>NC_051315.1:15353232-25353232 GCF_015220235.1 Choloepus didactylus
AGCTGGATAGAAAACTATGTTGTAAAGTCAATTATGTAAATACTGCCTTCCCTTTAAAATCTATTTTCAGAAAAAAAAATATTGGAAGAAAACTACAAAAACGTGGCATTTATCTCTCAATCACAAAGTTGTGGGTATCTTAAAATTTTTTCTGCATGTTTTTCTGAAATTTCCAGACTTACTACAATGAACATATTTGTAATTTATCCATTCATTCATTCTTTCAAAAAATTTATTGTTTCCCATGTTCCTGGCACTGTTCTAAGCAACAATTAAAAAAAAATCTATAAAGTCCTTTTCGTCTGTGGTTACAGGGGTTGGAAGCAAACCACTGGGAGTTCATCCTGGTTCTGCTGCTCATGTCCCATGTCTCTCTGTGCCTCATTTTCCTTGAATAAAATGAAGGAGATGCTAGTACCTATCTCATCGTGGGGTCATAAGGATTAAATAAGAAGACTTATGAAAAGGACGTGGCTTAGGGCTGGCAGGGGCAGTGTCTCAGCCACCTGGACGCACACGGAGAGTGTCCACCCTTTCCCACCTGTCCACTCCTCCCAAATTGCACAGAAGCACAGACTGCAAAGCCAACTCCTCTTTTCTGTCCATGTCCCTCCACCATCAAACTCACAATTCTGCTGCTGTCCCCAGAGATAACCACACCAAGCTATTTTGTTTGCTAACATGCTTGCTTTTTCCTTTCCCAAACTGGTTTCTCTGGCAACCCTGCATGGCCGGCCTGTGTGTGCCCATTTGTCAGACAAGTAAGCAGAGGCTCAAGGAGGGTAAGCAGAGTGTTCACACTCACACAGCGGCTGAGTGCCAGGCCAGGAAGGCAGACTCAGTGTCCCAGCCACCCTTCGTCTCTGAGCCCAGCTCTGGGCTTTAGCTTCTAAAGAAAATCATCCCGGGAAAACTGGGGCATTGGACACCCAGCACTCAATTTTGTAAAGATCAAAGCCACTTTGGTTTTACATCCTACTGCCACGTGGCTCTTGCTCAGTGGGGTAGCCCTCCCCATTTGCCCATGAGGCCAACTTGAGAAGACCCATGTCCTTGGTCCTCAATTTTAGGGCAATCAAGTGATAAGTCACTGTGAGTCTCAAACCAGGTCATAGCTGAGGCATTCTGTCTTCAACCTCCGCGCAAGGACAGAGTGGGCCTGCGCCTCTCCGTCATGCCTCCTTCTCCACCCATGAGCCAAGGCAGGGAGGGGAGCACACATCTAAACCAGTTGCTACCAAAGGCGATTGTTTCAGGTGTTTGTGCATGTGTGCATGTGTGTGTGTGTGTGTGTGTGTGTGTGTGTGTGTGTGCTGGGTCTTTGATTTATAGATGAGGAGCGTGAGTCTCAGAAAGATGGAGTGTCATGTGTGAGCTCTTGTGGCTCCTGGGTTGTAAGGTTGGAACTCAAGCCCAGGTCTTCTGACGCTACAGCCGGGGCTGCCTCCCATAAACATCTTCCTCGTCTGTGAAGTGAGGACACTAGATGAGTCCATGTCAGAGGCCCTCCAGGGTGTTTCGTGTTCTAAGGTTATGTCAGTCCCCTGGCTGAAGAATGGGCAATGGCTCCCCATCCCACTGCATGGAAGGAAGTTCACGTCGTCCATTTTGAGGATCATCTGGCTCATGGATGTCTCAGTTTAGAACCATCTGGAACCTCACCAGCAGCTTCTGTTGATTTGAGGGCCAACTGGATGTCAAATAGCGGGTCAGGTTCTTTGTGCACATTATCTCTGGAAAAACAGTGGAGGAAAAATTAGGAGTGGGAGGTTATGAAACAACCAGTGATGTTCTAAGTCTTATTATCTTCCAAAGAGAGGTCCAAGTAAATTATTTTAAAACCCATACAAGAATAGCAGCATTATTTATAATTGTCCAAAAAAGTGGAAGCAACCCAAATATTCATCAACTGATGGTGGATAAGCTAAATGTGATATATACATAAAATGGAATATTATTCCTTGATAAAGAGGATGAAGTTCTGATACATGCTCTAACATGGATGAAACTTGAAAACATTATGCTGAGTGAAAAAAGCCAATCTCAAAGGACCAGATATTGTATATGTCTCATACGATGATATGTATTTATATGAAATGCCGTGAACAGGCAAATCCATATGAGACAGAAAATAGATTAGTGGTTGCTAGTTGCAGACGTAAGGAGGAGTGACCGCCAATGGGTATGGGGTTTCCTTTTGGGGTGACAGACACATTCTAGAATTAAATTGTGATGATAGTTGCATAACTGTGAACACATATTAAAAACCATTGCATTGAACCCTTCGAGTGGGTGAATTTTACAGTGTACAAATTATATCTCGATTTTATGGTTTGTGACTTAAAAGAAAAAACAACATATGAACAAACCCAATGACAAAACCATGAGGTTTTTACAGGGCTTGTTTTCCTAGGGACCAAGGAACCCAGTCCTAGTTGTAAGAATTAATCAATGTTTTCACTTTCAAAACAGAATTACAGTATGTGCTTGTGGCTGCAGAAATCCATTCCTTCTCAGCCTCTGTATTAGGACTGAGGCCTAACAGCCCCTTATTGGAAGTCTAATCTCCTGCTGAAGATGTGAGAATAAGTAATTTACTTTCAGTCAATCAAATGTGCCAAGAAGGAACTCTGGAGGTAGCGGAGGGGGAGGAGGGATTGTTTTGTTTTTCTAATGTTATTGAAGACCCCGTGGAGCAACTGGCAGTCTTTCCCCAGCTGGGTGAAGCCCCCCAGCAGGCAGCTGAGTGCACTGGAATCTTCAGCAAATCATCCAGACAGCTGGAACCATGAAATCCAACCAGACCCCCAAAAGGTGACCCCGCAGCCCCAGCGCCCTCGGAAGCCCTCCGGGCAGGCTGGCTTCCATTTCTGGTCCAGCGTGGCCACTGAGGAATGCCAAACATCTCTGGGCCTGGCAGCTACAAGGCCACCAGGTGTTGGGTCAGCGTGGAGGTCTGGGGTTGCAGAGGTGTTTCTCCTCCTTGTCCCTGCCCCTCGCCAAAGCCCTCCACCAGCCTGCCCACTGCCGGCCTTCCCCGGCTCCTGCTCTGCTGCTGGCTGGGGAGCGTGGACAAAGCCACAGCTCTCACTGTGGGTTGAGGGCGACTGCTGGAGGCCCATCCCTTTGGGGGTATCATTTCTTAGGGAGATGGTTGGGCTAATTGGAGACAGGTGTCCCCAGGTGCTAACATGCAGGCTCCCACCGGAGAAGTGGGTGCTAAGTGAAACCACATGGACTGCTTACAAATAAGTGAGGTGTGAGCTGGCTGGCCCTTGGACCTTCTCCTCCCTTCTCCTGCCCCCGCCCCTCACTCTGCAGTCTGAAGGGGGGAAAAGCCCCCCAGACTCACACGTCGGGGGGTATGGTTGTGGTTTCTGCCCAAAGTTTTGCTAGGTGGAGAAGAGTGAAGGGCAAATGCTGCTCTGAGCCTGTTCCCAGCCTGGGGTTTGAAATTGGGGTAATGTAGTGGGACGCACCTTGTCTACAGGGACAGGAATGAGAATATGAGCATGGGCTGCAGGGACCGTCCGGGGTGGACCTGCAGGTGGCAAGTGGGATGAGGGTCCTTTGAGAAGAGGCCCAGAGAACAGGGGCTGTTGGCTTCTGGAAGCCTGGAGACCCATTGCACACACTCCTTAGGAATACATTTGACCAGCAGGTTTGGAATTTTGGGGGAAAATGCATCAAAACAGCTTCCAGCTATGAAGTCCTCTATGGGTTTTCAATCCCACTTTTTAATCTTATAGACAAAAAAAAACAAGGCCCAGGGGTGATCAAGATCACAACTGGCAGAGCCAGGAGGAGAACCTACATTTGTGTGCCTCGAGTCAGGGCTCAAATGTTGACAGTAGATTCAGAGAATCTTGTGTGTTAAAAGACAGGCTGGGAGCACGGACTTGAGTGATTTGAAGCTCATTTTGGGAATTCCCTCTGCCTCCCTTCTTTCTATCTGCTGGATCCTTTCTCAGTCTCTGGGGTCAAGGTCTGGCAAAAAAGGTGAAAGGTGCATGTGGTGGTTTGAAGCTGTATGTACCCCAGAAAAGCATGTTCTTAAAGCAAATCCACCATTCCTGTGTGTGTGAACCCATTGTAAGGAGGACCTTCTGATGAGGTTATTTAAGTTAAGGCATGGCTCAGGGTGGGTCTTAATTTTCTTGTTGGAGTCATTTATAAATAGGATAACTACAGAGAGAGAAGAGAAAGCCATGGGGGCAAGAAGCTGAAATCAACGAAACCTGGAAGAGATGGGCGAGACCAGCAGATGCCGCCGTGTGCCTTGTCAGGAGCCAAGGATCACCAGCAGCTGTTCTTTGGGAAGAAAGCATCGCCTTGTTGATGCCTTGATGTGGACATCTTTCTCAGTCTCAAAACTGTAAGCTAATAAATTCCCATTGTTAACCCAACCCATTTCATGGTATCTGCTTTGAGCAGCCTAGCAAACTAAAACAGGGCATGTTGGGGGCAAGGAGATTTTGCAGCCCTTGAAATCACACCCCAAACACTTCCAAATCCTTCATATCATCTGATCCCCACAAGGTAATGATTTCATTACAAGGTGGGCTAGGTGATCTGAGATGTTCTGATTCTAGGAATAAGGACATTGTTTGAATAAATTCAATTGTTGGGTGCTATGAGACAGTGGAATTCAGTGGAAACAGCACTGGGCCGGGGGATAGGAGTCCTGAGTTCTAGCCCTGATTCTGCCATGAACTATTGTCTGGACTTTGCTAAGGCACTTGACTAGTTTTAAACTTCCTTATCAGCTAAAAAGACTTTGAAGTTTTTCCTGTTATTGGTTATAAGAGGCGCTGTTGGTTAACTGCCTAACAGCCATCTCAGCTGTCTTCCCCCTTGCCTGGCTCCTGCACAGAGGCTGAAAAAGTCAGATTGTTCCTTCCCCAATGTTCCTTGCAGTGAGTGGTGGCTGTGTGATCTGTTTCTGGCCAGTGAGACATAAGGGGGAAATCTAGAGCATCTGGAAAGGTTGTTCCTTCTTGGTAAAAGGAGAGAGGTTCCAGAAGAGAGGCTGCTTGTCCATCGCCTCCCCTCCACCCCCACTCCTTGCTGCTTGGGACACAGTCATATGAAGATGTGATTGCTGGAGATGTAGCAGCCATCTTGTGGTCATGAGGTGAGATATAATTGACATGAGGGAGACAAGACCCTGAGACTACAGAGCAGAGAGATGGGGTGAGCTGAGTCCTAACAACATTTCTGAGTCACTGATCCAACCCTGGGACCACAACCTCAGGACTCTTGTCCTGGAGATCATTAAAGTCCGAAAGGCCTTTATTGTTGAAGCCATTCTTAGACTGGTGCTCTGTCACACTTGCAGTCAAACATATCCTAATAAATTAACATCCTAGAATTCTGTAATATGTATGATCCATTTATAGATGATAACTAAAGTCCCTGGGGGTAGAGATTATCTCTATATCAATCTCTATCATCTCTCCTCTCTCTCTCTCTCTTTATTTATATATATAATTTATTTAACCCCAAATTGCCTTAAATGCTTGTTGTGGGACTATTATCTCCTTCTTCCTCATATTAATTTAAGCTCCAGCCAAACTCAGCTTCTGGGAGAATTTTGGGGTCACAGTGCTGAGCTCATCACTGGCCCCCAGACCTGAGCTTCCCACCATGGTGAATGGCACCATGGGCCAGGCAGGTGATCCCCCGAGTCAGGACCTGAGAGTCGGCCTTGACAGCTCTCGTTCTGACCCGGCATCCCACTTATCATCACGCCCCGTTGCCTCTGCCCCTCCATATCTCTCCAGTTGGTCCCTTTCTATTGGTTCTCACTGGCCTGACTTGGCTTGGGTCATCACTTCTCCCATGCTGCAGAGGGCCCCAACTCCAGACTCTGCCTGTGCACCCACCTTCTGCTCTGCATCCAGAAGCATCTTCTGAAATGCAGTTATGATCATGTCACTTCCCTGCTTGAAGCTCTCTGTGCCTCTAATATGTATCTAATGAATGGAAAAATGAATGAATGAATGAGTGAGTGGATGAGCAAATGAGTATCTTATGAGACAGCAATGCCTCAACCCATATAAATGGCCCTGTAATGGATCCAATTCTCAGCACTCCCAAAGGACGGAGGAGACAGATTCCTGCTCACAGGAGAGGGTTTCCCAGGACCTTCCCCTCCCAATGCACAGCCGACCCATCCTCACTCCACCGGAGAGGCATTCCTGCCTTAAGCCAAGGAGGGAGAGTCCCTGATAAACTTGAGATATCCATGGGGACTTTGAGATTGCCATCTGTTTTATTTTTACATTAATTATATTGTGGGGTTAGCAGGATGAAGTCTTCATTGTCCAAGAGCACGTGGCAAATTCCAGAATGCTCTCGCAGCTGTCACTCAAAGCAGAGGTCCTGCTGATGGAGGGATGATGGCAGCCAGACTCCAACTGAGCATGCTCAGCCAGGTGCAGCTGGGGGGTGCTTCTCAGAAGCTGCTGACAGCCCCCTACTGCCCCTCGCCTCTTCCAGAGGCCCCCTCAGAGCCCACCAGCTCAGGCCCAACAAGAAATTACCTAGCTATGTCCTTGCTCTGCCACTGCCACCAGGGAAAGGGACCTGACCTCAGCCTGGGAGACCCCCGGGGGCAGCCCCTGGGTGGGGGCGGTGCCTGGGGTACACTACATAGGCCAAGATAGAGGGTCAAGGTGGTAAGAGGGGACACACAAGGACGAGTCTAGGTAGAAAACGAAAGCCAAAGGACTAAAGGATTTTTGAGGTCAGGTAGAATCAGAGAATGCTGAGGGGAGTCACCGTCTGAGTCAGTGAGAACCCCCCACCCTGGATTTGGCAGGGTAGACCCCTCATGCTTCGTCAGCCCCTTGTCTGTCCCTCCTATGGGAGAAGCTCTGTGTTAGGCTCTGACGGGCAACAAATGAGACCCAATTATTACCCGCTCACTCATCCCTTCAGTTAACAACACTGATTTTACCAAGTTTGGCCTGTGGGCGGGAGCCTTCGCGGGCCCAGTCCTCAGCTCTCAAGGGGAGACACCAGTCGAAGGAGGGTTCTAGTCCAGTGTGCTGAGCACAACCGTGGAGTGAATGCTGTGTACGAGGACGGGGTAAAGGAAAGGGACAGGGGGTGAGTGGGGCTGGGGAGGAAGGGACCGGAAGTTCCACCAAACAGATGCTGCTTGAGTGGATCTTAAAGACAAAGGTAGCAGTTAGCCAGGCGGGAGGAAGGGAAGAGTGTTTTAGGCCGCAAGATAAGCAGGGGCTGGGCTCTCGGGTCCCACTGTTGGATTTGAATCCTGGCTCCAGCACATGATCTGGGTGACTTCAGGCGAGTTGCCCTTTGATGTGTTAAGACGAGCATGATAGCCATGCCCACCTGTCACAGTTACGTGAGGATCAAGAGTCCATAGAGTAATGTGTTTGGGACAGTGGATTGCTATTCTATTACTGTCACTGATCATGGAATGGTGTGGCTCTGCCTGGCAGCTGTGTGGGTTGGAATAAGGATGCATTGGGAGATGGCACCGGAGGATTAGCAATCCGGGTGGGGCTGCCTTTTATCCTGTAGAGTGGTTGGGGAACTAGCAAAGGGTTTGACTCCAGCCATCAGATTTACAAACAAGATATAGACTCTCTCCTAAGGAAACCGTAAATATAGAAGACAAAGACCAACACTGCAAGACATCAGATGATAAGTGTGAAGCGATTCAGCTCCAAGGAGCTGTACAGTTCAGAGGCAGTGAGATGGAAGGCCACACCAGGCAGGGGGCTTCAAGGGGGAGAGACATGAGGAAACGCTGAGTCATATTAATCAGCGGTAAGAACATCCTTGTTGGGAAAACACTCTGGTGTGTGGATATTTTCCACCTACCCTACCTCACTTAACACAGTGCAATCCCATGGGTTATGCAGGGCAGTGTTGGTATCACCATCTTACAGGTGAGAGGACAGAAAACAGAGGTTAGGTCACTTGTCCAAGTCCAGTGGTGAGGAAGGGAAACAACCAACACTGACGACCAAGTCTCCCCATGCCTCTTGACTCCACGTGAGAAGTGAGGCTGGTACAGAGGGCACAGCCTCCAGATACAGGGTGGGGGTGATGCAGGGACTGTGGCTACTTCTAAGGGCCGAGGAAATTTAAATCTGGAAAGTTCTGGATTAGAGTGTTCGTGCATGGGGCATGGGGCCTGGATTGGGGGAGCTAGGACTTGGCCTTGAGGGGTAAATGCCAAAGACCTATTCATCATCAAGGTGACAAGATGGTTGGGGAGTGAGATTGAGGAGGAGAAACTGAGCCACAGATATAAGAGGCACCTGAGTGCCCCAAGCATTTTCAGCACCTGCCCTGAGCTCTTCCTCCATCTGGAGAGGTGGAGAGAGTACAGAGTGGGGATGCCTGAAGCAGGCTCCACGGGGAGATTTTTGCTAGAACCACTCAGGGTGGCCTGCAGGCTGGGGCCAGCCCACCAAGAGTGGAACAGAGAAATGGAGACAAGTGTCTGGAAATGCAAAGTGATTTCCTGTTGCCAGGGCACCTACGCTTGTGGTTGGTGGACTCATCTTATTGCTCAGTCAGGCTGCTCTCAAATTCTTGTATGTCCCATGTCACACGGGGCATGAGCGGCGTGCTTGCTGCATGCAGGAGCGTGTTGGTTCTTCCAGCACGGGTGGTTGAGGGGGCTTTGGGGTCTGTGAGACTGTCAGGAGCTGGGCTGAGCCTGGTTGTCCCGATGTACCACTGGATGAACTAGAATTGGGTGTGATGGGAAATTTTTGTGTTTGTTTTCATTTGTTATAATGAGGGATGAATCATTGAGGCATGGTTGTAAATGGAGAGCCCACAGGCCAACTGTGGTCCTTGGACCTTTTTGCTTGGCCTGCACATATTGGCTCCCACAGTGTTTTTTTAAAAAATCTGAATCAGCTGTCAATTTCATATAAAAGCTGGATTCCGGTAGTCTTGAAAAATCAGTTGGTTGGTGAACGACAGAAAATTTGGAGAACGGAGCAAGCATAGTATCAATTCTTTGCACTCGTATAGCACTACCTCTTTTTAAAGTCTTTTCAAACACAGCAGTCACTTTGACTTGCCCTAGTGAGATAGATGGGAGAAGAACCAGTCCCTTTATTTTACAAAGGAAGACACTGAGGCTAAGAAGGGTCTTGTCCAGGCCACCCATCTAGGATGCAGTCCGCACATCTCCAATCCAGCGGTCTTTCCATCCAGTAGGCAGAGAGGACCAAGAGGGTCGAGCCAGGTGTCTGGGGGTGGATTCTCCTGCAGACCTGGATGGCTCATGTTGTCTGGAGACTGTGGTTTCATGCTGATCTCAGCATGGAAGAATAATTCTGCCAAGAGTAATTCATCAAAGAGTGAAGCAGTTCACCAGTGGACGCACCCAAATCATGTCATCACCTAGCAAATGAGTTCTCCTTTTCCAATGCAGGGCACGCCTTGGTTGACGAGTTCAAGAGAAGACCCTTGGCCAGTTTCCTGTGATCTGAGGTTGTAGGTCTGTTTGATGGTTTGGGCTGGAGTCTTTGCTGGAGACATCCCAGGTTCCCAAACCCCAGAGAAGTCCGTGGCATGCACGTGGTTGATGCACTCTGCAAGCCAAGTCTCAAGGGCAGCCATCTTCTCTCTCTTTTGGTCCCAGTTTTCTGACTCAACCTCTGAGTCCAGCTTGGGAAATCATTGCCAGGCTGCTGCTTCCCTTTGGGGGAGACGAGAGGGGATCAGGGAAGTACGTTCAGGAGTTTAGAGGCAGAGAACCCTAATAGCTAGTTAGTTGCAATGCCAGAATATGAATGGAAAGGGTGATCCACTTAGCAAAAGATGCCATGTCTTAAATGCCCACTATATTACATTTTTGGCACTAGTCTGGGATATATATATATATATGTATATATGATGTATATGTGCATGTGTGTTGTGTATATGTGTATACATATAATCTCAGCTCAATTCAAATAAATCCATTGAGGATGACGTTATATCCCCAATTTACAGTTGAGGAAATGGAACTTCAGAAGTGTTGACTATCTTGCCCAAAGATATACTCTTAGATGTGAATCCAGGGTTATTTGACTGCAAAGCCCAAATTTCCCATCCAACCCCTCCCAAACCGTGCTGTTTCCTGACTGATGATGGAGGTTTAAGACCAGATGTCCCTGACTTCCCTCTTCCATCCAATACTTGGTTGGAGAGGTAGGCGTAAGGCACTGGCCAATAAAGAAATATGCACGGCGTAGGAACAAATTGCAATAATTAGATTGTAACATTGATCCCTTTTTACATCTGTAGCCCTCATGTTAGTGTTTGAAATGGCCTGTAGGATTGGCAATGGGCATGAAAGGAAATAATTACAAGTTATCTGAGTAAAATCTGCAACAAATTACCTATAAAACTATAACTATCCAAACAGAATGACATTTACTTTATAAGTTCATGACTCTCTTTCTTTAAAGTTTGCTAAGAGAGCAGAGTAATTACAGTTCTCTTCCAACTGATTAAACATGACATATATGCTAATATGAAAGTAACTCTTGTCGTTTGTTACTCCGGCATCTGGCTTACAGTGATTTGGAAGGTAACAGATATAATCATTTCAGAGCTGCCAGTCTGAACTTTTACATACCAAGAATAGAATTTTAGGTCTCCTTTGCATCAACCAAGAACTCATGCTCCTCCCTCTGTATTTCAAAGTTCACGTCGATGTGAAATGATGTTGCAGATATTAGAGCCTTAAATTTTTTGTCTTGTACAGCAGAAAACACATGTTGCCATGATTGCTTCTGCAAAAAGAAGAAAAAAGAAAAAAGAAAAAAAAAAACACCTGCTGAGATTTGATTTAAAGCAATTATGTAGTTAGTGGTCTGTCAGACAGAGTATTGTTCACCCACTGAATAAAATAATAAGTTAGACATGACTTAGGAAAAAAACACACAAAATTTAGAACATCAATAAAATATGCCACTTGTCAAGTCATAAGGAGAGACTGCTTGATTTAAAACAGCAATTATTTGAAAAATAGGTCATAACCATATCTATCAAAATAAGTCTGTACTTTGAGATTATGATTACTATGTAGCAATTAATTGTTTTAAAATGAGAGGATTAGTAACAGACACAATAATAGCAAACATATATCATGTTTTCTATGTGCTAGGCATTATTCCAAGCACACTGCAGGTATTAATTAGATTATTCTTTGCAACCACTCTGTGAGATAGATACCAGTATGAGCCTTTTCTTATAGAGGTGGAAAGAAAGGCGCAGAGAGGTTAAGAGACTTTCCCAAGGCCACACAGCTAGGAAGTCCTAGACATTCAGTTATCTACCAACTATGCTGCTGGCATATTCTATGGAAGGAAATAATCAAATTCTTGGTTAAAGAGTAAATTCTTGCCAGGTAAGTGGTGAAGAACAGCCCTGCCTCGTAGAATGGGCTATGGGCCTCTAACCCTCTTCTGGCTTTGGTAATCCCATGAGCCAGTGACGCCTGTGCCTGTCAGGGACTTAGAAGCAGGACAGGGACCAATAGTCTCGGTGGTCCCTGCATGCTCATGGCCAGGCCCTGGCCTCTGGAACTTCTCTGGCTAAGCTATAACCATACCCCAACCCCACATTACCTGACTTTTCAGATTCCATGCTGCACCTGTCTACCTGGACCTCTAGAACTTGCTCATACACTATTGTCTTACCTGGAGACATGGTGTGGCTCAGTGCATTAAACACACCTCGAAGAAGACACACTAGGGTCTGAATCCTAGATCTTACTTACTAGCCACCGGGGACCTTGGAAACATCATTTCAGGGCTCTGTGTCTCAGTCTGCTCATGTGCAAAAATGGAGATTTTGGAGGCATTTGTGAAGATCACATAATACAATTCATGTCAAGCAATAAGCATGTGGGATGTGCTGGAGAGCTACTTCTGTCCTCCCTCCATCCCTCCATCCCTCCTTCCCTCCTTCCCTCCTTCCCTTCTTCCTTTCCTCCCTCCCTTGTTCTTTTTTAAAGTCACTTCTCTCGGTGTGTCAGGTCCTCACTGAAGAAGGAAGGGAGCTGGTTGTTGACATCCCTTCATTTTTATAGCCTGTGGTTCAAAACTGATATTATAGAATAATCAAGATACTTACAGGTCAGTTTGGATTCCAAAAACCCAACTGCCATCAGAGTAGTTTCTTTGCTAGATAATCAATTAATTTAACACATATACATCTTGTGCATCCAAAGGAAGAAGAAAAATTCGTTTTGCCCTCATGGAGCTCACAATCCATCAGGAAGACAGACAGACAGCTATACTGCAGGTTTAAATTTAACTTAATACCTGCTGAAATGGAGGCCTGTCACGATCAGCGCTGGCCCCACTGGGAGGAGCAACCAGCCAATTCATTCAATCACTTGGATGCAGTGCACCCCCTGAGCTCACCTGGCCCCGTGTACCTGGAGGCTGATGGTCAGTGTGGGACCCTCCATCCTTTGCTCCAAACTGCATCATCTCAGCCTCCCCCACCACACCCTTACAATTGGCACAGCAGGTGACTGATCTCCACAGGGGCAGAAAGCTCAGTGAGTTCAGGAGTTCCTCAAGGAGCGTGAAACAACACGACAACCTGAGTAAAAGAGGGAATTAGTGAAGAATTAATTATGAACTGGAAGTCAATATGATTGTAGATCCCATTTATATGATATTCTGGAAAAGGCAAAACTATAGAGGTGATAAAAAGATCAGTGGTGCCAGGGGTTCAGGGGAGAAGGGTTGGAATAAGAGCACAAGGCGTTTTTAAGGCAGCAAAACTAGTCTGTATACTGCGATGGTGGATACACAACATTATGCATTTGTCAAAACCCATAAAACTGAATACACAAAAGGTAGTTAATAGTGACGTGTCAATATTGGTTCAGCAGTTGTAACAAATGTACTACACTAATGCTAGATGTTAACAATAGGAGACACTAGCGTACGATTAAATAAAAGGGAAAAAAGGTATAACACATATGCAAAAAAAGGGAGAAAATGCGTGCATGTGTATGTGTGTCTGTGTGCATGTGTGTGTGATTGTGCATGTGTATGACTGCGTGCATGTGTGTGTGACTGAGTGTGTGTGTGTTGCTGTGTGCATGTGTGTGTGTAGAGCTGGTGGGTACTGCGGTGGGTATGGGATAAGTGAGAACTCGGTGTTCTTTCTGGTCAACTTTTCTGTAAACCCAGAACTCCTCTAAAAATACCCCTAAAGTCTATTAGAAATAGACAATTAATGAGAAATTAATTAAAAGTCCCCGAAGTTGATAGCGTTGAATGACGCTCCTTTCTGGAGATGCCGAGGGCCAACAGTGTGATCACGCCTTCTAAGTGGAAGCAGAATCTGGAGGGCTCCAATCTACTCCCTTAATGCATCACTTGCCTTTAATAACAACTCACATGGGGGGAACCTCCACTGGTGTAAATTCAGGCATCTTTGGCACTGCAGGGTCCCCTCCATTTGCACGCTAGGTTAAGGGCACGCTCCGCTCACAGATAGGGCCACTTCTGTTCACAGCATCAAACAAACCTAAATCAAGTGCTTTCTGAAACACCTGCTCTCAAACCACTTGAAGAATTGCTGATTCCAGTTTTTAAGTACCCCCCGCCCACATGCTGCCCACTTTTCTCATTCTCATTCTGGTGGAGATAAAGTTCTCCCTGGAGCCAGCCCTCAGGGCTGCAAAGGTGTGGGGGGAGGGGCGGGGGTGAGCATGGGGGCGGGGCTTGAGGATAGGGCGGGGCTTGTGCCTGGGGCGTGGCCGGGGCTGAGCCAGAATGGGCTGAGTAGTGAGACGCTTGGGCGCCTTCAGGGCCACTGCCCCCATCCCCACCTCTCCTCTCTCCCTGTGAGGGACCTCAGACCTGCCCTTTCTCCTTTATTTCCAGGCCTTGTGGGAGCTGCTCACGGTACAGCTGCCTGCAGAAGGCCTTGACTGGTGGCCTCGGATGGCCTTGTCCCCACATGCCAGGATGCAAGTGGCAGCTCCAGACCTCTCCCACCCGCCCGCCCTGCAAGGAAGAGGACCTGAGAAGTAGAAAGATTCCTGGCGGGAAACAAACCTCACTGTCAATGGGGATAATTTGGGGAGAGTTCAGTTAAAGGACTCGTGGGCAGGGTGTAGGGAAGACATCTCCGGAACATGGAGACAGAGAGAGCTTTGTGGACAGGGTCGTCTGGCCCCCTCTGGGGGATGCAGCCTATCTGTGGGGTCCCCCAGGGCGGGAGTCTCGAGGAAATCGGCATCTCAGTCTTACTCTCTTCTCTGCCTCCCATCTGCAGCTGGTGCTTCCCATTGGCCAACCCAGCCTGGAGTACACAATGGTGTGTGTGTGCATGTGTGCATGTTTTGTGTGTGTGTGTGTGTGTGTGTGTGGACCTGGAGGGGAGCAAAGGGAAACCCCCAGTGCTCTCACGTGGGTGGAGTGCCTGCTACACTCAAGGGGCTTCCATGCAGCCTTCTCCCAAGGCCCCTGGGAGTTACGGACTGGGATCCCCCAGCCTCCGAGTGGGCGAACGCGCACCGGGCAGTCACGGCGGCGGCAGACGGCAGCAGAGCGGCGCTCTCGCTGTCCCTCTGGCTCCGGGCCCGGAGGCTGCCCCACAATTGCCCCACAGCCGCCTCCCCGGAACATTTCCGACACCCATCCGTCATAACCAGCTTCCTGCACCAACTTGCTTTCCCAAACGCACGATTTCATATTGCCAAGTGTAATTAACATGATACATTGATTTAGGGCAGAGCTAACAAGCACATATTAATTTTGAAAACTCAGGCTATTTTGCTGGAAATGATTTGCTGATGAACACCTACCACAGGAGTTTAAAAGTGCAGGAAAGGGAGTGGGTAATTATGGGCTGGCACAGCCTGCAGGTCTGCGTTTCTGCCCCCTGGAAATTCCCTGACAGTGAGTGATGGTTCTCTGCCTCTGGGGGAGGGGGCGCTCAGGGTCACCTCAGGTCTGCCTCCCCCCAATGCCCAGTTTTTCCCCCTCCCTCTGGGGAACATCTCGGTTTTGTCCTTCTCACAATGTAGTTATCTGCAACCAGGAGCTTTTCTTGGATATTTACATGCACCTCCAGAGGAAGAGAAAAACAACAGCAAAAAAAGTTACCATCCTTCTAGGGATGTAGGTCACTGGGCAGCCCTGGGCATACGATGGGAAACAAAACAAAGATGCTCACATCCTTGCCTGCCTTTCATTCAGGGGCTCCCTGACAGTTGGAATTTCCTTTAGAACTCTGGTTTCACGAGCCAGATGTTTCAGCAACTTCCCCTCCCTTTCTCCTCTCCCTATGGGGAGAAACTTCTCCACGTACCTTTTTGCACGAGAGTCGTACACCAGGAGGTGAAGTTTTTTCCATCCTTCTGCTGTCTTGGTGTGGGGCTGGGTATTTGTGGCAGGGTCCCCATTCTGGTTTCTGCACCCACTTCTCATGCAGTTTGCCTCCTCTCTTGTTGTGGAAAGCCCACAGGAGGTCAACACTGGATTAGTTACCATTCTCTACTCTCCAGCCCTTTTATCTTGGATCTGGCAGGAAGAAGCCTGGGTTCAAATTCAACCAAGGGAGGCTGGATACACCACTCCCTTTTAAATGCCAGTTTCTTCATTGGCAACATGAGGTGTCGTGCAACCCGCCTCCCAGGGCTGCAGTGGGATTAAACCCATCAGCAGATGCAGAGATCTGCACGTTGTGCCTGGTGCATGGAAGGTTCTGGGGAAATGCTGGTTTCCTTCCTGACTCTGACCCAGGAGCTGTTCCGTAAGGTTTGTATTTCTTGGGAGATGTGAGAGGAAACCACCACATACCTCTGTTTAAAAACCTTCTTTGTGGTTTCCTTGGTTATTTATAGAACCCGGACTTCTCTCTTCCCCATCTCTTCCCTTGTCACTTCATTCCCAGCCCATTTTCCCCAGTTTTTCCATCTCTCCTTACAGAACATCGTCCCTAAAGGATCTTGGATGCTTGCAAGGGGCAGGGTTTCAATACCTGTGGTTTTCAGATGATCCCTTTTATGTTGACAGGGGCCTCATGGTTCAATTCCTGTTGGGCCTTTTCTCTAGTGGAAAAATTCTCCCCTCCAGGAGGAAGGAGGGCTCACTCTACTAGGAAATCTGTCCTCCAACCCTCACTCCCCAACTCCAAGCCCCTAAAAGTGCTTTGCTCCTTTTGCCTGGTGAGGCCGAGTTTGGTGAAGGAGGCTTAGCTCTTCCCAGCAAGCTTTCCAATTCTGGGTTTCTGGCTGGAAGTTTTTTCTCATTACCAAAGTTAACTCTCTCCCAGCTTAGTTCAGCTTTCTGCTAACTAGACTGGCTTCTTGCTGTTCCTCTCTGCTGTACTGACAATCCTTCTTCATTTAGCGCCTCCTAATGCGATTAGTTAACTACTTAACCTTATTTTCCAAGGACTTTGAGGACATGCTTTTTCTCTCTGGTTCTCCATGGAGGCCTCCTTTCCTGGGTGGGATCTCCGCTAAAGCTGGATTCCAGTTCAAAATGCAATTCTCAAGTAGGGGCTATTGGCCTGTTTTCTCCAAATGTAAAGTCCTTGGATTATAGGCAGCCTTGAACCAGCTGAAACCTGAAAAGAGAGCTTCCCTTTGAGCAGCCCCTGGGCAGAAGGGAAGGAGTGCTAAAATTACATGGAGGCTAATGCTCATTCCGCATTTCATTCTTGCGTTGTACCGAGGACACGTGGAATTAAAATATGACCAATAATTCTCTTACCCCCCTTGCCGTAATAACTATCAGATGGAAAATTTGCTTCCTTTATTAAACTGGATGCGACCCGGAAAACTACTGTGCAGTGGAAACTTCTATCCGGCATTCACCTGCTTTTGATTGACTCCTTCTCCCCATTCCCTACCCAGTTTTTTTTTTAATCTTTTTTTTTTTTTTTATTAAACTCAGTTTTATTGGAATACATTCACACACCATACAATCATCCATGGTATACAATCCACTGTCCACAGTATGATAACATAGTTATGCGTTCATCGCCACAATCTCTCTCTGAACATTTTCCTTACATCAGAAAGAACCAGAACAAGAATAAAAAATAAAAGTGAAAAAAGAACAACCAAATCATCCCCCCATCCCACCCCATTTGTCCTTTAGTTTTTATCCCCATTCCTCCACTCATCCATACACTAGATAAAGGGGGTGTGATCCACAAGGTCTTCACAATCACACTGTCACCCCTTGTAATCTACATTATTCTATAATTGTCTTCAGGAGTCCAGACTGCTGGGTTGGAGTTTGGTAGTTACAGGTATTTACTTCTAGCTATTCCAGTACATTAGAACCTAAGAGGTGTTATCTATATAGTGCATAAGAATGTCCACCAGAGTGACCTCTCGACTCCATTTGAAATCTCTCAGCCACTGAAACTATTTCGTCTCATTTTGCATCCTCCTTTCGGTCAAGAAAATACTCTCAGTCCCACGATGCCGGGTCCACATTCATCCCTGCCCTACCCAGTTTTTAATGGGGGCATTCCTAGGAAAAACAGACTCTCTAGTCTTGCTCCCAAATCTTCCCCAAAACTGTTGTGATACAGAGAGTACTTTGAGTCTTAAGTCGCAATCAGAGAGAGGTTCTGATCAAGCCTTTGCAAGACTGCATTTTTGTTGAACTAAATTTAATCAATTTTAAATAAATAAGCAGCCACTGGCCTCTCGGTGACTGAGTTTCAAGTGGCTGAGGTTTCCATGCGCCTGTCTCCTGAACACATGAGCCCATCTCTTTCTGCTTCTTTCTCTTTAAAGAACCCTCCTGCCCGTGTCCCAGCTGAGCTGATGGCAGCAGTGTGGCTACTCCAAAGCAGTGCTGTCTGCCTCTTTGCTGGTATCCAGGAAGCATCAAGGGGCAAGGGACAGCCTCAGGGTGAAGACATTTCTACTACAGCATCAGGGACTTTTGGAGGTGAAAAGGGAAAGGACATCAAATTTTAATTATGTTCCTTAAGGGCCAGTCACGGTACTGGATACGCCTGTGGCAGACTTGTGGAAAACTCATTGCTGTTCTGACTTCATAGATGGCCAAGCAAGGCTCGGCAAGGTTGTTGTGGGTTGGGTTCTCCAGAAGTAGATGCTGGAATTTTGGGTCTAGATGTTTATTATACGTTTAACACCTGTGACTAGAAGAGGGGAGGAACAGGACTGGGCAGAGGGAGAAGTTGAATTGTCATGTAGGTCCAATAAAGCTTTTGCCAACATGGAAGAAAGATCTAGATAGAGTTCACCCATCAGAGTTTCCCAAGCCTTTACATCCACATTTAGATCAGTCCCCAGACATGGCTGATGCAGGAAGGGTGTGACTCTGCAAGTTTTTCTGTGGAGTGGGATGTGGGTGGCACACTGCTATGTCTACCTTTTGAAAGTAGCTCAGCCAAGTTTTCAAATGCTGGGCCTGGAATTTATAACAACATCTGACTATCTGCAAAAGGGATGCTCTTTAAACTTCACCATCACACTTAGTGCTCCCTGAGGATAGAGAGAGTGAAACTTCCATTGGGATGGGAATTAATGAATAGCACAAACTAGCTTTCCCATCCTTTGTCCCAGTCAAATGGGGAGACACCCTGTCTTAGTTTGCTAGGGCTGCTGTAACAAAATACCAAACAGGGTGGCTTAATTCATTGTCTCACAGTTCTGGAGGCCAGAGTCTGAAAGCAAGGTGTTGGCAGGGCCAGTCTCCCTCTGCCACTTGTAGGGAAGAATCTGTTCCAGGCCCTTCTCCTGGCTTCTGATGGTGGCTGGCAATCCTTGGTGTCCCTTGGCTTGTGGCATATAAATCAACCTCTGCCTCCATTATCCTTTGGTTGTCTTCTCTCTCTGTGTCAGTCTGCGTCTCCTCCCCTTCTTATAAGGACACCAGTCATATTGGATTAAGGGCCCACTCCAATCCAGTATTACCTCATTTTAACTTGCCAAATTCCATCTTTAGTGACCCTATTTCCAAATATGGTCACATTCTGGAGTACTGGGGCTAGTACTTGGACATATCCTTTTTGGGGACATGTTTCCACCCATAGCACATTCCAACTCATTTTTGGACCTCTTGGCAGAGTGGCCAGCAAGGGCCTTGGGAGGCCACTCAGAGCTATCTGCTAACTGCACTGCTATAGCCAAGGACCAGCCAGTCATTTCCAGTTCATAAAACTGGTGCCTGCTTGTGTGGCTGAGCTTTCAGGTGACTAAAGCCCCACACCCCCACAGTGGGCATGCCAGGAAATGCCCAGTGGCCATCTCAGCTTTCCTCCCTTCTCCATCTGCACTGCTGCTGTCCTTTTCTTCTTTGCTGCTCCCCACTGTCTTCAGCACAGGCCAAGCTTTTCAATTTCAAAGGCAGCCATCTCTTCAGTGGTGGGGAAGAGGGCACGAGCTTTCAGAGTTGCATCGCATTTGCCCATCGGTGGTCAATGATTTGGGGTAGAGAGATGGAGAGGGTATGAAGGAGAGATGGGAATGTTTCTTTGCAGACACTTTAGCTCCATGGGAACAGCATAGGGCTAATTCTCTTTCCTTTGAAGGGAAAACAGGAAAATAAAATCTTCCTCTCCCATATGCTTTAATTTCCTGATATCCCAGAACCCCTTGATATTGGGACATCATGGTAATGGTTCCCATGGATCACTCCTGCTCCAGAGGCAAGAGCCCTGCTTGCCGTCTGTCATTCACTTGCTTTGTGACTTTGGGCAAGTTGCTTCTCAACTCCAGGCCTGGGGTAAGCCACATAGTTTCTGTAAGAGACTCCTACAGCTCTCTCACTGTGGGTTTCTTTCTCTGGTGAGGCACTCGAGGGAGGTGATGATTCTCCGTGATGGTGGTCCTGGGAGTTAGAGATCTGCTCCAATGACCCTGTGGCTCTGCCATCCTGGAAACCACTGTGATTTTCTGGAAGTAGTCATGCCTCCATGGATATCTCCTTTGGGAACCACACATTTTTCTTGGCTTTGTATGCCTGTTGAAAATCTCATTGAACTTTTAAGTGATTAGAGGAGATGGGACCACAGAAATCAGCTGCTCTGGTGGTTTTCAGGTATTTTTGAGCTGGGGAACTTTTCTCTCATACACAATTGCTCACAGAATCCTAATGTGTAAAGCAAATCAAACTTGAGCTTCTCCTATCAAGGTCTAGTGAAGGTACTTTGGGAATTGAGGGATAAGCTAGAGAAATTCTGCTGGGGACCTTCCTGGGAATTAAACTCATGACCTTGATTAGGATAAAAGCTGTTTAACGATTTTCTATTCTTTGGGAGACCTTGTTAACATTGGCTGCACCAATCCATTTTGAACTTGAGCACCTGCCAAGTGATCAGAGGATTCATGTGATGTCAAAGCATTGGTCATCATATCTCTTATTAAAAAAGACATAATAGTAAAGAATAGGGTAAGACCAAACCATCTCTACTGCCTATGGATTGCCCTTTGACTTAATGTGCTTTGGTTTACTTTCAATTACTGAATCAACCAACATTTATTTGGTACTTACCAAATACATATGATTGTTGAACACAAAAAGAGGGGTGGATTGTATTTTGAACTTTTGTCTCTGGAGGAATTATATCGTCATGATCTATAAAGAGTGGAAAGAGGAGTTAAAAGATAGAATTTACTTTTCAAGGTGTATCAGACACACCTTATGCACAACTTCAGGCCCTCTTGGCCTCAACTGCCTCTTGGACCAGCTCTGCAAGGGCTCAGCCCTGCAGTGCCCCACCTCACATGGGTGGCCCTCACCTCTGGACTCCAGTCCCAGAGCATCCCTGTTGATGTCCATCTTGGGACACTGCCCATTGCTCACACTCACTTTGTCCTATCCACAGGACTGCAACTCCCAGAAGCCACAGGAACTGCCTTCTGGACCATCACCAGTTGGCAAAGGAGGAGAAATAGACAAAGTCACAATGGGACTCTTTGTCCTGGTAACATGCCCCTATATGGTCTGTCCCCCTTCTCCTGATTTAATTTCCATATCCCTCCCCTCCTGGTCCCTTGGATTTCATGCCGAATAAAATAATAGCATAGAAGCCTTTTCCTAAGGCTCATCCTTCTGGGGAACCCAGGTGTTATGGATTGAAGTGCATCCCCCAAAGGACAGGTTCAAATCCTAACCCTTGGTCCTATGAATGAGAACTCATTTGTAAAAAGGATCTTTGAATATGTGGTTTCTTAAGATGAGGCCAAACAGCATTAGGTTAGGCCCCAATCCAATATGATTGATGTCCTTATAAGGAGAGGGAGTTTGGACACACAGAATGAGACAGAGACAGAAAGAGAGAATGCCATGTGACAGGAGAAGAGTTGAGTCATGCTGCCACATAACTCAACTAAGGGATGCCACGGATGGCCAGCCACCCACTGGAAGCCAGAGGAGAGCATTGGATGGATTCTTCTCTTTAAGAGGCAGCACAACCTGGCTGACACCTTGGTTTTGGACTTCTAGCCTCAGAACTGTAAGACGATAAATTTCAGTTGTTAAGGCAATTAGTATGTGGTACTTTGTTATACAGCCCTGACAAATTAAAACACCAGCTGAGATGTAGGGCATCTTAGTGGAGGAGAGAGAGAGCCATGGATCTGACCCATTTGATGGTCCCAGATGTGTGAGTCCTTCTACGCTAATCCCAGTGCTCTGACCAGGTGGGGTGTGGCTTGAGTTTTTCTGGATTGGGGGATGGCAACAGAGAGGAATTTTAGACCAAATCACTTGCAAAACTATGTTAGCAATAAGTGGACTTTCGTTTGTGATGTAGCGTGGAGAATTCTGTCCCTCCTTTCAGTGATGTCTTCTTGTGTGAAGCTGAAGTGCTGCAAAATTGGGTGGTGGGATGAGGCCGGGGCAGGGTGTCAAGTAGCCCCGGCTTCTGGGCTTGGCTCTTCCACAGACTGGCTAGGTGACCTTGGCTAAGTCACACTGCTTCCCTGGGAGTCAGCTTTCTTGACTGAAATAATGTGGGACTGAGACAACATTATCTCTACTATCACTTCTGTCTTAGTTTTCTAGGCTGCTACGACAAATACCACAAATTGGTTTTGGCTTAAACAATAGGAATTTATTGGTTCATGATTCCAGAGGCTAGAAGGCTGGCTTCCTCCCATGATGGCATGTTGGCTGGGCAGCAGACGTGGGTTTACTTGGCTTTCCCGTCACAGGGTGAAGTCCTCTTCTTTCTCTTCTAGATTCTGTTGATGTACAGCTTCTGGCCCCTCTCCATGGTTTTCTCTCACTATTTCTGTATTTCTTCAGCTAATAAAGACCTCCAATAATCCAAATTAAGGCCCACCTTCATTCATTTGTGCCACACTTTGACTGAAAATAACATCTTCAAGAGATACTATTATTTACAATAGGTTCATACCCCTTAGAATGTGGATCAAGACTGAGAACATGTCTAAATTGGGGTATGAAATTCAATGCACATTTTCTTTTGGTAACCTGTTATTACTGCCACTTTAGTTGCATTTGCTTGGGAGATACCTCTCCTCTTATACCAAAGGTCAAATTGAGACCTCGTTGGGATTTTTCTATATGGGAGCTAAAGCGTAATCCCCCTCCCCAAATAAAGTGTTCTATTGTTTTGTTTTGTTTCCTAAAAAGGAAAACAAGTATTTGGTTGGCACTGCTCTTATCCCATCCATCAAAGGGAAAAATAGAGACCCTGGACTAACAACTCACAGCTTTCAACTCCAACTGTGGGTCTTTATCTCTTGTAACTTAGTGCCTCACTGCCGAGAGCTGGCTTGGGGAAGAGACCTCAGAGACAGCCCCGGAAGGAGGGGAAAGTCCAACTCCCCCCTCCAGTGCCCACACAACGCCCACCCTCCCCTTCCGTTTGTGCAGGGAGAAAAAGGACTCTGTGTGTGAGTCAAGGCCATGAGCATGCTCTCCACACTGACCAGGGGTTTCACATCCTCCCCGGGAGCCCTCAGAGGCCAATGCAAATCGTTTTTGGTCATTGCCCAAACTGGAAAGAACATTTTTTCCCCAGATCATCATTAGGAATTTTTACACAATCACACACTCTCTTCTCTCTCACATACAGACATACATTCCCAAAGAGAAAAACTCATCTCTGAGTATTGGGTCGTAAATTATATGAGGTACGTTTCATTATAAACTACATTTCTTTAGTCCTTTATGAAGGCTCTCCATTTACCCCAGGGGGGTTGTAATGTACGCTGACATCTTACTCTCTTGCAAAAAGCATTGCCTCATGTTGAGTATGTGGAGCCTAGCTAGGCAAACAAATCCTATGCTGGAAAATGAAGGCAAGCGACTCATATAAATGGAATACAACCATGCATTCATGCCCGGCTCCAGGGAGGTCACATAGAATCTTTTAGAACAACTCGGTAAGTAAACATCGGGGAAAGAAATACCTGACGGGGAAGGGTGCTGCATGAACAGCTCAAATGCATAATTGCCACGGCGCTGAAAAACTGGAAACCAAGTGATTCTAAAGCCAGAGCAACGGCAACAAGTACTTTGTAACGTCAGTCCTCATTATGCTTGATTTTTAATTTTGATACTTCACCCTCTCAGTCCATTCCCCTTCCAGCCCCCAGCCAATCCTTCCTAGAGCACTTTGTTTTTCCTAAAGAGAAGAACCAAGAGAAGGTAAAAAAGCTGAGCAAGTTAGAGACAATAATTGGGGCCTCTCCATTTTTTTTTTTTTTCACATCCACAAAGTCAGCAGTGGCAGCAGTGGCAGGAGCAGCAAGATATTTGAGCACTCAGGTTTTTAAATGCTTCAGTTTTTACCTTGCAGAAGAGCAGAAACCAAAGCTCATGAAATTGAACTCAGATGACGAACCCTCTCGTCTTTGGAGTGCTACTAAACAATCTGCAAATTATTTAAATTAAACCAACCCGGCCCTCGACATCTGCACACAAAATGCTTAAATTCCAAGTGCAACTTTACTGGCATGAGAAAATAATAAGGGGAGTTCAATTTGTGTCAGCATGGCTCAGGAAAATAAGATATCATGTCTCGCTGTCTGCTTGATGTCAACTTCTCAGATGCAAGCCCTAATGCATCCTCCTAGACTGTCCGCTCGGAGCCTGCCAAACAGAGAAGTTCAGCCAAAGTTCACCAAGCTACCACCAAATTGCTCTTTTTCCCTCCTTTTTCAATCATTAGAAACCTTCTGTTTTATATTGTGCACACGTGATTGTATCTACCTCTTAAAACATATATAACTCTATTAGCTTCTCCTGTTCTTTGGGAGCACTGTAAAATTTTTCTGTGACGTGTTTGCTCTATGGCTTACAGTTTTTCAGCTTTTCAAGTTTCACTGCATATACTAGATTTTATCTGGAATTCTCAGGCAGGACACCCAGATAAAGGCTGTAGATTTTCAAGATGATTTAAAATAATTGCTTTTATTTATTTGAAAGCAAAATAAATAAAACGGAAAACAAGCAACAAAACGGACATCAATCAAATACCATCAAAGATGGCTTTGGAAATGCTTTTTCATCTGTTTTTCCCTATTTACCCAAGTCAGAAGCTCACTTGGGTGGTGCCAGAGAATCTGCCCTAAAACCAGCATCCAGCCCTTGGAAAAACCCTTTCTTAGACATTGGTTCTAACCTCCCCTTTAGCTGGGATATTGAGACAACCAACCGGGTAGTTACACAGACCATTTTTCTCATTTTCGTTGTTTAGTCTTGATTTACTTTAAATGGCTATGACTCTCATTCCTTCCAAGGAAATTGTGCACCCGCACTTTTAATCATGCAAAACCAACGTTTTAATGCTGCTGGATGATGTATCAATTTAGGGTCCCGGGATCGCTCAAGAGCTAGAATTTCACTCATCAGCAGAAATGCAGGTTTAGTAGGTATGTGAAGACAAAAATAAGGGTAGTGAAGTCTTTGATCTACTGCATGTTCTTTAAAAATACTTTTCCTATAGTGTAACATGTCACAGTCAATCTATGTTCTGCCTTTAGCAGCTCTCTTCCAGCCACCACTTGGTCCTTTTCAAAGACCCAACACCAGTGTTCAAAGCTGCTTCATGGAAGGAAAGTCTTTGTTGTTTGCATTTGGTGGTGGTGGTTGGGGTGGGAGTGGAAAGCCCTCACCCAGCAGGATAAAGAGCCCCACTGGCTTATAACCTTCAAATTCATTAGGAGGCCTTTTTCCTGTCATCTATCTCTCAAAGATGATTAAAATATTGCTAAAATTCACTTTGCAGGCAAGCTATGGCTGATTATAATTATTATAAAAGAGCTTCTCTTACATTTAATGTTGATTGAGATAACTTTCAAACTCTTGCTGTTTGCCCACCAATAACTGAGTATGGTTTAATTAAACAATTTGATAAATTATTACAAATAAGCAGCATCTGAATACAAACATTAAAATAAAATATATCCTAGAATATAGTAATAGTAAAAACAGTGAGCTTGTCACATAGTGATCATTATTATCTTGATTTCTTTTTGTCTTTCATATCATAAAATAATTCAGCTTAACCACTGTGCTTAAAGCATCTTGTCTGCTGATTCATATTTCACTTAATCTGGTATCAATTACTGGCCTAGATTTGGAAAATTCAATGTCTGTGTAGATGAAATGCTTTAATACCTTAGATAGTAGCCCATTTCTGGATGCAGCCTGAAATGGCATGGTCGGAAAAGTTTAAAATATTTTTTTGCTAGATTCAAAGACGAGCGAGATTAAAAATTCCCAAATGTGTATTCTGGAATCCCTCCAAAAACATTCCATCTTTATTCATTATTGGATATTGTCTTGATTAAAATTCCTGTTGGTTTGTTCTATGGGTAAGTAGTAATCGTGTATCTTAGCATTTGGAACGCATTGGTGTCATGTGACATGCACGGAGCCCAAACGAATAGAGAGAGATCTCTTTCACAAGTCAACAAGGAGGACTTGAGTGTTCAGATTTCAACAGAGCCTTTGGGGGTGGGGTGGGGGGTGGGGCATTTATCTGTTCAGCACGTTCTTTCCAAAAAGTGAGTCAGAAAGAGAGCAGTGCAAAGCCAAATGCTTTTTCCTAATACACCAGTGTCCTGAGACAAGGCATATTTCTCTAGAGGAAAGAAGACAGGTTTTTTTTTATTTTTCCCCCTTCTCTTCCTTTCTCCATCTCTTTTTGTTCCATTTCTAGCATTTGGATCCCTTTACTGCTAGTTTCACCCAGTAACATGTGAAAAATGCAGTCGAAATGCAAAGCAGATGACTAGGACACCATCTTCTGAGCCACCATTCTGTTCTCTGCATTCCTGCAGACGCCTTCCAGAACTAGAGAATGACTCTGTTAGGAGCTGCTGAGAAGGGAAACAAAAATGAAAAAAAAAAAAAAAAAAAAAAAAATGGGCACGCTCACACAGTCACATGGATATTTTTTGTGTGTGGTTTGTCCCTCACTGGCAAACTGCTTGGCACTGGGTGTCCCCAGGGACCCCAGGCTGGGGCCTGAAGCCTGAAGTCCCGGAAAGATCAAGGGTAGAGGGGCCACGTGACTTTACCATCCTTGGCGGGCCTTTTGCTTTGTTTTAGCTCATAATGGCCTCTTGGAAGTGAACTCAGTGGCAGAGAGCACAGGGGAAGGATGTTGGCAAATGTCTGGGCCCCTGGAGGTGATGTAAGCTGTCACGGCCTCTCATGTGCTGCAAATGCATCTCTCAGTGAGGAAAAGTCAGGAGGGCTGAGCCACAGCCAAGCTTTTAGGGATAAACCTAATTTTCTGGGCAAGCTGTCAGGGACACCACATCACCTCCAAGTCCTCCCCAGCCTGGTGGGTGCAGGGTGTCAGGTGGGATTGGAGAAGGATATGACCCTAGTATCCAGGGCCCACTGAGAGAAAATAGCTGACTGACTATGTTGGTGGCTGCAAAGGAGCACACAGTAGGTATTCATTACTTTTCTGGGCACAATACAGCCTGCCTCCTGGGGATCTGATCTTTGCCTTGGAGGAAGTGTGTAGACTAGATGGTGCCTGGTGAGGCCAAGCCCCAGGGTGAGTCTTCAGGGTTTTATCAGTAAACTTGCTTACTAAGCATCCCACCCTCCATTTGCAGAAATACTGATCAAAGCCAAGAAGCTGTCCGGTTGGTTGAACACAAACTCTAAGAAGACTGGAACTTTGTCTGTTGTATTACCACTATATGACCAGGGCCTCGGACAGTGACTGCATATAAATATTTGTGAATGAATGGATGGTGTATTACTCAGGGTCCTCCAGAGAAAGAACCAGCAGGATTTATAAATATATTTAAATATTATGAGACTTACTATAGGACTGCGGAGATGGGCAAGACCAAATTCCATAGGGCAGGCTGCAAGTTGGGAATGCTGATGAGGGTTTTGATGAATTCTTCCCAGGAGAAGCTGGCTGAAGTAGAAATAGAAATTCTTCTTTCTGACTGCTGAAATCTTCAGTTCTCACTTTAAGGCCTTCAACTGGTTGGATAAGAATTCTCTCATTGCTGAAGCCATTCCCCTTGGTTGATTGTAGATGTAATCAGCCCTAGATGCAATCTACTTACTGATGATTTAAATCCATAAAATACCCTCACAGTAACAATCAGGCCAGTGCTTGCTTGACTGAACAACCGGACACCATAACCTGGCCAATTTGGCACATGAACTTAATGATCACTGATGATATATTATGAAGATTTTCAATAAAAATTCAACCGATACAATTTGGGGGAAAATGTAGCTATTGCAAACTATGGACTATAATTAACAGTAATAGCTTAATAATCTCTCATCAACAGTAACAAAGGTATCACAGCAATAATGGGGTCAACAATGTGGGGGATAGGGGTATGGGATATTTTGGGTTTTCTTTTATATCTATATTTTATATGATTATTATTATTGCTAGAGTAAAGAAAATGTTCTAAAATTGATTGTGGTGATGATTGCACAACCATGTGATGATACTGGGAGCCACTGATGGTATACTTTGGATGGATTTTATGGTGTGCAAACGTATCTCAATAAAATTGCATTAAAAAAATCAGCCAGTACAATGATCAAGTGTTTCTTGAGCATGATGAGCCTAGAAGCTTACTCGTTATTTTAAAACCTAAATTATTAGAAGACCAGAGCAAAGAAAGTAGGGGGGGGGCAGACAATAATAATTGCTGATCACTTACCAGGAGTCAGAAAATTTCACATGTTCTCAAGGAGTATGGTATTGTCTCATTTTCCAGATTAGGAAAATGAGTCTGGGAGAGGTTAAATCATCTGCCTAAAGTCCAATGCAATTGAGTTGTGGAACCCTTGTTCAGACTCAGGACTCCTGCCTTGGCCTGGTTTTAAAGATCTAATTACTATGGCGTTTCACTATTACAGACTCACCACATCAGCGTTTTGGGACTTATTGGACTGCTTACGCATGATGCTGAGAAAGAAAACGCTTTAAATAATTTCTTTTCATGGGATTTTTTAGAATTTTGAGATTCCAAGCAGATTAAGTAGATGAAAGGGTTTTGCAGACTGGCATGTAACATGGTAGGCACTAAAAAATTCATTCTGAATCTAAATCCAATATAAATGTATTATCTTTTTCTGGAGTTTACAGAAGCAAGAAATAAATTAACATGCCTCCAGCCCCAGCCCCAGGGGGGTGACATGGGGGAGCGAGATGGATGTTTGATTAGGTCTCCTAGGGATCGGACTTCCATCCCAATTCTGCTGAAGACCAGGTGTGTGATCTTGGATAGCTCCTTCCACCTCTCAGGACGCTGAATTTATTCACGGTCAAATACCAGATGAATAACCCCTGCTTTGCTTACTGCTCAGAGGGTATCAGAATCAAGAGAAGTAATGGAATTAAAACACTTTGCCATATATATAGCATCCAATTGAGGAACCATTTACGTATGTGATAAAATTGTTCACATTCCATAATCATGGGATTTGAGCTTTTCCCCATCCACATACCTAATTCTACTTACTAATTTAATTTGCATCTTAACTAACAGCATGTACGTTCCTCATTTGGAACTTCATTCAGATCTTTCACTAAGTTAAATGGAATGTCTCCCTTTGTTGAGTATTTCTGAAGTTTTTTCTGATTTTATTTTTCTTTTTAATTTAGGCTCAATCAAGATTTACTGTTTTTCTCTAAGGCAACATGACCAAGTACCCAAGTACCCAAATTCACCTCAGAGGGCATGGAGAGTTGAGACGATGTTTCCTTCTGCGCATACGTTTTTATGGCTGGCCCCAGATATGAAACATAATTATGGTGCTCTCTTGTCTGATATTAGACAAGTCTGAGGAGGCCTGACGTGCATTCCTTAGGCTCATGAGTAATTATGGTGTTGGTGATGAACAGCTACTTTATAAGGTCTCGGACTGCTGGGATTCTGGTTTTTCTGTAATGCACACATACCCTGTGAATTTAATTACCACCTTTTTGGTGCCTGACAAATATGCTTCTCTTGTAAATCTTGTATTTATGTTCGGATAGGACTGGAGGGTGTGTGTGTGTGTGTGTGTGTTGTAACCACTATCCCAGACATTCATGGAAATAGTTTCCCAAATTCAGATCAGGTTTTTGGTTTCATGACCAGTATATTTGATAGTCTTTTTTGGGGGGTAGGGGCTGGAAAACTATTCTTCAGATTCTGTTTTTCTCCACCCCCTTTCTTCTCCCTTCCTACCTCTCTTGAAACTTTCTAATGCTGTGTTTCTTTTTGAAAGATTAGGTAAGAAGGAACATGTGTGTAAAAGTTGTGACCGACTCCTACGGCAGCAAGAGAAAGGCCAAAGGACAAATGACTTCAGCACCTGACAAGTGTGTGGATCTCATTATGGCCATGGAATCTGTGGGGCTAAAAAAAAAAGGAGAAAAAGAAAAAAAAATCAGTGGAATTGCAGGATAAATGGTCAACATTTGGTGAGAAAGCAGGTCTTAAAACAATTTTGTTTCTAATCCATGGCAGAGGTGTAACTGCTAGACCCTCCAAAATATAGATGCATATATAAATATATATATATATATATTTGCTCCCAGCAGAAAACTTTCCATCAACCCCATGTATCTATATGTTTAGAGATTCACAGAGCTTGAAGAAGGATTTAAGATTATCTTGCCTAATCTCTTTATTTTATAAATGAGTAGCATGAGCTCAGAAAGGAGAAAGAAGGTTTCGCAAGATCTCGTAACCAGCTACCAGATTTCCTGACTCACAGCCCATGCTCCATGCAGTTCATATATCCACTTACCCGTGAGGAGCTTTTAAGTACTTACGCAGTGCTTGGTGTTAAGCTGTTGGGTTTGAGGCTCACAAAGAAGTCTTTAAGACAACTTTTGCCTTTCAAGGAATTTATTAGCAAATTGGGGAGCCAGGGCAAATACGGACACGACAGAGTAACTGGCAGCTTTTGGCTTAGAGGTGTTGGAAGTGGAGCTGAGCTGCAGATGAGTTCCCCGGGAGCTCAAGGTGGGCAGAGGTTGGGGAAGACTGGTCTACTGAGGGGAGGCTTCAAGGAAGAGGTTGAACATCAAGAAGGTTTTGGAGATTTGAAGGTGTGGGATCCCTGGAAGGGAGCAAGACTGGAGAGAGGCTCAGAAGCCTTAAGGAACAAGTGACAGTGGGCTCAGCACAAGGAGAGGGCAACCTCTCAGTTCATGTGTGGAAGCTTGCAGATGAGCTGGGCGCCATGGGGCAGGAGACGTGAGGGCCTTGCGTGCCAGGCTAAGGCATCTCCTTCCTTGTGAAGGCTTGCAGATCTATTGAGGGTTTTAAACAGGGCAGTGAGGAGGAGCATAGAGCATCTTGGCTGGAAGGAGGACTTGAAGGAGCATGGAGGTGGGGAGCACAGTCATTGTCAACTTCTGCAATGACTAATGTCTTCCAAGAACTGAGGGCTTTACCCTGCTCCTCCGTGTGGCTTTTCTAGAGGGGCCAGTGCAGGATATGGTTCTTCACCATTTAGAGGGCAAAGTGGGGACATGGAAGGAGGGGCAGCTGACCCACAAGACCGGGACACCTCAGGCCAACACTGAAGTGCCTGCTGGCTGGAGAAGGGAAACAGATCTGCATGATGTCTCAGCCTCTTACTAACTCCGAGGCTGTGTCCAAGCCACTAACATGTTCTGAAACTTGGGTTTCTGCTCTGTGTCTACAGATACAGTAATGCTTGCCCTGGCTACACCCGCTGTTGCTATAAAAACCTGAGAGACTATATGGAACTGTAAATAAAGTACAATCATTATCATGTCAAGAACTCTTGCTGCTGAGATGGTGGATGATTTATTTTAATGCAGGGAAAAACTACTCGAGAGGAAAGACAGATTTCCTTCTAAGGAAGATGATTCCTTCTGCCTCGCCCCTTGGAACATTCTTCGACATTGTCTTCCACTTTTCTTTTCTCCGGCTATTAAGGGGCCATAGAAATGAAACTAGTTTGGGGATTCTGTTTAAACTGATTACCATGAGCTGCTCTAAATTAGATCTGACCAGACGCTGATGGCAGAGCGTTTAGAACTTGGGTGGCCCCATCTGAAGCTGAAAAATCAGTGGAAGTCTGGGAGAGGGGTGGGGAGTCAGAGGCTCAACCTCGAATACAGGGGAAATGGTTTTCAAACTGTATTTTAAATATATGTTCTAAATATTAATGACATCTCTGGCTGACACCCTAGCAGTTTCTAAGGTTCTCTGAGCAGAGTTTGCCTCAGAGTTTGGTTTGATTATAGGTTTAGGCTCCTTTGTAAATTTAAAGAATCAGTTCATCTAGAACTTGATAGAATTCCCCTCCCCAAAGGAAGAGGGCTGTGCTGGAAGCTATGATGGCTGGAGAGAGAGAGATGAGGATCCCGAGGTGGGGAAATCCCACACTAACGGAAGAAAGAAAAGTATTCAAAATGTGTTTATTGAGTGCTGACTGGACTAGATGGTGAGGGGCATGAAAATGTGTACAGACGAGCCAGGCTGGGATTGGCATTTATTGAGTGCTTGCTGTGTGTAGAATTTGGTTTTGGTTCTCATTTTACAGAGTCAGACTTTAAGCCAACTAGATATTTCTGGAAGGCAATGGAATTCAGCCAAGGGTTTTTCCATGCAGAATGGCATCAATACAGCCCTAAAAAGCTCAACCAGGATGCGTTGGAGAGGATGCATTTGGGGTAGGAGGCCAGTTGGAGGCCTGTAGCTGGAGTTCCCTGAGTTAGAGTAGGGGCAGTAGAGTGGAGATGGATCAGATTTGGGAAATAGTTCAGTAGTAAGAGTGAAAAGACTTGGACTTTGAGAAAATGGTGCCCAGAGTTTTTGTTTCCTGTATTCTCAGCATCAAGCATTTATGGGATACTTATCTTCAAGCAGTTAATGTTGATTAATTGCTTGGTTCTCTATATATCCTAAGGAAATTTTTCACTGTTTATCCCATTCAGAGATGGGACAAAAATTTAGTCATAAGGATGTTTATCACAGTGTCATTTTTAGTTGTAAAATTGTGGAAAAGACCTATGCATCAAAATAAGGGAAGGTTCTTATTTTGGATGAATGTTAGCAGTTGTGACAAACCATGTTTTCAAAGAATATTTAATAACATAGGAAATTCTCCAAATACAATGTTAAGTATAACATAATACAAACTAGATATACATAGTATGTTCCCAATTTGATTTTTTAAAAGGGGAAACAAGGGAGAGAGAATACACCATAATGTTAATCATAGTTATCTCAAGTTATAAGACTATGGCTGTTGTTTATTTTCTTCCTTTTACATTTTTATACTTTACCAACTTTCTGCTATGGAGAGGAAGATGTTTTCAATAAGAAAAGAAAAAATTACTGGGGAAGAAAACAACCAAGAGGACCCCACTTAAGGTTTCAGAAGATTGTGTTCAAGTGTCAATGATGCCTTATGAAGTAGGCCAGTTAATGTCTATGTCCCACACTTTCCTCATCTGTAAAATGGGCACAATAATATCTATTTGCTAATTATAGGGTTATTGTAAATGTCAAGCTAAATAAGAGATGTTAAAGGGCTCTGTTACTAGTAAGTTGCTTCAGAAAGAGACAAGGTTCTGGTTATTGCCGTGTTTCGTGCCCTCTGCAGGGTCCCATAAGTGGCTGCCGGTCCCAGTGCTCAAGGACCCTCCAGGTAGGTGTGGGTAGTTGGCAACCTGATCTGGAGAGAGAGACGAGGAACTTATCCTGGCTTGCAGCCATTTTGCCTGAATGGAGACTATTAATTTTAGCCAAAGATAATTTCATTGTGCCGAGGGAAGGAAGAGTAGAGATGCAGCAGGAATGCTAGTTGAAAGAGGATGGAGTTGTGCAAAGAGGACCTCAAGCCCAGCAAGCCTGCTGGGACCCCACTCCTTGTTCCCAGTCTGTGTTCTGGGTTGTATTCTCCTCCCAGTACTGTGACCCCAGACTTGAGTATCTTGGACCAGCCCTTACTCCAAGTGGACCTCGGGTTCCTGTTTGGCAAACAAAGGCTTCTAAGGGCTGGTGCCAGCCCCTGATCTCTTGTTCTGTGGGTCTCATGTATAATCGTTCCTTTTGTCAGTCCCATCAGCAGGAAGTACCCAAGTGAAGGGTGATGAAGGATGTCACTGGAACATGCACACAAAGGGGCAGGGGCGTAGGTAAGCAAATGGGCGTGTATTGAGTCTATGTTAATTGTAGATCCTCGTGCTTGATGCCGAGGGTTCAAAAACTTTGCTGCCAGTCCTAGTCCACTTGGGAGAGAGGACAAAGACATGCAAAGAGAGGGTGCTGTGTTGTGCATTCTGCTTGCCAAGAAACCATCACAGGGAGTGAGCACCCAGAAGATGAGAAGAGACAGGTGATGGCTAGGGTGAGCAGGTAGCTGGGCAAGGCCTCCCAAGCCAGGAGCGAGCAGAAAACACAGGTATCAAGGCATGTTTAGGGAACAGTAAGTAGACAACTTCCCCCAGATGGAAGGTGCTAGTTGAGTCACCATGGACACATCATTTAACTCAAATGGGCCTCTGTTTCTTTGGTTGTGAAAATGGGGCTAACTTGATAGACAGGTGGGATGACTAAATGAGGAAAAGGCAATGAAATTTCAGGTCTGTAGTAAATGTTCAATAAGTATTAACCTCACCTTTCTCTTTTCTTTCTATGAGGCAGATAATGTATAGCATTGGACCATGAGCCAGAAGTGTTTTGTTTGCGTCTCAGAATTCTGGCTCACACTATGTTTGAAAAACATTTGAATTAATTGGCGACATTTGAAAATCAGATTTCACGTAAATATCCAGATTTCCAGCTTCTCTTGAAAAATCAGATCCAGCCACAGGGGCCCATGTTACCACTTGGCACCTATCGACTGAGTCAGTGCTGCTCCCGTGGGTGGGGCCTGCATTCCCCACTCCCCCACAACTCTCTTTTGACCCCCAACCATGAGGTGAGTGTCAGTTGCAATTTATCATTGTGTTTACACTGTTTTTTTAGTCTTAAATTGAGTTAAGAGTTGAGTGAAATTTCTTTTTATAGCAAAAGCAGAAAAATGAAAGGTTGGCCAAGAAATAAAAAAAATAAAAGCAAAGCAAAGAAAAGAAAAAGAGCATATTTCTTTGGGGAAGTGAAGAAAATTTCTCTGTATTTAATATGCAGACAAAGTGTGACTGCATTGAAAGAGTACCCTTGGCTTACTTCATTTCTTTATGTTCCTTGACTGACCCTTCTAGACATTTGAGTTTATTACTCTGAGCCTGGATCACTTGCTATTATCAGTATGGGCTTGTGGAAAACATCATTCCCCCTTTATAATTGCCTCCAGCCATGAAAAGGAAATTCGGCATGAACTGAAGGGAACCAATGGTGGCTGGCATGAAGTCCACTGGGTTGGCTACTGGAAAAGACCTCTTGCCTCCACGAATCTTTGTCAATTTACTATGAATGCATTCACTTAAGGATCTTGGTGATATTTGGTCCTTCAAGAGCTTTCTGGTAACCACCCCCAAAGTTAGCTCAAAGCAGATAAGATGATAGCTGGGACTAAAGCAAAAAAGGTCATTGTTTAGAATGGCACTGCCCAGTAGAAATATAATGTGAGCCACGTAAGTAATTCAGAATTTTCTAGTAACTACATTAGATAATGTTAAAAATAAACAAGAGGATTTAATTTTAATAATATAGCTCATTTAACCCAACATATTGCAAATATTGTCATTTCAACATTTTAACACGTAATTGATATGAAACAATGAAATTAGATATTTTTTCATCTTTTTATGAACAGAGACTTTCAGATTTGATGTGTATTTTATATTTACAGCACATCTTGGTTTGGACTGGCCAACTTTCAAGGGCTTGACAGCCATCTGTGGCTAGTGGTAGCATTATTGGACGGCGCAGGCTTAGGAGATAGATAACGGGGCATCAGCAACTGTAGAGACTTCACTGGCTTCTTGGCTTTGCTGAAAGCTTGCCCTGAACTGTCAGACCTCTATTTCTCCCTTCTCAGCTATCCCAGAGCCATATGTCATTGATCATCTTACATTATCCTCTGTGTCTATCATGAACCTATAGATTTCTTCCCAACTTTAACAGGAAGAAAGAAATTTGATGGCAGCTCTTGTAAGCACTTCTGGATGCGAGGTGGTATTGGACACCATAGCAGATGCTCACTCTGCTTTTCTCGAGTGAGTATACTCTTCTTTCTAATGGAGGCTGAGTTCTGAAACAGGATATTGACTTTGGCTGCTCCTGGCAAACCTCCAAGATCAAAGATCCAATCGAATCTCAGATTCTCAGCATTGACAGACATTCATTCATTGATTCATGGATTCATCAACAAACATGCAAGGCGTATTGCTAGGCACGAGGGATTCCAAAGATCCAAAAAAGCACATTCCTTATTCAACATGAAAAAACGAATAAATGCTCTTTAACAGGGCAGATACAATAATATGTAGATCTGGAGTGAGAAAGTAAGGGTGCAATGGAGGAGAAGCTATTTGTTTGGGGACATTAGTGAAAGCTTCAGAGGGGAGATATTTGTGCTGAAGTCCAGCTAGGGGCAAGAAGGGCATGAACTTATACTTGTGTGGTCAGCACGTGCAGAACTCGGGAAGAGGGCCCCAAATTGGGGCTGATGGCCAAAGCAGATGGGCCAGCTGTGTCTTTCCATAGAGGGTTGATGGTGAGGCTACAGTTCCCTAGCATGACACAATGAGTTTGATATCCACTCAGCTTTCTGTTTTATTGTGACTTTATCAAGATGGTACAGGTGTGAAGTGCCTCGCTCTGTGACCCTTGGCCAATCACAGAAATTCAGACGATTTTACTTGTTTTTACAAGAGGAGCTCTCGAACCCCACCTAATAGCCATTTCTATAGGAGTACCTTAAACAGATTCCCAAATCACCTTCAAAATTAAGTACCATTAAACCGTAACCAAAATGTACATGTGGATTTGAGATGTGTCAACATGTGTTTTGCATCTTTCACTTGTGAAATTTATGTATCTTGCATGGCCTTTGGACAGACCCCATGTGTTCCACATATGGTTGGTACATTTCTTATTAGGAATGGTATAAAGAGGGTCAGGAGAATCAGACTACTGTATTGATAAACATAAGGTTTGAGGTCCACTGATAAAAAATGGCTTCCAAGACACCCACTTTAATGGGAAGAACATTTATCTTTGGAACATAGGAGTTTATGGCTGGAAGGGATCTTGGAGTGACTGTGGTGTTACCCATTCATTTCACACATGGGAAACCGAGACCTAGAGAAGGTAAGTGACCCTCATGAGGTCCTTCGGTGGTAGTGACAGAGCAAGGATGGGAACTTAAGGCATCTGATTTCCAGTGCAATGTTTTTTCTATGTTCCACACTGTTTTACTCATGAGTCTTATTAAAAGAGCATGATCATTTTCCAGTTTAAAATGACTCCTGGATTGCAGTTCTAGAAAGTATTCCAGATTACAACTATGAAAACATAGGAAAAGAAAATTTGTGGGAGCAGGGCCATGCATCTGTGACTTAACAAATGTAGCCCCTGGTTCCAGCACAGTGCCTGTCACATATAAGTTTCTTAATTAGTATTTGGAGGATGAATGAGCCACACCAACAACCAAGATGACAGCCAGTGTATTACCAGAATCCTTGGGAGTGCCCACAAAGATTACAAGACCTATGAAACTAAAATGAGAACCACAACTGGGGGCCAAACCTAGGCTTTGCCAATTACAACAAAACAAACTTGATCTCCTGCAGAATATTTCCCCACCCACAGGGGATACTCAAAGTGTTTAACAACCATGACCACACAGGCACCAGCCATCAAAGTAGAGGCTGCTGTGCACCATCAGAACCGGGACAATGCAGCTAAATACCAACCCTGACTCTTCTCCCACTTCACAGATTTTTGAGATGCTCAGAATGTGATTCCTCACCCCTCCCAGCCAAGAATTCTCTTTTCTGTGTCCCCTGAGAGAATGAAATTCCAAGAAAACTTCAGAGAAGGGAGGAAATGAGGATGATGGATGTGGATATTATCACATAGAAGATGTCATCTCAGAGAGTCAAATTCTGTAGGTAAGAAGAGTCCTAGTAAGAGGTAAGAGTGCATGCTGAAGTGTAATGTGGGGGTACATTATGGCTTTATGAGCCAGAGGACTGAGGAAGGACATGTCTGCAGAAGGGCTATACTAGCTGAGCATCTGCTGGACCCTGGAGCGCTGGACTTCTGTGCATAGCCTTCTGCCCTCTAGCTGTATACCTGGGGAGAGGTTTACCCAAACCGAGTGGTCAGCAAGGGGGAGCCGAGGGAACTAGAGACACCACAGATGCTGGTGAATGCCAAGTCTGGATGCTACCCTACTAATTTAGGAATGATAAGTAGGCAAAACCCAACATGGGACATAGGAAACATTGCATAGCAAGTGATGTGGAATAAAGCATTGGGAAGCCTCTTAAAATCCTCTGAAGGAGACACAAAGTCTTGGCTTCCATGAAACAAGAACAAAATGCAAGAAGGAAGAAATAGTGAGATGATGAGGACTGAAAATAAACTGAACATGGAATAGCAGAACTTAAATCCTCAATGAAGACAGAAAAATAGCAAAATTTTTGATGCAAAAAACTGGAAAGTTTTTTTTTTCTAGAATGGAGAGGAAAAAAAATGGACAAAGCAAGGAATGGAGAGACCTCATGGAACAGAATTAAGGATATGGACTCTGAAGTTGTAATGCCTCGGTGCAAGTGCTGCCCCCATCCTTACAAGCACTGTGACATTGGACAGGCTATTTAACGCCTCTGTGCCTCAGTGTTCTCAACTGTGAAATGGGGCTAAAGATCAATGCTTCCAAGAGATTTATGATATTCAAATTAAATAAGTTACCAATGGTAAAGTGCTTAACCAGGGTGTTGCACAAAGTAAGCACAAGAAAATGTTTGCTTAATAAATAAGAACAATGAGCAGGAAGATTACAGACATGGAAGACAGAAGATGAGGCTCAAACCTCAGAATATAGCCATCAATAAGGGATAAACATAAAAAATTAGATCAGCAATAATAAAAAAATGCAATTATTATTTTTAAATTCTAGGTTTCAAGTCTCCCACTCTGCCCACCACCAGCTCTTCTGTATTTGTTCTCAAACCTTAACTGTCTTCAGTGCTCCCATCCAAGAGAAGGCTATTGCCCATGTTACTCTTTTCCTCTTCATTCTTCTTCACTATCCATAAAACTACTTGAAATTGTATCATATAATTATTTATTGCTCCCACTAGAATGTAACAAGGACTTAATCTTTCTTGTTTACTATTGTCATAGAGGAGACACACAAAAAAATGTTGTAGGATGAATAAGTGCAGAAATTTTCCTGTTGGACCAAAAGACCTATTAGTCTTTTTGGGTGTACCTATTAGTGTGGCTTGCCATATCAGGTAACATTAAATTAAGAGAGCTGTTCTTGGATATGTACTGGCAAATTTTTGGAAAAGAAAGAGAATTGGGGGCATCCAGGAAGACAAAAAAAATCAGTTAACTTATCTTCAAGTGAACAAATTTTTTTCTGACTTCATCTTTATTCTTTATTGTAGTATATGGTGGAAGACAATAGAGCAATGTTTGCAAAGCTTTGAGGGAAACACATTGTAACTCAATAATTTTATACTAATTCCAAGAGGAATGTGCCTTTCTTTTAAAAAGGGATGAGTCAAAAGTAAGACCTTGATAATGGGAAAGTCATGATGTAAAAGGAGGAAGTGGGTATTTATAGCCTGTCCCTATATGCAAAGGACACCCACATTGAGAGCTTTAGCCCTTGTAGTGGGCTGAAAATGATCCCCAAATATGTCCATGTCTTGATCCCCCAGATCTATGAATAAATTGCCTTACATGGTAAAAGGGACTTTGCAGAGGTAATAAAATTAAGGATTTTGAGATGAGGGGATTATCTTGGATTGTCTGGGTGGGTCCAATGCAAACCCAAGTGCCCTTAGAAGAGAGAGACGGAGGGTCAGAGTCAGAGAGAGCAGTAGAAATGTGACAGTGAAAGCAAGAAGTTGGAGTGATCTGAGGAAGGGATCCCAAGCAAAGGAATGGGGCAGCCTCTAGAAGCTGAAAAAGGCGAGGAAATGGATTCCCACCTAGAGCCTCTGGTAGGAACCAGCCCTGCCAACAGCAACACTGATTTTTGACATCTGACCCCTCACACTCTAAGGTAATAAAGTTGTGCTGTTGAAGTCACTAAATTCATGGTAATTTGTTACAGCGGCAACAGGAAACTCATACAGCCCTGTTCTTTCCATGAGTGCCAGGCTTACAGGTACAATTCCTCCTCCACATCTCCTCCAGATGGCTTGAAGATGCTCTCAGGCAGACTCCTATGTTCCTCCTCGAGATTTTCCCATGTTAGTAAATGGGAACATTCCATTTAATCCCCCTCCCCTCCGAACCCCCACTTACTCAGGCTAAAATCACAGGCATTGTCTTTGCCTTGACATCTTTCTTTTTTCATTACAGTGTGCAATCTAGGGGCCAGTTCCTTAACCTCTACCTTCAAAATGTATTTGCTTCCACCCTAGTCCAATCCACCCTGCCCTCCTGCTGGGGCTGCTCGATGACCTCCCAAGTCTGCTCCTGCTTATGCTCCAGACACCCTTCTGTAAATCATATCATGTCGTGCTTCTGCTTAAAATCCTTCAATGGCTCACCATCACATTTAAAAAAATCTATCCCCCTGTTATGTCCTATGAGTCCCCGGCTGTCTCTCTCACCTCCCTTGGGCCATCCTTCCCTGTGCTCACCGTGCTTCATCCTTTCTTCCCCTCGATGGTGCTGAGTCCCCACTCCTCCTGCCTGGAAGGTCTTCTCCAGGTCTGCACATGGCCAGCTCTGCTCCAACACCATCTCTCCACCAGAGCCAGTGACACCCCGGTCCTTCAGGACAGCATTCTGTCTGTTCTTTTTCCTTCAATGTAGTTATCACAAGTTGCAATTATCGTGTTTATTTATTTAATGTTCACAACATTATTTATTGTCCATCTTCCCCACCTGAAAGGAAGGTCCACGAGACTGGGGATTTTGTCGATCTTGTTCACTGTTTAATCTCTACCATCTGGTCTACAGTGTATGCTCAATATATAGTTGTTGGAGGTGAGTGAATGACTATAATCAGATTTAAATAGCTTTTTTAAATATATTTGCAAAATTGGAAGAAAATGTCAAAAATTATCGCATCTAATACCTGAGCTACATTAAAAAATTAGAAAGTAGAGGATAATCCAAGGCAGTAAACGCATGATAAATCCTTCCTTCTCTGAATTAGGGAGTCAAAGGAGTCCTAATATCCATAATTAGAAAAATACAGAGTTAAAAAATCATCTAAAGAAAAGTTAAAGGTAACCATTGGTAAAAATAAATACAATGTGTACATCATCTAAGTCAAGGAGAAGATGAAAGCAACTAAGTACAATTCTGGTAACAAAAGAAAGGAAAGAGGGCGATTTAAAAACAGAAACTAAAACATGTAAAGGCAGAAGCTTAAGCATGTCATTTATGACCATAAACATAAATGACTTACCGCTATAAAAAATAGGATACCCTCAAACATGGTAAAAATATCCAACTATTTGTGGAGTACAACAGTGATGCAGAATTCTTAACAATAAAAAATAGGAAGAGGTTTACTAGGAAAATGTAAAACCAAGGAAATCAGAGGTGGCAACAGAAACTTCACAGAAAGTAGATTGCAATGTAAAATGTATCGCATGGGATATAAAGAGACTTTTTATAACGATGTAAGGTGAAATCTATGATAAAAGTATAAAAGTAATATATATCAGTATATAGCAACTGTCAAACCATAAAAAGCAAATTGGGAGTTATAGGAAGAGCAACAGCTTCTTGCTATGAAAGATGCCCCTTTTAGGATTTAACAGTAATTGGACAAGACATATAAATGAGGGACAAAACACCATCCAGAAAGAGAAATAGAAACCAAAAATCCTAAATTGCTTAGCAAATAGGAAAACTACACTACTAAATAATCACTGAGTCAAAAATTAAATTATTTAGGAAATAATGAAAATGAGAATATTACATACCAAAATGGATGTGACATGACCAGTTTAATTCATAGGTATATTCATGGCCTTAAATAACATAGTAGAGTAATATGATAATGTAATAAAATTAAATTAAAGTCAGCCAGTCTTCAATGTCAGAAGTTATTAAAAAATCAAACTTAAATAAATCAGAGGTAAGAATGAAATAAGGATTAAAAGATTAATATTGGACAATAAAACACAAAAAATAAATACAATAACTTGTTCTTTAAAAACGTGTAGACACCGCTGAAGAGACCTGGTCATTTCAGGATTTATCAATAAGCAGAGATACTGGCTGGTTGGGGCGGTGGCGGGGTGAGGGTAGGGGACTTATCCATACTTACCATTATACGGCAAACTAAGTTCTGATTGGATTAAAGAGTAAAACGTAGAAATAGAAGATCATAAAATGAGAGTATACAAAGACAATTGATTTGGAGGTTAGGAAAAACTGCTTTAAAACAGAAGAAAACTGAAGAAGACAAAAAGAAAAGACAAATTTGATCGCGTAAAAAATGTAAAAGACAAATGAAAATTTGAGAAAAATATTTGCAATATGAAAGAAAAGGATGAATGCCCTATATGTACAAAATGTTTTAAAATTAATAAATAAAACATAAAAATGCAAAAAAATTTAGGTAAAGAATGTGACTACATAATTAGTGAAAGAAATTGAAGAGACCAAATATATATATATAAATATTTATTCTTATTAATAGCCAACGAAATGAAAGTTAGCACAAAAGTCAGATACCACTTTTCTCTTTTCATATTGGAAAATAATAAACTATTAATAGAAGTGGGATCATGATGAAATGATATTCTTCTATACTGCTAGTTGGAATAGAACCTAACACAACTTTCTCAAGTATAAGTTCTCAATGTGTATCATGAGACTCAAAAAGTTTCATAACGCAAGTAATTCCAATGTATATATGTGTATCTGCATAGAATATATCTAAATTCTGAAAGGAAATTTACCAAAATATTTAAAATGCTCTCTTTCAATGATGGGATTAGAAGCAAATTTTATTTTCTTTTGCTCCGTGTCTCTAAAGCAAAAGTAGAAGGGTTGTAGAGAACTCACAGAACACAGATAATGAAAACCTGTAATAATCTGCAGCTACAGACCTGTCCACATCCCTGTACATTTGCTAATGAGAAGCACAGCGGAATGACATGTTTTCTAGTCTGTGTATCTCTCTAATTCTGAGGTCAGGGTCACCAGGCAGAGAAAAGGCATTAAAGAACCTTGGAGTTGGAAAAAACCTTAGTATCATTTACTTGTCTCCTGCTTTACTTTTTGGCTTTCCCTTTTGTTTTCTGGATTTGCCCTTGGTTTTTATTCCATTTTGCTTGTGGCAAAGACCTTAACTTAGACAAGTTCATCTTCATGTGTGTGTAAGTCACTGAATTTCTAAGATGAGCCCCCTGGAATCCCACTGCAATGTGGGAATTTATTCATTCAACAATCACACAGGGATGACTAAGAGGCAGGCTCTGGGGATGTTGTTTTTTAGCCTTGAATTTGAAGGCATTGGCGCACCTATGGGGACCCATCCATCGTGACAGCCCTGGTGCTCCAGAGTCCTGGAAGATTAATAAGGGTTTCCTTGGGATGCCAGGGAGCCTCCTAAAGTTCTGGGAGCAGCAGGACCTGACACCAACCTTGAGTCTTTGTCAAGTGCTCTTAGCAGGAAGAGTTGAGCAGGTAGGTGCTCTGTGCTCAGGGGAGGACACTCCCATGGAGATCCCGGACTGGCATGGGGAGGAGCACATTCAGCAATAGAGGCTTGCTGATGGGTGGGCCTGGTCCCAGCGGCAAGCCAATAAAGACAATTCAATTTAGCTCTCCAGAAAGCACAGAGCTATTAGGAGGAGGTTTGTTTCCCACAACCTGCAAAGTCCATGATGACTCCCCCATCATTGACATTAAAGATCCACTTCTTTCACTTTGAGTGTTTTCCCCAGTACATCAGCAAAGGCAAGGAGAGAGTGAGGGAGAAGACAGTTCAATTAGGAAAAAGAAACCATTTAAGGAACCAGGGAAAGAAGAGGGCATATTCTTTTCCATAGTTCTTACAGTACCAAAGAAACTCAAAGCCAGTGTCTCTCTGACCTGGCCATTTTTTTTCTCCCTCATCTATATAGGAAAAAAGCATTCTTTCTAGAAATCAAAAGGGTTATGTTTTGAGTAAGACTAGTTATGCAAGGTGAACAAACAGAAAGGGAACAATAAAAGGATTCCATGGGTCCAATGAATTTGAGAAACTTTGTGTATAGTATTGCCTTCTTGAAGGCTCATAATTTTCATGAGTACTTTATAGGTTTCGAGAATTCTTACAGATAAAACAAATACAGAAACAAAACTTCTTTAACTATGTTTTACTCCATATGTTCTGAATTTCTTTAGTTGCTGTGGTAGATATGGCCATCAACAATTCCTCCCTTTGCAGTATACACAGGCCACTCCTCCATTCAAGTCATCTTAGAGTCTATTTTCTCTACACTTAAATTGAGGCCCAGTGTGGGAAAAGTGACATTGCATCAGTTCTAAGCCCTTCAGAGGCTGGGCAGCTTCTGCTTCACTCTCTTAGAGGCCAACTGCCATGCTATGAAGAAGTTTGGGCTAGACTCCTAAGTGATTAGAGGCCAAATGCAGGGAGGCCCTGGAGGAAATGAGGCTGGTCTTGTTGTTCAAGTGCCAGCTGAGTTCCCAACCAAATGTGGCCACACGAATGAGCTGAGTCACCCAACAGGAAGAAGAACCGCCCAGCTGAGCCCAGCCAAACCATAGAATTGTAAGAAAGGTAAGTTGTTATTTTAAGCAGACCTATCTGGCTTCTTACCCAGTTGCCTATTGGTTAGGACCCTTTTTTCAGGTAATAAAAATCCTGACTCAAACTGACAGAAACAATTTCTTAAAATGTTCTAAAAATTTTTTTATCTCACATAACAAGAAGTCCAGCAGTACATTCGCCTCAGGTGTGGTTTGATCAGGGTTCTGACTTTGTGTCTCTGCTCTTCCATAGGTGGGTTTTATCTACAAACTTGCTTTTCTAGTGACCATAAGATAGCTGTCATAGCAACAGAGCTCCTGGTTCTCATCTAGAAGAAGAGAAAGACAGAACTTTCTCTGTTCATATACTTAAGTACCTCGCTTCACTCCGATTGGGGCGACTTGGATTACAGGTCCAACCTTGGACCACAACAGTGGCCAGGTGAACTCCATGAGTGGGTTGGCTTTAGCCTGTCTATTCCTATAACTGGCAAGAGAGATGAATCCCCACTAGTCAGGAAACATGCACAGTGGTTAGGGACAGATTCAGCTCCCCCAAGTCCATTCTGTGTGTGTGTGTGTATGTGTGTGTGTGTGTGTGTGTATGTGTGTGTGGTGCAGGTATATTCTGCTAGAAAGAAAGACATTTCTGGGCCATTAGAGACATACTCTTTGCTAGAATGTCCATGTCTTCTGGACTTGCAGAGGTGTTGGTCCCAGATTCAGGGAGGTCCTGGCCCTGAACTGTCACCAAGCTCAGGATGAGCTACTGAGGGAGACATTTAACCTGAAAGGTCACTACCCCACTCTCCTGCCCCAAACTCTTGCTGCCCACACCCTGTCCTGGCCATCTGCTTTCACCTCCACATAGTTTTTGACCAATTGTCCTCCTAGCATTTGACCCTAAGCTTTACTGCCTCCAGTTTTTGTGGAATGAGGTCAGAGAGTATAGCACAGGACCCCCAAAGAGACAGTGCAGTCAGAAAGGCTATCAGAGAAACTGCTATTTCTTTGGAGGGAGAACATGTGTGTGGGTGCTGCCTCTTGCAGCCCCAACTTGCTTTTCCTGGGACTCATTTTCCCTTTTAGATGGAGCAATGAAGATCCCACTGTTTACTGTAAGCTGAGTTTCAATGTTCAATCCCAAGTGGGACAGATAGTCTGGATTATAAGATGCAACTCAGTTCCCTCCATTTTGGGGTCCTCATGCCGTTGTCACTTTGCCTGGTCCCCAGCCTGATTTCTTGTATAAGAGGCTACATTTAAACTTGCTATCCTCAGCATGTGTAGAACTCTACATTGAAACCCAAGACCACAAACAGAGGGGAGTTCCCACTCTGCAGGTATAAAACCAATTTCCAAGTTCAGAACTCCTGGCTGAGGATCCATCTCTTTTCTGAAAGGCTGACGGTGGGAATGATAATATCCCACCCCCATCCTTGGAATAGTCTATCTCTTACCACCAAGTTGTGACTTAACCCTATCTACATGATTTTCAACCTTGGCTGCATATTGGAATCTCCTTGGAAGCATTCATACATTCCAAATGTGCAGGTAAAATGACAGAGCAGCTACATCAGAATCTCTTGGGGTGTGACCAGTGCATCAGTGTTTTTTCAGTTCCCCAGGTGATTCTAATAAGTAGCCCAGGTTGAGCACCACTGCCCTAGGTCCTTAACCAGATAAGCAGCTCCCAGACAAAATAACAGGGCCCCCAATTTTTCAATACCAGAGATTTCCACGTGGGAGCAGAAGAAAATAGGACTGCTATAGGTCTGTTTGAGGCTTAACATTCTCAGATTCATAGAATATATGACCTGTCTTCCAACACCAAGTTTCTAGGACTGGCTTGGGGGGTGTTTAGCCTCCAGGGAATGAAATCCCTAATATTTAACCAGCATCTACTATGGCCAAGCACTGTTCTGAGATCTTTACATGTCTTAACTAATTTAAGCCTCATAATCCCTTATCTTATAGAGAAGAATATTTAAGCACAGAGGAGTTAAATAATTTGCCCAAGTTTGTGAGCTAAGAGTACAATCCAGGCATCTGGCTCCAGACCCATCACTCTTAGGCGTTACTGCTTCCCTTAATCTCTGGTCTCAAACTCCAGGGTGCCTGAGAATCCCCTAGACTGGGTGGGTGAGTGGTAGGAGTATGGGGAATAAAATGCAGAGTCCTGAGCCCTGGGCCAAGTCTTTAATTCAGCAGGTCAGAAGCTGGCCAGTGCAATGGCTTGAATTGTGTCTCCTCAAAAGCTATATTCAAATCCTAACCCCTGGCATCTATCAATGTGGACTTATTTGGGAACAGGTTCTTCACAGATGTAATCAAGTTAAGGTGAGCTCATACTGGATTAGGGTGGTCCCACAATCCAATGACTGGTGTCTCTATGAGAAGGGAGAGAGGGCTTTAGACACAGGAACCCAGAGATACACATGGGGAAGAAGGCCATGTGATGACAGAAGTGGAGACTGAAGGATGTGGCTATAAGCCAAGGAATGCCAAGGACTGCTGGCAACCATCAGAATCTAGGAAGAAGTGAAGAAAGATCCTTCTCTAGAGCCTTCAGAGAAAGCATGACCATGCTGACAGCTTGATTTCAGACCCCTAGCCTCCAGAAGGGTGAGAGAATCAAATTCTGTTGTTTTAAGCCATCCAGTTTGTGATATTTTGTTACGGCAGCCCTAGGAAATGAAGACAGCCAGTAATTTGCATTTTTATCAAGCTAAGTGACCCAGATGCAGACGGCCTTTTGAGCACACTTTGAAAATGCTAACTCAAAGTCATTGAAACCCAGGTTGTTAGATCATTTGCAGTTCATAGTGCTCATTTAGGCTGTTCATCACATTCTGCTTTATTTTGTTCCTTAATGAGAATGCTGGCATTTGGGTTTCCTGGTTCTTAACACGCGACCCCAATCTTGGAGGAAACAAGCCTGACCTATTTCTGTGATATGACCCATCAGGCCCTCCAAAGTGCTGGGCTATCGTGGCTGCTTCTTGCTGAGTGAATACATGATCAGTGAACTAAATGGCCTTCACTGCTGAGCTCCTCAGAACACCAAAAATAGTGATACCCAACTAGGCAGGCATATAAAAATAATGCATAGAAAAATGATGCCCTTTAAGCCCACAACTTGCTACAGCTGCTTCTACCTCCTACAGATGTAGTCCCATTTGCTGCTCCTCAAATTGTAATGTGCATATGAGTCACCCTGGGGACCTTCTTAAAATGCAGACTCTGATTAGATAGGTCCAATCAGCTCCCAGAAGAAACCAGAGCTGCTGGTTCAGGGACCACATTTTGAGTAGCAAGGGTCTAGTTCCTTCCCATGATGGATGGTGCGTGTTGAGGGATCTCTAGGTATGAAAGATGAGACTGTCTGCACATGGCCAGTGTGAATTCAGGGGAAACTAAAAGGACTGAAGTGCTGTGCATGAGAAATGGGGGGCATTTGTATTTCATGGGGGTAGCACAGATGGAGAGGAAGATGATAATAATGGCTGACATTCCCAACGTTGTTGTAAGTGCTTTGGCTCTTTTAAACTCCAAGTACTAATATTACCCCCATTTTATAGATTGGGAAACTGAGTCACAGGTAAAGGATATCATTCAAGGTCACTGATCTAAGGAATAGCAGGAGGAGGATTTGCTGACAGGCAGTGAAGTCCAGCACCTGTGTTTTATCCATCACACTCTACTGCCTCATGGAGGGAGCCTGGGAAAGCAGGGGACTCAGCAACATGGCACGGCACCAGGTGGCCCAAGGTTAAGAAAATCCAGCAGGAAATTCCCAATGGTGATGGTGACTCAGGGACTTCTAGGAACTTGGATGCCCATTCAATTTTCCCTGGTTTGCTGGGCTGTGAGTCAAAGCGAATCCTCTCCCACCCCTGATACCTGAAACTCCCGTTTAAACCCAGCTACACACATAAGCTTGTCTTCTGGCTGCTTTGGGAAAGTGAAGGACAAAGGGCTGAGCTCCAGGTGGGTTTAGGTCAGAATGCGATGGAGAGAAGGGGGCAGCCACAGGAGGTGAGGCCTAAACGAGACAGACAGCCAGGTGGAAGCAAGTGGAACAGGACATTGAGGTTTAAAAATCAGAGTTCTTCCAGATTCTGAGAATCCTGGAGAGATTGAGAGTAAGAAATGCTGATTTTCCCACCCTACAGGGGATGAGGATATCGAGCCGTCTTTATTTTAAGTAAGGGTGATACTTTGAATTTGAAGGATTTACGGATTCCTGGGGCCAGCAAACTCTTGGGCTCTATTACCTGGGGTCATTCTGACTATCCTCCCAGTTAATTTACACTAGGGACCTAAACATAGTCTGGAGGATTCTGTAGCATTCTTGGGCAGGCAGACATGGGGTTCAGGAACCTGGATAAAGGAAGGAGGCTGTTATAGAAAGCTGTAATTAAAGGCAATAGCTTCGAACAAACCCCATGTGGGGTTCAGTCTGAGCATGGAAACAGTAAGCCCCAAATCCCCTGCTGCTTTCAGAGAGAAGTGAGTCTCTTGTCTTGCCTTATGGAGAAGGCCATCTCTGCCCTCATGGACCTCTGGAGACCCTGGGGTCCTTGGACCCTGAAGTCCTGGCATTGCATTTGTCCAGAGCCCAGGTAACTTGTGGTATCAGGAGCACTTGAGTTTTCTGGACAGGCAGAAAAACCCCTGCCAGCTTCTCTTAGGCTGAGGCCCGAATTCCTCTATTTTTCTGTTTTCTCTTTTGTATGAATGTCAGGTCCAGCTGTTGCAGCCTCCCTCAGCTTTGCATAGTGGATTACAGCTTGCAAAACCATTCCACACTCAGGACTTTATTTTATCTGCATGGCAGCTCTGATGCAGGCTGAACAGGCATTCTTCTTTCCATTTTATAGGTGGAAAAACTGAGGCTCAGAGAGGTTAAATCACTTGACAAGGATACACAGCTGCAGAATTCTAGGGTTGACAGATAAGTTGTGCTGAAAATAAGGTTTCTTGTTCCCAGGCTGTGTTTTTATTTATTTATTTATTTATTATTATTATTTTTTATTTTAAGGGTCTCAGTTCTGTCCTTGCTTTGGTACTTTAATCTTTTCTGTAGTAGGGAACGTGTCTTCTCTTCCATTAGAATCACTCATGCAGTCTTTTGGGTTTGCACAATGCATGCTGTTAACTGTATGTCTGCTTTCCCAGAACCCAGTCTACCAGGGCCTTCTGCTCACTTTGACATGTCCCCAAACTCAAATCCAACATTTACTAAGTATGTGAGCCAGATACCTTCCCAGTGCTCCATCATTGGTGCTTTCCATTACCCATTCGAGCATTCCTTTTAAGGAGAGAGGTGGAAAAGCACCTGGCTGCTAGACCTGCATGCAGTAGTCACATCACTCACGTTTTCAAAATATTTGTTGAGCATCTGATCCATGTCGTGCACTGTGAGACGCTCTGGGCTCAGTAACAAGCCAGGCAGGCATGACCTCGTCTTGCTGGAGCCCTCAGTGTAGAGGGGAGGGGCAGATGTCATACAAGTAATTTTAAACCACTGTGGTGACATGAGGATATCGGAAAAGGAGAGCACAATGAGAGCAAGTGACATGGACACCTGCCCGTCGGGAGACCGAAGTGGGGTGTAGAGGCTGCCCCAAGGAAGTGGCATCTGAGCTGAAAGCCGAGGGATGAGCAGGCTGGAGCAGGAGGAGGTGGAGTGTCAGGAGGAAGGGGTACAGCTTGTGCAAACACACCGAGGCAGGAAAGATCTTGGTTAAATTCAAAGAACTCAAAGTAGCTGGAGCAAGGTGTGTGTGTGTGTGTGTGAGTGTAAGGGGATTACAAAATGAGGCTGAAGAGCTCTGCAGGGACCAGATAGTTCAGGGCCTTTGGGCTTTATCTGATCTATTCTAATGGGATAGAATCCACTGAAGGATTTTATGTGGTGACCAGCGGGCTCTGATTTCTTGCTGTCATAGAGAGGATGACTTGGGACAGGGTTGGGAGCAGGGAGGCTGGGAAGGAGGCTGTGGCAGGGGTCCAGGTAAGAGTTGGTGAGAGTTGGCATGGGCTAGACCAGGTTGGCCATGGAAAGGGAGCTAAGCTGACTGATTTTAGAGATGTTTAGGAGGTAGAGGGTGTTCTCTCTTGAAAACTGAGGGGGCTGAGCTGTCAAGCCTAAAAGATATTCTCTAATCCCAGCAAAGCAGGATTATCCCCATTAGCAGTGTATACCTGCAAAATCTTTTTTAATGACACAGGCTTCTGCTGGCTCTGTAGGGCTGTCAAGCCTGGTGAAACAGGCCAAGTGGGACATTCCCTGCTCAGCCCCACATTCCCTCCACTTGATTTCAGGTCATCGCCCGTAGCGACACCCCTCTCTAGACTATCTCAGTATTCTGATTTTTACACCTCAGGAACACTTAGACAGTGGAATAATATTTTCCAATTTTCTTTGTCTGAATCATCTGCTCTAGCTCTTGCCTCCTACAACCTTGCCAAGTATACAAGTGTAAATGCCAATGATTGGGCATTTATTGAACAGTTGTGTGTGTGTGTGTGTGTGTGATGACAGTGGGACGGTGGGGTTCAACTATAAATATACATGGTCCATGGGTGGACTCTTCTGAGGGTCAGTTTTTAGGTGGGAGCCTATAGAGAACATTCTGCCCAGGAGGGAGTAAGAGAAGGTTTTATGATTAAAAGTCAGTTTTAGATGATGGCTCTCACCAGTTCAGTCTACAGGCATTGGGGTGTTTGGAGATAGAAGGGACATCAAAGATGGCCCTTTTTCCTTTTAGTTTTTCATCTTGCATTGTATAGTGGGAAAAACCAGGTCCCAGAGAGCTAAGCAGGTTACACAGCTGATTGGCAGTTGACCTCCATTGGTCACATTGGGAAGCCAAAGTGAAACACTTTCAGAACAACTGAGGGCTAAATTAATTTTTATAAGAAGAGCAGCACTGCAGAGAAGAGAGGGATGTTGTTGACCTTAAAGCCTGGAATTTTCCTAAAAGGCAGAGAGAGTGAGAGAAGAGAGGGATAAAGAGCAGTGTGGTGGGGAGAGTGGCCAGAAGGAGCTTACTGGACCAGACAGAAGGTGGGAGCCAGGCAGGGGAGAGGTGGAAGGACAGGAATTGAAGCATCGGGTTAGAGGGAAATCTGATGCTTCAGGCAAACCAAGAGATATTTTAGATATTATAGTGCAGTTATCGATTTCTTAATATATTCATATGTAAATATAATAGTAACCTGAGGAGGTTCAGTGTTTTCTCTTTCTCTCTTGCAGCACAGCACTGGGACATTGTCGGCTTGACTGCTCCCTCCTCCCCTGGGGAGAGAGTCAGACTTGAAGAAGATCCACAGCCCCTCACCTGGGTGTGGTGGAAGAGACGGGATCCAAGGGTCAAGGGTCAAGATGGGGTGAGCAGGATAGTCTTGCATGAAAGTTCTCCTGCGGGAGGGAGTGGCAGGTTCCCTGGAGTGGGGACCCATACTTGAATCAAATCTTTTGTGTGTGTGTGTGTGTTGTAAAATTTATTTTGTGTAAGCATTCAAACATTTTTAGGTTGGAAAGATGACATGTACATTTCACTACAAGGTCCAACAGAAAATAATATTGAAAAGGACAGTGCATCTGGTGCTGGGGACTGGCAGTGGCACAATTTAAAACAAAATGTCAAATGAGGGCACTTCATTTGGGAAAAGCGTAATAATTTAAAGCCTCGTGAGGCAAGATTTGTTCCAACTTAAAACACTAAGAAATGGTACCATTGATGAAAAAGGAAATCAACTTCTAAGTGTGCCAAAAAGGCTGTAGGGCAAATAAGAGGAGAACTTGCATTTGCAACCCTTAAAGAGTTGGGCGAGACAAGTACAAGTGGAATATCAGCTTAGACAGTACATTTTCAAGAGTGACCTTGATCTGGAATTAGGCCACACTGTCTACTGGCTCTTGCTTAATATCTTAACTTTATTCTAAGAGAAGAGCTGTTGAATGAAGGAACTAGTCCTATTATTTTAGTAGGAAAAATTATGGTGCATTTCATCTCAACAGCTTTCACAAATAGAAAAAATTTTCAACTGAAAAATAACAGTAAGTATATATAGGTAATAAAAACAATTTGTAAGGAAATACTGTTTGTTCATAAAGTCAAGACTGATTGTACTCACCAAAAGAAGATAAGTCTTGACAGTAGGTAGGAGCCATTCTTTAGAAGAGGCATTCATTTTTTCTGTTCCATTTCCCCACACATTTTTTTACAAATTTTGGAGCACTTGTGGTTATTTTGCACTCAGATTGCACTTAAAAGAAGCAATAGTGTGGAAAAACAGCTTTAGGCAAAAATAAAGGCTAATTATGATAGTTTTGGAAGAAGTGGCCATAACACATGCACATAACAGATTGACAAGTAGTAGAAGATGCAGTCTTGCCATCTCCCTTGCTTACAGCACATAAACAACTCAAAATGCTTGGGGTTCATGCAAACATGAATTCAAATGTGTCCCATATGATAGCCTTTAACTAGAAACCATGGTGTCATGTAAATTGTTGAGTGAGTCTTTGCCTGAAACCATCATGTCAAAGTTTCACTTCTTATAACATATTTATTTAGAGTTTCGTGGGATGAACAACTTGTTATGCTGAATAAAAAGGAAGCACTGTCTGAAAGTGGTGTAACTTTCCAAGAGCCTCTATGGAGAAATGTCATTAACAGCGAAGTAAAGAGGGAAAGTTCAATTAGGCCTGCACTCACCTTCAAGCTTTTGTTCTACCCAGGACAACTTCCTCTCCAACATCCTCTTTGCTGTTCTTTGACCTGGCAAACTCGCCTTCATCTTTTCAGGATTAGTTCCCATGTCAAATTCTCTGGGGAAGCTTCTTGGTTCCACCCCTGGTTGTCTGCACCTCCTCCTACTTGCCTTTTCCTCTTTGCTCCCAAAGTCTCTGTGCTTCTGATCACCTTAACACTTAGCTTCCGTACAGGTTCATATTTACCATGTGTTTTCCACATTAGACTATACACTCTTTATGAGTGGGGACTGTGAATATATTCAGGGTCTATAACAACCTGGCACAGTGCCTGAAGTACTGGAGACATCCAATAAACACCAATTAGGGAATGTGTGTGCAAAACTCCTTCAGGAAAGAATTGAAGGTCATACACATCAGGGTTGTAGAATAAATATGAGAAGTGTGTTGATCAGCTTTGGGCACAGTAAGAAACGATCCCAGTATCTCAGTGGTTTGCAACAAGAAACGTTTATTTCTACTCCTATTAGTGAGTAATACACAGTAGACTGTGTGTAGTCTAAGGTTCTGTTCCAAGCGGGGTGCAGATGAGGAGTAGCTCATTGGGTCTCCCCCTGTGAGACTCTGTTTTGAAGATGGAAGGGAGCAGTCGAACAGACTAACCAAAATACATCATTAAACTTGAAAAGCTTCTGCTTCGGCATGCATGGGAAGTACACTCTGTCTACAGGGGACATTGCAAATCATATCTAAAGGGAATGGAAATACAGTCCTCTTTGAGAGATGGATAGTTGTGAGTACTAATATAATCCAATATAGGGACTTTTTCTTTTCCTACCTTTGTTTTTTATTATAATAACTTTATTGAGTTATAATTGACATATAATAAACTGTATATATTTAAAGTGTACAGTTTGATAAGTTTGATGTATGTATTTTCCTGGGAAACAACCACTACAGTATGGATTGGGGGTGGGCAAACTCTGGTTCACAGGCCAAATCTGGCCCACCACTTGTTTTTAAAATAAAGTTTTACTGGAACACAGTTATGTTCCTTTATGTACTGTTTTTGGTTGTTTTTGCATACAATGGCAGAGCTGAGTAGCTGTGATAGAGATCATATGTTCCTCAAAGTCGAAAATACTTACTATATGATCCTATACAGAAAAACGTTTGTGAACCCCTGGTCTAGATAATGAACATATCCATAACCCCCTGAATTTCTTTGTGCCTCTTTTAGTCGTCCCCACGCTATTCCTTCCCACATCCCCTTGCACCAAGCTAACCACTGATCTGCATTCTGTCACTATACAATTGTTTGCATTTCTTACAATATTGTATAAATGGAACCAAACAATATGTACTCATTGTCTGGCTTCATCCCCTCACAATAATTATTCTGAGATTCATCCAAGTTATAGCATATATCAAAAGTTGATTCCTTTTTATTGTTTATTAGCATTGTATTTTATAGATATACCATAGTTTTTTTATCCTTTCACCTGTTGATGGCAATTGGGTTTCTTTCCAGTTTGAGGCCATTATATATAACACTTATGTACTAATATTTTTATGGATATAGGGTTGCATTTCTCTTTAGTAAACACTGGATCATACGGTAGGCATATGTGTAAATGTTTAAGAAATTACCAAGCTTTTGTTCAGAATGGTCTTAAGTTCCTTCACATCCTTATCAATGCTTAGCATCAATATTTTTAGCCATTCTAATAGGTGAGTAGTGGTATCTTATTGTGGTTTTAAGTTGCATTCCCTAATGACTAATAATACTGAGCATCTTTTCATGTGCATATTAACCATCCACATAGTTTTCTTTGATGTGTCTGTCCAACTCTTTTGCCCATTTAAAAAAATAATTGGATTGCTTACTTTTGTATTACTGAGTTTTTAGAATCTTTATATATTCTAGATATAATTTCTTTATCATGTAGATGTGTGCAAATATTCTAGCCTAATATGTGGCTTGTATTTGCATTCTCTGACCAGTGTCTTTCAAAGAGCAGAAGTCTTTAATTTTGATGAAGTCCAGTTGATCAGTTGGTCCTTTGATGGAATGTACTTTTTATATTGCATCTAGGAAATCTGCCTAACCCAAGGTCACAATGGTTTTTCCTAGAAGTTCTATAGTTTTAGCCTTTACATTTAAGTCTGTGATCCATTTCAAATTAATTTTTTATATGGTGTGAGGTATGGATCAAAGTTGTTTTTTTTTGGGGGGGGGTGCAGGGAGTAGCATATTGATATCCTTTCCCCATGAATAGCTTTGCCCCTTTGTTAGAAACCAATGGTCCATGTACGTGAGGGTCTCCTTCTAAACTCTGCATTCTTCTTCATTGATCTGTTCATGAGGTGTTGATGTTTCCCCAGTGCTCCATTGTCTTGATTTCTGCAGCTTTATAATAAATCTTGAAATCAGGTAGTGTTTGTCCTCAACTTTGTTCTTCTTTTTCAAAGTTGTTTTGGGTGATCTAGGTCCTCTGAATTTCCATAAGAATTTTAGATTTACACTGCCATTTTTTCACAAAAAAAATCACCAGAAGGATTTTTATTTTTAAAGTTGAAGGCTAATTTAGAAACTTGTTTAGAAGTGTAAGAGACCTAGAAAAGCCAAATCAACTTTGATAAGGAAGAAGAGAATTGGAGGACTGAGGCTCCCTGGTTTCAAGATGTACTAAAAATATGTAATAATCAGGACAACATAGTGTTTGTGGAAGGATAGATTATAGATCAATGGGACAGAATAGAAAGTTCACAAACAAGCATGTAGATATTTGAATAATTGATTGTCACCAAAGATACCATGTTAACTCAACAGAGAAAGAATAGTCTTTTAAACAAATGGTGCTGCAAGAACTGTACGTCCAGATTGAGGGAGTAAAGAAACAAAAACAAAAACAAATTTCAACCTATACCTCTTGCCATACACAAAAATAAACTTAAAATGAATCATAGACCTAACTGTAAAAGTTAAAGTTATAAAACTTCCAGGAGAAAACACAGGAGAAAATCTCCACAACTGTAGGAGAAAATATGTGCAATGCATATATATGTCAAAAGACTTGTGCCCAGAATGTATAACTAACTTTTATAATTCCATATGGAGAGGGCAAACAACCGAGTAAAAATGGATATAATATTTAAGCAAACATTTAATAAAAAGATCAATAAGCACATGAGTAGATGATGCATCATTAGTAACCAGGGAACAGCAAATTAAAACCACAATGAGATACCACTCTGCACCCACTAGAATTGCTAAAATTGAAAAGGCTGACCTACCAAATTTTGGCAAAGATGTGAAGCAACTGGTACTCTCATACACTGTTGCTGGGAGAGTGAAATGGTACAACTGCTTTGGAAAAAGCTTTTCATTCCTTATAACATTAAATATGTATTTACCACCTGGTAATTCCATTCCAAGGTATTTACCCAAGGGAAATGCAAATATATGCCTGCCCCAAGACTTCAACAAGACTGTTGATAGTATCCTGCCATAATAGCCCCCAAATGATAACAACCCAAATGTCCATCAGCAATTGAATGGTTAAACAAACTGTGGTACAACCCTACAATGGAATACTAGTCTGCAATAAAAAGGAACAAACAACTGATACACACAAGAACATGGATGAATCTTAAAAACATTATGCTGTGGGAAAGAATTCAGACAGAAGAGAGTACATGCTGCCTGATTCCATTTATGTGAAGTCCTAGAACAGGAAAAACTAGGTTAGAGAAATAGAAATAAGATCAGTGGCTGCTTGGGGCTGGAAAGGTAAGATTGACTGGGAAGGGCACGAGGGAGCTTTTAGGGAGAGGAGACTGTACCATATCTTGATTGTGGAAGTGGTTACAGAGATACCCACTGTGCTGGTTTGTATATATTATGTCACCCAGAAAAAGCCATATTCTTTAATGCAATCTTGTAGGGGCAGATGTATTAGTGTCAGTTAGGTTGGAACCTTTTGATTGTTTCCACAGAGATGTGACTCAATCAACTGTGAGTGACACCTTTGATTAGGGTGTGACTTCTCAATTGAATGTTTCCATAAAGATATGGACCCCACCCATTCAGGGTGGGTGTTGATTTAATCACTGGAGCCATATAAAAGAGCTCACAAACAGAAGGACCTCAGAGCAGCTAAGAGTGACGTTTTGGAGAGAGCTGCAGCTAAGAGAGGACAAAATGCCCCAACAGCAACATTTTGAAGAACGCCATTTTGAAATGCAACCTGGGAGCAAGCAGACGCAGCCACGTGCCTTCTGAGCTGACATAGGTTTTCTGGATGTCAATAGCCATCCTTCAGTGAAGGTACCCTACTGTTGATGCCTTACCTTGAACACTTAATGGCCTTAAGACTGTAACCTTGTAACCAAATAAACCCCCTTTAAAAAAGTCAATCCATTTCTGGTATTTTGCGAAATGGCAACATTAGCAAACCGGAACACCCATGTTTGTCAAAACACATCAAACTGGACTCTCAAGAACTGGTGCATTTATTTTATTGTAAGCAAACTATACCCAAAAAATTTGATTAAAAATAATAGTACCTCTACATGTCAAATGAAGATAGGTGCCTGCTGACTTTTCAGCAGACCACCAGGGTCATCCTGTACATATCCATCTTGGATCCACTGTCCAAACACAGCGTGTAGGCAAGAAATGGCTGGGCTGGGCTGGAGGGGTAACCAGTAAGTTCTAGCACCCTTGGCCCAAGTGAATCCAAAGTCCAAAGTTTCCTGGCACAGGCCCTTTTCGTTACCTCTGCTCTGTTGAAATATGGATGCTGCCATATTGGACCGTGATGATGAGGGCTCACTCTGCTAGAGACGGTAGGGTGGTGAGCTGAAAGGAACCTCTGTCCTTGAGAATTCTGGGGAACACAGATGCCTGCCTACCTCTGGACTTCAACGTGAAAGAAAGTGGGAAATATACTGCCTTGTTTAAGTTGCTAATGTTTTGGGTCTCTTTCACAGCTTGACGTGAACTGAACTCAGACAATTATCCAAAATTCTCCAAATAAAACTAAAGCATGATTTAGTCTTGAATTCCATCTTTATTGAGCACCTTCTATTTTTTGATGTGGTGTTTCCATAAATGCTTTCCGTTGACTGGTCTTCAATCCAAGAAGCATGTAGACTCTCACACCATTAAAGCAATTTGTCTGAAACTCTGCAACCTGGTTTTAAGGTCTGAGACCCACCTGGCTGCAGTTATGTAGCCAAAGCTCTTTAGAGAAAAGATTGCCCAAAGGGAACCTCTGTCTATTCCTAAGGCAAAGAGAGCACTGGATCCAACACAAATGTGTTGTTTAGAACTTGGATATCTATCTTTGTTGTCTGCAGAATACTAAGAAACTTAAGAAGAACTTGGAAGGAACATGCCAGAGAGGTTATCGGGCATTGTGGATTGACAGTTTGACTAGGACTGAGAAACTTTACAAAGCCCTCCAGTGCGGTCGCGGTTACTGCTTCTGGGGGGAGTGGCGGCCGGTAGCGGAGCCCTTAGCTCTCGGGGCTGCTTAAAGGGTACCGGCGGCGGGGGCTCTTTCCCGGAGGCGAGGGCGAGGCGGAGGACTTGGCCAGGTCCTCGGCGGGAGGCGTACAAGGTGTGGAGGGCGGCGATAAGGATAAAACACTCTTTATCCAGTAGGAGTATGCGCCAAAGAGATTTATTCAGGGGTGATTACAGGTTATATAGGCTGGTAAGAAGGGCAGGGCTGGAAAAGAGGTGAAGTAGCCTTAAATGGCAATACTGAAGGGAGAGGGGCTAGGATTGGTTCTGAGAGGACGCAGGAGCCGTTGCAGCGGGCGGGAGTTGTTCTGGCCACGGTGCATGCGCGCTGGCGGTGGCAGGAGTTGCCTTGGCACAGGGGAGTGTGCGGGTAAGATAAGGAAGTGGGGAAAGGGCGGTTGGGAGAAAGGCGGTTCCCTCCGGCAAGCCTCCCCTGCCCGTGACATTTTGGGTGAGGAAAAGGGAGCTGCCTTGACCTCGCTCCCCAGGCTCGGGGGGGCTGCAGAGGGCACTAACGCCCGTACCCACTACCCTCCCCAGGGGGTGATATCAGGTCCCCTGGCCCAGGCCTGGTAAGTCGAGGTACAAGCTCAGTCACCCGCAATTCCCCTTTTTTTTCTAATTAGAGGAAGAGGCTTTACCAGAGAGGCCCGCTAAGGGTGAGGGAGGGGGGAGGTCAGGGAAGGGAAAAAAGGGGTTGACGGTGGCTCAGCGAGGCTGGAGCTCAGTGTTGGTGTGGTGCCCAGGCGCTTGACAATGGCTTCGCTGCAGCGGGCTGGGCGAAGGTGAGGGGTTTAAAGTTCAGGGGTTCAGAGAAGCTGGAACTCGAGGTGAGAGCGATGTTCAGGTGATTGAGAAGGGCCTCGCGGTTGGCGAGTTGACCGGTGGCGTTGAGGTCGTGGAGGGTTGGCTGTCATCTTGGAGTGGGGGGCGTCAGAGGTGGCGAGTCGCTGATACTGGATTTGCACGAACGAGGAAAAAATGGCATCCGTTTGTTTCCTTACAAGCTGGACAATTTTGCGGATGAGGCAGGGTCCTAAGATGAGAGCTAGAATAATTATTAATAAGGGGCCAAGAAAAGGAAGGATGTATGGGAGGATGGGAGTGAAAAAACTGGACCAATAACTGGTGGCTTCACGATCTCTTTTACGCTTTTCCAGTCCCTCTCGGACCCTTTTCAGGCTGTCCTCGACGAGACCTGTGGAATTGGCATATACACAGCACTCTTCTCCTAGGGCGGCGCAGAGGCCTCCCTCTTTGAGGAGGAGAAGGTCAAGACCTCGGCGGTTTTGGAGCACTACCTCAGAGAGGGAATTGACAGAATTTTTTAGATGGTAAATAGCGTTTTGTAAGTGACGAATATCTTCGTCAACAGCCGCCCTGAGGTGAGTTAGGGCGGAGCCTTGACTGGCTAGTGCAGCGATTCCGGTGCCAGTGCCGGCAAGACCTAGGAGGGAGGCAATTGTGAGGGCGGTGATGGGCTCTCGCTTTTGCAGAAGGGCAGGAGCTGCAGTTCTTTCCAGACGGAGGAAGAAGTCTTCTTCGCTGTGGTATAAGACCCTAGGGATAAGGACAATTAGGAGGCAAGTTTCTTTATATTCACTGATGATATTTGTGCTGAGACAGGGGGTAAGTCCTGTAGAGGAGCAGAGCCATTGGGAGGAGTTATGAGGAATGAGAAATTTTGCCGAGCTGCTGGGAGATGAGTAGCTGGCACAGGCAGTGAGGTCGGGAGAGTTACTGGAGCGAGGGCGGACGCACTTTCCCGTATAGGAGACTGAATGAAAGGTCAGGGGGACGGCAGAGGTATTCCAATTGCATTCCAAGGGGCTGTTTTCTGTGCTTTCTGAAAAGGAGAGGTTGGAGGCAACGGGCTCGTACAGTGAGGAAGAGGTGGAGAGGCAGAGCCAGCAGGATGAGGTAAAATTGGGGTTGGAGGAGTTTACTGAGGTAAAGGCGGCTTGGATGAGGCTGAGGAGGGGAGAGGAATAACGAGAAGGGGGTAGAGGAAGCTGAGGTGGTGGGGTTTGAGATGTAGTTGAAGTGCGTTTAGTCGGAGCTAAGGTGCGGCTGGAGGGCTGTGGAAAAAGAGGGTTAATGACTCTGTTGGGACCAATATTAAAGGGCCTTTTTATAACAGTATTTTTCTTTGGTTGGTTTATAGCCTCCTTTCTTATGAATATAAGGGTTCCCCGATCGAACCCCGATAGCCAAATTCGGAAGCCCCAAGTTTTACCCAAGAGCCAAGACGTATCAGCAGGGTTTTGTATGGTGAGCATTAGTCTTTTAGGACAAAGGTAGCCTGAATTTTGGCAAGTATACGGGATTACTGCGAGGTTTAGAAATTTGTCAGGGACAGAAGGTTTCCAGCCAGTGGCTAATGTTTCACACCCCCAGTACGGGCAGTAATAGTCCTTTGGGGATTTACAATATGATTTTCCAGGATTTGAAGCTGGACACATATAATAATCCTGAATATTTAGGCTGCCTGGATAACCAGGAGGTTTTGGATTAGGAGGGACAAACAGATTAATGGCATTAAAGACGAAGGAGGGAGATCCTGCTGTGGTGTTGGAAAAAATTATTGTGGAGTCTTTTAAACGCGCAAGAGTCCACTTCCAAGGCTGGTGGGGATCGCCCTGGGTAGAAGAGGCAAGAACTAACATGACTATTAGAAGGGAGGTTATGCTTGGGTGAGGGTTGAGAGGGTGTATGACATTGGTTTTTGCCTGTTTATAAAGGCGTATAATTTCTCTAATTTCTCGCCGCTGCTGCGCTCTGCTCGGACTGGGGTCTAGGCCCAGGTGTACTGTTGTCATCTGGTGCACCAGGCTGCGGAGACGACGGTGTTCCCGTCTCGTTGGACGCGTGGTTGCTGGTGGCGGGCCGGATTGCCCTTCCTGGGATCCATATTGGTTGTGCTGCATCATCTGGGAAAACACAAGCAAACCCGCGCCCCTGGGCGAGAAGTGGGGAGGGACCTTTCCAGGTATTATTCTCCGGGTCCTTCCAGTAAACCATCGGGGCCTGGGTGGGCCTATACGAGGGCCCCCAATGTTTATGTAGGGGCGAAAGCCCTTCCTTATTGAATGTGAGTAGATTAAGGTGAATAAGGGCTGCTATAACAAGGTCCCCTGGAGTTGCCTGGGGGAGCATTGCCCTTTCTTTTTCAATTTGTACTTTTAAGCGGCGATGGATTGCTTCTACAATGGCTTGCCCCTGTGGATTATAGGGGATGCCGAAATGATGGGTGATGTTATATAACTGAAGAAAAGCTGCAAAAGAGGCACTGCGATAGGCAGGCCCATTGTCTGTTTTTAGGTCCCAGGGGACTCCCATGGAGAGAATTCCTTGTCTCAGGGCTTTGATACAGTATTTGGCCGTTTCCCCGACGAGGGGGACTGCATAACACATAGCTGAAAAGGTGTCAATCATTACATGTACATACTTGAGGCGCCCAAAGGACGGAACATGAGTTACATCCATTTGCCATCTAGAATTTGGTTTTAAGCCTCGTGGGTTGACTCCTTGAGGTTGTAAGGGGCCAAGTGGCGCAAAGGGCGCACAAGTTGTACAATTGCGGACAAGATGTTTACAGGTATCTAAGGGGAGGCCACATAGATGATGTAACGACGTAGCCGAAAAGTGAAACCTGGAATGTAATAACTTGGCCTGGTTAACAGCGTCCCCTGTAGGGGCCGCTGTGTTAGTTAGCATAGCTTGGGTAGTCTGAGCTGAGACCGCTTGGTCTACTATACTGTTGCCATTAGCCAAGGGCCCCGGAAGGCCTGAGTGACTACGAATGTGGCTAACGAACCAAGGATCCTGTCTATGCTCTAAGATACTTCTGAGGTTAGAAAGTGCTTTATTGATGGCCGAGTTTCCAGGGAAAAAGGTGGAAAATGCAAGGACTCGGCAGACCTGATACGTGTAGAGGCTGTCAGTGAAAATGTTTACTGGGTGGTTGCAGTGGGCGTTTAGTGCGTACGACACTGCCAGAATTTCCCCCACTTGGACCGAATGAAGGTTGACATAACTGAATAGGCGGGGTTCTGGATGGTCCTGCGAATAAGAGAGGAAGGCGAAACGGGTTTTGGAGGCGTCAGTAAAGACGGTAGTGGCACCCGGGATGGGTGCAGAGGAGGGGAAAGGATGGAAGGGGCTGCGGAAGGGAAGCTTGGCGAGTCCCTGTAACAGCCGATGGCTAGGATAGTGGCAGCTGAATTCCCCCTGAAATCCTTCTAAAAGGATTTGCATGTCCGGGTTGTCACGTATAAGCAGGCGGGTTTGGCCTGTGTCTAGGGGCCAAACAATTTTTTCTGGCGGCTCTCCGAATACATGAACAGCCAAGGTAACTAGATCTGAAGCTAGGCTGATCCAGAGCCGCACTGCAGGGCAAATTTTTCTAAGCCGGCTTTTAGCGGGATGCGCCCAAAGTAGAGGGCCTTCCTGCCACAGGCAGCCCATAGGTGTGCTGGGCGTAGGGAGGATGAGTGCTATAAGATTGCCCTCCTTAGTGCTGAATCTGTTGAGACAGCAGGCAGCGAGTGCCTTGTTAATTGCGGCAATGGCGTCTTTTGCCTCCTGGGTGAGCTTAATGCGCCGGGAGATTGCTAGCGGCGGGGCTTCAGGGACACTCAGCAGCATAAAGAGTGGTTGTAGCTGTGCTGTGGTGATCGGCAACGCAGAGCGGAGCCAATTGATTTGACCGCAGAGCTGTTGAAGCTCAGTGATAGTGACCCGGTCCGGTATGTCCAGCTGGGGAGCGGACGGAGCAATGGTTTTATCAATACTAAACCCTAAGAAGGCTAATGGTGGCACAATTTGAACTTTATCGGGTTGAATGGTAAGGCCGAGGTCAGCTAAATTAGTGGTGAGGTCTTTGAGGATTAGAGGAAGCGTCTCGGCGTCTTCAGAGGCCACTAAGATGTCATCCATATAATGGATGAGCATGGCCCGCTTTCGCAGGGGGGCCACTGTGTGATTAACATACATTTGGCAGATGGCCGGACTGTTACGCATCCCTTGAGGGAGGACTTTCCATTGGTACCTGCTAGCTGCGCCCGCGTGATTGGGGACGGGGACTGTAAAGGCAAAGCGCGGGCGGTCTCGCTCATGTAGCGGGATGGAAAAGAAACAGTCTTTGATGTCAATGGTGGCTACGTGATAGTGGGCCGGGATGGCTACCGGATGGGGGAGGCCAGGCTGCGGGGAACCCATCGGAAGAATATGCTTATTGATTTCCCGCAGATCATTGAGGAGCCTAAATTTCCCTGTGGTTTTTTTATGAATAACAAATACTGGCGAATTATTGGGACTAGTAGAAGGTTCTATGTGGCCAGCATTCAATTGTTCTTGTACAAGGGCTTGGAGTGTTACTAATTTATGCGTGGGAAGGGGCCACTGCTCCACCCATATAGGTTCCTCAGTATCCCACTGTAGAGGAACGGGCGCTGGAGGTGTTAAACGAGCAGTGGCGCACATTATTGGGGGGGCTGCGTGGTAAGCACTGCCCCAGAGGCGGCGAGGATGTCACGGCCCCATAAAATTTGGTCTATGGTGTGTAGAAATAACGGGCGGAAGGTACCTGAGTGGCCTTCTCCATCCTCCCACTTAATGGGTCTTATGGCCTGAAGAGAAGTAGAGGTACCAGTGGCTCCCACTACCGAGGGACCATCAAGAACCATGCACATGGTGGCATACTGAGCGGGCATGCAAGAGACTTCTGCCCCTGAATCGAGCGTGCCTGTGTACCATTGCCCCTCTATTCTTAACTTACGAGTAGGTTTTTCTGGAGTGATGGGGACTGTCCAGAGAAGCGTTTTATTGTTGGAGCATTGATTAGTTTTATTGGAACCGTCCGGCATGCTGCCTCTTAGGGGCGGGGCTGAGGCTTGCCCCGCTTGGAGTTTAAAGCCTGCTCAGTGCTTTGGTGTTGACTACCGCCAGGGCACCAGGGATAGCAGAATTTTTTTAAATCTTTCTCGTTAAGGTCTCTGTGGCTGCTTTTGCAATCGCGCGCCCAGTGATAACCACGTTGGCAGCGCGGGCATGGAGTGGGAGGGGGGCGCCCATTGCGTTGCATGGGAGGCGGGCGTTTGACCTCCGTATTGGGGCATTCCCTGGCAAAATGACCGCTCTGCCCGCACTTAAAACAACCGGTGGTGGCGGCTAAGGCGGCAGTGACGGCGCCAGAGACAGCCTGGGCTAGGGACGTGGCAGCTGGATCAAAAGCGCTGCAAGCGAGAACCCAGTCATCTATCCTTTTTTCCCGCAAGGGGAGAATGGCTTGCTTACAGGGGGGGTTAGCCCCTTCTAGAATGAGTTCGCGGGTGAGCGCTAGTTGGGCTTGGGGGTCGGTAACTTTTCTAGCACAGGCCTCTTCAACCCTGGAAACGAAGGTGGCAAAAGGTTCGTTTGGCTCCTGGAGGAGCTTGGTAAATTTGTCAGGTCGACGGGCAGAGCAATTGGCAAACGCGCGTAAGGCGATGCCTCTGAGGATAGTCCAGAAGGTGGCAGGGACATTAAGATAAGCAGACGCATTTAGAAACGCTCCAGTGCCCAAATAGGCTTCGGGGGGATGATAGACTCCAAGGGCTGCGTCTTGTTCACTTTGCTTAGCTGCTTCCGCCTGGAAGTGAGCACGCCAGTCAACAAACTGACCAGGGTTAAGAATGGAACGGGCAAGCGAGGCCCAGTCTTGGGGGATGCAAAAGTCCATGCCGAGATCCTGCAGTATTTGGGAAGCGTATGGGCTACCTAACCCGTCCTCCTTGACGGCCCTGCGAAGCTGCTTGATAGTATCTGAGTCAATGGGATACCAGTCATACGGTTTCTGTGGGGTGGGGGCAAGGTTAAGAGGAAAGCAGCGAAAAGCACGAGAGAAAGGAGGACGCGCTTGCAGAGGACTTGGCGCGGGAGTGGGGGTAGGGGGAGCGTTGCCCCAAGGGTTGCCTTGAGGTGTAGAAGGCAGCCAGGGGTTGTTAGTCGGCAGGGTGGAAGGAGCGGCGGCAGCTGCTGGTAGCGGCTCCGAGGGGGAGCTCGCCGAAGGGGGAGGCGGGAGTGGGAGGCCCCAAGCGTCGCAAGATGGCGGCGCGGTGGGCGTGGCTAAGACGCAAGATGGTGGATCAGCCCCGCCCTGTGAAAGGGCGGGGTTCAAGGCATAAGATGGCGGACTAGCTCCGCCCTGTGGAAGGGCGGGGTAAAGCGTACGCGGTTTCCGGCCCAGCTTAGGGCTGATGTCATCGCCGGAGCATTTCCTCCCCTCGATGGAAAAAGAAGGAGGAAGTTCGCCATCTTGGCGTGGCGCAGTGTTATTTTGCTTTTTGGGAGTCACCTCGAGCGCGTTGTTAATCTGCTCGACTAAGGACTCCGTGTCCGAGTCATGATTTGAATTAATATCGCTATCTGAATCTGTTGGCTGGGTTGATAGGGCCTCCTTGGATTTAATGGGGCCTCGATCAGGGGGGAGGGAGCCTTGAAGGCAGGAGCGGATGGTTATCAAGGTGGGGAGCAAGCCGGGAGGGAAGCGCTTGCTCTCATGTTCCATGGCGTTAGTGACTCGATCAATAAGATGATCATAAGTAACAGGGTCCCAAAGATGGCAAGTGGTGAGCCATGGGTTAAAGGGCAGCAGGAGGTCCCAGTACACCTGCAGTTGCCGAACAGACACTTTGCAGCGATGCGTGTCTAGGAGACCCGCTAGAGCACGAACTTGAGGTGCCTGGCACGTAGATAGACGATTACCCATAGCTGAGGGGGGAGGAGGGGGGGTTGTTTACCGAGCAGAGAGAATGAGATAAACTGTGGCCGCGAGGCCGAAGGAGACGGCGAGAGCGGAAAGCAGTGCCCTTTGGCAACGGGAGTAGTCGGGGGGGGGGCGGTTGCAAAGAGGCACACGGCGCCAAATGAGGAAACAAAGATACAAAGAACCACAGCAAAGTAATGGAGGGGAAGAGGGAGAGCGTTAGGAGGAACGGGGGTCATAGAAGTGCGCATACAAGAGGACGAAGAGAGCTCTCCTTGGCGCACACTCCCACCGGACGAAGAGAGCGTGGGGGAAGGGAGGAGCGGCTTCGGAGCAGTGAACCTCCCACGGCTCCGGAAGCGGCGAAGGAGAGGCGGCCCTTACCTTGCAGGCGAGGAAACGGGAAGCTGGAGAGGCGTCCGGGCGAGCGGGCGACCTGCCGAACTGTTGTGTGGAGACGCTTCCTCACACGGGGCACCAGTTGCGGTCGCGGTTACTGCTTCTGGGGGGAGTGGCGGCCGGTAGCGGAGCCCTTAGCTCTCGGGGCTGCTTAAAGGGTACCGGCGGCGGGGGCTCTTTCCCGGAGGCGAGGGCGAGGCGTAGGACTTGGCCAGGTCCTCGGCGGGAGGCGTACAAGGTGTGGAGGGCGGCGATAAGGATAAAACACTCTTTATCCAGTAGGAGTATGCGCCAAAGAGATTTATTCAGGGGTGATTACAGGTTATATAGGCTGGTAAGAAGGGCAGGGCTGGAAAAGAGGTGAAGTAGCCTTAAATGGCAATACTGAAGGGAGAGGGGCTAGGATTGGTTCTGAGAGGACGCAGGAGCCGTTGCAGCGGGCGGGAGTTGTTCTGGCCATGGTGCATGCGCGCTGGCGGTGGCAGGAGTTGCCTTGGCACAGGGGAGTGTGCGGGTAAGATAAGGAAGTGGGGAAAGGGCGGTTGGGAGAAAGGCGGTTCCCTCCGGCAAGACTCCCCTGCCCGTGACATTTTGGGTGAGGAAAAGGGAGCTGCCTTGACCTCGCTCCCCAGGCTCGGGGGGGCTGCAGAGGGCACTAACGCCCGTACCCACTACCCTCCCCAGGGGGTGATATCAGGTCCCCTGGCCCAGGCCTGGTAAGTCGAGGTACAAGCTCAGTCACCCGCACTCCAGGATCATTAGTTTCCAACATTTCAAATCACCTTTTCTTTGCTTCTGTCACATTCCATACTCAACTTTGCCTCAGCTTGGATTTTTGTTTATTTGTTCACATCCAATTCCTTGATTCTAAATTTCCAAAAATTTCCATTTCACTTTGACGCCTGAAAATCACCATGTAACTCTCTTTTGCTAAATTAGTGTGTAATCTGAATTTTCTTGTTTTATCAAAAGCCTCCTAGATCTGTCTCCTCAGCTGAATAAGTGGATGCAGTTTGAAGGCCCTTCCCTCTGTTAGCCTGAAGCTGGAAGAGCAAGAACTTGTGGAACTCATGTTCCTGAACACATGGGGGGCTTATACTGTGCTGGTTGGTGTCTGGTTCTGTTGAAATGACACTTCCCAGTCCAGCCGATCTGCTATGTTTCATGCAACTCTAATTGACAACATTGCAACAGAGACTTGCCAGCCTTTCTTCAAAATCCTTCAAATTTCCTGTGTTGCAAATCCCTTCAGCTTAGCAGAACTATGGTGGAAATAAAGACATCCAAATGGGTCCTGGGGAAGTTCTCAGAACTTCCTAAGACAGTGTAGTAATGCTCTGGTAGTAATGCAAACATCAGGCTGCCTCTATTTCCAACTAAGTGGAGTAAGCTGAAAGCTGCTTTTTTTGTTGTTGTTGATATGCAGCTAAAGCCCTTAACGATCTGACTCTGAAAGCAAAGGAAAACTCTGGACCGCATCGCACTTGGGTAGGACAACTCCATTTGTAAATCGGAGATATCCCGACATGGGCTGTAGGAGAAAACTGCTGCAGTTTATGGAATGCTTCCAGATGTTAAAATCACTGATGATATTCTAAAAATGAGTGGCAGTTGTTACACTTGGTTTCAACAGTTTTGTTTTATTTTCTGCAACTGTTGACTTTTCTCATCAAGCATTTTCCATTTCTCCAGGATGCACAATGCTTACCTTTAAAGGTGTGATCTCCCAACACTTCATCCCTGGTTAGGTTTCTTTTTAACAAGCTAAAACAGACATAACTGGGGTGCCGTTTCAGGCTGCTATGACAAACGTGAAACTGAAGAATATTGAAAGCCATTCAAAAATTGGTTTGGTAGAAGACAGTGCTGTGTAATGAAACCAAATGCACAGATCGGAATTTTAAAAGAAATCCTAGTGAAGATAAAAGGACATGAAAGATAACAAATGTTGAAATGATACCCCACCTAATGGTATCCTGTCAAGGAAGAAAGATAATATGATAACTCACAGAGCATCCCTGAGCCTCTATAGGTACTTGACCTATAGTTTGCAGAGAAACAATCTTTTTGTTTCATCTGGCTCATATTAAAAATAGGAAAAACAAAACCAGCATTTTTTTTCCTACTCTCACCCAGATGGTGGAAAAATCCATGCAATTTTTAACTGTCTGAAATTCTTTAAAGCAATATAAGACAGAAAGAATTATTAAATCACTTTCCCATTTCATATAATGAAAAACTGCACTACCACAGTGGGACCAGGGCCATCAATTCTGGAGCAAGTGGGAGCTCCGATTGGTGCCGCAGGCAATCGATCTCCTGGCAGTCCCGGGCCCTCTCTGAAGCCTCCTTGGTATAGAAAAAAGAAATTTAGAAAATAAGAAAACTAATGACAAACTGCTCATTAGCATCTTACAATTCCGTATTTGAGATTTATTTAGTATGCAGTTTGCATACATGGCATCCATGTGGATGTTTGGGGGCATATCTATACTCATTCACCCATTTATTTCTCATTTCATTTAATGATGTGTTCATTCATTCATTCATTCATTTAGCAAGTGATTACTCTGGGCATTGGGGGGTTCAAAGACATGTAAGAGTTGGACCTTCCTCTTGAGGTCCACTGGGAAAGAGTTGGGCAAATAAATGACTACCATATATCTGATCAATTCTGAAATCAATCTTACATATACTGTTGACATTAGTGTGTATGTTTGGCCATTTTTGGGTACCCTGGGGCCAAATTCATAGATGAAGGGCAGCTGGGATTTGTCTACCTCTTCTGTTTATTTAAAATTTGAATGGTGATACACTATTTTATTTACATCTGCATTTGGACTTACCTCTAATACAAAGAATATCTGATGGAGCTTTAGGAATACATAGGGCACCAAATTTTCAATACTGAGGGCAGCTGCTTAAGAGAGGCCATTTGCTCTTTGGGGGAGAACCCTGGTTAGAGGGACTTATTGGAAGTGATGCATCTTTATATCTGGCCAGATTCATTTATTCAAATGCTACTCACCTCTAGGAGCTCATGTCTGGTTGGGGAGACTGGACTGGTACCATCTACAAATCATCACTTCTATGGTGTCTCAGTTTCTGCATCTGGAAAATGGAGTTAGCAATGCTTATTACCTTGTGGGGAATTAGCCGGAAACAAAGCACAGCATTTGGCACATTATGAGGCCAAGGAAGTATTAGCTGTTACTATTGCTACAGCTACCCAGGCCTGAGTTGTCAGAGCTGTACACGCTAATGAATGAACACCCAGGAGAATGCACTTGAGATTCCTTTTGAGTTTCCTTTCATTGCACAGCCCTGTCACCTTGTCCATTAGAGCCAGAGTTCCCCAGGACAGGGGTGATTTTCCTCTTGTCGCTGTCTGAACTCCCTGAAGGTGGAATCTGTGTTTATGTCATCAGATTAGCTATTCCCTGATCTTATTGTTAAGAAATAGTGCTTAGAAGGGGGTTGCTGATTGTCTATCCTTCAGGTAGGACAGAGAGGAAGGGGGTTGATGTACAGCAAGAGGAGGTGACTAGCAATTGGTGATTTGAGGAGGTTAAATCAGGGAAGGCTTGGGGGGATTGCTGAGAACTGGAAGAGATCTGAGGCTTGGTGTGGCTGGACAGAGTGACTTCAGGAGGCAGGAGCTGGCGGGGAAGATGCCGTTTCTCAAGCTCTCTGATTGCGGTTTCCTGTGTTGGGGCAGACGGTGCTATGAACGCTTTCCTTGGGGTTGGGAGAGCTTCTCCTCCTCCAGGTCTCATGATTCAACCCCACAGATAAAATCTGTCAATGAACAGAGAAGTAGCCTTTGCCGTTTAAAGAGTTGGGAGCCATTTCTGACTTGTAGACTGCAGAATGGGGCTGGGACATCCTTGTCAAAGGGAGGACTCCTATTTTGCTTGGGAACACACTTTTTTGGGCTGTTTTTTGGTGGCAGTGTTTCCCCTGAGCTTCTAGAATAGTGGGAGTTAAGGCGATAACGAGGTAAACTGTTCTGCAAAATAGACCACAAGAGTAGCTTGCTTGAGCAGACTGGCTGCCTTCTTAATTTAAAGGAATTTTGAGTTTACTCCTCACAAGCTGGGACCCTGAATTTTGAGATTCCGGAACTGGCAAGAAAAAAGAGGAGAGAAAAGACAAATTCTTAGGAATAGACTTCACACCATGGAGGCATGAGAAGGCCAAGAAGAGAGACACAGCCAGGAAGGGATTCCCTCGGGGACGGTATGGGAGATAAACTTCAGAGAGAGGGCTGCAAGGCCTCTCCTTAGCACCTGTTCTGGTTTGCTAATGCTGCCATTATGCAAAGTACCAGAAATGGATTGGCTTTTATAAAGGGGATTTATTTGTTTACAAATTTATAGTCTGAAGGCCATGAAACTGTCCAAATTAAGGCATCAACATAAGTATACCTTCCCTGAAGGAAGGCCAATGGCGTCTGGAAAACCTATGTCAGCTGGGAAGGCACGTGGCTGGTGTCTTCTGATCCTAAGTTGTGTTCCGGCTCCACTCTCAGCTCCTATGCATTCTTCAAAATGTTGCCCTTGGGGCATTTTGTTCTCTCTTAGCTACTCCAGAGCAAAGTGTCAGCAAAAATCTGCTTTCAATGGCCATCTCCAAAATGTCTCTCTTGGCTGCAGCAGCAAGCTCCTTCTATCTGAGTTCTTATACAGGACTTCAGTGATTAAATCAAGACCTATCCTGAATGGGCGGGGTCCACACCTCTGTGGAAATCATTCAATCAGAATTATCACCTACAGTTGGGTGGGTCGCATCACCATAGAAACAACCCAATCCAAAGGTTTCAACCTAATCAAGACTAAATACATCTGTCCCCACAAGATTGCATTAAAGAACATGGCGTTTTGGGGGACATAATACATGTAAACTGGCACAGCACCCAAGCCTTTAGGAAAGTGCTATTAACCTTGACAGCTGAGCAAGACTCTCAAGGCTGAAGTGGTGTGGGAACCATCTTACATGGGGACTTGGGCCATTTGCTCAGTGGTTAAAGGAAAGGGCATTTACAGAAGACTGGCAATCTGGTAGACTCAGGTACATGAAGCTGGGCCACCTCTAGAAGGCTCTTTGTCATCCAGTTCTTTGGGTAGTGAGGAGAGAGGGTGTGTAGGAGGCTGTGCCTGTGGCGGAGACATGGGGCCCTACGGGGACCTGGCCATGGGGCCCATGCAGACAGCATCATCCCCAAGCACTAGTGCTGTTAACGGGGCACCCTGCTTTCCAGGATGGTGGGGATGGGGAGTGGCCCTTAGAATCAGCATCATCTTCCTGAAGGGACCTCAGAGGCAGATGGATCACTTGTCCCTTTCTCTGAATAGTTAATCACCCCAATGGGCCCCGTGAAGGCACAAGCAAGGCTCCTTCCTATCAGAGAAATATTTACATCTAAAACTGCCAATTGGTGGCCAGTTCCAAAGCATCCTGTCCCTCCTTTCTGCAGCTATTGGATGAGCACCTACTATGTGCTAGCTCTGGGGTGCAGAGATGACAAGTCACCCTCATGGCCCCCAGGAGCTCCTCTAGTGGGGGAGAGAATGGGCAGGTTGGTTTCCTCACAGGGGTCCAAGAACTAGGATGGCTGAGAAAGGGGCGCAGCTGGGGGTGGGGATCTGGAGGGGCGTGGAAGGCTCTCTGAGTCTTCAAGAAGGGGTAGGAGAGAGCCTGGGAGAGGAATGTGAAGCCTGGGTCAGGTGCAGGGAAAGGCAAGGGATTGTGGGTGAGGAGAAGGAGCCATTTCTCATCCTGACTTTCTTGTGCTCCCCGGTGGCAACCAGCCCTTCTCTCGGGGGGACCCCTCTCCACCAACCCAGCCTCCCATGATGCCAACGCATCATTCATGGCCGCCTGAATCTTGGCACACGGAGCTCACAAAACATATAAGATCAAAAGCCAGGGCTGCTCCAGAGCAAGCAGGCTGGTTCTACACCCCACTAGACAGGAGCTCCTGAGGGCCATGAGGGTGACTTGTCATCTCTGCACCCCAGAGCTAGCACATAGTAGGTGCTCATCCAATAGCTGCTGAAGGAAGGGACCGGATGCTTTGGAACTGGCCACCAGTTGGCAGTTTTAGATGTAAATATTTCTCTGAGAGGAAGGAGCCTTGCTTCTGCCTTCACGGGGCCCACTGGGGTGATTAACTTTCCAGAGAAAGGGACAAGTGATCCATCTGCCTCTGAGGTCCCTTCAGGAAGATGATGCTGATTCTAATATTGAGGAGCACAAATTGAGTCTGCACTGGAGGGCTTTCCTGTGCCTGTTGTCCCCAGGTGTTTAGGAGCTGCTAATCCGAGGCAATTGTGTGTACTGTACATCTGCCTGCAGCCCTTCCTCTGCCACCTTGCAACCAAGTGTCAGGGCTAGGGAGCCAGTGATATAGGTAGGAGCAGAATATTTTCCCCTTTGCTTGCAGAGAAAGATAATAGCCTCAAGGAGGGGATTTCACAGCTCTTCGAATTGAGTTGCCTGCTTGTTCGGAGTTATTTTTTCTGTTTCCCAATATAACACACAGTTGCTATTGGGTAAATATTGATCCTGCTGCAGTCAGCATTAGTGGTGGAAGACACCGGAAAAATAATCAGCCAGGTAATCAGGACCGCTTGCTGGGATGAAGATGAGTGTGGCACAGTCGCCAGTAGGATGGGAGCAGTGTCCACGCCGCCACAGACGGTTCAATCACTTCTATAATTACTAGGCTCATTTCGGCCCCTTATAAAGGTACAGCTCTTCCCCAAATGACATGATTTTTCAAACAGCTGTAAGTCAGTTAATAATTTAGATCCAGCTCCACTGTATTAGACAAGTTGTATTAGCAACTTGCCTCCTCCCACTTTTATTTTATTTTTCTCTGGTGGGGATGAGGCTTGGCTGCAAACTGAATTGCAAGGAGATTATTTGGCAGTGTGGTTAAAAACCTCACGAGTTAAAATGCCACTAATTTTGAAGTCAGGGCAATTTTGATTGAGGATGAGTTCTACTTATATTCAGAAGGATTGGCTCGGCAAATTAATAGTGTAATTGAGTTTATGAAGGTTCCACTGCTTTCAAGCTCTTCACCAGTGTAATAGTTATTTATGTGTTATTTTCCAGAATCATGGACTCTTTAAGGATACCAAGTGTGGCCACTCCCATGTCAGCCCCTCTATCATATCCCTTCCAAGTCCTATCCTGAATGTTCTACTGATGGATGCTTGCCACCTTACAAAGGGACGAGGCAACCCACTCTATCTGGTGAGCTCTGGCAGAAACTACTCCCTTGGTGGAACCAGAATTGTTTTCCTTACTTTTAGCTGTGGGCCACACAAAATGAGCCTAATTATTCATCTAGATTATTTGTAGATTTGTAGATTTGTAGATTTAAACATTTCTGTGCTCTAATTGGCACTCAGAATCGGAATCTCAGCAGAATCTCAGAATCTCGGAAGGAAAAGACCATATAAGTCAATTATTCCCTTCCCTTCCCCTACTTCAACCTGTTCAAATTGCTGTTTTCATGCCCTACCTAATACTCATCTAGCTCTGACTTCAAGCAATGTCAAAGAACTCACCACCAAGTGATTTTTCTTTCTTTTAGATCAGCCTCTAATTTGGACTGATCATCCCTCTGAATTTATCAGAGTTGGTGAGATGGATGTGACTGGTGATTTTGAAGGAGATGGATTAAATCAAATGTACGATGTTCTTTGGTGGTGTTTGCCATACAAGCTTGAGCCCCCTTGAAGACTCTTTGGAAGAAGGTGGTGTCAAAACACAGGGCTAAATAAAAGGGTTATAAGCCAGATGGCCTATCCATTGAACCCCAGCTCGTCCATGAATTCAGGACAAGCACTCCTACTGCTGTTTTAGGCAATTGCTCCGGACCTCCCCCTTGACCACCCAATTCTAACTTCTTTCTCCCACCTGTCTGACAAACTAGATTTTAATGGATCTTAGTTTCCCCATTCAGGCTGCAAATTTTTGGCTCCAAGGTGGACTTTATTTCTTGCATTCAATGCTGATCTTCTCTGTGGTCCCTGATGCTGGGAACTGGCTTCACTATCCCCCTACCCTCAGCTCCTCATGCTGTCTCAGCAGGTGTCTCTCTGCTCCAGCCCTGTACGCCCAAACAAAATGGGCAGTGCCCAGCCAGGGCCAAGCCTGGCACCCCTGTGGATGAGGGGATTTGATCAGTCACAAGTTTCTTCCCCCATTCTGTCCCCAGGGCTAACATACTAAGTCACCAATGCCCTTCCTCCAGAACTAAATCTGCTGGAAAGCCCATATTTACCATTACCGATTATCAAGCAAAGAAAAGCAAGTCCCGTTTCATTGTGAAAGACCGTTTGATGGGGATGTAGCATGAAGTCACTTGATGTGTGCAGGCTGTTGATGGTAAGTAAGGCAGCCACAGCAAAGGGAAAATAAGGGTCAAGAAAATTATGGTCCAGTCAGAGAAAAAGTTAAACAATTGGAGAGTGAAAAGGGAAAACCAGAGTTTGAATAAAGGGAATTAGCAACTTTTTTTGCCCCATCTTCTGAAAACTCAGGTGGTCTTGGTCTGAAGTAGGCTGGACTCTCAGCAGTCCTGGCCAAAGGGAATAGATCCTGTAATAGTAAAATTAGCGCATGTTCATTGAGGGCTTATTATGTGCCAGGTGATGTTCCAAGCATCTTAAATGCAAATCTCATTTAATTTTTGCAACAACCCATGAGTTAGGCTTCTATTATCATTATTCACATGTTACAGGTAAAGAAGGGGAGGCACAGAAAGGTTTAAGCAATTTGCTCAATATCACATAGGCATAAAGTGATGGACATGGCAGTCTGGCTAAAGTGAGTTTTCAACACAGGGCTGACCAGGATCCAAGGAGGAGAATAAGTGGTGAGGATGTACTGGCTCTTACTCATGGGTTAGGAAGACCCTGCTTTAAACCATGGAGGTTAAGAGTGCATGGAGGGGTGGCAGCCACAGGTTCAACTCCTGAACCCCTAATCTGCAGGTCTGTGAAGAAGCTGCTCATCTGTGGACCATTTCTGGATGTCCACTGGGGGCTGCACACCTGCCTCTTGGAAGTGCAAGGTTGTTGGTGTGTGCAGAGCTGGTGCCTGGACTTGGGGATCTGTAATGAAGATGAGGTCTGGGCAAAAGGGTTAGCTGCTTTCCATTCTCACAGATTGAGCAACAGAGTGTTTTTTTTTAAAAAGAAGGTTGGGTACTGTTGCTAATGGCAGTTGCTCCCCACGCTAGGGCTAGCCACTCTCGGGCCCCTCTTGGGGGTGTCTGCCTGCTATTTCATGGCTCTGCCATTCTTCCAGGACAAAAACGTCCTCCAACCCATCATGCCTGCTTTTAGGATAATCTCCCCTTCCCCCTGCCTTGCAACGGGGACATATGGACCCCGAAGTCTCTTTGTGTTCCCCGTCTTCTGCTTTTTGTATCATTTGGTCTGTTGCTTTCTTCAATATATTCTTTCACATTTTCATTTTCTTCTCTTCCAGAGGAAGGGCAGAGGGGAGCTGCCTGCCTTACTAGCACCCTCACTATTTGCCTGCATCTTCTTCTCTGCCCTTAGGGAGACACTTCTTACCCAGTGCCAATGGAACAGGTGCCTGGAGTAAACTGAAGCTGGGCTTAGAGGCTCTTGAGCTTCTGTAGCTATAGGTTAAGCCCCATCCATAGCTTAATCACATAAAGCATCACTGCAGAACCATTTTGTCTCATACAAAATATCACTCCAACATAAACACCTTGGGAGAAGGTAGATGCATTATTAGGCAATGATTTCAGAAAATTAACATGCTGTGGTATTTTCATGGGAGCCCAAGAAACCATGAAATGTTCTTCTTTGTAAAATTTTGCATTTTTTTCCTATGATGGAAGTAAAGCCACTGAGTCCTGGGGTGGGGAGATGAGGAGCACATGGAAAATAGGTTTGCATTTAGTGGACTTCTGGAGCGTTTTTGCCATTGTTATAGGAATGTCAATATTGACGAATTCGTAGTATTAAAAAGGTATTAACATTATTCACGATATCCCAAAGCTAGAAACAACCTAAACATCCATCCATGGAGGAATGGATAAGCAAAATGTGGTATATCCATTCAATGGAATATTATTCATCCATCAAAAGGAACAATGTCCTCCTGATACGAGCTACAATGTGGAGAACATCGAAAACATTATGCTAAGTCAAAGAAGCCAGATACAAAAGGTCTTATAGTGTATGATTCCATTCATTTGAAATATTCAGAATAGGTAAATCTGTAGAGACTGAAAGCAGTCGGTGGCTGCCAGGGAGGGAGTGAGGAATGACTGTTTTAATGGAGCCCAGGTTTTCTCTTGGGATGATGAAAATGGTTTGAAACTAGACGGAGGTAGTGGTTGTACCACAGTGCGAATATACTAAAATACCACTGAGTTGTACACTTTAAAAAGGTTAATTTTATGTTTTATGAATTTTACCTCATTAAAAAAATTAGAAAATATATGAAAAATCAGACAGATAAAAAGGGCTTAAGACTGTAAAGCTCCTAATAAAGTTGTTAAGTGGTAATCAAGCACTTTTAGTACCTGCAATGTGATCTCAAATCTAAGCTTTTCAGGAAAAAGAGGTGAAGTCTCCTCAAGCACACATGGGCAGCAGTGTTTGTCAGAACTAACTACAGTGTGTTGCTGCTAGCTGGGGACTTTAGAAGGGCGAGTGAGGAGACCCACTGCTGCAAATAAAGTCCAAAACAATGACTAGCCAATCTGTGTATCTGCCACCATTTTATGTGTCAATTAAAAATTTAAACATTGTTGATTAAAGTTGCATAACTTACAATGCAATTGCTGTCACAACAAAAGTTAGAATACCTGTCAGAATTTAATAATCACATAGCATCTATTTTTACAAAGCTTTGATATCTGTCACGACTTTCTGACTAATGTAGAATTTGACTGGTGATGGCACCCACTGATTTCTTTCAGATTTCAGTGACCTCAGAGAGTACCGGGCATAGCTATGAACACAATTAAAGAAACACGTTTGTTTGCAGGCGGGCTTTGTCCAAGTTCCAAGAGATGCTTAATTCAGAACGTGTGAAGCAATAAAGAGAATTTTAAAATGACTTTTATTGAGTTAAAAAATTGTGAGCTGAAGGCACTTGAGTTAATTTAAAGAGCAATTTTATTGAGTTAATGGTGAGCATAAAGAATTAAATCAATAAAAACCCCACTTGCCATTAAGTTCAAAAACAGTGAATGCATTTTATTAACTGTGTTGTTTTAAATTCAACAATATATGTTCCCCTCCATTGTTTTGTCGTCTCCCTTACATTTCTCTGTAACCTTAGGCAGGTTAATTTGCAAAGCTTTTTTTTTTTCTTTTTTTTTGCCCTTGAATGTGGGCTTTAAAAATGGCAGGTTATTTGTAGACAGACATGCACGTATCTTCTACACAAAGCGAGCAGAAGTGACCTTGGGCAAGGCATGTAACTGCTCTGCTCAGTTTCCTTGTCTATGAATCAGGGTGAGCAACACTTACTTTGTGTGTTGTGGTGTTGCCGGTGATACAGGATGGCATCACACTCAGGGCTGGGAGCCCTCAATAATGGGGGCTTCCTATGCCCTTTATAAATCTATTAGAAATAAATGAAGGCAAACTACCCATCTGGCAAACATGAGCTCAGGCTCTATTATGATATTGCTGTTTTTGTAGACCAGAACTGGTCAAGTTTCAGCAATTCCAGGGGTCCAACCTAAAGCAGCACCCTGGGGTTCATTCATTCATTCATTCCATCAGTCATTCCACAAGCTTATTAAGTGAGTGTTCTACTTGGTGCTGAGCAACAAACCAAGAAGATATGGTACTTAACGACAGAGTGTGAGAGACAGACGGCAAACAAATAAACTTTCAAATAAGTGTATAATTAAAAATTGTGAGCAGCGCTATCAAAATAAAAACTCAAGCAGCCCAAGTGTAATGGAGGGATCCTAGAGAGGTGGCTCTCAGGCAGTGCCACGTGGGCCAGTGCTGAGTGAAGTGCAGGGAAGGGCACTGCAGAGAGGGAAACGTGAGTGTGAAGGGCTGAGGTAGGATGGTGTGCTGGTTTGGATGTATTATGTCCCCCAGAATGCCATTATCTTTGATGCAATCTTGTGGGGGCCGATGTATTAGTGTTGACTATGTTGTAACCTATTGGTTCAGTGTTTCCGTGGAGATGTGACACAATCGACTGTGGGTGAGACCCTTCATTGGATTATGTCTATGGAGGTGTTGCCCCACCCATTCAGGGTGGGTCTTTATTGGATCACTGGAGTACTTTAAAAAGAGCCACACAGGCCCAGACACAGAGCAGCTGGGAGCAACTGAGAGTGACATTTTGGAGAAGAGCTGCAGCTAAGAGACACATTTTGAAGATGGCCATTGAAAGGGACACTTTGAAGAATGCACAGGAACTGAGAGGGGAGCTAGAACACAACCTGGGATCAGGAGATGCCAGCCACGTGCCTTCCCAGCTAATAGATGTTTTCTGGACGCCATTGGTTTTCCTTTGGTGAAAGTATACTTGTTGACGCCATACCTTGGACACTTTTATGACCTTAAGACTGTAACTTTGTAACCAAATGAACCCTCTTTATAAAAGCCAGTCCATTTTTGGTATTTTGCATAATGGCAGCATTAGCAAACCAGAACAGGTGGGATGCAGGGGGACACATGAGGAAGGGCTGTGAGTTCTATTTTTCTCCCCACTGCTCCAGCTCTCCTCCATGGTGGCTGGTTCCATTTCTTAGCTTCCTGCTTGGGTGCCCTCTCTACCCAGTATCATGGGATTGCCACCCAAGTGAGCTGGCCTGGCCGGCTTGGATACCACCTCTGTCTACTTGCTGAAAGGTGCTGCCCATGGCACCAACCACTAGTGGCCTCAGGCAAATGACCCCCTGTGACTCTGACCCATCCCAGATCAGAGTCTGCACTCAGAACCTCAGTACCCAGCCTGAAAGTGTAGGGGTGCTGTATAGCTAGGAGAGCCCCCTTAGTGGGAGGTTTGCACTCAACTGGGAACTTTTCCCCAGTAGGGATTTGTAAGAACAACGTATTTTATTTACTGGATACCTATTTTGCTCCAGGCACTGAGATACATGCTTTATTTATACATTTATTACTCAATGCAGCCTGGTGAGATAGTCAGGATTATTAGCCCATTTTACAGATTTGGAAACTATGGCTCAAGTACATTGAGCGACTTGCCCATGGTGTCACGGTTGGCAGGTGGAAGGGCTAGTCAGACTGACTCCACAGGCTGTGCTCTAGCCTCTGTGCTCTGTTGACCTCCCTCCCTGCCCCAGTTTGCCAGGGCTGCCATGACAATTAGAACACAATGGATTGGCTTAAACTGCTGGAATTTATTGTCTCCCAGTTTCAGAGGTTAAAAGTGTGAAAATCAAGGTCTCAACAAACCATGATTTCTTCTGGAGCCTGGTTCTGGTATACTGGTGCTGGCTTGCTGCAATTGTTGGGGCTACTTGGCCTGCATCTCTGCCTCCATCCCATGATGATCTATCTCCTTGGTGTCCTCCTCTGGCTTTCCCTGACTTCTACTAACTTCCTGCATCCAAATTTCATTTGCTTATAAGGACTCCAGTCATATGGCTTGAGGTCCACCCTGATTCAACTGGGCCTCATCCAAATAGGATCTTCAAAGTTCCTGCTCACAAATTAGTCCACCCCTTAACTAACAATAACATCTTCAAGGTCCTATTTACAAATGGGCTCACACCTGCAGGCATGCAGATTGAACATGCCTTTTTGTGGGGTACATGATTCAATCCCCAACACCACCCTACCCCATGACTAAGCATGGTGTGTGATTTGTACTTTGGTTTTCTTTGAGGAATGCTATGGTTAAACCATCCCCTGTGAGTCAGAGGTAGGTTCTCCCATAACTAAAGTGGCCTTGCTTGTTGAGGCAAATTCATAGATAATATCCTCGACAACGAAGGCTGTAGATCACAGCAGGTAGGGTGAACAAGCTCAGCTTCTGGCTCTTGGTAGAGACCCCAAGAATCAAGCAATCTATAGACATCCTCTTGGATGATGTGGTTAAGGTGGTTTCTGGGGGAGATCAGGGAGGCATCCATTGCAGCTCAGACCTTCTAGCTCTGCTTCTTCACAGATCTTCACGGGGTCCCATCCTGGTCTTTGCAAGCTATTAGGAGGACTGTTGTTTTTCCACTCTGGGCTAACTGACAACAATGGCAGCAGGGACAGGCAAGAAGGGAGAACAGGGAAAGGTGAATTCCCAATTCCAGGCCCACCTTCTCCGGTGAGAGAGTCTCCTTTCCAGTGCCAGCCAAGAGAACACTGTTTTTGGTGTAACGCTTTTCCTTGCCCCATTAGAAGTGACTGGCCATATTTCACAATTCCAAGAGCAGAGTACACAGGCCACATTATCTCTGCTTCCTGGGGACCGCCAAGTGGGAAAATCTGTCCGTGAAACTACTGGCGCCAGAAGCAAAGAGGAATGCCCCGCAATGGCAATTGTCTCCCAAGTTTCTAGGCATCTGGGAGACCTTGTTTCAGGCAGCGGGACTAAGGCATATCCTGCAGAGGCTGTTTTGGATGAGAGCCCTCCTGGGCTCTCCAGTGCCTATATCAGTTTCAGGGTCCTGCATGGAGCAGAGGCTGAGCAGGGGAGGCTTGAAACCCTGTGAAATGTGATAAAGCTGGTTTGTTTTGGGGCGCCCGTGCTTTGTGACACCTGCCTATCTGTTACAGGGATGCCGTTACACAACCGTCTGGGAATTCATCGGCGTCTTCGTGTGTGCAGCAGTGCCAACCTACCCCCAAAGCGGGTGGACACAGGGAGGGAGTAGTCAGGCCAGCTTTTCCCCACTGCCCCTGGCGGCGAAGAACTCCCCCATCCTCTGAACCAACAGCTTGCAGAAACGATCAGCACAAAACTAGATTGTTGATTTCCAGATCACTGTGGGTGCTCCCCTGCCTCAGTCACCCTCACAAAGAACCCAATCAGGTTTTGAAGCTCAGGAAAGGAAGCTATCAAGTTTCTTGGAAATTTCTTTCAATATTCAAAATGTATGAGGAAACCACCCTCATGTCCATTTATGGGTGAATGGATAAAGATCTGTAGCATCTATATATTGGAATAGTATCAGCAATAATAGGGAAGAAACTATGGATAGATGAAACAACTGGATGAATCTCAATAGCATCATGTTAAGTGAAAGAAGCCAGGCTCAAAAGGCTACACCCCATATGACTCCATTTATATGGCATTTTGGAAAAGGCAAAACTTTCGGGAAAAATCAGCCCCAGGGAAAGTGGTTTTCAATCCCAGGAGTGTCCTGGGAGCTTCCATGGGGGATAAGGGTGAAATAACTTTTGGAGGCTTTCTAAACTTCCATTTCATTCAGAACAGCTTCATCTCTGTCTTTTTTATACAGTGGGGTTTGGTTCCTTTGAAAAACTTTTTCTATACTTGAAAAAAGAGTTTGAATATGCTAGACCAGATGTAACAGCATCTCAGTCACAACAAGGAGATCTAAGTCTTCTCTACTCCTTGCTTAGCTCAACAAGCTTGAGAACTCCTGAGGTGAGACAATCTGTTGCACTTGTGACCTCGTTCCTTAGAAGAATGCACATATGCCCAGGAGCCTACTCACAATTTTGAATGCAGTTTCAGGGAGGGTTGTGGACTGGCTAAAGTCCATCCTTAGACACCCTAAAATCCCAGGGATCTTCAGTTTCAGCACCTCTGCCTTGGAAGGTAGGGGCCATATCTTCTCTTCCTTAAACACAACCTCATACCATGTAGTCCAAGTGTATTAATTATCTATCGCTGTAAACCAAACTACCCCAACCCTTAATGACTTCGAACAACAGCAGTTTATCATTTCTCACAATTCCGTGTGTTGGTTGGGCCCCTTTGGGTGCTTCTTCTGCCCCACGTGTTGTTGGCTGGGGTCATTCAGATGGTTGGATTCAAGTGGAAGCTCATCCAGAAACTCTGCTGGGACTGGGATGTCCAAGATGATCTCATCCACATGTCTGGGGTCTTGGTATCGATGATCAACTGGGGAATGTTAGTTCTTTTCCATGAGGATGGCCTCTTTCTCCATGTGGTCTTTCATGAGTCAGTAGTTTAGCCTGAGCAGCTGGCTTCTGAGAGAGAAACTGGAAGCCTCCAGCCCTCTTAAGAGTGAGAACCAGAACTGGCACATTGTCACTTCTGCCTTATTCTGTTGGTCAAGACAAGTCAGAGAGCCAGCCCAGACTCGAAGGGAGAGGTAATAAAGTTTACTTCTTGATGGGAGGATCTCAGTGCACATATAGGATGTAGGATTGTAGCTGGCCATCTTTGGAGACTATCTTTGGAGACAAAGTACAGGACGACCCATCAGTGTTAAGGCTAACCCCCAACATAACAGTCAGAGCAATGAGCTCCTGGGGTATAATCTCGGTATTTATTTCCTTCTTTTCAAGTTTCTGTTTTCTAATGTGTTTCTTCTCTTGCATTACCATGAAAACACTAGGAAGACAGGTGTGCCCCTGTCCCCTCAAAGTTTACTTTTGCTCCCTTCATCTCTCATTGTTCTGCCAAGTTCCTGCTGACACACCTGCTTCATCTGCTAACTCTACCACATATTTTGGACTTCATTATATATTTCACTTTTCATTTCTCTCTTCCCTAAAATGTATGCTTTCTCTAGACACCTGGAAGCTCCCCAAGGAAAGGAGTCACAAGTTCTATTTGAGTCACACAACATTAGGCACATGTTGGTTTCTCAGGAAGCTGTCACAGATCTAAATGGGAACAACTATTTGTATGCCCTTGTTACAAGAGCTGTGGTTGTGCAAAGGAACCAGACCCTTCATAATTGCCCCACATCTCCGACAGATGATAAGCACTGAGAGGTTGGACAGGATTTGCCTTCCATGAATGGTGAGGTAGGATGAGCTATCTTGCTGTCTGCCAGGCTCCCTTAAGTTTCCTTCACCCCTATCTGCTCCCTGTAATTTTATAAGAGAGCATTTCCCATTGATTGGGGAGGGTAGAATGAAAACAGGGCCCTACTCCAACACTCCTGAGAAGCACTGGTCCCAGTAGAGTCTACAGTGTCTATCTCAACTCTTTATTCCAGATCCTGCTGTTTCTGTTCCTTGCCTACAACAGCTTCTTGCTTCTCATGCCCTTGTTCCAACATGATCCGTTCTTCAAAGTCCACCTCATGTAACTCAAAGTTACCTTCTTCCAAATTCCAGGCTTGCAGGATCATGGCGCCATAGAGTCTGAGAGCAATTTTACTCCCACCCCCCACCTCCAAGTATTAGGGTCTAAGGAGGGCCTGGGGGTGATGGGTGGGTTACATAAGCTGAGCTCTGTACCTTCCACTTCTACTTCCACCTGAAGTCTCCCCAATGATCTGTTCTTCATTTTGAGCTTCCATGTTAAATTTCATACTTGTAATTTAAACAATCCCCATACTTAAAACAAAATTTGAAAACCACAGCTCTAATACAACTCTTCCTTTAACAGTAACTTCCCTAGAAACAAAGAGTGAGCTGCTCAACCTTTAGATAAATAGTCAATGGAAGGATCAGAACGCAGGGCGCCTGGTCTTGGTTGACTACTATTTACTGTTCCCAGATCATTTTGGGTAAGGATAGGATTCATCTAAACCAGAGATGAGAACAAATGTCTCGATACTGCTTTGCTTTAAGGAACCCTTTATCTAACCGGTATCCCACCTCTGCTTTGCTGGATTTTTCTGTGCTGCAGAGAATGATTACTGCAGGATTATCTTGTGCTGTGGCTCTGTCTCTAGAGCCAGCCGGGAGCTTGTTTTGCTAGCTCAGCTGTTTCTCTATTCAACCCGCCTGGGTGAAGTCAGCTGTGATGTTGTTTCACTCAAGAATCCCCTCCCACTGCTCACTGCCTTGGAATCTCTTTTGGTCCAGCTAGAGATGTCTTCATCTCCCCCCCACACACCCCTTTTCCCCTATTCTCTCCATTTTTGATATCCTTGAGGCTGATGGTGTTTGTCAGATCTGTCTTGAGCTCTGGGGAAAGAGCTGGTAGAGCCATCTGTGAGTTTTGGAGAGCATCCCTGCTTGCAATTATTTTTCCAGGAGACATCCTTGATGCAGCGAATGTCCATTGTTGCATTACCAGTTGTCACCTGGGCTTTCCCCATCATAGAGTGTGTCTTGTGGGGTGACAATAGCTTGATGGGTCTCAGAAAGACAATAGTTGTTGATTTCTTCACAGACTATTGAATGAGGACATCGACTCCCATGACAATGCTTGATTTTCTCATTCACATCGCTTGGCCACAGAGTTTCCCACAGTGGAAGTGAGATTTTCATCAGTCCACCTCATTCCAAATGTCAGGTAACTGTGGCGAAAGGGAGAATGGGCACTTTTTCCTCATGGATAGGCAGTCATTGCCCCCAAATAATGGGCAAAGATAAAATCATCATTAATCTTCTAAAGCCTTGGTAATTTAGGCCAATTACCTTGAAGGACAGCAAGAATTACTGAAAGGGCTAAATTAAATTAAATCCAGTCAACAACTGGGAGAGAGTTTGATGCTGTCAACAGTGCCCTAGAAAAGCTGAAGACTCTGGTTTTAACCCAAACTTTGCCATCAATTCACTGGGTGACTTTAGGTGAGACTCTTCTTCCCTTTGTGTATAAGCTTCCTCATCTAAAAAAGGTAGGGTTTTGAATAAAGCATCTATAATGTCCCTTCCACATCTCATGTTTTATTATTTGGAATATTTTTAGGCACCAATCCTGGGCCCTACAGTGTTTTGGGCCCTACAATGGAAGCAAAGGAATACACTGGAGCCAGTCTAGGCCATCAATTTTTGTTTTGAAAAGACTTGCCATTGCATTCAGTTCCAACAGAAATGGTTATGCATTAGGCTAACAAAGCATTGCCAAGAGGAATTGGTTTTATTTGAATAGAATGTGGGTAATTAGAACATTAATTGTTTAAATGTAAATGTTTGCTTATAAAAGTGTTTGAAAGGAAAGCTTCTCCCGAATAGGTTAAGCAACCCTCTTGCAATGGCATTTATCCTTTCTAAGTTGTTGACTGAATGCTTTATTCCTGGATTATTACCATTATTATTTATGATTTATGCTCTGCCTCCTCCAAAAAAATGATTGAGGCAGCTTAAAGCAGGAAACACAAAGCATGGCAATTTAAATTTTAAAAAAGGAAAAAAGACAACAGAAAGCAATTATGAAAGGCGGAGACACGCTTTCCAAGTACCAGGGATGAGGTGGTTTCTGTAACTGATCCCCAGGTTAACTGTTCTTCCTTTGCTCTCAAAGCAAAGAGTTGGTCAGGAGGAACACAGAATCCAGGCATCCCACAAATATGAGTTACTATGTGCATACTTCTATGAAAAGCTGTGATCCCTTCCTTTAAGAACAAGTGAGAAGATAGATCTGAAGACAAATTCTTAGGATACAATGCGATCAATGTACATTTTTTCAATGGTCTTCAAATTATTTTGATTGTGTACCTCTATCAAAAAATAAATAGTTGGGTCATGTACCCCTCCCCCCAATTTGTGTGTATGTGTTTACATATAAATAATATATATATAAATTATATATTTATATAATTGTGCACATGTGTGTGCATGTTATGAAATATATATGTCTAATTATGCATATACATATATCATACAGATGCATATCATGAAATATACATAAAAAAGAAATAAAAATAAATGTGAGTAGTGCTAACATTCTCTTCCTGCATTTTTCAATACTGTGGCTTTATTTGAATGTTTCTAATTAGAATATTACTTGTTCAAATGCAAATGCATGAATAAATAAATTTTTTAAATGTTTATTAAGTCCTTTGAAAGAATGTCTTCTCCTAAGTAGATAAATTCACTTGCAAATTATATTTTCTTTTATGAGTCATTCAGCCAATTTTTATAGTAAACTTTTTCTTTTGGAATAATTTCAGATGTACAGCAAAGTTGCAAACATAGTGCAAAAAGTTCCCATTTACCCAGCTTCCCCTAACGCTAACTTCCAGCAAAAGTCTTTTTCCATTGATTATCACCTGGAGCACCCCCTGGCAGATCTACATCCAATTCCTGTTTGGGGACCATTAACTTTTTTTATATTCTATTTTTTATGTAAATATTTAATTAAAGTGTAGTATGCATACAGCAAAGTGCAACACTTGTGAGTGCCCTCCAAGGCAAAGATTAGGTTCCTGAGAAGCGTGTTCCCAAACGCAGACGCTAGAGCCCTTAGAGAGCCCTGTGCTCCCTGTGGACCAGTCTCTGGTATCTTAGCCCGAAAGGGGGCCTCTGGGTCCCTTGCTCCTGGCTAGACCTCCAGAACCTAGAAAAAAATAGAGTGCAGAAAAGGTACTTAATAAATGCTTATTAATTGACTGAGCGACTGACTGAGGAAACCAATTTTCCTCCAAGTATTTTAGAAAGCAGAGGAGGGCTCTAAATAAATTTTTTCCTGTACATGTTCAAATTAAAAGCAGGGTTTTATTAGTTACTGAAAATGAGCTGAGACAAAAGTACGTTTTGCCACTTATGTAAGGAATTGCAAGTTAACCAGCACCGAGTTCCAATTTCTTCCATGATGGTTTAGAGTTCTTTCTAAATGGGTGCCATGAACAGGGCCCACCACCTGGCTTAGGTATCCACGTGACTGACGTGAGTTTTTTTTTTTTTCTGGTCAAGTGTCCCCTCACATGGCAAAGACATTCCTTACCGACACTGGTCTCTCCTGCTTCTGAACATGCCGCAGAACTTTCCATCTCACCAACTCTTCCATAATTACGTTGTCTTCTATCTCCCCTTCAGGATCTTAATTGTTTAGTGGGTGGGGCTGTGCTGAATATTAGTTTCATTTGTGCAATCTTTGCATCAACTAGGTAATGAGCTGCTTGAGTACAGGCCAGAGTTGTTTGGCCCCTTACGTCCTGTGGATTTATCGCATAGTGATATCAAATGAAGATGCTCGAGTTCTCAAGCACCAAGAAGCTGTTAGCAGAGAGGGTGCCAGAGTGCAGCATCATTAGCCAGCCATTCGACAACTTTCAAAAGATACCCATTCAGGGCCTGCTGTCTGCAAGGCGCTCATTGCCACTCTTGAGGAACAGCAGGGATAAGACAGATAAGGCCCCGTAACGAATTTCCATTTTGGTAAGGAAATAGAATTTGTCAAGGGCTGATGGTGGTGTGCATGTGTGTGTTAGATGTGGTGGTCAGGGAGAGTCTCTCTGATAAGTCAACATGTGAGCAGAGACAAGACTGAAATGAGAGAATGAGCCATGAGGATATCTGGAGAAGAGAGTTGAGGCAGAAGAAGCAGCTGTGCAAAGGCCCTGGGGTGAGAAGAGAAACCTATTACTGGGCCATTAAATCCTGACCTGATTTCCTTGTTCAGATAAGTGTCAGTCAATTCCCCTGTGATTTGAGAGATCCTTCCATCTCTTTGCACTGCAGAGTCGTCACCATTAGGTGAATCAATTGGACTCGATTTTCAAGTGAACATTTTCTGACTTTATGGAAAAACTATTATGTGGCGGAGGAAACATATTTTCTCTCTGCTAGCTGAGACCAGCCCTCTCCCCCAACAAACGTCCATTCATTTCTCCCTACTGCACACAAACACCCAAGCACACACACATTTAAACACACTTCAGTATCTTTATTTTAGAGTCATGCTATGCAACGTTTTGTGTTTGCTTAGCGCAACTGTGGGTTCAGGGTTGCAAGGGCTCGTGTGATCTGGGCTGGATAATGCCAGTGACACACTTCATTCTCCCAACACACACTTTTCTGGGGGTCCTCAGGTCTCTAAACTAAAGAAGCTTCCTAAGGTGATCACCTTTGCTGAACGATCTTAAGGATTTCCCCTTTCCAAGACTGCCTGGGTGTGATCTAAAGACACAGACGCTTGCTGAAGTGGCCTAATGTCCCCCCTCTCCCACTGCATGTATCCCTAGAGATTTTTCACAGCCCACACAGATTTCGTATCACTCTATTTTCAGGCATGGTTTCCTGTAATTTAGAACACTATGTGCATTTGGATTAAAAAGAAACATATGGTTTTGATTTCTTTAAACTTAGATCAGGAAATAATAATTTAGCAATTAGGGGCAAACAGGAGAACCATCCTGTCTCTCCCCTTCCCTTTCAGGAACTTCCGGAAGCCTCCATTTCCTACAATGGTGACGTACCCTACACCGACTCCTGGTCCACTTCTCCTAAGGCCTGCTCCTGGTGGGAATGGGGGAACCGTGACTGGCAAGGGCTCCTCTGGATGCTGTCTCGATACAAATGTCCTGCCTCCCTGGATCCAACTCAGACACTTGCTTCAGGACAAGAGTGACAGCCAACCAAAGACTGTAAGCTTCTTCCTTATGTTTCCAGAAAATGCTGGCGTGTCTCCTATGTTGCATATGGTAGGGTGCGTTAATGAAATTTCCCTTTTCAAGAATGACTGAATCTGAGTTTCTGTTCTCTTTATGCAGCTCTGTTAAACCAGGATTGTATAGTCAACTCCAGCGAGGAACAGATCACTCTCCTACCAAACCCAGCCTAAGACCCACCCACCATCAGTATCTCCCTCCATCTTGTTCCTGCAGGGTAGCGTTCCATATTCTTTCATCTGACACCTGATATTGCTTCTCTGCATGGCTTTGGAATCCCTCTTCAGCTTGGATTTTCTCTTCTCTTAAGATAGCGGTTCTTAATTATTTAGGGGGTCACAGATCCCTGGACCATCTTGTTCATAAAAAAGGCCACACAAAATTTCACAATCTCCTGGGGTATGAAGATCCCTCAAATCTTATCTGCAGTCTATAAATTCTGGATTAAGCACCCCTAATAATCTGCCTTGTTTTATCCATTTGCATACCCCTTCGGACAACAGGAAGTAGGAAACAGTCCTGCATGGGTCACTCACTTCCTACCTCCCCACAGCTGATGCTTCCTGTAACTGCTGTAACAAATTTCAAACTTGGTGGCTTAAAACAACACAAGTATATTATCTTACAGAAGTCCTAAAATCTAGAGGTCAGCCGGGCTGTGTTCCTTCTGGAGGCTTTAGGAGGAATCTGTTTCTTTGCCTTTTTCAGCTTCTAGAGGCTCCTCCATTCTTTGGCTTGTGGCCCCTTTCTCCATCCCCAAAGCTGGCAGCATAGTATCTTTCCCTCTTCTCCCTCTGACCGCAGATTCTGTGTTTAATCTCCTTCTGTGACTCTCTTTCTTCCCTCTTTCCTATAAAATGATCCTCATTATTACACTGGGCTCTCAAAAGACTTGGTGGCTCCAACCAAAATGAGAGGCTGAGGTAGGGCCATTTGGCCACATTTGGTCCTGGAAGGAGCAGCACATTGGGATTTTGTAGGATGATGCATAGGTGGCTGCGAATTTCACTCAAGCACCCTGCCTGTAGGAGAAAAATGTTATCTAAGTTCCTTGTTTTATTTGATTCATATTTAAGTCATTCTTGCACATTGAATGAGCAAATTGGCCAGCTCAGCTACTCATGGACCATGCTAAACATGTCCTGACAGTAAAAACAGTGGCAGCTATATTCACAGAGGACTTGCTGTGTGCCAGCCACCTTTCAGGGTTCCCTCATTTAACCCATGCAACTATCCTGCCAGTGTACATTGCTCTTAGCCCTCTTTCATAGAGGAGAAACTAAGGCAGAGGGAGATTTAGTAACTTTCCCAAAACCCAAAGTAACTTGTCCAATGTCCAACTCCAGAGCTGGCACCAAAGCCACTCTAGCCCCTGCCCTCCCTATACCATGCTGCCCGTCTATCATCTTTCAGTTGGACCAGATACAGATTCCTAGAGCAGAGAGAGACACCCAAATGCCAATGAAGTACTCGATCGATTTGCATTAAAATGCAGACCACAAGTATCTGTTGATTGATTGACGTAAGTGAGGCACAGCCTCTGCTCTCCAAGAGGAGGGAGGTTGAGGTGGGACGGTGGGTAGTGGGAAAGGATCTAGTCTTCCCAGAGCTTATTCAGTGCCAGGCTCTTGACATACAGGATTTTGTTTAATCTTCAAAATCCTAGGAAGGATTATTAACTTCATTGTACAGATGAGATAACATTAACCTCAGGTCACAAACCCCTACCCTAACTAGAGGTGGGATTCAGGGACTCGGACCCAGGGACGATTAATTCTAAAGCCCTGGCAGGCCCCTTCTCTGTACCAGATCAGCTGATGATGTGGGCAGCAGCCAGCCCCGAGGCAGGCAAGTGATGTGCTTGGAGATTTGCTGTAATGGGAGGAAACGGTGGATGGGGATGAGGGGTCAGGAAAGGCATCCTGGGCGACATGAAGGTGGAGCTGCACAGGGAAATTCAGGAAAGACACAGATGGGCAGAGGGGAAGGAGGAGAGCATTCCAGATCACAGGGCAGCTGCTCTTGCTGGATGATAGAGCTTCTGTCCCTGCAGTCTGGATGGGCATGTGACCAGCCAAGCACACGTGTGGACACCACACTGAGGAAATCTGGCCCTGGCTGAGCAGGAGAAGATGGCCTGTAAGTCAGGAGTCTCTGTTGTGGGCAACTTCTTCCCCTCAAGCTCCGAAGATGACCAAGAACAAAGAAGCCAACAGCTTCTCATACTTACTAAGAGGCAGAGAGTGTGAGAAGGGAGGGACTGGGACACATTGGCAGAAAAAGGGCAGCTAACTCTAGACCTGGGCTTTGGAAAAAGAAAGATGACCAGAAACCAGCTGCAGGGTTGAATTTGGAGCATGGGAAAGAGTAAGGGGAGGGGTCTCTACATCTGACACACAATGCATCAAATATAATAAGTCCTGCGAGGCCAATCAAATCCCTTGTCACCCAACCCCACACTATGCCAAACAGTAAAAGCAGATGTTTTACAAACGGGTAACAACTCAGAGGCCTTTTCTTGTGATTGGCAAGACAGGGGGGACACTGCTGAGAGGTGTGGGGAGAGAAGGCTTTTGGGAAAGATCCAAATATTAGTGTACCAGAAACTTTACCCCAAGCTCCTCCAACAATAGAGAAAGAGGGATTCAATTTAGCTGGGCAAGGAAAGAAGATCTATTGTAACGTGGAAGAAATTCAAACACATACAAGATCAAATTGACACTTCAGATTGCCATGATTTATCCAGCCCCATTTGCCTGACCCATTTCTTTCAAATACCAAGCTGACGAGGCCATCTGCAATGCTTCATGGGGGTGGGGGCAGAAAGCCCCCTGTTACGCCTTTGGAAATTTAATCTCTCTATGCCTCATCCTAAGCCTCTGACCTTCCTTTCCATGGTGGGAGAAACCACCCCAGGCTTCCAGCACATTCTTGGTGTGCGTGTGAGGGTGGGTGGGGGTTAGTCTCCGGTGGTAGTGCAAGCTCTCCAGAGCAGCTTGGCATTGTCCTCAACCTAGAGGCAGTATCCCTGAAGCAGCCTACATTCCATTTGGTGGCCTGGCAGGCAGATCCTGTCCACCGGTGCCACTCAACGCTGGGCCAGTAGAAGCGTGTCTAGGGCTCTTGAAAGGGCTAGTAGTCAAGTCTCTTGGGCCTAATCTTTAGGTAATTTATGGATCCTCTCTGCTTCTTTTTCCTGACTTCTCCCATGGGGAAGACATTAAACCATTTCTATGTTCTCTACAAAGTTGCGTATTCATTCACTCGCTCCACACAAGGACCCTGAGATCAGCATCGGGGATAGAGCAAGGAGCACCACACAGTCCTTGCTTGCACGAGCTCATCTTCCGGAGGAAGAAGATAGATGATGAGTGAACAAATGGACCACGTGGTTGTGGTGAGGACATAATAAGGTTGCAGCTCTAGAGGGTTTCAGAACAGATTTGTAGCACAGCTGGGCCAATGGACTATTGGCTAAGTTTGCCAGAGCTGCTGTAACAAATACCACAGACTCCTTGGCTTAAACAACAGGAAGTTATTGTCTCACTCCACTTTGGAGACTGGAGATCTAAAATCAAGGTGTTGGCAGGACCATGCTTCCTCGGCTGTCTGTAGTGTACTGGTGGTGGCTGTGGCCATCCATAACTCCATCTCTGCCTCGGTCACATGGTTGTCCCTCTTCCCATCAGTTTCCTCCTGCTACTGTGTGTCCAAATTTCCTCTGCTTATAAGGACTCCAGAAAGACTAGATTAAGGCCCACTCCAATTCAGTTTGGCTTCACCTTAACTAATAGGATCTTTGAAGATTTTACTTACAAATGAATTTACATCCATGGGACCAGGCATTAGGACTTGAATGTATCTTTGTGGAAGACACGGTTGAATCCATGACAATGGTGCTGCCCTGTTGTCCTCAGAGAAGAGCTGAGGAAATCCGTTTGATTCCTGGTGGGCAGAAATGAACTTGATTTAAGTCACTCTACTCTCTTTCCAAAGCAAGGAAGAACAGGCACAAATAAGATGTCTGAGCCAGTTTTGATGTGGAATCCATTGGGATAGCATTTCATTGAGACAATCTGGGGGTGTGCAAAGTGCTTCTACTTCCCTGGCATTACAATCATTCATGTTTTGGTCATATTCTCATGCAGGTCTATAGCATCCAGAGTCTTGCTTTAAGAGCCAGGCTCAAGTCTCTAGCTTGTTATTCTTCATTGATGGGGAGGGAAGTGACATTTTTTGGTTGTCTTCCAAGCTAATCCAAATCAATGATCAAGGTATTTTCTTGCTTAATCTCATCTAACCCTCACCTCCAATCCTATTAGGTAGATGTTAGTATCTGACTTTATAATTGAAGAATATTCAATAATTTGTCCTGAATTATGCAGTTACTAAGTGATAAAGTTGATACTCAAATTCTAAAGCCCTTGTTTCCCTCTCAATAAAATCATCACAAATTTGAGGTTTGAAGCGATGACACTGAGAAATAAGTTTTCTATCTGCCATTATTTCTGGTTTGATGATATATATTTTGTCATCACTGTACCATTGTATGTCTTTCCATTGATTTCTGGCTTTCTCAGTTGCCAGATTCCAGAAAGTTGCCTAATGCCTCACCTAGAAAGATCTTGAGACAGGATGCTATTGCCCTATTGCCAGTCCAGCCTCTACACTTTGCTACACAAAATTTAATTTTGTCCTGCTCAAGCATCAAGTTAATTATAGCCATACTTCCCTTTGACCCGTGCTGACCTTAGAGTTGGCAAAATATGAGACTATGAGTTCTTATTTATTTGATAAATAATATAATTACTGAAAAAAAAAAAAAAAAAAGGGACCAGTGGTATGGACAAGGAGAAATGCCAGATCGGTCCCCTTTCCTTTCTGTGGATTTGAGTTGCCAAACTGGTAGGAATTTATACAAATGGGGACTATTGCAGACAAGCTGTCTAAGCAAGGCATTGGCAAAGTCTATCATAATCATACCTGCTTAGTTATGTGCTTTCCAGATTTTGGGGAAGTTATTATACCAAAATGTTAAATATCTCTCCCTCATCCTTCTATATTAACACCCCCATTCTTTTATGGCCAAACTTCTTAAAAATAGCTGATTTCCATTGTTTCTCAATGGTCATTCTCTCGTCAACCTCCTGCAATTGGATCTTTGCCTAACCACTTGGTCACTAAGATCCCCAATGACCAAAGATCAGTGGCCAAAGCAAAGGACTGATTTCCAGACCTGGAGTCAGTATTAGAAGCTGGTGGTGACCCCATACCTCCTAGGACTCTTTCTTGGCTCCGAAAGACCTACTCACTCCTGAAACACCTGGGTGACTGAAACAGTCCTCACTTTGTATGGCTCCAACATAATCATATTTTAGTTACCACAGTTTAGTTAAATAATACTAGCCCCCAATAACATGGTTCAAATTTCGGTAACCACGGTACATTAACTGAATAAACTATAAACCATAAACTAATAATCGCTAAACTTTTCTGCTAGATCTTCAGACCCTAGCTCACTATGTAAATAACAGATGCACATCACACTCAGAAACTGCGCCGTCATTCGGTTCATGCACACTCCATAAAACGAGGAGTCGTGCTGCCTTCTTGTCTCCCAGTGGGAAACCTACTTGACCCTTTACAAAAATAGATAATCAAAAGAGGGAGAAATGCCAACAAAGATGAAAGTGTAGCAAGCTACAAACAAATGCAATAGGACTATGTGATGATAGGTTCATGTGTCAACTTGGCCAGGTTATGGTGTCCAGGTGTCTGGTCAGACAAACACTGGCCTAACCGATACTGCAAGGACATTTGTGGCTGTTTAATAAACAGAAGGCTGCGTTTATTAAATCATGAATCAATTGATTGCATCTCTGGCTGATTACATCTACAAAGAGTGTGCCTTCTGCAATGAGATAATTCAATCAGCTGGATTTAACCCAATCAGTTGAGAGAACCTTCACTTCTTCTTCAGCCAGCCAGCCTCTCCTTGGGAGTTCATCAAAGACCTTCATTGGAGTTGCCAGCTCACTGCCTGCCCTATGGAATTTGGACTCCTGCAATCCCCACAGTTGCATGAGACACTTTTATAAAATCTCATGTTACGATATTTCCTGTCGTTCTGTTTCCCTAGACAACCCGACTAATACAGACTAGAAGTGAAATTCCAATTGTATGTAAATGGAGTTGTAGAAGAAATAGCTGACATTGGGAATGTTGACATCACTGCTTTACAAGGACTTGGATAGCAGAGAAACTTAATGAAGGCAAATTTATCGACATAAAAAGAGGAAGTCAGAAATGTGATGAAAAGGATGAAGTTATCCCAGAGGAAGTGATGCGGCAAGAAGCTTTTCATTAAGGGAACCTCTTGTAGATATTTCATGACATTGAAATAAAGTGTGGAAGCTGATGTAAACTTAGAGAGAAGTACGCCAAATTCACCAAAGCATAGAAAAAAATGCTTGCTCTTATCAAATTTATGGCTGAAAGAAGGCAAGCACTCATAATAAGTTTTTGCACAATGAAATAAAATATTTATTCTCAATGTTTCAAGTGTTTGAAGTTTCTGTGTACCAAGTAAGTATTAGTTTTACAATTTATTCATTTCCTTATACACATAAGAGTCTCTTATACACATTAAGAGAATTCTTAATGTGTTGAGAAAATTTTCTATAGCTTATGGGATGATTGTAATTTTTTCCCATTGACTTTTTTTAAACTTTATTTATCAAAAATTAAAAAAAAACAATAATAATTAAAAAAAACCGCATTTCAAAACAAAACCAAAAGAGGACTAAGAAAACTTAACAAACCATAACTGAACAAAGAAAAGAAAGTTTGTTTTTCTTATTTCTTTGTTCAGTTATGGTTTGCTAATTTTTCTTATTCCTCTGTTTGGGTTTTGTTTGAAATGTAGTTTTTTTTATACCCACTGACCATTAAGATTGCTTTATATGACTTCAGCTTGCATGGTCATTTTTATGGTCCTGCACTACTACACAAAGTGAGGACAGCTTGTCAACCTGATTATAATTTTACACATTGCCTTGACTCCAAACAGTCTCCTTCTCCTGTAACTTGGGTCCAGTCCCAGTGCCTATGACATAGTACGTGGCCAATATTTATGTCCTTCCTTCCCTGTCTCCCCTACTGTCTAAACCACCATAGACTCCTCTGTCCCTTGCTCACCCTCTGTTCCTAGTTGGCTCCAAGTTCAGCTGGTCAATCTCTTCAACTTCGCTTGAGTCTGACCCTCTTCTCCATGCCCACTGTTGGGCCTTAATTCCTTATTGTGTCTCTCCTGAACCATTTTCCTAATTGTTCATCCATTCCCCGGTCTCTATTTTAATTACACTACACCCTTCACATGACTGCCAGAGCTATTGATCTAGAAGAGGAATCTGGTCACATTATTCTACTTTGCAAAAGCTACCACTGACTGTTTCCCTAGTGAGCTGAGCCTCTCAATGTCTCTCAAGGAAATCCTACCCCTTTCAGCTTCCAAGCCTTTCCTCATTACTTGTCCTCCTTCTGGGCTGCCTTCACCAACTCTTCTCTGCTGGGATAACTCCACTTATACTTCAAGATGGATCAAAAGTGTTTCCTATCCAGGAGACAGTCTTTCCAGTGTTATCAAGTTTAATTACTGCTTTTTCTGTGTCTTCATAATGCTTTATATATACTTCTATGATTATGTGTCATAGACTATTATAACATATTTGCTAATATATCCCTTTGTCCTAGTAGTCTATAACACCTAAGTGTGTGAGCCTTGTCTTGTTCCAAAGTTTGGAGTGAGAAAGCAATAATAACCACCATAAAACATCAACATCAATAATATATTTTATATAATTATAGCTCTTAGAGCTCTTACAATTAAAGAGAAAGAGTTTGCAATGGTAAGGAAAAAATAGTGGCATATGACTATATATGTATTTGATAGCTAGAGGAATTTAAAAGGCTGTCCTAGAAAACTTTCAACACAGACATATTTCTACTAAACTGTTAATCAATGATGAGCATTCTCTGTGTGATAAATTTAGCTCAAGTGTGTGTGCCTATATATGAAATGAAATATTTTGAAATCCAAAAGCCGAAATAGCTTCTTTTAGACATCAATAATTTCTATAGATGCATTTAAGTAATAGATGTGTACAAAACCAATATTTGGGGATAACAGCAGGCGTGTTGAAATTTAAAGACATCTCTCTGCAACCAGGGCCTTGGTCGATAACGCCATTTTTGGGGGATCTCTCACTGAGGTCACAAGGAGGCAACCTCCTCTTTGAGAAGATTCCTCTTGGGGAGTCAGTCCCCCCTGTGAACGGGGTCTGACCCACAGCTTCCACCCAGGGAGTGTCCGGGGGACATGTTTATGTGGTTCAGGCAAAGGAAAAGCAGAGAAACGCATTCCTGTCTGTTGCTCAGAATATAAATCTGCCACGGGAGCCTCCCAAAGACAGTTTGGCCAAGGAGTAATGAAGTGAGGGAATCGGAAGGTGACACAGGAAACTCCAAATAATTCAATATGATGAGGGAATTAGCAAGGACCTAGGTGAGCTGGTGAGAAGAGATGAGTAGATTTCCTCTGGCGTAAATGAGATGTGGGTGAGTCGACCCAGCGAAGGAGGCTTTCACTAACACTGGCTCAGGCCTTAAAAGGGATCCATCTCTGAACAAATCCAAGGACTTGGCCTTTGAAGATGAAGGCTTGGAGTTGACACAGAAGAGAGGTGTCTGTGGAATCACAAAGGGCTGTATCTGCAGCCTGGCTAGGAATAGGGTCCAAAGCTGCCCTCAAGAGCAGAGTCCAAAGCTGTCTGGCTGCTAAAACAAATACAGTGGGTTGACTTAACAACAGGAAATTATTAATTCATGGTTTGGTTTTATTAGCCAGAAGGTTTGCTTCCTCCTGAGATTGGTATCTTCTGGCTGGGCCACAATCTCTGGGGTTCCTTGGCTTTTCTGTCACATGGCAATGTACATGGTGGTGTCTTCTTTTTTCTTCTGGTTTGGTTGACTTCTGGCTTCTGACTGCTCCCCAAGGCTTCTCTCTCCATCTGTCTCTCAGTTTATAAAGGACTCCAGTGACATACAGTTATACCCCACCTGATTCAGTGGGGCCACACCATAACTGAGGTCACATCTTCAAGAGATCTTATCTACATTGGGTTCACACCCACCAAGCTAAGAACATGTCCAAACTGGGGTGCATGATTCAATCCTCTCCACCACCCCAGGCTTGGCTGGCTAAGGGCAGCAGGCTGAGGGGGCATAAATTGGAATTCACACAGTGGCTGGATTGTTGTTTTTTGCCGTGCATCCAGGAACCCCTCCCCACTTCTGACATAACAACCTTTATGCTATAGAGTTTGTTCTCTGCTGCTGCAACCAAATCACCAAAAATATTGCTGGTCATATTAACAGTTATGATAACCATACTTTGAAAACATTCTTCATTTTGCAAAGCACTTTCAGGCATATTGTCTCATTTGAGTCTCACAATAACTTGGCAAAGTAGTCAGGAAGATATGGTCTGCCCCAACCCTAAGCCTTTTAAATAAAATTGTACTTCTATCTTTTTTGATTTTTGCAAAATAATGCAAGTTTATAAAGAACAAAATCTGGAGAATACAGGTGAGTGTTAAGGAGAAAATTTCAATCACATGTCATCTATTCTAAAGCAGTGTATCCTTCCAATTTCATAAACCATTTTATGTTTTGTTTATACGTACTGTTTTGCAACTTGTAACATATTGCTTTTTTATTCTTATAATTAATTATGAAAATATCTGCATATCAATAGATACACAATTGCATAATCTTTTTTAATGACCACATATACATGCTATTCTATTGCACTGATGTACTTTGATTTATGTACCCACTTCCCTAGTGTTGGGTATTTAAATAATTTTTTAAGTTCATTACTGAAAATGATTACTTCAATTATTTTATGTATTACTAATTAAATAATCATTATATAATAATATAATAAACATGATAATTTTATAATTGGTGAAATGCACACTAAATAAACATTTATTAGTATCCAGGATAATAATGAAGTTAGTATCCTTGTGACCAAATCTTTAGGCACATCCATGATTCTTTCCTGGGTCTTTTAAAGCAAGTTGATTTGTAGATTCTTTTCGGAGCCTGCAGTCAATGAAAACAAACCTCAGATATTTGTTTTCTTCCTGAAATTTCAAACCTTCTCTTTCAGACCAATGATTATTTCTCCTCCATACTCAATTTCAACTGCCACCCAGCTGCTAATATTTCCACTTTAATTCAGAAACCAATTTCCTAATTGTCACATATGCCAGACATAATGTGATACCCTAGTGTGTAAACCACAGTATAGAAGAGCTGGGCCCTGCCCTCAAATTGCATGCAGTTCATTTGAAAATACAAACAAGAAAAGGATGATTGCAGTACAATCTGGTAAATGCAGTGATCTAGGGCAGAAACGGTGCTGTGGGACTCCAGAGAGAACATCCTGCCCTAGGCTGCAGAGTGGAAGAAGCTTCTCAGACAGATGATGGGGCATGTTTACTGCATCTGGAAGTGACTGTGAATTTTCCAGGACAAGTTGGGGCTTAGGGTCAGGGGAAGAGGGAATGTCAGGCCAAGGAAGCAGATTTTGCCTTGTTCCAAAGGAATTGTAAGAATGACCCACTCATTGGAACTTTCTCTTACTCATTGTGGCTGCTCGCGAAGTTAGATCAAGCATGAAAAGGAAATGTGGACACAGATATTTGATGAGTTAGTAAGAGTGCTTCTAGCCCCTTTAGGTGATATTGTGTGTCTGGATTTAGATGAATTACATCCAACATGTGAAAAGAACTTGAAGATAGGATTTATCTCACCGTCAATAACGCTTGAAAAGTTTCAAGAACACTTGGCATGGACATTCTATACTTATTTTTATTAAATGGGGAACGAAAGGTTTCAAAAAACTTCACACTAGTAAACGTGTGTTGACTCTTGGTTAATGCCAGAGATTACTGTTAAATAAGCGGTTTGCTGGCATTTTGAAAAATCACATGGTGACTTCTAGTCATCAGCAAAGGCCCACTAGGAACACAGCAGACCAAACTAATGTCATTTCCTTTTCATCTAAGTTAACTAGGATGGTCCATCTTCAGAAAGATAGAGCATTCTAATTTCAGCAAAGCATTGGGTAGAATGTTTTGTGATGTCCTAGTATATAAGAGAGAAAATGTAAAATGTTAGCTAATTTGAAAGTTAAGGAAAGTCTAGATGCAAGACATGGTACTAGGAAACAAAACAACTTCAACCTTAGACAGTGTTAATAAATGTTTATAGTTCCTATTAGGCGTGGATTGGCCATCTCATACTTGGTGTCAAATTGCATCTGAAGGAGTGGATTTTGCTGTGGATACCCCATGCAAGGAAGAATGAAGATGCACTAGTAGTTGGTGATGAAGAATCTGGATGTAGTGTTATTTATGGGAGGTATTTGTGCATGGAGGAGAGAAAACTTATAGAGAAGATGATGTCTGTCTTTGAATTTTTTTGTTTCTTATATCTATGACTTGATGTTTTTTAACCAGTTTTGAAAAACTCTTGGCCCTTTGGGTCTTTAAATGTTGATTTTGCCTCTTTCACTCTTCTCTCCTTCTTGGACTCCAAATACCTGATTATTTTTCTATTAAATCGATCCATTTGGTTTTTATTGTGCATTTTTGCAGTTAAAATAAATATATATATATATTTGATTCTGTTCTTTTTTAAATTTTCAATTCCCTGATTAAATGTTCAATCCTGTCTTTTATCTTCTCAAACACAGAAAACATAGTTATTTAAAAGTCTGTGTCTATGACATCGATAACTGGGCACCCTATGAATCTGACTCTATCATCGAGTGCCTCTGTTGGTTCCTGATCATTTTGTCTTACATCCTTGTGTACCTGTTTTTCTCAGCGTGCTAAAGATTGTATTAAAAAAATTGTTTGTGGGAAAAATGCTGGGACTAAAGATGATGTTATCTTCTCCCAGAAAAGACTTTAGTTATTTTACCAGACACCAGGGAAACTAGCAATTAGGGATCACCTTAATCCATCTTTAGGGTTTGAGATTTTAAGGCCCATACAGGAGACTTGAAGCTGTTCATACCAGGACTCATTTATTTATGATTTGCCTTTATTTCTAGGGTATAGTCTCTCAGGCTCCCAACCTAAAATATGGGCAGTTTGCTAGACCCTCTCTCCTTGGTTGGCTCTGGAATCCAACTTTAGTCTCTTTAGCCCCATGAGGCTAAAAAAAAGTGCTGCTTAGCTTCTCTATCCCTCTTCTACTAGCAACGTGTGCTCCCTGGGGAAAAGCAGGCCCTACCAAACTCACCTCTCCAGATTTCCATTTCTTTTGGATTTTTTTTTTTTATTAGAGAAGCTATAGATTTACAGAAAAATCATGTAGGAATTCACCTGGATCTTCACTTGGAACTTCTTTATTACCTGAATAGATGTGAAAAATATTTTGTTCAGCCCTTCTACTTTGTTTTCAGTGGGATGATTGGTCCTAATTACCAACTCTGTGATTACTGAAAGCCATTAAATAAGAGAATAGATTCGTTTTATGTGTCCAGTGGTCACGTGAAGTCTAAAGGATGGAATTTACAAAGAGGTCAATTTCCACTGAACCTAAGGAATAACTTCCTAACAATTATCCTAAAAAAAAAAAAAAAAAATGGACTGTCCATAAAAGTGGGAGCTGTCTGTTATGTCTCAGTTAAAAACAAGTGCTTGTCCAATGTTTCCTCTGGAGAAGCCCAAGTGGCAGAGGAAAGGGAACTTGTATCCCTTGGGAACGTGTAGGTATGGCAAATGTGAGATTTTTTGGGTGTCCTAAACCTAGGAGGTATCTCAAGCTAACTTGTCCCAAACTGTGCCCCAGATTCCTTCCCCATTTCCATAATGACTCCCCCACCCACCAAGTGTTTAGGCCAAAATCCCAGGAGGAGCCCTCATCACTTCTTCCATCACCCCTCACATCAAATCTATTAATAATAGTAGCCAATTCCTCTCCAAAATATATCCTAGATCTGACCACTTTTTCACTATCTTCAGTGCCACAATTCAGCCCAAGTCACTGTCATTTCCTGCTCAGACCACAGCAACAGCTGCCTTCCTTTTTCATTCCCCCATAGTCCCATAGTCCACCTTCCACACAGCAGCAAAATGCAAATTATATCACACTGTCTTTGTTGAGAACCCTACAACAGCAACCAGAATAAAATTTACATATAGGTTCACAGGCCCACCTGATCTGACCCTAACCCATCTCTTTGACCTCACGTCCATCTATTCTACCTAACATTCACTCTAATTCAGCTACCTCACTCTCTGTTGTCCCTTCAAACATTCCAATTGTCATTTTATCAGTGGGACTTTTCTTCAGGCTGTGGTAGAATGAGTTATGCAACCCCTCAAAAGACATGTTCTTCATCTTAATCTGCATTTCTTTGGGTGTGAAATTATTTGTAAATAGGACCATTTGAAGATGTTATTATTAGTTAAGATGTGGCCAACTGAATGGGGGTGGGGGTTGTAAGTTCACATTACTGGAGGCCTTGTAAAGAGGCGAAACAAGAAGCCAAAAGTCAGAGAAAACCACATAGTCGGAAGTAGGAAGTCAGCAGAAACCAGAAGAGCAGACAGAGAAAGAGAGAGATCACCATATGACAGGAGATAGAGATGCAAGCCAAAGAACCCCAAAGATTGCAGTAAAGCAGCATCGGAATGCTACAGACTTTGGGGAGAAAACATTGCCTTGCCAATGGCTTCATTTTGAAATTGTAGCTGTGTGAATACATTTTTGTTGGTTAAGGCAACCTCTTGTGATATATGTCATAGCAACTTGGCACACTACGACAACATCTTAACTAAAGTAACAATCTGCCCTCTCCCTTTCCCCTATTTTATATCACTTAGCCCTACTTTATTTTTGTGGTGGTTTGAAGCTGTGCATACCCTAGAAAAACACATTCTTAAAATTAAACCATTCCTGGGGGTGTGAACCTATTTAAGTAGGACCTTTTGATGAGGCTACTACAGTTAGGGTGTGACCCACTTCATTAAGGATGGGTCTTAATCTTGTTACTGGACTCCTTCATAAGAGAATGAAATTCAGACAGAGAGAAAGCCACAGAAGGAAGAAGCTGCAATCAATGAAACTGGAAGAGAAGGGAGAGACAAGAAGACGAAGCCATGTGCCTTGCCATGTGTTTTAGTTTGCTAATGCTGCTGGAATGCAAAACACCAGAGATGGATTGGCTTTTATAAAAGGGGGTTTATTTGCTTACACAGTTACAGTCTTAAGGCCATAAAGTGTCCAAGGTAACACATCAGAAGTCAGGTACCTTCACTGGAGGATGGCCAATGGTGTCTGGAAAACCTCTGTTAGCTGGGAAGGCACATGGCTGGCATCTGCTCCAAAGTTCTGATTTCAAAATGGCTTTCTCCCAGGATGTTCCTCTCTAGGCTGCAGTTCCTCAAAAATGTCACTCTTAGTTGCACTTGGGATATTTGTCCTCTCTCAGCTTCTCCGGAGCAAGAGTCTGCTTTCAGCTGCCGTCTTCAAACTGTCTCTCATCTGTAGCTCCTGTGCTTTCTTCAAAGTGTCCCTCTTACTATAGCTCCTCTTCAAAACATCACTCACAGCTGCACTGAGTTCCTTCTGTTATGTCAGCTCATTTATATGGCTCCACTGATCAACTTAGACCCACCTTGAATGGATGGAGCAACACCTCCAAGGAAATTATCCAGTCAGAGTCATCACCCACAGCTGGGTGGGGGGCGCATTCTAAAGAAACACTCAAAGAATTACAATCTAATCAACACTGATAACCTCTGCCCACACAAGATTACATCAAAGATAATGGTGTTTGGGGGACACAATACATTCATACTGGCACATTCCACCCCCTGGACCCCAAAATGACATTATCTTTCCATATACAAAATACACTCATCCCACACAACATCGCAGAAACTTAAATCATTTCAGTAACAATACTTAAGTACAAAATTCTATCAAAATCAATTATAGACGTGGTCAGTCCTAAGGCATAATTCTCCTGTAGCTGTGGATCTGTGAACTTAGAACAAGTTATGTGCTTCCAATATACAAAGGAGGGATATTCATAGGATAAATATTCTCATTGCCATAAGGAGAAAGAGTAAGGAAAACAGGATTAACAGGACCAAAACATGTCCTAAAACCCACAGGATAAACTCCATGAGATTTCAAAGTCTGAGAGTCATTTACAGAACAACGTTGCATCCTTGGGGCTTGAGAGAGTGGGAGTCTAACCCTTCTAAGGGCCTTTTCGGCAGCCCTTTTCTCTCCAAATGCTTTGGTGGGTGCTCCAACATATCCACACATTGGGGAGACCACCTTCTTGGCCCCACCCTCCTCAAACATCAGGGCAGCTCCCAGATTACCTTCCATCTCCGGGACACACACTCAACCCCTTCAGAACAGTGTGGTGGCAGCCAGGCCCTCCCCAATTCCCTGGGAATGTGCTCCACCCTCTGGGGCTTGGGGTGGCAGGACATTTCCTGAGCATTGAGGCAGAAGGCCAACCCTTGACCTCCAGGGCAAACTCACCCTTTCCATGCATGTGGGCTGCTCCGCTCTCCCAGCCCGAGACCTCTTGACTCCAGACCTCAACCTCCATGGCTCTGTCTTTGAAGAAATTTTTCCTTCAATTTATTCCTTGTTTGTCTCCTCCAGTCCAGACTGGCAACAGCTCTGTCTATAAAGATCTTGCAAAAAGTCTGTTGGCTTTGCATGAAGCACACAGGGGTCAAAGCCGTCAGACAATAGGACTTTCCACAAATCCTTTCTGCTTAACTCCTTTTCCAATCTTGGCTTGTACTGAAATGGTGGCTGGGTCCCATGTTTGGTTACATCTTCACTTTGGGCTGTAGCTTCAGGGATTCCACCCCCTGGAAGCTCGTAATTTTCCAAGTGATCAGCTTCTGGTCTCTTTGAACCCAAGAGTTCAGTTCTAAGTTTCTCTCTCTCTGCTCACATTTTACTATAAGCTGCAAGGAGAAGCCAGGGTACATCCTCCACATGTAGTCTGGAGATCTCCTCAGCTAAGTATTCCAGGTTGTTGCTTTCAAATTCTTCCTTCTATCCAACAACAGGACTCAATTTTGCCAAATTCTCTGACATTTTAAAACAAGGATTGTCTTTCTTCCAGTTCGCAACAACACATTCATCATTTCTGTTCAAGTCCTCATCAGAAGTATCTTTAGAGTCCATATTTCCACAAACAGTCTCTTGAAAGCAGTTTAGGCCTTTTCTATCAAGCTCCTCACAATTCTTCCAGAGTCTTCCCCTTATCCATTTAAAAAGTCATTCCAACATGTTTGGTATTTGCAAACTCAGCAGCAAAAGCACCCCACTTCTGGTACCAAAATCTGTTCTAGTTTGCTAATGCTGCTGGAATGCAAAACACCAGAGATGGATTGGCTTTTACAAAAGGGGGTTTATTTGCTTACACAGTTACGGTCTTAAGGCCATAAAGTGTCCAAGGTAACACAACAGAAGTCAGGTACCTTCACTGGAGGGTGGCCAACGGTGTCTGGAAAACGTCTGTTAGCTGGGAAGTCATGTGGCTGGCGTCTGCTCCGAAGTTCTGGTTTCTTAATGGCTTCCTCCCAGGACGTTCCTCTCTAGGCTGCAGTTCCTCAAAATGTTACTCTTAGTTGCATTTGGGATATTTGTCCTCTCTCAGCTTCTCTGGAGCAAGAGTCTGCTTTCAGCTGCCGTCTTCAAACTGTCTCTCATCTGTAGCTCCTGTGCTTTCTTCAAAGTGTCCCTCTTACTGTTGCTCCTCTTCAAAACGTCACTCACAGCTGCACTGAGTTCCCTCTGTTACGTCACCTCATTTATATGTCTCCACTGATCAACTTAGGCCCACCCTGAATGGGCGGAGCAACACCTCCATGGAAATCATCCAGTCAGGGTCATCACCCACAGCTGGGTGGGGCGCATTCCAAAGAAACACTCAAAGAATTACATTCTAATCAACACTGATAACCTCTGCCCACACAAGATTACATCAAAGATAATGGTGTTTGGGGGACACAATATATTCAAACTGGCACACCATGTGACAAAGGAGCCAAGGATCACCGGCAGTCAGTCTCTGGGAAGAAAGCATTGCCTTTGATAACACCTTTATTTGGACACTTTCCCAGCCTCAAAACTGTGAGCCAGTAAATTCCCATCATTTAACCTGACCCATTTCATATTATTTGCTTTGAGCAGCCTAGGAAACGAAACCGTTTATTCATATTACTTATAAGGGTCTGAAATTACAATATATATTTATTGGTATACATGCTTACTATGTGCCTCACATTGAAGAATGGAAGCTCCTTGAGGACAGGAACCTTTGCTTGTCCGAGACATGCTGACCTCCATGCTGGCCACAGTACCTGACATAGCAGACACCTGGGAAATATTTGTTCACAGACTGACTTCAAGAGTACAGGTTCCTTCTTGTATTGTAACACGGATTATTTGGAAGAGGCTTCTTGGGCTGCTGGTTGAGCAGGGCTTTGAGGCTGACCTGAGCTCACTGAGTGGCTCATGACTGCATAGTCGTGTCTGCTGTTGGCACTGAGATAGTGCAGGTTCACATGCTGAAGGTTGCTGCCTCTAGGCTCAACAGTGTCCAAAGCACCCACCAACATGCCAAAAGTCTGTACTGTGTTCAGTCTTTAGCAATGTTCCAGGCAGAGTTAAAGACTAAAATAATCTACAAGTAGAGATTCATACAATCATGGGGTCCATTTAATATTACGCTTATTGGAGACTAAAGCTTTAAGAGATCTTGACATATCCAGCCTCCTATATATAAAGTTAAGAATCCAGCATTAGTGTTTAGGAATTCTAAAGTATTTTCAAGAAGAGAGCTTCTTCTGCTTTTGCAGGAATCCCACTTACATTTTTCATCTTTATTTAGTATTACTTGGCTAATCAGGGAGTTCTTTCAAATATACACCAGAAATTGCTCTTTAACAGGAGCACGTGCCGTCTTGTTTCATGTTTGATGAAAAAAAGGGAATAATTTCTCCTCTTTGTTCGTGAATTCAGAAGTTGGCACATGTCATTTGAACATCACCTCCATGCAGGCACGTTAGGGGTGTGGAGGTAAAAGAACATTCCAGTGCTTTCTATGAGTTTCCAGGCTAATGGTGGAGAGGGAAATACAGGTCCTGTGCTGGGATAGAGGTGAGCAGACAGAGCCACATACACGGCTGAACTTGGAGACAGAAACTAAGTGCTCCTCAGCCTTCTGTTCTTCAGGCTATTTAAGACCATTTCCTATAACCCCTTTTCAAAATCACATGATCATAATTACCTCAAACAGGCTCCAGGACCAACTCCAGTGCTGGTGGTATTTAAGAACACCAGAAGCATATCCACCTGTTCCAGTTTGCTAATGCTGCCTTTTCGCAAAACACCAAAAATGGATCAGCTTTTATAAAAGGGGGTTTATTTTGTCACACAGTTACAGTCTTAAGGCTATAAAGTGTCTATCAACAAAAGGTACTTTCACTGGAGAAAGGCCATTGGCATCCAGAAAACCTCTGTTAGCTGGGAAGGCATGTGGCTGGTGACACTGCTCCAGAGTTCTGGTTTCAAAATTGCTTTCTTCCAGGACTTTCCTCTCTAGGTTGCAGCTTCTCTTCAAAATGTCACTCTCAGTTGCTCTTGGGGAATTTGTCCTCTCTTAGCTTCTCCAGAGCACAAGTCTGCTTTCAGAGGCCATCTCCAAAATGTCTCTCTAAGTTGCAGCTCCTCTCTCAGCTCCTGTGCATTCCTCAAAGTGTCCCTTTTGGCTATGGCAAACTTGCTCCTTCTGTCTGAGCTTATATAGGGCTCCAGCAAACCAATCAAGGCCCATGCTGAATGGGCAGGGCCACACCTCCATGGAAATTATCCAATCAGAGTTACCACCTACAGTTGGGTGGGGCATATCTCTATGGAAACACTCAATCAAAGAATCACAATCCAATCAACACTAATATGTCTGCCCACACAAGACTGCATCAAAGATAATGGCATTTTGGGGGACATAATACACCCAAACTGGCACACCACCTTTAGAGAAATGGATCTAACTGCAGCCCAATGACTTCTGACCAAACCTAAATACTTTTTCCAAAAAAATTCTTAAGACAGATTGAATGCTCAAATCTCAAGGCAGCTCTTCAAAATTTTTGCCACTGAAGATTATGTTTGTAGGCTAATCAGCAAAATGCAGAGTGAGATTATTCTGTTGGTGGTTTGGACAAGGAAAAGCACATTTTTCATGGTGTCCACGAACATTGAGAAAACAGTTGAGTGGGGTGTTTCTCATCCGGAATTCTCTGGATCCTAAAATTAGGATATCTGGGAGTTTGGGGATGCTAGACACTAGCTAACAGTTGCCTTTTATGAAGAAGTGGGGAGAGCATCCCACACTTTTCCAATTATTTATTGAAACATGGCTTCTGGCCTCATTTGTGAGCAAAATAATCAAGGCAGTCACTCTATGCCCTTACTTCTCATTTGAGCAGTCACTGATGAGGATGTGCTATCTAGTGCCAAGATAGCAACTGCCTTTTGGTTCTTAAGGATCAATGTGGAGGCAACAGAATCTGGGCCTCCTGAGGAAAACCTCTGGGACTCTCATTTTCCAAAACTAGGGGGCCTTTCCAAAGGAAAAACCTGTTGGAACTTAGTCTGTGCATTTGCCTTAAAGAACGCTGTGGAGTAAAACTTTTCACCTATGTGGTGGTCATTATTGAATGGGTCTCTAAAAAAAAATGAGAAAAATTAAATAAATGCTTAAAATCATCTACTTGAATTTACAGGCATCTGTACATTTGTATATTCATTTATTTGATCCCATGTGCTCCATTCCCTCATGTATTCATATGTAGATTGTGTGCATGGGTGTGTTTGTGTTGGTATGTACATGTCTGAATGAATCTATACACCAGAAAAAAGCGTATTTGCATATGGAAGGAGGGAACGTGAAAGGCAGTCTTAGCAAATCAGTGAAGCCACTGGGTTGGTCCTTTGCATCACTGTTAGCTTACTCTGTGAACTGCCTCCACCCCCAGACCAGGTAGGGCATGGCCTAACCTTAACTATAGGTTTATATCAGGGTTCCCATAGGAAATGTATTTTATTTAGTCTTCACATTTGCCATTTATAGGTAAGAAAACTGAGACAAGATGGAAGTCCAAAGATTTGAACTCTGGAGTACACACACACACACACACACACACATACACACACACACACACACACACACACAGAGCTCTGATATCACAGTATGCTGTAACAACACTGTGGGTTATTTTTGGTCCCTTAAATGAGGCAGGCTCTAGGGCCTTTGCACGTGCTGTTTCTTCTGCTCATTATGCTCCTCCTCCCACTTTCTATGGGCTCCTTCTCATCTTTCTATCCTAAATATCACTACTAGAGAAGTCTTCCCTGACCACAGAGTTCAGATTCCCTTGTTTGTTTCCTTCTAAACTCTTATCATGATTCATAATCATCTTACATTTCTCCATTTGGCCTGTTTCTCTGTCTGCTGTTTGTGTGTCTCTCTCTCCCAGGAGAAGCAAGTTCTGGGACGCATGCATCATATCTCCTGCTCTCCAGTGTAGCCTCAGCACCCAGCACAGAATGATTAATGAGCTGGTGCAGTCCCCTGGCTGCCCAAGAAACCCTACTTCACTGCCCCACGCAGACCTGGTGCTCTGCAAATGCTGCCCTGATGTCCTGCCCTCAGCAATGCTGCTCTGCCATCCATTCCATTTATGTACCGTTATTTGGTAAGACAGGCTCTGATGGAAAATCCTATCTAAAGAGTTACTGGGGAATGGTGGTTTCATTCGCTTAGTTGCTCATTCATTCACTCACCCAAAAATACTGCCTGCCTCTTCTGAGACAAGTCCAGGGGAGGACACTGAGGCACTAGTAGGAATAGTAAAGCTCCTGCCTTGGTGGCTAATGGGCTTGTGGTGGGAGATGGACAATGAGCAGACAAAGCACTCAGATAGAGGCAACCATGGGGTGCTGTGTAGGTTCAGAGGATGTCCCCTGACTGATCTGCAGGAGAATCTTGAAGGAACAATGGCAGTTAGTCAGGCAAAGTGGGGTTGGCACGGGGTGGGGAATGAGAATGATCTTGGCAAGGTGGCTTCGTGTGTTCTGGGGGAGACTGTGGGTGTTTGGGGTAGTGAGCACATTGCATAAGCACAGGGGAGAGGAAGGGACAAATGCTGACCCTGGGCAGGCTGGCATCATGGGATGGGCTAAGCCCACTGGACATCATCTTAATCACCATAGAAAACCACTGACGATTTTTAACAGGAGAGTGACATGATCAGATTTTTCTCTTTTAAATCACCTGGTTACAGGTGGAGTGGGAACAGAGGATTAAGTACAGCGCTCACCCATTCCTCCATCATCCATTCATTCATCCAAAGACCTTGATCCAGTGCCTACCATATAACAGGCCCTGTGCCAATACTGGGGCTACCCAAGGGCTAGTAAAACAAAGAATCCCTGAGTCTTGGAAAGTTAGGGAATTGTGGAGAAGAAAGAGATAGCAACAGAAATTAGTAGAAAACCACACACTGTGATAACGGAGAAGGAAAAGGAGCTGTGAGAGCAAGTTACAAGGTCCTGGGAGGCTGCGCAGAGAAAGCAATGCTTACGTGGATCTTTGATGGGTGATGAATTGTGCACGAGGCCCTCATGACCAGCCCTGCACACTTTCCGGGAAAAAGGCCTCCATCTCTGAACCAAGGCAGTGGTGGGGTTGAGGGAAGGGAGCAGGCTAGACAAATCTTAAGGAGACAGAATTGAGAGGACAAGAAAACATTGGCTGTAGGGGACAGTGGAGGGGGATAGAAACAAGCCAGGAATAGTCCATGTGTCTGGTGGGGACATTCAGTGAGGGTGATGGCATCACTGGTACCTGAACACAGAAGGAGGTAGTGGCTGAGCCTGTTATACCTTTCAAGCACTTTTCTTACAGACTTTATCTCATTTAATGCTCACAACCACTTTATTTGTTATTTCTATCTATCAAGCACCTATTATATGTCAGATACTGTACTAAGTGTTTTGTATGTATTAATCATTAATAATTATATGAGGTGGGGACTCCTACTATGTCCATTTTACAGATGAGAATGTTGAAGCTCACAGAGGCAAAACCACTTGATTGGGAGCCACACAGCTTATCAGTTACAGAGCCTGGATTTGCACCCTCATCTGGCAGTCACTAGAGTGAGTAGCTGTAACCACTCGGCTATCGTGAGTATGGGATATTCCATAAGATATGTGCTGCCCACTCATATTGGCATTTCATGATAACTATCTGCACCTTAATACAAAGGGTATCATCTAGTGTTGACACTTAATGACAGCTGAGCATTGGTGAACTTTACTTGTAACCCTTTTCAGTGGCATTATTTAATTAAAAACCCAAGTTCTACCTGAGCTAATTTAAGGACCTGCTGACAATGAAATTCATCTGCTAAGGAAGATGAAAGCCTGTGAATCCCAGGCCACACTGCGGGGGACAAGCTCCTTCATTGGTCAACCAGAAGTCACCAAAAGGATAAGGAGAACAAGCAAAGGGCTGATAGCTCACACGTGTTAAGAGTCTACCCAGCCACCCTGCCTGGGGCTTTCCATCTGCTCATCTCCACTTGTCTCCCAGGCATACATCTGGGGTTCTCCCATCATTTCATAGATCAGCTAAGGCCTTGTCAAAGCTATGTGACTGGTAAGTCACTAGGAAGTCAGGATCAGATTTCCCTACCCCACAGGAAGTGATGTGCCAGGAGAAGTGGAGTGAAGCTGGACAGATTAGCAGGGAAAAGAGTGGCTTCTAGGTGAAATAGAAAATAGATGCCTCCTCCATAAGGCTCCAAGGGCAGAATTAAGACCTAGGAGTGGAATTCAGTTTCAGTTACCAAATACTTGTTAACCCTGCTGTGTGGCCAATGCTAGGCGTTGGGGACACCAGGACTAAAAACACTTGGCCTCTTGCAGCTCCCAGTCTGAGGGGACAGATGGACACATGGCCAAATGCTTTTCAAACAAGGCCCATTGATTTGGGAGAGAAAGAAGAGGGCCTGATTACTTGCGACCGGGATTGCTGAGGACACCAAGACTAGGACTGGACGATCTCTTTTAAACATGGCTTCAGTGAACATGCGAAGTCTTGTCAAATAAAGATGGGCAAGAAGGATGATCTAGGGGGCAGGGACAGCATGAGCAAGCACACTGAGGCGTGAGCTCCAATGGGGTGTCTGGGGAGAGTGAGCAGGTGGGCATGATTGGCAAGTGGGTTCTACTGGAGAAACACCAGCTACGAGCCTGAAATTCTAGCCTTGGCGTTAGACTCTGGGGGGCCTTGAATATCAAGCTAGAAAGTAAGCTTCCTTACTTCCCGAAGTCAGAGGTGTCTTGCTTTAGGTAAGCCTGGAAGAGAAACATCTAGATTTACAAGAAGATAGTCATGTTGGCTGCATGTCTTTAAGATGTTGCTGATAAGGTGATTGTTGTTGTAGTTTAAGATTGATTACTAGACATGTTGAAAAAAAAAAACTTTCCCACCTTCATCCATCATAGAGAATTCATTCTGCTCCCTGGATATGTTGAGCCCCAGTTATTGTGTTTTTAAATGCAAGCCTGAGATAAGAACAGTACCAAAGGGATCTGAAAGTATCTCAGACCTTGGAGGAGGGTCATTTGAGTGAGGTGACAACTGGGTCATGGTGGGGAGGGGGTCTTGAGAAATCAGATGCCATGGGACAGCCCTAGAAATCCCAGTCTGCTTGGCACTAGTTGGATGAGAGTCAAGTGATGATTCTGTCACATTTCCTTCTTGATGACTATCTGGCCCTGTGTATTTATGGAGAAACAAGCGCTAACAAGCTTTGGTATGTTTTCAAATATTTGACTCTAGATTGCAAAAAGAAAAAAAAAAATCTAACAAGCCTCTTAACTGCTTAGTCAGTCAACTTCCTTAGTCAGGAAGAATGGAAGTTTTCAGAATTATTATTAATTTTTTACCATCCCCCTCCAACCCATCTGGGTAGTATTTTTCAAATGGTTGAAGAAAGACAATTGCTGGTCTTTAAATTGAAGAGCCAGGAAGAATGTCTTGGGAGAAACGGTCTTTAAGAGGTGAACGATTACCGTATATTTAAGTGTTTGAGCCCATCCATCTTTTAGGGCAGAAGTCTTTAATCAGGACCAATGATTATAGGGATAACATCAAGATAAAAATCATATGCATTCTAGCATTTTAAAAAATTATCCACCTAAGTCACTAATGGTAGCTTAGATTCTTAGCACAGAGATAATCCTCAAGGTTTATGGACGCCTCCTGGTTCCTCTCTTGGGCAGGCCTTGGGCACTGGGCTCACCTTTGTAATTTCACCTTCAGCTTGGAGTCTGTCTGTGTCTGCACATGCACACCGATTTGGAAACAATCAGCTGATTCATCCTTAGAAGCGATGACTACCAAGAGATTACTTGCTGGTTGCTTTCAAAATAACCGGTTGATTGACTAAAGTCAGAAGTTGCAGCAAAGTGGGTTGAGTTGTAGCTACAACGTCAGTGTCCCCTTTGGGATTCCTATTTGGATAACAGTATGTTTTATTTTTTATTGTCTGTAGTTCCTTCCTGTTTACAAAATGCTTTCACATTCTTGCATTCACATGTTCAACAAATATTTGTGGAGAACTTACTATGGAATGGCTCTCTGCTTAGGTGCTTTGGATACGAAAGGGAGCAGAAGCCTACAGTGAAATCATTCATTCATTCCTTCCTTCATTCCTTCATTCAGCAAATGTTTACAGGGTACCTATTACCAATCTCAGGTGCTGAGGCTTCAACAGAGCAAAGCCCCTGCTCTTAGATGACTTAGGTTAACAGAAAGAGATGTTAAACACTAACTGTATAATATATCCGGTGGTGATGAGAGCTACGAAGAAAACTAAAACTGGGGATATTGATTTCCTTTTAGGATTCCTTTTTCCTTCTTTTTATTGAGGTAAAATTTGCATAACTTAAAATGAACCATTTTAAAGTATACAATTCACTGGCATTGAGTAAATTCACAATGTGTGCAACCACCACCTCTATCTAGTTCCAAAACATTTTCATCGCTTTAACAGGAAAACTTTCAGTCACTCCATTTTCCCCTTCTCCCCAACCCCTCGCAGCCAACAGACGGCCTTCTGTCTCTACTGATTTACCTAGTCTGGACTTTTTTTAAATGAAATTTAATTGAGATAGATCCACACACCATATAAACCATCTGATCTATACACAGTATATTCACAGTGTAATCACATAGTTATGTATTCTTCACCATGATCAATTTTTGAACATTTTTATTACTCCAGAGAAAGAAATAAATATAAAACCCAAAATATCCTGCCCCTATTATTGACCCATAGTATTTGGGTCAATAATCATTCTAGTTCATGAAAGAAGTTTTTTTATATTTGTACAGTTAATCATAGTCCTCATCCACCACAAGATTCACTGTGCTTTACATTCCCATGTTTTAACCTCCAACTTTCCTTCTGGTGACATACATGACTCTAAACTCCTCTTTCTACCACATTCACCCACAATTCAGCACTGTTAGTTATTCTCATAACAACGTGCTACCATCACCTCTATCAATTTCCAAACATTTAAGTTCAACCTGGTTAAAATTCTGCACATATTAAGCAACCAGTCTCCATTCTCCAGCCTCATTCTATATCCTGCTAAGGACTTTTCATATAAATGGAATCCTATAATATGTGAACTTCTGTTTTGTGGCTTTTCTTCATGATGTTTGCAGGTTCATCTGTTTGTAGAATGTATTATACTTCATCTTGTTTATGACAGAATAATATTCAATCCATTCATCAGTTCATGGATATTTAGGCTGTTTCTACCTTTTGGCAATTGTGAATAGGGTTGCCATGAACACATGTGTGTAAGTATCTGTTTTCTGCTCTTTTGGATATCTTCCTAGGAGTGGAATATGGTAGGTATGGAATATGGTAGGAGTGGAATATGCTGTGTCATGGGAGTAATTCTCTGTTTAACCTTTGGAGGAACTCCCAAACTCTTTTCCAAGTGGCTACACCATTTTACATATATTCCCACCAGAAATATATGAGGGTCCCGATTTTACCACAACCTCGTCGACATTCATTATTTTCCATCTTTTTGATTATGGACATCATAGTGGGTGGGAAGTGGTATCTCATTGTGGTTTTGATTTGCATTTCCCTAATGGCTAATGATATTGAGCATCTTTTCATGTGCTTATTGGCCATTTGTATATCTTCTTGGGAGAAATATTCATTTAAGTCCTTTGCCAGAATATAGATATTTTTAATCAAATGATCACATTTTTAAAAATCTCCTTTTGGTGAGATTAGTAAATCTGTTATAAGGCTGTGAGTAATAAGGCCAGGATGCACATAATTTGCCCAGTCTTCTGGCCTCAGCTGTCTCCGCTGGCACACTACCTTTCACAAATGCCCCCCTTAGCATTATTTGGGACTCTACCAAAATGGGGAGGTGTTTCCCCTAATCTATCTCCAGTTTAAAACAATTTCCCACTGTTAACAATTTCCCCAGAAGCTAATTTTATTTCAGAGGGTTTTGCTTGTCCTCTCCACCCCCCAAAAAAGACAAATTAAAAGTGTCAGTTCTGCTCTTAATTTCCATACCCTCCCCTCTCTCCCAGGGGGAATCCAGCAACATGAATAAAGCTCCAAAGAAACAAACTGGTTAGTTTGGTCTGACCCTGCAGTTATCTGATCTGCATTGGACCTCTAGGTTTGCCCCGTGTGAACTTGTGGGAAATCATTGAAGTCCATGGTGCCTCTGTTTGTTTGTCTCAAGAAGGGGATAATAATCCCAGAAATTCCATAGGTTGATTGGTTCAAATGCATAAAAAGCTTTGAATAAATGTTTGCTCTCCCACTTTCCCTCATTCCCTTCCCCTCTCTCTCACTCCCTTGGTTCCTTTTCCAGAATCTCTGTCTCCATATCTGTAAAGTCATAGAATAGGTGTCCTCTTGACCACCTCCCAGGGTTGGGGTGAAGATCACAAAGTCCGTTATGAACAAAAAAGACTATACCTGTTGCCAAGCCCCTTGGGTAAAAGCCCACCAAAGAGAAAGTGGTCATTAAGTGTGGTGGGAAGAGCACAGACTCTGCAGTTAGGCTGACCTGGGCAGGAATCCCACCCATGTGAACTCAGGTAGGCTACTTACTTCTTCAAGACTGTTGAGTCAAGTCATTGAGGAGCAGGAAGAGGCAGGCATTGGGCTGGCCCCAGCACTTGCCACCTGTGTGACCTTGGAAATGTTCCTTTGCCTCTCAGAGCCTCAGTTTCCTCATCTGAGAAATGGGCACAATGAAACCTACATCATAGGATCAAGAAGACTGAATGACGTAGTCATTGCAGAAGGTCTGGCTCTGGCCCGGCCATGTTTCTTTCATCAACACACGGCCGTCTTCCCTCCATGTCTATCTCTTCTCTCTTTCTAGGAAGACCTCATCTTAACTTGATCATGCGTGTTTCCTATTTCCAAATAAGGTCACATTCACACATGATGGCAGTTAGGACCTGAACGTATCTTTTAGGGGGACCCAATTGAACCCACAATAGGTAAGACCTGAAATCCTCATAAGCTTCCAAAGTGCCATGTTGGAACTTGTCAGCTGAGCACATCACACCCCTATCTGTCCTTCTTCAATGGGGCTTTACTCTACAGTGCATTTTCATAGAGCTTTAAAGTCTTACATAGTTCTTTTACAAATGCCATCTCATTTGATCCTTCTGATTGCCAAAGCTGAGAGTGATGGTGAAATTATTGTATCTACTTTATAGCATAAGATGCGTAAAGAGAGGAAATCATTTTCCCCAAGTCCTGTACCTAATTAGGGCAGAGCCAGGAAGAGAACCCTGGGCTCCTGGATTGAAAGTGCTTTCCCCCCTTTGGCTGGATGTCCTCACTCATCCCAGATCCTGGACCACCCACCCACTGCTGGCTCCGCCCCCTCCAGACTGGCTGAGGCCTTGAAGCCTGTCTGGGCTCTGAGAGCTCGGCTGTAAATATTGCAGAGGGGCTTCTCTTATCTTAGAGTCACTTCTCACTCATGCAGCTGCCAGCAGCCTAAGCATCTATCAACTTGCAGATTGCAAATCAGTGCCAAACTCGACAGCAAACCCACGAGCTGGAGCTGGAGCCCAAACAGGCATCTGCCTTTTGCCTGGGGAATTGTAGAGAGAATTTGGGGGCTGAGCCTGGCCAAGAGCCACCCTGTTCAAAGGGATGCTCTGGGCCCAGACACACTGGCCCGTCTCCTCCAAAGAAAGACCAACAGGAGGGAGCCAGCAGCTGCCAACCCAGGCCACTGAGCCCTAGCTAAGTCACACTGGTAAGTGCTCAGCAGAGAGTGGGAAGCCCAGTTCCAAGCTTGGCTGTTTGCCCTCCTGAGCTCATTCTCTCTGTGTCTGGAGAATCATGCAAAGGTGGATGCAGACACCAATGCCACCCCTTCCAAAAACTTGGATGCTTCTTGGGACTCACATCCAGGGAAGGGATTTCTCTCTAGTTCCTGCTCCTCCCAAACCACTCTCAAGTGCCAAATGCAATTTGGAAATCCCACCTCTGTGCTGGGGTCAGGAAAGAAAATGAAGGTTTTTCAATTTCCTGGAATGGAGTAAATATATTCCAAAGCCTGTGAGGCTCTCCTGGCCCAAACCACCCAGCCACCCAGTCCTGACCCTCCTGCTACAACAAACCATGCAGCCCCCAGGCAGGCCCTGTGCCCCTGCCCCTGGGCCTTTGCACAGAGTTCTCCCTCTATCAGGGGCATCTTTTCTCCCACTAACATCTAATTCCTACTGCTCCTTCAAGACTCTGCTTATTTATTTATTCACTGATTAATTCAACCCACACATCTAAACTAATAAATGATTAAAGCTCAGGGGTAAACCTAGCAAGAGGAAAATAGTGCCCATGAAAAACACCCAAGCAAACACCAGAATAACTGGGCCTGAAAACACAATGCATGCCCTCTCGCCCTCACTGGCCATCTCCACCCCAGGCCATTGGCTTGATTCCATAGCTGGTGCCGGGGCCTTCCCTTCCTTTCCAGATGCTGCTGAGATTTCTAGGCCCCCTCCTTCCAGAAGACTCCGTCATTTCCAGGCTAACTGGAGGAGCTGACAGAGAACTCCTAAAATGCCTGTTTATACTGTGCAACTGGGGAGTTTTTCAGACATTCCTGTTTGTCTCCCCAGATGGGCTTTCAAATGGGCCTTTACTTTCCCTTCATTTTGTCTACCTCCCTCCATCCCAGCCCTGCCTCTCGGCACCCAGTGCAGGGGCCCATGGGTCAGGGTTCACAATGTCTATCAGGTGATCTATTTATTCACCAGGCATGGTCCACTGATTTTAATATGCATGCTCTCCATCTTCCTATTTTGTCAAAGGATGAGGTGCCTTTCAACAACAGAATGTTGAGCCATTTAGAATGACTCAGGTTAATCCTACAGCATATGGGAATATTTTCCCCAGGAGCTCAGAAGCCATATAATGGTAACTATAAACAGTTCTTCTCTTCCTTTTCCTTCTTCTTGGGCCCTGCTGGCTATCTCATATTTCTACCCTGCAGGTTGGACAAGGACATGAAGGGGTTAATTTTAACCAGGCTGAGAAAGGAGCAGCCCAGGCACTGGGTGGGGTGGGAAACAGGGATCCAGAATCCCAGAGCTAAGGCGGTGTGTGTGTATGCAGGGAGCAGGTGAATTTCCGAGCGGCGGGTCTCCTTCCCCACCTTCAACTTCTGACACCCCGTGTCACGACCACAGACAATGTTTGGATGGCTGAACAATTTAAAATCTTTTTAATCCTGCATGGTTCTTCTTCCCATTCTTGTCAGGAATTATTGCTGATGGCAGGGCATGCTGGCGTCTTGGCAGAATGGAGCCTTCCCGCTGGGGAGAGGGGTTTTGAGTTTTATGTCCCACAATGACTTTGATGGATTCAGACAAATTTCTCAGGCTTGGTGGACCTTTGCCCAGGCTGGAAATCTTCCCTGGGAGGCAGGAAACATCTGAGACACCCAGCCTCCAAATGGGGTGTTCTGCTTTGCTAATCTCCAGATCCGGGTGTGCTACACCAGGGGTGCTGCAAACCAAGGTCAGAGCCTGGAAAGGCAGAGCTGTGGGTCAGTCTCCAAAACCAGGGGTCCCTCAGTTTAGAGGGTTAGGTCAGGATTTCCAAGCCTTTGCTAATTTGGACCATGCCCAGGAGGTGGGCTAGCCTGGGCTGTGCTACTAAGCAAGGTCTATTCTGGGGCTATGGCTTTAAAGAAGGCCACAAACTGTGTGCTAGCTGGTGGCCTGGAGAGAGACAGACTTGGAAGAAAAACCAGAGTGGAAACTGAAGGTAGAAGCTGGGAGTGAGTGCCAATGGGTGGGACAAGAAGTCAGTGGGCAGAACAGAAGGAATCTAGTAAAAGGACAGTGATTCTAGAGGGAGAATGAAGAAGGGCAGTTGGAAAGTTAATGCTGCAAAGGCCGGTCATCCACTGTTGATGCCATGCTTCTATGTGTGGCTGGAGCAGCATACAGTGTCAATTGTGAACTAGGAAATGGGCTCTGGTATCCAGCTCTGCAACCAGCAGCCAACTTGCACCTTCTCTACATGGTCACAGGGGATGGCATTTGTCATCTCAGAGCTCACTCAAAGTTACCAGAAACCAGGCTCTGCCTAGTCCATCTTGTCCTAAGCTAGGATGCCATCTTGGGCTGCAAGTGGAGATGTGTGATGGAGTCCTGCCCTTCGCCAGTCCTTAGACCCAAATTCCTCAGAAGACATATATCAATGCAATCTTCTTTGCAGGCCAATGATGTAAGCTTGTATTGAGATTATGCTAAATGCCAGGCACTCCACTATGCTTTGGGCTCCAAATATTACAATAAGAATGGTCTTATAGTCTAATGAGTAGGAGTGAGACCCCCATGTGTATAAAGTTTGTACTCACAGATGTATAAAGCTCTGAAGTGATCCAGAGGAAGCATGATTAAGTCTAGGGTGTGCCTGGCTCAGAGGAGCTCTAGAGAGGAACTAATGCCTATGTAGGGCTTTGAAGGATAAATAGGAGTTTGCCAGGTAGATAGGGAAAGGGAATGTATAACAAAAAGAGGGAACAGCTATGCAAAGGTACAGAGGCATGAGGCTCACTGGTCTGTTCAGGGGAATGCAAGGCTCAGAGTGGACACAGGAGGGGGCCAAGTCCTGTAGGTGATGGGGAGCCACGGAAGGGTTTTAATCAGCTTGTTTTCAGGGTCATAGGAGAAAGCTTCCCTGAGAGGCATGCTGCTAGGGCAGAAAGAGTTAGCTCAGCTGCCAAAGGAAAGGCAGATGGGGCCACTTGGCTGGTCACATGTGGCATGACCTGCATGCTGTCCCTTCTCCTCTGGGTCTCTCCAGCTGCATCGATCAAATCCCTTCTCAAACATACATGCGATGCTTTTGTAAGCAGAGCCTCAGATGAAGAGAATGGATGTGAAAGCACTTGGGGGAAAAAAAGGGATATACATGCAGGATGCAGTCATCCTGATGTTATTTTCTTCCTGAGTGCTTAAATAGGGTAGCAAATTTCTCAGCTCCAAGTGCCCACCCTGCCACCCAGCAAGGCAGAGGCCTGGAAGCTTCTGAAGGCACCATCAGCTGCTGGCGGGTGTGCCGAATTGGCTCGGTGAAGGTGTCGGCCTGTCTGGTGCCCTCCCAGCTGGGAGACGTATTTGTTGGGGCTTTGAGGCCTAGGGGTAGCTTCCCCCCTTCCCAGAGCCCACTCCACAGCATTGCCCGAGCTTGGAAACCAGCTCCACCTGTCCCAGCCTGGCATCTTGGGGAGGCTCTGGGGACACTAACTCATCACTGACAGTCCCCAGGCCAGCTTGAAACGCCTGTTTGGGGCAACTTGGCAGTGCTTTCCTGCTTTGCAGAGTTCATGGGAACGGGTTGTTCTCCTACAAACAGACCGGCATGCGTGCAGGCTGGGGAAGCAGGGGCTCAGGGGAACTCGTAACCCGGGGCAAACCCTCGGTGCTCCTGGGAGAGCAGGGGCTGCTCTTGGTGGCATTTTTGCACCCCCGGGGGACTGCTCCAGCACCAGTTGCTACCAAGTGGCCAGCTGGGGACTGAGCCTGGAGACTCAGACAGCCGTGTGACCACGGGGCACTCCCTTTCCTCCCCAACATCTCGATCTCCTCATCTGTAACACAAGAAGAGATAATTCCAGAGGTTTCTGGTGCTGACAGAATGGTGAAAAGGAAGTCACCTGAGCTGCCAAGCCCGCAGATGGGGACTGAGGCCCAGCTCTGCAGCTCATTGGCTGTGAGGTCTTGGGGAGCTGGTTCCCCAGGTTGAACGTCCACTGCCTCCTCTAGCACAGTGACTGGCTTCCTCCATGACAGTAATCAATATTAATATCTTTCACTTAGGCTTATCTATGTTTCTGTACATCCATAACATTACTCAACACCCACACATCATCGGACAATTTCAGAGTGGTATGCTCCAAGTAACAAAACGTCTTCATATCCCGAGTGTGCTGGACAGCTGTGGTTTGCTGCTCGGTTTTGCCCTCAGAAAGGGCCAGAGGCCTCGTAAGTGCTGGCCCGGGGGCTGGGGTCTCCTGTAGCAAGGCAGGAGAGAGAAGCTTTCCCTGAGTCAGTTGCTGGGGACCCTGATGCAGGGGGAGGGGGCTGAGATGAGCCCACTGAGGCGCTCAGAGGTTGTTCTGAGATAGCACTGAGTGGGACTCGGAAGGTTCTGTGGCTGAAAGAATCGGATCAGCCCCTCTGGCTCCCCACGGGGGGCTCAGGGGAAACCATCACCTCCGCATTGTAGGGAGGGTCAGGCGGGCCATTCCAGAACGGGAGCTCAGGGGTCCCAGAGGAGTGGCTAACGTGACAGGGTCAGAGCAGGAGCTCAGACCTTGGCTTTATGGAGAGCAGATAAGGGGGGAGGCAGCATCTGCTTGGACGGAGACCCCAAAATTCCCTCCTGTATTCTCTGGGCTGCGCCTGCATTAGGAGTTCTAATGAAGGATGTGAAAAATCAGAGGGAGCCTGATGGGCAGCAATAAGGCAATGTAAGTGCATATCGGCTTAATGGGACATGGAGCAACTATTAAAAATGATGTGTGAGGAGAGTTCTGGTAGATATAAAACTGTCTATTTACCTGATTGTAAATAAGCAAACTCTAAGCTCAGGAAAAACAACCCTAGAAGGCAATCAATCATTTGACTCTGGGTGGTGAGAACAGGGACTCATTTCTTGTTGTCTTTCTACTTGGAAGCATTTTCAAATGTTCTATAGGGTGTGTGGATTATTTTTAAATGGAAAAGAATTTTTTTTTTTTTAAAGCAGAATTTTCTTGCCATTATATTGAGGCAAGCAAGCTGGAGCGCTTCATCTGAAGGTATAAACTGCACAGCAGCTTGATCATTTCAACATGATGGCAAGAAGATTCTGAACCATGTAAATGCCAGGAGAAGAGCCAAAAGACAGAAATCCCAAGCCCACCCTGCGGACCGTGCACTCACACAAATGCCTTTTGGGCTGAGAGCCTCGCCTGAGAGCACAGATAACCACCGCCCAAATGGAATACCCGAGGGGCAAATATAAAATCATGTGACTTGAGATTTTTCTTTTGTAAACACACAAGCATTTATATATTTTTCAAATAGACGCTGGTCCTGCAAAAAAACATTATGAAGACAGGCGATGCATTTGTTCCCACATTACTATTACAACTCAGAAAAATCTTCAACTCCTCTTGGCAGTTGCTGTCTGATTCCACGGCACGGGTCTGTGGATTTGGTCAGTCTTGCCAAATCTTTGCCTTTTCAAGATGGATTTTGATTTTCCAAAGGCCATTTGTAAGCTCTGTCTTTTTAGAGCTGGGCAGTTGCTTTGGGAAATATTTTCATTTAAAAGTGAGTGTGACTGGGAAGAGCAGAGAATGATGGTGCTGTGTGGCTAAGAGTCGACATAGGAAGATGCTTTGGAACCAGGCTGGGCAGCAGCATTTCATTTGTGGATTGCCTTTTGCGTAACTGCACAGCCTCTGCAGAGGACGATACTCATTGCTATGTACTGATGTGCATAAGTGTGTAGAAAAAAACCTAACCTTTAAATATTGATGGAGAGTCAACCACATGTCAGTCACTGAACTAGAGAGAACAGGGAAAAAAAAAAAAAAACACAATCCTGCCTGCCCTCAAGGAGTTCACCAAATGTCTCTCTCCACCCTTACACCTGACATGTATCTATTTTTTTGTCCATGCATTTCAATATCCAGAGGAGGTATAGAAAAAAGCCTATACCCAGTGCATCAGGATCTTTATAATGAGTGGGGAAGGGAGGGCAAAAGGTCAACTTTTGGAAAAGAAAAAGATGAATCTTTTCTCCCTGCACCCGCTGCCTGAATCACCTGAAGCAGACAGACCTGGACTTTGTTACAGGTAAATAATTACAGTTGTATCTGCCATAAATATCTCACTGAAGGGGCCATTGCAAAAATTGAGATTGTATCTCCAAGCAACTGTCAAATGGCTAGAATAAATTCAGAGGACTTGAAATACTGATGTACATTTTCTATCATAGATATCTTTCGGTCTAGACTTTCAGACTGCATCTTGACAGAACACCTAGGATGGCTGAGAAATTAAGGAGTCAGAAACAAAAAAATTACATAGTGTTGGTGTTCTGTGGTTTGTGTCTTCTTTATCTGTGGTCCTGGCAAACAGGAAGTCCTTGTGAATTGGGGGGCTTGGGCAGAAATGTTGAAGGCACGGATCCCTGGGAATTTAAAAAGCCAAGGAGGTAATAAATCTTGCACCAAAATGGAAAGCCTGAAGAGGTCAGTGAGCTACAGCCAACCTAATATCTGTACTTCTCAGGGCCTCAATAAATCTGACACTGCTCCTTCATAGCTCAGCTGGCTTCTGTGCAGCCGGCAGATCAAAAGCTTCTCCCCATGCACTCTGCAATCACCTGTTTCTCATTGGGCCTTTTGGGTGAGGCAGGCAGGATGGGGAGGGGAGGATGGGGCTGTCCCCTTGGTCTCAGCACCATCTGGGAGCCACATTTAAATGCCGGCAGCCAGGGGTTCAAGGAGAGGAGCTTGGGGGTTCTAGAAAGCACTGTCCCAAAGCTTGAAGAAGTGAAGGATCAGCTGTGGGTAGGAGGGCAGCAAGGCAGACGAAGATTTCCTATCTGGCAATGCTGTTTTGTTTTGGTAAGAAGACCATTCTTCAGGCTTTCTGAATTTCATCACGAGAGTTCTCCCACTTGTTAATTCCAATCTGGCTGCATCTTTCTCTCACACTCCCCACCCCACCCCAAATTATTCATATGTTTTTCAAAAATACTTATTAATGTGCCCATTTATTTACCTATTTATTTATGCCAAGAACTATGCCAGATCTACCCATGTTATCACAAATTCTCTCAACAGTCTTGCAAAGCAAGTCTTATTATTTTGTTCTTCTGGATGAGGAAACTGAGGCTCAGGAGGGTTAAACATCTTCGTTTAGGTCACTCTCCATGAAGGTGTCAGAGTCAGGATTTGAACCCAAGTCTGTGAGACTAAAAATTCCATGCAGCTCTCCCTGTGCCACCATAAATCTCCTGTGATCAGGGCATACTGCTGCCTCTTGCGAAGGATGTGAAAATAAACCAGAAGAGGATCCTAGTTTTTAAAAAATGATCTGAAAGTTGAGATTTGACATATCTATAAATAATAGTGATACAAAATAGTGTGTGATAAATGCCTTTGGAGAGGTTCAGATAAAATATGAAGGGATTTGGAGGAGGCAGTGATTGCTTCTGGGTAGTGAAGTAGGATTTGGACCTCCAGCTGTAAACAGAAAAGGCACTGCAGCAGAGAAAATGGCTTGTGCAAAGGCCCTAGCCAACAAAGAATGGAGTGCATTTGGGAAACTTTAAGTTATTGCATTTGGAATAAGCCACCCAAAGGGGGAGACAGGGAAATGAACTTGGAAAGGTATACAGGTTAAGCGCGTTTGTTTTCCAGTACCTGATGAAGAGTTTAGACCTTTTTTTTTATCTGAAAGCAACACAGTTATTGAAAGTTTTGAGTCTATGATTTAGAAAGCTTGTTTTTGTGACAGTGTGGAGCATAAATTAGAGCAGACAGAGAGAGGAGAGAGAGACAAGCCAGGAGGCTACAGTAGTTATCCTGATTTTGTGGCTGCTGACCTCACAGACAGTTTAACTTCTACACATTTTTTGGCTTTGGCATTGGGCGAAGATGAACTTCTTACTGTCTATCAGTGGAGCTGTCTGCATTCCTAAGCATCCCACAGCAGTGACTTTGAATCATTCTCTGGAGCTCAGCAGGTCTCCGAGAGCTGAATGATAGTGAGGAAGTGTGTAGGTGATTACTAGGATGTGAATAAACTGGGGGGATCCCTCTTGCTTTTCTCCAGGGGCTCTTCTAGGGATCCCATCATTTTCGACTGGCACCTCCACTTCAGTGGCTCCTCTCTCCAAGAATCCTTCTCCAAGAAGGGGTTGATGCTCCGGAAAGAGCAGCATAGGATGTACGGAAAGCAGAGAGGGCTGGGAGTCAGGACTCTAGATTCTATACTCTGTCCTGGTCCAAAACTTCTGTTGGACTTTGGACAGACCACCTTAACTCTTTGGGTTCAGTTTTGTGATCTCCCAAACATAAAGAATAAAATTCTTTGTTTACCTAAGGCCTAGTGGGATTGCATAGTGCATAGTACAGATTATTTATAGCACATAGGTTTTCAGACTGGGTCCTAAAAGCTCCTTTTTTTTTTTTTTTTTTTTTTTTTAGATACCTTAGGCACTCTTCTAGGGTAAGAACAGTCTGAGCTGTTCTTTAATCCATCGTATGAATGCATATTGGGCTTCGGTTACAAATATACAAGGACTGAATGAATGAGACAATGACTAAAAGCTACTTGTGATGCATAAAAAATTGGGAATCAGGAGATGTACGAGAGATGCCAGGATCTTTCCTGACTTGTAACATCTTTGGCAAGCTATCCTCACTGAGCCTCTGCTTCTCCATTTGTCACATGGTGGTTTTGAAGACATGACCTGGTGTTCTAGTTTGCTAATGCTGCCGGAATGCAAAACACCAGAAACGGATTGGCTTTTATAAAAGAGGGTTTATTTGGTTACACAGTTACAGTCTTAAGGCCATAAAGTGTCCAAGATAAGGTGTCAACAATAGGGTACCTTCACTGGAGGATGGCCAATGGTATCTGGGAAACCTCTGTTAGCTGGGAAGGCATGTGGCTGGCATCTGCTCCAAAGTTCTGGTTTCAAAATGGCTTTCTTCCAGGACATTCCTCTCTAGGCTACAGTTCCTCAAAAATGTCACTCTTAGTTTGCACTTGGGGTTTTTGTCCTCTCAGCTTCTCTGGAGCAAGAGTCTGCTTTCAACAGCTGTCTTCAAACTGTCTCTCATCTGCAGCTCCTGTGCTTTCTTCAAAGTGTCCCTCTTGGCTGTAGCTCCTCTTCAAAACCTCACTCACAGCTGCAGCTGCACTGAGTTCCTACTGTTTGTCAGCTCATTTATATGGCTCCACTGAACCAGGCCCACCCTGAATGGGTGGGGCCATGCCTCCATGGAAATGTCTCATCAGAGTTATCACCTACAGTTGGGTGGGGCGCATTTCCATGCAAACAACCTAATCCAAACGTTCCAACTTAATGCCCACTAATATGTCTGCGCCACAAGATTGTATCAAAGAATATGGCTTTTTCTGGGGGACATAATACATTCAAACCAGCACACCTGGGTCCCTTCCGTGACTAGTCTCTATTTCTCCATTACATGGGGATTATAGGAATATAAATAAAATGCATTGTGAAAATTCTTCATAACTTAGAAAGCGAGGCCCTGTATCATGTCAGCCCTTCAGATTGTGACCAGTTACAAGGTGTCAGACCTCGGGACCAAGTCAGGCAGAGACCAAAACCAAAAGACACACACTTTACTCGTAAGATGCTGCTCAACCTCTTGCTCAGAGCTTACAGATTCTTAGTTTCGACACAGTTCTAAACATGCTTGGGGATTTGGTGTTATAGCAGCAGGAAACCCTGCAGCAGGAAGGAGACAGCTGGGGGCAGGCACCCATGATGCAACACTAAGTGACACTAAACCAGTAGAAGCAGCAAAGGTGAAGCACATGAAAGAGCTGGTACAAAAATCTTAAAAGCACTTGAAGATAGGGATCGTTGAGCATAGGGGCAAACATTTATACACACTGGTTATAACCACCTTTTTCTCCAGCAGGAGGTAAACTCATATGAAATTTGGAGGAATCCAAGACAGTTCAAAAATGGAAGAAGAACAAGGGAGAAGCCAAATATTTGTTTCCAAAAGCCAAGTTCTCAAATCCAAAGGCTCCAAAGGAAAAGTTGACCTAAGAAAAGCCTGAAGTAAAAAGCTCACCAGGAGCCCAGGGGTCCAACAGAGAGAAGATTGTTCGAGTGTGTCAGTTAGACACACTAACTGATGGTCAAGTAATGACCCTCAGCCATTAGGATAAAAGTTAATTATCTTACGTAGCTTCTATTGAGGGAAGCAGGGAAGTATGTAATCTTTCCAGGGAGCTTTCAAACAAAAAGGGTGACTTTTTGGGGTGAGGGGGGCTCAAGCTTTAGTTCTGAGAGGGTTAACACTCAGTTATCTGGGAAGTCTTCTTATCTAAATACCCCCCCCCCCCCAAATGGTAGACCCTCTGAGGATGGCTCTCCTTCTAGGGGTACACCTCTGGGGGTGAGAGTTCCCTTTCAGCCTTGGTGGACACCGTGCCCAGATTGACCAGCCATCTTGACAGAGGTTTCTAGGCTACCAAGCTCTCCATCCACCTCTATTTGGGAAGATGCACAGAGAGAGAGCATTACTGAAAACCCCAGAAGCCTCATGCCAGACAATAGTATCTCCTTGCTTCTCTTCCCCACCACCTTGCTGCAGTCAGTAACTTGCAACAAAAGTTGTGGATTTGATTGAGGGTGGCATGACCGTGGTGAAGGTGGGGAGGGAGCAGAGCCTGAGCCCGAAAGCCTTCTGAATAGGCCAAGGAAATACTGGTTTGGGTTCCAGGACAGACAACCAACCACCTGTCAGAGCAAGGAAGCGTTCTTGGAAAGTGCCCGGAAGGAAGCCAGGAGACTGCTTCACAGATGAGCCCTGGGCTGAAGCTATGGGCAGACTCTTCAGTGAAAACTTCGACTGATGTTCCTTCTTTAACACCCAGGGCGTGAGTAAATCTGGTAACTGCCTGGGGATTTTGCAGTAACTTAGAAGACTTACCCACATTCTCCCAGACCCTTGGAATGGCAGATGCTTGCCCCCAGGCAAAGGAACCTAAAATGTGCCAGGCATGGTGCCAAGTTCTTTACCTGCTTTTCCTCCCTGAATCCAGACCACAACTCCACAAGGTAAGGTTTTCCTAGACCCATTTTACAGACCATCACACTGAGGCTCAGAATGGTTAAGGGCTTTCCTGAGGAAACCTCCCAAGTGAGATAGATGTGGGCTTCAAATCAGATGTGTCCAAGGCCAAGTCACTTATTATCATTATTATTATTATTATTATTATTATTAGGCTCTGTGAGCAGGATACAAACCTGTGCAGGGAAACCCCCTTTGATTTTGAGTCCAAGCCTTAACCACTTGGCCATGACAGCCCCAAGTCACTTATTTTGCGCTACAAACTTACAGAGAGGGCAGAAATGGTAAGCTCAGCTAGAGGATTTGTATGAGGACAGATTGCTAAGGCCCCAGGACCAGCAGGGGCAGCATCAGCATCACCTGAGAACTTGTTAGAAATGCAAATTCTCAGGCCCTGCCCCAAACCTACCAAAACTCTGGGGTTGGGGCCCTGCCTTCTGTGTTTTAAGAAACCCTCCAGGGGATTCTGATTGCAGCAAACATTTCAGAACCACTGAAGGCCATGCTGCTCAAAGCACAGTCCCAGACACAGCACTGCATCACTAGGGAGCTTGTTAGACATGCAACATCCTAGCCCTGCCCTAGAATCTGCATCTGAACATGCATTTTAACAGGGTGCACTTCAAAGTTGAAAAGTACAACTAAGGCATTGGCTTGTCTAGTTGTGGGGGGAGGAGAGGGCTTTGGTGGTCTGAGGTATTTCTGAGTCCATGTTGTAGTCCATGAGCTGAGTTGCAGCCTTGAGCAGGGCTGGGCTAGACTGAGAATGGCCAGGTCAGTCCAGTTCTTTAATGCTTTGTTTGCTGGAGGCTAGAAACTGAGACAGGTATCTGGAGGAGAGAAGCATCCTCTGAAGAATTACCTTTTGTGAATATCTCCCTAGAAGAAGGCCTTGATTGAGAAGGCTTTCTCCTCTCTGACCAAGGTGTAGTAGTAGCCAGGCTCTCTGTGCCGAGGATTCTCCCGCTGTGTCTGGACTCAATGGGGGATAAGTGCTGGGATCAATTAGTCATGTCTGCTGGGAGTATAGGAGAGGGCAATGGTGGCACATGTGATACAGGAAGGTGGAAGGGGCAGAGGAAGGAGAGGTTTGAGCAGATCAGGACAACTGTCAATTTGGTGGACACATTAATTCTTAAACATGGACACATTTTTCTCTCTGCAGAGTTTAGAGGCATACTCTCCTATTTCTCCTTGACTAAGCTTGTCCAAACTTCTGAACCAAGAGAGCAACTATGGCTGGAAATAAGATATATATAAAATAAAACACTAAGATTCCATCTCTCTTTCAGTGTCTGTCTGTAGTTTAGGAATTCAGGGATTGCCCTAATCACACATCCAATAATCACTCCTTTTCCTACCTGGGAAGTATTTTCTGAACTTGTCAATCAAAGCCTATAAGCACCTGGGTAATAGGTCAAGGCTATCTTAAAAAGGCAAATTAAAAAAAAATCTCTCCTAAAAAAAATCTCTCCTACTTTCTTTGTTAAAACATACCTTCCCTTTTAAAAAGATAATGAAAATGGTAAAAAATACAAATAGCACAAAAGGTATATAGCCTCTCCTCTCTCCACAGGCAACCATTCTTAATAGTTGCCATAATATCCTTCCAGAGAGATTTTTTAAGTACACATGCACACTAACATATACACTACTTTCACTGAACAATTTATTTGAAGTTTGGTCCATTCTAGGAAGTACAGATTGAACCATTATGTTCCAAGCTTACTAGTATTCCATTATTTGAATGTACCATAATTTATCTAGAAGTCCTCCAAAAATGGACTTTTCAATTGTCTCTGCTCTTTTTATGACTACAAATAAAGCCACACACACACACACACAAAAATCCCTGAATGCATGTCTTTGTTCTCAAGTGCAAGGATTTCAGTAGAATAAAAAGTCAAAGGTGATGTGCATTTAAAATTTTGATGGTTAACGTCCAATTGTCTTCCCAAGAGGTTGTGTCAATTTTCACTCCCACCTACACTACACCAACTAGTACATTAAAAAATATCTTTTTATTTTGAAATAATCACATGCAGAAATGTTGTCAGTGCACTACTGTACAAAGAACTGGTTTTTTTCCCAAATCATTTGAGACTAACTTACCAACCCAATAGTTTATCACCTCTGCATAATTAGTGTTCATTTCCTACAAATAAGGATATTTTCCTATGTAACCACAACACAACTTTCAAAATCAGGTAAGTAACATTGATATGGAACCCATATCTGATTCCCACACCCTCTTCAACTTTTGCCAATTGTCCCAACTATGTTCGTTATAGCAAAAGGATTCAATTTGGAGTCAACTGTTTTAGCTGCCATGTCTCTTTGGTCTTCTATTTTGTTTCCCTTGACTGAGGATTACAGGCCATTTATTTTGTGGAATGTCCTATAATTCAGGTTTGTCTAATATTTCCTCATGATTAAATTCAGATTATGCATCTCTGGCAAAAATACCACGTTGTGATGTTGGGTCCTCCTCCTTTTCTGCCAGCAGGCAGCACACCACTTCAGTTTGTCCCATTTTTGCTGATATTCCCTTTGATCATTCTGCTCTGCTACTTCCCTGTAGAGTTACTCTTTTCCTCTCTGTAGCTAATTAGAATTTTTTTCAGAAGGAATTTTGGAACTATGTAAATACTCCGTTCCACATAACTTTCAATTTATTCATTTATTTGTATTTCTTAGAATGTTTTTCTTTTTACTCAACAGGTTATATTCGATTACCATCATTATTTATTTTGGTGCTCAGATTACCCTGATGTGGCCCAAACTGACTTCCGTGTCTCTTTGATCTGTCTTCATCATTCTTTGAGCCCTGTCTTGCTTTCTGGCCCAGTGAGATGTTTCTAGCTCATCTGATACTTTCCCTGTCTCAGTCCTGGATTCAGCCACTTTTCCAAGGAGCTCTGGTTTCCTGTAGTGAAGAACGAAATTTACACACACACATTCACATACGTGCACACATTTGCCTTTAGATTTATTTCTGTATCTGTCCATCCATGTTGAAGACAATGCATTCCCAATGACACCTCCAATTCCAATCCAACACAACAAGGGCAGCTTGGCTTTCTCCTTTGCCATATTTTTTAACTCCGTTTCTGACACCCAGAACTTTTGATCCCATTATCCTGAATATATTTACTTACTTGTTCAATCTTCCTATATATAACCAAGCTCCCATTTTCTCCACCACCCCTTCACCCTTGCTGATGCCCTCCAAATCCCATTTGGGTTTCCTGGCCCTGGGCGGGCTGTCCAGATGGGGCTGTCCCACCCCACACTCACCCGCCATGCCTCCCCCAGCTCCGTAAGGCCATGCCAGGCCTGTCCCCAGCTGGTGCCCTCCTCACGCCACCGCTCAGGCCCTGCTTCCCTCTCTGAGCCACTGCATCTCTCCTGGCCCCCTGCCTCCCAGGACACCTAACTTGCTCGGCCCCATCTAAAGCTATGATGCTGAATTGTTCAGGAAGGGGAAGGAGGTAATAGAAGTGGAAGGGGAAGAAGGAGGAAGAGGAAGAGATCAGCTAGCATTTCAATATTCTTGTAAATTCCTTTGAGCAAAATGATCCTCCGTTGTTTCCCGATCTTGAACTTGATAATGCATCATCGTAGGGAGTTCGCTGATTCAAGGGACCCTGGGATTTTTCCTTGACATACAAGAGATGCCAGGTGGGGGGCTCTGGACATGGGCAAGGGTGCTCATGTGGGCAGGTTTCTGAGGCTGTGAATGAGGCCAAAACTCTTTCTTGGAGCTTTCTTTTTTGGGAGTGACTTGTGCTCATTTGTCCTTTGAGAAGCAGACATCGAGACTGGATTAGACATGCAAGAAACGTTTTAGGGGAAATGGCTGTGAGAGGAAGTGGGAAGGGGAGGTTGGAGGAGCCATCAGACTGTGCTGCAAGTCTGACTCTGGGGGAAGGAAGGAAGGAAGGATTGAAGCATCGTAGCCAGCAGTACAACTCTAAGAAAGCAGCATTGCCAACTCCAGTGCAGCCCTGAGGAGGTTTGGCAAGGCTGTCAGGGAGACCTTGAGCCACAGTCACCAGGAATGAGCCTGCCTCAATGTTCCTGCCACATTCAGTCATTGTCTGGGAGGAGCCGGGGGAAGAGTGGCCTCAGCAGAAACCTGATGGTGGATTTTGGAGCACAGCAGCTGGGCTGTGGGTCAGTTATGCTTTTTGAAGTCAAAGATTGAAGAGGAGCCTTCTTCTGGCCTCCACACAAGCAGAGTTAAGAGCAGTCTTCTAGAAGGGTGAGCCTGGATCATAACCTATCTCCAAGGAGTAAAACCTGTGAGCAGAGAGCTATAACCTGTCGTGATGAGCAGAGGCACGTGGATTAAAGGGGGAGAAGTTTAGCAAAGAGAAAGAAAGGTAGCCTTTCCTGCCAGGCATCTGATGCCATGGACTGTTGAGTGGTGCAATCCTAATGATGTACCCCATTGACTGGAGTCCCTACAAACCAGTCTAGCACAAGATCCGAATAACTATCCTTGCCCAGGTTAATCGACCCATCATTTTCTGCCCTTGACTCTTGCATCTTCATTCATTCTTTAACTCCCCCCACTTGCCTGGGGCCCTCCTTCTTGGCCGACAACCCATTCACACTCCTCTCTTTGGTTTAGCAGCCTTGGCACCTCCACACGAGTGAGTTTTCAACTTGTCATGCTTGCTTGAGCTGCATACATGTGGGAATCAGTTTTTCTTCCAACTTGACGCCGTGGCAACTCTTCCAACCAGACTCAACTTTACTTCCAACTTTACTTGGCCCACCTGGTAAGCCAGAAGCTTGACTTCACTCCCCAGGGTTACCGGCGCATCCGGAAGAGTGGGGACGGTGTTGTGGCCAGGACACTTGGAGTCCCCCGGGTAATGCTGGAAGAGAGCAGGACACTCCACAATTCCTCTCCCTCCTGGGCTAAAGTTGACTGAACTATTTGATGTTGCCCAAGATCTTCCAGCTTCACCTCTAATATTATGAGATCACGTCAATTCTTACATTTGTTATAGCAATTGTGCATCTTTTTTGGATTTTATGCAACGCTAAGATGTAAGTGATGGCACTTCACAGGCAAGAAAGTGAAAAACCCAGAGAGGGGTAAGTGATATGTTTAAGGTCACACAACTAGACTAGACTGAAGTACAGTTGTCTTAATGGTTACTCAAACATTCTTTCCACAATATCCTACGCTCCTGTATATTGTGTGCCCCTACTCATGGATTCTTTCTCATCTCTCCTGAGAGTCTGCTACCTTAATTCTGATTCCCTGTCCCAGCTTCTGCAACCTTATGAAATAACTTGCTATACTGACTCATCACTTTACCTACAAGCTATAATTTTATTCTACTGCCTCTGATTTCATTATCTCTGTTTTGTCACTCTATCTCGCTTTTTTTTTCCTAGGAGTTCCAAAAGATTTACAATGAATGATAAGAATGAAATTATAAGCACCAAAAAAAGAAAAAAAAGAGAGAGTAATTAAATGTCAGTCATGGCGTGATAGAGTACATGGAATTCTGTATCTCACTATTTGGGGCGCTGACTATGATGATACTCATTAACTGTTTTTTATTCTTAAGGCTATCAGTTTGGCTGGGATTTCAGCTACACATGAAGTATCATGCCTGCTTTACCTTCCCTCTACCTACGTGCCTCCCCCAGCAGAAGATAAGCCTCTTTGGGAGCTAGAATTTTTAAATGAGATTATTTATGCATCGAGGAATAAGTATTAATAGCTAAAGTGCATTCATATGGTTGTTATTTTCTGATGATGAGAAGGGAAATGTTATTTCTCTATTAAATTACGGAGGCCATAGACTGCACAATACATGCTGATGTGCCAGCTCTGCTCCTCTGTGCTCAAAGAGGTGTTTGGAGTCTCATTTTCAAACCTGACACCTCTCTCAATTGGCCTGCATGATCTGTGTGCCTGTGGGTACTTGTGTTGAGGGAAAACAGTGGTTGCTAAATAAGCCCATTTAGTCCCCTCTGGGATCTGGATTAGAGGCAGTCACATTCACACTCTCATCCAAGGTCTGGTCTGGGGACCTGAGCTTTGACCAGGGCCCCACCCTCAAAGGGACATGGCAAGTGTAACCAGAAGGGACAATCTGCAAGGAGCCAAAGGAAGAGCAGGTGAAGAGACCGGAAGGATTTAGTATGAAGAGGGGATGGCCAGAGCAGAACCAAGAGTTATTTTCAGATATTTGAAGGGAAAGATTTGATGCAGGAAGTTGACACTTGCTCTGTCATGTTCAAGAACACAAAACTAGGATCTAAAGATAGAAGATTTTTGACTCCATAAAATAAAAGTGGTGCCTAACTACTCAAAAGGTCCTTTCAAATACATTGTCACTAGAAAGTAAGTCATGAGGACAAGGGATTTTAACCGAATTTTGTTTTTCATTTAGCATCTGCAGCTCCCATAACAGTGCTTGTCACAGAATAAATGCTTAAAGAATATTGGCTGGGAACAAAGACATGGAACATATAATAACGTGGATGAACCTTGAGGACATTATGTTGAGTGAAGTTAGCCAGAAACAAATGGACAGATACTGTATAGTCTCACTAATATGAACAAACATTAAACAAACTTTGAGAGTTAAAAGCTGACAACACAGGCTACCAGGAGATAGAAAGAGGGTAGAGATTGGGCATTTGATGATGAAGGACTACAGAATGTTTAGCAGGATTGACTGTATAGATCCAGAAATGGATAGCATAATACTGTGTGATGGTAGCACAGTATTGTAAGTATACCAAACAAAGAAGTCTGTGAGTAAAGCTGAAAGAGGTGGGATAAGAGAATGTATGATACCAGAGGTAAAGACAGATGATAAAGACTGGGACTGTATAACTTGGCAAAAACTGGGGTGGTCAATGACTGTTACTAAATGTACAAATATAAAAATGTTTTTGCATGTGGGAGAGCAAATGAATGTCAACCATGCAGAGTGTTGAAAAAGGGATGGTATTTGGGAAAAAACATAATCAAAGCAAACTGGAGTCTATGGTCAACAATAACATTGTAAAACGCTTCCATTAAATGTAACAAAGGCAATAAAAAAAGAATATTGGCTGGATAAATGAATGAATGAATGAATGAATGAAAGAGCTCATGTGAGGACTGATGTTGTAAGCCTATTTTGTAGATGAGAAAAACTGAGGATCAGACATATAAGTTGGTTTCCCAAGTTTACATAAGCTATTAAGCTAGCTTGAACCCAGAGTCTGCTGGTTTCCTCAAGGGTTTAATGATGTCGGCTCTCTACAATAAATCCGGTCATCTCATGTGACAGGTATTAAGCTAATTTGTGTCTCTGCTGCTATTGTGACCCTGCATCATCTGGATGGTCAAACTTAGAGGGGCTGGATGAACCTCAGAATTGCCATCTTTCTCATGGTCAAGGGTATCAGAACACATCTTTCCACATTTCCGCATCTCCATTCCTCACCTCTCCTCCCTTTTCTGTGCATTTTTCTTTCCCTCCAGTTCCCTGGAGTACCACTATCATAGAGATCTTTATCTGTTTGCTCTTATAGTTGAGACGAAACATTGTTTTGACTGACCGCTAACGAGAGCAATAGTTTAGCACAAAATTTTCTGAGTTATTTGCTTTTCAAGGCACACGCTGTAGAGAAGGACCCAAATGAATAAATCTGTCATGCTTGAATTCCAGGCATCATGCACCTTGGTGTATGAGCTATTTTGGGGGAAGGAGATTGGGAAGACTTCCTAGTGACCCTGGAATCACAGCCATCAGGTAACTCACACTCTTTTTACAAAAGTCCAGTCCTGCTTATGGCAGCCCCTACCAAGCGCTCTCCTCTTTCCTGGCTCCATCATCCTTTCCTGGCTCTGTCATCCTTTCCCATAAGATGATCCCCAATGCTCATCCAGGCATCCAGCTTTCTTACAAAACTTGTAAAGACTGCCCCAGCTGTTGTTGAGTGTGTTTCTATGTGAATATAACTCCAGAAAGAGAAATAATTACAGCAAAATATCCAGAAGAATGGTTGTGTGGCTGAGATAAAACAAATCCATGATGCTCCAGGTCCATTAGAGTCTCCAAAAAGCCTTGTTCCCGTATGGATGCTCTTCTAGGATTTGAGGTCCCTTTGTGTGTGAAAGAAAGTGCATCACACCCTCTCCCCTGGTCTTTGAGAATCAGGACTCTGAAGGCTGCCTTGACTCAAAAGAGCCCAGGAATCCACGCTCCTCCACTCCCTCCTCCTTATGTGGACACCAAAAGATAAGAAACGATGGGAATTTTAAGAAGCATCCAGCAACAAGAACATAGTTAATGGGGCCACTAATAAGAAAGCAAACCTTCTTCAGAAAAGCCGTCTACTCTACTTTCCCCTTATCAATATTGCCCCGAAAGTCAATTTGTCACCGTACAGTCAGAAGCTCACCCGGGTCTCCTTTAATGGTTCACGCTAGGTTTGCCAAACAAGAGTAATAAAAATAATGACACCATTATTCCTCTTCTCTCTTTGTTTTCAGTGCATCACTTGCAGATTTGAATAATGAATTATGCTCACATTATCTGTACTCTCTTGCTCTTGACTTCCTCTACTGGCTAAAAGTGAAGCTATTATCCAGTTGTCAGAGACCAGGCAGGTTTTCCTCCTGCAGTTAGTGATCCTGTGTTGTAGATACACTCTGGGGGTGAAATTATCTAGAGCACAATTTCAAGCTATATAAGGGAAAATTACCAGCCAGTGTGGAAATGAATCCCAAACCTGGTGAAATATTAAATATTTCATTAGGAATCCTTATGGAACAAACATAAGTCGACAACAGAATTAGCTGTGAGTTGGGCATAAAAGGCTAATTAATGTTATTGTATTCAGCTGATTGACTTCAAGGCTATTAAATCATTATTATATTTTATTATCTGGATCTCTTCTCATTCAGGCTAAAGAAGCCATTTCTAATAGAAAAACTGTGTTTTTGTTTTCCTTTTTTTTAAACTTCAGTGCTTCTAAAGAAAGCCCACTCGTGGGCCAGAGCTTGGTTTCTTCCTTAGCTGGGTGTGAAGACTTGGATAGATCTTTCAGCACATTTTAGAAGATGTGAAGCCCCCACCAGGCATCAAGAACAATTGAAAGTGGACTCAGCGTACTCCCTGGGGAGACCAGAACCCCACCTCTGGGAGGTACTGCTGAGGTAATATTGTCTATCCCTTTGCATCAACACGTGGGTGTCCTGTCTACTCTTCACCAACTCCTCCGTCTTCATTGTCTTCATCTCCTTCTGCCCATTGCACAAAACTGGCTCCATATTCCATTCCACAATCCACCATCCCTAGAACCAAGCAAAATTTTCTCTTTCTTTCTCTCTATTACACACACATGCCAAAACATATTTGAACCTATTTCTGATGACTGTTCCCAATCTTCACTCCCAACCCACAGGTGCCATTTAGTGAGGATTAGTGTTAAGGACCAATAGTCAACCAGAGCATCCAAAGGAGTTTCTTACATCTTAGCCTGGGCTGGGTGCAGGGTGCCACTGCCCCCGTGACACCTCTGAGAGAACTGGAAAAAGATTACTTTCCTCTGTGCAGTTGCAGCCTCCCACCAAAACATTGACTTTGGCAAGAAAAGTGCAGGGTTGGACTTTAGTCCTAGTTATGCCCTTGGCCGGGCTTCCTTGAGCAGTGAACAACCTGAGCAACCATATGCAGTGGACCCAAGGCGGACTCTCTTCTGGCAGTGCTGATTTTCAACAAAGATGTAAAGCGGGCAAAGCTCACCTCTAGAGATTTCCATCTTTGCCTTCCTGTCCTTTAGTTTACTGGACAACTTACCTGTCTAGGTACCAGAACTTATTCTTTAATCAATTGTTAAGAAGGACTCAGAGTGGTTGCTTTTCAATGGAAAATCCCATTCTAATAAAGGTTTCTTTATTAGAATGACCAAGAAGATCTTGAGATCCTAAGGAATAAATTTGAATGGTGCAATTCCAGGTATCCCAAGAAGGCAATGCAGGCTTTCTGATGTTTTATTTTCTGAATCTTCTGTTGGCTTTTTTTGTAGGGTCCACAAAATAGGTAAAATTCCTCTCTCCTGGATTCTTGACACCGATTGACCAGCCTCCACTTTTTGGGTGTCATGGCCATTTTCAAAGTGGCAGAAACCAGGCCAAGGAATGAGGCCAGATAGGAAAATCACTGAGGGCTGGACTTTGTGTGGTTTGGTTAGAACTTTATATGTGCTGCTCTTGGCTTCTGCAGAAGTGGAGAGGCCCTTTACATAAAAAGTCAGACCCAACCCAAGCCAAAAAATAATTAACAGGGGCTTGCCTTGCATGGTGAAATGGTATTTTCCAGATTTGTCAGTATCACAGGCTAATAGCTCAGCTTTATACACAGTGTAGACATGACTTAACACCCACTATTTCTTATCATTCTCCTTTAATTTTTCATTTTTCTGAAAAGAAAGTGGAGGAAGAGGTGGTAAAAGAGGAGGAGGGAGAAGAGGATGAAGGAGGAGGAGAAAGAGAAGAAGAAAGTAAAGTTGAAAGAGAATTTTCCCATGTTAGTGGGCATGGTGGCTTGGAACCAGGTAAAATTTTTTACTTTATTTTTTACTATTCTTTTAAATCAGTAGCTCTATTTTCTCTGGCTAAAACTGATGGATATGAAACTGGATCAGTAATTTGGAAAGAAACTCTACAAAAGCACAATTCTATTTTTCTAATGTCAGCTTCCTAAAAAGACAGGGATGAAGTTGGTAAGGGAATCCTTCCATGGGTTTTGTGGGTAGACATCACAGTCGGTTAGGATGGAGAGGGAGTAACTGGTAGGGATTTGGGTGTTTCTCCAGATATGATAGATAGTCCTGGTTCCCAAATGCACTGGATTTGTACCAAAGAAAACCACATTCTATGCTTTGAGTACCCTGATTCCTAGCTGAGATGGATGGCTTCAGAGCAAGCTTCCTTGGAAACCTGCCTGGTCATGGATTTGGAGGCATGTCAGCTCAGTGGGATAGAGCCTACTAAGAGGCCATGATTCCAGGTGTTGCCATCCTATATCAGGTGCCACAGCCCTTTTTTGTGGCTGGCCTGAGCCCTGCCTGGAGTGAGGGTGCAGCTGGCATCAGGTGAGGATGGGGTGGTGAATGATGGCACTCCCACAAAACCACCAGCACACCTGTGAAGGCAGGAAATCCATTCACTCCACACCCACTTGCTGAATGGCTGGTATGTTCCAGGAACCCAGTGCTTGTGCGAGGCATTCAAAGACAAGTTAGAAATAGTCTCTGCCATCAAGGAGATCTCATCTGGGTGAAGTCAAAATATGAATAGTGAATGAGGTGAGCTCAGAGCTCCCTGGGAGCACAGGGGGGGACCACTATTAATTGTTTGTAAACAGCTTGAAGGCAGAGTCAATCTCAGTTTGGAGGGAGAGAGGGTTGGGGTCCTTATGAAATGTGATTCTGCAGTCACCAAGCATTCATTCATCTTGATGGTTCATTTTTTTTTTTTTTTTTCCTTTGGACTATACAAGAACACAAGTTAGAAGAAAATGATGAAAGAAGACTTGGCCTTATTCTGTTTCTCTTGGAATTCTCTCAGTTCCACTCAAAGCACAGCATAATTACTTCAAGACAGCAGCACACACCCAGGTCATAGACAGTCTACTAAATGCTCTCTCAACTTCTATTTCTCTTCCATTTTATTTGGAAAAGCTAGAAAATGAAAATCTATATTGTCCAGAGGCCCTTTGCAGCCAGAATTCTGGATGCAAATTAGGAGCTTCTAATTGAATGCATTTGTGGGAGCTTTGGAAGAAGTGAGGCAGTAGCCACCATGGTTGCTGGTGGGGAAGGCTGGGCAGAGGTAAGAACGTGCTGTGGTCTGGTCCTGTATCCCAGGGCCTCACCTGAAGTGCCATAGAAGTGAAAGCCAGATGTGGTGGCAGCTGTGGCAGCCACAGAGCATTGACTCTCTGACATCTGGACCCCAGTGATGGTGACATGACTTGAGACCAGTAGTTTCCTGATGCCTGTTGATATCTGATCTTCCAGTCCTTCCCAACATCTTGCAAGCAACGACTTCAAGGTATTAAATCTTTTCTGCCCTAGACACCCTGAGGGGTACCCGTTTTCTGCACTGAATCCTGACAGGTATGCACGGCCACCCTTCCCCTTGATTAAGACCTATGTCCCAAAGAGTTTGACTTCAATCTTCCCCTTGGAATCTACCCCTGATTCTGCTTCTCTGACACCCAGCTCCCGCTTTGACCATAACTCAAATTCACCCCATAGGCTCATCTATTTCTAGTTTCTTAATGTATAGCAAGTGCTGTTGATACCCCACCCCATATCCCCTCAGCCTGCCTAAATTCCCTGGCAGCTGCAATAGGGGGCTCCCAGCAAGCTTACTGGGAAGTAATCCAGAGGGTGAAGGAGCAAACACCTCAGGGAGAAACGCTTAGCCATGAGGTCTTGGAGTTAGTGGATAATGCGCTCCCAGCCAACCCTATCACCCTGTAGGACATTTCCAAGGCTCTCATGGTTCCTCAGAGGGCCTTCAGTGAGACTCAGCTCCTGTTGCCCACAGTGGAAAGCTGGGTTCCTGGTTTTCCCCACTTGTGATTCCCTATAATCACCTCTCAAACAAACTGCCTGCACCCAAGTCCTTTTCTTGGAGTTTGCTGTTGGAGGGCTTCAAACTAAGATCAAAGGTAAACCTGCTACTCCATCTAGTTTGTGTCTTAGGTTTTCCCATGGTGTCTCTCACAGGTAGGCCTGGGAGTCACACAATTTCAACACTGAAAATCCTGCATTTTGGGTGACTCCTCAGTCCTGGGCAAACCAGGACTGCTGGTCAACCAGGATGACAAATGGGAATAGTTCAGGCAATCTTTTATGTTCCATCTTGCACAAACCAGCTCAGATGACACTCTAGAAAAATCCCTGATTGCTTGGAAACTAAAATGTAAATGGCAAAACTATTTGACCATTGGTTTGCTTTTAAGGAACTGATCTGAACCCCTGCTTTGATTTTGGTCTCCGCCTCTGAATGGGCCGTAGCTGAGAGAGCTCGCACAGGAAATGCTATGCCAGAGAGCACAGGCTCCTGGGGCTCAGCTCCTCTGCAGCTGGCACTGACCTTGCAGAACACTGTGGTATGGCTGAGAGTCACCTCTTTCTGCCACCTCCCTGTCTTCACTCACTTCCCAAAAGATCAACCCACAGGGACTTTTAAGCACCTACTGGTGTCTAAACCAGTTCCAAGTGTGGGAACTGTGCAGGAGGAGACAGGTGCCCACACTTCCAGGCACTCCTGAGTTCAGTCAGCTCAGCTCCAACATCTATGGGGCACTTAGTTTATTCTGGGACTCTGCCAGGTGCTGGGAGATACAGTGGGCAAGCCAGAGGCAGTTCTGCCATATGGCTTTTTGGATAAAGTGGACATTGATCAAATAACCACACAGGTAATACATTAAACTACTCTTAAGTGCCATAATGGAAAACCACAGGGAGCTACGAGAATCCAAACTGGGCACTTTACCCATCCCAGGGATTTCGGGCATCTGTGCTGAGGACTCATTATTAAAGCTGGGACCTGAAAGAGGAGTGAAAGACAGCCGGCTTGTGGGAGCTGGTGAAAGTCAGGGAGCGGAGGAAAGAGATGGAGAAGATCTTGGTGCTTTTTAGGTTTGAGGACCAGAGAGAAGATGGGAGCAGTTCATTGATATCCTGGGTCTGGAGGTAGGAGGGAAGATTCTAGAACTGGAGCAATGCAGAGGGAGTGGAGCTGCCGGCTGCAGTTCCCCTGCTTCTCAGAGCATGTGGCAAGAGATTTCGCAAATAGGTATAAAAAATGCATAACAAGTAATTGCAAAGAGAGACAATGAGGTGAAGTGGGAAACAAGGGTTTGGGGAGGTACACAGACTTGTGGTCAAATCCTGGCTGCTTCGTTGGCTAACAGCGCCAGCCTGTGAGTGTTGTTGAATGGAGATAATAATAAAATGGTATCTCATAGAGCAGTTGTGAGAATTCAAGCTGACAAATCAACTTGCTCATTAAAATAGGAGTTCTGCCTAAGAGCAGAATCTGTGTTTATGATCTTAAAGGCAGTTTTAGGCCAACACTTTCTTAAGCCAAACATCTTCCTTATAGGCATTCTTATCCAAATCTTCACCCGCAGTAATTTTTCCCTTTGAACGTCAACTGAACAGTGCCATAGGAGATGAACTTTGGAATCGGGAGCCCTGATTGCAGAGTTTTTGTAAGGAGCCAGGAATCTTCCCACTGCCCTGCACAGTCAGGTGGCATAAACTTCCAAAGGCTTGTTTTTTGTGTAACCAGAGACTAAGCACAGTGTACTCTTTGCCACTGCTGTCGGCATTGGGTTCTTCAGAATCGGTGTATACACAAATCCAGGCATTTATATACTCTGCCACATACCTTTGTGGGTACACATTTGCCTGATAAAACTTTTCCACAAAGTGCAGTGCCAGGTTGGAGTGTTCATCTGTGCTGAATGAAGCACATTTGAATTTCAGAGAAGGCTGCCTCAAAGCTAGGCTGGGGCTCTGGACTATAAAATTTATGAAGGCACACTCTGAATTAATCAGCAAATATATACTAATTCACGCTGACCTTTTTTCAAGCTGAGGCCTTTTTATCACCCACTGTAGATTTAACATTGGCCTATCCAGCATTATTACAAAGGGCTCGATGGTTGGGCATAATTATATAATGCAAATGACATTTGCTGTTTTGTTTGAGCTTATTCCCTTAGATGTTTCCTTCTTTTATCACACTCCTCACACATCTGTGTCCCTGAAATGGCTCTGCAGGCCCCTCCTCCCCCAGTCCCCAAGTTCCTAGCGCTGTCTGTCCCGACTGTCACGCAGACACGGCCCGCTGCGAGCATCCGGCGGGCGTGACACGTGTCTCTGACACAGGTTGAGTTGACAGCTGGTGGGAACAGGTGTACACTGATTTTACCATCCAACGGCAACACACATTTGGCTTCTTCCCAACGCACAGGCATGAAAAACCTGTTCTCTTCACATTGCTTCGGAGATTGATTGACTGTTCTTTGACACGGCACCCTGTGACTGTAAGTTCCCTGGTCTGTCGGCCCCGCTCAGACGTGTTTCAGGAAGTCTCGGAGAAGACCTCTGTTGGCACCATGAATTATTCATCTGCTTCTCCAAGACTGGGGTGAAATGAAACCTTCCCACTCCTCCCCTCTAAGACCTAGAGGACATAGTGCTAAATATTTTGTAAGTTAAGAACAGCAAAGGGTTTGACTGGCTGAGAGGAATAAAAGCACTGGTGAGATATAAGAATATTTTGACTAGGAGACGGTTAGACACATTTGCACCATTGTCACAGATTAAGAGCATCCCATAACAGAGACTTGAGTCATTATAAAACAATAATGAAAAAACACTTTGATAACCTAACCCAAGTGTTCAACCCTAGTAGGCAAAGTAAAAAATAAATTAAATAAAAAATAAAATAAAAATAATTAAATCAAATCAAATTCTATGGCAATGTATCTTGCTTTTTCATTGAAAAAAAAAAAAGCTCCCTGTTTAAGAAGGCAGTGTTGCGGCCAGCCCAACACTCCCACAATTTCATGAGTGGGTTTGAACTCGGTGAGAGCCCTTGCCCAGTCACAGACAAAGGTGGCATTTTTTTTTTTTTTTAAATAGGACAAGGAAAAGCAAATCCTGTACATGAGCATTAAAGGGGTCTGGGAGCACCTCACATGCACTCTTGGGACCAGCAGTAGGCAAGGCAAAAGCTATAGAGTTTGATTCTTCCATTCTGGGGAGCATCTGGATCTCCCTGATAAATGAAGGCAGGAGGAGAGTAAGGCCCCCATGACCAGCAGTGCCTGTCTCCCTTCCTCTCTACCCTTTCCCATGGGCAGCTCCTGCAGGGCATGCCAGCCCTACGCAACCTCCCTCTCTCTTTTCCCTTTGCAGACCCGTTTTCTCTTTCATCCCTTAATCCATTTATTTCATTCCCTTTGGTGGGTGGAACAAAAGAGCTCCGGAACCAAGATGGCTGTGGTGGGGGAACAAATGCACAATTAAATGCGTGCTTTGCAAAACTGGTTTCTAGTCTCCAACCTCGTAGAGTCCTGTAGCTCAAAGCAGAAATCTGTGGACCTCTTTTGGGGTCCGTTTGGGAAGTATTATATCAACACTGAATGGCATTTTAGGGCTCAGTGCTCAGAAACTGCCCTTGTCACCCTAACCAATTACGTTATGTTAGTACCTCACCAATTCTTTTCATACAAAGTACAAATCTAATAAACTTATCTCAAAATGAACCCCAACGTATTCAACTGTGAATGCTTCAGGCAGCCTGATATATTTGTACACAGCAGAATTCTAAATTCAGCGGAGATTTCTAGGTTGGGTTCATGCATTTCATGCATCTCATAAACCCTTATTTGAACATTTGATTCCAGTTTACATTTTATTAGGAAAGCTCTCGTTTTTCACCCAAAATGAAGATGCAAGGGGGAGATGTACACCCCTGAAACTTCAATTCTATGTCCAGGTAATTTACAAGATGGACATAAAATGGACAAGACCATGACTGCTCCAAAGACAATTAAAACATTCTTAATTGGGATGTGATGCTGGTGATTTTAAGCCATACAAAAGAGTTCTGTACATAATAGAGTAGCTGTTTCATGCAGCTCATATGATAAAATTCTCACTAGTCTTAAAATGACAGATGTAATATTACCTTTAATAAGTGTCTACCGATGCATGCAAATTGAATTAGATAGTGGGAGTACAAATTTGTCCGATAATTAAGATAAAATTTCATGTCAGCTTAAACCCTGGTGTATATTAGTAACTCTTTGTATTTCTTTTCTCTGTTCTCAACCAATTATTTTTTAGTGTGGCCTCTTGATTACTGGAATAGTCAAGAGTCAAGGGGATAAAAAACATGGCCCTCAAAATGTATGATTATAAATAGGAGTAAATCATGCCCCTGATTATTACTCAGTTTATGCTAAATTTAAAATATTGAGCGCAATTCAACTAACTGTGAATAAATTCAACTATTTATTAACTTAGTGTTTCCGGGGTCTCATGAGGTGTTATTATGGCCTTAAGACTAATGCCGAGCTAATGCCATTGAGAAGAAATAAAAATACAGAATTTGGAGGCTAATAACCTCATTGATTTAGGAAACCTGAGTTTTGCCTTCTTCTACAGTGCTTTGTTTAACCCTGCAAATAAACTGGGTGTTCAGTGCTATATTTTGTTTACCAAAAAAAATCTCTTAAGGCCAAGAGAATGCACAGATGTAGACACACATACCCTTGTGTGTGTCCCTTGTGTGTGCCCACATACACACAGCTTAAAGGGTAAGTGTGCTGCATTCAGCTTCAGTGTAATAGCCTCCATGGCTGGGATCGCTGTCCTGTGAGGGAGGCAAATATCCTGAGCATTACTAAAAGTGGGATTATCCAATCTAATACTGAAGATTTGGGAACCAGCCAAGAGGACTCAAAAGCAGGAGGTAAAAACAAAGAGGACTTATCGGGGTCCAGACCAGCAGGTTTGACATCTACAGTTATGTGACTGACACCAGCTGACAGGTGACTGCCACCAGACCCTCAGATGCAGGTGGGGCAAGGGGCTGCCTGTCACGGTGTCCCATCCATGAAAGCAAGCCCTGGGGAGTGGGAGGCACCATTCCTGAGGACCTAATGCAGGGGCCTATTGGGAGGGCACCGTCCTCTAATTTGAGCCTCATAGCCATCCTCTAAGGTGTGCACTATGCTGATCATTTCTGCCTTTCTGGTAGGGGAAACAAGGCTCAAAGGGGTAAAATGGTCTGCCCAAGTGTTCCAGTTTGCTAAAGCTGCCATTATGCAAAATACCAGAAATGGATTGGCATTTATAAAAAGGATTTATTAGGTTTCAAATTTACAGTTCTAGGGCCATGAAAGTGTCCAGACTAAGGCATCAATAAGAGGATACCTTCACTGAAGAAAGGCCAATGGTGTCTGGAACACCAGTTAGCTGGGAAGGCACGTGGCTGGCACCTGCTGGTCCTTTACTCCTGGATTGTGTTGCTTTTAACTTTTGATTTCAGTGACCTTCTCTTTAAGCATCTATGGGTTCCCACTTGCCCTCTCCAGGGCAAACTCTAGGCTTCATCTCTTAGCTTAGCATCTTCAAATTCCAGGTTTCAAGGGCTGTCTCCAAAATTTCTCCGGGTGTTTTCTCTCTAAGTGTCCTTGGTGGTCCTCTCTTAGCTTCTCTCTGGGGCAAACTCTGGATAACTTATCTTAGCTTCTCTCCAAAATGTCCCTTTCAACTTCTGCCAGCATCTGGGTCTGTGTCAGCTCTCTTAAGGACTCCAGTAAACTAATTAAGACCCACCTTGAATAGGCAGGGTCACGTCTCCACAGAAATAATCAAATCCATGTGTCCTGCTCTCATTTGGGTGGATCACATCTCCATGGAAACAATGTAATCAAAAGGTCCCACCCACAATAAGTCTGTCCCCACAAGAGTGGATAAAAAGAACATAGTCTTTTCTGGGGTACATAGCCGTTTCAAACTGGCACACCAAGGGAGACTGCAAGTGGTAGCATCAGGATCTAGATGCTCTCCCTTGGGCTCCAAAGAGAGATCTTCCAGAGACCATGCCAAAGTCCAGGCTTGGTTCTGCCACTTGTTAGTTGTCTGGGCTTGCCACTTGTTAGTTGTCTGGGCTTTGCCAGCTCAGGATCCAGCCTCAAAGTTCTGATACATTAGAGACGTGGCCAACTGGAGAGCATCTGCCCACGGAAGGAGAACGGGCCCCACTCAGCTCCACCCAATGACTACCCTGGAGAATGCAGCATTTGCCGTTGTACCCCCATTTCACTCATTTAATTATCTGCCTGGGGGTGGTAGAAACTTGTATTCGGGACCCTGATACCAAACTCCATTTTTATTCCTCTGCCCTGATATGCCTTTTGGTCTTCTATGCTAATGAGAGGTAATTTATATCATTCTTTAATGAATTTAGTAAATTTTCATACTATAGCCTGTCCCCATATAATTTATTCTCTTAGCTCTTAGTTATTTCTAACCCTTGTTATGATATTTCTCTCAAAGGATATTTTTGGAACATCCCTTTTGGCAGTCAGTGTGAGATGCTTACCCCATTTTTTTTTACTGTATTAGTTAGGGTTCTTTAGGGAAACAGAACCAACAGGAGATATCTGTAAATATGAGATTTTGTAAAATGTCTCACGCAACTATGGGGATGCACAAATCCAGATTCCATAGGGCAGGATGCACAAGTCCAAATTCCATAGGGCAGGCAGCGAGGGGCAACTCTGATGAAGGTCTTCGATGAACTCCCCCAGAGAGGCTGGTTCTCTGAAGCAGGAAAGGTTCTCCCTCTTCTCCCTTGAAAGTCTTCAACTGACTGGATTAAATCCAGCTGATTGAATTCTCTCATTACAGAAAATACGCCCTTTGTTGATGTAATCAGCCACAGATGCAATCAATTGACTAATGATTTAATAAACCAGCCTTCTGGTTTATTAAACAGCCACAAATGTCCTTGCAGTAACGGTTTGGCCAGTGCTTGCTTGACCAGACACCTGGGAACCATCACCTGGCCAAGTTGACACGTGAACCTGACCATCACACTTAGTAACAGAACTCTGGTTTTAATCGGACAGCTGAGTACCAAGTCAAAACATTACGTTCTCAATTTCCCTTGCAGCTCAGTGTGGCCACATGATGAAGTTTTGGCCAGTAAGACGTAAGCTGAGTGTTGTGTGGTGTTTCCTTAAAGTCCCTTTATTCAAACCTTCTACCTGTTTGTAGGCCTTGAACATAAATTGGTTGGTGTACTTGTAGCTGTTCAATGCCAAAAGGTGATTTAAAAATTGAAATAGCTTCCATCTCTAGTACTGGCACCTAGTATTAGCAAATTAATCTTCCTACAGAGAACAACTAGAAGAGTTGTGTGCTTTTTTTCTTTTATGAAATATCTGTTTGAAGGTATTGGGAGCTATCAAAGTAGTAGGATTTAAGGGGCAAGGATAGAAGTGATGCTTTCTCCTCTTTTGTTAGTCAGAGGGTCTAAGGACAAAGATATTGGGGTTCCAAAGGCTTTTGGTGTACTTTCCCACTACAAATATCACTGGCTTTTGTTTGGGATCCTTCCTAAGATCAAAAGCGGGGTATGCAAAGAGTCACTCACTTCAAGTATTCCATCTTTAGGCCAGGTGACCTGGTCATGTTGAACAAGATCATGGAAGCCAGAATGTGCTTGGTAAACTCCACCACCTCCCACACGATGGGTGTGAAACTCATTGAGAAACCTCTCAGATTATGTGTTTGGTTCACCCACTCCATCCATGAGGCTACATGTTCATGGATGCTTAGAAAGCAGAAATAAAGTGAGTTCAAAGGCATTGCTTCTTTCTCCACCAAGGCATGCGTTGATTTCAGAGTGGTGTACTAGAGGCTGAGGAACAGCAGAAAGCACTGGCTGAGATAGGAGAGCTGAAGGGCATTTCCAGCAGAATTGTAAGGCTGAGGGACATGGGCAGGCTGCACTCCAGGCTTTAGTTGGAACCACAAAGTAGGCTAGTCCTTACAAAAAAATGATGTACAGCTTTGAATCATCTCAGTCCTTACTGTAATAAAGTAAATTGTTCCTACTCTGTCTGCCAGAAATAAAAGTAAATCCTCTCTGGAGGAGCATATCATTACGTTAGGCCTTAAATTAGCTCTACTATTTTCATATACAGTATCTGACATTCAATAAATATTGCCAGGCAGCTAGGAGACAAAGTTCACATGACTAAAACCAAGAGAAAATACAGACAATAGAAACAGACCCATAAATGAAACAGATATTTGCATTAATTTGACAAGAATTTTAAAGTTAATATTATTAATATGCTCAAAAAATTAGATTACAAGATTGGAAATTCCAGCAGAGAAATGGAAAACTTAAAGGAAAATTAAATGGAAATTTTGGAACAGAAAAATAAAATAACTGAAATTAAGACCTCGATAGAAGGTTATAACATCAGTTCATACATAACTACAAGAGAAATTGTAAGCCAGAGAAAATATTCAGATTAATGCTACTGAGGGGAAAAGACATGGAAAATGTAAAAAAGTGCATAAGCATAAGAGCCATATGGGACATGATAAAAATGGTCTAACATACCTAGAACTAGTGTCTGTGAAGGAGTAGAAAGAGAGAATGGGACAGAAGAAATTTCTGAAGATATTATGGCCAAGAGTAGAAGCAAGGAACTGAGGTTAGTAAAGCAAAAAGATGGGTGCCTCCCAGGATCTGAAGACACCATAAATCCATCCTACCAATTCTGAGTTATATACCTCCAGACTTCTTTTTCATGACAGACAAACAGTCCCTATTTTGTTTTAGCCACTAACTACTTTCAGGTGTCTGACACTCATCAACCAAACCTTAACTGAAACACACCTCTTCACTAATCGAGATCTATCAGTGTTAGTGCAGATGTGGATGTTCTCTCCTATGTTACATATTTTCAAAATGTGAAGGATCCTCAGAAGGAAGAAAGACTATGCTTATTCTGTGTGGTTCTGAACACAATAACAAGACCTGGTTGAGGGTAGGAGCTGGTGGGACATATATTTTTGTGCAGAGTAAGCTCTACATTCTTTAATCCAACAAATAGTTTTTGAGCAAATACTCTGTGTTAGGCACTGTTCTAGAGGTTAGGAATACAAGTCAGTAAGACAGCTTAAAGTCCAGCAAGGCAAAGACCTAAACGTGAAAGCTAGAACAATCAAACTTCTAGAAGAAAGCATAGGGAAGCATTTCAGGACCTTGTGTTAGGCAATTGTTTCCACCCAAACCACAAGCAACAAAAGAAAAAATAGATAAATGGGACCTCATCAAAATTAAAAACTGTTGTGCCTCAGAAGACTTTATCATGAAAGTAAAACAACAGCTTACATAATGGTAGAAAATATTTGGAAACCACATAGCTGAAAAAGGTTTAACATCCAGAATGCATAAAGAAATCCTTTAACTTAACATCAAAAAGACAAACCAATTAAAAAATGGACAAAAGTCTTGAGTAGACTAGACATCTCTCCAAAGAAGATATACAAATGTTCAGAAAGCTAATGAAAAGGTGCTCAACATCATTAGCCATCAGGGAAATGCAAATAAAAACCACAATGAGATATCATTTCACAACCCATTAGAATGGCTTCTATTAAAAAAAAACAGAAAATAACAAGTGTTGGAGAGGATGCGGAGAAACAGGAACACACATTCATTGCTGGTGGTGATATAAAATGGTGCAGCCAATGTAAAAGACAGTTTGGCGATTCCTCAGAAAGCTAAGTATAGAAACACCATATGACCCAGCAATCCCACTACTTGGTACATATCCAAAATATTTGAAAGCAGGTACTCAAACAGATATTCACACACCAATGTTCACAACAGCACTATTCACAATTGCCAAAAGATGGAAGCAACCCAAATGCCCATCAGCTGATGAATGGATGAATAAAATGTGCTATATACATACAAGGGAATATTATTCATCTGTAAAAAGGAGTGAAGTCCTGATACATGCAACAACATGGATGAACCTTGAAGACATCATGTTGAGTGAAATAAGCCAGACACAAAAGGACAAATATTGTATGATATCACTGATTTGAAACAAATAGAACAAGTAAACTCACAGAGTCAGGAGCTAGAATATAGATTACCAGGGGATGGGGTGGGGATAGGGAATAGGAAGTTAAGACTTAAAATGTACAGGGTCCCTATTTGGAATGACGAAATGTTTTGTAAATGGATGGTGGTGATGGTAGCACAACACTGTGAATGTAATTAAAAGCATTGAAATAAATAGTTGAGTATGGTTAAAAGGGGGAAACGTTGGTTTGCATGCATGGTAACCGATTAAAAAAAAAAGTCTAGTGTGGTCGTGATTAACAGAGACTAAATCAAAGTTCACAAAATCAAATGCCTACAGGAGCTGGCAGGTCAAAGTCGATGAGTAAAATGGGCTGGGAAGAGGCAGGGCCTGGAAGAACGGGAAGTCACAGACCTCTCCTAAGAGGTGCTCCACGTAGCTCCACTGATGTAGCTCCACTGACGCATCCAATGATGCCATTGGAAAGGCAAGTCCAGTGTTTCCATATCTTATGATTTCCCCTAAAGAAGCTGGACCTTCAGATATTTAGGTGCAATGCCCAAATGCGTGAAACACCGGGCAGGAACAGCCACATACATCTGTAGGCTGGATTTGACCCAAGAGTGGCCATTTTGCTACCACCCCCACCCCCACCACCCCCATCTAAATGCATAGAAAGAGTCTCCGACCCTCTGGACAGCAGGAGGTTGTAGGAGGAAGAGACAGGGCAGGCTTTCCGAAGGAGCCGACACCTGAGTCAAGCAGCAGTTGCTATGGGAGAGGTCGTGTGTGTCTGTGTGGATAGTGGAGGAGGGTTAAGTACATCCTAGCCAGACATAATAATGCAAGTTGATCAACAATGAGTGTTGCTTTATGCAGAAATGATCTTCCCATCAAATCAAGTGTTTACACCTACACCTTGTACAGCTGCTTATTGGGGATTTTAAAGTCTATTAACAAGATAAGTATTACATGCAATACTAGACAATATTTGAAATATCTTCTGAACGTCATATCCTAATGACCCTTGTCATTTGCCATCTTATTATATACTCCCTGCTGACTATGCTGACTGTCATAAGGCAAGGTTTTAAGTTGCAATAGTTCGAGGACATCGGACTGAGTTTCAAAGGGCCAGATTCCTGCTGCTCCTAGAACCTCTTTCCCATGGTGCAGAATGTCGCACCTGTCAGAAAATAAATGACCATGTTCCCTAAGCCTGGGAGCTCAACTCCAACTTCACCACCAAAACAAAGACACTCCCTCCCACACACACACTGACTGGTCTCTGTAAAAGAGCACTGTGGTGAGTTATAACCACAAAATTGAAATATAAGTAGCTCCTGTTTGTGTAGCATTAAAATAAACTGAAATCTCAAGAACCAGAAATGATTGTATTTCAATTTGAAAAAGAGTTATCATAAATTAAGAGGAGGACATCAACAAAGTACATTCCAGAGGCTGTTTTGGGCTAAGCTCCTTGTTCAAACTGATACAATGAATAAGTGGAGGTGACAGGCGAGAATAAAGTGGAATAAACCCTTTCAGAGTTGTGCCTTTACTCCCTTCTTGCATTGCTCATTTCTGTCTGGAGTATGTGTTCTCTGAGGTTAAATAGAGATGTGCCACAGGAAATGCAAAGCCATAGAATAAAGATACTATTTCTTCCTAGACCAATGGTTCTCAAACTTTTGGACTCAGAACCCCATCACACTTTTAAAAATTGTTGAGGATCACAAGGAGCTTTTGCTTATGTAGAATATATCTATTGATATTTATCTGATTGTAAATTAAAGCAGAAAATTTTAAAGCACAAGAATAAACAAGCACACATTCCATTAGCCATCAGAGCAAAGACAGTATAAGGTGTCATATACTTCTGGAAAACTCCAGTGCACAATCACGAGGGATCAAGAATATATTGGTATTACAGTATATTGACATTATTATGAAAACAGCTTTGACCTGAATGGGTTTTGGGAACCCCCGGGAGTCCCTGGACCACACTTTGAGAACCGTTTCCCTAGACTTCAGTTTCCTCAAATATGTAGAGAAAAGCACAATTTTAAAAATATTTCAAATGTGTAAGAAAAAGATCGATCATTCAAGAACTGATGTACGGACAATTGCCTCTCTATTTGGGAAAAACTAGAATTAGATTCTGACTTTATTTTTTAAAAAGCCACAGGGGTTATAGATTTAAATGTAAAATATAAAACTATGAAAATATTAGAGGGTTATATAGCTGATTACTTTCTTTAGTTTGGGGGCAAGGAAGATGTTTATAAACAAGACACAAACAACAGAAATCACTAAAGGAAAAAAAAGTGATGAATTTGGTTATGTAAAGGCAAAACTTCTGAATGGCAGATGCCACTAAATATTTGCAACACATTTAATATGGAAAGGTCACATTTTCTAATATATAAAGATTTCCTCTAAGAAAAATCAAATAGTCCAGTGGACGTATCACTCGTGGAGTGGAGAAGGAAGACTGGGAAGGAATGTTATTTTGTAAAGCAAACGACTTAAAAAGTGTACAATCATGAGAGAGTATTCCATTTGATGTGCTTTCTCCGCACATTTTAAAGGCCAAATCAGAGTTAATTTTTGACAATAATGTCAATATCTCAAAAAATAATTACTGTTTGCAGTGGCTCCTGCAAGCTCCATCCTGGGGCTCAGTCTCCACGGCATTTAGCAGAACTTGGTGGAGAAGAATGGGAACTTCTGGACCTGGGCCAGGGCTAGGCTGCCACCAAATGACCAAGGGGCAGTTAACGGTTCTGAATTCCACCCAGTTGATAAGGACGCCTGTCCTGATGGAGTGGAAGCAGCCAGAAGTAGGGCTCCATCTGTGGGAAAAGCCTCGTCCTTCCTTCCTCTTGCACCCACCCCACAGACCTTCTGAAGCCCTCAAAGCTCCCGGTTCTTCATTCCCTGATCAGATTCACCCCCCTTACTCATTCATTCATTCATCCATTCATCCATTCATCCATACACTCACTGTCACTCAGCCCCAGGGATGAGCCAGGCATGGTGGTAGGCGAGGGCAATGCAGAGATAAAAAGGAGAGCCTCTGTACTTGCATTTTATGAATGTGTGTGTGCACTGATACATTTCAGAGCTAAACAGCCATCAGCCCAGGACACAGTGAGAGCCCCGAACAAGGCAATCACACAGCTTCATTCTGCCTTGCTTTGTTCTTTGGTCTCTCACTGGGTATACTGAAGTCCTCTTAGCTACGCTGTGACTGCTTCAAGCACAAGGACCCTTTCTGTTTCTTTGTTCTCAGGTACCTGCTAACACAGGGCTGGCTTTGCAAGGGAACACCCCCTGGCAGGACAGCCAGGTGGAAAGCTGCTCCGTGACAGCACATGGCTGGAGGTGAGCACCTGCCTCACTCTTGCCGTCACTCTTTCCCAGTTCCCACTGTCCTCACTTAGCATCTACATTTAAACTTTTTGTCTTTTGGCCCTTTATAGAAACCAGCTCTCTTCCTCCTCTTCCTGCTTCTCCTCAACTCTCTCTACAGCTCTGTCTTCAGGGTTGAAGAGCTGAAAGGAGACACAGTTCTAGTGATGCGCTTTCCTCCATTTTCAGAGTGGGAATGTGGGGATACGTGGCGCAGGGCCTGCACGGGCTGTCACATTCCTGCTGACCATGAGGGCAGGTACAGGTGGCCTGAGTTACAGCAGGAGTGACGCAGGTTGGGAGAGGGAGTGACCAGAAAGGCAGGCCCGGGAGGCGACAAACTGGGGACCAGTTGTTTCAGAAGAATGTTCTAAGGATTTTGGTCCTGAGAGGGGTTGAGCTGGAAACCAAGTAACTGAAAAAGAAGGTTCAGGAGGGTGCCTGTGAGTCTTAAGTGCCTCTAAGGAAAGGCTGTGTTTCCTTTTCTTTAAAGAAAAGTGAATCCCCTCTGCAGTTGTGTGTTGTCAGGAACCCCAGGCCGTGGCTGGCTGAGCATTTCGGTGCTGCCATCTGTGTCCTCTCACCTCAAGGTCACTGGCTGTAACTGCTCCCAGGGGACAACCCAAGCTGTGCCTCTACCCCATGGCCCATGGAGCACAAAGGAGGGGCTTGGCCAGCAGCCGGAGGACAAGGGCTTGTCCCCGGGGAGGCTGTGTCCTTCAGCGAGGCAGGGAGAGCTACTGGCTCTGTGATCTGGATAAGTGCACCCTACACCAGGCCTCAGTTCTTCCATTTGTAAGATGAGGGCATTGGACTGAATGATCTCTAAGAAACCCCCACCACCCCCCCAGCCCCCCACCCCCACTCTAATAATGGATGGCTTTGACCAGGGCCACCTGCCAAGTGGGCAGAGTACACAAGAGGAGGCACATGCAAAAGGATCCCTGCCCAACCTCTCCCATACCCCCTTTCTGCCACACCAAGCCAGGGCACTGAGTGAAATCTCACCCTAGCAGTGGCAGACTTGGCAGAAACCAACTTCCCCACATCCCCAGGGCACCCTTCTATCTTCTCCCCAACTGCTCCCATAGAGAGACACTTCTCATCTCCCTTTCTCAAAACATGGGAGGAGTGTGGGCTCCTCTAGTGCCCAGGACTACCTGTGTCCCGTGTGCTCCAAGCTGAAATATCCAGATCAGGTGACAGGGGGCATGTTCTGGCTCTTGAGGTCCCACGTGAAAGCCTTTTCTCTGTGCATCAACGGTGTCTTATCATCAGCCCTGCAGCTTTCAGGCATCGAGGCTGAGGGTGAGCTAGGGTCCATGGGTTTTCCCTGTTTCTGTGTTCAGTGCTTCCTGCCTCTGAGTGACACCAGTTCCCATGTCTCTGAGCAGAATGTCCAAAAAGTGGAGCCCAGGTGGCCAGAGGTTTATGAGATGATTGGGGTCAAGGTGTTGGGTGATTTTAGGCGGTGCACAAACAGGGGGTTAAAGACAGTAGAATCCCACATAGAAACAACAGCGGCTCCCTTTTGAATGCTCTTTCAACCCTTCTGATGAGCTCAAGGAGAAAGAGTCCATCTGGGCTGGTTTTTAGTGCCTCTCTAACTCAAACCAGGGACAGCAGGCTTTAGGCTCAGAGCCCTCAGCAGCAAAGAGATCAAAACTAAGGTTTGGTTTCCATTGTATATACTTTGACAGTACCATCTTTTTGTTGTAAATAAGAATGGTTTCCCATTTATAGTAGAAATACAAACTTTAAAACTTTGACATTAAATAAATTCACTTAAAGAAAAAAGGATGTTGATTTAAGTAAAGGTTATCCCAGGTGGGGCTTGGATGTGGCTGAAGTTTGGGGAAGCCCCCACCAAAAGAATGGGAAACTAGCCAAAGACACTGATCCCTGCCCTTGGGTGTTGGACTCAAATGACCCTCTGCTTTGCCCACTGTACCTTGACTCCTATCCTCTTCTCCCAGATTTCTAATTTCTTAACTCCATTCCCCAGTCACCAGTATTTGTGTTGGACCTCCTTCCTGGTTTTGGTGGCCTCTGATTTACTGATCCCAGCTCCTATCTTCAACTCCCTTATATAGAGGAACTTCTTCATTCCAGTGCAGCACAGAATCAGCTGTGGAACTAAGACTGGTGGTGGAGAGAAAGTCTTTTGTAATGGTAAGAGACCCCTTGCCACCAGATTCAACTCCATAAAACCACACCACCACACGTTCCCCAGTGTCTGCACTAGAACAGGGGGATCAGACCACCACTCAGAAAAGAAGAGAAGTTACTTTTTTGATAGAGCACGTTTCCAAATTTATATGGTAAACCCTTCTAACCCACAGAGCAGGGGTTGAATTCAAAAGTTCAGCAGTTGCTGATGCCCTTGGAGAGATTTCTTGCATTTTGTCCCAGGCCAAGTTTTGCACCAATTCTTGCTGTAAGCTTCAGTTTTGATATCCCACCTGACTTCTCCTGCTACCCAGCACTGGTCAGTGTCCCTTTGCTATTTCTGTCTAGTTCAGAGCACTAAAAATAAAGTCTGTCCCACCAGAAAGTAGAGTGGGATAAACAAAGATGCTCAATTAATGTTAGCTGGGTAAATGGATGCAATCCCATAAGGTTTCAATCATAATTGTTGCTCTGTGCTTTTGCAGAAGATGGAAAGTTCCAGCAGTTATTTAGGGGAACAGATAGGCTGACCAAATCCAGTTAGATCTTCTGGTTTTAATTTCAGATTGATCAGACAATTCCACAGGGAAACAGTGCAAATTTGAAGGTTTGAGCTTAAGGCCCCAAAAGAAATCATTTCTTTATTACTTTGCTAGCTAATATTTTCTTTCCTTGAACGGTTTGCCTACATAAGCAAAATTATCATTTGCACTGCTTTTCGAGAAAGAAAAAAATTTAATATAAGATGCCAAACTCATAACCATATTCAAATCGAAATAAATTAAACTAGATATTCAAATGAAAGTCTATCGAAGTGTCTAATTTTAGAAATATATAATATAAATAGATAGACAATAGATGATGGATGTAGATGTAGACCGTCTGTCATGCAAATCTGTATATTTTCATGCTTTGCAATCTGCTCTTCATTTAAAAAGAGAGTGTGAACATCTTTTGGTATAAGTAAATTCAAGACTACTCTTTATTTTTAATGACTGCATAGGATGCTATAGTATTGATGTTCTAGAATCTGTTTAACTAATTACCTACTGTTGAACTTTTAGGTAGCTTCCTTTTTTTTCCCTTTTGTATAATATTGTGCTGGACATTCTTGTCCCTACTACTGGGAAATTAAGTTCTTTCCAATTTTTTTTTTATGTTCTAGACAGTACATCATGAACAATCTGCTAAGTATGCTTTTGCATATTTATCTAAGTGTTCCTTAGGATAAATTTCTAGTAGTTGGGTTGATGGCTCAAATAATAAAGTACTTTTTAAGGACTTTTGATGCCTTATCAAATTGCTTTTCAGTAATCTTATGGCTTATATACCCATCAGCAAAATATGGATTCACTTAATTCCTCACATACTCACTAGCACTGTGTATTATTATTTTTTTAATTTCTCCAACCTGATGAGGTTTAATTTGTAAGCTTAAATTATTTCCTTATATTTTGTTTTTTTTTTCTTTTTAAATAAATAGGCTTTTTATACATTGGCCTAATTTTTCTATTGGAGTAGAAAGTCTTGTCTATCCTTTGTTTACTTTATATGTTTTTAACTTCATTAATTTTTGGCATTTTAAAGATTATTATGTAATTAAATATTTCTCTTTTATTCTTTTGTGGCTTCTGTTTTTGGTGTCATATTAGGAAGGCTTTCCCTCTCCCAAATTATATACGATTTACTACAAGTACTTTCATTACTTTTGTGGTTTCATATTTTAGCAGGTATTATATATTTATGGAGTAAAGTTAATTTTACATAAGATATGAGTTAGGAATTCAATCATTTCCCCCAAATATTAACTATTTTAAAAATAATACTAATTATCAAATAATGAATTTATTCCCTGTTATTTGAGATGCTATCTTAGTATGGCATAACTTCTTACATATTATTTTGTCTGTTTCTGGTTTTTCCTTTCTTTTTCTTTGTTTTGCCTCTATATTTCAGGGCTGCTGCCATGCTGTTTTGATTACAATAGGTTTGTAATACATTTTAGAATCTGGTGGGACAAGGAGCCCTCTACCACTCTAGTTTACAGAGATTTCCTGGATAGTTTCACTTGTTTATTTTCCCATAGGAACTTGAGAAAAACTTGATAAAGTTCACACACATGCACACAGACATTTGCCATCACAACTGGTATGAGACTGCATTAACCTTGTAGATTAACTTGAAGCAAACTAACATCTTAAAGATATTGACTCTTCCTAGTTGAGGACCCGAAATGGCTTTTTATTTATTCAGCACTTTTAAAAGCACCTTTCAGCATCCTTTAGGGCCATACACCCTAAAAATGAATCTTGAGGGGCTAAAAACTTGCCAAAAAGCCAAGGATTATGAATGCTGAATTCACTCACTTGCCCAGATAGCTTCATCCAATGAGTACTTCTCACTCAGCACTTGCAGTTCAGAAATCATAACTATGACTGTAGCTAACTTTGGTGTTCACCATAAAAAACAGATTTTCCAGGCAAAGTCTCATTTCCCTAAGTTACAGGTATCAAATGTATAGAAAGTATGATTGTATTCACTCCTTCACCCTTTCCACTCTTAGCCACATTTCATCAGCCCTCCAAAAAGGTCCTCTGCTGTCACATGAGGACAGAGAAGGACAGGGTGACAGCATTTCAAATGAGAATTCTCAGTAATTCTCTGACAAGCTCTGGGCTGCTTGACCCAGACTCAAGATGGGGCTGTGCCATTAGGCACTCTATAATGTCAAGTAATATATCCCCGCAGCCTCAGAATGAGGAGAATTTATGATAGGGAACCCGGGACTTCATTAAGGAGTTTCTTGCTTTTGCGGAAGTCGACTGTGCATTTCTCAAATTTGAGGGAGGGGGAAGAGGTGGCTCCTTTTTGAATTAACCTGCACAGCAGTTCAGGGCTCTAAATGACTATTTAATTTCCGGCCAGATACGAGGAACCAGGCTGTACCCCCAATTGAGGGCCTGCTGACAAAATGGCCAAGTGTGATCCTTAATTTGTCAATAATGATTTTAGGCCGTGACCCTTAATAGGACCCTGTCACTGGTGAGGTGATTTATGCCTCCAGTGATGACATCAGCACCAATAGTGCTGATAAAAGAACACTTATATTGGAGCAAACAGGATGATGAATGGAATCCGAGTCCCCTTAGTCATGTCATTACCGTTCACCATGGAGCTAATGTAGCGAGTCACCACACGCGGGGGGAGTAGTTTGGAGGTGGAATTTAATAGTGGAAGTGCAGGGAATGTACTGGGGCCCTGGGTCAGGAGTGGCTGAGGGTGCATTTTAGGTCTGTGTATACAAGAAGAGGCAATCGTGCCGAACATCGCTGGATTCCCACGCCACCCAAGACAGTACTATGCCCACTTCGTTGGCTGGCCTGGGTTTCTCCATGCAGGTTTTCAAAATGTGACTCTCTAAAATCAGCATCTTTTATCTTCAAGACATAGAGGGTCTTCCTTTTGAAGGTTTCTTTTCCCTTCCCCTGTAGTGGATGTGGCTGGTTCATTAACCTGGACCTACGTAGTCTGTGGTGCAAGAGTATTGCAAAGAGTATCTTCCAGGCGTGTGGGGCAGGGACAGGGAGGCAGCTGTGTGACCTTGGGTGAGTCACTTAACCTCTCTGGACCTTAATAACTTCATTTTTGAAAAAGGGAGATCTAAGTGTATTTCTGAGGTCTTTTCTTGCTCTAAAATATAAGCCTTTTAAAAGGTGTGTGCTATGTGAGTATGAACATAAACCATTAACCCAATCTTTCCCTAAAAATCCCATTCCAGATCATATAAATGGCAGAGGGGCTTTGCACATAATAAGGAGGGGAACACATCCCCACAGACTAAAAGACGTGTGTCACCCATAATTTAGCTAGCCCTTGAGTGCAGTGACTTCGCTGGTACAAAGGGGAGCATGCAGTTTTATTCGTGCAATTTTATTGCCCTCACCAGCTGCACTCTTTTCTCTATAAAAGGTAATTACTTCTAATAGTAACAAGCTAATTGATTGCTAATTAAATCAATTGGCACACTAACTGCTGTCAGAAAGTGACAGATTAGCGGGTCATGTGATGGCGTGTTAGTAATGAAAAGTGGACATGGTCTGAGGGTGATTGACACATGAGATGAAAAGCGATTTGGGATCTCCGAGGTGGTCAGGGAGAGGGCAGGGAGAACATGATTGATTCAATGGTGACTGTCAGAGAGGAAATGAGAATTGAATAGAATTCAGTGTCTGCCTGAACCCTCACCACATGATGCTCCAAGTTTTTTCACATGTAAATAAGGGAGATGGAGACTTCTTGCAAATGAAATGCCAAAATAGAAAGGAAAGAAAAGGGTGGGGGGTACTCAAAAAAGCACGGTTTTTCTCATATAGAAACTTGCAAAAAATATCATAAGAAGAATAAAATATCGTTCATAATTTGCCCACCAATCTTGGCAAACTGGCTGCCTGTGTGCTTATCATCTTTGAATACCTTTTAGACGGTGCTTATCTGCTGTCACTATCAAAGAAGGCAAACATCCATTGTCTGCATTTGCAAAGCATTATAGCCTGATCAGGACAATGAATTAAGTATAAATTTTGAGTATAGTGAACGTGCAAAATGGTTCTGTTGCAATGTTATAAATATGTTTCACAGTAAATGACATAGCCAGGCCATTTGCATTTCAAATGTCCGCTCCCTTGTCTGCAGCAGCCTCAGAGTTCCAAAGTCACTTTCCAAGTTCAGAGTAGACTTTATGCAGAGACATGTAAGAAACCACCCACAGTGTCATCTGAGGTCAGTGGAGGTCCCCTATCCTACATCCAAAGATCTCTCCCATATCACTCTGCTAAGTTCTGAAACCTATCATTAGCCCATTATCACTTTGGATTTTGAAGTCTCCTTCAGGGACAAAGTGAAAAATGAGTTTCATGTAGACAGCAATGACTAAAGGCAGACAGATGTGGGGGTATAACGCGACTCTCCATTTACTGGCTGTGGGCCCTCAAGGAGTCAGCTTGACTTTTGATGCCCATCTCTGAAATGGGTAGAACACAACTCACCACCCAGAGCTGTTGTAAGGACTAACCAAGACAATTCACCCAGAACACCTAGTGCACATGGAGCACTTGTTAAATGGGGGTCAACAGCATTGTTGCTAGTGGTGGTTTTAATATTAGGCATCACCATAGACCTTGGCACAGCCTGGTGCAGAACGAAGTCCAGATTCTGGAGCCAGAGACAGGTGGGCGTGAACCAGGATTCTGAAACTTAACACGTGTAGATTAAAATGTAATACATGCGGTATTCCTAACACAGATGCCTGGTGAACATTAGTTCCTTCTGCTGGAGAGTTTTAAAAATAGGCAGAACTACCCCTGTATTGGATCCTTGAAAGGGTGGTTTTTTCTGGGAAGCGGGAGCATGGCTTGGGAAGCCTGGGAAACCTCTGGCCCTTTATGTCCTGAACAAGCCCCACTGCTTTGCACCTGTACCACTGTCAATGGGCATTCCAGTTGTAGTTTCAGCATCCGATGGGTGGAATGTTGGTCCTACGACATATCAGCCCCATCACAGGGTCGATGCATGGTTCATCTGACCTGACTGGGCCAGAGCCTCCTGATTCCACCTTGTTCCAACTGTGACCCGCTGCCTCCAAGACTTTGCTAGTGATATAGAGTGTAGAGGAAGGTAAACCATGTTTCCTCCTGCAAGGGCCATCCCCATCACACCTAGGACCAGCTACTTCGAGGCCAAGGATTTCTCAGCAACACAGCTGTCCCTAGTTATTCTGAAGCTTTGTTGACACAGAACCAGGTGCCCTCATCCTTCAGGAACATGTGCAGATACAGACACATATGCTCAGCGGGATCACAGCTCCTCCCCCAAAGGAGAGTAATCTCACAGCAGAGAGAAAGGTCTGTCCATCCGGAAGGACTGGTCATGGTGCTTGGAATGTTTCTAAGTGGCTTGAGGGCTGCCAAAGGTAGACGGTACAAATGCCCATCATGCCTACTGGGATTGAGTCTGGTGGATTTCAACCTTGACTCCACATGGGAATTACCCAGGTAGCTTTTAAAATACAGATGCCTGGGTCCTACTCCTAAGACCCTGATTGATGAGTCCAGGAGCAGCCTGGGCCTTGGGATTTTTTAAAAGCTCCCAAGGTGATTATTTGACAGCCAAAGTGGAGAATGATGACTTGGTCAGGTTAGGCAAACATTTGGGTGGACCAAGGATCCCACCTGGGAAGGGCTGCCTGCCACACATGAATGGTACCAATCTGCTCCTGGGTTTCCAAAAATCTGTCATCTGGGGCCACCTTCTATTGCACCATGGCATGGAGCTTAGGTTGCAAAACAACCTGTGAGAGGGAGGTGATTATTTAGTTAGTTCCCAATTGACCTTCCCAGAGAGCTGCATGGAGACGGGTGGTTTGCACAGGCCACTGGATTCCCACTGGGAGAAATGGCCATGCAGAGGGGTGCTGGGAAGCCTCCTTATTATGCTGAGTTTCAGGCCCTGCTGCCAGGCTAGGGGCCATTATTTTAGGAGACTGAGCTGTTCAATCTCCCTCCTTCCTTTATCCCCAAGTTAAAACACCCTGCAAGTACCATGGACAGAGCACTAACCCTTTCTCATGGATTCCTCTACCTTCTGGTGTGCAGGCTCCAGAGGGGGTTGGGGTGGTCCTTTGGTGAACCCTCAGATATCCAGAATTTTAGGTGATTTCCGTCTTGGTAATTGGGGGCTATGATATCTTCTGCAGGTGGTTTGTCGTATTTGGAAAACAAGGCAGCTTTTATCAAATTGGCAAGTTCATTTTCCTAGGAAAATGTAAGGGAGGACTCTGTGGTTTGAGCTCCCTTCTCCCTGGACAGGAGGCCAAACATGATCAGGGAATGGATGTGTTTCCCCCCGCAGGCCCTCCAGTCCAGGGAAGTTACCATCATTTACCATCATCTCCTGATGTGCCCACAGAAACTGTCCCATCACCCAGGCTTCTGTCCACTCACAGACCTGTTGTCCTTTTAGACCTAATTTCTCTTCTCAGAGATGGAGCAGGCTCGGTAATGGGAAGCTTTGTGCTGAAGCACTGAAGGGCAAAGACGCTGGAGCCAGACTGTGGGGTTCAAAACCTGGCTCTGACATTCTCTAGCTCTGTGAGTGTGGACAAGTTGCTGAAACTTTTTGTGCCTGTTTCTTCACCTATAAAGTATCTATCCCCTAGGGTTGCTTTGAGGAATAAATAAGCTAATTTATGTAAAAGGGGCAGCTATTATCATAACAGGCATAAAAGGCAGCAGGCAAAGGGCACTCAGAGAAAGATAAAAAGTCAAATATGGAAGACCTTTCCTCATTGAAAGCCATTGGAGGCTGATGTTCTTCAGAAATAACCAGAAGGAAAAGAGTCTCCTTAGAAATTAGTAGTAGTTGTTGTTGTTGAAAAGGCTGAATTGGACAATTACTCAACAGCTTTTCTGTTTAGCAATTCGTTATTTGATTCAACGAAGCAACAAATTCCAACCCAGACCAATGTGGGAAAAAAAAAAAAAAACAATATAAAGGAGAGGATCGACAGAACCAGCATGACAAAAGAAGATGATAATATTTCCAAGACAAATTTTTGGTCACATTTGAGTAAGGGGCTCATCAATTCCTATAAGGAAGAAGATAATCATTGCAGTAATAATGCCAGGCTTTGTACTAGATGCTCTGTTTTAGCCTTCAAATACCCAACAAGGTCAGTGTTGTCACACCTATTTCATAGAGAGGCTCATAGAGATGAACTAACTTGTCCCAAATCACACAGTTAGAAAGTGATAGAGGTAGGATTCCATTTCAGGTCTATTTGACTTAATAGTCTGGACTTTTAGTAGAAAATTGGAAGGTACTATTAGAAACCAGCTGAATATTATTTATAGTTTCTTGCATATAGTTATGCTTGTGATAACCATGTAACTGATTCTACCAGTCAGGGTTCAAACAGAGAAGCAGAACCAGAAGAGATACATAGTAAGAGATTTATTGCATGGAATTGGTTTGTGTAATTGCAGAGGCTGGCAAAGCCAGTCCAAAATCCATAGGGCAGACCTTCAGAAAGGGTAGGCACTGGAATGCTTGGGTATGGGCTGAAGCTGCTATTGATATGCAGAATTTTTTCCTCTTCAGGGACGCCTCAATTCTGCTCATAAGGCCATTCAGCCCATTGCATCAGACCCGAAATACCTAGGATAATCTCCTTTACTCAAGGTGAACTGATTTTGGACTTTAATCACATCTACAAAATATCATCACAGCTATACCTGGATGACTGAATAACCAGGCACTATAGCCTAGCCAAGCTGACACACACAACTGACCAACACAGTCCATGTGGGTCAACTTTGCACCCATATACATCTCCTTAAACCCTACTTAATCTCTAGAGGCAAAAACAAATTCATAATTATACCTAACATGATAAAACTATTCTTCATACAATCAAAAACATGTTAATGCTTTCCCCAGAAGAGGATGCAAAGTCCTTGGACGATATTCACTCTTCTCTTTTGAGAGACTGTAACTTAAATACTGTGACATAAAGTTAACTATTATTAGTACATTATACATAAGATGATAAGGGAATAAGAGATGGAAGAAACAAAAATATTCTGTTAATACATGTAAATATATTCCCAATAAAATAATGAAGAGATACTTCTTACTATCACAGTTCTTCTTTCTGCAACTGTGCAATTGTTTGCAACTTGTTTGTAAATTGTATTTATAGCTACCTTCTTTGTCTGATGAAGCAGAGGCAGGAGGAGCCTAAGGTTTCTGGGTGACCATCTCAACTTCCAGTTCAATAGAAGTCACTGTTGTGTCTCCTGGTAGAGGCACTCATTCCTTTGGAACTAATAGCTATACACCAGCAGGGCATAAGATCATGGGGAGGGGAAGTAAAAGTTTTGCTAGTAACTCACTAGGGGTAATAGTGAGAGAAGTCACTCCTATTTCCACCCCTTGATTGCTGGACCCGTGAATCCTGGTTATGGAAGAAACAGCTCCATATTTCGGACGCTAATTTAGATAATCTATAGCCTCCTGGAGAACACTCCCCAGCTCCACTGGTATTACCACTTTTCTGGCAATGTAATTGAGTCTTCATAAGGCCACCCTACATTCTACCAATCCTACTGCTTCAGGATGATGGAAAACGTGGTAAAAACCAGTGAATTTCATAAACTCGTGCCCATTGTCACACTTCATTTCCTAAGAACTGAATTCCTTAATCAGAAGCAATACTTTGATGGTGGATAAGGCATTGTGTAAATCAATGGATAGTAATTTTGGAATAAGCATTGCATGCAGGAAAGGCAAATCCATATCCAGAGTAAATGACTATTCCGTTTAGAATAAAGTTCTGCCCCTTCCATGAAGGAAGCAGTCCAATGTAATCAACCTGTCACCAAGTAGCTGGCTGATCACCCAGGGGAATGATGCCATATCAGAGTCTCTGTGTTGGTTTCTGCTGCTGGCAGATTGAGCGCTCAGCAGTGGCTGTAGCCAGGTGAGCCTTGGTGAATGACAATCCATGTTGTGGAGTCCATGCATAATCTCCATCCCTGCAGCCACAGAAATGACAGGAGTGTCTGGGGAAAGAGGCTGGCTGGAATCCACAGAATGGCTCATCTTATCTACTTCATTATTAAAATCTTCCTCTGCCACAGTCACCCTTTGATGAGTATTCAAATGGGACACAAGTATCTTCTCATTCTTTGCCCTTTCAGAAAGGTCTGTCCATATAACTGTCCCCCAGACCTTGTCACCAATGTCCTATCATATACCTTCAAGTCCCTGACCACCCAGCTAAACTACTTTCCACAGCCCATGCATTGATACAGACTTGTGCCTTTGGCAATTTCTCCTTCCAGTGAACAACAGGGTGCACTGCTCAAAGTTATGCCCATTAAGAGGACTTCCCTTCACCAATGTCCTTCCGGGATGTCCTAGAAAGATACTGTAGTGCTGCCACTGTTCATTTTCAGGTGGTACTGGCATATTGTGCAGAACTATCTGTAAACTAGTCCTGTGTTTTCTCTTCTTTCGCCAACTGGTCATAGGGAACTCCCCATAGGCCTTAGCTGTTGGCTGGCAGAGAGAAAATAATGTTGCAAGAGTCAGAATCATGGACATTTGGGCCATTTCCTCATTCAATCTACTTGTGCCTTCAGGACTTGCTCAAACCCAATTTCATACATGCCATTTTCACCTGGTACTGGAGTGCACCTCAACACTTGCAACTTTATGGCTTGGTGGGTCAGTTCATAATGGGAAGCTGAGGTCTCTTGATAATTTGGTGGCCCGTAGTTAAGTGTGAAGCTTTTCTTAAGGCCCAGTAGCAAGCTAAAAGCTGTTTCTCAAAAGGAGAGTAGCTATCTGCCAAGGGTGTCAGGACTTTGCTCCAAAATCCTAAAGGTTTGTGTTGTGATTCACCTACAGAGGCCTGACAAAGGCTCCAAACAGCATTTCTATCTATCGCTGACACTTCAAGTTCCAAAGCAATTTCTGGATTATATGGAACAAGTGTCAGAGCAGCTTGCACAGCAGCCTGGATCTGTTGCACAGCCTCCTTTTGTTCTGAGCCCCATTCATCACTAGCAGCTTTTAGGGTCACTTGGTAAATGGGTTAGAGAAGCACACCCAAATGAAGAATATGCTGCCTCCCAAATCCAAAGAGGTCCGATAGGTGTTATGGCTCTTTTTTGGTTGTAGGGGGAATCAGATGCAACAATTTATCGTTCACCTTAGAAGGGGTATCTTGTCATGCCCCCACATCATTGGACCTCTAGAAATTTCACTGAAGTTGAAGGCTCATGAATTTTTGTTGAATTTATTTCCCACCCTCACATGCAAATATCTTACTAATATACCTAGATTAGTGTTTGATTGACTATAGCTTAGCCAAGTCAACACATAAAACTATCAATCACACTAACTGTTTAAAATGCTCATTCTTTATAGTGGATTTTTGATAAATCTCAACTACTCCTTTTGTTTCCTTAATAAAATCTGATTTAAAGCAACCTCCTAGACCAGTGGTTCTCAAACTTTAGTGGACATCACAATTACCCAGGGGAAACTGGGAAGAAGACAGCTTCAAGGAGCCTGGGTCTCTGTGTGCTTTGTCAGCTGTCCAGGTGATTCTGATACTCATCAATATATGAGAACCACTGTCCAAATGTTACTGTAGATAAGATGTCTGGATCAGGTGGATCCTTTTTGACTATTTTAGCAAACAGTCAGGTGTCCAGGAGTGAGAAGACCATGTGGGAAGCGTCTTCTCCCCCCCCTCCATGGAGTTCTAAGGTAGGGTAGTTAACTATCCTGGTTTGCTCAGGAATGAAGGGTTTCCCAGGGTATGGGACTTCAGTGGTAAAGTCTTTGTCAAACTTGAATGGTTTACCCTATTCTATCTAGGGTCACAAACATAACCCAATGATTAGTTGTTGGATCCCCCTCAAAAGGTCACCATGTGGTCAAATAAAAATGTTTTTCATTCTCTATTCCATTTATTATTGATCTTCTCCTCCCAAGATTATTGTGAATTTTGGAAGGCTTGATTTCTTGTTTTCACCTTTTATTCTGACTTCCTTTTCACACTGAACTCTCAATCTCTTATATTTTATCTTCCCTTCTGTGGCTGCTTTTTCTTTCCTGCTCACCAAGTCAACCCAAATATGAAACAGAGTCCCTTGATTTATTTCGCCCCAAAATATTTGCTGCATTGGGCAGTTGTGTGAAACAGACCTAGGGGAATGGAGGAAACTTATCTCCCAACTCAAAACTGAACCTCCAGACTTTCCCACCACTGAAAACTGCTTCCTGGCATTTTCTTCTTCTCATGTGTCAGGCTTTTCTCACAGTGACAGACCCTCTCTGGCCCTTCTCCTCTACTAAGACCTCTTGACTTTTCCCTTTTCTTTCTGAGCTCCAGGCACCTTAACATCCCTCTCCCTTAGGCTGCCCCAGGCATCTTCAAATTTTCTCACTTTATCATGCATGACATTTCATGCATACTTTTTGCCTCCTTGCACTGCTTCCTGGCCAATTTTTCCCTGATGAGGAATTATGTCAAACACTTTTAAGACTCTATATAGGTTTTTTGACCCTGTATGAGCTTTAGTCCTCTTATGAATGTCTTTTCACATCTATCATTTCATTGGTTTCTCACAACCATATTTCAGCCTGATAGAGCAGGCAAAATCATCACCAGTGTACATACACAAAGCTGAGGCTGGAGGTACCTGATCACTCAGCAAATGAGCAACACAAGAAACATAGACTCAATGCTGGAAAAGAACATTTGATGCCATGGTACCCAACCTCTCATTAGACACAGGAATCATTTTTCACAGCACCCTTGAAAGTCTCCAGAATTGTCTGAAATTGGTGTATTAGAGGAAAATTCAACATTGAGACACAGTGAATGATTGTGTGACGAACATCTTCCGCATTAGAATGGCTCCTGGCACCTGGGGCTTCCTCTAGCAGTGCCTTTGTCACACTTAGGCAGGGACGAAAATCCATACCTCCCACCTTTGTGAAGTGAGTGTGAAGGAGCCTCTTTCCAAGCAGTCATGGAGACCTTCCTTGCTATTCAGAGGAGTGGGGTGGAGAGAACCAGCTCTGACTCTGGCCCATGACCTTCCAGCCCATAAATTTGACCAGCTGTCACAGATTTGGCAATAAGCTCACCCAACTTTTAGTTTAAGTTATATTTGCCTATTTGCTCCACTTCTCCTACCACCAGAGCTAGTTGATTCCCTACAATATTGGATTTGCTTTTGTTTGTCTGGGTTTACCCTGGGGCTATAGCTGGCCAGAAGGAAAGGTGGCACTGCCTTCTCCATGGTCAAGGTGAGAGAGGCATTAACAGTGTCTTTTGGAGAAGGCGTTGTTCTGGAGCATAGAGGCTGTGGGGAACAACATGGAGAAGCAAATCCATGGTCAGAAGATCATGAGAATAAGCAAGGAACGTGGAAGATCTGTGGACCAAACACAGAGAGTGCAAAATTCCAAAAAGGAGAAGCAGGTTGTAGCCTGATGAATGGAATGTGCCAGGGTGAAGGATGATGCATGAACCCCTTCACGGGTGGGGCAGAGGCAGGTATCCTTTTAGTTCAGCCCTACAGTGGGCTGCAGGGGAAAGAAGGTCAAGAAAGTGAACTTGGCTGGACCCTTTGAATCACCAGTATGGCTCTCCTTTCACTGCTCTCCTAGTCAATCTCTAGTATTCTTCAAGGTCACAGCTTTTTGTCTTGACCCTCGCTCTGTGGCAATGATCTGCCCAACCCCCTGTCCCAGGGAAGATCTACTGGGTTCTCTGTTTCCAAGGCCACCATTTCTGTGGCCTCTACCTAACAACAGAGAAGAATCAGACACTGCTCAGTCCAACTGTAATCAACTAGTGGGTTCTTGATGTTTTTACTTACCCCTTTAATTTTTAGAAAAAAGAAGGTAGACAAAGGCATCCACTGTTTTTTTTCTCTCTTGCTCTTATCCCGAGATCCACATGCTCTTAGAAACTAAACCTTTAAGTTTGCTAAAGCATCTTTGAGTAGCCCCAAGATCATAGACGCATTTCTGTGCTTCCTTCATTCATTTCCATGGCATGTCCTTTCTGGTCAGCTGTCTTGCAAGACTGCATCCTCTTAGGCATCATGCCACACTCTACATCTCCCTTCCCCCATGTCTCTTGACCTAAGCTGGGACTTTTAACTTCAAGTAGAGCAGCCAAGTGTCAAATCTGGCCTTTCTCAAGTCTTGCTTACAGAAGACCAGCAGTCCCCTGAAGTGACTGGCAACACTGTCCTTGGGCCAAACACAGGAGGCAGCTGCAGATGGTGCTGTGGGGAGATGGTGTGCAGAAGGCATCTCCTGCCAATTCTGGATTCCCAGGCCCAGGCAAGCCCCAGACTCCTGGCTCTTGGACAAGACCCCAACCTTCCCCATGAAGGGCCATGTGGGACTGCATCCAGAGACCATGGGAGGCTGTCTGGCAACCTGTTCCCCCAGCATGAGGTCCCTCCGTTCCCTGGCCTCAGAGCCAGCCAGAACTTTGAGAGGAGAATGCTTGGAAGAATTAAGGCCTAAGGGCCTGTCTGTATCTTTACAGCCTGCAGGAGAACCCAGCTTTTCGCAAGCTTTTAGGTCAGGCTTTCTGTTCTTAAGTCTGGCTTCTGACACCAACTCTGAGGACCTTGGGCCAGCCACTTCACTCTCTGAAACTTAGTCGCACAATAATCTTTTGGGGCATGGGTGTGGTTTAAACCTATCCAGGATCCATTATTCCTTCTGTGAACCGCACCCCCCCCCCCAAAGTGCCTCTGTCCATTCTTAGCTCAGGCCTTGTAGATCTGTTGAGGATCCTGACTCTGCGGAGTGTACAACCCATGACTGGCCAGGCAGCACTTTGCATCTTCCCCAGCCACAGGGATTGGTTTGGGGGTGAACCCAGGCGTAGCCAATCAGTGCAATTCCCTTGCCTTGGCCATATTACAGGCACATCTCATTTTACTTTGCTTCACTTATTGCACTTTGCAGATATTGTGTTTTTTGCAAATTGAAGGTTTGTGGCAACTGTGCGTCAAGCAATTCTATCAGTGCTGTTTTTCCAACAGTATGTGCTCACTTTGCATCTCCGTGTCAACATTTTAAGGTATGTACATTGATTTTACATTGTTTTTTTTTCAGACATAATGCCAGTGCACATTTAGTAGACTACAGTACAGTGTAAATATAACTTTTATATACACCAAGAAAATGAAAAATTTGTGTGACATGCTTTATTGCAATATTTGCTTCATTGCAGTGTTCTGGAACTGATCCCACCATATCTTTGAGGTGTGACTGTGTTGTTTCAGGGTTGGACATGGCTCAAATTGCTCTAGTTATATTGAATCCTGCAACTTGTCGGGTAGAGACTGGGGAAAAATGCTCAGTTTAGCTGGATTTGAACCTGAGAAAGTAAGGGTGGAGCTGATAGCACCAATTTACTATTACATGGAGCCTAAGTTGGGAAGCAGTTTGAATTAGATTTAGAATCTTAATATACCCTCTATGTCCCTTACAACTGCAAACTTGATCTATTCAGCCTCCTTTGAGGTGAGATAAATTTTTCTTTGTTACCCAGGCCAAGATTCCGGCAGCTAGATTAGGCGAGAGAGTGAATTTGCCAATTCAAGTGTAAGCAACAGTTCACCTTTAGTATGTGGGCCTGTTCAAGTGTTTTGCCCATATTTTATTGGGTTGTCTGTATTTTATTATTGATTCAGAGGACTTCTGTGTATATTGTGGTTATCAGTGCTTTGCCAGATATGTGTATTGTAAATATCTTCTCTATAGCTTCCCTTTCACTGTCTTAATGATATCTATTGATGAACAAAAGTTCTTAATTATATCAAAGTCTGATTTACCAGTGTCTTTCTTTTTGGTTAGTCCTATTTGTCTCTTGTTTATGACATTTTTTGCCTGCTCCAACCAAAGTCATGAAAATATCCTTCTATGGTATTTTCCAGAAACATTATTGCTTCACTTTTCACCTTTAGGTCTGCAATCCATCCAAAACTGATTTTGTATATGGTGTGATGGAAGGGTGAAGTTCTAGATTTTTCCATAGGGATAACCATAGGGATAATAAGGTGACATTATTTAAAGCGCCACCCTTTCTGCAGTGCATTTTGTTAGCTCACATGACAGTATGTGTGTGACTCTCATATTGGACTCTATTCGGTTTCATTGGTCTATTTTTCTGTGCTTGTGTCTGTTGCACGCTGTTTTTATAATTAAAGTCACTTAGTAATGTCTTGATATCTGACAATGTAAGTCCTCAAACTTTGTTCTTTTCCTTCAAGATAGAACTCGTGTTCTTGGCCGTTTGTTTTCCATACAAAATTTACAATACTTTTGTTAATATCTACAAAAAAACTCCTTGCAATTTTGATTGAGATTGACTTGAATGGAGACATCAGTGTGGAGAGACCTGACATGCATGCTATAAAACAGCATGCAACTACTGTAAACTGTTAGCTTGTCAATTCATGAACAAGGAATATTCCTCCATTTCTTTAATTTCTCTCAGAAGTGACATTTAGTTTTTTTTGTAGATGTTCAAGTATATCTTTAGCTAAATTTATTCTAGGGATTTGATGATTTCGATGCTATTGTGGATAGTTTCATTTTCTAATTATCTGTGCTTGTATAGAAGAATGTAATTTATTTTTTATTGACTCTATATCCAAAAATCTTGCTGAATTCACTTATTAATCCCAATAGTTTATTTGTGGATGGCTTTGGATTTTCTAGGCACAAAATTATATCATCTGTAAAGATGGTCAGTTATATTTGTCCTTTCTAATAGGTATTCCTTTTATTTCTTTTTCTTGACATTTTGCCCTTGAATACTGAATAGAAGTGATGGCAGACATCCTTAATTCGTTCCTGTTCTAAGGGGGAAAGATAATTTTTTTAACAGTAAGTAAGATGTTTGTAAGGTTTTGGGTAGGTACTCAAATAGATTAATGAAGTTCCTTTGTATTCTTACTTTACTAAAATTTTTTTTTTTTTAGTCACAAGTGGGCCTTGGACATTATCAAATGCCCTTTTCTGCCTCTAATGAGATGATCATGTTGTTTTTCTCCTTTATTTTAGTGATGTAGTGAATTGCACTAAGTGGTTGCTGAATGTTAAAACAACGTTGTGTTCTTGATTAATTAACTTCTTATATGCTGATAGATTTAATTTGATAATAATTTGTTTGAGATTTTTGCATCTATCTTCATGAGGAATACTGGTCTGTAATTTTCTTTTTTATGTGATGTCCTTTTCAAGTTTAGTATTACAGTTATGCTGGCTTCATCAAATGAATTGGAAAGTGTTTCAGTTTTTATTATGCTCTAGAAAAGTTTGCGTAAAATTGGTATTATTTCTTCCTGTAATAGCTGGAGTAAATCAGTGGTAATATTTTCTGGGCCTGAGATTTTCTTTAGGGAAAACTTTGTATTAAAAAATCAATTTCAATAGAAAAAATGTAAAAAAAAATTCAATTTCTTCGTAGAAATAGATTCAGATTATTCTGCTTCTTCCTGTGTCCATTTAAAAATTGTGTTATCAAGGAATTTGCCCATTTAATATTCTAAATTTTCAGACTTACCGATATAGAGTTGTTCATAATAGTCTTATACTTTTTAATATCTATAGACTCTGTAATGATATTTCCTTTTCAATCCTGATACAGTATTTGTACTCTTTTTCCTTGATCATTTTACTAAGGGTTTATCAATTAATCTTTTTAACTTGGCTTTGATGATGTTCTCTATGGCATGTTTTCTTTTGGCTTCATTAATTTCTGCTTCTCTCCATACTGTTTCCTTTGTTCTAGTTTCTGTGGCTTTAATTTGCTTTATTTACTTAAACTAAGTAAATAATAGTTACTAGAGAGATGCTTAGATACTGCTTTTCATCCTCTTTCAGATCTATTCATTTAAGGTTATAAATTTCCCTTTAAGCACTGCTTCAGCTTTATCCCACAAGACTGATGTCACCTTTTGACTGAAATCCACTTCAAAATATTTTCTGGTATCTATTGTGATTTCTTTGATCCAAGAACTATTTGGAAGCATACTCTTTCATTTACAAACATTTGAAGGATTTTCTAATTACCTTTTGTCTCTGATTTCTAGCTTAGATCCACGTTCATTGGAAGACACACTCCATATGATGTTGCTCCTTTAGTATTTACTGATACTTTATGGCCTAGCTTATGGTCAATTTTGGTAAATATTTCACATGTACTTAAAAAGAATGTGTATTCTTCAGTTTTTTGGCGCCGTGTTCTGCATTTGTTCTTTAGGAAGATTTGTTTAATTGTGCTTTTCAAACCTTCAGAACCCTCACTGGTATTTTGCTTCCTTGTTATATGAGTTTTTGAAAGAGGTATGTTAATATCTCTAGCTTTGATTGTGGACTTATCTATTTCCCCTTTTAGTTCTGTCAAATTTTGCTTTATTTATTTTGAAGCAATGGTATTAGGTGCATACAAATTCAGAATTGTTATATCTTTCATTTCACTTTATCTTTTTATTGTTGTGAAATTCCCTCCATGTCTCCACAAATATTCTCTTCCTTAAAGTCTACTTTGTCTGATATAAATACAACCACATCTGTTTTCTTTTGGTAAATGCTTTCATGGTATACCTTTTTTTATCCTACTTTCATTCTTTGTTTCTTTATATTTGAATAATAACTTTTTAATGAAACATATAATTGAGTTTTGTTTATTATCCAGCCCAACAATCTTTGTCTTTTAATTGGAGTGCTTGGTCCATTTAAATATAATAAAATTAATTATATGCTGGAGGTTAAATCTACCATCTTGCTACTCATTTTCTATTTATCCCACTTATTCTTTGCTCATCTGTTCCTTATTTCTTGTCTTCTATGGATTAATGATGTATTTTTGTTAATTGATTTTTTCTTAATATACATATTTTTTTATAAGTTACCCTAGATGTTACAACATTCATGTTCGACTTAGTAGAATCTACCTTAAATTATATCTTTTATCACTTCCTGGGCAATGCAAGAAACTTGGGATATTTTAACTTCATTCCCTTTTTGTGCTATCATTGGCATGCATTTTAATCTTATATAAATTTTAATCCTCACAACACATTATTATTATTGTTTTAAAAAAATAATATTAGCGGAAATTTACCCACATATTTACCCCTTCCTGGGCTTTTTATTCCTTCCTGATTTATGCTTCCTTCTGGAATTTTTCTTCTGCTTGAAGAATTCCCTTTAGTATTCATTTTAATGGTGATGAATTCTCTCATTTATCTAACATGTCTTTTTTTTTTTTTCTTTAATTTTTGAAAGACATTTTTACAGGGCATAGAGTTCTAAGTTGGAAGTTACTTTCTTTCAGTCCTTTAAAGATGCGATTTCGTTTTCTGCTGCCTTTTATCATTCATGATAGAAAGTCATTTGTAAGTCTTATTCATGTTTTTTTAAAGTGAAGTGTCTTTTTCATCTGGATTTTTAAGAAATACATACTTTTTATTTTAGAGTACTTTAAGTTTTATAGAAAAGTTTACAGATAGTTCAGAGAGATCCTACATCCCTGTACCTAGCTCCCCTATTATTAGCTACCTACGTTAGTATGATACCTTGTCACAATTAAGCAACCAATACTGATACATTATTATTAACTAAAATCCATCCTTTATTCAGATGCCGTTCATTTTTATCATGATGCTTCTTCTGTTCCAGGATCCTACCTAGGATACGGCATTAAATTTAGTTGTCACGTCTCCTGAGGCTCCTTTTGGCTGTGACAGTTTCTCAGATTTTCCTTCTTTTTGATGACCTTGACAGTTTTGAGGAGGTATTTTGTAGAATGTCTCTCAACTGGGATCTGCCTTATGTTTGTGTGTGTGTGTGTGTGTGTGTGTGTGTGAGAGAGAGAGAGAGAGAGAGAGAGAGAGAGAGAGAGAGAGAGAGAGAGAGAGATTAGACTGGGGTTCTGGTTTTCTTGGAATCAGACTATGGAAGTAATGTTCAATTCTCATCATATCACAGCAAAGGGACATGGCTGAGCTAGTGTTTTCAGGTTTCTCCACTGTATAAAGTAGTTCCCCCCTACCCTGCTGCCTTTTTCCATCTTTACTGTTTGGAAGGAAGTCTCTCTGTACATCCCATACTTGAGAAGTGTCGATTTATAAGAGCAGAGTAACCATATAAATGATTTGGAATTTTTCTGCATGGGAGAGTTGTCTCTTTTCCCCCATTTGTTTATTTATTCAATCATTTATTTATGTCAGTATGGACTCATGGATATTTATATTATACTTTGGGTTATAAATCAATACTACTTTTTTACTGTTGTTATTGTTATTATTTTCCTTAAATTGTTACTGTGCCCCTTTGCCATAACCTTATCAATTTTTCTTTCTTTTCACTTCATTATTTTTTGGCACTACAAGGCGCTCCAGGTTCATCTTGTATATTCTCTGTCCCAGCCCTTGAATTAGCCATTTCTCCAAGGAGACCTCTTTCCTTTTATTGGAGAATGGTGTTAGAAACGAAGATCTGGGCAATATATCGGAGTGTCTTTGCTTCTAGGCCCTCTCAGCTGCCAGTGAAAGAGATTCCGTGTGTGTGTGTGTGTGTGTATACCTATAATTATGTCTATATGTATCAATCTGTATCTATGTGTGGTAGTTTGAATTATGTACCCCAATTTAGGCATGTTCTTAATCTGAGCCTGCATTCTTACAGGTGTGAACCCATTGTAAATAGGACCTCTTAAACATGCTATTTTAGTTAAGTTGTGGCTCAACAGTATGAAGGTGTGTCTTAATCAAGATTACTGGAGCCTTATAAAGAGAAGCCAAAAGTCAAAGAGGAAAGAAAGAGAGGACATTGCCATGTGATGGGAGGCAGAAATACAAGCCAAGGAACCCCAAGATTGCCAGCAGTGAACACCAAAATGCTAGATTTTCAGGAGAGAGCAAGCCTTGCCAATATCTTTATTTTGTTTTTTTTTCTTTTAGCTTCAAAACCATGGGCCAATAAAATCCTGTCATTATGCCAAAATCAGTTTGTGATATTTGTGATAACAGCTCTGGCAAACTAAGACACTATATTAAGCTATTCATGAGTTCATATTGATGTCTTCATCTGGATAATTTTAAGATTTTCTCTTTTTCTTTGGTTTTAAACAGTTAGACTATGATGTGCCTATTTGTGGGCACATGTATCCTTTTGTGATTCTTAGAGTTACCTGAATGTGTGCCTTGATGTTTTCAATGGTTTTGGAAATGTTTGGCCAGTATCTCTTCAAATATTGCTTTTGTTCCTCTCTGCTCTCTTTTTGGGACTCCAATCGCATATATGTTAAATGTCTTTATCATAGTCCGTAGGTCTTTAGGTCTTTCATGGAAATGTCTACATTTTCTATTCTTTTCCTATGGCTTCAATTTGGATATCTTATATTGATCATATCTGTCTTTCAATTTAGTAATTCTTTCTTTCTTTTGCATGCTCCACACTTTTATCAAATCCCTCTATTGAATTCTTACTTGCAGTTATTTTAATTTTCATTTAATTCTTTCTTATAAATTCTAGTTCCTTGGTGAAATTCACCATATTTTCATCTATTTTCTTGAATATATTAAAATTAGTTGTAAAATCCTTGTCTGATATCTACATGATCTGGAGCATCTATGGATCTGTGCCTGGGTTGGATTGCATAAGAGAAACTGTAACGGTTCTGAATTAATTCTCTTCCTCCAGTAAGGATTTAATATTTTTCTGCCAGGTTGTTAGACTAGGGTAGATTACCTTGATCCAGTCAATGCTGCCAAATTTCCATTTTTCCCTAACTGCTGAATTTCAACTGAAACCCTGATTTGTCTAATAGGGCCCTGCCCCTTAAGTAGGTCCTAAGCTCAAGTTTTGTCTTCTTAGCCCTATATGTTTACAGAAATCTCTGCTTAGTTTTTAGCCTTTCAGTACCTTCTTTCTGCTTGTTTATCAACATCTTTCCTAGCAAATTTGTAACTTATATGTTGACCAATGACTTGAGGGGACACTGCAAACAAAATGTGAAGCTCAACTCAAAACACTTCTATTTCCTTCTGTTTCTTGGCTCTTTAAGTCCTGCCTTCCTTTGTTGCTCTCCAATGTCCTCAGTATTTTTTTCTCTTAAATGGTCTTTTGTTTTTATTGTTGTTTTTAGTAAGAAGGTTAATCTGATACCAGCTTCCCCAATGTGACTGGAAGTATGACTAATGCAGTTTTTAATATGGTATGTGATTCTTCATTTGAAAACTGAGGACGGTAATACAGTGACCCTATCAGGGATGTGATACACAGAAACCGGCAATGAGATAGCTGAGAGTTTCCTGGATAAGGCAAAGAACCACTGAGACAATATGGAAGAATTCAGAAAATAATCCCATAGAAATTCTGAGGTAGCCCACATATCCTGGGAGTCAATTCTGCGAGTTGGTTCAGGATGATGAAACTCTGCTGTTTCATCATCATTTTGCCAGAAATTGATTTAACCCTGGCAGTGCACCTCCTTAGATGAATTGATTTGCTTCTTGGGATTTACCACCCAATACTACAGGCCCAGCTTTCTGCTACGAAGCTGCCTACCCCCAACCCCCACCATAGAAAGTGGGGCGTGCTACCCTCCCATCATTCTCAAGTTTGATTTCACTCTTTCTGGACTCAACATCCCAAATCTCATCCTTCTAGCTTCTGACTCTACCATACCCCATAGAACAAGCCCCTAGAATATCCTCGCCTCATTCTTTCAATCTGAGGCTCAGGACTTGAGGTTCTACTGATGACTGTTGTTTCCCTCCTGAATATGAGCCAGATTCCTCTTATGGCTACGCTGCAACTGGATGACCTGAATAGATATCTGGCCTGTGACTTGCCCCCATTTGGCCCCCACTTTCCCATCTTCACTGTGACCCTCTGAAATCAGTGCTCCCCTTGGCTCACCTCACTCCACAAGCAGGTTCAGAACTAATTCATAGAATTGAGGGATATAGACCACATGCCCATCATTTTTGGAGAAATCAATACATTTCACTCTTTGTTAGATTTGATGTCTTTCTTCTGAGCTAGTTGACAATGAACATTATTACCTCTTTAGAGATCCAGGAGGCAGAGTTTGAGTGTCATGAAGTAATCAGTTTTACTGGGTCCCCACTGTGTGCAACACAACTGGCTAGATGTTCATTCATCATTTATCCATTCGTCTAACAGCTATTTATTGAGTGTCTAGTCTCTAGGGGGATACAATGGTGAACAAAAACAGATATGTTACCACCATATGGAGCTCGTAATCTAGTTGAAGAGAAAGATGTTATTCAAATAATCCCAAACACAAATGTAAAATGCAACTGGGATGGAAAAACAGGAGCATGGTTTTCTGAGCTCAGTAAGATGAAACTGGCTCTGACCCTAGCCCAGTCAATGCTTCTTAACCACACCGTCCGCATAAGCATCCACGCAAGCTTGGGACAGCGGTTCTCACTGCCAGCAGCATAGCTGAATCACCTGGGGTGCTTTTGTAAAAAGAGCAATCCAATGCCCAGCCCCAGCTGGATTACATCAGACTCCCTGGGAGTAGGGTCTGGCATGTGATATCTTAGAAACTAAATATCCTCAGAGATTGTAATGTACAGGCTGAATACAGAATCACTGCTCTGTGGACATAGAAGGTCCTAGATGTCTTAGTTTCGTGGCTCCCCACTTCTCTGGCTTGGCTGCCAGTCCCATTCTTGGCCAGCCTCCTGTTTTTAGTAATGGAGCTCTTGCTTTGTCCCCACTATTTGAAACCATAACAGTTCTGGGTCCCTGGCTAAGAGGCCCACATAGTAGCAACATGAAGCTTGAGTCACAGCCTCCAGGGGCCACACAGCCATGACCAGCAGGAGAGCTGTCACCATTGCCTCAGCTGGAGCGCGAGCTGCTGGAGGGACGGCTCCTTGCACACAGACTGACCCAAGACCTCTGGAGGAGTTAATTAAGAGACAGGGTGGTAGAAGTGGTCCAGGAAGTGGGAAGCAAGGTCAAGGGACTCTCTGGGAGGCACAGCCATGCCTTGCAGCCCTGTCTGTTGTCTTCTTCATGAAGCCAGGCTGCTGACTTCCACAGGACCCAAGCCAATGTCTCAGTGCCCCTGGGCTTCCAGACACCTCCCAAGACAGCACTCAGGGCTACAAGGCCGTGGGATGGGCCAAAGCATCTGCCTTCTATTTTTTGTTAAGCTTAAACCCCTCTTAGGAAAACACAGCACCCTCCCTCAGCCTCTCTCCCAAGAACCTCATCCTCTGCTTGGGCAAGTCCATGGGACACAGACGGGGCAGGGGAGCTCTAATGCGCCCCAGAGCCAATTTTGCTCACTGTTTATGTCACTGCTGCTGTCTCAGTTCCTGCCTCAGGTCTCTCTGTGAGTTCAAAGATTGTCATAACCTCTAGCAAAAACCTGGGTGAAGGTATTTTCTTTTCCAGATTTAGGAATGATTCACATGCTTTGATAATAAACTGGACATGGCAGGGCAACCACTTCAATCAGAAAAACAGTTCCTCCTCTTTGGTTTCTCCCTTAGGGACCAGGGTGTTTGTCCCTGAATTGCATGTGTTTTGCCAGATCCTACAATGACGTGCCCCTGCCTGCCTGGACTCAGGCTCCTGCATGCCAACAGATTCCCTTAAAGCCACAATTCCCCTCATCTGCTGGGACTTCTGCCTGGCTTATTCCTGCCCCCTGACTGCTGTGATGACCTCTGGCCCCTGATGGGCACTAGTGGCCTCTCCCGTCTGCTGCAAGCTTTTGCTTTCTGAGATGCTGTAGATCAGCAGAGGGAAGGGCTCACGGTGCCTGAAATCGGCAGGGCTTCTGAGAGGCAGGGAAGATGCAACTGGGCCTCCTGGGGGGAGGCAGAGGAGCTCTCCTGCTACCACACCCATAGTTTGGAAGGGAGGGTGCATGGTACATGGTGAACTGGCCACAGTGGAAAACACAAGGACTGCAGAAGTGTCACGTTCTGTGAGGAGGATGGTGGGGCCTCTTGAGAGATGACTTGATGCTTCTGAGCTGCCCAGTAGGTTTCAGTAGAGTGTATGAAGTTCAGCTGTGAAAATCAGTGTCTGAGCCTTCTAAGATAACTGTCCCTGCAATGAATAATGGCTTTTCCTGTCACTGAAACCCTAGATGATTTTTTTTTCAGTGAGTGTCACAAAAAAGGTGGCAGCTGTTGGGTCTGAGTGTAGATTCTAGAGCTGGATGGCCTGGGTTCAAGACCCAGCTCCAAAATTTATGAGCCATGTGACTTTGGCCCTCAGTTTCTTCATCCATAAAATGTGGGTAATTGTAGCATCTATGTCATAGAGTTCTTATGAGAATTAAATGAGTTAATATTTGCAAAGCTCTTAGAAGATTACCTGGGACAGAGTGTTTATATATAAGTATTTGTTAAAATTTCTAAAAAAAAAAAAAAGGTACCCTCTTTAATGATAGCAAACAACATCCTCAACAACAACCTAACAGTACAGAGCACTGCAAGTTTTGCGTGGCTGGTCTGTGTGTGTGCATGGATTCATGTGCGTGTGTGCATGTTTGTGTGTGGTCACACACATTTTGGTAATATCTCTTTAGTCAAATTCATGGCTTAGACCCAAAACTTAGTTGAGCAAAGACTACTTGTCTAGAGAATCAGTTCTCTGGTGATGTAGAATGAACCAGGTTTGAATGAAAGGCATCTAGAGTAATCTATTTCAAACCATGCCCTCTGGTATCTCCTCAGACTCTCCCAGGAGTTGAGGAGGGGTGTGGAGAGAAAAGAAGGGTATAGATAAGTTTCTTATTCCCTCACTCACTTCAACTTCTCTTATACTGGAACAAACACTTCCATGGTTAAAAAATGCTTAAATACAACTGATGTAGATTTGAGTCTGTATTCCTTTCAGACAATTATCTCTAAGTGTTACTTCTCATCACTAAGCTGTTGGTGAGTTTTGGATGAATGCAAGTTCCAGGGTGTTGCTGTCCCCAGGGTAGGGGGGAACATGGATAGATATTTTTTTCAAGATTTAGGGACAAGGCTTATGCTGTGTTAATCAACTAGGCAGATCACATTAAAGCTCTCTTATGAAAATTATGGAGCTTCAGCTTGCATAACTGTGTTGAAAAGAAAGGCATTCTCTCTCCACATCAAGGAGGCCTGAAGATTGGGTGAGCACATCCCTCAAAGACTGTTTGGATGTGATTGCAGCATAACAGCCACAGTTGAGTGAGGCTTCCATATTCCCTGTCTTAGAGGGCCCAGATACATTTAATCTGGAAAATATTAGACAATAACAATCATCTACCACAGCTTTATAAAAACTGCAACAAAACACCCACATACATCTGATTTTGAGTAATGTTGACTCCTACTGCACACTCTGTCTAAGACTTCACATTAATCACAGTCATTTGGGAAAAGGGATATACTAGCACGTTAAATATACATGTTGACTGTAAGATATACCCCAATTAGTCAAACATAAACAATGTTAAAAATTGCAGCTTAAAATTGAAAAAATACAGTATCTTCAAATTTGTGCCCCCAGGTATTATATTGCATTTTTGATTACAAGCTATTTAATGTGAGGGAATGTGGTGGTTTGGAGCTGTATTCACCCCAGGAAAACATGTTCTCAAACTTAATCCAGTCCAATGGGGGTGAATTCATTGTAAGCAGTACCGTTTGATGAGATTACTTCAATTAAAGTGTGCCCCACCTCAGTCAGGGTGGGTCTTAATCCTTCATAAGAGAATGAAATCCAGACAGAAAAAGAAAGCCATGGAGGGAGCAGCCAGAGGCTGAACAACAATGGAATTCAGAAGAGAAGGGAGAGACTGGGTGATGCCACCATGTGCCTTGCCATGTGACAAGGTAAAGGCCAAGGATCACCAGCAGTCAGCCCCAGAACACCACTGCCTTTGGGAAGAAAGCATCACTTTGATGATGCCTTGATTGGAACATTTTCCTAACCTCAAAATTGAGTGAATAAATTCCCATTGTTTAAGCTGAACCATTGCATGGTATTTGTTTGAGCAGCCTGAGGAAACTAAAATAGGGAATATTTGCCAAATATGATTTTGGTTTTTGAAATAAGTAACCTTTAACCATTGGATAATAATTATCTGTTGAAGTCATCCCTGTTAATAATGCAAAAATCGTATCATTACTGTAGAGAGCACTACTTATCTTTCTTGTTTTGTTGGCAAGTATCTAATTCATTCAGACGGCAAATCTAATCATTGAAATAACTGTTGAAAGAGTATCAAGACCCTGTAAGAATAATTTTTTCTTATTTTTCTAGTATCCCTTATCTTGATTTTTTTTCTTTTATTGTGTTGCATTGGCTAGAATTTTCAGAAACATGTTGAATAAAAGTGCTTAATAGAGAGTAACTTTGTCTTTCTCTATTTTTGATGGAAATGTCTCTAGTGATTAATCATTAAATATGACCTTAGTGGTTCATTTGAGCAATGCTTTCTTTATCATTTTGCAGCAATATCTTTCTATCCTTAGTTTACTGAGACATTACGTGTAAGAAATGGAAGGAGAATTTAATTCATTGCCATTTTGGGCATCTATAGAGATGATCATATAATTTTTCTTATTTGACATATTAATACCTTGCAATGTTAATAATTTGAATATTAAATGACTCATAGAATTTATAATTTTAAAAGGGGAGGTCAAAAGAGAGTAGGATTTTGTAACATGGATTGTGTGTTTTGCAGATGGTCTGTGACAAGTTTCTAAGCGCAGGCAGCCAGTCTCTATAAGCCGGCATGTGGCTGGTGTCTCGGAGACCAAAGACTCATAAGAACAGTGCCAGCCTACCCAGGGCACCGTTAGGAGGTTGGACCTGCCAGAAGAAATCAATTATGGGAGAAGAACCTTATTTGGATATGCTTTGTGCCACCGCTCCCTCCAGGCTCCAAGGTCTTGCTTCATGGTGCAAAGATCACGAATGCCAGAGCCTGTCATTTGTACACCCCTTGGTGCTGACCTTCCCCCCCACCCACCTCTGCCTTTCTGTTCAGCCCAGAATTAATGACGAGACAGGACGATGTGGAGCTAAGGATTCCTGACACTAACTTCAGCCAAGAGAGCAGATTGCAGACAAATCCAATAATCCTCCTGCAGAAAACAGGCACACATGCACATTTGCACATGTGATCTCAGAGATTACACATATGCTCATATACTTATATACTCCCCGCTCTCACATGAGGAGTTGTGTTGAGAAAAATGAGGGTTTAATATAAGCTTGTTGCATGAACAAGTGAAGGAGTCGGTAAACTCCATCATCCAAGCATGTCTGAAACCCACTCACCCACATATACACATAGTAATGGCCCCTCACAGACAAATAAGCATGTAGGGGGACACCATCCACACAGCTGTCTACACACGTTAGCTGACTCTTTGTTGCTTCCAAGCTGGGATAGGTTATCCTCTGGAAGTCTCTGCAACAGTGAGGTTGCTTTCAACTTCAATGATCAAAAATCTCAATTCAAATTCCCTCAACCACAGATTTATTGTTGCACATAACGGGAAGTCCAGAGATGGGGCAAGCTCGAGGGATGATTGGTCTGGAGGCTGTCATCAATGACTCAACTTCCTCCTGCCACCCCCTTTGCTGTCTGCAGAATCATCCTCACCCTGAGCCTGGTTGCCCTCGGGGATGTAGGATGGCTCCCAGGAGCACACAGGGCTGCATATTTCCTAGTTCATATCCAGGGAAATAAAGTAGGAGGCTTCCCTAGGCTTCCTTTAGAGTCAGGAAGAAACTTCCAGAAGCTGAGTGCAACAAAAACCATAATTAGAGTACATGCCCTTTCCTGAAATAAGAAGATGGGGTCACACTCATACCAAAGAAGCCGACCTCCTGGAGCTGGGGTCCTAGAGATGGGATAGATTCTGGGAAGTCAAGCATCATAATCACAAAAGTCCAGAAGCTATTCTTACCCAATAAGTGAGTTCCCAGTATTACTCTCTTGCATGGTGTAAGTTTGAGCTTTGTGGGGTGGCTCTGTCTGGCTTCCCTGGAGTAACATACTGAGGCAGCTGTCTTTTGTAGATACATGGAAGGCAGCAGCAGCTGGTCCAACTAGACCTCATTATCTCTTTCACTCCTGGGACTGTGGTTGGGGATGCTGAAGTGAAATGGAGTCCCAGGCATGCAGTGAGCGAGAAGTTTAAAAGTGATGTCTTCTATTCTTCCCTTCTTCTCCACTCCTCTCCTCCTGCTATAGCAAAAATTAATGCAAACAATTGTTTTGGCACATATTGATATTAGTTCCTGCTATCTCTCACAATACCCTACTCCTCCAAGGAAGCCAAAGTTGTCCTTTATGGCCAAGTTGCTGCTATGGGTGTGAGTGTGTATGTGTGCGATTGTGTGTATACATGTGAGTGCACTTCTGTAAAAATGTGCAAATGTGTGTGAGTACCTATGAACACACATAAGCATCCGCTAATCAAGAGTTTGGCTGGTTGGGATAAAGCACAGGATGCGGGGGGGGCCTTGAGAGAGAAGGCACCATGGATAAAAAACAAGCTAAGTGGTGGGGCCGTAGCTTTTCTTCAGCAACTTTATTGAGATATATTTCACATTGAGATATAAATCATGTTCATGTATAATTCACCCATTTAAAGTGTACAATTCAATGGCTTTTAGTATATGTAGAGTTCTGCATATACTACATTACCCCATAAAAAAACCCCACACCCCTTCGCCATCACCTCCAATCCTCCCATTCTACCTTTAAAGCACAAATGTTTTTGTCTTTAAAGCACAAATGTTTTTAATCTTTATAATGTCTTTATAGATTTGCCTATACGAGACATGTCATGTACATGGAATCATACACTATGTGGTCCTTGGTGACTGCTTCTTTCACTTAGCATAATGACTTCAAGGTTCATCCACATTGTGGCATGTACTAGCACTTCATTTCTTTTTAATGCAAATAATATTACATTATACAGATGCACTACCTTTTATTTATCCAATCATCAGTTGATGGTCATTTGGATTGCTTCCACCTTTTAGCTATCATGAATAATGCTGGTAAGAACATTTGTGTACAGGTTTTTGTAACACATGTGCTTTCTTTTCCCTTGAGTGTATACCTTGGAGTGGAATTGTTGGATCATATGGTACTACGATAACCTCTATCCTTAACGACTTGAGGAACTACAAGACTCTTCCAGTGGTCATTTTACATTCACCAGTGTATGAGGGTTCCAATTTCTCCACATCCTCGCCAACATTTATTATCTGTCCTTTTTATTATGGCTATCCTAGTGGATGAAATGTTCTCTCATTGTAGTTTTCATTGGCATTTCCCTGGTGGCTGATGATGCTGAGAATCTTTTCATATTCTCTTTGGCCATTTGTAAATCTTCTTTGGAGAAATGTCTATCCAGATCCTTTGCCCATTTTTAATTGGGTTGTCTGTCTTTTTATTTTGCTTTCTAATAGTTCTTTATATATTCTAGATACAGAAACTTTTTCAGATATATGATTTGCAAAATTTTCTCCATTTTGTGGGTAGTTTTTTTTTTCACTTTCTTGATGGTATTTTTTAAAGCACAAATGCTTTAAATTTTGATGTTCAGTTGATTTGCTTTGTTAGTTGTTGTTACATGTGCTTTAGGGGGTCATATTTCAGAAACTATTACCTAATACAAGGTCAAAATATTTACCCCTACATTTTCTCCTAAGAATTTTATGGTTTTGGCTCTTTCATTTAGGTCTTTGATCCATTTTCAGTTAATTTTTGTATACGGTGTGAGGAAGGAAACCAAGTTCATTCTTCTCCATGTGAATATCCAGTTGTGCTGGCACCATTTATTGAAGAATCTATTTTATCACCATTGAGTTGTCCTGGCACCCTTTCAGAAAATCAGTTGATTATGAGGGTTTGTTTCTGAACTATCAATTCCATTCCATTGGTCTATATTTTTATCCTTATGCCAATACCACACTGTCTTGTTTACCATTGCTTTGCAGTAAATTTTAAAATTGAGAAGTGTGAGGCCTTCATCTTTTCCAAGATCGTTTTAGCTATTCATGGTCCCTTGCATTTCCATATGAATTTTCAGATCAGCTTGTCAATTTCTGCAAAGAAGTCACTTGGGATTTTGATGGGTATTGGATTGAATTCAGAAATAAGTTTGGGGAGTACTGCCATCTTAACCATATTGAAGTCTTCCAATCCATGAACATAGGATGCTTTTCCATTTCTTTAGGTCTTCTTTAATTTCTTTAAGCAATGTTTCGTAGCTTTCGGGGTATAAGTTTTGGACTTCTTTTGTTAAATTTATTCCAAAGTATTTCATTCTTTTTGATATTTTTGTAAATGGACTTGTTTTCCTATTTTCAGGTTTGGTTTGTTCATTGCTGTTGTATAGAAACACAACTGAATTTTGTGTTGATCTTGTATGCAGCAATCTTGCTGAACTCATTTATTAGTTCTAATAGTTTTTTAGTGGATTCCTTAGGATTGATATTAGCTTTTAAATTTTTGTTACTTACAAAATTTCCCCTTCTGCAAAATTTAGAACAAGTTTAATGTTAAAAATTGTTGAATGTGTGCTACAGTTGCTCTGTTCCAGTTCTTGATGTCCTTCAAGTGTACTAAGTGGGTATTCTTTCTAATTTACAGACAAGGTTTAGAGAAGTGAAGAAACCTCCTCAAGTCACAAGGTCAAAACATTCTCCTTTTTCTGTAGGACAGGTGAGAAATGAGGATTTACCAACCTTCTTTTAGCCTTTCAGTCGCTAAAAGGCTTGCATGTACACACACACACATACACACACACACACACACACACACACACACACACACACACAGACACACACACTGGGGTTCACTCTTCTGTCAGAGCTGCACTCTGCTTGGTAGGCTTTCCCTGGTTAACTTCTAGAAGTCAGTATTGATGTTTTGTTAACTTGTTAACATTATTGTTGCCGAACGATGTATATGCCTTTACAGTGAATTTTAATATTCTACCACCATTTACAGATGAAGACAAGTCCAAAGAGAGGAAGTGATTTGCTCACAGTTACATAGCAAACTAATGGCAAAAGAATATCTTCATCATTTCAACTTTGTTGCTGGTTGAGGCTAAAATCTGTAGCATTTTTCTTTTGCTAGATCTAGAAACTGTCCCTCATATCCTCCCAGAGATGAAATTGCAAAGAGAAATGTATAATCACGCAGCTGAATTCCCTAGGCAGAGCTGAGAAGGACTAATGGCCACCTATTATGGAGGATAAGACGTTATTCAGATAGTCATCCATTCAACAAATATTTATTGAAAACCTAGTATGTGCCAGATCATGAGACAGATAAGGGAGTACAGTGATAAAGACACAACCTTTTCTCTCTACAGCACAGTGGGAGAAGCAGACAAACCAACTATTTCTGTATTGTGTGATAAGCTCTGCGAACTATGGAAAAATGTCAGAGGTCACTCACCCAGATTCTTGGAGGATAACACATCTAAGCAGGTTTACAAGTATAAGAAGGGGTAAGGAAGGGAAAGTGGGGAGAACACAGCAACAAGTAAGCAGTTTGAGAAAGGAAGGTGCATGGGAGCCCTGTAAGTCATTCTGTGTGATTGGAGCAAATGGGATAAAGAGCAATGTATGGGGAAGTGTGTGCACATGTATGTGCGTCCTCGGTGCATAGAACAGAACTTGGCACAGATTATACTCTTCATAAATATTTATTGGGATGAATGAATGGATGATAGATGAGTCTGGAAAAGGCAGGCGTCAGATCAGGAAGTGCCTTGTATAACCATTTAGCAACACTGTAATTTTATTCTAAAGATAACAACACCATAAAAGGCTTTCACCCAGAAAGTGATGCAGTTGGATGTGCCTGTGTAAGTGTGGGAAGTGGATCAGAGATGGGCAGACTTGGAAATGGTGAGCAGGTTGTTATAGAAACCCAGGTAAGAAGTGAGGACTGTGGAAGGCAGAGTCATGTGGAGAAGAGATGCTGTTATTACGTGAGGTTCTCTAGGGAAATAGAATCAACAAGATATATCTATAAATATAAGATTTTATAAAAGTGTCTCACGCAACTGTGGGTATGCAACAGTATGAATTCTGTAGGGCAGGCAGCAAACTGGCAACTCCAATGAAGGTGTTCAATGAACTCCTAGGAAATGAACTGGCAACTTCGATGATCTCCTTAGGAAACACTTCGCTGGTCAGCTGAAGAAGAAGTGACGGTCTTCTAACTTCCTCGCTTAAAAGTCTTTAGTGTAATCAGTCACAGCTGCAGCCAGTTGACTGATGATTTAATAAACCAGCCTTCTGGTTTATTAACCAGACACAAATGTCCTTGCAGTAATGGTTAGGCCAGTGCTTGCTTGACCAGACACCTGGACACCATCACCTGGCCAAGCTGACACATGAACCTAACCACCACAGATGCCAACTGAGGCAAGTAGGGAGATGTTCCACTCTTGGTGTCTGGGTTGGAAAGGTGGGAGAGGGAGTGAAAGGAGTAGAAGGCTCCCAGGTTGCTGCATCTTTTTTTGTTTTTGTCTTGAGAGGAGGCATGGGGTGGTGTGTGGAGATGAGCCTACATCTCCATGATAACAAATCCCACATTTTCCCCAAGAATGGGGAAAGAAGCATAGATAGCAAGTGGGGTAAAAGGTTCTTTCTCCCTCTCTCCCACTCTCTTTCTCCATTCCTGCCTGCTTTCCTTCTTTCTGACCCTCTGGCCTTCCTGATTTCCTGCCTCCTTTCCTTTCCAAATGAATCCTATCGAGAGAAAGCTAGAAAAGGAGTGATGTCAGGAAACTCATTCTTTCTCTGTATCCTTTCTAACCTTTCATTTCCCATTTTTAAATGAAGGGGTTGGATGATCACTGAGGTTTCCACCAACAGGGAAATTCTCTATTCTATGATGGATCTTTATGAAAACCTACCCAGTCAGGGTGGATGTCCTGAGCAAAGGAAGTTCTCAGGAGACTTCTGGATAGAGAAAGATGAAGTGCAAAGGTAAGAGCACCTGGCTGGGATTCAGGAATCCTGGCTCAGCCCAACTAGCTGGGTGACCTTAAGTAAGTCAATACACCCCACCTAAAATGAAAATGAAGGATAGTGGGCAGAGTGATCTCCAAGAAGCCTTTACACCCAGCTATCTCTGACTCTGAGGGTGGTGTGGAAAAGGGCTCTCCTTTTGCCTCCCCATCCCTCTTTACTCCCTTCCTCACCTACATATTATGGATTTTTCTCTTTGGCCTGAGTAATTTCCTAATATTTGCTCTACTTCCTGAGGAGGGCTCATCTTTGACATTCGACTTAAGCTATTCAGGAAATACATGTGTCATTCACTTGGCTTTAAGAGAGAAGTTACTAATCGCAGATACATCTCTCCCTGCAGAGCCTGAGTTCAGGATCTGATATCCCAGTGATGAGAAGTCTCCTCCTGGCTTGCTATCATGTGCATGATGTATAATATTTATATCAGTGATCAATGACCTCTTCCTATTGGATAAATGAATACGAACAGTGTTTCCCAAATGTAAAGGATAATAATGATCCTTTTCATGATAAAAAATGCTACTGACTCAGACAAAAGAAAAATCTCCAATAGCCCATCTATATAACTTGAAGATGAAAGTCAAATGTGAGTGTTTGATGGAATATGCAGAATTGAAATCTTGGATCAGATGACTACATATCTGATATATGTGAGAGATGGTCTTTCATTTGTTGTGGATTATGCAATCATGCTAGATTTTGGAAAATGCAAACCTTTTATCTAGGAATGCTTTTTTGATATTTGGAACAAATGATAATTTTTCAGTGGTTTAAAAATTGTGTCCAGTATCTAATATTCAGCTTCTCTCGGCCTTGAGCTTACAATTTCCAATGCTTCCAGCTAGACACATGCATGGAAAAATGGGGAAAACCCTGAAGGAGAAAGTGACTGAACCACTTTCTTCACATCACCTCAGGCAGTTGCTGATGAGGTGGCATGATAAGAAGGCAAAGAATTTATTCACCTGGGTCTACATCTATTCAATAAAGTAAACAGCAGATGATCCTGGGTAGCAGGGAATACTTAATTGCTGCAGGCAGGATTATAAATGCTTTTCTTTAAAAAAAAAATCTCATATTTGATTTAGAGGCTGGTTTTGTTTTTTTTTTTTTAAAGCTTTTCTTTTTAGATATACAAGCAGATAATTTTGCCAAAAGAAAAAAATGTTTACAGTGCAGTGTTGCTTAGCAGCCAATACCCATCCGCTGGTCTTAGGATTCCCAGTCCACGTGGGAGCTCTCATCCTAGCTTTGCCTACTGGTGTGACTGTAGTCCTCTCCCAAACTCTTCTTGGCTTGGCTTTATTTTTCTGTGTGCCTACTATACACCGGGCTCTTTATATACATGATCTCATTGAGCCAATGTTGGGAAACAAAATGTTAAACCTTTCCCAGATCTGCTCCCCACCTATTATTTCCCCCAAAGTTGGGGAGTCACAATCCAACACTTAGATCACAATCCAATACTTTGAATCCCAGCTCCACCATTTACCAGCCTTGTGCAAGTTACGTAATTCATATCTGAGCCTCAGTTTCCCAGGTGTGGCAGTGGTCCTAGCTCAAACCTAATCCATTCTCACCATGGGAGTCAAAATGATTAGGACATGGCTGGAAGCATCCGCTGGATGAAGGAGGAGATTCTGCATTTAATATAGTAGCGCTCACCCAGACACTTCTCTGGAAAGTAGCCTGACAGATAGCATGGGAGTCTCATTTCTTTCCTTTCTTTACTTATATGCTCACTTTATCTAGAAAAGTGCTAGCTATGCCAATCACATGATGGGCAGAGAGATAAGTCCTCTCTCTATGGGCTGGAGAAATTTAATGAGCTAGCACATTCAGTCATGTAGCTACAGTAAACATTATTGACTGCCTAATCAACATCCATTCCTTGCAAATAGTACCCCAATTTTATTCAGATTTCCATTCTTATCTTTGTGGCCATGCTGATTTGTTCAAGCTAGTTATAACACCGTATCCTTTGCCACCAATTGGTTTGGGTATAAACAAGAGACATAATTCAGTCCAGTGAATCATAAAGGATACAGGCTATGGGTTTCTTCTCATGACAATGAGAGGGTAAAGAACAGAATGAACATGGTAAAGATGATAGAGCAGAAAGTTTCAAAGTACTTGTGTCCATCAAGCTATAACTGTACTGATGAATCAACTAAACTTATAGGATAATAAATGTTCTTTATTGTTTAAGCCACTTGATTTACAGTTCCCCTTTTTAACTCTCCAAGCAATCTCTGCTCCTGGCCAATTAGTTGCTGGGGAATTAAGAAAGTTGGTGATATGAAAGTTAAGGTAAGTTGTCCAGGTATAACTAGCCCAGAGCTTCATCTAGGTAGATGTTCTTAAGTTGAAATTGAAATACAATTCATAAAGAGAAGACAAGCCACCACACTGATGGCATGGGGTCAGTTGTAGTTTGAGGATGTTTTACCTCCTCCTCAGAAGCAGATATTCTTGGGTTTAAGTCCCTACTTCACCATTTCCTTAGGCAAGTAACTTCAGTATTTTTGTTTGGAAAATAAATAAATAAAATAATGTTTCTTATAGGATCGCATTGAAGATTAATTGTGATAAAGCATATGAAGGGAATAGCACAGTGCCTAACACGTAAAAATGCCCAGTGTTTGTTAGTTATCACCATCATCACCATCTTTATTAGCTATCACTATCACCATCATCATCATCATCACCATCGTTACCATCATCATCACCCTAAGCTTGAAATTGGACTTATGCCCATCAACCAGCAATGCTGTTTAACAACTTCTCAAAATGTGGTGACTCTATTTCTATGGATAATGGCTTGTCTCCTCCAATAATCATTACAATCATAGTAATGGCTATGCTTTATTAAAAGTTTATTATGTGCTGGGAGCTGCTCCAAGCATTGTATATGCATTACCTCATTAAATCCTTGTAAGGACTCCATGAGGTCATTACCATGACTACCATCATTGTACATATTTTAAAGATGAGGAAACTGAGACACAGAGAGCTTAGGCAATTGTCCCAAGGTCTCACAGCCAGTAAGTGGTGGAGCCGCGTTTGAACCCAGCAGTCTGGCTAGAGAAGCCATCCTTTAAAGACACAATGCTTGCTGCCTCAATAAAGAAAACTTTGCTGAGTGTTAAAGGACTTTACAAGTATTAACTCAGTTAATCTCACAACAGCCATTATAAAGTAGGTGTTATGACGGTTATGGACTGTGAAGGGTCTGGGATTTAACCCTGCTTACGAGCTACCAAGTCAGCCTGCCACTGTTTTATGGGTGCTAGTAGAAGGTAAGTGATTCCTGGGTTAGAGAGAGGAGGAATAATGTATTACTCAAAGCAATAACAGCAGTAGGGATATCAGAATTCTTGGGCTAATTTCTCAAGCTCTAATTTCCACAGGGTGCTACTAAGAGGGGCATTTGACACCTGAACACACGTGCTTGTGTTAAGGAGATGAACGTGGAGCTCAGGAAGTCTGAATCTTTTACAATAGGCAATACGCACACCTACCCTTTGCTCTGGAGGGAGCTACTACCATCTCTACCTTCCAAGGCTGTTTGCTATCCAAACATCCTTGAAGAAATAGTCTGAAACAAAGGGCAATAACTGTCTAGCTCATAAGATGTGCAAAAACTCCAGAGACCCACGGAGAACTGTCTCCCACAATAGGTGATATGATTACCAATGAGAAGACTGATGCCCAAAGTTAAGTAACTCGTTCAAGGTCACATGGCCAAGTTTGAATGTCCTCTCTACCTCTTCTTTACTATGTGATATTGCTAAATTTATAAAACCTACAGATGCTACCTCCTTTATACCTTTATAATTCCTTTCTTCCTCTTCCTTCCTACTCTCTAACAGACCTCTGACCCATGTGGCTTCTCAACCGGGTCATTGTACCAGTTTCGAAGCACCTTGTTCTTCTCCATTAAACTCTCCTAAAGATCAGCCAGTATCTCCTTTCTAAAATGAAAATCTTATCATATGATTTCCCATCCTTAAAATCTTTTAATAACTCTCTCCCACCTGCAGTCCCCCCAACAGCTTATGAGACCCTTACTCATCTGCCCCCTGCCTACTCTTTCAGGTTTCTGTGCACTTGCATATATGGTTCCCTCTGCCGGGAAAACCCTTTCTCTTCCAAACCATCTGGCAACTTCCATCACACTTTGTAAGAATCTCATACATAGCATCTTCTCTTTGGAGCTTTGTCAGAATCCCTCTGCATCCCAGACAGATTAATCTCAGATTAATCACTCTCTTTTCCTTTTTATTTCCTTCCCCTGGCTCTCCCCACTTATCCCTTTTGCTCTTTTCTCTTTTTTGGGTGTGTTTTATCCATTCAAATTCCATTCTTTCAACCAGCTATGCCCTGCCAGTGGCAAAGAGCCCTGCCCTCCAGGATCATATGTGCATTTCACTGGCTTCTGGATCATTGTCCTCAAGATTTGAAGTCTGACTTGACCTTTCTCAAAACTGAGTGATGACTTGACCGCTTTGAAAAAGAGTAGAGATCAGTGGTTAGGGGCAAGGAGTGGGGATTGGCTGGAAGGGGCATAAGGGAAACTTTTGGCTTGATGGAAATGATTTATATATTGATTGTGGTGTTGGAAAAAGTCCAAGTTGATGAAATATAAGCTAAAATTGTTGGGTAGAACCTTTAAGGCATTCTCCTTAAAAATAGGGCAGACTCAGTTAGAACATGTCCTTCCGCCTCTTTTCTCTCCCTTTATTCTTGTCTGGATCTTGGATGCAACGGTGAGGGTGGAGCAACCATCTTCATAACCAGGAGGTAGCAAGCAAGCAGGAATGACGACAGTCCAAAAAGCAGGAGTCTGGGTCACTAGTGGCATCATAGAGTCTTCCTGGTGGTTGTGGGTGGTCTATCTTCAGATACCTCATTTTGTGTTTAGATTGTTGAAGCCATTGTTTTTTAGATTTCAAATGCAATTCTTAACTGACTCATCTTTGAAGGTGCACATCTACACTGGCAAAAGCCAGAGGATCACTGAATAATCAATCAGTGTTGATCACCCAACTGATGTGGGACTTTGACTGAAACCGTCAGAGTCACGTGCTTGCCTCACCCCTACTCTAGCTGGCAGAAGTTTACCTCCCAAATAACCAGGTATTTTCTGAAAGTTTCCTTTTTCCTCTGTTGGAAAGGATACTGCTTTCTTGGGCTCAGGCTCCCTGCTCAGATGGAAATCAGGCCCTCCCCAACTCCACAAGGTAGAACAGGTTCTAATATCATCAGCCCGGGCCAGCCCTGGAGAGTTACTTTGTTCTTTCTTTTTATATAAAAATCTGCCAACTGGAACCAACATAAATCAATAGTAGCTAAACATGGAGGTTTCTGTTTTCAAATTTCTTTGGACCCCTCAAGAAATCTGAAAACAAGAATCAAAGAGATTCCATTAAGAGTCCCCATCATGACTGAGATGAGGCTTGGGCTGCCTGGGGGATAGAAGCAGGGAAAGCATGCTTTCTTCATTAAGCCGGAGCCCTGCCTGCTTCACTGCATTCACCTCCAGGCCCTGGTGCAGTCCCAGGTATCAGAGGAGTGAGGTCCCAGCTCCATCCAGCCAGATTGGGTGCAGCCCCCTTCCACTCTTGTGCAAAAGACCCACAGCTTGTGCACACCTGACATGGGAACTAGTCTGTCAAAAGATGTTTCCAAATTTCTTCCCCATTAGGAGAGAGTCCAAAAACTTAAAGTTTTCCACCAATGACTGTCCAAGTAGGGCTCCCTCTCTTTCTCCTCCCCGAGGCCAGTTTAATACATTTTTCTAGCCAGTGCTCAGTGCCCACTCTGTGCTTAGAACTTGACCAAAGCTGGGGACACACAGAGGAAGAATTTGTGGTACCATCTTCAAAGGCTCCTTGCTTCACGGAGTCTCCTAGGCTGGTGGAGAGTTCCCCAGAGCCCAGGGCCAGGCGTGCTCCTGGCAGCTGCTCTGGAAACATGCAGGCAAAGCCCTACCCCGAGAGATGCTGATGCAATCGTCTGGCAGGAGGGGGAGGCTGGGAGTGGTGTTTTGACTCCACTCCCCAGGTTAAGTTGGCTGCAGAGCCAGACTTGGGATCCACGTTTCTCATGGACACAGAACCCACTGGCTGGCCAGGTCGCTCCATTCCCTGCCCCCTGAAGCCCTACTCTTCCCACTTCGCATAGCTCCTTGCTCTTCTTCCACCCTCAGTTAAATCCCTAGAGCAGAATCCAGTCCTGACGGTCTTTGTGGAGCCATCAGTGGCAGCCCTGGTTTGCAACAATTTCCCTTTCGCTGGGCTGTTTGATGTTGCACACTTTTCCCCATTTGGCAGTGACTGCACAAAGCAGTGACAATGTCTCTTGTCATCTATCAAAGTGTAAGCCCTTCTAGGCTGCACCTTTGTCATCTACCTCAAAGTCTTACAGTGTCTGTCACCAAGCGTTAGCACAGCAGAGGTGGTGGTGGGTCTGAGACAGTTACCGCAGACCTGGAATCGAATCTCAGCTCAGAAACAGCCAAGATCCATGACTTTGGTCAGATTCCAAAAGGCCCTGGGACTCAGTTGCAACAGCTCTGGGGTGGGAGCCTTAGCATAGAACCATTTCTCAGCAATTGATTACTAAGTGGTGGTTATTGCTAAGATAGATTTGATTATTCTCTTTATCTCCTTCACTTTATGAACAAAATTCTGGTTGTTGCTGTGAAAATAAGGCAGAGGTACTACCAGGCTGATGTGTAGCCTACATAGCAGACGTGTCACAGTTTTCACGGACCACAGGCCATGCAGCTCCATCACGTGTGAAAATAAGACCCAGCCACACCATGGGTCTACATTTAGCATGTGAGCCTAGTCTTAAGAAGCTCTTTGTTTCTCTTTAAGTACCATACATGCAGCTGGAAAATTCCAATATCAGGTGAACAAAAATATCCATAATCCATGGTAAATGGAGATTAGCATATTGTCCCCATCCAGTGACGTGCAGGTCATGCAAATATACACATTTATAAAAGCAGCTAAGCAGAAAGTGTGAAACATAAAGAAAGAGGTCCAATAGGTCCTTGTTTCTCACCGTGGTCTTCAGACCAGCAGAACTGACATCACCTAGGAGCTTGTCAGCAACGCCCAATCTCAGACCCCATCCCAGAGCTTCGGAAGCAGTCTGCATTTGAACAAGATCCACAGGTGACTTGTAGGCACATCAAAGTTTGAAGACTGGTCAACAGAGAGCACCTTTCAAAAGGACAACAAGAAGATGTCTAAGATACAATTTGGTCCCTCATGAACCTTACTAATATGCTCTGCTTGGTGGTCCTTCCCTCCACAGGCAGAGAAGGGGGTCCCCTTTATTTCTTGACCTCTGCTTCATGGGGGTCCTTAATGGAAGCAGAATCAGTCATTGCGCACATATTCCCACTCCTGAATATCTTCAGCCCCCTTGTTTGCCTTAGGAAATAGAATCTAGAAGGACAATGTCATAACCATTTGTATCTCCCAGTGATAGTAGAAGTAGATAGATTTTCATTTCATTTGTTCATTTATTCAGTAAAGATTTTACTGAGTATCTAGTAAATCTAGTACTGAGACTAGGCTCCAAAGATAAAAGTCCTCGATGAAAAAGTCAGACATAAAAGGATCATTAGAGCCCAACATGTGGGTGGGCAGGAGTTGTAATAAAAGGCACAGATGATAGACCTTTGGGAATCTGACTCAGAAGACTCCATCTCCTCTGTGTTCAACCTGTCAACCCAGGTGGGCACAACTGCTTCCTACATCTTTATTAACCCTAATTCCAAGGATCAAAAGTGATGTCTTTAAATTTATTTCCTCTTGAACTGAACTCAACAGCTTTCCTTGCCTCTAGTTTTCCCACAATTACCCTACTTAGGTTTTTCTAAAGATTTTACAGCATCTCTTCTACAATTAGATCGGAAAACAAAGAAATAAGCCTTATCGGTGATTTATGCCAATATCTTGCAGTGCCATGGAAGAGATGTTTTGATTATGCATTTTTCATTACCAAAAACACTATAGCACAATAAATTAATTCAATGTTCTGCACTTATCTATTAGACACATTACTATAGGAGTATAAAAATGTTAATTATTCATTATCACCACTCTGATTATTTGTTGTGGGTGATAATTACACTGAATATATTTTATATCAGTAATAACCTTCTGTCTACATTTACAACATGTCGTATCTTGGGGGCTTGTCAAGTTTTCTCCCCAAGCCTTTTCTTTATTAAGACACAGACCTCAGGAGTACATAACCTTTATGTTGAAGGCTGATTTTCTTCTTTCATATAAAGAGCAAATATTATAGATTAATTAATCCAGGATGATTATAATTTAATCACTCTTCCTCTGGCTTCGCAGGGGATTCGGCTTTTATTCAGTTGCTCATTCATATTGTTATGAAGAATAAATGCAGTCATAAAATATTTGTGTGTTATGAATTCATAGAACAACTAACCCAAGAATCTGGGGTGATGTGTGGCAGCCGAGCCCCCACTGGAGAGCTCCCCCTGTGCACTCAGCCTCTAATACAAGCTCAGCGACCCATGAGTGGAGAGATTTGACCCATCTAGGAGAACGTGGCCTCTGACCCACTGACCTTAGAGTAGTCTAGTCACAAACAAAATGTCACAGCTCCACAAAATTTATCAAGAACCCATTAAGCCCTCTGAGAATAAACAACCTACTAACTGCTTGATTTTGGGGCAGTTATTTAATGCCTTTGTGCCTTGGTTTCATCATCTGGAGAACAGGGATAATAATAAAATCTATTTCGCTGTGGGTAGAGAGGTTTAAATGAGCTAATAATAAGTGTTGTGCTTCAAATGGTGGCTAGCACCTGGCAAACACAATAAATCTAAGCCATTATTATTACTATCATTATTCAGATGTGGTTTCTCTGGGGAGGTGGAGACAGGTACATAATAGCACAATTAACTTTTCAGACACACTCATCAAGGTATATTGAAATGCACACATAAACGCCCTGGTCAGTATGAGTGGGGTGTGGTGGGTTAGGAAAGCCTGGAGAAAGGGGGTGGCCTTTGGAGCTGGTTCACAGAAGGAATATACGGTGCAGGTCCACTGTGGGTGGCCTGCGTGTGGGGAGGCAGAGCTGTTCTGAGCAGAGGGAGGGCTGTCAGTAAGGGCTTTTAGAAGGGCTGGGATGCTCACCAGCTGCCCTGGGGATGCAGTGAGCTGGTCATGTCAGCAAGGACAGAGAGGGGAGCTGGGACCCCATCCGGAAGGAACCGAGGAGCCAGTAAAGGATTTGGGGGCAGGGCAGTCACAAATCAGATTGGCATTGCAGCACTGGGCATGGAGTGGAGTGGGAGAGAGGTTGGATGAGAGTCCAGGAAGGACAGGATGGCTGGCAGGGATCCCGGCAGGGGCTGTGAGGTCTGAGAAGAGGCAGGGAAGCATGGGCTCATGGTGCAGAAGTTGAACAGAGATGTAATTAATTCCACAACTGGTCCAAGGATGCCTTTGAGAGGAGGTGAGGTTTTTGAGCTTGATTTTAAACAGCAACTATGTTATTGGTGGGGTGAAGTCAGGGAACAGGTGGGAATGGGGAAAGATTACAGGGAAAAGGTACAAATGGAAGACCTGGAGGAATGAAACAGCATGGTGGGTACCAGTGTTATTAACAACAACCAACTTTATTATGTGCTGACTGCATGCAAGGGTCAGTGCAAAATGCTTCATCTCTATTGCTTCATTAAATCCTTGCAGCAAGAAGGAATGAAGTTGTGAGGCATACAACCAGATGAATGAAACTTGAGGACAACATGTTGTCTGAAATAAGTCAGAAATGAAAAGACTAATATTATAACGCCTCACTAATATGGGCTAGATATAATATAAAATTCTGAGAATTGCATCTGAGAGCACAGGTTATAGGGGAAGGCTTATTGTAAAGGTTCTTAGATTATAAGTTCTTATAGCAATCACACCTATTTCTGAGTTGTTATGATTATTTCTAAATTCTGAGATGCTGGACTCTTTGTGTATAACCTGGTTGGTCCCTGGAACTTCAGGTATGCGTGTGACACCTGAGACTCAGAGCTAGAGTTCTGCAGCTATGAAAGTTATCATTACCCCACACAGTAACTGTTTAAAAAGCTGAAAAAGAGATAAGACTTCAATTAGAGATATGAATGAAGCTGATCTGGTTAGGACTAAGGCAAATCAGACTAAAGGGTAAAGGATGATATTGATGGCATTTTAAAACTTCAACTACTGTTTGAGACCAAAGGACGAGATGCTTATTTGGTGCAAAATTTATATTTTCTTTAGCACACTATCTAATTTAACTTGTATGTTCAGTTTATATGAACACCATAATTACATGGAACCTTGACTAGGGAGTGAGATCTTGTTGGTTTGCACAGGTTAATGTGATGCCCTGATACATCCCAGAGTAATTTGGAGAGAGAATAAAAAAGTATTTGCAAAGCTGCAAAGCCCCCTTCAGAGACTGGGGAAAATGTGGAAATATTAAATTTCCCCACCTGGGGAATTCCCGATATTCTCACAAGCATTGGGGACTACTAATTTAATAGGCCAAGCCCTTGATCTTGGGGCTTGCCCTTCTAAAACATATTCCTGCAAAGGAAAAGCTAAGCCTACTTATAATTATGCCTAAGGGTCACCCTCAGAGAACTTCTTTTGTGCTCAGATGTGGCCACTCTCTCTAAGCCAACTCTGCAGGTGAACTCACTGCCCTCCCCACTATGTGGGACATGACTACCAGGGGTGTAAATCTCCCTGGCAATGTGGGAACATGACTTACTGGGATGAGCTCAGCCCTGGCATTGTGGGATTGAGAAAGCCTTCTTGGACCAAAACAGGGAAGAGAAATGAAACAAAACAGAGTTTGAGTGCCCTAGAGATTTCAGATAGAATTGACAGTTCATTCTGGAGGGTATTCTTATGCATTATATAGATATCCCTTTTTAGTTTTTAGTGTATTAGAATAGCTAGAAGGAAATAACTGAAACTGTTGAACTGCAACCCAGTAGCCTTGATTCTTGAAGACGACTGTATAGCTATATAGCTTATATTGGGTGACTGTGTAATTGTGAAAGCTCTGCAACTTTATCAAGTGTATGGACAGATGAGTAAAAAAACAAAGACAATAAATAATTAAATAATGGGGGAGATAATGGGTATGGGATATTTTGTGTGTTCCTTTTTTATTTTTATTTTTATTTTTGTTCATTTTTTTGGTGTTATGAAAATGTTCAAAAATTGATTGTTGTGATGAATGCACAACTATATGATGATATTGTGAACCATTGATTTTACACTTTGGATGATTATCTGGTAGGTGAACATATCTCAATAAAACTGCACTAAATCCTTGCACAAGCCTGCTGAAGAAAATGACATTCTGTTCCCATTTACAGATGAGGAAACCAAGGTTCTGATCGCTACCATGAAGGCCATGGACAAAAAGTGGTAGACTTGCATTCTGGTACATTTCCATCCCCCTAATCTCCTCTATAGCACTTTTAGAAAGACAACCATACCCATAGTCAACGGAGAATATTAACATATAGTCCCCACTCTCTTATGCACAGATCATGGAAATATAAGCATTTCTAAAGCAGCGAAACTGAAAGAGTGAGGCAGAAACAAAGAGGTCCTCCAGATCCTTGATGCTCAAAGTGTGATCCACAGACCTGCAGAATAAGGTCTGCAGGAGCTTGTCAGCAATGCAGAATCTCAGGACCTGCCCACATCTACTGAGCACTGTCAAGGAACAGAGAGACCAGGTGCCGTGGACTTGCGGGGTTTTCATTCCATGTCTTAAATGGCAGCAATCAGAGCCCATGCACAGAGCCAGGTATAGGTGGGCCTGGTGGGGATTCCCTGGAAAATCTTCTGGGCCTTGGAGCAGCCATTGGCTCTGTGCTGTATAAAGTTAAAATCTAAGCCACCTTAGGAAAGGGATCCTTCTCTGAGCTGTTTGTTCTCCTGGACTAGGAGATGGATGCACTCAAGTGCCCACTGCATCCCATGGGCTGCAGGAGACATCATGGGGACAGTGACATCTCGGCCAGCAGGCTGAGGGGAGGATCAGTGAAATGACGGGTGTGTGTGTGTTTGTGTGTGTGTGCATGTGCACACGGGGAGGGAGGCTGTGGATAAGGGTGGGGCTCCCTGAATCACTGACAGCAAGATCTTCGAGGAATTTGAGAGACATTCCAGCTGAGGTAACACTGGGGCATCTAGGCCAAGAGCACTGAGGTAAAAGAAGAAAGCAATTCCTGAGCTCCTCATCTCTCTGGGCCTCATTGCTGTCATCTGTTAAGTGCCACCTCTCCTCACAGGACTGGATGAGGACTAGTGATAAGGTAACCAGAACAGTGACAGGCCAGGTAGTCTACCAGTGCTGGCTCCTGTCCAAGCCACCAAGAGCCACCAAGACCCACAGCTAAAACACTGGCATGGCAGTGCCCCTCCCCAACGTAACAGGGTGCTGTGGTCTTGGGCTCCCAGCATGTGGGTTGGCCTCTGACAGGATTTTGAATAGGGAGTTGGGGGACACTTTTGGAAAACAGACTGAAAGTGACTAGTAGCTTCAAGAGTGCCCCTCATAATCAGGTCTCAACCCTGAGATTCAGATTCCTTTGTTCCGGAGTGGGCCCAGGTATCGGTATATTTAAAAATCTCCCCGGGGTTGAAAGTGTCAGTTTAGGCAGAGGGTGAAGGGGAGCTGCTTAGGTTCCACCAGGTCTTTCCATGAGCTCCAGGGATGCTTCCCCAAACTGCAGGTATACTAACAGGCAGCTTTGTGGGAACAGCAACAAAACCCACAAAGCCCCAAGGCAGCTCCTTGGGAGGCTCAACTAGTCATGCTCCAGTTCCACTGGGCCACGGTATGATGCAAACAGTGTAGGTTCAACCAACTGCAAAGCTTTCCAACCTTGGTGCTAAGGGAGGCTGTGGAGAAACTTGATTCAGCATCTTGAACATCTGTCCAGTCCAGAGGCAGAGGAATGGACGAGAAGACCAGTGAGCACTCCTCCAGCCCAGCTTCACCTAACTGAGAAGGAGGACGTGGTGCTGTCCTGGAGCAGAAGGGACAGCTGCAGAAATACTGACTCCAGCTGTGCCCATGACCCACGGCACAGGGCAGGCCTTGACTAGTTTGGCCTGTTCTGCTTCCATGTAGTCACCTCTGGATTGTGCAGGAGAAGATTTTCCTTTTTATGGATTACATGTGTCCAACTTTTAATTCCAGCCTGTGTTTTTCCACTACTCCACAACCTCCTTGCCATTGCCTGGATGGCTTGTAGACTCCTACAACTGCTATCTGAGGAACTAGAATTAGGATGTCAAATTGGTTCTCAGCACTTGACATGGTGCTGATCACACCATTAGCACTAAATAAATATCTGTTGATTGATTGGTTGTTGTCAGATCACAATGTGCAGCTCAAAGCACAAGAGGGTTTTTTTTTTTTTTTGGTTGTGCTCTTTCCTCCCTTTGCTGATGAGCAAGAGTTGATTGAGATACTTTCTAGACTAAATGCCCTCAGGTCCAGAAATAGAGAATAGACATTTCCTCTTTATTGCTAAAGTAATATTTTTAAAATAACATTTTGTTGGTTGAATTGTGTTTTAAACCCAATATGTAATCTAGCAGAGTTTCCACAACATTCTGACCTGAACTTTATTTTTACCACTTAACTATTAAGGTACTATATTTAATCACTGTTATATCTCTGTTGAAAAGTATGTTGAAAAGCTTAGAGAGAAAAGCTGCTTGTTAAGTCATTTTATGAGCACATATATCTGATCTCAACCACCAAAATAACTTCAGAACCATCAGAGTTTAATGAAGGGCATATATAATGCTTTGATCAAGAGAAATAAGGGTGAGGTGACTTGGTGTCTCCAGGAACCAACTCCTAATTTTAAAAGGGTTATAATGAGGAGTCAGGCACTCTGGGAATCAGTTTGCAGACTTTTATTTATTCTAAGAAAGTATGTTTAGATTTGGAGAGGGAGAAGCCATGTGGAAGAAAGTTGTCTTCTGGAAAAGACAGTGCAGAAACTTTAGGTCCAAAAGGTAACCAAATATTAGGTTGTATTTTAGGGCCATTATTGTTGGCAACAACACAAAATGCTGCAAAGCCTTTTATAATTTTGTTTTTGTGCTCTTGTTTTATTGAATTTATTTTCTTGTTAAGCTTTTCCATAGAACAAAGCATGTGTGGGAAATCTGCTACTGTTCCTTCAGTTGTATCTTCTTCCAGAAGGGGTTCTTCTTCTGCTTCTGTGCATGCAATATTCCTTTTTTCCATTGGACTATCAGTTCGTAGTTGTAGTTGTAGTAGTAGCAGTAGAGTGGCAGTGGTGTTTTTGGTTTGGTAGGTTGAAGTAGTTCTTTTATTTTTATCTTTCTCATGGTTAATCTACACATGTCTGTCCAGATCTTCTGTTTCTATAATGTAATTCTGGTTATTTCTTTTAGAATCCTCTTTTGTTTACCCTTAGAGCTACAGTTTGAGAGTAGAGTATTGCTTATTGACTATTTTTCTGTGGCTCAATGGTGCAGAGATGGAGGACGAGAGAGCTCAGTGGCAGCTGTGTGCAGTCTTGGGCAGTTCAGGTTCTGCTTTCTTTTTTGTTATCTTATTAAATATCCTGGGTCAGGCACTACTCCATGCGGCCAAGGGTTTTCCTCATTCTGTGGGATTGGCTGGTTCCCACCTCCTCTCAGAAGAGTGCCCTAGAATATGGCAAGCTCGGTGGCATTTCCTGCCCTGGTGTGGCCCTCCTCGCTCTGCTACAGACCGCAGCGGCATGTGGACATTTTCTTCATTTTCCCTGGGTTTACTACCTAACCTTTGGTCCACTTCTCTTCAGATTTGAAAGGATTACTGAGATATCTCATGATTTTTTGAATTTACCTATGGCCTCCAGTCTGTTTTGGGGCATAGAGACAAGGTTAGGTGCTCTCATGACATACACAATCTCTTTTTCTTCATTTGGCCACCACTTCTGTAATTTTATGGCATGTAGCTGTTCTCCTTTCACAGTTTGGTTGCTCTTGGATGAGTTTTTGCCAGGTTTTAACAAAATGTTTTGGCATGTTTCATTAAGGATTGAGTGAAGATGAACCTGTGATATTGTCTGTCATCTCAACCCTGAAGTTTAAAAAAGCTTTGAGGCTCAAATTAAGAGCCAGAATCCTCAAGTGGGAGTTGAATATAAATCCCAGTGTTAGGTGAGCAAAGATAGACTTCCCAGGAAACCAGAAAAAAATGGAACCAGTGAATCCTAATTTAAAATTTAGTGAGTGTTCTTCTTGAATGTGGATGTTTGTAGTTAAAATCCTCTAAATTATTAAGTTTGTTATTTCAAAGTAGGAATTACAGTTTAGTCACTATTCATGCTTTCATCTCTAATGAAGAAACATACTTGAATGGAAAGCACATGTGTGCATAATTTTTTATCTTGCTTTCTCTCAGTGGCCAGAAGTGAATCTAACCATTGCTTCTGAAACTAAAATCTGCCACCACCTTTTGGAGACTACCTGAACTGCAAGCATATTGCAAGTAAACTTCAAAGAATGGGTCTCAACTTTTGGTTGCACATTGGAATTACCCAGTGAGCTTTAAAGAAATACTGTTACCTGGATCCCACTACCTTAGATTCTGATTTAATTGGTCTGACATGTGGCCTGGGCATTGGGATTTGCAGAGGTTCTTCATGTGATTTAAAGTGCTTTCTCTTCCTTATTTTTCCCTTCCTTATTTATGACTGGCATTTCCCCCAGCTGAATCATCATCATCCAACCCCAGCCCTCAGTTCTCCAGGTACTCTCTCTAACCAGGGCCACCTAAAGTGGTTGAATTTCAGCATTCTTCCATCTATCAAAACTACCATTATCTTCCAATTCATAAGTAAAAAACCTAAGTTAAATCCATTCAGGATAATTTGCACTGCAAATGAGAACATCCAGAGAAAACACTTTCTCTCTCCCAGTTATTGATCTCTGATGGTGACAGTTCAGCTGGCACAGAGGACTTTGACTTTGTGCCTTGCGGATAGGCATCCCTTCACCTATTTATTTGTCTACCTGGCCTTTTTCTAAATCAGGTTTTCCCAAAGAGTGTATCCTTGTCTTTCCTATGTCTCTTCCATTTCGTCCAGCATCCAAAAATTCCATCAGACAGTCACAATGCAGTGAGATCACCTGAGCAATTCTACAGTTAAAAGAAAAAATGAATTTTGTTTACACAGCACTTTTCCAGATTATTTGACAACAGGACCACACTTTTCCTTACATTGATAGCATCATGAAAACCTGTTCAATGGAGTGCAGTTTAAGAAATGCTGCTCTAGATCTTCCCCTTCTGTGGACTATCCTGGCGTTCATCTCTTATGACTGCCGACATGCTGACAGCGATGCACGCCCATTGGAGCCCTGAGGGAGTCATCCTCGAGTCCTTTTGCTTCTCCCCTCCATGAAACACTGAGCATTTACAGGCCTTTCCTTGGCAGATATTTTAAATCTTGATTAGCATTTTCAGGGTGGGTAGAGAAGTCATAAAACATACCTTGGTCAGGAAAATCTTGTAAAAGTTGCTTTACTCCCAAGAATGCAGGAATGCAGCTGCCTACATTTTGAGAAAAATGACTGCTTCATTTGGCGTCATGATTGGTCATTACTAATTGAGACCTGAGTGTTATAACCTACGTGACTTGCCACACTATACTACTGTGGGTTTCCCCAAATAGCTGCCAAGGGTTTGAGAATCAAGAGCAGTTGGAGATGAGACCTACCAGTGTTTTCTCACTCTTGCTCAGTTTTCTTGCTGTTTCCTGGGAGAGTAGCTCACGCCCAATCTTTCTCATTTATCCTTCTGTAAGCTGCTGTCTTGTGACCAAAAGGCAGACTGACTGTGTACAGTGGCAGGATTTTCTCTATTTGGAATCCATTCTTTGCTCTTTTTCTTTTTTCGTGCCTTCCCATTTGGCTTGGCATCAACTCCAGCACTGGATTCCCCAACAGACAAAATAAGCACATGCTTAGAAATTCCAAGGCAAATGAAATGAGGAAACTGCCACACACACACACACACAAACAGAATTAGATTTTTCAAAAGTTGTGGAAGGAAAGCACAGCTGTCTTGGCTTTTCTTACCCTTACCCTTGTTTTATAAGTTAGCATTGCTCTTTTTCTGAATTACCCATGTCGGCCACCATAACCTTTATGAGTTTGGGCCACTGAGTGGCGTGATACTGCCTATTGTTGGACTGGCACACGATGCTCAGAGAAAGAAAAGGTAAAGTGGGTCAAGTGTACCTGAGAAAGACCCCCGAGAGGACTTAAGATTGAGCAGAGCCTTGAGGGATGGGTTGAGTTTAGAGAGAGCCAGAAGGAAATAAAGATTAAGTCTGTCTTTCAACCATTTTGATTTCCATAGCTCTACATACAACTGGGGAAATACAGGAAGGGGTTGCATCCTGTACCTTGATCTGCTGGCAGACATCACTACTCTTTGGTAAAGGCCTCGAAGTCCCTGATATCGCTTGGGAACAGCAAAGCTCTGAATTAACAGTGAGAAGGATTCCTCAGCTGATACAAAGTCCTCCTGGAGCCAAAACAGAAAATACTCCAAGGCTAATGCATGGGTTGCTCTCCAATTATTAATAACAACGACAATGCTAATAACATTAGTGTGAGTAAAAAAAAAAGGAAAAGAATGACCAGGGTCTTGGCTTAGGTCTTCTAATCTGTCATTTGGAGCCTTCTTGTTATAAATCCCACGAAGACAGCTGTACCAGGTTGCTAATGCTGCCATTTTGCAAAACACTAGAAATGGATTGGCTTTTATAAAGGGGGTTTATCTGGTAACAAATTTACAGTCTTAAGGCTGTAAAATGTCCAAGATAAGGCATCAATAATCGGGTACCTTCACTGGAGAAAGGTCTTTGGCATCTGGAAAACCTCTGTCAGCTGGGAAGGCACGTGGCTGGCATCTGCTTGCTCCCAGGTTGTGTTTTAAAATGGCATTCTCCAAATATTAGCCTTCAACAACCATCTTCAAAATGTATCTCTAAGCTGCAGCTGCTCCCTGGTCCTTCTGTTTGTGAGCTTTTATAGTGCTCCAGTGAACTAATCAAGACCCACACTGAATGGGCAGGTCCATACCTCCATAGAAACAATCCCATCAACAGGCCACACCCTAATCAAAGGTGTTACTAGTCACATCTCCATGGAAACAATCAAAAGGTTCCAACCTAATCAACACTAATACATCTGCCCCCACAAGATTACATTAAAGAATATGGCTTTTGGCAGGACCTAATATATCCAAACTAGCACAACAGCTTTCCTTGTTCTGTTTCCTCCTTTGCATCCAAGATACAAGTGTCAAACTGATGTGGATGATTGTTGCTGGGGCCTGACACCTGAGCCCTACAGACCTTCACAGCATGGCCTGAGAGCCACAGAAGCTAGGAGGGCAGGGAGCATGGAAGGAACCAGGAGAAGGACAGCACAAACACATGAAACCGCTAAAGCAGAGGGGCCTGAGTTCTAAGGCAGATGCTGAAGCAACATCAGCCCATGAAGATGACCATCTGGGTCAAACCACCAACCTACCCAGCACAGCAGCTCTAGTCTGGAGCAGAATTCTGGAGCAGGAGACAACTTCCTCAGCAATCCCCCAACCCTGATGCTGCATCTTCCATGTTCTGCACCCTTCTCCCATGTGCCCTTTCCTAGTAACCAGCATCACAGACTCAACATCTGCAAGCCTTTCACATCATTGCATTGAAATGTCTCATTTGAAGATGGAGAAGTACCTTGGCCTGACCATGGCCAAATCAGGACTACAACCCAGAACTTCCAGTCCTGAACCCTTTCCACTCTGCCAACACCACTTTTGCTCTTTTCTCATCCACAGTCGACTTCCAAGGAAGGATTTTTAAGTCTTTCACTTTAAGGTGTAAGCCCCTGTTTGCATAGCAATGTAGTTCTTCTAACAACTGCATGTGAAGGAATGAGGTCCCTATTATGAAATAGAAAATATCTTAGGGAAAGTAGTTCTTGAGATACATCTTAGGCAGGTTAAGACTGTAATAGCAAATGCCGGGGGAGAAAAATGCATCACTGGCAAAGTGAATGGTTTGAGCAAAAGGCACAGGGGGAAGAAAGGGCCTGGGTGAGAAATGACGAAGAGACAGAAGCCCAGGTCACTGGAGAGGTGGGAGTGGCCCAAATAGGAGATGAAGCTGGAAAGTCTGAGAACTAATTCTTGCTGAGAGGTTAATGAGTTCTACCATCCCTGGAAACATTTACACATTAACAACATCCTCTAAAGAGCAGTCCAAAGAAGTCAAGCTCTAATGGTTCCAATCTTGGACCAGTGGTTGACCAGTGAGAAGATAAATTCCTTCTAGCCTGTCATAGAACTCCCTCATGATACCTCTTTCCTGTTATGTTTTATCTAATCTAAAGAATCCTGAGGCACTTGAACTTCCTGGCAGGAGGGGAAAGAGGTCTCTGAAGCCTTCTTCCTGGGTAGGAGAATTTTAGGAGCCAGCTTAGGGCTGTGGTTAAATGCACAGTCTCTGGGGCCAGAGGGTCTGCATTCAAATCCCACTTCTGTCCTTTACCAGCTGCCTGGTCTTGAGAAAGCTATTCAACTACAGTGTCCCTCGACTGCCTCAACTGTAAAATGGTAATGCAAATTACAGTACCTAGCTCCTTGAATTACTTAGAAGATTAAATGTTAATATATTTGGTGCAGTGCCTGGTGTGTAATTAGAGCTAAGTGTGAGCTGCTATAATTATGGTTATTGTTGTTTTTGTTGTTGAAGATGATATTATTAACTTTCTTGCCTTCCACATCTGTCCATCCCTTTCTTCTCCTCCAAGCATAGCAAATCCTTCTATTTGAATGGCACTTTGCAGGTTGCAAGCACCTCCATATATATGATCTTATTTGATCCTTAGTAGGATATTAACACTTTCCACACATAAAGATGAGGAAAATAAGCCCCAGGAATGTTAAATAGCCTTACCCAATGTCACCAAGCTAGCAAGTGGCAAATGAAACACTTCATATAGTCATTTGTTCATCCACTCATGCCTTATTCATCTGCACATATTTTTGAGCACCTGCTCTGTGCCAAGCATAGGACAAATTATGGGTGATATGGGGATAAGACAATTGATCCCATATCCCCAGGGTGCATGGTCCAGCGGGGTTAAGGGGTGAAGCATAGATAGGGTGGTTGTGGGAGGAGAAGGAAACGGGTTGCCGGAGGACACATCGAGGCAGTGGGAGGGAGGTCAGCAGAGGTTTCAAGGAGATGGGCCACAGAGTGAGTCCAGAAAAACAAGTTGAGAATCACTAGGCACACCCAGAAGGAAGGGACACCTCCACTTCTTTCTCTAATCCCTGCCTGCTCCCCTCCCACACACTATCTCCAGTGGATTGGTAACATCCTTGAGTCAAAAAAAAACACAACAAAACAAAAAACTTAATAACCAATGTTTGCTGTGTGTGCCTTCTTCACAAGGAGTTCACCATTTATCTCAGGGCTCAAGACCTGAGCAGGGCAATGAGGAAAAAAGGGTGCTCAGGACGAGAGCAGGTGCTGTGTGCATGGACAGCCTGAAAGAGCAACTGACCTCAGAAGTGAGAAGGTCCAAGGGGGCAAGCTACACAGGCTACAGGATACATCCCTGCTTGTCTCAGCCATTGGCAACATTGCATTAGCTCTTTTTACACCCCACACACCATGCAAAAGGCCCTCTAATGCTGTTATGTCATTTACTTCACCAGACAACCCTTGAGAATGGACTCCTTGTAGAGAAAGCAGAAACTGAGGTGAAGGAATTTGCCCAAGGTTGCTCTATTAGTTATCTATTGCCGTGCAGATTATTCCAAAACTTAGCATGTAAAAACATCAATAATCACTTACTGTCTCTCACAATTTCTCTCACAGTGGGCCAGGAATTCAGACTGGCTACAGCAAGCAGGGCTTGTCTCTGTTCCACTGGACTTGGGGCCTCAGCTGGAAGACTCGAAAACTGGGGGCTGGAGTTGCTTGAGAACTTGGTCACTCGCCTGTCTGGAGGTTGATGCTGGCTGTCTGCTGAGATTGGCCTCTCCATAGGGCTAGGCTCCTCACATCATGATGGCTAGATTCCAAGAGCAGGTGCCAAGAGAGAGAAAGAGCTAGGCAGAAGCTATTGCCTTTTAAGACCTTGCTCAGAGGTCATGCAACAGCATGTCCACCATATTCTATTCATTGAAGCAATTATTGTCCACCCAGTTCAAGGGGAGAGAACATAGACCCCACTTCTTAATGGAAGAATGCCAACATCACATTAAAGGAGAGCATGTGGGATGAAATACATATTGGCCGTCTTCGCGAAAACAATTTCCCACTGTGACCCAACTATCAAACGGCAGAATTGGGTTTCTTTCCCAGGCATGGCTGCACCAAATCACCTGCCTTTTTCACAACAATACCAGCTCCCCTCTGGGAGAAAAACACACTTGACCATGGATGTGTAAGTACACAAATTCGTACTCTACAGTTTCCAGAGCTGGGTGACATTCCCCTGATGTGGAAAGGATGACCATTCCCAGAGCATGGTCCTCTTTGGACTTCCTGGTCCTCTGAGCTTTCAGAGATTTCAGAGGAATATATGCCTCAGAACCCCTAGCTCAACAAGTTTGGACAAATGATCATCAAGATCACCACCTAAACAAGCTTTCTTTCCTGCCCCAGTGCTTTTTGGGGGATGTCCCTAATTTTGTTTCCAGCTGTTTCTGCATTTCTATGCTGCCTATCACCTTAAGACCCAGATGCGATATGAATTATTCATTTGATTTCGGACAGGTGCACCCATTTCCTCCTAGGACCCCAGGGGCAGCCATAGGAAATTAATTCACAACGTCTGCAGCTGAAGTCACTTGCAATTTCCACACCAAGGAAAGAATAAACTGAAGATATGGAACTTGAGAAAGCCCAAAGGTGCTGAGAATAGTTATCAGCAATTCTTCATTGCCTCTGTAGAGAGAGAAAATGGGTACTGATTCCCACATGAAAAGTTTAAGTTAGCAATCAAGAAAAGGCTTGTAGGTTCTGGAGGTTGCAAGGCCCTCTAAGAGTGTCTGAGGGGTGTCACAGAAACTCTTCCCTGGATTTCTTAAGACAGTGACACAGAACTGCATGGACACAAGTGAATGGATCTGCTGACTTTTCAAGGTTTCTCCCAACTGGATTCTATTATCAATTCCAGAACTGACAAGTTGGGACTCTGGCCCCAGAGGGTTAAGAGTTGGAGGTGCCTTCTCCCTGGACTTTATATTAACCAGAAGGTAAAGTGCCAGAGATGGGGCATCAAATGAACAGGCCATGGGCCAGCCCTCACTGCTCTGATTTCCTAAGAGCCGTTTCATTATGGCATGCTCTCCTTCTTCAGAACTGTCATTCATGCTTTTGTCTCTAGCTTGATTGGAACTGGTTTGCTCTCATTATAAATTTTAAAATATTCTCTAGCAGTCTTGGTACCATAAACATATCTTCAAATATGGTGGAATTTCTGACTGGCAAGCATTGTTCTTGAGTGTAGGGGTAAAATAACTGTAGACATTTCCTCTCCTGGGTCGGGAGAGGAAGTAATCTTCTGACTGGTCTCCATTGAGTTCCAGGGTTCCACTGAGTTCCCCTAGGACATCTCGGGTGGAAGGGAAGGCAGCCAGTGAACGGACTTCAGCACTGCCCCATCTCAGACCTAACCAAAGTACCTTCTGTTGATCTGTCCTAGACACTGAAATCAAGGTGTCCCCATTAGAAGGAACTTAACAATACTAATTCAACTCTCTTGCTTTACAGAAGACAGGATGAATGCTGGAAGAGGGTCATTTCTTCCCCCATGATAATATGAAATGGGTTTTACACAAAGAGAATTTTCTAAAAACTCAAAAGCTCAGTGCAGTTCTATTTCCTTCTGGCAAAGTCACCTTCACAGTGAGTGTTTTGACTGTAGATCATGCAGTTTTTCCATGACTCAAAAGTGATTGTTTGTTGGAGAGCCATGGAAACAGAAAGTATACAAGGTACTAAAGTGTCTTTCCAGAATTACCTTGGTAGGAAGGCTCCTTTTTATTTTTTCTCTTTTGAATTCATTTTTGTTATTTCAGTAATTGCTCTACCTGGCCTCTTGGGACAGTTACGCACCTGGCTGAATTGATTCTTTTCACACTGCGGTTTGAAAGGAGTCTTATGCCAAAAAATACATCTACCCTGATTCTTTTCTTCATTGCCATTTTATTTGGGAAATGCTTGGCCTTAGCAACCCCTACTGATTGATAAGTACGAGCTACAAGGAAGCCATGTAACTACAATTCTAAGTGGTTATGGCTACTTATGGCATGAAATTTAGCAACTGCATCTGCTGCTAGAAATACTTGACTTAAAAATTTCCCAGAAAAAAAATCCTCTTAACACTGAGGGTTTATTTCTTGCTAATCTCAAGCCCAAGATGCTAACTCATGTGATTACTAATTATTGCTATCATTCTGATTATTAACATACTGTTGTGGCAATGTTGAGATTGAATTCTCCAACATAATTGAATTTTCCAGGTGAAAATAATAAAGAGCTGTCACTTTCTGAATTCCTATTATAAGCCAGGCACCTTATTTACATAACATCTTTTAATTTAATCCTCACAATCAACTCCACTTTCAAATAGGTGAAGAAACTGAGGCTTTACCATGTTTAGTCACATGACTAGTGGCTCATAGCTAATGAATGACGGCCTGAATTTGGACCTGGCTTTGTCTATTTCAAAACTCCATGTTCTTTGTCACCTTACTAGACTAGCTATCCCTTTAGATGCCATTAGAGGTCTCTTTGGCTAGAATATTTTTCTTTCTTTCTTTCTTTTTTAATTAGAGAACTTGTGGGTTTACAGAACAGTCACGCATACAATACAGGATTCCCATATACCAACCTATTAAGAATACCTTGCATTGGTGTGGAACATTTATTACAATTCATAAAAGCACATTTTTATCATTGAACTATTAGCTATCAGCCATGGTTTAACTTAGGGTTCATTGTTTGTATTGTGCAGTTCCATGGGTGTTTAAAAAATATTTTATTCAAGTAACATATATACAATCTAAAATTTCTCCTTTTAACCACATTCAAATATGTAATTCAGTGCTATTAATTACACTCACCACACACCCATTTCAGACACAGATACAAACATCATTTATACTTTCCTTGGTAACTCTGAGCTATCCTTAAGAATATCAAGTTGTTCAAAGTCTAAAAAGTGACTACTTAAGGACTATGAGAATTTATAAGGACGTTTACCTCTATAACAATTGATCCTAAGTTAAATATTTTTAGGATGTATGTTCTTTTTTTAAAAAAGCAGCCTTTCTGCTTCTTCCCTGACTGTGAGCTACCACGTCTAGTTTAGGAAAATAAATCACCACGCATGATATGATTATGTGCAAAGTAAGAGCAAACAGAATCCAAGTGAAGACATGGAGCTCTAATGTATTAGCACCAAAGCATCTACATTGGCTACTCAAGACTTTTCATTTACTCTTTGGTTTTCAGTTGCGTTTCAGATGATGGTTGCAAGGGCAAGTGACTTTGAGTTAAGGATATTTTACTGTAATTAATATGACTGCTGCCCTACAACTACAAGAACCCTCTTATATCTTGTTGAATGCTGAGATGTTATTATTGCTCTCTAAAGGGATGTTGGTTTGAAAAAAGCAAAAGGACTTTATCTGGTAAGCTCATCTATAAAGTATGCCATTGTCCAATATGGGATGGGACTTCATAATTGTATGGTAAATTATATTAACCTATTATTGGTGTTATGCAATTATTGATTTTTTGATTCATCAGATTTTTATTGAATACCTACTAAGTGTCAGGTACTGTTCTAGGGCCTGGGGATATGATAGCAGACAAAACAAAAGTTCCATGTGTTCATGGAATTTACACTCTTATCAAAGTTTTCTACTTGGGTGACAATTTAAAGTGCTTGCAAAATTCTATCACACCTGTTATCACATTATGATATTATATTCAGAAAAACTCTAAGAACTAGGCGGGGCAGGTACTGATCTTCTCATTTCATAGATGAGAGACTTAACTGGATTCTCCTCTTCACATCTGGCAATTTTCTGGGAAGGGTTGAACTTAGTGAACTTTGTCGGGAGGAGGCAAAAGTGGCTGAGTGTGTGAGGGAGTGTGTGTAGGTGTAAGGACACCTGGGAGACACTAAAGAGGTGAAGTCTGATGACCCCAAGCTGAAATGGATGAGAAGCTCCTACCTTGAAGCTTCTCCTTTCTTGCCCCTTGTCTTCTCTCTGGCTTCTCAGCATTGTAGTGACATGTCCTGAACTCCAAGGTAGGAGCTACTGCCCTCCCTGGGCTCTAAAGGACAGCAGGTGGGCAGGCCACAAGCACTTCCAAGTGGGAGCGTCTCTGCCCATGCACATGAGCTTCACACGAGAGCAGAGCAATGACACATCCACCTGCAAGAAGTGACATGTTCATCACCAACTGGACATTATATCTCTGCAGAGTCACTGGAAAAGCATTGACTGCAGGATACAAATCATGTGTGTTCCTTCTCAGGGAGCATTTCTTAAGTGTTCAGATGCCCATTAATTCTCCAGCAGTGGAAAGCTGCCCTGGTAGCCGAACTCTTAGCCTTCAGCTTCCAGCTAACCTCCTCCATTGATGACATAGGGAAAGGGCTCTCCCTAATAGATAGCAGAGGGCACAGTTTGTTTCTTTCATCTGGGGACAGAGATGAGTGGAGAAGCTAAGAAAATCACAGGACAATTCTCCCACAGAAACCAGCAATTCTCACCTGCTTTGGTCAGCAACCCTTTGATTACTGTTCCCCACCCTCATACAGGGCATTCTACATTTTCTCCAGGGGAGGTTCCAAAATATCCATGCACTAAAATAAATGATATTTTACTTTTATTGCTCCCCGTTATCTTGACTATCAAATGAGAACTGCTCAGCTACCTGCCCAGGGACAGTGAGGATTGAATACATAGCAGTGAGAAGAGCTACAAAAAGTGCAATGACTTGTCTCTCTACACCTGGAAGGACTATCACCTGGGCATTGCCCTGTTCCATGAGGCAGAGTCCCCAGGAAGATCTGGGTTTGTACCTCAGTTCTGCATTAACCTCTCTGAATTCAAGTTTTCTCACCTGAACAATAGGACCCTAACACCAGCTGCACAGCTCTGCAGTGAGAATGCAATATTTTGCATAGGATATATGGCCCAGGGTCCAGAATGTAGCGAGTGATTGCAAAATTAAAGCTGAAGTTTGGGATGTACAGGTGATTTTAGCTCTTCTGTTTTATCCACAGACTATGTGGATTAAAGATAAAATAAATTTGTATAGCACATGACTCATTTCCATTATTTAATTGGATCATTATAGTTTTAAATGATAAAGGGTATTCATTTCTCTAAAACCCTTTTTCCATCACCCAACAAACCAATTTTTTTCTTTTGCAAATATTCAATCAGGTATTAACTTAATACAAAAGCAAACCACCTGGTTTTCCCTTCAGCAGTCTAGAGGAAGGGGTCAGGGATATTATCACTTTGTGAAGGTGAAGATACTGAGGGTCAGAGACAGTCAGTGTTTTCCATGAGGTCCCCGTCTGCTTGGTGTCCCAGCAGCCACATTTCCTGACCCCAGTCTAGCAGGTACAATAGTTAACTGCCCCCCTTTTGGGTTACTCTGATGGATTCTATTAGATGCAAACATAAAAACAAAGCAAAATAGTAAGAATTAATCTAATCCAAAGTCCTTTTACCTACAAGGAGCGATATAAAGGTGGCTGGCTTGGGAGCTCTGGTGGACAAACTGACTTTGTGCTGAGAGCCGCAGTCTGCTAAAGGCTTTGTCCTTGCTACCCAGAAGGCTGGTGTCAACCTGCCACTAAATGGGGTCTTTAGACATTGTTTGTGGCAAACCTGTAACTCAGGCCTTAAGAGAGAACATTCAGAGTCATCCGTCCAGTTGAGAGTGAACAGAAAGCAAGAAGATGAATTTTATGTTTGTTTGAAACAGTTTTGAATTTGCTCCTCGGGAGGAGAAGTCAGTGCTAGCTAATCAGATTCCTGTTTAAAGGAGCAAGGTCTTCAAGACAGGGCCTCTCGGGGTAGACCAGAAGGATGCAGAGCTTGAGACAGGGAACCTGAAAGTCTATATTACTGCAAACTGTCTCCAAAGCCTATTTTCTCAGCTCACATTTGGACTTTATTGGTTCTAATCTGTTTAAAAGGGGGAGGGGAGGACACATCCGATACCATCTGCTTCATTGTTTTGTGGGAAAATGTATGCAGTTAAAGGGGAGAAAAACATTATTTGCCCAGTCTGAAGCTTTCCGTGCTCCCCCACAACTATTCGACCTGAATATATTAAATATTGTAATGTTTTGTTACATGTCCCAGGGCAAAAAAAAAAAAAAAAAAAAAATTAGGCTATCACTTATTAGCTTTCTGTTCCTGGATCCTTCCACAGTTGACTTGGCAGCGCAAAAGATAGTGGGGGAAATCCAAAGATAAAGGTTAAACTCTGTTTTATTATGTTTACAGGATTTAAAGGGTAAGTCAGGAAGTGCTTACATAACAGCAAGTGAAAGTGGGGGATTAGTAACTAGAGCGGGACTTAAAAGCAGCCTTAATCCTCCGAATCTCCAGGGGTGAAAGGTCAACCTCTAACACCAGGTTGTGTAAAGAACGGAGGAGGCACAAGCTTCTGTTTCATCGTGGCCCCGCTAATCCACTGAGGAAATGAGCAGCCGGGGTCTGGGGAGACGTAACCGCCTCCTCCAAGGAAAGCCACCTGTGAATTCAGCCGAGGAGGACGTAATTAAAGTCAGAAGGGCCCGGTGCATGGGGGAGGCTGGCGGATGGGCGCGGCCCCCAGCGGCAGCGTTTGAATGTGGGGCTTCCGCAGCCCCTGAAGAGCCGGCCAGGCCCGGCCCCCTGCCAAGATGTTCGAATAGACCACAAGCTTCCTGACAGGTCCTGTCATCCTGAAAAGCGTGCCAGCAGCCCAAAGACAGTCACACATACCCATGCACACAGACACACACACACACCCATGCACACACTCCCCCATGCACACACAACCACTCCCACATATACATACACACACACACATGCATAATCACATACCCATGCACACACACACACACACCCATGCACACACTCCTCCATGCACATGCAACCATTCCCATATATACATACACACACTCACACACACGTGCATAATCACATACCCATGCACACACACACACACACCCATGCACACACAACCACTCCCGCATATACATACACACACACATCATAATCACATACACATGCTCTCACACAAACTCACACATACATATTCACACACATGCACACACGCACACACACACATACACAGCCTATTCAGTAGCCCTGGAAGGGGCTTGTTGACTTACTGAAAGAATCAGCTGCCAACAACACGGGCCCAAAAGAAGTATTAATGAATCTCTTACTCACTTGCTTGGTTGCTCTTGCTTGCTCATCAAAAATGGAAAAGAAAATCTAACTCATGAATATAAGATTTAAATAGATCCTCTAAAATTATAGTCAGCCTCATCCCCTAGGGTTTTAAATACTTGTGGATGCAATTGTCTTTAAAATACTAAAGTGTGCTTATCTAGCTTTCTGACCCTCTCACTGTCCATCTACAAAGCCACCCAACCCCAATCGTCTGGATATTTTTTGATTGGATGTTTATTTAACACATCTTAAGACACAAAATTAAACCTGAAAGGCAAGTGTGACATCATATGGACCTAAGCATCTTTTAATGAGACGTTTAAGAACAGGGACAGCAAAATTCGGGTGCAGTCTCCTTTTACTCCTCTGCATCTCTGTTGGTAGCCATTTCAGGCCAAGAAAAGCAGTCAACTTTATGACCCTCACCCTGGCTTTATCCAAGGAGATGTCTTTCTCTAAATTCCCCATAAAGCCGTACTATATTCCAAGGGATGTTTCAAGTCTGCAACTTAGGAAACGTCTTTCTTCCATGCGTGGATGAATCGCAACTTTGGATGCAATCAATTTACAGAAAAAGTTCCAACGCATTTCTGCACAAAGCTAAGAAAGCTTTCAGAGTAGCCGTTCCATATTTATTCTGAGCTGGCCTTTATTAAATCACTGGTGAAAAATACGGAGATTTGTCTCAGCTGTAGTTTCATCATTTTACAACAGCAGAAGCATTTATCTTGTGAAATTGCACAAGCCGAGTCTGGTGCAGGCTGATGCCTCCGAGGGTTTTGGCATTAGTATTGGATTGTCTTGCCTAAGGTGTCTATGACGCGTTCAGCTGCTAATAGCTTATGTTGTTCATTTTTTACAGAATTTGTGGTTTAAGCATTATACTTAGACTATCTCAAATATTTCTTTCCTTCTTTTAAAAAAAATTGCTATCAAATAGTTTAATGTGAAATGTGAAAAGTGCTTAGTTGCATATATTTGATTCTCTGCCACCCCCTTCTTTCCTTCCCGTCTCTGGAGTCCTCAACTTTTTCCTTGGTGTTTCAGAGCCTGGCTTGTTCTCACTATTTTCTTCATTAAGTCAAAACTAATAAGCCAACTGCATTTGGAAAATGAGGGGAAAGATTGGGTATTTGCTTCCCTTGGGATATGAGCTTAAAAAATAGATCATACACAGGGTTCAGGTACATGCTGTGAGGATACAGCCTAAACTCGGTTGGTACTTAAGGTGAGAAACCAGAGATAGAAGACTTACTCAAACACCCAAAGGTGTCAGAATCCCAGAGGGGGAAAAAAGCCTCATTACTATACCCATTTGGCTTTATAAAGGGTCGAATTGTACCCCTTGATTCAATCATTTGATACAGTCGAATTTTATGTTAAAATGGTTCCCCCAAATAACACACCCCTTCTACAGAATTCCTTTAATGGGGAAAAGAAAAGAGGGATGGAGGAAAGAAAGGTCTTTAAAAATCCAAAGTCTCAACCAAAGCAAACTTTAAACTGGAAATTCCACTCCTAAAGGAACTTGTCTGGGAGGGAACTCAGTTGAAGGAGCTGAGGAAAGAAACTGGTTATGACGAATGGGTACAGGGTCAAAAGTCAAGACACAATGATTTATTTAAGAAGGAACAATTTCTAAGTAATGGCCCCAAATGAGCTCTTAGAAAGAAGATGAGGCACCCAAAAAGGAAGCCGTGTGCAGTGCATTCATGGGGCAGACGTCGTGGGAGATCCCAGGAATCCAGAGGACAAACCCAACCAGGATGTCCGTGATGGCCTATTGAAAAGGACAAGGTGGGATACATGTGCACACAGGAGATGTGGAAAAGGGTCATCTCGTCCTCATTAGCAACCTTTCAAATCTCTTTCCTCATCCCCAGACTTGGAGTCTGATGTGGAAATGACAGCAAGCCTGAAGGGAGAGAATGTGTATATTTGTGTCTTACTAAAAGCAACCAAGAGGATTTGAAGTTAAAATGGCTCTGTCCTAGTAAATCCCCAAATTTGGTAAAGCTCAAGCAGAAAACAACATAACTTACACCCAGGAGCTCCATATTTGTATTTGGAGGCTGTCACAAAAACAGGGAGCATGCCAGACAGAATTGAGATCATAGAATTGAGAAAAATAAGATCAAAAGCAAAAAAATAAGCTCAAGTACAGATAAGCCACACATTTTGCTCAAAGTCACATAGGCAGAGGCTGCCAAAGCTCAAGGGTCGCCCATTTTCTAGGGCTGAAGCCCCTCTGTAACTTCTATCTTTCATAAAGGAGAAAAACAGGAGATATCAGGCTGCCACTCCCTTGTCCTGAATGACATGGTGGGATGGGGGGAACTCAAGCAAGGAGCAAATCCTGGCTCCCAGGCTCACCCCCTGTGCCAGCCTGGGTGAGCACATAACCTTTCCGAGTCTCAGTCTGAGAAATGGGGTGACAAGGGCCTTTCTGAAGGACTCCTGCAGGGATTTGGGGGTATGATGTGTGTAAAGCACTTAGCATAGTGTCTGGCACAAAGTGAACTCTTCATAATGACAGCTGTTATTATCACTTAGCCAGGCAGGCTGAGCACATTGGTCTAACTGGCCTCCTTTGTAAGAAGCAGCTCTACTGCCCACCCCCCCACCCCCCAGACACCTCTATGCAATGGGGTCTCCACTTAGGGGAGAACAGGACCATGTATTCAGAGACCAACCAAATACTACAGGCCCCATTTTCCCTTCCAGTCTCCTCACAGATAACCCTCTAAGTTGATGGGGCATGACTTTTAACCCATACTTAGAGCAGCTCCTGCAGCTCCTGCCCCTTTCAGAAAGAATGTCCTCAACGGGCACTGGTATCCTTGTGGTACAACCAGGTGCAGAGTTGGGGAGGGGGAAGTGGGGCTAATTACTGGGCCTGGGTGCAAGGGCTGGGGGGAGGGGCAGGGGGTTGACAACTTTCCAGAAAAAGGAGAGGAAAGGAGTCTGGAAGGGAAAACGCAAACACAGCTCTCGTTTTCATAAAGCAGCTTTCTTCTCTTAAAACAACAACTTATACAAAACCATACAATAGGCAGAGGAAATAAAGATATGTCCTTTTCATAAGGACACAGCTCAGAGAGGCAGCTTTACAGTTGCTGAAAGAGTTATTGGTTGTGTCTAACCAATATCTGATTTCTCCAGGACAAAAAAAGAAAAAAAGATGCTTTAAATAAAAATCAAGCTTCATTTTAACCCAGGAAATAACTGCCTCCTTATAATATTTGTGGGCACAGCACCAGGTCCTCTCTATAGCAGCCCCGCTTCTTTTCTTTATGAGAAATTCAAGAGGAAATGTCAGCATTTTGAAAGCAAACATCCCTAATTCCAAAACCTTGCCTCCAAAATGCTGGCCTTACTGCCTGTTAAAAACCTGAAAAGAGCTGGCAGCTTGAATTCCTATTACATATCCCAATCCATTAGCAGCGATTACGCCTTCTGGCACCTACAGCTTTGCACTGTGGTCAGTGCTAACAACTTCACTGCCGCCTTCTCCTGTTATCAGAAATGTTCATCTGGGTTAATCAAAATAATAAGGAGAATGAACCCTTTAATGAACACTGTCTGTGCCCCATGACTTTTCCAAACACTTTCCATGTATGGACTCATTTTGTCCTCACCCAACCCTCTGGGGTAGTCACCACCACTAGGTGCGTTTGCAAGCAGGGCTCTAGCTTTCTTTGGGGGTGCCAAAGGAGCGATTGTGCTCACACCCCCAGGTCAAGGCTGCAGTCTAGAGCCCAGGGTCCCAGTTCTGTCTCTCCCTAACAGTGGGTGACTTTGGCAAGATGCTTGAGCTCTTTAAACTTTCGTTTCCTCATCAGTTAAGTAAAAGATGGGCAGCTAGGACTCCTAAGCTTCTTTTGAATTCAGGATAGTTATTGCTTCCATAGAACCCAAAGCCAAGAGCCTTGAAAAAAGGAAATGTTTATTGCTCAAATTAGTTCATGGCTGGGATTTTAGACTTGGGTATCCTATCTGTTGGAGACGTGTTGCTCCAGTTGAGTTGGGGATCCTAGCCAGCTACTCTGCTAAGAGAGAAAACAAAAAAAAGGAAAAGAGCTTGGAAAAAGCTTGCTTGTCAGATCTGATTTTAGCACATGTGTCTTCAATTACCTCAAGGAGTGTCAAGAGAATTTCAAAGTCAAATTCATTCATTCACGTTTTAAAGTGGTGGTGGAGGGAACCTCATGGAACTATTCAAGGAAAGGGGCCTTGGGAGAGAGGCTCATGGAACAAGTCGAGACAGTGTGACAACCCCAAGTGTATAAATATTTCTGCTTTTAAACTTCCATCTATCTTTCCCTCTAACGTATTCATGAAGATGAGCTTTAACTCCTCAAGGAACAAGAGTCAGTGATCCACCATGGACGGAACCCAATGCTGTAATTCTGAGCACAGACCTTTAAACTGATGAGATTTTGCAGTTGCAACTCTAGTTTAATCCTAGTGTAGGAATTTAAGCCAGAGGAAATAAACAATATACAAAACTAAAAACTCCATGCTTCTCTAGATTGTTGCAGCAGTGTGGAAGGTAGTGAGGGAAAAGCACAAACTTTAGAGTCAAGCAGATTGAGATCAGAAACCTAGCTCTTCAGACGCTTCATCTCTGAGCATTACTTGCCTCCAATTAGAAAGACAGGATAGTTTCTACACCAGCAGGTTTCATAAAAATCAGTTGTGAGCATATGCATGCAAAGTGTGTGGTGCAAATAATAGAGTATTTGATGATTAGTTTTTGTCCCCCTCTTCCCTTAGAGAAAAAAAAAAAGAGCATTTCAGAATTTTAAAAGGTAAAACCTAAGCCCTCAAGCTGGAGAATGTTCCTTGGTTGACTGAGACGGGTTCCTATAAAAACAAAAAAAGCATGAAAGCATTTGTGCAAAGTGTTGGGAACAAGACTATTCAATTATTCGCTTTTGTCTCTTTTCCCTTAAAAAGAGTATCAAGTTTTGTTTCGTGTGTGTGTGTGTGTGTGTGTGTGTGTGTGTGTGTGTGTGTAACGTAGAGCTAAAACACTCAGCAGAGACCGTTCCTTGCTTGCAAGACGCAGTTCTAAGAAGCTGGAAATGAGATGGGGGCGGGGGTGTGGGGAAGCCCAAGGCACCAAAAGGCAGAAAGTCATGTTTCTCTAAGATGGAACACAAAAATGAAAATCTGATCCTCCTTTATCAAAGTGCATGATTGTTGAAGGTTTTCATTTTTACTCTTTTTACTTATTGTTCACCTGAGCTATCAAAAAAATAAAACCAGGTTGTTATATTTATAATGGCCTAGGAAGAAGATTATATCCAAGAAGCTTTATGGCTCCTAAAGCATGCCTTCCTGCCCTGTACCACACCCTAATAGTAAGGACAATAATTTACTCATAAAGCCTGATGGCTGGCATTTGTATGGACGTTATTCACCTACTGCATGAGAATTAAAATAAAATTACCTTCTCACCAAAGGACTTAGGAATCACCCTGGGCTAAGGCTGGGGTAGAGTTCAGAGGAATCTGGGTTCTGAGGATCTTTATTTCTCGATGAAATTAGTGACTGCCTTGTACATTAAATGAATTACATGCAACCTTAAATACATATTTTCAAAATACAGCCCTGCCCAGTCGGGTCTAAAAATAGATCTTTCCTTTCCAAAAATCAGCTCATTTTGACCATTTTTTGGCTGTTGCCATGGTCAGAACCATTTCACCAAAGCCCTGATTGCCTCTTTCCAGCCTGCAGAATGCCCAAGGATGGTGTGCTTTTGCTACAGAAGCCCCTGGGGCTGTACAGCTCATACATCAGTCAGAGAAGAAGAGACAGGAGGGAGAGGGAGAAAAAGGGGAGTAGGGAAGAGGGAGGGGCAGAGAGAGAGACGAACCCACAAATGGTCCGTGGTCTCATTTCTGTCTCAAACTCTCAGATGATTTCAGAGAGAGAGAATATGTTTTTGACCAAATGTTCCAGCCGGTCTCAGCCTGCAATTCACCCTTGGACATGCCAGCATGCACTAGGGGTCTGTCCTATTCTATCACTCACCAGTCTGGCCATCTGGCCATCTTTCCCCAATACATTCTGACTCAGAGGATACAGACATATTTCATATGGAGACACACATATGATAAATAATATTTAGGTTTAAGGAGATTTATAGAGATTCACACGCATACCTCAAAATATTATTTATACAACACATATTCAATATCTTCTCAATTATCCCAGTCAAGAAAGGGAGAGGATTATCATTGTGGCTATAGCACTAGAGTTCAATACAATCTCTGGGGGGTCACTGCTTATTTCTGGAAATACTTAATCACTGTGGCCATATCATATAATTTAAACTTACAATTCCCTTGTTTTTTCATGATAAAAGTTGTTTATGGTTACAGAATATTTGAAAAATGCAAAAAATTAGAACAATAAGAGGAAAAAAATCATTCATAATCTTAGAATTTAAAGAAAGCTGCTTTACCAGTTGAGTGTCTTTGTGTCTACTCTTTATTTATATACCTCTAATAGTTTTGATCCTAGGCTTTATGCAATTTTGTATCATCCTATTTTTTCATGTGAAATAAAGCATAACATTATTTCTTGTTATAAGGTCTTTGCAAGCCTAATTATACATGATTATAAAAGTTACTCTGAATGGAGTACCATAATTTGCATGATCATCGTCTTACACTTGGACGTATAATTTGTTCCCAGTGTTTTGCCATCAAAGCATCCTCTACCTCTCCTCTGCTCGTAGTTTTTCAGTTTCTGTTTTCCTCCCCACCAATCCACACCATTTCTCTCAAATTCCTCAGAAAACCTGACCACATTTCATTATTTAACACAGGTTTTTTGAGCTGCTACCACAAGCCAGACCCTGTGCTATGCCCCAGACACATAGCAGCAGACAAGAAAGGCAACATCTCTTCAGCTGTGGGGCTCACCTTTGGCCAGACTTTGTCCACAACTTTTCCGCACTTCTGGAATCACTGTGCTTTACTGATAAACCATAAGAAGCACCTCCTCACTTAGGGGTCAGAGATGATTCCAGTAGGTTTCTTCTGGTACTCTCCATGGCACAGCACTTAGCACCAAGCTTTGCAAACTGTGAGCAATTTGCACACAGCAAGAGTGAACAGAAACTTCATTCTTATTCCCGTGGATCAGTCTCCCCCCTGCTCCATTGCGTGGTCTCGAGCTATTTGTTCACGTCAATACGTGTTTTACTGACCACCTGTTACATTCCAGACTCTGTTGTTCAGCGTTGTGGGAAAATAAAAAACATTCTTTAATAATATCCCATTCCCCAGGCCTTCCTCCGAGGAGGGATAATAAAACAGGTTCAATGGTAGCAAGAATATGAGAAAGACTCTGTCAAGTAATAATAAAGTAGCAGCATTATGTATTAGGTTCCTGTTGTGTTCTGTTCAAGTTTCATGAACTTTGCATCCCTTTTTTTATGTGGTGAAACTAAGACCTGGTTCTCTTGGAAGCAGCCCTCCCAAGTGAAAGGAGGACACAGAGGGAAGGAAAAGTCACTATGGCTGTAGGGAATTGATCAAGTCTTATACCGGAAATGCCACGTGGACAGGAACTTGGAGGCTTCATGGTACTCAGAAGCCTGGAGAGAGAAGGAAAACACATCCCCAGGTAGAAAAAATAGTGTGAGCAAAGACCTGGAGTCAGAAATCTGAAGGTATCCCAAAAACGGTGACCACTTCTGGTATGAACTAATGTATCAGTCAATAATGCTCAGAGGGAGGTGTGGCAGGACTAGGGAGGGGAGAAGACAAATGTGCAGGGACATTTGAGCACCTACTATAAACCAGAGAGAGACCCTACCTACATTAGCTCATTTAAGCCCCCCACACCCTTATGGGGTCAATATTATGTTCTCCATTTTGAGGGTAAAGGAACCAAGGCTGCTAGTAAGCGGCCAACTCAGAATGTAAACTCATCCTACGTAGTTAAGAGCTCAGATCTGAGTCCTGTCTCCTCCACTTGGTAACTGTGAGAACTTGGGCCAGTTACTCAGCTTCTTTGTGCCTCTTTTGGAATCCAAACAAGGACTCTAGACGGCCTCCACCCCGCAAGCGGTGGGGCTGGTGGCTTCCCTAATAGAGAGCTTGGGTTTCCAAGCTCCTGGCTCAGGGCAGAGTTGGAACTTTACCCATCGGGTTTGATTGAGCTTTAATGGCTCTTTTCTGTTTGGATGCCCACACCCCGAGTCCTGCAGGACAGAGGCGTGTATCTTGTAAATTGAGTGATGAAGAAATAAGGATTGGCAAAGAGCAGGCTCACTCCAACAGGGCTTCCGGGAAGCCCTTCTGGCTACTGGGGATCACCAAGCTCCCCGAGGTCTGGTGCCTCCTCATGGACAGACGTATCAAATAGCTTCTCTAGAGCTGCAGGAGGTGTAGCTGAAGGCTCTTATTGCTGAGCTCATGTTCAGTGCCACCTCGGGAGGGGACACAGCAATAGGCTTCCTTCCCTTTCTCCCCACCACCTTGAGAAAAGGGAAAAGAAACTCACTGTAAAGGAAAACTCACATTTCCTGATCACCTGCTGAGGATGTGCTTTATTTCTTTAATAACCCTCAGCAAAGCTAGGAGGAAAATGCTATCATGCCCATTTTACAGTTGAAGGTACTGAGGCCCGGAGAGGTGTGAAAGTGGCAGCACCCAAATTTAAACAGAAGTTTCCCAGCCCCCAAGTCAGGAGCGTGCCACTTCCCTTCCAAGATGGGTGTGGCTTGGAGTGCAGCTCACACAACACAGACAGGCTGGGTGGAGGTGGGCTCTGTTCAGGCACAGTAAATTCCATACCAGAGCTGTTGTCCAAGAAAAAGGGGTCCAGAAACCTGGCAGATTCCAAAGCCTGAATCGGTTGGGTCCAGTTAATTCAATCTCAAGAATTCTCCACTTGTGCTTGGACCTGTGCTAGCGGCTGGGAGGCTGGGTGGTGCAGAAGTGAGGAAGACATGGGGAGAGGGGTAAAATAAAATGATTATAATATCAGGTACCAAATTATTTGACAACGATAAGGGGAACTAAGACAACAGCAGAGACGCTGAGCTGTGCTGGAAGGAAGGAGAGAAGGGACAAGAGAACAGAGTCATGAGCTTGTAGCACTGGGGTGTGGAAGCACCAGGAAAATCCCTCATTTAAGCATTGCATTTACTGCTCTCATCGCATAGTGTTTTAAGCAAAATTTATCTGGCTGTTTAAAATACAGAGCGTGTTTTACAAAGGAAAATAAAAAATAACCTCCGTTGGCATAGGGGAAAAATGAAAAGCCCTCCATTGGCATAGGGGAAAAATGAAAAGCAATTCATGTGCATGCTTAAAAACTTCAAACTGTGGAGAAAGGCACAAAATGAAAGGCAAAACACCCCCCTTTCTTCTCTCTTGAAATCTCTGTTCTCAATAGTAACACTATTAACAGCTTTCATTCTTACAAAAATTTATGTGTGCATCAGTATCTCTCCATATTTATTACACCACTATATTATACTATATTACACCACTATATTATACCACTCACTTATACCTGTTTTTTTTTCACCTTAATGCCACTTTACAGATCTTTTCATATCAGCACAGTCCCTCATTCTTTCACTATTGCATGTCTGTTCATCATATGGATATATCATAAAAGTTTTAACCAATTCTCTTGATGGACACTTTGTTCCCATTTTTTTCTCCTCTCAATTTCAAACAATACTGTAGTGAATAAGCTTGTATGTCTATTTTGGTAAATATTTACAAAAATATAAATATATTCAAAAGATAAATTCCTACAAATGAACTTATGAATCAAAGGGAGCAAGAATGCAATTCTAGTTATAATAAATATTAACAAATTGTCCTCTGGAAACATTACCCCAATTTATATTCCAAGCATGAGGCTGACTTCTCCATACAATTGCCAGCACCAAATATCATCAAACCCTTTAATTTTTGTCCATCTAGGTTATAAAAACTACCTTTCCTTTTATTAAATTTTGGGTGAAATTGTTCATTATTTTTCTATTGATTGCCTCACCCGTTGTTAACTTTTTTTCTTAATGATTTTTATTAGTTCTTTGTTAATTAAAAACTTCAGTCTTTTGCAATACATGTAGCCAACCTTTTTCCTCAGGTCTTTGTCATTTGACTTTCTATATGTATTTTTGCTTGCAGATACCTTAGACTTTTAAACCATCAAAATTTTCAATATATTCTGAATTAGGTATCTGCTTTAAAAAAACTTTCTTATACTTTTTATTTTCTGAAACTTATATACTTTTTTTTTTTTTTGCATGTTTACATCTTTGGTCCAATTGTAAAATCTCTTGTTAAAAGGAGTAATCCAAACTTCATTTCTCCAAAACCATTTTTTAAGATAATTTTTTCCCACTGCTTTTAAATACCATTTTATCCTATATTAAGTGCCACATAAATTTATCTATTTCTGTTCTCTTCATTTTATTCCATTAAATTTTTCCTTCAACTTTTCTTCTGGTACAAAGCATTTTATGTATTATAACTGCATAATACATTTTTTAATACATGATAAAACCAGTCTCCTCTCATTATTCTTCTTTTTCAGAAGTTTCAGATGTTTATTTTTCCAGATGAATTTTTCCAATAATATTGCCAAGTTTAAAAAAATGCCATTGGTATTTCGATTGGGAATGCATTGAATTTAGAAATCAATTTAAAGAAAATTCATAACTTTATAAAGTTGAGGCTTTCTATTCAAGAGGCTTAGTGCATTTTTGTTGTTACAGAAATATTTTTCTGAGTCTCAGTTTTTTTTCATTTAAGGCCTGAACATTTTTAAATTAAGTTTACATATAGCTTTTATCTCTCTGGTTGCCATTTTTAATGGAATTTTTATTTGTCTCATTTTCTAAATTATTTTTGCTCCTCCCCAGAAAATTGTGTCAATTTTTGCACATTTATTTGTTAACAAACATTCTATTGAATTTTTTTTAACAGTCTTAAATTGTCTTAAATTTTCTTGGTATATAATTATACCATCTGCAGGAAACTAAATTTCTATCTCCTTTTAAGTGTACTTCTTATTCCTTGCTTTTGTCCAATTACAATGGTTAATACTTTCGTTGCAAGATTAAATAACAATTGTTATAGTAATCATCCTTGTTTCATTCCTGGATTTAAAAGAAAACATTTCTATTCACCACTAAGCATGATTCTGACTTTTGGTTTCAGATATACACACACATACACACACTAAGGAGTTATTTATATATTACTACTTTTCTAAGATGTTTTTAGTTGTAGTTTTCAAAATCAGGAATAAATGCCACTCTTGTATTTTATCATATTAAGGAATTGTCTCTATTCCTTTTTTGCTAAGCGTTTTTAAAAATCAGAAATGGGTATTTACTTGGTCAAGCTCCTTTTCAACACCTGTTGGAATTATCAATTTTTGACATAATATAAAATATTACATTAGTAGATATTTGCAATTTGAATCCCCTCTTGCATTCCAGGACCAAATCTTAATAGTGTGCAGTATATCGCTCTTTTTCCTGCATGCATGAATAGTTTTCTACTTGCTAACACTGTATTTATTCATATTCATAAATGAGATTCATCTGTAGTTGTATCTGTGCGTATGTGAGCTTTGAGGTGAGTGGGTGTGTGAGTTGTCCTCAGTATCAGGGTAGATTTTTATTAGCTCTTTACTTATCTCTACCTTCACTAACTCTGAACCCCTTACAGAGAAAAATCTGTCTGATCCATGCATGAATCCTCAGCATCTAGCAATGAGATAACATTTAATATTTGTCTGTGGAATTGAGCTGATGGTAGGGCTGCCAAACAAAATAATTTTTTAGTGTAAGTCTGTTCCTAATATTGTATGGGGCATACATAAACTAGAAAATATTTCTTGTTTATCTGAAATTCAAATTTAACTGGATGCCTTGTATTTTTATTTGCCAAGTCTGGCAACTCTAGTTTTTGGAATAAAGAAAAAAATGAAGTGGTTGACCAAAATGACAACCAATAGCTCCAGTCACACTGATCATCTATCTTAGGAGCTCTGCAAAGTGAAGCGACAAAGGCTTCCTGGGCCTGGGAGCCTCTGAGGATGGATGTGGAGGGAATTGCTTATTAGAGATTTAACAAGCATCTCTGGATATGTCTTATAGGTCTGTTTCGTGGTTTGAGTGCTCACCTGGCTTTGGAATATTACTATCATAAAAGACAAAAAATAAAAAAAAAAAATGGACCACGCTGGGTTTATAGCAATGACTAATGCAATAAAATAGAAAAACAAGTAAATGGGCATGTTTAGTGAATGAAAGGGGTGATTTTTAAAAATTATTTCTTTCCCCTTTGGCACTTGGCTGAGACAGCCAGAATAAAGTTCCTGGGTCTTGTCACGCACAGTGGAAACAATAGCAGGCCAACAAAGACTTAAGTGCAGCCTTGTAGACATCAAGTCATTCTTAATTAGGCCTGGAGAAAACCATTTGCTGGGCAAGGCTGGCAGAGGCCAACGCTGGTGGTTGCCCTCCCCTTCTAGAACTCTCCTCTTGGGGTGGGGGGATGTGGGGCTGCAGCTGCCTGTGGATGAAGGAGCAGTCTGCAGAGAGGAGGGGTGCATCTTGCGGGTAGATGGAGACCTGCCATTTGGAGGGATTTCCCAAGCAAGAAAAAAATGGGGGACCTCAGGGATGGGCAAGAAGCAATGATGCCACAACTTCCTGTTGACTGGGGACATTTGGATGTGATAATTCCTCGTTCTCATTTGCTTTGTTTTGTAGCCAGAATATCCACATTCCGCACCCCTTAAAAATTTCCCCCCTTAATACTTCTTAACCTCATCTTTCAGCATTACCTACCTTGTAGAGTACACTCAGGTCATGATGAAGTTCTCTCACTTCCCAGGGGACCCCAAGTTTTCACCTCTAGACCCTGAGCATACTCTGGCTCTACTTGCAAGGTCTCTCCCAGCCATGATTGCCTAAGTAATAACTATCTCCTCAGACAGAACTCCCCTCACACACACACACACACACACACACACACACACACACACAGTGCTGCACAAGGACGGGACTTCTGGGCTGAGACAGAAGCTTAGCTGTGCCTCCATCACAGCTCTTACTACACACTTAGCATTGTAATTGTTTAGATGCTTATTTCTCCCACTACTCTGTGACCTTGCTAAAGGCAAGAACCATAATTTAGTTTGCTTGACACCTCTGGACCTAATTCCTGGCACAGTAGAGTCTCAATAAATTGTTCAATGAAAGTTCAATAAATAATGACCCAAGCTTTCCCCAAAAGACAAAGGAAGAATACCCAGTAAATGGGGCACAACTTAAACTGGCTAGTCTGAAATCGTAGACATTTTGTTCCACATGCCTCTGACTAACTGTGGATACTCCAGGTGGGCTCAGCCTGTGCCAGCTACCATGAGAAACACAAAGAAAGAGAAGAGGTGCACCTCGCCTTCAAGCACACTGCAATCAGCAGTCCAATAGAGTGGACTTAAACATGGCAAACAACTAAGCTTAATATGAAGGTAACCTACTTTAAAAGACTTATAAGTCTGCATTTGCCCAGTCATCAATCCAAAAGAAAAAAAAATTCAGTTTCATAGCTAGATGTTTTAAAAGGAAGAAAAGTGTTGGAAAGAAAACCAACCCAGGTTTGAATCCAGGCTCTGCTACTTACAAACTGTGTGATTTTAGGCAAGTTAAGAAAACTCACCGAACCTCCGTTCCCTAAAATATAAACTGGGGATAATAATTAAATATGAGGGGCAAATGAGATTATGTCTAAAGCATGTAGCACAGTACCTGGCGCATAGTAATATTTCCAGAAACGGCAGCTAATATCATTCTTCTCCATGATGCCCAACCTGAGGATATTTGTGAATTTTTTTTTTATATTTGGATATTTGCTATTACATAAATGAAAGCATTAGAATATGTATGGTTTCCTTTGTTGTCTGGGTAGTTGGTTTTATTATTGTGGGAACACAATATGTGCTCACAAGCCACACTCTTTATGAGTGTAGAGGGTCGTTTTTAAAACTCACTTCTTCCCGATCCTGCCAATTGGTGAGAACAGCCCACTCCGAGTTCCTAGAGGGCCAAACCAAGGGACTGCATGTCTGGATGACTGCTGCTGACAGACGAGCTCAAGTTTCTGCAGGTTCTGTATGCCTCATGCTTGCTCATCACTGCCGTTCCCATTGGTGGGTGGGTGGGTAGGAGGATGGAAGGCAGGGAGAGTTGGTTTTCTAAAGAAGAAAATCTGTGAGCTTCCCAATCCTGATTGCCACCAGGAAGTAGCTTCTTCTCAAGGGTCTACATTTCCTTCTCATAATGTGAAGAAAAGGATGCTCTTCTTTGTCTCTTTTTAGGGAAAGCATGGAAGAAGCAGCAAGCCCTGGGTGTCCCGGGTGAGAATTCAGTCTTTCAACATTCCTGGGGGGAGCCTTTAATTCTCCCCTTCTGCGGTCGACATTCCAGGCACCTGCCTCTCTGCTTGGGGTTTCCTTTTAAACTTGCCTATCTTCTCTACTAAGCTGTGAGACCCTTTAGGACAGGGACCATGCCTTCTTCATCTCTTCTATTCCCAGCCCCTCACGTAGTGCCCAGCACACAGGAGTTGTTCAACGAGTATTTGATAAACAAATGAAACGGGAATCAATCCGTGAAGAAATATAACTTTTTTTAAGCTTCTTTTTATTCTCTGGGAACAGATGACCCAGAATTATCCCCATTTCTCTCTGTGATGACATTTTGGAAGATACTTACTTCTACCCCAGAACCAACATCCATAAGATAAGCATGGGATCCTAGGAATATTACTGTGTTCATGTCACAGCCCACTGTGTCTTAGGGCAGGCAGCTGGAGAGGAGCTGGAGCTGCAGACCTGCCCAGCGTCCTGATGTTGGGGTTCCCAGAGCTGGGACACTCGTGGCCACATGGGAGCTCTGCCAGTGAGGCCACACGCCGCTTCCATCCTGCTCAGGTCTCCCTTTGAGGAGGCTCTCTCCGATTTCCCCCATTATACAAGCATCTCCACATTCGTGTCTGTTCATACCAGATGCTATTTTCAGAAGCTCCAGCACAGAACTGATACCCTGCAAAACTGCAGTGTTTCCTCAACTTTTCACTCTAGAATCCACCTCCTCAATCTAGGTGATTTTCTCCTGTCTGTCACATTGAATGGGGCTTGTCTACCATCTCCCGGCATCCCAGGGCATCTCCAAGGGGCTGAATCCCTCCCGGAAGCACCCTGTTCGGAACATTCCCCTCTCATGCTCACTTCTGTCCTATAGAAACAGGGACCCACCCTCCACTGTTAAAGTCATCCCTTCCAAAGTGTCCTAACTATTAGAGGTTTCAGAAAGACAATCCAATAAGACATTTGGCTGTAACAAACTTTTTTCCCCCATTTTAGACTGGTCAAGAAAATTGGGGAGATATTTTTAGGAAAGCAAGATTGGAGGTCCCTGAATAGACACCGCCTGAGGTCTGTCTACCAGTGTGCCAGTGACACACATCCGAATCACAGTGCCATGCTCAGTAAATGCTTGACAGATGAAAGATGAGTGATCCAAGCACAGATATAAAAATGAATGATATCTGAATATTTTTACTAGGTAACCAAAGATAAAAAAATATTCCAACATGCTTGAGGACTCAGGCCTGTTATTTATTGATTGTATCGCAGAGATCTTTGTATACAGTGTAAGTTAAGTGTGAGTCATCAGGGGTTGAGAACATATGGAGGCTTCATTTAAATTTTATTTCCTTTGTTCAGGAATTCTGTGGAAAGTCCTTTTAACTATGCAGTTTCAGTGGAATTAAACTTAAATAGTTTGAAACTACATTCTGAGAAGGAAACCGACCCAAGCCTGCTTGTGTGGCACTGAGAGTTGTGATTACACGCAGGTGACAGTGGGCAGGTGCTGTCCCGCTGGGCCCAAAGGCAGAACTGTGATTATGTGTGCTATCTAGGTTAAGTGAAAATACATTTGATAAAAAGAACCCCATGTTCAATTTTTGGAGAAAATTGCACTGTAATTTTACACTTTGAACAAAGGCATCTTCTCTCAACTCAACTACATAGCTACAATGGACAAAATATAAAAAGCAAAAGTAAAAAGGCATAGCCATGCACAAAGACATGATGTACCTCAAAATAGAGCATTAAGGGGATAGAAATACAAACAGCTAAGCAAGGGTGAAGAAGGGACCTGCTAGACCCCAAGTCCAGAGGAGATTAGGTGGGAAATAATTCATAGCCTGTGGGGTAACAGGCAGAAAATATCTCCGCCCCAAACAAAGCAGGATAGCAGAGCTAGGCACACCGATTAAAACCAGAAACTCAGGCAAACTGTCCCTGCTCATATAAAGAATCTGAAGAAGTTGCTGTCCACATCATCCGAGGGATGAAGAGGACGTTTACAAGCAGGACTGAAGCCAAGCATCCTGCTGGCTCAAAATCCCCAGGGGAATGGGAGCTCCAAAATGCCAATATAAAACATAGTCCTGTTCTCATGGTTTCCGGGGAGCAGAGGGAGGTAATGCAAAACTACTAAAGACTAGGAGGTGAGCACAGAGAGAAAGAGAGAGAGAGCACAAAAGAAAAAGTCTTATTCAAGATGAGTCTGGGAACCAAAATTCCAAAAGACATGAGGAAAATCAATGCTAAAAATGACCAGTGAAATCATTAGAATTCAATACTTTTTTACCCCAAATTAGACAAAATAAATGAGAAATCTGAAAAATGACTTTGAAATATGATTTATCATTCTGGGAAGAAAGTAGTAGGTTGTGGCAGACCACTGATTTCACTGCAAGAGCCAAAAAAAAAAAAATACAGACAAATTATAAAAATCATGTTTTTAAAGATACTGTAGACTTGCAGAAACAAAGAAAATTAAATGAATTAAATGAATTAAAATTCCAAAGAAGATATGAGTACTTTTTACTTTTGCTTTTTATATTTTATACATTGTAGCTATATATTTGAGTTGAGAGAAGATGCCTTTGTTCAAAGTGTAAAATTACAATGCAATTTTCTCCAAAAATCGAACTTGGGATTCTTTTTATCAAGTGTATTTTCGCTTTACCTACTCAAATTCTGATATGAGTAGTCTTTCATTGGTTGGTTTTTCCCCCTAGGTGCATTTGCTGATTTTGGATTGGGGTTGGAGGTCAGACTTGACATAAACAGAGGAATTCTATTAGAGGAAAGAGAAATGAGCAAAGCATTGGGAGGTTGTGCAGGGTTGGCACAACAATTTGGAAACCTAGGAAGCCATGAATGCACAGCAGATGCTCCCCATGGTTTGTTTGTGAAATTCTGGGGCTGAGAGGCTATGGAACTTTGACAAGGTGGGATGAAGTATACCTTGGTCTCATAGTATTTAGAAGAAATGTTCTTCCTTGAGGAGCAAGGCCTTTCTCAAACACTTACCTGTCTTCTTCTCAGGACAACTGCTAAATTTGGAAGGGGCAAGAATCCATACCCTGAAGAAGGAGAGTGAATTTTCCCCAGTATTTTAAGATTGAGGAGACAGAAATCGGCCAGCCTGCTGATGAAAAGCTCTAGGAAGGACATGTCCAAGAAATGGAAAGGAAACAGGGCTGAATGAAATGAGTCCTACTAAAACTGCAACCTCACCCCAGCCCAGCTCAAGCTCTGATTAGATTGAGTTGATCAACCTTTACCAACCTACCTAACAAAGGGCACAGGGGCCCTTGATGGTGAAAGATATTATCTGGAGCCTCTGCAATTCCTTTTAATACCATGTCTAGCATCTAATAAAAATTACTAGATATGAATCTATCAAAAGGGATCATATAGGCATTCTAGAATTAGAAAATGCAATGTCAAAAATTAAGAATTTCAAACAGAAACTTGAAGATAAGTGAATAGAAAATATTGAAACTGAAGCACAGAGAAAACGGAATGGAAATTAGAGTAGAACATAAGAGACATGTGGAACATAGTGAAAAGCTGAAGGTACATGTAACTGGAGTCCCATCAGGAGAGGAGAGAGACAATGAGAGACACTATTTGTAGAGAAAATTTTGCAAAGCTGGTAAAAGATGCCATCCCACAGATTCAGAAACTCTACGCAAAATATAAAGAAAGAAAATCAAACTTAGGTTCATCGTAATTAAGCAGCTGAAAGCTACAGACAAAGAGAGAGAAAAAATAACTATACTTTAGACATGAGGAAGGGCATTGCTACTTTCAAAACATTGTCAATAAGACTAATGGCTAACTCTTCAACAGAAAGTATGGAGGCTTCCCTCCCCCCAAAAAACAATAAAATAACACCTTTAAAACATTGAAAGAAAAGTTTTCCAACATAGAATTTTATTCCCACTAAAAACATTTTTCAAAAATGAAAGTAAAATAGGAACCAAGTAGAAATCAAGGAAATGACAAGGATAGTCATTCAAACACAATCCTTAATAGAAAAAACTTCAAGCATAAACTACTGATTGGACATAAAGAGCAAATTTTGAAGTGGCAAATAGTTCTAAGGACTTAACCCAGATTAAGTACAAGAAGAAAAAGATATTTAATATTGTAAAATAAAACTAAAGCAGTACCTAGAGGGAAATTTATAGGCTTAAATGTATTTACTGAAAAGCAAAGTGTTTAAAGAAATTAGAAAAGCAGTAAAAACATAAAGTAGAATGAAGGAATTTACAGTGATATGAGAAGATACTATAATAAACTACAAAACAGTCAGTAAGTAATCTATCAATCAAAATCAGAGACAAATTTTAGCAAGCCCATTCAAGCAAGCAGTAGAAAACACAAGGAAACAATATTGGGGCTACAAATTAAGCAAAACTATGCACACAGTGGAGATTCTCTCTCCTTCTCTCCAAACACATACACACATATGTAATATGAATTTTTTTCAAATAAATTTAAAAACTTAGAATGGTAATCGCCTAGAAAAGCATAAATCACAAACATTGACTAGGAGGAAATAGAAAACCTAAATGATTCATAATCATTAAAGTAATTGAAACTTACCCCCCAAAGACATAAACAGACACAAAAAGTACCTTCAAGGAACAGATACTTTTTATATTATATAAATTGTTCCAGAGAATATAAAAAGCAGGAAAATGATCCAGCACATTTTATGAGGCATCCCAAACTTGAAATCAAAATTGGACAAGCATAGACAAGAAAATCATGTTATTGGCCAGTATCACTTATGAACAGACATGAAAAAAAATCCTAAATAAAATTACAGCATATTAAAGTTATCATTGTATGAACAAAATGCTTCAAGACCAAATAAAGTTTATCTCCTAAATGTAAGGATATTTAGGCACCAGAATATATGTATTAATGTAATTCTTTACATTAACATGGTAAGGGAAAACCATATGATAATTCAGGTGGAACAAAAAAGAAGTAGCTGTAGACTTCAACATTCATTCCTGATTTAAAAACAAAAAACAAAAAACTTCTTTAACTTGATATACTATCAAGTTATCAACTTCTTTAACTTGATATACTATATCTATCACAAACCTATGGAAAAATGCAAGTAAGAAAGCAAGAAAAGAAATGAAAAAGAAAAGAGAAGAAAAGAAAAAAGGGAAAAAAGAAAGACCTAGTGAAATGATAATGACATGTCATTTAAAGACATGAATAGCACACGCTGCCTACCATCATCCCTAGAAAGATAGGAAAAAGAAAAATCACTACAAGAACTTTTTTACCTATTATTAGGGTATAAGTAATATGATAAACTGCATAAATTTAAAGTGTATAATTTGCTAAGTTTGACATTTGTATATACCTGTCAAAATACCATCACTCAAAAAAATGAATATATCCTTCACCCCCAAAAGTTTCCTTATGTCCTAGTATAAATCTCTCTCTCGTTTGCCCTTCCCCAACATAATGCCTAGCCCCATGCAAAAAAGTGGCTCTCTCACATTATAGATTAGGTTGCTTTTTCTAAAATTTTATACAATAACGTACCTTTTTTGTCTGGCTTTTTCATTCAGCATAATGATTTGAGATTCATTCATGTTTTTGCACGTACCAATAATTTATTCTTTTTTATTGCTAAGTAGTACACGATTGTATGGAAATACCCCAATTTGTTTATTCATTAATTCATTAACTTGTTAGATATTTGGGTTGTCTGCAGTTTGAACCATTACAAATAAAGTTGCAATGAACTATGTATTAAACACATCCCAATTAAAGTCCTAGCAAGCTTAGTTTTCTCATAAATTGGCAACCCTATCCTAAAATTTATTTGGAATGCAAAGGACTTAGAATAGCTGAAACAACTTTGAAAAAGAAGAGCAAATTTGAGGGATTTAACCAACTGGTTTCAAGATTTATTATAAAGCTACAGTAATCAAGACATTGTGGTTTTGACAAAAAGGCACACACATCAATGCAGCAGAACTGCAAATCCAGAAGTAGTCTTCACATTTATGGTCAATTGATTTTTGGAAAAGGTGCCAAGGTAATTCAATGGGAAAAATGATCATCTTGTCAACAAATGGTGCTGGAACGACTGGATAGATACATGCGAAAAAAATAATAACATCAAATCTAACCTCATACCAAAAATTAAAGCAAAATTAATTATAAGCCTAAATGTAACAGTTAAAATGAGAAAAATCCTAGAAGAAAACATAGGAGAAAATCTTAGTAATTTGGGGTTTGGCAAAGATTTCTAAACACAACTCAAAAACATGAACACAAAAAAATCAATAAATTGGATCTTATCAAAACTAAAAATTTCCTCCCTTCAAAAATCCTACTAGATGAGTAGAAAAATTGGGACAAAATTAAATGAAAAATAGGGTGGGATGGGGGGATGGAATATTTTGGGTATTCTTTTATACTTTTATTTTTATTCTTATTTTTATCTTTTTTTGGAGCAATGAGAATGTTTAGAAATTGTGGTGATGAATACACAGCTTTGATGTACTGTGAACAATTGATCGTACACTGTGGATGATTGTATGGTATGTGAATATATCTCAATAAAACTGAATTTTTTAAAAAAGAAGCAAATACCTATGAGGGCTAATGGACTCAAACAAACAAACAAACAAAAACTTCTGATGAGTCCTTTAAAGGAAATGATGAATGTGTTATGGGAAATTGGTAGAAAGGTTATCCTTGTTATGATGTGGCAGAGAACTTGGCAAAATTGTGTTCTGATGTTGGATTGAAAGTAGAACTTGTAAATGATGAAATTGAATATTTACCTTTAGAGATTTCTAAGCTAAGTGTGAAAAGTATAGCCTGATATCTCCTTGCAGTTTATAGTAAAATGTAGGAGGAAAGGGATAAGCTGAGAATTAAAGTCTTAAGCAGAAAGGAAAAAAACAAACAAAAAAACACTGTTTTAAAAAGAATGAAAAGACAAGCCACAGACTGAGAGAAAATATTTGCAAAACACTTATCCAACATTAACAAACACAAAAAAGTACCTTCAAGGTACTTTTAGGACTTCTGTCTTAAACATCTAAAGAACTTTTACAAGTCAATAATAATAAAACCAACAACCCAGTTTTTTAAAACGGGCAAAAGATTTTAACACACTTCATCAAGTAAAATGTTCATATGTTAAATAAGTACACAAAAAGACACTAAACTTCATTAATCATTAGAGAAATGTGAATTAAAACCACAATGAAATTCTTCTTCATACACACTAGGACGTCTAAAGTTCAAAAGGCTGGCCATATCAAGTATTGGCAAGAATGAAGAGCAACTGCAACTTTCATACACTGCTAGTGGAAATGGAAAATCATGCAACTACTCTGGAAAGAGATTGGCAGTTTCTTTAAACTTTAAACATATATCTACCTTATAACAGAGCCACTCCACTCTTCACCCAAGAAAAAATGAAAGCATTCTCTCCCCCAATGACTTGTACATGAATGGTCCTGGCAGCTTTAATTGGATTAGCCAAAAACTATAATAATTTCAAAGTAACAAAACTGTCCTTATATTTCCAATATATCTAGTTAAAAATTCAAGCAAAGTGTTGTAGCAATAAAAGAGTTCAAAAAGCTTTCTAGAGCAACACACAGAAAGCAATAGCATTCTTATACACCAGAAGCAATCCATTTAAAAAAAAGATAATGTTCTAAATGTTAACAAAACTATAAGTTACCTAAGAATAAATCTAACAGGAGATATTTTCACTAAATATAATGGAGAAAAATTAAAAAACATTATTAAGGAAATAGAAGACAATCTGAACAGAGAAATAGACTATGTTAAATAATTTGAAAGTTAAAAAGGATAGCAATTCTACCCAAAGTATAAATTCAACACAAATCCAAACATATACCAGTAGGAATTTTTATGCAGTTAAAAAAGACGCTAAAATTCATGTTAAAAATAAAAGTCAAATAGTAGCCAAGAAAATTTGAAGAACAAGGAGGAGGATTTACTGTTCTAGATATTAAAAGATATTATAAAACCGTTTTATAGTAATTAAAGCAGTTAAATATTGGCTCAGAGATAAATAGGCCAATAAAAGAGACTAGAGAACTTAGAAAGAGACCTATGCATATATAAAAACTTGGCAAATGTCATAAAAGGTACAGCAAATCAATGGAAAAGTAGGAATTATTTAATAAATGGTATGAGGACAACTGGGGAAAAATTCATTGAAATTCCTATTTCTTCACATACGGGGACAAAATCTGCTATGTGCATCACTGACAAATGCTTATTATACAGATGCTTGGTATACAGAACATACAAAAAATCTTACTAATCAATAGCAAAATACCTCCTACTAGAAAAACAGACCAGAAATATGAATAGTTATTCCACACACAAGGAAATCTGATTGGCTAATATGTGGCAGAAATGTTCAATTTCATTAATAATTATGAAAATGAAATTTAAACCATTTCACATGCATTAGATTAGCAAAAAATTTAGTTTGGCAATACCGGTGTTAGCAAGCATGTGGGGACTTGGGAGCTCTCACTCACTATTATTGTGAAGGTAAATTGGGGTAACCCTTTTGGGGAGTATTTGGTAACATCAAGTAAAGCTGCAGACACTCACAGTCTGTGACCCAGGTTATGGTCATAGACTAGGAAAATAGTGTGGGTTCCAGATTTTTTAGTGGGGAGTCAATTGGCATGTTGTTAACTTTGTATTTTCATCTCTTTCCAAAAAAGAATTTCTGAGAGACAGAGAAGGAGGGAAGGAAGGAGAGAGCGAGGGAGAGGGAGGGGAAGGGAAGAAATGAAAACAAAACGAAAAAAAAAAAAAAAACCAAAAACAAAACGAAACAAAAAAGAGTGAAAGGAAAAAGGTTGGGTCCTTCACTTAGAAGTACTATACTCTTGTCTATTGTTTTGCAAATTGCTGGTCTCAACTAAAAAAATCAATTTAGCAAGTTAAAACTAGCATCTTCTTAATATATATTGTTTGGGGATGGTTTTCCTATGTCCTATTTAAAGATTAATAAGATCATAATTTGTCTGTTATTTTTAACTTTTAGGGAATTATTTTCTGACGTTTTTGCTTCAGGTGTATGTGTGCATTCTGGTGTGTGATGTAAAATATATTGATTTCTTTGGGTTTCAGACAAAGAATTTTGGAATACATTGCTATAAGATGCCAGTGTGAGTCAGTTGCTTATAGATGGAACGGTGCTGCCAGCCTGTCTTGAGAAGCTGTGGACCCACGTGGAGGAGGAGCCCAGCCGTGAGGTGCGTTTCACACCACGTTCTCATCCACAGCGCTAAGTAAAACAAATGCCCTGCTGAACAGGACCAATGATTGCATAAGGTGGTTGGTCTCCAGAAGAGGGTTGGGAAAGTAAGCAGGCAGGAATCGAATGGATCAGCGTGGAAGGGGGACCATTTGTGAGCTGATGGACTCTAAACACATCTGCACTTAGGAAATAACATTACAGATCATTTACTTCTTGATGTCCTCAGTCAAAGAAAGGCAACACACCCTGATGATGATAGCGATGATGATAATATTTTCCCATTATGCAGCCTTTCCGTGGAGGGCACAATAAACTGAATAGAAAAGATCCTCCTTTCCTTACTCTTATGTCGTGGTATATCTAGGCGTGGGAATACTGCATATAGTTCTGCCTTTGGCATCTAAAAGAGGTGGGATAAAAGCGGGAGATAATTACGATGTGCCATGGGCTAGGGACACTGTCATCTGAAGTCTGAGTAAAGTGCACAGACACGTTCAGTCTGAGAATAAAGGGATTTAATGGGCATTTATAAAATCCAGGAGGGTGTGGACTGTGGGCTTGGTCACCCATTTACAGAGCTCTAGGATCATGGTTCCCCTCACTAGCATTAAACGGAAAATAAAATCTTACTTCATTCAACAACATGGGTAAACCGATGGAATCTTACCTAAAAGATGACATAGAAATGTCACATTTCAAAAAGAATCTGGATAAATTCAAGGGTGATAAATCTACCCCTGATTGATAAGGGAAATCAGGCTCTTTGAAACACATCCCTGAGCTGACATCAGGTGACCTTCATTGGGATAAAATCCTGGTGGGTGAACTCAGAAACTAACCTCCCGACAAGACGCAATGCAGACCCGGGGCATAAGCGACCCACCAGATTGCTTCTCAATGAGAAGAATGGATGCTGCATCTTTACTCAGCCCTGGCTCCAGCAACACAGAGAACCTTCTTCCCAGCTCTCCTTTCCTGTCCCCAACAAATTCCCCAAGGCCTGTTGTGTCCAGATGTGAAAAGAGGTGAGACTGCACATGCAAACATAAATTTTTCCTTCTGTGACAGTGATTGCTCAGCCAGGCGTGACCCCACCCATGTCCAATGCATGGTTCACTTGGAAAAAATCAAGTACACGTGGTGTTGACATTGCCCAGGTTTCCTGAGGTGGAGCTGGGACAGCAGGTAACATTTGTGTGATGATGGGGACACCCACTCAGGTGGTGCGGCCATCAAGGAGTGAAGTTAGCTTGTTCCTGTGACTTCTGAAAATTAGCTTGAGTTTATAGCCAGAGTTTGAGTGGAGGACAAAAAGGGAGAGTCAGGGTTAGGTTTAAAGGAAAATCAAGGAAGACAATCACGTTGGGCTGGGAGTCGGGGAGATGTGGGCTCAGGTACCAATGCCCGTAGCTGTAGCTCTTGAGATCTTCATGTGACCTCTTTACACCTGACTTTCTTCTATATTAAAGGATCGAGTGGGGCAGTCCTGACCGCTGTGTGACTCCATGATGCAGCCTGTGTCTTTTAAAAGACCTTTAAAATGCCACAGTACAAAATCCGGTGTGTGTATGCCTAACGTGGTTGAAGTGTTCCCATATGGGAGATGCCCCATCCAGGAAAATGTACAGATGTCTCCAGCAGCTTCTGTCTCATGGTGTCACTGCTGCTCCCCCTTTCTTGCTTCTCCTGGTCCTTCAGGCTTGGTCCCCACTCTGAATGATTCACCACTCCCCAGCTAGGCTCCATGCGTCTCCCAGGAAGCAACTCTGACTGCCCCAAGACTATGCCTCCTGGAACACAGGAGCCAGATGCCACTTTCTGCCCATCTCCAACTCTGTCCCTGCATTGTCCAGTGCAGAGTTAGGAGCAAAACCATGGGAGAGAACCAACCAACACAAGGCCTGAGAAGCAAGCCAGCCCTTCACAGGCCATCTCAGGAGCAAAGGGAGTATTCTTTGCTTTTTATAGGATAAACTCAATTAGTCATCAAATGCTTTTTCCCTAGACTCAAACTATGTGATGAGAAAAACGAAATTGTTTTCTAGGATTTGATATCAGGAAAGCTTGGCTCTTAGTTCTAAAAATGAGAGGGTTTAGAATCAGTGCTATATTAAGATTAACACTAACCTTTTATACTCTGATTAGTGCAAACATCACCACCTAAGAGCCAGTGAACAATAGAAGAATTACCCAATGAAAGTTTGATGAAGCTAATGCTGATGACGGCAATGATAACAGGTAACAGCTATTAAGCAATTACCATGTACTTTTCTGAGCACTTTACATGTATTAACCCACTTTATCCTCTCTCCAGCCTTGTGAAGTAGCTACTATTATTTTCCTCATTGCACAGATGAGTAAAGATTGACGCACAGAGAGGTTAAGTAACTTACTCAAGGCCATACAGCTAGTAAGTGGTAAAGCGAGATTGCCAACCCAGGCAGTCTGGCTCCAGGAAGCTTCTGTGCCTTTGATATATGTATTTCCTGCTGGAATGTACCTATTCATCAAATATTTATTAAGATCTTACTATGTGCTACGCATTCACCTGGGCTAGTGGGTCATTGCCCTCAAGAAGCAATTTGTCTGTCGGGACAGACAGCTATTAAGCAAATGATTGCACAACTAAGTATTTGAATTACAATCATAATTAGTGCTTTGAAGAAGAAGCTCTGAGTGCTGCTTAGAGAAATTACAACAGAGATACTGGAACTCAGCCAGCAGGTCCGAAAGGGCTTCCTGAGAAGTGACATTTAAGCTGAGAGCTGAGGGATGAGAAGGAGAGAGAGAAACACGTATTGTGTCAAAGGAACAGCATGTGCAAAGGCCCTGAGTCAGGAACTAGCTCAGTGGTTGAGAAACAGAAAGGATGGGCTAGAGGAGTCAAGCGAGAGGGGGCTGAATGGAGAGTAGGGATGGAGGCCAGTTGTGCAGATCTTTGTGAGCCAAAATAAATCTTTGGCCCTTTATCCTAAGAGCAATTGGCAGCCATGCTGCACCCTTCCTTGCCTGCTCTGGGACCCAGGAAGCTGACCCAATGGTGAGCAATAAGCTTCCTCACCCTCCAGCTTCCAGGTGGGTTCTGCCAATGGGAAGCACGTGCATATTAGAGGAGAGGTCAGGAGGGAAGTCAGGTTGTCCATGCCCCTAGCTCCCTCCTTGCCAGTTCTGGCTGTATTCCTCTATAGAAGGCCAGAGATTTTGCTAGGTGGTGTAATTCTTCAGCCATAGCAGTGTTTCTCAACCTTTGTTTTTTTCTCATTATCCAACCCCCCCAAGGAAACTTTAAGGACACTTTTTGCCCCTAATTGCTCCCCAGTGAAATTTATGTGCTCTATATATACATGCATGCAAAAAGAGGAGCAATGTGTTTAATACATTAACAGAGGCAAATACTTTCACATACCATCCCACCCACCTCCCCGCTCCCATCACTTCTTCCCCCTTGGGCAGTTATTGCCCCCACTGAGAAGGCCTGAGTTAGCAGTTGCTCCCTCCTGTTGCCTCTCAGTCTAGGGCCCCTACTGCTGCCAGTCTCTGGGTTTCCACTGATCCTTGCTGGTCTCTGTTACCCCTGCCCAAACTTTTGTGCACAGTCCCTTTAGGGTACTTGCCAGTTTACAGTTTGAGCACGCCATCTCTTTCCTACCAGAATGCTGACTGGTATAGGAGCCATTGAAAAGCTCTAAGACAGAGACTGTCATTGTCAGTTTTGCATTTTAAAATCACGTTTTTGGAAATGGGGAGGGGGTGCATTGAAGGCGAGTGGGAGTAGGTGAGGGCAGACCAATTCCAAGGCCATTAACATGGTGTCAATGGTGATCCAGATACTTGGACAGATTGTTCAACGTTTATCCAAATGATTGGTGTCACTACATTCAACCCAAATCTCTGTGTCTGTTCCAGCAATAGTGATCTTTTGGAAGTAAAACACTATGAGAGAAGCCTCCAATTCCTATTTCCATATGAGACTTTGTAAAACGTATAGGGAAGCTGCAGAAGGAAGCTGATGCTGGTTCTTCACCATTTGAAAGTCACTCCCGAAGAGGGGAAGGCTTAAGCTCAAATCTGTCTAGATGCAAGGTCATGGGCCAAATGGGTTCTCAAGCCCTTTAGAGCTCAAAGGAAGCCCTGATACAAGCCGCCGCCGTTCACTGAAAGCCCCAAGGCACTTTAAATACATAATCTCATTAATCAATTCAACAGCCCTGCAGGATTTGCTATTATTTCCCCACTTTAGAGATGAGCAAAACAAGATTCAAAGAAGTTAAGTAATATTCCTAAGATCACACATACAGCAAATAGATGGAATTGGTCATCATTTAAAAGTCAAACCCATTTTATTTACTAAACAATAGTGAGTTCAAAATGATCCTATCTATAGAAAGAATATCGTTGGCAAATCAGTTTTATTTCTCACTCCAATGCCACTGGATTGGAAGTGACTGCTTGGAACATGGTATTGTGAAGAAGTCTGAGACTGAACCGAGCAAAGTGGGAGAGATAGCTGTGATGGATTAGTGATGTCTGTCACAGGCAAGAAAGTGGGAAAATGGGGGCATACATGCCATTTATATTCCATCCCTGTCTAGAGAGTGTCCTGAGTGGCCCCTGACAGTCTTAAGTTACCCAAGGAGACATAAAAACCAAAAGCTTTTACCTGATGCTCACACCGGCCAACAGACTGTTGGTGCTAAGCTTCCCTGGAAGTGTGATGCTGTATTTTCCAAACAGGATTTATTTTTATTATTCCATGATCTGAGCCATTGATCCTGTAAAAATGGCATGAAGTTACTTTCACATCATATCACTTGGCCACAGAGATAGGAACTGAATTCTCTGGACTAGAATACGGACTAGAAAGGCAAACTCTCAAATGCAGTTGTCATCTGGGCCAGCACCCCATGATTCTTGTGGGTGGTCGCGGTGTTTCCAGGAGGGGCATGAAGCCACTGGTAAAATAGACCAGAACCACCAGCTCCCCCTGTCGGGAAGGTAGTTGAGAAAATGGAAATCACAAACCTTTAATTGTATGAACAGATCTAGGAAGTCATGGGATATTCTCTGGTAGGCTATTTATTCATTCATCTGGGGTGTGAGGAAGACAAAGTAGTTAAGTAGGGGAGGGGACAGGTCAGCCACAAAGAGAAAGGAAGCAGAAGGAAATGCAAGCACAATGACAAGAACACAGCTGTGCCCTGGCCAGGGGGCTTACAGTAATGACAGCGAGTGGGGGCACAGGATCACTATAGACTGTACCCATTACCGGGGGGAAGAGGGGCTTCTCTGAGCTCTGAGATGGGCAAGCAGTTTGTTCTGCTGAGATGACCTTACAATGAAAACCTCACAGATCCCAAAATGTGTCATGGGGGAACCTAACCCATGGTGGCCAACCAGTGCCTAAAACATCGGTGCTCAGACTAATATAACGATATAACAGGGCTAGAAAATTATCTACCTCAGAGGCTATCAAGAAAATGAAATGAGCTTATACAGTGCCTAGCCCCGGGGTAAGTGCTCAGTACAGATCAACTATCATTAGTATTCTTGCTTTTATTATTTCTGGTATGACATAGGTGGCAGAAAATATTCCAAAGGATGATTATCCAGCTTGTAATGTTATGAACAAATATTGGAGCTGCTACTGTTTCTGGAGCCTGGATAATTAAATATCTTCTGCTTTCAGTTGCATTTTTCTTGGTTTATTCCTCAAATAACCAAGGGGGAGCTATTCCTAGCCCTACTCTACAGGTGGGAAAATTGGAGCTCAGAGAGTTTATGCGGACTCAGGCCTGGGTCTGTCGGGCACCAGAGCCCACTCTGCTAATTACCAGTGCCAGTGCAAGGTCATGGCCTGTCTTTGTTTAAAATTTTGATGTTGTGTTCACATGAATTATCTGGCACTCATTTTGATTTTTAAAATATGGCATTAAAATATTTTTTAATATTTTATGCTTCAATTCTGCACCAGAAACAAGTGCCTTACTTGGCCTCACCCTAGTCTCGCTGTGCAGCGACTAGCTGTGTAAACATAAGCAAGAGATGAACATCCCTGCACTGCCGAACTCCCATCTGCCAAGGGAACATCATCACACACACACACATACCGACACACACACCCCAGGTTGTTCTCAAGGTTGAACAAAACTTGACAGCACCCAACAAAGTTCTCATTAGAAGGACCACAGAGGGGGAACCATTGCAAGTTGTGTTCAGCCTCAAGTTCCGATTTTCCAACTCTCCTTTGCAGTTCTCCCTCCTCCAAACTCCCCTCAAGGAGCCCTCACCCCAAGGGTCACCCCAGTGACCCAGCAACACATAATAGAACTAAGAACTCTCCAAATGAAATTTCCAAATCTTTTCATGTTAGCCAGAAGTGTCATGCATGTGATGAATGTGGAGGAGCCAGCAGAGATAAAGCAAAGAAAAGATGCTATAGCTTTAAACATAATGCATTTTCAATCGATATCTTTGAGCCGGGGAGGGAGGAGGAAGGGACACTAATGTTAAAGTCACTTTGTTGAAAATCCACTGAAACTAAAAAGGTAATGACAATGGCAGCCAAGAGTGGTCCTAAGAGGGCAATGAAAAAGACCTTGCAGTTTAGAGATGGAGGTGGAGGATGTGGCCTTACAGGAAGGGGTAGGAAGTACCTCCTGGGACATCGACCACCTTGGGAATAACACAGGTAGTTCTGATTGTCAGCTTTTGATGTAATCATCCTCTGAAATGTGAGGCCCATCACAGGAAGACTTTTCACCTGTCAGTCAGCTGAGCTAGTTTTCAGTGGGGTTCACATTAGGTTCATCCCAAGTCCCCAGTTTGACAACCATTGTTTCCTCCAATTTCCCCAACTTGAAGGGGAATTTAATCCATACATTGCTGATGCATTTACACCTAACGTCACAATGTCATACTGAGGGAGCTTTGGGAGAGTCAGGAAAACTCCAGTACTTTCATTTTCATTTTCTGCTCTTTCATTCCCTTCTCCCTTGGTTTCTGGGACTGCATTCTTCTTTCATCCAGCCATAAAAGCCCTCCACCCCAAAGGCTGCAGTTGAATCCCCTGCTCCCAGCCCAGGATATTTCTACAGGTTTGCAATTTGGCAAACACAGGTTCTTTCATCCCCATAAAATGGAAATCCAAACCTGGCTTTTGCAGAAACCCCCTAGCTTTCGACCCCCCTCTCCCCACCCCGTGCCTGGCTACAGCCCTCAGATGGCTATGAAATGAAACAGATGTGCTTAGCCAAGTGGCTGTGCTCACTTGTCCCTCCCTACCCCCACCCCCACCCCAGCACCCCTGGCCAGGGGCCTGTGAGTCCTGCCATCCAGGTTAGCAAACCCTCAAGCTTCAGGGGCTCTCCACATTGGATCCTGTTGTTTCTAATGAAAGTTGACTGGTTGCACAATACCTTGCTTATGCTGCAGGGTCAAATGACAGCCACTAAGTGGTTAAAAAGAATTCAGCCCCAAAGCTCCTAGAGTAGCTGGCCGGGGAGGTGGGGAATGGGGGGGACACAGTGACACATTAAAATGGGGATTTAAATGCCTGTGATTTGTGACAGTCAGAGCTCATCTTCCCAGCAAATGTCTTCTTTATAACTAGTTGTGTGTGTGTGTGTGTGTGTGTGTGTGTGTGTGTGTGTGTGTCTGTTTTTTAAATCCTGCTCTCAAAGACCTGCTAAAATATCATGTGAATACCCTTCCAGGAATAAGTTATCTGTTTCACGGTTTGACCATTAAACTGAGAAAAACAAGTCATTTGTAAACCCAATACAGTTCATAAGTTCCCAGTTATCAAGTAATCCGTGATATCCACTCCAAAGCCCCAGGGACAGCTCAACACAACCACTTTTTGGTGATCTGGTGATGAAAGATATGTTATTGAAAGCCAGGAAGCCTTGGGAAAAAAATGTATAGCAAAACTATCTAAATTGAAATGAAATGCAGATCACTTGACGGCCAGCAGAAGGTTCTTTCTTCCCTTCTTTCTCCTCCCACCCCCAAAACAATTCAGCATAAATGTCTCAAGGCTTAGGACTTGCAATTAAAAGATTTATGTTCAGAATAGAAGCAAAACAATTGCATGGGTTTCAGGGTCCTTGGCATTTCCGAGGTGGATTCTAGTGATGTGTGGATGGCATGGACTTACACGTGATCCATTCCCCTACCCCACCACGCTCAGAACTCATTTTCCCAAGCTTGTCTAAGCCTGTCCTGCTCTCCCATCTGACTAGAATTACTAGAATGTCCACTACGTATGGCCGTTGGCAAAAGCTACTTGTCCTGAGTGGCATTTTTCATTGAGCAACATTATTTGAGGCATGTTTGGGGGAAGAAACCCTATGGGAAAGTCAGATGGCTTAAGAAGACAAAAGAGGCTCTGTCTGGCACAATTGATACAGTTATTGTAGAATTTCACACTTGCAGCTCAATCCCCCAAGTCCTTCTGCAAGCCAGGCTTATGATAGTAGCCTGGCTGTCCCTCGTCCAGCTAAACCGGAAGCTCTCCAGGTTCAGGAAGGATTTCACTTACAATTTCAGAACTTTATCTATGAGAAGAACCCAGACCTGTGTCTTACAATGACCAGGGCAGACAATAGGACCCATTAGGACAACCAAGCTGGCAATAAGATCCATGGTTCCTCCTTTCTCACCTGCCAGAATTAGACTTTTCAAATGATGAGCCCTTCCTTCTTGGCCTTTCTTTCCCTCACTCCACCTCCGTTATCAGTGGCTACCCAGAATTCAGTAATGAAACCCCAGTGTGGAATAGATTTCTCTGGAAAGGAGATGTTATTAACAGAGAAATGTACCTCGACTGGTTCAGTGTCTGCCGAAAGAAAAGTCAGATGTGATTCAGTGGCCATACTTCCAGAACACTCTGTCAATGACAGTTGGAAACATATGTTTTTTATAAATTTCTCATTCCAAAACAAAGACTGACAGTAAAGCCCAGGGCTTTGATATTTATATAAATTGTTAAGTGGTTCGCTGGGGAAAGTACATTTCAATTAGCATGTCATTGCTCATCATGCGAGCCTCAAGAAAGGCGTTCTGATTAAGCTGGCTGTTTAGCAATACATCAAGAGTTGAGCTTACCCTGAGCTGCTCTCTGCAAGGCCACTGGCATCACCTGTTGCCCTGCTGGATTTCCTGAGTTTTATTTAAATCAAATCAGACATTCAAAATTCTACCTTAAACTACATTAATTTTTTAAAATATTACTCTATTTTAGTTCAATAAACCTTTACCAAGCAACCATTAGCTGCAAGCCACCATGCTAAGTGATTAAAGGAGGAGCTGTGACTTAGCTCTGAGTTAGGCCTGACTTCTTGGAGGTTATGGTCTGGTTCTTGGTATAAATGACAGTATTTACCAAAAAGGAAAAACAAAAAACCAACAAACAAAAAGCTGTTTCTGCAAAACAAAGCTTCAATGGCTGAGAGATTTCAAATGGAGTCGAGAGGTCACTCTGGTGGCCATTCTTATGCATTATATAGATAACCCTTTTTAGGTTTTAATGTACTGGAATAGCTAGAAGTAAATACCTGAAACTATCAAACTCCAACCCAGTAGCCTTGACTCTTGAAGACAATTCTATAACAATGTACATTACAAGGGGTGACAGTGTAATTGTGAAAACCTTGTGGATCACACTCCCTTTATCTATTGTATGGATGGATGAGTAGAAAAATGGGGACAAAAACTAAATGAAAAACAGGGTGGGATGGGGCAGATGATTTAGGTGTTCTTTTTTACTTTTATTTTTTATTCTTTTTCTGATTCTTTCTGGTGTAAGGAAAATGTTCAAAAATAGATTGGGGTAATGAATGCACAACTATAAGATGGTACTGTGAACAGTTAATTGTACACCATGGATGACTGTAAGGTATGTGAATATGTCTCAATAAAACTGAATTTAAAAAAAAAAAAAAGCTGTTTCTGGTTATAAGTTCTTTTGGGAAAGAAGGCAGGAGCTATGGACAAAACCAAATGAAAATAAACTTTGCCTTTGGTGGCAGCTATGCCAAACGGCTATTTTACATGCTACAAATAAGAGATTTTCTTTCTCTGAGCCTCTTCCATTTATCTTTTTAGGCCGAGATTATGTTCATAAGCAGAGGATAAATCAATAACTCATCACTCAAAAATCTTGCTGCTAGCTGTTTTTCCCCCCTCCTTTCACGTACTCTGCTGCCGCCCATAGGACAACATTATAAGTTATGAGGTCTTTTATTGGTTTCTTTTTTTTTTTTTTTTTTTTTGATGTGTCACTTCTTGCATCTCATTAGCTCCTGCAGACATCCTCAAGATTGACGGTACAATTTTGTGCAATTCAATCCAGAGAACATTCCAATCTCTCCCAGCCTGAAGAGTCCAGGAAAGACAAGGACACCGAATTTGTTCTCTTATCTCCCCAGTTTGGTAGCTATTTGTCACCATCAATAATTAGTCAAGGGTGGAATAATTATCCATAGCTTGAGTTAGGGAACAAAGTCTCATTGGCAGCAAGGAAGGGAACAGTTGATTCATTTGGGAAATGTGAGGTGAGTAGGTAGCATAGTTAGAGGCCCAGGGAGCAGGTCTACAACCAAAACATCTTTGACTCATTTTTGAAATTCTGCCATTTGTGATTCATCCGTTTGTGTTGAGCATTGCTTTCTTCCTACAGTTTAAAAAAAATCCACAGTCCAAGAAAGGGTAACAAAATAAGTCCCTAATTCAACTGAAAGATATTTACTGAGCTTTTTCTACAAGTCAGGCATGGCATTTCAAAAAGAAATAAGATATGGTCATGACCTTCAAGGATCTAGCAATGCTCGAGAAGTTTCTCTCATTCTTTAGAAGACACTGCCTTGATACCCCACCTCTTTAATTATTGCTGTCTTCACTCCTTCATTTCTTACTCAAGCTTATTGAAAGGAGAATTTACTCTCACTATTCCTACTCCTATGCATTCCATTTTTTCTCTACCTCCTCCTACCTCTACTAGTCCTCTGCAACTGCCTTCCATGGGCCCACCAAGGGATTCCTTCATTACCAAATTCAAAATTCTTATTTTCCTGTCAATAGTTTATATAACCTCTCTGGAACACTGACTTTGCCAACCACATTCTTGAAACTCTCACACTAGCTCTCTTTCCTCTGCCTTCCTTTTAAATGTTGGTGGTCCTTGGGGTTCAGTCCTTTGGCATTTGGCCTTCATTCTATACCAGCGGTTCTCAACCAGGAGCAATTGTGCCTCCCAGAGACATTTGGTCATCACAACTAGAGATGGCGATGCTACTGGCATCTAGTAGGTAAAGGGGATGCTGCTAAATATCCTATAAAGCCCAAGAGAATCCCCCTCAACAAAAAAAGCGTTCAATAGTGCCAGGATTGAGAAACCCTGTTTTAGACTCATACAGTATAAAACGTCACTGTATGGATGTGATCCAAATCTTTATTTTTAAACAAGATGGAAAAAACAGAAGTCCAGAGCCACACTCCAACAGACCATTGTCAAATCTACCTGTGGGTCCCACAAACACCTGGAAGTGAACAGGGCAAAAAACTCACAAAACATCCCTTAGTTGATGACAATATCCAATCTCCTAAACTTAAGCCCTGGGATTAACCTCTACTCTTTCCTTACCCACCCCAAGTCCTGCTGCTTCTATTTCCTACAGAGCTCTCAAACCCATCCTCATCTCACCAGCTCATGGTCACTGCCTGGGTTCAGGCCTTCCTCCTCCTCACTTGCATTCAGACTAGACTTAGGACTGACCTTCTATCTGCAGGCTCATGCTGGAGTAGGCTGGCATTTGGGAACAGGCACCAAAAGCCCTTACAGGGTTGCATTTTGCCCACTGCCCACTAAGATGAGCTTCAATTAAAGGCTTCTGAAGTGACTTGCAATGTGAGCTGGTGGTAGGGCCTGGAGGGCCACTCTCTTACTGGGTTGTTTCCACCATGATGTCTCCTGCAATCCATCCTTTAAATACCTGCCTTTTCTGAGGCCTCCACCCCATCATCTTTACATCCAGTTTCCTGTGCATTGTTCTTGGTGCTTTATGTGAACTCTGCATCTACTTCATCTACAGAATGGTTCTGTCATTATCCCCATTTTACAGGTGGCAAAGTTGAAACTGGGGAAAGTTAATTAACTTGACCTGGTCACATGGCTACTAGTGGCAGAGTAGAGATTTAAAGCTAGGAGTGTCTGATTCCAAACCCATCAACATAAGGACCATATTCTACCACTTCCTTTCTTCTTCACACTAGACAGAGTCTCCTAGATGGAGGACTAATTTAACGTGTAACACCGAAACAAAGGACTAACTTAACACAGACTAATTTACTCTCAGGTATAATAGTCCTTATTCAAACCTCTGTTATACGCCCAACTACACTATAGTTTTGGTTTCCTAATTCAATTCAAATCAAGTCTACAATCATGTACTAAATGCATATTTGATAAATGGTAAATATGTATATAGATTGATTGATAGATAATTTAAAATATATTCTTTGTGCTTGACACGAAGGGCTTATAGTCAAATATATACCCAGATTGGGAAATGACTGGCCCAAGTCTAGATACAGGGAGTGTCAGTCCAGAGCTTTTACCCCAAGGGAGTGGATCCCAGACAAACTTTACCAACTTTTCAGTTTTCCCAAGAACCACTCTACACTCTGTACAGGCAAACCTTGGAGTCAATTTTCTCATCCATGAAATGGAATAGCTGTCTATACTCACTGTAATCAAGTACTCCCCTTCCATTATCTCTTGAACCCCTTCCAAACAGGCTGCCATCTTCATACACCATCACTTCCCTACTCAAGGCCATGTTGTTAATCCAACAATATTTATTTTACTTAATTGAGCAGCAGTATTTGACCTAAAACGTCAGATGTCCTAAATAGCAGAGCTATAAGATGGAGGAAAACTGCCTCACCCACTAGACTTTACGTGAGAAAGATACAAACTTGCATTGTGTTAAGCCACTGGGATTTCAGGGGTGGTGGGCAGCATAATGACCCTACAAAGATGGCCACACATGCATTCCCAGAACCTGTAAATGTTTCCTTACATGACAAAAGGGACATTGCATATGCAATTAAGAGTATGGACATTGAGAAGGGCAGATTGTTTTGGGTCATCTGAGTGGATCCAATCTAATCACATGAGTCTTTACAAGCAGAGAAACTTCACTGGCTAGGTCAGAGAGATTTAATGTCAGAAGGACTCGACCTGCCACTGGGTTATTTTTTTTCATTTTTAAAAATTTTATTTTATTTTTTTTTAATTCAATTTTATTGAGATTTTTCACATACCGTACATCCAAAGTGCACAATCAATTACCCATGGTACCATCACACAGGGTGCATCACTACAATTAATTTTTTTTTCAATCTTTAGAACATTTTCATTACTCCAGAAAAGAAATAAAGACAATAAAAGACAACTCAAATCCTCTCATACCCCTAACCACCACTCCCCTCCATTATTAACTCATAGATTGGTATGGTACATCTGTTACTGTTGATGAAAGAAAGTTAAATACTACTAACTGTAGTACATAGTTTGCAATAGACATATTTTTCCCTATATGCCCCTCTATTATTAACTTCTAGTTATAGTGTCATACATTTGTTCTAGTTCATGAAAGAAATTTCTAATATTTGTACAGTTAATTATGGACATTGTCCATCCCAAGATTTACTGTTTTATACATTCCCATATTTTAATCTCCAACTTAGACAGTAGAGGTGCTACTGTCACCTCTATCCACTTCCAAACACTTAAGTTCAACCTAGTTAAATATTCTGCTCATAATAAGCAACCACTCTCCATTCTTCAGCCTCATTCTATATACTGGTAACCTATATTTCATGTCTATGAGTTGACATATCATAATTAGTTCCTATCAGTGAGACCATACAATGTTTATCCTTTTGCGTCTGACTTATTTCACTCAATACAGTGCCCTCAAGTTTTCTTCATCAACCTATTTTCTTAAAGACGGCTTTGTTCACCCGCCATATGTTCTTGTCCTAAGTGAACAATCAATGGTTCCCTGTATAATCATGTATTTATGCATTCACCACCATCACCACCAACTATATAAGAACATCTCCATTTCTTCCACAAAGAAGGAAGAAGAGTTAAAGAAGGTAGAGAGACAAAAGAAAAAGAAAAAGAAAAAAATGACAACTAAAAAGCAACAAAAATAAAGATCGAATTAAACTAAAGTACAATAAAATAGTCAGACAACATCACCAATGCCAAGAGTCCCATACCCCTCCCTTATATCCCCCTCTTATAGGCATTTAGCTTTGGTATATTGTCTTTGTTACATTAAAGGAAGTGTAATACAATGTTTCTGTTAACTGTAGTCTCTAGTTTGCATTGATTGTATTTTCTTCCCCAGTACCACCCAATTTTTAACACCTTGCAAGGTTGACAGTCATTTGTTCTCCCTCATGTAAAGACATATTTGTACATTTTATCACAATTGTTGAGCACTCTAGGTTTCACTGAGTTATATAGTCCCAGTCTTGATCTTTCCTCTTTCCTTCTGGTGTCCCACATGCTCCTAACATTCCTCTTTCAACTGTACTCACAGTCATCTTTGTTCAGTGTACTTACATTGTTGTGCTACCATCACCCAAAATTGTGCTCCAAACCTCTCACTCCTATCTTTTCTTATCTGTCTGTAGTACTCCCTTTAGTATTTCCTGTAGACCAAGTATCTTGTTCACAAAGTCTCTCATTATTGTATCTTTCAGTATCTTAAATATATCACACCACTTCCTTCTTGCCTCCATGGTTTCTACTGAGAAATCTGCACATGGTCTTATCAAGCTTCCTTTGTATGTGATGGGTCTCTTTTCTCTTGCTGCTTTCAGGATTCTTTCTCTGTCTTTGACATTTGATAATCTGATTATTAAGTGTATTGGTGTAGGTCTATTCAGATCTATTCTGTTTGCGATATGCTCCACTTTTTGGGTCTGTAATTTTATGTCTTTCATAAGAGATGGGAAATTTTCATTGATTATTTCCTCTATTATTGCTTCTGCCCCTTTTCCCTTCTCTTCTCCTTCTGGGACACACATGACACATACATTAATATGCTTCATGTTGTCATTAAATTCCCTGAGACGTTGCTCATTTTTCCATTCTTTTCCCTATCTTCTTTTGTGTGTAGGATTTCAGGTGTCTTGTTCTTCAATTCCTGAGTGTTTCTTCTGCCTCTTGAAATCTGCTGTTGTATGTCACCATTGTGTTTTTCATCTCTTGTGTTGTGCCTTTCATTTCCATACATTCTGCCAGTTATTTTTTCAAACTTTTGATTTCTACCTCATGTTTATCCAGTGTTTTCTTTATATCCTTCATCTCTTTTGCCATATCTTCCCTGAATTCATTGACTTGGCTTTTGAGTTGATTTAGCATATTTTTTGAAAATCTTTAATTGATTGTTTCATTAAAGTGAAACAGTATCTCAACTGTATCTTAATTGAGGTGTAATTTTGTTCCTTTGACTGAGCCATATCTTCATTTTTCCTAGTGTAATTTGTAGTTTTCTGTTCTCTAGGCATCTGGTTTCCTTGAATACCCCAATCAGATTTTCCCAGACCAGAACGAGTTCAGGTCTCAGAATGGGGCTATATTCAGTGTCAACTTTCCCTGAGGTGTGCCTTAGAAGACTGACAGACTTTCCTGTGAGGCCTCTAGCCACTCTGCTTTTCCTAACCTGCCCAGCAGGTGGCACCTGTCAGCCTGTAGCTCCCAACTGGTGTAAGGAGATGTGGTCCCTTTAATTGTCCAATTAGGTTGTCTGTTTTGACTGTTTTCCCCCAGGCCCTGGGGTCTGAGCTGGGCCCCACCTCCTTCCTCTTAGGGAAGATACACCCCATAAGAAGCTGTCTTCTGCATTTGAATCACTCCTTTGTGCCTCTGACTCTGTTAACTCCATCCCTGTCTGGGTCAGAGTGCTGCAAACTGAAAATGGCTGAGGCTCTCTCTACTGCGCCACTCAGGTTGAGAGAGAGAAAAAGGGAAAAAGAGTCCCCTTCAGAGCCAGTCCATGGCCCCCCAGTTTTGCCCATCAAACAAAGAGAGCACCTGGTCTTCTGGGCTCCCTTTCCTGGGGCACAGGTGTTTTCTGGCTCTCTAAGGTCAGTTGTTTTTAAAAGCCTCTGCATTTTTCTTTCTTTTTTTTAATTAATTTTTTTTCCATCAGCCCCACCTCCTCTCCACTGGGAGCATCCTCAGGGTACTTTGCTGCTTATTAGGGTTTTGTCTATGTTTGTAGCTTGTATTCAGCCATCCACATTTGTTAATTAAAACCCCAGTTGGAGTTAGGCTGAGCTATATTCACTTGCTCTGGAAATGCTGCTTTATCCTACAGTGAGGTCTTGCAGCTCGGCCTGCTGTGGGGGGAGGGGTCTGCTGGCATGGTTCCCCAGTTTTTACTTACAGATTTTATGCTGCCATCTCAGCCATTCCACCCAATCCAGGTTGGTGTATGATGTGTGGACAGTCACAGTTGTCCTCCAGCAGTTGTTCCAGATTATTTACTAGTTGTTCCTGGTTGTTTATTAGTTGCTCCAGGGGAGTAACTAAATTCCACACCTCTCTATGCTGCCATCTTGCCCCTCCCTTCCACCATTGGGGTTTTGAAGATGGAGGAAGAGGACCATGAGCCAAGGAAGGGGACAGCCTCTAGAAACTGGGAATGGGGCTCTCAGCTTCCAATCAGCAAGGAAATGGAATTCTGGGTCTTACAACTGCAAAGAACTAGATTTTACCAACAACTCAAAAGGGAAAGGAAACAGATTCTCCCTTGGAGCCTCCAGAAAGGAACACAGCACTGCCAACACCCTGATTTAATCCAGTGAGAGCTGTACCACATTTCTGAACTGCAGAACTATAAGAAAATACACTTGTATTGTTTTAAGTTGAAAAATTTGTGGTGATTTTTTCCAACAGAATGGGAAATTAATATCTTTTTATGGCAGCATATCCTGGCCCATACTGACTTTTGCACATATGTAAAGCATTCAAGCTTATAGTAAACACTCAGTATAACAATGATTTTTATTATATGACATAACTTTTTCATGTGGCCAGTCCCCATTGGAAAAACACATTGAATTCCACTGCATAGCAACATTTTCAGATATTTCAGGATAATTCTGATGCATTAATGCGACTGTAGGGGCTGAAGTTTTCCCAGAAGAGTCAAACTCTCTAATTTTGAGTAGAGATTTGGTATATATGGCTCTTGATATCCCCTACACACATATCTATACAGCCACCCTATATACTTTCACTACAGTAAGTATTAGCAGCATGAATAACCTAGAGACTAGAGAGAAATAAAACTCAATAAATAGTAAATATAAACTCCAACCAGGTCAATTTGGACTTGAAATTACCGGGAATAGTGTCAGATTACACAGGTAAGAAGTTATTTCTCTGAGGTAGTTGGGAAAAAATATCCAGCAACCCTAAAAAGAAGTCCCACATTGTTCAGCGGTGGTGATGCAGGTCAAACACAGCCCATCCTGGCTACCATATGTACCCAAGGCCTCTCCTGTCACCTCTGGGCAGGGCCTGTGGAGGTGAGTGGGATCTCTCTGGAGCAGATCAACCCTTCCCACCAAAGTCTGGTCTTTACTTGAATGGATAGCAAGGAAGACCCAACTTTGAGAAAGGGTTATAGGTCCTGACTTCAGTCATCCCCTCACTGTGGTGATGTGCTGGTGAGGAAAATATTCTGTCCCCAAATCATGGCACCTGGGTTCTACTCTTGGCTCTGCCAATAAACCTTATGCAAATTGCATAAGGTTTATTGGCATAAATAAGCCAATTTATGCATAAGCCAATTTGCATAAGATAACTTCTTCATCTGTGAAATGGAAACCATATTAGTCTCCCCACTACCAGCTCTTCCACTTATTGTGAAGACCCCACGGTTTAATCCATGTCCACAATGTTTGTAACCAATGTTTACAATCAATTCAAAGAAAGACAGAGGTGAAGTAAAGGTGGGGAGGAGGAGAGTTAAAGGAGCATTGGGGGAAGTAAAGGCAAGGCCACACACAATAAGGTGAACATTTTTATAGGACAGGTAAACCCAGTGGCCCCCAACCTCTTTCCTTCCCTATTTGTTGTCATGAAGGACAGAAATCCCTCTCTGCACAGTCAGACATGAGGCTTAAACAATTAATCCACTGGGAGGGAGGAGCACAGTGATTCATTCCTGCTAAGATGTAAACAGCAGATAGGGGATGGTTTCCTGAAATCAATTCAGGATGGCACGGAAGTAACTCAAAGGAGCCTAGATACTTAGGAGTAGGTGCTGCCCCAGAAGAGGTGGACCTCGAAGACAAACACGTATGACTTCTCTGCTGAGAGCTGGTCCTGCAGGTGAGAATATCCAGGGTAGGAGGACAGCAATCAGATTCCACCAACCACCACTCCTGACGGGGCCCGCTGAGTAAGCAACCCCCTCCTCCACTGGTCCCCTCTGTGGGATCCCCCAAACTGGGCTCTTCAAGGTTAATGATCATGTTTTGGTCCAGTATATTCGAGTACCCCTGTTACTCTGCGAAAATCTCCAAACTGGCTCTAAGACTCGAGGCCATCACTAATAGGTCCAAAGGTTGATCCCAGGAGGTAAGCTGAGGGACCTGGGATTCTTCTTTGAATTCTTTCACAGTAGCTTTCACTTCTTAGAAATATTTGATAGTTCAGCAAACACAGGTTTTGGTCCTGCCTTCACTAGTTTTCTATGGTTTTCAATATTGCTCCCTAACAATAGTAAATAACCCCACAGCTTCTCAGTTCTGTCTTACAACTAGTTATTGAGAATCTACCATATGCCTAGCCCTATGTTAGGGAAAATGCGAGGTTTACAGAAAGAATAAACTGTGTAGCTTCTCTCCCTTGGAGCTCTTGGCCCCTGGCTTGAGCAGCAAGTGTGCTCCATGGAATAACCACGGAGACTTCCCTGGACCACGATCAGGGAAGAGGGTCCAGCTCTGAGCCACTTAGCACCTTCTTCTCGACTGGTATTTGTAGCAAACTTACAATCCCATGTGCTTCTCCCCCTTTTATCTATGTCCGGGAAAAGAACAGAAGGAAATCCAGCAAAATTTAGTGTTAAATGTGTGTGAGGCAATTAAAATATATTTCCCCTTTTCTTCCTACTTTTGTCTATTTTCCAAATTTTCACGTATAATGGAAAAATACATAATAAACTTTAATGTAAAACAGGGCAAGTAAAAGGCACTTGCCTACACAGATGCTGAGGAACTGGAAGTTCTCAATGCATTCCTTCCTTCACATACAACAATCATACGGGGTTAAGTTCTGTTACTAGGATCCCCATTTTATGATGTACGACGAGTTTTGAGGCACAGAGAAGTTAAAATTCTTGCCCACGGCCACTTAGCTGGTCAATAATGGAGATGAGAAGCACAGGCAGGCTGGCTGGTCCCAGAACCTACCCCCTGAGCCATTCTGCTCTACTGTACATTTGTGCAAACTGAGCACACATTTTGTTCTCACCGCCCGTGATTCCTTAAAAAGATCTTCTCAATCTTTCCTGAAATTCTTTCACAGAAAGGAACCCACAAAGGGAAACGGCTCAGCTTCTGGGTATTCCTCACCATTTTCACCTGGGACTATGTCCTGAAATGCTGCATTTTCCCAGACTGGGAAATTGGGAAGCAGGCAGACTGTGAACTGTGAAAGCTGGCGGGAGCTGCTGAAGCAAATCACAGGCCCCCCCAGGAATCCAGGCACTAAAGTCAAGGTTTATAGTAAGTGATGAATGCCAACCAGTGTTCTGGCCTAAGCATGGGCTTTTGTGAAATTCACACTCCAGTGTCTTAAAATGCTTCATGCATGACATACACACTTTCCTTATTATGTTATTTTTTTAAGAATACATGGACCAAGGGCTTAAACACTTCCTCCAATTTCCACAACTGCCATAAAAAAAGGGATTGAGATGGTCTGAGGTGGCACAATTTTCTTACTGTACTTTCCACCCCTACTCCCTCTTCCTAGGCACAACAGGGTATTATTGAAGGGCAAGAGAGGGAAATAAGCCTTTCTCTTCCCATGGCTACCCTGTTTTGACATGGGCCTTTCTGCAAAGGCAGAGACCAGAGCAGGTTTTTCAGGTATAGATGTTAACTCTTATCCTACCAGTGATTTCCTATTCACGGCACCTGGAGACTCTTTTGGAAATATATATATATATATATATATATATATATATATATATAGCCATCTGTAAATAATGATGATTTTATTTATTCAACTGTCACCTGTGGTAGGTTGAGTAATGTCCACTGAAAGATGTCAAGATCTAATCCCCGGAATTTATAAATATTACCTTATTTCGGAAAAGCTATCAGTATATTTGACAAATATACTGATAGATTCTCTAATGAGAAATAAAGATTAAATTCCCGGAATAAACCCAAGTTGCTCAATATATATATAATTATATATATTGCAGATATAATTAACGATCTCAAAATAAGATGATTTCCCTGGACTATGTGGTTGGGCCTTAAATGCCCTCACAAGTGTCCTTATAAGCGGGGAGGCAAAAGAGGACAACATAGACATGCAAAGGAGAGGTGAAGTGAAGATGAAGGCAGAGTTTGGAAAGGTGCAGCCTCAAGCCCAGGACGGTCAGGGCAGCGGTCAGAAGCTGGAAGAGGTGAGGAACAGATTCTCTCCTAGAGCCACTGGAAGTGTGGGGTATGGCCAGATTTCAGAATTTCTCCCTCCAGAACAGGGAGAGAACACATTTCTTCTGTTGTTTGAAGCCACCAGGCTTGGGGTAGTTAGTTGCAGCAGCCACAGCCACAGGAAACTAATGTACCATCCTAATGGCTTTTATTTCTCTTCTTTCTTTCTTTTTTTTTTTTTTTTTTTTTTTTTTTTTTTGCTCTATTGACCTGGCTAAGACCTCCAGGGCATGGTTAACAGACATGTGATTAGTATGAGATGACAACACGTTTTTTCTCCATTAGTCCATTTATTTGACAAATATACTGATAGATTCTCTAATGAGAAATAAAGATTAAATTCCCGGAATAAACCCAAGTTGCTCACATTCTGTTATCCTAAGTGCCTCTAGATTTGATTTGCTAATATATTGTTGAGTATTTTTTTATCTGTCTTCATGAAAGAGATTGGACTGTGATTTCCCTTTCTCATAATGTCTTTGTCAAGTTTCTGAAACCAAGGTGTGTGTGGTCTCATAATATTAGTTGACATGTGTGTCCTCTTTTTGTATTCTCTGAAATGGTTTCTGTGAGATTCACTTTATTTCTTCCTTAAATGAGCAGAAAAATTAACAAGTGAAGTTATGTAGTGTTCCTGTTTGCTAATGTTGCCTTTATGCAAAATACCAGAAATGGATTGGCTTTTAAAGGGGGAATTTATTTGAGTGTAAATTTACAGTTCTACAGCCATAAAAGTGTCCAAACTAAGGGATCAACAAGAGGATACCTTCACTGAAGAAAAGCCAAAGGCATCCAGAGCATCTCTGTCAGCTGGGAAGGCACATGGCTGGTGTCTGCTGGTCCTGGGTTGTGTTTCAGCTCCTGTCTCTCAGCTCCTGTGGATCTTTCCTTCTTTCTCTCCAGGCGTTGCTCTCTAAGCATCTGGGGGTCCCTCTTAGCTTCTCCAGGCAAACTCTGCACTTCATCTCTTAGCTTAGCATCTCCAAATGTCCTTCTGTCTGCATCTCCAAGCATCTCTAAGTGTCAACAAGCATCTGGGTCTGTGTCAGCTCTTAGCTTCTCTCTTAAATACTCCAGTGAACTAATCAAGACCCACCCTGAATGGGAGGGGCAACATCTCCATGGAAATAATCTATTCAGAAGTATTACCCACAATTGGGTGAGTCTCATCTCCATGAAAACACTCAACCAAATGGTTCTACCCTAATCAAAAGACTAATAAATCTGCCCCCACAGGACTGCATTTAAGAGCATGGGTTTTGGGGAGACATAATATATCCAAACCAGCACACATGGTGGTGGAGTTTTGTTATAATAGGTTTATAATAGTGGATTCAGTTTAGTTAACAGAAATGGAATTATTTAGATTTTTTTCTTTTTGTATGAGTTTTCATAGGTAGTATTTTAAAATAAATGTATCCATTTCATCTATTTTGTCAAATTTACTGGCATACAGTTGTTTATAATATAACATAACCCTTTAATTATCTGTAGGCTTTATAGGGATACCCCTTTTTTGCATTCCTGACATTGATAATTTATGATTTCTCTCTTTTTATCCTGTTCAGTCTTGCTAAGTATTTCAATTTTATTAATTTTTCCAAAGCTTTTGATTTTGTTGATTTTCTCTACTGTGTTTTCTATTTCATTAATGTCTACTCTTATCTTTATTACTTGCTTCCTTCCATTTTCTTTGGGTTTAATTTGATATTTTCTAATTTCTTGATATTTTCTAGTTTGCTAATGCTGCCAGAATGAAAAACACCAGAGATGGATTGGCTTTTAAAAAGGGGGGTTCATTTGGTTACACAGTTACAGTCTTAAGGCCATAAAGTATCCAAGGTAATGCATCAACAATTGGATACCTTCACTGGAATATGGCCAATGGTGTCTGGAAAACCTCTGTTAGCTGGGAAGGCACGTGGCTGGCATCTGCTCCAAGTTCTGGTTTCAAAATGGCTTTCTCCCAGGACATTCCTCTCTAGGCTTCAGTTTCTCTCCAAAATGTCACTCTTAGTTGTTCTTGGGACATTTGTCCTCTCTTAGCTTCTCTGGAGCAAAAATCTGCTTTCCAAGGCCATCTCCAAAGTGTCTCTGTAAGCTGACGCTCCTCTCTCAGCTCCTGTGCATTCTTCAAAGTGTCCCTCCTGGCTGTAGCAAGCTCGCTCCTTCTGTCTGATCTTATATAGTGATCCAGTGAATTAATCAAGGTTGCGTGGGGTGCATCTCCATGGAAACACTCAATTACAATCTAAGTAACACTGTTAGGTCTGCCCACACAAGATTACATCAAAGAAAATGGCATTTGGGGGGACATAATACATTCAAACTGGCACAGATGGATACTCAGATCATTAATTTTGGGCCTTCTTTTCTAATAGATGCATTCATGAGCATAAATGTGCTTCTAAGCATGACTTGAGCAGCATCCCAAAGTTTATATACATATTACATTTTTATTACAATTCAGTTTGAAATATTTTCTTCTGCCCACTGCAATTACTTGTTTAACCCATGCATTATTCAGAAGTGTGTTCACTAATTTCAAGAAATTTGAGAATTTTCTAATGTTTTTGAAAATGAATTTCTAGCTTAAATTTATAAAGTCAGGGAACAGACTCTACAATATTTCAGTCATTTGAGACTTGCTTTATTGTCTAAATTGTGGTCAATCTGATAAATGTTTGTTTTGCTCTCGAAAAGGATTTGCATTCTGTAGTTCTGGGGTGCAACATTGTGTGTATATCAATGAGGTCAAACGTTAAGGTGTCATTCAAATTAAAATTTTTATCTCCATTTACTCCTCTCCTGCCATTTGTGCTATTGTAGTCATGTACTTAAATACTACACTTATTTTAACTCCATAAAATCTTCCTACTATTGCTTTATTCTTCCTGAAATTTCTTGTTTCCATTTGGAAATTAACTTCAGCTTAATTTTTGTGCAGAACTGTTAGCAACAAATTATTTCTTTCTATGACAGCAACTATGTTAGCTTCACCTGCAATTTTGAATGATATATTCCTTGCATATTGAATTCCAGGTTGGCAAGTATTTTCTTTCCACACTTTAAAAATGCCAGTCCAGTGTTTTATTACTTCCATAATTTATATTAAAAGTCAACCATTTTGTAGCTCCTTTGTTGGTAATATGCCTTTTTTCCCTCCTCTGGCTTTAAAAATTTTTTTTTTCATGTTTTCAGTTTTTAGGAGTTTTATTATGATGTGCCCATTTTCTTTGTATTTATACTGCTATGGATTCATAGGGGTTCTTGAATCTTTGAAAATTTTTTAGCTATTATCTCTCCAAATACTGCTTTTGCCCAATTTTCTCTCTTCTTTCTGTAACTACAATTCCATGCATATGTTCTTTCCCTTATTTCCATCCCTCTTTCTGTACATTGGTCTGAATATTTTCAACTGACATATCTTCCCACACAAAAATCCTCTTCTACTGCCTCTAATTTACTCTTATGGAGTTATACAATAGTAAACTTCCACTTTCTCCCTCCCAGTTTTTGTGCTCTTGTTGTCATACAGTTTACTTCTTCATACGTTATCAATCTTTCAATATAAAGTTATTATTTTTGCCTTAGAGAGCCTGTTAATCTTTTAAAGGTATTAAAAATAAGAAAATACGTCTTTTCTATTTACTTTTATTTTTATCATTTCCAATGCATCTCATTTCTTTGGAATTTCCATCTGGTGTGATATTCTTTGTGCCTGAGCTATTTTGTTTAACATTTTTTGTAGTGCACATCCTCTGGCAATAAATTATTTCAGGGCTTATTTGCATGAAAAAACTTTGGTCTTCAGTTTTTAGAGATATGTTTACTCAGTATAAAATTCTGAGTAACCAACTGATTACTTTTCTTTCCATGCTCTATGCTATTGCCCCATTGTCTTCTGACTTGCATATTTTGACAACCTGTCTGGTGTCATTCTTTGTTCTTCTGTTTGGAATGCCTTCTTTATCTCTGCCTTCAAGATTTTCTCTTTAACTTCAGCTTTCAGCAGTTTTGTTATAATCAGTCTAGGGGTGCATATGTGTGTGTGTGTGTATACATGTGTGCATGTGCTTTTTGAGAGTCTCTGAGCTAGTGGTATCTGTAGTTTTCTGTCTTTCATTATGGGAAAATTCTCAGCCATTAACTCTTTAAATATATGTTTAGATACATCCCATTGTTTCTCTCTCTTTCTCTTATGAGTCTTCAGTGACCTATCTATTAGACCATTTGAAATTTTCTCATAATTCTTGGATGCTCCATTCTGTTTTGTCACGCATTTTTTTCTCTTCATATTTCAATTTGGATCTTTTCTGTTGACCTGTATTCAAGATCACCAATTCTTTCATCATTTGTGTCCAGTCTTCTGATATGACTATCATGGGAATTCTACATCTGTGATATCCTTGTTTTTCTCTAGCATTTCCAGTTGACTCCTTTTTATAGCTCTCCATCTCTCTGCTAAAATTCCCCATCCATTCATGCATGTTGCTCCCCTGTAACATATATTATCATAGTCATTTTAAAGTCCTTTTCTGATTGTTCTGACATCTGGGTCATCTCTTAGTATGGTTCATCAATGGATTTTTCTCTTGACAATGGGGTAATGTTTTTCTTCTCTTGCTTTTCTGTATATCTCATAATTTTTAATTAAATACAGGCATCAGTATAGAAAGACAATAGAGACAAAGACAAATAGCATTTTTTTCCTGGAAATATATATGTCTCATCTTGTATTAGGCCATTAGTGTGAATGTTTTAGTCAATCTAGATAGCAATTGATCTGGGATTGGGTTTTGTTGTTATGAACCTACCACAGACTGCAAATTTCTCCAGTGGTGGACTGCTGTTAATTTGTGCTTAGAATGAAGCCAAGAGTGTGGGAAGAGTTCTCTCAAAGTTCTTGCTCCACTCTCAGCTTCCAGCATTCTCTGCACATCTATGCCACACTCTTATCTCTCCCCTAGAAGTAGGCTACTCTGGCTGTGACTCACTGCTAAGCTTATGGAGAAGACAGGAAGAACCTTGGTTTTCTTAGGAGAGCCTCAGTCTTACATAGGCTCTGTGCACCTGAGCCTCAGAGGTGGAATATTTTCTCTGTTGCTGCTCATCCCCACCAATAACAGCCAAATTCTTCCTGATATCTGTGGAGGCTCTTGGATAAGACATAATTTCCTGCCCCTCTCCCACTGATAGCAGTCTTCTGCTTTGTATCCATGCAGGATTCTGGGAACTAGGAAGGTTTTTTGCCCTCCCTCCAGGGGAAGATAGCTTTTCCTTCTCTTCTTTAAGAAACTCTGGACTTTTTCTGAGCCCTGGACAGAAAGGTTTCCTACCCCTCCCCCAGTTACTTAAGGCTTTTAGTTTGTATGAGAAAAGGGTTCAGAGAAATACATGGTGTTTCGTGTCTGTCTGTCCCCTCACCCTGCAGCCATCAATAACTTCTTGCATGCCTGAACAATGCAGGGAGGCTCTTGGGTCTCTTTCTTAGGAGCACCTAGTGGAAGTTCATAGAGAAGTACTTAGGGGTGAGTGCAGACTCCTCATGTATCTGGAGCTTTCAGTTATTCTCAACTGTCACACTAGGCCATGCTGTTTTCCTCCTATCTCCTTTAATGGAAGCCATTTCTTTCTCTCATGTTCTGCAAAAATTGAAACAGTATGTGTATGTTCTCTCCATAGAGAAGTTTACTTTTTGGAATTTAGCTTGTGTTTTAGTTTCTTGGTTTCTAAAGTAAACACCATGCAATGGCTTGGCTTAAACAACAAGAATTCATTGGCTCATTGTTTTGAGGTTAGGAAAAGTCCAAAATCAAGGTATCATCAAAGCGATGCTTTCTCCCAGAAGACTGGCCTTCTGGAGCTGGCTGCCAGCGATTCTTGGTCCTTGACTTTTCTCTCACCTGGCAGTGCACATGATGCCCTCTCCTGGCTTCTCCCTTCCCTTCTGGGATCCATACATAATTTACAGTTTCTGACTGCTCCCTGTGTCTTTCTCCTCTGAGGCTTTCTCTATAAGGTCTCCAGTAATAGGATTAAGACCCATCGTGATTGAGGTGGGCCACATCTTAACTGAAGTATCTTCATTAGAAGGTCCTATTTTATAAGAGTTCACATCCACAGAAATGGAAATAAGTTTAAGAACATGTTTTGCTGGTATACATAGCTACAAACCACCACAGCTTTCTGGGTTTCTTTGTAACCTCAAATCTATCAGAGGCTCAAGGAAGGTTTAATTTTGTAGATTATTCCACTTTTTCTCATTGTCAGATTGGGGGAAATGTTTTCTTGTGGATTCCTACATTCTAGGGGCATGCACACACTCTGTGCCAGGTTCTGTTCTAGAAAAGCTTGGCAAGGCTCATCCTTTTGAGGAACTTATATTCTAGTGGAGAGATAAAGAAAATAAACACAGAAATGAGTAAACAAATTAATAGGAGGCAGATAGATGACATATAGATAGATTCCAATCAGTGCAAAGGGCTACGAGAAAAAGTGAAATACAATGCTGTGACTGACAGTGACTTTGAAAGGCTATTTTCTGGTAGTCTTAAAAATGAGGTTTGAAAATTAGTGGGAGAAGAATATTCCAGGCACAGTAAACAGTAAGTGAAAAGTACATGAGTGAAGTGAAGTGTGAGTCCAGGCAAGAAGGATCTTGATATTTTCAAAGAATCAACAGAGATCTGAACTTGATGGAACACACAGAGGGAGGTGGAGAGTAGTAGGACATGATATAGGAAAAAACAAGGAGGGGTCATGTTGTAGGACTCTGAATCTATGGTAAGGAGTACAGATTATATTTTAATTTACTGGGATTCACTGGGGCAGTTTGAGTATGTAAACAATTATACCATAATGTACAATCACCTGATTAGATATAGTACTCCTAATGATTGGGGATTAGAAATCGTCAATTTCTGTCTATGACTTGAATCTCTAGTGTGTCTCAACTATGAACTCATAAACTACTGAAATTTTCAATGTGGAAAGGATATTAGGGGATCTCCTGTTATGACTCTTCAGTAGGGTTTCTTATCCTCCCTCTTCCTGTGGCGAATAGTGGTTTCTTTATTCCACATGTGAAATATACATATTTTACGCATTTCTTTTGAAAAGGAAAAATATCAAAATTCACTCTGTAACTCTGAATTCAGAATTCTTAGAGATCTACATGAATCTCGTATCTCAAGAAGAAATGCCTCTAGTGGAAGAGCAGCATTTTCCAGATTAACTTCGTGATACCTCAGTTCCCACAAGGTTAGTGCTCAAAGTTCAATGATATGTATCAAATTTTAAAATGATAATGCATTTTACCCTACCCCAACCTGGAAACTTGACCAGAATGTGTATTTTCCAGGGGACTATCCCACTTTTCTGTCCTGCAAATGAGGAAAAAAGGCATCAGCATTTATAGATTTGATTTTCTAGACCTCTGAGACACAAATGCCAACCATCTCACCCTTTAGATGTAGCTGATGTCATTAGAAGCCACTTACCTGCTATACACTGAACTCAGAAAATAAGAGGAGCGGTTTTTCAGAGAAGGCATACTTTTGAAATACCACAGATCATCTGTAGTCTATAAAGTTCAGACAATCAAAGCTGAGTTTCCTTTAAGAGAATGTCCAGATTGTCCACTCAGTCCATTATCTTATTTATTCTTTCAGCAAGTATTTACTAAGAATCTACTACAAATCACTATTTGATGTGTGGCAGAACACACAAAAAACAAACAATGCAGTCCCTGCATTCATGAAACTCACACAGTCTAAAAGAGGGGATGAAACAGGCAAAACTAGTTATAAACATAACACAGGAGACACCTCCATGCTGCAGAAGGCTACAAAAGGAAATGAAAGATCCTTACTACCTTTTGGCTACTTAACCAAAGTTAAAGGGCTCGGTTCTTTTGCTGTTAACAGCACTGGGATATGCAGGGCTACTTCTTATTGCATATGTCTTTTTAATGGGAAAGTGAGCTCTTTAGCTAAAGACACTGTTTAAAAAGATGAGTTAGGAGGCAAAATCATTTGGGTGGAGAGAGGAGTTACGTGCTTTGGTAACTGAGGCAGTGGAAATGAACTGGGTCTCAAAACTAGAGCTCAAGAGGGGGAAAAAGATGGAAACTATAGCTCTGGAAGGCTGTCCACACTGGGGTAGTAATTAAAATTATGAGGCCAGATGAGCTCATGAGGGTATAAAATGAGAATACCGAGGGCCAACCCTGAAGCTTTGAGGAATATTAATTCTTGCATAAAATGTGTAGCCATGGCAGAGCCCGGCCTGTGTGGAAATCACATCCAAGCTCTGATGTCATTAGCAGAGTCTCTGACAAGCTACACTCCACTCCAGCCTTGTGCAGACAGCACTGTACAAAACAATTAGGCACTCTTGACTCCAGGACGGATGTTTACATGTAGGTTAGACATGGGTGCAAAGTTATTTGACTTGAACCCTTGTGTATAAAAACACCTGTGTCAAAGACTGATTGTTCATTTTTGTTTAGTATAAGACAGGAATCCCCATAGTAAGGACCGCTCCCTCTTATTTTTCACTCCTAGGTAACTTTATCCTCTCAGTCCTCTGGGGAATGCCCAGGTAAATCGACAAAGCACATAAACCCAAACTGCCTGAGTTAAGTTTGGGTTTCAGTTCTTTCTTCAATTATAAATATCTGCCTCAGGGGGGCCTGGGGCTCAGAAGACAGATAGAATTTATCTAACTGCTGCCAGAATGTAATTTAAAATGAGTCCAAGAGGAAAAGAACCTTCCCAAATATCCCCACTGTGGGACAAAGGGTGGGAAGGATCTTGCCAGAGACAGGCATGAAGGGTTAGGAGCCTAAGCTTGTAATGATGCTTCTGCTCGTAGCCTTGCAGGGGGCTTCATAAAACCGGCTAACAATACTGGGTAGACTTTCTGCCCTTCTTTCTTGAAAACTGAGTACTTTCTCCAGTTGAAATTTACAAACCCAGCATTGAAGCACGATTGTAGTGCAACTCTTTGCAAAGTAGATTTAGAAAACAACATCTTATAAAGGCTTTCCAGATGCTCTGTGACCCAGCCAGGACTTGAATCCAGATTTGCACCTTTTCCAATGTTCTGTGCAACTTAACTCCAAGCAACTTAGAGCATTTGATAGGAGTCATATGCATTGCAGGTAGGAGATGATTAAAGTCATTTATTATTCGTTAGGCAGCTGATGGGTCAGAGAGAGGAGAAAGAAAGTAGAAAGCCAGAAAGAAGGTAGAAAGGCTGAAGAGAGAACAGAAAGAAAAACCAAGGAGGATGGAGTAATGACCAAATGGATGAACAGTTGGGGAAGGAACCCAAGAGGGTCTTAAACCCTAAACATTTGTATTCTCTCCACAGTGGCTGGGAATCTGTACAACCCTAGAGTGTGAGGCCAAGTATACTGTAGACTAGGCGAGAGGCTCCTGCCTCTGAGGAATTCATTAGTTTACTGAGGAATTTATTAAACCAGAGCTGCTCAGTAAGGAGGAGGAGGTGACAAAGAGATTTTCCTATTTCACACTGTCTGTCTCACACTGGAGGAAATACAGATGGGGAGAAGGGAAAGGGGAAGGACATCTTAATGGCTTGGTAGAAAAAGAAGGGTGGTAAGAAAACCCAGCAGACAAATAAAATCTGGACTTTTGACCTTCCTTTGAGGCTGGGGATTGTACAAAAACAGTCAAAATGGAACTCAGAGAATGGCGAACTGTGGTGTATACATTCAATGGAATACTGGGCAGCTACAAGAAGGATTGAAGTTGTGAAATATGCAACTAGATCAATGGAACTTGAGGACAGTATGTTGGGTGAAATAAGCCAGAAATGAAAAGACAAACATTATAATTCCTCAATAATATGGACTAACTATAATGTGCAAACTTTGAGAATTGAATCTGAGAGCAGGGTTATCAGGGGAAGACTTATGGTAAAGATATAGCAACTGTTAAAGAAGCTGAAAAAGAGATCAGACTTCAATTAGACATATGAAGAAAATGGACTTGGTTAGGACTAAGGTAAATCAGACTAAAGGGTGAAGGATGATATTGACTGTGTTTTAAAACTTCAACTTCTGTTTAAGACCAAAGAAAAAGATATTTATTTGATGGAAAAATCTGTATTTTCTGTAGCACGCTATATAATTTAACTTATATAGTCAGTTTATTAAACCACCATAACTACGTGGAACCTTGAACAGGGAGTGAGATCTGATTGGCTTGTACAGGTTACTGTGAAGTCGCGAAATATCTCAGAGTGATTTGGGCAGAGAATAAAGTATTTGCAAAGCCCCTTTGAGAGACTGGGAAAAAAATGTGGAAATATTAAACTTTCTCATCTGGGGAATTCCTTACATTCTCGCAAGCACTAGGGACTACCAATTTAATAGGCCAAGCCCTCCATCTTGGGACTTGCCCTTATGAAGCTTGTTGCTGCAAAGGAGAGGCTAAGCCTACTTATAATTGTGCCTAAGAGCCATCCCCAGAGAACCTCTTTTGTTGCTTAGATGTGGTGTCTCTCTCTAAGCCAACTTGGCAGGTGGAGTCGCTGCCTTCCCCCTTACATGGGACATGACTCTCAGGGGTGTAAATCTCCCTGGAAATGTTGGACATGACTCCAAGGGATGAGCCTGGACCTAGTGTTATGGGATTCAGAAAGCCTTCTTGACCAAGATGGGGAAGAGAAATGAAACAAAATAATGTTTCAGTGGCTAGGAGACTTCAAATAGAGTTGAGAGATAATTCTGGAGGTTATTCTTATGCTTTATACAGATATCCCTTTTTAGTCTTTAGTGTATTAGAACAGCTAGAAGGAAATACTTGAAACTATTGAACTGCAATCCAGTAGCCTTGATTCTTGAAGATGATTGTATAAGTATATAGCTTATGTGGTGTGACTGGGTGATTGTGAAAACCTTATGGCTTGCACTCCCTTTATCCAGTGTAAAGATAGATGAGTAGAAAAATGGGGACAAAAATTAAATGAATAATAGGAGGGGATAGGGGTATGGGATGTTTTGTATGTTCTTTTTCACTTTTATTTTTATTCTTATATTTATTCATTCAGTTTTTTGTGTGTTTTTTTGTGGGGGGGAGTAATGAATATGTTAAAGGGCTGATTGTGGTGATGAATGCACAACTATATGATGGTACTGTGAACAATTGATTGTACCCTGTGGATGATTGTATGGTATGTGAATATATCTCAATAAAACCACTTTAAAAATAAAAAAATAAAATAATGGAACTCAGAGAGCAAGAGCATTTTAAAGAGGAAACTCCCCTCACTCACCCACAAAGTGTGGGGAATGAAAAGATGCTCTGAAGCCCCTTCTGGAGGGTTGTTCGTAGAATTGAATGACTGTACCATATACATCCCTGAAGACCAAGAAGGCTGCCCACAGATACAGCCCAGGCACTTGTCCCTTCCATTTCAAATGGGGTGATCCAGCCCTAGAGAGCCCGATGAGAAGGAGAGAGGAGTATAGAGAAGGCAAATGGAACCATACTGATGCTAAAACTTCTTTCACATCCCTTTCTCCTCCAAAGACCACCCACCCCAAATGCCACATTTTCTCAGTTCAACGAAGGCTTCCTTTCCATAGACTTCAAGGAAAACCAATGGCTAAATAGTCAACTAGCAACAGGACAAAGGGAGGGAACAATGAACTCTCATGAGTGTCTATTTCATACTAGGTACTTTCTTATCTTTTAACCCATTAAATCCTTAAAACAGGCCTATTGTGCATTATTATATCAATTTTACAGATGAGGAAACAGAGGATCAAAGAGATTATGACTTGCTTAAGGTCACACAGCTAGTGAGTTGCAGATCCAGGATATCTGAGGATCCTCCTAACTAAAGCCTGTGCTCCTCCTTCCACACCATGGAACCTAATGTGTAACAGTCCGTCAGTCTAGGGGCCCAGAAGCAGAAGGAACTGCTTGGCCAGCCCTGAAACCACAAGGTACCAAATTGTTGTGCACTAGCACCTTGGTTTAACAAAAGTGCATCTTTCCCAGGGTTCAAGTCTGAGAATAGAGGCAATAATCATAGACAGGTAAAGCATTTATCATGGTGGTAAATTACCGAAGGGAATTGAGTGATTTAATCCCAGGTCATTTTCCTCTTTCTGCTTGACAAATTTCTGAGTCATATTCCTTTACTGTCACCTGATATTCATCCATTCATTTGCCATTTATAAATCTCACTATGGGCTGGGTATAGAGAATACAGTCCTCAAGCAACTCCCTGTCTGGTAAAGAAGACAGAAAAATAGATAAAGATTTTAGGTTCATTGGGTATCTTTGCTTTCAATTTAAAGTGCTTTAAATATCTAAGAGAGGTGTGCTGGTTTCAAACTGTTAAGTACTTCAGAAAATGCCATGTTGTTTTAATCTTGTGGGTGCAGACCTATTGTGGGTGAGACCTTTTGGTTAGGTTGTTTCAATTGGGATGTGACCCACCCAATTCAAGGTGGGTTTTAATCCTTTACTAGAGCCCTTTATGAGAGGAAAAAGGCAGAAACAGAGAGAGAGAGGGAGAGAGAGAGAGAGAGGGCAGAGAGATGAGAAATGCCCAAAAAAGCATGAAGGACCCATTGGAGCTGAAAGAGAGAGCCACTGAAACCAGAACCCAGGAGAGAAGGACCAGCACACGTCACCATGTGCCTTCCCATGTGACAGAGGAACCCCAGATGCCAGCAGCCTTTCTTCAGAGAAGGTATCCTCTTGTTGATGCCTTAATTTGGACATTTTTCATGGCCTTAGAATTGTAAAACTGTAAGCTAATAAGCCCCCTTTCTAAAAGCCAACCTTCTGGTACATTGGCTTCTTTAGTAAGCCAAAATAAGAGGTAAGATAGTGGCATCAGCATGGTGTTTAAATCACCACAGTCCTTTCAAAGAAAGCAATTAGCACAGCCAAAGAAAACCCTGGCTTCGACAGAGCCAAGAGCTCTGTGGGAATAGCAGCTGTGCAGATGCAAGCAAATGAAAGGCAGAAAGATTTCTGATGGTTCTAAAGGCCAAGGAACGCAGAAATCACTTATGTCCGGATCCTTAAAAGGAAAGGCTTCCCGCTCAGAAAGGAGATCTCAACTAACATATCTGAGAATGAGAACTGGCAGAGGATTTGCAGACTTCAATTTGTGGGTTAGTGCAAGGAGATCATGGGAAAGTGTGAGGGTACTGAGTCAGCCAGGGTCCTTAGTCCCGCAGACAAACTCAGAGACCTGACAGAGCACCATGCTGAGGACAGAATGCTGGGGACAGAACACAAGGAGATTGGGGGAAGTAGGAGAGAAAAGTGAGACACTAGTTAGGGAGGGGCAGGTCCAGGAGGAAGGTGAAAGCAAGTGAGAGTAAATGCCTCCTTCTGTTTTGTGTCCTTGTTTCCTCACCTGCCTCAACCTCACCCTGGCCCTGGGGAGGGGATGAGAAGAAGCATGCCTCAGGAAATACTGCAGAGGTAGTTTACTGAGCAGCAGTAATTTTGATTAGGGAGGTTTAGAGCCACAAAGCTAGGAAAGCTGTCCTGATTCCCCCAATCCCTATACAGGAAGCTCCTTTTAAAAGGACAGAAAACTCCACCTCACTTGAACACGAAGAGACAAGGATTGGATTCAGACCCCATGCAAACATATTGTATAAATGAAAAAGGATAATGATGATAAACTGAATAATATTCACACAGAAAATGACAAGAGATCAGAAAAATATGAGCACAGAGAAAAACTGTAAACAAAGAGTGGGCTGAACTAAAGAAATTATGGAAATGACAAAACTATGAATAAACACCATAAATCAGTACTGGGGAATGTCAGAAATGAGATTGCCAGGCAAAAGGAAGACATAATAAAGATCTGAAAAAGCTCAGGAAAAAATTATAAATAAAAGAAAAAAGGCATTTCAAAATGAACACTAAGTCAGAAGAAGCACAATAGGGGATGTGCACAGAACATACCATAAAAGAATGGGAATGGAAAGGAGATTTTAACAAACAACCATGATGTAAAAGATTTTAAATAGAAAGATTGGAGAGAAATTATAGGCAAAGAAGATTCAACATATGTAAAATGTAATGCCCAAAGAAGAAAACCAAAACAATGAAACAGAACAAAGACTTAAAACTATAATCCAAGAAAACTTTCCTGAAATAAAATAATCTTGAACTTACATACTAAAAGGTAACATTTTTACCCAGGAAAGTTAATCCAGTATGGTCCATAATAAAATATATTCTAATAAAACTACTGAACTTACAAGAAAAAGGGGGAAAAAAAAAATCCCTTGGGAATGCAGCCCAGAAGAAAAACAAAAACAAAAACAAAAACAAAAACCAAGTCTCTTCTGAATAAAGTGAACATATAATTTATTAACTAACCTAGGACATTTGTGAATGAATGGAGAGAGCTACCAGTAACTATTCATGGACCATAGTAGAAAACTGGACTATTCTGGTGGCAAAGTAGAATTTCTAGTTACCCATTTATAAGGGAAAGAAAATCAGATTAGCCTCAGACTTTTCAACAGCTGCACTTAAGAACAGAAGACAATGAAATAACATATTTAGCATGCTCAATGATATAAAATGTGAGTCAAAGATTTTATATCCAACTAAACATCTCTTCAAATATAAATCACATGAGCAAATAATTATTACCTGCAAGAACTCAGGGGAAATTGTTCCCTGGTAATCAATTAATGATTGAAAAATTCTTTGGCACAAGAACTGATGGTGAAATTTGAATATATTTAAACACAGAACTAAGAATAAATAATGAGTATAAGAGTGACAAAATTTATGTAATTGTTATATGCTCTAAAAATGCAGGTATAATATGAACATCTAAGATGGTGAGGGAATGGGAGAGTATATGGAAAGTAAAATAAGCTTGTTGGTTGTTGTGCCAGTTTGAATATATTGTGTCCCCCAAATGCCATTATCTTTGATGTAATCTTCTGTGGGCAGATGTTATCAGTGTTGATTAGATATTAATTCTTTGAGTGTTTGCATGGAAATGTGCCACACCCAACTGTGGGTGATGACTCTGATTGGATAATTTCCATGGAGGCATTGGCCCACCCATTGGGTGGGTCTGAATTAAATTACTGGTGCACTGTATAAGATCAGACAGAAGGAGTGAGCTTGCTGCAGCCAAGAGGGACACTTTGAAGAAAGCACAGGAGCTGCAGATGAGAGACAGTTTGAAGATGGCCATTGAAAAGCAGACTCCTGCTGTGGAGAAGCTGAGAGAGGACAAATATCCTAAGTGCAACTAAGAGTGACATTTTTGAGGAACTGCAGCCTAGAGAAGAACATCCTAGGAGAAAGCCATTCTGAAACCAGAATTTGGGAGCAGACGCCAGCCACATGCCTTCCCAGCTAACAGAGGTTTTCTGGACACCATTGGCCATCCTCCAGTGAAGGTACCTGATTGCTGATGTGTTACCTTGGACACTTTATGGCCTTAAGAGTGTAACTGTGTAACCAAATAAACCCCCTTTATAAAAGCCAATCCGTTTCTGGTGTTTTGCATTCCGGCAGCATTAGCAAACTAGAAGAGATTTTGGTACCAGGAGTGGGGTGCTTTTGCTGCTGAGTTTGCAAATACCAAACATGTTGGAGTGGCTTTTTAAATGGATAAGGGAAAGATTCTGGAAGAATTGTGAGAAGCTTGATAAAAAAGGCCTAAACTGCTTTGAAGAGACTGTTTGTAGAAATATGGACTCTAAAGATACTTCTGATGAGGACTTGAAAAGAAATGATGAATGTGTTGTTGTGAACTGGAAGGAAGGAGATCCTTGTTTTAAAGTGACAGAGAATTTGGCAAAATTGAGTCCTGGTGTCAGATGGAAGGAAGAATTTGAAAGCAACAACCCAGAATACTTAGCTGAGGAGATCTCCAGACTACATGTGAAGGACATACCCTGGCTTCTCCTTGCAGCTTATAGTAAAATGCGAGCAGAGAGAGATAAACTTAGAACTGAACTCTTGGGTTCAAAGAAACCAGAAGCTGATGGTTTGGAAAATTATGGGCTTCCATGGGGTGGAATCCCAGAAGCTACAGCCCAATGGGAGGATGTAACCAAACATGGAATCCAGCCGCCATTTCAGTATAAGCCAAGATTGGAAAAAGAGTTATTACGCAGAAAGGATTTGTGGAAGATCCTATTGTCTAATGGCTTTGACCCCTGTGTGCTTCATGCAAAGCCAACAGAATTTTTGCGAGACCTTTATAGACAGCCAATTGCCAGTCTGGACTGCAGGAAACAGACAAGGAACAAATTTAAGGAAAAATTTCTTCAAAGACAGAGCCATGGAGGTTGAGGTCTGGAGTCAAGAGGCCTTGGGCGGGGAGAGCGGAGTGGCCCACACGCATGGAAAGGGTGAGTTTGCCCTGGAGGTTGAGGGCGGGCTTTCCGCCTCGATGCTCTGGAAGAGTTTTGCCACCCTAGGACCCAAAGAGGGTGGAGGACATTCCCAGGGGATTGGGGAGAGCCTGGTTGCCACCCCATTGTTCTGAAGGGGTTGAGTGTGTGCCCCGGAGATGGAAGAGAATCTGGGTACTGCCCCAAAGTTTGAGGAGGGTGGGGCCGAAAAGGTGGTCTCCCCAGTGTGTGGATATGTTGGAGCACTCACCCAAGCATTTGGAGAGGAAAGGGATGCCACAAAGGCCCTTAGAAAGGGTTAGACTCCCGCTCTCTCAAGCCCCAAGGATGCAACGTCGTTCTGTAAATGATTCTCAGACTTTGAAATTTAATGGAGTTTGTTCTGCAGGTTTGAGGAACTGTTTTGGTCCTGTTAACCCTGCTTTCCTTACTCTTTCAAATTATGGCAATGGGAATGTTTATCCTATGAATGTCCCTCCTTTGTATACTGGAAGCACATAACTTGTTCTAAGTTCACAGATCCACAGCTAGAGGGGAATTACACTTTAGGACTGACCATGCCTATAAATGATTTTCATGGGATCTTGTACTTAACTATTGTTACTGAAATGATTTAGGTTTTTTATATTGTTGTGGGATGAATGTATTTTATATATGGAAAGATAATGTCATTTTGGGGTCCAGGGGGCAGAATGTGCCAGTTTGAGTATATTGTGTCTCCCAAACACCATTAACTTGGATGTAATCTTGTGTGGGCAGACATTATCGGTGTTGATTAGATTGTAATTCTTTGAGTGTTTGCATGGAAATATGCCACACCCAACTGTGTGTGATGACTCTGATTGGATAATTTCCATGGAGGTGCTGGCCCACCCATTGGGTGGGTCTGAATTAAATTACTGGCACACTATATAAGATCAGACAGAAGGAACTAGTTTGCTACAGCCAAGAGGGACACTTTGAGGAAAGCACAGGAGCTGCAGATGAGAGACAGTTTGAAGATGGCCGCTGAAAACAGACTCTTGCTCCGGAGAAGCTAAGAGAGGACAAACATCCTAAGTGCAACCAAGAGTGACATTTTTGAGGAACTGCAGCCTAGAAAGCAATGTCCTGGGAGAAAGCCATTTTGAAACCAGAACTTGGGAGCAGACGCCAGCCACGTGCCTTCCCAGCTAACAGAGGTTTTCTAGACACCATTGGCCATCCTCCAGTGAAGGTACCCGATTGCTGATGTGTTACCTTGGACACTTTATGGCCTTAAGACTGTAACTGTGTAACCAAATAAACCCCCTTTATAAAAGCCAATCCGTTTCTGGTGTTTTGCATTCCGGCAGCATTAGCAAACTGGAACAGTTGTCTTATAGAATTAACTTGGAGTAAAATAGTTGCTGGTGATGGAAGAGAAGAGGAAATAAGATATTATTGGCTTGTTTCAATATTGTTTGTAGTAAGAAACAAACAGAAAGTATCTAATAAAGAGGTCACTAAGAGTATTATATAAAGGTGTTCATATAAAGGCAAAGAGCCTTCTTAAATACAGCAAGAGAAATATAAAAAAGAGAAAAACAAATAAACAGACCACATGATGAAAAACAGGCACACATACATAAACACATACACATTTGTACATAAGGCAAAACAATATGACAGCACTAGAAAAATGTATTAGTGATAACAACAAATGTAAACGGACTTAGCTCTCATCTGTATACCAGAAACTTACCTAAAACAAAGGGATTTTTTAATTTAAAAATGAAATAATAATAATGGGTAATGACATACAAGGCAAATGAAAATAAAAGGAAGTCATATGTGGAGATCTTGATATTTATCAAGGTAGAATGCAAGCCAAAAAGCATTTTTTAAAGTGCACCTTATAATGCTAAAGGCTATCATTCACATCTGCTGCTTTACATCTCCACTGTTCTCTACTTCCATGTCCAATTAATTATATTCATGCAACCAATAAATAGCAACAATTTGCATGAGCCAGAGACTACAATAGAAACAAAGAGAAATACACAGAAACACATTAATAATAGGCAATTTTAACACACTTCTCACAGTCCAAGACAAAAACAAGAATTTAGTGAGAATATAGAAGACATAAATAATACAATAAAAACTGTATCAAACTTTGAATCCTAATCAGAGAAAAAAATTTTTTTGAGTGCACATGAAAAATGTTTTAAGTAAAAAAAAGGGGGGTGGGGGCTGGAAGGCAGATATCTACTGACTCATGTATCTTCGAGCACAATTAAATCCAGGTGTCCATCTGATATCAAGAATCTCTTTTTCACTTGGCTCTTGACCCAACTTTGCTCTTTTTTGGTTTAATTCTCAGGCAGGCTTTTTCCATGAGGTGGCAAAGACGACCATCAGAAGCTCTAGCTTCCAACGCATTCATGGAAGTAGATGGTGACCCTTTCCTCCAACACCCACATCAGTCTCTAAAGAGAACTCGGATCGACTCTTTTTATATATGCTCACTACAGACCAGCCTCTGCAGTTGAGGCACTCTCATTGTGTCCATCTGGTCCATATGCCAGTCTCAAAAAGGAGATAAATCTATGTGATTGACAGCCTCTCTAGCATCATGTAACTAGGAGGGGAAGCTCCTAGAATAAAAACCTTATTGGAAGAGGGGAAAATGTGGAGCGAACTAAGACAAACCGAGAGTTGTCTGCCTCACTGATAGGGAAGAGGGATCTCCTCTCTATTTACCATAATGCTGTTCTCTTATAATTGAGCTTTAATGGCAAAATAGAGTGGCATGCCTCACTTTTTTTTCCAATGGGATCTGGCCCTTCTAGCTTCAGAGTGCCTCAGAGAGAACACTCAGGTTTCTCTTCTACTCCTAAGAACACAACCATCCCCATATCTAACAAACTAACCCAAAACTTTGAGGTTTAAACAACTATTGAATTACATCTCATGATTTTGTGGCTCAAGAATTCAGGTGAGGCTCAGCTGGATGAACCTTCTATTCCATTTGGCATTGATAGAGGTCCCCTGGTGGTCTTCAGCTGTTGCATAACCTGGTCTTGTATGTCCAAGGCCATGTCACCTTCATTTACATGTTGGCACGTGGGCTGGGCTTGGCTGTTGACCCACACCCCTGTATGTGGCCTTGCTGTCACGATAGTCTCAAGAGAGCTAAAACTCTTACATTGTGGCTCAGGACTCCAAGAGTGACACAATGGTGGTTACGTGGCCTTTTGTGATCTGGGCACAGAGTATGCTTCTGCTGTACTCTACTGGTGAGGCAGTCATAAGCCCACTGAGATTCAAGGGAAGTAAACATGTAGGCAAAGACCCCATCTCCTGAAGGGAGGCATAGCAAAGAATTTGATTTTAAAACCACCACGCTCCCTTTAGACACAAAGGCTCCATTTAAATTCAGTTCTAGAAACACCTAGTGAACATCTGTACCAAATGCATCACATGAATAAATGTACCATTCAGTTTGGTAACGTGTTTGTCAAAATATAGTTGTCCAGTGTTAAACAACTTTCTTAAGCCCCTAAGATTCTCAGAGCCTTTAAAAGGCCAATAAGCTTTGGGAATCTCAAAAGGCAGGGTAAAGGTTTTATCATTTCCCAAAGTATTTTGACTTTGGTGTCTTCTAGGAGTAGTCTTCTGCAAAGAGCTCTTAAAAGAAAAAAAGTCTTGACAATGACTCAAAACAATGAGAAAAGGAATAAACATCATATCTTATATTCTAGAAGTTTAAGCAGGCAGGAGAAAGAATAAAATTTTTAAGAATGAAGCAGCCATCCTTAAATTACAGAAGGCATCCGTAGATTGAGTGGGCAACAAGTGAGTTATCAGAACGCCTTAGTTTGCCAGAGCTACTGTAACAAATACATGGACTGGTTGACTTAAACAACAAAAATTTGTTACTTCACAGTTTTAGAGACTGGAAGTCCAAAATCAAGATGTAGGCAGGCCACACTTTCTCCAAAGTCTGTAGCATTCTGGTGGTGGCTTTCTGACAATCCGTAACAATCTCTACCTATCTCATGTGGCCATCTGCTTCCTTTTGTCTCCTCTGTTCTCTACTTCCATGTCCAAATTCCCTTTACTTATGAGGACTCCATATTGGATTAAGGCCTACCCTGCTTCAGTTTGGCCTCTTGTTAATAGGATCTTCCAAGATCCCATTTGCAAATGAGTTCTCACCCACAGGACCAGGAGTTAGGACTTGAATATGTCTTTGTATGGGACATGATTCAGTCTCACACACATGGTGGCAAGAAGCAAAGCACATAAATGCTCCAGAGTTAATACAGGGGTAAAAATAAGTCCCTGCTTCAAGAAATATTAGTCACCAACTACCCAGAATCTTTTACAGGCTTTTCATTCTTCCTGAACATCTTAATTAAAATGTAAAATGGCTGACAATGTTAGCTTCCTTGGGAACTGAAAGAGCATCCCCAGAAGCCCATGGAATGTGGAATGTCTTACAATCCTTGCTAGGGGCAGAACAACCCCATAAAGCAGTAAGATTTTAATTATTTATTATAAGACTATGAAAGAAGCCAAGGTATAGGGCCTCTTTCATTTTGAGGATTCAGGCTTACCAGTTATAGGACAGAAGGGAAATAACTGAAATTGCAGGAAATCAAAGACAGGAAATTTTCGTTTTGGTCAAAAGCCGTAATGTCTTTTGGTGAACTCCATTTGATGAGCCTCAACAATAACTGAAGGGGGTGGGGAGTCTATTAAGCTGTTTCAAGGCCTGGATATATTCATCTGGAAAGATATATGGCTTCCTATTACTTTCAGCATATTAAGGTGCCATTTGCAAGCAAGATGATCTATGGTGTCCGTCATTCACAGCTCACTTCCATCCAGATTGGGAACAGTACCCCGAAAGGATCCCACCATCCAGCCAAAGTGCAAAATGAAAAGACCCGAGGAGTCTGGTTTTGATTTGGGAACAGGATGAGGCTGCAGGAAGCTGCCCCGACTCTGTGAGGAACTCTGGCTCGCTCTCCATCTTCACGGGGACTGGTGTGGAGAGGTGAGGGAGGGGCCAGGACTGCCCCAGAGGCCGCGTGATGAGGTCTTCAGCCCCCTTCCCTCTTCTGCTGTTGCTGCTCCCGTTCAAACAATGAATGGGAAAGAGAGGAAGGGAAGCAGGGGACAAGTAGGTAGTCAACTACTTGCAAGGCAAGGTGACTGTCTCCCACTTTTTCCTTTGACAAAGGGAATGACTTCTACATACCCCTGTGGTGGGCTGAATCATGCATCCCAACAAAGACATGTTCCCACTCTTGATCTGCGTTCTTGTGGCTGTGAGCCCATTGTAAATAGGGCTCTTTGACACTGTCAGTTGAGGTGCGGACTCTTTTCGTGTACAGGATCTTCTAAGATCCTATTTAGGTGTGGCCCAACTGTATTAGGGTGGGCCTTAATCTGTATATTACTGGAGGCCTTAAAAAGGTTAGGGCACAGGAAGAAGGCAAAAAATAAGCAGAAAACAGAATATCAGAAAGAAGGAGAGACAGATGTGTGATGGGAGGCAGAGAGGCAAGGCAAGGAACCCCAAGCTCTATGAGCTTGAGAATGTCTGGATGCTCTCTGCTGGATCCCCAGGACCTGGAATACCGTGTGGAGCAATAGTGAGCATTAAATAAATATTCATCCAGGGCTAGTCCAACAAACCAAGGCTTCAGCTAATGGAGCAAACAGAATTAATTGTTCAGAGGAGTCTTCCAGTGCATCACTGATGCCAAGCCCCATGCTCTTTAGCTAGTTCCCAAATCCCCCTGACCATGAACAAGTTCATTTTCAGGATCTGGGAGAGGGTGGAGTTTGCAGGCAGGAGTCAAGCAGCCCTTTGTGTGTGTGTGTGTGTGTGTGTGTGTGTGTGTGTGTGTTGGAGGGATGCAGTGGGGAGGAGAGTGCTGTGCCTGGGGACATTTGTTTACAGTTTTCCAAATCACACTTGCTTTTAAATAAGGTCAGCTGGATTTGCTTCAAGGGGAGCAGGTCTCCAACCCCCTTCCTCCAGCTTCTCCCTTTTCTCTTCAGGGCCACTTCTATTTATTCCAACCACCCCCTCTCCAGGCTGTAACATCTGGGGAACCTATTAAGTCTGCACGCATTGGCAGACCCCTTCCTCCAAATCATGTCCACCTTCTCTTTCCTCCTGGCACAAGAACACTAATCCATAAAAAGACATTAATGCTTAAAAACTGTTTCATGTGTACCAGAACCAAAATGCAATTTTGGACATTCCTCTTCAAAATTACACCCCCAATTTCATTTTTAATAGATGTTGATGATCTGCATAAATGAGAACAACAATAAAACACACTATATAAATTTTAAATAAAATATGTTTATTTATAAGCATGCCTTATCTCCCTAGATAATCACAGCAGTCACTGTTTTATCAACAGACTTTCCATGGGTGCCTGGGAGCCAACACCACTGGGAAGCACAGCAGACGAAGCACCCAGAGAAGTGCAGTGCTACAATAAATTGTTTGAGAAACTATTCTCTTTAATCTCCCAAAGTCTAGGAAGTATGAGCACAGATGGAGGCTGAGGGTTGGAGATTGTTTAACAAACGGAATGCTGTGGGCTGCTGCTTCATCATTTCTTTCTATCCAGTGGTTTCGATAGCAGCAAGATGCCAGTCTATGATTGACATTAACTGTAAAGAAAGAACCAGGACCATGGATAGTAATGAGACCACAATCAAGGAAGGACTTTGTGGCAGGTAATATCAGAAACCATAGGTATAAGGCTAAAAGTTAAAGCATTTATGTATTTAGAATCTATCAATCTATCTAATCATCCACAAATATATATATTTTAATTTATTAACATGCTACTAATTCACTATTTTTTAATTAAAATCAATCCACCATGGTAATGGGGGGAGATAATTTTACATTTGAGGAATCGAAAAGGATTCAAGACATAATGCCAAAGATGTATGTGTTTGTATTTCTAGCTCAGGACATATGTGTTGATTGATTTACTGGTTCTTTCAAGAAAGGGGGACAAAGGGAGAGAAACGTTACCTTCTTCCCCATCTTGAAGAAAAATTTGGCATGAGACTGTTAAGCAAGCTCTACTCCAGAAAACTCAAATCTGGGACACTGTAAAGCAAACCTCAGTGGCCATCTGTGGGCAGTTGAATCATGTATCCCAACAGAAGACACGTTCTTAATCTAAATCCATGTTCCTGTGGGTGTGAACTCATTTGTATTATCATTTAAGGGATGTATTATCAGTTAACGGTGTAGCCATTTGTGAATAGGATCTTCTAAGATCCCATTTGGTTGTGGCCACACCGAATCGGGCTGGGCCTTAATCCACATGACCGGAGGCTCTATTAAGAGACGTCAGAAAGGACACAGGAGGAGACCAAGGACACTGCCCTGGACAGAGGCAGAGGTGTCAGCCAAGGAGCCCCAGGGACTGCGGCAGGCCAGTGCCAGAACACAACCAACGTCAAGAGAGAAATTGTGGCCTTGGTGATGCCTTGATGCTGGACTTCCAGCCTCCCAAATCGTGAGCCAATAAATTCTTGTTGTTAAGCCAACCCATGGTGTGGTATTTGTCATAGAAAGTGTCTTTCTGAGCTGTTTGACAGTGAGGTTTGTTGAGTCGCAGGTAAGGTTTTGAAATCCACATCCAGGATTCTCTGTTTTCCATATGCCTCTCACAGACTTTTCCTGGAAACTGACTGTTCTAGTTTGCTAACGCTTCCAGAATGCAAAAACCAGAAATGGACTGGCTTTTATAAGGGGGTTTATTTGGTTACACAGTTAACATTCTTAAGGCCATAAAGCATCCATCAACAAAGGGTACCTTCACTGGAGAAAGGCCACTGGCATCTGGAAAACCTCTGTTAGATGGGAAGGCACGTGGCTGGTGTCTGCTTGCTCCCAGGTTGAGTTTCAAAATGGCATTCTCCAAAATGTCTGTCAACTGCCATCTTCAAAATGTCTGTCTCAGCTCCAGCTAGCTGTGAGCAACTTCTGTCTGAGCTTATATAGTGCTCCAATAAACTAAACTAGGCCCACACTGAATGGGCGGGGTGACGCCTCCATGGAAATTATCCAATCAGAGCTATCACCGACAGTTGTGTGGGTCACATCTCCATGGACACTGAACCAATAGGTTCCAACCCAGTCCACACTAATACGTCTGTCCCCACAAGAATGCTTTAAAGAATATGGCTTTTTCTGGGGGACATAAATATACAACCAAACCAGCACACTGACCTACCTCAAGTTTAGGAAATTCAATAAATATCTGAGCCAAGAAAAAAAAATTTATTTATAATGAAAAGGGAAAAATCAGCTCACCAAAAGGGGGGTGTGGGGGCTTTCTCTTTATTGATGAATAGATGTAAACAACAAGCACAGAGCATATGGTGAGTCTGCAATAAACGACAGTTTCCCTCTTCTTATTAATTAATGCATTCATTCATTCATTCATTTGTTTCTTCTTCCATTCAGCATTTTTGAGTGTTTACTCTATACCTGTCAGTCCCTATGTCAGTATTTGAGACAAAGAGATAAGGAAATCTGAATTTTTAACCCTGGGCTGCTCACAATTCCTTCCTCTTGATAATTATTATTTTTGCTTTATATAATTTTTGTCATCGAAGCAGTTACATGAAGTTGAACTTTTCCACATTGATAATGGGCCCATTCAGCTCTTAGTTTGAGACAAAATTACCAAAGAAGTTTGACTAAAGGCATAAGCTCAAACCTCAAAATCAAAAGAACACATGTGGAATTGAAAATGGGGAAATAGGTGTAGATGATTTAAAATGCAAAAAGGGAAAGATGCATTCACCATTTAAAAGTGAGGAGTCCTTCGTTCATTCCACAGATATCTGTCAATTTCCTACTATGTACCAGTCAATTATAAGTCCTGGGGAAATAGCCATGAACAAAACAGACAAAAGTAACTGTCCTCACAGGCTTGACATCTGCAACAATCCCTGAGAACATTCTATTTACCTGGAGCTCTACATATGGTTTTAACTGTTAGCTCAGTTGGGTCAAGCAGCTTGCCCAGGGTCTCACAGCTGGAAGGTGGCAGAGTTAGAATCAGAATCCAAAACCGTGCTGTGTCCACTTCACCCTAATGCCTCCCAGATCATCTGGTTGACTTAATAAGTGGCCTGGGGAGTTGGCAGGGTCCACGCCCATCCTCCCTCCACCACTTCCTGCCCGAGTGACTTTTGTTTGTGAAGGAAGCTTAGTACCTGCTTGAAGCCATATCTAAGAGATGTGTCCAGGAATCTTAGAGTTCCTCAAAGACTTAACTGCAGGAGGCTATGGAAATCACCCCTACTTTTATTCTTGGAATGATGTTCCTTCACACAGACTTCCCTAGGAGACATACCAGCTGCGTCTGCTCTCTCCTAGTCCATAAATGCACAGTGACTTTCAGCTCTCCCTGTTTGTGAACTTCCCCTGGTCTGGACCATCCATGCAAACCATAGTCCTGTCTTCTGTGCCTGTTTAAAGCCCATCGTTCTTCAAGGCCAGACGAGGGCCTCCTCCATAAAGCTTTCCACAGCCACCTTCTTCCATCCCACCAGGGCCTATTTATTTGTTGTTTTTTTAATACATTTTTTTCTGTGAAATTTAACACATATATAGAACAGTAACAACTTTCAAAGTACAGTTTAACAAGTAGTTTAGAGAGTAAATTTCAAAGAATGTCATGGGTTACAGTTCCACAATTTCAGTTATTTCCTTATTGTGATATACAACATACATACAGAAAGGTAATAACTTTCAAAGTACAATTTAACAAGTATTTATGCAGGTAATTTCAAAGACTGTTATGGGTTACAGTTCCACAGTTTCAAAATCTATTTGGTTTTGAAATGCACCAATGTTTGTCTCCCCAGCTTGACTGAGAGCCTGAGAGAGCTAGAACATGTCTCATTTGTCTTTCTTTTCCCAGGATCTGGCACTGGGCCTTGTACAGATTGGTTGTTGACTGTATTTTTTTTTTATTGATTGAATACATCAATTAATCAACAAAGGAAGGAGAGAGAAAATGAATGAACACTTGAATAAGTGAACAAGTGTTTGAAGAAATGAATGAAGATTGAGCATTAAATGCCATTTGAAGTCAAGAGAAACTCAGTGTAGTGATCTGTATGAATCCTGATAAGGGAAAGAAAGAAACCTTAGCCATGAGTGCTCCCTTTCCAAATTTTTTTGTGTGTGTGTGAGTTCCTTTTATTTTATTTTATTTATTTTTTGGTGACAGTTGGGGAGGTACAGAGGTTATTACCCACAGCTCTTGGTCAGAAAGGGATGCCCAGGGCAAGAATACTGTTCAAAACCTCCTTCAGTCTCCTAACCAGGCTGGGGATACATTAATTTATATCATTAAAATATAAAAATAATAAGATCTTCCAGACTTGAAGGCAGGTAGAAACACATTTATTAAGTCCAAGGGCCAAGCCCCTCATTTGCAATTCCAAAACAACAAAAAGTGTCAGACAATCGTAACTCATTTGGTGACATTAGATTATCTGTATCTTTACTTATCCCCCACTTATATGAAATATTCATATGTTTTGCTGCAGAAATGTTTCTAAATTTCATTGGGAGTGCTGCCACAGACCCTGCTGAGAGTGTTGTTACTTGATACAAAAGACAAGGACAGCATTACTTTTCTAGAATCCAAAGTTGATTTCTGAAACAGATCAGGCCCTGAGAATTTCAGACAAATGATTTTGAGCCTGGACTCACAGGAGCCAAATTACCCAAGCCCAGTGGATGCCCAAAGCAAGGAGAATCCAAGGAGGATGGATTGAAAATCCTGGACCATTTCAAGAGGAGAGAGAGAATCCAAGAGTATCACCAGCAGGGAACCAGATCCCATCCCAGGGGACACAGATACATGTGCAGATTTTCCCAGGCCACTAACAAGAAATGGTTGTCCCCACACCCTGGGGACTGCCTTAGCCGGCCTCCTCGTGCAGCCAAGCACCCTCAGAACCACTGCCGTGCTTGCTCACCTTCCAGTTTTAGTTGGTTGTTAGTCCAGTGAGGATATCTGTGCCCTGTGAATGTTTGCAGTGTATGTGCTATGTCTTAAATGTCTACGTCCCTGTGCCCAGCTCAGGCCTGGAATAGAATAAGCACTCCATAAATGGGCCCAATAAATCCTAAATGAACATGTACAATGTGTTACTCTTTGTCATGTGCTTTTATATGCATTATCCCATTTAATCCTCAAAATGACCCTGTGAGTCAGGTAAGTGAACCGAGTCCCAGGAACAGTCAAGTACTTGCCCAAGATCTCAACCAGCAAACAGTTCTGCTGGGACTTGCACCAAAGTTCTCTGTTTCAAAATCCTATTTCTTTCTCTGGCTCCACTGTGCCTCTCTCCTATGTAGACTAAACCCTCAAGATCAAAGATGGGCTGGTGAAAATGCTCAGGCATGGGAAAGGCCTGGAAACGAGAAAAGCAGCTGGTGAGCTACGAGCAGGTGTCTCGTGGACGGTGAGCAGGGCCAGTGGGAGATGATGCCCCACCCATGTCTACCCCCATGTGAGGCTCCTCAAGTGGCATTCAGGCCAGCCAGGAGGGGAAGGGGTGCCATGAATGAACAGATAGGGACTAAAGCTCATTCCCTGGGCCCCCCAGGGCCCCACCAACCTGGAGACCAAGGCAGGGGTGCAGACCTTTGAAGGCCAACGGTGAAAGCAGGGTCTACTTGCCAGTGAGACTGTGGGGCCAGCGCCACCTCAGGAAACTAGAAGCTGAGCGGTAAGAACTTCACAAACCTCTGCAGCAGAGGACCCGCCTGAGGGGAAGACACCACCGCCCCCTGTGAGAACAAGCCTGCGAGGGGAGGGCTCACCGCTGAAGTCATCCCTTCTCTTCTCCGAGGGAAGCATGACTCAGCCTGGGTCCCCAGCCCTCCTCGCGACCTCCACCTGACCTCCAGGGAGGCAGGTGCTGGCTCAGAAGGATGTGAAGCAGGCCAGCGGGAGGGACAGACGCACACACACACACACACACACACACACACACACACACACACACCCCTTAGCAGAAGGCAGGGGCTGTGGCGCATCCCCGCCCGAGGTGGCTTTCCCCACCATGGAAGGGGGAGGTTTCACGCTCTCAGCATGGCTCCATGTCCCCAGTGACACCTCATGGACGCCTCTCCCACTCTGAGTAGCTTGCAAGCTGGTCCTAAAGGAGCTCTGTAAGCTCTAGCTCAGGCCTCTAACTCCCTGGTGATGGCCTGAGAGCCAGACTCAGCCTTGACCTCGCTCCTGTCCCTGGCCTGGCCCAGGCCACCAGGGCATGTTTCATGGGATCTTCTCAATCCCCCTCTGCATATGGTTCCTTGCCCAGTCTCTCTACCCCCGGACTCTGGGTCCTGCTGGCCTGCTGGGGCCATGCCCTGCTTGTGACCGTGTGCTTCAGACAAGTGGCTCTTCAAATTTAGTGAGTGTTGGAATCACCCAATCCCCTCAGGAGCTTGTTAAACACCGAGTCCTTCTGCCTCGTCTAGATTCACCAATGGGGTTTCAGTTCCTGGCACCTGCATTTTAATAATCCCTTTCCCAGGTGGATTCTGCAGCAAATGATGCACAGAACCTACTTTGAGAAACATCCATATAGGCTTTGAGAGTCAAATCAGAGTTCAAACACTAGCCCCATAGGGTGACCTTGGGCAAATTAATTCCTCCAAGCCTCAGTTTCCCTTGGTAGAATGAGGCTAATAATACCCACCTCATGACTGTGCAGATTAAAGAAAATGCATATGTATAGAGTGACTGACAGATAATTGGCAATAAACAGCAGCTGTAACAATGCCTGGCTGTGGGCCAGTTTGCCTGGGCCCAATGGCCTTCCCCCTTCTCTCCTCTTCTCAGGGATTCCTGGGATGCTGGACTCTTCCACCAGGTTTTAACTCAGCAAGCACTGACTGTGTACATGTGCTGGGAGCATAACAGCCCTCCAAAGATGTTCAAGTCTTATCAACTAGAAACAAGGGCAATTAAGGTTGCAGATGGAATTGTAGTTGTTAATCAGCTGACCCTAAGATAGGAAATCAAACTGTATTATTTGGGGGGAGATGAGATGTAATCACAAGGGTCCTTAAAAGTAGAAGAGGGGTCAGAGGATGAGGCAAGAGTGATGTGATGTTAGAAGAACTTGACCATTCGTCGCTGCCTCTGAAGATGGAAGGACCACAGAACAGGACAGTGCTCTGGAACTGTTTCACCAGGGTTGGCGGCCTCAGGAAAAGAGCCCAAAAAAATCAAAAAATCTAACTCCCCAGCCAGGCACAAGGCCAGTCATGTCAGCTTGTCCCAAGGGTTCTGGAGAAGACACCAGGCTAGCAAGTCTGGGCGCCCAGATTCTCCTCCATCAGCCTCTGGTATGCTGTATGACCTTGGGCAAGACACTTAACCTCCCTCCAGCTCACCTGGAAAATGGCACCAATTACCCCCACACTTCCCCATCCCACTTGGCTGCTGTGGAAATCCAATGAGATCATGCTTGTGAACATACTCTGGGAATTACAAAAGCAGTGCACCCTTGTAGAGTCTTCTGGTGGCTATTATTTAATTTTATAACTCAAGGTGATTGTGGTTCATTATTACTGTTATTAGTAATAATTATACTACACCACACTGGAGAATGTTCTCCCACTGACTTCTTCAGCAGGATCTGTTGTATGCTGTGTCAGCATTTCTTTAAAAAAAAAAAAAAAAAAGCCCGACAAAGCTACAATGTTCTAGCAGGTAATTGAGCGGATTATTTTTTTTTTAATTGTGAAAAAGAGAAAGTTTGAAAGTTGAACACCTTGAAGATCCTGCTCTTTCCAAAATGGTTTGTCACTGGGGACATGGACTCAAGCTCAGCCGTGGCCCCAGTGGTGATGCCAGTGGGAAGTGAAGGGCAGGCATATGCTAGAGATCATGTAGGAGGCACCCAGGGAGCACCACAAGTGGGGGAGGACTCACTATTACCCAGAAGGGACAGGGCCACGGCCAGCCGCCCAAAATTCCCATGAGCCGCCAGGCTCTTCTGCAGAGTTCCAGACTCCAGGAGGGGCTGGCCTGCTCTTGGTGGGGAGCAACTTATCCTCTTGCTACACCCAACTCTACCACCACCAAGTAATTCAGAACTTTGGGTTTAGCATGTGCTTCTAACAGGTCATTCATAGAAGAGTTAGCACATCAGGCCACAGTGGTCTCCAGTACCTAAGGGCAAATTATTGTACCAGATTCAAGTCTATTATTCCTTCATTCAGTCATTCGTTCTCTCCCTTACTCTGTTCTTCTCTCCCCTATCTCTTTCCTTTCCTTTTTCTCCCTCCCTTCCTCTTTCCCTCCTTTTCTTCTATCAGTGAGTCAGATAGCCACATTTAATCATTATATACCAGACACAGAGCAGAGATGAGTCAAGTACCCTTCTCCTTCTCGAGGAGTTCACAGACTAGTGTGCAGACTGACATTCAAATGCACAATTGCTTCCCTGTTGTCACAGAAATAAGGACAATGCAGACAGGGGAGAAGGAGGCACCGAGCCAGCCAGGTGAAGGGGATGGTCTTTAACTACATAGCAGAGGATGGCGTGAAGCCAGGTGTAGGAAAACCATGAGCTCTGGGTCAGACTCATTGGATTCCAGTCTCAGGTCTGCCCACCAGCTCACTTGCTATGTGACCCTGGGTGAATTATTTGACCTCTCTGAGCTTCGGAGACCTCAACAGTAAGATGAGGATCATGCCCATGTCAAGAGGCTGCTGCAAAGGGCCTGATGGAGTGCCCAGCACCGAATAATGACACCTAGAGAGCACCCAGATAATGACACCCAGACAGCTTGGCCCTGTAATAACGCAGATTTGAAAAGAGTGTGACTGTTGATTGACTCCCCGCAGCCTGCATGGGCTTGCCCCAGAGATTTCCTAACCTCGCAACCATGCAGCCCCATGCTGAACTAGACTGAATACTTAGGGTCTCCGCTCTAGGACTGTCAACTGCTATGAATGGCTGTAATAAGAGCAGATAGCGATGGCGATAAGAGTAACATCCCTTATCCCACTCGTGAGCCACTTCTCCCTCAATTGTTATATTTGGAGGCAAATGTCTCCTATTTCTCTGTAATTCACCCACACGGTGACTGGACAAATATTTGTTACACATGAGTCCTTGGGAATTCAGAACCTCATGAAAGTTTTTAATGAGCATATGAAGGTTTTCCACCAAGCTCTCCTTGGGCAGTTTTAAATGAATCATCAAGAGTCCCACATTTAATTTAAAATAAAAGACCTAACAAGGATTTTTAAAATTTTAATACCTAAGTCTGGTGAATGTGTGAAGAAATGAGCATTCTCATGTACCACTGGTAGGAATGTATTTGGTACAAAGTGCTCTATGAATGTCAAAAGCCTTATGGATGCATGTCTATGGGCTAAATTTAACCGGTTATACCTCTTGTTAGAAATATATACTAATAATTATGGCTATGCATAAGATTTACTTTCAAGTATGCTTATTGCATGATCATTTATAATAGGATTTGGAAATGACGTCAATATTCAATAATAAATTCTCATTAAATAAATCATGGTACAATAAAATAATGGAATATGTTTACAAGTGTTAAGAATCTTGTAGAGGACTACCTAACAAAACAAAAAGATGTTTATGACATATAAGTAGATGAAAAAAATTTACAAAACAGATTGTACATTTTTTTTCTAATTATATAAAGATTCTAAAAATCCTTAGAAAATGAACTAGACATACGTAACTCAAAATAGTAGCACTGGTTATCTATAAGGGGTAGGATATTTAATGATTGGTATGTGTATGCTTTTTTGAACTGTGCAAATTTCTGTAATTAATGTATTTCTTATACAGCGAGAAAAGAAAAACAGAAAAATTAAAAGCTCAGGCATACAATTCAGTAGATTTCAATTCAAATTACCACTTTACTATGTGTTCTAGAATAAATTATTTAATATTTATGAGTTTCCTTTATTTATTCCATCTATAAAAGAAAGAAAATAATACCTACCTCAAAGGGTTGTAGGAGAGTTCATTAAATAATGCATGTAAAGTGCTGTGCACACAACAGGAGCTCAATATATTTATGTCCCTTTCACTTCCTCCTCCATGAGGTCAGTAATAGGGAAGATGACTGAGATAACCATGGGGAGGTAGGTAAGGCTTAATGCAGGATATAGACCAGAGCTTAAGCCTGAAGCTCAGCCAGATGGGATGATAGGAAGGGAGGAGACTGCTCGACAGAGGGCCTAAGCAAAGGCATGGAAACAAACCCTACAAGATGAGCAACGAGGGGCATGGTTTCCTTGTTCTGCTTCTCCTGTGACTCCAATGAACTGATCCTGGATGATACATGCATGCTAGCCCCTCATCCTTTGAAATCCTGTCAAAACTTTTTCTTACTACTGTATTAGTTATCTATTGCTGCATAACAGATCACCTTAATACTTAGCAGCTTAGAAGAACAATCACCATTTACTCCCTCACACCTTTTCTGTGGGTCAGCTATTTGGGGGATGGTTTAGCTGGGAGATTTTGGCTCAGGGTTATCCACGGGGTTGTACTCAACAGGTCAGCTCTGCTACAGTCATCTGAAGACTAGACTAGGACAGGAGGATCTGGTTACAAGAAGGAAAGTTGGTACTGACTGTTGTAAGAGGCTCCAGTTCTCCCCATTCTCCATGACATGGTGGCTGGCTCTCTCCAAAGCAAGTAACCCATGAGAGAGCAAGGAGGAAAGTGCAGTGCTTTTTATGACCTAGTCCTGGAAGTCACACTCCGTCGTTTTCCACAATGTTCTATTCCTTATTCAGGTCATCACTTTTCAGTGTGGAAAGGGACTACAATGGGTCATGGATACCAGCAAGTGAGAATCTTTGGAGGCCATCTTGGAGGCCGACCACCACAACTACCCTTGCTGTTCCCTCCACCCAAATATGTCAGCAAGACTCACATCCTCACTTCATCCAGGTCTCTGCTCAAAGGTCATCTGTCCCGACAGGCTTTTCCTGAACTCGCTCCCAAAATGGCACCCTACACTCATTCTATCAATCTCTTTCCTCCTACCCTGTTTTTCTTTTCCTTAGAGTAGTTATAACATCTAACAGATTATATATTTATTTATTTATAATCTGCCTCCACTTCCACCCCCCCTCAGTAGAATATAAACTTCATGAAAGGATAGCCATGTCCTACTGGTACCCAGTAAGAGCTTAACAAACATTTGTTAAAGGGATACACGAGTAAAACATGCCATCATCTGGTACTTCTGATGCCTTCCTTGAACTTCTATGCCTATCCATGAAAGAACAAACAATTCCCTCTTTGATGCCACCACTCTTCCTTGTAAATTCTTCTAAAATTGGCAGAGCTGGTCTTTTGAAAACCAACTTCTTGCCTGGCGTCCATCCCTTGTAATCTAGCCTTGTCAATGTGTCCGGTCTCCTCTGCTCCTCCAGTGCTTTTCCTTCTCAGGACAGTCCTTCCTGGGCAGATGTCCCTCTTCCCTGGCCATCTTGGCTTTGGTCCCCTGTTCCCCACATGGTTGAGACTTCCTTGTTCTGGGCCTTACCTCTGAAAGTTTGAAGGAAACAGATGGCAACTGAGATTATATATGTCACCACCCCTCCCTTCCATACCCAGGCCGTCTCTGACTATGTCTGGGCCAATGAGCTACTGACACTTTGCTTGGGGCCTTCTGGAGATAATTTTCTAGTCTGTTGCTTAACACAATGTCAATTTCAATGGTAGATGCTGTGAGATAATGGAGATAATGGAGATGTGTGGATGTGAGAGGCACATTCACACAATCATGGTGTGAAGCAATTAAGGTGGATTATTTCCAACATTTAATCATCTTCACCACCAACAAGGAAGTGACTATTATTATACCCACTTTTCAATTGAAGAAACTAGGGCTCAGAGAGTCAAGTAATTTATGCAAGATCACTTAGCTAAGAATTGACAGAACTAGTCCAAATTCAGGCAGTTGGGTCTGGAGTCTGCCTTTTAATCATTACATGATATAATCCTAAAGTCTTCAAAAACCAGTTGTTCCTATGGAGTCCTGAGAACCAATGTCTGATTGTTAAGTGAAATTTCTTGGGGACTTTTCTCCGTCTGAAATCACGACCGGAGAACTCTTAGAAACCCAATTCACTTCCTACCACCTCTATGAAGTTTGCATCGACATATATCTGCCAGCATTACTAGTACATCACCCTATTATTTCCCCTACCATGCTTTATTGCAAATCTGTGCTTTCTTATAGGTCTCCTTGATTGCATCATGACTGCCTTGGGAGTAAAGTTCCTTAACTTTCTCATTTCTTAATCTTCACGGCTTAGCCTACAATAAGACAGGTGAATAAATAAATATTGGCTCTGCTTCTATGATATGCTTTTCCAGGCTAATTTTCAAAAACTCAGCTTTCTTCCCAAAGAGAGGCCAACTCGCACTCTGTTTACTGAATGGAGAGCTGTGGTCTTCATTAGGGAACTGGTATCACATCAAAATGCAGAAGCTGAGCAAATGATGTCTCCATAGAAAGTTCACTGAAATCTCTGGGAATTGTTTCAGGGGAAGCCTAGCTCTGAGGAATGACTGCAGGTGTTCTAGTTCTGTCCTAGTAAGGTACAGAGACACTGTATTTAAATACCACTCATCTATGGCATACCCAAGCGAAGTTTCTCCTACTACTGAGCTTGTGAATCACTTGCCTACAGTCCTTACAGCAACCTTGTAAAAGGAGGTTTAGAGAAGCCCTGTTAGAGAGGTCACAAAACTTGACACTGAAGCAAGAAATCAGCATCAACTTCCTCCAGCCCTTTCTAACACAGCTCAGAAGTGCAACTAGGCTTGCCAGGAGAGTTGGACAGAACAGGGATGCAATGGGAAAGCTGTGAAGGGTGAGAGTTACATTCTTTTAAAGAGTGGAAAAAGCTTCCCGACTTTCTGAAAGAAGGTGGACATGAAGCATAACTGAATGTGCAATGAACACCAACCTGCCTAGGATGGCCATCAGATGGCATGACGTGGTGTCCTTCAAGTTGACACCAATGTGGAATAAAAGCTGCAGTGGCCTGGGGGGTGGGGGTAAGATCTAACATGAAGCCCTCCCCTTCTCAGGACCTTGGCTTCTTCACTGAAAAACGAAGGGATTGGAGCACATGGTCTCCTTGCTCCCTTCCTCCTCAAATGTTTTAAGGGATTTGGATTCTGTCTGGGTGACCTTTTAGAAATGAGATGTCAGGTTTTACTCATTAATTTTATGGGCAAAAGTTGAAAATATCAATTTTATAACCAGGTTTTTAAAAAAAGAAGGCTGATAAAATATGTTTTGTTTGTTTACTTTACAACAGAATTGAGAGGACATATCCCAATCCTACTGAAGGCCTACAGGAGAAGTCAGTCATTTATGAGGTCAGTGCTGTACCTCCAGCCAGAGCACTTAGCCCAGATTGGATTTTTGATTGGCATCTGTTTGTATCCCTCATTGCACCTCAGGCAACGCTTGGCATAAGAGAGGTGCTTGGTAAAGGAATAGTGAATTGCATTGTATGGAATTGAAATCTACTTCAGAACACTCTTTCCTATCAGGCACTCCACTGCATTCCAAATTGGCCCAAAATATCTTTACCGATATAACCTGGCTCTCAATCATGAGGTGGATTAGATGGGAAAAGGTGACGGAAAGCTCTGATTTCCCAGAAATATAGGCAGAAATGAAGCCTAAAGAGTGCTTGGGCTTACCTAAGGTCTCTCTCTAGTAAGTAATAGTATGAAATAAAAACTAGTCTGTCAGATTTTAGAATCTGCAGTTTCTCTAGTATACAAGGGGGTCAAACTTCTGTAGTCAAAGGAGGTTCAATGTTCTAAGTACAAGTCAAGTCTACAGAAGCAATCTGAAGATGTCTAACGCCTGAGTGGTCCTATAAATGGTTCTCCATTAAAATGCAGAAGGGCATTTGGCGATACCAAAATGATCATGGGGAACAGAGACTTGAAATTCCCTAATGTGGATAAAATAGCCCAGCCACCTCCTTGACACATGTTCTACTCTTCTTCTGACCCCCTCTGTGATACAGAGAGGTTTACCAGAGGTAGAGCCTTTCCAACAGCCATTTATTAGTGGCAATATCAACATAATGAACTCCAGAATCTATAAGTCTTTGGATAATGGAGAAGTTGGCTATTGGTAGGATGAGAAGAAAGCACTGTGTTAGGAAGTGGTGAACAATGCTGGCTGTAGTAACAAGTGTGTGTCATTGGGCAAAATCAGTGTGGGAACTCTAAAGCTACAAGATCTAAACATCCTCCTTAGCACTGAAATTTGACCTAGGACAATGGTTTCAACATTTTTAATAGTCACAGTACTGCTTTTCAAATAAAAACTTTTTTTAAAAAAAACTCCTTTAAGAACATACTTTAAATGAAACTTGATAGAACTGTGGTAAATAGAAAACCAGTAAAATCAAAATCATAATGGGACCCCAAAATACATAAAACAGATACAAGCAGACCTGTTTGGATCTAGGTTGGGGAACCTGTAGCTCCACCTCCTCATTCCTTGCCTTCCTTGGAGACAGGCCCCCAAAACATTTCCTTGGAAACAGGCTTCACAGAATACACTATGAGAATCCCTGGTGGAAAAGACATGCTCTACACTAAGGCGAATTTATCCATATCAAGACCTAATTCCCTCTTGCCTAGCATTATGAAATTAGGGATGCATTCTTTGCTGAACACATTGGCACCAATATGGAAAAACATCATACTTAAGGATGGACTGAGCCTTTTCCACTCACATATGGAAAGGGGGAAAGCACTAAGTACTGCTCAAAACCTTTTTTTTTTTTTTTTCATCATTGCAAAGTGCCTGGGGATCTTTTCTAGTGGCCCACGGTTTTTAAAGGGTCTAAGGGAGACGTGACAGTGCCAGCTTGACTGACGCCTCCACGCTGGACAGAGGACTCCCTTGGCACCTGGCCATCTCTCTTCCCAACGTTCAATGGGAGGACAATGTAGAAAGCAATCTAGGAGAGTGTTGACAGAATTAATCAGGCCCCATTTTCAAGCTTTCTTTGGCTCCCTGGGCTAAGAAATTAGAAGACTCTGACTGAAGCAGATACACTTAGAGATTTCCCCAGGAACACAGTTTTCCTGGGGAAATAAAGCTAACGAAAGGAGAGGTTAACTACGTTTGATTTCCTCAAAGCCTGCTGCCTGATCTTACGTGAGCCGTCTGATTTCTTTTTGACCTTAAGCATATGGCTCAGGGACCTTGCACTGCTCAGATAGGATAGAGGAAAAACACTGGTGAATAAATCATAAAGTCACATGGATGGCTCACATGTAATTTTCACAGATTATTTCAATAAATATCTACCATTCATTGCATTTTATCTCTAATCCTTGTCAGGCTAGTCAAGTTAGATATTATCCCTCAATTTTACAGACATGGAATCTGAGCAGGAAGAAGAAGAGATGGCTTGCCCCTAAATGGCACACCCTATTTTTTAATTCAGAACCCTTTAACATCAAAGCCCTGAGTCTGATCGCCTTTCCAAGGCTGCTGTTCAAATTGTAGTCCTTCCCGGGCAGCTGCAACATTACAAAATCACCTTGGGAGCTCTGGAATCCGACTGAGACAAAACAAATTCTCTTCAAAGCAGAGACTGAAGAGGTGTGCTCATCTCAATTCACAAGAGAGCCGCTGAGACAGTAGATGAGCAACCTGGTACCCCTGCAGTAGTTTAGGCTTGAGGGAAGGGGCACAGCCTGAGCAGCTTTCCATTCTAGGTAATGATTCTGGACACAGTGTTAGGAGCGGATTAAGACAGGGAAGGTACTAGAATTACCTAGAATTAGAGAAACCACTAAGGAGGCTGCTGCAAACTGTACAGCGGAGACGAGGGCAGGGGAAGTGGGGTTCGTGAGAAGAAGGCAGATTCATGAGCAGCAGGCAAACGACATGACTGTTGTCAAGGGGAAGGGATAAGGAAACAGGCAATGACAACTTAGAGCAGCCCAGTCTCTGATGCCATTTGCAGAGATGCAGGAAGCACAAAGGAGGGTCCCCTAAGACTTCCTAGGTGGGGAAGGAAAGTCAAGGAAGCTGAGCAGAGTCTTGCAAGAAAAGGGGAAGAACTGGCCAAGTGAGAAGAGGCACAAGATATTCCAAACCAAGGAAGCAAACTATGGGCCGGGAGGCTGGGAAGCCTGGCTCAGGCCGCATGAGCTGGGCCCTGAGCTCTAAGAAGAGACAATGAAGAGACTGAGGGTCATGATGAGGTGAGGATGGGAGGCAAAGCAGGGCCTAGATCACCGGGTGCTCCTAAAGGAGTTTGTCTGTTATTCTAAAGGCAAGAGGGAGGAACCGAAGGGCTTCAACATTTTACAGAGGTGGGAAACTAAGGTCCAGAAAGGGCCAGCAGCTTGTCCAAGATCTCTAGTCTAAACCCTGTCCACTCAATATATATCCCACACTCCTGCAGCCCAGCACCACCTGGGAGCTGGTTAGAAATGTGCCCCACCCCAGACCAACCAGAATCAAACTCTGCTCTTGAACAAAATCCCCAGGTGATTTGTAGGCACTTAGGGTTTGAAAAGCATGCTCTGAGATCTGTGAACTTTCAGGAGTGCTGGGCCTCTGCCTGCTGTCAAATGTCTGCAGATTTGGGCCTCCTGCAAGTCAAAGGGGCATTGGGGGACAGGTAGATGGGGGAGTGGGATTTGTGCTCTCACTGACCGGATGCCCACGATGCGCCTCCTGCTACTATAGACTCTGTCCCTACCATGTGAACAATTATCAGCTCCCGGTCAGGTGGAGCAGGAGCCCCCACTGAGCCCCCCTTGTGGTACAAGGCGCATTTGATTAATCACGGTTTCCAGAGGCACCTCATCAATCATCAGCTCAGGGCACCCAGGAGAAGGGGGTCCTGGTAGACACGCACGCTCAGCGCAGGGAAGGACTGGCCCCTGGTCTCCAATAAGATAGGAGCGTGGAGTTGGGATACAGAAGGTCGGATCTAAGGAGCATTAGGCATTCACCGGGCTGCTCTCGTTGGTAATTAAGTGACTCGTCTACTGGCGGACAGTCCTGCATGTTCCCCCAGGCAGCTGTTAGTTCTTCGAAAACCACTACTGACAAAATGAGGTTTACCCTTGGTACACAGATAATGAGACTGAGCTTGACAGGTGTGGCGCGATTAGAAAATTTCTACATGAAGCTCATTCTGCTAGCCACTCCACAGTAAACAGACTCATTAGAACTTGCAGGTCCCCGGAGGCAAAGCATGTTTGACATTATTAATTGGCTTTTCTGTATAAGGAGTCAAATAGATGAAAAGGTTTATCAAGCTGAAATAATTAATTTTGCCTGAATTCGCTGACAGTTCATTTCTCCTGTAAAAGACCATTTTAAGGTCCTTTTTTTTTTTTCAAATTTCAAAGTTCAAAAGACATAATAGTGGCAAAAGTGAAGCTTTTTAGTAAATTATAATTAAAGGGAATTTAATTAACTTAGACCTGGGGAAGGGGGAAAAAAGGAATTGCTATCTGTCTCTATACAGAGGTCTAGATGGTTGAACATATCATGACTTAATAATGCATTAATTTTCATCTAATCAAAGTATAATAAAAGAGGTAATTATATGTTTAAAAATTACCAGGCTCCAATACTGGGATTTTTAAACACTTAATACTTACCCAGCTTCTCGTTAGCAAAGTTATAATTGTTGTTTTCAGATTCTACTTATTTAAAGCTGGGGGTTCCAGGCAAAAGGTTAATTGAATAAATCATTGTAAGAACCCATGTTGAAACTGTGATGAACTACAAAGTTTGCATTCCATAGCTGCAAAAGATTTTTCTTCCCTTTTTCCTGTCTTCCCGGGTCTCTAAAAATAGCAAATTATTTCCAGCATTCCTTTATATGTGCCACTGAATGCTCCCACGCCCACTCTCTCCCACACAAAGCCAAAATCCAGTTCACATGAGATTCTGTAGAGTTTTCCCTCATCTTTCAAAATTTACCCCTTTCATCTCCCAGTAAGGCATATGATTTTGTAATTTCACTGTGAGGCTCCCCAACCTAAGACAATGGGCAATGAGATGAACATACTTCTCTCCTGACTGAGACCAGGGGCTGGGTGAAAATAAGTGTTCTCTCTCTGAGCAGTTATAGTACAATGGGGTGTTGATATCCCAACAGGCCACTGTTTCTGGTCATTTCATTGATAAAAGTCCTAAAGGACCCAGCTGTTTTGCAGCAAAGGACCATCTTGCCACATGGATCAACATACTACTTTTGTGGTTCAAAGATCTGGAATTTTCCTAATCTCTCTGACCCCATGAAATAAAACATGGTAGGGGGAGGATGGGGAGAAGGGTAGAGAAGTTATGGAGAGTGCTTCCTAAATACAAAGTATGAGGTCTTGGGCCAGTTTCTCCAGCTTTCATCTCCTCCCATCTCAGGCTCAATGGGAGGCTCAGCTCAGGGCCTGGGGATGGCTGGCCTCCTGGAAACCACAAGGATGATTCTTTTCAGCTCTTCATTGATTTTTTTATAATCCAGAAGCACCTGTTGGTGAGGTCCAACTAAAAAGCGGGGCTGGTGATGGAGACTCCGTGGCGATTCTGCATCCTTAGTTGGAGGAAAGAGCTTGGTTTCCTGAGACCCATTTTTATCATTCTGTTAAGCAGTCTTGCAAAAGCGACCTAATTCAGGTGAAAATTGATGCAGAAAAATACACACCCTTAGTGCATTATTTTAAAAACCACACTGTCACTATGGCCCTCTAAGGTAGATAAAATGATTGGAAATATCCTTAGGTATACTCTTCCGAGTGAGGAAGCAGAGGTAAGGAAGAAGCTGGCATTACGGAATGCCTGCTTATGTAAGATAAGATTATCCCCATATGAAAGATGAGAAAACTGAGGCTCAGAGATGGGAAGGAAGGCGTCTAAGGCATTTCTTAGGCAGCAACAGAACCAGCCTGGCTGACCCAAAGCCCTTGTCATTTCCATTAGAAAAGAGTAACCCAAAAAGTAACAGACATCAAATTCCCAAACCATAAATACTTGTAACATTTACCAGAGAGTTAACATTTGGGGTAAGAAATGTCATAACCCAAAAAGCAAATATCTACTTCCTCGCATGGAGGAATACTCGAAAAGACGTATTAAAAAAAATAAAATCCTGGGAAACTCAAGACCTCCCAGTCCTCGTTTCCCACCCCCAACACTCACAAACGTGTTTTTTGTCATATTCCCACTAGGGCTTCCTTATATTAGTTCCTTAATTAACTATATATTAATGTCCAGGGGCTGGTATGATTAAATAAAGAATAAGACATGCTTGGGGTAGGCAAGGGGAGGAGGTTATATGTGCCAAGATTCAGGGTTTGAGCTGTCATCACTCACCAGCATGTTTTCTTCTGAAGTCGATATGTTGTTTCATTTCAAACATACTTAGAGAAAACAGGGATTGATTTATTTGCAATTCTAAACTACTTATCAAATGGTAATGATCACTGCCCAGTAAAACACAGGCTGAGAATATGCCATGCACTGTTCAGTCATTCTCTCACTGGAACTAATAACCCTTCCTTAGTTCTCGTGTTCTCTCATTCTACATTCTCTGTCTCTTTTGATTTCTTTTTCTGATTCTGCCTGCTAAGACTTAGCAACCCAGAAGGGGATTGCCTTCGTGTGGTCAGTTCAGAAGACTCCAGAGAAAGCCCACAGCTACCCAGCACCTCCCTTTCATTCATTAACCCACCAGGGGCCAAGAGTAATTAGATCAGCCTGCTCATTTTGAGCTGATAATTGATTTAAATAGGTTGCTCATTTAAAATAGAAGAAAAGCCTGCTAAACATTTGGTGCTTGGATTTTTTTTTCTTTTTTCCCTGCAACTTTCAATTGCTTGTGCAATGTAGCATAAAATGTAGAGGTCTCCCTTTTCTTTTCTCTCTCTCTTTTTTAAAGGGGCCATAAAATTAATTACAATAAGTAGGCACTGGGCAGGGGCACGGGGTTAACTGATGGTTCTAGTGAGCAGCCGAGCTCTGGGAAAGCCGGGCCACTCATGCTGTTTGCTGGCTGCAAGGGGGCCGTGGCTTCCAAAATGCGTCCAGCCTGAAACAGTCCTTCCTACTGAATCTGTCATCCTGGCAACCAAAGCAGCTTTGCTAAGCTTCAAACAAAAAGAGCCTTCCTTTCCGAAGGTGGGAACATTCTGGAATTGTCTCCTTATCATGAAACAAGAAAGGACTTTCAAGAGACCATTCCACATACCCCTTGCTCCCCTCTCCCTGGCTTTTACACAATTTGTGAGTGGGAAAGTCAGGGCAAGACTCAGCCCCAGTCTGCGTATTCTGAAGACCTTCCACCTTTCTCAAAGGGTCTTTCATGACCTGTCCTGCACCATATTGATTTATTTCCAGAGTAGATCAAAAAAGTTTAGACTAGCCTCCTCTTGGGAAACTAAATTGTCCTGCTCGTTTATACTATTCAGCTGTCTGTATCCCTTTGACACAATAAAAAGAGCTTTTGTCTGCAGCTTGTTGGGGGGGTGGGTGGTGGTGAGAAGTGGAAGCAACAACTTGTAATTTGTGCTGTAAAATTTTTTTGCAGTTTCCTATGGTGGAGAGAAGGCAGTGCAGGGACGGGTGAGGGGGTCTGAGGAGTGTTGCAAATTCTCTAAAAGTAGATAAAATGATTGGAAATGGAAGCGATACTCCCTGAGTTGCATATGCTACACCTCAGAAGTTCAGAAGTTCCAAATCTACAAAGCAACATGATCCTGTGGGAGGAACACGGGTTTTGGAATCAGGCAGACAAACCTTGCTTTCCAGGTAGTTCAGTCACTTCCGGGCTGGATGTGAGTTGGCTACTATCTCTAAACCTCAGTCTCTTTATCTTAAACCCAAAACACTAAAGTCTACTTTGGAGGCATATAGTCCAGATTAGAGATAATGTACGTAAAGAGCCTAGCACAGATCCTGGCTGCAACAAACAGCTGATAAATAGCATCTCTAACATGAGACTGGTTTCCTAATAACCAAGAGGGGTCAGTCGTCCCCGTGTTGTGGCCTGAGCCAGGGCTATTGGGAAGAACATAATACAAGCTCTGCTCAGAAGGACCCGCCCCACTGTTGGCTGTCTTGAAATTCTCAATGTCTGAGCAGGGGCCCACATTTTCATTTTGTCCCAGGTCCTGCAAATGACGGAGCCTGTTCTTACTGCACCTTGCCCCCTGCAATTGCTCTCGGCCATCCTTGGTATCTTGAAGGCCCCCCTTACGTGGGTTCATGTCTGTGTTGGTGGCGCAATGTTTTCGCAGTTATAAATCACATTCTTTCTGCCTCCTCAACAAATTAGAACCAGAGGTGTAGCCTCTCAGTTCTTGTGGACCCAGGGCCTGATTGCCCAGAAAAACTATTCAAGAGCACTTGCTAGTGGCTGAAGGTCAGTATCGCACCTTTCCAGTCCCATCGGTTGGCCTATTTGAAAGAGTTCAAATAGGGTTTCAAATAGATGATGGGTCCCGGTGCCAGGAGACGACGAGAAACACAGAGCATCCCTCTGTTAATTCAGCGCTCATGCGGCAGATCATTTTCACCATTAATGACATAGGAATTTAGTTCCAGGTAATTTTTTTCAAAGCAGCCAGTTGTGAAATATATGGAGAAAACACTGCCGGTTTCCAATCCTAATGACACAGACACCTAAGGTAAATAGGGTGAATATTTATGGGCTACCTGATTGCCCAAATGAGTTTAGGTAAGGTATGAATAATGGAATGAGGGTGTGTTAATTAATTGGGAAAAGCCAGTAGGTAACTCCTTTTTATTTACATTAGCCTCATTTTATTTCATTTCTTAGAACTATTATGGATCCCAGTTATTTCCCATGCTTCAGTAAAGCTGAGTGTTAGTGAAAGAATTTTTAATAGAAAGCATGATTCTTAATTTCAATAAATGCATAAACCAAGGTAGAATATGTAGAGAAAGTCCTTAGAACATAGTTACTTTGGTTTTCCCTAATGAAAAAAAATTTTTAAAAGGCTATCTTTCACAGATGCCTAGTGCATGCCAGTCTTTTACATACATCTCCTCCATTTAAACCTGGCACTAACCTTATGAAGTGAGATATAAAATTATCTCCAATTTTATAGATGAGAATCAGACCCACAACAATTAAGTGAGTTGCTCATGGTTATTTAGCACTAAGTCTGGTGGCACAGATTCAAATTCGGCCTGCCTAAAAGTCTTAAGTCTCTCCAGAAAGGCAACCCGATCTTTTACATCAACTAGAGTATTTGTCAAGCACAGTGCTTTCCCTTCAGTGTTGCCAACGTGGTCCACCACGACTTCAACCTGTCCTCCTTCTCAAAGAAGCCACCCAAGTCAAAACCCAGTCAAAACAACCATTTATTCTCGTTCAACTAAGATTAAGCAGCAATCTCCAGAGTAGAATATTTATAGCCCATGGTGTAAACAGGATAATAGTTTGGGATACACAAAGAGAACCTGGTGAACACTATTTAAATTGTTCATTATATTATGAATATAAAATGTGTTTATATCTGTGTGTATTCCTAAAGTAGATAACATATTAGCATCGTATAAAATGTGTATTTTTCATAACTTAAAAATACTTTTCTTGTTGAGATTCATGCTCCCAATTTTTTTATCAACAGAAGTGTTCGATCAAAAAAAGGCCCTACTACAATAGTGGACCCCAGATATCTCAAGATGCATTCACCAAAGACAGAGACCTAACAATTCTTAGAAAAATTGAAGTTGGATTTCCATTCAATATTGAATTTAAGGCTTAACAACACTGGCATTGGGTTGGAGCTGAAGTTCACCTATACTATTTTGAAGGGGATATATTTACTGGAGTGACTCCAGGTAATTTCCCAGAGTAGCAGTCATTTGCCTTCAACTGTACAGAGGATGCATGCGGGTGTGTTTTCAGAGTGGGCTCAGCTTTTCAAAGCACTGTCACCGATACCATTTCACTTACATTCCATTTCCACACCAGTTTCTGAGTATGGCTGAGAGGACCAGTATAGAACTGGCCGCCCTTATAAAGATGGTTCTATTATTATTCTCATTTTATAGATGAGGAAACTGAAGGTTAAACAATTTAAACAAATAACTTACCCAGTTGGCCCTCAATTAGAAATTGGCAGAACCCTGATTAATGCCCAGGTTCAGAGGCCAGAGCCTCAACTCTTAACCATTAGGTTATCCTACCTAATAGCATCCATGTTCTAGGAGGGACCTGGAGAAAAATCTGCTCGGTTTAGTGAAAGGAACACCAAATTGTAGACAGCAGTATCAATGTGCTCCTTCACTCAAAAGTGCAAATATATATGCTGGGTTTGTTTTTGTTTTTGTTTTTTTTGCTGGTAAAAATTACATCCTGTGTGTCTGATGGGAAATACTCTGTATTCCTGTATAGACAAAGACTACCTGAACCAAGAAGACAGTACTGGTGAAAGTATCACTTCTCACAACATGGAGGCAGCAGGACAGCCTGCCAAAAAACACATCAGGGGACAACCTGATCCAACCAGTAAGGGAAGAAGTGGAATTTCAGAAACCAGGAGTGGATGGACCTGATCCTTCAAAATGAAATAATGCTAAACACTTAACCAGTGTGACAACTGGCATTCTAGAACACTTTAAGGACAAAATTTAAAACCTTGGGTAGGATTTTCCTTCCTTCCCTTTCTCTCTTCCTTCTAGGATAAAAGAAGTTATAAGGATTGCATAAATAAGATCATCAATTCTAGAACCCTTGGTCAGGAATAACAGATGAAGGAAACTCAAGGAAGAAGGTTCTCTCACTGAGGTATAGGAGAACCTTTTTCCTTAGAAATATTTCATGGCTGGGCTAGTCAGAATTTTAGATTTGAATCTACTCTAGGAAACTCGTAAAGCATGTTGATGTAGTAGTCAGCTTTCGAGATGGTCCCCAGTGACCCTCATCTTCTAGCCTTCCCTCCCCTGTGTAATTCCCTCCCACATTAAGTCAGGGATGGCCTGTGGGGCCAACAGAAAATAGGGGAAATGATGGTTTGACGTCCCAGGCTAGGTCACCAAAGGCATTGGGGCTTTGACCTTTCTATCTTGGGAGAAGCCAGTAATCGTGCCATTAGGGGGCTCAAGAAGCCCTTTGGAGAGGCCCCCTGAAACCTCCCACCAACAGCCAGTACCAGCGTGAAGGAGCCAGCTCGGAGGCAGATCTTCCAGTCCCAGGCAAAGCCTTCCAGTGCCTTCAGTTCCAGCTGACGTGTCAGCAACCTCAAGAGAGAGCTCAGGTCAGAAGTGCCCAGTTGTGTTCCTCCTAAACTTCTAACTCTCAAACCGTGACAGATAATACGTGATTATCGCTGTTTTAAGACATGAAGTGTTATGAAGATTAAACTAACACTATCAGTAAGTTTGGAAGTTTGGTGAGAAATACAAAGGATCTGAAGTTACCACTGAGCTGCATGGGCAGGGAACCAGGTTACCCAGCAGAGGGCCGCTTGGTGCTACAATTAAGGCATGTAGAACTCAACCCGGAAGCAAATAAATGAAGTCAAGGGTGTCCCCCGAAGGCTGGAGATGAAACCCTCTAAATGAAAAGCACATGTCTGCCCAAAGTCAGCACTTAATAAATGGCTGAACTAAGAAAGGAATGACTAAATTAATATAAAGCAAACTGAAAAGGGTTTTGTTTTTCGAATAAACCTGGGAAAGTAGTAGATTATCAGGTTAATGAAAAGTGAGAAAGGGAAGGTAGAAAGATGAGAAACAAAGATCCCTAGGAACATTTTCACTTTGACAATCAAGTATTTCTCCAGGTCTGTGTTCTTCAGACAATAGCAATAATAATAAAGCCAATTCTATTGCTCCCCAGAGCAAAGGTTTCTAAGATACGGGGGGGGGGGGGGGGGGGGGGGGCTAATTGAGGGTGTCAGAATGAAAGAGATGCATGTCAGGGATAAGATGCAGACTCGTGGTGCTAAAGCTTTCCGCTGTGGGAGAGAGAAAGGTTCCAAGGATGGATTTCCAGGGTAAGGGTCCAAGGACCTAAAACAAGACCTGACATAAGCAGCTAGGTGTATCAGAAGGGATGCTGGGTGAAGCCACCTCCCAGATAATAACATCAACAACAATAATAATATCAGATAGCATGCATTTATGCTCACAATGTGGACAGGCACTGTTCCAACCCCTTTATCAGTATAAACTCATGCTATCAATCTAATTCATTTAATCAATAATCCAAACACCTGTCAGTCCACCATTGTGGCTTCCATCCTTTGTGCCCTGAGAACATTTCAGTGTCTAAAAACAACTCTCTTAGAGAAGAGGCTCCTCTAATCACTGCCATAGGCATGCCTGCTGAGTGCCAGCACCTGTGCCTCAAGGTTCACACAGCAGGATCTCCATGTGCAGTAGCACAGGTTGTGCACAGCTATACACATGGACCCCATCCCACACATTAGCACACCTCATCCTCATAAACACCCATTCCAGAATTATTCTTTTCATTTCACAGAGTAGCAAACTTTGGCTCAGAAAGGTGATCTCACTTAACCTGATCTCATAGGTTATAAATGGCAGAGACAGAATTTAAGTCAAGGTTTGTTGTAACCATAAGTGTACGACCTTTCCTCTCTAGCATACAGAAATTAACAAGAAAAAAACATGGTACATAAGGGATCTCATTTTATACATGGGCTACTTTCTGAGGTCAGTTACATGAGGTGAAAATTGCATGTAGTCTAAATTACTCATGAAAATCCACTAACTAGTTGTCTCAGGTTAATGCTGAAATACTGCAGAAACACCCCCCCCCAAAAAAAAAATCAAATTTAGTGACTCAAAATAATAGCACCAACTATTTTTGCTTGCCTATGATTTGGCACTTTGGTCAGGTTCAGGGAAGGTTAGTGTTGACTGGACTCAGCTGGATGGTTCTTTGCTCACCTGGTATAGACAAGTATCAGGCATGTGGCTGCATTTAGCTGAGGCTCAGCTGGGATGCCTCATCTATACGGCCTGTTTCTCCACATGGTCCATTACAATTTGGTGGCCTAACGTAAGATTATTTCCACAATGGCTGGATTAGAAATTAAAAGCAGAAGCTACAATGCCTTCTAAGGTCTTGGCTTGGTAGTCCAAGAACATCATTTTGACTGCATTTTATTGGACAAAGCGAGTCACAAAGTCACCCTAGATTCAAGGAAAGTGGATCCAGACTTCACTTCTAGATGGAAGGAGTTGTATGTATGTACAAGGGATGGATAAATTGGGGCAGCTGTCTTTGGAAATGATCTACCATAGAATGTGAACAGTTCTTATCTCTCCCAAGGTCTCCTTCCAGTATGGCAGCAGCTCCAAGTTCAGACCTGCTTATCTGCATCAGTTCCAGAGGTAGAAGAGGCTCCTAGGTGCAACAACTCTTGATTTGGAGAATTTCAACTGAAAAGACCAATTATCTGCTCCCAAGTCCTCAACATGCGAATGGCAAGACATGGATTGGATGACTGTAGTAAAGCTCTCATTCAAGGGGGAAGGGGGGAGATAAAGGGAACATTTAGTCCCTAACTAGTCCCTAGCACTGCTGAAATTCAGCTGGGCATGTGTTGTCAATTCCCCAACACTGGAGACAGGGAATACTTCTTGATTAAGTCCCTGCTCTGCCCCCTGTGAGTAGTTCCCTTATCTTTTGGGGCTCTTGGCAACCTCCTGATAAGAAATGGCCCATGTTTTCAGCTCTCTCAGCCTGCTTGCTGAGAGAAAGTTGAAAGTGGGAGATCGAGAAGCCCCTTTTCATTATGAACTGTTTCTGTTCCTTTTAGTGCAAGCTGATGATATTTTCATTACTATAATTCTCTTAAAATTTCTGTGGGTTTACTAGATATCTTGCTGGGTTTACTCCTTGCCTCAAAGCCACATTCACAATTCATTCTGAGACAGAGCTCTCTGCTGAAAGACACTGTCTTAGGGGTTTTCAGAGCTCTTTTTTCTAGCTCAAAGGGTCTATCAAGCACCACCTTCAATCTTTTGGAGCTCTTAACCAAGAGTCTTTCAGCCACACCCCTGATTTAATTTTGACTCTGGAGCCATATTTTCCAGGCAGTATTCGAGATTTTTCTTTGCCCTGAGGCTATTTCTTACTTTGAGAATCTTTTTCCAGCTGGGGAAAATGTCCTGGGTCATCTATATTTCTTCCAAATTCTTCTTGAAAATGGAACAGTCCATTTTATTATTTTTTTAACCCAAATTTCTTTTACAACACTATATTATGTAGTTCTAAAAGAAGCCAGTTGACACTCTCAACAGTCTGCCTGGAAATATTCTTAGCTAGATCCACAAGTTTACTAAGGAATTTCTTTTTTCCTAAGTCAGCCCAGGTGGCAGTTTCATGCATTGTTCTGCCTCTTTTTCTAGCCTTCAATAGCAATGTCTGCATTAAACATTCACCATTCTTCCACTTTCACACACAGCCTCATTGCTGCTTTGCTGTGGTCTCCTTGCTGCCCTTCCAGGCTCCACCTGGCAGTCAGTCTCACAGCCAATATCACATGTTTGAAGTTTCTGTTATGACAACACCCACTTCGGGGACAAATCCACATTTCAGTTATATGTATTCTAGACACCAACCCTTTGTGGACTGCAAGTTTGGGATGTGTCTTGTTCCAGTTTGTGGTATGTTTTTAAAATTGGTTTAGAAGTCTTTGACCATACAGAAATTTTCAACTATAATGTAATGAAATTTATCAATATTTTCCTCTATGGCATACAATTTTTGTCTTGCTCTAGAAATACTTTACTATGAGAGATCATAAAGATATTCTCTCATAGCTTCTAAAAATTTTCAAGTTTGCCTTTTCACATTTAGGTCTTTCATATATCTGGAATTTGTTTTTTGTGTGTATGGTATGAGGTAGGGATTTGATTTTTCCCATATGAATTAACAGTTATATCTGGATTATTTATCAAACAGTCCATCCTTCCTCACATGCCTGATTTTATGTGCATTCAATTTAGAGAGCACAGTTGAGTTCATAAAACTCTGTTTCTTAAAAAATAGACTTTTCCCTTGAAAATATAAAATAGTAATCAAATTATATTATGTAAGTACTGAAATAGAAGTGGAATATTTAATAGCCAAAAGGTTTCCTAATCTTTTGATGTGAGAGGTAGGTTCTGATTAAATTGGACCTCGCTCTAAAAATACAAAATGCACAGACATGCTAAATGTTACACATCATTTCAAGGGTTCAGACACCACTTGAAGCCTAACCGTGGACTTCCCCCACCCCTCAATATAGAAAGGGTAAATTGAGGAAGTGGTGGAATACTAACCAAAGTCTCAGTGGTACTGTGTGGCAGAGGCAGGAGGAGGATCCAGGGGTCCCATGTATCTGCCCTGGGACATTCCACACGTATCCTTAGAGTAGAATCATTAGAGTAGAGCACAGAAACACCACATGCCACAAAGAATCTAGGAATGGATGCCAAAACTTCCAAAAAAAGTACCACAAGTTTGATTCCTGATCCAAACTCAATAGTTAAGGTATAAATGACACATGGAATGGTGTAGTTGTAAAGAGCAAATTAAATTTGAGAAAAGGAATTAACTCTGATTTGTTTATCAAGTTCTGATCCCCCTTTAGCCACAAGGCCTCTAGTAGCAGGTTATTTCCAAATTGATTTATGGCTCTGGTACCCTAAAAATAATCATTGGAAGACCTAATATGTTTGTTATATGCAAATTACCTAGGTGAGCATATTAAAGATAAGGTTGGATTGGTATCAAATGTAATTCTGGACAAACCTAGAAGGATTAGGGTATTTTGTGATTGATTGATCCAGGAAGTAAAAAGTCAGCAATAGGAGAAACTAAGATGGTGGCTAGCTGAGACAGGGTGAAAAAAACGCCTCCGTGAAAAACACTAGCTAAAAAACAGAAAGTGACCTAGAATACCGGTTACAGTGATGCGCCAGCTGGATGAGGGCTCCTAGCTCCAGAGGGGCCGTACACTGAAACGAGTGAGTAAGCTGGCTGGAAGACCCGCAGCCATGCGGCGGGCTGGGGAAGCCAGGGATCAGCGTATGGAGACCAGCTGGCTCTTTAAAGAAAAAAAAAAAAAAAAAAAAAAGGAGCGGCTCCAGTAGCAATTGTGGGAACCACACAGTAAAACACAGCAAGAGGGGGCTGGGCCGGCCTCTTGCTGTCTGGCCGGGAAGATAGCCCGCAGCAGATACCCTTGGGTTCGGGGGAATGGAGGGGAGAGCCAGAAGCAGAAAGAAACCCTGCGGCTCGCAGCTGGCCCCCGGAGAGCTGGATAACCTCCTGCCCGGGGCCGTGCCCACAGCCCAAGCCCCGCCAGTTGTCCCGGTACTGGGAAGGAGGAACTGTGTGAGGAGGAGGGGACTGAGATGCCCTGCTCGGCCATTTTTGCTTCAGGCTGGGAGTGCACCGCTGCACAGCCCAGTGGCCCAGGGCTTCCCTTGTGGGACAGCGCGCACTGGTGACGTAGCACAGCATTCCCTCGGCTGAGCTCCTGGAGGAGCACGGCTGGGAGGGAGGATCCGCTCAGAGAACCCAGGGACGCTACGTCAAGTCCAGTGGTTTATGGATCAGCGAGCAAGAGGGTCTGGGGCTGAACTGAAATGAAGGCTTAGACTCATGTGGCGGCCTTGAATCTCCGGGATGCTGGGGGATTTGAACATTAGAACTGCCCTTCCTCCCTGGCCACCCATACACACGCCCCACATTCAGGGCGGACAGCTCCAGCAACACACCCAAACTGAGTTTTCCAACTAAACCCACAAGAATCATTTCCCCACACAACACGCAGCAAAAGGTTGAGAACTGACTTGAGGGATATAGGTGACTCACAGACGCCATCTGCTGCTTAGTTAGAGAAAGTGTACGTCACCAAACTGTGTTCCTGAAAAATTAGATCTATATCCCTTTTTCTTTACAATTTGAAAGAGCCCTATCAAGCAAAACAAATGCCAAGAGGCCAAAAACAACAGAAAATCTTAATGCATATGATAAAACCAGAAGATATGGAGAATCCAACTCCAAACACACAAACCAAAATATCGGAAGATACAGTATACCTCGCAAAATTAATCAAAGATCTACAATCGAGGAATGAAAACATGGCAAAGGATTTAAAGGACATCAAGAAGACCATGGCCCAGGATATAAGTGACATAAAGAAGACCCTCGAAGAGCATAAAGAAGACATTGCAAGAGTAAATAAAACAATAGAAGATCTTATGGAAATAAAAGAAACTGTTGGCCAAATTAAAAAGACTCTGGATATTCACAATACAAGACTAGAGGAAGCCGAACAACATCTCAGTGTCCTAGAAGCCCACAGAACAGAAAATGAAAGAACAAAAGAAAGAAAGGAGAAAAAAATCAAAAAAATTGAAATGGATCTCAGGGATATGATAGATAAAATAAAACATCCAAAGATTCATTGGTATCCCAGAAGGGGAAGAGAAGGGTAAAGGTCTAGAAAGAGTATTCAAAGAGATTGTTGGGGAAAACTTCCCCAATCTTCTACACAATGTAAATACACAAAGCATAAATGCCCAGCGAACTCCAAATAGAATGAATTCAAATAAACCCACTCCAAGACATATTCTGATCAGACTCTCAAATACTGAAGAGAAGGAGCAAGTTCTGAAAGCAGCAAGAGAAAAGCAATTCACCACATACAAAGGAAACAACATAAGATTAAGTAGTGACTACTCAGCGGCAACCATGGAGGCAAGAAGGCAGTGGCATGACATATTTAAAATTCTGAGAGAGAAAAATTTCCAACCAAGAATACTTTATCCAGCAAAACTCTCCTTCAAATTTGAGGGAGAGCTTAAATTGTTCACAGACAAACAAATGCTGAGAGACTTTGCCGATGAAAGACCTGCCCTACTTCAGATTCTGAGGGGATCCCTGCTGGCGGAGAGACAGGGAAAGGAGAAAGAGATATAGAGAATTTTAACAGACGTATATAGAACCTTACATCCCAAATCACCAGGACACTCACTTTTCTCTAGTGATCACAGATCTTTCTCGAGAAGGGACCATAAGCTGGGACATAAAATAAGCCTCAAGAAATTAAAAAAAAAAATTGAATATACTCAAAGCACATTCTCCAACCACAATGGAATACAAATAGAAGTCAATTTTTGAACTGTAATTCCACTAGTTACTTCCTACATGATATAAAATACACAAACTCTAAGGACAAATCAGTGGTTTTGAACTCAATGTAAAATATGTAATTTTAGACAACTATATAAAGGTGGGGGAATGAAGGAGTATAGGAACATAGTTTATGTGCCCTATTGAAGTGAAGGTGGTATCAAAGAAAAACAAGATTGATGTGGATTTAAGAGGTTAATTTTAAGCCCCACAGTAAACACAAAGAAATTATCAGAGAATATAACCATAGAGATGAAAAGTAGAGTTTGGGTTAAGAGAAATGGGGAAGGGGCAATGGGGAGTTAAGAAATGAGTGTAGGGTTGCTGTTTGAGGTGAAGGGAAATTTCTAGTAATGGATGGTGGGAAAGAGCATTACAACATTCTAAACGTGATTAATCCCACTAATGAAAGGCTAGGGAGGGAGTGGAATGGTAAGATTAAGGCTGTATATATGTTTTCACAACTGAATAAAAAAAAAAAAAGACAGTCTAACTAGATGACAATTGAATGCTAAGGATGAACTTGGATGAGACAGGAGGATAGAGGACAGGTGGCTCAAAGGGACACAGTTGAGACATAAGGAAAAGGAAATACAGAATGTAAGCTTTGTATCATTGTTGAATCTATTGTACTTCTTAGCTGTGCTTAACGGGATTGCATGAAAGAATGTTCTTGTTCATGGGAAGTGTATACGTGAATTATAGTGAATGCTCAAGGATGTGTGCAGCTAACTCTCATATGTTCAGACGACAGAGCAATAGATGATGGATGATAGGGAGGAAGGGAGGGAGGGAAAGAAATAGCAATGTGACAGCAAGTTAAAGTTGGATTGAGCTATCAGGGGAGGGGGGTCAGGATATGATGGAATTCTGTGTTTGGGGCTGGTATTGTTTTTGCAACTGTTCATATAACTTTGAATTTATTTCAAAATAAAAAAAATTTAAAAAAGTCAGCAATAAGACAGATTGATGTGTTCAGCAGGACATTTTGAATCAAGAGCTATCACATACAAAATAGGAATCTCAGTTAATAAATTACCCAAGAAAAAAATGATCTGACTTTGGAGAGAGAAAATGACAGGAATTTGGTCCTGGAGATTAAAGAGAAATTTTGGGTTACAATATTTTCCCTTTGAAGATGGCAAAGATAAAAGGCTATGGGAATGAACCCAATTGGTCAGTGATTAAAGACCGATGGTTAAGATCAATTTGTTGGTGGTTTTGGTGATACTGATCCAGGTATGCTTAAGCCCCATCACCCTGGGTGGAAAGAGTCAAGATATAAAGCTCTTGGCTGAACCCAAGCTGCTTACTGCAGGAGGCTCTAGCTAGCTCCTATCCAAGCAGGACTGATGTGAGGCTGTATCCCTGAGAAGGCTCTTGGCTTCCATGAGCTCTGAAGTGCTTCCCATCTATTCCAATGAACTTGAATCACTGAAAGAATGTTGATGTATCTCCAGCAGTTTTGTAGACTTGACAACCCTGTTTCTCTGAAACACTCATTAGGCTTGCTCTTGGGCAAGCAGCCTCTGCATCTTTTATAAGAATGAAGGACTTAAATTTCTCCCCTCACCCACCCACCCAAGGGAATAATAAAAAAAATTCATTATGCCATTTAGTAATTCTTTTGTCTTCTTTTGCTTTTATTCCAAGCATTCTACCCAAAGAGTGAGTTTCTCCTCCTTTTCTTCCCTCCCATAGTATTTTTTTTCTCCTCCAATCTGACTCCTTTCACTTTTCTTCTGCCTTTTCAGATATTCTTCCTTCCTCCCACTTTCACTACTACCACCCAAAAGTCTTGTCCAAAATTTCATTGCAAAATGCTCCTCAAGGGTATTTCATACTGAGGCCTTTGCTACACATTAGCAGTAATGGTAGCACCAGTACAGGTAGTAGTAGTAGATTAATGGTGGCAGCAGTAGCCACAGTAGTGGTAGTTGTTACCGTTGTAGCATTGCAGCAGAAGCAACATCATGCTCTCACCCCATTTGATCCTTCCAGAAGGTACCATCACAAATCTTTGGAGAAGCATTAGCCATCAGTGAATGAACTAACATTTGTTAAGAACAAATTAAGTCACAGGGAGGCCCGCAGACATTTGAACTGAGGCTCCCAACCTGAAAGAGCTTCCAAAGAGCTCATTAAAAAGTCAATGGACTTAAAGCCAAATAAGTGAACAACTGTGAAATTTTAGAGAAAGTGGAGACAGCATCCTGTGTGGTCATCGGGGGTGCTTTTAGGAGGTGGTGGAGCTGAACTTGCCATTGGAAAGGGGAATGGACATTCCTAGTAGGGAGAACACAGTGAGGAAAGGCACAGATATTGAAAAAAGGTAACAGAGAAAATGAAGAAGGAAGATAGATAAAATATACAGTCCTAGTATTAGTGGAAATTATAAAATACATGACATAAAAATGAATTCCTTTCTAATGAAACCACAATTCATGATACATTAAAAAAATACAATTTTTTTTAATCAGCAATTCAATGTGTAGGAAATGCTATTTGGGATTCAGGATAATTTCTCAACTCAAGAATTCAGGCATTTCTTTATTTCTGGAAAAATTATACAACCAACACCATTTACTTGATATTGTCTTCCTAGAATTCCTATTAGACCAGTGTTGGAACTTCTCAGTATAGCTCCTGCACCTTTTAATTTCACTTTTCTACTTTTTATCTCTGTATCTTTTTGTTCGACATTTTAAGTGATTTCTCAGATCTAGCTTCAAATCTACTAATTGCATTTTTTACCAGATATGTATAGTTTACTGTTTCATATATCCATAAAGATTTTCAAATTTCAATTACTTTTCATTTATAGAACTTCTATTCAGTAATTTTTTCAACTATTCCTGTTCTTTTTTCATAATACCCCATTCTTAGCTTGCAGATTTAATCCTTTATCTTTTTAAATAACTGAAACATTAATTTTAAAATCCCTTTCCTCTTTATTACCTGCAGCTTGGGCTTTGACTTTTTTCATTCATTGCTTGTATTGCATGGCAGTACACTGGTTTCCTCATGCTTTGTCACTCTCAACCTTCAGTTCAACTTGGGGGACGGGGTTTCATATATGCCCAGGATCATGCTGGCAGACTTATGGGATGGTTTCTTTGTTGGTTTGCCCAAAATTCTAAAGATTTACCACTCTTAGACCAGATTTCATGCTTGTTTCTCAGTTCAAGGGCTCAATTAAACCATGATGTTACCCTGAGGATCAGGTCCCCACTTCCTAAACTATTAATGTATGTTTGAGATTTGAAGGTTTCAAGATTGACTCTGTGGCTACCTAGGGCCCAGGACTGATGGCCAAATTAGAGGCCAGTCCTCAAGGCCAATATATTGAGTTTTTCTATGGTATCACCTTTTTCTGTTTCCTTACTTACAAAGGGCTGCAACCTTAACTCTATTCCTGCATGGGTCTTATTGTTAGACACCATATTGGCGTGCCTTACAATGAAAACAACCCTGTATAATCTCTCATGAATTTCTGGGTTGACTGAGCTTAGCTGGATGGCTCCCCTGCAGCTGGGGCTGCAGGTATCTGGAGAACAGATGGGTTGGTACATCTGAGAGGACTCCCTCAAATACCTGATGCTTTGGTGGTATGGTCTGAAGGCTGGGCTCAGGTATGTGGTTCTTGGACTTGATGTGGTATTTTCAGCGGCTGCAGTTGTCTGAAGACTTGACGGGGTTGGACTATCCAAAAAGGCTCAGCTACATGACTGGGATTCAGCTCTGGCTTTCAGCTGGGAGCAGAGCTGGGGCTGTTGATCACAGTGTCTCAATTCTTCTCCATGTGGTCTTATTATGTGGTTGGGCTTCTCACAGCTTGGCAACTGGGTTCCAAGAGGGAACATTCTAAGTGGCAAAGATGGAAGCTGCAGGTCTCTTAAAGCCCAGCCCCAGAAGACACACTGTATCACTGTTGGCCATAGATCACAGGGCTACAGGGCTAGCCCAGATTCAAAAAGAAGAGAAAGAGATTCTACCTCTCTATGGAAGTAATGTGAAAGAATCTGTGGCCATCTTTAATCTACCACAGTGGTTATGGCAAAGCTCCCAAAATAGTTTCTTAAAGAAGATTACTGTTTTTTATGCTCCTAATGGGAGTTCCAAGGCTTGATGGCAGCTTCATAATGTCATCAGCGACCCAGACTCTTGGTTACAGGGTGGTTGCAAAATCTCCAGTCATTACAGCTGAGTTTCAGGCAAAAATCACAGGAGACAGCAGAAGGGCAAAACACAAAATTAACAGTCAAACTAGCACAACTAAAGGACTTTTCTTAAGGCCTCTTATGACTACTGCTTACATTTAATTGATTTCCTTATCTTAAAGGTAAGGTAGAATAGTACTATCAAGAAGAAAACATACCATCACCATCATGTAAAAGGTCTTTTTAAATGTCTCATTATTTAACATGAGGTAGATATGAGCTAATTGAAGTAAGACAGTAGACCCAAACACATTTAATTTAGACCCCTTCCCATTTACCACCCACTTGCTTGCTCTTGGCCAGGATTCTAACTGTGGCACTGCAGAGAGTGCCTGGCAGGTTGATGTCTGTCTGGTGAGACAGACGTGCTGAGCATAGTCATGATAACAAGGGGCATGCTTTAACCTGTGGGCAGCTGATGCAATAGGTGCAGGTACTATTTAGAAAAGGGTTTCAGGGCACCTTATTAATAAAGGCCCATTTGGAAGTCTAATTACACCCTTGCCAAATAACAGAGCTGGCTTTTGTACCAATTCTCTTCGGTTTAAACTGGAAGTGTTCTTCACAGTAGGTTTGAGAAGTCAGGCAAGTTTATGTTCAGGGCCTATGATGCACATTTTTATATACTTGTTCATTCTTTCCAGGCCTATACTCCAGTCTCCTTATCCTTTTGGGTTCAGTGGCTACTATCATGAGTCCTGTCAAAGGAGAAACTCATTCACATGTAGGTGTTATTTAGTGATAACAGCTATATCTTCTAGCCCTCTGGCTGGAATTTGCTTACCCTTTCATTGTGATATCGTAGGCCCCATAACAGGCCTACGAGTCTGCTTCTCACAGCTCACGTACAGACACAGTCCTCTCTGCCTCTGTGCAAGGCCAGTCCTTGGCTGTGTGATGTTGTGAAGTCCCAGCAGATTTAAAGCCAGTGCTCCACTCCTGTTCAGTCTGCATTTGCTCTACAGCAGAGGTGATCAAACTACAGCATGTGGGCCAGGCTGATTGCGTAAATAAAGTTTTATTGGAAAACAGTCATAGTCATTTATTTACACCTTGTCCCCTGCTTTCATGGGACAAGAGCAGAATTACACAGTTGTAAGAGAGACCAAATGGCCTAGAAGACTAAGCTTTTTACCATTTGGTACTTCATAGAAAAAGTTAGCCACCCCCTGCTCTATGGCGTCCAAGACAGAATTGGTTGCCTCTAGGGCAGTGGTTCTCAGTGGGCACGACTTTGTCTCCCAGGCCACATTTGGCAATGTGTGCAGACATTTTTCATTTCATAACCAGGGGGAGAGTTGATCCTGGTGTCTAGTGGAGAATGGTCATGGATGCATCCTCTGATGCACAGGATAGCCCCCCACAACAGACAATCATCCACACAAAAACATCAAAAATATTGAGGTTGGGAAACCCTGCTAAGGAAACAGATGCTCTAGAAAACTATTATTGTACTATTATGTGTACTATGTGTACTATGTACCAAGCATGTACTGGGTTCTCTCTCTCTCTCTCTCTCTCTCTCTCTCTATATATATATATATATATATATATATTATGCTATTGAACCCACACAACAGATTATGAAGATGGTACTATTATTATACCCATTTCATAGATGAGAAATCAGAAACCCAACCAAGTTAATTTATTTAAACTCATCTAATTAGTAGTGAAATAAGATTTTAATCTAGTGCTTGACAAATACTCTGTACTTGAATAAACTTGGAATTTAATGGAGGAAAATGTAGTATTTGAAGCCAGTGGGATCTCCGTTCAAATTCTGTTTTACCATTGACATGTATGTGAAATGGAGAAAATGAAACCTTCTCCGAAGGAGGTTGTAGAGATTAAACAAGATAATGTGCAGAAAGCCCTTATGACAGACCTGGTAACTGTAATAGTGGATGCAATAAAAATGTTACTTCCTATTATTTTATTTACAGCCCCTAATACAATTGCCTTCGCACGTCTGGAAAACAGCTCAGCCAGCCACATGCTAGAATTCTGAGTGCTGAAACTGGCGGGTGGATGGGGGTGAGATCCCAGAGCCCTTTTCTCTACGAAACTTGAGCTGATAATCTCAATTATTTCAACCCCACAGAAAAAGTGTCATCTCCCGCAACTGGCAGGACCCCTTCTTTGAAGCAGGGTATGGAGTGCGGATCCCGCCCCTCCAGAGGGCCCTTTCTGCTCTGTCCAGCGCGGCTTCCCCCTGCAGAGCTGCCGGGGCTGGATTAACCGCAGGAGTGACAAGCTGTCAGCCGGCAAAGCCAGCATCCTAAATGCCATGCCGGCACAGCCCTGCTCCAAACTCTCCCGCGGAGCACTCGCAACTGTCAAGAAGGTTTTCTCCTGACGGGAGAACACAATTTCACATTTTCAGAGTTAAGGCATAAACGCATGAGGCAGCTGGAGATGGGGAGCTGGCTGCAGTCAGAGCTGGACTTCACAGCCCATCATCAGGCAGGACACTCTCCCCGTCTTTAACCAGTGGGCATTGCCTTTTTATTTCTTCGTCTTTTTTATTTCTCCTTTTGCCCCAAGGCTTGACACTTTACAAAGTTACGTCTTTTGCCTTGGCTGTTATTATTTCCAGAAAAACAGAACGGCTTTGGCTCTGGGATAATTAGAACATCACAGCCTGAGGCTCTTTCTTTCTTGGAAGGAAGAACTCACGGGCTCTTTCTCCTCAGCTCAACTTTGGCAGCTTCTTCCCTTCTTTCCTTACCCACACCATTATTGTCCACTCTTGTTGTTGTTGTTGTTAAAAACTTTATATCAAAAAACTAAAAAAAAAAATTAAAAAAAACACAAAGGAATAAGAAAAACAAACATGAAATAACTACATGGCTTCCAACATGTTCCTACCATACCTCAAGAAAATTAACAAACTATAGTCACTCCTGAGCATTTCCATATCATTAAGATTACCCTCAATATCTTCCCTGTTCCCACTAAATTACTGTTCCCCCTTCACCAGTTGCTGTCTATCTCTAGATTCCCCATATTCTACAATACAAGACACCTGTTTTAAGTTTTTCACAAAGTTCACATTTGTGGTATCATACAATATCTCTCCTTTTCTATATGACTTATTTCACTCAACATTATGTCCTCAAGGTTCATCCATGTTGTAATATGCTTCACGACTTCATTCTTTCTCTCTGCTGCGTAATATTCTATCGTGTGTATGTACCACATTTTGTTTATCCACTCATCTGATGTAGGACATTTAGGTTGTTTCCATCTCTTGGAAATTGTGAACAATGCTGCTATGAACATCAGTGTATAAATATCTGTTCATGTCACTGTCATCAGGTCCTCTGGGTAAATACCAAAAAGATAAATTGCTGGATCATAGGGTAACTCAATACCTAGTTTTCTGATGAACCGCCAAACCGTCTTCCAGAGTGGCTGAACCATTCTACAGTCCCACCAGCAATGAATATGAGTTTCAATTTCTCCACATCCTTTCCAACATTTGTAGTTTCGTGTTTGCTTAATGGCAGCCATTCTTATTGGTGTGAGATGATACCTCATTGTGGTCTTGATTTGCCTCTCCCTGATAATTAGCAAAGATGAACATTTTTTCATGTGTTTTTTAGCCCTTTTTATTTCCTCTTCAGAGAAATGTCTTTTCATATCTTTTGCCCATTTTATAATTGGGCTATTTGTACTAATGTCGTTGAGTGGAGATATTTCTTTCTATATTCTAGATATCAGTCTCTTATCAGGTAGATAGTTTTCAAATATTTTCTCCCACTAAGTTGACAAATTCCTTTGAGGTGCAGAAGGTTTTAATTCTGAGGAGTTCCCATTTATCTCTTTTTTTCTTCCATTGCTTGTGCTTTAGGTGTAAGGCCTAAGAAGAGATCTCCTAATAATACGCCTTAAAGATGTCCCCTACATTACCTTCTAAGAGTTTTATGGTGGAGTCTCTTATATTGAGGTCTTTGATCCCCTTTGAGTTAATTTTTGTATAGGGCGTGAGGTAGGGGTCTTCTTTCATTCTTTTAGATATAGATATCCAATTCTCACAGTTCCATTTATTGAAGAGGCTGTTATGTCCCAATTCTGTGGAGTTCAGGGCCTTATCAAAAATCAGTCGACCATAGACCTAGGAGTCTATTTTCATATTCTCAATTTGATTCCATTGATCAATATGCCTATCTTGTGCCAATACCATGCTGTTTTGACTACTGTGGCTTTATAGTTGGCTTCAAAGTCAGGCAGTATAAGTCCTCCCACTTTTTCTTTTTTAGAAATTTTTTAGCAATTCAAGGCGTCTTTCTCTTCCAAATAAATTTGATGACTAGCTTTTCCAAGTCTGCAAAGTAGATTGTTGGAATTTCATTGGAAATTGCATTAAATCTGTAGATCAGTTTGGGTGGAACTGACATCTTAAATACATTTAGCTTTCCTTTCCATGAACATGGACTATCTATTCATCTCTTTAGGTTGCCTTCTATTTCTTTTAGTAGAGTTATATAATTTTCTGTATAGAGGTCTTTTACATCCTTGGTTACGTTTATTCCTAGGTACTTAATATTTTTAGTTGCTATTGAGAATGGAATCTTTTTTCCTGAGTGTCTCTTCAGTTATGTCATTTCTACTGTATAGAAACATTACTGACTTATATGCATTAATATTATATCCCACCACTTTGCTGAATTTGTCCACTCTTGCTGCCTCTCTCCTGCCTCATTTGCCTAAGTTCAGTTTGGCATCAGCGTATGTATTAGTCAGAGTTCTCTATGGAAACAGAATCAACAGGAGATATCTGTAAATATGAGATTTTATAAAAGTGTTTCATGCAACTGTGGGGACACACGAGTCCAAATCCTGCAGGGCAGGCAGCGAGCTGGCAACTCCAATGAGGGTCTTCAATGAATTCCCCAGGAGAGGCCGGCTGGCTGAAGATGAAATGAAAGTTCCCTCCCTTCTCTCTTAAATGTCTTCAACTGATTGGATTAAATCCAGCTGACTGAATTCTCTCATTGTGGAAGACACACCCTTTGGTGATGTAATTAGCCACAGATGCAATCAATTGACTGATGATTTGATAAACCAGCCTTCTGGTTTATTATCAGCCACAAATGTCCTTGCAGTAACAGTTAGACCAGTGCTTGCTTGACTGCCTGGGCACCATCACCTGGCCAAGCTGACACATGAACCTAACCATCACAGCATCAGAGAACAATGATGAAAAATACAGTCTCTGACCTTGGGAGAGTCTGGTCTGAAGAAAGGGTCCACACTGTGAATAGACCATTACAATACTCTTCTCTGTACAAGTGGATGTTCAAAGAGGACTGTTCTTGCTTCAGTTTCTGCTGAGGCCCCTAAAGCTGAGAGCAAAAGAAAAGCAGCCCACATTTTAAAGAGAGAAGCCAAACCATCTACAAAGAATTTTATAGAGGATAATCTTCCCAAAATGTCCAACAACTCTTAGCCCGTAATCCAGCTCAAGAATATATAAGAGGGGAGGTTACAGAACTGATAAGGGAAGACTGAATAGAATGGATTTCTTTAGTAAAATCAAGAGTGATGCCAACAACTATGCCAAAAAGCATCTTCCTTATCCCCCATTCCAAATGGACAAAGAGACCAGCAGAAGCAGTGTTTAGCTCAATATAAAACAGACAGCACTTTCTAGACATGGAAAATATACTATGCCAGATCAAGGACCTCAAATTTGGGGCTGGCATGCAGAATAAAGCTACCATTTTTGCATTTGGAAAGAGACAAGATCTGCTCCCCCCACCTCCAAGACCCCAAAGTGAAGCTGGTTAGTGGACCCACCCTCCCCCACACCAAAGCTTCCAAACAGCCATCTCACTTGGAGGACAGGTATCTTAGAGTAACACACCTACATGATAGCAGAAGCCCACACTATCCATATCTACTTAATTCACAAATACAAAAAGATAACCAGGGATCAGCAGATATTTGAGGAAAGTAGTAGCCCATTAGAAAACGACCAGAGAATATCTGACTTCAAAAGAAAGAGAGATTTAAAAATTAATAATAAAACTATGCTTAAAGAAATATAGGAGGATATTATACACACAAAACAAGAACTGTCTACTACCAAAAAAGAATTTTTAAAGTAAGTATTAGAAATTTAAAATAAGATGGCCCAAATAAAAACAAATCCACAGGGTTAAAAGAACTTAATAAGAAAATCTTCTAAAAGTTAAAACAATGGAACAAAGAAATGGAAATAGGAGAGAAAAAATAAGAAACATAGAGGAACAAAACATCTGCCTAATGAGAGTTCCAGGTAAAAAAGAAAATAAAGCATGGGGCGGGGTGGGGGGTAGGGGGTGGAATAATCAATGAAATAAAAGAAGAAAATTTTCCAGAATTAAAGAAAGATAGAGTCAAGTTTGACAGATGATAGGGTTTAACGAGGGCATAATATAATTAATTTTTAAAAGGTCTTAAATGCCTCCTTATTAATTTCAGGACATTAATGATTAAAGGGATATCCTAGATGCTTTCAGAGCAATATAAAAGGCAGTTCACCTACCTCCAAAAAGTTAAAATAAAAAGTTCAATTGGAAAGAGACTTCTTAGCAATGACATTCAATGTTGGAAGACAATGGAACAATGCCTTCAAAGTTCTGAAGGAAAATATTATTCAAACTAGAATTCTATACCCAGAAAAACTATCCATGAAGAGTGAAATTGATATTATTATATGTACAAGGCCATAAAGTTTACTTACCACATAGTCTTTCTGAAGCAAAAATTACTGGATGTACTCCAATGAATGAAAAAGGAATCTAGGAAAGGAGCAGTCATGAAATCTAAGAAACAAGGAAACTATTTCAGAGTGCACTAATAAGAAATACCAGTGTGATATAAAGTAAAACAGACAGTTGGAGAGTTCCAAGAAAAATTTCTTCCAAGGAAATAAATTTTATTCAACAAATATGATCTAAGCAGAAACTGAAACATCCAAGTACCATCCTGAAATCTTCTTTTCTCAAAAAGTAAAAGGAAAGGCAATTGTAAGCTCCAGTAAAAATGAAAAAGTACAAGAAAGTCATGAATCAAAGGCAAAGCACACTAAAATATGGTATTAATTTATAAATTTTATGCCATATTTAAAAAAAGAAAATTCCATTGGCCTTGACATTTAAAATATTCTCTTATAAGCAGCACAAGTTTTATGACAAAATTGCATTTTTTCCTCACAGCTAATAGGAAGCATGTAAGAACACAAGCCCAACAGTGCAAGCACATTTCAAGTCTTTGCACACTCCATGCTCTCCTCTAACATTTGATTTGCCAAAACAAGTCAGGGAGTGGGAAAATACACTCTCTACTACAAGACCAGAGAACTAAGCATGAATGGGGAGACAAGGAGGGAGAGAATGTTTGCTGAAAAATAATCTAAACTACTACATGAGCAAACTCATGGTTAACCGACTGGTTTTCAAAGTAAAAAGTACATGATCATTGTTTCCATGGGCTTGACATGAGTTCAGTTTGCCTTAAAAAAAAGTATAGGAATGTGTACTTAAGTTCCTTTTTTTTTTTTTGACTCTATAAATCATACTTCGATTTATTTGAAATGCACTTATTTTTTTCCAAAGTGTGTAAAATATTCTTTTGAAATACACCTGTCCTAATTACTTTTTTTTTGCCTTTTTTTTTAATCTTCATTTTATTGAGATATATTCACATACCACGCAGTCACACAAAACAAATCGTACTTTCAATTGTTCACAGTACCATTATATAGTTGTACATTCATCACCTAAATCAATCCCTGACACCTTCATTAGCACACACACACAAATAACAAGAATAATAATTAGAGTGAAAAAGAGCAATTGAAGTAAAAAAGAACACTGGGTACCTTTGTCTGTTTGTTTCCTTCCCCTATTTTTCTACTCATCCATCCATAAACTAGACAAAGTGGAGTGTGGTCCTTATGGCTTTCCCAATCCCATTGTCACCCCTCATAAGCTACATTTTTATACAACTGTCTTCGAGATTCATGGGTTCTGGGTTGTAGTTTGATAGTTTCAGGTATCCACCACCAGCTACCCCAATTCTTTAGAACCTAAAAAGGGTTGTCTGAAGTGTGCATAAGAGTGCCCACCAGAGTGACCTCTCGGATCCTTTTGGAATCTCTCTGCTACTGAAGCTTATTTCATTTCCTTTCACATCCCCCTTTTGGTCAAGATGATGTTCTCCGTCCCACGATGCCAGGTCTACATTCCTCCCCGGGAGTCATATTCCACGTTGCCAGGGAGATTCACTCCCCTGGGTGTCTGATCCCACGTAGGGGGGAGGGCAGTGATTTCACCTTTCAAGTTGGCTTAGCTAGAGAGCGAGGGCCACATCTGAGCAACAAAGAGGCATTCGGGAGGAGGCTCTTAGGCACAATTATACAGAGGCCTAGCCTCTCCTTTGCAGCAACCGTCTTCCCAAGGGTAAAACTTATGGTAGAGGGCTCAACCCATCAAACCACCAGTCCCCTATGTCTGTGGTCACGTTAGCAACCATGGAGGTGGGGTAGGCGAATACCCCTGCATTCTCCACAGGCTCCTCAAGGGGGCACTACATCTTTTTTTTTTTTTTTTCCTTGTTTGTCTTTTTTCTTTTTTTTTTTTTTTTTAACTTTCCCTTCTTTTTTAAATCAACTGTATGAAAAAAAAGTTAAGAAGAAAACAAACATACAATAAAAGAACATTTCAAAGAGACCATAACAAGGGAGTAAGAAAAAGACAACTAACCTAAGATAACTGCTTAACTTCCAACATGTTCCTACTTTACCCCAAGAAAGTTACATAATATAGCAACATTTCAGTGAACTTGTTCCTACTACATCCATCAGAAATTAACAGACCATAGTCATTTCTGGGCATCCCCAGAACGTTAAATAGTTTATCTGTTCTTCTTGGATTATTGTTCCCCCTTCCTTAATTGCTCTCTACTGCTAGTTCCCCTACATTCTACATTATAAACCATTTGTTTTACATTTTTCAAAGTTCACATTAGTGGTAGCATATAATATTTCTCTTTTTGTGCCTGGCTTATTTTGCTCAGCATTATGTCTTCAAGGTTCATCCATGTTGTCATATGTTTTACCAGATCGTTTCTTCTTACTGCCGCGTAGTATTCCATCGTGTGTATATACCACATTTTATTTATCCACTCATCTGTTGAAGGACATTTGGGTTGTTTCCATCTCTTGGCAATTGTGAATAATGCTGCTATGAACATTGGCGTGCAGATATCTGTTCGTGTCACTGCTTTCCGATCTTCCGGGTATATCCCGAGAAGTGCAATCGCTGGATCGAATGGTAGCTCTATCTCTAGTTTTCTAAGGAACTGCCAGACTGACTTCCAGAGTGGCTGAACCATTATACAGTCCCACCAACAATGAATAAGAGTTCCAATTTCTCCACATCCCCTCCAGCATTTGTAGTTTCCTGTTTGTTTAATGGCAGCCATTCTAACCGGTGTTAGATGGTATCTCATTGTGGTCTTAATTTGCATCTCTCTAATAGCTAGTGAAGCTGAACATTTTTTCATGTGTTTCTTGGCCATTTGTATTTCCTCTTCAGAGAACTGTCTTTTCATATCTTTTGCCCATTTTATAATTGGGCTGTCTGTACTATTGTCATTGAGTTGTAGGATTTCTTTGTATATGCACGATATCAGTCTTTTGTCAGATACATGGTTTCCAAAAATTTTTTCCCATTGAGTTGGCTGCCTCTTTACCTTTTTGAGAAATTCCTTTGAGGTGCAGAAACTTCTAAGCTTGAGGAGTTCCCATTTATCTATTTTCTCTTTTGTTGCTTGTGCTTTGGGTGTAAAGTCTAGGAAGTGGCCTCCTAATACAAGGTCTTGAAGATGTTTTCCTACATTATCTTCTAGGAGTTTAATGGTACTTTCTTTTATATTGAGATCTTTGGTCCATTTTGAGTTAATTTTTGTGTAGGGGGTGAGGTAGGGGTCCTCTTTCATTCTTTTGGATATAGATATCCAACTCTCCCAGCCCCATTTGTTGAAAAGACCATTATGGCTCAGTTCGGTGACTTTGGGGGCCTTATCAAAGATCAGTCGGCCATAGATCTGAGGGTCTATCTCTGAATTCTCAATTCGATTCCATTGATCTATATGTCTATCTTTGTGCCAGTACCATGCTGTTTTGGCAACTGTGGCTTTATAATAAGCTTCAAAGTCAGGGAGTGTAAGTCCTCCCACTTCGTTTTTCTTTTTTAGAGTGTCTTTGGCAATTCGAGGCATCTTCCCTTTCCAAATAAATTTGATAACTAGCTTTTCCAAGTCTGCAAAGTAGGTTGTTGGAATTTTGATTGGGATTGCATTGAATCTGTAGATGAGTTTGGGTAGAATTGACATCTTAATGACATTTAGCCTTCCTATCCATGAACATGGAATATTTTTCCATCTTTTAAGGTCCCCTTCTATTTTTTTTAGTAGAGTTATGTAGTTTTCTTTGTATAGGTCTTTTACATCTTTGGTTAAGTTGATTCCTAGGTACTTGATTTTTTTAGTTGCTATTGAAAATGGTATCTTTTTCTTGAGTGTCTCTTCAGTTTGTTCATTTCTAGCATATAGAAACATTACTGACTTATGTGCATTAATCTTGTATCCCGCTACTTTGCTAAATTTGTTTATTAGCTCTAGTAGGTGTATCGTTGATTTCTCAGGGTTTTCTAGATATAAGATCATATCATCTGCAAACAATGACAGTTTTACTTCTTCTTTTCCAATTTGGATGCCTTTTATTTCTTTGTCTTGCCGGATTGCCCTGGCTAGCACTTCCAGCACAATGTTGAATAACAGTGGTGACAGCGGGCATCCTTGTCTTGTTCCTGATCTTAGAGGGAAGGCTTTCAGTCTCTCACCATTGAGTACTATGCTGGCTGTGGGTTTTTCATATATGCTCTTTATCATGTTGAGGAAGTTTCCTTCAATTCCTACCTTTTGAAGTGTTTTTATCAAAAAGGGATGTTGGATTTTGTCAAATGCTTTTTCAGCATCTATTGAGATGATCAATTGATTTTTCCCTTTCGAGTTTTTAATGTGTTGTAATACATTGATTGTTTTTCTTATGTTGAACCATCCTTGCATGCCTGGAATGAACCCCACTTGGTCATGGTGTATGATTTTTTTAATGTGTCTTTGGATTCGATTTGCAAGTATTTTGTTGAGGATTTTTGCATCTATATTCATTAGGGAGATTGGCCGGTAGTTTTCCTTTTTTGTAGCATCTTTGCCTGGTTTTGGTATTAGATTGATGTTAGCTTCATAAAATGAGTTAGGTAGTGTTCCATTTTTTTCAATGTTTTGAAAGAGTTTGAGTAAGATTGGTGTCAGTTCTTTCTGGAAAGTTTGGTAGAATTCCCCTGTGAAGCCATCTGGCCCTGGGCATTTATTTGTGGGAAGATTTTTGATGACTGATTGGATCTCTTTGCTTGTGATGGGTTGGTTGAGGTCTTCTATTTCTTCTCTGGTCAGTCTAGGTTGTTCATATGTTTCCAGGAAATTGTCCATTTCTTCTACATTATCCAGTTTGTTGCCATACAGTTGTTCATAATATCCTCTTATAATTTTTTTAATTTCTTCAGGATCTGCAGTTATGTCACCTTTTTCCTTCATTATTTTGTTTATATGGGTCTTCTCTCTTTTTGATTTTGTCAGTCTAGCTAGGGGCTTGTCAATCTTGTTGATCTTCTCAAAGAACCAACTTTTGGTGATATTTATCTTCTCTATTGTTTTTTTGTTCTCTATGTCATTTATTTCTGCTTTAATCCTTGTTATTTCTTTTCTTGTACTTGGTTTAGGATTGGTTTGCTGTTCATTTTCTAGCTTCTTCAGTTGATCCATTAGATCTTTGATTTTGGCTCTTTCTTCCTTTTTAATATATGCGTTTAGTGCTATAAATTTCCCCCTTAGCACTGCTTTTGCTGCATCCCATAGGTTTTGGTATGTTGTGTTCTCATTTTCATTCGTCTCTATATATTTAGCAATTTCTCTTGCTATTTCTTCTTTAACCCACTGATTGTTTAGGAGTGTGTTGTTTAACCTCCAGGTATTTGTGAATTTTCTAAGTCTCTGATGGTTATTGACTTCTAATTGTATTCCATTGTGGTCAGAGAATGTGCTTTGAATAATTTCAATCTTTTTAAATTTATTGAGGCTTGTTTTATGTCCCAGCATATGATCTATTCTGGAGAAAGTTCCGTGAGCACTAGAAAAGTATGTGTATCCTGGTGATTTGGGATGTAATGTCCTGTAGATGTCTGTTAAATCTAATTCATTTATCAGATTGTTTAGGTTTTCAATTTCCTTATTGGTCGTCTGTCTGGTTGATCTATCTATAGGAGAGAGTGATGTGTTGAAGTCTCCCACAATTATTGTGGAAACATCAATTGCTTCCTTTAGTTTTGCCAGTGTTTCTCTCATGTATTTTGTGGCACCTTGATTGGGTGCATAGACGTTTACGATTGTTATTTATTCTTGCTGAATTGCCCCTTTTATTAGTATGTAGTGGCCTTCTTTGTCTCTCAAAACATCCCTGCATTTGAAGTCTATTTTATCTGAGATTAATATTGCTACACCTGCTTTCTTTTGGCTGTAGCTTGCATGAAATATTTTTTTCCATCCTTTCACTTTCAGTTTCTTTGTGTCCCTGTGTCTAAGATGAGTCTCTTGTATGCAACATATTGATGGTTCATTTTTTTTGATCCATTCTGCGAATCTATATCTTTTAATTGGGGAGTTTAATCCATTTACATTCAACGTTAAAACCGTGAAGGCATTTCTTGAATCGGCCATCTTATCCTTTGGATTATGTTTACCATATTTTTCCCTCTCTCTATTAATATCCTTTATTGTACCCATACCGAATCTCTTTAGTACTGAACCTTTCTCCAAGTCTCTCTGTCCTGTCTTTGTTTCTCTGTCTGTAGGGCTCCCTTTAGCATCTCCAGTAGGGCAGGTCTCTTGTTAGCAAATTCTCTCAGCATTTCTTTGTCTGTGAAAAATTTAAGCTCTCCCTCAAATTTGAAGGAGAGCTTTGCTGGATAAAGTATTCTTGGCTGGAAATTCCTCTCACTCAGAATTTTAAATATATCGTGCCACTGCCTTCTCGCCTCCATGGTGGCTGCTGAGTAGTCACTACTTAGTCTTATGCTGTTTCCTTTGTATGTGGTGAATTGCTTTTCTCTTGCTGCTTTCAGAACTTGCTCCTTCTCTTCTATGTTTGACAGTGTGATCAGTATATGTCTCGGAGTGGGTTTTTTTTGGATTTATTCTATTTGGAGTTCGCTGAGCATTTATGATTTGTGTATTTATGTTGTTTAGAAGATTTGGGAAGTTTTCCCCAACAATTTCTTTGAATACTCTTCCTAGACCTTTACCCTTTTCTTCCCCTTCTGGGACACCAATGAGTCTTATATTCGGACGTTTCATATTATCTATCATATCCCTGAGGTCCATTTCGAGTTTTTCAATTTTTTTCCCCATTCTTTCTTTTATGCTTTCATTTTCCATTCTGTCATCTTCCAGGTCACTGATTCGTTGTTCAACTTCCTCTAGTCTTGTACTATGAGTGTCCAGAATCTTTTTAATTTGGTCAACAGTTTCTTTAATTTCCATAAGATCATCCATTTTTTTATTTAGTCTTGCAATGTCTTATTTATGCTCTTCTAGGGTCTTCTTGATTTCCTTCATATCCCGTACTAGGGTCTCATTGTTCATCTTTAGTTCTTTGAGTAGCTGCTCTAGGTGCTGTGTCTCTTCTGGTCTTTTGATTTGGGTGCTTGGGCTTGGGTTATCCATATCGTCTGGTTTTTTCATATGCTTTATAATTTTCTGTTGTTTTGGCCTCGTGGCATTTGTTGAACTTGATAGGGTTCTTTTAGGGTTTGTAGACCTATTGAAGTCCTTATCTCTAATTTATCAGATCTACAGCTTCGTGGAGTACACTTTCTCTAAGTAACCAGCAGGTGGCGTCCACGAGCCACCTGTTCTCCACAAGCCAGATCTCCCCTGCTCAGCCTTTTTGGTGAGTGGGGGAGTGAGTCTTGTGGGGCCCAATTGGTGTACCAAGCTTGCGTGTGTAGTTGGTGTTGCCTGCCCTGTATGTGGGGCGTGTTTCTGGGCAGTCGGGGAGGGGGGGTGGCCCTAACAATCAAATCTCCCTGATGATCCTGGAGTTTTAAAGCTGCTGCAATAGTCTAATCCTTCAGTTCAGTCCTGCCACAGTTTGTCTCTGCCACTGACCCACAAGACTTTGGTATTGGCGTATGGCTCCTGAGACTTGCAAGTGGGCCCCTCTTCCAGGCTGTGCACCCCGGGTCCTCTGTTGAGGGATGACTGTGCTATGTCACAGGTGAGTGCCGTCCCCCCAGGGCAGTTCTGGGCTGCTGGGCTGTGTAGGGAGTCTCCCAGTCTGCTCAAATGATGGCTGAATGGGGCTTTGTTAATTCACACTGCTCCACCTTCCCAGCTCTGGGAGATTCAGCTGAGGTTGCAGGGAAGGCTAATGTCCACGCCCAGTTTTGTGGTGTGTGCCTGTTATTTGAAGCACTTCCGTCACACTGGGTTGTCTGTGGCAGCTCTGGGCTATGGGGCTGGCGATGGGCAGGAGTGTTTCCTGTCCACCAGGATGGTGGCTGTGAGCCGACACCCCCCTTTTCTTGGGAAGTTGTGTTGTTTAGTGAATTTTCTCAGCCACTGGATTATTGCCTTTTGTCTCAGAGCTCTCTTAGTTGTGCTCTGGACTTGACGTGCCCAAATTGCAATTCTTTGAAGCTTTCTGTATTGAGCTTCTTAGAGTAATTGTTTTAGAAAAAGCAAAAAGGATTTAAAAAAAAAAAAAAAAAAAAACGGCCCTCCTCAGAGATCTAATGGGTTATTGAAATGCTAATAGACAAAGCAACCAGGGCCATTAAGGAAAGGTGCACAGGGCAGAGAGATCAGCTTTGCTTCGGGATTTGCATATGCGCCTCAAAGCCTGAGCTCCGCCCTTCCCCTTTCTGTGTTCACCAGAACTCCAAAAATCCTCTGCTTTTATTTTGGAGTTTTCCGTGTTGTTTTTTTTCTGTGCCTGTCTCCTCTCTGCTGGGCTGGCTGCTCTCAGAGTCTCTGGTGTCTGGTCTCAGTCTATCTATGGTTGGAGTTTGAATCAGTAGAATGAGTTTTCTATAAGAGCAGCCACTGCAGTTCTCCCTTCTCCTTCCCGGAGCTGACAGCCCCTCCTCCCCCGGGACTGAGCCTGGCAGGGAGGGGCGCGAGTCCTCTGGCCGCAAAAACTTACAGATTTCACTGATCTCAGCAGTTCCACGTTTTCATGAGTGTTGTATGAAGTATGCCCAAAGACAGATTGCTCTGTGGTGTCCAGTCCACGCAGTTCCTGGCTTTTTACCTACTTTCCTGGAGGAGTAACTAAAACTTACAGCTCACCAGTCTGCCGTCTTGCCCCGCCTCCACTTAAGTTCCTTTTGCACCTTCAGACAGAAGATGAGAGCATCATCTCTCCACAGGGCCCTGGGCCCCACACCTTTCTGTCCTTACTAGTTGCACTGGGTCCCAGAAAATCATCCCTGATTCCTGACTCAGGACATATAAATTCAAAGGAAACTGCTTCTACCTCTTCTCTAAACATTTAGTCTTCAATTTTCTGGCTTCTTCTCACCACTCCTCATTCCATGAAACCATAATGCACATGATTACCAGAAATTATCAAATTGCCAAATCCAAAGCAATAGTGTTGCTTTAAATCTGTCAACTCAAGACAAGTTTACCAAGTTATTAGTTTATGAACTATAAACCATAGTAGATGGTAGGAATGCAAGAGTGAATAACAGAGACATCATCCTTGCTCTTATGGAAAATATAGTTAGGAATAAAAATTGAAAGGCTATTATATAATACCATATGGAAATGCTGTGATAACAGAGGACCAGAGTATGATGGGTACAACGCCACCCAATCTCAATATTTAGTTCTGCAGTAAACATTATTTACATATAATATTATAAATTGTTTATTAACTCCTAAAATGTGGGATAAAACAAAAGACAAAGCCCATAATGTAATTGTAATTAAATAATAATTAGATAATAGAATATCAAGGTCAAAACTTTGATAATATAAAAATAATAGCAAAGCTGATGAAAGATGGCACAAGGGAGAAAAACGGAAAGTCATATAGATGCAGTAATTTATTTCTAAACATCTATTTCGAAAAATAATGATTTAAGTGATAGTGTCTAAAGCAGACAGAACCAAAAACAGAGATTTCAGTATAATATTTGACATTAAAATATCATCAATAAAACTAAAAAATAACAATTTAATTCACACATTCAGGTAAGACATAGAAAGGAAGGTGAAGTTAGTGTGTATATGAGTTATGTTCTTCAGCTTCCTAATGAGGGAATTTATAAATCAAGAACTAGTGGTCTATTATTTAGAATTATGTTGGTAACCAAAGGAAAAATAATAATAATAAAAAAAAAACCTTAAGAAATGTGAATTTGATTAAAACATCTACAAAACTCAATTTAGGAGAATTTAGAGGAACCATTGTAGCTTATGGAACATGGGCAAACAAGAAATCATGAGCCCCAATGTTAGATCCAGATGACATAACCTAGGTATATAATACGTATCAGGCTAAGCATTACTCCTTGCTGCTGCCAACACAGTGTACCTCAGCCTCAGCAATTTTCAGTAGTCCCCCTACACTGATCAGCTAAAATCCAGATTTATAACTAACATCCTGAGTTGTATCCTGAGATACGTTTAATGCCTTCTACCATCTGACAGCACTCAAACCCTCCAAACTCATCCCCTACTACACCCTTTATGAGATGAAAGTAAAACTAAACCAAAGCAGCTGCTTCCAGAACCATGGACAATAAAAGGACACAAGTAAGACAATATTTTTAGTATACTCTGGTGCCCAGATTGTGGTTTTCAAACACCATTTCTCACTAAGAAGAACCAGAATTTCTTGGAGAAATGGCTGATTCCAGGCTTAGGGCAGATAATGTAAAAAATGAGCCAGGGACACCCTGTCATATTATATTTCCTTTCTCTGAGTCTGAAAATCTCATTTTCTGATAATATGGGCATAACTTATTAGCTTTACCCTATAATATTCATTAAATATGTTTCAAAATTATAATATCAGTATTCATACTAACATAAAAACATGGAGCGCAGTCTGTTCTATTTGTTCTTAGAATATATACCACTATTACCACTATATGTTCAGTTAGAGGACTCTACTCAAATATCACTCAGAATAATTCTTTTCTTTAATTTTATATGCAGCTATATTGATTTGTTTCAGTTTATTTTCAATTTTAAAGTTTGCCTTTCTTGAATTTGATTTAAAACATTTACAAAACTCAATATTCAAAACTATATAACAAGATACACTTCCTCTCCTCTTTACCTCTCTCTGCTACCCTTCCACTAAACATCACAATTTGTCGGAGGGATTACTTTCTGAATTATCCTTTCAATGTCTCTTACTCAATAGCTAATATTCTACTGTTCTGCACTTTGCAATATAACCTGGAGACTAATCTGTATCAATTCATAGAGATCTTCAGAGACTAATTTTCAGTATCTTTTACATAGTAACATTAATATTATTAAAATGATGCTAATATGCATGTACATAACAAATGGGCCCTGGTTGTGTCCTGAGTGCATGTAAGATTTTGCACTGAAGCAAATTTTTCTTAGACATGGATTGGGACCCTTCACTCTGGTTCAGCTGTTCTATTCATTATAAGCCAAGTTGTCTCCAGCCTCTACACTCAGGCTCCCACCACTCCCCATGCTTGGAATATGGTCCTGCTTCTCTTCCATGCCCATTTGATGCAAGGCCAAATTCAAATTCTACCTCCTCCATGACGCTTTGCCTAGGCTTCCTTCCTCCTTCCTTCATGTCCCCAGAACCTAACATGATGTAGTATATAGAAAATGTTCAATTAATGTTAAGGTTGACTGAGGGGTGATGTAGAAAGAACATGGGTTTGGAGGGTAGGTAAGTTCTAGGTTCAAATTCTAGCTTACCCACTTTGTAACTGGATTATTTATCTACTGCAGGGGAACCAATTACCCGAAAGAGCAGTTTAAACCAACACACATTTATTATCTCACAATTTCTATGCAACAGGCATCTGGCATGGCTTAACTAGGTGCCTCTGGCTCAGATTCTCGCACAGGCGAGTCAAGGATTTGGCTGGGGCTGTGGTCTCATCAGAAAGCTCAGCTGAGGAATCCGCTTCCAAGCTCACTCAAGTGCGTGGATGGATCCATTCCCTGATGGGCTGTTGAACTAAGGCTTCGGCTCCCCAGGAGCTGTTGGCCAGAGGCTTCTCTCACTTCCTTGACATCTGGGCTTCTCCCTAGAGTATCACACAACCCAGCAGCTGGTGTCATCAGAGCAAGTAAGCAAGAGAGCAAGACAAAGTGCCAGCAAGAGAGAGAGGAAGGAAGTCACATCTTTTATAACCTAATCACGGAAGTAATATTCCAACACTTTTGCCTGATTATATTCCTTATAGGCAAGTAACTGGCCCAGCGCACACTCAAGCAGAGGGGGTTACATAAGGCAGGAACACCAGGAGGGAAGGTTCATTGGGAGCCACGTCAGAAGCTGCCAACCACGGTAACTTTTTAACCTTAGACAATTACTTCACTTCTCTTTCTTCAGCTGTAATATGGAAATAGTAACAGCAATATTGCAGTACTATTGTGAACAACTACAAATAGTGCATGTAAATCACTTGGCACTAGTAAGAGCTCAATATATGGTAACCATTACGATAACAATAAAAATAACGGCTGCCACTCTTCACTCCTCCCTCTAACCCAGTTTTTATTCTTTCTGTTCCTGCTCCTTTGAATCTAAATTGCTTTGCTTCTTTCCCTCCCTAATATTTTATTTGCAACATGTCTCAAGTGACCAGTGTGATGGGGGGCAATTACTAAGATAAAATGTGTTTTCACAGCTTAGATTCTCCACTTCAGTTTTATAAAATAAGTTGATTCTTTTCATGACTTCTCATTTGAATCCGTTACCTTCGGAGAAAGACAAACTGAATTCACCAGAACCATAGGAAATGCTGATATACAAACTAGAACAGTGTTTATTTTTCTTGTAAAACTAGATGGAAAATTGATCACTTACAAACCTGCTCGAAAGCTCATGTTTTGCAAGATGTATCATTATATTTCAAGATATCAGATTTTGCAAGAGATTTTTGCTATTTTTTCCTTTTTTTTTTTCACTACGGCAATACATTCTCCTGTCAAGTTTAAATTTTTTTTTTTACCCTCGTTAGAGTCAAGTGAAATGCTCAAATAAAGTAAGAAATTCTCCAAGCCAAAGTTATAGGAAACTACCACCACTTGCATGAATCCAAAATTTTCACATGTTCTGAAATATTCTGGTTACAAAACATAAAGGAAACTATCTCTATTCCAATTCTTCTCCTTGGTCTCCTACAAATCAGAGGGTTGACTTGGGAGTGAGGACGGATGGGTTTTGTGTGGCCTCTGCCCTGGACATATATGACCCAGGTCTACACACACCGTCTTCCCAAGCCCCAGCTTTCCATCCATGAAATGCACCTTGTGGTCCTATCCTCCTGATCTGTCACCCAATCCTCCTCCCAGGACAGGTAGGGCCTGGGAGATGCATGGACCCACCTGGGAGGGCTCCCTGGAGACACAGGGGTGAAAAGAGGGTGCCGTGTCTTTTCTCACCAGGTCAAAGAAACTGATTTTGAAAAAAAATCAACTCAAGGGAGTATTAAGTGAGAGACCAGTAGACAGGCAGAACTGAATCCTTCATCTTTAGGGACACAGAATAAAGAGGAGTCAGGGTCCAGACACAAGACCCAATGCAGAGCAAACATTGAACAAAAAAAAAATAGAGGAAAAACAAGTTATTTCAAGGAAACTAGAACAGCCAGTTGCTGGAGAGCTGGGCAACTGCAACGGTTTTCTGCTGTTTCTTCAGCTCCACAGGGGCTTGCTGGAAACACTTAAAGGGAAATCCTTGGAACAGACACCTACCACCTGTGGCTATATGAAAGATATATATCATTTAGATACCAGTGGGTGAAAAACAAATGCTTGGAAGGAAACATCTTGACTAACAGCAAGGTGCAAAATTATTTCACTTTGCTCTGCAGTTTTGGAAACAGTTGACTTCCAGTCTCCATTAACTTCATGCCTTAAAGTCTCCATCACAGCTGTTGGAGAAATTCTTCATGTTCTCTGCTATGACTCTGGGATTTTTGCAGCCATGAAGGGACACAAAAAGATGTCAATCATAGTCAGTAATGAAAAGTTCATTTCTCACTCCCTATTGTAAAGGCAATGCCTTTGTGATATCATTGTGTGAGGCTGTGTTTGAGCTCATTTACCTTCGCACACAGAATATCTGTTTTATATTAAAAGTTTAGACTGGAGTCACCCCAGATCATACCTAATGCATTGAATTGTGTTTCCATTATCTTCTATTAAATCTGTGACGACGTAATAATAACTATGTCAGAAATAATGAAGAGATTAATGTAGAGTAAGAGATCCTGGTTTTATCCCCCACCCGCTGCATCTTCACAGCAAATATTGCTGGCGCTAAAAACCGGTCTCTGTCAGCCAGTGAGAAGGGTGATTTTGACAATAGAGAATCCATCCAAAGATGAGGAAGGAATTTTCAAAGTCATGTAGACAGCTGCTGAAGTGATAATTGAATAAAAGTGAAAGTCCTTCCCTTTTCTCCCCTTCTAGAAAAATCTATATTTATTCCCTTAACTTCAGAGAATATACCCTCCTCAGGGGGTGGTGATATATGTTGAGGAGAGCGTATTTGAAGTGGTTCTTCCCCAGCTGGACTTACGCATGGAGACAATAAAGACACCTGTGGAGAAGGAAAGTCAGCTCTAAACATGCTGGTTCCAGATTGTGGCGCAGCAGCCCCGCAAATCAAGGGGTAGAAATTGTCTTCCCTGCTGCTCTGCTTCCCCACCCCACCCAGTGGGCCTAGAGAGGGGTGCAGAGTGACAGAAGCAACTCTTTCATTCACCCAACAGAAATGTATTGGGCAGTGGATTATCATTCCCTGCTTCATAAATCACTTTATATTTTATATATTTGATGACACTTCATTCTCATTTGATTCCGATTTTACAACTGAAGAAACCAAGTCTCAGAATGCTTTGAATATATTTATTTAGCTATCAGAGGTGAACAGACACGTGAACTTTTGCCTCAGAGGCTGCACCTCTTTCGATGGTTAACTGCAGCCAGGGATGGATTTTAAGTGAGATCCCGGGATCAGAGTTCCATTTCAAAAGCTTACGCTGTCTGGCGAATGGAGAATGAGTTCCTGGGAAGAAAGCTGAGCAGTGTGAAGACTGGTTTGGTGGCTGCTGCCGTGATCCAAGAGAGCAGTGATGAAAGAATGAACCGACAAAGAGGAATGATTGAAGATATATTTAGGGAGCACCGAGTGGCTGGCTGATGTTGGGAACCAGAAGGCAAGAAAGAAAGAGCTATAGAGAATGTCTCACTTAGGTCTGCGGTTTGAACAACTGAATGTACGGCCGTGCCACTTTCTGAGGTGGTGAATACAGAAGTACCAGATGGGAGAGGAGGGCAGTGGTAATAAGTAATAAGTGTAATAAGTCATAAGTTCCACTGTACAAAGTAATAGGTTCCGCTGTACACAGTTTGAGGAAGAAGGTGAAAATAGATGGTCAGAAGCTGGGTAGATGGGTCTGGAGCTGTTCTAGTTTGCTAATGCTGCTGGAATGCAAAACACCAGAGATGGGTTGGCTTTTATAAAAGGGGGTTTATTTGGTTACACAATTACAGTCTTAAGGCCATAAAGTGTCCAAAGTAACACATCAGCAATCGGGTACCTTCACTGGAGGATGGCCAATGGTGTCCGGAAAACCTGTTAGCTGGGAAGGCACGGGGCTGGCGTCTCCTCCAAAGTTCTGGGTTCAAAATGGCCTTCTCCCAGAAAGTTCCTCTCTAGGCTGCAGTTCCTCAAAAATGTCACTCTTGGTTGCACTTGGGTTATTGGTCCTCTCTCAGCTTTTCCAGAGCAAGAGTCTGCTTTCAATGGCCATTTTCAAACTGTCTCTCATCTGCAGCTCCTGTGCTTTCTTCAAAGTGTCCCTCTTGGCTGTAGCTCCTCTTCAAAACGTCACTCACAGCTGCAGCTGCACTGAGTTCCTTCTATTTGTCAGCTCATTTATATGGCTCCACTGATCAAGGCCCACCCTCAATGGGTGGGGCCACACCTCCATGGAAATTATCTCATCAGAGTTATCATCCACAGTTGGGTGGGGCACATTCCAAAGAAACACTCAAAGAATTACAATCTAATCAGCATTAATAACATCTGCCCACACAAGATTACATCAAAGATAACAGCGTTTGGCGGACACAATATATTCAAACTGGCACAGGAGCTCAGAAGAGGCTTAGTCTACCAGATTGCTTAGGTAGAAATCTGGGGACACTGGACTATCCTAGGAGAAGAAGTCCCACATGCCCTTGGCAGGAGAATTTCCAAGAAGTGACAGACATGGAAAGTCAGGCTACAAGAAACAAGGAGCAAACAGGATGAGGATGCACAGTTCAGACAATATCTTAGACAAAAAAGTACGGCTGTGAAGAAATAGAAAAACATAGAGCCTTAGCTGGAGGAAGCATGCAGTGTCAGGAAGGATTGTTTTATTTTTTAAATGAAAGAGTTTGTTTAGATGTTGATGCTAAGGAACCTATTTAGAGGGAGAGATTAAGGACACAGGACATTCACTCAGTGGAAAAAGAGCCATGAGCACCCACCAAGTTTCCATGTGGTGGAGATTCGATATTAACCAGAATTGACAAAGTCCCCACTTCATGGAAATTACATTCAGAAAGGAGACTACAAATAAATAAATGCATAAACAAATAATAACCTCTATAAAATATAAAAATGTAATATAAAGCTATAGAACTTAAAAGCTATGGCATCGGTACAGAAATAGACAAATGAATGCTGCAAAAAATTCCATATGTAAATATATGGAATTTAGAATATGATAAATGTGACATTTTAAATCAGAAGGGAAAGATGGAAAATTTGATCAACTGTAGTAAGACAATTAGATAATTTGGGGAACCAAAATATATTCCCTCAGAGGCAGGGGAATTCGTCTTAAACAGCAAGAGGGATACCTCTTGTGTTTTGATTAGAAGAAAAGAAAGGGGTAAGTATGGATGCAAGCGCATTTGTGGGTGGAGGAGCAGGAAGACGGGGGCATCTAATACATTGGAACCAAAGGGTCCTTTGGAAAGTAAGGGACCAGGAGGAGATGGGAGAAAAATGAAAAGAGAATGTAAGGAATGAAGTCCAAGGTACAATCTGGGGCTGGTGGCTGGGGGTAATACAACTAGAGTATGGAAGCTAAAAAGTCTGCAGGGCAGGTGGTGGATGGAGTTGAAGGAGGGTAAGAGGACCCCACAAGTCTGCAGACAATGGACCAAACAGCCATGCACCCCATGTTCAAGAACTCTGTAGGAAATACATTCCCTAGATCCCTGGGCAGCAGGAAATTCAACTAGGGAAGGACAGGTGCTCCACGATGGAAGGGAACCAGAGGAACTGGGTGGGCAGTCAGAAGGAAGGTGGGCATGAGGTGGGATGGTGGTGGTGGGGAAGCTGCCCGCCTTTCTCAGACATGCCAGAATGGCCTATCCTGGTCCACCCGGGAAGGTCTCCAGCCACTTCCAACATGGAAACTCACACTGACACCACCACATCAGCACAACATAACTGTGTGTGCACCATGACAGGGTCCCTGGCCAAACCAGACAAACTTCCAAGAGGGCTCATCTCATCACTTTGTCTTCCTTAATACTGGTGAGGCAGATTCTGTTGTCCAAGTTATTCTCTACTGAACTTACTCTCTCCACTTTTCCATTTTCAATGCCAGGCCTCACAGCCAAAAAGGAGTTGTTGGTAGGTGTTAGGGAGTCAAGGAAGAGAAACGGGGGCCAGGTTAGAATGGAATCAGGGTTAAGGTTGGGCCTAGAAGCTGACTGTCACTGCAATCCAAGAATTTGGGATCAAGGACCAATTTCCTAATGGCAGATAAGAAATCTAAGTAGGCGAGAAAGACTTGAAGAATCAGACAAATAGAATCCCAGGTTGTCTAGTAGTAAAAATATGAAAAACCAAGGAGGCTGAATTTCTAAGTATCAGAAACAGGACAAAGAATCTAGAACATCAGCTAGAGAACCAGTAGAAGAACTAAAATGGAACATAGGACACCATATTCTCTGAGCCAGGAGTTGCCTACTGATTGTCCTCTCTGCTCAGATCAGGAACGGTGAACACTGGTTGGAGTTGAGCCAAAGAAAAGACAGTACCCAGCATTGGCTTTGGCTAAGACAATATCCCACTTGCAGACACTTGTAACAGTTACCAAGTTTATGGAGACAGAGAGCTGCACCCTTTGTAAACATGATGAGTTTGCTGGGAGGCTCTAACACTTGCTAAAGGTGGAGGCAAGTAGTAGTTAGTGATCAGGGTGGGAAAGATCTCTAGGCAACACCAATCTTTCAGTAACATCACTGTAGCCATCCAGAAGCCTTAAACCTTGCAATACATTAATCCTAACAAATAAATGTGCTTAGCATAGGAGGAAGGGGTGGGGGATGCAAGGAGCCTACTTTTAAGTATATTGATAATCTGGTCACTGACTACCTTTCCAAATTTATATCCCACTATTAAAGAAATAATGTCTTCTAGACTAACATTATTCCTCCTGGAATATGCCATATTTATCTGAACTGATCCAGCATTTACAGAGCTCCATGCCCAACAAGCAGATGAGGACAAAGACATCTAATATAGTCCTAGCCTCTCCACTCCAGTGCTCTACCAAGTCTCGCAAGTTCCAATACCTGAAACCTCTCACTCAGCTATTTCTGGTGTTTCTCTGGTTGCCTGAGCTTGTCCTCCCCTTTCTGTTTGCCTTTCCACTTAGCTTAGATCTGCTTGTGCTCACTCACCTTGGCTTTGCCTCTAGCCACCAGATCGCTCCATGCTCAGGAAATGTCCTGCTGCTCTCTATGCCCAGCTCCAGCTCCTGGGACCCCTAAGTGCCCACTTATCCAGGACAATAATTCAAATAAGATTCAACCTTCCACCCAGTGCCTTAACATTCTCTCTCCCCTTGCCTGAACTGCCTTCCAATCAAAGTAGTCAGTTCCTCATAGATTTGGGTTCCATGAGGGCCTTTTGATATTAGAGCAGAACATGTGAGCTGTTGGTCCCTTACTCGACTTCCTTGCAGACACACTGGCCAACTGGTCAGCCTGCTTTCCCTCCAAGAGAGAAAAAGGAGCAAGCCCCTGACCTTCAGAAGCTGGCTTGGCTAAACAACTGCTAAACCACCTTAGTCTCCTGTTAGACATAAACCATCTCACAGAACACCAAACTCATACAAGGTTATGCTGAGCCCATGATAAAATAAGACAAAGCAAGGCCACTTTATAATTGCGTCTAAGCACAGACAAAAACAAGTCATTGTGCCCTCCCCAACCCCCCCCCCACACACACACACAATAATAGGCACCCCCATCTCTAGGCCAAAACAAGTGACTGACTGCTATTTCCTTACCAATTACAGTTTTATCCTTGTTCTGGTCTCCCCTTCCTACAGATAAAATTTATTGAGATACCCTATCATAGAATTATCCCTGCTTGCTGATAGCATCAAACCCCCATTTTCTTAGCCTCTCCCCCAAATCACCCAACCAAAGCCTGAATCCGACAATAGGTTTTTGCTCACCTTCTCTTACAGAGAGGCCTGCGGATCCACAGGGTGTGTGTTCTCTCTCACTGCAATGAATCACAAGCCCAATTTTTTTTTAACTATAGGTTTGCTCTTCGGTTAAAGGACACTGGCACTAACTAACATGAAATAGCCCCTCCCGTGGGCCAGATACTATGCTAGGCCATACAGACCCGGGCAAACGTGGCCCACCCTCATTAAGCCCTTACAGCAACTCTGCGAGGTGGATTTTATCCTCTCCACTCTGTAGAGGAAGAACTGGAGACTCCGGGTCACACATACCACCAGGAAGTGGTGAGGTCAGGACTGATACGGTAATCAGCTGGCCTGTAAACCTCCTGTCTTTTCCTTAGGCTGGAGCCCTGTCATTCAGTTGCTTTTGATCGTTTGGAAATGATGCCATAACTGGAGCAGGCTTCGCCCATCATCCTCACAAGCAGCAAAGAGTGTGAGCAATCAGAGCTGGCCAATGAAACAAAAAAGACAAGGACAGCAGACTGGGTATGGTTTGATGGCAGAGCTGGGTAAATGCATTAGAGGCCAAGAGACACAGTTTTCGAGCCAAAAGGCCTAAAAGGCAATAAGGCCTTGAGGTTGAAACAGAGCTCCTCTCTTTGCTGGCAGTTTGCAACATCTCAGTTAATAAAAACAAAACAAAACCAAAAAAAAAAAAAAAAAAATGGGAATAAATGGATTGGCTCACAATGAGCTAATCTGAAGGCACAAGGATACAATCAGGGCTGCATGGTATTTAGATCAGTAAGCAGAGCTAGGAATCAATGCTTCCAGGGTAATGAGAGCACATGAAAGGATGAGAAAGAGAGAAAATAAAAATAGCAAGGGAAAAAAGCCATCATTATCATCGGGTTATTGAACCAGCACTCCCGGGGGAAGGGCAGAAACCAGATCGCGGGCACCGCTGCAGCCTGATGGTGTATTGTTGGGAGCCAACGCTGGCAGGGGATCGTCCGTGTGCTCGTCACTGGCGTTTCTGCCTCTGGGGTTGAGGATCCCGCGGTCTGAATTCATTTTCTCTTGGCAAAACGGGTCTGTCTGCTTCTGCGAGCAGCGACACAGAACAGGAAAAACAGCCCAGAAAGCTTATTGCATGTCACGTTACTCTTAAAAGTCACATTTTTATGAGCGTAAGCGAATCAGAAACATATGGATGAAATTTCCTGACCTGATGTAAGCAGCCTCCTACCCCAAGCAGTGCCCTCAGAGAGGATGCTTAGAATGTAGGTGTTTGTGCCAGAATCTGGGTGGAAACATCTGGGGGGAAAAGCCCTGCCCACCCCTGCCCCCGCCCTGCAGCACGGCTTCCACGTGGACGCCTCTCTCTCACCAGAAAGGCAAGGGATTCCCTAAACCGCCCACTTCCCTTTCCCAATTCACGCTCCTTCTCTTCCAATAACGAAGGTCGAGTGTGTGTGTGTGCATGCAAGTGTGCATGTGTAAGCGTGAGTGTGCTCACACAGATGCGTGTTTACTCCCCTAATAAAGATTGCAAAGAGGTCAGGATGCACAAAGGATTGGAGAAAAGCAATGTGGATTTCTGTTTAAATGCTGGATCTTCCTACAGAAAAATCAACTTCTTAAGCATAAAGATAAATTATCTAGCATAAGCTAGATGGGCAATTGCAGAAAAATTCAGCCATCTGGTTGTGCCATGCAATTTTTGGATATGAACGGAGAACACTTATGGGACTACAGCTTAAAGCCCTGACAGGAGACACCCATCTCCCAATTTTTTTAATCTAACTTTGTGTTTAGCACCTACATTTTAGGCCAGAGCAAGGAATTATGGCCAGGACTGCAGTATCTTCTTCACGTCTGGATTAAGAAGTCAAAGGTCAGTGTGATTTGGATGAAAATACACACAGATGCCTCTAGGTCAGCATACTATCTGAAAATCTGTACAGTTTGGGTGAGCAGATCAGCATGAGTGTTGACACCAACCTTGTCATTTGCTGCTATTTGACATTGGGCAAGTCACTTAACCTCTTTGAACACTTTCTTTATATACAAAAGCGTGTGAATTTAAGCTAATATGTTTAACATATCCTGCTCGTAAGAGTCCAGTAAATGATAGTCATCATCAGTGTGAGAAGCTCCTCAATTGCATTTGAAACTGGATCTTCAGAACCACCCAGATTCTGAGCTGAATTATTCAGCTGTCCCAGGCACTTTTGGAAAACCTGCCCTAATGCCCTCATCAACCCAGCCCACATTAGGTCAACTCCTCGGCCACTGGCTTGTTATCTTCATTTTGCTCCTAACAGCCTCCGGTGAACACATCACCCTAAGCATGCCCTCCCAGCTGGGTCTAGGCCCCATATCTCTGCCATTACCTCTCGAGGAGCAATAAAGTTGGAAACATTTTCCCGAGTTACCTGACAGGACTCCCTGTCCTGCCAGCAGACTGCACCATGCCCAGGATGACCCTGCCTCAGTTCCCCTGCCCTGATTGTTGTTTGCTTATCAAATAAAATTCAAATTCTTTGACCTGCCACAATCCTATCCTTACCTCCCTCATCAGCCCCCTCCCAAGATCCTTTCAACTTCAGTCTCCTTTTTCTTCAACCATATCCAGTCCACACCTGGCCCTGTGCTTTTCCTTGGGCTGTTTTCTCCACCTCTGTCCTCTTCTCGTTGTTTAAATTATAGCCTTCCCTTCAAGGTCTCAATTCCTCCTAACCCCATCCTCTCCCCTACAAATACAAGGAACCTCTCCAGCCTGTACCAGTTCACAGTGACCTTCCTTCCCTCCAATTACCCCAGCACATCTCCTGTCCGAGATGGTGACGGCAGAGTCCCCAGAGTCTGGTATTGCCAATGATTCTCCATGTGCATGTTCTATTACGCTACTCTGAGAGTAAACCTCGAGGGCAGGAGCCGTGCCCTATTGAACAAGCACTGCAATCGGCAACTACTCAATATTTTATTACCAGCAAGACAGACTGAACCAGTTGGGGGATGACCTGAAATATAATTTTATTGATAAAAAATCGTTTGCATTCTGCTCTAAACGGCATCTGTTCTTTATTTCATATTCTTTATTCACTATATACACTCAGTCCTCAGGACTCCCCAAAGGGGAAGGAAAATTGTAACCTCCCCCAGCTCTGACTGGGCAGGGGGCTTGAAAGGACATATGGTCCCCACTGAGGACTGGCATCCAGTATCCAATCTGAGAAGCGCCTCTTCTCTTCACCTACCCTCCCCTGCCAGACCACGGTCCTGAGGTCTGGATGCAAAACTTCTGAAGACAAGGGAGTCGCTGGAAGGCTGGGGGCTCAGGGCTGGGTCAGGAACGTCTCCTGGAGGAAGTGTGGAGCAGAGTCTTAGAAGAGAGAACAGAGAGGGCTTCTGGGTGGGGACAACCTGTGTGAAACCCTGGTAAGAACTCATCTGTGTGTAATGAATAGTAAACAATCTAAACTGAAAATAAAAATGTGAAATGATTATTTTGGGGTCCATTCTTGGAATTAAAGCAAATTATTTGATCTCCCTATGGCTTAGTTCACAGGGTATTTGTGAAGGTTACACTAAGTAATATAGATAAATAAAATATGGTTTATCCATAAAATGAAATATAATTCATTCATAAAAATGAATGACATCCTGATACATGCTACAACATGGCCAAACCTTGAAAGTATTATGCTGAGTGAAAGAAGCCAGTCACCAAAGATCACATATTGTATGATTCCACTTACATGAAATGTCCAGAATAGGCAAATCCATAGAGACCACCAAAAAAACACAAAAAACAAAAAACATTAGCAGCTGTAAGAGGCTGAGGAGAAGAGAATGGTGAGTGAATGGCAATGGGTACAGGGTTTCCATCTGGGTGGTGATAAAAATGTTCTGGCATTAATAGTGGTGATGGTTGCACAACTTAATGAATATACTTAATATTGTAAAGTATATTGAATTGTACACTTTAAAAGGGTGAATTTTATGGCATATGAATCATGTGTTAATTGTTTTCAGCTTAAAGAAATAACACAGACAACTTGCTTGGCACAGAACTTGGCAGATAATAAATGCTCAGCAAATGCTCTTGTGATTAGGATTACTGGAAAGAGCAAAATAGGCCAAAAAGTTAGATGTTGACGTAAACCTTGGTTCTTCCACTAACTACCTCGGACAAGTGATTTCAACTCTGTTAGATTCATCTTCTGCCAAGGTTAGTTGGGAGCCGTAATAGATATCTATTGTGAGTATTAGGCAACACACACAGCTTCTCTGCAAAGCGCTTGGCAAGTTGCAGATGTTCAGTACGCCATCCCCCTTCCTCTTTATTTCCTATTAAATCTCATTCCTCTAGCAATTCCCAGAACACAGCTGGGGCTGGCCAGGAGCTTGGGTTCCATCCCTGGAACTAATAATGAGAACCCAGCAGGGATGCTGGCCAGGATCATGCGCAGTGCTCCCCAAAGAGCCCCCAAACAGAATCATCAGAACAGCAAGTGAGAATGGTAGTTGAGAAGGGATGCTGGAGGTCAGAGCTGGAGAAGCAAGGCTAACGACAGGGTTTCAGCAGCAAGTACGCAGGGTGTGTCAAGGGGCCAGGAACCAAGCAAAGTGCACAAGAGATCTGGGTGCTGAGGACAAGGCAGGTTGAGACACACGTTTCAGGACAAAGGCCACGCAAGAGGTGCTGGGGTTAGGACCCAAGGCAAGGCCAGGCCTGTTTATTTCAAAGATGCTAAACTAGATTGGACCAAAGACCTGATATCTGTTCTCCTCAACTAGCCAGTAAATCATTCTCCCAGTCATAGAAGCTTATGAAAAGGGGAGGGAAAAGGAAGGGGGGGGGGGAGGCGAGAGGGGGGTCCTGGGGAGCCGGACCTGATTACAAATCGGCGCTTCTCCCTGGACAACGCAGCTCAGTGTGCAGCCATGGAGGGTGGGAATCCTCTCTTGAACATTCTTCATCTCCCTACCAGACAGTCCAACCATCTGCCAAAATGTTGCCATGGGATACATTTAAGGACAAAAGGCCGTGATTTGTTACATGCAAAATTTCTGAGATGGGAGGTTTTTGCTCAAGAGTTGAAATTGTTGGATTGATAAATGTTGGTATCTAGGGCTGCCCGCCATGTCGGGAGACCGTGGGGAGAGAGAATCTGATCCCACGAAGAAACTCCTCCTAGCTGTATCTTAATCAATGTAGTAATCAATATTAACACTGTTAAAATACTTAAACTCTTCTTCCTTGTTGTCCCCCATCTATGTATGAATTCATTATAAAGGCCAGATGCACTCCATTTAATAATGGGCAAATCGGACCACAAAGGATCCGAAAGATGAAACGAGGGCAGATTATTTCATTATAATCCTCAGAGAGGGTACCTGGTCAGCAAAATCAATGACACCAGGCACTTCACTGCAAACTGGGGGGCTAAATCAGCTTTTTCTCCTTCATTCTTCAACAGAGATCCATTTCTTTAAAGGTCACTGGATTCCAAGGCATGCACATATGTTTTTGCTTAGGGCCTGTGTCTGCAGTGATGTCCAGGCTGTTTCTTGGGGACCTGGCCAATACAACTTAGTAGAGTCTGGACTTGCAACAGCAGACATGCTGTATTTCAATAATTTCTCCCTTCAGAAGTGCATATTGTACCTCGAGGCAGAGGCTGAGGTCTGGAGCCTGCTGGGAATGCGACTCTAACAGAGTCTTGAAAGTTTTTCGGCTGCTGGGACGATGGTTGGGTTCTTTCTGGAGTGGCTCCATGTATTGATTTGCACATCCACCCATTCCTTGACACACAGACCCACTTACTCATACAAATTTAGGTCCACACACACCCGTGAGCATAGCCACACTTGCACACACTCACACAAGCATATGCAAGAACCCATGTGCACACACATTCGGAAATAAACCACATGCACGTGTAAATACTTTCCTCTTACATGCAGACACTCATAAAAACCCACGATTATACACATGCATGCGTACACACACACATCTTCACGCATTTGGGCACGTAGGTTCTCATACCCATGGCAGGGAGCCTGTGATGATATTGTAGGGTCTAAATTATAGCCATATCTATGGTCTTCCAGACAATTGTGCCCTGCTATAGAAAGGACATGTCTTAGGTGATGTAATGGAAACAATGACAGCATTTGTCCCACCACAAGAAGTCTGTAAATCACTGCGCCTTACTCTCCACCAAAAGAAAGAATCCAAGAATTGTTCCGAGAAAAACTGAAATGTAACCAGGTATTAACACTGGACGACCTTCGAGTGGAAACATCAAAGCACCAAAGCTAACATAAGGCAGTAAATCAATAAGAGCTGATTTGGACACTAGCAGCTTCTGAAGCTGTTCTGACTCGAAGTTGGATAAGGACCTGAAGGTGATGTACCTGCTTGTCAACCCCCATGCATTTCTGTCCCTCGAGTAGACAGGCTTCCCAGGTTCCTTCCAGCCTGGGGATATTATTTTTGCTAATGGCCTTTTTAAGGGTCCAAATAGGGCATTTGCTTACCCAAGAAATGCAACCGAAAGGAGCAACATCTTTTTTGCTGTCGTTTCCAAGATTGGCAAAACGACGTTATAAGTAAAGCAGCAATTTTGGAGGCAGTTTGCCTAAGACCACAAGCCGTATTTATAGACAACTGGATAAATTCTTTTATAGAGCTACACTGTTCCTAGATAGGTGGCAGTAGGGACTATGATTTTCTTCAATGCAACCCTAACAAGCATTCACACTCCCACTGCCCCCCACTCCCACCCCCATCCTTCTCGGGGCCTCCCACTTTTCCACAGCCCATCTCCACCTCTAACACACAAACCCCTCTCTTACAACATCGGCCTCAGAGAAACATGAAGTGACTTGTTCCTGAGCTGGGTTCACAGATGCTCTCCCAGGGCCACACTGGCATGCAGGAAGCTGGAGAGCCTGTAGCCGGAGAAACGGAGCTGGAGATCAGGAGTGGGTTGGGAAGTAGGGATGGTGGAGAAAGTTGGACAACGACTCCAAGTCTCAGAAGTCAGAGCCCAAGATGCTGCCTGGAATTTCAAAATGGGGAGAGAGACCTCAGCTGCTTTCATATGGAAATTGGCCTGGATGCAGACTTTGTCTCTGGTTGGAACAGAAGCCAAGACCAAGTTCAGTGAACCTCACACACCGTTCAATCAACCATTGAATACCGGGAGGAGAGAAGAAGCCAGGAAAGGGAGGGCAGAGGGTCAAAGAGCCTCGTCTTTCATTTGGACATGGTTACTACGGAGGTGGCAGGAAGGAAGAATTAACACTGGAAGCAACTTCAAGGCACAATCCCGTCTATCAGAAGGATACACTCCACCAGGCTTTAAGTGAAAGGGAAGAGGAGAGAGGAAGGAAATAGGGGAAAGAAGAAAGAAAAAGAGAGAGAGAGGCAGACAGTGATGATCACTAAAAGCAATGATTCTGAAATTGACCAAATAAATGCAAATACATATGACGGGTGTAACAGGAAGAAGGAAAGAATTTGCCTACAGACAGTCTAGCAAGTTTTCCCCCTCCTCTTAAATAAAGGCTTTGGGAGATGCAATGCTAAAAGCAGACACTAACTGGACTTCTGAAAGTTTGACTTTGGGCTTGTTTTTATTTTACTTTGTTTTTATTCCAACTCCAAAGGAAAACTGAAGAAGCACCTATTCTTTGCAAAAAGAAGCTAATATAGTCTCTTCCTACATTCTCTTTTGGGGGCTAGTTTCCTGTCTTTTATCCTTGATTTATTATTGCCTTTATTTATTCACCCCATTTTATTCTTATTTTGAAAGAATAGCTCCAAAGACCCTTCTATTTTCATGGAAATTGCTCAGTGGTAACAATTTCAGATAGCTTCCAGAAGAATAACCATTGTGCAGGCCATTTCGCCCAAGATGCTTTGCAGCGTTTCACATAACAATTTACTAATTAATGACAAATTAAATGGAATTTGGTAAGAAGAATCAGAGGTTAGAGTACTGCTGGGTATTGTGTGCAAAAAAGGTATGCAAATATCTTCAGTCCATTTGTGGTTCATCAGTGGGAAATAATAGCTTTTCTACTTGAAAATTTCACATATAGGAGAGCTGCTGCATAGAAGCAGAATTTGGAAATTATGCACTGTTTTAATTTTTTAAGAGTTTCCTAGAGTAGGCACTGTTCCTTCATTTTAGGGGCACAATGAACCTGGTCTTTTTGTTTTAAGAACTTTACAATCATAGGAATTCAGCTATACTTTGTTGCTTATATTAATTATATATTAGGAAGCAAGAAGCACTTTTTGAAAATAATGACTGAAGTTTTCATCTTTCAGAGCAGGAGAACAGGCACTGACTCCATTTTCCTAAAGCACAGCAGCTACAGCCTGCAGGCTAAATTCAGCCCTCTGCCTGTGTGTGTAAATAAAGTTTTATTGAGACACAGCCACGTTCATTAGTCTATATTATCTCTGGTTGTGACAGAGATCTCATAGCCCACAAAGTCTAAGATATTTACCATCTGATCCTTCACAGAGAAATTTTCCTAACCCCTATCCTAGTAGAGCAGGAGAGAGAACACATCACAGAGAGAGACTAAAAGACTTTGAGAAAATACTAAAATTATTTTAATGTGTCCTGCCACTACTTAAAGCACAAATGGTCATCCATCGTCAATCCAGCTGTTATGGAAATTCACCACGGGTTCTTTCACGCTCAATGTAAATTTGGAGGAGGGCTTTCTTTACCTCTGCCTCAGTTCTTCTGTAGACCAATGAGCAGGCAACTCACCTCACAAAAACACTGATCTTTTCCTAATAAGAAGAGGCTTTGTGAAGAGTGAAATGTGTCTGTGGCATGTGGAATTTCTGGGCAGACACAAAATGTGGGAACGTGGAATACGGTGATCGCTTTGGGCATATATCAATTTATTTATTTGCTTCTAATTTTCAGTGAGACAGAAATATCTTTACCTGTCTTTACTTTCCATCTTCAACTTATCTTCCTTTTGAAATACTAATGTCCAAGAGATATTTGGGACCATGAAATCTTTTTATTACATTAAATATGTTCCCCCTGGGATATGTGGTGCCACAACCAAACATCACTTCAACTCCTGAATGTTCCATTTGTGCTGATGGGACCAGAAATAAAGCCCAAGACAGACCACCCTTTGCAGGCTCACAATTTGATACCACCCAACATGACCCATCACGGAATAGCCAAATATCGGCTTAAAGAGGCAAAGTTGAGAAACAAACTTGACTGAGTATTTTGATTTTGGTCCCTCAATAGTTGGATAATGTGTCTGAATCGGCTGGTTCTCCCACCAGTCTCAGTTTCTCAGTGCCACTTCAGTCCCTCTTCTCCTAGAGTTTATAATCTCTTAAATATGTCTCCGTGCGTTGTAGACCTGGTGTTTTAGAAAGAACAATAGACCAGGCGTTGGCAGTTTGGTAGAGTGTGTGACCCAGGAATGTGACCTAAACACTCCAGGTTAGAGGAAGAGATTGGATTACTTCAGAGTTGGACAAACTAGGGATCTGTGCCATTTCTCAATCATCTATGCAACAAACAGCATTGATCACCTACAATGCCCCATCCCTGGGCTAGGAAACAAAAGAGACATGACCCTGCCCTCCTGGAATCTGCTGTTATATGACTGTAATGCAAGAAGGGGAGAGAAAGGGTTATTAAAAAACAAATACACACAAATAAATATATAATGACAAATTATGACAAGGGCAATGAAGAGCAATTAATAGGGAGAGTTCTACTTTCCATAGAAAAGGCTTCTCCAAGGAAGTAACATAAAAGTCAAGACTTGAGGGATGAGCCAGCTAGAAAAACAGTGGTGGGGTTGGGGAAGCATTCCAAATAGAGAGTACAGTGTGTATAAAGGGGCTGAGCCTGGAAAGAGTTTTGCACATCGGTGTCATTGAAGTAAGAACTGCACCCATGGCAGTCACTGCTAGTCAATCACAGCCCCCTTTTCTGCTGAAAATAGATGAAGTTTCAGAATTCTCAGACAGCACTCCAGGCAGCCACTACCAGTCAACTGGAGTTGGTGAACAGTGGAAACTGCCCATCATCCCTGGGACACATGGTTCCAGAAGGCCCTCCCAGTCAGGGAATTTTTTGATTCAATGATTCTCATTTTTATTCAGCATCTAAATACTAAGTTTTGGTCGGAGCATCCTTCACAGGCTCTGTTTCTTCTCTCATCCCATTCCACTCATTGCCTATAGGGAAAGTCCCTTCACACACCTATATTTCCAAAAATCTTCAAATTCCTGATGGAATCTCAGCCAGGTGTATCAGCTACCTGTTGTTGTGTATCCAACCACATAAAACCTAGAGGCTTAACAAGGATTTATGATTTCCCCAACCCCTGTGGGCTGGCTGGCCTGTTCTCCCTCATATAGCAGCATTGGGATGGAGGCTGGGTTCATCTGGGGCAGCTGGGAGAACTGGGATGGCTGGCCTCTCTTTCTTTAGGGCCCTCCATCTCAGCTTCGTCTCAGCCAGGTGGAGTAGAATCATAAGAAGGCAAAAGCTGAAGCTGCAAGGCCCCTTAAGGCCTTGTCTCGGAACTCAGGTCATGCCACCTCTGCCACAGTCTATCAGTCAAAGCAAAGTACAAGGTATGTCCAGATTCAAGCCTCCTCCTTTCTGATGGGAAGGGCAGCAAATACATTGCAAAGGGACATGAATATGGGGAAGAGAGGAATTTGTGGCCACATTATTTTATCCAGCCCAATAAGAATTAATGTCAAAATTACTGTGGGGTGCTCAGATGTGGCCCTCTCTCTCTCTAACTGAGCCATCTCGACAGGTGAACTCGCTGCCCTCCCCCCTACATGGGACCCGACTCCCAGGGGTGTAAATCTCCCTGGCAACGCAGAGTATGACTCCTGGGGATGAATGTGGACCCGGCATCGTGGGACTGAGAGTATCTTCTTGACCAAAAGGGGGATGCAAAATGAGACGAAATAGTTTCAGTGGCTGAGAGATTCCAAACGGAGTCGAGAGATCACTCTGGTGGACATTCTTATGCACTATATAGATAACACCTCTTAGGCTTTAATGTATTGGAATAGCTAGAAGTAAATACCTGAAACTACCAAACTCCAACCCAGCAGTCTGGACTCCTGAAGACAATTATAGAATAATGTAGATTACAAGGGGTGACAGTGTGATTGTGAAGACCTTGTGGATCACCCCCCCTTTATCTAGTGTATGGATGAGTGGAAGAATGGGGATAAAAACTAAAGGACAAATGGGGTGGGATGGGGGGATGATTTGGGTGTTCTTTTTTCACTTTTATTTTTTATTCTTGTTCTGGTTCTTTCTGATGTAAGGAAAATGTTCAGAGATAGATTGTGGTGATGAACGCATAACTATGTTATCATACTGTGGACAGTGGATTGTATATCAGGAATGATTGTATGGTGTGTGAATGTATTTCAATAAAACTGAATTTAATAAAAAAAAAAAAATTACTGTGGGAGAACCACCAAGCCTTCTAACTCCTAGCCCAGTGTTCCACTACTCAGCACCCTTAAGGCATTGATTGCCCATTGGAGACCTGAGAAAACATGACAATTTTTTAAAGAGTATGGCTTGCTCTGAGACTCATGCAACTCTGCAGCTAAAGACAAACAAAAATTCTCAATTTGGAACAGGTCTGTTTATTGCTTTGCTGATACCACATCAGTGACGCTGAGGTTCCTAATGAGCCCAATCCCCAGAGAGCAAAAGGGACCACTCAGCTTTGAACCACCTTTATGATTTAACCCCTTATCCCTTTCTACCTTGCTGAGATGGAGCAGTTTTTTGTTCTGTTTTGTTTTGTTTTGTTAATCATAGAAAGAGCTTGGACTCAGGGCAGACAAACAGATTTGGATCTCAGATTCACTGCAGCCTAGTTAGGTAGCCTGGACTAAACCTCTTTAATCTCCCTGAGCCTCAGTTTCTCATCTTTTTAACAGAACAAGTGGTAATTTGCAAAAGTTTTTGTGACAATGGAATAATAAAAGCAAAGCTTTTAGTATAACTGCTGATATACAGTACGTACTCAACAAATGATGGCTACTAACATTGTTTATTTTTACCAAGGTTGATTAGGGAAGACTTCATGTAGGAGGAGGACTTGGGCTGAGTTTTAAAAGAGGAGTGCTGGGGGAGAGGAAAAGCAACCTGATGGAGAAAGTAGAAAAGGAACACACAGCATGGCACATATAGGTGAGAATAACTGGGACAGCCTAGCCATTAAATTCAGCCTTAAATTCAGCCTCTCTCCAGAGATTTAGGGAATAAAACTGGAGAGGAGGCCAAGACCATATTTGCAGGGATTTTGAACATCTGGATAAGGAGCCTGAGCTTTTTCTTGTAGACAACTGAGGACAATGGAGGGAGGAAATGACACAAGGGAAAACAAACCATCAGGCATTTAGGAAGATCAGTCCAGTGGCCACGGCAGGGTGGCTGGACAGGTGAGAGGCCAGAGGAAGGGAAAACAATTGGGAGTGGAGATGGCATGTGGAGGGAAAGTATGCCAGACAGCTGTGGTGGTTGGATTATGTGCCCTGATTAGACTTGTTCTGAACCCACATTCCTGTGGGTATGAACCCCTTGCAAATAGGTTCTCTTGAAGATATTTTTAGTTAAGGTTTGTTCCAACTGAATGAGGCTGTGTCTTGTTGAGGATTATGGGAGGCCTTATGAAGAGAAGTAACCAGAAGTTTCAGAAGCCAGAAAGGAGAGGACATCGCCATGTGACGGAATAGCCAAGGAACCCAAAGATTCTTGGCAGCCAGCACCAAAACGCTTCAGCCTTCTGGGAGAAAGCAAAGCTTTGCCGGTATCTTGAGTTTGGACTTCCCCTAGCCTCAGAACCATAAGCCAATACACTCTCATTGTGCGGTATTTGTCATAGCAGCCCTGGAAACCTAAGGCAAGATTATCTTCCAAACTAAGCCTCCTCATCTCTTCAACTGAGGTGTTTGGCGGCTTTAAAATATATCCGCCAATTCTTTAACACTTCTCCCATCAAAAGACAGTTTTATTTCCCCTCCCTTAAATATGCGCCGGCCTCGGTGACTGGCTTCTAACAAATAGAATGTGTCAGAAGCAACGCTGCTGCGGGAGTTCAGAGGTAAGGATGTAAAAGACATACAGCTTCCACGGGTTCGCTTTCTCTTAAGATGCTTGCCCTAGAACACAGCCCTCAGGCCAGGAAGAAGCCAAGCAGCCACTGAGCTGCCCCAAGTGACATCAACGTCTGATGTCTAAATGAGAGAACCTCCCAGTGATCCCAGCCTCACCCTCTGATCCACCCTAGCTGATGCTGAGTGCATCAGAGATGAGCTGACCCCACTGAGCCCAACCCAAATAACTGATTTGTGAGCAAAATTAACACTATTGCTATTTTAAACCTCTAAGTTTTGGAGTGGTTTGTTACGCAGCAATTGATAACTGGAACCAGCTGTTGTAGGTGCTGGGTGGATGTCACATGCACACTCATTGTCCTTACATTTGGTGTACTGGAGGTGGAGTACCAAGAAATGACAATATTGCTTATGGAATATTCCCTGTCACATCACCCTCTCCATTACCTTCAGAGCATTTCTCACGGTCTGCAGTTATCGTCTTTATTTACTTGTTTATTGGTTCCCTTTGCCTCTCCCACTAGACTAGAAGCTCCCCGGGTACCCTCGGCCTCATCTGTCTTGGTCACTGCTGTATCCCCAGCACCCAAAACCTTGCCTGGCACATGGTGAGAGCACTAAAAACATCTGTGGAATAATGAATGCCTAAATAAACACCATAAAACTTGGTGAATACTTACGGCAAACTGGGGACCACCTACAGCAGCTTAAAGAAAGAAAAAAAAATCCTAAGCAATTTAAGATTTTAAATTGAGGCAACAATACATACTAATTTTTTTCTCTTGTGAATCGTACCAGGCAGCCCATGGCTCCTTGTTACTACGTGCACCTCAGCCTGGCTCATAATAAAAGAGTGATCTTTGGCTACTTCCTCTATGACCTATTAGCATATTAAATCTCACCAAAACCTTTAACAGCTCAACCAGCCAGGTATTCCCATTTTCAAATAAAGGATAAGGAAACTGAAACTCAAAAGATTCAGTAACTTTCCCAATATATAAAGCTGGGAGGTGAAGAAGCTTGGATCCAAATTCAGCTGTGACTATTCTTGAATCAAGCAGGGTTAACCAAGTTCATGTGCATCAAGAAGCCTAACAGGCTCTCTCTCCATGAGGACAATCCATTCACGTGCCTTACCTGTTCACAAGTAATTCTTGAATGCATGTCCGCAGTGCCAAGGGCATCTGAGCTTGAAACTGTTTCTTCCTTCAATTTTTCAGTCATTCAACAAACCCTCATTGAGCACCTATTATGTATCTATACTGCAGAAGCCAGAAACTCTCGCAGCACTGCATGTAGGAAAAGAAACACGGTGTAGTTCTGGCCCTCAGCAAGCACTCAATCCAGCGAGGGATGGAAGTGAACGCAGGCACAGGGAGTTAAAAAGCAGTGTGACAGACACACACTGGACATGTGCAGAGAACTTGAGGGCCACAGAGGATGGCTTGTGGTCTCATTCTTAATTCCAGCCTCTCTGTTCCCCCACTTAACCCCTTTCCCCTGAGATTACTACTCAGCCAGGAAAGAGTTGTCTGGCTGGGAACAAGACCCTCCCCCCCCAAACAGGGCCACTTGGGCAGCCTCCCTGAGCACCTGCCTTCCCTCACCAGCTGCCTCATCCCACCTCCCTGCAAGGACCAGCCCTCCCAGAGCACACCCCACTTGTCTTCAGAGGTGGGGAGCACACAGGGCAGAGGGGAGCCCACCTACCAGATGGCCGAAATCATGGCAGGATAAAATGCTGTTGTTGCAATATTGTCTGATAAAAGGTACTGTAATATTTAAAACGTAGTCTATAGTCCTCCACTAGCCCCATAAATCCTGGCGGGTTCAAGAGCCTGAGCACAGAGGAGGGGCCAGTTGCTGGGGAGCGAGCAAAACGCTTTGCTCCCAGACTCCAACGTCACGCACCAGAGCGGAGGCTGCGCTGGGGGTGGGGGTGGGGGGTGTCTTGTGCTCCTCCAGCATCAAAGAGAAGATGTTGTGATCCCTGAGCTGACACAAGAGAACTTGAGAGAAACTGTTTAAACAAAGGAATCAAAATATGAAACTAAATCACCTGCTCGTGTTTTATTAGATCTTGTTCTGAATCAATACAAGACCCCAAGCCAATGATTCCTCATGCTGAAAGCGAATACTTTTTCATCCTAAAACGGAATCGGGCTGCTTAAGTAAAACAGATGTTACAGTCCCATGCCATCCTGCCTGCACCCCCATCCCATCCCTTTTTATTTCTACCCCAACCCATCCTCTCCCGCAATTCCGGAAAAGAAAGGAATCCACACGTCGCCCCTGAAACACAAGTCGAGTTGGGAAAAACCGAAGCCCGGGAATTTCTCCCTATTTAGCCCTCAAAAGTTTTCTTTTCTGTTTACCCGGGAGGGCGACGGAGGGAGGGGGAATAAGGCAAGTCTGTTCGCAGAGGATTTTAAGATACAGTGGCGACCGTGAAAGGCAGAGAAGAGTTTCATTTCCTGTGTTCTGGGGTGCAAATAATATCGGTATGAAAAACCTGGCGGGGAGATCGGAGATAGCCGTTTTTACATTGATAAGTATTTGTTCATTTCCTGACAACAAAAAAATATAAATCTCTTCAGAAATTAAACGCCCGGGCTTGTTGGAGCACTTTTGTGGCGCTCCGTGCAAGGCTGGCTCCCTTCTCCGGCCGCCGCGGGCCCGGTAATCACCGCATCAGTCATTATCCTTGGATCACGCGGGCGCCGGCGCAGGGCGCGCGCGGCCCGGTTCTCCCAGTTTTTGTGTCACTTATTTTCTCGGCGGGCCCGATTTGCATTTTAATGGAAGTAGTTTATAGACTTCTCCGCAGCCTTCAGAGTGCCACAAGTGGCATCATTAAGTGAGCTAAGCCGGATTAATGCTGATAGTAAAGTCAGATAATACAATAACAGAGGCCTCCATTCCATTTGCATTAGGTGAGGCGCGCGGGGCTGCCTGGTGCCTGGCGATAATTTGTAAGCGCGATATGTTGTACTTGAGAGGATAAGATTAAATTTAGTGGGTTTAACTGTCATCCCGGTAAGTCAATTACTTCATCTTTTCAGCCTTTGAATTTCTTTTATAAATAAAATAAATGGAATATTGAGCTGCTCTGCAGCCATCTCGAGCTCCATGAAGAAGAATTACACAGGCTGGGCCAAAAAAATAAAAGGCTTCGGATTCAGCTCCATAAACAAAATATAAACTCCATTCAGGTGTCAGCATGGCAGCCACGCTGAAATATTGTCCATCTCTCATATCACAAGCATGACAGCTCCCATTGTGACTTTAGTTTCTCCATAATAGGAAATATTTATGTCATGCCTGGGTCTTTTCTATTTCTATCCCTCCCATTGTGGGAGGCAAACACTCCAATACAGAGAGCCATGCTTTCTCTCCATCTCCCTCCCTCCCCTGCCTCTTTTTGCCCAGCTCTAAATATTTAGTGTTGGGGGCTGATGTTAAGAAAGCCTCATGACCCAACTGAGAGAAAAGGGATGCTTTGGATTTCAAGCAGGTCTCAGATAAACAGAAAGAGGCGATTTCTTTCAAATTCTCTTCCTCTCCCCTGCCTTGGGTCATGGCTACTGATGGTGACTTCTGTAGCATGAAAAGTTTAGCTCTGTGGCATCTGCAAGTAGGATCTTGAGGGAAAAACCTCAACATCTTTACATCTTTAAAGAAAGAAAAGTAAAAAGAAGGAAAGGAAAGAAAATCAAGCTGTTGAATCCTTGCAGGGGGCACGAACCAATGTAAGCCATGTCTCGGGAGACCCCAACTCTGCTGTCTTCTCTAACGACAAATGAACATACATTTAGAAAATATCTCATCTGTGACTGCCATGCTTGATTTGGAATGAAAGAATGAGAGAGAGAAAGACAAAGGTGAAGGGCAAAATCTTTGTCAAAACCCTTTAAAACAGATGTGACCCACCCAACTGTGGGTAATAACTCTGACTGGATAATTTCCATGGAGGTGTAGCCCCATCCATCCAGCTTCGGCCTTGATTAGTTTACTAGGGCACTATATAAGCTCAGACAGAAGGAGTGAGCTAGCTACAGCCAAGAAGGATACTTTGAAGAATGCATGGAAACTGAGAGAGAACCCACCGCCAGAACCCTACAGACCTCAGAGAGAGCATGGCCCTGCTGAAAATTTATTTTGAACATCCTGAGAACTGTGAGACAGTAAATTTGTTTTAAGCACCCTGTTGGTGGTATTTTGTTACAGCAGCCTGAGGAAACTAAGATACCATCTATACTTTGGAGAAACCAGTCTTTAAATAGCTCAGCACAAGGTGCACATACCCCACCCATGGCAAGAATCAAGAATCCAGCCAAATCGTCTTGACTATGTGTCTGCTACATGCCCAGACTTGTTCTGGGGCTATCAAGCAAAGGAAAGGCATAAAAGACTGCCCTCGAGCAGATTAGCCACACTATGCACTGAATACCCCCAAAAGATATTTTCAAGTCCTAACTCCCAGTTTCATGAATGTGATCCTACTTGGAAACAGGATCTTTGAAGATGCTAATTGGTTAAGATGAGGCCAAACTGGATTACGGTGGGCTCCAGTCCAGTCTGACTGGTGTCCTTAAAAGGAAATTGGACACAGACAGTCTGAGACAGAGAGAAGACAGCCATGTGACAGTGGCAGAGATTGAGTTATGCATCAAGCCAAAGAACGTCACGGGTTGATGGCAACCCACCGCCAGAACCCTCCAGACCTCAGAGGGAGCATGGCCCTGCTGAAAACTTATTTTGAACATGCTGAGAACTGTGAGACAATAAATTTGTTTTAAGCCACCTGGTTGGTGGTATTCTGTTACAGCAGCCCAAGGAAACTAAGATACCACCTATACTTTGGAGAGAACCAGGAAAATGTTCAAGAAACCAGTCTTTAAAAAATTGACCCCTGCAACTATGTATAGGTGAGAATCAGGGCAAAAAAAGGCTCTCAGGTTCTGGCCCATCTTTCCAACCTGTTCTCCCACTGCTCTTCCACATAGACCCTCTCTCTAAATCATACCTCAGCATGCCATGCATCTGCAGAAGGTATTCCTTCTCCTTGGAATGCCTTTCTCCTCTTTCTTTACCTGCTTCTGTCCTTACCTTCTCCTAGATGCAAGTCATGCACTTCCTCCTCTGAGAAGCTTTCCCAGCCCATGAAACAGGTGACAGCTCTTTCTCCATGCAACTCTGACACAACACTCCGTGCATTCTTCTGCAAACATTTATTGACATGCTACTTCTCCTACCAAGTGATGAGTGCCTCAGAAAAAGCACACCATGTCTCACTCATCCATTCATTTCTTCATTCTGTCATCCATTAAGTACTGAGTGTCATGCTGGAGCCCTGTGCCAAGTACTGGGGACACAAAGATTAACAAAACACTGCTCTTGTCTTCAAAGAACTGAATCTCAGAGGTGAAGCAGGTCCATTAACAATTATAATACTATGTACAGAAAACTGTCTCCCCCAGTGTTCAGCCACATGGCCTGTAAGTAGTGCTAAACAATTGTTGGTCAAATAAATGAAATTTCAATGGGACAGGGAGATTTAGCCTGAGAGATTCCTAAAATCCATTACATTAAAGTTTTAAGACTACTATCACCTTTTTCTCTTCACCCTTCTTTGTCTTCAAGCCTCCCCCCACTTCTTTGACACTGTCAAGTATTTCAGCAAAAGAACTAAAGTAACCTCCCCAGAAATGGCAAGGGGCCTTCAGAAGGAAAAAAACTAAAATCATCTCAGATTAAACGGAGCGCCTCACGTACCTCCTGGGACCCCTCTGGCCTGGCGGAGAACCCAAACCCTCCTCTAAATGTAACCCTCACCCCAAATAGAAATCACCTTCACAGGCATTCATTCACACTTTTAATGCTTTCTGACCTCCTACTATGTGCCAAGCACCATGTCAGTTAAATGCTTTAGGGAACCTTAAAAATGAATCATATTCTGTCCTCAATGAGCTCAAAATTATACTTTGGTTTGGTGGTGTGGAGAAGCAGACAAGTATAGGGTCCATCACCAGGCAGTTGTGAATGAAAACAACCAACCTCCAGTATTCTGATTCATTACCCCAGTCAACTATTAAAAATCTGCAAGTAGACTATTACTACTAGAACTAATAACAATTATATTTGTAAATATTGCAGATCAAAACAACATTTTAAATGCTTCATATGTCCATCTCCTTTGTTAAGTGCCAGGTGTTACTTCTCCCACCCCACCCCTGGAAAGGCTCCAGCCTGCCGAGAGAGGGCGCAGTTGAGAAGACATTGCTGGGACAGAAAAACGAAATGTGTGCATGCGCATGCGTATGGCCTCCTACGACTTCATGCCAAAACCAAAGCTATAAATAGCTTTTAGATTACCCCTTGTTTTGTATTACCCACACCTCTGCCCTTCACTAGTGCAGATAATCGAGAGTTCACTGTACTGTGATTAATTATACGGTCAGGGCCGAGAGCCAACGGTCATCAACCGCTGGGAGTTTCAGGCATGCGCTGTTGGTTTACCCTTTGCACTTTAAGAGGTCCAAGGATTTTGTTTGCCTGCTTGTCCATTTAATTTTTACCTAATATCTAGAGTGCCCACTCTGCACCAAGCATTCTTTTAAGCATCTTATATGCATCTTCTCATTCCATCCTCACAGCAGCTGTATGTTGTGGCTGCTCTTATTACCCTCATTTTAGAGCTGAGAAAACAGCGAGTTAGAGAAGTTAAGTGACTTTCCCAAGGTCATACAGCTGGGAAGGGCTGGAGCCAGGCTGTCTGCAAATATTTTATAACATTTTTAATGACCTGATGAATAACTTTGATTTATTTGTGTGAGAATCACAGAGATTCAACACATAACTTTGCTCTCCCTCCTTGCTCTAATAATTTCCCTTCAAGTAATTTAAGGAAGGAATTTTAAACACTTCACAGGATTCCATGTAATATTTTCCTGAGAGCATGGGCAATGCAATGAAAGGCATTCTCGTTTCTCAAAGCCTTGCTGACAACTTACACCTTGCAGGTGAGTCCTGAGCCTGCGGCTGGGATGGCAGAGGTGGTGGCAACATGTCTTTGAGTGGTTTTTGCCTTCAAGTAAAGGGAAAGAAGAGGCACAAGCAGTTGTTCACTGTAATACATGCCAAGGCGCTGTACATGCGTGGCCTTGTTTAATCGTGACAATCCTGAGAGATTAACACCGTTGTCCTCCCTTACGTGGAGGAACAGGGGCACTGAGAACTTAAAGTGTGCACAGACCCTTATTTCAAAGTTCATATCTTTCCCAGCCCCCATGAAAGTTAAAATTACAAACTATAAAACTACACTACGAACAATGTAACATCAGATAGCTTGGTAAGATTTAACCCTGCATCTATGTGATTATAACACATTTTGGATCAAATTTGCTTTCACGCTATTATCCCTGAGAATAATGATAAGCATCAGCTCTTTTTGTGTGAATTACTGTCTGTCTTACTCAAAGCAAATAAATAAACATTTGCATTTCTCACTCCAGTCCTAAACATCACTCATGTCTTATTTCCAGTGCTACCATTTCCTTTTTCTTTTTTTTGTCTCTTAACACTATTCCTCTTTATACTATTTCTAGGTGTGCTCTTAAAACCATACCATTTTTCCATTTTCCTGTTTTCAAGTGCAGCTTCTCCAGTTCCTCTATAGACATGTTCCCCTAAATGATCTTTGATTCCTATACCCAATGCCTCGCTTTCTCCCAACAAATTTGTCTATATATTTAACCTGTGTTCTTCCTATTACAGCTTTCTTTCTTTTTTTTTTAGAATTTATCTTCTTCCAACAAATGGAAATGATTTGGTCAGCGTATCCCATGTTATATAGTCCTTCACAGACTTGAGGAGCTCACTTACAGAGCTATGTTTTACTAATTTATTTTTACATTTTCACCAGAAAAGAATGTGCCAAAGGACAACAGACTTCAAATAGAATTCATCATTTCAAAGCACAGCTCCATAACCAATTTGACTTCCAGTTGTTTTATTATTCCAATTAATCTCTTTAAACCCCTTAACGAGTTGGCATTTACATTTTTCATTTCCATCGTTAAGAACATTCTTCTAATAATAATATTTCCTCATGCCTACGCTATTTCTGGGTTTGATTCTGTGATACGTGGAGGCGCTAATCAGAAACCTGAGCCTGAGTGTTCTTACAGATATCAGTGTCCCATTTTCTCTAAAATTAGCAATGTCACGCAAGCTTTCAGATGCTGTAATTACAACCGCAACAGAGCAGAAAAGCTCCCGACAGCCACCCAGCCTCCGGCAGCTCCAGGATCAGCCCACCCCATCTGGAAACTCAAGTCTTCCTTCTCCTTTTATACCTCTGGCTTGCAAAAACATCCTTTCTGCCCTGAGCCCCCTGCTCTCAAACCCCTAATACAATCCAAGTTTTGTTTCCAAACTTGCCACTAGCTTCTCCCTGAAAGTCGGTGCATGTCAGCGTTTGGACCCCCCCCTTGGCTCTCTGTCCGAGGCCCCAGGTCACAACTTCGACAATCATTGGATGGCACTGGCAGGAAAAAGGCCAGTCTAAGTCCTATGGGAGGCAGAGGGGACAGCTGTCTGCACAGATGACATTAGGCAGGCTGAAAAACATCCTTGCCTTGAACTGAAGGCAGTGGAGTAGCTGCTATTGCCCCTCTGCTTCTCAGAGCCTTGATCCAGGGCACTCAGACAAATGCATGGCCTCTTCCTTGACTGAAGAGTCTCCTCCCATCCCTGCCTCCTCTTCTAGGCAGGGGACGATGCTGGACAGCCAGAAAGATACCCTTCTCCTCCTTCCCCCCAGGCCCTGCCCCAATTACTCCTCCTTGGATGAGAGAAGTATCCCATGCTTATCAGCTTGTGAGCTAGGGCAGATACCCCAAATTCCCTCCAGGTCTCCCCACAAGAATATAAACCCCATGCAAATGTGAGTTAGATGAGGTCAGACAGCATGTCTTGTTCAACACTGTATGTACCCCAGCACCCAGCACATACCCAAAATATCATACGCACTCAATAAATACTTGTTCAATGAATAAAAGAACTCTAAAAATGAGGTCAATGCCCACTTTCCCCATGGAGCTGTGAAGTGGTAGTTGTGAGGATTAAATAAGATGATCCAGTTAATATAGGTTTGTTTCCACTTCCAAAAATTAATGGTGTCTTCTAAGCAGAAGACACACACCAGAGAGAGAAGGTGAGTGTGAAAAAGAGAACAAACAAACAAAAAAAGGTGTCCAAATTCTCAGAAATTAAAAAAGGCCCCTGGAATATCCACCAGTCCTTTGATCTTCCTTCCTGCAAAGGTGGAGCCTAATTGCCTTCCCCTTGAGTAATCTGAATTTAGGCAGTCATCTCTAATGAATACAATAAAGCAGAGAGGTGGTGCACACATGTGAAGACTAGGTCATAAAAGGCCTTGTGCCTTTTTGCTTGCTCTCTTGGATCACTTGCTCTGAGGGAGCCAGCTCCCAGCTCAAGGGGAGAGGCTTACCAGATGAGGACCTGAGGCCTCCAGTCAACAGCCAAAGTGGCACCGACTCCCCAAGGCAGCAGCCATGTAAGTGACCTTGGAAGTGAGTCCTGCAGCCCTGGCCAATGTCTGGTCTGCAGCCTCGTAAGTGAACATGAGCCAGAGCCACTCAGCTAAACTGCTTCCGAATACCTGACCCACAGACTCTGTAAAATAATAAATGTTTGTTTGCAGAAGCCACTAAGTTTGGGAGTAATTTGTAATGCAGAAATAGGTAACTAATGCAGCTTGATGAAACTTCTTGCCAAGAGGCTTGCGCGGGACCCCTGGACTTATAGCTCCTTCACTTTGGCCAGCAGGTTCAGTCCTAGTTCTGCTGGTGTCAGGTGCTGGGTGGCAAAGCACTCTGTCCCTCGCTCTCCTGCAGAGTGGCAAATTTGTCCCACTCCATTTTTTTTCCTGATTCTATTAGCAGCACCAGCTTTCATTGTGATGGTGAATTTGTACCCCTGTGTTGGGGACTGACTCATGACTCCCATGAAAGGCATGTTCATGTCCCAACCCCTGGTCCTGTTGGTGGGAACCCATTTGTCAACAGGACCTTTGAAGATGTTATTAGTTAAGATGTGCCCAAACCGAATGAGGGTGAGCCTTCACCCATATGGCTAAAGTCATGATAAGCAAAGGAAACTGGACACAGAAGGAGAAGCCATGAGGAGCCCCAGAAGCTGGAAGTCAACAGAACCTGGGAGAGAAAGGAGAAGATGCCGACATGTATATTGCCATGTTGTGGAAAAGCCAGGGAACCCCAGAGATTGCTGGCCAGCCAGAAGATACCAACCCCAGGAGGAAGCGCACCTTCCAGCCTCTGAACCTGTGAGCCAGTAAATTCCTGTTGCTAAGCCAGCCCATTGGATAGTGTTTGTTTTAGCATCTGTGAAACTAATACATCCTGTCTCTGGTTTTGCCTCCACAGTCAGCAGAGATCGAAGAATCCACAGGCCAGGTAGGGCCTTAACTTGTGCTTTGTTTGACCTGCATTACGTTTTGTTTGTTTGTTTTTTTTCTTTATTAAAGGAGTTGTGGGTTTACAAAACAATCATGCATAAAACACAGGATTCCCGTATACCACCCTACTATTAACAAGGATACTTCTGATTCAACATGATGACTAAACAAATGTTATACCCACCCAGTAAAAATAAAAGTGATAGAAAACAAAAAGGTATTGGGCCACAAAGACAAAACAAAAAACAAATGAGAAAACAACCTAGAAAGGAGATAACAGCAGAATAAAGATTTCAACAGACATTTAGAAGCAGATGGAAGAATGACAGATGCCTTAGCTTAGTGGAGGAAGCCCTTCTTGGGTACCTAGAGAACAGTCTGCAGGTTCCACAATAAGTTACACACAGAAAATTCATACGAACCAGCTATTCAACTCCTATGCATATACCCAAAAGAACTGAAAACAGATGTTCAAACAAAAATTTATACATTACTGTTCATAACAATATTATACGTAATAGTCAAAAGGTGAAAACAACCCAAATGTCCATCAACAGATGTATGGATGATAGAATGTGGTATAGTCATACAATGGACTACTGTCCATCATAAAAAACAGTGAACTACTGATATATGCTACAATGTGGATGAACCCTGAAAACATGCTAAGTGAAAGAAGCAAGACACAAAAGGCCACATATTTTATGGTCCCATTTACATGAAATATCCAGAATAGGCAAATTCATCAAGATACAAAGCAGATAACTGGTTGCCAAGGGTTTCAGGCAGGGAGTCATGGGGAATGACTACAAATGGAGTTTCCTTTGGGGGGTTTAAAAATTTTGGGAACTATCCAGTGGTGATGGTTGTATAACATTGTGAATATACCAAAAAATCCCACTACATTGTACACTTTAAAGCGGTTAAAATTTTTTAAGTGGGTTCAATTTGCCCTGAACACCCCTGGAAAGGCTCAGGGCTTGCTGAACAAGAAATCTCATAAAGAAGACATGATGTGGAAGGAGGAAAACAGGGTAATTGGTTGGATAACTGTATATGGACTAGTCAGAGCTCCTGTCCTCCAAACACTTGGACACCCAGGTAATACCCCTCCCAAGCCCTGTGCCAGATGACAATGGACTTCTCTTTGGGGAAATTAAATCAAAGAATCTCCATGACACAGGCACAGTTTGGTATGAGGAACAATGGAACATGGGCCTGAAAACAAGGGAACTGAGTAAGAATCTGTCTACTGATGAGTGTATCCTGTTTGAGAATGCCAGTATCTTGACTTATAAATACAAGGCAGGAGATTGGGGAAGTATTCTTGAGATGAACTGAATGGTCTCATGGAAAAGATAGAGAAAAAGACCAACATAAGGGTTTCCTCTAGTGAAAATGCCAGTTACATTCTCTGCCCAACAAAGAAACCCACCATTTAACAAATCTCCTCTATACACAGAGCTTCCAACTAGCTTTTAGTGCCCCAATCCTAAACATCCACAGCCAGCCAAGGAACACCAGCAATTTGAGGCAAATTACCAATAGAAAAGTCAAAAACCAAAAGAAATAGAAGAAAGGGAACCTGGCAGAAATAGAGAAAATTCAGGGATCAGAAGAAAACTTTTAAAAATATAATCAGTAACTTGGAGGAATAAGAGAAGATATGAAACAAGAATAGGATGCTGCTAGCAGAAATGGCAGCAATGACAAAGGAATAATCAAAGAATGAGAAAGTAACCCTGGAAATTGAATTAGAATAGCCAAAGTAAAAACTTCATGAAAGATTCTATTAGTCATGGTTTACACATGAAAGCAGAACCACTATGAGTATAGTGGAATAAGAAATATTTTTAGGAATTTAGACTTTACATAATTATGGGAGGAGTTGGAGAAGAAAAGGCTCTAAAGGGAAGTCAGAGGACCCAGGAAGAGTTCCTAGCCAGACCTTCTGAAGCACAAGTGCAGATGGACACCAGTGCTGCTGGAGTGAACCTTTGAAAGGCTGCTGGTAGAGAATTCCATGGAAGGTTGTTTCCTCTTCATACCTCCTACTTCTGTGAGTTTGCAGTCAAACAAGTGGTGATGGGGTTGGAGTCACTTTTATCCATGGAAGAAAAGCTGGACACAGAGAGTATGTGGAGTAGGGACGAAGAAGACAACAAACTGGAACCTGCTGACATGTCTGAGTCTGTCTCTCACCACCTCTTACCATGATGTGCTCCAACATGTAATGTCTGCTGTTTCATGTCCACCTCCCAAACCTTAATAAATTTTGCTTTTGGCCAGCTATAACTCAAAACCATACAGAGAAGGTGATCTGGAGAATCATAGTTCCAACAGAGTCAAACTGATACAGTACAAAATCATCACAGTGGAACAACTCATGAAAGGGGATTCCAGAAAATGTAGGTTAACTAAGATGACACAGTATAAAACCATCCAGAAATCAAGGACTTGAACAGAAAATAAGCAAACAGATAACGAGAAAATGGGAGAGAGAAGTTTAAAAAATGTTTGAGAGTTAGTCCAAGAGGTCTAATATTCAAATGAAAGAAATTCTTGAAAAAGAGAACAAGGAAACTAGAAGAAAGTATCCAAAAAATGAAGATAATGCCCCAGAAGTGAACAGAATTAGTGTCTAAATTGAAAAGGCTCATCAGGCATCAAGTGCAATGAATGTGAAGACAACCAAGGCTCATAAATGTGAAATTTCAGAACCACATGGATAAAGACAAGACACCAAAAGTTTCTAGGGAGACAAAAAACCAGGTCACTTAGAAGGGAGTGGGCATCAGAAGGTGCTAGCATTCTCAATGACAACATTGGAAATTATAAGACAATGGAACAATGCCTTCAATATTCTAAGGAAAATTATTCTGAATTTTCAACCAAGAATTCTGTGCCTCATCAAAATAAGCAAGTGTGTGGATGGAATAAAGACATTTTCAGATGAGTAAGTACAAAAAATTTACTGCTCATGCATCCTTTCTGTGAAAGTTACTGGAATACTCCAGAAAAACAAAATAGAGAATAACTCAAGAAAGAGAATAGAAACCCAACTCTTGAAAGTCACAAAGGGAAACCTTAGGATAATAGTTATGTAGCGGGCCTAAGAAGAAATCCAGCAGATAGGAGCAGAACTTCAAGGAAAAAATGGAATGGGCACATTTGACAATATAGAAAATATTGATGGGAGGTTGAGAAAGCTGTCAAAGCATTCGGAGTTAAAATGACAAAATATTACCTCAAAAAGTGCACGGAAAACCCAGGAAATGAAATCATAAGGCAATCATCAATTCTAGGAAAGATTTTTTGTTTAAAAAAGGAAATGTAATCCTAATAAACTACTTAGCCTATTAGTATTTATGCAGTGATGATGCCATAAACTTTGACCATTGATTGACTCAACGATTGTGATGTAATACTGAGGTGATAAGAGAGAGAAAGTGGGAGAGGGAGCTCATGTAACTACCAGAGTAGAAAGTCAGAGGTCATTAGATAATGCTGAAAATGGATAAATCAAGAATTAGGATAAATACCGGAAGAAACAGCTAAAAATGTTAATGGAAATGGGGAAAAGTCGGGCAGGAGAGTACTGTGTTTTTAGTATAAACGGTTAATACTATTAGAGCTTTCTTTAAATATTGCATTAAATATGCATAAACATTATTTTAATTGGAATATATTAGTGGAAAGCTTGCAAAAAATCCAGATTTCTGTATTGGGCAACAATTTCTGAAGCTGAGTAAGAACATGTGCCCCCCAGTTTGCCTCAGTCCCCACTTCTCCCACACATCTGCCTATTTCATGTCCAGAACCTTTAATGATCTGATTTGAGGACTGCTGCTCTAGATGTGGGATATACTTATAAAGTTAATCAAGAAGGATGAAGGAAAATATCTGGAGGAAGCTGAACAGATAACAAGGAACAGAACAGAAAGCAAGGAAACCCTGGGGACTGTCAGGAAAGGTGAGTAGCTCTGGTGGGGACTGGAAAGGGGGACAGCCAAGAAGTAAAAGAGACCTCAGTGCGAAGTGCATCTGAGGAGGTAAGCGTAATCTGCACCAGAGAGGCAGAATCATGGGTAACATGCATGGAATAAGCGTGGGACATAAGATGTCAATTCAGGGCGGTCAGATCCAAGACAACTAGCAACAGGTCTGGAGTAGAGTTCAAGCTTGGCCAAGCAAAAGGGTCCCCAGATGCAGGCTATCAACGATACAGAAGCAGGTGCTGAGCATTTGCCCTCATTGTCTGCTGCCCCCTGGCACAAATCAGGTCAACCTACTTAATAGACCAGACTAGACAATGGTCAATGATCACCTCCAATGGAAATCCAGCCCATGCTAGGCTTGCTCAGATAAATGACCAACTTTTCTCTTTACTGAATCTTCATTTACAGACCACATTTCTCTCCCCAACTTCCAAGGAAAGAAGGCCAGGAGCTGAGTAAGATCCCAGATGTCTGAAGCATGCAAAGCATTCCCCAGCCTTGAGAGTTACTTGGAAATGGCGGCACTGGGTGGGCCTCACGGACCAGATGTCCTGGAGGCCCCCATGTGAGGATCTCAGCCTCTTCCAAAAGCTCTCTGGGAGCCGGGGTCTGCTTTAAAGCATCTTCTTCTCCAAACGTGACACAGAGCCATCATTTTCTGCTCTTGGCAGCAGCACAAACCTTTCACTTAGACTTGATGTACTGTGTGAAAACAGGAGCGTGCAGGCCATTCATTCCCAGCCCTGTCAGCCGGGAGAGCGGCGTTTCCCTCAGGACCCATCAGGAGGGAAGTTGTACATTCCCTTCACCAGATAGAACCCAGTCCCCAGCCTTGTGCTGTAGCTGCCAACCCTGACCCTTTCTGCAAGGGACTGGCTTGTTCCCTCATTGACAATGGCTGGTGTATTCTTCTCTAGCCCCTGATATAACCAGTTGCCCAGAGCACAATACTGCTCTGAGACACATGGAGAACCTGGGTCTAATTATCTGCAGAGTCTCCAACCTTGTTGTTACCGGGTGAGAGGAGCTAATCAAGCTGCAAGAGACAGTCCTCCACAGGGCTGAGGGCAATGGGGACTCCCCATGCTGCTAAGTACTTTTGCAGGGTTTCTTTGGGGGAAGGCGTTGCTCAGAAAATGTTGCAATCCATATTTTTTCCAGATGTGAGGGTGAGCTGGCTCCAATATCTGCCACCCAATACATATTTGTAATGCTTTATGGCACTTTTTGTTTACAAGTCTGACCTTCCCCATTGGATGGCCAGCCCCTCATGAGTTGAGATCATGTCTTGCGCTGAGCATATGGTAAGCAAGGAAAAGCTTGTAGAATAAATGGGCCATGCTTATTAATTGATTTATTAAGTGTAGCAAGGGTCAGGGTTTCCGGGGGAAAGAGCTGAATGTGCATTCCCATCCAGAAGGTCCTGGGATATTGGGGTGGGACTCCAGAGTCACCTTCCTCCACCACCATCTTGGTCTCCTGGGGGAAATGATGGAGTGCCGATTTAGATTCCAGGATTTTAAAATTTGGTTGAAATTTGAAAAAAAAAAAGGAGATGGGTCAATGAGAAGAGGCAAAATGACCGAGCACCTACTGAACACCAGGCATTGCACTGGGCACTTTTGTTCCTGTGAAACCTCTGTTATTGTTTCTGTTTACAGATGAGGGGAGCGAGACTGAGAGAATAACTTCTCCCTGGTGAAAGGACAGAAGTGGCGATTGGCAATGGCCTCTTCTGGCCAGTGCCAAGGTCATTCCTAGTCTCTTCCTTCTGTAAGTGGTGCTGGCCCTGGAGACACAGGGTGGGGCCACCATGGTGGGGAGCAAAGAATAGGAAGATTGATGCCAACTAGAGGAAGCATATGGGAACTGGTGTGTGACATACTTGGAGAACTTAGGGAGGGATTAAAGAAGGACTTAGTTTTCCCTATAAAGATACTGGTGGGGGCCCCTTAAGTCAAACACAACTGGGATTACTGCCCACATCCCGATTGTGTCACAAGATTTCTGTGTCTTCGAGGAGCAAGGGTCTAAATTCATGTGCACAGTGTCACACATCCCATTACAAATAGAAGGCTCCTGGTTCTAGGGTGTCATTCTTTTCATCTGACCACCCAGTTCAGAAGAGATCTACAATGTCATTAGGGAGAAAATAGATTCTTGCCTGGTCCCTGAATTGGTCCTTGTGTTCCTCAAGACCCCACTTTATCTGCCATCCATATTCATTAATTCTCCCAAGTATTCCCTAGGAAAATATCCAGGGACATTCCCAAGTCTCCAAATTTGTGACTGTGGAAATTTTATCTAGTCTGTTGGCTTTCTCCTGAATCATATTTCCAACTAGAGCCACGTGTTTTCCATACATAGCCAAACGTTCACCACTTGACAACCTAAACTAAAATCATAGGCCACACAGTGGCTAAGAGATCTCAAATAGAGTCGAGAGGCTATCCTGGATGTTCCTCTTATGCAAGCTTCAGCTAGACATCTAGACATCCCAAATGGCCACAGTGTGCCATGCCCTTACCAAAAGTAGTCCCCAAATGTCTAGTTCCCTTCCCGAGATTCTATAAAAGATTCACTCACTAAGTTTTATCTCTTAGAAACTTAAATCCCCCAGTGTGTTCCTATGCCAGAGAAGGCCTAAAACCCAGAGGCAACAGCCTCTTTAAGAACAACAATCAGATGGAGCCCCCTTCCCCATAATGTCAACACCCCCTTTAATATGAACAAGTTAGGGTGCTCACTGCCTAGACATCCCTGAAGATCAAGGAAGTGATTAAATGAGAAGGGGCAGCAACAGACAAAATAGGATTTAACAAAGGATTACAAATACTGAAACTTATATAAATATAAATATGAATATACATAAATATATATGTATTTTAGATGCTAAGGTATTAGAATAGCTAGAATGAAATAACTGAAATGGTGGAACTGTAACCCATAACATTCTTTGAAATTTGCTCTATAGCTATTTGTTGAATTGTGCTTTGAAAGTTATCACCTCTCTGTATATATCCTACATTTCACAATAAGGAAAGAACTGAAACTGTGGAACTATAACCCATAACACTTTTTGAAATTACCTATATAACTGCTTGTTGAGCTGTACTTTGAAAGTTAACATCTTTCTGTATATATGCTATATTTTACAATAATGGAAATAACTGAAATTGTGGTACTATAACCCATAATATTCTTTGAAATTTGCTAATACTTGTTAATTCGTACTTTCAAAGTTAATACTGTTATGTATATTTGTTAAAGTTCACAATTTTAAAAATGCATTAAAAAATCATATTGTAGTAAATGCATAACTATATGATTGTACCGGGAACCACTGATTGTTTATTTAGGAAGTAATGTATTGTATGTGAATAAAACTGTTTAAAAAATAAAAATAAAAAACAATAAAAAAACATAGGCTACAATAAATGGCCATTTTTCAGAGAAACACTGAGTTTTCTTTTTCTACTTACCAAGACTTACACATCATGATGAGTAGAGAACTACAAAGTCCTGTTGAAATCTGGAGGCTCCATGGTTAGCTGGAGTCACTCACTAACTCTGCAAGCCAGTGATTGTGATTCAAATCTTTATCTCAAGATGTTGATAAATTCCTCCATGTCATAGACCTTCCAAGCCACACTCCTCCCCACTAACAATCAGAAGAGCTAACGTTAAATCTTGTACCTTCAAGGGTCAAAATCAGAGGCTAGAAACCAGGAGACCATATCCTTGGTGCAGTCCACTGGCATTTTGTTTGACCACCCCAGTATTTGAAAACATTGATTTGATGGCCCCCACTGGCTTCTTTTGAAAACTCAGAAGATCTAGCCCTGCTGCTTGGCACCAATCAGCTGGGGGAATGATGTGTCAGTTGCCCTTGTAGGTGATGAATCATATGCCCTCTGAGATCTGTGGTTCCCACTATTCCCATAAGGTCTTACAGCCCACCCTTCTCTCATTTACCTGGCCTTCCTGGCCTTGGTGGGCTTTCAAGATTTTGAGATCTCATCAGTTTATCCAGTTTTTCTGGGTATGTCATACACACCTGCACCACAATTGGCTCAGTCCTGGACCATTTCTCTCTCTATACTCTTCCCCTAAGTTAACACATTTAGTCCCATTTAAATACTCTGCATGTGTTTAAAAGTTCTGAATTTATGCTTAAGCCTAGAGCTCTACTCTGAACTCCAGACTCATATAAGTAGCTACCTACTTGACGTCACTATTTGACTGCCTCATAGGTGTGTCGGACCTATCATTCCCAAAGCAGAACTCTTGACTCCTTCTTCCACCCTCCAAAAAACCAACAACCCTGAATGAACCATCCAGCCTTTCATATCTCAGTAAATGACACCAACACCAGTCCAGTTGTTCAAGCCAGAAATAGAAGGGTCATCTTATATTATTCCTTCCCCCTTAACCCTCACATATAATCCATTAATTCTCCTGTCAATTCTACCTCCAAATTGTATCTCAAATCTTCCCACTTTTCTCCATCCCTATCACCACCATGAAAGTCCAACTCACCATCATCTGGCACCTGAATTATTAGAATAGCTCCTACCACCTTGCCACTAAAGTATGGCCACAACCAACTGCATAAGTATCACTTTGGTGCCTGTTAGGAATATAGAATCCTGGGCCACACCCTCTACCTTGTGAAACGGAATCTGAATTTTAACAAGTTTCTTCAGGTGAGAAGCACTTTGCTAACTGTGCTAATTTCCCCCATCCTCCAATTCTTTTCCATCCAATAAAGCAATCCTTTAAAATGTAAGCTAAATCATGTCACTTCCATTTTTTTAAAAAAATACTTTTTTGATATTTTGTAACATTAAAATACTATCCAAACTCTTTACCATAGCCAAAGAGGTCCTGGATGAGCTGGTACTTGCTGTGTCTTCGACTTCCCCCTATTCTACTCTCACCTTCATATTCCACTGCTATCACCTGAATAGCTAACAGGCATGTCACACATAACATGTCCAAACCAGATGCCCCATTTCCCTCCCAGTGAGCATACTCTGCACTCTTCCTCATCTCAGCAAATGGTACCAGCATTCACCTCCTTGTTCACATTTCCTCAGATCCTTTCTCCAACCCAAAAGCAAGTCCTGCTAGCTTCACCTTTAAAATATGTCATGATGCCAACAATTTCCTCCAACCTCCATAGCCTCCATCCTAGTCCAAGCCTCCATTCCCTCTCACTGGGATTCGCACAATAACCTCCTAACTCATCCTGCTTCCACTTCTGCCTTTCTATAGTCCCTTCCCCACATATCTTCTAGAGTTCTGTTTCAAATTGGATTCAAGTCACTACCCTCTGCTTAAAACCTTCCAATGGTTCCGCATCACCCAAACTGCAGCCAAACCTCTAGCCCACAACCCGCTGTCTGATCTGGCTCCACCCAACACCTTTGATCTCATCTCCCACCACGCTCCCCATCCACAGCTCTGGTCCCGTAGCCTTGCTGTTCCCCATATACTCCAGCCCATTCCCAACCAGGTCTCTGCTCATACAGTGCCCTCAGCTTGGGTGCTCTTTCCCAGGAGCTTCATATGCCGCAGATGTCTACTACAAGCCATTTCCCCAAAGAAGTCTTCCATTCCACCCTTTTAATATAGGACCGGTCTGCTTAGTTCATGGAATACATGTGGCCTGAGAACAGGGATCACTCAGTTCCCAGCCCGTTGATGGGACTGCCAAGAGTAGCATGCAAAAATACAGGATTCCCAGTTAAACTTCAGATAAGCAATGAATAATTTTTTTAATATAAAAGTATGTCCCATGCAATTTTGGGGGCATACTTATATTAAAGTTTAACTGAAATTAAAATTTGTTTTATCTAGCTATCCAAGGTAGAACAGTGCCTGGAATGTCACTCACTGTCAAGCATTTCTATGAAATGAATGAATATGGGAATAAGTGAATAATTAAAGGCTTGAACTTTTTAAATTGGTCATGGGGAGTGACCAGGAAGCATCTTTCAAGCTCTGGAAAAAATAAATATAAATATAAATATAAATATAAATATAAATATAAATAACATATATATATATATCCCTCTAAGAATCAGGACAAGGGCAGTGCCCTAGTTGATGTCCAGTGCAGGGGATCATCTTCAGGAAATTCATTTTGTTTCTATTTATGCTTCTCTTTTCACAGAGAATTGCTAGTTAAGTATGGCCTGATGCTCTGATTTGAGATTGGAAGTACTGATGAAATTTGAAAAGTAAGTTAAAAAAAAGAAGAAGAAACATATCAACATGCATTTGGAATGGCAATAATGCACTTTCACATATATTTCTTCATTTGAGCCTTTAATCAGCTCAAGCAGGGCTGGTTAGCCTGATTTTACATATGGAGAAACTGAGATTTCAAGAGGCTCAATGATTTGTTCGAGACTGCACAGCTTGGAACTGATAAAGCAGCACTTTGAGCCTAGCTTTTCTAACTATAAGGCCAAAATGCTTTCTAGCATATCACATTATCTCCATAAACATAAAACACAGCTACATTCACCAAGCAGAGGACTTAAGACAGAGGAATTACATGTGTAGAGTTAAAATCTACTCACTTGGTCATGATCCTTTGGGACTGCGGACATCAGCCAACCCTTGGTCACTGGCTCTGAGAGAGATGTGGGATCAAGAGAGCTATCCCTTTATATATTTTATGTTCTTTGTCTTTTCTTCATAAAAACAGCCATTTTAATGTTCAATCAGCCACAAATACATTTATTTCAAGTAGCTGGCTCCACGAAGAACCGAGAACCGAAGGCAGAGTCTAAATCTGGGCTTCAAAATCTGTTTCCAAGTATTAATTTTGAGTGGAAATAATTTTGGTTGAATTGGGGGATTATAAATATCCCCCCAGAGTTTTTCAGCTTTTGGCCGCCTGTCTCTAGGTTTCACTCTGGTTTCAACCTAGGGGGTTGTTAGATTAGAAGTAGACAGCTTTGGCATGCGGTTACTCCAAGCGCCTGTAGCCATCTTAGAAACATGATCTAGAAATGTTGATATTATAAATGACCATTTCTCCAAAATAAGGTTTGCAAGAGTTGAAAGTGGAGTCGGATGCCAGAAAGTCTTCGAAGGAGGATTTCCATTCAGAGAGATCTGGTTACCTATTTAATAACAAAGAAGAAAGAAAAAAATCTTGGAGGCTGCAATTCATACACTTTTGGACCTAAAACAATGGGCTCAGTGGGGACCCTGAATTTATAACTCTTTGGAGGCACTAACTTTACCCACCAGTGCAGGAGCCGTGGATAATTTTAGACAGACAGGCATTGAAAAAAATTCCTGAGATATTTAGGGGCACACAAAGTCACTTACAGTGGGGTGGTGTTTCATTTGGAATAAATAACACAAGAGAAGCCAGGCCTCCAAAACCCTGTGGTAATATTATACCAAGGGGGGGATTATTTAAGGAAAAATCAAAGTACATTTTTAAGTCAGTTTTGACCCTGTATGCCAGGGGTTCAAATCCAACTCCATCATCATGAAAATATTATCATTTAAAACCACAATTTTTGCACTTTCCTTAAGAGAACTCTATGTTTAGTACACACAAACTCAACCAGCATCTGCAAGGAAAATGGCCTCATTCCTATTCTGTGTAGCCCATAATTTTGTGGTTATTGTGTCCTAGACTTACTGTGTCTTCCTCATAAGGTGTGCAAGAGCCTCACTGCTGGTGAAGTGTGAGCTGTGTGACTGTAGGAGGAGGCCATTCCTGAAGTCAGTTGCTTGGGATGGAGTGAAAGGGAGAGGCAGGTCCTGAGGTTCAGATCCTGGTAACTGAGGCTAGAATAGAAGGGGCTTTCAACCTCCAAAAAAAAAAAAACAACAACAACAAAAAAGCCAGAATCACTAGGAGCAAAAATCAAAACCTACGAAGCTGAAGCCAACAGGTGATCAAAATGGAAGAGTGAAACTGGATACAGGAGACAGAGCCAAAGGGTCAGAAACTGGCAGAGGAAAATGGAATTCAGTGTAAGAGCAAAGACATGTGGGGTAAAAGGTGTTACCAGTTGATCTCTGCCAAGAGAGGTGAATGGAATTTCACACCCTATTCCCTGGGAAACAGACTCCGAGAAGGCAATCTGCATGCAGGAAGTTTATAGGGGAGTGACAGAAGCACAGTTGAGCCGATGGGGGAGTTGAAGGGTGATGACGCCCCGACAGAAGACTCAGCCCGTCCCTCTGGGAGCTCTGAGACTGGAGTGGTCCTTCCGAGATGTCCCTCCCTGAGGCAAGGGAGCCAGGCCTTGACAACTCCTGACTGACCAATCGCTAGATGTTGGCCACCCCCAGGAAGAGCTGTGACTTTGGGAAAAATGATTATCTTCAGCTGAGGGCTGTCAGATGCCAAAGAGATCACCAGTCCCGAAGGGGGTTCAGGCAGCATCCCCTATATGAGCTGCACCCAGGGTTTAATTACATTGACACCAGCCACATACCTCGATAGGTGACTAGTCTGGTTTCAAACCACAGGTTAAGGCGGTCATGCTAGGCAAAATGGAAAATTCCACCAACAAGCTGAACTTCCCATGTAACTTTGGGGGCATGCATAGTCTCTAATGCTATCTTTTAGGATTCCTAAATTATTTCCTCTAAAGGAGTCTAGCCAAACTGCCTCAGATAGATATAATCAAGGCTAAAATCAATTGCAAATATTTTATTCCAGTTAAAACAAAACTATCAATTATTGTCCAAAGAAGAAAGACTAATTAGTAAAAATCCAATTAGTCAAGATTCTCTTCTTACGTCTTGATTTCAGATGCAAGTGCTAGGAAGTTACCTGTTGAGAAATGCCCCTTAAGGATCTGTGCATCAAAATTCACATTTGCTTATGGAAATGTAAATTAGTCGCATACTCCCACGGCAACAGAGGTCTTAACTAGGCAGAATAATCTATTTAAAGCAAATATTTTAAAAAAAGTTTTGACAACAAAAGTATAATTATTTTTAAAATCATAAAACCCATGCCCACACATTCCTGACTGACCTCCCTCACTCCTTTTTTTTTTTCACACCAGCATTTATCACTTACTTAAGTGCTATATTGTTTGCATATTTATTATGTTTGTCCCTCTGTAATTGTAAGCTTTATGAGGGTAGAGCTTTGCTGCTATCTTCTCACCCAAGAACACCGCCTGATACACAGTTGCACTCAGTTAATATTTATTGAACAACAACAACAACAAAAAATGAACTCTTTGCAAATTGTTGATCCTTGCTTACAATGGCATGGTTCTATCTTCCACCGGACATTTGCTTGCTCTCAGCCCAATGTCACTGACTCAGTTCATCTCATTTTGTCCAGCTCAGCTTCGTGGCAGAGGGCTCTGGAAATTCAGTCCTAATGACTACAAAATGCTATGAAGACAGCCTGGCACAACCCCTATGACCCTGGGCCATTAGTCAAAGTCCTGTTCTCTCAGTGCCATTGTCTTCTGAGCCCAAGCTTTAAGTACATGCTCAACCCTCAGTACGGTCTGAAAGAGCAGCAAGGTCCCCTTCCGGGCGAGCAGCAAGAGGTTGATATCTTCCATATGTGCTGCCTCCTCAGACTTCTCACTCCCACTGTTATGACTACATCTCTGATGTTCCCATTTTTATCAGAGCTACCAGCTATCCTTGCTCTGGCTTAGGAAATCCTAGCGAGTGGGAGATGCTCCTTTTGCTTCCTCCTGAGTAGTGGTGTGAAATCCTCCCAGAGAACACAGAAGGCAATATGTATTCTTTTTCTCATCAAATGTCTCCTCTTGGGACCATCTACACCGGAGGAAAAGAAAATGCAACAGCTTCCCAAACCAACTGGTATACCATGAAAAAAGAACACACATCAGCTGTTGCAAACCAACTCTGCAGGCTCCTTTACCAGTAAGAACTCAGACCTGTGGAAAGATGGCCAGCAGAAAGGTTTCACTTCTAAACAATCTAGGTAGGAAATCATTCAAAAACTCTACATAACAATAGTTTCTACTATTATTTCCCTCCTTCCTTCTTTCCTTTTTCCTTCCTTCCTTCTTTCCTTTTTCCTTCCTTCCTTTTTCCTTCCTTCCTTTCTTCCTTCCTTCTCTCCCTCCCTCCTTCCTCCCTCCCTCCTTCCTCTCCTTTCTTTCTCCTTCCCTTCCATATCTACATGTCCAAGAGAACAACTCTTAAAGTAGCAACAAACACTGGTTTGTTGAGGTGAGGGCTAACAGATTTGTCTATCATGCTTTGCATTCATATGTGTGTGTGCATATTAGATTGTTTAGAAGTGAAAAAATGCTTTTCTGGGAGTTTTGTCTTTTCTTGACTTGGCAGTTCAAGCTAATTAGAGTTGGAAATGAAACCCAGGCATTCTGAGGAGAATAATATTCCAGGCATATTCCAAACCAAAAGTGGCTTGAAGGTATTTAAGAGCATGGAAAAACAATTTGAGAATGTGCAATTATACTGGGGTTTACAAATTTACCACAAAAGATAAACATTTGTTTAAGTCAACCTGTATGCCTAGTGCAGAGGTACTGAGCATGGGAAAATGTTGACAATGCAAACAAGGCCAAGAGGTGTGAAATTTAAGCACATTATCACTCACTGTCAGATGCTAATGACGCTCATCAAGGTAGAGAGATTGCTTTAAACACAAAAATGATTATCCTTGGCAATAGAAGCACAAGTGAGACCTTAGTCAATTATTTGGGCCCTTGTTTTTCCTGACAATACTCCTCATTAGTTTTTGGCTGTGATATACATACAAGACTGGAGATTCATGTGCTCCCTATGGATGAACGCAGCTCAACCAATATTCCAGTCCCAAGCATACATATTTCCCAATGTACATGAACACAACATGGGAAGTGATACATTAGGGTAACTTCCTGACCCTACGGAAATGTACAAGTCCAAAACCTACCAAGAGGTAGAAATGGTGGTACTCTTTATGAAATCTGTCATATATAAATCATATCATATTTGACCAACCAAAAGATCCACCATATGATTACAGATGGGGAGGGGAGTCTTGAATGCCACTGATTAAAATTTGCTTTTTGTTTTTCCTTAAAAATAAAAAGATAATGAAGGTTAAACCAGTTTACTCCTAGTATTTATCATCTATGGAGTTGTCCAGATAATGAGCAGAATAAAATTGAATGTACTGTCATCTTTATTGGGATGAAGGTTACATTCATAAGCTCTGCTTGTTTTAATAGGTTTATTGTATAGTTGTAGACGTGCTACGGCAGGAGAATGGATATGCTTTGAATATTTTTGTAATTGTGGATAGTATAAAAGTCATTTTCTGTGAGATTGCACAAATCCATTACATTAGGAGAAGGATACATTATTGTAACAGGATTAATGTGCAACACATAAACATAATCAGTAATATTCTGTTTGATAAATTATCTCATTTTAATCGGAATGTAAAGAGATTTCTGGATAGTTCCTCCCTTGATTTGCATAATTGTATTACGGACAGGCAAATTGCATTATATTCTTCATTAACAATAGATGGCTTGTATAACTATTGTATTTTTGAAGGCACTGCTCTTATATTCATCCTGCAATTTGTCATTTCCTGACATTGCTGGGGAGCTTAGCCAGGAGAGAACAGAACCTAAAAAGATTACTTGATTTTCGCTGAGTCCAGTAATATCTTGGCATCCAGTTGCACTGTGGTTATGCTATTGTTTGTTTTAACAAATTGCAGCCCAGTGGCAAAGAACTTCTTTTAAAAATCTTCTAATTTGAAGACAATTCAGCCTTTATAGATTATCACAGCAAAATGTCAGCCCCTATAATGAACTCCACATATAAAAACATGAATTAAAATTAAATTAGGAGCATACGATTGATTTTATGTTTTCACTATGGCAAATCCACCCTGAGAGCACTTCCCCTTTCTCTTCCTGGCCCCAGCGAAAGCTAACAAGTTGCCTGATGCTCTAGCTACTCTTTGGGGACGTGTGGCATTCAGTCACTCAGTGGGGATTACCGCAGCTCTCTTTAAGACGCTCAGCCAAGGGCAGCAGTCAGCCGCCCTGAGAAAGCACAGTGGAGCTCACTGTGGCCTTGCAGTGGGCCTGGAAGCCAAGGATTTCAGGGTCTGAAAGAGAAGTGCCCTTCCTTATGATATCCTAGTGGCCTAGGAACCCTGCTCCACTAATGTCCCCCACAGCAAGCTCAGAGGACATCCGGGTGTCAGTGCCCAACTGCATCTCCACATCAGGCCCAGGAGCTCTCACTCAGCTGGAGCAAAATGCACGTGTTCAATAAATGAAAGAAAAAATGGTTGAAGGAATAGAGAAATGGATCCCATCAAAATGTCCAATGTTTCTGGGTGAAAAGATGAAAAACTGAAAAAAAGAAAAGCTTTCACACTCAAACCAAATTTTATTTCCTACCCGTTTCTCCACTAAAGAGAAAACAGGAGACTCTACTGCAGTACCTTAATAATCCCCTTGTTTTACATTTTGCTTAGCACTTTAAAATTTCCCAAGGCTTCTTAATCTTTACTTTGTTTGACTCTCACAACATCCTGACACAAATAAACTAAACAATCCCCATTTAAGAAATAAGGGTTGCCGGGGTGGAGGGGGGGGGTGATGGAGAAGAGAGCATGAAGGGAGGGGCAGGAGGGAGTGATTATATAAGCTTTTCCTCACTATCTGCCCCACCAGGAGCTCTGGCCGGCCCCCAGGTCATCTCTGCCCCTACTCCTCAAGGCCCCACCAGCTCTCCCACCCCCACCGCACCTGCCTCCTTCTCCAGCCTTCAGGAATCACCTCACTCCTTCTAGTGGGGTGAACCCTCAAGTCCTTCCCTGTATTTTGCTCTTTTAGAGGGATTCCCCAACCTAGTTGCTTGGGTCCCTTGAAACTACACCTTTTGTTCCTCTGCATAATAAACACCAACAGGGTGGGACAGTCCAAGGTCAAGTTCAAGGGACAGCTGCCCACTGTTCCAGGACCCACCACTCCCCTCCAGCCCTCACATCCTAAGACCCAGAAAGCTCTGGAGCCAGACTCCACCTTCCTTCTGTACCAAAATTCCACAGTCCCTCCTGAAATTTAGCTTCTGGTTGTGAAAGACTGAATAAACAAATGGACAATGGCCAACCAAGATAAAGATAGGACTCTGACCTGTTACCTGCAGCAACCAATCCAGGAAGCTAAACCAACAATTCCTGTCATGATTGGCCCTATATAGCCAAGACTTTATCAATAACTGAGAACTTCCCTAATTTTTGTCCCCACTTCCATGTTAAGACCAACCAGAGAAAGCCAAATATGCTCCCTAACCAATCACATAGGATGCCCCACTTCTAGTTAGCCCACCATGCCAACAGCCTCCAATCAAGACACATCTGATGTTATTCCTTTTTTCTACTCTAAAGCTTTCCCTCTCCTCTGCTTGCCTTTGAGTCTTTGCCCAACACAAGCGATGATGGCTGACTCATTTGCCTTTGGAAGCTCTGAATAAATAGTCTTTGTTTTCACTGGAGTGTTCATCATTTATTTCCACAGTTGTGTTCTCTCTTTGACATATATGGACTGTTCTAGTTATTTCCAAGGGGTTCCTAACCCTCATGCAATCAACTCAGCAGAAATAGTGACACTGGAGAGAAGAGAATGTATCACTCCACAAACCCAGTGTAGTATTACTTGTTTCAACTCTGGGCCTTTCATTCCTCCAGCCTCAGTGTCAAATATTCATAATCTCTACAGAAGCCTTGCCCATGAGCTTTTCGATGGAATCATTTCATGAAACCGCCGATCTGCGCTCACAAATGCAGTGCAGGCTAACTCCTTTGCAGGGATTCAAGCACTAAAGGGTTTGCACAGGGCACCTGGAGGCACACTCCCCAGGAACTCATGCCAAGGAGGCTCTGTGCACAGGCACACCTGGAAGGAGAGCCGAAAGAAAGAAGTTGAACTAGGGTGGTCACAAGAGGGGCAAGCAGGAGCCCCCTCAGTCCAGACCATGGAGGGGATGTAGAGTAGTTCTGGGACCTCTGGGGCTTTGCAGCTTGGAAGCTTCAGGTAACAGCAGCATTCTAGACAGAAGAATCATGTTCCCATGGAGGGCACCAGTGCCAATGCCAAAAACAAGATCCCTTCCTCAGAGGCTATGCAGGCGGTGCGCCCAAGTGAAAAATACGAGTGCTTCATTAATGAACCCCTGTAAGGTGCCCAGAATGGCCCAGAAACAGCCCAGGAAGGAGAGCTTGGGTAATAGTAATAATGTAACAGCCTCCATACCCAAAGGTTGTTGAGAAAGCCTGGAGAAAACTCTACTTCCTCCAACAAGCACTTTGTTGAGTTAGATATTTTATGTACTGCATTAGGTAAATTGAGGCGGTCTGGGCCAGTTCTAGCCCTCCAAGTTCGAGAAGCATTGGAAATCCTTACCAGATATCTGTTTTTTTCTTCTTCCTACTCTTATTTCTATTTTTCAAATATTCAACCATATGCATATATTACCTTAATAATCAGAAAGATGAACTTTATTTCAAAATTGAGAACATGTTCATAATAGATATTTACTTAAATAGAAGATAATTATTTCCAAAAATTTTTAACAAAATCTTATGCCAAATCCCTCTTTATAGAACAGATCAAAGGAAAGCTGTTCTGGAATAAGTTGACATGGGAAGTCCAGAAGCCCCTAGCCAGGTGGCTCTGTGAAAGCCTGAGGCACCCCAAGTATCAGATAAAAGCCAGGGTCCCCCATTGTGTAGCCAGCTCACATGCTCTCCAGGGGAGTCTGGGTATTTGTTTCTGTCTCTGGGGTCTTTGGCGAATGTGAGTCAGTTCCTCAGAGTGCGCACCCTCTGGGCAAAAAGACGAAGATGTGGTTCACACATGTAGAGCCAAGGACCAGCAGTGGAGGGGCAGTGACCCAGGAGCAAGCAGCCACCCTGTGGGGTCTGCGGGAATCACCTTGCTAGCCCTCCCCACTGAGTGACCATTCGGAGTCAGACACTGAAGGCACAAACCATAATCGTAAAACCACGGGCCACGACCTGGGGAGAGTTGGGGTCTGACGCTCCAAACCTAGACCTGCCACCTCCACCTGTGAACTGACTGCTAAGAGCCTCTGGCTCTTAAGAGCAACTGGCTTTGGGTAACATTTCAAGATTCAGACCAGCAGGGCTTTTGAGAAACTTTAATTTTATACAAACAGTTCTTTGGGGACATTTCCTTTCCTTTCTCTTTCCCAACATCCCCTAATGGTTAGATCCTATCCCAGCCTTCTTTCTACATGTGACAAAAAACATTTTTATTTCAGGGATGCTGGTTAATGTGTAAGGGACAAAATGAGATTGTCTAGTGGTTTTTTTTTTTTAACCACCAGCTTACCTCATTTAAGAGTAAATGCTCTTAAAGAGAAGTAGTCAAGATAACAGTTCTCCTTCAGCAATAGCGTTTCCACAGCAAGCCATGTATGAGCTGTGCTCTGCCTTGTGAATTTTCTATCCGTTCTGAGAGTCACAGACTTTAAACCAAATAAACATATTTGGCCCAGTATCAGATCAAAAAAAACATTCTTGAGCTTTTCCTTTTTCCTTCGTTCCTCCTTCCTCCCTACTCTCTCTGTCTCTCTCTCTCTTTCTTTCTTTCCTCCTTTCCTCTTTTTTTTTTCCCCTGCAGGGGCAAATTAACTTCACACATACAAAGGACACTGACTTAATGCAAACTCTTAATTCCTTACACCTTACGTGAATTAACTTCAGGGACATCAAATAATTAAACATAAATGGAGGTATCAAGTTTGAGGGAAGAGGGACATCAAGGCACATAACCCAAGACCCCAAATTCCCCCTATCTGCTCTTATTCAATGAGCAGCCATAAAGCCAGCCTGTCTTTACCTGCCAAGGGTTATGGTAGCTCCCTGGGCAAACCCCTCCTCAGAACAAGAGAAACACATAAAAAACAAACAAACAAACAAGAAACAAACAAAAAAAACACATCTTTTTTGAGAAGTGCATTTAGCCTTCAGGAATTTCTCACTACTTATAAGAACATTCTAGACCTCTTAGCCTGGCACTTGAGATTCTGGCTGATAATAAACCTTAAAATTATAAAAAAAGTAGCTGGCCCTTATCGAAACATCTTTCACTTGCCAGGCACTTAACAAATATTATCTTATGTAATGTTACCCTCGCAACAACCCCAGGAAAAAGATTTTATGATCTCTATTTTGCAAAGGGAGAAACAGATCTAGTGTGTTACATAATCTGATCTCTGATAAGAGTGACTGGGTGGGGCTGAAATCCAGGCCAGTCTAATTCCGGAATCTTCTGTCTTAACCCCTAGGCTATTCGGTTTGAGTTTACAGGCAAGAGGAGGGCAGGGGAGGAAGGGTGAGAATCAGATCTGCGTTCCTTCCCCATCAGCCCTAAGAGAGAACAATGCAAGTGAAATTATCATGGAATGAGCATTATAGGCAACAATGAGGAACGACCACTTTTCTTCCTAATTAAAATCTAACGACTGCATTTCTCCAGTTACTGTCCAGAGCAGCCCTGTACGGTGAGTGTCAACAAGGCCAACTCTAGAACGATCCTCTCTGACTTCCCATATGGCTCCGCGCTGTCCTCCTGCTTATGCACGTCAAGGCTGTAGCTGCTTTCCAGGCTGCCAGTCTGCCCTCATTGCCCAGCAGTAAATGGGAGAATAAACTTTGGCCGGGTGGGAGGGCATCAGACTGAGAAGAGTTTTCCTATAATAAACAATTGGAAAGTATTATAATTCCACAGGAGGCAGTGGGGAAAGGGCAGGTTTGGGACAAAGCGGGTTCCAATAGACTCAGCCAACTGCTTGCTGCATCGTATTGGGCAAGCTTGAAAGCCTTCAGGAGTGAGTGAGAAGAAAATGCCTCCAGTGCCATCCTTGGTGCCAGGTACTCAGCATAGTGAGCAGGGGAGTGTCCTAGAGCTCTGTCTTTTGTGCCTGTTCAACACCTTTCAAACACTCTCTTTACATTCTAATTGTTCTCCTTGGTATAAAACCTACCTATCTTCTCAACAGAGATTCCAGGGAATCACATTTTTCCAGTTTCCTAATGGATATATGATTTAACTTTCCTATTAACAGATACCTCTACACTAGGTTTTGATTAGGAGCAGAGTTACAGGTGAAGGAGGTAGGTGCAGGTCATCTGTGTTGCTGGTACAGAGTGTGGCACTGTGGCTGCAGCGGGGACAGCTAAGGCAGTATCTTCCTGATGGCGCCAGCAGCGGCAGCTCCTCTGGCAGGCCAGTGCTTGGAGTTCCTCCGAAAAGCCCAGCCTGGCATCTGTTTGCTTGTTCCTCCCAGTGATCCTGTGCATTTTTATTACCCCTGAATATATCAGTTTCTGCTTATGCTGGATTGTGTTATCTGCAATTTAGAACCCTGCCCTATAGAGGGGGTGACATGATCATCTCAGTCCCTTTGGGGAGGAAGTGATGGCAAGAAGGCTGTTGTGAGACTGCCACAATAATTCAAGTTGGAAGGACAACAGCCCGGACCAGGGAAATGTCTACAGATTCTGCTGCCGAAATGTATCTTGCATTCTCTCTTCTCTCCATCCCACTGCCAGCACCTTCCTGTCTTCTCTCACCAACAGCCCCCAACTGATCCTCCTGCCTCCACAATTGCACTCTCATCTGCCTTCCAGTTATATTTCAAAAACAGCAGTCATCCCACTTCCCCTGCTTAGAAGTTTTCAGTAGCTTTCTCTTTAGAAAAGTCATAATTTCTTATAATGGCTTACAAAGAGCCTTCACAGATCTGCCACCTCCTCCCCTTGCACTCTCACACCTACTTCTACCTCGGATACTTGCTGTGTACTTAATCCACACACACCCTCCCTCTGGCCTCACCTTCCCCTCCCTCCATGACCTTTGAAGGTCAGCCAGCCACTCTGGCTTCCCACTCCCCACCTTCTTGTATCTGGTTAACTCTACTTGTTTTCTCAGGGAGGCCTTCTCTGTCCGCCAGGCAGGATTGAGTCTGCTGTCACCTTGTGATTCTCTGCTGTCACAGAACCCCAAACTCTTTATGGGAATTGCGTGTTTAGTGTCTGTTCACTGAAGACTTGAGCTCTCCTTCCATCAGGTACATTTTTCCTGGGAAGTCCTCTGCAGCTAGGGACAATATTTCCCAGCACCTCCAAGTCCGGGTGGGGATGTGGGCTTGGCCCCAATGGAGTGTTAGCAGAAGTCATGAGTGTCACATCAGAGCTAAGTGTTAAAGGAAGGATGGACCTTGTCCACACTCACACCCTACACAAGTGCCAAATGGAAGTGAAGGACACAGCAGCCCAGGAGGTGGTGGAGCCACGAGGTAGCAGCAGCTTGGATCCCTGACCACCTACATTGAAGGTGGCCTGCCAAATATGCACACTGAACTGACATTATGTAAGCCAAGAATAAATGTTTGTTATGTTAAACCACTGAGATTGCTGGCAGCCAGTTTTATGGTAACACACTCTACTAGACTACTGAGGGAGATCCCTGGGTCTGTCCTATGCATGCTGTATCCCCAGCACTTTGCATTCTTCCTAATGCACAGTAAATGCTTAATAAGCATTTGTCCCTGAATGAAAGGGGAAAAAGTCAACAGGTCAAGGAAAGAGATGACAGTTGGAGAATGCAGACGTGGGCCGAGTCCAACCAATGCAAATACCAGGAGAGCGCTGGAATGGTTGTACTTGAGAATGAAGACGTCCGTTAGTGGGTCCATCAAGTATTCTGCAAGGACATGCCCAGTTGGTACATGGAAGTATAGGACCAGAAAGGAGTCTCAATTTATCTCATTTCCATACAGTCATCATTCACTAATTAAAGTTTCATTTTTCTCCCCCAACGTGAGTCTTAACATACAGGCAGAGTTCATGACATAATCCTCCAGAGAGAGGAAAACAGTGCACATAGTTTCCCCTCCATCATAAATACCTCAGTGACTTAATGGCTCAACTGAAAGCACTGAGGTGTGGGGACAATTTCCTCTTTCAATCCTAATATATACATATGCTTATGTGTATATTTATAGTAAGCACATGGATGTATAGAATGAAGCTCGGTTCAGTAAATCTAAACTGACTTCAAATATACAATGTGGGCACATTTCTTGGAAGGGAAAAAAAAAGTCCTTCTCAAGATGGTAAAAGTATAGAGCTGGAAGTCACCTTAGGAACAATCCAATTCAAACCCCTAATATTAGAGGTAGAGAAACTGAGGCCAGAACCTTCAGAACTGCCAAGAGACTTTCTCCAGATCCAACAGCTGCTGGGTCAGAACAGGTCTCCAAATTCCCACCCCTTTTATGCCTTCTCAGGGTTTAGGATTTTGCTTATGGGCTAAAGGAGATGAATAAGATCAGGCCAGTTTTCTTCTGCCCACCAGCCGAGCCATCAGCCTTTGAGGGATGACCATGGCAGTGACCTCAAGGCCAGGCCATACCCAAGCTCTGTCTCTAATCATCAGCAGGATGTCCAGCAGCCATGCTCCCTGACCTTGGCCCATGTCCCAGGCTCCTATGCACTAAGTCCTTTCCCCGAGTCCATCTAAATCTATTTTAACCTCATTGGAAACCCTCATGGAAAATAATTACTGTTACCATTTAGTGAGTGTTGGAATGTGTACCAGAAACTGCGGTAAGCCCTTTATATAAATCATTCCGCACGGTTCTAACCACAATACTGTAGGAATATTTTGCCCTGTTTTCCGACAAGAATACCACAGCTTGAGGAAGCTACGGAACTTACACAAGTCACTCAATCAAAGTCCCTCAGACTCATTCCGACTCAGTTTCCAGGGCCCAAATTTCCAGCTCACTACAGCAATGCTGCCTCTCTAATAGTAGAATTAATAATAAAGTGTGATTGAAAGGGTGAAGACCAAAGTCTTCTGGGATACCAGATCTGAGAAATGCATTCTCTTATGAGATGCCCTCATTCAGTCCTGCTGACAGCTCAGCAGACACTCGTTTTTGCTCTTCTCCTCACCAGGCAGGGGGGTGGGCTTTGGAAGCTCTCTCTCCTTCTTGTCTGTTCCATCCCCAAACCTGGGGGATCTCTTTACCATTTACCAATCCACCCAACCCAGGCTAATCATAAAGCCCATAATGTTCCCATGTGAAATCCTGAAACTGGAAACTTTCACACTGAGTTTATTCTCAGCAATCCCCCAGCCCTGAAAACCCATTTGTACATCCATACCTCCCACCCAAGGCATTCCTTCACATCATCCACACTCCCTGATGTGAAACAGGGTTGGACTCATTTTAGTTTTCTCCCAGAGTGCCTATCCCAGTGACTGGGGACAGGGGATGGAATATATATATATATTCTAATGTTGTCCAGTAAGAGTAATTGTCTATAAATGATATTTGCAGACTGGAGAAGTGGGTCTCTTATGTTTGTTCTCTTCCCACCATGATTTTTGGTTCCTTGCAATAAAGCATGCTTGAGTCAAATGAAAGCTTTGTATTCTCTAGCACCATATGCTTGGGCCTGAAAGCTTTGGTCCCCTTAACAATGTCCTGTGGGTTCCCCAAATACCCAGTACCTTGGAGTAGGGTCAACCTCCTCATTCAACCTTCTGCACTCTCAGTTGACACACCTCTTCTGGTTTCTCAGATCTCTGATAAGTGATGTATCTGCCAGGACTGGGACTTTGGCAGGCTTCCAAAGAGGTTTTAGCAATCAGTGAGTTGCAAAAACACCATTTGGCCGGTAAACTGCCCATAGAAGCAGTTACATTGCCCAGCATCTCCTTTGCCACCCTTACCTATCCTCTACCTATGTCCACCTCAGTTTCCCTTCTCCAGCTCACTAGACCCAATGACACCCAGCATCAGCCTGAAGACCGTGTATTTTTCTGCACGAGTATGCAGAGCTCTCACTCACACACACACACACACACAGAACGGTTTCCATGCAACCCAGAAAGACGGAGAAGCGCATAGGACACATTTCATTTACTGGAAAGTGGATGTCTGACTTTCCGTCACCTTATTCTCATTTCCTTTTTCAGACCCAGGGAAGACAACAGAGGTAACTTTAAAGGCCAGCCTTGAATCTAAGGAGAACAGGAAGCTTTTGAACCACAGTCAAGTTCCCACAGACGTCAGAGCCATGTATCTCACTGGGTAAGATGTGTTGGATCCTCAGAAGGGTGCTGGGGGGAATGAGATGAAGGAGCAGGGGGAAAGCAACCAGCACACCTGGGTGCTGCATAACCTTGAGCTCCTGCTGGCATGCCACAGATGCATTAGGCTTGGGCCTGAAGTTTGATTGTCCAGAGGGGCCACATAACATAGGGCAATCTACCCTCATTCTGGAGAAATACCTCAGAGAGAGGAACGCCATGACCCATATCCTGAAATTACCTTTAATGTGTACACAAAACAGCCATCATTTATTGAGCACTATCTGCCCTGTGCAAGACAATGTGCTAGGTGCTTAGGTGCTTTGCATATATTATTTCTAAGCTTTGTGACCCTTAGGATAAGCACTGTTGCCCTTGTATCATATCACTAATGAAGAAACTGAAGATGGGATTCAAATCTCAGTGATCAGTTTCCAAAATCCCATTCTTTTCCCTACAGCCTGTATACTACCACCTTCCCCCAAATGAAAGCATTCAGTGCAGCAGCTGGAAACCAACTTGGCAGTAAAGTTAACCAACCTCTGCAGTAGATGACACTAGAAAGAAGTCATTCTTTTACATATTCAACTGATATTTTTTGCGCACTAAGGGAATTTAAAGAAAGGAAGTCCCTTTCCAAAAGGAGATCATTGTCATATAGATGACACTAAAACATATGAACATGCAAATCACAATTGCTATCACGCCACTGACTGTCACATGTTCTAGATGTACATGGACCCTTAGAGATCATCTCCAAGCCCCTGAAATTGAGGTCCAGAGGGTGAAAGTGCTTTGCCCAAAGCCACAGAGTGCTGAAGGCAGATTCAAAAAAAAACAAACTCCTGGTGTCTGATATCCTATCCCATGCTCTCTCCACCATAATGGCAGTTTAGGAAGCAACCCCGGTGAGGGATAAATGGCCAGCCACCACTGGCTTTTATCATAGACTGGAGTCCCCTAGCTGCTGTGAGCATGAATGAATTATGAACTATGAGAGCAGAGAGCACGGGGATTTGATCTTCCATGCCTTCTTGATTGTAGCCCAACCTACTACGGAGGCCACTGGGGAGTCCAAGGGAAGGCAATATTGCCATGTTAAAGAAAAAATAAAAACAGACACCCTGTTCGCATTGTAAATGTCACATCGCATTGGCGCTTAATCAGCACTTTGAGGCATTAGCATTGTTTTAATCATTCTCCTATTGGAGAACAAATGTTGCATGTATAATTACATTGCTGTATTGTACTGTACAAATAACCATGTAATGACATCGCTGGAATTTCTTGGTTCTTCATGGTAATGCCAAGTATAATTACCATGTAATCTGCCGAGAGCAAACAAGGTTGTAATTATTCTGTAATCCAATCTAATTATGAGGCAACTGGATTGTTATTTGTGTTCAGGAGGAAAATACACAAGCAAAAAGAAGGAAAAGAATTGTAGTCTCCCCACCTGTAGGTATGGCAGGTCAGGGGGCTTAGACAGTGAAGGGCACACTCCTTGGACAATCAAGGCTGGGGGCCCAATATCCTCTGTGCTGTGTCTGGGTGTGCCAGGTGGAGGACTGCAAAGACAAGGCAGGAGAGGAAGCAGGGAGACAGATGTGAGCAGAGCCTCTGGAGGGAGGCATCTGTGCGGTGGGAGGTGAAGGATGGAGTAAGGCCCAGCCCCTCATACGAACATCTCTTCCACCACCTATCTTGTGCCTCCAACATGTACCAGGGACAGAAACACGCAAATCATCATGAAAATGTTCCCATTTGATTAAGCTTAATTAACCAGCCATGTATTGTTTCCTCTACAGTAGAGAAAAGTCTGGGCTCTATAGAGGAGCCAGGCAAAGAAGATGGGGCAAATAAGGGGGCTGGCATGTGGCAAAATATATGCTGGGTGTGGGGGGGTGGGGACCTTTTTTCTTATTGTAGTAATAAATATAACATAAAATTTGCCATTTTAACTGATTTTAAGTGTACAATTCAGTGGCATTAATTAATTAATTTTACACTGTTGTGCTACAGTGGTACCTTCCACTACCAAAACTTTTTTTTAGCACCCCAAACAGAAACTCTGTGCCCGTTTAGCAATAACTCCCCATTCTCCCTCCCCCACAGCCCCTGGTATCCTCTGATCTACTTTCTATCTCTGTGAATTTGGTTGTTCTAGATATTTCACGTAAGTGAAATCATACAATGTAAGTCTGGCTTCTTTCATTTGGCATAAGGTTCATCCATGCTGCAGCATGTATCAGAACTTCATTCCTTTTATATGGCTGAATAATATTCCATTGTATGTATATCACATTTTGTTTATTCATTCATCTGTTAATGTACACTTGGGTTGTTTCCACCTTTTAGCAATTGTGAATAGTGCTGCTATGAACGTCAGTGTACAATTACCTGTTCAAATCCCTGCTTTCAATTCAGTTGGGTATATACCTACAGTGGGATTGCTGGGTCAAATGGTAGTTCTATGTTTAACTTTTTGAGGAACTGCCAAACTGATTTCCACAACAGCTGCACCATTTTACATTCTGGGTGGGCACATCTATCTGGCACCCATTTTTTAAGCATTAACTATATGCCTGCGTGAGATTAAGCAGCAGGATTGCTTTTTCCTTAACTGAATGCTTGCTATGTGCTTTACATGAATTACCTCATTTAAATATTTTACATGTAATGAAATTGGTACCATTATTATCCTGATTTTACAGGGGAGGACACTGAGGCTTGGACAGGTGGGTTGACCCTCTCCAGGTTGAGCTGGGACCCTAGCCTGGGATGTCAGACCCAGATCTGCACATTCAGCTCTGTGGCTGGCCTTCCCAAGCCCATCAAGGTTCCGGAGACATGTGGAGATAGGAGGCGGGGAACCCTCTGGCAGAGGTCAGGGGCAGGCCACCATCTCCGAACAGCCCATAACAGGGGCTAAGGAGGAAGCTTTGCCCTGTGGACAAGGAGGTTTCTGAAAGTGGGTATCAGGAAGGAATCAAAATTGAAAGACGGAGAGTGTGGTTAAGTGTTAGATTGGGGGACAGAGGACAGGCACAGTTTCATCAGATTCTACGTTTCCTCCCCGCCCAGGATTGTTTGTTGGGTCACTCCTATGTGTGGTACCTTGTGTCCTATGCCATCTTAAGGAACTGCTTAGCTCCTGCCAGCCCTCCTTTATAGATGCAGCTTACCCCTTGCTTCTCCCTTCCAGGACATGGAACTCAACACTGGCCCCTTTCTTATGGTACCCCTGGAGGTGAAGTCCCTCCCACCCCACTTCCTCTCCTTCCCCCCTTCAAGGCCTGCCTGTGAGCCATATGGCCCCAGCCTCACAAACTGGCTTCCTTTCTCAAGGTACTGAAAGCTCTCAGAGGAAGGTACAGTTACTCAGTCTTGAAACAGATTGTAAATTCTTTATTTGGGGACTAATCTTGTCAGGCTGGTTGACCCTGGTGTTGACTGCTTTTCTAACCTGACATCAGTTAATCCTCACTGCTCAGAAGTTAATCCTTTGAGAACAAGATGAAAAGTGGTTTTGTGAGACAATATTTAAAGGCCTACAAACAATAACACGCCTTTGCCTCTGCTTCTGCAATTTCTGTTTCTGGAAAGGGTTCAAAAACCTGTTTGTGTGAATGGATGTGAAGAACTTTTTATGGCTGATCTTGCGAGATGATACTTTTGATGAATAATGTAGAAGTGTTTATACTTTAGGGCACATGGTGTAAGTGCGTGTGTTTATCAAATATGGTGCAGGCGAAAGGCAGACTGCAGCTAGGAGGGGCGATTCAAAGGCTGCAGAAATGCAGGAAGAGCTTCTCTATCGTAAAATGTCAGGGGAAGGGGGTGGAAAGGGGCCTTCGTGGGAGTCCTCAGGAGAAACTGGTATTTATTAGTAGCCATTACATTCTGGGCACTTGACTCATTTGAAATGCACAAAGGGATGTGATGGGAAATGTATCCCCTTACTTTCCCCACACTTATAAGAACCCCCATCATATCAAGTGCCCCATTTTACAGAAAAAAAAACTGAGGTTAAGTAACTTACTGAAATTGCACAGTTACTAAGCGGTAGAGGCTGAAGTCCAAAACAGACATGATTCCAAAGCATAGGGTCTTCATCATCCCCTTGAAGCCACATACATATATGGCAGAAACAGAAGCTACACACCTCGTGCCTGGCATGACAGACTTCTTTTTGTTGCCAGGTGGCCTGTGTTTCTTCCACCTGTCAGAGCTCAGCTCAGAATCCTCCACTTACAGGAAAGCTCCCGGACTAGATAAAACAAAAGAATGGGCTCATAGGACCAAAACGTCACAGCTCGCCCCAATCTTATGCACTATTTTTTAACTGGTTTCCAACCACGTTTGAGGCACTCTAGAAGTTCTACTAATCATCCTTAGGAGCCACTGAGGGAGATGACCATGAATTAGTGAAGAGGTACCCAGGAGTTGGGGGTTTGACATGTTACTTACTACATGTTTACACTTTATGTGCTATTCTTCTTTCATAAATATCCTTTTTTAAAAGGGTCCTGTAGCTAATATAACAATAACAAATACATCTTCCAATCATGAATCATTATTATAAGTGTTCTCTTTGTGTAGAAATGCAGAGAGGATAAGTGCTTGTTCAAGATCACAGACCTAGTTAGTAGCAGAACTAAAACTAGAACTCAGGCCCCTAGACTCCAATCAAACATTTGTGCCAATAATCCAGTTTTCTTCCTGGTTCTCAGACCCAACCAGCTCATGACACTTCATGACATAAACAGATATATGCACATATATATAGACAGATGACGTAGGTCACAGAGTTTATATATATAACCCACTTCTGTGACAGAGACTGTAAATTCATTGAGGGTGTGGATCACATTATTTCTAGAGCTTACAACTGGCATTGCCTCGAGCTCCCTGTCTGCCCATAAGCTTTACCATGCTGCCCTTGGGTTGCTCCAGGCAATGGGGAACCCCCTCCTTAGGTTGAGCCAAATTGTATCTCCCTGTTTATTCAACGCAAATTGGACTTGGTTCTACCCCTTTGAATCCTGGTGAGGAAAAAAAAAAGTTTCTTTCCAAGAAAAAGTTTGGCATATATTTAAAAAGAATTATCAGGTATTTTCCACTGTGAATCCTCTCTCCTCTGAGCTTTATATCCATTGTTCTGTCTATCATTCTTAGTAGAGCCATTAATGAAATGGTTCTATATTCTGGCTCTAGATTCAGATTGAATTCACACATGCTTGAGCGTGCATGTGAAACACATGAGCCTCCTTCTTCCTTCCCCTGGTGAGTCTGTGATTCGCCCAGCCCAATGTTCTGTTCCACACAGGGAGCCTTTTAGAGCCCTCCCTCAGGGACCACACCAATAGATCCCTATCTAACAGCAACTTCAGAAGTAAGAGATGGAAACATAACTAGAGTTAGAGCATTAATTTAAAAGATAAGCGAATACCATCAACTACTCCTTTATACCAGTATATTTGAAAAATTAGAAGAAATGGACATTGTGCCAGTTTCGATATATTATGTCCCCCAGAAAATCATGTTCCTTAATGCGATCTTGTGGGGGCAGATTTGTTAGACTTTTGATTAGGGTGGAATCTTTTAATTGAGTGTTTCCATGGAGATGTGACTCATTTAACTGTGGGTGATACTTTTGATTAGATTATTTCCATGGAGGTGTGGCCCCACCCATTCAGAGTGGGTCCTGATTAGTTCACTGGAGTATTTAAGAGGGAAGCTAAGAGCTGACACAGACCAGATGCTTGTTCATGCTTGGAGACACTTGCAGATGTGGACAGAAGGACATTTAGAGATGCTAAGCTAAGAGATGGAGCCAGAGTTTGCCCCAGAGAAGCTAAAAGAGGACCCCCAGATGCTTAGAGAGAAATGCTCTGGGAGAAAGAAGCAAGGACGCACAGCAGCTGAGAGAGGAGCAGAGACAGAAGCCCAGAGATATTTTGGGGAAAGCCATTTTGAAACACCACCTGCAAGCAAAGCACCAGCAGATGCTAGCCACACGCCTTCCCAGCTAACAGAGTTGTCCCAGAAGCCATTGGCCATTCTTCAATGAAGGTATTCTCTTGTTGATGCCTTAGTTTGGAAACTTTTATGGCCTTGTAACTGTAAATTTGTAATCTAATAACTCCTCTTTATAAAAGCCAATCCATTTCTGGTATTTTGCATAATGGTAGTTCTAGCAAACTGGAATAGACATATTTCTAGAAAAACTGAATGATAGAAAACTGACTGATGAAGATATAAGACGCTTAAATATTCTGATAATAATTAGAGATATGGAAGCAGTGGTTAAAAATCTTCCCACATGGGGACACCAAAGAGTTTTATGGGCAAATACCACATAAATACCAAGGAACACAACATTTCAACCATTATAAATTCTCCTGAAGGATTTCTCAATTCATTATATGAGGCCAGTGTAACATTAATATAAAAGACAGAGGACAGTACAAGAAAGAAAAATTGTTATTCAAAATAGATGTAAATGACATTAAAATTATTAGCAAACCAAATTGAAACTATATAAAAATGTTAGTACAATATGACCAAATTAGATTTGTTCCTGAAATGCAAAGTTGGTTTAATACTTAAAAAATCTACAATATCATTCATTTCAGTAAGAGACGAAAGGAGAAAAATTCATTTTATCATCTCAATGCAAAAAAGTGTTTGATAAAATTTAATACCAATTATTGGTAAAAACACTAAAAAAATTAGAAACAAAATTAAGCATCATTAAACAGGTAAAGGATTTCTACAAAAGGATAGCCCTACGGCAAACATCATCCTGTCTGAAGAAACAACAGAAACATGTCCTTTAAATTCAAGAACAATATGGATGCCCATTTACAACTCTGTTAATTACTGCTGTAGACAGAGAGATAGCATATTAAGACTCAAAAGACAAAGATTGTAGAGTCTTTATACACAACAGCATGAATAACTACTACATATAAAATCCTAAGGAACCTACGAAAAACCTGGAATTAACAAGCGAATTCAGCAAGGTTTAGGATACAAAGCCAATATCTAAAATCCACATGCATTTCTACATTCTAACAACAAACAAAGGAATAAAGTTTTCTAAATAATACCATTTACAATAGCATAAAAATACGCTTAAAAATAAATGAACAAAAAATATGAAAGACCTATAAAACTAAAAACTATAAAACTTGCTGAGAGAACAAAAAAGAGAGAGATTATACCATGTTCATGGATTAACAGCCTCAATATTGTTAAGATGTCAATTCTCCTTGAATTGATCCACAAATTCAACACAATCCCAGATGAAATCTAGCAGGCTTTTTTTTTTTTTTTTTTTTTGTAGAAATTGGTAAGCTGATTCTAAAGTTAAAATGAAAATAAAAAGGAACTAGAATAGTCAAAACAAGTTGAAAAAAGAAGAAAGTTGGAAGACTTATAAGACCTAATTTCAGGGCTTACTATAAAGTTACCATAATCAGGAGAGTATGAAATTGGTGTAAGGATAGACAAGTAGATCACAGAGTCTAGAAATAGACCTCCACACATATGGTCAATTGATATTCAACAACAGCACCAAGTAATTAATGGGCAAGGATAAGTCTGTTCAACAAATGCTGTTGGAACAATTAGATATTCATATATTTAAAAAAAAACCTTGACCCCTACCTCACACACCATATACAAAAGTTAATTCAAAATGAACATAGACTTAAAGGATAACACTACACCATCTCTGGAAGAAAACAAAGGATAATATCTTCACAACCTTAGAACAGGAAAAAGATTTCTTCAAGAAACAAAAAGCACTAGTCATAATGGGAAAAAAAAGGTGATAAATTAGACTTTATCAAAATAAAAAACTTCTGCTCTTCTAAAGATAGGTGAAGATAAAGAAAAAAACCACTTGATGGGGACAAAATATTTGCAATACATAGGTGTAGCAAAGTTCTTGTATCTAGAATACATAAAGAATTCTCATAACTCAACAATTTTTGAATCCCAATTTTTAAACAAATGGGCAAAAGATTTAGCAACATTTCCAAAAGAAGATATGCAAATGGCCAATGAGCACATAAAAAGAAGCTCAACATCATTAGTCATCCAGGAAATGCAAATAAATACCGTACTTGATACCATTGCACAGCCACTAGAATGACAAAACTAAAAAGACAGACAAAAAGCAAAATTAACCCATAGTGATAGAAAGCGACTTAGTAAGTGCCTAGAGCTGGGGTCAGGGGATGGGTTATTGACAGTAATGGGGCATGTTTTATATCTTGATTATGGAGGTGATTACATCAGTGTGTATATTTGCCGAAACTCATCAAACTGTCCACTTAAATTGGATGCATTTTAACATATATAAGTTATACCACATTAAAGTTAAATTCTTAAAAAGACTGAAAATATCCATATGTTGGAGAGAACATGGAGTACCTGGAACTCTCATACATTGCTGGTAGAAGTGTAAAATGGCACAACCACTTTGGAAGCAGTTTGGTATTTTGCAATAAAGTTAAACATACACTTATCCTCTGACCCAGAATTTTCAGGCATTTATCCAAAAGAATTGAAAATATATGTTCTCAAAAATACTTGAACAAAAAAAAATGTTAACGGTAGTTTTATTCATAATAGCCAAAAATTCATAATAATTCAGATATCCATCAACAGATGAAAAGATGAATAGTGGCATAACCATTTCAATGTACTACCCCGCAACAATGAACAGTGAAAACACAGTCATAAATTAACCTCACAGACTTAATATTGAGTGAAAGAAGCCAAACACAAAAGAATGTACATTGTATGATTCCACTTAGATGAAGTTTTAGAATTGGCAAAAAGATTTACTGCAACAAAGATCTGATTAGTGGTTTCCTGGAGCAGTAGAGATAGATAGTAAGTGTAAACAGGCCCAGGAAACTTTCTGGACTGATAGAAATATTCTGTATTTTGATTACAGTGGTGATTACATTGGTATATTCATGTGTCAAAGCTACATGCAAAAGCCATGCATTTAATTATAAATTATACCTCAAAAAAAGTTGAATATATTGGAAAATAGGAAAAGACACCATCATTATTTGAAAACATAATGATTGTATACATAGAAAAACACAAAACAGTTTATAGGCAAATGATTAGAAATTATAGAAAAGGTGATTAGATAATAGATCAATTTTCAAAAGTTAATTCCATTTCCATACACAATGGGGTTGGGGGAGAAAAGGAGTTGGAATGTCCCCTACCCCAACCAGAAGACAGGAGGGAGAGTGAGGGGCTGTGCAAATAGGTCACCAGAGGTCAGGAAATTGGAAAGTATAGTTTTGTTTTTTTGTTTTCTTACAAAAAAAAAATGACTTTTTATTATAGCAACAAGACCTATAAAATATCCAGGAGTTATCTTAACAAAAGATGTGCAAGACCTGTATGCAGAAAATTATCAAACTTTACAGCACAGTGACATTAAAGAAGATCTAAATCAAGAGAACATTCCCATGTTTATGAATAGGAAGACTTAATACTGTAAAGATGTCAAATGTTTCCCAACTGATCAATAAAATCAATGTAATTCCAATCAAAATCCCAATAGAGATTCTCATGGAACTTGGCAAACTGATTCTAAAATGGAAGAGCCAAGGATACAGAAAAAATAAATGGGAGGGGGGACTCATCCTGACAAATATTAAGACTTCTTATAAATTGATGGTCATTAAAACAGTGTAGTATTAGCAGAGGATGAACTAACGAACCACTGGGACAGAAGCGAGCCCTGAAGCAGATCCATGCATATATGGGGCTTTGATATATGATGGAGTGGCAGCACAGAACAGTAGGGGAATGGAGAATATTCATTAAATGCACCTGGGAAAACAGTCATCCATACTGGGGGAAAAAGAAATCAAATTCTTACCTCACACTACTCACAAAAATTAGCTCCAGATGATCTAAGGATTTAATGTCAAAAGCAAAGTTTAAAAATTTTAGATAGGTGGGTATCTTCTTGACCTTGGGAGTAGAAGGAGGGTTTCTTAGGCAAGAAACAAAAATCACAAACATTGGAAGGAAAGATAGGTAAGTCTGACCATGTAAAAATGTTTAAACTTCAAATCATTAAGAGAAACTTTTCATTAATGAGTATGTGGTAAATTCCAATAGGCATTTACCATTAGCATAATTTTATTTTGTACAGTTAAGTTACAATTGCATCTATAATTTGGGGGAAAATTTATTGGTTAACAAAAAAATGACAAAAACACATGCAAAAGAAGAGAAACTTTTAAAAAAGTTAAAAGGCAAGTGACAAAGAGAAGATACCTGCAACATATTTAACTAATGAAAAATAAATGTTCAGAATGTATAAAGAATTATAAAACAGCAAAAGACAAATAATCCAATAGTAAAATGGGCAAAGGACAAGCATTTCATGGGAAGAAAACAAAACACAGTTAGACAATCAAGATATGAAGAGATACCAACCTCACGGATATACAAATCAAGACCATAAATGGGAAAACTAAGACTGGACATATGGTAGGTTAAATCAATCAAATCTCTGAAACACTTCAGATGGGAATGGAACTTTACATTGTCTTGTAAAATTGAATATTCACATATCTCATGAGGCAGCAGTTCCCCTTCTGAATATACAAGAGAAAAATTTGCATATTTGCTAAAAGACATGTACAAGATTATTCGTAGCAATATCTTTTTCTGCATAATAGCAAAAAAAAACCCCTGAAAACAATCTGATAAATAGTCATATATTCACAAAATTAGATATGATATAGCAAAGGAAATGAATGAACTATAACTACACGTGACATATAGACGAATATTCCTAACCAAATATTGAATGATAAAAGCAAGTCTGAAAATACCACATGAAATACGACACCCTATTCATAAAGTCCAAAAACAAAGAGAACCAAGCAATGTTTGGTATACATATGCATGTGGTATTTATGTGATAAAACTAAATAAAGGAAGGGAATGATAAATGGAACATTCAGGATAGTGGTTACCCATTTCCTCCCATTCCTCAACCCCCACCCCATAAAGATGGCCACTTCCTAATCCCCAGATCCTGTGTATATGTTACCTGACATGGCAAAGGGGACTTTGCAGATATGATTAAATTAAGGGCCTAGGTGGGCCCAATGTAATCACAGGGGTTCTTATAAGTGAAAGAGATAAGCAGAAGAATCAGCATCAGAGTGATGTGATGTGAGAAAGGCTCAACTGGTCATTGTTGGCTTCGAAGATGGAAGGGGCCATAAGTCAAGGAATGCCGGCACCTTCTCGAGACTACAAAAGGCAGGAAAAGAAATTCTCCCCTAGAGCCTGCAGAAATACAGAGCCGTCAACATCTTGATTTTAGCTCAGTGAGATCAATTTTGGATTTTGACCTCCAGAACTGTAAAATGACAAATCTGAATTTTAAGCCACTAAGTAATCAAATGAATAAAAGAGTTTTAAAGGAACAGTTTTGGTTTGCTAAAGCGTTCAGAGTGCAATATACCAGAAATGGGTTGCTTTTTCAATGGGGATTTACTAGTTTACAAATGTACAGTTGTAAGGCCATGAAAATGTCCACATTAAGGTGTCAAGAGGAAGATATCTTCTCTGAAGACAGGCTGCTGGCATCTGGGACACCTCTGTCACACAGGAAGGTACATGGCCAGCATCTGCTGGTCCTCCTGTCTCATGTTTTGTGGCTTCCAGCTTCTGGCTTCAGTGGCTCTTTCAGCTTGTGTGTGTCCTTGCTTGCTTCTCCAGGTTTTTCTCTCTCCACACTCTCCTGGTGTTTCTCTCTCTGAGCTCTCTCGACTTTTTTCTGTCATTTATTCTCTTCCTAGAGGACTCCAGTAAAAGGATTAAGACCCACCTTGAATGGGGTCAGTCACTTCTGAATTGAAATAACCTAACCAAAAGGTCCTCCCCACAATAGGTCTGCACCCACAGGAATGGATTAAAAGAACATGGCCTTTTCTGGGGTACATAACAGCTTCATAACAGCACAGAAACCAATGAAGATGGACTACTAATAGTTAAATTCTATCCAATCTGAAGCCCAAGATATTTTAAAATTAATTTTCTAAATATTTAAATGTTTAATTTTAAACTTAGAAAAGTGGGGTACACCCAAGGTCCCTAATTTCTTTAAGAAATAGCTCCCAGAGATGCCCCCTCAAGAGTTGTGGCAGCTGCACCCAAGGAGAGCAGGATGGCTGGGTGGGAAGGGGGGGGGTGGTGAGGAAGAGAACTGGACTTTTAGTTCTAGCTCACTGGGCAGAGTCCCAGGGTCAAGTGGGTTAGACCAAATGGGTGGGTTTCAAATGTGCTTACCAGAAAAACCTTTTTCCCAAAAGTCATCACAAGTGGAAGCTCAGTGATAAGAATCAAGCTACTCTTCTTGCAAAGTAGGGGAAGAAAGGCTGGTCCGTCCTGAAAGAACAGCTGTGGCCACAGCCAGTGGAGAAGGGTAATAATCCCCAAATGGAAGGGACTACACAGGTAGACCAGATATCCAGGGCTGATCTTGCAGGGCAGAGCCAGCTCCCATGCTCACTGTCAGTATTAGTCAGTTTTTGCTGAGTAACAAAAAACCCTCAAAATCTCAGTGACTTACAACCAACATTCATTTTTCTTCTGCAGGGGTCAGCCTCAGAGCTAACTGCTTCAGGTGCAGGTCAGGCTCTAACCTGCTCCCTCTGTCTTCATTCTGGGACCATGCTATTCTCATGGCAGATCATGGGAACCCAAGTTTGTGAGCCAAATCAGGTTTGCAGACTGAATGCCTCTGATCACATTGCATCTGTTCCTCTGGCCAAAGCAAGTCATGTGGCCAAGCCCATCATCAGTAGAACAGAGACCTGTACTCCACCCACTCTAGTGGGAGGGACTGCCAAGCCCTAGAGCAAATGGGCATGGGTGTACTACTGAATAACAGGAAGGGAATGAAGAATTTGGGAGCAATAATACAACCTAGTACACTGTCCCAAGGGCTCTGGTAGAGAGGGGTCCAGTCTATGCCATGGGGTGGGACAGAAGTTCCTAGCAGTGTCCTCCCCACCATTAATGGCCTGTTGGCAACTACCAGAAATGTCAATATAGATGGTGTTTTAGTTTTCTGGCCTGCTTAAGCAAATACCATGCAATAAGTTAGGTTAAATAATGGGAATTCATTAGCTTACAGTTTTGTGGCTAAAAGAAAATCCAAATCAAGGCATCATCAAAGCATTGCATTCTTTCTGAAGACTGGCATTCTGGGGCTGATGGCTGGTGACTCTTGGTTCTTAGTTTGCTACTTGGCAAGGCATATGGCGGCCTCTTCTGTCCTCTCCCTTCTCTTCCAGGTTCCATTTGTTTCAGCTTCCGGCTGCTCCCTCTGTGGTTTTCTCTCTGTCTGTCTGAATTTCACCTAGCTTAGCAAGTACTCCAGTAATAGAATTAAGACCCATCTTGACTGAGGCGGGCCACACCTTAGCTGAAGTAACCTCATCCAAAGGTCCTATTTACAATGGGTTCACACTCACAGAAATATTAAATTTAAGAAAATGTTTTTCTGGGGGTACATATAGCTTTAAAACAGTACACATGGTACCTAGAAAAATCAATTAACAACCTCTTTAGTGTGTGCCTCCTAACCCCAAATGTATTAAAACTTTTTTTTTTTTTTCCACTTCTTTGGGGGGAAATGAGTTCCCTGCTGGGTGGAACAGCTATCCCAGAAAGATGCTTGCTGTGTGGGCCATCCCCTTCCTGGAGGCAAGTTGAGTAAAGAATGTTGTTTGAGGTCCAATTCCTCCCAGCTCAGAGCAGAGCTATCTTTGGCGATCACTGTGAGTTTGTCCAGGGGGCACTCACCTGCTAGGTGGAATCATGAACATGTATACAACAGCAGCTATCTGTGGTCAGGGTCAGGATACACAGCAGGTGGGCACCTGGACACCTTACCTTCTTGTCTCTCTAGCTCTCATTCCCTGAGTCTCCATCTGCTTGGTCTCATTGCTCTCTCACTTCTTGATCCACCTCTCAGACATGCAAAGTAGGAGTGCAGGATGTGCCTATACTTTCTGTCTTGGTATGGGTGGCCCCTGATTGACATCATCTCAGAACCTGGTTACAGCATCAGTCTCGGGCACCAGCCTCGCTCAACCTCGCAGCTGTTGTTCTGCTTAAATACTGCCATCCGCCAATGCTAAAGCTGCCCATGAAGATAGACTGGAGGCCAATAGAGAGGAGAGGGTCAAAAGGAAAGGCCTGATGGGCTCCTGACTGTCCCCTTTAACAAGGAAGTGCCTTGTTATCTGGCCAGCCTTTGTTCCCCATCTGCAGCCATCTGTTTACTTAACCAAAGGGGAGAAATGTAACGGGAGACCATCACAGCCTTATCTTTTGCCTGGAAAACAAGGACAGTTCCTACTGCAGTTTCCCCTGTTCCTTTGTCCATTGGGTTTGAAGGATTAGTGGGTTCTGACATCCCTGTCCTCTGAGCTAAACTCTCCTCAAATGACGATTTTAGCACAAAGAGGGTAGAAGGCAGCGATGAGAAAGAGGAAAGCGGTGGGTTGCCTCTGAATTTGCTTGATCTGAATTGCCTTTCAGACCCTCACGCTGAGATTATGCTTTTGTTCTGTGAATCTCTGGGTTTGAATGGGACTCTCTTGTGCATCTCACAAGGGACTGGAGGGGGAGAAATGAAGCACACGTCAATGCAAGGTTGATAATCCTACAAACCATTGACTTGAAGAGCTGACCACCATGGCCCAAGCCTGGCTAATCTGCTGTATCAATGCATATTATTAGCCACCCTTAATTGATGGATTATTGACAGAGAGAGCAGGGGTAAGTGCTGACAGTCTCAGTGTGAGGGTTGATTTAGAGAGATTTAACCTGAAAATTATAGTTAGGGTGGAATGTAATGGCTCCCCCAAAGCCACTGTCTGGCATTGGATCTTGACCAGGAGAACCCCCGTCAGAAGGATAGCCCCAAAGTCTAGCTTCCCTCCTAGCAGATTGGACAATCCCTTTCCCAACTAAGCAACTTCCATGCCCCTCCCCAATAAGACACATTCACAGCCTTCCAGCCCATGCCACTCTCAGGCCAACAGCCTAAACGCTGGCTTTCGGCCTTTTATATTAAATTCTAAATTCATTAGGGAGTGGAGGGGAAGGAGAGGATGGGTGGTGGAGAGCTGGAGAGTGGGTAGGACAAAGATTCAAGTTCTAAAACCTCCCATTCTCCCACAGTACCGGGCTCCCTCACAAGCCACTAAGAAGGCCAGTGTCATTTCTTTGTAATCATACCGTGTCACAATGCTTGCCAAGCTCTGAGCAAGACACCATAGGGGATGCGAGCACATTTAATTCTTGCTCCCTGCTCTGCAGATTGGGTGAAAAACCACCAGAAATGACTGCTGGGATCAGGAGCGAGGGGTCACCCTGAAATTTCCCATGCCCTGTATTTCAATTGTTCTTAAAGGGGCCATCTTCAACCAGAAGAGCCCTTGGGTTTTTTGTGGCACCATTAGCCCTTACTTTTCATCATCTCTTTTCTTTCATCCCTGTAAATTCAGTTCTGGCTAGGGGTTGGGGAAGGGGGTGGAATGAAAACCTTTCCATGTCTGCATGTTGAAGTCCAATGCAAAAAATAATTAAATCTCCACTCATTTATCTTCCATCTCTAATTCCAATCCATTGTTCTGAGAATGATTTGAGTAGTGTGCTTTTCCCTCCCACTGTGTAATTTAAAATTGAGTTCACACTTAGCTAACTTTTTACTGTTCAGAATGTTTCTGCAGCACGCAGAACAGTTCTAATTTGGAGCTCGAACAGAGAGAAGGAGCTGGTATTGCAGGAATGTCAGCAAATGCCTGTTTCAATGGCTGTGGGGTGGCTGAGTAGTTGCAGATGTGAGTGCTTTGGTGGAAGCAGCATCACTATGGCTTCAATGAACGCCTCAAAGCCCTGGCATTGCAGAGCGGGTGCAAGCCTGGGCCAGAAAATTTATTTTCCGATGCCACTTTTGGGTGTCAAAGCCAGTACTTGATACACAATATGGTAGCTCTAATGAATCCATTCAATCTAATCTTCATAATCATGGTATCTCTAAGGTAGAAAATTAATTGGATGAAGCTAAATATCCCCTTTTCATGTCAACAAAATTGGTTTTTCTGGGGATTAAAGGATTAACGTGGCGTTAAGTCCCTAAAGAGGTTAAAATTCTTTATTATTCATTACAAAACACAAAGATTGGGCTGTTATTTTTTTCTTATGTCACTGCCACGCATTTCATTAAAGTGAGAGCCAAGGAGAACTGTTAATGACAATTTCAGAAGCTCCTAATGCCCTTCAAAATGCATGTCTTCCCTGCTTGCAAACTCTTCCTGGGGACAGTGGCCTGAAATATATCCAGTTGAAGCCATTTACAGCCAATTCTCAGAGCCAAATGACCAGCGGACAAGGAATGAGATTTCAGGTAAGATTTCGAAGCTGTAAAATGTAGCATTTCATACTGACATTCTCTCAGTTTTGACCAGAAAAGCACAATTCCCAGGGACCAACTGAGAAGATATTTCCAGTTTGGGCCAAAGGACAGGGAAAGCTGGGCTGTACCACATCACCACAAAAGACAGGTGCAGCACTTTCAAATTAGAATTTATCTACTTTATCCACCCCATATAAAGATGACTGATGTCACTGTGTTCCCCTCAGAGTTTGTACAATTTTGAGTTGCGAAGATCCCTAAATCTTTTGCACCTGGGAAACCAAGGCTAGGACCTCTGATGTGACTTGCTCTTGGTCACTCAACAGTAAATGGCAGGGGGGCACTGGAACCCTGGTTTCCTGACCCCAAAGCCTCTTTCCCCCTGTTCCACGCTCTTCCAGCCTTTTGCATTCTCCTCCAGGTAGAGGACTCTGTGACCAAGGGCCCACATTGAAAGACAGATGATGGGAGTCAGTACTCAGAGTGAGACCAGGGCACACGTCAAGGTCACTGGGTCACATGGTGACCAGCCATGTCCTCAGTGTCATGAGGCCCAGAATCTCAGCCCCCAGGACACACAATTCGCCAGGCTCAGCAAGCCTGGCTCCTCCTGTCATTCAAATCCATCCTGGGCAGCTCCTGGTTCCCTGTAGGGGCACATAAAGTCAAAGAGACTGAAAAGCAACCAATGCCAAGTGACTGCAAAGCAATCAATGGGAACATCACTGAACCAGTCCTTATCATATATAAAGCTCTAGGCTGGGGAAACAAAAGTAAGTTAAATACCAGGTTGGGCACTTCGAGATAGTAATGTAAAGTAACTACAATACAAGAAGAATGAGACAAGATAAAGAACTGTGAGAGATAATATACAAAATCAGGACTCAAAAGAGGAAAGTCTCTTTAAGTTGGGGAATCCAGAAATGATTTGTGGATGAGAAGGTAGCACTCGAATGAGTCTCGAAGGAAGGATAAACTTCAGGGGTTGTGGATAAGGCAAGACCACTCCATCTAGAAGAAAACACATACAAGGAGAGGAAGGTAAAGAGTGATGTTTAGGAGACAGTGAATGATGATTCTCTTTGAGACCAGTACATATGTCTTCACCTCCAGGAAGTCTTCCCTGATTGCTCCAGGTTAGGTTAAATGCCTCCTCCTCAGTGACCACTCCCCACCCTTGGAACCCTAAGCAGACTCTCACTATAGTGCTTTGCACAGACTATTGTCTCCCCCAAAAGACCCTGAGCAACTTGAAAGTTCAAGGTACTTTCTAAAATTTTTGGTATGTGACTCCCAGCACAATGCTTAGCACATGGTACATTCCCCAAAATATTTGAAAAATGTGTCAAGGGCTCAGTTTGGGTCTCTGAAGAGGAACGGCAGAGAGAAGTCTTGAAAGAAGTATGGGCCTGTTCCGGGAGGGCATGCAGCACGTGATGGGTCAGGAACTGGCAGCAACAGGGCTACACTTTGAGAAGTTATCTGACCAGCGTGTGTAGGATGGATTTGAGGGGCAAGAACTAGACTCTGAGCAATACTTTAGGAGGGTCTTCGAGTGCCTCGTGCTGATGTGACAGGGCCTGGGCCAGGGCAGGGACGGTCAGAAGGAAGATGGGAGCACAAGGGGAACTGCTAGGACAGGAGGGCTTTGTTTTTTTCAACCTTATCTCTGTTCCTCAGGTGGCAAGAGTGGGGTAGGGGCTTTGTAATGTTTATTTCTCAGAAGGATGATACACACAAATACTTATTTCCTGTAAAGTGTTTTTAATTTTACAGGTGCAATAAGCATAAGAAGGGGAAGAAGTGTTATTTCTGGATTTTTACTGGAGAATGCTAAGACAGAGAGGCAGAGGGGGTGGTCCAGAGAGACACAGCAAATCAGACGCTCAACTAAACTATTGGGAAATCAGTGTTAATACCTTAGATATTGTTACTGTTATACCCACACAGGCACACATGTCTCCACAACCATCCCACCACCAAACTGCAGCAGTATCAATGAAAAAATATTAATCTATTGTTAGAGAATTTCAAGGATTAGTGGAGAGCAATATAGAACAGTAGCTCACAGAGAAGCATCCAAGTCAGGATCATCGTTTCACAATCCACGAGCTGAAAGACTTTGGGCAAATTACCCAAACCTCTCTGAGCCTCAGTTTCCTCATGTGCAAAATGGAGGCAATAATAGTATCTACCTCAAGAGGTTCTTCTGAGGACTGTATAAGAATATATTAGAATACACTGTATAGTATCATATATACTAGTAGATACATAGTCTACCTATAGCATAATGTATAGTATATAGTGCATTACATTTGATGTGTATTATTATATATTACTGTATTACTAATATTGTATTCTAATAGATTAATTTTAGTGTTGACTTTAAAAGGGAATGTCTTGTATATCAAAATAAAAAGGAGAGCTGAGCCGAGCTGATGCAAATGGGGTTTCTCTGCCCAGCAGCAGCAGGAGCTGGCAGCATTTGCGGAACAGGCAGGGGACTGGAAGAAAGGAACTCTGGCCTCTAACATATGCTAGCCAGTAGCAAGTCAACTGGCAAAAGGGCAGGGGTAGGATGATTGTCTGGTATGTACCTACGCTTTGGGGTGAAAGTCTAGAGAAGCTTCAAGTGAAGGACAATGGAAGGCTGGAATTGGCTGCCAGATCCTGTTGAGGACGAAAGGAAGAAACAGCCTGCTATATTTGGAGTGGAATTCCATGAAACGCCTGGCATTAATGGCCACTGCTAACTCTGGACATCAACACAGATTATTTTTACAGGTAATATTTTAAACCCAACAATTATTGATGATAATATCAACTTGCATTTCTAGCCCTTTTTTACTTTCTTAATGTCCTTTCATTCGATGGCCATCCTTTTCCCCCTCACTGCCATCCTGGGAGGCTGCAGGTGTATTATTTGTCCTGCTTTATAAAGAAGAGAAAGCTGAGGACAGAGAAGTCCTATGACTTACCCCTTGTCACCTATGCAATCTGAGGCACACGCTGTTCTGCACTTGCAGTCAGGTCTTTTTTGCTGTGTTGCATCATTTTGGTTGTTATCCAAGCCTTTCTCTAGACTCCTTTCAATGATTCTGAAGGTCCTGGTCCATCTTTTCTATTTTTTGCCTCCTCCATGTTCCATCTCTGCCCAATTCCCCTCTTCCAGACACACCCCAGGGCCTCTAGGTGCTTTATCCAGCCGGTGCTCAAACAAAATGGACAATGGGCCAAATGGCCTTTATGCAAGGAGCACTTGCTTCACCCATTCCCAATTCAGGTGCCTCAGGCTGACCTCAAGTCCCCAAGGGCTTGCCCTGAAGTGGGATGAGTTCTGGGGACCAGTTCAGCTAATGCCAGGACTCTTGACACACCGGATGTGGTGAAGCTGCTCAGCAAAATGGGGTAGATACTAACCCGGTCACTGGCCATGCCCCAGACCAGCCCCAGCTTGAACAAGCTGCTGGTGGTGGGACATGTCAGCCCCGGGCACTCTAACTCGAGGGGCCATTCTCCAAGGGGCTCCCAAGTTATTGTTCAGCCAGGAGGAGGGGCTTCTTAAACTGAGAAACCTTCTTGTCACAATGTTTCAGCTCCTGGCTTTGGGAAAGGGAGGAAGGTGACTGACCACGCTGGATTTTAGAGAAGGAGAGAGCTTTCTGGTATGGAGATTAAATTCCCCAGAGCTGCAGGCTCTCTGGACACAGTTAATCAGCCCTCACTCCCAATTTTCTAGGCTCTCCTATTCTAAGTCCCATCAGAATTTAACGTAGCCAAACATTATTATCTTAGTTTACCACAGAAAAGCCTGAGCTGAAATAAGAGTTAATGTTATACCTTTGGCCTTTATAGAGGGTTGATAGGAGAAACATTTGAACACCGTTTCTCTGCCTTTGCAGAACTATGGCAGAAAAAAGCATCCATTATGCTGGTCAGTGCCCTTGCCCAGCCCTGACACAATAAATACTCCTTCTGCACAACGCCAGCAAAGCCTCTCTCCTCCAACTTGTATCCCTTCTCCCTCCAGATATTATGGACTGGAGAACTGAGTGTGCATTCTTTTTTTTTCTACTTTTTCTTTTTGCCTTAGTTTCTAAGAAACTCAGCACTAAATTCAGTGTTCAGCTGCAATAACTGATTCAGCCCTTGTCACTGCCAACATCTGTTTCCCTCTACTTTCTTTTTATTTGCTTTTATTTATTAATTGTTCTTTAATGTGTGGCTAATTTTGTATGCTGCTCAGATCCTGTCCCTTTCCCTCCTACCAGCACCCCCATTTAGGAGAGGAAGGAATAATAGACGAGTGATGGATAGAGATAGTGAATGACAGGGAGGTAGAGAGACAGAAAGCAGGCTAGCTTTGGGTGAATGGATGGAGAGATGAGTAGATGGATAGATTAGCTTGAATTTCATCATTTCAGTCACACAGTTAGCCCAAAACAAGGTCAGTCAACCTGTTTTTGGTCCAAGAGTTCCATTCAATTCAACTTAAAAATGTATTGAATATCTGCAACCTGAATACAAATTTCTTCCAGATGCTGTTACTTTTCATTCATATTTATATGCAGCACAGTGCTGCCACAAAATGCTTGAGGTGAATCAAATTCAACTGAACTAGGAAAGAAACTCTACCAGGTGCAATACACAAGGCTCAGAGCACACCATCTCCTTGGGGAGATATAATTCTCAGACCCAAATAGGTAACAGTGGCCATATAATCAATATACCCCTCCACCAGCCAAGCTGGTTCTCCTCAGACCCCGCTCATTCCTGCCATGGGCAGGAATATTTCCCCATCTGCAACGCCCTCCCCTCTCCCATCCATTTAACCAGCTCCTACCAGCCTTTGAGGCTTAAATCAAGTCTCACCACCATAAAACTTGTTTCCAATTCCAGCCAGCCCACACTGACTTCAGCCTTTCTCTGATCATTTGCTACAACAAGCCTTCTCAAGTATCTCCCGCTGCCTGTGAATCACCCACACAGACATCCCACAAGCACCTCCACTTCAGCCTCTCCAAAGTGGAACCCCCAATTTCCCAAGTACACTGAGTCGGTAAGTGTGCATGTGATGAAACTACTTGAGATCAGATCCTGACTGCACCACTGAATCTGGCAGCCTTCAATCAGAGAAGCAGAACCACCAGAAGATATATATGTGATTTTACACACACACACACACACACACACACACACAGGCTATATAAGCTATATATGGGATATATAGGAGATATAAAGATACATTCACTCACATATATATATAAATATATAGGGGTGATATTTAGACTACATATGGAATATATAGGGGAGACAGATATATAGATACACAGATATACATGCATATATGCATATATATACCTATACACATATAACTATATAGGAAATAGATGTAGGATATACATGAGAGATATATATGGTACCATATATATGATACACACACACATATAAATGGATTTGTTGCAGGGATTTGGCCTCCCGATTGTGGGAGGTGGTTTAGCAATCTCTCTTAGGCCTGTCTTTGCATCTGATGCTGGAGCTTGAAGTTTGCAAGGCATCAGGAAAGGAAGATGGAGATCAAGAACAAGCTGAAGCCCACCAGCACAATCTCAAGCCTATGAGGATGGACTAAAACCCATTCTAGCTCTTGTGGCCTCTAACCTTTGTGGTGCAGGTATCCTGCAGCTGGAATCCTTTGTGACAAGAGCTAGCACACACACCTGGCCCAGGAACCAGATGGAGGATCTGCTGGAGGAGGATCCAAGGGAAGATGGAACAGTTACAGCCTCGACCCTGCCTCATGCCAATGAGCTGAGCCAACAGACCAGCATCAGTGGGTGTGAACTGCTTCCCTTCTGCCCACGAAGGCTCCCACAAGAATCTCCCTTGCGACACACCCTAACCAGAACCACACAAGAAAGGGAATTTTGCAAAACGTAGTTTAGTGCAGCCAAGGTGGACATTTCAGGACCACCCACCATGGACAATCTTTGTGGTCCTGGACAAGTGTCAACCTTCAGAGCCTCTGTTCTCCCATCTGTAAGATGGAAATGATATAGCCAAGCACTTGCATATGAATTAAATACCCTTAAGTCTGCTGAGTTCCTAGCACAGTGCCTAACACATAGTTAGTGATCAATAAATGTTAGCTACTGTGATTAATCTGGCCTCCCCTATTCACCTAGCTCAGTCAGTGGCCTCAAAATCCATCCCTGCACCCAAGCTGGTCACAAGGTCCTGCCATTATCCTCCACCTGAGCTCTCAAGTCAGTCTCCTTCCTTCGTCCCCACTACCAGTACCAACATCATCCTTTGCCTGACTTACTATGAAGCTTTCTAACGTCAGTCTTGTCCTTCCAATTATTCCCAAAGTTGGTGATCAAAATGATCTATTTAAAAAAAAAAAAAAAAAGGAAGGCAAATCCTGAAAGTGACAGAATGAATTGGGCACCCCCTCCCCCCAAAAAAAATTCTTAATCTTAATCCACTCCTGTGGATGTGAACTCATTGCAAATAGGACCTTTTGAAGTTGTTATGTTTAGTTAAGGTATGGCCAACTGAATCAGAATGGGTCTTAATCCTATCACTGGAGGCCTTACAGAGAAGGTCACAGGGAGGAAATATAAGCTAGAAGTCAATGGAACCCAGAGGAGAAAGGAGAGGACATGGCCATGTGCACTGCCATGTGACACAAGAGCCAAGGAATCCCAAAGATCACTGGCAGCCAGCCACAGAATGTTACAGTCTTTGGGGAGAAAGCATGGCCTTGCTGACTCCTCGATTTTGGACTTCTCCTAGACTCAAAATTATGAGCCAATAAATTCTCACTGATTACGCCAAACCACTGTGAGGCATTTGTGATCACAGGTGGAAAACTAAGACGATGCATGTCACCACTCCTACTATACCCCACCCCCATTTCAACTGGCTCCTAGGTTGCTATCAGGGCCACAGCCAATTCCTTACTAAACCTCTAGGGACTCTCCATGGAACCTGGACCCTGCCCCTTGCCCAGTGTTTTAGTTTCTTTGGCTTTTCAAGCAAATATCATGCAATGGGTCAGCTTAAAAAATGAGGATTTATTGGCTCACAGTTTTGAGGCTAAAAGAATCCTTTGTAAGCAGAATGAAATTCAGACACAGTCTGAATCCAAATCAAGTCCAAATCAAGGCATCATCAAGGCAATGCCTTCTTCCTGGAGGCTGGTGTTCTGGGGCTGGCTGCTGGCAATCTTTGCTCCTAGGCTCCTCTGTCACATGGCAAGGCACACAGCAGCCTCTCCTGGCCTCACCCTTCTCTACCAGGTTCTGCTGACCCTCAGCTTCTTGCTTCCTGTGGCTTTCTCTCTCCTTTTGAATTTCATCCTGCTTATAAAGGATTCCAGTAATAATATTAAGACCCAACCTCATTGCGGTGGGCCACACCCCAACTGAAGTAGTCTCATCAAAATGTCCTACTTACAATGGGTTCACACCCACAGGAATGGATTAAGTTTAAGAACATGTTTTTCTGCATTACATACAGCTCCAAACCACCACATCCAGCTTCTCTCCACATGCACCCCGACTCCTGACACATGAACAATTTGCAGTATTTGCAGTTTCCCAAAGGCACTGTGTTCTTGCTTTTATTTTGGCAGCCTCAGTGCACAGAAATGGATTAATCATGACTTTGTTTCATGGCACACCTCAGCATCGGCACACACAGGGCCTTTCTTTGCTTTTATCTATTTATTTCAACAAGAACTGGCCTTGAAAATATAGTGCCTGAATCTCCTCCCCGTGATGCTTTTCTACCTTCCCCAGCCACAGGTGACTACCCATAAATCCACCTGGACAACCTGACTCCAGATGCCAAAAGGGTTTGCGAAACCTCCTGGCACACCCTGCCCTGACCTCTGAATTCTGCCCAAGAGAGCGCCACTCTGGGTCATGCAGGATGGAACAGAGGCTCGATGCAACCACTGGAAGTGCCCTGGACAAGGAGTGAGACCTGGGCCCAGTGTAGACTCCAGGAGCTGAACTGCTCGGGCAGTGCACGTCCCCCAAGTCTCTCTGAGTCCCTTTGCAACATGAAAGGGTCCGATAAAATAGGCAGTTTTCAAAATGTTCTTTTAGTCCCAGAACACTTTCTTCAAAAGAAAATAATACCAAGAAGGATAAACAAATCAGCAAATAACAACAGAGCTCCTTTGGCTGAAAGGAGTCCAAAATTCCACCCTCCTCATCCAGATAACCCTTAAGGGGGCTCCATGGGACCCCCTAGAACTCCACAGAACAGAGTTTGGAGGACATTGGGCTAATCATTTTCTAATGACCCTTTTCCTCCTTATCATTCTAAAGTCCAATTGTAAAGCCCCTATTAATTCAGTCTCAATTGTCATTTGACTTCCATGAACATATTGTGAATTTTTTATGCATCTTCTTAATTCTAATGACAGACATGAAGTTCAGCAAGTGATATGGGGATATCTTGCACTTATTTCTTCTCTGCAGGATTTTAATTTAAACGTCTAGTGTCTTCAATTATAACGTGCCTTGCTATGGTGCACAACGGTACACAGCACAGGCCACCTCATTTCCTTCCCAAAATATGGCTTTACACAGCTGAACATCCCTGCTGGGTCCCCTCCACATCACTCTTGAACATGGGCCTCCTGAACTTTCTCTGCACCCAGGGGAAGTGTTGGCTGGGCATCCTGCTGCAGCGGTAGTCATGTTCCTTGTCTTAGCTTCCATACTTGGTTTCTGAATGCCCCAGGTCATATCTTCTAACTATAAGTCACTAATTAGTGATCTAATTTCTCTTACAACCTGTCAAAAACACTTCCTTAGGTTGAATTCTTTGTTAAAACTTCCAAGTGCTGTCTATTTTAATGGGATGAGTTTGCTAAAATCAGTAGTTTGATCTCTAACAAGCAACTACATAAAATTTGGCATTCCCTTCTGGCCTTGAAAACACAAACTCCTACTAGAGCCTGGCAAGTTTTGGAAAACACACACAAACCAGATGACTGAGCCCCATGCCTGTATACTTTGAGTCAGTAGGTTGGGGCAGGCTCTGGTTACTATATTTTAAACAAGCTCCCTGTTTTAGTTTCATTGTTGTTAAAGCAAATCCAAAGTCAAGGTGTCATCAACGCAATGCTAAGGCAATGCTTTCTCCCAGAAGACTGTGGCATTCCGGAGCTGGCTGCTGACGATCCTTGGTCCTTGGCTTTTATGTCACATGACAATGCATGTAGAGGCCTCTCCTGGCTTTTTGGTTCCATTGACTTCTAGCTTCTGGCTGCTCCCTCTGTCTTTCTCTGTGTTTGTGTCCTTCCTTGTAAAGCCTTCAGTAATAGGATTAAGACCCATCCTCAGTCAGTTGGGCCACACCCTGACCGAAGTAACCTCATCAAAAGGACATATATATGATGGGTTCTCATCCATAAGAATGGATTAAGTTTAAGAATACGTTTTTCTTGGGTGCATAGCTCCAAACTGCCACACTCTGCAAGTGGTATAATGCATGCCAAGGTTTGATAATCACAGTAGTTTAAGAGTCAGCTTATGTGTCCCCTCTTCCAGGGAGCCTTGCTGACCCCTCATCACCCTCACCCTCAGCCTCAAACTAGAGGCCCCTCCTCTGTGGCCCCAAAGCCATCCTTGGTCTACCTCCATCTCAGGACACATGAGAGTGCACTGTCATTATGTGTCCACCTGCCCCTCTCCTCCTCCCAGGCAAGCCAGAAGCTCCAAGAGATAAAGATGGTAATGAGAGTAGCACAACATCTGGGAAATAATTACAGTCACTGAATGGCACACATGAAAGATATCAACATGGGAAATTTTGTGTTGATATATGTATATACATATATATACACGGTGTGTGTGTGTGTGTGTGTGTGTGTGTGTGTGTGTGTGTGTGTGTGTGTGTGTGTATGCTGGTTTGGATGTATTATGTCCCCCAAAACATTATCTTTGATGCAGTCTTGTGTGGGCAGGAAACGTATTGGTGTTGATTGGATGTTTCCATGGAGATGTGATCATTCAACTGTGGGCAAGATCTTTCATTGGATAATTTCCATGGAGGTGTGGCCCTGTCCACTCAGCATGGGCCAAGATTAGTTTACTGGAGCACTATGTAAGTTCAGACAGAAGGAGTGAGCTTGCTACAGCCAAGAGGGACATTTTGAAGAATGCACAGGAACTGAGAGAGGAACTGTAGTTTACAGAGACATTTTGGAGATGGCCTTTGAAAGCAGACTTTTGCTCTGGAGAAGCTAAGAGAGGAAAAACACCCCAAGAGCAACTAAGAGTGACATTTTTGAGGAACTGCAGCCTGGAGAGGAACATCCTGGGAGAAAGCTATTTTGAAACCAGAACTCTGAAGCAGCTAACAGATGTTTTCCGGATGCCAATGGCCATCCTCCAGTGAAGGTACCCGATTGTTGATGTGCTTCTTTGGACACTTGATGGCCTTAAGACTGCAACTGTGTAACCAGATAAACCCCCTTTATAAAAGCCGGTCCATTTCTGGTGTTTTGCATCCCGGCAGCATTAGCAAACTAGAACAACATGCTACCAAAACAAATATTTTAACAATGCTGAGGACACAGCCCCTTCATTCAAAGAGTATTCACAATAGGAAGAGAGACCTAAGAGTTTAGAATGATCCAGTATCAGTCCATCACACAAATAGCAGGTAACTTTTAAATGGTATGTGATTAATTACCAATGAAATAATAATAATGACAGCTAACATTTACTGAAGCACAGAGAAGTTAAGTCACCTGCCCAAGGTCACACAGCTAATAAGGGACACCAAGTTTCTGTCCTGAAGCCAACGCTCTTAACCGCAAAGCCTTTCTGGAAACCCCTATCATGAACCATTTAAGTGCCCGTATAAAAGTAGAGAAAAGAGGTCAGAGGGTTGGGAAAGTGCAGGAAGGAAAGCCTGGAGCTGAGTCTGGAAGGATGGTTGGGACAGAAGGAGTGGAGGAGCAAGGAATACCATTTGAGCCCCCACCAGGCCCTCCAAAGAGAAGGGGACAACCTCACCTATGGAGCTCTCCATCAGGTGGGTCTGAGAGAGCCCAAAGACACTGACAGCAGGGCTTAGGGTTGGTGCTAATGAGGACACTTATAGGAATCTTAATTGAGATCTTAAATTCCTGCCTTTGTATATTTCCCTTCATAGCACAGTTGCCATATTACTAAAATAACACTTTGTGCTTATATAATTTTTTTACTTTTCAGTGTTATTCTCTATTCTGTGATCCCATTCTGCCCTCACCAGATGCCTGGGAAAGGAGAGACAGGCTTTTTATCTTGACTGTTCAGATGAGAGGAGAGCACAACTTTCTCAGGGCCACACTCGTGGTTAGAGTGACAGCCAGTCCAGACCCAGAACCCCCAGCCCAGGCTTCCGTGAAGTCTCCAACCAAAGCCCTGGGAAGTCTTCCCAAGGCTGACTGTACCCCTTAGAAATGCCACCACAGAGTTTAACATCAGTAGAATAAGAGCAAAATTGGACAATGCCAGACCAAGCTCACATTTGCAATAGCTATCTTCACATCTTTTAATGACCAAAGAAGCTTCCTTTGCTCTCTGTATCTTGGACCCCTTTCCCAGTGCCCCCCTTCCCTGAGCTTTGGTGTGCTTTCCTAACAGTCTGCACCTGTGGTTCTTCTTTGGAGGCCCATCCGGTGCTGGATCAACTTGTCTGAATGTCCAGAGAGCCAGAGGTGTTTGCCTGGGAGCTCTTGCATCTGCTTGGAATGAATTCTGATGTGCAACCTATTCCAGAGGTCCCTACGGGATCAGGCTGCAGCTACTTTTTGAGAAAGTTTTCCTGAAATTGTTATCCTTGCTTAACATCTGCCTTTCCCTGTCCTGACTCCCAAAGTCCTTTTCGAGTTTCCCCTTGGAGCACTTCTGTTCTGGTTTGCTAATGCTTCCTTTTCGCAAAATACCAGAAATGGATCGGCTTTTATAAAGAGGGTTTATTTGGTTACAAAGTTACAGTCTTAAGACCATAAAGTGTCCAAGATAAGGTGTCAACAGTCGGGTACCTTCACTGGAGGATGGCCAATGGCATCCAGAAAACCTCTGTTAGCTGGGAAGGCACTTGGCTGGCATCTGCTCCAGAGTTCTGATTTCAAAATGGCTTTCTCCCAGGATGTTCCTCTCTAGGCTGCAGCTCCTCAAAAATGTCACTCTTAGTTGCTGTTGGGGCATTTCTCCTCTCTTAGCTTCTCCGGAGCAAAAGTCTGCTTTCAGAGGCCATCTCCAAAATGTCTCTGTAAGCTGCAGCTCCTCTCTCAGCTCCTGTGCGTTCTTCAAAGCGTCCCTCTTGGCTGTAGCAAGCTCGCCCCTTCTGTCTGAGCTTATATAGTGCTCTAGTAAATTAATCAAGGCCCACGCTGAATGGGCAGGGCCACATCTCCATGGAAATTATCTTATCTGAGCTATGACCTACAGTTGGGTGGGTCGCATCTCCATGGAAACACTCAAGCAAAAAATTACAATCTAGTCAACACTAATACATCTGCCCACACAAGACTGCATCAAAGCTAATGGCGTTTTGGGGGATATAATACATTCGAACTGGCACAACTTCCTTAATAAATTATTAACTCTCAAGTCCTCACACTAGGGTCTGCTTCTAGGGGACCCAACCCCAAAATCTCTAGCTCCTGGCTGACACACGGAAAGAGCCATAGAGTCCATGGTGACTGGAGTAGGGAAGGACCCTTGAGAGCATCCAGATTTGTCCCTCCAGGGGGACAAAAATGAGGGGCCAGGCAAAAAGACTTCAAGCCCAGTGGATCTGGTTTGAAAAGGGAGCTTAGACACTTACTAGCTGTGTGGCCTTAATCAGGTTACCTAAATTCTCTGAGTCTCACTACTCTCAACTAAAATTAGGGTGTGTGGGAAGGAGGGAAGAAGTCAAATAGCAGTATCCCTCTGGCTGCTTCATTGTGAAGTCTGAACAAGAAGAATGCATTTAAGACTGTCTGAGATAGTCAGGGCTGGTCTATAACGGGAGCCCAATAAATGTAATTAACGTATCCACCCAATCCCTCCAACACTCTGCACTTCTCTTACGGGACTCAGCACGTATGATTTTTTGGATATAATTCTCTGTATATGTGTGTATGTGTGCTTTCCTGATGTTAGAGTATAAGCTCCTTCAGGGAGCTTATCCTCAGTGCCTAGCACAATATCTACCATGAAATAAATGCTTGTAGAATGAATGTATGAGTGAATGAATGAATGAATAAATGAAAAACCATACATTTACAAATGAGAAAACCAAGGCTGGAGAAGTGAAGTGACTTGGCCAAGGACACTTAGCTAGTTAGTGACAAGCCAAAGATACATATCCCAGGAAGCCTGACTCCCTGTCCAGTGCTCATCTCTCTCTATGCCATATCTCCCAACACCAATAGCAGGAATACTCAGACATAAAGCCTCTTAGTTCACAGGAAGTGCTTGCTTTAACTTACTCGCCTCCCTCCTTTGGCTGGAGTTCAGATGTCACTACTTCCCTGGGATCTGTAAACACCAGGCTTCTTCAGGACCTCACTGAAGACTGTTGAAATAAAAACAGATAAAACTACTGCCCTTTGGGGGCTTACAATCAGTCCAAAGAAGCCAATATGACTCACAGCAACAGCCACAGGAATCATGCTAGCAAAGCAAATATCCCACTAAAATTCAGTGCCAGGTTACCCAGTCCCTGACCACCAGGGCAGGGGGGTGCCCTTGAAAATGTGCTCTCTTACCCTCTTCCTAGTCCTGGTGGTACTGATGCTGACCACAGGAGGGCCTAGCAAGGCAGACAGTCAACTGAAAATCATTGTTGGGAAATGATTCCTGGCCTGGGCTCGGGTAAAGGTTGAAAACCTCACTTTCTAAGAGTCCTTCTCATTTAGACATACCTACTCATTTGGACATATTCTCAGATGAAATATAATTTCTGGGATTTGCTTCAAAATACAGTAGGACCTTGAGGAGGGGCAAGATGTTGGCATAGAGAGGAGTGGAATTTAGTCAGTCCCCTGAAATAACTAATAAACAACAAGGAACAACCAGTAAATAATTTGGAATAACTGCTGGGGAACAACCGTGACTGTCCCACATCATACACCAACCTGGATTGGGAGGAATGCCTGAGATCACAGCATAAAATCTCTAAGTAAAAGCTGTGGAACCACGCCAAGAGCTCTTTACCCCCAAGGCAGGCTCAGCTGCAAAACCTCGCTGTGGTAGAAACTAGCAGCACTCTCCAAGCGAGCAAATATAGCTCAGCTAAGCTCCAACTGGGGTTTTGATTAACAAATGTGGACTGCTGAATACAAGCTACAAATCCCCAAGAAGCAGACAGAGGCTTTTAGTGACAAATGACCTTAAAGAACCAGAAGACTCATCTTTCCTGGGAGAGAGAGCCCAGAAGACCAGGTGTTACCTCTGGCCAACAAGTGAAACTGGGGGGCTGTGTACTGGCTCCGAAAGAGGGCTTTCTGTCCCTTTCTCTCTCCTTCTCAGTGGAGAGAGCCTCAGCCATTTTCAGTTTGCAGCCCTTTGACCCAGACAGGAGTGGAGATAACAGAGTCAGAGAAACTATTCAAATACAGATGATAACTCCCTAGGGGATGTATCATCCCTAAGAGTAAGGAGGTGGGGCCCAGCTTTCCCTTCAGAACCAGACTCCAGAGCCTGGAGGAAAACAGCCGAAACAGAAACTAAGGAGGCCACACCACTTTACACCATTCGGGAGTGACAGGCTGACAGATGCCACTGGCTGGACAGGTTAGGAAAGATACAGCAACTGGAAACCTCACAGTAAAGTCTGTCATTCCTCTAAGATACACCCTGAATATAACCCAGTTCTGATACCTGAACCTGTTCTGGTCTGGGAAAATCTCACTGGGGTAACCAAGGAAACCAGATGCCTAGACAACAGAAAACTACAATTTATACTAGGAAAAATGAAGATATGGCCCACCCAAAGGAACAAACTTACACCTCAATCAAGATACAGTTGAGACAGTTTCATTTTAATGTAACAATATATGAAAGATTTTCAAAGAAATATGCTAAATCAGGTCAAAAACCAAATCAACGAGTTCAGGGAAGACATAACAAAAGATATAAAGGCTATAAAGAAAACACTGGGCGAACATAAGGTAGAAATAGTAAGTTTGAAAAAACAACTGGCAGAATCTATGGAAATGAAAGACACAATACAAGAAATGAAAAACACAGTGGAGACATACAACAGCAGATCTCAAGAGGCAGAAGAAAACACTCAAGAACCGGAGAACAGAACAGCTGAAATCCTACACACAAAAGAACAGATAGGGAAAAGCATGGAAAAATATGAGCAATGTCTCAGAGAATCAAATGACAACATGAAGTGCATGAATGTACATGTCATGGATGTCCCAGAAGAAGAGAAGGGAAAAGGGGCAGAAGCAATAATAGAGGAAATAATTAAAATTTCCCATCTCTTATTAAAGACATAAAATTACAGATCCAAGAAGTGCAGCAAACCCCAAACAGAATAGATCTGAATAGACTTACACCAATTTTATCACAATTGTTGAGCACTCTAGGTTTCACTGAGTTATACAGTCCCAGACTTTATCTTTCCTCTTTCCTTCTGGTGTCCTTCATGCTCCTAACCTGCCTCTTTCAACAATACTCACAGTCATCTTTGTTCAATGTACTTACATTGCTGTGCTACCATCACCTTACACTGGGTTCCAAACCTCTCACTCCTGTCTTTTCCTATCTGCTGTAGTACTCCCTTTAGCATTTCCTGTAGCACACGTATCTTGTTCACAAACTCTCTCACTGTCTGTTTGTCAGAGAATATTTTAAAGACACTTAATAATCAGATCATCAAATGTCAAAGACAAAGAGAGAATCCTGAAAGCAGCAAGAGAAAAGCGATCCACCACATACAAAGGACGCTTGATAAGACTATGTGTGGATCTCTTAGCAGAAACCACAGAGGCAAGAAATGGTGTGATATATTTAAGACACTGAAAGAGAAAAAAAACCAACCAAGAATCCAAAAACTGTCCTTCAAATATGAGGGAGAGTTTAAAATATTCTCTGACAAACAGACAATGAGAGAGTTTGTGAACAAGATACCTGTGCTACAAGAAATACTAAAGGGAGTACTACAGCAGATAGGAAAACACAGAAGTGAGAGGTTTGGAACCCAATTTAAGGTGATGGTAGCACAGCAATGTAAGTACACTGAACAAAGATGACTGTGAGTATCGTTGAAAGAGGAAGGTTAGGAACATGAAGGACACCAGAAGGAAAGAGGAAAGATAAAGTCTGGGAATGTATAACTCAGTGAAACCTAGAATGCTCAACAATTGTGATAAAATATACAAATATGCTTTTACATGAGGGAGAACAAATGAATGTCAACCTTGCAAGGTGTTAAAAGTAGGGTGGTATTAGGGAAAAATTACAAACAATACAAACTAGAGACTATAGTTAACAGAAACTTCGTGTTATGCTTCCTTTAATGTAACAAAGGCAATATATCAAAGCTAAATGCATATAAGAGGGGGACATAAGGGAGGCATATGGGACTCTTGGCATTGGTGGTGATGTCTGACTCTTTTATTGTACTTCAGTTTAATTCTATCTCTCCTTTCATTGCTTTTTAGCTGTCATGGGCTTTTTTTCTTTTTCTTTTTCTTTTTTCTCTCTACTTTCTTTGACTCTTCCTCCTTCTTTGTGGAAGAAACGGAGATGTCCTTATATAGATAATGGTGATGGTGGTGAATACATAAATATGTAACTATACAGAGAACCATTGATTGTTTACTTAGGACCAAAAGTATGGTAGGTGAACAAAACCATCTTAAAAAAAAAAAAAGGGTTGATGAAGAAACCTTGAGGGCACTACATTGAGTGAAATAAGTCAGACACATAAGGACAAATATTTCATGGTCTCACTGATATAAACTAATTATAATATGTAAACACATAGACATGAAATATAAGTTAACAGTCTATAAAACGAGGCTAAAGAATGGGGAGTGGTTGCTTATTATGAGGAGAATGTTCAACTAGGGTGAACCTAAGTGTTTGGAAATGGACAGGGGTGATGGTAGCACATTATTGTGAGAATAACTAACAGTGCTGAACAGTATGTGAATGTGGTGGAAAGGGGAAGCTTAGAGTCACGTATGTCACCAGAAGGAAAGTTGGAGGTTAAAATACAGGAATGTATAAAACAGTGAACTTTGTGGTGGACAATGTCTGTGATTAACTGCACAAATATTAGAAATCTCTTTCATAAACCAGAACAAATGTATGACACTATAACTAGAAGCTAATAATAGAGGGATATATAGGGGAGAATATATACCTATTACAGTCTATGTACTACAGTTAACAGTATTTTAACATTCTTTCACCAGCAGTAACAAATGTACTATACCAATACTATGAGTCAATAATGGAGGAGGATTGGTTAAGGGTATGGGAGATTGAGTTTTCTTTTTTGTCTTTATTTTTTTTCTGGAGTAATGAAAATGTTCTAAAAATTGGGAAAAAAATGAATTGTGGTGATGGATGCAGAGCTGTAGGATGGTATTGTGGGCAACTGATTGTGCACTTTGGATCTTTGGATAATCGCATGGTATGTGAACAATCGCAATAAAATTAAATTAAAAGGAAGTTAAAAAGAGAAATACAGTAGGACCTTGTTTTATGCAAACCCAACACAAGTGAATTCAGGTATAGGTGACTGGCAACCCAAAAAAAAATAAAGGCAGAGAGAGAGAATTAAAATTTTTAAAAATTATTTCTATGACTTATTTTGTTTACTTATTGTTACTAGGGTGCTCACTTCCTTCTTCACAAAAAAAGTGTGATAAGTATGTTCATATAAGAAATATGAAATAATTGGGTCTGCTATTATTATGCCTGATTTTCAACTTATGTGATGGGTCATGGAATGAATATGTCATGTAAATTGAGGTACTACTGTAGTAAGTGTTCTGGTGTACTAACGCTGCCACTTTGCGAAATACCAGAAATGGATTGGCTTTTATGAAGGGGGTTTATTTGGCTACAAATTTATACTCTAAAGGCCATGAAAATGTCAAAATTAAGGCATCAATATGAGTATACCTTCACTAAAGGAAGGCCAATGGCATCCAGAAAACCTCTGTTAGCTGGGAAGTCACGTGGCTGGTATCTGCTGATCCCAGGTTATATTCTAGCTCCTCTCTCAGTTTCTGTGTGTTCTTCAAAATGTTGCTCTTGGGGCATTTGTCCTCTCTTAGCGTCTCCAGAGCAAATGCTAGGCTAGCATCTCCGAAGCATTAGCAAAAGTCTGATTTCAACAGCCGTCTCCAAAATGTCTCTCTGAGCTGCTCTGAAGTCCTTCTGTTTGTGAACTCTTTTACAGGACTCCAGTGATTAAATCAAGACCCACCCTGAATGGGCAGGGTCCATGTCTCCATGGAAATAATTTAATCATTTCACCCACAGTTGACTGAGTGATGTCTCCATGGAAACACTCAATCAAAGGATTCCAACCTAATCAACACTAACACATCTGCTCCCACAAGATTGCATTAAAGAACATGGTATTTTGGGCAACATAATACATCCAAACCAACACATATAGGTGGCATGGAAAATGGGTGTATAGCTAATTGAATTAATATAGGTATGTGTTCATTGTTGCAGCTAGGTTATATGCACACAGCGTTCATTATCTGATTTTCTTTGTATCTGCATATGTTTGAAATTTTCCATAATAAAACATTTAATTTTTTTTTTTTTTTTTTTTTTTTTTTTACTTAGTAATGCTCTGAAGAGTTAACATATCAGGCCTAAGATTGTATTCTTAGGAAGGCCTGCTTGCAAAGTTGGTCCTTGGCTGGTGTCTGAGAACTTGGCTGGTAAACAGTTACCTAACCAATATAAAACAATCCCTAACTTATAGAGTGGCTCACTGTGCCTAGACTGTGCGTGCAAACAATACAATTTATCCTGGACACCTGATTTCTTCCTGGGAATCAGGAATTTTAGTACATGGTCGGCAGAGTGATTAGTCCCCAGTAAAAACCTTGGGTGCTGAGTTTTTTTGTTTTTTTTGTTTTTTTTTCATACAATAAAATGTTCATTTATTAAAAAAAAAAAGTTCCACAGGTGACTCAACTTTTTGCCAGCAGTGATTCAGGGACATAGGCTCTTTACAACTAGTGGCTTCATGATTCCTGGGGCCTCTTCATGGTCCTTGCCACTAGATCCTCCACATCTGGCCACTAGATGAGGGGCATCAATGGACATTCATGCAGGGGAAGGTTTTATGAGCAAGACTTCTATCCATATTCCATTGACCAGACTCATTAATAGGGCATACTGAACTTTAAGGGAGGCTGGGAAATGTGGCCTAATGGTGTGCCCAGAGGAAAAAATATAAATGATTTGCTGAATAGCTTGTCAGTCTTTGTCACACTCTCTAGAGAGTTCTGACTACAAGAACCAGGGAATATGTTTGAGTAACTGAACATTGGGGTGGTAATAAACAGGGTTAATCTGATAGACTATTATTATTTCTACTGTTGAAGTTATTCTTGGAACATGAGTGTCTGTGAATACGATCAATAAAGAAAAAAATCTGTAGTAGTTAAAGCAAGAATTCAGTTAACTTTTTTTTTTAGGATTTTAAAAAACTTTATAGGATTTTCTTTTAGGATTTGCTTTCATTTATGGATACAGTTCCTAAGAATACTATCTTATACTGTATCTCTTATTCTATCTGCTTTTCTTTTTTTTTTTTATCTTCATTTTATTGAGATATATTCACATACCACGCAGTCATACAAAACAAATCGTACATTTGATTGTTCACAGTACCATTACATAGTTGTACATTCATCACCTAAATCAATCCCTGACACCTTCATTAGCACACACACAAAAATAATAGGAATAATAATTAAAGTGAAAAAGAGCAATTGAAGTAAAAAAGAACACTGGGTACCTTTGTCTGTTTGTTTGTTTGTTTCCTTCCCCTATTTTTCTACTCATCCATCCATAAACTAGACAAAGTGGAGTGTGGTCCTTACGGCTTTCCCAATCACTTTGTCACCCCTCATAAGCTACATTTTTATACAATTGTCTTCGAGATTCATGGGTTCTGGGTTGTAGTTTGATAGTTTCAGGTATCCACCAGCTACCTCAATTCTTTAGAACCTAAAGAGGGTTGTCTAAATTGTGCATAAGAGTGCCCACCAGAGTGATCTCTCGGCTCCTTTTGGAATCTCTCTGCTACTGAAGCTTATTTCATTTCCTTTCACATCCCCCTTTTGGTCAAGAAGATGTTCTCCGTCCCACGATGCCAGCTCTACATTCCTCCCCGGGAGTCATATTCCACGTTGCCAGGGAGATTCACTCCCCTGGGTGTCTGATCCCACGTAGGGGGGAGGGCAGTGATTTCACCTTTCAAGTTGGCTTAGCTAGAGAGACAGGGCCACATCTGAGCAACAAAGAGGCATTCGGGAGGAGGCTCTTAGGCACAATTATAGGGAGGCCTAGCCTCTCCTTTGCGGGTGCTGAGTTTTTAATAGGTTTCCCTGGGCAGAAACATCACCCTCATGTTGCTACATTTTCATTGCTAGGAAGAATGGGCTCAGTGAGACCCCTCAAGGGAAGGAGAGAATGTAAGGAAGCCTATGTGTGTCTCTCTCTAGACTCTTAATGTGTCTCTCTCCTTCGTGATTCAGTTCTGTATCCTTACTTCATCACTGTAATAAATCTTAGCCACGAGTACAGTTATATGCTGAGTCCTGGGAGTCCTTTGAGCAAATCTCTGAACATGGGGGTGGTCTTGGGGACGCCACCCCCCAACACAGCAACCAACATCTAAAATCAGAAGATTCTATATAAAAATCTGGATTTCCAGTTTCTCTTGCAAAAGCAAAAGTTCTCGCAACCCTGGATCTCCAGTTGGCATTGAACATGACCTCTCCAGCTCGAGTTCCTGCCCAGACTGTTTCAGTCATAATATTATCCGCCTGGCCCCTGCAAGCATGAGTTTTAGACCCTTGGGCTGGAGAAGGAGGTTTTGACGGCTGCCTTAAAAACACAGTTTCCTGAGGCTGTGTTCTTTAAGATGAATTAATCCACTGTCAAAGGTCTCCTCAGGGCATCTGTGTCAAGTATAGGCACTTCCTGGGCAGTGATAGCACCGGAGTTAATAAGACAAAGCCAAACAGCACATTAATCAACAAATTAATAAATATTAAATGTGCCAGGCAATGATAAGTCCCATGAAGTGAAATCAAGTCAGGGGAGGGGCCGAGGGTATGTGGCCAGGACCTCCTCTCTGAAAAAATAACATTTGAACAAGGACCTGAATGGGTAAGAAGTGAGCCAGGCCATGGTCTAGGGAGCAGTTTCCCAGGCATAGAAAGACCAGGTGCAAAGGTCCTGAAGCAGAGGCAAGCGAGGCTCGACTGAGTAGAGCTTAGTGAGCAAGAGGTCTGTGACGCTGGCAGTGGTCAGATTATAGGGTCCTATAGGATGTGATGTGGGATGGGAAAATATTGTAGGTTTCTGAGCAAGGATGTGAAGCATTTATGGAAACTGAGGCTCAGAGGCAGTAAGCAATACTGCCCATAAATAAGAGAGTCAGAATTTAATCCATGTCCTTCTGGCTCCAAAGAGAGTCCAGCATTCTTATTTCAAAGGGAGAACATGGGAATATTTTCCTTCTCAGAAAGTTCTCTGAGGGCTGAAACACCTGACCAAATTCCTGGTTTCCCTTTGCCTGGAACCCACCCGCACAATATCACAGTGCATGGGAAATTCCTAGCCTGAGAAGGGGGCATCTGCTACTTTCAGCTTTCTGGCCAAGATGATATGTAGGTGGACATACCTTAATTGTCATTAAAAATTAGTAATGTGAGCATGTGTGCCACTGGAATCCATTCATGAAAATGTGTGAGTAAATCCAATTTTCGTCACTTAAATCACTTGCAAAACACTGATGTGCTTGTTATTTAAAAGAAACTGAGAAGAAAAATCTTTAGTTAAGAAAACAAAAATCATCTTGTAATACAAATAATGATTCCCTATTTCTGTTTCTTCCTCCCAAATTTTGGTTTCTGTACTTTGGGGTTGTTTTTTTTTTTTTTCTAAAGCAGTAGCTACCTGAATTATTACTTTCAGCCCCATTGCAACACATCATTAAGATCTATAACATTAGATATGGCATGCTAAGGTTTATAGATGATTTAATACCCATCTTGACGGAGAAGTGTCTACGACACTGAATGGAAACTGACCCATCAGATCTCGTGAGTTTACATAGCCTCTTTAGAATTTCAATCTGTTCCTCACTGTCATACTAAAACAGTCCCTGTAGGACACCAGGACACGGGAATTTGGGGTCCTTTATCTGAATTTTATTTGGCCAAAGAGAATCAGTCTTTAATTCCCCAAAGAACTCCCACAGGAAGCAAATGTACGTGGGTTCTGTGTTTGCTGATAATCAAAGACAGAAACCAACTATTGTGCCAGCAACTTGATTATTCAAGGGCAGATGATCCAATTTGTGGATTAGCTGGGCTTCTGGGCCTTCCCTGATTTCACTGATCATTAGCCCATGCCCCCTCGGGCCAAGAAGATAAAAGGAGCACAAGGCAAAGTGAGCCAGTGGCTTCTTGGCCCATCCGGTAAAAGGGCAGGAGGGGAGGCAGTGGGGTGCAGTGGGGAAAATGAGGTTTGGGGATTATCCGGATTTCATTGAGCTGGTCTCTCAGTAGTGCCTGGGCCCCCCACCTGAGTCCCTAATGCTGGATAACCAACAGTTTACTTTGGATGGGGTGGGGCATAGAAACAGACCCCTGTGGATTCTGAAAGTGATATTTCAAGTGCCGGAGCAGGGGTGGGAAGCAGCCCGGAGGAAGAACCCGAGAGCAATCAAACTCATTGCAATGTCGTGGGGAACGTGTCAGGGAGCAGATGGGGCTGAGCAGGGTGTTGGCTTTTACACAGAACATTCTGGGAGCTCTGCACCAGGGACAGCAATGCTTTTAACCCTAGAAAGGGGCAATTTCATCCTCTTACACAGCACTTTCTGGGATTCCAAAAACTGCCAAGAGGAGGAGGAGAAGAGGAAGAGTGGAAGGGAAAGGTGAAGAGGAAGGATGAAAGAAAAGAAGGCAGAAGGGAGAGAGAGAGGGGGAAAGGAGGGAGGAGAACCTGCATGCTAACCTGAATGGAGTTTTGATTCCAAAAGAAAGTCCTAGAACAGACCCTCTCCATGACTGATTTGGATCAGACTGATAAACAAGCACCACGGAGACCATAAAACTAGTCACTTGGCAAAGTCAGGCCAAGTGGAAAATGGGCCAGAGGGATTTCAGCAGAGGCAGGTCTCCAAAGGCAGGATCTGCCACTTACCAACTACACTTTGCGTGAGTTATTCCTGAAGCCCCAATTTTCTCATAGGAGTAGTCAAAATAATAGGAGTGCACATTTCATTGAACTGCTAAGAGACACAACTGAGATTCCTAGAGTACAGAACAGGACTCAGCCTTGGGTGGGGTGCACAGAAAGCACTGGATAAAGCCCATGAACAGAGTTCCAGAAGAAGCAAGCAAGCCACAGCCCCCTGCACACCCAGGTAGATGAGCTCTCCAATTCATCTCTGAATTCACTTATGGCCTTTCCCTGCCCTACAGTCTGGTGACAAGGAATCTGGTCTAGGTATTTTCAGATCCAGGTCCCAGCCCCAGCTGTCACTGGCTTGTTCTATGAAGCTGGAAGGTCATACAGCTTCTCTTAAGCTATGTTTCTTGTCTTTAAATGGGAGCGAGATTTCTTCATTTATCCCATAGGTAAGTTTCAGTAGTGTGAATTAAAGACTGAAAAGTGCCCCAAAAAATGAAAGGAGGATGTTGGAATGGAAATCTGATCTCCTAATTTCCCAAATTTTGAGCAAATATCTATATTCAGAGGCTCTGAATCTAGCCTTGAACAAAACAAAGGGTCTCCATGGAGCCAGAGTTCCAGGGGTGACCTCAGGAGCCCCTCTTTGCCCTCAAGGATGTGGAGGCACAGGCAGCTCCTCATCCAATGCCTACAGGGGAGGAGCTCAGTGCTGGAAGCTGAGGATGCAGAGGTAAACACACCACTGCCCCTACCCAGAGACAGAAGGCTCAAGAGCAGCTGTGCTCGAGCTTTGTGTTGTCAGGACCGCCTTACACTCTTATTGAAGATCCCAAAGAGCTTTGTTTATGTGGATTATATCTACCTATGTTTATCTTATCAGAAATCAAAACAAATTTTTGAAATGCCAGAATACACTAGTGTACCTTCCATTAGCCGTCAGAGGGATACCACCCACACTGGTCAAAGATGCCCTGGGAAAACTCAACTGTACACCCATGAGAGAATGAGAGTGCAAAAAGCAAATAAAGTCTGAGTGTTATTAGGGAAATAGTTTTGACCTCGTGCCCTCCTCCCCCCAAAGATCTTAGGGATTCTGCCTCGATGGCTCTGGGGTGGAGACCAAGATTCTGCATTTCTAACAGTCTCCCAGGGAGGCTGATGCTGCTGGTACTTGGATTACACTCTGAGTAGCAAGCCCACAGGGATCAGAGGAGGAAAAGCTCCCCTTTGGCTAGAGGGATCATAAATTGGGCCTTTCAAGTTGGGCAATTAAATTCAAATAGTGGAAATGGGTAGGAAGGGCATTCCAAGTGGAGGAGATGACAAGAAAAGGTGCAGAAGGAGGAAAACGCAAGTTTAACCAAAGTGAACCCCAAGCTGCCCATCACCCCAACCTCTAAGCTACAGCACTATGTGTGCCTTCTGATCCAGGCGGAGAAGATACTGGTCTTGGCATCTCAAGGCAAGGTGTATGTGGGAACCCAGGGCCTGGGCTCCCCCTCCCTAATGGGGAATGAGGCCCCACCGCACATAGTAGCCAGTGTGACTGGGATGGAAGTTGAAGGTCATCAGACCTCCTTAGGAAAGAAAGCATATACAGACGGCATCATAAACAAAGCATTGAAACTCCCCTCCCCTGATCACTATTGAGAACAAACCTCCAGACCCCTGTGTCACGAGACTCTGCTGAAACTCTGTTTCCATACCCTATGGAATGTCTTTGTCCTAAACTCTTACAAGCTGCCCTTTCACTCCCCACCCTTGCGGAGCGCTAATTCTGCTTCCCTCCGACCGCCGCCACTGGGGACCCTCCTGTTCATAAGTCCTAATAAACCCATGTCTCACTCTGTGCCTATATGTTCTTTGGTCTTACAGCTGCGTTGACCCAAGCCCTTGAAGAGCTGGGCTGGAACAGTGTATCAGGCCTATCTCTATCCATCACCATCATCAATGAACAGTTAGTGAGCATCTACAAGAAACAAGGAACTCCACTGGGCATCTGCTAGCCTTGCTTTCCCTTCCTCCATCTCCACCACATTTTCCCCTTGGGAATCATCATTTTCCCACCCTCGGTCTAAGTCGTTTGGGTTGCGTTGACTCAGGGGAAGTATATGATCCAGGCCTGGCCCTCAAAGCTGTCTCCCTCTGGCCACAGTGACTGGTCCAAGGCTGGATACTGAGCGTCTCCCCAGGACCTCTGCTGGTATTACAGAGAGACCATGTGGGGAGACCACTTAAAGAGAAGTGCCCAAGGAGCAGGCCCAGACTCCAGAGCCATGAATGGAGATGCTTTCAAGGGACCCAAACCCCAGCACCATCCAACTACAATTACCAGAGAGACCCCAAGCAAGAACTGCCCGGTCAACCCTCAGAGTTTTAAGCAAAATAAATGAGTGCTACTTTAAGCCACTCTTTTGGGGTGGCTTATTATGCAGTAATAGATAACCAGACCAGGGTCTGTTTGGTTTACTTACTAATCTCCAAGGCTAAAATGCCAGGAAATGAATCAAAACTCAGGACAAGGAAGACACTGAACAAATAATGAATTTCCCAACTGTCTTCACTTTGAACCAACACATTATCTGTGTGTTTAGTTAACATGCTCTTACTGTGCAACTGGTAACTGCCTTTTCCTGGGTATCTGCTATGGGACCAATCATCCTGTTAGATACTTCCTATGTTGTACCTTAAGTCTGGAAAGAGACATTCATTATCCCTATTTAGAGATGAGAAAACTGAGTTGCGGAGAGATTCAGCATGGCTAGTAAGTGATAGAGCTAAGACTTGAGCCTGGTCTTCAGACCCCAAAGCCCATCTTCCCAAAATTCCAAGTTGCCTGCTCAGTGATTTCCTCTGTTGCCATTGGTACTTCTCATATTCCCCAAAGAAGTTGTGTTTTCCATTGTGAGGCAAGACTACAAAACAATAAGACCCTTTCTCTGTTCAGCATGTGGAGGTTGCTCCCATCACACCTCCAGACCCTGAGCCCCTCTAATTTCAGGTGGTCCTGCACCCACCCTGACCCATGTGTGATGCTGTCAAGAAGGAAAAGCTATGTGCCACCAGGAGAAGGAGCAGGGCTGTATCGTCAGAGGCCCCAAGTTAAAATCCTGTCTTTGCCACTTGCTAGCTGTGGGACGTCAGGTCAGTGACTAAAACACTCGCTCTGTCAACTTCTTCATCCTAAAAAGAGGGTTAGAGAGTGCCCACCACATGGGCCTATTGTGAGAATTAAAAGAAACAGTCCAGGCTGTTGTGAGAAGAGTGAGCATTCAATAAAGCCTGGCCAGTTCGAATGTGGTGCAGAATGCTGTCCGTTCATGATGTTTTACCAAATTGGTTGCTTTCTTGATCTCAGATTGCCAAATCCTGGTGGAATGAGACATTTCTAGTATTTCTTCAGGGTCCCAAAGCCTGTGACAGAGTGTTAGGCATGTATGGGGCACTTGGCAAACACCTGTCAACAACGTGCCTGGTAAATCCCAATCTGTACAGTTCACATGGGACAGTCAGGGAAGGCCACACTGGTCTTTCAATGATATAGATGATAAAATCATTAAAAAAAAAAAAATATATATATATATATATATATATAACCTAAAATTTTCCCTTTTTAACCACATTGAAATATATAATTCAGTGCTGTTAATTCACAATGATCTGCTACCATCACCAAAACTTTCCTATTACCGAAACAGAAATCCTGTACCAATTAAACATTAACTCCCCACTCCCTATCCCTGCCCCAGCCCCTGGTAACCTGTATTCTAGTTTCTGACTCTATAAATTTGTTTATTCTAATTATTTTATATCAGTGAGATTACACAATATTTGTCCTTTTGTGCCTGGCCTATTTTACTCAACATGATGTCCTCAAGGTTCATCCATGTTGTCACATGCATCAGGACTTCATTCCTTTTGTACATTCCATTGGATGTATGTACCACATTTTTTTTCTCCAATCACTGGTTGATAGACACTTGGGTTCCTTCCATCTTTTGGCAATTGTGAATAATGCTGCCATGAACATCGGTGTGTAAACATCTGTTCGAGTATTGAAAACAAGGGCTTTCAATTCTTTTGGGTATATACCTAGAAGTTGAACTGTCAGATCATATGGTAATTCTATACTTTTTCTTCATGGGGGGTGTATTGCTGCCATTCTTGGGAACAAAAATTTCATAAAAGACAAAAATGCAACAGGCCTCTATAGATATTGGCAGAGTTACAAATACTGCATTCTGTTAATGCTCAAGTTAAAATTAGACATAAGGAACGCAATAATAATTCATCTAAGAGAATTCATTGTCAGATTTATATTGAAATAGCAAGGTATTTTCCAATGAATTATTTTAGCAACGTTTTCCTATGGTACAGCCAAGAGATGCCCATGTACAATGGTTACATCAAAATAGAAATATGAACACAGTTGCATACATCCCTCTCCCTGCACCTTTTTCCGCCCCTCTGTAGCCAACTGTTCTGATTTGCTAATGTTGCCAGAATGCAAAACACCAGAAATGTATTGACTTTTATAAAAGGGGGTTTATTTGGTTACAAAGTTACAGTCTTAAGGTCATAAGTGTCCAAAGTAACACATCAGCAATTGGGTACCTTCACTGGAAGATGGCCAATGGCATCTGGAAAACCTCTGTTAGCTGGGAAGGCACATACGTGGCTGGCATCTGCTCTAGAATTCTGGTTTCAAAATGGCTTTCTTTCAGGATGTTCCTCTCCAGGCTGCAGTTCCTCAAAAATATCACTCTTAGTTGCTCTTGGGGCATTTGTCCTCTCTTAACTTCTCCGGAGCAAAAGTCTGCATTCGAAAGCCATCTCCAAAATGACTCTACAAGCTGCAGCTCCTCTCTCAGCTCCTGTGCATTCTTCAAAGTGTCCCTCTTGGCTGTAGCAAGCTTGCTCCTCCTGTCTGAGCTTATACAGTGCTCCAGTAATTTAATTCAGACCCACCCTGAATGGGTGGGGCAACACCTCTATGGAAATTAGCCAACCATAGGTCTTGTCCACAGTTGATTGAATCACATCTCCATGGAAACACTGAAAAGATTCCAAAATCTAATCAACACCAATATGTCTGCCCACACAAGATTGCATCAAAGATAAAGGCGTTCTGGGGGACATAATACATTGAACTGGCACACTAACCTAATGAACAAGTTCTGATGCCAACTGCTCAGAGGTCGTTTAACAATTCCATGCCAAAGATGCTCTTTTGTATCAACAAAAAGATATTTATAAATTTGTTAATTCACTAGCTCTACTTTTTATCATACATTGTCACCTCAAGAAATCTAAAAAGCTTAGATACTGTAAAATAATGAATCTTATCTGCAATAAACACAGGTATTTTTTAAAAAAATGCACATAGAACTATAGTTATAATCTAAAACTGTCTTCACGATATAGAGATACTAGCAAAGAGCCCTTCCTCTTCTTCCTCTTCTTCCTCTTCCACTATTTCAATGACTAAGTACAGAAATGTGTCTGGCTCCAAGAGATGGATTAGCAAAGTCACTCCCAGAAGACAGGCCTTCCTTTAAACTAACACAAGAACATTTCTATAGGGATTATCTTTCTACTTCTATTTTTAGTATACTTTGGACATTAGGACTTGTATTTAATACACAGCAATAACTAAAATGCCTACAAACCACTATGGTTAAACAATCTTGTCTAACAACTCACAGGCAAAGAACCCTTCCCTCTGCACTTCCTTCCCTACCCCACCTCCACCCTCTCACCCATTGCTCCAAGACATCTAGTTCAACAGTGCCGCTCCCCAAACACAGCCATTCCTCTGTATTAACAGAAAAAATACTTAAAGTGTTATTTTACACTCTGTACTTTTAACATATGTTGTACACTTCTAAGCATCTAGAAAAACTAGATGTTTCAAATAAGGATTTAAATTTGTCCACGATACACACAATAGCTGTGAATAAACCATACACGTGTAACAAAGGATATAATCTGCAAATGTCTTCTAAATAGGAACATTATGGTCTAGAACCCTTCCCTTCTCACCTCTATCAACTCAGTGGTTGCATCTGCAATGCTTAGAGGGTTTTTGTTTTTGTTTTTTAACGATTTTGCTTCCACAAGTAAAATTCTGTCATGTTCAAACAGAGTCTCCCCTATAAATTTTAACATGAAATGTACAAAATGTATTAGTTTACTAACTCTACTTCTGTCATACACTGGTCTGGAAAGTGTAAAAAATTAGGACTCATTTGTCCACTATATACATTATATACACAGTGAAGTAAAACAAAATGCACAGAACATACAGGATAACGGTTTATCTTGCCCAACTACAGACTTCCTGGCATAGAGCCCTTGGCACTTCCTTCTCCCTCCTCCCTGAAACAGCACAAACAGAATGTGTACTGCTCTGAAGGTGGTTTGACCATTCCATCTCCAAAAAATATTTCAGATGACTTTTTCTTTTTAATTCAGTTTTATTGAGATATTCACATACCATACAATCATCCATGGTGTATAATCAAAAGTTCACAGTACTATCATATAGTTGTGCATTTATCACCCCAAGTCTATTTTTGAACGTCTTCCTTAAACCAGAAAGAATCAAAATCAGAATAAACAATAAAAATTAAAAAATACCCAAATCACCCCCCCCTCCACCCCACCCTATTTTTCATTTAGGTTTTGTCCCCATTTTTCTACTCATCCATCCATACACTGGATAAAGGGAGTGTGATCCACAAGACTTTCACAATCACACTGTCACTCCTTGTAAGCTACACTGCTATACAATCATCTTCAAGAGTCAAGGCAGTATGATGGTTTCAGATATTTACTTCTAGCTATTCCAATACATTAAAACCTAAAAAGGGTTATCTATATAGTGTGTAAGAATGTCCACCAGAGTGACCTCTCGACTCCATTTGAAATCTCTCAGCCACTGAAGCTTTATTTCATTTCGCATCCCCCTTTTGGTCAAGAAGATGTTCTCAATCCCATGATGCTGGGTCCAGATTCATCCCTGGGAGTCATATCCTGTGTTGCCAGGGAGATTCACACCCCTGGGAGTCAGGTCCCACGTAGGGAGGAGGGCAGCGAGATCACCTGCCAAAGTGGCTTTGTTAGAGAGAGGGCCACATCTGAGCAACAAAGAGGCACTCGGGGGGAGACTCTTAGGCACAATTATTAGCAGGTTTAGCCTCTCCTTGCAGCAACAAGCTTCATAGGGGCAAGCCCCAAGACAGAGGGCTCAGCACATCAAGCCTTCAGTCCCCAGTGTTTGTGAGAAAATTAGCAACAATCCAGGTGAGGAAGTCCAACACCTCTGCATCCTCCCCCAGCTCTTCAGGGGGGCCCCAAATATATTTTTTCCCCACCCAAATTACTTTAGAAAGCATATTGGAATGTTACTGTTGACCATAGACTCCAGTTTGCTTTGATTATGTTTTTTCCCAAACACCATCCCTTTTTCAACACTCTGGATGGATGATATTCATTTGTTCTCCCACATGAGAACATTTTTATATTTGTACATTTAGCAACAGTCATTGGCCACTCCACTTTTTGCCAAATTATACAGTCCCAGTCTTCATCATCTATCTTTACCTCTGGTGTCATACATTCCCCTATTCCACCTCTTTCAGCTTTACGCACAGACATCTTTGTTCCATGTACTTACAATATTGTGCTACCATTACCCAGTATTATGCTACCTATTTCTGGATCTACAGAATCAATCCTGCTGAATATTTCTATAGTCCTTCAGCATCAAATGCCTGATCTCTACCCTCTTTCTACCTCCTGGTAGCCTGTGTTATCAGCTTTTAACTCTCAAAGTTTGCTCATTAGTGTTATTTCATATTAGTGAGATCATACAGTATTTGTCCTTTTGTTTCTGGCTAACTTCACTCAACATAATATCCTCAAGGTTCATCCACATTATTACATGTTCCATGTCTTTGTTCTGTCTTACAGCTGCATAATATTCCCTCATGTGTATATATCACAGTTTGTTTATCCACTTGTCCAGTGATGGACATTTGGGCTGTTTCCATCTCTTGGCAATTGTGAATAATGCTGCCATAAACATCAGTTTACAAATGTCCATTTGTGTCTTAGCTTTAAGTTCCTTTGAGTATATACCTAGCAATGGAATAGCTGGGTCATACGGCAAATCTGTACTTAACTTCCTGAGGAACCTCCACACTGTCTTCCAGAATGGTTGCACCATTCTACATTCCCACCAGCCATGAATAAGTGTGCCTCTTTCCCCACATCCTCTCCAGCACTTGTCATTTTCTCCTTTTTGGATATTCTGGTAGGTGTGAGATGGTATTTCATTGTGGTTTTGATTTGCATTTCCCTAATAGCTAGTGAAGCTGATTTTTCATGTGTTTTTGAGCCATTTGTATTTCCTCTTTGGAAAAGTGTCTGTCCATGTCTTTTGCCCATTTTTTAATTGGGTTGTTTGTCTTTCTGTTGTTGACTTGTAGGATTGCTTTATATATTCAGGATATTAAGCCCTTATCTGATACGTGGTTTCCAAATATTGTCTCCCATTGTGTAGGCTGCCTTTTTTTACTAACAAAGTCCTTTGATGTACGAAAGTGTTTGATTTTGAGGAGATCCCATTTGTCAATTTGTTCTTTGGTTGATCGAGCTTTGGGTATAAGGTCTAGGAAACCACCTCCTATCACAAGATCTTTAAGATAGTGCCCTACATTTTCTTCTAAGAGTCTTATGGTCTTAGCACTTATGTTTAGGTCTTTGATCTAATTAGAGTTAATTTTTGTATAAGGTGTGAGGAAGGAGTCCTCTTTCATTCTTTTGGAAATGGATATACAGTTTTCTAAACACCATTTATTGAAGAGGCTGCTCTGTCCCAGTTGATTTGACTTGACTGCCTTATCAAAGATCAATTGTTTGTAGATGCGAGAGTCTATTTATGAACACTCAATTCGATTCCTTTGGTCAGTATCTCTGTTCTTATGCCAGTACCATGCTGTTTTGAGCACTGTAGCTTTGTAATATGCTTCAAAGTCAGGTAGTGTGAGACTTTCCACTTCGTTCCTCATTTTCAAGATATTTTTGGCTATTCGGGGCATCTTGTCCTTCCAAATAAATTTGATTATTGGTTTTTCTATTTCTGCAAAGTAAGGTGTTGAGATTTTAATTGGTATTGCATTGAATCTATAAATCAGTTTTGGTAGACTTGACATCTTAATTATATTTAGTCTTCCAATCCATGAACATGGTATGTTCTTCCATTTTTTTTAGGTCCTGTTCAGTTTCTTTTAGCAGTTTCTTGTAATTTTCTTTATATAGGTCTTTTGTGGCCTTCGTTAAGTTTATTCCTAAATACTTGATTCTTTTGGTTGCTATTGTAAATGGAAATTTTTTTTTATTTCTTCCTCTGTACATTACTTGTGTACAAGAACACTACAGATTCTTGCATGTTGATCTTGTAGCCTGCCACTTTGTTGTATTCATTTATTAGCTCTAATAGCTTTGTTGTAGATTTTCCTGGATTCTCATTTTGCAGATGACATATAGAATCATGTCATCTGCTAACAATGACAGTTTTACTTCTTCCTCTCCAGTTTGGATGCCTTTTACTTCTTTTTCTTGCCTGATTGCTCTAGCTAGAACTTCCAGCACAATGATGAATAACAGTGGTGACAGTGGGTATCCCTGTCTTCTTCCAGATCTTAGAGGGAGAGCTTTCAGTCTCTCCCCATTGAGTACGATGCTAGCTGTGGGTTTTTCATATATTGCCTTTAACATACTGAGAAAATTCCCTTCTATTCCTGTCCTTTGAAGTGTTTTCATCAAGAAAGGATGTTGAATTTTGTCAAATGCCTTTTCTGCATCAACAGAGATGATCATGTGGTTCTTTTGCTTTGATTTATTGATGTGGTGTATTACACTAATTGATTTTCTTATGTGTAACCAGCCTTGCATACCTGGAATAAACCCCACTTGGTCATGGTGTATAATTCTTTTAATGTGCTGCTAGATTCGATTTGCAAGTATTTTGCTGATGATTTTGCATCTATATTTATTTAAAAGATTGGTCTATAATTTTCTTTTTTTGTAGTATCTTTGTCTGATTTTGGTATTAGGGTGATGTTGGCTTCATAGAATGAGTTGGGAAGCTTTCCTCCTCTTCAGTTTTTTTGAAGAGTTTGAGTAGGATTGGTATTAATTCTTTCTTGAATGCTAAGTAGAATTCACACGTGAAGCCATCTGGTCCTGGGCTTTTCTTTTTTGGGGGCTTTTTGATGACTGACTCAATCTCTTTGCTTGTGACTCGTTCGTTGAGGTCCTCTGTTTCTTTTTGGGTCAATGTTGGTTGTTAATGTTTTTCTAGGAAGTTGTCCATTTCGTGTAAATTATCCAGTTTATTAGCATATGTGCTCATAGTATCTTCTCATTATCTCCTTTATTTCTGCAGGGTCAGTAGTTATGTTTCCTTTCCCATTTCTGATTGCATTTATTTGCATCTGCTCTCTTTGTGTGTGTGTGTGTGTGTGTGTGTGTATGTGTGTGTGTGTGTTTTGTTCGCCTAGCTAGGGGTCCATCAAATTTGTTGATTTTCTCAAAGAACCAGCTTCTGGTTTGTTGATTCTCTCTATGGTTTTCCTGTTCTCCATTTCATTTATTTCTGCTGGTGATCTTTGTTATTTCTTTCCTTCTGTTTGCTTTGGGGTTTATTTGCTGTTGTTTCTCTAGATTCTTCCAGGTGACAGTTAACTCATCAATTTTTGCTCTCTCTATATATAATATAGGCATTTAAGGCAATAAATTTCCCTCTCAGCACCACCTTTGCTGCATCCCATAAGTTTTGATATGTTGTGGTTTCACTGTCATTTGCCTCAAGGTATTTACTAATTTCTCTTGTAATTTCTTCCTCTACCCACTGGTTTTCTAAGAGTGTGTTGTTTAATCTCCATGTATTTGTGAATTTTTCAATCTTCTGCCTGTTATTTGTTTCCAACTTCATTCCATTATGATCTGAGATAGTGTTTTTTATAATATCAATATTTTTAAATTTGTTGAGACTGCTTTGTGACCCAGCATGTGGTCTATCCTAGAAAATGTTCCATAAGCACTAAAGAAGAATGTGTATCCTGCTGTTGTGGAGTATAGTGTTCTATAAATGTCTGTTAAGTCTAGCTCATTTATCATACAATTTAACATCTCTGTTTCCTTGTTGAGCCTCTGTCCAGATGTTCTATCCATTGATGAGAGTGCTGTACTGAAGTTTCCAACTATTATTGTAGAGTTATCCACTTCTCCTTTTAGTATTCTCAGTGTCTGCCTCATGAATTTTGGGGTACTCTGGCTTGGTGCATAAATTTTATGATTGTTTTCTTGATGAATTGACCCTTTTATTAATATATAGTGTCCTTCTTGTCTCTTTTAATTGTTTTACTTTTGAAGTCTACTTTGTCTGATATTAATATTTGTCTGATATTAATATAGCTACTTCCACTATATTATACTTCCCAAAAGCATGAAGTATCTTTTTCCAACCTTTCACTTTCAGCCTATTTTTGTCCTTGTGTCTAAGGTGAGTTTCTTGTAGACAGCATATAGATGGGTCCTGTTTTTTAATCCATTTTGCCAGTCTGTGTCTTTTTATTGCAGAGTTTAATCGATTAACATTTAGAGTTATTACTGTAAGGGCAGTACTTTCTTCTATCATTTTGTCTTTTGGATTTTATATGTCATGTCTTATTTTTTCCTCTCTCTCTTTTTACCCTTCCGGATAATCTTCATGTCTACACTTTTCTCTAAACCTCTTTCTCCTGTCTTTTCCTATTAGCCTGTAGCACTCCCTTTAGCACCGGTCTCATATTCACGAACTCTCTCAGTATCTGCTTGTCTGAAAATATTTTAATCTCTCCCTCATTTCGAAGGACAGTTTTGATGGATATAGAATTCTTGGTTAGCAGTCCTTCTCTTTCAGTATGTTAAATATATCATACTACTGTCTTCTCACCTCCATGGTTTCTGTGGAGAAATCTGTGCATAGTCTTATCAAGCTTCCCTTGTATGTGATGGATTGCTTTTCTTTTGCTATTTTCAGAATTCTGTCTTTGACACTGAAGTGTGATCACTAAGTGCCCTGGAGTACATCTATTGGGGTCTATTCTGTTTGGGGTGCACTGTACTTTTTGAATCTCTAATTTTCTGTCTTTCATAAGAGTTGGGAAATTTTCAGTGATTATCTCTTCTATTATTCTTTCTGCCCCTTTTTTCCTCTCTTTTCCCTCTGGGACACCTATAACATGTATGCTTGTGCATTTCATGTTGTCACTCAGCTCCCTAAGACCTTGCTCATATTTTCCATTCTTTTCACCATCTCTTCTTTCATGTGTGTGAATTCAGATGTCTGGTCTTCCAATTCACTGATCCTTTCTTCTGCCTGTTCAAATCTACTGTTGTATCCCTCCATTGTCTTTTTCATCCCCTCCATTATGCCTTTCATTCCCATAAGTTCTGTCATTTGTTTTTTCAAGTTTATGAATTCTTCCTTATGGTCATCCAGTGTCCTTCTTATATCCTTCATCTCTTTTGCTATGTCTTCCCTCAGTTCATTGGCGTAATTTTTGAATTGATTTAGATTTCTTTGAACATCTCCAATTAGTTCTTCCTTCAGCTCATTGAATTGATTTAGCAATAATTGCTTCAACTCCTGTATCTCTGTTGAACTATTAGTTTGTTCCTTTGGCTGATCCGTATTTTCATGTTTCCTAGTACTGCTCATTATCTTAAGCTGTCTAGGCATCTGACTTTCTTGATTAGTTTATTCTGGAGCTTGTTTTCACTCTTTTACCTAGGATATTTTTGTTGGTTGGCTTTGTTCTCTAACCTTTGGTGTTTAGTTCAGCTTATTCTAGACCTTTAACTTAGATTCTGTTTAGTTGATCAGAGTTTTTCACCTCTTGTTTTTCTGTTTCTTGCCCTGCCTCTATGTTGCCTTTTTGTGTGGTGATCTCCTCAGATATTGTCAGCCCCAGTCAGGTTTTCCAAGTCCAGAGAGGCCCAGATCTCAGGAAAAGAGTATGGAGTTTTCTTGAAAATGAGACCCCCCTGAAGGCCTTTAGAATCTGTGCTTCTCCTATGCTGTCCAGCAGGTGGCGCTTGCCAGCCCGCAGTTCCCCCACCAGTTAAAGGAGGTGAGGAGCCTTTCGTTCCCTAGATGACCCTAACCCAGTCCGGAACATGGCTGACTGAAGCTAGCTAACAAATTCCAAACCCTGGGATCTGAGCTCCCCAAAGGGTGGGAAGTTACAGTGTTTAGCGAACTTTCTCCACCACCAGACTTACTGCTTTGTCTCTCAGAGCTATCTTAGCTCTGCTCTTGCCTGGGCCCAAATTGCAAGTCTTTGAGACTTTTTGTAGTGGGCTTCTTTGAGAAATTGCTTTAGAAAAAGAGAAAAAAAATTAAAAAAAAAAAAAAAAAGGAAGGGCCTAGTATGGACTATTTACAGTCTTTGCAGATCTAATGGGCTACTGAAATGCTAAAAGACCAGGAGCTGAGGGCGATTGAGGAGCAATCAAGAACGCAGAGAAGCTGGCTTTTCAGACAAGGGCTCTCCGTCCTGGGATTTGCATATGTGTCTGATTCTGTTTGAGTCCTGCCTTTCTCTATATTATGTTCACCTGACTCCAAAAAGTCTCTGTTTTTATTTTGTTCACTATTTTTTGGCTGTTTTGCTAGCCCTATCTCCTCTCCGCTGAGCTGACTGCTCCCAGATTTTCCGGTGTCTGCTCCCAGTTTATCTATGGTTGCAGCTTTTGTTCTCCCTCCTGGTTCCCAGTGCAGATGGCCCCTCCTCCCTTGGGACTGTGTCTGGCAGGGAGGGGTGCGGGACCCCTGGCGGCAAGAACTTACAGATTTCGCTGATCTCAGCTGTTCCACACATTCATTGAGTGTTGTATGGAGTTTGTCCAATCTCAAATTCCTCTGTGGTGTACGGTCCATGCAGTTCCTGGCTTTCTACCAACTGCCCCGGAGGAGTAACTACAACTTAGACCTCACCACTCCGCCTTCATATGGCTTTCAACAAAACAATATCTACAAAATGTGTTATTTTACTACCTCTACTTTTAACATACTTCGTGCACTTCTAAACATCTAGAAAGACTAGATGCTTCAAATAAGTAGCACAGTAGCATTCAATAAACTACACACACATAACAACTGTTACATCTCAAAGTGTCTTCTAAATAGAAACATTCTGGTCTAGAGCCCTTCATTTCTCCTGATTCCTTCTCTCCACCACAAACCCAGTTTGGATGAGTTAGAGGCACACATGTCACTTAGATGGGGTTTTATAATTTCATTTCCAAAAGTCATTTTCAGAAGACAGCCTTTCTAGGAATTTTAACACAAAGTGTACAAAATGTGTTAGTTTCCTAACTCTACTTTGGTCATACATTGGCAATGTCTTTAATATCTAGAGACTAGATATTATAAAATTAGGACTCATTCGTTCAGTATATACACAATATATACAGTACAGCAAAGTTAAATGAATGCACATAACATACAGGGCAATGGATGATCAGAAATGCTCTAGTACACACTAGCAAAACACCTTTTTCAACTTCTTCCCTCCCACCTCCCTCAAACCAATGAACAAGTACAATGTTCAGAGGTGCTTTAACAATTCTATTCCCAAAGACAGTATTTCTCATCAATTTTTAAGAGCTATTTACAGTGTTATCCTACTGCCTCTATTTCTAAACACATCAAGTACCTCTAAACATTTAAAAAGACTAGCTATTTCAAATAAGAATTTACTTGTTTACTGCATATATAGTATTGTTAAATAAAACCGTACACACATAACAATGGTTATAATCTGAGGTATCGGCTAAACATGACCATCTTGGCCTCGAACCATTCCCTCCTGACTTCCTTTCTCCACCACCAGTTCAGTAGACAAGTACAGGCAAGTGTAATGCTTTGAGGTGATTGAACAAATTCATAACCAAAAGTCATTTACAGAAGACAAGCTTTCCAATAAATTTCATCACAAAGTATACAAAACACGCTAATTTTAATAACTCTACTTTGTCATACACTGGCAACCTCTTTAACATCTACAGACTAGATGCTGCAAAATTAGGACTCATTTGTCCATTATATACACTATATATACAGCCAAATAAAATGCACAGAACATACAGAAAAAGTTCTGTCTGAACATACTAGCATATTACCTTTTGCTATTGCGTCCCTCCCACCTCCTCCAAACCACTGAACAAGTATATGGACAAGTTGTATGCCACTCACAGAGATGGTTTTAACAATCCCATTTCCAAAAGACACTATTTCCTATGAATATGAGCAAAACAGTATTCACAAAGTAAAATTTTACTACTTCTACTTTTAACATACGTCAGGCACTTCTAAACATCTAGACAGACTAGATGTTTCAAATAATGACATAGTTTGTCCACTATATACATAACAGTCTTGAATAAACTGCACACATGTAACAACAATTAATCAGAAAGGATCGTCTAAATATGCACATTTTACTCAAGAACGCTTCCCTTTTATCCTTCCTCCACCAACCCTGGGGGCTATACTGCTCAAAATTTCAGAAGACAATCTTTCTTAGGAATTTTAACACAAAATGTACAAGATGTATGAGTTTACTAACTCTATTTTTCTCATACACTGGCAACCTCTTAACATCTAGAAGACTAGATGCAAATTAGGATATGTGTGTCCATTATATACACTATATATACAGCAAAGCAAAAACAAATGTACAAACATAGGGACAATGGTTAATTTTGTCTCATTATAAACACACTGGCATAGAGCCCTTTGCACTTCCTTCTCCCTCCTCCCCCAAACCAGTGTACAAAATGTGTACTACTCAGAGAGGTGGTTTGGCCATTCCAAAAAACCCCAAAATATTTCATATGAATTTTAACAAACAGATAATTACAAAATGTGTTCCTCTGCTACCTCTACTTTTAATATATGTCAGGTACTTCAAAACATCTAGGAAGAGGAGATATTTCAAAAAGTACTTAGCATTATCTATTATATACACAGTAGTGAGGAATAAATTGCACACACAGAACAATGGTTATAATATGAAACTATCTTCTAAATATGACCAGTCTGGCATAGCACCTTCTCCTCTTCTTCTTAGCCTTCTGCTTCTTGGCCTCCAACCCACAGAACAAGTGTGGATGTGTGACTCTCCCGCTGTTGCTTCCAGAGGCAGTCGAAATTCCATTTCAAAGTCATTTCCAGAAGACATTTCTAAGATTTTTCTTTCCCTAACAAATGGGCATTACAAGACATGTGATTTTCTAACTCTACTTTATCATATGTCAGCAACATCGTTACATCTAGAAAGTCTAGACGTGGCAAAAGTTTTCTTTAAAAAGGTTGGGGGAAAATTTGAGAGCAGCTTTTTCATATTACATACACAGGCCTTCTTCTATAAACGGCCAGAAAATCTTCCTAAAAGATGGTGGGCACTTCTTACTGGACAAATGTCGCAGTTCAGCCAACCATTTCTCTCTTCCAATGCCAAGCACGGTCAGGCAGAAGGAAGACTAGGCGCCCTGCAGCCCGCTAACCGCTCCACCCCGCGACGTCCAGGGCTCTGCTCACCTCCCAGGCCCGCCGAGGCCTCTGCCCGTCGTTGTCGGGACGGGGCGGTCACCCCAGTCCCGGATCTGTACTGCTCCGTGGCCCGAGCCGAGGAGAGGACGGAGCTTGAGTCTACGCGACCCGCCTTCTGGGCCCTCGAGTCCCCCAACAGCCCTCGGCCCTCCGGAAGCCGCCGTCGTTCTCTCCCGACACGCCCGCCCGGAGCAGGTCTGGGCAGGGAAACCCGGCGGCCCGCGGGGACCAGGCTCGGAGAGGCCGGCGCCGCCGTCGGGACATCATGGGGGGAAGGGAGGACAGGGTCCTGCCACTGCCCCAGGGCCTGGACCAAGACGGCGGGCAGTCGCGGGGAGGACTCTGGGTCTCCGCAGGGAAGGGCCCACAGGGCGCCCCCGAGCCCCCAGCTCCCCCACTGGCCCGGGCCGGAGGGGTCCGAGGGGTCCGAGGGCCTGGAAGGTCTGGAGACCGCAGGCCGCGCTCTGCTTTCAGCTGTGCTCTGCTTTTCACCGCGCTCCGCTTTTCACCGCGCTCTCCGCCGGAACTGGTAATTCTATACTTTTTTTTTTTTTTTTAAGTAGCACTGTACAAAGCAACAGTGAACCCTAATGTAAAATACTGACCCTGGTTCATAGTACAGTGATAATAATATTCTTTCTCAACTGTAACAAATGTAACACACTAATGCAAGGTGCTAATAATAGGGTGGCATATGGGAACTCTTATTTTCTGCATGATTTTTCTATAAGCCTATGACTTCTCTAATAAAAAAAATAATTTAAAAAAGCACAGAGAAATATTGTGTAGGAGAAGGAGGCAGCTGGGACCCTTGTATGACTTCTCCAGGAGGCCTTAGACAATGTGGCTCGGATGGGCATGGCTTCAAATCCCAACTCCGCCACTGACAAACTGAAGGCATTCAGTGTGTCCAACCCCCTGAGAGCCTCAGCTTTCTTATCTGTAAAGTGGGGATAACAAGCCTGCAGGGTTGGGGTAATTAAATGAGACATTTAAAGTAAGGAATGGCATGTGGAAGGCACGCCATGAATGGAAACGATTATCATTAGCAGTACATTTGGGGATAAAATCCCTGGCTTACTCACTTTACATGGCAGTTTTGTGGATCAAGTGAGACTGGATGCGACCAGGCTTTCAAAATATTTATAAAGTTCAATGCAAATGAAGTTATTAAAAACCAGACTAAAGTCTAAATCATCCAACATAAATATCCTTTCTGTTTACACATGCAAAGCAGACCACAAAAGCATAAGGAAGAAACTGTTGGGGAAATTCAGAGACAGAGTTGCTTGAACCTCAATGATCCAGTTACCTAAAACTGCAAAGAATTTTCAAGATCATCTGACTCTCCTCATTTTTCAGGTAGGAAACTAGGCTCAATGAATGCAGCTGGGTGGACAAAACAAACAGCCTGAATAGGCAGCACTGAGACTAGAACTCTGGACCCAAAGGCCCTTTGCACTATTTCCCACCCTTCGGACCTGCCTTCCCAGTTGTCTGCCCTCCAGAACATTCTCAAGCAAGCCTCGGATGCAACTAAAAAAATAACTAAATAAATTCTAGATCAGCTTTCTCACCTGAACATTTCTCGACTGCCTGGGGGTTGCAGAGAAAACACCTCTGGTCTCTTTTTCTAACTTCTTTTCTCAATAATGGCATAAAAATTGAAATGAGCAGCTAAGGAGGACTAATGTATCTTGGGGAAAATATCCTTACTCCAGGCTGCTTCTTTGTCCCACCACACCAAGGCACTGAGCTCTGGGATCCTGGCCTTGATGTCTGGTTGAGTTCAGGCGGGTGACCAAACATCCAAATTTGACCAAGAAAACTCTTCTACATTGGGAGAAGGCTCAGCAACAGTTTTCATAAAGTTTCCAGTGTTTTAAACACTCTGCATGTAATGGTGGATTTAAATGTTCTTTTCTTGCCCATAACGAGGCTGCCTTGTTTCCCAGTCCTGCATCCATCGGTCAGCAAATCTTGCCGAATCATTCTTTCTTTCCATCCCCATGGCACCGGCCTGCAGCAGCCCTCACACTTCACGCCTTCCACAGCCTCCCCACTGGGATCTCGCACGCAAGCCTCGCCCCAACCCCAAACCCTGCACCCTGCCTGCATATGGGCCCCAGTTTCAACCTCCACAAATATCCCCCAGATCCTGTCACTTCAGAGTTCCCCTGGTCCACAGGCCAAAATCTTAAGTCTTCGCTAAAATAGCTCTCTCCTCTTTCATTCCCACTTTATCTCCCTAGCTCCCCTAGAAAACGAATTTACTGCTCTTTCCTGTTTGCATGCCGTTCTCCATATCTCCAATGCCCTTCCACCTCTGCTGATCCAGATCCCAGGGAGCCTTCAAGTCCTCGACAATGATACTTCTTGCACAAAGTTTCTACCAGTAATTGCAGCCAAAAATTACGTGTTCCCAGACCCAGCCACCACACTGTGTGCCCATAAATTCTTTGGTATCACTCCCCCTGCTTATCACGGAGACCCTCCCAGAGGGCATATTCTTTTACAGCAGGGACCGTATTTCATTCTTTACCCCTCCACCACGTTGAGCATTTTATCTTTGACATCCTAGATGCTCAATAATTATTTGTTGATCAAATAAAAGGGGAAAAAAGTTTGTTTTTTTTTTTTAGCAGAATGTCTCCCAAGACACCCAGCAGAATTTAGTGGGCTGAGAATTGGATTCAATTCTGATTCTTCTCTGAATATCAAATTGAAAGTTCACTGGCTGCTTCTGAGCCTGTTTCCCCATCGGTGACCACATGACGAGAACGCTTCCTAACCCACCTAACCAGGCTACTTATTTTCACCTAAAAGGGGGGCAACATCATGCTTGCTTTGTATTTTCTTCATAAGCAGGCTAAGTACACAGAAACCTGGAGGATTCTGTTTATAAAAGACCCTGGGCGGGTTGCTCAGAGTTCACGGCCAGCCCACAGGAGAAAGACAGTTTCTCTCACCAACCAGAAAGGAAACAGCTGTGGTGACAGATGTTGGTGGCACTGATTATTCCAGTGCTGTTTGCATTCAGATTTTCTAGGCAGTCTTGGTTTCTTGAAGTCAGTCTTGTTTGACGGGTTTCCCCTGGTCTGGTCTTGGGGGTGAACACAAACTGCTCCCCCCATACGGTTTTATTCATTTTACCCCTCTACTCACGAACACGGTATAAAGGACAGGCACCCACTGCAGCTTTCCCCACTCCCAAGTGACTCAGTGCTTCATTTTGAACCTCAACAGCCTGCAGGAGAGAACCCTTTTCATTCCTCATCGGGCTGCTTGTGTTTCTGTAGGTGTATGTGTGTTGGGTGGGAAGGGTTGCGGGTGTCTGGCTTGACAACATCCAGGGCCAATCTCTCCAAAAGACGGGCAAACTTCTGCTCCCACTCGGGACTTCAACTGAATACCAAAAAGGGGTTTCTTTGTTCCCTCTAAGGGAGTATTTACTTTGAGCTTGTAAAATGAATTAATGAAAGGAAATGACACCTTCAGCTTCTGGGGAAAGGGTGGTAGGAGAAATCAGGAAGGAGGAGAGATTTCTCCTGTCCCAAATAAATGGGGGGAGGGGAATGAGGATGGCAGGGAGGGAGGATCCTAAAAGGTTTTCTGAAATAGATCCTGCTAGCAAACGGGCTACTCTTTTCTGGGATTAAAAGTTCCTTCATAATACTGTAAGCCCCATGTATATGCAAGCAGTTGGGAGTTATTACGGCCCTAAAATAGGCAACCATTCGCTTGATCTTTCAGTTCAATCCTATTAGGGGCCCCCTGGAGCTCGGGAAAGATACCAGCCTGTCATGTCCCTGTTGCTGTGACAACCCTGTCTTTATAGAACAAGAAAGAGAAATGGTAGTGATTGGCAGACCCTGCTTGCCCCAGTATGTAACACAAAGGGCGACAAAACGAAGAGGAAGTTAGGCCCTTCTCTGAGGCCCGAGGCTTCTTAACCCTACACCACCTTCCACCTGGTGCAAGCCCCCAGCTCCCGCCTCTGCCAAAGGGAAGGGACGGCACCGCCGGCGTTAAAATGCCCATGCCCAAAGAGCACTGATTTTTTTTGTTGTTTAATTGTCACTGATGCCATTAAAAAAAGAAAAAGAAACTCTTCCTTCAACTTCGTCGGGAGAAAAATGTGATTGGGGGCTGGAGGCGGAGACGGCTGGGCGGGAGGCATTGTCAGCCGGGCACTGTTTGCCCGTCGTTGGGGTTGGGGAGAGGCGGTCCGGGCCTGATAAATCCCACCATATGGTGCCAGACTCCAACTCGCCGGCCATAAATAACGGCCTCCCTTTTCGGGTTTTCTCTCTGGGCTCCTCCGATTCTTGCTCAGAGGGCGGAAAAGTGCAAAATACTGTCTGCGCGCGGCCTGGAGCCGGGGGCGGGGGCTGGCTCAGCCGCCCAAAGCGGGCGCGGCGGGGTGGCCCCGAGGCGAGACCCGCGGTGACAAAGGCCGCGGCCCGCGCCGCCGTCTCCCGAACCCGGGCCGGAGTCGCTGAGAGTCGCCCCATCCCATCAGGGGCCGTTGGTTGCAAAAGTTAAAAAAAAAAAAAAAAAAAGTAACGGAAGCGAAGGCATTTTTCTCTGCTCTTTCCCTTTTGAAAAGCCGGTGACCCGGCGGCCCAACGCGTCCGGGGCGAAGGCGCCGCTGCTGCGCCAGGCGGGCACCCGGAGCGCCTGCGGGCGTGGAAACATTCTGCCCGGGACAACTGCCTCACTCTGCTTTGCAGCTCGGCCAGGGTTTGCTCAGGAGCTCGCTCCAGCCAAATCCAGCTTGCCGTCTCACCAAATAGAAATAAACTCAGGGCCGTGGCCAAGGACCCGAGTTGCCCTGATATTTCCAACGATCAGGAGTTAAATATGATTTCCGGAGGGTACAGGGGGAAGCTCTATACCGAGCACTTTTCTTCCTGACTTTTTAGGGGGGAGGGGGAGAAGAATAAGAAAGAAAGGAAACGAAAGGAAAGGACAGGAAAAGAAAAGTTTCTTTCGGGGAAAGCAGTGAAATAGGAAATGAAGCTCCGCTCTGTAGTTAAGCTGAAAGGAAACGCCGTCTAATCCTGACAAGTAGCGCACTTAAAACAAAACTCTTTTATCTTCCTGCGTGCAGAGCCCCGCAAACCTTGTTCGGACTCCTGCAGGGGGAAAGCGGTCGTAAAACGGGGATTTGTTTCTTTGTGGGTCGCTCTGCCAATTTAGGGCTTTTAAAAGGAAGGCCAAACAAAGCCGGTGCCAGGAGGGGGACTTTCCAGGTGAGCGGGAGAGTGATGTAAACTCCCCTCCAGTCCATGAAAACACCCGACAATAAGTTACTGATTAAAACCGACCTGTCCTTCTAACACCCCAGGTTCTTTTCCAAGGCCCCGTCCCTCTCCCAAATAAATTATAAGCGCCTCTCTTCCTAAGCCAGATGCCCTTGGCTTCACAATACGCCCCGAAGATTTTAAGAAAAGACGTTGAGGTTTGGGAATTGGGCGAGTGGGGCGTGTGACTCGAGGCCGTCCTGGGTTCAGTGTTGTTGGCTCTTTTCTCGCCAGGTGTGATAAAGGAAAATCTCTTAACTGCAACTCCAGGCTTTGCTTTTTATTTTTTAATTTTTCTATCTCCTCGTTTTTCTTCCCCTAAGAAACAGATCAAGAAAAACTAATTACAAGGTATGGCACCAAAGTTAAATGAAAATATAATCTGGCAATATGGAGAGCAAATTAATTTTGGAAAAGATAAATTTTAGTTAGGAAAAAATATATATGCATTGTTCTCGCTGGTAACATTTGTTAAAACTATGCCCAATTTCGGACTGAAAAATCCATCCTAACTAAAAACTCGGAGGTCACTCTCTGGATGCATTTTCCTTAGAAATTCTAATTTGAAAATGTTGAAGCAGTCTTCAGGGTCATTGTTTTGCTATGTATATTAAAAGGTTTGGGGTTTTTTTTGTTTTGTTTTGTTTTGTTTTGGTTGTTCTTGTTGGTTCTGTTTTGTTTTTATTCAAAAATACTCCCTCTCTGTTTAGAGTCAGTAGTCTTGGCAACTGGGTTTGGGGAAAGATTTTTTTTTTTAATGCCCCCATTGATTTTTTTTTTTTTTTAGATTAATAATACTAATAATAACTTTCTTCCTTCCAGGTGGGTTCCCATCTCCAAAAATAATCTTGACTATTGGAAAAGTGGGAACCAGAACACAGATCTGTTAACTTGCTCTAAACCAGCGCTTGCTTCCTGCCACTCCCCTCAGACCAAATGGGGCAGCTTTTGTTGTTGCTGTTGGTGGTGGGTTTTGTTTTCTTTTGTTTTGGTTTGGTTTGATTTTTAAACACTTTTTTTGGGTCTTCTACATCCTAGATTATCTTCCGGGGTAAAGGTTTAATTTTCATTTCAACCATGCACAAGCTGACGCACATATGGGAAGTCGCAGGGCTTCAACCTAAAGAGATTTTTAAACATCCAAACATGTAAATACTATCATGAATTTATAAAAAAAAATGGAGTGAAATGTATGTCTGTTTAGCTACTTCTTTGCTATTTGTTAGAACCTCCACAACCACTTCCTTAATGTCAGGTCTGTCTGAAGCCATTAGAAACTCCATCTTGTTAATTTCCTAACATTAAGATATTCAAAAATTATCTTTCTTAAATCTCCATCCTGTGCTCTCTTTGACCCACATCCGGCTGAATCCAGCAAGAAATAAGTTGACAGACGTTTATACAACATGAAAGGGAACTGTTTTTCTTTTTTAAAGAAAAAAAAAAGATTTCTTCTTGTCTGTTTAATTTATTTTTAAATATGGTAGGGTTTTTCTTTCTATTTTCCCTTTCTGTTTTACTGTACTTCCTCAGGGCGGGAGTCAAGGAAAGAAAGCCACAGCCTCCTTTACCATATTGGCAGTGAATTTGCACCACCTCCTGGTAGGTTGGAGAATAACAACAACGCCCAATGTTTTCAATAAAAGAATTCTAATTCACCCAGCTTCCATGAAATGTTGTCCTTTTTGTATCTGAACTCAGAGCACCACTTAGCTTCTCTGAAAACTCACAGCATATCTCCTGCGGCCTAGTTTTATAAAAATTCTTTGAACCAGGAAACGTTTTCTTTATCACATACTTGAAAAAGCTTACAAAATCCCAAACTGGTCCCTGTATGTTAACTGACTCAAATGCCTGGTAGGGAAGTAAGGGATGGCTACTGAACACTGTTTCCCTATTCTATTTTGGCTTTTCTCTGTAGAGCGCTTTCAAACACATTGGAGGCGATAAATGTAGGAGCTGAAAAACAAACGCTTCTTTCTTGGGTTCAGAAGGCCCTCATTACCCACAATTAATCATAATGACATGCTGTATTCAGGCTCCTTGCTGGGGTCTGGTGAGGAGCACACAGATGTAGCTTTCTACAGATTTCAATCCCTTCTACAATATGGATTTCAGGATACAAAGCTCGTTAGTACCCATTACCAGCTCTCTGGGTCGCTGTTTCTCTCAAAACTGCTGGTTAGCACTAGGGTGCCAAGGATTTTCCTGGCCTTCAAATGGAGGCATTTTTTCCATGACTTTCCTGCCTGGTGGCAGAAAAAAAACACAGAATCTCCTAAGGTCAAGTTTGTTCCTCAGTGCCAAGTCAGATTTTTAAAAAACTAGAATGTATACCCAATGAGATACACATGGATACACATGCATGTATGAGTATGTTGTATTTACCTTTCTTATGGGAAGATCTCTCATTCAAGGAGAAAAATAACTTGAAGATACACTTTAAAGAGTGTGTGGAAAATTAAGACCATGTTCCAGTAACGTGGGGCCCAAATGCTTTGTCTATGGAACTGAGCTCATAGAGAGAAAGGTGCTTAAATGGGTTTAAAAAAAAAAAAAGTAAAATTATTTGCTGAATTATCCATCTTATGTTAACCGACAAGTATTTACTGATACGTTCCAGGTCTGAGAAGACAAAACAGTCAGGCCAGCCGTCATGGACCAGTTGCACAACAGGTAAACTTGTCTTCTGAATTAACAGGAGCTGCCTGCAGAGCTGTGTGAGAGGCAACTTCCCAGACAAGTCTGTTTGGTTCCTCACATGACGTTAATACAACCCCATCAAGGAAGACCAACAATTATTTTGCCATCAGCATAATCTAAGATCTTTACTACAAACTGAAGAAGACTGTGACAAAAGCATATTCAGAAAACTACAAACTTTCCTGAGGGTTATTTCAAAATAAGACCCAGACAGTGGAGGAAAAGACCATGTTCCTGGGTTTTGACTTGATGTGAAAACTTCAATTCTCCAATTAACCTAAAAAATATACAGTGATACCGATCAAACCAATAGGATTTGGGGGGAGGGATATCAGAAGGGAGCTTGACGAATTTCACACTTGACACAGAAAGCAACAATAAGAGCTGAGACACTTCTACAAATGAAGAAAGCTTGCTGTAATTATATGCTCCATAAAGCTACAACTTTAAGAGGATGGTGTCAGTATAAAAAATAGACCAAGCAAAGAATCCAAATAAAAAGTACTAATAGAAATTATTTCTTATATTTATAAGAATTCAATGTAAGATGAAATTTACATCTCAAATTAATGAGATGGAATGTTTAATAAATGTTGGGAAAACATACTATCCATTTGTCAAAAAGATAAGTTAATATGCATCTTAACCAAAATCAAAATTTTTATTACTAAAGATTTTTGTGCAAAGATGAAATTGTAGAAAAGGGATCAAAAGACACAAATAGTCATCTTACAGCAGAGAAGACACATAAGTTAATAAATATAAATAGAGTTTGGGGACAGGCAAAACAAGGTCATAATAGAATATTTTATATCCCATACCCATATGCTTACCATTTTACAGATGCCATAACATTATTCAACTAGCAAGAAATTAAACAGTCTAGCAATAACAAGTGTTGGAGGGGATGTGGTTCCACAGTATCTCTTAAACAGTGGTGCAGGAGGGGAAGTTGTATAACCATGTTGGAAACTAGTTTGGCACACACTGTATAATCCGGCCATTCCAGACCTAGGTGTATACCTAACAGAAGTCTTTTTACCTCTACACCAAAAAAAAAAAAAAAAAAAAAAAAAAAAAAAAAATGGATAGGAATATTCAGAAGAAAGCTGGGCATAATAGTGACACCAATGTCCATAAATGCATGAAAAACACAGTGCTTTATGGATACAACTGAGTTTGTACAGCATTCAAAATAAATGAAGTAAAGTGAGACACAAGCTATATTAATTTGAGCAGCATAATATTAAGTGAGAAAAAAATCTAGTTCCAGTTTACATGTAGAAGGATACTCTTTATAAAGAATAAAAATAACTTAGTAAAATATAGTTCTTAGGAAAGCACATGGATAAGATGAAGCTATGTAAAAAAAATGAGAATGTCCGAATGGTTATCTCAGGTTGTGGGAGGCAGGATAGGGTGAGGGCAGACCACATGGGGCAAAGCAAATTAACTCAAGATCCTAGTTATTACATTGAGTGGTGGGTTCACGATGCTTATTACAGTCTTAAAACCAAAGGAATGAATACATTGTAAGAGGGCCATGCCTGCACCAATGTATCAGGAGCAAGAGTGTATCAGGAGCAAGCAATTCTTTGCACCCAAGATCCAAATACAATTAAAGAAAATAAAACCTGAAAAAAAATTAAGGAGTATGTACAATTTTCATATGAGAAAGGTTCAATAGCAAAAATCATAAGGAAAGTATTGATAAAAGTTATCATTAAAAAAATATTGGTAAAAACCTTTTAAGCCTTTCTAAACTAAGAAACATAATTTAAAAGTTAAAAGCCAAACAATAAGTTAATAAAAATATTTTTGCCACATTCAAGAGGCAACAAGGAGACATCTTACTTGAGAAATGGACGTGAAATATAAACAGGCAGGGCACGAAATAATACATACACATGGCCAATATATAAATGAAAAATTTGTTCCAACGCGTTAGTAATCTAAGAAATGCAACTTAAAACAACAAACAGGCCAAAATGGAGATGGTTGCTAATGTATGGTGTTTGCAAGGATGTGAAGCAATGGGCTTCTTCCTACAAGCCTGTATAAATCAATTCTCCACTCCTCGATTCAAATCATAATCATAACCCTAATGGCAGCTAACATTTATTGAGTGTTTATTACATGCAAAGTACTCTTCCAAGTGCTTTCCATGTGTTTTATCGCCACAACCCCAGAAGGTAGGCACCATTATTATTCACATTTTTCAAATGAAAAGTACTTTGAACTGTGTAGCAAAAGCCTTAAAACGTGCTCATTGTGCTACATTAGCAACCTCCTAAGCCTAAACTGCTCAAGATAAATACAGAGGGGACTGGCATCTTACTGAAGAATTTCTTGCTGTTGGCATCTTGAATCCTCCCATAACTTCAATGCTTCCAGTTGACTTAGACGAGGGGAATATATTGCCTTACTGTTTTGAGGCTAGAAGTCCAAAAGGAGGTGTCAGCGAGGTGATGCTTTCTCCCCCTTGTCTGTAGCATTCCAGGCTAGCTGCCTGCCTGCCTCCCTCCTCACGTTCCTTGGCCTGGATCCCTGCCTCGCGTCACGCAGCGATGTCCTCTCCTTCCTCTTCCGGTTCCGTTGACTTCCGGCTTCTGGCTCTCCCCGTGGCTTTCAGGCACGCTGGCTTCCGGTTCCTTTCTCTTTATAAGACCTCTAGTAATCCGGATTAAAGCTCACCGTGCTTCAGTTGACCACGTCTGAACTAAACTAACGTCTTCAAAAGCTCCTTTTATAATGGGTTCACACCCACAAGAAAGCAGATTAAGATTAAGAACGTGTCTAAATTGGGGTACATAATTCAACCCACTGTAGCTTCCAAATAATGAATCTTTCTGTACTTCGGATGCAGGAGTCCTGAAAGTGTGAAAAAAAATATATGTTCTTGCCCCAGTAATTCTATTTCTAGTGGTTTGTTAGAAGAAAATGGTTAAGGATATGTGCCCAAATTTAGCTGCAAGAACATTGATCCTGAAGTTTTCTGTAACAAGAAAACTGAAGTAACCTAAATATCTAACAATGAGAAATTGGTTGACTAAATTGCAGTAATTTCACGGGACAAAAAGTCAACAGTCCCTTTTTTTTTTTTCCAACCTATTAAATTGTATTTTTAATTATTGTTTTTACTTTGAGATCAAGCAGTTATAAAAATAATACAGAGAGACCCCATGTACCCCTTTCCCAGTTTCCCCTAATGGTAACATCTTGCGAAACTATAGGACAGTATCACAAACAGGATATTGACTTTGATACAGTCAAGCTACAAACCTTTCCATGACAGGGATGTTTCATTTGCTCTATTGTAGCCATGCCCACTTCCCCTTCGTTCTCCTCCCCCTCCTTAACCTCTGACAACCACTAATTTGTTCTATATTTCTATAATTCTGTCATTTCAAGAATGTTACATAAGTGAAAGCAAACCTTTGGGTTATTGGCTTTTTCTTTCAGCATAATTTTCCATAGATTCATTCAGTTTGTTGCATGTATCAATAGTTTGTTCCTTTCTATTGCTGAATAGTTTTCCATGATATAGATGTGCCACAATTTGTTTGATCATTCACCTGTTGAAGGACAGTTGGGTTGTTTCCAGTTTTGGGGCTTTTACAAATAAGCCACTATAATCATTCTTGTACAGATCTTTGTATGAACATAGATCATTTCTCTGGGTTAAATGTCCAGAAGTAAATTGCTGGGTCATGTGGAAGTTAAATGTTTCAATTTTTAAGAAACTGTCAAGCTGTTTTCCAAAGCGGCTGTACCATTTTATCAATGTATCATCGCTAGTATTTGGGGTTGTCACTAATATTTATTTTAGCCATTCTGATAGTATGTAGTGATATCACTCTCTGTTTTAATTTGTATTTACCGAATATATAACAATGCTGAACATCTTTTCATATGCTTCTTTGCCATCAGTATATCTGCTTTGGTTAAATGTCTTTTCATGTCTTTTGCACATTTTTAATTTGGTTTGGCTTTTTACTATTCTTTATATACTTGACATCCTAATCCTTTGTTGGGTATGTGGTTTGCAAAATATTTTCTCTCACTTTATAGCTTGTCTTTTCATCCTCTTAAGTGTCTTTTGAAGAAAAAAACATTTTTTAATTGAGATGAAGCCCAATTTATCCAAATTTTTCTTTATGCATCATGCTTTGGTGTTGAGTCTAAGTCCTTGCTAAGTTCTAGACCCCAAGATTTCATCCTGTTTTTTCATAAGAGTTTTATGATCAGTTTTGAGCTAATGTTTGTATAAAGTGTGAGGCTTGGCTCAAGACTTGTCTTTGTGCCTAGGGATAGCCAATTGCCTCAGCACTATCTTGAGAGGCTATCCTTCCTCCTTTGAATCATGTTTTTGCACCTTTCTCAAAATGGTTTGAGTATATTTGTGTGGATCTATTTCTGAGCTCTCTGTTCTGTTCCACTAATATGTGTCTATCCCTCCACTTGTACCAAACAGTTTTGATTTCCATAGCTATTTAATAAGTCTTAGAATCAGGTAGACAGATTTCTCCCACGTTTTCTTATTTCTCAAAATTGTTTTAGCAATTCTAGTTCCTTTGTCTTTCCATATAAATCTTAGAATAACTTTGCCTTTATCTACAGAAACGTCTTGCTGGAAGTTTGTAGAAATTGCATTAAACCTGCATAAATTTCTTTATACTTCTTGCCAAATTTGAGACATTTTCAGCCATTATTTCCTTGAGTACTTTTTCAGCCCCACCCATTTCTCCTCTCTTTCTGGGACTCCAATGACAGAAATATTAGACCTTTTCTTGTAGTCTAACAGGACACGAGGCTCTGTTCATTTTTTTTTTTTTTTCAGTCTGTTTTCTTTCTGTTGTTCAGGTTTGCTCATTTTCTGTTTGTTTTTTCTTCCAGGTCACTGGTTCTTTCCTCTCTCTTTTCCATTCTGTTTTTGAGCCCTCCCACAGAGCTTTTAAATTCAGATATTATAGTTTTTTCAGTTCTAAAATTTTCATTTGGTTCTTCTTCATATCTTCTATTTCTTTCCTGACACTTTCTATTTCTTTGCTGAGACTTCTTATTTTTATGTTTGTCTCCAGTATGTTCTTAATTGCTCATTGAAGCATTTTTATCATGGCTGCTTTAAAATCTTTGTCAAATAATTCTAACATCTCTGCTATTTCAGTGATTTCACCTATTGATTATCTTTTTTCATTTTGTTTCTGGTTCTTGATAGAAGTGTTTTTTAATTGAAACCTGGGCATTTTTTTTATCATGTTATGAGATGCTGCATGTTATTTAAACCTTTAGTTTAAGTGGGTTTCTCGGACATCATTTCACTATGGGAAGAGGGATTGGGACACTGCCTGGTTACTGCCAGGTGGAGGGAGAAGGCCAGATTTTCCACTCGAACTCTCATTGCACCCCAGGCACTGGCATTCCTCCATATGGTCTCCACGACACTGCAGGGAAGAGGGGCTGGAGGGGTGAGTGGGCTGCCTTGTCACAGCCTTGCAAGGGTCTAAGTCTAGGCTCCCCACTCAGCCTTTACAGGCATGCATAGGGGTAGGAGCACAGTTTTTTCCTATGAAGTGTGGCTGGAGTAGAGCTGTTATTCTGTAAAGGTTTTCTCTCTTGTGAGACTCCCCATTTACTGGTCCTTTATTAGAGAGAGAAATCTTTTGATGGGACTCTTTTTGTCTGTGCCCATTGCATTTCCAAGTTGCTGGATTCTTTAGCTCCAAGTCAGAGAAATAGGAGGCAAAAATAAAACCCAGGGAATTCATCACTGTGTCATACTTTGGGCCCCAGGATCCCTAGCTCATGTGCCTTTTTCTATCCACTTTTCAGAGTCTTCCTATGTATGTTTTATTTATGACGTCAAAGGATTTTAGTTGCACTTGGCAGGAAGAATAGGGAAAATGCATGGAAATGCAGGAAGAATAGGAAACATGTAGGTCTGTTCCATCTTCCTAGAAGTGAAAGAACAATGCAGTCCTTTTAAATGGTAAAAGGTGCAAAAATGTTCAAAAATATAATTATTGCCAAGGAAATTTCTTTACAAAATGTTGTTGAGTTAATTAAAAAGAAAGTTGCAAAACACTGTAATTATAATTTTATAAGTAGAACATATATACGTGGGTAAAACTCTAGAAGAGTATCTGGGATGATATCAATGATTAACCTCCACATGGAGGGATTATGGGTGATTTTTATTATCTTTTTATATATATTTATCAGTATTTTCTGATTTTTCAACATGAAAACTACTTGAATATGAAGCACTTCACCATATAAAAAGCAATTTTGAGGCATTCAAATATAGTAGGAGAACATAATATTAGCTACTATTTATTGAGCAGCACCTATTATATGTCAGATGAAAGTACTGAATGTGTGTGTGCACTCTCGTTTCATCCTTGCCTCTAAGAGGTAGGCTTTATTTGCCCCATTACTCAGGTGCGGCAACAATTTCGCAGAGGCTAAGTCACTTGACTGTGTTTACAAAGCTAGTAAGCGCTGAGATGCTAACATCCAGGCTTGCCTGGACTTCTGCTACCTCCCAACAATCACTGATACATGTGTGGTATTTCATAGTTGTGAAAATATGTTTCTCGTGAGTTCACATTTAGTTTTTGCAATAACTTGACTTTCCAGGATTTGATCTAGGTCTATGCCTTCAATGAGCTCTGGGATGTCACAAGATGAGAATATGATCTAGATTCTCTCCTTCCAACTTATTTTGCCCAACTCTCCTTTGGGGAAGCCTTCTGGAATCCTACCATCCAAAAAACTATCCACAGGGGTTTAGGCAACTTGTGACCACAGAGCCTCCCCCAGTGAAGACAGAGACAGTTCAGCAGGTGGATGCAGAAAAATCTCCCAAAGGCCATTGGGCAGCTGTGCTGAAGGGGAAGAGTCGGGTCTTTCCTCTACCCTGGGAAAGCAAATCCCTCATGGTCCACTTTCAGCCTTGAGCCCCTTCCCCTCCATTTCCCCCACCCCAAGCTCCAGAGAAAGAAATCCTCTATCATCTCTAAGAGAAAGAGACAAAGCAGGTAGGTGTATGTCTGGAAGCAAGCTGCCTTTGTCCTCTGAGTTCTCCTGTCACCTTTTTCTCACCCACTCATCTTTGTGTGTCCTTCTTCTGCACTTAACTGCACTCAGGCAGATCTGATTGTTCAGAGCCTCTTCCCCCCTGGGCTTCCCAGCAAGACTTTTTTCCTCTTTTTGAATGTGACACTCTGAGTCAAACATGGCAAGATGACTACTCACAGGCCATTTGGCCTTCGCCCATGTTTTGTTCAGCCCCCATGGTGTTAGTTAGTTAAATAGTTAGCTAGGTAAATGGTTAGTTCATTTATTGTGATTTAATTTGTAACTTTTAAAAATTGATAGATTTTATTGAATCCAGTTTCTGGCTTCTTTTAAAAAGCTGGCAAATCTAACAAGATTCGGCCACATTGCTTCATGGCGCCAATGGGCCACAACTGAATGACACCCACACCCTTCCATGGGGCATGTTCTTTCTGGTTTGCCAAAGTCCCCACCGCTCCCTCTTGTTGACTAGTGTTCTGGTTTGCTAAAGCTGCCAGAATGCAATATACCAGAAATAGATGGGTTTGTATAATGGGGGGTTATTAGGTTACAAATTAACAGTTCTAAAGCCATAAAAGTGTCCAAACTGAGGCATCAACAAGAGGATACCTTCACTGAAGAACAGCCAATGGCGCCCGGAACACCTCTGTCAGCTGGGAAGTCATGAAGCTGGCATCTGCTGGTCCTTTGCTCCCAGGCTGCATTTCAGAATGGCTTTTTCCAAAATATCTCCAGGCTTCTGTCCCTCTTAGCTTCTCTCCCTCAGCTCCTGTGCATCCTTGCTTGTTCTCCCAGGGCGTTTCTCTCCACGTGTCTGGGGGTACACTCTTCACTTCTCGGGGGTAAACCCTGGTCTTCTTCTCTTAGCTTAGCATCTCCAAGCATCTGAGTCTGTGTTGGCCCCTGAGTTCTCTTAAGGACTCCAGTAAAATAATCAAGACCCACCTTCAATGTGAGGTGTCACACCTCCATGGAGATAATCTAATCAAAAGGACACACCCACATTTGGGTGGGTCACATCTCCATAGAAATAACCTAATCAAAAGATCCCATCCACAATAAGTCTGCCCCCACAAGATTGCTTTAAAGAACATGGTTTTTTCTGGGGTACATAATAGATTCAAACTAGCACAACTAGTTATGGCTTACTTATTGCAATACCTACCAGGCCCCTTTGGGTTTTTGAGTACCCTGCTACAAATTAGTTCTCCCTCTACTCCCTGCCTTCATAAAACACCATATCCCTGTCAGACGTGTCTCAGCACCTCAGAGGGAAGCAATCTGATTAAACATATTGGCACTACAGAAACTTGCTACCCAAAGTGTGTTCCCCCAACCAGCAGTTTGGAGATCACCTGAGAGCTAGCCAGAAATGCAGAATCTCAGGCTTCACTCCAGGCCTGCTGAATCTGAATCTGAATCTGCATTTTTAATGAGATCCCTGGGTCATTCACATGCATATTAATGTTTGAAAAGTGCTCTAGAGTGACCCTCCCACGCAGCCCTTTGCACCTCATAGATTTTAATATTTTAAAAGAGAAGGGTTTATAACACCAATCAGTGAAATTTTAATGTGAATAAGTGAAAGAAAAGACTTTTCATGGATTTCAAGGGAGATATTTTCAGATTCACTGCCTCTTAGAGCCAGAAGAGACCCTGGCAATTTCCTAAAAATTTATAGTCCAGCTCTTATTTTCTGGCTAAAGACTTGGTAGCTAAGAGAGGGGGGCTGTCTTGTGCAGGGTCAAAAATCAGTGGCAGAGCTAAGAGGAAAAGAGAGGAATTCTCCTCACAGAATTCCCAGGGGAATGGCACATTTCCTGGGTTGCAGATCTCAGGATATTTGGGAGGATTTCCAAGCAACTTGAGTTTGCCCCTGGTCCTGCTTGGTCTAGAGCAGGGGTTCCCCATGTGAGCATCAGGATCACCCACGGGGCCCAGTGAACAGATGGCTGGGCCTGTGCACAAGTGTGAACACCTTTGGCCTCAGGTCAAGCTGCTCCTGCACATCCCATAACCACGCTGTCCCATGCTCAGGCTTAGGGTGAGCATCCGGTAGCCTCCCAGCCTTGGGAGGGTTGTCTGGGGGCGGCCCATGCAGGTCCTGTGAGTGGGCTCAGAGCCCTCCAGGCAGAGAACTTCTGTGTACCCAGAGTGTGGCCAAGAAGCTGGGAGGTAGGGGTGGCCTCTACCTGGACACTACCTTTGGGCCCCGCAGACTCCTCACCCCATGGAAAGGGACACAACCAGAAGAGGGCCAGAGCAGGGTCTCTGAACCTTGCTAAGGAAAATGTAGCCCTGGTCCAGCAGCAGCACCCTGCTAGAAATGCACAACCTCAGGCCCCACCCCAGACCTCCTGAAACGGAATCTGCATTTAGCTAGAAATGCAGACCCTCAGACCCCACCTCAGACCTCCTGAATCAGAATCTGCATTTGAACAAGACCCCTAGGAAATCTGGGTGTACGTAAGATCTGAGTAGCTCTGGTCTAAGCCCAGGGCCCTCTTTATCTGCTTCTAAGGGCAGAACTAGCCATTGAGACAACTTAACTCCTCTTTGGGTCTTTTGCAGAATTTGCTATCCAGTCAGCAAGCAATTAATATTAATAAATTAAATTTGACTGATTTAATTGCAGAGTAATCTGGGTTATTTTTACCTTTATTTCAATTTATTCTCCCCAATGTTAGTTTCACAAGAAAAAAAGCTGCTCCAGATCTACCCATGAATGTAGCATAACAGAAGGAAATGATTTGATAACATGACATTACTAGAGCAAAAGAGAGAATCTTTTTGCAGAAGGGAGAGAGAAAGAGAGAATAGTCAAAGTGCTCTTTGCACTAGACTATTTGACGTACAGATCTGACCCTTTGGTTAGTCAAAGAGTGGCTTCAGATGGGAAAGGTTTCAAGCTGGTGGACATAATCCAATCTAGATGGTTTTACTTTAAAACCGGCACTTTCCAGCTTCTCTTGAACAATAGAATGATCTAGAAGTATTGAATCCATTTTTTGCCATGTCCACAATTGGCTGGAGCTGAGTAGGGCTGCTTGCGGGCATTGACGCGCTTGATCCCAGTTGCAGAGCCTGGCACGCCCTGCTGCCTTTCACTGCCTTTCTCGCTGATATTTAGTAACTACCCTCTTGGCTCTTGTGGGCATTTATTTATCATCCTCTGCTTCAGAAAGTCCCAAAAGTTGGTGTGCCTGTTTGGATGTATTATGTCCCCCAAGATGCCATGCTCTTTAATGCAATCTTGTGGGGGCAGACATGTTACCGTTGATTAGGTTGGAACCTATTGATTGTTTCCATGGAGATGTGACTCAATCAACTGTGAGTTTGCCTGGGAGAAGCTACAAGAACACCCCCAAACACCTAGAGAGGAACTTCCTGGGAGAAAGCTAATTTGAAACCAGAACCCCAGAGGAGATGCTAGCCATGTGCCTTCCCAGCTGGCAGAGGTTTTCCGGACTACATCGGTGTTCTCCAGTGAAGATAGCCTATTGTTGATGCTTTACCTTGGACACTATTATGGCCTTAGGACTATAACTTTGGAACCAAATAAAACCCTTTTATAAAAGCCAATCCATTTCTGGTATTTTGCATAACGGCAGAATTAGCAAACTGGAACAGTTGGGTACTATAAAAACAGAAACATAAAAACCTCAGAATAGAAATATTCCAGCCAAAGCATCCATTAAACAAGTATTTGTTGAGCACCGAGGTCCAGGTTCTCAGGTTTGAAAAATAGATGTGAGGCAGACATGAAGCTTCCAGGTCAGGAGGAGAGAAAAGATAAATGCACGAGCATTCATCATCAACGTTCAAAGGGATCAGAAAGGCACAGGAGTCAGCATAACCTTAAGGCTGTAATTGGTCCTACAGGCCACGGGGATGAACCCCAGACATTTTAGCTCCTCCTTTGGGGCAATTCACCAATGGGATGCCCAGCCCCATGGTGCAAACCCAAAGCTCTTGGTAAGGATGCCCCTTTACCATCTAGGCACTCGCCAGGAGACACATCCGAACTTCATCTTCCTCATTCATTGTTGGACCTAAGAATAAGAACCACAAAGGAAAACAAGGACAACCCACATCCAGAATATTAAAATGGGCTCTTCCCACTCGCATCACTCTCCTTTGAGTATGGGGAAACCATATCAATAAATTGTACTTTATATAGAGGCTATTAAAGTAAATTAATGGAATGCATTATTACAAAAAGGTCAGACATGGAAAACACACACGAACACAAACGCACATAGGCACACATTCATATGTTTGCCCATATACAAATGGGTCAAAATGTACGTATTCATATACACATATGCATACATATACTTGTATATGTATGCATGTATGCATGTATAAAGGGTCCTATCTCTCTACCTATCTATCTACATATCTAAAGAAAATGGCTAGGCCACGTCAGTTTCCTAAGGGCAGCTTACTACACCTGAGTAGGTGCAGGGACCCCTTTATAGGGAGGAGATGCCTCTTCACAAAACACATGAGGCTGGGTGTCCCTTGGGACCAACTAATCACATCTGCCTTGGTCCTTTTTCCTAATTTTGTTCTTGTATTTCTTTTCTGATACTAGTACAACCTAGAAAGAAAAGGTAAAACCTCTTAATCCCTCCCTATGCAGAAATGAAAGGATTTGGGCCCTTTGCACATAAGGACTATAACCTTGTTTGGATTTATTGAACTGCATGATTACAACCGGGGGGGGGGGGGGGAAGACATGGAACACCTAGGAGATGAGTAGTTTGAATGGCAAGGAAGACATGAATAATTAATGGGATTAAGAGAGAGGAGTATCTATATTTATTTTAAGGGACCCCTGACAGCTCACAGAGGCTTTAAAAATCCTCAACATTTTAAAGATGCACCGTCTCTGTGGAAAGTAACACCAGCTTTCCATGTATTAGTTCAACTCCAAAAGTTCTGAAATAACTGACGACATGTCTGACTTCTGGGGTGAAAAATACTAGCACAGAACTCTTGTCTGGCACTTTACATACTGCTGTTGAGGTTTTGCAGAAAAATGAATCAGAAAATTGCAGAAAAATATATCACAGCCACAGGCCCCCTCAGAGAAGCAGCCATTGTGCAAAGGCCAAGCATGACCCTGGGCAAGTCCTGACCTCTCCGTGGTCAGAACAGGAAGAACTTTGGACCAGAAGAATCTGAAGTTCCGCTTAGTGCCAACCCTCGGACTCTGCTCAATCACAGTGTGGTCAGCTGACAAATGGCCCCTGAATTGAGAATATCTTCTTGACCAAAAGGGATGCAAAATGAAATAAAATAAAGTTTCAGTGGCTGAGAAATTCCAAATGGAGTCAAGAGGTCACTGGTGGATATTCTTATCCACTGTATAGCTAACCTTTTTTAGGTTTTAATACATTGAAACAGCTAGAAGTAAATACCTGAAATTATCAAACTGCAACCCAGTAACCTTGACTCTTGAAGAAGGTTTTATAGCAATGTAGCTTACAAGGGGTGACAGTGTAATTGTGAAAGCCTTGTGGATCGCGCTCCCTTTATCCAGTGTGTGAATGGATGAGCAGAAAAATGGGGACAAAAACTAAATGAAAAATAGGGTGGGGGATGATTTGGGTGTTCTTTTTTACTTTTATTTTTTATTCTTATTATTACTTTTTCTGGTACAAGGAAAATGTTCAAAAAATAGATTGTGGTGATGAATGCACAACTATATGATCTAGTGTGAACAACTGATTGTACACTTTGGATGATTGTATGTTATGTGAATATATCTCAATAAAATTGAATTTTAAAAAATGGCCCCTGAAGATAGCCAGTCCTCATTCCTGGAACCTGTGAATTGACCTTACGTGGCAAAAGGGGCTTTGAAGATGTGATTAAGTTAATGGTTCTGAGATGGGGAGCTTATCCTTGTTTATCTCTATGGGTCCTAAATGTAATTGTAAATGACTCTGTCCAAGGGCAGCTGAGGGAGATTTGACCCAGAGGAGGAGGCGGCAGTGTGACACAGAGGCAGAGATTGGAGTGAAGCGGCCAAAAGCCAAGAGAAGCTGGCAGCCAGCAGAGGCTGAAGAGACAAGGAACTGCCCTAGCAACACCTTGACTTTAGCTCCGTAAGACTTAGTTCAGACATCTGACCTCCAGAAGTGTAAGAGAATACGTTTTTTTTTGTTTTTGAGTTTTTACTGCCTCAACAGGAAACTAGTACACACATAAGTACTGGCCTTCCAAGGGAATTCCAGTACGTGACTTTTCAAAAAGCCACAAGCTCAACACTTTGGAAGACCTGTTAGCACCTGGGTGGCTTCCCTCCTGAGCATCTTGCCTCTTTAACAGAAGAACCAGGGACAAACGTCTCTCCCAGGCCCTCATGCATGCCCTTGGTGTCTGCAACCTTCCTGCATTCCACTGTGGATGGGAGCACAGAACTCATCGAGGGACATGATGGATTTGGGTGAGTCTGTCATTTGCAATTGCAGTTGATTGGAAAGCAAATCAGGTATGTTCTGTCGTTGCCCTGACCCATCTGAAGCCAGTCTAAGGGATCAGATGATGATAAAAAGCAGCCTCAGAACCAGGGTCCAATTTCTACATTAAGTGAGGGGCCTCCCCTGGCCTGTTTGAAAGGCTCCCCTCGACTTCCCCTCTGGAAAGCCTAGTGCTGTCTGAGAACCCGGCCGATCTGGCTGACCGTCTCGGAAACTAGAGCAGGGGGTCTCCTAAGTGGCCAGGTGTGGCAGCTTCTCCCACGGAGGCTCTGGGCCATTCTCTGTCCTGCAACATGGTTTTTCAGGCAAGAGTCATTAGACACATGCCACAGTCAAGAACCACCCTCTGCAGCTGGAGGGACCAGGGTTTTCCAGGGCAGTTGCAATGGAAGCCCACCTTCCTAGGACTCTCTAACCAGACGCCTGCATCCTTCTTTGGAAGCTTCCACCCATGAGTGCCAAGTCAGGGCCCTAACATACACCCACCACACTGGACACAGCATCCTCTCAGATGGAGAAAAGGAAGAAAGCCTCTAAGGAGCTGGGGAAGCCAGTGGCTGGCCTCAACCCACAGACCTAGGTTACAGGTTTGTTCTGAGCCATCATGTCTCAGCTCCCAGTGGTGGCTGGGTCTAGGGTGACCTGAAGCCCTGAATTCTGCTTCACCTCACTCCTGTCTCTCTGGCTGCTGAACTTTGCAAGTCCAGCTTCTCTGCCAACCCATCTCAAGGCTCCAGCAGTCCTGGTAGAGGACAGCTCTTCCCTGTGGCCCGGCCAGTCACTGGCGCCCTCCCCTAGGAAGCAGCCAGCTCACTTACCTTCCCTTCTAGAAGCCCCTCCTGGTAGGGTTGCCAGATTTAGAAGAAAAAAAATGCAGTATTTAGGGCATATTTATACTCAAAAAGTTATCTGTTTACCTGAAATTCCAATTTAATTGGGTGTTCTGAATTTTTTTCTGGCAACCCTACCTCTAGGGATTAAATCCCTGGTTCTCAACTCACTCAGGTAGTAGTTATCTGGAAGCCATTGCTTTACTGAAACATCATGGCGTGTGGGTATATTTAACACCATCGGTGAATGGATGGAACATATTACATATTATAGTCTATGTTTAAGTGCTTAGAGATGTCTGCTTTAATTAAATACCCTAGGTGTGCAACAATATAAAACCACAACTGTCAATACCCACACCCATGAGAGAAAACTGTGGACCTCTCCAGCCAGGAGAGCAGCTACTGGCTCTAAATTCCCTCATCCAGAACCTTTCACTCTCATTCATTGATTTGGCTACCTGCATATGAGCAACTGAGCAATACAGATGCCCAAAACAAAACAAAATTATGGAGGGAAACTTAAACTGAAGAAAATTATTTTCATTAAACACAATTATTTCTAATTATTAAATTATTAATTAAATGTTAAATTAATAATTATTAAATTACTGGCAATTAAGTTATTTTTAATTTGAAAAAGACCTTCATTTTTATTTTAGCACAGGATCTTAATTTGCAGCAGATAATGTTTTGTAGGACTTTTGACTCAAAGTATTGTCAGCGCATTACGTGGTGAGGCAAGGAAGGGGGCATGACACTTTAAACCCTTATACTAAATTGTACAAGGGTCTGCAGCCACCCGCCTTGGAATCTCCTGTGGAGCTTCTTAAATAAGCAGATTCCCACGCCTACTGAACCCAAACACCAAGGTGGGCCTGGGGATCCAGATTTTAGCAAGATCCCCAGGGAGTATGCATGCAAACTTAAGTTTGAGATGTACTTAAACAGTTTATCCGCCTGTTTTGGTTTCCTAGGCTGCTTAAAGCAAATACCATGAAATGGTTAGGATTAAACAATGGGAATTTATTCACTCACAGTTTTAAGTCTGGGAAAATATGCCAACCAAGGTGCCATCAAGGCAGTGCTTTCTTCCCAAAGACAAGCTGCCTGCAATCCTTCTTCCTCTGTCACATGGCAAGGCACATGGCAGCGTCCGCTGGTCTCTCCCTTCTCTTCTGGGTTTCGTTGTTTTAGCTTCTTGCTCTTGTGGCTCTTTCTCTCTGCCTGTCTGAATTTCACTCTCTTATAAAGGACGCTAGTAATAGGATTAAGTCCCATCCTGATTGATGTGGGACACACCTCAACTAAAATAACCCCATCAAAGGATCCTACTTACAATGGATCCACACCCACAGGAATGTATTAGATGTAAGGACATGTTTTTCTGGGGTACATACAGCTTCAACCCCCCACTCAGCCCTTCCTTGTTACCAAATCCAGAAAGTATTCCAGTGTGAAAGGTTGTCAGTCCGCAGGGGTGGACCTGCTTGGTTTGCCTCCCACAGTATGTCGGCACTTTAGGCAGGACATGTACTCTCTAGCTTTGTCACAGTCTTCACCCTTCCCTATTGCCTCCCACATGGCCTACTTCCTGCAATAATGCTACCTGCTTGTGCTTGACCCCTGAAGGCCTTTGAGTAGGCAGCCCCTGTAACTCCCCACCCAGCAGGGCTCAGATGAGATCATCGCCCATTCATCCATTCATTCATGCATCCCATGTTCCTTAGGTACCTGTTGGCCAGGCACTCTGCAAGTAAGCCATGAGGTGAGAATGAACAAACGCATCCCTGCCCTCAAGAAGCTCAGTCTCAGAGAGAAACAGAAACAATGTTCTGGGATTGCAGAAGGAGGGGCACAAATGTGGACAGGTGGGAGGAAGGGCTGTGCCACTGTTGGGCATCATAAAGGGGCTGCCAAGGGGGGCAGCAGGAGGGTCCTGGGTGCCAGCGAGGGAATGGGGTGGGGGGGTTGGAGAGATGCCATGGCATCTGCCCACATCACACCTGTGCCCGTGGGAGGGCAGCAAACCCGACTCCAGGCCAGTCACCTCCTCTTCCACCCCAGCCCCCACCCAGGCCTCCCCTGCCTATCGCAGGACAGAACCTTCCAGCTAACCCACTGGCCAATGCTTTCGTAGAGTTCTGTCTCTTGGTTTTAATTAAGTGTTTTTTTCAAACTGAGGATCATGACCCATTATGGGGTAAAAATCAATTCTGCAGGTCACAGCATTTTTAAAAGCAGGATGGAATTGAATAGAAAATATTTGAGTATGTTGTAGATTATAAGTGGGATATTGTTTGAGGAAATTTTCTCCCACATGCATAAAGACATGATGTAAAATGTATTTGTTACTACTAGTAGTCTTGGGTGAAAGAGTGTAAGAGTCACTGGTTTAATTATTTCAAGGTGAGATAAATTGCCTTAATCCTTTCTGTTATAAGGTAGGCAAGTGGTGGCAAATAAATACTTAAAATAAATTAAATACCAGGTGAGTTTAAGTGAGCTTATGCAAGCAGTTGTCTGCCCGGAAAGCATGTGCTGTCATCCTGGGCAGTCCAGGGGTCTCAACTGCAAACCAGACCCAAAACTCAGAGCTCCCAGCTCTGAGCAGAGGTGAGACATGTGCACACTTCATATTGACTCTGAGCAAAATGAGGTTCAAGTAATGAACAAGTGCCTTGCAACTTCTATGCCCAGAAATTGTAGAGATCCTCAAGGAGAAGATAGTATCTAAGCTGGCCCTTAAACATGGGTTCACATTTAAACGTGGCAAGGCATGGAAAAGCCATTCAGGATGAGGGTACAGCATGGGCAAAGGCAGGAAAGGCAAGAAAGTACCCTGCCTCTCCAGGAAGCAGGAAGTAGACTCCTTAAAGAGGAGCCTCTTCTGAATATGGGTAAGTTGGGTTCCTGTGGGAGATAACACTGCAGAGAAAGGCTGGGACCTTCCACAAACCACTGACCCTCTTTGAACCTCAGTTTCTTCTTCTACCCAGTGAAGTTAATGGTACTTACCCTATTCACCTCACTGGGTAGCAGTGAATATAAAAAGAGAAGGAATGGGGAAATGCAATGAAGCATGTACAGCCCCATATTGCAAACCTTCCTGACCCCTGCTGTGTGGACAACACTGGTCAGGAATATGATGGTGGATGAGGAGCACCCAACTCTGTGGTGCATGCAGAAACTCAGGGAACAGATCACCCGCTCTGCCTCAGAAAGTCAAAAAGTGGCCTGAGGACAGGGTATGTGAGTCTGGAAAGTGGATTAGAATTTGCAAAGAGGGAGATGGGAACTCCAGGAGGAAGGTGCAGCAGGTGTAAAGGTTATGGAGTTCAGCTGGTGAGTCCAGAGAACAGTGAGAGGGTCCCTCTGGCTGAGCTCAGGGGATGGAGGTGGGACTATCCTGTGCAATGTGCAAGTTATGCCCTGCAGGAGAACGTGGGGCTGAAAGTACCAGGGAAAGCTGAAATTCAGCCAGTGACCTGCTGACCGCACCAAACACCTTGGCTTCTCCAATTCGCACAGCGACGCCATCTGCTGGCCAAGCTGTGTACCTGCAGGGCGTGTCAGCACAGAAGGATGCTTTTTCTAACTTGCACCAAGGTCCTGAATGGGCTAGAGAAAGCTGGCATAGGCCAGACCCGCCGGGAAGGCAGATATGAGCTGGAGGGCAAAGGGTGAATGTACACAGCTTCTCCATCAATTTCCCTCGAAGTGGGCTTCAGGATCCTTCTCCCCACCCCCAGTTTCAGCTCCCTACCAAGAATCATAGCTATAGCACCAATACTTAACCTTCTCCCTTCTCAGGCCATTCTATTCTTCCAGCTATGCTCTGCTCCCTCTGCCACCTCCTCCAGGCAGCCTTCCCAGATTTCCCCACCAGGACTAATCGCTGCCTTCCATTCAGTCCTTCAGTCCTTCTTCTGCCCCACAGGTCCTCGGTGCAGATGGAATGTGCACCCCTGTATTTCAATTATTTGTGTTTCTTGTGCATACTCAGCCTTTAATCCTCATGGATACACCTTTAGGTTAGGGACCACACTGTCTGCCCCTTTACAAAGGTGGCCATTGACCCACAAAGGCCCATTTCTGATTCACTGGGGAAGGAGATAAATCTGGATGGGCTGACACAGGTGCCCAAAGAACCCAGTATGGATGAGCTGTCTTCAGGGAGGGTTTTGAGCTGCACAGGGAAGATACTTCCCCCACCCCACCCGGGCCTCCTCTACCCTTAGATGCTTCCACAGGAATAAAGGGTACTCCAGCCCACGGGGAGCACCTCCCTCAGAGCCCTCCGCATGGGTGGCTCCCCCACCACGGGCAGGAGCCTGCGTTTAGCTTCTGTCGGTGGCCCCAACATGGCTGTCTGTCTGTCTCCAGCCAACTAGGGGACTGAAAGCTGAGGGTGTGTGTTTTGTCTTTCTTCTGTCTCTGTCACAAGAATAAGAACTAAGTTAATAATAATATTAATAAATAACAATAATAAGATGATGACAGTGATGGTGATTGCTACCCTTTACTGAGCCTTTCACATTTCACATACATTTGGCCCATCGATTCCCAGTAACCATCCTGAGAAGCTGTATCATCCTCACTGTGCTAGTGTGGCAGTTGAGGCACTATTATGGGTTGAACTTTGTACCCGAAAAAGACATATTCAAGTCTTCATTCCCAGGCCTGTGCACGTGACCCTATTTGGAAAAGGGATCTCTGAAGATGCTATTAGTTAAAATGAGGCCAATCTGGTTTATGGTGGGCCTAACCCAGTGGGACTGGTGTCCTTATACAAAGGGGAGAATTAGGCACAGACAGACACAAGGACAAGTGCCATATGATGACGGAGGCAGAGAGCACCATGGATTGCCTGCAAGTCACCACCAGGAGAGAGGCATGAACAGATTCTTCAAGGGAGCACAGCCCTGCTGACAGCTTAATTTTGGACTTGGGGCCTATAGAGCTGTGAGGCTATTGTTTTAAGCCCCCTGGTTGTGGTGCTTTGTTGTGGCAGCCCTAGGAGACTGAGTCAGGCACCGAGGGGTTCCAGGACTTGCCCAAAGACCTCCAGGAGGAAGCAGCTGGAATCTGAGTGTCTCTGGCTCCAGACCTTGTGTTTAGACATCAACCGACACTATCTGCCAAAGTTTGGCAGGGGGCCGAGCACCCCATCCTCACCGCCGACACCATGTCCATGCACACATGCTCGAGTGTGTTCAGCTTGTGACACATCTTTGCACTTCTGTCTGGTTTGTGTCTGTATTCCCAGTGCCCAGCAAAGTGGTAGGGACATAGCAGGGGTTCAGTGTATGAAGGTGTGAATGGAGATGCTCTAAAAGAGGGGTCACCCCAGGCCTTGCCAGCTATTCACTGGTCCAATACTATGTAACCACCAATAGGTCCAGCCCCTACACACATTACATACCCAGGAAGCTTCTGGAACATACTCGAGAAGACCTCATCCATCTAAGTGACCTAAGCGAATGGTGTTTACCTGGCACATCTCTGAGCATGGCCCCACATAAGGAATTCATCTTTCACATTCCTTTTAGTACATTTATGGGAGCAGAGGGGAGGCTGGAGGGGCAGTAGAGGAAGAAACAGGAGGTTTCTTAATAAACTCTGGGCATCTTAATAAACTCTGGGCAGCTTACTAATTAACATTATCTGGTGGCACAAAATGCGTATTTACACAGCAGTTTCTAGCAAGAACTTACCAAGAAAAAAGGAAAAAGAAAACATTTACAACTACACTTTTCAGGAGAACCAGAGACTCAGACAGATTCAAATTCTTCCCCTTGTACCTCCAATGCCAGTGCCCCATGGCAGTTCAGTCTCGACCTTTACAAGTGTCTTCCAACCCCGTGCTTGTCAGCCAGGGACCTTGTTAAAATGCAGATTCTGATTTGGTGAGTTTGGGGTAGGGGTTGAGATTTGGCATTTCTAACAGCCCCAGGTGATGCTGAACATGGACCATACATGGAGAAGCCGAGCTCCAATAACCTCTCTGCTTGGGTGAAAACCCCACTCCCAAGTCCATTCTCCATCCTCGCAGCAAACTAACACACAAAACTGATTGTGTCACTTCCCCGCTTACAAGTTCTTGGGATCCTGTCCAAGCTCCTTGGACTGGCCCTGGCCACGGTGTTCATCTTTCCCTGCCTCTTCTCCCTACATCTCCCCCATCAAGCTACTTACTACTCCCCCTAATGCGCAACGTGTCCCTTCCTCCTCTTGATCGTGTGGTCATCCCTGTTGCTCCACGAAGCCTTCGCTAACCTCCCGTTTCTTCCTCTACTGCCCCTCCAAGCCCCACTCTGTCCCCATAACACCCTCCACAGACATTGTCCATAGTGCATGTGTAAGGGTTGTGCTCCAGATTGGTCTCCTCCACGGACTAACAGCGTCTTGCCCGTCTTCATATCCTCTGTACCCTGAAAATATCTGTGGAATGAACAAAGGAGAAACCTCTTTGAAAGTTCTCTTTCACACACTGAAAGAAGGCAATGGGATTTCACAAAGAAGCAATGGCTGCTTTCCTTTGGAGTGCAAATCATAGGTTATCTGTAACTTTTTCATGTTGATTAGATATTTACTTATATTTAATGTGTTTGAACATGTTATGGCTTTGCAAAACGCAGGTAAAAATTCTAGATGGTGACTGGCATTAAATGACTTTTTTTTAAGGGCGGAGAGAGCAAATGGAATACATTTAGTCCACAACCTGCACAAGGGATAATGCTCCTGGAAGTAGCTGCAGCACGACTTTTGGTCAGTGATGGAGTTGTTGTTTGGTGAAGGACCATATCTTAGGAGATTACAATGGAAACCACCAGAAATATTTGATGCAATAGAAAGATATAGATATCTCATAGATTAGATAGATAGATAGATAGATAGATAGATAGATAGATAGATAGATAATAGGGAGAGAGATGGAGGGAGGAATGGACAGACAGAGAAAGATTAGGACAGAAAGATGATAGATGAATGGATAGATAGATAGATGGATGGATAGATACTTGGATAGATATGATAAATAGGTAGATAGGTACATAGATGGATATATACCTTTCACACAATATTACGAATAAAATTAACAACCACAAATAATAACAGCTATTTTTTGTTGGGCACTTAGTCTATACCAGGCACAGGGTTAATTCTTTGCACCTATGATCTCATGCACTCTTCAAAAACCCCGTGGGAGTTGGCACCATTACCCCCGTTCTACCAATGGAAATACTGTTAAGAGACTCACCGATGTTGTGGTGCACTTGGTATTGAAGCAGAGCCAGGACACAAGCTTTGCTGCCCCATAACCACTACGTGAACTGCCTCTTTGAGTTTCAAATGTTTCCAGTGGTCATGTGTGATTAAGAAACAAATGTGTCAAATGGCCATGTGCATGGCACAAGATGCAAAGATAAAGGGACAGAGCCTCTACCCTCTGCTGTCCGTTTAAAGTCAGATCTAACACCCACACCCCAGCCCAGAATGCCCACGTTAATGGGAGAGATACAAAATATTATGGGTTGAATCTAGTCCCCCCAAAATGCATGTTCAAGTCCTAACCTCTGATCCCACGACTATGACCTTATATGGAAACAGAGTTGTCAAAGATGGAATGAGTTAAAGTGAGGTCATACTGCAGTATGTGAAGCCCTTAATCCAATGTGACTGGTGTCCTTATAAAAAGAAGAAAATGAGACGGACACAGGGGAGAAGGCCATGTGACATCAGAGGCAGAGACTGAAGTGCTGCAGCTGCGAGCCCAGGAACACCAAGTGTTTCAGTTTCCTGGGCTGCTCAAACAAATACCACAAAATGGGTCGGGTTAAACAATGAGAATTTATTCACTTATGGTATGAGGCTGGGAAAAAGTCCAAATCAAGGTGTCATCAAGGCATTTCTTCCCAAAGGCTGTAGCACTCTGGGGCTTGCTGCCGGTGACCCTCGGTCTTAGCTTGTCACATGGCAATGCACATGGAGGCATTTCCTGGTCTCTCCCTTCTCTTCCGGTTTCCATTGATGTTCAGCTTCTTGATTTGTTCTGCTTATAAAGGACTCCAGTAATAGGATTAAGACCCATCCTGATTGGGCTGGGCCACACTTTAACTAAAGTAACCAAAGGTCCTACGTACAATGGGTACCACGCAAGCTTATCCTTGATGGGACCTCACTTATAATGGGGAGCATGAGACTAAACCAGGTAAATCAAAATTTAGCAATTAAGCCTAGAAACAGAAGTCACGGCATGGAGCAACGTGAAACAAGGACTGCATCGGAGCAGGCTGCAGTGAGGAACAAGGCAGCTCTGATGCCTGGAAGCAGGGAAGGAAGAAAACAGGTGGGGAAAGCTTCTCTGGGCCGGCTACTGTCCCTCGTGCCCCTCATGTGTGATTCCATCCTGTCCTCCAGGTGGCGCTGTGAGGCAGTATCCAATGTCTCCAATTCACAGATGGAAAAACCGAGGCTCAGCGAGATGAGGGGATGACCGGATAAGTGGCAGGGCAGACGTTTGAACTTGCATCTGTCTTGGGCCTTCTGGGCAGATTTGTGGATTCTCCTCACTCTCCCCCACCGTCAGTCCCCAAACCTCCCCGAAGGTCTCTGGCCATCTTGCAGGCTGACAGCAGGGGCTTCTTAAAGAGGGACTTCTTTAAAATTCCTAATGGATTTTTAATGCTGTCTAAGAATTCACTTGCCAGCAAACTGACTGAGCTCAGCCCAGGGCTGTGGCAAACACCAGCCCTCAGCGGAGGGGAGAGGCTGAAATTTCAGAAATTCATGGAAAAATTAGTAACTTGAGAGCATTGAGACTTATTGAAAGGGCAGGAGGTAGAAGAAATTTCATTTTATGATTGGAAACTTGAAGAGATGAAAAATATGACCTTTCCTGCCTCTCCTGCTTCTAAAATGTGACAAAAGTGTTTCATAAGCCTACCGGCTATATTAGCAAAAATGCCTCCAAATGTGGGTGGCCTCCCAGGGAGCAATAAGTTTCTGTCTCTCTTTTTGTTGTTGTTTTTTGGTAAGGAGAGAAGAGATGATTTTCCCGCAGGGGAGTGTCCATGTGGTTTTGATATGGCCCAGGCTCTGACTACACAAAGCTGCAACCCAGCCATTCCCTCCGACCGTATCTCACACCCAAGTGAGAGATGCCCCTTCCGCAGAAATGCTTGCTGGGTCCTTCCCAGAGACCTGCCAGGTACCAGAAAGAATCCTCAGCTCAGGGACCCCAGAGCTCAGGCTCCATCCCCTGGGCCAAGGGAAAACACAGAGTGCTGGAAAATGTCCCCACCGACTGACTCTTCTCGTCTTTGAGCCTTAACGCCCACATCTGCGAAATGGGGATGCTTTTAGGCACTTCCACTGCACAAAGCCCATGGCCACTGTTAGCTGACTGTTTGTCCTTGAGGGTGCAGGCAGCTATGTTGCCCTCTGAGGAGCCACCCATGCCTCTCCGAGGCTCTCTGGGAAACAGCTATGAGGTCATCGAGGAGCCGACAGCAGGGACTTCTTTTCAAAGGTCAAAGACTTCTCCATGTGAAGGGACAAAATGACTCAGCCCAGGGCCCAAGCAGCCTGTGCCTACCCCCCGGCTACTTTTACAGGCTCCTTAAACCTCCCATGCAAGTGTGCCCTGCACAAGGAAACTGGACCAAGGAGCCAAATGGGGTCTGAAATCCTCTTTGTCAAGCCGGCTCCCTTGGGGTGGGGGTGAGGCTGCATCTTCTTGAAGGTAGGGTGTACCTCTTTTGAATTTGCATGTAAGGTATTTACTGGCTGGTGGTGACCATGTGCAATCTCTAGTGTTCATAAGCCTGGACCTTGAATCATGAAGAGAGTCCTTCCTTCCTTCCATCCTTCCTTCCTTCCACCAGCCTTTATCAAGCATCCCCTATTTGCTGGCTCACTAAGCCACAGGCCCTGCCTGAAGGGGCCCAGGGTCTGATGGAGGGACAGACATGGAAGTAATGACCACAAAACAGTGCAACACAGGTGTCTTCTCTTCTGGTTGCTAAAACAAATACCATGCAGTGGGTTGGTGTTCTAGTTTGCTAATGCTGCCAGAATGCAAAATACCATTCTGGCCAATACCATAGATTGGCTTTTATAAAGGGGGTTTATGTGGTTATAAAGTTACAGTCTTAAGGCCATAAAGTGTCCAAGGTAAGGCATCAACACAGGGTGCCTTCACGGGAGGATGGCCGACAGCATCCGAAAACCTCTGTCAGCTGGGAAGGCACATGGCTGGCATCTACTCCGGAGTTCTGGTTTCAAAATGGCTTTCTCCCAGGACGTTCCTCTCTAGGCTGCAGCTTCTCTCCAAAATGTCAGTCTCAGTTGCTCTGAGTCCCTCTGCCTGCGAATTCCTTTATATGACTCCAGTGATCCAATTAACACCCACCCTGAACGGGTGGGGTAACGCCTCCATGGAAATTATCCAATCAAATTTTCACTTACAGTTGATTGAGTCACATCTCCATGGAAACACTCAATCAAAGAATTACAATCTAATCAACACCAATAATGTCTGCCCACACAAGATTGCATCAAAGGTAATGGCGTTTTGGGGGACATAATACATTCAAACTGACACGGCTTGAAACTGGAATTTATCAGCTCACAGTTTCAGAGGCTAGAAGGCTTGCCTCCTCCCAGGGCTGGCCTGCAATCTTTGGGGTTCCTTGGCAATGCACAGGATGGCATCTTCTCCTTTCTCTTCTGGGTTCCACTGAATTCCAGCTTCTGGCTATTCCCTGTAGCTTCTACTTCTGTGTCAATTTCCTTTGTTTATAAGGAGTTCAGCCATATTGGATGAAGGCCTTCCCTTGTTCAGTTTGGGCACAGCTTAACTAATAACATCTTCAAAATTTCTATTTACAAACGGGTTCACAGCCACAGGATCAGGGGTTGGTACCTGAACATGACCTTTTTTGGGGGAACATGGTTCAATCCCCAACAGTGGGCTAGGACATGACTTCCTGAAGTGGGGGAAGGAGCACCTGCTCATAGAGGTAAATAACTGGCCCCAGATCACACACTCTCATTGGAGACAGAGCCCGGGTGAGAAAACCAGGTATCCTGATCTCTACTCTACCACCTAAATAAAAGAGGGGTAGAGAAGAGGGGATTCAAAAGGGGGAGCAAGAAGAAAGGAAATGCAGGAGAAAGCAGAAGGGAATGAAAGGAATATCAGGAAAAGGATGAGGTGGAACTGGGAAGAATGAAGAGGCACCCGGCTGGGATGCAGAAGCGTGTGCATGAGTGTACACGTGTGTGCTTGTGTGTGTTATGTCAGACAGAGACCCTTGGGGGTTGATGCAGTCTGTGCTGGTCTTTGAGATACACACTTTACAGATATTGTCTCATTGAATCCTTGCAGCCATCCTTCAAGGTGATCTTTATTATTCCCATTTCAAAGATTAGGAACTTGAAACTCAGAGGGACGAAAGGATTTGGCTCAGAAGACCCAGCTGATCTGTAATGGAGCCCATGCTGTCCCCACCACATCCAGGGTGTCAGTCCCTCCAGTGTCCCCTGTCGGTAGGAGGCCACAGCTCTGGGCCTCACAAACACCAGCTCTGGAGGAGGTGATGGTTGCCGGCAAAGATCGAAGGCTGCCATTAGCACAGTGGTCAGAGAACATTTGGGGAGCCCTCTGTCCCTCTTGGCCCAGGTACAAGGGCTTCCCACTTATGTTAAACCAAGCTAATCATGCAAATGAACTGACCCACATGATGGGCATTGGGCTCAGTCTCAAGTCACTGAATGGTTAGAAAATCCAATTAAGATAGAGCTGAGCCTACTATGCTCCATACAGATCATTGAGGGCAAGGGTAGGGGCTAAAGGGAAGTGAAGAAAGGAAATTATGTCTTAATATTCATCAAATCAACCTCCTGCTTCAGCAGCAGCCCCTGTGCTAGGGTCTGGGACAAATCTGGAGGAGAATTAAATGGAAACCAGGCAGCACCCTACTGCCCCTGTTAACCTGCTCCTGAGATTCTGGTGGGGGGCCCGTGGCAGGAACAGGAGATGGGGACAGGCAGGCTGCGTGTCATCTAGGGAGGCCTTGAGCTAAGACGGAGGAAGCCCAGGGTCAGAGCTGGACTGGGCTTCACCACCAATGCACTGTGTGACCTTCATCACTGTACTTTCTGAGCCTTAATAAAATGGGATACTAGATCTCGTCCAACACCGCCTCATAAGGTGGCCATGGAGACCTGGCGGGATAACCAACAGAAGGGGATTTGAGAAAGCCAAATCTTCTATCCGTAGAAATCTTTTTACTGCAATGAAACAACAAATAGAAAATATTGGTGGTGTTACTCATGAGGGTGGAGAGAGTATTTATTCTTTCCTTCACCCATTCATTCAAAATATATTGAGCATCTTGCTTGTTCTATATCATACATCATGTATCATCAGGCCCCTTACGGCCTAATAAGTATGCCTTAAAAATGAGAACTTTTGTTATTTTTCTCCTACTGTGCTCTTGTGGCCATTTATGGCACTTAATATAAAGGTAGATTCAAAAATATTTGGCAAAAGTTTTATTAGAAAGAGAATTGAGATATTGGATAAATTGAAGTAGCAAATTTTAAGTGGATCATTAAAATAAAGTCTGAATGAAAATTGCATTGAAGATTCTTTTTCTTTTGATTTTTTTCATTTCTTTTTTCTTTTTCTTTTTAACATTTTAGTTCTAGTCTGCCAAAAGGGAACAATTGGGCCTTGAGTTACATTAATGGATCAAAGGAAGATGAGTTGTATAATATTTAAAAACAAACTATGTATTTTGCTATTTAAGGTAGTGACTCACTGAACTAAATAAGTAATTGGCCCACATAAAGTATTTTCCCATTGCAGAAGGATGCAAAACACAACATTATAAACCCTTAGAAAATGCATCTAAAGGTTTTTCTTTTATTTTAAGTTCTGTTTTTTTGTTGTTGTTGTTGTTCCATTTTTTGTTTGGTTGTACTTTTATTTTCAGGTAGATTAATAAATCTGGCAGCTGATTTCTGCAAAACAAAAGAAAAACGTATTGAGCATCTAAATGTCCAGGCTACAGAAATAAATATGACGTGGTCCCTGACCCAGAAAGGGTCTTTTATAGGCCACGAGAGGAGGAACTGCCTGTTTTTCTTCCCATGACACTAACAATATTTAACAACAGGTTAATACTTTACACAGTAGATGCTCAATAGTTGTTTGTCGATTACATGAATGAACTACCTGTTTAGTAGGGGCTCAAGACAAGCGAGCCGACATTTTCAGTGAAGCATGGTAAAACCATGAGAGAGTTAAAAGGGCCTTAGCAACTCAAATGAGGTGCACCTCACCCCATTGGGGAGGGTGAAGGTGAGGGCTCCAGGAAAGGCTCCCAAAAGGCATCAGCTGCCGGAACTGGGAGCTGGAGGGATAAAGGAGAGAGGATCTGTGGTTAAAAGGATGGGGAAATGGGCAGGTGGGGCGGGCCAGACATAACACTGGAAGATGACCCATGAGGCGCCTGTATCAGGAAGGAGGACACAGGGATGGGGGAGTCACCTGCTTCTTCTTCTTCTTCTTCTTTTTTTTTTTTTTTTTGGCTTAAACAACAGGAATTTATTGGTTCAGGGTTTTGAGGCCAGAAGAAGTCCAAAACCAAGGTAATCGTTTCTCCCCCAAATCTGTAACATTCTGGTCCTTGCTGTTGGCACTCCCCGCAATATCCTTTCCATTCTTTTCTAGTTCCCTTGGCTTCTAGCTCCCTCCTCTTGGCTTTCTCTTAATATGAATTTCTGCTTCTCATAAAGGACTCCAATAATCTGGATTCAGGCCAACCCCCATTCAGTTGGGCCACACCTTAACTAAAATAACATCTTCAAGAGACCCTCTTTACAATGGGTTCACACACACTCAAGACCCAGACCAAGACACAGACCATGTCGTTTAAATTGGGGTACATAGTTCAATCCCCCACACAAGGATACTCTTTACTGGGGAAGGGAGATTTAAATTAGGCAACTGGCTCTTACCTATTAGGTAACCTGGGGGAAGTTGCTTGCCCCACCCGGAAACTCAGGTCTTTGTCTGTAATGTGTCAAAAGAAATAAATTATATATTTTCAGTGAATATGACGCTATTTATTAAATACCAGAAACCTTAAGCGTTTTACTTTAGAGATTCCATGAAGTTTGGAAGATGACCTTGTAGCTAAATTTGGAGGATAAGATTTATGACTCATCTTTCCCACCTGAAAAAATAAGTGACACCATCGTTGTCCTAAAATTTATCCAAATTTAACCTGCTTCTTATAAGATTCTCAGCTATGCCCAGCCAGGTGAAGGAGCAGCCAGCAGGGCGCACGTAAGAGTCGGTGAGATTTGGTTTAAGCCCAAGAATGGGTACCAGGAAGCGGAGAGCTCAAAAGCGGGAAGGGAAAGACTGGGGGCAGGAAAGACCGGGAACTCCAGAGTGATGGGAGGGTGTGGCCTCCCGGGATGGAAGGCGGGAAATCGACAGAGGGTAGGCGGGTGGGCGGCCCCCTGCGCGCCCGCGCGCGGAAATAAAACTCCTACCCATACCACCTACAAAGGCGGGCGCGCGCCCCAGTCAAAAACGCTCCCGGCAAGGGGGAGGGACAATTGGAGCGACGCGCAGAGCCACACGCAAGCAAAAACAGAGCCATCTCTTTGAAACAAAAATGAAGCAGTCGTGGCTGGGGAGCGCCAAATATTTGCAAGATGATGTGGACAAAGGGGGAAAGTCAATCCGGGGAAGTTTGAGTTTCTGCGGTTGGAGCCTTCAGCGGCTCCGGTCGCTGGATACTTTATGAGAACGTCCTTTGCCCCTGCTCTCCTTCTCTCTCCGAAGAAAAATAAATCCTTGGCAAAATGAGACTTCACGGCGTGAAAAGGAGAACATCTCCAGGCTGTCCCGGCTGGCGCAGGCGCAGGCACGGGTGGGCCAGAGAGGCCGAGCGGGCAACGCCGCGGCGGGGGCTTCGTGGTCACCCCGCAAAATGCCCACCCCCGCTTGTGGTGCAGAATACGTGGCCCTCGGTGCTCCTGGAGCAGGTGCCCGGCCGAGGACACCTTTGTTTCTCTCGCGCGCCCTTCCTGACACCCCAGCTCCTTGGTGCTCCTGCCTTAAGTTTACAGCTTGTGCCCCACCCCTGCTCCTCCGCATGGCAGCCGGTCAGCGACTGCTACCCTCCTCTCCCCCTTTCCCTTCTTCAAACCACATCATCACACACGCCACATTGCAGTTGCCCATAAATGGGAAGGCAAGGAGCCACCGATGCCTGTTTGAGGAGATGGGCTTTTAATTAGCCCACTCCAGCTGCCATCAATAGCCCGCTCCTGCCCCACCTCTCCTCCCCCTCCATGTACCCTCCCCCAGCTTCCCTGCTCACCCCATCCCAGTCTATGTAAAAAAAGCCGTAAAACCTTTCTCCAATTGCCTTCTCGGAGTTTATGCAACCCCCAGAACACAGGTTGATTGGAAAGGTCTCTCTCCTGGATAACAACAATTCAATGTGCCTTGACATTTTAATAGCCTGCCGTCCTGGTGAACACAATCGAGCCAGGCAGTGAAGCAAAAATCATTAGGTAAGCAAGATAATCTAAGCGGAATCTGCCGCCTGCTCTCTCACATCTGGGGCAGGTTGCACAGCTGGGGCAGCCCACGATGCTGGGCCTGCCCTCCCTTGTGGTGCTTTCATATGTGTGGATGGATAGGTACACTTGTTTAGCCAGTGATGCACACCCCTGTGCAGGCATTTTGGGAGATAAACATACTCTGGCAGGTGCAGAGCCATTGATGCCCCCACATGAAACAGCTTGGGAGTACATGCATTTAAAATAAATCAAAATACCAACCTCCAACAAAATAAATGTACTGCTCACAGTGCAGAGAATGAGGCAAATATCTGTTGGAGTCTCTACTACCAATGTATTCCATGTGCATAGATGTCTTCATTTATATAAAGATTATTAATATAATGCCATGGCTAAATGTATGAGTTAACTATAAATAGATAATATAAATATTTATACTCACTGCACACCAGGTCTGGTTACAAATGCTTCACATCTGCAGACTCATTTAATCCTTAGAAGGCATAATAATACCATGAGTATCCCCTTTTTACAGATGGGGTAACCGAGGCACAGAGAGTTTAAGGAATTTGTCCGAGGTCATCCTCTGAGCCAGAATTTGGATCCAAGCAGTCTGACTCTATTCTGTCTCTCATAAAAAGTAAATCATAAATAAATATAAAACATACCAAACGTCTTCATAAAGTCAGTGCATTCCTTCATGAATGTGCATATTCACATACACAATGTACATCTATTCATATGGACACTCAAAAGATGTGCCTGCAAAGTGGTATGATGACTTCTTTTTAACACCAATACCTGCCTTTATATATTCAGCCATATTCATATATCAAGCATCTGTGAGTCCCAAGGCCAAGTGCGAGGGTACTGAAGATACAACAATTTAATGAGACACAACTGCCACCTTCGAGTAACTCATAGCCTATGGGGGACAACAAGATGCTTAACTTGCAAGTGTTAGATTAGAGGCTGACCCAGGGAGGTAGAAGCCAGGAAGACCCCAGGCCTCACCCCCACCGACCTGACATGTCCCCCTCGGGGAGTCTGCTTGTGAAGCCACATACTTTATTCCCACAAGGTTGCCATCACTTGAGACACTTGAGGACCTCCATTTGGGATTTGCCTTCGAAACCATTTTATGAGCTGCCCAAGGAAATGAGTCTTTCTGCGTGATAATTACACGGAACACGCACACGCTCACACCCCTTTCTTGGGTGGGAGGCAAGAGTGACACCACTGAGCTGGGGGGGCCAAACAGATGACAGAAAACTCTCCCGCTGGCTTTTACCCCCACCCCCCCCAGCCAGTTCCTGATCCTCCTCTCCCTCCGCGCGAGTCCTCGGGCTCAGATCCATTTCCCTCGGTGCTGACTTGGCAAGCCGTTTGCTTTATGAATATGACCCTCAGAGGGGCAAGCCCCTCTCAGCAGCCCCCCAACTATGTTATCACCATTATTAAGGAGCTTAAAGAGGAGCTGGGAGGACGAGACGCCACTGGAATTGCAGCCTGATTGTGATTGATGTGTTCCTATTAGCTCCTCAGTGTTATCTCTGGATGGCGAGAACAGCCAGTGGCTCGTAACACAACAGATTACCTGAGTTCTCAGCCTTAGAAGGATGTTTAAATAAAATATAGTCCCTTTTAGCAAGAGGCTCATTTTCTCCACGAGGCTCCCAGACTATTTCATGTCAGCTTTGATTGGCTGCGACTCTCCTCAGTAAACATGTCTTATCATTAATAATTCTTTACAAGCACGATCTCCAGGAATTCTCCCTCTCTCTCTGCCTCTGTCTCTCTCTCTCTCTCTCTGGCTGGACTCAGACACATCACGCTCCAGTTTTGGTTCCAAGGTGCTTCTCTCTGGATTTTCACCTGCCTTGCCAAAAATGATTGATTACGCTGGGCCGACTGGGTGTCCAGCGATACCCAACAAATGACTTTGGCCCCTAACGGCAGGCCTTGGCCAGATAGAAATCAATATTTCACCATTAAAATCTATCAAAGAAGAGTTAAGGCACCATCTGTCCCTGCCGCCTCTCTATGGTGTGTGAACATTAAATCCGACACTTGTACTACATGGGTAATCAATATATAGTGGTTCACAGATCATTTGTGGTTCCCTTTTAGCAGTGATGGATGTCTGGAATCGTTGTGATTCATTTTGTCAGACCATTAAACAAGATTCTGTCCAGTTCCTTCCTGATTTCATTTAGAGGATCATTCTTCACAGTTCATAAGAGGGAAACGGTTTTACCAATCTGCTTCCATTTCAATAAGTCACTTTATAGAGATTTTGTGTCCTCCAGACTGTAAAAATTCTGGAGAGATAGTACAAACAGACCTCGAAAACTATTCACTGCATGACATATGCATAAAGTGTGAAGAGAGGAATGTAAATATGTTTACCTCTTCATCTGCAAATGTTGGTTTTAACCCCTTCCTGGTTGGAGAGCCGGCCTGCAGGGTGGGGGGCTCCAGGAATGGCAGGGGCTCCAGGGACGGCACCTGCTGTGGCAGGGGGAAGAGAAGGCTTGGAGAGTGGGGGGCTAAATCCACCAAACCCCTCAGGACATGGTTAAAAGCAAATGGGAATAGATTTTCCAGAGGTTGCATTTCAGATACTTTGCACGGTCAAAATGATCTTGCCCCCTTCCCCTGCCTCCATGCATTTGACTGTCAAATGCCTCTCTGTACTTCTCAAAGCCGAGAAAAGACACTGACCATGCCTTGAGGGCAGGGATTTGTAGGAATAAGAAGAACCTTCTGTGGAGCACCAACCCGAGCCGGGCCACGGTGCATGCTCAATTCTCAGTCTCCACAATCCCAAGAGGTAGATCCTATGGCCCCATTTTCCAGGGAGGAAACTGAGGCTTAGAGAAGTTAGGAAACCTACCTAAGATTACTCTAGCCAGGGAATGCAAAAGTCAGGACCCAAACCTGTCTCACACCAGAGCCCGTGTGAACTGTGGCCAGCTTGGCTGGGTGGCCCTTTTTTCCGGATAATTTTGTTTAAACCAAAGTGAATTTCTTTCCACGCTCCTGGGCTCCCTACTCTCACCAACCAATCAGGTTGTTATTGGGAAATAAAACTTTATTTTATCATTATTTTAAGTAAATCTGCAGCAAGATCACTAAATAATGCACCCCAAAGCCAAACACTTGATTTTAAACTATTTTCTGGCTTGGGATTATTGGATAACTGTGTCACTGTCCCCGACAATCAAGTAGATAAGCAGATTTTGATTTAAGTGTTAACATAAGTATTAACTTATCTATACATATGTATGTATATATGCATATACATATGTGCATATGTAGACATTTGTGTATATAAAATAGATCATTTATAGATAATTATTTTATGTTATTTGCAATAAATATGTATGAACAGCTATAAGACTCAGAAAGAATAAAAGCTGGCCCTGGGGTGAAAACTTTATTTCCTGGCTTCCAAGTCAAAATACTGTACCAAAAAATTATAAGGCATAGAGTGTTAGTCAATTATGATTGGGGAATGACATATTTGTTGAGGGGATTGGGAGAGAGTTGAACCAATTTTGCAGTGGGGAGGAAAGGGAAAATCTCTTCTGCATCTTTCCCTCCATCCCAACTCACTGACCACTGTACCTTCCTGCCTTGAGGTGAACATTCCCCAAATATCCCAGCAGGGAAGGAAGGTCGCGTCACGTCAGGCCCAAGGGCCACCTGGCCGGAGCCGTGCCGGACAGCAGCACCCAGGAAACACCAGTTTGGGGCACAGTTGGGAGGTGCTGTGTCATGGCTGAGAGAGCTTCAGAAAGACCAGACAAAAGACCCACGTGTGCTACTTAATAGCTGTGTCACCCCAGACAAGTCACTTAACCTCTCTGAGCATCTGTTGCCTCATCTGTAAAGGAGGAAGTTAATCACAAGCATCTCACAGGGATATTGCGAGGATTGAATGAGACTATATAAACCTCAGCACAGGCCTTAGCACATACATGTTAATGCCCTTCCATCCCTTTCTTCTTTCCTTCCTTATTGTTCCCTGAATTTGTATTATACTATATTTCTATCCTCCAATAAGAACTGGTAATGGGATCTGCCACATCAGAATTTATCTAAGTCCTTTTTGATCCTAGAAACATAAAACCGAGGAGTTAAAAAGAGAATTGAGAAGTCCTTTAGTGCACCCACTGACCCAGTGCAGGCATCACTTGTGCCACCTGCCTGACAGGTCATTTCCACTGACCAGGAGCTCAAAGCATCAGTAGCAAGCCCACCTCATCGCTGGGCAGTCGTTTAAGGATAAATTTCCTCCTAAATCTGCCCCTGAGTAAATTCCGTCCATTAACACCAGTAATAATTCCCATCCATAACCACCTCATGTTCCATATAATAGTTTAACAAAATGAAAAGAAATGTTCCTTTTAATTTGTGTTAAAACTACCTCCTTGCAGCATTTGGATTATTGGACTAGAATCCAAGGGGTTTGTGACTGCACCCACGTTTATTTACACATGTCCTTCTACGTTGGCTGTGGTAGCATCCCAGCTCATATTGTCATACTGGATGTGGGAGAGAGTTGCTTGTTTGTTTTCTTTTATGAAGTCCCCTCGGTCCTCACCACACTCTGGGGTGTCTAAGCCTCTGCAGCTCCATTCTTGAGCATGAAACCCAGAACTGCACAGAACACTTCCGATTCAGTTTTACACTTGGGTTTTCATCTTTCCTTTTCTTCTTTTCTTCCTTTCTTCCATCCTTCTTTCTCCTCTTATCCATTTTTCCTCTATCCACCTGACCACCGTCTCTGCATCCTTTCATCTCAGGTATCCCAGTCAAAGCAAGAATGCCAGGATGTACCATGTCTGAATGGTGCCCCTTAATAATGGAATGAAATAAAATCCAGCTCTAACAGCAGGGTCAGCCTCGGTGGCTGTCGAGGCGGCAGTTGCCCACCTTCACCAGTGATCCCCGATGTGAGTGTAGGCCCCAGGTGGGCAGGCTCATGTCCATGCCAGGGACCCCAGGCAGGCCGTTCACAACTGCTCCCACCATTCACACTCTCCAAAACCACAGAATTAAATCTAACAATTGTATGTTGGGTGATCCTAGGGAAGCTCCATGGAGTTACTTTTGCAGGCCCTCTCCTCCAACACCCCCACCCCACCCCACCCCCCACACACTGAGTTGAAAGGGGCTATATACAGTCTTGTGTCTCGTAGGCTGGCTGGCCCCTGTGATTAGGGGTTTAAAGTAAAATTACAAAATCTGTTGCCAGTAGGTGCCAGGTGAGGGCTTGGCACCCAGGCTGAAACCAGCTTCAGATGTCAGGAAGAAAGGTACGTCCTGCAAGCCTTAGCAGCAAGGCCTCACTCTTGGGTGATCTCTTCATGTCATCAGAGACTGTTTAAGGACAGGGAGACCTGACTTGGTGTAAAGGGCTGCAAGGGGCCAAGGAGAAATATTAAAACTGAATATTATAAATATTCAGCCTGTGGTTCTCAACTGAGATGGGGGCTGTCGTGTCTCCCTGGCAGCTCTGAGAACTGTGACTGTGTGTTGTTGCCATGACTGAGGGTGCTGTGAGCAGTGGACAGGGCAGGTGGTGCTAAATGCACTATAATGTGTGGGACATTTCCAAGCAATGACAAATTGCCTATTCAAAATGCCAGTGGCACCCACTGACTAAGGCCAACTTTCTAATTTTATAGATGAAGAAGTTGAACAATTTCCCCAAAAGAGACCTAGAAACAATTTTTGTTTTTCAGTCTAGTGGTGTCAGATTAAATTCAGTTCCCCCAGGAAAAATATGTCTGAAAGTTTTTCCTTCCGCTCAAACCCATCAGTAAGGCCAAAACCCTAGAAATGGAAAGGGAAATAATATTCATTGAAAGTACCAAATCCTGCATTAAGTCCTTAACATAGATATTCTTAACTTAGATTATCTCTGCAAAAATAAACCTGTGAATCAGATCGTATTGTAGGGAAGGAAACTGAGGCTCAGAGAGGTTGAGTAAGCTGATCAGGGACACACAGCTCATCCCTGACAGAGCCAAGAGTCAAGCTCAGACAACAAAGCGCACAGTCCCTCTACATAGTTCTACCAGAGTGACAAGCACCCACTGAATGCCCAAGCCCTACCACAACCTGGAGCAAAATCGAGAGGGGCAAAGTTCATCTTGGAACCTTCCTTCCAGCCCCTGTGGTAAACGTAGCGCTTCGACTTCATCCCTTCATCATTCAAGTGGGCCAATAGAAGCTGATTAGGGGTTAATGTTGCCAGGACTTTTTGCTTTCTCCAAGAATACCTATGCTATGTGAAAACTATGAAAATAGAAGCAAGGAAGCTCCTTTTGTGGAGTGGGAATGGGAAGGGAAATGACTGCTAGAGAGAAGTAACACCTCTTTCTGGAACTGTTACCCTACTTTACCACTTTGCCTTGCATAAACCAGCCGTTTAGACCTGTTGAGGAAACAGCCAGGTATTTACCTGGTGCTCATGACCAAGCCTGAGGGTTTTCGCTTTCTTTCCCAGTGACCTTGAAATAGTATATGGAGGAAGGGAAATAACAGTGGAGAGAGTGCAGAGGCTGGGGGAGATGGCTCTTCAGCTTAGGTTCTAAGACCTGCAGAGAAACAGGAAAATGAAAAAGGACTACTGTGATGATAGAAAATGACCCATCTTGGCAAGTTTTGAAATCCTTTATGTATTCACACAGAAAGAGTGTGTTCTGTTTTGCTGATGCTGCCAGAATGCAAAACACCAGAAATGGATTGGCTTTTATAAAAGGGGGTTTTATTTGGTTAGACAGTTACAGTCTTAAGGCTATAAAGTGTCCATCAACAAAGAGTACCTTCACTGGAGAAAGGCCATTGGCATCTGGAAAACCTCTGTTAGCTGGGAAGGGATGTGGCTGGCATCTGCTTGCTCCCAGGGTGCGTTTCAAAATGGTGTTCTCCAAAATGTCTGCATCAACTTCCAACGGCCATCTTCAAAATGTCTGTCTCAGCTAACGCAGTGAGCTCCTTTTGTCTGAGCTTATATAGTGCACTAGTAAACTAAACAAGGCCCACGCTGAATGGGCGTCACCACACCTCTATGAAAATACTGAACCAATAGGTTGCAACCTAACCCACACTAATACGTCTGCCCCCACAAGATTGCGTTAAAGAACATGGCTTTTTCTGGGGGACATAATATATACAAGCCAGCACAGAGTGGAATCCCACTCTACTAATTCTTCACTTGAGACCTTGGGCAAATGGCTTGACATTTCTGTACCTCAATTCTCTCATTTGTTAAAAAAATAAAAAAAAAATTTTTAATAGGGTAGTAATTTCCGCTGCTCAGTATTGTCATTAAAAATGGACATAGGAATAAAGCACCCAGCACTTAGTAGGCAATCAGCAGTGGAAGCCACTATGACAAGCTCACTAGGGAACGGAGTGATGGGATGGAGGACGGGGAGCAAAAGAGTCCAAGCCTCCAAAGCTCTGACTCTGCTATTGTCAATCTCTTTTTCCCTCGAGAGTCTGGGGGCGGGGCAAGAGGACAGCCCGGAGGGGAGTTTTCAGGGTAACAAGACAAATCGGGATTTCACCATCAAAGCAAATATATCCAATTAACAGCTATTAAAGAAGCATTTTCTGGCACTGTGCACAATGAAGGCCATTCTATCTAGTGGAAATTAATCTTAATTATTGGTACCTGCATACATACGTGAAAAGGGAAGCAACTCACATTAATCTACATTAAACTTAATAGCAGTCCGTGTATCATCTATTCCGAGTCAAAATTGACTGCCAGCCCCTGCACAGATAGCTGCAGTGCTAACTCAAGTAATTACAGTGCAGTGGATCTCAAAGACACAATTTGTTCCCTATATAATAAATCAGCTGCTAGAAGCTTTTTATAATTAAAAACCAAAAGGAAAAAAAAAATAGAACTGTATAGGCAAATGTCATTTTCTTCTAAGGGAAATTAGGGAAAAAGGAAAGCATGTGTCCTTGCCACCTAGTCTGAAAAGAGAAAGAAACACTCATCTATGATGGATTCCTAAAGAGAGAGATAAAAACTGGTGTTTGGTTTTCAGAATTATGGGAAAGAATGTTTGTAGAACCTCAAATGTAAGGTTTCTGGGAGGCTTTAGCTTTGTTTCCAAGGAAACCAATAAGGCTAATCTGGGCAGGTGCCTTCGAGTAACTGGAATTTTCTGTAAGATGGGTCAGGGTGGAAGGCCAAGTTGATTCCATTAAACTCCAGCTAAGCAGGGACCTCCTCCATTAACCAAGAAGAAAAGGAAAGTGCTCTCTTCACTTCCTCCGTGCTGCCCACACCCCTTCCTAGCAGGGCACCCTGTATTTATTCAGTAGTCAATTTTCCGAGGTTGCCTTCACCTTTGTCACCTCCATCTCCAGAAGCCACTCAGTGCCTCTGGTCGGTCAGAGCTTTCCCTGGGATCACACACCTGGGGGAGCTCACCATGACTTCCAAGGCCACCAAGTCCAGCCTCCACCCCCGGTGTCCTAGCGGGTGACAGTCCCACCACCACTGCGTGAAGAGCTGAGCTGGAGAGAGCTGAGCCTGAAGCCACAAGCCAAAATGAAAGGAACCAGTAAGCCTTTATTCGTTCACTGCCACAGCGGAAGCAAGAGGCCAGGAGGACTGCTCATGTTTTTCCCCATGGAATGGCTCTGGGAGAGGGTCAGATGGAGCAGAGCAGAGGGGGATCATTATCTCACTTCTGAGAGAGCCCCCAACTGTCTCATGGGCTCCTGCTGTCTCATGGGCTCTGGGGGCCCAGAGGGAGCGAGAAGGGCAAGGAGTGGGAAAGGACCCAATACTGAGTCAGAATGAAGAGTCTTCAGGGCCCCCTGGATGAGGAGATCTCAGCAGAGGGGCCTGGGAATGGCCTCGGCCAAGGGCCCCACAATTGGGAGGCCACTGAATGGAGGCTGTGGGTAAGGAATGTGTGTAGCAGCATGGCCAGCCTGGGGGATCAGAGTCCTTGACTGCAACTCCCTCCAGACTGGACACCAAGGCTAGTGTGGGGAGGGCAGCTTCCCCCCATAAGGCCTGCTGGGCAAAGGCTTCATAATTGCTGATGGTCAGGCCCAAAAGATCACAACAGGATTTTGACCCGGAGCTGGGGATGGTTAGGCAATGCAGATCATGCATGGACTTCATTTGCTAGGGGCTGACAGCAGGCACAACATCGTCATATTCCACATCAGGAAGGCAACCCATACAATCTGCTGCATTTGGGTCATAAGCCCACCCAAGCCTGATTTTCCCAGACTGCTCCCCTCCCCATCTCCCAGGCTCCAGCTCATCCCAACAGCAGACCCTTCCTAATTCCTTAACCCCCTCCTTTCTCACCTTTTGGTCCCTCCTTTGCCTTCCTTCTCCTCTACCCACCCTGTACCCCCTCCTGCATCCCAACTAAGGCTGCACATTCAGCTCCATGGGTTGTACATTTACCTGCAAAGTGCAAGGCGCCTTTTGCATTTGTGTGTCTCAGTGACGCTGGCAAACCTCTCACATCTTGTCACCAACATCTGTCTTAACCTTGACTCTCTGCCCTGTACCTCCTCCACCCCTCCACATTCCCTGTCCTCAGATGTTCTCAGCCTCCAGGACTCTTTAGCTAGCCAATGCCCTGCCAACCCCACAACCCCTCACTGCAGGACAGCCAGGTCAGGTTCTGATCCCTCACAGGGATCCTTTGCCCTTGATCCCTGGTCCAACCTTTCCCCATCAAGTTGAAGCTCCCTTCTGGACCACAAACCCCAGACTTCTTCCTTCCTTCCAGCACCTTCCCATCTCCACTCTCTGAGTCTGTGTGAAACTCTGGCTGCCACCTCCTACCTCCCATGGGTGTGTGCTTTATTCTCCCATACACAGCAGTATCCTTTAACACAATTGTAAAATTAAAAACTCTGTGTATGTTTCCTAGAGACATTTTAGAAAACACGGAAAACTAAAGATAGCCAGTGTTAACCTTTGGTGTGCATTACTGAAGTCTTCTTTCTGCGAATGTATAGTATATACTCTCATTTACAAAATGGGCACATCTTTGATGTTGATTTTTTTAAATGATCTTCAATGCTTTTTTAAAAAATGTGTGCCCTTGTTTCTCAGCATCCCACCCCAAACGCAATCAGCACTACCAAATTGTTTTGTATCTTTCCAGGGATATTTTACTGGTAAATAAATATATATGAGTAGAAATGTATTTTTTTACACAAATGATGGGAAACATCAAGTTGGTTTACACCTCCCTTTCTTCGCTTAACTGTTAGAGATAATTTATATTGTCAATGTACATCTATGCTTGCTTTCTGTTTAAATCTATCTCTTTAAGTAAGCGAGTACATAATGGCATAGTTGGGGTTTTGAAATACAGCAAAAATCACAAGAGAGATATTTGAACAGTTGAAGTTCAGAACACACTGTCCTCCCCCATATGTGAATTCTACCACCTCCCCTTCAGCCACCCAACCTTGTCCACAAGTGGCCCTCCAAACCTGCTTGAATACCTCCAGTGATGGGGATCTCACACCCCAGGAGGCAGCCTTAGGTGGCAGCTCTCATCTTAAACCTTCTCCGCTGCATATTGAAACTGAAATCTTTCCACCTATTTCCCAGATCCCTGAAACTCAGCAATCTCAACTTTTATGAATCCTTTAGCATTTGAAATCTAGTTCATCCATTTGGACACTTTATAGCTTATTGCTTGACTATATCTTAGCCATATCATAGGAGAACGCTTTGCCCTTAGAATTTAATTTTCAGTTTCTGAAAGACAGAGACCAAGGCTTAGGTTTCTCTTCCCTCTCTTTCCTGGGCCTGCTACGGTGCTTCCCACACTGGAACTGGAAAGCATCTCTTTATTGTCCAGGTCCCTGCTAGGTTGTTACCTCCTTTAGAGATTTTTCCCTGCACCCCGACCCCCAGAATTATCTCAGCTGTTGTAGTGCTCTGTTTGTGAGATGTATTCCCAGTGACTTATGTAAAACCTGTTTCAGTTTTCATAAATATATATTTGGTGACTGTTGGGGATTGAATCATGCCCCCACAAAAGATATGCTCAAGCCCCAACTCCCATCCCATGGGGGTGAGCCCATTTGTAAATAGGACCTTTGCAGATGTTGTTATTATTAAGGTGTGGACTCATTTGTGAATAGGATCTTTGAAGATCCTATTTAGATGAGGCCAAATTGAAGCAGGGTGGGCCTCAATCCATGTGACTGGAAGCCTCAAAAGGCAAAGGAAACTCGAGAGCAGTCAGTCAGTAGAAACCAGAGGAGGAACACACGGGGACCGCATGACAGAGAACTGCCAACAAACCATCACCAGGACGCATCAGAGACAATGTGGCCTTGCCAACACCCTTGATTTTGGACTATGAGACAATAAATTCCTGTTGTTTAAGCCAACCCATTCTGTGATATTTGTCATCAGTCCTGGAAAACCAAGATGAGATTCCTATAAGATATTCAAATAGAGATGTCCAAGAGAAGCGGGATATGTGGATCACAAATCAGGAAAGTTCTGGACTAGAGATAGAGGTTTGGGAGTATGTGGATGATAGATGGCCATTTGGGCTGTAGCTGAGATTTCCCAGGGAGTAGGAGCAGAGGGAAAGAGAGGGGGGCCAACAGAGAACCCACTAAGAGGTGGGTAGAAGAAAAGGACTTAATAAAAGAGACCAAAAGTCGTCTGGAGAAGTGGGAAGAAAACCAAGTGTATTAGTTAGGGTTCTCCTTGGAAACAGAATCAATGAGAGATGTCTCTTATTATCAAATTGTAAAAGTGACTCACGCAACTGCGGGAGCGCACGAGTCCAAATTCTGCAGAGCCGTCAACAAGCTGTCAACTCCAAGGAAGACGTCCGACGAACTCCTCGGGAAACGAACCGACAACTTTGACGAACTCCTCAGGAAACAAACTGGCGACTTCGACAAGCTCCCCAGGAAACACTTCACTGAGCAGCTGAAGAAGAAGAAGTGAAGGTTCTCTAACCCTCCGGCTTATAAGCCTCCAACTGATCACCCGGACCAAATCCAGCCAATTGCATTCTCTCACTGTGGAAGCACGCCCCTTGATGAGTCATCAGTCAGCTGCTGTCAATTGACTGATGATCCAACAAACCAGCCTGTTGGATTATTAACCAGCCTCAAATATCCTCACAGCAATCGTCAGGCCAGTGCCACCTAGCCAAGTTGACACATGAACCCAACCATCACAGTCCACCCCTTGTCAACTTGGCAGTTGTACACATCACCTAAAACCATAACTTCAAAATGAACATTACAGCTTATGCCTTATGATAAGGGGATAAGACAGAGAAGAAAGCAAAAATATTTTCTTTACAGACAAATACAAACATAATCCTAACAAAACGAGGAGGAAATATTCATATCATCATAGTCCTCGTTTCTGTAACTGGTCATGTGGCCGTAGTTCATATTTATCACTAGCTTCTTCCACTACCCATTCCATGTTCCCTTTACCCTCAGCAAGCACTTCAGCTGGCCGTGGTTCTTTGCCTGGTGGGGTGACCCAAACCTTCATTCCTGAAGTTTCTTGGCCATTGGTAGTCCTGCCTGGATTGGGTTGTTGCAGTTTTCCACTGACTTTAATCACAGGACATGGTAGTACTAAGAGACATCCTAGGGGATCTCCTGTATTCCAGGAAAACTCTTCTTTACTTCCATTGTGTAGTTGCAGTGCTATTTCCCCTTGATAGTCAGGATCAATCACCCCAGCCAGTACAGTAATCCCCTTACTTGCCTGTTGATTCAGAGGCATAAGAAGCCCAAAGTGGCCAGGTGGCAGCCTTAACTTCCAGTTCAATGGGATTATTGTTGTGTTTCCTGGTGGAAGCACTCCTCCTTTTGGAACCAAGACTTGTAAACCAGCAGAGCTTAAACTTGCAGGGACAGGAAGCAAAAATTTCCCTAGTGGATCACCAGGAGTGATAGTGAGTGGTGCTACTCCTGTTTCCACCCCTTGATTCCTGGACCCATGAATCCTGGCTATGGGAGAAACAGCACCATAGAATGGATGCTGATTCAGAGCATACACAGCCTCCTGGAGAACACTGCCCCAACCCTGCAAGGTATTGCCACCTAGTTGGCGCCGTAATTGAGTCTTCAACAGGCCATTCCACCGTTCTATCAACCCAGCTGCTTCTGGATGATGGGGAACATGGTAAGAACACAGAATTCCATGAGCATGTGCCCATCCCCTCACTTCATTTGCTGTGAAGTGGGTTCCTTGGTCCGAAGCAATGCTGTGTGGAATACCATGACGGTGGATGAGGCATTCTGTAAGTCCACGTATTGTAGTTTTGGCAGAAGCATGTCATGCAGGGAAGGCAAACCCATATCCGGAGTATGTGTCTATTCCAGTAAGAACAAATCGCTGCCCTTTCCATGATGGAAGTGGTCCGATGTAATCAACCTGCTACCAGGTAGCAGGCTGATCACCCCGAGGAATGGTGCCATATCAGGGACTGAGTGTGGGTCTCTGCTGCTGGAAAATTAGACACTCAGCAGTGGCTGTGGCCAGGTCAGCCTTGGTGAGTGGAAGTCCATGTTGCTGAGCCCATGCATAACCTCCATCCCTACCACCATGACCACTTTGTTCATGAGCCCATTGAGCAATGACAGGAGTTGCTGGGGAAAGAGGCTGATTGGTATCCACCAAACGGGTCATTTTATCCACTTGGTTATTAAAACCTTCTGCTGAAGTCACCCTCTGGTGAGCATTCACATGGGACACAAATATCTTCATGTTGTTTGCCCACTCAGAAAGGTCTATCCACATACCCCTTCCCCAGACTTCTTTGTCACCAATCTTCCAATCATGTTCCTTCCAAGTCCCTGACCATCCAGCCAAACCATTAGCAACAGCCCAGGAATCAGTATACAGATGCACCTCTGGCCAGTTCTCCTTCCAAGCAAAGTGAACAACCAGGTGCACTGCTCGAAGTTCTGTCCACTGGGAGGATTTCCCCTCACCACTGTCCTTCAGGGATATCCCAGAAAGGGGCTGCAGTGCTGCAGCTGTCCACTTTCAGGTGGTGCCTGCATATCGTGCAGAACCATCTGTAAACCAGGCCCGAGTCTTCTCTTCCTCAGTCAACTGACTGTAAGGAACTCCTCCATCCTTTCCGTAACAAGAATAGTTGCACACAATTGCACCTTTTCTGACCGAGAAACTTCCCCGGTGGTGGAGTAAGGCCCGCGTAGCCTCTCAGCCGGCGGCCGAGCCCGCCGCCCCCACCTACGGCCCAACTCCAACCATCACACCAAGATAAGGATTTGCTCAATTGCGCTAAGTGCCATGACAAGATGAGATTTTAGAAGTGTTTACTGGATAAACAAATAGAGGTTTTGGAGAACCTGGCAAGTTCCAGTGAAGTGGTAGGGGTGGAATCCAGATTGCCAAGGCTGAGGAGCAAGTGGGGGGTGAGGAGGAGGAGGCAGAAAGTGCAGATGAGACTTATCAGGCACTTACTATGAAACTGAAATTGAAAGATAGGGAAATAGCTAAAAGAAGATGAGTACTTTTTTTAATAATGTTGCTTTTGTAAGATGGGAGAGACTTGGGTATATCTTAATTCTCATAGGAAGAATCCAATAGAAAGGAAAAGGCTAAAACACCTGGAAGACAGGAATGCAACATTGATAGAGGAAGATCTCTGGGAAGATGGATGGGGATAGGAACCAGGAGATATTCCACTGGAACAAGAATGAAATGTGCTGTGTCTATCAGAAAGTCTTTCAAGGTTAAGTAACAGACTACCCTCTAGGATTGTGAGTTAAATTCAAATATTAGAAGTCAGGAGGTAGTTTTTGATAGCATTAGGTAAGCATCTCAGTGTTGGCATGGCTGAGAATTAACAACTCTGCAATTTGCTTCACCTTTGCCTCATGGTTGCAAGATGGCTGCAGCAGCTCCAAACATCATGTCTTTAAATGACTAATTCATAGTCAGGAAGCATGGGTTGGTGCAAGGCAGGGAGTTTCTCCTATGCATCTCCAACTTAGAAGAAAGGAAAATATTTCCCAGTGCCCTTCAGGAGAACATACTACATCATATTACTCAAAATTGGGACTTAACAGTCATCCCTAGACCAAGGCTGGGCCCACTTCCCTGAGATGAAGGCATAGCCACCTAGCACTCAAACAAAATTGAAGCTCCAATGGCAAAGAATAAAGAAGTAGCTTTGGCTTGGAAGCAGTCGTGTCTGCACGGAAGTACAGACAAGGTAGGTCAGTGGGTTTGGGATCAGCAAGTTGAATGAGTTCTTGTCAAATGTCTACTTTCTCGGAAAGGTTGTCTGCCAAGAGTGAGAGGAAAGAGGTGTTAGGAAATGAGGCTTGGCAGGCATGGAGAAGTTCTAAAATAATCACTGTGGCAAATGGGAAAGTGAACTAACCCAGGAAACATCTAAAATTCCAAGAAGGTCCTCAGCAGGGAGAATGCTTGGGGAAGAAATTATAGACCGTAGGAAAAGAGGAGAGGCAGGGAGTATCTGCAAAGTGACAGCTCTGTAGCTCTGTACGCCGGGGTCCCAGCCTCGGAACTACTGACATCTGGGCCAATTAATTTGTTGTTGTGGGAAATTGTAGGATGTTTAGCAGCATCTGTAGCCGCTACCCACCACATTCCAGTAACAATCTCTGCCCCTCAGCTGTGACCACCAATGTCTCCAGACATTGGCAAATATTCTCTGGAGGGCAAAATCGTCCAGTTGAAAACCACTGATATATACAGAGCAGGGATTGTGCTTCCACTTTCAAGCATGAGATGAAAAGCCCAAAGACACACAGTTATTAAGAGATGGAGCTGGAATTCAAACCTAGTCTGCCAAAGCTCCTTCCCTCCGGCCCTGAACTTCATCACCTGCAATGCACAACCAGCCCCACCCCCACCCCCACCCCCACCCTGTGGAAACTCAGAACCTTCGGCTCTGGCCTCAGCCTTCACACTGAGGTTCTTCCTCCCATTGAGTCACTTTGAGTAGTGATTTTTGTTATTTTTCAGAAAGAATAAGAGAACTTATAGAAATTAAATCTTTATAAGAAGTCTGTTTTTCTTTTTCAAGTAAGTCAGTTATTGGGGCAAAAAATGTGGCAACATTTTCCCAAGGACTTGGAGGAGGAAACCACCCTCCAGAAAGGAAAATCTTTCAAGTTGGAATGTGCTCTGGGCTGTCTCTTTAAATGAAAAACGTTATATGCCTGGGAAACATTATATATGTCAAAGCAACATGAGGGTCTCGCTGTAATCGTGATAGCATCAGCTCTGCGCTGCCTTTCATCCCCGAGACTCCAAGAAGGGCCTTAAAACTGAAATTTTATACAAGGGCACCCAGACGCACATGAATTTTGAAACATTCACACATATATCACTTTGCCCACCTCTCTAATGAAGGTGGAATGCAGCGGCAGATGTTTCCCAGCTGCCCGGCAAGCACCCTGGGGCAGTATAGGACAGGAAGTCAAGGACATCTGATCCGAGAGGAATGGCAGGGAGAGCCCAGGGAGGTAAAATCTAATCCTGCACATTGGGATCCGGCCAAATGCTTGGGGTACCCTCACACCACTGCCTCACCCCTTCCTCCGAGAGACTGAATGAAGGAAAATGACAGCCATCTATCTGTATCAGAGAGGCAACACCCTCCCCGTGGATAGAGTTGGCAGTGGAGAAGATCCTGACATTTGATAGATGCTGTCCCTATCAAGAAAGCCTGGGCTGTAGGTTTGGCCCCAGGCTGGAGAGGTATCTTCACCCTGTTAAATAGCCATGGACTGCGTCCCTGTTGCACAGATGGCTGCCCAGCCCATGACAGGATAAACCCTTTCAACGAGAATGCCTCGCAGTGATGTGTGTGGGTGGTAGGGGAGGAGGAGTGGGTGGGAGGTGGGACCCGGTCTGACTAGGTCAGGAAGTGCTTCTGTGGTCACGCAGCGAGAGGAGAAGACTCACTACTCTCTGTGGAGCATCTAGTTCACGTCACCCTGGGCTAGAAACTTTACCTCTGTCATCTCATTAATCCTCACTGGGTTTTAGCTGAATTTTGCAAATGAGGAACCTAAGACCTGGAGAGGTACTTGCTGTGGTTATACACCCAATGAGTGAGGATTCAAGCTCAGTTCTGCCAACCCCAAAAGGCACATGCCAGTGTTGCCACCAGATCAGGACACAGAACGCAGCCAGAACCCCGAAAGTCTCCTTTGGGCATCCTCCAAGCCCTTACCCCTCCCCCAGATCACTGCCTTTTATTGCTTCTATCACTATAGATACATAGTCTACAATATCTTTGAATTTGAACTACATATAAAAGGGGTTTGAGCTACATTTAATGAGTCACATAGCAGATATTCTCTCATATCTGACTTCTTTTGCTCAATTATTTGTTTGTGAGATTCATCCATGTTGTTGTGCATAAGAGTAAATCATTCATTCCCACTGCTTAAGATTCTCCTGTGTGAACATAATACAATTTATTTACCCATGCTACTGTTGAAGGACATTTGGGTTGTTCCATTTAGGGATATTATGAATAATGTTGCTAAAAACTTTCTTGACGGCTCTTTGGGTGCCCATATTCTTATCCATATACACACACAAATGAGTAAAATTGCTGGATCAGAGGATACGTATTTGTTTCCTTTTAGTGGATAATACCAAACATTTCCACCAACAGTGGGTAAATTTTCCATTGGCTCCACAGTCTCCAAAAAAAAAAAAAAATGGTATTTTGTGTTTCTTTTAAAATTGTAACCATTTTGGTGGCTGTATAGTTGTACTATGTGGCTTTACTTTCCCTAATAGCTAATGAAGTGGAGCCCTTTTTGTAATTTATTGGTCATGTGGCCACCTTCACTTTTTGTAAAATGGTCATCTGTCTTTGCATATTGATATGTAGGAGTTCTTTATATATTCTGTACAAAAGTTCTTTGTTAGCTATGGGTATCCCTCATACTCTGACTTGTCTTTTCACTCTCTTTTGGTGTCTTTTCATTATGCTTTTGTACCTGATTTTAAAAATATTTGCCTCCTCATTGTCACAAAGGTATTATGTTATTTTCTAGAATACTCATTGGTTTACCTTTCATATTTAGATCTACAAACCACATGACATGGATTTTTATGTACGATGTAAGTTAAAAGTAAATATTTGTTTTTCTCCAAAACTAGAACCATTTATTTATGACTATCCTTTTCATTGCACTGAATTGTCACCTCTGTCATAAATTGAACAACATATATGTGAATTCTTTATTCTGTTCCTTTGGCCTATTAATCTAATATTACAGCAATACCACCTAAGTCACTTATTATGGCTTTATAATACAGTCTTACAGATGGCGGTCTAAGTCCTCCAGCACTGTTCTTCCGTATTGTTTTACCTACTCTTGGACACTATAGCATGTCATATACATTTTACAATCAGTTTGTCAATGTCAAAAACTTTGTGGGATTTTGAATGGAGCTAAGTATACACATGTGTACACACATATAAATTTAGGGAAAATAGACAACTTTATAAAATTAAGTTTTCTGGTCCACGAACATTGCAGATCTTTCCATTATTAAGGTCTTCTTTAATCTTTCTCAAAATGTTTTGTATTTGAAGGTATAGAGGTCTTGCTTTTTCAACAGATTTAGTCCTAGGTATTTTATCATTTAATCTATCATAAAGTGCATCATTTTAAAAAAAAACAGTTTTCAATTATTGTGACTAGTATAGAAACACAATTTTTTATATTGACCTTGTATCCAGAGTCCTATTTGCAGAATTATATTTAATTCTAATCATTTATCTATATGTCCTTTGGATGTTTTAAATACATAACAACAGTGTGTTTTTGAGAATGACAGTTTTATTATTGTTTTCCAAGCTGTATATACTCCCCCCACCCCCCCACCCCACAGTACTGCACTGGCTGGAAACAGCATCCAGTAAAATTTTGGAAAGATATTTGTCTCATTCTCAGTATCAAGGTGAAAGCTTTCAATATTTCAGCATTAACTAGATCTCCTTTATCAGAATAAGATCTCCTCTAATCTTAGCTGGTTGAGAGCTTTGATAATAAATAAGGCTCAATTGTTATCAAACTCTTTTTCTGCATCTCTTGAGTTGATTATAGGATACAATTCTTCTTTTGAATTACAATGTATCGAAATGTATTGAATGGCAATGATTGATTCTCTAATGTTAATCTAACCTTTCATTTCTAGTATAAACCCCATTTGGTCATGATATCTTCTCTTGATTATATGTAGTGGGATCAGATTTTGTTTAGGTCCTTTGTGTCTATATTAATGAAAATATTGGCCTATAATTTTCCTTCCCTGTTATGCACTTGTCAGACTTTGGTATTGAGGATAGACCAGCTTCAGAAAACAAGTTGGGTGTTTTTCTGTCTTTTTTTAGTCTCTGGAAGAGTTTGTGAAAATTGGTGTTATGTCATCCTTAAATGGTTGGAAGAATGCACTGGTGAAGCTATCTGGGCTTCATGTTCTCTTAGTGGAAAAGTTTTTATTTCCAGATTCCATTTCCCTTAGTATATAAGGCTACTTAGAATTTCTATATATTCTTTTGTCAGTATTATTAAGTTTTGTTTTTCCAGAAATTTGTCCATTTAACTTAGATTTTCAAATGTATTAGCATAATAGTATTTGTAATATCTTTTTATTTTTTAATATCTCTAGGATCTGTAGTGATGGCTCCTCCATTTCTGTTACTGGTAATATGCGTTCTCTTGTTCTTCTTGATCACTCTTACTTTGGCTTTATCAATTCTTTTAGTCAATTAAAAGAAAAAATTTTCAGCATTACTGATTTTTTTCAACTATACATTTGTTTTCTATTCCACTAATTTCATTTCTTGCTTTTATTATTGCCTTCTTTCTACCTGTGGTGATTTGAGGATGAATGTTCCCCAGAAAAACAGGTTCTAATTCCTACAATGGTGTGAACCCATTGTACATAGAAGTAGGGCCTTTTGATGAAGTTACTTCAGTGAAGGTGTGTCACACCTCAATCAGTATGGGTCTTATTCTTATTACCAGATGCCTTTATAAGAGAATTAAATTCAGACTGAGAAAAGTCCAGAAGCAAGAAACTGAGAACAATGAAAGCTGGAAGAGAAGGGAGAGACCAGCAGATGCCACCGTGAGCCTTGCCATGTGGCAGGGGAGCCAAGGATCTCTGGTAACTGGTCTTCAAGAAGAAAGTGTCGCCTTGATGGTATCTTGATCTGGACATTTTCCCAGCCTCAAAACCATAAGTGAATAAATCCCATTGTTTAATCTGACCCGCTTCGTGGTATTTGCTTTGAGCAGCCTAGGAAACTAAAACAGTTTAATTTGCTGTTCTTTTTCTAACTTCTTGAGATGATATTAAAATAAATGTTTTTTTATCCTTGCTTACTCTTTAGTATATGCATTTTAAGGCCAGTACAGTATCTCTAAGTACAGTATTAACTGCATCCCCCAGGTTTTGAAACAACTTTTCATCGTCATTCATGTCAAAATTGTTTTAGTTTCCTGGCTGCTAAATCAAATACCATGCAATGGGTTTACTTAAACAATGGGAACTTATTGGCTTATTGCTTTGAGGCTAGAAGAAGTCCAAAATCAAGACATTATCAGGGTGACGCTTTCTCTCAGAGGACTGTGGCATTCTGGGTCTGGCTGCTGACAATCCCTGGTCCTGGGCATTTCTGTCACATGACAATGTCCTTGGTGGCCTCTCCTGATTTCTCTTCTGGGTCCTGTTTCCTTCCAGCTTCTGGCTACCCCCTGTGACTTTCTTTCTATGAGCTTCCCTATGAGGCCTTCAGTAACAGGATTAAAATGCATCCTGATTTAGTTGAGCCACACCTGCACTAAGTAACCTCATCAAAAGTCCTACTTTAAAAGGTTCACACCCACAGGAATGGATTAAGTTTAAGAACATGTTTTTCTTTTTTTTTTTTTTATAATAAATTTTATTTTGAAATAAGTTCAGTCTTACAGGAACAGTTGCAAAAACAGCACAAACCCCATACATAGAACTCCATCATACCCCAACCCCCCTCCCCCAATACCCCGATCCATCACCTTTAAGGTCCTGTCACACCACTGTTTCTTTTTTTTTTAATCTTCATTTTATTGAGTTATATTCACATACCACTCAGTCATACAAAACAAATCATACATTCAATTGTTCACAGTACCATTACATAGTTGTACATTCATCACCTAAATCAATCCCTGACAACTTCATTAGCACACACACAAAAATAACAAGAATAATAATTAAAGTGAAAAAGAGCAATTAAAGTAAAAAAGAACACTGGGTACCTTGTCTGTTTGTTTGTTTGTTTCCTTCCCCTATTTTTCTACTCATTCATCCATAAACTAGACAAAGGGGAGTGTGGTCCTTATGGCTTTCCCAATCCCATTGTCACCCCTCATAAGCTACATTTTTATACAATTGTCTTCAAGATTCACGGGTTCTGGGTGGTAGTTTGATAGTTGCAGGTATCTACCACCAGCTACCCCAGTTCATCAGAACCTAAAAAGGGTTGTCTAAAGTGTGCGTAAGAGTGCCCACCAGAGTGACCTCTCGGCACCTTTTGGAATCTCTCTGCCACTGAAGCTTATTTCATTTCCTTTCACATCCCCCTTTTGGTCAAGAAGATGTTCTCCATCCCATGATGCTGGGTCTACATTCCTCCCTGGGAGTCATATTCCACGTTGCCAGGGAGATTCACTGCCCTGGGTGTCTGATCCCACGTAGGGGGGAGGGCAGTGATTTCACTTTTCAAGTTGGCTTAGCTAGAGAGAGAGGGCCACATCTGAGCAACAAAGAGGCATTCGGGAGGAGGCTCTTAGGCACAATTATAGGGAGGCCTAGCCTCTCCTTTGCAGCAACCGTCTTCCCAAGGGTAAAACCTATGGTAGAGGGCTCAACCCATCAAACCACCAGTCCCCTATGTCTGTGGTCATGTTAGCAACCATCGAGGTGGGGTAAGCCAATACCCCTGCATTCTCCACAGGCTCCTCAAGGGGGTTCTACATATTTTTTTCCTTGTTTTTTTTTTTAACTTTTTTTTTAAAAAAAATCAACTGTAAGAAAAATTAAAAAATTAAAAAAACATACAATAAAAGAACATTTCAAAGAGACCATAACAAGGGAGTAAGAAAAAGACAACTAACCTAAGATAACTGCTTTACTTCCAACATAAGAACATGTTTTTCTGGGGTATGTAGCTTCATGCTATCAGAAAAAATATTTTCTTATCTTTATTTTGATTTCTTCTTTGATCCATAGATTTAATTTTTAAATATTTGGATATTTTCTGGATATGCTTTTGCCAATGATTTATAGTTAAATGTCACTACGGTCAGGAAACCTATTCTGTATATTCTCTCAATCCTTTGAAATTTGCTTTGGAATTCAGCTTATGATCTATTTTAGTAATTGTTTCATAAGCACTTGAGAAGAAAATGTATTCTGCCATTATAAGATGTGGTATTCTATAGAAGTCAGTTAGGTGGTTTGTCAATTGCGTTGTTCATAGCTTCTAAAATGTCACTGATAATTTATTTGTTTTATCAATTATTGAGAAAGCTATGATCAAAGCTTACACTTTGTTAGTAGGCTTGTCTAATTCTTCTTTAATCTGTCAGTTTTTGCTCTGTTTGAATCTAATATAAATTTAGAATTGCTGTATCTTTCATGTGGGTTAACCCTTTTAACATTATGTAATGGCTCTATTTTTTGCTAGTTTTGTTTCTTCTCCTAAAGCCTGCTTTGTTTGATATTAGGATAGTCACACACCAGTTATTGTGGTTGATGTTTCCTTGTATCTTTTTCCATCCTTTTACTTTCAACCTTTCTGCGTTCTTATGTTGAAGATGTGTCTTTCGTAAGCAGCATCTAGTTGATTTTTTAAATCTGTTTTGACAATCTTTCTCTTTTAATTGGAGTATTTTCTCCATTTGCATTTAAAATAATTGCTGACATATTTGTGTTTAAAGTACTGCACCTATATTATCTGTTTTCTAGTTTATCCATTTCTTTACTCATCTTTTATTTTTCCTTTTTTGCCTTTTCTGGACAAACCAAATATTGCTATTATTCCATTTCCCCCCATATTAGTTTGTCAGTTATAATTTCCCTTATTATTCTTTCAGTGGTTATTGTAGAGCAGAGGTTCTCAAAATTTAGCATGCAACAGAAACATCTGGAGGGCTTATTAAGGCACAGATGTCTGGGCTTCTCCCTACACTTTCTGCTTCTGTAAGTCTGGGGTAGAACTCAAGCATTGACATTTCTAACAAGTTTCCAGGTGATGCTGAGGCTGCTGGACCAGGAATCACACTTGGAGAAGCTCTGTCCTAGAGATTGCAATGCGCTGCCTTGATTTATAAGTGTATTCATAAATTGGTGCTTTTACTGTTTCCCAAATCATGCAGTAACTTTAGAACACTTTTACTCCACTTATTCTTATTTTTACTCTTACACTACAGTTATCATGCATTTTAATTCTGTGTACTTTTAAACTCCAAAGACATTATTTTGTTGTTGTTGTTATACACAGTAAATATTCATTTAATTTAAACATACAGTCACTTTTTCTGCAGCTCTTCATTTCTTCTCGCATTTCTGTGCTTCCACCCAAAATCGTTTTCCATTTGCCTGATGAACTCCTTTTAGGATTTCTTCTAGAGTGTCAGTTGGTGGTAATTGTCTTATCTTTTGTTTGTCTAAAAATGTCTTCATTTTATCTTCCTTTTTGAAGACTATTTTTGCTGGGTATGGAATCCTAGAATGGGAACTATTTTCTTTCAGCTTGCTGAATATGTTATCTCATTGTTTGTTGTTTTTTTGTTTTTGTTTTTGTTTTTTTTTTTGGTGTTTTTGGTGGGTTTTGTTGTTTCGTTGTTTTTTGTTTTTTGTTTTTTTTTGGCTTCCAGCATTTCTGTTGAAAATTCAGCATTCTTATTGCTACTCCCTTGAGGTAAATGTCTCTTTTAACAAGGTCTCTTTAAGATTTTCTCTTTGTCTTTGACTTTAATCAGTTGTTCCTAGTTATGGTTTTAATTGTATTTATCCTACTTATAAATTTGTAATCTGATGTCTTTCATCAGTTGTAGAAAATTTTCAGAGAGTATCTCTTCATACATTGCTTTTGTCCCCTTCTCTCTGTCTTCTTTATATGAAATTGGACTTATGGGCATGTTAGACCTTTTCAGCATATCCCCTATATCTCTTATGCCTTTTTCCCTTTGTGCTTTATTCTGATATGTTCCACTTGCCTACATTTCAGTTCTCTAATCATTCCTCCCATTTTGTTTAGTTCTCTGTTAAGTCCATCTATTGCAACATCTATTTCAGTTATAATAGTTTTCAGTTCTAGAAATTTTATGTAATTCTTTTTTCTATAGATTCCAGCTCTTTGGTGAAATTCCTCATTTTTTTTCATCTCCTTTTTAACATATTGATTACAGTTATTTTTAAGACCCTGTCCAATAACTTTAATAACTGGATTACTTACGGGTTTGCTTCTATTGACAGTTTCTTTCTTTACCTTTTCTTCCCAGCACACTTAGTGATTTTTTTAACTGAATGATGGACATTGTGTATAACAAATTATAGAGGCTTTGGGTGATGTTATCTTCTTCCAAGAAGATTTAATTTTTTTCAGACTGACAGAGTAGAAGTGACCAGCTTGCTCCAAGTAATGATTGATATGATTTGACACCTGACTAGGGTTTTCATGGGGGCTCACCTAGTTTAGATTTGCCCTTAATCTTAGGGTATAGTCTTTTAGAGATCTTAATTAAAAGCCTCAGTGTTCATCAAGGCACCCCCTCTTTTGTGTGTCCTGAACTCCAATAATTATTTCCCCAGTACTGTGAGACAGCAAAAAGTTCTATGTTGCTATATAGTCCCTTATGCTGGTCCATGAAACTTAGAAATTGGCCAGTGCCTCAAGGTGAAAGCAAAGCAGAATATTGGGTTTACTTCTCTGAGGTTCTCTGTTCTCTGAGATATTGGCCCTACAAGTTGCAGCATCCTTTGTGTATTCTCAGTCCCATGAGACTTCCAAAAGCCTTGATTCACTGCTTTCTGCTCAGTTTAGTTTCTACTTTCAAGTGAGTAAATACCTCCAAACAAAAGCATCAGAGATTATTGAGCTTGTCTTTTGTGATTTAAGTTCATATGCCCACTTGGCTGGATTTTGTTGTCCTGTTGTTTGGCCAAGCAAGTACTGCCCTGATTGTTTCTACGAGGGCATTTTGTGGATTTAAATCATTCATTAGTTGATTGCATCTATGATTGGTTACATCTACAATCAACAAAGGAGATGCCTTCAGCAATGAGAGAAGTTTCATCCAATCAGATGATGGTCTTAATGGGAGAGCTGATGATTTCAGCAGTCAGAAGGGAGAATTTCTACCTCTCCTTCATCCAGCCAGCTTCACCTGGGGATTTCACCAAAACCTTCAATGGAGCTCCCAACTTGTGGCCTGCCCTATGGAATTTGAACTTGCCAAACCCCACAGCCATGAGTCAATTCCTATAATAAATCTCATTGTGTGTATATATGTATATATATATATATATATATCCTGTCATTTCTGTGCCCCTGGAGAACCCTGACTAACACACTTTTCCTCTGGGATCGCAAACCTCATGGTCTGACTGCCTTGAGTGCCCTCCAATACCTTCAAGGAGCAGTTTGGTTTTTCCCTTTTAGTCAGCTTTTATAGTTAACCTTATTAGGAAATACGTCTCATACAAGCTACTCTATCATAGCCTGAAGTGGAAGTTACATTGGTTGTTTTAAAGTCTTCCAGGTGACTCTAATATGCAGTCATAGTTTTAGAATCCCTACCCTTACTTATCATACTCTCTCATGCATATGTAGTTTCTTCTGCCAGGAAATCTATTTTCATATCCTTTGCCTGGATAACCTCTAGAGAAAGCCTTTTCCTATCGAAGACAGATAAAGTTAGTGGCCATTCTACATTAGTCTATAAAACCTTATGCCTCTCCTGTTTTAGCACTTATCCTACTATGTTTTTCTTTTATTTTTTTATTCAATTTTATTGAGATATATTCACATACCATACAGTCATCCAAAGTATACAATCGTTTACAGTACCATCATAGAGTTGTTCATTCATCACCCCCATCTATTTTTTTGAACATTTTCCTTGTACCAGAAAAAGTGAAGATATAAGAGTAAAAAAAAGAACACCCACATTGCCCACCCCTTCCACCCTATTTTTCCTTCAGTATTTTGCCCCCGTTTTTCTACTCATCAATCCATACTCTGGATAAAGGGGAGTGTGATCCACAAGGTTTTCCCATTCACACTGTCACCCCTTGTAAGCTACATCGTTATACATACATCTTCAAGAGTCAAGGTTATTGGGTTGCAGTTTGTTGGTTTCAGGTATTTACTTCTAGTTATTGCCATACATTAAAACCTAAAAAGGATTACCTATTAGTGTGTAAGAGTGCCCATCTGAGTGACCTCTTGACTTCTTTTGGCATCTCTCAGACTCTGAAACTTAATTTTGTTTCATCTCACATTCTCATTTTGGTCAAGATATTCTCAGTCACATGATGCCAGGTCCAGATTCATCCCCAGGAGTCATATCCTGCATTGCCAGGGGGATTTACACCCCTGGGAGTCAGGTCCATGTAGCAGGGAGGGCAGTGATGTCACCTGCCAAGCTGGCTTAGAGAGAGAGAGGCCACATCTGAGCAACAAAGAGGCACTCAGGGGGAGACTCTTAAGCACAATTATAAGCAGGTTTAGCCTCTCCTTTGCAGTAACAAGCTTCGCAAGTGCAAGTCTTGTGATAGAGGGCTCGGCCCATCATCCCGCCAGTCCTCAATGTTTGTGAGAACATCAACAGCCATCCAAGTGAGGAAGCCCAACACCTCTGCATTTTCCCCTAGCTCCTGGGGAGGGGGGGTGGTGGTCTGCATACATTTTTTTTCATTGTATTTTTTTTTCAATTAATTGTTTCAGAACACAGACTCCCGGTTTCACCAAGTACACAGTCCCTGTGGATTTAGCAGACCTTGTCCAGCTGGTGCATCTCTGGAATAGGTGTCCTGGGTCACTTTCTGGCTTTTCTCTAGTATTTTTCATGGAGATGTTTTTTTTGCTCTGTCTCTCCTAACAGCCATCTTCCAGAAGCCTCTCCTACTATGTTTTAATCTGGCTCTTTTGCATTCATCACCACCAGCATACCAGGAGCCCCTTGTGGATAGGGGCTATCTCATTTATTGTTGTATCTTGTAAGTATTCAAATAAATGATTTTGAATATCATACTGCTCTTCAGCCATCTCTCCAACTGGGCCATTTTTCTCACTGTTCCCAAACAACAAGCCTCTGTCTCCTTTGCCAATCCCATGGAATAGCTTTTGGATTCATCCCAACACATCTGGTCTTTTGATCCTCTGAGGCCAACTTAATGTCTCACCTTCCTTAGCTTAATGGCCATGGAGAACTACGAATCCTGCTACCAACCTTGAGTATCCTTCATGCATCTCCTTTCCTTTTCATATATGCATAGAATTATATTTTTTGGTAAATATACACGTGTGCGACATTTTTCTCATATAAATTCAATCAGTCAATATCTGTGTACTGAGCTACTAATATATGCATGGGCTGTGACGGAAACAGTGGCAGATTTCATTCTTCAAAGCTCAGCTCAAATATCATTAACTATGGGAAATTCCTTTCTGGGTTTGCTATTCTTCGGGATGGTGGTGCTCCCCTACCGAGAGCTCATTGTCTGGTTGAAAAAGCTAAATGGCTCCATCTTGCCCATCAGAACGGGATGGAGAAAGTTCCCTGCATTACTCGAAGCTGTTTCACTAACTGCCAAAATAGTGATATCACATTGGAATGTTTCTAGATATATGCTGGGAGATTAGGGGGGAAAAAATCAAAACTTGTTGACAGCCCAAAGAAAAATATCTTTCCACCAGAGCAGCTGTTGCTAAGTTTAGTGTGTGCTGTCAGTGAGAAAATAGGGGCCTTCCTTAAAATGTCTTTGTTTGTTTGTTTGATCGCTTGCCTGTTCCAGCACTGATTAGCTTGTTGTACATGTGCATAGTTTGCAAGAACATCTCAAGGTATGTGTGGTGGTGTGACGGGGATCAGTGGACAGGGTGGGGAATAAGGAGGGAGAATGTCGTTTTCAAAGTTGTGAATCCAGCTAGGCTCACTCTCTGTCCTCACTACATTTTCTCCAACAGTATTAGAAAAATGTTATGGATAGCAAGGAAATGGGTCGCTAAGATCATCTAGCCTCCTGTTCCTTATGTCTTCTAAACATCATGTCTCTTTTTGTGATCCCCTAGGCAAGGAAATATGAAACCTGAGACCACTCCATGGTGTTCTCTCAAAGGTCAAACTTTAGAGTCAGTAAAGAAATCCTGGTAGAGAGGGTTATGCGATTTCAAATGAAGGACCCAAGTAAGTGGTTGGATTTCTCTTTTTAGAGAGCAGAGAATGCATTTTATTTATCTTTGGATTTCCTACGGTGTCCACTGCAGTGATTTGCATTTGGTAAAAGCTGGGGAAAAAATCCAAATAATGATATAGAACCAGATCGATTGTCATCTGTGCATGCATTAGTCATGATCACCTAAAAGTAGGGGAATGCCTGGAGGTGATGAGTGAGTAACCCAAATTCCCCTTTCAGAAAATGTCACCAATCTCTGCCCTCCTTAATTCTCTGTATTTCCAGTTTTCTGTAGATTGACTCCAACAATCACATTCCAGACTAATGGTTCCCAATGTTGCAAGTAGGAGACACCTTTTTAATGAACCCAAATTCCCCTTACTCATACATGTTAGAAGTTGTACTTTCAGAATCTGCTGTTTGGGAAAATATTGGACAGAATCAAGTAGAAATTCAGTAGCAGTTTTAAGAATATTTAAATCAGAATGACATCCACATGTATTTAAAAATTAGTATAAATGTTTGTATGTATGACATGATATTTTAGGTCAAGCAATATTTGGTATACATATGGATTTGCCAACCCCCTGGAAATAACTTCCACCTTTGTCCCCTAACCCCTCTACCTCCCTGCACTGTGCCCGTACTTCCTGCTGCCTCTCCCACTCTAACTCAGAGACCTCATCTCCCTTGCCTTCGCACCCAGTTCCTTCCAACCTCTAAAAAATACTGTGCCCCTGCACCACCCTTTGCCTGCACTAGCCTGCCCGCTCCCTTCCAAAAGCACTTGCTTAGCCGCCCATCCCTTCCTTTAAAACCAGGTTGAGTCCTACCTCCTTGAGGGCCTTCTCAAACTCAATTGGCCTCATGCAACCTTAGCCTCTGTATTAGTTAGGGTTCTCTAGGGAAACAGAATCAACCAGAGATATCTACAGATAAAAGATTTATAAAAGTGTCTCACGCAACTGAGTATGCACGAGTCCAAATTCTGCAGGGCAGGCAACAGACTGGCAACTCCTATGAGGATGTTCAATGAATTCCTCAGGCAACGAACTGGCAACTTCGACAAACTCTTTAGGAAACGCTTCACTGGTCAGCTGAAGAAGAAGTGAAGGTCCTCTCTCTGTCTCGCTTAAAAGTCTTCAACTGATTGGATTAAATCCAGCCAACTGCATTCTCTCATTGTGGAAGACACGCCCTTCATTGACGTCATCAGTCACAGCTGCAGCCAATTGACTGATGATTTAATAAACCAGCCTTCTGGTTTATTAAGCAGCCACAAGTGTCCTCACAGTAACAGTTAGGCCAGTGCTTGCTTGACCAGACATCTGGGTACCATCACCTGGCCAAGTTGACACAGGAACCTAACCATCACAGCCTCCTTCCTGGCTGTCAGCATCCCTCTCACCTTGAGTTAACTGAGTGTGTGGGCGCTCTCCTTAAACTGCCTTCCTTGTTTGATCATGTGCCTGTTCTGTCCCTGGATGGCTTTGCTTCACAAGTGCACATTTTATAAGAATACCTCAGTGACTATGTGGGAGCCTCCAGTTGTAACCACGTCTGTGCCTTGCAAAGAACGCAGGTCTGGGCCCTGCGGCTTTTAGAGGCTCCAAAAATATTTGGCAGGAGGACATTGTGAAGGGGTGACAATTTGTATCTTCAGGTGTCTCCTACTTACAGAACCTAACTAATGTGTGCAAATAAGATGAGACCATTTTGTGGGCTGTGAGGGAGAGTGCCCTGGCCTTATTCTCTAGGCCAATGCCAGGCCAAGCCAGACCAAAGGGCAAGATAACAAAGGGCTGCCCTTTGCCATGCTGTGGTTTTCAGTCCTACAGTTTTTATTTTGCCTCATGAGCCCCACAGAATGGGCCTGGCCTGCCCCATCTTTCGGAAGCCAGTCCCCCACAAATTAGTCGGCAGTTTTTCCTTTCCTCCTATGTCTTCCCTGTGTAGGTTAAAGAGCCCCAGTTCACCCTACTGCTCCCCTTACTGGTCTGATTGCTGACCTGGTCACTTCCCCGGAACGTCTCCTCATTCATCCTCAACCATCGTCAGGTGCAGGGCTTCAGGAACTATTGGCTCCCCTGTTCTGATAATTTGGGCCTAAATTCTCACCTCGGTGGGAAGAAGCAGAGCTGCTCCTATCATTTGTAATCACTACCAGCTGTATATCTTTGAAGAGAACTTTTAGCTTCCCTGAGTTAAAAATTTCCAATCACAAAAGGAACTGGAGTTTATTTGTCATTAGGGAAGTGCAAATTTAAATCCACCATGCCAGTGCCAGCACCAAGGCTAAAAGGGAAAGAAACAATGCCAAGAGGAGGGGAAGATGTGTGGCAACCGGAGCGCTCATGTAAATTGAGTTGGGAGGAGTAAATTGGTTGGAACATTTTGGAAAACTGTTTAACAGCATCTATTATAGCTGATCCAGGAATTCTGTTCTAGGGATATGCTCAAAAGAAATGAGGGTCTAGATCCACCAAAAGACTTGTACAAGCATGTTTAAAGAAGCACTGTTCATCATATGCCTCCATTGGAAACAACCCAGATGCCCACCAACAATAGAACGAAGATAGTCACACAGTCACACAACGGAATACAGTGCACAGTGAGAATGAATGAACTTCAAACACAGGCCACAATATGGATGAATCCTCACCAAGGACATCCTCACCGAGGAAATCAGACACAAAACAGCACATATGGTAGGACTTTATTTATATACAGTTCAAGAACAGACGAACCAATCTCTGATGATAGAAGTCATAAGAGTGGCTACACTTAGGTTAGGAATAGTGACCAGCAGGGAGCATGGCAGTGTCTCCAGGGTGATAGAATTGTCATTTGGGACTAATTACATGAATGTGCTCAAATTGTGAAAATCTATGAACTGTGTGCTTATGATGATGCCATTTTCCATCCGCATGTCATCCTTTAATAGAAAGTTAAATAAAACACACCACAATAACAACCACAGCAACAAAACTAGGATAGCTAAAACATCTTCAAAACCACTAGCGATTGAGGAGGAAAGAAAATAGCTAAGGCAAATCCACTTAATTTTGTGGAGTAAGAGTGTTGGTCCCGCCAGAGCTGCATCCAAATGGACCATCTCTTTCAGAGCGTGCTCCACTTCTGGTCTCCTCATTTGCACACCTGCCCTTGGGGCTCAGGTCCTCTTTGGCTCATGGCTGCCCTGCCTTTGCAAGGAGAATAGTAGAAATTGGAAAACATTATCACAACAGCAAGTTAGGCACCAACTGAACTGAGTGATTTGCTCACATTGTATTCTTGTGTCCTCCTGATACCTCTAAAAGGAAGGTGCTTAATATCCACTTTACAGATGAGGAAAGGGATAGAGAGAGAATAAGCCATTTGCCCAGAGGCATAGGTACCAGATTAGAAACTGGATTAGAGAAATGACTGACACTTACACTCTTAATCCTTGAACTTTTTGCTTCTGAATCAGGTTCACAATGCAGTATTTAGATTGGTGATCCTCTGACCTGACTTATGCTCCTTCTCGGACTTCTGGACTCTGACTTGACTCGGACTCGCTTTTTGCCTCATATCTGCCTGACCCTCACCACGTGCACTGCCTATCTAGCTTCTGATGTTCTGCTGTTCCTGACCTCCAACAAGGGCAAAATTCCAGACGCCGGGCTGGATGACTGGGATGACCATGTCCTTCCAGACAATTCCTTGGCTCTTCTGATGCTGACATTCATCTGGTGGCTTGTGTTCATGGATCCAGCACTGACAAGGTGATAAAAAAGAAATCAGATTAAAAAGAGAAAGTTCTAGGGATCCTACGAAAACTCCAGGTTTAAATCTGCAGATCTCTGTAGAGTTTTCATCGTTTGTGGCTGAGTCCAGAGAAGAAAGTTGGCTGAGAACTGGAGACCACCCTTTTTTTTTTTTTTTAAAGCAAGTTTTCAAGAGTTCCTGTTTCGGGCTTTTAGCTGCATAGTAATTCAGAGATTTCTTGCTCTTCTTAAAACCTGTTAGCAATCCCCAAATCTACAAACAGGCTTTAGAAGATGGGGTATGAAAGATGTTTAGCAGCAATCCCTCCATAAGGAAAAGCTGAAACCTAAATTGGATACAGCTGAAAATATCTCAATCCTGCAAGATTAGCCTTGACACAAGCCCCGCAGCAGGAGCAGTCCGTGTGTTAAAGGAATTACTCCAAAGGTTTCTCCTTTTTTATTGTCCACTTCTTTCTCTGAAAAGCCCTCTGCGGAAACCCTGTGTCTTACACTAATGCAAAGATTTTTTGGGATTACCGTCCTAAATGGATCCCACCAGGAGGCATTCTGCCTGGGGGCCATGATCAACTGGTCTCTCTGGACTTCACACTGAGCTCAGCAGTGACCCTCAGGGAGACCCAGCACCAGCCAAGGCGACCTGGATGACCACAAGAGAAAATATCGCTCAAGTTAAAACTGAGCAGGACTGTAGATTGGTCTGCCCTCCAGGGAGAAGGTCAGATTTCCTGCCTCACTTCTTCATGACTTTGTATGGTCCAATTCCCAACCCCTCACCACTTCCTCTTTGTAGTTCCTCCAAATTTCAAGATTCTTGCAGACAGGGATGCTTACTGGGTCCTACTCCAAGTCACTAAATAAGTTGTCCATCCACTTTCATTCTCAGGAGTCTCCATTCTCTTCTCTGTTTGGGTATCAGTTTTCCAGATTTATAAAAAGTCAGCCTGCTAGAAGGGGTTTGAATGGCAATTGAGAGAAATGGAATGTTCGCTCTGACTTCAAGTGAGACCTGGATACCTTAAAACCAAGTGGACCATGAAACATCAAGTTAAGGCACAGTGTGTAGGGACCCAGTCAAACGCAAACCCTGCCACAGGGCTCGGTCCCTCCAAATGCTGGCTCACTTCTGTCATGTGCCAAAAAAATTTCACTTTGCAAAAACAGCCAGATCTAATCTGAACTCTCCTCTTTGTTCCAGCTATCTAGTTGGGCACATTCTTTAGGGGAGTCATATAATCTATTGGCATAATGGTCCTTTTTTCAAGAGAAGTATTTCATTTTAATAAAAATGTGTATCACCATATTTAATCAATCGGGCTGACTGACAACAGCAATAGTTGAGTCTTATAGCAGATGCTTGCTGCTACCTCATTCTTATTCCAGCTTCATTTCTCAATCAAATCCATGTGTAAAAAACATAATGTGCTGCCAACACGATGTAATAAAACCTCAACTGAAATGCACACCAGCAAGACAGAAACGGATAACTCAAAGTATGGGAAAAGTTAACTTCAGAAAAATCACTTTTGACACCCGGGTATTCAAGTTTTATGGACAAGAGATGCATCATCTCACTAGAGCTAACATGAATGGGCCAAATTCATGGATTTGTCCTGAAACAAACAAAAAATAATAATAGTCTCTAAAGCAACATTTTCCAAAAGCTGGCAGAAGAAGCCTTTTTAAGCAGCCCAGAAATCATCCTGAAAATTGGCTGCATTTGTTTGAGATGCACCATGTGTGTCACAGAGCAATAAATTAGGACTTGAGCAGCAGTTTTTTATGGTAGTACAGACTGGTTAAAGATGATGTATCATTGGTTGTCGCAGATTGAACCAGCAGTTTTCATAGATAATGATTCATAGAGGAATAAAGGTAACCTAATTATAGCAGGACCTGGGACAGAACTTAGTTACCCTGCTCAGATTCTGAATGCCTCCAAATTTCAGAGTGAGGGAACTGCATGTACTTTTGCAGGACTATTATTCTTAGAAAAGCCAAAAGCCTGGCTTATGGAGCAGAGAGATGAGTCCCTGGAAAAGGAATGGATCCATAGTCCAGAGTTCTGTAAGTATACCACGTTGAATATTGATGTCCGCCCTGAAATTGAGTATGTGCCCTTATTTGGAAATAGATTCTTCGCAGATGTAATTAAGATGAAGACGTGCTAGATTAAGGGGGCCACTAAATCCAGTTTATAAAAAGGCCATGTGCAGAGACAGACATACAGGCACATGCAGAGGGAAGACAGCCATATGAAGACAGAAGCAGAAATTGGAACGATGCAGCTACAAGCCAAGGGATGTCAGGAACTGCCGGCAACCACCAGAAGCGAGGAAGAGACAAGAAAGAATTTTATTGTAGAGCCCCTGGAGGGAGCCCAGCCCTGCTGATACCTTGATTTCCCACTTCCAGCCTCCAGAACTGTGAGAGAATAAATTCCTGTGGTTTTAAGCCCAGTAATTTGTGGTCATTTATTACTGAAGCCCTGGGAAACTAAGACAGTAAGCAAAGGCTAAGACTAAGTGTCCAGGTCCAAGACAGAAGGCAAGGGTCAGCCACATTGACAGAATGTCCACCAAGAGTAAGAAATGTATGGAGCAGGGTCCCGGGCATGGTTTTCCTCATGCTGTATCATCGCCCCAAAACATTTCATGGCTCCACGTTGCCTACAGATAAACCCCCTCACTCTTCATTTAAAACACAAGCCTTCAACAATGAAGACTGTCAAAGTACGTGCCTCACCGAGATCAACAGATCATAACACAATGCAATCATGCCAACATTTGAACAATAATGGGCGAGCAATTTCCTCCAAGGAAGCTATTCATAATAGGGCACAATGTGGTTAAACAGTGACATTGCAGGGTGCTGTAGCCACAGGGAACCTTTAGCAATGAAAAACAGGAAGTCACCAGAATTTTTCTTTTTCTTTTTTTTTTTAGTAATGATGAGGGAATTGATCTCTTCCTGCCAAAAGTTGGGAAAGTCTACAAAATCTTACTGTAGCAGGTCAGTGATGAAACTATTCTAGACTACTGTAGGCTCTAAGTTCCATGACAGAATTTGCTTAGCTCTGTGCATGACCAGTTGGAACAATCACTGCTAGAGTTCTAGAATACGGAAGACTGATGCACTGTAAATAACGTCAAGCAATTGCAGCCAGAGTGAGAAGCCTGTGCAGTCTGTTTACCAACCTGTGAACTGACTTGGATCCGTGTGGGTTGTAGAAGCCCAGAGATGATTCAGGGAAGACGTGCTAAAAGATACACCAGGATGGAGGCAGGATGGTCAGTTAACCCCGGGACCATGATCTTCTTCCATCTGCATCTAGTTACTGCATATCCACATTTGTCTAAGCTCATTATTAGTGAACTATCCACAGCTTCTTCCACAGATAGGTTTGGTTCTTCCAAACTGAATATTGACACAGACTTTTTAAAGCCCTTAAAAGAGAAGCCTTTTGGATGCAGTGAGAGAGAAACCCCTGGTCCCCAATCCAGGTGATTACTACAATCAAGGTACCTGCAGCTCAGATAAACAAGCCTTTTATAGAAGAATGCAGCCTAAATGAGTTCTTTCACTGAGTTAGGGTACAGGGATGTGAGATTTTGGAAAAGAGAATGGGTCCATTGTCCATTAAGGGCTTTGTGCAGTGTCTGATCATGCAGAAAGTCCTAGACTTGTTTCAAAACCTCCACAAGTTTATGCTCTCCCAATTCAAAAAGAGTTTATGCCTGCCACAAACTTTTACTGAACACCTAATCAAGTGCTGATTGGGGTAGCTTGGGATTTCTTAGACATTTGACAGGACTAATTGGCCTCAATCCCCTTCTGTGCTAGCACTGTCCCTGGTGTCCAGAACAAGCATCTAACCATCTGCAAATTGCCTCAGCCTTCTTGTGGAACCAATGGGATGCAAATGGGTCAGTCTATGAAGAGCCTTGAGTTCACAAACCACCAGGGTTGTTAAATTCATGGTGGTTGTCCCATGCCCAAGAGCTGAGGTAACAGACTCCCCTGCAGTAACGTCAGGCAGAGCCAGACCCTCCACGTTCCATTTCTGCTGACATCCTTTGGGTCTGTCAGACCTGTTAAGCAGCACACTGGTTACCCTTGGGTGCAGGCATGACTTCTACACAATGGGGCCCTTTAGTAGGCATTTATTTGCCAGGCTGAGTTCTCAGATTCTCCAATTCACCATCCACCAGGCCTAACATTTGTTGGTTGGTTTTTAACTTTTACAAAATGTAAGAGTAACATTACAAAATGGTTTTTAAATAATTTGTTGAGGTGAAATTCACATAGGATAAAATTAACCATTTTAAAGTGAAAAATTAGGCAGCATTTAATACCTTCACAATGCTGTGCAACCACCACCCCTATGTAATTCCAAAACATTTGATCACCCCAAAAGGAAACCTCACACCCATTAGAAGTCACTCTCCATTTCCAGTCCCTGATAACCACTAATCTACTTTCTATCTCTACAGATTTACCTATCTGGACATTTTGTATAAATGACCTCATATACTATATGGCCTTTCGTTAGGGGCTTTTTTCACTGAGCATAATGTTTTGGAAGGAAGTCAGTACTTCATTCATTTTCATGGCTGAATGATATTCCATTGTGTGTTTGTACCACAATTTGTTTATCCATCAATTTATCAATGGGCATTTGGGCTCTTTCTGTTTTGTGGCTCCTGTGAGTAATACTACTGTGAACGTGCCTGTAAATGTACTGTTTTGAAAACCTGATTTCAATTTTGGGGGTATATATCTAGGTGTGGAATTGCTGCCTAAAGTTTTGGACAACTCCAAAACCTCCAGAAAGAGAAAAAGCCTGAGATTTTGTGCTAGCTGGGCTGAATAACAAGGGAAAAGGTTTAATTCAGCAGTCAAAGAGATAAAAGCTAGAGTGTGAGCCTTAAATGGAAAGCTCAAGTTAGATCAAGACCGAGAGCATAACATATGGAAAAGGCCAGGACACTAAAATACCAGGGAACTTCCTGAACCAACACAGCCCTGGTGCTCCCTGGCCCACCTTCTGCAAAAGGCTGACATGTAAGCAAAGCACAGGCTCACAGATGAGTCCGCCTCCCAAGCCAAGAGCTTCCCTGAGCTCTGCGCCCTGACAGACAGACAGACCTCAGCTCTGCCTAGAATGATTCTGTCAGGAAGGAGGGGAAAGCTGTGGAGAGACTGCTGGGCTGGGAGCCTGGAACTCAATCACCCTGTCTATCATGCTGGTCAAGTGGCTTAATCTTGCTGGATGTGATGGTTTGAAGCATTAAAAGCAATGTTCTTTTAATCCATTGCTGCGGGTATAGACCCATTGTAGGTGGGAACATTTAATTAGGTTATTTCATGTGAGATGTGACCCATCTCATTCAAGGTGGGTCTTAATCCTTACTAGAGTCCTTTATAAGAGGATGAAGGACTGAAAAAAAAAAAAACAACAAAAAACCCACAGAAGCTAAAAGAGAGAAACACGCAGAAGCTCAGAGAGGAAACCACTGAAGCCAGAAGCTGGAAGCAGCAAAACCCGGAAGCGAAGGACCAGCAGATGTCATCACGTACCTTACTATCTGACAGAGGAGCCCAGGCTCACCAGTAGCCAAGCTTTAGAGTCCAGGTATTGTCCTATTGATGCCCTGAGTTGGACAATTTCATGTCCTCATAATTGTAAACTTGTAAGTTAATAAATCCCCATTGTAAAGGCCAACCCATTTCTGGTATATTGCATTTCATCGGCTTTAGCAAACCAAAACACTGAGTACCAATTTTCTCATATATAAAAAAGAAGTAATAGTTGTCCAAGTAGGATTGTCAGGTGGGAAGGACTTGGCAATGTGGTTTGGTAGACCTGATATTGCACATTGGCTTTGCCATATTCCAGTTTGGTACCTTGGACAATTTATTTAATTTATGACCTATAGTTTCCTCATCTATAAAAATCAAGGTCATAACCAAGCATAAGAAATCATATTTGTAAAGTTTCTGGCTTTGCATAGTAGGCACTTATTAATAGCAGCTAGCATTATTGCCTACTTCACAGTGATTATATTTGTAAGCAGCAAATAGGATGATGGACAGAGGGTGATGATAAAGCAGAGGTTCATTTGTCCATCAACAAGGGTGCCACTGCCTTTACAGTGTGCACCACAGAAAGGTGTACACTTATTGAAATAATGCTGCTTTTGCTCACACACACAAAATGGACCTGCTATTTGGAGGTGTTTATTCACAAACAGTTTACAACCTGACGTGAGATCTGCCTTGTTCCCTTGTTTTGATCACAGAAAAATAATGCATCATTCATTTTGAATCTGAAGAATGTATTCAGACCAGTATTAGGCTATTTTCAAAAATCAGATATGCCTGCAAAGACTGAAGATTTGTTCCCACTGAGGAAACTCCAAACAAAAATGTAATGTATTGTACATGTGGCCCCCTGCCCCAATCAAGGTGGCAGAGTGAGGCACTCAAGGGCTCGTCCCCCAACAGAACTGGCAGAAACATCTTTCTCAAAGCTCCAGAAAACACATATGGGGTTGCAGTAATAGGGCTAGTGCCAATTCAAGAAAAAGGCCACTTTAAACTGGTAGGTCTTGCTGGCTCTCCCCTCCACTGTCCCCTCGTCGGGCCACACTACCAGTGCGGATCCCTGGTCCCAGTTCTGGAGGGAGCAGAGTAACCCTCGTGCACATACTGGGAGCTTGCATGTCTGGCCCAATCTGTCTGGTGGTGGCCGGAGGGACTTGCCATCCCAGAATTTGCCCTGTGTGTCGAAGGCGGCTCACAGAGCTCTCCTACAGAATGCTGTGGGAGGGCAGTCAAGTTGTGCTGCCTGGACAAAGAACTGCTGGCTATAGATGTACAGTGTAATACCCTAGATGGCTAAGAAACTGTTTGCAAGGGAAGAAGGGGCATTTGTATCCATGTAAATGGAGGGAATTCCCAGGATCCCTTGTGCATGCCCAAGACAAGATGCATGTGCAGAAAGGATCAGAGAGGCACCTATGCTTTTGGTCTGGAGCTATTCTATAAACTCATTGCATGGATATGCTCTAAAGAGCGCTCATACAGGTCAATCTGCAAAGACTGGAAAAAGTGATTTCTGTTTTTTCCCTTTTTTTTTTCTTTTTTGGTTAGCTCCTGGCATTCAAGGGAAGTTCTGGCATAACACAAGCTGGATACAAGCTTAAGGAACAGCTGCTTCAGAGTCTAAATTCCAGCGATAACAAACTCCAAACAAGATAAACCCAAGTACACCTATATCATCCTATGGCATATTATAATCGAACCGTTGAATGACAAAGATAAAGAGAGAATTCTGAGAGCCACAAGAGAGAAGCAATGTGTCACGTACGAGAGAGCCTCAATAAGATTGTCTGTTTTTCATCAGACAATATGAAAAGTCCATGTTTCAACAAAAGATTGCAAAACAGGCAAGTGATGGCCCAGGTGAGGAGAAGATTAAAGCATGAGAAACCATCAGTGAGGAAGACCAGACCTAGGACATTCCAAAGACTTTAAAAAATTTGTCCTAAATATGCTCAAAGAGCTAAAGAAAAACATGGACGAAGAACTAAAGGAAATCAGGAAAATGATAAATTAACACAGAGAATATCAATAGAGAGCTGGAAATTATGAAAAGGAACAAAACAGAGTTGAAGACCACAACAATGCAAATTAAAAGTTCCCTATTGGGGTTCAATAGCAGATTGGAGCCGGAGAAGAAATAATCACTGAACTTGAATATAAGATGATTTAAATCATCCAGTCTGAGTAATAATAAGAAGAAAGGATGAAGAAAAGTGAACAGAGATTGAGGAACCTGTGGGAACATACATGCACACCAAAATACACATTGTGGGAGCACCAGGAAACAAAGAAAGAGAGAAAAGGGCAGAGAGAATATTCAAAGAAATAATGGCTGAAAACCCCCAATTTAGTAAAAGACATGAGTATATTCAAGGTGTTCAACAAACTCCAAACAGGATAAACCCAAATAGACCTATGTCATCCCATGGCATATTATAATCAAACTGTTGAATGACAAAGCTAAAGAGAGAATTCTGAAAGCCACAAGAGAGAAGCAACGTGTCACGTACAAGAGAGCCTCAATAAGACTGTCTATTTTTCATCAGAAACCATGGAGCAAGAAGGCAGTGGGATGACATATTTAAAGTGCTGAAAACAAAAAATTCCAACTAAGAATTCTGTATCTGGCAAATCTAGCTTTCAAAAATGAAGGAGAGATTAAGACATTCCCAGATAAATAAAAACTAAGGGAGTTCATCACCACTATACCACACCTAAAAGATTTGCTAAAGAGAATTCCACAGGCTAAAAGGAAAGGACAATAGACAATAGCTGGAAACTGCATGAAGAAATAAAGATCTCTGGTGAGAGTAATGACATGGGTAAATATAATGCCACTATTATTGTATTTTTGATTTGTAACATCACTTTTTGCAAGTGTAAAATGTAATGAGAAATCAGTGGTTTTGGACTCCAATGTATAAACATGTAATTTGTGACAAAAACTACCTAAAGGTGGAAGTGGTAGAGTTTAGGAACGTAGTTTGTATTTTGAAGTTAAGTTGCTATCAAAGCAAATAAGTTTGTTACAGATTTAGGATGTTAAATGTAAGCCTCATGGTGATTACAAAGAAAATATTGGAGAATATGTGAGCTCATAGAGACAGAAATTAGAGTACAGGTTGCCAGGGGCAGGTAGTGAGGGGAATGGAGATTTAATGCATAATGGGTATAGGGTTTCTGTATGGGGAGATGGGAAAGTTTTCTTAAGGATAGGTGGTGAGGGCACTGCAATATTGGTATGCTTGGGAGTGGTTGAAATGGGAAAGTTTATGTTGTACATATGCTCCCACAATTAAAGGAAGAGAAACTAAAGAGACAATGCCTATTAAATGTAATGCATGATCCTGTATGAGATATTGCAAGGGAGGAGAAAAGCCTTAAAGGGACATTATTGGGGCAGATGAAAAAATTGGAATATAGATTGTATGCTTTATATCAATGTTAAATTTCTTGAACTTGATAACTTCACTTAAGGTGGTTACATAAGTGAATATCCTTGTTCTTAGGAAATGTACATGGTATTATTAAGTGTTCAAGGAGCATGATGCATACAACCTATACTCAAGAAAATGTATTATTCAGAAAAATGGATAGATAGAATGATATGGCAAATGTGGAAAAATGTTAAAATTGATGGATGTGGGTATCTGAGGGAAGGGTAGGGATGTGTTGTAATTCTCTGCATGGGGTTTTTGTATTAATTTTGTAACTGTCTTGTAAGTTTGAAAGTATTTCAAAATAAAAAGTTAACAAAAATGTGCATAGGGTCCAAAGAGATATTCAAAACAGAACCTCCAAAAATGTTCATCAGTGACAGTATCCTCAGAATAACTGTGAAACTTTCAATATAACTGTTTTAAAAGTCAATGTTACTTAAATGCATAAATTTGTTTACACTCATTTTTAAATCATTCAGCTTGCATTTTGCCTTTAGTTGAAAATGCTTTGAAAAATAGAATGTGTGACTGCATAAATCATGCCATGCATTTTTGACAGAAATGTCATACATATTATTCCACTGCCCTGTACTGTTTTTATTGAATTAGTGGTTTGGTCATTCATTTGTTTATTCATTTACTTGTTTATTTTTCAACAGCTGTTTATTGAGGACCTCGAATATTACCTACAAGGCAACACTGCCAAGTGAAAGCTCATTGGTTATTTTCCAACAAATAGAAAACTCCCAGCTGGGGAGATTCCTTCATCAAATTACCTGAGTTGTTTTTCACTGCAATGACCCCGAGGGAAGTTTTAGAGACATCATGGTCAAAACCTACAGGAACACTCTCCGAGTGTAGACCTTCGACTGCCAGGATGACATTTTGGAGGCATCCATTTCAAGATGGAAAACCGAGGCCAGGAATTAGTCTTCCCTCTCTCCCAAGTTCCCTTATTTAAATTATTTTAAATTAATGAAATTGAAGAGAATGGGAGGAGTGCCATCTGTGAACAGGAAATTTTGGCAGATGTCTGGAAGACAAAACGTGTATGGTGGAACGTGAGTGTGTCAATGGATAAACCAGAGCCAAGGAGCCCAAAGCCCACAGGGCATAGGGGGGTGACGAGGGAGACAGTGGAGGAAGGATCATGGTGCTAACCCCAACCAACATAAAAAAGTTTTCCAAAGATATTTAATTATTCTATCTGGGGAGGACCAGGTAGCTGGTGTTTAGGCATACCCTAGAAGGAAACTTGTGGTTGATAAGCCCAACTCCCAAACCCAAAAGGACCCCAAGAGTGTTTCTACTCCTCATTGTTAAAAATGAGTTGACACAGAACCCACGAATCTTGAAGATGATTGTGTAAAAATATAGCTTATGAGGGGTGACAATGTGATTGGGAAAGCCATGTGGACCACACTCCCCTTTGTCCAGTATATGGATGGATGAGTAGAAAAATGGAGGCAAAAAAAAAAAAAAAAAAAAAAAAAAAAGGCACCCAGTGTTCTTTTTTACTTTAATTGTTCTTTTTCACTTTAATTTTTATTCTTATTATTTGTGTGTGTGTGGTAATGAAAATGTCAAAAATTAATTTTGGTGATGAATGCACAACTATATAATGGTACTGTGAACAACTGAATGTATGCTTTGTATGGCTGCATGATATGTGAATATATCTCAATAAAAATGAATTTAAAAAAAAATGAGTTGACAGCTAAGAATAAACAACCATTTGAGGGAAACAGATAGAAAACACACCATCAAGTAGCATTTCTATTTCCTTGGTCTTAAAAATTAATGGATAACTAAGGATGAAGAGACACTTGATGAAAAAAATACAAATGCACATAATAGATAGAGGTGAGTCAAGGAATCAGAGACTTGAAAGGACACTGTATCCATAAGGTGAAAACAGGGTTTTATTTTTAAAAAAAAAAAGTGACAAGAGAATAGCAAATACTTCTTGGAAATTAAATTCCCAAAATTAAACAAAACTTTAATAGAAAGATATAATTGAGGAAATTTCCTACAACATTGAGCAAAAAGACAAAGAAAGAAGAGAGTAAAGAACAGTCATGGAGGATAAACCTTGGGGGTTAAGAGTCAATTAACAGAAGTTCAGAAAGCAATAAGAGAGAAATTAGGGAGGGCAGTTATCAGAGAAATTATAAAATAATTCCAAAAGATGAATAGAGACATAAATATTGATCAGAGTTAATTAAAAGAAGACCAAGAATTTGACATGTCATGGTGAAACTTCAGATCACCCAGGATAGTGTTCCTAAGATTCCAGGAGGGAAAAAAAGGTTGCCTGTAAAGGAATTTGAATCAAACTGTATCCAACTGCTCGATCGCAATGAAGGCACTGGGATAAAGGCTTCAAAATATGAAGGGAAAAATTAATTGGGATCTAGAACTCTATAACCAACTAAAACATGAGAAAAAGACATCACTTTTATACATTGAAGGACCCAGATTACTTGCCTTACCCATACATTTCCTGAAGAATTTACATGAGGGGGTAATTTCCTAAAAGGGAAGTGAGTGGGGAGAGTGGCAAAAACAAAGACATGGAGAACTGTGGAATATAGAAAATTGTGATGTTGACCGGGATTCAAATGGAAAGATGTTCCTGGATAATAAATCTGCCACAAGTCTTGAAAACAATGATAGGAAGTTATTGAGTTTCAAGAAGGTTGTCTTAAAGAAGAAAAAAATGAAAGGATACTAAGAAATTATAAGAATGACTACAGAACTGGATGATATTTGGAATATAAGAAGAAAGGTATATGTTTTTCCTCTCTACAGAAAAAAAGGAAGAAAATGTCAGAAACTCAAGAAAATAAAATTTGTAGAAGATAGTCATGGTCTAAATAGGAAAAAAAAACAAAAAACAAAAAACAGAATGCAGCCTAATTGTAAGCAGTTAGAGAGTGGGGGCAGGGAGGGATCACATTCAACCTTGATTCTAGGAATATTCTCTTGTATATACCAAAGGGACTGTGAGATTGGATCTGGAGAAGAGAAAACACACTTTAACTCTGCACAAAACAATATTGGCATAATGTAAATGCTCATTGTTGGCTTTCAATTTTTAAAAACATTCATAGGTAAAGCATGGAAAACTGAGTAGTTACAAAGCAGAAGGTAAATGTTATCCACAGTGGTGATGTGAAAAATAAAGGTTTCACTGGAAGATTGGGAAGGTAATATTTTCACTTTGCCAAATGGGAGGTCAAGAGACACAGCTGAAAGCGATGGGACTACAAATAGAAGTTTATGTACCTTACTGAAAGTTATATGGTAACTAACAGAGAAACTTAAAAAATATTAGTACAACTAGCAAAAATTGGATGAGAGATTCTAGCTAAGCCAACTCAGCAGGTGCTCTCGCTGCCCTCCCCTCTACATGGGACCTGACTCCCAGGGATGTGAATCTCCCTGGCAACACAGTATATGACTCCCGGGATGAATCTAGACCTGGCATCATGGGACTGAGAACATCTTCTTGACCAAAAGGGGGATGCAAAATGAAACGAAATAAAGTTTCAGTGGCTGAGAGGTTTCAAATGGAGTCGAGAGGTCACTCTGGTGGACATTCTTACGCCCTATATAGATAACACTTTTTAGGTTTTAGTGTATTGGAATAGCTAGAAGTAAGTACCTGAAACTACCAAACTCCAACCCAGTTGCCTTGACTCTTGAAGACGATTGTGTAACAATGTAGATTACAAGGGGTGACAGTATGATTGTGAAAACCTTGTGGATCACACTCCTTTAATCCAGTGTGTGGATAGATGAATAGAAAAATGGGGACAAAAACTAAACGAAAAATAGGTTGGGGGGATTGATTTGGGTGTTCTTTTTTACTTTAATTTTTTATTCTTATTTTTATACTTTCTGGTATAAGCAAAATGTTCAAAAATAGATTGGGGTGATGAATGCATAACAATATGATGGTACTATGAAAAGTTGATTGTACACCATGGATGATTGTATGGTATGTGAATATGTATCAATAAAACTGAATTTTAAAAAATTGGATGAGAAAGAAAAGGGATTTGGGGGGTGATGCAAGCAAGCAGAAGTCTCATCTAACCCAACAGAAGGCAAGAAATCAGGTCTCCAGTTGATATAGCGTGAATATCGGCCTTGGGATATTATTTCAGGTATGGAGACAACCATTAAGACCAGAGGGGTTTAAAAGTTCTTACTTTGGGGTATTGGGGCTTGGGGTGTTCGGACTAGAAGCCAAGAGAGTTTGGGGAAAAGGTTTTTTGATTCACACCATAAGTCCTTTTCTGCTCTTTTCACTATTACATTAAAAATATTTTTAAAATTAAAAACAAAAAAATTATTGCAGTATATCAGGTGGTGTTCTATTTTGCCTGAGCTGCTATCACAAATACCATAAACTGGTTTCCGCTTAAACAATGGGAATTTATTGTCTCACGGTTTGGGAGGCTAGATGACTTGCTTCCTCTTGGAGTCAGTAACCTCCTGGTGCTGACTCGCTGCAATCCCTGGTGTTCCTTGGCTTGCATCTGTGCCTCATGTCACGTAGAGAGGCCTTCTCCTTTCTCTTCTGATTGCTGACTTCCTTCTTCGGGCTCCTCCCTGTGGCTTTTTCTTTATAAAACCTCTGGTAATCCAGATTAAGCTCCACCCTTATTCCATTGGGTCACAGCTTAACTAAAAGCATCTCCAAGAGATCCTATTTACAACGGGTTCACACCCATAGGAATGCAGATTAAGAACACGTCTAATTGGGGCACACAATTCAATCTACCATAGGCAGGGTCCTGGCAGGAACAGAAGGCACACTCAAACTGAGCAACTGAGCAGAAGGATTATTAACAATTGTATGGGCAGGAGAGGATAGAGAAACCTACAAGGGTTGGTGCAGTAACCCACCGTCAGCGGGGGAGGAACTGTCTGCTGAAACCCACAGGTGGTGGCTGTGTGGAAAGCACTGCCTGACCCTCTAGAGCTGCAGCCTTGGGTAGAAGACAGAGCCACTCCATGATGACCACACAGGATGGGAGCCAGGGAATAAAACACCCCCTTTACTTTCCTATCCCCCTAATATCCTCTTGGTATCTCTTATTGGCCAAACCCAAACAGGCACTGGAATGGCACTGTCCTGTACGATAGCCACCAGCCACACGTAGTTATTCAGATTTAAATTTAAATTAATTAAAATTAAATGCATTAAAACTTCATTTCCTCAGCCACATTAGCCACATTTCAAGTACTCAATAGTCATGTGTGGCCAGTGGCTACTGCACTGGAAAGCACAGATACAGAACGTGTCCATCATCACAGAAAATTCTATTGGGCAAGGCTGATGGAAGGCAAGGGAGGGCCAGGGTCCGTGGAGGTCAGCCTCCTGGGCACAGACAAGGTGGAGAAGGATGGAGAGTGGATTTGGAGGGACAACAGAAGATATACAGCAGGTTCAGCATTTCCAAAAGCATGTCTTGTAAGATACTCTTACTCTTGTTAAGAATCTGGATCTGGCATCGTGGGACAGAGAACATCTTCTTGACCAAAAGGGGGAAGTAAAAGGAAAGAAAATAAAGTTTCAGTAGCTGAAAGATTTCAAATGGAGTGGAGAGGTCACTCTGGAGGGCATTATTATGTGCTATATAGATATCCCTTTTTAGGTTTTAATGTATTGGAACAGCTAGAAGTAAATACCTGAAACTGTCAAACCCCAAACCAGTAGCCTTGACTCTTGAAGACGATTGTATAACAATGTAGCTTACAAGGGATGACAGTGTGAGTGTGAAAACCTTGTGGATCACCCTCCCTTTATCCAATGTATGGATGGATGAGAAGAAAAATGGGGACAATAAACTAAAGGAAAAGTAGAGCAGGGGCGGGTACGATTTGGGTGTTCTATTTTTACTCTTTTATTTTTATTTTTATTTCACTTTTTCTGGTACAAGGAAAATGTTCAAAAAATAGATCGGGGTGATGAGTGAACAACTATATGATGATAATGTGAACAACTGATTGTATACTTTGGATGATTGTATGCTGTGTGAATATATCTTAATAAAAAAAAAGATGAAGGGAAAAAAATTGTACTGGGTTCCTATTTGGAATGATGGAAATGATTTGGTAATGGGCTGTGGTGATGGTCACACAATGTAGTGAATGCGATTAACAGCCTTGAAATATATATCTTGCTGTGATTAAAGGGGGAAATACTTGAATGTATATATGGTAACAATAAAAATTTTAAAAATCCATGGTACTATATAACACAAAGAGTGAACCCTTAGTTAAATCATGTACTTTATTGATCAAAACAATTATAAAAATGTATTATCATCAATTGCAACAAATGTTTTACTCAAATGCCATGTGAAGTGGTGTATGATAATCCCATATTTTATTCATGATTGGTGTGTCAACCCACAACTTCAGTAATAAACAAAATATTTAAACTTTTTATACAAGGAAAAAAAATAAAAAGTAAATAGTAATGGTGATGGTAGGCGTGGTCAATGATCAAATATATTTCTCAAATTCTACACACTGTTTGTCTCCCTTGGAGATTTAAGATCTGTATCAAGAGCTCTGAAAAAATCCTGGAGGGAAAAAAATCTGTTTAATTTTGGTTATACAGGTGTTTTTCAAACTCTTGGCTAAGGAATCTTTTTTCATTTGTTTGTTTTTTAATGGACAGAATTAAAACATGTGTTCACAAAGTTTGTTTTATAGTGGACATGGATCACTTTTGGTCTTCCAAGATCCAGTCATCTTCCTTATTTGTGGGGTGGGAGGAGTCCCCAAAGAGATAGAAGGCTGGATCTTTCTTCCCACCACAGACTCTGCATCGAGGCACAGAGGTCTTCTAACAAGTGACCCAGGAAAGCCACGCAGATGCTTCCACCCATGCAGTGCTCACGGAAAGGCACCACTCAGATCTCCTGCTGTGGGAGCATAACTGACTGACAGCTGCAGCTGCTGCCCTTCAAGACCCAGCCTTGTGCCCATGCCCTGCTATCCCCGGGCTGCCCCCAGCCAAAGACTGGGCATGCAGGCAGGATTAACAGGGCCCGATCCTGTGAGACACAGGACCCCTCTAGAGACACCCCATTGGCCTGGCTGAGACTTTCTTAGGTCTGTTTTGCAGCCCAAGGCAACTCTTACCCAATCTTCCTTCCTTTCCCTTCTCACCTCACAGGTATCAGACAGGCATCACAGTTTGGGGTTCTCCCTGCCCTCTATGGCTCTCTCTTGTTTTTTTTATTCACAGGTGTTCCCCTCAATACATCTCTTTGCATGTCTAATCCCATCTTGGGGTCTGCTTCTTGGAGGACCTGAACCAACACAACTCAGGACTTGTATCTTGAAGAGTGACTCAAAGATGTGGGAATAGGTGGAGATAATCCAAGGAAGAGCACAACGACATGGAAGACCCTCTCTTTCTTTGGCAGGCCCAGGGTTTTGTTGTCTTTTAATTGAATTGAAAGCAAAACAATTTTAAAACTTTAAGTGTGGCATATGTTCTATTCCAAACCCCTCTCTTCCATCTTATCTTACATCCACACCAAATTAATTGTTTACATTACCTGTCCGGCACATGTAGGAATTAAAGTTTAGAATCTCTAATTTAATGCATATATCTGCTTAGGAAGTAAGATATCATGCCAGATCTCTCACACTTTCTCTGAATCCTAGTCCAAGGACCCACTGACTTCTACTCTTTGGTCAACGATTTAGAGGCCAGTATGTTCTAGGTGACTTAATAGTCTCAGTTTCCTTTTGCGCTCTTCACTGGACCTAGACTTCAGCTCCTTCACCACCTTACAGCTTCCCTTGTGAGATGCCTCTAAGTTCCCCCTGCCCTCATCAAGTTACAGTCCTCAGAACCTAATTCCTAAGTGCACCAGTTTCCAGTCTCCAAACTCCGGACACATCATTCCTGATTAACTTCCCTCTCCTTTTCCCACCGAATCCCACCCTGCTGCATTCCTTAAGTTTGCTCCATCATCCACCCCTTTAAGAATCACCCTCCCCACGGCTGTCTCACATCACTTCAGCCTGTACTGTGAGTCCTAACACACTGCCCACCTTCTCACATCACTGTGTGTGCATTCTTATGATCTTTTATAGGGTTGGAGGTTTTCTCTGGCGGTGTAACTTAGGGAGAGCTTGGGCAATATATTAAACAATATTGAATCACACAGTGAAAAGACAGACGCCTTTTCAATTCTGATTATACCAAAGAGAAAATCTTAGTTTGGTTTTAGTTTGGTGATTAGAATACCACTCTATCTCTAATTTCCCTTTCCAGTAAAGAACTAACTGCCCCTTGGGATCAGAGCCTGAATTTTATAATTTTATTGTATTATCTTTGGTATTCCTTCTTATAGCAAGGGGCATTGGTGTTTTTTTTTTTCCTAATAGTAGTGATTTAAAGTGTACTTTTAGGTTAAATTTACTTAAGGAAAACAGTGGATCTCTTTAAAAATATTAATAACAGCACTGGTGGTATTAAACTGTGGCAAAAATTCTGAAAGGGACAGACAGATAACTGAAGTGGGAAAAATGTCATCCTAATGTAACAAGCATATTCACAGTTCACTAAGTATCCTTTCCTGGTGAGGCCCATTTGAGTTGGGGTTTCTGTAACTTACAACACAGAGTCCTCACTAACTTCGGCTCAAGGCTCTCAGGAAGTAAGCAATCTGATTGGGAAGCTCAGGGCAGGGACCAGGTTTATTTACTCTCATAACCCCAATGCCCAGCATACTCTCCAGGCATAGAATAGGAGCTCAAAAAATATTTACAAATGAATAAGTGAAAAAGACAGGATGGAATTGGCTAGAACCAATACAAAGAAGTACTATGTGTTAATATAGGATTAATTGTCAAATGCATTGGAGAGAGAATGTGCGCTGTATGTTTAAGGGAGGGAGAGATAAGTCTGAACTAATGAAATAAAAGAAGGAATGGAAGGAGAAAAAGGAAGGGAGAAACTGATAATTTCCTCAATGTGGCTGTGGGCCAGGCCCTGTGCTGGGTGCTTTACATTTGCGATCGTAGTTAAGAGTCACGACTATTAACTATGACCCTATGGGTTAAGTACTCTTTACCCTCATTAGAAATAAGGGAACAGAGGTTCAGAGAATTTAAGTAAATCAATTAAGTTCATTCAGCAACCAGCCAGGCCAGGCATACTCCAGGCCAATTGATGCCCACGCTCATTGAATTAGACGCTAGAATAGAGATCAGTGGTGAAATGGAAAGGGAGTGCCTATATGAGCTTAGTTTACAAACTTTTAAATGCCATGCAGGGCATTCCAGAGGAATGTACGAACAAAGGGGGAATTGTGTGAAGACTGGGACATGGCACAGTTCCACCATAACAACACTTGCCCAAATTTCAAGGAAGATAATTGCTAATTCAATCTGAAGTTTCATTTGCTGGAAACTCACAGCCAAAGAATTCACAATAATTTCTCCTAAATGAAAAGTGAGACACATGATGTGTGCATGTTGGACAGTATTTGATCACTTATCTGTGTCACTGATGTTGATTTTTAATCACTGATTACGGGATAATCCTCCCAATAGAAATAGCCAGGAGTCCAGGGGAGGACAGGACAAGAACAATAAAAATCCCAATGAGCTGTACAAAGAAAGAGGAGTGTTTTGTTGATAGAAAAAGAAGAGCTCTTTTTGCATGTACTTCTCTTCCAGCACCATCTTTCAACTGGGAAAACGTCTACAAGTACAAAGCTTATCTGAAAATCTGATTGCATACAGGCAAGATTTCTCCCTAAGAAGAGCCAAATCTAGAATCACACGTTATAATGAATTTTTTATAAGGTTTGTGGGGCTTCTGGACCACTCACACACCAACCAGCCTGTGAATCCCCCCTCCCATTATCCTCCTAAGTAATAAGACCCTGCATCAGGTAGCTTTTGCTGCATAACAAACAACCTCAGAAGATACAGCAAATAATAATTTCTCTCCTGACTGCAGGGCTAGCACTGATCTAAACTGGACTTGCTGGACGGCTCTGCTAACCTTAACTGGGATCACACCTGGGGCGTGGCTGGTCTAGGTTGGCTTTGGCTAAGGTGACTTATCTCTACCTCATGGGTCCCTTGCCCTCCTCTAGAACCAGCGGCCAGTTCAGAAGTGCCCTTCTCATCATGATGGAAGAGAAACAAGGGGAAAAGTAAGGGCATGCAATGGGTCTTGATGCCTGGTTTCAGAATGGCACACCATCTCTTCTGCCCTATTCTAGTGGTGGAAAGAAGTCACTGAGATGAAGACAGAGCCAGAGTGGGGAAGCTCTGCAGAGCTGCACAGCAGCAGACATGGAATCAGTGAGGGTAAGGAATGATGTCATCTACTCCAGGCCCTGATCCTTGCTAATCGAACAAAGACTTGGCTCCCTGGTTTGGGAGAGGTTCGCTGAGGACAATACCATATCTATTAATCTCATTTCATCCTGACAACCACTCCGCCAAGCAATAGTAGGCTCTCCATGTTATAGGAGAGGATATCAAGGTTCAACAAACTTAATCAATACATTTGCAAGACTGCCTAAAATCATCTGTCCTTTCATACTGCATAACCCTGGAAACTGCTAATGAGCTCTCACCATGTCCTCTGCTAAGAACTGAGGATTCAGATGAATGAAAGAGCCCTGCCCTTCAGGTGATCACAGTCTTTTAATTACTTACTCGGGTAGGTGTGTTATGTGCTACACCCTGTTCTTAACACGCTACATGTTTAGCTCATTCCATCCTCACAACAACCTGAGGAGTAAGTACCATCTTTACCCTCATTTTGCAGAGGAGAGTAATGAAGCACAGAGGGGTTTAGTGACTTGCACAAGGCCCCACAGCTGGAGGGGGTTAGAGCTGTAGGTCAACGCAGACAGGGGGCCCCTGAGTCCACACTCTTCCTCAATGCCGCATACAGGGAGATGGACACCTAAGAGGCAAGCACCGTGTGATGCCGTGAGAGCAGTTAAGCGTGCTGGGACAGGGTAGGCGCACTCGGTGTCCTGGAGAATAGAGTGTGAGCTGAGCGAGGTGGAGGATGCTGTCAGCAAGGCTTCTGGGACGAGATGGCCCCTGAGCGGAGTCCTGGCTAGGAGGTGGGGAAAGGAGCGCTGGCCAGAGTCCCAGAGTCGCAGAACCAGCTGGAACCCGAGGGGAGGGAGCAGAGCTTAGCTCATTCAGCTGGAAGGGACAGAGAGCGAGAAAGGTGGGAGCGGGTGGGATTTGGCTGGAGACCTGGGCAGGCCAAGAGGAACTTGGGAGCCATGCACTGAGGGCAGTGGAGCTGTGTGTGCCGGACGGCTCCCTGGGACTGCAGTGTGAACGGCCCATGGGGGTGGGTATGGGAGGTGGGCCACAGCTGAAGGCAGGAAGTCCAGCCCTACTGGTGCCTGAAGGTAGAGCCTGGCGGTGGGATAGAAAACCTGAGAACCTTTGAGGATGTAGTGACTGGAGACAGAGACGAGGGAGGAAACTGTGTGACCCCTGGGTCCCTGGCCTGGATGACTGGGTGGGTTGGGTGGTGTGTACCAGAAACCGAGGATGGAACCCAGGAAGCCCTGACATTTAAAGGGAGGGCAGAGGGAGTGGAGTCCCGAGAAAACTGACAAAGAGGAAGGAGAGGGGAAGGAGGGAAACCAGCAAGCGTCCTCCCAAGAATCCGAGGGAAGTTGATGAGTGACGGGTTTAGATTAGATCTTGAGAATTTACTTCCAGTGAGAGTTCTTCAACTTAAACCCAAGTCTAGATATTTAAAGAAGAGTGCTTTTCCTTGCAATACAATAAGTCCTGGTTTTTGTTGTTTGTTTTCCCAGTCTTCATTTTCCCAGACTTCAAATTCACTGCCTCACTCATTTACCACTGTTTAATTAATTTCTCAATATCTTTGTCTTCTCATTACTGCTCTCTGCACACACAGACATAAAGGGATGAAAGAGGAGGTTTCGTCAATTGGTATTTGCAATGTGCTGAGATTGATGGATGAGCTGATAATCCCGCCATCGTCATCACCAATAATAACAGCAAACGTTTCTGCATTTATTGAGCATCTATTATGTACCAAGTATTCTGAGTTTTACAAACATGGTCAATAAATAGGGCAGAGAGGCCATTTCTTTTCTACAGAGGGAGAAACGAAGACTGGAGAGCAGCTGAAGGTCATGCAGCAAATAGTAAATAGCAGTGGGGGGTATGTTTATACCTGCTCTTTCCTCAGAGCCTTCAGGCCACCCTTTAAAATGTATTTTCATCTAAAAGATATTTTTGGTATCTTTGCTAGGACTTGGGGGGAGAGGAAGAGTTATGGTGGGATGTGGAGAGAGGGAACAAAACCAAGCAAAGCAAAGAGGGCTAAGAGGACCCAGTGGGGGAAATCACTGTTCGGAAGTTCAATATGCTAAATCTTTAGCTGCACCCACAAATACACGGCCCTGCACAGGTTCTTTCAGTAAAGAAGAAACACATGAATGATTTTTTGAAGCCGTAGAGAGATTTAGCCAGAGAAACAGATAACATTAATGCAAACACCCCTGACCAGCTTTCCTTCAAGAGTGCAACCTACAAATCACTCATTCGTTTAACACATTTTTTCCGGGCACCTGCTGGTTGTCAAGCATCTGAGTAGGTCTAGGTATGCAACAGCAAAAAATAAACAAATACATCAGTATGTGAGGAGAACAGGGGGTCCCTGCTTGGATTGTCTGAGGAAGGGAACGCCTGAAGGAGGAGGGGTCAGCAGGGCAGGCCATGGGCTTTTCAGGCAGGAGGTGGCACTTCTCTCCACCTCCACCTCATCCCATAACCTTGGCCCTTTGGAGAGGCTTGCCTGACCTCCCTGGCTGGGCTGAAGAGCTTTCTTGGGGTGGTAAGTACCCTCAGCCTGCCTCAACTTACTCCAAGCTCCTTGGCGGGAGGCCAGCTGTCTCCAGCTCTCTGTCCACAGTGCTGGCACAGAGGAGGTCCTGAATTTGCCAGTGGGACAACCACAGCCCATTGGAGTGGATTTTCAAGGACACCTCAGAACCCTTTGGGGAGACCTGGGCCATCCGTGCTGCCTGTTTTGCCACTTCACACTTCAGTTGGAGGAAGGGAGCTGGATTTAATGGAAAGGCTAGGAAAGGCTAGGGGCCTGGGCCCTGCCAGAATGTGGAGCAATTCAAGGTTTTGTTTCCTTCCCTTGTCAAATGACAGCCTGATCAGCTTGGGAAGATATGTGGGTTATCAAAGCCCATCTTCATTTGTGCTAGAACATGTCCAAGGTTCACCTACCTCCCATGGACAAGATGGAGCAATGAGATGTCTTCTGGAAGGAAAGTAGCAAGCACATTTGGCGTTTAATTCAGTTAGCAAGCACATTTGGCGTTTAATTCAGTTAACTCTGATCTAAAGTTCTGTGACATAATGTTGCTTTTGTCTGTGATTTACTTGAAGCTAGATTTTTCAACAAGAACACAGCTCCAAGTGCCCAATATGGAATAAAATGGTAACTCAAATACTATTAGGTAACATTTACAGAAAGCTTTAATCTTAGAATAGGTAAAACAAACACATGGTTTCAAAGTGAAAACTGTATAAAAAGATGTACATTGAGAATCTTGCCCCTTCTGTGCTAATATTCATCCCATTACCACTTTCATTAATTTCTTGTCTATCCTTCCAGTGTTTCTTCTTGTAAATAAAAGACTGTGTGGCATTTTGTCAAAGGCATCTTCACAATCGATAGATGATTATGATTTTTCTCCTTAGCGCTCTCTTAATGAATTGTCCTTGCATTCCTAAAATAAGCTGCCCTTGGTGATGAAGCATTATTCTTTTAGTATGCTGCTGCATTCTTATTGCTAATATTTTTATTTAGAATTTATGCATCAATATTCATGTGTGAGATTCATTTACACTTTCCTTTTTGTATAGCCTTTGTCAGGTTTTGTTGTCAATGTTATCTTTGCTGCATAAAAAGGATTTGGAAGTTTTCCCTCATTGTGTATGTTCTGGAACAGTTTAAATAGCTTTGAAATTATTTATCTTTTAAAGGTTTGTTGAATTTTCTGGGGAAACTTCTGGCCCTGAGGCTTTTTGAAGTCTAGTCCTTTACGATTTTCTCTTTATCTATGAAATTTGGTCTATTTAGACATCATGGACTTAGTGTCAGTAAATTCTCTAGAAAAGTATCCCTTTCTCTCAGGTTTGCACATTTATGAACATAAAGTTTTGCAAAATAGTTTTTTTGAATTTCCTTAGTTTCTGCATTATATTCTTGTTTATTATTTTTTGCATTTTTTCTTTCTCCCTTGATTTCTGAGAAGGCTTGTTTATTTTTCTTGTTTTTCTCTCAATGACACACTTATTTGTTTATTTATTTTGTTTTTTCCCATTATTTAATTCATTCATTCCTTCTATTATTATTTTATTCCTTCTGTTTTCCTTTGATTTATTTTGTTGTTCTTTTTCTAATTTTCTGAGTCAGTGTTCAATTCCTTCAATTCCATTCCTTCCGTGAGTTTTTATGGCTCTGATGTTTTCCATGAGCACTGTTTTAGCTCTACCTCTAGATTCAGATCCTAATATGTAGTACTGTCACTGTAATTGTTTTCTTGAAATTCTGCTATTTGGATTTGGATTTCTACTTTAACCTAAAAGCTGTTTAAAGGATAGTTTTTTTTTTTTATATTCACTGACCTTGTATTAATTTTTACTTTTGTTGCCTTGTGAACAGAGAATGATGTCTATATTATTTCCACTTTCTGAAATTCATTGAAATTTCCTTTGTGTTGATCGATGCTATGGTCAATTATTGTGGCCATTCTATGGGAACTTGAAAATAATGTATGTTCCCTACCTTCAAGGCATATGGTTTGATATGTATCTATCATATCTACCTTTGTGTACAAATATAAAAAAGTTCTTCCATGAACTAGAGCAGATGTATGACACTATTATAAGGAGTTAATAATAGAGGGATATATGGGGGAAATGTATCTATTGCAAACTAGGGACTATAGTTAACAGAATATTTTAATACTCTTTCATCAACAGTAACAAATGTACCACACCAATACTATGGGTCAATAATATGGAGGGATTATACTCAATGGTGAGAGACTGAGAGTTTTCCCTCTAAGATCAAGAACAAGACAAGAATGCCCACGATCGCCACTGTAATTCAACATTGTGCTAGAAATTCTAGCTAGAGCAATTAGGCAAGAAAAAGAAATAAAAGGCATCCAAATAAGAAAGGAAGAAGTAAAACTGTCGCTATTTGCAGATGACATGAGCCTATATTTAGAAAATCCAGGAAAAAAAGACAGCAAAGCTACTTTAGCAAAGTGACAGAATACAAGATCAATAGGCAGAAATCAATGGTGTTTCTATACACTAATAATGAGCTATCTAAGGAGGTAATCAAGAAAGGAATTCCATTTACAATAGCACCTAAGAGAATCAAATATATAGGAACAAACCTAACCAAGGATGTAAAGGATTTGTACACAGAAAACTATAACACATTGCTAAAAGAAATATGAGAAGACCCGAATAAATGGAAATGCATTCCATGTTCATGGATTGGAAGGCTAAATGTCATTAAGATGTCAATTCTACACAAATTGATCTTCAAATTCAATGCAATACCAATCAAAATTCTAACAAACTACTTTGCAGAAATGGAGAAGCTAATTATCAGTTTTACTTGGAAGGGTAAGAGGGCTCAAATAGCTAAAAATATCTTGAAGAAGAAGAATGAAATGGGAGGTATCACACCTCCTGACTTTAAAGCATATTATAAGGCCACAGTAGTCAAAACAGCATGAATATGTTAGCTGTGGGTTTTTCATATATGGCCTTTAGCATGTTGAGGAAGTTTCCTTCAAGTCCTACCTTTTGAAGTGTTTTCATCATGAAGGGATGCTGAATTTTGCCAAATGCATTTTCTGCCACAATTGAGACGGTCATATGGTTTTCCCATTTAATTTGTTAATGTGGTGTATTACATTGATTGATTTTCTTGTGTTGAACCGTCATTGCATACCTGGAATAAAACCCACTTGGTCATGGTATATAATTCTTTTAATATGCTGCTGGATTCTATTTGCAAGTATTTTGTGGAAGATTTTTTACATCTGTGCTCATTAGAAAGATTGGTCTGAAGTTTTGTTTTTTTTGTAGTATCTTTTTCTGGCTTTGGTAATAGGGTAATGTTGGCTTCACAGAATGAGTTAGGTAGCGTTCCCTCTTCTTCAATTTTTTGGAAGAGTTTGAGCAGGAATATAGCATTAATTCTTCTTGCAATGCTTGGTAAAACTTGCCTGTGAAGCCATCCTGTGATAGGTTTTTCTTTGTTGGTATGTTTTTGATGACTGATTTGATCTCTTTACCTGTGACTGGTTTGTTGAGGTCCTCTATTTCTTCTCAAGTATGTGTAGGTTGTTCTTGTGTTTGTAGGAAGTTGTCCATTTCATCTAATTTGTCTAGCTTGTTGGCATACAGTTGTTCATAGTAACCACTTACAATCTTTTTTATTTCTTCAGAGTCTGTGGTAATGGTCCCCTGCCCCATTTCTGATTTTATTTATTTGCAGCTTCTCTCTTTTTGTCTTTGTCAGTCTAGGTAAGGGTTTGTCAATTTTATTGATCTTCTCAAAAAACCAATTTTTGGTTTTATTGATTCTCTCTCTCCTTTTTTTTTATTCTCCATTTCATTAATTTCTGCTCTAATCTTTGTTATTTCTTTCCTTCTGCTTGCTTTGGTGTTAGTTCACTGCTCTTTCTCCAGGTTCTCCAGTTGTTCAGTTAGGTCACTGATTTTCACTCATTCCTTCTGTTTAATGTAGGCATTTAGGGCTATAAATTTCCCTCTCAGCACTGCCTTCACTGCATGCCATAAGTTTTGATACACTGCATTCTCATTTTCATTTGTCTTGAGATATTTACTGATTTCTCTTGCAATTTCTTCTTTTACTTACTGATTGTTTAAGAGTGTGTTGTTTTACTGCCATATATTTATGTATTTTCTGATTCTCTGTTTGTTGATTTCTAGCTTCATTCCATGATAATAAGAGAAAGTTCTTCATACAATTGCAATCTTTTTAAATTTATTAAGATCTGTTTTGTGCCAAAGCATATGGCACAAAAAAACATTCTTGAGAATGTTCCATAAGCACTTGAGAAGAATGTGTATCCTGCTGTTTGGGGATACAGTGTTCTTTATGTGTCTGTTAGGTCTAGTTCATTTATCACATTATTTGGGTTCTCTCTTTCTTTATTGAGCCTCTGTTTAGTTGTTCAAGCTATTGGAGAGAGTGGTATGTTGAGATCTCCCACTATTGTGGTATAGTTGTCTGTTACTCCCTTCAGTTTTGCTAGTGTTTGCCTCATGTAGTTTGGGACACCTTGATTAGGAGCATAAATAATTATGATCATTATTTCTTCTTGTTGAATTGCCCCTTGGATTACTATATAGTGCCCTTCTTTATCTCTTATAACATTTTTGCATTTAAAGTCTATTTTGTCTGGTATTAGTATAGCTACTCCAGCTTTCTTTTGGTTGCTACTTATGTGGAATATCTTTTTCCATCCTTTCACTTTCAACCTATTTGCATCTTTGGGTCTAAGATGAGTTTCCTGTAAACAGCATATAAAGGGATCATACTTTTAAATCCATTCTGCCAATCTGTGTCTTTTGATTGGGAGTTTAATCCATTGACATTCAAAGTTATTAGTGTAAAGGCAGTTCTTGATTCAACCACCTTATCCTTCGGTTTTTATTGTCAGATCTATTTTCTCTCTCTCTCTCTCTCTCTCTCTCTCTCTCTCTCTCTCTCTTTTTATCCTTTAAGTTACCCTTACTAATATTCTTCAATTCTGTACTCTTTCTTGTCTTTTCGTTCACCAGGACTCCCTTTAGTAGTTCTCATAGGACCGGTCTCTTAACAAACTCTCTCAGCTTCTGTTTGGACCAAAAGTGAATAAGCAGAGATTCAGAAAAAAAAAAAAAAAGAAAAAGGACAGTTCTCACTTGTTGAGAACTCTGGAGGAAGGTATAGACTGGTGAAGGAGGAAGACTCAACCTCACAGTTAATCTGGTAATTTTGTATTGTTCTCTAATTTTCTCATATACAGATTTTGTTTCCCAAATCCAGTTGGGATCTCCAGTCCTTCTTTGGTATCCTCTGTGGTGGATACGATCAGGTCCTATTTGTGGCTATGAGGGATTTTAGATGATGATGTTGCTGATAACAACATTTGAGTGTTTACTATGAGCCAGGCTCTCTTCTAGGAACTTTGCGTGTCTTAGGTTGTTTAAACCTCATATCAACTCACAATAAACCATTTTACAGATTAAAAAACTGACGTAAGTACAGGTGAGATAATGCCCATGTCCACCCTGCTCCTCTTTTTGAGACTATTCAGTCCAGCAGCTTCATTTTATAGGTGAGGAAATGGAGACTCAAAGATGTTGAGAGCCAGCAAGCTACTAGCAGAGCTAGAAGTAGATCCCTGGTATTTGGCCTTCTATCTGGAGTCTTCCCAATATTTACAGCACTGCTCCTTTCTGTGTCCGGGAGCAGTCTTTTGTGGTAGAATGAAGTTGTGATTTGCCGGATGATCGGAGTTAACCAATTAATAGCAACACCTGCCTGCCTTGCCTCACATGGTCTCAGGGCCAATGTCATCCTTGCTGCAAAGATGTTTTAATTAAATGTTACCAAAATATGTTGACTTTTAATTCCCAAACAAATCAGTCATAAAGATGGAACAAATCCACTTTTTTTTTTTTTTTTTTTTTAGAATCAGAGCTACTTTATTTTTTTTTTAATCATCATTTTATTGAGATATATTCACATACCACGCAGTCATACAAAACAAATTGTACTTTCGATTGTTTACCGTACCATTACATAGTTGTACATTCATCACCTAAATCAATCCCTGACACCTTCATTAGCACACACACAAAAATAACAAGAATAATAATTAGAGTGAAAAAGAGCAATTGAAGTAAAAAAGAACACTGGGTACCTTTGTCTGTTTGTTTCCTTCCCCTACTTTTCTACACATCCATCCATAAACTAGACAAAGTGGAGTTTGGTCCTTATGGCATTCCCAATCCCACTGTCACCCCTCATAAGCTACATTTTTATACAACTGTCTTCGAGATTCATGGGTTCTGGGTTGTAGTTTAATAGTTTCAGGTATCCACCACCAGCTACCCCAATTCTTTAGAACCTAAAAAAGGTTGTCTAAAGTGTGCGTAAGAGTGCCCACCAGAGTGACCTCTCGGCTCGTTTTGGAATCTCTCTGCCACTGAAGCTTATTTCATTTCCTTTCACATCCCCCTTTTGGTCAAGAAGATGTTCTCCATCCCACGATGCCGGGTCTACATTCCTCCCCGGGAGTCATATTCCACGTTGCCAGGGAGATTCACTTCCCTGGGTGTCTGATCCCACGTAGGGGGGAGGGCAGTGATTTCACCTTTCAAGTTGGCTTAGCCAGAGAGAGAGGGCCACATCTGAGCAACAAAGAGGCATTCAGGAGGAGACTCTTAGGCACAAATACAGGGAGGCCTAGCCTCTCCTTTGCAGCAACCGTCTTCCCAAGGGTAAAACTTATGGTAGAGGGCTCAACCCATCAAACCACCAGTCCCCTATGTCTGTGGTCATGTTAGCAACCGTGGAGGTGGGGTAGGCGAATACCCCTGCATTCTCCACAGGCTCCTCAAGGGGGCACTACATCTTTTTTTTTTTTTTCCTTGTTTGTCTTTTTTCTTTCTTTTTTTTTTTTTAACTTTCCCTTCTTTTTTAAATCAACTGTATGAAAAAAAAAGTTAAAAAGAAGACAAACATACAATAAAAGAACATTTCAAAGAGACCATAACAAGGCAGTAAGAAAAAGACAACTAACCTAAGATAACTGCTTTACTTCCAACATGTTCCTACTTTACCCCAAGAAAGTTACATAATATAGCAACATTTCAGTGAACTTGTTCCTACTACATCCATCAGAAATTAACAGACCATAGTCATTTCTGGGCATCCCCAGAACGTTAAATAGCTTATCTGTTCTTCTTGGATTATTGTTCCCCCTTCCTTAATTGCTCTCTACTGCTAGTTCCCCTACATTCTACATTATAAACCATTTGTTTTACATTTTTCAAAGTTCACATTAGTGGTAGCATATAATATTTGTCTTTTTGTGCCTGGCTTATTTCGCTCAGCATTATGTCTTCAAGGTTCATCCATGTTGTCATATGTTTCACCAGATCGTTCCTTCTTACTGCCGCGTAGTATTCCATCGTGTGTATATACCACATTTTATTTATCCACTCATCTGTTGAAGGACATTTGGGTTGTTTCCATCTCTTGGCAATTGTGAATAATGCTGCTATGAACATTGGCGTGCAGATATCTGTTCGTGTCACTGCTTTCCGATCTTCCGGGTATATACCGAGAAGTGCAATCGCTGGATCGAATGGTAGCTCTATATCTAGTTTTCTAAGGAACTGCCAGACTGACTTCCAGAGTGGCTGAACCATTATACAGTCCCACCAACAATGAATAAGAGTTCCAATTTCTCCACATCCCCTCCAGCATTTGTAGTTTCCTGTTTGTTTAATGGCAGCCATTCTAACCGGTGTTAGATGGTATCTCATTGTGGTCTTAATTTGCATCTCTCTAACAGCTAGTGAAGCTGAACATTTTTTCATGTGTTTCTTGGCCATTTGTATTTCCTCTTCAGAGAACTGTCTTTTCATATCTTTTGCCCATTTTATAATTGGGCTGTCTGCACTATTGTCATTGAGTTGTAGGATTTCTTTGTATATGCAAGATATCAGTCTTTTGTCAGATACATGGTTTCCAAAAATTTTTTCCCATTGAGTTGGCTGCCTCTTTAACTTTTTGAGAAATTCCTTTGAGGTGCAGAAACTTCTAAGCTTGAGGAGTTCCCATTTATCTATTTTCTCTTTTGTTGCTTGTGCTTTGGGTGTAAAGTCTAGGAAGTGGCCGCCTAATACAAGGTCTTGAAGATGTTTTCCTACATTATTTTCTAGGAGTTTTATGGTACTTTCTTTTATATTGAGATCTTTGGTCCATTTTGAGTTAATTTTTGTGTAGGGGGTGAGGTAGGGGTCCTCTTTCATTCTTTTGGATATGGATATCCAACTCTCCCAGCCCCATTTGTTGAAAAGACCATTATGGCTCAGTTCGGTGACTTTGGGGACCTTATCAAAGATCAGTCGGCCATAGATCTGAGGGTCTATCTCTGAATTCTCAATTCGATTCCATTGATCTATATGTCTATCTTTGTGCCAGTACCATGCTGTTTTGGCAACTGTGGCTTTATAATAAGCTTCAAAGTCAGGGAGTGTAAGTCCTCCCACTTCGTTTTTCTTTTTTAGAGTGTCTTTAGCAATTCGAGGCATCTTCCCTTTCCAAATAAATTTGATAACTAGCTTTTCCAAGTCTGCAAAGTAGGTTGTTGGAATTTTGATTGGGATTGCATTGAATCTGTAGATGAGTTTGGGTAGAATTGACATCTTAATGACATTTAGCCTTCCTATCCATGAACATGGAATATTTTTCCATCTTTTAAGGTCCCCTTCTATTTCTTTTAGTAGAGTTATGTAGTTTTCTTTGTATAGGTCTTTTACATCTTTGGTTAAGTTTATTCCTAGGTACTTGATTTTTTTAGTTGCTATTGAAAATGGTATCTTTTTCTTGAGTGTCTCTTCAGTTTCTTCATTTCTAGCATATAGAAACATTACTGACTTATGTGCATTAATCTTGTATCCCGCTACTTTGCTAAATTTGTTTATTAGCTCTAGTAGGTGTATCGTTGATTTCTCAGGGTTTTCTAGATATAAGATCATATCATCTGCAAACAATGACAGTTTTACTTCTTCTTTTCCAATTTGGATGCCTTTTATTTCTTTGTCTTGCCGGATTGCCCTGGCTAGCACTTCCAGCACAATGTTGAATAACAGTGGTGACAGCGGGCATCCTTGTCTTGTTCCTGATCTTAGAGGGAAGGCTTTCAGTCTCTCACCATTGAGTACTATGCTGGCTGTGGGTTTTTCATATATGCTCTTTATCATGTTGAGGAAGTTTCCTTCAATTCCTACCTTTTGAAGTGTTTTTATCAAAAACGGATGTTGGATTTTGTCAAATGCTTTTTCAGCATCTATTGAGATGATCAATTGATTTTTCCCTTTTGACTTGTTAATGTGTTGTAATACATTGATTGTTTTTCTTATGTTGAACCATCCTTGCATGCCTGGAATGAACCCCACTTGGTCATGGTGTATGATTTTTTTAATGTGTCTTTGGATTCGATTTGCAAGTATTTTGTTGAGGATTTTTGCATCTATATTCATTAGGGAGATTGGCCGGTAGTTTTCCTTTTTTGTAGCATCTTTGCCTGGTTTTGGTATTAGATTGATGTTAGCTTCATAAAGTGAGTTAGGTAGTGTTCCATTTTTTTCAATATTTTGAAAGAGTTTGAGTAAGATTGGTGTCAGTTCTTTCTGGAAAGTTTGGTAGAATTCCCCTGTGAAGCCATCTGGCCCTGGGCATTTATTTGTGGGAAGATTTTTGATGACTGATTGGATCTCTTTGCTTGTGATGGGTTGGTTGAGGTCTTCTATTTCTTCTCTGGTCAGTCTAGGTTGTTCATATGTTTCCAGGAAATTGTCCATTTCTTCTACATTATCCAGTTTGTTGCCATACAGTTGTTCATAATATCCTCTTATAATTTTTTTAATTTCTTCAGGATCTGCAGTTATGTCACCTTTTTCATTCATTATTTTGTTTATATGGGTCTTCTCTCTTTTTGATTTTGTCAGTCTAGCTAGGGGCTTGTCAATCTTGTTGATCTTCTCAAAGAACCAACTTTTGGTGATATTTATCCTCTCTATTGTTTTTTTGTTCTCTATGTCATTTATTTCTGCTTTAATCCTTGTTATTTCTTTTCTTGTACTTGGTTTAGGATTGGTTTGCTGTTCATTTTCTAGCTTCTTCAGTTGATCCATTAGTTCTTTGATTTTGGCTCTTTCTTCCTTTTTAATATATGCGTTTAGTGCTATAAATTTCCCCCTTAGCACTGCTTTTGCTGCATCCCATAGGTTTTGGTATGTTGTGTTCTCATTTTCATTCGTCTCTATATATTTAGCAATTTCTCTTGCTATTTCTTCTTTAACCCACTGATTGTTTAGGAGTGTGTTGTTTAACCTCCAGGTATTTGTGAATTTTCTAAGTCTCTGATGGTTATTGACTTCTAATTGTATTCCATTGTGGTCAGAGAATGTGCTTTGAATAATTTCAATCTTTTTAAATTTATTGAGGCTTGTTTTATGTCCCAGCATATGATCTATTCTGGAGAAAGTTCCGTGAGCACTAGAAAAGTATGTGTATCCTGGTGATTTGGGATGTAATGTCCTGTATATGTCTGTTAAATCTAATTCATTTATCAGATTGTTTAGGTTTTCAATTTCCTTATTGGTCTTCTGTCTGGTTGATCTATCTATAGGAGAGAGTGATGTGTTGAAGTCTCCCACAATTATTGTGGAAACATCAATTGCTTCCTTTAGTTTTGCCAGTGTTTCTCTCATGTATTTTGTGGCACCTTGATTGGGTGCATAGACATTTACGATTGTTATTTCTTCTTGCTGAATTGCCCCTTTTATTAGTATGTAGTGGCCTTCTTTGTCTCTCAAAACATCCCTGCATTTGAAGTCTATTTTATCTGAGATTAATATTGCTACACCTGCTTTCTTTTGGCTGTAGCTTGCATGAAATATTTTTTTCCATCCTTTCACTTTCAGTTTCTTTGTGTCCCTGTGTCTAAGATGAGTCTCTTGTATGCAACATATTGATGGTTCATTTTTTTTGATCCATTCTGCGAATCTATATCTTTTAATTGGGGAGTTTAATCCATTTACATTCAACGTTAAAACCGTGAAGGCATTTCTTGAATCGGCCATCTTATCCTTTGGTTTATGTTTGCCATATTTTTCCCTCTCTCTATTAATATCCTTTATTGTACCCATACCGAATCTCTTTAGTACTGAACCTTTCTCCAAGTCTCTCTGTCCTGTCTTTGTTTCTCTGTCTGTAGGGCTCCCTTGAGTATCTCCAGTAGGGCAGGTCTCTTGTTAGCAAATTCTCTCAGCATTTCTTTGTCTGTGAAAAATTTAAGCTCTCCCTCAAATTTGAAGGAGAGCTTTGCTGGATAAAGTATTCTTGGCTGGAAATTCCTCTCACTCAGAATTTTAAATATATCGTGCCACTGCCTTCTTGCCTCCATGGTGGCTGCTGAGTAGTCACTACTTAGTCTTATGCTGTTTCCTTTGTATGTGGTGAATTGCTTTTCTCTTGCTGCTTTCAGAACTTGCTCCTTCTCTTCTATGTTTGACAGTGTGATCAGTATATGTCTCGGAGTGGGTTTTTTTGGATTTATTCTATTTGGAGTTCGCTGAGCATTTATGATTTGTGTATTTATGTTGTTTAGAAGATTTGGGAAGTTTTCCCCAACAATTTCTTTGAATACTCTTCCTAGACCTTTACCCTTTTCTTCCCCTTCTGGGACACCAATGAGTCTTATATTTGGACGTTTCATATTATCTATCATATCCCTGAGGTCCATTTCGAGTTTTTCAATTTTTTTCCCCATTCTTTCTTTTATGCTTTCATTTTCCATTCTGTCATCTTCCAGGTCACTGATTCGTTGTTCAACTTCCTCTAGTCTTGTACTATGAGTGTCCAGAATCTTTTTAATTTGGTCAACAGTTTCTTTAATTTCCATAAGATCATCCATTTTTTTATTTAGTCTTGCAATGTCTTCTTTATGCTCTTCTAGGGTCTTCTTGATTTCCTTCATATCCCGTACTATGGTCTCATTGTTCATCTTTAGTTCTTTGAGTAGCTGCTCTAGGGGCTGTGTCTCTTCTGGTCTTTTGATTTGGGTGCTTGGGCTTGGGTTATCCATATCGTCTGGTTTTTTCATATGCTTTATAATTTTCTGTTGTTTTTGGCCTCGTGGCATTTGCTGAACTTGATAGGGTTCTTTTAGGGTTTGTAGACCTATTGAAGTCCTTATCTCTAATTTATCAGATCTACAGCTTCGTGGAGTACACTTTCTCTAACTAACCAGCAGGTGGCGTCCACGAGCCACCTGTTCTCCACAAGTCAGTTCTCCCCTGCTTAGCCTTTTTGGTGAGTGGGGGAGTGAGTCTTGTGGAGCCCAATTGGTGTACCAAGCTTGCGTGTGTAGTTGGTGTTGCCTGCCCTGTATGTGGGGCGTGTTTCTGGGCAGTCGGGGAGGGGGGTGGCCCTAACAATCAAATCTCCCTGATGATCCCAGAGTTTTAAAGCTGCTGCAATAGTCTAATCCTTCAGTTCAGTCCTGCCACAGTTTGCCTCTGCCACTGACCCACAAGTCTTTGGTATTGGCGTATGGCTCCTGAGACTTGCAAGTGGGCCCCTCTTCCAGGCTGTGCACCCCGGGTCCTCTGTTGAGGGATGACTGTGCTATGTCACAGGTGAGTGCCGTCCCCCCAGGGCAGTTCTGGGCTGCTGGGCTGTGTAGGGAGGCTCCCAGTCTGCTGAAATGATGGCTGAATGGGGCTTTGTTAATTCACACTGCTCCACCTTCCCAGCTCTGGGACATTCAGCTGAGGTTGCAGGGAAGGCTAATGTCCACGCCCAGTTTTGTGGTGTGTGCCTGTTATTTGAAGCACTTCCGTCACACTGGGTTGTCTGGGGCAGCTCTGGGCTATGGGGCTGGCGATGGGCAGGAGTGTTTCCTGTCCACCAGGATGGTGGCTGTGAGCGGACACCCCCCTTTTCTTGGGAAGTTGTGTTGTTTAGTGAATTTTCTCAGCCACTGGATTATTGCCTTTTGTCTCAGAGCTCTCTTAGTTCTGCTCTTGACTTGACGTGCCCAAATTGCAATTCTTTGAAGCTTTCTGTATTGGGCTTCTTAGAGTAATTGTTTTAGAAAAAGAAAAAAGGATTTAAAAAAATAAAAAAATAAAAAAAAAACGGCCCTCCTCAGAGATCTAATGGGTTATTGAAATGCTAATAGACAAAGCTACCAGGGCCATTAAGGAAAGGTCCACAGGGCAGAGAGATCAGCTTTGCTTCAGGATTTGCATATGCGCCTCAAGGCCTGAGCTCCGCCCTTCCCCTTTCTGTGTTCACCAGAACTCCAAAAATCCTCTACTTTTATTTTGGAGTTTTTCGTGTTGTTTTTTTTCTATGCCTGTCTCCTCTCTGCTGGGCTGGCTGCTCTCAGAGTCTCTGGTGTCTGGTCTCAGTCTATCTATGGTTGGAGTTTGAATCAGTAGAATGAGTTTCCGATCAGAGCAGCCACTGCAGTTCTCCCTTCTCCTTCCCGGAGCTGACAGCCCCTCCTCCCCCAGGACTGAGCCTGGCAGGGAGGGGCGCGGGTCCCCTGGCCGCAAAAACTTACAGATTTCGCTGATCTCAGCAGTTCCACGTTTTCATGAGTGTTGTATGAAGTATGCCCAAAGACAGATTGCTCTGTGGTGTCCAGTCCACGCAGTTCCTGGCTTTTTACCTACTTTCCTGGAGGAGTAACTAAAACTTACAGCTCACCAGTCTGCCATCTTGCCCCGCCTCCACAAATCCACTTTTAATATGATTTGGGTATATAAAACAAATTAGAATTTTGGGGGACTGTAAGCAAAAGAAACACAAACTAAGATTTACAGGGGATAAATTCTTCTCGGTGGGAAGGCTTGAATTTTTTATCGGTGCCTCCCGTGCTCCCCAGTTCCCATGTGCATGATCATCACTCTTTGTTTCATGGACTGTGTGTGTCAGGTTTGGAAACAGGTACTTTCCCAGGACAAGAGAGAGTTAAATTTAGTCAATAGAAAAGAATTCTGACCAACCCTCAGGGGAGAGGATGGTCATTAAAAGCAGCACATAAAGGTGTGAGTTCCTTTAATTTACCTACAAGTCCAGTTCTCAGAGTCTTTCTCTGCTGCCAAAGGTGATCTAACTTCTCCCTGCATAGCTTGGCTTCAGATGATGAGGTTTTTGTTGTTTGTGTGTGTCTGTGTGTGTGTGTGTGTTTTCTTTTTTTCCTCTCCATTCCACACTCATTGTAGTAATTGTGAAAAGAGAAAGGAGTTCATTACATTTTGGGGGGCGGTTGACCTAGTGTATCAACTATACTAAGAAAGAACATAATGGTTTTGGAAAGATAAGAGAATTCCATTCTGAAATTCTAAGGACATGTTATCCCAATGGAATTACTTGACGTGCCCCAAATCAAAGTTGTTTAGCTGGCTAGGGCAGGGCCCTGAGCCAGATGTCTGGAGGGTGGTGCTCCTGCACATCGCCACACACAAAGCCAAACGGGCATTCTGATCTGGGTGGGTGGTGTTGCACTTGGATTCCTTCAAGATGAGCCAGCAAAATAGGACCAACAAGCCCTAGAAACCTGGTCTTCCAGTTTTCCAGTCTGTCTTTGAAGAATGGGAATGGGAATGGTGTCCTTTCGCCCACATCATGGCTCCATAAAAAGATGCATCCAAAGGTAGTCCCACCACCTGCCTACTTTGTTTGGGTCCTGCAGCAGAGACTGACCAAAATGCATTCCCATCATCCTAAAGAGCAAATTGATCTCCCATGCCCTCTAACCTAGTATGGCAAATGCAAAATGAACAGAACAGCTGAAACTTTGGGATGGATATCTTAAAGAGGGTCTAGAATCTTCTTTCCCAGTTTTCCCAGTTTTCATTTCAAGATGGAAATAATTCAGCTGTGATTCAGCTCAGATTCAGGAGAACTGCCTCAATGGTTTCTCCAGCCCCATTGGCCTAAATGTCCCTATTCACAAAGAAAGATCCTATTTAAAAGGAGGTGTGGCTCTCTCTACCATCTTGGGGCCTGTGGAGGCCTGCTGGGAACAGGGCTTCTAAAATGGCAAATGCATCTGGAAGGCTGTGACTGCTGGCTAAAAGAGGGGTCTCCAGAACCAAAGGGAGCACACAGCTCTTCTTAAAATTGAAGGTGTTTTTGTCCAAAATGAACTCTATTTGGGCAAGAGATGTGCTTATGTGTACAAAGCAAAAAACAACACGGTCACTCCTGATGGAAAACCTAACAAAACCACAGACACCTGGGGAAAGGTAACTCATGCCCATGGAAATAGTAGCATGGTTCATACCAATTTCCAAAGCAACCTTCCTGCTAAGGCCATTGGATAATGAATCCATGTGGTATCTCTCAAGGATTTAAACTTAGTAAAAAGTGAATAAAATTGTGGATTTGTTTAAAAAAAAAAAAAGGACGTATAGCCAATTCATGCTTACCCACATAGGTTATCAGGAGCCTTTTGCATTCCACCTGGTGAGATAGTTAAACTGGGTGTGAAAGCAGTCAAAAGTGAGTTTCTCATGAAACTGAGTATAGGTATTGTGTGAGAACCAGAGAACCTCAAAAGGCACAGGTCTCATAGGTGTCTCCAAGGTCATTTAGTTCAAACCAAACATCTAATTGCTCCAAAGAATCTCTTCGGGTGCTCTGTTTGGTGGGCAGGCTTCTCTTCCCATTGAGGATCACAAGTTATCTGGAGGGCACCTATAACTTACCTGGAATCCCACATTAGTTGGTAAAGGGCACACTTTAGCAAATTATCTTAGTCATGGTCATTTGGTTATGAAGAACAGAACACCAGGTGATTTAAATCAATTCTTAAAGGGCTTCTTGGAAGGAAAGAGTAGGAAGTAGGTGGGAAGTAGAAAGACAGATGGATTTCCTCTCCCCTTCCCTCCCCTTTCCTCATTGTCTATTTCCCTCTGCCATTAGCTCCTTTCTCTTGCTTTTGCAGCTCTCACTTTATTATGTTTTTGTAGCTCCTATTCTGGACATCTTCACATATATATTTTTGTTATCACATTCCATTTTTCCTTTGGAGAACAGCCACGTGGATTGGTTTGGCAATTGATGCCTGACCTGACCAAAGCCAATGGGATATGATGAGACTTTTGCTGAGGCTTCTGAGAGGTAACCTTGAGTGTTAGTGGATTTGAGGCTGGAACTACTGGAGCCATCTTGGCTCTGTGGAGTCCAAGACTAATGCCAACACAGCAGAAGGAAGAATGAAGAGATGGAAAGCAGCCCCTGATGACATTTTTTGAAGCCAGTACTCCTTTTCAGTTTCTTGAACCAATAACTTTCCTTCTTGCTTAAGTCATTTCAAATCAGGCATCCAGTCATGCATAAACGCCAGAAGTCCCAAGTGATACAGCTGTTATGAATGCTGTACCATTGTGTCAACTCCACCATTACGTGACATGACCTAGCAGCTCTGGTTTCCTGATTGGCCTAGTTAGGAGGGGTGTGCTCAGGGAGGAGGGAGTTCAACGTGGGAAGTAGGGCCACCCTTTCCAGAGCTAAAGGTGGGGCAGGATGGCTAAAAGTGCAGGAGGAGAGGGGAAATAATTCCCCTCTTGCATTTGTATTCAATAATTAGAATCCTTGATCTGACAATTAGCTTAATCATATTTGTGCTGTCCTACATTCATTAAGGTCATAAATGTCAAAATATAAGAGTTAATATGCAAAAATCACTTCAAACTTCATAAATAATGCTTGTGATGTTTTCATAGGCGAGTGTTACGGAAATTCAGAAAATGATGGGTCCATTTTTTAGTTACACTCTTGTGGACATGCCAATAATATTTTTTTCATGTTTTTCAGTATGCCAACTTTAATCTTAAAACTGAAGTCAATAGATTGGTCTTAGAGGTTCAAATTTAGGTCATAAACAAACATTTGTCTGGTAAAATGTACTTTACAACCTATTTCTTCATTATGAGAATAATTAACCCAAATCTTTGATTTAAAAATATTTCAACCTTAATAAATCATGATTCAAATCTTTCCTCAACTCTTCTTTGAAGATATCCAACTTGCTTTATCACAAATTAGTAAATCTTGTGTGAAAAACCCATTTCTTCACCAAGAAAAGTAGTTGCGAAATTGTTCACTGCTCCTGTTGAAATGCAGATTTGTTTAGGAGAGGCAAGGGCATGACTTCCATGTATATGTTTAAGTTCCACATCTAACATTTCCCTGGGCATATACCAGGTTCCACCAATGTATTCGTGTGTTGGCATCTACACGCAGTGCAGGTGCCATCTTGGGAGAAGTGAGGGCTGGGGCTCCATTCCCAGCTGCACATTCTAGTTGTGTGACTTTAGCGGGTTACGTATAATCTCTCTAAGCCTCTATTTCTTCACATGTCAAGTATTGACCTTATACTTTTGTACATACTATTTACCTCATAGCTTTATTGGGGCAAGTAAATGAGGTGGTATATGTAAAGCACATAATAAACACTCAATGAATGTTATTTGCTAGCCATTACTTAAGATAGAAAATAGTTTTCCTTCATAATAGAAACATAATTCATGATTGTCCATGTCAACATATTTACATTTGGCATGAAATTTGCATAATTATAAAATTAAATCTATATCTTTCATAAATTGAGGCTTTAAAGCCCTGTTGAAGTTACTTAAATGATTCTGCCACAAACTGGTGTGTACCCTGAAACAAGCACTTAAAACCAATGTGAGTTTTTTTCCTACATTTGTAAAATGACACGATTGGACTGTCCTAGATGAATTTAGGGTCCCTTCCAGCTCTAGCATTCTTTTTTATCAGTCTTATAATTCAGTTAAATGGCTGTGTGATAAATATGAATCATCATGGGATAATTACATCATAGTTTAAAATGAAACCCTTCTCATCTAAGAAGAAGAAAAACTGCTGTCATCTCAAACTAGTCTCCCAAACAAATATCTGCCTCAATATAAAGGAAGAGAGGGAGTGAGTGAGTGAGATGAGGTGGTGGTAAAATAATTCATGTGCTCAGATTTTGCAATTTTGGAAATCTCAAAAACTTATCTCTCAAAATTTGAAGACAAAATTAAATTTTGTGCCATAGGTGTAGTCAAAGGAAAGTGTGTCGAAAGGCATGATGAACACACACCCATTAGATTTGGAGCTGCACATTTAAAGCTCCAAATCCAAGTGGTCTTACTCATTGGAAATCTGTTGCTAGTTACTGACATACTCCCATTTTCCTGAAAATGCAAAACAGACTTGTCTGATTAACTACATTCCTTTGGTATTTATTTTGAAACCAACTGCGCATTTCTTGGCCTCCTCACGTGCAAACGATGCCAACTCCTATGCAATTCCATGGAATCCTTGTATAGTTGTCACTTGTTCTGCCCCATTTTTTCCCTTGCCCTCCCCTCCATTACCTCATAAATGGTGAATGTTTCAGAAATAATGATCACTTTCACAGGTCTCTACATGTTAGTTTCTAAGGCACTGGAGGAAAAATTCAAAAGATGCCTTTGCACAAAGGTGGAAAAAAGGAGCATAAATTAAATTTGTAATGGACATAGCAACCCAAGAAAGCGCTGTGCATGAAGAGCCCAGATTCTCTCCGACAGATGGCAAGCAGCGTATGCTGCTCGCTTGTAGTGCTCAGGAGTTTGCTCCATTGCAGACACAGAAACAATAAAAATGCTTATTGATTTTAAAGAGATCTGTAATTAAGTATGACATTCTAACTGATAGAGGTTTACCAAAGCAGAACAGCTGGGGTCTGCATGCCCTAGAATGGAATACTGTTTAATTGATTCAAATGTCATTCCTGGGATGGCAAAACTTCAAGAACCCCAACTTGTGTGTGTGTGTGTTTGCACGTGTGCACACACACGACTGGATCACAAGTTTTAAGTAGTGCATGCCCATTTGAAATTTCCTTGGAGCTTAAAAAAGACAAGGGTGAAAGCTTTACATTCAGTTGCCCTGGGCAAACAAGAGAAATATGTGTCAAGACCCAGGACTCCCTGATAAGGCTGGAGTTGAGAAATGCCCTCCAAATGCCTTCAAGTCAACATTAGCTATGACAGAAGCAAGACTATTATTTAACAGTAGCAGCAAATGTCAAAAACAAACTGTGCCTGGCGTTTTGACAAGACTCTATTGAAAGAGAACCACTTTTTCAGCACTCGTGTAACTGTGGGGGAGAACTCGACAATTAATATCCTGAGGCCTGGTGATAGGATTTCCAGGCTGCTTGGTGGTTTCCTTCTGATGCACACGAAAGAAGGCAAGTGGCAGGCATGAGCAAAGATAGTCTGAAGGGATGAAGCTGGAAGAAAAGGACCAATACATCAGAAATCAGGTGCCCCGTGGCTAATTAAAATGTAAGTTCTCCTTTGGGGAACCGCATTCCCACAGTGGTGACGCTATAAAGTGTGAGGACTAAGATGCTGACAAAACCCCTCTCCTAGTTCCCACCTCTTCCTTTTCCTCTGGTGTCCTCATTCCATCCTGTGGCTCCCCACCCTGTTGGGGAGCTTCCTGTTGTGGACAACATCCCAAGCCTAGCTTGGCCAAACCCCTCCGGCCCCACTGTCATCCATCAACTAATCAGTATAATAAAAACTAACCAGCTCTCTGCCCTCCTTCCTAAAGCACACTGCTCCCTGTTACCCAAGCTGGTGAGCAAAGCTGTGACAAGGTGGTTGGTGGACAAGAGTGGATTCGTGCATTATGCTTCCTTTCTTTTTGAAAGGATAGGATTCTTCTAGAAGTAACCTAATCCCAAGGAAATGCTCAGGAATTTGTTCAGTACACATACCTTGAAGTCCAGAAGGAAAGGGGCAAAGGAAAGGAATTAAAATTTAATTGAAGAAGCAACCCAAGTGACCTTCAAGCAATGAATGGATAAACAAAATGTGGTATATACATATATATATGTACACATATATATATACACATCAGGAACAAAGCCCTGATGCATGAGACAGCTTGAACCCTGAAGACATTATGCTGAGTGAAATAAGCCAGACACAAAAGGACAAATATTATATGATCCCACTGTTTTGAAACAATCAGAATAAGCAAACTCACAGAGTCGGAATCTAGGATACAGGTTATCAGGAAATGGAGCGGGGACAGAGAATAGGGATTAAGGCTTAGTTATGTTCAGTGTACCTATTTGGAATGATGGAAATGTTTTGGTAATGGATAGCGGTGATGGTAGCACAACATTGTGAATGTGATTAACAGCACTGAAATACATATCTGAATGTGCTTAAAAGGAGAAATGTTAGGTTGTATGTATAGTAATAGAATAAAAAAAAAATAAATAAATCCATGGAACTGCACTATCCAAACAGTGAACCCAAGTTAAACCATGGATAATAGTTAATAGCACAGTTATAAAAATGTGCTTTCATCAATTTTAACAAATGTACCACACCAATGCCAGCTGTTAATAGGGTGGTAAGTGGGAATCCTGTATCTTAGGCATTATTGTTCTGTAAACCCACAACTTCTCTAATAAGATTTTTTTTAAATAAGTTTAAAAAGAATGTTATATAAATGAGGAAAAAATTTAATTGAATGCTTCTTATGAGCTAAGCCTTTTACATATTATCGTATTTAATGTTAACCACCTTCACAAGAAGGTGGTACTGCATCTCTATTTTATAGATGAGAAAACTGAAGCTTGGAAAGCTTGAGGAACTTGCCCAGGGTCCCTGCTTATAAGCTGCTCACCCCGTGTTCAAGCCTGGATTTGTGTGACTCCAAAGGCAGACTCATCCCTGCCTCTGCCACACCTCAGGACCATAGCTTCATCAGCTATAGAATGTTCTTTCTCAATCAAAGTCTGATAATGATGTTGATGAATAATGGGAATATTATGAACTTGGATAGATGGGGGCAGACTCAACTTCCTGGTCTCCTAAGAGGTAGGCAGTTGTGTTCCCTGCCTGAGCGGATGCCTGCTCTGCTTGTAGATTTTATGAGGAGCCATCTAAATCCCCAAAGAGAAGCAAATGCTCAAGTCCTACCTCCCACCCCCTTCTCTACCTGAAATCTTCACTACGACTCAACCAGACTGAATTCTGCCGAGTATATTCACCCATCTGTTCGTATGGTTTTCCTGTCTCCCAGACCAAGGGGAAATGCCTTTCCCTTAAGCAGAGAGTCTGAACCTTCCTTGGAATGCCCTTGGTACCTTTGGCCCCCCACCCCTGCCTTCCAGAGGCCGTTCCCGACCACCACGTTAGTACTGATCTTTCTCTCACAGAACTTATCTATACAACCCAAGTGCACCGAGCCAAGGCCAGTGCTCATGTATTATGGGTCACCTTGAAAACTCCACTACCCAGCACAATAATTCACACAGATCTCTTTCAGACTGAGCATTTTGAAAAGGTCCGAAGTCAAAACCTATGAAGAAAATTTCTAGTCCTTTCTTATCGGTCAGGTTTCCATATAGGGCTGAGCCATGGAGGCCGGGGTCAAACATCTGCTCCTGAAAGAGGCTTGAGTCCCAAGTCCTGGGTTTTCAGGGAGGGATGGTGTTGTTAGGCTCTCTAGGAAGGCTTTTATTAACTCTATGGAAATCCAGATTCCAGGTGGAGAAACATATCAGCATCAGTTTTCCTACAAAGTCCTTTGTGTTTCTCCTTGAAACCCAAGGTTGTGTCGGCAATGCCTGTGGTGCCAAGTCATGTATTCTAAGTCATGTATTAGAAATCTGTTGGAAATGCACATGCAAAATAAGTCACAAGCACTTAGGGGTCTTGCAGAGACAGTAGGCAGGATGGCAATGGGGAGAGTCCTTGGTCACTGGGGGGAAACCAGAGCAGGGTTTAAAACCCTGTTCTGCCATTCAGAAAAATGTGGACCTTGGTATCTGTAAACTGGCGTCAATACCCACAGGAGTGTGGGAAGGTGGGTCATAGAGGGACTGACAAAATGCTTGACTCATTCCCTCCCACTCCTTTCTCCTTCTAGATGATAGGAAAAGATAAAAGTGAACCCCTTCTGTCTTTCTCACCATTCCAAGAGTCGGATATAGAGTGTGTAATGTGTGTATTTTAAAGACTGTAATCTTAGTTTTTAAATTTTTACCACCACAGATAAATCTTTTATTTTCTTATAGTTGTGCTCATTACACATCACTAAGGAAAGAAAACATTATGGTGGGAATGGAGAGCTGCAAAACACTACACCAGCTGTGGTGGGCATCATCAGTGATCACCCATATTTGGTTCTCTTCTCCCTCTGGGGGAGGGCTCACACGTCCCAGCCCCCTGGCAGCTAATCAGAGCCAGAGGATTAGTACTGGTCAACATGCCAAGCAGAAGTGAAATGTTTTATTTCTGGGCACAAGCACAGAAGAGCAGGTCTGAGAGCCATGAGCCCTCTTCCCTCTGCCTTAGTGACTAAAGAGGCTGTAGGTTTGTGGTAGAGCCAGCATCTGATGGAGCAGAGCCCCCACAAACCCAGGCTGTACTTACGCACATAAGTGATAAATAAACCTGGTTATGTTCAGCCACTGAGATTTCAGGGTGAATTTCTTATTACAGCAGAGACTATCCTAACACACCAATAAAGTTACACATTAATGAAAACAAGTTGCCCCTTCAAAGCCAGATAAAAATACCAAACATTTAAGGATCACTAATTTATCTTTTGTGGAGGGAAAAAAAAAAGCTGGACTTGACTCAACTTTATTATGAATTTTACATATATTCTGGAAAGATTTGCTTCTACATATACTGATCGGCTTTCTCTTGGACAGGCATGATCTTGACATGAGCTAGGTCTGGGGTGTGGAAAATTCCATAAAGATTTGCCACTACAAACATCTTTGAACTTCATCTTAAATGCCTCAGCTGCAGGCTTCCCAAGCCAAGTGTGTAGAGACTACACACCTGCTGATTCCAGCTGATCCTTAGGTGACAGTGTAGCACTTTTTCTTTCTGTAATGTCCTGTTAGAAAATCTCAAGTTTTTGTACAAAGCAAAAAGAACTGTTTTAAAACAGAACTGTCACTGTCAGACTTTGGTTGAGCAGACATTCTCAGATGATCTAGGAATGACATGTGATAACTATAAAGGGAATAAAAATTAGTTTCATTCAATGGCAGAAACTCTCAGGGAATTCATTTTAGAAACTTCTCTTCCAAAACAGTTTCGGCACTTGGGTTCTTTCTTTCCTTTGTCGACTCAATTGCTCATCACAATGAATCAGTCCATGATCACGTTCTGTACACGTTTCCTCACAAAGTGTTTCTAAGAGAGACAAGTATTGCAAACAGAACAATCTCATGGAAGCACAGTAGTACTGAGTGAATTTACTGCTTTTGGAAAAATAATAGAAAGGATTATTTTTAAATGGCAATATGTTTCTCAAGTGCTCATTACTTTTAAAGTCCTCCTTCGGAAGGGCCACTGAACTACTGGCACTTACAAATCCCACTACGTGAAAAAGCAGGGTCACAAGATGACAGTCACCATCAGAGCACAATTTTTATTTGGAGTCAAAACTGCCCCTGGTTCATGAAAACCCTCAAAGAAACCACAACCAGGGAAACGGTGAAAGGGAAAAATTGCCCATATGTGCCATCAGTTTTGACACGGGGCTCATCAATAGCGCAGTCTTTCCCAGGCACGTCATTATCTATCTGATCTGCCAAAGCTGATACTTAACAACATTGTCTTCAGAACAGCTGACATGCTCCAGAAAAGTCTATCCTGTAAATCACAAAGAAGGATGACAGGTTTCACAGATTTCCTCAGTGTTAAAAAGAAGGGAGGCATGTAGAAGCACACACCAGCATCCTTGTACTCACGGCACAGTGAACTGAATGAACTAAATGGATTGAAGCGGGGTGGGGGGGGGTGGGGATCTCCATAAGCCAATTTTTACTTAGCCCAAGTAAGAAACTACTGACTTCTTAACACCCTTATCTCAGTTCCTAACAAAATTGAGTTTGTGGAATGTAAAGACCAACAATCAGGCAGGATGACATGATTTTGTGGTAGAAAAAAATAGTGGGGAAAGTTGAATCATGTTGGCAGACTAAGTCAAGCTGTAGCTTCTCCCTCCTAGCCCAAATCCATAAAAATAACACATACACACCCAAAATTATTTTTAAAAGGAAAAGGAATCCACAACTATACTGCAAAGTAAGGAGGGATGCCCTCCAGAAACAACGACTCCCTGAAAGCAAGAAAGCAATTAAGAGCAGACTAAGGGAGGGAAACTACAGCTTCAAACACTCCAGGAGAGGGGAGGACTTGCTAAAAATGACAATGGCTCCAGGGATATTCTAAGCTCCAAGTGGCTGATGCCTGGCGCAGGAAACGCCCAGGGAAATGGAACTGATGGGTTCAACTCCCACTACTGTGGAAGGAGCCAGTCTGGCTGACCCTTCATGCTTCTCCTACTCCCCAGACTTGGACCAGACGGAGAAATGCAGTAGCTAGAAGTGAGTGGTGAGGGTAGACATTAATTCCAGAGTGGCATGGCAGTGAACCCAAGGCAGGCCGGGAAGTACCCACAACCAGAAGCCTTGGTGGCTGGCTCTGCCCAGAAGTACAGCTGCCCTTGCCTGCCATGGCTCCAGGCTGGCTGTGGGAAAAGATATGGTTTTCACAGAAGGGGCTACCAAATACAAAAAAGGAAACACCAAATAATATTCATCAAGTGCTTGAGAAAAGCCAACACATGGAAAAGAGTCACTAAGTTGAACAAATGGAAGAACTTATTCTCAAGCAAGCATTTAATGGAGCAAACTTAAAGTCTTTAAGAGAATAATAATTAATAGACTCAGGAAAAACAAAAATGGCAATACACTTCCATAAGAAAACAAGAAACAGTTAAAGACCTTGGAAATGCAAATGGTGGTCACTGAAATTAATTCAGCTTTTTAATTTTATTTTTTTTAATGTTTTTTTATTTGACAAAGTTAATTTAAAAATTAAGAAAAAAAAATAAAAATAAAAATTCAAATGATGGGCTGAAGGCAGAATGGATATAGCCAAAGAGCAATTCACTGATTTGGATGTCCAGTTAAGTAATTCTTCTCGAATGCAGAAAAATAGACAGAAAAGCTGAAGGATGCAGAGAAAACAGAAACAAAGTTAAGGATATCTTGAATAGATGAGTTTTAGTAGAAAAGTATAGAGAAGGTGAATAAAGGACTACTAAGAGCAATGATAAGAAAATTTCCCAGGACTAAAGAGATTATTTATCTGACTGAACAGGATTAAAAAAGGAAAGACTCACTCCTAAACATTTTCTTGGTGAAATTTCAGAACATCCATGATGGGAAAAGTTAAGAACTAAAAATTTTTAAAAAGAGGGGAAAAGGGACTCTAATTAAAATCCCAACACAATTCCGGCATCTAGATAGGTATTCCACTCAAATGGTCGTGAGGAATAGAGATGACACCTTTCATTTCCTCCTCTGAGTGGGCCTCTGAGATCATCCCACATAACCTCAATATTGCTACTAAGATCTGGTCACCCAGGCCTTGGACCTCTATTCCACTGCTGTTCATCTTTACCCACTCCCAAACAGAATTGTTTATCACATCCTGCACCTCGTCAAGACCTGGAAATGTTCCACTTAAATTCCTCTCTGACTACAAACCTCAAGCCTATCACCCCTCCCATCAAATAGGTTTTTTAGCCTCCTAAAGACTCGCAGTCCTTTGACCTCACCCCCTCCCTTTCTCTCCTGTTGTCATGTCAACACAGCTGATTCAACTTCCTTCCCCAATCTGTCTGAACTTATGTTAGGCCCTCAATTTTTGTGCCATGCCTATCAACTAACCCCCAAATTAACTCAACCTGCTCCATCATGGTTGGTCCAACTCCTAGGCTGCTGAGCCACTCAAAGAGAAAATGGCACAACCAAGTTGATTGGTTCTCTATAAACATCTGATCTCCACCCTCTCTCAATGACTCAAAACTGTCTGCCAATTCTTTCTTCATCTCTGGTCAGTTGCTGTGCCATTCTCTTCATATTGTTTTCCAAATCTCCACTTGTTCAAAGTTCTCTAGCTGCTCACAGTTCCCCTCACTCCCAATAAATAACCCAGAATATGATCAGGCTTTCCTTAAATACATTTTGTGAGCCCTCTTATTAGTATAGAAATATTTTAAATGTTAAGATATAACACATTAGAGAAAGCATTTTTCAAAATAAAACAATCAAAAATCATCTTCCCTATCTTTGAGATGAATTAATCTTTCAACTGCTCTTCGTAATACCAGTTACCCTCTGCCTGAAACTTCCTTGGGCCTTGGCTTCGTCCATATCTCTCTTCTCTTGCAGTTTTCCTCCTGCTCCTGACCACACCATGTTTACCTCCTTCACTACCTTCTCTGCCAACATGCTCATATGTCTCAGATCTCACTTCTTGCCATAACATGTTCTCCAGGTGAGCTCACCCACACCCCCAGACTCAATTCTTATTGCTATATGCTGATGACTTTCTCATTTTCATCCAATAACCCAGACTCAAAATGTCTACATATCAAAATTCATCTTGACCCATTTGTCTGCTACTCTAGGGAAATACCATCCACCTAGTTTCCCAAGACAGAAAAATTAAGTCACTTTTGATCCCTCCTCTCCCTCAACCTTCCCACTAAGTCACCAAGTTCAGATGATTTTATTCCAAAATGTATCTGAATGTGTCCCCTTACTCTTCGTTTCCAACCTCATCTCTAGCAGCTGGGCCTTCCCCCTTTCCTTACATGTATCCACACCAGCAAGTGGCAACATTACAATCACCTCAGAGATTTTAAAAAATTCTAGTGTCCTGAGGACACCCCAGGCCAAGTATAACAGGGTTTCTGGCGGCCCAGGAATCAGCAATTTCAAGTGTGATTTCAATATGGAGCCACATTTAAGAATTTTCCAGAGTTGAAGACATGAGCCCACAGATAGAAAAGGCATACCAAACACCAAGCAAGAAAAGTAAAAACAAATCCACAACTAAAGAAATCAAAACAGAACTGGAGAACCTTGAGGATAAAGAGAAAATCATTTTAAAAGCTCCAGGAGTCAAAAGACGTTGTCTACAAAGAAAAGAAAATCACATAGATAGCAGACTTGTCATCTGCATCATTAGATGACAGCAGACAATGAGTTACAAGAGTGGAAGAAAAAGACTGTGAATCTAGAATTCTATAGCCTGCCTGCTAAATTATTCAAGAACAAAATAGACTTTTTCGGACACACAAACCTAAGACTCTCCTATTTATTCGCTGACCATCACCAGAAGAACTACCTTACAAAGAAGATGCTTCATTAAGAAAAGTGAGCCAACAGGAGGGGGACGTATGCAGTGGTATTGACCAAGCCTGATTCCACCTAGAAAATACAAGATGTGAAATGTATGAACCATTGAGAGGTTTCAATGACCTTAATAAAGGCAAAACAGTTCAATGCCAACAAATAAATAACTTTTACAACAAAAGTATTAGCAGGGCTCTGGTTGGTTAATTTTAATTGTTTTCTTGTACTTTTGTAGAATTTACTCTCAGTTTGCAAGTGTCCAGTGTCTATAACTTTAAATAATAAAAGCAAGGAAGCACTGCCTATATAGCAGTGTTGAAAAATGCTTACCACTTCCTTCCATTGCAAAAAAAAAAAAAAAGAAGAAGAAGAAGAAGAAGAAAGGTATTCTTTATTTATATATTTATCAGAATAGCAAAATGATTTCTTTTGCCAGAATTCTCTGGTCTTGTTTCCTAGATAATGTGAAAATTATTTAAGAACTCCAGTGACAATCATTTCAATTTCCCCCGTACTATACTTAGTTTCCTTACATCATTTCTTGGTAAATTCAACCATGCATGTTAATCTCATTCTATTAATCTGCAGTACTATATTCTAAGACTTACCATAAGGAAGAAAAAAGGACTCTTAATCAAGATAATAATTATATATTTAATACATCTTGCTTTCAACAGCAATTTTCAAAGTAAATATATCATAGATCTTTATAACATTATAGATTTTATAATGCTTACAAAGTTGATTCTAAAAATATACCTTATCTGTTCTAAATGAATAACATTATCTGGAAGATAGAATAATAAATTACAGTCATATGTTTACACCACTCTGGTTAATGCTGTACACATATATTCAATATGAAATCCTTTAAGGATTTTCACACTTTCAGCCTTAAAACATAAAAGCAGATTAAAGTTTGGCATACCAGGTCTCAATCAGATAGTGGTGTTTTTAAAACCAAAAATTGAAAATACCTACTTGACATTCTAGGAGAGCACAAGCACATGCACATACATATATACACATACATATTCTCTCCGTCACTTACTCCGAGACACACAAACATAAACACCCCAGAGAACTCAGGAGACTTTGCCCTTGTCTATCAATTGCCATCAATTTCAAAAATAAAAATTGAAAAAACACAGTAGCTAAGAATGTGTTTAAACCATATTTAAATGTCTTCAATCACTAAAACGATATGCTCAAAACTGCTTTCAAGATATTTAACACGCACAGAATGCCATCTCAATACATTCTTAAACAGACTTGAACTATCCAGTAATGAGCAAAACAATACATAAGAAAATATGTGCCCATCTATTCCCCAGATTGCATACAATAAGGTTGCAAAATCCAGGCATTCCACGATAAGTCATTTGGCCCAACCAAGTTAAAGTGGTTTGCTGCCACTAATAACAGAATCCAACAGAAGTAGGAACTTCATTTTGATCCATTTGGGGTTTCTTATTTGTTCCATATTTACAACCAGTGGAACACTGGTTTGCAAATGACAGCTAATACCACTTTACACTTTGCGGCGTTGCAGAAGGTCACTTTGTATCTCCAAAATATATATTTATTCTAGTTAAATTCTCTAATGGCCCTTACTCTTAATTATATATACTTTTCCAAATTTAGACTTAAAACAATTTAATTGTTGATAACCTCTCTTGGTCATCACATATACTTCCAATAAAATCTGTATAAACAGGAAGAGTACTCTTTGGACTCTCTCCAGTAATGCAGCTTGAAAATATTCCATGGAAGTTCATCATATATTAAAACACCCAATGCTCTCTGAAACATTAAACAGAGATGAGCCACACATTAGGGTACCCATACTCATGCTGCTGTGATTAGAAAAATAAATAGGCACAACAGTAAGTAAAAGAGAAAACATCAGCTTTCCTTGTGTGTGTGTTATGTGTGTGTGTGTTTTGGTTTGCCTTTTATTTTATTTCACTGTTTATAAATTGTTCAAAGCATTCTTACACTCTGCATGACAGTAATAGAGTATTTTGGCACATCAACATTGTGATACAATGTATGGTATGTTTAAAAAATTAATTTAAAATTCATCTAATAATCAAAATTTTTTTAATGTAGTGCATATATATTTTACAGTTATTTAAGTCAAATACATAAAGATTTGCAACTGATTTACAGATGAAGCAATCACAGATTGCAGTTATATATATATATAAATATACCAATCAAGAGAAAAACTGCATCCTGGCAATTTTACAGTCCAAAAGTTTGTTGGTATATCTATCATTTACATGCCCTTTTCGTCTTTTTTTTCTGTACAAAAGATATATACTTTGCCTTCTTCATTCCTGATGAGATTTTTCTGCGATAACTTTACATTCGTACTGTAAAAATTAAAAGGTTAACAGATTAGGATTTCCTTTGGTAATTTCCAAATTCTCTAAAAAAAACTATAAAAATTAATATTTTATTAATATATGCACACTCTACTCCTCAAAGAGTCTTAAAGAGTTACACAGTTATTATGCTTAAATGACAAATGTGTTAGGGAAAATGAAAATTCACATCCTAGAAGTGACAGAGCCATAGCCACAGGCAGGAGAAACACAAGGCTTCTGCATTACAAGCAAATAACAATACATGATTTAGATCAGCTCAAGAATATGAACAGAAAAAGAGAAAAAGGAAGCAAAGTAGGTTTCTTTCAGTCTTTGGTAGGGTGAATAAAGCAAAGGAAAGGTCATAAATTTAAGGACAGGACTGATGTAGTGAATTCAGATTATTATTTTTTAAATCATTTTATGATTTAAAGGAAAAAATTATTTTATTAGCAAAAGCTTCCAGTCAAAATAGTATTTTTAAAACACAGCTAAAGAAACGTATACCTACAATTCAAAATAAGGAAAACCAAAAACAGGCTTAGGATAATTGTGTGGCTGGATTATCAAAAAGACAGTAAGACAAAGCACTCGATTCTCCTAGCTGGCTGAAATGGAAAAGTGGCAGTGCTTAACCATGAAACTGTTGTGGCCTCCGAATATTACTCCAAGACCTTTGCCACCTATGATGGGGGTGACCATTGGTATCCGTTTTCTTCATAACTAAGACGATCAAATGTTTTGAATGGTTGGAGACATTTCCAATTTACACACATTGCAGCAACATAGACATTAGTAGTGCCTCTATTAATTGTCCCTCTTTGATGGAGAAGAAAACTATAGATTAATTTTTAAAAATTCTAATATCCCAGTTTAGGCAATCAAGCATATCATTTTATCCATAACACATACTGGCTTTTCTATCCAGTGGTCCCTTCAACTTTCAATACGCCTATGATCAAATTCTTCCAAAAGGTTTATTTCGATGGCATTGAAAAAGAGAGATCACAAGAATGTTGTCTTCACAAATGGCTTTCCCTCAAAGAAGGAATACCATTTAGACAAAAACTTGTCATAGATTTCATTAAAAGAAAGTGTGTATACAAGCATCAGCTTACCATTGCCAGTTGTCGACCAATGTTTCCCATTGTTATGCCTCCAGCAAAAAATATACAGGGCAACCAAGAACGAACATAGAGAAAATCTGGAGATGTATATCTAGAATAACAGAAATATTTTTAACAACCAACAAGGGAAGAACAATGACACTAAGATAATTGCAACAAAAATAAGTTGTTCTGTATATTAAACTAGCTAACCCAATTTCAAAATCTCAATTCTGAATCCATTTATTTATTTATCTAGCCAACAAGCACCAAAAAGAATACTTACTGATAAACACCATTATAGACTAGCAGTTGAGTGACCAAGGTTGCCAAGAAAGCAATTCCTACTCCAAGGCCAAAACCGCTTCTAGATCTATCAAAAGTCCACCACAGTCCAATGGATAGTGCAGCCAGTGTGAGAGACAACTGAATGTTGTTATCAAAATCCACTTTCTGAGATCAGTGTTAAAGAGTCATCTTAAAACTTGTAACCAAATAATATCAACTTATCTTTTTTCTAAAATAAGAGATGTTGTGGAGAAGGGAACTGTTTATTCTAGAGTGTATTCAGTCTTTTAGTATTATATAGTAGATGACCTGGGATTAAAGCTGTCTCTGGCATTTACTAAAGATACACAGAAGGCATGATACTTCATTAATGGATTTGTACTGACCTGTGATCCCTCAGAAAAAAATAAGTCTACATACATTCCCAATTATAAGATCAAGCCCATTATTTAAGAAATGCTTCCCTTGCTAAAAATACAAAAAAAAAAATATGTAACTAGAAATTTTAGAACGTAAGTACTGCTAACAGAACACATTTTTTCTAAAAAGGAAACCAATATTACTTCTCAAACAGCTTTAGAATGACTTGAGAATCAGACAGGAACTTGAAAATAGAAGAGCTGACAGCTATTTAGCAGGGTACCACATTCTCTCTATGATTTACTGACAGACACATTTTATAATAATGCAGTTCAGAAACAAGAGTACCAAGGACACAGTATCCCTTTCTATTATGTCAACTGTTCTAGTTTTTAATTTGTTGAGGATAAAGCCTTGAAGTGAACATTATCTTGCAACCTGCCAAGCTATTCTGGTGCCTCAGACTTGCTGCTACAGGACAGTTTGCTCGAATGATATTTTATTTCCATCACCTACTTAAGCATTTACTCACAAATGTACAGCCCTTTTCTACTCTAAAGTCTCTGCGCAAAAAGAAGCTTTACAAATTCAATTTTCTCGTTTCTTTGCTGGAGGATTATACTCAAGGAATTAATTTTAAGTGTCATTAAAAGGGCATTATTTATGTCCCAAAGGCCACATCTTGGCTCTTCAATTATAACCAGCTCTCTGGGGGGTATTAGGTGTCTCAACCAAACTAACTGGTCATTCTGTAACCATAGAGAAGAGTCAAAAAAAAAAAAAAAAAGGGCACATATAAAGCCATTTCCCATTTCTTTCATTCCCCCCATTGTTTACCACTCTGCCCCCATCCACACCAAACCAGCCTGACCAGCTTGCTTATACTTCTTAGCATCTGAACGCTGTTCTGGGCTACTCCCTCAAAATCATTCTTTGTTTAGGCTTGATTTATCAGAAAGCCTATGGTTTATGGGTATGCTTTCTGGAAAAGCTTTTCTTATTGTTTAGCTGATATTATACCTAAAACTCCAAAAGGAAAGGTTATAAGTGCTGATTTTCTGTGCACAACAAACATCCTTATAATCTGATATTAACTGGGTTCCATCTTTGCTAACTAAATTAACCTCAATAAGAGTCTAAGCAAAATAAGAAGGCTTCCAGTGAAAAGAGTTGTAAAATACAGCCACACAAAAAAGTAGTACTATGTGATGTTCTAAAGTCTAAGTAATAATATTAAAAGTCTATCATAAAGTTTTGGATTTTCCTTAAAGGACAGAGGAGACAGCTAAGATTGTTATATTTAAGTATTTCATTTGGAGAGAAAGGAAGAGTGATCAAGGCAAAGAATTTAAATTAGAAAGATGAAGTTTTGCAAATTCCAGAAAAGCCTATTTAAATGTCTCTCCTTAAAAACAGAAATCTTGGCTGAAATGTCTGGGATAGTGAAGCCTAATTCCACCTGAGAAAGGAACACACTTGAGGACCCTGGGATAGGAGAATGAGATGTTCCTAGACTTAAGTCAGGATCTTTGGGGTCTGGTCTCAGCTCTGCCACAAACTCGCAAGGAGGAATGACTTCACTAATTGCCCAACCTTTCCAGCTTTCAGTTATCTGGTTATCACCATCATGGAAATGTTGAACTAGATGATTTCTAAGTTCTCGTCTATATATCATAGTCTACGACTGTATCTTTTTAAGCCCACCTACAACCAGACTTGTTTTTTATAAAATCATAAATCTCCAAAGATTTCACCAAAGTAAACATTTGGAGAAATTATTTAACACAAAGGGTAAATCTGAAATGGAAAATCAAAATAACAGCCACTGTGGGATTTTGAAATTCACAGACATCCAAAGGCTAGCACAACTGGAGCTTAGGAAGGCAGATGTGTTTTCATAATCCAGGACCCTGGCTCTTTCCACGTTTCTGTTCTTTCTGTTTACAAGCGTCTCTAAAACACTTCAACACTTTTTATAAAGACACAAAAATCTACTTGCCTCATGACCCACCCTCTCTCTCCAGTGATCACTGCCAGCCCCGAGCTTGGTGCAGTTATAAAAGCAAACCTTTGGTAGCCTGCATCACACTTCCTGGTCTTCCCAGCACCAAACACTCCTGCCACCTCCACTCTCTAAACCACATCTTCTGGAAAAGAGAAAGACATGACCAGCATTCTCCAGATCCTTCTACAAAGGAAAGGCGACAGGGAGGACAAGAGGTAAACCTTATGAGAGAAAAGAACTTTTGTCCTGGGGTAGCCATTTTTTTCTGGGAGTAGAAGGCAGAGGGAGAAGGGAAATAAAACAAAGGCTATCGAACCCTTCTAGATAGGACACTACAAAAACACTCATTAGCTGCCAAATAAGACGACCAGAATTCTCCAATGATCAAACTTTTAAAATATGTACCTTAGGAAAAAAAGAGTTCTTTTTGGCCAAGAGCTAAGCTTGACATTTCTACTTATTCCACTTTGAAGAACATTACATGGTTTATTGGTATTGATTTAACCCAGTAAATGACAGTCTGCCTTTTTTAAAAAAAAGTATCACTTCTTTAAAGTAACAAAACAAAACAAACCAGCACCTGAAACCATCACATGTGCTTACTGGCAAATCTTACATGAAGAAAGAAAGAGGAAGAGAATCCTTTGAAAACATACCTGTCTCAATCTTAGAATTACCAAAACTATGGAAGTAAGTAAACAACTTAATTTAAGGCAAAGATGTAAATTTTTACAACGTGCAGTTTCTAAGTGAAATTTCTAAGTGAAATAGAAAAACAGGGATTTAAGTGAAAGGTTATACCTCAAACTGTAATTGCACAACTGCTACTGTGATGTTTCACAATACAGTTCATGTTCTTTTTATGACTAAGTAGGCACATTACAATTTGACAACAGCGAAGTTGCAAAAGGCTATTTAACCTTTAGTTTGTCGGAAGCTGCTTTGTTATTACGCATTTCATTATAGCGTAAAGGATATGGCACTGGCATGATTTATCCCAACAAAAACGGCTACACACCGCATGACGCTGGACCACTCTCTTTTAAATTTATGTGGTTCTCCTAGATGCCTGTCAATGCAGGGGTATAATAACCCAATCACAGCTGTGGAAAAAAAAAAAAAAAGACAAAAAATTAAGTTGTCTGCGACGGTGTACTGGCAACACTTAAGCTGAAAGTTACTTGAACCACCATATGCATTTTAAAGATTCTTTTAAAAAAGTTCTTCAAGTTACTTAATGGAAAACACTGCTGTCTTCAACTTACCTTCCAAAAGAAAAGAAAAAAAAAATAGGGTAACACCACTGAAGAAAGATGGTAAACAATTACAACAGTATTCTAAATTATAACAGACAAAACACCACTGAAGTGTCACAGTTCAGCATCAGGACTAGATGATTCATGCTATTTTCTACTACTAATATCTATGAGGATTGAAAAGCATCAAACCAGTTAACAGTTAACCAATGTTCTCTTTAAGTCACATAACAATGAAACATGCTATTAAATGCCACAAATCTAAAGAGACACGAGAAGCATAAACATGTTCCACAAGCTCACTGAACATATGTTCCGACGATCCAGCTGTCCCATCATGTGGGCTGGCCTTGCCCCTACCAGCTTCCCCCCTCAGTCTCCTGGAGCCAAGGACTTGTCCTGACTCCCTTCCATCCCGGCCCTCTAATGAGACTGTATGGCATAGAATCATAGCAGGGAAACGCCAACAGAAATTGACATATAAGTCATAGGAAAAATGAAGGACACATGGTCTGGGAATTACAAACTGTAGGTTAAAATTTAAATTCACTGTTAAAAGGTAAGAAAAAATAATCTTAGTAATTTCTTAACTTTAGAAAGAACATCTTGAATGCTATGTAATTAATTATAAATAACTATAAACAAAATATCTATGATTGAGACCCAAAATATTCTCACCCAATTCTTAACATAAATATTTGTCAAATCCAGTATTTTATTCATCAAATGGGAGAGGATTTTAAATGTTGATGGTCATTTAAAAAAAAAAAAAAAAAAAAAAAAGACTCCCCTATGAACCAAGCTGTGTTTCAACAAGTTATAAGGAAAATGTACCTCTACAGATTTAACAGGAAATAGCTAGGCAGCTTCTATTTGCTAATCTTTCTAAACAGAATGATTACGCTGCCATTCTGGTAATAAAGACACAACTGTCACATGAGTTGAAAAGAATGTTTAAAATGTCATATGCCACCCATGATGTATCATGAAATTACTGTACCAAAATCTAAGCACCCAAGGGTCAGAAGTCCCTCCCTGGCCTGGTATTGGCTAGCTATATCTCACAAGCTATCCATGCAATCTTCAAGGAAAAACGGGAACCAATCAATATAAAAAACCAAAGGCTAGCAGACCAACGGTGCAGCATTAGAGAGAGGCTGCATGCCCACCCTTCCATCTGGATGTGAGATGAGGCAATAATATGCACATTTTCTAGTTCACAAAACTGAGTGGCCTTTTGAGTTAGGCGTTTGCCAAGCATAGAAATTAACAACGAATTTCAGCAATGCGGAGCTCCAATGACTATTAGTAAATTTAAAAGTTTCACATTATACGCCTATTTAAAAGACTGCTCTAAAATCCTACGAGATTGACGGACACATCTCCAAAAGTCTACGCAATTAAAATGGCAACAAGCATGCCTAACAGCTGAAGTGTATCTAAATGAATATTACCTCTTTTTTCCTCAACGGGTGATGATGAACAGCTTATCTGTCATGTCTCTCTGTCTCTCTCTCTCCCTCTCTTTCTTTCTCTCACACACTCTTGTTCTTGCTCTCTTTTCTCTTCCCTTTGCCTGTTGCTGAGTAAAATCAACTAAAATCAGGCATTCCGAGTCAATTTTCCTCAACAGTTGATCCCATAGGTAAAGAATTATCACACAGAGAATACTGACATGTGTGTGCATAGATACAAAGAAATAAAATTGACTCTATTTTTATGCCTGTGATGTCAGACTCAGAAGTGAGAAACAACTGAGGAGAGGAAGCAAAAACACAAAAAGGAATTTAAACTGCCAGGCTGCCAGCCTTGGGACTTGCCAATAAAAATCAAATCCATTGAGGGTGCATGGTTCTCAGTTGTTCACTGAGAGGGAGAATTTGAGGAAGCTTGTCAATTACCATTACACGTATTCTTTCTTTCCTTTAAATAAAGGCATGGCAGAGGTGGATAGTACTATACACACCACTGACAGGTTTCTCTGTTTAAGAGCTCAGTAGAAGTACACCTGAGCTTCTTTTCCTCTTCCTTCACTTTCTTATTTGTACAAGAGACTTGTTCAAAGCATGCTCATATAAAATCCAATGCAAACAGTTGTGAGTAATCAGATGCTTCTCTGATGCAAAATCACATTTCTTGTGATAGCTTCGAGTTATTTCCCAGTAACTAATTACCATCTACCAAGACCAAAGACAGAAGAAGTTTGTAAAATAGTATTAAGTTGTCACTTTTTCATACTGGCGTGTTGAATGCAGTGATGCAAACATTCTGCAAGGAAGGGGCGATGACAAGACCACTCAATGGACATACTTTTTTGGAAAACTTTGACAGGATAAGGGAATTTTTTCCTTCACAAATACTTAAGCCCCAGAATGTTTCTGGTTCTTGGTAAATTGCTGGGGATTTAAAAAGAAAAAAAGAGTACAATGTGGCCCCAGCCTCTAAGTGAGTTTTTATTCTACTGAGAAACCACAGCAACAATTAAATGCAATAATGTGCTGGGGCCGGCACTCAGAGTGCAGCAGGGGCCCCGTCATCTTCTCCTCGCATGTGTTGCTGTGGTGTCAAGAACACCTCACAGGAGCGGGGACCCTTCAGGCAGGAGCGTTCACCAGGTAAGTGGGGTGAAAAGGGTATTCTAACCCAAGGAGATGCTTGAGGAAAAGCATCGACAACTAAAAACACCTGGGAATACCAGGACACTCTAAGATTAAGGCACAAAGGGAGCTTCAGGGTCCAAAAAGACTCTGAGGAAGACAAAAGCAGGCAAGGACCATATCATAAAGAGACTTGACCCTGCAGGGAACCAGGAAATCAGGAGAATAAGGCAATCTGATATTATAAGGGAGAGGAAGGAGATGTTCTTAAAGCAGTAGGTATATAACACGTCGGGGCGGGGGGCAAAATTAGAGGCAGAAAAAGAAAAGACTTAAAATTTCAAGCAGAGTGGTTGAGGGACTGGACCAAGAAAGAGACAGAGGAAACTGGATGAGGAAGGTGAGAGAGAGAGAGGAATCCTGCAGGGCTCTCCAGGACTGGGGAATCGACTGACTGCAAAGCCAAACAGAAAAGGTGTTTTTGTTTTTTTCCTTTTTAAAATTAGTTATTTTCATAAGTATGGACACAACTTGACGACTTGTAATTTTTGAGGAAACTTTTATAGTTATTTTTACTGAATCAATAACAGTTGACTTTTCTTTCCTTATTCTTTTAAAAAAAAATTTTTTTTGTGGCCCTTCATAATGCTCCAGAAGCTTCAAACTCCAATTCTAGTGCACTGCACACATACACAGGTTAATCAATTTGTAACAACAGCCATTATTAAACTAAAACTAGGGAACTAAGAAAAGAAAAAAGACCGAAAGTAGTTTACAAGAAGTGGTGCCTCTAGAAGAACCACTAGCAAATTTTCCAGGACTGTGTCATAGGGAGAGGGGACAAATAACCAGGGGGTCCTTCTGTTTACAGGTAGAAAGTGGTGGTCCTGGAGACCCTCCAGAAGCTAGTGGTTCAGACTCTGAATACTGGCTGGACAGGCAAATCAAAGGACAATTATCAGAATTTTTCTGGCTTAATATGACAGAGCTATTAACTTAAAGAGTTTTGAAAATGCTTGCCCACACATATGCACAAATACATTAATATATACACAAACTCTTACATACAATTAACTTACATTGTTTACCTCTTTTTTCCCTCTTTTATCCCTTGATATTTTCCCTAAAATAAGGTGGGGATGGGGGGAGCACAGATGGTGCAAAAATCCAGTTTCCATCTTTGGCAACTTCCACAAATCTGCTATCTTCACTCTCATTTACTAAACATCATGACTCACCCAACAAAATTGGTAGCAAAGTTAAGTGGAATCTAGATTTCCTAATGGCTTGCTACTTCTGCTCAGTTACCTCACAGAACACACTGCTTTCCAAAGAAACACCTAAGCAAAAAATGTAAATGCAAATTCCCCAAATGAAAAGGTATGAGGGAAAATTGGTAAGTGTGAAAAACCCAGTGGCTGGGGAAAGGAAGGGCAGTAGGGACAAAGGGGATGAAACATAGGGTTAATATTCAGAATTTTTCTTCCTAAGTGAGCATTTGGGGCAAAAGTGCCCACAACACAGGAATAGAAGGACCAGGCAGAAGATGCAGCCCCAGTTACTCTCCATAATGGAGCGACAATGGAAGCTTAAGCCAGTTCTCCAGCCCCAGCCAGATACGCAGTGGCATTTAAAAGGCCTCAGTCTGATCCAGCCCAGCCTGGCACCCAGTCTGGAGGGTTGGAAAGAGACACTCTGAGTGGGGGCAAGTGTGAGTAGCTCCCTCTGTCCCCTTCCCCAGCGTGTGACAGTTGAGCCTGGCCCCACTGTTCATGGCTCCGGGACCCTGGGCTCATTGATTTCCTCACCCCATCTCAGTTTTCTCATCCCCCCAAATGGGAGCAATGCCATCTCTTCCCCAGTGTTGCCCTAAAGATCTCTGGGGTTAAGGGACATGCCTGGTATGTTAGCAGACATTCAATAAATAATAGTTTCCCTTGCCTATCTGACCTTTTTGTCTATCCTGAGAAGACATGTTCTTCCAGGTTCCTAAAAGTTTCTAGTAGTGGTCAGACAGCAGCTGTAACATAAGAGAAAAGAAACAAAAGACTAGGAAAAGTTGTTGGGAGAACTTTATTTTTCTCTTCTGGATTTAAATTTAAAAAAGGAAAATACATGAGGACCAGTAGACATAGCAGAGTCATAAAATACAATTTATACTTTTTTAAGAACCATCCTCTTTATGATGTCTTCTCTTTTAATGTAAATATTGCAATAGTGAGCCATCAACATATAAATCAGACTGAAACCTTACCACAACAATGCCCATGTGACAGGATTATGTAATTGTCCAGTATGTTTCACGAGGTCATTTTAAAATGACTCATAACTAACTCCTCACCCTTCAACCTCCAGATCTCAGATGTGAGCCTAGAGGAACCTACGTTATATTGCAAGGTATTCAAGTAAATTAAGTATGAAACCAAATAGACATTCAAAAATGCAATTTTCTCCCTCAATCAGAATTCTCTCACTCTATTGGCCTCGATCATTAGAAAAAGCTAAAGAACTACCCATTATGGAACCTCAGCATCATAAGACATTCTGAAATGCTCTACTTTATCCAATACCCACTATCCACCACCAAAAAAAAAATCTAAAGTAACTAACAGGGAAATGATGATTTTAAGCCAAGAGATTCTACCTAATTGATCTCTTTAAGTATTTATTATTCTTAAAGGACAGTTAAAAACAAGATATTAAGGAGAAAAAGCACATACAAAAATCTAAAAGAATAACATTAAGTTTTAAACCTGAATAAAACTATCCCATCTTTCAAATATTTATCCACTGCAAAAACAAGATCATAATATACACATCAAAACCTGAAACCCAAATAGTGGTGATCATCATCAAAATAACTTAAAATAAGACTTTTATGAGACAGGTTAAAGAAACGACAAAATTAAGAGGTTAAATACCTCATCCCTGTGGGAATTAGGAGTGTTTTTTGGATTAAATTTTAAATGTTCATAGTTCAGATAGAAGCCAGACAAAAAAGAGCACATATTCTATGGTCCCATTTATATTACATTCTAGAATAGGCAAATACAATCTATAGTGACAGTGAGCAGATCAGTGGTAGTCTGGTGGTGGGGAAAAGATTGCAAGAAGGCATAAGAGAATTTGGGGGGAATGGGAATGTTCTGTCTGTGGATTTGTGATGGTTACACGACTGTATATATTTGTCCAAACTCATCATACTGTTCACTTAAAACACATGCATTATATCGTATTTAAATTTTATCTCAGTAAAGCTGATTTTTAAAACATTTACTGTTCAGACAACAGCCACACTCATTTATCCTATTTCCTTTCTAAGCATTACTGAAATCCTTGACATACCTGAAGCTGTGCCACAACACGGTGGAACCCACCACGCTGAAGAAAAGATGCTTGCAATCACATCGGGTGGAAAGAGGGTCACATTTCTCTGAATCTGAAGTAAATTTAATACTAATGCAAGAAATACTCCAATCAGAAACAGCAAGACTCCTCGAATCATCAAGTTCACATTCCGGCTGGTGACAGATGAGATATACGGGCCACACTGTTTGGGCCCAGGTGACTCTGTCTCTCCTTCCGCCATGGTTTCATAAGTTCAGTAAACCGGCCAAAATCAGCTTCCAGCTGAAAAACTCAACTGTCTGTGAATCAAAGCAGATTGACGTTTCAACAGTACCTCACCTTGCCCTAAAATAAGATTTACCAGAAATCCTGCAAGAGAGAAGAAAAGAGAAATCAATGTGTGTCTAGTACAATTTTCCTGATTTCGATACTAATTAACATAAAAGGACAAATAATGAAATGACAAGTCTGTATACTAATCCGTTTAAACTGACTAAGACGAGGTTTAAAAAGTATGTTTACGTGCATGAGGTAATAAACTATAAATTGCTACACTGGTATTAACTAGAACAGAATCCGTGACCCAAAAGACGTAAGGGTTAGAATGATAATAAAAGCAGCTTGTAACCTCAAAGAAAAGCAGAGCAGGTTATCTTGAATCTGGAAGATCAAAACCCATGTTTCTGTTTCTTCTTAGACCCCTCAGTCCATCAGTTACAGCAGAGTATTTTATACATCACACAAAATCAACATCTTCTGACTGAAAATGTGTTTATCACAATAAAATATGATTTGCTAATGAGGGCAACCTCTACAGGAGCGCTAAATGACCTGTTTTAATGTGTAATGCTTATATATGAATTTATGCACAAAAGCATTCTACAAAGGGCAGACCATCACCCATTCACCTACACATTCCCCAATCATAAAAACCAGACCTGACAAGGTCTCCCCCGGGGCCACGGCTGTGTCCCACCCCTGTCTCAGCCTGGCCTGCCCCTTGCTTCAGCCATAGGAGCTACTGTGAGAAAGCTGGAAGAAGCAGCAGAAAGGAAGCTAAGAAAATGAGTAACCTAATGGCTAAATTCAAAGGAGTTCTGACCACATGGCTCCCAACTCCTAAAACCCAGACCTGTGCTAGCACAACCAGTCAAGGTATCTGTTTATTCCTCTAACCAAAGTGATCTTTCCTTTGTGTGTGCTTGTGCAAGACAAATAACAACATTTGAGGCTTTCTATGTGCTGTTCTAAGCATCTGCCATATAACTCATTTAACCCCACAATATCTTACGAGGCAATTGCAGTTATGATATCTCTTTTACAGTGGAGGCAAATAAAGCAGAGAAAAGATAAGTCACTTGACCAAGTTCACACCCCTAGTAAGAGGCAGAGCTGGCTTCAAATCCATGCAGTCTGGCTCCAAAGCCCTGATTCTTACCATGGTGGTCAGCCTTTCAAACTGCCCCATCCTCTTTCACACCTTCTCTACAAATACTAACATTTTTTAAATGGGAAAATGCTATGCAGAGTATTTTTGTAACTTACTTTTATTCTGACCCACAATAATATTCTTGGGCATTTATACAAGTTAGTACATACATGATCTTCCCTTTGAGTCCCAGAGTAGTTTATTTGCAACCATAATACATTTAAAATAGCTATCTTATGATTATATGCATAGTTGCTTTATGGAGAATAAACTTTTTATATAGGTCTTATTTATCATCATATCTCTCCCTGCGCCTACATACCCAGAAAGGTGCCTACCTAGCCCACAGGGAGAGCGTCACATATTCATACTTGTTTAACGAAATCGGCTTAACTCTTTTTGAATCAAACAATAGTGGGTTAAACAGACCTTTTGGAAGGCAAGCCTAGATCCAATCATTTAAAATAGATTTCCTCTGAGTTTCCACGTTTCAAACTACCTTACAAATGAATTTTGGAACAAAACCCATGTGTAAAGTGGGTGCCAACATGAGAAATAATCAGTATAAAAATGAGAATATTTGTAAGTGCTAATAATTTTCATAGCCTATCAGTTCCATGTCATAAACACTTAAACAACAGTTCTTTTTTACTGGGCCTCTGCCACACCCAAAGCTCTGTGCCCAGCATTCAGGGGGTAGGAGGAGGTGGTTCTATGCCCAAGCTAGTCCTCACAAACTTACTTAGTCTATGGCAGAACTGAGCTCTACAGCTTAGAGGACTAGAGAAATGAATATATATTACAGCTGATTCATGGGAAAAAACAGTCTAAATGCCAACTGAAAATCCCCAGAAAACATCTCCTCCTGACCTGCCCTTGCAGACCATTCTTTGCTGTGGTGTCCAGCATATCAGAAAGCCATGTGTCCTGCTCACTTTGAGCAGGGTGTTCGATAGCTATGGAATTCTCCATCATCATCATCATCACTATTGAACTCTAATCTTCAAAAGATAAGATTATAGTATCTCTAATATTCAAAAAAAATCCTAAAAGTAGGTATTATCATCCTCACTTTACAGATGAGGATACTAGGTTAAGAGATTTAAGAACTTGCTTATGGTCACATGATATACAGTTTTGGAAATGGAATTTTATCTCATTTCTGACTGATCCCAAAACTTATGGTTTATTCTGTGCCTTGAGCCCCATTCCACCCCACCTCCCCAGGACTTCTTTATTAACCTATGGGTCTTTTTTTAAGGGGATTTGATTACTGAAAAGATGAGTAGACATTGGAGAACCATTTTGACTATAATATATTCTCTAGGTAGTAACACCAATGTAAGTAGGCAACTATATAATAGTATAAAACCATGTGAGTACATGACAAACACCTTAAAGTCAGGCAACTACACAGTAGTATAAAACCATGTGAGTATATGTACAAACACCTTGAAGTTTTCTTTAAAAGTACTAGATCAAGGTATAAAAAGATGTTTTAAAGGGAAAATCAAATGCCCAACTTATACACTGTACAAGACCTACAGCTGAATCTTCCCTTCCCAAACTCCCAGTAGACACAGCAAACTGCCCCCCATTCTAAAACAGCTACTAGAAGACAATTAGTATATGTTTTCAGCAATCCAAATTTCTCCAGCAAATCATTTGTTCCTATTTGTGAATTTTTCCAAGAGGGAATGAAGGGCAAAGGATGTTTTATGAGAACAGTATTTTTAAAGCAGCAAAATAACTTCAGTTTTAAAAGGCTATTTCAGTTGCACTAGCCCCCATCTCATAATCACTCATCAGAGTTTGTCAAATGCCTCGGTATTCTGAGCAGGACAATTCCTTGTTGTGTGGAAGTGTCCTAAGCACTCTAAGACATTTAGCATTGCTGGCTCCTGTCCACTAAATTTCAGCACACACACACACCCATTTGTGACAACCAAAATTTTCTCCACATATTTCCAGATGCCTCCAAGGAGGCAATGTCCTCCCACTGAGTGTCTCTGATTGCTAGAAATTTCTTTCCTCCTTCTATTCAAAGCTGCTAGAGACTTGCTGTTTGTTTACCTTATTCTGCCACAGTTCTTTATACAAGCTTCCTAGCAGTACTTATTTACAGTTTCCTACTTTACCCCAAAAATTTTCGTTAAAAAGAACAGATCATCTGTGTGATGTCTGTTTGAATGAGATCCAAACAGCTTATTATGTGACCACATCACAATACAATAGTATATAATTACTGGAGGCAAAAATAAAAGCTATAATGATTTAGAATCCCAGTATCCTAAAATTTAAGAAATGGAAGGGAAGTTGGAGATCATTCATTCCAGGGGGAATGAGAGCCCCATTCAAAAACAAAAAGAAGTTGTGTATTTTTCTGGGAAGAGGATTCTGTGATTTATAGCAAGTACTCAAAAAAGTCCATGATCCAAAAAAAGTTAAGAATCAGTGAACTTAAGCCCTTAATTTACTGTCCATTTCTACTTTTCCAAAAGTACTGCATCACTTTGTTTTTAACAAATAATGGCCCCTGTGCCTTTTTTTAAAATGCAATTTTACTGAGATATATTCACATACCATAAAATCATCCAAAGCGTAAAATCAGTTGTTCACAGTATCATCATATAATTGTGCATTCATCACCACAATTTTTTAAACATTTTCATTACTCAAGAAATAAAAAAAATAAAAATAACAATAAAAGTAAAAAAGAACCCAAAACATCTCTTATTCCCCCCCCCCCCATTATTCATTTTCTTTTTGTCTCCCTTTTTTCTACTCATCTGTCCATACACCGGATAAAGAGAGTGTAGACCACAAGGTTTTCACACACCCTGTGCCTTTTTAGTCCAGCAAATTCAAAGTTTAGAAGATCTGTGGTGGAGAATTCATATTGGGTTTGTAGATTGGAGGACTGGAAAGCTTATACCACATTAAGACTAACTATACTCTTATTTCATGTCATTTCTGACATTTGGCACCCATCACAGTGTGTGTGTGTGTGTGTGTGTGCAGATAATTAAACAAAGTCTTCCCTGTTTATTCGATGAAATGAAGTATAGCAGATAAAATAGGGGAGGGATAAGTTATCACCTATAACAAGATTAATTTTTAAATGTTTTCATAATTGGAATTGTTAAATTGGTTTTGCTGAAACAGAATTTCACCCTTCAGATACTACTTGAATGTTGGTTTCAATTTTTAAAATTGTTTAAAAAAAAAAAAAAAGGATCAGTAAACTAACATAAGTTATCTCGTTTTGCTGGCATGGCAGACAAGACCCAAAGTGATCAAGTGAATTGATCAGATCAAGACTGTGGTACCGGACCTTGCTACCACAAACATGTAAAGTAAACTTTTTAGAAATGACCAGACTCACCAAAGGGATAAGAAATTCACCCCCCTCTAATATAATAATTAAGTTCCTAAAAAAACATGTTTATGATATTAACCACAAACACTATGGAAGTGGGTTATTTTAAAGGGAAATAAATATTTCCTAATTAATTTTGTTTGAAGTTTGTTTTTCTGATTACATACTGACATTATTTTCTTAAAACAAAGCATATCTATACTTTTAAATAGTACTTATATCAGTGATATCTTTGAGTCTCCAAAATTTAAAAAAGAGAAAAAAAGATCTAGCTGAAAAATTTACATTACTCAAGAAGTAATTTGCTGATCAGGGAAGAAGTCTCTGGCAAAAAATACTTTTTAAAGGACAGTATCTCAGTAAATCCTTGATAATATCTCTGCTAAGTAGTCAGGTGTTTTAAATTCCCATGTTATAACATAAAATAGGTTACGTAACTTGCTAGAATGTCAAAGCTGATTCCAGGTAGTCCCAGGACCAGCATCAAGCATTCTGACTCCATGGGCAGAGTTCTCCAACTTTTACCACAAGGCCTCCACCTGCAAACACTATACAAGAACAATTTAAGTGCCACTCAAGAAACAGTTTTTAAAGTCATTTTGATCAAGTACTGGCAATACCAAAATAATGTTTTTTCCCCAACAATGTACAAAGAAAAACTTCCCATAGGACACGAATAATTCTACCTTGAAACCTGACCTACAATTTCTACAAAATACATTACTAAACAAAAAGACAAAGTTCAATGACAAATCATCAGTATTGCAAAAGTATTATTCTAGGTGTGTAACTCCCCATTGATGGGTTGATACCATCATGTTTAGATAAATAAAAGAGGGTTGTCAGTGATTCTGGGCTTTGCAAATGAATATCAAAGTTCATGTTTGCCACTGAACCGACTTTAGGCAAGAAAATCAAAAAATCGATAAAACACAAATAAAAGCACACAAATGTGAATCATAGGCTAGGGACACTAAAACTTCTAGTTAGAGAAACAAATAAAAGGTTTGCCTTACAGACACTGCAAATCATCTTTTCCCTCAATATTAAAACCCAAACACAGAAATCATTAAGCAAGCAGTGGTCATTATCCCATTACTGCCTTTAAATGTCAAATTTCAGTCCCTAAAAAAGGCTACTCCATCATTCTGATAACAATGAGAACAAACTGTCTTTAAATTTACTAAACTGCATTTTATTCTTTCCTTTTCAGCGAGACCATCTGTAAAATCAACAGTTGTCAGTTTTAAAAGTATCAACCTCTTTCTCAAATGTGCATGAGTCACAGCTTGGCCACTTTACACCAGATACATTCTCAGAACTATGACAAAACACACTACACTGAACACAATGCCCAGAGAAAGACAAAAGGGTGGGGTGGGGTGGGGGGATAGGAAGGGGACATGGCTATTACTTTCCCATGGGTCCCTATTAGTGGCAGTACCCCCTTCATTCATTTTCATTCAGTGGTTCACTAACAGGGCCAAACCTCATTCTTTCTGCAACCAGGACTGGAGCATACCTTCCCCTGCAACCTGGAGAAGTGATAACTGACCCCGGCCAGTCTCAGTGGTCCAGCTATCAAGGAATGGCCTACCCATTCCTTCTTAAAACATTTCCTCATCAATTCTACAAAACAACAACTCTTCACAGTGCATTTTCCTAGCCTATCTAGCTAACACCATACTTTAAACAACTTTTCCCCACCATTATTAACAGGACATAGATCATCATCACTTAAGTTTTAATACCCCACTCCTTCCCCTCCCCCCATCATTCACACTCCTTTCCTTCGCTAGACTGCCAAACCTCATTAACCCCCAAACCCCAGCAACTATCACCAACTGACGTCTAGGCCCAGGCAAGACTTCTCTTTGACTGACCTACCCACCTACTCCAAAGATATCCGACCCCAACCTCAAATGCCGAAGTCTCACACCTCAACCTAATGTCAACATACTTTTTGCGGTTTGGAAACTTTCTGCACTATCTATCTTTTGGGATCCATCCCCCCCTCCCAAACCTGAGTCTCCTTAGCCTGGCTACAAGCTTCCAAAGTCCTGACAGCTCCGTGCTTGACAGCGTGCCCACTTCCACCCATCAGACCCTCAGGGTCGCCCTTCCCGCCGTCCTCCATCCTTCTTCACGCTCCGACACTCTTCCGCTGTCCGCGGAGCCTTGGTCTCTTCTATAACCTCTCCCCGACCCCCGTTGTCCCCCTCCGGACCTCGCCGCCCCTCTCCAGGTAACCGGAGCCCCTCGCCCAGCAGGCCCCGGAGCCAGGTCCTTATCCCCATCTGTGGTCCTGGCTCCCCGCACCTGCCACTCGGGTTCCCAGCCTGCAAAAAGACAAGCAGCTCCTCTTCTCGTGGGTCACCCCCTTCTTCAGGCCGCTTCCCTCAGCACTCCCTCACCCGCGCTCCTCCAGAAAACCTCAACTTACCCCCGCCTCCGCCATCTTCTGGGACCGGCCCCCGCCCCACCTCCACCTTTTCCTCCTCCCCTCCCACTGCTCCGCTCCAGCTCTACTGCGCCTGTGCCGCCGACGCGACAGCGCTCGGGAGATCAGGGAAGAAGAACTTCCGGTTCTTGCAGCCACTAGCCTGCTGGCCCCCGAGTCGGGGCAAGAGGGCTTCCGGTCTCCGGGAAATTGGTAGGCGTGGACCGTCGAGGTGATGGGAGGCAGGGACAGCAGCTGTAGTTTGTTGACCAGGGAATTGTGTGTTGTGACGGGTGCCCTGACCCCGTGGGCGTTGTAGGAGAGTCGTGCAGTGACACACACACTCTCCGTAGAGGCGCCGCCCTATTCGTGTTCCTCGCCGCAGAGCTGAATTGCAGGCGCCGGAGCGCAGGCTGCCGAGCCCTTCCAGTTGAGGACGTGGCTCTCTATCGTGCTTTTGCTGGACTGTGCTCTCTATTCTCCTTCTCTGTTAAGTCATAACCTCTTTTGGGATAAGAAGCGTAGTTGCTGTTTCTCTCTTCTCCATCCCTCAGCACTATGCTGTTGTCTTTGACAGTCGTGCCCCAAGGATGACCAGTAACCTGCTTTGGGGGCAATTTCTTCATAGGAATAGAGGTTTACACAAAAGTAGAGAAAATACAAAACCTTATGTAACCCTTTATCTGTCAGAAGAAGTACTATAATCATTATTTTCCATTGACTCTAAAAAAAAAATTGTTTTGTGTTCAAAAAAAAAATACAGTTTTTGAACACGAAACAACCCAGGTGTTATGAACTGGTATTGTGAATATATGGCCTAAACAGGCCATATATGTAAGTGACCAAAGGGCATTACAAGGAGTTGTCTTCAGCAACAAAAAAAGGAAAATCTCTTAAACAACAACAACAACAAAAAGTAAAACCAAAATCCCTCTAGAATTCATTACATTACTGGTCTATTCCATTTTTCATTCCATTTTTGCTTAACCCAAAATATTTTATAAATGTAGTCAGGTTAGAATGGTCTTGAGGAAAGCTTTTGATGAAATCTGGGCCTAAAATAATTGCTTAGTATTTCTACAAAGGAGTGGAAGTTCTGAAACTTCTGTTTTCTTCTACTATGAGCTGGTAAATAAGATGAATTCTCATCTTTCTGACATTTTTAGCAGTACATATATTTCTAAAGTTGAAGGAGAAACTAAATTTGTGACAAAATTTATTTAGGCAAGTATTTATATGGCCCTTTTTTCTCAAACATTTTCTTTAACTCTTCGGTTTCTCTCCTGTAGGTTTTTAAACTGCCAGTTAAAAAAGATGTGGGCAATTATATTGAGTGGTTGAGGAATTTTAAAAAAGAAAAGGAAAAAGCACCCATAAGAGAGACAAAGCTTCAAAATGACCTGACGTCATGGCTCTTTTTTGGGTGACATGAATCCTATGCAAACAATTCATGGCTACACCTCTTAGCCAGCTTTTCAAACACTTAGAAATTGCCTTCAAGAACATCCTTTGGAAATTTTAGCCTAGAGAGGCATTTATTTTAAACATTTATTGATAACAATGATGGGACAGGGCCTAAAAAGCAAGAAGGACATGTTTTCAGTTCCTAAGGTTCATACATGCATTCCTACTACAATACAGGCAGAACATAAATTCTGTAGGAGAAATACACAAAACCATCTGTTGTTCTGATTGGAAGGTTTGAGAATGGTTTTCAGGGAAGTTGTGGTCTTCGAGTGGACACTGAGGATGAGTAGGCAGATATGCTGAGGATGTATGTTCTGGTGGGAGCTCAGAGGTGGAGAAACAAGAAACAGATTTTAGAACCTGAAGTGTAGAAGGGTATATGGTGAGGTGAGATCTGAAAACCAAGCATTCATGAATTTGGACTAAGGGCAATTATCGTGAAAACATCAAAATCTCAAGTTAATTGGTGCCCGAATATAAATTAAGAACTTTGAGAAATCAGAGTAGTTTGGATCACATTAAAGTTGGTGTGATACCATAGATGGAACCCGGGTGAAGGAGTCTTTTTTTTTTTAATATTCAATTTTATTGAGATATATTCACATACCATACAGTCATCCAAAGTGTACAATCAGTTGTTCACATTACCATCATATAGTTCATTCATCACCCCAATCATTTTTTTGAACATTTTCCTTGTACCTGGAAAAGTGAAGATAAGAATTAAAAAAGACCACCCACATTGTCCCCCCCTCTCCTGCCCTATTTTTCTTTAGTTTTTTGTCCCCATTTTTCTACTCATCCGTCCATATACTGGACAAAGGGAATGTGATCCACAGGTGAAGGATTCTTAAAACCTGTTTTGTATTTCAGCTCTGTGACAGTGTGTGTGTAAGCATGTCAGATAAATAAATTTGTCTAGGCTTTCTTTTTCTCATATGTAAAATGAGGGATAGGTCTGGATTTCTCAGGTTCTTTTCATAGGTAAAAGTATCAGTGATTTGATAATTCTGTGACTCAGAGAAAGGTTTTTTCCATTAACTGTATGCCATTGTTTGGTCTCCTAACTGAACGGGCCAAAAGGTAAATTAGAAAACACACACACACCAAACAAACAAAAATCCTTTTGTTAGCTGATATAAACACCCATGAAAGTTTATTTGCACTGTTGAGATGTGATATTGTTATACTAGCATTAATTATTGCCCAAGGGTTGATGACTAAGCTTTATAGTAAGCCTCTAAGAACCTTGGACTTGGAAGTCTAACCCAAATTAAAAACATATAAAAACAAAAAGTTGCAATTTTCCTAGTCAGTAGCTAGAACCCAAAAATGCTAAAGACAATTCTAGTTTTTTGGTTTGGTTTTGGTTTTTGTTGTGGTGCATTGTATGGCGGGGATACGGATAGTAGAGGGACTCAAAAAGTCAATTTTGTCTTTTTGAAATTACAGGATGGATCATTTAATAATCCCTTCATTCCTTCAACAAACATTAGCTGAACACCTAGGATGAGCCAGGCATTTGGCGCTGAGCCTCAGGAGGAAAGCAAAACAGACCGGACCCTGCCCTTGTGAAGCTTATAGTCTAGTGGGAGGAAACAGAATTAAGAGGTAAGTATGTAATTACAAGTGGAGACAAGTGCTTTGAAAATGGTGAGGAGGGTGCTGTTGGGGAGAATAAAGGGGAAGGCTTAGAGACTGTGTGTATATTTAAGCTGTGACTTGAATTTTGAGCGAGATCTGCTAAGAGAAAGGTAATGACCCTGTGAAGGCACTAAAGCTGGAAAATCTTGGTGCATACCAGGAATTGAAAGGAAGGCAGTATGGCTGGAGGATAGCAGTTGAGAAGAAAAAAGGTTACAAATGAGGTTGTATACTAACCTCACAATTAATATATTTACTGTGTGACAGCCAGCACTGTGTTAAGTACAACTCATTGCATCTATTCAAAAACCCTTAAAATAAATACTATTTAGTAAATGAGATATTAAGGCTAAGAGCAATAGTTCTCAAACCCGGTTGCATATTAGGATCACCCATGGAGTTATTAAAGTTCTAGGTCTGAGTTCCCAGAAATTCTTTTATTTATTTATTTTTTATTTTTACACATACCCTCTTCTCCCACTCCACCCCACACCCCTATCCTTCCCTCCTCTGGTCACCTCTAATATGCTTTCTAGCTCTGCAGATTTGCTGTTTCCAGTCATCTCTTATAAATGATACACAATTTTTGTCCTTATGTGTCTTACTTATTTCACTGAGCATAATTTTTCAAAGTTCCTCCATGTTGTAGCATGTCTCATAACTTCATTTTTTTCTTATAACCATATAATATTCCATTGTGTGTGTGTCCCACATTTTTTGTTTATCCACTCATTTGTTGATGAACAAGTGGGTTGTTTCCAGCATTATTGTGAATAATTGCTATAAATACCAGTGTATAAGTATCTTTTGGCGACCCTGTTTTCACTCTCTTTGGGTATTTACTGAGCGGTGGGATTGCCAGGTCAACTGGTAATTCTATAATTAACTTTTGAGGAACCACCATGCTGGCGTTCCACAATAGCTGCAACATTTTACATTCCCACCAGCAAGGCACCAGAGTTCCAATTTCTCCACATCCTCTTCAATACTTGTTATTTTCTGGTTTGTTTTTTTTTAAATAATATACATCCTTGTGGGTGTAAAGGTCTTTTGTATCCTTAGTTAAATTTATTCCTAGATTTTATTCTTTTAAATGCTATTATAAATGGAATTGTTTTCTTAATTTCCTCTTTGGATTGTTCATCACTGGTGTATAGGAACACAATTGTTTTTGTGTGTTGCTTATACCCTGCCAGTTTGCTGAATTCATTTATTAGCTCTTATAGTTTTCTTGTGAACTCCTTTGGGTTTTCCATATATAAGATCCTGTCATCTGCAAATAGAGATACTTTTACTTCTTGCTTTCCAATTTGTATACTGTTTATTCCTTTTTTCTTGCCCAGTTGCTCTGGGAAGAATTTCTAGTACAATATTGAATGGCAGACAAGATCCTTATCTTGTTTCTGATCTTTGAGAGAAAAGTGTTTGGTCTTTCACCATTGAGTATGATGTACAGCTGTCAGTTTTTAATAAATGGTCTTTATCATATTTAGAAAGTGCCCTTCTATTCCTACTGTTCTGGGACTTTTCATCAAGAAAGGGGGCTGGATTTTGTTGACCCTCCCATAGATTCTGACTTAATTGGGGCCGAAGAGGAGACCTGGACCCTTTAATAAACTCCTCAGGCAATCCTAATATATAGCCAAAATTGACAATCACTGGCTTAAAGTTAATTTGTCTAAGGTCACTCAGTAACTAACTAAGTGACAGAGGAGAAAGAAATTAAACCTAGGTTTATCTGACTGCAAAGCCTATGCTCTTAGCCATCCACTATTACCCTGTCCAAATTCAACAGCATGTAGTAAGCATGAGGTACACGCCAAAAACTTTGTTAAGCACTGGGAATGCAGAGATAAATGAGACAGAGCCCCTCCTTCAATAAAATCACAGCATAGTAAGGCTATGAAGCTAGGCTGGCTCATGCCAGGCCGAGGCTAGTCAACCAGAACTCTTAGTGAGAGCAGATATGTTCTTCCTATTTTAAGCTAGATTGGCATGGAAGGTAACAGGTGGCAGGGAATCTGGTAGGTGGCTGTTGCCATTGTCCAGCTGAGAGATGGTGCAGAGGGCACAAAGAGAGTCAGCAAGACTTGCTGACTGCTTATGTGAGGGTGAGGAAAAGAAAGAAGTATGAAGATGACTTCAGAGTTTCAAGTCTGAGAGATTGACTGTAAGTAACACTATCGATCTAGAACAAGAATGGAAGAATTGAATTTTGGGTTGAATGAGTTTGAAATACTTGTTGAATATTCAAATAGAAATGTCTAGTAGACATTGGAAGCATGTATCTGAAATTCAGGTCACTAGGTGGGTCTAGAAATAAAGATCTGGAGTCACCGACTTATAGGTGTTAATCGAGACCATGTCTTTCATAATATGCATTCTATGTATGAATTAAAAGGAAAAAAAAAGACAACAGAAGTAGGACAGGGAAAAAAAAACCTGAAATTGCTAAATTTGAATAGGTTAAAGTTGTATTAATCTGCAGTGAAGTGAAACACAGTCAACTCATGATTATCTATGATGAGTTTTTAATCCTTTACAGACTTTCCTGACCAGATAGCAAGTTTTTGCAGATGATGCAATAGTCCATGGAATAAAAACTAATTTTAAATATTGGCTAAAAAGCTATCTTTAAGAAGAATGCTAATGATGCATTCAGAAATAGAATCTAAACTGCCCTGTACAGTAACCACTAGTTATGTGTAGCCATTTAAATGAACTAAAGTAAAATAAATTAAATATTGAGTTCCTTAATCGCGCTAGCCACATATGAAGTATGCAGTAGCAACATGTTGCCAGTGCAAAATTATGAAACATCTTCATCATTGTACAAAGTTCTGTTGGAAAGCACTGTATTAGATGATTTCTATAAATTTAGCTTTCTTGAAATACTGACCAGGTAGATTAAAAAATCAAGCAGTAGAGGCAATATGAAATCATTACCTACTAGCTAATTTTATACATAAAATTTATAAACTCTTTTAACATGTTGGAGACAGAATAATGTAATGCAGTGGGGTCCAGTGGTTTTAGTTTTACTTTGGGGAAAAAGTTTGAGTTATATATTCTTAGCATTCAGACTTGACACCAGCCACTTCCAAAGGAACATGCCAGTTTCAGAAGACAGCTTGGTTTCTCTATAAGAATTATGGGGTAGTAACTTGCATGTAATGTGGGCCAGGTTATAAAGATAAACCCTCCCGCTAAAAACAAATATGTTAGTTGAAATATATTTTACATATCGTTTTTTAAAACATCAAAGAACTGAAAAGATAAGAGAAATTCCAGGCCACAATCTAAGGGAAAGTGAGAACCCAGAGAAGTAAGCAAAGCAAGGAAGCTACTTTTGCCCCAAAATTATTTGCTGATTTGGGAAAAGTGAAATCCTGATTCGACAGCCTTTTTGATGAGAGAAGAAATGTAGAGTCTCAGAGCCTGCCCAATTTGATAGGGCCTCAAAAGACAGCACCCTTGGGGTAAGGGTAAACCTGAAGGAAAACCACTCTCCATCCACAGGGGTAAAGAGCAGAGAAGTGGGAAATGGAAAAAAAAATCACATGAAAATGTAGCCACAAGCTGTTCCTCACACAAGTTTGCTTTCCAAATTCATTATCTCTTTATTTTTGATTAAAGTGGTTTCAGACTGGTAGGGTCCAAAATGCCTGTGAGCTTAACCCTTCTAAGTTTTTTTTCCCAGACTTTTTTTCAAATATCTAACCCACTTCTAATATGCCTGCAAGTTTCTTTAGTAATGCTCACCTTAATCAAGTTTCTGTGGCTTTTAACCTACTTTTCACAGAAACAAAAAGTGTCCTTTTCATATTTATGTCTCATCAATTTACAAAATGTTTCTTACATGATGACATTACAGCAACACAACTGGAAGCAGACACAACAGAGTCTTGGTGGACACACAATCTAATTGGTGGGAATGGGCATGCAGAGGGGCACTCACCACTGTAGCTGGTTTGCTGCAGACATCCAGATGCTTTACCAGGGAGTGGCGGCTTTTGTTTTACTTTCACTAAGTGCAGCATCTTACTAAATCCTTATGAAAGTGTTGTGAAGTAGGTGGGTGAGGCCCAGAGAAAGACTTGCCCAAGGTTTCCCATGGTGGAAAGCAGCTCTTCTGCTTCCTAATCCAGTGCTCTTTATATATAAAGACTCCTGGTATATTTGTAGGTAGAGCTCTCACACGTTTTCTTAATATGCCCAAAATATTCAATACAAGTTATTTATTCATCATGTCTATACTGTGAATACACCGATGTTGCCCCCTATTCTGTAGTGGTAACCAATGCAAGGTGATTTCAGAATGAGGATGCTTATCATCTTAGACAAGCCCACAAGCTCATTGAATGTTTTCTGCAATTACTGACCTTAGCATGATTTTAACTGTTGCTGCACTCTATAACACATTCAAACCAACTGAGACTAAACGAGGGGCAATTGAGGAAGGTGCTTATAAATTGATCTAGTCGTAGGCAGGCAAATTAACCTGAATTCCCATGATTGCATTGCCTCAATCTGTGATAAATAGTAAGGTCAGTGCTGGCCACAGAGAAAAATACCGTGTGTCCAAAAGTGGGGGGCAAAGCTGAGGGTTAAACCACTGAAAGAAGAGGGCAGTGAGAAGAGCGTTCACCTTTTAGAGGAGGCAGCCTTAGAGTAACCTTTTAGGGGTGCTTTTTGGGCATGGCTGGTAGGAAGCAGAGGTGACTAATGTCAATAAATTGAATGCACTTAAAGTCACATGGTCCCTGTAAGGCTTGGTATATATCATCAGGCAACAAATAAGCTAAAAAAAATCCCCAACGAGGTCATCGTGGATGAGTAACCAAATGCAAAATGCAACTCTAAGATAGTCACTAAGGTATAAAACACCAGGGTGAGAAAACACCTGGAAAGATTATAGACTATAAACTGTTAGAGAGGCAATGATAGAGACCAAGCTTAGAGGCTATACCATTAATTATTACAAAGGCACCTGCAATTTGAGATCAGAAAACATAAGAGTTCTGGAAGAGATTTCTTTGCTGCTAATTCACCGTGCTGTTGTTGTTTGTTGTGACTCCTGTGACCCTCCTCCTTTGAAGCTGAATTCACACACAAGGGTTTTATGTAGCAATGTGTACGTTCTAATCTCTAATTGAATTTAAACTAGACTCACAGTTGTCTAAGAGTGTATATTTTTATACAAGAGTGGTAGAAGTAGCAGAGAATGTCCTCTAATTTGCAAATTTTGTCTACTCGGAGAAGTGGGGAATTTCATTTGATAAAAAGTGACACAAATAATCAAATAGTTAAACAGTTCCCAAAAGAAATATGATATGTATGAAAGGCTAGATGATAGAACAAACAAACATAAAACACTTTGGAAACCCAAGAGGTTGAATTTAGATTTGTTCTAGGACTCAGACTTGCCAAAAAAAAAAAAAGAAAGAAAGAAAGAAAGAAAAGAAAAAAAACCTTCAAAAGAATTTTCCATAGAAATAAAAAAAATCGTGTGAAATGATTTGAAACTTCAGTTCTCCTGGACTTTGAGAAGCATTGCCTTTTTAAACGGCCAGAAATGAATGCCTCAATGATGATCAGAAAAGATGACAAGAACTTAGACTCTTCAGAAGCATTTCCTCGATTTACAAAATTATCTTTAGTATTGAAGAATGATGGGACCATGTTCAGAAAAGATATTCCAAATTGAGATATAGCATATGTGATTCAGTGATGGCCTGGAGATTCTTGGTGATTCTTAATATTCTCAGAGGGTTTATTAGATGCTCTGGCTTCAGTAGCTCCCACTGCTCCTCTTAAAGACAGGTGCAGTGTTATTACCTGGAAATAAGAGCGCAATTTCATTTGAAGAAGACTGGGGTAGTGGAAGAGCATGCGTGTACCCTGTTTAGAATGAGGCAGATCTGGGGTCCAGTCTCTGCCCCTCCACTCCAGCTCGCTGTTCTTGAGCAAGTTGCTTTAATTCTCTGAGTCTCCATTTCCTCATCATTAAAGTGCTGGTGTAAGGAATAAGTGATAAAGAAGTCATAAAAGGTCATGGTTTTGTGGGTATTGTTATTAATCACTTTGATATTATCCTGGATAAATGACCTCCCTTTTTCTGTTGGATGCCTCTACCACTGGGAATTCCTTACGTAACTCCAGGTATGAGAAAGTTTTTCTGAGGGTTCGACTGTAAACGGCTTCTCCAAGGCTCCCACTGTTTTGACTCCATTCATTTCCATATGACAGCCTTTAAATTGTTTAAATCCTCCTCTCCCTGTACTGCTTCCTGTACTCCTGTACTGGCTAAATATGCCGAGTTTCTTTAGTCATTTTCTATGTGACAGGTTATCTGTCCCCTTGCCATAATGGTTACTGTCCTTTGGACATGCTTCAGTCTGTCAACATCCCTTCCATAGGATCACTTCCAAACAATATCAGAGTTACAAGGCCACACCCCCTTGTTCTGGACACTTCTTTTAACACAACCCCCATCACAAGTGGCATTTTTGGCAGCCACAACCCACTCTTAAGTCATAGTAAGTCATATTAAGAGTGTTAAATTAGACAACTCTTAATCCTTTCCAGTATACTGTTGTAAGATGAATTTGAGAGTTTTCTTGTTTTTTGTTTGGATTTATTTCCATTGGAGCTGAGTAGTGGGTGCCTAAAGAAAAGATTTATGATTCCCCTGTTGAATTTCCTCTTGTTAAAATGTCTGTAGTTACTACCTATCACCATCCAACCTAATGGTGTTACCTGCAGACTGCAATGGCATGCCCCCAGGCCATCAGAGTCTTATACCAAGTCCTTAATAAACATTTTTTATAGTACAGGGCCAAGCACAGAGACCTGTGGCAGATTCCAGAGAGCTGCCTTTTGGTTGACATTGTTAAGTAAAATAAAATGGCTGTCTGCATTGGCCATTGCAGAGGAATTCCTTTCTGAAAAAGGATTTTCCGGAAGACAAAAGCAGTTGATCTGCAGGGGCTTTTTGAGAAAATGCAATACTGGAATGCACCTTACAGAATTGCAGATAAGCAACACCGGGTAATAAAACCAATTTCAGTCTGGTAGAGATAAGAATACAATGCTAATCAATGTATATCTGCTCCCCACTTTGTAAGACCCTTCCTATGCAAAATGGAAACTTAATGTCAGCCGATAAGAATATATTTACCCTATATAAGCTTCCCCTTTTTCACCCCTTTGGCTGAGCTCCTTTCTACATGCAGTTTAGATGCTGCCCAATTCATGGTTGTAAACTGCCCAAAACTTCCATAATTAATATCTTGTCTATGTTTTTAGCAACATAAATCCATTTATCAGAAAGAATTCTTTGCTCACAGCTGGTCTAACTTATGAGCAGCTCATATTGAGATACCATTAGTGACTGGCAAAATCCATATAGAAATTCAGACCAAGCACTTCATTTCATTAGCTCATGCTGACTCCTATGCTGAGGGCGTATAATCATCTCCTTAATGAACATGTTCTAGAAGTTTTCCCAGATAGACAAGCCCACCTACCTGGAGTTCACAGGATTCACCTCTGTTTTTGAGAATGAAACATTTGCCCACCTTCGGTCTTTCTTTCCTCCTTCCAGAATTCTTCAGAAATTACGACATGAGTTCTTCTATTTTATCCCAATGTTCTGGTCAGCATCCAACAAATGTTACCTCGTCTAGGTCCTCAGACATAAATGCATTTTGAAGAGCTAGTGCTCTCTTGCAGGTTCCTCGTCTGCTTACCTTCAAATAACTAATGTTGTTGCTCCTTCTCTCCCTGATAGTCTTTCACTTGAAAGGACGTAGGAATAATTAGTTAAGCAGTTCTGCTTTCATTCTCTTACCTTGTAACATTATAAGTGTCTGGGTCTACCAGGCGCCATAAACCTTGGGACCGTTTCGGTGGGCACATATGAAAATATGCCTTGCGTGTTTCACCACCCCAGTCATGAATGCTTGCAGTTTACCAGCGTGACCTGTCTCCATTCTGACCTTTTGACTCATTTTATCTTTCATCCATGCTTCACTCCTTAGACCCTTCTCTAACTGAGAGTTTCTCTTTGCTGCTAACCCTGTGGCTGTTCTACTTTGGTCTCCCAAGGATAAATGCCCCACCTCAGCAAACTGGTCCTTTCCTATGTGTGCAAAGGAAGGAGTGTCTCAGTTCTGACATTCTCAACAGGCATTCCAGTCATCCATTGCTGTGTAACAAATTACCCCAAACTTTATCAGCTTAAAACATTGATTTTAATTTAACTCGGTGGGTAGGAACTCGGAATGGGCTGGGTGGGTTTGCTTGTCTTGTCTGGGCCCTCAGCTGAAGGCACTTGAAAACTGGGGTCAACTAGTTGGCTGGGACAGCAGTCATCTAGAAGTGTTATGTTCAACATGTCTGGGAGTTGATGTTGGCTGTTGTCTGAGATCTCAGCTGTGTTGTCAGCTGGAGCACCTACACATGGCCTCTTCATGTGACCTGGGCTTCCTCACATTATGGCGGACTCGAATTTCTTGTATCACAGCTCAGAGTCTCAAAGGTGAGTGTCTCAAGAGAAACACGTAGCAGCCGTATTGCTTTGTAAGTCACGTAGCATTACTTCTTCCATACTCTGTTGGTCAACCAATAAATAAGGTGGACCCAGACTCAGAGCAGACATAGACTCCACCTCTCAATGAAGAGGGAGGGTCAGAAAATTTGAATAAGGTTTTAAAAACATCATACCAGCTTTAGCAAAGCTTTGTTGAGCAGCACCAGGCATTTGTTATTGATCTTCCTTCTCCACTTAAGTGTAGCCGTCCTTTTTGCTGACTTAACATTTTGCATAAATCTCACTTCATTCTGGACATTAGTGTCCATATTCTTACCAGCTTATATTGTCTGTTTTGTCTTTAACCAGATTGCTTGTAAATTTCCTGTTTGAGTTCAGTGGAGATCTCCCTTGAATCCATATCAGTTTGTCAGATTGCTCTGTCATTTGTCCACCCCATGTATTGCCAAAAATTAAAATTTGAAAACATTTGATTTCTTTTCTAGTGCCTCTATAATTCAATGCCACCAATCCCTTCTCCTGTCTGCATATCCCACTCGAACATACGTACATATGCACACTACATGTGTATTAGTTAGGGTTCTCTAGGGAAACAGAATCAACAAGAGATATCTATAAATGTAAGATTTATAAAAGTGTCTCATGCAACAGTGGGCCTGCACGAGTCAGAATTCCGTAGGCCAGGCAGCAGACTGGCAACTCCAATGAAGATGTTCTATGAACTCCTTAGGCGGTGAACTGGCAACTTCAGTGAACGTGTTCAGTGAACAACTCAGGAAACAAACTGGCAACTTTGATGAACTCCTCAGGAAGCACTTTGTTGGCTAGCCAAAGAAGTAGTGAAGGTCCTCTCTCTGTCTCGCTTAAAAGTCTTCAACTGATTGGATTAAATCCAGCTGATTGCATTCTCTCATTGTGGAAGACACGCCTTTCATTGATGTAATCAGCAGCAACGATTAGGCCAGTGCTTGCTTGACCAGACACCTGGGTGCCATCACTGGCCAAGTTGACACATGAACCTAACCAACACATCATGTATCTTGTGAATGCTGTCACCACTTTGCCTAGTGCGGGGAAGGTATAATGGAGTGGTTAAAAGTCAAACAGGTCTGGGTTTTAATGTCTGCTCTGGCTTACTAGCTATCTGTGTAATCTTGAGAAAATCATTTAATCTCTTTTAACCGCAGTGAATTTTATCTGATAAATGGGGCTGACATCATGGTTAAATGAAAGAATACAGGTAAAGCACTTAGCACATAATAGACATTCATTAAACAGTAACTCTTAATTCCTTTCTTACCCTTTTAAATTGACCATTGGCAACAGTCTTCTGTGCCCCAGTTCTACATGAAACAGCATCTGTATATCTGGACCAAACACACTGGCAGGCAACTTTATGGTGCTGTGTGTCTCCTGTGAGTTGGTTGTATATGTGTTTGGCCTGGTTTTATTGGCAATTTTAGTAAGATCCTCTAAGTTCATTTTCGTCCATTCTTCTCTTTTGTAACTCTTCCAGCCCCTAACTCAGATATGAGCTAGGCCATTCCAGAGGTGCATCTTAGACTAAATAAACTGCTGCCACAATGAACAATTGAATGTCAGGACCAAGACTGTTGCCCCCAATTTCTCTCTGCAAACAAGTGTAAGACACTGTTCTACTGAGAACCTAATGTAGAGGAATGTTGCTTGTCCAGAATGATTGCTGCACTTGTAGGTGTATAATTAGTCACTAGTCCATGTGTAAATACTCTGTAAATTGCTTTATTTGTTAATGTGAAAACTCTGCAGAAATACAAGGCATTATAGGTACCAGAACTGAACATCAGAGATAAGGTATTGTTGAAAAAGAACAAGGAGTGAGGCATCAGCATGTGGCATGTGTCCCTCTGCTGGGACAAAGCTTAGAGGTTCTCCCCCCTCATTTTCTAAGAACCACCGACTCCCCTGGGTGAATAATTTAAAGGACAAATTACCACTCTTCTGGGTACCAAAGCCAGGCCATAAGCTGAAATTAAATTAAATCATAAAGCCCCACAAGAAACCGAGGGAAGAGTCAGAAATATAAAACCAAGGGAATCCAGAGCTAAGCATTGAAATATTAGAGTCAGTGCAATGTCCTTGCCTTTCTGTGCTGATGAAGTGAAAAACTGAAAACCAACCCTGGTACAGACTTAAAGGACCACCATCAAATATCCATTGTTAAGTACTTGGCAGTGGCTATTGCAATGATTTCCATTCCAATGGGGTATTGGAGGGAGGTAGGAGAAAGAACACTAGATCATGTTCAAGTCCTTGCACTTGAGCTAACTAGCTGGGTGACCTTGAGCTAGTGACTACTCAATCTGGACCTAAATTTCCTTCATCTCTGGATTGAAATAGATGAAATCAGAGTTTGCATTTCTAAAAAAAAAAATTTCAGATAATTCAAAGATCATAGTGTGTTACGGAGAGGTTATAAAATTTGCCCATTGATATAGAAAAAGCTCATTATCCTTTCGCATAGCATCAGCCCCTTATATTCCTTAGCAAGGGGCCAGGTGACACAGGAGCAGTTTTGGAAACAAGAATCCATAGAGTTTGGGGCTGAAACACTGTGCCCCATCCTTTTTTTAAGGGTGTCCTCCCACTTGTTTCCTCCAGAGGGAAATGAATGTTTACATGGTGGCTTGGAGAGGTTGGCACCACCTTGTATCTGGGAGGCAAGCAGCACTTTAAAAACCCAAGACTGGTTTCTGAGAAAGGAACTCAGTGTGCCTGTACTAAAGTAAAAATGCAACAGTCTCTTCATTCTACACCAATGGAATGAGGAAAGGATTGTGAAATAGTTTCTTTATTTAATAAAGAAGCAGGGACTTTGACAAATAGGTTGGCAGCAGCTCTGCTGCCAACATGGCATGGAGCGCTGAAGTCACAGCAAAAGTCTACAAAGCAGGTGTTCTTTCTAGGGAGCCCTATTATTGAAAGACGTGAGACATGCCTAGGTCCAGCATGTTAAGCTTAACTCTATCAACATCACAGCTAAGCCTGGTCAGCATTTACTGCATGACAGTGTCACATAAACAGGGAAATGGAGTCTAAAATAAAGTGGCCCTTGCTCTCACCAGAAAACTGGACTCTACCTCTTGGCTAACATGGGTGAGGGCTGCTGTCAGAGCCATGTATCAGAAATAGTCACCTAACTGGTGGTGCCTGATCTTTGGATTTCATGGGCTTTGTCACTTTCAAAGAGAGGGGGAGAGAAAGAGAGAGAGAGAGAGAATGATATGGAGGTTAAAGTGTGGTGCCATTACTTCACAGAATAAAAGCAGCTATGATCCAATCCCATAGTCATTTTATAAGGTATTTTAAACCCCAAAACAAAGGAAGGACATGATCTCAAATAAAAGACAGTCCTTAATTGTTTACAACTTTGTGTGCCAGACATAACTCACTCCATTGTCCTTTATTTTCTTGGTGGTCATGGTCTGTAAAAACTTTATCATCCTAAAACCAGAATAGTCCTTTAGACCTGCATTTGGGGAGGCCCTGCTTTTTGTAAGTTACTCTTAGATCTGGGATGCTTCTTTCTATAACAATTCCAGTCCTAAAGTTCGGTCAAGGCCTAACATTAAGCCTCCTTTCTACTCTGAAGCTTTTCCTGATTACCTGTGGCCAGAAATATCTTTCCATTCTCTGGATTCCTACAGCACTTGTCATTCTAATATATAATTTAGCATTTTTATTTTGTGGAACAAGTTTTTGAAATTTGAAATGTTTGGGAGAGAGGTTTCATTTTTAAGTAAAAAACTTTCAAAGTTTAATTATTGTGGGGATTTGAAGCTGTATGTATCCCAGAAAAAACATGTTTTTAAATCTAATCCATTCCTGTGGGTGTGAACCCATTATAAATAGGACCTTTTGATGAAGCTACTTTAAGATATAACCCACCTCATTTGGGATTAGTCTTCATCCTATTACTTTATAAATGGAATGAATATATATACACACACACACACACACACACACACACACATATATATATATATATATATATATATATATATATAGAGAGAGAGAGAGAGAGAGAGAGAGGAAGAGAGAAAGTAAGTCACAGAAGCAAGAAGCTTGAAAGCAGTGAAACCCAGAAAAAGAAGGTATAAACCGGAAACTCTGCCGACACAGGAGCCAAGCTCTGCTTCAGGCTGAGGGTCTCCCTGCCGAGAAAGAATTCAAGAACAAGAAAGGCTAGCAGCAGCAACTAGTGAAGTTTATTTGAAAGGATTGTACACGCTAGAGAAATTAATGCGGGTGTGCTCAGAGGAGATGTGCCTTATGGAGGGGGTTTAATTTGTTTTATAGGGATGGTCTTTGCTGGCAGTAGGTAACCTTTGAACACCATGTGCTTTCATAGTTTGCATTGTTTCTGGGCAAGATAATCTTCAATGGTTTGTAGTTCTTTTGATATGTTACCAAGAGTTCTTTCTTGGTTTTGCAAGTTTTATGGTTGGGACTTCAGGGGAAATTTTTGCTATAAGGAGTTAGTAGCTGTGTATTAACTCCTTCAGAGCTAGACAGGAAACCAGGGGGCCATAGCCTAAATGTTCTATTCTCTCCTGCCTCAACCACCCCTGAAAGACTTAGACATCCTTAATCTTAAGGGGAAGCTGAGTTGCGAAGGTCAGGCTTCTATAGCTTCTTCCTGCTGTTTTATGGGAGGTATTCCCTGCCTGCCCAAGTGTAAAACTCTTTCTCTATTCTAGTGAGGGCTGGAGTAGGCTGGTCCTACACATCTGTTAGCTTGATATCAATAGCTTGATACTCATAGATGAGCATGAGTTTAGAGTGAAATGCTTGCAGCCTATTGGAGACAAATTTAACAAGCAGGTGAAATAGACATGGGCCAAACATAAGAATGAAAAGAAAAGGGACTAAAGGACCTAGGAAAGAGGGGGAGGATCCAAGTAGTTAGATTAGGCAGATGCAAAAAGAATTCCAGTGATTAACAGCATTGTCTTTAGTTTCTTGGGCTTGTTCCCAAAAATCTCTGTTTTCTTGAATTCCACCTGAGTGGTTGACATAAAAGCAGCACTCTTCTTGTAAGAAGAGGCAAGTTCCCCCTTGGGCTGCAGTGGGTACCATCCAAGGCTCGCCTGTTTTGGATCACCATGCCGCCAGGGCTCTGTTTGGGGTCTGAGGAGGCCTAGAGGTTTGGACGGTTGACTCTACACTATATCTGAGTTCCAGGGAAAGATTGGTCGAGAAAAGACAGTAAAGGATGGAAGGAGAACTGGGTTAGAGTCTGGTAACAAGGATAGTTCTGGGTTAGCATGGGCTAGGGAGCAAGATCCAGTCCAATTGCTGGGTAAAGTTAGGGTATGTATTATTTCCACCAGAGAAAGAACAATCCCTCCTCAGCATGAAGAGTGATATCAAAGTCTAGGGTGGTGAGGTATCCTGCAGATTGATGTAATACAGCCTGCTTGGTATCTATCTGGTCCTGGAGTCCCTCCACAGGTATCTTTGCCTTTATCTGCCTCAGGTGCATGAAGGCATATTTTGGACACACTCATTCGAATGGCAGTTGTAGTTGTAAGAGGGGGTGCTGGTGCTGTGGGACTTCGTGAAACAAAAGGCCAGGAGGCACGTTATTCTGCCAAAGTCATGTTAACGAAAGGGCCAGTTATACTTTGGTCATACTTGCAGCATTCCTCTTGCTGAGTAGTGTTTTTTAAGAAAACCTTGGGGCTTGGCCTGTTTTGGCAGAATTGAGTTTTATCTTGCAGTTAATTAAGGAGTGGTTTAAGAGAACAGCTGCCACCTCGTCTAACTTAACAGTGAGGAAATGGGATAGTTGCAGAAAGTAAGACCTCCTGTTCTAGGGTTTTCTTGGGCTCAGGATTTAATGCCTGTAGCTGCCGCCTTAAGGTTCCACATTCATCCATTTGCACAGATTAGGGGGTATTTCTCCTAAGTACAGACCTTTAGCAGAATTTGACTTGACGCAAAAAGGAAAAGAGGTATTGGGGGCTACAGTTACCTTGGAGTATATAGCACCCATAATAGCGTGTGTTGTAGGTTGATGAGACTTAAATTGATTCAAAAGATAGGAAAGTACTCCTGGGAAGGAGTCGCAGGAACCTATGTATAATGAGACTAAGGTTCCATGTGCTGTAGAGTCCGGGAAATAGAAAGGCTTGCACTTCCCCAATATGTGCTGTTGGCTAGGCAAATCGCAGTGGTTCTAGAATCCTTAGAGCATAGCCACAATGAAATAGATTAAGGCAGTGGGAAGTATGGTCTGTGAGGCCTATTAAGGGATGTTCGGATAGAATGAGAAATGCATGGAATAATAGAACACAAGAGAGAGAGAGAGCAAGCTCATTTACTTAGCTCTGTTCCATTAGTAGAGATTTTAATCCACCTAGTGGTTGACAGCTGTAGGATTCTCTCAGGTCAGGAGGGTCTGTAAGATCCTGGCCAGGGAATTTGACTCTGGACAGGTGAATCCAACTGGAAGCTCTGCTGATCTTAACCGCTGTAGGAGTGACAAGAATTACAGAGTAAGGTCCTTTCCATTTTGGCTCTAACAAGAGCCAGACCTGCTTTCTTGCCAGGTCTTGATTAAGACCAAATCCCTAGGTTTTACCCTGGGAAGGAGTAAATTTGACTTTGGGGCAGGAAGAAATTGGGCCCCTAAGTTTTGTATGAGTTTTTGTGTGGTTCCTAGGGAAGTAAAGTATTTAGTTAGATGATAGATTTCTGGGTCCAACACTAAATCCTTGGTTAAAAACAGTCTTCCATATATCATTTCATAGGGGCTTAGTTGGAGGGGCTCCTTTGATGCTAAGCGTGTTCTGAGGAGTGGCAGTGGAAGATTTGGTATCCATGCATATGGGTTTCTTGACAGTTTTGCTGATGTTTGCTTTAAGTACCAATTGGCTCTTTCTGCTTTCTGGAGGATTAGGGTCTCCAAGCACAATGGAGGTGATACTTTATTCCCACAGCTTTTGCCACCCCTTGGGTTATGTGGCTAATGGAGGCTGGCCCATTGTCACTTTGGATGGAAACAGGCAGCCCATATCTAGGAATAATTTCTTTAAGGATCAGCTTAGAGACTGTGGTAGCGGTTTCTATTTGGGTACAGAAGGCTTCTAACTACCTGTAAAACTGTCTACAAAGACTAGTAGGTATTTAAATCCTTGGCAAGGTGTCACATGGGTGAAGTCAACTTGCCACTCCTCTCCTGGGTATGTTCCTTGCCACTGAACTGGGTTGTGAGGTTTGGTAGCCAGGCAAGGTTGCTAGCATTAGCATTACAAGACACAATTTTGAGTGCCCTTTCTAACAGTTTTGGCTAATTTTTTCCATTCAAAAACTCTACTGGCTGTACTGTATAATTTAACTTGTATGGTCAGTTTATTCAAACACCATAATTACATGGAACCTTCAATAGGGGGTGAGATCTAGTTTGTTTATACAGGTTAGTGGGAAGCCCCAATACATTCCTGAGTAATTTGGGCAGAGGATAAAGAAGTATTTGGAAAGCCTCCTTGAGGGACTGGGGAAAACTGTGGAAATATTAAATTTACCCTTCTGGGGAATTTCTTATATTCTCGCAAACACTGAGGACTACCAGTTTGGTAGGCCGAGCCCTCGATCTTGGGGCTTGCCCTTGTGAAACCTGTTACTGCAAAGGAGAGACTAAGCCTGTTTATAATTGTGCCTAAGAGTCATCCCCAGAGAAACTCTATTGTTGCTCAGATATGGCCTCTCTCTCTAAGCCAAGTTGGCAGGTAAACTCACTGCCCTACCCCCTACGTGGGACATGACTCCCAGGGGTGTAAATCTCCTTGGCAACATGGGACATGACTCCCAGGGATGAGTCTGGACCCAGCATCATGGGATTGAGAAAGCCTTCTTGACCAAAAGGGGGAAGAGAAATGAAACAAAATAAAGTTTCAGGGGCTGAGAGATCTCAAATGGAATTAAGAGGTCCTTCTGGAGGTTATTCTTATGCATTATATAGGTATCCCCTTTTTTTGTTTTAGTTTTTAGTGTATTGGAATAACTAGAAGGAAATACCTGAAACTGTTGAACTGCAACCCAGTAGTCTTGTTTCTTGAAGACGAGTGTATAATTATATAACTTACATGTTGTGACCGTGTGATTGTAGAAAACCTTGTGGCTCACACTCCCTTTATCCAGTGTATGGACAGATGAATAGAAAAAATGGGGACAAAAAGTAAATGAATAATAGGAGGGATGGGGAGATGAGTTGTTTAGGGTGTTCTTTTTTGTTTTTATTTTTATTTTTATTTTTATTTTTATAATTTTTTTGGAGTAATGAAAATGTTCAAAAATTGAATGTGGTGATCAGTGTACAACTATATGATAATACTGTGAACAATTGTACACTTTGATGATTGTATGTTACATGACTATATCAATAAAATTGCAAGGGAAAAAAAAGACTCACTGAAGTGGTGAGAGTGTCTCTGCTTAGAAGGGTAGTTTGGTAGAGGTCTTGGAGGACCTTCCATTGAAATTCACTGGGTAGGAAACTTTTTCCTGCTTTAGTAAACCATCCATTTGCCTCACACACATTCCCTGATTCCCTTGCTAGTTTTCCTTCCTCTTTGTTGTAAACAGGAGTAGTAAGTGGGAGAGAGAGGTTAGGGACTAATGCCAATACAGAGATTGGGTCTCGGGCAGCCACTTTAGCAGCATTGTCCCCTCTGTTGTTTCTTTTGGCAACTAGGAAATCGGACTTTTGGTGCCCTTGGCAATGAGTTACTTGACAGGGGACTTATCATTAGTGAGCAGCCCCCTCTCCCTCCAAATAGCCAAGTAAGCATGTAATACTAAAGAGGCATATTTAGAGTCAGTATAGAGGTTAACTTTCTTTCCAGCTGCTAATGTTAAACCCCAAGTGAAGGCTATGAGATTGGCCTTTTGGGCTGAGGTCCCAGGGGATAGTGGCTTTACTTCTATGACTTCCTGCAGGGAGACAATAGTATATCCTGCTTTTCTAATTCCTTCCTTTACAAAACTGCTCCCATCTGTAAACCATTTTAATTCTGGGTTGTCCAGGGACTGATCCTATAGGTCTGGCCGGCTAGAATAATTCTGAGCTAGTATTTCTGTGCATGAGTGTTTGAGAGGTGCATTCTCTTGGTCTGGGTTCACAGGCAGTAGAATAGCCAGGTTCAGGATGGTACAGACTTGGATTTGAACCTCTGGTGTGTCTAACAGCTGGTCCTGATATTTTAGGAGCCTGTTGTTTGAAAGCCACTGATGCCCTCTTGCCTCTAAAATGTCTTTGACTTGGTGAGGTATATATACCACTAGAGTTTGTCCCCATGACAGCTTGGTAGCTTGTTCTATAAGAAAGGCAGTGGCCCCTACTGCTCAAAGGCAGAGCAACCATCCCTAGGCTGTGGTTCATCTAACTGCTTTGAGAAGTAAGCCACAGGTCAGGGAATGTTTTCAAGCTTTTGTACTAAGACTCCCAGTGCTACTCCTTTTCTTTCTGTTACATACAGGTAGAAGGGTTTACATTTGGCAGGCCCCGGGCAGACAGGCTGCTAAGAGTGCCCTTGAGGGTGATGAAGGCAGTGGCCTGCTTTGTACTCTACTCCAAGGGGGCACTTTCTAGTCCTCCAACAGCTTCATACAGAGGCTGTGCAATTTCTCCAAATTTGGGTATCCAGATTCTGCAATACTAGTCATTCCCAGGAAGGCCCTTAATTTCTTCTTGGTCTCAGGGGACAACACTAAGAGTATAGCTTGGACTCCCTCAGATAACAGAAAGCGCTCACCTGGGATAAGGACAAACCCAAGATAAAGAACTTTTTGTAAGGCAATTTGAGCCTTAAAAGCTGACACTTGGTATCCTCGTTTGGCTAAGAAATTAAGGGTGGCAATGATGTCTGTGAGGGAGGCTTCCCTAGTAGGACTACATATTAATAAATCATCTACATATTGGAGAAGGGAGCTAGATTTTAAGTTCAGGAGAGTTAAGTCCTGCAGTAGTGCATTTCCAAAGACATGAGGGCTGTCCCTTTACCCCTAGGGTAAAACTGTCCAGGTGAGCTGGGTTGGGGTAGCGTGCCCTGGCCCCTGCCACTCAAAGGCAAATAAAAACTGGGAGTCTGGGTGTAAAGGTATGCAAAAGAAAGCATCTTTTAAATCAAGAACTGAGTACCACAGGTAGAGCTTGGGATCTTATTGAGGAGGTCGTAAGGGTTAAGTACTACAGGGTGGAGGGAAATGACAAATTGGTTTATGGCACTAAGGTCGTATGTTAACCGGTAGGTCGTGTTTGGCTTTTTAATAGGCAGAATGGGGTTATTATGAGAGGACTGGCAGGGGATGAGGAATTCGGCCTTCATGAACTTTTGGATGAGAGGTTGGATCCCTTTAATGTCCTCTTGTTTAAGGGATACTGTCTTTTTCTAGGAAACGATAGGTCTTTTCTGTATTGGATTACAATGGGAGGGACGTGAATTGCCTTCCCAGGCAATTCTGTTTCCCAGACTTTGGGGTCCACTTGACCTTTTAATTCTGAGAAGAGGAAATCCGAGGCACTTTTGGTTTTGGTTAACACTACTTAATGCTACAATATTTTCAACAGAGCTTTCAGGTCCTTTCTTTGGCAGACAGTTGATTATTTGGATTTGGACACCTAATGCCCTTAGTATATCCCTTCCTAAAAACAGGGTGGGACACTCTGGTATTATTAAAGGCTGATGACTGAGAAGAACACTGCCAATTTGGTAGGAAAGAGGTGGGGTGAAGGCTTGAGCCCAAGACTTCCCATCTACTCCCACTATGAGACAGGTCTTTGAAGAAAGAGGGCCAGAGTGAGAGGTTAAGACAGAATATGTGGCTCCCATATCAAAAACTTAATGGTTTTACCCACCACATCAAGGGTCACCGAGGGCACTCAAAATCAATGTTCTTTGGCAAGGTCCAGGGAGCCATTGGCCCCAGAACCCCTCAGTTCATTTCAAGGGTGGTCAACAGGTCCTGTGGAAAGGCTTCACTCCCCCTTGGGATCTCAATTTACTCTCAAGCCCAGTGTCCAGCCTTCTTGCATCACGGACAGGGGTCTTTCTCCATCCTTGGGGACATTGTCACCTCCAGTGCCCCGACTCTCTGGATTGATGACAAGTTCCAAGTGGCTTCTGCCCAGAGTGGCCCAGTGGTGGCTGCTTACCATTTACAGCTAGGGCTATGAGCCTTGCCTTATTCCAGGTCTCCTTGCCCTTTCCTCCTCTTCAGTCCTGTCTCGGCTATGAAAGACAAAAAAGACAGTGTTCATGAGGTCATTTGTAGGTGTTTGGGGCCCTGAGGACATCTTTTGCAGTTTCCTCCTTATGTCTGAAGTTGATTGGCCTATAAAGTAGGTCTTTAACATAATTTGTCCTTCTTCAGAGTCTGGATCTATATCAGTATACTTTTTCATGGCCTCTACTAGTAGCCCCTGGAACAGAGCAGGGTTTTCCTTATCTTCCTGTGTTATGCTTTGCAGCATATTGTAATTCACAGGTTTGACAATACACTTTTTCATACTTTCTATTAAACGAATAACCATATGATCCGAAGCATCAAGACCACATTGTCCCCTTTGATAGTTCCCGTTAGGGTCTTTGTTAGGGATTGCTTCAGTTCCTGCCCTATACCATGCTGGCTGTTGACCGTGCAGCTTGTCTGCATGTCTTTGGGCTTCTGCCCAGATTCTTTGCTTCTCCTCAGGGGTGCAACAGGAAGAAAGAATGACTTGATATCTCCCCAGGTGAACTCATACGTTAGGACCAAATTTTTGAATTCCTCCAGAAATTTGGAAGGATTCTCTGAGAACTTTCCTAAATGTTTCTTACGTTCTGCTAAGTCAGTCATCAAAAAGGGACATGGACCCTTATAGTTCCCATGTCCCCATTGGCCACTTATCAGAGAGGGTATAGTCCATCCCCTTTTAAATCCTTCTGAGGGTTCGTAGGGGACTCCACCACAAATATGTCCTGCTGGACTTGAATAAGGAGGAGGCACAGTGGGCTTGAAACCTCTTCCTTTAAAGGAGAAGAAGAGTCTATGGGACACTCAGGTCTGGTAGGCTCAGGAACTGGGGTTGGGGGTGAATCATCCCAGAGTCTTTTTGGGGGCTTCAGGTTTGGGAGATTTGGCTAACAAGGGTCATCTAATATATCTGCTTCTTCCCCTGCCTGACTCCAGGAAGACTCATCTTTTAACTCCCCCTGAAGATAACAAATTTTACAGGTCCACCTCATGGCCTTGTCTTGATATAGGGCCATGAAAAGCAAGACATACGGAATTTCAGACCACTTGTCTTCTCTTTTGCAAAAGACATCTAATTGGAGAATGCCATGAAAGCCAAGAGTGCCATTTTGAGGCCATTGCTCTCCACATTCTAATTATTCTGGGGCCAAGCAATGTTATAAGAAAAGATAAGCTTTTTCCTTTTTAATTTGGTGGCTGGTAGGTCATTCCAGTTTTTTCAAGAAACATCCTAAAGGGCTGTCAACTAGGATGCTGGATGAACTGCCCATACTCTGGAAGAAGAGAGAGAGTGACAGGGATTATTCACTCACTGTGGCCCAGCATTCCATGTGTCCATCAGCTGAGGGAATCCATTGCAGCATCTTGTCTCCCCCAGGCATCCCCAGGGGGAAAGACCTGAGACTTGGAAGACAGGTAGTCTGGGGTACCCTCTAACTCCTAAACTAGACTCAGAGGGCTGGTGAGCCAGACTCCTCATCTCAACAGCTCTGAGCCAACCTCTGCTCTTCTTCCAACCAGAGGGGCAGGAAGTCTTTTGGTAAACCCCATCCATGACCTGATTTAAAAACCACCACAAACAGAACTTGAAGGAACAAAGGTACTCCTTGGCTAAGCTTAAGGCTTTTCTTTTCTTTTGGGAAGAGAAATTCAATGTCTTTGAGAGAATAAGGGTTCTTACAAGATTTATTCAAAGGCTGTATGCAAAAGAGAAGATGGGAGAGAATATCCTGGAGAATTTCCTCTGGGGAAAGGGAAGGGAAAAGGAGGGGGCATGGCCAGGGATGAATATCTCAAAAGGAACAATAAGGATGGTCTCCTGGGAAATCCACAACCACTGCCCCACAGGAAGTCTCCTTGTGGAAAATTTTAATACAGACTCAGCACTGAGTTTACATAAAGGACAAAGAGCAGGGGAGAAGATGAAGAAACAGATACTTGGACTTCATAGTCAGAAGCAAAGGGAGAAGAGAGGGACAGAAAGAAGAGAGAATGTGCCCAAAGCAGGGAAGGAAGGGGAAGGACCTAGGTGGGAATCCATGGTGAGCAGTCTACCCAGCCAGGAGGAAGACAGAGGCCAATGAAAGTGACAGGATTAAGGAGGATGGCAGCCAGGAAAAGATAGAGAAGAAGAAAAGTCCAAGTGTAGCGGCAAGACTCAGTGTCGAGGGACATGACTTATGAAGTGCAGATCCTGCTGACTGGTGCCTTATGTGGAAAGTGGTGCTCCTGGAAGCTCCTGGCTGGCTCGCCAAAAAGATGTAACTGGAGCTCTGCCAACACCAGAGCCAAACTCCGCTTCAGGCTCGGGGTCTCACTGTGAGAAAGAATTCAAGGATGAGAAAGGCCAGCAGTGGCAAGTCATGAAGTTTATTGAAAGGATAGTATACTCTAGAGAAATTAGTGCCAGGTGCACTTGAGAGAGACATGCCTAATGGCAGGGGTTGATTTGTTTTATAGGGAGGTCTTTGCTGGCAGTAGTAACCTTGGAACACCAGGTGCTTACATCATTTGCATTGTTTCTGTATGAGATAACCTTCAGTGTTTGTAGCTCTTTTGATATGTACCAAGAGTTCGTTCTGGGCTCTCGGTTTCACAAGTTTTATGGTTTGGGGGCTTTAGAGGAAATTTTTTCTCTAGGAAGTTAGTAGCTGTGTATTAACTCCTTCAGTGCTAGGCAGGAGACCAGGGGCCGCAGCCTAAATGCCCTAGTCTATCCTTGCTCAGAGGGAGAGACTAGCAGATGCCTCCATGTGCCTTGCCATGTGGCAGAGGAGCCAAGGATAGCTGGCAGCCAGCCATCAGGAAGAAGGCATCACCTCAATAATGCCTTGATTTGGACATTTTCCCAGACTCTAACCATGAGCAAATAGATTTCCATTGTTTAAGCTGACCCATTTCATAGTATTTGCTTTAAGCAACCTGAGAAACTGAAACGATTACCAGGAGTTAGATATATCTGAAGTAGATTGTAGCTTAGGAAGGAAAAAAAAAAATAGAAAATCTAGGACAGAGGTGAATCATCCATTATTCAAATTCTTCTTAGTTGAAGTCCTTTGAGGTTGACAGTATAGAACCCAATATATTTTGATAAATAGACTGATGTGTTGAAAAATGTTCTAGTAGTACATTAAGAAAGGGTCACTAGATCTTTGATTTTAATATTGTCCGTTTTCTTCCCCCAGGCTAATTAAGCATCGGAACAACTCCTCCCCTACTTGTTCCAAATTGTCCCATACTCTCATTTAAGTAGAATAACACAATTCTGTATAATGGAATCCAGAGCTCATCTTGTCTTTTCCCTTGTTTAACAGATGGGGTATCCAAGGCCCAGGTAGGTGAAATGACTTACCCCAAATCCCAAGCAGGTTAGCATTATATTTCTACCACAATGTACGATCTTGTCAGTATTTTAAATATGATAGTCATGTCCTGGATATTCTCAGATAAACATTACACTCCACATCAGTGCAATCCCTAAGCAAGATCAGAAAGAAGATACGTTTTCCCTAGTCTTGAAGTTCTCCTTTCAGTTTTCTTTTCACTCATTGCTCTTTTCTTCTTCCTTTGTTTGGCACCCATTACCACAACTCTCTCCTTTCCCCACCCTAATCCCAAACTCATTCAAACCTAGATTCTCAAAATAGGCTATATTAAACTCATTCACACAATGTAAGCTCCTCATAATGCTTCAGGGAGTGGTTGTTGTGTGGCAAACATTGCACTAGGTGGCTTAATGTGCTACTTCTTCCAGGAGCATTTGCAATTTAACATAGGAGAAAGACAAAAGCCAAAACACTGCATCTTGTTAAGAGATAAGGGAGGCTTCCTGTTTCCTTGATATCACCCTTAAGGGCGGCGGTTTACTTCCAAAGCCAGCCAATCTCTTCAGAGTTGGAGCCCTGCCTTTCCTTTGCTTCCCCACAGCAATCACCACAGTGTTAAACATTTAGCAAATATTGATAAATATATATTGAGACTGTAATGGACTCTTGTTCATTTTGCTTTTTGAGGGCTGGTCTTTTTTTCTTTAACTAAAACCAAATTCTTACCCTTTCCACTTAAATACATTATTGATACAATATTTTAAACATTTTTCATGTTATTTTCAAAACCATATTGAAACCTGGAAATGAGGAGTCCCATTTCTGGAAAAAAAAATTGTCATGTAACCTTTGCCAGTCCTCTAAACTTCTCCAGCCACAAGTTTTCACATTTGTGCAACAGAAAAACTATTCTTAATAGAGATGGGGGTATTGGAGGGTTGGGACCAAGCCTTTTAATCTTCTGTGTGTTACTGTATAGAGCCTTGTCTTGTCTCCGGGTCTGCCCACGCAGATGCTCAGGAAATGCTTGCTAACTGAAGATTTTTATGATCACTGATAGAAAGACAGCATAAATGCAAACCATGATTTTCCCCTTGCCCTGAGTTACCCAGGAGCACCATTCTCATTCAGAGATGACCACATTTCAGAAAGTGGGTCTCATAAAACATACCATTTAATGAAGCCATCTGGGAAGACGATCATCGTATAAATGCAAGATATTGATATTATCTGGCTACTTGGGGAAATACCAGGTAAATGAAGGCACAGCCCAGCTCCATAATTCAAATCAAGTATTGATACACAAGGTCTTTGGATAATGGACTCTACAGATTAATATTTCTCACAAATCTAAGAATCCTTTTCTCCCCTCCCTTGCAATTTTGCTATTTTTTCAGTAAGATTTTATTTCACTGTTTCAAAAACATCTTTTTCCTTTTCAACAATGTCAGCTGGGAGTCTTGAAACAGAAATTTACATCTGTCTCTTCTGCTTTTTTTTTACTTTCTCTTCTTTTGAAGCAACAAATAAGGCAAACAACCCAGACATTTCTTTCCTGCTCCAATAATCATGCAGCATGTTGTTCAGTTATTCAGCATCCCAATTGATACAGCTACTTTCTTTTCTTTGTTATTCTTCTAGCAGAAATGTGTGTCCTACTCCTCATTTTATCCTGAAGGCTGTTCTGGACTGAACTAGCCAACATTAACTCCTTTTCTGAGAAACAGTTGCTAAAACAATGCCAAGTTCAGTCATGCTGGAAATCACAAAATGATAACATTCTGCACACATGGGCACTCTCAATCTTTTGTGTAGGCTGGGAAAGGGACAGAGCATTTCCTCGACATTTAGGTTTCTGCAGATTGTGGATTCTGCCTTACAACCTCTGCTATCAAATCTGTTACTAGTATTGAGGCAGCAGCTGCCCCCACCTTGCAAGCCAAAGATCCTCTGGGTGCCTCAGAGTCTCTGCAGGGCAATTGGGATCCAGTGTTGGTGCCCACCTCCCTGAAGCCCTGAGTCTGTTTGATGCTGGCTCTCCCCAGCCTCCCCCCTGACCACAGCACACACCAAATAATACATAAATACAGTCAATTACAACACTGCCCAGAGGGTGGTGGGTTTATGGATCTTGTCTGTCTGGGTGTGGAGGTAGGTGGGTGGGTTTGCTTGTCCCAGAGGCCATACCTAATGTTCATCTAGAGAATGTGTACAGCAGGAGTGGGAGCATGGAGACAGTGTTGCACATGCTTGGCCTGGCTGATGATTGGGTCAGTGATTGATGGAGGAATAGTGAGCTGGCCATATATCCTTGATCTTTAATTCTTTCCATACTCATTGGAGAAGTGCCTTCTCCCATTGCTCATCTTCTTGCATCCCTAAACCATAGCCTAAAAGCAAGAGGGCCCTAGAGCTGAGATTTTATAACAATTCCAAGTTTGCATACTCAGAAAAAGGGTAAGAAGCATGTGGGCTCTGCCAAGCACTGTCTCTTCCCATCCCGAGTAAGAGAGGGCTATTCTGAGGGCCAGCTTAATGAGACTGATGGGAGGGCTAGATACGGCACTAGAAAAGGGATAAAGAAAGGACAAAACCTAGTTTGTGCCTTCAGATTTCTCAGTCTGGTAGGAAGCTCATAGTAGCTTTGACTTTATGGATCTGTTAATAATCTCACTGTTATTCTTAATTTTAAGATGCTCCCCAAAGTTTTTTTCTTCATGCTGCAAAACATGAAACTAAATCGCAAAGATGATGACAAAGATAGTCTGAGCATCCCAAGGAGTTGGAACTCTGACTCGAGAGAGATCACCCTGCCAAGTAATCATGTCATTTCAGACATGTGCATGCAACCCAATAGCTATAAGACATCAACTAGTCCACTGAGGGAAAAAAAAAACAGCCGATTTGCCACAAATAAAAAATATATGCTGATAAATAAACCTCTCAATTTCTCATAAAATGTTAAGCAATTATGGAAACCAAACTTTTATTTGAAAAAGGTATCTTTATAGAGAGAAATTAGTCTTTTAGATAACCACATGGTTTCTGATCTGATTTCTCTGCATTCAGAACTGGTTTACTTTGATGAAAGAAGACAAAGAAGCATGAGATAGTCTTTCTCCAGGGTCACAATATTGGTGGGAAGATCAGGTTTTGCACATGGAAAAATTAAAAGGGTATTGATTCACACTGTAAAATGCATCCTTTTAAAACCCTTTGCCTAATATCTGAAGATTCCAAGGAAAAAAGATATATGACCACAACCAAGTAGTAAACAATTGTGTTTAGAGGCTTTAGTAGTTAATTAGGGGGCTGAGGGGCGGCAGTGACAAAGGACTTGAGGTTAAAGAACCTAGGAAGAGCTGATAAAGTGCTTTTCTGTGCAAACAAAAAGTAAATTCCCTCCTAACCATTTCCCCAAGTGATTTTCTGTAGGTATTTAAAGTATTAAGCCAATAGGGCTTCATACTCTGGTATGCAAGTGTTTGGGGAATTTTGAGCCAAATATAGATTAAAAAAAGAAAAGAAACAGAAAATGTTTTTCTGATTATTTTCTCTTCATAGCAGAACATTCATACAAAGAATACAGAGAAAAGTGAAAATCACCCATAGTTCTACCACTCAGAGATAATCAATATTAATGTTTTGCTGTATACCCTTCCAAACTTTTTCTATGTGTGTATGCACATTTGTTAATATATACTTTTTTAATAAAAATGAAATCATACTGGGTGTTCTGGTTTGCTAATGCTGCTGTTTGCAAAATACCAGAGATGGATTGGCTTTTATAAAGGGGTTTATTTGGTTACACAGTTACAGTCTTAAGGCCATAAAGTGTCCAAGGTAAGGCATAAACAATAGGGTACCTTCACTTGAGAAAGGCCATTGGTGTCTGGAAGACCTCTTTTAGCTGGGAAGGCACTTGGCTGGCGTCTGCTTGCTCCCAGGTTGCATTTCAAAAGGGCGTTCTCAAAAATGTCAGTGTCAGCTTCCAACGGCCGTCTTCAAAATGTATCTGTCAGTTGCAGCTAACTATAAGCTCCTTCTGTCTTGAGCTTTTATAGGGCTCCAGTGAACTAATCAAGGCCCATGCTGAATAGGTGGGGCCACGCCTCCATGGAAATTATCCAGTCAGAGTTATCACGTACAGTTGGGTGGGTTACATCTCCAGGGAAACACTCAATCAAAGAATTCCAATCTAATCAACACTAATATGTCTGCCCCCACAAGAATGCATTAAAGAATATGGCTTTTTCTGGGGGACATAATATATACAAACAAGCACACTAGGCATACTGCTATTTAAGGGATTTTGCATGTCAATAAATTTAAGTATATATTACCATTTTTTCTTGACTGCATAGTATTCACTGTATTCCATTCCATGTGGATTGACCACATGGAAAGACCACATGGAATGGAATACAATGATGGACATGGTTGATGGTCATTTAGGTTGCTCCCAATTTTTCACCAGTGCAAACAGCTCTACAATGAACACTCTTGGTTTGGGCAACTTTCTGCACTTTTAAGGGGATGGGATATAGCCTATGGTTAACAGCACGGGTTCCAACGTGAAGTGAGACTGCGTGGGTTAGAATTTTGCTGCATCACTTACTATTACCCTGAAAAAGTTACTTAACTAGAGACCTGCTGTTAAGTGGAAAGTTGTTGTTTTATTTTAACAGTGTCTGATAGATACTAAGTTCTAAATAAATGTTTGTTATTTATGATATATTATCAATGATAGAGTTTCTTGGTCATAGAGTAGACACATTTTCAAAAATTCAAGCACAATTTATAAAAGGCTTAGGAATTTGTCTAATAAGCATCACAGTTCACTTTTCTTCACAGTCATACACATTTTCATAATAAAATTATGGGTGCCAAAGGCTATGAATACTTGATGTCTAGTGTCTCCAACAAAACAAGAAAAGCACATTAATAGTTTATTTTCACTGACTTTTGAAAGGCAATTGTTGATTGTTCAGCACATTGGCATTTGCATCAGATGATATGTAATTAACTGTGGTTCAGCCACCTTTTAATCTGGGCAAAATTACTAAACTTTTATGGTTCTCGGTTTTTCAATTATATAATGGGTGCCTAATACAGAACCTGGGACGTAGCAGAGTGTGGGGGATTGAATCATGTCCCCAAAAAGGCATGTTCAGGTCCCAACCCCTGGTCCTAGGGGTGTGAACCTATTGTAAATAACTTGAAGATGTTACTTCAGTTAATGTGTAACTGAATCAGGCTGTGCTTTAATCCAGATTACTGGAGTCCTTTGTAAACAGAATGAAATTCAGATAGAGAAAAGCCATGGGAGGCAGCCAGAAGCTGTAAGTCACCAGAACTCGGAACAGAGGAGAAAATGGCACTATGTGCATTACCATGGAACGGAAAAGCCAGAAACCCCAAAGATTGCCAGCCAGCCAGAAAATACTGACCCCAGGAGGAAGCAAGCCTTCTTGCCTTTGAAACCATGAGCCAATAAATTCCTGTTGTTAAGTCAACCCATGGTATGGTATTTGTTTTAGCAGCTGGGATACTAAAACACAGGGGCATAAAATAATATGTTGTAATTACTAAAAGAATAAAAAAACTTTTACAGTCTAAGTAACCTCTGAGGAACAGTATATTGAATAAGGAAGACAAAACTAACATTTATAATAATTTCATAGATCTTTAACTAATACTGGTGATCTCCAAACTTTTTGATCAAGCACCTCATCAGTAAAAAAATAAATTTGCATCATGCATCCCCAATATGTGTACTATTGTACACATTATAAATTATAAACATGTACTATTGCACTCATATGCTGTTGGGGTTTTAATCATGCCCCCCCCCCCAATAAAGACATGATCAAGTCTTAACCCATGTTCTATGATTGTGAACTCATTTGTAAACAGGGCCTTTGAATATGTTATTAAGGAGTGGACTCATTTGTAAAAGGAAACTTTGAAGATCCTATTTAGATGAGGCCAAATTGAATCAAAGTGGGCTTAATTCATATGACTGGAGTCCTTATAAGGCAAAGGAAATTTGGACATAGAGAAAGCCACAGGAGGAGACCAAGCAGAAAGATCTCCATGTGATGGGGGCCGAGGTGCAAGCCAGAGAACCCCAAGGATTGTGGCTATCCAGCACCAAGACACTACAGACTTTGGGAAAAGGCATGGCCTGTTAAGACCTTGATTTTGGACTTCTAGCCTCCAAAACCATGAGACAGTAAATTTCTGTTGTCTAAGCCAACCAGTTTCTGGTTTTTGTTATAGCAGTCCTGGCAAACTGAGACGTATGCACATTATAAAACAATGTCAAAAAATAGCAGTTTCAAAGGGATGTGTTAAGATATTTCTTCAAGTTCTTGCAATGTCTTTCTACCCTTTAGTGGATCATCTTGAATATCCCCCACCCTGGTGTTCACAAACCCCATTGGGAAGATTCTCAATGGTACAATAATCTCAACCACTACAAATGGTATGGGGATGGGATGGGCTCAAGGATTTGCCAAGCATTCAAATATGCATGGAATCAACCAGCAAAATATTTCTGGAGGATGTGAAGGCCTGTTTCTCTGGTACCCATTCATCTGCTTCTTTTTCAAGATTTAGTTCTAAGGTCATTCCTATGTGAAGTTTCTGGCATCTCCAGGTAGAACTGACAGCCACTCCTGAAACTGCCCCCCCCATCCCTACACAGATATCTAGCATAGCATCTATAACACTTGATGACATTTTTTGGCTTCTGTGTCTCTATCCCCATCTCGAGTATCAGCCTCTCGAAGGCATGGATCATGTCATATTTTTCATTGATTTGCTGGTACCTGTTATATAGTAAGTCCTTAATAAATACTTATTAAGTCAATGAGTTGACCAAATGAGAGAGCAATACAGTGTGTAAAAAATAGGATGTCCCAGAAGCACTAGAAGAATAAAAAGAAAATGCTCTAAAATGCTAACTCGTGCCTCTTTGAGATTGGATTTTGTTTAATTAGATTGTAATGTCTAACTTATTTGCAGCAAATTTCACAGAATTTTGCAGTGGATTCCCCAGATACTTTAACAGAATTCATGGTTGCTTCACTTCTCTGCACAGCTCTCTCTTTGCTCTACAGAGGAGGGAAGTTAGGCCTGGACTGGGATGTTTATGCGCTTGCTAATCATACGTTTGTTTTCTCAGTTCTGCCTGCCAAGAATAGCTCAAGATGACAATCATTTTCATGCTTTCAGTCAAACAAAAACTCCAGAAGGACATGGAAGAAGGGAACAAAGCTAGAAGTCTAACACTGTCAAAAAAAAAAAGAAAGAGAGGGAGAAAGTAAGTTAAATTATTCTGCTCCCTATTTTTTGCCATCCTATCTCAGCATTTTAGTGGTCCTGGTCACCTGCAGTTGTTTGGCACATGGAGGGATTGGGGTGAACTTTAAATACAGTAAATGAAAAGGGTAAATTCAACTCTTTGCTTATATATCCTTTGAGTTTTTAAATCTCTCTCTCTTTCTTATCTCTCTCTCTCTCACTCACTCTCTCACTCTTCTCTCTCTCATATTAACTTTAAGCCACTAGTAACTGTTAGCAATTTTTATTTCCACATCTGTCTTCCTAAAGTACTGTTTTCCAAAATGGGTTCCTTGAGATGTTAATAGGTGCTCCATAGAAAAAAAGTTCTGTTCTGTGGTCAAACATTTGGGAAATGAATGGTTAAAGAAGTTAAACAGATTTCTTAGCAGCAGACCTTCTCATGCCCTTTAATTTACCAGTATAACTTGTCAGTTTCCAAGAGGAGGCATGTCTTATACTACAGAACCCTCTTTTTCCAGAAGCTTCTAGCAAGATTAGCATTCTGATTAATACACTTTAGGAAGTACTACCCTTTTGGTTTAAGGTTTGACTTAAGGTGGGAACTCTTGTCATCAGAGACACAGACATTCAGAAGTATTTTGGTCACTCAGATTGCTGTGCAGCTCTCAATAATGAGATGGAGCCATTGCAAAGATCCGCTCAAGTACTCATCCAACTCTGATTTCATTCTTCCTGAAGGCTGGCATCTCTTCACCCAGGAGCCTGCAATGCCAATCCTACAGAAAGAGACAGGCTAGAATAATAGTCTGAGGCAAGAGCAAAAGGACCTAAAGTGGGCACCTTAGTCTTAGGAATATACAGCTCAGGACCTAATTTGTGCATTTAATCTCCTGGTGGTCCCTTGTCAACAGTGGGAATGCCCTTTTCTTCAGGGTGACTTTCCTGGAGAAGCCTGATTTTTCTGTTTTTTTCTGTTTTTTTTTGCTCCCACTCACCCCTACCCAAAGCCTTCCTATTATAAGCTTTTGTTCACACTGTGCTCCCATCCAGCAGTCCCCTCTCCACCTCATTCCTGCACAGTCTTCAAGCTCCTGCTCCTGCCCAAAGACTTCTCTTTCCACCCTCATTCTCAGAAGAATGAGAAACGTTCCCTCATTTCTCAGAAGACCTATAGTACTTAACGTCTACACCAGTGGTTAGCAAATTATGGTCCTCTGGCCAAATCTCACCTGCTGTTTTTAGAAATACAATTTTATGGGCCCATGGCATACCCATTCATTTACATGCTGTCTGTGTATACTAGGTTGGTAGAGCTTGGTAGCTGCAAGACACTATATAGCCCTCAAGTCTAAAATATTTATTACCTTCCCTTTACAGCAAAATGGGCCAAACTCTGGTCTCTACTGCTTCTTTAGTATTCATCAGATGCAGCCTCGTCAAATGTTGGTACTTGAATTTTGTTGTTTCTGTATGTCTTCTCAATGAGCTTTTAAGTGCACCGAGGGGAAGGTCAATGTTTTGTCCCTCCTTGAATCCTTTGCACTTAGCACAGAATAAATTATCAATAAACATGAGCTTATTGTTTGACTTTTGTTTTGAAAGAGCACAATTTATCCCCAAATTCTCCATAAGATATTCCTAGCAGCAAAAAGAGGAGAGTATATAAGATGTCATGATATTGTCATACCATTTCATTGAAGTGGTTTGGGATTGGAAGTGAGCATGCCGTATTTATGTCTGTCCACTTCAAATTTTTTCTGAAAGTAAAATAAACCTCAAAACGGAGAGCCATATAGTTCTTCCTGGTAGCCTGGAAAATACTATCCTGTCTACGCACAAATTACATAACCTTAAGTACTTTCCTCATCTACTGTACACTCATTCCAACTGCCCCAAAGTAGTCACAGAGAAAACATGCTACCCAAGAGCTCCTTGGGCAGACATAGAATGTGGACTGGCAAGAATTGATGGATATAGGTTCCTGATAGTCGTCGCTTCAATCTCCCTAAGGACCACTCAGAGTCCCAGTCCCGCTATGAGCATCTGGATGGAACAAGAGGTGTGGCTGAAACCCAGGCGTCCAGGCAGGCCACTCTGTGATTGCCTGGCATTTTCATCTTGGAGATTGTCTACACAAATGTAACCTCCCACTGATCAGACTGGAAAGGACCAGAAGCTCTTTGCAAGACCATATCATCTATTCTGGAGACCTCTCCAGCTAACATTTTCAGTGCAAATTAAAATCCGAAGCTAAAAGTGATGAAAGAAGCCTCTTTTCAAAAGCCAACAAGGAAATCCTCCTCATTATTAGCGGCTTTTATACACTCAGGTGGGGTTAAATCAGCCACTCAGGATGCATATTTAATTTGTTCAGTGCTGAGAAGTGGAGCCTAATGCGTACATGGTTGACACAAGCTTATCTGCATTCTCATTGATCCGAGTGGTTTTATGTATTTGACTGAATTATTAATTTGTGTAAATCCACTCAAGAGCTACAATTTGTTCTACCCACGAATGCAAACACCTGCAAAATGGAAAGGAGAGATTCTCAGAGCTCTCCAGCAGCAAGTTTCCAGTTCCACCACTTTCATTCACCCTGACTCATTGTTGACTTATTGTTTCTGAATAAATGTGAGCGTTGCCTTGGGGTTAGATGTGATATGATTTTCCCCGGGTCTGGCCCTGGTTGGTGGCCCAAGCAGAAAGATTCTGACTTTTTTTTTCTAATGTGAAATTGCAGCAGTAGATATGTTTTGTATCTACAGAAAGTAGCCTTTTATGATACTAACAATTTTCTGCAGTTATAATTTTTATGGTGTCTACTGGTTGAGAGATGATGGGACTTATTCACAGAATTTACACTCTAGTGGTTTGATAAATATATAACAGGTTGAAAAGGAGTTTCCTGGAAACGTAAACGTTATTCATCAGGGCTTTAGTTTCTCTTACATTTGCTTTCAGCTGAGCTGTATTTGAAGTTTTTTGTTTGCCCAGTTTATTTATTTATTCCTTTATTTGGCTTGCTCTCTAGATCCTTTTCCTAACCTAATCCAAATAAAAACAGCACTTAAGCAACTCTAAATATGGCATAGGGGGAAATGTGTATATCCTTTTCTTTACATTATCTTCTGTTCGCGTTCTGAGGGTTATGGAGCACAAAAGGCGTTGAAGTGTTATTTTATAGCATGTTTAATGCTTATCAGTAATTTTTTCCTCTGACCTTCTGCCTCAGACAATTAATTTTCTCGAACAGCTCACACACTAGAAGAACATTATAAGGGGCAAAAATAATGTTAGTTCTAGTGAATAGAATCTTGGAAGAAAAGCTACGTAATTATTCAAAGACCCAATCTTATCTCGTTTCATTTTTATATCACAAGTCTACATTTAAAAGTATTAGATCTACTGTCCTGCTGTCCCGCACCTGCAAACCCCAGTAAATAAATGCTGCTAAGTGCCACCAGGAGTGAAAGAGCTTGTAATGAGAAGTGTGAGCAGATATGTGCTCCATTCATCATTCTGTTCACTCCAATATTGAGGCTCTTGTTATCAGCAGGATTCGTGGCAGTGTCATCGCCACTGGCATAAATCTTCTGTCATTGGAGGTCGGACTGATGCCCCATTAAAACTCTGCTTTCACCTAATCACACAACGACCTTTCAATGTCTTTAATTAACCCCTGACCCGAACCATGCCAATGTCTTGTTGGTAGGTAAATCTATGGCATGACATTTGCTTATGACACCACATTCGTCTTGGTTTAATCATCGTACTTTCCAGATTATGGCTTGAGTGAAATACAGTTGGGATCCCTGCTAATAGTTGGATTAATTTTTAAAAGGTTAGAACATAATATTTTCCTCTGAGCTCCCAGTGATATCTTTGCAGATATTTCCCCCTAGGGAGTTGGGGTCCCCCATTAAAGTAAGTTCGTGGGGAGCTGATGCTTAATTTGTGCAGAATTTTTAATTAGCTTGATTGTAAATGTTTGGAGATGGATAGAGTTGATGGTAGCATGTTATTGTGGGTGTAATTAACAGCGCTGAATTACGTGTGTAATTGTGGTTGAAAGGGGAAGTTTAGGGTCGCGTATGTCACTATAAGGAAAGCTAGAGGATAAAACATGGGACCGTATAACAGAGTGAACCTTGTTATTGACGACGACTGGGGTTAATAGTACAAATATAAGAATGTTCTTTCATGAATTCTAACAAATGTATGTCACTATTACAAGGTGTTAACAATAGGGTGGTATATGGGAAAAATATATCTAATGCATACTATGGACTATAGCTAACAGCAGTATTTTAATATTCTTTCATCGGTTGTAACAAAGGTAACACACCAATGCTAAGTGTCAATAATAAGGGGGTTTCATAGGTATGGGGTTTTTCTTTTTGCAGTAATGAATATGTTCTAAAATTGATTGTGGTGATGAGTGTGTAACTCTGTGAATATACTGTAAGCCATGGATTGTACACTTTGGATGGACTGTATGGTATGTGAATATATCTCAATAAACTGCTTTAAAAAAAAAGTAAATTGAGGTGAGCCTTCAATTTCACCAATAACATCATCTTTTCTCCCCAAAGTTTTTCCTTTAAATGACATGGAGATTTAAAAGCATTCTAAGTCCTATCAATGACCAAAAGGTTTAATGACCAAATGACAAAAGGTTTAAAATATGGTCAGTCCTCACTTGTCCAAGACAATAGAACGCAGCAGTGGTGTGGATTTACAAAGAAAGAAGGGAGGAAAGGGCGGGGATGGGGGAGGGAGAGAGAAGGAAGAAGGAAATGGTGGGGAGGGAGAGGTAGGGAGGGGAGGAGAGATTTTGTCTGATTCTGGGAATATGCTTTTCTATCTGGAACGTGTATGTGTCTCAGGTTCTGAAAGTTCTCTGGAGAATAAAATCTCATTCACATGACTAAGAAGAACCCTAATGGTGAATTCCTTTCTGCATTAGAAAATATTACAAAGGTAAAATATTTATCAAAAGATGCAGTTTTCTTATATTCAAATGTAGTTATAAATTAAGATAGAAATAGTTACTAATCCATTTAAATTGAGCAGACTGTTTAAAATGGCAAGTTGCAATTTGCCTATAAGTCATAATATTGTGTGAATAAAATAAAAGCTTTGCGCTATTGAAGATTTATCCAATTTTATACTCAGTCAGAAGCCCCAGGCAGGGCTTAGACTAGATCATCTTTCAGGTCTTTTTAAGACATAAAGTCTATGATTCAGTGTCTCAATATTACAAATTCTTGGTTTATTAAGTCTGAATTCAAAGGTTTTCCTGCCTTTAAAATACAATTTAAAAGTTATCCTGTAAGACTTTGGGAGCTGGGAAGTTTTCAAGTGTCACACCTGCCTTTGCCCTCTTCCCTGCCTCTTTTGCCAACTGGAGCCTTTGTTGACTCACCAATGAAGTCAGGATAGCAATACCTACCCTCAAATAGCTTTGAAGGTTAGAGATAATGTACACTGGGCACCTGCAACAGTGCTTGGGATGCAGTGAGTCTCAATTCATGTTGGATACTAGTGGTTCTGGAAGTATATGCAACATTTGCTGATTGATATCACTTCTTTAGACAATGCACTAGCCTTAGCTAATCTGTTTCCTTCTAAAATTACACCATGTAATGGTTGAGAACTTTGGAGTCACTTCTGGATTCTCTATTACCAACTTACTGGCTTTATGATCTCAAGCAATTTACTTAAGCTTCCAGTGCCACAATTTTCTCATCTATAGAATGAGAAATATAATGGTACCCAATTAATGGGCCTATTAAAGGAGATAATGCATGTAAGACACTGTATCTGATTAGTGTCTTACATGCAACCTTTCAGTGCCAGTACCTAGCATAGCTTACTAGCATACAGTAAATAATAAATATTAACTAAGATTTAACTATTATCTATAATCAACCTATTATTTAATGATGAATTAATTATAGATATATATTAATACTCTCAGCATCATGACCAGTAAACTTGTTTTCTTTTTCCATCTCATCTTTCTTGGTTTAGAAGTGATAGTTACATGTTTTGACAATATCGTTTTTTAGTTGGGCCCTAGGCTGAAGGACGGAGTCAAAATAAAATGGTACTGGGGTGATGTCTATCAATGATATAATCTAGTCTGCTGAATTATTCATTTATTTAAAAAGTATTTACTGAGCAGCTTTTTTGTGTCAGGATCTGGGTATACAATGGAAAACTAGAAGACACATAATCCCTGCTCTCGTGGAGCAAAGAGTTTACCAGAGAAAGATCACTGTTGATCAAATGACACTAACAAACGAACAATTGTAAAAATGTGCCAAGGACCGTGGAGGAGGGAGACACAACTCTGCAAGGGCATTGGACACAGTCAGAGAGGTGAGTTGAAGTCTAAGGAAGAAGGAAGGGGGTGGAGAGGCCAGACTACACAAGGGTTCACATGCCGTGTTATGAAATTTTGTGTTATCCTTCATTTATTGGAAAGTAGGGGTTAGTGTCATGACCAGATTTGTTTTTCCAAAAGTTCACCTTGACAACCATGTGGCAGGTGAATCAGAAAGAGACTGGGGAAGACAGGGAGATACAGATGTTAAATATTAGTGGTTTATACTGTGTAAAATCCCAAGTCTCGATGGTGATTCCTTCTTTGAATCTCAGAAAAAAAGTTGGGCTGAGTCCCTCTTCATTGGCACCAAAATACAGAGGGAGAGGGACCCCCAAAATATATAAGCCTTTCCTTTTATAGTTGGTGTTGGCCTCCAACTTTTCTATCTCCTTCTGCTACTTTGTGCTGCAGCCACAGGAAAACAAGGCTGTCTGTTTTATTATAGGCAATCACATGCCCTCTAATTGAAGGGTTGCATGCCAAGCCAATGACCTACTCTCATAAATACACTGGTTATTATACTGATAGGACTAGGCTAAAATGCAGTAAGAGTTATGAAACTCATCTCTAAAATGTAGGTCAAAAATATAGGTCCAAAAGGACAAAAGAAAGAAAACCCCCTCTAGCTAGAGAGTTCACATATCAGCCAGCCTCTGAAATAGGTAAGATGGCTAGTGTATTCATATTTCATCCTGCAAATATTTATTTAGCTCTTATTATATGCCAGGTAACTCTGATAAGTATCAAGTGGTATATAAGCCAAGTCTTGAGAGGATTATTTTTTATGTCATGTGACTTGAAGGGAGGGGCTAGCTAGTATTTATGAATCTACTATGTGGTTGGTACTTTATAAAGGTCATCTGAGTTGGTCATCAGACAATCCATGAAGTATAAATTATCTTCACTTTAGGAGCATTAGGATTTAAACCTATTTCTGATGATCACAAAGTCTTTGACCTTCCATTACACCAAAAAGGAGCTCCTTTTCAAGGATGACTCTCCAAGGAAGACCTGAAACTCTGACATTAGTAAGTCATTCCTCTTTGCTAAGATTTACCCTCTCTCTAGTGCCCAGCAGGGTTTCTCAACCTCAGCACTATTGGCATTTTGGACTAGATAACTCTTTGTTGGGAGTAGCTGTCCTGTGCCTTGTAGGATGTTTGCCAGCATTCCTGGCCTCTACTCATTAGATGCCAGTACCATCTCCCTCCCCCCAGTTGTGACAACCAATATTGTCTTCAGACATTGCCAAGTGTCCCCTGGTGGGGGAGGGGGGACAGCACAATCATCCCTGGTTGAGAGCCACTGGTATATAATAAAGGCAAGAGTACAAAGGACTATATCCCGAGGTCCACCAACATTTAAAAGGAAGGCAGAGACAGAGGAGCTTGTGTGAACAACCAAGAGATGAGGATTTCAAGAAAGAAGAGGTTGGCAAAGTCAGCTATTCTGAAGAAGTTGCATAAAATATGGACAGGAAAAAAAGATCTTTGAATTTGATAACGAGGAGGTCCTTGGTGACCCTATGGAGGGCACTTTCAGAGAACTGGTAGGGGCAGGAGACAGGAGTTAGGGAATAAATGGATTGCTCAGGATTAGAGATAGTGAGAGTAAACTCCTCTTACAATAATCTTGAGAGTATTGTACTAGTGATGCTACTCCAACTCTGGACCCAGGACTCAAGAAACTGGAAGCTTCTGCTCTTTGTATCTTGGAACACTCTTTCTGGGAGCTCTGACTTGCTAAATAAGTCCACCCACCATGCTGTTATCACAGTCTCAAGTGAACCCAGCCTCCAACCATCCCCACCAAGGGCCAAACATGATTGACACCATCTTGGAGCCTCCAGATCAGCCCATCCACCAACTGATACCTCAGTCAAAGCTACTTGGGGCAGAATTGCCCAACTAAGTCCTGCCTAAATTCCTCAGCCACAAAATAATGAGCTAATATTAAATGACATATGTTAGGATGGTTCGTTACCCAGCAATACATACTTGGAACAGACTTCTGTGCTAATCCTGATTGCCTTCTCCCAATCATGAAACATATGGAACAGGAATAGACAAAGGGCATCCAGTCCCACTGCTCTGATAACAACTGCTAAGCCCGAGTTGTGTGCCATTAGAGTGTATTGTTCAAGCACTCAGACTCCGGAGTCTTACAGACAAAAGTTCGAAAGTTTGCTTCTCTGCTTCCTGTGTGTGTAAAGGAGAAGTTATTAAAGGCCATATTCACAGAAGTGTTGTTGGGATTGAGTCAGATGCATTTATGTAAATCACTCACACAATGCCTGGAGTGTAATAAATGTCTGTTGATTATCTCTTATTAAAATCATGAGTTGTGCCATCAAAGGATAGCAAATCCTAACATTCTTTATAAAATGATCCTGGTTTGCCCTAAATTCATCTCTCTCCATTTGCTGAACCCAAATGGGACCATCTCACCTCTTGTTTCCCCACAACCACAACCATAAGTCCATGTTGTGGAGGTTGGAAGCCAACCTCCAGTTCTCACTGTTTGACCTGCAAACCTACACACACATACACACATTGAGCAAGAGAGTGCCTCTAAACCATAGGTTCTCCTGTGGGAGACGTGAGTGTTAAAGGACTGACATCTGAATGTCTTTTTAGCAACAACAAAAATTTCAGTTCCTGTTGATGTGACTTGTAGGCCACCTTGTTGGAAATAGCTGAGGAACAGCAAAAAAGGGAGAAAGAACTAGGTGTTGGGAATAGAAAAGAAAGAATAAAATAAAAGGCAAAGGAGGAGGAGAGGTTTTTGCAATGAAGCCCTGGGAACTCTGGTGGAAACTGAAGATATGGGCAGGCCTTAGAAGGGGGCACCTGTGTGTGCCAGGAAACCCAGGGCTGAGCTATGCAGGAACAGGGCCAAGGGGGAGGCCTTGCCAAGAACTTCCACATTCCTCATGGGAAGAGCTGAGAGTATCATCCTGGCCACTGGACAGATATTTTAGATATACCAGATTAGCCATGAAGGTTGTCCAAGGGTTTCCCATCTTAAGCATCAACACGGCTCTCCATTTCTGGACCCATAGAGGATCCCCCACCTTGGAGGTGGGAGTTAATAATTCTGAGTTACAACAACACTAAGGAGCATTGACCATTTAGGTAGAGGACAAGACCCAGGGAGGATATACCTCCTAGTATGCTTATTATCTGAAAATCCAATTTACAGACATCTCATTAAACCTCTCCAGTAGAGAGAGCCTTCAAATTTGCTAATAAGCAATTGGGTGTTAAGATAAAATTAATTATACAGCACCAATCACAACTAATTTAAATAGGTGAGATGCCATCAAAACGGTTATTTAGTGTGCTCTCTTTATTATTTCATTTCCACAAACATAAAAATATAACATGAGTGGCAACCTCTGACCCTTAACCCCAATTTTCACGTTGTTGAAGTTCCTTATCTTCCATGGTTTTTCAAGAGAAGGGCTGAGGATCAAATGAGTGTGTGTGGGGGTGGAGGGGTGGGGGTGGTGCTGGGAAGGAGTGGCTTGGCCGAGTGGGAGCTGTCAGCTGGGCACTCACTCCTTCAGGGTCCTTCTGATGCCACGAGAACAGGTGGACTCTGTGGAAACAAATCGATTTGATGCCTTTTGAGTCAAAGTACTTATGCTGTGTCTGATTGCTGAGAACTATCCTTGTGAGCACAGGGCACAGAGCCATGGACCAGCTGGGCTTCATGTTTGCAGAGGGTCCTCTGACATTAAAATGACTCCCCCATTCAGCCCCATTTAGACCTCCCTCCCCACAACCGGGGCCTCTCTTGGCAGCCAGTAGGGGATGGAAGGGGTAGGAACCAGATCACACACACATAAAAGGCCTAAAATCTAGAATTTTGACATTTTCTCCAACTAAAGGTATGAAATCACTGTACTTTTGGAGTGTTAAAAGATTAATTTATTAAAATGTAAACACTTCATCCACCACATAGCTGTACCCATGTTTTGGCATCTCTTCAGTGTTTGGTGTATCTTGATCTTCAAAACTGGAAGTGGACCCAGATGTCCTTCCATAGGTGAATGGAGAAACAAACTGGGGCACATCCATGCAATGGAATTTTCTTCAGTGATAAAAAGAAGTGAACTCTCAAGCAATGAAGAAACATGGGAGAACCTTAACTATGTACTGAAAAGTCAAAGAAGCCAGTCTGAAAAGGCTACATACTGTATTAGTCCAACTATATGACATCATGGAAAAGTCAAAGCTATAGGGACAGTAAAAAGATCAGTGGTTGCTGCAGGTTGCCGGTGGAATGGGTTGGGGATAGAGGTGGGCATGAGTAGGTGGAGCCCAGGGCATTTTTAGGGTGGTGTAACTGTTCTGCAATCATGGATACATGACCTTACCCATTTGTCAAAACCCATAGGAATGTATAAACAAAGGGTGTGAACCCTAATGTAAACTAAGGACTTTAGTTAATAACATCAACATTGGTTCAATTGTAACAAATGTACCACACTAATGCAAGATGTTAATAATAGGGGAAGCCATGAGTGTGAGTGTGTGTGCGTGTGTGTGTGTGTGTGTGTGTGTGTGTGTTGATGGGAGGGTATATGAGAACTCTACTTCCTGCATAATTTTTCTGAAAGCCTAAACTGCTCTTAAATTAAAGCTTTTATTATTCAAAAAAATCTGAAAACAACAATAAGAACAAAAAAATAAGTGGCCTGGATTCTTTCCATCTCTGGAAGGCCCTGGCAAACCCAGCAATTACATACAGCTCTTTTCCCCAAATACAAAACTTCTCAAATGAAAGGAGCTAGGTAGAGGCTAAGCTGAAAATTGGAGTGATAAATGAATGAGCTGTAGGCCCACACAGGTCAAGAGAAAGATACTAAAATCTATTCCACTAAGTCCCAGTAGAAGGTAAACCCCTCAGGACCTGGGATTCAATCTTTCATTTCTATAGCCCTAATTCATAGAACAGTACAGAGAACACAGTAGGAGCTCAATATATGAGTGTCGGATGGGTGAGTGAATGAATGAATTAACAACACTAGCCTGGACAGATGATTCTTTATGCAATATATGATACTGTCAAATTCAACTGCCTGCAAGGGAATCATTTGTCTATGGAGTAGGCAAATTTTCAATTTGACGCTGACTTCAAGCCATTGCTCAGACCAAGTGCCCAGCTAAAGGAACATAAATGATCCTTAATATCCTACCGAGGAAGGCATAAGTGGAAGGAAGGAATCTGCAGTTGGAAACATCGGAGCATATTCCAAAACCAAAGAGAAATTCCTCTTGGATCGTCAGTTATTTGGGATTACCCAGGCCTGGGTCACAGTCCATTGATGTGGATAATCAAGAATTGACTGCACATGCGGATGTTAAGCCTGCTTGGACTGAAGCAGCCTCCAGTGGCCTGATCGTAGCCTCCCCTACTCCCCATGACACAGAGCCCAGGGTAGGAGCCTCCTACTATTTCTGCCAATGACTGGAGTTTCCTCCAGAGCTACAGGAAAGAACTGGTGTTCCTCATGGAACCAGAGCAAAGGTTAACTGGAGGGAGGGCATCAGAGAGGAGGAAAGAATCATGAATTGTCACTTGCACTTTCCTAGTACATCTCCTCTAGTACATCGCATGTATTGGAAGCAGAAACAACCATAAGCAGAGTTGAAGGGAAAGGAATTCTGCTTTGGGCACTGCTGTCCCTTGTCCTCATCCCTTCGTCTCTGGCACTTGGCTTCCACACTTGGGTCCGTCAGCTGCCCGAGGTCTTCCCCAGTAGCTTCCCCTGGGCACGCTCTACCTTCTCAGCTTCTCCTCTAGCCTCAGAACAACACATTTCCTGCTTACTACCAGGTTCTGCTGAAGGCCTTCCCTCAGCTTCCAAAGGTCAAATCTGGGGTAATTTGATAAATTAATCTGGGTTTTCAGATTAATGTGTTAATGGGTACTCTTTCTATGAGTTTTCGGGAGACTTGACTTTATCCATTTGTGGAAGATCGCAGGGGACAGGGCAGAGAGGTGGGGTGTGTTAGCCAGAGAGAGAATATTTTGGGCTCTGAACTGAGGTTCTCACGAGCTTCATATGGCTAGATCTGTCTGTGGGAGGTGGGTGAGGATTGGGGTGTCCCACACTGAGGGACAAGTGTAGGATGCCACTTGCTATTTTTCTACCCCAGTGGGCTCCTAGGACATTTTAGAGGCCTCCCATTTTGTCCTAGGAGTATTTAAGCCAATACAAAAAGGGACAATTTGAGAAATTATCATTGGCATCAACATAAATCCAGAAAAATGGTCCTACCGTCAACTGAAGAGTCTGTGGTCCGTTCTGGTGGGGTTGGGGCCTTGGATGCCCAGGTGCTGAGAATCCCACCCCACGGCTGAGCTTTCTAAAGGAGTTCTTAGCCTCACTGGCAAGAGAGGGATAATTTATAGGTTAACATTTTCTTTTAATGTGGGTAGCATTTTCCTCATTTATAGTTAATTAGGTTAAGCATGCATGGGGAGCGAGGGAGAAAGGCTTTTAGTGATGCTCTAAATGATTAGTAATTTGAATAAAGTAAAGAACCTCTAAAAGATGGAATGCTGGCACGTGTTGGACAGCCTCTCTGCAGTGCCAGAATTGGCCTCCTCTGGTTTCGAAGCTACTGTGGTCCTTAAAGCACTAAAATAAAAAGGTACAGCATGGGCTAAATATTTTAAATAGGTGCTAAGCCATTGCACGTGGGATATAAGTGACATCAAAACAAATGGCTGAAGACTGAACATACTGGATTTTTGGTAACCTCGTAGCCATGGGGTTGATATTTGGCCTTGAGTCACACCAACTTGCTCCAGGCCAGGAATAAAACAGGTGGTGGCGGGTGGTGGTGAAGAAACAACCTCATTTTGAGCCTTGCTTTCCTCATTTGTAAAATGGGAATAATAATGCCCCCCCCACGCACACACACCCGCCATGATAGTGTTGTTTTGATACTGAGAGATAATGCAGACAATGCATATATTTCCCCTGGCCTGTAGCTGGCACAAATACCTGGTGGATATTGTTATAAGCTCAAAACCATTCCCTCCTTTGCTTTAGCCTTTCCTTGTCTTCCTTCCTTTTAACCAATACAGACCTATTATTAGGTCTATGGCAGCTATCTCTTTCAAACCCAGTAGAACTCCGTATGCATGCAGTTTTCCCTCACACTAATCCGGCTGAAAGATTTTCACACAACTGCTTCCTTATCAATAATGTTCAACAACAAAGAAAAACATAAGCAACAGAAAGTCTTTGGCATGGTGTGCTGGAGATATTTATGCTGTTTATTTCCTCTAACTTGTCTGTTTCTATCATGCTGTAGCAGCTTCAGGCATTCGTAGAATATCAACACACCATCTTCTAGCACCTTCCATGCTCTCAGCAACACAGGCATTCGGTACAGAGGCGAGTGTGGGGTCCCGAAAAGAGCCTGGGGAACCTTCGCTTCATCATCCCCTGCGGCCGGTTCCCAGCCCCTCTGGTCCTCTATTTCACCCTCCATAAAATGGGGATGATAGACACTGTACTCCTGCCTTCATGGAGTAAGTAAAACAATTTAAATGAAAGCCTTATAGACCTCAGTTCCAGAGCCAAATAATTATTTTTCTGGACACAAGATTTTAACGGCTTAAAAGAAACCACTTGCTCCCCTTTGGCTGGCCTTTGGGTGAGTGCTTTAACACAGTCTCCTTTATCAGCCTCCCGGTGTGGGAAGAGATGAAATTTTGAGCGGAAAGAGCCTGGGTTTTGGAGCCAGGGAGACAGAAATTTGAATTTCGGTGGTTGCATGGCTGGCCCTGGGAGCTTGGGCAAATAGTTCAGGAGTCTGGGGCCTCAGTTTGTTCCCCTTAAACAAGGGCTGAAATAGCACGGAGCACACTCCTAGTGCCAGACGGAGGATAAATAAGGATAAAAATGGGCTAGCATGTAGTCGGAACTGAAGGGGTTCTAGTTCCCTTCCCCCCAACAATCAGTCAGGACCCCCCACGAGCCCTCATTTAGGCCCCTGAAATTCCTCAGTAAAAAGATGATTTTTAATTATCTCCTCCCCACCCCCTACAGCCTGACTGCACTTACCCTCCCCCCCCCCATCTTCCCCAGAAATGGACGCCTTCGTAATAGTGAGGCCCAGAAAAGAGGGGATCATTTAGCAGCAGTGTGCAGACTGGCGGGGAGATACGTTACCTTCCTAATTTTGAGCCACCCATGCCCTTGGGGCAGCTGGCCTGATGAGGCCTGGGTGATTCTTTTTCCCTTTGTTTTAATTTCATTCTAATTGAGTGTATGGCTGGAGATGCCTTAAATGGACTCTGTTGTTGTTTATATTTCCTCAGGGAGGTGCACCCGAAGACCTCCCTCTCTTTGTGATAACTTATTCCGGCCAGCAAGGAATATTTATTACATTTCCAGACTCTGCCACCCCCCACCTACCCCCAAGCCCTGGCAGGAGGGGCCCCAGCAGTTGCTGATGACTACAGAATTACTCAAGTGTGAACTGTTTCACTGTCTGTCACTTTGCTCATTAGGCAAGTGAGAAAATGTATCTATGGCTCTGTCTCACGGTCCTCATTAGCTTTGTGGGCACATTTTACTTCTCTTATTTGTCTCTTATTTGTTTTAAAGATGAATGCTTAAGAAACAGCATTTGGTCGGTGCTCCTCAGTATAATTTTAAGAAGCAAAAGCCTGGATAATCTTATTATCGTCCCAATAATTGTGTTGTTCAGACAACATGGACAGGGTAATTGCCTCTATTGCATTTCCAGCCAGGGTATGGGGGTGAAGCCATTATAGATATAGTAAGAATTTGAAGTGTTGGGGTAAGATCATGGTTTTTTGTGGCTCCCCCAATAAGGGCAGCTGAATAAGCTAATGAGCCTCTACCCAGAGAATGTTATTTTATTTCCTGTTGACACATCAACCCCCATAGTTAGCAAATATAATATTATTATAATCTCTAGTTTTAGATTAAATGTAACAGTATTTCCACCTGGAGATTTAGCAAAAGTTTAGTTTTTTTGGGGGGGGAGGGTGTAATGTGGGAGAGATATGTGGGGATATATTTAAGATTTGATTTTTATGGAACTTTTTTTACAGGTATTTATGGTTGTTTATCACCTCTAGATTTATTTACTGAGATCATAAAACAGAGCCAAGATCACCCAATATCATTCAAGAGTTTGACGTTCTGATTACCCTAGGTGATAGAAATGTGTCAGCCTTTTTCTCGTCTGCTGCGCTTGACTTGGGGTGTTTAGGATCCATTTTTGTTCAGCCATATAGAACTGTTGTTCCAAATTCTTTAACATCTGCCAGGAGCCCCAGCCACGGACCCCCTGTGGCTGATTCCTTAAGTGGAGAACATCCATCCCACGGGGCTAAAGGATGAAACCCTATGTTCTTTTCTGTACCTAACTTGAAACCTGAAGCATACACGCAGGGTGTCAGCTGGCACTGCGACACCGTGGCAGTTCCCACAGAGGTCTGCGTAGGGGAGCAAACAGATGAACTTGACTGCTAAATATGCAGAATATGTTTCCATTTATTTGCATTTTTAGATCTAGAATCTTGAAATCTAAGTAGTATAGAGAAAGAAGCATTCTCCTATTTTTTTTTTTTAAAGCTTGATTCTTTCAGTAACAATGCCAGCTAAAATGCCCAAGCGTCGTCTCCCTTAACCATTTTCTTCATTCAGAGAAATGAGAATGCACATAACCCATTCAAGGGAAATATAATGCATTATTATAATATGACTTGGCCTAAGTAGCTAATCACTTTTTATTAACACTTTTTGGCCCAGGGAGTTGGATTTCTCCAAGCTAGGACTGTCAGGGCAGGGATTCTGGGAATCTATATTAGTGATTAGCATTACAAGCTCCCGACTCCTGGGGTGATTCAAATTAATACAAAATAAAAGTGTAAATTTCCAAATAGCTCTCAAAGTCATATCTATTATTAAATTTATGTTATTAAAGCCCTTTCCAGCTGATCTGACAGGGCTCCAAAGCAGAGGGTTTCCTTAAATATCTGCACAACTCGACTTGGACTCTTGAAAATTAAATAAAAGAGCACACAATGAAAGATCAAAAGAGCTTTCTGTACAATTGAGTTACGCCTTGGCAGTAAAGTTTTCCACCAAACCAAATCCCTACAAAGCAATATTAGTTTCATGGTCACAGTCGCTTTTGGACTTTCCTTGATACATTTGGCAGCTATCTCGAGAGCATCCGAAGAACCACTGGCAACATCAATCACTCGTTTCATAAGCAGGCGCTACGAACCGACAGGAGGGCGCTTGGCCCGTTACCATCTTTCCACCACGGATCCCCTCCCCGGCAAGAAAAAAAAAGCAAACAGGTCCCACATAGAGACATTATGGAGCGCTCATCTCCGAATGAGGTTCTCCTAATGTGTAAATAACCTGCTTTCTCTAACCATGTCTTTAGCAGACTAAGTGGTTAATTGTTATTGATCAGCTCTGCCCACTGTTCCAATATCAGTCATTATTGAAAATAATCTCAGTATCCGTCATTAGGCATGCATCTGTTTCCATGGGAATGCATTTTAAACACGGAGAGCTGCCTGAGCGTTATTGGTTTCACTGGTGCTGCGGCACCGAGGGCTCTGGTTGCCCAATCTGTCATAGTTAATCAACTCTCATCTCTCAACACGGGCTGCAGTTATCAATGAGGTAAGGATTAATATTCTGGGTGAAGCAGATGATAAATCATTTGTATATAATTAGTGTACAGCAAGGTTACAGCTGACATGAATTTTTATCTTAATTATGAGAGAAATTTGTTCCATTAATTTAATTTAGTTTGCATGAGTGGCTAGACACCTAACAAAGTTAATCTTACACCTGTCATTACAACACTAAGGAGAGAGCCTCGGGTTGAGGCGCCGGTCTCGGCTCCTCTGGCGGGTGAGGATAATGTTGTCCAGCCTGATGTGGAAATAGATGATCGTAGACAGAAGATGTAAAGTCGACTCTTTCTAACGTTGTCCCAGGGGGGTTAGGGGAGAATATTGAAATGGCTCAACCCAAGTTGCTGTGCTCTGGATGCAGTAGGCCCCTTTCAAAATTACCTCTCACCTGCCTTATAAACCTGGCGAAAGACAGGAGACAGAAGAAATTTCATCTTTTTTTTTAATGCATACATGTAAGCTTCAGAGCCTTTGGCCAAATAAAGCTTTGCCTTATGACAAGCTACTGCATTGGTATCAAATGCCATGAATTAAGAAATGTGTGCTGTCTCTTCTAAGTGCTTTGTGTATATTTTATAATTGAATGGAATAATTCATATAACTCGATCTACCATACAAATGGTAATTACGCAGGCATCCCGCGAAGGCTTCAGAGTACTGCATAAACCTAAGCCCTGTATTAATTATCCAAGTAATTACTAAGCCTGATCAATCATATTTGATTGATAGATTAGGTGGGGCTGTTTATGCAACAGAAAGTGATGTTCCTTATTTATTTGGGTGACAATTGGCTACACATTTAAGTTAAAAAAAAAAAAAAAGACTTGCTGACCTGGCTTATTTCAAATTGTTTCCTTATAGACTCATCTTTGTGATAATTATTTGGCCTTGGATGTCTGACCCGGTGGGGGAGGAATTCTTTAAAGGAAGAAAGGGCAGGAAGTCACAAAGCCACGATCCAAAATCGCTGTATACAGAAAGATGGAGGAACAACTCCGGTAATGTTGACACAGAACTGAAAATGGCATCATGGAAGAACCCATTTCTGAAAGTGCATATTTGTAATATAAGCCCCAGCTTTCAGAGGATGAGTAGGACTCTGCCTTTAGGAAAGCCAAAATAAACCCGCAACAGAAATGCTAATGTGCACGGTAACTCAGATTAATGTATTGTACTATTAGTCCACAATTATCACTTGCAGATGGGGTCAAGAAGTGGAGAGTTGGTTATTCACAAGAAATGACTGATTTAAAAACAAAGAGCTCTAATGGAATTCAATAGTGCTTTTCAGTCATTCACTTGGCATCTCTATTACCTGAGATGATTCACAGTCCATTATGGGAGCTTCCATGCTAATAGAATGTCTATCTTCTGTAATACAGACACATCAGAGCACTAACTGGGAATCTGTCACAATGAATTTCATCTAGATTTCACTTCATCTCTTCATGGACTGTAAAATTTGCTCTTGTACAATGCCTAAATTTACTGTGGGTAATTGAGAGAGATCTATAGATGCAGCAGCACTCAGTAAAAAGCATCTTTTCCAAAGATCTATTGTAAATTGTGCAGCTTTGCTTCAGCTGGGGAAAGATTATGGTGAGCTGAATCTTGCCTTTACTAATGAGATGTTTTGGTGATTTCAAAAGAGGAGGTGGGGGGGCGGCGTGGAAAAAGGAACACAAGGAAAGGACCTATCTTTCATTCCGAGGAAAGCTTTGCAAGAGGGACAAAAATAAGTTTGGACACAGGCTTCATTACCTTCCATGGCAAGTATAAATCAGGGCCACAATAGACCTCATATTTTCCAAATCTGCCTGCATTTACTTGGCAGAGAAAGCATGTCTCATGCACGACCCAGCCTTCCAGTCACTTACATTTGCCTCCTCCTGCAGCTGCAGGTAGAACAAATTCCATCTCTCATTTGCTAAACCTTCTGTTTCACAGATTGTTAATCCTAACTAAAATATTTGGTATTAAGCTATCTGCATGAATTGTTGATAAAGAATTAAGATAACATTTGAGCTATTAAATATAATGTGTGCTCATATTTTTTCAATGGATACTTGGGTTACTGCTCATAAAGTATACACGCCAACCCTTTTTTTTTTTTTTTCATTCCAAACCGTTTCCCTTTCTTTATTTTACTTATTCCCATCAAAAGCTAAACAGAATCACTGGGTTCCCTTAACAATCGTAGGGTTTAATATTTGTTAGCCAATTAGAATTGTGATATATTCTATAGCTTTTTTCCTAAGCCAGGAACTGAATAATAGCCATCATGCTTCACTGGCAGTGAAGTGAGCTGAGCCTTTACATTAGGAGAAAATCAGAATGGTATGACTGCAGTTCATTACTGAAATAGGTAACTGATGAACTGAAAAGACAAAGGGCATTGTTAAATGAAATGTCATTATTAGAGGTGCTCATGTTTAACAAATGTACTGTAAGTTAATTCAGTAGTGTTTTCTATAAAGTTCTCCACTGAATGTTCGCTGCTCACTTTTACTGTCTCTGCATACCTAACATCTCCTTAAAAATGTCTTAAAGGAAAGAATGTCAACTTCCAATCATGGAGAGTAATTAAACTAAGGTCAGAACCGTCTTCTGAGCTCCAATGTTGGTGTTACTTTCACTGAAGTCCCTGACCAGATGCAGTTGTGTTTGTGTTCTTTGATTTACATGTAATATGCTAGGATGTTAATAATGCCAGAAAAAAAGAACATATATATATGCAAAATCATTTTGCAGAAGGCTTGAGAAAAAAATGTTTTCTGGTCGAAGGGAAAAAAAGCAATGAAACCCCTTTGGCATCTGTGCAAAACTGTTTGCTTGGCTCTGGAGGTGATAAAAATAATTTATGAAGCTCCACATTTTTAGCAAGAGGAAATGACCTCAGCTTTTGGCAATCTGATGCAGTTCGTGAAGCCTCTCTCCACTACTTTTATGGATTTCCTTGAGCTACATATTCTGTGACTTGTACTGCAGATTTATTAGCAGATACATAAGCCACATTAAGTAATATAAAATGCAGTGAATGCGTCAAACGACTCTGCAGGGTCTGAGTGACAGCACGCAAGGAGCGGCCCCTTTGGGGAAGGCACTCCGAATTGAATACCTGTTTATGCATTTGTCCAAAGCAGGCTCTGGATCATGTTTTAAATAAGACATTATTTCAAAACGAAAGAGTCTCCTGCTGAACCCACAATATTTATCGGGTGGCAGGAAGAGGGTACATGGTCAACTTCAAGATCTAATCAGGATTTTAAGTGTAAACACTCTTTGCTGCTAGTTTCGGGGTGAAGCATGACTTATCGGTAGGAGAAAGTGTCCCCCAGCATACTGTGTTTGGTTCGAAGCAAGACAACTGAATAGCATTTTGATGAGCGAGATGCAGACTGACCAGTAATGTCAGTGCTCCGTAAAAAACAAGAAAAATACCAGTGAGGAAATGTATCCAATAGTGGCATACACTAAGTGCTTAAAACAGAGCTGGAAGGATTTTTGAAAAACCTGTATTCCGCCTCTACTCTCATAAAAGGCAGGGGCCCAGTGGGGCAGAGTGGAAAGAGGATCGGTCTGGCAGTCGGGAGAGCCAATTTCTCTCTGGGCCAGGTGTGTGGCCTTGGTCAACTCACATCCTTTCTCTGGAGCTCCTGTTGGGGCTCCTGGTATCCCTTCCAGCACAAAAATTCCTTGATTCTTTAAGCAGTGAGGTCCAAATGATCCATGTATGTGAAATGAGATCACAGAACATAGGGATACCTCGACCAGCACTGAATTACTTGGGAAGCTTCAGGCCCTGGCAGAAACCCAAGCAGGAAAAGGATGGGCCCGTGGTTTCATGGGGAACCTTAATTTCATGTTCCTGTGACTGTTTCATTTTACTGTTACCTATTCCCTTTTAAAGAGAGCCTTGCAAGGCTCAGTTACAGGTATCTCCTACCCATCCAGAAAGCCTTTCAGGTGAACTCCACCCTGCGATGGCCTGTCCATTCTCTGAAAATTGTCAGCTCTTTGCACTTCTTTATACTGTCCATATGAATCTGTTAAGCAGAGTGGTCAAGCGATCAGGTTCTAGAGTCACAAGACCTGAGTTTAAGTCTTGGTTCTGCCATTACTACTGTGTGACCTCAGGCAGATCTCCTAACTTCTCTGAGTCTTGCTTTCCTCTTCTGTAAAATAGGGCTCATAATCATAGTATTACTTAATGGAGTATTGATTATTAAATTTTTAAGATCAAATTTCTCTAGAATTCAGCACAAAGCATGACACAGAATAAAGTTCTCAATATATGTTAGCTATTATTATTGACATTATTATTATTACTATTTCTTGCATATTTGTTTTGTCTTTTCTTAATAAGAGTGTTTATTAAAGCCAGAGTGACAGCAGCACATGCCATATGTATTCCCTACAGTGGCTGGGTTCATGTTATGTTTACAGAAAATAGGTACCGATGGGTAAGCCCTGTTGAGGTGGAAGAAGGAGGATAAAGCATCATAGTAAGAAGATAAAAATATCTGTGCTCCCCTTGCATGGAGAGCAGTTCTAATAATGGCTACCATTATTAAACACTCCTGTCACACCAGGTACTTTACATAAGTTATTTCTAATTAGTATCCCACAAGGTACATGTTATTATACCTGTTTTATGGGAGCAAAAATTGAGGTTCAAGAAAGGTAAGAAGCATTCACAAGGTCATGCACAATTAAAGTGAAAGAATGGGATCCAGACTCAGGCCTGCCAGCCACCAATGTCTGTTTCTGTCCTAAAGCCCTTCTATCCCATTCAGATGCTCAGCCTCTGAACACGCTACATAGCTACCTCCTGCTGGTGAGCTGTGGGAAGAACTTAGAGCCGAGGTAGCCATAGACAGCCTCAGTGCTGAGTCACATAGAGCCAGATGCATCACAGCAGTGGCAGCAGCTAAAAGCTGAGTCAGTCTTCTAAAGTGCCTCTATGTAAAGAAGTGCAGATCGCACCTTGACAATTACCAATACTAGGGTTCTCTTTGAACCAAAATGATGGTGGCTTTGGACAAATGGTGTTAGATAATGAAGACACAGAATATGAATATTAAATGACAATCCTTTGATGCCTCATTACTTGGAAACAACAACCATGCCTTATACTTATGAAGTCCCTCTGTCACCCTAATATGCTTGTCAGTATTAAGGTAGGAGTTGTTAGATGGGGGAATCCACATCATAAACCTGGGGACATGGCCTGAGAAGAAAGATTGGGTTGGGAGACACAGCCATGATCAGTGGTAAAATCCCACTCAGAAGTGTTAATATAGGTTGTGGGTTGGATGGGGCCAGCAGAGAAGCCACGCAGGGCACCTTGGGCGCCATATTGCTAGGAAAAGCACGGTATTATGAACGTTTTGCCTGACTGGAACATCTGATCTCTCCAAGCAATCATGTCCATATCTGAATGTTGTCGCGCCTCCAGAAATCTCCCATCCCAGACCTGGTTTATTTCCATTGTTTCCTCAAATGCGCAGTAGAAATCCTGGGACTGTAAGACAAGACAGAAGGCCCCCGAAGACATCTGCCAAGGGTATACATGTCTTCACAGCGATGGAGCCCCGAGCTCTGCTAGCTGATTTAGTAAGAAAGTCGGGGCAAACCCCCGATTATTATCTCTAATAATTCAAAACAAAAATTAGACAGTTGCCTGAAAAATTCAGGTAACCAAAACAAAAATGAGGGGGAACTTTGTTTATTTAAATTATGAGGATAATTGCCTCAATTCTCCAATTCCCCTCTGTGGGGTGGACTTGGCTTGAGGTGTCAGTATCCATGGTGACTCATATAATAAGTAAACTACATTCGCTCTGCTACTAGCAGAAAGGAGAGGTAAAGGTCTTGAAATATCTTTCATGGCTGCCTTCCAGAGCAAGGGATTTCATTATATCCTGAAGACATGAGGCGGTTCAAAGAGATCTGAAATATGGAATGAGAAGGAGGAGGAGGAGAAGTTTGGGATTATACACTTGCTTTTTAGTTTTGTTTTTATAGATGAGGATCAGACGCTAAAGGCAGACACTCTAGGGGGAGGCTTTATTCTTCTGGTCCAGGGTTTTGTTTTGGTTTGGGCTATGGTTGATATCTTTCCAGAAAGCTCCCCCACACGTTCACCCTTATGTACATAATTTCAAATAAGTATGACAAGGAATCCTTTAAAAATATATATGCACATGCTTGATTTCATATTCCATCCCTGAAATGAAACTTGAGGGAACAAATGCATGATGTTGCCTGTTTAATAAGTCCAAAAAAAAAAAAAAAAAAAAAAGTGGGACAATAATATAAATCATCCCCAAAGAGGCACTGCAATATTTCTGTAACAACAGAATAATAACTTGCTTTGCATCCGTTGACTCTTGAAAATCATTTTATGATTACAAGCATGTAAACTATTCTAATTATTACTGTAAATAATTAATCATTTCCTTTGCAATCACTTATTAATTAGCTGTCATAACATTGTTGCGAGTTAGGTGGAAGACAAGGATTCAATATTCAGTTATTAACACCTAATTAAAATATTCATTGTTTTCCATATGCTGTTTTTAGCTTTGCTTGGGAACATAGTTTATTTCTCTAACAAGGGACGTTGTCCTCCATTTGCTTAGCTATATCGCCATCTGTTGTTGGGAAGTGGAAAATGCCCTCTCTGCTTTTTCACCTAAACAAAAGCTTAATCTTTACCTCTCAGCTTTTCTTTGGGACTGAGACAGTTTGAATGATGCTGATATATTTTTCTTGACTTTATTTTTCCTACCACTGTCTACATAAAGTATTCTGCTGACTAATTTCAATGGCATCATCTAATGGGTAAGTCCATTCATGAAAATGCAGTGAAATATACCAACTAGTCCAATCTAGGAAAAATATGAGGGAGAGAATTAGCTGGCTAATTTGGTTTTTATTTCCTTTCTTCTGCAGTCTTTCTCTCGACTTGTACTGATTTTTTTGTATTTGCAATTTAGTGTGTTCTAAGTAAAGAAAAATTTAAAATTTAAATTACCAACGTGAATTTTAACATTCATCTTTATATTGCACGATGTCAGTTTTAAATGCAAATATAAGAGCATTTCACTTATATGCAGAATAAGTGAGATAACTTAATTTGCTATTTTGCAGCTTATACACACGTATGTATTTTGTTCTTACCAGAACAGTAGAAATGGTGCACAGAATGAACTCACCTGTTTTTATTTCACTTGATATGTTTACATTCTACTAACACTCTCTACCTTTGGCTTACTGATGTGGAAGGAAGGACTGAAAGAAAAAGCAACTATAGGTTGCCCCACCCTTTCCTTTCCTCCTGTGCCATCATGGTTGGTGAGTACTGGCTAATATAGGAAGTAAAATGAAAAAGAGTATGATAGTGTTCCCTGGCCATTTGTGTTTCTTAGAATGCCATTGCCTTCTTTCTGTGTTTAAAGCAAGTTCTGGTTCAAATTTAACGTCAGTCACGAACATAACATGCTTGCCTCAAAGAGAGCTACAAGGCCCGTGCATCATGGGTCCACTGGAATTCTGTGCTCACAAGGCCCTGCAAACCCTATAAGTGAATGGGGCGGCAAGGAACGGCGGATGTGCCTATTGCACTTATCTTCTCTACTCAGTCCAGTGTCCTGCTGGACTTCCCTTATAAAACACAGATTCAAAGATCAAATTATCAAGAATTTCAAGACAGTGAGAGCAGAACATTAAACCAAGCACGCGGGACCCTGTGGAGTAGACAGCACACATCACACTCCCTCGAAGCTGGCCCAGTGATGATGGACAAAAGAACAATTCTGAACCCAGGCAATTTGAGTCCAGAGCCCATGCTCTTAACTATCAAGCTTTACTGCTGCTCACACTGAGCCCAGAGGTACCTTCAAAGGCTCTGGCCCATTGCTCACAGAATTAAAGATATGGTAGCTGCAGGCCTTAGAAGTCCAGTCCTTCATTTCAGAGACAAGGGATAAGAAACCCAAAGAGCCACAGGACAGCCCTGGTCTCCTGAACCCAAAATGTCAAAAAGGAATGCAATATCTCATTCCCCTCCCCACCTCTTCCCCAACCTCCCCTTCCTTTGGTGATGCGCTTCTCCCTTCCAATGCCCCTGCAACCTGTTCAGTCCCTGTGGTTCCCGTGAGCTGGACTCCCACCATGGAAGAGCACGTAACTCAGCCTGGCAAAGCTGTGTCCTCTGCTGTGGGGAAAGACACTGCTCTTCCTCCAGGATCTTGAAACGTGAGGACCATGACATCACAGAGCATCCAGTGGCCACCTTGTCACCCTGGAGAGAGGCTGTCTTGAGAACGAGGTCAGTGTGGAGGGAAGCAGAGCTGAGAGGTGAGAAACAAATCTCATCCCTTGAGCACCTGGATCCATACAGGCCTCAGGTACATGAATGAGCTGATAAACTCCCCTTTTTTCTTAAGCATATATGAATTGGGTTTCTGTTCCTTGCAACAAGGAATTCTGATTAACATAAGTGGAGTAACAGGTTTGAAAATTATCAGATAAGCATGGTGATTGAAACCACAGAAAGGGTGCAGTGATAAGAGGTCCAAGGGGAAAGCTCTAGAGAAGTTCATTTAAGGAGAGAGGGAAGGAAGAGAAGCTGGCAAAAGAGGCAGAGGGAGCAACTGGGAGTTTCCAGGAGACCCAGAACAGGAGAGAGTACTTACCACACAGGAGCAGAAAACATGGGATTGTTGGCAAGGTCAGGGGTTACAGAAAGTTTAACCAAGATGAGGATTGAAAAGCCTGACTTAGAAATGAAGTCAGTGGAGACTTGTGCCAGCAGTTCCTTGAGTGGTAAGAAACAAAGCAAGGGGGCTTTGGGTTAAAGAGTGAGTGAAATAAACTTGTGGTTAAAATGGTAGGTTGAGTACAGGTATAGATTGCTACTCCTCCTGAGATGCCACTAAAACGAGAATAAAATAATGGGGAAAAAAGTTTTAACTTACAAGGACAAGGTGAGAAGAGAGGAGACAAGAGCAAATGAAAAATGTCAACAAATCTTTGGAAGCAGAAAAACAGATGGAGAACTGGTAACTGGCTAAAAAAGAGGAGGCGTAAACCCTGGGGTATTGGCAAGGGGTGATTGGCTTCTGGGAGCCCTGAAAGTCCAGCACTGAGGCACCAGGAATCTTGGAGGGCAGCAGAAAAACTCAAGGCTAAAAATGGGGAGATTGTTGGAAACCCTCTATTAGAGCAATTGGACATGCCATCCCACGTTCTCCCCACCCTCTACAGTTGGGTCACTAATCCACCAATTCCCACAAGAAACAAGACAGTTACTCCCTAGAAACAATGAATGGTCCAGGATTTTGACTCTGGAACACCTGGCAGAGAGAAGGTCATGGATGAGACTCGGCACGGGAAATGGGGATTCCAGAACTCTGCATAACTGTGAGACCCACTCCTTGCCCATTTTTACTGAAAGGCCTCTAATCAGATGTCTGCTCTCCAAGCAGGAGACTGAAAGAACTTCTCTGCAGAAAGAGTGCCCCGTGGTGGTTTTGCACTGTGATGACTTAGTCAAACACAAACTGCAGGTTTAACCAAATCCCCTTTCCTGTGCGGTCCTAGGTTAGGGTTCTAGAAAGCCGAGGACGGCACAGCCTCCGTTATGTTTGACCGTTGAGGATGCCAGGCCCAGGACAGCTCACCACAGCTCCCACCGCAACCCCTGCAGCCTCTGGGTACTGGGTCAGGAGCCCTGGGTCAGAAGTGCGAGCAGCTCTGTGTCCAAAGGTTTCCGTGTCCTTGGCTGGCCACCTGCAGCTCTGAGGTTGAGGCAGGAGAGCACCCAGGGCAGCCACATCCCTTTCCCAGCCCATGGAGGAAGTTAGAGAGGCAAGAGAGGGAGTCTGCAAATTAAAGTTGCCCCAGGAGAGTTCCAAGCATCTCTCCAGCCCTCAGTCCCTGGAACCCCGGGATCGTGGCCTCGGCGCAGGTGCAGTGATGGGTTTCAGAACGTAGAGGCAGGGGCCTTTGGTGGAGCACACTCGCTGTAGTGGGAGCTCAGAGGTGCATTCTCACAGTTGCCACAGAGGTGTCCTGAGCCGGGAGGGCTGTGGGGGAGGCTTTCCCTTTCTCCGCCCTTCTGAGAAGCCCTCGTAGATCTGAGGGTGCCTGCAAGAAAAGGTGACCAAGGTCTCATTCCCCTCTGGACTTGTTTTTGGGCAGTGAACGCATTGCCTTGATCTCCCCTTGGTGTAGCAGGCTTCCTGCCCTAGCGTGGCTTTCTCACGATCAAAGGACCTTGGGAAGATGACAGTGCCCCGCCTGAGGCATCAGACCACAGGGCGAGGGGACCCGAGAAGCAAGAAGCTGTGGGGTGTACCGCTGGGGATAGGAGAGGGAAAGGGGGTGAAAAGGAGCTAGCTGCAGCCAGAATCTCCCAGGTGGGGAACTGTTCAGTGGGGAGACCCTGCATGAACAAACACCCCGGCCGCCGCCACCCATCACACGCACAATAGGTACACAGACGGTCTTTGGGGTGCTTGGTCATTAGTTTTACCAAAGCTGTAGCAGTTATGAAAAGGGTTCTTAACACTGGGTGCGGCAAGAAGTAAGGAGAGTGAGGAAGCTGGGATATGCACTGGTCCAGCCTGAGCTGGGGGTGGGAGTTTTAAAATCTGCCCAGAATAGCTGTAAACTGAAAGCTCCTGGAGAGCCATGGGATCCGCTGAGACATCGCTGAGGGATGGGAATGGAGATTTGGAGAAGCATTGTTGGAGGCAGTGATTGGAGAAAGATAAAAACCATTTCTTACATGTAACCCACTGGGTTCAGACAGCTCAATAAACAGGTAGCAATCAAGAGGTCCTGGAGGAGGCAGGGGAGATGGTACCAAAAGCCCAGGTGGAGGGATGGACCCTGCCAAAAGGAGGCAGGACTTTTGGGGGTGATGGAAATATTCTGTCTGCATCGTGGTGGTGGGTACTGTGGTGAAATGTATGTAAATTAATCTTCAATGAGGTTTTTTTGTTTTGTTTTGTCTTTAAAGGAGACTCCCCTCCTGCTCTGACTCTTGGAGGAAAGGTGTGAGGAAGACAGACATGGAGGGGGTGGTTGTGGTGGATGTATTGGGGTAGCATATTGAGAGAGGACAAGCCCCAGAAAAGGAGGCAGTCACATGCAGAAAGGCAGGTTTGCTTATAGGATTAAGGGCCTGCAGGACTTGAAATTGCTTTGGGGAGCAAGGAGTGAAGGAGCTCCTGAGCCCACGTAAGTAATTACTCTGTCAGAGCTGAGGGCCCAGCGGAGTCGGAGGCTCTGAATTTGTAGCCGCCCAATGCCTGCTGGGTTGATAGTGGAAACAACAGATGGGTGGGTTGATCCATAGTAGGGGTGAAGAAAAGGTGCAGCCCAAGGGCAAGGGCACTGTGGCCGTCCTTGAAGAGGCTGAAGTGCTGCCTGTGGGGAGAGCTTGGTCACCAGGGGTGCTGTCTGCTGAGCTCTTGGGTCCACCCCAGAGATTGGGTCCACTGTCGCTGGAGTGTGTTATTTTTTTAGAGCTCAAGAAATAATTCTGCTGTGCAGCGCACACACACACTGCAGTGGAAACTGTCCCCCAGTGGGGTGGACGGGCAGGGAAGCCAGGAGGTGTGAGGTGCTAGCACACAGTTTCCAGGGGATGAGTGATGGAGAAAGGAGAGCAGTGTGGCCTGGGGGAGGAGTGCTGCCCTAAGGGATGGGAAGACAAGGTCTCTACCTACTGTGCTGTCAAGGAATGGTGGGGCCTTGGCCACAGGTCTCACAATGGTGCAATGATGGGTATATCCACATAAGGGAGTTATCTTGTCCCCTGCTATTTAATTTGTCAACATTTTAAAAATGGGAGATTTTATTTAATTGTATGGATACACAATGTATTCATTTTCTAGGGCTGCTGTAGCAAATTACCACAAACCAGGTGGCTTAAAACAACAGAAATGTATTCTCTCAAGGTTGTGGAAAAGTCCAGGGGTGGGCAGATTCAAGCTTCCTCCATGGGCTCTTGGGAAGAGTGTGTTCCTTGCCTCTTCTACCTTCTGTTGGCCCTGGGTGCTCCTCGAGTTGTGTCTGTGTAACTCCAGTCTCTGACTCTGTCTTCACGTGTCTTCTTCTGCTCCCTCTGTGTCTTTTCCTTTTCTGTCTCTTATAAGGACACTTGTCATTGGATTTAGGGCTCATCAGGATAATCCAGGATGAGTGCATCTCGAGATTCTTAATTTAATGACATCTGCAAAGGCCCCTTTTCCAAATAAGGTCACTGTTCCAGTTTGCTAAAGCTGCCAAAATGCAAAATGCCAGAAATGAATTGGCTTTTATAAAGGGGATTATTAGGTTACAAATTTACAGTTCTGTGGCCATAAAAGTGTCCAAACTAAGGCATCAACAAGAGGATACCTTCACTGAAGAAAGGCCGATGGCTTCTGGAACACCTCTGTCAGCTGGGAAGGCACATGGCTGGCATCTGCTCATCCTTTGCTCCCAGGTTGCATTGCTTTCAGCTTCTGATTCCAGTGGCTTTCTCCTTAAGCATCTGTGGGTTCTCACTTAGCTTATCCAGGGCAAACTCTGGGCTTCATCTCTTAGCTTAGCATCTCCAAATATCTGGCTCTGTGTCTGCTCTGAGCTCTCTTAAAGACTTTAGTAAACTAATCAAGACCTGCCCTAAATGGGCAGGGTCAAAACTCCATGGTCACACCTAGGGTGGCTGTATCTTTTGGGAGGCCACTGTTCAACCCACTACATGCGGTTTTCCTGGCATCAGTCAGACGTAGCCAGCATTCCCATGCAACAGCGGCTGCTCTGTTTCCGCAGTTCCATCACTCTGCTCCCACCACCCCACCACTAAGCCACCCAGTCACTCCTTTCTGCTTAGTCCTTATAGGCATTTGAGTTGCAAACCCTGCCTCAGGTCAATCACTTAATTTCTAGGGCTTTCATTTGTTAAAAAAAAAAAAATGTATATGCATACACACACATAACTGATGGGATTTGAGAATTTCTTTATCATGAGCTTCACTTCTTTATGTTTCAGGTCCTGACTCTTCACCCATTAAATGAGAGGCTCATGCTAGCTTACAAAAAGGATTAGCAGCAACACCAATAACTCAAAAAAAATTCAATTGTTTAACAAAAATTCTGGGTTTCTTACTCTATGCTAAGCACATGGTGGCTCAAGGAAAAGTCAAGAAGACAGAAACAGTCTCTGCAGCTTCATGAAGTTTAGAGGGGATTTTGAGAGTCCCAAATAAATAAATTGTCCTATATTCAAACAGTGGAAAACTATGGCAATTAAAACATAAAATCTGGGTGCATCTCACAGTCACAGTAGTGAGCATCTGTAAGAAGTTCAAGAACAGGAGAACTAACCTATGGTGATAAAAGTTACTTGATGTAGGGGGTGGGCAGTAGAGACGGGCAGCTTCCTGGGATATTGGAAATGATCATAACTTGATCTTGGTGCTGGTTCCAGATTTATACACATACAGAAATTCATCAGGATCAGGCATTTTTCTGGGTGTATGTTATACCTCAATACAATGTTAACAAATATTCCCACCCATTTGCCACCAATAAGTGCTGTTGAAAGAACTACAATGCTCTGCAAAATGACCTGATGAGATTGGGTTGGGGAGGTTGGGGAGGTCCAGGAAAGCTTCCCCAGGGGAGTCAGAAGAAGAGGTGGCAAAGAGGGTTTCACATAGAGACTAGCCTTCAAGGGGCACTGAGGTGAGAGAGACTTGACATCTGGAAGATCTGAAAGAACGCCAGAAAGGCTGGGGCACAGGGAGCAGCAAGAGGGAGTGGTGTGAGGCAAGCCTGAGGAGGTAGGCAGAGGTTAGAGTGGGCAGCCACTGGTAGCCCACCTGAAGGATGTTGCGCTAGGCTCTGAGACCTCTGGAGGGGCTTTTGAGCAGGAGGCACATCATTGATTACTGTGAAAAGAGTGACTAGTCAATTCAGGTACAATGAAGGGTCTCTCTGTTACTTTTTTCCCACTTTGCATTCAGGGGTCCACTCATTTAACATAGATCATATCTTCTCTAACTTTTCCTACTTATTCTGCACATAGTACAGAATAGTGCCCATGGAGTCTTTCTCTGGCATACACTCTGGATGACGCAGGTAAAGCTCTCCCAGATGTGACCTCTGGAGATAGACTACATTCCAATGTACAGATCAAGACCTTTCACCAGATAACCAGCCAGCTCGGTTGTCTAGTGCCCCACTGCTCCCACGGGCTTCCATGGGAACACTATGCTTCACTTGTTATCTGTAGTGGAATATGCTTGGGAAATAACTTGGTCCACACATAATGCGATGTTAATGTGCAATAGGATTATCTAAGGGAGGGAAATAATGTGGAACATTTCAAACTTACCCGAACCATGGAACCCTTTTGGGGTGTGAACAGTATTAGCAAATCAAGGTATTATTCCATGGAACACACTTTGGGAAATGGTGACCTGAAGTCTGACTGCACAGTGCTCAGGTTCTTTTTTCTCTTGAACTTTTTATTTAGAAATAATTTCAAACCTACAGGACAGTTGCAAAGATAATACAAAACTGATTCGGAAAACTCCAACATACGCTACCACCACCACTACCACTCACTGCTAATTCCCAGATACACCAACTTTAATGTTTTGCCATATTTCCCATATCATTCCATCTATCTATCCATCTGTTCTTTCCATCCATCTACCTATCTTCCTGTCTGTATGTCTACCTGTCCATCTGATCTATTTATTTTCCAGACATTTGAGAGTAGGCTGCACTCATCAGGCTCCTTTGAGACATAATTCTTCTATGTACATTTCCTAAGAACAAGGATATTTACTTATATAACCCCTTTAAATACAGTTATCAACTTCAAGAAATATAGCATTGATATAAAGCTTACAGTCTATTTTCCGATTTCTTCATATGTCTCAATAATATCCATTTGAGCCTTTTCTCTTCCATTATTAGATTCCATCCTGGATCATGTATTGTCACTGTCTCTTTGGTTGCTCTTGCTTAGGTTCAGTTTTAGTTTCCTTGGATGCTCAAACAAATACCACAAAATGGGTCGGGTTAAACAATGAGATTTATTCACTCACAGTTTTGAGGTTAAGAAAAAGTCCAAATCAAGGTATGCTTGTTCCATTAAGACTGTGGTGTTCTGGGCCTGGCTGCTGGCGATCCTTTTTCCTTAGCTTGCCACATGGCAAGGCACATGGTCTCCGAGTCTTGCCCTTCTCTTCTGGGTACTGTTGATGTTCAGCTTCTGGCTGCTCCCTCTGTGGCCTTTTTTTCTCTTTGAATTTCATTCTCTTATAAGGACTCCAGTAATAGGATTAAGTCCCATCCTGATTGGGATGGGTCACATCTTAACTGAAGTAGCCTCATCCAAATATCCTACTTACAATGGGTTCACCACCACAGGAATGGATTAGGTTTAAGAACATGATTTTCTGGATTATGTGCAGCTCCAACCCACCAAGGTACTTTTTACTAGTTAGTGATTTATGGTATTAAAATGAGCAATCACTTTTAACTTAGTTCTTTCTTAAAATAAAATATAAATAAGTGACCAAAAGTTGAGGTTGTTATTGATGCTTGATTTTCTCAAAGCTTTACATTCTTCCTTCTCGCTCTTCGTATTTGTTCTTTGGAACCTCATTCATCTTTGTTGGCTATAAATTATTCTCTTCTCTAGTGATCTTTAAGTACCTAAAAAACTTCTACTGACTCCTCATATCATTTGGAAGAAACTATTATTTTTTAACCATTTCAGAAATCACTATAAAGCTAACTGGACTCCGACCCCATTCTAAATATCACTGCTGATATGAAAAGCAGTGTTTTTCATATCTCAAGTCCAAAATCATGTTATCTGTTGTAGAAAATTTTAGTGGAACAGACTGCAAAGAACCCTAGAAATGTTAATTCTGACATAGTGAGGTTTTTGGTATTCAACCCAAGCTTTGCATTTCCTTTGCAATTTTCAAAATGCACAGCCTCATGCTCTCTTTCAAAGGCTCTGGTATTATCCAGAAGCAATTACGAAGAAAAACGAAATTACCTTTCGTCATTCTATCTATTCAGGGCCTTGGAAATGCAGACTGACAATGAGCTGACAATTATTTGCAATCCATTTTCAGTTAATTTCACCATAAATTGAGCCTGAGTACTGCTGACAAATAAAATATATTATTCATCTAAAAACATTCTCTTTGGGGCTCCAGATCTCCAATCTATTTCATTAGTGATCACAGCAAACTAAGTTGGGAATTGATTTATGCAATACTTATCCCTCTACAATAATTAATTAGGAAAATAATACTTTGGTGGAGCTTTGAAAAGGAGCAGTTTCTAAGGCTCTTTGATAAAAAATAAAACTTTTAAAATAATTATGAGACAATGTCCCTAAGGGAGTCGATATGCATTGCCTCTGTCTATTTCCACAAGACGCTAGACCTAAATCACAGTCAGGGAGAGCTCCTTGAATCTCAATGCAATTCATCTACAGTTCTTGAGCCTGTATTACGTGCCAGGCACCATGTGCTGAGTCTGTGAGGGTTACAGAAATGGAGTAGAGTGGGTACCCCATCCTCAATGAGGGTACAAGGCCAGGGAGTCATGTCCAGTATTAAATGTGCTCATAAATGCTGTCATAGATGCAATAGCAAAGTGTTTTGCCCTCATAGAGGCTGCAGGGATTGATTCTGCTTGAATCATTAGGGAATGCTTCACAGGAGAGAGCAGCATTAGAATTGGTCCTAGGTACAGTTGCAATTGCTGTTGGCTAAGGGTGGGTGGGAATGGGAGTGCATTTCCAGGCAGACAGAATAGTATAAACAATTCCAGAATAGTATAAACAAATACAAAGAACTAGGACAATTCCAGGAGGGTTTGAGAAGATGTGAGAAGTCTAGGGTGGCTGCGAGAGATTAGGAGAGGAAGGTATGTTGGGACCAACTTGTGAAAAGGGGACTTAAAGTCCAAAAACTTTATTTTTAATAAATGGGAAACCATTAAAGGTTTCTCGGTCAGGGTCTTTGCCGTTCAGATGATATATCTGATGGCACTGTCACAGGGTGAAGGAGTTCCTGGAAGTTATAGTAATTGTCCTGGTGGGTGACAATAAGAATTATGAGAGAGGAAAATGGGGGAGAGATGCAAGAAGGAACAGAACTGAGTCCATCCCCTCAGGAGAAGTCAAGGCACTCTGAGGTCAAGGTGTTGGAAGGAACTTGTGGTTATTGAAGTCTTGGAGGTTGTGAGCAAGAGATGGTGAGGAAAGGAATCTATGAATCAGGACTAAAGCCGGGAAGGAAGGTGAGAGTGCCTTGGAAATTGATAGATGAGGATGGTGTTCTTTCACTCTGAGTCATTTCTTCATTCACAAACCTGTGATGGAGAACCTACTCCACTAGGCACTGGGGATGCAGGCACAGATAAGACCCATTATATCAGCAGCATTGTTCAATGGGGGAATTTAGGGGCTTGGAGCAGGGAAATGTTTCAAGATTAATTAACAGAACTAGAAAGTGGGAAGTCATTGAATTCAGAATAATGTGTACAGCGTCACCAAGGCCTTGTAGAGAAATGGAAAAAGCCAGGAAAGGACAACTGCAGAATGTTTAAATTCTGGAAATCAAAAAAATTAAAATAGAATAGAATAGAATAAAATAAAATATATGGGGCAAACCAAGGACCCAGTGGCAGTTTGACTAAATAGTTAAGATTTCAGGCAAGTCTGAATGGCACCTACCACTGCAGTTTCCCTTGGCAACAGAGCCCTCCAACTGTTGGTATGAACAAAGAAAATAGTATAAAAATAATTTGTTTAAAAATGAGGTGTAGGGCAACTCCAAATCTAGTCATCTCCAAGTACAGAGGAGTTTGGTTAGGATTGGGAATAAATAGTTTGAGTTGAGTTTGCATGATCAAGAGCTAGTTGTACCCACTGACTGGAGTGAAATCATTGGAAATAAACAAGCTACTGAATGGATGCTTGGAGTAAATATGAGCAGCTCATTTCCTGGTTATCAACTGAGACAGTTTAGTATCAAAGCAGAAATAGCAGCAAGCTACTTAGATAGTTCACACATCCCTTACTCCTGCCCAAAACTCAGCCATGCCTGTCCCCAAGGTTCTGGCAGTCTAGTAAAGATGATATGCTTGTAAAAGATTATAATGACCACAGAAATGAATATAGAAATATATAGAATTTATGACAAAGATAAACACAGGGTTCTAAGGAGGTTCAGAAAAGGAGCTATTGCCCTCCAACAGAGGAAGTTAGGGAGGGGATCCCTAGAGGAGGAAGTGATGAGTGGAATCCTGAAGGACTTAGGAGTTAGCTGGGGAGTAATGGGGCAGAAGGTGGAGGGTACATTCCAAGCAGACAATGCAATTTGTTCAAAGATGAGAGAGAGGGAAGGAGGAAGGAAGGATGGAAGGGAGGGAAGGAGGGAGGGAGACAGGGAGAGAGAGAAAGGAAGGGAGGGATGGAAGTAGGAATTGGTGCATTTAAGGAACTGTAAATCATAGGGTTTAACTAAAGCACAGATTCCTAAGTGTGGAGTGGTAGGATGAGATTGGAGGTTAATGGAGACCATTCTGCCCGAGGTTGGTTATGCAAAGTACTCAAAGAACCGCTAGGGGGTAGTGTTGTCTAACATCTCATCCAGGCCACCAGCATCTCACACCTACTGGAGCCAAAATACCCTGCTGCCCATTTAGGGCTTGGGCCAGTGGGTTGATGTCAGGCTGTTCAATCAAATGGGAAACAGGTTGAGGTGGAAAGCTGTTGAGTTTAATTTTGCACCAGTTGAGTTTGAGAGGCCTACAAAACACACATGTATAAATATCCAGTAGTCAGCTAGTGTTGCCAGATAGCATGGGCTTCAAAGGTAAGGTTATTTTTTGAGCAGTGGTATTGAATCCAGAATTGGGAAGAGGCACTTGGGTAGAAGAAACGAATTGCCTTCCTCTTGAAAGTATTGAAATACTGGGCTGGAGAGAGGAGGTACCTCCTTGTCAGAGGATTGATTAGAAAATGGGTACAGTATACATAGTGGGGGAAAACATTTAAATTAAAGAAAGAGAAGTAGGAGTCATTGGAAGAAAATGTAACCCCAAAGAATGCAGAATGCCCAGAAGTGAGTATTGGAGAAAAAAATGGGCTGAAGGGGTTTGCACCTGGGACAATTATGGGACACAGTAATAAAGAAATGGAGCCCGAGAGATAGGTTGTAGTAAAGTGTTAATGCAGTGAGGAAGGGAGTGTTGGCAAAGATTTATGTAAAGTTATTAGAATATTGGTGTGACCTTGTGGAACAAAGTAAGTCAGGGTTCCCAGAGTAAATGTGTGTGACTCTGGCTTCCAGGAAAAACAGAGGAGGTATTTGGATGACAAGTTGGAGAAGGAATCAGGAAATGCATCTCCAGCTTAAATGTTGAAAGCAAGTGCAGGGCAATTTCATTTCAGAGTCAGAGGAGGTACGTGAGATGCTGGATGGGAAGCTTAGACTTCAGTATCCTCACTTGATAGTTGGGTAAACTGAGACCCAAGTCTTCAACTGGTGACCACCGGTCGAAAGTCACATCTGCAGGTGAAGCTTTTAAAATTTTATTTGGTTATCAAAGGAATTCTTGTACATAATTAACTAATGTTAAAATGTTATAGCAAAAAACAAGAGCTCCCTGCCCCACTCATCACTCCCGAGGCCCACTCTTTAGAGGCTGCTCAAATTTTTAATCTATTTCCTCTAATATTTGCAATTATTTCTTGATTCATCCGATTCAGATGTTTATCTATGGACCTCCATCCCTGATAGATGACCACTGGGACTTCTCACACACCCCTCCCTCTTTCTCTCCACGCACCTCTGATGTAGTTGCCGCACGGTTTAGGATACATCACCAGTCAAGGCTCATGGTGTTACAACTTTGCAAAGATTTTTCACTCCTGAGCCAATTCATGCACGTAAGCTCATACTACATTTCTTGTACATGCTTTTAGTTTTTGTAGCGTTCATAACTGTCCTGTTCTTCTATTTACTTAGCTTTCTATTTAGCCAGCCCGAATTTCTTTTAACTGCTCTGGCATCTTATCGTATACCCATCAGGACGAATTTTTCCATCTGTTTTGTTTAATTTTGTTTTTTTCCTAAAGCCTCTTTCTGCAACCCTCTGTCCTCTATTCCAGTCTGGACTGGTTCCTGGTTCCTGGAACTTGCCCTCAACAGACTGTTGTTGGATCTCCTGGGTCCTACATCCCGTATCTTTCTCTTTCTTCTCTTTCTTGCTGGAGAATAACCTTTAGGAGCTTCCTAAGATACATGGTAGGCAAATTTTTGTGTCCTTGTATATAAGCTACTAGTAATAGACACCCCCAAAAGAGTTTCAGGGAAGGTAAGGCTTTTATTTTTGTCTCACAGTAAGAAATCCAGGTATGGTACAACAGCCCACTACACCTTCAGGGACCTAGGCTGCCACCTTTCCACTGACTGCTCTTAGGGAATGCTTGTCACTGTGATCATAAGATGCTTTTCCAGGCAGGAAGTCAAGAACAGAAGAGAGCAAATGATGTGTGTGCTACTTGCATCTTACCTCCTTTGAGGGATTTTTCCTAGAAAGCCTCCATTTACATTTATTGCTCAGAAGTGGGTCAGGGGTATACCCCTCATTTGCAGGAAAGGCTGGGAAATCTATATTTAGCTGCACATTGTCACTTTCAACAGGTTCTGCTAGAAAGGAAGTGAGGAAAACTGGACATTGAGTAAGCAACCAGCAGCCATACTTTGCATGCTTAAATATTTATTTTTTTCTATCTGCCTGGTTGATTGAAATCTTACAGGAGAATAGATTTCTAGGCTAAAAGTAATTTTTCCATAGAATTTTGAATGCATTGCTCCATTGTGTTCTCGCTGCCAGTGTTACTCTTGAGAAATCTTGCAGTTCCAGTTTGCTAAAGCTGCCATTACACAAAATACTAGAAACGGATTGGCTTTTATAAAGGGGATTTATTAGGTTACAAATTTACAGTATAAAAGTGTCCAAACTAAGGCATCAACAAGAGGATACCTTCACTGAAGAAAGGCCAATGGTGTCTGGAACACCTCTGTCAGCTGGGAAGGCCCGTCTGGTATCTGCTGGTCCTCTGCTCCTGGGTTCTGGGTTCTGGTTTCAAAATGGCTTTCTCCAGAATGTCTCTAGGCCTCTGTTTCTCTTAGCTTCTCTCTCTCAGCTCTTGTGCATCTTTGCTTGTTCTCCCAGGGCATTTCTCTCTAAGCATCTGGGGGTCCTCTCTTAGCTTCTCAGGGCGAACTCTGGACTTTATCTCTTAGCTTAGCATCTCCAAACATCCTTCTGTCTGCATCTCCCAGTGTCTCCAAGCAATTGGGTCTGTATCATGATTAGCTCCTCTCCAAAATGTCTCTCTCAGCTTCTCTGAGCTGCTTTTCTCCATGAGCTCTCTTAAAGGACTCCAGTGATCTAATTAAGACCCACTTGGAATAGGTGGGGTTGCATCTCCATGGAAATAATTTAATCATAAATCTTACCCATAGTTGGATGAGCCCCATCTCTATAGAAACACTCAATCAAAAGCTTCCACCGAACCAGATTGGATTAAAAGACTGTAGCTCTTCTGGGGTCTGAAACAGTGCCAAACTTGCCTTTCTGATTCTCAATTCTTTGTTAGGTGACCTGGTCTTTCTGTCTGTAAGATCTTAGCATCCTCTCTGTATCTCCAGCATTCTGAAATGTCGTAGTAACATACTTTGGCATGGATCATTTTTTTTTGTTCATTATGCATGGTATTTGGAAGATCCTTTTGATCTGGATATTCCTTTATTATTTCTTTGACAATTCCCTCCCTTGCTGTCTTCTGTTAGGTTGTCTGATCTCCTGGGCATTTCCTTGGCTCTATCTTCTAACTCTTCTATTGAGATTTTTATTTCAGCTATCATTTTTTAATTTCTAAAATCTCTTTTATTATCTAATTATTGCTAATTATAAGTAGTATTTGTCTACAATTATAATGATCTAATTTTAGGCTAAGTGGAGCTTTTAAAAGTAATTTTGGAGTTTTGCCTTAGGCTCAAAGACTTGACTAGAGTTTATCACCATATTCCAAAGAAAGTTGCTTGACCATCCATACAGGACTTTCTAAGAGATAATAAAACAAGAACTGTGCCCTGAACCTACCTCTAGCCCATATATGAAGATGGAAAGAAGGAAGGAAGGGAGGGAGGGAGGGAAAGAATGGAAAAAAGTGAAGGGAAGTTTCATGGCACACAGTCAAGACACTGGGAGTATCTGCCAGGGGTGGGACTGACATCTCAGCTGCCAGCCAACCTGTTCTGTGCTGCTACCTGGGCAGAGTGTGGGGGAAGAGTGTTCTTGGGAGAACTAGACCCATGTCCTCTGGAGTTAGGGGATAAGATGGGTGGCAGCCAGAGAGATTAGTGCCTTCCAATCACCTAAGGCTGCCTGGAGATGCTGATGCCAGGGTAGAACAAAGACAGGAATGCACTTGGAATGGTCAAAACTTCCATAGGATTGGACAAAGGACTAAGTGGGAAACGAGCAACATAAGAGCCAGCTCAAAAGGATCCCACTTAAGAGGGCCGTCCCAGCAGAATGAACTTGTGTCAGGAGTACTTGGAAGCAGAATTAAGGGACCATCATGAGCTTGCACGGGGCTTCACCAAGGGAAGTATGACAACAGCGCAAGGTCAAGGATCCCATGAGACAGTAGGCTAAAAACCCTACCTTAGAAAGGATCAGCTTTGGGGCACCTACCACACAGAGGCACCAATGCCAGGCATAACAGCCCAAATCAAATACAGTTTTCCTCCTCTCTTCTGGTCCCTGTTCTCCTTGGGCATCAGTTAGTGTATGGAGGATGAAGTGGGGTGAGGGAGAGATAAAGGAATAAACTCTGCACCTCCACTTCCATTTGGAAGAATTCAGGGTCACTCCCAAGCTAGGAAAGGAGAGAAGATATGAAGCAGATGAAAGATGAGATTAGACTGGACATTTCAATACCTGAAAAATACTATTCTATCCTCTAAAGGTGACAAGGAAAGGTTTAGAATTTGCCCAAGATGTCATCCAGGTGCAGGGGGAGGGGAATCTAACAGAGCAACTTTGAAGAGGGATGGGAGGAAATCAGGTTGTTTCCTGCCTGCACCCTGTCAAGTACAACCCATTTAATAAGCTAATTATAATTGCATTCTTGTTTTCTCTTCCATTGTCCCTGTCCTTGTGAAATCATACTTTTGTCATCATTTTAGTGTGATTCAGGAGAAGAGATGGACACCTGTGGTCAATATCTTTCTTTAACTACATGTCAATGCAACTACTTTTTTTTTTGCACTAATAGCTCTCAAGGACTCTGTTGACCTAATGATACTTGAAATGAGAAATCAACAGACAATAGAACAGCCCCAAATTTACACTTAATGTTGGGCATATTCCACTTCATGTAGGTTATTTAGGAGAAAAGTTACAACAATGACGTTGTCACTACCTTCTGAACTCCTTTCTCTGAAAGGGTCATCGCTGACTGTCACATCTGCCACCTGGTGGCCACTCTGACACACACAGGATGCTAATATTACCAAACTGCCTAGACCTTACCTTCCTCCCTTCCTTCCTTCCCTCCTTCCTTCCTTCCTTTCCTTCCTTCCTCTTTCCCTCCCTCCCTCCCTTCCTTCCTTCTCTCCTTCCTTCCTTCCTCTTTCCCTCCCTCCCTCCCTTCCTTCCTTCTCTCCTTCCTTCCTTCCTCTTTCCCTCCCTCCCTCCCTTCCTTCCTTCTTTCCTTCCTTCCTTCCTCTTTCCCTCCCTCCCTCCCTTTCCTTCCTTCCTTCTTCTTTCCCTCCCTCCTTTCCTTCCTTCCTTCCTCTTTCCCTCCTTCTCCCTCCCTTCCTTCCTCCCTTCCTTCCTCCCTTCCTCTTTCCCTCCCTTCTTTCCTTATTCTTTCCCTCCCTCCTTTCCTTCCTTCCTCTTTCCCTCCCTTTCTCCCTCCCTTCCTTCCTCCCTCCCTTCCTTCCTCCCTTCCTTCTTTCCCTCCCTCCCTCCCCCTCCCTCCCTTCCTTCCTTCCTTCCTCTTTCCCTCCCTCCGTCCCTTCCTTCTTTCCTTCCTTTCTTCCTTCCATCCACGGTGTGCTAGTTTGGGGCAGGTTATGGACATGGTGAGAGCTCTGTGTCCTTCTCCTTCCTTGAGGAGCACACCATCTAATGGGGAGAAAAACATGGGTTTTTTTAGGGTGGCTTGCAGGAGCTGAGACTCTAAGGTCCAAGCCTGTGTTTTCAACCTTTATTTCTTTCAACTGGCTTCTTCCCTACAATTTAATAAAAGATACTTAAATCTGTGTCATTTTTTAAACAACAACAAAGCAAAAAACACACAAAAAACAACTCTCTCAGCCATGCAACCCCTGTAACCATCTCCCTTCTTTTCTTCTATCCGTAGTCAGGCTTCTCTAAAGAGTCCTTGTCCTATCTGCTCTTTCTCGCCTCCAACTTGTATTTTTTTTTCTTTATTTTATTTTTAATGTATTTTATTATAAAATAATTAAAATATGCAGAAAATAAGAATAATATAGTAACTACACATGTATTCATCACCCACCTTCATCAAATATTGACATATATCATATTTGCCTCAAGATCTTCTTTTCCCAAGAAATAAAACATGATGGAGAGTGTTGACCCTCTCTGCTCCTTCTCTGTGCTCCTGTTTTCCCTCCTTCCTCCCCAAAGAAAACCACAGTCACGAGTTCACTGTTTATCATTCCCACACATGCTTCCACCCTCTACTACGTATTTATGTATCCATAAGCATTGAATACATTATTTTGAATGTTTGTAAACTTAGCAAGTCATTATGATGGTTGCTTTTTAAAATCTCCACCTTATATTTATTTTTCAGTATATATCCACATTCAAACATGGAATTCTAGTTCATTTTCACCACTGTGTGTTATTGCATTGTATGAAGATAACACAAATTATACACCCATTCTTCTTTTGATGAACATTTAAGTTGTTTTCCATATTTTTCCATTTTAAATGATGTTTACTGTGAACAGTCTCATACAATTCTCCTGGTCCACATGTGCCGTTCTTGAGAAGACAACCCTCTGCCTTTCCTCCTGTTCTGGAAAGTGGGAAAGGACCTACCCTGGCGTCCTCTCCACCAAGGATCTTTGCTAGCCCAGCACATCCTCCAGTGACACCAACAAATGTCTCTACTCCCAGTGCTGGATATGGTCTTCTGTCTACCCAATTTGAAAACAGAAGAGAGTCACCTTCCAAGCTGATCCCACCATGAAATGAATCTACTTCTGAAGATCCAGAACCACAGTAAGATGGGTTTTTTCCTCACTCTACTAAAGTAACTCTGATTTCTTTTTCTCTTTGTTTTATTGTTATCAAGTGATGACACAATGGTTCAAATGGAAACTTCTTAGGATTATAACTTTTAAGATGATGGTTTACACTTGACATTATGTAAATGTCAATCTTATAAATGAATGGCTTCCAGGTTATTCTATTTGTAGGCAGAGAAATTAGAGGTCTTGTTGTTAACAAGTCCAATAAAATAATCCAGAAACACTGCAATAGTTTTTTTTTTCTTTGCCAAACATGTGACGGGTTTGAGGATAGCATTTTCTAACTCTATAATATATATCTAATAGTAAATTGTTTCCATCTGATTTGATTTTGAGTTAGTGAAAGTATAATGTGTTTTGAGTGCTCTTTAGGAGTCTCATCCATTGATCTGGAAACTTAGCATTTCTGACCTCTCTTCTAAAGTGATTTTGGATTTTCTCTCATTTAATTTCACATGGAAGCCAGATACAATTATCATTCCTAGGATAATGTCATATAGAGGTAGTTTATTTAGAAGCGAATTTCATGAGTCAATTGTTTCCTTTCCTTCCATTTCTGGACAGTGTAGGGGTCATATTTCATAGTTACTGTTTGCCAAGTCCGCCATAGCGTGACTGGTCCTAAGAAGTTTTACTGGAGCAGTCTTGCTGTTGGGGACATTTAAAACTCAAAGTCCATCTCTGCAGGCAAAGTGCTCGGCATGAAATCCAAACCCTTTCCTGGGGCCCACGGGTTCTGGGGGCAGGGCCCTGCCAGGTTGCTGACACCCTCCTGCTCACCGTACTTCTTTCCCCTCAGAGACACGGAGCTCCTTCCCCCTGACCCCAAAGGCCTTCCCCTATTTATTGCCTACCTTGCTCACGAATCCTCAGGTCTTAAATGCAATGTCCTTGGATAAATTTTCCCTGGTTTCTCACTCAAAACCCCACCTTTACTTCTTCTTTTTCATCCATCCTCCACCTTTCAACTTGTCATTAAAAGCACTTGTTTTGACATGCATTTATATAATTTTTGAAGTGATTATCTGTTGCTGTGCATGCTCATCTACATCTCCATTTTGCTCATTTTCTGTATCCAGTGCTTTTCAGGCAGAGAGTTGGGGGTGCTTGTGGCATTTGGGAGATAATTCTTCCTTGTGTGATATATGCTGAGGGAATCAGCTTATGCTGTGAAAACGATGCTCAACAAACAACCCCCAAATTTCAGTGCCAACAACAGACACTTAAATCCCACTCACGGGTCCGCGGCTCGGCTGCTTGGCTGGGCTCTAGTGTCGGGTCTGCTCTGTTCCCTCGGGTCTGTTTCTTGTTCCAGGGTCCAGAAGAGGGGACAGTGGCTGCTGGGTAGGTTCTTCTCACCTCTGCCCAGAACTGGCACCTTCTCTTATCTGCAAAAATCTTCTGGTCAAAGAAAGTCTCAAGGCCCCAAGTCAGTGTGGGAAGCTTGGCATCCACAACAGCCATGTGCTAAACATTGGGAGTATCTCCCAGTCACTGGGGACACTCCACAGATGCTCCTTGGGGGCTGAACTACTCCCCCATCCACCCCCAGCTCCCAGTGAGAACACTTTTCAGTGCCTGGCACACAGCAAGCCCTCAGTGACTATTTGGTGAATAAATGAACTTTGCCAAATTGTCCTCCAGAACAGCTGCCACAACTTACTCAATGACTGGAATGTGCTACTGGCATTCGTTGAATGTCTTTTACACATTAACCACTTCTTCCACGCAAAAAGGTACTCCATTTTAACTTTTAATTGCAAAGTTGAGAATTTTTCATACATTTAGTGACAATTTCTTTGGGGAATTCTATATTAAAGTCTTTTGCTCATTTTCCTATGAAATTTTTCTTCCTCATTCTGAACTCTTTTTATAGCTAATGAACATTTTTTCCAGTTTGCCTTTTAAATTTTTTAAAGGAGTTTTTGACAGGCAGACATCATTACTACTCTATGGCCTCATCTCTCACCCTCCCCCCCACCCCTCCCCCCAGTCCCCAGTGCTTAAGTGAACATTTTTACTGGTGACATAGTGTTCTATCAAATGGACAGATTATAATGTATTTAACCAATCCCTTATGATGGGCTATTTGCATGTTTCCAGGTTTTCCCTCATAAACAATGTGATGAAGATCCTTGTGCATAAGTCTTAGAAGTGAAAATGTCACATCCAAAGATATTTTTAAAGTTCTTGATACATTTTGCCAAATTACAGAGACCCCACTCCCCAGACCTACTCCTCAGGCCTCACACCCCATACCCAACCCACAGACCCCACTCTCCAGGCCCCACTTCTCAGGCCCCATACCTCTCTCCCCAGGTCGCCACACTCCAGGCCCAGTTGATAAAGCTCTCACTGGCTTTCTTCTACCACAGAGAGCAAGGTGAGAGGGTGAGATCGGGGGACTATGGATTGCCCAGAAAACCTCCAATGCTCCTTCTGCCTGGAAAGCTTCTCCCTGAAATCTTCCACGGAACCCTCTAGTCATTCAGGTCTCCCTGAAATTGTACCTCACAGCCATTTCCTGATCCCTTCATTTAAGAGAACCGCTGGCCCCAGTTCTCACTTTACACTTGTTTTTTTCCATAATAGCACTTATGTCTATGTGACAGTATCTTATTAATTTACATGTTTAATTTCTTTCGGTAATTATCTTGTCTGCTCTACTGACTACAGTATCTCCACCACCCAGATCTGCTTCTGGCACAGAGAGTAGTGGTTCTTAAATTGACTGCTCTTTGGAATCACCTATGAAGCTTTAAAAATCCAGTTACAACCCAAAACAAGAAATATTGAAATATTAAAGCACTTTAGAAAGAAAATGCTAGATTTCATTTTCTCTGAGAGATATAGAAAGTAGCAGATACTCTCAAGCGTGTTTATTCATTGCTATGAAGTTTGGTCCTTGTTAAACCCTTTTTAATGTCATTACTAGAGGGTAGTTTTGGAAATTATGGAAATTATTAGAAGTCTTTAATAAAACTGTTATTTTCTTGGAAAAAATGTACTGAAGGAACCAGTCCAAGTATGTGCATGTGTGTGTTTTGGGTTGTGTTTTCCTTCCAGTCAGCAGTAGAGGGGGTTAAATCTTTTGCACTAGCTGTGCCTCCATTATTTTCCTGTAGAAATGTGACCTGCTAACTATAGGATGGTGCCTTGTACAATTTTACTGTTTGAGACCAGCAACAATTAAGCATTTTCAGGAAAAACTCATTTAACCTAAGGATTCTTAATTTATTGTGGATTTTGAATTTTGTGTGCTACTGCGATCTATAAAGAAGCAATGATAACGAAATCACTGTTCACCGCTGTGTTGTATATAGAACTTAATACATTCAAAGGGGGAAAAATCATTGTTCATTTCTCTCTCCAAACCAATTAAATCAGAGTCTCTGGGATGGAACCCAGGCATTGGTAGCTTTTAAAGCTCTCGAGGAGATTACAATGTGCAGCCAAGTTTGAGAGTCACTGAGATGGAAGGAACTCGGTAATATTTCTTGGATGAATGGATAGAAGGATGGATGGATGGATGGATGGATGGATGGATGGATGGGAGGATACTGTGAATCAGAAATTTTGGACTTGGTCCCAGCACTGTAACCAATGTGCTATTTGACCTCAAGCTGTGTCACTCTACTTTTTCTGAACATCCATTATAGCACTAAGTTCCCCTCCAGCTTCAGGACTTCACGATTCCCCTTCCTGGTCATAGCAAGAGTCTAGGAGAAGCCTGGGGACAGAATGATTGAGGCTCTACGGGAAACTTCATCCAGCTTAAAGGTGATTCTAAAAGGAAGCTCATTACTGTGGCACCCTTTTGCCCAAGACTGGAAAGCCTATGTGAGGCTCCCAGGAATCTTGCAGTTAGAAGAACATCATACAGCCATGCACTGGGTGCGCAAAGGAGGGACAGAATGACTGATCCCTAATCCCAAATACACCACTGGGAAGAAGGGATGTGTGTATAGGATATTTGGGGCCAGGGGAGAAGGAGAGATATGCATTACCTGGGAGTCCTCACAAACTTCCTTCTTGGTCATTGTCTGTTGAAGTTCTTCTCCATGGCTGTGCAAGTGCTCCCTCTCACCTGTGGGCTACTCAAGCTTCTCTGGCTGCTGTCATGGCTGTTTTGCTGGAACTTAGGGGGAAAAAAAACAAAAAAAACATGCTGCCAGCCCAACTCTGCTACTGTCACCCTACACAGACAGGAAAACAAGACGGTCTCTTACTGGGAAAGCCAGCTGCTCATGTTTATTTAAAATACTGCACAGGCATTTACAACAGAAGACTCACGGTGTGGCCTGTCTGAGTCTATTATTCTCCAGGCCCTAGTCCCTGGGGCTGCTTACATACAGCTATTTAGGCTTTCCTGCTATGTGAGATTTTTCTACGTGTCCCTAAGCATCTGTGCCTGCCTGGTCACCCAACAGTGGCCACAAATGATTATCACTCTCCATTCCCCCTCTTCCTATAGCATCTCAGGGAAGGATACTTGTAAATTCAGAAGAATAACAAAATTGGGGAATTAGAGGGCAGGCACCTTAGAAACTGAGTTTTATTGGCTTTGGCAACAGGTGAGAGCAAGATATCACACAACACACGCAGGAGGGCTTCCATCTCAACACCTTAACGTGCATATTGAGATTACACATTCAAATTATTGGTGTGTGGGGGGCGGAGTGGAGTATCAGTACACAGCTTCGTATAATATTTGCTGTCTACCTTTAAGAAGGAAATTGGCTGTCTTAGGGCCCTTGCAACTACTTCTGTGCTCTGATTCCTGGCAAACCTCTGTTCTGTCAGGATAAACCCCAGGAGGGGTATAAGAGATACAAAGAACTTCTCAAGAACAAACATTTACTGAGTACCTACTTTTTTTCTCTCTCTTGGGAAACAAAAGAATATTTAATGCTTTTGGGAAAAAAACATAACATATATTTACAACACAAATTTCCATGAGAAAGTGCCCCTAAAGTGAAATTCTGACAATATAATCACAAATAACTATGGTGAGGAATAAATGGAGGCAGAAATTTTTGAAACACCAGTAATCATCATTTACATGTACATCAAATTTTATAGTTGGCAAAGTATTTTCATGCGTTTGACTCCCTAGATCAGAAAATACATTATATACAACTGTTAAGTGCTATGAACCAGAAGCTTTGCAGGGATTACTTTACTGATGGAGGTTAAAGGTCACAATCAGCAGGATCTTTCTCCTGCATCTTGAACAAAACCCAAAAATATCAAAAAGATTTTCAAAGCTCTTTTTAGAATAAGAAAAGAGAAAAATACAGGAAAGATGGAAGTATTCTAAAACAAATTATTCAATGGATGGCTTGATAGGATTTAGACGAAGATAATGCTGATTATTAGGAACCAGCATGAATTCCTTAGGGGTAAGTCTTGAAAGATTTACTTCACTTCTTTTGCTTTTTCACTTTTTAATATTCGTTTATCATATATTCCATCCAAATTATATAATCAGTATCTCAGTATCGTCACATATCTGTGCAATCATCATCACACTCACTATTAGACCATTCTCATGACTCCAAAAGAAAATTATCAGATAGAGACAAAAAAAGAAAATCCCAAACACCCCATATCCCTTCTCTCTCCCTATTATTGACCCCCAGTATTGGTGTGGTACACCAGCACTGTTGATGAAAGAATTTTAAGATATTACTGCTAACTATAGTTTGTAGCTTGCAATAGGTATTTCCCCCCACATACCACTCTATTATTAACTCTTTGTGCCAGCGTTGTACATTTGTACCAGTTCATGCAAATACTTATTTAAATTTGTGGTGTTAATCAGTGACCTACATGACTCTAAACAACGCCTTTCAACCCAAATCACCTACAATATAGCACTATCCCTTACTTTCCCACCAACAAGCTACCCTCAACCCATATATTTCCAGACATTTTAAGTTCAACCTTGTTATACATTCTGAACATATTATGTCACCACTCCCCCTTCTATTTCTGCCTACTTCTCGGAATCCTATAGTCTGCATTTTAAGATACTTAGTTTACATATGCCAATTAGTTCATATTAGTGAAATCAAACAACATCTGTTTGTGTCTGACATTTCACTCAGCATTATGTCCTCAAGACTCATCCATGTTGTTGCGTGCTTTAGGACCTCATTTCTTCTCACTGCTGAATATTCCATCATATGTATATACCACATTTTGTTTATCTACTCATCTGTTGATGGGCATTTGGATTTTTTCCCCCTTTTGGCAATTGTGAACAATGCTGCTATGAACATTGGTGTGTAAATATCTGTTTGTGTTCCTGCTTTCAGATCTACTGGGTATATACCGAGTAGCCAAATTGTCAGGTCATAGGGCAACTCAATATTTAGTTTTCTGAGGAACCACCAAACCATTTTCCTCAGCGGCTGAACCATTTTACACTCCCACCAGCAGTGAATAAGTGTTTCTATTTCTCCTTATCCTCTCCAATTCTTGTAGTTTCTTGGTTGCTTAATAGCAGCCTTTCTTATGGGTGTGAGATGATATCTCATTGTAGTTTTGATTTGGATTTCCTTAATAGCTTATGAAGATGAACATCTTCTAATGTGGTTTTTAGCCATTTATATTTCCTCTTTGGAGAAATGTTTATTCATATCTTTTGCCCATTTTATAATTGGGTTATTTGTCCTTTTTCTGTTGAGTTGTAGGATTTCTTTATATATTCTGGATATGAAACCCTTATCAGAAATATGGTAACCAAATATTCTCTCCCATTGAGGTGGCTGCCTTTTCACCCTTTTGAGTCTTTTGAAGCACAGAAGTATTCAATTTTGAGGACTTCCCATTTATCTATTTTTTCTTTTGTTGCTTGTGCTTTCGGTGTAAGGTCTAAGAAGCTACCTCCTATCACTAAGTCTTGAAGATGTTTTCCTGTATTTTCTTCTAGGAGGTTTATGGTACTGGCTTTTATATTTAGGTGATTCACTTTGAGTTAATTTTCATATAGTGTGTGAGGTAGGGGTCCCCTTTCATTCCTTTGGATATGGATCTCCAGTTTTTCCAGCACCATTCATTGAAGACTATTCTATCCCAGTTCAGTGGATTTGGGGGCCTTGTCAAAAATCAAATAATCATAGATTGGAGGATCTATTTCTGAACTCTCAATTTGATGCCATTGATCAATATATCTATCTTTGTGCTAGTACCATGCTGTTTTGTCCACTGTGACTTTATAATAAGCTTTAAAGTCAGGGAGTATAAGACCTCCCACTTCATTCTTCCTTTTCAGGATTTTTTTGGCTATTCATGACCGCTTTCCCTTCCAAATAAATTTGATAACTAAGTTTTCCAGTTCTGCAAAGAAGGTTGTTGGAATTTTGATTTGTGCTACATTGAACCTGTAGATCAATTTGGGTAGAATTAACATCTTAACAATATTTAGCCTTTCAATCCATGAACACAAAATGTCTTTCCACCTATTTAGGCTTCCTTTGATTTCTTTAAGCAATGTTTTGTAGCTTTCAGAGTACAGGTCGTTTACATCCTCAGTTAGGTTTACTCTTAGGTTAGATTTATCCTCTTATTATCTGTGATGGTTAGGTTCATGTGTCAATTTGGCCAGGTGATGGTGACAAGGTGTCTGGTCAAGCAAGGACATTTGTGGCTGGTTAATAAACCAGAATGCTGGTTTATTAGATCATCAGTCAATTGATTGCATCTGTGGCTGATTATGTCTACAAAGGGCATGCTTTTTGCAATGAGAGAATTCAATCAGCTGAATTTAATCCAAATCCATTGAAGACTTTTAAAGGAGAAGAGAGAGAACTTTCACTCCTTCTTTAACCAGCCACCCTCTCCTAGGGAGTTCATCCAAGACCTTCATCGGTGGGCCAGCTCACTGCCTGCCCTATGGAATTTGGACTTATGCATCCTTCCTACAGAATTTGGACTCATGCATCTCCACAGTTGTGTGACTTTCATAAAATCTCATATTTACAGATATCTCCTGTTGGTTCTGTTTCCTTAGAGACCCTAAGTAATACATGATCTTTTTTATTTCTTCAGGATCTGTGGTAATGATCCCCCTCACATTTCTGATTTATTTGCATCTTCTCTCTTGTTGACTTTGTCAGCCTTGTTAAGGGTTTGCCAATCTTGTTGATCATCTGAAACAACCACCTTTTGGTTTTATCGATTCTCTCTATTGTTTTTGTTCTCCAATTCATTTATTTCTGCTTTAATCTTTATTTCTCTTCTTCTTGTTTTAGGGGTAGTTTGCTGCTTTTTTTCTAGTTTCTTCAGTTCGTCAGTTACGCCTTTGGTTTTTAGCTTGTTCCTTCTTTTTAATATAAGCATTTAGAGCTGTAAATTTCCCTCTCAGCATCACCTTCACTGCATCCCAAAAGTTGTGAAATGTATTCTTGTTTTCATTCATCTCCCAATATTTACTAATTTCTCTTGCAATTTCTTCCTTGAGCCACTGATCGTTTAAGAGTGTGTTGTTTAACCTCCATGTTTGTGGAAGTTCTGGTTCTTTGGTGTTTATTGATTTTCAACTTCATGCCATTGTGATCAGAGAATGTGCTTTGAATAATTTCAATCTTTTTAAAATTATTAAGACCTGTTTTGTGCCCCGAGTGCCTAGTTTTTAAGATGCTAGGGATACACACACACACACACACACACACACACACACACACACAAAACCTCTTTGATTTCAAGATGCTATAGCGGGTCCTCCCCTCACAGCCTACCCTACCCACCTCCAGTCCCTTCCCACATGCACATAGAGGGAATGATCTCTTCTATAGTAAAAGTTTTCACAGAAGTCACCTCTTCATTTAAAAATGAAAAAAAGTTGGAGAAGGCCATTATGGGGCAGGAAGGGGGCTCCTGGCCAAGGAGACATTTTTATAGCAACCATCTTCTGGAACAGCCAAGGGATGTCCTGATTCCGATTAGGATGCATCATGTAAGTGCTGCGGCAGCTAAAACAACATAAACACAGGAGTCCACGTTCTCGGAGATGTCCTCCCCCCAGAAAGACCCGGGGATGGGGGTACATTATTTCAAGCAAGGACTCCTGGGGAACAAGACGCTGGGGAAGCCAGCAGGCGTGAAGAATCCCTTCTCTGGGCCTTAGTCCGCATATCGAAGAGGTTGCCCAAGTGCTTGTTAATCAAGGGACACCCCGATTCCGTGGAATCCCCATGCTCATCTCTACTCTAATTCTGGCCTAGGAGTTAGAGGGCTTCCGATGCCCCACGAGGAGCAAGACAGGGATTCGGAGGGCCCGGAATGCAAAACTTCCCAGGACGCAAGACGCAGTCCCTTCCGTGAATCGCCTGGAAGAAAAACTCACAGCCAGAGCCTAACATCCAACATCGCAGCAAGACACCACCACAGCGATCCCGCCGAGTCCAGGCCCCGCCTTCCCCGGGCTATCTTGCGCAGGCGCAATCGCTCCTCGCCCCGCCTCTATGCGCATGCTCTGCTCGACCGCGGTGCTCCGGGCCGGCGGCGGCGGCGGCAGAAGCGGCCGCGGCGAAGGAAGTTTCCGCTTTGCATTCCACCCCGGTAGCAGCTTCGCAGCCGCGGACAGCTTCCTCCCGGCGTTCTCCCGGCTTCGCTGCTGCCGCCTGCCAGCCCGACCGGATCATGGGCTTCCCCAAGGGGCCGGAGGGCCGGGGTCTCCCGGAGGTAAGGACATGTCGGGGTTCCCAGGAGAGGGCTGAGCCCCCAGGGGCGATGGACAGAGGGGGACCCTGGGCTGCCTTTGGGGGCGCCCCTCCCCCTTCCTCAGGTGTCTCCGCCGCTGGGGAACACCAGCCCTGTCAGCGCGGGCGAGGGGGTGAGGTGGGTGGGGACAAACTTCAGTCGTTCCCCGGTCTCCTGGGGCGGAGGTGGCCTTTCCAGCCAGACACCTGCCCTGGCGCAGCCGGTGGTCCCGCGGGGCTCGGGAATCCCACCTCTCCGCTCTCCCGGGCAGTTTCCCCTCACCCCCCAGTGCCGTAAGGCTGGCCCCGAAAGCTGAGAGTGCTGCGCCGTGGAGGTCACGGGACGCGCGCGCTGGGATGGTCCTGCCCCGGTTGTGCGAAAGGTGGGGACCTTCTGGCGCCGAGCCGCCGCCTCTGTGGGGTTCAGGGGCCCCTGGACCAGCCCCATCCGCCTTGGTGTCGGGAGAGAATGCCACCCTGCATTTACCGCCACCCCCCACGGCCCCGGGCGGCGGGAGGAAGTTAGGAAACTGTGCGCGCCCCGGGTTTGTGTCCCGCGGGGTCAGTGCACCGCGGCCTTGGTGGCGACGCGCTCTTCAGTGGGACTGTGCAGCTGGGGACCCAGCGCCCAGTGGAAACGGCGCCACCTCTCCGGAACATAACTGGCGCCTTTCCAAGGCGGGTGGGGTGGTGTTATTAATTCCTTACTGGGTTCCTGGGAGAGGATAATCAATGGTTTGCGGATTTCCACGTTGATTGCGAGCAAAGGAAAAGCGCATTACCTTCTGGCTGCAAATATCACTTAGTTTAATTGGTTGCATCCGTCTTCCTTCTCAGTTAATTGACTCAGAAGCCAGGCTAGTTTACTAGATTCTTGAGAGAAATGGAAACCAGGCTGCACCTCCACTCCTCTTTCAAGGCTCTGAAGCAGGCTTTGGGTAGGGGGACTCGTTTCTTCATACCCTGAGCGGGCCCTTCACACTTACATGCGTGTGGCTGAATTTGCTTTTCTGTGCCCCTCCCAAATGCTCAGTTCGTTCATCTCATATGTTCTGGGTGCAGAAGCTGGAGAAATAGTGATGGGAGGACAGACACGTCTGTTAGCCTGTGCTTTCAGAATGCAAGTCCCGTTTGTTGTTTCCTTAAGAAAACCTCACATGTATAATGTCGTGGAAACAACTGTTTTTGATGAAACCTTACAGCCGGTTGCCTTGATGGGATCTGGGATTGTGAGGAGCGATCCATACTGTGATATCTGAAGTTTTCTTTTTGCCACTTGTTTATTCTAGGCCCTCATGAAGTTTTTGCCTGGCCTTTTGCTGTAGATTCCTGCCTAGTCACCTGGGTTCTACCTTCCCACAGCGCTATCAGTTGGGTCTTTCTGAAATAAAAAGCAACCTGCTCCTGTATGTCCCTTTGTTTTAACTATTCATGCCAGGAGGATGGGTGTGATATGTCATGTTCTCTCAGAGCCTGGCAAAGGCACTTGGGGTGAATAAAGTCAAATTATTATTATGTAGTTAAAAAAAAACCAGTACATGCAAATATGGATAATCTGTGTCATTAGTCTAGTTAATTAATTAAATTCAATTTTTTTTAACCCTCTACTGTATGTACGTGAAATATAGAAAGCTAGATTTGGCTCTGCCTTCTAGCTTACATGAACTGCAGTAGGGGACAATTGAAAATTTACAGTGCTTGGTTTAAGGGTTCACAGTCATTGGTTTTTATCAGAATTTTAGTTTTAACACTTGGATATATTAACTGGCCTGGTGGGTTTTTTATGGCTTTAAAAGAGGTTTTTCTTTAATTCCCTGCATATTAACCAGTGGCCCTTTTTCATTTTGTTTCATTGTTAATCTGCAAAGTGAATTTGAAGTCTTACTAACTCTCTCCACTCATTGTTTTCTGCCAAAAGTTATTTCACAAGTTATATTGCAAAAGTGAACTTCATTCTGGGAGTGAGTAGATGAGAAGCGTGGGCTTTTACATACCATGGGGTGGCTAGCAGGTATTCCTAAGTATGAGTTTCAGGCAGGGATGATGCTCTGTGAGGTATTGTTGTCTGCCTCTTCTTGAAGTGTTTCCATGGTAAACAATGGTTAAACAGATGAAGGGCTCCTGTTTTGCATCCAGGAGTGTTAAGAAATAAATAGATCACACACCCCCCCCCTTCTCTATGTTTGTGAACCATATCTGCTTTTTATGTTATCTTTTCTTTGAGTCTCTCCACAAGTAGATATTTCTCAACCTTCCTAGATCTTTTACGGAAGGAAGAGAAGGTATGAATAATTAATATTACTTTCTTTATTTCTTTATGTCCACTAGGAACTAGAGATTGCTAACCTTCAGAACCTTTAGTAGGCTGGGCCAGGGCCATTCAAGAGAGAGAGAGGGAAGTAAAATAGCATTGGCTCAAGACTGTTCTCCCCCTTCCCCCATCACAAAGGATTATCAGTCACTTCAGTAATTCCATGTTGAGCTATATGTTAATATGTATGCTCCCTGTCTTAGCAATTTGTGCCTCAAAATAAACTTGCCTTTCTATTATCAGTGTCATCAACATGAAACGTTTTGTTAATCTATGGCTTGCTTAGATATTTTGTGTAATGAATTGAGAGCATCATTCCATATATAAGTGCATCCTTTGAACCTAATGCCATTTGGGTGCAGAGGAGTAAACGGGGGTATAATATTTGGGTCCTCTCCTAAACCAACTAACAGTCCAGTTGTAAAGCCAGACGTGTACATAATACCAGACATGCCACTCAGAAGAGGTGGATGCTTAACTGTGTGAATGGCATGGACTATAAATAAAATAGAAATGCAGAGGAATGACTGTTTCAGGATGGCACTGAATAGCAGCTAGAATTCAAAGGTGGTTTCTGGATGGATAGAGAATAGCAGGAAAAGGGGAGCAGTGTGAATAATGAAGAAATGGGAATGGGCATTGCTTGTCTGGGTTGGGCATAGCCATGTCTGGATTATTTGGTGTGGGGTGGAGGGAAAATAAAGGATGAAGCTGAAAAGTTAAATTGGAGCCAGAGAACCGAATGTCAAACTAAGGCATGTGGAATTTATCATGTAAACAGTGTATGATGCATTGAAGGTAAAGAATGGGGCATGAACTAAAGAGGGATAATGTGAAAGCTGTGATTTAGGAAGGAGTGAGCAAGACAAATTAATAGAGAAGAAAGATTGAGAGGCAATTGCAATATCCCTGGCATGAAATATGAATAAAAGGAAAGGGAGGATAAATGTTTGATGCATAGTAAATGAAGAATTAACCGGCATTGTTGGGTGAGGAAGTAGTCAGAGGTAGATATGAGGTGTTATTTTATAGAGAGAGGTTGTTTCTGATTTTCTGCAATAATGGAAGGGAGAAAAGGCACAGTTGATGGAAATAAGTAGATGCAGAAGTTACCAGTATATTTAAATGGTAAATAAACACCTGGAGTAAAAGGAGGATATAAATTAAAAATTTTAAATCAAATCCCAATTTAAATAAGTTAGATGATTTCACTATTTAAGGCTGTCCTATTTGGCATTCATCACCCTTTAATATATCTGGGTTGAAAACCTTCCTTATATTTGCTTTGGAGATCAGAAAGAGAAATGCAGAGGAAGATACATATGTAAATTCCTTTCTTTGTTCTTGCCCCTCTTGTCAGTAACATTTTGCACCAGGGTGGGTACAAAACTAAATATTAACAAAACAATGAAAATCCTTGTTCCTGTCTGTAAGGAGTTTATCATCTAGTGGAGCAGCCTGTGGAGTAAACCATATGTTAGAGAGGGAGGTCATGTGCTCTCATCTTCTCTCTTCCTGATTCTTCAGCACCTGATGAATAGTCTGTACTACCTGTGTGTGTCTTCTCCCTCTACCTGTGATGACTTGCATCTCTTTGAGGACGGGACCCTGTTTTTTGTGACTCAGGTAGCACTGTGTCCACATGTTTCTGCATGAATGCTTGCTGGATTTCTGGGAATGGAATCAGATGCAGGGATACAGCCCTGTCGCCTGCGCTTTAGCAATGAGATCATGGCATTGGGTTATATCTGGTGTTCCTTTTACCAGTCAAATTTTTAACTTTTATTTTAGGTGGAAACAAGAGAAGATGAAGAACAAAATGTCAAGTTGGCTGAAATTCTGGAGCTTTTAGTTGCAGCTGGGTATTTCAGGGCAAGAATCAAGGGCTTGTCACCTTTTGACAAGGTAAGAGGAAACCTTTCTAACTATTAGGCTTTTTTTTGTCAGGATTACATTTGCCATGAGAGGGAAGGGAAAGAGAGATTATATTTTTAACTTTTTATATTCCAGTATTTCCATTTTTCCCTAATTCAGATTCATTATAGAAGTGTTCAGATTTCCTATTAAGAAAAAACAAATGGGCATCTGACAAAAGCTGCACCGTTTCTTGATAAAAGCAAGCAGGAAACTAGGAATAGAAGGAAGCTTGCTTAATGTGATAAAGGACATATATGAAAAACCACAGTTAACATCATACTCAATGGTAAAAGACTGAAAACTTGCCTCCTAAGGTCAGGAACAAAGGGGTGGCCGCTTTCACCTCTGCTATTCAGCATTGACTAGAAGGTCTGGCCAGAGCAATTGGGCAAGAAAAAGAAATAAAAGGCATCCAAATTAGGAAGGAAGAAGTAAAACTCTATTTGCAGATGATATGGTCCTATATATAGAAAATACCAAACCATCCACAAAAAAGCCACTAGAGCTAACAAAGGAATTCCTCAGAGTTGCAGGGTATAAGAGCAACATACAAAAATCGGTTGAATTTCTATTCAGCGGCAATCAACAATCTGAAAAGAAAATCAAGAAAACAATTCCATTTGCAATAGCATCTAAAAGAATAAAATATCTAGAAATAAATTGAACCAAAGATGTGAAAGTTGTGTACAGTGAAACCTACGAAACATTGCTGAAGGAAATTAAAGGCCTAAATAAATGGAAAGACATCTTGTGTTCACGGATTATAAAACTTAATACTGCTAAAATGTCAGTACTTTCCAAAGCGAGTGACAGATTCAGTATAATCCTGATGAAAATTCCAGCGGCCTTTTTTGCAGAAATGGAAAAGTCAGCCCTCAAGTTCATATAGTATTTATTGCAAGGGTCCCCAGATAGCCAAAACAATCTTGAAAAAGGAGATTTGGAGGACTGGCACTTCTTGATTTCAGAACTTACTACCAAGTGAAAGTAATCAAATAGTATGGTACTGGCATAAAGATAGCTATTTAGACCAACAGAATAAAACTGAGAGTCCAGAAATAAGCCCTCAAGACTATGGCCAATTGATTTTCAGCAAGAGTACAGATCCATTAAATGGGAAAAGAATAGTCTTTCCAACAAATGGTGCTGGAAAATGTGGATATCCACATGCAAAGGAGTGAAAATGGTCCCTACCTCACACTATATAAAAAAATTAACTCAAAGTGGATCAATGAAGTAAATAAGAGTGCTATGATCATACAAGTCTTAGGAAATTCATAGGGGAAATCTTCTTGACCTTGTATTTGACAATGAATTCTTACATGTGACACCAAAAGCGTGAGCAACAAAAACATAGATGAATTGGACTTCACAAAAGTTAAAAACTTTTGTACATCAAAGGACATTATCAAGAAAGTGAAAAGACAGTGTATAGAATGGAAAAATTAGTTGCAAATCATACATTTGGTTTAATATACAAAATATATGAAGAATTCCTACAATGCAAGATCAAAAAATACAACCCAATTAAATAATGAGCAAAGATTTTGAATAGATATTTTCAAAAGATAGACAGATGGCCAATACACATGAAAAGATGATCAACGTCATTAGCCATTAAGGTATGCAAATCAAAATCATAATGAGATACCACTTCACACCTACTAGGATGACTTATCAAAAAATTGGAATTTAAGTGTTGACGAAGATGTAGAGAAATTGGAACCTTCATACGCTCTTCATACACTTATATGCTTACTTGACATGGGATTGTAAAATGTTGCAGCCTCTGTGGAAAGTGGTTTGGCATTTCCTCAGAAAGTTACACATAGAATTGCCATATGACCTCGCAATTCCACTTCTAACTATATACCCAAAAGAATTGAAAGCAAGAATTCAAACAGATTCTTGTACACCAGTGTTCATAGCAGTATTATTCATAACAGCCAAAAGGTGGAAACAACCTAAGTGTCCATCAACAGATGGATGGGTAAACAAATAGGTATACATAAAATGAAATATTATTCTGCCAGAAAAAGAAGTGAAGTTCTGATTCATGCTGCAACATGGATGAACCTTGAAAACATTACATGAAGTGAAATAAGCCAAACACAAAAGAACGACTATTGTATGATTCCACTTATACGAAGTTTCTGGAGTAAGCAAATACATAGAGGCAGAAAGTAGATTGCAGGTTACCAGGGGCAGCAGTGTGGCGGTGGTGGTGGGGTGTGTGGAATGGCAAGTTATTGCTTAATGGGTGTAGAGTTTTTGTTTCAGGTGATGAAACATTTTGGTAATGAATGGTGGTGATGGTAGCATAACATTGTAAATGTGATTAACGAATTGGATTATACACTTGAAATGGTGTCACAGTTAAATGGTTAGAATGGTAAATATTATGTTATATATGTTACTTTAATACACGAGTAGATACGTACTGAAGTCTTTTTCTGTGCACAAAGAGTTAGGAAATGCAAAGAAGCAATGATATACTTCCCCATTTCAAGGAACTTACAGTTTGGATGGGGAGATAAAGTTCATGTAAAATAAATTAATCTGTGTTAATAACAAGCTATCCCAGGTCATCATGCTCAGAGATAATTGCCACATATTCTATGTCTGGCCAGACAGCTCTGAGTTTGGAGGAGGGAGAAGTCACTGCGGGATAAAGTCTTTTAATTCAGCAGGGCCTTGAACAATTATGCATAAGGTGATGAGGGCACAGAGATAAGACAAGGACCCTGCCTTCGTAGAGCCCCACTTCTATGGAGTAAGGAAGAGAGACAAATAAACCAACGAGCATAGAATATCTAGCTGGACTCGGTGAGTGCCACTGTAGAGCTGTGCACTGAAGTGAGGCATCCTCCCAGAAAGGCAGACTGGGAAATCTTCCTGGTGGAAACAAGTGGAGTGCTTCCTCGGTCCCGGTCCAGCTGTGCACAGCAGACTTCCCATGGATTGTTTTCTGAGGCATGTGTCTACCCATACCTCACCGCTGAAACTCTGGTTAGTTAGGTCTGAGCTGGGGCCCTGAATCTGTTTTATCAGGCATTTCATGTGTATCTAAAACAACCAGGGATACGATCCACTGCTGTTTTTCTACTATCAAGCTGTGTCTGAAAAGGATCTTATTTCAAAATGGCTTTTTAGCCTTAGTTTCATTTGTATCTCAAAGATATCCTGTGACATAAGTAGAGCAGGGTAGATGAAAAAAAATATGTTTGAAAATTAAGGAATAAGCCACAAAATTCCAGCCTTGCTGCCCTTGTGTCTCAGAATTCCTCTGGAATCTGGCACTTGCCTGAAATTGGGTCAAGACTTCTCATAGCTGAGAATTAATGTTCTGTCCCTTTCACTATAAAGAGGATCCATGAATGACATGGACATTTAATAGTAATACTTAGGGACTGTGGGGAATCATGTGTTTAATGCATGTATGTGAGGGGAGAGAAGAAAAAGAATATGAAATACCATGATATAGTTAGGTTCTGGGTCAGCCAGACCTGAGCTGGAACAGTTCCTTGCCTCTGACAGCCGTGTAATCATGGACAAAAGGTGCCAAACTTCTTGTCTTCATCTGTAAAAAGGGGATAAAGATTTCTACCTCTTAATATCCCTGTGAGGGTCAAATGTGAAATACCTGGTGCATTGGATGTTCAGCATAAATGTCACTTCAGTTGTTTTTTCCTCTGACTTTGCCTTCCTTCACTTATCTTAGCATAGTACTGTGCATATAGGCAATTCTGAATAAACAGATACTTATTTCTGGACTGCTTTTTATAAAGTGATTGTTTAGATTTGCATTGTCCAGTAAAGTTATGACTAGCCGCATGTAGCTATTTAAATGAATAAAAACTGGATTAATTTAAAAGTCAGTTTCTTGGTCACACTAGCCACATTTCAAGTACTCAGTAGCTGCACATGGCTCGTAGCCACGGTATTGAACAGTGTGGGTACAGAACATTTCCATCACTGCAGAAGGTTTTATTGGACAGTGCTAGTTTAGCTACATTGTAGTTGATGGAGTTAGGGGGACACATGGCCACTCTAAAGCTCTATAATCTTGTATGTTTACTGAGTCTGTAAGAACTATTTTCTACCTCCTACTTCTTCCCCTCTCCCAGAACTAGAAAGTGAAAATTAGTGTTTTCTTTGTGTCTTGCAGGTGGTGGGAGGAATGACTTGGTGCATCACCACTTGCAACTTTGATGTGGACGTTGATTTGCTCTTTCAGGAAAACTCTACAATAGGTCAAAAAATGTAAGTTATTGGAGTTTTCCACAGAAGAGCCTAAAGAGGGAGAAGGGAGCTAACTTTTGAGTGTCTGCTATGTGCCAGAAGTTGTGCTAGGTACTTTACATATTTTATTTTAATTTTTATGACAACAGGTATTATCCTTGTTTTACCAACAATGAAACCGAAGTGGAAAGAGACCAAGGTCACATAGCTGGAGAATAAGAATGATTTGATGATTGGGCTGTTTTTAACATATATTCTTCATCAGAATTTCTAGTGGCAATTAGTTTGTTTCTTTCCAAAGACAGCTAATTTGGATAAACATTGACTATGGGGAGGAAAGGAGAATTTTTTTCCTCTCCATTGCTCCTGTGTAAGGCAGAGCCTCATTAACCCACCTTTGAAAAAAGGCTGTGTGGGCTCCCTGCTAGAGAGCTCAGCTGGGGGTACCCTGCCCAGTCTTCCCTAGCTCACCAAGGGCTCGGTGATGCCATTAGTCTGTTTGGAATACCCAGTTTGGCCCCCAGCCCTGCCAGTGGCGGCTGTGTGACTCTGTGCAAGCCACTCCTTTCTTGGGTCTCAGTTTCTTTACCTGTAACGAGGAATGTGTGATTTCAGATCTCTCTGATTCTGTGACTTATTTTACTTATTTTTTTTATGCATTACCCCCCTCCCAACAAAAATACTTCAAAGGATTAAAAATAGGTTATAATTATGTATACAAAGCAGTAAGATAACCACTTACAAAATGACAGAGAAAGGAAGCAAATGGAAAACAGGTGGGAACAAAAGGCATTATTATGGGTTGGGGCAACCACAAAGGTGTTGGCCCCAGAAGGCTTTGTTTTCCTAAAGGTGAGCCACGGATTTGGTGCTAAGATTTTTGGCAGCCAGAGAAAAGAGAAATCCATGGTCAGTTACCCCATTCATAGTTTCCATGCAGTGGAAGAAAAACTGGTTCCTGAGAATCTCGGATATTCTTAACACCAAGACCAAAGGCCATCTCTTGAGGCCTCTTGTTAAAGAGAACTTTGATTAACACAGGGACACTGTGCTCCACTGTGCCCAGGTGCGAATAGCAGAGCTCAACATCCATGACACGGGGCCCTATGGGTCTATAGCATCTTATTAAAACAACCTTTAGTCCTTCGGGAGGCAATGCAAGAGTCCAGCTGTGTGGCTCTCTGATGGTCCAGCTAGATCCAGAAATAGATTTGTTATTGTTTTTTGTTTTTATTCTGTAGGTTTTAAATACACGAAAGTTAAAAATAATTCAAATCCTACCGAAGGGAACAAAAGTCTCTTCTTCTTCCTGTCCTACACCCCAGTTTTATTCCCTAGAAAGAACAGGCTTTAGATTATTCAGAGTGGTCAACTCTGTGTTTCCAGTTACGCATGTACTTCTGTTTCATTAAAGGCTAGTGAGAATAGGAAATTAGCTCACCTGTGGTACTTGCTACATTTCCTTCATCAGCCCTCTTCCAGTCTTTTAATTATTATCCCTTTTTCTAATGATCACTTTTGTGCTTTTAACCTACTTAAGCTCTGTTTCTTGATCCATTTGTACAAGATTGTTTTTCCTGTTTCTCCTGGTTCCTATGAAGGGCAAACATTTTAGTATATCTATTTTTCCTGTGTAACACAGTGAATCTTGTGGTGGACAATGACTGTGATTGACAGTACAAATAAAAAAAGTTCTTTCATGAGCAAGAACGAATGTGTGTCACTATTACAAGGAGTTGACAGGAGAGTTGTATATGGGAAAAAATGCAACTCTTGCAGCTATATGCAGCTATATATAGCAGTAATATTTTAACATTCTTTCGTCAGTAGTAGCAAAGGTACCACACCGATGCTGGGAGTCAGTAAAAGTAGGGGGTGGGGAGAAGGGGTATAGGATGTCTTAGATTTTTGTTTTCTTTCTTTTTTTTTTTTTTGAGTAATGAAAATGTTCTATAATTGATTGTGGTGATGAATACACAACTTTGTGATGACATTGGGCCATTGATTATATACTTTGAATGGATTGTATGGTGTGTGAATGTATCTCCTACATTAAAAAAACTTACAATGACATACCATTTCACATCACTAGAATGGCTCCTATTTCAAAAACAGCATATTAGAAGTGTGGAGAGGATGTGGAGAAATAGGAACACTCATTCATTGCTGGTGAGAATGTAAAATGGTGTAGCCAGTGTGGAAGGCAGTTTGGCATTTCCTCAGAAAGCAAGGTATGGAATTACCATATGACTTGGCAATCCCACTACTGGTATATACTCAAAAGCAATGAAAAGAGGGACTCCAGTAGATATCTGCATACCAGTGTTCACAGTGGTGTTATTCACAGTTGCCAAAAAATAGAAGCAACCCAAGTGTCCGTCAACTGATAACTGATAAGTAAAATGTGTTATATATATCAGATGGAAAATTATACAGCTGTGGAATGTCCATCCATTTATATAGGTCTTCTTTGATTTCTTTTAGCGATGTTTTATAGTTTTCTGAAGATAGGTCCTTTACATCCTAGATTAACTTTATTCCTAGATGTTTGATTTTTTTAGTACGTATTATAAATGGAATATTTTTCTCAGTTTCCTCCTTGGATAGCTCGTTAGTAGCATATAGAAACACTACTGATTTTTGTGTGTTGATCTTGTACCCCACCATTTTGCTGAGCTCGTTTATTAGCTCTAGTGTCTTAGTTGTAGACTTTTCAGGACTTCCTACATATAGGATCATGTCATCTGCAAAAAGTGAAAGTTTTACTTCTTCCTATACAATTTGGATGCCTTTTATTTTATTTCTGTTGAATAACAGTGGTGACTGTGGGCAACCTTGTCTTGTTCCAGATCTTAGAGGGAAACTTTCAGTCTTTCACCATTGAGTATGATCTTAGTTGTGGGTTTTTCTTATATACCCGTAATCATGTTGAAGAAGCTTCCTTCCATCTCCATCTTTCAAAGTGTTTTTACCAAGAAAGGATGCTAGATTTTGTCAAGTACCTTTCCTGCATCAATTGACATGATCATGCGTTTTTTCCTCTTTGATTTCTTAACATGGTGTTTCTTAACATTAACATTAATTGATTTTCTTGTGTTGAACCACCCTTGCATGCCTGGAATAAAACACACTTGATCATGGTATATAATTCTTTTGATGTGTTGTTGAATTCAATTTGCAAGTTTTGTTTTGTTTTGTTTTGTTTTGGCGCATCTTTGCATCTATGTTCATTACAGTGATTGGTCTCTAATTTTCTTATAGTGTCTTTATCTGGCTTTGGTATTAGGGTGATGTTGGCTCCATAGGATGAGTTAGGCAGTATTCCCTTTCACCATTGAGTATGATCTTAGTTGTGGGTTTTTCTTATATACCCTTAATCGTGTTGAGGAAGTGTTCCCTTCTCTTCAATTTTTTGGAAGAGTTTGAGCAGGAATGGTATTAATTCTTGGATTGCTTGATAAAACTTGCCTGTGAAGCCATCCATTGATTTTTTGTTGTTGTTGGTAGGTTTTTGCTGACTGACTGAATCTCTTTACCTGTGATTGGTTTGTTGAGGTCTTCTGTTTCTTCTCAAGTTAGCATAGGTTGTTCGTATGTTTGTAGGAAGTTGTCCACTTCATCTAATTTGTCTGGCTTGTTGTCATACAGTTGTTCGTAATATCCTCTTATGATCCTTTTTATTTCTGTGGAGTCACTAGTGAGGTCCCCTTTCTCACTTCTGAATTTATTTATTTGCACCTTTTCTCTTTTTTTCTTTGTCAGTCTAGCTAAGGGTTTGTCAATTTTATTTATCTTCTCAGAGAACCAACTATTAGCTTTGTTTATTCTCTCTACTGTTTCTTAATTCTTAAATTTCATTTATTTCTGCTCTAATCTTTGTTATTCCTTTCCTTCTGCTTGCTTTGGAATTCATTTTCTGTTCTTTCTCTAGTTTCTCCAGATGTTTAGTTAGGTCTTGGATTTTAGCTATTTCTTCCTTTTTAATGTAGGCTTTTGGGGCTATAAATTTCCCTCTAAGCACTGCCTTTCCTGCATCCCGTAAGTTTTGATATGTTTTGAATTTGTTTAAATTCTCTTACGATATTTACTGATTTCTATTGCAGTTTCTTTGACCCACTGATTGTTTAAGACTGTGTTGTTTAACTTTCATATATTTGTGAATTTTCCAGTTCTCCACTTGCTATTAATTTCCAGCTTCATTCCATTATGATAAGAGAAAGTGCTTTGTGTAATTTCAGTCTTTTCAAATTTATTAAGACCTGTTTTGTGCCCCAGGATGTGGTCTATCCTGAAGAATGATCCATGAGCACTTGAGAAGAATGTATATCCTGCTGTTTGGGGGTGTAATGCACTGTATATGTCTGTTAGGCCTAGTTCGCTGATCATATTATTGAGGTTCTTTTTTTCCTTATAGATTGTCTTTTTATATGTTCTGTCTATTGAAGGAGAGTAGTGTGTTGAAGTCTCCCACTATTATTGTAGAGCTATCTATTACTGCCTTCAATTTTGCCACTGTTTGCCCCATGGACTTTGGTGTACCATAATTAGGTGCATAAGTAATTATGATTATTATTTATTCTTGGTGCATTGCCCCTTTTATTAATATATAATGTCCTTCTTTGTCTCTTATACCATTTCTACATTTAAAGTCTATTTTGTCTGATATTAGCATGGCTGCCTCAGCTTTTTTTGGTTACTGCCTGTCTGGAATATGTTTTTCAGTCCTTCACTTTCAACCTATTTGTATCTTTGGGTCTAAGATGAATCTCTTGTAAAAGGCACATAGATGGATCATATATTTTTTTTAAATCCATTCTGCCAATCTGTATTTTTTGATTGAGGAATTTAATCCATTGACATTGTGTTATTTCTGTAAAAGCAGTACTTACGTTAACTGTTTTATCATTTGGCTTTTGTTTGTCAGATCTGTTTTTTTCTCTCCTTTTATCCTTTTATTTATCTTTGCTGATAATCTTCTTTTCTGTACTCTCCTTTAAGCCTCTCTCTCCTGTCTTTACAGCCAGCAGAACTCCCTTCAGTGCTTTTTTGTAGGGCAGGTCTTTTGTTAATGAACTGTTTCAACTTCTGTTTAATCTATGAATATTTTAAAGTCTCCCTCATTTTTGAAGGATAGTTTTTCTGGATAAAGATTTCTTGGCTGGCAATGTTTCTCTTTCAGTATTTTAAATATATTGTAACACTGCCTTCTTGCCTCCATGGTTTCTGATGAGAAATCAGCACTTAGCCTATTTAGCTTCCCTTGTATGTGGTGAATTGCTTTTCTCTTGCTGCTTTCAGAATTCTCTCTTCTTCTTTGGCATTTGACAGTCTGATTGATATGTGTCTTGGAATGGGTCTGTTTGGATTTATTCTGTTTGGAGGACATTGGGCTTCTTTGATTTGCATATTTATGTCTTTTATAAGGGATGGGGAATTTTCAGTTGTTATTTCCTCAAATATTGCTCCTGGCCCTTTTCCCTTCTTTTTCCTTCTGGGGCACCCATAATGCATATGCTTGTGTGCTTCATGCTGTCAATCATTTCCCTGAGGCCCTGCTCAAAATTTCCCATTCTTTTCTCCATCTTTTGTTCTTTTGTCTGTTTGAATTCAAATGAACTGTCTTCTAGCTTGCTGATCCTTTCTTCTGCCTTTTCAAATCTGCTGTTGTGTGTGTCTAGTGTATTTTTAATTTTAACTATAGTGTCTTTCATTTCCATAAGATCTGTTATTTTCTATGCATTCTTTCAAATTCTTCTTTATGGTTTTCTAGTGTCTTCTTACTATCCATTATCTCTTTAGTCAGCTCCCTGAATTTGTGTAGGAGGTTTGTTTAAACATCTTTGATTTGTTGTTCCAAACTCTGTGTCTTCTCCGATTTTTTAATTTGTTCCTTTGACTGGAACATATCTTCCTATGTTTTAGTATGTCTTATGATTTTTTTCTGATTTCTGGGCATTTGATAACTTGATGGGTTTATTCTGTGGGTCGGTTTCTCTCTCTTGCCTAGGACTTTGTGTTGATTGGGTTTGTAATGAGGCACTTCTTTGATAGTTGGATTGTCAGTATTTCCCAGTCAAAGCATGGCCAGGTATCCATGCAGGGGACATAGACCAGATCCTGGGAGAGGATCTGAAAGACTCTGAAAAACCCTTGCACTTTCTGGCCTGCCCAGCAGATGGCACTCTTCAGCTACCTATTCCCCTCAGCCATGTGAAGGCAGGCTTTGATATCTTTTTTGCCAGATCCACGTCAAGCAGTCAAAACAAGAGGGCCCAACAGCATCTGACTAGGAGGAGCTGAAACTGTGGGATCCCGTGTTCTCACTTTGCCGGCCGATATCTGGCTCGTATTGGGCTGTTTCCCCCTCTGTACTTGGAGTGGAGGTCTCCCATGGACATCCCAGTCTGCAGCAAGAATTGGGCCTCCTGCTGCTGCTTTCCTCGAGGGTAGGGAATGGGCATCAGGAGCTATGGAGGGAATTACTTGCAGTCTCTGATCATGGTTTCTCAGTCTCTTTGTCCTGCACTTCTGTTGGTATTGTACTTATCTCGCTGGTCCCTGGAATCCCAAAGAGTCGATTCGGACAGTTTCTGCCTGGCTACCCACTGCTTTTGGATGAAAAGTAGGTTCTGCCATCCCCTCCCTAATCCTACATTCTGGAAGTGCCTCCTAGGGGCCCTTTTGTGTGCAGCACTCCTCAGTGGCTTGTGTTCTGCTCTGAGTCTCTGGACATGGGGACCTGTCTCACTGCTGTGAGAGGCTTTCTAGTCTGTGACCCCAGGGGTAGGTGGGAGGGGTCCTGGCCGCTGCCTGGGGGCACCTCCCGAGCTGGTGGGACTGAGTGAAGGGGAGGGAGGGGAGAGGAATGGTCAGTAAAGTATGCACATTTCCTACCTGGTATTTTTCTGTTTTTTTCAATTCAGCATTTGTAGAGTCCGTCTCCAGTCTATACCTTCCTCCAGAGTGCTAAGCAAGTGAGATTTGTCCTTATATTCACTGAATCTCTGGAGATGGTTTTTCAGGGGATGGCTTACATCACCATGTTGATGACATCACCTCTGATTTTTAAAAATAGCTTCTTTCTAACCAGCTTCTTAATCAGACTATTTACTAACACGAATTCACTGTCTTCTTGAGGACACTCTTCTTTGAAGCCTCTGATGTTCTGTTCCAATTTAAGCTAATTCCTTTCTAGACCTGTGGTACCCTGATTTGCTAGTTTTTTCTGTTGCTAGTTTGACTGTTTCTTGGATTCTATGTGTCCCTTCTTCTGAAATTTCTTTTAAGCTGTGCAGTGGGTCTGAGGCCATTTTCACCTTGGTGTCCTTGGGGAATATGACACACTCCCATCAGTGACAGTTCCCACTGTAAGTGCTGTTGGGGGAGGGAAGGAGGCAGCACATGTAGTTTGCAAAAGCTCCTTTGATGACTCAACACATTTCTCCTTCCCCTGGGGAAGCTCCCACTGAACTCAACAGGTATTGGAACATTGTGTTTTTTATACCATTTCTCAATCCCTTATCTATATTTCTGAAATCTAAAAAAATACCATAAGTGTCTTTTTTTTTTTTTTTCCAACTTTGGGTACAAAACTTATTTGGAAGCAAAACGTGACCTGAACTGATGTGAGGCTGTTTATAGTCTTTATTGATCCCACTTATTGAATATTCATAAGTTTTGCTGTAAAAATATTAATTTCTTTGATTATAGGGTGCTGTTCCAGATTCCATGGGCATCCTACATAGTATGTAGTATATATGCCTTAGATATACTAAGGTACTAACATCTACAAAATTCTAACTTCTGAAACGCATGTGGCCCCTGAGGGTCGTGACAAGGGATTGAGAATGTATTGTGTTCTCTGGGAAGTGCTTGATGTGTGGCCGTGAGGTGCACCTCCATGAGCTGCAGTCATGGGCAAAGCTGGGGGCAAGGTTATCCCTGACAAGGACCCCCAGACTCAGTGTACCAGTTAGTCAGCTCTGTTTTCTGAAGGAGAAATGTCATAGCTACGGGACACTGAATTATCCAGCTGTCTTCTGCTTGGTTTGGAGTGTGTTCTGCATTTGGAGACCCTCCCCACAGAGTTTCTGGTTAGGTGCAGTTTAGTATCAATCCTGCCAAGTTTGCAGTTCCCCAGTGTAGCCCACTGACGTGGTGGATGGGCCAGGCAGCTCTCTCTCTGAGGGGCTCTCTTGCCCGCTGATGGCATGAATATCTTTCAGGCTGTCTTTTTCTAGATGCCCAGTTGGGCCCTTGTCCTCCTTCGATCCTTCTTTCCTGAGGCTTCCATGGACTTCTAACCCAGCCTGTCCTAAAGCCCCATTACCACAGGGTCCTGTGCACAGAGGTCCATAAGTTAGATTTTAGGCTTCTGAGTTCATTTCTATAGTAAATTAACCAGGCTCCTGTACTCAGAACACTTGTACATACATCTTATCTCATTATTTAACCTTGACAATAACATTTGAATGGGCAGGATAGGGAGTATCCTTCATTTTATGATGGGGTATTGGGCCAGAGAGATAGGGTGACTTGACAAAAGTCCCAGAGCTGGTGGTGGAGCTGGAGCTTATACCCAGTTTAATTCACTCTCTTTCAAACTGTTTGCAGTGAAAGAGGAAACACAAACATTGAACACTCTTAAAAACTAAAGGGAGGAAACTAGTGATCTTTAATGGCAGGTGGTCACATTAGAATGTTAGGCTAGGAAACCTGCCTGGTGATATGTGCAGTTGTAACTGTCCCTGATTTTTAGAAAGTCAAAGGATCCAGGCTGAGCTCTGGGAAGAAGCAGAATGGAAGTTTCTGCAAGAAGTCTTCCTGGCTTTCTTCCCCTCTCCCAGCCTGCTTGTGTCTTCCCCCACCCCTACTAATCTCCCCACCCCCTGGCAGTGTTAATACCTTCAACTGCTTCCAAGCTGCTGAGACTGCTCAGACTTGGTGGTAATTTCAGGGAAGCAGGTTTCAGAGGGCCATAAATCCGGAGATGACATGGGATGTCCTTTTCTAGGGGCCTTTATGAGCTGGATGGGTAGGAAGTCTCTCTGAGGAGGCAGGAGTTCAAGACTGGTGGGTTTTGGGGGGTCCGGCATCTTGTTTTTAACATTCTGAATAGTTCTAGACAATCAGTATCCCTATGCAGACCAATAAACCTGGACCCCACTAGAGGGAGCTTTCTTCCTGCTGAACCAAAATGTAGCTAAGAGGAAAGGTGTCTGGGAATCACATGTCTCATGTAGACAGATGGTTAAGACCTGTGCTGATCAAGGATGCAAAGTGAGGGTTGGCCTTCATCTTTGTTTGGGGAGCAGGGCCAATTAAACATTTCACTTTTCCTCTCACAAGTTTCAAAAGAATTTAAGAAACAAGGCATGGGAGTCTGATGGAGATCAAGATAAAAAATGAAGCTTATCAGAGAGGGAGCCTCAGATAGGTTGTAAAATGGGTTTACTAATACTTCTCTACCACCCTGTCGCATTCCAGCCCCAGGCAGTGCTGAACAGCTGCAGGCTTCTCCAGTGGGCAGGCCATGCTTCTCATGGCAGAGAAAGTGCATGTCCCCAAGTGGGCTGCTCAGAACGGGGGGGCCGCAGGAGTCCCGGGACAGTGTCCTTCTTCCTCTTTGACCTTTGGGATAACTCACACACACCCCCTTCTATGGGAGAGGAGGTGCAGGGAGGAAGAGGCAGGAAGTGTTCTTCCCCAGCTTCCCTCCTGGAGATGGATGTTTGAGTGGAGTGAGCGTTCCCCTCTCCCTCTTGTTTGCTCTAACATTTGGACTTGACATTTGATCCTTTGTTCAGTGGGGATGTGATTATATCCCTCAGTAGTTTTAACCATGGTCCCACATTATGAAGCTACTTTCTGGATACCAAACACTGCTTCTTAGCTTGTTTTTTGGGGACCATTCCGTGGGGGACTGTTTAGCTTTTGCCTCTCGGTCACTTAAATCCTAAAAGACTTAGGAGATGAAATGCACTAAGGGATGAAGGGTAAGACAGTGCCACTTGTCACCCAGGCCTAGGTTAGATGTTTGTTTGAACGGTGTCTACCTCCTTGGTGGTATTAGTCAGCTCCATACAGATAAAGGTGGACAAATGAACAAGGAACACTTTTGGTAGACCCAAACCTTGTTGAATTCCCCCTCTCATCATTAGAGATTTCTCAAGATAAACTCTAGAGGAGTATATTAGAACATTCAAAAGCTAAGGCAAGGAGTCCCCACCCTATTCAAAATGGTGGATGCTTCAGGGCTCCGTCTTCCTGTAGAAGCTTTGAACAACCAGCAAGATCTGACAGAAAATCTTTCTAAAAGCTGCAGAAAATAGTTAAAAGATTGCAGTAATAGGGTGAGCACCAAATCAAGAAAAAGTCTACTTAAAAGTAGCTTCCTGACTATCCCCTTCCCCACCCCTCACTGGCTCAGTGTGAAGCTGGCCTGTGCTCCCAGCATGGATCCCAGGTCCCAGTTTTTGAGGGAGCAGAGTAAGTTTCATGCACATTCTCAGAGCATATATGCCTGGCCCAGTCTATCTGGTGGTGGCCTGATGGACTCACTGTCCCAGAACTTGCAACCTGAGTAGAAGGCAGCTCACAGAGCCCTCCTACAGAACACTGTGGAAGAGCAGTCAAGTTGTATTGCCTGGAGCAAGGGATTGCTGGCTATAGGACATACAGTGCAGTGCCTGGACCATGAGGAAACTGTTTCCTAGGGAAGAGGGGGCATTCCTTTTTGTGTAAATGGGAAATTCCTAGAGCCGCATATGTATGGCCAAGACAAAGAAGTATGCACAGAAAGGATCAGGGAGGCCCCTAAACTTTGGCCTGGAGCTATTCCCCAAACTCATTGTGTGGGTAAGTTGTACAGTCAGCCAACAAAGACTGGAGACAATGTCTTCTCCTCCTCCTCCTCTTCCTCCTCCTCCTCCTCTTCCTCCTCTTCCTCCTCTTCTCCTCCTCCTCCTCTTCTTACCTCTTCCTCCTTTGATAGCTCCTGGCATTCAGGGAAATCTCTGTCATAACCCTAGCTGAAATATAAACTTGATGAACAGATGCCTCAGAGTCTAAATTCCGGCCGTAACACACTAAAATATCAAAATATCCAGGTTTTAACAAAAGATTTCAAAACATACAAAGAAACAGGAAGTGATGGCCCAGGCAAAGGAGAAGATCAAAACATTAGAAATCATCAATGAGGAGGATCAGACCTGGGACATAATAGACAAAGACTTTTAAAAAATGGTCCTAAATATGCTCAAAGACCTAAAGGTATATGTGGACAAAAAACTAAAGAAAATCAGGAATATGATAAATGAACCCAAAGATAATATCAGTAGAGAGATGGAAATTTTGAAAGGGAACCAAACAGAGCTGAAAAGCACAGTAACAGAAATTAAAAATTCCCTAGAGGGATTCACCAGCAGATTGGAGCTGGCAGAGCAAAGAATCAGTGAACCTGAAGATAAGACAGCTGAAATTATTCAGTCTGAGGAGCAGAAGGAAGAAAGAATGAATAAAAATGAACGGAGCCTGAGGAACCTGTGGGGCACCTTCAAGCTTACCAATATATGCATTGTAGGAGTCCCAGAAGGGGAAGACAGAGAGAAAGGGGCAGAGAGTATATTCAAAGATATAATGGCTGAAAACTTTCCATATTTAATGAAAGACATGGATATACACATCCAGGTTGTTCAAGAAATTCCAAGCAGAATGAACTTAAATAGACCCATACCACACCATATTATAATCAAACTGATAAATGCCAAAGTTAAAGAATTCTGAAAACTGCAAGAGAGAAGCTATGCATCACATACTAGGGAGCCCCAATGAGATTAAGTGCCAGTTTCTCATTGGAAACCCTGGAGGCAAGAAGGCTGTGGGAGGACATAAAGTGCTGAGTGCAAAAAACTGCCAACCAAGAATTCTGTATCTGACAAAACTATCTTTCAAAAATGAGGGAGGAATTAAGACATTCCCAGATAAATAAAAGCTTAGGGACTTGGTCACCACTAGACTGGCCCTATAACAAATGCTAAAGGGAGTTCTGCAGGTTAAAAGGAAAGAACATTAGACAATGAACTAAAGTCACATGAAGAAATAAAGATTTCTGGTCAAGACAATGACGTGGGTAAATATAAATACCAGTACTATTGTATTTTTGATTTGTAACTGCACTTTTTACTTCCCACAGGATCTAAAAGGCAAATACATAAAGCATAATGATAAATCAGTGGTTTTGGACTCATAATATATAAATTTGTAATTTATGACAAGAACTACACAGAAGTGGGGGGACCAAAGGGTATAGGAGCATAATTTATGTATGCTATTGAAGTTAAGTTGATTTTATAGCAAACGAGATTATTATGCATTTCGGATATTAAATTTAAGCCCCATGATAACCAAAAAGAAAATGTTAGAGAATATGCAAATTCATAGAGACAGAAAGCAGAGTACAGGTTACCAGGAGTGGGGGGCAAAGGCAATGATGAGTTAATGCAAAATGGGTTAGGGGTTTCTGTTTGAGTTTGTAAAGGGAAAGTTCTAGTAATGGGTGGTACTGCAATATTGTGGATAATGTTAATCCCATTGAATGGTATGTTTGGGAGGGATTGGGATGAGAAGATTGTTTTGTATATATGTCTCCACAACTGGAAAAAAAAAAAAAAAAGAAAAGAAAGAAGACTTACAGAGATAATAACAAATGCAATTCATAATACTGGATGGGATCTAAGAATGAAGGAGAAAAGTCTCAAAAGGACATTATTGGGACATAAAAAACATTGGACTGTAGAATGTAAGCTTATATCAATGTTAAATTTCTTGAACTTGATAAATGTATTTAAGGTGATTACATAGTCATCCTTGGTTGTAGGAAATATACATGGAAGTATGGGTTCAAGGAATAAGATGTGCAGCCTGCTCTTAAATGTTCAGAAAATAGATAAATAGATGGTAGATAGAATGATATGACAGAGGTGGCAAAATGTTAAAATTTGATGGATCTGGTTATGTGGGGGTGGGGGTGAAGGTATGTTGGAGTTCTCTGTATGGGGTTCGTATTAGTTTTGCAGCTCTCCAGTAAGTTTGAGATTATTTCGAAATGAAAGTTTTAAAAAAAAATCTAAGGCAAGACTGGGTCTTGAGGGTCAGTGGCTGAGGTGTGGCCCCAACTAGGCCCCCAGAGGGCCTGGGCTGCAGGAGCATGCCCCACAGCTTCAGGTTGGGAGTGTCCTGGTGATGACTGTCCTGCAATACCCTGTCAGGCTGTGCAGGGTAAGAGTTAGTTCAAGGTCATCTGTGGCGCCCACCCATCAAAGCCCACTTGGTTCCCTGGTAAGACCCAAGTGACCACTTGTTTACAGAGCCTTTATCTATTAGAAACTAGTCCTGCTCTGTAAACAAGGCCACAGCTAGCTGCTGCAACTGACTAAGATCTTTAAAAGGGTTCTGGGGTAGACTACAACCAAAATTGTCCATGAAGGTTGAGCCAGAAGCCCCCATTTCCCTCTTGAGAAGCAGAAAATTCCTCCTCTCTGTGGAAATAAGGGTGAGGATGCATGGTTCTCCCAAATCCAGGATTGATTTTAGACTATCAGGGAAAAGTTTAAAGGCTACTGATTATTGTAAAAAATTTTTGTACCCAGAGTAAAGAACTCCAAATTTCTTTTGAGAATGAGGACCCATTTCTTATGATAGAGGAAGGTCATGTGTCCCTCCTCAGTGCTCTATTAGCAGCTGTGTGAGCCTGTAATCTTAGTGGTTATAAATGTGTTGTCATTGTTTGTTTATTTGCCTATCTCTTCTGCCATAGGTGAGCCCCAGGAATGAAGAGAGTATAACTTAATTGTCTTAATATTCTGGGTACCTAGTACGGGGTCTGGTAGTTATTTGTCACATCATCATATTAAAATGATCTTTTCAGTTCCTAACCTCGTGGTTCCCAGACTTTTGGAAAAAGTGGGTCAGTAAAATGGAATGTGAAAGAATATGGGGCAGTAACAACTTCTTTTTTTTGGCCATGTAAAGATTTTTTTAAAATTACTACTACTACCTCAAATGGCACTATCATTTCACAAAGAACCAAAATTGTTTAATATCAAAAAAGTAGGAAGAACATGATCTTAGAATGATGGATAAAGGCGGTTTTGTGACACCCACCCCCCCCCACACACACACACACTCATACCTAAATTGTGTGTATCTTTCTCATTTTGCGGTGAGCCCAGAGAAACTTGGTCATGGCCTATCAGTGACCTGGCTGTGTGAAGCCCAGATCTTTCTGGGATGCTGCCCAGATGTCAGACATGTCGTAAGGGCCCTTTTGTGTGTTCTCACTCTTGCCTTGTTTTTTTCTGAACAGAGCTCTATCAGAGAAAATTGTCTCAGTCCTGCCAAGGATGAAGTGTCCACACCAGCTGGAGCCCCACCAGATCCAGGGGATGGATTTTATTCATATATTCCCAGTTGTTCAGGTGAGAGCCTTTGTGTGTTTTCTTGTCCTCTGAATGTCATAAATCCTCTAACGGGTCTGGCTCCTGGGCCATCTGGCTGGGTCTCGGATCTAGTGGGTGTAGCATGGATTTGAAGGCTGCAGAACATGACAGTGTTTTCTGGTGTCATCCTTATTTGGCTCTTGGTGCTTTATATACCCTGGTTTCACACAGACCCTAATTAGGGTCTTTGAGTGTTCCCATCAGGGGTTTTTCTTTGTCCTCTGGTTGAAAGTAGAGCTCAATAGGCCTGAATGTTCTGGTGCCTTCTGACCTATCCAGCCTTATTTGATTCCTGTTCTAGCCCCTTTGAGATTCTTTCAGATTTTCTTACACTTGCTATGTTTCCTCCGTCACAGTGTCTTTCCTTACACTGGTCCTTAGGGGTGGGATGCTCTCTGCCCACTAACAGGCTCCTTTGCTGTATCTATTCATATGGCCACATTACTTTCCTTCACAGGCATCTTCCTTACTGCACTGTACCATGTACACTCATTTTTGTGATCATTTATCTGACTGTCCTATCAGACCGGAAGCCTCACGAGGCAGGAGCTCTGGCTGTCTTGCTCACTGTTGTGTCCCAGCACCCAGCAGAATGTCTGACACTTATTTGATGACTTGTGTCTACCCCAGCCTTTCTCTGAGGCTCTGTGATTAAGTGGCTTATGCCATACAGCTCCCTAGAATCTGTGTACTTCTGTGTCTGGTGGTCCCTTCCAGGCACCTGGAAAAGGGAAGAGAAAAGAGGCTCAGCTTTGTTGCCTTCTGTGTCAACAGCACTTTGCATTTATTACTGCATTTGATCCTGACAGCGTTCCTTGAAGCATCTGTTATAATCTCAGTCTTCCATTCTAGGAGAGGGAGACTCAGAGAGGGGAATTACTTTGCTTCAGGGCAGAGAAGTTGTGAAACAAAGATGCTGGTCTAAACTCTCTGTCTCCAAGCCTTGTGGCTTCCCGACTCCACCATTCATACAACCACCAAGAAGGAAGCTGCGCAGCCCTTGCTAGAAATGTCTTCTATCTATGTTAAAATTATAGGTGGTAGGAGTTAAGGGCATAGATCCTGAAGACGTCCCAGGTTCAAACCCAGCTCTGCCACTTTTCAGGTGTCAAATCTTGGGCAAATGGCTTAACCTCTCATTTGTTAAGTGGAGGTGACAATAATTCTGTCTGGTAGGATAAGAAATAAGCAAGTTAATGTGTATAAAGCACTCTGAGGAAGAGCTGCACCATATGCTCAGTGCTTCGTATGTGTTGTATAGTTGTTTCTGCTATTGTTGTCAGGAGACTTCCCCTACACTAGACTTAGGCCTGAACCATCACGTTGGTCCTGGGCACGTCAAATGCCATGAATTTTTTAAATTTGAGGCTAAGACTTTAACTCAGAATTTGATTTGTATGCCTGTTAGACTTTCTGTCTCTAATGCAGAGAGATGGTACCTGATCCTTTTTGGAGAATGTGCAGTAGGGGGCCCTGTGTTGATTATTACTGAAACCTTCAACACCATCATACTTTCCTCCCAAATCCTGAGTATATAGGATTAGTGTAGGATTACTCAGCCCTTCGCTAAAACTTTGAAGGCTCAAAAAATCAATTCCAGATTTGAGAAGAGGATGAATGAGAAGGGTTGTCTTCTATAGTCAGTTTGGGCATTTTGAGTTGCTGTGAATATTCCATGTCATGAGTGGAATGCTGGAGGGATTCCTGTCTGCATGTTCACCTGGATGAGAGCTGAGGCTCATGGCTAACAGCTTGCTTGGTTTCTTGATGAACCTGTAAAATTTAAAATGAAAAGCAGAGGTTGACCTAGAGCTTCCACTTCTATTTTACCAGTTTAGGGCATTTTTAAAAGTATGCTTTCATCATCATTTCCTAAAAGAAAATTCACTTTAACCTCCAATCTCAGAATAAAGGACAGTTCTTCAAATTGAATTTAGCATTACAGAACTCTTCCTGTGTGCTCATATAGTACTGGTAGTAGGACTGGTAGTACTAGTGGCAGTAGTAGTAGTAATCCTGGTAGTGCCAGTAGCAGCTCTCCCTGGAGAGGGGACAACATCTCTACATCTCTGACAGGTGGTATCTACTGCTGCTCAAATATTTCCACCAAAGGGGGTTTCACTTCCAATTCAGTCATAGCAATGAGATAAGCAGAGCTTTGGGTTTCGCTGGATGAGTCTTTCATCTCTTTCATCTCTTTGCTAGATGCTGTGTTTCTGACTTTTTCTGTTTAAGTCCCAGTGAGAATTTACTTTGTATCCTGGTGGGGACATCCAAACCCAGATCCCCGGCAATGCTGTGAGTTTCTCCTTTGGGCTCCTCTGAACTCCGTAAACCAGCTAGGTGCTCACTGGTCAGTCTCCCTGGCCAAGATCAGAGGTTCCCAAATGTGGTTGTGGGACGAAATCACCTGGAGAGCTTGTTCCCCACAGATACTAAGGTGGTAAGTTTATTGTAGGGCCTGGAAATTGCCCATGGCCAGGAGGATAGGTCAGGAAACGGAGGCTTAGGTGTGAAGGTCACACAGCTGGTTAATGGAAGAGCTCTGGTGCCCAAACTTTCCGTTTTCATTGCTGTGATAATCAGGTCTTTCGGTGTGATGAAGTTTTCTGAGGATAATCAGTATAGAATATGAATGCACCAAGCGATCAAATTGCTCTGTGGTAGTGGAGTTTTTATATGATAGTTGAGTTTTTATATGATAAATACACTGTTAGGAATCACTTCTTGGTTGCCCAGGGTTAAAGAGTAAACAGCTTATGCCTGACTGCAAAATAGCAAATGGGAAATAATTTGTTTTGTTTGAAGGAAAGAAAGATTTCTTAACGGAAAACAAAGCACCAACCATAAAGGAAAAAAATTGCTGAATAGGATCACATTAAAATGTCTGCTTTAAAGGACAGAGTTTTTTTAAAAAAGAAGGGAAAACCACAGACTGGAAGAAGTTATTTACAGTGAATATCACTCACAAAGAATGAGGACTCAGAATATATAAAGAACTTCAAGTTGATATGAAAAAGGCAAATAATCCAAAGGGTTACCCTTTTTTTCTATTGATTGACCATTTGGGTTACCCTTTTTTCCCAACAGAAACCTGAGTTTAAAAGGGGTACCCAAATGGTCAATAAACAGGAACAGAGATGTTCCATCTCAGCATTTAACAAGGAAGTACAAATTAAAGCCACGATGAGATTCTGTATCCATCAGGGTGGCAGAAAAGAAGTCTGACAATCCCGGTGTTGGAGAGGATGGGAGCAAGAGCAAGAGCTCCCCCCAGTGCTGTGGGATGATACCTCTTACAGCCTCCTTGGAGAACAATGTGTGACGTCTTTGGAAGTAGGAAATATGCACACCCTTCTACACAGCGGTTCCTTTTGTTGGTATTTGCCATGGGGAATCGCTGCTGTACACACATCAGGAGGCTGGTACGAGAAGGTTGCTACAGTAGCTTTAGTAATAGCAGAAAACTTGAAACTACCCAAATGTCCATCCTCAGGAGATGGATAATTGTGGGAATTAATCCAAAGGAATATTATTCAGGAGATAAAAGGAACTATAAGCAACATGTACGAATGCAGGTAAACCAAAACATGATGTTATGTGAGTAAAATAGCTAGTTACAGAATACTCCAAAGTGATACTGTTCATGTAAAGTTTAAACAGCTTGCAAGATAAGACAATGTTATTTATGGCTTCCACTGTACATAGCAAAAAGTATATAGACAAGTCTAAATACAGACATGATAAATGCAAATCTAGCAGTTACCTCTTGGGAAAAGGGAGAGAACGTGGTCTGGGAAGGGTACACAGGGGCTTTTGACTGTGTTTGAAATATTTTATTTCACTGTTGGGACAGTGGGTGCTTGTTATATTTTTCTCTGTCTTTTTAAAAAAATTATTTATTTATTTTAAATTTAATTTTATTGAGATTATTCATATACCCTACAATTAGCCAAAGATCCAAAGTGCACAATCAGTTGCCCACGGTACCATCATACAGCTGTGCATCCATCATCACAATTTTTTTTCCAATTTTTAGAACATTTTCATTACTCTAGAAAAGAAATAAAGACAAAAAAAGAAAACTCAGTTCCTCCCCTACCCCTAACCACCCCCCTCCATTGTTGACTCATAGTATTGGTATAGTACATTTGTTACTGTTGATGAAAGAATGCTAAAATACTGTTAACTGTAATACATAGTTTGCAATAGGTGTATTTTTCCCTATATACCCCTTTATTATTAGCTTCAAGTTATAGTGTCATACATTTGTTCCAGTTCATGAAAGAGATTTCTAATATTTTACAGTTAAGCATAGACATTGTCCACCACAAGATTCTCTGTTTTATATATTCCCATCTTTTAACCTCCAGCTTTCCTTCTGGTGACATACGTGACTCTGAGCTTCCCCTTTCCACCACCTTCACACACCATTCAGCACTGTTAGTTATTCTCATAAGAAAATGCTACTGTCACCTCTGTCCATTTCCAAACACTTAGGCTCAACCTAGTTCAACATTCTGTTCATAATAAGCAACCACTCCTATTCTTTCTCCTTGTTCTTTATCCTGTTAACTTATATTTCATGTCTGTGTGTTTACATATTCTAATAAGTTCATATCAGTGAGACTATGCAATATTTGTCCTTATGTATCTGACTTATTTCACTCAATGTAGTGCCCTCAAGGTTTCTTTGTCAACCCAGTTTTTTTTTTAAGACAGTTTTGTTCACCCACCATACTTTCCATCCTAACAATCGATGTTTCCCTGTATAGTTACATATTTATGTGTTCACCACCATCACCACTATCTATATAAGGACATATCCATTTCTTCCACAAAGAAGGAGGAAGAGTCAAAGAAGGTAGAAAGGAAAATAAAAAAAAAAAAAAAAAAGACAGCTGTGCCAGTTTGAATGTATTATGTCCCCCAGAAAAAGCCATGTACTTTGATGCAATCTTGTGGGGCAGATGTTTTAGTGCTGATTAGATTGGAATCCTTTGAGTCTTTCCATGGAGATGTGACCCACCCAACTGTAGGTGATAATCTGATGAGATAATTTCCATGGAAGCATGGCCCCACCCATTCAGGGTGGGTCTTGATTACTGGAGCAGTATATAAACTCAGACAGAAGGAGCAAGCTTGCCACAGCCAAGAGGGACTCTTTGAAGAATGCACAGGAGCTACAGATGAGAGACAGTTTGAGGACAGCTGTTGAAAGCAGACTTTTGCTCCAGAGAAGCTAAGAGAGGAAAAACACTCCAAGAGCAACTAAGAGTGACACTTTTGAGAAACTGCAGCCTAGAGAGGAACGCTAGCAGAAAGCCATTTTGAAACCAGAACTTTGGAGCAGACGCTAGCCACGTGCCTTCCCAGCTAATAGAGGTTTTCCGGACACCATTGGCCATTCTCCTAGTGAAGATACCCAATTGCTGATGAGTTACCTTGGACACTTTATGGCCTTAAGACTGTAACTGTGTAACCAAATAAACACCCTTTTATAAAAGCCAGTCCATCTCTGGTGTTTTGCATTCCAGCAGCATTAGCAAACTAGAACAACAGCTAAAACACAATGAAAGGAAAGATAGAATTAAACTAAAGTAGAATAAAAGAATCAGACAACATCACCAAGGCCAAGAGTCCGATACCCCTACCTTATGTCCCCCTCTTACAGGCATTTAGCTTTGGTATATTGCCTTTGTTACATTAAAGGAAGCATAATACAAAGTTTTTGTTAACTGTAGTCTCTAGTTTTTATTGATTGTATTTTTTCCCTCAATACCACTCTATTTTTAACACCTTGCAAGGTTGACATTCATTTGTTCTCCCTCATGTAAAAGCATATTTGTATATTTTATAAGAATTGTTGAGCACTCCAGGTTTCGCTGCATGATACAGTCCCAGTCTTTATCTTTCCTCTTTCCTTCTGGAAACCTTCCTTTTTCAACCATATTCACAGTCATCTTTATTCAGTATACTTACATTGCTGTGCTGCTGTCACCCAAAATTGTGTGCCAAATCTCTCACTCCTGTCTTTTCCTATCTGTAGTGCTCCCTTTAGTATTTCCTGTAGAGCAGGTATCTTGTTCACAAACTCTGTCATTGTCTGTTTGTCGAGAATATTTTAAACTGTCCCTCATAACAGTTTTGCCAGATGTAGGGTTCTTGGTTGATGGTTTTTCTCTTTCAGTATCTTAAATATATCACACCACTTCCTTCTTGCCTCCATGGTTTCTGCTGAGAAATCCGCATATAGTCTTATCAAGCTTCCTTTGTGTGTGATGGATCACTTTTCTCTTGCTGCTTTCAGGATTCTCTCTTTGTCTTTGATAATCTGATTATTAAGTGTCTTGGCATAGGTCTATTTATATCTATTTTGTTTGGGGTACACTGTGCGTCTTGGAGCTGTAATTTTATGTCTTTCATAAGAGATGGGAATTATTGATTATTCCCTCTATTGCTTCTGCCACTTTTCCCTTCTCTTCTTCTGGGACACCCCTGACATGTACATTCATGCACTTCATGTTGTCATTTAATTCCCTGAGACGTTGCTCATATTTTTCCATTCTTTTCCCTATCTGTTCTTTTGTGTGTAGTATTTCAGGTGTCTTGTTCTCCAGTTCCTGAGTGTTTTTTTCTGCCTCTTGAGATCTGCTGTTGTATGTCTCCATTGGGTTTTTCATCTCTTGTGTTGTGCCTTTCATTTCCATAGATTCTGCCAGTTATTTTTTCAAACTTTCGATTTCTATCTTATGTTCTCCCAGTGTTTTTTTTATAGCCTTCATCTCTTTTGTTCTGTCTTCCCTGAACTCTGATTTTTTTTTATTTGATTTAGCATATTTCTTTCAAAGTCTTTAATAGATTGTTTCATTAAAGTGAAACAGTATCTCAACTGTATTTTGATCGAGGTTTAAGTTGTTCCTTTGGGCCATATCTTCATTTTTCCTAGTATAGATTGTAGTTTTCTGTTGTCCAGGCATCTGGTTTCCTTTGTTACCCCATTCAGATTTTCCCAGACCACAATGGGTTCAGATCTCAGAATGGGGTTATATTCAGGGTGTATCTTAGAGGATTGACAGGCTTATTGTGAGGTCTCCAGTCACTGTGCTCTTCCTAACCTGTCCATCAGGTGGCGCCCATCAGCCTGTCACTCCATCTGGTGTAAGGGGATGTGGCCTCCTTAGTTTCTGTTTGGCTGTTTTCCCCCAGACACTGGGGTCTGGTTCTGAAGGGAAAGCTGGGCCCCACCTCCTTACTCTTAGGGAAGGTATACCCCCTAGGGAGTTATCCTCTGCATTTGAATAATCTCTCTGGCTTTGTTATCTCCACCCCTGTCTGGGTCAGAGTGCTGCGAACTGAAAATGGCTGCAGTTCTCTCTTCTGAGCCCCTCAGGTTGAGAGAGAGAAAAAGGGAAAAAGGAACAGAAGGCCCCCTTTTGGAGCCAGTCCATGCATACCCCCCCCCTCCACCCGTTTCACTTGTTGGTCAGAGGTAACACCTGGTCTTCTGGGCTCCCCCTCCCAGGACAGATGAGTCTTCTGGTTCTCACTAAAAGCTTCTATCTGCTTTTTGGGGGTTTGTAGCTTGTATTCAGCAGTCCACATTTGTTAATTAAAACCCCAGTTGGAGCTCAGCTGAGCTATATTCTCTTGCTCAGAGAGTGCTGCTAGTTTCTGCCATAGAGAAGTTTTGCAGCTCAGCCTGCCATGGAGGGAGGAGGCTCTCAGCACAGTTCCGCAGCTTTTACTTACAGATTCTCTGCTGTGATCTCAGGCATTCCTCCCAATCCAGGTTGGTATACGATGTGTAGACAGTTATGGTTGTCTCCCAGCAGTTATTACAGGTTATTTACTAGTTGTTCCTTGCTGTTTATTAGTTGTTCCAGGGGACTAACTAAATCCCACTCCTCTCTATGCCGCCATCTTGCCCCTCCTCCTCTTGTTTTTTTATATGAATGAAAGTTTTTTATATTTTATATTAGTTTTTTTATATTTAAAATTGTTCTGGCTCCTGAACCTATGCCAAATGCTGAGAGGTAGTAAGTGCTCCATAATGTTCTTCAGTGATAAGGAGAATGAGTGAAGAGCCAGTGAGAAGAAGCAAAGTCCACTGCTGCGCTTTGCACTCTTTTGCCCACACAATACCTGGCTCTTGTATGTTTTAATTAATTGGAGTTTTAAGTAGGGAGAAATGAGGAACAGCTACTTCTGGTTATCAGCCTCATAGAGCTGGGAAATGAATAAAACCCGTTTGTCCATTTGTCTTGTCTAGAAAGCCTCAGAGTTGTGACTTCCAGTTTTGTCTCTTACCAACTGTGTATTGATGAGCAGATTACATAGTCTCTCTGATTTTAGGTTCTGTAAGACACGGCCATTGCTATCTACCTTATAGTGTGACGATTGAGACAGAATATGTGTGAGTGCCAGGCTGACCTGAGCCTAGAGCTATGCACTTAGGACACACTGTTCTCCAATCTGAATGTCTGGGAATTTTTTATCCCCCTGTCAAATAAGAGGTTATGCCAGGTGTTCTCTTGTCCTTTGTTTCTTTTGTCCTTTCTCTGGTCTGTGGTGTAGGCAGCACAGAAAAGAGATTTACATTAAGATATTCCACTGGGACCTGGAGGATGTGGGAATAGCTACATTCATGCTGTGCTTCAGGAATTGAAAGAGCACTCTCCTAGTACTCATGATTTCACCTGCTCCCACAATAGCTTTGTGAGGCGAAAGGAACTGGTATTCTTATCTCTGCTTTACAGAAAGGGAAACTGAGGCTTTGAGGCTATCAGGTGAGGATTTAAAGCCCCTGCACAGTTAAGCAGCACCGGGGCCCACCAGATCTTAGCATCCCCGATTTCAGCTGGTTGCTTTTCCCATGCTTCAGTATGTGTTGCTATTCTCTTGTCACTTAGTCTGTCAAGTACAGTGATTTCGGGTCACGAGTTGTGCCATCTCTAATTAGCCTTCACTGCAGTGGGATTTCATCCCTATCAACTCACATTTCCCACTTTTCTTTCTTCCCCAGTGGCTGGTGAAGCGAGCCATAGAAACAAAAGAAGAGATGGGTGACTATGTCCGTTCCTACTCCATATCCCAGTTCCAGAAAACCTACAGTCTCCCTGAGGTCAGTATTGTACTTTTATATTTTGTCCAACCAAAAAATGAATACATATGTCAAGACACCCCAGGAAGGAGTGGAGTAAGTTCAGGTTTCAGGAGGCGTGTTTCCACCCCCAAGCCCCTGGACTCCCATCCCCGGCTGGGCCTCTCTGTCCCTCCTGGTCTGCCTTGAGTATTGAAGCGGAGCTGCCTCCTTCATTAGAACTACCTCTCTAAATGGGCACTGAGTTTAAAGCCCAACAAAGTTGTCCTTTTGTTTCTTTTATTTTTTGAAGGAATGTTCTTTCTGAGAAATAAAGTTTATTGCTCCCATTGTAGAAACAATATACTAATTGCAGAAAATGTGAAAAATACAGGCATACAAAGAAAAAAGTCACCCATGATCTGATGACCTAGCCAAACTTGATTAAAATTTTAGTGTATTTCCTTCATATTTTTCCAATCATTTTCCTATAGTTGTGATCACTTTATACAAGCAATCTTTTTAAAATTACCATTTCTCCGTGCTCATCCATTTGTTTTTAATGCCTGTATAAGTTGTTCTGTTTGTGACATCATTCACAAGCAGATAATATTCTCTTCCTTATGAACTTTCTGCCACTTTTTATATAGTTTTCCCTGTTTTCCAGAGGTTATTTTTCTGAGTGTGCTTTGGGTGGTGAGGCAGGAGGCAGGCCTTCCCTCCCCCCATTCCAGGTCCTAAGGGGGCTGACATCCGGCTGCCCCTCTGAAATCGGGAACAGTGGCGGTGCCCCCAGTTGGGCGCTTCTAGTGAGTGGGAGTTGAGGGCGTGGTGGTGGTCACTGCTGTGACTTGCTTAGTTGAAAGCCGAGACCTTCGGGTGAGTGTTTGGAGGGACTCCATGGTCTACAGCCTCATTGGTGCTGCTCCGAGTGTGCCACACAGGCTGCTGCCTCTGCCTGGCACCTCTTTTCTTCTCTTTGAATGCTCCCTGCCCACCTGCTCACACGTCCTGCTCCGGCACTCATCCTTCAGAGGCCCCCAGGAAGTGACGACATGGTGCCCAGCATCACGCTTCCACTCCCTGTGGGATTTCTGAAAGTATTGCTCAAATGATTATTTCTGAGCGTGTGCTCCACAGAATGCCTGTTGTGTGCGATTGTAAGACATTTTAGCTGAACAGAGGGTTCTGTGGTTGAATTAAATTTGGGAAGCACCAGTTAAGCAGCGTTAAATGGTTCCTTTACCAATAGATTCCTCTGGAGCTTAATATGCCAGTTTACACTGTGAATCTCGGATGGGGGGCTCTCTGTCCTGTGTTCTAACCTTGTTCGACCATGGAACCCATTCCTCTAGGAACACGTACAGGAATAACAGTCCATGAAACACAGTTTGGGAAACATTGATCTTACTCTGCATTTTGGTACTCGATCCAGAATTTTTAGTAAATTACAAGAACCAGAGCATGTTTTTGTACAGTCCTATAAAGCTTTTTGAGGGACCACCTGCTTATGGCATTCCTGTAGTAAAAATTTACTAATAATTACCCCCAAAATAATAATAGCTGATAGCTATGGGTACCAATCCCAGCACATGCATGCCTGTTATTCAATCTTCATGACTGCCCCCTGAGAAGTATTGTTTTCCCCATTTTATAAATGGAGAAACTGAGGCTTAGAGGAAGGTAACTCACTTGCGGTTTCAGAGCTCGTATGGACTTCATGAGGACACTTGTCTTGGCTGCTACACTTTCTGGCCCGCCTTTTTCTTACTAGGCTTTAGGGATCTGTGTTGGAACCATCTGCAGGGGTCCTGGCCTTTTCCCATGTGGAATGTATTGCAGTTTGTTAGAAAGTTTAAACTTCTTTTGACAAAGAAATGATTGGAAGGCAACTTATAAGGTAGATTTCTGAGCAGTCCAGTTGAGTTTTAATCTTCTCATGGGATTTGTTTAATGTCTTTTTTTTTTTGTCTTGCAGGACGATGACTTCATAAAGAGAAAAGAAAAGGCCGTCAGGACAGTTGTTGACATTTCTGTAAGTTTCCCTGCCTGTGCTCTTCCGTAAGAACTCTGCTTAGGCTTCAAATAGCTCCTCGATTTAAGTCACAGAAATGCTGCTCTCTCAGGTCTCCCTCTTCTAGGCTCACCCAGGCGCTGACCTTAGATGGGTGGGTGAGGGGTACCTGCTTCCCGTGTCCAGCATTGGACGCCAGCATTGGTGGGCGGAACTTGCCACAGTCACTGCCCTGTGTTTTACTCAGTTCCAGTTTTAAGGGAGACATATCCCAAGCTCAGAACTGTTCCTCATTTATCTCAGTGCCTACTTTTTAAGTAGGTCTGATGTGCAGGTGATGAACTGAGTAAATTTCCCATCTCCTTTAGTGGCCTGGAGAGGCAGGGTGGCTTCTGAGCTTTGTGCAGGAGACTCTAGGGTGCCTTCACCACCACACACAGTGCATCTTAACCACTGGGAATCTGCATGCATGCACCTCCTTCCCCAGCATGGGAGCCAGTGTGCTCAAAACACTCTGGTTCCTGTCAGCACCCACCTCCTCACTCCCTACCTGAGTGACTGGGGTGAAGCCTCAATGCCCAGGTGAAATTCTCTTTCTTCCATAAATAATGTAGTCTTGTTTTGCGTGTTTTTATACTGTATTTAAAGGGTATCATACTGAACATTTCACTTAGTATTGTGAGATTCACCACATTTAGATATGCAGCTCTGGTTGATTTCTACAGCTGTGTAGTCCATTGTATTACTGTGCCAGCCAGCTTAAGTGTCAGGTCTGCTTTGGGGTAATTAACACTGTGTTACTGTAAACATTGAGGTTGTCTGTCTTCTGTGGCATTATAGACCAGCTGTAGAGTCTTTCCAAAAAAAGAATTCTAGCATACTTATCTTTTTTTTTTTTTTAGTTTTTTTTTCTTTTTTTAAATTCATTTTTATTGAGATATAGTCACATACCATGCAGTCATACAGTGTACATTCAGTTGTTCACAATACCATTATATAGTTGTGCTTTCATTCACCAAAATTGATTTTTGACATTTGCATTACCACACACACACAAATAATAAGAATAAAGAATAATTAAAGTAAAAAAGAACACTGGGTGCCTTTTTTTTTTTTTTCTTCCCCCATTTTTCTACTCATCCATCCATAAACTAGACAAACAGGAGTGTGGTCCATATGGCTTTCCCAATGACATTTTCACCCCTCATAAGCTACATTTTTATACAATCATCTTCAAGATTCATGGGTTCTGGGTTGTAGTTTGATAGCTTCGGGTATTTACTGCTAGCTACCCCAATTCATTAGAACCTAAAAAGGGTTGTCTATATTGTGCATAACAGTGCCCACCAGAGTGACCTCTCGGCTCCTTTTGGAATCTCTCTGCTACTGAAGCTTATCTCATTTCCTTTTACATCCCCCTTTTGGTCAAGAAGATGTTCTCCATCCCACGATTCTGGGTCTAGATTCCTCCCCGGGAGTAATAGTCCACGTTGCCAGGGAGATTCACTCCCCTGGGTATCAGATCCCACGTAGTGGGGAAGGCAGTGATTTCATCTGCCAAGTTAGCTTAGCTAGAGAGAGAGGGCCACGTCTGAGCAACAAAGAGACATTCGGGAGGAGGCTCTTAGGCACAATTATAGGGAGGCCTAGCCTCTCCTTTGCAGAAACAGTCTTCCCAAGGGCTAGTCCTGTGGTAGAGGGCTCAGCCCATCAAACCACCAGTCCCCTATGTCTGTGAGCACATTAGCAACCATCGAGGTGGCGAAGCCCAATACCTTTGCATTCTCCACGAGCTCCTCAAGGGGGCTCTGCATATTTGATTCATTGTTTTTGTTTTGTTTTTTTTTTAATTAACTCTTTTTTTTTTAAATCAACTATATCAAAAAAAAAATTTAAAAAAAACATACAATTAAAAAACATTTCAAACAAACCATAACAAGGGAGTAAGAAAAAGACAACTAACCTAAGATAACTACTTTACTTCCAACATGTTCTTACTTTACCCCAAGAAAATAACCTAATATAGCAACATTTCTGTGAACTTGTTCCTACCATACCGATCAGAAATTAACAGACCATAGTCATTCCTGGATATTCCCAGAACGTTAAGTTTACCCACGATAGCTTATCTGTTCTTACTGGGTTATCATTCCCCCCTTCCTTAATTGCTCTCTATCACTAGTTCCGCTACATTCTACATTATAAACCATTTGTTTTACATTTTTCAATGTTTACATTAGTGGTAGCATATAATCTTTCTCTTTCTGTGCCTGGCTTATTTTGCTCAGCATTATGTCTTTAAGGTTCATCCATGTTGTCATATGTTTCACGACATCGTTCCTTCTTATAGCCGCGTAGTATTCCATCGTGTGTTTATACCACATTTTCTTTATCCACTCATCTGTTGAAGGGCATTTGGGTTGTTTCCATCTCTTGGCAATTGTGAGTAATGCTGCTATGAACATTGGCCTGCAGATATCTGTTCGTATCACTGCTTTCAGATCTTCCGGGTATATACCGAGAAGTGCAATCACTGGATCAGAGGGTAACTCTATATCTAGTTTTCTAAGAAACTGCCAGACTGACTTCCAGAGTGGCTAAACCATTATACAGTCCCACCAACAATGAATAAGAGTTCCAGTTTCTCCGCATTCTCTCCAGCGTTTGTAGTTTCCTGTTTGTTTAATGGCAGCCATTCTAATTGATGTGAGATGGTATCTCATTGTGGTCTTAATTTGCATTTCTCTAATAGCTAGTGAAGCTGAACATTTTTTTCATGTGTTTCTTGGCCATTTGTATTTCCTCTTCAGAGAACTGTCTTTTCGTATCTTTTGCCCATTTTATAATTGGGCTGTCTGCACTATTGTCATTGAGTTGTAGGATTTCTTTATATATGCAAGATATCAGTCTTGTCAGATACATGGTTTCCAAAAATTTTTTCCCATTGAGTTGGCTGCCTCTTCACCTTTTTGACAAGTCCTTTGAGGTACAGGAACTTCTAAGCTTGAGGAGTTCCCATTTATCTATTTTTTCTTTTGTTGCTTGTGCTTTGGGTGTAAAGTCTAGGAAGTGGCCGCCTAATACAAGGTGTTGAAGATGTTTCCCTATGTTATCTTCTAGGAGTTTTATGATACTGTCTTTTATATTGAGGTCTTTGATCCACTTTGAGTTAATTTTTGTGTAGGGTGTGAGGTAGGGGTCCTCTTTCCTTCTTTTGGATATGGATATCCAACTCTCCCAGCTCTATTTGTTGAAAAGACTGTTATGTCCCAGTTCAGTGGCTTTGGGGGTCTTATCAGAGATCAGTCGGCCATAGATCTGGGGGTCTATCTACGAATTCTCAGTTTTATTCCATTGATCAATATGTCTGTCTTTGTGCCAGTACCATGCTGTTTTGACAACTGTGGCTTTATAGTAAGCTTCAAAGTCGGGGAGTGTAAGTCCTCCCACTTCATTTTTCTTTTTTAGAATGTCTTTAGCAATTCGAGGCATCTTCCCTTTCCAAATAAATTTGATAACTAGCTTTTCCAAGTCTGCAAAGTAGGTTGTTGGAATTTTGATTGGGATTGCATTAATCTGTGGATAAGTTTGGGTAGAATTGACTTCTTAATGACATTTAGCCTTCCTATCCATGAACCTGGAATATTTTTCCATCTTTTAAGGTCCCATTCTATTTCTTTTAGTAGAGTTATGTAGTTTCCTTTGTATAGGTCTTTTACATCTTTGGTTAAGTTTATTCCTAGGTACTTGATTTTTTTATCTGCAATTGAAAATGGTATCTTTTCTTGAGTGTCTCTTCAATTTGTTCATTTCTAGCACATAGAAACATTACTGACTTCTGTGCATTAATCCTGTATCCCGCTACTTTGCTATAGTAGCTGTATCATCGATTTCTCAGGTTTTCCAGATATAAGATCATATCATCTGCAAATAATGACACTTTTACTACTTCCTTTCCAATTTGGATGGCTTTTATTTCTTTGTCTTGCCAGATTGCCCTGGCTAACACTTCCAGCACAATGTTGAATAACAGTGGTGACAGCGGGCATCCTTGTCTTGTTCCTGATCTTAGAGGGTAGGCTTTCAGTCTCTCACCATTGAGTACTATGCTGGCTGTGGGTTTTTCATATATGCTCTTTATCATATTGAGGAAGTTTCCTTCAATTCCTTCCTTTTGAAGTGTTTTTATCAAAAAGGGATGTTGGATTTTGTTGAATGCTTTTTCAGCATCTATTGAGATGATCATTTGATTTTTCTCTTTTGATTTGTTAATGTGTTGTAATACATTGATTTTCTTATGTTGAACCATCCTTGCATGCCTGGAATGAACTCTACTTGGTCATGGTGTATGATTTTTTTAATTGTCTTTAGATTCGATTTGCAAGTATTTTGTTGAGAATTTTTGCATCTGTATTCATTAGGGAGCTAGGCTTGTAGTTTTCTTTTTTTGTAGCATCTTGACCTGGTTTTGATATTAGATTGATGTTAGCTTTGTAAAATGAGTTAGGTAGTGTTCATTTTCTTCGATGTTTTGAAAGAGTTTAAGTAAGATTGGTATCAGTTCTTTTTGGAAAGTTTGGTAGAATTCCCCTGTGAAGCCATCTGGCCCTGGGCATTTACTTGTGGGAAGCTTTTTGATGACTGATTGGATCTCTTTGCTTGTGATTGGTTGGTTGAGGTCTTCTGTTTCTTCTCTGGTCAGTCTAGGTTGTTCATATGTTTCCAGGAAATTATCCATTTCTTCTGCATTATCCAGTTTGTTGCCGTACTGTTGTTCAGGCATTCTTCCTTTTAACCTTGGGGGAGAGAGTGCCCACTAGGAAATTCTATCCAAAGCCTTAAAAGATATATTCATTTACTTTTCATTGGGTGTTTTATGGTAATGTTTAGAATTCTGTATGAGAACAGAGGGAACAGGAAAATAAACTACATGGTCCCGGACTCCTTGGAGCTTCCAGTCTAGTTGGAAGAAGATGCTTGACTAAACTTATTGGATCACTTAAGAGACAGTCATTTAAAATAACTACTCTGGTGTGTTTTTCTACAGAGAAGGCTGTGAGGAGGGCCTTTTCATCCAGGACCTCAGATATAAAGGGAACGGCATAAGTAAAACAATATTAGTACATGTTATTGCTAATATATATATCAATCTTATCCCAAACTGTGTCAAGTACTATTAAATATATTGATTAATTAGTACAACAACTCTACTTAGACCTATTTTACAGATGGAAAACTTCAGAGATTCAAATAATTTGCTCCAAATCAGGCAGTAAGTAATGCAGCAAGGACTAAAACCTTGGTCTATTTGACACCAAATCATTCAGTAAGTGATTGAGCACTTACTGTATGCCAGGCTGTGTTCTAGCAGCTGAGGTGACAGCAGTGACATTCCAGTGTCCTGCCTCTTACCCACCAAGTTACACTGTCGGATACAGACTCAAGGTGGGGAGTGGGAATTTTGCTGGACTTGAAAGAACAGTAGATACGGTTGCATAGCAGAGCTCATGTAAAAGAGAACAGAAAAGAACAAGATTTGCAGGTGTGTTTTAGTTTCCTAGACTGCTCAAGCAAATACTATGAAATGGGTCAGGTTAAACAATGGGTAATTATTCGCTCAGAGTTTGAGGCTGAGAAAAAGTCCAAATCAAGACATCATCAAGGCGATGCTCTGGGGCTAGCTACCTACGATCCTTGGTTCTTGGTTTGTCACATGGCAAGGCACACGGTGGCATCTTCTCTTCTGGATTCCATTGATGTCCAGCTTATGGCTGCTGCCCCTGTGGCTTTCTCTCCCACTGTCTGAACTTCATTCCACTTATAAAGGAGTCTAGTAATAGGGTTAAAGACCCATCCTGATTGAGCTGGGCCACACCTTAACTTAAGTAACCTTACCAAAAGATCCTACTTATGAAGGGTTCACACTCACAGGTATGGCTTATATTTAAGAACATGTTTTTCTGGGTCACATAACATCTTCAAACCACCACAGAGTGTCTCTGGAGAAATCTCTTCTTCCCCAGCTAACTTTCTTACCAACAGACATGTTCGTCTACAGAAATGATTGCCATCCATCCATCTGTCCATCTCTCATCATTTCCTATACTCAGTACCGAAGGACTACGTTTTGTTTGTTTGTTTTGTTTTATTAATGTGAGCATTAAAAAAAAACTTATTTGTGCCAGTTATAATAACTTTCTCTTCATAGAATCTTTCAGGACTTTGCACTTGGTGGTGAAAATACCTGTTGCACCCTGTAGGTGGAAGGCAGAGTTTATTTACAGGACTTCGGCTGAGGTGTGTCTGGTAGAGTTGGGTTTGGGCTGATGAGCTCCCATGCAAATGAGCTCTTGAGGTCAATGGAGACAACTCAGGGGAATGTCACTTCCTGCAGAGGTGGTTGTGGTCTGGCACATAGTAAAATGCCAAATTAGTAGTGGCTCTTTCACTGCCTGCTCCATTATTTCCTACAGGAGTTGTCTGCCATAATTGTGAAGGCGATAGGGATTTGCTGAAAACATTGCCCAGTGCTGTGCATTCTTCTTCCCCTCCTTGCCATTTGGAATGTGGACTTAAAGGAATTACTCTGAGAGGTAAACCTGACCCATAAGCAGACCAGCAATGTAGTGATCTGCTACTCTTGTAGGACAAGAGTTCTCTGCTTTGGAAATGGGAAACCTTAATTTTTTAATCCCACACATGTGCTTTAGCATCTGCCATGACAGAATATCAGGACCTACCATGAAGGGTGATTACAGTTGAGGTATGAAACATTGTGCAGGGTGTTTGAGAGCCCTGGTTCTGAAGTCATCCTTATTTCATCATTTCCTACCTTTGTAGACATGGGCAAGTTATTTCACCCCTCTATTCCTACCTTTCATCACCTAGAGATGGAAAGCAAGGCCAGTACTCAGAAGCGTGAGGATCCATTACTATTGCAGGAGCCATTACTATTGCCACCACCATTAATGGATAATGCAAAAGGATAAGTTGACTTTGCAATGTTTTTAAGAGCACAGTCATGTGTAAAGTACGACACCATTGCTGATTAATCTCAGACTTTTAATTATTCATGGAATTTTGTTACCCAGTTCACAAAGAATGTGAGCCTGGGAGAATCCTTCAAGATTATCAGTCCAGCTTTCATTTTATAGCTAAGGAAACTGAGGTTCAGTGAAGGAATGCCTTCCCCTAGGTCATACAGCCCATTAGTGGCAGAGAGAAGATTAAGACATCACTGTCCTGCCTCTTGTTGCTTTAAAAGGTGACAGCAATAGTTCTTTGTAGTTAGCCTGGTGTTCTGGTTTGCTAATGCTGCCATTATGCAAAATACCAGAAATGGATTGGCTTTTATAAAGGGGGTTTATTTGGTTACAAATTTACAGTCTAAAGGCCATGAAATGTCCAAATTAAGGTGTCAACACAAGTATACCTTCACCGAAGGAAGGCCAGTGGCATCTGGAAAACTTCTGTTAGCTGGGAAGTCATGTGGCTGGCATCTGTTGATCCTGGCTTGTGGTCCAGCTCCTCTCTCAGCTCCTGTGTGTTCTTCAAAATATTGCTCTTGGTGTGTTTTGTGCTCTCTCAGCTTCTCTGGAGCAAAGTGTCAGCAAAAGTCTGCTTTCAGTGCCATCTCCAAGATGTCTCTCTTGGCTGCAGCACCAAGCTCCTTCTGTCGGAGCTCTATAGGACTCCAGTGATTTAATTAAGACCCATGCTGAATGGGCAGGGCCACACCTCCAGGAAACAGTCCAATCAGAATTATTAACTACGGTTGGGCGGGTCACATCTCCATGGAAATAACCCAGTCCAAAGGTTCCAACCTAATTGAGACTAAATATGTCTGCCACCACAAGATTCCATCAAAGAACATGGTGTTTGGGGGGACATAATACATCCAAACCAGCACATTCCACCCCCTAGACCAAAAAATGGACATGATCTTTCCATATATAAAATACATTCATCCCATCACAATATCACAGAAACTTAAATCATTTCAGTAACAATAGGTAAGTACAAGATCTTATCCAGAGTTAGTTACGAGTGTGGTCTGTCTTAATGCAAAATTCCCCTTTGGCTGTGGACCTGTGAAACTTAGAACAAGTTAGCTGCTTCCAGTATACAAAGGAGGGGCAGTCATAGGATAAACATTCCCATTGCCCTAAGGAGAAACCGAAAGGAAAACAGGGTTCAAAACAGTTCTGAAAACCTGCAGGGCAAACTTCATTGGATTTCAAAGTCTGAGAGTCATTTATTGAATGATATTGTATCCTTGGGGCTTGAGAGAGCGGGAGTCCAACCCTTTCCAAGGGCCTTTGCAGCAACCCTTTTCTCTCCAAATGCTGAGGTGAATGCTCCAACATATCCATGCACTGGGGAGACCACCTTCTTCTTGACCCCACCCTCCTCAAACATCCGGACACCACCTGTACTCTGCCTCTCTGGCGCAAAGGCTGTCCTCTCTCCCAACAGTAGGGTGGTGGCTAGGCTTTCCCCAATCCCTGGGGAATGTGCTCCACCCTCTCTGAGGTCTGGGGCAGCAGCACTCTTCCTGAGCATTGAGGTAGAAGGCCCACCCTGTGCCTCCAGGGCAAACTCACCGTTTCCATGTGCATGGGTTTCTCTGCTCTTCTTGCCTGAGATTTCTTGACTCCAGACCTCAATTTCCATAATTCTGTCCTTGAAGAAAGTTTTCTTTCAGTTTTTTCCTTCTCTCTTCTCTCCAGTCCAGACCTGCAGTGATTCTGTCTATACATATCTTGCAAAAATTTTGTGGGCTTGGCATGCAGTTTGCAGGGGTCAAAACTGTCAGACAATAGGACTTTCCACGGATCTCTTCTGGATAACTCCATCTCCAATCCTGGCTTGTACTGAAATGGTGGTTGGGTTCCATGTTTGGTTAAATCCTCATGTGGGGCTATAGCTTCTGGGGTCTCACTTTCTGTAAACCCAGAGTTTTCTAGACCATCAATTTCTGGTTTCTTTGTACCCAAGAGTTCATTTCTCAGCTTATCTCTGTCCTGTCGCATTTTACTGTAAGCTGTAAGGAGAAGCCAGGCTACATCCTCCACATGTAGTCTGGAGATCTCCTCAGCTAAGTATTCCAGCTTGTTGCTTTAAAATTCTGCCTTCCATCTGACACCAGGACATGATTTTGCCAAATTCTCTCCCACTTTAAAACAAGGATCCCCTTCCTTCCAGTTTGCAATGATGACATATTCAACATTTCTGTTCAAGGCCTTATCAGAGCTATTTTTAGAGTCCATATTTATACCAACAGTTTCTTCAAAGCAGCCTAGGCCTAGGCCTTTTCTATCACAATTCTTCCAAAATCTTCCCCTATCCATTTAAATAGCCATTCCAGCATGTTTGGTACTTGCAAGTTCAGCAGTACCCCACTCTCGGTACCAAGTTTGCTAATGCTGCTGTTATGCAAAATACCAGAAATGGATTGGCTTTTATAAAGGGGGTTTATGTGGTTGCAGAGTTACAGTCTGAAGGCCATGAAAATGTCCAAATTAAGGCATTAACACAAGTATACCCAAGTATACCTTCACTGAAGGAAGGCCAGTGGTGTCCAGAAAACCTCTGTTAGCTGGGAAGGTACATGGCTGGCATCTGTTGATCCCGGGCTGTATCCCTTTTCCTCTCTCAGCTCCTGTGCATTCTTCAAAATGTTGCTCTTGGTACATTTTGTCCTCTCTTAGCTTCTCCAGAGCAAACTCTGGGCTAGCATAAGTCTGCTTCCAGTGGCCATATCCAAAATGTCACCCTCAGCTCCTCTGAGGTCCTTCTGTTTGTGAGCTCTTTTATAGGACTCCAGTGATCTAATTAAGACCCACCCCGAATGGTCAGGGTCCATATCTCCATGGAAATAATTCAATCAAATGTTTCACCCACAGTTGATTAAGTCACATCTCCCTGGAAACATTCAATCAAAGGATTCCAGCTCAGTCAACACTAATACATCTGCTCCCACAAGATTGCATCAAAGAACATGGCATTTTGGGGGACTTACTACATCCAAACCAGCACACCTGGAAACCTCTGACATTCGGGTCCCTATTTCTCAAGCAAATTATCATAATAATCCATGTGGCAGCCTCGTGTTGTATGCTGAGACTTTTGAGAGGGTTCAGCTGCAATGGCTGGTGGGTGGTTAGAATGCCACGAGGGGCAAGTGAGCATGGTGAGAAAGCCCTGGGATAGAAATCCAGGGGACCTAGGGCCATGCCTCATCCTGTCCTAGGGGTCTTGGACAAATTACTGAATCTCTGCTTCCTCAGTAATCACGTAGAGGTAATAGCATCTGCCCTGCCCCTGCCTCAGTGAGGAGTTATATGATGCAAAGGGTGAGCTGTATCTGAAGGTGCTTTAAAGCATAAGGAGTAATTACACAAAAGCCAATATTGTCATTTTTGGCAGAATAAAAGGTCCTTTTAACTGTTGATTTCCATATGCTGTTGTTTTGGAGTTAGTTCTTTTTTAGAAGAATCCAATTTCCTGTCTTGGATCATTGCCTCAGTGGTGACTAAGGATAATAGCAGTTAAACTCAATTATATAAACTGCTGTAGCAGTAGGGCTCAGTGGAAATTCAATCATATGCAGTAGCTGACGTCATATGGATTCATTATATTTTTCATTTCCCTATAAGTCTGTTTTATGTTATTTTTAGCTTCCTATTCATGTGGACACCAGTGGCAAACTAGGGACTATTTGTGGCAGCAATTTATGTAAAACACCTGCCAGCATTATCCCAGACACCTGTTCCAGTCCCTTTTCCACAAAATTATTGCAGTTGTATGTGTTCCAGAAAGGATATTTTTCTGTAGGTTTGAAACTTTTCATGATAAAGAGTAAAATGATAATAATAATAAAGTTAACCAGAATTATGAAGGGGGAGCAGTTCTAACTAGAATAAAATGGCACTTTCTGGAGAGACCTGATAGAAAGCTTGCTGCGGTGATCTCCAGATAGGAATTGGACGTGGTGAACCTGGGGAGCAGAGAAGAAAAGGTCAGGGACAAACAACCAGATTAGCGAAAAGCGCCCAGCCTTGCTGATACACACAGCTGCCTGCTTGCTTCGAAACCCGTGAGCAAGTGTTGCTAAGGTATTACCTGACTGCCAGCTCTGCCATGGAGTGGAATAACAGACCAGGCCATCTGGGAGTAAAGATCTGCGTTTATTGAGCACCTCCTGCCTGCAACATACTTTGTTTAGGAGCTTTACATATGTCATTTCAGAGTGTGTTCCATGCAAAATATATCTTTATTTGCTTCTAAATTTATAACTAAGTTTTGAAAGTCAGGGAACATTTATAGCACATCCTACGTTTTCATAAAAAGATGTTAACTATTAACTGCTAATTGTCATCCTTCAGGTTTTTTAAAGAGTTTGTTCTTAGGTATTCCTTGAATGGTTGAGATTCCATCACAATTTAAATTTCTGATCACCAAGGATAAACCTCAAAACACAGTTATTAAAAAGATATGTATCTCTGAAAGGTCTCTATCCACTCTCTTTTTCTGTGTTTTCAAGTCTAACAGAATTGAAATCTCCTTTGCCGTTTAAAGATTGTTTTTTAAGGATTCTGGGTCAATGTATATATGTGTGATTGTTGAAGTGATTTGTAGCTCTAGGTGATGGAAAGCTCTAGGATATGAAAAACTTTATTCCTGGAAAACCTTACTAGTAAATAAAAAACCTGAAATAGACAAACTTCATTTCTCAGGGCAAGATGCAATATTATAAAGATGTCACTTCTTCCCAAAGTAATGTATGAATTCAACATTGATTCTAATCAAAATCCAACCGTTTTTCTTAATGAACTTGACAAGCTGATACTAGAATTTATTTGGAAAGAAAATGTGCAGAAATAGCCAGGAAATTTGAAAAGACCCATGAAGAGAGGTTGGAGAATGAAGAAGAATTGAAGAGGGTAGTGTTGGTTCATGCTATGTGGAAATTTAGTCGTTTCAAATAAGTAGAGAAAAATGGACAATTGAGTGAATGATGTAGGGATGCTTAATTATCCATTCAGGAACAAAAACATGGTTAGATCCCTACTGTCACTATAAAGAAAATAAATTCTGAAGTGATCAAAAGGCTAAGTATGAATTTCTATTTAAGCTGTAAACTATAAACTATTAAAGTAATGTATGTGATTTATTTTTTTTAAATCCCTGGGATAGGAAATAAGATATAAAACTTGGGAATGTAAAGAAATGATTAATAAATTTGACAACATAAAACTAAATGTCATAGGACAAAAAACACCAAATGAAAGCAAAGCTGACAAGCAATAGATTTGGTGAAAATATGTGCTACATAAATAGACACCAAAGGGTTGTACTCAGGTTATACAGAATGCTTACAAATCGGTAAGAAAACAGCAAATTAACCAGTAGGAAAAGTGGTCAAGGGATTTGAACTAGATGAATGACAAGTAAACAGGAAGATTCCTAGCCTCTCTAAAAATGTGGGGAAGGCCCTCCTTTGGGAAATATTTTTTACCTGTGGGATCTGTAAAAATTAAATGCCTTGCAAGTGGGGATGACAGGTTGGTGGGTGCACGAATTAGTACAGGTTGAGGGGGGTGAGCTCAGGTTGATAGCGTAAACCCAGTGATTTCACTTCTAAGTATCTGTCTTATTATTCTTACACAAGTGTTCATGGACACTTGTGCAGAGGTCTTTATTGCAGTGTTGTTTATAATGAGAACTGGGAAATAACTTAAATGTCCCTCAGTAGATACATGAAATAAAGGAGGAAGCACCTGTATTAAGGAAGAGGATGTCTAGTAGAAAAGAGTGCAGTAGATTTCTATGTAACTTTTTTTCGTAGAAATATCTCCAATATATATTAAGTAAAAAAAAAAAAAGCAAGTTGTAGAACAGTGCATACAATAAGTAAAAAAACTCTAAATTATCAGTAGATGTAAACATGCAAATTCATAGAGAAAGGTTTGGAAGAATACGTACCATCAGACTGATCACAGTGGTTACCTCCTGGAGAGGTTGGATTTAGGGACAAAAGGGTAAGGAAGGACTTCTGTTTATTTTAATTCTGTATCCTTTGAATGTTTGAAACATTTGATGGGAATATATCCATACATTTTTGTTTATTTATAATTTAAAACAATTGTATAATTTAAAACAAATACAAAACAAAACAAAAGCTGAGGGTGCTGGAGAACTTTTTCAGGTTTTTGTTTCAAGTGTCCATTATTTTTATTCATGCCACCATAGAACAGTGGCTGTTCTTACATGTGTAAAAATAATACTGAAGGGTACAATAGAAACTGACAGTGCTACCTTGGAGGGCACGGGAGAGGCTCGTACGAGTTACTCCATGTATTTATGTAGTATTTGAACTTTCTTTCAGTGAGTGCACATTTTTTATAACTTAAAAAATTAAGATCGAAGGATCTTTAGGTATCAGCTAAGGAGGACATTTGGGGAGACCAAGTCCTCTCAGGTACTGAGGGTCCCTGGGTCTCTCATCCGTGCTTTGCCCTGAGCTTCTTTATCAGGGCTGACTCCTTGGGTGGCAGCTGCGCTGCCCTCTGCTCTGCAGCGGAGCCACGGTGGCCCTGGTGGTGGGGCGGGACTGCGCTGTGTCCCGGGCTGGACCCCTCCAGCAGCTGGTCCGGGAGGAGCTCCTGCGCACACTTGGTCGCACCTGTCTCCTGTCTCACTCTCCTTCTAGGACGTTTACAAGCCCCTTCGGAAATACAGACGCCAACGGGGAGCAGAGGAGCTGCTTGATGAGGAATCTCGGATCCATGCCACGCTTTTGGAATATGGCAGGTAATGAATGGCCCAGTCTAGGTCTCTCTTTCATGAAAACATTTGAAAGAGAAACTAATTTAAATTGCTTCATTTGGATTAACTTGGTTGGCTTTTATGTGATTGAGTTGACTATTTGGCCCAGGAGGTTTCCAGCATCGGAAATTTTTCCTTCTGTTATGGAATTAAGCTAAGTTTTTGTGCAAAGCTTCCATCAAAGTGATCGAGGCCTGACTTCTGAAATTCCTCCCTGAAAATGTGTGTGTAGCTGCCCTCTGGATCTGCCCTCCTTAGGGAATTGGGCCATTGGGGGCATTTGCAGAGGCTGAGGATGGCCTGCCCACCATGTCCCAGACTTTTGTTATGTCTTCAAGTCAACTAATGAGTTGAAAGCTTCTATGGCAGTTTTATTCTAAATAATAAATAATAATTTGGAGTTCCTGTAAGAATTGTCCCGACTAGGAAAACGAAGAAGTCTGAAGTAGTTTTCTCACTTCTTAAAGACTTCTTTTTAAAACATGATTTTTAGTTTATGTACTCGGTTTTAACTTTAAAAAACAAGGACACGCTTGAATTTTTTGGTTGACACTGGGCATTAACCTTCATTTATGTTCCGCATTTTCTACTTAGGATAACTGATTCCTTGATGTGAGTATGGCTCCCTGGGCTTCCTTCTTATGTTCTGGCAGTGGTTGCTGTGCTGCTCTGACTCAAAACCCAACCCTTTTGGGTAGCTGAGCCTAACGGTGCTGCCACTGGCATCCTCCTGAGTGAGGATCGGATGGCTTCTCCCACCAGGGGACTGGAGAGAACCAGGAGGAGATCAGGTTTAATTAGTCTAGCTCTCAAGAGGAGTTGGAACCACCACTTTTTTTTTTTTCCCTAAGGAGGTAGTTTGGGTCCTTCCTTCCTGAGAGTAAACATTAGTCAGTATAAAGGAAGTCGAATTAGCTCTGGCTCTCAGGTGTGGTGGCTGCTCCCACAGCTCATGAGTGCCTGCTGTGAACTGAACACTTCCTCTGAACCTGGCCCTGCCAGATCAGCTGCGTAATTTGTGGGGCCCTTTGGGAAATTATTAAGAATTTCAAGACAGTGACAACAACCAAGTGCGGGGCACTTCTGAGCATGGGTGCTATGCTACTGGGCAGGTGGATGCCCACAAAGTCAGCCCTGGGCACCATGATGGGTTCCTACCAGCCCAGCTCCAGCTGCAGTGGGGGTGGGGGCAGGTAAGCTAGGCAGGTCTGGGTGACCCAAGCTGGACAGATGGTTGGTATCTGTGGGTGTCCCTCAGTCCAAAGCCAAAGAGAACTTCAGAGAGTGGCATGCATTGTTCAGGCCTCCGTTTTTTCCTACTATGATGGAAAATCAAGCATTCCTAGGAGTGGAAAGGGATCTCATTGAGACCATGATGACAATATTTCAATATTTTGTTCTGAAAGTTTCAGTTTCAAATTGGTTCTTTTGCATGAGTGACATAGATGTTAGTTGTCATCACCAGATGATGGCTGGGTAAACTCAGGAACCCCTGTCTATCCCCAGGAGCAATTGGTGCTCCTGTTTAGGGAACGTTTACAGAAAGGAAACAGGCATGAGTTTTGAACACTTCTTAACTCCTATTAGAGTCATGCTGAGTTCTGATTTCTAAGCCTAGGGTAGGTGTTTAAGGAAGGTTTATTTTGTTTATTTGTTTTAAGGGGGTATTTTGCTTTCTTTTTAGTTTTTCTGACAGAAAGAGAGTGAGTTTGTAGATGGGTGGGGTAGTGAATATTGAGGACATTCTGGTAGTTTGTTAGTTCTCCTGTTTGAGAATGAAAATGATATTTACTGAGATTCAGAAAGGTTAAAAATAACTTGCCCAAGATCACAGAACTATCAGTTCTTATAACCACCTTCTTCAAACAACAAAGACTGGACCTGTCTTTCAAAACTGTAGAGCCTAAAATTATACTCTCACTGGCAGCTCAAGCAATATTTGTAGATAATGATAAGGATATGCTTTTGGAATCCAAGAGGCCAGAGTTCAAGTCCCAGATTGAGCCTCTTAATAGTTCTGGATAAACTTCAGGCCCCAACAAGTCATACTTTATTCCCCTTTCTGAGAAGTTCCTCCCCTTCTTCCTGGCCATCTTATTCTCTTCTCAAGGTTCTGTTCAGCACTCTGGACTCCTGGACGTGGCTCCCATTAAATGAGGATTACATCATACGTATGTAAGAGACTGAACAGTTTCTCCTGTAAAGAAAGTACTTAGTGAATGCTGTCATCATCAGCGTCTTCATTATCATCATCACCATCATTATTAAGAACAGCAGCAATTTCCAGTTCTCAGTGCCCTTAAATATGACCTCTAGATTCAAATGAGGATCCTATTTTATCAGATGCTCCTCGTCTCCATACCCTCATTGTCCCAGCACTTGCCATCTATCCCGCCCCAGTCTGTGGGTCTCAACTCCTCTTCCTTCCCTTCCCCAGTCAAACAGTGCTGACCCTTTGCTGGCTCAGAGACTCACTGTGCACCCCTCTCCCTCTTCCTTCCCTGTTGTGGTGCCCTGAGTTGCAACTCCCTGCCTACAGAGGATCACAGCTTACCCAAATGCCCCTTCTGTTGCGAGTGCTACTGCTTTCCTCCTCTTTTTTTTTTTTTTTTTAAAGCAGTTTTGAGATATATTCAGCTAGTATGCAGTCCCATCAGTGGCTTTTAGTATTATCACAGTTGCGTATTCATCACCACAGTCAATTTTAAAACATTTTCATTACTCCAAAAAGAAAAACCTCATACCCCATAGCAGTCTCCTGTCAATCCCTCTCTCCTTCCCCAGCTCTACATAACCACTAATCTAATTCTATCTATATATGTGTATTTATATTTAAAGAATACTAAAATATTACTATTAACTATTGTGCCAGTTTGAATGTATTATGTCCCTCCAAACACCATTATCTTTGATGTAATCTTGTGTGGGCAGACCTATCAGTGTTAATTAGATTGTAATTCTTTGAGTGTTTCTATGGAGATGCAACCCACCCAACTGTGGGTGATGACTCTGATTGGATAATTTCCATGGAGGTGTTGGCCCGCCCATTCAGGGTGTGTCTGAATTAAATTACTGGAGCACTATATAAGATCAGACAGAAGGAGCGAGCTTGCTATAGCCAAGAGGGACACTTTGAAGAAAGCACAGGAGCTGCAGATGAGAGACTGTTTGAAGATGACCATTGAAAGCAGACTCTTGCTCCGGAGAAGCTAAGAGAGGACAAATACCCCAAGTGCAACTAAGAGTGACATTTTTGAGGAACTGCAGCCTAGAGAGGAATGTCCTGGGAGAAAGCCATTTTGAAACCAGAACTTTGGAACAGACGCCAGCCTCTTGCCTTCCCAGCTAACAGAGGTTTTCCGGACACCATTGGCCATCCTCCAGTGAAGGTACCTGATTGCTAATGTGTTACCTTGGACACTTTATGGCCTTAAAACTGTAATTGTGTAACCAAATAAACCCCCTTTTATAAAAGCCAATCTATCTCTGATGTTTTGCATTCTGGCAACATGAACAAACTAGAACAGATTTTGGTACCAGGAGTGGGGTGCTGCTGAGTTTGCAAATACCAAACATGTTGGAATGGCTTTTTAAATGGATAATGGGGAGCTTCTGGAAGAATTGTGAGGCGCTTGATAGAAAATGCCTAAACTGCTTTGAGGAGACTGTTTGTAGAAATATGGGCTCTAAAGATACTTCTGATGAGGCCTTGAACAGAAATGATGAATGTGTTGTTGCAAACTGGAAGAAAGGCGATCCTTGTTTTAAAGTGGCAGAGAATTTGGCAAAATTGAGTCCTGGTGTCAGATGGAAGGAAGAATTTGAAAGCAACAACCTGGAATACTTAGCTGAGATCTCCAGACTACATGTGGAGGATATACCCTGGCTTCTCCTTGCAGCTTATAGTAAAATGTGAGCAGAGAGAGATGAACTTAGAACTGAACTCTTGGATTCAAAGAAACCAGAAGCTTACGGCTTGGAAAATTGCTGGCTTCCAGGGGGTGGAATCCCAGAAGCTACAGCCCAGCATGAGGATGTAACCAAACATGGAACCCAGCCGCCATTTCAGTACAAGCCAAGATTGGAAAAGGAGTTATGCAGAAAGGATTTGTGGAAAGTCCTATTGTCTGATGGCTTTGACCCCTGTGTGCTTCATGCGAAGCCAACAGAATTTTTGCAAGATCTTTATAGACAGAGCCATTGCCAGTAAGGACTGGCACAGAAAGACAAGGAACAAATTGAAGGAAAAATTTCTTCAAAGACAGAGCCATGGAGGTTGAGGTCTGGAATCAAGAGGCCTTGGGCTGGGAGAGCATAGTGGCCCACACACATGGAAAGGGTGAGTTTGCCTCGATGCTTGGGAAATGTTCTGCCACCCGAAGCCCCAAAGAGGTTTGAGCACATTCCCAGGGAACTTGGGAGAACCTGGCTGCCACCACACTGTTCTGAAGGGGTTGAGTGTATGCCCCGGAGATGGAAGGGAATCCGGGTGCTGCCCTGATATTTGAAGAGGGTGGGGCCGAGAAGGTGGTCTCCCTCATGTGTGGTTATGTTGGAGAACTCACCCCAGTGTTTGGAGAGGAAACGGCTGCCAACAAGGCCCTTAGGAAGGGTTAGACTCCCTCTCTCTCAAGCCCCAAGGATGCAACCTCGTTCTCTTAATGACTCTCAGATTTTGAAATCTAATGGAGTTTGTCCTGCGGGTTTTAGGAACTGTTTTGGTCCTGTTAACCCTGTTTTCCTTCCTCATTCTCCTTATGGCAATGGGGATGTTTATCCTATGAATGTCCCTCCTTTGTGTATTGGGAGCACATAACTTGTTCTAAGTTCACAGATTCACAGCTAAAGGAAAATTATGCCTTAGAACTGACCAGGCCTATAATTGATTTTGATGGGATCTTGTACTTAAGCATAGTTACTGAAATGATTTAAGTTTCTGTGATATTGCTGTGGGATGAATGTATTTTGTATATGGATAGATAATGTCATTTTGGGGTCCAGGGGGTAGAATGTGCCAGTTTGAATGTATTATGTCCCCCCAAATGCCATTATCTTTGATGTAATCTTGTGTGGGCAGACCTATCAGTCAGTGTTAATTAGGTTGTAATTCTTTGAGTGTTTCCATGGAGATGCACCCCACCCAACTGTGGGTGATGACTCTGATTGGATAATTTCCATGGAGGCGTGGCCCCACCCATTCAGGGTGGGCCTTGATCAGTGGAGCCATATGAATGAGCTGACAAACGGAAGGAACTCAATGCAGCTGTGAGTGACGTTTTGAAGAGGAGCTACAGCCAAGAGGGACACTTTGAAGAATGCACAGAAGCTGAGAAAGTAGCTGCAGATCAGAGACAGTTTGAAGATGGCCACTGAAAGCCGACTCTTGCTCTGGAGAAGCTGAGAGAGGACAAATATCCCAAGTGCAACCAAGAGTGACATTTTTGAGGAACTGGAGCCTAGAGAGGAATGTCCTGGGAGAAAACCATTTTGAAACTGGAACTTTAGAGCAGACGCCAGCCACATGCCTTCCCAGCTAACAGAGGTTTTCCGGACGTCATTGGCCGTCCTCCAGTGAAGGTACCTGATTGCTGATGTGTTACTTTGGACACTTCATGGCCTTAAGACTGTAACTGTGTAACCAAATAAACCCCTTTTATAAAAGCTAATCCATCTCTGGTGTTTTGCATGCTGGCAGCATTAGCAAACTAGAACAACTATAGTCCATAGTTTGCATTAGGTGTATTTTTTCCTGTATACCACCCTGTTACTAGTACCTTGTACTAGTGATGCACATTTGTTATAGCTCATGACAGAACATTCTTATGTTTGTACTATTCACCACAGACGTTGTTCACCACAGGGTTCATTATACAGTCCCATGGGTTATCCTCTAGTGTTCCTTCTAGTAATATAAACAAATGAAAACTACTCTCTTCATCCTCATTCACGTACATAATTCAGCACTGTTCATTAAACTTACAGTAATGTGCTACCATCACGTCTATCCATTTCCAAACATTAGCAATCAATCTAAATAGAAATTCTGTAACAATTAAGCATCAGCTCCTCACTCTCTGCTCCCTTTCCATCTCCTGGTAACCTTATTCCAGAGTCTAACTTTATGAGTTTGTTTATTAAGTTCATATGAGTGAGATCATGCAATGTTTGTCCTTTTGTGTCTGGCTTATTTCATTCCATCTGAAGTCCTCCAGGTTCATACATGGTGTCACGTGAATCAGAACTTCATTCCTTAATGCTGCATAATATTCCATCATTTTGCTTATTCATTCTTCATTTGATGGATGCTTGGGTTGCTTCCATCTTTTGGGACTTGCGAATAATGCCACTGTGAACATCATGTGCAAGTGTCTGTTTGTTCTTCTGGGTATATACCTGGAAGCAGGATTGCTGGAGCGTATGGGAATTCTATACTTAGCTTTCTGAGGAATGGCCAAACTATCTTCCACAGTGGCTGCACCATTTTACATTCCCACTAGCTGTAAATAAGTGTTCCTATTTCTTCACATCCTTTCCAGTAGTTATAGCTTTCTGTTTTTTTTTAATAGTGGCCATTCTAGTAGGTATGAAATGATATCTCATTGTGGTTTTGATTTGCATTTCCTTTAATAACTAGTGACATTGAGCATCTTTTCATACACTTTAGCCGTTTGTATTTCCTGTTTGGAAAAATGACTGTTCAAGTCTTCTGCCCCCTTTTCAATAGGGTTGTTTGTCTTTTTATTGTTTAGTTGTGAGTTTTATTTATATATTCTAGATATTAAACCCTTAAAGATATATGTGGTTTCCAAATATTTTCTCCTATTTCATAGGCTGCCTCTTTACTTTTTTGACAAAGTCCTTTGAAGCACAGAAGTTTCACTTTTAAGAGGTCCTGTTTATTTTTTTTTTCATTGTGCTTTGGGTATACAGTCTAAGAAACCATTGCCACCACAAGATCTTGAAGATGCTTCCCTATATTTTCTTCTAGGAGTTTTATGGCCCTCTTTCTGATATTTAGGTCTTTGATCCATGTTGAGGTAGTTTTTATATAAGGTGTGAGATGGGATCCTTTTTCAGTCTCTTGCATATGGATATCCAGTTCTCCCAGCACCATTTGCTGGAGAAACTATTCTGTCCCAATTGGGTGGACTTGGCAGCCTTGTGAGGTATCAATTGGCCATAGATATGAGCATCTGTTTCTGTCAGTTCAGGTCCATTGGTCAGAATGTCTGTCTTTATGCCAGTACCATGCCGTTTTGACTCCTGTGGCTTTGTAATATGCTTTAAAGTCAGGGTGCAGGAGTACTGTAACCTCATTCTTTCTCAAGATGTTTGGCTATTCAGGGCCCCTTACCCTTCCAAATAAACTTGATGATTGGCTTTTCCAGTTCTGCAAAGTAGACAGTTGGAATGTTGATCAGTATTGTGTTGAATCTGTAAATCAATTTAGGTAGAATTGACATCTTAATGACATTTACCCTTCCAGTCCATGAACACGGAATGTCCTTCCATTTACTTAGGTTTTCTTTTATTTCTTTTAGTAATGTTTTGTAGTTTTCAATGCACAGGTCCTTTACATACTTGGTTAAATTTATTCCTAAATATTTGATTCTCTTAATTATTATTTTAAATGGAATTTTTTTCTTAATTTCCTCTTCAGATTGCTAATTACTATTGTATAGGAACTGTACTGATTTTTGCATGTTGATTTTGTATCCTGCCACTTGGATGAACAAAGAACAGAGCTCAGAGTCCTTTGTATTTAGGGTTTTTTTGGGTTCAGATTCCGGAGAGTTAGATACCTGTCTTATTTTAGCCAGGGGCAGTTCTTGTTTATTAATTTGTTTTCTAGGACAGTGATGTCTAATAGGGTGTGGCCACTAGCTGGATGTGGTTCTTAAGCACTTGAAATGTGACTAGTGTGGCTCAGGGACAGAATTTTAATTTTAATTAATGTAAATTTAGATTTAAAAACCAATGCTTGATTGAGTTATTGGGAAATGTTTAAGTGTGTTTGGAACATCTGGGGCATTTGAATCTACAAATTTAAAGTTATGTGGCTCTCATTTTATTTCTTTTGGGCATCCTTAATGTTGAAGACCAGGTCCTGGATCTGGGATCTGGGGAAGTGAACTGGGTGGTAAGAGGGCCAGTGCCCTGTTGGGGCTGATAGAAGTCTGAGGAAGGGGAAGCAAGAATGAGTTGAAGCCTGTGAGGTGACACTGGGGAGGAAACAGCAAGGCTGACAGGGTGAGAAGGAAGGGGGGTGGAGGACAGAGCAGTGTGCTGCCTGGGAAGCAAGTAACTGCTTTTGTAGTGGAAATGAGTCAGAGCATCTCTGCTTTTTGTAAGATGTGATAGGTGAAGATCAAACAACATGGAGGCGAGTCACAGATGCTGGGATCCATTAGCACACAAGACAGGGGAACAAGTGGGCGCTCCTCTTTGTCAGGGAAGCATTGCCACCATGTCACATGCAGGAGGCTGTTAGAATAATCAGTTGGACTCCACATTCATTCAGGATTTACTGAGTGCCTTCTAGGTGCCAGGCAGTATACTAGACACTGGGAATACAAAAGTGAATGAAGCTGCACACCAGTGTTCATAGCTTCATTATTCACGATTGCCAAAAGGTTGAAAAAACCCAAGTGTCCATCAATAGAGGAAGAGATAAACAAAGTGTGATGTAGCCATACAGTGGAATACTATTCAGCCACAAAAAGGAGTGAGGATCTGATACACGCTACAATAAGGATGAACCTTGAAAACATTATACTAGCTGAAAGAAGCCAGGCACAAAGGGCCATATATTGTATGGTTCCATTTATATGAAGTATTCAGTATAGGTAAATCCATAGAGACAGAAAGTAGATTTGTGGTTGCCAGGGGCTGTGGGGAGAAGGGAATAGGGACTAGCAGCTAAGAGGTACAGAGGTTTTTTTGGGGGCGATAGAAATGTTCTGGAATTAGATAGTCATGATGGTTGTACAATGTAGTGAGTATGCTAGAAACAAATGAATAATACACTTTAAAATGGTCAGTATTAATGTGAATTATATATCAATAAAAATAGTTTTTATAAAAAGCGAATAAGCAAATCCCCTTCCCTCGAGGAGCTGAGCAGAGACTTAGGTGGTTACATGTAGCGGAGAACTGTGCCCTGGGGTGAGTGCAGGGGTGGGTGTGGGCACAGAAGCACAGATGGGGGGCCTAACCTGCTTTTGGGTGATCAGGAAATTCTTCTCAAGGCCTTTATCTTTCAGGAGTGGAGGGGATCTGGGAATCTGTCACTTAGATTTAGTTGTTTACTGCTTTATCTAGAAAATTCCTTAAGTCTGTGGACCTCAGAGAAGGGCTCTGTGCTGCTCTCAGGGTCTCCAGGGACGGAAGGCAAAGAACACCCAGGATTCAAGGATATTTCTAAGAGTGGGAAACTTTGGTGAGGCTCTGTGTTGGCAAGGTTTCCTTGGTTGAGAATGCAATACCCTCAGCTAGTTTGGGCAGGAAGGGATTGTTACAGGGATCAATGGGAAGGCCTGTGGGCTGAATCTAGGCTGAGCCAGGGTCGGCTCCAAGTCACTGCTGCCATCAGGGAGCTAGTGGCCTGTGGAATTGCAGGACCTGTGCTACAGCTACAGCTGCTGTAGACAATCACACCACTTCTGCCCAAATCAGGAAGCTGCTGTGACAGCAGCTGGCCACAGAAGTGGATTGCTTCAGCCGCGGTGGACACCAGCACAGTGGGCCGTTCCTGCCCTCCCTCCCTCCTCATGCAACTGTTCTGCATTCAGAACTTCAGCAAATGCATCTGATTCTGGAATATAGATAGCATTCAGAACCCTGTCTGCAAGGAAGTGTGGAAAACGGAGTCCTTTGTTTTTCAAGCCTCTGCAGTATAAGAAGAGGCCATAGGACAGTGGACTAGATACAGATTAAGGCACTTCACAGAATCTGCCATAAGGTCCTTATTTAGATATTGCATGAATAGCCAAAATTTAGCCTTGGTCTGTTGCACTCTGGGCCTGTAGACTGATGCCTAAAGGAGGGGCGGGCACCCCATTGGGTAGATTGGAGGTAGCATGCCCAGCAGCGACTTTTTAGTCTCTCCAGTTACATGACAACCTGTTGCAGGTCAGGTGGATCCTTTTGCCTTCTTGATTTCTCCAGGGTTTTGTCATTGTTTTTTTTTTTCCCCCTACTTATATTTACTTTATTCATTCAACAAACAGTGGAAATACAAAATGTAAAAGTAGAGTCATTGCCCTCAAGGAGAAGGATACAGACATGCAGGTAGGCAGTTGGGCACGACTGCTCTCTTGGAGCAGGGGGTACGTACAGTGTGGGTAGGGCAGGCTCCCAAGAGGAGGTGGCTTTAGGGGTAAGGGGCCAATAGGGAAATGGGGGAGACAAGAACAGCACTGTGTGCACTGAGCTGCCTGTTCAAGGGGCATGGAACGTGAGCATGTGAGGTGAGCTGCTGGCAGTGGAGCTAAATGGGTGTAGAGCAGGCCACAGAAGAGAGGCCCTGACAAGTACTGAGGGACCCTGCTTTCTCTTGGGGGAAGAGGCCTGCCATTGACACCTGTGGATCAGGCCAGTGCGAAGTTGAATAAGGAGTGGGGAGGAAGGGTGGCGGAGGAGTGAAGCTGGAGGCTGCCGCCGGTGGGAGGCCAAGAGTGGCGAGATCCGGGGCAGAGGGGCCCTGCGTGTGCTTCCCTTACGTGTTCGCATGTAACTGTTTCCTTACAAACTATCTAAAGGTAAGTGAGGCTGCGTGCTTTGCTTTAAACTTTTTGTTTTACATTAAATGTTTTTTGTATCATTATACTTGCATAGATTAAATAGAATCAAAATAAACTAATTTAAACTGATGTGCATTTATGTGTTCCTCTGAACTTGAGGTTGTGTGAAGTGAATTCACAGCGTTATTGACATCATGCTTGGGCTGTGTTTGAGGGTGAAAAATGTGCTGGACTTGGGATTTTGAAAGTACCACTAGAAAGCATGTCTGGCTTGAGCACACATATTTACATTTGTTTATACAGGTATTTTTTAGGCTTTTATCTTAAACTGTAGGTCTGAAATGCAGTTCCCAATTCAGACGTTAACGATTGCGCTTAAAGAAATTGTTGCCCTCTGCATAATTTGAGAGCTCTCGTTGATGGTATTTATATAGCACATAGGATGGTTGGCACTTTATTAAAAAAACATTGGAGTATGTTTGTGGCTTAGGTGCTTAAAACATTTTCCCAAGTCACTGAATAGCCTAAATTCTCATTGGTGCTTTTCATATGAAAATGCAACTAAAATGCATTAACAGAGTTTCTTGTGACTTTTGCATAGTAATTGAACTCCCCCTTTTTTTGTGGCCTGCAGGAAATATGGATTTGGCCGCCAGAGCAAAACAGAGAAGGTAAGAAAAGCCTAGGAAAGGGGAGGTGTTTGAGAGGCGGAAGTGACCCCCTTTGACTCTGTCTGACACAGGCAGCCTGGGCAGCCAGCTCCCTTGGACAGCCCAGAGGTGGGATAGGTGGGACGGGAAGGCTGCTGGTAAGCCGGGGCTGCAGGGAGGTGCCAGCTACCTTTGGCCACTGCATTTCCCTCCTGGCATCTCCAGCTGCTGCCTCCACAGGCCAGGGACCTGGAGGGTGGGTGTAACCAGCCTCATCCTGGGGCTGGAAGTGGGGGTTCATGGCCCCAGGGTCAATCCTGTAGGATCTAGTAGGCTCTAAAAGTATGCAGATGAAATCCATTGCAGGGTGTGAGCATGCCTCATCTGACAAGAGAGACTAGACAGGTGTGAACAGAATGATAGCAGTGAGATAGAACACAACCTTATGTTACAGGTGCACCCTGTGCTCAAACAGCCTAGTGGGGGAAAGTCAGGAAGGGGGTTTCTTTCTTAACAAAGGAGTCCCAAAGATCTCTGTTCAGGATTTATTAATGATCCATAACTGTTGGCACAGGGCGGGTGTGTGTTGTAGTGCCGAGCCCTTACTGTGTGCCAGGCTTCTGGTAAGGGCTCTGCAGGTATCTTTTCACTTACTCCTCTGGATACCTCTTTGAGGAAGATACTTATTCCTGATTTTCAGGTCAGAAAGTTAAGGCTCAGAGAGGCTAAGTAATGTGTCCAAGAACATAGCTCCTAAAGCGCCATAATAAGAACCTAAACCCAGGTTTATCCAATATCCAACCACTGTCTTCCAAATACCAAAATGCGAACTAAAGTGGTCATTGGCTTCTTAGAAGGTAGAGTCCTACAACTTGGGACCTCTTAGTAATCTCTTTCCTCACTCCCTGCCTGACCCCCAGATTTTCTTGAATGGGACACCACTCCTCCTGCTGCTCTGCTGTCACCCATCCACCTTCCAGATCCCCCATCCTTCAGTCCATCACCCAGGAAGCCTGCCCTGACCCGCCAGCCATCCTCTGCTTCTGGGGGTAATCATCTCAGTTACTGGGGGCTGGCCCCAACAGTGTCCAGGGGTATACCTGCTAGAGCCAGGCTGGCAGGTTTCAAATCCTAGCTCCTCCCCTTCTCTCTGTGACTTTGGACAGTTGTCTTAATTGTTGAGCCTTAGTTCACAGCATCTGTAAAATGGGGGCAGTCCTCCCCCCCCCCATAGCATCATCATGAGTATTAACATGTAAAGGACTTAGAATGATCCAGCACATTGTGAGCAGCTCATGAGCATTAGCTATTTTCATTATCGTTATTAATATTAGTAGTATATATATATTATTATTAGTCATGCACTGATTATACCTTATTTTCTTATGTATTTTTTTTCCACATTTGTGTTTGAGTGTGTCCATGTGACATCTAGTATGTAATAAATTAATGTATAGATTTAATTTGATATGTAATTTAAGTCTGAAAAGAATGCCTCTTTGTATGTGACTATATTCTGAATTGAGGCAGTTTGATTATGACTAGGAAAATCATGAGATGCCCATGAAATGTTGTTCAGGTTGGGCTCGTCTTGTCCCTCCTATGTCAGAATGTCCCCTACAGATCTGACCATCAGTGAGGAGCTCGGGGTGTCTCCCATGGTCAGGAGTAGGCTTGTTACAGAAAAGCGTCCTAGAGCTGGGGTGGTCCGTGGAGGGCAAGTCCAACTCTCCTTTTCAACCCTAGAAGACTCTGATGTCCAAGAAAGTCAGCCTGAGGTTACGCAGCTGGAAGATGGCAGAGACGGAATGAAAATCAAGAACACTACACTTCAGCCACCCCACTTTTGAAGACTACCGTGACTCCATGGTGTCCCTAGGATGGGGTGGCACATTTAGAGCCCGAGGCTGGTTCCAGAGCATGGAGCTTGGTCACCAGGTGGAACAGTTTAGATTTTATCCTGTAGATTAATGGTTTTCAAACTTTTTTGACCACTCTCCAGAGTAAGAATTCTACTTTTCATTGTGATCTAGTACACACACACACACACACACACACACACACACACACACACACACACACACACACTCAGAAATTAAAGTGTCAGGAAACAGTACTTAATCCTTTACTGCTTGCAAAGCATGTAGATATGATCTATTGTTTTTATTTAGTTTATTTAGAGGATCATCACACCTGCTAAATTGTTTTCATGTCCCACTAAGCGTCTCAACTGGCAGTTTGAGGAAAGATTTCTTCAAGCAGTGATCTGCTCTTGAAGGTGTCAAAGCGGGGGCCAGGCCCTGTCAAATAAAGGATAAGTCTGAGAAATGGGTGTGCCGTGGACTGGGGCAATGGAGATGGGCATTCACCAGGCCCTGAAGTCTGACCTGCTTGGTGTATAGCTCAAATGGAAATTCGGGTCTCTGGAGTTTTCCATTTGCTTTCAGGGCTCTTTGGACTCCTCAGATGTGTGTGTTTTCTTTATAGACTCATGCCTCCTTGCAGTGTTGTACTTTCTCTGCTGAGTCTCCAGCTCCAGTGCTCAGTCATTTTTGCATCTTCCCTTCCAGGCTGAGGACAAGAAAACAGCGCTTCCTGCAGGGGCCCCGGCTACAGAAAAAGCTGATGCCCTTGAAGAGAATGAGCTTCAAGCTGCTGAAGAGGTATATGGCCTGTGTAGAGCTGTCTGAAGTTTGTTTAAAATCAGTTGGGCAGAAATTCTACTTCTATCCCCAGCTTTCCAAAATGGGCAGCTGCCTTCCATGGCCAGCTGCTCGGAGCTAGCCTTTCATGCCTGTTTCCTTTTACCACCCGTCATAAGGCTCACCATAAAATGAGTTCAAGGAAAACACCCCTTGGGTTTCTCTCCAGAAACCCATGCAGGCATATTGCTTAAGTCCTAAGTGGTCAAAACTGCTCACTGTGGCTTCTCCACCCCTCTCTCAGCAGCGCATTGAGTCCCTGATGACCAAGATGACTGCCATGGCCAGCGAGGAGGTGAGGAGGAGGTCGTGGGGACAAGGGGAGTGGAGGCGGAGGCTTGGGACCACTGCTCTGCCCTCCCGTGGCATCACCTTCTCCAGGGCCCTCTTCTTAGCGCTCAGTGCCTCCTGTTTCCTGTTCTGGGAAACTTTTTATAAAGGCACAGTGTTGCCACCCATGGGAACCTCTGGGAAGGGGATAATCAAAGGACCCCTGTGAGAGCGGGATGGAGCCTGCCTGCCTGCCGGGACAGGTCACCGGCCTCTGCCTCCAGGACGGCTTTCAGCCCCACCTCTCCATAACCACAAGCCCCACCCATGTCAAAGGAGCCTTGAGGTCTGCCTTCTTTCTGCATCAGCTAGCTGGAAAATGGAACACCCAGCTGATCTTCGCAGAGCTGGAGGCCTGTTTGGAAGGTTTAGCCAAGTGCTTTGAAAGGATCATTCCTTTTTGAGCCATGAAAGGACTGTGGCAGTAAATAGGTATTTTAGGGGTTCTGAGATTCCTCTTCCTCTCCCATTTGTACCTCTCTCCTGCCTGAGTCCTAGGCCCAAGTCCCTTGCAGGCTCTGCTTAGTGACTGTCAGGAAGACGTGCCTTGGGCTGGGGCAGAGATGGTGGAGAACCATTTGCCCAGGGTCAGAGGAGAAGCTCTGAGTCAGCTGAGTGGCTCAGGAGTAGAGAGGTGGCTCAAAATTATTCCCAGGATTTGTTTTCTCCCTTCCTTGTTGATGAGGATGTGAGCAGAAGCCAAATTATTTTTCCCCGGGAATGCTACCTATTTCATGGTACTCAGAGTGTTCAGGTTTTCCAGTTCTGTGAAAGACAAGCATGGCCTTGAGACCCTTCCCCACGTGTGGTTGCAGAGCCGGCTCACCGCGAGCTCCGTGGGCCAGATCGTGGGCCTGTGCTCTGCTGAGATCAAGCAGATTGTGTCTGAGTATGCTGAGAAGGTAAGTGTGGGTCCACAAAGGTATGTGGAGGGGCTGAGAAGGTATATGGGGGCTGCGCAAGTATGCGGGGTGGGGGGACAAGAAGGTAAGTGCACGGCTGCAAAGATATGTGGGGTACTATAAAGATATGTTGTGGGGTGCCAAAGGCCTTGCCTCAGGCAATGCCTCAACGTGTTTTTCTACACCCAGCCCACGGCCCCCAGCCATAAAGGGGCCAGGCACCTTTGTCAAAGCCTGATGAGCCATGCTTTGCCACACATCAGCACTTGTCCATCAGCTAAATTAATTTTGTCCTGCAGTGCCTGTTTTTCTATAAATAGAAAGAGAAAACATCTCAGAGCAGTTAACACAGTTGATAAATCGATGCCTGAGTACAGGCATTTTTCCTCCTCTGCCAGGCTTCTGATGACCTGGGCTCGGTTTGGTGATACGGCTTAGGAATGAAGCTTCGTCACTTAACAGATAAGCCCCATAACTCAGCCAAGCCCAAGGCAAAATTTCTTGTTCTACTTTATTAAAAAGGCACAGAACAAACAAAAGCCTGCAAGTCATATTTCAGCATTAGATTTTATCCCCTCCCCATCCTAAGAATAGACAGCAGGACCTTGAATATTTCAGGGAGACAGTTATTAATCATTTTGCACATAACTGATTCTGGTCTGGCTGAGATGTGGTTCAGTAAAATTAGATTTACAGGGCACTGTTTCATATCCTTCCCTCCCCAGCCATACTCAGCCTGCCCCTTAAAGTGTTGATGTCTTTTGAAGCATCCGGCTTTGCTTTCCTTTTCTCAGAAACCTTAATGACACATTAGCTCTGCCTTGAACTCTCTGTGCAGTCGTCTTCTCAAGGTATTGTACAGATGCTCTAGTGAGGGAGGCAGTGTCACCTGGAACCTGGGAGGTTGACCGCATCTGTCATCTCCCACCAAGTTGGGGGCCTTCTGAGCATGATGATAAGTAAAAGAGCTTGGAATGTCTGGGGGTGGGATTCCCTTATATTCCCCTTCAGTCCCCAAGTTAATGCTTCTTAACATAGGTTTTCTAATCCAAAGCATCCTCTGTTTCAGTTTACCACTGAGGAAAGGTGGCACTAGTCAAAGTGCCATCTGGAGTTTGACCAGAAAAGGCTTTAGATTATACTCAGGCTCCCCAATCAGTAACCCTGCCACAAATTGTGTACAAATAAACTAAAAAGAGTTGACGATGCCATTGTGGTAGGAGTGATGCATTAGTGCTGGCCCTGCTTCGATGAGACAGTGTCTTGATTTACTGTCGGCACACATCTGGATAGCAAGAGTGTATGTGTGTGTGGGTGCCCTAAAGTTGCCACACAGCATTGCTGGATCTGTTAAAAATAAATAAATAAATAAAGTGACAGGACAGGGCACTCACTGCTCTTTCCACAGGGACTGTGGTTTTGTTCTCGATACTTGCCCACGGCTGGGAGACAGGAGCTCTGGTTACTGTAAAAGGGAAAGCAGGCAGGCAGGCACTCAGACTACCCCCTTTGGTGGGCAGGACACCTCCTTCCAGCCCTCCCCTGCCTAGGAGTCCTGAAGCTTGCCTGTCTTCCCCAGTCAGCTCTGCATTTTCTGTGTTTCCTTCTTAGTCTCTTTGTTTTTTTATCCCTTGAGCTTTCTCAGTGATCTGTACCTAACTCTGATGACTGCTTTTAGGAATTCTTTACCCTGGACTATTTTCTACCTCCATTCCATTCTGCTAGAAAAGAATAAAACTAGAATTTTATACAGGAGGCAATCAGTGCCCCATCTCTTTCTAAGGATGTATATAATTCAATTTCTTATGGAGAATTGGCAGTCGAGAGTTCATTGCTTGATTGTCTGTGTTGTTTCCATTGAATACATCATGTAACATTAAAGATGATGGTTTTTAAAATTAAATTGCCTTTAATGCTATCCTTGTATCATAGTTATTTCACATTTGCATATTGTCTTCCAGTGTTTGTTTCCACATACCTGTAAATTGTACATAGTTTGGAGCCACATGTATGTCTAAAAGGGATGGAACAGAGCAGTGGTTAAAACACAGCATTTGGAGTCGCATCTTAGCTCCTATCTGTCTTCTCTGCTTCCCAGCTGGGTGACCTTGGCCAATTTATTTAACCTCTTTTAGCCTTAGTGTCGTCATCTATAAAATGGAAATATTATTCTCCTGGCAGTGTTTTGCAAAGATTAAATATGATGTGACCAAAAATGCCTAAAACAGTGCCTGGCAGATTATAGCTATTCAACCAGTGGTATGCTTTATTGACATTTTTACAGTCTTTTTAAATTAATTTTTTGGTCACATTAAATCCTAAACATTTTTGATGTTTCTAGCCTTCACAGTTGTTTTAATGTCTAAGGTATTTTAAAGGTCTAAGGTAATCTGTGTGTTGAGGCAGCACAATTCCCAAAGCATTTTCCTGTTTAGACTTTTAAGTTGTTTCTCACTGTTTGCCATCGTGGATGACACTTCTGTGAAGTCAGATGTTAGTTTCTACTGAAAGATTTCCCAGGAGTTGGATGATCGGTTATGACTCCTGCTCCGTGTTGCTTTACAAATAAATCATAATCATATAAATTCTATCAGTGGTGAAAGGGGTTCCCAGTGTGACCCCAGCACTTCCAGCTTTACATGTTCATTTATCTAACTTACACTGTAACTATCTGTAAAATGGGACATCCTTGGACCACTGAGAGACTAAATATGGTTCCAGGTTTTTGTTTACTATTTCTTCTTCCTCCTGGGTGAATTGTTTGATACAGACTTTACTCGTGTATCTTTGGGTATGTGGTGCTTTTCTTGTAAATTCAAGTAAAGTCTCTATTCTAGGTGTAAATATTTGGTCACTGTAATACAAATATTTCTTGGGCTGTTCATTTAATTTTTGTATTGTTTTTAATTACGTGCAAGGAATGTGTTCTGGTTTGCTAATGCTGCAGTTTTGCAAAACACCAGAAATGGATGGGCTTTTATAAAGGGGTTTATTTGGTTACAAAGTTATAGTCTTGAGACCATAAAGTGTCCAAGGTAAGACATCAGCAATAGGATACCTTCACTGGAGAAAGGCCACTGGCTTCCAGAAAACCTCTGTTAGCTGGGAAGGCACGTGGCTGGCGTCTGCTCTGGAGTTCTGGGACGTTTCTCTCTAGGCATCTGGGGGTGTTCTTGTAGTTTCTCCCAGGCAAACCCTGGACTAGCGAAAGTCTACTTTCAATGACCGTCTCCAAAATATGCCTCTCAGCTGCAGAAAGTGTCTGAGCCTGGTGTGTCTCTTCTTAAAGTACTCCAGTGAACTAATCAAGACCCAAGCAGAATGGGCAAGGCCACGCCCTCCATGGAAACAGTCTACTCAGAGTTATCACCCTCTGTTGGGTGAGTCACATCTCCATGGAAACAACCTAATCCAAATATCCCACAAGATTGGATTAAAAGATCAAGACATAATATAGCCAGTCCGGCACAGAATTGTACCCAAATCAGTCAGTCTTTTTCTTTGTTATTGTTTCCAAATGAGAGGTTCCTCATTTTTCCCTTGGATCTGATGAAGTAGTCCATTACGTTTCAGTTAATCTCTTATTAAAGATGCTTAATTCTTTAACCTGGGTAGAGTTCAGTGTGGCTCTACCCTAGTTTTCCTACTACTATCCATTTATTCTAATACCATCTATCAAATAATTTCTTTATACTCATTTTGAGACACTATTGTATTTTTGTGTTTTATGTCTAGATTAGGCTATAGATGGACTCTTTCTTTTATTGGTTTATGTTTCTATTTTTATGAGCATTTCATGAGAAAGCCATGTTTGTTTCCATTTTTGTTTATTCATTTGTTTGATGGTTTTGATTTTGGTTGTTTTGTCAATACCCTCCAGCCAAAGGAACACACCTGTGGTTGAACAGGTTGGGTTTACTGCAGTGAGAGAGAGCACACACCAGCGGGGCATCTCAGTAAGAGGGTGTTAGAAGGGACTTAGTATAGGATTTGGGCTTGTGCTAGTTGAATTTGGAGAAAGGTCAAGGAAGTGGGACTTTGCTCTGTGTCGGCTCCTGTAAGGAAGGAGTGACTATCTTAATTCATCTTATCACAAAGGCAGGGCGAAAGCTGTCTACCAACATTAGCCAGGATGGTGGGATGTTTGATCATTTTTTGATTTGGGCAGTATTCGTGTTTTTGTCTGTGTTCAGACATCACTACTGAGTGGACTGTTTTTTTCTCTTGACCTATCACAGTCACAGAGTGGCCTGGTCTGATATTGCTGTTCTTTGAATTGTTTGTGTTCAACACCAGGCCGGTCTATGAGTGCAGGCCAGCTCTCAGCAATGTTGAGGCCTCGCTGATAGAACCAGGACGCCTCTCAGAGGGCAGGGGCTGCTTTCCTCTCTCTGTTTGTGTACTTAGTTATCTGTTGCTACTTAGCAATGTTAAGCCACAGCGTCTGACACAGGTTCTGCGGGCCAGGAGTCAGGCACAGCTTATCAGGGGCCTCTACCTCAGGCTACAGTTTTTTCTGAGGCTCAGCTGAGGTAGGATCCCTTCTGAGCTCATGAGGTTGTTGGCAGAATTCGGGTCCTTGTGACTTTGTTGGACAGAGGGGTCTCAGTTCTTGCTTGTTTCTGCTGGAAGCCACCCTCATTCCTTGCCATGTGGGACTGCCCAGCACTGTCCTTTAATTCTATCAAAGCCTGCAAGGGAGGGCGTGTCCTCACCAAACAAATTACAGCCTTATAGATAATTAAGTAAAGGTGATCACTTCCATCCAGTCACCTTTGTTGTATTCTCTTGGTTAGAAGCAAGCCCCAGGTCCCACCCACTCTCCAGGGGAGGGAATTACACAAAGGAGTGAACACCAGAAGGCAGAGCTCATGGGGCCACTGAGGGTCTGTCCACCACAGTTGGTTTTGCTCTTTAATCTACTGCCATAAACTAGCCACTGGGAGTACATCTAAAATCCACTCCCTTCATTAAGGGTCTCAGTAATAAAACCCTTAGGTGTAGAGATAGGATTGAGGAATGCTTAGAAGGGAAGCCATAGGTGGTATTTCATAGGTTAAGCTGAGTTTCAGGTAGGCTTTTGCTTAGTGAAGAAGAGGGACAAGATAATCCTTGGAGGATGAAAGTGTGAATTTGATTTTATGACAAAGAGTGAAATTGAACAGTCTGCCTGGTGCAAGTGTTTGGAAAGTGGCTAGGCATTTGTAGATGTGCAGGCTTCTCTTTCATTTGTAAAGTTCACAAGTTCTTATGACCGTGTGATACGATAAATGACCCATGTGTTTCAAAGCAAGCCAAGCAGAAGGAAGGAGAATGTCAGGATACTGCCAGATATATAATTCATGAGTGGCAGTCAGCTCTGGGCCAAGCGGTGCCACCTCCATTTGTTTCCAAAGGGTAACACCCTTCCCCGAATGTGCTAGAAGAGGCACTACTTTGCTTTTTGGTGTTGGTGTCTTAATTCACTGACTGCAACATAGTATTCATTTTTACAGGTAAAAGGAGTCTATTACTATGACTTGCAGAAAATTAAAAAGCTTGACTTAAAAAGTCCAAAAAACACCCCTACCCCACCCCCACCCCAATCCTCTTTAGGCGCCAGAAGAAAGGGAAGGAAGCTGCCCTGGGAATGTCACACTGGGTGAGGTGCAGGGTCCCTGGAGGGGCAGGAAGGGACTCTCCATGATGCCACATACTAACCAGCCACACAACATTTTGACCACTTCAGTGCTTAGCCTGCCAGCTAAATCATCCTTGGTCAAAACAGCTCCCTAACACAGGGTCTTAGAGCATTTTGTAGATCCAGAGGTGTACAGTCTGTCTTTGGGAATCAGAAGGAATCTATCCTGGATGCTTTCTTTGTGTCAAGTAGACTTGGTATACCATTATCTCCTTTAATTCTCAAAATAGTGCTGCCTTCTGCCTCCCTCCATCACTTTGCTTACTTGTATGCAGTTGGAACTGCCTGTTGATGTGAATGTGGACCATGCTTTAGTCTTTTCTATAACCTCAGAGCCTTGCCAAGGTTGGTGCTCAGTAAATAAGCATGTGATGTTATGTCCATTTTGCTGATGAAGAAACTTGAGGGTCAAGGAGGTTAAGTAGCTTGCCCAGGGCCATATAGCTAATAAGTTCCAGGTCTGAACACAGGCTGTCTGGCTGTCAAACCTGTCTCCTTGACAGGGTGGAGCCTCCTCAGGGAGAAGCTGGGATGGCTCATTTACCATCCTTAGGCTATGCCTTCCTGGCTCTGCGGCACCAGTGCCTCCTTAGATCCTCCTGCCATCTGACAGCTTTCTGTGGGCCTAGAGGAGAGAAGAGGCCAGGTCATAATGGGAATTAACCACAGAAACAAGTCGAAATGAAAATGGTGCAGTGCGGGCACTCCCACATAATCACACCTCAGCTGCTGAAGCCGGAGGCGTTTCTGTTTGGGCAGTCCTGCGGTCGCAGCTAGGGGCGGGCAGCCACGGAACCCTCTGCGCTCAGCGTTGCTTGAGGGGTACCGGCGGCAGCTCTTCCCGGAGGCGAAGGTGAGGCGGGGGACTTGGCCGAGTCCCGGGCGGAGGCGTGCAAGGTGTGGAGGGCGGCGAGAGAGGGACGCGAGACACTCCACTTTCAGGGTGGTAGAACAAAAGCCTTTAATCAGGGGTGAGCACAAGTTACATAGGGTGGCATAGAGGGCGGGGTTGGTGTTAGGGGTGTGGGGTCCTTACATGGCAATGCTGAGGGGATAAAGGCTAGGATTGGTTCTGAGAGGGCGCGGAGGTCGTTTGAAAAGGGCGGGAGTTGCTCTGGCAACGGTGTATGCGCACTGGCAGTGGCGGGAGTTGCTCTGGCAACGGGGAGTGTGCGGGCAAGATAAAGGGGGCGGTTTTCTCTGGCAAGCTTCCTCTAACGGTTGTATTTTGGGTGAGGGAGATGGGGCCTGTAGCCGTCTCCACTTTCTCAGGCCCTGGGGGGCTGTGGAGGGTATTACTGCCCATGCCCACTACCCTCTCCAGGGGCTGGCCAGGTTCCCTGGGGGGGGGCTGTGGAGGGCGCTACTGCCCATGCCCATCGCCTCCCCCAGGGGCTGACCAGGTTCCCTGGCCCCGGCCCGCCAAGTTGGAACTCAGCACCAGCAACCCGCAATTCCCCCTTCTTTTCTAATTAGAAGAAGAAGCTCACAGGAGAGATCCGCCAAGGGATGAGGGAAAGGGGAGGCCGGGGAGGGGAAAAGGATTGACGGCTGCTCAGAGAGGCTGGAGCTCGGCATCGGTGTGGCGCCCGGGCGCTCGAGAGGGGCCTTGCTGCTTGCGGGATGGACGAGGGTGGTGACGCTGCGGAGGGCTAGCTTCTTCAGTAGAGGCAAGTCGTTGATACTGGACTTGCACAAACGATGAGAAGACAGCATTGGCCTGGCTTTTAGCAAGTTGGACAAGTCTGCGGATAATACAGGGACCTAGGGTGAGAGCTAGAATAATCATTAGTAGGGGGCCGAGGAGAGGGAGGAGGTATGGGAGGAGGGGGGCAAAGATGTGGGACCAATAGTTGGTGGCTTCACGGTTCCTTCTGCGTTGTTCTAGTCCCTCTCGGACCTTCTTTAGGCTGTTTTCGGCGAGACCTGTGGAATTGGCATAAACACAGCATTCTTCTCCTAGGGCGGCGCAAAGGCCTCCTTCTTTGAGGAGAAGAAGGTCGAGACCTCGGCGGTTTTGGAGCACGACCTCAGAGAGGGAGTTAACAGAATTTTTAAGATGGGAAATAGCGTTTTGTAGGTGACGAATGTCCTCGTCAACAGCCGCCCGGAGGTGAGTTAGGGCGGAGCCTTGACTGGCTAACGCAGCGATTCCGGTGCCAGCGCCTGCAAGACCTAGGAGGGTGGCGACCGTGAGGGCGGTGATGGGCTCTCGCTTTTGCAGAGGGGCAGGAGCTGCAGTTCTTTCTAGGCGGAGGAAGAAGTCTTCCTCGCTGTGATATAAGACCCTAGGGATAAGGACAATTAGGAGGCAAGTTTCATGAGTTGTATTGAGGGTTCGCACGTTAAGGCAGGGGGTAAGTCCTGTAGAGGAGCAGAGCCATTGGGAGGAGTTGTGGGGAATAAGAAATTTGGCAGAGCTGTCGGGGGATGAGTAGTTGGCACAAGCTGTGAGATTGGGAGAGTTGTATGAGAGAGGGCGGATGCACTTTCCTGTGGAGGAAACCGAATGAAAGGTTAGGGGGACGGCAGAGGTATTCCAATTGCATTCCGAGGGGCTATTCTCTGTATTTTCCGAAAAGGAGAGGTTGGAGGCGACGGGCTCATACAGGGAGAAGGAGGTGGAGAGGCAAAGCCAACAGGAGGAGGTAAGATTGGGGTGGGAGGAATTTACTGAGGTGAAGGCCGCTTGGATAAGGCCGAGGAGGGGAGAGGAGTAATGAGAGGGGGGCAGAAAAGGTTGGGGTGTTGGGGTTGGTGATGCGCTGTTTGCAGCTGAGGTGCGGCTGGAGGGCCGTGGATTAAGGGGGTTAAGGACTTTGTTGGGGCCAACGCCGCTTGGTGTTTGCTGTACTGCCTCTTTTTTTATTAGAATGAGAGATCCTGGGTCGGATCCAGCTAGATAGATTCGGAAACCCCAAGTGCGACCCATAAGCCAAGAGGTATCAGTAGGGTCTAGTACGGTGAGCATAAGTTTTTTTGGACAGAGGTACCTATCGTACCAGCGGTTGCCTGGGTTTTGGCAAGTATATGGGACCTCTGTAAGATTTAGAAATTTGTCTGGGGCACTGGGTTTCCAGCTAGTGGCCAGTGTTTCACACCCCCAGTATGCGCAGTAGTACTCATAGGGGGAATTGCAGTACGGTTTTCCAGGATTTGAGGATGGGCACATGTAATAATTTTGTATATTAAGGCTGCCAGGATAACCAACAGGTTTTGGATTAGGAGGGGGAAACAGATCAGTGGCATTGAAAACAAAAGAGGGGCGTCCTGCAGTGGTATTAGAAAGAATTATTTTGGAATCTTCCCATCGCGCAAGGGTCCATTTCCAAGGCCGATGGGGGTTGGCCTGGGTGGAAGAGGCGAGGGCAAGCATGATTATTAGAAGGGAAGCAATGCTTGGGTGGGGGTTATGGAGGTGCAGGGGGCTTGCTTTTGCCCGTCTGTATGGGCGCATAATCTCCATGATTTCTTGTCTCTCCGGGGGTATCTCCGGACTGGGCTCCCGGTCTAGGTGCAAGGTTGTCATCTGGTACACCAGGTTGCGGAGACGACGGCGTTCTCGTCTCGTTAGACGCGTGGCTGCTGGTGGCGGGTCGGATTGCTCTTCCTGGGATCCAGATTGGCTGTGATGCATCATCTTGCAGGCGAGGGGAAGGGGAGATGGAGAGGCGTCCGGGCGAGCGGGCGATTTGCTGGACCGTTGTGTGGAGAGGGGACGAGTAGATGTGGCCTCACACGGGGCACCAGTTGCGGTCGCAGCTAGGGGCGGGCAGCCACGGAACCCTCTGCGCTCAGCGTTGCTTGAGGGGTACCGGCGGCAGCTCTTCCCGGAGGCGAAGGTGAGGCGGGGGACTTGGCCGAGTCCCGGGCGGAGGCGTGCAAGGTGTGGAGGGCGGCGAGAGAGGGACGCGAGACACTCCACTTTCAGGGTGGTAGAACAAAAGCCTTTAATCAGGGGTGAGCACAAGTTACATAGGGTGGCATAGAGGGCGGGGTCGGTGTTAGGGGTGTGGGGTCCTTACATGGCAATGCTGAGGGGATAAAGGCTAGGATTGGTTCTGAGAGGGCGCGGAGGTCGTTTGAAAAGGGCGGGAGTTGCTCTGGCAACGGTGTATGCGCACTGGCAGTGGCGGGAGTTGCTCTGGCAACGGGGAGTGTGCGGGCAAGATAAAGGGGGCGGTTTTCTCTGGCAAGCTTCCTCTAACGGTTGTATTTTGGGTGAGGGAGATGGGGCCTGTAGCTGTCTCCACTTTCTCAGGCCCGGGGGGCTGTGGAGGGTATTACTGCCCATGCCCATCGCCTCCCCCAGGGGCTGACCAGGTTCCCTGGCCCCGGCCCGCCAAGTTGGAACTCAGCACCAGCAACCCGCACAGTCCAAAGGACTTTTCATATTGCTGGAGAATGCCACCTTAACAAGTTCCCATCCACCTCTGTAGAGTGTAACATCCTGGCCAGAAGACTGTCAACATCTCAATCTTCCATTAGTGAGATGTACTGTGGATCATCAAGGGACCTATTTGTGGAAAAGAGTAATTAAAAAATTCTGGCACCATTGCTTCTGACATTTTGATTATGAGGACTGTCCTCTGACAGTTAATCAGAAACCTATGGTCTGTCTGGAAATTGTGTTTTTCAGGAGCACCTGGGAAGTCTTATCAGGTAATTAGAGCCCTGGTGCAGCCACAAAGAGGCAGTGGCCAGGGTGTGGTCGAGATGTACCTATAAAAACACAAAAGAAAGTTCAGTTCCTCAGTCTCCTCTAGAGAATGCAGACAACCACATTGGACTAGAGTAGATTTTGAACCCCTCTTCTCTGATCATTTTCTTTCTTCTCTATGATGCAGCAGCAGAGAAAACTGCCTTTTCAGTGCTGTCACTCACAAAGTTGGACTGTGTATCTTAGAGGAGCCTCTTTTTTACAAGTGTAAGAAACCCTGCGCAGCAGGCTGTATAAGCAAAAAAAAAAGAGCCTTGATGGGCTCTCCCAGCTGGAAGGTCCGTGAAGGCAGGGCTGCCAGGGACTGACGCTGCCTTGCCCTGTTATCTCTTCACCTGCTTCACTTTGTCTCTGTATATTCTTCCCCTGGAAGCCTGGCCCCAGACGCCTTCAGTCTCGTGACATCCTTCCAGCATCTGTCTGTAAAATCCTAAGGAAAGACTGCTCTGTCGGGCATAGCTCAGGCCATAAGCTCCTCCCTAGACCAGTTGCGTTGTGCTCAGGAAGTGAGCGCTGTGATTGGGTGATTCCCCAAAGGAAGGGATTGCTGTTACTAAACCGAAGCATGCTGGCTTGCATCTCCACAGGCAGGGCCTCTGCTCATACTGGGCTTTCAGGAAACTTAACTCAGTTGGATGGTTTGGACCCAAACAATCGATTGTTAGTATATTGTCTCCCCCTTGGGGTAGCTGCCTTCATGCCGTTATTTCTGTACCTTGGTTTTGTAACCCCTTGGCTGCTTTCAATTAGTATAATGACGGCTAATCAAAACATTCATGAAGAAAATTGGTATACTGTTGGAGATATTTTAAATCTTCAGTTTGGTGGTTTTTCCAGCCAAGATCTGACAGAATCAACCCTCTAGATGAGATTGATTTATTCTTTCAGCAGACTTCTGAGCATGTACTATGTCCCACGCTGTGTGAAGTGAGCTGGCAGGGAGTTATGAGTAAGATGCAGATGCACCCAAGGAGCTCTCGGTTAGGACTCAATCAACCTGTAAAAAGATAAATTACAGAATAGCATAATTTGTGCACTCTCAAATAGATGGAAATTACTGAATTTGCTTTGTGCTTACATTTGAAATGTAAGTGTCTGCCCAAAGAAAATTGATTGGCATAATTGATAATTGACTTTTTTTTTTCTGGTAATAATAAGGTAGAATGGGTGGCTTTTTTCAGCTATACCTGGTTGAGGTGAAATGGAGGAGGAAAGTTGAAGAGGGATGAGAACTGCATGAAGATACTGCACATTGGGGTCCCTGTCTAGGTCAGAAGGTTGTGGGAAGGGAAGCTTAATAACGAGGAGACCCTGATTGCTGAGAAAGGGCCCTTCCTTTGTTAGAGAATCAGGGCTGAGCTGGAACCAGTACTGATTTCTAATAAGCTTAGGTGTGAATGTTTCCAATCCGTCATCCTGCCCTGCCCCCCAAAACATTTTTGCCACTTTCCAGCAGGATTGGCATGTGGAGTTGGAGGAGATGTGTGGTGCAAGGAAGGGATTGCTCTGTTGAGAAGCTCCTGCTTGTGGTCACAGATAGAAAAACCCAGGTCAGGTTTGGGAGGGGTGAGGGCTCAGGACTGGATGTGGGTACCCCTTCCTTCTAGACACCCTTTCTTCACATAACTTCCCAAGTGTTACTATACAACTCCTATCCGACAGCTGTAAGCTTCTGGAGGTCTAAGAGTTCATCTTTCATCTCTATCCTGTTGCCCAGCTCATAATAAATACTCAGCAGAGGCTGGATGCTGACTGGAGGACTGTGGCGTCCAGCCAATAACCACTTAGGGTGACTCCCCTTCCAAAAACAGGCTTTTCTATGACATTAGGAAGATCGGCACCTTGTTTCCTTCATGGCATCCTTAACAATGCACTATTTAATTTATTTCCCCATCTCCTAGGACTAGATTGTCTGCCATACATGAGAGCTGGGATCACTGTATATCCCCAGTGCCTAACATAATGGGGTTTTCATAAACATTTGTGGAAGGAAGGAAGCAAGCAAGGAAGTGGGGGGAAGCAAAACCTTTATTTGTGAATGAATCTGTTTTATGTGACTGGACGATGAATGTCCAGAGGTCAAGTTTATGTCTTTTCCCACTTCCCCAGCACCTACCACTGTGCCTGGCACATAATAGGATCTGAACAAAGGTTCATTGAACTAGGCAAAGGGAGAAGGTGAGAGAGATTTAAAAATGAAGTCAGAATTAAGAGAGTAAGGAACCCTGTAAATCTGGAGATAATGCTAAATATGTTTGCATTTCCAGATTGCTCCAAGATTTCCTAAATTCCAGGGGACTAAGTTATGAATAGACAATAATTAACCACAAAGAGAACAGTGTTTGCTGATTAATTACTGTCAACCTGGTAGGTTCATCTGAAGCTACACAACACAACCTGTTCCTTTCAGGATTTTTGTCAGTTTGGGTAAAGATGTAGGCTTTAGACTTGCCAGCTTCAAACATCGTTTAAACCTAGGAAAGGTGGCTAGAGAATTGAATCAGCATTCAGAAATATCTTAGATTGAAATTATGAGCCCAATTTAATAAATTCATTTTTTAAAGAAGATAAATGTGAACTATTTTAATTAATTTCCAAAAAAAAAAAAAAAGTTGTACTAGTACAGGATTTGGTGAGGATGTCATTTGGCTTGACAGCAAGCAGTTCCTGGAGAACAAAAGTGGGCAGCCTTGGATTTTGTCCACTCCTTGTAAATGTTAAATTATTCTGAACAAGGGTACTCTGTTATTCACCATGGAACCCAGAGCAGTGCCTTAGATCCAGCAAGGTTACATGAATATGTTTAAAAAAAAAAAAAAAAAAAGAGGTTTTATTAGGTAAGTCAAGAATATTGAAAAGAGTATATATTGGGTCTTATCAATGGAAGCAGAGGGTAGATCAGGAAAGTGGAGGGTCCCCTCGCAGTGGTTAGACTATTCGGAGTACTTTAAAAGGGTGGTTAAAAATAAGGGTATGTACAGAGGATAGCAGCCACAATAGCGAAAGGTACTGGAATCTGGCTATAGAAAGGAAAGGTGAAAGAGCTGTGATGCTTTGAGATAAATTAAACTGTCTTTTGGAAGACTGGTTAGACTTAATCTCTATTGCTTCAGGGAGGAAAGAGTGTATTTTTAGACAAAGCCTTCGCACGTCTGATTCTGAGGACTGTTTCTGCTGGCTTTTGCCATGATATGTTACCCCTGGTGTGCTTTATTTTTTGAATGTTCACAGCAGCTTTATTGGTAACAGCCAAAAAGTGGAAAAAACTTAAATGTCCACCAACTGATGGACAGATAAACAAAATGTGGTCTATCTATACAATGAAATATTATTCAACCACAAAAGAATGAAGTTCTGATAATGTGACAACATGGATGAATCTTGAAAACATGATTCTAGGTGAAAGAAGTCAGTATAAAAGACCACATATTCTATAACTCCATTCATATGTAATGTCTGGAACAGAGAAATTTACAGAAACAGAGAGTCAAATGTGGGTTGTTTAGTGCTTAAAGCTGTTAAAATAAAAATTAAAAAAAAATTGGAGCATTCACATATAAAACATTAGAGGAATGTCATGTTGAACAAGGCAGGTAGTCTTTTCCAGTTTTATAGGTGTGGAGGATGAGGCTCATAAAAGTGAGGAAGTGGACCCAAGATCACCCAGCTTGTAAGTGCAGAGCTGGAATTTGAACTCAGGGCTGCCTGGCTCCAGATCCAGTGGGGAGCTGGCAGGGAGCATGCCCACCTGCTGCCCAGTGGTGTCTTAGCTTGGCTCTGCCTGGTTCTTCAACCAGGGGTGGAATTTGAGGGGCTGGGGGGGGGGAGAGATTGCCTGCATACTGAGTCATAATCATGAAGGGGACCAGGAAAACCCCCGTCCACAGCCACCTCTACCCTCAGGACTCCGGACTCAGCATCAGGTGAAGGTCCGGCTCACATTCAGGGGCCTGTACCCCACTTGGGGGTACCGCACCCTCACTGGGCTCAGGGCTGCCAGCCAGACCCCTCCTCCTCCTGCCCCCACCCTGCTGGGCTCACCTGGAACTTCCTGCCTTGGTCTAGTGATCAGAGCCCCCTGAGCTCTGACGGCCCCCATTACTCAACTCACTCATTTGGAAAGTTTTGTTCTACCTCTCATGAATCCTATTATCCTATCTCTTTTTCATTTGTCAAAATGTTTCCCTGATAGGCTTTTGCTTCTGCAAAGACAGATGATTACAATAATTGATGCATTTCTATGTGTATTTCAGAAATGTTTCTAAAACATCAAACTCATGTAGTTTTGACTGGGATGAAGCTATGAAAGACAGGAGTGTGCAGTCCACCGTTTGCCGACCACATGAATTACCAAGGAGGTCCTGAAGCAGGACTATGAATGTTTCAAACTAAATTAACCTCCCTACTAAGTGGCCAGAGGCTGGGTGGCTTGGGTGAGGCAGGTCTCCACAGTGACCCTGGTCTTGGAATTTTGTGCCCATTGCTGGTTCTTTGCAGTTGTCCATTGACCAGCATCACCCGCTGCTCATGGAGAGCCTTCTGCAGGCAAGGGACGGCTCTGTGTGCCTGTGTTAAGCATTCCATCTTCACAGCAGCCTGTAAGGCAGATCTTCATATCCCCAGTTTACACACTGGGAAATGAGACGCAGTCTGCAAGAGAACTTGCTCAAAGCTCATGTAGACACACAGCTGACTCCCATTACACAGTCTGGTTGCAAGGGAGACCCCACATATTTCACTCACTAGAATCCCTAGAACCTGGCACACAGCAGCGGCTCCATAAATGCCTGCTGAGTGGGTGATGAATGATCTATTTCTGATTTTTCCCCTAGACTTGGAGAATAAGGGACTTGCCTGAAATTGCCCAAGGCATTTGTGGCAGAGAAGCAACTAAAACTCAGGCCTCCACTTCTCCGGCTCAGTGCTCTTTTCATTACACGCCACTGTCTCCTACTCATCTTTTTTTTTTTTTTTTTTTACATTTTGTTTTGAAATAAATTCAAAGTTATAGGAACAGTTGCAAAAACAATACAAACCCCATACACAGAACTCCAGCATTCCCTGACCACCCCCCATACCCTGATCCACTAACTTTAACATGTTGTGACACCACTATTTCTTTCCCTCCCTCCCTATCATCCATCATCTATTGCTCTGTCTTCTGAATATGAGAGCTAGCTGCACACATCCTTGAACAAACACTATAATTCACATATACAATTTCTGTGAACAAGAACATTCTTTTATGCAATCCCATTAAGCACAGCTAAGAAGTACAAGAGATTCAACAATGATACAAAGCTTACATTCTATATTTCCTTTTCCTTATGTCTCAACTGTGTCCCTTTGAGCCTCCTGTCCTCCATCCTCAGATCCCATCCAGGGTCATCCTTGGCATTCAATTGTCATCTATTTAGACTTTTTTTTTTTTTTTTTTTTTCCCTCAATTGTGGAAACATGTATACAGCCTATATCTTCCCGTTCCACCCCCTCCCTAGCATTCCATTAGTGGGATTAATCACATTTAGAATGTTGTACTGCTATCACCTTCCCACCATCCATTACCAGAAATTTTCTTTCACCTCAAACAACAACCATTCACTCATTTCTTAACTCCCCATTGCCCCTTCCCCCATTTCTCTTAACCCGTACTCTACTTTTTGTCTCTGTGGTCATATTCTCTGATAATTTCTTTGTGTTTACTGTGGGGCTTAAAATTAACCTCTTAAATCCATAACAATCTTGTTTTTCTTTGATACCAACTTAATTTCAATAGGACACATAAACTATGTACCTATACTCTTCCATTCCCCCACCTTTATATAGTTTTGTCAGAAATTACATATTTTACATTGAGTTCAAAACCACTGATTTGTCATTAGAGTTTGTGTATTTTATATCATGTAGAAAGTAAATAGTGGAGTTACAATTCAAAAATTATTGACTTCTATTTGTATTCCATTGTGGTCAGAGATTGTGCTTTGAATATGTTCAATTGGTTGTGTTTTTTTTTTTAATTTATTGAGGCTTGTTTTATGTCCCAGCATATGGTCCATTCTGGAGAAAGATCTGTGATCACTAGAGAAAAATGAGTGTCCTGGTGATTTGGGATGTAAGGTTCTATACATGTCTTGTCAAAATTGTCTATATCTCTTTCTCCTTTCTTTGTTTCTCTGTTGGTAGGACTCTCTTTAGTATCTGAAGTAGGGCAGGTCTTTTATTAGCAAAATCTCTCAGCATTTGTTTGTCTGAAAAATTTAAGCTCTCCCTCAAATTTGAAGGAGAGTTTTGCTGGATAAAGTATTCTTGGTTGGAAATTTTTCTCTCTCAGAGTTTTAAATATGTCATGCCACTGTCTTCTCGCCTCAATGGTGGCCACTGAGTAGTCACTACTTAGTCTTATGTTGTTTCCTTTGTATGTGGTGAACTGCTTTTCTCTTGCTGCTTTCAGAACTTGCTCCTTCTCTTCAGTATTTGAGAGTCTGATCAGAATATGTCTTGGAGTGGGTTTATTTGGATTTACTCTATTTGGAGTTCACTGGGCATTTATGCTTTGTGTATTTATATTGTGTAGAAGGTTGGGGAAGTTTTCCCCGACAATTTCTTTGAATACCCTTTCTAGACCTTTACCCTTCTCTTCCCCTTCTGGGACTCCAATGAGTTTTATTTTATCTATCATATCCCTGAGATCCTTTTCAGTTTTTTTGATTTTTTTCTCCATTCTTTTGTTCTTTCATTTTCTGTACTGTGGACCTCTAGGACACTGTGTCGTTGTTCAACTTCCTCTAATCTTGTATTATGAGTATCCAGAGTCTTTTTAATTTGGCCAACAATTTCTTTTATTTCCATAAGATCTTCTATTTTTTTATTTAATCTTGCAATTTCTTCTTTATGCTCTTCTAGGGTCATCTTCATGTCCCTTTTATCCTCTTCCATGGTCTTCTTCAAGTCTTTTATATCCTGTGCCATGTTTTCATTCCTCAATTGTGATTGTTTGATTAATTGTGCGAAGTACTGTGTCTCCTCTGATATTTTGATTTGGGTGTTTGGGATCAGGTTTTCCGTATCGTCTGGTTTTATCATATGTATTAAGATTTTCTGTTGTTTTTGGCCTCTTGGCATTTGCTTTGCTTGATAGGCTTCTTTCAAGTTGTAAAAGAAAAAATACCAATCTAATTTTTCAGAAATGCAAGTTAGTGGCATACACTTTCTCCAACTAACCAGCAGATGGCGTCTGCAAGTCACCTATACCCCTCAAGTCAGTTCTCCCCAACTCTGTCTCTGTGGTGTGTGGGGAAATGATTTTTTGTGGGTTTCAGTTGGTGAACTCAGTTTGAGTTTGATTTTGGAGCCGTCTCTCTGAACGTGGTGCGTGTGTCTGGGTGGTCAGGGAGGCAGGGCTGCTTTAATATTCAGACCTCCCAGGTGTTCCTGGAAATTCAAGGCTGTTGCAAGAGTCTAAGCCTTCATTTCAGTTTTGCCCCAGATTTTCTCTGTCGCTGACCCACAAACCACCGGCATTGATGTAGCATCCTTGGTTTTTCCGAGCGGGCCCCCCTTCTCAGCTGTGATCTTCCAGGACCTCTGCTGAGGGAAGGCTGTGCTACGTCACTAGTGCGTGTCATCCCTCAAGGGAAGCCCTGGGCCTCCGGGCCGTGCAGGGGTGCTCTCTGCCTGATGCAAAGATTAGCCTATAATTCTTAACTGGTGTAAGTTCTGAATGAAAGGCAGGTGGTAGAGCTAGGCCCCACCCCTTTCCTCTTAGAGAAGATAGATGCCCTAGGGGAAGGTCATTAGCATTTCAGTGGTCTCTCTCTGCCTGTGCCACACCCCTGTCTGGGTCACAGAACTGGGAACTGAAAATGGCCGAGGCTTTCTCCACTGAGTTGAAAAAGGAACAGAGCTAGTCCGAGGTGACCCTCCGGCTCTCCAAGGTCAGTTGTCACCCCAAGCCTCTGTCTACTTGTTGGGGATTCGTACCTCGTAGTGAGCAGTTCACACTCGCTAATTAAAACCCCAGTTGGAGCTCAGTTGAGCTATATTCGCTCACTGGGAGAAAGCTGCTCTCTGGCACCAGGAAGCTTTGTAGCTTGGGCTGTGGGGGAGGGGTCTTCCGATTTGGATCCACAGTTCTTACTTACAGATTTTATGCTGTGATCTCGAGCATTCCTCCTAATTCAGGTTAGTGTATGTTGAGTGGATGGTCACGTTTGTCCTCCTGCAGTTATTCCGGATTATTTACTAGTTGTTTCTGGGTTTTTTCAGTTGTTCCAGGGGACTGCTTAGCTTCCACTCCTCTTTATGCCGCCATCTTAGATCCTCCCTGGTGTGTTTTTGATTTTTGACTGTGAGCCCCTATTCCTTGGAAATTTTTCTTTAGAAAATTTTGAGGTCTGGGGTTGAAGCTCTGTATTTCCTGAGAGGACTTTTTTTTTTTTTGCTTTTGCCCAAGCACCCTGCCCAGGACCATTTTTTCACATACTCTTGAGGAGGTTTTCTGGGGACCATGCACATAGTATGCGAATTTGGATTGCAGAACTGCATGAGGGCCGGCTTGTTACACAATCTCAGTGTAGAATTTTTCCTCTTTATACCCGTGCCAAGGTTTATGTATGGCAGTTGTTGAGTTGTAAAAATCAAAACTTGAGGTCACCTGCTTTCGGCAAATAACCTCAGAAAAAAAAGGTCTAACTTCAGTGATACACTTACTTTTCTGCTTTCCCACTTCCACTTGCTTTTTTACCTTCCAGGATTTTCTTTCTTGCTAGCTCATGGAAATTTTTAAAGATTTTTAAAGAAATATTGTTTATTGTCTGTTTGCTTTCAGTTTGAGGGTTCATCCTAGGGAGTCAGAACTGAAGTCCCCCTGTTCAGCATAGAGAAGAAAGTTCTGGCACCCTCCCGAGGCAAAGTTCCCTTTATCACTGATAGCTTGGTGACCATTTGTTATAGGAGAGAGAGGATGATAGAGGAGACATTCTTGAATTAGGAATAAGGCTGATATGTAGATGACCCCCTTGGCTTTCTTCCAATTATAAAAAGTATACAGTTCTAACTAAAGAAATCATTTTTGTTGCTGTTGTTTCTCTGGGAGTTTACCATTTTGAACTGTACTAAGGTTGAGTGATATTTAAATCTGTGTCCCCTAAGGATTGCAGTTGTGAATATCTGTCAGCTATGAGAAAACATTGACTCTTCAGCAGAAGTCATCTTAATCCACACTGTGGCTTTGAAAACACGTTCTTAATCTGAACTTGTTGAACAGAGTTACTGCAATGTAAGCACAGATTGAATATTTGTATTTAAAGATGGGTTGGCATTCTTTGAGAGATTCTGCAGTTAAGATGCCCCAAGGATTTAAATTTTTCTCTGTCACAGATTTAGCGTAAAGCCTTCCCCATCTGTCCAACTTTGTCTCATCTGTCAGGATCCAGCTTGGTCTCTTCAGCTGGCAGTGAACAGACCGTCGGGATGAGCCAGGAATACTTTAAGGACCTGTTTCTGTCTTCATCTGTCTGAGTTCTCTTGGCTTTGGGGAGGGTATTTGAAAGAAATGAAAAATTGAGATTGCTTAACAAATGGTATGTTCAAGAGATAGAGCAGTCAGCTTCCTGTTCACTAGGATAAGAACTGTCTTCAATTCAGCTCTAGAATAAACTATGTAATCTGTACAAAAATAACTTCTCATCAAACAGAGCAGCTTCCCAAAGCACCATCTATGGACTCAAAGGCAGATGGAGGAGCTCACGAATTAATATGTACTATGGGCCTGTTCATGTGCATATTATTCATTTTAATTAGACTGGGAAAATGTCAAATGTGGAAGTAGTCTTTAATATCCTGATATTAATGTTCATTAATGCATTGCAAATGCAAATTTAAGGGACCTCACCAAGCAGTGAGAATTGTTACCTCACCATAAGAGAATGTGTTTTGAAAGGCCATCGTAGGAAATTTATGTAGTGACTTAAACTTTCATGATTCTGTGCTTTGCAAACATTTTCTCTCTGTTTGCATAGTTCTCTTAATCATCTCTCCAGTAGAAGATGGAATAAGAAAGAACTTAGCCCTCTCGGTGTTATATAAGTGATTGTTCCAGTTTGCTAATGCTGCCAGAATGCAAAATACCAAAAATGGATTGGGTTTTATAAAGGGGGTTTATTTGGTTACAAAGTTACAGTCTTAAGGCCATAAACTGTCCAAGGTAAGGCATCAACCATAGAGTGTCTTCACTGGAGAAAGGCCATTGGTATCCGGAAAACCTCTGTTAGCTGGGAAGGCACGTGGCTGGTGTCCGCTTGCTTCCAGGTTGTGTTTCAAAATGGAGTTCTCCAAAATGTTGTTCTTGGGGCATTTTGTCCTCTCTTAGCTGCCGCTCCTCTTCAAAATGTCACTCTCAGTTGCTCTCAGGTCCTTCTGTCTGTGAATTCCTTTATACAAGTCCATGGATCCAGTTAACACCCACCCTGAATGGGTGGGGTAACACCTCCATGCAAATTATCCAATCAAACATTTCACTCACAGTTGATTGAGTCAACATCTCTGTGGAAACACTCAATCAAAGAATTCCAGTCTAATCAACACGAGTACATCTTTTCCCACAAGATTGCATCAAAGATAATGGCGTTTTGGGGGAAATAGTACATCCACACTGGCACAGTGATGGTCCCTGGTGTGCCCACTTCTCTATTGAGCCCTAGCTAAGGAGGCTGGGACAGCAATAGGAGGATTTCCGAGTGAGCCAGGCCCCTTATGTTAGAGTGGTGGTTCTAAAATTTTAAGTTCTAGGACCTTTTTATACTCTTGAAAATCATTGAATACTTAATGGCTTATGTATTAATTCATTTACAAACACCAGTAATAAAACAATTACATATTAACATTAGTGTAATGACATAACCACACACAATGTAGATCTGGAAAATACCACCATATAATCATGAAAGAATGAGAGTGAAAAAGGCAAATAACACTTTAGTGTTATTATGGAAAGAGCTTTGTCCTCGCAGCACCCTGAAGGGTCCTGAGGAACCATGTGGAACAAAATTCAGATCTAGATAGATAGTGTGGTGGTTTGGAGCTATTATGTTCCCCAGAAAAGGCCGTGTTCTTTTAATCCATTACCGTGGGTGCAGACCTATTGTGGGTGAGACCTTTTGATTAGGTTATTTAAATTGAGATGTGACCCGCCTCATTCAAGGTGGGTCTTAATCCACTTACTAGAGTCCATTGTAAGAGAGATGAAATAAAGAGAAGCTCATAGAGAAAAGCCATAGGGAATAGCTAAGAGAGGACCCACAGAAGCTCTGAGAGAAAGCCAGTGAAGCCAGAAGCTAGTAGCTTTCAGCAGCAAAACTTGGGAGAGAAGGACCACAGATGCTGGCTGTGTGCCTTCCCATGTGACAGAGGTGTCCTGGATGCCAGCAGCCTGTCTTCGGAGTCTAGGTATCTTCGTGTTGATGCCTTGAGTTGGACATTTTCATGGCCTAAGAACTATAAATTATAAGTTAAGAAATCCCCATTGTAAAAGCCAACCCATTTCTGGTAAATTGCATTCTGGAAGCTTTAGTGAACCGAATAGATTGATAGGCAGCCAGCCAGCCACTTGGAGGTTCTCTTTCTGGATACCAAGATAGCTACTGGTTTTCCTGCAAGCTAATGGTTTTCCTTTATTTCCTGGAAATGAAGTGCAAAGGTCAGAGTTTTAAGAAAAGTTGTGTGTGTGCCAGGTGCACCAGTAAGAAGACATGGAGGCTGCATAGGGAATGCGGTTTTCATTCTCTTGGGCCCTTAGCCATAAAGGTATGCTGAGTTGATCAGCAGGAAAACCTGGAGTTGGTAACATCATCCAACCCTCCTCAAAACTGTAGAACAGAATTGAACGAGGGTGCACTCAGCCCCTGCGTACTAGAGGAAGCCTGGGTGCTGGGTGACACTGAGTCCTCCACAGCCTACCTGCCCATTGTCCGGATACTCAAGGGTAATCCTGACATCAGATATACTGGTGGGGTAGTACCAGTGACTGGGGAATTCTGTTTCAAATGCAAATAAATCATGAAAAAGAAAGCTATGTAATTCTGTTACCAATGGAAGTCAGTGTCAAGGAATCTAAGTTGGATGTTAAAACACAAAGCAGAAATGAGGTATAAGAAAAAAACTGTTAAATCTATGGCAGACAAAAATGACCAAATTAACAACATACTTTAGGGTGATTGGGCCAAAGTAGAGGATATAGAATTAGTTAATTGTAATTCTGTTGCTGACAAGTGATTTAGAGATGGGGGTGGGGTGGTCTTTTCCTCTACTCTTTTTACACTTTCAAATAATTTCCAGAAACAGTTTCTCCTTCCCCACACTGTTCGTTTTGGGTATCTTGGTATGTGCTAAATTAATTGTATTTTTTTAAAAAAAGTTAACTCCAACTCCCAGAAATCCTGACAAGTAGGAGTATGCTAGTTGTCATTTGACAAAGTCCCAGCTCTCAAGGCTATCATGTTGCAATACAAACGCTTAGTTTTTCTATTTCCTTAATGGCCTTCCGTCCCAGGAGATAGAAGATGATGTTCCTTACCGTTTTATGCAGCCCATTCCCTGCTGGTTGCTTCCCACCTCCCGAGTTGTTAAGCAGCAAAAACTCATCATCTCTTAACAATGCTGCTGAATTATTCAGGGAAGTCCTTAACCGAAATAAATGGCGACTGTGACCACTGCTCCTCACTCTCCCATCCCGTCTCCAGACCTTCAAGCCATGGTCACTGTTAACACACACAGGGAAAAGTAAATGCCCAGTTTTGTTGGACTTGGTTTTGAAATCAGTGATTAGTTTGGAATTGGGGTACTTTCAGTAAAAAGTAAATGTGGTTATAATGGATATTTGACTATTTTGAAAAGGTGTATCTATAATCATCCGAGAAACATTCTAAGGACACTTACTGCAACTGGGTTAGCTTTCTCATTTCTTTGCCCTGAGACTTTTCCTCTGGTCTTGAGACAAGTGTTTGTATTCAGAATCTACACCAAGATGTTTCCTTCTTTTTTGTTTTTTCATTAATGGCCATTCCCTCTCCTGGAAAATATTGCTGCATTCACCTGTCTCTGCATCCAGAAACCTTTCCTTTATCCCCTTCCAATCTTGACAATTTCTACATCCTGTCCCACCTTCTTTCTCCATTCCCTCCTCATTTACACAATTTCAGAAATTTCCTACTTGCTTTCTCTCAGCAATTGTTATCCCTCTCAAATCTATCCTCTGTTATTACCAGAAGCACATAAATCAGAAATGGTTAAAAAATAATGGGCCTGTGGGTGGGGAGAAATGGAGGTGAGACCATTGCTTTTCATTATGAGTGCTTCTGAATGGCTGAACATTGTAGCCATGTGCTTATAATACTTTGAGGTAAAGGAATCGATTCATCATTCGTGAAAACTCCACAATGGCCATATGAAAATGCTGATACAACCATCGTATTCCCTTATTTAAGACCCTTTAAAAGTGCCCTATTGCCTATATGATAGCAATATAATCACAGTTATATATTCCTGTGTGTTTGCACATGCTGTTTCCTCTGCCAGGAATGCACATTCTTTTGATAGAGATTTTGGTCATTGTGTCAAAATCTCTTGCCCTGGACCTGTGTTTTGCACGGGGCTGTGTAGCTGCCCTGGCTTAGTTGTGATGGCTTTCCTTTGGTGCTCTGCCCACACTGAGCAGGGATGAGTCAGTCTTACATGAACTGAGGTAGACTAATTAAGTCCTTTGGGTTTGCCCTCCCTTTTGCCCACAGCAGTCCGAGCTATCAGCTGAAGAAAGTCCAGAAAAATTAGGAGCCTCCCAGCTGCATCGACGGAAAGTCATTTCTTTAAATAAGCAGATTCTGCAGAAGACCAAGCATCTGGAAGAGGTTGGTGTTTTCTTTTTATGATTTCATTTAAGTAAAATGGAAGTGTTCTTCACAGAAGGGAGAAATTGTGCAAGACATTAAGATCTTCATGGAATAGCTGAAGGAGGTTCTAGAACAGGGGTTGGCACACTGCTGCCCTTATAAGTGAAGTTTTATTGGGAAACGTGCATACCTGTTGTTTACAAATCATCTGTATCTGCTCTCTGTCTATAATGGCAAAGTTGAGTAGTTGCAACAGAGACCATAAGGCCTGCAAAGCCTAAAATACTTACTGTCTGGTCCTTTGCAGAAAAAGTTTGCCACTCTCTATTACAGAAAAAGATCATGGGACACGAATAGCATTTATTAATTCACAAATATTTACTGAATCCTACTGTGCACTGAACTAGGCTACAGGGATGAATGGGAACAAGTTGTGATCCCCACTCCCAAGGACCTGACAGTCTAATGGGGAGACATACACTAAGTAGGATATGTGCCTGAAGGCAAAATTGAGGAGCTGCGAGAGTAACTGTGAGGGAGAACAGAGTCACAGAGGACAGGACTGGAAAGATGCACGGGAGTGGCTGGGCCAGAAGTCCAGGGAGACTTGGGTGTGGGAGATGCAGATTGGACTCATGGAACAGCATAAACAGAGATCTAGGAGAGAAGGGGCACAGGGCAGAGTCTTTCTGTGGCTGGAGAATCACGAATGAGGCATTTGGTCACGTGGGACCTTCCAGGTCACGTTAAAGACAGTGGAAGCCAGAGGAGGGCTTAAGCAGGGGAGTGGCATGATTCGATTTGCATGCTTCAGAGACCCTTCTGTTTTGGGCAAGAAGGGATTCAGGGAGCGCTGTTAGGAGGCTGATGGAGTAGTCCAAATATGAGCTGTTAATGCCTTTGACTAGTGGTGGTAGGGGAAATGGAGGGAACCGGATAATTTTTGAGAAAGTTTTAGGAGGTGATATTCTGCAATACTTGATGATGGAGGGACTGTTTTGGAAAGAACTTTATGGAATTTCCCTGGAAAGCAGACAGAGGAAGCTGTAGACTTTCACTCAAGAGTAGTCATTAGAAGAGTAAAAGTTTGTTGTATGCTTCCGTTGCATTGGCAACAAGATTTAATTAGAAAAATAACATGTAGCAGAAGATTGAAGGAATGAATCTGGCTTTCTAAAGAACTGTTCACCAAGTAGTTCCCATAACAGTTGATTTTCCAAAAATGCCTGCTAGTTGGCATTTTGAGCTTGTACGTTTCTCATTCTTTCAGGCCCCACATATTCAAAAGAATAATATATCAAATGGTCCTGCTCAACCTTTTGTTTGAATTTTTTCTATTAGAGATTGTCATAGTTGAACAAACAATAAGTTGGTTTTACCAGAATGGTGTAAATTATAAGCAAATAAAGATGGAAAGATTGACTGTGATTAGGTTTCTACTTGGTCGTTTGTTTAGACTTTTAATGAGCTCTCTGCTCGGAGAGTATCATCTCCACTGCTGCCCCTTATGGGTGATAAGAATGTGAAAGTGATTGATTTCAAAAAGAACTCACCATAGGGCATGAGTCAAGAGAGACTCAGCAAGAGTCGTTATTTACTTTTTCCTGCCATCTAAACTTAGGGGGAAGGAATGCAAACACCTCATTCCAAATGGTAGTCCTGGCACGTTCTTAGCCCACTGAAAGGACAGTCCTCTCTGTGTTTAACATGAACCTATTTTTTTTTTTTCATACTGCCTAACATAGCAGGCTCTCAGGAAAGGGTACCTCTCATTATCCTGTAGTCAGTGTCATTATTAAAGGAGAACAGCATATGCAGTAACCCCTGGCCACGTGCCGAGACCAACTAGATGAGGAAATGAGGTGGGGTGGGGGAGACTCACCCAGGATGACCCCCCAAGTTAGGGTCTCAGATGATGGTAAATGTGTGCCTAGAGTGGGTGCTTCAAGGATAAAAGGAAAATATGAACAGGAATGCACTTTCTGTGCAAATGAAAGGAATAAAGATTAGAATGTTTGTCAAATAAGCCTAGATACTGATTTTTTTAAAGATTAAAAAGCAGCATCATTTTGATAATGGACATTGTAAATGTAATTAATGCCATGGAATTGTACACTTAAAAATGGTTAAAATGACACATTTTATGTCTTATGTATGTCATTGCAATTTAAAAAAAGCAGCCTCAACATTTTCATGAACTTTTTTTCTCAAAAACAGTATAATTTGAGCTGTAAGACTATGCATTTTTTCCAGGCAAATCAGTAAATCCACTTTAATTTGGAATGTCCTATCTCCAAAAATCGCAGTCACTAAATTTTGTTGCTATCCTAAATTTGCCCTTCTCCCAAAGGTTGCTCACTGGGCTCCAGAATTCCTTTCCCTCCTAATAAATACTCTGTGATTCTGCCTCCCAGAAGTCACATAGGCGGAGAACAGCAAGCCTTCTGCCTAAGAATCCAGGCCTCTGGAGCATCAATCCCAGCTCTTTCCATTCTCCTGGACTACTTCCCCAGCCACCTCCTCCAGTGCTGTGCAGCCACCTCACACTCATTTCTTGGTGGACTCTGAATAAGCGAGTCATAATGAGAGAGTATATACTCTATATGTATGAGTGTGTGTGTGTCTGTGTGCCAGCATGTTGAACACATTTTCTATCAAATTTTAAATACTTTAAGCACTTTTTAAACAATGATAGAAATAATACAAACTCACTGTAAATAAGCCAAATGGTATAAAACTATGTAAAGATGAAAAATGAAAGTGCCCTTCTCATCCCTCACCCAGCCCCGCTCGTTAGGTCACACCACTGTTTTGTGTCTGCCGTTTCCTGCTGGACCTTTTCCATGGCCTTTACAAACACCTAAAACTGTCCATTCACCTGTCTGGTTACAAATAGGGTTTGTTTTTCACTTACTCAATCATAGACCTCTCTCTGTCAGTAATAATAATGGCTAATAAATGCTTTAGAAAATTAATTCATTCAGTTCTCACAACGTCCTTATGTAGGAGGTTCTATTATTATCCTCGTTTTATAAATGAGAAAAGTGAAACGAGAAGTTAAGTAGTTTGTAGTCACACTGCTTGTTAGTGGTGGAACCAAAATATGAAATATAGACCTACCTCATTCTTTCCAATGACTGCATAATTGGACATTATATATTTGGACCATAATTTATTAAACCTGTCCTTTATTCTTAGATATGTAGCTGTTCCAATTTTTTTTTTTTTTTTTTCCTGATTGCAAATTTATGCTGCCATTAATATCTTGGTGCACTTGTGTCAGTCATTCTGTAAGATTTCAGGAAGTGGTATTACTAGATCAAAAAAAAAAAACATACATTGTCAGTTTTGCTAGATTGTTCCCCAATTGTTTTGCCAATTTACACTTCTACCAATACTGTATGAAAAAATCCAAACTCTTTAAATCCCCAGAACATTTCTAAGGTCATGCAGGCTGAAGGCAAGAAAGATGCACCCATGGCCTGCAGTAAGAACAGGGGAGAGGGCCTTAGCCCATCAGAGAAGTGGGAAGAGGCATGAAAGCAAGGATCCAATAAGAGAATATGCTGCAGCGGGAATAGAAATGGGGTCCAGGTGCCTGAGTCTTTAGGGTAAGTCCAGGAGTTAAGGATTAAGAAGATATACAAGTAGGAGAATCGTAGAGGACCCTAGCAAGATGAAAACTAAGCTAGGCTATTGACATGCTCCCCTTTTAAGAAAATATGGTGAGATGAGGATGATGAACAGCGCTCTTGGTTGGCTAATTGAATTAGAAGAGAAGAGAAGAGTTGGGCCTCGCCTGCGTAGCAAGCTCCTGCTTCCCTGCTTGGCTCCAACCAGGGGGGGCTTTGTTGGTGGTCCTTCCTTGAACTGGTGAGCAAGCTGATCCCTCTTTCCTTGGGCCTCATCTGGGCCTGTCCCTGCTCCACTCTTCTCATACTTTCCTCTGATCCTCAGTTTATGGTCCAACTGTGTGATGTTCATCTCTCTCCTACACACCTTGTTTAAGCGGCATAGGTATTTGATAAGTGTGGGGTGAAGCCGGTGAGCTTCAAGAGTTAAATCACTAGGATTTCAAGAACAAAACAGACTTTCTCCAGAAGCACTCTCATCTGCAAACAGGTTAAGAAAAGTTTTCATTGCACAGATGGTTCTTTTTGTGAAGGGGGAGGCCAGAGCCCACTCCCGTCGTTCATCACTCCTGCCCTGTCTGAATTTTCATCTTGATATATGTTGTTGGAAATGTAACCATTCATCAGTGAAGAAGACTGACAACTAGAAGCATGATTTCGTAGTAACCATTTCTGAAAATAGATTGCTTACAAGTCCAAGGATGGGGCAGATGAGTTTGAAATAATCATTGAAATATCAGACAAAGTTCATTTCTTGGTTTTTGCCACTTCCCCTTTTCAAAAGGGGAACTTTTACAGGTATGTTTACGATTTCTGAAATTCTTAGACAGCATATGTGTACACTTTTTTTTTTTTGGTGTGTATATTTGAGTTTTGTTTTTGTTTTTTTAAGCAGTTTTACTAAGATATATGCACATACCATACATATATCCAAACTGTACAATCAATGACTTTTAGTATAATCACAGTTGTGCATTCATCAGCACCATCAATTTTAGAACATTTTCATTACTCCAAAAAGAAAAACCCCATATCCCTTAGCAGTCACCTCTCAATCCCTCTATCCTTCCCCGGCCCTACATAACCACTAATCTAATTCTGTCTCTATAAATTTATTTATATTTGCATTTAATATAAATGGAATCATACAATGTGTAGTATTTTGTCTGAGTTTTTTTACTTACCATAATGTTTTTTTTAATTATTGTTTTTTAATTAGAGAAGTTGTAGGTTTATGGAAAAGTCATATAAAAAGTACATTGTTCTCATATACACCCCCCCCCATTGTTGACACTTTTTATTAGTGTACCTTTGTTATAGTTGATGAAACAATATTAAAATACTACTGGTAACCATAGTCCGTTGTTTACATTAGGTACATTTTTTCCATATATCATCCTATTAACACCTTGTAATACTGTCATACATTTGTTGTAATTCATGATAGAACATTCTTGTATTTGTACTATTAACCACAGTCCATCATCCGCAACAGGATTCACTGTTGTACAGTCCCATGTTTTATATTCTAACTTTCCTTCTAGTAACATGCATGATGCAGTGCTTCCCCTTTCAACCACATTCACAAACAAAATTCAGCACTCTTAATTACATGCACAATAATGTGCTACCATCACCACTATCCATTTCCAAATATTTACAATCAACCTAAATAGAAATTCTGCACCAATTAATCTTAACCTCCCCGTCCTCTATACCCATTCTATTCTAGATTCTAACTCTAGGAGTTTGCTTATTATAATTAGTTCATATTAGTTTAAAATATTCACAGATAAATAGAAAGAGAGAGTTCATCAACAAGACACATGCCCTGCAAGAAATACTAAAGGGAGTTCTGCAGGCTGAAAGGAAAAGACAGGACAGAGAGGCTTGGAAGAGAGTGTAGAAATGAAGATTATGAGTAAGAATAACCAAAAGTATAAAAAGAGAGACAAACATAAGATATGACATAAGAAAATCAAAGCATTAAATGGTTGAAGAAAGTACTATACTGCCTTTACAGTAATAACATTGACTGTTAATTGATTGATCTTCCCAATCAAAAGACTCAGATTGGCAGAAGAGATTAAAAAAAAAAGTATGATCCTACTATATGCTGTCTACAAGAGACTCACCTTATACCCAAAGACACAAACAAGTTAGAGGTGAAAGGTTGGAAAAAGAGGTTCCACCCAAACAAAAACCCAAAAAGAACTGGGGTAGCTGTACCAATATTGGACAAAATAGACTGTAAGTGCAAAACTGTTATAAAAGACAAAGGACACTATATATTAACAAAAAGGGGCAATCTACCAAGAAGAAATAGCAATCATAAATATCTATGCACCTAACCAGGGTTTCCCAAAATATATGAGGCAAACGCTAGCGAAACTGAAGGAGAAATAGACATCTCTACAATAATAGTTGGAGACTTCAATACACTATTCTCTTCAATAGGTAGATCATCTAGACAGAGAATCAATACGGAAACTTGAATAATATAAATGAACTAGACCTAAGAAACATATACAGAACATTGTACCCCCAAACAGCAAGATATGCATTCTCCAGGAAAGACCACATGCTGGGTCACAAAACAGGTCTCAATAAATTTAAAAAGATGGAAATTACACAAAGTACTTTCTCTGACCATAATGAAATGAAGCGGGAAATCAATAACAGGTAGAGAACTGGAAAATCCACAAATATATGGAAGTTAGAAAACACGCTGTTAAACAATCAGTGGGTCAAGGAATATATTATAAGAGAAATGAGTAAATATCTTCAGATGAATGAAAACAAGAACATAACATCAAAACTTATGGGATGCCATGAAAGCAGTGCTGAGAAGGAAATTTATAACCCTAGACACCTACATTAAAAAAGAAGAAAGAGCTCAAATCAAGACCTAACTGCACACCTGGAAGAACTAGGAAAAGAACAGCAAACTAATAACCAAAGCAAGCAAAAGGAGAGAAAGAACAAAGATTAGAGCAGAAATAAATAACATTGAGAATAAAAAGACAATAGAATTAACAAATCCAAAAGTTGATTCTTTGAGAAGAGCAATCAAATTGACAAACCTTTAGCTAGACTGACAAAAGAAAAAAAGAGAAGATGCAAATAAATAAATTCAGAAGTGAGAAGGGGAACCTCACTACTGACCCCAGAGAAATAAAAATGATCATAAGAGGATACTATGGACAACTATATGCCAAAAAATTAGACAACTTAGATGAAATGGACAAATTCCTAGTGACACACAACCAACCTGTACTGACTTGAGAAGAAATATAAGAACTCACCAGACCACTTACAAGTAAAGAGATTAAGTCAGTCATCAAAACATCCCAACAAAGAAAAGCCCAGGACCAGATAGCTTCACAGGTGAATTCTACCAATCACTCCAAGAAGAACTGATATCAGTCCTGCTCAAACTCTTCCAAAAAATTGAAGAGGAGGGAACATTACCTAAGTTATTCAGTGAAGCCAACATTACACTAATACCAAAGTCTGATAAAGATACCACAAGAAAAGAAAATTACAGCCCAATTTTTCTAATGAATATAGATAGAAAAAGACTCAACAAAATATTTGCAAATCAAATCCAACAACACATCAGAAGAATTATACACCATTATCAAGTGGATTTTATTCCAGGTATACAAGGTTGGTTCAACACAAGAAAATCAATTAATGTATTACACCACATTAACAAATGAAAAGGGGAAAAACCATATAGATCATCTCAATTGACACAGAAAAGGTATTTGACAAAATCCAGCAGCCTTTCTTGATAAAAGCACTTTGAAAGGCAGGAATTGAAGGAAGCTTCCTCAGCATGATTAAGCACATATATTAAAAACCCATAGCTAACATCATATGCAACTGTGAAAGACTGAAAACTTTTCCTCTAAGATCTGGAACAAAACAAGTATGCCCACTGTTACTGCTATTATTCAACATTGTGCTAGAAGTTCTAGCTAGAGCAGTTAAGCAAGAAAAAGAAATAAAAGGCATCCAGATTGGAAAGGACAAAGTTCAGCTTTCACTATTTGCAAATGACATGACTCTATATATAGAAAGTCCTGAAAAATCAACAAGTGAGCTACTGGAGCTAATGAATGTTCAGCAGAGAGGTGGGGTACAAGATCAATGTGCAAAAATCAGTCTTGTTTCTATACACTAGCATTGAGCAATCTTTGGAGGAAATCAAGAAAAAAAATTCCCATTTACAGTAGCACCTAAGAGAATCAAATATCTAGGAATAAATTTAACCAAGGATGTAAAGGGCCTATACACTGAAAACTACAAAACATTACTAAAAGAAATAAAAAGACCTAAGTAAATGGAAGGACATTCCATGTTCATGGATTAGACGACTAAATATTGATAAGATGTGAATTCTACCCAGTTTGATTTACAGAGTCAATGCAATCCCAATCAAAATTGTAACAGTCATCTTTGCGGAAATGGAAGAGCCAGTTACCAAATTTATTTGGAAGGGTAAGGGGCCCTGAATAGCCAAAAACATCTTGAAAAAGAAGAATGAGGTTGGAACACTTACTGACTTTAAAGCATTTTACAAAGCTCCAGTGGTTGAAACAGCATGGTACTGACATAAAAATAGATATACTGACCAATGGAATTGAACTGAGAGTTGAGAAATAGACTGTCACATGTGTGGCCAATTGATATTTGACAGTGCTGCCAAGTCCACCCAACTGGGACAGAATAGTTTCTTCAACAAATTGTGTTGGGAGAACTGGATATCCATATGTAAAAATGAAAAAGGATCCCTATCTCATACCTTACACAAAAATTAAATAAAAAATTGATCAAAGACCTAAATGTAAGAGCAGGACCATAAAACTCCTAGAAGAAAATGTAGGGAAGCATCTTCAGGATCTTGTGGTAGGCTATGGTGTTTTAGACTTTACACCCAAAGCACATGCAGCAAAAGAAAAACTAACAAATGGGACCTTCTAAAATTAAAAACTTCTGTGCTCCAAAGGACTTTTTCAAGAAAGTAAAGAGGCAGCCTATGCAATGGGAGTAAATATTTGGAAACCACATACAGATAAGGATTTACTATCCAGAATATATAAACCAGTCCTGCAACTAAACGATAAAAAGGACAAACAACCCAATTTAAAAATGCACAAAAAATGTGAATAGACATTTTTCCAAAGAGGAAATACAGATGGCCAAAATGCACGTGAAAAAATGCTCAAAATCAATGGCTATTAGGGAAAATGCAAATCAAAACCTCAGTATGTTAACATTTCTCACCTTCTAGATGGTCAGTATTAAAAAAAACCAGAAAACTACAAATGTTGGAGAGGATGTGGAAAAATAGGAACACTCATTCACTGCTGGTGGGAATGTAAAACGGTGCAGCCGCTATGGAACACAGTTTGGAGAAGCTAAGTAAAGAGTGGCTGTATGCTCCGGCAGTCCTGCTACTAGGTATATACCCAAGAGGAACTGAAATTGGGGACTCAAACAGATATTTGCACACCGTTCATAGCGGCATAATTCACAATTGCCAAATGATGGAAGCAACCCAAGTGTCCATCAACTGACGAACAGATAAACAAAATGTGGTATATGCATACGATGGAATATTATTTAGCTATAAGAAGGAATGAAGTCCTTATGCATGCGACAAAGTGGAGGAACCTTGAGAACATTATGTTGAGTGAAATAAAACAGACACAAAAGAGAAATGTCGTGTATACATTTTTAATAAGGAAAGGGGACTTGATATTTTCAAGATCATCTTTTAATGTGAGTTTACCATTATGTAACTTTGAACAGTAAAGGGAATTCATTTTCTTTCTCTTAATGTTTCAGTCCAGAATCCTTTCTTCTGTCTGGCACACTTTGCCAGCCAGTCATATTCTGTGCCCTTTCTATACGCTGTGGTAGAATCCTGAGTGCTAGCATGCGATTTGTATTCTGTGATTGTGCAAGTTGGTTAACTGAACAGATTTTAACTATATAGAAATGTCAGTTATACCTGAATTTAAAGCTAGGCTCCATTGGTTATCAGCCGTGGAACTTTGGTCAAGTAATTTAGCCCCCTGAGTCTTTATTTCCTCTACTGTAAAAACCAGAATGTTGTTGTCTTTCCATTGAGTTCAGTGATAGAATCTGTAAATAATACCGAGTACATTGCCTGACTTGTAGTTGGTGCTAATTAAATACAGGGGATTTTTCTTTGTTTGTTCTAAATTGTCAGTATATGCTGTGTTTAAATCTTTCTGAGCTTCTATTTTCTCATCTGTGAAATGGGGATACCACCCCCATCTGTGTTGTTTGAGGGACCAAATGAGAGCTGTGACTTAATCTGTCTTCATTTGCAGCTGCAGACAAGTCATACCAACTTACAGGCCAGATATAGTGAAACGAAGAAGACGCTGACAGAGGTGAGCAGAATGTTCCCCCACTGGGACTTGACCTGCACTATTGGCAGAATGCTGGGTGTCGTCAGTCTGTGGAGAGTAGGCATGATCCCATTCTCAGGGCTCCAAGCATTGGGCCCCTGAACAGTTACTTGATGGTGTGTGAGCAGTGCCATCAGTTTACCCATCCTGCCCTGTTCTGAGCCATGGGGGATCTTGGTGGGAGAGATCCCTGGGCTGCCAGGGCCAGCCAAGGCTTCCTGAGGAAGGTGGGCCTGGCAGGCAGAGGTGAGGGGCCGCGGAGGAGAGCAAGAGGGGTCACACTCCCCTGGCAGCAGCTCACATGGCAGCTCCAAACACTGAATTCCTTGAGAGTGAAAAGGCTTCTTTTTGAAAGACTAGAGAACCTCAAAGTGTAGAATTTGTTGTTCAGAATTGCCAGTGATCTGCTGGGTGGGATGGGAGCGGGGGTCACAGAAGGAAGAGGAAGGTTGTAGGCTGTATTTTGAACCAGGCTTTCCATTTCCTAATCCACCTTGTGATTCTGCCGTCTCACCCTGGTATTATATCATTGCTTACCTCCCACTTCTCATTGCCTAGGAGACCAGGTGAGGAATACTGGTGCCACTGATGCCACCTCTGGCACAAAGAACATTTAAACATGTCTGTCGTTCGTGTTTCCGCAGAGGACTAGCCTCATCTGGAGCTGAAGCTCTCTCCATCATGTTGCTGTTGCATGGCTGGAGCAGTGCTCTGGAAGGGCCTCACAGCCATGTCCCCACCTAGTACCTTCTGGACCATTTGGAAGCAGGACTAACCTTCACAGACATCTCTGAATTCCACATGAAATTTGCCAATTTAAAATTCTTATTTCTATAGCAATATGCAGCACTTAGTTTACCTCCTTGTTATGAACCTGACAAAGTTTTCAATTCTGACCTGGATTGGTCTCCTCAGTTAGTATCAGAATGTTTGAAAAGGGCAGGCAGAAGAACGGCAATTAGAATGAAAAATTTTTCATTCTTTCTAAAAATGCCTGCCTTGCATTTGAACCAGCCGGCTTCCTTCACATTCTTCTGTGCCTCCGTTCCTTATGGATTAGATAACAAATTCCTAAGGGCAGGAATCCCTCCACATTCCTTTTAATATCCCCAGTAGGAAGTGTGCTAGGTCACGGATCGATCTTTGTATAACATCTGGAAGAGATGTAAGCAAAATGTCTTGATACCAATTTCCTAAGATATTTGTATGCCTTAGGATGTTAATTCTAAGTAGTTATAAAGTGGCATTTTGTACTAAACACTAAACCAAGTATTTGTTGAGCACCTTTCATGTGCTAGAAGTGGAGGGTGTAATAGTTTTCCTATCCTCAAATAATAATAGCTGCTGAAATTACTCTGTGCTGGTGTGCTCGGGACACGTAAGTTCTGTTAGTGCATTGATTCTTCACAGCAACCCAACAGCATACTGTTATCACCCCATTCTGCAGAGGAGGCTGAACAACCTGCCAGAGGCCAGGAATCTAATGCAGGCAGACTGGCACCAAAGCCATCTCAAGAGCTCACTCTCTAGGAGGAGAATGAAACTAATTCCCATCCAGAAACATGGAAGGCTATACAAATCCTGGTGCTGGACAGCCATATGGAGCTTGGTGTGGTAGGAATCCTGAAGACCAGGCTCCTGAATAAGTGATGGATTTCATCTCTGGATCTCAGTGTCCTTATCTTTCCAAGGCAAGAGCTGGGCAAAGTGAGCTTTCTGAACCCTTTCACATCAGTGCTCCCAGATTTTACCTTTTCAGCCAAACATTTCATTCCAAAGATAGCCTTGTGGCACTGGAAAACAGGGCAGACCTATCTTTCTGGTAAATTTATGCAAAGAGAAGCAGGAGTGGAAGGTGGAGGCTACATGGCACCTCTAGGCACCTGTGGAGGAGGCTGCACAGCTGAGAGAGGACCCTGTGACTGGTGGCCCCTGCCTCGGAGTAGCAGCCAGCCTCCAGCCTGTCCAGTTTTTAACTTCAACAGCCACACTTTTAATGTCCATGTATGAGGCCAAATTTTTTAAAATATATGCAGTATCCTCTCACATCTTTCTAAAGGCATTAATTATATCTATTCCATAAAAGTCTTGTTTTTCTTTATTAGCTGTTTCTTAGGTCAGAGTTCACTTGTTGAGTTAGTACATCTTTTGAATGGTTGCATCTTTCTTCAAATGTGGTAATTTTGGGTTGCATGCTCATCTTTGATTTTGAAATTGCCTGTTGATGTCCCTGTGGATACTGGATCCATCTTATGTAGCCTGCTTCACCTGATTATTCTGCAAGGATGGGACCTGCTGTTTTACAGGATCAGCCGGTGGTAACTAATACTCTGGGTGGGGGACTCCCCCTTTTATCCTGGGTATTGTCAACTCCCAGGGATCCTGCCCTGCCGCTGAGACTTAAGTGCCAACTCTTGCATTTAAGGGAGCTGGGACACATTTGTTTGGCCCACCTGGCTGTTCCTAATGCAGACCCCAGCCCTGCAGACCAGTCCTTCCCATGTCTGCTAGCTCTGGACAGTGGTCCTCTCCAGTCCTTTCCAGGCTGCCAGCCAAATTTCTTGTCCCCTGAGGTACCCAGGTCTTTGTCCCAGCACAAGTCTGAATTTTGGGGGCCTTGAGTCCTGTTGCTGCAACTTGTGCTTGGCCTGCCATTTTCAACTAGAACCCTCAGAACCTTTTTTTGGACATGTTTTTCGAACAGTTAACACATTCACATGTTTCAAAATTCAAAAGATACAAAGGGTAGACCCCTGTAACTCAACTACCCAGTTGTCTTCTCCAGAGGCATCCCGGGTAACCAGTTTCTGATGAATCTTTTTGGAAGTATTTTATGTAGTACAAGTGACTACATGCATATTCTTTGTCATCTCTTTACACACAATTGGAAGCATACTTTGCTCCTGGTTTTGCACCTGACAGATATTAGCAATCATCCTGTATCAGCACATAAAAGAGCTGATTTATTTTTTTTTAACAGCTGCTTAGCGTTCTAGTTATGAAGTAATTGGATACTTTATATGTTAAAATATGAATTTCTTTAAAGAAGCTTTTTTAATTTGGTAATTTTTTTTTAATTACAGAAGTTGCAGGTTTACAGAAAAATCATGCATAAAATACAAAGTTCCCACATAACCCCCTATCATTAACACCTTGCATTAGTGTGGTACATTTGATACAATTCATGAAAGAATGTTTTTATAATTGTACTGTTAACCATAATTCATCATAATTCATCATTTACAGTAGAGTTCATAAAGAATCCTTTTTTAAAACCTCACTGTCTGCCTTAGATTCAAGAAAATAGAAAGTTTTAACCCTGCCCTTTTAACAGCCATGATAACAGGACTCTGCGCTTTAAACCCAGGGATCTTGTGGCCTCTCTGTTGTCCCCTTGCTACCAAAAGGCACCTACTCTCAGCATTACCTTTGCCTTCCACTCACCTGCTGCTGTGTTTTAAAGCCGTTGCCAAGGTTTCTTTAACCAGCAGAATGTGTCAAGAAGAGCCTGATATGACCTTTCCATGTTGTCCCTCCACCCTGTCCTTTTCCATGGTCCACCTGTTTTCTCAATGTACTGCCACATCCAGTGGACTTGGCCACCTCTTGGTAGTGGGGTATAGAAGGGAGCAAGGGAGTGAGAGTGGAAGTGCCTACTCTCCTCCCCTAACAAGCCCCTGGCAATGATGCCCCCATTCTCTCTTGCAGTTGAAGAATTACAGTGAGAAATTGGACAAAGAGCAAGCAGCCCTCGAGAAAATAGAATCCAAAGCTGATCCAAGGTAACAAGTTTCAGCATGTGTGCATTTTCCCTTTGCAGAAGGTAACTTCTGCTGGTGCCTGGCAGCTTAATTTGTTTATGCACGGGATCGAGGAGCCAAGGGTCATTGGTTCTGGCCCTGTCCCTGTCCCATGCAGGTCAGCCCTTTTCACCTGCCTTTCCAGAGCATGGTGTCTCTCTGATGCCCATTGCTCAGGCAGGGGCTGAGATATGCTTGGGCTGCACTGAGTTTTAATACCTCTCTCCTAATTCTCTGTGATCAGAAGCAGCACTTTTTTTTTCTTTGTTTTTAAAAACTAATGAATTCATAATACAAAAAAAGGCCTCTGGGGAAGCATCTCTGCCCCACCCCTGTCCCCCAGCCTCCCAGTTCTCCTTCTGGGAGCCAACCATTGTTGTTTTTTAGCAGCACACATTTTAGCCACTTCTGCGGAGTAAGAGTGCATGCAGTCTTCTTTGCCAAGGCACAGTGGTGGTTGTTTTGTTTTGTTGATTGTTTTGTGTGTGTGTGTGTGTGTGTGTGTTTACGTGTGTGTTTACCCCTTGTAAAATTAATTCAGAGGAGAGGGCAACACATGCATTTGACCTTTTGAGCACCAGACTGCTGGCTGGTAAAATCTCCTGAGTGTCACTCATTTGAATGAGATTGTGAAATCATAAAAAGTTTCAGGCACAGAATGAACAGTTCTGGGTTTGATGGACATTTTTAGTAAAGAAGTACTCACAGATTACTTGGCTCTATAATTAGAAGCCCTTCTTTCATGTTAGGAAACAAAGCACTGTCAGATACTTAACATTTTTATGATCACATTAGTGCTTTTTATGGCCTTAAAGCAATATGTTTCCTTTTCAGAATGGATATTAAAAATGGTTTTCAATCCTATATATGTTCTGAGTTCTGTTGAGAAATTGGTGTCATTAAGTACATTCAGCATTCTTGAAACTCATTGAAGTTTTTTCAGTTAACATTTTAATTCTGGAATCTAATGTTTGCATGGGCCTGATGGACTTGGGCATATAATTGAATAATGTCAGTTAAATAGAAGTCATTATCATTTGTGGAGAACCCATTAGATACTCTTGGGGGTGACAAAGGAAATTAAAAAGGGAGTCCCTTTTTAGCTGGGGACCTGGTTTTAGCTGAGATTCATAAAATCATAATGGCCTGCCATGTGTCATTTTTTTGGTTTTCTTCAGTATCTTGCAGAACTTGAGAGCACTTGTGGCCATGAATGAAAATCTGAAAAGTCAGGAGCAGGACTTTAAAGCACATTGTCGAGTAAGTGTTGCTTGGTGTCGGCAGACATCCAACCAGGACGCATGAGGTCTCTTAGTTTGTTCCCCTTATCACGATGTGGCATCCTGTGTTCCAGGCACAGTTTAGAGAGCAGGTTCATCAAGCAGTTGCATATGAATTGTGCGGGGTGACTACAGCACTGTGGTGGAGCCCCTCCCAGGAAACCAGAGTGAGTTAGATCAGTAACTGTGTGGGTCAAACTCCAAAAGTGAGAACCCAGACTGACAAGCAGTGTTTCTGTGATTTACAGATGTATTTAAAAGTACAGCCTTAAAAAGTTTAAAAACTGCATCGTATTTAGTTAACAGATGGCCTTTTTGAAAAGAGGAGGATCACTGGAAACCAGGCCTGTCCTGAAAACCTGGGTCATTTGTGTCCCTTGGGCACAGGTCTGGTTCCTTCTGGGAGCTTGTTGTCTGGGAGGGGGGAGGTGTGTGTGCAGGTGACCACACAGGAAGCTGTACAGGGCAGGGGGATTCTCCGTGAGCTCCAGGGGAGGAGAGGGCGCTCTGGCCAGCAGCCATCAGGAAGCTGGTTCTTACTGAGAGGAGGGCAGGGTGGCGAACAGAGGAGGGACTTGGATGAGGCTCCAGGCTGGGAGGGCCCCTGTCAGGTGGACAGGTGGACAAGTCTGAGACCTCTTGAGAGAAAGCAAGCAGACTGAGTGGAATAAGGCTCTAAATGCCTCATTCATTTCATTTCCCAGTGCATGCCTTACCTGCCTTTTCAGAAAGGGCTCTTTTGACTTACGTGCATCTGTGTGTATCATCCTGAAAAAATTTTCCCAGGCCAAAAATTGGGGGTCGGGGCAGGTAGTTCCTAATAGACTTTTTGTCCCAGGATATACCCATCAAACAGGAAAATAGGACTTCTGGATCAAGAATTTAGATAATTGCACCCAGTTACTAGCTTGTCTGAGTTTTGTAAATGTTCACATTGCTTTTAAAGGAGGAGATGACCCGACTGCAGCAGGAAATTGAAAACCTGAAAGCGGAGAGAGCACCACGCGGAGACGAAAAGGTAGAGACTCTGAATCAGTCCTCAAGCCCATTGGGTGCTGTCGCAAATTCCACCATGAAATGTTTTCTAGAGACTAACCCCACCAACATTCTGGGGCTAAAAAGGACTGGCCAGCTGACTTAAGCTCCTCCTTTGAAAACGCATTTCTCAACGGTTTTCATCCCAGGGTTTTCTTAGATTTTCAGCCCTCTGCTTTCTTTTCCTTCTGGGGGGAAAGGCAGCATTCACTGTGGGCAGCAGCAACCCCAGACAAGAATTCCAGGTGACACAACTCTGGCCTCCTCAATTCAGGGAAGAGGTGTTTCCAGAACCATCTGGGCACCGTTCCCCCCTCAACCTGCCCTCCTCTGAGTTTTGTGCTAGTTTTCCCAGTTGACCCCCACCCAGTGGGGGCATGTGCCCTCCTCCCCAAGGCAGCAGGGGGCCTGGGGAAGGAGAGCAGTGTTGGCGTCAGTGTCAACACAGAAGCGTTTGGAGTTTAAGGAACAGCTGGTCAGCTGTTTCTCTGAATAAAGGACCTCATCTTCCCAGGAATAGTGTAGAGTTCCATTAAACCTTAAATTAAAAAAAAATAAGGACAGAAAAAAAGAGTCTGTTTCTTTCCACAAATAAGATTGTAGGGATCCCCATGGTTTATATTTTGCTTCTCACACTGCATTCCAAGCCTGTTGCCTGAAGAACTGGGCGTGGCCTTAGAACCCATCTCCCATCCTGTCCCTTCTGAAAATGGGGAACTTGGGCCCAAGCCAACCAGCTCCCGTGCAGACCGCTCCTCCCTGTTCTCTCTTCAGACATGGTCTGTGAACATCAAGGCGTTTCTCTACTCCACTGACCCCCTCTACGTCCAGACTGCCAGCTTCTGTCCCTTTCCCCTTACCCAACAGGTGTTCACTACATTTCAATCCTTTCAGGCCCTGTCCAGCGGGGAGCCGGGTGGTGCCCTTGCCTCCATGATGTCGCATGATGTAAGTGCTCGCTATTCACAGGACTGGGGATGGAGAGGGGAGCGACGGTGAGTGGGGTGCTGGCATGGTCCCATTTATACACTTGGCCTCTCTGATGGAGGCAGGATCACCCCAAGGTGGCCCTGAGGCCACATCCCGGGATCGCGGGGGTAGTGTTCCCCAGTCCAGTGTACAGGCCACTCGGGCATCTCTGCTGGGAAGGGGAGCGGCCTGCGTCAGACCAGATGGTAAAGGTCTTCGGCTTTGGGGGCCAGACTGTCTCGTTGCAGCTGCTGCATTCTGCCTCAGTCACCACAGTCTGTAGATAAATGGTGTGGCCCTACTTCCCACAATCTTACTTCACAAACAGGTGGAGAAGCAAATCTAGCCCTAGGGGTGTAGTAGTTGGCCGGTAGGCTGGTGTTTGCTGACCTCTGTTCTGAACCAGCACTCCTGCAGACCTCCCGGAGAGAGAATTAGAGAAGGAAGAGGATAGGGCAGGAGAAGCAGGAAAGCCTCAAAGCCTTTGCTCTGGTGTGCATTCCTCTTCCCTTCATGCCCTCATCTGCTCCTTGGAGAATGAGCTTCGGAACTCTGCCAGTGAAGCCTGCTGGGCAATGCCTGTAGCAAGCCGGTGGAGGAGGCTGCGTGTATGCGTGTGTGTGTGTGTGCACATGTGTACACTGGGGAGAGGGGCACCTCCAATCCCTCTCGTAACTCTCTCAGAGAGTCATGCCTCTTACCTCCTCAGGTTCAGGGAGGTGCTAGTTCCTCTCTAATCTCTAAAGCAGCACTGACCAAAATAACTCTCTGCAGTAAGAGAACTGTTCCTTGTCTGCACCATTCCAGTACAGCAGCCACTAGCCACATGTGCTGCTGAGCACTCTAAGCGTGGCAGTGCAACTGGGAATGTAAATTTAAATGACCATATAAGGCTAATAGCTCCCATATTGGAAGGCACAGCTCTGGAGAGGAGCATAAAAGCAAACCACCATCACCTCCATGGAACAGATTCTTCTAGTAATGATTTTCTCATCATCATAGTTTCTTTGGGAGAGGGGGCACATGAATTTGGGGCTTACTTCACTTAAAAACACTAGATTCAGCCTGGATCCCAGTAGAAGGAAGAGTTGTTATAATGTGATGTGAAAGGTTGTCAGGGATCTCACATGACATAGAACCCAGACCCTAAACTCAGCCATTTGAGAAAAGATATTTGGGGACTAAGGATGGGAAGAGATATGGTAAAAATATATTCAACTTCTTCTGAAGACTCCATCTAAGAATGAGAGTTTTCTATTCCCAGGTAATTGTAACCTTTTCTAATTTTTAGGAAGACCTAGACAGACGGTACAATATGGAGAAAGAGAAGCTCTACAAAATTCGTTTGCTACAGGTAAGTAAAAACAATAACAAAAAAGACACCTAACTAGATATGAATTTCCTGTGGTGGAACTAGAAAGCCTCAGTATCTAGGAACTAGCGAGACTCTAATAAGGCTGCTAATTACCAGCTTTCCGTCTGGATTATGAGCCAGTGATGTAAGTTGTTAACATCTTACGGAGGTGTATTATTTTCACACTCATCTTGTTGGATTTGACCCTCCCACGAAGTGGGGAGTAGGTCCCACTAGCCTCACTTTCTGTATGAAGATACTGGCTCAAAGGGGTCAAGTGCTTGCCCAGAGTCAAGCAGCTGGTCCATGACAGAGCCGGGACTCAAGTTCCAATGTCCTTCTTTAGTATTTTTTCTCTAAAATCAAGTGACCCTTTCAGCTATGTTGCTTGGTAACCTCAGGGTTTGTGAGAGTGGCACCAAATGTGGGGAGGTAGGTTTTAAAGTCAGTTCTAATGCTAAAGTCACCAGGAATCAAATTACATTTATAATCCCCTTATATTGCCAGGTTCTGACTCATGAAAGCTTAAGAGCCAAGTTAACTTGTGTTTCTCATTGCATTTTGGATCAGGCCTTTTCTCTGTCCCCTGGAAATGGAAGGCCCAGGCCCAGGGTGTTGTGGGGCCAGAGAGACCTTGTTCTCTGCTCTCAGGCTCCTGCTTATTTTACTGAGCTGTATGGCTAAATTTGGGTGAGTCATTGACAGCATACTAATCTTTAAAGAGACATAGAATAAAATAAAATCAGGACAGTACAGTTGCAGACATGGAAACGCTTGAGTGCTTACTTCATACCCCGCTTAGCATTAGGTCCTGGGGATGGTTGGTGGGATGGCCCATCAGTGGTCTGCGAGCTGGTGAGCTGTGATGGAATTGCCTGCCCAGGGCAGCTTCAGTACCAGCTAGGGGGAAACAGCAGGCAGGTACATAAGCCCGCTGAGGGCCTGAGCCAGGGCAGAAGGATGGACGGAGATGAACTGGCAGGGAGGAGACTGAGGAGCTGTACCTGCTGGGACTTAGTGAAGACTGGGTGAAGGAAAAAGAGGAGGCCAGGATCATGCTTGAACTTCTGGTTGGGGCAGTGAGGTGGATACTTGCATTACTGATTGAGAAAAAGCTTCAACGAGAAGGAATAGGGTTAAGGGGGGCGTGTGTAGGCATGTTAATGAAACCTATTTGGGGATCTTGAAAGCGGTCTGCACAACCGAGTGGAAATGTCCAGGATGCACTTGGATGTGGGTCTGATGCTCACAGTGGTTTGGGCTGGAGATGGTGTCAGCACCAGGTCGGTGATAACTGAGGCTGCGGAGGCCCTGGGGCTAGGCCCCGGTGCATGGTGTAAGGACAGGCTGAGCAGGAGCACAAGGTCTCCTGGGAGCCCAGCAGAGAGCTCAGTAGAGAGATTGGGAAGTGCTACTGAAACATCAGGGAAGCTGGAAGCTGCAAATTGTCCACAAGATGTATCCCTGCGAGACTGGAGAGGAGGATTAGAGTTGCTGGGGGTTCACACTCCAGTAAAAAGGAGGAGGCAGAGGGGGTGGCTGGAAGGTGACGGAGATTAAGGAGGGGATTTTTTAAGGAGGGAGGGCCTTGAGCGTATCTAAGTGCTGACCGGAAGGAGCCAGTAGAAAGGGAGAGATTAGAGATTCAGTGACACAGGTAGATAATTGTCTTATCCTGAAAAGGAACAGAAGTCAGAGCCTGCATACCACGGGGAGGGTGGCCTCGGCCAGAAGGAGAAATGCATCTTTCCCTCTAGCCTGTTCTGGGTTTGATGGCAAGAGGTGGTGGCAGGTTTCCTACCCAGAGGCCTGTAGTCTTCAGTGGATTCGAGGACAATGTGAAGGCAGCAGACCCAATGGGAGGGGAAGTGGGAGGATGTATAGGACAGAAGGAGCATCAGGACCACGTAGAAGGAAGGCAGCACCAAGCGCCCGGTTAGTCCTGAGACCATAAATGCCCAGTGGGGCAGTGCATGGAGTTGGGGAGGCCAGGGGTTGTCCCAGAGGCCACTGGCCTCAGGAGCCTGGGGGCAGGGAGGGTGAGTGATACACCCCAGTCCACGCAGGAAAAGGGTGGCATCAGTTCTCTGTCACCTGGGAAATTCCTTTTGTTCCCTTTTCTGTACCTAGTGTTAGTTGAATCAGCTACTTGGAGTCCTTTAGGACCTGGTGGGCTGGCCCAGGGGGGCTCTGTCCACAACAAACCTTCCCACTCAGAATCTTTCTTCCCGACCCGTTATTTTGCTGCCTTCTATGGTCCCAGTTCTCAGCGGTAGCTCCTCCAGTGTGTTGGAAAAGGGGACAGTCAGTCAAAGCCTGAGGGGGACCCCTTGCCAGTGGCAAGGCTCTATGACCACATTTGTGGTTGTGCAGCTGGCTCAGTGGGGTAGGGTGGTGTTCTGTCTCCTCAGAGAACATGGAAGGCCTTTCACCAAGCAGTGTTGTCTTCCTGTCCCTTTCACATTTAGGCTCGAAGAAATCGAGAAATAGCCATTTTGCACCGCAAGATTGATGAAGTGCCCAGCCGAGCCGAGCTAATACAGTATCAGAAGAGGTTTATTGAGCTCTACCGCCAGAGTAGGTGCCTCACCCCTGAACAAGCCCCCAGGGCGGGTGGAGTCTCGAGCCCACTCGTGGCGAGGTGGTGCAAGCATCCTGGTGCAGTCTGTGATGCTTCTCTGGAACAGGTTGGCCTGCTCAGCACTCACCCACATGTAATCCCGGGTACAGCACCGTGGAGCTGCTCCTGCCCTCTCCACACAGATTCTTTAAGCAAATCTAGCTTCTAGGGTGATGTCCCAAACCATCCCTCATCCTGGGTGACCCTGTGGCCCTCTGGGAACTCCTGATTCACCTCCCAACTTCGCATGCAACAGCCTGACCGCAGCATCTGTAGATCAGCACTCGCTCATCCTTGCTCTTTTCCTCTGCAGACTTTGTTCCTCACATGGTCCTTAGCTTTACAGCTCTGTGTTCCCCCAGTAGCCCAGGACTGGGCCCCCTCAGTCCTGAAATCAGGAACACGTCTAGGCTCAGGCTGGTCCTCAATACTGTCATTTCCCCTGCAGACTGAGCCTGCCATGTCTGTCCTTTCCTTTACCACCTCTCAGCTAAGTCACCGTTAGCTGGCTGCAGTCTGTTTCTGACCCCACTTCTCTCCCTGCTGACAAATCTGCAACAGCGCCTTGGGGCCTCTCCTCCTGCACGGTGGATCCTTCCATTCAGGCACTGCTGCTGAGCACACCTTTCCCTTTTCCATGGCAGCCCTTCCCCCATCCCACTGCCTCTGCCTGGAATCCCCTTCTCTGTCAGACAGACTCCTTCAAGACCCAACTCAGAAGTCGTTGCAGTCCCTCTGGGCTCCCTCTCACATCTGTCTCACACTCGGCAGGTACAAAGTTGAATTCCCCCCCACTGCCCCAGTTTCTCCTGTTTAGCCAAGCTGGGCACCTCTCATGACTCAGCTGCTCTGCCAGTTCTGTTTCTTAATACTTTTCAAATTCATTTCTTCTGTACAGCTGCAGTAGCCTCCTCTTCCTCCTCATCTCTGCCCAGAGTGTGATCCCTTCTCTGCACTCTTGTCTGCGAGATCTTTCTCAAATATAAGTTTGGTCGTTTTGTACTGTTGCATTAAAATCTTTACTATTGAACAGCTCCCCATAATTTGTTGGATAATCTTCAGACTCCTAAATATACTGCACAGACTCTTACCTGGTCTGGACCCCCCGTCTGGCCCCCGCTCCGTGCTGTCATTCAGTGCTGCGACGACCCCCTCGTGCATCTGAAATCAGGAACACGTCTAGGCTCAGGCTGGTCCTCAATACTGTCATTTCCCCTGCAGACTGAGCCTGCCATGTCTGTCCTTTCCTTTACCACCTCTCAGCTAAGTCACCGTTAGCTGGCTGCAGTCTGTTTCTGACCCCACTTCTCTCCCTGCTGACAAATCTGCAACAGCAGATCCCCGGGTCCAGGTGCCGTTGTCCTCCAGTCCCACTGGGCACACTTGGACTCTCCTTCCAAATTCCAGCTCAGGTTTGCCTTGAGATCTCGGCCTCCCAAGCATCCCTCCTAGTCCAGGCTAGAGCACTGTCCTTATTCAAGGAGTCCGGAAGCATGCTTCCTCTCACACATCTCACACCACGGTCCTAATTTTTAACATGGCCCTCGCATTACTGTGGTGATGAGGCAGGCTTCAACAGTGGCAGCTTTTCAGCGGAAAATGGTTTCCACCTTAAGTCTTTCCCCTTGATTTTCTGCCCCTGCTTCCTTTAAAGATTTTAGCAGTAACATAATACCTTACATTTGTATATGTCGCAGAGTGAATTTCACACATTAAAGTCATTTTGATAGGGACATTTTTATACCAAACACTTTTTCAAGCAGTTGCAACAAAATGCCTACATCATATTTTTAACTTAGTTATCATTATCAAATATTTAAAAAAACCCCACCCAAACCTTGAGCTGTGTGGATGGGGTGAGGATGACAGACATATTCTTGGGCAGTAACCTGGTTTATTTACAGCACTGATTTTCAACTTTTGCTACACATTGTAATCATCTGGGTTCAACCTCCAAAAAGTCTAATTTAATTGGTCATGAGAAGTTTTATAAACTCCCCAGGTGATTCTATTTTTTTAGCCAGGATTGAGTACCACCATTCTAAAGTTTTTGGCAATAATAACAATATTTTACACCGAATAGTTTACCAAGTGATTTTCATACAAATTTAGAACACCTTGATGTTGGGGACACTTTGAAGCTATTGCATCAAAATGCTGGTGTCAGTTTATTAACTTCTGTTACCAAATTTATAGAGCAGACACCCCCAGCCTCCACCCCATCCTTGAACTGCACAGTATGGGGGAGACATAAATATTCCGGGTACTAAAGTTAAATGTTGACTTGTTGACTTGAAGACTTGGGTTTAAATGTTAGTGACAGTTGGCAGAGGAAACCAGATGTACCCATGGCCTGCCCTGCCCCTCCACTCGCATGCCCAGAAGGACCCCATGGTCAGGGAGCAAGGGCACATGGTCCAGGCACCCCTGGATTATTAGCCAGTGCCTGATAACCCTTAGGTATCTGGATCTTCAGCTAGAGCTGAATGAGAGCACCCAGCTCAGGCTCAAAGCCTAATTCCAAGTCCAGTTCTCATGGGATTTTATCTGCCTCTGAGTGGCTGTGTATTGTAGGAATTCAGAGCAATTAGGAGATCACATGGTTTCGGAGGTCAGCTGGGACCTGCCTGACCACCCAGCCCCAGAGCAAAAGGAATTTGAAGAACAGGCCTGTGTTTGCCAGAACCTTTTCACCTCAGTGACCTCATTCTCTGGAAGCGTGGCACACTACAGCCCTAGAATTTGGCCAGCTGGGTTCATAATCCATCTTTCTTAAGGGAAGAATGAAAAAGGAAGGCAAATAGAGATGCAGAGTAATCTCATAGGTAAGGATGATGGAGGCCCTGATAAATAGGTCCCCCTTGGTGTGTGCACGAGGGATGGGAAGGGAATTCACATTTACTAGTCACTTATGCTGCCCTGCGCTGGGCATGTCATTCATCCATTAGGCATTTTCAAGGACCTACCATATAGGCCTGTGCTGAGCACGGGGGTCCCATGAACACATTGTGGCTCCTGCCCCTCAGGGCTCTGGGAAGAAGGGAGAGAGCCAGCATGCAAAGAAATCAAAGAAGTCAGCACATGAATAAGGAAACGTATCAAAACAACCCTTAAGCCCTCCCAGGGATGCTTTAGGGATGTCTGCAGGTAGGCCACCACTGTGTGCCTTCGTCCCCTCCCTTCACTCTTGTGCCATTCTGTGGGGTGGCAACAGCATTGGCCCTGGTTTGCAGGTGGGAGCTGGGTAATCAGCTCATGGTTCACAGGTTGCTGAAAGAGAGACCTGTGACTCACACTGTCTCACTTTGATCCTAGCTTCTCTGGCTGCTACCTTGGCTCACCTCTGTTGCTTTTTCCTTGAGACTTTTTTTTTAATGCATCTTCAGTACCTGGAAAGTCTTGCCTACCAGCTTGGCTTCTTTGTTTTCTGTTGAGCTCAAGGTGTTAGGAGGAGACAGTATGGCACATCCTTGTCCTTATCACCTTCCTCCCAGGACACCGCACCTGAAGGACTTCTGAGGCACCCACCTGTCCCTATCCTGATGGGGAGGTTCTTGAGGTCCCTTATCAGTCTGGAGCAGCTTGCAGGGGCTTTGGCGCCACAGAGCTCCAGCACGGACCCTTGGATAGAGCCGAGTCCTAGGGGTGGGCCTCATGCCATGGGAGGGCTTAAGGGTTGTTTTGATACGTTTCCTTATTCATGTGCTGATTTCTTTGATTTCTTTGCATTGACAGTTTCAGCAGTCCACAAAGAAACCAAGCAGTTCTTCACTCTGTATAATACCCTGGATGACAAAAAGGTTTATCTGGAAAAAGAGGTAAGAACCTTTTTAAAAGAAAGTAACTTAATCAGATGAGCAGCTTACAGTGCTTTTGCCCCAGGGAGTTCAAATGGACTTGATGTCTGGGATGCCTTCGGTTCCAGCAGAAGGAGCACCTGCTACATGCCCGGTACTGGGACACAAAGTCAGAAAAGGCACGACCCTGGGGAGCTCATGGTGTACGGGGCACGGGAGACTTGTGACAGACCACTTTATAGTTGCATGTGAGAAATGCCATGATGAAACCAAAAACAATGGAAGCACAGGAGGTGGGAACAGAAAGGTCCTGGAGTTGGTGAGACTTGTGTTTGAGTTTTAAAGGAAGGGAGAAGCCAGCTAAATGAATTGTGGGTGGTGGGCTTGTCATAATTTACAGAGAAAACAGCTATTGTATCATCATTGGTAGACTCAGGCATGAACTAAAAGTTCAAAGCAGGGGTGAGAAGGGGTTAACCAGGGTTCTGACGCTCTTCCTTCTTACTCTCCAACTCTCTCACTCAGGTTACCTCCACTAATGATTCAGGACTCCCACAAGTGGGACAACAAATGTTTGGGGGCCCAGAGAGCAATACTGGGCTTGGCAGTTGCAGCACGGTGTAGTGGAGAGAGCATGAGCTTTGGAGTGGGATAGTCTTATAAAATGGGGCTGACACCTGCTTCAGGTGGTTATGGTGAGGTTACAATGAGAAAATGTCAGTTTCCTTGTACTTGGTAAATTCTCAGTGCATATTAATTCCCTATCCACCCCCTCACCTTGAAATTGACAGAGGATTTGTTTTCTTGTTATCGGCGCCCTGTGCCCTGAATTAAATGCCATCCTAATGAGAACAGTTTTACAAGAGTATCTTTTACATAACCCCAAATTTAGGGAACTGTAATTATTGTCACCTTTGTCCATCAAAGCAGGTAAATATCTAGAAGCTCCCCTACTAGAGGGCACTCCTTGAGGAGGGGGTTGGGTTTCATTTTTCTCAGTACCCAGGACCTTATACAGTGACCAGCTCATAACAGATCCTTGAGCAATATTTGAATAGATGAATGCAGTTGATGGGATTTAGGTCAGTCCTGGGGGTTAGCGCTGCCTCATACCTAAGCCTTGGGGTCTTCCTGCCTGGTGAGGGGAAGTCTTACCAACCTAAATTAGGGACAGGCCAGCCCCTTCTCAGAGGGTCTTGAACCCCATTAGCCTTCATCATTAGTATTTAAAGTTGTTGTATTAACAACTGGAGTGGTATCTGTTTGGGCTTTTGAATTCTAAGCCATGTTAGCACAGTTAGAACTTGGCATTTGAAGAAATTGTTTATTTTATTCCAAATGCATTCATGCCTGTGATATTTTAGCCTTAAAACATCCCTGTAGAGTAGTAGGACAAGACTGTGGTTTCCATGTTACACATTGTGAACCTGAGGTTAGTCCTGAGATCACAGGCTGACTAGGTCTTGACTCAGAGCCCCTCCCTGCAGGGTATCACTGGGGCAGATGGAGGGTCCTCCCTTGGGGGCTAAGGCAGCTTCCATGGGAATAGGGGCCAAGGAGGCACTCAGAGCCACCCAGCAGCTGGCCGCATTGGTGAGAAGATTCTGTAGGAAGGAATAGCATGAGCACCACGTTCTCACCCCCTCCCACTTGATTCCCACTAAGCAACAGCCCTGGAAATAAAGCGCAGTGTTTGGCAAGTGGAAAGGGGCTTTGGGGCAGCTTGTGCACAGAGCCCTAATGTTAGCTTAGTGTCTTCTCACCTGGGCTTCAGGTCCCTCCAGAGAGCCCTCTTCCTGCATTCCTGTGGTAATGGGTGGTAGGAAGAGGAGTTTTCGGGGAGTGTGGAGAGGTGGATTCCCTGGGAAGAACTGTGGGGCTAAGAACACATTGCTCTTTTTCCCGTGTGACTTTAATCTACATTAACAGTGTGTGTTCCTTGCAGAAGAGGTATGGAGAGACAACACAAGCTTGCAGTGGTTGAGGTAGCACGGTGCTCTCTCAGCCTTTTGTTAATAGATTTTTTTCTTTTTTTTTTACTTCCCCAGATCAGCCTGCTGAACTCAATTCACGAGAACTTCTCGCAGTGAGTACCGACAGTTCTTCCTATAACGCTCCTGTGTGCCCTGCACTTTGTATTCAGCTCACCTTGGTATTGCAGGAGCACGACTAGAAAGGCAGGTGTAAGACTGTGTGCTGTGTGGGAGTCTTACACCCCAGCCACACTGCTGAGTACAGGCAGAGCTTGGTTCACAAGGTCTCTGAGTTCCTGCCAAAATATGATGTTGTTAGAGTGAATTTTTAAAACACCAAGGAAGACCTTAGGGAAATAGCTAACACATAAATAATTTGACTCTGCCTAGCTACTATAATCTCTTTTGTATATCAGTTTCACCTTAGTAAGATCAGATAAATGCCATTTGTGCTTGGGCACATAGAGTACTTTAAAATTTAGATAATGAAATAAATAATCTTTAGTATTTTTTGAAGATTTAAAAAATCTCTTGGTAGGTTTGTTTTTAAGATAATGAGAAGTGAATTTTTTTTTCCCGTAAATTGAACAGCAAGGCCCATCGTTACCCAAATTGCACTGCCCCCAAGCCTGCGTCTCCGCCCACCTGTCTCCTGGGGAGCCCCAGGGCTTGTTCTCTGTAGAGCAGGCCTCCTTTCTTTCCCAGCTCAAATCTCTGCTGACCCCAGGCAGGTGACCCTCAGGAAAATTGACTGAGATTTTAATGGATTTATAAGCACTGGATTTTCAGCTTTTCTAATTTAGAAAAACAAAACAAACAAAAAAACAGACACAGTTCTCTGGTAAGATTCCAATTCAATCAGTGACTTACCATCTTGTGACATGTCTAAAACTGATGCCTTCGTCATTACTGCCTGATAATTGAGAGAGCCGGCAGTTTGAGTGTTTTGGGAAGAGTTCTTCTCTCTGGCAGCCCATCCTCTGGAAGACTTCTCAGTCCCTGGTGTGCATATGCTCTGTCATCCTGCCATCAGGACCTGTGGAGCTGGAGGTGAGGGGGGAGGTTTTAGGACATCAGAGAATCCACTAGACTAGCTGTTCCTTCCAGTAACCCCAGTTTTAGGAAATCTCAGAATCCATCTGCTCATTTTGAATTGTCTAAATTCTCAGATGTTTAAAAACCAAATGGAGTTTATTTCTAAAGCAGCACATGCCATAATTCAAAATGTTTTGTTGATTGTCATTACATTTTATTTTAAGACACATGTTAGTTAAGGAAAGTGTAGAGAGAATTTGAAAAAAGAATAATATGTTAAGATTAATATTCAAATAAGACTACTAAGGCTAATTAATGTTCATGCCTTCTTCAAGGTTTGGATCCTTTCATTGCCTAGGGCCTCAGGGGTCCCTGTAGCTCCCCTAGGCCTGGCAAAGGCCTATTACCTCTTGGGGCATAATCTGGGTGCGGGGCTCTGCCTTCCCTCCCCCATGATCCGATGTGCTGGTCATACATCCTCTGTTTTTCTTTCAGAGCCATGGCCTCTCCTGCTGCCCGGGACCAGTTTTTACGTCAGATGGAACAGATCGTAGAAGGAATTAAGCAAAATAGAATGAAGGTCAGAAGGCTCGTTCTCCTCTCCCCGAATCTTGAAAATTAATCTGAAAAAGAGAATGTGGCCTCTGTTTTGGAGCCCAGACTGCAGACCTGGGGAGAGCATGGCACCTCGGGATGGTTCTGGAATGGGGTTTCAGTCTCTGGGAGAGGGTTCCCACCCTGAGACAGATTGTGCAGTTGGCAGGACGTGCTTCACGAGCTGCCCACACCCACACCCCATGGCTCAGAGGCTGCTGTTAGCAGTAGCACCCATGCATTGAACACCTACTATGTGCACTGTGTTAATCCCCAGTTTTAAAGATGAGGAAACCAACTTTCACCCGCAGGTGCCTTTCCTTGCTGAGAATCACTTCCTCACTGGATCTTTGGTACCTGATATTCTGTAGTAGCGCTTCATTCCTTAGGATCTCGAGAGTATTTTAGTTCTCAGGCATCCCCTATAACAATTCAAGCCATCCATGATGGCTAGCGTCAGAGGAAATTGAGCCAGAGAAGTCAGAGAAAGAAGAGAGGAACTGAAAAGGGACATGGAAGCACCAGAGGCAGCTTTGCAGAGCCTCACTCCATCTGGGGGCAGCAAGGTGTCTTTCTTCGCTCTGAGGCTCTGCACATGGGACAGGTTTCCTCAGTAGTAATGTACACGTGCTGAATGTTTGGAAAATACACAGCTGCAGTGTCCCACCACCATCCCCCAGATGAATCCTAACTACCACTTCCATATATTCCTTGCCTTCGGTCCAGTTTACAGAACATATCACTAGTGACAGGCACAAAAAGGAGACCAAACCTAAGTCAGCACTTGCCTTTAGCATGCTTGCCTTCCTCTTGCCAAGAACAAATGGGGTCCATTCTCAATGAGCTGGCATTGAGCATGGAAAACCTGGCTGACTGAAAGCCTCTAATACCCATTCTCAGCGTGCTGGGTCGCCTCCACTCCAGCCACTGCTTCTCCTCAGGTTGCTGCATGTGCTCACAGCAAAGAACAGGATGCATTAGGGTTCCATTCCTTTGGTTTCCCCTTCCTGTTAACTTAGAGTGGCGTTCCTGGGGAGGGAAATGGTTCTGACTCCCTAGTCCTCTTCTTTCTCTCTAGTCTTGCTCCTGGCCAGTTGGGGGCAGCTTCTTATGTGTCTTCCTCCCCCACCAGACAGGGGTACCAGAAGGATGGTCAGGAGAGGCGGGGGGAGCTCTTGTCCTCACGTCTGTGTCTCCAGTGGCTCATGTAGTGCCTGACCCGTGACAGGTGTACAGGGCTCTTTTTGAATGCGTGAACACATTCAGTGGACCCTGAAAGCACTTCTCAAGAGGGTTCCAGCTAAGGCTTGAATATCGATAAGCACCCTGAATAGAATGCATCTGTCTGCTTTACTCTCATCTGCGTGGATATGTTTTGGTGTGTTCGTTTAAAGGAAACTTGAAGATCCTGCTCAGAGTAGGGGTGGTGAGGGGAGGGCAAATTCCCCTGAATGGGCAGTGTCAGGGTGTGCGTGGAGGAGACCCCTATTGAATGCAAGCAGTAGAAGAGCTGTTGATGTTCTATCTCAGGCTTCTGGGTAAAGAGGGGTTCCCATGACATTTTGGCCTCACCCAGAGGAGGTAAGTTCTCTGAATCACTCTGGAGTACTGTGAGAGTGGGCTTGGCAAAGCTGTCTGGGGTTCCTGACCTAGAATGTGAAGAGGTGTATGGCTAGTAAGTAGGCATGGTAGGAGTGCACAGTGGGATGCAAGAATAGTGTAAAATATGCAACTTAGACCTGAGAATCAGTTCCTGATTCTGAGAGTAGTGCGACTCTTACACCACTTCTTACCATGTTAAATGTGAAGAAAGGCTATCTTTTTTGAGCCTCTGCTGTGAGCTACATGATATATTATTCACTTAACATTTACCATCTCATGTTCCTCATACCAAAGTGTGATCTAGGTGACACTATCCTTATTTTATAGGTAAGGAACCTGTCATTCAAAAATGTTGCAGCCAGGGCTTTCTGGTCTCCAGCTCATACCCTTTCTGGGTTGCCACACTACCTCCCATGGTGGGTCCTGGATAAATTCATAATTGATTTACAGTGCATTGACGACACCAACAGGACATAAGCATTCATGGCCAGCATTGTTGCTGAAGCACAGAGCAGATAGGAAAGGTCTGGGATGGATCTACCTGCTGTGCTCAATAGAGGTAGGGACCCAGCTGCAAGGTCCCTCCCAGCCTAGCAAGAAAAATATGGTATCTGGTGGCTTTGGGAAGTGGGATCCAAGAAGTAACAGCAAAAGTAGTTGTGGCAGGTGTGGTGACAGATGCAGGAAGTGTTGGGAAGTTGTCAGTAGAGAGTAGGGCTGGCTCCTTCCCTAGCACTTGGGAGTAGGTGACGCCAGGACAAGGTGGGAGTGCCCACTTCTGGAAGGACCTGGGTACAAGGCAGGTCACCCAGCTTGAGACGTGGTGCAGGTTTGCAGGTGTGCATGTGCAAAACATGGGAAGGGAGGGCACAGAATCTAGGGATAAGGTCACCAGTGGGTGCAGAGGGTCTGGGTACGAGATCAGGAGTGGATCAGGAAAATAAATCCCATGTGGGCTGGGCCTTCCTTTCACCTAGGTTGGGATGGACCTCAAGGACACTAGATTGCAGGTCAGCCTGTGTCATCAGCAAGAGGCCCATGCTGTGGAGAGACTGGAGAGAACTGCTGAATAAATTATAACCAAGTCACCTGTTACTTGTGCTTATTAACTCTCAAATCCCTTCAAAAGTGTATCTTATTGTAATGTTCAAGCATCAAAGGGCCAGTGCAGCCAAGCAGAACATCACTCATGATTTCACTCTACAAACTCTTGAGCAGCTACCATGAGCCAGGCTCTTTCTACCCCATTTCCTGGCTGGCCAATGCTCTGAGTTTATCTTCTGAAAATAAAGCGCATGCCACAGCCAGCTCATCCTGCACTCAGGACTCTGCCAAGCACTCTCTCCTCCGAGTGCCCTCCTGGCCCCATGTCTGCAGTAGCCGTGGGCCATCCCTCTCTTCCAGCTTGCCCTGTTCGAGTCTCTGTGAGGCACTGATCACCCCTGGGAGTTTCCATACGCATCTGTGCCTGTAGGGAGCGCGTTTGCTGTCAGTCTCATGAGCATTAGTGACTGACTTTGTCTTGCTCACTCACTCCCCTTGGCGGCCCCCACACTCAGTAGGTGCTCAATCAAGATTTGTTGAATGAATCAGCTTCTCATTACCTTAGGAAAGTCTTCCTGAGCCAAAGGCTAGTCTTTATTTGTGAAATAAAAAATCCTGTAAACAGCCTAAATTGTCCAACAGCAGAAAGATAGGTAAGTAAGCAATAATGATCTGGAATATTGAGTAGTTGTTAAATTGATAGTTGTGGAAAGTTTATAATAATATGGAAATACTTGTGTTTAATGAAAAAAGGCCATCCAATTTTAAAGGGTGATCACAATTATTTAAATCAGAGTTTCTCAGTCTCAGCACTATTGACCTTTTGGGCTGGAGAATTCTTTGAGGTTAGGGGCTGTGAACTGTAGGATGTTTGGCAGTATCCCTGGCCTCTACCTCCAAGATGCCAGTACCACACTCTCTCCCCTGTAGTTGACAACCAAAAATGTCTCTGGGCATTGCTGAGTGTCCCCTGGAAGGCGGAATCACCCCCATTTTAGAACTGCCAACGTGTTTGTTGCAAAATTGTTCATGGTGGAGGCAAAAAAAAAGTAAAATAGAAGCAGTTAACTGATGGGATAATTGCTGAATAAATTATAAAGCCTCCATTCCATGTAATATCATGCATATAAATAAATAAAACTAATTCAAAAATGTTTAAGAGGAAAGTAGTGAAAAGATAGCCATCAAAATGTTAATGGTTACCTTTTGGATGTTGGAACTAAATGTATTTTTAAACATCAAAGCTGAATCTTAGAGAAGTTTTCTTGACCTTACAGACTGTGTGACTCAAACAACTGAGAGAAATCTGGGACTTTTTGTCCTTTGCAGTCAGGTGTTTTCTTGTCAGCGTTTGCAGCCTTTGGTTAGAACATGCCTTTTCACTGCCGTTTCCCAAAATGTTTCAACAGATGGAAAAGAAGAAGCAAGAGAACAAAATGAGAAGAGACCAGTTGAATGACCAGTACTTGGAACTGTTGGAAAAGCAGAGGCTGTACTTCAAGACGGTGAAAGAGTTCAAGGAGGTAAGAGGAAAGCTGGGCAGGACAACAGCTAAGAATGCTAGGGCCCCCACATAATCCAGTAACTCCTAAAGAGAAAAGGCCCAGGGGGGAAGAATTACATTTCACATGCGGCTAGGACATGCAGGCACTGACCATTTGTCAGTGCAGAAACAAAGAATAAATAAGCCGAGGGGGCTAAGGATTAGCTGTCAAAAATCAAAGACAAAGGGAAATGAAATCTGTTCCAGTTTGCTAATGCTGCCAGGATGCAAAACACCAGAAATAGATTGACTTTTATAAAGTGGGTTATTTGGTTACAAAGTTACAGCCTAAAGGCCGTAAAGTGTCCAAGGTAAGGCATCAACAATAGGTACCTTCACTGAAGGAAGGCTGTTGGTATCCGGAAAACCTCTGTTATCCGGGAAGGCGCGTGGCTGGCATCTGCTTGCCTCCAGGTTGCATTTCAGCTCCTGTCTCAGCTTCTGTGCATTCTTCAGAGTGTCTCTCTTGGCTGTAGCTGCTCTGAGCTCCTTCTATCTGAGCTCTTAAAAGGCTCCAGTGATTTAATTAAGATCCATGTTGAATGGGTGGGGCCACACCGCCACGGAAATAATCCAGTCAGAGTTACCACCTACAGTTGGGTGGGTCACATCTCCATGGAAACAACTTAATCCAAAAATTCCAACCTAATCAAGACTAAATACATTTGCCCACACAAGGTTGCATCAAAGAACATGGCGTTTTGGGGGACATAACATATCCAAACTGGCACAGACTTCTTCCTGTTTGCACCACAGGCCCTCAGGGCTGAAGGCTCAGGATGAGTACCAAAGGACACAGTTCCTTCAGATGTAGTAAGCTTGATTCCTTTGTTCCTGCCACAGCCTGAAGGCAGTTCCTTCAGAGCTGGCCAAGACCACAGAGATTTGTCTGCACCTCAGTTTTCTTCAGCCCAGAGTAAATTGAAAAGGTGGGGGATGGTATGGGGGGAAATGTAATATGGTTTTCAGACAGCTAAATATATTCCATTTAAAGGATTCTCCTTTTTAAAAAGTATTGTGTCCTCTTTTTGTTCTTGTTGTTGTTAAAATTGCCTTTCTGTTACAAAATAATGGAGATAATGAATTGTCTTCTGTTTTTTTAAAACCTTTTATTTGGCAAAAATTTCATATTGGCCACCATGAGTCGCCATTCCAAATTTCTAAGCTTTCTTCCACCACTGGGGTTGAGGAAGAGGTGGGGAGGGAAGCTTGCTTGCCACTCCCCCATCTCTACCCCTGCCTCAGCCGCAGTCATTCTGCTCTTTTTTTCTGTTTTGCATATTGCATTTCTGGTCAGAGCTCATCTGTGGTAGAAAAGCAGCTTGAAAGGTCGGGCCTTCATCTCAGGGTGGAGTCTTCTCCCAGAATCTTCTCTGTTCTGCCCTTGCCACCTGCCTCTCCCTGAGCTGCTTGGTCTTCTCTGCCTGCATTCTGGGTTCTCATCTCATTTTGCACCCTGGCACATGTGTTGGGCAATAATTATTCTTTATGGAGAGCACAATATTTGTTGGCCAGAACATTGCCTTTGGCCACTTTAAGTTCCTTTTCTTTGGTCTGGTTTACTGAACATTAATGGAGCATCTCTGCTGTTCCCATGGCCACCCAGTAGGTGCCACGCCACACCCTCAGGCTGACTCCCAGCCTCCTCTGACTAGAGACATTGGGTTCATCTCTAAGACTCACTCACTCAGCAAGAGGTTGCTAATTACATGTCTTCCAGGAAACAACGCATACTCTGAAATCACCTTATTTTTCCTATTACATTAGTTAATGTCTGAACCATAGCCTCAATACAAGTTCACAAACCTAAGAATTAATTTCTAGCTTAGCACTGATGAAAGCAAACTGTACCTTTTAATGAAGGCAGCCTTGGGTACATAATCTTGAATGAATTGAGCGCACTGATAAGTACTATGTCTGGTACATAGTGGGCTAGATATTGTCTTCAGCAGGAAAGAAATGGAGGTAATGAGACATTTTCCTTTTTCTTCCAGAAAGGAATACCTAAAGGGCTCTTTTAGTATTTGCTTTGAACCAACAAACGGTATCATTCTGTAGTCTCCCAAAAGGCTTCTAGGAGAAGGCATGAAATTTAATCAGTGCCCACACACACCACTTTAGAATATCTTCACTGAAAAATTCAAGCACCATCTCAGTGTGTTGTGATATATGTAATTTCCCGTGGTGCAGAGTCTTAAAGCAGGCTGTTTTGATGCTTCAGAATTGTTTTTGCCTCACCTTAAAAGTGAGGTGGGCTGACAGATCAAACTCATTTTATTTATTTATTGTTTTATCTTTTTCTTACGGAAATTTTCAGAAATACACAAAAGCAGAGGGAATAGTAAATGGTAGAACAGTAGAACTTCCAGTCTACCTGTTCTCTCTGTTCTCCTCCCCATATTTTTTTGTCTGGAGTTTTTTCTACCCCCACTCCCACCCAACCCCCAACAGATCTCAAAAACTTGTTTTTCAAAGAGCTTTCTTCTTAACTTTTCTAATAGGATAAATGTTACCCAGCTTCAACTTATCTCCCCACCCAGGAAAAATTAAACTGCCTCCCCCTTCCAAAGGATATGCTCAGCAAGTGTCAGAACACCTTGCTTCTGATGGTCCTTAAACCAACCCCCTTGTTCCCCAGCTCTCTGAATGGAAGATAAGTTTACATCCTATAGAAGAGCCAGCCCTTGGCTCACTAAGACCAGGATTATTGCTGCCATGCCCTCGTGGCTTTGCACAGAAGAGAACAGGGAGCACCTCTAGCTGAGCCAGTGAAATGGGAAAACTGCCTTTGAGGGTCTTGGATGCAGAGTGAACGTGTTTCTTCTACATTAAAGGGATTTCCAGGGAAGCACAGCTAAATGATACCTGGCTGGGCCTGTTAGCTGCACTTCTCGGGGCCCTTCGCATCACAAGTGAAAAGCAGGGCTCCTGTGGCAGGACCCCAGGGAGAGATGGGGACTGTTGAAGGTTTGTTAGCAGATGGTGATATTCTGAGCTGTCAAGGCTGATGGGAACAGTGGGCAGGAGGATGCACAAGAGAAGCTTTTGAAGATGTCCAATGAAGGGATACAAAATGACGTAGTGGTGACCTCCCATCACGAGACGTTACATTCTGCAGCAGGGGAGAGGGCTCAGAGGCAGGATCTGGGGCAACCTCACCCACCTTGGGATAGGATCTCCCTCTGTGGTGTATGCAGAATGTGAGTCTGGGGTCCCATATGACATGGTCTTTGCCCACCTTATGCATTCCAACCCCACCTCCTCCCTCAGCCTCCTCCTGGCTCTTCCTGCTCAGAATCCTGGGATTGCTGGGTTAGAGCCTGCTTATCCTCTTGTTCCTTATCTATACAATGAGGTTTTTTACTTCACAGGCGAGTGTGGAGGAATAAATGAAATAAATGCATGAAATCACTTAGAACAGTGCCCATAGTGGGTACCCAATAAATGTTAGCAAAGATTGGCAACATACCTCCATTTATTTTATATTTAATATATTAGTCTCCAGCCTTAGCCCTTTAAAACATGAAGGACTTAACAGGAAATGCGTATAATGGCACATAAGAATTTAAAGTATTAGAAGGAAAAAATATATATATATATGAATATGTATATTCAAATAGAGGAGTCAAACAGAATATATAAAGAACACAGAGAAGTTAAAGTTCTACATAGTTAATATCATTGGGTTTCACAACAGCCAGAATTAAAAGAAAAATATACTTAGTTTTCTTTACCTCTAAAGCCAAGCCCCCTCCCCAAGTAATCCTCTTAAGAAAGCAATGCTTTTCTTGAAATTGGTGCACAAATAATGTGGTGGGATTTCACACTGGCGCAGTAAGAGATGCTGTGGTCAGGACCTCCCTCAGTACCCCTCAGCACAGGAATAGATTTCATGCAACTCTTTTTAAGGTGATGGTGCCCCTTGATGAATCTTCCATCCCATCTGCTAATGTCTGTCTTGAAGCTTGGATATTCTTAGCCTTCACTGAATGAAGCAGAAAGGACTCTTCTGTGTTCTGCCCTCTGTGTGAACGAGGGCTGTCTTCTGTCTCCCCGAGGCTGCTGTCTCCAAGGACCTCCCTCACCCCCATCTCCTTAGTATTCCAACATTGGCAGACGAGTGTTTACTTTCTGCCACTATCCCCTTGAAGATTTTAGAGACTTCATGAAGTCTTTTGGAATGACATTGCATAATCTCATCCTGTTCTCATTCTGACAGTCCAGAAACTGAATATCATTGTAACCGTTTTGGCACCAGAGGTCCTTGTGATGTAGGAAGTCCCACCTTGCGGTGGCAGCATGCTAGGAGACTTTGGTTAAGTTGATCAAAAGATGTCTGCAGTGGGGGGAAAGGCCAGTGAGAATATCTGGGCCTCGCCTGGGAGCTGATACAGTCACCCCCTCTCAAAGTCTCTCTGTCTCTCTGCTTCTCCTCCAGGAGGGCCGCAAGAACGAGATGCTATTGTCCAAGGTGAAAGCCAAGGCCTGAGAATTCCCATCATCGTATGTCATTGATTTTTTTCCCTTGCCCGTATATCAACTACATCGTGAAATGGTTCTGAAAGCAACAGTAGAGAGAGATGCAGGTGTTATGATTCAACTCTCGGGATATTTCCTTTCTCCTGTGAGCTTCTATTTCTTCTCTGGTTGGTGGTTGTTGATGGAATCAGACAGTGTAACCCTTGTGGCTTGGATAAGAAACCCATCATCACATGAAGAAACATAAGCAGTATTTCTTCCCTGTGTCAATCCAACTTTGATTTCTCCAGTAACCCTGCATATGTGAAGGTGCCTGTATTTGTATGGACTCTGCAAATAAAGGGGAATTCATTGTTCAACAAATCTTAATTGAGCAACCACTGAGCAATAAGTCTTGAGTGAGATGCAGAGAAGTACAAAGCACAGTCCCTACACCTCAGGCATCCAGCAAGTGGCCTGTGGAGCAGATATAGCCCACCTGACCTCAGATTTTCCATGAGATTTTTTTTTTTTTAAGTAAACAAAAAGCTTTTAGCTGAATTGATCAACCCATGTGAATGTTAGTCACTTGGGCCCTTCACCCGCCCAAAGTGCCTTTCGTACCTGGCTCCTTGAGGTGCTGGCCCCAGGCTTGGATGGCGTAGCAACTTGGAAGCTCATGTCATTGGTTTAATCCTTACACACTCCCAAGTTCATTTACCCCAAAATTGAAAATGGGCCTCATATTGAGGACAATGACATAAGAATTACACTTGCCCGTGCCGATTCTCATTTGGGTCTCAGCCAACATGTGAATAATCTTGTGCATCCCCCTCATGGAAAGCATATACCGGGTCCTGCTCCCTAGGGCAGGCCCGGGTCTAACCAAGGAGATGAGACACTCACCCCGTCACGGCACCCCAGAGGAGTGCGTGATCAGTCCCAGCATGAAGGACATTGGGCTGACCCCGCAGGGCATGGAAGAGGAAGACTTCACAGGGGCTTTGCAGAGATACAGGGAGACTTCATGGGGAAGGTAGGGTCTTCACTAGATCTGAAGGGGGAATGGGATTTTAATAAGCAGACTAGGTGGGAAGGCCATTTTGGATAAATAGAGAAGTCTGTGGTTAAAAACCCAGGAGGGTGTGGGGAGAGGAGTGAATGGGCCAGTCTGCAGGAAGCAGAGACCATTCTGGGACCATAATTGAGACGGCCTCAAAGGGCCGGGGAGGGGTTGGAATTTATCCCCTGGAAATGAGCAGTCAGACCCAGAACAGACTCCTGCTCCTGCCCTGGCACTTAGGAGTCTGGAAACTTGGTCATGTTCCATACAGCCAGTGGGAGCTTCATGCCCCCTTCTGCATAAACCGTGCAGATGTACCTGCCAGCAGGTTTGGCTGTAAAACATAAAAGCCTACTCACGTCAGGCATACAGGCATTCAGTATAGTCACAGGAACAGTGTGATCGTTTTTAGTGCTCTAATGTATGTGATTCAGCAGGACTGATATGTACAGATTTAAAAAAAAAAAAAAGAATGTCTCACGCTGGATCAACGACAGCCAGTGACATCTGTGCCAGGCCTGCAAGGTGAGGCCTGGCTGCTCCCGGAGCTGGCGGAAGCAGCAGCACTTTTCCTGGGCCATGTGCAGCTCAGTTCAGCTGGTATCTTGGGGATTTGGAAAGCGTTCAATGAAGCTGAAGCAAGTAACTGCAAAAGAAAAAGTGGCACTTTGAGGGCAGAGGAAGGAGACAGCACTTTGTATTGGAAATTTTTGCAGGTTCAGGGCAACATCTTTGTTGCCTTATTGAGAAGACCATAGGCCTGCCTTGTAGCTAACTCAACTGCTTGAGCAGTCCTCGCTGTGCTGATGAGCATCGCCTGAGGAATACAAAGCAACAAATAGTTTTCTTTAAGGTGGCATTGATTTCAGGCTGCATTTTTGAAGAGTATGGTTCAGTTTGATTTTGATGTAGGAAAGTGTCAGTAGATACTGTTTCCCTTTTTGTAATCCACAAGGCCTAATACAGACAAATCTGTTTCCATTCCATAGCACTTTGAACTGTGCTTGGTGGCAGCAGAAGCCCTCCGAGTGCCCTTTGTGGATAATGAGGACACTAAGTGTGCTTGAGAGTCAGGCCTCATAGGCTGAGGAGGTGTCCCAAGTGCCCTGATCCTTTCAGAAGCCAGGGGTTCCTGCCAGCTCCATATCTTTCTGTGTGCTAGAATGTAGTACAGCCGTGTTCTGCTAAACACACAGGCTTTTCTTTCCAGAGTCAAAATGAAGGGAGAAAACATCCTTAAGTTGCTTTTTTTTAAAATGAACCTGTTTTGGGGGAGAAATGTGCAGTTCAGGAAGAGCCAGCTCCCTCGGGAAGCAACTTGTCCTCCTGCACAGTTAAGAGCGAGGAGCTCGCAACCGGGGCCAACTTCCCAGGACCAGCTGTTCAATGCCCTGGGATTCTCAACAGCCCCAGGGTCGGGGGTCCCCTCCCTCCCACATGCTTCTCATGGGGTGCAGATGAGTGGGGCTGCTTTGGTTTAAAATCACAATCAGAGTGGCAGTGAGCAGGATGGCCCAGAGAAGCGCAGGGCATGTTCCTTTCTCTCCGTGGCCTGGTCCCAGCCTTGTGGACAGCCGGGGTCAGCTGACATCACTAGACAGAGGTATGACATGGTAGAGAGCAGTTGCCAAAGTCACACTTGAGAGTTGTTTTCTTTTTTAACAAAAGGCAAATTCCAAGTTTGCCAGGCCTAAACTCTTGTGAGAGTCTGATGGTCGTGCTTTTTAACTTGGTTCTGGTTAGTAGCCCATATTCTGTGGATGACTGGATCCTGCCACAGTATCTCCTGAGTCCGTCAGTGGGACCACGAGGCAGAATAGCTAGCAGAAATGGGAGTCTTTCCCCAGGCCAGGCTGGGGACCCCTCCCCAAAGAAGACCGTAGTCCTGGTACCTCCTGAAACCTTGAGAACCCTCCAGGCAGCCCTCTTACCATCTCACAAAGTGTGTTTCCATGACCTCAGGGCTGTAACATTGGGGGCCCCTGGTCATGTCTGGCAGTGACCCATAAACCTGTGCGCCTGGTTTTCTGTTTTCACGAGATGCTCTTGTCTTGTCCTCTGTAGGTGACTGATGATCAATTTAAGAGGGACCTCGGCATTCCGGCTTTAACAGTTATTTGGCTGAACCTGAGTCCCTGTTGTGAAATGCAAGTGGTGGGGTTGATACATACTTTGAGGAAGAACACTTTTAGGAAGTGTTTTGTGATTTATTCAGAGCCAGTGTTGGTCTTCAAGTAAAAGACCTTCTTAGCAGAGGACAGTACAATGGCAAGCCCAGTAGAATGGGGTGCGTGCTGCCTGCCCCCGTGGCTGGGGATTAGCTGGGCTAAGCTCTTACAGATGAGCTTCAGAATCCCCCATGCCCTCTCCCTCCTTTACCCCCATTCCAGAGCTTTCCTTCTTTCAGCATATGGCAATAGGCTGAGAAGCCCTCATTACAAATATTGTTTTAACAGTCTCCCCTCTTCTTACCATAAATGTTTGGGGGGATTTAGTAGCTGGTCTGGAGCATATTTGACCATGTGGGAATACTGTACATCCTCCACATCAGCTGTGTGGTCATTCCTCCAACCTGCCACGCTCACTCCTGCCCCAGCTGTTACACTTGCTCTGCCCTCTGAGGCAGGATCTCGGGCAGTGGCTTTCCCTGACCACCTGATAAACTTACTGGCCCACTTAGCATCATCCTCCAGCCTTGAGCACATTCTGCCCTTCCCCCTGCTGTCTGTCCTGAAATCTGTGCGGAAGGTTAGATTATTTGATCTTAGTCCTTTGCAAGGCCTGTTACCTGCTCTCCCTTTGGAATGCAAGAACAACGAAAGCTGAGACCTTGCCCATCTTATTCCCCAGTCTCCCCAGCACCTGGCTCAAAGGAGATGATCACAAGGTTCTGGTTGGATAAAATCCTTCTCCAAATTGCATCTCTGCATTAGTAAAATTTAGAATGAACCTTTCCTCTAACTTACCTGTTTGAGAACAGGTAGATAATTCATTAAGCAGCTTTAGAGGATCTTGCTCTTAAAGTTTGTATGTTATAACTTAATCTTGAGGGGATGAAAAATGTGTCTGGTTTCAAAACTGTCATAGGAATTACCTTTTACAGATGTTTTTTCTCTCTCCATGTAAGGAAAAAAGAGAAAAGGAAAGCAGTGTAATGTCGGAGATTAGATTGTGAGTATGTTTTGACTCAAAATGTATCATGAATCCAAAGATAACTTTACTGGTGGAAATGACCTGGCCACACAAAGCAGAGAAATGGGAGAAGACTTCAGGGATTGGGGAAGCAGCCAGTGTTGTTGGAAATGGGAATTAGTACAAATTTCGTGGAAGGCAATTAGACAATATTAATCAAAAGTACAAGTGCACAAACCCTTTCAACCAACAATGCTACTTCTAAGAATTTTTCTTGTGTACAAGGGTTTTTATCACAGCATTATTTGTAATAGCAAAAAGCTGACAACCTCCACCAGTATAAACAGTTAAATTATGGCCAAGGCATAAAATGGAATACTATGCATAAATTTAAAAGAATGAAGCCACTTATGTGTACTACCATGGAATGATCCCCAAGATGCCTGGTTAAGTGGGGAGAAAAGAGGCTCATGGTGTATTAGTGTTTGTTTTTAAAACGGAGAAAAGGATGGAGAAGACTATGTATCTGTATACCTGTACAAATATATATGTGCATGTGTGTGCATGTGTGTATACAAACACATGTGCGTGTATCATACCTATCTCCTTGCGTATGCCTAGAATATCTCTGGGAGGATACACAGAAACCTGATGGCCTTGGTAGCCTCTGGGAGAGAAGGGTGGGAGGGAGAATTACATTTCACTGTATGGCTTTTCTACCTTTTGAATTTTGTACCATGTACATGTATTGCTTCTTCAAAAAAAATAAATAGTTTTTAAATTTTAATTTTGTTTACTTTTTAAAAAAATAGAACCAAGACAGAAGATGATTCTGGTTCAGTAAATCGGCTTTCCTAAGAAAGATAAAGCCTTTGAACCAAAAGTGATTAGACTCTCCTTGTCTTGGGTTCTGGGGAAAATAGGTTGGTGAGAAAGGGGCTGTCTTCTGGTGGGACAGCTGAGGAGAGGGAGCCATGAGAGGCTGCTGCTGCTCCAGTTGAGTGAGTGTGTGGGGCTGGTGGGCAGGGCCAACCTCTGGCTTTTGGGGTACAGGAGATAGGGGTTGTACCTCTGACCCTTCGTCCAAGGGGAGCCATGCCCATCTTGCGTGGACATTTGCTGTGGGTGATCCTTTCCCATCCCCATTTTTGCCAACACAGCTCTAATTTGTCTGGTGGCTCTGGGGTGGTAGTGTGCTCAGCCCAGGAGATGATTCATCCCATTTCTGTTTGTCAAGAATTCATTTACAGATGGGTGTTTAACCCAGTTCTGGCTAGTAGGGAAGCCCATTAGGGCTTCCCGGGAAGACTTTCCTGCTAATAATCAGCTAAAGTTGCAGCACAAGAGCCCCTGCCTTCCCTTCCTGTTTGCAAGTTGTCAGAAAGACAGAGTGGATGGAGCAGCCTCAAGCTTCTTGAGCCAATGAGAAGAGACAGCCTGACACACTGAGCTTGGCAGAGCAAAATACAGAAAGAGCCTGGGTCCCTAAAGGTATGATGAGCTTCTGTACCAACCTGGGGACCGCTTGTCTCCAGGTTTCCTGTTCCATGATGAAAATAAATCCCCGTTAACTCACTCATTCAACCAACAAATATTTGGACTCTTACACTGTGTCAAGCCTTAGGGATACATAGTGGGGGAAGCATACAAACAAGATAAATATGTAAACTATATTTTATGTTGCTTCAGCTTGCTGAGAAAAGTAGAGCAAGGAGGAAGGTTGGGAATGTCTGCTTTGGGTGGAGTGGTTGTAATTTTAAATGGAGTAGTTAGGGAAGCCCTCACTGACTGGGGAGGGAGTGCGTCATGCAGATAGCTGCGTGAAGAAAATCCCAGGCAGCAGAATGGCAAGCAGAAAGGCCCTGAAGCAGGAGGATACCCAGCAGGTGAGTTCAAGGAAGATCAAGGGGTGTGGGAAGCCAGTGGAGAGTTAGGGACGTGATCCAACTTCCTTTTTGCCGGGATCCCTCCAGCAGCTACGCTGAGCACAGACTGCAGCTGGGGTAAGAGCAAAAGCGGGAGCCCAGTGAAAAGACCACTGTGATGAGCCAGATGGAAATATAACCGAAATGAAGGTTTCACAAGGTGGTGCTTAGCCTTTCTGTAGGTGACACACTCGGATTTTTTTCATTTTCTATTTGATTTTGTTTTTAATGCTGGGCATTAAATTACTGGTTTCTATTCTTCATTCCTCTGTAGTAGGTAGACATCTTTGTCAAAGCACCATGGTGGGTGGAGTGTACTTCCCCATCCCTTGACTTAGGGCTTCTGCTTGGCCACCATGATCATAGCAGATGTGACATGAGCCAAGGTTTGAAAATGGCCTGTGTGGCTGAGCTCACCCTCTTGCAGTCCTGTCTTAAGAAGAACATACCTTGCTGGTCCAAGGAGGATGAGGACACACAGAGCAGACGTAGACCAAACCTGCAGCTTGAAGACAAGCCCAGATGATCCCTGGAGCTTACAGACTCCCTCTGGACTACCCTGCATTAGTGTGGAGGGGTCAGGTGAGGGGCCAGAGGAGTGGGCTTCTAGGGGTGGCACCTACCTTTGGAACAGGTTAGCAACATTGGTCAGAATCCACATTCCCTTCCACTTGGCACTGCTTCTCAGACACACCACCAAGAAATATGGAGGCCATATTAAAGGGGAGAAAAGGAGCAGACTTTGTATATTAAACATGACAATGTACAAGGTTAAACTATTAGGTCATCCACATGCATCCTGCAGGCCTTGGATTTTGCAGAATTAGAGTCTGACTGTAAGACACCTTAGTGATACCTTAGTAAATAAATGCAGACAAGGAAGAGGTGTTTTCCTCCTATGCTCCCCTCTCCCACCTTGGTCATATTCTGTAGGCACAGGGATTTGAGGCAGAGCAGAGTCATTGTACTTGCCAAGGAAGTTCCTGGGAAGTTTGTTGTAAATCAGATATTTTTTTGTCAACAGCCTTCTATTTCTGATACTCTGTATTAAAAGTAATCACAAGTGCATCCTTGCATAAATCAATGATTAACTGATCCATTTCAGAAATTCAGCATTTCACGATTATATTGAGTGGTCGGGGAAGGTCTCACTAACTGAAGAAAAGGTTCAAGCCTGAAAGGTCCAGTGAAAGTTGCCACCAAATTAGCAAGCAGTCAGCTTCCTTTGAAGGAGGACTCTTAAGAGTAAGTGTGATTTTTTTTCTTCCTGAGATGCTTCCATAATGATCCTACCTTAAAGCACAGGCCAAATGAACACAAGATAAAGCATCCAAAATAAGCATGTATAGATAAAACTGAGCACAACAGCTGCAGATGGTGAGTGCTCAATAAATTGTTCTATTAAAATTTATTCTTGATTGTCCACTTTATGGAGGGAGGGAGTAGGGGGAGACAGTGCTTACAAAAAAAGATGATTAACATCACCTAATTTCTTTCTCTCAAGAGGGGAAAAATCTCCAGCAGACCCAAGCTCGAACTGTGGTCCTTAAAATACAAGTGATGGATGACTGAGAAAGCCATTTGATGGATAAGTATATCACCTTGTTCCGCTTCCTCCAGATTGTCAGTCATCTCCTTATTTTATTCCTTTCCCTTTGTTCCTGCCTCTAGCAGCAAAGAAATGATTGGGCCACTCGTTCTTCCCATACTCCCTTCAGAGTCTCTCTTCTCAACAGAGCCTCAGTCAGAGATAAGACCGTGGATTTAAGGTTATACAGGTCCACAATCCCTTATCAACAGTTGAGAAAATACAAAAAGTTCTGGAAACTGAAAAGTAATAGTAACTCAACTGACAGCAAAATCTGATGTGACCCAAACCCATTTGGTGGCTGATGTGAGGCTATTTTTAGTCCTCTTCTCATCACATCAGTATTCATACATTTTACTGCAGAAATATCCATGTGTTTGATTACAAGGTGCTGCCCCAGCCCCACCTGGGGGGTATTAGATAATTTAGGGACTGTGTGCCATATGGCCTTCCTATAACCTAAAATAATTCTGAATTCCAAAACCCACTGGTTCCAAAGATTTTGGAAATGGCACTGTGGACCTGTGTTCTCTGACATGCCCCAAAGTACAAGTACTCTACTCTATAGTGTAAGCTTTAGGAATATCTGTATACTTCAGAGATCAAATGAACAGAAGGCAGAGTAGAACCTTTTGTGTAAATTAAGAGGCCTAATCACTAGGCAGCCAGCCTCCTCCATAATCAGGTGGGCTGTGGCTACCATGACTTAGTCCAGGTATCTCCCTAGCACACCCTTGGATTCTCACATACTTGAGCCAAATTTTATATTTTCTGGAAGTCCAAGAATTACTGTGGTGGTTTTTTGAGTTTTCATCGTTGTTTGGGTTTGAACCCCACAACAGGCATTTTCCCCATCCCAGTGCCATGTATATATGAATGAATGATTCTGAGCCAAGAAATAAGTGATTGAAAAGTATTTTATTATACATAAGAGTTAGTGATGATGAAATAGGAAAGTTTCTCACAGCTGCCATCCCCTATGGAATGAAAGCAGAGAAAATACCTCACCCGTGATTCTCAACTGTGGCTGCACCTTGGACTCACCTGGGAGCTGTAAAAAGCACCTCTGCAAGGTCTCCCCTCCAGAATCCCAATTTAATTGGGCCAAAGAGCAACCTAAGCATCCAGCAATGTCTCTCATTGATAAAATGTCATCTAGATCCAGTGAAATTAATGATCTATGGATCATCAGACCTCTCCTTTGAAAGTCTGGTTCAGTGAGTCTGGAATAGCCTAGGACTTTAAAAATAAATAAGTAAACTGTAGGTGATCCTCTTCTCACAAATGTGGGATACACCGCCTTTGAGGTAGGGGGTGATAGGCTGAGTGGGCCTCAAAACAAGCCACCAGGATGCTGTGCCGAGAGACCTCTGAGAGAGAGTGTTAGACTAAAGAAAAGGCAGGTTGATGGTGCATTTTGCCATCTAACCACTCAGCAGTAATTGCCTGAAGTGCTGTCCTGAAAAGGATTCTGAGGTGGAGTTCCTGCTCAATGGGGAAATGGGGCACAACTGACAAGCAGTGTCTCCCACATGCAGCAAGAGAGCACAGGTGCACGCTGGCTGTTCTTGTGAGATCTGGCAGTGCTGCTCCTCCCGTCCAGGCCCTCTGTGGTCTCAAAACACCAGCAGTCCTCAGCTGGAGGATGGAGGCTCCCAGATCACAAGTAAAGGGGAAAATACAAGTTTCTTCCCTGCAAACCTTCATGTCTCTCCAAGCCCTGCATTTACCTCTGTTTGGTGAAGAGGCTCTTGAAGGCATTGTTGTAGTTCTTGTTAAAAGCTGTGTAAATCAGGGGATTGAAGAAAGAATTGGAGTAGCCGAGCCACAGGAATATGCTTTTCCAAATGGGGGGCAGGGTGCAGGCACAGAGGGGGCTGATGAGCTCTGTGAGGAAGAAGGGGATCCAGCACAGCACAAACACGCCAATCAGAATCCCCACCATCACGGCTGCTCGCTTCTCCTTCTGCTCCCGCCACGAGTCGCCACTCTCCTGAAAAGCCACCGTTGCACGGCGACGGGATGTGAACACCATCTCAACCTCAGGGGGCGTCTCCTCCGTCTTGGAATAAAGGAAACATGGAATTAAAAAAAAGCAAAACAAAACATAATCATCATATGTTTAAAGCCACATGAGGCTATGCCAGTCTTGCCCAACACCTCTCCTCCAGCCTCATTCAAGAGGCATTTATTGCACAATCCATCAGAAAATACTAGGTGAAAAAGTAACTGAAACTGTAAAATTAAGTGTGAAGATTCTTCAGGGAGTGCAAGTTATAGGCTGCACGATTTCAATTAATATGGTATGAGGGTTAGGTTCATGTGTCAACTTAGCAAGAGTATGATGTCCAGTTATTTGGTCAAACATGCTCTGGCCTGATTGTTACTGTGAAGGTATTTTGTGGATTTCACAATTATTAGTTGACTGCATCCATGGCTGATTACATCTATAATCAACGAGAGATTGCCTTTAGCAATGAGGGTAAGGCATTCCTTTCATTCAATCATCCAAACAGTTGGAGGCTTTAAAGGGAGAACTGAGGATTTCAGCACTCAGAATTTTTCTCTGTACTTCTGGGCAGTTCATTGTCACCATCAGAGTTCCCAACTTGCGGCTTCTCCTGGGGTATTCAATGTCACCATTGAGTTTCCAACTTGGTTCTCTAACCTGATTAGATTAAAAGGTTCTAATGATGCTATTTCCAATGATCAAGATGGCACTGACAGAGGTGTTCATCAACATGGTGATATAAGACATCCCCTGGAAATCTCCCCTCAGAAACAGCTAATCAAAGGACAGTCCCAATTGCATGGATTTCTGGAGGAAGATACAGACTGGAGGAGGACTCCACAAATGCTGAATCAAAGGAAAAGGGGTTGGGTAGGTGATCTATAATCCAGACCTGCCAGTCCAGACCCATCCCATCATTCAGTCCCGTGCAGCTTAAGAGTCACACAGTGGCAGCACATCCCGGGTATCTCCTGCCGTGGACGCAGACCGCAGAGCCACTCATAGCAGTGAGTTAGAATTTCACACATAACCAGGCACAGGGACTAAAGCCACAGAGACCCAGGGCAGAACCCAAGAGGCTGGTGAGTATTTGCATACAGAAGGGCCCCAGGAAACAAAAGAAACTGCAACAGACCTGATGGCAAGAGAGGTGAATACACCAACCCGATTTCTGATTGCTGGATCACCTAAGCAAAAAACAGACCATTGGGAACACTGAACCTATCTGGCTTGCTAGGGCAGGATACCTAGGAAGTTACCAGGAGCAGAAAAGCCTCACGGGAAAAATAAAGGGAAAACTGAACTGCTGTAAGAAAGGACAGGTCCCGGAAATGAGAAGTATAATGAAAAGGGGGCACTGAATGAGAGAGAGAAGTTAAACAAATCCTAGAAGCTGGGGAGAAAATTCTGCATAAAAACAAAAGAAATCAGGATTCCCAGAGAAAGAACAGAGGAAAGGAAGCTCTCTCCTGGAGGTAAAATAATTGCAGATAAAAAGGCAGTCTTAGCGGCACCTGACAGATTGAAGGTAGCCAGGTGGTGCTGAGCAGCAGGGGCAGCTGCCAGCCAAGGAGAATCAGTGCGCTATCCAGGTCAAGTAAGAGCTTAATCACTGTGCCCACCTGCAGAAGCTCACCATAGAAGAAGTCCACCATGGAGGAGTTCACCCATAACTGGATGGTTCTAAGCAGTGTGAGAGCCAACACTTCTTGGAAAAGGTGGTGATCTGCCTGCATGACAGCTTCCCCAAGCCCGAATGTGTGTGCAAGGAGCCTCCCTACAAAGTGGAGAAGTTGGGTCATGGTGGCTTCATCATGCCCATCGAGGTACATTTCAAAACCAAGGAGAAGCTGAGGCAGGTTTGTTTTACTTCTGACTTGTTCCTGAACCTGGAGGGCAACCCACCTGTGAATCACCTCCACTGCGAGAATCTGACCTTCAGCAATCCCACCACTGAATTCCGGTGGAAGTTCCTGAGGGCTGGTGGGGACACCAACAAGGAGAACAGCAAGGCCTCCAAGCCCCACAAGGCAGCCATGGAGCCCCAGGAGCAGCCCCACAAAGAATCGAAGAGCAAGAGCTCCTCCAGGGAATCTCAGCACAAGCAGACCAAGACCTCCAAGAACACCCCCGGAAGCTGGGCGAGGGCTGGCTTCCCAAGGCTGCATTTAGAGAGCCCAAGATTGCCCTGAAGGAGACCAACTGAACAGCATGTCTCCCAAGGGGGGGCCCAAGCCCCCACCTTCACCCAAATCTTTCAGCAAGTGGATTGCTGCCAGACTCGCCAAATCCCAGCACAAAAAAGTCAAAGAGCAGCTTTTAGGGATCCAAGAGTACTTTGGGTACCTCACCTTGCAACTCATCTTCCTCCCTCTCAGTCAAAAAGCTGGCCAAGGAAAAGCAGCACCAAATGGGAGAAGGTCAAGGCTGAGAATGAGCCCAAGGAGGTCAAAAGACCACTGGTAGTGGAGGAGTCCAACTCAGAGGAACAGGCGTCCTAAAAGTCAGGGCTGAACTTGAAAGGTGAAATCACTGCTCTTCCCCCTACGTGGGATCAGACACCCAGGGGAGTGAATCTCCCTGGCAACATGGAATATGACTCCCAGGGAGGAATGTAGACCTGGCATCGTGGGATGGAGAACATCTTCTTGACCAAAAGGGGGATGTGAAAGGAAATGAAATAAGCTTCAGTAGCAGAGAGATTCCAAAAGGAGCCGAGAGGTCACTCTGGTGGGCACTCTTACGCACACTTTAGACAACTCTTTTTAGGTTCTAAAGAATTGGGGTAGCTGGTGGTGGATACCTGAAACTATCAAACTACAACCCAGAACCCATGAATCTCGAAAACAGTTGTATAAAAATGTAGCTTATGAGGGGTGACAATGGGATTGGGAAAGCCATAAGGACCACACTCCACTTTGTCTAGTTTATGGATGGATGAGTAGAAAAATAGGGGAAGGAAACAAACAGACAAAGGTACCCAGTGTTCTTTTTTACTTCAATTGCTCTTTTTCACTCTAATTATTACTCTTGTTATTTGTGTGTGTGTGCTAATGAAGGTGTCAGGGATTGATTTAGGTGATGAATGTACAACTATGTAATGGTACTGTGAACAATCGAAAGTGCGATTTGTTTTGTATGACTGCGTGGTACGTGAACATATCTCAATAAAATGAAGATTTAAAAAAAAAAAAAAAAAGTCAGGGCTGCCCAGTCAAGCCCTTGCAACTCCAGCTCCAGTTCATATTTGAGTTCCGGCTCAGATTTTGAGCCATCTCAGTACCATGGTCAAGGGTCTCTGCGCTCCATGGTGGCAGATCTGCAGTCTGAGGCACCCAGCAAAGACGACTCTTCATCCGTCAAAGAAGCTACAGTCAAGACAAACCCAGGGAGGGATTCCAAGTTGAGCTTCAGCAACAATGAGAATGACAGCAGCGATGACTCCTGCCTGCCCATTCATAGGCCCCCTCAAGCTACCCTCACCCAGCAGCAAGATGACAGGCCAAAGGAGCCCTGGGTCCTGCAGCAAGCCTGAGAAGATCCTCAAAAAGGGTACCTTTGACAAGACCTACACGGACAAGCTGGTAGAGCTGTACTGAAGGCTGATGGCCCTGTGGGAGTGCAGTGGGATGTCGTAGATCATGAACCTGATCAAGGAGACCGATCACTTTCACGTCATCAACACCATCTTCGACTTCCACCTCTTCTCCCTGGAGGAGCACACTGTGCGCAAGCTGCAGAGCTGCCTGGAGGCTGTGGCCACTTGACCCTGGGCCAGATGCCAGTCCCCTGTCCCCTCGGGGATCCCAGAGTTCTGGGAGCCCAGGCCCCACCTGCCTTCCTCCTACCTGCACTGCTTTAGTGACCGCCCTGTCCTTGGCCCACATAGCCAGCTGCACTTTCATCAGCATCTACCCCACTGTCCCTACCACCTTGGGAGTTGGGGGGCTGGACACTCACAAGGGGGCACCCACAGGGCACCCAGGAGGCTTTCACTCTGTGGCACCTAGTCAGACTGGCATCTGATGCCAGGGACGGGCCTCCCAGTCTGCAGCCAGCAGCAAGGCTACTGCTATGTCAGTGCCCCTGGGGCTCCTCTGCCTCCCATAGGATCCTCTTCCACTCCTTGTGTTGATCAAGTCTTGACACTTCTAACAAATGTGCTTTTGCCAAATAAGATGGGTTAGTTTGTGGAGTTTTCCAAGGAGCATCAGTGTTACTGACCCTCTTTGGGTCAGACCCCCAAAACGGATCTCCTGTCCGGTGTCGCTTGCACCTATAGAATGAAACCAGATAAATGTGAGGCAAAGCAGAACTTGATTCTTTGGCCAAAGAATGGAGAAGGGTAGATTCGTGTCCTAAATGCACCTTCTCCCCAAAGGGAGGTGAGTGAGATTTCTTTATCCGGGATGACAGGGCATGGCCTGGGCATATGCAGATAAGCCCCCTCTGCACTTGACACTATGCTTTCCATTTGCACTCAACACTTCTGCACATGGTGCCCAGCTGTGGTTACTTGGACTGCTCTTGTGGTTACTGGCTTCCTGCGCTTGGTTTCTGAAAGCAAGCATAGCTCAGACAAAGGTTGGGTGGAAATTTTTATGAGTGCTAATCCTGGGGTGATGCTTCATCCTGGTAACAACTCCCCCCTCTGTTTATATACTTCTCATTCTTGAGGAGCCTTGAGGACAGGAAGTCTGGCTCCTGTAGGTGCTTACTGGTGAATGTGGACATTGTCATGGGGCCCAGCAGAGGAGCAGAACCTTTTCCTGGCTACCTTAAGGTACATTTGGTTATCACCAGGTTGAAAACCCAACTGTTCATAACCTTGGGTTACAGTCATCTGCAACTTACTGGTCTTAAGTGTCTTGCTTACAAAGGATGTTAGGCAGTTGAATATACAGGGCCTAAATATAAGTTAACATCAGAATTGCCACTGGGAGTCCTAGGAATGAGAGAAACCAGGTAAAGTTGAGGATGCGTGTTTCACTATGTTCCAGATCTCTGCATGCTGGCTGGCCCTTGGCTTGACTTCTGAGCCAGGTGACGTGATCGAAAATCGTTTTAGTGCTAGTTTCAACCTGACTGCTGGTATTGACGTAGAAGCAACTGGAGGTATTAGCTAAGGCACAAACCCCTCCTTGCTCTGTAAAGAGATATTTTAACACTTTTGGCCATTGAATCTGAAAGTCTTGACACTTCTACCCTCCTGGGATGTTGGGGCCACATTTACCTTTATCTATGGGGATAGGTTGGTTACAGAGGACTGGATTGGGGGAATGGTATATTTGCTCTAAATATGGGATGTTAAAGCCATGTGGACTCATTAACTGCTTGACCTTCTAGCCAGAGGTACCCTTGAGAACTTCCAATGGGTTGATCATGGAAGACCCAGCAATTGGAGAGATTATGTCTTTTAACAATATCTGATGTAATTTTAACTCTTGTGTTATTAGCCCATGGACCTGTTAGGTCCACGGTTCCAGTTACAGAGAGAAGCTGAAGTAGGAAAGAAAGACTTATGGCTGAGCAGGCCATCCTTTATAGTCAAACAAATTGCCTGGACCACAAATCTTCAGTGGCCTCACTCACTGCTCTTTAAAAGTCTTGTACTATCCAATACACTCCATTTTTAACTGGGAGGATCAGGTGTTGCAGGCTGATCTACAGGGCCAAGTAAGTCCTTGGCTTAGAGGGTTTTTTATATTATTATTATTATTATTATTTTTATGGAGGCTGTTCCAGCCAAGTGAGTCCTTGGCTTAGAGGGTTTTTGTATTATTATGTTTTTTTTTTTATGGAGGCTGTGCCTTTCAAGGCCTCCTGCCTTGGGGGTATTGTTTCCTGTTAGGACAGGTGTGCCCTGGTTTGGGCTCTACTACTGGCTGGGCTTCCTTGGCCTGTCCCACTAGCCCTTGTGCCCGAAGTCTAGGGTCCACTCCCGCGAGTGTGTTAGAAGTGGATTGCCTGGGCCTCTTTCCTTTTCCCTTTTGGTCATTAACATGATGAGTTTGTGTAGGGAGTTTGCAAGAGGGGAATAATTATTTCTAACTTATTTCTTTGTAAATATATCATTGTCCCTAAGTTTTGTAAGAGATCTCTTCTTAATGGAGGGGCACTCTGGGACAAACAAGGAATGTGACAGCTTGTTCACTTAATTTGTACTCCAGGGGTTCTATAAATGATTTACTATTGGCATTTCCCGATACCCCCATTATATTAAACTTTTGTTGGGTAAGTTTGCCAGGTTTGGTGTTCAAACTGAGTATGTGGCTCCAGTGCCAATTAAAAATTTGTCCAGCTAGCCCCCATGTCCAGTGTCGGCCGGGGCTCCTCGGGGGTTATGTTGATAGGCCTGGGAGCCTGGTGAGGAGCCCCGTGGCCCTGTCATTCTTCATCTGCCTGAAACATCTGGGAGCCCTTTTGGGGGAGGGGGCTAGTTTGGGGTGTCCTCCTTTGCCTCCTTTCAAGGAGAAAGGGCATCCCCTTTCCAGTGCCCTTCCTGTCTGCATGTTGTACACTGGTTGGCCCTAGTCTTGGTCCTCCATTCTTTCCTGGCAGTGGGAGCTCACGCACCAGTGTCGGCTGGGTGAGTCCCCTCTGATTCACCCATCTTACACTGGAGGGCAGCAGCCATCAGGTTGGCATTCCACTGGGCCTTTCTGTCCTCTTTCTTTTCCTCCCCTATATCTTACTGTTGAACACCTTGTTGGCAGCCTCTACCAGTCTAGACTTGGGGGAGTCAGGTTCTAACTCTAACTTCTGCAGCTTGCGCTGTATGCCTGGGACACTTTGTGAAATAAAGTGTGCTTTCAGGACTGTGCTGCCTCAGGGAAGTCTGGGTCAGGGTAGTATAGAGCCTCAGACACTCCCTTAGCCTTTCAAGGGAGACTGTAGGCTCTTCTTGGGGTATCTGGTCTATGGTTTTGAACTTGTTCCAATTTATGGGCTTTTTCCCAGTGGCTTTCATTCTCCCCTCAGGAACATATTCCAGTTGTGTTCTAGCATCTGTTTGTCCTGATCTTCTAGATAGTCCCACCCAGGGCTAGTTATCTGGTCTCTTTATTGGGTGACTGGAGTGGTCCTGATTTTCCTTATGTGCTTCCTCCCTTGCTTTTAAGACAGAAGTCTTTTCCTCCCCATCAGTAAAATGTTTAGGGGGGATTGTATGTCAGCCCAGGTCGGATTGTGAGGAAAGTTTTATGTTAAATAAAACTTGAGTTACGCTGTCTAAATAAACTGAACAGACATTAAATCATATAGTGTGGCATAGAAAATTTAGATTTTGTATAAAATAAATCTCTTCTCCTTGGTCCCACATAGGAATTAAAGTTGCAAAGTACAGATAATTTTACTTTTTACCTTGTATTCTGATTCACCTTAGTCCTAATCATATATCAGTCTCATTCATTTTCTTAATTGAAGTTGGGTCCTTTCTTTAGCTTTTTCAATAGTGACTACATGGAGTCATTTTCTAGAATTAGTGTAGCTCCTTTGGTATTTGCAGAGCTGGAGAACTTTAATTCTGAGTCTTAGGAGTTGCACAGATAAAGTTCCAGGAAGTTACTAGATTCTACATAAAGAGCATGGCATTTTAAAATTTAGAAATAGCAACTAAAACAGGAACAAATATGACTGTTGTAAGAGCTTATAATTTAGGCCTTAATTCATTTATGAGCATCTTCCAAATGAAGCTATTTCCAGAAACAAAACATTTGTCAAGTAACTTATTAACCACAGACTATAGCAAAAGTTTTTTGTTTGTTTCTCTCTGGTATTTTTAGAACATAATCTATAGATTTGCCTTCTTGTTTGAAGTTTTTTTTTTTTTTTTCTTTTTTGCTGAAGAAGCTTTGGCTTTTCATGGTAAGCACTTTCAGAGAAGACTTAAAGTAAAATAATGTAACTGATAAGGAAGGTTGGTTGTTTCTGTGATATATAACACTTTCAAACTAACTAAAACTATGACTGGCAACATTATACTGATGTCTAATGTGTGGATTAATATTAAGATATTCTCACATGGACAGTGAGAATATTGTTAAGTCTTTAGAAATTTTATATAGTCTAAATATTTATATGGATGTATAACATTTCCTCAACACTTCCCATGCAATTCATAACCTATTAAATGAACTTAACTACTTTTAGCCCTCAGTTTTACAAGGTGAAAGAACAAAACCTTTGCAATAGCTTGAAATAAAGATATTTTTTAGGGTTTGACCTTGAGAAAATAAAATATCAAAACTTGTCAGGTTTGAACATCATGTTAGTTAAACAGTAAAATAGGTTATTTCTGAGACACATTTTTTGTAACTATTGTAGTATAAAGCCATAAAGAATTGAACATATGGTATCTCGTCCCAATTTTTGGTTTCTTAGCAGAACAAGCCCATATGAAGGATGGTATTCAAAAGATTTCCCATGTTTTAGGATGTACCCCAATGGGCTCTCCTCTGGAACTGAGGTTGATGCCTGGTTCATCATACTACAGAGGTGGGGTTCTTTATCTGAGACCAACTGCCCAAAAGCAGTTCCAGTGGTTAAGGTTGTACTACGTGTCTAGGGCAAGAAACTGGTGCAGAAGACCTGAGAAAATCTGAACAGTTGAACACAGGCTACTCTAAAAGTTCACTATAAGCTGGACCAAGTGTCAAAGAAGAACTTTAACACATAGCCAGTCTACAATAAACACTAGGCAATAGGAAGAAACTGATATTCAAATTTAGCACATCAAAATAATCAGATTCCCAGACATCAGCAAAAAATTACAAGTCATACTAAGAAACAGAAAGATGTGGCTCAGCCAAGGTAAAAAATGAAAACTTTAGAGGAGACACAGACTTTTCAACAACTAACCAAAGAAGTTCAAACAAATCTATATCAATTCAAGGAAATGAAGGAAAATATGGATAGAAATAAACTAATGGTAGATACAGAGCTAAAAGATATTAGGAAAACAATGTGTGAGCAAAAGGAATAGAAAGTTTAAGAGGAAACATGACAAATTATGGGGATGAAAAGCATGATAATGGAGACTAAAATTACACTAGAGGCATTCAACAGATTGAGCAGAGAGAAGAATGAATCAGCAAACTATTAAAAAGGACAAATGAATCATACATCAGAAAAACAGACAAAGAACAGAAAATTTTCAGCTGTGTTTAAGAGACTTGAGTGGCAGCATGAAGTGTACATACACATCATGGGTGTCCCAGAGGGAGAAGAGAAGGGTAAAGGGGCAGAAAAAAATACTTGAGGAATAGTGGTTGAAAATTTCCTAACTCTATGAAAGATGTAGGTATACATGTCTAAGAAGAGCAACATATTCGAAGCAGGATAAATCCTAAACACCTACTCTGAGATACAAATGCCAGATAAAGAGAGAATTCTGAAAGCAAGAGAAAAGTAATTCACCACATACAAGGGCTCCTCCATAAGACTAAGTGCCAATTTGTCATCAGAAACCATGGAGGCGAGAAGGCAGTGTATGATATATTTAAGGTACTGACAGAGAAAAACTGCCATCCCAAACTTCTTTATCCAGCAAAACTGTCCCTTCAACAATGAGGGAGAGAAAAAGGACATCATCAATATGGCAACGTAAACAGCTACTGAAAACTTCTCTCCAGAGATTCAGTGAAAAAGACTATTCTGAATTGTTTGAAACTCTGGAGGAAGATACAGACTGGAGCAAGACCCTGCAAATGCCAAATTGAAAAAAAGAAGAAATATCAGGTAAGAATTTTTCATCCCAGACCAGCCAGTTCTCTCCCCTCCCCCTCACTTGTCTCTGCAGGAAAGGTACAGAAATGGCAGACAGGACCCCCTCCCACTGGGGACACAGATTTTAAAATTTCACAGCGATGAAAAATACCCTCACTGTTTGAAGACTCAGTGGACAGGGGAGGACATTTCAAGGCCCAGATCAGTGAGGGACAAAGAGACTGAGAAAACATGGACACAGACTTTGTTTCCAGCCCTGGGTCTGAAAGCCCTTCCCCCACCCTTGAGGAAAACAGGGATGGCTCCAAGGCAGAGCAGCCCCTGAGGACAATTAAGTTACCAAACAGCACCATCTGCTGGACAGTCCAGAAAGTGCAAGAACCCTCTCTCAGGAACATAGGAGTTGGTCTATACACCCTGTATGGAAACCCAGCCTGGTTTGGCTGAGAAATAGGGAAGACCCAACTGTTAAAGCAGGGACCCATAACAAACCCAGGTCTTGCTAGCCAGTAGAAAACAGCACCACTGGAAGCCAGCAGATTTGTATTACCACACACAGTGAACTCGCTGGGGTGCCCAGTGCCTACCTCCCATCCCTGTGGGCGCCTGATTTTGGGGGGATCACTGGGGGATAGAGCCAATCTGACAACTGGCCAGGGAGAGAAACAAAGAAAAGATAGATCAAAGTCAACCAACAAGAAAACCTTACACAAAAGAGAGAAAACAACCTCTAGTATAAACCAATCAAGAAAACCATATGCCAAGACAGCAGAAATCACAAGCACATCAGGAAATGGGAGGATATGGCCCAGTCAAAGGAAGAAACTAACATTTCAACCAAGATTCAGGATTTGAAACAACCAATTATAGATGTTCAAACAAATCTTTTTTAAATCAATGAGGTGAGAGAATGTGACAAAAAAATATAAAGGATATAAAGACGACACTGATCTTAAGGAATAATTTGTAAGCTTGTAAAAACAAATGGCAGAACTTATGGGAATGGAAGGCACAGTAGAAGAGATGAAAAACACAATAGTGACATACAACAGCAGCTTTGGAGAGGCAGAAGAAAAGATCAGTGAGATGGAGGACAGGACATATGAAATCCTGCACACAAAAGAACAGATAGGGAAAAGAATGGAAAAATATGAGCAGGGTCTCAGGGAACTAAAGGACAACATGAAGTGCATGAATATATGTGTTATAGGTGTCCCAGAAGGAGAAGAGGAGGGAAAAGTGGCCAAAGAAATAATAGAGGAAATGATCAATGAAAATTTCCCAACTCTTATGGTGGCCCTGGTTTGAATGTGAAATACTGATGAACAAAGTGCCAAAGGAAACCTTCGACACTAAACCAATCAACAACAAAACCTTAGATGAGAGGGAAAACAACTTTCAAAAGAATCTTATCAGGGTACTCGAATGCTCAGAAATCAGCAAAAACTTACAAGACACATTAAGAAACAAGATGAAATGGCCAACCAAATAATCAAATTAAAAAGTCTGAGGAAATATAGAATTTGGAACAGCTAATCAAAGATGATCAAACAAATCTAAATAATTTCAATAAGATGGTTAAAGAGATATAAAGGATATTAAGAAAACACTAGGAGAGCATAAAGAAGAATTTTTAAATCACTTAGAAAAACAGCAGATCTTATAGAAATTGAAGATACTATCAATGAAATTAAAATATATACTAGAGACAAAACAATGGGTTTGAAGAGGCAGAAGAAAGGATCTGCAAACTAGAGGACAAAGCAATGGAACTTGAACATGCAAAAGAACAAATGAAGAAAAAAATGCAAAATTTTGAGGTGGTTTTCAGGGAAATTATCGGCAACATGAAGTGCACAAATATATGCATTATAGGTGTCCCAGAAGGAGAAGAGAAGGGTAAAGGGCCAGCAAGAATATTTGAGGACATAATAGCTGAAAATTTCCCAATCCTTATAAAAGACATAAATATGCAAATCCAAGAAGCCCAATGTACTCCAAATAGAATGACTCTGAATAGAGCACTCTACTCCAAGACACATACTAATCAGATGATCAAATGCTAAAGAAAAGGAGAGAATCCCGAAAGCAGCAAGAGAAAAGCAATTCACCACATAAAAGGGAAGCCACATAAGGCTCAACACTGACTTCTCATCAGACAAGGTGAGAAGGCAATGGTATGATATATTTAAGATACTGAAGGAGAAAAATTGCTGACCAGTAATTCTTTATCCAGCAAAGCTGCCCTTCAAAAATGAGGGAAAGCTTAAAATATTCACAAGAAAACAAAAGCTGAGAGAGTTTGTTAACAAAGCCTGCCCTGCAAGAAATACTAAAGGGAATTCTGCATGCTGAAAACAACAAAACAACAAAAAAAAGCAAAAAAAAAAAAAAAAAAAAAAGAGAGAGAGAGGCTTGGAGGAGAGTATAGAAGTGATAATTATCAGTAAGTGTAACTGAAAAAATAAAGACAGAGAAAAATAATAGATCTGACAAATAAAAGCCAAAGGATAAAATGGTTGAAATAAGGATGGCTTTTACAGTAATAACACTGAATGTTAATGGATTAAACTCCCCAATCAACAGATAAATTGGCAGAATGGATTAAAAAAAAATATATGATCCAACTATATGCTGTTCACAAGAGACTCATTTTAGACCTGAAGATATAAATAGGTTGAAAGTGAACGGATGGAAAAAGACATTTCATGCAATCAGTAACAACAACAAAAAAGCTGGGGTAGATATACTAAAATCAGACAAAATAGACTTTAAATGTAAAAATGTTAGACAAAGAACATTGTATATTAATAAAAGAGGGAAGTCACCAAGAAGAAAAACAATAAAAAATTTATGGTGGCTAGGTAAGACACGGCAAAAAAAAACACCTCCATGAAAAACACTAGACAAAAGCCAGAAAGTGACCCAGAACACCAGTTCCAGCGATGCACCAGCCAGACAAGGTCTGGTAAATCCACAGGGACTGTGCATTTGGTGAAACTGGGAGTCTGTATTCTGAAATGAGTGAGTGAGCTGGCTGAAAGTCCACTGGCCACGCTGCAGTGTGGGGAAACTGTGGGTTGGCATTTGGAGATGGACTAGCTCTTTTTTTTTAAAAAAAAAAAAAAAAAAAAAAAAAAAAACCTGGGACCAACTGTGGATACAACGGTGAGAACCACACAGTGAAACACAGCAAGAGCGGGCTCTCCCAATGCCTTGGTGTCTGGCATGTAGAATAGCCCTACCCACACTTGCTGCTGATTGTTTCAGGGCCAAGGGGGCAGAGGGAAGCCAAAAGGAGAAAGAAACCACACCCCTTGCAACCATCTCCCTAGAAGGCTGGGGACACTCCCGCCCGGGGCCAGACCCACAGCCCAGAGCCATGCCAAGAAACCCAGTGTGATGGGTAGTGTTTCCCACAGCACCACGTGCACGCCACAATATTGGCCGTGGACAGTGGCCTTTAAGGCACCCACAGCTAATAGTCCCGGAGCTTGGAAGGCGGAGCTGTGCGCCCCATTCAACCATCTTTACAGCAGGCTGGGAATGCCCCTGCATGTCCTGGCAGCCCAGGGCTTCCCTGGCAGGCCAGCACGCACTTGTGATGTGGCACAGCCTTCCCTCGGCAGGGGTCCTGGAAGAGCATGGCTCAGAAGGGGGACCTGCTCAGAAATCCCAGGGACCCTATGCCAGTGCCAGGGACTTGTGGGTCAGTGGCAGAGATGATATGTGGCAGGACTGAGGTGAAGGCTTGGACTCTTGCAACAACCTTAAATCTCTGGGAACACCTAGGAGGTTTGATTATTAAAGCTGCCCTGCCTCCCTAACTGCTCAGACACACACCCCACATTCAGGGCAGACAGCACAAACAACACACCCAAACTTGGTGCACCAGTTGGATCCCACAAGAACCAGACCCCCATACACCACAAAGACAAAGCTGGGGAGAACTCCCTTGAGGGGAATAGGTGACTCACAGACGCCATCTGCTGGTTAGTTAAAGTGTACACCACCAAGCTGTAGATCTAACAAATTAGAGATTGGTATTTTATAGACCCTGAAAGAACCCTATCAAGTAAAGCAAATGCCAAGAGGCCAAATACAACAGAAAATCTTAAAGCATATGATAAAACCAGATGATATGGAGAACCCAAACCCAAACACCCAAATCAAAAGATCAGAAGAGACACAGTACTTGGCACAATCAAAGAACTAAAGTCAAACAATAAGAGCATGGCACAGGATATAAAGGACATAAAGAAGACGCTAGAAGAGCATAAAGAAAAAATTGCAAGAGTAAATTAAAAAATAGAAGATCTTATGGAAATAAAAGAAACTGTTGGCCAGATTAAAAAGACTCTGGACACTCATAATACAAGATTAGAGGAAGTTGAACAATGACTCAGCATCCTCAAGGACCACAGAATGGAAAATGAAGGAACAAAAGAAAGAATGGGGAAAAAATTTTAAAAAATTGCAATGGATCTCAGGGATATGATAGATAAAATAAAACGTCCAAATTTTTAAGACTCATTGGTGTCCCAGAACGGGAAGAAAAGGGTAAAGCTCTAGAAAGAGTATTCAAAGAGATTGTTGGGGAAAACTTCCCAAACCTTCTACACGATATAAATATACAAAGCATAAATGCCCAGTGAACTCCAAATAGAATAAATCCAAATAAACCCACTCCAAGACATATTCTGATCAGAGTCTCAAATACTGAAGAGAAGGAGCAAGTTCTGAAAGCAGCAAGAGAAAAGCAATTCACCACATACAAAGGAAACAACATAAGATTAAGTAGTGACTACTCAGCAGCCACCATGGAGGCGAGAAGGCAGTCACATGACATATTTAAAATTCTCAGAGAGAAAGATTTCCAACCAAGAATACTTTATCCAGCAAAGCTCTCCTTCAAATTTGAAGGACAAACAAATGCTGAGAGATTTTGCTAATAAAAGGCCTGCCCTACTTCAGATACTAAAGGGAGCCCTACCAACAGAGGAACAAAGACAGGACAGAGAGATACAGAGAAATTTAACAGACATATATGGAACATTACATCCCAAATCACCAGGACACACATTCTTCTCTAGTGATCATGGATCTTTCTCCAGAATAGACCATATGCTGGGACATAAAACAAGCCTCAATAAATTTTTTAAAAAATGGAATTTATTCAAAGCACATTCTCTGACCACAATGGACTGCAAATAGAAGTCAATAACCATCAGAGACTTAGAAAACTCACAAACACCTGGAGGGTAAAAATGAGGGGGAGATGAAAACATTCCCGGATAACCAAAGGCTGAGGGACTTCATCACCAGTAGATCAGTCCTATAAGAAATGCTAAAGGGAATTGAGCAGGCTGAAAGGAAGGGGCACTAAACAATTGACTGAAACCACATGAAGAAATAATGATTTCCAGTAAAGATCACATGGTAAATGTAAATACCAACACTACTGTATTTTTGATTTGTAACTCCACTATTGACTTCTTACAGGATCTAAAATACATAAACTGTAATGATAAATCAGTGGTTTTGGACTCAATGTAAAATATGTAATTTTTGACAAGAACTACATAAAGGAACATAGTTTACGTGCCCTATTGAAGTTAAGTTGGTATCAAAGAAAAACAAGATTTTTATAGACCTAAGAGTTTAAATTTAAGCCCCAGGGTAAACACAAAGAAAGTATCAGAGAATATGACCATAGAGATGAAAAGTGGAGTATGGGTTACGAGAAGTGGGGGAAGGGGCAATGGGGAGTTAAGAAAGGAATGTAGGGTTTCTGTTTGGGGTGAAGGGAAATTTCTAGTAATGGATGGTGGGAAGGTAATAGCATTGCAACATTATAAATGTGAGTAATCCCACTAATAGAATGCTAGCGAGGGGTTGGAATGGGAAGATTTAGGCTGCATATATGTTTCCACAAGTGAAAAAAAAAATGTCTAAATAGACAATGACAATTAAATGCCAAGGATGATCCTGGATGTGATCTGAGGATGGAGGAGAGGAGGCTTAAAGGGGCACAGTTGGGACATAAGAAAAAGAAAAAGGAAATATAGAATGTAAGCTTTGTATCAATGTTGAATTTCTTGAACTTCTTAGCTGCGCTTAATGGGAATGCATAAAAGAATGTTCTTTTTCATGGGAAATGTATATGAGAATTGCATTGTTCAAGGATGAGTGCAGCCTGCTTTCATATGTTGAGAAGACAGAGCAACAGATGCTGGATGATAGGGAGGGAGGCAGGGAGGGAGGGATAGAAAGAAATGGTGGTGTGACAGGATGTTAAAGTTGATGGATCAGGGTATTGGGGGAGGGGGGTCAGGGTATGCTAGAGTTCTGTGTATGGGGTTTGTATTGTTTTTGCAACTGTTCCTGTAAGTTTGAATTTATTTCAAAATAAAATTTAACAAAAAAAAAATTTATGCACAGAATCAAGGTGCCCCAAAGTACATGAGGCAAACACTGGCAAAATGGAAGTAACAGATGTCTCTACAATAATAGTGGGAGACTTCAACACATCACTCTCTCCAATAGATAGAACTTCTAAACAGAGGATCAAAAAGGAAAAAAAGAACCTAAATAATATGATAAGTGAACTAGACCTAATAGACATATATAGAGCATTGCACCCCAAAACAGCAGGATATATATTCTTCTTACTTGCTCATGGAATATTTTCCAGGATAGACCACATACTGGGGAACAAAAAAAGTCTTAATAAATTTAAAAGGATTGAAATTATATACAGCACTTTCTCTGATCATAATGGAATGAAACTGGAAATGAATAACTGGAGAACCAGAAATTTCACAAATATATGGAGGTTAAACCACATGCTCTTAATCAAATCAATGGATCAAGGAAGAAATTGCAAGATAAATCAGTAAATATCTTGAGACAAATGAAAATGAGAACACAACATATCAAAACCTTTAGGATGCAGCGAAGGCAGTGCTGAGGGAAATTTATAGCCATAAATGCCTACATTAAAAAGGAAGAAAGAACTAAAACCAAAAACCTAACTAAACAATTAGAGAAAACACCAACTAATCCCAAAGCAAGAAGAAGGAAAGAAATATCAAAGATTAGAGTGGAGGAATGCAAGAGTGGATCAACATAAGAAAATCAATCAATGTAATTCAACACATTAACAAATCAAAAGGGAAGATTAAGTGATCATCTCAATAGATGCTGAAAAAGCATTTGATAGAATTCAACATCAGTTTTTGATAAAAACACTTCAAAAAGTAGGAATTGAAGGAACCTTCCTCAATATGATAAAGGGCATATATGAAAAGCCCACAGCCAGCGTAGTACTCAATGTTGAGAGGCTGAAAACCTTCCCCCTAAGATCGGGAATGAGACAAGGGTGCCCGCTATCACCACTGTTATTCAACATTGTCCTAGAAGTTCTAACCAGAGCATTCTGGCAAGACAAAGAAATAAAAGGCATCCAAATTGGAAAGGAAGAAGTAAAACTGTCATTATTTGCAGATGTTATGAACTTATATTTGAAAAATCCTGAGAATTTGACCACAAAGCTACCTGAGCTAATAAATAAATTCAGAAGAGTGGCAGGATATAACATTACTGCACATATATCAGTAATATTCCTATACACTAATAACCACCTAACTGAAGAGGCAATGAAAAAAAATTCCATTAGCATCTAAAAAAATCAAGTACCTAGGAATAAACATAACCAAGGACATAAAAGACCTCTACAAAGAAAATTACAAAATTTTACTAAAAGAAATAAAAAATAAGGATCTAAATAGGTGGAAGAATATTCCATGCTCATGGATAGAAAGATTAAATATTGTTAAGATGCCAATTCTACCCAAACTGATCTACAGATTCAACACAATCCCAATCCAAATTCCAACAACTTACTTTGCAGACTTGGAAAAGCTGGTTATCAAATTTATTTGGAAGGGAAAGGGGCCTTGATTTGCCAAAAACATCCTAAAAAAGAACAAAGTGGAGGCCTTACACTTCCAGACTTTGAAGCCTACTATAAAGCTACAGTGGTCAAAACAGGAAGATATTGGCATAAAGACAGACATATTGATCAATGGAATTGAATCGAGAGTTTGGAAATAGACCCCTAGATATACAGTTGACTGATTTTTGATAAGTCCCCCAAATCTACTGAACTGGGACTGAACATTCTTTTAAAAAAATGGGGCTGGGAAAACTGGAAAGTCATAACAAAAAGAATGAAAGAGGACCCCTACCTTACACCCTATACAAAAATTAACTCAAAGTGGATCAAAGATCTCAATATAAGGGACAGTACCATAAAACTCCTAGAAGATAATGTAGGGAAACATCTTCAAGACCTAGTATTAGGGGGTCACTTCTGGACCTTACACCCAAAGCACAAGCAAGGAAAGAAAGAAAAAAAAAATATATAAATGGGAACCCCTATAAATCAAAAGCTTCTGTACCTCAAAGGAATTTGTCAAAAAGGTGAAGAGGCAGTAATGCAATGGGAGAAAATATATGGAAACCATGTCTCTGATAAGGGACTGATTTCTTGCATATATAAAGAAATCCTGCAACTCACCGATGTTCACAGTAGCATTGTTCACAATTGCCAAGAGATGGAAATAATCCAAGTGTCCTTCAACAGACAAGTGGATAAACAAAATGTGGTATATACATATGATGGAATACTATGCAGCAGTAAGAAGCAACAAGGTCCTGAAACATATGACAACATGAATGAACCCTGAAGAAACAATTCTGAGTGAAATAACTCAGACATAAAAAGGAGAGATATTGTATGTTACCACTTCTATGAACTATCTGAATAATGTAAAATCAATGTCTTATAATATAAGAAAGTTGGGGACCTAGCGATAGACAGTAGCTAGTGAGGGGGAATGATAATCTAATATGTTCAGAAATGCTAATGAGGGTATATTCAAAGGTATGGTAATGCATAGGGGTGACAATTGTTTGTTAATAGGATTATAAGTATCAGAGCTGTACTGAAGGTAAATAGGAATGAAAGGGTTTATTTAAAGGCATGTTTCCCACAGATCAGCACCACAAATATAGATAAGTTCTTGCATGATATACTCCTAAGGTATGACACTGGCACAGAGGGTTGACAACAGAAGGGTATATGGGAAAAATCTATATATTGAATACCAGGGACTATAATTAATAGGAATACCATACTAGTATTACACAACTACTAGGGACAAATAATTAAGAGCTGACAAGAGCTACGAGATATTTTGGATCATAAGAAATGCTTAAAATGGAGAGTGATGAGGATTGTACAACTAAGTGATAATGTGAGATATGGATGGATTATCATGGTCAGAACATATGCTATGTGAACTTAGGAACCTCCTACTTTATAAGTCAAGCCCTTAATATTGAGGCTTGCTCGGGTGAAACTAATGGCTGTAGAGAAGAGGCTAAATTCACCTGTAATTATACCTAGAAGTCACCTCCAGAGAACCTCTTTTTGCTCAAATGTGGCCTCTCTCTCTCTCAGCCTAACTCTGCAAATAAATAGGACCTCCAAGATAAATGAGCCTTCCTGGTGACATGGGACATGGATTCCAGGAATGAACCTGACCCTGGCACTGAAGGATTGAGAATGCTTTTTGACCAAAAGGGGAAAAGAAAGGCAACAAAATAAGGTTTTAGTGGCTAAGAGAATTCAAATAGAGTCAGGGGGCTGTCCTAGAGGTTACTCCTATGCAAGCCTCACCTGGATGGGCCAGATGACCACAATATGATAGGCAGAAGTCAACAGTCATTCTGAAAACCTTAAAGAGTTCCCAGATCCCTATCTGAGAATCTACAAAAGTTTCACTCAGTAAGTTTATTCATCAGAAACTTAGATCCTTCAGAGTGCTCCTATGCCAGCCAAGTCCCAATACCCAGAGGCAATAGCCTCTTCAAGAACATCAACTAGATGTGTCCCCTTTGCTCATAAAGCTGACACCCCTTTTCAACATGAACAGGTTAGGGTGGTCACTGCCTCGACATCCCTGAAGATTGGGAAAGTGATTGAACTAGAGGAAGGGGTAGAAACAGACAAGATGGAATTTAACAAAGGATTATGAATATAGAATATTTATATAATTTTCTTTTTCTTGTTTACTAGGGTATTAGACTAGTTAGAAGGAAAGAACTGAAATGGTGGCATTGTAACCTACAATATTCTTTGAAATTTGCTGTCTAACTACTTGCTAAATTGCACTTGGAAAGTTGTCACTTTTATGTATATATATTATATTCTACAATAAAAATGGAAAAAAAAGATTAGTGTGGAAATAAAAGAAATAAAGAAGAAAAAAATAATAGAGAGAGTCAATTTAAAAAGCAGTTGTTAAAATCATGTATGTCACCATAAGGAAACCCAGAGGTGAAAACGTGGGAATATATATCACTGTGAATCTTCTGGTGGATGATGACTGTGATTAACAGTACAAATATAATAAAGTTCTCTTATGAACTAAAAAAAAAAAAAGTTTGGTAATGGATGTTGTGATATAATTAACACCACTGAATTGCATACTTGAAAGTGGTTAAAATGAGAAATTTCATGTTGTATGTCACTAAAAAAAAACCCACAGGAAAGCCTAAAAGTGAATGTTTAAAGCAGAAATTAATATATTACAATATAGAACTATAATAGATTTAAAAAAAAAAAAGGGAGGATGAGTGATATCAATGAAAATAGTGGAGTAGGCAGTACCCAGCCCCATCCCTCTACTGAAACACTGTAAAAATGAGCAAAAGCTGTCAATATTATTGGGATTGTGGAAAATAGTCAAAGATTTAGAGCAACTAAGTGAATGCTGAATCAACAAAAAAGCAACTAAGAACAGAACTTTGCAGTGTTTTTTGCTGTCCTAAGCACCACCTGTCTCCTGTGCTTGGTAGCTGTCTTGAAGATGGCAGCCTCCATTCTCAGTCTGGGAATTTGGTCATGTGCTGGACAGATAAGAACATACCTTGTTCACAATGTGTTGTTTTGATTTGTCTGGGATCTGCCTGAAGGATTGATGCAAGGTACTTGCCTTTGTTTTGCCTAACATAGAACTCTATACAGTTTGGAAAGGGAATTCATTGAAAACAGTGAGAGTCAAATGAACAACCTGCTGCCTCCTGTAGTAAGAAATTATACTTGAGGCAAATGAAACACCAAAAGCCTGGGAGGAAAAGCTGGGAAGAGAGATTCTATAGAGAAGAAGGACACTGAAAATCTCTGATGTACACCAGGCAATTTAGAAAGCCACATGCATGCCTAAAGCAGAATGCTTGCTCAGAAAAGACCTGAGAATACCCTAAGCTTTCAACTCTGGCTGATCTTTAGACTCAGCACAAGTAGGAAGTGAAGGCTAAGGCAGAGTTGGCAATGGCCTGGCTAAGCATTGAAGGAGTATCCCAACAAACAGCTAAAGACTGAGGGTTTTTTTTTTTCTTTTCATTTCCTCCACTTTTTTCTTTCTTTCTTTTTTTTTTGGTTCCCAGAACCCAAGGAAATCTCTGTCAAAACATTAGCTGAACACTGAACACAAAGATAAAGGAATAGAGATTTCAGAGACCCCACCCCAGATACAAAGAATACAGTCTATAAAAAAATGTTTCAAGAAGTCACTAAACAAAGAAACAACTATAGCACACAACAAACAACCAAAAATATCCTTGGCAAATGGAAAATCTGATTTCCAGAATTACTACACTGTAATATTCAAAATGTTTATTTTACAAAAACAAAAAGACACATGTAAAGAAACAAGAAAGTAGGGCTATTCACTGGCAAAATGAACAGTAACTGTCCCTGAGGAACCCCAGATGTTGGACTTACTAAAGACTTTAAATCAACTGTCTTAAATATACTCAAAGAGCTAAAGGAAACTATGAACAAAGAGATAATGAAACAAGGAGAATAATGTCTCAAAAAAATAGAGAAATTAATAAACAAATAGAAATTACAAAAAAAGAAACCAAACTCTGGAACTGAAAGATACAATTAATTGAAAAATTAACTAGAGGATTCCAACAGCAAATTTTAGCAGATGAAAGAAAGAATCGGCAAATTTGAAACAGATCCACTGAAATTATCCTGTCTAAAGAGCAGAAAGAAAAATAATGAAGAAAAATGAATAGAGCCTTAGAGACCTGTAGGACAGTATTAACATATAAATATGCATATAACAGCAATCCTATAAGGAGAAGAGAGTGAGAAAGGGACAAAAGAATATTCTTAAGAAACAATGGCCAAAGAGGATTGTGGAAAGACGGCAGAGTAGGAAGCTCTGTCTGACTCAACTATTTTGAAACTCTGGTGTCCAGTACAACATTGGACAGCATCCAAGGCAGAGCAGGAGGAAGAGGCTGGTAAATTATGGTAAATACCAATAAACTGCTCTATCTACACAGTAGTCACAGACACACATCTCCTGCTCTCAACGCAGGCCATAGAGGGATCCAGCTGCTGGTGTTGCTTGCTGGTGCCAGAAAGGAACCTGAAAATCCACTTCCCCAAGATCTGGGATGGGCACGGGACAATCACTGATTATGGCTTCTGTTTAGCAACCTCCCTTCCTCCTCCCCTCTCCAGGGTAGTTTGGAGGTGGACAGCACTCCTTGGTGGTTCCTGGCCTTGTTCCAGCTTGAGAACCTCCTCTTTGGCATGCTCCCTTCCAAGCAGCTTGAGATAGAGAAAGCAGTGTTAAGACACAACTGATGTGGGTACCCAGGAGAGAGAAAAGATCTGTCTCCTGGGAATTAGAGAAGGCAATTAAACTCCTGTAAACAGGGGAACTCCTAAAAACCTAGCAAGCACAAGCCCACAAGAAGATACAGGCCCAGATAAGACATGGAGGACGCTGTACTTTGCATCTGCCTTGGACATACCTTCCTGATAGGAGGGCTGACCATCAAGAAAAGCTCTGACATATCACCAGCTGGTTAAAACTCAAGAAACAGACATCTCAGGGAATAAATCCCAGAGTTAGCATTTTAAAATATTAAAATGTACAGTGTGCAACAAAATGTTACAAGACAAACAAAGAAACAAGAAATGATGGCCCATATAAAGGAAGTGGATAAAAATCCAGCAAATGTCGACCAAGAAGACCAGATTGTGGACATACTGAACAAAAACTTTGAAAAAAATGATCTTAAATATACTCAAGGGGATGAAGGAAAATACAGAGAAAGAACTAAAAGTTATCAGGAAAACAATGAAAAATATGCAAATCTCAATAAAAAGGAAATTTTAAAAGGAACCAAACAAATACTGGAGTTGAAGATCACAATGACAGAAATGAAAAATTCCCAGGAGGATTTCAACAGAAGATTGGAGCTAGCAGAAGAAAGAATCAGCAAACTCGAAGGCCTGAAAATTGAAATGAGTCAGTCTGAGAAGAAAGAAAAAAGAATTATTAAAAGCAAAAATAGCCTAAGAGACCTCTGGGACACCATCAAGCACGTAAACATTACCTATAGTATAGGAGTCACAGAAGAAGAAAGAGAAAAGGGGACAGAAGTAATATTAGAAGAAATAATATCAGAAAAATTTCCAATCTTAGCAAAAGATATTAATATATACATCCAAGAAACCCAAGGAACACCAAGTAGGATAAATGGGAGGAAAAATACACCCTGTCACATTGATTGAATTGTCTAATGCAAAGGCAAGGAGAGAGTTCTGAAAGCTGAGAGAGAAAGGCAATGTGTTACATACAGAAGAGCCCAAATTAGATTGAGTGCTGATTTCTCATCATTAATCACAGAGGCAAGAAGGCAGTCATTTGAAACACTTAAAGTGCTGAGAGAAAACAACTACTAACCAAGAATTTTATATACAGTGAGAGTTTCTTTCAAAAAGAAGTGAGAGATTAAGACGTTCCCAAGTAAACAGAAGCTAAGGAAGTTCATCTCTGCTAGACCTGCCCTACAACCAGTGCTAAAGGAAGTTCTTCAGACTGAAGGGAAAGGACACCAGGCAATGGTTCAAAGTGGCATAAAGAAATAAAGACCTCTTGTATAGGTAACCACTGGGTAATTATAAATGCCAGTATTAGGGTATTGCATTTTTTGGTATATAACTCCACCTCTTACTTCCTACAGGTGCTAAAATATAAATGTAAAGAAAGCAATAATAAATTTATGGTGTTGGATATACACTGTACAAAGATATAATTGATAACAAGTACAAAAAAGGTGGGCAGAGGGGTATAGGAAAAATGTATGTATATGCTACTGAAGTCAAGTTGGTATCAAACCAAATATGGTTGTTATGTATTTAGAATGTTAAATATTAACTCCATGGTAACCATAAAGAAAATATATGAAAAATATATCCAGATAGAAATGAGAAGGCACTCAATAGGGTACCACACACACAAAAAACAAATATATATAAAAGTACACATTAACAGAAGAAGTGAGGGACAAAAAAAGGTATAAGACTTACAAAGACTAATTGCAGAATGACAGAAGAAATTCCTGCATTCTCAGTAATGACTTTAAATGTAAATGGATTAAACTCTCCAGTCAAAAGGCGGAGATTGGCAGAATGGATAAAAAAGCATGACCCAACTATATGCAGTCTGCAAGAGATTCACCTGAAATTCAAAGACATAAATAGGTTGAAATAGAAAGGATGGAAAAAATATATATACACACACACACACAATATGTGTGGTGGTTTCAAACTGTGTACCCCAGAAAATCATGTTTTCAAAGCTAATCTGTTCCTATGGGTGTAAACCTATTGTAAATAGGAACTTTTGATGAGGTCACTTCACCTAAGTAGTGGTCCAGGGTGGGTCTCAAACCCCTTACTGGGGTCCTTTGTAAGAGAATGAAATTCAGACAAAGCGAAAGGCTATGGAGGCAAGGAGCTGAAAGCACAAAACCCAGAGGAGAAGGGAGAGACCAGCAGATGCCACTACATGCTTTGCCATGTGGCAGAGCACATGGTAAAGATCATAGTTAGCTGGTCTTCAGGAAGAAAGAAAAGCCTTGATTTGGACATTTTCCCAGTCTCTAACCATAAGTGAATAAATTTCCATTGTTCAAGCCAAACCATTTCATGGTATATTGCTTTCAATAGCCTAGAAAACTAAAACACCATGGATGTAGTAACCAAAAAAGAGCTAAGGTAGCTATACTAACATCAGATAAAATAGACTTTAAGTCAAAAGTAGTTATGAGGGACAGACAATAATTATATACTGATAAAGTGGTCAATTCAACAGGAAGATGTAACAATTATAGATACATACACACCTAACAGCAGAGTCCCAAAATATATGAAGCAAATAATGACAGATTTGAAGGGAGAAACTGATGGTTCTACATTAATACTAGGATACTTTAATATAGAACTTTCAAAAATTGATAAAACATCCAGACAGAAGATAAGTAAAGAAATAGAAGACTTGAACAATACCCTAACCAACTAGACCTACCAGATGTATTTAGAACATGCCAGCCAACAACAGAATGTGCAATCTTCTCAAGTACACATGGATCATTCTCCAGGGTAGACCTATCTTAGGTAACAAAACAAGTCTCGTTAATTTAAAAAATTGAAATCATACAATGCATCTTCTCCAGCCACAGTGCAAAGAAGCTAGAAATCAATAACAGAGGGAGGAAGGGAAAATTCACAAATATGTGGATATTAAACAATGTACTCTTAAACAACCAATGGATTAAAGAGAAAATCACAAGGGAAATTAGGTGAATGAAAATGAAAACACAAATACCAAACCTTATGGATTCAGCAAAGGCAGTGCTGAGAGGGAAATTTATAACTCTAAATGCATATACAAAAAAGAAGAACATTTCAAATCAGACACCTAACTTTAAAACTGGAAGATCTAGAAAAAGAACAAACTGAATTCAAAGCAAGTAAAAGAAAGGGAAAACAAAGATTTGAATGGAGGTAAATAGAGAATAAAAACATAAAGAATCACCAATACCAAATGTTGATTCTGTGAAAAAGATCAAGAAAATTGGCAGAGCTTTAGTTAGAATGATAAAGAAAAAAACACAAAATCAGAAATGAAAATGGTGACACTACCAACCCCACTGAAATAAGCAACTGTATGCCAACAAATGAGATAACAGATGAAACGGACAAATTCTTAGAAATACACAAACTACCTACATTGACTCAAGAAATACAAGAACCCAACAAACCAATACCTAGTAAAGAAACTGAATCTGTAATAAAATATCTCCCAAGAAAGCAAAGCCCAGGACCAGATGGCTTCACAGGGTAATTTTACCAAACATTCCACTCTTCCAAACATTAACACCAATCCTGTTCAAACTCTTCCAAAAGAATGAAGAGGAGGGAACAACTCTCTAATTCATTCTACAGGGTCAACACTACCTTCATACCATAGCCACATACCACAAGAAAAGAAAATTACAGACCAATATCTCTCATGAATACAGATGTAAAAATCCTCAACAAAATGCCAGCAAACCAAACCCAACAGCACATTAAAAGAATTACACACCATTATAAAGTAAGATTTATCCCAGTTATGCAAGGGTGGTTCAACATAAGAAAATCAATCAATGTAACACACCACATTAACAGAAGGAAGGGAAAAAACTACATGATCATCTCAACTGAAGACATTTGACAAAATCTAGCACCCCTCCTTGATAAAAACACATAGAAAACGAGGCATAGAAGGAAACTTCCCCAGTCTGGCAAAGGGCGTAAATTAAAACCCACAACTAACATCGTGCTTAATGGTGAAAGACTGAAAGATATGCATCTAAAACGAGGAATAAGACAAGGACATCCAATTCTACCACTGTTATTTAACACTGTAGTGCAAGGTCTAGTCAGAGTAATTTGGCAAAATAAACAAATGAAAGGCATCCACATTGGAAAGGAAGAACTAAAACATTCTCTATATGCAGACAACATGATCCAATATACAGAAAATCCTGAAAAAAAAAAAAAACACAATAAAGCTCCTAGAGCTAATAAATGAATTAAGTAAAATGATAGGGTACAAGATCAACACCCCAAAATCAGCAGTGTTCTAACCAGGGCTATAAAATACCTAGAAGAAAACATATGGAAACATTTTCAGGAACTTGTGTTAGGCAATGGTTTCTTAGACTTTACACAAAGTTCACTTTATCATGAAAATAAAATGACAACCTACATAATGTGAGAAAATGTTTGGAAACCACATATCCAATAAGGGTTTAATATCCAGAATATATAAAGACATTCTTCAACTCAGCAACAAAGAGTCAAACAACCCAGTTAAAAAATGGGCAAAAGACTTGAATAGACATTTCTCCAAAGAAGATATACAAATGGCCAAAAAGCACATGTAAAGAAGCTAACATAATTAGCTATTAGGGAAATGCAAATCAAAACCACAATGAAATACCATTTCAAACCCACTAGAATGGCTACTGTTTAAAAAAAATACAGAAAATTCCAAGTATGGAGAGGATGGGGAGAAATAGGAACACTCATTCATTGCTAGTGCCAATGTAAAATGGTGAACTGCTATGGAAGACGGTTTGGCAGTTCCTCAGAAAATTAAGTATAAAATTACCATATAACCAAAATCCCACTTCTCTGTATATACTCAAAAAATTTGAAAGCAAGGACTCAAACAGCTATTTGCACACTGATGCTCACAGCAGCATTATTCACAAATTTCAAAGATGGAAGCAAATCAAGTGTCCATTAACCAATGAATTTATAAACATAATGTGGTATATACACACAGTGGTATATTATTCAGCCATATAAAGGAATGAAGTTCTGATACACGTGACAACATGGATGAAACTTGAAGACATAAGTTCAAACAAATAAGCCATAAACAAAAAGACAAATATTGTATGATTTCACTGATATAAAATAATTAAAAGAGGCAAACTCATAGAGATAGAACCTAGAATATAGGTCTCCAGAGGATGAGTGGAAAAAAGAAATAGGAAGTTGAGGCTTAAAATGTAGAGTTTCTATTTGGAACAATGAAAAGTTTTGGTAATAGACAGTGGTGATGGTAGCACAACATTGCGAATGTACTAAAAGCACTGAGATATATACCTGAATGTGATTTAAAGAGGAAATGTTAGATTGTATATATGGTAACAGAATAAAAATTTTTTTAAAAAATCCATGAATTTACACTACACAGTGAACCGTAAGTTACACCATGGACTATAGTTAATAGTACAATTATAGAAATGCACTAGAATCAGTTGTAAGAAATGTTCCACACCAATGCAAGGTATTAATAATTGTGTGGTATATGGGATTCCTGTATTTTATGCATGATTGTTCTGTAAACCCACACTTCTCTAATAAGGAGAAAAAGAAAAAGAAAAGCCAAGGACAAGTTGGCTTCACAGGTAAAATCTACCCATCATTTAAAGAACTCTTCCTAGAAATAGAAGAGGAGGGAACACTTCCTAACTCATTCTATGAAGCCAGCATTATCCTACTATCCTAACAGGAAAGCCAGACAAAGACATCACCAAGAAAACTACAGACTAATTTCCCTTCTGGATATAGATGCAGAAATCCTCAACAAAATACTAGCAAACTGAATCCAGCAGCATATCAAAAGATTATATGCCATTAACATATGGTATATACCATCATGCCAGGGTGGTTCACCATACAAAATCAATGTGCTAGACCATGCTAATAGAATGAAAGGAAAAAAAAAAATGATCATCTCAATAGATGCCCAAAAAAGAGAACATCTGACAAATCCTTCACTCTTCCAAGATAAAAACACTCAACAAATTAGCACTAGAAGGGAACTTTCTCAATAGAGAGCATCTATGAAAAACCCAAAGCTAACATCATACTCAATGGTCAAAGACTGAAAGCTCCACCTGCTTAAGATCAGGAACAAGACAAGGGCCCACTTTCCCATTTCTGCTCAGCATTGTACCAGAAGTTCTAGCCAGAGCAGTTCAGCAAGAAAAGAAATAAAAGGCATCTAAATCAGAAAGGAAGAAGTAAAACTATCCCTATTCATAGATGGCATGAACTTATATAGAGAAAACCTAAAGAATCCACACACTAAGAAACTATTAGAGTTAAAAACATAAATTCCACAAAGTTGTAGAACATAAGAGCAACATGCAAAAATCAATAGTATTTCTACACTCTAACAAAGAACAATTTGAAAAAGAAATTAAGAAAATAATTCCATTTACAATAACATCCAAAAGAATAAAACACCTAAGAATAAATGTAACCAAGGAAGTACAAGATTTGTACACTGAAAACTACAAAACATTGCTGAAAGGAATTAAAGATTCATGGACTGGGAAACCAAGATGGAGGCTAGGTGAGACAGGGCTAAGGAACATCTCTGTGGAAAACACTAGATAAGGACCAGAGAGTGACCCAGAATACCGGTTACAGCGACGTGCCAGCTGGACGAGATCTGCTAGTTCCCAGGGGCTGTATACTTGGTGAAACTGAGAGTCTGCATTCTGAAACGCGTGAGTAAGCTGGCTGGAAGTCCTGCAGCTGCGCGGCGATCCAGGGAAGCCAGGGTTTGGCGTCTGGAGACCAACAGGCTCTTTTAATTAAAAAAAAAAAAAAAAAGGAAGAAAGAAAAAAGGGGAAAAGCCAGGAGTGGCTGCAAGTGCGATCGGCTGCAGGTGCAATCGTGGGAAACACGCAGTAAAAACACAGCAAGAGGGGTCTGGGCCGGCCTCTCTGTGTCTGGCCTGGAAGATAGCCCGCTGCAGATATCCCTGGGGCCGGGGGAACGGAGCAGAGAGCCAGAAGCTGAAAGAATCCCCGCAGCTAGCAGCTCGCTCCCGGGAGGGCTGCATAAACTCCTGCCTGGGGCCGTGCCCACAGCCCAGAGCCCTGCCAGTTGTCCTGGAGCTGGGAAGGAGGAACTGTGCAAGGAGGGGGGTGTGGAGACACCCCGTTCGGCCATTTTTGCATAAGGCTGAAAGCGAGCCGGCTTTGTCCGGCGGCCCGGGGCTTCCCTTGAGGGACGGAGCGCGCTGATGACGTAGCACGGCATTCCCTCAGCAGAGGTCCTGGAGGATCACGGCTGGGCAGGGGGACCTGCTCGGAGATCCCAGAGACACTACGCCAAGTCCAGTGGTTTGTGGGACATCGAGAGAGAGGGGCTGGAGCTGAAATGAAATGAAGGCTTGGACTCTTGCGGCAGCCTTGAATCTCCGGGAACCAGGGGGATTTGAATAGTGAGGCTCTCCTTCCTCCCTGACCACCTGTACAAGCGCCCCACATTCAGGGCGGACAGCTCCAGCAACACACCCAAGCTGAGTTCTCCGGCTGGACCCCACAGGAATCATTTTCCCATATAATGCGGGGACAAGGTGGAGAACTGACTTGAGAGGTATAGGTGACTCACAGATGCCATCTGCTGGTTAGTTAGAGAAAGCGTATGTCACCAAACAGTGTTTCGGAAAAATTAGATAGGTTTTTTTCTTTTTACAAATTAAAAGAACCCTGTCGAGCAGAGCAAATGCCAAGAGGCCAAAAACAACAGAAAATCTCAATGCATATGATAAAACCAGATGATATGGAGAATCCAACTCCAAACACACAAATCAAGTTATCAGAAGAAACGAAGTTCCTCGCAGAATTAATCAAAGAAATACAATCGAGGAACGAAAGCATGGCAAAGGATTTAAAGGACATCAAGAAGACCATGGCCCAGGATATAAGCTACATAAAGAAGACCCTAGAAGAGCATAAAGAAGACATTGCAAGGCTAAATAAAAAAATAGAAGATTTTATGGAAATAAAAGAAACTGTTGGCCAAATTAAAAAGACTCTGGATATTCACAATACAAGACTAGAGGAAGCTCAACAACATCTCAGAGTCCTAGAAGTCCACAGAACAGAAAATGAAATAACAAAAGAAAGAATGGAGAAAAAAATTGAAAAAATCAAAATGGATCTCAGGGAAATGATAGATAAAATAAAACGTCCAAACTTAAGACTCATTGGTGTCCCAGAAGGGGAAGAGAAGGGTAAAGGTCTAGATAGAGTATTCAAAGAAATTGTTGGGGAAAACTTCCCCAACCTTCTACACAATATAAATACACAAAGCATAAATGCCCAGCGAACTCCAAATAGAATAAATCCAAATAAACCCACTCCGAGACATATTCTGATCAGACTCTCAAATACTGAAGAGAAGGAGCAAGTTCTGAAAGCAGCAAGAGAAAAGCAATTCACCACATACAAACGAAACAACATAAGACTAAGTTGTGACTACTCAGTGGCCACCATGGAGGCAATAAGGCAGTGGCATGACATATTTAAAATTCTGAGAGAGAAAATTTTCCAACCAAGAATACTTTCTTTGGTATCAAAGAAAAACAAGATTGTTATGGATATAAGAGGTTAATTTTAACCCCCACAGCAAACACAAAGAAACTATCAGAGAATATGACCATAGAGATGAAAAGTAGAGTATGGGTTAAGAGAAATGGGGGAAGGGGCAATGGGGAGTTAAGAAATGAGTGTAGGGTTGCTGTTTGAGGTGAAGGGAAATTTCTAGTAATGGATGGTAGGAAAGAGCATTACAACATTCTAAAGGTGATTAATCCCACTAATGGAATGCTAGGGAGGGGGTGGAATGGGAAGATTTAGGCTGTATATATTTTTCCACAATTGAAAAAAAAAAATAAAGCAATTCACCACATACAAAGGAAACAACATAAGACTAAATTGTGACTACTCAGCAGCCACCATTGAGGCAAGAAAATTCTGAGAGAGAAAAATTTCCAACCAAGAATACTTTATCCAGCAAAACTCTCCTTCAAATTTGAGGGAGAGCGTAAATTTTTCACAGACAAACAAATGCTGAGAGAGTTTGCCAATAAAAGACCTGCCCTACTTTAGATACTAAAGGGAGCCCTACCAACAGAGAAACAAGGAAAGGAGAAAGAGATACAGAGAATTTTAACAGACCTATATAGAACCTTACATCCCAAATCACCAGGACACTCATTTTTCTCTAGTGATCACGGATCTTTCTCCAGAAGGGACCATAAGCTGGGACATAAAACAAGCCTCAAGAAAGTAAAAAAAAAAAAAAAAAAAATAACTGAATATACTCAAAGCACATTCTCCAACCACAATGGAATACAAATAGAAGTCAATAATTTTTGAATTGTAACTCCAGTATTTACTTCCTACATGATATATAAAATACACAAACTCTAATGACAAATCAGTGGTTTTGAACTCAACATAAAATATTTAATTTTAGACAACTATATAAAGGTGGGGGGATGGAGGAGTATAGGAACATAGTTTATATGTCCTATTGAAGTGAAGGTGGTATCAAAGAAAAACAAGATTATTATGTATTTAAGAGGTTAATTTTAAGCCCCACAGTAAACACAAAGAAATTATCAGAGAATATGACCATAGAGATGAAAAGTAGAGTATGGGTTAAGAGAAATGGGGGAAGGGGCAATGGGGAGTTAAGAAATGAGTGTGGAGTTGCTGTCTGAGTTGAAGGGAAATTTCCAGTAATGGATGGTGGGAAAGAGCATTACAACATTCTAAAGGTGATTAATCCCACTAATGGAAGGCTAGGGGGGAGTGGAATGGGAAGATTTAGGCAGTATATATGTTCCCACAACTAAAAAAAAAAAAAGACAGTCTAAATAGATGACTGAATGCCAAGGATGAACTTGGATGGAATTAGAGGATAGAGGACAGGTGGCTCAAAGGGACACAGTTGAGACATAAGGTAAAGGAAATATAGAATGTAAGCTTTGTATCATTGTTGAACCTGTTGTACTTCTTAGCTGCGCTTAATGGGATGGCATAAAAGAATGTTCTTGTTCATGGGAAGTGTATACGTGAATTATAGTGTATGTTCAAGAATGTGTGCAGCTAGATCTCATATGTTCAGAAGACAGAGCAATAGGCGATGGATGATAGATAGGGAGGGAGGGAAAGAAATAGCGATGTGACAACATGTTAAGGTTGGTGGATTGAGCTATCGGGGGAGGGGGGTCAGGGTATGATGGAATTCTTTGCATGGGGTTAGTATTGTTTTTGCAACTGTTCCTATAACTTTGAATTTATTTCAAAAAAAAAAAAAGATTCATGGACTGGAAGACTTAACACTCTTAAGATGGGCATATTCCCCAAAGTGACCAATACATTCAATGCAATCCTTATCAAAATCCCAATGACCTTTTTTGAAGAAATGGAAAAGCCAATCCTCAATTTAATATTGAATTATAGGATTCCCCAAATAGCCAAGATAGAAGAACAAAGTTGGAGGATTCACACTTTTTAATTTCATAGCTTACAACAAAGATGCAGTAATCAAAACTGTATGGTACTGGCATAAGGGTAGATATACAGGAAATGGAACAGAATTAAGAGTCCAGAAATAAACCTATACAACTTTTCCCATTGTTTTTTGACAATGGTGTCAAGACCATTTAATGGGAAAAGAAAAGTCTCTTCTACAAATGGTCCTAGAAGAACTGAATAACCACATGCAAAAGAATGAAATTTGACCCCTACCTCATACCATATATAAAAATTAACTCAAAATGGACCAAGATCTAAATGTAAGAGCTAAAACCCTAAAACTCTTAGATGAAAATATAAGGATAAATCTTCATGAACTTGGGTTTGGCAATGGATGCTTTCATCTGATACCAAAATCAAGAGCAACAAAAGAAAACTGAGATAAACTGGACTTCAACAAAATCATAAAGTTTTGCATCAAAAAACATTATCAAGAAAGTGAGAAAACAACCTACAAAATGAAGGAATATACTTGCAAGTCATATTTCTGATGAGACATATTCATAACCTATAAAGAACTCTTACAACTCAACAACAAAAAGACAAACAACCTAACTGAAAAATAGGCAGACTGGCGTCATCAACGTGGCGATAAGACATCCCCTGGAAGTCTCTACTCAGGAACAATTAATAAAATGACAAATCTCACTTGCTTGGAACTCTGAAGGATGACAGAGACCAGAGAAGGACTCCACAAATGCTGAATCAAAGAAAAAGGTAAAAAAAAAAAAAAACAAAAAAAAACAAAAAAACACCATAAAAAACAGTAGGAGATCTGTGACCCAGACTTGCTAGTCTGGACCCTCCCTCTTATGAGGTTCTGTGCAGTGTAAGAGTGACACAGAGGCGGCACAGCCCGGATCCCCCTGCCATGGATGCAGATCACAAGGCCACTCACAGCAGGAAGCTCACAACGCCATGCATGTCCAGGCGCAGGGAACCAAGTCCGCAGAAACCCAGAGCAGAACACAAGCAGCTGGCATGCACGTGCATCTAAAAGGGACACCAGGAAATAAAGGAGACTGAAGCAGAACTGTTGGCGAGATGTGAACATACCCAGCCCTGTCTATAATACCTGGATCACCTAAATGAAATAATGGACCTTTCTGAGCATTGACCCCATCAGGATCCCCAGAGCAGGAAACCCTAATGGGAAATTAACTGGAAGCAGAAAAGCCTCATGTAAAAAAAAGGGGGCAGGGGGCACTGAACTGCTATAAGGTAGGATAGGCCCCAGGAATAAAAAGTGTAATGAAAAGGAGGCACTGAGTGAGGGAGAGGAGTTAAACAAATCATAGGAGTGGGGAGAAATTTCTGCACCAAAACAAACAGAACAGATCAGGATTCCCAGAGAAGGAAAGGAAGTTTTCTCCTAATGGCAAAACAAGTGCACATAACAGGGCAATCTTAAAAGTTATACCACATTTCCAGGGCAAGAAACAGTTGCATAAGACCTGAGAAAATCTGAACAATTAAACACAGGCTCCTCTAAAGGTCTAAGATAAGTTGGCATTTAACACATGACCAATCTACAATAAATTCCTAGGCAAGAAGGAGAAACTGACCTTCTGAGTTAGCACATCAAAATAATCAGATGTCCAGACATCAGCAAAAAAATACAAGCAGCAGGAAAATATGGCTCAGGGAACAATATAAAACTTTGGAGGAAACACAGGCTTTGGAACAACTAATTAAAGTAGTTCAAACAAATCTCCTAAATCAATGCATGGAGTTGAAGGAAAATAAGAATAAAAACAAAAAACTAATGGTAGATACAGAGCTTAAGGATATTAGGAAGACAACGTGTGAGCAAAAAGAATGATAGAGTTTCAAAGGAAACAACAGAAATTAGGAGGATGAAAAGCACAATAATGGAGACTAAAAATACACTAGAGGCATACAACGGAAGACTTTAAAAGGCAGAAGAAAGAATCAGTGAACTAGAACAAAGGACAATCGAAATAATACAATCAGAAGAACAGATAGAGAAAAGATCAGAAAAAAAACTGAGCAATGGCCAAGGGACTTGACTAATAGAGTCAGAATCTAGAATATAGGTTACCAGGGGCCAGGGTAGGGGTAGGGAATGGGGAGTTAATGCTTAAATTGTACAGTTTCTATTTGGGTTGATTGTAAAGTTTCAGTAATGGATGGTGGTGATGGTAGCACAATATGAATAATTAACAGCACTGAATTATATATGTGAATGTGGTTAAAAGGGGAAATTTTAGGTTGTATATCTGGTACTAGAATAAAAATTTTTTTAAAAAAATACAAGACTCTACAACACAAATGTGAACCCAATGTAAACAATGGACTATAGTTAATAAGTACCACTATAAAAATGTTCCTTCATGAATTGTAACAAATGTACCACACTAATTAATAATAATTATATAATAGTTATATAACTAATATTTATATAACTAATATTTATATAACTAATAATTATATAACTAATAATTATATAACTAATAATAACATCTAATAATAGGTGCTAATAATAGGATGATTCATGAGAAGTCTGTATTTTATGCATGATTTTTCTGTAAACCTACAACTTCTCTAATAAAAAACATTTTTTAAAATATGCAAAAGACTCACATAGATATATCTCTAGAGAAGATATATTAATGACCAATAAGAACCTGAAAAGATGTTCAACATGTTAATCTTTAGGGAAATGCAAATCAAAATCAAAATGAGATACCACTTCGTACCCTCTAGGATGGCTAGAATTAAAAAAGGAAAAGACAAGGAACATAAGTATTGGCAAGGATATGTCGAAACTGAAACCAATACATTGCTGATGGGAATGTAACATGGCTCAGTCACTGTGAAAAACAGTTTGGTAGTTCCTCAAAAAGTTAAACACAGAATTACCATAGAACCCAGTAATTCCACTCTTAGGTACATACCCCCAAAACCGAAAACAGTTATTCAATGCAAACAAATACTTGTACACAAATGGCCATAGCAGCATTATTCCCAATAGCCAGAAGGTAGAAACAACTGTCCATTGATGGAAATGGATCAACAAAATGTGGTATACACATGCAACAGAACATTATTTAGCCATAAAAGAAATGAAGCACTGACACATGCTGCAATGTGGATGCACCTCAACAACATGCTAGGTGAAAAATTCAAATGCAAAAGGCCACATATTGTGTGATTCCATTCATACAAATACCAGAATAGGCAAATCCACAGAGACAACAAGCAGATCAGTGGCTGCCAGGAAGTAGGGAGAGGACAATGGGGAGCGACAGCTTAATGGGTACAGGTTGTCTCTTGGGGTGATCACAATGTTTTGGAACGTGATGAAGGTGGTGGTACAAACTGGTGAATGCACTAAATGCTACTGTATTGCACACTTTTAAGTGATTAAATTTGGTATTAAATGAATGTCACCTCAAATTTTTAAAAATATTAAAAAATTTTTAAAGAAAATTTGATAGAGAATGAGTCGGAATAGGAGTAGTTTTCTGACAGATGGTGGCAACACTACAGTCAAACTTTACTGGGATAATGCTTTGATACAGCATCTCCAAATGGTTCTCTTCCCCACTTTCCTCCAGCAGAAAAAAAAAGAAAAAAAAAGGGAGGGAGGCAGTTTAGAGGTTGAGCCTCAGTGGCAGACCCTGGCTTGAATTCCAGGGGCCTCTCAGGGCCTGGCTTCCTTTCCTGGGAAGCTGGCTGTGAAAGCCCCATTCTCTCTCCTGGCAAGGCTGTCAGGGAGCTGGATTGCAAATCTATGTTATGGAGCCCAGCATGCCCCTAGCTCATGCATCCACTCGTTCAGAACCATGGACTGGCTGCCTGGTGCCTTGGGGTGTTCTCCAAGGACCAACAGAACAGACACCCGTCCTGGCTCTCTCAGGGTCCCCAGCTGGAGCGACAGACCGTGCACATTAATATTGCAAGAAAATGAATAATTACCTTGGTAAATGGATTCTGTTTAAATCACGTGACCATTCTGTACTGTGTAGCTTTGTGACAACAACAAAAATGTGTAAATGCCTTTGTGATAATAATTAGCTACCGTGTAGGGAGCCCCCACACCCCTTACCCCCGTTCTTTTACCCCTCTGGTCTCAACTTAAAGGCCACCAACCCTGACCCTTAGACTTGATCATGCCTCACTGTCATGGGACAGGGCTTTCCTCTTTTGCAGCTGTCAGGGTGTGATGTGTGATGTCCACCTCCTGTGTTGGTGCAAGCTGAGAGAAGGCAGGGACTGTGTGCACTTCCTTGTACACTACCTGGCAACAATATCTGGCATCTGGAAGGTGCCCAGGAAGGAAATGCCTGCTGAGTGAATGGTTTATCCTTACAACAGGATGGTTTGCATCTGCACTTCTCTTGCCTCTCAGGATGCTGGTAGTCAGCCACGGTGGCTGCTGTGTGTACAGAGGCAGGGGGCTCCTGGGCCAGCATCGCGCTCAGCTCCTTTTCCAGGCACACCTGGAAGCAACCATAAGTTGCTGCACTTTCAAGAGAGCAGTGGGGGAAGCAGGGCCACTACCCCGCGATGGAGTGCTTGACGTCTCCCACAGCACCGTCACTTGTCTTCTCTCTTGTGAATCAGGATGGCCACAGCTAAGCACATGGCAGAGTTGGCAGGTGACCCAACTTCCACAAACCCAGAACTACTCCCTCTCTGCTGCCTTTGGGTTCTGTTTTTTTGCTACCTACCATCACCCACACAACAAATCTAGAGTTCCCCCAAAGCAAAAGCCTCGTTATGCTACCGAGGTAAAGGAATGGATAGAGTAAGTTCCATTCAAAGGGGTCCTAGGATAGGAAAACCAGAGAAAGGCAAGCCTGTTGACTACACAGGTTCATTTAAAACACACATGGCCTCCCAGTCTGCAGCCTTTACAGACTCTCCCTGTGCTCCATGCAGAGGCCGGTTTGCTAGAAGCCTTGTGGTCACAGCTTTTTGGCATGAGCTTACTGCACCCTGTGTAGAGTGACATTGGAAGATAATGGAATCTTTCCAGAAACAGCCTCAAAGAAAATGAGCCAATCATGGATGATCCAGGTTTGCTAGGAGATTGACTAGTTGGGCTTTTTTAGTTCCAAATGTAATATCCAATAGGAAACCAAAAGATAGGAGAACTCTTGAGAGTTCTCCTATACAGCCGACCCTGCTAAATGCTTGAAATGGATTACGTTAATTCATCCCCACACCAAACCCTCAAGGTGTTAGTATCATCCCCATTTTACAGTTGAGAAAACCAACACTCCAAGAGATTAAATAGCTTCTCCAAGGTCACACAGTTGGTTACTGTCAGAGCTGCAACTCAAACGTGGGTAATTCGACCCCCGAGTCCACACTCTCAACCCCTACATGTTATTCTTCATTCTCTGTAACAGTGACTGATCTGAATGGTACTGATGTTAAGGATCATGTTTATGTCTGGGGTGGCTTCAGAACAGACATCCATGGCTCCCTGCGCAACTTCTGGGGCCTCTAGCAAGCAGTTCTGGGGCCACCCCTGAGCTTCTCCTGCCTTCCTCTTAGATGTCGTCCCTCCTCAGCCTCTTCCTCTTCTCCCCTGTCTACACCCGGGTCTGACAGAGGCCTCCAACCGGGTGCAGAACCTGCTTGCCTGAAGGCAGGAATTCAGACGGTGCATCCAGTTATACCCTGCACCCTCCGTCCTGCTGTGAAAGGAGAGGAGCTCGGAATACAGAGGAGGGAGCGGCCACGTCCCAGGGCCCAGGCCACAGGCAGGGATGGCAGAACCAGGACCTGCTCAATCCGTCTTGTTCCAGGCCTGTAGGTTGCTTTCTGCCTTGCTGAGACGTGACCGAAGAGATGGGTTTACCTGAACCTCTACACAGAGTCTGGGGCTTTTCCATCTAAATTTAATTAAGGCTTGAAATGATAGAAAGGTTTTGGTCAAGGATGATGATGATGATGGAAGCAGAACATGGTGAATGTAATTAATGCCAGTGAACTTTATCTTTGAAAATGGTTAAAAAGGGAAATTTTGGAGATAGTGAGGGAGGCGGGGCAAGATGGCAGACTGGTGAGCTGTATGTTTTAGTTACTCCCCCAGGAAAGTAGGTAGAAAGCCAGGAACTGCGTGGACTGGACACCAAAGAGCAATCTGACTTTGGGCATACTTCATACAACACTCATGAAAACGTGGAACTGCTGAGATCAGCGAAATCTGTAAGTTTTTGCGGCCAGGGGACCTGCGCCCGTCCCTGCCAGGCTCAGTCCCGTGGGAGGAGGGGCTGTCAGCTCCGGGAAGGAGAAGGGAGAACTGCAGTGGCAGCCCTTATCGGAAACTCATTCTACTGATCCAAACTCCAACCATAGATAGACTGAGACAAGACACCAGACAATCTGAGAGCAGCCAGCCCAGCAGAGAGGAGACAGGCATAGAAAAAAAACAACACGAAAAACTCCAAAATAAAAGCGGAGGATTTTTGGAGTTCTGGTGAACATAGAAAGGGGAAGGGCAGAGCTCAAGCCCGAGCTCAGGCCCTGAGGCGCACATGCAAATCCCGAAGAAAAGCTGATCTCTCTGCCCTGTGGACCTTTCCTTAATGGCCCTGGTTGCTTTGTCTATTAGCATTTCAATAACCCATTAGATCTCTGAGGAGGGCCCCCTTTTTTTTTTTTTTTTTTAATCCTTTTTTCTTTTTCTAAAACAATTACTCTAAGAAGCCCAATACAGAAAGCTTCAAAGACTTGCAATTTGGGCAGGTCAAGTCAAGAGCAGAACTAAGAGAGCTCTGAGACAAAACGCAATAATCCAGTGGCTGAGAAAATTCACTAAACACCACAACTTCCCAAGAAAAGGGGGGTGTCCGCTCACAGCCACCATCCTGGTGGACAGGAAACACTCCTGCCCATTGCCAGCCCCATAGCCCAGAGCTGCCCCAGACAACCCAGTGTGACGGAAGTGCTTCAAATAACAGGCACACACCACAAAACTGGGCGTGGACATTAGCCTTCCCTGCAACCTCAGCTGATTGTCCCAGAGTTGGGAAGGTAGAGCAGTGTGAATTAACAAAGCCCCATTCAGCCATCATTTCAGCAGACTGGGAGCCTCCCTACACAGCCCAGCAGCCCAGAACTGCCCTGGGGAGACGGCACTCACCTGTGACATAGCACAGTCATCCCTCAACAGAGGACCCGGGGTGCACGGCCTGGAAGAGGGGCCCACTTGCAAGTCTCAGGAGCCATACGCCAATACCAAGGACTTGTGGGTCAGTGGCAGAGACAAACTGTGGCAGGACTGAACTGAAGGATTAGACTATTGCAGCAGCTTTAAAACTCTAGGATCACCAGGGAGATTTGATTGTTAGAGCCACCCCCCATCCCTGACTGCCCAGAAACACACCCCATATACAGGGCAGGCAACACCAACTACACACGCAAGCTTGGTACACCAATTGGACCCCACAAGACTCACTCCCCCACTCACCAAAAAGGCTAAAAAGGGGAGAACTGGCTTGTGGAGAACAGGTGGCTCGTGGACGCCACCTGCTGGTTAGTTAGAGAAAGTGTACTCCACGAAGCTGTAGATCCGATAAATCAGAGATAAGGACTTCAATTAGTCTACACATCCTAAAAGAACCCTATCAAGTTCAGCAAATGCCACAAGGCCAAAAACAACAGAAAATTATAAAGCATATGAAAAAACCAGACGATATGGATAACCCAAGCCCAAGCACCCAAATCAAAAGATCAGAAGAGACACAGCACCTAGAGCAGCTACTCAAAGAACTAAAGATGAACAATGAGACCCTAGTACGGGATACAAAGGAAATCAAGAAGACCCTAGAAGAGCATAAAGAAGACATTGCAAGACTAAATAAAAAAATGGATGATCTTATGGAAATTAAACTGTTGACCAAATTAAAAAGATTCTGGACACTCATAGTACAAGACTAGAGGAAGTTGAACAACGAATCAGTGACCTGGAAGATGACAGAATGGAAAATGAAAGCATAAAAGAAAGAATGGGGAAAAAATTGAAAAAATCGAAATGGACCTCAGGGATATGATAGATAATATGAAATGTCCGAATATAAGACTCATTGGTGTCCCAGAAGGGGAAGAAAAGGGTAAAGGTCTAGGAAGAGTATTCAAAGAAATTGTTGGGGAAAACTTCCCAAATCTTCTAAACAACATAAATACACAAATCATAAATGCTCAGCGAACCCCAAAAAGAATAAATCCAAATAAACCCACTCCGAGACATATACTGATCACACTGTCAAACACAGAAGAGAAGGAGCAAGTTCTGAAAGCAGCAAGAGAAAAGCAATTCACCACATACAAAGGAAACAGCGTAAGACTAAGTAGTGACTACTCAGCAGCCACCATAGAGGCGAGAAGGCAGTGGCATGATATATTTAAAATTCTGAGTGAGAGGAATTTCCAGCCAAGAATACTTTATCCAGCAAAGCTCTCCTTCAAATTTGAGGGAGAGCTTAAATTTTTCACAGACAAACAAATGCTGAGAGAATTTGCTAACAAGAGACCTGCCCTACTGGAGATACTCAAGGGAGCCCTACAGACAGAGAAACAAAGAAAGGACAGAGAGACTTGGAGAAAGGTTCAGTACTAAAGAGATTCGGTATGGGTACAATAAAGGATATTAATAGACAGAGGGGAAAAATATGACAAACATAAACCAAAGGATAAGATGGCTGATTCAAGAAATGCCTTCACGGTTATAACGTTGAATGTAAATGGATTAAACTCCCCAATTAAAAGATAGAGATTCGCAGAATGGATCAAAAAAAATGAACCATCAATATGTTGCATACAAGAGACTCATCTTAGACACAGGGACACAAAGAAAATGAAAGTGAAAGGATGGAAAAAAATATTTCATGCAAGCTACAGCCAAAAGAAAGCAGGTGTAGCAATATTAATCTCAGATAAAATAGACTTTAAATACAGGGATGTTTTGAGAGACAAAGAAGGCCACTACATACTAATAAAAGGGGCAATTCAGCAAGAAGAAATAACAATCGTAAATGTCTATTCACCCAATCAGGGTGCCACAAAATACATGAGAGAAACACTGGCAAAACTAAAGGAAGCAATTGATGTTTCCACAATAATTGTGGGAGACTTCAACACATCACTCTCTCCTATAGATAGATCAGCCAGACAGAAGACCAATAAGGAAATTGAAAACCTAAACAATCTGATAAATGAATTAGATTTAACAGACATATACAGGACATTACATCCCAAATCACCAGGTTACACATACTTTTCTAGTGCTCACGGAACTTTCTCCAGAATAGATCATATGCTGGGACATAAAACAAGCCTCAATAAATTTAAAAAGATTGAAATTATTCAAAGCACATTCTCTGACCACAATGGAATACAATTAGAAGTCAATAACCATCAGAGACTTAGAAAATTCACAAAGACCTGGAGGTTAAACAACACACTGCTAAACAATCATTGGGTTAAAGAAGAAATAGCAAGAGAAATTGCTAAATATATAGAGACGAATGAAAATGAAAACACAACATACCAAAACCTATGGGATGCAGCAAAAGCAGTGCTAAGGGGGAAATTTATAGCACTAAACGCATATATTAAAAAGGAAGAAAGAGCCAAAATCAAAGAACTAATGGATCAACTGAAGAAGCTAGAAAATGAACAAACCAATCCTAAACCAAGTAGAAGAAAATAAATAACAAGGATTAAAGCAGAAATAAATGACATAGAGAACAAAAAAACAATAGAGAGGATAAATATCACCAAAAGTTGGTTCTTTGAGAAGATCAACAAGATTGACAAGCCCCTAGCTAGACTGACAAAATCAAAAAGAGAGAAGACCCATATAAACAAAATAATGAATGAAAAAGGTGACATAACTGCAGAACCTGAAGAAATTAAAAAAATTATAAGAGGATACTATGAACAACTGTATGGCAACAAACTGGATAATGTAGAGGAAATGGACAATTTCCTGGAAACATATGAACAACCTAGACTGACCAGAGAAGAAACAGAAGACCTCAACCAACCCATCACAAGCAAAGAGATCCAATCAGTCATCAAAAATCTTCCCACAAATAAATGCCCAGGGCCAGATGGCTTCACAGGGGAATTCTACCAAACTTTCCAGAAAGAACTGACACCAATCTTACTCAAACTCTTTCAAAACATTGAAGAAAATGGAACACTACCTAACTCATTTTATGAAGCTAACATCAATCTAATACCAAAACCAGGCAAAGATGCTACAAAAAAGGAAAACTACCGGCCAATCTCCCTAATGAATATAGATGCAAAAATCCTCAACAAAATACTTGCAAATCGAATCCAAAGACACATTAAAAAAATCATACACCATGACCAAGTGGGGTTCATTCCAGGCATGCAAGGATGGTTCAACATAAGAAAAACAATCAATGTATTACAACACATTAAAAACTCGAAAGGGAAAAATCAATTGATCATCTCAATAGATGCTGAAAAAGCATTTGACAAAATCCAACATCCGTTTTTGATAAAAACACTTCAAAAGGTAGGAATTGAAGGAAACTTCCTCAACATGATAAAGAGCATATATGAAAAACCCACAGCCAGCATAGTACTCAATGGTGAGAGACTGAAAGCCTTCCCTCTAAGATCAGGAACAAGACAAGGATGCCCGCTGTCACCACTGTTATTCAACATTGTGCTGGAAGTGCTAGCCAGGGCAATCCGGCAAGACAAAGAAATAAAAGGCATCCAAATTGGAAAAGAAGAAGTAAAACTGTCATTGTTTGCAGACGATATGATCTTATATCTAGAAAACCCTGAGAAATCGACGATACAGCTACTAGAGCTAATAAACAAATTTAGCAAAGTAGCGGGATACAAGATTAATGCACATAAGTCAGTAATGTTTCTATATGCTAGAAATGAACAAACTGAAGAGACACTCAAGAAAAAGATACCATTTTCAATAGCAACTAAAAAAATCAAGTACCTAGGAATAAACTTAACCAAAGATGTAAAAGACCTATACAAAGAAAACTACATAACTCTACTAAAAGAAATAGAAGGGGACCTTAAAAGATGGAAAAATATTCCATGTTCATGGATAGGAAGGCTAAATGTCATTAAGATGTCAATTCTACCCAAACTCATCTACAGATTCAATGCAATCCCAATCAAAATTCCAACAACCTACTTTGCAGACTTGGAAAAGCTAGTTATCAAATTTATTTGGAAAGGGAAGGTGCCTCAAATTGCTAAAGACACTCTAAAAAAGAAAAACGAAGTGGGAGGACTTACACTCCCTGACTTTGAAGCTTATTATAAAGCCACAGTTGCCAAAACAGCATGGTAGTGGCACAAAGATAGACATATAGATCAATGGAATCGAATTGAGAATTCAGAGATAGACCCTCAGATCTATGGCCGACTGATCTTTGATAAGGCCCCCAAAGTCACTGAACTGAGCCATAATGGTCTTTTCAACAAATGGGGCTGGGAGAGTTGGATATCCATATCCAAAAGAATGAAAGAGGACCCCTACCTCACCCCCTACACAAAAATTAACTCAAAATGGACCAAAGATCTCAATATAAAAGAAAGTACCATAAAACTCCTAGAAGATAATGTAGGAAAACATCTTCAAGACCTTGTATTAGGCGGCCACTTCCTAGACTTTACACCCAAAGCACAAGCAACAAAAGAGAAAATAGATAAATGGGAACTCCTCAAGCTTAGAAGTTTCTGCACCTCAAAGGAATTTCTCAAAAAGGTAAAGAGGCAGCCAACTCAATGGAAAAAATTTTTGGAAACCATGTATCTGACAAAAGACTGATATCTTGCATATATAAAGAAATCCTACAACTCAATGACAATAGTACAGACAGCCCAATTATAAAATGGGCAAAAGATATGAAAAGACAGTTCTCTGAAGAGGAAATACAAATGGCCAAGAAACACATGAAAAAATGTTCAGCTTCACTAGCTATTAGAGAGATGCAAATTAAGACCACAATGAGATACCATCTAACACCGGTTAGAATGGCTGCCATTAAACAAACAGGAAACTACAAATGCTGGAGGGGATGTGGAGAAATTGGAACTCTTATTCATTGTTGGTGGGACTGTATAATGGTTCAGCCACTCTGGAAGTCAGTCTGGCAGTTCCTTAGAAAACTGGAAATAGAGTTACCATTCGATCCAGCGATTGCACTTCTCGGTATATACCCGGAAGATCGGAAAGCAATGACACGAACAGATATCTGCACGCCAATGTTCATAGCAGCATTATTCACAATTGCCAAGAGATGGAAACAACCCAAATGTCCTTCAACAGATGAGTGGATAAATAAAATGTGGTATATACACACTATGGAATACTACGCGGCAGTAAGAAGGAACGATCTCGTGAAACATATGACAACATGGATGAACCTTGAAGACATAATGCTGAGCGAAATAAGCCAGGCACAAAAAGAGAAATATTATATGCTACCACTAATGTGAACTTTGAAAAATGTAGAACAGATGGTTTATAATGTAGAATGTAGGGGAGCTGGCAATGGAGAGCAATTAAGGAAGGGGGAACAATAATGCAAGAAGAACAGATAAGCTATTTAACGTTCTGGGGATGCCCAGGAATGACTATAGTCTGTTAATTTCTGATGGATATAGTAGGAACAAGTTCACAGAAATGTTGCTATATTAGGTAACTTTCTTGGGGTAAAGTAGGAACATGTTGGAAGTTGAGCAGTTATCTTAGGTTAGTTGTCTTTTTCTTACTCCCTTGTTATGGTCTCTTTGAAATGTTCTTTTATTGTATGTTTGTTTTCTTTTTAACTTTTTTTTTCATACAGTTGATTTAAAAAAGAAGGGAAAGTTAAAAGGAAAAAAGGAAAAACAAGGAAAAAAAAAGATGTGGTACCCCCTTGAGGAGCCTGTGGAGAATGCAGGGGTATTCATCTACCCCACCTCCATGGTTGCTAACATGACCACAGACATGGGGGACTGGTGGTTTGATGGGTTGAGCCCTCTACCATGGGTTTTACCCTTGGGAAGACGGTTACTGCAAAGGAGAGGCTAGGCCTCCCTATGGTTGTGCCTGGGAGCCTCCTCCCGGGTGCCTCTTTGTTGCTCGGATGTGGCCCTCTCTCTCTGGCTAAGCCAACTTGAGGGGTGGGATCACTGCCCTCCCCCCTACGTGGGATCAGACACCCAGGGGAGTGAGTCTCCCTGGCAACGTGGAGTATGACTCCCGGGGAGGAATGTAGACCTGGCATCGTGGGACGGAGAACATCTTCTTGACCAAAAGGGGGATGTGAAAGGAAATGGGGTAAGCTTCAGTGGCAGAGAGATTCCAAAAGGAGCCGAGAGGTCACTCTGGTGGGCACTCTTGCGCACATTTTGGACAGCCCTGTTTAGGTTCTGGAGAATTGGGGTAGCTGGTGGTGGATACCTGAAACTATCAAACTACAACCCAGAACCCATGAATCTTGAAGACAGTTGTATAAAAATGTAGCTTATGAGGGGTGACAATGGGATTGGGAAGGCCATGGGGACCACACTCCACTTTGTCTGGTTTATGGATGGATGAGTAGAAAAATAGGGGAAGGAAACAAATAGACAAAGGTACCCAGTGTTCTTTTTTACTTCAATTGCTCTTTTTCACTCTAATTATTATTCTTGTTATTTTTGTGTGTGTGCTGGTGAAGGTGTCAGGGATTGATTTGGGTGATGAATGTACAGCTATGTGATGGTGCTGTGGACAATCGAAAGTACGATTTGTTTTGTATGACTGCGTGGTATGTGGAAAAAAAGAAAAAAAAACAAAGGAAGAAACAGCTAAAAAAAAAAAAAGTAAATGAGGACAACAAGTAAATGAATAATAGGGAGGGATAGGGAGTATGGAATGTTTTTGGTGCTCTTTTTTACTTTAACTTTTATTCTTATTCTTTTGTGTGTGTGGTAGTGAAAATGTTCAAAAATTTATTGTGCTGATGAATGCACAACTATATAATGGTACTGTGAACAATTGATTGTACACTGTGGATGACTGTATGGTATGTGAATATATCTCAATAAAATTGAATTTGAAAAAAAAAAGGGAAATTTTATGTTGAATATATTTTAAAACAATAATTAAAAAAAAAAACAAAACATAGAACTGTACAACAAAAAGAGTGAACCCTAATGTGAACTATGGACTTTAGTTAATAGTATAATTATAATAATCTTCTTTCAACAATTTAACAAATGTACCACACTAATGTTAATAAATGTTAATAATGGAAAACTGCATGTGTGGAGGGGGTATGTAGAAACTCTGTACTTTCTGTATAATTTTTTCTGTGAACCTACAACTGCTCTAAACAATGAAGTCTATCAAAAAATTGCCAATGTCAAAAATTACATTAAATTAAATTAATTAGGGACCAAACCTGACAGACAATAATTGCTCAAACACGTTGATCACCTCCTGTGTGTACAGGGGCTGTGTACTAGAATTTCCTGTCAAGTCCCAACTTCAAATATTCTGTCCTGCTCTTCCTATAATACTCTGATATCAGGGCATGGATTCTGAGTTGTCCTTCAGAATATTTGTCATGACTAATACTCCAGGAGGGCAAGGACCCTAAGTTGTCCTGTCCATGATGCATCCCCAGCTGCAGCATAACATGTGTCATACAGTAGAGTCTCAGTAAATATTTGCTGAATAAACAAATGTTTGGGGGAGAAAATTTGCAATGGGTTTCTTGTGTTTCTGCACATTTTACTAACAAAGACACTGACTTTGTTTTGGACCAGCTTTTCAAAGATGTTTGCTTCTATTATAAACACCTTGGAAGATACAGACCATGTCTTCCAGTGGAGCAGAGGGCAGATGTTTTTACTGTCCAGTACTGGACAATAGAGTCTTGGGTTCCCTAATACGGGACTTTGTCTGCTATGAAGCAAACCCATCTGGGCCATTCCTTGTCTCTCCTGTGGGACTTTGTAGGAAAGGGGGAACTGATGCAAAATGAAGCTCATGCTGCCTGCCATGCTATGGGTAATAGCATCCTTTGTCTCTGATCCAGGAGTACCGTGTCCTCTGCTAGGAGCCAGTAAACTGTGGCAGGCTGATCCAGCTCACAAGCACGGAGAAATCTCAGACCCTGTGCAGTTCTTGCCACACTTCTAGTACTTGTCTCAGTGGTTCCACCCATTATCTTACTCAGTTACAACAGCAACTATGTAAGAAAGGAAAGAGGAAACCAAGACTCAGAGCAAGTATGTGTGTCCTTATTTTTTTTTTAATTCAATTTTTTTGAGATATATTCACATACCATGCAGTCATACAAAGTGTACATTCAGTTGCTCACAGTACCATTATATAGTTGTACGTTCATCACCAAAATTAATTTTTGAACATTTTCATTACCACACACACAAAAATAATAAGAATAAAAATTAAAGTGACAAAGAAGAATTAAAGTAAAAAAGAACACTGGGTGCCTTTTTTTTTTTTTTTTTGCCCCCATTTTTCTACTCTTCCATCCATACACTGGACAAAGAAGAGTGTGGTCCACATGGCTTTCCCAATCACATTGTCACCCCTCATAAGCTACATTTTTATACAATCGTCTTCAAGATTCATGGGTTCTGGGTTGTAGTTTGATAGTTTCAGGTATTTACTGCTAGCTATTTCAATTCACTAGAACCTAAAAAGGGTTATCTATATTGTGCATAACAGAGCCCTCTCGGCTCCTTTTAGAATCTCTCTGCCACTGAAGCTTATTTCATTTCCTTTCACATCCCCCTTTTGGTCAAGAAGATATTCTCCATCCCACGATGCCGGGTCTAGATTCCTCCCTGGGAGTCATATTCCACGTTGCCAGGGAGATTTACTCCCCTGGGTGTCAGATCCCACATAGGGGGGAGGGTAATAATTTCATCTGCCAAGGTGGCTTAGCTAGAGAGAGGGCCACATCTGAGCAACAAAGAGGTGTCTCTTTTTTAATGCAATTTTATTGCGATATATTCACACACCAAATAATCCATCCAAAGTATACAATCAGTGGCTCACAGTATCATTATAGTTGTGCATTCATCACCACAATCAATTTTAGAACATTTTCATTACTCCAAGAAAAAATTAAAAATAGAAAGAACACCCAAAACATCCCCTACCCATCATCCTTCCCCAATTTTAATTTATTTTTTGTCTTTATTTTATTACTCATCTGTCCATACACTGGATGAAGGGAGTGTTAGTAACAAGGTTTTCACAATCACACAGTCACATGATAAAAGCTATATAGTTACATAGTCATCATCAAGAATCTAGTCTACTGGATTGCAGTTCAACAGGTCCAGGTATTTCCTTCTAGATATTCTAACACACTAGAAACTAAAAAGGAATATCTACACAATGCAGAAGTGACATGTGTCCATGTCAGAGTAAGGCAGTTAAAAGCTAGTGTATCCCCAGGGGAGTGAATCTGCCTGGCAACGTGGAATATGACTCCCAAGGAGGAATGCAGACCCAGCATCGTGGGATGGAGAACATCTTCTTGACCAAAAGGGGGATGTGAAAGGAAATGAAATAAGCTTCACTGGCGGAGAGATTCCAAAAGGAGCCGAGAGGTCACTCTGGTGGGCACTCTTACGCACAATATAGACAACCCTTTTTAGGTTCTAATGAACTGGAACAGCTAGCAGTAAATACCAGAAACTATCAAACTACAACCCAGAACCCATGAATCTTGAAGACAATTGTATAAAAATGTAGCTAATGAGGTGTGAAATGTGATTGGGAAAGCCACACGGACCATACTGCCCTTTGTCTAGTTTATGGATAGATGAGTAGAAAAAAGGGGGCAAAAAAATAAAAGGGCACCCAGTGTTCTTTTTTACTTTAATTCTTCTTTGCCACTTTAGTTTTTATTCTTATCATAAAAAAAAGAGAGAGAGAGTTAACGAACCAAAATAGCCCCTCAAAGTAGACAGAAACTGTCTGGCTCATCTGACAATTTACAACAGGGCATTTTCTCAGCTGCTTCCCTTGTGCAAAAGAAACTGAATAAATAAGGAACTTTTCTTGTAAAACTAAAACTGAGCACTGTTAGCATTAAAGAAAATAAACTTTCCCCTCAGTGTAATTATATAAACAACAGAGTATAGTTTTGCTAAACTCTTGGGTGTGATCTTGATACACGACACAATTGCTGTAACTTGTATTTGGGAAAGGATTTTGTAGGGAGTTTGAACACTCTGGCATGGCGAAGTGTGGAGAGCCGTTTTTAGCCATTTTCCGGGTTAGGGCCTAGTGGGCATTCTGCGGCCTGCTCCTAGAGTACGCCCCTCCCATCGAGTGAGCCAAGATGGCGCTCGAGCCCTGCTTCCGCATTATGGCGCTAGAAGCAGCAGTCGCTGCTAGCCTATTGTACACGCTTACGTGGTGTTTGTTTGTTGGTTATGATCATTGTATATAAGAAAGTTCCCGGGCAGAGCTCGGAGAGACAGCCCACAAGGAGCCGTACCTGACGGCCGCATCGAGGCTGTTCTCCCGCGAGGCACTCTGCCACGCGTGGTAATCTGTAACAGAGAATGGTTGTCTAGCTTCAGTAAAAGAATTGCTCTCACAACCACCGTGTGGCTCGAGTCGTGACTTTCCAGCCAGATCAGTTTGCGCGGTTTGCATCCCCCTCTCTCCCCTTATCTCTCTGGTCCCCATCGCCGGCCGACCGAGGACTCGAGGCGGGGCGGAGAGGCGCCGGACAAGTGGTGGCCCGTACGGGGATCGAACCCGCGACCTTGGCGTTATCAGCACCACGCTCTACCGACTGAGCTAGCCGGGCTTACGGCGGACTTCCCGCGCCTGATCAACGCGAGAAGGTGAGTGCGTCTTATTACTTGAGAGTTAGGGCCCGTGGGTTTTCAGGTGACCCCGGGGGACTCGGAAGAGCTCTCCGAGTGACTGAAGTACAGTGCCGACTGCAAGCATGGGGCAGTCTGGAAGTTCGCCTTTATTGGCTCCTTTAAAAACCCTCCTGAAGCAGAGGGGTATCTCAGTTAAGAAAAGCTCCCTACAGAAGTTTTTAGATGATGTTGAAACTCTTGCCCCTTGGTTTCCCTCCACCGGTAGCCTCAGTCTGCCCTCTTGGAAGAAACTCGGTCGCGACATAGATCGAGCACGTCAGACGGGCGTGAGTGTGGACCCGATTCTAGTACCTGTATGGGAGACCGTCCGTGCGGTCCTTGAACTGGAATCGGCTGCCGGCCTTAGCCCGTCCTCCGCCTTGCAAGAGGCACGGTGCGCGCTCCAAGAGACCCAGTCAGTTTCGTCAGCGGACGGCTCCCATAAGGGCAAGCCGCCGGAGTCCAGTGACTCCGAGTCAGAGTCAGATAGCGATGCCGACGAGAAAGCGGAAGAGCGTCCGTTGATTGATTGGGGGGAGCCCCCCGCCACACCCGTGAGGCTTTCCGCCCCGCCCATGTCTACCGCTGCACCCCAGCCCCTGACTGACGCCTTGGGCGGTCCCACCAAGGAGCCTCGCCGAGAGCTCCCTCTAGTGGCCATGCCCGGTAGATGTAATTGTCCTTTGCTGCCAGACCCGGAAACCCTGATGGGTGGGCCGGGGGAAGGGTTTCCACAGCAGTTCCCCCCACCTGATTACTCCACAGAATGTGGAAAGAGACCTGATTACTCAAGTCCCCTAGGCCCCATTTCATCTGAATGTGGAAAGAGGCATTTTTGGCAGTGGGTCCCTTCCTTCTCTTTTAGGCCTTTTGGTGTACTAGGTGGGTACCAACCACTTAAGTCAGTACCATCCCCAGAGATGTTCCCGGTTATTATTAACCACCAAGGTAACAACCAACATGAAGCGTATGATTACAAACTTTTGAAAGAACTAAGGCAGGCCGTCCATCAGTACGGCCCCAATGCCCCTTATACCCTGAACATGGTTGAAAACCTCTCCGCCCTAAATCATACGCCCGCAGATATCGTTCAGTTAGCCCGTGCCTGTTTGCCTCCAGGCCGATTTATAGATTGGAAAGCGTGGTTTGAAGAGTTAGCTGAGGAACAAGCGGCTAGGAACGCAGCGGGAAGACATGGCGCGTGGAATACAGACATGCTGTTGGGGAGGGGAGCCCATGCCCAAAATCAAACGCGGTACCCTCAAGAGGTATATGCCCAAATCTTCCGTTGTTTCGTGGGAGCTTGGAAAAAGCTGACAGGTGAGGGTGAGGCCCAAGCCTCGCTCAGTAATATTCATCAGGGCCCCACAGAGCCTTTTGTGGATTTTGTAGCCAAAATGCAGACTGCAGCCGAGAGGATTTTCTCAGATCCAGGAGTGGCAGAAACTGTAGTTAAACAAATGATATTTGAGCAGTGTAATAAAGAGTGTAAAGTTATTTTAGCACAAAACAAAGGAAAACAGTTGACGGACTGGGTTCGGCTTTGCAGAGACGCTGGCAGCCCGTTAACTAATGCAGGTCTAGCTGCCATGCTAGCTAGCTCCCTACAGGTGGCTACAAAGAGCCCGAGAGCCTTAGGGGCAAAGCCTAACGGGTGCTATGGCTGTGGCCAGTCAGGGCACTTCAAGAGAGAATGTCCCAATAGACGTCAGCCCCCTGCCACTCAACGGTTTGGCGAACCAGGTGCAGTAACCAGGCCGTGTGGCCGTTGCCACAAAGGCTCCCACCGCGCAGAAGATTGTAGATCGATTTTCGATGCGCAGGGTAGACGCCTCTCTGACCGCCCCGAGCAGATTCCAAAAAAACGGGAAGAGGGGGTCCGCCCTTTCGACGGACCCCCTTGCATGCCATTTGACAACACAGGATCCGATCAAATTCGTGCGTCCCCCGGCTCAGCAGGACTGGACCTCTGTGCCACCTCCAGACTCGTGCTAACCCCCTCCATGGGTGTCCAGTTAGTAGGGACCTCCTTCAAGGGGCCCTTACCGGCTGGTACTGTAGGGCTCATATTGGGGAGAGCATCCACGGCCCTGAGAGGATTAACAGTTATACCAGGACTTGTAGATTCAGATTTCACAGGCCGTGCCAAAGTTATGGTTCAATCTCAGCGGGGCGCCTTAGTCATTGCAGAAGGTGATAAGCTGGCGCAGCTCCTGCTCTTACCCAGCTTACATGCAGTCTTTCCAAGCAGAATCAGACAGAGAGGAGATAAAGGAATTGAGTCTTCAGGAAAAGTTTTTGAGGGCCTCCATATGTCTCTGGAGTCTCGACCCATGCTGGCTATTAAGGTACAAGGTAGATCTTTCCTAGGCCTGCTCGATACAGGGGCTGATCGGTCTATCATAAGACAACAAGAATGGCCCCCCACCTGGCCGACGTGCAGGGCGGAAGAGCCCATTAGAGGAATAGGCCAAATTTCAGCGCCCATGCTCAGTGCAGCTGCCCTTCATTGGGCCGATGAAGAAGGACACCAAGGCAGTTTCCAGCCCTATGTATTAGCCCTGCCTGTGTCTTTGTGGGGAAGAGACATCCTGACCCAAATGGACGTTACTTTAATTAGCGGTTACTCCCCAATCTCTAAACGACTTCTAAAAGAAATGGGGTATACCCCCGGCAAGGGTTTAGGAGCTTCACTGCACGGACGTGCGGAGCCTATACCAGTTGCCCCCAAGTCTGACCGACGAGGTTTGGGTTTTTCCTAGGGGCCACTGAGGAGAGATTCCCACCCACACCTATAAAACTAAAATGGAAAACCGAGGCTCCGGTGTGGGTGCCTCAGTGGCCCTTGCCACAGGAAAAACTTGCAGCGTTGCACGCCTTAGTATCAGAACAATTGGAAAAGGGCCACATCGCTCCCTCCACGTCACCGTGGAACACCCCTATATTCGTAATCAAAAAGAAATCTGGAAAATGGAGACTGCTGCATGATTTAAGGGCTATTAATGATTGCATGGAGCCTTTAGGACCAGTTCAGGTGGGACTGCCCCTCCTCTCAGCGTTGCCAGAGCACTGGTCGGTTGTCATCTTAGATCTTAGGGATTGTTTCTTTTCTATTCCACTCCACCCCGAAGACACCCCTAAGTTTGCCTTCACTGTGCCCTCTTGTAATCAAGAGGAGCCCTGCTATCGCTTTGAATGGACGGTCCTGCCCCAGGGTATGGCTAATAGTCCTACCATGTGTCAGCTGTATGTTGCCACCAAGTTAGTTGGCGCCCGGCAACAGTTCCCTCATGTGAAAATTATTCACTATATGGATGACATTCTGCTAGCCCATAAGGATGCTGCAATCCTTGAGACTGTATTGTCGCACTTAGTCTGTGACCTCAGAAAAGCTAACCTGGAAGTAGCCCCTGAGAAAATCCAAATGACGGACATCTCCACTTTCCTGGGAGCAAAACTCACGCCTACCCATGTCTCCCCCCAGAAGGTATCTCTCAGATTAAACAATATACGCACTCTGAATGATCTGCAAAGGCTCTTGGGAGATATAAATTGGATCCGCCCGTATTTGAAATTACCCAACGCTGAGTTGGTGCCCCTATTTGATTTGTTGAGAGGGGATTCAAACATAACTTCGCCCCGACACCTTACCCCCGAGGCGAGGCAAGCATTGTACCGGGTAGAGCAAGCGCTCAGTCGCGCCGCTCTGAAAAGAATAAACCCAAATGAGCCTTTTGAGGCATGCGTGCTGCCAACAGAATCGCAGCCCACTGCAGTGCTGTGGCAGCAAGGACCGCTGCTCTGGATCCACCCTGGGGTTTCCCCCCGGAAGGTCCTAGAGCATTATCCTACAGCGGTTGCGGAGTTAGCCCTGGAGTGTGTTAGAAAAGCGGTACAGCATTTTGGCCAACAACCCAGAAGTCTCCGAGTGCCTTATTCCTCCCAACAGCTTGAGGTACTCACTGGATGTATCGATCAGTGGGCCGTCCTCCGGTGTGCATTTCTCGGAAGCATTAACAATCAATTCCCTAAAGCTCCCCTCTTGCAGTTTGTTGCTCGGCACCCAGTGATTTTTCCTAAGGTGACCTCGCCTAAGCCGCTAGCGGATGCCCCCACTGTGTACACAGACGGCTCCAGCTCCGGCACAGGGGCGTATTGTGTCGAGGGGGACACTCCAAAAACAGTACTCTTCCATCCACAAAGGCCTCAATGGGTAGAGCTACAGGTTATCATCACTGTTCTGAATAGCCTCTCTGGACCTTTGAATGTTGTCTCGGACTCTGCTTATGTTGTAAACTCTGTACGGATACTGGAGACAGTGGGCACTATTAGGCATTCATCTACAGTAAGGACATTCTTTATTAAGTTGCAGGAAGTCATATGGGCCAGGCGACACCCTTTTTACATAACTCATATCAGGGCCCACACAGGTTTGCCTGGCCCCATGGCCCAAGGAAACCACATAGTAGATGTGGCCACTCGACAGCCACACGTCTTCCCCGTGCTGACACCCTATCAGCAAGCCCGAGAGTTCCACGCCAAATTTCATATCTATGCAGGTACCCTGGCTAAGCGGTTTGGTATACCGCGAGCGGCCGCTAGAGACATAGTCCGAGCTTGTGGAAATTGTGTTACTCAGCAGCATATCCCATCTGTGGGAGTTAACCCTAGAGGTCTCGTCCCAGGAGACATTTGGCAAATGGATGTCACTCATCATTCAGAGTACGGAAAAATCAAATACCTGCATGTGTCAGTAGACACGTGTTCTCAAATATTATTTGCCTCTGCTGAGACAGGAGAAAAGGTCCACCAAGTCATTGCACACTGCCTTGCCGCTTGGGCAGCGTGGGGCAAGCCAAAAATGTTAAAGACAGATAACGGACCTGCTTATACCAGTAAAACTTTCCAAAAATTTTGTGATGATATGGGAGTGCAATTGAAGCATGGAATCCCTTACAATCCTCAAGGGCAAGGTATCATTGAAAGAGCACACAGGTCTCTGAAAGACTTGCTCAAAAAACAGAAAGAGGGGATAGGTCACGGCCTATCCCCAAAGGCCCAACTGTCTGTAGCCTTATTCACGTATAATTTCTTAAATGAAAATTCACAGGGCATGACACCTGCCCTTCAGCACACCACCCCGAGTCCTCCACATAGAGGTCTAGTCCGATGGAAGGATGTCCTGTCAGGACAGTGGCAAGGCCCTGACCCCGTGCTCAGCTGGGCCAGAGGCTCTGTTTGTGTCTTCCCACAGGAACCAGGACGTCAACCAGTGTGGGTTCCGGAAAGATTGGTGAGAACCGTATCAACGCCCGAGAGCGCTGAGAAGCTGCAGCCCGACCAGTTGGGAAAACCCCAATATGACACAAGAGACCCGACCTTCAACGCTGGTGACAATCAGCAAGATGACCAGCAGGATGATGAGAATGATCCTGACCGCCTCCCCGTCGTCCAGGGGGAGGACCGGTGATCCCAACCCCTACCCAAGCATTGCCTCCCTTCTAATGGTCATGTTGGCCCTCGCCTCTTCTACCCAGGCCAACCCCCACCAGCCTTGGAAATGGACCTTGGCACGGTGGGAAGATTCCAAGATTGTGCAAACCCACGTTACCGCAGGACGCCCTTCCTTCGTCATCTACCCCTGCGACCTAATCCTGTTCCCGGAGGGCACACCTTGCCTTAACCAAGCCCAATATTACATGTGCCCATCCTCAAACCCCGGGAAACAGTACTGTAATGCTCCCAACCAATACTACTGTGCATACTGGGGGTGTGAGACATTAGCCACTACTTGGAAGCCTTACGCCCCTGATCATTACCTAACTTTAAATTGGGCCCCTTTTGGTTGCAAGCCCCGTGACCATTCCATCAATCCTTATTACGATAAATATAATTGTCAAAAACTAAATCTCACCGTACAGCTCCCTACTGATCCCTCTTGGCTATTCGGTCGAACCTGGGGCTTCAGAATCTATTTGGAAGGAGTCGACCCAGGTTCCCTTATTTTGATAAAAAAGGAGGCTGTACTAAAAAACCCCTCTGCCATTGGTCCTAATAAAGTCATTAACCCCCTTTTTCCACAGCCCTCCAGCCGCACCTCAGCTACAAACAATGCATCGCCAACCCCATCACCCCAACCTTTCCTACCCCCCTCTCGTTACTCCTCTCCCCTCCTCGGCCTTATCCAAGCAGCCTTCACCTCGGTGAATTTCTCCAACCCCAATCTTACCTCCTCCTGTTGGCTTTGCCTCTCCGCCTCCTCCTCTCTGTATGAGCCAGTTGCCTCCAACCTCTCCTTTTCAGAAAGCGCAGAGGACAGCCCTCCGGAGTGCAAATGGAATGTCACTACTGTCCCCCTAACTTTTCATTCAATCTCTTATACAGGAAAATGTATCCGCCCTCGCTCAGGTAACTCCCCCAACCTCACAGCCTGCGCCAGTTACACGTCCCCCACGAGCTCTGCTAAGTTTCTTGCTCCCCACAACTCCTCCCAATGGCTCTGCTCCTTTACAGGACTTACCCCCTGCCTTAATGTGCAAACCCTCAATACTACTAAAGAAACTTGCCTCCTAATTATCCTTATCCCTAGGGTTTTATACCACAGCGAGGAAGATTTCTTCCTCCGCCTGGAAAAAACTGCAGCCCCTGCTCCACTGCAAAAGCGAGAGCCCATCACCGTCCTCACGATTGCCTCCCTCCTAGGTCTTGCGGGCGTTGGCACCGGAGTCGCCGCTTTAGCCAGTCAAAGCTCCGCCCTAACTCACCTCCGGGCGGCTGTTGACGAAGACATCCGTCACTTACAAGACGCTGTTTCTCATCTTAAAAATTCCCTCAACTCCCTATCTGAGGTGGTGCTCCAAAACCGCCGAGGTCTCGATCTTCTGCTTCTCAAAGAGGGAGGCGTCTGTGCCGCCCTAGGAGAAGAGTGTTGTGTGTATGCCAACACTACAGGTCTCGCAGAGAACAGCCTAAAGAAAGTCCGGGAGGGACTGGAAAAGCGCAAAAGAGATCGTGAGGCTACCGGTCTTTGGTCCAGTTTCTTCGCTCCCGTCCTCCCATATATCCTCCCCTTTCTTAGCCCCCTACTACTAATTATTCTAATTCTCACCTTAGGGCCCTGCATTATCCGCAGAATTGTCCAGCTTGTAAGGAAACAAACGGATGCTATTTTTTACCAACGGCTCGCCACCTCTGATGACCTCTCCTCCGAGATGACGGCCAAACTTCCGCGACCTCGTCGCCATCGGTCAACCCGCCGACCACGAGGCCCTTCTCGGTCGCCAAAATGTCATACCAACCTCGAGCTCCGGCTTCTCTGAACTCTTGGACTTTGACCCTCTCTCCTTCGCCTAGCCCGCAGCAGCGAAGCCATTGACAATCGCCTGAACGCCTTGTCAACGTTGAGCCCCCACCCTGCTGAACTAACCCCTTTACTCCTCCCTCACATGGACAGCAGGCTCTAGACTGATCGATCCCCGTCCCGGCCACTCGGGGTGGGGCGCTCTGGGGCCAGGTTTGCGGCAAGGTCCATGGCCATATCCCGGATATAGCATATAGCTCCAGCTGTCTTAAATTTTGTCTCAGGCGAGTCTCTTCGGCGGGGTCCCGGTTGTGGCCACACGGGGCTCTGGCCATTGCACAGAGATGCCTAGTGACGCCTTTGACGCTGGTTGCCACTCTCCTGCCCCAATCGGCTTTCCCCAGTTACGAGGCGAAGTACTGTAGGGAGAGTCACGTTGTTTCCAGCTCACGGGCTCTCCGGTCTCTATATGAGGTAAGCTTTCTGGTCGGTGCCAGAGGTTCTGCCGTAAGATGGCAGGGGCCTAGTCCAGACTCCCCAAAGCACCAAATCATGTAGTGGGTCGTTCAGGCCCACGGGAGTACACTCATCAATGGAGACACTGGGCTGAAATAAATAAAAAAGGGGGAGATGTGGAGAGCCGTTTTTAGCCATTTTCCGGGTTAGGGCCTAGTGGGCATTCTGCGGCCTGCTCCTAGAGTACGCCCCTCCCATCGAGTGAGCCAAGATGGCGCTCGAGCCCTGCTTCCGCATTATGGCGCTAGAAGCAGCAGTCGCTGCTAGCCTATTGTACACGCTTACGTGGTGTTTGTTTGTTGGTTATGATCATTGTATATAAGAAAGTTCCCGGGCAGAGCTCGGAGAGACAGCCCACAAGGAGCCGTACCTGACGGCCGCATCGAGGCTGTTCTCCCGCGAGGCACTCTGCCACGCGTGGTAATCTGTAACAGAGAATGGTTGTCTAGCTTCAGTAAAAGAATTGCTCTCACAACCACCGTGTGGCTCGAGTCGTGACTTTCCAGCCAGATCAGTTTGCGCGGTTTGCATCCCCCTCTCTCCCCTTATCTCTCTGGTCCCCATCGCCGGCCGACCGAGGACTCGAGGCGGGGCGGAGAGGCGCCGGACAGCGAAGGACCCACTAAGGTTCATGCTGAGAAAGGGAAAATGTAACCAAGTGTGTTGATCAAGGTTAGGCTATATTTACCTGTTCAGGGCTAATCTCTTCTGATCTAACACCATCCCCTCTTTATGAGATGATGCCCATGGAAGGTCCTCTGTTGAGCAAGTGTTTGTTAACTTCAAGTCCATGGATCCCCAGGTCAATGATTCTCACACAGGGAGAGGATACAATGGAGAGATGCTCATGCATTGTCCAGCCTCAATGCTGGTTTGGAGCTGTTATGTACCCCAGAAAAGGCCATGTTCTTTTAATCCATTCCTGTAGGTGCAGACCTGTTGCAGGTGGGACCTTTTGATTAGATTGTTTCAATTAAGATGTGACACCCTCTCCCTATTCAAGGCGAGTCTTCATCCTCTACTGGAGGATAAAGGAAAGAAAAAAGTCAGAGAGCTCAGAAACACCCAGAGAGAGCTGAGAGAGCAAAACCCTGGAGGAGCTAGGAGAGGAACCACAGAGGAAGCCACTGGAACCAGAGCTGAAGGCAACAAAACCCGGGAGCAAAGGACCCACAGACACCAGCCATGTGCCTTCCCATGTGACAGAGGTGTCCTAGATGTCGGCAGCCTTTCTTCAGAGTCCAGGTATCATCCTGTTGATGGCTTAATTTGGACATTTTCATGGCCTGAGAACTGCAAATTGTAAGTTAATAAATCCCCATTGTAAAAGTCAGCCTGGTATATTGCATTCCGGCAGCTTCAGCAAATGGAAACAGCCCCCTAGGGGTCCGTGGTTCCAGGCCTGAGGATCACTGCCCTGCCTCTGAGTCCCAGCTCCTACTGCACCATGGGGTCCATCCCCCAAGCACCCAAGGTGGCAGAAAGGCTGAGCACATCTCTCCAGGGATGGGTGTCGGCATGTTGAAAGCAACTGAATGAGCAAGCACCTATGGACCTTTCTGGGTAGCAAGTCTAAAGCTTTCCTCAAATTTTCAAGGGATTCTGTGACCCACCAAAAAGTTAAGAACCATGGCATAGGTGTCTCATTCTTCCACTGAGAAACTGATCTTCTCCAAGAATGATACGGAATTAAGAAGTAGCTATTGCAAGGGCCTGTGTGAAAACACATGGTCCACACACCATACTTGCACTTCCTTTCTCCTTCCTCCCCCCTCCCCCAGCAACAAAGTAGAGGGAAATGAGTCATGGAAGTAGAGATAAAGAGGCAGGATGAATATGATGACGTGAAGAGAACGAGGGAGAAGTAGAGAGAGAGGGAAGGGCCAGGGATATTTCTGAAGGTGCAAAGAAAATGCTCCTTTGTGCACTCAGATCCTTCTGGAAACTCTCAGACAATTAGGTGCCAGTTTTAAAAGACTCAAGTCATAAGCCAGATGTTGTGTTACCACTGACAAAATTTGGTTCCGTGTAATATTTGAGAGTTAAAATAATCTTGCAGTTTGGCACGGGAATGCATGTAAACCCACAGTTCTTTTAATAGACAGATTCACAATGAGGGTGGCAATTTTCCACCACCCTCTTTCCATATCTGAGCTCAGGCTGAAACCAGCTCCCACTTGCAGTTCAGTCCACAAGCCTACCTTCTTTGAGATAGCCCAGATGACAACTAAATACCGGACAAGCAACAAAAACACGAAGGTTTCTATACAGATTTCAGGTCAGTCTGGACTCAGGTGGGTACTAAATACTTAAAACACACAAACTTTAAGACCACAGGTCATGATTCAAATAAAATGTTAGCATAAAGTATTGGTTTAGAGAGTTGTAAATATTTTTTTAATACAGCAGTATCTAGAAACAAACCCACATGGTCACAAACCCTACAGCTTAATATGACACATTTATTTTGCCTGTTACAGTTTACAAAGTCCTTTCCCAAACACCATTCAATCTTTCAGACTCCACTGTACTCTGAACAGACTTTATTGCATTTATAATATATAATTATGGTCTACTAAAATTAATCCTTTGAGAGTAGGAAGGTTGCTTACTCATTCTTTGAAATCTCAGAGGCTGCATATTGCCCTGGTACACAGGAGGTCAGCAAGCCAATCAAGTAATTTTGAATCAAGTGTTCTAGTGTGGTGGTTTTAAAACGTGCCCAGAAATTCTTTGACCCTCCTCCCAGTAATGGAGTCAAATTCCTCTCCCTTTGAGTGTGGAACTTAGTGACTCTCTTTTAATGAACAGAATATGGTGAAAGTGTGGTAGATGACTTCTGAGACTAGATCATAAAAGGCTTCACTCTCTTGGATGGCTTGACCTGGGGGAAGCCAGCCACCATGTGGCAAAGACACGCGAGCAGGCCTAGGAGAGTCCACCTGGAGATGAACTAAAGCCTCCTGCCAACAACCACGTAAGACGTCCTGGCCCCAAAGCCTCTAGCCTTAATCAAGCCTTCGAATGACTGCAGCCCAGCCTGACATTTTGGCAGAAACCTCTAGAGACCTCAGGCCAGAACCACCCAGCCAACCCATTTGAGGTAGCCCAAATTCCTGACCCACAGAAACTGAATTAATACATTTTTATTGTTTTAAACCAGTGAGTTTTGGGGTAACTTGTTATGCAAGCAATAGATACCTTAGCCCCCCTATGACGGTAAATAATAGCAGTAATGGAATCATAAAAATAATACAGAAACCGTCATTTATGGTTTACTATTCTAGGTACTCTACATACACTATTATCTCATTTACTCTTTTTTTGTAATTAATAAAAGTTTTATTTACAAACCAAATCCTGTTACTTTCACAGGATCATAGTAAAAAATTCCAAGCAAATAATGTCTTTTATTCAAAATTTAGCATAAAATGATCTCACCTCTTTTACTTTTCATGAGATTATTTTGAGGCAGATGGTAATATTCCCACTTTATAGGAGGGGAAATGCAGAGGAGGGTAAGTGACTTGACCAAAGTGCTAATAAACAGCACAGAAGGAATGTGAATCCAGGCCCTCTTGTTTTCAAGTCTTGTGCACTTCACCACTGCGTGCCCTGTCTCCCAGTCCATGTTACTGACTAAGTGCATAAATGAAGGGTCTAAACCAGAGCCACATTATGACTTTCACACCCTCTTGGCAACTTATTACTAAAAATGCTATGTCATGACTGCACCGGTATAAAGATGAACACTGTTCCAGTTTACTAATGCTGCCGGAACGCAAAACACCAGAAAAGGACTGGCTTTTATAAAAGGGGTTTATTTGGTTTCACACAGTCTTAAGGCCATAAAGTGTCCAAAGTAACACATCAGCAATCGGGTACCTTCACTGGAGGATGGCCAATGGTGTCCGGAAAACCTCTGTTGGCTGGGAAGGCACATGGCTGGCATCTGCTCCAAGTTCTGGTTTCAAAATGGCTTTCTCCCAGGATGTTCCTCTCTAGGCTGCAGTTCCTCAAAAATGTCACTCATAGTTGCACTTGGGATATTTGTCCTCTCTCAGCTTCTCTGGAGCAAGAGTCTGCTTTCAACGGCCATCTTCAAACTGTCTCTCATCTGCAGCTTCTATGATTTCTTCAAAGTGTCCCTCTTGGCAGTAGCAGCTTGCTCCTTCTGTCTGATCTTATATAGTGCTCCAGTAATTTAATTCAGACCCACCCAGAATGGGCAGGGCAATACCTCCATGGAAATTATCCAATCGGAGTCATCACCCACAGTTGGGTGGGGCACATCTCCATGGAAACACTCAAAGAATTACAATCTAATCAACACTGATACGTTGGCCCACATAAGATTACATCAAAGATAATGGCATTTTGGGGGACATAATATATTCAAACCAGCACAAACTGCCACATTCTTATGATACTGAGATGTCTGTAAACAATGGGACAGTCCTAAGTGGTCAAGTTCCTGGAGACAGCATGGAGCAAGGAAAAGAAAAGTGACTCTTTAGTCCTTTAGACCTGGTACAAACTCAGCTCCTCCAGCCAAGAAATGAGAAGTTTTGGATGAGGTAACTTTGTGTTGCCCCATTTTTCTCATCTGGAAAAAAGAGGGTTATGTGGCAAAGGCTGTTAATGCTCACCAAATATCCATGTGCTCCCCCAGATTTCAAAGCTGAGGGCTGGCTAATGGACTGGAAACAGAAGTGACATGTGTCCATGTCAGAGTAAGGCAGTTAAAAGCTGGTGTATCCCCAGGGGAGTGAATCTGCCTGGCAACGTGGAATATGACTCCCGGGGAGGAATGTAGACCCGGCATCGTGGGATGGAGAACATCTTCTTGACCAAAAGGGGGATGTGAAAGGAAATGAAATAAGCTTCAGTGGCAGAGAGATTCCAAAAGGAGCTGAGAGGTCACTCTGGTGGGCACTCTTACGCACACTTTAGACAACCCTTTTTAGGTTCTAAAGAATTGGGGTAGCTGGTGGTGGATACCTGAAACTATCAAACTACAACCCAGAACCCATGAATCTCGAAGACAGTTGTATAAAAATGTAGCTTATGAGGGGTGACAATGGGATTGGGAAAGCCATATGGACCACACTCCCCTTTGTCCAGTTTATGGATGGATGAGTAGAAAAATGGGGGGAAAATAAAGAGAAAAAAAGGCACCCAGTGTTCTTTTTTACTTTAATTGTTCTTTTTCACTTTAACTTTTATTCTTAATATTTTTGTGTGTGTGGTAATGAAAATGTCAAAAATTAATTTTGGTGATGAATGCAGAACTATATAATGTACTGTAAACAACTGAATGTATGCTTTGCTTTGTATGACTGCATGGTATGTGAATATATCTCAATAAAAAGGAATTTAAAAAACAAAAAGCTGGTGTATCTCCATCTATCTTTTCCCCTTCCACAGCAAGCTTGGAGGACAGTATAGTGAAAAGAGGGCAAGCAACCGAGATCCCTGAGTTACTTCCTGGAGGAGAGCTATGCAGGAGGGCTGCCAGACCCACACTGAACTTTGAGTGAGAGTGAAATCAATTTTTCCTGGTTTTGGGGTTACATATTACTGCAGCATACCTTAGCTTATCCTGACTAATGCCAACCTGGCTGGTCCATGAGAATTAAATAAGTGGTTTCCTTCTCTATTTTCCAAAACTATATTCTGCTCCAAAGGATTAATTATAGTTGAGGAGCTGCTACAGTGTCCCTTTCTGATAATCTTTTAGTGTGGGGACCTTGCCACAGACTTCAGGAAGGATGTACCCAGCCTGGTCAGCAGAGGCCTTTAGGCTTCATGAAGGTTGCTTCAATCACCTACACAAAGCAGTAAGACACTCTGCAGGATTAAAATTTAACCCTACTCATCTCCCCTAGAATTCAGAAAAAAGGCGGACGGGAGAAGGTAGCCCATGGGCATCAGATACTATTCCTGACATGTCATTTTAAATTTCTGTTTGGTGGTCATCAAAAACCTCCCAACAAAGAAAAGCCCAGGACCAGATGGCTTCACAGGAAAATTCTACCAAGCATTCCAAGAAGTTTTCATACCAATCCTGCTCAAACTCTTCCAAAACTAATTGAAGATGAGGGAACACTACTTAATTCATTCTATAAAGCCAATATCACCCTGATACCAAAGCCACGCAAAGACACTACAAGAAAAGAAAATCACAGACCAATTTCTCTAATGAATACAGATGCAAAAATCCCCCCAAAATACTTGCAATTCGAATCCAAAAGTGCATTAAAAGAATTATATATATATACCATGATCAAGTAGATTTTATACCAAGCATGAAAGGCTGGATCAAACAAGAAAATCAATTAATATAATACATCATATTAAAAATTGAAGAGGAAAAAACAAATGATCATCTTGATTGACACAGAAAAGGCATTTGACAAAATCCAGCATCCTTTCCTGATAAAAATACTTTGAAAGATAGGAATACAAGGAAGCTTCCTCAACATGATAAGGGGCACATATGAAAAAACCACAACTAGCATCATACTTAATGATGAAAGACTGAAAGTTTTCCCTCTATGGTCTAGAACAAGACAAGTATGCCCAATGTCACCACTGTTATTTAATATTGTGCTGGAAGGTCTAGCTAGAGCAATTAGGCAAGAAAAAGGAATAAAAGGCATCCCAATTGGAAAGAATGAAGTAAAACTTTCACTGTTTGCAGAAGACATTAACCTATATTTAGAAAGTCCTGGAAAATCTACAACAAAGCTACTAGAGCTATAAAATGAGTTCGGCAAAGAGACAGGATACATGATCAATATATAAAAATCAGATGGTGGATTAGGAGAAACAGGGAAAAATACTTCTTTGTGAAAAACTCTAGATAAAAGACAGAAAGTGCTCCAGAATACCAGTTCCAGCATTGCACTGGCTGGACAAGGTCCACTACATCCACAGGGACTGTGTACTTGGTGAAACTGAGAGTTGGTGCTCGCAAAGGAGTGAGTGAGGCTGCTGGGGAAACAGCAGCCATGCTGCAGTTGGGAGAAACTTGGGGTCAGCATCTGGAGACAGATTAGTTTAAAAACCCCAAAAGTGGCTGCGGATCTGGCAGCGAGAGCGCACAGTCGGGCACAGTGGGGAGTGCCTTCCATGCCCCAGGCACCTGCCTCAGTATCTGGGGTGGACAATAGCCTTTCACACACCCACAGTTAATTGTCCTGGAGCTGGGAAAGTGGAGGTCTGCAGAAGGGGGAAATTACCACGCCCCTTACAGCCATCTTTTCAGCGGGCTGGGAACAACCCTGTACGGTGCTGTGGCCAAGAGCTTCCCTAGGGGATTTAACTCACCTGTGACATTGCAGTCTTCCCTCTGTGGAGGCCCATGGAGGGCACGGCTTGGAGGCAGGACCCATACAGAAGTCCCAGTGGCCCTAAACCAATCCTAGGGACTTGTGGGCTTGCAGCAGAGAGACTGTGGGGAGTCAGCGCTGAAAGGTTAGGCTCCTGCAATAGCTTTAAGTCTCCAGGAACAGCTGGAAGATTTGACTTTTAAAGCCACCTTCCCTCCCTAACTGCACAGGGCAAACCCCCCACCTTCAGGGTTGGCTGCACCAATTACACACAGAAATTTGGTGCACTGATTGGACCCCCAAAAGATTCGGACCCCCATTCACTGCATAGACAAAGTTGGGGAGAACTGGCTTGAGGGTAATAGGTGGCTTGGGGGCGCCATCTGTTGGTAAGTCAGACAAAATGTACCCCACCAAGCTGTAGCTCTGACAAATTAGAGATAATTGTTCAAATTAGCCTACATAGCCTAAAAGAACCCTATCAAGATAAGCAAATGCCAAGAGGCCAAAAACAACAGAAAATTTTAAAGCATATGAAGAAACCAGAAGATATGGATAACCCAAACCCAACCACCCAAATCAAAAAATCAGAGGAGATACAGTACTTGGAGCAATTAATCAAAGAAGTAATCACAAACAATGACATAATGGCACAAGATATAAAGGATCTGAAGAGACCCTAGAAGAGCATAAAGAAGAATTTGCAAGAGTAAATAAAAAAATACACGCTCTTACAGAAATAAAAGAAAGCATTCATCACATTAAAAGATTCTGGATACACATGGTACTAGATTAGAGGAAGCTGAGGAAAGAATAAGCAAACTCAAAGAGTGCAGAATGGAAAGTGAAAGTACAAAAGAAAGAATGGGGAAAAAATTAAAAAAATTGAAATGGATCTCAGGGATATGATGGACACCATAAAGCGCACCAATGTAAGAATGACTGGTGTTACATAAGGGAAAGAGAAGGGTAAAGGTCTAGGAAGAATATTCAAAGAAATTGTTGGGGAAAACTTCCCAACCCTTCTAAACAACATAATTATGCAAATCATAGACACCCAATGAACTATAAACAGAATAAATCCAAATAAACCCATTTGGAGACATATTCTGATCAGATTGTTAAATGCTGAAGAGAAGGAGCAAGTTCTGAAAGCAGCAAGAGAAAAGCAATTCACCACATACAAGGGAAGCAACATAAGACTAAGCAGTGACTACTCAGCAGCCACCATGGAGGCTAGAAGGCAGTGGTATGACATATTTAATATTCTGAAAGAGAAAAACTGCCAACCAAGAATTCTTTATCCAGAAACGGTCTCCTTCAAATTTCAGAGAGAGCATAAAATCTTCACAGAAAAGGAAATGCTGAGAGAATCTGTTAACAAGAGACTGCCCTACTTGAGATACTAAAGGGAGTCCTACTGGCAGAGAAAAAAAGAAAAGAGAAAGCGGTATGGAGAAGAGTTCAGAACTAAAGAGATTTAGTAAGAGTATGTTAAAGGAAATAAAGAGAGAGAGGGGAAAAATATATCTGACAAACATAAACCAAAAGGATAGGATGGCTGATTCAAGAAATGCCTTCATTGAATATGAATGGATTAAGCACCCCAGTTAAAAGATACAGACTGGCAGAATGGATAAAAATATGAACCATCAATATGTTGCTTAAAAGACACTCATCTTAGACACAGGGACACACAGAAATTGAAAGTGAAAGGTACAGCCAAAAGAAAGCAAGAGTAGCAATATTAATCTCAGATAAAATAGATTTAAATGCAAGGATGTTATAAGAGACAAAGAAGGTCATTACATACTAATAAAAGGGACAAATCAACAAGAAGAAATAACAATCATAAATGTCTATGCACCTAATCAAGGTGCCCCAAAATACATGAGACGAACATTGGCAGAACTGAAGGAAGCAACAGATGTTTCCACAATAATTGTGGGAGACTTCAATACATCACTGTCTCCTATAGATAGATCAACCAGACAGAGGACCAACAAGGAAACTGAAAAACTAAACAATCTGATAAATGAATTTGAATTAACAGACATATATAGAACATTACATCCCAAATCACCAGGACACACATTCTTCTCTAGTGCTCATGGAACTTTCTCCAGAATAGATCATATGCTGGGACATAAAACAAGCCTCAATAAATTTAAAAAGACTGAAATTATTCAAAGCACATTCTCTGATCACCATGGAAAACAATTAGAAGTCAATAACCATCAGAGACTTAGAACATTCACAAATACCTGGAGGTTAAAAAACACACTCCTGAACAATCAGTGGGTTAAAGAAGAAATAAAAGGAGAACTTGCTAAATCTAGAGAGATGAATGAAAATGAGAACACAACATATCAAGACTTATGGGATGCAGCAAAGGCGGTATCGAGGGGGAAATTTATAGCTCTAAATGCATACATTAAAAAGGAAAAAAGAGCTAAAGTCAAAGAACTAATGGAAAAACTGAAGAAGCTAGAAAATAAATAGCAAACTAATCCTAAACCAAGTAGAAAAAAGAAATAACAAGGATTAAAGGAGAAATAAATGACATAGAGAACAACAACAACAAAAAAAAGAGAGAGAATAAATAACACCAAAAGTTATTTCTTTGAGAAGATCAACAAGCTGGACAAGCCCCTAGCTAGACTGACAAAATCAAAAAGAGAGAAGACCCATGTAAACAAAATAATAAATGAGAGAGGTGATTACTACAAATCCTGAAGAAATTTTAAAAATTATAAGAGGATACTATGAACAATTGTATACCAAAAATTAGATAATGTAGAGGAAATGAACAATTTCCTGGAAACACATGAACAACCTAAACTTACCAGAGAAGAAATGGAAGACCTCAACCAACCAATCACAAGCAAAGAGATCCAATCAGTCATCAAAAAGCTTCCCACAAATAAATGCCCAGGGCCAGAAGTCGTCAAAGGGGAATTCTACCAAACTTTCTAAAAAGAACTGACATGAATCTTACTCAAACTCTTTCAAATCATTGAGGAAAATGGAACACTACCTAACTCATTTTATGATGCTAACATCACTCTAATACCAAAACCAGGTAAAGATGCTATAAGTTAGGAAAACTACATGCTGAGGAGAACCTAAGATGGCAGCTAGGTGAGACAGGGCAAAAAAAAAACACCTCCATGAAAAATACTGGATAAAAACCAGAAAGTGACCCAGAACACCAATTCCAGCAATGCACCAGCTGGACAAGTTCTGCTAAAACCACAGGGACCGTGCACTTGTTTAAACCGGGCGTCTGCATTCTGAAACAAGTGAGTAAAGCTGGCTGAAAGTCCCGCGACCATGCTGCAGTGTGGAGAAACTTCAGGTTGGCGTTTGGAGGTGGACTGGTTCTTCAAAAAAAAAAACAACAAAACAAAAACCCTGGAGTGGCTACAGATATGTCAGTGAGAACCGTGCAGTGAAGCACTGCAGGAGAGGGCTGTAGCCAACGCCTCGGTGTCTGGCGTGGAGGATAGCCCTCCCCACACCCACTGCTGATTGTCCCGGGGCTAGAGGGACAGAGGGGAGAGCCAAAAGGAGAAAGAAACCATGCCCCTCTGGCAGGTTGGAGACACTCCTGCCCGGGCCGGACCCACAGCCCAGAGCCATGCCAGGAAACCCAGTCTGACGGGGAGTGTATCCCATGGCACCGCGCACATGCCACAATATCGGCCGTGGACAGTGGCCTTGGGTGCACCCACAGATAGTTGTCCTGGAGCTGGGAAGGCAGAGCTGTGCAAAAAGGGGGGAGTTGAGACACCCCACTGAGCCATTTTTGCGTCAGGCTGGGAGCGCCCCTGCACGGCCCGGTGGCCCAGGGCTTCCCTTAAGGGAAGGCGTGCACTTGTGACATAGAACAGCCTTCCCTCAGCAGAGGTCCTGGAAGATCACAGCTATCAAGCAAAGCAAATGCCAAGAGGCCAAAAACAACAGAAAATCTTAAAGCATTTGATAAAACCAGACGATATGGAGAACCCAATCCCAAACAGCCAAATCAAAATATCAGAAGACACAGTACTTGGTGCAATTAATCAAAGGACTACAATCAAAGAAAGAAAGCATGGCACAGGACATAGAGGACATGAAGAAGAACATGGCACAGGATATAAGGGACATAAAGAAGACCCTAGAAGAGCATAAAGAAGAAATTGCAAGAGTAAATAAAAAAAATAGAAGATCTTATGGAAATAAAAGAAACTGTTGGCCAAATTAAAAAGACTCTGGATACTCATAATACAAGATTAGGGGAAGATGAACAATGACTCAGTGTCCTAGAGGACCACAGAACAGAAAATTAAAGAACAAAAGAAAGAATGGAGAAAAAAATTTAAAAAATCAAAATGGATCTCAGGGATACGATAGATAAAATAAAACGTCCAAATTTAAGACTCATTGGTGTCCCAGAAGGGGAAGAGAAGGGTAAAGGTCTAGAAAGAGTATTCAAAGAAATTGTTGGGGAGAACTTCCCCAACCTTCTACACAATATAAGTACACAAAGCATAAATGCCCAGAGAACTCCAAATGGAATAAATCCAAATAAACCCACTCCAAGACATATTCTGATCAGACTCTCAAATACTGAAGAGAAGGAGCAAGTTCTGAAAGCAGCAAGAGAAAAGCAATTCACCACATACAAAGGAAACAACATAAGACTAAATTATGACTACTCAGCAGCCACATTCTAAATGTGATTAATCCCACTAATGGAATGCTAGGGGAGGGGTGAAATGGGAAGATTTAGGCTGTTTCCACAAGTGAAAAAAAAAAAAAAGACAGTCTAAATAGATGACAGTTGAATGCCAAGGATGATCCTGGACGGGATCTGAGGATGGCAGACAGGAGGCTCAAAGGGACACAGTTGGGACATAAGAAAAAAAAGGAAATATAGAATGTAAGTTTTGTATCAATGTTAAATTTCTTGAACTTCTTAGCTGCACTTAATGGGATTGCATAAAAGAATGTTCTTGTTCATGGGAATTGTATATGTGAATTATAGTGTTTGTTCAAGGATGTGTGCAGCTAGCTCTCATATGTTCAGAAGACAGAGCAATAGATGCTGGATGATAGGGAGGGAGGGAGGGAAAGAAAGAAATGGTGTGACAGGATGTTAAAGTTGGTGGATCGGGGTATCGGGGAAGAGGGGTCAGGGTATGCTGTGTATGGAGTTTGTATTGTTTTTGCAACTGTTCCTGTAACTTTGAATTTATTTCAAAATAAAACAAAAAAAAAACTACATGCCAATCTCCCAAAAGAATACAGATGCAAAAATTCTCAACAAAATATTTGCAAATCAAATCCAAAGATATATTTAAAAAATCATACACCATGTCCAAGTGGGGTGACTTCCAGGCATGCAAGAATGGTTCAACATAAGAAAATCAGTCAATGTAATATAACACATTAAAATATCAAAAGGGAAAAATCAAATGACCATCTCAATAGATGCTGAAAAAGCATTTGACAAAATTCAGCATTCTTTTTTCATAAAAAACACTTCAAAAGGTAGGAATTGAAGGAAACTTTCTCAATATGATAAAGGGCATATATGAAAAACCCACAGCCAGCGTAGTACTCAATGATGAGAGACTGACAGCCTTCCCTCTAAGATCAGAAATGAGACAAGGATGCCTGCTGTCACCACTGTTATTCAACACTGTACTAGAAGTGCTAGCCAGAGCAATCTGACAAGACAAAGAAATAAAAGGCATCCAAATTGGAAAGGAAGAAGTAAAACAGTCATTATTTGCAGATGACATGATCTTATATCTGGAAAACCCTGAGGAACTGATGACACAGCTACTTAAGCTAATAAATAAATTTAGCAAAGTAGCAGGATACACGATTAATGCACATAAGTCAGTAATGTTCCTATACACTAGAAATGACCTAACTGAAGAGACACTCACGAAAAAGATACTGTTCTCAATAGCAACTAAAAAAATCAAGTACTTAGGAATAAACTTAACCAAAGATGTAAAAGCCTATACAAAGAAAACTACATAACTCCACTAAAAGAAATAGAAAGGGACCTTATTAGACAGAAAAATATTCCATGTTCATGGATAGGAAGGCTACATGTCATTAAGATGTCAATTCTACCCAAACTCATCTACAGATTCAATGCAATCCCAATCAAAATTCCAACAACCTAATCTGCAGACTTGGAAAAGCTAGTTATCAAATTTATTTGGAAAGGGAAGGTGCCTTGAATTGCAAGAAACACTCTAAAAAAGAAAAACGAAGTGGGAGGACTTACACACCCTGACTTTGAAGTTTATTATAAAGCCACAGTAGTCAAAACAGAATGGTACCGGCACAAAGACAGACATATTGATCAATGGAATCAAATTGAGAATTCGGAGAATGACCCCCAGATCTACGGCTGACTGACCTTTGATAAGGCCCCCAGAGCCACTGAACTGGGACATAACAGTTGTTTCAACAAATGGGGCTGGGAGAGTTGGATATCCATAACCAAAAGAATGAAAGAGGACCCCTACCTCACACCCTACACAAAAATTAACTCAAAGTGGATCAAAGACCTCAATATAAAAGACAGTACCATAAAACTCCTAGAAAATAAGGCAGGGAAACATCAAAACCTTGTATTAGGCGGCCACTTCCTAGACTTTACACCCAAAGCGCAAGCAACAAAAGAAAAAATAGATAAATGGGAACTCCTCAAGCTTAGAAGTTTCTGTGCCTCAAAGGAATTTGTCAAAAAGGTGAAGAGGCAGCCAACTCAATGGGAAAAAATTTTTGGAAACCATGTATCTGACAAAAGACTGATATCTTAAATATATAAAGAAATCCTACAACTCAATGACAATAGTACAGACAGCCCAATTATAAAACGGGCAAAAGATATGAAAAGACAGTTCTCTCAAGAGGAAATACAAATGGCCAAGAAACATATGAAAACATGTTCAGCTTCACTAGCTATTAGAGAGATGCAAATTAAGACCACAATGAGATACTATCTCACACCAATTTGAATGGCTGCCATTAAACAAACAGGAAACTACAAATGCTGGAGAGGATGTGGAGAAATTGGAACTCTTATTCATTGTTGGTGGGACTGTACAACGGTTCAGCCACTCTGGAAGTCAGTCTGGCAGTTCCTTAGAAAACTAGATATAGAGTTACCCTTCGATCCAGCAATTGCGCTTCTCAGTATATACCCAGAAAATCTGAAAGCAGTGACATGAACAGATACCTGCACGCCAATGTTCACAGCAGCACTATTCACAATTGCCAAGAGATGGTAACAACCCAAATGTCCTTCAACAGATAAGTGGATAAACCAAATGTGGTATATACACGATGGAATACTACGCGGCAGTAAGAAGGAACGATGTCGTGAAACATATGGCAACATGGATGAACCTTGAAGACATAATGCTGAGCGAAATAAGCCAGGCACAAAAAGAGAAATATTATATGCTAACACTAATGTGAACATTTAAAAACTGTAAAACAAATGGTTTATAATGTAGATGTAGCGAAACTAGCGATAGAGAGCAATTAATGAAGGCGAAATGATAACCCAATAAGAACAAATAAGTTATGGAGGGTAAACTTAATGTTCTGGGAATGCCCAGGAATGACTATGGTCTGTTAATTTCTGATGGGTATGGTAGGAACAAGGTCACAGATATGTTGCTATATTAGGTTATTTTCTTGGGGTTGAGTAGGAACATGCTGGAAGTAAAGTAGTTATTTTAGGTTAGTTGTCTTTTTCTTACTCCCTTGTTATGGTTTGTTTGAAATGTTTTTTTTTATTATTTTTTTAATTTTTTTTTATATAGTTAATTAAAAAAAAAAAACAATGAAAAAAATATGCAGAACCCCCTGAGAAGCTGGGGGAGAATGCAGGGGTGTTGGGCTCCCCCACCTCAATGGCTGCTGATGTGCTCACAGACATTGGGGGCTGGTGGTTTGATGGACCGAGCCCTCTACCACAGGACTCGTACTTGGGAAGACTATTGCTGCAAAGGAGAGGCTAGGCCTGCTTATAATTGTGCCTAAGAGTCTCCTCCCGAATGCCTCTTTGTTGCTCAGATGTGACACACTCTCCCTATCTAAGACAACTTGGCAGGTGAAATCACTGCCCTCTCCCCTACATGGGATCTGACACACAGGGGTGTAAATCTCCCTGTCAATGTGGAATATGACTCCCAGGGAGGAATCTAGACCTGGCATCATGGGATGGAGAACATCTTCTTGACCAAAAGGGGGATGTGAAATGAAAAGAAATAAGTTTCAGTGGCAGAGAGATTCCAAAAGGAGCCGAGCAGTCACTCTGGAGGGCACTCTTACGCACAAGATAGACAATCCTTTTTAGGTTCCAATGAATTGGGGTAGCTGGTGGTAGATACCTGAAACTATCAAACTACACTCAGAACCCTTGAATCTTGCAGATGATTGTATAAAAATGCAGCTTACGAGGGCTGACAATGTGATTGGGAAAGCCATATGGACCACACTTCCCTTTATCCAGTGTATGGATGGATGAGTAGAAAAATGGGAGCAAAAAAAAAAAAAAAAAGGCACCCAGTGTTCTTTTTTACTTTAATTGTTCTTTGTCACTTTAATTTTTATTATTATTTGTGAGTGTGTGGTAATGAAAATGTCCAAAAATTAATTTTGGGGATGAACGCACAACTATGTAATGGTATTGTGAACAACTGTATGCTTTGTATGACTACATGGTATATGAATAGATCTCAATAAAATTGAATTTAAAAAATTTATATGGAATGTGAACATGCATCAAATTGCTAAAAACATTCTAAAAAAGAAAAACGAAGTGGGAGGACTTACACTCCCTGACTTTGAAGCTTATTATAAAGCCACGGTAGTCAACACAGCATGGTATTGGCACAAAGACAGACATAGTGATCAATGGAATAGAATTGAGAATTAGGAGAATGACCCCCAGATCTATAGCTGACTGATCTTTGATAAGGCCCCCAAAGCCACTGAACTGCAACGTAACAGTCTGTTCAACAAATGGGTTGGGAGAACTGGATATCCATAATCAAAGTAATGTAAAAGGACCCCTACCTCACACCCTACACAAAAATTAACTCAAAATGGATTAAAGACCTCAATATAAGAGATAGTACCATAAAACTCCTCGAAGATAATATAGGGAAACATCTTCAAAACCTTGTATTAGGAGGTCACTTCCAAGACCTTACACCCAAAGCACAAGCAACACAAGAAAAAAATAGATAAATGGGAATTCTTCAAACTTAAAAGCTTCTGTACCTCAAAGGAAATTGTCAAAAAGGTGAAGAGGCAGCCAACTCAATGGGAAAAAATTTTTGGAAACCATGTATCTGACAAAAGACTGATATCTTGCATATATAAAGAAATCCTACAACTCAACAATAGTACAGACAGTCCAATCATAAAATGGGCAAAAGATATGAAAAGACAGTTCTCTCAAGAGGAAATACAAATGGCCAAAAAACACATGAAAAAATGTTCAGCTTCACTAGCTATTGTGGAGATGTAAATTAAGACCATAATGAGATATCATCTCACACCAATAGATTGGCTGCCATTAAACAAACAGGAAACTACAAATGCTGGAGAGGATGTGGAGAATTTGGAACTCTTATTCATTGTTGGTGGGACTATATAATGGTACAGCCACTCTGGAAGACAGTCTGATGGTTCCTTAGAAAACTAGATATACAGTTACTCTTCGACCCAGCAATCGCACTTCTCAGTATATACCCGGAAGACCTGAAAGCAGTGACACAAGCATATCTGCATGCCAATGTTCACAGTCGCAATATTCACAATTGCCAAGAGATGGAAACAACCCAAATGTCCTTCAACAGATGAGTGGATAAACCAAATGTGGTATATGCACACGATGGAATACTATGCGGCAGTAAGAAGGAATGATGGCATGAAACATACGACAACACGGATGAACCTTGATGACATAATGCTGAGCGAAATAAGCCAGGCACAAAAAGAGAAATATTGTATGTTCCCGCTAATGTGAAAAATGTAAAATAAATGGTTTATATTGTTGAATGTAGGGGACCTAGCAATAGACAGCAAATAGTGAAGGAGGAACTGTAATCAAATAAGAACAGATAAGTTATGGAGGGTAAACTTAATGTTCTTGGAATGCTCAGGAACGACTATGGTTTGTTAATTTCTGGCGGGTATGGTAGGAACAAGTTCACAGAAATGTAGTTATTTTTGGTTATTTGTTTCTTCTTATTCCTTTGTTTTGGTTTTGTTTGAAATTTTTTTTATTGCTTGTTTTTTAATTTTTTTGATGAAGTTAAAAAAACAATGAATGAGTGTGAAAAAAAGGAAATGAACAATGGGGGGAGGAGGGGAATGGAATGTTTCAGATACTTGTTTTTATACTAATTCTTATTTTATTTTTTGGAGTAATGGAAATGTTCAAAGATTGCACAACTATGAACAACTGTACACTTTGAAGGACTGTATGTTATGGGAATATATCTCAATAAAATTGCATTAAAAATCAGTAGTGTTTCTATACACTAATAAGGAGGATTCTGAGGAGGAAATCAAGAAAAAATTCCATTTACAATAGCACCTAAAGGAATAAAGTAGATATATATTTAACCATGAATGTAAAGGATCTATACACAGAAAACTACAAAATATTGCTAAAAGAAATTTTAAAAAGACATAAATAAATGGAAAGACATTCTGTGTTCATGGATTAGAAGGCTAAATGTCATTAAGATGTCAATTCTACCCAAATTAATTTGCAGATTCAACTCAATACCAATCAAAATCCCAACAGCTTACTTTGCAGAAATAGAAAAACCAATAATCAACTTTATTCGGAAGGGCAGGGTGCCCCAAACAGCCCAAAACATCTTGAGAAAAATGAAGTTGGAAGACACATACTTCCTGTCTTTAGAGCATATTACAATGCTACAGTGTCAAAACAGCACAGTACTGGCATAAGGATAGAAACATTGACCAATGGAATCCACTTGAGATTTCAGAAATAGACCTCACATCAATGGTCAACTGATTTTTGACAAGGATCCCAAGTCCACTCAACTGGGACAGAACAGTCTCTTCAATAAATGGTGCTGGGAGATCTGGATATCTAGATCTAAAAGCATGAAAGAGCACCCATATCACACAACTTATATAAAAATTAACTCAAAATGGACCAAAGACCTAAACATTAGAGCTAGGACCATAAAACTTCTAGAAGAAAATGCAGGGAAGCATCTTAAAGATGGTGCAGTAGGCGGTGGTTTTTAGACCTTACATCCAAAGCACAAGCAACGAAAGAAGAAATAGATACATGGGATCTCCTCAAAATTGAATACTTTTGTGCTTCAAAGGATTTTGTCAAGAAAGTAAAAAGGCAGCCTATTCAATGGGAGAAAATACTGGGAAACCACATATCCAATAAGGGTTTAATATCCAGAATATATAAAGAAATCCTACAACTCAATAATAAAAAGACAAACAACCGATAAAAAATGGGCATAAGACATGAATAGACACTTTTCCAAAGAGGATATACAAATTGCCAAAAAGCACATGGAAAGATCCTCAATTTCACTAGCTATTAGCAAAAAGAAAATCAAAGTCACAATGAGATGTCATTTCACACCTACTAGAATGGCCTTTATCAAAAAAAAAAAAAAAAAAACCAGGAAACTACAAGTGCTGGAGAGGATGTGGAGAAACAGGAACACTTATTTACTGCTGGTGGGAATGTAGAATGGTACAGCCACTTTGGAAGGTAGTTTGATGGTTCCTCAGGAAGCTAAGTATAGAACTGCCATACAATCTGGAAATACCATTACTAGGTACATACTCAAAAGAACTGAAAGCAGGGACACAAATAAACATTTGCATCCAATGTTTATAGCGGCATTATTCACCATTGCCAAAAGATGGAAACAGCCCAAGTGTCCATCAGCTGATGAGTGGATAAACAAACTGTAGTATTTACATATGCTGGAATATTATGCAGCTGTAAGAAGGAATGAAGTCTTGATGCATGTGACAACACGGGTGAACCTTGAGGACATTATGTTGAACAAAATAAGCCAGACACAAAAGTACAAATACTATATGGTCTCACTAATATGAACTAATTATAATGAGCAAACTCTGGGAGTTAAAATCTAGAGTATAGGTTACCAAGAGATAGAAAGAGCACAGAGAATGGGCATATGATGCTTCAAGTATACAGAATGTTCAATAAGATTGATTGTAAATGTTTGGAAATGGATAGAGGTGATGGTAGCACAATACTATAATTGTAATTAACAATGCTGAGTGCAAGTATGGTTGAAACGGCAAGTCTAGGGTCATGTATGTCACTAGAAGGAAAGCCAGAGGATAAAACATGGGACTGTATAATATAGCAAAACCTATTGTGAACAATGACTGTGGTTAATTGCACAAATCAAAGAAAGTTCTTATATGAACTAGAACAAATGTATGTCCCTACTACAAGGTGTTAATAATAGGGTGATATATGGGGGGAAATACAAACTTAATGCAAACTAAGGACTATAGTTAACAATAAAATTGTAATATTCTTTCAACAATTGTAACAAAGTTACTATAACAAAGGTAAGGGTCAATAATAAGGAGTATGGGATTTTTTTTTTTTTTTTGAGCAATGAGAATGTTCTCAAATTGATTGTGGTGGTGAATACATAATTATGTGGTTATACCAAGAGCCACTGATTGTATACTTTGGATGGATTATATGGTATGTGAATAAAACTGTTTAAAAAATTTCTCTTTGTGTGTTTTGGTTTGCTAAAGCTGCCAGAATGCAGTATTCCAGAAATAGGTTGGCTTTTACAGTGGGGATTTATTAGTTTGCAAATTTACAGTTCTAAGGCCATGAAAATGTCCCAATTAAGGCATCAACAGGATGATACCTTCTCTGAAGAAAGGCTGATGGCATCCAGAGAGCCTCTGTCACATGGGAAGGCATGTGGCCAGTGTCTGCTGATCCTTCTCTACCAGGTTTCATTGCTTTCAGGTTCTGGCTCTTTCAGGTTCTGTGGATCCTTGCTTGCTTCTCCCGGGCTTTCCTCTTCAAGCTTTCTGAGCATTTCTCTGAGCAATCTGGCTTTTTTTCTGTCCTTTATCCGCTCATAAAGGACTTCAGTAAAGGATTAAGGCCTTGAATTGGATGGGTCACATCTCAATTGAAACAACCTACTCAAAAGTCCCACCCACAATAGGTCTGCACCCACAAGACTGCACTAAAAGAACATGGCCTTTTTCAGGGTACATAACAGCTTCAAACCAGCATGGATGTCTTGTGGCCCAAGGGCTTGCAAATACTGACACAGGAAGTCACCCAGGATTTTGAGTGAGAACTTGCTGCAGTCTAAAGAAACAGATACTCTGGGACGCTATCTCATCTACATTCTCAGTATCATATGATTCAGGGTCCTTAGACATGACTTAGAATAATGCTATTTATTAAAGAGAACTGAGTCCCAAAGTGGGGAAGGGGTTTGCCCTGGGTCCAACTGCCAGCAAGTGGCTAAATCTCAACCCTGCCCCTGTGTGCTGGTTTGAAACTGTTATGGACCCCAAAAGAGCCAAGATCTTTTAGTCCAATCTTGTTGCATGGAACCTTTTGATTGTTTCCTTGGAGATGTGATTCACTCAACTGTGGGTGAGACCTTTGGTCAAATTATTTCCATGGAGGTGTGGACCACATCCATTCAGGGTGGGTCTTGATTAGTTCACTGGAGTACTTAAGAGAGCTCAAAAGCCGATACAGATGCTGATGCTTGGAGACACTTGGAGATGCAGATAGAAGGACTTCTGGAGATGCTAAGCTAAGAGACAAAGGCCAGAATTTGCCCCACAGAAGCTAAGAGAGGGCTCCCAGATGCTTAGAGAGAAAGCCCCAGGAGAACCAGAGAGCTGAGAGAAGCTAAAGAGAGACAAGCCCAGAGACATTTTGGAAAAAGCCATTCTGCAATGCAACCCAGGAGCAAAGGACCAGCAGACGACAGCCATGTGCCTTCCCAGCTGACAGAGGTGTTCTGGACGTCATTGGCCTTTCTTCAGTGAAGGTATCCTCTTGTTGATGCCTTAGTTTGGACAATTTTATGGACATCTGTGAACTAATAAATCCCCTTTATAAAAGTCAATCCATTTCTGGTATTTTGCATAATGGTAGCATTAGAAACTGAAACAACCTACCTCCGGGGGCTATTTCCCCCCACCAATGGTCACCCCACATTGGCCAGGTTCCCATCCAGCCACAGCTTCCCTATATCACCTGCCTGAGTGGGGTCTGTTAAAAGTGAACACTAGACTCAGGCTCGGCAAGCCTTGCCCATGTCCATTCCACCACAACTTCTCTCGGTGCACTCTGGACTGACATAGTTAATAAAAGTCAGCCCTACCTCGGCGATCAGACAGAAAAGCTCTAACCACCCCAGGCATTTCCAAGGGACATTTCAAAGGACATCATTAATTCTCAATAAAGCTCTCCCCTACCAGCACTTCCCAATTACAGTCTTGACATTCCCAATTTATGATACAAAAATCCTCAGCCATTTAATGAAGAAAAAAGGCCTACTTTTAAAAAATACATATATTTGCCTGAATAGCCTAAATATCTCAGCTAATTTTCCAAAATAAAAACAAAACTAACCCAAGTAATCTTCTCTGCCTCTTTTTTCCCCCTTACGAACTCCCTCCCTAGTTCATATATTGTTTTGGGAAAGGGGCAATAAATCACATTATTCTCGAGGACTGGGGGCTTATTTTTTGGAATATCTGCCACGCCCACCTCCCCAAAAGCTTTGCAGCTTCCAGTGTGAGGAAAAACCTGAACATCTATTAGGGCCTGACCAAAAGGCAGGAAGCTCCTGCAGAATAATAAATACAAGCCAGGGAAGTTCTGCCCAAAGCATGTTCCTCCATTGCATTATATTTCCAGATATATTTCAGCCAGGCAAAGGCCCTGCTGATCTGCTACCACCCACTGTGTGCCAGGAATGTGCTAGATGCTTTACATTCTCCATCTCATGTGGTTCTCAATAAGAGCACTATGAAGTAGGAATTAACGCCTTTAAACATAAAGAAGCCAGGCCCCAAATAAACTCACTACCTTCATCCTTAGGGGACCTCCGGGCACCAGAAAGAAACCACAAGATAAAGAAATCAATAAACTTTCTAACCTGAAGGAGGTTATTTGGAGCTCCTCAAGTACTCACTAATCATGAAATATTTATGTAATATTTTACTTTTAAAACCAGGAAGTGCCAAGACCAGACACAGTTTGGGTTGCTACCTGAATCTGTGCTCCCGGAATTGCAATTGGAAGACCCCAAATAAGTGTCATTGTTTTCTTGCAAAAAAAAAAAAAAAAAAAGAAAGAAGAAAAGAAAAGAAAAAGAAAAAGAAAAAGAAAAGCCAGCCCCAGGGAGATTCAGTGATTGCCCTCATGTTCCCAGCTGGGATTGGAGCCCACAAGTGTGTTTGATTCCGAAGTCGCTAGTGGATAGCACTGAGGTTGGGGTAGGGAAAGGAAAGGGGAACTTGGATTATTTTTTATCCTCATTTCCCCCCCTAAGCAAGGAGATGGCCGATAGAGTTGGGGAAGATAGTCTCTGGACTACCAGAGGATACACTGGGGTGCAGTGAAGACGGAAAATAAGGGGTGAATGCCCACAGGAATTTCCCTATCAGCAGCACGAATTTCCAGCCTAGCCCACCACAGCCCAGCACAGCCTGACGGTGCTGCAGGGCTCAGACGCACACCCAGGGAAAAAGCAACAGAGGCGCCGCAGCTAATTAATCAGACTTCCCCTCCCCACCACTACCACCACCACCACCACGGCGAAACTGCACCCGCAAGCGCCCTTCAGTTCCTAGCCGCGCGGCAGCGTCGGCACCGGCTCTACCTGTAGTGTGCAGGTGACGAAATCTTCGCGTGCGGCCAGGGACGCAGATGGCGAATCCTTTGCAGGAGCTCCAGGTTTCAACACTCCAGGTGTGCGGTGGCGAATTCCTCCTCGCGCGCTCCAGGAACGCACTGGCCAACCTTTTCGTCCGCGCCCCAAGTATAAGCGTTCCCGCCAACTCACCCTTGCGCTGCGCTTCCTCCTCCCCCAGCGATCCTGCTCCCCCACACCCTACTCCGAAGCCCGCCCCTCACCTGCACCATGGCGGGCAGCGGCAGCACAGCCCGGCGGCGACGGCCGAAGCGAAACTTGGCCGCCTTGTAGATCTTCCAGTAGACGAAGAGCACCACGCCGAGCGGTAAGTAGAAGGCGCCGCAGGTGGAGAAGACGGCATAAGAGGGTTCTTGGCTCACCTGGCAGCGCTGGAGCCGGGCGTCGTACGCCTCGCCCCAGCCAAAGAGCAGCGGCGCAAGGGCGATGAGCGCCGAGAGCGCCCAGGTGAGCGCGATCATGAGCGCCGACGCGCGGCGGCGGGTGCGCAGCGTGTACTGCAGGTGGCGCGTGATGGTCCAGTAGCGGTCCAGGGCGATGGCCGCCACGTTCCAAATGCTGGCCGTGCAGCACAGCACGTCGAAGGAGATCCACACCTGGCACAGGCTCCGGCCCAGCCGCCAACGCCGCCCGGTAGACAGCTCGCTCACCAGGCTCAGGGGCATCACCAGCGCCGCCACCAGCACGTCCGACACGGCCGTCGAGGCCACCAAGTTGTGTGGCACGCGATGGAAGGCGCGGACGCGCAGGATGGTGACCAGAACAAGCAGGTTCCACAGGAAGGTGGCCACGATCAGCAGCACGAGCAGTGTCACCACCAGCACGGTAAAGACGGAGAAGGGTGGCTCCCGGCCCGCCAGTGCGGCGCCACTCAGGGTCGACGCGACGACCACGTCTGGGCTTGGGTTGCTGCTGCAGGCCTCGGGTCCCCGGGATGGAGAGTCGGCGGCGGCGGCCACCGAGAGGCTAGTGGCTTCCATGGCACGCGGTGAGCTGGATCTGGGCTCCCTGGCAGGGGGCGCACGCGCGGCCTGGGGTTCGGCGTGTACGGGGCGAGTAGGGGCGCGAGAGGGCGCACTGCGCGCCCGGCGAGGGTCGAGACGGGTCCAGGTCGCTTTATCCTGTTCCCTCTTTCGGGACGGCAGACGCTGCGTCCCCAACCCCCTTTGGCGCCTCTACCTGGAGCCCTGGTGGACCCTCTTTTCCAGTGGCGGAAAATAGAGAGTGGGACCCGCAGTCCGGCTCCGCGCGGTCCGGCGCACCAGGCCCTCCCACCTCCTGGCGGTCCCCGGGGTAACCGGAGGCGGAAGGGCTGGGAATGCGAGAGCGCAGCCGAGTGTCCGCGCAGGGGCGGGCTTGGAGAGCTGCCCCGTGTCCCCCACACTCCCGGCGGCGGTTGGAGCCGAGCGGCACTGGGGGTGGGCTGGAGCAGCCGCCAGTAGGAGCCTGGTTTCCACGCTGTTCCCTGCGGGTTTCCCCGCCTCGGCGGAGCGGAGAGAACCTGGCAGTGGCGGTCTCGGAATTCGCTTTACGGTCTTGCAGGAATTCCTTAGTAGCTACCTTCGCAGAGCCCTCGGACGAGCGTAGCTGCACAGTGTGACTTCGGGAAACAGACGGGCCCGCCCTCTTCCGGCCAGAAGAGTGCTGGGTTTCCTCGAGTCGGCGGCCTTATATATACCTGACCATTGAGACTCAGGTACTGGAGTATGTAAAATAGAAATCTCCTAAACCCGGCTCCATCCACCGCGTCGGGCTCAGCGACCTACCCGGGAGAGGTTCACTCTCCGGCTCTATGCAGAAAAGAGCAGGTTTGTGGAGGGTTGGAAGAGCAAGGGTGGGCACTTACAACCTCGTTGCCGACTCCAGTCCTGCCCCCATCAGATCTCCACGCAGACAAAACGCCCAGTCTCCCCTTTCCAGTTTTAACCTTCCTGATCCGCAGGGCCTCAGCGCCTTCCAGTTCTTCACATCCTGGTTAAAGCTGGAGTTCTTTTGTTGGCTCAGGGGCAGAGATCCAGTTGGAAAGGAGAAATTCCCCTACCCCCTCCTCCCGTTTTTAGTCTCACTACGTTTTCTTAAAACAGTGCAGTCATAATTAAATAAACATAAAGCTCCAGGGCTTGGATGCCCGGGAGTAAAACAGTACAGAGCCCAAACGGCCACTTCTCTTTTCAGCACATCAGGAGTGGCAGGCATCCACAGGCGTCTTACTAAAACTCCAGAAAGAGGAAAAGGCCTCCTGCAGGGGAGCCTGGGGTGGCCCTGCACCCTGAAAGGCAGCCCTCCTCCAGGAAGACCCCCTAGGCTGCAGCAGGGGGACCGGCTTTTTTCCCTGGTCCTGAGTGTCTTGTCACCAAGCAGTCCCATCCCTGGCAGCAGGGGGAATGTCGACGGGGGTGCACCTTGCAGGGTGTGTCCCCTCTGCTCTAGCACCTCCAGTAGCATCCTTCTCCTTTACCCCTTTACTCTCCCTTCCTCCTCAGCTCACAGAACAGGTACTTTCTGCTTTGTGGGCACAGAGTAATACACGTGTTATGACACAGTTCTAGCTTACACAGACTGGGTAACACACTCATGGAGCATTAAAAGCAATAATGACAGAGGAGTCAAAATAAAAATACTTGGACATGGAGGGATTAGTGTCAAGTGGTTGATAAAAATGACAGAAACGGCAGGCTGTTGAGATGGAGTTGTAGTTAGGGAGCATCCTGGAGGAGAAGGCTGCTGAGGTTTTACTGAAGCCTCTGGAAGGGATTTGGATATTGGACAAGATGAATGGAAGGTTGGACCTTGGAGCAGGCTGGCCTGGCTGGAGTGCAAAAGGCTGGCATCCCCCTGGAAAGCAAGCAGGAGGTGATCCTTCAGGGGGGAGGGTTGAGTTTTGCAAGATTTTTGAGCAAATAGACATGATGAAGAGAATCCTGTCGAAGGAAATGATAGCTAGACTTTGAGATACTTTCGCAAGATTTTTCTTCCTATATTATTGAACAAACACTATAGCAAGAGCAAAGAATATTAAAATCATTCACACTGTGTCACTCTGATACAATGACACGTTTTTATTTTCCAGCCTTTGCTCCTATCCACATACATTTTTCCTCTTTATAGTCATCTTTTTTTTTTATTTTACAGACTTCTCTTAACGTTTTTCACGTTGCTACATCTTTGATATTATACTACTTATTATGTACTATTTATTATGACTTTGGGCAACTTAGGCTTTCTGAGACTCAGTTTCCTCCTCTGAAAAATGGGGATATTTATACCTATCACAAGATTGTCATAAGGCTAAAATTAGATAAAGCTTTAGCACAGGGTTGATAAAGTGTGCAATAAATTATGACCTGCTACTATTTTTAACTTCCTGACTCAATCTTAGAATTCTGTTCTTTTCTGATCTTTGGATGTGGATCGTATTTTTAGATGTTTTAATCTCTCTAATTTTTGTAAGAACCAAACACATTCACACCATTTCACTTAATCTTGTCTGCCACCGTTTTAGGCATCATTCCAATTTTTCAGATGAAGAAACTGAGAAACTGAGCAAGGTATGTTGGCTTGGGATTGAAACCTGAGGCTCTGTTCTTCTGACTGCAGATCTCCCATTTGTCCATGACACCAAACTGCCCTCCGTACACTGGATTGGGGGTTCAGTCTGACTGTTTTCACTTAGCTCTTCCGTATAAATAGTTTCATGTGGTGGTAAAGTCCCCATGTGTGTCATTTTATAAAACTATATTGTGTCTCAATTACAAGCCATCTCTGACAGCATCCCCTTGCTCCCTGCTCTCCAGCCACATTGGCCTGACAAGCACATTTCTGTTCTCAGGGATTTCCTGTATACTGTTCCCTGTACCCGAGATGCTTTTCCCTCAGATAGGTGTGACTTGTTCAGGTCTCTGTTCCAGCATCACTATCTTAGGCCTTCCCTGATGATCAATCAAATCTCAAAACGTGGAACCTTCCAGTGTTCTCTTTTCCTCTACTCTGCTTTATTTGTCTTCACAGCACTTTACAGTACAGACATCATATTATTTATGTAATCCCCTCTTTACTACCTGCCTTCCCCACTAAAATGTAAGCTCTTCTTGGGCAGGGAACTTGTTTACTGCTATATCCTTAGCATCTAGTTCTGTGCCAGACACATAAAAGGGAATTCAATAAATTTGAAAATACATTTGTTGAATGAATGAATGAATGAATGAATGAGAGAGACACTGTGGGAGGGGTGATCCGGGTCCCTGAGCACCCCTGCAGGTTCTTCCTGGGTATGCAAAGAATGCAAGGTGCTGACCAGTCATTTCCCAGGACATTTCTCTGAATTGCGTTTGCAACAAGCGGCCTTAAAGAATGAGGTAGTCTCTCCCCTAAGACAATTTAATATTAAAGTAGTGACACCCCCAAGTTCACCATCCCTGTCCTGTAACAGACCCCACTGTGTGTGCAGGCATCCACCACGGGCCCTTGCCAACACCCCCACGAGACTTGGAGGACACGGGGACCTGGCACAAATGAACATGAAGCTCTGTGAACAGCTCCTGTCTGCAGTACTGAAGTCCTTTGTGTCTGACCCAAGAGTCTCGACTCTTCTGCCAGCGTCCATGACACAGTAACAGGCTAACTTGCTAGCTGGCAAGTCGGGCAAAATCTCAGACCCTGCACAGTGCTTGACAGGCATTATGATTTCTCATAATAACAATTAGCAGAATAAATCATTTCCCTTTGGATATTATTTCCTTAATACATATTCTCCCAAATGTAATAACTGAGTTAAAATGTAGGAACAGTATCATTGTTTTTTTACATGTTTCCAAATTGTACCTCAGAGAGATTTAATGGATTTACTATTCTCTTAGCCCTGGCTTTGGAGAAATACAAGAGAGAGAGTGAAAGTCTTACTCAAATCAATTTTGTCATTAAAAAAAGTTTAATTGGTGTATGATACATTTGAATTGTTTTATATTGCATTTCTATATTGGCTTAAAAAGCTGCATTTTTCCTACATGGTGATTTATTATCTATATATCTTTGTGTAGAAGCCATTCATCCCCTTTTAATTACTTTCTAAAGAAATCTGAGTACTGACCTTATGGGCATTTATCAGTTTTAATGTATTTCATAAGCAGATTTTGATAGTTTTATTGTTGTGTAATTATTCCCTGTTACACCTCTGTTTGCATTTATTTTGTTACATTTTGTTGAATAAAATTTTCATTTATATAATAGAACACATTGATTTTGTCTCCATCAATGCCCTGAACTTACTCAGTGATCACAAATTGCTTTCTTGTCCCTTATTTTCTTTATTGAAGTTCATGAATAGATTTTTAAAAATTACCTCTCTGGTCCCTCTGGAGTCACTGCGGCAAAGAGGAGGAGAAGGTGATTGGCCTTCTCACCCCCCTGCTGTGTGCAATCCTGTCCAGTACTGCCCAACCCTAATTTTTTAAATATAATTGTATTGAGATATATTCACACACCATACAGTCCATCCAAAGTATACAATCAATGGTTCACACTGTCATCACGTTTGTGTATTCATCACCATGATCATTTTTAGAAATTTGCATTACTCCTGAAAAAGAAATAAAAGAAAAAAGAAGAACCCAAACATCCCTACTCCTTACCCCTCCCTCTTATTGACCACTAGTATTGCACTCTACCCAATTTTAAGACTTTCAATAGAGGTAGGTTAACTAAGACAGTGTAGTATTGTCAGAGAGAGAGATATACCTCAGTGGAACAGAACAAAAGTAGATCCTGAAGTAGACCCATACAAACATGGGCACCTTTTTTTTTTTTTTTTTGCCATATAGTTACACAATCATTATCAAAGATCAAGACTACTGGTTTATAGTTCAGCAACTTCAGGTATTTCCTTATGGCTATTCTAAAACACAAGACACTAAAAAGAAATATCTATATAATAATGAGTCAGTAGTCACAGTCATTTGTTAAATCCAAATTTCTCAGTTACACCTCCTCCCTCTCATTTGATCTTGCTCTCAATCTTCAGGAATATCTGGGCAATGACCATTTTAACTTCTTCATGATGGAAAGGGGTGTTGACCTTATGGGACAGAGGAATGAAACTGGCTGATGTTCTTGGAGAGATGGGTACCTCTGGGTTTCAGGGCTTGTCTGTCATAGGATCAATCTGGAGGCCTTACGTTTCTGAAGAAATAAACTTACTAAGAAAAACTTTTATGGAGACTTAGATAGCACTCAGTGCACTCCCTAGGGCTTTCAGGAATACTGTTGGTTGGGGCTTGGCATTCTGTGGTAGTTTGCAATATCTGACTGAAACTTGCATAAGAGTAACCTCCACAATGACCTCTTGACTCCATTTGAAATCTCTCAGCCACTGAAACTTTATTTTGTTCCATTTCTTTTCTGCCTTTTGGTCCAGAAGGCATTCTCAATCCCACAAGGCCAGGGCCAGGCTCACCCTGGGAGTCACGTCCCTTGTTGCCAGGGAGACTTTTATGCCCCTGGAAGTCATGTCCCACGTAGAGGGGAGGGCAGTGAGTTTATCTGCAGAGTTGGCTTAAAGAGAATGGCCACATACGAGCAACAAAAGGCTACTGGGGGTGACTCTTGGGCATAATAATATGCAGGCCTAGCTTCTCCACTGCAGAGATAAGTGTCATAAGGGAAAACCTCAAAATCAAGGGCTTGGCTTATTAAATTGTGAGTCCCTATTGCCTGAGAGAACATCAGGAATTCCCCAGGTTGGGAAATTTAATAGTTCCATATTTTTCCACAGTCCCTCAGATGTTGCAAATACTTTTTCATTTTCTGCCCAAAATTCTCTGGAATGTATCTGGGTATTACATTAACCTGTACGGTACAGAATAATAGGATCTCATTCCCTATTCTAAGTTCCAGGTATTTAGGTTAATTTAAATAAACTGACAAGACAGGTTAAATTAGATAGTATGCTACAGAAAATTTAAATTTTGGACCTAATAAACATCTCCTGCTCTGGTCTCATACAGAAGTTGAAGTTTTAAAATACAGGCAATATCATCCTATACCCCATATTCTGATTTACTTTAGTGCTAAGCAGATCCATTTCATTCATATCTCCAATTGGAGTATGAGCTCTTATTTGGCTTAACAGTTTCAGCCTAATTTTGAACCCTCATAAAGTGTGATGGTACAAAGAAGGGTAAGATATTGTCCCTACCCTGGAGGATATTTCATCCATCAGACACCAAAATCTATTTACCTCATAACTATAACACAGCAAGATGTGCTAATGGTTGATTAGGAGTATAATCAAAGACTTCTGACCATGCTGGAGGACAGCGATCACCTCCAATGAGGGGGAGCAGAGAAGGCATCTTGGGGGAGGCAGTTTTTAACCTGGATCTCAAAAGATGGGTAAGATTTTCAGAGCTGGGGGAGGTGGAGAGAGGAGGGAGGTATAGCTGGCAGGAGGAGAGTGAGCAAAGGGGTAGAGGCAAAAGAACGAGAAGTCAAATAACAACGGCAGCAGAGAATGATCAGGAAGCGCCCAGCATTGATTAAAGGGTAGTTCATTCACTTATGGTTTGTCAATTTTTGGTTTTAGAGCAATCAAAAATTTCAGCCATCTTTATTCAGTCAATCCTTTCATTTCTCTTGAGGACTGCCATTTATCTCCCTGATTATCTTTTTTGTTGTTATTAAAAAGAATTCATTCTTTTGTATTATTGCTCTTGTGTTCGTCCAGATGATTTTTAACCTCATTTCATAGGCTCTTTCTCTATTAGGCATCACGTCTCAGACCAGTGTTACCTCCTTTGAGAAGCTGGTGCTGTACCCCACACCCACCCCATGCTCAGTCCCGGCTGGTGCCCCTGAAGCCACATGACTGGGACAGGGGAACATCTCTACCTCCCCGTTAGATGGCAGGCTCCTGAGGGCAGGGCCTGGGCCTCTCCCTGATCTCCTCAGCATCCACACAGGGCCAGCATAGTCTCAGTAAAAGCAGATGGATGGAGGGCGGGGCAAGATGGCAGACTGGTGAGCTGTATGTTTTAGTTACTCCTCCAGGAAAGTAGGTAAAAAGCCAGGAACTGCGTGGACTGGACACCACAGAGCAATCTGTCTTTGGGCATACTTCATACAACACTCATGAAAACGTGGAACTGCTGAGATCAGCGAAATCTGTAAGTTTTTGCGGCCACGGGACCCGCGCCCCTCCCTGCCAGGCTCAGTCCCGGGGGAGGAGGGGCTGTCAGCTCCGGGAAGGAGAAGGGAGAATTGCAGTGGCTGCCCTTATCGGAAACTCATTCTACTGATTCAAACTCCAACCATAGATAGACTGAGACCAGACACCAGAGACTCTGAGAGCAGCCAGCCCAGCAGTGAGGAGACAGACATAGAATAAAAACAACACGAAAAACTCCAAAATAAAAGCAGAGGATTTTTGGAGTTCTGGTGAACACAGAAAGGGGAAGGGCGGAGATCAGGCCTTGAGGCGCATATGCAAATCCCGAAGCAAAGCTGATCTCTCTGCCCTGTGCACCTTTCCTTAATGGCCCTGGTTGCTTTGTCTATTAGCATTTCAATAACCCATTAGATCTCTGAGGAGGGCCGTTTTTTTTTTTTTTTTTTAAATCCTTTTTGCTTTTTCTAAAACAATTACTCTAAGAAGCTCAATACAGAAAGCTTCAAAGAATTGAAATTTGGGCACGTCAAGTCAAGAGCAGAATTAAGAGAGCTCTGAGACAAAAGGCAATATTCCAGTGGCTGAGAAAATTCACTAAACAACACAACTTCCCAAGAAAAGGGGGGTGTCCGCTCACAGCCACCATCCTGGTGGACAGGAAACACTCCTGCCCATCGCCAGCCCCATAGCCCAGAGCTGCCCCAGACAACCCAGTGTGACGGAAGTGCTTCAAATAACAGGCACACACCACAAAACTGGGCGTGGACATTAGCCTTCCCTGCAACCTCAGCTGAATGTCCCAGAGCTGGGAAGGGGGAGCAGTGTGAATTAACAGAGCCCCATTCAGCCATCATTTGAGCAGACTGGGAGCCTCCCAACACAGCCCAGCAGCCCAGAACTGCCCTGGGGGGACGGCACTCACCTGTGACATAGCACAGTCATCCCTCAACAGAGGACCCGGGGTGCACAGCCTGGAAGAGGGGCCCACTTGCAAGTCTCAGGAGCCATACGCCAATACCAAAGACTTGTGGGTCAGTGGCAGAGACAAACTGTGGCAGGACTGAACTGAAGGATTAGACTATTGCAGCAGCTTTAAAACTCCAGGATCATCAGGGAGATTTGATTGTTAGGGCCACCCCCCCTCCCCGACTGCCCAGAAACACGCCCCACATACAGGGCAGGCAACACCAACTACACACGCAAGCTTGGTACACACCAATTGGGCCCCACAAGACTCACTCCCCCCACTCACCAAAAAGGCTAAGCAGGGGAGATCTGGCTTGTGGAGAACAGGTGGCTCATGGACGCCACCTGCTGGTTAGTTAGAGAAAGTGTACTCCACGAAGCTGTAGATCTGATAAATTAGAGATAAGGACTTCAACTGGTCTACAAACCCTAAAAGAACCCTATCAAGTTCAGCAAATGCCACGAGGCCAAAAACAACAGAAAATTATAAAGCATATGAAAAAACCAGACGATATGGATAACACAAGCCCAAGCACCCAAATCAAAAGACCAGAAGAGACACACCACCTAGAGCAGCTACTCAAAGAACTAAAGATGAACAATGAGACCCTAGTACGGGATATGAAGGAAATCAAGAAGACCCTAGAAGAGCATAAAGAAGACATTGCAAGACTAAATAAAAAAATGGATGATCTTATGGAAATTAAAGAAACTGTTGACCAAATTAAAAAGATTCTGGACACTCATAGTACAAGACTAGAGGAAGTTGAACAACGAATCAGTGACCTGGAAGATGACAGAATGGAAAATGAAAGCATAAAAGAAAGAATGGGGAAAAAAATTGAAAAACTCGAAATGGACCTCAGGGATATGATAGATAATATGAAACGTACGAATATAAGACTCATTGGTGTCCCAGAAGGGGAAGAAAAGGGTAAAGGTCTAGGAAGGGTATTCAAAGAAATTGTTGGGGAAAACTTCCCAAATCTTCTAAACAACATAAATACACAAATCATAAATGCTCAGCGAACTCCAAATAGAATACATCCAAAAAAACCCACTCCGAGACATATACTGATCACACTGTCAAACATAGAAGAGAAGGAGCAAGTTCTGAAAGCAGCAAGAGAAAAGCAATTCACCACATACAAAGGAAACAGCATAAGACTAAGTAGTGACTACTCAGCAGCCACCATGGAGGCAAGAAGGCAGTGGCACGATATATTTAAAATTCTGAGTGAGAGGAATTTCCAGCCAAGAATACTTTATCCAGCAAAGCTCTCCTTCAAATTTGAGGGAGAGCTTAAATTTTTCACAGACAAAGAAATGCTGAGAGAATTTGCTAACAAGAGACCTGCCCTACTGGAGATACTAAAGGGAGCCCTACAGACAGAGAAACAAAGACAGGACAGAGAGACCTGGAGAAAGGTTCAGTACTAAAGAGATTCGGTATGGGTACAATAAAGGATATTAATAGAGAGAGGGAAAAATATGGCAAACATAATCCAAAGGATAAGATGGCCGATTCAAGAAATGCCTTCACGGTTTTAACGTTGAATGTAAATGGATTAAACTCCCCAATTAAAAGATATAGATTCGCAGAATGGATCAAAAAAAAATGAACCATCAATATGTTGCATACAAGAGACTCATCTTAGACACAGGGACACAAAGAAACTGAAAGTGAAAGGATGGAAAAAAATATTTCATGCAAGCTACAGCCAAAAGAAAGCAGGTGTAGCAATATTAATCTCAGATAAAATAGACTTCAAATGCAGGGATGTTTTGAGAGACAAAGAAGGCCACTACATACTAATAAAAGGGGCAATTCAGCAAGAAGAAATAACAATCGTAAATGTCTATGCACCCAATCAAGGTGCCACAAAATACATGAGAGAAACATTGGCAAAACTAAAGGAAGCAATTGATGTTTCCACAATAATTGTGGGAGACTTCAACACATCACTCTCTCCTATAGATAGATCAACCAGACAGAAGACCAATAAGGAAATTGAAAACCTAAACAATCTGATAAATGAATTAGATTTAACAGACATCTACAGGACATTACATCCCAAATCACCAGGATACACATACTTTTCTAGTGCTCACGGAACTTTCTCCAGAATAGATCATATGCTGGGACATAAAACAAGCCTCAATAAATTTAAAAAGATTGAAATTATTCAAAGCACATTCTCTGACCACAATGGAATACAATTAGAAGTCAATAACCATCAGAGACTTAGAAAATTCACAAATACCTGGAGGTTAAACAACACACTCCTAAACAATCAGTGGGTTAAAGAAGAAATAGCAAGAGAAAATTGCTAAATATATAGAGACGAATGAAAATGAGAACACAACATACCAAACCTATGGGATGCAGCAAAAGCAGTGCTAAGGGGGAAATTTATAGCACTAAACGCATATATTAAAAAGGAAGAAAGAGCCAAAATCAAAGAATTAATGGATCAACTGAAGAAGCTAGAAAATGAACAGCAAACCAATCCTAAACCAAGTACAAGAAAAGAAATAACAAGGATTAAAGCAGAAATAAATGACATAGAGAACAAAAAAACAATAGAAAGGATAAATATCACCAAAAGTTGGTTCTTTGAGAAGATCAACAAGATTGACAAGCCCCTAGCTAGACTGACAAAATCAAAAAGAGAGAAGACCCATATAAACAAAATAATGAATGAAAAAGGTAACATAACTGCAGATCCTGAAGAAATTAAAAAAATTATAAGAGGATATTATGAACAACTGTATGGCAACAAACTGGATAATGTAGAAGAAATGGACAATTTCCTGGAAACATATGAACAACCTAGACTGACCAGAGAAGAAATAGAAGACCTCAACCAACCCATCACAAGCAAAGAGATCCAATCAGTCATCAAAAATCTTCCCACAAATAAATGCCCAGGGCCAGATGGCTTCACAGGGGAATTCTACCAAACTTTCCAGAAAGAACTGACACCAATCTTACTCAAACTCTTTCAAAACATTGAAGAAAATGGAACACTACCTAACTCATTTTATGAAGCTAACATCAATCTAATACCAAAACCAGGCAAAGATGCCACAAAAAAGGAAAACTACCGGCCAATCTCCCTAATGAATATAGATGCAAAAATCCTCAACAAAATACTTGCAAATCGAATCCAAAGACACATTAAAAAAATCATACACCATGACCAAGTGGGGTTCATTCCAGGCATGCAAGGATGGTTCAACATAAGAAAAACAATCAATGTATTACAACACATTAAAAACTCGAAAGGGAAAAATCAATTGATCATCTCAATAGATGCTGAAAAAGCATTTGACAAAATCCAACATCCCTTTTTGATAAAAACACTTCAAAAGGTAGGAATTGAAGGAAACTTCCTCAACATGATAAAGAGCATATATGAAAAACCCACAGCCAGCATAGTACTCAATGGTGAGAGACTGAAAGCCTTCCCTCTAAGATCAGGAACAAGACAAGGATGCCCGCTGTCACCACTGTTATTCAACATTGTGCTGGAAGTGCTAGCCAGGGCAATCCGGCAAGACAAAGAAATAAAAGGCATCCAAATTGGAAAAGAAGAAGTAAAACTGTCATTGTTTGCAGATGATATGATCTTATATCTAGAAAACCCTGAGAAATCGACGATACACCTACTAGAGCTAATAAACAAATTTAGCAAAGTAGCAGGATACAAGATTAATGCACATAAGTCAGTAATGTTTCTATATGCTAGAAATGAACAAACTGAAGAGACACTCAAGAAAAAGATACCATTTTCAATAGCAACTAAAAAAATCAAGTACCTAGGAATCAACTTAACCAAAGATGTAAAAGACCTATACAAAGAAAACTACATAACTCTACTAAAAGAAATAGAAGGGGACCTTAAAAGACGGAAAAATATTCCATGTTCATGGATAGGAAGGCTAAATGTCATTAAGATGTCAATTCTACCCAAACTCATCTACAGATTCAATGCAATCCCAATCAAAATTCCAACAACCTACTTTGCAGACTTGGAAAAGCTAGTTATCAAATTTATTTGGAAAGGGAAGATGCCTCGAATTGCTAAAGACACTCTAAAAAAGAAAAACGAAGTGGGAGGACTTACACTCCCTGACTTTGAAGCTTATTATAAAGCCACAGTTGCCAAAACAGCATGGTACTGGCACAAAGATAGACATATAGATCAATGGAATCGAATTGAGAATTCAGAGATAGACCCTCAGATCTATGGCCGACTGATCTTTGATAAGGCCCCCAAAGTCACCGAACTGAGCCATAATGGTCTTTTCAACAAATGGGGCTGGGAGAGTTGGATATCCATATCCAAAAGAATGAAAGAGGACCCCTACCTCACCCCCTACACAAAAATTAACTCAAAATGGACCAAAGATCTCAATATAAAAGAAAGTACCATAAAACTCCTAGAAGATAATGTAGGAAAACATCTTCAAGACCTTGTATTAGGCGGCCACTTCCTAGACTTTACACCCAAAGCACAAGCAACAAAAGAGAAAATAGATAAATGGGAACTCCTCAAGCTTAGAAGTTTCTGCACCTCAAAGGAATTTCTCAAAAAGGTAAAGAGGCAGCCAACTCAATGGGAAAAAATTTTTGGAAACCATGTATCTGACAAAAGACTGATATCTTGCATATACAAAGAAATCCTACAACTCAATGACAATAGTACAGACAGCCCAATTATAAAATGGGCAAAAGATATGAAAAGACAGTTCTCTGAAGAGGAAATACAAATGGCCAAGAAACACATGAAAAAATGTTCAGCTTCACTAGCTATTAGAGAGATGCAAATTAAGACCACAATGAGATACCATCTAACACCGGTTAGAATGGCTGCCATTAAACAAACAGGAAACTACAAATGCTGGAGGGGATGTGGAGAAATTGGAACTCTTATTCATTGTTGGTGGGACTGTATAATGGTTCAGCCACTCTGGAAGTCAGTCTGGCAGTTCCTTAGAAAACTAGATATAGAGCTACCATTCGATCCAGCGATTGCACTTCTCGGTATATACCCGGAAGATCGGAAAGCAGTGACACAAACAGATATCTGCACGCCAATGTTCATAGCAGCATTATTCACAATTGCCAAGAGATGGAAACAACCCAAATGTCCTTCAACAGATGAGTGGATAAATAAAATGTGGTATATACACACGATGGAATACTACGCGGCAGTAAGAAGGAACGATCTGGTGAAACATATGACAACATGGATGAACCTTGAAGACATAATGCTGAGCGAAATAAGCCAGGCACAAAAAGACAAATATTATATGCTACCACTAATGTGAACTTTGAAAAATGTAAAACAAATGGTTTATAATGTAGAATGTAGGGGAACTAGCAGTAGAGAGCAATTAAGGAAGGGGGAACAATAATCCAAGAAGAACAGATAAGCTATTTAACGTTCTGGGGATGCCCAGAAATGACTATGGTCTGTTAATTTCTGATGGATGTAGTAGGAACAAGTTCACTGAAATGTTGCTATATTATGTAACTTTCTTGGGGTAAAGTAGGAACATGTTGGAAGTTAAGCAGTTATCTTAGGTTAGTTGTCTTTTTCTTACTCCCTTGTTATGGTCTCTTTGAAATGTTCTTTTATTGTATGTTTGTTTTCTTTTTAACTTTTTTTTTCATACAGTTGATTTAAAAAAGAAGGGAAAGTTAAAAAAAAAAAAAAAAAAAGAAAAAAGACAAACAAGGAAAAAAAAAAAAAGATGTAGTGCCCCCTTGAGGAGCCTGTGGAGAATGCAGGGGTATTTGCCTACCCCACCTTCATGGTTGCTAACATGACCACAGACATAGGGGACTGGTGGTTTGATGGGTTGAGCCCTCTACCATAAGTTTTACCCTTGGGAAGACGGTTGCTGCAAAGGAGAGGCTAGGCCTCCCTGTATTTGTGCCTACGAGTCTCCTCCTGAATGCCTCTTTGTTGCTCAGATGTGGCCCTCTCTCTCTGGCTAAGCCAACTTGAAAGGTGAAATCACTGCCCTCCCCCCTACGTGGGATCAGACACCCAGGGAAGTGAATCTCCCTGGCAACGTGGAATATGACTCCCGGGGAGGAATGTAGACCCGGCATCGTGGGATGGAGAACATCTTCTTGACCAAAAGGGGGATGTGAAAGGAAATGAAATAAGCTTCAGTGGCAGAGAGATTCCAAAACGAGCCGAGAGATCACTCTGGTGGGCACTCTTACGCACACTTTAGACAACCTTTTTTAGGTTCTAAAGAATTGGGGTAGCTGGTGGTGGATACCTGAAACTATTAAACTACAACCCAGAACCCATGAATCTCGAAGACAGTTGTATAAAAATGTAGCTTATGAGGGGTGACAGTGGGATTGGGAATGCCATAAGGACCAAACTCCACTTTGTCTAGTTTATGGATGGATGTGTAGAAAAGTAGGGGAAGCAAACAAACAGACAAAGGTACCCAGTGTTCTTTTTTACTTCAATTGCTCTTTTTCACTCTAATTATTATTCTTGTTATTTTTGTGTGTGTGCTAATGAAGGTGTCAGGGATTGATTTAGGTGATGAATGTACAACTATGTAATGGTACTGTAAACAATCGAAAGTATAATTTGTTTTGTATGACTGCGTGGTATGTGAATATATCTCAATAAAATGATGATTAAAAAAAAAAAAAAAAAAAAGCAGATGGATGGATGAATGAATGAATGAATGAATGAGAACCAAGGGATAGCCTGCTAAAGATGGAGAATGGTTGAGGGTTGTGCCAGTTTGTATATATTATGTCCCCCAGAAAAAGCCATGTTCTTTGATGCAATCTTGTAGGGGCAGACATATTAGTGTTGATTAGATTGAGTTCTTTGATTGAGTGTTTCCATGGAGGTATGACTCAATCAACTGTGACTGAAACATTTGATTGGATAATTTCCATGGAGGTGTTACTCCGCCCATTCAGGGTGGCTGTTAGTTGGAAAGTCATACAAAGGAATTCACAGACAGAGGGAACGAGAGCAACTGAGAGTAATACTTTGAAGAGCAGCTGCAGCTAAGGAGGACAAAACACCCCAAGAGCAATATTTTGGAGAACGTCATTTTGAAACACAACCTGGGAGCGAGCAGATGCCAGCCACGTGCCTTCCCGGCTAACAGAGGTTTTCCAGACATCAATGGCCATCCTTCAGTGAAGGTACCCAATTGTAGATGCATTATCTTGGATACTTTATGGCCTTGAGACTGTAACTTGGTAACCAAACAAACCCCCTTTATAAAAGTCAATCCATTTCTGGTGTTTTGCATTCTGGCAGCATTAGCAAACCAGAACAAGGATGTATACAGATATCAGGGAAGATATCTTATCATAGACAGGTGTTGAGGTATCTGCCGAGGATAAACCCAGAGACAAGGGAGGATATATAAATAATACATATTTTTAAATGACTGTACAAAACATGTTTGTGTCAGGGAATAAGTTAAGACAGGGTAGAAGCGAACTCCTTCTGTACTGCAGCTCAAACATTACCTCCTCAGAACGGTCTAATTCAATGGTTCTCAAACTTGAGCCTGCATCAGAATTACCAGGAGAGCTTGTTAAGACACATTTTGCTGGGTACCATCCCCAGAGTTTCTGATTCAGGAGGTCTGGGGTGGGGCCGGAGAATTTGCATTTCTAACAAGTTCCCAGGTGGTGCTGCTGCTACTGCTCCAGGGACACACTTTGAGAACCACTGCCCAAAAGTAGTTCCTTGGGGCATTTTTTGTCCACTTCCCATCACTGTTTTAAGCATTTTACATAAATTAACCCATTTAATTTTCATAACAACCTTATAAGATAGATACTTTTATTAACTGCATTCTACAGTTGAAGGAAGAAGCAAGAGAAATTAAATTATGCTACCCAAATCACGTAACTCATTTAGCTCTGAAGTCTATTTGACTATAAGAGGAACTTTACAGCCAGACAACCTCAGTCCAACTGTCAGCTTGTGACCTTGGACAATCTACTTCTCTCTATGCCTCAGTCTCTTATGAAACAGATTATAGTAGCAATACCTCATAGGGTGTTGGGAGGATTAAATGAGATAATGCACAAGACCTCTTGTTATAGTGACGATTAGAAATGCATATGCTTCTTAGGGGTTGTGACGGTTTCATGGGTCAGCTTGGCGAGGTTGTGGTATCTAATTGTTAGGTCAGGCAAGCTCTGGGCTGATTGTTACTGTGAGGATATTTCATAGGTGAATTTGCATCTGTGGCTGATTGCATCTACAATCAGCAAAGATTATCCCAGCAGTGAGGGGAATCTCTTTTATCCAAGCAGTTAGAGGTCTTAAAGCTAGACCTGAGGATTTCAGAAGCCAGAAAGAAAAATTTCTATCTCTAGCTCAGCCAGCCAGCTTCTCCTGGGAGAATTCAACTTCCCCTTCATCAGAGTTTCCAACTTGCGGCCTGCCCTAAGAAATTCAGACTTGCCGATCTCCACAACTCCATGAGCCAATTCCTATAATAAATTTCTTAATATTTTATAAATTTATATATAAAATATATATCCTGTCAGTTCTAGTTCTCTGGAGAACCAATTAATCCTAACGTGTAAAAGAAAAGAGTTGGATATTTTTAAAACAGTCAGTCAATTGTTTTTATCTAATCTTTTGAGGCTTTTGGTTGGTGGCATGGCCCTTTTGTAGTTAAAATGGAAAATTCCAAAAATTTAAGCACTTAAGAATCTCAAAACCAAAATGAAATAGGAGTTCATAAAATTGTTTGAGAGCCCTACTCTTGCCCTAGCTAGTAAATTAAGTTTGGCATTATTGTCAGACTGAATAAAGAGTAAAGTTAAATAGTATAAAAAGATAAAGAGGCCTTTCCTCCCCTATCTTTAAGCCATATTCTCCCACATAATGTAAAATAATGGTAAATAAAATTTTAGTGGCTATTTAATTCCATACCTGTCTTCATTCTCCTTTTCTTCAATACAGCCCCCACCCATATCCATGCCCATGGGGGTGGGGGCCTGGGGATCTTTCTAAGCTGTTTAAGTATTTAAACATCTGAGCTACAGCCATTCACAACAGAAGTTATTTCATAGTTGCTTGTCACTTTGCAAGTAGGGGCTAAGCTGTTAAAATACTTATTTTGGCATTGCTGGACTATAAACTTTCTTTACCTGTAATATGAAGTGTTTGAGTTTTTAATTGGACTGGATGATCAGTAGTCTTTTTTGTTGATTTTTTCTTTTTTTTTTAAAGCCATGTGAACGCTAAGAAACTGCATGGTTTGTTGTGTTCAATATAATGTAGAAAACACTCTGCATTCTCTAGAGATACATTACAAAATATTTTGTGAATATCCAAATTTGTGAAACTATTAGAACATAGGAATGCAGTGAGGTATAATTATTACATTTAAAGGACCTCTGGAGAGCTTTTTGGAAGGTATGGTGATCAGAAGGCAGTGGCCTTGCATACCAGCCCTTCCACTTCTGAGGTGCAAATTAGGGCCTCAGAAACCTTGATTTGTCTTTTTTTTTTTTTTTTTAGCATAGATTGGAAACAGTTGAAAACTCTTAAATCCTCAGATGCCAGGGGTCAACGATAGCATCAGTTAAGTATTTAGCAGAAACGAACTCCATAATGAATGGAATTCAGTTCCACACATGGTTTGTTCAAATGTAATGAGTAGCCTATTTTTTTAATGTCTTTTAAAAAATGCAAATATTTGGATGAAATTTTTGTTTTGATATATCCTTTTGCTATACCAACCAAGGTTTCAGAATTCACCTTTTGAACAACTTGCTTCCATTATCTCTAAAGTGAATTTAAGAATTGATAATGGTGATAAATGCACAACTGTGTGATGATACTGTGTGCCATTGATTGTATACTTCGGAGGGATGGATGGAGTGTGGATATATCTCAATAAAATTGCATTTAAAAAATGAATTTAAGGATTTTTTTGAATCATACCTGTCACTCAGACATATGAGAATAAAGTGTTCATAAAAGCATGGATCTGTCTTGGAAAAAAAATACCAAAAAGCTAGAACAGAAATTTCACAAGGACAGGAAGTTTGTCTTGTTGGTTGCTGGGACTCCAGAGCCTAGAACAGAGCCTCACAAGCAGCAGTACCTCAATAACTACATCTTGTGTTGCCTTTTGCCAGGTAAACTTTTCTTTTTAAATCAATTTTATACTCAACCTTTTAACATTTTTGAGATTCAGCTTTTACTGTGTTTGCATGTGATCATCTAAATGCACTTTCTATCTCCACTAAGGTTGGGATCTCTCAACCTAAGCACGTTTTGGGGTCAGACCTTTTGTTGTGGGGGGCTGTCCATTTAAACAGCATCTGTGGAGTCTACCTTCTAGATGCCATTAGCAATTCTCTGTAGTGACAACCAAAAATGTCTCCAAACACTGCTAGATGTCCCTTTGGGGGAAAAAATCACCCCTGGTTGAGAATCACTGGTCCAGGTCATTCTGTTGCCTCCAGCTGGCTTCTCTCAAATGTCCTCTTTACCATAGAAGTCGAGTCCTACTCGGTTCTCCCCCTGAGGTTTCCCAGAGAAAGTTACCGCAGGACTGACGTGGCCCCTTCTTTTGGTTCCCCACATGACAACTGCTCTTCTTTATGGGAGAGTCGCACAGAGAAAACCACTGAGTGTGGCACACCCTTGCTCAGCCCTCCACAGGGGCCCCCAAAACACCATAGGGTGAGGGTTAGCCACGTCCCCCGATGGGAGGGCGTGAGGCTCTCTCATCCCTGGAGATCAGTCCTGCATGCCCGAGTCCCCACGACCCAGTCTGTTTCTGGGATGTCTGGCACTCAGAAAGTCTTCTCCCATTAGACAAAAACATTCCTCGTACAGGGCACGGCCAAAACATCAAGAGAATACCAGAACTCCAGAAGAGGTGTGTTTCCTGAAGTCAGAGGTGTCCAATCTGCAATGTGTGGAGCTTTAAAAGTAAGCATGAAATAAAGGCATTCCACTGCCTCCTTCCTGCTACCTTTATAGCTCTGATCAGCTCCTGACCATACAGAAAGTTAAACTCTTGAACAAGGATGTTCGCTCATGAACACACCCTGTTTTTTTAGGGATCCTGTTACCTAAATCCATATTTAGGAGATTTTTTCACCTTCAGGGGAACATGATTAGCATAGAAGCATTCCACACTTGGTGAAAAACATCTCCTATGATAGCACGCAGAGCAGTTTGGCTCCTTAGGATTCTAGAACCAATCTGTTCCAGAAAGGACTGCTGCTTTACCTTAGCATGACCAAAATGCTCAAAGGAACTGTCTGCCTTCAAAGGTGAAATTCAAGCTTCCACCTCCAGAGAAACCGAAAAGCTGCTTGCACACTTTAAAATAGCTAGCCCTCTCTCCTCACGCCCACCACTCCTTTCTACCAAGGTTTTTGTGTGTGTGTGTGTGTTTTAATAATTAAATTCGGTTTTATTGAGATATATTCACATACCATACAATCACCCATGGTGTACAATCAACTGTTCAAAGCACCACCATATAGTTGTGCATTCATCACCCCAATCCATCCCTGAACATTTTCCTTAAGCCAAAAAGAATAAGAACAAGAATAAAAAATAAAAGCAAAAAAGAACACCCAAATCATCACCCCCATTGCACCTCACCTTTCATCTAGTCTTTGTCCCCATTTTTCTACTCATCCATCTACACATTAGATAAAGGGAGTGAAATCCACAAGGTTTTCACAATCACACTGTCACCCCCTTTTAAGCTATATTGCCACACAATCATCTTCAAGAGTCAAGGCCACTGGGTTGCAGTTTGATAGTTTCAGGTATTTACCTCTAGCTATTCCAATACATTAAAACCTAAAAAGTGTTATCTATATAGTGCGTAAGACTGTCCACCAGAGTGACCTCTCGACTCCATATGGAATCTCCCAGCCTGTGAAACTTTATTTCGTTTCATTTTGCATCCCCTTTTTGGTCAAGAAGATGTTCTCAATCCCACGATGCTGGGTCCAGATTCATCCCCGGGAGTCATATCCTGCATTGCCAGGGAGATTTATACCCCTGGGAGTCAGATCCCATGTAAGGGAGAGGGCAGTGAGTTCACCCCCCGACTTGACTTAGCTAGAGAGAGAGAGAGGGCCACATCTGAGCAACAAAGAGGCACTCAGGGAAAGACTCTTAGGCACAATTATAAGCAGGTTTAGCCTCTCCTTTGCAGCAATGAGCTTCATAAGGGCAAGCACCAAGATCTTGGGCTCGGCATACCAACCCATCAGTCCTCAATGTTTGTGAGAACATCAGCAACAACCCAGGTGAGGAAGTCCAACACTTCTGCATCTTCCCCCAGCTCCTGAGGGGGCCCTGCATATTTTTATTCTCCACCCAAATTACTCTGGATGTGTCACTATTTCACACTAACCTATACAAACCTACCAGATCTCACTTCCTATTCAAAGTTCCATATAATTATATCTATCTAGATTTTTAAAAATCATTTGGTCTGGTCTTGGCCAGGCACCCTGTTATATCTATAGCCAGAGATAAATCTGTATCTATGTCCTTTATACATTAACAGATGGCAGAGGGTCATCCTGTGTTCTGCCTTTGTAGAACCATTTTTTTAATTAAATTCAGTTTTATTGAAATACATTCACACACCATACAATCATCCATGGTATACAATCCATTGTCCACAGTATGATAACATAGTTATGCGTTCATCACCACAATCTATCTCTGATCATTTTCCTTACATCAGAAAGAACCAGAACAAGAATAAAAAATAACTGTGAAAAAAGAACACCCAAATCATCCCCCCATCCCACCCCATTTGTCCTTTAGTTTTTATCCCCATTCCTCCACTCATCCATACACTAGATAAAGGGGGTGTGATCCACAAGGTCTTCACAATCACACTGTCGCCCCTTGTAATCTACATTATTCTATAATTGTCTTCAGGAGTCCAGACTGCTGGGTTGGAGTTTGGTAGTTTCAGGTATTTACTTCTAGCTATTCCAATACATTAAAACCTAAGAGGTGTTATCTATATAGTGCATAAGAATGTCCACCAGAGTGACCTCTTGACTCCATTTGAAATCTCTCAGCCACTGAAACTATTTCGTCTCAATTTGCATCCCCCTTTTGGTCAAGAAGATACTGTCAGTCCCATGATACCGGGTCCACATTCATCCCCGGGAGTCATATTCTGCATTGCCAGGGAGATTTACACCCCTGGGAGTCGGGTCCTACGTAGGGGGGAGGGCAGCGAGTTCACCTGTCGAGATGGCTCAGTTAGAGAGAGAGAGGGCCACATCTGAGCAACAAAGAGGTACTCAGGGGGAGACTCTTAGGCACAATTATATGCAAGTTTAGAATCTCCTTTGCAGTAACGAGCTTCATAAGGGCAAGTCCCATGATCGAGGGCTCAGCACATCAAACCGCCAGTCCCAATGTTTGTGACAACATCAACACCAGTCCAGGTGAGGATGTCCAACACATCTGCACCTTCCCCCAGATCCTCGGGGCTGGGGAGGGGGAGGCTGTAAATGTATTTTTTATTATCTGCCCAAATTACTCTGAGATGTGTCACTATTTCACTCCAGCCTATACTAACCTACCGTATCTCACTTTCTATTCAAAGTTCCATGCAATTGTGGTGTTTGAACAAATCGACTGTAGAGTTGTACCATTTAGAAAATTTAGATCCTGTACCAAACAGATATCTCTTCCCTTGGTCTCATATGGAAGTTGAAGTTTTAAAACACAATCAGTTTCAACCTTTACCCTTTGGCCTGGCTTGCCCTGGTCTTAACCAGACCTGCTTCATTCATATCACTAATTGAAGTCTGGGATCTTTTTCAGCTTTTTTTTTTTTTTTTTTTTTTTTTTGACAGTGGCTGTATGCACTAATACTGACATTCATATCTGCCGAGCTCTAGCTCTCAGTTTCAGGTGTCTCAGAAATATGCATTGTACCAGAGACCAATCAGGTTATACGCTAGGGGATCAGCATCTCAAAGTTTAGAGATAGGCATTACGATTCAGCGATAGAGTTAACCCACATTTTCTTCAATTATGTTGCATATTGAATTTCACTATTAAAAGCATATTCCTCTTCTAAGCTGCAAATTATTACTCTTGGCACTTGTGCTAGTTTGAATATATTGTGTCCCCCAAACGCCATTATCTTTGATGTACTCTTGTGTGGGCAGATGTTATCAGTGTTGATTAGATTGTAGTTCTTTGAGTGTTTCTTTGGAATGTGCCCCACCCAGCTGTGGGTGATGATTCTGATTGTATAATTTCCATGGAGGTGTTGCTCTGCTCATTCGGGGTGGGTCTAAGTTGATCAGTGGAGCCATATAAATGAGCTGACATAACAGAAGGAACTCAGTGCAGCTGAAAGCAACATTTTGAAGAGGAGCTACAGCCAAGAGGGACACTTTGAAGAAAGCACAGAAGCTGCAGATGGGACAGTTTGAAGATGGCCATTGAAAGCAGACTCTTGCTCCGGAGAAGCTGAGAGGACAAATACCCCAAGAGCAACTAAGAGTGACATTTTTGAGGAACTGCAGCCTAGAGAGGAATGTGCTGGGAGAAAGCCATTTTGAAACCAGAACTTTGGAGCAGATGCCAGCCACGTGCCTTCCCAGCTAACAGAGGTTTTCCGGACTCCATTGGCCATCCTCCAGTGAAGGTACCCGATTGCTGATGTGTTACCTTGGACACTTTATGGCCTTAAGACTGTAACTGTGTAACCAAATAAACCCCCTTTTATAAAAGCCAATCCATTTCTGGTGTTTTGCATTCAAGCAGCATTAGCAAACTAGAACAGCACTCAACTGTCTGGAGATGTTTGCTGTGCCTGGGGTTGAAGATGGTGGTTTTGCAGGGAGAGTTTAGAAGGAGACTGATCTGGTGGTGGTGTGGGTCACAGCCTTCACGCCCTGCTTGTGCTTACCTTTAGGCAGAAATAATTTCTCCAGATAAGCCATGGGCTGATCTCCAACCTCCCTATCAAGCAAAGTTAGTGATCAGATGGTGATAGGGAAGGGAAAACATGTTCAAGGAAACATGTAGGCCTAATTGGCATTTGTTTTCCCACTGTGTGGGGGTTGAAGCTAATTTGTTTGCAGGAATGTGGGGGAAAGATACTGCCTTAGAGTGATTGTTCCTCCTACTACTCTTGGATTTTTAATTAGCAGATGGGCTTCTTGACATTTTTTTCCCCAGCTGCTTGCTTTTACATGACCAAAGGTCCTTTTTTGGTTTTTGTGTGTGTGTATGTGTTTTTTTTTTTTTTTTTTCATTCCATGCTTTCAAACTTCAGCCCTTAAAAATCCCTATTTTCTCACCAAAGCAAAGACCTCTAGTAAAGACCCTTGCTCAAGAGCTGAAAGTTTCCCGGAGTCAATGACAATAATAAAGACCACCCAAGAGCAGTGGAGGCCCTGCCCAAATGGGTTGTGCCCCAGGATGGATCCAGGGCACACTGATCTGCCTAGTTCAGTATTCTCCTGGCTCACTGGTGTGTTCCCACCCCAGTCTTAATCTTTCCAGCTCATTTTGCCACCAGTTGGCCTCCATCAGAAGGCAGGCACGGGCAGAAGAAAGTGGGGAGGAGGGGTGCATGGAAGAGAGGGTATAATCCTTTTTTTTCTTTTTTATTTATTTATTTATTTATATTAAGCAGCTCATAAAAAACCAACATTGGGAAAGAGAGGCTGTAGTGAGGTTCAGGAATTAGCCACATGCCCCCTCCAGGCTAATTTACATCCTCTACCCTCCTCTGAGCTGCATGGGGTTCAGAAAAAAGCTTAACATCAAAACCAAACAGAGAACTCTGGGGCCCTTAATTTGGAACTGTCAATGAGAAAAAACATCCCTGAGGGAAGGACAGATTAGAAAAATAACCCTAGCAAGACAAGATGATTACTTCATCAGTTGATGTATAAAATTTATAGGCTGTAGATACAGAGAGCCATACAGAGGTATCCTACTAATTTGTTGTCTGTCAGTGAATTTTAATGATGAAGTTCTAGAGAAAAGCATGAAATACACTGAAAAAGGCAAGTGCTTAAGAACGGATTTCTAAGAGAAATCATCAATCAGTGGCCTGCCCCACGCTCACGGGTGACTATAGCATTCTGCCCAAGATCCTTGCAGGCAGAAGACATTCTGATTTTTGGAAGCTCTAGACATTCATTCTTCCCCAGCAGGTTCCGAGTGAATTCAAATTCTCAAGCTGCAGAGAAAGGGCCCCCGTGGCTCCTCTTTCCCTGGTGTGAGGACCAGGGGCTCTCGATGAACTTTGGAAGTTGGAAGAAAAAAAGAATACTCTTGAGTTGCCTGGATCACACTGGGTGGTCTGGCCCTCTGCTTTCTCCTCCCTGCCTCTCCTCTCTCCTCTTTTATCTTCCTCTGTGCTGGAATTTGATTTCCTGTGGCTGGTGGGGAAATCGGCACTTTTACGCCTCCTCCTCGGAGTTTCTTTGACGTCTATAATTTCTGATTCCAGCACATTCCAGGAACACACTTTTTATCTCTCAAAACCTGGGCTTTTTTTGGGGGGGGTGGCTTACAGAAAGTCAGGTCTCTGGACACTATTCCTTTAGGCAAACTTAACTTTTACCTTTAAAAATACGGTTAGTGCACTGGGTTTTTTTTCCCCGTCTATTAAATTTTCTTTCATTTTTTAAGCTCCGCAGATTAAAGAGAGGACATTCAAGCTTCCCTTTTGTTTTGCTCCCACTCTCCTTTAGCATCTCCACGAATTTACCAAACAATGGAAGTTAAGCTGAAGTTTAGTTTGCCAACGCTGTGTGGGGAAAGATTTGCTTGGGTGCAAATCCCAGCCCAGACACCGGCCAGCCGAGTGCCCTTTGGTCAACATGTTGCACTGTGTTCTCTCACCTCCTTACAGCCCTCTAATAAAGGCAGTGGCCTTCCCATCAAACTCTGCTCCGAATGAGATCTTAGCTAGCAGCTTGTGATAGACCCCCGCCCCTTCTTTCCTTTCTCCCTCTGCTCACTCCTTTTCTTTCCTCCTTTCCTTCTTAGGCCATCAGAGTCAACGCTAGGATGCACCACTCAGATCGCCCTTCCTGGACTGAGGACTTGTTCCCCCAGCTGCTGGGAAAGCTGCTGACAGACAGCCCCCAGCCACCAGCCTCTTCTGCAATTGCCTCAACTTATAGGAGTCCCCTCGCCCAAGATCACAGCCCCTTCCCTCGGGCAACCCTCCGCCATGGTCAGCCAAGGGTAGAAAGGCCTGGCCCCTCACCTCAACCTGAGATAACCCCATGGGTGAACTGACCTGGGGCTTTTGTTGAGACTGCATCACAGCCCAAACCTTCTTCCTTCACTTCCAGCAGGTGATTTTCCCCTAAGGACCCACCCTTGTAAACTTCCTGTGCACGAATACCCAGCTCAGTGTCTGTGCCTAGGGAACCCCAGCCGAGGAAGGATTCAGAAGACACAGTTTAGGGAGACAAAAGAAATTAAACATTAAACAGGTCAATAGCAATAAGACATGAAGACTAATGAGTCATAATTTATTAGTCAAACAACACACTCACAGGACAGATCAGTTTAAGAGGGAGCAGTGAGGGGAGGCTTCCTGGAGGAGGCAGACAGAGGGCCTGGAATGTGGATGGGCAGTATTTGACAAGGAGGAGACACAACTCAGGGCATTTTAGGGAAAGGGATTTGCTTGAGAAATTTGAAAATAAACATCCCTAGTTTGAAACTTGGAATTTTATGTGGGAAAAGCAAGAGGCTGTTTGTTGAAGGAGGTGGAGAAGCTAGATGTGCGGTTTGGGATTAGATCTGGAGGAACTTTGAAAGCCAGGTGAGACATTTGGATGCCCACAAGTGGAGAGGAGCAGTTAGGGGTATTGGAGCAGAAGAGGGACACAATGAAACAAATCAAGGTGTTACGTGACACCTGATTAAATCATTGGGCCAATTGCACAGAGACTTTATATTACTCAATGCCAGTCATTGAAAATCACTCATTTCCTTTGGTTTCATTTCTTATTTTAACATGAATCCACTATTGGTTACTTTGTTGTAAAGTAGAACAGTGGCCCAAGTTTCATAGCCTGCATAGCTGCTTTATGAAGTTTTAACAATTCCATTGCAGCTACACTTGCCCTCCTTCCTGGATGTTGGCATATTATGATGAGATTTTGAGAGAGGACCAGGGTGCATGCCACCAGCCTTTGGTTCTCCCATATTTGTGTTTAAGAGTATTATTTTGCAGCAGTTTATACAATGGATTGGAGTTGGGACTAAATTGGAAGAAGAATACCAGTTGGTGTTGCAAGGATGAGGTAAAGGAAAGATAGATTCAAGGTGCAGACAATGGGGAAGAAGAAGAAATATTACAAGGGAATTGGCCAGATTAATTGCAATTTCCAAAAAGATTTCGATTCTCCCTGAGTCTGAACTTGGATGCAGGGGAGACTGTTGTGAAGGTGGGAGAGATGGCGCCTGGGGATGGGGAGGGTTCCAGACCCTGTGCCCCAAAGCATCCAACGGGCTGTGGCTTGAGAGGCCCCTGAGCATGTTTCTCTGGTGCTTCCCAAATTATCTTACTTCCCAGACATTATATTTGGAGAAAACAAACCGGCTTTCATAAAGAGGCTGTACTCTCTCACTCTGAGTTTCTTTCCCCATAAGGCAGCTGGTTTGCACCGAGCTGTCTGCAGTGTCTCTATAACTCCTTGTGACCAAGGAGGGTGAACAGGGTTGGGATCCAGTCTGTGGCCAGGATTCAGGTGGTACCAGAGCTGCCCTCAGTCTGAGGGCATCTAGTTTTATGCGACTCGTTAACGCGTCCCCCTTTTGCTTTGGGCATCAGGATGCGTTGCACCTGTTTCTTAATTAAAGAAATTACTTTTTCATATTTATTTCCTCCTCCTCCACCATAATTTTAATAAATTATGTCCTCTGCTACTGCTTATTATCATATTGGAGTTTTTCAATTATAAATCTTTTTGGAAACAGGTGAATTTTAAGTCCCACATGAAGGATTGAAGAAAAAAATAACCAAAAGACTTCACTGATCTTAAGCAGCTTTAAAGGAGCTCAAATTTTGTGTTTTTCGGAAGCTCTTCATCAAAAGGGTTTTCACCTCCCAGACGATTTTGTCATGCTTTCTCTGTTTTTCTTTTTCAAGGCTCTTGTGTTATGCCTGTACGATCTAGTGGAGATTTCTCTGTTTCCTGGGAAATTTGACAGTTGAACTCATCTTCTCGAAAGAGCTGCTAAGTCCTTGTTGTCTTTAGTGAGTGACGTTGCTATTCTGTTGGCAGGATATCAAACTCCCCGTGTCCTGGTGCTCTTCACTGAGGGGGAAATGGTGCCAGCGAATGGCAGGCAACACAACCAGCAGGCCCACTCCTCAGTGGTTGTGACTCCGTGACAAATTCTGGAAATGCTCAGACCATCTTTTAAAAAACTTTTCCAGCCAAATATTAGCCATTATCTCCATTAGTGATTTCCAGAAGGGAGGAGTTTTCAGGTCAATGTCAGTCAATCACAGTGGAAAAGAAAAATTGGTTCTTTTCTTGCAACAGTTTGAACGTGAGATAGAGGAAGGGGCAAGATGACCTCTGGGTGTTGTTTCTAAAGATTTGAAAAGTTTGCTTGCAGGCACCTCAAACACGCACATAAGTAGCAATCAATAAATACCTGTTGGTTATGAGGTGAAGGAACCAGTTTACTGAAATAAATTGATGAACAGGTTCATAATTTCAGACATCAAGACTTCTGGGTGGGTCACTGGTAAGTTTAAGAAAAGGAGCCACAATGAGTTTCTCTACCAGAAACAACAACATGTATTTTTTTAAAAAAAGATCTTGGATTAATCACATAACCTTTGGTTTATGCATGGAACTATCTGTCTACCCATCTATCATCTCTCCATCCATCCATCCATCTATATATCTAATAGTCTACCTACCTATCATCTATCTGTCTAAATACAATAATCACTCCAAATCCTGTGCTCATTTGTTCCCTTGTTTTCCTTATTATTTAGATTTATCTCATCTATATGTATTCTCAAGACACATTTTTTTAAGTTCTTTGTAATTTTACTCAACAGATACAAGGCTCTTCGTAATCTTTTGAGACTTACTTTTTTCACTTACTATTGCTAAGATACATCTATAATGTTGCACATTGTTCCTTGTGGCTCATTCACTTTTGCCCAATGGGTGATAATCGCATTTTCGATTTCTATTCAATGTATCCAAGTTGGTAGCAAAACATAAATAAGACTGCTGTGATTTCACTCTTCTCTGAAGCTTGAGCCCTTCCCTCACTTATTGTCCATGACTGACAAATGGTTACAGTAGAATTGCATCTTATGGATGCTTAACATTAATTCAAACAGGGAGAATTAAATAAAATGATACCAAAAATTCTCCCCAAGTGCAGACACTGTTGGCTGTGGATCCCACCATTGCCTCCTTCCTCCTTGCAAACGGAACCCAATTTTGTTATGTGTACATGGAGATGTGCTCTGAGATGCAGCACAGCCTCAGAGGGTGACTCATAATTGGGGTTCTCCAACTTTTGCATACCCCAAAATCACCAGGAGGGCTTGTTGAAACACAGAATTCCTGGCCCCTCAGCCTGTGGTTGCCAATCTTGGCTCTGCATTACAATCACCTGGGGAGCAGCCGCAGACCAAGTGAGTCAATCCCTGGGGCACAGATCCCTGGGATCTGCCATTAAAAGCTCCCCCAGGGAATTAAAGTGTAGACCAAGTTTGAGAATCCCTGGCCTGAGCCAATCATGGGAATTTTCCTCTTCTTTCAAGGATGGCCATGTAACCAGTTCTGGCAAGTGAGATGTGACAGGAGCTTCCATAATTGGGAAAATACATGGCTACTGTGCCGGGAGAGGTGCGTGTTCTGATTCCCCATGGAGAGGACATGGAAGCTTGCATTTGAGACCCTCCTAAACTCACCGTGTGGGTCTCTTCTATTAGCTTCTTCTTATTTGTATCCTTTTTACTATAATAAAGCTGGGCAGTGACAACTGCCCAGGCTTAACTGACCAAGAAGGAAGCCAGAGGAAGCCATGCCTCCGGGAAAAAGGAAGGAGGAAAGCATTATGATGAAAAGGAAAGCATGAGGCTTTTGGAAAATGTGGAGAGACACCTCAAAGACACACATGCCTCACTTTTTTAGCTTGCTTGGGATAGACTTTCAGGGAAGTCTTGGGAAGCCTTAAAACCAGATGTATCTCAGTGGTACACATTGAAACCATATCTCTTCTCTCCTAAAATCATTCTAGGACATTTTCCTCACATTGAATCAATCAGACACATGATATAAGAGAAAGCACACTCCAGCTCCAAGCTTCCTGGCTGCAGCTCGCTGGCCCCTAGTGGCCAGGAAGGAACCTCCCAGCTCCTGGCTTGGTTTGGATTCATGGTGAGTTCAGTGAGAAGAGAGGGATGAGGGAAAGAGTGGTTCATTAATAAAAACTTTAAGGGCTCCTTTAGAATACTGGAAAGATGGCTTCCTTACCAAAACCAAGATTTACCTGGAGAAAACACTTTATTTTTTCCCCCATGATAGCAGAGTAGGGAGTTCTAGGATTCAGCTCATCCTCCAGGGCAACCAATGAATAGCTAGGAACTGTGTGAATCACCTGTTTGGGGGACTCTGGAGACCAGAAGAACACCATCTACCATCCAAGGATGAGTGGAAGGAAGAGACTGATAAATTGCAGGAAGAACTGTGAGTAGTTCTCCGTGCTGTGGAGGTTGGTGCCCATCCTCCACTGGCACGGCAGGCTGCCTCGGGAGCCACTCCCTGGTTGGAAATCAAACTAGAAGTCGAAGCCCTCTCTCCTAGGAACAGAGGAGTTGGGGGTGGGGAGGGGGGACTCAGCCAGGCATCAATTGCTGCTCTGATTTACAAATTCAGACTGCTGGATAACAGCTACAAGCACAGCTAAATTTACAACCCACCTAGGACAGAAAGCACCCGCAGGTTCTGTACCAACCCCGCTCCCAGCAGGGGAGGAAGCAGGGCAGACTGAGAGATGTGGTGGCTTCTTGGGGCAATGGATATCAGTTTGCTGAAGGATGGCTCCTCCCCCAGAAAAGAGGGAGACAGGGCTGGGCACCAACTCCGGCTCTTGATTAGTGGACTTGGGATGCTGGACACCAGCTCTGAGAATAGCTACAGCTTTAATGAGCCCAATACAGAAAGCAGCTGGCAGCCTGTGTTTAAAACTGCCCTTGGCAGTTTTCAGGGCTGGCTGAAAGATATAGTAACTTCCTGGACTAATGGGAAGAAATTTGATGAGGGGAAGCTCTTCCCCAGGAAAAGAAAGATGGTAAGGCTGGGCACTGACTCAGGCTTTTGATCAGTAAATTCAAGAGTGTGGATTCCAACTCTGAGAGAACAGCTACAGTTTTAACCAGCCTAGGGCAGAAAGTAGCTGGCAGCCTCCATTTCAACCCTGTCTCCAGCAGGGGTGGAAGTGAGGCTGACTGAGTAACTTCTCAGGGCAGTGGGAGACAGCTTGATGGAGGGCGGCTCCTCCCCCAAGAAAAGGGGGGTGGGGTGGGAAGGCCAAGTGCAATATTCAGCTGTTTAGAGAATTCAGATCCCAGGGTCTGGGATCTGAGCAACAGTTTCAATCCACCCTGGCCCAAAGTGGCTGGCAACTGCTGTCTCAATCATGCACCTGCAGGGGTAGAGTCAACTGAGAATTAAAGGCACAGCACCACCTTAGGACTGTGGGGAACAGTTGGCTGAAGAGCACCATCTGCTGTGCAGGACAATAAAGCACAGAATCAGGGAGATGTCATAGAGAAGACTGGCATCCTTCTGGGTCCCCTCCCTAGGGCACTTTGGAACTGATCTACACCTCCTTCATGGATATTAGGCCTGTTCTGACTGGGAAAAACTGAAGGGTAAGTCCTCTCCAGGCAGACCGTCCTCTCAGAATTAGCCCTCCAGGTAAAAGTAGCTAGAGATAATGAAATGAGTTTTAAAAACATATAGAGGCATATCAAAAGCAAACAGACAAAAACAAAACAAAACAAAAAAAGACTAAAATTAGAGAAAACAAAAACAAAAACAGAAAACAAAAAGAAAAGCAAACAGGACAGATCAACATTCCTGGAGGAGGATGAGGGAAAGGAAGCTTTTTCCTGGGGGAGAAACAATTGCACAAATAGTACAATCTCAAAAATCATGCCATATATTCAGGGAAAAAATCAGATTAATAAGAGTTGAAAAATTTTGATCAGTTAAACATGGGCTATTCTAAAGGTCTAGAATAAGTTGAACCAAGTATCAAGGAAGAGCTATAGCACAAAGCCAATCAACAAGAAAACCCTAGGCAAGAGAGAAACTGACATCCAGAGTAAACCCATCAAGAAAATTAAACACCAGCAAAAATTACAAGCCATGCTAAGAAACAAGATGATATGGCCCAGTCAAAGGAGCAAACTAAAACCTCAGAAGAAATACAGCAGTTGAAACAACTAATTAATGATGTTCAAACAAATCTCCTAAAATCAATTCAAGGATGTGAAGGAACATCTGGCAAAAGAGATAAGGGATATAAAGAAGACACTGGTGACCAAAAGAAGAATTCGAAAGCATACAAAAAAAATAACAGAACTAATGGGAATGAAAGGGACAATAGAAAGGATAAAAGATACAATGGAAACATACAACAGCAGGATTGAAGAGACAGAAGAAAGGATCAGAAAACTAGAGGATAGGGTATCTGAAATCTTACAGGCTAAAGAACAGATAGGGAAAACAATGGAAAAATTTGAACAGGTTTTCAGGGAACTGAATGATAGTATGAAGCACATGAATATACATATTATGGGTGTCCCAGAAGGAGAAGAGAGGGGAGAAGGGGCAGAAAGAATATTTGAGGAGACATTGGTCAAAAATTTCCCAACTCTTATGAAAGATCAATATACAGGTCCAAGAAATGAACTAACTCCAAACAGAATAAATACAAATAGACCTACTCCAAGACTTTACTATTCACAGTGTCAGTTGCCAAAGACAAAGAGAGAATCCTGAAAACAGCAAGAGAAAAGCAATCCATCATATCTGAGGGAAGCTTTATAGGAATAAGTTCTGATTTCTCATCAGAAACCATGGAGGTGAGAAGGCAGTGCTATGATATATTTAAGATACTGAAAGAGAAAAACTGTCAGCCAAGAATTCTTTATGCAGCAAAACTCTTTGTAATTAAGGGTGACTTTAAAACAATCACGGATAAACAGAAGCTGAGAGAGTTTGTTAACAAGAGATTTACCCTATAAGAAATACTAAAGGGAGTGCTGCAAGCTGAAAGGAAAAGACAGGAGAGAGAGATTTGGAGGAGAGTATAGAAATGAAGAAAATCAGTAAAAGTAACTAAAAAGGTACAAAAAGAAACGAAAATAAGATATAACACATAAAAGCCAAAGGATAAAATGAGGAGAGTACTGCCTTTCAGTAATAACACTGAATGTTAATGGATTAAATTCCCCAATCAAAAGACATAGACTGACAGAATGGTTTAAAAAAATACGACCCATTTATATACTGTCCACAAGAGACTCACTTTAGTCCCAGAGACACACAATTGTTAAAAGAGAAAACGATATTCCATGTAAATGTAAACAGAAAAGAGCAGGGATTGCTATACTAACATTGGCAAAATAGATTTAAAATGCAAAACCATTTAAAGAGACAAAGAAGGACACTATAAATTAATAAAAGGGGCAATCTACCAAAAATAAATAACAATCATAAATATTTTTGCACCTAACATGGGTGCCCCAAAATACATGAGACAAACGCTGGCAACACTGAAGGAAGTAACAGATGTTTCTACAATAATTGTGTGAGACTTCAATACACCACTCTCATCAATAGATAGAACATCTAGACGTAGGATCAATAAGGAAACAGAGAACTTGAATAATATGTTAAATGAACTAGACCTAACAGACACTTACAGAACACTGCACCCCAAAACAGCAGGATATACATTTATCTCAAGTGCTCATGAATCACACTAAAGGGTAGACTACATGTTGACTCACAAAACAAGTCTCAATAAATTTAAAAGATTGAACTAATATAAAGCACTTTTCCTGATCATAGTGGAATGACACTGTAAATCGCTAACAGGTGAAGGACTGGAAAATTCACAAATTTATGGAGGTTTAACAACATACTCATAAACAATCAGTGGGTCAAAGAAGAAATTATAAGAGAAGTCAGCAAATATGCCTAGAAAAATGAAAACAGGAACACAACATATCAAAACTTATGGGATGCAGTGAAGGCAGAGCTGAGAGGGAAATTTATTGCCCTAAATGCCTACATTAAAAAAGAAGAAAGAGCTAAAATAGAAAACCTAACTGCATACCCAGAGGAACTATAGAAAGAACACCAAACTAACCCCAAAGCAAAGAGAAGGAATGAAATAACAAATATTAGAGCAGAAATAAATGAAATTGAGAATTAAAAAAAACAATAGAGAGAATCAACAAAACCAGAATTTGTTTCTTTGAGAAAATCAATAAAATTGACAAACCCTTAGCAAGACTGAGAAAGAAAGAAAGAGAGAAGATGAAAATAAAATCAGAAATGAGAGGGGGGACTGTGCCAGTTTGAATATATTGTGTCCCCCAAATACCATTATCTTTGATGTAATCTTGTGTGGGCAGACCTTATCAGTGTTGATTAGATTGTAATTCTTTGAGTGTTTCTTTGGAATGCGCCCCACCCAGCTGTGGGTGATGACTCTGATTAGATAATTTCCATGGAGGTTTTGCTCCGCCCATTCGGGGTGGGTCTCAGTTGAGTCACTGGAGGCACATAAATGAGCTGAGGGACAGAGGGAACTCAGTGCAGCTGTGAGCGACATTCTGAAGAGGAGCTACAGCCAAGAGGGATGCTTTGAAGAAAGCACAGGAGCTGCAGATGAGAGACAGTTTGAAGATGGCTGTTGAAAGCAGACTCTTGCTCCGGAGAAGCTGAGAGAGGACAAATATCCCAAGTGCAACTAAGAGTGAAATTTTTGAGGAAATGCAGCCTAGAGAGGAACGTCCTGGGAGAAAGCCATTTTGAAACCAGAACTTTGGAGCAGACATCAGCCACGCCTTCCCAGCTAACAGAGGTTTTCTGGACACCATTGGCCATCCTCAGTGAAGGCACCCGATTGCTGATGTGTTACCTTGGACACTTTATGGCCTTAAGACTGTAACTGTGTAACCAAATAAACCCCTTTTATAAAAGCCAGTCCTTTTCTGGTGTTTTGCATTCCAGCAGCATTAGCAAACTAGAACAGGGGACATTACTACTGACTTTTTATTTACAGATGTTTTTATTTACAGAAATAAAAATGATCATAAGAGGATACTATGAGCAACTGTATGCCAAGAAACTACACAACTTAAGTGAAATGGACAACTTCCTAGAAAGACACGAACAACCCACACTGAACTCCAGAAGAAATATAAGACCTCAACACACCAATCACAAGTGAAGAGATCGAAATGGTCATAAAAGACCTCCCCCCAAACAAAAGCCCAGGACCAGCTGTTTTCACAGGTGAATTCTACCAATTATTCCATGAAGAATTAATAGCAATCCTGCTCAAACTCTTCCAAAAAATTGAAGAGGAGGGAATGCTACCTAACTCATTCTATAAAGTCAACATCACCCTAATACCAAAGCCAAAGATACCACAAGAAAAGAAAATTGTAGACCAATTTCTCTAATGAATATAAATGAAAAATTCCTCAACAAAATACTAGCAAATTGAATCCAACAGCAACTTAAAAGAATTATACACCATGATCATATGGATTTTATCCCAAATATGCAAGGGTGGTTCAACACAAGAAAATCAATTAATACAATACACCACATTAACAAACCAAAGGGTTAAAACCACATGGTCATCTCAATCAACACAATAAAAGGCATTTGACAAAATCCAGCATCCTCTCTTGATAGAAACACTTCAAAACATAGGAATAGAAGGACACTTCCTCATCATGATAAAGGACATATATGAAATAATGGGTAATGTGGACTTCTTCAAAATAAAAACCTTTGTGCTTCCAAGGACACTATCAAGAAAATGAAAGGATAACAGACAGAATAGGAGAATATATTTGTAAATTATTTCTGATAGGGATTTGTATCTAGAATATATAAACAACTCTTCAATCTCAATAGTAAAAATACAAAAAACCTAATTTAAAAATGGGCAAAGGCTCTGAGTAGACATTTACCCATAGAAGGTACAGAATGACCGATACACACATGAAAAGATGCTCAACATCCTTACTCGATAGGGAAATGCAAATCAAAACCACAATGAGCTACCACTTCACAGCCACTAGGATAGGTATAATCAAAATGTCAGATAATAATGAATGTTGGAGAGGATATGGAAAAATTGGAACCCTCATACACTGCTGGTGGGAATGTAAAATGGTGCAGCCATTGTGGAAAATACACAAAAGAATGTTCATAGCAGCGTTATTAATAATAGCCACATTATGAGAAAACCCAAATGTCCATCAACTGATGAATGGATAAACAAAATGTGGTATACCCACTCAATGGAATATTATTCAGCCATAAAAAAGGAATGAAGTGTTGATAACTGCTACAGCATGGATGTACCTTGAAAACATTATAGTAAGTAAAAGAAGCCAGACACAGAAGGTCACATAATGAATGGGCCCATTTTTATGAGATGTCCATAATGATCAAATCTATAAAGACAGAAAGTAGATTAGCCCTGTCTTATGGCTGAGAGGGATGGGGGTGGCTAGGAGATAGGAGGGTGATATCTAAAGGCTACAGGGGTTTTTTTTGTTCTAAAATTGATTGTGGTGTTGGTTGCACAACTCTGTGACTATACTACAAACCACTGAATTATACACTAAATGGATGAATTGTATGGTATATGAATTATATCTCAATTAAGCTACCAAAAATATTATCACCCCCCACTCCCCCACACACAAAGAGTTCACACTCTTCCAGTGTCTTAGAACTTGGGACAACTCTCTTGCCTTCATTCACCATAGATTGGGAAAAGTCTTCCAGTTTCAGCTGCTGTCCTCAAAGTGGCCCACTGTTGGCTATTTTTTTTGGGGGGGAGGGGCGTGTCTAGTTCTCAGGTCCATTAGCTGCTGAATATCTTCTCTGTTTCCTCCTACACATTGCCAATAGCAAGCAGCTCTTGCAGCTGCTGGTGCTTTGTCCCACCTCAAGGGGATATTTTTCCACCTAATTTTGCTGTAGAAGTTATGCATGGATATTTGGTTTTGCTCTCTAGTTGCTCTGTTTTTACATGGGAATCCAAAAATTATGTTGGCATCACTGCCATCATATTCCCAGAATTCCCATAGACTTTCATGATATGAGTTTCAAATCTTTTCCCCCAGTTTACATTTATCTTTTCTTATTCAAGCAGCTTGGGTAGGTGACAAAGAGGGGGAGATGGGAGAATTTGGGGGATGCTCTGTAGCTTCCCACATGGTGGTCTGTGCTAGCTGGCTGCTGTTTTTCAATCACCCAGAGAACTTGTCCATCCCCCTGTTTTAACAACCTCGAGGCTCTGTGGAATGATTGGACCTTCTAAGGTGTTATAAATATTTTCTCCCGGCTTCTTCAATAGTGCTATTCAGCTGGGCTATTGCCCAGAAAATATTGCTATGGTAACCTATTCTGGCATGCACAGTAGTTACCCAGAGTTGAGGAAAAAGAAGTTGGACTAAAAAACTGGAGTACTCCAACCTCTTAGCCACGATTTATTACCAAAAGGCACTTGAAAGAGTTAAGGGAAGCAAACAAAGTCATACATATTGCTACTTTCCTTCCATGACAGTTGAGAAAAAGTTTAATCCAAATGGGATTATCAGAGAACGATTCCTTAAGGCAGGGAATGTTGGTGAATTCAATCCCTCGCCACCTTGGAATTTGCAGAATAGTCTATAATAGGACTGCCAGGTGTTTAATCTGGGGTCAGAAAATAGCTTGCCTTAGTTTCTACAATTCCTGTGGAATTCCATTAATATTGAAGCCCACATTTCAATAGCTGTGAAACCCCATTGCAAGGCTGAATGCAGGAGGCTGATGTTTTATACATCCTGTCTTCCGAATGGGTACCAAAAATGTTTGTGCACATCTACAAATAAGTCCTTTTATCTGGAAATGGGGAAAAGACCCTGTATTATTTTCCTCCTGCTGTTGTAACAAATTACTACAAACATCGTGGTTTAAAACAACGCAGATTTATTATCTCACAATTCTGGGTGTCAGAAGTCCGAGATGGATCTAAAGGGGCTGAGAATCAAGTTGTCAGCAGAGCTGCATTCTGTCTAGAGGATCTAGGGAAGAGTCTGTTTCCTCGTCTTTGCCAGCTCCTGGAGTTTCCCTGCATTCTTGGGCGTGTGGCTCTTCTCTTCATCTTCAAAGCCAGCAATGGAGCGTCTTCAAATCCGTCTCCGACTCTCGGACCTCTGCTTCCACTGTCGCGTCACCATCTCTCACGTTAGCCCCCCTGTCTCCCTCTTAAAAGGACTTTTGTGAAACTGGACCGACCCAGATTGCCCAGGATACTCTCTCCATTTCAAGCTCCTTTAACTTAATTACATCTGCCAAATTCCCTTTGCCATGTAAAGTAATGCACTCAGTTTTTTTTTTCCCTTTTCCACCTTCAATCTCTCTCCCTTGGGAATCCTTTTTCACCTTTGCCCCCAAATGCCCAAGTCTCTTCTATCCTAAAAAGCAAACCCCACCACCTTCCCAGAGCACTACAGCAACTTGTGGCCTAGAAAAGCTGCAGCTCAACAACCATTTTTTAACAGGAAAAGTGTCCAGAAGATCACTGCTCATTCCACCAGACATCACTGCTGGGGTGGTCACTGCCATGGCCACTGTGTATGAATCCTCACTGCCCTTTGTCGTCATATCAATTGCTATATGGCCAAAGTTCTGAGTGAGAGCATCCAAATGGCAGAGCTGGGGTCTCAGGCCCACAATTTGGCATCCTGGAAACAGGAAGAAGGAGGCTTTTCCCGTTTTGGATTCTGAATGGGAGGTAGGGCATAGCCATCTCACCAAAACTGTACATTGCAGGGAATTTTCCCCCAATATTAATTAAGATTAGATTTGACTGTATGCAAGACAGATACACACACAGACACACACAACAGAGATAACAAGGCTTCAACAAGATAAAACTGTATTTCTTTGTCACATAAGTTAAGTCTGGAGGTAAGCCATTCAGTGTTGATATGCTGGCCCCATGATCAACAGGTACTCAAGTGTCTTTTATCTTGCTGTGTTGCCATGTTTTGCATGCTACCTCATGGTCCAAGATGGATGCTCACACGCTGGACATCATTTCTGCTTTCCAGCCACCAGTAAGGAGGAAGTGATACAAATCAACACAAAGGGATGTGACCTCATCTTTTCTGGCTACTTTAAAGAAGTTGCTCTTGATGCTCCCTCCAAGAACTCACTGGCCAAAACCTACTTTCATGGCCACACCAAGTTGCAAGGGAGGCTGGACAAATGACTCAATTTAAAAAAGGGCAAAGGACTTAAATAGACATTTACTCAAAGAAGATATACAAATGGTCAATAAGCTCATGAAAAGATGTTCAATATCATTGGTCATCATGGAAATGCAAATCAAAACCACAAGATACCTTCTATTCTCACTAGGATGGCTATTGTTAAAATAAAAACTAACAATTGTTTGTGAGGACGCAGAGAAATTGGAAACCTTATACATTGTTGATGGCATTGTAAATTGGTGCAACTGCTGTGGAAATAAATTTTTCAGTTCCTCAAAATGTTGAACATAGAATTACTATATGATTGAGCATTCTCACTTCTTGGTAAACCGCGCCCCCCCTCAAAAAAAAAAAAACAACAACAACTTCAAACACGGGACTTGAACAGGTATCTGTACACCAATGTTCATAGCAGCATTATTTACAATGCCCCAAAGTTGGAAAAAAACCCAGTGGCCATCAACAGATACACAGATAAACAAAATGTGGTATATACACACGGAATACTATTTAGCCATAAAAATGCAATGAAGTTCTGATATATCTGACAACATGCATGAACCTCAAAGACATCATGTCAAGTGAGAGAAGTCAGACACAAAAAGACAAATATCATATGAACTTGCTTGCTTATATGAAATACCTAGAATAAGCAAATTCATAGAGACAGTAGATTACAGGTTATGGGTGGGGGGAGAAGGGGAAAGATATTGCTTAGTGGGTACAGAGTTTCTGTTTGAGATGATAAAAAATGTTTGGATACTGGATGTTGGTGATGGTAGGCACAAAAATGTGAATGTAATTAACACCACTGGGGTGGGTGAGGGAGGACATGAAATCAGCACTCCGCCTGATTTCTTTTCTGTTCAGTGGCTAGTTATTGAACTCTTACTCTGTGCTAGACATGAAGGAATACAGAGAGAAATAAGGCTCAGGCCAGGCCCTCAAGGATGATCAAGATCAGGGTTTCCAAACTTCAGCACTACTGACATTTTGGGCTGGTTAATTCTTTGTTGCGTGGCTTTTCTAAGCAATGTAGGATATTTCGCATCCTGGACTCCCTCTAGATGCTAGCAGCTCCCTGCCCCCAGTTATGACAACCAACAGTGTCTCCAGACATCGCCAAATGTTTGCCAAATGCCCTCGTTGAAAACATAGAGAATATTTCAATAGTGCAAAGTGCAGAAATGATCCATTAAGGAAATTAAATAGGAGGCATCAAACTACTTGCTTCTACACAGCTGAACCCGCCAATAAGCTAAAGCTTAGCCACATGAAATAATCAAAGGACCACTTCAGGCAGCATTTTCATAGAGGGAGGCAAAAGGACTACCCCTTGTTCAGTCATTACTATGCGAAAGCTGCTTTGCATTTGTGGATTTCTTTCATTCTCACAATAATCCTACAAGGCTGGGATTGTTTCGCCATCAGTTAGATAAGGAAATTGAGCTAATGAGGTGTGTACTTGCTCAAGGTCATTCTCAGTTTCTCTATATTTGCTAATGCACCTTTCTCCAGATAAAATTGTACTGAGATAGCCTTGAGAACACCTCAGAACCAAAAATCCATGCCCTTTAAAGTTTCCTCTTTATCTTCCGAAATTTGAGATCCCTGCCAAGACAGCTGATCCAGATAGCCAATCAAGCCCCTGGTTCATTACCTTTGCCCCCAAACAAAATAAAGCCCACCTGCCCTAAACCCACCCTGATAAGATAGACACACTCTCTTCTAATCAATAGGAGTCAAGCTAACTTTTTTTTTAATGACTATAAAAATCGTTTGCCACTCCCAGAACCCCAAACCTACTTCTGTTCTGGCTTCCTGAGCTGCACCAAAACTTTGGTGTCCCAAATAAAATGGCGTAGTTTGCAAACTCACCTCTGATTTGCCTTTCACACCCCTCACCACCCCATCTTGAAACTGTGGCCATCGCACCCTCTTGTCTTCTCTGACCCACCCCGGCTTCACCCCTGCATCCAATCAGTTGGAGGACTGCAGTGCTGCAGTGCCCCTCGCCTGTTCCTTTACCCCCTCTCCAATTCCTTAACTGGCTTCCCCACCTCCAGCTTCTCCCCCATCCCCTCCACCCTAACAGTTAGCCAGAATAAATCCTCATGCACACTTGGGCACTGCATCTTCTTGTTCCCCATTGCAAGTCCAATTCAAGTTCAATAGCACAGCTTGGGTTTCTAGCGTCCTTTCTCTGGTCCCCTCCTGGGTTTCCAGCCACATCTCTCACTGCCCTCCCGTTTTAGTTTGCCAGGCTGCCAGGACACATAACAAACGATGGGTTGGCTTAACAACAGAAATTTATTCACTTATGGTTTGAGGCATCGGAAGGGCTTGCTTTCTCCCCGAAGTCTGTAGTGTTCTGGCTTGCCACAATCCTTGGGGTTCCTTGGCTTGCATCCCTACCTTCTGCCAATGGCAATGTCTTCTCCAGTCTCGTGTCAGCTCTTCTGTTTTCCGCTGACTTCTGGCTTCTGGCTCCTGCCCGTGGCTTTCTCTGACTCCTGGCTTCCGGTTTCTTCTCTTTAAAAGGAAGTCCTCCAGTAATATGAAGACCCACCCTCATTTGGTTGGGCCACATTTCAAAAAGTCCTCCTATCTACAAGAGTTTATATCCGCAGGAACATGGATTAAGATTCAGAACAGGTCTCTTTGAGGGGGCTACAGAACTCAACCTGCCACACCTCCTATGGTATATGTGTTCTGACAACAGACAATATTTCTGAAATGCCTATTACATTAGTTCATACAATCCTAAGGCAGCTCAGTGAGCTTGGTGGCACCGTTATTTTGCAAATGATGGTTGGGAGGCAGGGGGATGAGGACGGTGCCAGGACTCAAACCCAGGCAGACCCCACGCCAGGCTCCCGAGAGCACCCTGAGCTGTCCCCTCCTCACCTTTGATTCTGCTGTATCTGTTGTCTGAACACCTTTTTCCCCTTCCTTCACCCCCTGTACTGCCAGATGAAGCATACTTCAGGACCCAATTCCAAGGTAACGCCTTCCCAAAGCTGTTCTTGATCACTCGAGCCTTGGAGATGGTAATTCCGTGTTCATTTGCAATAGAGTTTGCCCTGTATTTCTCTCCTAGCCTACTCACAGCAAGCTTATTGAATGGAACTGGAATCACCTGTGTGCCCCTGGGGTCTTACCCTTAGCAGATGCTGAGATAGATTTATGTTATCACAGTGAAGCTGAGGGTATTGCCCGTATGTTTTCTGATTTTTATTCCCCACCCCCTCAAGCAATCCCGGCCTCGTGCTCCCTCTCCTGGGGAGGTGGCGCTCCCTAAGGGGTGTCGGGGCTAATCGTTCTGGGCCCTTGCCCTGGCCAGTTTCTCAGGCACTTACGGGAGTTGATTGGTGCCTTATCACCCTAGGGCACCAGCAGCATTCTCTCCCAGGGGAAGTGGGAAGGAAGCCCTGCCTCAGCTGCCTCAGGGTCAGTTAGGGAGTGGAACAGTGCCGGGGGCAGGCCAGGAGATTTACTGACTAGCTATCCTTGACTCCCTTCTGATCCTCTGCTTCCACATTGTGAAATCTGTTCAATCCCAACCTTCCCAGGGATGCTGGGAGCCTTACAGGGGCTAAAATATGTAAAGAGCTTCTTGGCCAGGTTTCAGACTCATTTCTAAACGCCCTCCTAAGTTCACTCTCTGATGATGACAGAGCCTGGCAAGTGTTTGTAACTGCTCTTCCCCTTCCCTGTCCTTTCTTTCCTCCAGCTGGAGAAAACGAGCTGCCCTATAGATGGGGCTTGCTGTGTGCCCAGGCTACCCAACAGAACACAAACAAATCAAGAGTCACCAGCCAAGCCTGCAGTGGAGGGTGCCTGGGCACACAGCAAGCCCCATCTACAGGAGCTGTATTCTTTCTCTCCAGCACATCCGACAGGTCCTCTGCTGGGAGATCTGTGAATCATAGAAAAGGGGCCAGGGGATTTCCCCAGATAAAGAGGGCTCCTTTCGTCATCAGTTTATTGGCCTAAAGCACCTGAACCTGACGTTTTGCTAGTGGGGAGGGGGTATGAGAAAGCACGTAAGTCCCAGGAAACATAATTTTCGTTTCTGACCTACTGCTCCTTTTCCTCAGTAGATGTATGAACAACCCCATAAGTAAGTGCTAACTCTGCTGAATTCCATGCGATGTGCCTCACACACACTGTGGTATTTAATCCTTGTGGATGCCACCACTTCCCCCCTTTCTCTAGATGAGGAAACTGAGGACAGAGAGGGGCAGTCACCTGCCCAAAGCCTCACAGTTATGGAGTCAGGATTCAAACCCAGTTCTGACTCTAGAAAACTAGTCCTGTAAAGGGATGACTTAGCTCTGCCCTTCTCTAGAAGCAAACATACCCTATGAAGCTGCCAGGCCAATGGTCCTAGTTCTTCCTGCCTTTCCAACTTCAGGTCCAGACCGGCTTCTCCACCATCTGTCCCTAGAGGTGCTGAGTTTGGCCACCTGTTGTTCCTTTCATGCATCCTCACCCTAGATGTTGCAAGTCCTGGCTTTGCTTGAAATCCACCAGGAGCAGAGCAGCTCTGGGCAATGGTAGGGACTAACTTGGACATTTCCCCCACAAATACAGGGAGAGATGGCAACATAAACGCATCATTGAATGTCAGAAGGGGCCTTAGTGGTTGTATCTGTGGGTTCTCACTATTGAAAAACAAAAAATCACTCTCAATGACTTGAATTGAAAAGGAAATAATTGAAAGGATATTGGATGGCTGGAGGACTCTGCTTGGAAAACAGGCAGAAACAGGGTGGTAGATGACAGACAGGATCATGGGCAAAGTCAAGCCACACAGCCAACTGGGTCTCCTGCTGCCTGGAAGCCACAGCTGGGACAGCCACTGCTCCCGATACAGCTGCTCTGGTAGCTGGATGAGGAAGCTGCCACTTCCCTAGGCTTCTGCTCCCTTGCTTTAGTTCATTTGGTCTAGGACAGGCACACCTAAGAGGTGACAGGCCTGCCATGGCTGCAGGGAAGGCTTTTTTTTTTTTTTTTTAACTCCTCTTTTATCACAGTAACATCTGTATAACACCAAGTTTCCTGCTGCAACCACTTTCAAGTGTACAATTCAGTGGTATTAATTACTTTCACAGTGCTGTACTACCACCACCACTACCCATCACCAAAACGTTTCCACCATTTTAAACTTATCTTTACGACGTGCTTTTTTCATGGGAGGTGATTTTGGCAACCCATCAGGACTTAAATGGTACAGTGTGCATAGGAAGGAGGTTAGATGGTGGGCAGTCTCTCCAAACAAAAATGTCCACTGCAGTGGTCATGCAGTTAAAATCGTTCTCTGTCTCTACTTAAATTACAATGAGGACGGAGTTGTAGAGGGGAGAAATGGCTTCTTCTCAAGGTCAGGGCCAAAGCAGATAGTTCTCATTTTCTCGTGCCCACACCAATTAACTGATAGTGATCGGATGGAGTACTCTGTTAGGGGGTCTTGAAGGTCTGTCTGGATTGGGGAGGATTGGACACCAAGCTTCTATCTTCCCAGATAAGGCATTTAAACAAAAGCACGGGAGGCGGGGCAAGATGGCAGACTGGTGAGCTGTATGTTTTAGTTACTCCTCCAGGAAAGTAGGTAGAAAGCCAAGAACTGCGTGGACTGGACACCACAGAGCAATCTGACTTTGGGCATACTTCATACAACACTCATGAAAACGTGGAACTGCTGAGATCAGCGAAATCTGTAAGTTTTTGCAGCCAGGGGACCCGCGCCCCTCCCTGCCAGGCTCAGTCCTGGGGGAGGAGGGGCTGTCAGCTCCGGGAAGGAGAAGGGAGAACTGCAGTGGCAGCCCTTATCGGAAACTCATTCTACTGATTGAAACTCCAACCATAGATAGACTGAGACCAGACACCAGAGAATCTGAGAGCAGCCAACCCAGCAGAGAGGAGACAGGCATAGAAAAAAAACAACACGAAAAACTCCAAAATAAAAGCGGAGGATTTTTGGAGTTCTGGTGAACATAGAAAGGGGAAGGGCCCTGAGGCGCATATGCAAATCCTGAAGAAAAGCTGATCTCTCTGCCCTGTGGACCTTTCCTTAATGGCCCTGGTTGCTTTGTCTCTTAGCATTTCAATAACCCATTAGATCTCTGAGGAGGGCCCGTTTTTTTTGTTGTTGTTGTTGTTGTTGTTTTTTGTTTGTTTGTTTGTTTTTAATCCTTTTTTCTCTTTCTAAAACAATTACTCTAAGAAGCCCAATACAGAAAGCTTCAAAGACTTGCAATTTGGGCAGGTCAAGTCAAGAGCAGAACTAGGAGAGCTCTGAGACAAAACGCAATAATCCACTGGCTGAGAAAATTCACTAAACACCACAACTTCCCAAGAAAAGGGGGGTGTCCACTCACAGCCATCATCCTGGTGGACAGGAAACACTCCTGCCCATCGCCAGCCCCATAGCCCAGAACTGCCCCAGACAACCCAGTGTGACGGAAGTGCTTCAAATAACAGGCACACACCACAAAACTGGGCGTGGACATTAGCCTTCCCTGCAACCTCAGCTGATTGTCCCAGAGTTGGGAAGGTAGAGCAGTGTGAATTAACAAAGCCCCATTCAGCCATCATTTCAGCAGACTGGGAGCCTCCCTACACAGCCCAGCAGCCCAGAACTGCCCTGGGGGGACAGCACTCACCTGTGACATAGCACAGTCATCCCTCAACAGAGGACCCGGGGTGCACGGCCTGGAAGAGGGGCCCACTTGCAAGTCTCAGGAGCCATATGCCAATACCAAGGACTTGTGGGTCAGTGGCAGAGACAAACTGTGGCAGGACTGAACTGAAGGATTAGACTATTGCAGCAGCTTTAAAACTCCAGGATCACCAGGGAGATTTGATTGTTAGAGCCACCCCCCCCTCCCTGACTGCCCAGAAACACTCCCCATATACAGGGCAGGCAACACCAACTACACACACAAGCTTGGTACACCAATTGGACCCCACAAGACTCACTCCCCCACTCACCAAAAAGGCTAAGCAGGGGAGAACTGGCTTGTGGAGAACAGGTGGCTCGTGGACGCCACCTGCTGGTTAGTTAGAGAAAGTGTACTCCACGAAGCTGTAGATCTGATAAATTAGAGATAAGGACTTCAATTGGTCTACAAATCCTAAAAGAACCCTATCAAGTTCAGCAAATGCCATGAGGCCAAAAACAACAGAAAATTATAAAGCATATGAAAAAACCAGACTATATGGATAACCCAAGCCCAAGCACCCAAATCAAAAGACCAGAAGAGACACAGCACCTAGAGCAGCTACTCAAAGAACTAAAGATGAACAATGAGACCATAGTACGGGAGATAAAGGAAATCAAGAAGACCCTAGAAGAGCATAAAGAAGACATTGCAAGACTAAATAAAAAAATGGATGATCTTATGGAAATTAAAGAAACTGTTGACCAAATTAAAAAGATTCTGGACACTCATAGTACAAGACTAGAGGAAGTTGAACAACGAATCAGTGACCTGGAAGATGACAGAATGGAAAATGAAAGCATAAAAGAAAGAATGGGGAAAAAAATTGAAAAAATCGAAATGGACCTCAGGGATATGATAGATAATATGAAACGTCCGAATATAAGACTCATTGGTGTCCCAGAAGGGGAACAAAAGGGTAAAGGTCTAGGAAGAGTATTCAAAGAAATTGTTGGGGAAAACTTCCCAAATCTTCTAAACAACATAAATACACAAATCATAAATGCTCAGCGAACTCCAAATAGAATAAATCCAAATAAACCCACTCCGAGACATATACTGATCACACTATCAAACACAGAAGAGAAGGAACAAGTTCTGAAAGCAGCAAGAGAAAAGCAATTCACCACATACAAAGGAAACAGCATAAGAATAAGTAGTGACTACTCAGCAGCCACCATGGAGGCAAGAAGGCAGTGGCATGATATATTTAAAATTCTGAGTGAGAAAAATTTCCAGCCAAGAATACTTTATCCAGCAAAGCTCTCCTTCAAATTTGAGGGAGAGCTTAAATTTTTCACAGACAAACAAATGCTGAGAGAATTTGCTAACAAGAGACCTGCCCTACTGGAGATACCCAAGGGAGCCCTACAGACAGAGAAACAAAGAAAGGACAGAGACACTTGGAGAAAGGTTCAGTACTAAAGAGATTCGGTATGGGTACAATAAAGGATATTAATAGACAGAGGGGAAAAATATGACAAACATAAACCAAAGGATAAGATGGCTGATTCAAGAAATGCCTTCATGGTTATAACGTTGAATGTAAATGGATTAAACTCCCCAATTAAAAGATATAGATTCGCAGAATGGATCAAAAAAAATGAACCATCAATATGTTGCATACAAGAGACTCATCTTAGACACAGGGACACAAAGAAACTGAAAGTGAAAGGATGGAAAAAAATATTTCATGCAAGCTACAGCCAAAAGAAAGCAGGTGTAGCAATATTAATCTCAGATAAAATAGACTTCAAATGCAGGGATGTTTTGAGAGACAAAGAAGGCCACTACATACTAATAAAAGGGGCAATTCAGCAAGAAGAAATAACAATCGTAAATGTCTATGCACCCAACCAAGGTGCCACAAAATACATGAGAGAAACACTGGCAAAACTAAAGGAAGCAATTGATGTTTCCACAATAATTGTGGGAGACTTCAACACATCACTCTCTCCTATAGATAGACCAACCAGACAGAAGACCAATAAGGAAATTGAAAACCTAAACAATCTGATAAATGAATTAGATTTAACAGACATATACAGGACATTACATCCCAAATCACCAGGATACACATACTTTTCTAGTGCTCATGGAACTTTCTCCAGAATAGATCATATGCTGGGACATAAAACAAGCTTCAATAAATTTAAAAAGATTGAAATTATTCAAAGAACATTCTCTGACCACAATGGAATACAATTAGAAGTCAATAACCATCAGAGACTTAGAAAATTCACAAATACCTGGAGGTTAAACAACACACTCCTAAACAATCAGTGGGTTAAAGAAGAAATAGCAAGAGAAATTGCTAAATATATAGAGACGAATGAAAATGAGAACACAACATACCAAAACCTATGGGATGCAGCAAAAGCAGTGCTAAGGGGGAAATTTATAGCACTAAACGCATATATTAAAAAGGAAGAAAGAGCCAAAATAAAGAACTAATGGATCAACTGAAGAAGCTAGAAAATGAACAGCAAACCAATCCTAAACCAAGTAGAAGAAAAGAAATAACAAGGATTAAAGCAGAAATAAATGACATAGAGAACAAAAAAACCATAGAGAGGATAAATATCACCAAAAGTTGGTTCTTTGAGAAGATCAACAAGATTGACAAGCCCCTAGCTAGACTGACAAAATCAAAAAGAGAGAAGACCCATATAAACAAAATAATGAATGAAAAAGGTGACATAACTGCAGATCCTGAAGAAATTAAAAAAATTATAAGAGGATACTATGAACAACTGTATGGCAACAAACTGGATAATGTAGAGGAAATGGACAATTTCCTGGAAACATATGAACAACCTAGACTGACCAGAGAAGAAATAGAAGACCTCAACCAACCCATCACAAGCAAAGAGATCCAATCAGTCATCAAAAATCTTCCCACAAATAAATGCCCAGGGCCAGATGGCTTCACAGGGGAATTCTACCAAACTTTCCAGAAAGAACTGACACCAATCTTACTCAAACTCTTTCAAAACATTGAAGAAAATGGAACACTACCTAACTCATTCTATGAAGCTAACATCAATCTAATACCAAAACCAGGCAAAGATGCTACAAAAAAGGAAAACTACCGGCCAATCTCCCTAATGAATATAGATGCAAAAATCCTCAACAAAATACTTGCAAATCGAATCCAAAGACACATTAAAAAAATCATACACCATGACCAAGTGGGGTTCATTCCAGGCATGCAAGGATGGTTCAACATAAGAAAAACAATCAATGTATTACAACACATTAAAAACTCGAAAGGGAAAAATCAATTGATCATCTCAATAGATGCTGAAAAAGCATTTGACAAAATCCAAAATCCCTTTTTGATAAAAACACTTCAAAAGGTAGGAATTGAAGGAAACTTCCTCAACATGATAAAGAGCATATATGAAAAACCCACAGCCAGCATAGTACTCAATGGTGAGAGACTGAAAGCCTTCCCTCTAAGATCAGGAACAAGACAAGGATGCCCGCTATCACCACTGTTATTCAACATTGTGCTGGAAGTGCTAGCCAGGGCAATCCAGCAAGACAAAGAAATAAAAGGCATCCAAATTGGAAAAGAAGAAGTAAAACTGTCATTGTTTGCAGATGATATGATCTTATATCTAGAAAACCCTGAGAAATCGACGATACAGCTACTAGAGCTAATAAACAAATTTAGCAAAGTAGCAGGATACAAGGTTAATGCACATAAGTCAGTAATGTTTCTATATGCTAGAAATGAACAAACTGAAGAGACACTCAAGAAAAAGATACCATTTTCAATAGCAACTAAAAAAATCAAGTACCTAGGAATAAACTTAACCAAAGATGTAAAAGACCTATACAAAGAAAACTACATAACTCTACTAAAAGAAATAGAAGGGGACCTTAAAAGATGGAAAAATATTCCATGTTCATGGATAGGAAGGCTAAATGTCATTAAGATGTCAATTCTACCCAAACTCATCTACAGATTCAATGCAATCCCAATCAAAATTCCAACAACCTACTTTGCAGACTTGGAAAAGCTAGTTATCAAATTTATTTGGAAAGGGAAGATGCCTCGAATTGCTAAAGACACTCTAAAAAAGAAAAACGAAGTGGGAGGACTTACACTCCCTGACTTTGAAGCTTATTATAAAGCCACAGTTGCCAAAACAGCATGGTACTGGCACAAAGATAGACATATAGATCAATGGAATCGAATTGAGAATTCGGAGACAGACCCTCAGATCTATGGCTGACTGATCTTTGATAAGGCCCCCAAAGTCACTGAACTGAGTCATAATGGTCTTTTCAACAAATGGGGCTGGGAGAGTTGGATATCCATATCCAAAAGAATGAAAGAGGACCCCTACCTCACCCCCTACACAAAAATTAACTCAAAATGGACCAAAGATCTCAATATAAAAGAAAGTACCATAAAACTCCTAGAAGATAATGTAGGAAAACATCTTCAAGACCTTGTATTAGGCGGCCACTTCCTAGACTTTACACCCAAAGCACAAGCAACAAAAGAGAAAATAGATAAATGGGAACTGCTCAAGCTTAGAAGTTTCTGCACCTCAAAGGAATTTCTCAAAAAGGTAAAGAGGCAGCCAACTCAATGGAAAAAATTTTTGGAAACCATGTATCTGACAAAAGACTGATATCTTGCATATATAAAGAAATCCTACAACTCAATGACAATAGTACAGTCGGCCCAATTATAAAATGGGCAAAAGATATGAAAAGACAGTTCTCTGAAGAGGAAATACAAATGGCCAAGAAACACATGAAAAAATGTTCAGCTTCACTAGCTATTAGAGAGATGCAAATTAAGACCACAATGAGATACCATCTAACACCGGTTAGAATGGCTGCCATTAAACAAACAGGAAACTACAAATGCTGGAGGGGATGTGGAGAAATTGGAACTCTTATTCACTGTTGGTGGGACTGTATAATGGTTCAGCCACTCTGGAAGTCAGTCTGGCAGTTCCTTAGAAAACTAGATATAGAGTTACCATTCGATCCAGCGATTGCACTTCTCGGTATATACCCGGAAGATCGGAAAGCAGTGACACGAACAGATATCTGCACGCCAATGTTCATAGCAGCATTATTCACAATTGCCAAGAGATGGAAACAACCCAAATGTCCTTCAACAGATGAGTGGATAAATAAAATGTGGTATATACACACGATGGAATACTACGCGGCAGTAAGAAGGAACGATCTCGTGAAACATATGACAACATGGATGAACCTTGAGGACATAATGCTAAGCGAAATAAGCCAGGCACAAAAAGAGAAATATTATATGCTACCACTAATGTGAACTTTGAAAAATGTAAAACGAATGGCTTATAATGTAGAATGTAGGGGAACTAGCAATAGAGAGCAATTAAGGAAGGGGGAACAATAATCCAAGAAGAACAGATAAGCTATTTAACGTTCTGGGGATGCCCAGGAATGACTATGGTCTGTTAATTTCTGATGGATATAGTAGGAGCAAGTTCACAGAAATGTTGCTATATTAGGTAACTTTCTTGGGGTAAAGTAGGAACATGTTAGAAGTTAAGCAGTTATCTTAGGTTAGTTGTCTTTTTCTTACTCCCTTGTTATGGTCTCTTTGAAATGTTCTTTTATTGTATGTTTGTTTTCTTTTTAACTTTTTTTTCATACAGTTGATTTAAAAAAGAAGGGAAAGTTAAAAAAAAACAAAACAAAACAAGGAAACAAAAAAGATGTAGTGCCCCGTTGAGGAGCCTGTGGAGAATGCAGGGGTGTTCGCCTGCCCCACCTCCATGGTTGCTAACATGACCACAGACATAGGGGATGGGTGGTTTGATGGGTTGGGCCCTCTACCACAGAGTTTACCCTTGGGAAGACAGTTGCTGCAAAGGAGAGGCTAGGCCTCCCTATGGTTGTGCCTAAGAGCCTCCTCCCGAGTGCCTCGTTGTTGCTCAGATGTGGCCCTGTCTCTCTAGCTAAGCCAACTTGAAAGGTGAAATCACTGCCCTCCCCCCTACGTGGGATCAGACACCCAGGGGAGTGAATCTCCCTGGCAACATGGAATATGACTCCCGGGGAGGAATGTAGACCTGGCATCGTGGGACGGAGAACATCTTCTTGACCAAAAGGGGGATGTGAAAGGAAATGAAATAAGCTTCAGTGGCAGAGAGAATACAAAAGGAGCCGAGAGGTCACTCTGGTGGGCACTCTTACGCACACTTTAGACAACGCTTTTTAGGTTCTAAAGAATTGGGGTAGCTGGTGGTGGATACCTGAAACTATCAAACTACAACCCAGAACCCATGAATCTCGAAGACAGTTGTATAAAAATGTAGCTTATGAGGGGTGACAAGGGGATTGGGAAAGCCATAAGGACCACACTCCACTTTGTCTAGTTTATGGATGGATGAGTAGAAAAATAGGGGAAGGAAACAAACAGACAAAGGTACCCAGTGTTCTTTTTTACTTCAATTGCTCTTTTTCACTCTAATTATTATTCTTGTTATTCTTGTGTGTGTGCTAATGAAGGTGTCAGGGATTGATTTGGGTGATGAATGTACAACTATGTAATGGTACTGTGAACAATTGAAAGTACGATTTGTTTTGTATGACTGCGTGGTATATGAATATATCTCAATAAAATGAAGATTAAAAAAAAAAAAAAAAAAAAGACATAATGCTGAGCAAAATAAGCCAGGCACAAAAAGAGAGATATTGTATGTTACCACTAATGTGAATTCTGTGAAAAATGTACAATGTTTTATACTGTAGAATGTAGGGGACCTAGAGATACCAATTAGTGGAGGGGGAATGATAATCTAATAAGAACAGATAAACTATGGAGGGTAATCTCAATGGTATGGGAATGCTCAGGAATGATTATGGTTTGCAAACTTTCTTGGATATAGTAAGATCATGTTGGAAGCAATAGAGTTATTTTAGGTTTTTTTTTTTCTCTTATTCCTTTGTTTTCTTAGGGGTTGTTAATTTTCTTGGGGTATGGTAGGAACATGTTGGAAGCAATGTAGTTATTTTAGATTATTTGTTTTTCTTACTCCTCTGTTTGGACATAGTTTATTAATTTTCTTGGGGTATGGTAGGAACATATTGGAAGCAAAGTAGTTATTTTAGGTTATTTGTTTTCCTTAATCAATTGCTTTGTTTGAAATGTTGTGGGGTTTTTTTGGTTGTTGTTTGCCTGTTTGTTTTTAATTCTTTGATAAACAAAGTTAAAAAATTGAAAAAAAATCAGTAGAAAAATGGGAGTAAAAACTAAATGACAAATAGGGTGGGATGGGGGGATGGTTTGGGTATTCTCTTTTCACTTTTATTTTTTATTCTTATTCTGATTCCTTCTGATGTAAGGAAAATGTTCAGAAATAGATTGTGGTGATGAACGCATAACTATATGATCATACTGTGAACAGTTGATTGTATACCATGGATGACTGTATGGTTTGTGAATATATTTTAATAAAACTGAATTAAAAAAAAAAAAAAAAAAGTAAAAAAAAAAAAAAGCATGGCCGTTTCCCTCTGGGATGCCTGAGCCCGTCTCCTCTCTAGCCTTCCTCCCATTATGGATGACTACATACTAACCACTGTTTATGCTGGGCATTTTCACTTGGCAAGATGAGAGCAAAAAAAAAAAGGTTCAGTAAGAGGCTGTATAAGTGTATGGATTCTAGACTAGTTGATCCCAAACCAGATGTGCCTTAGAATTATCCAGATAGCTTTAATAAATAGATTCCTCTGTCCTGCCAAAGGTGAACTGAATCAGAACCTCCTGGGCTTGGGACAACATCTTTAAAAGCCCTTGTTTGTTATGCAGCCAGTCTGGTACAACTGTGGGAAATCAGTTCACCGAACAGAAGCCTGTCATCTGTAAGCAGAGTGAGCCATGTCATTTCTGCATCAGCTAAAGCCCACCAGAGCCCAAGGGTACAGGATTTCCAGGCCTAGAAATAGGTGGAGTCTCTATATCTGCATCTATCACATCACTTGGAACACAATATCACAATTGTTTAGGACCTTCTCTAGACTTTGCCTTTCTAAGGGTGGGCCAGGCCTCATTTATGTACCCTCTAGCACAGGTCCTGGAACTAACAGGCCTTTAATCCATGATGAATTAGTTATTCAAGGGCACATTGTTACTGCCTCTACCTAACACCCAGGACAAATCAGAGTAGCTTTAAAAACAAATCTGCACAGCCACCGTGGAAAGGTGCTGCAGGACTGGCCCAGTTTCTGAGATCCAAGTCTGATCTACAGAATTCCACGAAGTCCGGATAGTCAAAAATCCTTTCTATACTCCAAAGGCTTAAGTTGGCTCAGGATTTGGGATGAGACGGGGTACTGATGCTGCCTGGCAGCAAACTTTTCATCTAAAATGCTCATAACAAAGCTAGCTAACACGTAGAGTGCTTTGTGCCAGGCACCGTGTCCCAAGCATTTTACATGTGTTAACTCACCTAACTTTCACAATCTTGTGTGAAGTAGGTATTATTGTATTACTTTCTTCACTCTACACATGAAATGGTCCCAGAGAAGTTAGTCAGAGGCACAGCTGGAACTGGACCCAGACATTCCAGTTCGAGAGCATGTTTTTAACCAGTGCATAATTTATGAATTAATAAGTTCCTCTTTTGGGTACTTGAACTCGGCTTTGCTTATGCTAAACTGGCTGGTTAAGACTAAAAAAATTAGATCTAGCAATGATTTATCACCATTCACAGCCCAGAAGATCCAGTGGCTTCTATTTGCATGCAGTGATCTGCTTGGCCCCTGCCCAGGCTGCCTCTGAACCTTCATGGCTGAAGCCACACTGTCAAACTAACCACTTCTCTGACTTCCAGCAGCAGGTGTGCTCTCAGCACAGGAGCCAAGGGATTCTTCTCCGTGGGCAATGAGCCACGTGGCTGGCACTGCCCTGACCGTGTATCTGATACTGGCACCTGCCCCTCACTCCCATGTCTGAATTCTGGCCAGATGGAACAAGTCTCACATCTAGATGCCCCCAGCCTGGACCGTCCTGCCACTAGAATCTTATGCAGGACCCCGCAGGTACCTGAAATGAGCCTAGCCACTCTTGCCACCTTGTTTTCATGCTTTTCTCACAGAACCTCTGGAGATTGCCTCACTCATACGGGGGCCAACAATGGCAAAGGGGCAGCAGACAAGCCGAGACAAGGAGAGCCAGCCTGAAACAGGCAGGCACCTGAGAACCCAAATCCAAGCAGACCCAGCAAGGGTTACATAAGCAAGTAATAAAATATCAAATTGATGTAATTATTTAATGACATGGGAAAATACACATTAAGAAATATGTTGGTTATTACAAAGTAATGGGTAGAGGGTAACTTCAGGTTAAAAAAAAAGTTGAAAGTATCAGTATGCCTAGAAAAAACTGTACAGTTAAATACCCAAATATCAACAGTATTCAGTTCTGTTCAATGATTAAATATTTGCCCTTTTGCTTTTGTATCTTCTTTGAAACATGATTATTTCTGAAATAAACAAACAAAACAAGCCACTGGAGGGAAAGTTATTAAAAGCCAGGACCTGGGAGCCCAGCAGCCTGTGTCTGATCCCCAGGAAGACAGGGCCAGGTCCGGCACCCGTGGTCAAGCCCAGATGCGGCACACTGCTCTCTTGTCTTCCTGTTGGAATGCTATGTGTAAGACTGTGTGCCCTACACCTGTCGCTCTCAGTGTACTTGTTTCATAGGACTCTATGAACATAACCTGGCATAATAGCAAAATGACGCTAGCAACTTTTGGTTTTGAACTGCTACAAAATAGAACTACCACAGGACATAAAACTCACCAGAAATCAAGTACTCTTACAACAGAAAATCCACCTGACTAAACCACTGACTTTGCTGGTTTTTGCTGACCTTCCTTCATTTTTAACATTCATTGCCAATCTATTTTTGTTTCATGGATTCTGGAAAGAGGTAATTTTTCTCACAAAGACACTACCATGAATGTTTGCAGAGCAATGACTATTTCATGGCTTTGCTACGAGTCTACTGATACCCAATCTTGCTGTTTACTCCACAAAGTCAAAAGTACCATAATCCAAACTAGCTTGAAATTAACAAATTTGAATGTTAATTTCAAATTATTGTTTTTTAAAAAAGGGTCTTGGCAAAGTTACCAAATATAGAACAATACAATACACCTATATTGGTATAAAACAGGCTCAAAAGGCCATATTTTCTCCCCCGTTGTAAAGACTGCAAGGAGTGCTTTATTCAAATAGCAGACAGTATATAAAAATGGATACCACCTTTAACCTGAAGTGTTTCCAAGTTATTTCCCAAAGCTCTCTGCCTTTTTATACTGCAGCATTTCCAGAAAGGATCAAGAACTGCTGTGAAAGTCCAAAGAAACAACCAAAACCAAAAAATAAACCAAGACTATCTTCTGCATTACTACCACCTCCCCAGTACACCCTCTCTCACCTGCCTTTTCCAGTGAGTTAGTATAGACATCTTTGCATAAAAATTTTTAGGCACCAGGAAAGAAAGGTACAGAAAAAATTCTATTAACAACAATGACGTGAAATTTGGGGAAAAAAAGATTTTAAATTAAAATACTGTATCATTACAACAAAGACTAAAATTTCCCTTGCTTTGCCCTTGGGAAATCAAGAAAAACTGAACTGTTTTCTGCCCAAAAAAAAAGAGATATGCTGGAAATAAAGAGTGCTCAGTACTTGCAACTGAAGTTAATTAATACTCATATTAGATCAGTACACATCATGGAAGTAAGTTCATTTGCTAGAGCAAGGGAAAATACTCCATTTAAGGACAAAGTTATTCAGGATGAAAGGAAGGTGTGTCTTCAGTGAGAGAACTGCCTTCTGTCAGATGATTTCTTGCTAATGTTTTTGAAGATTTTGGACTTCTCAATTTTCTTGGCTTTCTGGTAGCCGAATCCGCCACCTCCTCCTCTCTTTTTCCGTTTGTCGTCGTTGCTGTTCACATCTAGATGAATGTCAAGGAAATCGAGCAGTACGAAGATAATGAACGCCAATCTCCTGTCTACACAGAGAAAACAACATGTACACTATTGCCCCTAGACTCTGACAACTCCTGAAAAAGAGAAAACCCATGAACATAAACATATGTAGCACATTTCTGGAAACTAGGCAGGGTGGTGAGGACTGTGGACTAAAATCAGCAGACACGGTCTTTAAGCTCAGTGTCACAGTCCTGTGAGTTACTTTCTCCACACAATGAAATTCAAGACAATTACTTATACAGAGTTAAGAGGAACTCTTAAGAGTCTGTAGGAACATATTTTAAAAATACCTATAGTATCAAAACAAATGACTTGCATCCGTTTGGAATTGATTTAGGAATACTTAACCAAGGTGGAAGTAGCAGCTCTTTCCTTCACATAATACGTGTTCATCAGAACAGACATTTATACTCAATTCCTACAAGGGGGTGGTGACCCCAAATTTGGTCTCTAGACCCCTTAGGAGTTACTGTCATAGCACTAAAGAATAGGACTTGTTATCAGCTGGTTCAGTTTCTTCTGAAAATAAGATAAAGAAGCACAAAGTATAAACCAAAACAGAAGCAAATGGAAGCATTCTCTTCGCTTTTAATCTTGAGCAAAACTTGTTTTGTTTTCTTCTGCTAGTCTTGCTGCTCACCTGTATATATCCTTCAATGGCTCTAAGAGGACAAAGGAGCTTTCTCTTCAGCTTCAGAGTCCAGCTCCTTCAAGCACCATGTGTGGTGCAGCTCAGCAACCACCTGAGATGGCTGCTTCATCTCCTGTGCTTCTGCCCAGAATGCACCTCTACCTGGAGCTCCCTTAACACAGATCTCATTGTCTTCTTTTAGGTGTAAGTCATAATCATCTCCCTCCTGTAGCTTCCACCCCAATAACGAATCATGGCTTATTCCATGCTATCGCTGTATCCTGTGCTCACACTGACCATCAGTGATGGTCCACGATGAATATCTGAGCCCCCAGATCCCAGACAGAGCACACAATAACCCAACTGCTAATCCCAAATGCCCTTCTGTCCATCTCCTTAGTTCCTGGATGAATTCATAACAATGAAAAGGATACTCAGATCAACAAAAGGAGGCACCTTGAAACCGAAAGACAGAGCAACCTGAGGCAAATTTAAGTTATTGACGTTATAGATTTGTTTCAGAGAATGGGAATCATATGCTCGAATGTATGACTTATATGCTTCCTGGGCTGACTTATGAAGGAAGTAGTTCTTTTCAATCAATTTCTCAAGCTGGAATGGAAAGAAACATCAGTTTTAATAAAATAAAAAATCGCCATTTGCCCCAAACATGCAGATTTCACATGCTCTAGAACAAAGCCACCCCCTAAAAGACTTGGATTCCAGTACACTGGCTCCAGGCCCTGGAACACTACAAAGCTGCGCTGCAGTCACAACAGTGCCAAGGCCTTAGCGGGCAGGGGCTGAGCCGAGGGAGAGAGCCAGGAAGGGGAGCCGGCACGGCATGAGCCCTTTACAACCACACAGACCACACTCTTTTAGGAAAGGGGGAGACCCAGAGGACAGAGACTGCCCCTGAAACATCATGAAGGCAGTGCTGGGACTACTTGGTTACCCCCCTACTAACAAATAATAAAAATTAAAACAACAACAACAAAAAGAGTATACCTGAGACTGGATGTCAGAAATTTTGGACCAAGAAAACTCAAACTCACTTAATGGAACCTGGAAGACAACAGTAAGAAGGTTAATAAACTAGAATGGATCAACATTCAGATTTTTAGATGAAAGAAAAAAAAAGTTTAACGTGCCCCATGAATGGTGGGGGAAATGATGCAGCCAAGGTAGAAGGGGTTTCAGTGAACTCATGTGGTATTGCAGGAGGGAAGGACGACCAGGCCTGTGAGATTCCCTTGGGGCAGACATTAAACGGATGAGGCCAAAGCCAGCTTAGGTGGGTTGGGGAATGAATGGGAGATAACTGGGAAAAATATAAACCGCTTTTCCAAAATGGCAAACTGAGGAAAGGCAGGCCATAGGCAGTGGCCCTCCTGGAGGCAGGGGTGGGAGAATGGGTTTAGGGGTGAAGTTACCTTTTTACAGTCAGAAACTTGAGATGGTAAAAAGCTAACTGGAAGGGAGAGGCTGAAGGTAAGACACAAGAGTCGGTGAAAAAAAGGAGAGAGAGAGGAGGAGGTAGGAGTGAATGGAGATCCCCAGTGCTGCAGATGAGAGTGGAGGAAAAGACAATAGGATGGAAGAGATACAGAGAAGAATGTAGAAGGGGGGGCAGTTGGTAGAAACAACTGGGCATGAGAGAGCTTGAAAGGAGTGGAGGAGGTTTCAAAGAGGGTTGTGGAGAACAGGAGAGGAGAGACTGAGGACCCAGGGGTACCGCTGAGCAACACAAAACTTGAGGGTCGAGGCATGTGGGGAGTGCTTTCTGTCCACACCTCCTGGGCCAGCACCCCACACAATCTCACCTGCTTATCCACTGTAACAACTGTTTTAATAGAACTGCATAGACTCAAGACTACTGACACATCTAGAAATGGTCCTTAAGGCCATTAGCACTGGCGAACAATCCCTACCTAAGAGCAATCTGTTTTCAACTTAAGATTTTCCAAGCAAAGGTCTTTACCTTGGACTGCTTCAAATAACGAAGGAAACCCAATTCCTCTGGGCGCAAAATGAGCAAGGCATGTCCTCTTCCATTTAGGCCTCTGGCTGTTCTACCCACACGATGAATATATTCCTTTGGCGCAAAAAGAAAACCTAAGTTAATATATTAATTCCACACGGACCTGTTATTAATGTGTTTGTGTTTCCAGGATGTACAGGGTGATGGACAGAGGAAGTCAGCTCATCTGTATCCTGATGGGGCCCTTCCCCACAGGGTTGACTTACAGACCCCTCACCACATTCACCATAAAGCTTTTCTACCACTTCCTCTGGCACACACCACCCCCAGAGGAAAGAGGGTAAAGACAAAGGCTGAAGGATGGCTGGACAAGATGTTCACATTCACCCTAGAACCTAAAAAATGAGTTATTAAGAGTATGCCATCTTCAGAATGTTATTTTACATGTCTGAATGCTAGTTGACAAGTTATATATATATAATGCATTGTTAGTTGGAAAAACAACTTAGTGAAGCTTATTCTACTACATAAACCACAGAATCTTATTCATATCTTTCAGGAAAATTTATTTCTGCTTGATAACTGCTGCTCTTAAAAAAAACAAAACAAAACAGTGGGGAACTTCCAAGAAGATGGTGGAATAGGGAGTTGCAGTGCTCACTTCCCTTCCAAAAACAGACAGTGGACAGGCAGAAACTGCCTGAAACAACTGTTCTGGGTCTCTGGAGAGCGGGAGAGAACTGTACAACATACAAGGAAGAGTGGGATAAAGAGACAGAGAAACTACAATGAAAAAATTGTGAGTAATTCCATCGCTGAGGCTCCTGGTGCCCACCTCCCACCCTGAGGTCAGCTTGGTCCCTGCCTGGCAGGCTGCTGAGGACTGGGAGGATGAGTAAATCCACCTCCCCAAGAACAAAGGGGGACACAGCCCAGTACTGACCCAGCTACTGGCCAGCGAATTTAGATTGCTGGGTCCTGCTGCTTTAGCCGGTTCCAAACAGGTGCTGATTCAACCCTGCCAAAGGTGGAGCGGCCAGAGAGCTAAAAATACCCCTGCCTTCTAGGGCTCTGGGGAATAGGCTGCTGAAGAGCACCATCTGCTGGGCAGGCCAGGAAAGTGTAGGGAAGGGCACCTTCAGGAAACTGTCAAAAAGATTTCTTGGCGAAGAGCACCATCTGCTGGGCAGGTCAGGAAAGGCTTTTTGGTGGCTTTCCGGAAGGACCCAGTTCTTTGGAACTGGTCTGAACTCCCAGTGTGGGTGGGTCCGTGGCCCTGTTTTGGCTGGGCAACAGGAGGAGAACCAGAAAATTCTCAAATACATAGATGTGAAACAACACACTCTTAAACAATCAGTGGGTCAAAGAAGAAATTGCAAGAGATATCAGTAAATATCTCAAGATGATTGAAAATGAGAAGACAACATACAAAAACTTATGGGATGCTGTGAAGATAGTGCTGAGTGGGAAATGTATAGCCCCAAAACACCTAAATTAAGAAGGAAGAAAGAGCTAAAATCAAAAACCTAACTGCACATCTGGAGGAACTAGAAAAAGAACAGCAAATTAATCCCAAAGCAAGAAGGAAAGAAATAACATAGAGCAGAAACAAATGAAATTGAGAACAACAAAAAAACAACAGAGAGAATCAACAAAATCAAAAGTTGATTCTTTGAGATAAATAAAATTGACAAACCCTTAGCTAGACTGACAAAAACAGGAGAGAGGACGCAAATAAATAAAATCAGGAATTGAGATGGGGGACATTTCTAATGACCCCACAGAAATAAAAAATATCATAACTATATGCCAACAAATTAGACAACGCAGATGAAATGGACAATTTCCCAGAAACAAACGAACAACCTACTCTGATTGTAGAAGAAAAATAAGACCTCAACAAACCAATCACAAGTAAAGACATTGACTCAGTCATCAAAAACCTCCCAAAAAGGAAAGCCCAGGACCAGATGGCTTCACAGGTGAATTCTACCAAACATTCCAGGAACAATTAAAACCAATCCTGCTCAATCTTTTCCAAAAACTTGCAGAGGAGGGAACACAACCCAACTCTGTCTATGAAGCCAACATCACCCTCATACCAAAGCCAGATAGAGATACTACCAGAAAAGAAAATTACAGACCAATTTCTGTAATGAATATAGATGCAAAATTCCTCAACAAAATACTTTCAAATCCAATCCAATAGCACATTAAAAGAATTATACACCATAATCAAGTGGGTTTTATTTCAGGTATGCAAGGGTAGTTCAACACAAGAAAATCAGCACCATTTCCTATTTGAGAAAAAATTATTACTGTTTAGGAAATCCTTGAGAACATGAACGTTTTACCAGTGAACCTAGCTCCTAAAGTTGTCCCTTTTTGAATTCTAGTCAGTTCTACTCCAATCCAAAGTTGAAATCAGTAATACAAAATTTAACTCAAAATGGGTCAAAGACCTAAATATAAGAGCCAGGACCATAAAATGCCTAGAAGAAAATGTACGGAAGCATGTTCAAGATTTTGTGGTAGGTGGTGGTTTCTTAGATGAGATACTCAAAACACAAACAACAAAAGAAATAGTAGATAAATGGGACCTCCTCAAAATTGAAGACTTTTGTGTTTCAAATGACTGTCAAGAAGATGAGAAGGGAGCCTACTCAATGGAGAAAATATCTGGAAACCACATATCCAATAAGGGTTTAATATTCAGAGTATATAAAGAAATTCTACAACTCAACAATACAAGGACAAACAACCCAATTAAAATATGGACAAAAGACATGACTAGACAGTTTTCCAAAGAGGAAATACAAATGGCTAAAAAGCACATGTTTGGAAATGGATGGAGGTGATGGTAGCACATTATTTTGAGTGTAATTAACATTGCTGAAGCATTTAAGTGACTGTTGTTAAAAGGGGACGTTTAGGGCTGTTAACATCACTGCAATGAAAGCTAGAGGATGTAACATGGGACTGTAAAACATGGTGAAACCTGTTGTAGACAGTGAAGGTGGTTAATAGTACAAATTATTAGAATGTTCTCCCATAAACTAGAACAAATGTATGTCACTATTACAAGGTCTTAATCACAGGGTGGTATATGGGGAAAAATAAACCTACTGCAAATTATAGACTATAGTTTACAGTAATATTATAGTATTAATATTAAATTGCATCAACTGTAACAAAGGTACCACACCAATGCTATGTGTCAATAACTTAGGGGTATAAGGGGTATGGGGTTTTTCTTTTTGGAGTAATGAAAATGTTCTAAAATTGATTGTGGTGACGTAAGCACAACTCTGTGATAATACTAAAAGCCACTGATTGTACACCTTGGAAAGACTGTATGGTGTGGGAATAAAACTTCTTTAAAAAACAATAAAGTAGCTGCTGGAGAGATATCTATGTCTACAGCAATTTTAGATTTTTTAAAAACTACATGTCATCTCTTGAAAAAGATGAATGACTATTTGGGACCTACTCCTATTTGTACTGTTTAGATTTTCATAGAAAGCAAGAATAGGTCCAACAAATTTATTTTAATTCTATTTTTGACTGTCCTGTAGAGCACTTGAAATAATTTAACAAAGAACAATAACAGCTTGGTTATTTTGTCAAAACTGATTTTATCTGTGTTATGTGATCCTCTAGGTCACAGAGGCAGAGATGACAATATAAAGGCCACCATGTTTCACAGGAAATGGTATTTGAAATGGCATTTCTACATCTATCATCTTCAAATTCTTAAAAAAACATGTAACAATGTAAAAAAAAGTAATTTTTTTTCCTAGACAAAATATTTAATTAGAAAGAGAAATAAGAGTTCAATAAACAGTTAATTTTCTAGATAAAGATAAATAAACAAAGGGGTTTCCTAGGGATTAATGCTGAAACCAACCAAATGAATGCTTTTAGAAATTATTTATAAAGAAAACTATCTCCTAAAATCTGCTCAGTTTGTAGATGATGCTACAACAATACACAGAAATACAACGGTGCAAGGGTGTGTTGTTTCCAGGAATGTGAAAAATAAGCTTCTATGTAGACAAAATTAAGGTAATGCAGTAATGGAAAAACGGTGTAAACTGTAATGATTAGATGATGAGTTCTAAGCTACCTGTTAAAACCCAGAAAAGGGGTTTCAGAGTCCCCAGATTATATCCTGTATACAACCACAAGAAATCAACAAAATATACATTTTTTTAAAGTTAAAAAAAAAAAAAAATCATCATTCCAGATATATAACACTCCTAACTGTAAGTCCCACTGATGCCTCTTAAACCTCACTGCAAACCTCTTTGGGCCCCATGAAGCCTTAAACACTTAACGTCAACAGAGAAATATTGCACCACCATAGAATAGATAGTGTAGCTCAGGGAACCTGGAGAGTAAGTGCACTTCTCCACGCAGAATCTTTCTTGAGAAGTCCCAAGGAGGCCATTTACCTTAGGGTCATCTGGAGGGTCATACTGAACAATCCAGTCAACTTCAGGAATATCCAGCCCTCGAGCTGCCACATCTGTACACAACAGTGTCCCTGAATCTGCATTGCAAAACTGGAAGAAGGTGGTCGTCCGCTTATTTTGCTTCTGTTTTCCCTAGAATAAATAAAAACATTACTGGAGTAGGAACCTTGAGGCTGTTTCTGGGAAGCCTAGATGCAGAAGCTCCTAACTGTGGAGCTGTTAACCTATTTTATTTCTAGTGCATTCTCTGGCCTCTCGTGTCCAATTTCCCAACTAGACTGTAAGCCCCTCGAGAAGGACAGTGTCTCTTACTCTGCCTTCTGGCCCTCACCCCTCCAAACCCATCAGAGCTCCCTGTTCACCCAATGTTGACCAAACTACTTAGAATTAAGTTTAGAGGAGAGAACAATACCTAAAACCCCCAAATTGATACAACTTGATAGGCATACACTGTTTTTGTTTTGTTTCATTTTTTTTAAAGTCATCATTACTTACATGAATGGCCAAGACAGGCAAATCGATGTAGTTCAGCAACTCGTAGTGGTATTTCACAGATTTACAGGATGAAAAGAATACCATCATTTTCTTCTTTCGGTTCTTCTTAAGGAATGTAAAGAGCAGAAGGAATCTCTTTTCAGAGGGACAAACAACATATCCCTAGAAGTTATTCAAATGAACAGATATAAATTGAGAGCACAGATAAATATTGCACATACACTGTAATGCCTTACCTATAGCAAATTTGCTGCCTTGATTATAACAAAACATTCCTAATATAACTTCTCCAAAGACTTTCAACAATAATTTCTAAACTAAGGCTAATTTTAACTCTTGATTTCTTCCACTGGCTGCAATCACTGGATATTTAACACTTTTCATATTTCAGAGATAGCAGTTACCAAAAGCATACCAATACTGCCTTCTAAAAGGTCCCCCAGAACAAGATCTCGAATGATCAGTTTGAATGCCCTGACAAGGCAACAAAGCTGCGTAAATAAATTCTTAAAAACTGACCAATCAACCAAAGGCTTTTAAGCTAAATCCAGTTATAAAGACTATTTAATTCATCAGAACCCTAAAGTCCTGAAGTTCTGTTTTTTAATCAATCTAGTTTGGATCTTTGTCACCTCCTTTCTACATTTTTCACACCTACATGCTCTGAAGCCAGAGTATCCAGCTCACTGCACATCTCAGTGAAAGACATTATTAAACAACAAAAGATTTTCCTTGACAGCTAAAATCAACAGTCCAAGAAATTTTTGGAATGTGATTAATAATGCCTCCCATGTAGTAAGCAGTACCAAAACACAGAGCAAAGAGAAATAATCCAATTATTCAGATTTCATGGTACTTTATACCTGGAGGGTCAGAGAACCAATACGCAAGTTCGCTGTATTTGAATTAAAAGCTCATTAACCCATTTATTTGCTGGATGATCCTCCAATTAAAAGGAAATACCAAATAAGATCCTTAAAATTTAAGATACTGATAAAAACTACCTGCTCAAGCCCATCCACTGTTGCATTAGTTTTATCATCATCAACACCAACATACAATGGCTCCTTTTTCAAAGAAATTCTTGCCAGGTCTTCAACTTTTCGAGTTTGTGTGGCAGAAAAGAGCATGGTCTGTCTGCGTACTAAAACAGGCACACATCAAATTAATCTAACTTTTCAGAGACTCTTTACAATATCTTCACAACTATATCCTAAGGAGAAATATCAGGAGTGGGAGATGTGGTATCACTACAGAATCTACAGATATTAAAAAGGGTAATAAGGGAATATCATGAACAACTTTATGTCTATAAATCTGACAACTCAGATGAAATGAACAAATTCCTTCAATGATAGCTTCTAAAGATTATTGAAAAAGAAAGAGAAAACCTGAATAACCTTATATATAAAAGAAATTGTAGTTCAAACCTTAACGTAAAAAAAAACGCCAAGCCCAAATGGTTTCACTGAGGAATTCACCAAACATTTAAGGAAGAAGCAATACCAATTTTATAGAAACTTTCTAGGAAACCAAAGAGAAAGGTTCACTTCCTAACTCTTTCTTTAGGCAAACATTATCCTGATATCAAAATCTGTCAAAGATGTTACAAGAAAACTATAGATCAAACACTCAAGGATAGATGCAAAAATTTCTAAACAATTAGCAACTGAATCCAACAGTAATATAAAAAGGATAATGAATGCACTGTGGTCAAATCAAGTTTATTCCAGAAATGCAGGGCTGGTTTAACATTTGAAAAGCAATTGCTGTAATTCACCTTATTAACAAACTAAAAAAGAAAAACCCATTTGATCATCTCAATAGACCCAGAAGATGCATTTGACAAAATAAAACATCCATTCCTGATAAATACTCCTAGCAAACTAAGAAAACAAGGGAACATTCTCAACTTGATAAAGGGCATCTACAAAAAACTCACAGCTAATGTCATTCTTAATGGTGAAAGACCAAATGCTTCTTTCCCCCACACCCAATACCAGGCATAAGACAAGGACGTCTGCTCATCTGCTCTCACAATTTCTATTCAACATTGTACTACTGGAGATTCTGGCCAGTGCAATTAGGCAAGAAAAAGAAACGCTTCTAGGACAGCAAAGTAATACTGTCTTTATTTGTTGATGACCTGATCGTCTATGTCAAAAACAAATGAAAGCTACAAAAAGGCAAGAGTCATCTTGAGGGTCATTCTGAACAAGCCATGAGACTTCAGAAATTTCTATATTGCTGGATACAAGAGCAACATACAAAAACCAATTGTATACCTACATACCAGTGGTAAGTAACTAGAAATTGAAATATAAAAACAGTATGATTTGCAGTAGCTTCAGTAATATGAAATACTTAGGGATAAATCTGGTACAAGATGTGAAAGACCTGTGCAATGAAAACTCCCAAGTGAGGATTAAAAACGTAATAATTTGGGAGATATATCAAAATCGCAGGTTTTTTTTTTTTTGGATACAAATTGACAAGCTGATTCCAAAATTTATATGGAAACATGAAGGACTAGAATAGCCAAAACACCTCTGAAAAAAAAATGTTGGGGGCTAACACCACCTAATTTCAAGACTTAATAAGAAGAAGAACGGCTTAAGTTAAAAGACCAACCACACTGAGTGCTGGCCAGTAGGTGATGGAACCACAATTCTCACACTGCTGATGGGAATGTAAAATTGTACAACTTCATGACTACACAAAGACTTGTACATGTTCAGAGCATCTGTAACAGCCTAAAACTGTAAACACAAATGCATATCATAACAGGTGAAGAATTAACAAACTGTACTATATCCACATAACAGTTACTGAGGAATAAGATGGAAAGAACTACTGATACCTGCAATAGCATGGATTAATCTCAAGATAATTTGCTGAGTGAAAAAGCCAGACAAAAAAGGAGTATTTACTATATGATTCCATTTATATAAATCTCAAGAAAATGCAAATTAATCTATACTGACAGAATGATCAAGTTACCTAAAATGAGGGTACATGTGAGAAGGGATAGGAGGAAAGGATTACAGAGGGGCAGGAGAAACTTTTTAAGAGTGATGGATATCTTTATATCTTAACAGTGGTGATGGTTTCACCGGTATAAACATGTTAAAATGTATCAAACTGTACCTTTTAGATACCACATTTTATTATATCAATTATACCTCAATAACGCTGTTAAAAAACCATTAAAGCTATTTAAAGAACACTCCCAAACAAACCATATCAAGAATGAAAACAAGGTCTTATAACAAATATAAGCAGTTTATAATGTTGCAAGTTCTATGACCAAGGTATGTACACCTCAAATAGAACATAGAAGGCAACAAGTTATGGCTACCTGGGGATGACAGAAGTGGTTAAGAATAAGTCAGATGGTGGGAGAAGAGCAAGAGGTGTTAAGACTGTTCAACTTGCACTGTAATCTCTAAAACAGCAACACCGCTATACTAGGTTTTCAGTGAGTCTGATGTTTACATCGCAAACTATTAAGGCTGACTGGCACAACTACTCCACTTGGCTAAGATTAAAATTCTGGTGTCGATATGATAGTTTTCCTATAGGAACAACCCTCACCTGACTCCAACAAGTACTCTGCAAACCACATGCTGATTCCATATACTTACCTGGCAGAAGTTTAATAATTTGCTTTAATTCCTCTTCAAACCCAACATCCAAGATACGATCAGCCTCATCAATAACAAGACACTGTAGGTTTTTATACATAAACCCTGGGGTATTCTAACAAGACAAAGGACAAAGAAAAACTGTTAGTTGCCAAGTTTCTATTTCACATAAGAATACATGACAGGCACCACATCACAGTGCTGTCTTACTTGCATATGGTCCAGGAGTCGACCTGGCGTGGCCACGATGATGTTGATCCCATTAACAAGTTTCTGTGCTTCAGCAGATCTGTTACTGCCCCCCATTATCAACCCATATGTGTGGACGTGGTGGGTCATTAGCTCCTTAAGCACACCAAATGTCTGCATGGCCAGCTCCCTAGTAGGTGAGAGAATAAGGACTCCTGTTCCTAAGAAGTAAAATATCATATATTGTTATCATGAATTCATAACAATCACTATAAACTTCTGATGAGATCAGGGCAGTAACAGTTCAAAAGCTTACCATTCCTGGGCATGAATTTTAACTTAACAATGAGTTCAATAGCAGGGATGAGAAATGCCAGGGTTTTGCCACTGCCTGTCTTCGCAGCTGCTAGAAGATCTCTAAATATTAAAAAGGTAAGGAAGAAAGACACCAAACATTAGTAATGAACTTAAAACCTTTAAAGCAGGGTGGATATGTGACCCAACACATAATGCAAACCAATTTTTTCAGTCTACTAACACTCAAAAGCAGGGCTACCAATGTCCAAGCCATCAGTGTTTAATAATCATACCTGCCTTCCAGAAGTGGTCTGACACTTTTATGTTGAATTTCAGTCATGTTCGTAAAGCCCATTTCTTTTATCGCCCTTAGAGTGTTTTCATTGACGAGGTTAGTTAGGGATGCAAATGAAGTATCCTCAAAAGCTCCTACAAAGAAAATCATTCATCATTAGCAAATTTATCTCATATATTTCAAATTCTTCCACTGCCGATAGCTGTGTGATTTAAAATTCACAGCCTATATTGTAATGAAAAGAATAAGAAATGGCAAAGTATGGTCAAAGGACTTCAATGAAGAGAAAGTGCCAAAAAGGGGAGGGGGTGGTGGTGGTGGTGTTCAGACAGAAATGAAATATTTACGAAATCAGATATACAAAACGAAAACATTCAGTATAATAAAAACATATCAAATAGTGCAGGGGTGCTTTAGAAGGGTTTGGCTACAAAACTACCCACTCCTCATAAAGCCAGGCCATGACCCTGAGTTTTCCAACCTTGGCACTAGTGACATTTTGGACCAGATAATTCTTTGTTGTCAGGGCTGTCCTATACCTTGTAGACCTCTAGCCCCCACATGCTAGTAGCACCCTCCCCAGTTAGAACAACCCAAAGTGTCTCCAGACATTGTCAAAATGTCTCTGAGGGGTACGGTGACCAACTCTGACCATTTAACTGGGACTGAGGATTCTAAAACTGGAGAAGTCCTGGGCAAACCAAATGACCTGATTACGCTACTGGAGGACAATACTGCCCTGGTCGAGACCCACTGCCACAACTTTTGTGATCCTGATTTGGCAGGTCTGGGGTTGGGCCGCAACTTTTTTTTTTCCTTCTTTGTAAACTTTTTATTTTGAAAAAATTTCAAACTTATGGGACAGTTGCAAAAATAACACAAAACCCATACAGAGAACTCCAACATTCTATTCTGCCCCTTGATATGCCGATCCACCAATTTTAACATTTTGATACATTTGCTGTATTATTGTATCTATATCCATCTCTTTATCTATTAATCCATCTGTCTATTTATTTAGCTAGGCCGATAGTCTTTTTTTTTTTAATTTTTTAAAATTCAGTTTTATTGAGATATATTCACATACCATACAATCACCTACGGTGTACAATCAACTGTTCACAGTACATTCATCACCCCCATCTATTTTCTTTTCTTTTTTTTTTTTTTTATTATATTCAGTTTTATTGAAATACATTCACACACCATACAATCATCCATGCTATACAATCCACTGTCCACAGTATGATAACAGTTATGCGTTCATCACCACAATCTCTCTCTGAACATTTTCCTTACATCAGAAAGAACCAGAACAAGAATAAAAAATAAAAGTGAAAAAAGAACACCCAAATCATCCCATCCCACCCCATTTGTCCTTTAGTTTTTATCCCCATTTTTCTACTCATCCATACACTACATAAAGGGGGTGTGATCCACAAGGTCTTCACAATCACACTGTCACCCCTTGTAATCTACATTATTATATAATTGTCTTCAGGAGTCCAGACTGCTGGGTTGGAGTTTGGTAGTTTCGGGTATTTACTTCTAGCTATTCCAATACATTAAAACCTAAGAGGTGATATCTATATAGTGCATAAGAATGTCCACCAGAGTGACCTCTCGACTCCATTTGAAATCTCTCAGCCACTGAAACTATTTCGTCTCATTTTGCATCCCCCTTTTGGTCAAGAAGATACTCTCAGTCCCACGATGCCGGGTCCACATTCATCCCCAGGAGTCATATTCTGCATTGCCAGGGAGATTTACAACCCTGACCCCCATCTATTTTTGAACATTTTCCCTACACCAGAAAGAGTAAGAATAAGAATAAAAAATAAAAATAAAAAAGAACACCCAAATCATTCCTCCCATCTCACCCTATTTTTTATTTAGGTTTTGTCCCCATTTTTCTCCTCATCCATTCATACACTGGATAAAGGGAGTGTGATCCACAAGGTTTCACAACCACATTGTCACCCCTTGTAAGCTACACTGTTTTACAATTGTCTTCAAGAATCAAGGCTGCTGGGTTGGAGTTTGGTAATTCCAGGTATTTACTTCTAGCTATTCCAATATATTAAAACCTAGAAAGTGTTATCTATATAGTGCGTAAGAATGTCCAGCAGAGTGACCTCTCGACTCCATCTGAAATCTCTCAGCCACTGAAGCTTTATTTCGTCTCATTTTGCATCCCTTTTTTGGTCAAGAAGATGTTCTCAATCCCACAATGCTGGGTCCAGATTCATCCCTGGGAGTCGTATCGTGAGTTGCCAGGGAGATTCACACCTCCGGGAGTCAGGTCCCATGTAGTGGGGAGGGCAGCGACATCACCTGCCGAGGTGGCTTAGTTAGAGAGAGAAGCCACATCTGAGCAACAAAGAGGCACTCAGGGGGAGACTCGTAGGCACAAGTATAAGCAAGTTTAGCCTCTCCTTGCAGCGACAAGCATCATAGGTGGGCCTTGACATTTTAACAAAAAAAAAAAAACTAAATCAAATAAACAACTCAAGCAACTTTGATATACTCCTAGTTAAGAGCAATTGATACTAGTCCAAACTCTTCATTTTAGAGGTAAAGAAACAACATTCTAAGGAGGTCAACTTGGAGCAAGTTCCTCGATAATGTTAACTTTCATCCTTCCTTTGTTATTAGTAACTGAGCCAGTATCAAACCTCTGGTCTCCATTTTTGGGCTGATGATATCCCCACTACACCATGGAATAAGCTTTAGAAGACGACAAGCCAAAGGAATAAAGAACCCTAAAAGGTGATGGTGTGCATATAAAACTTTTAGTGTTAGGACTGGAGAAAAGGGGAAAAACAGGAAAGAAACAAGAACTAAGGTACTAAGAAGTAGAAGATAAAGAGAAAGAGCAGCAGAAGACATGAAAACATATCTTGTCGACGATTACTTTTTCCAGGTAAACAAAAAGTCATAGCTGAACCTCCAAATCCCAGGGAAACTTGACATTTAAAAAAAGTGTATCTGGAAATCTTTCTGGAAGTTACCTGTCAGTCCCAGGGGCAACGTGGGCACTTCATTGTCATTGTCATCATCATCTGGCTGCTTCACGTTATTTTCTGTTTCTTTAGGAGCTCCAGCACCTTCTTCTTCAGATTCCACTTTATCTTCGGTTTTTGCTTTTTTTGCATCTTTGGTTTTAAAGGACAAAACCCCCAAATGTTTTCTTAAATAAAAATACCAAATGTGATCACAAGATAAAACATTTGTGATGCAAAAAGACTTATGAATTCCTGGTCAAAAGCTTAAAACATATTCAGTTTTAATTTGTTAAAAATTTCTCTTTTTTCAAAGACTAAACTTTAATCTGTGAAGAAGATATGGTTTAGTTAAAAAAAACCCAGAGTAAATACAGATTTGCCAAAAATTTATTTTTTAGTCTTCTTAACGTATTATATTATCTTATTAAGTGACCAAGAAATTTTTTACAAGTTCAACTAACAATTTAAGGATACTAACTATATCAAGTTCTATACCCTTCACTGAAAAAAACCAAATTCATGTGATTTACTATAACAGTTCTGTTTTTTAAAACCCATTACAAGCAGTGATTTTTTTTTTCTACCATGTCCCTTAAATGTAAATTTTCTATAAAAGCTACTTTTGTTTTAAAGATGAAAGAAAAAAACCCAAAAGCAGTAAGAACTCTTCAGCATGAAAAGAACAGAAAAATCAAAGGCTCTTCATGTTGTTAGAGATAGACAATAAAGCAAGGGCAACAATCTACTCAGCTGGGTGATACAACGCAGACTGTTTCTTGGTTGTAACTGGTAAGGGGGAGGGAAAGGTAAGACTTCCTAGCTTCTACATTCAGAACTTTCACACCGTCATCCTGAGCCTGCATTCCAACTGCACCTCCCATTACTCTTTTAAACATTCCATTCTGGATCAAATGGGTTAACCAACATGCTGGGCTTTTACAGACATTTGTGGCAGTTAGTGATACTAGTTAGAATAGAACCAAACTAGATCAGAACTCAGGGCTCTTCACAACCCAGGACTAGCTTCTGCCCTGTGCCCTAGTGCCTCCCTTCTGAGAAATGGTCAGTTCGCAGGACCCACATGTTCAAAAGCCCTGGATATTGAGCTAGTCTTCATGGCTTATCACTTCACTTTTCTTTAGTTCTTAAAGTTTACCAAATAGAATTAAATCTCCTAGCCCCATGATTGAGTGCTTGAGTAGAAATAATGTCACTTCCTCAGGCATCCTCAGAACAAGGCATTAATAAGATTGCACTCAGTATAAATCAAAACTGGAATTCTTGATCCTCACGCTTTTCTCCATCTTATTTCGCTTTCTCTTTAAACAATTTCTTATGATCTGGAAATTGGTTAGTTTGTAGGCAATATGCAGGCAGCAGTAAATATTTGGAAAAGTTTAAAGCCCTTTTCTAAATGAAACCTTTATTTCAGATAAGATAGATAATTAGGATAGTCTAACCCAGGGGTCAGTAAACTTTTACTGTAATGGGCCAGATGGCAAATGTGTTAGGCTCTCCAGACCATACAGTCTTTGTCGAAACTACTCAACTCTGCTGTCGTAGAGGTGAATGCAGCCATAAAGATGGAGTAAATGAATGAGCACAGCTGTGATCCAAGAAAATTTCATTTAGAAAAATAGGTGGAAGGCCAAGACAGTTCGCTGATTCCTGTTCGAGACTACCTCTGAAACTTGGCTTGTTCTCATCTCAAGCAAAATGGCTAGTCTTTCACTTGAGTTTATTCAAATCCAAACATCTTCAAACAAATAGTCCTCTCCACCCCCCACTTCATTCTGACCATTTTACTCATTTAGAAACTAATGTTAAATTTATTAAGGAGTTGCTTGCTTAACTGCAATTTTATACACTTCACAAATCAAATTATCACTATGCCTCCTTTCGAAGGGTGGGGGATTTATGGTAGGAAAAGGGAACGAACAGGGTAAAAAAGAAGTAAATTGAGAGTCATTAATGTCAAGTCTCTTGATACTTACAGGCCAAGGAAGATAATATTCTATTGTCAGCCCACATTTCTTTAGTGTCAGTAATTCCATACATCTGTTTGCAAACAGGTAACCTAAAATACCATGTCACAATACGTTCTAAAAAGCCCAGCTATCTGCCAAAGAGAAAAGCAAACTTCTAGAATTCTAAGTGTGAGACTTTTCCAGGTTGTAAGAGAATGAAAAAGCATGACATATTGCTCAACATTTTTAAAAAAGTTAAAATGCTCCCCTCTCCACCAATAAAATGTTTCCTTCAGCTACAAGACTAATTTCTGGTGTCCTGATGAGAATAGGGGATTCCTGTGTGCCACAAACATACACTAACAATAACAGAGGGAAGGTGGAGTGATAACTGTGAAAAGTTTTTTGAATGGCTAAAGTTCAAGTACCTACCAGGCCCAGCATTTTCTACAATTTTTCTCTTCTTCTTCTTCTTTTTCTTTTTTGATTCTGAATTGGGTGACTGTGTTGCTGCTTCACCATTGGTTAATACAGTAGACTTCTTTGGGGATTTTTTAACTTTAATGTTTTTTATTGTTTCATTAGCCATGTCTCCATTTTGGGCTTCTGACAAGCCCACATTCATAGACTGTTTTAGGGACTTTTTAACTTTTCCAGCTTCCACAATTTCTTCAGACACATCTCCATTTTGGGTCTCTGATAGGCTCACATCTGAGGCCCCTGTTTGAAAAGAGAACATAAGTTATGACATAGAAGGGAAGGTTTATTTAGAAACACTGGAATCCCAAATGAGAAATTCCACAGCTTTTTTTTTTCTACTGGTCATTTTATGATGTTCTAGCACAGGAAGATTCCTTTAAGGAAAAATGCTGAAAAGGGGAAACTTTTTTCTTTTAATTTCTTACCTTCAAAAAAACACATCTCTATCCTTAAGGATAAAGAGTCTGGGACAGGAAAACTTCAATGAGGTCAAACATTGAAATGGATGGCGTCAGTCAAGGGCAGTTCAAAATTTTAATGTTTCGTTTTTGATAAACATATGAGTGATATACAGAAAGACATTTACATCTTATTCACACAAACACTGCTTCTCGTACAGATGTAAGTTCAAAATATTCAACCCCAACTTTCCTGGATGACAGTGAATTGAGAATCCAGTTGATGAAACCACTTATTTGTCCTAATATTTATTATATACAAAGGCCTGAGAATGTGTTATCAAAAATTTCCCTATTTATATATAGCAAAAGATAAAATGTAACACCATCTTTTATTCAAATTGTTATCTATACACTGTACTGTTCTATAGTAAACTGGAAACACAAGGAACCAAAAAAACATAGTCCAAAACCCCCCAAACCAGTTGCTTGCTCTAGGATTTCTTTCAATCTATTAATCTCTGCTGAAAACCAATTATGGTGAGGAGTTATGCCTCCAACATTGCCCTCTATCTTATCTGGAACAGAAAAGATTAACACAATTACTTCAAAATCTCTGGCCGGCTGTCAGGAAGTTGGGATCACAAACGAGGTAGGCAAGAAAGTTGACACTCATATAAAATCCTTTTCATTTACATCTTTAGGAAAGACACAACTATGTAGAAGCTCTTAAGGAATTTATAAGCTAGGTGTGGGTGTGAGGTAAGATAAAGAACGAGAGGCTTTGCGTTGGATGTGTTCAGAAAACACATACAGGGCTAAAAATCACAAGTGCTGCAGGAGTCCAGAGAGACAGTGGTGTAAGTAGGGGAAGGCGGTGTAAGAAATACGGACGATGTGCAAGCAAGGTGCGTGGAGATGACATAACCACAAAACCCCACCACGCTAGCAATGCGGTGGGGAGGGAAGCAAGTGGGGAGTCAGAATGGGAAGGGTGGAAGTGGACAAGGCCGGCCTAGTTGTGAAGTCTTGCCGGCGGCCTGGAATGGAATTCGGAGGCCTCCGACCCTATTCCCGGAAGGAATAACTGATGTTCAGAAAGGTCACAGGCAGATCTAGGGCCACGCAGGGAATCGGCATCACCACGGCACCCGACCTGACGCTGTCTTTTCACTCTCAACAACTACATGTGCTCTTGGGGAAATGCCCGAGCCCCATTCGAGCCGCGTCGACTCCCCAACAGCTTGTTCCAAGTCACTCCCCCCGCCTTGCCGTCCCCCGGCCGCCGCGCCAAGGCCCACGCGAGTCTCCTCAGCGGCTCAAGCCGCAAGATTCAGCGTATCTCACCCTGTAGCTTTAGGTTTCGCTGCCGCAACTTTAGGTTCCGCTTGTCGATCTTTCTGCGCAGCAGTTTCATCGGTAAGTGAGACATGATGTCGCCGGGGCGCCTTCACCGCAGCGGTGCAGCAGGATTCCGGCACATTCGGGGCTGATGTTACTTCCTTCCGGGCCGCATGTGGCCGACCGGAAGTGCGTCCCAGGGAACGCTCGAGCCCTGCGGAGCGGAAATACTTCCTGGAGCGTGCACGGCGGTACCTTTGGTGGCTGGATTTTCCACAGCGCCTCCTTGGGGAGCGGAGGTCGCGCCGTGCACCCGGTGTATGTGCGGAAGCTGGCGGCGCTTTTGTGCAGTTGAAGAGCTTGGAAATTTATTGGCCAGAGTCTGGGGAATATGAGCTTCCCACAAAGGGACACTAAAGAGACAAGTCAGAGTGTAGGGGCGTACAGACTTTTTTTTTATTTCCTATTTTTATGTTCCTACCCTTTTTGGATCCTGGGAAATTAAATAAAACCTAAATGTCATGTATCAGTGTTTGCACACTCGTTTGAAAACGAGTGAAAAATACTCTTTGCGTGCTCCTCATACACACTCACATAAACATAACAAAATTTCCCAAAACAGTACTCTTACTCTTGGTTTCACTCTGATAAATTTCCCTTTCATTCTACTCATTCCATCCTAAATTATTCTATTCTTACTCCATTAAAAATGTTGATTTCTGTGTATTTAAATAAATTTTACTACAGTCTTAATGGGTTGACTGCAGTTTGAAAAATAGGTTTGCAAATCCCAGTGCTCACCAATGGGCCTTCCGGGAGTCCAGAATCAAAAATTCAACCCGGCTAACCAGTAGGTATCTTTTGGGGGGGTTGGCAGGGTGAGCATAGAGTGTTTAAATTAAAAACAAAACAAAACAAAAATATGTATGTATATATATACACATGTCAACATTAAAAACCTTGAGAGATTTATATTAAAATGCATATTTTTCTTAAATGGCAATAAGCAGTCAAATTGGCAATGATCAATTTGAGCTGAACAGCTGCTGGAAGAGTCACTGGAATCTGAATTAATTTGTTTATGTGGGGTGGCAGGGCATGAGCTCCTAAAAATTAGGCATGTTCCTAGGGAAGAAAGAAGAGGGAGAAAACTTGGGAGGGAGCTTAAACAGAGGGTGAGTGAATTGATTTAGAAATCACATTGAATTGAAGTGGAAACCATGACAAACAAGCAAACATAAATCCTAATGTGCTTAAATTAAGTTGTTAATCATTAGGCTGGCTGAGGGATGAGTCAGAATTTTAAACTGATTACATACAGAGATCTCAGTTTATATATATATATATAAAGTATGTGTATCAGCTTAAATTGATATGTATCAGTTTGAATATCTATGTATATTTACATGATTATATACCTGTGTGTTGGGTCTGTGACTTTGAAATTCACATCTGTTACTCTTAGGTACAACAGCTAGCATAATATCTTCCATACTGGAAGCGCTCAAAAAGTATTGTTATTGTTTTCTTTCTGGTGTTAATTAAATGTGTGGGTGTGATAATGTTTGGTAATAGTAATGAGAGATACTCCCTTTTCTCCAGGGCATGGCCCTTTCCAATGAACAGTGAGGTTTGACAGAGTCATTTCCACAAGACCATAAAACTACAGTTTGGGTGTGTCTAAGATGTGTAGATCATGGTGCTGGTCCCTTAAGGTGTATGGAAATTTTAATTTTAGGGATTGATAACCTTCCAAAAGGAAGATAAGATAAGGCTACTGATGCCAACTTTTCTGGATTTGGGGGAAGGGAATGAGAGGTTGATTACCTTGCATCAACTCTCAAAATATTGGGGGTGGGAGTTACTTGAACAGAACACATTTCCATGACCAGGTCAGCAGTTACTTTAGAAAACAAACAAGTGTAATTGGGTTGGATACTCAGAAAATATCTGTGAGGGTTTGGGGAGGTAGTAATTAATCATGAACTTTCACAAATCTTCCTTTGTCAACATTATAGAAGCCTATTCTTGTCTGGTTAGTATGTGTTGACATCTTTGAAATTTCTTACTAGGGTTTCCCATTGCAGAGGTCTCCTTTCTCAGAATATGTTCATTCACCAATTGTTCACTCATTTAGCAATTATTTTTTTGAGCATTATTTGTGCCAAGCATTGTCTTAAGTGTTGGGGATAAAATGGTGGACAAGATAGATATGGCTTCATGGAGTTTACAGAGTAGTGGGGAAGACAGAAAATTAAATAATTTTGGTAAACTATGACCGGCACAGTGATAATGGAAGCAGATAATGGAGCCACATCCTAATCTGTGAATGGGGCTGGAGCTGAAATGTTTTATTTAATACCCACTGTGCATAGGCACTGAGCTAGGGGCACACAGACATGGAAGGGAGATGCTGCATTTTACCTGCCTACTAAGCATATTTAAATTCAATGTAGACCATGCCTTATCCGTTCTTTGCCTTCTTATTTGAGCCCATTAAACCTTAGACAAGTGTTTATAAAATAAAAAGCAGATTTGTATAATTTCTTTTCATTCAAATAAAGAAGTTCCACTTCATTGGGAAAAGAAATCTGTCTATTTTGCCAACACCTTAGAATTGTGAGTCGGAGACAACTGACACCCTTTTCCAATCACTGCATTAGAACTCTTGAAGTGATTTTCTAGGAATGTTCAAATGCCATTTTCTACAAGGTTAACCACTCTACAATGTATAGGAACTTGAAGGTGCTGTGATATTATAAATGAGCAGGATGTGGTTTCCTTCATGTGGCTTGATTTTCCTAGACCAGACTTGGGCTCCATGCATTTCTACATTGCCCCAAGCAAATGGTAGGTGCTTAGGGCACGTCTTCTATGGCTGATGGATATGAGACTGAGCGGTCATTTTAGAGAGCATCGGCACAATTCACTTCAAGTCATTATTCTTGCAATGGTCCTGGGGGTTGGAAAGAGTACAGAAGTACATGGCAGAAAGTTCCACTCAAGAAGTTTATTCATTTATTACTTTTAAAAAACCACCTGCTCTGAGGCAGGTACTGTTCTGGATTTGGGGATCAGCTGTAAGCAAGCAAGAAAGGTCCAAAACAAGGAGAGCTAACAGCCTTGAAAGAGGGAAACACATCTTAAACAGGTAAATGAGCAATCAAACGGGGGATTGAGCAAGAAAGCTTTGCATGGAGCTAAATGCTGGAAAGATATTAAATAGGACAATGTAATAGTGAGGGATGGGCTGGGAAACAGGGAGGCATGCTACTTTATAAGATCAGGGGTTTAGGGAGGGCCTCCCTAGTTTGGAGGAATTTTTGTGGAGTCCTCTGTGATATGACAAACTCAGTCATGCAGATATCTGGGGTCAGAGAAGAGGCTGGCAGAGACCAGTCTTCCTATGCTATTAAATAACGATAAAGGAGAGCAAAAGCAGATTGGTAGCTGGGTTCTGTTTGCAGGGAGAGAGGTAAAAGGGCTGGCTGAGGTTTGGGGAATGAGGCTTGCATATTGGTGGGAGTTAGAGGGAGGGTGAGAACTTTAAAAAGGCAAAGTCCTTTGTGTCTTACAGCGTGACCACTGATGACCGAATCATAGACTGACCCTTGCTTATCTGTTATGTTGGGGAAATAAGACGTCAGGCTTGGGATTTATTTTTAAATATACTTTTTATTGGGAACAATTTCAGATATACAGAAAGGTTGCAAAGATAGTACAGAACATTCCCACACACCGCTCATTCACTTTCCTCTAATGCTAACAACTCACATGGCCAAGGTTCATTTGTCAAAACTAAGACGTTAACATTGGTAAATTATTTTTAACTAAGCCAGAGACTTTATTCAGATTTCACTGGTTTTTCCACTAATGCCCTTTTCCTGTCCCAGGATCCAAAATCCAGGATACCACGTTGCATTTAGAGAATTTTTTTTTGAAATGTGACATTTGCTGTTTCCTAAACAATCCGCATGGAAGAATGGATGAGGGGAGTGACCACCAGACAGCAGCTGGTGGCTTCCACACCCGGGTTCTCCATGTGCCATTTCTGTGGGTTCTTTATTTGACACAAATATAGCCCAAGATATCCCATCTCCACCTTATACTTTCCAGGAATAGTGTTGGGATTCACATAATCATTTCAACCACCACCATGTCAACAGAAGTCACAGACATCTGGTAAGAGGTCATCACCCAGCTCTCACAGACCTCCACCTCCTTCTCTGGGGAAGTCACAAACACTCACTAAGTGGCCAGCCTCTGGCCTTTCACTCCCCCACCTCCCTCTCTATTTATGTCCCCCCATAACCTGGGGGAAATGTAAAGTCCAATGAAAAGTCTCCACCAGACCTTACACTGGAAACTATGCGAACAAGCAGCTCCAAATGCTTATCAGGGCAGGAATTCTCAGTGGCAGGGGCCCTCCCCAGAGGTGGATAGAAACCACACTCAGACATCATAGATTGGTCCCTCATCTCCAGCGAGAAGTGGGGTGTGCAGAGCTGTCATCTATCAACCCGGACCTGGAGCTGGAGCCATTTTCAGCCACCCTAGGGGAGCTGCCGTGATGGGATTATTCCCCTGCTCCGTTGGACTCTTTGTGTTGAGTAAGTGACAAGGAAATGTGCCCTTTCTAGACTCTTGATTGTGTAAAATAAAGGGATTATTTGCTGAGTGTTTCTGTTGTGCCTCTGGACCCAGACCTCCCTGGGACAGAAGTCCTTAGGGTACAGAGGGTAGGGGATGACAAGTAGCGTTGGCAGGCTTTGGGCATTCTACACGAGTGCAGGGACGGGAGGTACTGCCACCCTGTGGGTCAATGCCTTTGGCCCCCTTTCTGCTTCTATGGCCATGTTTCCCACTGGGGAATGCACTGCAGACGTTAACATCCAACACTGCTGCGCCTCCCAGCAGCGACTCTGAGGATATGCTCATTCCAGCAAATTCTGGTGATCTTGTTTGGGCAAGTGACAGGCTGTGCACCTCCAGAGCACCCATCTTCTTGCCACATTGTCCAGCAGCAGCAATATTGCCTCCTTGCTGGGGAAAAGGCCATTATGAACTTATAAAGGACCGTTATCTGCAGGTGTCCTCTGCTCAAGTGAACAAGGCTAGTAGAGTGTGGCAGCTGACAGTAGACTTCTGGGGCTTAAATGCAGAAGTGCCCCCTTTGGTGTCTGTGGTCCCAACATTGCACTATTTGCAGATTGGCCTCATCTTGCTATCCTCTTGACATCCCTATGTCAGATGACATGGAAAGCAGGTGCTCTCTCTACTGGAGAAAGGAGGAGGAGCAGGCCCTGTGGGAGATAAAGGTGGCGGTTTCAGCTGCCCTTCACTGGGCCCTGTGTAGCCTGGATAGCTGTTTGAGCTGCAGGTTTCTGCCACCTGGAACTGCAATGACTGGTTCCTCTGGCAGAAAGAAGGACGAGGAATTCACAGATCCTTGGGCTTCTAGATGGTGAGGTTCCCAGATGCAGCCCAGGGCTGCTTCCCCTTCCAAAGGTAGCTTCTGGCATGCTGCTCGGACTTAGCGGAAGCAGGGGATACTGCTGAGAGCTCCCAGGTCCTCCTGAAGCCAGAATTCCCCATCATGTCCTGGGTTTTGGGTGGTCAGAGCTCTAACCTAGGCGGGGCCCCACAGCAGAGCATCATCAATTGAAAGTGGTACATTCAGGCTCGCGCTTGCCTGGGCTCCAGGGAGTGACATGCCTGCATGAGTGGGTGGCAAAGGCCCTCCTTCAACAATGATCCTGTTACAACAGCAGAGGAAGGCCCTTCCTCCTCGCATTGGCATCCTGGGGACCCTGACTCTCAGATGCCCCACCTGATGCTCAGCTGTGGTTCACTGATGGATTGGCCATGCGGAAGCCATCTGGGGCCCATTGGGCAGCAGCCGCTGCTTTCCTTGCCTTGGGCAGACTATTTACCACTCCTGGCACTGGAAAAATGCCCACTGGGATGAACTGTGAGCAGACCTCTGAGCCCTGGAACACTTGGACACATGCCCCCCATGTACCTGTTAATTGACTCAGGGGACATCATCAATGGCTTATCAGTCTGATCAGGTTCATGAAAGGAATGTGATTGGAGAATCAAAGGTCCCCAGTGTAGGGAATGGATCTTGGGAAACACCTGGTGCATGGAAAGGCACCATCTATGTTGCCCACGTTGGTGCACAGCAAGAGCCCCTATCTCAATGGACGTCACTGGAATGATGTTGCACATAAAGGATGCACCAAGCTGCTTTTCACACCCGATGAGGCTGCAGATCCTCCTGGGAGAGAGGAGAGGATGAGCCCTGCAGAGGGCTGAGGACAATGAGCATACCCTCAGTGACACCCATGAAAGAGTTGAACTTCTCATGGCTGCTTCTGCTGCTGGGTGGATCCACCACTGAACTGGACATGGGAATTAAGATACCATGAAATTACGGGCCCAGGAACATGGAGCACCTCTCTCATTAAAAGAGGCTTAATCTGCCATGTGCCAATCTGAGAGATGTCAATGACAAGCCAGAACCCAAAAAGGGCATTTGGGGGATATTCCCAGAGGGACTGCATCAGCTGCTCATGGCAAGTGGGTGACATCGGGCTTCTCCCACCATCCCAAGGTATGTCCTACACCTTGGTCTCCATAGACACCTCTTCAGGCTAGGCCTTGCCTTTTGGGTTTGTTGTGCAGATGCTGTACATACATGAGATACTTTGGATAAGCAGCTCTGCCAGCCCTTCAGGTACCCAGATGGTCTGTCCTCTGACCAAGGTCACCACTTTACCGCACCATCCACTCAGGGATGGGCCGAGACCTGATGGAATTAGATGGACCTTCCACGTCACCCACACCCACAGGAACCACATTGTGTAGGACTTTAAAGACCACCTGAAAAAGGAGCTTCAATGTCTACACCCTGAGAACTCTCTTACTGGATGGACTGTCCACCTTACTTGGGTCCTCTGGAAGCTGAACTCAGCAGTTCCCTGGAAAGAAACACATCTTCATCCCACAGGAAGGGAGGAGAGTGGAGGAGGAACTCAGGCTTTGCTGCACACCCAGCCTTACACCCATCCCGATGAGGACTGGCCCTGAAAGAAGGAACAAGGACTCACCATTTGGGACTCTACTTTCTGTCACTGTCTGCCTTTTATCCCCATTACACTCACCACAAGATTCCCAGGATGGTGGGCAGTTAGGGCCACCAGACAAAGGGGTGGGGTGGCAGAAGCAAGTCTAGAAGTGCATCACACACAGGGGGTGACAATCAAGTTGGTGGGACCGCGGTGCCTGACACTCACAAACTAGAGGTTAGCGGGTGACATCTACCCCTGGTTGGACCACTATCCCCTTGGGAATGGTCACAGTACACCTTCAAGGAGTCCTGACAACTCCCATCTATTAGGAAGGGTGGAAGTGGGTCAGAAGGTATGGGTAAGGCACTTAGATCAATGGGAAAAGGGTGACGTTATAGCTCAGGAAAAGGGGCAGACAGACTGGGTGGCCTTAGAAGGAACAAATAAGTTACTGCAAATAGGCTGGAAGAAATGTCTCCAATGGGAAGTGGTTGCCTGACCACCCCATCAGGACTAGCTACTGCTCCCTTCTCCTGTTTCCCACAGATTTAAATGGCAGCAACCTTCATCCAGCTGACCTGGCCATCATGGCGGCAGGGCACCTGACCGATGGCTGGATCTGCCATTTGATTCCTTGGTCTCTCTCTTCTCTTTGTCAAGCCTGGATTAACATGTGAGGAACTGACTTTCCCTGCCTCACATTTGGACTGACGTGGCCACCCTGCGACAAGGGTAACGGCAACCTGTCAAGACGCATCAACCCTCGATGCAATGAAACTGGCGGATGACTTGGACATCTTTCCAATTTGTTGATCAGTGAACGTGTGACGCACAATCTGTCAGCCACCTTGGCTGGCATTGCTGAGTTCACTGCAAGAGCCCTTCAGGCTTAGCAAAAGTCATTGGCTTCTCTAGCCAGAGTAAACGTCTCATGATTGCATTGCCTTACACTTCCTCCTAGCCCAACAAGGAGGCATATGTGCTATTGCTAACACTTCCTGCCATACATAGGTTCATATCTCAGGGGAGGTGGAACAGGAAGTGACTAAAACTCAACGGGAAAGTCCATTGGCTGCAAAGTGTACAAATAGATTCTACGTGGGACCTCTGCAGCTGTCTCCCAGGGAGCAAGGGAATCTGGATGCAGCCATTGCTTCAGACAGGCCTGGTCACCCTGCTTGGAGTTAAGAGGTGGCTAAGTGAAACTTTTCCTCATGTGCTGCAGCCGCTGGTATTTCCAAACCTTTGCTGTCAACATTGGGGAAGGTAACGGGCCGGCTCCACCTTCATGTCCAAGATGGGGAGATGGGCTTAGATGGTAAAAAATAACATGAAGGAGTAGTGTAGGCCTGGTCAAAAGGCCAAGGGGTGGACTGTTAGGGAAATCGCGGTTATCTTTTAAGTGGTAATCACCCAGACTCACCTACCTCCACCTCCTTCTTTGGGAAATCACAAACACACACAAAGTAGCCATCCTCCCGCTCCCCCCACCTCCTTTTCTATTGTGTGCCCTTCCACAATGGTTGGTGGAGGGGAGAGATGTTAAGTCTAATGAAAAGGCCCAGCCAGACCTTAATCCTAGAAACTGGGAACAAATAGCCCCAAATGCTCATCAGAAAAGGAATTCTCAGTGGCAGGACCCTACCCCTGAGGTGGATAAAAATCACACTCAAACAGAATAGATTGGAAGGTAGTAAATTTGGTCTGGCATTTTATAGTTTCAAAAGTTAACATTTTTATCTCAAGAAAAATTAAATTTAGTGGTTAAGGACTCAGGGTTTAGAGTAAGACAAACCCTGAGGCTTGAATTAGGTTCGAATCCCAGCTCTATCACTTACTGACCATGTGACTTTGGGCAAATATTTACCTTCTTTCAGCCTCAATTTCTTCACCTACAGCGATAATAATTATCTCAGAGAGTTGTGCGAGGATTCAGTGAGGTTATGAATGTCAAGCACATTTAGCTTGACACTTCACTTTTATTAAATGACATTTAATTATTATTATTCCTACACATCATTATTCATTCATGCATATGCAGTAGAATTAAAGGGTAGGAGGAATTAAAGTGAGGCAGGAATAGGGGCATCCAGTTTACACCAGTAACTATGGGAAAGCCCTTGGGCTGAGCACTGGAATTACCACCAGGGTAGGAAAAATCTATCTAATAGATACAAGGTAAGCAGACCCCACATGCACTCATATAATTACTTTTGAGTAACTTGAATTAAACTGCATCTATCAAAGCATTTGGCGGAAGAATTCTGTATTTTGTATGCAAAATTCGGGGTTAAAATATTAACCATATTCATGTGCCTAATCTGGAGAAACAAATCTGAGCCAGGGTCAACCTTCTGCATCAAAGGAAGGTGAATGAGTCAGCCATGGGTCTAGGGTTATGATTATTGAAACGAGGTTCTCCTGAATCTCCATGCTGAATGCATGTTGATTTTTAGAAGACAAAAGAGAAGTATGGTTATTGAAAGCCAAATGAAGTATCATAATATACCTTAATTGAATGTTATACAGAAAATATACTTACAAGTTGCTGATTTGGATCTCTAACCTATGACAGAGCTCTGGAAAATCTCCAAAGATTTCCTTGTTGGGTTTATGTAACAAAGTGCAGAGAGTAACCCATCCCGACTTGCTGCCTGTCTGATTTGGATTCCCAAACAGAGGGTCTGGGGACCTGATCTGGGATAAGAAAGTCAGTGGTACTGATAACGGAGGATTTATGGAAGGACGGAGCTGGAAGGAATATTTACATATATAAAAAACTTTCAGGGCAGAGGCTCAGAAGGGAATCTGTAAGGCCTTTCTTCTGGCATTGCAGTATGGAGAAGATGCAACCAGTTTCCCTCTGTTCCAGTTTGCTAATGCTGCCATTGTGCAAAATATCAGAAATGAATTGTCTTTTATAAAGGGGATTTATTAGGTTACAAATTTTAGCCCTAAGGCCATAAAAGTGCGCAAACCTTAAGGCATCAACAAGAGGATAACTTCACTGAAGAATGGCCGATGGTGTCTGGAACACCTCTGTCAGTTGGGAAGGCACGTGGCTGGCATCTGCTGGTCCCAGGTTGTGTTTCAACTCCTCTCTCAGCTCCTGTGTGTCCTTAGCTTAGCATCTCCAAACGTCCTTCTGTCTGCAACTCCAAGCATCTCTAAGCAAAGCCGGCATCAGCAAACATCTGGGCCATCATCAGCCCTTTTTAAAGGACTCCAGTAAACTAATCAAGACCCACTCTGAATGGGTGGGTCAAAGCTCCATGGAAACATTCAATCAAGAGGTCACACCCTAATCAAAAAGATTAATCAATTTGCCCCCACAAGATTGCATCAAAGAACATGTTTTTTTCTGTAGGACACAATATATACAAACTGGCACACCCTCTGACACAAAAATGAGGCTTGCTGATTCCAGAAAAAAATTATTTTTGTTGCATTAGTTTCCAAGGGCAGCTGTAACAAAGTCCCATAAACTTGGTAGCTTAAAAACCACAGAAATTTTTTGTCTGATAGTTCTGGAGGCCTGAAGTCTGAAATCAAGGGGCCGGCAGGGCCACGCCTCTTCTGAAGGCTCCAGGGGAGGGACCCTCCTTTGCCTCTTCCAGCTTCTGCTGGTGGCCAGCTGTCCTTGGAGTGTGGCGGCACCACTCCATTCTCTGCATCCATCATTACCTGGTCTTCCTTCTGTGTCTTTCTCTGTGTCTCTTCTCTTAATACACGGATGTCCTCTTCCTTGTTGGTTGGAACTGCTTTCTTCTTGTGTAAGCAGCCACATGGTGGTGATGGGAAGGCTTTCTGGTCACCTGCCCTGATCTAGCTGATGCCCTGATGCTCTGGGACAGGGGAAGGACACAGCAGCCTCCACTAATGTGGAGCTCAATCTCAAGCTATTCCCAAAGCCATTGGTGGACCTTTCTCTGATTCACTCACATCTTCCCATGGACCCCCAGCAGCAGCCTTGCTGTATATTTCTCTGATGCACAGGTCTCATTAACCCATGCTGTAGAGGTCCCCAGCATGACTAAGGCTTCAATCTCATCTACCTCTGTGTCCTTTAGCTGTGGTTGTCATTCATCTCCCTCCAACTTTCTGAGATAAGACACTGAATGGAGCTGAATGTACTAGAAAAGTATACATGGTTAGTTATTTTCCCTTGCTTCTTTAAGTCCCCTCTGCTCAATTTAATATTAATAAGTTGCATACTTTTGTGCCTCATTATTAAGGCTCATTTTTGCAAATAGAAGTCTGATTTCATCAGGAAAAGACTTCCTGGAGCCAGGGTCCAGGGGTAGACAAAGGAAAGCCTGGACCATGAGCATGGCTGTGTTAGCCCAGCTCAGTGCACACTCAGGCAGCTGTACTGGTGCTCACTCTCCTTTATCTTGGGGAACTCACTTCTGTGACTATGAAAAGAAGACTGTATCTTTACTCTCCTCTATCTTTTTATTTGGTTTTCCTTATGTCTATTTGAAAGGGATAATCAACAGGCATCCCCAATGACTATGAGTCTTGGAACCAGGCTGTATAAAGTTGGGGCCAGTTACTTCAAGTTTTATGTTTGATTTCGTTGTCTGTAAAATGGGGATGACATTCATAACTGCCTCAAAGGGTTGTTGAGAGAATGAACAGAGTATATGTGTCAAGTACTTAGAATGGTCCTTATCACATGGTAAAATCTCACTAAGTGTTGGTTATTGTTTTTGGGTGTTTTTATGGTGTGCTATTTTGTGTCTGCAAAGCTTTATGCTGGCTAAAACCAGCTAGGGAGCTCCTGGAAGATGTGCTTATTGGTCTATCTATCTGCTCTTAGTGCCCCAGGGATAGTCAGTATGCAAGAGGAACTGAATTAATGAATTAATGTGCTCTTGATCTTGCTTTAATCCTCAGCTGTGGCCATGCCTTCCTTGCACACATCAGAGGTGCATAACTCAGAAGACCTTGGCTTGACATTCTCAGGAATGCCAGGGAAGAATGAAGCCTCTTAGAGACATAGATTTTTTAAACCATAAATTTCCAAGGATCCATTTTACTCGATCACCTCTTCTCAGACATCACCATCTACTTAGAAAGCTTCACATGGCCTTGTAGTTGAGAACGTACATCCATGTTTTTCTACTTGAAGTAATATTAGCACTGCAGATTTTCCTACTTGCTGTCAAGGCTAGCGAGCAGGGTCAACTGAATAATGAGCAGATTAATCAAAACTTCAGATGCTGCCTCTAGCTCATAATTTATAGACCGACAGGTTCATAATCCTTAAAATCATAATTTTCCCCGGGGTAGAGGATTTTTCTATAATAAGCTACTCTCTCTCTTTTCTCTCCCTTTCCCTCTCTCTCTCTCTCTTAACATAAAGGGTCCTAATAAAAGGATTACAATATCTTCCCCTTCAGTAGAGTGCTCTTCAATCTTTTACACCTATTAAGCCACAAAAAAAGTTTTAAAAAGTCATGAGAATGGATTGATTCACACACAAAGAGGAATATGAGCTAAATGTACAGACTTAGCTCATTCTTTTCAGTTAGTATAGTAACTTACGGCCAAGAACTCATCTAGAAATGTGCACTGGCTCCTAAAAGTGATTATGGCTGTGGCCTAAAAATTTCTAGTCCATAGTTAGTTCCTATACCAATGTCGGAAAATCCACAGTTGCTTGAGTTCCTCGCTGTATTTGAGGTCTTGAGAATTTGGGTTTTTGTGACTGAAACAATATATGGTATCATATTATTTTTAATAGGACTCAGGATTGGACAAATATATCTTTTTAAAGTTATTATGACTCATGGTCCTGTACTGCGACCCTTCTCAGAAACTTAAGTACTAAAAATTAAGATAATTCATCCATTTGGTAAAAAGGAAAAAGTATTTTGACATTTATAATGAAAAATAATTCTCCTACCCAAGTCTTCATGCCACTGGCAACTTCCTTTAGCTGTCTTGGTAGGTATCAGCATATTGCTAAATAACTTACGTATTACTATATCTTGATTTAAAAGTTTTAGGCTTTTTAAAAAACATTTTCTGAAATGATAAGAAGTTTTTACCTCTTTCCCATGGAATCTCCCCTTAATCCTTCATGATATAGTTATTTTACTGTTTTTAATCATTTATTTAGTTATTTCACTGTATTTAATCATTAATCATTATATTCATGTAAATGTTGTTCATCTCAGAGGCAAATAGTTTTTATCATTCTCCGAGTTTCTAATTGCCCTGTTTTCCACTTAAAAAATTTCTTATCCACCTATTTTTAATTTTAAAAAAATATCATAATATGGACATGCCCTAAGACTGGAATTATCTATTTTTTCAGAGTCCTTCCTTCTGGAGGTTTCCATCCTACTGTTTCAATTTTGTCTGTTTGTTCTTTGAACCCGTTACCTGATGCTGACATTTTCGACAAATTGGGGCAGATTTATAGGCTTGATAAATATCTCCTCCTAAATCAAGAGAAGGGTATTGGGAGGAGAGGCTTAAACACATATCACTTATAACGAGGAAGATTTTAAGATCTGATACCAAAAAGTGTTTGCCTTTTTTTCTCATGTGTGAGGCCCTCTCTTATTCCATCACAAGTCCAGCATGGTTCTGGCTAGTCTTCAACGTATTTTGTAAGTTGGAGTAATTTAGTCATTCTTTTGGGCCTGATTGTAATCCTGTGTGAAATAGAGAACACATTTCCTTGCTACTCACATTACTTATGAATAACTGGAAAGGCAGTGAATTGAACCAGCTCTTCTGATACCATGTCCAGGTCTGTTTTTATGACAAACTTGTATTCTGGACCTTTGACCATATTTAAGAGCCTTATTTAAAGAATTTCTTCCATCCCCCCAAACCATGAGGTTTGATTCTTACTTTGGCATTCCTGGAAATGAAAGTGCAAGCTCAACTTCATGGTTCTTAAGGAGAAAGGAAATGCATTAAATTTAATAGGAAGGATGCATGTCAACTCTAATCAAGGCTCTCTTCCTTATTGGCTGCCCTGGACTCGGCTCAGTGCCTGTTCTGCATAGCTACACATGGAGCTGTCCCTGCTTCTAGCACATATTGCAAAAGCAATTGTGTTCTATCATTCAATCAACAAAATCAGTTGTGCTGGCTCTGTGCACTAGGAATGCAATGGGGAGCGAAATCCAGATACAGCCTCTGTTATCATAGCACTTCGAAGTCTATGAAGGTCTCAGACATTAAAATTGAATATTGAGCCAGTGACAGCTTCATTACACAGGAAAAGCAGGGCTCCACGAATGTATATGGTGGGAAAAGAAAGCTTGCCATTATCCACTTCTCATGCCAGGCAGTACTGCCACCTAGGAGGAATTTTGGAAATTTGTGGGGGCATTTTCGTTTGCCCACATAAATGATTGGAGCCATTTAGTGGGAGAGAAATGTGGCATTAGACATTCCATGGTTCACAGGACAGTCCTGCACACAAAGAATTATCTCACTTCCCACATAACTTTAAAATACCCCTCTGGATTCTCATGCATTCAGTTACCTGAGCTTGGACCCAAACTCCATTTTACAAATCAATGCAAAGTACTCTCTATGAGTTTATTTTTGTAAATTCAGTTTTATTGAGATATATTCACATATCATACAATCATCCGTGGTACACAGGACCATCATATAGTTGTGCATTCATCACCCCAATCTATTTTTGAACATTTTCCTTATACCAGAAAGAGTAAAAATAAGAATAAAAAAATAAAAGTAAAAAAGAACACCTAACTCATCCTTCACCTCCCATCCTATTTTTCATTTAGTTTTTGTCCCCCTTTTCCTACTCATCCATCCATACACTGGATAAAGGGAGTGTGATCCACAAGATTTTCACAATCATGCTGGTCACTCCTTGTGAGCTACATTGCTACACAATCATCTTCAAGAGTCAAGGCAGTATGATAGTTTCAGGTATTTATTTCTAGCTATTCCAATTCATTAAAACCTAAAAAGGGTTATCTATATAGTGAGCAAGAATGCCCACCAGAGTGACTTCTGGACTCCATTTGGAATCTCTCAGCCACTGAAACTTTGTTTTGTTTCATTTCGCATCCTCCCTTTGATCAAGAAGATGTTCTCAATCCCATGATGCTGGGTTCAGATTCATCCTCGGGAGTCATATACTGCATTGCCAGGGAGATTTACACCCCTGGGAGTCAGATCCCATGTAGTGGGGAGGGCAGTGAGTTCACCTGCCGAGGTGGCTTAGCTAGAGAGAGAGGGCCACTTCTGAGCAACAAAGAGGCACTCAGGAGGAGACTCTTATGCACAATTATAAGCAGGTTTAGCCTCTCCTTTGCGGTAACAAGCTTCATAAGGGCAAGTCCCAAGATAGAGGGGCTTGGCATACCAAAACTCCAGTTCTCAATGTTTGTGAGAACATCAGCAACAATCCAGGTGAGGAAGCCCAATACCTCCACATTTTCCCCCAGCTCCTCAGGGGAGCCCTTCATATATATTTTTATTCTCTGCCTAAGTTACTTTGGGATGTGTCACTGTTTCACAATAACCTATACAAACCTACCAGGTCTCACTTCCTATTCAAAATTCCATGTAATTATGGTATTTGAACAAACTGTATGAGTTAAATTGTTTAGGAAATATAGATCCTGTACCAACTAAGGATCTCTTCCCTTGGTCTTACATGAAAGTTGAAGTTTTAAAACACAGTCAGTATCGTTCTTTACCCTTTGGCCCAATTTGCCCTAGACCTAACCAGATCTGCTTCATTCGTATCTCTAATTGAAATCTGGACTCTTTTTCAGCTTTTTTTTCTTTTTTTAACAGTTGTTGTGTGCTCTAATACTGACATTCATATCTGCTGAGTTCTAGCTCTGAGTTTCAGATGCACACAGATACCCAGAGTTCCAGGGATCGATCAGGTTACACACAAAGGAATCAGCATCTCGGAATCTGGAGATAGCCATTACAATTCAGGAATAGATGTGACTGCTGTAAGAGCTTACAATCAAGGAACCATTATAATAAGCATTCCCCTGAGAAGCTGTGCTCTAAGATTCAATTCTGAGTTTACACATTGTAGTTAGTCCATATTAGTGAGGCATTATAGTGTTTGCATTTGTTTCTGGCATAATTCACTCAACATGCTGTCTACAGGATCCATTCATCTCGTTGCTGTCTCACAGCTTCACTCCTTCTCTTAGTTGCTCAATATTCCATTGTATGCATGCACCACAGTTCACCATTCTGTTTCTTAGTTGATGTACCCTTAGGCCACCTCCACCCATTGCAAATCATGCATACTGTCTCCATAAACACCAGTGTGCAAATGTCTATTCATGTCCCTGCTCTCAGATCCTCCGAGTATATGTCTCCCAATGAGGTTGCAGGACCTTATTGCACCCACAAACTTAGCTTCTTGTGGAACCACCAAACTGTCCTCCAGGAAGGCTACACCATTCTACCTCCTCACCAACAGTAAATACGTACATCCCTCTCTCCATATTTTCTCCAGTGCTTTTATACCTGTTTATATTTTTCCTTACAATTTTATAGAGCTATTTTCATATACCATATAATTAACCAGGGTGTGCAATCAGTTGTTCATGGTATCATCATACAGTTGTGCATTTATGACCACAGCCAGCACTTGAACATATTGATTACTACGAAAAAAAGTTTTTTTGACAAATAATAAAAAAGACAATAAAAAGAAAAATAAAATATCATACAACACAATGTTATAGGAGGGTCAGACAACAATACCACTACCAAGAATCCCACATCCCTCCTTTATATCCCTCTCTCATACACATTTAGCTTTGGTATATTGCCTTTGTTACATTTAATGGAGACACATTACAATGTTATTGTTGATCATAGACTCCAGTTTGCTTTGATTATATTTTTTCCCCAATACCATCCCCTTTCCAATACTCTGCATGGTTGACATTCCTTTGTTCTCCCACATGCAAGAACATCTTTATATTTGTATATTTAGTCACAATCATTGACCACTCCAGTTTTTACTAAGTTAAACAGTGCCAGTCTTCATCATCTATCTTTAACTCAGGTGTCATACATGTCCCCTGCCCATCTCTTTCAGCTCTACTCACAGACATCTTTGTTTGGTGTACTTTCAGTATTGTGCTACCATCACACAGTATTATGCTATCTATTTCTGGATCTATACAGCGAATCCTGCTGAACATTCTGTAGTCCTTCAGCATCAAATGCCTGATCTCTACCCTCTTTCTATCTCCTGGTAGCCTGTGTTATCAGCTTTTAACTCTTAACGTTTGCTCATTAATGTTAGTTCATTAGTGAGACCCTATAGTATTTGTCCTTTTGTTTCTGGCTAGCTTCGCTCAACACAATGTCCCCAAGTTTCATCCACGTTATTATATGTCCCATGTCTTTGTCCTGTCTTACAGCTGTGTAATATTCCATCGTGTGTATGTACCACAGTTTGTTTATCCACTTGTACACTATTGGACATTTGGGCTGTTTCTATCTCTTGGCTATCATGAATAATGCTGCAATAAACATTGGTTTACAAATGTCCATTCATGTGTTAGCTTTCAGTTCCTCTGAGTATATACCTAGTAATGGAACAGCTGGGTCATATGGCAAATCTATACTTAGCTTCCTGAGGAACTTCCACACTGCTTTCCAGAGTGGCTGCACCATTCTACATTCCCACCAACAATGAATAAGTGTGCATCTTTCTCTGTATCCTCTCCAGCACTTGTTTGTCATTTTCTGTTTATTGGATAATGGCCATTCTGGTAGGTGTGAGATCTTTATGTGGTTTTAACATATAATGGATTTTTCACAAATGTAATCTCAATGTATATTGAGGGAAGATTGTGTTTTATTTTTCTTGAAACTTTTGGAAAATCATGTTACTGGTGGCAAATCTGCTCAAGGTATTTGAGTCACCAACACAACAAACCTTTATCAATTTGCATTTGGGGATCTTTCACTCACGGTGATTCTATATGTAGGTACAATCATGTATTTACTTTATTGGATCTCTTCATGTAGTTGTGAATAAGCATTTGCATATTGAAATGCATGTTCTTTAAATTATAATTTGCTTTCTTTTTATTTCTCCTTTATATTACAGTTTAGGTACTGTATTGATTGTTTTTTAAATTATGTAGATAAGGAGTTTATATGATCTGCAAATTTAATTCTAGGACTGTAAAGGAGATATTACAAAACGTTTGTAATAAAAAAGAGGTGCTAGGCCTCATGGAGTTGAAAAGCCCAAGCGTATAACAAAGAACTTTCCAGAACAAGAACTCAAAGGCTGAAGGAAGAGCTGGGGTTAACTAAGCAAAGACAACGGGTGAGTGGAGGGGTGAGGGTGGTGTGCAGTGCCAGAAAATATGGACGAGGTCTTTGTGGAGGATAAGCCAGGCAAATTCAAGGAACTGGAATTAAACTCACGTGGCTGGTAAGGTGGGTCACGGCCAGTGCATTCTGGGACTTGCAGAGCAAGTTAAATTAGATTTTGCTTTGAACCTGAAGGTCAATGGAAAGCTATTGAAGCATAGGGAATGACATAATCAGATTTTCATTTTGAAAAGTACCTCCCTGCAGTGTGGAGAAAAAACTGGGGGTGGGGGGGTGGGAATGCAGGGTGAACACGAGGGAACCTCAGTCCAGGTGAGAGATGACTATATATTGGGGTAATGGGGTAGTAGAGGTTATGAGAAAAGTGAACATATTTGAGAAATAGTTGGGAGAAAAAAACAGATAGGCCTTGGAGTGAATGGGTTATTGGCCATGGGGAGGAGAGAGTGGATAGTGTCAAGGAAGAATCATAGGATTTTGGCTTGTGCGATTGGACAACGAGGCTGTTCTTTGCATTAAGAAAGCCTGGAAGAGGAAGAGGGACAGGTTTGAGTGAGTTTAGATCCCAAGTCTGGCCTTGGAATGTAGAGATGGCAATACCTTTGAGACCACCAAGTAGAGATGTTGACTAGACAACCAGAACTTCAAAGATGTCTAGCCAGGGATATAAATTTGGAGGCCATTTGTGTAATTTAAACTCCAGTCTTGGGTGTAGTTGCATAGGGAGAGAATGTAGAGTAAAATGAGGATTGAGCCTTGAGAAGCGTCAACAGACACTGCAGGACAGGGGTCATCAGAGTGTGGTCCCCTGACTAGCGGCACCAACGTCACCAGCGAACTGGCTAGTAATGTAAACTTTGGGGTGCCACTCCAAACCCGCTAAATCAGAAACTCTGGGGGTGAGACCCAGATATCTGTGTTTTAACAAGACCACTGAGAGTTTCTGATACTCCTTAAAGTATGAGAACCACAGATGCAAGAATGGGAAGGAGCAGCCAGAGAGGTCGGAGGGGAAAGAAGAGCATGAGGTGTCACAGAAGCCAGGGATGAAATATGTTTCAAGAAGGTGTTCCCCCAAGGCAAGATTCTGCTGAGAAGTTCACCAGTAGATTTTGAGTCTCTGTTGGTCAAAACAAAAATAAAAGTATGACTCACCAACTTTACAACTGCCAAGTTTCTTTGTGTAGCTCAGATTCTGTGAATTCTGTGAGATAAAAGATTTCAAAATTTATAATTGGTTGTATTAGAGTCTCACATGTAATCCCAAGAGGGGAGTAACAGAAGTGGGGAAAGGTGGGTGTGCCAGTTTGGATGTATTATGTCCCCCAAAATGCCGTCTTGTGGGGGCAGATGTATTAGTGTTGATTAGGTTGGAACCCACTGATTGAGTGTTTCCATGGAGATGTGACTTAATCACCTGTGGACAACAACTTTGATAAGATTATTTCAATGGAAGTGCTATCCCACCCATTTAGGGTGGGTCTCATTAAATCACTGGAGTCCTATAAAAGAGTTCACAGTCAGAAAGAGCTCAGAGCAGCTGAGAGTGACATTTTGGAGATGGCCACTGGAAGCAGACTTTCGCTGACACTTTGGAGATGCTAGCCCAGTGTTTGCTCTGGAGAAGAAAAGAGAGGACAAAACACCCCAAGAGCAACATTTTGAAGAACACACAGGAGCTGAGAGAGGAGCTGGAACACCTCCCAGGATCAGCAGATGCCAGCCACGTGCCTTCCCAGCTAACAGAGTTTTTCCAGATGCCATCAGCTGTTCTTCAGTGAAGGAATCCGCTTGTTGATGCCTTAGTTTGGATGCTTTTATGGCCTTAGGCTATAAGTTTGTAACCAAATAAACCCCCTCTGGTATTTTGCATCATGGCAACATTAGCAAACTGGAACAGTGGGTATAGAAAGTGAACTTTCCTTGTCAGGACTCGGTCACAAGCAGGAATGGAAGCAGACATGCCCTCCCTTGCCGGGAGCCCCTGGGAATAAGGGCATTATCTGTGCAGTGGTTCTCAACCTTGACTGCCCATAGAATATCCTGGGGAGCTTTCCCAAAGCACTAATATCCAGGCCTCACCTCAGGCCAATTAAATCAGAATTTCTGGACTTAGGTGGCCATCCTTATTTTTAAAACTCTCCCTAGCTGATTATAATGTTTAGCCAGGGTTGAGAACCTCGGAACAGATTCTTTGGTGAATTCACATTCTACGATTGGACCGTCTACCTGTCAGGTAGATACAGTGTGCTTGTTTATTAGATCAATCTCACCTGGCTCGGTAGAGGATTCCAAATCCAATAGGCCATTGACTAGCTCCTGATTTTGGCTGTAGCTCCCAGTGAAAATCAGTTAAATCCACCACTAACCACTGGCAACATATTACACTTAAAAGATTTAAGTCAATAGTAATGCATTCATCAGGGCTGAGAATGTAGTGGGCATGCAAGTAAATAAATAAATTCCAAGCAGATTTATGCATTTGTGTTAGAATGAACCACAGTGTTGTACAATGTATATGCTTTCCATAAGGAATTTTTCTTATTGATTATTTTGCTTGATTGTCACTTTTGGTTAAAATTATCTAAAGAGGGAGACAGGATATTATTAGTGTCAAGGTACAAAATATTCATTTTCTTAAGGTGCAGCAAATTGAGAGGTAAGAAAAATTTTTTTCTTTTGTAGGAGACTACATCTATAAAGAGACAAAATGTGGTTGGGAAAGAGAAACTCTATCCATTTAAAATGCTAAGAGTCAGACAAAGGAGAATAGTTTGAAAACCTGGCTACCTTAGCATGTTTGATTGCCGTTTTTTATCTTACTTCCGACATCTATAAATCACCACCAGGGGGCCTGGAAAGTGTTTCTGTTTGATTTCAAGGACCATTTTCTCAGCACAGCTGATAAAAGATCCGCAGTGCAAATAGGAGGGTGCTTGGGTCCCTATTTAAAGTTTGGCTTTCTCCCACAGACATTTTCACCCAGAATATAGCAGGAGCTGCAGAAATGGCTTTGATGTACCCTGGGTTTTATCATTTTTTTATAGTAATGTTGAGTAATCATTCATGCCTTGCCTTCTTTTAGATGGGCTGAGGTTTTGTATAAATTTGACATTAGTTATGGTAAGGAAAAAAAAGGTTCATTTATTCTTAAATTAAAGGGAAGAAGAAAAAATGTTAACTTTGGTTCTCCACCTTGTTCTGAGCTAGAATAGCTGGGGATTTGTGAGGTCAGTACTGAGTGAGTGTGCATCCCATTCTTTGTGCCATATATAACCTGAGTCGTCCTTTAGTTCTTCTATTTCAAAGGTCCTGAACTGTTTTTAGTTGAATAATTAATTGTGGTACCTACAAGACAACTTTTAATTGCTCAAAGGTGATATGACTTGATGATGTAAAGTATTCTGGGCAAATTTTATTGTTCTGGGCAAATTCATTTTACTTTTTAGAGGAATGCTTCTCATATCCAGACAGACCTTAATAATCAGACTATGCATCAGGTGCAAAATATTGTTATTTTGATTTAAACTCACTATTTTTGGGGAGAGGGATTCACATTATTTAAAATGAAATAAAGGTAGCAAGGCTCTATTCTTTTAAATGATGAAAGATTATCTGTTTATTCTGATTATATTTTGAATTGATTTCTGTAGGTTTAATCATTTATCTGAAGTATGATTATTTCTGAGTATTAGGAAGGATTTGATAGTTTTACTGAAACCTACATTGAATTCAAAACTAATTTCACTTGTACCAAGTGCAAATATTTAATAATATATGAATATGATCTAGTAAGGACTGAATAAATATAGAAGTAGTCAAGAAAGTTCTCTGACTCTGGATTTGAAAATAAACAGGATAACCACTTGACAGCAAGTGGCAGGAGAAGTTTAAGCATCACAAATCTGGTGGATAGGGATGGCTTTTAAGATATTGTCTATCTTTCAGATTTTGCATATATGTGAAATCAGATGCTACATTCAGTACCATTAAAAATGTGGTTTTCCTAAATTCCATGGTTTGCTTACAGACAAAATATGTCTGCAATAAGAAATAAACTTGATGTTTAATTGGCAGGTGCTTAGGAGCCTGTGGAGGAAGATCTAGTGAGGATTAAGTTATTGAAATAGTTATTGAGCTACTTTGTTCTTAGGACTGGACATTGAATATAACTTAGTCAGTGTGCCCTTGTGGTTTGCTTGCTCTATGTCTATATGTATGCCTTAGATTTTCCTTTAATAAATGTATTTAATGCAATCTTTTACCCAATGCTTTCATAATGTTAGCAAAGACGTTGATTTGCTAGGATGGCTGCCATTAGCTGGGCTCTGGAAAAGCCAGGTGTGATTTTACCATGTTGGAATGGATCGTATGGTTTATTTCCGGAGAGAAGTTCTTTTTACCTGGTAAACTTAAAGTCTGTTGGGTGAAAGCAGTGTGTATGTGTATTTGTGTATGTGTGTGTGTTGGGGGGGCATGTGGAGAGGGGGAGGATATTTCATCAGTGCTTATGAACATGTGTTCTATTTTAAGTAAATTTAAACTTACCTGAGTCAATCCAAATAATTGGATCTGAAAATTACTTGTAGATATGATTCTTAGACTGAGAGATTCTAAAAACATTTCCTCAAACTGAGAAAATGGAATTGCTGTCTCCAATGCCAATTCATTCTCAACTGATTGTAGAGAATTTCCTTACTTATCTACAGGTCACTAAGCTTCTAGTATGTATTTGGTAATTTGGAAATCAACCAGAATTTTTGGCCATCAAAATAGATCGCTCAAGGTTCAGAATGTAAAGATCAAGAAAGATCCTCTCAAGTCCGTCAGGTGTATGGTTTCTTGATTCACACACAATTGTATCATCCTGGGGACGTTGACTTTCAAATCTACAGAAACCACATGTCATGTGGGGGAAAGGGCAAGAGGGTAAATACAGGTCCGCAAACTGGTAACGGCAAGCAGGGATTGCAATTTAGGATCGTAATTCAGAATCATTGACTATAGGCGCAGCCTCACATCTCTCAGAATCCTTGAGTGTGTTAATGCTTGGCACTATGGTTTCCAGTGATGATTCACGGAGTCTGCGGTTCTTTGTTGTCTCAAGGACTCTGCCCCACCCCCATGTCTCATTTCAGTTCCTCTTTTAATCCATTTTGTACGTTAGAATTTTGTTAAAGGGCACCTCAGCAAAAATGTATATTTGAAAACCAACATTTTACAGTATAGTTTGTGTCTGTAATGAGGCTGACTCATAAAGAAAAGATTAAATTATGCTTGTCAGTCTTCGTGTAAAAGGCAGGGAAAGGTATAAAATATTTCAGAAATATTTGCATTAAAATGACTAAAAGAAAATTTGGGCATGGCAAGCACTAAGGAGATATTTGTCGAATGGATGAATCACTGAATGCGAAGAGAGAAACCCTGAAAAGTCACCTTCCCCCTTGTCTTAGTTTCCTGGGGCTGCTGTAACAAAGTCCCACAAACCGGTTGGTTAAAAACAACAGAAATGTATCATTTCATAGTTCTGGAAGCTAGAAGTCTGAAATGCAGTCATCAGCAGGGCCACGCTTCCTCTGACGTCTGTAGGGTTCTGGAGGCAGCTTGCCCAGCGCCCTATGCATGAATTGTGGCACAACTCGATCCTGCCCCCAGCACGTGGCTGCCTTCTCTCTCTATCTGACTGTCTGTGTCCACTTTTCCCATTCATACAGGGACGCCTGTTGTATTGAAATAGGACCCACCCTGATCCAGTTTGGCCTCATCTTAATTAACATCTTCAAAAACCCAATTTCCAAATAGGACCATATTCATGAGACTGGAGGTTAGAACTTGAACGTATCTTTTCTGGGGAAGCAAGTCAATCCATAACACCCCTTATCACTGAATAAACAAGGCTTGACTGAATATGGCTCCTTTGTTGAGTTCCCTTGTGTTTACAGATACCAGGGTACAATCTTGTAAGAACAACTCTAATAGTGAACTGACAATATTTGATACTTGTCAAAAGCGCCTTCAAGTATCATTCTGCAGTCTTTAAAACATCTGTAAGAAAGATATCATCAAGCATTGGAGTGAAACTTGATGATCTGTTCTCTTGGAGATGTCAAAATTGAGATTGACACCTGCTGTAGAGACAAGCACAGTTTATTTTCTCTATATTATCAATACATTTAATTGGAGAAAAGGTTATTTATTTCCTTGAAGATAATATATTTTATTCTTTACTATTTTATGCATCGAATGTCTATTGCCAAGTACAAGGCAGAGTTAAAGATGGATCTAGTTGTTTATATACATGCATTGTTAAAATTATAAAATATATATATAGAGAGAAAGTTGACAATACAATACACACAGCTCAGTAATTTATAACAGCGGTTGGCCAACCTTTTCTGCAAAACGTCAGAGAATAAGTATTTTAGGCTTATGGGCCATATGATCTCTGTCACAGCTACTCAGCTGGTCTATTAATGAAAAAGCAGACTCAGACAATGTGTAAATGAATGAGTGCAGCTGTGTTCCAATAAAACTTTATTTACAAAATAGGTGGCAGGCTGTATTTGGACCACAAGCTGTGGTTTGCCAATCTCTGATTTATTACAATGTAACCCCCTGTGTTATTAACAACCAGAAAAAGAAGCAAATATTGCCAGTGCTTCAGGAGCCCCCTCATGTCCCTTCCCAATTGTCATCCCTTCTTACTCTGATTCTGACTGTAAGAGTAATACATTCCTGGCTTTTTAAATATAGTTTTATCAACTAAGCAGTCATTCCTAAACATACATACATTAATGGAGTCATTTAATATGTATTCCTTTTTGCTCAACATTATGAGATGCATCTATGTTGCAGGAAATGGTAATTTGTTCATTTTCATTGCTATAGTTTCATTATGTGAATATACAGACACTGATCTTTCCATTCTAATGCTGATGGACATTTGATGGCTGCTTCAGGTTTTGGCTCATGTGAATAAGGCTCCTGTGAGCATCCTGCACAAGTCCCTGGGGGCACATGTACCTGTGCTTCCATTGGGCATATACTTAGGTGTATGGAATTGGTGTACTTTATACTCACACTTTAATAGATAATATCAACAGTTCTCTGAAGTGGTTGTACTATGTTCTCCCAGCAGTGTACAAGTGTTCCCATTGTTCTGCCTTGGGGGTCAGCAAACTATGGCCAGTGGGCTCTGATGGAGAGGTCTGGTGCTGTGAGCCATGGAGATGACTTGGATGTCCCCTTCCACTGAGGTTCCTCCCCTGCAGGAAGTGGTATCTCACTGCTGCCCAGGGCTGTGGAGAGTGAAACTGACCTTGGGGGTGGACTCCCACCAGGACCCTCCTTCTTGGACCCATTCTTTCCCAGGGACCATCTCCAGCTGATTGTAAGTTGGGGCAAAACGTGCCCACCACCCAGGATGCTTCACACCAGTCAAATGTGACAGGATAGTCCAGGAGTTCTTGCTCTAGATGTAGAAATACTTACTTAACAATGTCCTCAATTTTGTCTCTTGACCAACCAAAGCCTAAAATATTTTCTTTCTGGTCCTTTGCAAAAAGTTTGCTGACTCCTGTTCTACAGAGTCACCAACGTTTGGATGTTGTTAGTCTTTTTCAATTTTAGATATTCTGGTTGATCTGTAATTAAATTGCATTTTAATTTTAATCTTTGTTTCTCTGATTTCTAAAGAGACTGAATACCTCATCATGTTTATCAGCCATTTGGATATCATCTTCTGTGGAGTGCCTGTTCAAGTCTCTTGCCCATTTTTCTTTTGATTTGGCTCTTTTTTTCTTATTTATTTGTAGGAGTTCTTTATATGCTCTGGATATGAGCCTTTGTCAGTTACGTGTTGCAAGTTTCTCCTTCTGCTGTGTGGATTGCCTTTTTATTCTTTTCATGGTATCTTGATGGATACTAGAAATAAGTTCTACATTTTTATTTACCCATCTTTTCTTTACAGTTATCGTGTTCCGTGTCCTATTTTTAAATGGCTTATTTCTTTTATTTTTAAAATATTTTTAATTGTGAACTTTAACATAACTGATAACTTTCAAAGTACGATTTCACAAGTAGTTATAGAGCAAATTTCAAAGAATGTCATGGATTCTGTGTCCTATTTAAGAAGACTTTTCTTACCTTGATTGTGCAAATATTTTTATGTTAGCTTCTAGTACTGTGGTTCTTGAACTTTACTGTGCATCAGAATCACCTAGAGGACTTGTCTAAACACAGATTTTTGGGGTCCCATTCCCAGACTTTCTCATTCAGTAAGTGTGGGGTGAGGCTGGAAAATCTGCATTTCTAGTATGCTCTTGGTGATCCTAAAGTATGGTTTGGGAACCACACTTAAGAACTTCTGATCTAGAGGTGTTACTGCTTTAGCTTTCACATTTAGATCTACAATGTGCTTGAAATTATGCAGTAAAGGTCAGTTTTCATTTCTTTGATGTTGAAATCCAACAACTCAGGACCATTGTTGAAAAGACTGTCCTTTCTCCACTGTGAATAAACCACATGTCCAAATGTGCATTAATTCTGTTTCTGGGAGCCCCAGTCTCTTCTGCTGGTCTCTTTGCTTACTCTTGGGCCAGTACCACACTGTCTTAATTACTATATCATTATCATAAGTTTTGACATATGATAGCGCAACATTCTATGCTCTTCTTTTCCATCAGTATACATTTTTACCCAGCTTGTTAATTAATACACACATATGCACTCAATGCACACACACACACACACATACACATGCATTAACAGGTACTCTTTTGAGATTTTGATTAGAAGTGCATTGAATAAATAGACTGGTTTGGAAGAATAGACATACTTAAAATAGTGAATCTCCTAAACCAGTGTTTCTTAATCTTTTTTTTCCCTTATCGTCCCCTGCAGAAACTTTTCTGTACATTTCTTTTCCCTAATCACCCCCCTCCTTCATGACAATTTAGTCCTACAGGTATACTGTATATATCTGTTTATAGTCTGCATGTATATCTATGCTTCATGCATAACAAGATTAAGATATTTTCATATCCTCCAAGAATCAAATTTTGCTGCCTTGGGGTGTTATTGCCCCATTTCATATGCAGGTAGTTATCTCTGGCATTGCCTTCCATTTATTGAGCTATTCTTTCAGTGCTTGCAAGCATGCGTCATCATTTTCTGGGTGGCAGCAGTCTTATGCATCTTCTCTTAGATTGATCTCCAGGTATTTTCTATCAGGTTTCTGCCCCTTGGGTTTGGCTATGTGGCTTCTGGATAGGCTCAGGTGACAGGTGTGGACCCTGCCGGGCAGGGTCCCTTGGCCTCTTGGCTCTAAACCAAGCACATGGCACCTGCCTGCCCCATCTCGTCACGTTCGGATTTCTAGGCACCATTTCTCAAGACATACGCTTGAAAGTCCCAGTCTGATTCCAAACCCACTTGTCATTTGTGGCTATAAAAGAAAATAACATATATGGTTTTCCATGCAGAACAAATATTTGGAAAGGAGGGCCACGTCTTAGAAAGCGTGCAGAATTAAGGCATAGCCACAGCAATTGTTTTCATGGCATACAAGAATAATGGTAAAAATGTATCAGTAGATGGCACTGTTTCTTAATAGATGGAAAAAACTCCACGCTGCTGAAGAGTAGGTTTAGGGAAAAACATTTTTCTGTTAAACTGGATTTAAAGTAATGTAAATAAAACTAAAAAAGTTCTGCAGAATCCATTGTGATCTACTACTCTGGTGAGCTTAATTAAAGTCATAGAAGAAGCTTAAGCTTTTTCACCTCTCTTACTTTCGGTGGCTGTGGTTCTAATTGTCTGTTTTTTCAGACCGGGCTAAACTGAGTGACAGTGTATTGTAGGCTTGGTATGGCCAGAATCAAATCAGTCTGAGGTCCCAGCTGCCTTCCCATTGTTGCCCTGTGTTCTGGACAGAAGCACTGCTGATTTTCATTTTCAGGACCATCTCTGTGGGAAACAGAATGCTCAACTGAGTGTGAAAGGAATGAAACCCCAGACCTTCCCTTAGTGCATGTTTGGTGCTCAGGGCAGCAGAGTGGAAGAGCTGGGTGCGAATCCTGCCTCTGCCATGCATTAGCTATTGGACCTAGTGGGCTGTGAGTGGTAACTGCAGGTGCCCACATGGAAAACATCATTGGACCTAGTCACTTGCATGGCTCTCAGCTTCGGGCCTCTGCAACCAGGGGCATATGGTCTTAAACAACCAACCCAGACCTCTTGGGTCCCTGGTTACCCCAAGGAGCTTTCAAAGGGCACCAATGTCCCAGCTCCAGAGATTCGGATATAATGGGTCTGGGGTGGGTCAGGTCCCCAAGGTGACGGGTGGGCAGCCAGGTTGAGAAGCCATCTTTACCTGGTGTCACCAGGAGATGTGAGATCAGGTAGGTCTCAGGCTTGGTGTGCAGCAGCAGGTTAACATCTGCAAGATTTTTGAGCTGATCCTTCTCTCCTGGGTCCTGTGTTGTCAGCTCATGTTCACAGGTATCTTTGCCAGCAGTTCCAACTGGGCATAGGTGTGGTTGAAATACTGGTTGCAGGTTTTCCCCTCAGATGTGCTTCCTGAACTAGAGAAATAAAGCTCCATGAACAAATGATGACAGCACCATGAAACACTCTATTTTTCTCACCTTTTCTCTATTGCCGTCTGTGTTTCTGTCTCTATCTGTCTGTCTGTCTGTCTGCCTGCCTGCCTGCTCTGTTTTGGTCTCATCGGTTTCTGTCTACTTTGCATGTTTCTCTCTGAGTCCATCTTTGTCTTTCCTATTTCTGTCTGTCTGCATCTGTGTCTTGTCAGTTTCAGTCTGTCTTTGTCTCTCTGTATCTATCTGTCTGTGTCTGTCTCTGACCCTGTTGCTTGGTGGGGCTTGATTTACATAACTTAGGCTTGTTGTGGAAGTCTGCTTGCCCACCGCCCTCGATATTCTTGGTCACAGAGATCAGAAATGGGCAGACTGAGGTCAAATATGTCACTCAGACATGCCCTGTTTGTCCCCTGGTGCCCTGTTACATCTAGCCAGCTTCACTCTGAACATTAATCTCATGACCCCTTTTCTAGGTCATGGACAGGTATATGGTCACTGAATTTGCGATCCCTTTTCTATCTATTCTAATGTAGGATCACAAGGCTAGATTAAATATGGTTTACTTATGTCATTGAGAAAATCAAAAGCTATTTACAACTTCCACTGACAATATTACTCAGCTAAAAGAATTCAACAACTTGAAAACCCAACTACCTGGTTTCATCTCAGCCCTCTGTCTGGAGAAGAAAACTTACTCTCTGATTGACTTATCTGTGGAAAGTAGAGGATTGCAATCATTCGCACCCTGTTTGCCAGGGTGAACCCAGGACTTTTTGTTGGTTGGTTAGGACAAAGGATTTTTCTCCCAACTAACTGTCTCCCCATCCTAAATTTTCTTTTCTTTCTTTCTTTCTTTTTCTTTTTTTAAGGTCACTTTTTGTTCCTTTCTTGATGGAATTTTGCCTGACATCTTAGGACAGTTAAATCCTTTATCAAGCAGGACACACACTGCTAGGCTGTTCTGATATAGACTGTCTTCAGCAAATAGCTTGGAGTCTGAACATATAAGTTGGTTAGGACATAAAATTTTATGATGTTTAAACAGAACTCCACAGGTTTTTAAAAACAAGCTTATGAAATAGTTACTTTCTAACTGGAAGAAAAGAAAAGGCAAGCCTGTAACTGCATAATAGAATATATGCTTAACACCCAGAGCTAAAGATTATATAATTATTCCAGTTTTTCACTTTCTTTTCTGAAAATCTTTGTGAGTAATTATTACAATTTCCTTGTGTTTATATGGTACAATGACATGTTTCCAACAGTGCTGTGTTTTGACAAATGTAGGGTAAAACATGGTGTTGAATATTAAAAATTTAAAAATAATGTGACATAAGCTTTGTGATCCTGCTGCCTGGCAGTGGAGGGATGGGTTGGAGATGAGGGTCTGGGATGGACAGAATTGAGCACCAGGCTCATTGCAAAGAAAGCAGAGAGGGACAGGGATGGACAGCAGGAATCTCTGGGGACTCCTGTTCCCTGTTCCGGTTTGCTAATGTTTCCATTTTGCAAAATACCAGAAATGGATTGGCTTTTAGAAAGGGGGTTTATTTGGTTACACAGTTACAATCTTAAGGCCACAAAGTGTCCAAGGTAAGTCATCAGCAATCGGGCACCTTCAGTGCGAAGATGGCCAATGGCATCCAGAAAACCTCTGTTAGCTGGGAAGGCACATGGCTGGTGTCTGCTTGCTCCCAGGTTGTGTTTCAAAATGGCATTCTCCAAAATGTCTCTGTTTCAGCTTCTCAGGGCAAACTCTGGGCTAGTACCTCCAAAGCATCAGCAAAACTCTGCTTTCAATGGTGGTCTTCCAAAATGTCTGTAAGTTGCAGCAGTGAGCTCCTTCTCTCTGAGCTCTTATATAGGGCTCTAGTAAACTAATCAAGGCCCATGCTGAATGGGCGGGGCTACGCCTTCATAGAAATTATCTAATCAGGATTATCACTCACAGTTGGACAGGTCACATCTTCATGGAAACAACCTAATCTAAAGGTTCTAACTTAATCAGCACTAAATGCATCTGCCCCCACAAGATTGTATCAAAGAATATGGCTTTTTCTGGGGGACATAATACACAAACCAGCACACCCCCTCTGTCAGCAGCCTCCTTTTAGCAACACTGGGCAATGCTTAAACCATCCCAGAAAACACCCATGCGCCTCCATTCTCTGGAAGCAATTTCTGAAGCCATTCTGGCCATTTCCAGTGGCAGAATATCCAGGTCTGCAGTGGGAGCTGGGAACTGAGACCATCAATTCTACCGGGGTTCTTGAAGCCTCCCAATCAATTCAGAAGTGGACTGTTGAGAAGTGGACTGTTGTTTGCATTTCAAAGGACTCCAGCTTTCAAGATAAAAATTGAAGCAAGGATGTTCCAGTGACATGCTGCATTTTAGGGTTGGCTGAGAACAATCAGGAATTTGGCTAGTGGCACTAAAGAAATAGATGAAAAGAAAAACAAAGGCTGTGCCATGAAGAAATGACTGATTTGTTTTGAAGAAACCCATGCAGGAGGCCACTGGGATAACCTGCCCGACTGGGGCTGGGCCAGGATGGATTTGCTTTGGCCAAATGCCTCACCCTGCCCCCCCAACCCTGGCATCCCTGGCTCCACTTCAACCACAGCACCCACAGCTCCTCCTGCACTTTTCTCTGCCACTTTAAAAACCACAGTATATACCCATGAAGACTTGTTTCTGAGAACTGGAGGATGTCTTGTTATTTGTATAGTAAGAAATCCACAGACTTCTCCTGCTGCCCAACAATTATTGCTGACTGGCCTCTCTCTCGTCATTGAACTGCAAGCCCCTTGCAAGCAGTATCAGCTTGACTTTGCATCCTCAGGATCTAACACAGGGCCTGAATCATAGTGGATGCTTGGTCAATAATTTTGAAGGGAGGAAGGGATAAAGGAAGGAAGGAAGAAGGAAGGAAGGAAGGAAGGAAGGAAGGAAGGAAGGAAGGTGTGCTGATTTGGATGTATTATGTCCCCAAAACGCCATGTTCTTTAATGTAATCTTGGGGGGGCAGACGTATTAGTGTTGATTAGGTTAGAACCTTTTCATTGAGTGTTTCCATGGAGATGTGACTCACCCAACTGTGAGTGACACCTTTGATTAGGGTGTGATCTCTTGATTGAATGTTTCCATGGCAATATGGACCCCACCCATTCAGGTGGGTCTTGATTTAATTGCTGGAGCCCTATAAAAAGCTCACAGAAGGACCTCAGAACAACTAACAGTGACATTTTGGAGAGCAGCTAGGAGTGACATTTTGGAGCTGCAGCTAAGAGAGACATTTTGGAGAAGGCCGTTGAAAGCAGACTTTTGCTACTCCAGAGTTTGGGAGAAACTAAGAGAATACCTTCAGATGCCTAGAGAGAAACATCCTGGGAGAAAGCCATTTTGGAACACAACCCAGAATCAGCAGACACCAGCCACTTGCCTTCCCAGCTAACAGAGGTTTTCCAGATGCCACTGGCCTTCCTTCACTGAAGGTATATACTTCTGTTGATGCCTTAATTTAGACCTTGTCATGGCCTTCAGACTGTAAATTTGTAACCAAATAAACCCCCTTTATAAAAGCCAATCCATTTCTGGTGTTTTGCATAATGGCAGCATTAGCAAACCAGAACAGAAGGAAGGAAGAAAGCGGAACTTGGTTTAGTATTTCAAGCAGGAACTTGGAAGCTGATAGACCTTTGTTCAAATTCCTGTTTGGCCATTTAGCAGCTGTGAGATCATGGCTAAGCTACTGAACTTTCCTGATGCTCAGCCTCCTCAGCTGTAAAGAATGGAGATAATAGAACCTGTTACACAGAGCTTTCGGAAGAGCAAATGCAAAAATGCACAGTGTCAGGGATTTGGTATTTGATCACTAAATGGTGGTTGTTATTGTTATTAGTAAGAATAATGCCCAAATGACCACACCCCCTCGGGCATGTAGGGAAGGCGTAATTTCATCCAGCACTTCTCTACTTGTCCCAGTGTTGAAGGTTTTCCCATTCCAAGGTCCAAGCCGACGCTTAGCTCCTGATTATGTCATCAGCCCAGCTTGAGACACTAAATTCCTTTGTCAGCCCTCACCCCACACTCTGTAATTTCTCCATCCATCCTTATACTCCTTGCTCATTCAGTCTGATTTTTAACAAGCCCACTCAAGCCTTTAAACCCTTCTCCAGAATTTGGCTTTTCCAAGACTGTTTACCTTCTCATCAAATTGTCTTCCAAATGATAATTGGTATTCAATAATTTGACTTTGTAATTTTATGTGACCAAAGGACTAATTAATTTTTTAAGCAAGGCCTGAGATGATTATAGAGATTGCAGGGAACTGACAGAGACTGGGAAGGCTTCCTGGAGGAGCTATGATGTTTGGAAGGGAGGGAAGTTTCTTGATTTTTGCCAGAGAGAAGGTGGGAGGATGCATTATTTGAGGCACCAAGCCCATAAATGCTTGTAAGTCAATTTTTAAAAAAAGCAAATCCCTTTCTGTGACACCATTTGCGTGAGCAGATGTTCCATGTATTTATTGCCTAACAAACCACCACATAATTTAATGGCCTAATAACAACGATTATTTATTTTGCTCATGAAGCTGAAGTCTGGGCAGGGCAGGGCAGGGCAGGGCAGGGCAGGGCTTTGTGCTGTCAGCTGGAGCAGCTCTCCGGGGGCTTGGACGGTCCACGTGCTAGTGACTTAGCCACACAGCCAGCAAGTTTGGGAGCTCCGTCAGACTGTGGGCCAGGGCCTCAGTTTCCCTCCCTGTAGGCCTCTCCAAAGGCTGCCTGTGTTTCCTCATGGCATGGCAGCTGGGTTCCAAGAGCAAGGGCTCAAGAGGCAGGAAGGGAGCAGAAGCTGCCACTTGTTAAGGCCTGGACCTGGGAACCAGCACTTTCACTTTCACCTTCATCTATTGGTTACATCATCACAGAACCCAGATTCTTGGGGAGGGGACCAGGACCCCACCTCTTGCTGGAAGGTGTGTCAGAGAATTTGTGGGCCATGTTTTCAATCTGGCACAGCAGATGGTATAGTTCAGAGGTTCTCAAACTTAGCTGCATTTTAGAAACACGTTGATGTTAGAAATAAAATACCAATGCCTGGCAACCACCCCAAGAGATTCTGATTTAATTCAGCCAGAGGGAAGCCTGGGCATTGGCATTTGTTTTTTCTAGACGATTCTGATGGTCAACCAAGTCTCTGGGCTGAAGTTCTTGAGACCAAGGATTGACAAAAACGGGCCATAAACCTAGGGGTATGACTGGGGCTTGTCTTGCGATCCAGAGCCTGATGGAGGGAAACACAACTCAAGAATTGTTTGGTACCACTGCCTGCAAGACAAATGACTTCGAAACGAGTATAGAGGAAAACTTTTAAGTAAATGGACCTGCCATCGTCACACATGCTTTTTCTCATATTGCATTTTACCTGTAGTTTGTAAATATTACAAAAAAAATCAATAATACTGCCATGATCTAATATGTCTTTTTTGATTGTGTGCAGCACGAGTAGGCATTTGGCATCACATTTCCAGACCTCAGAGACCGATGTTAAACATTTATAGTGCATTTAATCATCTGTCAGAAACGTACAAAGGCACAATGTCTCATTAATAATTATTAAATCATTGAGTCACACAGAAGATGTTCCCTTCTTTACTTACATAATGACCAGTAACCACTAAAACATGGGTCATTTGTGACACAACACCAGCATATCAGATAGTGGAGATCTGTTTGTGGAAATTAATAAAAAATCTTATTAAAAGATAAGGCGTTTAGAAAGGGAGAAAACATGCATATGGTTTGCTGTGCTATTCAGCCAGGGCAGACAGTTGCTCCCTGTCCTTTAAAGTCAGGTTTAAATTCAGTCAGGTAATTGCCAGGAGTGAAGAGATGTGAACAGAAATGATCTTATTTGCTTTTGGAGGTTAGATAAGTCATTTTGAAATGCCCAGCTTTGGGCTTTTATTCATAAGCATATATATCATTGTATGAATAAAAGAGGTACATATTTTGATTTGGAATGAGCCTAGGATGGAAGGTGCAATCTGAATTTTCCAGGACTTGGGTTTTATTTCCCGGGCTCTTGGTGAGAATTTTTTTTTTTTATTTCATAAGAACTTTTAAAATCAGGCCATGTCATTTTAGTAACATAAATGCAAAAATCGAATTACATTGTTGCAGATGCCGCCCCTCCCCTGTTGAACCTAGGGAATCGAAGTTTTAGCTTTTACAAAAAAAAATCAGGCTGTACTTGTCTTTACAGCAGCTGACATAATAATAACTCTTCTTATTTTTCATTTTCAACATTAAACTTTTTTCATTCTGGGTAAAAAGCTTCCAGTCTATAAGGTAGCAATTGCATAATGTGATCAACCTTGCTGATTCAAAGCTGTGGGGGACTATTGTGGGTGCCATATCCAATCAGGCCACCAGGATTCCTTTAGTCGAACTTTTGGAGTCTTCATGCCTTGCTCCTTACTATGCTAGGTCTGGTCTTTGGCAAAAGTATAAAATACACAGAATTTGCCTTTGGTCCCTTCCTTGCAGTTTTGGACTGAGGAAAGCCACACCCCTTCCTACCATCAGTCACCCCTCTGCAGGGGTATTAAACACAGGCCTTGCCCATGGACCTTGAACCACGTGGGTTGATGCATTTGTCAGTTGTCACCTAGGAAGATCATCGGAAAGTATTATTTGCATTATTCACTAGGGATTTGGGAAAGAGGACTGCATTTAAAATGCCTCTTAAAATTTGGTAGGATTGATTTTCCTGTTAATTTGCCTCAATAAATAAAGAAACTTTTGCCCCTCCCTTGCCAGGTGAGAAACAAGAAGAAAAATTACTGGTGGGGGAACAAAAAGGAGCCAGGAATGGGGCCGAAACAAAAATGAAGACCATGTAGTCTGTTACCTTGTAACAGATGGACCTCAAATTGCTCTGTAAATATTCTAAAAACCAAATGAAGAGGGGCATTTGATTGGTTATATAATTCAGAGTCCATGAGATTACAAACAATGCCATCCCTGAGGAGAGGCATAATTCATTTTGATACTATGGAAAGAACATTCCTTCTGGGAATCTCTCTGTGTCTTCAACCTTCTCATCCCAGATTCCTGGAGTTTCCTTGGGGCATCTTTTATTGTGTCTCTCAAGGCAGACTGATGGCTTTGTGCCCAAGTCAGTGAAAGCCTTTAAAAGGATGGTAAATGGGGAAGGGAAAAGGGCTCACAAAGGCAGTCTTAGCTCACACATTTCAGATTCAGTAATTAGGGCTCAAAATCATGCAGTATAAAAACACTTGGTCTGGCTTCATCCAAGAGCAGTCTTTAGACTATCTGGAGGAAAGGATGAGAAAGTAGACATCACACATCCTCCAGGATAGTTTTTTTTTCTCTCTCTAATTTGAGCTTTGATAAATGCCCAAAAGCACTGACATGTTTCAAGTTATACTCCCTGGCAAATGTATCGTGTGTGTGGCCAATTAAGCGTGCAATCAAAGGCCCTACCAGGCAGTGGCTGGGGGTGAGGTTGCCATGCCCTGGGGAAAATGAGGTGCTGAAAGAGCACCTACCTGAATCGATGTCCACTTTGCTTCTGCTAGGAGGGGTGCTGAAAGAAGATCTGTGAGGAGAGCAGAGAGCTGGATTGTGCTTTATTATCTGTGAGCCCTTTTGCAGTTACTATTGCAGGAGCATGAGAAACAAAAGAGATGGGCAACTGATGAATGCTAACACAGTCAAGGTGAGCTGTTGCCAAAGGCAGACAGAGTGAGGAAGTAAAATGGTTATTTGTGCTGATTCCAAGATACATCTACATGGAGCTTTCTGGCAAAGCAATTGATTTCACTGTTCCTTCTTTTTCATGCTGTCCATATCCTTTGGGCACTAGTATGTGGCAAGTTCTGGGCTAGGTACTGGACATGCCAAGAGAAAGAAAAAAAACCTCATGGTTTAGTTCTATTTTTTTTATTCTCACTTTCTGCAGATAGATCGATGTTCCACTTGCTTTCTGCCGGAGGTTTCAAAGGTCACGATTTGTTTTCTGGCTTCTCAGCAGCCATGATCTTCAGAAAGCAGGGAGCCAGCGAGGCTACTGTTATCCTCAAAGGATTTCAAGTCTACTTAACTCTACTCCTAATGATCGAGGACCGGGTGTCAAGGAGAGCATTTTTTTTCATTCTCTTGTTTTTAAACTGAGTTATAAGATAGTGGTTAGGATTTACTATTAGCAACACTGATATGAGAGGGTCATTCTAACTGCCTCATTACAGTGATTGCTGGGAAGCCATAGTTTTATGTTGAATGATTTTGAGCCCTAATTACAGACTCTGAAAGGCTATATTTCAAATATCAGTGATGGTTAAAAAAAATAGATCCTTTATTCTTAAGGGCCAGCAGGGAATGAGCAGTACAAAATGTTCTTGTAAAAAATTCCCCTTCTCCTTTTAAATAGATGATCAAAGACATCTCAGATGCCCATCATTTTTAGGAGACGCATGCACATATGAGGAACGGCACATAACAAGACTCAGATCATTGCAGTGACACATGGAGGTTCACAGAATAAGAGAACATCCGAGCTGGAAGGCACTGTCTAGACCAACCTCCTCATTTTGCAAATGAGGAAAGTAAGTTCTAGAACAGGCGCATCAATGGCAGAGCAACAAGTACTGAGTTCAGGGCTTGTCTTTCTGAATCTTGTGGCTTGTCCATTGTGGCCAGTGCTCCTTTCCTCCTTGCCGCCCGCATCCAGGCTTGGTTGTTGCCATGATGTGCCTGGCCCCAGGGGGTCCTCTGTGACCACCTGATCATGATTCCCACGGCACCTGGGCATGTTCTGCCCTATGATATACAAGGGGAACTTTGCTGGTAACCGTTGGGAAAGTTTAGCTTCCCAGAAAACAAGAAGGCACTTGAGAATAGTGTCCTTTCACTGTCACCCCCTTGCCTTCTCCTTTGGATGCTCTCATTGGGGTACACAGTGCTTAGGGCTGCAGCAGCCCCCTTGTGCCCATATGAAGAGACTGTTGCCCTTGTACTCAAGTTGGCAGAGCAGAAAGAGAACACCAGCCCCATCCTGTTGACATCACTGATCTACTAAGCAAGCCTGTGCCTGACTACCTCTTCTTGTTGGGTGAGCAGGACTCTCCCTTGGTTTAAGCTGGGCAGGAGGGTGCAGGTGTACTTAGGAATAAACAAGGGGCCAGTGTGATGAGAGAGCAGTAAGGGAGAGGGGACACAGTGGGAGATGAGACTAGGAGGTCGCAGGAGGCCAAATCAGGTAGGATTTTGTAATGTGGTTAGCTCTTACTCTGAGATGGGAAGACATTGGATGGTTTTGAGCAGCAGCATTATGCATTTTGCTTATGTGTAACTGGATCCCTCAGGCTGATATGCTGAGAATAGATTGTGGAGGTCAGAGGTTGAACCAGGGAGACTGGTTAGGACTTTATTGACATAATCCTGGGGAAAGATAGCAGTAGCTTAGACCTGCATTGTAGTGGTGAAAAGTGGGGAGAAGTTGTCAGATTTTGGATACATTAAAAAGGGAAAGACAAGAATGTTTCTTGTAAGAATATGAGGAGAATAAGTGAGGGCGGTGGGCAGGAAAGAGAGAGAGAGGGAGAGAAAGAGATGACTCCAAGCCTTTTGGCCTGAGCAACTGGAAGGATGAATTTTGAATTTGCCATGAACTGAGATGGGAGGACTGCAGGAGGATCTGTTTTAGCAGAAAGATCAGGAGTTCTGTTAGAGGTGCCTTTTAGACTTACAAGTGGAGATGCTGAGTTGGCCATCAGATAATTGAAGTGGGGAGTTCAGGGAGAAGTTCATGCTGGAGATGTAAATTTGGGAGTTGCTGCCCTAGTGATAGTATTTAAAGTTATGACAGTGGATGTGATGTCCAAGGAGATGAGTATAGATGGAAAAAAGAAGTGATCTAGAGACTGAACTCTGGGGCACTCCATCATTTAGAGGTGGGAGAGAGGAGTAGAAACTGGGAGGCTGAGAGTGAGCTACCAGCAAGGTCAGAGGAAAATCAAGAGAGAGGGTGGTCCTGGAAGCCAAATGAAGAAAGAGTTCCAAGGAGGAAGCAGTAATCAGTGTGTCAACAAAGCCAGGTTCAAATGGCTCAGCCCCCCAATCCAAGATATGGTGGGATACCCAGGTTAGCTTTCCAATAGTTTTAAGTCGTCGTGAGTGGGGACTACTCATATCTCTCCAAGTTGCCTCCATATCCACAGTCTGCTTGTTTGGGGTTCTCAATCTCAGCTCTGCATCTTGATTCCACTGTGCTTCATCCATTTTTGCTACTGGAGACCTCCATGTCCATCTCCCTCTCCCACTCCAGTGCTGGACTGAATTGAAGATTTAGGGACACCTGGGCAATGAAACCACAGGTCTGCATAGCACATAACAGAATCAGCCAGGCTAGGCTAGGCTAGGCTGTGGTGACAAACAACCTAAACAGCGGAATCTTAAAGCAACAAGTATAACCCATTGAATGGACATATGATTTCTGTGTATCACGATATGGAAACGTTTCCAAACAAAGAGTTAAACAAATAGTGAACTCTAGTTAGTGATACACATGCTGAAGTATTTAGGGGTGACACAAACTGAAGCCTGCAACTTACTTTGAAATGTATCCAAATAATAAAATGGATGGATAGACACATAGAGGAATGAAAGGATGGATCGAGACATGATAACAAAACAAATTGTAGGGTCTGGGGAGGGGGGTGGGTACAAATATATTCACTGGAAAATTTGTTCATCTTCTGAAAACGTTTGGAAATTTCCATAATAACATGTTGGAAAAATGATAACAAAAATTTAGCTTATGTTGTACACATCAGGGTTCACCAGGGGCTCTGCTCATCGCAGATGATCAGGGACCCAGGCTGCTGGAATAGCCACCGTCTCAAATACGTTGGATCACCATGGTAGAGGAGACGAGAGATCTGGAGGCAATTAAATACACTGGGTGGGAAGCCACTCCTGCCGCTTCTTGCAGCTTTTTAGAGAGAATGAATCATGTGACTTCTGTTTTGATTTGCTAAAGCTGCTGGAATGCGGTATGACAGAAATGGATTGGCTTTTACAATGGGGATTTATTTGTTCACAAATTTACAGTTCTAAGGCCTTGAAAATGTCTCAATTAAGGCATCAACAGGATAATACCTTCTCTGAGGAAAGGCCAATGGCATCCAGGGTTCCTCTTGTCACATGGGAAGGCACATGGCTGGAGTCTGATGGGCCTTTCCAGGGGTTAGTTTCTCCTTTCTGTTACTTTCTCTAAAACGTCTCTGGGCTTCTGTCTTCACTCCTTTCTCTCAGCTTCTGTGCATCCTTGCTTGTTTCTCCCAGGGCATTTCTCTCTAAGCATCTGGGGGTCCTCTCTTAGCTTTTCTGGGGCAAACTCTGAACCTAATCTCTTACCTTCTCTCCTGGTTCAGGTTTCAATCACCGTCTCCAAAATGTCTCCGGGTGTTTTCTTTCTTAGCTTCTCTGAGCTCTCTTCAAAATGTCTCTGCTTTTTATCCTCTCATGGAGGATGCCAGTAAACTAATTAAGAACCACCTTGAATGGGCTGGGCCACATCTCCATGGAAACAACCTAATCAAAAGATCCTACCGACAATAAGTCTGGACCCACAAGATTGGGGTAAAAGAGCATGTCTTTCCTGGGGTACATAACAGTTTCAAACCAGCATAGCCCCATTCAATTACAGTCCAAAATCAAGGTGTTAGCAAGGCCCTGCTTTCTCCCTGAAGTTTAGAGCATCCTTTTGCTGGTTTGCCACCATCCTTGGGATATCTTGGCTTGCATCTCTATCCCCTGTCACATGGTAATCTCTTTCTTGCTTGTTTTACTTTTCTGGTTTCTGATGACTTCCAGTTTCTGGATCCTCTCTCTAAGGCCTCCAGTAATATGGAATAAGGCCCACCCTCCTTCAATTGAGCCACACTTAAATAGGATCTTAGAAGACCCTATTCATAAATGAGTCCACACCTTAACTGATAATACACCTTCAAAGGGTCCTTTTTTTTTTTTTTTTTTTTTTTAACAAATGAATTCATACCCACAGGAACATGGATTAAGATTAAGCACATGTCTTTGTTGGGAAATCTAATGCAACCTACCACAGTAGGTAAGACATGTTTATTATTCACATTTTGCGTATGGGGAAACTGAGACACCAAAGAGCTAATTAACAGATCTAAGGCTGTGAGCTTTCTTAATGGAGATGCTGAAAGTGACTTCCAGTCTCCTTACCCTCAGCCCAGTTCCTGAGACAGCCAAGACATTCTCTGGGGAATTTTCCACCTCAGTTCTGCAGGTACATCAGAATTTCCAGGAATGAGGCCTGATAGTTTTTATTTATCAAAAGAAAAGTTGATAATACTTTTGAAACACTGGTTTGGTTCCCATTGTTGCAATTAATTGTAGAGAATCAAAGAAGATTCTAAAAATCTATTGTTTAATTAGCCAGAACTTCTTAATACAAAATCCCAGATACTGGATATTCTAGGCAGTATACTTAAATATAAGGGGGAAAGAAACTCTACTTCATAGAGTTAATTCCTTAAGGAACTGTCAGGTGAATTGATGAATTGACTTAGCAACTTACTGCTTTCTCCTCCTGTCCTTGTTCTGTAAACCTCTGGAGTTTATTGAATGAAGGAGGTACTTTCTTTCCTTAGGGATCTTCAGGTCAATAAATATTTATTGAGAACCTGCTGGGTGCCAGCAACTGTGCTATGTGTTGTGGGAACAAAGATGCATGTGGCATAGTATTTCCTCTCAAAGAGCTTGCACATAGTTAATCTGAATATCTGAAATGAAGCACTATAATATGGATATTTTGGGGCTGCTATGTCAGTACTGGGGATTTTTTGCAGGAAAGGATGCTGGGCAGTCAGGAGAGATGTGTAGAAGTTTGCCAGCATAGCTGGTGCAAAGCAATCAGAATAAAACAGCATAATCTTTTGGAGTTTCTTGCAAGCCAAGATTAAGGTAAGCATGATGAATAAAATTCAATTCTTCTCCCACTCATGTAGTAGATTGCATTTGCCCACATCCATGAATTTCCTTAGCCAACGTCTCTCTGTACCTTTATGGGGTCAGGCATAGACTGGTACAAATATATGTTCTCATTTGCTTAAAAGATACTATAAATACATAAAATGAGTAGCATTGACTGCATTTCACGACTTCTTTGTACAGTTTATAGAGCTGAGACATCTTTATCAATGTCAATCTTTTAAGTTACTTTGGGTTTTGGATGCTCAAAGTTCTCAATCTTTAAGGACTAATTGCTTTGGTTATTCTAGGGAGAATTTGACTCTATTTTTAAAATGTGTTTCTGTTTGCAGTTCCTTTCTTAAACTGGAAGATTGCCTGAGTCTGGCTTTAACAGTAAATTTCAGTTTCCAACAAATTTGATTTGTGGCCACTGGGGAAAGCCAGATCAAGATCTTCAGACAGAAATTCCAGGGCCTCACCTTCAGTTACAGGCTTCACATCTCTATCTCCAGTGATGCTTTCTCAGATAAGTCTCAGCAGCCTGTCTTATCTCAGCCTCTTATATATGCCTGGACCACCACCCACATGTCATGGTGAGACTGGTACATAAAATGCCCGTCACAGCTCCAATGCCTGACAATAGCGGAAGGTCTACATTAAGCTACGGCACTGTCGTGCTGTTGAACACGTGGCTGTGGTTACACGGATGAGGTGGGCCTGGATATTCTAAGAGAGAAAGATCTCTGAGATGTACTGTGGAGTTAAAACAGCCAGCTGCAAATCAATGTATGACACCGTTTATGAGAAAGTTAGCTCCACCAAACAGTGCTATATATTTAGTGGATTCATACACATATATATATGACTGTAAATGCAAGGAGACATGCCAAGAGGTAGCAGTGGTTATCTCCGTGATAATGGAGGTGGGGGATTGGCCCAGCAGGACTTTGACCTTACCTGCGATAATTAAGAGTATTTGTTTTTTCTGCTTTTGTTGCTGTCATTGTTTATTAGGACCCCATAGTCATGTGATTTTAAAAACAAAAGAGAAGCCAGGAAGTGATAATTGTTTCAGGCAATGGTTCCCGGACACCAGGAAGTGGTCTGCCTTGGAGGAAAGGCCGTGAGTCAGACCCCCCCACTCAGAGCTGTGTTAACTTAGGCAAGTCACATAGCTCCCTGAGCCCAGTGACTTAATGTTTGTTAATTTAAAAATGCGCCAGGCACAATAAACAAATGGCAACTGTTTTTCTTTAGATTCTTGTATTCTGGGTCCTGGCTTTGTGGGCCCAGCCTCAGTCTTGGCCCAGGACCGTTCAGTCTCCTGTTGTTCTGTTTCCGGTCCCTGGAAACCCAGGCCTCTGATCAAAGGTTCCTGAAACTATTACAGAATCCTTCTGCCCGTCCCACCTCCAGCCACACAGAATTCTACTTGCAGGGTGAATTGCCTCCCCGGAGGGAGGACTCAAGAGTACAGTTATATTCTCATCTGGTTAACTCAGGGAGGATAGTTTTCAGTTCCTGGCAGAGTCGGGCTTAATTCTCTTTCACGAAAGTTGTTCTTTGTGTGGGAAGTGGACATTTGTAAATCAATGGGAGTTTTGCCTGAGAACACAGCAAAAGAAACATGCTGTACCTGTGGATTCTTACCCCTTTTACAAAGAAGGCAGGCTCTTCTGGAGCCAGTTGGCCTCTATCATCTCCTCCAGTAAGGGAGAAGAGACTCTGGAGTGTGAATATTTGTAGGCTGGTGGAGGGCCTGTGCAGGGATAAAAAACACCTTAGTTCTCTCCTTTATACATATTTTGCTTTGCACAAAATCATTTCCCAGAATAAAAGGAAGTGTGGCTTTTAAATTCTTTTGTTTCTCCCCATGTCGAAAGACAAATCAGAATTGAGTTTACAGATTATAGCATATTATTCGGGACACAACGTTTTGCTGCAGCAAGAAAGCCCAATTACCTGCAAAAATGGAAGCAGCTTTGGGCTTCTAGGGATGACAAATGATTTTTATGTACATATAAAGGAAGTGGGCTTGATTCCTATTGATTGGGCGAGGATGTGTCTGTCCTATAAGGGTGGGTTTAGGGCAAGTGGCCTTGATTTTGTATTGGGTCAAGTATTATGAACTAAGTGCTTGGTTGGTTATCTGGGTCAGCTGCCTTGGTGGGGATTTCAAATTTCAAAAGATAAAGAGAAAACTCAAGAGGGAGTTCAAAGAAGAAGTAGGGCATGGTGTTTTGGCTCTGAGGGGTTCCCTGGGCTTTCTCTATATAATTTTATCACGGCAAAGCACACTGCTTGTGGTAGGTTGAAGTTGTTTTGAACACCAGAAAAGCATGTTCTTAAATTTAATCCATTCATGTGGTTGGGAACCCATTGTAAGTAGGAGCTTTTGATGAGGTTACTTCAGTTAAGGTGTGGCCTACCTCAATCAGGATGGGTCTTAATCCTATTACTGGATTCCTTTATAACAGAATGAAATTTAGACAAAAAGAGAGAAAGCCACAGGAAGCAAAAAGTTGAAATGGAGCCGAGAAGAGAAGAAAGAGACCAGGAGATGCTGTCATGTTCCTTGCCATGTGAGAGAGGAACCAAAGATCACCGGCTGCCAGCCCCAGAACACTGCAGTATTTAGTGAGAAGGCATCACCTTGATGATGCCTTGATTTGGACATCTTCCTGGCCTCAAAACCGTGGGCAAATAATTCCAATTTTTAAATAGCCTAGGAAACTAAAACACTGCCCAAGGGGAAATTTTGCTACCTGTGTGTTGATTGACAGAGTGTTTGAGACCAGATTTCTTATTGTCTGTCCTTTCTTGCTAATGATATAAGAAAATCTGGATTGCTTGTTGATGGAGACAAAGGCTTCTTGGTGGATGTCTTTGGAGGAATGAACACTCAACCCAAGGAGGTGTCCACGCTGACTGTGGGAAGGATCAGTGACATCCAAAAATGGCCCGGAGAGCGACTGAATGTTGGGGCTCTAGAGGATTTGGTCTCTGCTCAGGAAAAATCCCTCTGCATCCCCATCCTTTTGCCATGTTGCCTGGAACAACCACTATAAGAGTCCCTCCAGGGGGTGGTTCCAGTAAAATGCAAAAGTTTTCTAGGCAGGTGGGCTGTTCACGTTGGGATTCTCAGGAGGATTTTTGGGTATTGTGTTAGTTAGGGTTCTCTAGGGAAACTGAATCAGTGAGAGATATCTATGAATATAAGATTTATAAAAGTGACTCACGCAACTGTGGGTATGCACGAGTCCAAATTCCGTAGGGCAGGCAGCAAACTGGCAACTCCAATGAAGATGTTCAATGAACTCCCCAGGAAACGAACTGGCAACTTCTACGAACTCCTCGGGAAATGCTTTGCTGGGCAGCTGAAGAAGAAGTGATGGTCCTCTATCTGTCTCACTTAAAAGTCTTTAACTGATTGATTGGATTAAATCCAGCCAACTGCATTCTCTCATTGTGGAAGACACGCCCTTTGTTGAGTCATCAGTCACAGCTGCAGCCAATTGACTGATGATTTAATAAACCAGCCTGTTGGTTTATTAACCAGCCACAAACATCCTCGCAGCAATGGTTAGGCCAGTTCTTGCTTGACCAGACAGCCAGATACCATCACTTGCCCAGGTTGACACATGAACCTAACCATCACAGGTATGATTAGCCCTTCAAATATTTTTGAGAAGAAAATAAAAAAGAAGTCTGATCACATGGCATTAATTACCATCTATTAGGCATTAACAATATAAATTGTCACAGGAAATGTTTTAAGTGTGCTTAAGCAAATAGAATTAAGTTTCATTAACCAGGTATTTTCCACAACACTTGATTTCTCATATCTTGAAAACGGTATTCTCAGAGCACATGTTAGAATATTCTGCGAGGTCAGAGACACCAACAATTGGGTGAAACTGGTTTATTATATTTCCCCAGTCACCCTGGCAAGTCTCTGAGAGTTTAGAACAGGAAGGAAGGCATTAAGAAAGCAGCAAGCCATAGTCTTTGTTCCCAAGGTGGTGAGTGTTCAAGGGGCCAAAGATCCTAAAAACACTGGTTAATTGATTAGCAGGAAGGAAACCACACAAGGCTAATGTTTTCACACATTTGCCACAACTTTATATTAACTTTAAGACTTGTGTTCTGCTATGGGAAATGGTTAAGCTGTTGACTGAGTTTTCCAGCAAGCTGTAGTTCCTCACTTTAAATGTATGGAGTAAACTTCACATGGATTTATATACTAGATCTAACTAACTTGGTCTTTCTGGCTCTTTCTCTCCCTCCCTCCCTCCCTCTGTCCCTCCTCCCTCCCTCCTTTCCTTCCTTCCTTCCTTCCTTCCTTCCCTCCTTCCTCTCTCCCTCTCTCCTTTCCTTCCTTCCTTCCTTTCTTCCTTCCTTCCCCATCTCTTTCTCTCTTTATTTCCTTCCTTCTCTCTTTCTTTACATGGCTATGTCCCCTTTTCATTCTATGCCCTCATTTGCCTCCTTATGAAGACTTTTCATTAACCAGTTTTGTACAGTCCACTCACTTGAAGTTCACTGTTATCATTTATGCTTAGCCCCTATGAAGTTGTATCAGTTGACACTTTCTCTCCCTAATGCCGAGTTAAGTTGAGCCAGTGGCTAAGAGGACAGGCCTTGGAGTCGGATAGAGCTGGGTTCAAATGCTGATGAGCCGTGGTGGGTACTATCGCCTGACTGACCAAATCTCCATTTCCACCTTCTTATCCTGGGTCTAACAGTTAGAGAGGCTGGACAAACTGAAGGCTTGACTTCCCAAGCACCACCACCACCCTAGCAGCTAGGAGTGGCCGCATGAGATCATTCTGCTAATTGTGTTATTACTTATTGATCGTATTTAAAAATATAGTGAGCAAAAGGAGGGTGCGGATGCAGCTTATATAATATGGGTGGGCTAGGTGCATTTCTATTTTCCATCAGAACCATTTCTTCCATTTCCATGGGCACCCAAGCACTTCCCTGTGCAGAATTTGTGAACTTTTTTTTTTTAACTGAACTCTTGAGAACTTACTCCCCACATGGTAGCATTTGGTAAATGTTGGGTTCCACACACTGCTCATAGCAAGTCTTTGGGACTGAAGAGTCAAAAGGATCTTGAAATACGGTGTTCTCAGCCATACATCTGGAGCTGTCTGCTTCCTGCTTCCAGGTCTGGGGTGGGTGAGGATTGGGCCCGACCCAGAGAGCAGGGTCCTGGAGCAGGGTCCTGGAGCAGGTTGGCTGAGCTGGGGAGGCAGTAGCAGCTGGAGTTGTGGATTATCAGTGTCTGGTGGAACCCAGGTTGCACCTGGGGGAACAGGCCAAGTGTCAAGACCTCAGGATCAGGTGAGGATGGAGAAGAGCGAGGTCCGGACACTTGAGCATACAAGCGCAGAGGACAGGGGAAGTGGTGCCTGAGTGTGGCAGTGAACAGCTCTAGGTCAGCAGTGGCCTTGTGAGCTGTGTTGAGTGTGAGCTGCACACTGGCTCACAGGCACGAGGGAGAAACAAGTGACAGCACTGGCCCTGACAACCCCATTTCATGGCAGTGCCTCGTCACTGTGGGGCATCCAGCAGAAGGTTTTTCCTAAGGGACTTAGCTGACAGCACAAAGATGTTTTGTTCACTTTCCTTGTCTGTTTTTCTGGATTTCTTTTTCCAGCTCTGTAGAAACTGGTACAATTGAATGTTCATTGGTTTTGTCACTCACCCCTTCCAGGCATTTAAACGATCCTTTTATCATCCCAGGCCACAGAGTGCAGCTCCTTAACCCTCTGCCAAAGAACACTCAGTGAACAAAGCCAAACCCGGTGGTTTTAGAGCTGTATGGACTCTTAGCGCTGCAGCAATTATCTGGGCACAATGTATTGAGCATTTTTCCATCATGAGGCTGTGAAGGCAGTTGTCCCTAGCTTTAGTGGAAAACTGGGATTTGCAGGTTGATGACTGGGGCATTTTCTCCTTAAGATCTTGGATACTTTTAAAAATTAAGAGAAGGGGAGAAGGAGGCTCAATTATTTCTGTGGTCTGCATTCTGCATAAATGTATCTCCTAGAAGACTGCCTGATGCATAATTCAAATTCAGAAACAGGCACTATGAAAGTCATGCAGAATGCATATGTTCTCTAAGCGGGTCAGAACATTCAGTATCCACATCCTCTTGGGCTGCATGTCATTTGGCTCCCATCCAGCTTTTTGTTGTTTGCTCTCTGCTCTGAGAGCCTTCACAAGTTGTGCAAAAGGGTGCCTCATCTAAGGGGCTCCATTATAATGCATCCATCATGGCTCTGTGTATGTATTATAAAAAAAATGCCCTGGCAGATGTCTTGAATGGACAATTTTCTGACAGATGGGAGTGATGTTCTTGAAGAAAGGCTACTGTTTCCTTATTTGCACAAAGGCCCCAAATGAACTTGAAGTTTTCTCCTTGTGCCAACATATGAAGGTAGCCAAGCACCCATGTGGTCCTGCCAAGATATTATTTGGGGGGTGGAAACCCATTGAGGGGATGGGGAGAGGGGCTCCTGTTGGGAATTGAGGAGGTGGCACTGGCTTGACCATCCTCTCCCAAAGAGTGGGTTTGGCTTCCCTATCGGTAGGGAGTGATTGGGAGGGAGGGCTGGTTTCCATGAGAGGTGGAGACCCGGATTCTGCTTGTCCACATCTCCCTGGATGGAGCAGTGGCTCCACTGAGACAGGGAAGAATGGGCCTGGGGGGATCACGGCTTAGAAGCCTTGGCAACAGATCTCTATGATCCAGCTTAGTACAGGAAGATTCGGCCAAAATGGGCCTTGCTAATTGGGCAATGAGCAAGTTAGCAGCAACTAACTGTAAGTAAGCCACTCCTCCCTCCCCAGGACTTTTGTATGAATTTTGGGGGGGAACAGGACTCTGGATTAATGCCTCATATTAATAATCTTACCTTAAATCTGACCAAGAAAAAAAAAAAATAGAGCAAGATGATGTTTCTTGCAGTCAAGCCCAGTGGAACAAATTCATGTGTCCTATGTCTGGCTTTAGTTCAGAAACACAATGTTTCCAAGACAGGTCTCTCGTGCTAGTTGCTGGAAGGATGTGTGATATATGTGAAGCCTGTTGTCAGTATTTCTTTATTCTCTTTCAAAAAGCAGCCCCTCCCATTCAGCGTCACCCCCTCTTCACCTCGGGAACCCAGCATTCTCTTGGTGCATGTTGGCTGCCCAGGTGCCTCTTCTTCTGGGATATGCCCTGTGCCCTCCTCCCTGCCTCACCCCAAACCCTACCCAAGCAAATGTGTCACGTGACACATCCCTTCCAAACCTGCCCTCTCCTAACGATCCCCAGTGACGCATTAATGACTGATGGTGAATTCATAGGTTGCCCCGCTGTCAAAGACCAAATTAGCAAAGGCTGTTTATTCCTAAACTTGCAGCTGCAAGGGAGCCAATCCCTGGTACCTTGGTTTCAGCAGGGTTTGAAGGGGCTTGTAAGGATTTATAGAGTAAAAAGAGAAAGTCTTGAGATAGTCTGATTGGTGAGCATTCAGTTAAGGTGACTTTCTGATTGGCCTTTAAGTACCTTTGCAAAGCCCTTAAATGGTTCACTGATCATTTTAATTGGCTGGGGAATTTTCAGGCTGGGCAGAAAAAGAACGGTTTTTCTGCTGTTTTAGAGCTGTCTTACGGGATTTCTTAACTCTGCAGGGCAGAGAGGAATATCTGGGCAGCACAGAAACCCAGAAACCAGAAAGGTCTTTCCTACCTTATGCAAGAATGTGTTGTTCGTCGTCTCAAGAATGTAATTCCTCAAGAAACGGTCTTGCTACTGAGATCCTATTTGAATTATTATTGAAATATATAATTATTTAATTATTTCAACAGCAGCAACAACAAGTGAGAGAGAGAGAGGGAGGGAGGGAGGGAGAGAGAGAGAGACAGAGAAGCCACTGCTCCTTACTGCGCATGTACTAAGAAGTCCAGACACAAAAATCTAAGTGTAATGACTATTCTCGTTTTAATGAAAGAGAAACTGAGGCTCAGAGAGCTTGGGTGAACTGATCAAGGCTCTTAGGCTGCTGAGCCCGTCAGAGTCAGAATTAGGCCTAAGCCTGTTCATGCTTTAAACTGTCCCTATATCTTCTCATCACCTAAAAGCAAGAAGGAGAATGGCTGAAATTCAGGCGTTTGGGTAGGGCTGGTGGGGGAAGGGTAAGGACCATTTCTAGCATCTTTTAGATCAAACCTCCTGTTAGGGCCAAACTTTGGCAGCTCACTTGTAGGTCTAGCTCTGCATGTAGAAACTGTCCATTCTTAAGCTTAGCAGTCTTCAGTTTCAGCTGTGGTTGCGTTAGAGAAAATTGTCTAGGGTGATTTAGGAAGAGGAGGCATAACTAGAGGGATCAAGGCTGAGAAGAGACAAACTGTAACAATGCAATTGTTACAGAGAGCTACTTGGATCTGCCACCAAAACCTTGTATCTATAGACAGAGTTAAAAAAGAAAGTATTAAAATTCCAAAAGGAAAAAAAAATGGCGGTAGAGATCAGTGTTTAAGTTCTAGACACTTGCATCCTTAAAATGCAGCTGAGTGCTTTTCTCCTTGAATTTTCAGCTCAGTTGCATGACCGCACCTAGTCCTTCTAGAGTTAAGTTTCCTTATTGTCTCAGCAATCATCTGACACTGAGGTAGGAGGATGAGGCATTGTGTTGAAATACCAATCTCCCCAGGGGTGGAAAGAAGTGACTGGAAGCATCCAGGAAAAGGTTATGCATCTGATTGGGCTTTATTGTACTTTGTGGCATGTGGTAAAAATCTGTCTTCTGATTTGGAAACCATATATGTGATAAGGGTTTAATATCTAGAATATATAAAAGAACTCTTACAACTCAACAACAAAAAGACAACCAATTAAAAATTGGGCAAAGGTCTTGAATAGGCATTTCTCCAAAGAAAATATACAAATGGCTAACAAGCACATAAAAAGATGCTCAACATCATTAGCCATTAAGGAAATGCAAATTAAAACCATAATGGGTTTGCATCTCACATCCACTGGAGTAACTATTATTAAAAAAACCCCAGAAAGTAATAAGCATTGGTGAGGATGTAGAGAAATAGGAACCTTCGTTCACTGTTGGTGGGAATGTAAAATTATGCAGCCTCTGTGGAAAACCATTTGTCGGTTCCTCAGAAAGTAAAGCATAGAATTACCATATGATCTGGCAAACCCACTACTAGGTGTATACCCCCCAAATTGAAAGCAGGGACTTAAACGGATATTTGCATGCCAAAATGTGCATAGCAGCATTATACATAATAGCCAAAAGGTGGAAGCATCCCAAATGTCCATCAACAGCTGAATGGATAAACAAAATGTGGCATTTATACACTCAATGGAATATTATACAGTCATAAAAAAGCAATGAAGTTCTGATAGAAGCTAAACATGGATGAACCTTGAAGACATCATGTTGAGTAAAATAAGCCAGACACAAAAGGAAAAATATTGCATGATCTCACAGATATGAAATAATTAGAATAAGCAAATTCATAGAGTCAGAAACTAGAATATAGGTTACCAGGGGCCGGGTTGGGGGTTGGAGAATAGGGAGTTAATGCTTAGTTGGTGCAGAGTTTTTGTTTGGGGTGATGGAAAAGTTTTGGTAATGGATGGTGGTGACAGAAGGCACATTATGAATGTAATCAACACCACTGAATTGTATCCTTGAAAGTAGTTAAAATGGGAAATTTTGTGATGTATGTATGTAACCGCAATAAAAGTTAAAAAGAAAAAATCTGTAATCTGCCAGTTTCAACACCCTTGGGGATCCCAGATGGGGGAGCTTTACCCTCCCCCTCTCCTCTCCACTCCCCCTTAAGCATGCATACCTGGCAAAGGTGAGGGGTAGCTCTTGGAGGATATTTCCAGCACCTTGTTGGTTTCCCATTCACCATCACCTGGATGGTTCCATCTGCAAATGGGGTATGTAATTAGCACTTGAAAATCACTCAAGGAAACTGGTTTTGGTTACAGCTCAATGAGGGGCTCCCCTGAGTGCATCAAGGGCCCTGGAATCAGGTGTTAAGTCAGGGGAGCGGTAGAATAATTAGAAGTGCCTGCCACCCCCACTCAGGTGCCTGATGAATGCAAATGGGAGACAAGAGACCAATAAACAGCTGTCTCTCTTGCTTGTGAACTTCATTGTAAAGGAGAAACAGGGTTATCATGTAAATCAGAGCAGAAAGTCAATATAAATAACAAGTTACTTTTTAATCACCACCACTTGGTGAATGCTCTTTTCCCAAACAGTGTTTGGCTCTGTCCCCATTAGAAAAATGTACTCTCATTTTCCAGAGCTCCTGAGTCATATTGGGAAGGTGTAAATGATATTCCTTCCTGCTCTCTAGTGAAAAGGGAGTCACAAAAAAAAAAAAAAAAAAAAAATGATGGCCCCCAAACTCTTGGGTATGAACCATATTTTTAAGGATGCTAAAAGTGCACAGTGCCAGGGACCCGCTTGTTTCTTTGGGGGTGATACAGAAAGGAGGGCCTGTGGCTGCATTTAGAACAATCTGATGGTCCCTGTGCTGGAAAGCAGTGCTTTCCACTATCCAGCAAACTGCTCAGAGCAATTTTGTATTAATCAGATGAAAGCTGAGGTCTGCTGACTGCTGCGATTCCAATGAAGCAAGCTCTGACCCCATTCCAAACTCAGTGAACACTGAGTCACTCCGTGTCTCTCCAGGGATTCTGGGAGAAGGTAGTTTTGAGGATTCAAGGCTTTGCTTTCCTGGATTAATTCACTTTATAGAGTATGTTGCTGTCCCGCATGGGTGCCATCATGTTCCACAGTGCACCATTCCAGACCAGAACTCATTCCTTTTCCTTTCTCTTCCCTGTACCCCACTTCTAAGACCTTCATATGCTATTTGACTTTAGTGCAGATTTGGGGAGAAGGATGGGGAGGATTGGCATTATTAAAATGCAAACAACCTAAAATTGAACAATATTCTTTAAAACCTGTTCACCGTCATTACTAACTCAGGCTTCAGCCTCTCAATATGTTCTTCAGCATCCCTTACTCCTTTATCTGGTCCCCTCTTTTGTCCTGTGTATTTCCCTTCCCTCTTCCACTCCTATCCCCCTCCCCTCAAGAACAACAACAAAAGCCCAAAACATCTGCCCTGCTCTGGCTGTCTTCAGAGATTCTAGGGCTCTCGGCAAGTGAAACACCCACAAGCCCTTCCCCCGTCCCACCAGTCTCTGCTGAAAGGGAAAAAGAGCAGCAGAGTTTGTTCCTCACTGATATGGCTTATGACACCCCCCCCATCCCCTTCCTCAGTGGTGTCAGTTTTGGTTTTGGTCATTTCCCCCTTTGATTATTAATATTTCTCTGCTATTACGTATCTTACAGTTTGCACTAAGCAGACTTCTACTATAAGAGTGTCTACTACAGAAGTTCTCCACGTATGCTCTCTGCACCAGCAGCCTCAGCATCACCTGGGAACTTGTAAGAAATGCAAATTCTTGGGCCCCACCTGAGACCCACTGAATCAGAGACTCTGGGGGTGGGGCCCAGCCTTCAGGGGGTTGGAGCAAACCATGCCCTCCTGATGATTCTGATATACAACCACATTTGAGAACTACTGAACTAACAGATGGGCTTGAAATGCACAGAGAGCATTGGCCACAAATACTAGTAAGTCAGTACACATTTAAAGCACATGCAAAACATGACATCCCCCCTACAGGGCTGGTTCAGGGTGCACCAAGCTGGGTCAGGGAGGAGGGTTGATGGACTAACATTTACTGAGAACTTACCATGGGCTGGGCACTGCTCTAAGTCATCACACAATAACTCACTCACTCCTCACCATAATCTTGAGATGGAGGTATTAGTATCTCCATTTTACAGGAGGGGAAACTGAGGCACAGAGGAGTTAAGTATCTGTGTGGTTCCAGAGTCCCCATTCTTACTGATTTGCAGGAAATAGCAGGATCAAGTGTACTCAGAAGAAATGCATGAGATAAATTCACCGTGCAAGGTTTAATTTTCTTCAGTAATCTCATGATTATTATCAGTTTAAATCCCTGCTGAACTTAAACTAATTAAGGTAATAAAAAAGTTTTGTCATGGCATTGACCTATGATTGGCCATCATAAAAAAGTCATCCTGAGCTTAAAATTTTAGTGTGTGGTTGCTAACATTATTTTAAATTTCCATATACTTCACTTTTTCTGGTAATTATGTTGCTTCAAATAATTTGTTCTCAGTCATTATCCAGTGTACATTATATGCAATTCCCAAAGCTTCAAAGAAACTTTCTTCTGGCCTGAAAGATTATTATATTATTATAGGGTTTTGGTGTCCATTTTTATAGCAAGAGTGCCCTGATCCTCCATTCTCAGCCCATGTGCTTTAAGGAGATGAGGCCCCTTCCACGTTCTGGGCTGCATCCCCTGATGTAAGCCAGGCAGAGCAAGGCATGCTATTTCCTGGCCTGATGTAAACTAAGCTCAGGAATAAGCCCAAGACCTGAATCAGGTCTGTTGAAGTCAGTAAGACCCTACTCAGGGACAGGGGTACAGCGTCAGGGGAAGTGGGTTCTCTCCCTCTCTGGACTGGTCAGTATATCAATAGAAATATAAGCTACAGGATCCAATTCTGATGGATCTGAGAATGAAGTCATCCAAGAGAAGGTGGAGTTGAGAGAGAGTTCTTCACAAAGAATCTACAGCAAGAAGTCACCCCCAACACAGAGTATGTGGTGGGGCAAAGTGGGATCCAGGAAGGGATCCATTGGACCCGGAAAAAGAACATAGTCCAGACCAGAACTATTCCTTTAGCCACACTGACTTTGTTAAACACTTGGCAAATGTTTATTGAGTGATTACGGTGTCCCAGCATCACTATAAATTTCTTAGTAAGAATGAAATGGAGAGGGATATCAGAACCCTGATTGTGGTCTATCAGATATTTGTGTTTATAATAAATCATATTTCTTTTCACTGTAGAGTGATGTACCAGCTATTCAACAAATTCTTTTATAGTCTTTATAATATAATTTATCAATGAAGCCCTCCAGGCATTATAGCTATCTTCAAGTGCCATGTTTAGACAGTCTTCTGAGTTTTATAGTCAAGATTTTGGTGTCTGGAGTAGAGATAAGCAACTTTCCTACAGAATATCTTAACAAGACCTATTTCTGCCTGTACCTGCTATACATTGTACTGGCAAATGAGCAAACCACTATGTTGACATATATTTTCAGGGCTTTCTGTGGAGAAACTCTGTTGGCAATCTTTACTGCTGAAGAGTTATGTCTTGTGTCTATGGAAGGTTAGGAAACAATTCTTCTGGTCCAGTCATTCATCCTCAAATAACACCATCCAGTTCTTTACTTTTCACAAAAGCATCCTTTCTTCCCCTTCTGCCATGAATTTAGCCTCTGGGGTGTGTTAATTCAGATTATGAATTGCTCCAAAAGACTGAGCAAAGCACAGTCTTGATACCCTTCATTCCCTTCTCAACATTCCTTGCCTTCATACTGAGGCCCTCACCAGGCACTTCATGTCTTCCTGGTGCCCCTGATTGCCACACGGCACCACATCCTAGGTCGCCTTCTTTGGGAAAAACACTTTTTTTGAGGGGACTGTATTAGCCAAGAGAAACAGAATCAATAGATGATACATATATATATAATTTATTATAAGGTTTATTATAAGGAATTGGCTCACATGACCATGGGGGTTGGCAAATCAGAACTCCATAGGGCAGGCTGCAAGCGGAAACTCCAATAAAGATAATATTGAAGTCCTTGGTCCTAATTATCCAGGGGAAGCTGACTGGCTGGAAATTTTGGCAAGAGTAAGTGTTGAAGCCGAGACAGAAATTCTTTTTCTGACTTAGGAAATCCTCAGTTTTGGATTCTAAGACTTCAGTTGATTGGATGACAAGGGTCCCCACATTGCTGTGGGCAATCTCCTTTGTTGACTGTAGATGCAAACAACTGATGGTAGATGCAAACCCCATGAAATACCCTCAAAGTAAAAAGCAGGCCAGTTTTTGACCAAACAACTGGACGCCATCACCTGGCCAAGTTGACACACAAAATTAACCATCACAGAGACCAACATTAATTGAGTGGCTACTGTGTGCCAGACATTGTGGAGTCACTACATTTGATATTCACAGCAAGTCCATGAGATTGATATTTTCAAATCCAACTTACAAATGAGGAAACCGAGGCTGAGAGACTTTAAGTAACTTGGCCAGCTCAGTCTGATTCCAAAGCCTTTGCTTCTTCTAGTAAACCCTAGTCCTATACTTTTCATATTTCTCTTTAAACACAATAAGATTTGCCTAGACCATTCTCTAATTAGCTTGCTCTGTTTGCTATTTTCTAAGATTACAGTGCTTGATTAAAAACATTTTTTTTGCTTGGGTATTAATGACTGATTTTACCTTTCTCAAATGTATTTGCATTTTAAGAGTTCATTCCCTTAATCAATAAATATTTGTTAAATAAATAGTTAAATATTTATGGAGAGGCAGCATAGCACAGCTGTTAGCTCAGGACTTGGTGGTAGCAAACAGCCTAGATTTAAGTTCTGGCTTTTCCCTGTACTAGTGTGTAACTTGGTTAAATTACTTAACTTCCATGTCTCATTTTTTAACAACATAATTGTGATAATCAAATCATTAAAATCACTTAAATTTCTTAGAACAGTGTGTGGCATGCAGTGAGTGTTCCAAAACCCACGTTTCCTGAGGGAGGGTGAGTGGCTCGGCAGGCACGTGCTCTCTGCCAGGCTTGGGAGATGCCCGGAGCCACATTAACTCAACCCAAAGCTTTAATGATATAACTTTGGCTACCTCAGACGTGTGTGTGTGTTTTTTTCTTTTTTTCGCAATAACAAAAGTATAATAAAATAGTTTAAGTGTACTGAGTACTTATTATAGGTTAGTCTCTGAGCTAGGAGCTTTATGCAGATTGTTTCATTTAACCCTCAACCACTCACTCTGAGGCGTGCTTCTCCCCATTTTGCAGAGGGGAGATGGATTCGACTAGAAGACTGGTCTGATTCCAGAACCTGCCTGTGCTCAATCACGGCTCCTTACACGTGATTTCACATCACTCTCTGTTGGAATCCCTCAGCCTCCCGCCTGTGCCTTGGCCTCATTGCCCATGTGAGTTCATGGTGATTTATTGCCAAGCAGACACAAGCCATTTTTATTTTTTAAACCAGTGGGATCTGTAATTCAAGAGCTTTCTGCAGATGAGCAAATGGGACACCGGGCTGGAGCTGCTGTTTGTAGAAGAGATACAAAGGGAGGCGCAAATAGGAATTTGGCCAAATGTGACTATTTATATTTTTCCCAGATAATTAACCATGGCAGCTTGTAGGCAAAATATTTGCCAGTGCTCGTGAACATTATCCAGTATAATGTTATCTTTTGATTAAACAACATATGGTCTCTAATAATGCATATGTATGAGGGATAAAGAGAAAGGTGCCAAGATGCTCATAATTCTGGATTTCTCAGATTTGGCGAGTGTCAGGCAGATTCTTGTGCATTTCAGGCCTTTCAAGGGAGAAGGGCTGACAAAGGTTCTGTTGATGGTGCATTGTTCTTTTCTACTCCATCTACAATCAATATGGTCAGTGTTAATAATGTCAGTGATACCGACGCAAAGAGCACTGGATTAAATTTGGCATAGGAAAGAAGAGGGACGGTTTCATGAATTAGGGGTTGGTTTAAATTCTATTTTGAATGTAACTCATTTTCTAGGTTGAGTGTGTATCTGCATCAGTGGGTGGATTTGTTTAAACACAGATTTCTTGTCCCACCCAGAGTCTCTGATACAGTCGGTCTGGGAAGGAGCCTGAGAATCTTCATTTCTAACAAATTTTCTGGTGCTACTGGTGTTGCTAGTCCAGGGGGTGGGGATGTACTTTGAGAACTACTGCCCTGGGTTATGGTTTGGAAAACTGGAAGTAGCACATGAACATACTGGTTGACCTGAAGTCCCAGGCCAAGAAGTGTTTCAAGATGTGTCTATTCTAACATACTCTGAGAGAGTCACACATATTTTTCAGTTATAAAGTGTACTAGTAGTTTAATGAAACAGTATCTGGCACAGATTCAACTTGTGGTTAGCCATAAATTGTAAACTGAATGCTAATTATAAACTTGCAGGTTAATTTTCTTGCTGCTGCCATCTGCAGATCTTCAAAAATCTATGGAAAACAGCATCAATGGGAAAAGGCCCATCTGTGGGCATCTCAGAGCCCAAGTTGGTCTTTGTGTTCTCAGTCACTGACTGGGTCATTGGTTGGTGCTGCTGTCTCCATTCTGGATTTTTCTCTGCAATTCCTCAGATCCCTGCAGGCTTAAATTCTCAGAAAAAGTGCTCTGGAGGGATGGGACCACAACACAGTGTTGTGAGTTATTTGTGGGGATATTATTAGTATCCCAGCACAAGGTTAGATTTTATAAAGTATCTAACTCAAACCAAATCAAATATTAAAGTACAATAAACAGATCATCTCTACCAAGGCTGATTGCACGGTGTCCCATGACCAACATGTATTATTTCTAGAATAAGAAGGGTCAGGCTCAATTTTAAATGGGTGCTAAAACTATGGTAGGTCAGATCCACCCTAGGATTCATGGATTCCTTCTCCTGGTTCAGTCAAAATGACAGAATCAGAACTGTCCCCCTGGTGTCCTATATTCCACTGTTATTTCATTCCCTTTTCTGGCCCAAGGTGCCAAGAGGATGGGTGTATGTCAACTTTAATCAGTGGGCAAGTTGTCCAGGCTATTGAATCTCAAAATGAGGGCTCTGAACAGCTGTGGAGTAACATGAGGGCATGGAGTACCTAATTCATTCCTTTCTCTAGGCCACTGGTTCTGGACTGGGGGCTATTTTGCACCTCAGAGGGCATTTGTCAAAGTTTTCAGACATTTTTGGTTGTCTCTACTTGGGAGGGTGCTGCTGACATTTGGTAGATTGAGGCCAGAGATGCTGCTAAACGTCCCTCCATGCACATCCCAACAGTGGAGATTTCTGTCCAGGAGGAAAGAAAAAAAAGCAGCAGCCTCCTTAATTTGTTAATTGTATTAATACAATGCAAATAAATGCCCCCACAACCAAGCCTTGTCTGGCTCAACATGTCAAGAGATGGAATGTCTATGGTATAATGGAATGGAGAGGAGAGGCCCTCAGTTTGTTGGGTGCTCGGAAAGCGTAAGTCGGAGCAGCCTGTGATGTCTCAGTTTCTAGCCAGGGGACCCAAGAGACTCATCCAGTGACTGGGCAGCACCTGGTGCTGACAAGCCGGCAAGAGGGAAGTCGTGGCAGACAGGAAGACCGTGTGAAGCCTTTTCTGAAGCAAGGCTGCTGCTCCCGTCCAACAGTGTGGAGCTCAGCCCTAGAAAGGAATGTGGCAGTCGCTTCAAAGACTCTGAAACAGACGGGCCCTTTCCTGTTATCGTCATGTGGTGCTGCAGAAGCTATTAAACAACATTTGGAAGGAAGAATGATGGTTTCTCTCCTTCGGACACAACGTTCGGTTAATTTATTCTGACTGGATGTGGTGGCGAACCAGGGCTGGATAATATGTGGGAGTACATGCCTGTCCCTCATTGTCTCTAATGGGAGTTTCAAAGCTGCTTGCAGATTTACTGTCCTATTTGGTCTGACTTGTATAACACCTGTCAGTAGGCTGCTTTCCTGCTATGTCATTAATATTTAAACAACGCGATTTAAAGGTCAAACTGCACCTACAGCAATATTAAAATACATCACTCAGTGTCTCTTGATGGTGATGTGTAGGACTGGGGGTGGGAACTCGCAGGAGACAGGGAATTGGTAATAGCCCTACTGAGGAGGGAGAAGAAGCTATGTTTATTTTCACTGTATTAAAATAATTAAGAAATTAAGGCGGCTGCTGCTTTTTTCCCACTCCTGGACAGAAATCTCCACTGTTGGGTTGAGTAGCAGCAATGCCTACCTATAGGGTGTGAAGTTGCCTAGACCATTGCTGAGTGACGCTTGCCTTGAGGGCTCCTTCAGGCCTCCCGTCCCTCCCTCTCCCACTGCTGGTGACCTTCACTGCCTCCCTTCTTTAGTCTTTGTCCCCTTTACCACTGTGGTCTATTTAGGTCTCCTTCCTGGGCAGCGCCTCGGCTCTGAATCTCTCCACACACTCTGCCTGCCGTGTTCCTCATTCTAAGAAGCGGGAGCTACTCTCCATGGTTGCTTTGGGAAGGAGCATGGGAAAAATTTACACATGCAGTTAATAAGGATGTGGTGGTAAACACTGGCCAGTTTTTGGCCACCCTGTACCCACCTGTTGCCCTCTCCTTCTATCAGGTCTTGGCATGGCAGTAAATCCAGGTGCCTGGCTCTCAACATGGGTGAATGAGGACTCTCTTCCTTTCCCTCCAAATGGGTGCTTTCCTCTGTGATTTGAATGTTTTCTTAGGGGCCTCACCTGAGCTAACTGTTCCTGCTTCTTGCAGCTCTGGAGCTTTCTTGGTTGGTTATTCCAGTTACAGAACCTGGTTTTTAGTGGTTCATTGAGTCTCTGAGCTCCCTGATGCCTGCTTTCCGAGAATTTTCCTTTTGCCTAATAAAACAGAACATTAAATGGGGCTTCTCCTATTGCCTGAGAGTTTTGTCTGAAGACAAAGTTGATACACAGTATTTGACAAGCCGCCACTAGGCAAAACCAGTTTTGTGACCTTTAGCCCTTCTTCTGCCTCTAGTTTTTATAAGAAAGGCTGTATTCATTTCCTACCGCTGCTGTAACAAATTATCACAAACTCAGTGGCTTAAAACAACCCAAGTTTATTATCTGAGATGGGAGACTTGACTGGGCTAAAGCCGAGATGCTGGCCGTGCTGTGCTTCTTCTGGAGGCTCTAGGGGAGAATCTGTTTCTTTGCCTTTTCCAGCTTCCGGAATTCCTCGGCTCACGGCACCCACCCATCTTCAGAGCCAGCACCTGTGTTGCTCCAATTTCTGCTTCCGTTTTCACATCTTTTTTCTCTGACACTGACCCTTCTGCCTCCCTCTTTCACTCTTAAGCATTGTTGCAATTACATTGAGGCCATTAGATAATCCCAAATAATCTCCACATTGCAAGATCCATAACTTAATTGCAATAGCAAACCCCCTTTTGCCTCATAAGGTAACATATTCTCAGGTTCTCAGGAAAAGGGAGTGGACATCTTTGGGTGGCCATTATTCTGCCTACCAATAAAGGGATAGAATTTTTTTTTCAGATTTGTTTTCTCTATATTTTTTCTTTTCTTTTCTCTCTTTTTTTTTGTACCTTTTAAATTGTAAAATAAAACACAGATGCTGAAAACGAAAACCTGCAACTTAGTGAATTATTATGAGGCAAACACTGTTTTAATCACCATCCAGGTCAACAGCAGAACTTTGCCAGCCACCCACAAAGTCCTTTGCACTTCTTCCACCTTTCAAATGTAGCCCAACTTTCTAGTAATCAGGTCCTTGCAGTTTTTATGGTTTTATCATGCAAGTGTGGAACTCCAGATACTACAGTTTATCTTGCCTATTTTAAAAACTTGTTATGTCTTTTAAATCTCTTTCAATCTACAAGTTCCCTGTCTATCCCTTTCTTTTTTCTCACAATTTATCTGTTAGGCTCTTTGACCTACAGAGGTTCCCATGGTGTGGATTCTGTGGATTGCATACGCAAGGTTCAATTTGACATGTCCCTCTGTCCCCTGCATTTCCGTCAAATTGGCAGCTAAATTGAAAGGCTTGGTCAAATTCAGCTTCGAGCCATTTCGCAAGACTATATATGGTGGTGTGTTCTTTTACTAAGAGCTACATAATGTCTGTTTTTCACCCTCTTTTTTTGATGTCAGCAGCATTGTTGCTCAATGCTAGGATCCATGAATTCACAGGGGGTTGAAAGACGGTGAAGTTTTATATACTGGTTTTCATATACTAGCTGGAGGGAGGGAGGGCTCTGAGAATCCTGAGCATCTGTGGGTATGTGGTTCCCACCTCCCCTATCCCCTGCCTGCTAAGTCCCATGAGAAGGGCTTCAGGAAATCTCTAGATGTGTCCAGAGTGCAGGACCTCATATGACCTCTTCTTGTTGCTACTAGAGTGAGCATGGAGGAATCCCTGGGAGAAACTGAGGTATCCCTTAGAATTTTGGATGTAATTGATAAAGATAGATACTGGTTGGAGCTGCCCCCTAGAGCAGGGTAGGAAGAGAGGGCTCCAGAGGGGCCATTGTTCTGGTGGGCCATTTGGACCCTGTCATGGTACCTAGGCTAGAGCCAACCTGGAGTGTTCCTCTGCTACACACCTCAGCACAATCAGGCATGTGGGGAGTAGGGTTGGAAAAGGAGCCAAGGGGCAGCTGCAAGGGGTCAGCTGAGCAGGCATTGCTTGTGTCAAGGAATCGTGCTGTAGGGAGGCACCTGCAGGAGGATCATCAGGGGACCCTCAAAAGTGCCCCCACAAAAAAGAGTCAACCTTTGGGTATATGCCACACAACTGTTGCTTCTTTCTCTGTGTGTTGACCTAGAGAATCCAGCACCAGAGTGGAGGGTAGGGATGGAGAGCACAGAAGCGGGTTGGGAGAATTCTGGAAGAACAGAGCACACCCACCTTATCACACCTGTCTTAGTTTCCTAGGATGCTGTAGCCAAGCACCACTAATTGGATGGCTTAAAACAATGGAAACTTATTGTCTCACAATTCTAGAGCCTAGAAGTCTGAAATTAAGGTGTTGGTGGGGCCATTCTCTCTTGGATCTATAGGGAAGAATCTGTTCCATGCCTTTCTCTTGGCCTTTGGTGGTGGCTGGCAATCCTTGGCAATCCTTGGCTTGTGGCATAACTCAAACTCTGCCTCCGTCAACATATGGACACCTTCTCTCTGTCTCTCCTCTCCCCTTCTTATAAGGACACCAATCATATTGGAATAAAGGCCCACCCTACTCCAGTATGACCCCATTTTAACATAGCTAATTCCATTTGTAATGACCCTATTTCCAAATAAGGGTTAGGACTTCATTTGAACCCATAACACTCCCTTCCACCCCGCAACTGCTGCCTATAGAATTGTGGGTCATCCCTGGGCTGTGAGGGAGGGGAAGAGCTCAAATAGGGATGGGAGATGAAAGTCTTCATGTTAGCAAATTGGAGAGGACTGTTTATGCCTGAAATGACACTGTTCATTAACACCTGAAAAAGACAGAAAAGCTGTAGAAACTTGTTGCCAGGGGTGGTGAAGGGAGCCCTGAGAGAGGGTGTTTGAAGGCAGTGGAGAGAAGGGAAAAAAAAGCTTTTTCTTGTTTGTACCCTATCAATTATTAAACTGGTTTCTCTTAAGCTAACCAAAGCATCATAAACAAGTGTATCAAGCCTCTCAGAGTTGTTTGCATCTCAAGTCAAGATAATTGTTTAAGTTCAAGGTTAGATTTTTCTGGCATCCTTTACAAAGTGGGAGTGTGGGAAGAGGAGGCTCTTTTGAGAGGGGGATGTTATACTCACAGCTGAAACCTGTTGAATTCTTCCTAAGCTCTTGGCCTATCCCGTGCTTGCACAATGCTGTGGGGACAGAGGAACAGGTGGGAATTCCATCACCACAGCCAGCTGGGCCTGTCTTTGCATCTTATCCATGTGGCACCAGCCCCAGGTCACTTAATGACTCCAAGGCCTGGTTCCATATTGTAAAATGGCCATAACAATGACTCATAGAATTGTTATGAGAATTCAACGAAATGACACATGAAAAATGGCTTTTAAACCGTGATGGGGTTGTGGTGGATTGAATTGTGTACTCCAGTTTGGTCATGTCCTTGGCCTTGCTCTGCATTCTGGTGGGTGTGGACCCATTGTGAATGAGATCACCTCAAGATGTGACTTCAGTCTAGGTGTGGCCCCACTGAATCAGGTTGGGCTTTAATCTGGATTACTGGAGTCCTTTACAGGCAGAGTGAAAGTCAGACAGAGAGAGAAGCTAGGAGAGGCCGCCATGTGCATTGACATGTGACAGAAACAGCCAAGACCTCAGGCTCACTAGCAGCCAGCCCCAGAATATCACAGTCTTCTGGAAGAAAGCATTGCCTTGCTGACACCTTGATTTAGGACTTCTCCTAGCCTGAAAATGGTGAGCCAATAAATTCCCATTATCTAAGCCAATCCATTGTATGGTATTGGTTTTAGTAATCGGGAAACTAAAACAAGGGTATAAAAATGGGAAAGATTTTTCTCTTAAATTTTTGAATAGGTAACACATTTACCTGGTATAACACATTAAAAAACCTATAAAGAGAAAGTTCCCTCTTATTCCTGTCCCCTAAGCACCTAGTTCCCATCCCAACCTTCCACAGGTATCCACTGTTATTAGATTCTTTATGCATGAACAAGCAAATACCAGCATACATTCTTGTTTTTCTGCCCCTTTTTACTCAAAGGAAGCACACTGTACGCATAGCTTCTGCAACAAGCCTTTCCTCCCCCTTTACTTAAAAATATTGCTTGAAAATCTTTCCATATTGATAAAAACTAAAATTTGGCTGTCTGCGTTGAGCATTGCCAGGAGGGACCCCTTTCTGAGAAAGGTTTTTCTAGACAACAAAAGCAATTTACCTGTAGGTGGTTTCTGAGAAAATGGAATGCACTCTACAAAATTGCAGCTGAGCAATACCTGGTGCTAAGCCAGTTTTGGTGCAGTGGAGACAGTTTATCAGAATGGACAAGCATATCATCCTAACTAGTGTATATCTGTTCTCCACTTGGTAAGTTCTCCCTTTTAGAAAATGGAGACTTAATGTCAGCCAATCAGAACGTGTCCTCACTTGATTCCGCATTTGTTTTATATAAGCTTCCCCTTTCCATCCTTCGGTGGAGATTCCTTCTAGTTTTTGAATGGGATGTAGTCTGATTAGTGAATTGCGCAATAAAACTGTGAGATTCTAAATTGCATGAAAAGTGTTTCTTTTACCAATATCAATATTTGAAAAGCTCATTCTTTTTTTTTCATCCATGCAATGAATGAACCATAATTGATTCAGTAAGTCCTCTATAGATAGATGCCTAGATTGTTTCCAATATTTTCCTATCTAGATAGGGCTTCAAAGAATCAATGTGCATGTATGTGTATGTGTGTGTGTGTATGTTTAGTTTGCAGTTAAAATTTCTGTGTCAAAGGGGTGAGAAATTTTCTTTACTAGTGCTAGTTGGAATGGGAAATTTTAGGCAGTGCTCCATTTCTGAAGCTTTCAGTAAGCTCTGATTATTTTGCCCTACATAGGATTGGACCATGCTAGAAGACAATATTTTGTAACTTTTAGAATGCAAGGAAGAAGAAGAACACAGACAGGAGGGTTTGGTCTGGATTTGGATTTCTCTGCTGTGGGCACCATGAACTGGCCTTTAGGGAGAGAGCATGGATATTGCCTCCTCTCCATATTTTAGATCACTTTTCTCATCTAAGGAATGGGGATAATAACACTTACCCACAGAGTGGTTGTGAGGCTGAAATGAGATTGGAATGGGGGTTCCTGGCACATAGGCGTTCCTAAGGAATGTTAGAACAGAAGGCAGTTCTGTTAGCAAGGACATTTGATGGCCCCTCAATTCAATTCAGTTCCTCATTACAAAGTGAAATGAGACAGATGCCAGAGGAGCAGGAGCTGCACAGAACCACGTGGTCCCAGAAGGCACAATCATTCTACTTCTCCGTTCTCTCAGTGGGTGCCATGTAAACATGTTTGAGCTCAGACAGCTCCCCACCACCCCTGCCCATTACCCCTAAACTGAGCACAACTCCACTGGGCTTTGGTGGTTTTGTTGACTTGTGAGAAGGTGGAAGGAGGGGGCAGTGCAACAGCAGAGCATGTTCAGGGCAATATTCAGTAGTCACTGTGGAGAAAGAGTGATGCTTATAGAGCAGGACAGAGGTAGTTGCTGAGAAGTGACATTGGAGAGCCAGGCAGGGACCAGATCAAGACCTGTCTTGATCGCTAAGTTCAAGGTTTTGAACTTTATTCCCAAAGCTCTGAGGTGCCATTGAGGATTTTAAGTAAGAGAATGACCTGGCTGCATTTTTATGTAGAAAGAGCACTCTGGTAACAGACTGGAAATGGATGGAAGGGGAAGAGACCAGAGCAAGTTGCAAAGCCAGGATCTCCCCTAAGGCAGGAACAGTGGGAATGGGAGGCTGTGACCGATTAGAGAGTGTAAAAATGTGAGGATTGGTGAGGGATGAGGGAGAGTGCCAAGCACAGGGGCCTGGGTGACTTTCAGGTTCTGGCTCAGCTGACGCCATGGATGGTGGTGCCGTCTCTTCGGTTGGTTGCCCAGGAAGAGAAATCAGTGTTTTGTGAAGACTGAAGAGTCCCATGGGTGGTGAGTTTGAGTTGCCCAAAGGACATCTAAATGGAGGTGTCCAGTAGGCAGTTGAACGTGTGAATCTGGCTTGGGAGAGAGTTCAGGGCTGGCAATAGCATTTGCTGTAGTTTATTTTTCTGTGAATGTTCTTTTCCTTCTTTTATGTCTGTATCCTCTCCAATCCTTTTAAAACTGCTTTTCCCATATGGTGGAGATCTTGCCACCCAGTTCTTTAAATTTCCCCAACACCCCCAAGCTCCTGGCATGGTATTTCTTGCCCAGTGGATTGTTGATGGCTAATATACCTGCTTGCTGAAATAGAGACTGCTGTTAACATCTGAAGGTAATAAACTAATGTGTCTAGCCTCTGGCTGCTACTTCCACATCTCAGCCTCAGATTAGATGCAGAGTCCACGAGCTACAATCACATGTGATGAAAAGATGGATTAAAAGTTCCCTCTTTTGATTACACGAGTAATTATCAATTATGCATCGGTTTGTTTTATCATCAGCTCTCCTGCCTGGAATTCTCACATTGTGTCTTTTGAAAGCATCAGTGACTTATTCCCACAAAGCTGCCCCCACCTCCCTGTCTCTCACTCACACACGCCTACTGTTTCTTCGTCTAATAGAATTAATTAACTCTTATCCCTTCCTTTCTGTATGGCTGTCTACAAAACTACAGGCAGACACCCTGGTAAGGAACCCAGCTGTAGAGAAGAAAGTGAAAGCCCCTTCCATGTATCTTCTTGAACACTGTAGAACGACCATGGTGGCAGAAATTGTCCAAACTCCATCAACGCTGGCCTATCATCAAAGAAGAAGAAAGACTTCTAATAGGGTGAGTGAATCTTTGCCAATTTAGTAGTTCCTTTGAAAAAACCCTCACATTTCCTGCTGCCATAGAAACCATCTTCTTCAAGTGGATTGTAAATAAAAACAGGGCCCTCTGGCTTCATGTTTATATTACACGAGCCTCCTCTTTTAAATATGCAAAATTCTGCCTGCTCTCTCTCTGAGGTGGCTGGACCGTTGAGCTTATTTTCGTTTGTTCTGATTGTAGTCACTGGGAAAATGTAAGTTAGTCTTTTTTTGGATGAAGAGATAAGAGACGCATGGAACCTAAAGGTACTGGTATATATTTTAACCCGGTCAGAGTCTTCATGTTCCTGAGAGCAGACGAGTCACGACAGTGAATAAAAAAAACCAAAAAAATCCCTCTCCCTCAACGTGGCTAGAATAGTGCCCTGGGTCTGTGTGAAATGGCTCATGGAACTCCTGAGGCCTGAAGGCTGCTGCCACTTAGAGGCATTTCCTCTGTGGATCATGATTCACTTTGTGAGGCGAGCCAAGTACTTCACTAGGGTCAGACGAGGGAGGCTTTCAGGTGGGTGCTTGCCCTCTGCCCTCCGCGTGTTCCTGCTCTGGGCTGGATGGGCAGTTCCTGGACAGCAGCACATCAGGGAGAGTCCTGAATCAAGGATGGGAGCAGGGGGCACTCACCCCACAGGCCATGGCGGGCACTCACCCTACAGGCCATGGTGTTCAACATGGCTTCGCCTCCAACGGTGAGGCATTCTGGGAGTGCCAGTGCGTACGCTTTCTTTATTAACCTTGGGGCAAAGCATAACTGATTGTGGCATTTAAAATGCATTCCAATTAAAGGTCTCCTTCAAAAAAGCTGCCTTGGTACTCTCGGAGTTTGCTAAATGGTCCTCTTTTGCATTCCCGTAGACTGCAGCTTTTCACTCAAAGAATATCGAAATGACCTGCTTATCCTTCTGTCTTGTCCACCAAACTGTCCACCCCTTAAGGCAGGGACTGTGCCTTATTTACTCTTGTATCCCAGTGTCCAGCTCACTACCCTTCACATAATAGGTCCTCAATTCATGTCTCTCAAACTGAGCTGAAGTGAGTTGAAGAGCCATATTCCATAACTTAGAACAAGTTTCCCAATGGCAAGGGCCATGCCTCAGTTATCTTTGGAATAATAATAAATATAACGGCTAACATTTATTGGATACTTCCATGTATTACACCTTGAACCTTCTCATCAATTCTCTATGGAACATCCTAATATTGTCCCATTTCTCAGACACTGAAGTTGAGTCAGGAAGCTAATTTGTTTGAGTTTGTGCTACTAGTAAGTGATGGATCTGAGATCTGAACCCAGACCCTCCAATTCCAGAGCTTATGGCCAGTATCAGGATGTGCTGCAGCCGCTCAGGCCCAGGCGTGGTCCCTTATTTAGAGCAAATATTAATAGATGTTTGTTGAATGACTGAATAAATCTTCCAGGAATTCTGGTAGCTCATGAGATGGGTCTGGCTCACTTTTAGGAAGAAGTCAACACCTAATTTTTCAGGGTCCTGAGATGAGGCATGCTCCAGTTGAGAGGTAAGGGGTTTTAGGAGACTGTTGTGGCAATCATGAGAATCTTTCACAAACATTTTGGTTCTCTTCCTTCCAGACACATAGCAGAATTCACTTCTCTATTGTCTTCAACTGGCCATGGTCAGGCACTGGCTTTTGAAAGGCAGGAAAGAAGGAATGCACAGACATAGCTAATTGTGTGACATTTCTTTCCATTAACCTATTTTTAACTCTCTTTGCTTAGAGATCTGTCAAGGAGAAAACAAAGGTTGGCCTTGACATTTCTGTGTAACAGTGAAAGAACAGGGGATGCAGAGGTGCGAGATAAACCTTCCTGTCACAGTGGAAGCCTGCACAAGGAAAGATGAGGTCAGCGCTTCTGACTTCTGATTCTGGTGTCAGAGAAGTGCCCCCCAGCTTCTGGAGGCTAGTGGCATGAGAGCTGGATACATCAGACTGTAAGTGGGCTCTACTTTAATAAAATCTGATATGTGGAAATCTCAATAAACCACAAGGACAAATGAGGGTATGTCTATTCACATTACAGAGGCATTTACCGAAGCTGTAAGGGAAAATGCCAGCATTTCTGGAAACAGTTTCCAAGATATCATAAATAATACTCTTACTGTGCAGATTGTTAGAAAAAATAAAAAGGTGTACGGAAAGAGGTTGGAAGGTTGCTCTCTTTTTAGGTTTTTGATTTTGACTTAAGTGGGAATGGATGATGGGGTTATTAGCCTAGACAGGTCATGGAGGAGATGACTGCTCAAGGTTGTTTGGGTGTTGTGATCACACTGAAACAAATTTGGGATTCCATGAAAATGTAATCAGAACCCGTTTATTTAAGACACCAGGCAATCCTTGAACATATGGAAGGAACACTGGCACTGACAAATGTATAGATTGCATTGTTGTGTTTGTGTGACTTCTGTTTTATACATCTGCCACGGAGAAAGAATGGAGCCTGTGATCATCTTTTTCTTAGACTGGCGAATGAATGTGTAAAAGTTGGAGAAAAGTCAGACACTTTATTTATCAGAAACTCAAAAAACTGCCAGAACCTGTAAGGAAATGTGTGAGAATCAATTTCTTAGTGCTCGAGAATGTTATCAACATTTCAGTTGTAACTGCAAATATTGTGAGATTTGAAAACAAATATCAAATATGTTTCTGTTTGGAAATGTTTTAAACTTTGGACTTTATCAATAACTCTAAATCTCTTCATTCCACAAGAAGCTCTGACATTTTATTTCCAAAATACTTCTGGCACACCACTCTTCTGCTCCTTACCCCCTCCTACAAGAAACATACATGTGCACAAACAAACAAAAATATCATTCCAAATCTTTGAAGTTCATTGTGATGGCTCCAACTCAAAAATTGTCTGGACTTGTTAGCAGAATCATTTCCAAAATGTTGTGGTTGGCTGTCCAGCTATCACACTTATCATGGTTTTGTTTTGTTTTGAGAAGAATGAGCAGTAGAATATAAATCCATCTTTGATCATAATTTTTTTTTTAATCAGTAAGGGAATATGGCCCTGCAGTTAGCTTTTTTCTTGCAACTCTTGGATTCCATCTCTCTTTGTGGAGTCTTCCTTGGTGAACCCTAGGACCTGCTGTTGTGCCTCTTGCAACTCAAGGCAGAAGGTGTATGTATAGTATGATTCCTGGCAGGTCAGATTAGTAGGAAGTTGAATATTGAAGCTGATGGATATGGGTAAGCAGGTAGGCATGGTGGTTTAAAAATATGTCCACAAATTCTTTGATTCTCCTCACTTTAAGAGGTGGAGCTTAATTATTATCCTCCCCTCCACCCCTGTTCCCCTCTTCTCATCTATGGAGTATGGGTTAGACTTATGACTTGCTTTTAAAGAATTGAATAAGGAACAGGTGACAGTGATAGTGTGTGACTCTAGAGATTAGGTTGTAAAAGGCATGTGGCATCTTCCTTCTCTCCTCTGGGATAACTCACTCTGAGAAAGCTGGCTGACACATGTCATGAGGACACTCAAGCAACCCTATGGAGATCCATGAAACAAGGAACCCTGGCTTCCTACCAGTGTAGCCACTGACTACAGCAATTAAAATGAGCTGTGCTGTCACTAGTGACTCTAAAGCAACTATCAACGCTACATTTCCTTTACTTGTTATTTTGGCTTATTTCCTTTACTTGTTACTGTAGTTGTCATTTTAGCCTATTTCCTTTGCTTGTTGTTATAGTTATTGTTTTGTATTACCTAAAACTAAATGATTTATAACCGTGCTGTAACCAGATGCTTCCTGTGCTCCTTCCTTACAGCCAGATAATGTCCCTCCCAGTTAGCTCACTTACAATTCTTCATTTAAATACATATGACCAATCATAATAGCCCACTTGCAATTCTTAATTTGAATATTTACTTTGAATGTATAAATGACCAATTATAATAGCTTACTTACAATTCTTAATTTGAATATTTACTAACTAATCATAATATGGCAACTTAAATAATGTCTCTAACCCCACCACCCTTTGTTTAACCCAATAAAAACTCTAAGCACTTCTAACTTGAGGAGACAGATTTGAGCCTTGCCTCCTGTCTCCTTATTTGGCCACCCTTGTAATAAAGCTCTTTCTCTCTTTGAAACCCTAGTGTCACAGACTTGGCTTTGTGTGCATTGGGCAGCGAGCCCACTTGTTCAGCAACACCAGTAGCCATGCAGATGATCCGTTTCGGGAGGGAATTCTCTAGCCTTGATCAAGCCTTCAGATCACCACAGCACTGGCAGATATCATGATGGCAGTCTCTCAAATTCCTGACCCAACAGCAACTGTGAGATAATAAATGTTTGCTGTTTTTAAGCTGCCAAGTTTTGGGGTAATTCGTTATGCAGCAAGAGGTAATTAATATAGTGGATATTTAGAGAATCAGGAGAAGCATTGAGTGCCTTCATTTCTAGTTGCCTGGCCAGCCATCAGACATGCAGAATTCTTCCTGGGGAAGATGAGCATAGACCACTTGCATGATGATCGAAGGAGAGTAGATCCTCAGCAGAGGTGATGAAATTGCAATATGCTGGATGTTCTCTATTTGCCCCTCCGGATCCACTTTCCACCCTTCTCCACCATGCTTTATGCCCTGGAAGGCTCACCTCTTTGGGCTGCATCAACTGGGCTCCCTGTCTGTGGTTTCAGTTGGGTTTGGCCAACAGGAGGCACCAGTGGGAAATAAGAGAGTGGGAGGAGAGAAGGCCCAAAGAATCTATTCCCTTGGCTCCCTCCCTGCTGGACAATGGGCTGGCAGTGGCTGTGTTCTTCTATCAAAGACTAGAACTCCTGTTGGCAGCCCTGTCCTACAGCTAAGTCAGGCCTGCAGCTCTCTCTCTGTGTTCCCTCTAACTGCTTCTTCAGGTCCAGGGGTGGTAAGGGCTCCCCACTATGGTTGGCCTTGGATTGCTTTCCTGCCCCCTCTTGGTTTTCCTTAACTCTGCTCACACCTTTGAAAAGAGTGTTCAATAACCACTTTTGAGTGTGTCATTGTTTCTTGCTGGGACCCTGACTGACACATCCATGTGGGCTTTCTTTCTTTCCTTCCTTCTTCTTCTTCTTTTTTTTTTTTTTAAATTAGAGAAGTTGTAGGTTTATAGATCAATCCCATATACACCTGGGCTTTCTTTGTGTCCTCTGGTGCATGCACTGTTTTGGCCTTGAGAGATGCAAATTACTACTATTAATTATTGCTACTTCTACAACTACCATTACTTCTATTTCTACTAATAATTCATCTCCCTCCTCCTCTTCTACCTTTTCCTCCTTCTCTTTCTTCTTTTAGCAATAGAAACCTTTCCCTGAATGAAACCTTATGCTGAACCCTAATATGTAAAACAAATACAAAATTATAAAGAGACAGATGCTTAGGCAGAAGGAGGTGAGGAGGGCAAGAGTGTCAGCCATGTGTCCTCCTCCTTTCCCTCTTCTTCTCTGATATGATCCCTTGGGGGCATGTCTCAGCAATCATACCATTCTGTCCGTTTATACAGGTTGAAAACCAAGACTTCAGCATGTCCTACAGCCTGGAGTGGAAGAGGCTGGAATTCTTAGACATGGCTCTTACTACATGACTTTCCCTGCTCTGCCTTTTGCTCTTTCCTGCTGTTGACCACTGTGCTGGTTTGTATATATTATGTCCCCCAGAAAAAGCCATATTCTTATAATTTTTATTTTTTTCATTTATTTAAGCATTCATTTATTTTTAAAGTTTGCACACATGCCATAGCTCCAATGTAATAAAAAAAATAATAATAAGTCCTTAACATTTAGATACAGCTGTGAAAAATGGAGGTAGAGCACATGTTACTATTTTACAAAGTCTCATATAGGGGGTAAGTGGTTGAAGGGGACCAAGCACCCAACAGGCTTGATAGGAGGTTGGACAGACATTGAGAGCCTTCCTGAGGGGATGCTATTGAAGTAAACATACAAGTCTATGCAAAAGTTGTTATTTTAACATTTAAAAAAAGAAGTATTCATTCCAACAGCTTCGCCAGGCGTGGCCACCCAATAAGCTACACACACACTCAGGTTCTTGAAAGGTTATTGCACAGTTCTTTAATCAAGTCTGGAGGTCGTCAGTTTCCACAACCAGACTCCGTGTTTCTTCCACAAGTCTCCTCACTGCATGGGCTGTTGGGGTGACTGCAGTTAAACCCTGCCTCGAGGTTATGAGGCCAGTAAAATTAGCACAGTTCTACTGCCGCTTTCACTTCAGAATATCAGGTTTATTGAACTAGAGTTTTCTGAATAGAAATAACTGAGTTACTGCCTGCTCAGTAAATTTAAAAATAATAATAATAATAATAATATAGATTGAGGGCTGGCAGTGACAGTTGAGTGAGTTTCAGTAGCATTTTCCTGCCACATTATACAGCAGCCCCCGTGGCTAAAAGAATTCTTCCCCTGCAAGATTCTTAAGATGGTTTGCTAGTTGATTCTTTGTTTTTTTGGCTACTTGGTGGCTTTGATGAATTTGCTGTGATCCAGGGGTGCTCAAGTACTTCTTTTAGAGTTGGCCTTTGGCTTGGATTATGCTTCAACAGTCTGGAAATGAGGTCCCTGGCTCCCTCTGTTACAAAGTCAGGGAATGTGAATTCAACCCTTGATATTTCTGTTGCAAGTCTTTCGGTATGTATTTGCCTCAAAAGGAGGTTTCCTGACTAAAAATTCATAGCAAAGAACTCCAAGGCTCCAGAGATCCACCCTCTCATCATGCATCCGGCCTTCAATCATCTCAGGAGGCAGGTAGCCGAGGGTTCCACAGAGAGTAGTTCTCCTGGAGGATGGGGCATGTACCGACCATCCAAAGTCTGCAATCTTAAGCTCTCCAGCTGACCCGAGGAGCAGGTTCTCTGGCTTGATGTCTCTATGAATAACTTCCTTTGAATGACAGTAAGACAGTGCATCTGCCAATTCTGTGATATAAGTAGCAGTTCTCTGTTCATCAAACTTGGAAAGCTTCTGAAGTTCTCTATAGACTGCTCCAAGAGGTGCATATTCTAAAATTAGGTAAACTCTGGTGGCATCGTGGAAATAACCATACAGTCTGAGAATATTAGGATGTCTAAGGTGGGACTGTATTTCTATTTCTCTTCTCACCTGGTGCTCAACTCCTGCTTTCTCTAGCTGAGCTTTAAATAATACTTTAAGGACCAGGATAAATTTGCTTTGTCTTTCTCTTGCCAAATAAACATTACCAAATTTTCCTTTACCCAGTGGGCGACCAATTTCAAAATCCTCCAAAGCCCATTGCCTCTTTTTTGATTCTTCTTTTTTCTGTTTTGATTCCAGTTCTTTTCCAGGATTGTTTCCAGATGCTGGTGGCTGGGACGGCTCACTCTTTTGGGTGTTATTCAGTGGCCTGGAGACAGGCTGAGGCACAGGCATTGTCTGTAATTGCTTCTGCTTCTGAATCTGAACTGGTTTACGACTGGAGACAAGCTTTTGTGCTTGTGCAGGAAAGTGCTGGGAGGCATTTGCGGGACACAAGACCCGCTGCGCCTGGCCACTGCTTGCGGACAACAGATTCTGAGAAGCCAACTGCGGAACACGTTTTGGACCATTACCAAAGGGAACTGTCATCTTAATGGGTCCTGAAATGCTGCTTTCTTTAGCTTTGTCCATGATGCCTCCGCCGCCTGGGCCCGCCACACAGAAGTGGCCCCATGGGGCCATGCACCCGTCCGCTACCGCCTCCAACTCCGGGCGCCGAGTGCTCCCCAGAGCTCAGCCGCCATATTCTTTGATGCAATCTTTTGGGGCAGATGTTTCAGTGCTGATTAGATTGGAATCCTTTGAGTGTTTCCATGGAGATGCGCCCCACCCAACTGTGGGTGATAACTCTGATGAGATAATTTCTATGGAGGCATGTCCCCGCCCATTCAGGGTGGGTCTGAATTAGTTCACTGGAGCACTATATAAGCTCAGACAGAAGGAGTGAGCTTGCTACAGCCAAGAGGGACACTTTGAAGAATGCACAGAAGCTGAGAGAGGAGCTGCAGATGAGAGACAGTTTGAAGATGGCTGTTGAAAGCAGACTTTTGCTCCGGAGAAGCTAAGAGAGGACAAATGCCCCAAGAGCAACTAAGAGTGACATTTTTGAGGAGCTGAAGCCTAGAGAAGTTTCAAAATGGAGAAAGCCATTTTGAAACCAGAACTTGGAGCAGACACCAGCCACGTGCCTTCCCAGCTAACAGAGGTTTTCCGGACGCCATTGGCCATCCTCCAGTGAAGGTACCCAATTGCTGATGCCTTACCTTGGACACTTTATGCCTTAATACTTTAACTGTGTAACCAAGTAAACCGCCTTTTATAAAAGCCAATCCATTTCTGGTGTTTTGCATTCCGGCAGCATTAGCAAACAAGAACAACCACCTCAGATCACAAAATCTGAGCTTCCACTTTCTAAATACAGTATCATACTTGATAGTAATAGCTGTTATTTATTTGAGCAATTATTATGTGCCAGGCACTGTGCTTAGGTCCAGGGCTAATCCTACAATATAGGTATTTTAATTCCCATTTTGTAGATGACAAAATGAAGGATCCAACAAGTTAAGTGACTTTGCCAAGGTAACACAGCTAGCAAATGGAAAAGATGAGCTTCAGAGTCATGACTCTCTGACAATGAAAGCTCATGACCTTAACAACTGCCTGCTGGCACCCCTGTCTTCCTCTTTACCCTGAACCCCTTTTTTTCCGCAATCATGACCTTGAACATTGACTCTTCCCTTTCTCTTCCCTTCTATCTTTGTTTAGATACATCTTATCCAGAAATCCATAGTTATCTATGGCACTATGCCTTTACCAGTACCCACGGTTTTCTTATTCTCCAAACCCTTTGAATTTTGCCTGTGCTGACAATCCCTAACCATACATAACTCCCCAATGCCTGCATTCTATTTCCAGTATCTATTTCCAGCTGTATGTTGATGTGGAAAATCTGGGATGAAACTGTATGAGTCTACTACACACCTCTGCTGCCCTTTCTCAACTGGTCCTCACTTCTGTGAGTCTCCTTCAGTCTCTTCCTGTTCATTCCCTGTTGTGTCCCTTTCACCCACTGCTCCATAGCAATCCCTCACCTCCCTGTTCTTCCTTGTACCCTCCCAGAATCTTCATCATCTGCTTTGCCAAGCAGATGGAGGCCTTTCAATGTGAGCTCTATCAAATAATCAGTTCCTTTATCCTTATGTTTGTTAGGAAATATAGCACCTCCCCTCCCATGGCAGTGGCTCAAACAGGATAAAGTTTTTCTCTTATGTATAAAGAATCAGGAATTGGGTGGTTCAGGGATGTACATCGACTCCATGAGCCTCAAGAACCCAGATACCTCCCAGCTCAGTGCTCTCCTGCATCTTGGGTGTAGCCTCTATCCTCATGATTCAAAATAGCTGCTTGAGATCCAGCTCTCACATCCATGTTCCAGGCTGTAGAATGAGGAAATGAACCTGTGATGCTACTCACTTCATAACCATTTGAAACTGCCTATTCATTTTTTGGAATTAGGTTAAGCATGTTCACTTCTCTCAGTATTTCTGACAATGGACATTTTCCCTGCCTCTATTATTTATCACATTTGATTTCTTTGAGCACAGAAGAGTGGTCTTATGCATAGCTCCTACCCTTCTGGATCTTTTGAACTTACATGCACACACATAAACACACACACAAACATATATATACACACTTAGTTTGCCATGGCTGCTATAAAAAATAACAGACTGGTTGGCTTAAGCAACAGTAATTTATTGTCTCACAGTTTTAGAGGCTAGAAGTCCAAAATCAATGTGTAGGCAGGCCATGCTTCCTCTGAAATCTGTAGCATTCTGGTGGTGGCTTGCTGGCATCGCATAACTCAATCTCTGTCTCCATCACATAGCTTTCTGTCTCCTTCTGTCTCCCACTATTACCAAGTCCCCTTTCATCTACTTATAAGGTCCCATTGGATTAAGGCCCACCCAATTCAGTTTCACATCATCTTCAGGATTTTGAAGATCCTGTGTACAAATGAGTTCATATCTACAGGATCAGGGGTTAGCAGTTGAACAGGACTTTGTGGGGGACATGCTTCAATTCCTAACATATATAAATATGTATATACATGCACATATATTAGCATCATTGTATGAGGATTCTCTAGGGAAACAGAACCAACAGGAGATATTTGTAAACATTATGAAATTTTTATAAAAATTGTCTTGTGACTATTGGGATGCACAAGTCCAAATCTGTAGGGAAGGCTGCAAGCTGGGAATTCCGATGAAGGTTTCCGATGAATTCCCCATGAGAAGCTGGCTGGCCGAAGTAGAGATGGAAATTCTCTCTTCTGACTGCTGAAGTCATCACTTCTTTTAAAGCCTTCAGCTGACTGGATGAGATATCTCTCATTGTTGAAGGCCACCTCCTCAGTTGATTGTAGATGCAATCAGCCATAGATGCAGTCAATTTACTGATAATTTAAATCCACAAAATGTCCTCACAGTAACAATCAGGCCAGTGCTTGCTTGACCAAACAACTGGATACCATCCCCTGGCCAAGTTGACACAGGAACCTATCCCTCACACATCACTTTTTAGCTGCTCTATTAATGTTGTTATTTAAGAGTGAATATATTGATTCTAAATTTCAGGGAATAGTAATCCAGTTCCCCTTCATTTTGGCTGGGCTATTTGGATCTAAGAGATTACCTGTCACCCTGTAAAGAGGAGACACTTTGGAGGTAAATTTCCATTTCCAAACAAAATGCTAACTGGGCCACTGTTGTTTTCTTAGCTCTCTTCCTAGTTCTCCATCACCCCATTTCCTTTTCCTCTTGATGTCAGTTTGTGCTCTTTACTCAAGTTCAGATGTATGTCCTCTGCTCCTCTTTCTTCCCAAATATTCAATCTGGTGCTGCCACCTGCTCTCTCAGGGCTGCCCTCAGTGCCTCTATCTATGAAGGACAGGTGTCTTCGGCTGGTTACAGCCTCTCGCTGGGGCCTCTGCTTCCTTGTCTACAGAATGGGGGGAGGGTTCATTTCAAGTCTGTAACCAGCCTCTGCAAAGGGAACTTTTCCTGAGCTAAAGAGTGGAGGATATTCTCCATCTCAAAAAATGTTTATGTTGGAGAACAGAGGAGGGAAGATGGCTCCTTCCTGGGTCAGATAGAGAAGGAAGGCGAGGATACAAACTTCCAAACACTTTGCTGTCCAGCTGAGTATATAGCATTCTGTTTCTGTTTGAATATTTGGCCTCGCCATTGTTCATTTTAGGCCCTTATAACATTAACAGCTACTATTTCCCAAAGTATGAGCCAGTCGTTCCAGCTCAATAGGTCTTTGTTAATTGTCTTGCTCATTTCCTCTTCTATGTTTTTGCTCCTACTGTCCCCTTTGCCTTGCTGCCCCCTCTCTCTCTTCCCTTTTATGTCTAATCCTTGAGGTCCAGAGTTTAGTTCCTGATTTCTTTAAGCCTTGTAGGATTTTTTTCTGAGCTGCACTGAGCTCTACTTTTGTGTTTATAGGCAACATCACAAGATGATCCCTTAAATAATCTCTAATTGTTACATATGTACTAGCTTTTCAATTGGACCATAAGCTTTGGGGAGTCGGGAGCCACTTCTTAGAATGTCCCACCAATATTAGGTGTCCAAGTTCAAAGGTTACATAGTACACTTCCTGCCACAGATCTCTCAATGGCCTGCTGTCCTTCCTCTTGCACTAGTTGAGAAAGAGGTTTCCTGCCTGTTTTGTTGCTTCATATTTCGGTGCTTTTACTCATTCCGTCCCCAATTTGTACATCTGCATACCCATTGCTGTTTTATGGGCCTCACTCTTATTACTTCCAAACTCAGCTCAGTCGTGTAATCCCCTTGAGGGCAGTAATGTGATGTACTTGGTATACAGTTGGTGCTCAAGAAATGCTCGTTGAATGATTGAATGAATAAGAGGGCCAGCTGGCTTTTCACATTTCGAATTCCCCTCCATCCAGACCTTGCCACTCCTACTTTATCTTGAAGGTTGAATATCTTACCAGCACAAAGAGGGACAGTGTGCAATGAATTATGGATTTCATCAAAATAGAGACAATCTGAATATTTTCTGTGTGGGTGCCTGAGTGAACCAAATTAGCCCCATGCTTGTCAAATCTCTCCCTTGCTTTGTGCTGCAGATGAAAGTATAAGAAGTGAAAACTAGAACTCTCTTGACCTTTTCAAGTCTTCAAATAATGATTTTCTAGAAAGATAAGGCTAAAGTGGTATCGGATCTCGGCTTGGGGAAGAGGAAGGGTGGCTGTTTACAGGCTGCCTGTGTATTGCTCACTGCTTTATTTTCTTCTTTCTTCCTCTGTGGAGGGAATTAAAACCCTGATGGTCAGATTAGGTCGTTCTAAGCCTCTGACCCTTGCCTGCTTCTGCAGCTGTGAGAATTCAGCTTATCTAATGGCTCAGATAAGGTGGTCGATAATTTGAACACTTGAAGAAATAACTGAGGTAATAAGATCCTTAAACTAAAAGGCTTATGAATTGTTTAAAAAAAAAATCCACCACCAAACTCAAAACAAAACAAGCAAACAAAAATCCTCACCCTGGGCTTCCAAGCTGCAGAGCAGTGGGTCACCTGTCTGCAGTGATGCAAAGGGCACTGTTGAAATGATCTACTTCCTAGGGTTGCCTTCATATCTGAATGTCTTCTACTAGTCATTCCCTGGAGTTAAGGCACTGATTGTAAGTGGTGCTGTATGTTAACTGGGAGACATCTGCTACCTGACTGTCATCCAGATGGGTAGCTGGGCTTGGTGAAGAACTGGGCCATAGGACAGGTAAATCTTAATGGGGAAAGGATGCTGGAGATGATCCGCAGGTCAAGGGCTCCCGCTGAAGGCCTGTTTTCATCACATGGGGAAAACAATTGAAGGGCATGGGCTGATTTCTGGAAAGGGAGAGAGTGTGGTTGGGAGGAGAGATCCTCAAAAACACAAGTAGCCACCTTCTCAGTTTTGCCAAAACTAGCAATAACCTTTTCAAAGCATCCCTACCAAGGCCTATTAGTTAATCTGCATTTATTGGATGCCTTAATGGCTTGGAGGAATGAGACTTGGAAGACCAGATAGAAAACTTAAGTCATCAGACTTCATTCAGTCCAGTGGTGGACATCATTGTAAAATGAACTTTTTCTGTACCTGCTCCTCTGTTATTAATCCTTTTATGAGATGTCTTTTAATCTCAAATCATGTAATCCAGCACTATCTGGGATGAAGTATTAGGAGAATTAGGCCCCAAATATTCATTCCCCTGAGATTTAGTAGAAATCAAACCTTATTTTCCCCCCAGTCCGTAGCCAAGGGATAGAGTTTATCATTGCACCAATGAACATAACTTTTTTGGGGGAAGCAATTCAACATGTAGGACAGAGCAAGGTTATTTTGTGGCAGTGGTTTTTAACAAACCCTATTTTGCAATTATTTGGCTATTTTGCAATGTGACTGGAGGCTACATTTGGCAATTTCTGAAGACAGTTTTGATTGCTACTCTCAGCTACTGGGGAGAGGGCAGGGAGGCTGCTAAACATCCTACAAAGCAAAGGACAGTCCCCACGACAAGGAATTATCCAGCCCCAATGTCAATAGGGTCATAGCTGAGAAACCTTGCTTTATGGTGATCATGAATATAACTGCAAGACTAATAAAAAGTCATCCCAGCGACAACATCATATGGATTCATAAAATGCTATACCTCAAGCACCTTTTGTGAAAGGGAGGATGATGTGTTTTGAGGAACCATGTTATATGGCTCAAAAAATGGCTTTGATGACAGCAGGCATTCTGTTATCGGTAACGTGTGAGAAAAGTTCCAAGAAAGCGGTTTCATAAAATGTGTGAGTGAAAAAGCAATATTTCTAAATCAATATGTTATTGTATACAATGTGTGATTTTAAGCATTTGTAACTTATTTATTAAAGTCAATCTTATAGTCACTTGGCAATTTAATCTACCCTAAGATTTGTTATGTTGAAATTGGCCAGAAACAATTTTTTGATTTTCTCATTGGGAAAATGGCTGCATGCCTTGTGTTCAGATGCGTATGGGAAATCCAATTCCAGGGTCCTAAACTATATGTGTGTGCATGTGTGTGTGTGTGTTTGTAGCTTGATTTTTTTTGCCATGATATGAAATTCTTTCAATCTTATGAATCTGGAAATAACTTCCAAAAGTAAATAAACCTTTCATATTTTTACTCACTTTAAAAGTTATATGCATAAAATTTAGCATGTTCTATGAGGTTTGGCAAATGCCTACAGTTGTATAACCACCACCACAATTAAGACGTAGACCCGTTCAATTATCCCCCCCAATTCCCTAGTGTTGCTCCTTAGTAACCAACCCCTTCCCCACGTTCCTGCTTTTAAAATATAATCTTTCATGCTTTTACAAGTACAATTCTTATTTTCAAAATGAAATCTTTTATGCAGACACGCAGCATATAAAAGTGACCAGGGAAGAGCTTCTCTGGGTGCTGTAGGGCATGGAGCTGACTGTTTGCCTCCCCTTGGCCCCAATCATGGTCCCAGGGATTTTTCTGGGAAACCTTGGTGCTCTGCAGAGCACTCACCACTGCCGATCAAATTCTTCCACCCAGCAAATGGGTTTGAGCCCTTGCAGTGTGCCAGGTGCTGGGCTAGAAGCTGGGGAGAGAAGGATACAACAGACAAATAGAATCTCTGTCTTTAGTGAGCTCAGAGTCTAGTAGACAGACACCCATCAAACTCACATTAAGAATAAAATATAAAATTGGAGCTTTGAGAAGTGTTAAAAAGGAAAATTACACTGTGCTTTGAGAGAAGGAGACAGTTGAGAAAGACAGATGCCTTTTGACGGAATTGCCCGTGGCAGAGGGAAACTTCCCAATGGACTGTAGTGGGAGGTGTGGCTGAGGAACCGTGGGGAAGCCCATGTGGTTGGAGAACGAGGCAGGAGTTCCTGCAGAAGTAGGCAGGGGCTAGACTATACAGGGCACTGTGTGCCATTAATAAATGTAAAAATAAATAAATTAATAAATAAAGTTGAATTTCCTCTAAAGAGTTGGAGCTTTTGAGGGTTTTAAATAGGGTCATGGCAAAATCAGATCTCTTTCTCTCTCTGTCTCTCAATTACTCCGGCTGCTGCACATAGAATGGATTAGAGCGTAGGCTGGACAAAAGTGGATGTGGAGTGAACAGTGAAAAATCTGGGCCAGGGAAGTGAAGGTGAAAATAAAGTGAGGGGATGTGTAGGAGTTAAATACCTTTGGGAAGAGGAGGGAGAATATTGGGGTCGGTCCTGTGTCTGGCTAGAAAAGCTGCGTTTCCTGAGGTTGGAGCCCTCTGCAGCTCTCTGGAGGTGGATCAGGTTTAGGAGGAGATTCGAGTCCCCTTCTGGACCTGTTAGATGGTGATACCTGGGAGATATCCAGATGGAAACAGATTTCAAGTTCTGTAGCTCTAGAGTTTTCTTCCAAATGTCATTTACTTAATCTTTGGAAAGGCTTACCATGCTGTCATCCCTGAGTGAGGTGTGGGGGTAAAACTGTGGCTGTGATGTGCTTCCTGCCCTGGAGGCACTGGGCGAGGAAATGGGATACAGTAGGATAGGTGCTGCCAGAGAAACAGTTCACACTGAACATGGTTTCTTTCCCCTAAGAAGGTCAGGAAAGTTAAGTTTCAGTTTTGCTGGATGAAGGATTCTGTTAGATGGAAAGTGGGACAAAAAACATTCTATGGAGAGAAAACAGTATGTGCAAAGTTTCTAAAGTGTGAAAATTGATGGTCCATGCAGGGACTTTTTTTTTTAATAATTTTTTGGAAATTATTGACATTTTGTTTTTAACAGTGTATACTCACTGTGATCTTACCATGGATCTTTGTAAACAAGTTATTATTCACTTTTTTTTAAGTGAATTTTATTGAGATATATTCACATACCATGCAGTCATACAAAGCGCACATTCAATTATTCACAGTAACATTATATAGTTGTGCGTTCATCACCAAAATTAATTTTTGAACATTTTCATTACCACACACACAAAAATAATAAGAATAAAAATTAAAGTGACCTTTTTTGATTGTTTGTTTGTTTTTGCCAGCTTTTTCCTACTCATCCATCCATACACTGGACAAAGGGGAGTGTGGTCCATATGGCTTTCCCAATCACATGGTCACCCCTCATAAGCTACATTTTAATAAATCGCCTTCAAGATTCAAGGGTTCTGGGTTGTAGTTTGATAGTTTCAGGTATTTACTGCTAGCTATTGCAATTCATCAGATCCTAAAAAGGGTTGTCTATATTGTGCATAAGAGTGCCCACCAGAGTGACCTCTTGGCTCCTTTTGGAATCTCTCTGCCACTGAAGCTTATTTCATTTCCTTTCACATCCCCGTTTTGGTCAAGAAGATGTTCTCCATCCCACGATGCCGGGTCTACATTCCTCCCTGGGAGTCATATTCCACGTTGCCAGGGAGATTCACTCCCTTGGGTGTCTGATCCCACGTAGTGGGGAGGGCAGTGATTTCACCTTTCAAGCTGGCTTAGCTAGAGAGAGAGGGCCACATCTGAGCAACAAAGAGGCATTCGGGAGGAGGCTCTTAGCCACAATTACAGGCAGGCCTAGCCTCTCCTTCATGCAGGGACTTTTAAATAGTTTGGTGTAGGCCAGCAGAAGAGTCTGTGTGTTATGGGAGATGATTGGAAAAGAGACCTTTTTGGGGTGTGAATGTTGAACTTGCGTGCCCTGCAAAGCAGAAGCCAGGAAAGGCTGTGAGGAGGGCAGGGGCACCCTTGGAGCTGTGGCCACAGGCTGCAGGATGGACTAGAGTGGGCTGGTGGCTGGGGTCAGGGAGCCTGGCTGGGTGATGCTGCACTTGTCCAGATAAGGGAGGAGAAGGGAGGGAACGGAGAGAGAAGGATGATTGGGAATTTAGGAAGCAGAATCTACTGCTCTTGGTGACAGAAGAGATACAAATGGCAGGAGATTATGTTGTTTCTATTGTGAACAAACAGATGATTGTGATACTATTAACTCCAACTGCCGACTCCAGATGATAAACAGTTTTGGGGTGAAGTAAGTTGTGCTTTGGACTTGTTGCATGAGAGGTTCCTGGGGGGGGCCCTGAACTTCCCATGGGCAGTCAGAATGAAGTGAGCCTGTTGCTGCTCCTGTGATTCTCCAGCAAGTGGTAAATGACCTAGCCTGTATCATGCTGCATTCCAATGATTTGTTTATGAGTCTCTCTTTGGATTGTGAATATTCTTGAGGAAAGGAACTGGGTCACAGCTTTCCTCTTTCCAGAGGGTATGTTGTAGAGCACTGTCTATCAAAGATCTTTTACTGCAACTTACAGCAAGAAATAAATTTTATATTATGCACAGACACATGTCTAAAACCTATCTAAAGCAAAACCAAAATACTCACAGCATCTGTGGTGCATTTTCTCCTCTCCCCTTCGCTCCCTCTTTTATCCTCCCTATCTCCTTCCTTCCCTTCCTTTCCCTTCTTCTCTCCACTTCCCATCTCTCCTCCTCTTCTTTTTTCTATTCAAATTTCATTTTATAAAATTTACCACTTTCTATACCTACCTTGGGACCCTAGTGGGTTGTGGTCCACAGTGTAGAAACCACTGATGGAGAGCATAGGATGGGGCAAAAATCCTGGAATCTGTAGTCAGACAGACTTTGAATTCTACTCTGCTGCTGAATAGCCATATGACCCTGGAAAAGTCATTTAACCTTTCAGAGTCTCAATTTTTCTTATCTGTAAAATGGAGATAAATGCCTGGGTCATAGTGAAGATAAAATGAGAAACCAAATGCTCATAAACAAACCTGGTTGTATTAGTATCTTTGGCTGTTGTATCAAATTACCACAAAATTAGTGGCTTAAGATAGCGCAAATTTACTATTTTACAGTTCTGGAGATCAGAAGTCCAAAATGGTTCTTGCTGAGCTAAAATTAAGGTGTTGGCTGGACTGTGTGCCTTCTGGAGGCTCTAGGGGAGAATCCATTCACTTGGCTCTTCCAAGCTCTTGGAGGTCCCATACATTCCTTGGCTTGTGGCCCCCTCCTCCACCTTCAAAGCTGGCAGTGTGAGATCTTCAAGTCTCTCTCAGACTCTGACCCTCTGTCGTCTTCTTCCTGATTTATAGAACCCTTGTGATTGCATTGGGCTCAGATAATCCAGGACAATCTCCTCATCTCAAGGTCAGCTGATTATCAACCTTAATTCCATCTGCAACCTTTATTCCCCCCGCCATGCAACACAACATAGTCACAGGTTCCAGGGGTCAGGGCACGGACGTCTCTGGGGTGCCATTATTCTGCCTACTGCATTGATACACTGGGTGGACCCTCATGGGTGTTCAGTAAACAGTTGATGACATCCAAGTTCCCTTTTAACTCTAAGATTCCATGAGATTAAAAAATATTTATATATTTATAATTTAAGCCAGGGTAACACAAAGCAAACAAATTTAAGTCTTTAGTTTCATATTCAACCTTAAGCCAGATTGCCCTTTTACATTTGGGAAACTGTTATCTGAATCTGGGTGTAGGGCTTTGCATTTAACTATTTTGAACAGCAGTTTAAGATACTTTTGGTTCCAGGCATCATTATCAAAGCATCTTTTAAAAATGCTTTGTTTCAACTGAGAATGTGGTCAGCATGCTTTCAATGTCAATGTTTAAGTAAATGATAAAACTGTTGAGCAGACCAGGCCTCAGGCTAGAATCTAGCTTCTCCTACTCTGAAACTGATCAGTAATCAATATTTCTGTTTGACATGAAAGAGAGAAGGAGAGGGGAGAGCCGAAAGGGAGAAGAGAAGGGATAAGGGCAAGCTGTATTTCTGAGAATGTGAGACGAAACAGATGCTTTTCTCTGGGGATTGGTATCTTGAAAAAAAAAAGTGCAGTTACAATAAGATCAAACTTCAATAAATTTCTATATTATTTCTGTATTATTCTCTATATTTTCAGCATTTCTCCTAGACTGCACCTGGAGCTATGTACAAGGCTCATACTGTTCTAAGTTAGAAAATCTTCCTCCTCCTGCTGATGAGATTAAAGAGCTAAATCCCTGAATACTCAACTAGCCTACAAGCCTGTAAACAAGGACACTTCCTAATGCTGTTGCGCCTTGACCATAATGAGATTTGGAAGAAGGAGGGTCAACAGCAGCACTGAAGGACTCTGGGAGCTCTTGGAGCATCTTAAGATGTGCTGAGAAGGGCGACCTAGGGCCAGGAGTCAGGAACTGTGAGGGTGAGCTTATCAGAGCGCTGCCTCCTCCAAAGTGTGTGTGTGTGTGTGTGTGTGTGTGTGTGTGATAAAGTGGACATAAAGGACCAAAACAGCCAGCGGAAAGGAGGCAAAGGATGGCACCGCTCATCCCACTGTGTGGCCTGACATCAAACATGAGGAATTTTTCAACCATCTGAACGATCGATTGACTTTTTCAGACCGCATTTGTCCTTCCCTACTGGTGAAGAATTGCTTTTTCCATTTTCTATATGTATCTATCTATCTGTCTATCAATCAATCATCTATCTATCTATCATCTATCTACCTATTTATATCGGATAATATATTTATATTGCCTCTGGATGAATGATTGAATCATGTAATTGTAGGCTGGATGTTTGACATCATACCGATTTAGGTTAAGACTGTTCTAGACTGAGATGATTTGCTTTTCTAAAACCATGAACAGGGTCCTTGGTGTGCACATTTCTGTAACCCTGTGCCTATGCCAGAGCAGAACATCGCTAAAATTTTTGGTGAATTTAAGAGGAAATAGATTCATATTGTTTCTTGATGGACTTTTGTACCCATTTCCTTGACTCCTGGGAAATAATTAAGGGCAGTTGAACTCTGCTGCCCCTTTTGTGAGAATCAGACCCACGAGCAAATCTCTCTTGGGCATTTGCTGATGAACTATGGGAACTTGAGACAATTATTTAAGTTATCTGGGTCTCAGTTTACTCACCTATAAAATGGTAATAATGACATTCCCCACCTTGCAGAATTATCATGAGAATTAATTAAGATCATGTACCTCATGCCCCTAACACAGTGCCTGGTCATGGTGGAGTCTTAATCCATGGTTGTTGTTGGAGGAGACTTTAGGGAAGTCACTGATTGATCCTGGTGGGTTGTTCCAACTGATCAGATGGAATGGCTTGTTGTACATGTGATTTTCATTTCCCTCTGGCTGTGGCCCTCTCTGGCATCTGTCCTTGCTCAGGATGTTTGGGCTTTATGGCTGCAGGAGCCAGTAGAAGATGAGCCAGAGAGAAAAGCCCCTGGAGGGGTGGGGGCTGGGGTGAGTCCAACCTTAGGGCAGCTCCTTCTGCTGAAAAAGGGGTTTCTCTGAGCCTCTTTCTTCACCCCAGGAAGGATTTTGCAGTTGCCTACTTCAAGAGGTGCTCCACAGAGTGACATCTCTCTGGCCTTTTGGCTGTGTTCATGAATGGCACATACCCCACAGAGAAACTGTGATGGGAAGACGTGTGAGTCAAACTTTCAGGAGCAGATTCTGTGATGCCCTGGAGGGACTGGCAGTGGAGTAGGCCTGACCCACACTGGAAGTCGGTGCATGCAACATGGAGAAGCTCCACTAAGTCTCTTTCAATGTCTCACCCACTCCCCCTAAACCTTCAGACTCTGCTCAGACTTTTCGTCCAGGTTGTCTCTTCCTCACGTCCTGTCCCAAACACCCTATATGCACAAGTCCCATAGCACTACCCTGATGGGTGGCATCTCCAGCTACTAGTGGAATCCTTGGCACATCATGGCAACTGCTTGAGTTTTTCTGTCCTATCTGAGTCAGGATGATTTTGGCTGAAGTAACAGAACACTCAACGGACACTGGCATGATTTGTGAAGACATTCATTGTTAACCTGCAAAGCAGTTTAGAGGTGGGCAGTTCCAGGGTCTTTGAATGACTCAAAAATTTCATCCAGGATCCAGCCTCTTTATATCCTTCGGCTCTGCCATCTTGTGTTGGCTCTTCAGCCTCAGGTTTATACCTTATGGCTGTAAGACGGTGGCTGCAAGATGGCTGCTCCAACTCCAGGGCACCATGTATTTGTAGCACCATCCCAATAAGGGTGGAGCCTGGAACTTTCTCCTCAGAGAGATTTTGTCTTTTTATCCTAGAAGTGAGGGTCTTCTGCAGACTTCTCTTTATACAGAACCATGCCCACCCCAAGATCAATCACTGGCAAAGACAAGTGGATTCCCATTGGCTTAGAACATTCACGATCCATGTCCTGGAAGGTAGGGTAGGGGTACTTCCTTCTCTTTAACCCAGAGGTCTCTGCCCATTAGTGGGAAGATGGAGAGGAATAGCTGTAGGAATGACAGTGAAAAACGTTTGCCAAAATGCCCACATGTACCTCTCCAAACTTCTCCCACCTCATTTGCCTCCTTCCCAGGTGCCAATCCATGACCCATGCCTGTGACCTTTGCTTTCTTGTAGAGGTCAAAATCCCCACTAGTGTGGTAATTCTAAAGAGTTAAGGCATTTCTTCCTTCACGGGATCATTTATATTTAACTGGTTATTTAATGAGTGATTCCTATAAGACATGGGACATCTCTTGATGCAATTCTGGGTCATCTTACAGAAAATGGAAGGAATATTTATAGGGAAGGTACACTCCCAGCAATCCCTCAAATCTTAACTCTCATATGATCCCTTGACCTTGCAGGACAGAACAGATGAATTTAAACAATATTGTAACATATGTCTGTGTGTGGGGGGAGCAAGTCACATGATTTTTCTGAGGGATGGTGGAGGGTTTTCTGAGGTGTAGGGCTGGGGGTGGAGGGACAGTTTGAAGGTAATCATGAGAGTTTGCATTCATCACGTACTTCTCAAAGTGCTTCCCGAAATGGCCTCTCTCTGTGTTCTGTTAGCTTTCTTCACTCATGTGTCACTTTAATTTTTCTCTTATTTATTTTATGTATCTTATTTCATTGAGTTTTCATGGAAGGTTGAACAGTTCCTGAGAAGCTGGTTTGTTGCAAACAGGTAGGAAGTGTTGGTTTGGGGAAAAATAAAGGACCAACATGATACACTGTTGGGCACTGGGAGAAAGCAGTATAGACGGCCAATTGGAGTCTCTTAAATCAATACCCATTCCTTCATAACCCCCTCCTGCCTTCCAGCCTTCTATTCTTATGATTTTGGAAAACACAGATATTTCATATGGAGACTCTGTTCCAGAAGTGTCCACAGATGGCTATTCCTCTTTCTTAGCGGCAGCTTAGGGTGGCTAGAGCATGGCCTCTAGATAGACATACTTTACATCCTGCCTCTGATACCTGCCAGCTGTGTGATTTTGGGCAAGTTGCTTTGGTTGTCTGAGCCTCAGTTTTCTCAGCTGTAAAATGGAGATTATCCCGTGTACCTTGGGAGGCTGTTGTGAGGTAAAATAAGATAAAGTGCCTGTCTAATCTTTCCCATCCACCATCCATTTTGGATGTTCTGATTCAAGGTTTGGAGAATGTCCAGGATGTTTGTTTCAACAGAAATACAGAATGGCCCTATTCTTTTTCTAAGGTAAGGCAAAAATGGCACATTATTCTCCTTTTCAACATTTCTGCAGCCTCTGGAGAGGTTTTCCAGGATCTCATGATGAGATATGAGAAATATCTAGATGCTGATTTGCAAATTCACAGCACTTCACTCATACTTTCATTAGACATTCATTGAACATCTACTGTAGGCCAGGCATTGGGGATTTATGAAAGTCAGATGCTCCCCTTCTCCTTCACTTTGGAGGAGACTGAGAGGGAACTGGTTTCGGGGCAGTGTGGACAGAGCCAAGCTGAAGATGTGTGTGCGGTGCTGTGGGAGTGGAGGGGAGAGACAGTTCCATCCAGCGGCGTTTGTGCAGGGGGTGGAGGGGCACAGGTTTGGGTAGGACTCAGATGGAGCAGAGAGCCTGAGCAGGGATTTCAAGGATCAGTAGGAGGTAGCAGGATGGAGAAGAGGGGAAAGAAATTCCTGACAGAGGGAATAGCAGGGGAAAATACAAGAAAGGGGTATGATACAGTTAAAGATATATAAATGCTCTGCTCAAAATGAAGAAATCTTTGTGGAAGTGGAGGGGATGAGAGTAGAAAGCTAGTTATTTAAACTTTATTCCAAAAGTGATGGTGACCCTTGGTGGAATGACACCAGATTTTCATCTGTGGAAAGATGAGAGAGGTGGAAAAGATGGCGGAAAGATGGCAGAGGTGGGGCAGGGCTTAAAGCCCAGACCAGCAGGAGGTAGATGGAGAGCCCAGGAGAGGGATGAGGGATAATTGATTAGCTTGGGGCTGTGGGGCCTGAAGATATTAACCCAAGAAAGTGGCCAAATCAGGATCAAAGAATCAGCTTATTAGTGACAATGTTGGTTGGGAGAACAGGGTAAGGCTCCCACCTCCCCTTTGGGCTTAAACTCACCTGCCCCAAAGCAGGCAGAGAAGACTAGCCTAGGGAATCACTACCTTTGTGCATTTACCATTAGGAAGGGAGAAGAGAAGAAGGAACACTGCTTAGGAGAATAAGACTTCTGAGAGATAGAGAAAGAAAGAGAGCAGGCAATAGGAAGGGCCTTCTAACAAGAAATGCTTAATTCTGTAACCCCACTGAACAGAGAAACTTAAGTCTGAGAATGTCTGGTTCTCATGTCTCTCACCAATCAGGTAAGTCATATTTCCTCTCCCAGGATGACTGGTCAGGGATTTGTTGAAAGGTACAAGGGTTTCTCTGATCCTCTGCTCCAGGGACAGGGGCAGACATCTCTCCTTTATAGAAATGTGTGGCTGGGGAAGGGAGAAGCCACATGAAATCAGGCTTGACTTCACAGGATGCAGTGACTGAATGGATGTGATTCCATTTGTGATAATCATCTGCTCACCTGCCAGTTGCCCCATTAGATGAAAAGCAACTCGAGGGCAGGTATGATCCTATTTGTTTCTGCAACATCATCTTCTTGCACAATGCCTGACGCATAGTAAGGGCTCAGACAAGTTTGCTGAATCAATGGCATGATTCCTTTTCTTCTTCTTTTTTTTTTTTTTTTCACCTTTTTATTTTGAAATATTTTCAAACTCACAGGACCTTGCAAAAATAATATAAAACCCTATACAGGGGACTCCAACATATCTCCCACCCAGATACCCAGGCCACCAACTTTTAACATTTTGCCAAATTTGCCCTTCCTTCCTTCCTCCCTCCCTCCCTCCCTCACTCCATCCTTCCCCCCCACCTCTCATCTATCTACTTTTCTAAGCATTTGAGAGTAGGTTGCATACACTTAATTCTTCTGTGTACATTTCCTAAGAATAGTATATTCACTTATGTAGCCACCTTAAGTATAGTTAGTTATCATGTTCAAAAAATTTAACATTGATACAAAAGCTTACAGTCTATGCGTCACTTTTTTCATATGTCCCAATAATGTCCTTTTGGGCATTTTTATCCTTAATTATTATACATATATTTTCTTTTGTTTTGTTTGCATGTTCCATATCCCCTAATACAGCATAAAATCTTTAAGGATAAAGGTTTCACATTCATTTTTGTCTCTAGTACCTAGCACAGTTCCTAGCAGATGGTTTGTGTTCAGAATAGTTTGTTGAATTAAACAAATGCCAAAACTTAATGAGAAAGTCATGCAGGGGTCCCAGTTCAGAGGATTCATGAGTGAGTGTAGATTAGATGAATGATTTACCTAAATGCCTGATAGGGAGGAAATCATATATCACATCAACTTGCTGTTGAATTGAAAGGAAATTCTTTCACGCTTAGGGACAGCTTCTGCCTGGGAAGGGAAGGGCTGATGACTGGGTCAAGCACTAAGGTTGCTGTGTGTGTCTCTGTGTGTGTGTGTGTGTGTGTGTGCACGCTGAGTTGGGTGGGAATCCCCAGTGGCCTGTGATCTTTAATTCCTGTCTGGTCCCAGGGTCTTTGATCCTGTCCTAGCCCTGGGGCCCTTGCCTTGTTTGCATGATTCCCCTACCGTATCCCCAAGGCAAGGCTAGTATAACTCTCATGTCTATATTCTCTATAGTGAGATGCTGGACCACTGCACAGGAGAGTTCAGTAGCTAGTGGTGGCTGTGCTGGTTTGAATCTATTATATGCCCCACAAAAGCCATGTTCTTCAAGGCAATCTTGTGGGAGCAGACTTATTAGTCTTTTGATTAGGATGGAACCTTTTGACTGTTCCCATGGATATGTGACTCACTCAACTGTGGGTGAGACCTTTGATTAAATTATTTCCATGGAGATGCAGACCCTGCCCATTCAGGGTGGGTGTTGATTAGTTCACTGGAGTACTTGGGAGAAGTTAAGAGCTGACACAGACACTGAAGCTTGGAGATGCTTGGAGATGCAGACAGAATGATGTTTGGAGATGCTAAGCTAAGAGATGAAGCCCAGAGTTTGCCCCAGAGAAGCTAAGAGAGGACCCCAAGACACTTACAGAGAAATGCCCTTGGAGAAAGAAGCAAGGATGCACAGGCGCTGAGAGAGAGGAGCGGAGACAGAAGCCTGGAGACATTTTGGAGAAAGCCATTTTGAAACGCAACCTGGAAGCAAAGGACCAGCAGACACTAGCATCTCTGGAGCCATAAGCATTGATTATTGCCTAGGATTGGGGAATCCTTTGAAAAAGACTTCTTTTTCTCATAGGCTACAAGTGGTCAAGACTGACACTCCCCCTGAGCCTGTTTTCCCTCTCTCAGTAATGCTGTATGTTGCATGTCGTTGGCATGCTTCTGCCTCCTTCTCATTCAAAACCACACACTACTTTCAGCCTAATTCACTAGATTTTTTCCAACCTGCACATAAGTAATTCACACCAATTTTCCTGAGCATGAAGAAGGAGGTAACCACATTATGACACATTTGATTTACAGTATGAATATCTTATAAATTGCATGAAGCATTGGTATTTGTAATGGAATATTTTCCATTTTTCAGGTGTACATTATTTTAGGTATACATGAAGTGAGTGTGAACTAATAGACCCCACAGAGGTCAAAAGAGAGGAGAGGACAGTAGGCAAGTGGGAAGAGTTCAAATGAGGGGACAGTATACTTTCTGATCCAGTGCCCTCACTATCCTTTTAGGTGTTTCCGTCTATCAATGATGGATAAGGCTGAAGGCATAACTGAGACAAGGATCCACAGAAGGCATGGCTCTCATGACTACACAATGACATTGGAAACAATGAGACTGCTTGCAGTATACCAGAAATTGATTGGTTTTTTTCAATGGGGATTTATTAGGTTGAAAACTGATAGTTTAAGGCCATGAAAATGTTCAAATTAAGGCATCAAGATGTAGATACCTTTTCTGAGGAAAGGCTGATGGCATCTGGGGTTCCTCTGTCACATGGGAAGGCACATGGCAATGTCTGCTAAACCTTATATCCCAGGTTTAGCTTCTGATTTCAGTGGCTTTCTCCAAAATGTCTCTGGGCTTCTGTCTCAGTTCCTGTGTGTCCTTGCTTGCTTCTCCCAGGTGGTGGGGATAGGTGGGAGGCAAACTCTGGATTATATGGATTACATATCTTAGCTTCTCTCCAAAATGTTTCTCTAAGGTTCTCCAAGCATCTGGGTCTGTGTTGGCTCTGAGCTCTTTCTTTCTTCCTGAGCTCTCTTAAGGACTCCAGTAAACTAATTAAGACCCACCTTGAATGGGTGGGGTTACAGCTCCATGGAAATAATCTAACCAAAAGGTCCCACCCATATCTAGGTGGGGTCACATCTCCATGGAAACAACCTAATCAAAAGATCCCACCTACAACAGGTCTGTCCCCACAAGAGTGGATTAAAAGAATATAGTCTTTTACAGGGTACATAACAGATTCAAACCAGCACACAGCTGGAGATGCAAGGAATGATTGTCAGACCTCCTTTTACATCAAGCCTAGTGATATTCCCACATCTCTAAATATGGTGAAGATCATGAATTCTGATAATAATCCTAATATTAACCCCAACTGCACTAGTGTAGCTTTCTGAATTATTACAGGTGCTGAAACAGAGGGTTTGCGCATTGAGTGTATTTTGTTGGAGATGGGTAAAATGTGTGCTCCACATTGAAGAGAATGCTATTTTGAAATACATATCTGGATTCAGACTCTGTCTTCTTTCCTCATGAATTGACCTTGGCTAATTTATTAAGTCTCTCGGACTCAGTTTCCATCATATGTTAAACTGGGGCATTGCCACTTATATCTTAGCATTGTCGTCAAACAAGGCCATGCAGGTAAACAACATGAAACAGTACCTGGTACCTAAGTAGGTTCTCAATAAAAGTTAGATCTCTTCATTGTATGTTGTAGTCTATTAACATGTTAATCCAAGTGTAACAGGATGCCTTAATGGGACTCTTCATCTCCATTTGGCTGAGGTCCAATGCATTAGATGCCAACAACCCACATATAACAAAGCGAGATGCTATAGTTGAATGACGACTTGCAAAGGAGATGGAAAGCTTGATTTGATCCATAAGCCCCTCACCTGCATTGGTGGTTGTGGCTGAGATATGAATGCTAACATGTCCCTCCTGTGCTTTCCCACATTTCCTGGTCCCCTTGCAGCTAGGCGGGGCCATCTGGCTAGTTCTGGCCAATGGACTGTGAACGGAACACCTGTCACTTCTCAGCCAAAGCACAGAAGAGTGGGTACACTTCTTCAAGTCTTGGTGGCTGTGGCTGAGTCACAAGACTGAAATCTTCTCGATCACTGGGTCTCCCAATAGACAGCAGCAGCCTCATGAGACAACCAGTCTCCCAGCAGGCTTTGCCTGAGCATGGAACAGATTTTATTTAATTTTATTTAATCTTCTGACATGTTGAGTTACTCTGTCATTGCAGCCAAATGTGCCTATGCAAATGGGAGTCTTGAGGAGGAAATTGTCAGGATGTCATAGCATTTTCTTTCCCTTGTCCCATGGGGAAAGCTGCGAGAGCACTTCCCCTTCACTTGTGCCTGGTGTGAGGGGCTTTATGGAGACCACTTGGAAAGCTGGACGTACTCACCTGGGGTCCATGAGGCACAGAGGTTATAGGATCCAGTGGAGGATGTAGAAGGTGAGAGGCTGTAGCTGGCTGGAAGAGAGCAGGCTGCTTTGGGAGCAGGCTACGGATCCTGAGTTTGTGGGGCAAGGGTGAATGAAAGGCCACGGTGAGAGTCATGTGTAGGAGAACTGCCCCTGAATGACCTCTGAAGGACTTTGCTGGATCCTTTTCTGACAGGTTGCAGGTGAGCAGGGCTTGAGTCGGGGAACACACCCAGTCAGTTGGAGAAGACAGAGCCTGCCACAGGCCTCTGCACCCATGAAAGAAAGTGCCCATGAGAGAAAGAGTTGGCTGGAGGAAATCCTTTCTTGTCCGTGGAATCACCTCCATCCTGCCTCTGGAGGAAGGAGAGGCATCTTCTGAAGTTGAGGAGAGGGGCAGATGCACCAGGTGGGGAAATGGAGAAGGGGGACTGAGACCCTCCCTTGGATGAGGGGAGAGGTTGAGAGTTTTGACTGTTGCTTGGAACCCAACAGTTTTATGATGACGATGATGATGATGATTTGTTTAATTATAAAAGAGTGACAGGAAAGGTTTTGTTTTCTTTTTTTCCCCACTTTCCAACAGCAAAGAGCTGAATGGCTATTCTTTATTTATTTGTTTGTTTGTTTATTTATTTCATAAGCAGACTAAGATATTTTCAAGAGCGTTTTGTTAGGCATTTGATTTGATATCAATCACCCCAGCGAAGGTCTCCAGAATTCTCCTTTGGGTCTGTGCAGAATGACTTTGTCTCTTGTTTTTCACTAATTAGTGGGCAGTGGGACAAACGTGTCCATATCTCCTCCTGCCACTTCTTGTGGCGAGACTGGAATGCTGCAGACACTACTTTATGGTTCTGAGGATGGGAACAATTTGCAGAGAGCCAGAAGTTCTAACCTTCGCAGAGGACTCAGAGTAGCTGGTGCACAGTGTGAGTTCTGGGCTGTTTTCAGCAGAGCTAGACGTATAATCAAATAAGCACTAAGACTCTGCCCAAGCTCTTCATGAACGCTCTTCTTCCCTGGGCATTCAAGCACTGTGCTTAGATTCTGGCACCTAACTGAGGACTTAGGGATATTAAAAAATATACTGAGCAACTGAGATTCAGAATCCAGGTAAGGGCTTGTGTGTGCCCTTAGTGAAAAAGCAGGGATGAGGACCAAACTTTTTGATAACTCCTTAATCAGAACAGATGCTGGCCAGTACAGCAGCTCAGTATGTCCCACTGTGTTGATATTTTAGAGGGGAAACTTCCCTCGTTGAACAGTCACCAGGTTAGAAGATTCCCATGGTTCCCAACTTTCTTTTTTTAATTTTTTATTCAAAAATTTCCAAAATCTACAAACACTTTATACCCACCAAGCAATAACTTTTTGCATTTTTTTCATTTTAGGAAGAATTAGTCCCACAAAGCAGGTTTGAAAGGACAGAGAAGGGAAGCAAATTGTTTTGTTCTGCTGTACTCCTTTTAAAGATATGGTTTCACAAACACCACATTTGGGTAACTATTAATCAGGCTATCTGATTGCATTAAACTATGTCCTAGAAATGGAATAGAAACCTGAAATATGTAGTAGAGAGTCATGTTTTCTTGATTATGTCACAGAATATGAAACTGTGAGTAACAATCATTCTCCTAATTGATATAGAACAAGATCCTGAGAGCTCATGAGCCTTCTGTACACTTAAAACAGTATCTTAGAAAATCAATTAATTGTAATGCAAAATTGCTTGATAGAGCTCAGAGAAAAAATTGGCAATAATTTTCCTAAATGCCTTTTATTGTCTGCAGCAATAAAAACAGCAAAACTAGAGATTTTACTCTGCAAAACATGTTCCATGAAGAAATAAATAATTACACTTTTATCGACTGTACTTCATGTCTTTTTAAAATGGTTGTGTTTTATACGCCTCTAAAATGTTTTACCTTATCTACTCTTCCCCTGCAAGAGCAGCAAATAGCAGGGTGATAAGCTCAATAATTATGGACACTGTAGGTTCTGGAAGGTTTTCATGCTGGACTGAAGCCAATGGGCAGCATTGCTATCTGACGTCATCACACTGGGTTAAATGCCTTCTGGGATAAGTTTTCAGAGGATAACACTCTCTCTCTATTGGTACAGTCTTGTGGATGGTGGTGCTGGATAATGGACATATTCAGGGGCTGTGGAGATGGCTTTGGAGATTAAAACCCACAGATAAACCCTAACTTCACCACTGGATAACTGCAGTCTTGGGCAAGTCACTTAACTTATTTAGGCCTTGGTTTTTTCTATATAATGGGAATAATGACATGAACTATCTAGTTTACTCTGAGGGTTAAAGGTAACAATACAGATAAATCACTAACCCAGTGTCAGGTAAATGTTACCCAAAATGCTAATGAAATAAATAGAATTAATTTAGAATGATGATACAGTGATAATAATGAGAATGATAAAAGAAAGTTGCTGTAAGGATAAAACAGCAAAGATGAAATGATAACTGGATAACTGAAAAATACAAAATGATAAAACTATGTAAAATTTATACGATAAGAATTACAACAAAATGGGCATACCCTATAGTCAAAAGACATGCATCTTCCCTCTTTCAGATTTTTTTTTTTTTAACTAGGATAGGCTTGATATTCTCTTTTAAAATTCAGGAAAGAATGAACAATTATGTAAACTATTTAGTACTATTTCTTCTTAAATAAGATCATGTAGGTAAAGCACTTAGTACATAGAAAAGGCAACAAAATTTGCATCCTTTCACTTCATGGTTCTAGCCTGCTTAGTTTCGATGAGAGGCCACTTACTGATGGCTTTGCAGATATTCCCCTTCCGATTGTATTGTTGGTGCTGCAGTACTATTGGAATTACCTTGACAAGGAGTGAGCAGGGTCTATTTGGCATGCTTCTCTGGATGTGGACTGGCTCTCCCAAACTTCTGTTTCTAGAAATAAAGATAAATTTACAAATCTCTCTCTCACTTTTGTACAAAGATGACAGGGGATTGTTGTTTTTTTTTCCTTGTAGAGAGATTGGGTGTGTTCACCTAATGGAAAAACTGCTAAATTCTAGGAATATCCACCCTGCAGCTCATGCCCTACTGAGCACACTGATCCTGGATCTGCATCTGTGGTTCTTACTTGCAGAGTCGGAAGCTGTCTGCAGCTGTGAATCTGCTGTGACTGGGCCCTGGGTTGAGAGTTCTGAGCATCCTCAGGAGCAGTCGTGTATGTGGGAAGGGTCTGGGCAACTGAAGGGAAGGGGTTTTTCTTTTTTTTTTCCTATTGGTTATTCTGTTAAGTCTGTCCATGCATTGTGGGATGAAAGTCAAGGTAGAAGGACAGCGTGAAAACAAATGGCAAGTAACCAAGGTGCTGTCTCCATTGTACACAGGTTTTACCCATCCAGGTACACTCTGGTTTACAGATCATTTAGATGCTTCTTTTTCTCTGTCCTTCCCTAGCAGGGTACCATTTGCCCTTTCCCTGAGGGTGTTATTTCTCAGACAATGACTGTAATAAATAACAAATATAAACCATCTATTTCCCTCTGGCCAGCAGCTTCCTAACGCCTGTAAAGTCATATGTGTGTGCTATGTATGTGGTATCACTTTTATCCTGGCTCATTTATCTGCTTTAGTTTTAATTCTCCTTGTTCTCTGTGTATCTCCTTCATTGGTAACCTCCCAGAGACTGCAGACAGGATTGATCTATTTTCCTTTTAATTGTTTTCCCCCATTATAAAAATATCATGCCGATCTTAGACTATTTGGAAAATTTGAAAGCAAGTGAAAAAAAACCCCACACAATTTGAAATCCTACCACTGAGAGATACTCACTATTTATGTATCAGATTTCTATCTTGGCTTTCCTTTTACATATATGTATAGTTGAAATTGTTCTAAATACTTAGTTTTGTGTCTTTATTTTTATTCCATTTAACATTATATTATGAGCATTTCTTTACCTCAATAAGCATTTTTTTTTCATAAACTTAATGGTGTGCTATATTTGTTGCATGGATATTTTTAATTTATTTAACCTTTCCCTTATCATTGTATCCAATTTTTCACTGTCACAGATAATGCCGCAGTGAACATCTTTCCCCATAAATCTTTGTCAGCACTGCAGAGGTCAGTATACACAGTGATAACTGCTTTCGGGAGAGGTTGTATCCCTTTATGGTCCCTTCGGCAGGGTGCCAGAGCTCCAGTGTCATCGAACTCCCTCTATCACCATGAACAACCGTTTTACTGCCTACTTTAGAAACCTAAGCAATGGCATTTCGCCATTATTTTAACAAATATTTCTTTGATAATTAATGTAATCTATATGGCCCACTTTACTTATTCAGGGTACAAATGTGATCATGTGGTTCCAACTTTCCCAAAGAATTATTCAAATATCTACAACCAATATTGACCAGAAGTTCAGTATGTCCCTTTTGCTACCCCCAGCACCATCCCCATTTCTGCCCAGGCTGAGAATCTGCCATCTGGGTTTTTCTGACTTCCAAGTGTTCTGGGATGAGAGAACAGGGGAGTGACTATCACCTCGGCCAGAGGCTGACAAGGGTGTCACTGCTCAACTGGCCTTGCGACCTTCAGGTCCTCACCCAGGTGCCCACACAAAGCTCTCCCATTGTCTCTAAACTCAGGGATTAGGTCAGGTTGGCTGGGATGGCGGGGGGAGGGGAATGCCTATAGAATAATCACATGCTACCCCAGAACCACCGTCCCTGGTGAACGTCAGCTCCTCCTGCTGTGTCTGAGCCACTCGAGTCCTCCTCTCTCCTGCTGAGGTTCCACTGGTGTCCTGGATAGCCTCTTCTTTCAGCAGACCTTGAGGGTCAGAAACACCTGGTCCAGCCAAGGGGCCAATTTAGAATATGGAACCAGGGGTGGACATGATCTCAGAAGAACCCTGGGCTCTGAATGCAAATGGCTCCACTCCTTCCTAGAGATCTGACTGTCAGGGAGAGGTAGCTTTTGCTAAAGCATTGGAGTGAGAATGTGTTCTCTGGGGTCTGACTGCCTGAGTTTGAATCCTAGCTTTACCATTTGTGAGCTGTGTAATCTTGCACAATTTGCTTACTCTCTTTAAGCCTCAATGTCCTCAACTATAAAAGAGTGATAATGCAAGTACCTTCCTCAGAGGATGGTGGTAAGGATTAAATGAGATAATTCATATGAGGTCATAGCATATTTCTGGGCACAAAGATAGTACTCAACAAAAGTTAGCCACCAGATTACTATGCTACATAAAATCCAAACAATCTGATTAAACGAAATTGCAAATTTTGTTATAAGGGGGACATCTCCATAACGTGGAGAAACTGCTGGCGACTTATTTCTTATTAAAAAGTAATCTGCCTTAAAATTTAATTGATTAATAAGATTAAACTTTACCCCCAATATTATTATTTGATGTGTTTATTTGCTGTTTAGTGAATTCTGCTTCCTTTTTTAGAATTATATTTTTATTTTGAGAAAACTGTATATTCATAAGCAGTTTTGAGAAATAATACAGAGAGATTGTAGGTAACCTTTCCCAGCATCCCCTATTGGTAACGTCCTGTAAAATTTTAGTACAATATCACAATCAGGTTATTGACATTGATAAGATCAATATACAGAACATTTCTATCACCACACCCTCATGTTGTCACACACACTTCCCTCTGCCACTGCCCTACTCTCCTCATACTAAACTCCTGGCAGCCACTAATCTGTTCTCCATTTCTAGAATTTTACCATTTCAAAAATGTTTAATAAATGGAATCAACCAGTGTGCAACCTTTTGAGATTGGCTTTTTTCACTCAGCATAATTCTGTGGAGAATTGTCCATGTTGTGTGTATGAAGAGTTCATTCTTTTTATTGCTGAATCATAGTCAATGGCAAGAACAGATCAGAGTTTGTTTAGCCATTCATACGTTGAAGGACATCTGGGTTGTTTCCAGTTTCTGGCCATTAGGGATAAAACTGATGTGAACATTTGTGTTCAGTTTTTGTGTGAACTTAAGTTTTCATTTCTTTGGGAATAAATGTCCAGGAGTACAATGCTGCTCATGTGGGAGTTGCATGTTTAGTTTTTTAAGAAACTGCTGAACTGTGTTCAAGTTTTTTAAGAAACTGCTGAACTGAACTGTTCAAGTGGTGGTAACATTTTACATTCCCATGAACAATGCATGAGTGATCCATTTTCCTTGCATCCTCGTCAACAGTAGGTGTTACCACTTTTTTTTTTTGGCCATTTTGACAAATGTATAGTGGCATCTCATTGTGGTTTTAATTTGCATTTTTCCAGTAGCTAATGAGGTTGAACATCTTTTCATGTGTTTAGTTATCTGTACATCCTTTTCGGTGAAATGTCCATTCATGTCTTTGCCCATTATCTAATTAGATTGTTTGATTTTTGCTGCTGAGTTAATTTTAAAGGTTAAATTAGTTTATTACGATTGCAATTATAATTAATTTTATTTAAAACAGTTTTTTATAGAGAAGTTGTAGGTTTAGAGACAAATCATGTAAAAAATACAGTGTTGAGTTTCAAGGGTTTTTTATATATCCTAGATACAGTCCTTTTGTCAGATCTATGGTATGTAAATATTTTCTTCTGGTCTGTAGCTTCATATTCATCCTTTTAAAGAGGACTTCTGCAGACCCCAAGTTTTAAATTGTGAGGAAGTCCAGTTTCTCAATCTTTCCCTTTATGGGTTATGTTTTTCGGTGTGAAGTCTAAGAACTCTGCCTCTCTCTAGGTCCTGAAGGTATTCTCTCATATCTTTCTGCTACAAGTTTTTAATTTATGCATTTTACATTTAAATCCATGATCTATTTTGAGTTAATTTTTGAATAAGGAATAAGACTTAGCTTGAAGTTATTATTACTATTTTTTAAAATCATGGATATCTGATTGCTCTGGCACCATTTCTTGAAAAGGCTATCTTTCCTCCATTGAACTGCTTTTGCACCTTTCTCAAAAATCAGCTGGGCGTATGTCTGGGTCTATTTCTGGGTTTTATGTTCTATTCCATTGATCTATGTGTCTGTAACTCCCCCAGTAACAAACAGTTTTGATTATTGTAGCTATATAATAAGTATTGCAAGCAGGTAGACTGATTCCTCTCACTTTCTTCCTCTTTTTCAAAATTGTTTTAGCTATACTAGTTTCTTTGCCTTTCTATATAAATTTTAGAATAATCCTGTTCACATCTACAAAAAAACTTGCTTGGACTTTTATAGGAATTTTATTAAATCTGTTTATCAATTTTGGAAGAAATGACCACTTTACGAAGTTGAATCTTCTAGGCCTTGGAGAAGCATGTCACACCATTTATTTATATTTTCTTTGATATATTTTTCTAGCATTTTATAGTTTTTGGTGTGTGAGCCCTGTACATATTTTGTTAGATTTACGTATAAGTATTTCTAATTTTTTAAATTTTGGTGTTCATGTGTTCATTGATGGTATAAAGACATACAATAGATTTATATATGTTTATCTTGCATTTTGTGACCTGCTGAACTCACTTATTTGTTTCAGTAGGGCTTTTTAAACAAAAAAATGTAGATTTTTTCAAATTTTCTGGGTAGACAATCACGTGTTCAAATAGGGATAGTTTTATTTCTTCCTTTCCAATCTGTATGCCTTTTATTTCCTTTCCTGTCATATTTCACTGCTAGAACTTTTAGTGTTATGCTGAATAAGAGTTGTTAGAGCAAACCCTCTTGTCCTATTCCTGATCTTAGGGAGAAAGCAGGCAGTCTTTCACTTGTAAGTATAATATTAACCACACTTTTTCTTTTTTGACAGGTGTTTGTTTTGGTTTCCTAGGCTGCTGAGAGCAGATACCATAAAATAGGCTGGCTTAAACAATGAGGATTTATTAGCTTACAGTTTGAGGCCATGAAAGTGTCCAAATCAAGGCATCATCAAGGTAATGCTTTCTTCCTGAAGACTGGCTGCTGGCGATCCTTGGCTCCTCTCTCACATGGCAAGGCACACAGCAGCATCTGCTGGTCTCTCTCCCTTCTCTTCCACGTTTCATTAATTTCAGCTTCTTGCTTCTGTGACTTTCTCTCTCTGTATTCATTCCATTTGTAAAGGACTCCAGTAAGAGGATTAACACCCATTTTGAATGAGGTGGATCACACCTTAACTGAAGTAGCCTCCTCAAAAGTTCCTACTTATAATGGGTCCACACCCACAGGAATGGATTAAACTTAAGAACATGTCTTTTTGGGGGTGCATACCATTTCAAACCACCACAATGCTCTTTATCAAATTGAAGAAGTAGCCTGTACTTCTAGTTTTCTGAAAGTTTTTTTTATCATTAATGTGTGTTAAATTTTGTAAAATGCCTTCTCTGCATCAATTGTATGATCATGTGATTTTTCTTCTTTAGTCTATTATTATGGTGGACTACATTGTTCGATTTTTGAATAAAGAACAAGCCTTGCATCCCTGGAATAAGCTTCACTTGATCATGATATATATTTGCCAGTATTTTGTTAAGGATTTTTGCGTCTATATTCATGAGGGATATTGGTCTGAAATTTCCCTCCATCCCTCCCTCTTTCCTGGTTTTGGTATCAAGCCTAACTTCATAAAGTGAATTGGGAAGTGTTTTCTCCTCTTGTATGTTTTGGAAAAGATTGTATAAAATTAGTGTTAATTCTTTCAAGGGTTTGTAGAACTGTCCAGTAAAATTATTTGGGTCTGGGATTTCCTTTTTTGGAAGTTCTTTAATTACTAATTAAATTTCCTTAATAGTTAAATGGCTATTGAAATTATCTGTATTGTCTGAGTGGGTTGTGGTAGTTTGTGCTTGTCAAAAAAATTTGGTTCATTTCATCTAAATTGTCAGTCTTGTGTGTAGAGTTGTTCCTCTTATTTATTTATTATCTTTTGATGATTGCAGGGTCTATAGTGATACCCTTGTTTCGTTCCTTATATTGGTAACTTGTGCCTTCTCCTTCTCTTTGTTAGTCTTGCTAAAAGTTTGTCAATTTTATTCATCTTCTCAAAGGAAAAACCTTTTGTTTTATTGGTTATTTCTATTGTTTTCCTGTTTATAATTTTATTAAGTTCCACTCTTATTTAAATTACTTCTTTTTTTCTACTTACTTTGGATTTATTTTGCTCTTCTTTTTCTAGGTTCTTTAGGTGGAAGCTTTGATTATTGATTTAAGACCTTTTCTCTTTCCTACTGTAATGTATTTAGTGCTATAAATTTCTCTGGAGAAATCTGCTGTCATTTGAATGATTTTCCCCCTGTATTTAAGTTGTTATTTCTTTCTTGTGGCTTTTGAGATTTTTTTCTTAGTATTTGGTTTTCAGAAGTTTGACTATGATGTGTCTTGGTTTAGTTTCTTTGGGTTTATCCAGTTCGGGTTTTGCTCAGCCCTCTTTCTAGTCTCTTTCTGGGACTCTGATAATAAGAATATTTGAGCTTTTGATACAGTTCCACAGTTCCTGGAGACACTGTTTTTTTTTTTTTTTGTTTGTTTGTTTGTTTGTTTTTCAGTCTATAACTCTCTGTTGTTCAGATTGGATAATTTCTGTTGTTCTATCTTTAAGTTTGCTGATAGTTTCATTTGTCCTCTCCATTCTGTTGTTGAGTCCCTTCATTGAGTTTTATTTAGATTATTATATTTTTTAGTTCTAAATGTTCCATTTTGCTTTTAAATAAGAATATCTATCTATCTATCTATCTATCTATCTATCTATCTATCTATCTAATCTTCTGTTTCTTTGCTGAGTCTTTCTATTTGTTCATTTGTTTCAAGTGTGTTCCTAATTGCTCATTGAAGTATTTATATGATGGCTGATTTAAAATCTTTGTCAGATAATTCTAACATCTGTGTCATCTTGTTGTTAGTGTTTATTTATTTACTTTTTTTTAATTCAAGTTGAAATTTTCCTAGTTCTTTGCATGACAAGTAATGTTTGATTGAAACCTGGACATTTTGGGTATTATGTTATGGGACTCTGGATCTTATTTAAACCTTCTGTTTTAGCTGGTTTCTTGTAACCTTCCTCGAGTAATGGATGGGGAGCACTGCCTCATTACTGCCAGGGTGGGAATGTAAGTCCAGGTTTTCCATTTGGCTTCTGTTGTCACCCAAGTGGGAGAGGGACTCCTAATTAGTCCAGGGTGAGGCTTGGAATTCTGGTTCCCCACAAGGTCTTTGCTGCTATCACTCTGAGTTGGCAGGGTATGAATACTTTGTTACTGCTCCTAATGGGGTCTCCATGGACACCACAGCATGGAAGGGTTGCTCTCATTACTATTAGGTAGTGGCAAAAATCCTGACTATGCACCAGGCTGCCTCTGACGCCACCCTGGCACGGAGGTGGAGTGGTGCCTTGCTGCTTCTGGGTAAGTGTGGAAGTCTGGGCTTCCTCCATGATCTCCACTGACACTGTGGGAGTTGGATACCTTGTTCCTGCTGGTAGGGATGAAAGTCTTGGCTCTTGACTCAGTCTCCTTTGACATCACCTATGTGGTGGGCTTGGGACACCTATAGTCCAAAGAGAGTGGAAATCTATGCTCCCCACTCAGCTGTTGCTGACTTGGGGGGTGAGGTGAGGTCATAGTTTTATTCTGTGTGTTTGGCTGGAGAAGAGAAATTACTGTCTGAAAGTTTTCTGTCATGCTAGGCTGCCCCTTTCCTTGTTCCTTAACTAGGGAGAGCAGTTTTTTGTTGGGGCTTTTTTGTCTGCACTATTTCTAGGTTGCTACCTCTTTACTTCCAAGTCTGGGATATCTGAAGTAAAAAGAAAACCCAAGGAACCAAATGTCATTTCTTGGGTTCTGAGGTCCCTAGCCAGTCTGCTTTCTTCTCTATACCTTTCGGAATCTTCTTGTGTTTGCTTTACAGGATTTTTAGTTGTGCTTAGCAGGAGGAATGGGGAAAAGTATGTCTATTTCATCTTTCATAAGCTGAAGTCTCCCTTTTTCTTCCTTTTACAAAAATGAGGTTTACTGTCAGAACTACAAAAATATATATATTTTCCCATATGTGGTTATTTATATGCATTTCCAAGAACTATGCCATATTCTACCAGGCACTTAAAAAATCATACTGATTTGATGATATTGATGATGATGATGAAGTAGAAACTACTGGCTAAAATTAAATGCTTAGATCTTTGGCCAAATCTAATTATCCAGGCTGTCTCCTGTTGCCGTGGATAATTGAGAATTAATTCCGGGGAAGTCCAGTCTCAGTAGCCAATTTAAGATTTGCATGCTCACATCCTTGAAAGAAACCAAGTAGGAAGTAGGATTTTCAGGGCACTGGTCTGGAGGCTGCTGACAACAAAATTGAGTGACTTGGCCTCCAGCTGGGCTGGAACAATTCCTGCCGGAGGTCCACCCTGGCTCTGCTAATGGACCTTAGTAAGGCTGTAATGTTTTGGACAGTTAGAGCTGCAGTGAACAGCCTGCCACCTTGGTGAAATGCTGGGGACCTGCTCTATATGACCCAAATGCTGCAAAATTGAGGCTCTCCCAAGACTTAGAGAAATTTGGGTTCATAATATAAATGGACCTTTCAGGTAGCTTCCGTGCTTTCTGATCTCCAGAAGCAGGAGTTGTGCTCCTCAGGAAAATTCTGATTGGGATGGTTGTCTTGGCTGATTTTACCTCCATTCTCACCCTTCATTTGTTGAATCACCTATTTATTCCATTGTTCTTTCGCTTATTAAATTACATTATTTTCAAGAAGCATAGGGGAAGCATAAATGAAAGCATCCTTATTTTTCCTGATGGTATGGTAGTGGGCAGGGAAAACAGACAATGACTATTACATTTCATGCCACAATGGACAGAAGCAAATGATATTTTTGGAATGCAGAGCAGAACCATCTCATCCAGGCTTGGAGCAGACAGTAAGGAGATGACACCTTACCTCAGCATCAGAGAAAAAGAATTAGCCAAGTAAGGGGGGGAGCAAGAGAGTGAGGCAGAAAGAGGCAACAGGAGAGCAGTTGGGGTGTTGGGACCACAGGGTGGGAAATGTGGGGTGTGCTGAGAGGTGAGGTGGGGGGTAGGTGATGGAGGACACTATAGTCAGGCTACTGAGCCTAGATTTTAGCCTAAACACAATGGACAACCATGTTAGGTTTTTATAATGCAGGATAGTGGCATGATGTTCCAGAAGGATCATTCTGTCATGTGGAAGAGGAGCAGACTGGGGAGGGATAACCCTCTGTCCTAAGTGTAGTCAGTGGCCACTTCATTCTTGGAGGCATATAGAATGCTCAATTGCACTAAGATACGAGTGACTTTATGTGAGCTCAGGAGGTGTATTTTTTCATTGTAAATGTGGATCGAGAGAATGGGAGGCAGCCCTAATTTTAAGGTTTGTCATCAAGTCATATTCTATAGGTGACTATACATTTGCTGAGGTTAAGACCTGCTGAACTTTCTTTCTTACAACTCACACAAATAAGTGAAAGTTCTTATCATCAGATAAATTTTTTTCCATCTACCTATTGTGGCAACCCATGGCCTGAGCAAAACAGGCCTGCAGATCTTTGGTGCACAGCAGTCTGCATGACCTAGGCAGCTAAATGTTTAGCCTATTGTCTTTCTAAGCCAGTAAAGAAAAAAAGGGTAAATTGACCTTAAAATGTAACTTCATGGGAAGCAGGCAGGAAGTGAGAGGCTCTTAGTCTCACAAAAAGAGCAAAATGTAACTGTTCAAGTGTTATTCTAGTCCTTCCTGCACCACCTTTAGGTCAGAGTGACCTGTTCCGGCATCTATGCTCCCCCCACCCATAGGAAGGCCTTGTCTTAAACCCTTATAAAAGGCTTTCTGTCTTCTTTGCATTGCTCGGTCATCTTCCCTGCGAACGTCATGCCTGCCCGGCCTGAGAGAGCTGTCATGATCTCTCCATGACTTCTCACCCTGTAAGTAAGCCCTGAATAAAAGTTCATGTATCAGAAAATGCTCGTTGTCTTCTTTGGCCTTTGGACTGGCATGGCCCTCTTGGGCTGTGACATCTATTTATGTAAATAACAGGAAGGGACTTTCTTGTGGGTTGTGAAGATCGTCCCCAATGAGGAAATAGCTGCTTTTCAATGTGCTGGAAATATGATAGGAGCCAGGGGGTGGGGGGTGGAATGGGCCACTTCCCATTCATTTCCTGCCTTTTGGATCAGAAACTATTAAAATGCAAATCAAACCTTGAAACACGCAGCCAAGCAGAAATGGGAGAACTCAGGACAAAGAATGTTTGAGACATAGCTAGTGAGTTTGGGGAAGGGTGGGAGGTAGGCGGTAGGTGGTGGTATTTCCTATCCCCAGGAAACAGTACTGCTTTTATCAAAGGGAGGAAAAAAAGAAATTCCCTGGTTTCCAATGTCCTAAGGCCAAGTTTAATTAAGGCAAGAAAGGGCAGAGGGAAGTGATAAATAAAACAAAACCTAGATCTGTAGGAAACTGCCCTGGAGAAGTTACAGGAGCGTGGGGCTGGTAATCATCCTTACATGAGGGATGAGATATGTCAAGGATGGAGGATGTCGTGTGGACAATATAATGAAGCGCCATATGGGAGGAGACAGTAAAATCCAAACACCTTTTATAATAGCAGGACTTAGATGCAGGGTGCATGCATGAGCACCGTTTCTTCGCAGTTTGACAAAACAGATCTCAGATGGCTTCCTCTTTATGAACCTGGGGGATGGAAAAAATGTACCTGCAGGGAGATGTCCTTGGCCCAGGGCCACTTAAAGGTTTCTTTGGAGATAAGAAAGAGGAACATTGAGTGACAGATAATTTGTATGGTAAATGATCTTGGGGAAAAGAAATATGGGTAGAAACATAACAAGAGGCAACAAGGATACGTGGAGCAAATGAAAAGCCCAGTTGTCAAAAACAGGATGGCAACTCCAGGTTTGCCATTTTGTGGGCTGGGTGACTTGGGGCAAGTCACAACTTCTCTTTTCATCTGTTAGTCCACAAAATGGACTTACCCCATAGAGTTGTAACACGATTAAATAAACTTAAATTTGTAAGGCACTTAAGCAGTGCCTGGTGCATGCAAACACAATATATAAAAGAATTTAAAAAACTATGATGATGAGGGTTGTGTGCCTGAGCCATTGATGTATCTGGGGACCCAATTTGACATAGGAAAAGAATAAAAAAAAGTCATAAGGTAGCAGACACTACCTTGTAGTAGATGCTAGAGTCAAGGTGGTTAGAAATTAACACCAGCACCCAATAGGGGATGAGAAGCAACGGGATCACAAATGGGAGGCTGAGCTGAGAGTCAGGGGTGGATGGAGAAGGTATGGAAATCAGATCAACATCTTCTTGATTGCTCTGATCTGGGTCAAGCTGAGGGCATGGGTAAGCTCTGGGGAATCGGGTTTCCATCACTTTTGTTCATTGCTACTAAGCTCACTGCCTAGATGAGTGCCTGGTACCTAGCAAGCTCACTCAGTATTTGTTGAGTGAAAGACTCCAGTGTCCACTGGGCCACGAGAAGGTTGGCTTGGTATAAAGGAGCAGACTCAGGATGGACAACTGGTAGAGAGCAGCAACCTCAGGGTCAAGGGTACCACTGCTTTAAGCAGTCTGAGCTCTCTGGGGTATCTAGAATCAGAAGATCCTTAAGTTGGTAGTGGTAGAAGAAAGCCAAGGTAGGATTAAAGCAATGGAGTATATTTCTGAAGAAATGAAGAAGGATTTGAGTGCCTAGAATTATTGAGGTAGAATAAGGAAGGCTGAGGAATACCAGTTAATGTCTCTCTGGCTTTCTCTTCCTTCCCTTCTTCTTCCTTCTGGCTGTCTTTCTGCTTTTATCTACCAGTCTACCCTGAGCTGATATAAAGAAAGTAGAGTTCATCTAATTTTAATCTCTCCTGTGGACAGAGCAAGGACACAGTTGAGTGAGTTTAAGGCAGAGCTGAGAGCATTCAGTTAGCTTTTAAGAAAAAGTTCTTATCAGCAAAGAATGCTCACTCCTGAAATTTGTCGGTTAATGAGGCAAATGGGGAAAATTCCCTGGTGTAAGTGGTTCCTGCCAATAGCGTGATTCTCCTTTCTCTAAAATGCTGTAAGATCCCACCCGAAGCAGGAGAATGGCAAGGGAGGATGTGGAAGTGAAGACTACCTCAGAAGGTCCAGGCTTGTAACACGTATTTGGGGTTGAGGGAGGGAGGGGGAATTCCAAAAACCTGGTCAAAGCAAGTGGCAGCATTTCCTGCTCAGTGGGTCAAAGAAGAGAGGACTCAAACACCTGGTCTATTTGTGCTTAGTTACTTATCCTGAGTTTTTGGCCTGTTTGAGATGCTGTGATGAAGATTCATAGGATAGTGGTGGTGGTTGTGGTCTGTGTGTATGTGTGAGTATGTGTGTGTATATATATATATGTGAGTCTGTGTATGTGTGTATATATGTGTGTGTGTGTCTTCTGTGTATGTCTTTGTGAATGTGTAGGAGTTTATGTGTGTCTGTGTGTGCATGTTTGTGCATGCGTTTGCATGTGTGTGTGAGTGTGTGTAGATGAGAAAAAAGAGAAGGGTCTGTGAGGCTCTAATTTCAAATGCTGCTAAAGTGCTTAGAGATCGTCTGTGTGGGTTTCCATGGAAACACAAGCGGCAGAAAATGAATGGCAGGATACTGGAGAAAAGGGCATGGAGAATCACATTTAATATCTTTTTATTATCTGCCTATTTTTGTACATTTGTGAGAACAAGCAGGCTAAAAGGGTAATCAAAATACTGAGAAATATTTTAATGGTCATTTTAATAAAAAAGGACTAAATTGCTAATTCTGTTTTTGTTTTATACAGCTTTCACACAATCTAGAGGTTATTTCCAAGATTCTTTCTTTGATTTCTTACTTTACTTCAGCTTGTGTACCAACCAGTTCTTGTTAAATATTTATGGACAAAATTAAAGACTTTATAAAACTTAGCAGCTGGCAGCTGTCCTCACCTAAAGGATAAAGCAGAGAGTTTTCATTTTAATTGGATAGCTATGTGACCGAAATATCTAACCCTGAAGGGAAATACAAGAATTAAAATATTAAAGCAGGTTTTTAAAGAGCAAAACGCCTTGTACATTTTGTAGTTTTTATTTCCTTTGGTGGGTTTGTGTGAAAGTGAAATTACAGTGTTGTCCTCTATAGTTTCCTAAGAGTCAAGATACCTTCAAAAATTTCAGAGCATCTCCTAATAATATTCAGAAGGTGAACACACAATTTTGGCTCTTGTGATGACACAAAATCACTCATCTTATTTCATTCCTTAGAATTTTTTTAACACAGCTGTCTCATGACTAAATTATAAAATGACAATGTAAATCGAAAAATGCAGAGGGTGGGGGAATCTGCTAAACTGTCTGATGTTGACTGTAACACTCAATTGAAAAAGAGGTTTTTCCTTTTTCAAGTCAATACTTGCCTTAGGTTTAACAGCCCATACTCTCTGTATTGTGCTTGGATGTTGTTCTGAAAGATCCAGATAATCGTACACAATTCACTTTCCTCCTTGTGTCTGATCTTCAACTGTATAACATGTAGGGTTTGGACAAGATATTTCCTAAGTCAGGGGTCAGGGAGGTGAAGGGCTAGGGACTAAATCCTGTCTAATGCCTATTTTTTTATGGCCCCACAAGATAAGAATGGTTTTAATGTTTTTAAGTGGCTGGGGGAGAAAAATAAAAAAAACGAATAATATTTTGTTATACGTGAAATGAAAATTATATGAAACTAAAATTTCAGTGTCTACAAAAAAGTTTTCTTGGAACACAGCTGTGCTCATTTTCACACTACAAAGTCAGAGTCAAGTAGCTATGAGAGAAACGGTATGGCCAGCAAGGCCTAAAATATTTACTGTCTGGTTCTTTACAGAAAAAGTATGCCAACCTCTGTCTAAATGACTGAGTCAGTTTGAAAGAATCAGCCAAGCATTAATATCAATAAAAGTGATTATATGTTTAACAAAGTGTTAATTTTTGCTCTGTCATTGAAGGAGGAAAAAGGTGCTTTTCTACCAATAAACCAGATGACTTATCTATATGGACCAATTTCTCTGCATAATTTTTCCTCTTTCTGCTTCACCTGGGTAGAGTTAGATGCATTTCCTGGGGGGATGGGGTGGGGAAGGGAGTGGATGAGCGAGCTTAACAAATAGAATCAAAGAGTCAAGGTTCCGTTGAATCTCATTACCTTGAGTTGAGGTAGTCTTCCATGCTTGTAGGTCTCAAAAGCCAAGTCTTGGGAAAAATTCTTCATTGGCTGAAAAGCAAATGAAACTGATTATTAGCAGAACTACTGGGGAACTAACATCTATTGGTCTCTTGCTTTGTGCCAGCTTCCATGTTAGACATTTGCATACAGAGTTTTATTTCTTTAATATAACAACCTCATGAGGAAGGATGGAGAAACCCCACAGAGGGGTTAGATGGTAAGCAGAGAAGGGTGGATTTGAACTTACAAGTTCATGTGCTTACAAAGTCCAACTAATACAAAGAGAACTCTTTCTTCCCAGAAGAGAAGTCACCAGGGAAACTAAACGCAAGGCTAGAAGACCAGAAAATTTTGAATCATAGCAAGAACCAGGAACTTCTGTTCATCTGTCAAGAGCCAGTGCTGGAAAAACACTCTCTAGATTTCTTCTAGTCCCTGCTTTCAATGGTCAGAGCTCCCTTTTAGGAGACCCTGTTGCTTTCCCCCCATGCTATTTCTCCTACCTAGAACACCCTGTCACTAGTTACGTGCTGCTGACCTGTTTGCTAAGGCTGGTTCCTGGAATATGGAGAGGAAAAAGGAGACTGCAGCCTTTGCTGACTATTACTAAGAGCCACCAGCTTGATTCTGGCTGTCAGGAACCTTCCTATCCCCAGCAGGCCACTTCTTCCTTTGAGTCCGCAGTTTGTACTTTCCTTCCGCCATGGAGTCTCATCAGACTGTCAGCTTTTTGAGGCCAGCTGTCTCATACCTTCCAATCCCCTGCACAACTGAGCACAGGATTTTACCAAGGCAACAAATATTTGTTGAAAGGCTTGCATGGAGCAAAATTCATTCTATCTGTTAACCTCGTCATTTACTTTTTGAGCCCTTACACTCCACCAGGGCCAGCAAGAACACATTGTATGGGAGGCTGAGGGGGTTGCGTTTATTCCGGCAGAAAAGGTTTGAGCTGAGGCGTGACATCTGGTCACAAAGCTTTTGAAAAAGATTCTTGAGTTCACTGGGAAGAAAGCTGCTGTGTGTTACCGGCGTCCTCTTATTGTGCTCTATCCCAGAACGTGCTGACCTTTCATGTTAGAACCGGGGGAAGCACCATCTGTTAATCAGTTCCAACTTAACCAATTCCTGTTCTTGACACTCACCCCGACTTCCAAGGAGCTGCAAGGAGACAAGGTGCTGGCAAGAGTGTTTGCTCTGGGGTCGGTAGATTTGTTTTTTCAGTTCTTGTTCTGTCACTGACAAGCTCCGGTGGCCTTGGGAATTAAGTACTTAAGTTCTCTGGACCTCAGTTTCCTCATTTGCAAAATAAGAGTAATAGAGGGTGCGGCAGATTAAATTACATACTGAAAAAGACAAGTTCTGAATCTTAATCTGCATTCCTGTGTGTGTGAACCCACTGTAAATATGGCCTTTTGAAGATGTTACTTTTAGTTAAGGTGTGGCCCTACTGAATCAGGGTGGGTCTTGATCTGTATCACTGGAGGTTTCTAAAAGAGGAGAAACTGGAAGGCGGAAGACAGCCATAGGGAGGAGCTAGGAGCCGGAAGTCAGCAAAACCGGAAGAGCAGATGGAGCGAGTGAGAGATCGCCAGGTGAAGGGAGGGAAGTCGAGGAGTCCTAAGGATTGTGTCAAGCCAGCACCAGATTGCTACAGACTTCCAGGAGAAAGCATGGTGATGCTTTGATTTTGGACTTCTCGCCTCCAAAATGGTGAGATAACAAATGTGTGTTTTTAAAGCTAACTCTTTGTGTGGTAATTATCACAGCAGCTGGGCAAACTAAATCAAGCATTCACCTCACAGAGATGTCCTGAGTATTGAATAGGAAAATGCACATAAAGTACTTATATGACAGCAATTATACTTCGGATGTTAAGATATCGAGGGAGCTCTCCAAGCCTGGTTGCTTTTTGTTGACAGGAATGGTTGAAAACGGAGTAGTTGGCATTCTCATTCTTTCTGCGGATGGCTGATGTAGACGTTTGGGAGGGGAGAGAGTCAAGAGAAAATTTGAAAAGCCTTGTTTCCCCTCCCTGCTCCCACTGCTTTCCTCCCCTGCTTCTGCCCCTAAAGTGTGAGCAGCGGCATAAGCATCTTGCATTTGTTCCTTCTACAAAGTCTTTGCCATATTGAAATGAGCAGTTTTAGGCATCCATCTGTGGCAATCTTCGAAAGAGTTTTTGATGCAGCAATGCTGGGTGGATGGACCACATGGTCGAGAGCCTTCCAGGCTGCACAAGGTGGGGCCCTGTCACAGCCCTGATCCCTGACCCCCACTCTTTGTGCAGTGTGGACTGTGGGGGCTGGGCTGGGGGAAGCCACTTCTCTCCGTCTGGACCGTAGTCATAAGCAAGCCAGTTGGGGATTTACTATGAGCCTGACACTGAGCACTGTGTTATCCCATTTAACCCTCACAGCCATGCATATTTTAGAGATCAGGAAAGGGACATAGAAAAGGTAAGTAACCTGAGCAAGACCATACAGCTGGCAGAGCCAAGATTCAAACCCAGGCTGTGTGGCCAAGCTAGGACAAATCTGAATGGCTTGGTGTTATTCAGCTGCCAAGAGTTCTTTCCAGAATCTCTCTTAGAAGAAAATGTAGCCTTCAATGATACACTTTTGACTCAAGTGCTCTTATTCAGATGCCCAACTTTATTTTCTTGGGGAAAAAACAATCCAGTTGGTAAAGGATTGTACTTAAGAGTCATTTAAAAAACTAATTTGGTAGCTGTAATTGTCCTTTAGAAATAAAATCCCTTCTCACATTGTACTCCTGGAAACTTTATTTTTGAGTGCAGGATGGTGGGGGAGGTGGGAAGTAGGATGAGCTGTGGAAATAAGTGGATTTTCTCTAATGTCTAATCCACTAATTATGCAGAGCAAAATTGGATCAAGCTTGTAATTCAGCTTTTACTGTTTGCATTAAGAAATGTTGTTGGCAGAGTTGTGAGCAGGGAGAGAGAGAAGGACATGGCAAATCATTACTTAATGTGAACAGAGTGAGTGGTAGTTTTATTTGGAGGGGGATGGGCAAGGTGCTACATTTTGACTGCTCAATTTAGCTAATGTAGCTGCAGTAGTAATGACAAAAGTGGTAGCAGAGAATATTAAAGAAAGTAATTGTGGGAAAGAATTTGAGTCTAAGTCATAATGACTGCTCTGTGTTTGCATTCAGGATGAGGAGTAAAGCACAATGTATGAGTTTTTTCCTTGCATTTAGAGGAATTTTAACTCAAAAATGGACTCTAATGATAGACATTTCAGGAAAGTGATAAACCATTGGATGAAAAATGTAGTCTGGCCAGCCCTTGTATCCTCCTCCAAGTTTTCCTGGGGCCCTAGGTGCCACCGCCTCCTCCGTGTGTGTTGGCCCTGGCCCTAGGATTACTTTTATGTCCCCAGAACGTCCTGAAGCTCCTTGGGGACACACCTCCCTCTAGTCTTCTTGGCACACCAAATGCCATTAAGTGCTAAAATTCTGAGGAAAACATCAAGAAGGTGAATTTCTTCTGATTTAGAAAAGAGAAATACCTGGAATAAAAGCAGCTCTGGGGTGGTGTGTGAGGCGGAGAAGTTTTTACTGGGTTGGCCTGGGATGGCCTCTGCCCAGTTCTTTCTGCTCACCTCCTCTCTCGCACTGTCTCTCCCTCACTTCCATCCTTCCTCGCTGGCTTTATAAATGTGTCTTTCTGAAAGAGGCTTTGCTCGATGCGTGTCATTCATTTTGGGGTTCAGCTGATACCCTTCTCCATTTGGGGATGTGGATCATCCATCTATTTACTGAGCAGGCAGCAAACGAGACATCAAAACTGACCCAGCAAAGAAAAGAGTCTGAAGTCATCAAGTCCCTTTATGCGACCTGAGCCCTGAGCTCACTGCCTCCTTTTTAAATTGGGTAACTTGCTTCAGTCCCAGGTGGAACTCATTTTCCTGAACCTGCTACTGGGAAGCCAGGGAAGTGGAAAGGGTAGAATCATATGGCAGAGGTTCCCCAAAGAGAAGAGAGACACTGTTCTGATGTTCCAAGATGAGAAACAGGGCGAGGCGTGATGTAGGCACAGGAAACCGCGAGCAAGGGGCCTCAGCTTCCAACGTCTCTCTAGTGACTGAAATAGCCTAATCGACTCCTGTTCACAGCACAGTCTTTTTCTTGTTGTTTGTTTAATAACAGCTGGGTCGAGATGTAATTCACATGCCATACAATTCATCTGTTTAAAGTGTACATTTCAGTGGTTTTTAGTATATTTACAGAGTTGTGCAACCCACCACGACCGTCAATTTTGGAACATTTTCATTCCCCCCAAAAAGAAACCCATTTCCCCTAGAAGTCACTCCTCATTTTCCCTCACTCCCCAGATCTTGACAACCACTGACCTCCTTTCTGTCTCTGGATTTGCCTATTCTGGAAATTACCTATAAATGGAATCATACAACATGTGGTCCTTTGTGACTGGCTTCTTTCACCCAGCATGATGTTTTCAAGGTTCATTCATGTTGTCGCATGTATCAGTGCTTTCTTTTTGATGACTAATAGTCCATTGTATAAATATACCACATTTAGTTTATCCATTCATCAATTGATGAAAATTTGTCTGGTTTTTACTTTTTGGCTGTTGCAAATGATGCTGTGTGATCATTCACCTACATGTTTCTGTGTGGATATTTATTGTCATATGGAGTGGAATTGCTGGGGAATATGGTAACTCTTTGTTTATCCTCCGAGGAACTGCCAGAATGTTTTCAAAAGCGGTTGCACTATGTAGTACAGGATTTCTTGCAAATGTGATTTCCTTTGCTCCCTTCCCCCATTGCCTGCTCTTTCTTCAGATCTCATCTCAAATCTCACTTCCTTAGGGACACCTTAGCTGACCTTCAGGACTAGTTCAGGCCTCTCTATTACATGCCCTCAGAACATTGATCTCTTTGGCTCGTGACTATTTAATTAATTTTTGTGTAAATATTTTGTTAACCGAGATTCTCTGTGCCTCAATTTATTAATTTTTTATATGTTTATCTGTAAAATAAGGGTACTAATACTAAATCACATATGGGAATAATTCAGTTAAAGCTTCGAGCAGCTTGCGGCTTGGAGCATAGTAGGGCTAAGGATGTCAGTTCTTATTTTAATATTCTTCATATGGAATCTGCAGTCAGAACCTGGATTGCACATTCAAGAAGTAGGAACCAAATGTAACTGGCCTTTCCCAAAGTTTTCAGTTAACAACTAGATAATACTTGCTTTGTGTGTTTTGATGCAAGGAGAGTTTACCACAAACAGGCAACAAAGTGTAGGAAAACATACCGGAAAGAAGATGTAAATAGAGAATATTTTGCCTATAGTAAACTTGAATTTGGAATTTATTGGAATTGGGGAAATGGCTAATATTTTATTTTGGAAGAAAAGACTGATCCAGTTGAAGGGACACAAAACTAGGTGGAGCATGCTTTATGAACCATGATTCATAAACACACATGAGCAATACACTTTAATGATTTTTTTTTGCTGCGTTTACACATTTTTTTTTTTTTTTTTGGACCTGAGAATCATAAAGAGCCAATCACTACATTTGCTTCATCCCTTTTTTTTTTTTTTTTTCCCTTTTGCCTGAAGCTTGGCCAAAGCCAAGGCCAAGGCCAAACTCTCATCCTGGCAGTGAGTCTCTCCAGCCCAGAACCTGCTCTCAAAGTCAGTCTCTGCTTGGGGGACATCACAGAGAACCACCCGGCAATGAGGGGTGGCAGCGCCCCACCCGCTGCCCGTATTTGCAGCTTTGGTGTGAGGTGGGAGTGGTGAGCCGGGGGCCATGCTGACATTGCTAGAGATTAATTTAGAGATGCTGGTCAGGGGTGAGGAGGGGAGGCAGGGCCTGGGAGGGCCTTTTGTGACCTGTGGAGTGAGGGGCTGGGATCTTGGTTCCAAGGCTTTTCTATTCTGAGTGCCGGAAGAGTGCAGAATAAAGGGGGGGGGGGCAATATTCCCTCCCCCAGGAAGTTGCCAGAAGAGTAATGACAGTCTTTATAGAGTCACCCTTTCCTTCTGGCCAGTTTCTCTGCTTTGACTTCCAAGTGCCCCACCCTGCTCCCTGCTTGGAGCTCTCCCTCTGGGGTACCCTATGGCTTTTTGCTCCTCCCTTGCCCTTAGAGGGTGCTTCTGTGCTCTGGGGCTGTGCAGGCTGGCTGGTGACCCCTCCCCACTGTCTCCCTCTCAGCACAAGGGAACCTCATCTGGGCCCAGTTTTCTTGTTTCCCTGTCTTTTCTCCTTCTGAAAGCACTCTCCCCCCCAAGTCTCTTGAACGAGAGAGTTGAATCCCTCTCTCAGGCCTTGCATCTAGGTCACCTGACCGAAGATTTTGCCCATATTCAGGCCTTCCTCCTGTTTCCTCTTCAGTTAGGACCTGGTCCTCCTTAAAACTTCCAGTCTCTATGGGTAAGGATGGTGGTATCAATAATTAATCATAAGTAAGCCCTTCTGTGTATTTGCAGGCTAATGTGCCACTCTTTCTTGATAACATCACATGTTAACTCTGCTAAGATTTTATTTTGTTATAGGACTTGCTTAAGTAGCAATCCCAGTGGGAAAATGACAATGAAATTTTAGGGGGATGGCTGACAATGCCTGTAGGGAGGAGAAGGGAATTTTTTTTTTTTTTGGTTATTTGAGCCTTTCAGCATCTATTCTGGAAAGATTCTCCCTCCCACCTCTTCCCACCAGTGAATTGATCACTCCCTTCTTGACTTTTCTGGTTTATATAACTGGTGCATCCCTCTTCATTACACTTAGCATGTTCATGTTGCATTGTTTTCCTGCACGTCTCTTCCACTAGACTGGGAGTGACTAAAGAGCGGAGGCCTTGTCTTATTCCTCTCTCTAGCCCCAGTGCCTGGCTCCCAGTAGTAGCTCAAGTAATATGTGCAATGAAAGGAATTAATAACACGGATAGAAGCCCACTTCCTTCTCCTCCGCTGTCATATTTATGGGGCCTTAGAACATATATGAATAACACATAAAAACATTTATGGGGCGATGAAATGTTTAGAATATTAATCAATTTTTGGGGGCCTGATATTTCTCAATATTTTCTGACTGAAAAAAAGATTCCCCAGGCTGAGGGAAAGAGTACAGAGGAGAGAGTGATGAGAAATGGGGAACTCATGGATTGGGTCCCTAAGATGGTCTGGGAGTGGCCAGGGTGGAGCCCAAGATAGACTTGTGGGATGCGGGAACAGAGGGGATCTGCACTGCCTTTCCCTGGTGGGTCCTCTGATGGCAGGCGAGACCCAGAGAAGGGGAGGACGCAGGGGGGGTCTAAGCGGAAGGGGCTCTACGTGGGAGTCCAGGGTTCCCTGTGAGCTGGCCCATATGAGAAGCAGCAGACCTTCTCCTATATACCCAAGGAGCCCAGGAATGGCCAGAATGGACGGGCTCCGTGGATGGGATAAGATATGACAGCATCTACCAGGGTGAACAGACAGACGGCTAACCAGATGGAATAAACCCCTGGAACAGGGACCACTCCAGCTCATTGAGATTGTTTTACTACCCTTGTAGAAAAGTGACTCCAACAAAGGAATAAAGTTGAGTTATAGAAAAATTAAAAAAAAAATTGCATTTAGCACATGGTTGAACTTTGGACTGAGACTTATATACTTATGCTTATAAAGAATAAAATGGAAAACTTTGGACAGATTCATGTGGAGTCAGCAATGGACATATGTATTGAAGAGGTTTAGGCTAAAGGAGCACATGGGGCCTGGGATGTGGCTCCTGAGATTTCAAGGACCCAGTGAAGTCAGGGTGAGCCACTGGGGTTTGTGCCAGTGGTCAGTGAGGACACCCGCAAGGAGAAAATGATGGGTGAGCAGGTCTCCTGGCCTTTTTCAACTGGAAGCACACTACCTGTGAACATCTTACAAGCATAATCAGAGAGGCCTAGACGTTAAAAAAAAGCCAACCAGAGGAACTCTGACAAAGTGGCATCCCAAGGCACTCTCGTGGTGGGGATATTGAAATGGCTGCTGCTGTGAAAACTGAAAACCGTGCCAAGTACTCAACTCACTTGCCTTGAGTCAGAAAGGCAGCCTGAAAAACTTCACTTGATAAATCTAATCATTATTTTTTCCCCCTAGATACTCTTGGGCAGATTCAAGACTGCTTGGAGAAATGGATATCAATACATAGAGATAAATGCTCATAAGCAGATATAAATGCATGCAGATAAACACCCATATACAGATATAAATATACAGATACTATCATTTATTGAATGCTAACTATGTTGGAGCTTTTATATATGATTTTACATGTACTATCTCATTTTATTCAACCAGGAGAGGTGAAGGATGATATTCTACTTTTACCTAAGAGGAAATTGAGGTGGCCAGCTGTTAAATGTCTTGTCCTGGGTCACAGAGCTGGAAGGGGGAGGGCCTTTCCACAGGATGATGCATAATCAGCTTTGATCCATCTGTGGGCACTTACAGTGGATGGATGCATTAGAATGAGCCTATCCTCCCAACCCTCACTACTCAGTTCATTTTTAATTTATCAACATTATTGGCAAGAACTAGAGGGAATTATTTTAATATATTTACATGAAACAGGAAGATAGCAACTCTAGAGAAAGTTCTCTGTGTGTGTGTGTGCATGCTTGCATGCTTCCAAATCGAAGAGAACCAAGAGATTATTTTTTTGTAAGAACTTAACTTCACAGATATGCAAGTAGCAGCCCAGAGAGGAAAGTGACTTTCCCAAGGGCTCAAAACCAGGTCTGATAGAACACCAGTGAGCTTCTGCCTATGAGGCTGGGTTGCCCCATCTCAGCCTAGAATGGGGGAGGCTGGGAAAGTGGAGGTAGGACTCTGGCCACCTGCTGACTCTTCCCCGATGAGCTCTCAGCTCCATAATTTGACTAATGTAATTTGACCAACGTGACTTCTCTGTACCCCAGACATCTCTGCCTTAAGATGAAGGCGCTACTGTTTTCCTAAGCCAAATTGCAATGGAATTTGAGTTATCTCCTATTGTTCTGTAAGGTCCTCTGTGTGCTGGTTGCTTTGAGGTTTTGCACCCCACTGGAGCCCTGAGTTGTGTCTGAGATGGTTCTGAAAGCCTTCCCTCCATCCCTGGACAAGGCAGGCCCCAGGTCACTCGTCAAAGTGCTGACCACCTCCCTTTGCCAGGCCCCAGGTTCAGAGGGGAGTGTGGAGGGAAACTTGGAGGTATTAATATGTATTTTTTACATAAAAATTTTAAGAGTAAAAAAAAAATGACAAAGAGAAATATAACAAACACCCATGTACTTCTCATCTAGATTTATTTATATATGTTTAGAAATAAAACATTAAAAGCATAGTCAAAAGTTCTTTCTGTATCCTTCCCAGTTCACTGCTTTCTCTCAGAGGGAAGTACTGCTGTGAAGCTGGTGAAAGTTCCACATGTATTCCACATTTTTATTCCATATTCATATACACAAAAATGTTGTCAACTTAGAAAATATAAACCCATACTGTATATAAATTATATATTTAACATAATATAATTTATATATTAGTCATAATTATATGAAATTATATTATACGTCTAATATTGGATTTTTAAGCTTTAATTACGTGAAATTAATTTAATTAAGAATGATGTATCTGTATAAATATAGTGAATTCATAAGTATCCTGTATATAAATACAGTATGTACATTAAAATTTGTGGAGTATATATTGCATATAAATTAAAGTTTACAAAATTGGTCTTTTACTCTTGATATCATGGTGTAATTTGCTTTTTCATTCAACGCTATTTTTATTTCTATCCCTTTTGAGTCATTGTGCTGTATATTGCTTCCCTTCATTCATTTGAACTGCTGTAGAGTCTTCCATTATAGGGTTACTCCACAATTAATTTATGATTGTCTGTTGTTCGTAACATATAATTGTTCGACATTTCTCGCTATTGCCATGGTGGCCTGGGGTTATGTACCTCAGAAAAACATGTTCTTAATCTTAATCCATTCCAGGTGTGAATGGTGTGAACCCACTGTGAATAGGACATTTTGATGAGGTTACTTCAAAGGTGTGGCCCACCTGAATCAGGGTGGGTCTTAATCCTATCTTTGGAAGTCTTTATAAGCAAAGTGGAGGTCAGAGAGAAGCCATGGGAAGCAGCCAGAAGCTAGAAGTCAACAGAACCTGGAAGAGAAAGGAGTAGATACTGCCATGTGCTTTGTCATGTGACAGAGAAACCAAGGACCAAGGATCTCTGCCAGCCAGCCCCGGAGTGCTACAGTCTTCTGGGGGAGAGCAGAATGGCTGACTCCTTGATTTTGGACTTCTAACCTCATACCATGAGCCAATAAATTCCTGTTGTTTAAGCCACCCCAAAGTATAGTGTTTGTTTTACCAGCCAGGAAACTAAAACAGTTGCAAATGGTTTTGTCACATACATCCTTGTGCATATCTCCAGTGATTCTAGGACAGATACGTAGAAGTTGGATTGCCAGGGCAAGGGTCTGACAGTTGAACCCTAATAGGTATTGTGAAACTGGTCTCCAGAGACGTGTTTTCTCGCCTTCCCACCAGCAGGATACGAGGCTCCCATTTCTCCCCGTCCTTGCCAGTGCCAAGCCTTGTTGGTCTTGAACTTCATTGCCATTTGGGTGGATGTGAAATGGCTTTTTATTTTTATCTTCCTGACTACTCATGAAGTTGAAAAATTCTCCATATGTTGATTGACTCTCTGGGTTTTCTCTTCTGTAAAATGTCTTTTCATAGCTTTTGTCCATTTTCCATTTTTCTATTGTGTTATTTATCTTTTCCTTCTTAATTTGTAGGAGTTCTTTATATCCAAGATTTTAATCCTTTGTTGGTTTTGAGCATTATAAATGCTTCTCCCAGTCTGTGGCTTTTCTTTGCATTATCATTATGATACCTTTCATTATGTAGAAATTTAAAATTTTGATGCAGTCAAATTTATAAGCTGTTTTCATTATGTATGTGTTTTGTGGGTCCTGTTTAAAAAATCTGTCCCTACATGGAGCCTTAAAGGTAATCCCTTATACTACTTCTGTCTACATTGAATTGTCACCTGCCCCTAATCACTGACATTGTCCTTTTGAAAGGTGGGGCCTCTGAGTATATGTATGAGAAGGGAAGAGGCCTTTTGTTTCCTGTATTCTTAATTAGAAAATTCAGTGATTTCGGCAAGTTCAGTTTAGCTGCTAATGATTCCAGTTCTCTTTCATAGGGTATATGGCAGTGGTTAAGGACATGAGTTCTGGAGCCAGACTGCCTGGATTTGGGTCACTCAATTTGGCTGAGTTACTTGAACTTTCTCTGGGGAGGGTACTGCAGTACCTGCTTCAGAAGGTTGCTGCTAGTTAGCTAATTAAATTAGTTAATAAATGCAAAGCACTTAGAACAGTTCCTGGTACATTGTGAGAACCCAGTATTACCTACTTTGATTGTTGTCATTTACTTTTCGGCTGGATCTCTTGGGGCTGCCTGGGAACCTTAGATCTACCATTCTCCATGCACTTCTCTATGCCTGGACTGAAATCACCCTGGTCTGCTTGGTCGCCTGAGACTTTAGGAGATTTGTCTTCTGGATGCTCCAGGACTTAGAATGCTGATGGTCCAATCATTACACCTGGGGTCCTAGTTTGGCTGGTACAAGATATTTCATTTCTTATAGCTTTCAGAGAAAGTAGAGAATTAAGGGTTTCAAGGGGTCAAGTACTGTCTGAGTTCAGAGTTCCCATCCTTTAAATCTCCAAAGTGAGCAGATGCGTTAACACAGGAGACTTGTGAGGACTTTGTTGTATGTACCTCTTGAGGTTTTCCCTGTGCTGCTTTGCCATCTTCTGGTTTAGTCTTCCCCCTGTTCTTGGCCTTCTCGTGCAGGCTGCCAATCAAAGCGTCTCCTCTCTTCTACCCACAGGGGTGGGCATGTTACCAAGCTGCATTATCCCACTGGCCGTAGTGCTTTTTCCAAGAGGTGGGCCTCTGACCTAAGCCAGGCTAACCAAAGAACTTCCTTGCGATTTTTCTGAACTTGAGGTACAAGAGAAAAGGCCTTCTCTACCTGGTGGCAAGCTGGTAAGGTGAGTTGGGCAGGTGCTGGCCAAATCATTGTCTCATAAGACCTAGACTTGCCAGGTTGGCACCGTATTTATATGTTATAAATCCGGCCTCATGGACAAGCCCATCAGAGAGGAGGAAGCTGGCATCAGAGAGAAGCAGAGAAGGGAGATGGATGTGGTCCTGGGGGCTGCCTGAGTTTCTCATTTTTTGAGGCATTCCTACCTTCTAAGTCAAGGTTATGAAGTTCTTGCTTTGATTCTGAGAGTTGCTGCAATACTTGATAATCTTTTATCTTTAAGCAAGTTCCAGTTGGCTTTCTGCCACTTGTAATTGAAAGAGTCCTGTCTGTTACAGACATATACATAAGAATTATGCTGGAAAGATTAATGGCTTTAGTATCAGACTCTGGGTTCAGATCCTGGTTTTGACACTTACAGTTGTGTGGCTTTAAGTTATGACTCAGTTTCCTCATCTGTAACTATGGAAGGTAAATATTTTGTAGAGTTGAGTGAATTAAAAGAATGAATATAAAATACCTGGCATGGCTCTGTGCACAGAGTAGGCACTAACGTTTTAGTTATTGTTATTGTCTTTGCTACTATTTACCTCTATTATTGCATTAAGGAAGGATTGATTATTCCAACTCTATAAGCCAGGCATCTCCATAACTCTCCTCCAACCTTTTCTCTGGCTCTATGTGCATGAAAATAACACTACATATCTAAAAGAAAATTGATTACTTTGCCTATGCAGAGGAGTTAGAGTATATTATGGAGTGGCAAGGAGGAGAATTAGTCAAGTTCATGATAGGCAACAGATGGCATAGGCAAAGGGTTTAATTGAAGAGAGCTCAGTGAAGGGACTTTATGGCAGAGTGGGCAAGGTGGAGGGCAATAAAATGGGATGGTGATGGGCTTAAGGAGCAGCGACAGTGGGAGGCCATTACCGTCCCTGGGCCTGAAGAGGTTACGGCAGGGCACAGGGTTACAGAACTGGGGGGGAGCTGTAGCTGTAAGAGGGAGGTCACCCAACAGCATCCTGGCTTTAGAGGAACCCAACCATTGCCAAAACGATGGTCTGGTGGGGAGGTGGGAAATAGGCACTTCTCTTTCTTCTCACTTTCCTGACTTCTGGTACATCCTATTAGCCAGACCCAACTAAAAGCCATAGGGCAAGGGAACCTGGATGCTTGTAGTCTGTAGAGATCACACAGCAGTGTGGAGGGGAAGGCTTGGATCTGGAGAGGGATTTAGGGAAAAACTAGCACAGTGTCATGGAAATTATACTTTTAGGTAGGACAGAGCAAACAGGGATACACACGCACACACACATGCGCATACAGACACATAAAATTTATATCAGACTCAACAAACATCTCTCCAGTTAACATTTTCCCAGTGGTCCACCTCTTGGGTTTTAATACTAAAGCTTCATCAAATCTTTATATCTCTTAATATAATGATGATTTTGGCCACTGTTTATATAGGAAAAGTTTATATTTGTGTTCCCAAAGCACAATACATTTTAAGCACAATTTTGTGCTAGGTTTTGGGTTGTAATGTATTTAAATCCATTTATTAGGAGCCCATGTCAGTATTTTGCAAAGCATGCCAGGTATCCGTTAAGGAGTGTGTAGTAACTGCTTACAAAGCAGCTGGTTGACTAACAACCATATTGTTTAGTGACCTAGGTGCAGTGCCATTAGCATTTGACACCCAAACGTTATAGTTTACTACTTATATTTTGACATTTCAATATGTTTTGGTAAATTAATTGGGGACCTTGCATTGGCTTCCAGTTAGTGCTTTAATGCCAGAAGTGTAACTTTCAGAAACAGATTTCTGACTTTAAGTGGGAGATACCCAGGCACGTTACTGATGTAAACAAACTTCACCAATTTAGACATACAGGGGAAAAGGCAAATCTGAATTGCAGATCCTGTTTAAGAGATGAAGTTTTATAATTTTAAACCTCATAGGGAATTGAACACCAGGTTGACAACCTGCCCCCTAGGGGAGGTCCTTGGAGGTCCCACAATAAAGCGTAGAGAAGAATGGTGTAAGATGTGCATGGACACTGCCCATAAATGGAGAATTCTAAAGTGTTTTCTTGGGAGGGTTGACCACTCCCTCCTCTCTGTTCCTACACACCTGCTTGCTTGTTTAGCAAACCTGTTCTTTAAGATATTTGAAGCTAAATATTCTGTAACCCGCAGATTTGCATATGGAGTGTCATGGGAACACAGGCTCAGGCACAACAGAAATTTTCTGCAAATGACTGCTTTACTACTTATGCAGTGCAAAGGGTCCAGAAAAGCAGGGGAAGAGAACCCATTATGACTGGTCTTGCCAAACTGCTTGGGTCAGGGTCTGTGGATGGTGGGTCTATCCCCCACTTCTTGGCAGAGAGGAGAGATGAATTTGTGCTGCCCGAGGGCAGGATTTACATAACCCCAAGGGGAGGGGGCTGTGCCAGTTTGAATATATTGTGTCCCCCAAACGCCATTATCTTTGACATAATCTTGTGTGGGCAGACGTTATCAGTGTTGATTAGCTTGTAATTCTTTGAGCGTTTCTGTGGAGATGTGCCCCACCCAATTGTGGGTGATGACTCTAACTGGATAATTTCCATGGAGTCTTGGCCCGCCATTGGGTGGGCCTTGATCAGTGGAGCCATATAAATGAGTTGACGGCCAGGGGGAACTCAGTGCAGCTGAGAGTGACATTTTGAAGAGGAGCTACAGCCAAGGAGCTGCAGATGAGGGAGATTTTGAAGATGGCTGTTGAAAGCAGACTCTTGCTCCAGAGAAGCTGAGAGAGGACAAATATCCCAAGTGCAACTGAGAGTGACATTTTTGAAGGAACTGCAGCCTAGAGAAGAACATCCTGGGAGAAAGCCATTTTGAAACCAGAACTTTGTAGCAGATGCCAGCCACGTGCCTTCCCAGCTAACAGAAGTTTTCCAGACACCATTGGCTATCCTCCAGTGAAGGTACCAGATTGCTGCTGTGTTACCTTGGACACTTTATGAACTTGAGACTGTAACTGCGTAACCAAATAAACTCCCTTCTATAAAGCCAATCCATCTCTGGTGTTTTGCATTCTGGCAGCATTAGCAAACTAGAACAGGGGCCCTGCTACTGGGAGTTCCCTCCTTGATAAATGCTAGGACTGCTTGTTCCCCAGTTTAAGGTCTGGTCAGTCTGCTCCATTAGATCTAAATCTCCCCTGGGCTGCAGAATGGAAGCCTATTGAAAATATCTGCACGCAACAGAAAAGGAAGGAGGGTGGTAGGCTAAAGGCCTGGGAGATGGCTGCTTGGTATGTCCCGAATTCCCCAGCTCTGCACTTGTTCTTATCTTTGCACATAATGGACATTTTTCTTGTTTGATTGTTAGCCTTTCCTACTAGATTTCAAGCTCTTGGAGTGAGAGAGCATGTCCTCCTTGCTTGCTTATTTTATGTCCTGCATCAAATGGCTCAGGGCCTGATAACATTAATAAAGCAGTTGCAGAAAATGGTGCTTTGCCTCTTGAAAGCTTCCAGGCTGAACATTGCTCTTCTATGTTTGCTGATCCTTACACTGCAGTTTCCTGGGTCTACCACTGGAGGCCTTAGCTCTGGTGATTCATCTATAGTACCTGATTGACACTGGCCTTCTGACTCTGACCTGAGCACCCCACAGCACATAACTTCTGGCTCCCACCCTTCTAGAAGTCTAGGGCGTTTGTAGGGCAGAGGGACCTTGTCTGTGTGACCTGCCTTAGATTCTCTAAGAGTGAGCAGCTGGGCTCAGCCCACTCCCACTGTATCTTCAGTCAGGGGAGGAGACGTATTCAGCCAAGTTCAGCTTATGTTCCATGCTTGTGATCTTAGATTCTGAATTCGTCATCTATAAAGTAGGACGGTACAAAAGATGGGAGTCATACAGTGAAGTCTCAAATGTGTACTATGCTGCTTCTAATCCAGAGGCTCTCAAACTTCAGTATGCGTAGGAATTACCTGGAGGGTTGGTTAAAATACTGATTGCTGGGCCCCACCGCTAGAGTTTGATTCAGCAGGTCTGCATTTCTAACAGGTTTCCAGGTGGTGCTGAGGCTGCTGGTCCAGGGAACCCCTGGGAACCACTGCTCTGTCCATGTTCCCATTGAACGTAGGTGCTCGCTCTCAGGAGCTGAGGGGTTTTGGATCAGGGTAAGCATATAGATCTGGGAATAGAAAGCATTCTAGCTATTTATAAGGGAGTTAGTGCAGCGAATTAAGAGTTTATGAAATTATTGAGAGGGCTGGAAGAGCGGTCTAGGCTTTGCCTTTAGGAATGGCTCCTGGGCAACGTGGCAGCTCTGGTCCGACAATGGGGCAACCTCCATCCCTGTCAGACACCTGGAGGCCACCACAAAAGGGGTTGGCATCAGGATCACCCTCCACTGCTCTGATCCAGAGCTGCCCTGCACAACTGCCTCTCCACGCCCATGAAGCTGCTGACTGTTCCTGGGCTGCTGCTGCTGCTGAAAAACCCCACTTCTCCCCTCTGTGACCAGCAGCAAATGTCTGCCTCCCAGATACCCCCCATGTGCACCTGGAACCCTAGCCACAAAGGACGCAAAGATTTCTTTCTTTCTTTCGTTCTTTCTTTTGTTTTTAACCTATCAAGGTACTGCTTAGGGAACGGCAGTTAGGAGAAGTTCTTTAGTAGAAGCCTGGAAAGGCTTAGGGGAGGTGAGAGCAGCACATGGAAGATCCAAGGACCCAGTTTTTTTCAGGCTGGAGAGACCGGAGACAAGCCATTGGCTCTTGCTGGGCATTTGTGCTGAGCTTTCATTTCATCAGTGAGAAGAATTTCTGCATCAAGGAATGAAAGAGGAAGAATATCCATTTCACTAAATGTTTATGTCCTCGTGAAATAATAAACACGAAATAGGAATATGTGTAATAGCTTTTACACTACTATACATTTATATCATTTATTCCAGGGTTTCTTAACTTTGGCACTATTGACATTTTGCGCTGTATAATTCTTTGTAGCAGGGGCTGTCCTGTGCAGTGTAGGGTGTTTAGCAGCCTCCCTGGCCTCCACCCCCTCTGCCTCTAGTTGTGACAACCAAAAATGTCTCCAGACATTGCCAAATGTCCCCTGGAGGAAAAACTCACCACCAGCTTAGATTCACTAATTTATTCAGTCAATATGCATATGATATTTGAGCAGTTATCATCACTGAGAAGCGAGGAAGGAGAGATCAAAGATGTACGAAACATCTGTCTGTCCTGGGATGCTGTTAGGTGCCACATAATCTTCATTTAAGATGCTGTGTAATGAACAGGAGTGGACTTGAGGGACAGGCAGAGCTGGGTTCATACCATGGCCCTGCAGGATCAGTCTGGCTTTAGGCAGATTACTCAACCTCTGCAAGTTTTTGCGTTCTCCCTGTAACCTGGGCTAACCTTTCAGGGCGGCTGCAAGGATTAACAGAGGTGATTTATGGTACATATTATCGTGATTATTAATGAAGCATTTTCTCATGTGTGGGGCTGTGCCCTTTCTTTTTTTCTCCAACACATCAGTTCCAATCTTGCTGTCAGCAAATACCATGTCACCATATCCAGTCCTCCCTCTCCTGTCTTCCTTAGGAAGAGGCAGAAGACCAGAAGAAAAGGACTGTGTCTTTAAGGGCAAAGGAGAAAGAGTAATGAAAAAGCCTAGCACTTCTAAGTAGCTGCATTTTCTTTCTCATTGATGGGACTGCTGACAGGCTCTTTAGCAATACAGAGGCTAATTACTTGCCAGGAGTAAAAGAAAATGTGTCATGTGGTTGCTCTGTTTTTTTCTCAGTGTAATAAATCACAGCCACTGGACACCAGCTTCATTTTATTTAATAAAGATTTTAAAGAAAGAAAAAACTTTCCTTGTTTTTGTTGGGAACTGCTGGTCATTTGTGTCTGTTCCATCTGGGACCCTTAATTGGATGTGACCAATTAACTGCTTCAGAGTTCAGCTGTCTGCATTTAATTTTTGTCCACATCACCTTTCAGTTGCCCATTGCCCCCTAAAATTCCTTGCTGTCTTCCTCCTAGATCCTCAATCCCTTTACTCAATAACTCAGTTTCTGATACCCTCACTTCGACAACTCATTGGCCAGTTGGCCTTGATTGCCTGGCTCTGGCCACTGCCTCTCCAAACAATATTGTGAATGTCTGCTGGTCCCCACACAACTCTGGGGGAGACACTCCTGCTGCCCTGCACTGTGCATCAGGCCTACACTGCCCACTGGGCCAGAGGCACCAGACAGTTGGAGTGCAGCAACAAAACCGAATGGTGCAAGTTAAAACTCATAGGTTGATTTTGCTTCTTTTATGAGAGCCAGAGAGCCCTTGGTGAAGAGCATCTGTGCCAACAGGAGCTTAACTTGTCCCCTCACTCTGGCATGTATTTGTATTTGCCACATCACTGGAAGATGTGGCTCCTTTCTTAGCACTTTTCACAATGATTCCAAGTTAATGCATCTGAAATGAAACCCTTGACAATCCCTGACAAAATAGGTAATAGGACATACTAGGAATGTTGAAGGAGCTAGGATTTTTCATCTCGAAGGAAGAGAGTTGAGAGATTAGTTTAACAATGGCCAGTTGCTGTGTAACTGAATAGGCAGCCTGGCAGGAGTGGGCAGACTGTTTTACCTGGAGAAAACATGCTGATACCAGGAGACACCTGCGAGATCAGAGTGCAACCCTTCTCTTCTACCAAGGACGGGAGGTCCAGAGAAATGAAATGACTTGCCCAAGACCATCCAGTTTCTGAGTAACACAAAGGAGCTGGAACTCAGGTGTGGATTCCCAGTCCTTTTGACTTTGGATAGATCTGAATTGGAGGTGTCTTTGCCTGTAGGTTTGCATTGTTTTCTTTATTTTTGAGCATATGTGTGGGTCTCTTTAACATCTGTTTGTACTGCATTAGAATCTTGGACCCCCTCCCCCAGCCCCCGAAGGTGGGATTTCTCTTTAATGGTGTAGCTGGGTGTTTTCAGCCTCCTGTGTGGTTGAACATGGATGAGAGGTGAATTCCTCCTTCATCCTGGGACATAGGAGATCCTGGTTCATCGGTGAGCTAGCATGAAGTGTAAGCTTGGACATGGCTATGCACCTGCAAGTCCCTCATTTTGCTCCCTGATGCTCAGTACTTCACTTTACTCCTTACTCCCCCATCTTCTCATCCCTGAACTTTTCTGGGCAGTGCCTTAATACTCTGGAGTCCTCCACCTGCCTTAGCTAACTTGCAAGGTTTGAAATCATCTCATAAATTAATTCATTCTAGGGATGTTAATGACTGATAATAGCTTTATATTTTACTATTACATGGGACTTTTGCATTTCAGCCCAGGGTTTTGAGGACCACAAGGCTTTGATATAGTTGTCTTCAACCATGACTGCACGTTAGAATCACCCAGGGACTTTAAAAAAATACTGGTGCCTGGGGGTCCACACCCCCACATTTACAGATAAATTAGCCCTGGGAGGGGCCTGGGCAAATAGTTGTTTTCTAAAAGCTCTCCCAGGGGTACAGCTATTGTTGAAAACCTTTGTCTAAGAATAAAGGATGACATCCCAAAGGATTTGCGCTCCTGTGGCCACCAGAGAGCAGATTTGCTGCAGTGGATACCTCAGTCCCTTCCTAAAACAGCATATATATGGCTATGTTTCTACTGAGAAAGTGGGGTGACCAGTTTTTGACCAGAGGTCAAGGAAACCATCAGGGTCAGAACATGTTCAGACCTGTAGGAACTCAAGATCAGTCTACGCCTAGTTAGTCTTGGGTAGGTTAGTCTTGTTTCATCTAAATCTCTCCACCTATAGATTAAATCAGAACCTGCAAACTGGCAGTATGTGGGCCCATGCTGGCCCACACATGTGATTTGTTCGACAAGCACAGTGTTTTTTATTCTAGAATTTTTAATTTGAGAATTTGTAGGTTTACATAACAATCATGCAGAAAATACAGAGTTCCCATACTGCACCCCCCATTATTAAACTTTGCATTAGTATGCAATCTTATACAAATGTTTTTTGATGCTATGTAAATCCAGATTTCAGTCTTTTCTTTAAAACAAATAAAAGGAGAAGTACAGCTCTCTCATCCTGCATTCCCCCACAGCCACCTCTGGCTGAAGCTCTGTGCTGGTGGCTTCTTTAGATGGAAGTGCAATTATCTGTTTGCTATGGGTTCCAGCTGGCCTATGCTTCTCCAGTTTGTTACCTGTCTAGGCTTTCCCGTGTTTGCATTTTGACTGGGTTTAACTGATAATCATAGCTAACTATTGAACCCTTTCAATGAGCCTCATCCTTTGTGTCTAATTCTCACGAGAACTCCGTAAAGTTGGCCATATGACTGTTCATTTCACAGACCTGAGGACACGTAGGCTCCCAAAAGGGAATGTTTGCCCAAGGCCTCCAAGGTGGGTAAGGCCAGAGATGAGAGTCAAACTGATAGTGGTCTGCTTTTGAGACTCACTTTCTCTCCACCTAAACCCAGCTCCATTCTTTCCTCTTTTAGTAGAGATGTAGAACATTGATGATAAACTTTCCGAGGCCCTGAGTATTTGGCCCAGAGTCCCAGCTTAGGTACTTTTGACCAGGGGTCTCATAGCAACCCAGGCTCCCAGGGACATCACTGTTGGCCTGATGGCTATTTCTGTGGAAGCTGGTCTGGGGCAGCCCCAGTGTTTCAATGAGAAGTTAAAGCTATCATGGTGACTTGCAGCAAGTGTTTCTGTATTTTTATCAAGACAAGAAAAATTTTTTTTGACTATAAGCTGCATTTCTAGAAGGAGCATGCCCAACCCAACTACTTTCTTTGTTTGAAAACCTACTGTGTACCAGGTACTATGGAAGGCATTTTATACATGTGGTTTTATTTAATCCACATATCAACTCATTTAATCTATATCATTTTAGAGATGAGACTGAGTTTCTGGGAGGTTGAGAAAATTGCAAAAAGTCATACAGTTACAAGACAATACGTCCACAAACAGATATCCTACTGGTGACAAGTTAATAGCTGGTCATCATCATTAAATAGAATAAAATTCCTTAAATTTATTATTACTTAAAAAATTTTGGAGGTAGTATATTTATTGTTGAACTTTTGGTAAGTTCAACAAAACCAAAGAAGAAAAGAAAAGAACTTCACCTCCCAGAGACAAATATTATTACCATTTTGGTGTATTTTCCTTTAGAGTATGCATGTGGTATGTGTGAATGTAAAAGATCTATTTATTTCAAACAATATTTTCGTAACTGAAAAAAAAATCCTGAATTTGGTATTGTCATGATATTGAACTCTTCCACTTCAGAGGAAATGTTCGTGAATTGGAGATTAATTCACCAGCTGTTTACTGAACGTTCACTGTGAGCTAGGCACTGACATTTCATAGACAAAAATCACCTTCAGGGAACACAGCCTTGTGTGTGTATGTGTGTGTGAAATGAACAAGTAAATGCAAAATGATACTGCATTGCTTTACATGCTTCGATGGTGATAAGTGCTGGGTCTTGTGGAAGTCACAAGAGAGGGCCGTTTTACTCTGCCAAGGCAGAGGGTTGTGGTTGATATCTTCCTTACCTGGAGCAGGTAGCATATAAGCTGACTATTGCAGCAAGAGTGAGAGACACCTAGAAACAGGTGGCAGAGCACATCCCAGGGAGAGGGATGGCAAGTGCAAAGTCCCCAAGGTTGCAGAGAATTATTTCTGAATGTAGTCCTCTGACTTCCATGATGTCCAGGAGAAATACCACACCAACTACATTTTCCTTAATGCCAATAGAAACTAAGAGTTATGGACCCATCAGCCTAATAACTTTCTCTTCTACCTGTCTCACTAGATCACTTAGAATTCTAGGCTCACTCTTCTGGGAGAAAGTTACAGGGCCTTTGCTGTATCTAATGGGAAATATATTTTTTACCCATGGCAGAAAATCTGTTTAAATCATTGCACATAATAGACCATATGCTGGTGCAGGGCTGGGAGGTGACGTGATAAAGGCAGAGAAAATCACTTGCCACAGGTTCGGGTAATGAATGTATCAGCCCCGGGAATAAATATAGATTTCAAGTGTGCTCAGGTAGGGCAAGCTCTTTCCCCTGTCACGGATACCATGGCAGTTATTACAGAGGCTTGTTGTAGGGCAGACATACAACTTGCTTCATGAAAGATTTAAAAGGGCAAAGTCCCTGCCCTAGTTTTCTCTAAAAATGAATAGGGAAAGAACCAAAGTTATCTGTTATCTGACAAAGATCAGTTTAAAAAATCATGAAGCCATAAAATTTCTCTTTGGTACTTGGAAATTTCATGTTTTTCACCCAGACACGAATAGTCTTTCCCACATTTGCACCTGCCTTGTGGCACACAGCACCTGGAAGTCACCTAGTTAAAACTGCATTGGGAAAAAGAGTAATTAACGATTTGCAGTAGCTAACCTTCTGGGGCAACCTTCCACTTGCTTTGGCACGTTGTATTATTTCATTTTCTCTGCAACCCTATGGAACAGGGCTCTATGTTGAGGAGGCTTAGGGAGGTTAAGGAATTTTGTCTAAGGACCCACAGATTGAAGTGTCAGAACCAGGGCTCCTTCCCAGGTCTGTCTGACTTCAGACCCCAGATACTTTCCTCTGCACCACGTTGAGGGTGTAGGTTGGCTCAATGGATATTCTGGAAGGGAGTGATCTGTGTGTGCTGGAGCTCTCAGGACTCAATATAAGAGAATAGAGAATTTAGCGGTTTGTGGCAGGGAGGAAGGGGGTGTGGCTCATCACCAAGTGGAGACTCTGGGCTCCACTCACCTTGTCAAGGGCGCTTCTCCACCTGTCATCCTCTCTCCCCTTCTGCATCACCTCTTGTCCCTTTATACTGCATCATCTCCACTGTCATCCAAAACCCTGTGATTTTTTTTTTTTTGACTTTACCCCATTGTTTTATTAAATCAGACAGTTTTTTTTATCTTCATTTTATTGAGATATATTCACATACCACGCAGTCATACAAAACAAATCGTACTTTCGATTGTTTACAGTACCATTACACAGTTGTACATTCATCACCTAAATCAATCCCTGACACCTTCATTAGCACACACACAAAATAACAAGAATAATAATTAGAGTGAAAAGAGCAATTGAAGTAAAAAAGAACACTGGGTACCTTTGTCTGTTTGTTTCCTTCCCCTATTTTTCTACTCATCCATCCATAAACTAGACAAAGTGGAGTGTGGTCCTTATGGCTTTCCCAATCCCCTTGTCACCCCTCATAAGCTACATTTTTTTATACAACTGTCTTCGAGATTCATGGGTTCTGGGTTGTAGTTTGATAGTTTCAGGTATCCATCACCAGCTACCCCCAATTCTTTGGAACCTAAAAGGGTTGTCTAAATTGTGCATAAGAGTGCCCACCAGAGTGACCTCTCGGCTCCTTTTGGAATCTCTCTGCCACTGAAGCTTATTTCCTTTCCTTTCACTTCCCCCTTTTGGTGAAGAAGATGTTCTCCGTCCCACGATGCCGGGTCTACGTTCCTCCCCGGGAGTCATATTCCACGTTGCCAGGGAGATTCACTCCCCTGGGTGAAATCAGACAGTTTTATATGTATGTTATGTTGCTCTAGTATTTTTTATTTTCTTATTAGGTCCATTTTACTTAAAAAACCATACAAAACATTTTAAATATATCTTTGAAAAATTAGCAAAAAATTAAGAAAGTTGCCCATATTACATTGTACAATGTTCAGATAAGACTGAAGAACATATTTTGTTCCCTCTCTACAAGGCACATCACAAAAATATATTTTTAATTTTTTTTCATGTATTATTCCTGTAAATGATCACATCTTATTTATAAAGGAAAAGTCCTGATTATGACAAGCTCTTACACACTCCTGAAATTTTCTGTACAGTAATTATGTCAGTAAAACCCCAGGGATCTGTCAGCACTTTGACAGTGGAACTATTTTAAACATTAGGAAAAATTCAGTTAGTATCAAAATATCATTCCAAATGGGGTTTACTTAGTTCATTTCGGTGCTGTTTTTGATTCGTAAGTACTGATCTTAACCAAAAAGCATTGTTTAAATGGACTTTTGCCTCCTTGAGGCAGTGCCACTAAAGCCGGGATGGAAATCATTAACAGTATGCATTTCATAGAAATCTTCTGCACAACTACATACATATAGTGTAACTGCTTGGTTGAGTCAAGGTCCAAATGAGGTCAGAAAGCAGGCAGTCTTCAGGCTGACAGCTTCGGCTCTGGCAGTGAGGTCCGCAGAGCTGAGGGCTAGAACAGCGAAGCCCCAGTTCAGTGTTTCAGATGTAGCTGTGGAACAAGCCAGGCTTAAGGAAAGGACATTCTACAAAGATGCGGCAGCCTATTACACCATCTCCCCAAAGTGGAAATGCACACATCCCCACCACTACCCTACCTGCCATGCACAGGCTACTTGACTCCCAAGCCTGTACTTTTCCACCCCAGAGATTTCACAGGCACTTATTGGCACCTGGCATGGGTCATTCGCTTCTTTGTCAAGTATCTTTTCCTCATTCTTTATGAGGGATACTGTTGCCCTCTAGTGTGCTATTGTAAGCAAACCACAGTCAATTTTCTCCTCTAGATCTAATATTCTGTGAAGTATTGAATAAAATGATCATACTGGTTAGGGGCAGGGTAAGAATCAATACCCAAATAGCGGTTTAAATTTCAAAGGCGCATGATATAAGATATTTCAGATAACAATAACCTGAACTTTATAAAGGCAACTATAAGAGCCATAATCTTAAACCCTCAACCCCACATCCCTTCTTCAGCTAATACCTCATTTCTTTCCTTCCTAGATGGCAAAGCTAACGAGTTGTTTATGCTGGTTTCTTCTCTTATTTATTCTGAACTCACTCTTATCCGGCTTTTGCCATCACCTATCAACAATATCATTCTTGGCAAGCTCACCAATGACCTTTGTGTCACTAAATCCAGTGGTCATCTCAGTTCCCCTCCCACCCAGCTGGGATATTTGTCCCAGTTTCCTTCTTGAAAACACTTTTTCCCCTACGAGACCTCTAGGACTCAACTCTTTCTCTATTCTGTTACCTCCCGGCCTTTCATCAGCCTCCTCTGATGGTCCATTATTATATCCCTTAAGGGTTATAAATAGTGGTTTAGACAAGGTACAATGTTTCTATCTCTCTCATGTTATACAAATTCTTCAGGTGGGCAGACCCAGGCTGGTAACACGACTCCCTAAATCATCAGTCCTTTTATCTGCTCTGCCCTCTAGCAATGGCTTCCATTCTCTGTGCTGCCTCATGGAATTAAAACAGCTTCTGAGATCTAGTCATCATAACCACTTCAAGGCAGAAAGAAAAGGAGAGGAGAAGGTTAAAAGGGGGCACCTTCAAACTGAGGCACATCTTTGAAAGGTTACTTAGAAGTCCCACGTAACTGATTTTCATCATAAATCATACACTGTAACTCTCACAAGGGAATCTGGGAAATGTAACTTTTTTTAAAAGTTTGGAACATTGTTGTCCTCCAATAATAGGTTCTTTTATTAAGAAGAAATGGGAAATTGTATTGGAAAGGCAACCAGAAGTCTCTGCTACATTCACCATTATCATGACCTCTGAACGTTAGTCTTCAAATTTCTCTTTCTCTACACTAGCTCCCCAGGTTTCCCTCTCACAGGTATACAATCCTGAGTCCTAAAATTATCTTTCAGTTCCAATCTTTCCTCTGGATTCCAAACATGAATATTTGGTTATCTGCTTTATGTCTCCACTTAGATGTCTAGAAGCTTTTTCAAACTTATCATATCCAGAACTGAACATTTGATTCTCTTCTTTAAACTATTCTTCTCCACCATCTTCCCCATCTCAGTGAATGACAACTCTATACTTACTGGGTACTTAGGCCAGAGAAGAACCTTGGAGTTTCTTTTTCTCATATCTTACATCCAACTTGTCAGACAATAGGGTCGGCATTATCTAGGAAATACGCCCCCAAATTCAACCACTTCTTACCCCCTCAATTGCTATTCCTATCATTTCATTAGTTGTTACCTCCCACCTGGATTGTTGCAGTGGCATCCTAATTGGTTTTCCTGTTTCCATCCTTGTCCACCCAGTCTATTCTCCATTCGGTAGCCAGACTAATCCTTCTTAAATGTGATGTGGATCATGTTTCTTCTCTGCTCAAAGCCCTCCAATTTCTCCCTGTCTATCAGAGAATGAGGGCCAAGTCCTTACTGTAAGCCTTCAATGTCCTTTATTATCTGGCCCTTCCCCACCCCCATTTCTCCTCCCTCAGCTCATTTCTCATTCATATCCTGCCCCTCTGGCCATCTTGCTATTTCTTGAACTCCCCAGGCATGCCCCTGCCTTAGGACCTTGGAACTATGTCTTCTCTTTCCCTGAAGTGCTGTCACCTCAAATATCATCATGCAGTTATTGGCTCCAATGTCATCATTTAGAGATGCTTTCTCCAACCACTTTATATGAAATTGCACCCTTCACTTGTAATACGTTCTTATTCTTTTTTGTCTGCTTCATTTCCTTCATAGCACTTATTGGCACCAGGCATACTATTTATTTATTTGTTTGTTTTTTTTTAATCTGTTCTCCTACCCCAAAGCTTTGTGAGAACAGTGATCATGTCTGTTTTGCTTCCTACTGTATCCCAAACTCCCAGAACAGTGTACAGCATAGGGTAGAGAGTCACTGAATACTTATTGAATGAATGAATGGCCAATCATCTTGGCAAAAGCATTTAAGAAAGTGTGAGAGTTCAGGTCCCCTATAGAGAAATAGGCTATCCTACCCTTAATATGGAATGCTTCTCCCATTCTTGGAACTGTAGCCCTCAGCCAAACTGCCCTAAACCGCCTGCTTCAATAGAGCTGTTGAATTGCCTTGAGTTTTTACTCTGCATTTACCTTGACTGATGGTTTGGTTCCAGATATGCTTTGTGAGAAATTTATTCCCTCCTGGAGTTGCCTCTGCCAACAGAGGGAAGACAATCATTTCTTTTTGGCATGATTTTCAACTCAATCTTCTCTGTCTTCGAGAGCTCAATTGCAACCACACAACTGTTCCAAATTTCATCCTGGTCAAATCAAATGCTGCACTTGTAATTTAACACCCTTCCCCTCATGCCTCCTGTTCTCCTTATTTTCTCAGCTTCTCCATTATGGAAGATTGATGTGGTTTGCTTTCCAGTTATATCTTCAAGTCCATGATTTTGGAGTTCTGGTTAGGGAATGTTTTATTTCATTATGATTTATGTGGTTGTGTGTCTCTTAAATTCATAAACATGGAAGAGCCAGAACAGGGCTTTTTGTATTCAGATATAGAATACTTGCAATAAAGAATCAGATGTAGTTAAAAATAACTTTGAAGTGTATGACTTACATTTGCATCCTGGTTCTTGCTGTGATGGATTATATGACCTTATTTAAGTCCCTTGCCCTTTTTAAGCCTTGGTAATAAATGACTCCATAAGAAAGTGTCCCGGCCCGCGGGACGATCAACGGAAGCTCCAAGTCCTGTGAAGGAAGAATGGTATGGGACAAGAGACACGAAGAATGACAGCAAGACAGGTTTCTGATCAAGCTGCAAAATTTTATTGAAGAGGCAGGGTATATATACTCTAAGGGTGGAGGGAGTGGCTAGTAACAACAAGTGGCAGTCTGGGATTGGTGGCTGCTGTTGCTGGGGTGGATGGCCAATGGGCGGCTACTGTTTAGGCGCGAACTAGCTACTGCTTAGGCGGGAACTACTGTTTCTGTAAAGAAGGCTGACGCTATTCAAGGTTATTCTTGCATCAGCTCTAGCGGCCATGTTGTGTGCTTCCGGCATCGCTGAAGGTGAATATTATTCGTGCTACCTTAGTAGACCCCAACAGAAAGTGTTCAGCGATTAGATCACTTAAAATTTTAAAATGCATCGCTTAAATACAAGAGGAAATTTGCCATTCTTACTTTGCAGGATATATTTACTGTGCTGTATACTTAGCATAGTAAAATTTCAATTAAGTAAAACTTCAAAGTTTTCTTTCTATTTTCTACTTTTAGGGGAAGAATCAAATGACTTTCCCATCCCCCAACCCAAAATAATGCTTCCTCATTTATCCATTTATTCAATGATCAAAGACACCACATTTCCTATTCGTAACAAAACTGCTATCAAAAATTTGGGGTTATAGCATCTAGAGCTAGAAGAGAACAGCCTTGGTTAGAATTAGATTTAAAAGTCACAGGGAGCCCGAGCAATAGACTTAAACAACACGGAGGTTTTCTCAAGATGAGCAACACAGACTGCTATGGCATTCTTTGCTTTCAGGGACCCAGGTTCCTCCTTTCTTGTTGCTCCATTGTACTCTAGGATGTTGTGTTTGTCATCTGGTCCAGTATTTCTTGCCACCACCTCAGCATGCCAACTCTCACGAAGAAGTAAAGGGATCAAGAAGATCATGGCCTGTACCTTTAAGAATATAAGCAGAAGTTACAACTGTTGCTTCTGCACACATCCCATTAGTAATTCATCACATGACTTAGTCACATGGCTATGCCTAGCTGCAATATAGCCTATATCCTGGATGGCCATGTGCTTAGCTGAAAAATGAGAGAGATATTGGGGAATATCAATATTCAGATATTGGGGGACAATTAATGTTTCTTGCTACAGGTATCAGCACTCTAATTATTATAGATTAGCAAACCAAGGCCCATAGTAGTGAAGAATGTGGTCCCAGGCTTTCCAGCCCTCTCATAGCAGGATGAGGGTCAGAGCCTAGATCACAGTGGTATTTGGAAAGAGGGTGGGTTTAGAGTCAAACAGACCTGGGTTAGAATCTGTTTTGTCAGCTATTACTGCATTAATTTGGAAAACGTTTCCTAACCTTTCTGAGCTCTGGTTTTCTAATTTGTAATATAGGGACAATTTCTCTCTCCAAGGTTTTCTGGGATAATCAGTGAGTAAATATATGGAAGCCCCTTTCAGGGTGATAGGGTGCTACCCCGGACCCCACGGGTATTCCAGTTAAAAGTTAATACTACATAATATGCATATATTTGATCACACATAGGTATTACCCAACAAAATAACATTTGGAATATTTTTCCTGGTCACCTCAAATCTCCTTTTACATCTACATTTTGGTACAATTAGGGTTAATATTCAGTTATGATTCCGAGGTACTTTACGAGGTGGGCACACACACACAAAAGAAGAGATTTTAGGGAAGGTGTCAATTACCCAGAAAATTTAAGTTAATCAGAATCTCCCACTCCCTGGGCATTCCAGTTGACTAAATATTTAGTATTATCTCAACAGCATATTATATCCTGCCCACGGGCTTTACAATAACGTTTTTTGTCCTTTTGACTTTTTTCTCTGATCTTTTTCATCCTTAAATCTTAATTTCAAGATTTTCTTTTATTTTTCTTCTAACGATTTTGGAGTCTTAAGTGAATTTGTTTCAAAAGTTTGGATGAAATTAGCTTGGCTATTTTAAAAATCTGAGAGTGTGGGAAAACGTTGTTTATATCTAGTTCAGACTTTTTCCTGGGTTAGTTAAAAATACAAGTTCTTTCAAAACCTTTTTTTTAAGTGAAAATATTTGAAAGAAGATATAGATTTGCTTGGGAGAAATCCCTTCAGTCTGGGGAGAAATCACTCAAATGCAAACCGTATGTGATATGTAAAGTAGCATTTTGAATATTCATATTATGATGTGAAAATCAGATCCCCGGAACAGAAAATCTCATAAAATGAATTGAAATGAAGACAGCAGTATGAATGTCACTCCCTTAATGCACAGTATTGCAGTTCTCTCTGGCGTCTTTTTTTTTTTTCTTGCATCACTAGAGAACAATCATGCCTGCAGAATGGAGAACATGCCCTCATTCTAATTATATAAGACACTTTGGAAGGAAAACAAATTTTAGCTCAACATCTTTTTGAATGAATTTTAATTTTGATAATATGACACTGTTATTCTTGTCCATTCCTTTTCCTTAGCTTGTTTTTGCAATATCAGCATTTCATATTGTTTATACTTATTCCTGAGTCCTGGTTAAATCGCCTCCAAAATGTATAAGATGTTTGTTTGCAGCCTGCACATTCACACTTGCTTTTTAAATCTCCCATTGTTATGCCAAATGCTTCTTTCTCTACTTTCATTCATCTTGTTAGGATCCCTGTCAACAGATTTGTCTCAGAACAATGTAAATTATCTTCAATTTCTTTTAGCAGAGGGGAGAGAAGATTGGACAGCTTTGCAGCAAGTATTTTACCTCACTTTTAGAATGCATTTCACATCCTATTTTGGCATACCTGGTCAGTCCATTTTAACATTATTCATATCCATTTATTCTGTTAATGGATTTTAAATTGCAAATTATCTACAGAACATGAATAACAATACTTTTTACATCTCTGTGAATTGATTCACACACCCATGATATTCAATCAGCCTTTTGGCTTGTATCAACAAGTTGTCTAAGGCAAGGTTTCTTTCCCTCTTTGGAAGCAGCTAGCTAATAGGGAGCCAGCCCCAGCAGACTGGTGGTTAATTGTGATTCCAGAATATTCTGTGTAGATAGGGCTAGAGAATCCTTTAACCATCCTCAAGGATTATGCTTGAGTAAGAGAATCTGAGGGTGGAGAATTTAGGGATATTTTATGGATTGAATTGTGTCTCCCAAAAAGATATATTCAAGTCCTAACCCCCAGTCTCACATATGTAATCCTATTTGGAAATAGGATCTTTGAAGATGTTGCTAGCTAAGATGAGGCCAAACTGGATTAGGGTGGGCCCTCATCCAATATAACTGGTGTCCTTATAAGAATAGGAAAGCTGAACACAGACAGACAGAGAAGGCACCATGTGATGGAGGAAGAGGATGAGTTACGCCCCCAGCCAAGGAATACCATGGATCGCCTACGAACCACCACCAGAACCCTGGAGACTTCACTGGGAGCATGACCCTGCTGACAACTTGATTTGGATTTCAGCCTCCAGAACTGTAAGACAATAAATTTCTGAAGTTTTAAGACAACCAATTTATAGGACTTTGTTACAGCAGCTCTAGGAAACTGAGACAGAGATCTAAGAGGTTGGTCAATGAAATCCTTCTTAAGTATTTTAGTGTTCATAAAATGAAAGAATGAACTCAGAACACCAAATAAAGAGAATGTCAATGATCTTCTTTTTATCTGGTTTAAGGCTAAATTCTAGTTCCAAAGAGAAACTAAACAGCAGGTTCCTTTTGTCCAAGTCGATGCTACTCAAAGTGTGCCTATGGACTGAAGGGTGTATGAATTCTTTGTTCACATGAGACAGTACAGAGAGTGTTTAGAAACTGTCCTAGTCGTCTGATGCTGATGTGACATCCAAGTGCATGATCAGTGGACTTATTGAATTAGAGGTACACAGGTTTGGAGGCTGTTGAAATCAGTCATGTTTGGTAGGACCATGCATCAGTTCAAGATGCATTAAAAACAAACAGACCAGAGAGAGAAAAAAGACACAGAAGGAGGCGGGGCAAGATGGCAGACTGGTGAGCTGTAAGTTTTAGTTACTCCTCCAGGAAAGTAGGTAAAAAGCCAGGAACTGCGTGGACTGGACACCACAGAGCAATCTGTCTTTGGGCATACTTCATACAACACTCATGAAAATGTCGAACTGCTGAGATCAGTGAAATCTGTAAGTTTTTGCGGCCAGGGGACCCGTGCCCCTCCCTGCCAGGCTCAGTCCCATGGGAGGAGGGGCTGCCAGCTCCGGGAAGGAGAAGGGAGAACTGCAGTGGCAGCTCTTATCGGAAACTCATTCTACTGATCCATACTCCAACCGTAGATAGACTGAGACCAGACACCAGAGAATCTGAGAGCTGCCAGCCCAGCAGAGAGGAGACAGGCATAGAAAAAAAAAAAATAACACGAAAAACTCCAAAATAAAAGCAGAGGATTTTTGGAGTTCTGGTGAACACAAAAAGGGGAAGGGCGGAGTTCAGGCCTTGAGGTGCATATGCAAATCCCGAAGAAAAGCTGATCTCTCTGCCCTGTGGACCTTTCCTTAATGGCCCTGGTTGCTTTGTCTATTAGCATTTCAATAACCCATTAGATCTCTGAGGAGGGCCCGTTTTTTTTTTTTTTTTTTTTTAATCCTTTTTTCTTTTTCTAAAACAATTACTCTAAGAAGCCCAATACAGAAAGCTTCAAAGACTTGCTATTTGGGCAGGTCAAGTCAAGAGCAGAACTAGGAGAGCTCTGAGACAAAAGGCAATAATCCAGTGGCTGAGAAAATTCACTAAACACCACAACTTCCCAAGAAAAGGGGGGTGTCCGCTCACAGCCACCATCCTGGTGGACAGGAAACACTCCTGCCCGTCGCCAGCCCCATAGCCCAGAGTTGCCCCAGACAACCCAGTGTGACGGAAGTGCTTCAAATAACAGGCACACACCACAAAACTGGGCGTGGACATTAGCCTTCCCTGCAACCTCAGCTGAATGTCCCAGAGCTGGGAAGGTGGAGCAGTGTGAATTAACAAAGCCCCATTCAGCCATCATTTGAGCAGACTGGGAGCCTCCCTACACAGCCCAGCAGCCCAGAACTGCCCTGGGGGGACGGCACTCACCTGTGACATAGCACAGTCATCCCTCAACAGAGGACCCGGGGTGCACAGCCTGGAAGAGGGGCCCACTTGCAAGTCTCAGGAGCCATACGCCAATACCAAAGACTTGTGGGTCAGTGGCAGAGACAAACTGTGGCAGGACTGAACTGAAGGATTAGACTATTGCAGCAGCTTTAAAACTCTAGGATCATCAGGGAGATTTGATTGTTAGGGCCACCCCCCCTCCCTGACTGCCCAGAAACACGCCCCATATACAGGGCAGGCAACACCAACTACACACGCAAGCTTGGTACACCAATTGGGCCCCACAAGACTCACTCCCCCACTCACCAAAAAGGCTAAGCAGGGGAGAACTGGCTTGTGGAGAACAGGTGGCTCGTGGACGCCACCTGCTGGTTGGTTAGAGAAAGTGTACTCCACGAAGCTGTAGATCTGATAAATTAGAGATAAGGACTTCAATTGGTCTACAAACCCTAAAAGAACCCTATCAAGTTTAGCAAATGCCATGAGGCCAAAAACAACAGACAATTATAAAGCATATGAAAAAACCAGACGATATGGATAACCCAAGCCCAAGCACCCAAATCAAAAGACCAGAAGAGACACAGCACCTAGAGCAGCTACTCAAAGAACTAAAGATGAACAATGAGACCATAGTACGGGATATGAAGGAAATCAAGAAGAGTCTAGAAGAGCATAAAGAAGACATTGCAAGACTAAATAAAAAAATGGATGATCTTATGGAAATTAAAGAAACTGTTGACCAAATTAAAAAGATTCTGGACACTCATAGTACAAGACTAGAGGAAGTTGAACAACGAATCAGTGACCTGGAAGATGACAGAATGGAAAATGAAAGCATAAAAGAAAGAATGGGGAAAAAAATTGAAAAAATCGAAATGGACCTCAGGGATATGATAGATAATATGAAACGTCCGAATATAAGACTCATTGGTGTCCCAGAAGGGGAAGAAAAGGGTAAAGGTCTAGGAAGAGTATTCAAAGCAATTGTTGGGGAAAACTTCCCAAATCTTCTAAACAACATAAATACACAAATCATAAATGCTCGGCGAACTCCAAATAGAATAAATCCAAATAAACCCACTCCGAGACATATACTGATCACACTGTCAAACACAGAAGAGAAGGAGCAAGTTCTGAAAGCAGCAAGAGAAAACCAATTCACCACATACAAAGGAAACAGCATAAGACTAAGTAGTGACTACTCAGCAGCCACCATGGAGGTGAGAAGGCAGTGGCACGATATATTTAAAATTCTGAGTGAGAAAAATTTCCAGCCAAGAATACTTTATCCAGCAAAGCTCTCCTTCAAATTTGAGGGAGAGCTTAAATTTTTCACAGACAAACAAATGCTGAGAGAATTTGCTAACAAGAGACCTGCCCTACTGGAGATACTAAAGGGAGCCCTACAGACAGAGAAACAAAGACAGGACAGAGAGACTTGGAGAAAGGTTCAGTACTAAAGAGATTCGGTATGGGTACAATAAAGGATATTAATAGAGAGAGGGAAAAATATGGCAAACATAAACCAAATGATAAGATGGCCGATTCAAGAAATGCCTTCACGGTTTTAACGTTGAATGTAAATGGATTAAACTCCCCAATTAAAAGATATAGATTCGCAGAATGGATCCAAAAAAATGAACCATCAATATGTTGCATACAAGAGACTCATCTTAGACACAGGGACACAAAGAAACTGAAAGTGAAAGGATGGAAAAAAATATTTCATGCCAGCTACAGCCAAAAGAAAGCAGGTGTAGCAATATTAATCTCAGATAAAATAGACTTCAAATGCAGGGATGTTTTGAGAGACAAAGAAGGCCACTACATACTAATAAAAGGGGCAAATCAGCAAGAAGAAATAACAATCGTAAATGTCTATGCACCCAATCAAGGTGCCACAAAATACATGAGAGAAACACTGGCAAAACTAAAGGAAGCAATTGATGTTTCCACAATAATTGTGGGAGACTTCAACACATCACTCTCTCCTATAGATAGATCAACCAGACAGAAGACCAATAAGGAAATTGAAAACCTAAACAATCTGATAAATGAATTAGATTTAACAGACATCTACAGGACATTACATCCCAAATCACCAGGATACACATACTTTTCTAGTGCTCACGGAACTTTCTCCAGAATAGATCATATGCTGGGACATAAAACAAGCCTCAATAAATTTAAAAAGATTGAAATTATTCAAAGCACATTCTCTGACCACAATGGAATACAATTAGAAGTCAATAACCATCAGAGACTTAGAAAATTCACAAATACCTGGAGGTTAAACAACACACTCCTAAACAATCAGTGGGTTAAAGAAGAAATAGCAAGAGAAATTGCTAAATATATAGAGATGAATGAAAATGAGAACACAACATACCAAAACCTATGGGATGCAGCAAAAGCAGTGCTAAGGGGGAAATTTATAGCACTAAACGCATATATTAAAAAGGAAGAAAGAGCCAAAATCAAAGAACTAATGGATGAACTGAAGAAGCTAGAAAATGAACAGCAAACCAATCCTAAACCAAGTAGAAGAAAAGAAATAACAAGGATTAAAGCAGAAATAAATGACATAGAGAACAAAAAAACAATAGAGAGGATAAATATACCAAAAGTTGGTTCTTTGAGAAGATCAACAAGATTGACAAGCCCCTAGCTAGACTGACAAAATCAAAAAGAGAGAAGACCCATAGAAACAAAATAATGAATGAAAAAGGTGACATAACTGCAGATCCTGAAGAAATTAAAAAAATTATAAGAGGATACTATGAACAACTGTATGGCAACAAACTGGATAATGTAGAGGAAATGGACAATTTCCTGGAAACATATGAACAACCTAGACTGACCAGAGAAGAAATAGAAGACCTCAACCAACCCATCACAAGCAAAGAGATCCAATCAGTCATCAAAAATCTTCCCACAGATAAATGCCCAGGGCCAGATGGCTTCACAGGGGAATTCTACCAAACTTTCCAGAAAGAACTGACACCAATCTTACTCAAACTCTTTCAAAACATTGAAGAAAATGGAACACTACCTAACTCATTTTATGAAGCTAACATCAATCTAATACCAAAACCAGGCAAAGATGCTACAAAAAAGGAAAACTACCGGCCAATCTCCCTAATGAATATAGATGCAAAAATCCTCAACAAAATACTTGCAAATCGAATCCAAAGACACATTAAAAAAATCATACACCATGACCAAGTGGGGTTCATTCCAGGCATGCAAGGATGGTTCAACATAAGAAAAACAATCAATGTACTACAACACATTAAAAACTCGAAAGGGAAAAATCAATTGATCATCTCAATAGATGCTGAAAAAGCATTTGACAAAATCCAACATCCCTTTTTGATAAAAACACTTCAAAAGGTAGGAATTGAAGGAAACTTCCTCAACATGATAAAGAGCATATATGAAAAACCCACAGCCAGCATAGTACTCAATGGTGAGAGACTGAAAGCCTTCCCTCTAAGATCAGGAACAAGACAAGGATGCCCGCTGTCACCACTGTTATTCAACATTGTGCTGGAAGTGCTAGCCAGGGCAATCCGGCAAGACAAAGAAATAAAAGGCATCCAAATTGGAAAAGAAGAAGTAAAACTGTCATTGTTTGCAGATGATATGATCTTATATCTAGAAAACCCTGAGAAATCAACGATACACCTACTAGAGCTAATTAACAAATTTAGCAAAGTAGCGGGATACAAGATTAATGCACATAAGTCAGTAATGTTTCTATATGCTAGAAATGAACAAACTGAAGAGACACTCAAGAAAAAGATACCATTTTCAATAGCAACTAAAAAAATCAAGTACCTAGGAATAAACTTAACCAAAGATGTAAAAGACCTATACAAAGAAAACTACATAACTCTACTAAAAGAAATAGAAGGGGACCTTAAAAGATGGAAAAATATTCCATGTTCATGGATAGGAAGGCTAAATGTCATTAAGATGTCAATTCTACCCAAACTCATCTACAGATTCAATGCAATCCCAATCAAAATTCCAACAACCTACTTTGCAGACTTGGAAAAGCTAGTTATCAAATTTATTTGGAAAGGGAAGATGCCTCGAATTGCCAAAGACACTCTAAAAAAGAAAAACGAAGTGGGAGGACTTACACTCCCTGACTTTGAAGCTTATTATAAAGCCACAGTTGCCAAAACAGCATGGTACTGGCACAAAGATAGACATATAGATCAATGGAATCGAATGGAGAATTCAGAGATAGACCCTCAGATCTATGGCCGACTGATCTTTGATAAGGCCCCCAAAGTCACTGAACTGAGCCATAATGGTCTTTTCAACAAATGGGGCTGGGAGAGTTGGATATCCATATCCAAAAGAATTAAAGAGGACCCCTACCTCACCCCCTACACAAAAATTAACTCAAAATGGACCAAAGATCTCAATATAAAAGAAAGTACCATAAAACTCCTAGAAGATAATGTAGGAAAACATCTTCAAGACCTTGTATTAGGCGGCCACTTCCTAGACTTTACACCCAAAGCACAAGCAACAAAAGAGAAAATAGATAAATGGGAACTCCTCAAGCTTAGAAGTTTCTGCACCTCAAAGGAATTTCTCAAAAAGGTAAAGAGGCAGCCAACTCAATGGAAAAAAATTTTTGGAAACCATGTATCTGACAAAAGACTGATATCTTGCATATACAAAGAAATCCTACAACTCAATGACAATAGTACAGACAGCCCAATTATAAAATGGGCAAAAGATATGAAAAGACAGTTCTCTGAAGAGGAAATACAAATGGCCAAGAAACACATGAAAAAATGTTCAGCTTCACTAGCTATTAGAGAGATGCAAATTAAGACCACAATGAGATACCATCTAACACCGGTTAGAATGGCTGCCATTAAACAAACAGGAAACTACAAATGCTGGAGGGGATGTGGAGAAATTGGAACTCTTATTCATTGTTGGTGGGACTGTATAATGGTTCAGCCACTCTGGAAGTCAGTCTGGCAGTTCCTTAGAAAACTAGATATAGAGCTACCATTCGATCCAGCGATTGCACTTCTCGGTATATACCCGGAAGATCGGAAAGCAGTGACACGAACAGATATCTGCACGCCAATGTTCATAGCAGCATTATTCACAATTGCCAAGAGATGGAATCAACCCAAATGTCCTTCAACAGATGAGTGGATAAATAAAATGTGGTATATACACACGATGGAATACTACGCGGCAGTAAGAAGGAACGATCTGGTGAAACATATGACAACATGGATGAACCTTGAAGACATAATGCTGAGCGAAATAAGCCAGGCACAAAAAGAGAAATATTATATGCTACCACTAATGTGAACTTTGAAAAATGTAAAACAAATGGTTTATAATGTAGAATGTATGGGAACTAGCAGTAGAGAGCATTTTAGGAAGGGGGAACAATAATCCAAGAAGAACAGATAAGCTATTTAACGTTCTGGGGATGCCCAGAAATGACTATGGTCTGTTAATTTCTGATGGATATAGTAGGAACAAGTTCACAGAAATGTTGCTATATTATGTAACTTTCTTGGGGTAAAGTAGGAACATGTTGGAAGTTAAGCAGTTATCTTAGGTTAGTTGTCTTTTTCTTACTCCCTTGTTATGGTCTCTTTGAAATGTTCTTTTATTGTATGTTTGTTTTCTTTTTAACTTTTTTTTTCATACAGTTGATTTAAAAAAGAAGGGAAAGTTAAAAAAAAAAAAAAAAAGAAAAACAAGGAAAAAAAAAGATGTAGTGCCCCCTTGAGGAGCCTGTGGAGAATGCAGGGGTATTCGCCTACCCCACCTCCATGGTTGCTAACATGACCACAGACATAGGGGACTGGTGGTTTGATGGGTTGAGCCCTCTACCATAAGTTTTACCCTTGGGAAGACGGTTGCTGCAAAGGAGAGGCTAGGCCTCCCTATATTTGTGCCTAAGAGTCTCCTCCTGAATGCCTCTTTGTTGCTCAGATGTGGCCCTCTCTCTCTGGCTAAGCCAACTTGAAAGGTGAAATCACTGCCCTCCCCGCTACGTGGGATCAGACACCCAGGGGAGTGAATCTCCCTGGCAACGTGGAATATGACTCCTGGGGAGGAATGTAGACCCGGCATCGTGGGATGGAGAACATCTTCTTGACCAAAAGGGGGATGTGAAGGGAAATGAAATAAGCTTCAGTGGCAGAGAGATTCCAAAACGAGCCGAGAGATCACTCTGGTGGGCACTCTTACGCACACTTTAGAGAACCCTTTTTAGGTTCTAAAGAATTGGGGTAGCTGGTGGTGGATACCTGAAACTATCAAACTACAACCCAGAACCCATGAATCTCGAAGACAGTTGTATAAAAATGTAGCTTATGAGGGGTGACAATGGGATTGGGAAAGCCATAAGGACCAAACTCCACTTTGTCTAGTTTATGGATGGATGTGTAGAAAAGTAGGGGAAGGAAACCAACAGACAAAGGTACCCAGTGTTCTTTTTTACTTCAATTGCTCTTTTTCACTCTAATTATTATTCTTGTTATTTTTGTGTGTGTGCTAATGAAGGTGTCAGGGATTGATTTAGGGGATGAATGTACAACTATGTAATGGTACTGTAAACAATCGAAAGTACAATTTGTTTTGTATGACTGCGTGGTATGTGAATATATCTCAATAAAATGATGATTAAAAAAAAAAAAAAAAAAAAGCAACCCAGGCTCAACTGTAGAATATTTAAACAAGCCAGAAGTGTGAAAAGTAAAATGGCAATGAGAAATCACTACACACAGGAAAAAACATACTTAAAATTGATTTATAATGTGCACACACTCAACATGGACAACTAAAATGAGTTTCGTGAAACAATCCCCTTACTGCATGACACGCCCTCCACTCTTACTGATGTTTTAATTCTTATCAAAAGTATACCTGTGGAGAAAAAAAAAAAAAAAAGACAGAAGCAAAGAGACACAAACAGAAACTCATCGTTATGAATATGGTCTTGAAAAAAAAAACAAAAAACAAACAGACCAAAAAAATCAGTTCTTATCCACAGACAATCTGAGGGGCACTGCTGTGTACAAATGGGGGTATTACTGAGTAAACAAAAGAAAGCTTTAATGGGGCCTTCCACCTCCCTAGACCCATGGGGAAAGGGAGAATATGGGGATCCCTGGCCCAGGGAAGGGCAGAGGTTATAGCTCTCACAGATCCAGACAGTGTAGTGAATGCCAATGGTGAATGGAAAGGGGTTGGCATTATCTAGGCATCCACGAGAGCCTGGGTTGCTTTGGGTCAGTCAGAGAAGAACAGTAGTCCTGGCTTCAGATTCTAGCAAGCACTGCATGGGTCCAAACATGTGTCTTGTCACTTCAGGCTGTCCTGGAGAGAGCACCAAAGGACCTTCACTTTCATGGGTCTGGGTGGTGGCACTTAATCAGAAGCACAATGGGTGAAATTATTGTAATGAGTGGCAAGGTTGGAATGGCAGCCAGGGACACAACTCACAGAGTTATAGAGATGGTTGATAGAACATGGTGTTCCTAGGGGCAAGATAAATGGGCAGCGAGCAAGGCTATTGCTTAATCTATACAATTGAAATAAATCATGGATGGATGATTTGGAGGCTGAGGGCAGCCTGTGAAATAAAATGTCATAGCTGCTTGTCCAGTTTCTGGCCCAGAGCCATTTCTGAGACCCAGAACTCACTGAAGGAGAAACCAGGTCCTCAGGGAGAAGGATCCTGCAGCTCTTTAAGAATAGGGGAATACATAGACATTTGAGGACAGTAAGACACAGGGTCCAAGTTCACAATGAACAGAACAATGAACAGAACTGAAACATTCTGTTCCCTGATAAAGTGGGCCCATGTGGAAGCCAGGTAATAGATAGGGTCCTGGCGCAGTTTGGCTGTGTCCACAGACCCAATGAGTGTAAAATTTGAGTGGACATGTTTGGTAGTTGGCAACAATCTCATGTTTCTTTCTTCACTTATGGGGAAAGATTAATCATAGTGGGTAAGGCCAAGTGGGAGCCTCTGAAATTTCTCATTTCTCCGAGGCAAGATAGTGCATGAAAAACAATATCCCATGCTAGAGAAAATAATAGAGGTTAGTGCCCTCATTAAAGACTTAAAGGAGACAGGGCTGGTGGTCTTCCTTTTACCCCCATTTAGTTCACCAACCTGGCCCCTACAAAAGTCAGATAGATCTTGACAAATGACAATGGAGCAAATTCAATCAAGTAGTAATCCTTATTGTAGCTACTCTGTTGGGCGCTGCATATTTTTACAGCCTCAGGCACACGGTATGTATCCATCCAACTGGCACATGTGTTCTTTTTCATATCTATTAGGAAGAATCAGAAATTGTTCTCATTCATGTAGTGGTGGTGGTGGAGACAACAGTACGTTTATGAGCTGTGTCAACTCTCCCACCCAGAGCCATAATGTAACCTGAAGGGACATAGACTATCTACACATTTTTCAAGTTATTACATTGGTCCACAGTATTGACACAAACAAAAAAACATGTTAATCAGACCAGATATACTGAGCTAGTATATTGGAGGATTTGGTAAGACACTTACACTCCAGAAGGTAGAAGATTAAACACTCTGAAGATTTAGGGACCTGCCATATCAGTGAAATTTTTAGAGTCTAGTGGTCTGGGACATTCTGAGAGATCCCCTTGAAAACAGAAGACAAATTATTTCCTATTGTGCCTCTCAGCAGTAACCCTTGGTAGGACTCTTTGGGTTTTGGAGGCATCAGATTCTCTACTGGGGATTACTGCTCTGATCTATTTACTGGATGGCATGGAGTGCTATAAATTTTGAATGGGGACTCAGAACAGGAGAGCGCTCTGCAGCAGGTTCAGCAGGTTAAGCTATCCTGCTTCTTGAGCCATAAAGTCTGGTACTGGTAATATTTGTGGTGGGAAAAAGTGCCATGTAAAGTTTATGACAAGCCCCAATAGGGGAAATGAAATATAGATACCCAGTGCTCTGGAACAAGACTGTGCCATCTGTAGCAGAGTAATATGTACCATTCAAAAACATGTCTGGAATTCTCCTAGGCCCTGGTAGAGATGGAGTGTCTGAACATGGGGCATCAGAGCTGCTTGTAATGAGCTGGGTTCTGTCAAATCCATCAAGTCATAAGATTGAGCCCGCCCAGCAGCAATCCAGTGTAAGGTAAAAGTGGTACATACAAGTTTGGGCATAAGCAGGGCCAGAGGGCATGAGTATGCTGCATGAGCCAGTGGCCGAGACCCTCATGTAAAGGTATAGTTTGCACTGATACCTTTCCCTCAGCCCTTATCTTTGGCCACATAGGGAATCTCTTAGGGCCAGTTGACAGAGAGGGAAAAAGGCCAAGTTTGCTTCACAGGGTCAGCATCTTATGTGGGTACAAGCTGAAAATGGACTTATGCTACATTTCAGTCCTAACTTAGGAGTGGCCCTGAAAGACATTATAATGGGAAATCTTTTCAGTGGGCAAAGATTTGGGTGCTGCATCTGGTCCTGATCATCCACTTTATTTGGAACAAAAATTGGCCCTTGGTAAATAGACTCATGAATAGCAGCAAATGTCTTAGGTAGTTGGTCAGAGGTCTGGAATGAGAAACACTGGCAGACTGGTGATGTGGAGGCATGTGGGTGGACTTATTGGCTTGGGGATAAAGTGTGAAGATCTTTGTAAGCCCATCAGTGAGCATCCACCACATAAGAGACACTAAGCAGACAATGAGACTATCTTGGCCAGTTGATGTCAGCCAGCCTCTTTTACTAGTCAGTGTAATGCTGGTACAAGGGTTCACAAATGAGCTGCTAGAATGGCAGGGATTGAGGGACTGCATAAGGCCATTAACGTGGGCTTCTGTTACCAAGGCTGATCTAGCTGTTATGTTGCTAAGTGTCCAGTCTGCCTGCAACAGTGACAGATGCTGAGTTCCTGCTATGGCACCATTCCTTGAGGAAAGCAACCAGTCATGGGGTGGTAAATTGATAACACTGGAGCCCTTACATCCTGGAAGGACAGTGATTTGTATTGACTGGGCTCAAAGTATATTCTGGGTATGGGTTTGCCTTTCCTTCCCACAGTGCCTCAGCCATCCCCAGTCTCTGATCTATGGACAAGGGATTCTTGCATAGTGTTGCCCAAGATCAAGGGTTCCACATTACAATAAAGGAAATGAGGCTTCAGGCACATGATCATGGGATTCTCTGGTCATTTGCAAAGTATAACACTCAGGAATTGCTAGCCTGATAGAATAATGAAGTGGACATTGAAGGGTGCAGCTGTAGCATCAGCTTGGAGGATGCAAGTACACACCTTAAATCAACAACTCACATTGTGCTCTGTCTCTAATAGGTAGACATAGGTCCAAAAATATGGCATAGACTTAAGAGTGGTCCCTCTCACCATAATTCCCAGTAATTCATGTGGGGAATTTGTGCTTCCTGTCCCCTCTATTTTAGTCTGTACTGGTCTATAGGTCTTGGTTCCTAGAGAGGGTATGCCTCCAGCAGGGCATATAGGAAGATTCCCACTAAGCTTTAGTCTATGGGCAGCTACCACCTACTTTGAAGACCAGCAGGCAAGTAAAAGAGGCACCACCTGGCAGGGGTAATTGACCCTGATCATCGGGAGGAGGCCCCCACAATGGGGACAGAGTAAATAGGTTATCATCCAGGTGACTCACTGGAGCATTTTGGGGTAATTCCCTGCCCAATTTGACATTAATGATACCTGCAGCAGCCACAGCTTGAAAAGCACATGGTGACTAGGGACACAGATCTCTCAGGGAAGAGGTTCTGAGTTGTCCTACCATGACCAGCCAAGGTATTAATCGAGGATGAGCAACAGAAAAGAGATACATATTGTCTCTCACAACCTTGAGCATGGCTGTGGCAGCAGGGAGTGTAGTTCATCCCACAAAACGTCCTCCTGAAGTTTCCCCAGGAAACAGGACCAGCCTGGGAGTAAACTTACAATAAGGAGCAAGTGGATCCAAATGTAGTGGATGCTTCACTGCCTAGAAACCCCTGCCCCCTTTATGACAGAAGCGCTCGTTCCCCGGCTGTTACTCTAAGCTGTGTCCCTCTCCTGGAATTGCCCTCAGTCTTTTGGAACTGCCTTGCAAAGTCCATGCTCCTCCCAGGGGGGTACCTGCATCTAATATTTATTGGTGCTGGGGTACAGAGGTCTAGCCTTCTGATCTCAGTTGAGAAACATCTCTGAAGAACCATCCCAGCTCCACAGCTCCCCTGGGGCTGGACTGGTCTTCGGTTGGGTCTGCATCACAGCTCAGCTCCTCCCACTGTCCTACTCTGCCTCTCTCACTTCTTTAGGGGTGTTGTTCCTGAACACACTCACCCCAAATATCCTACATACAAATATAAAACTCTGCCTTGGAGTCTGTTTCTAGGGACCTGTGCTAAGACAGAGCAGTAGGGACATTTTGAGAGTGAGTAGAAGTTTCCTTCAAACCTTGCCATATAGGTGGGTGGTGGCCCCTCTTTGCCTTACTTGGGGTTTGCTCCCCCTTAGGAAAAGGTTTTCCTTAGAAGAATGGCGATGAAGTTCTAGGGGAGAAGATACCAGAGCAGAGCTTTCTTAAACGTGCTCGATTTAACTCGTGAACAAATGGGTACTGTCTTCATGCTTATGTTTTACTTTTTGGCATCTAATCCAAATGAGAGGCTCTGAAGATGTTTATTTTAAAGAAACTAATAGCTCATGCTTTGGGTCAACTAATATTAATGCTAATTCATAGTTTATATAAAAACTGGTGAAAAACCTTGATAAAATGAGAAGGACTTGACTTTGGAATCAGAGAGGCCAGGATTTAAATCCCAACTTGCCATTTACAAGATGTATGACAGACAAATCAAGTTTTCTAAACCTCAGCTTTGTTATTTTCTAAAAAGGAAATCATAATACCTACCTTATGGGATTTTTTGTTAGAATTGAAGAAGATAATGTATAGACAGTCCTAAGCTGGTGTCTTGCACAGACTCATTCTTTTGCTCAAGAAATATTTATTCAGCATAAATATTCATTAAGCAACAAACATTTATTATAGGCCAGGGCATGGGGATAGGCATTTGGGGTAGACAGATGGACAAGCCACAATCCCTATTTTGCAGAAACTCACACTTGGGAGCAAGAGTCTGACACGTGAACAAGAGGGAGACAGATGAAAGATGATTCAGAGATTCTAGTTTCTTCCACTGATGGATGGTAATGCTCCTAAATCTTCCAATGATTTTTTGAAGTAGGCAGGGCTGGATTCAGGGTTGTCAGGCATCCAATCTGTAAAGTATTAAATATCTCTCCCGGGTGATACAGAGATTGTACTTTCCAGAAATCCTCATGGGGAGTGTGCTTTTACATGTTTGGGACCAGAGCTGAGTTGCTGAAGTCAGTAGAGGAGAAAATGGGCACCAGTTCCTCTGTGCTCCTGCTGTGTAAGCCTCAGGCTCTCTAGCCAGACTTTGGGCTAATTAGAACTTATGGTTTTGAAGGAGCACCAATGTATGAGTCTGCTGTGGGTGCCCACAGGTCTTAATCCAGGCCATTTCATCATCATTTTTTTTAGTAAAGAAACCGAGGCTTAGAAAGAGTCAAGGTTACACTAGTTTATAGGCAGTAAAACCATGCCAGCTACCGAGTCTGCTCAGACCTCATGCACATTTCATCTTGCCTTCTTGGCACTAAATACATGGCTCTAAAACACTGGCTAGAAAGAGAGAGAGAGAGAAAGAGAGAGAGAGAGAGAGAGAGAGAGAGAGAGAGAGAGAGAGAGAGAGAGAGAGAGAGAGAGAGAGAGAGAGAGATGACAATAATATAAGCTCTTAGAATGGGCTTTATTTAAACAACCTTTGTCATGGTCATTTTGTTGTCATGGTTGCCCCAATCAATGAGATGGATATAAGGTCTTGGGGCTGCAGCTGTTTTTCTGATCATTTAACCTTCGGAAGCAGATTTTATTAAAGTGTTCCTGTTGCTGGAAATGAATTACAAAGCTTTCCCTTTTCTGTAGGAAATAAGAGTGCCCAGATGAGATTACATGGCTTCCTATGATATCTAAATAAGATTAGTTTGCTGAAGATCACATTAAAATCCCATTAAAGAGGCAGCTCCGCTCTAGCCCCCCTTCTCCTCGGGCAAGTTCTGAGCGAGTTGATGAAAATTGCTCAGGGATGACACATAGCCACTGAGCGCCCTGCGGAGACACGGGGTAGGAGTGGTATGAGTGGAAATATTCCCTCAGCCCCGTTCATCACAGGCACAAAATCTGTGCACAAGGCCCATTACTTACCGATGACAGTTCCTGACTCTAATGAGGCAAGACTTTAGGAAGAAAATGGTAATCAGATAAAAAGATCAAGAGATGGAGGCATTGGGGTCATGCCCAGAGAGGATCCAGGAAGTCATTAATACACTTTTTTTTTTCTGACAAGGATAATAATATTAATGTTTAAGTATTTATGGCCTTCCCTCAAGCATGCTTCTGAGGAGGAGGGATTCTTTGCTCTCTAGAGGCTCCCAAGCCTGGACTTTTTGTTGTGCTAATCTAAGTAATCATACACCGATTTGTAATTGTAGCTGAGCAAAGTTAAATTGATTTTCTTGCAGAAGGGATGGGAGCAACTCGTAGAATGCCCAGACAGGACCAGAAGCCTGGTGGAGGTTGAGAGAGCAAAAGAGAGATCTGGGGAGAGAAAAAGAAAGGGGATGGAGTTGGCCGTTGTGGTGACCAGGTCTCTGGGAAGTCAGATGAGACCTGCGGTACAATTACCTTTGCATATCTTCAAGGAGCTTCTGCGAAGATCTCAAGTGTTTTGCAAGTAGAACTGATATTTATTTGAATGGCTGTAATGTAGCCATGATCTGGCCAAGCTTCATTTGGGTTATTATTGTTTATTAATGTAATTATCAAATTTTCTCGAGTGCTAGGTGTTCATTTGAAATACGGTAAGATCATATAGATCCTGCTCTCAAGGAGCTCATAGTCACATTCTGGGGACATGTAACCAAATAAACACCATTCAGTGCAATAAGTGCTTCCATAGAAGTAAGCACAGGGAGCAGAGGGGATGCAAGGAGGATACCCTTATGAGGACAGCCAGAGAAGGCTTCACAGGTGAGGGGACCTGGAGCCTGACAGTTTTGCTCAGGTGCTTCGATCAGCTGCAGAGCATCTCTTAACTATCCAGGTTCTCCCACTTCCTGTGGGGGCTTTAGGTTCAAATTTTAAATGGCTATCTCTGTGGATGGGGCATGATGACTTTTACCAAAATATACAAGTATGAAGGGGCATCCCTGATGAGCTTTGTTTGGAGTGCCTTCATGGAAATGTCGCTGATAGCCTTGACTGAGGCCTTGTTAGGGCACTTATCTCACTTCCATTTGAGGTTATAATTTGAAAGAATGAATTCTCAGTGTGCCTATATTTATTAATGCCATGTGGCTTAATTTCATGTTACTAAGAGGAGAAATGGGATCAAATTCAGTCATTTGGAATCTTTTGCTCCTTACCAGTTTTCAAAATTGTGAAATGAATATGATCTGTGTCGTTAAATGTGTTGTGTTTTTATTTAAATACTTCAGGCTACTTAAAAAATAACTATAAGAGCATAATTTAATGAAATATAAAACCAAATAAAAATGGGCAGCATTGGTTAAACGAAAAGCTAGTTCTTTAAGGATGGTTATAATTCTTACAAAAAGAGCAGCAACACAGAAATAAGATAAAATATATTAGTAAAACACCAATTTGCTCCTGAAGCTTTTTTTTCTATGGTAGTGGTATCAGTGGTATCAGTTGGGGACGGGATGAGTTTTCTTCTTTATAGTTTTCAAAAGTTTCCAATTTTTCTTCAAAACAAACATGTCCTACCACTTTGGTAATCAGATATATAAATATTACTCTTATAAACTTAGTAAAAAGGCCAACTGGACACTCTGGAGTCCTTGTTTTTGAAGAATTCTACTCAAGTCATCAAAAATGTTTAGTATTATTAATTTTACATTTTCCATATCCTTACTAACAAAAACTTATTCTCTTCTTATTAATTCCCATTCCCTGAGACTTTTTTTTCCAGGCTACTTTTTAAAGATGAAATTAGGCCTTATATCTTTGACATACATGTACAATTGAATAACAAATAAGAAAATTATGGAAAAAGGTTCACAAAATGATTATTTCTCTAATAATGGTGGTGGTGGTGATGATGATAGGGATGATGACTTCAAAAGGCTGCTGATTCCCAATTGTTAAATGGGGTTAGCTATTATTCCAGTTTGCTGATGCTGCCATTTTGTAAAACACCAGAAATGAATTGGCTTTTATGAAGGAGGTTTATTTGGTTACAAAGTTTACAGTCTGAAAGCCATGAAAATATCCAAACAAAGGCATCAACAGTAGGGTACTGTTCTAGTTTGCTTATGCTGCAGAATGCAAAACACCAGAGATGGATAGGCTTTTATAAAACGGGGGTTTATTTCACTACACTGTTACAATCTTAAGGCCGCAAAGCGTCCAAGGCAACACATCAGCAACCGGGCACCTTCAGCGGAGGATGGCCAATGGCGTCCGGAAAACCTCTGTTAGCTGGGAAGGCAGCCGGCGTCTGCTCCAAAGCTCTGGCCTCAAAACGGCTTTCTCCCAGGACGCTCCTCTCTAGCAAGCTTGCTCCTCTTCAAAACATCACTCCCAGCTGCACTCCCTGAGTTTCCTCCCCGAGTCAGCTCATTTATATGGCTCCACTGATCAAGGCCCACCCTGAATGGGCGGGGCCACGCCTCCATGGGAACATCTCATCAGAATCATCTCCCACAGCTGGGTGGGGCACATTCCAAGCAAATCCAACAAGCACAAAAACTTCTGCCCCACAAAACTACAAAGATAATGGCATTTGGGGGACACAACCCATTCAAACTGGCACAGGTACCTTCCCTGAAGAACACTGATGGCCTCTGGAAAACCTCTGTTAGCTGGGAAGGCACGTGGCTGGCATCTTCTTCCTTTGCTCCTAGGTTGCTTTTCAAAATGGCTTTCTCCCAGGACATTTCTCTCTAGGATCTGGGGGTATTCTCTAAATTTCTCCCAGGCAAACTGGAGTAGCAAAAGCCTACTTTCAATGGCCTTCTTCAAAATGACTCCCTTGGCTGCAGCCAACATCAGGGTTCTGCAACTCCAAGCATGTCTAAGCATCTGTGACAGCAAAGCATCTGGGCCTGTATGGCTCTTTTTAAAATACTCCAGTGATTAAATCAAAACCCACGTTGAATGGACAGGGCCACACCTCCATGGAAATAATCTAATCAAAGGTATTACCCATGGTTGGGTGGGTCACATCTGCATGGAAACAACCTAGTCCAAAGATTCCAACCTAATCAACACTAATACATCTGCCCCCACAAGATTGCATTAAAGAACATGGCATTTTGGGGGACACAATACCTCCAAACCAGCACAGCTATTAATGCTAATTTACAGATAAGGAAATGAAAATTTAGAAATGTATTCAAAGATATTCTTCTTCCCCAAAGTCATCCAAATGGAAGAGGATCAGAACCCAAGTCTTCAGATTTCTAGTTAATTTCTCTCTTCACTATCCAATGCTATCGTTGGTATGTTATTGGTAATATTTCTTTGCCTGCTAGAAACTTCACTGATTAATTTTTAGTATGTTTGTTCCAGCATTTTTAGACTTTAATGCTTTTGCATGCTCATGCATGAACGTAGGTGGTTAGTCCCAGAAAATGAATTTCTCCTTATTTCTTTTCACTCGGGGCTAGCACTTGATTGGGGGTTTTGTTTTTGTAGCTTTGATTTTGATCACTTTCAGTGAAGACTGGGTTTTTGTATTTACTTTTGTGCTTATTTTGAAAAACAGAAGCTCATTTCATTTAGTTCATTAGGGAAAAAATTACTGAATGTTATTATGGTGTAAGGCTTAAAATTAAGGTTCAGGTGGGCGGTGTCCTCTTCCCCTGAGCCGTGAGTGTCTGTGGCTAGTAAAGTGCTGCCCATCTCATCTGTCTAGTGGCTGGGTGATGGTTTGTTCAGTCATCCCTAGAACCCTAGCCTGGGGATCCCTTCCTCACAAAGGGGTGAAGAGGAGGCAATTAAAACCACCCTCACTTTGCGTTACTTCGTTTTCAACTTTCCATTTTCAACTACTGGTGGCATTGTGTAGACATATTGACGTGTAGAACTCTGATCCTGTTTGTCCTTCAGGGTTGGATGTGACCCTTGTGTGATGTGGAAAGTGAATGTCATCTACTCAGGAAGGACAAACAAAGCCAATTAATTCAGAGAAGTTGAGATCCCCAGATTTTATTTTTAGAGCAACTGAGAAAAGAGCTAACATGAAATTAATTAATTTTCTATGTTGTAATTCGATTGAAAAGGTTCTTGTGATTTGGGTGACAAACTATAAGTGTCTGAGATTACAATCTTCCCCTTGCCTTATCCTTACCCTTATTAAAATTCTTCATGTTGGAGAGGATGTATGTCAGGTACCTTCTGTTTTCGCTAGTACCACACAGTTGTTGCTAGATTGATTGATTTGGTTTCATCCTCAGTTTTCTTTACTGTGTTTATCTTAAGGCAGATTAACTTTGGTCAGACATTCCATTCTCTCCATATTAAAATGGACAAACATTGATTCATTTTCTGCTGTTTGTTTTACTTACGAAAATGAGGTTGCCCTCAATGTAAACGTGCCTTTGACTTTCTGGGATACTTTAAACTTCAGTTTCAGAGGGAAAAAAAACAAAATAATTAAGGGCAAATGAATGAGAAATAAATTCTTTAAACAATGAAATTATGGTAGGAATACTTCCTTTAGAATTGAAAAATAACAGCAGTCTTCCAGTGAAGTGAAGAACACAATTTTTAATGCAGCTATAGGTGGCACTGTTGACATACACTACAGAAATGTACTCTACACAGGTTTGAATCTGAGAAAGGGCTGCTGGGATGGATTTTATATAGTGCTTTTGACTAACATAATATATATATATATTTTCTGTTTGACTGTACTAACTGAGTCTGATTTCCTGCTATGGTTAAAGCAATTATTGTTGAATGTTCTATTATTTGGGGGCAAAGAAATCACTCTGGCCAAGGAGGAATGACATACAGGTACAGATTAGGTTAAAATATAGGATTTATTCCTTGGATTTTGATTCAACATTCCTAGGTTAGTAGGTTGGATAAATTTGTGTTTACATCCTTTCTTTCTGTTCCCACTGCCAACTTGTGTGAACCTCGTGTAAGCCCTTTGGCACTCAGGGATTGACTTCCAGTTGGCTTGTTGCCTTCACCATAGCACCAAGGAGGGGATTGAAACAGTGTCTAATGGATATCCTTGATTTACTGAAAGGTGTTCCTAAATTAGAACACAGGAGACATGTCAACCCAGTGGGATTCTAAGGCTTTGACTTAACTAGAGTTCTCTTCCCAATATTTTTGTTTTGTTTTGTTTGTGAAGTGATTTGAGGATTTGGACAAACCTGACAGGATTAAACCAGCTGAAATTGTCAAGGACTGTTCTGTATGTAATGCCTATAGGTGTGCTTCTAACATCCCTTTTTCTTTCAAACCTCCCTCCCACTGATATTTGGGTTAATTAAATTATTAAGCAGTTATCAATCATCTACAATGTCCATGTAATTTTTCTAGAAGCTAGGGATATGGAAATACACTAGGGGCAATCCCTGCCTTCCAGAATCTCAGAGTGAGATTCAAGTACTGAGAAACAAGTGAGGGGAATACAAGAAAGAAAGTTAAGTGCTTAGTTTGTGAGGAATATAAAGAAGAGAGCTATCAAATTTTCTTGGGGATCAGAGGTGCTTCAGAGAGAAGAAGCTTGTTGAGTCAGCGTGAACAGAGCTTACTGCGAGGACAAGGCAGCAGGAAGGACGGGGCCACTTCAGGTGGATGGAGCCCCCCGTGGGTGGGCCACGAACACAGAACAGCATGCTTATTTGGGGATAGTGAAAAGGTAGGGGTGGCTGAAGTCCAGGGGTCTGGAGAGGGAGCACTTCCATGATGACCCCTCTGTGGGATGCTGTGAGCTCCTCAGAGTGTTTCGCCTGAAGAAACTGACCTTGGCAGTTAGTACCACAGTTACACCTTTCCTCTTTGTTCTCTCCACAAACTTAGCTACTCAGGCTCAGCTCCTCCAGAACAGAGGCAGGGTTCTGAATGGACAGATTCTGTGTTAAAGTTGGCTCCTGTCCCTGGGTGTTTGTCTTAGCTACTCGCTATTTCCATGACTTGTTACCCTCGGCAGATGAGGAAGTCACATGGAAGGATTATGTTGCTGCTTTTCCTGGGACTGATGTGGTTAAGAAAACTAGTCCTCTTGCAAATAGGAATTACCAGTTGTTTTGCTTTGCACTGAACATTAGCCAACCTCTTGTGGCTTCAAAAAAAGTAGCCAGCACTCATATAGTCCTTCCTGGGTTCCAAGCCCTGCTCTAAATACTTTCCACATACTAACTCACTTAGTCTTCATAGCTACTCTATGAAGTAGGGACCACTACCATCTCAATTTTATAGATGAAGAAGTGACCCACAGGCAGTTAAAAAACTTGCCCAAGTCATACAGTGAAGAAGTGACAGAGCTGGGATTGAACCCAGCTAGTTTGGCTAAGACCACATTTTATCTAGTAATCTGATACTGCATTTTAGCTTAATTGTGCTATAGTAAGAAGTATTACTTTTGGGGAGATTTATTTTATGGGGATTTTGGATGAATATCTGGAAAAACAACCAAGGGTAATTTATGAGGTCAGAGAACATGGGGCTGAGGGCTGGGCAACTCCTCTGATCAGTTCAGTAAGGTGCCTTCAATGAAGAGTGATTTCTTTATTCTTGGAGAGTGGCAAAGCAACAAACTCTGGAAAGATAGAAAGAAGAAATTTCTGTCATCTTCTAGAAATTAGTTTCTAAGTAGCTGCTAGGAGTAATCCCAACTGGATGTATCTGACTCAAGAGGTTTGACAAAATGTACATAGCCAAGGATGAATATTACCATCTTATTTCATGTTTATGGAGCACAACAGTATCCCGTACAGATTCAAAAAGATATCATTCCTGCCCTAAGGGTTTACAATGCAAACAGTCAGATTTGAAATATTTTATCAGATCCAAATGTTTGAGGCTGCATAGCACTCATCCCACTCTGCTTCTCTCTATTTTAAATTAGCATATATTTCCAGGGCAATTATTGCCCCAACATCAGTCACACTGATTCGACTCAAGGCTTTAGTCAGGGGAAAAGTAGAATATGCCTCAAATATGTACTTTTTTTTCTTTCCAGCAGTTATACATCAGAAATGATATTCACCAATTTTTAGGTATGTGGCAATCAGCTGCTTCAATTAACTTTCCCTGTTAAGCTGAAATGTCAGATCAAGGATTGAAGCGGTGAGAAAGAAAAGCTAGGAAAATCCATTTACTTGTAAATTCACCACCTAAATTCCTGGCCACATATGGGTGAGCAGTAGATGTTTTAGAAGTTCTTGGCATTTCTGGTGTGACTTTTAAGGACAAGCAGGCATTATTCACCACCTGTCTGGGTGTGGAGGAAGGGAACTTGGGATGAGCGAAACTTCAGAAGGGGAACAGGCACCAAGCTCATCCCTTTGCACATATTACCTCGTTTAATCTCCCCAGCTAGTTTGGAGGGTAGGTTCTATTTTCTAGTCAAGGAATCTGAGGCTCAGAGAGGTTAAGTGACTGGCTCAGGGTCACACAGCTAGTAAAGGAGGGGCTGGGATTTGAAATCTTGTGTGGCTCCAAAGCCTTGTCCTGCCTATGATCTAATCCCTATTTCTGGACAGTGCGTGTTGTTCAGCATCAAATACGGCACCACCCTTACAAAATCCCATTGGTGCAATGATTTACTGCAATGTTTTCATAGAAAGGTTAGCATTTAGATCATATGTTGCAATTTAAATCTTCATTGATGCCCCCTTTCAGCATCAAGGCTGGGCCTCTCCTTTGCCCTGGGTCTCACTCCATGTTGAGTGCGGATGTTCATGGTTGAAATGCTTCCTAGACTCTTGGGGAATGAAGGGCTGCCTGTCCCAGAGGAACGCTGGCAGAGACGTCAGAGCCTGCTGCTCAATTAAAGCTCTCGCAGGGATTAATGGGCAGCCATCTGAGGTCAAGATGGCACAGGGTGGAAAGCACCAGGTCACTTCACTATGTAGCTGGGCTCTTCTGTGCAGAACAGAAGTCCGTCAGGTGCCACGTGAGCTGACACACCATAGACTTCAGATCCTTGGTCTTTAGGATATGCCTGTTCAACTATCCTGTGCTTGAATTGGTGGTTAACCCCCGCTCCTGGGACCGGACACCAGTAATTGGGTCTAAGTAATTTGAAATTACCTGCTTTGTGTTTGTGGATGACTGAAAGCTATTGTTCAGTTGTCTGCCTACAAACAAATCTGAAAAGAACCAGCCCTTGGGTATTCCGATCTCACAACAGAAACATTGGAATTAATATTAGGCTTGAGAAAGAATTGGCTCAGTTACAGAAATTCCAACAACTTTAAATGTAAATGGTTCACTGATTTATTCAATAGATTTCAACTGGCATCCACTGTGGGAGAGGCAACCTGCTGGGCACTGCAGCCCCAGGTCAGGGGGCTCTTCCCTTGTGAAGAAATGCCAGGAAGAGTCAGAATTCTGAATGCTGATGGATTCTGTTTTTTATTTTTATTTTTTATTTATGTACTTCTTCCTCTCAAACGGTCAGCAAGGGGGTTTTAAAATCTCTGTAAGTGGACAGTCAGGGCATGATTCCAAATTTCTCATTACATTAGTGTCTGGCAGATGACCAAAGAGTTCAAGAGAAATTCAGGATTATTAAAGAAAACCACAGCCACCACAAGGTTGCAAGGGATAACCCAGCGGGGTGCAGAGAGACTCATAAAAATACTCTAGGGGGTTGAGAAACTGTGGTCTGATTTCATGGTGGATGGGAGTGAATTTTCTGGGAACTAGCTGTGTGATTGAGGGGGGCTTCAGTTCCTTATTAGAAGAGAGAATCTCCCACTAGAAGAGGCCCCCAACCCCCACATGTGCCTGGGCTCACATGCTCTGCCTTCCTCACGTACAGATGAACCAGCCCTGCTCTTGGCTGAGGCTGGCCGCTCTCCTTGTGCTCTGGATCCCATCCATTCTCACCTACACAAGGCATCTTTCCAGCAATCACCCCTCTCTTTCCCACTTCATCAACTTTTTTCCCTCCTCTTCAGGAGCCTATAAACATGGCTAATGTCTCCCACTGTAAATAGCACTCTATTATCTCCACTCTTCTCCAGTTTCCCCCTATTTTGCTTTACTACCAAACATATTAAAGCATAGTTAATACTTCCTCAGCTCCTCCTTTTCCATGGAATAACCCACAGCAGGACTATGTCCCTGCAACACTAGTAAACTGCTCTTTCTGAGGTCACCAGTGACTCATGCTTTCCAAAGTCCAATGGTCATTTCCCCGCCTACTCTTGTCTAACTGGTTTCACAGTGGTATTTGAAATGGTCATCACATCTTCTTCTGTCCCCACCTCCTCACTGTCCTCTGCTAGGCCGCCTCCTCTTCCTCACCTTTAAGGGTGAGAGGGTCTCAGGGCTCAGTCCACCATCTTCTTCTCGGTCTATTCCCAGACCCTAGGTGAACTTGTCCAGTCTCAGGCGTTAAAGACTGTCCATGCACTGGAGACTTCCCCAAACCTTGGAGTCATTACTGACATATCCCTTTTTCATTCACCCTCACATCCAAATCCATTGGCAAATCCTGATGACTCCTACCCTTTGACGTACGTCTAGAACCCGGTTGCTTCTCATTTCCGTTAACTTGACCAGCCTGGCTCACTTCACCTTTTTCCCTCTCCTGCTGCAGTGACCTCCTAACTGGTCTCCCAGATTCCACTCTGCATCCTCCTACAGTCAGAGGCTTCACATGGCTGCCTGAAGTATCTTTCACAAGGGAAATCAAATCATACCTCTCTCTTGCCTAGAACCTTCCAGAAGCTTCCTTTCACACTTCTGATCAGCTTGAAGGAAGGTGCCCAGGAGTTGAAGGGGGCATTCGACAGAGTGGGCCCAGCAGGCTTCCACTCTTACCTGCCTCTGCTTCGCCGCAGGGGACCCTGGCCCCAGCTGGGCTGAGTGCTCACCCTTCTCTGAAACGTCCTGTGGAAAGCTGTTTTGGTTTAGACCAGAGTGTGGTTCTCTAACCAGGAGCAGTGGAATCACTTGGGAACCTGGTGGAAATGCGACTTCTTGGGTCCTACCCCAGACCTGCTGAATCAGAAACTCTGGGGTTGGGGCCCAGGGACTTGTGTCACAACAAGCCCTCAAGTGATTCTGATGCTCAAATTTGAGAACCCCGGGCTTATGCCTTTCTCCTTCCACTGGAATTCCTCTCCTTCCCTGTGCCATAGTCTAGCTATATCTTTTCTCCCTTATCTCCCCCTCTTCCCCACGTATCAGAATGTTCTGTATTCCTCAAGGCCCAACTGAAGTCGTTCTCTAACCACCCCAGCCAACAAGGATCGTTTCCACTTATGACCTTGCCTTCCTAGGTGATTTTTTCTTTTCTTGTGGGCATGTCATCTGTCTATGGACTATCCTGAAAGCCCCTTGCTGTTTGTCACACTTATTTGTAGTCCTTACAGTCCCTTGTACATAAGAAGTGCACAATAAATGCCTAGTGGTGACTGATGAAACATTGAGCCTAAATATTTTATTTCTGACTATCCATCACTTTACATGCCTGTGTGTAACATAAAAATGGAAGAATTCTTCTGGTAACATAGGAGAAATTTGTTTTTATTTTGTTATATTGCTTCTTGTTCCAGATAGGATTTAAGGAAGCTTAAAATGCAGCAAAATGTCATGTATTAGAAATAAGCAAGATAAAAAAAAAAAGACAAAGCAAGGTTAGGAACATAAAATAGTTCCAGGATTGAAGCCAATACAAAAATGCTACATATGGTACAAAACACTTATTACAGATCAACCAAAAATTTACCTCTTAGCTTTCTTATCAGAAGTCAGAAAATAATGGCTTTTTAACCCCAAACGGAAGAAGGAATAGATTTGCCTTTCATGAAGTCACATAAAATTCCAAGTTATTTCGTAGTTCCTTTCCTGTCTTCAAACAACTGCAGGATGCCAAGAAACTGTCCTGGATCTTTTTGAAAGAAGATACCAGAACATGATATTTCTCATCACTACAGATGATAAAGTGGTCCTTATTGTGAATAAAGATAGCAGAACATTCCACTTCCTCTCTCCAGGCTTGGGAAAAATCTGAGGGGCTGGGAAGCATCCCAAGGGGAGCAGCCAGATGGAGGAAGAGGGGACGGAAAGGGACATGACCTCTGTTTATCATCTATTCTGTCAGCAAAAGAATTTATTAAAGTGATTGGGCACTTAGATATTTTAGAGCTGTTTTTGGATTAAAGTGACAGAAATTCATCTGTTTTGAACTAGACAAAGCACAAAATGGAAATCTGTTATAAGGATAATGGAGTATTTCAAGGAATGTACAAAGGCGTCAGGAATGGACCAGAACCAGGAGAGGTGGAGGGAGGGCTTCTACTTGGCCCGTGGGGTCCCTGCTTCTCTCGCTCCATGGCTTTCTTCTCTCTTAGCGGACTGGCTTCCTCAGTTTCTCAGTTCACAAGGTAGGTGGACGGTGGCCACCTAACAAAGCATGTGACAAATTCCAGTCACCTAGGGCACTGCAAATTCCAGTTGGCCCCAATTCCAGTGTACTCTGGGAGAGAATCTGGGGCAGGTGTTCATCCTGGGGCCAACAGTTGTGGCTGGGGCATCAAATTGCACAAACTTGGCTGCCAGAAGGGAGTCCTGTGTTGGGGCAATGGTGGGAAAGCAGGAATGATTGTAGGAAGGACAGACACTCCAGGACTACATGGTAATAGAAAAGCTTTGCACCGTCATCTGTACAGAACAGGGAGACCCTGACTATAGAAAGCTTCTGGGTCTTAAATTTAAATTGTGATAGCACCTCTTATTTGTATTCACAACCCTTCCTTGGGGGTCAGGAGACTGGAGTTATATATCAATTTTATATTCAGGAAAATGAAAGCCCAGGAAATCCAAGTGACTATCCACAGTCACACTCTGATTACCAACAGGGATGGACCAGGAGTCAAAAAACCATTTTAGAACTGTCTCTAGCACTCACCGGTTTTCCATTGGTCAAATCTCACCCACCCCCACTTTCCTCATCTGTAATCTGGATTAATTATTCCATCAGAAACTGCTGTGCCAACTGATTGTGAGGATCGGATGAGTAGTTCTCAGATGTTGCTGAGCATTAGAATCACATAGGAATCTTTAAAAAATATAGACCTCAGGACTCCACTCTTACAAATTCTTATTCAGAAGGTCTGTGGTAGGACCCAAGTGTGAGCTCTTACAGAAGTTCCCAGGAAATTGCAATGATCAGCCTGGATTGTGAATTCTTCAAAAGCCTGGGAAAATGGTTCTTAATTCTCAAAGCATGGTGTGACGTGCATTACGACCAAAGGGTCAGGGGCAGGGCAGTCTCCTGTTTTAGACCCTATACTGTGTACACATTGCTTTTTCTCTAATATTATTTGGGGAGATGACTTAAGGGATGATGGGGCCAAAAAGAAACCCATTCTTGGGGAAGGCCATGTGCTTGTGTGCACATGCATGTGTGTGTTTGGGGAAGGATGTGCTGCCCTAGGTTGAAGAAGTTTAAAGAATATTTTATGAGATCAAAGGGACAATGGACCGTAATATTGTGGTGCTCCTACTATAAACCATGCATTTTAGATATACTGCTTTCAATTTGCCAGACAACCATGTGATGCAGATATTACTATCTCCGTTTTATAGAATAAGAAGCTGAAAAGCAGAGTTTCTCTTTTGTCTGAGTTCAGACAGCTAGAAGGCGTTGGAATAGAGACTCAAATTTAGGGAATTTTCCCAAATGACAAAGCTTAGGAAAGATACCTGAATAATAGAAAATATTGCCAGGAGGGTCACCTTTTCCTGCTATCACATTATTTAGCTTTGGCCTGGCCTGATGTTGGCTATTTTGGGTACTAAATAATAATGGGATTGTTGTCAAACCAGGCTGACAATTTAACCTGACTAATTATAATAGACTTAGTAGTAGTAATAGCAGCAGCAGCAGTAGTGGCAACAGTACTAGTAGTAGCACAGTAGTAAAAGCAGTAGTAATAGCAGCAACAGAGAGTAGCAATAGTAGGAACAACAGCAGCAGTAGTAACGCAACAATAGTAGCAGCAGCAGTAGTAACAGTAGCAGTAACAATAGCAGTACAGCAACAGCAGTAGCAGCAGTACTACTATTGCTATTAGTAGTAACAGCAGAAGCAACAGTGCCAGTAGTAATAGCAGCAATAGAGGTAGTAATAGTAGGAAGAACAGCAGTGGCAGCAGCAGTGACAGTAGTAGTAACAGCAGCAGCAATAGTAACACAACAATAGCAGCAGCAACAGTATTAGCAGCAGTAACAGCAGCAGTAGTAACAATAGTAGCAACAGCAGCAGTAGTAACAGTAGTAGTAACAATAGTAGCAACAGCAGCAGCAACAGTAGCAGTAACAGTGGCAGCAGTATTAATGCAACAGTAGTAGCAGTGACAGTAGTAGCAGCAGTAACAGCAGTAGTAATAACAGCTGTAACAACAGTAGCAGCAGCAGCAGCAGCAGTAACAGTAATAGTAGCAGTAGTGGTAGTGGCAGAAGCAGCAGCAGTAGTAGGGGTAGTATCTAAATTTACTGCTCACCATTTTTGATTCAGACACCATGTTAGAAGATTATCACTATTACTGGTAGCAGCTCTACAAGGTTTGTATCACTAATCCCTTTTTATGGATGAAAATGTAAAAGCTCAGGAAAGCTAAGTCAGTTGTCCAAGACTCCAGTGTTCCCTTGCCAGAGTGAGGTTGCATTACCCTCCAGGTATGTTTGGTTTTTAGTGTTACACGGAGCTGCCTCTGTATACCACAGCTTTCATTGCTCTCTGGATGATGGGTCTAAGCGCAACAAATTTCCTTCTGCTTTTTTCCCTGCCTCAGCAAGCCTCTTCCTTTCTTCCTTGGTTAGCATTTTTATTCCTTAATTCAGAAAGTGAAAGAGACATCAGCTTTACTTGCATGCACCCCTTTACAGGCAGTGAGTCTCAAAATTTAATAAGTGCCTCTTGGAGTTAGTCAAGAAAGTAATTAACACCGGGGCACAGAGGGTACCCTGAGCCTCCAATGTCTGGCATCAGGAAAGTCGACTGCTCATCATTAGCACATGATTAAGTAGTTCATCATGTGAAGGCAGTGCTTGTGGAGTGAATACACTTACATGTATTTATTTGAGGCCTGATTTTGTCCTATTTTTTTCACAAGGTCTGGAGCTGCTTCCCTCAGGGAAGACACAGGGGGGAGGCCTCTGGTGGTCTGTGTGGGGCCAAGTAGAGGAGGGATAGAGATTGGAAGGAAGTTATCATTTATTAGAGAACAACGACACGGTGATGTTGGGTTCATCCCCATTTGTTTTCCAGGTAACAGGTATAAATTGGAAAGTTTACACAACTAGCAAGAAGGGGAATAAGATTTTGCTTCAGTCTGACCCCCTATTTCAGTTTATATACCTTAAACGACTGTCAGGACATGGAGGCAAAGATCGAGACCTGAGAGTAACCAATAGGCTGTGGAAATGGAGGTGGAACCAGAAGAGGACTGTTTAAGAGGTTGACCAAAGAGAAAAGGTCTGTGTGGTGAATCATATTTTCTAAAGATGGCCACACCTCTGTCTGTCCCATCCCATGTGCTCTTCTTATGTCACGTTGACATTCCATCGTCAAGAGGTAAGGTCTATGTTCCTTCCCCTTGAAACTGGGTGGACCTTTGTAGCTGTCTCTACCCACAAAATGTGGCAGAAGTGAAGTGGTGTGACTTCCAAGGTAAGGAATCATAAAAGGTTATATGGCTTCTGCCTGGCTAACTCACTCTTGGAACATGTGCCTTGGGAGCCCTGAGCCAACATGTAAGAAGTCTGGCCTCCCTGAAGCCATGTTGCTGGAAAGACTGCATGGGGAGACCACACAGAGTTAGAGAGAGGTGCCCCGGCTGTTCCAGCCCCTGGCCATTCGCGTCTTCCCAGCCCATATGCCAGCTGTAAGTGAGCTTTCAGAATCCAATTCTAGCTCCAGCCTTCAAGCTGCTCCAGCTGTCAGAGTGGAGTGGAGATAAACTGCCCCTGCAAAGTGAGCCCTGCCCAATTTGCAGATTGTGAAAAAAAAAAGTTGCTGTTTAAATAAGTTTTTGGGGTAGTTCGTTGCATGGTAATGGCTGGTGAAGCGGATATTTCAGGATCTAAGTCTACGAGGTCTGAACATCCATCCAGGAGTCCCTTTTATGCAGGCTCAGGCACTAAGTCTTAAATATGCTAAGAAGGTGACACCATTTTTGATACTCTTCTGGGAAGAGTTCAAAAGGGGGCTGTCTCTCTACAAACCCTGGAAATCTAGCAGTGTGTGGTTTTAGCCTGTCACACAGGAAAACATCACTGCCAACACAAGGCGACACATTCCAAGGGCGAATTCAGAGGGAGTGAGATGGCTCTGGGCTGGAGAACTGAGGGAAGCCTGCCAGAGCAGTTGGGACTTGAACTAAATCTTTGAGGATTTTGCTTGACACAGGATCAGCAGGACATCCCAGTCAAAGGACTAATTTGGGCAGAGGCATGTGGTGGACAAACTCAGGGAAGTTTGTGTTCTGGTGGAAAGTCCAACATTGGCCTGAGTGAAGGATCCAGACCTGGGGAAAGGCCAGGCAGGTTTGAATGATTCCCTGCTTTTGCCTGTAATCTATCTGGGAGGATTTCAAAGATTTCTGACATGCAGAGAGTTGAATCCACAGGATAGGGATGGATTTTTTTCCTAGAAGAGGAGTAAGCATTCTTGTTGATTGATTCATTGATCAAGTGTTCTCTAACATTGCAAGGCTCCCAGGGTCTGGTCTGGTGTCATGGGGATACTATTCTTTTTCTTTTCAGGCAAGGAAAGAAGAGTCTGAGGCAAATGTGACTTCTCTACTTGGGCCCTAGATGACACCCCTTCCAGTGGCATCAGACCCTTGGTCTCAAAATTAACTCTTCTTTCCCTGATCTGTTTAATCTTTCCTACCCTGCTGCCTTTAAACACAGATAATCTCAACCACAGTTACTATCTATTTTTTTCCTTTTACTGGCATTCTTCTTGGACAAATGCATCTACTGAGTTAATTTACTCTTCAAAATGGTTTTCCTTCACTCTTTAATCCAGCCCCCATTGAACATAAACTTTTTTATCATCTACATATGTGCCGGTTTGGATATATTATGTCCCCCCAAAAGCCATATTCTTTAATTCACTCTTATGGGGGCAGATTTATTAATCTTTTTGATTAGGGTGTGACCTCTTGACTGAATGTTTCAATGGAGATTTGACCCTGCCCATTCAGGGTTAGGCCTTGATTAGTTTAGTGAAGTCCTTTAGATGGAGCTCACATAGGGAGACTTTTGGGAGAGACGAGAAATGCCCCGGGATATGCTAAGCCAGGAGACCCAGATACTTGCTGATGCTTGGAAATGCAGACAAAAGGACATTTGTAGATGCTAAGCTAAGAGATGAATCCCAGAGACATTCTGGAGAAAGCCATTTGGAAACACAACCTGGGAGCAAAGGAATAGCAGATGCCAGCCATGTGCCTTCCCAGCTGACAGAGGTATTCCAGACGCCGTCAGCTATCCTCAAGTGAAAGCATCGTCTTGTTGATGCCTTAGTTTGAATACTTTTATGGCCTTAGGACTTTAAATTTGTAACTGAATAAACCCCCTTCATAAAAGCCAATCTATTTCTGGTAGTTTGCATAATGGCAGCTTTAGCAAACCGGAACAACGTATTTCCAGTGCAGATAGTAAATGACAATTGTTTTCTTTCTCTCTGTTGCACTCGACAACACCAGCTGCTTTCTCTGTTTTTTTTTTTTTTAATTCAGTTTTATTGAGATACATTCACATACCATGCAGTCACACAAAGCGTGCAATCAATTGTTCACAGTACCGTTATATAGTTGTGCGTTCATCCCCCAAATTAATTTTTGAACATTTTCATTACCACACACACAAAAATAATAAGAATAAAAAAATCAAAGTGAAAAAGAACAGTTAAAGTAAAAAAGACAACTGGGTGCCTTTTTTTTTTTGCCGCCATTTTTCTACTCATCCATTCATACGCTGGACAAAGAGGAGTGTGATCCACATGGCTTTCCCAATCACATTGTCACCCCTCATAAGTTACATTTTTATACAATTGTCTTCAAGATTCAAGGGTTCTGGGTTGTAGTTTGATAGTTTCAGGTATTTACTGCTAACTATTCCAATTCATTAGAACCTAAAAAGAGTTATCTATATTGTGCATAAGAGTGCCCACCAGAGTGACCTCTTGGCTCCTTTTGGAATCTCTCAGCCACTGAAACTTATTTCATTTCACTTCCCCTTTTTGGTCAAGAAGATGTTCTCCATCCCACGATGCTGGGTCTAGATTCCTCCCTGGGAGTCATATTCCATGTTGCCAGGGAGATTTACTCCCCTGGGTGTTAGATCCCATGTAGGGGGGGAGGGCAGTGCTTTCACCTGCCAAGTTCAGCCACCTTCTCTGAAGCAACATCCTTCCCATTTGTCTTCCTGCCTTCTTACCTTGTGATTTTCTTTTGACTCTTGTCTTGTGCTCGTCTGTCTCTGGTGCTGCTTCTTTCTTCCCTTTCAGAATGCAAGAGTTTTCCAAGTTTGTTAAAAGATCTCTCCTTTCATCACTTCTAGGGGAACAACTAATTCCATAACCATGACAATAGGGCCGCCATGTCCCTCAGGTGCTGAGTGCTTAGTGTGTACTGGATACTATGCTAAGTACTTTATATTCATTTAATATATCCCTGTGAGATTGTTGTTGTTATCATTATTTAACAAGTAAGCAAATTGAGGCTCATGGAAGTTAAATAACTCCTGGCTGATCAGGACCTGGTTTTGTCTGACTTTGAAGATGGTGATCTTAGTCCTTATGTGGAATTGACTCTCTACTTTCCTGAGTGCCCATGTTATCAACTGCCACTGCACATGTTCACCTGGATGTCTTTCTCTCATTTCTATCTTCTTATATTGAAAATCTAACATCCTCTTCTCATAAAATCAAAACTCCTTAAACATCTTGCCAACCATTCTGTTTTCCCAACCCCCTTTTGAAAAATGGCTTTGCACAGCATTATGGCAAGGACAGACGGGTCAACTGAGGAAGGCTGATCACCAGTGGGGGTGGGCATTAGTCCTGTCCTTCAGTAATGGTGTTCTTAACAACAGTTGTGAGTCAGGGTGTAGGCTCCCTGGGACCAGAAGACAATGATCACTTGTGCAACTTCAAGGAGGAACATTTAGTGCTTAAGGTGGGGGAGGTGGTTCAGAGAGCAGAAGACTGGAGTGTGCTACCCCCAAACATGATTTTCAGGGCTCTCTTGTAGACCTCTTCAGCCACTCCAAGTGCTCTCCTCTCCTGGTTTTTACACTGGACCAGAAAACAGTGGTCCATTGGTCTGGATCATTGATTGTGGGATGTTAGAATGGAGGGCAACCTTAGCAACAATTTTAGGCTAAGACTTTCATTTAAAGGATGAGGAAACTGAGGCTCAGAAAGCTGAGGTGTCACTTCCTCATGAGGTTACCCTGGTCACTCAACTAGAAAATGCAAAAGATTTCCCTCCCCACCCCTCCATCCAGACCCTCCTCATGCTGAGCTGCTTTTCCTTGTCCTGTGGCTAGCATGACCTTGCCTCCCTGTTGCCCAGGACAGTCTGGTTTATGTCTGTGGTTTCAGGGTAATTATTAATAGTGCCTCCGGTTCACTCTCCAAAGTATTCCAGTTTGGATGATAAATTATCTGGTCATCCTATTGATAGCTCTTATCACCTTCTAACACACTATATAATTTACTTATTATGTCTATTGTTTATTGTCTGCACCCCCCGCCCGAATGTAAGGTCCATGAAGGGTGGGGTGGGATCTTTGTTTTGTTCATTGCTGGTATCTCCCATAATTGAATAGTAAAACCATGTAGTAAATGAACCGATTATGTAAGCTTCTAAGCCCCTCCCTTCAACTCTGCACAAATACGGGGGTTGCAGGGCATTGTGGCTTGGGAGGGGAAATGAATCAGTCAAGCAAAAGCCAGCCCCTGCAAAACTCGAGCGAGGGAAGGGGTGTAAAATCCCTTTTTTTCAATTCTGTGAAAGATACAGAGGAAGGCAGGGGATGAAGGGACAGAACAAGAAAACTGTATTTCTTCTTGCTCACTCTGCCGCCTCCATCTCCTGGATTCTCACACACTCCCTCTTCCTCTGACCTTGCACTTGACTTCCAGTTTCATAATTACAATAATTTTATTAGTTGGGTGTGATGTAGAGTCATCTGTTAATTGTAAAGATAAAAGAAGACTCTTTAAAATTGTCTTAAGCCTGGTGAAGACTGTCATTTATTGAAGTGGACATTGAGATTTTTTTGTAACAGAGAAATGAGCAAGAGTAACTCCCCATCTCTCCTTTCTTGGAGACTGTGATCTGTCCCAGAGAGGAGGAATGGTTAATTTTGCCAGGAGCAAATAGTACTTTCTGCCTTTGTGCCGTATCTGCACATCAGGTGTTGTGCTGGAGGATTACCAGTGGTGTCCCAGGCTCATTGCCCCCCGACTGAGAGAGCCTACTTCTTCATTTAGAGTCAAATCATGGAAAGAATCAGAAAGGATTATATTGTCAGAGGTAGCAGAAGGGAGTAAACAAATGTCTTATTAAACGGCCTCTGTGGATCCTGAGTTCCCTGTGAGGGGAATGAAATCTCCAGACCCTGGAGAACGAGGTTGCTCTGTTATCTGTTTATTCTCTTGTCCGGTATGGCTGTGGGGTTGGAGTTACTGACATGCAGATGATGCACGTTGTAGCCCTGGCCTTTCCACGTTTTTTAGATATCTATGGTGGGTAAATGGAAATGAGACTGTTGCAAACAAGGCAGCCCAAGTTCCTGAAGAGAGTCTCCAAGCACAGTTTTCAGCTGGAGGGGCTAATTGGATCTGGGAATCACAGCAGTGGTAGGGCAGCATTTGCAAGGAGTCAAGCAGGTGGTGGGTAAAGGGGGGGCTTCTTTCTCAAGCCTGTTGTGTTACTAATTGCCACCCAGATACCATGTGTGTTCTTATGTCTGTGCCTCTTCTAGAATATTCTTTTGTGCTCTTTTAGCTTGTTTGATTTTTTCCCTCTTGTCCCAGAACACAGAGCCCTTTCCTTTATTGCTTGTCTGCTTATACAGCTTATTTACCATGATCACAAGTGGTATTGGATTCTAGACCTGGAGGGGAACATGGAATCCATTTTGGGCCAAACTTCTTCTTTTACAGAGGAGAGAACCAAGAGCCAGACAGACAATACAACTTTTCAAAAATTACACAGCTGGATAGTGGCAGAGTATGGAGTATGGAGGTTTTCTGTCTCCCGGGCAAGTTCTCCTTCCATTAGGTCATTCAGAATGGTAGTAAAAGTGCTGAAGTTCTTGAGTAATAAATGCTATTGTATAGGTGGATACCCTGTGTGACTAGTTCTGTGTGATTGTTTGTCTTAATGAAGCTGAATTATTTCACCCTTATGTGCATTAAAGTTCTTTTTTCTCTTTTTGTGCATCAGTAACTATCCCAATAGTTTATATCCTTGTGCATATATCAAACACTTACTAAATGTGAGGGGTGTGCTAGATGGTGAGGATACTACGATGAACAAAAGCAAAGTTCCTGCCCTGTTAGTATTCAATGGATATAAAATTAGAGCTGTGGTGAATCTGGGAGAGGGAGGTACACAGAGCTGAAAGTGGGTAGAGGAAGGGGATTTGACAAACATGGAGGTCAGGAAAGGCTTCCTGAGCTGATTCTGAAGGGGGAGAGCAACCTAGGCAGGGGAGGGATGGAGAGGCGTCCAGAGGGGCTGAAGCAGGGAACACGAGGGAGGGAAAGTCTGCAGAGGCAGGAGGGCCAGACCATGCCAGGTCTTGTGGCACATTTTGAAGCTTGTAGCCATTTTAAAGATGAACTATTTTGACCCAGGAGTAATGAGTCTGGGGACATGATCAGATTGGAATTTTGAAAAGGTTTCTAGGCTTTCTGTATGGAGGACTGATCAGAGTACGGTGAGAGTGAATGCAGGGCAGGGATCCTGTGGAACGCACACCAGCCTGTGGCAGCCAATCCCTCTCCCACAGAATGTGATCCAGACTCCTTTCCATGTCCTATAAACCTGTGCAGTCTGGCCCCCACAACACTCTGACCTGATCTCTACCATTCTCCCCACACTGATTTCCTTGTTCTTAGAACACATCACAGATGTCCTAGCCTCAGGGATTTTGCACTTGCTGTTTCCTCTGCTAAGAAAATTTTTTTCCCAAATATCTGAGAGGCTGGTTCTCACTTCCTTTAGGTCACTGTTCGTAGGTTTTATGCCACACATAGCACTCTCTACCTGCCTCCCCCTTTCCTCCCTTATTGTGTTTGGTACTTATTACATGCATTGCATACTTATTGTCATCTCTAGATTTATTTATTTATTTATTCACTTATTCATTTATTGATTCATTCATTTATTCATTATCCACTTACTTATTTTCTATCACCCTTTCCCCCCACATACAACTGAAACATTAGAGGTCAGAGATTTTGTCTCTTTTGTTCATGGATATAGAATAGTGATGGTGGGCACCTAGTAAGGGATCAGTTAATATTACTTGAATAATTGAATAAAATTGTGCAGGAGGTCAAGTGATTTGATTTCTGAAAAGTGTCTGCTGGATTTAACTACATGCATGTCACTGGAGTAGTTAATAAGAACTCTTTCGTTGAAGTCAGTCAGGTTTGAGTGCTGGATGTGGAAGCAGAGCAAGTTAGAATAGAAAGGTCTTTCAAAGGGCTTGGCATTGAAGGAGAAAGAGACAGGGTGATATCAGGGTGGAATGTTGAGTTGGATTATTTTTTTAAGATGGGTGAGACTTGAGGATGTTTAAATATCAATGGAGAAGATCCAGCTTAGAGTGAAATGTTAATTACATGTAAAGAGGAAAAACACAAATAACCAACAGTGGGATGTTCCTAATAGTTACAGTAAGAGTGGGCACATCATCCCGAATAGAGTGAAGAGTTTGATCTTAGACAAGAGAATGGGTGCAGATGTAGCTAGGGTTGAGGCCCTTTTCTCATGGCTTCTTTCTTCTTGATGGAGCGGTGGCAGTCTCATCTTCCAAGAGTGAAAGGGTAAGTGGGGGTGAAGTGTTGGGTTAGAAGGTTTGAGGAAATTGGAAGAGGTTCCTGATAGTCATAATGAAGACTGGGAGCCTGAATTCACAAGTGACAGGCAGCTGGATTGCCAGGCAGCATCCTTCCAGTTCTTTTGAAGTAGGTTAACATGCGTTTATAAAAACACTAACCTATCCTGTTATTTCTGGCATCACTCAACTGTTTTGGTAATGGCATGAAGAAAATGGAAATAGAGTAGTGATGTAGAAGTTGGTCATTGGATATGAGAAGGCCAAGTAATTGAGACGTTTAAGTGTTGCTATGTCATCTGTATGAATGGAGAAGTCACCCAGGATGATATCAGGAGAGGAACACAGTTGGTAGACTAACTAGGCTAGACTTCAGTGAATGAAGTTGGCTAGAATGATGCCTTTCATGTAGTCAGGTTGTTTTCACTTTGGCTTCCTGTTAACCAGCAAAGGATATAAGTGAAATCAAGGAAAAAAGTGAGAGGCTGGGGTTTCTTGATGTCTTCCTAGCCCCTCAAGGAGGCATGGTGAAAGAAGCATGGCAGCTTCAACAACTTACACAGAGTGCAGAATCTGTCAGGCTAGAAGATTGGAGGGCACTTCATCATCACTCAAGTGTTTATCCTATGTCTAATTAAGTTCTGCTCTCTAATTCTCATCAGGACTCAGCAAGCCAGTATATGACAATGATATGGAATAGGAGTGGATCTTATAAGCAAATGTATTACACTTCAGAGGAGCAGAAGCAATTGTCTGCAAAGGCAATGGGGAGCAAATAGGACTGTTATATTTGGGAGGTGAGAGAAACAATAGCTACCCAGACAAGGTGAAGTCCTGTCTTCAGCAAAAACCCCAGTTATAATTAAGGTGAATACGTAGAGTGAATGTCCTGAGAAGGTTCTTAGAAAAGTTTAAAATTAAAAAAAATTTCCAAGCACTCCCCTTCCTCCCCATATCCCTGTCTTCTGGTAACTTTTAATCTATGTTCTGTCTCTGCAAATTTGCTATTTCTAGTCATCTGTTATAAGTGATATTATACAATATCTGCCCTTGCTTATTTCACTGAGTGTAATGTTTTCAAAATTCTACCATGTTGCAGCATGTCTCAGAACTTTGTTCTTTCTTATGGTCAAATAATATTCCATTGTATGTATGTACCACATTTGTTTATCCATTCATTTGTTTATGAGCAATATGATCATTTCTACTTTTTGGCTATTGTGAATAATGCTGCTATTAACATTGGTGTGCAAATATCTGTTTGAGACTCTGTTTTCATTTTCTTTGGGTATATATATATAGAAGTAGAATTGCCGGGTCGTATGATAATTCCGTATTGAACATTTTGAGGTACCACCATATTGTTTTCAGGCTGCACCATTTTCACTTACTTTCTTTGGTAGGAATTCCAGAGGGCACTGTGGTAGGGTATGGAAAGTAAGGGGGAGGTGGAGAGATGGATGAGATCAAGGAGGTGGAGAACATTATTAGGGATGATGGTACAGTAGAATGATGGCTAGGTGGGTTTATACTCCAGCCACTCACTGCTGGAAAGAGTGATGAGTGGCATTGTGTATATGGTCTCACCAGTCTCTTTAAGAAGAGCTGCGGGACTTAGTGCACAAGTCCTCAGATTCTGTCTGTCCTTGCAGCCAGAGAAAGAAAGAAATGTATGGATCAAGAGAGACAGACATACTGGTAAAACATCATGGTGCTTGAGGAGAAAAAGGAAACCAGGGAATGATTTTATGCATCTATATCACAAGATCAGGGAACACATTCAAGACGGCTCTGAAAACAAAGATATGACCCTTTTACAACCACCTAATTAAAAGAATTTACTTTTGCTAGGATTTTTCACAAAGGCTACATATCTTATGTGGTTTTTAAAAGCACAGTTAATCTCAAGGTCTTCTATTTTTCTTATTTTCAGTGTAGAAAAATCTTAACTTACTGCTTTACAATATGAAGGGTGTGATATTTAATTTCACAGCAAATGGGTTTTCTATTTTCAGTTAATATTCTAGTCCTTTATTTTGAGGTTTTCCTATTAAAGGCACCATAAAACCATGCTGCAACATTTTTGTCCCAGCAATAAGCATGAAATATGCTTCTTAAACTTTGTCCACACTTGGGATTGAGTTTTGCTGAGTATTGCTATTCATATAGTAGGTGTTGAGATTGTCATTCAGAATACAATGTCTTTGTGGTTCAGCAACTTTGCTATTTTATTAGAAATTAGTCAAAACAGCAGCATTCACCAAAGGGATATATCTATGTACACTAAAGATTGGTTCCTTGGAATACATTGTCACAGACCTGTTAGTCAGTGTCTTTGCACATCTATAGAATAGTTGTATTAAATATCATAATAAAAATAATTGACATCTATACTGGCCTTTGGAGTTTCCAAGTGCTGTTATGTATTTTAATTTATTTGATCATCAGGAAACCTTATCTTCTTAGTTTTAGAGCAATCAGAGTCATCTACAAATGACTTGACCTCAATGACACTGCTAATTAGTGGTGGGTTGGGGATTCCAACTCACCTTTTAAGTGTAGTTTCTTTGCTCTTACATGGGTCCTTTTGGAATGTGACAGAGATTTAATTGGGTATAATGCTAGCATTCAGGTGAAATGGAATTATTTTGAAATTGCATTGATATGATGATATGAATGGTAACTGCTAAGCCAAAATGTTCCATTATTCATTCTCTGCTCTGCCAGATAGCAGAGTATTTGCTCTGTTATTACATATGAGAGTTCAGGTCAGCTTTGTGATCAGAAAGTCACTAATATGTCAGGCCTTTAGATATTTTCTCTTCCCCAGTTGCTGGGAGAAAAACAGGATTTGGATGCTTGTGGATATTATTTATCTGTCACAGGGAAGTTACCCAGCATATTAAGCAAATCAAAATTCCCGTTAACATTTGAGGACAGGTTTGGCATGCTTGCTGGTCTAGTGACAACCTTTATTCCCTTCATATTTGGGAGGATGAAGGCATTAACACTGGGCTTCCTTCAGCGAAATTCCGACTCAGAAGTAACAGCCATTTGAAAAGATGGACTGGGTGAAGGGGGAAAAAAACCCATTACACACACCTAAATACACACCCACTTGAATGCCCATACATACTCCACACCTTTCCATACACACAAACTCCTAGACATCATCCTTCACAGCACACACAATCCCTACAAATGTCTCTCCAGTGTAATCCTCCTTCAGCCCCTGTACATTTTTAGGCACAGACACACTGACTGACATAGACACCAATGCATTCATCTTTTAAACACATTCACTGACACCCCGACCCTCACTCACTTCCATGTGTTAACACTGAATTATAATCCTCAGCCTATGTACTGCAGTCATTCTCGCACACACATCACAGCCACCCTTACACACAACATACTGATATATTCAGCTGAAATGCTGCTCCCACCCCCTCCTCCATACGCAGATACAAATACTGTTTTAAATTCCTGTGTCCATGAAATTGACCTCCTACAAGCTGCTGAAGCTTATTATACATCTCATGTAGCTAATTTTCTATTTAGCAAGCACAAATCTCATTTGATCCCTGCTAATCTAGAGGGGGCTGTTATAAGGGACGAAGAAAAGTATAACTAAATGAGTCTCCTCTGTTTTTCATTCATGAGGTTAGTCCATGTTCCTTGGCAAATAAATTAAGTGGAGGAGTTTAGAAGAGGCTAGAAAGAAGAAAGGGGACACCAAAGGGATATGTTTGTTTTTTGTTTAGTATACCTGGAAGCAAAATATTTCTCTAGCCAGGCTCTTTGTAACAATTATATCTTTGATTTATTGAAGGGAAGATTTGTAAAATATATGTACATTTTGAAGCATAGTAACCTACTATCCAAATTTACCAATACCAATTCCTTGTTCTTCCACATCCTGTTCCCTTTCTTAACCCTCTTGATACAAGTACCTCAGAGTATTTTAGCTCTGATTACTTCCTCCAAACTTATATGTTATTGCTGTCCAGTAGTTGATTTCTGTCCCTTTAAACCCACAAATTAGACATTATTGTTATTTTCATTATTTTATAAGATAATATTTGATTATCTTTTTATACATGGTAGCCATTTTACTTGCTCACCTTTTTTTCTTATCTGTCTGATTATTTTCTTTATTTAGGAGTTTTTAGTGGAAGTCTGGATATTAAATTCTAGGTTTAGTGATTATCTCTTAGCCCTTTGAAGATATTCCACTGTTTTGGGGGTTCTTTTTTTGTCATTGAGAAGTTTGCTGCCAGCTTTGCGTGATCTTTCTTTTATCTTTGACTACTTTGATATCTTTTTCTTTGTTCTTGGTATTCTGTTTTCACTACTATGTATCTGGGTAAGGATTTATTTTTTATTTATCCTGCTTGGGATACATTATGCTTTGTATTACTCACCAGTACTAGCTCTTTAAATATTGTTTCATACCCATTGTCTATATTCTCTCCTTTTGGGAATCTGGTTAGTTGGCTGGAAAGGCCATCTCATTCTTTTTCCCATGTATGTTAATCTCTCGTTCCTGTTGCCCGTTTTGTTGTCTGTCTTGGTAAAGTTTTTGGTAAGTTCTTTTATTTACTACTTTAGTTTGGTATTTTGCTCTTCATTATGTAAAATCTGATGTTTAACTATACTTTGTTTTTTTTCAAAAACTTTTTTCATATCTAGAAGCAATTACAAATCTGGCTGATCACTTTTAATAGTTTGTTTCTTTCTCTTTTTGTGAATCCAGCTTTTATTTCTTCATACATTACATGCATAGTTATGTTATGGTCTATATTTGACAATTTTAGTATCCAAAGTCCAGAGAGTTCTAAATCTGTTGTTTTTGTTTCTTTTGAGTCTCATGCATCATGGCTTGTTTCCTTGTCTGTTTTGTGATCTCTGAATGTATTGAATTTGTTTGATTTTAATTCCTGGGAATCATGCAGGCCTCAGTTGCAGACATTTTCCTCCAGAGCAGATTTGTGTTAGCTTCTGCTGGGGAAGTCCCACAATTTGGGATTATACTGGCCTCCTTTCATGGTCTCTGGCTTTATTGAAAGACATAGATTTGGTCTCTATATTTCAGTTTCATTATTCACATTTGCCTTCAGGGCAACCTCTCCCTTAAAATTTGCTGAGTACTTCAGGATCTACTTTCAATTTTGTTTTATTTTCAATTTTTTTTTTTTTTCATTAGAGAAGTTGTAAGCTTCCAGAAAAATCATGCAGAAAATAGAGTTCCCTTATACCCCACCTCACACACACAGTTTTTGTATTATTTACACTTTGCATTAGTGTGGTAAATTTGTTACAGTTGATGAAACAATATTACTATAATTATATACTATCAACAATAGTCCATAGTTTACATTAGGGTTCACTGTTTGAGTTGTATAGTCCTATGGTTTTTATTTAAAATTTTATTCCAGTAACACATATACAACTTAAAATTTCCTATTTTAAACACATTTGAATATATAATTTAGTGGTGTTAACTACATTCACAATGTTGTGCCACCATTACCAGCATCCATTACCAAAACTTTCCATCACCCCAAACATAAACTCTGTACCCCTTAAGCATTAGCTTCCCCTTCCATTTCCCCCAGCCCTTGGTTTCCCTTATTGGATATGTTGTTTCCAAATATTTGTTTCCACTCTGACTTTGAATTTTCTTATTCTAATGATTTCATATCAATGCAATCATATTTGTCTTTTTGCATCTGGCTTATTTAACTCAGCATGATGTCTTCAAGGTTTGTCTATATTGTCAGATGTATCAAAACTTAATTCCTTTCTACGGCTGAATAATATTCCATGTATATACCACATTTTGTTCATCCATTCATCCGTTGATGGACACCTGGTTTGCTTCCATCAATGCTTCTATGAATATTAGTATGCAAATACTGTTCGAGTCCCTGCTTTAAATTCTTTTGGGTCTATACCTAAAAGTGGGACTGTGGGGTCGTATGGTAGTTCTATACTTAACTTTCTAGGGAATCACCAGACTGTCCTCCACAGAGGCTGCAGCATTTTACATTCTCACCAACAGTGAAACTTGTTCCTGTTTCTCCACATCCTGTCCAACACTTGTTATTTTCCAGTTTTGAATAGTCACTATTCTGGTGGGTGTGAATGGCATTTCATTATGGTTTTGGTTTGCATTTCCCTAATGGTTAATGACTTGAGCTTTTTTCATGTCCTCTGTGTCTATTTGTTTATCTTCTTTGGGGAAATGTCTAATTCAGTCTTCAGTCCATTTTTTAAATTGGGCTGTTTATCTTTTGTTGTTGTATTGTAGGATTTCTTTATGTATTATTGATTTTAAATCCTTGTTGGATATGAGGTTCCAAATATTTTTTTCCATTCTTTGGGTTCTCTTCTTACTTTCATGATGAAGTACTTTGATGCACAGAAGTTGTAATTTTAATTAAGTCCCATTTATCTATTTTTTTTTCTTTTTTGGCATAAAGTCAAAGAAACCATTGCCTAATACAAGATTTTGAAGATGCTTCTCTTGTGTTTTCTTCCAGGAGTTCTGTAGTTTTGGTTCTTATATTTAGGTCTTTGATTTTTCATTAAGTTAATTTTTGTATACAGTGTGAGGTAGGATTCCACCTTCATTCTTTTTCATATGTATATCCAATTTTCCCAGCACCATTTGTTGAAGAGACTAGTCTTTCCCTATTCAGTCGACTTCATTCTTGTTAAAAGTCATTGGACATAGATGTGAAGGTTTATTTTTGAACTCTGAATTCCATTCCATTGGTCTATATGTCAATCCTTAATGCCAATACCATGTTGTTTTGATTACTGTAGCTTTGAAATAAGTTTTAAAATTGGGAATTATTAGTTCTCCAATTTCTTTCTTATTTTTCGGGATGTTTTTGGCTATTCTGGGCTCCTTACCAGTCCATATAAATTTGATGATTGGCTTTTCCATTTCTGTGAAGAAGGCTATTGGGAATTTGATTGGGATTGCATTGAATTTGTAAATTGCTTTGGGTAGAATTGACATCTTAACAATATTTAGTCTTCGAACCCATGAACATGAGATGTCTTTTCATTTATTTAGGGGTTGTTTGATTTCTTTTAGTAATGTTTTGTATTTTTCTATGTATAAGTCCTTTACATCCTTGGTTAAATTTATTTCTAGATATTTGTTTTTTTAGTTGGTATTGTAAATGGATTTTTTTTTCTGGATTTCCTCTTCAGATTGTTCATTAGTAGAAATACTACCGATTATTGCACATTGATCTTGTACCTTACCATTTTGCTGAATTGTTTATTGGCTCTACTAGCTTGTTTGTGGATTTCTGAATGTGCTTCATGAATGTATGTATTTGTATCTTCTGTTAAATATAGGAAGTTCTCTGCCATTATTTCCTTGAACATTCCTTCTGTCCTTTCTTTCTTCTCCTGTTATGCATTTATATTGGAACACTTGATGGCATCCCACAGGTCTCTTAGGTGCTATTCCCTTTTTTTTTTGTTCTTTTTCCTTTATGCCCCTCAGCCTGAATCATTCTAACTGTCTTGTATTCAAGTTCACTGATTCTTTCTTGCACCAGCTCCAATCTGCTGTTGAAAACCTTTAGGGAATTTTTCATTTCTGTTATTGTGGTCTTCAACTCCAGTATTTCTGTTTGGTTTCTTCTTAAAATTTCTGTTTCTTTATTGAGATTTTAATATTGCTCATTAATTGTTTTCCTGATATCCTTTAGCTCTTTCTCCCTCTTTTCTTTAATCTCCTTAATCATGCTGCACATCATTTTTTAAAAGTCTTTCTCTGATGTGCCCAAAGTTTGATCTTCTACATAGATGGTTTCAGAATTTTTATCTTTTTCTTTTGGATGGGCCATTATTTCCTGTTTTTTTTTTGTTTTTTGTTTTTTTTGTCTTGTAATCTTTTGTTGCACACTGTACATTTTAATATTTTAAAGTGTTAATTCTGGAAATCAGCTCCTGCACTGTTTGTTCTTTAAGCTTGTATCTAGCTAGTAATATGAGAGAGATTTTCTTGAGTGCCAGGAGCTAACAAAAACAAACAAACAAATGTAAAATGTACCTTTCACAGTCTTTGCAAATTGGCTCTGTGTTCACTGGTGGTCTCCTTCAGTGTTTAGCCCTCCTATTAAGATCAGCCTAAGGTGAAAGTGAAGTGCTGTGTCCTCTTGGTCTTTCTGACCCCCATCTTGTTCTGGAATTTCCCCATTTACAATAATTCAAATGCACCTTTTACTCCCTAAAAAATAGACTTTCTTCCCCAGGGACCCAAAAGCTAGTTTAGGCTGGCTCCACACCCCATCAGGAGGTGTGTGTGGGAGGGGTGAGCAAGGGCACCAGGAACTTCTCCTACCATTTTTAAAGATGCATTTTTCTTATTTCAGCACTCATTCTATTACTGCAATCCTTTAATGGTATTCTGAGTTTTGTGGCAGATGGATGTGCCAGTTTTTGCTAGTTGTTCAAAGATTCTGTGGGGGCGCAGCACCCTGTAGTGTCTTATGCCAACATCTTGCTAGATTGAACTCCCCTTAAATAAAAATCATATATTCAGTTCTTGACACTGATCATTTTGAATATGTGTATATATGCATGTGTGCATTTTGAAAATATGTTAAAGGTATCCACCAGTGGTGTATTAAATAATATAATGTAAGCTATCCAAGCCACTGGATTGAAAAATGGGGTAAGAGAGGGAGAGATAATGTAGTCTCTAACTAGAAAAAGAAAACTAAAATAGAAAAAAAAAAGAAATAAAAATAGAAAATGAAAAGTAAGATTAAATAATTAGATAAAACAAAAACCAAATGACAGAAAGATGTTAAGACAAACATATGAGCAAAGATACATAAGGAGAAAAAAGGAAAAAGTAATTGGGAAGACAGTATTAATCATAGCAAAATGGAAATTAATGTCAAAAGCATTGAACATAGGAAAAGCATTTTACTTAATGAAATTAAAATACTCATTGAACATATTAGAGACATGAATGTTTTTTGTTTAATAATTGTATTAGTTTTCTATTGCTGCCATAATAAATTACCTTAAACTTAAAAAGATAAAAATTTGCTGTCTTACAATTCTAAAGGTAAGAAGGCTGAAATAAGTTTCACTATGTTAAAATCAGGGTGTCCACAGAGCTGCCTTTCTTCTGGATGCTGTAGAGGGGAATTCAGTTCCTTGATTTTTCTAGTTCTCAGAGGAAGTGTTCTAGTTTGCTAATGCTGCTGGAATACAAAACACCAGAAATGGATTTGTTTTTATAAAAGGGGGTTTATTTGGTTACATGGTTATAGTTTTAAGGTCATAAAGTGTCCAACAATTGAGTACCTGCACTGGAGGATGTCCAATGGCATCTGGAAAACTCTGTTAGCTGGGAAGGCATGTGGCTAGCATCTGCTCCAAGTTCTGGTTTCAAAATGGCTTTCTCCCAGGACGTTCCTCTCTAGGCCGCATCTCCTCTTCAAAATGTCACTCTCAGTTGCTCTTGGGGCATTTGTCCTCTCTTCGCTTCTCTGGAGCAAAAGTCTGCTTTCAAAGGCCATCTCCAAAATGTCTCTGTAAACCTGCAGTTCCTCTCTCAGCTCCTGTGCATTCTTCAAAGTGTCCCTCTTGGCTGTAGCAAGCTCACTCCTTCTGTCTGAGCTTATATAGTGCCCCAGTGAACTAATTCAGACCCACCCTGAATGGGTGGGGCCATACCTCCTTGGAAATTATCCAGTCAAGGTCTTGTCCACAGTTGATTTAGTCACATCTCCATGGAAACACTTAATCAATAGAATTACAATCTAATCAACACTAATAGTTCTGCCCACACCAGATTGCATCAAAGATTGCATCATTTAGGGGAACATAATATATTCAAACTGGCAGAGGAAGTCTGTATTCTTTGTTTCAAGCCTCTTTTCCTTCATCTTCAAAGCCAGCCTTGGGTGGTGCCATGGTCAGTCCTTCCCATATTGCAACACTCTGACCTCTTCTGCCCTTTTCTTCCATTTATAAGGAGTCTTGGGATTACATCAGGCCCACTAGGGTAATCCAGGATAATCTCCCTATTTTAAGGTCAGCTGATTTGTAACCTTAAATCCATCTTCAATGTTAGTTCCTCTTTGCCATATAAGGCAAATGTATTCATAGGTTCCAGGGATTAGGATGTGGACATTTTTAAGGGGCCATTATTCTGCCTATTACAGTAATAGAGCATCAAAATATATAAAGCAAAAACTTAAAATCAAAGGAGTTTGACCAAAAATGTAATCATAATGGGATGCTCAAAATTTCAGTCTTTGAAGATCAAGTATCACAAATTAAATAAAAATCTAGAGCAGAGTTGTAAGCTCTGAATTTATAGTGAAATCACCTGGGGAACTCTAAAGACATAACTGTGCAGGGTTCACAACAAGTCAATTGAAACAAACTTTGTGGAGGCATCACATTTCATAAACACTTCTAAATTTATTTTAGGTGAATACAGGGTTGAGAACCACTTACCCAGATAATCAACAAAGAGATTTGATTTAGCAAGTGTGCTGGCTTTGAAGCTGTTATGTACCCCAGAAATCCATTCTTGTGGGTAAAGATCTGTTGTAGGTGGGAACTTTTGATTTGTTTGTTTCAATTGAGATGTGACCCACTCCATTCAAGGTGGGTCTTAATCCCTTATTGGAAAACCTTTATGATAAGATAAAGGATAGAAAAAAGTCAGAGAGCTCAGAGAGAAAAGCACGCCCACAGAAGTTAAAAGAGCCACTAAAGCCAGAGTCTGAAAGCAATGAAACCTGGGAGAGAAGGACTGGCAGACGCCAGCCATGTGCCTTTACATGTGACAGAGGTGTCCCAGATGCCCTTGGCCTTTCCTCAGGGAAAGTATCTTCTTGTTGATACCTTAACTTGGACATTTTCATGGCCAAAGAATTATAAATTGTAATCTAATAAACCCCCTTTTTAAAAGCCAACCCATTTCTGGTGTATTGCTGTTCTGTTTTGCTAATGCTGCCATTATGCAAAATACCAGAAATGGATTGGCTTTTATAAAGGAGATTTATTGAGTTGCAAATTAACACTTCTAAAGCCATAAAAGTGTCCAAACTAAGACATCAGCAAGAGGATACCTTCACTGAAGAAAGGCCAATGGCATCTGGAACACCTCTGTCAGCTGGAAAGGCACATGGCTGGCATTTGCTCATCCTTTGCTCCTGGGTTCTGGTTTCAAAATGGCTTTTTCCAAAATGTCTCTGGGCTTGTCTTTCTTAGCTTCTTCAGCTCCTGTGCATCTAAGCATCAGGGGTCCTGTCTTAGCTTCTCCAGAGCAAACTCTGGGCTAGCATTTCCAAATGTGTGTAAGCATATCCAAGAGTCTGAATCAGTGTTAGCTCTTAGCTTCTCTCCAAAAGTCTCTCACAGCTGTTCTGAGCACCTTCTGTCTATGAGCTATCTTATAGGACTCCAGTGATTTAATTAAGACCCCCCTGGATGGGTGGGGTCATTATTACTCATGGAGATAATTTAATAAATGGACTCACACACAGTTGATTGAGTCACATCTCCATGGAAGCACTCAATCAAAAGATTAATGTCTGTGTTCACAAGATTGCATTAAAGAACATGGATTTTGGGGGGACATAATACATCCAAACTGGCATAATTGCATTTCAGCAGCTTTAGCAAAACAAACCACAACAGCAAGAGTAGACTGAATTTGGTCTTCTACAAACAGACGATGTACATTCTTGGCAAGCATCCCTGAAATTTTCAAAATTCTTCATAAAATATGACATAGAGTAAAACCAAATGAATTCTAAACACCGGAAATTCTCAGGCACCAATGCAATAAAATAGAAGTTCAAACAAAGCATGTATAATCATTTAAAGACAAAAAAATTATTCTCTTAAAGAGACAATCTAAATTTCAATTGTGTATTATATAGAAAATAATGTTTCAGTAAGGAAACTAATTTCAAAATCTTTTAGTTATATTGAAATAGCATTTAGAGATAAATTTTAAGATATAAAAGCTTTCTTTACTAAAGGATAAAGATTGAAAATAAATGAATAAATTAATCATTAAATGCAAGAATTTAGAAAAATCTATAAAACCCATAGGAAAGAAGAAAAAGTAATTTTCATAATAAGAGTTCAAAAAATAAAAGGGCTGACTTTAAATTAAAGAAATATGTATTTGAATTAAAAATAATAAAATAGAAATTCTGGCAAATCATTTATTTTTTAAAAAGAAAAACAACACGTATACAAAATTAAGACTAACAATCAAATCACAGTTGCAGAATGAATTTTTTTAATTATAAGAGAATACCATTTGTGATGGTTAGGTTCATACATCACCTTGGCCATGTGATGGTGCCCAGGTGTCTGGTCAAGGAAGCACTGGCCTAACCATTACTACAAGGACATTTGTGGCTGGTTAATAAGCCAGAAGGCTGGTTTATTAAATCATCAGTCAGTTGGCTGCAGCTGTGACTGATTATATCAATGAAGGGCATCCTTCCACAATGAGAGAATGCAGTCAGCTGGGTTTGATCCAATCAGTTGAAGACTTTTAAGCGAGACAGACAGAGGACCTTCACTTCTTTGGCTAGCCTGTGAAGCATTTCCTGAGGAGTTCATCAGAATTGCCAGTTTGCTGCTTGAGGAGTTCATCAGACACCTTCATTGGAGTTGCCAGTTTGCCGCCTGCCCTATGGAATTTGGACTCATGCATCCCCACAGTTGCATGAGACACTTTTATAAAATCTTTTATTTAGATATTTCTTGTTGATTCTGTTTCCCTAGGGAACCCTAACTAAAACACCATGAATACTGCTATGCTAATTAGCTTGAAAATCTTGATGAAATTATTTCTGGAGAAAATATATGTATTGCCAAAATTTACTCAAAACTAAATGGAAAACCTGAATAAGCTGGCTGTGGCTGATAAATACGGAAAAAAAGTGTTGCCAGAGTCACAGATTTTTTTATTGTATACAATGTCTACGAAAAGGGCATTGGAAAAAGAGAGAAACTTGTCAATTTGTTTTAGAAATTATATAACCCTAAATATAAACCTAAATTATACTAAAAAGAAAATTAAAGAACAACCTCATTCACATATACAAACAACCTAAGAGGTATATTACAAAATCAAATCTAATACCATATTAAAAGTGGTAGTGGTCCACTTTTAGTGGCCCACATAGAATTAATTTTTAAAAATTCAAGAACAATTTAATATTGATAAGCCCATTCATATATTATATCATTAGGTCAGAATAGGGAAGAAAATAGGTGCCAAAACAGCATTTGATGCCTGGATTATAAAAAATAAATATATAGTCTCTGCTCTAACTAAAAAGATACTTCAGTAGCACAAGTGGTAATGTATTAAATTGACATGTAAATCATACTTTACAATGAAATGCTAGAGACAATCTCGTGAAAAGCAAATATAAAGCAAGGATATAAAATATTATTTATTATTATTCTGGAATTTTGGCCAACAAGTCATGAAACAAACAAAAATAAAGTAGAAACTTATAAGGTAAATTATCATTATTTACAGAATAAATTCCTGTCTACCTGGAAAATCCAAGAGATTCACATTCACATGGTTTTGGGGTAATATAAATTGGTTCAAAAACTTTGGAAAATAAAGAGGTTTAAAATTGTCTTTATGCTTGGACCCTGTAATTCATTTTCCAGTGATATAGCCAAAGAAAAAAAACAAGAAATGTAGATAAAGATAAATTTGTAAAGGTACTCAAGATAGCATTGTATGAACAAAATGCCCAGAAATAGAGAAATGTCTAAATTAATTATGCTATATCATTGGAAGAAGTATTCTGTATCATTTGAGAGTATTTTTGAAATCTTGTTGATAACATAAGAAAATGCTCAAAATACAATGTTAAGTGAAATTTAGGGGAAAGTTTTAAAAAAATTTAAAAAAGAAACATTTATGGCAGCTTAAGTAGAAGATCCTAGACCTTTTTGTCCCCAAACTGACCAAAATGGAAAAAACAGCTGTGAATTAAAATGGTTGCAATTTAATTCACCAGCACCCAAACTGGGAAAATATACTAATCTCATAGGAGAAACCCTAAGAAAGTAAAAGTGGCAGGGTACAAGATGAACTCCCAAACATCAGTAGTGTTATACACACAAGCAATGAGTAATTGGAAGAAGAAATCAAGAAAAAAATTCCATTCACAGTAGCAACTAAAAGAATCCAATATCTTTATTATATTATAAATGTAACCAAGGATGTAAAGGACTTGTATAAAGAAAACTACAAAACAATGACCAAAGAAATCAAAGAAGACATAAACAAATGGAAGGGAATTCTGTGTTCATGGATTGGAAGACTAAATATCATTAAGATGGCAATCCTAAAGGCAATTAATAGATTCAATGCAATCCCAATCAAAATTCCAACAATGTTCTTTGCACAAATGGAAAAACCAACCATCAAATTTATATGAAAGGGAAAGGGGCCCCAAATAGCTAAAGCTATCTTGAAAATGAAGAATGAAGTTGGAGGACTCACACTTCCTAATCTTAAAACTTATTACAAAGCCATAGTAATCAAAACAGCATGATAATGGCACAAGGGCAGACTTATAGACCTATGGAATCAAATTGAGAGCTCAGAAATCAATCTTCATATTTATGGCCAAGTGATTTTTGACAAGGAGAAAATACCATTCAATCTGGAAAGGATAGTCACTTCAATGAAATAGTGCTGGGGAAACCAGATGTCCATTTCCAAAAAAAAAAGGAAGGAGAATCCCTACCTCACACCATATACAAAAAACTAAAAATGGATCAAAGACCTAAATATATGAGCTAGAACTATCAAAATCCTAGAAGAAAATGTAGGGACAATGTTTTGGTAATGGATGGTGGTGGTGGTAACACAACATTGTAAATGGAATTAACAGCACCAAAATATATCTAAAGCTGATTAAATATATCTAAAGTTGATTAAAAAGGAAATGCTAGATTTATTTATGGTAACAATAAAAATAAAAAAAATCCATGGAACTATACTACACAGTGAACCCTAAGGTAAATAATGTACCATAGTTAATAGTACTATTTTTAAAACATGCCGTCATCAGTTGTATGTGCCACACCAATGTTTCACACCAATGCAAGTTGTAATAATAGGGTGGTATATGGAAATCCTTTACTTTATGCATGATTGTTTTGTAAACCCACAGCTTCCCTAATAAAGCAAAAAGAAAGCAATACTGATAGATAATGTAGAACAAATCAAAAGAGGAGTTAAAGGCTAATATGCAACACACTTCTTAAAATATAGAAACAAGTCAAGGAAATGCCAATATGTTCTTTAATGCTCTAATAGTCTCTAATTTGGAAGAACTAGAGAGATGGGTGGACCAGGAAAGAGGTGTGCAGGATGGACTTGAATCTTTTCTCTGCTGTGTATAAAGAGCACTCTGAATGCAGGACAGAAAAACCAACTAAATTTGCTACTGACCAGCAGAAGAAAGATTACTATAATCTAGATACACTTGTCTTGAAGAGAATAAAACATGGGTAAACAAAATTTCCATTGGGCATAAGAAAGTACCTGCAGTCACAAGAAAAAATAAATCAACAATGAATCTAGCAAAAATTCTGAGTCAAACACAGGAAAAAAGCCACAAGCAAAAGGCAGACATAAACCTTTCCCTGAAAGATGACAAGCATTTTAGGCAAATGACTGCTTTATTTTAAAACTAAAAGATCAAATATGACAGGCAACAGGATGGATGAAAAAGAGACTGAACAGCTAAGGAAGAAAATCAAGGAGAAAATAATATCAATGCAGAAATTTAAACTTAATTAGAAGCAAAAGTATACCACTTTTGCTAAAGAAAATACTAAAAAGTGGCAAGAAAAGTATCAGCTATGTAGAAAGAACAAATAAGAGATAACAAAAATACAGAAAATTGCTGTTTCCTGAAAAGATAATAAAATAAGATGGAACAAAATAAATTTTCTGAGAACAAAAATGCAAAAATTAAAATGTTAATTTTTATCATTTAATAATGGAATTATGTGATTTTTATTATTTTTGTCCTTATCTATATTTCATAATTTTTCTGCAATAAAAATGTCTCTTCATACTTATAAAAAGCACTGGGAGCTCCTACTGTTAGCCTTAGCATGTTGCTCCCAGGTGTTCTGAGCAAAAACAAACCAATCCCTTGTAAAATGACAGTGAATTCCAGGAAAGCTGTCTTTGCTCACTCCTGAGATAGTTTTACTGGCTGTCATGCCATGTCCCCTTTAAAATCAGGTAACATTTGAAAGGTTATTGTCAATGTCAGGTTTCTTCCAAAATAGATGCATCCTTTAGTCTTTTACTACCACGTATACCAAAGAGGTCTCTCCTAAATGTGTAGAAGCAGATTACTTTACATGGTGTCTCTTCCTTCTATCAAGAACTGGAGATGAAAGCTTCAGAGCCAATGGTGGAAACCTCTCTTGCCTTTCTAAAGTACCTAGCTAGCATAGGGGACAGAGATAATTCTCTAAATCGTTTTTCAGATGGATGCCGAGTCAGTCTGGAAAGCAAATGCCAGTATCAAGCTGAGTGTCTCTGCTTCAAATATGTACCTTGACACTAAATTCAGGATAGCACAGTTCCTTTGCCTCCTAGCAGGAAATCAAGTTGTTGCTTTTTTTTTTTTTTTGCCTTATTTAAATCTCCAAAAGGTCAGGAGCCTTGTTTTGCCTCCAGTCTCAAAGAGGGTAATAATATGGGATACACGAGTATTTGCCAATGACAACTAGTTAAGATCAGTGACAATAGCCTTGCCCTGCAAACCATGTGATAGAACATACCAAGCTATTAGATATGGCCACTAAGTCTCACACATGCAGAAGGTCTATTTCCTATCCTTCTCAAAAGAGTTCGAGAGTAATCTGATGTCCCTTCTTTTTCAATTTCAGATAGGTGGGAGTTGGTGTGCTCCATTTGTCAGAGAAAGCATTATACTTCAATTCATGGGAGAAAGCAATTTATTGTTTCAAGAGATAGCCCTGCATGAAATTTATCCAGCTGTCCAAGTTCCAGGTGTAGGTTTTCATCCACATGAAGCAGCAGGGATGAACGTGAAATGAAGTGACAGGAAGAAAAACTACAGGTTGGCTACAAGTCTTAAGAACCTAAACCCAAACAAGGGATTGAAAATATGAAAAATAATAATGGCTGTAAGTCTCAAGCACCTAAACCCAAACAAGGGATTGAAAATATAAAAAATAATGGTAAAAGTAATTTCCCTCTTTGCAAGATGGCTTTCTCCCATGTACCCTCCCCTACCCAAAGTTGTCAAGGAGATTAGTAAGTGCCCTAACATATCCAAGAAGGGGAAGGCATTTCCCAGAGTAGGAAAAACAGAGCTTTCACAGTCCCAGCATTTACTGAGGATTTGGGTGACATGAAGTGCCCTTCTGGGCAAGTTTAATGGGTTGTTAATTACATGCTGTTCTAGTTTGCTAATGCTGCCAGAATGCAAAACACCAGAAATGGACTGACTTTTATAAAGGGGGTTTATTTGGTTACACAGTTACAGTCTTAAGGCCATAAAGCATCCAAGGTAACACATCAACAGTTGGGTACCTTCACTGGAGGATGGCCAATGATGTCTGGAAACCTCTGTTAGTTGGGAAGGCATGTGGCTGGCGTCTGTTCCAAAGTTCTGGGTTCAAAATGGCTTTCTCCCAGACATTCCTCCCTAGGCTGCAGTTCCTCAAAAATGTCACTCTCAGCTGCTCTTGGGACGTTTGTCCTCTCTTAGCTTCTCTGGAGCAAAAGTCTGCTTTCAACGGCCGTCTTCAAACTGTCTCTCATCTGCAGCTACTCTCTCGGCTTCTGTGCATTCTTCAAAGTGTCCCTTTTGGCTGTAGCAAGCTTGCTCCTTCTGTCTGAGCTTATGTAGTGCTCCACTAATTTAATTCAGACCCACCCAGAATGAGCGGGGCAATACCTCCATGGAAATTATCCAGCCAAAGTCATCACCCACAGTTGGGTGGGGGCGCATCTCCATGGAAACACTCAAAGAATTATAATCTAATCGACACTGATACATCCGCCCACACAAGATTACATCAAAGGAATGGCATTTTGGGGGACATAATACATTCAAGCTGGCACACATGCGTTACTTGTGAAACTCCAGATGGTTCCAGAAGGTAACTTCCCTCTCTCCCAGAGAAGCCACATGCTTTTAGCATGAAAATCAATAGTGGGTCTCATCTCCCATGGAGAAGGTGACCACAGAACGTGGTTAGCCCCAAACCCTCCCAGTTTTTTTAAAAAAATTTATTCCATTGTAATTATTAGAACCACCTTTGAGACTCAAAAGGAAAACTGCTTTGAAAGGTAAATTATATTGCCATTGTACCTATGGAGCATAGAATACCATCTTTGTAACATAGTGCTTTTGAATTAAAAATAAAAAATAAACAACAAAAAATACTTTGATGCAGCCTACCAGCAGGCATCAGTTCTAATCTGAATTCCACGTCCTCCTAAAGTTTCCCGGGGAATCTCACTCCATCAGTTATCCTCACCTTCTCTGGTATTGCCAATCTCTCTTTGGATCTATCATCACTTGATCAATGACATGTTCATTTTTTTTGGTCTTAAAAGTAAATAAATCTTTACTTACCTCAGTTTCCACATTTAGCAGCTGCTTCACCTTCCTCCTTTCCTTCTCTGTAATGTTTATCAGTCTAAACTGCATGACATCACCTCCCACTACTCCCGATCCTACAAAAATTAAACGCTTTTTAAAATGCTGAGATTAGCATCTTTACCCATACTTCCCTAAACATTTCCAATAATTGAAGTGTAATGTAGGTTCTATCAGAAACTGTGTGATTTGGTCATTGTTCAAATATTTTAGTACCAGAAAAGAGGGAAAACTTCTGTTTTGTGTAGTTTGTTTCATCTAAGTTGTGGACCTAGTGAACCATATAATAGAAATACAGCTTTCAGAAAAACAGTTGCAAGACAGTGAAATTTACTTACCAATTAGCTCATTTTCTTTTTTGCTCTTCCATGCACAAATCTTCCATGAGTGATTTATGAACAGCGGGCACCACATGATAATGGTTATATCAATTGGCGAAGGGGAATGGTGTCCCAGATGATTTTAAGTTGCCACAATAAATACTGAGGGGAAATGGGGGACAGAGCATTGGATTTCCCCAGAGCTACAGCTTCTTTATTGCCCATTTTTTCTTCTGTAGGAAGTGGAATTATGATTTGTTATTGTCATGAAAAGCCAAATTTCAGTCCCATAAATTATTCCAGATAATATTCTCACATTGAAGGCTGATCCTGAACACTGACGTTAGCCAGATTTATGTGCTGGGGATCAGGAAAGTTTCCTGCCTCCTTTGATTTCCTTAAACCCTCAAGTCCACCACCTGTTAGCCCCCCATCAACAACTGCAGAAGTCCAGTCTCTCTTTCTGTAAGCTTACATATTTTCCAGGGGTCTGTTGGAGAATCTTGTCATTTTGTTTTCTGTGTGTGATCTCTTCATTTACCAGGTTGAATCCCAACTGCATCATATCTTGAAGATATTCCTCTAAGTTTCTGTCTGTAGGCTGTGCTTTCATTATTTTCTAAAGTTGGTCATAGTTTTTCTAATCATTTTTACATTCCTTTGGTAATTCCCATGGTATTTTGGGATAGAGAATCATTGTATACATTAACTCTAATAAAATCAGAAGACAACCAGTGAATTCCTTTTTTTAATTCCTAAGGTAATAGTACTCATTATATCATATTAAACAGTACACGTTTCTAAAGAAAAAATTAATAGCCTTTCCATCCCCATTCTGCTCTCTTGTGTCTAAGAGGAAGCTACAGTCAAATAGCTTTTCTTCCACACCTTTCTCTGTGCTTAAACAAACATAACTAATGACCTTTGCTTGAAATCTATTGCGTTTTTCAGCACTGACCTCTCTCCCCCACTGTATTCTCCCCTTTCTCAGGTTCTGTGACATCTTGTCTATTCCTGCCCTGGAACATCTTTCTCTGGGTTTCTCTTCCTCCCCTCAAGTGTTGGTATATGCCGAGATAAGACTGCAGTTCCTATTCTCAGGCTACACCTTCTCCCCAGGAAATCTGGTTTTCTCCTTCGATTTCAACCACAATCTATTGTCTACTGACTATAAATCCACATTTCCAACATAGACCCCTATGGGGACTCCAGGCCTATAGACTTGGCTAACTATGACATCTCTCCACCCAGCTAGCCCACTGCCACCTCCAACTCAGAATGTCAGAAAACTAAGTCCGTTACCTCCTCCCACTCCTTCCTTCCTCCTCCATATCCCCAATCTCAGGGAAAGCTACCACATCCTACCCACTCACCCAGGCGTGTAGCCTAGGAATCATTCTCAATTTCTGTTGCCCTTCCTGATCAGTTTGATTTTATTAGCATGTCCTGTCAATTTATGTCCTCAATTAACTCTCCATTTCCACTACCATTGCCTCTGTCCCAGCCCCTTCATTTTTCAAATAGATATGTATATTAAGTTCTTATTTTTCTGCATACAGTTTTCATTTTGCACATGGTCACTGAAGTTCTTTAGCAGTATATGATAATGTAGGTCTTCTGATTAAAATCATTGCCTATTCCCTCCATTACCTAATGATAGAAGCTATTCAAGATCGGTCTCTCCATCGCTCCATCTGCCTCTCTGTTCTCTCCTATACAGATGTCTCCCATTCCCTAAACACCACCAGAGTTTCATCCCTCCAGGTGTCTCACATGGTGTTCCTTTGCCAAAAAGCCTACCTGGCAAGCACCTATTTATCTTTCAAGTATCATCTTTTCTGAGATGCCTTCCCCAGCCCTGTGCACATGCACATGATAACTCTGATCATATAGTATACTATTCTTTGTTTACATGTCTGTCTATCTGATTAAACCAAACTCCTTGAGAGCTAGAACTTCCTCCTTTTCATCTTTGTGCCCTCCATGCCTAATGTATGGGGAAAGCCTATACTATTTCTTGCATGATTAATCAAATGAATATAACCTCAGTTCTATATTTCTTTCTAGCCTAAGAAGCCCCCTCATATAAACCACATCCCTAGCTTCCTTTAAATTTTAATTCAAGCAAAGATTCCTCAGTAAGTATCCCAGATTCTTCCCTTTTGTTCCATTCTGTAGCCCCTCCAATCCTTCAGACACCTATAAAAATGAAGCATAAATTCTCATGACACTTTACATTACCTACAAGGATTAAAACACAGAACAACAGGAAATTTCTAATCCTAAATTCTATTTACTCTTATATTGTGGAAAATAATCATTTGTGGTGCAAAGTACAAGTATCGGTATATGAAGGAGAGGCCCAAAATGAGTCTTCAACAGTGAATGCAGGATGAGATGGTCATGTATACTTGTGGAGAGTCAAACTTTATTTTCACATACTTACAGAGACTACTACATTGAATAAAAGCATAAGGACTTAAAATAGTTATTCAACATTCAAAGGCAAATTTCTCTGGCACTTATTTGGTTTACTAATGTATTTATTTTCCAATATGTACCTTATTTAAGACTCTGTTATGTTTTGTGAGAATATAAAACTAAATAAGACCCAGTCTAGGGACTTACAGTATGAAGTGAGACATGTGTGTAAATGGTTAAAATGCAGCATAGAGTTAACTCCATCAATAAATATGTTTTGAGCATCCTTATGTTGTGCAGGAACTGTGCCGAGAACTAGGGTAATATTTATGAACATTGGACAGACAGTCTGAACTCAGGGAATTTACTGACTAGCCTAGTTGCTCCTGATACATGCATAAGAAAGATACAAAAAAATAGTTGATCTGGGGGCAGGAGATTAGTTCTTGCTGGGTGTCAGAGAAGCCTCATTAAAGAGATTACAATGATACTAAGCCTGGAAAATAAAAGTGTAAAACAATCTCCAACATAAATAGGGCATGGTTCATTGTCCTTGCTGTAGGCATAAACCAGTGCTCAGTCTTCAACAGTGAAGTATGTATCTTTGTTCGTTACATAGTCTTAAATATGTCTGGCCTATTTCCTGCATTTGTCTCTAAGCTCCCATGGCAGGATTTTCTGAAATATTTATCAAAGTCTTTTCATAAGCTCAGATCCAACTGGGATATTTTCAGTTGGTGAGAAGATTACCAATTAAAACCAAAGTTTGAAATTCCATTTTTGGCAGTGTCACTGACTAGATAACACAGCATAATTATTACACTAAAAATCAACTATACCCGACATGAAACATTTTCTGTTGTATTGCTAGATTTCTAAGAAGAAATGGAAAGCTCAAAAGATCAAAACAGAAAGTCGGGGGCTTCTGGTCAACCAAGACTGCAGCATAAATACTCCAGCATGGTGTCCCCTCACAGAATCTTTGAACAACTAGGAAAAACTGTTGGCAGAGCCATCTTCCTCAGCATTCTGGAAAAGAGTTATAGGGTTGTAGCAACTGGGTGTGTGCCCAATCAAGAAAACAGCTTTAAAAACAGTAGAAGCTCATAGTGCCCTTGGTGGCTTGTGCCCTACCTGCTCCCTTGTGTGGTATGGAATTAGCCTGAACTCATATTGTTAGGCACTGGCCCTGTTCTGGAGGGAGTAGAGTAACCCCTATGTGCATACAGAGGTGGATGTAAGTCTAGTGCCAATATTTCCAGCGGCAGCCTGAAAGACTTAATCAGGAAACTCAACTCTGGCTCACCCTCCAATAACTTGCCCTGCAGACGGAAGCAGCTTGCAAACAGCCAAAGCAGTGTGGGACACAATTAAGTGAAAGCTTCTTGGGGCAAAGGATTACTTCCTTTAAGACATACAAGGAAATCTCTGTCATATCACTAGCTGAATAGAAACTTAAGAAACAAAGAGCATTCTGTGCATAGATACATAGTGTAGCTACTTTATATTTTTGTGTCTTCACAACTAGAGTTCCTGTGGGTAAGCACTATATGTTACTCAACTTTGAATCCCTAGGGTCTAGCACAGTGGCTGAAATACTAAATTCCTATGTATTGATCATTGAATAAATGGATGGATGAGTAGAAAAATAGGGGAAGGAAACAAACAAACAAACAGACAAAGGTACCCAGTGTTCTTTTTTACTTCAATTGCTCTTTTTCACTTTAATTATTATTCTTGTTATTTTTGTGTGTGTGCTAATGAAGGTGTCAGGGATTGATTTAGGTGATGAATGTACAACTATGTAATGGTACTGTGAATAATCGAATGTACGATTTGTTTTGTATGACTGTGTGGTATGTGAATATATCTCAATAAAATGAAGATAAAAAAAGAATAAAAGAAAGAGGAAGAAGGAAAGAAAGAGAATATGGGCAACCAACTATATTGCAAATTTTAAGATTTAAGAGAGTGACAAATGGAAAGCTTTATGCACTGGACTGGATTGGCTCAACTGTCTCTCTTACACTTGAACTTCCAGGAAGAAAAAAGAAACCTTTCCCTGGAAATCTTGATTGTTTTTCAGTCGAAGGTGCTGCTGATTTGATTATCTTCCACTCTTCCTATCGTGCTTTTTCTTTTTCGCTTCATTCAAAATGCTTAACATCTAACTACTAAATTGTTAAGCAGGAAAAAGTATGTCATTAATTTTAAAATATTTTACTCAGAGGTTGGACTCCCTGCAAGAATTCAGTGGTGGCTGCACAATACTTAATGAATTTAATTTCCAGTGCTAAATACATCATCATTGGAGGCTGAGTTTACGTGCTAATTACAATTAGGCCAAGAGAGAGTGTATTTTCTTGGACTGCCATAATCTGTTTATTTACTTCTGGGTTGTTTTGGAATGCACATTTCCCAAAAGTGAACCTTCTAGAAGAGAGAGTTGGCAAGATCACTGGGCCCACTGAAGCTAAGAGTGCCAGTGGAGCTGGCATTTGCCCAGGGGTAAGAGGGCTGACTCTGACACAAAGGGCTCATGCAGACAGGCCTGTGTCTGAGACCACCTTCAGGTCTTGCTCCCTTTGTGACTATCAGGAAGCTATTTTCACCTCCCTGAGCCCTACTTTCTTTATCTGAAAAAAATGAGGATTACTAATACTTAACTCATAACTAAGTGAGTTATATTTGAAGATCTGGTGCATAATAGGAGCTCGATCCTTGGCTCTAATCTTACAATCTTGACTACAACCGAGTTGAGAATCTCTTTATCCAATTGCGGGCTAAGGGCTGAGTACATTGAGATTCAGACCTAACTCTCTAACTCCCCCCTGACCTGCAGCCAGGCTTGGCAGCTCCAACTTTGAACTGTTATTCTTACAGCAGCTTGTCACTTATTACCCTTTCGATCTATCACCCACTGCTCCCAGGCTGCAAAATGAGAAGGGCAGTCATCTGAAAAGGTTAAACCACCGACGAAGGGGACTCTTCCAGCTCCTGGGCTCTGGCCTTTACTTGCTTGACCTCCCTCTGGCTCTCTGAGGCCTTGGCTTCCTATTAGGAGGCCCATTGTCAAAACTTCCAGGATAAAAGCAGGCTGGTGCGCTCTCTCTGCCCTTCATTATGTATTATTCTTGTGCTGCCTGGAATTGCTTTCGATATAGGAAGCTGAGGAAGAGAGGAGACAACAGTGCAAAGGCAGGAGCTCTGTGGTGTTTGATTCCCTTGCTCGGCTGCAGGGCCAGCTGCTGGTGGATGTGCCCTGCTAATTATACGCCACATCCACCAAAGGGGCCTCTGAGCATCGGGGACCAGAGTAAGCAGGGAGCCTCCACCTTCTCACTTAATTGAAAGGCAGCCGAGGGGACGGGCGTTGGTGTTACACCATCATAAAAGGTGTCTGGGGTTTGTGTTTTCAGCATTTGCCAAGGGAGCCCTTGTCTCAGTTCAGGATACCATGCTTGAATTTAATTAATTCAATGTTTCTTATCAAGTTGGAGTCAGGAGGGTTTTCAGGTCAGCTTGTATGGAAGGCCGTTTTGGGTTTGCAGGGGTAATGAGTTTCATAAATAAGAGATAGATGGAGACCCCTTTAGCTCTGGATCACAAGAAAGGCCCAAAGAAAGGAAAACAACATTTAACTGAATTCTTCAATTGATTACAATTGTTTTGCCTTCAGCCATAGGGGAAAAGTTCAAATAAAACTATTACAACTTAATATTGTGGTTTTCCCCCAAAGACGAACTCCTAGGCAATGGCCTAGAGTTGTACACAGTCTCCATTTCCCATTATGATAATCTCTACTATTCCCAGGATAATTTTGAAGCTGTGAATGATCCTGATTAACTAAAAGAATATTGAATTATTTTCCGTAGGTTGGGACCAGCTTTAGCAGTAGGTAGACATGTCTTTGACAATTGACCATGACTTCTAAGGTGCTCACAAGATAACTTTTTTTCATTCCATCCATGCTCAAAGTCCCTTTTTTGGGTGCAGAGAGTCTTTCAATACTCGTTTGCGATAAAGTTTAGAAACAAATCTACTTGGAAAGAAGTAATACCTGGATTTGCACACTCTCCAGTAAATGTCCTTTTTGAGATCCTTTGTAGTTTGGCTCAGCGGGAATGAAGTAAGGTAGAAAGCTTTGTGCACTTGGAAGGGGACGGGCGCCACCTAGAGGGAGGCGGAAGGAGGTGCTTTCCCTTTGAATCCTCTCCAGCTCTTAAATGAATACAAAGTGTCTGTTGGGTTACATTCCTCCAGCCAGAATTAATCAGATGGTAGTGTAAGTGGATACAATTTCAGAGCCAGTAGTTTCAGAAACAGTGCTACTTTTTTTGGCCAGGGGCCCCTATGGGGGTGGGGGGTAAAGCTATAAACAATTTGGCATCAAACACCTTGAATGCCTGTAGGGATCAGGCAGACTAATAAACATAAAAGCTAAAACTTTTCAAATGCTTGCCATATACCAGGCCCTTTTCATAAGCCATCTCAAAACTCATAGCGTTCACATGTGTCAGGTACTATTAAATCCTGTAACCGTGGTTTAGAAAGGTTAGGCAATTTTCCCAAGATCACACAGCCAGAGACCAGGGACTGTATGGTTAACCCCTTTGTTAACTGCCTGGAGTCAATTACGTGGCCCTGGGGTCCTCTGCAGTACATGCATGGACACCACAGGACACTCCTGCTTGAGTTTCTTAGATTTCAGGGGATTCTTGGTCCCCCTCAAGGCTTATGGTGCATAGGACTGAATCCTGCCATCTACCCAAGTTAGTTGATGGAAGGCTCTTCCCCATGTTATTTCTGTTCACTCTGCCTTTTCCCACTTGGGGTCCTGTTGCTCTTTGCTTTGACTTGAGGAATGAGATTCTTTTTTATTTTTTAAAGTTTTTTTTTAATTAGAGAAGTTGTAGGTTTATAGAAAAGTCATGCAGAAAATACAGTGTTCCCATGTCCCGCCCCCCCATTATTAACACCTTGCATTACTGTGGTATCTTTGTTATAATTGATAAGAGAATATTATTATAATTGTACTATTAGCTATAGTCCATAGTTTGCATTAGGGTTTACTGTGTTGTACAGTCCTATGTTTTCTTTTTTAATTTTTATTCTAGTAACATATATACAACCTAAAATTTCCCTTTTTTAACCTCATTCAATAATTCTGTGATGTCAATTATGTTTGCACTTTTGTGTTACTATCACCTTTTAAGCAACTTGATATTGATACTTGACACTCCTACTGTATTTGCTTTTCTTCTCCAAAGTCATCTTCCTAACCTAGTCATTTTGAGATTTATTTTATTCTTGGTGCTGGTTTTGACACTGGGCTGGGTTTGCTCATTCTCTGTGACTCTCCTGTGAGTGCTTGAAGTTTTTCTTGTGTTTCTATGCTAGTCTCTTGCTGTATTCCCTTCCCTTCCTTCCAACTCTTCCAGCCTTGTCTTGAGCTTAAAAGAGTTACTTTGATCAAAGTAGGCCAATACAATAAAAATAGGTTTCCAAGAGCATTGGGTAAAACAAAAATCTCAACTAATATGCAATCCACTTCACTGAAAGTTGCTTTTTCCATTCGCTGCATATATCAATTAATTGGAACTTTCCTCTAATATTTCCTTAGAAAATACTGAGCCAAAGCAAGGGACAAAATCCTCAAGTTGCTTTGCCCTGGGACGTTTGGGTGTTCACAGTGTGGAGTGGGAGAGTTGGGCTAAGTTTGGATAATATGAAGTATCACAAACTGGGTTTAGCTTCTTGGGGATGATGAGGAATATCTCACTAATGGTACCAGATAGTAGAAGCCAAACTGAGCAGGGCATGAAATATTTACCATGTGCTTTTAGGTGAGAAGGAAGAGCCATCATTAAAGTTTCATGTTTACATTTCTATCCATCAGGCTGCTTTCTATTTTGTGCCAGGTTCTCAAATTGTTCAAAGAACTCATGCCTTTAGGGACTGAACTGTGAGAAAGCTTCCATAATATGTCTGCTGAATTTTCCCTGAACTAGGATGGTTGGGCAAAGCTTGAATACTTTTTGGACAGGGAAAGAAGTTCACTTCTGCTTATCTAAGGAGCTGAATCTTGCAGAGAGGACAGACGTGCAGTGACCACTGGATTGCTGCACTTATAGATAGTAGACGGTTTTTCCCCAGCTCAGACTGTTTAACCAGCAAGGATAAACGGTAGTGAATACTGAATTCATCTATCTTAATCTCTGAGTGTACTGCAGTTTGCTAAATATTTTTGAGTGAGCTGACATATTTTTATGTGTGAGCTATACTTCATGTTCAGGCAAGCAGGCTCTCTGTTAGTTCTCTACCACTCAAAGAAGGCCTCTCTGATTATATATGTTCACTGTGATGTGTAATTTGTGGTGCAATGATTTGTGTTTGCATGAGGACACATTTATGAAACATTCATTCAACAAACATTGTGTTAGGTAGATACGCTGAGTCCTGTTGGGGATACTGATGTAATCAGGCAGTCCTCGACCTTAAGGTCCTCTTTAAAGAGAGACACAAATGTATGTGTGTGAGCGTTTCCTGGTGCAGAGGTGCTTGGAGTGCCAAAAGAGGATATCACCTGGACCATACAGTTGTGATTGCCCTTGGGGCTCAAGTAAGAACAAAGAAAAGTCCTTTGCAGTCCTCAGTCCCGTCTTTACTCCTTCCAGGAGAGCTGGTGAAGATCCTTTTGGAGAGATGAAGGGGATATCTCAGAGGCTGAAGTAGAGAGATGGAAATGGAGGCAGAAAACAAGAGGCCGAGAGAGAGAGAGAGAGACAGAGACAGAGTCAGAGAGAGAAATGGAGACTGAAAAAGTAGAAAGGAAGGAGAGGGTGAGAAAATACAAATCCAGTCCCTGTCTTTAAGGAGCTCACAGTCTCATAAAGTAAAAAGCAACCAATTGAGCAGAGGAAAGAAAAGCATAAGAACAATGAAAGCACAATTGTAAGGGAACCCCTGAAACTGAGGAGACAGAAAATCCAAGTCCATGTGTCATCTCCTCTGACTTATTTTGAGGAATTAGTAATGAATGACCTGGTCAGTGAATCTTCTCTGAGGCTGGGGGTGCAGGCTGAGGAGAGGGCTTAGGTTTCCTCCCTGAATCCTCTGCGCCAGGAACCTGGTGTATATGGCTGTGGATGATTCTAGAAGCCCCACCATTCCCCATACTCACATCATGTATACCTATTAGCCCCACAGGGATTAAAGCCCAAATGTGAAAGGTAATAAAACTATAAAATTATGAGACTAAAATGTGGGAAATTTTCCACCATGATATTGGAAAGAACCTCAAAGCAGAGACCATAGAGTGAAAAACTGATTTGACCATATCAGTTGTAAGGATTTCTGCTTAACAAATGGCAATATAAACACTGTTAACAGATGGATAACAGGCTTGGAGAAGATAATTTGCAGTATCTGAAAACAATACAGAATTAAATCTAGAAAATACAAAGAATGCCTGCAGATCAACAACAAAAAGTGGGAAGCCCACTGAAAAAAAAACAGGGTATAAGATATGATCAAGCACGTTACTGAGGGGGAAATCTGGAAAGATAATATGAACACAAACAGATGCTCAACCACATTAATAAAGAAATGCAAATCAGAATAAAGAATAAAATACCACTTTACCTTTATCAGACTGATAAAAGTCAGAAACGTGAGTAATTCCAAATGCTGTGAGAATGTGGGGAAGCAGCAGGTCACTGCACACAGCCGGTGAGAAGATAAAATGAGATAGTAATTGTGTAGTGCAAAATGTCAGCAAAAGGTGAACTTAAGTAGATTTACAGTCTATGGCCCAGCAAGCTCACTCCAGAGAACCTCACACAGAACCCAGGAGGGTTGTGTTTGAAGAAGTTAATTATAATAATTTTGGTGGCACACAGGGAGTTGGAGGCAGCCCAGGTGTCTGTGACAGGGGGAATGGATTGGTAAAATATGATGAATACAAACTATAGATTCTTTTGCAAGAGTAGTATATGAACTCGATGTACATATAGCAACATAAATCTCATTCATTTAAAATGCTTTTAAATGAAAAGCAGTGTTCAGCAAGAAAGGTAAGAAAATGAATGAGATACCTGGCGTGTAAAACAGTATTATGCATCAAAGAAACATACCTATCCAATGACATATGTGTCTGTTTTGGAGGGACGGGGTTTTAGATGGGGGAATCATAAATGAAGGAGGAATTTTAAAAGTAAACAAGTGCTCTGCGTGATCTAAAGATGGTAATGTGGTATGAACTGACTAAAAAGTCTGAGCAGAGTTTATACATGAATCTGAAAATATTTAAATGTGTTGTTGATGCAGGGAAATCTTCCCAGGGATAGCGAGAACTCTTCTTAAGGGAAATACCTTTTTAGGAGTCTTAGAAGAGACACAAAGGTGGGATATCAAAAAGCCTTGGGTATAATCTAAATAATTATTCTTGGTGCATATTCTCATACTTTAATCAATTTCTTAGCTATATTTATTTCTAATACTGTATCTCTGGCATTTTTCTAAAGGCTATTTTTTCAATACATTCTTATAATTTAAAATTTTAAAATAAAATTTTCTGCAATGTCATTCAAAGTACATTTTCTGTTAATAAGTTTGAAATTGGTCGCACTTTCAACTGACTGTTTTTGGAAGACCAAAGTGTTTTTTTTTTAGACCAAAATATTTTAAATTGAGATAATAAATACTTTTTCCCCTAAGGTAACTGATAAACTAAGTGCAAATTCTGCAAAATGGGGATGTTCTCAATTCTAATTTATTTTTTGAAATGTGTAAATATTTTAGTCCAAATTTATTCAGATAAGTTTTTTCATTCTTCCATTCAGATTTTCTACAACAAATTATTTTATAAGACAAAAGCAAACAATTAAATTATAACTATTCTTTAAGTGTAGCAAAACTTCATTTCTTTCAACTAATAATAGAGGATCCTTCAAAAGACTCTTCCTAAATGTGGAGAAATTCCCAAGTTCTAGTACATAATTTCAAGATTAGTTCTTGTACACCATTTTACTTTTCATCATTTAATTTGTTGAGTCCCTTCCTTGCATTAGTAGGGGTAAATTTCAATGTTTTCATTCCAAATTAATTTGGGCAGAGAGTAAAAATATATATGCCAGGCCCCCCACGAGGAGCTGGGAGAAAAATGCAGAAGTGTTGGACTTCCTTACCTGGATTGTTGCTGATGTTCTCACAAACATTGAGGTCTGATGGTTTAGTATCCTGAGCCCTCTATCTTGGGGCTTGCCCCTATGAAGCTTGTTACTGCAAAGAGAGGCTAAGCCTGCTTATAATTGTGCCTAAGAGTCTCTCCCAGAATACCTCTTTGTTGCTCAGATGTGGCCCTCTCTCTCTAGCTAAGCTGACTCGGCAGTTAATCTCACTGCCCTCCCCCCTACATGGGATCTGACACCCAGCGGTGTAAATCTCTCTGGCAACACAGGATATGACTCCCGGAGATGAATCTGGACCTGACATCGTGGGATTGAGAACATCTTCTTGACCAAAAGGGGGATGCGAAATGAAACGAAATAAAGTTTCAGTGGCTGAGAGATTCCAAATGGAGACAAGAGGTCACTCTGGTGGACATTCTTATGCACTATATAGATAACCCTTTTTAGGTTGTAATGTATTGGAATAGTTATAAGTAAATACCCGAAACTATCAAACTACAACACAGTAGCCTTGACTCTTGAAGATGATTGTATAACAATGTAGCTTACAACAGGTGACAGTGAGATTGTGAAAAACTTGTTGATCGCACTCCCTTTATCCAGTGAATGGATGGATGAGTAGAAAAATGGGGACAAAAACTAAATGAAAATCAGGGTGGGATGGGGGGATGATTTTGTTGTTCTTTTTTACTGTTGTTTTTTATTCTTATTTTTATTCTTTCTGGTATAGGGAAAATGTTAAAAAAATAGATCGGGGTGATGAATGCACAACTATATGATGGTACTGTGAACAGTTGATTGTACACCATGGATGATTGTATGGTATGTGAATATATCCTCAGTAAAAATGAATTTGAAATAAAAAAAAAAAAACTAAAAACTAAGGAAGGCTGAAAAAACTATGGACTATAGTTAATAATACTGTATCAGTTTTGGTTCATTAACTGACAAATGTACCATGCTAATATCAAATATTAGTAAAAGTGGAAATCGCATATTTGTGGGTGGGGTGGGGTGGGAACTCTCTGTACTATTTGCTCAATTTTTCTGTAAATCTAAAACTGTTCTAAAAAATAAAGTATATTAATTTAAAAAATAAAAAAATACAATTTCAATGTCTTTCTAGTGGAAGCTTTTTTTTTTTTTAAATTCAATAACTCCAATTCACAAAAAGCTTCTATAGCTAAAGAGTTTTGGTCTCCATTTGTTGAATACTTTGATTAAAGACTTCCAATGGATTGCTACCAAAAGGCAACCCAACCAAAATTAGAGAATGTTAACAAAAAATCAACACTATTGAGGGACACTTTGGTTCATTTACGATATAGTTCTTCAAAAGCTCAGGCATTTCTAAAATCTGATTGATATTGGGTGGCTAAGAGAGAATGTGTGTACTGAAATAATTTTGGATATTTAGCATTAACTTCATCACATAGTGCAGTTCAGTAGCTCCAACAGGGAGTGATGGTTAATTTCATGTGTCATCTTGGCTAGGTTATATTGTCCTGTTGTTTGATCAAGCAAACATTGGCCTGATCATTACTATGAGGGTATTTCATAGGTGTATTTGCATCGATGGCTGATTACAGCTGCAAACAACAAAGGAGTTTTCCCTCAGCAATGAAGGGAGTCTCCTCAGCCAGTAAATTGGACGATTGCAAGATTTTCAGCAGTCAGAAGGAAGAATTCCTGTCTCTACTTCAGCCAGCCTTCTCCTCCTGAGGAATTCAGCTTCACCTCCACCAGAGTTTCCAATTTGTGGACTGCCCTAAGGAATTCAGACTTGCCAATCCCCACAGTCACATGAACCAATTTCTACGACAAATCTCTTAATATTGCATATTAAGTCAATTTCTCTTGAGAACCCTGACTAGGACACGGGATATCTACATACATTGGTAGAATATTGTAGTTTGGAACATGTTATGAATTATTTGTTCACCACAACTAATTGCAAGTACATTTTTGTTCCATAGATTTCTTAAAATGGCAAGAATGTATTTTTTACCACAACAGTGTGCTCCATCAGAATTTGTATTCTTATTATCACCACAAAACAAATGATTTTATCTTTAAGGTTGAATGTTTTGCCTCAAATTACAATAGCATTTTCAATAGTGTCTGACATTGCCCCTTTAACAGCATGGATTTCCAAATTTTTACCGTTTTTAGAAATTGAATAAAAAAATCAAACTATTACTGTACTTAACTGATTTTCTTTTTATAGCAGTTGATGGAATGGATATGACACATATCGTTGAACCATTCGAAAGTTTTTTTGCTAATGGAGCAATCTCTTTGTAAATGTACAAGAAAACTTGAAGTAGAAATACAGTGAAATTTAAAAGAGCAATGATTTGATCTAAATGAAAAGTCATGCTTCACAAAGTAATATGTGAATGCACTGCTGCTTTTGCCTGTGTTAACTGATTGTCTTTGGGTACATTCTTCTGAAAGTAATTACTAGCTTTTGAGGTAGTTGCTGCTGCTTCTCATAGATTTGTGTTTCTGGACTTCATGTGGTCAGTGATATCACCGTATGTTCCTCCCCTACTGTGGAAAAATGTCAAAAAATGTTATGTGCAAATTATACATTAATCATTTCTTGAGAAAAAGAAATTCAGTTCAGGAATTAAACTGAATAAGTACATTTTCAGCTTATTTCTGCCACAAATGTTTGTTGCAAAAAAAAAAAAAAAAAAAAGGAACAACCAAAATCATAAAATATGTAAATTGTAGAATGATACCATATAATAAATGGCAAAACCATTGTAACAAAATTGGCCAACTATTCTCTATATGCTCTACAGTGGGAATGTTCAGCTTCTGTTTCCTGCACATATTTCCCATCTTACCACTCAAAATTTTACAACTTATTTTTCCTGTGTTTCCCAGGGAAACTGACTGGAGCAAGGTGGCTTCACGTGTTTTGTAGGCTCTGGCACTGGTCATAGCACATTGGCTGGTGCATAAAGTGGAGGGACAGCAGCACTGAACTCTGCTCTCATGACCTAAGACAAGAAGGAGTTAGTTGTCCCTAGTTGCTCATGTCTGGGCACACTTTGCTTTTTTGTTTTTTAATTAGAGAAGTTGTAAGTTTACAGAAAAAGCATGCAGGAAATACAGAGTTCCCATACATCCCCCCTATTATTAACACTTTGCTTTAGTGGACAGTCTTTGTTTTAATCTCTGACCATCCTGTGTGCTGTTCTTACAAGGGAAATATTAGTTATATTTTGTGTGGAAAGGAGCCGGAAAAGAAACATGAGTTATGGCTAATCATCTTAGATTTTACCATATGTTAAAATCAGAACTCTCTTCACACACATATATCTCACATGCTATTAGATGAGATGATGGCAGAAGATGAAACTACAAGGTGGAGGTCTACAAAACCCACCCTGCCTTATTTTAACATAATCATTTATAATGATAATTCATAAAGAAATAGAAAATCCACATGGGTTGGACATTGAGGCATGTGCAAAAACCAGAGCTGTCCTGGGCAAGTTGGAATGAATGGGCACTCACTGAATCAGTAATCTTTGGGTAATGTGCTGGTTTGAATCTATGATGTACCCTGGAAAGCCATGTTCTTTTAATCCAATCTTGTGGGGGCAGACCTAATTGTGGGTGGGACATTTTGATTAGATTATTTCCATGGAGATACGACCCTGCCCATTTAAGATGGGTCTTAATTAGTTTACTGGAGTCCTTAAGAGAGCTCAGAGATACTTAGAAATCACTACAGACATTTTGGAGACAGCCATTGAAACCAGAACCAGGAGAGGAGCTAAGAGATGAAATCCAGAGTTTGCCCCAGAGAAGCTAAGAGAAGCCCGCCAGATGCTTAGAGAGAAATGCCCTGGGAGAAAGAAGGAAGGACGCACAGGAGCTGAGAAAGAAAAGCTAAGACAGAAGCTAACCCCGGGAGAGGGCCAGCAGACTCTGGCCATGTGCCTTCCATGTGACAGAGGATCCCCAGACGCCATCAGTCTTCTTCAAGATGCCTTCTTCTTCAGAGAAGGTATCATCCTATTGATGCCTTAACTGGGACATTTTCATGGTCTTAGAACTGTAAATTTGTGAACTAATAAACCCCCTTTGTCAAAGCCAATCCATTTCTGATATTTTGCATTCTGGCTGCTTTAGCAAACTGAAACAGGTAAGAAGAATCATTTTCTGGGAGGAAGTATGTACTGCCACAGACTTTTAGCAAACTCTCCATTATCTAAGCTAATGGAGATGGATCTTAGTATGGATAAGACTAACCTACTAGCAGTTCTCTAATCTTCATTATCATGATCATGTCTGATTATAATATTTAAAAGATCTGGTATCCAGGATTTAGAGACCTAGAAAAAATTTATCTCTAGGAATCAGTTGAGGCTAGGGTGGGAGATGAATTTTGTTCTTTCTGTTGCAGACACATTTGAAAGTTTCAGTACCCCTTCTCTGATATCCAATTGGCACTCCATAAAATTGTCCCTCTCAGTGTTGTGCTTTGGTGGTGAATTGCTTGCTTTTCTTCCATTCTGTGATTTCAGCTTGTAACCCCTTTAACCAGTCTCTCTTTACAGTCTTTCCTCCATATATGAATATAGTGTTCATGTTCATTTTTCTTTACTCAGATTTTGGCTTCCCTCTTGAATACAATTTAGATTTTCCCTGTGCATGCTAATTTAAAATTCCTGGATAAATGTTTCTTCCAATGCTAGTCAGCTTGGACATCCCATATTGTATTAACTCTTTCATTCCTGCATTCAATGACCATTTACCAAGCAGGCATGTGGCAATGGTCCTCTCAATGGTCGTCTTCTATTTGAAAAGTGGGATCTGTACACTCTTCCCTCTCTGATTCTTTTAAATTCTGGTTGTATATGTTTATGGCCATATGTCCAATGCTCTTTCCTGCACCTATAGAAAAGTAGAAGACCACCAGGACAACAAACAAAAATGTGAATCACACATTAAAAATAATGGTGATGAAAATGCAGAATTTGAAAGGAGGTTGTGTCTTTGAATCCAGCAATAGAGGAAAATGGAATGAGGAAAACTCTTCTAATGGAGTCCAGTGTGCAGAGGATTCAGCAGTCTGACTGGCCAAGGCACAGATTAGACTGGAAAATGTAGGCCTTGAGGTTTCTAGGTAACTAAGTAATCTTGGAGATACATGCAAAATCATGGAAGCCCAAAAGAAGGATTGAATAACTTTTAAAGGATGAATTAGGGAATTCACAAAGACAGGTACATTTTCTTGAAGGAGCAAGAGGGCCATGACAGATCAAAATAGGATTAGAAAGATGCTGTTTACAGAGAGAGCAGCATGTACAAAAGCAAAGAATTGTGAAAGCCCTTGTAATCGAGTGATAAGTTAAAAAGGCAGAAGCTAAATTTTTACAGCACTGTAAATTATGTATACTAAAGGATGGGACTAGAAGACAATATGGGGAAATGGAATTGTTTGGTTTTAGGATTGTGGAAATTTATTTTTTGTTATTGCTGGAAAAGTATAATTTGTGATAAGAGTCTGAAATTATTTTAACTGATTTTAATTCTTAAAACGAGTAAGTTTTCAACTGGACTTATTCTCTGTTTTGGTCATTGTGCTCATAATGAATAATCATACCAACACATTTATGATATGATTATAACAACTGCAATTACTAATTATCACATCCCTTAGTAAATTATTGTTATTCTGAATATAGGGCTTTTCTCCAAATGTGAATTGAACTTTTATTAATTATGTGCTTTCTCATAATTTTATTCTCATCCTACTGAGTGACTTGAGACAGCTTTCATCAACACAAAGCTTAACTTTAGTCTAGCAAGCTGAATGATTGTATGTTTACAACTGATGAGTTATGTGTAAAATAAATGGAAACTGGAAGGTATCATCTCTATTATTTTAAAAGGCCAGGGTTATGTTTATTCTCACAAAAAAGGAATCTCCTTGGCTGTGCCATGAAGTATTAGAACCAGAATCATTGTGTCTTCTGCTTTCTTTTCTACTCTTTTTGGTCTTGCCATAGGCAGTCCGGACAGCTACCTTTGTTGGAATTACAAGCCACAAGGTGGGAGCGAGGGTATCCTTAGCACATTTAAAAACTTGTAGTTGACTTGACATGGGTGATTGAAATTACCTTGACATTTTCCTTGCCCAATAAGAGTTTAATTGTGTCATTCCACTATCATTATGTGATCCAACTAGGACAGCAATGTCCTTTACAGTTTCAGAGCTGTGATCTGGTTTGAAGAGTAGGCGAGGAACTGGGAGACTGGAGTGAATCTCAGATCACCTACTAGTTTGACATACTATCTGCAGCAAGCTTCTTTATCTTCTGAGGGCTCAGGCTGCTAGTGCTTGCTTGACCTACTCACAGAGTAGAGGGCAGGTTAAAATAAGGTGGTGCCCACGGATGACCCTTAAAAAGTATAAGGTGCTAGACAAGTTTGAAGTGGCATTTATATTTATCGGGAAGCTTGTTTATAACTGGAGGTATAAAGCTAACTCATTGAAATATGTTGGTAGTTTTAAGCAGTGATTTCGTACATGAATAAATTTAATTTATTTCACTTCAAGGCAAGAACGTGAGAGTATCTACCATTTTAATCAGGTTGTAATTCCTTTGTATTCTGTTTTAAAAATCCGAATCAAGCTAGTATCAAAATTTTATGACAAAAGGTGTACTTATTCATTTAAACAGCAAACACTTGGAAGCCAGATGTTATGCCAAATGATTGTAATGGGCACAATACATAGTATTTATTGCTAGTGCTATATATGGATTAGCTCATTGACTTTAGAATGACTGACTCCATGAGGAAGAGTCAATTTATATCCATTTTACACATTAATACACTAATATCTAGAGAGGTTAAGTTGGTCCTTAACCAACACTGGCTCGTCTACACTCTGAGAGAGGCTGTGATGTATCGGACCACGGGTCTTGGAGTCGTATCTGCCCGAGCTTGAATTAAGTGACCTTGTGTGTGTTACTTAAAATGTGTAGCTTCACCATTTTAAAATAGTGAAAATAATGCTCATTACTTGGTGTGGTGAAGATCAAATGAGCTTGGTAGAGCATTTATCACAACCTTAGCACTTTCTGAATGTTCAACGAAAGGCTGTTGCTGGTTAAGATTATTATTATTTTTATTGTTACTTAATGATGTTGCTCTTAGCAGCTGGTGGCATTATAGAAAGTAAATATGACAAGGTCCCTGATTACAAGGTGTTTAAAATAAATTATTCTACTGGGTTTTCCTTTAATATGCCATCATTATTTCTGATTCTGAGTCATTAGCCTTGCTTTTTTTTTTATTTATTATTATTATTTTTTACTTTTTTTTATCTTCATTTTATTGAGATATATTCACATACCACGCAGTCATACAAAACAGATCGTACTTTCGATTGTTTACAGTACCATTACATAGTTGTACATTCATCACCTAAATCAATCCCTGACACCTTCATTAGCACACACACACAAATAACAAGAATAATAATTAGAGTGAAAAAGAGCAATTGAAGTAAAAAAGAACACTGGGTACCTTTGTCTGTTTGTTTCCTTCCCCTATTTTTCTACTCATCCATCCATAAACTAGACAAAGGGGAGTGTGGTCCTTATGGCTTTCCCAATCCCATTGTCACCCCTCATAAGCTACATTTTTATACAACTGTCTTCGAGATTCATGGGTTCTGGGTTGTAGTTTGATAGTTTCAGGTATCCACCAACAGCTACCCCAATTCTTTGGAACCTAAAAAGGGTTGTCTAAAGTGTGCGTAAGAGTGCCCACCAGAGTGACCTCTCGGCTCCTTTTGGAATCTCTCTGCCACTGAAGCTTATTTCGTTTCCTTTCACATCCCCCTTTTAGCCTTGCTTTTGACTCTTCCAGTTAACCAGCCTAGTTATGCCCATTTCCAGCCTCCCTCTGTCCTCGGGGCCAGATGTAGGCCCCTTGTGTGACTCAGCCTTTGTGTCTCTCTTAATAGGGTCCCTGGCTCTTCTTTGAGGTTGTGCTGTCTCAGGTTGCTCTGGGGGCACCTTCCTGCTCTTACACAGGCATGTCCTAACCCTCCTTCACACCCTTCTGTTCTCTGCAACTTGCCCATAATGTGGTGTGGGATAGTCAGAAAAGAGAGGGATGTGTCTCCAGGGAAGAGAACATGATCTAAGGACACTTTTGGTTTCAGAATTAGTGAGTTCTCACTGGTCTCAGACTCAGTGGAAATAGGACATATCTGCTCTGCAAACCACTGTCCAGAGCTTTCAAGTGTACTTAGAACATAGTTGACACATTAAATATATGTTGAATGCATGAATTTTCCAACTTCATCTTCACAACAATCTCAAGAGGTGGGTTTTATTATCCACACTGTAATAAAATGAGCAAACTAAAGCTTTAGAGTCAGTAAGTCAGGTGCCCAAGACTACCTGGTGGCTGAGTCAGGATTCTAACTGAAGAGTCTCATTCTGCAGTCTGCTGCTCCATCAGCGTGAACTGTTGCCTCCCACGACACCTTGGCTCTCCGGGGACATCTGTACCTTCTGAGAGTCTGTGGTCTCCATGGTTTGAGTTAAAAGCCAGATCAGACTGCAACCCAGTGTACAAAGGGTGAGATATAGCTGTTGTATGAGATGCTGTGCATTTTTCTACTCCATGTCTTAGGCTGGTTTCTGCTGAAGCTTTGGTCGTGAACTCTCATTGTATTATTTGGAGGTCATTTCATTGCCAAACAGCCTTCAGCCCTAAAATATAAAATATGAATATGAAATTAAGGGTGACACATCTCAGCATCAGAAAGTCCTAGAACCTCATTTAAACACATAGATGTGGGCTTCAGGCAACTTGAAATATTTAAATGATTTGCCCTGATTCTGTGTTTCTAAACTGGGCTGACCTATTAACATCTATCTGGATATCAATTAAAACAACCATTAAGCTTCAAAACTCTGTTTTATCTGGTGGCCTTGAGCTGTCTTTTAGCTCTTCCCTTGTTATTTCTCCAACCCTGGTAACCTTTTGTATTTATTTCCTGGTTTTGATGATAAATTTGGCTTTCTGGTTTTTATACTCAGCATTCCTTAGAATATGGCTTGTCCTAGTCTATAAATTCACTCATTTAGAACCTGGAAGGGCCAATCTATTTAGATTTGAATCTTGATCTGCCACTTGTGTGGCTATGGGCAAGTTCCTTCATCTCTCTGTATGTAGTTTCTCTGTCTTTAAAATAAGGGTGATGGTAATATGTGTCTCAGAGAATTAAGCGAATTGACACCTGTAACATTAGGCTTAAAATACTGCCTGTCACACAGTGAGGGCTGTATAGGCTTGCTATTCTTTTTCTAATTCATTCCTTCATTATTTGTTGGGTGGACTGTATGTACCTATCATAGGCCTAAATATTTAAAACTTACAATCAAGCTAACAAACTGTTAAATAAACTAATTTTATCCTTCCTGCATTGAAAAATATACCTTCATAACCACCTGGAAGGCCAGGTTGAAATATAGAATTCTCATTCCCTTGAGTTCTGGGTTGAAATGAAGCAGTGACAGCAGATTTGATCTCTGGCTCCTCCCTGGTCACAGACAAGCTCCCTTCACATTCCAGCCCCAGGTCCCTTGGCCTCCCACTCCCCTGTGGAGGGTGTGCACATGTGTGGGCAGCCTGCATGCTCAACCACCACCCACGCTATTCCTACCCCCAAGCTCCTTCTCGGACGACTCTCAGACCTAAGCAGGCACATACCTGTGGCAAGGCCAACCCTCAGGACAGATCCACAAGAGACAGACCCTGCAAGTGGGCTTGACACCACACAGGCAGGGGATTCTGGGGTCCCAGACTGAGGTCTGGAGGAGGGAGGTATGAGCTCTAAGGGGATGTACCCTGCCCTCCTTGGTCCATAGACTTCTTACTCTATGGGGAGGGACATGGCGAAAGAGGACTGGAATGGGGCCCTCAAAGCGGGGTTTTCAAACTTTAGGTTTCATCACAATCACCTGGAGGGTTTTATTAAAACAGAGACTTCTGGGCTCCACCCTACTGAGTTTCTGATTCAGCAGGTCTGGGTTGTGGCCCAAGAATTTGCATTTCTAACCACTCCCCACGTGATGCTGTCGCTGCTTGTCTGGGACCTTGCTTTGAGAGCCATTTCTCTTATTGCTCAAGTCTGAGGGTGTACTGCATCTATGAGTGTCCCTTGAGGAGGGTGCAGCCTATGAAATGACCCACAGCTTCTTGGTCTTCGGGCATTGGGAAATCACTTGGGGATGGGTCAGTCTGCCCAGTGGGCTGGTTATAATGTGCCTAGATGGGGTTATTGCCCTATGGAATGGTATCTGGCCAGGCTGCTGGGGCAAATCTCCCTTTCTTGTTATCTTTGCAGAGTGACAGTGAGCAAGAAGCTGAATCTACCAGGCCCTTGGCTGTATACAATATACCTTTTTTCTTTTCTAAGAATTTCTTACATTGCCATTGTTATTCAGTCCCTGTAGCTCAGCTCCAGCTGGACATGGTAAGCCTCTAACCTGGTAACTTTTGTAATGAAACACCCAGAAGATCATGTTGCCTAGTAATATATATAGGATTCATCTGATGACTGAAAAATAACATGTTTAGGTTCTTCCAGGAGCTATCTGTTTACTCTCCTTTGGCAGTAAGAATTACATTAAGGCTGAAACTTAGTGTAGAGATCAATACCAAATGGATTTATTTAGCACGTGCAGGAGAAAATGGCAGAAGTGTCTGTCAACCTGATGACATTTTGTGCTGTTATTGAAAGTTCATATTTAACTGATGTCTCTGCCTGGAAGGCCGAATGTTGAAATATTTTTGGATCTTCTGACTGAAGCAGTGGTTGTAGCTCATGGAGTCTGGGCGTTCAACTTTTTTATAAAGCATATCCCCAAATATTGATGCTGTGATTTAGGGTTTACGCTATACAGATTTTGCCTTTTCCCCCTCTCTTTTATCATGGAGTCATTGCATGGTCTGTCTTAATTTCTTAGCATGACTTTATTCCTGGGTCCAGCAAATCCAGTCTTTCCTACTTTGAAGTCATATTCCAAGACCACTTCCTCCAGGTGGATCTGGTCTGATTCCTTTTTATGGAGCTGAGGGTCAACTGGAAGTTCATCAAGTAACAGCCCTGGGCTGGTGCAGAGTTCAGGGCTGGGCTAAAGCAGAATGGGCAGTTGCAGAGTATCTGGAAGGAGGTGTAGGGTGAGAGGCCAGTGCAAACTGAAGATATGTGTAGAAGGCTCAAGCAGAAGGTCAAACAGATGAGAGAAAAATTACAGGGCATGACTCGAGGGGGAACAGTACAAGGAGGAACTGGGTGTCAGATGGGACTTTTGTCTGCATAAAGATCACGGGGCTGGCCATATACTTTACATTGGATTGGCTGGTGTAGGAATGATTTGGATTGGTTTTACTAGTTATGTACTCTAGTGATCTACATATCAAACCTTATTTTATATTCTGATTAAACTTGCTTTGGTCTATTTCAACTATTAAATGGATTAAATATTCTTGATTAAAGCATTTTAAGATAGTTGTTTGTAGTCATGTGACTTTTTGTGAACAAAACAAAAAAACAAAACCCAAGGACTTTTTAAAAAAATTTTTTTTATTTTTATTGGGATTGTTCAGATACCATACAATCATCCAAAGTTCCAAAGTGTGCAATCAGTGGCCCCCGGCACCCTCACACAGCTGTGCATCCATCACCACACTTAATTTTTGTTCAATTTTTAGAACTTTTTCATTGCTCCAGACAAGAAATAAAGTGAGAGATGAAAAAAGAAAAAAGGAAAAAGAAAAAAAAAAAAGAAAAAAAAGGCAAAGGAAACTCGAATCCTCCCATATCCCTAACCAACCCCCCTCAGTTGTTGACTTGTAGTGTTGGTATAGTACATTTGTTACTGTTTATGAAAGAACGTTGAAATACTAATGACTGTAGTATATAGTTTGCAATAGGTATATATTTCTTCCCTATATGTCCCTCTATTATTAACTTCTAATTGTATTGTCACTCCTTTGTTCTGGTTCATGGAAGAGATTTCTAATATTTGTACAGTTAATCATGGACATTGCCCACCATAGGATTCAGTTTTATACATTCCCATCTTTTGACCTCCGACTTTCCTTCTGGTGACATATATGACTCTGAGCTTCCCCTTTCCACCTCATTCACGCACCATTCGGCACTGTTAGTTATTCTCACATCTTGCTACCAACACCTCTGTTCATTTCCAAATATTTAAGTTCATTCTAGTTGAACATTCTGCTCATTCTAAGCAACCGCTCCCCATTCTTGAGCCTCGTTCTATATCTTGGTACCTTATATTTCATGTCTATGAGTTTACATATTACAATTGGTTCCTATCAGTGAGACCCTGCAATATTTGTCCTTATGTGTCTGGCTTATTTCACTCAGTATATTGCCCTCGAGGTTTTGTCATCAACCCATTTTTTTTTTTTTTAAGATGGTTTTGTTTACACACCATACACTCCATCCTAAGTAAATAATCGATGTTCTCTGTATGGTCACATATTTATGTGTTCACCATCTTCACCACTATCTGTATAAGGGAATCTACATTTCTTCCTCAAGGCAGGGGGGAGAGTCAAAGAAGGTAGAGAGGCAAAAGAAAGAGGAAAAAAAAATGACAGCTAGGAAGCAGCAAAAGGAAAAATAACGTTAAATCAAAGTAGAGTAAAGAGTCAGACAACACCACCAATGTCAAGTGTCTAACATGCCTCCCCTATCCCCCCCCTCTTATCTGCATTTACCTTGGTATATCACCTTTGTTACATTAAAGGAAGCATAATGCAATGATTCTCTAGTTTATGTTGACTTCATCCCTACCCCAGTGCCTCCCCATTTTTAACACCCTGCAAGGTTGACATTTGCTTTTTCTCCCTTGTAAAAGAAAATATTTATACTTTTTATCACAATTATTGAACACTCTAGATTTCACCAATTTATACAGTCCCAGTCTTTATCTTTCCTCCTTTCTTCTGGTATCTCACATGCTACCAACCTTTCTCTCTCAACCATATTCATAGTTATCTTTGTTCAGTGTACTTACATTGCTGTTCTACCATCTCCCAAAATTGTGTTCCAAACCACGCACTCCTGTCTTCTCCTATCACTCTATAGTGCTCCTTTTAGTATTTCCTGTAGGGTGGGTGTCTTGTTCACAAAGTCTCTCATTGTCTGTTTGTTGGAAAATATTTTGAGCTTTCCCTCATATTTGAAGGACAGCTTTGCTGGATATAGGATTCTTGGTTGGTGGTTTTTCTCTTTCAGTATCTTAAATATATCACACCACTTCCTTCTTGCCTCCATGGTTTCTGCTGAGAGATCCGCACATAGTCTTATTAAGCTTCCTTTGTATGTGATGGATTGTTTTTCTCTTGCTGCTTTCAGGATTCTCTCTTTGTCTTTGACATTTGATAATCTGATTAGTAAGTGTCTTGGTGTAGGCCTATGCAGATCTATTCTGTTTGGAGTATGCTGAGATTCTTGGATCTGTAATTTTATGTCTTTCATAAGAGATGGGAAATTTTCATTGATTATTTCCTCTATTATTGCTTCTGCCCCTTTTCCCTTCTCTTCTCTCGTGAGACACCATTGATACTTACATTCTTGTACTTTGTTTCATCCTTAAGTTCCCAGAGACATTGCTCATATTTTTTCATTCTTTTCTCCGTCTGCTCCTTTGTGTGTAGGCTTTCAGGTGTTTTGTTCTCCAGTTCTTGAGTGTTTTCTTCTGCCTCTTGAGATCTGCTGTTGTATGTTTCCATTGTATCTTTCGTCTCTTGTGCTGTGCCTTTCATTTCTATAGATTCTACTAGTTGTTTTTTTGAACTTTCGATTTCTGCCTTATTTATGCCCAGTGTTTTCTTTACAGTCTCTATCTCTTTTGCTAAATCTTCTCTAAACTTTTTGAATTGATTTAGCATTAGTTGTTTAAATTCCTGTTTCTCAGTTGAAGTGTATTTTTGTTCCTTTGACTGGGCCATAACTTCATTTTTCTTGGTGTAGGTTGTAGTTTTCTGTTGTCTAGGCATCTGACCTCCTAGGCCACCCCAACTGGGTTTTCCCAGACAAGAACAGGTTCAGGTCACATAAGGAGGAAATATTCAGTATCCAGTTTCCCTGATGGTTTTTCTTAGAAGACTGACACACCTGTGCTTTTCTGCCCAGCAGGTGCAACTGTCAGCCTGTCACCGGCTGGTGTAAGAGGGTGTGGCCCGTGGCTCTTCTCCCCCGGGCTTTGGGGTCTGCTTCTGGTAAGGCAGGCAGTAGAGCTGGGCCCCTCCCTTTCCTCTTGGGAAGCTATGCCCCCTCCAGAGAGGTCATCTGCATATCAGTAAGTTCTTTGTTTCTCTGACTCTGCTGATCAAAGTGTTTTGATTTTAAAATGGCTGAGGCTTTCTTTACTGCAGAGCACTGCGGGCTGAAAACAGCTGAGGTTTTCTCCACAGAGAGATCCTCTGGGCCCCCCGTCCTGAGACAGATAGGTCCCCCGACTCTCCCAAGGTCAGTTGTCACCAAAAGCCTCTGTGTTCTTGTTGGGGATTCACTGTCCGTATTGAGCAGTTAACATTAAAACCCCAGTTGGAGCTGGGCTGAGGTATATTCGATTTTTCAGAGAGTGCTGCTCTCTAGTACCACAAGGCTTCCATGAGGGAGGGGCTCTCAGCTCTCGGCTCTCAGCGCAGGTCTGCAGTTTTTACTTATAGATTTTATGTTGCAATCTTGGGCATTCCACCCAATTCAGGTTAGTGGATGATGAGTGGACAGTCACGTTTGTCTCTCCACAGTTATTCCAGGTTATTTACTAGTTTTTGGTTATTTATGAATTGTTCCAGGGGGGGATTAATTGTCTTCCACTCCTCTCTATGCTGCCATCTTAGCTCCTCCCCCAAAGACTTTTAAGGGTATTTCCTGCACCGGGGGTTGGTGGAAGGTTATTTTTATGGAAAGTGTCAGAACAACTGCATTTTGGTAGGTGCTTATAATCCCAGCTAACCAGGAGCGAATCAGAAACCATGTAATTCTATGGGGAGGTAGCTGAATAGTATTTGATTGTATGGATATTTGTTTATCCATGTATTGGATGTCCTATTAAAGAACATTTGGATTGTTGCCAGTTTTGGGCTATTCTGAATAATGCTGCTATATACATTTGTGTAATGTTTTTGTGTGAACTTAAGTTTTATTTCTCTAAAACAAATACCTAGAAGTGGGATTGCTGGGTCATGTGGTAAGTGTATGTTTAACTTAATAAGAAACTGCCAAACTGTTTCCAGAATAGATGAATCATTTTCACTTTGCATCCCCACTAGTAGTATACGAGAACAACTGTTGCTCTGCATCCTTATCATGACTTGGTATTTTCAGTATTTTTTATTTTAGCAATTCTAATAGGTATGTAATGGTATCTTGGTGTGGATTTAATTAGCATTTCTCTAATGACTAATGATGTTAAGTATCTTTTATGTGCTTATTTGTCATCTATATGTCTTCTTTGGTGAAGTGTCTGTTAAAATCTTTTGTTAATTAAAAAAATAGATTGTTGTCCATTGTAATGGAAAAGTTTTGGCAATGGATGTTGGGGACGGATGAGTATGCAGCTAACACCACTGAATTGTATATTCGCTAAGGGCAAAAAAGGAAGTTTTAGGTTGTATATAAGTTATCACAAACACATAGACACACACTACTTCACGGAACTGTACAATACAATGTAAATGGTGTGCTAAAGTTAATAGCATAATTATATTACTATCGCTCCATGAATTATAACAAAGCTACCACACTAATGCAAAATGTTAATTATAGGGAAACCTATGTGTGTGAGATGAGAGGAGAGTACATGATATTTCTGTATGATATTTCTGCATGATATTTCTGTAAACCTACAACTGCTCTATTTAAAAAAAAAAAAAAAGAACATCTTCATCCCCTGTGTTCCGAATTCCATCCCCCTTCCTCTGGTTATAAAAGGTACCCTTGTACCATATGGTGTAATTATATAGTTTGTTTTTTTCCATAAATGGAAGTGTTATATAAAAAGTATATTGTTTTCTTATTCTTGAATTTTGAGAGTTCTTTATATCTTCTGGATACAAGTCCTTTGTTGGATACGTGTTTTGTAAGTATTTTCTCCTACTCTACGTTTTGTCCTTTTATTCTTTTAATAGTGCCTTTGGCAGATCAAAAGTTATTAATTTTGATGAAGTCATATTTATCAAGTGTTTCTTTTATTAATCATATTTTTGGTGTCATATATAAGATCTATTTGCCTAACTAATGTTCATAGAAAATTTCCCCCACCTTTTCTTTTAAGACATATAATTTACATTTGTCTATTACCCAGTGAATTAATTTTTGTATACAATATGAGGTGTAGGTTGAGTTTCATTTTATTGCATATGGATGTCCATTTTTTTCTGGTACAATTTTTTTGGAAAGATTATCCTATCTCCATTTAATTACTTTTGTACCTTTGTCATATTTGTGTGGGTCTATTTCTGGATTTTCTGAACTATTCCATTGGTCTATGTGTCTTAACTACCATAACTTAGCAGTATACAGTAAAAGCTGGTAGCGTGAGTACTCCAAATTTGTTCATTTTTTCAAAATTGTTCTGTCTATTCTAATTCCTTTACCTTTCAACTTAATTTTAGAATCAGCTTGTCTATATGTACAAAGAATCCTTCTGGAATTTTTGCATTACTCTAAAGATCAGTTTGGCTAGAATTGATACCTCATCCACTTGAGACTTCTAATCTATCCATACAGTATTACTCTCCATTTATTTAGGTCTTCTTTGAGCTCTTTCATCAGCATTTTATTGTTTTCAGCATATATATCCTTCATACATTCTATTAGACTTATTTATATATTTTACATATTTGGAGGCATTGTAGGTTGCTTTTAAAAAAACTGGCTTCTAATTATTTATTACCCATGCATAGAATCATTTGTACCTTGGTTTTGTATCCCATGACCTTGCAAAATTCACTTATTAATAATAGGAGCTTTTTTTTGTAGATTTTTTAGTATTTGCTATGAAGATAATATGCTATCTTTGAATAGGGATAGTCTTGTTTCTTCTTTTCCAATCCACAAGCCTTTTATCTCTTTTTCTTGGCTTACTTGCATTTTTTAGGATTTCTAGTATGATATTGAATAGGAGTGGTGAGAAGGAAAATCCTTGCCTAGTTCCTGATCTTAGGGGGAAAGCATTCAGTGTTTTACCATTAAGTATGATGTTAACCGTAGATTTTCTGTAGATTCTCTTTATCATTTAAGGAAGTTCTTTTCTATTTCTAGCTGACTAAAAGTCTTTATCATGAGAGGATGTTGGATATTTAAAAAATATGTTTCTACATCTACTGTTACAATTATATGGTTTTTCCCATTAAGTCTGTTAGTTTGATTTTTGAGTGTTGGATCACCTTGCATTCATTCCTAGGATAAACTCCACTTGGTCTTGATGTATTATTCTCTTTATATATTGCTGGATTCAACTTACTAATATTTCATCAAGGGCTTTTGCATCTATGCTCATGAGATTTTCTCATACTGCCTTATTCCAGTTTCAGTGTGAAGGTAATGATGGCTTCATAAGGTGAATTGTGAAGTATTCTCTCCTCTTCTGTTTTTTGAAAGAAATTCTTCCATTTGTTCTAAGAGTATTTTCCTTACTTCTTGGAAACGATTATAATAGCTGCTTTAAAGTCATCGTATGGTAATTCTAACATTTGGGTCATCTCAGGGTTGGAATCTGTTTATTGTCTCTCCCTTGAGAGTTGTTTAGGTTTTCCTGGTTCATTGAATGTCAAGAAATTTTAGATTGTATATGGTGCATTGTAAATATTATGATATTAGATTCTGGCTCCTGTTTAAATAATCTGCAGAATGTTGATTATTTTTTGTTTGGTTTTAGCAGTCAATCAATGCAGTTAGGCTCAGATTGCACATCCCAGTCCACTTTCTGTGTGGCTCTGGTATGAACATCAATTTAGTTTTCCAAATCTTTGCAATGCTTATCCCAGTCAGTTTCTTGAATGTGCAGTTCTGGAGTGAATCCTGGCCTTCACACACACATGTAAAGATTCCCTTTCTCCAGCTCCTATCTTTCCATTATTTTTCCCCTCTCTGTTTCTCAGGGTTCCCAGTTATTGATGTTCTGGCTATAAAGCTGAGCTTTAGTCTTTCCACATTGTTGCTAGCCTTCTACCCTACAGGGTTTCAAATTCTGGCGGGGAGGGAGAGGATTTCGGCCTCTTTCCTTGCACTTGCAGTGCCTCAGCTGCTATAAGGAGGCATTCTTTGTTCATGCTTGCTTAGTGGAGGCACAGAAAGTCAACATGGATCCACCTTGCTGAATTCACTGTCGTTGCACAAGTGGGGAGTTATAGAGCTATCACCTCTTGCTGGCATTTGCTTGGTATAGAGTGAAAGAGTCAACAGGAATCCTCTCCAGGGGATTTGTTGATGCCACACAGGGAAGAAAGGAAGGGGTGCCATTTCTTTGTTGGCATACGCTTGATTCAGGATGGTGAGATTCCAAGGACTCTGCTTCTCAGAGTCTACTTCTTTGGTACTGCTCACCTAGAGTAGGGTGTGTACAGTATAAAGCTTCTGTCTCATGGAAGTCCCCTTTTCCCAATCCTCTGGATAGAGAACTTCCCTTGGGGCTTTTCATTAAACTAGTTTTGCAACTGTTTTGGGTTTCTGGCTGCTCTATCACCCAAGCTGTAATATATAGTATGCAAAAATATCCCCAGGCAACCAGCTGTCTGGTAATCCCTTGAATTTTGTAATCTTTATCTGCCAAAGCCTGCTTGCCTGAAGTGATTGGAAATTCAGGTCTTTCCTTATCCTTTGACTGATGGGTACATGACTATAAATATTTGGACTCTCTTGCCCCAAATCAGAAAAACTCTAGAGTGTGATCCACTCTGTCTCCAGAGCTTCTCTGCAGGATTAAGCCAAAGTTACCCTCTGCAGGGCTTTTCTTGGCTTGGCTTCCTTCTTTTCCCTGTCCCATTTCTCCATTCCCATACTGAATTTTCCTAAGAACACATTAATAAATCCCATTCACAAGAATCCTCAACTTAGGAACCCAAACTAAGTTAAATGCTATAAAAATAAAAGTTTTGCAGTGATTATAGCAGAGAATAGCAAATGTAGAATTGAATCATCACATGGCACATGGTAATACAGAAATGCTGACCTGGAAGGATTGATGGCACTTGTGCCATTCGGAACCATAGCTGTGGTGTGGGTTAAAGAATTGCATGGATCAGATCGTGGCTCATACCCATTTATAATGGATCACTAGAAGCAAAAGTGTAGTGGCAAATATGTGTGAGAAATTTTTATGTTTGAAAGTTCAGCAATAACTGGATTAGGTAACTGTTTAATCTGGATTTCAGTTATGTCACACTTCTCTTAGAATGCTCAGGAGCCTAGCTTTACAGAGACACTAGAAACTTATTATTAAAACTTCCTTCCTAGAAATGCTTGCTGTTTTTGGATTACGTATAAGGTTGGAAACAGAGCCTGGAAATTATTAATACTATTTTGTAGAATATACTTATGCAAGTAGTCATTCCTTACACAAGTATTGCAAAAACATATTAACATTAAATTAGTTTTGAGTCTATGTATTTTTTTATTTTAAATGCAACAATGGCAATTTAATTTCAGCAAAACAGCATCATCTGTCACATTAAAATTATTGTTAATTTGAATTTTATTCGTTTCATAATTTTGTTCTTATTTAATTTAAATATGGTTTAGGTTTTATAGTTACTTCCATGCTATAAGCATAAGGAGATTATACTAAATTTTATATTCATATATTTTAAAGTAATATTATAATAAAATTTGAGAAGAGGTGTTAATGTTCTCAGTTCTCAGTAATGTATTTCATTGAAAGGAGTCCATATGTTACTGAGGTTTGAGAAACTGTTCTTTAATCCAGAGGTTCTCCAAATGTGATCTCCAGATGAGTATTAGCAGCATCAACCCAGAATTTATCAGAAATGCAGTCTTAAGTCCAGCAGATCTGCTGAATCAGAAACTATAGGGGTAGAGCCAGCCATCTGTGTTTTGACAAGCTGTCTAGGTGATTCTGTTGCAGCTAAAGTTTTAGATTTTTATCTTACTTACCAAACTTCACTGTAATGTATGCATATATGTATGTTGTATGTATGTGTGGATATTATTTATTTTAATAAAATTTTAATTTCAAGCTTTCAGAACAGTTGCAAAAATAATGCAAAACTCATTCAGAGAACTCCAACGTACCCCCCACCCAGATACTTGGATCCACCAATTTTTAACATTTTGCAACATTTGCTATATCATTCTATCAAGAAATTTAACATTGATATAAAGCTTACATCCATATTCCAATGTTTTCCTGTGTCCCAGTCATGTCCATTTGGTCATTTTCTCCTCCATTATTAGATCCAGTCCAGGGCCACACATTCCATTTAGCTGTTTATGTCTCTTTAGACTCTATCTCTCAATTGTGGAAACATATATGCAACATGAACTTTTCCACCTCAGCAATTCCCAAGGATAGAGAGTTCAGTGAGATTAATCACTTTCACAATGCTGTGAGATGCAGCTAAATCTTCACAACATATGCTCTGATCTATCTTGCTCTTCTTCATTGAGGCTCTCATCTTCTCTTTATTTTCCCTGACTACATCCTTGCCCTCCACATAGCTGTGAAATGGATCTTTCTAGAGTGTATTTTTCATGCCACTTTCCCATTAAATACCTTTAATGCTGAACCTGTCTAAGACAGTTTTCTTATATGTAAGATGGAAATAATAATGCCCTTCATCAGCTTGTTGTGAGGATAATCAGAAAGTATTAATTAAATGATAGTTGTCACTGTTGTTACCGTCTTTCTCCTCATCATCTTTTGCCATCAGCATTAGCATCTTCCATTGCCTAGAGAATTAATTATAAATGGTTTCCTAGGTTTGAGAAGTTCTCCACCATGAGTCTTGGTGGGAGGACAGTCCTCAATTTACCAGCCTCCTTTGTATCAGGAGCATAACCTACATTAAAACTTTCTGATACGACTTCAGGGCAGCAGTGACAGGTCCTCTGGTGGTGGGACCAATGTCCAAATCAGTGGTGAGTGTGGCAGAAGCTGTGGGGCCACAGTGGGACAGTGGTATCATCCCTGGACTAATTTTGGGATTGATTTTTGCTCTGGCCCTGGCTTCTTAGCAAATCTCTTTCTGGCTTATCCTTTATGCCTGATTTTTCAAGTTTTTAAAGAGATTTCATGAGCTACTCCTTATCTGTTTAAACCCCTCACCCAGTTGTAGGCATAAACCAGTCAGTCAGTATCTATTGCTTACAACTAAGAAATAGATACTGGTACAGATCTCAAACTCATTTTCCAGATCCCTCTCTCATTAGTTTCCCTCCCTACAAACCTAATGTTTTAACTGTGCTGGAACACTCCCCATTTCAAAAGTACATCACATGATTTTATGCTTTCTTATCTACATTTATGATACTCCATCTGCCTTGTCACCTATTTGGACTGTTAAAATCCTGTTTATCCTTTAAGACCTGCTAATTCCTGCCAAAATTGATTTCTCACTGTTTACTCAAATTTTCTCTATTATGCCACTGCAAATTGTGTTTGGCCCCCTGGTTATATTAATACCTCCTTGAGGGTAGGCCACCTACATACTGTCTTGATATAAATTGGTTATGGCCTAGTACGTGAGACATAAGAGACATTTAATACATTTTTGTTGAATTTAAATTTAGTTATGTTTTACATGTGTGTTCTATTTCCCTAACTGAATTTAATGGCATTTGGGAAAGAGACAATATGATAATTCTTTTATATCCCTGATATCTATTGTAAGACACATGCTCAATATAATTATTGATTGATTATACCAATTGATATTAGAGTTGCCCTTTATTGATCACTTACTCTATTCCAGTCATGGCTCCTGGTTGGTCACATATATTAACTCTCATTTAATCTCCACAAGTAACTTTCCATGTAAGAAATATTATCTCCAATATACAGATGAGGAAATAGTCTTAAAATGTTACTGACCTGTCCCAGGTCACACTGTCATCACAAGTGTAAGATAATGAATTCAAACTCAAATCTGCCTGGCTCATTGATAAAGATGATGATGTTGAGACATAGAAGTTTATTCTCTGTTCTGGCACTCTATGAATATTAGACTTTATTCCAAGAAAATGTATCTAGGCTTCGTGAAATTTATGTTCAAAAATGAGAATGAGCCCGATGATTTCATCCTTACCCCAGGATACCACACTCCCACTCAGAAAGTCATACATGGTTGCAACCACCCACGCCTGGGATAGTCTGAAAACCCAGTCATCAGGGGCAGTCACCAGAGGGGCAAGACTCAGTGAAAGCAAAATGCTGATGCATAAACTCATGTGCTGAGAAGCTGTTTACTGTGACCTTCTACTCTGCTCCCATATCTCAACAAAGATCAAACATGAGACAGTCACACTGAGATACAATGTCAGACCATCAATCACCCAATCATGCAAAAATCTTTACCCACTTCATATCCCCAACAAGGGCGAAAACCAGTAGGAGGCTGAAGAGAAGTAATTGGGCTTCCGTTGCCAACTGTGGGGATGAGCAAAATATATACAGGAGGAGATGATGAAGAAATAGGTGATGTATACTAAAATTTAAGTTAATAAGGAAGCATAAGCTGAAGACAAAGAATTTGAAAGGGAAAGGTCACTGTTGGTTGAGGTGATTAGAAAAAAGATTCAAAGAAAAGGCAGAGCTTGACTTGGGCATTGACAAATAAGGAATATTCAGAGAGGCAGAAAGAAAACACATCAAAAGACACTGTATAGATCAATATGATCTGAAATGCCAAGATAATTTGTTTGGAGTTTATTTGTTGGAGTCAATTTCCAGAAAATTGGGAACAAAAAGGTGACATGAGAAAAGAGAAGCAGTACTGATTTCCTAATGGATCTCATAGACCCAAGTTTTCTTATGTAGCAAGTTTAAACAGTATTTGGGTAAATATGGGGTAAAGTAAGACCAGTACCCCAAATCTGATGGTACTCTTCTCCAGAACCTCATCCATCTCTAATATTTCTGAGAGCTTTCTGGACTAATAGTGATTTGCTTTGTTCCTCTCCTCAAAGATCAGTGGCTATGGTCAATACTTCACTAACTCCCTTGCTGCCAGGGCTTCCATAACAACACTGATGCCTCTGACATAGGTGTGGTTCCCAGTGTTGTGTAGAGCTGTGCAGGCTGTGGAGTGCTTGCTACGTCAAAGTCTCTCACAGAAGTGGGCATAAGGCTCCTCTCCCACTCACTGAATCTGCTTCTCACCGGGGCTTCATGCTTTACTGAGGGCCTTATGGAAGCATGACCTTCCACTCCTCTCCTTTAGGCTCAGGTATGTAATCCAGAACAGGCTTCCCAATCCACAGTCCTCTGGGCAAACAGTAAACACACAGACAGAGACATAAACAGAACAAAACTTGGTGCAAGTTGGCTCCTGGCCAACTGTCTCCCAACTGTCCTCCCATCTGTCTATCAGCTGTGCTCAAATACAGGCATTTGTAGAACATATCCAAGAGTGAGACATGTCTAGTAGGTACCAGCAAAGGACTGAAGATGCAGTGTTCCAAAATGCTTCTCACCAGTCTCTACCTAATTAGAAACATGATGATCTCATTGCCTCTGCCACTGTACCTGTACTTTCTGCAAACTCAAACCTCGCTTTTCTGGTTATGTGATACCATGAAAGTGCCTGCACCAAACAGCACCATGGGCACATCCCTCCAAACACACTCCCAAGTCAGCCTCATCCATAGAGGGTTTGCAGGACTAAGAGGCAGCTGGCCATGGATCACGTCAACTTAATCGCATCTCAAAATCATGTTTATCAATCACCAGACTAATACATTCTGTTTGATTGTTAGGGATGAGGGTGCAACCAGGAGGAATGAGGTTACATGGAAGAAACATGGAGAAAAACAAACATATAAAGATACATATTGATCTCTGATGGACTTGTCCTTTTCAAACTAACTGGTAACATTGGCTTTCCCATATAAATCTCCCTGACGCCTGTAGTTAACCTCATGCATGATTCACACTGGTGAACGTTTGCTTCTTGTTACCTAAAAACACTTCCTTCAGGCCCTAGAACACAGTTGCTTTGGCATTTCAAATGCAGGATCATAAATGGAAAATGACTGGAGTTATATTATTGGCTTACATCAGGGGTGCTATTAGGTTTTATATAGCTCTCACTGGCTTCAGCTAAGCACCTACCAGCAGTGTGATGAGGTAGATTTCATTCAGCAGGACACAAGTTTTCCAAACTTTCTTTGTACTGATTTTACAGGAAGATGTTATGATTTATTTCTGAGGTTGGTTCTTAATTGCTTAGGATTCTTTAGGAGAAAATAGGAATGATTAAAGTCACAAAAAACAGAGGTCTTCACCTACCCTGGTACTTCCTAAACACCCATCCTCTTGGATGCCATCACTCAGGGTCGTGAAGACACATCCATGGCCCTGTGAGGTCAGCTTTTGTGTTGCAGGATGACTTTATTCAGAGTTTAGTTTGTGATAGAGCAGGAGGAATGCAGGAGCTTCATTGCTTGGTAGACTGTGACAACTCACATTCTCAACACTTGTGTCATGGACAGTTTCAGTAGGACTTAGACATACGGTGGCAAGCTGGAACTGATCAACCAGAACTATTTTATCAATGGGCATGTCAGCAGTCTGGAATCCAGATAATTAAAGAAGAACATAGAAAAAGGGAGTCAGAAACAGGCAAGCAAGTAGAAGTTAGGGCTGATTGCCCTCAGCTCAAGAGGGGACAGGAGGAGGAGGCAGATTATGGCCAGGGCATAGGGAACTTATCTCTAGGGCAGTGGTTCCAAACTTGAGTGTCCTCAGCATCACCTGGAAGCCTTGATAAAGCAGATTGCTGGGCCCTATGCCATGACATTCTGACTCAGTATATCTGAAGTGAGGCATGAGAGATTGCATTTCTAACAAGTTCCCAGGTAATGCATGTGCTGCTGGTCCAGAGACTGTACTTGAAGAACCACTGCTCTAGGCTCCTTATAGTTGGCAAAGGGCTACATACGAGATGTCAGTCATTTTGGGAAGGAGAGTGTCTCTGAAGTTCAGAGGCACAAACGTGGCTTGAGTCTGTAACTGTATATGCAGAGGGGAAGGAATAAAGAAGGGAATTCCAAGTGGGTAAAGGCTGGCTTTTAAGGTAGCATGGAAAATTGGAAGAGGCAAGAAAGAAGAAGTTTATCAATGGAGAGAAGAGTCAGTTTACAGAGATTTCGCCCAGAAGAGCAGGGCTGTGCTGGGGCACATTGGCATCTTACCTATGTGAAGACAGAGACCAGGCAGCCACCAGCTGAACTCAGTGTAGATGGGTGTGGTGAGGTTGACATGGCTAGAAGTGCCCAACGGCTGCACAGGTCCCTATTGTGACAGAACATTCAGGCCCACTAAAATCTAATTGGTCAGGATAAGAAGTGAGTCAGACATAAGATAGACAAATCTAAAATACTCAATGTCAGGTCAAAGGCAATGAGCAAAGGACTTGCATGTGGGCCCAAACCAGAAGATACCCAAGAATGGGAAAAGCACAGCAAGGGGCAAGAGGTCTGACAGAGAATCAGGTCCAAGCTCAGCAAGAGGGTTCAGCAGGCAAGAGGCTTGTCAACCATGTTCTACCAGAAATTCAAGCAGCAGGGCCAGGAACCAGAGGGAATAAGAAAGCAATATCCTGCTGGACCTTAGATATATTAATTACCTTTGAAGGTGGGAGAAGCTAACACCCAAACTTGGCTGGCCTGGATTCCTCAAGTGTGTAGCCTGCCTGTTTCAACTCAGCTCCTCTGGCACTGAGTTCAAATACCCAAATGCCTTCTTCACCTTCAATTAGAAGTTTCATGAGGAAAGTTGGAAAATTAAAACCCTTGTCTCTGATGTTTTAATTCAGAACCATATCTTTTAGCCAAAGATTAAGTATCCTAAATTCTGGTATTTTCTTAACTGGAATTGGTAGTGCATGGATCTTTGCAGAGATAAAACACATCAATTTTTGAAGAGTTGAGATGACAGACCTCTGTAAGCATTGTAAAAATACATATATTTAGGCCCCAACCCCAGCCCTGTTTGCCTACAGAGAAGAGCAGAAGGGTAAGATCTGTATCAATTTCCTAGAAAAAGGAAACTGGCAACTCACTGTGCTGGCCAGCATCCTGGAACATTGCATTTGAATCATTTTTCTGTGTACGTATGTGCCCATTACTTTCATAATCATTCATTAATTTAACAAATATTTACCGAGTCCTGTTATGCTCTGCTTACTTCACTAGACATTATCAATTCAATTTTTTTTAATCTTCATTTTATTGAGATATATTCACATACCACGCAGTCATACAAAACAAATCGTACTTTCGATTGTTTACAGTACCATTACATAGTTGTACATTCATCACCTAAATCAATCCCTGACACCTTCATTAGCACACACACAAAAATAACAAGAATAATAATTAGAGTGAAAAAGAGCAATTGAAGTAAAAAAGAACACTGGGTACCTTTGTCTGTTTGTTTCCTTCCCCTGTTTTTCTACTCATCCATCCATAAACTAGACAAAGTGGAGTGTGGTCTTATGGCTTTCCCAATCCCATTGTCACCCCTAATAAGCTACATTTTTATACAACTGTCTTTGAGATTCATGGGTTCTGGGTTATAGTTTGATAGTTTCAGGTATCCACCACCAGCTACCCCAATTCTTTAGAACCTGAAAAGGGTTGTCTAAAGTGTGCATAAGAGTGCCCACCAGAGTGATCTCTCGGCTCCTTTTGGAATCTCTCTGCCACTGAAGCTTATTTCATTTCCTTTCACATCCCCCTTTTGGTCAAGAAGATGTTCTCCGTCCCACGATGCCGAGTCTACATTCCTCCCCGGGAGTCATATTCCACGTTGCCAGGGAGATTCACTCCCCTGGGTGTCTGATCCCACGTAGGGGGAAGGGCAGTGATTTCATCTTTCAAGTTGGCTTAGCCAGAGAGAGAGGGCCACATCTGAGCAACAAAGAGGCATTCAGGAGGAGGCTCTTAGGCACAACCATAGGGAGGCCTAGCCTCTCCTTTGCAGCAACCGTCTTCCCAAGGGTAAAACTTATGGTAGAGGGCTCAACCCATCAAACCACCAGTCCCCTATGTCTGTGGTCATGTTAGCAACCATGGAGGTGGGGTAGGCGAATACCCTTGCATTCTCCACAGACTCCTCAAGGGGGCACTACATCTTTTGTTTTCCTTGTTTTTCTTTTTTTTTTTTTAACTTTCCCTTCTTTTTTAAATCAACTGTATGAAAAAAACGTTAAAAAGAAAACAAACATACAATAAAAGAACATTTCAAAGAGACCATAACAAGGGAGTAAGAAAAAGACAACTAACCTAAGATAACTGCTTAACTTCCAACATGTTCCTACTTTACCCCAAGAAAGTTACCTAATATAGCAACATTTCTGTGAACTTGTTCCTACTATATCCATCAGAAATTAACAGAACATAGTCATCCCTGGGCATCCCCAGAACGTTAAATAGCTTATCTGTTCTTCTTGGATTATTGTTCCCCCTTCCTTAATTGCTCTCTACTGCTAGTTCCCCTACATTCTACATTATAAAGCATTTGTTTTACATTTTTCAAAGTTCACATTAGTGGTAGCATATAATATTTCTCTTTTTGTGCCTGGCTTATTTCGCTCAGCATTATGTCTTGAAGGTTCATCCATGTTGTCATATGTTTCACGAGATCATTCCTTCTTACTGCCGCGTAGTATTTCATCGTGTATATATACCACATTTTATTTATCCACTCATCTGTTGAAGGACATTTGGGTTGTTTCCATCTCTTGGCAATTGTGAATAATGCTGCTATGAACATTGGCGTGCAGATATCTGTTCGTGTCACTGCTTTCCGATCTTCCGGGTATATACCGAGAAGTGCAATCGCTGGATCGAATGGTAACTCTATATCTAGTTTTCTAAGGAACTGCCAGACTGACTTCCAGAGTGGCTGAACCATTATACAGTCCCACCAACAATGAATAAGAGTTCCAATTTCTCCACATCCCCTCCAGCATTTGTAGTTTCCTGTTTGTTTAATGGCAGCCATTCTAACCGGTTTTAGATGGTATCTCATTGTGGTCTTAATTTGCATCTCTCTAATAGCTAGTGAAGCTGAACATTTTTTCATGTGTTTCTTGGCCATTTGTATGTCCTCTTCAGAGAACTGTCTTTTCATATCTTTTGCCCATTTTAGAATTGGGCTGTCTGTACTATTGTCATTGAGTTGTAGGATTTCTTTATATATGCAAGATATCAGTCTTTTGTCAGATACATGGTTTCCAAAAGTTTTTTCCCATTGAGTTGGCTGCCTCTTTACCTTTTTGAGAAATTCCTTTGAGGTGCAGAAACTTCTAAGCTTGAGGAGTTCCCATTTATCTATTTTCTCTTTTGTTGCTTGTGCTTTGGGTGTAAAGTCTAGGAAGTGGCCGCCTAATACAAGGTCTTGAAGATGTTTTCCTACATTATCTTCTAGGAGTTTAATGGTACTTTCTTTTATATTGAGATCTTTGGTCCATTTTGAGTTAATTTTTGTGTAGGGGGTGAGGTAGGGGTCCTCTTTCATTCTTTTGGATATGGATATCCAACTCTCCCAGCCCCATTTGTTGAAAAGACCATTATGACTCAGTTCAGTGACTTTGGGGGCCTTATCAAAGATCAGTCGGCCATAGATCTGAGGGTCTATCTCTGAATTCTCAATTCGATTCCATTGATCTATATGTCTATCTTTGTGCCAGTACCATGCTGTTTTGGCAACTGTGGCTTTATAATAAGCTTCAAAGTCAGGGAGTGTAAGTCCTCCCACTTCGTTTTTCTTTTTTAGAGTGTCTTTAGCAATTCGAGGCATCTTCCCTTTCCAAATAAATTTGATAACTAGCTTTTCCAAGTCTGCAAAGTAGGTTGTTGGAATTTTGATTGGGATTGCATTGAATCTGTAGATGAGTTTGGGTAGAATTGACATCTTAATGACATTTAGCCTTCCTATCCATGAACATGGAATATTTTTCCATCTTTTAAGGTCTCCTTCTATTTCTTTTAGTAGAGTTATGTAGTTTTCTTTGTATAGGTCTTTTACATCTTTGGTTAAGTTTATTCCTAAGTACTTGATTTTTTTAGTTGCTATTGAAAATGGTATCTTTTTCTTGAGTGTCTCTTCAGTTTGTTCATTTCTAGCATATAGAAACATTACTGACTTATGTGCATTAATCTTGTATCCCGCTACTTTGCTAAATTTGTTTATTAGCTCTAGTAGCTGTATCGTCGATTTCTCAGGGTTTTCTAGATATAAGATCATATCATCTGCAAACAATGACAGTTTTACTTCTTCTTTTCCAATTTGGATGCCTTTTATTTCTTTGTCTTGCCGGATTGCCCTGGCTAGCACTTCCAGCACAATGTTGAATAACAGTGGTGACAGCGGGCATCCTTGTCTTGTTCCTGATCTTAGAGGGAAGGCTTTCAGTCTCTCACCATTGAGTACTATGCTGGCTGTGGGTTTTTCATATATGCTCTTTATCATGTTGAGGAAGTTTCCTTCAATTCCTACCTTTTGAAGTGTTTTTATCAAAAAGGGATGTTGGATTTTGTCAAATGCTTTTTCAGCATCTGTTGAGATGATCAATTGATTTTTCCCTTTTGACTTGTTAATGTGTTGTAATACATTGATTGATTTTCTTATGTTGAACCATCCTTGCATGCCTGGAATGAACCCCACTTGGTCATGGTGTATGATTTTTTTAATGTGTCTTTGGATTCGATTTGCAAGTATTTTGTTGAGGATTTTTGCATCTATATTCATTAGGGAGATTGGCCAGTAGTTTTGCTTTTTTGTAGCATCTTTGCCTGGTTTTGGTATTAGATTGATGTTAGCTTCATAAAATGAGTTAGGTAGCGTTCCATTTTCTTCAATGTTTTGAAAGAGTTTGAGTAAGATTGGTGTCAGTTCTTTCTGGAAAGTTTGGTAGAATTCCCCTGTGAAGCCATCTGGCCCTGGGCATTTATTTGTGGGAAGGTTTTTGATGACTGATTGGATCTCTTTGTTTGTGATGGGTTGGTTGAGGTCTTCTATTTCTTCTCTGGTCAGTCTAGGTTGTTCATATGTTTCCAGGAAATTGTCCATTTCTTCAACATTATCCAGTTTGTTGCCATACAGTTGTTCATAATATCCTCTTATAATTTTTTTAATTTCTTCAGGATCTGCAGTTATGTCACCTTTTTCATTCATTATTTTGTTTATATGGGTCTTTTCTCTTTTTGATTTTGTCGGTCTAGCTAGGGGTTTGTCAATCTTGTTGATCTTCTCAAAGAACCAACTTTTGGTGATATTTATCCTCTCTATGGTTTTTTTGTTCTCTATGTCATTTATTTCTGCTTTAATCCTTGTTATTTCTTTTCTTCTACTTGGTTTAGGATTGGTTTGCTGTTCATTTTCTAGCTTCTTCAGTTGATCCATTAGTTCTTTGATTTTGGCTCTTTCTTCCTTTTTAATATATGCATTTAGTGCTATAAATTTTCCCCTTAGCACTGCTTTTGCTGCATCCCATAGGTTTTGGTATGTTGTGTTCTCATTTTCATTCGTCTCTATATATTTAGCAATTTCTCTTGCTATTTCTTCTTTAACCCACTGATTGTTTAGGAGTGTGTTGTTTAACCTCCAGGTATTTGTGAATTTTCTAAGTCTCTGATGGTTATTGACTTCTAATTGTATTCCCTTGTGGTCAGAGAATGTGCTTTGAATAATTTCAATCTTTTTAAATTTATTGAGGCTTGTTTTATGTCCCAGCATATGATCTATTCTGGAGAAAGTTCCGTGAGCACTAGAAAAGTATGTGTATCCTGGCGATTTGGGATGTAATGTCCTGTAGATGTCTGTTAAATCTAATTCATTTATCAGATTGTTTATGTTTTCAATTTCCTTATTGGTCTTCTGTCTGGTTGATCTATCTATAGGAGAGAGTGATGTGTTGAAGTCTCCCACAATTATTGTGGAAACATCCATTGCTTCCTGTAGTTTTGCCAGTGTTTCTCTCATGTATTTTGTGGCACCTTGATTGGGTGCATAGACATTTACGATTGTTATTTCTTCTTGTTGAATTGCCCCTTTTATTAGTACGTAGTGGCCTTCTTTGTCTCTCAAAACATCCCTGCATTTGAAGTCTATTTTATCTGAGATTAATATTGCTACACCTGCTTTCTTTTGGCTGTAGCTTGCATGAAATATTTTTTTCCATCCTTTCACTTTCAGTTTCTTTGTGTCCCTGTGTCTAAGATGAGTCTCTTGTATGCAACATATTGATGGTTCATTTTTTTTGATCCATTCTGCGAATCTGTATCTTTTAATTGGGGAGTTTAATCCATTTACATTCAACGTTATAACCGTGAAGGCATTTCGTGAATCAGCCATCTCATCCTTTGGTTTATGTTTGTCATATTTTTCCCTCTCTCTATTAATATCCTTTATTGTACCCATACCGAATCTCTTTAGTACTGAACCTTTCTCCAAGTCTCTCTGTCCTGTCTTTGTTTCTCTGTCTGTAGGGCTCCCTTGAGTATCTCCAGTAGGGCAGGTCTCTTGTTAGCAAATTCTCTCAGCATTTGTTTGTCTGTGAAAAATTTAAGCTCTCCCTCAAATTTGAAGGAGAGCTTTGCTGGATAAAGTATTCTTGGCTGGAAATTTTTCTCACTCAGAATTTTAAATATATCATGCCACTGCCTTCTTGCCTCCATGGTGGCTGCTGAGTAATCACTACTTAGTCTTATGCTGTTTCCTTTGTATGTGGTGAATTGCTTTTCTCTTGCAACTTTCAGAACTTGCTCCTTCTCTTCTGTGTTTGACAGTGTGATCAGTATATGTCTTGGAGTGGGTTTATTTGGATTTATTCTATTTGGAGTTCGCTGAGCATTTATGATTTGTGTATTCATGTTGTTTAGAAGATTTGGGAAGTTTTCCCCAACAATTTCTTTGAATACTCTTCCTAGACCTTTACCCCTTTCTTCCCCTTCTGGGACACCAATGAGTCTTATATTTGGACGTTTCATATTATCTATCATATCCCTGAGGTCCATTTCGATTTTTTCAATTTTTTTCCCCATTCTTTCTTTTATGCTTTCATTTTCCATTCTGTCATCTTCCAGGTCACTGATTCATTGTTCAACTTCCTCTAGTCTTGTACTATGAGTGTCCAGAATCTTTTTAATTTGGTCAACAGTTTCTTTAATTTCCATAAGATCATCCAGTTTTTTATTTAGTCTTGCAATGTCTTCTTTATGCTCTTCTAGGGTCTTCTTGATTTCCTTTGTCTCCCGTACTATGGTGTCATTGTTCATCTTTAGTTCTTTGAGTAGCTGCTCTAGGTGCTGTGTCTCTTCGGATCTTTTGGTTTGGGTGCTTGGGCTTGGGTTATCCATATTGTCTGGTTTTTTCATATGCTTTATAATTTTCTGTTGTTTTTGGCCTCGTGGCATTTGCTGAACTTGATAGGGTTGTTTTAGGATTTGTAGACCAATTGAAGTCCTTATCTCTAATTTATCAGATCTACAGCTTCGTGGAGTACACTTTCTCTAACTAACCAGCAGGTGGCGTCCACGAGCCACCTGTTCTCCACAAGCCAGTTCTCCCCTGCTTAGCCTTTTTGGTGAGTGGGGGAGTGAGTCTTGTGGGGTCCAATTGGTGTACCAAGCTTGCGTGTGTAGTTGGTGTTGCCTGCCCTGTATATGGGGCGTGTTTCTGGGCAGTCAGGGAGGGGGGGTGGCCCTAACAATCAAATCTCCCTGATGATCCTAGAGTTTTAAAGCTGCTGCAATGGTCTAATCCTTCAGTTCAGTCCTGCCACAGTTTGTCCCTGCCAATGACCCACAAGTCCTTGGTATTGGCGTATGGCTCCTGAGACTTGCAAGTGGGCCCCTCTTCCAGGCTGTGTACCCCGGGTCCTCTGTTGAGGGATGACTGTGCTATGTCACAGGTGAGTGCCGTCCCCCCAGGGCAGTTCTGGGCTGCTGGGCTGTGTAGGGAGGCTCCCAGTCTGCTCAAATGATGGCTGAATGGGACTTTGTTAATTCACACTACTCCACCTTCCCAACTCTGGGACAATCAGCTAAGGTTGCAGGGAAGGCTAATGTCCACACCCAGTTTTGTGGTGTGTGCTTGTTATTTGAAGCACTTCCGTCACACTGGGCTGTCTGGGGCAGCTCTGGGCTATGGGGCTGGCGACGGGCAGGAGTGTTTCCTGTCCACCAGGATGATGGCTGTGAGCGGACACCCCCCTTTTCTTGGGAAGTTGTGGTGTTTAGTGAATTTTCTCAGCCACTGGATTATTGCTTTTTGTCTCAGAGCTCTCTTAGTTCTGCACTTGAGTTGACCTGCCCAAATTGCAAGTCTTTGAAGCTTTCTGTATTGGGCTTCTTAGAGTAATTGTTTTAGAAAAAGAAAAAAGGATTAAAAAAAGAAAAAAAAAAAAAGGGCCCTCCTCAGAGATCTAATGGGTTATTGAAATGCTAAGAGACAAAGCAACCAGGGCCATTAAGGAAAGGTCCACAGGGCAGAGAGATCAGCTTTTCTTCGGGATTTGCATATGTGCCTCGGGGCCTGAGCTCTGCCCTTCCCCTTTCTATGTTCACCAGAACTCCAAAAATCCTCCGCTTTTATTTTGGAGTTTTTCGTGTTGTTTTTTTTCTATGCCTGTCTCCTCTCTGCTGGGCTGGCTGCTCACAGATTCTCTGGTGTCTGGTCTCAGTCTATCTATGGTTGGAGTTTGGATCAGTAGAATGAGTTTCTGATAAGGGCTGCCACTGCAGTTCTCCCTTCTCCTTCCCGGAGCTGACAGCCCCTCCTCCCACAGGACTGAGCCTGGCAGGGCGGGGCACGGGTCCCCTGGCCGCAAAAACTTACAGATTTCGCTGATCTCGGCAGTTTGACGTTTTCATGAGTGTTGTATGAAGTATGCCCAAAGTCAGATTGCTCTGTGGTGTCCAGTCCACGCAGTTCCTGGCTTTCTGCCTACTTTCCTGGAGGAGTAACTAAAACATACAGCTCACCAGTCCGCCATCTTGCCCCGCCTCCTATCAATTCAATTTTGAATGAAACATAGTCCTTACTTTCAAAGAACTTAGAATCTTTGGAGGAGAAACAGTCAAGTACACAAGAAATTAAAATACAGAGCTAACGGCTGTGATGGGGCAAGTAGAAAGTGCTACAGGAAGAAATAGGCAGCTTGGTGGAGGCAGGGAGTCTGTCAGGTTTAGAGTTTTGAACTTTTCCTTCCCCATTTAACTTGATTTCTACTTGCCATGCCCTCCCCATCACCAATTTCAGGAGGAGAGTTCTGTACTCTCAAAAAAAAAAAAAATTCTTTAATTATGCAAATTATGGACAGAAAATAGCATAGCAGAAAAGCTTGGAGGCTTTGGAGTCTAACTGACTAGGTTCAAATCCCAGCTCTACCATGTTCTAAATGTGACATGGGGCAGTCACTTAACCCCTCTAATTTTCTCATCTGAAATTAGGATATTGGTTATATTGATGCTATGATGATATTGGTTATATTGATGCTATAAGGATCAATTAGAAAATAGTTGTAAAAAATGTAAACCAGCACAGACAGAGTAAATTTTCAATAGGTGTCAATTTCCATTGCTGTCACTGTAACTACTGTGACTGCTATTGCCATGTCTAGGACACAATAGATCCCTGGACATTGGGAAATCATCCTGTTGAGCCAATTCCCCCCTCTCTAGGACCTTCTTCATCTCAAAAAGGTCATCACCAATGCCAGTGTCATTGCCCTCCTGGGGAAGGACTATGAATTCTCTGATGCCCTAACTAAAAAAGAACATACTTTATGGCTAGGGAAAAGCAGAGCATAATGGGACTCAGTTTAATATTATCAAGAATATTAAACTCTTCCCAATATATAAAAATTGATTCTTATGTTTTCAGTGAGTTGAAAATACAATAATATAGTAGAAAGATTGCTGAGGAAACCATCACTTGACAAAAGTATGTATCACTTTTATATTAACAACAGGCTTTGTCACACTTCAGGTGGACATCATACATTTGAAATACTTTAATTTCTTCTGAAGATCAGCAGGCGTGGCGTAGAAACACTGAAGAGGAAGACAGCCTCACTCAGCTGGTAGAAACTGGACATGAGAGGAGCCGGGAGCCACATTGCTTTCTGACTCACAGGAGAGAAAAGAGCAAGGAGACCTGGTGTTCTGGAGGTCAAATTTTTAACGAATCAACTAACAACATTCTGGATAATGGCTTTACTGAGAAGCACAGGTAAAGTAGCTTGGGATGTTAAAAATAACATTGGGACACTGGCTGTGCAAGCTTTGATGGCTGACAAATCCAGTGTCTGAGTGACTGGGGAAGCTGTCCTTCGAGCTTCTGTGTCTTCAAGAACAGACAGCCGTGGACTGAACCAGCCACAGGTTGAGGGAGATGTCCTTGAAATGCCTTCATCGTGAAGCAGAAGGCTCTGGGCTGATGCTGCTAAATCACAGACCCTTCTCTGCTGCTTTAAAGGGCATTTCACAAGGCGGGCTGCAGGGAATTCTCCTGGAATTAGACCATGTATTCATTCCAGATATCAGTTGTTTTAATTTTGTTGAAGAATAGTCTGGTTTGTAACTGTGGAGTATGGCAACTGAATATTTAATTTTAGGCAACGTTACTCTTTGCTCTCCTTTGGGTCAGGAAGGAAATACCTGAAGGAGAGCTCTCTACTGCAAAATAGTCACTTTGGTAGGTCAGGTACTCATTCTAATGGTGGGGCTGTAGTTCAGAACATTATTCATCTCTCTCTGAGACTTGCCTTCAGAGTCAGTTTACAACACTCACAAATAAACCTGTGTCTTTATTAAAGTCATTCCTTATTTTTGATCCAAACCTCTTAAAACCATCACCTGCCAACCCCAGTTCCAAATTGCTTTTCGTAGCCTCCAGTAGTCAAATCTACCTTCAGAAATATCATTTAGCATCATTTAAAAATATTTTTTAAAAAGTGTTCTTTAAAGGTAGGCCCTGAAGAGTAATTCACAAAATGTTCAGAGCAGTGTCAACATCACTGGAATAAATATACAAGGTATAACTTACAAGGGGGTAAGTTTGAAGGGAGAAACTCTTGATGATATGCAAGTGCTGGTGTGTTTGGTTAAAAAATTAATCATATTACCATATAGTCATACTTTGTCCAAACAGGGCTATTGGTTGTTTTATATTCTGTTCTCCCACCTGTAATTTCTTAAACTTCTGGGAGTTGCGGACTTACAACCTGATATCTCATAAGTCTTAGGAATGTATTTCTTTCATGGCTGTATTATCCCTTTTGGTGCTAAAAAGCTGTTGCCATGAATGGGTGAAGCAATTTGATTTATAATGTATTTCAAATAAATTTGAGTGTAAAAGGATAAATTAAGGTGTTTTCCAAAGATATTGATTTATCTACCTCTCAGTTTAGCTACTTTTATTTATTTATATCTATCTCTTTGTTTATCTGGAAAATCAGAGGTTGAGAGGGAGGAAAAAGGAGGAGGAGGAGTAGATGGATTAATTAAAGTCTGTGAATTTCTGAGCTTCAATAAGCAATACTTTCACATTTGAGGATCAAGGTCTTGGCAGACCCCCCCAAAAACAGTATCATCTATGAGCTCTATAGGAAAGAAACCGCTCCATTCTCTCATCTTCTCAGAGAAAATATTCTAGATACTTCAGGGTTAATACATGGTTAGTAAAAGAACCAAAAATTCAAATAAAAAATGCTCTGCAAAGATTCCAGTGTCTCAAAGTTTATATGGAAGTTTAGATGATAAAGTTTATATAATTATTGGACTCAGTAATCATCGGCCAAAAATATTTACCGAGTGTCTCCCTGTTTAAAGTAAATAGCCCATGGAGCCTATTCCCAGGACCATGCACAGAACCAGGCCAGTTACCAAAAATGGCACCCTCAATTTCAAGGATCCAATCTCTTAATACTTTCTGTTATTCTAGAGAACCCCTCTGGTCTGCCTCTGCTAACACTGCTTCCATCTGTTGTCCCAATCACCTTTTCAGTGTCCATTGTTAATTTCATGCCTCCTAAACCATCTCATATCTGTTGGCTCTTCACCTTCCTTTCTCCTGCATCATACCTGTGGGCAAAAACCACAAGGTGCTAAATCCCACCCTCTAATTACTGTGCTTCTTCACCCAAGCCATGTCCATGGATATGAAAAATATACAGTTGTAGTAACTGGTCTGATGTTGACTTATCGCTACTAATTTCAAGTAGGCTGTTATGCTTGTTAGTCTCACTACATTACTCAAGTCAATTTACTTTCTCATTTTCCAGTATGACTGTTTTCCACCTCCCCTCACTTAAACTGTTCAAAACAGGCTGTTCAGTGCCTTACTCTTAGCTAATATTCCTACTTCTCTTGAATTGGAGATTGCTTTCTATTCCAGTTTGCTAGTATTGCCAGAATACAAAACACCAGAAATGGATTGACTTTTAGAAAGGGGGTTTATTTGGTTACAAAGTTACGGACTTAATGCCATAAAGTGTCCAAGGTAAGGCATCAACAATAGGGTACCTTCACTGAAGAATGGCCGATGGCGTCCAGAAAACCTCTGTCAGCTAGGAAGGCACGTGGCTGGTACCTGCTTGGGGTTCTGGTTTCAAAAATGGCTTTCTCCCAGGGTGTTCCTCTCTAGGCATCTGGGGGTGTTGGGGGTGTTCTCTTAGTTTCTCCCGGGCAAACTCTGGGCTAGCAATAGTCTGCTTTCACCGGCTGTCTCCAAAATGTCTCTCTTGGCTGCAGCACTGAGCTCCTTCTGTCTGAGGTCTTATAGGGCTCAGGTAAACTAATCAAGACCCATGATGAATGGGTGGGGTCACACCTCCATGGAAATAATCTAATCAAAGGTATTACCCACAGTTGGGTGGGTCACATCTCCATGGAAACAGCCTAATCCAAAGATTCCAACCTAATCAACACTAATATGTCTGCCCCCCACAAGATTGCATTAAAGAACATGGCATTTTGGGGAACATAATACATCGAAACCAGCACACTTTCCCTTTCCCCTTGGTTTATTAAACCAAGCTGCAAAAAATTCATGCAGAAAGTAAGACAGGCTCAAGATTACAGTTGAGTAGATGCAGCTTCCCATTCCCTCCCTTGTTCCTCCCAGAGGTACCCTAAGTTTAGTTTAATACAGCCTGCATGAATTGAGGCATCTGCCAGCTCAGAAGGGGCCAGAAGAGTGAAGGCTCATTGCCCTTTACACATAAGGTGGGGTCTGGGGTTGGGGGCAGGGCACATGAACACTAGGGGGTCTCCCCGTTAACATATAGGGAATTTCTCTCCCAACTAACTGGACTCTACTTTCAAAACATATCCAAAATTCTACCACCTCCACTTGCACCTTAGTTCAAGCCATCATCACCTGTGGGCTGCACTATTGCAAAAGCCTCCATTTCCACTCTTGCCTGCCATGGCATGCTGGCTCAAATAATCATTTTAAAAAAGAATCAGGGCATGGCCCTCCACTCCTCACAGCCTTCCCATGGTTTCCCCTCACACTTGAAACAGCACCCCAAGTCATCCCGAGGGCTCCTTACGTGGTCTGCTCCAGCTGCCTTTGCAGGGTCGTTTATTACTACTCTTGCCCTTGCTCTGCCCCAGCCCCACTGAGCTTCTTGCAGTTGCTCAAATACACCAAGCATGTCCATGCCTCGATTCCTTGCACTTGCTGCTGATTGACCTTTAATTCTCATCCCCCAGATCTGCCCATGGCCCTCTCTTCAGTGATTAAGATCTCTACTGAAATATTGCCTCACCTCTTCCCAGACAACATATCCAGAAGAGTTTCTGCACACAAGTATGATCACTCTCTACTTCCTTCCCCTATTTCATTCCTCCTTAGCGTTTATCACTACCTGATTATTATATATTTACTTGTTAATTTATTTATTCAGGGCAGGAACTGTAGGAATAACCACTGAATTAATTGCACCTAAAATAGTGTCCATCTGGATGAGGCACTAGGTAAGATGTTTGTTGAATGAATGAATGAATGATTAGCATTATGCTTATTTTGGCATCTTTTAATCAAAAGGCTTTGTCAGTAATCACATTGTTATTCTCCCCACCTACCTATGAAGGGAGGGGCACAAGGATTGTGGTGACCATTCCTTAGATGATGGGAACTATGACCCAAGATGTCATGAACTGCCCAGGATCACATTAGCTCATAGTGGAAAATCTGAGCAAAACTCCTTACTCCGGTTTCCTATTCGGTTGTACATTTGGCATACTCCGTCAGGCATTCGTATAGACTGCCTTTTTTTTTTTTTTTAAATCTTCATTTTATTGAGATGTATTCACATACCACGCAGTCATACAAAACAAATCGTACATTCAATTGTTCACAGTACCATTACATAGTTGTACATTCATCACGTAAATCAATCCCTGACACCTTCATTAGCACACACCCAAAAATAACAAGAATAATAATTAAAGTGAAGAAGAGCAATTGAAGTAAAAAAAGAACACTGGGTACCTTTGTCTGTCTGTTTGTTTGTTTCCTTCCCCTATTTTTCTACTCATCCATCCATAAACTGGACAAAGTGGAGTGTGGTCCTTATGGCTTTCCCAATCCCATTGTCACCCCTTATAAGCTACATTTTTATACAATTGTCTTTGAGATTCATGGGTTCTGGGTTGTAGTTTGATAGTTTCAGGTATCCACCACCAGCTACCCCAATTCTTTAGAACCTAAAAAGGGTTGTCTAAATTGTGCGTAAGAGTGCCCACCAGAGTGACCTCTCAGCTACTTTTGGAATCTCTCTGCCACTGAAGCTTATTTCATTTCCTTTCACATCCCCCTTTTGGTCAGGAAGATGTTCTCTGTCCCACGATGCCAGGTCTACATTCCTCCCCGGGAGTCATATTCCACGTTGCCAGGGAGATTCACTCCCCTGGGTGCGTATAGACTGCCTTTTAATTGAGCAGCTCCAGGCCACCTTAAAGATCAAATGTTCTAGAATGCTGCTTTGCATTCAAAACACTCTCTATTTGTGGGTGGCTTTTCAATCATTAAGATTTTTTAAATAAAACACATGATTACAAGTTCCATTAGAAAAAAGGAAATTGGAAGTAGTCTTACCATTAAAAAAAATACCATATGAATTTAATGATACCAAAGAGCAATTTTACCATGATACAAGATTTCGTTTTCCAAAGTGTAGTTTCTGACTTAGCCCCTGTTTCTCCTGCCATGGAGATTTAATTTGAGAATATTTTTACCTATGTTTTAATTTTACCTGGCCATCACCATGTTCCTAGTTCATAAACTCCTATTGAAAAGTACTTTCTGCAATTTGATACCACTTAGCCACATTTTACTGGCAGTTTCCATCCAGTTTTTCCATCAGAATGTCCTCATCATTGCCTGATGTGGGAAAAATGAGCTGCTTTCCACCTTGCTGAATGCAGGCAGGGGAATGTGATTCAAACAATACTTTAAGCCAGCAACTGGCAAGACTTCTGAGACTACCAGCAGTAGTTGTCTGGCTGACATGGTGTTCCAGAGATTTCCCCTGCATCCTGGCAGTGAGTGGGTGGTAGGCAAAGTGCCTTCTGGTGCTCCTGGTACAATTTTGACAAAGACAAGTCTGGCTCTCATCACTCAGGGCCAAGTCACAGGTCATGACTTTTAAGTGCTGGAACAGTTTAGAACCATCGTTTCCACCCAACTGGCTGCTGTGCTTGTGTTCTCGAACAAGCTGTCTTCCCTGGTGCACAGCTTTACTTACAGCTCCCAGTGGGCAGAAACAGAGACTACATTTTATATTTATGTTTCCTGCAGCTTCATGAATATTGACATCTTTTTTGCATCTTGTTGCCGTTAGTATTCATTAGCTGGTTAATGGATAACAGGTAACACCACAAAACAAATGCTTGGTGCATTCACAATTCAAATATTGTCATATAGAAATGTGCTCCCCATGTGTTGGAAGTGAACTTTTCTAGTTAATCCCCTGCCATCAGTGTTCGATTTTAAATTTCAAAGCTGGGGCAGGGGTGTTTATTATTTAGAAATGGAGGCTACCAAGGTAAAAATAAATATATATTTTTCCTGAAACACACACTTATATCTGGATATCTAGAGAGAAGGTAAAGAAAAATCTCCAAACTCACGAAGCTCTGTGTGGAATCCCAGCCTCAGTTTCTGGCCCATAATGAAAAGAGTCAACACAATGGGGAGAGGTTGCACTCTGTTGCTAGGGAATAAAGCTGTGAAACTTGCAAACATCTGGGAATGTGCTCAAAATAAGGGATATTCTGGCTTCATAATGCAATGTTGGATGCCTCTAAATCCACTGTTGATTTGAGAATGATTTACTTATTTAGAAAGACTAGTCTTCTTTGCCTTCTTTCTAAATGAAATCTGCATTTCACTGAAAGATCCCAATCCCAGAAAAGATGTAAGTAAAGAGGCAGCCTTCTGATTTTCAGGAGTTGTTCAGCAACTGCAAGTTTTGGGACCTTCTAGTTAATCTGGCCACCTCTTTCTTTTCACAGGTGGTAAGGAGACTGAGCCCAGAAAGATGCAATGACATTTTTAGTTACTCAGGTCTTATGAACTTTTTCCTCTATCAAGATTTAGTGCAAAGTCCTGGTAAGATTTATCTTCGCGTTTGCTATGTAATAACGAAGCTTGGCATAGTCAATTGAGTCCATCAGCTTGAGGGATAGTAAGGTTCAGACATGAGTTGGTATTAATTAAAAAGTAGTTAAAACAGGCAGAAAAAATTCAAGTATGTCTTCCTTTATTGACTACAGTTTCTTTAAGGAAAATATCTGTGAATTGCCGGTCCTTAATATTTTTTTCTTCATAGCTAACTGCTTGAAAATAACCCTGGTAATATTTGCCTGCTTTAGGATTTGTAGCCCCAGGTGAATATGGATAAAAGGAAGAATGTGGAGAATATTTATTTCTCCTATATGATTCATTCTGATTTCTGATGTTTGGTGTGAGGTATGTTCTTCTTCGCATTTTTTAATCAAAAAAAAAAAAAAAAAAAGGAATATAGTAAAGTGGAAAAAAATCTTAGAATTCTGGGGCATAGACTCCAGTCCTAGCTCAACTTTGTACTAGCTTTGGAAACTTAGGCAAATTACCTACCTTTTAGAATTTCAGTTTCTTCATCTGGAAAATAATGAGATGGTAATGAGTGATTTGAACATACGTTCTAACTTTTGGATTACATGCAAATATTTAATAGTGAATTAAAATGCAATAAAGTAGAAATTTTAATCAGAAACACCCTTAGGTACATATTGCAGAAAACACACACACACACACAGAGACACACATACATAACCTACTTTTCTTCATCTCCTGATTTGTTGTTGATGTCTAGGAGCTAGAGAGGTCACCACAAATGATCACAAAGGTGTTTGTTGATAATTCCTCACTGACATTAAACCTTCCTTTAAATAGTCTATCCAAATAGGTCTATAGTCATTCCATTATAGTCTCAAGGGTCTATTTGATTGCAAAACTGGGAAGAATATAAAATACATTGAAATTGTATAGAGGAAATGACTCAACTGAACTATGAGAAGAAATAAAGCATACAAAGTATCTTAAAAAAACCATTTTTTTGCAAAGAGCTACTTTCTTTCAAATCACCAGACCCAGACAATTGCACAGGTGAATTTTGCTAATCTTCAGAGATCAGATCATTCAAATGTTACCTAAATGATTCTAGAACGTTGAGAGAGAACGAGAACGAGATGGAAAATCACCAATTTTGTTCCTCTGAGGCCAGTATTGCACTGATAATATTGCTCCATGAAACTACAAATCAATCTTACTTATGAATATTGATATAAAATTCAAGATAAAACATTGTGTCAGTAAGTGGAATTCAGCAACATATTAAGAAGACTAAACCCAGTTAGGTGGAATGATATCAGGAATGCAAGGATGATTCAATTTTAGTAAACTTATTAGTACAATTTATTGTTTTTTCAAAGATCAGAGGAAAAAAGTCCTATAATCCTTTCACTGTCTGTGAAAAACTTTCCAAAAAGGCAATTGATTAAATTTGATAGGCATTTATCATAAAACCTTTATTCAAAGTTTATAGGAATAGATGGATACTTCCTCAATATATATATTTCAAACCAAAAACCAGAATATTGCTTTCCAACAAAATATTAGCTTGTTAGTACTGCTGATATAATTAGACATAAGAAAGAAAAAGAGGTGTGAAAATGTAGGAGATAGAGACAGTATTATGATTATATGCATGCAGTATTATCGTATATTTGAGGACCCAGTGAAATAAACTAAAAATTATTAGCAGCAATTATAGAATCAAATTTGTATTAGATTATAAAATTAACATTAAAAAATTAGTATTTTCCCTATAGATCCAAAATTAAAAAATATAATAGAAGAAAAATCCCTTTATGGTCATAATATTTATGAAATGTATAAATATAAATAAGTACAAATAATAAAATTTATAAAATATAAAATTTATAAAATAAGTATAACTTAAATGTCATAAAACAATAAAAAATTAACAAAATATATAAGTCCTATACTGAAGGAAAATTAAGTCTCTACTGAGATATATTAAGGATTTGGTATCTTTAGTTTTATATCCCAAGGAGGGGAATAAAAGAATTCAATACTGTAAACTTATTGTCTCTAAATTAAACTATAAATGCAATATAATTTAGTAAAAAATTTTAAAATGCTTTTATTAATTTGTTTGAAAAAGATGACATTTTTATATGTCCATATGGAAAAATTAGCATGCAAGAAGGACCAAGACATCTTAGGAAAAGAAGAATAAGGACAGGTGACTCATATTAAGTATTAAAACATTTTTAAGCCATAGTAAATATTTTTTGGTGCAGTTATATTTAAAGATAAACAGATAATGGAAAAGAATAGTTCCCTAAGAAGACTCCAAGTATATACATGGCTATATTGTATGAAATTGCTGATTTTCAGCCCTTCTTACCCATGAAAAGGGCAGTTTTGTTTAAAGCAATGTAATACATACGTAGCACTTAAAATCAATGAGGAAAATATGGCTATTCACAGAAAAACAAAACTTAAATATATGAAAACAAACAGTGTTATTCTTATTAGTGAAAGGCATGTTTAAAGATGTGTAACTTTTTTTTTTTTTTTTACTTCTCAAATAGGCAAAGACAAATATGTTTAAATATACCTTGTGTTGACAACTGTATGGGGAAATAAACAATAGCCTATATTATTGGTGATTGTTGAGATTGGTACCCACTGATGGGAAAGCATTTTAGTATAAGCTGTCAAAAAAAAAAAAAAAAAAAAAAAAGCCATGCAAAGACATTTTTTTCCTAAAAATTCCATTTAAGAAATTTATTTTACAGACACATTTGAGTATATGCAGAAAGAATTCTACATAGGGATATTAAATTTTCCATCATTTGTAATAGGAAATAAAAGCCCAAAACAAAATCAATCAATAGGGGATGAATACATTTTGAGGTATCTGTATTATGGAATGATGTGTAGCCATTAATTAGAATGAAGTAGATAATATATGTACTTTTATGTAAATATTTCCCAGAAATAGTGGAAATCAAGGTATAGAACAGCATGGATGGCAGGTTCCCAGTTGTGTAAAAAATGGGAAAAAATGAATTTATATGTAAAAGTATAATGTGTATCTATAATATACATATTCTATATAAATTTTGTAAACATGTAGACTATCTCTGGAAGGATGTGTTAAAACTGGGAATAGTGGTTGCTTTTTGGGGAGGGAATGAGGAAAATGGGGATTTAGGATGGGAATGAGATGTACTTTTTTTACTGCTCACAAAATAAAAAGAAAACATATTTGCCATATGAAATTTGGGGGAAATTTTGACTTTATTTTGACAATTATAAAAGTTGGGCCTTTGTGTAGAAAGAGTTTATTGAATTTCTTTTACAGAATACAATAAGGCAAACAATCTGAGTATGGAAAATTAAACTTGGGCAATAAATATAACAACTAAGGAAATATTCAAATAGTAATTCATGATTACTATTTCTCTGGGGGATACAGTGTCCCTGGTGAACAATGGAAAAAGTAATCTCATGTTTTCTCTTGAAGAAAAACCCACTAGTCACAACACGCCTATTTCCCTGTGTCCCACAAACATTTTTGTGAATGGGGATATGGTGTCCCAGGGTGACTCCAGAACCTTCACTCATCATTTGTATTTCTCTTTGGGAAATGCACACAGAGGAGGAAATCTGAGTGGTGAGAAAGTCTTTTTCACATTTCTTTCCCACGCTGCAGTAGTAGCACCAGCAGGGCTGGAAAATAATGTTCGAGTCTGAAGACACACACGGTAACTACAGAGACCTCCTTTGATACTTCTGAAGTCATTTTAAATAGGGCCATCCATTTTGTGTCGGTCGCGCAACTCATCCAGAACCTAGTACAGTCATCTATTGTCGCCCCGCTGATCACCTGTTCCTCCCATGATCTTTGTGTTTGATCTTGGAGACATTAAGCAGCTCAGAGAGCAAAAGCCTCATTGAGTACCCTGCCAGCTGCCCTCGTCAATCGACTTGATGGAGAGAACCTTTTTATTTGCCATTTACCCACTGCCAGGGAGGGTGTGCTGGGGCGAGTGGTGTATGTCTGAAGAGTTCAGCAGGGGGTTCAGCCTGCAAAAAAGATAACCGAGTTAAAACGCAGACGAAGGTAGTGCTTTTAAGCAAAGGAGTGATGTCAACCACCAGGTGTTCCCCTTAGAGAATGGAGTTCCACCGAGTGGTTTGAACAATTGCTTCATGGGATATCTTGGCCCTTTCCTTGGAGGGTCAACTTGGTCTGGACACTCCTCTCCACCAACTCAGTGGGTAGCACCAACAACTCCCCACTTTTCTAAAGAGCTTTTTCTATTTCTTTTTTTTCAATTGGACTGCGGCACTGAAGTAACTGCGTTGCAAAAGGCAGTCTATGCCTGGGCACTACTGTCTTCCCATGCAGCTGAGATCGACAGCAATGGACCCGATGTCTGGGGTAGCTGGGTTGGTTACACTTCCCTAGAGTGGGAAGCTAGGCCATGTTCGGGGGAGAGGGGGGTGGTCTGTAGGGGAGGGCAACTGGAGAGAACTGGAAAATGCACACATCTCTAGCTCTCACAGCAGAGCACAGTGCTTCAGAGCAAGAAAGTATTGGAAAGTCAGGCACAAACTCATCGAGTTAAGAGGCAGGGATTAAGGTCTCACATTCCTTGACCCTTCTTTCTCCAGTAGAGTTAAGCAAAAACTAAGGAACCCATGTGGAAAATAATGTTGTGTCTTCTAGTTTTGGAATCAAGCTGAGTATATATCTTTGACATATCTAAAATCCAGAAAGTTTTGTAATTAATTAAAAGGAATATGTTTCTGCTATATCAAGTGAACAGACTAACCATGATTAGATCATCCAAACTGAAGCATAAGCCAAGCAATGTGGAGGTGGTCCAGGTTTTGTCTCTGGGTTAGGGCTCTTATCACAACTTCACATACTACTTAGAGGGAGACAGGAAATGAACTCCCTAAATCTGGACCCCAGACCAATGAAGTGAGAGTTCTATGCAAGAAGTCAAACAAAAGATAGTAAGGAGGGAAATTCTCCTTCACTCTTGGCTTAGATACACTATAAATTTGTTAAGTGTAAACATTTGTCAACCCTCCCACGTGGCTATCTCATCCTAGCTGAGATCTTATCACTGCTTCATTAAGAAGCATCAAGATTTGTGGGGAATAGTATGAAACATTTCTTGCACTTTAAATTCAAATGTGCTGCCCAGTAGTTTCTTTATGGATTTCTACTAAGAAATGCAGCAGTGATTTTCAGATACCATAGCTTCTTTGCCAGGACATCTATTATATCTAAACATGAGCAGATGCTGTGAAGAATTGTCTGGCCTGTTTTACGTAGATCTATAGATATAGATATAAATGTGTGTATGCACAAGCATACACCCACACACAAGATTTTAGAAGTGATCACTGAAAAGAAAAGCCCCTGATTTGAAGTATGGACTATTTCTGTCCCCAGAATTCTTTCCCTAGATGCTGCATAATCTTGATTCACTTGCCCTTACTCCTGCTTTTCTACTCTGGCTCAAGCATCAACAGATTATTTCTTTTATTGGTTTTGCCCAACAGAGCTGTGGTATCATGGCATTTCTGATACGAACGTCACCAAGAAAGAAAACTGGTAAACACAGTAAAAAAATTAAAAGCATTCCTTTTCCAGTGGGCAGCCTTTCACCCAACCCAAATGGTCTGACCTCATGAGTTCCTTCCTGGATGCTGTGTCTCCTGGTTGTTTACAAGAACTAGGTGCCTCTTAATTCCCACCACAAAGGAGCAGGACTGAAATGCAGCTGCCTTACATGCATCTCTAGCCAAGATTTCGCCTTTGAGGTTCAGCACACTTAATATTTTCATTTGCAAACTCATATTCCTTTTTCCCTACATGCTGTAATCTTTCCATTTGTAAATGAGACCTAGAACTTTCCTTCGTGACCCACTCTGTCTCCAACCATGAATACATGCGTGTGCACACACATACACCATATTCATCAGGAAGTCCTGGGGATTCTATTTCAAAAACAGGTGTTGAACTTACTTTGTAGCAAGCTGACTGCTCCACTCGCTCTCACTTGGATTACTGAATTAGTTTCCTTATCGGTTTCCATACTTTCCGTCATGGGCTTCTGCAACCCACATTCCAGCTAATGAGTAAGAATGCTCTTGCTTCTTTCCCACTTCAGGGATTTGCAAACCCTGTCCCTTCTGCATGGGATGCTCTTGTTCTAGTTCTTTGCATGGCCAGCTCCTTCTCTTCCTTTAGGTCTCAGCTTAAATAGCACATTTAGCAAGAACTCTTCCTGCATAGGTACCCTCTGTTGTTCTCTATTTTACCTGCTTGTGTGTTTTGCTCATAGCACTTATTGCACTTTGCAATTACTTTGTTCATTTTTCAGCTTACTTTTGTTTGCCCCATAAGAATATAAGCTCCATGGGGGATGGGGTCTGTATTCATTTTCTATTGCTGCCATAGACTTTGCAGCATATAGCAATACTGATTTATTATCTCACACTTCTGTAGGTCAACACCAATGGGCTTGGCTGTTTTCTTTGCTTTGAGTCTCATAAGGCTGAAATGAAGGTGTTAGCTGGGCTGCAGTCTCTTCTGGAGGCTCTGGGACAGAATCTACTTTTGGGGTCATTTAGTCTCTGGCAGAATTCAGTTCCATGTGGTTTACTTGCTGGCTGTTAGCTGGCAGTCTTTGTTAGCTTCTAGAGGTCACCCACATCCTCTAGCTTGTGGTCCTCCTCACCTTCACAGGCAGTGGGTCAAATCCCTCTCATGTTTCAAATCTCTCATACCTCATTTTCCATTGCACTTCTCTAACTACAGCAGGAAACAAGTCTCTGCTTTTAATGGCTCATGTGCTTAGATTGGGCTCACCCAGAGTACTCAGGGTAACATCCCAGTTTCAAGGTCCTTAATCATATGAGTCCTTTCTGCCATGTAAAATAATGTATTTATGGGTTTCAGGGATTAAGACATAGATGTTGATATCTGTGGGGGGCCGTTGTTTGGCCTACCACAATATCTGTCTGTTGACTCTTGTACCACATAGGACTAGCATAGAGCCTGGCTCATATCAGCACTGATAGTCAGTTTTCTTGGAAATTACTTCAAGAAAAGACAGCTGGTTTAATCCCAGATACCATGATGCACCACACAATTTCCTTCCTGTACTGGTGTCCTGTGTTGCATCACCCCCTGTTCTACTCCTGAGCTCTGGCGGCCAGTGGACTGTTCAGTTCTATTTATCAGAAATTTAAACCAACTGGAAAGTGTCCTCAGTCTCTTGAGTTTGTAATTGTTAAATCAAGGATTTCATCAAGTGTATTTCAATAGCTCTAACCATTTATTTCAAGTGGCTACTATAAAAAAATAACAGGTGCATTGCCGACAAGTTAGAGAACTACTTTTCCCAGATGTAAATTCTTTCTGCTGCCTGTTGACTCATTCTCTGTGCTACTGAGTTTGTGGGTTTAACCTTTTGCACATTGAGCGGAAAAATGACTTTTTGGATAGCCCTTGTCTGATGAAAGCTTTTCCAGGCATTCTTTGGTCTTGGATGACTCCCCTTGCCCCTCTCTTAATATTTATCCTCTCCTTCCCATTTTCATTCCGGCACCTGGTGTCAAATGTGGGGATTGGACATGTGAAGTGAACAAAGAACTTCCCCTGCACCAATACTTTGACATTTAAGCATGCGCAAGAAGCCTTGTGACAACCACTTTCCCTTGTAATGTGGTTTCCACTTGCTCTGTTACTTAACTGTGTGTGCACATCTCTTGAAGACAGTACGGTGAATTGGAAAGAGCCAAAGTTTTGCAATCAGTGATCTTGAATTCCCATTATGATTCTAAAAATTAATAGTTACACATCCCTTAAGATGCTTGCACCTCATTTTCCTCATGATAATGCAGTTTCCCTCATGGTGCTGTCATAAGGATTAGTTCATGTCATTGCTCCTTCATAAACTCAGAAACAATCTGAGAAAAGAATTTTACTATATATTTTAGAATCCTTATGATTCGTAAATATGCATCACTTAACAGCCAATAAAGTTGCTTATAAAGTTGTGAAGTAATTTAGTCAGTGATAAGAATCAGAAAGATTAGGTAGATAGTATATGTAAAAGAGGGGGGGATGTATAAATTTTTGGGTCCAGGGTTCCCAAAGGGACCTAGGGGCAAATCCATTTAAAGATTTTCAACCAATTCAACTCTTGGTGGGAGGAGAGGGGAGGCTGGAAAAGTTTTAATTGTGGCTCTCATACATTTTTGGCTTTCCCATAGGTACAGATGGATAGATTTTAGAGAAAGGAATGAAGTAAGGTGTGGAGGGGGGTAGAGAATGAATGAGAGATGAGAGAGATAGAGATAGAGATAGAGATAGAGATAGAGAGAGAGAGAGAGAGAGAGAGAGAGAGAGAATATTTAACATTTTTTGGACAGTTCTTTTTTTTATGCCTGACTTCACTCTTAAAATTTCCCCTGTTGAAGCACCAGTTTTCCACCCCAAGCTGTCTCGTGTTGCTGTCTTTTGTGTTGCAACATGAATCTCTGAGGCACTCTTGACCCCTCGCTAGGAGAATAATAGCTGTTCTGAGCTATTGTTATTAGACAGTCTCACAGAGGAGTGATGAGCCAGGGCAACAGGTCCACAGATTGGTGGCTCAGACCCACACAGCCAGGCTCAGAGCCTCTTGGAGCCCCGAGAGTCGCAGTCACCACCCAGGGTAGAAAACTGCAAGAGGCTGCGAGGGAACTAGTAAGTTAAAGATGCCTGTTTTTCTCCAAGCTGGTTTCTGGTGATGTAGGAGGAGATTATACATATTTAAATAATAAGTCCTGCTGAGAGAGAGACTGATACTAAGTCAAGGGAGATGGGAAAATCTGTGCTCTCCTAGAAAATGAGCAGAAACCTTGGCTGCTAAGATGCACTAGCATGTACTTTTACTTTTTAGAAATAAGCCCGTGTCTGAGCTGAAGATCAGCACTGCAGGAATCACAGCTCACTGCTGACAGATGAGTATGTTTAGAAGAATAGTAGCTTTTTGAAAATTTTGACGGGGGAAAACATAGGGAATATCTTTTGAAAACAAAAAGAGAGAGACGATATGTAGAGTCAGTTGTTTTTCCAAGACTGAAGCAGTCCCAAGAACTAAAATTATTCCCCAGGAACAATTTATCTGGAATAGAATTTGGATGTGATTTTTCTATTTATGTTTGTTTGTTTTAATCTGAAAAAATAACAAATGTATTTATTTTTAGGGATATTATAAGATATTAATTTTCAGTGCAGAATCAGGATCTGGTCTTCTTCCTTCTTTTAGATCTCACCTTCATCAGCTAGACTAGCACCTGTGAATCCTTTTCATTCATATCTTCCTTGGGGCAAGAATAGGAGGAAATTTAAAAATTGTAACCATTAGGCATTGGGCAGGTTGATGGGAAATTTGTCTTGATTCTGGAGAGAACACCAAGCTGAAAAGTTAAGAAAAAAGCAAAAGCAAATTTTACCTTCAGGATTAATCTTAAATTATCTCTCTTTCCTGCTGTTTACATGACTCTCAGGTGTATCGGCTGATACATGCTTGTATGAATTCAGGACCTCTAGGGTCTTGGAGTTGAGTCTTCTTTACCAGAAAGTAGAAAAAGCGATAAAAGGCCAAAGTTCTGGAACTGGTCTGTTTCTTGTTGGTAACATCAATCACCTTGGACAAGACCCCAGGGATGGAAACAATCAAGTGCAGGAGACCTCCCAGACCACAGGATTACGGAGGTTCTCACTCCCCAGGACCACCTGAGCTTTCTGGTTGGTGCCCATTTGGACTTGCCTCTACTTTAAAATGACCCCCTCTCAGATTAGCAAAAGTGACTGTTGGATTTCCCCCCAGTTTACACTTGATGTGATTTCTGGGCAAACCCTTTCTTGGCTTTGGTGACTCTGTCTTATACCTCAGCTGTGGATAAAAGGAACGGACACCCTAGCCCCACCTCATCCCCAGGGGTCCACTTGGATGGGTTCCCTCCCTAGTTCTTTCCAGAAGGGAGGTCACAGGGAGAAAGAAATAGCCCAACAACTACCAGTATCCAAGGAACTGAGGACTCTGTGAGTGGATGAAGCATTTTGTTTTGGTCTTTGGTTAGCTTTGTAGGATCTAGGAACACAAAGATGTTTGTCAACAGAGGTAAATTGCCAGAAAATAAGGGAAAATGGAAGTGAGAGAGAAAGGGAATAAGAAAAGGTTCTAGAGGAAGTAAATTGGAGGACATGAAAAGAGAGGGCCTGCAAAATTATTGTTTTTGAAAATGAGAAGGAACACATGTCTCATCTAAGAGGAGAATATAAGATGATGGTGTATGAAGACGTAGAGAAACCATGAGATGGGAAGGAGCATGATGTATGGTACATATTTTGACTGGACTATTATATGAGAGATGAGAGATGTGTTAGAGATAATAGAATTATGAGATGCAGCATATTGAATGTGTGTTCAAGAAGTAGAGAATGGAATTGAAAATATTGGAAAGGAAAAAGGTAATTAAAAAATTTGAGCAATTTTGAGGAAGAGACATTGACCACACAGAAAAGGAAATTATAGTAATTGGAATTAAAATCTCAAAGGATTATGAAAACTAAAGAAAAAAGTAACAAACTAAAAGATCTGAAGTGATTGCGAATGTAGTATAGAGAGTCTAAAGATGGAAAATATGGAAGAGATTTAAGAGAAATAGAGGATAAAATGAGAAACAAAGACACTTTTAATTGGAATTGGATTAAATGTCTGAGAAATTTTCAGAAGACATAAATCACCGCAGTACGGAGCTATTGGAAATCTCTGATTTACTATATATTTATTTTGGGTAAACCAGAGAACACCAAACACAAAAAGGAGTTCTTAAGATCAGTCAGAGGGAAAAGACTGATTATCTATAACAATGATAAAAATTATGGCAAATTTCTTATAAGGAATGATAGAAGACAGAAAACAATGGAATAAAATAAAATTATTAAAAAGAATTAATGGCCAATCTAGAATTTTATGCCCACCTAAATTATTGTTTGAGAATAAGCACAGAAGAGAAATATTTTCAGACCAAACCTCTAGTTTTTCCCAACAGACTTTCACTGGTGGAACTTTGAAAGAATTCACAGGAAGAAATTGAATCTGAAAGGAATGACTAGAGGAAGAAAAATGATGAACAAAGAAACTGATAAAATGTGAGAAATCTAAACAGATTAAATAATAATATTAATATAATTAATGCAAAGATTAAAAACTTACTGCAATAAAGTGGGCAACTGTTACACATGTGAAAGAAGGAAATGATCAGAGAAGAAGTGTTCTGATATCCTTAAATTGTTTGGCGGAAGGATGGAGATGCTGACAAAAGTTAGCCTCTGTTATATTGCATGTGTGATAGACTTTTCCAGCACTCAAGGACATCTGTTTCAACACTTCTTCCAAAACATCAAACTTCTTAGTTCCCTTGCAGTTTATCAGGGTTAAGTGATTATTTCTGGGCAATGAAATAGGAGTGAAGGTGACACGTGTCAGTCACTTTAAGGCTGAGGCACTGAAAAGCCACTTGTACAACCCTCCTTCTCCTTCTCCTCTATCCCGGAGAACATGACATCCTCAGAGCTGCCTGGATTATTGAGAACAGCTGTTGAAGTGCATTTGCATTAGCAAGAAATGAACTGTTGTTAGGTTAAGCCACTGAGATTTGAAGATTGTTTATACTGTAGCCTTGCTTATTTTCTCCTGGTGAATAGAGCATGCATGTTTAGTTATAAGCATAACCATTAAGAGAATGTAAATATATGACATAAATTTAAGGGAATGTAGGTGGAAATTATGAATAAATATACAAAGGAGGGAGGAAAACTGCAAAGAAAGGTAGGCTATAAGTAGAAAAATATGGTAAACTCAAATATATACACAGAGAAATGACACATAGATATGATGTACACAGAGAAATTTTAATGCACATTAAGAAACAAAGCATTCTAGTTAAAAGACAGATTATCAGACTGGATTTTTAAAAATCTACCTTCTGTTTATATTATGCTCATCCAAATATAAAGAGGTAGAAAAATTGAAATTAAATATAGAGAAAAAGACACACCATAATGATAAAGGAAAGCTGGAGTAGCTATATTAAAATCATAAAAAGTCAATAAAAGGGTCACTAACATAATGGAGCTTCAAATCACCAGTGAGATAAAAAATTGAAAACCTGTGTACCCGGAATAGTAGAGCAACAGTAGCAAGTATTACAAAGGATGATAAATTACCAAGTATTAAAAAGTGATAATCGTGTTAGGGGATTTAAACACACCTCTCCCAGTAAAGTTTAGATCGGATGAACAAAGACTCTACTAAGCAAGTTCACAATTACAAGCTTGGTATTATCAATATATATAAATCTTTGTACAGAACGATTAGAGAATATTCATTTTTCTCAAGTTATCAGGGGATATGTATGCAAATTAACTCCATACAAGGCCTTAAAAGTAAGTCTCACTAAAGTGCAAAGTACCAGTTTCTACAGAACGTATGCTGAACATAATGAAATGAAATTGGAACTCTAAAAACTAAGTAAATAACTCAAAAATAAACCTAAAAATGTAAAACACACCCATGCATCTAAATAATCTATGGTTCAAAGAAGAATTCGTAATTGAAATTAGAAAATTAAAGAGAACAATAATGGAAATAATACATTATGAAACTGATAAGATGCACACAAATGCAGTATTTAGAGGGAAATATATAACCTTAACTACTTATATTAAATAACATTGCTATTACTTCAAAAAATCAATAAGATTCAAATTTAATGAGCAAAGTATTCTAATAAAGAAGTTAGTAAAAAAAAGTACAAAAGCAATACAAATGATGTAGAAAGAAAGCTATAATTCCAAAGGTTAGAGATTAATAAATTAGAAAAAAGCCAGAAATTAATTGTTTTAAATAACTTAAAGACTAAGTAAATTTATGACAAGATTGATCAAAAATAAAAAAACAATTTGAGGAAGAACATATATTTACAAAAATAGAAATGAAAAGACAATGTAAGTATAAAGTAGTGATTCAAAAAGACTAAAATATTATGAACAAGTTATGCCAATAAATGAAAATATCTATACAAAAGAGACAATTCCTAGAAAACAATGTCACCAAAACTAACTGAAGAAGAAAAGTGAACCTAATAACTATTAAGTTAATTAAGTCTATATTTAAATATCTACCAAGCAGACATAATTTTTAAAGGTCAAGTTCAGAAAGAAGGAAGAACTTCTGAGTCCTTCCAATATTCAAGGGAAAAAAATGCCAGTCTTATGCAATCTCTTCCAGAGAATAGAAAAAGAAGGAGGGTACCACAGTTTTTTACAAAACTTTGATAACTTTGATACAAGATCTAGAAAAATGACAGAATAAGAACTATAGGTAAGTAAAGAAATTGGGCCAGTAATTTAATCTACATCAAGCCCAATTTATTTCATGAACCTTGATGCAAACTCAAATCATTTATTTCATAGATATATGTTTTAAATATATCCATCAACATCTGTTTTGGATGCTGTAATTTGTCTCCCACATCTCCCTTTCAGGAGTAAGTTACTATTTCCCCAGCTATCGGGAGTGCCAGCCTTTGATAACCCACAGCTAAATCCTCCTCTGCCTTTGGACAAAAGCTGCTGCTTCTCCCAAGGATATGTCATCCTCATCCAGAGTCAGCCAATATCTAATACCTGGTGCATGCTGGGATACAAAGTCCCAGCCCCCTGCCTCAGGGAAGACAACTCTGGACATCCAGATCAGCTGCAGCCTCCCTGTGGGGTTGACTGGGGCCTCTGTTGCAGTTACTTCACAATTCCACCACCACTCCCTGTCCAGTCCTGCTTCCTTCACTGCCAGGTGGTGTTCAAGAGCTCACTCTCCATTTGCACTTTTTGTGCGAATCTCCATCTCAGTGTCTGTTTCCAGGGAAAGCAGTATCTACAAATTTAATATAAGTTAGGGTTACCTAAAGAATGCAAAGATGGTTTAACATAAAAAACTATCAGTTTAATTCATCATATTAAGGAGATTAAGTGAAAAGTCATTTAAAAGTCTCAAAGACTGCAGAGAAAACACAGAATTCAATACTCATTTATAATACCATGAAAACAAAATAATGGCACCAAAATCCTTTGTAATTCAATAATAGAACTTCCTTGTCTGGGAAAGAAATTCTATCAAAAACATGTAGCAAATTTAACGGAGAAATTTCACAAGCATTCTCTTTAAAGCCAAGTTCCAGGCAAAGATATCTGCTGTGACCCCTTCTATACAATTGTGGAATTCCTAGCTGGGTACTAAGAAAAGGAAAATAATTAAGCAGTATAAATATTAGAAAGAAGGAAAGGAAATATCTTTATTTCAAATGATACAATTTTCTATGTTGAAAACAGACAAATCTACAAATTTATATTTGTAATAGTAAAAGTGCGTAGCAAGAACGCTCGATAACAGATTTAAAATATATTGCATTGCTTGAAGTTCTGATACATGTGACAACATGGATGGACCTTGAAGACATTACGTTGAGTGAAATAAGCCAGACACTAGAGGACAAATATTGTATGATCTCACTGATATGAAATAATGAGGATAAGCAAACTCAGAGTAAGAATCTAGAATATAGGTTACCATGAGATGGGGTGGGGATAGGAAATAGGGAGGGAAGGCTTCAAATATACAGCATTTCTATTTGGGATGATGGAAAAGTTTTGGTAATGGATGATGGTGATGGTAGCACAACATTGGGAATGTAATTAACAGCACTGAATCACATATTTGAATGTGGTTAAAAGGGGAAAATTTTATGTTTCCATATATTATTAGAATAAAAAATTTAAAAAAATCAATGGAACTGCACAAATAAACCCTAAATTGAACCTGGAAAACAGTTAATAGTACACTTATAAAAATGTGCTTTTATCAATTGTAACAAATGTGCCACACCAATTCAAGGTGTTAATAATAGGATGTTATATGTGAATCCTGTATTTTATGCATGATTGTTCTGTAAATCCACATTCTCTAAAAAAAATTTGCATTCCTACACAATAACATTAGTTAGGAAATGTGATTAGAAGTTAAATATTTAATTTTAAAATTAAAATTTAAAGTAGAAAACAAAATTTACAAATACAAAAATGTAAAGTTTATTGTAATTAAATATAACCAATTTGTTAATATATAGTGGAATTTATAAAATGCTCTCCAAAGACATTAAAATGACCTAAACAAATGGAAAGATAAACCATATACACTAATAAGAAGAATCAATATCATAAAGATATCAATTCTTCCCAAAGGAATTTTTTTTTTTAATCATCATTTTATTGAGATATATTCACATACCACACAGTCATACAAAACAAATTATACTTTCGATTGTTTACAGTACCATTACATAGTTGTACATTCATCACCTAAATCAATCCCTGACACCTTCATTAGCACACACACAAAAATAACAAGAATAATAATTAGAGTGAAAAAGAGCAATTGAAGTAAAAAAGAACACTGGGTACCTTTGTCTGTTTGTTTCCTTCCCCTACTTTTCTACACATCCATCCATAAACTAGACAAAGTGGAGTGTGGTCCTTATGGCTTTCCCAATCCCATTGTCACCCCTCATAAGCTACATTTTTATACAACTGTCTTCGAGATTCATGGGTTCTGGGTTGTAGCCAAAGGAATTTATAAATTTAATGGAATTCCAATAAAATTTCCTACAGGGTTTTTCACTGACCTTGATAAGCTTATTAAAAATCTTACATGAAAGAGAAGGGGCCTAAGAAATACCATCACAGTTTTTTTTTTTTAATTAAAATTATAAAATTTTAAACGTCAGGAAATTGTCTGAATAGATATTGTAGTAGTCATTAAAGCTGGGACTCTCTCTGCCTAATGGTTTGGAAGCAGAAGTGTTGTGTGCCATTTTTAGGTCAGATAATTTAACTGCTGTTATTGAAGATACAGAGCAATAGGAACTTCCATTCACTGGCATGCAAATTTCACTGTTATGAATTTTGAGATATATGTTAAAGAATTCACAAACATACACATTTTACAATGGGACAAGCTCAAGAATGTTTATGAGAGCATTTTTTGCAAAAGTAGATGTTAGTATCAATCCAAATCTCCATCAACAGGAGTGTGCCAGTTTGAATGTATTATGTCCCCTAAATGCCGTTATCTTTGATGTAATCTTGTGTGGGCAGACCTATCAGTGTTGATTAGATTGGAATTCTTTGAGTGTTTCCATGGAGAAGTGCCCCACCCAACTGTAGGTGATAACTCTGATGAGATAATTTCCATGTAGGTGTGACCTTGCCCATTCAGTGTGGGCCTTGATCAGTGGAGCAATATAAACGAGCTGATGGGCAGAGGGAACTCAGTGCAGCTGTGAGTGACATTTTGAAGAGGAACTACAGCCAAGAGGGACACTTTGAAGAATGCACAGGAACTGAGAGAGGAGCTGCAGATGATGGGACAGTTTGAAGACAGCCATTGAAAGCAGACTTTTGCTCCGGAGAAGCTGTGAGAGGAAAAACACCCCAAGAGCAACTAAGAGTGACATTTTTGAGGAACTGCAGCCTAGAGAGGAACATCCTGGGAAAAAGCCATTTTGAAACCAGAATTTTGGAACAGACGCCAGCCATGTGCCTTCCCAGCTAACAGAGGTTTTCTGGATGCCATTGGCCATCCTCAGTGAAGGTACCCGATTGCTGATGTATTACCTTGGACACTTTATGGCCTTAAGACTATAACTGTGTAACCAAATAAACCCCCTTTTATAAAAGCCAATCCATTTCTGGTGTTTTGCATTCTGGCAGCATTAGCAAACTAGAACAAGGAGAATCAATACATTGAGAGCTAGCCATGTAATGGGATTCTGTGCAGCAGTATAAACAAACAAAGGTGGTATATTGTGTTATTGCTTGCACTTATTCACTCCTCCCATCCATTTCAGAGGATGACACATCATGCCCATTGACCTGTGACCTGCCTCTACCTCTTGTGAGAGCAGCTACTGGTTTTGCATTATTGCTTTGGTGCAGTTGGACTTGGTCCTTCCTCACACCTTGGCCAATGAAGCATGAGCAGATTTGGCTCACGTACATCCAGACAGAAGCTTTAAGATGTGGTGCAAGATTCTTCCAGTTCTCTCTCTGATTCTTCACCTGACTCTGCTGCAAAAACTACATGTCCCATATGGGGGCTGCTCCTTTTGCCTGGATCCAGGAATAAGAAGCTACGTGGAATAGAGCTATAGTCAGAGTCTGGAGCAGAATTGCAACTGACCTGCAGCCTATATGTAAACACGCAAACAGCATACCTTTATTATGAGTCCCTGAGGTTTGGGGCTGTTTGTTACCATAGCAAGACTGACAAATACACTAGAACTATTTGTTTAAATATGGTTAAATCTTGCAAACAATGTGGAGTAAAAAAGCAAGTTGAAGAATATATTCAGTGCAATACCATAAAAAATTCAAAATTTACATCTATACTAAAATTATTGAAAAATTCATGGGGATGATAAACCAAATTCAGAATAGTAGTATATTGAGGGTGGAAGAAGATGAGTTATGTGATATATAATCAGATTGGTATTTCCAAGGCTTTAAAGTTTTTTTTTTTTTAATAATCTATTTCTTAAGCAAAGTGGCTAGTAAAAGTAAATTGAAGCCAAGAGATTGTGCTTTGTAGCCAGAGGTCTGAGTTCAGATCCTGCCTCTCCTTACTTACTTGACAATTTAGTACACTTCACCATGTCTCAGTCTCCTTATTGCATTTATTTAAGAATATTACTGCATTTATTTAAAGAGACTATCAAAGTACCTAGTACTTTAAAGATGCTCAATAAATGTAATTTAAAGATAAAATTTTGTGGAAGTGAAGATCAGTAGGATACAATATTGAGATGATGCAAACATCTGTAAAACCATCTGGCGTGGAATTTAAACTGGAAAAGTTTATTGAGAGATGAGGGGTCTGAAATAATTTTCTGAATGCTGCAGTGTTGTGGGGAGCCGCTTTCCGGGTTAAGGCCTAGTGGACACGCCGCGACCTGCTCCAGAGTAGCCCCCGCCCATCGTTTGAGCCAAGATGGCGCCCGTATCCTGCTTCCGCATATGACGCATGAGGCAGCGGTTGCTGCTAGCCTATTGTACACGCTTGCGTACTGCCAGCACATTGGTTGTAACTATTGTATATAAGAAATTACCCGGGCTAGCCTCGGGGAGACAGCCCACAGGGAGCCGTGCCTGACGGCCGCATAGAGGTTGTTCTCCCACGGGGTATAGGGCCTCGTGTGGAATATGTAACAGAGAAAGTTTTCTTCCTGGCTCCAGTAAAAGGCTTGCACTCACTGCCATTGCGTACCTCAAGTGTCAGTTTGTCTGCGTCTCTCCCTCTTTCCCTCTATTCTCCTTGCCGGCCGAGGACAGGACGCGCGGGACAGAGCGAGAAGGCGCCGGACAAGTGGTGGCCCGTACGGGGCACCGAACCCGCGACCTTGGCGTTATCAGCACCAAGCTCTAACCAACTGAGCTAACTGTACGGGGCACATACCTTTCGCCTCGCTCCTTTTTCACTGCAGCGGACTTCCCGCGCCTGATCAGTGCGAGAAGGTGAGTGTTTCTTTTACGTGAGAGTCAGGGCCCGTGGGTTCTCAGGCGGTCCCGGGGACTCGGAAGAGCTCTCCGAGTGGTTAAAGTACAGCGCCGACTGCAAGCATGGGGCAGTCTGGAAGTTCGCCTTTATTGGCTCCTTTAAAAACCCTCCTGAAGCAGAGGGGTATCTCAGTTAAGAAAAGCTCCCTACAGAGGTTTCTCGGTGATGTTGAAACTTTTGCCCCTTGGTTTCCCTCCACCGGCAGCCTCAGTCTGCCCTCTTGGCTGAAGCTTGGTCACGATATAGACCGGGCGCGTCAGACGGGCGTTTGTCTGGATCCAGTTCTAGTCCCTGTATGGGAGACCGTCCGCGCGGTCCTTGAACTGGAGTCGGCTACAGGCCTAAGTCCGTCCTCCGCCTTGCAAGAGGTACGGCACGCTCTCCAGGAAACCCAGTCGGTGTCATCTGCGGCCGGCTCCCATAAAGGCAAGCAGCCAGAGTTGAGTGGTGGTAGCTCAGACACCTCTGCCTCAGAATCGGGTAGCGATGACGGTGAGGGAGCGGAAGCGCCTCCATTAATTGATTGGGAGGAGCCTCCCGCCCCACCCACGCGGCCTTCCGCCCCGCCGGCTCCTGTCGCCGCGTCACAAGAAACGCCGCGGCTTCCGGCGGGCTGGTTGAGCGGCTCCGCCAAAGGCCCTTGCCGAGAGCTCCCACTAGTGCCCGAATCCGATAATCACGATGGTCCGCCTTTGCGGGACCCGGAGCCCCTTGCAGGCGGGCCGGGGGAGGGGCATCCACAGCCGTATCCCCCACCTGAATACTCAGGCCCCCTAGACCCCATATCATCAGAATGTGGAGGGAGGCATTTCTGGAAATGGGTCCCCTCTTTCACCTTTAGGCCTTTCGGTATACTAGGTGGATACCAACCACTTAAGCCAGAACCATCCCCAGAAATGTACCCGGTTATTATTAACCACCAAGGCAACAACCAATATGAAGCATATGATTACAAACTTTTGAAAGAGCTAAGGCAGGCCGTCCATCAGTACGGCCCCAATGCCCCTTATACCCTGAACATGGTTGAAAACCTCTCCGCCCTAAATCATACGCCCGCAGATATCGTTCAGTTAGCCCGTGCTTGTTTGCCACCAGGCCGATTTATAGATTGGAAAGCGTGGTTTGAAGAGTTAGCTGAGGAACAAGCGGCTAGGAACGCAGCGGGAAGACATGGCGCGTGGAATACAGACATGCTGTTGGGGAGGGGAGCCCATGCCCAAAATCAAACGCGGTTCCCTCAAGAGGTCTATGCCCAAATCTTCCGTTGTTTCGTGGGAGCTTGGAAAAAGCTGACAGGTGAGGGAGAGGCTCAAGCCTCGCTCAGTAATATTCATCAGGGCCCCACAGAACCTTTTGTGGACTTTGTAGCCAAAATGCAAACTGCAGCCGAGAGAATTTTCTCAGATCCAGGGGTGGCAGAGACTGTAGTTAAACAAATGATATTTGAACAGTGTAATAAAGAATGTAAAGTTATTTTAGCACAAAACAGAGGAAAACAGCTGACGGACTGGGTTCGGCTTTGCAGAGATGCTGGCAGCCCGTTAACTAATGCAGGTCTAGCTGCCATGCTAGCCAACTCCTTGCAAGTGTCTGCAAAGAAATCTAAAGAACTAGAAATGAAGCCCAGAGGATGTTATCATTGTGGCCAGCTGGGACATATTAAGAGGAACTGTCCCAATAAAGGTCAACCACCTGCCACTCCACAGTTTGGTAGACCATATGCAGCAACCAGACTATGTGGCCGTTGCCACAAGGGACCTCATCGCGCAGAAGACTGTAGGTCCGCCTTCGATGCGCAAGGTGTGCGCCTTTCTGGCCGTCCTGAACAGGACCCAAAAAACGGGCAGGGGGGGTCCACCCTTTCGGTGGGCCCCCCTGCATGCCATCCGGCAACACGAAGCCCGCCCAAATTCGCGCATCCCCTGGGTCAGCGGGACTGGACCTCTGTGCCACCTCCAGACTCGTACTGACCCCCTCCATGGGTGTCCAGTTGGTAGGGACCTCCTTTAAAGGGCCCTTGCCAGCAAAGACTGTTGGGCTCATAATAGGGAGAGCATCCACAGCCCTAAAGGGACTAAGTGTCATACCAGGTGTTGTGGATTCAGATTTCACAGGTTACGTCCAGATTATGGTACAATCTCAGCAAGGTACGCTGGTCATTGCAAAAGGTGACAAGCTGGCACAGCTCTTGCTCCTACCCAGCTTGCATACACTCTTTCAGAGTAGACCCAGACAGAGAGGAGATAAGGGATTTGGGTCTTCAGGAGAAGTTTTTGAGGGCTTCCATATGTCTCTGGAGTCTCGACCCATGCTGACTATCAAGGTACAAGGCAGATCTTTCCTAGGCCTGCTAGATACCGGGGCCGATCGGTCGATTATCAGACAACAGGACTGGCCCTCCACCTGGCCGACGTGCAAGGCGGAAGATATCATCAGAGGAATAGGCCAGGTTTCGGCACCCATGCTGAGTGCCGCTGCCCTTCATTGGGCAGACGAAGAAGGACACCAAGGTAGTTTTCAGCCATATGTATTAGCCCTGCCTGTTTCCCTGTGGGGAAGAGACGTTCTTACCCAGATGGACGTTACCTTGACCAGTGGTTGCTCCCCAACCTCTAAGCGATTGTTAAAAGGAATGGGATATGTCCCTGGCAAAGGCTTAGGAGCCTCGTTACAGGGACGTGTAGAGCCCATACAAGCTACCTCCAACATTGTCAAGCAAGGCCTGGGTTTTTCCTGGGGGCCACTGAGGGAATGTTCCCACCCACACCCATAAAGCTAAAATGGAAGACCAAATCTCCGGTTTGGGTGCCTCAGTGGCCCTTATCACGGGAAAAGCTCTCCGCATTACACACTCTGGTGTCAGATCAGCTAAGAGAGGGCCACCTCATTCCCTCCACATCACCTTGGAACACCCCTATTTTTGTTATAAAGAAAAAATCAGGCAAGTGGAGGTTGCTGCACGATTTAAGAGCCATCAATAATTGCATGGAGCCTTTAGGGCCCGTTCAGATGGGGTTGCCCCTCCTTTCGGCCCTGCCAGAGCGTTGGCCTGTTATCATCTTAGATATCAAAGACTGTTTCTTTTCTATCCCACTCCACACAGAGGATACCCAAAAATTTGCTTTTACTGTGCCCTCTCTAAACCAAGAGGAGCCCTGTCACCGCTTTGAGTGGACAGTCCTGCCCCAGGGCATGACCAACAGCCCTACCATGTGTCAGTTGTATGTCGCTGCACAGTTGGCCGATACCCGGCAGCAATTCCCCAAAGTAAGGATCCTTCATTACATGGATGATATCTTGCTGACTCATGAAAGCCCAGATCTCCTTAACGCTGCACTATCACATTTGGTTCTTACACTTAGAGAGGTCAATCTTGAAATAGCCCCAGAGAAGATCCAGATGACCGAGATTGTCACCTTCCTGGGAGCAAAACTTACGTCTACTCAAGTCTCCCCCCAAAAGGTGTCTCTCAGGTTAGATAACCTGAACACCCTCAATGACCTACAAAAGCTCATGGGAGACATAAATTGGGTTCGCCCATATCTGAAGTTACCCAATGCCGAATTAAGACCCTTGTTTGACTTGCTTAAAGGGGATCCGGACTTAGCTTCGCCCCGGTCCTTCACCCCTGAAGCAAGACAAGCACTATGCCAAGTAGAACAGGCACTCAGTAGTGCCACGTTAAAAAGAATAAACCCTGATAAGCCTTTCGAAGCTTGCCTGCTGCCGACGGTGTCACAGCCCACGGCGGTGCTGTGGCAACAGGGGCCATTGCTCTGGATCCACCCCGGAGTTTCTCCAAAAAAGATCTTAGAGCATTACCCTACCGCAGTTGCAGATCTGGCCCTGGAGGCCATCAAGAAGGCCATCCAACACCTTGGCCAACCACCAAAAAACCTTAGAGTACCCTACTCTCTCCCACAAATTGAGGTGCTTACCGGATGTATAGATCAGTGGGCTGTTCTCCGATGCACCTTTTCGGGATGTATTAATAACCAATATCCCAAAGACCCCCTCTTACAGTTTGTCACCCAACATCCGGTAATCTTTCCCAAAGTGACTTCGTCTAGGCCACTAGCGAACGCCCTCACCGTGTACACGGATGGCTCCAGCTCCGGTACAGGGGCGTATTGTGTGGAAGGGGACACTCCCAAAACAGTGTTTTTTCAACCACAAAAACCGCAGTGGGTTGAATTGCAGGTTACTATTACAGTCCTGAGAGAGTTTCCTGGCCCCCTGAATATTGTCTCTGATTCCCTTTATGTCGTAAATTCTCTACAAATCCTAGAAACTGTGGGCATTATAAAATGCTCCTCCACTGTAAGCACATTCTTTCTCGAGCTGCAAAAGACGATTCATACTAGGCAACATCCCTTTTACACAACTCACATTAGGGCCCATACAGGCCTACCTGGTCCCGTGGCCCAAGGAAATCACCTAGTAGATGTGGCCACTCGACAGCCACACGTCTTCCCCGTGCTGACACCATATCAGCAAGCCCGAGAGTTCCACGCCAAATTTCATATCAATGCAGGTACCCTGGCTAAGCGGTTTAGTATACCGCGAGCGGCCGCTAGAGACATAGTCCGAGCTTGTGGAAATTGTGTTACTCAGCAGCATATCCCATCTGTGGGAGTTAACCCTAGAGGTCTCGTCCCAGGAGACATTTGGCAAATGGATGTCACTCATCATTCAGAGTACAGAAAAATCAAATACCTGCATGTGTCAGTAGACACATGTTCTCAAATATTATTTGCCTCTGCTGAGACAGGAGAAAAGGTCCACCAAGTCATTGCACACTGCCTTGCCGCTTGGGCAGCGTGGGGCAAGCCAAAAATGTTAAAGACAGATAACGGACCTGCTTATACCAGTAAAACTTTCCAAAAATTTTGTGATAATATGGGAGTACAATTGAAGCATGGAATCCCTTACAACCCTCAAGGACAAGGTATCATTGAAAGAGCACACAGGTCTCTGAAAGACTTGCTCAAAAAACAGAAAGAGGGGATAGGTCACGGCCTATCCCCAAAAGCTCAACTGTCTGTAGCCTTATTCACGTATAATTTCTTAAATGAAAATTCACAGGGCATGACACCTGCCCTTCAGCACACCACCCCGAGTCCTCCACATAGAGGTCTAGTCCGATGGAAGGATGTCCTGTCAGGACAATGGCAAGGCCCTGACCCCGTGCTCAGCTGGGCCAGAGGCTCTGTTTGTGTCTTCCCACAGGAACCAGGACGTCAACCGGTGTGGGTTCCGGAGAGATTGGTGAGAACCGTATCAACGCCCGAGAGCGCTGAGAAGCTGCAGCCTGACCAACTGGGGAACCCCCAACATGACACAAGAGACCCAACCTTCAACGCCGGTGACGACCAGCAAGATGACCAGCAAGATGATGAGAATGATCCTGACCGCCTCCCCGTCGTCCAGGGGGAGGACCGGTGATCCCAACCCCTATTCCCCTATAAATACCCTCCTGATTTGTTTTCTCTTTCTTAGCAGTGTTGCAGTGGTTCAGGGAGAAGATCAGTTCCTCTGGGGCCTCTGGCACCATCCCCCGACGCTAGCTCCCTTTTCTGCGGGGTCTCCCGCCTCTCCTCAGTTCTTCACTCCTAATTTAACTCTTAGCCTCCGTCATCTACCTTTGCCTGCCAATGTTTCCTCCATAACCTTCAACGAGACCTTTCCTCTAACCGATGACACGCTGATCCTTTCATTTGCTAATCGCTCTATAGCTAATTGTTCCTGCGCAAACAGCACAAGTACTGCCTGTGATACCCATTGCACTCAGGTGACTTTTGGAGTCTTGCTAGAATTTCTTAATACCTCGGCTGGCTATCAACAGGATTGTGAGGGGTTGCTTAACAAAAATGAGACGAAAAGATGCCTCAAGCTTTCTGGGTTTAGACCAACAGTCCTTAACTGCTCTCGAGATCCTGATGTCCCGCAGCCTCCTTTCCCCCCTTGCGCGCATGATCTACACAGGAAAGCCACTCTGGAGGACTTCTCTTGGCACAGCTGTATGCCCGTGAGGCACCCGTTCCTCTTAAGTGAGGACTGGTGGCTCTGGTCCGTGCGCCCTCACATACGTAATTTCACAGCAATAAGCAAGATCCGAAAATATACTGAGGCATCGGCGTGGGGTACCGTAAACCAATGTCGAGAACCATTAATCGACCCCAAAGCCTCCCGTATCCAAACCTTCGCTCAGCATTTGGCCTGCAACCCCCTGGGGGCATGTCTGGACCTGCGCTATTTCATGCTATTGAATGGTACCCTTACCAACACGTCAACCGACGCGACGGGTAACTCTACCACTGCCAATTGTTCTTTTTCGGGTGCAGAGGGAACATATGCTGATAAGAATTGTTCCTTCCCTTTGCACAGGCAGGTTTGTGTGCTCCCTCCCTTCGCCTTTCTACTCTCTACAGAGCCTACCTTCAACTGTTCCAGCGTCCCCTGTACCCTGTCTGAATGCTGGAACGGATTCCCTCCCTACGCCATCCTAACCTACCGTCCCAGCTATGTTTGGGTCCCGGTCAACACCACTGATTGGGTAGGCCCTATTACCCAGGTTGTGTCAACGGAAAACTTTCCGTTTTCTGGGCCTGTTAATCCCTCCCTTAACAGGAAACCAAGAAGTGTTAAAGGCTGGCTGTGGAACCTCGGCGGCATCGTCGCTTCATTGTTCGTCCCAGCAGTGGGGAATGCGGTGCTTCAAGCCTGGACAACGGAGCAGATCGCCCTGACGATGGAAACAGTCAACACTTTAGCCAATGCCACCCGGGACGCGTTGCACGCCCACAATCTAATGTTAGAATTGAATTCGCAAGCAATCCAGAAAATGCAAAGTGAAATACAGGAACTTGGACAGGAGATAGATGGGCTCTGGAAAACAGTCGAGCAACTGTGTGACACCCGATGGATCCTTTTCAGACTTTGCGTCACTCCGGTCAGGGCCAATGTAACTGCTAACACCCACAAAGTCTCTGACTGGCTTAAAAATACTTATCTGCCAACTTTTACCAATCTTACCCAGCAGGTGGACGTCAGCCTGGACAAGATTGGGACCGTTAAGTTGACCCCCGTTAAGTTCAACCTTGCCAGTTTGGTAATTGACCTGTGGAACCGAGTTACCTCCTGGTTTTCATGGCCCAATCTGACCACTTGGGTTCTCCTCGCTATAGGGTTGTTGGTGGGTTTAGTAATCGTCAAATGCCTGTTAGAACGCTTGTTTCAAGCACAGCAGCAACTGCGCGTTACCACTATGATGGCTATGTCTTCAACCTGTAGTACTTCTGACAGTAGCTTCTATACTGATCGATCCCCGTCCCGGCCACTCGGGGTGGGGCGCTCTGGGGCCAGGTTCGCGGCAAAGTCCATGGCCGTATCCCGGATATAACATATAGCTCCAGCAGTCTTAATTTTTGTCTCAGGCGAGTCTCTTAGGCGGAGTCCCAGTTGTGGCCAGACTGGACTCTGGCCATTGCACAGAGACGCCTAGTGACGCCTTTGACGCTGGTTGCCACTCTCCTGCCCCAACCGTCTTTCCCCAGTTACGAGGCGAAGTACTGTAGGGAGAGTCACGTTGTTTCCAGCTCACGGGCTCTCCGGTCTCTATATGAGGTAAGCATTCTGGTCGGTGCCAGAGGTTCCGCCGTAAAATGGCAGGGGCCTAGTCCAGACTCCCCAAAGCACCAAAACATGTAGTGGGTCACTCAGGCCCACGGGAGTACACTCATCAATGGAGACACTGGGTTGAAATATATAAAAAAGGGGGAGATGTGGGGAGCCGCTTTCCGGGTTAAGGCCTAGTGGACACGCCGCGACCTGCTCCAGAGTAGCCCCCGCCCATCGTTTGAGCCAAGATGGCGCCCGTATCCTGCTTCCGCATATGACGCATGAGGCAGCGGTTGCTGCTAGCCTATTGTACACGCTTGCGTACTGCCAGCACATTGGTTGTAACTATTGTATATAAGAAATTACCCGGGCTAGCCTCGGGGAGACAGCCCACAGGGAGCCGTGCCTGACGGCCGCATAGAGGTTGTTCTCCCACGGGGTATAGGGCCTCGTGTGGAATATGTAACAGAGAAAGTTTTCTTCCTGGCTCCAGTAAAAGGCTTGCACTCACTGCCATTGCGTACCTCAAGTGTCAGTTTGTCTGCGTCTCTCCCTCTTTCCCTCTATTCTCCTTGCCGGCCGAGGACAGGACGCGCGGGACAGAGCGAGAAGGCGCCGGACACAGTGTGGTACAGTAAGGATGTGAAGAGTAAGTTAAAGAGTGAGAGCAGCAATAGGTTCTCCTTTGGAGTTGTTTATAGGGAAATACTGTGGCTAGGGAAATCCATATTGTAGTTTGGATGAGATGACTGCAGAACTTCAGTAGAAAAGCCATGGATTTCAATGACAATTCAATTTGCAATTAAACAGGTTTTTCAGAGAACTGATACAAAAGTTGGTGAGGGAACAATGGTCTGTGGAAGGAAGGCTTTTAAGTGGATAAGAATGAATTGGCAGAACCTGAGGGGGTAGTGGGTTGCACACAGAAATGTAGGCTTGGAAAACCAGGAGAATGGAGGTGAAGGATGGAAGGAGAGTTTAGGGGTGTGTTAGTGCTGAGGGAGTCGGAAGATCCCCACAGGTCTGCCTGGGAGGAGGGTTGGCTTTGCATCCCTTTGTCCTCCAGAACCTGGGCTAGAGATTTCCTTTCTCAACTTGCTTATGCTATGAGAAAAATGCACGCATTCTAAGTTGACAAACCTTGCTCCTATTAAATAACTTCTCCTTTGATATTTGAGTGACACTATAAGAAGAGAAATCTAGATAGTCAAATATCTTTAAGGCCATTGGCTTGGCTCCTTTTAAGCCGGTGGATCTCTTTAGACTAGATATAGAGATTCTCAGCCTTGGCTGCATAACAGTATTACTTGGGTCCTTTTAAAACCCAGCAGAAAGAAGACGGTGGCATAGAGAGGAGTGGATGCTAGTTAGACCCCCTGGAACAACTAATAAACAACTAGGAACAACTAGTAAATAATCTGGAATAACTGCAGGGGAACAAACGTGACTGTCCACTCATCACACACCAACCTGAATTGGGAGGAATGCCTGAGATCACAGCATAAAGTCTGTAAATAAAAACTATGGATCCAAGCCAGGAGCCCCATCCCCCCACGGCCCAAACTGCAAAGTCTTGCTGTGCTAGAGAGCAGCACTCTCCGAGCAAGCGAATGTAGCTCAACCCAGCTCCAACTGAGGTTTTAATAAACAAATGTGGACTGCTCAATACAAGCTGCAAATCCCCCAAAAGCAGACAGAGGCTTTTGGTAATGATTGACCATAGAGAGCTGGAGGACCTCTCTGGGAGGGAGGGGGAACCCAGAGGACTGGGTGCTGTCTTTGGCTGATGGGTGAAACTGAGGGGGACCTCAGGCTGATCCTGAAGGGGGGATTTCTGTTTCTTTTCTGGCTCAGTGGAGAAAGCCTCAGCCATTTTCAGTTCCAGTGCTCTGACCAAACAAGGGTGGAGATAGCAGAGTCAGAGAGACTATTGAAATGTAAATGACTTCTCCCTAGGGGTTGTATCTTCCCTAAGCAGAAGAAGGTGGTGCCAAGCTCTACTACCTGCCTTACATTCAGAACCAAACCCCAGAGCCTGGAGAAAAACAGCCATAGGCCACACCTCCTGACACCAGTCAGGAGCTACAGACTATCAGGCACCACCTGCTGGGCAAAAAAGCACAGTGACTTGAGGCCTCATAGTGTGCATCAATCTTCTAAGACACCCTCAGGGAAACCAGTAACTATTTTCTCCTTCTAAGATCTGAGCCTGTTCTGGTCTGGGAAAACCTGAATGGGGTAACCAAAGAAACCAGATGCCCAGACAACAGAAAACTACAACCTACACTAGGAAAGACGAAGCTATGGCCCAGTCAAAGGAACAAACTTATTCTTCAACTGAGATACAGGAATTTAAACAAACTAATGCTAAATCTATTCAAAAAGTTTAGGAAAGATATGGCAAAAGAGATGAAGTGTATAATGAAAACCCTGGGCATACATGCGGTAGAAATCGAAAGTTTGAAGAAACAACTGGCAGAATCTATGGAAATGAAAGGCACAACACAAGAGATGAAAGACACAATGGAGACATGCAACAGTAGATCTCAAGAAGCAGAAGAAAACACTCAGGAACTAGAGAACAAGGCACCTGAAAGCCTACACACAAAAGAACAGATAGGGAAAAGAGTGGAAAAATATGAGCAACTTCTCATATTGAATGACAACACGAAACACTGGAATGTATGTGTCATTGGTGTCCCAGAAGAAGAGAAAGGAAAAGGGCAGAAGCAGTAATAGAGGAAATAATCAATGAAAATTTCCCATCTCTTATAAAAGACATAAAATTATCGATCCAAGAAGTGCAGCATACCCCAAATGGTATAGATCTGAATAGGCCTACACCAAGACACTTAATAATCAGATTATCAAATGTCAAAGATAAAGAATCCTGAAAGCAGCAAGAGAAAAGTGATCCATCACATACAAAGGAAGCTTGATAAGACTGTGTGCAGATTTCTCAATAGAAACCACAGAAGCAAGAAGGAAGTGGGGCGATATATTCAAGGCACTGAAAGAGAAAAACTACCAACCAAGAATCTCATATCTGGCAAAGCTGTCCTTCCAATATGAGGGAGAGCTTAAAATATTCTCTGACAAACAGACAATGACAAAGTTTGTGAATAAGATGCCTGCTCTATAGGAAACACTAAAGGAAGCACTGCAGACAGAAAGGAAAAGACAGGAGCGAGAGGTTTGGAACACAATTTTGGGAGATAGTAACACAGCAATTTAAGTACATGGAACAAAGATGACTGTGAGTATGGTTGAAAGAGGTAAGTTAGGAGCATGTGGGACATCAGAAGGAAGGAGGAAAGGTAAGACTGGGGCTATATAACTCAGTGAAACCTAGGGTGCTCAACGATTGTGATAAAAGGTAGAAATATGTTTTTACATGAGGTAGAACAAATGAATGTCAACATTGTAAGGTGTTAAAAATAGGGTGGGATTGGGGTGAAAATACAGTCAATGCAAACTAGAGAGTATAATTAACAGAAACATTGTATTATGCTTCCTTTAGTATAATAAAGGCAATATACCAAAGCTAAATGCATATGGCAGGGGCATAGGGGCATAGGGGAAGGGTATGGGACTCTTGGCATTGGTGATGTTGTCTGAGTCTTTATTCTACTTTAGTTTAATGCTGTCTTTCTTTGTTGCTTCCTAGTGGTCATTTTTTTTTTTATCTCTCTCTTTTTTCTTTTTCTTTTGTCTCTCTACTTTCTTTGACTCTTCTTCCTTCTTTGTGGAAGAAATGGAGATGTCCTTATATAGATAGTGGTGATGGTACTGAATACATAAATATGTGACTATACAGGGAACCATCAATTGTGTGTGAACCATTGATGTGTGAACAAAACCGTCTTAAAAAAAGGGGATTGATGAAGAAACTTTGAAGGCACTATATTGGTTGAAATGAGACAAACACATAAGGACAAATATTGCAGGGTCTCACTGGTAGGAACCAATTATAATATGTAAACTCATAGACATGAAATATAAGTTACCAGTATATAGAACGAGGCTAAAGAATGGGGAGCGGTTGCTTATTATGAGCAGAATATTCAACTAGGGTGAACGTAAACGTTTGGAGATAGACAGAGGTGATGGTAGCATGTTGTGAGAATAACTAAGTGCTGAAAGGTATGTGAAGGTGGTGGAAAGGATAAGCTCAGAGTCACGTATGTTACCAGAAGGAAAGTTGGAGGTTAAAAGATGGGAATGTATAAAACAGTGAATCTTGTGGTGGACAATGTCCATGATTAACTGTACAAATATTAGAAATCTGTCTCATGAACTAGAACAAATGTATGACACTATAAGTAGAAGTTAATTACAGAGGGGCGTATAGGATAAAAAATACACCCATTGCAAACTATATACTACAGTTAGTAGTATTTTAACAGTTTTTCATGAACAGTAACAAATGTGCTATACCAAAACTATGAATCAATAATGGAGGGGGTGGTTAGGGTATGGGAGGATTTGAGTTTCCTTTTTTGGTCTTTATTTCTTTTCTGGAGTAATGAAAATGTTCTGAAAATTGAAAAAAATTAATTGTGGTGATGGATGCACAGCTGTATGATGGTACCGTGGGTAATTGATTGTACACTTTGGATCTTTGGATAATTTTATGGTATGTGAACAATCTCAATAAAAAATGCATGAAAAAACCATCAGATTCTCAAATACTTGGTCTGGCAGGGAGCTCAAACAAAGGTCTATTTCAAACACTTGGCAGGTGATTATAATTTGCAGTCAAAATAGGGAGAATTTGGTCCAGAATTTCTCAGGTCACAGTCCACCTGCATGCAGTTTTCCAGCCCCTTCCCCAAACAATTGAATCAAAATTTCCAAAAGCTGGATCTTAGAATTGTAGGTTCGCACATGATCTCTGAATGATTCTTATGGACTCAAGGTTTGGGAACCACTGACTTTAGGATGTTTACATCCAGTTAATTCAGAGGAAATACCTCAATCTCAAACCCTAAAAGGTTTATATGGATTTTTTAGGAGGGATCATATGAAGCTGATGACTCATTTTGTTTGACTTCCACCCACCAAATCCCATGAGTTCAATGCCCTCCTTGGAAATTAGCTTAGTCCACAGTCTTCAGTCACACCAGCAGGGTGGTCCTTGGAGCATCTGTTTTCAGAGTTCATTGAGCGTAGCCACGATAAAGGATTCTCTGGCTGCAGCTGGCACCTTGTTCTCCGATATCTCTCTTCAGGCAAATGTTTGGCTTCACACTGAGACTTTACTGTTGATCACTAAATCTCTGCTTTGTTGCTTGGCTGCATAATTTAGTTTTCTTCTCATCAGTCTGTTACTTCAGAAAGAGTGAGACTTCTGAAACACACACAAGACAAGAGCAACCGCCTTTTCCTTAGAAGTCCTTGTGACTGTAAGTTCAACTAGCAAGACAGGACTTGTCTTTACCAAAATTGTACAACTCTAGCAACAAACTTCAATCTAACAATAGAAATGTGGAAAGAATAGTACAGCACTTTCAATAATTTTTCTTACTTTGTCTTCACAACAACCCACTTGGGAAAGCAGTTTTAATACTATTTCTATTTGGCAAATAAGGAACATAAAATTCAGAGGTGAACTGATTTGATGCAGTTGGCTCAGAAACATAGTTCTGTAGGTGAGGCTTGAATCCAGTTCCCAGTGAAACTAAAGCTTGGGCTTAGCAACACAACACACTGCTCTGTGCGATTTAGTAGGGATAAGGTTCTAGCACTTGCTTGTTGAGTTTTTTTTATGTGAATCTCGAAGGAGTTTCAGTTTTCCTATACGTAAAATGCATAAGTGTGCCTGGATAAAGGGTTAAAAAACTGACAGCTCTCAGAAAACATCCAACATGAAGACCAGTTTTGTTTGGAAAATGCAGGTTAAGTATGTGTGTGTGTGGGTATGTGTGCACTGAATTTGAATATCTGTAAGGTGGTTGTGATAGTCAGTACTGCTATCAGTCAAACATTTCTAGTTTTCACCCTTCTGGTACATAGTCAAATTGCACTTCTCCATGTCCTTGGATTTATGTCTAGCTATCTGAGATGCCTTGGCCAACTAAACACATGATGAAAGTTTGAGATCCGGTCCACAATTTGCCACATTCTTGTTTTCCCCCTGCAGTGTTTGTGATGTTGGCTTCTTTATCAGTGTGGGTCCAGGAGTGAGGGGTGAAGAGCAGAACTCACAGCCAATCCATGGCAAATGTGTAGCATTAGCAGGAAATACAAGATAGGTATTTAAATTTCTAAAATTGTGGGTGTTGTTTGTTACAACAGCATAACCTTGCTTATCCTGAGTGCTATAGCAATTGGTAACTAGAAGTGAGTTCTACATAGCAACAATGCTGCCAAAATAACAACCAAACATATGTGGCAGTTGCCTTCGTGGATATTTGGTAGGTTGTGAGGAAACAGATATTGAAGACTGGAGAAATGGATTTCCATGCTATGCAGTGGCAAACAGTTGGCTAAAAGGTCATCTGCAGTAACTAGGAAAGCAGATCATGTCCCTAATGGAAATGTAAGTCCAGTGAGAGATCAGTGGGTTAGCAGTGAGCTATCACATGAAACAGATGAGCTCAGAAGACAATTGGCCAGTTTGCAAAAAGAAATTAAAAGGTATAGAAAGAGTTCTGAAATACAGGGATTTGTAGGTTTGGAAGAGACAATAGCTTCTTAACCCCAGCAACTAAAAGATACAACCTAAAAGGATTTTGGAAACAAAGATAGGACAATGCCATATGCATTTTGTTAGGTATTCAGATACTTGTCCATAAAAGGTGCTTAATTAATATATTGGATTTGATGCATTTAAATTAAAACTCGATAGCATTATAATATTGGGATAATTTCTAATGTATACTATTTGCTACCAAGCATGTACTGGTCATAACAAAAGAGCTTTATCATCTAGCAGGACACTCTCTCACCTCCTTAGTGCCTCCTGGAGTATGAACATCACAGCATGGGATGAACACAGGCCTTGGGGTCAGGCACACCTAGGGGAATGCAGTTGTGCAGCTCACCTGCTGTGAGGTCACGCACATCAAAGCCTCTGTTTACTTATCTGTAGAATTGAGAAGGCAGCATCCCCAATCTTGCCCTGCTGCCTGCTGTGGGTATCATTGAAATAGTGGACACAAGTTTCTGGTGCATTACAGGCACCCAACTTTTACTTCTTACCTGGATTCAGGAAGATGATTTAATTTTCACAGCATTGCTCTTTCCTCTAGTAAGAGACTGAAAAATTTCCTCCTTTGGCCCAGTGTTCTTTAAACCAAAAAACTGAAGATGGGAAGAATCTTCTTTTTCCAGTCTATGAACTAACAGGGAGAAGGCTGAATTAGCATGCATGATTTAACATTTCAAATATCTTATATTGCCCTTGTTGAAATAGCCAATACAATATTTAAAATGCCCCATTTGTGATTAAAGTGATAGGAAATAGATGTGATACAGCATATTAGGATGTTTGTGTGTAAGACTTAACATACATGAAAGTGTGTTAAATTCCATCAAAATATAAGTTGATTTTTAAAAAGCTATCATTATGCTAAAATTTTAGTTTTTAAGGAAGGCATACAGTCTACATATGCTTCCTTATTTATTTGGACAACACAAGTAAAAGTCTTTGTTTTTTGGTAATAGTAACAAATGTTATTGATTCACTGGTGGAACTGGAGGCTCCTCTTTCAATGGCTTTGCCAATTTGTGTTTTAGTTCTATTTGATAAACAAAACAACCAAGGCATTTATTCAATTTTTTGATGATGTTTCAAATCATATCAAATAAATCACGACTTTTAAATGTGTGGTCTGTACATCCAGTAGTGACTTCTATATCCTATCTGAATTGTGAAGAATACATGTTAAGGCTATGTCAAACAACAGAAATGTACTTTTTCTGAGGAAAAAATTTGTTTAATGTGGTTCTTCCTGACTAGTGATTTGAATCAACTTGATTTAAATCAAATCAAATCACTGCCACATACCCTTAAATCTATGAATAGTATACAGAATGATGTTGATCAAAATTACTTTTGTTCTTTGCTTCAGACTTCTGTGAAACCTTGCCACCTGTATTTTGTTCATTACTCAAGGTGATACAATCTCACTTATTCAGGATCTTCAGATAGTGGCACTTGGTCCCCAATAAACAGTGTTTCTAAATAACAGCAGCTCACATCTTTAAATCTAAAACCTTTTTCTTTAATGACAACTTTTTGGGTAGGACTCTTCGTAACTACATAGCACTTTTGAATTCTATATGTACTGTAAATATGTATGTATTGAAATAGTTGAACATGTGTTTGATAATTCAAGATCAACTTTGTTGAATGTTCACTTCCATACTCCACAAGAATTGCAATGCGGGGAATAGTAAGGTATGAGTAAACTATGGAGATCTGCTTGCCCTTACACTAAATGATCCCAAATTGCCAAGCGTTTGTATTTCTTTTGCTAAAATTCATTGTTCCTTACTCCACTGTCAGCAATCCTATCTATATGTGGTTAGTTCATCCATATTTTAGTCATAGTTTAAAATCAAAATGTTTACTATAGAGAAAGAAAGTGGACTAAGTGAGAAAGAGTGAAAAGATTTTTTCTCAAACATTCTGACTTACTACTTAGTTACCAGATTGCTGAAGGAGCCAGAAGTGTGAAAATTTTATTTGTTTGGGAAAACTTTCGAGTAGGTTAATTAATCTGAACTAAGAGTTTTAAGGATATGTAGCACATAATGTTTAATTCAGTTCAATCATCTGTAGTTAAAATTTCCTAGATAAAAATTAAACTAAGATCTATTCTTTAGTTGAATAAATGTACATTTTCTCTGTGTCAAGTACCATACTAGGCATAATAATATTTGGGTTAAATTGGCCTGTGGCCATGATGAATTCCCATCTTTGAGAAGTTAGAGGATATTTATTTATTGGTTAAAATGGGAAATGGACTTCTAAATAATTGCTCATGGCAATAAGAATAATTTGTTGATGTGTGGGTGTAGTAATATTATCTTATATTTATTTCTAAATTTGGGATGTTTCAAGATACTTTCACACTTACCAACACATTGGATCAAAAACATCTTTGTCCTTTTGTGTAAAATAGTGACAATCATCTTTGAAAGGTCAGCATGTAAAATTAGGAAAGATATCAGCTGGCTTCTAATGGCTCCACCTGACCCATGGAAAGCCTTTGAGCTCCAGGTCTTTTCAAAACACTGTCTTGCATGGATTTGCCTTATGGATATAACCACACTTCAGGTGTAACATCTGTAATGCTCTGCTCCCCATGTTTACCTTTCTCTCTCCCTTAATAGTTTGTGGCTCTATGTAGTCAATGAATATTAGGGTGAGAAGAAATCTAGTCTGACCCATGGCCTGACTTCACTAATTATGCATTGCTCTCTCCCTCTGGGCTTGGATTATCCTTTCAGCATCTTTGTTAATATACACTCTGGGCAGCCACTAGCAATTATTTGGATTTTGACCCTCAAGCTACCTACCAGCCAGCCCTGGATTAATACAGCTATCTCACATTACACAAGAAGAAACTGAGGCTCAGAAAGTTGAGTTTACTGTTAATGCTATTGTGGCAAGTTTCCTTTTTAAAAAAGAGGAATTCAAGACTTAGGTATAGTTGGAATACTTGACTGAGATTCCAGGCTTCCCGAATCCTAGGCCAGTGATCTTCCTATTATCATAGAGCATTTCTGAGGGAGATTGGTTGTAAGTTTATTTCTGACTCAATACCAAGAAAACCTTAGGCCAAACCCACTTTTCCCTCCCTGCAAGCCAATTGTCTTTACTAGAATACTAAAAATTAAAACAAAAGTTCCTACTTCAAACTTTCAATTTATATTTTTTTGCTGGCTTACTCTTCATTCAGCATAAAAGTTTATCCTGAGTTCTTCCTATTAATATTGAATTTTAAAGCCTCATTATTTACCCACCTATCTTTTAATTTAACACAATAAATTAAGAGGATAGATATACCTGAGAGTTGAAGCCCTAAACGTGATCTTCCGTAACTTGAAAATACTGCAGTCTAGCCATGTCTCCTGAACTCCAAATATTTATCTTAAAGACAATCTTTCTTTCCCTAGAGATTTAGGGCCAAGCTTTACTTTGGTAGGCAACCAAACCCTCCCATGTGACTTTGGTCCCTAAGAGACTGACTTCCCTTAAAAGGTTTATATTTTGTCATGTAATTAAACTTATCATGTAATTAAAAAATGAAGTCATGGGGGTGAAAACATGGCCATGGAGACCATCTGAATATATGGTCCACTCTCAAGAGAGGACTGATTTGGGGTCTATTAACATGAAATTATGTTGGGTCATAATGTAAGGCAGTCTTGCTGTGAGCCATGTCACGGAGCACTTCCAGGTAAATTGCAATACTGTGCGCAAGGAGGACTCATATTGGCAGATTTGTGTGCAGGTTGCTCCTGCCCACAGGGCTAAATCCTACTCAGCTGTTAATAAACAACCTTCTGTCCCGACCTCAAAGCCGTCTGTGGTCCCCAGGCTGCTTGCATTATTCTTCTCTGTCTTCCCATTGTGCCCCGTGAGTACCTTTGACAAGACAGTTATCATGCCTGGTATAAAGGTTGACTTTTATGAATGTCACTCTTGGGAGATTATGAGTTACTTATGGACAGGAAATTATTTTGTGTGTATTTCTGTGTCTCCAGTGTCTAACACAATATAAGGTGCTCAGTGAATATTTGTTGAATGAATGAGGATTCATTATGGGCACGAATCCATAATTTACTCACTTAGTTGGTCTGTGCCTGTGCATTTTCCTATCACGGTACTTAGCCTGTGGCTTTGTAAAGAGTAAGGGGCTGGCAGAGTTCAGGAAATGTGAGGACATGGGTATCAGTAGCTAGAGGAAGCAGCATGTTGAGAAGGGTAGTGGCTAGGACAGTGTGTACTGGCACCAGCCTGCCCAGGTTTGCAGCAGGGCCCTATCACTTTGTAGCTGTGTGACCTCACACAAGTGACTTATCTCTGGGTCTCCATCTCCTGAGCTGTGAGATGGATGTTTGAATAGTTACCTCTTGTTGGTTGATGTGAGCATGGAGTTAATTAAATTGCCAAGCTTGTGGGCTAGTGCCCGCCAAATGGCAAACACTCAAGAAGTGTTAACATAAAATTCTTTTGACATGGTTCTTCTTCAAAATTCTTGAGCAGACTAATAAACAGGTGGTGTGTGAATGTTTAAGAAAGCAAGCATTGATTACTAGGAAGCAACACTGGTTCCTGAGAACCCATGTTCTTAGTCAAGCCAGATTAAACTCATTACCTATTTGGCAGTCAACTAGATGGCATATTGGTGGAATTCCATGGTGAGTTTAAATTCAGCAAGGCAAGAAACTGTGCTTCTTGCAGTGTTTGTGTATATATGACGGGAAAATGAAGGAGACACACGAGAGCCCATTAGGAAAAGATGTGGAGGTAGAACAACTTTCCTCAAAAGTTATTGCCTAACATACTGCATTTGAGCTGCAGGGGAAGCTCTCTGTGGGGCACAGAATTCTGCTGTTAATCTCATTCAAACCTCACCTATGACTGTCTGGAAAAATAAAAGACAAGGTGATTAAGTCTGCGTGTCACCCAAAGATGAAAGTTGTCAGATAATAGAAAGAGTTCAAAGCTTTTGATTATCTGCAATGTTAGGGTAAAATCAAGCCAACTTTAGGGGGTTCAATATAAAATGCTAAATTTAGATAGAAAGATATGAGACATTATGGCTTGGCAGCAATTATTTTCCAATGACCTCAGGCCTACTAGTAGGTAATGGTATGATAAATCTTAGAGACCCTAATAGAAAAGGATTCCTCAGTCAAAGGAAGGGGCATTCCTGCTGCATTCTCCAGGAATGGTTAGAACATGCCCAGAGAAGCAGCAGGAGCCAACTTTTATGACATTCAGTATGTGCCAGGTATTATTTGACCACTGTGCATACATTGACTTATTTGAGCCTGTGTCAAGTTCTAGATGTGACAATTTCAAATGGAGACAGGCAACCAGACAGAGAGTCCACAGGAGGTAGCCAGGATGGTAAGAAATTAGGATGCCCCTTTGAAAGCAAACATGGAGAAGATATGTACACCTTTAATTGTTTCTTCAAATATTACCTAGAAGGTGGAACTGAGACCATGAGATGGAAATAACAAGGAGGTACAACTTCAAGAAGACCTTTCAGTAGCACTAGAGAGAGCTCTCCGACCCTGTGAGGTTCCAAAAGGCTGGAAAATCTCTAGAAAGAGGGCCTGTGGGACAGATCCCTGCACAGGCTGGGCTAGATGACTTCTGGGGTCTCTTTCAGTTCTGTGCTTGTGGCTTATTATTAATAAATGATTATTGAATGATGATTTTTAAATTAAAAAAAGATAATTTCAGATGTTACATCTAAGCCAAAAATCTTTCTTCACTCTCCAATACATTAGCGGGCTCCCAAACCGCAAACATGGTGTTAAAGTTAATCACAATTTTAGATGAAAGAAAAGTAAAATAATGACCTTGTAGGTATAATATCCAGGAAAATGTGCCCTGGTAACCATTCTATTTTCTTCAAATCCGTGAAGAAAGGAGACTTCAGTTCTGGCTCTGCCCCTCGCCTGGTTCCATAAATACACTGTCCCTGGGAGCTAAAATAGTGAGCCAAACTATGATTCTGTCTCTGTGTTTTTCTATCTTTCATCTTCACAGAGATGTGTTACTGAAAGGATGCGATTATGTGCCATCAAGTGCTTCTGGAATATCGAAATATGGCTCTCCTTTTCCCTCTTTAAGGGTACAACTCACAGAATTGTTCTATGAGGTATGGCTCCTTTACAAACTTTTCACTCAACATTTTCTTACAAATCTAGACTAGAGCAGTAAGTTTTCAACTGGCTTCCCATGGATTTCCTGCTGTTATCTGTCACTTCACACACTGGAAGAAAATGTTTGCTTCCAATGTCCTTAAGATAAATATGCTGCCTAAACTACCTGTTCCAAAAACTGTTAACAATTCTTCACCATACCCTTTTTCGTTCCCTCTAAAGTAAATGGCTGGTTGCAACCAATGAAAGCATGATTCTGTTTATAAGGAGGAAGCTGCTCCTCTTCAGTAAGATTTTGCTATCCTTTGGCTTGAAGACAGACCTTGATTTATTGGCTGAAGATGATTTGCAGCAAAACTATGTCAGCATAACTGCAGAAGTAATTAAGCTCACATTGGAGCTATCTGTCCTGCTGTCAGGAAATGGGAAAAGTCCTTGGGGCAATTTAGCTTAGGAAATGCTGATACTGAGTCCCGAGGGTAGGAGGCAGGAGGCTTGCTACATGCTAGACTGAGTGTCATTTTCCTTCAATGGGTCATTGATACTCATTATGTAATTGGGCCTAATTCTGAAAAGAGCAAACAACATTGAAGTCAGACAGAAACCCCAGCTGCAAGAAGATGTTGTGTTCAAAGACCACCAGAAACCAAAGGAAATATAATAACAGGGTTCCCATTTGCCAACCCTTCCAGGCAGGAGGCATACAAGATAGTGGTATGGGCTTGGGGTCAGTCTACCTCGGTTTAGCTGCTGGCTTTGCCTCTTGCCAGCTAGTGACCTAATCTCGGCCTCAATTTCTTTTCCTGTTAAATGGAGCATGTAAGTAATAATACCTATGAAGTTATCATAAGGGTTAAATAAAATAGTACAATTAAGGGATTGTAACCAAGCCTGGAACATAGTAAATATTCAATAAATATCTACCTTAAATCCCACTGACCAGAAATAAAGGATTAATTCTTCTTGGTCTGATCTTGGACAATGAAACTATTACTCATCACATCTGAAAATCCTTCTTTGATAAATTTAAAGGCAGCTGTCTTAAAAATATCCTTTAGTCTTTTCTCTTAAGTGTGAAGTAATCTTATTTTTCACTTTTATGCCAATGGGGGTGTGGAACTTTAGTCGTCACTCTCCATAGTTGTGTATGATGACATTATGTATTTAGCTATTTACTTTATTTAAAGTCTGGTAGTAAGAGTTGAAAGAGGTGGATAAAAATATCTAAAGTGGAGTGTGTGCAGGAGTTTGTTGGATGAGGGGAGATAAAGCAGTTTCTTCCTAGAAATGCAAAACTCTTCCATGAAAGCACTAATTGCTATGCTAAAGTACAGGGAAAATTAGACCAAAGCAGAAGGTCCGGTTCCCCACAAACCAGCCAACCTTTCATGGAGAAGACTATTTAGGAAATATGTGACCTTGCTCACAGAAGAGGCCAGGCAAATGTCTCAATGCGTCAAGGTATCCAACGATCATAACTAGGAAAGTGACTCAGAGTCCTGTGAAGAATGGACTCTCTGAGGAAGCAGCCTCTCTGCTCAGCGGGAGGACAATCTGTGCTGGCTTCCTGAGGAGCAGACGGCAGAACTGCAACTGCCACGGTTGGCTTAAAATCTTCAGGAAGGGATCATTCATACCTTGTATAATGTTACATTACTTGAGCCGAGTAGGATTTGGAAAGCATCTAATTAAGGTTTTTAATTGTTGCAGATGAAGAAACTAAGGTCTAGTGAGATGAAGTGACTTCAACACGAGTGATAGTAACTGAGGTGGACAAGGACTTGGCTGTGCTGAGTCTTAGTGCACAGGGCTTTGACACTTCCATGCTTCCCCCCATCAGAGATCTAGACATCACTGTTTTTAAGCAATACATCCTGGGCCACAAACCTATGATGCAAGGGTTGTATGCGACTCTCGTTTTAAATTAAAGCTCCCTCATCATCATCTGTATATTAACATACTGATTGAGTATCTGATAGGTGTTGGCCACTGGCAGGGAAATGGTAGAACACATCCAAGGGCCCAGAGAGTGGCTGGAAGATAGTGGCCATTCAATGAATGCTTTTTCCTTATTAATTTTGCTATTTATATTATCACAATGGTATAGAGATTAGTAGTATCTTCATTGTCTCTATTCTTATAGATCTCAAAATCTAGGTGGAGAGAGCAGATATCTGTAGGCTCTTTGATTACATACGACAAGGTGTTAGAGATACCATGGTTTCTTTAAAGGCTGGGACCATATTCTCTTTAAATTGAATGAGTCTGTTTTCTTCTGAAACTATTGGTTCTTTCTTTGTTCCTTTGTCTAATAAAACTCAGGTACCTTGATTGGGCATTCAAGGTGCTTTTTCTCTGTTTCTACAGGGTTCTCTTCCACTCTGGTCTCCTACCTACCCCACTTGCCATCCTCTGTCCAAAAGGAGAGAAAATTTTATTGAGTGAGAAATAGCAATAGATTGCTTTAAGACAGAGTCTTTGCTTTCAGTGGGGAGTTGTGGCTGGTGAGATGCTCGCTTGTATATCTCATGTTTAAAGATAATTGAAAAACCAGACAAATCCTTCCAGGTTGTGTGTGTTTGATACAGAAATGAAAACTCAAAACAAAACTTGTCTCACTCTGTTTTTAGCATTTGCCACTTGCTGGCAGACCCATGGCTCTATGCCCAACCCGTTTCTAGTATGCAGTTTTCTTGAAGAATGATTGTGTCATTGGCAAGTGGCAAGAGGGGAAGGCACTGTGTTAAACTCTTCACACACATTAGCCACTTTGTCTCATGGAAACGTAGAAGTTAGGTATCAGTGTTCCATTTTACAAATGAGAAATTTGAGCCTTTGGTCACTTGCGTAGGAGTTAAAGACCCAGGTCTTTCTGAAACTAACATCTGTGTTCTGTCTGACCCATCAAGCTGCCTGTCTCTTATGCACCCTTATACTTACTTCAGAACCCAGAACCTATTAAACCTTCATTAAATCAGTGCGGCATAAATGAAGAGCCCAGATGTGTCATGACATATTGAAAAGATCCCGGCCTAATTCAACTCCCTGAGCTCTATGTCCACTGATAACACTTTGTAGTCTTAGACAAGTCACTTTGCTTCTTGAGCCCTTATATTCTGATCTGTAAAGTGGGAATAACACCACTTTCTGTAGAGTATGGTGTTCTTTGAGGATAAAATGGGAGCATGAGTGTGAAAGTACCTTTAATTTAATGCTTATATTCCAATGAAGGCAGCAGAAACTGCTGGAATGAAATACAAGGCACTGCAGAAGTGGACAGCAGCCTGAGTTGTCAGTCTTCCAAATCTGACTTACAGCCCCAGACAGGCTAACTGTGCCTTAAGAGGAAGTGTGTAAGAGGCTTCTTGGCAGAGGCAGCAGATACCTCTGCTTTAGGGACATCTCCCTGAGACTTCACATACGGCACATGGACAAGGATTACCAGCAAAAAGATAATAAAATATATACATCCAATATCATTAGCATTTGAAATTTAAAGAGGAGGCAGTTTTGGAAGAATGGGGGAGATGGGACGTCTCTCTTCATAACCACTGGAAGGAGATGGGGAGACCAAAACCCCCTCATATCTGGGCCTCTCCTGGTGTAGTTATGCTGTCCAGGCGCCTGTGAATCGTCACCTGCATCATCAAAGTGGATCCAGTGTGGACTTTGGAGCAGACGTGTCAGGAATCAAAGCTATCTCTACGTGGTTTTCCTTCACTTACTCATTAACTCATTTATTCATGCATTCAGCACGTATTTATTGAGAACTTTCTATGTGCCAAGTGCTGTTTTAGGCACTGGGGTTGCAATATGGAAGTAAACAGCAGGAACTTCTCTCATGTGCAGTCGACATTAGAATAGGGCACAGAGCAAAGCAAGCCCACAAAAAGATAAAGAATTTCACACACTGATAAGCGCTTCAGTGAAAATAAAACAGGAAAATGTCACTTAGCCTTTCTCAATCTCAGTTTCATTATCACTGAAATGGATTGTACAATATCAAAACCACAGGATTCTTATAAGTAAAGTACCAAGCTCAGTGCTAGGTACACGGTGGATGCTTCATCAGCATTATAGTCCCTTAGACATTCTCTTTGTCATTGTTTTCTTTCTTGCTCCCAATTTTATGATATGGGAAAAATAAAGTTAAAATAAAATTTGAAAGAAAAAAGGACCAGAAGAGTGAGATATATTCTGAGCAATTTCAGTGCAGGAGAAAAATAGTAGTTGAGCCCATTTGACTAGAAGTTTTGAGAGAGGGAGGGTGTAGATGATTGCCTATACAAGAGTGTTAATTCCAAGCTCAAGTCCAAGCTGGCACAGTTATGTTTCTTTCATTGGCATTTTCCCTGAATCCTCCCCAGCCACAAGTAATGAAGACCAGATTCCTGCTTCATCTCACAAATCCCCCCACATTTAAGCTTCATGTCTATATGCCTCCCAAAAGCACTTTTACCAATTGAATTAATGATAGTGGTGGTACCATTTACTGAGCATCTATTATGGGTTAAGCCCTGTGCTTTTCATGAACAATCTAATTTAGTCCTCAAAAGAGCCCTAAGAGAGGAGTACAGTTCTCCCTTTTATATAGATGAAGAACTTGAGAAAATAGAGTAAGATCCTTGATCTACCAAGGAATTGGCAAAGCACTGTGCTAAACTGACTGGGAATTGCCACTAGGATCTTATTTCAACTTATCATCATGCTCTAGGCTGTCACCTGGCTACAGACCTGACTCTTGCCTCAAGCCTGGCATCCATCCTTAGCTCCTAGCATCCCCTGGTTCTGCCAAGTTTATATGGTAGCTCTGTCTCATTGTTTGTCCACTTTTCTCTTACACCTTGGTGTTGGAAGTTTATGCAAGATTAAAATTCACACTAAACTTCATGCAAAGTCCAATGTCTCCAGTGACCAGGGAGACAGAATTGGGCCAACTGATCACATTAGGAATTGGTGGGGACTGTGACAAATGGAAAACACACACCCCATCTAAAGAGGGCAGCTGCTACTCAGCTCGTCTTTATTGTCATGTGAGAAAGCAAGTGTCACCAGTGAAGCTAAAACTAGCATTTGTATTTAAAATTTCCTTATTTTTAAGACATGATGCAGTGCAAACACATCTGCACAATCATAAGTTGCCAGGTTTTGAGCCTGAAGTTGAGAGTTCAAGTCTCAAAATATTACCCATGATCCATGAATTAGATCATCTAATTCAAACCTTTGATATGGCCAGTATCTCTTTGTGCTTACAAAATAATTTAAAGAAGGAAATAACTTACTTATATATTCTCGTAACTGGTCAGTAGCACGGCTAGAAATCCAACTCCATCTCCAAGCTCTCATACCAATGTTCCCACTGCAACATTCTGCCATTCTCAGTTACAATTTTGGCAGCTATATAAGACTAACCAGAAATAGCTTTCCCTACTTTTGATTGGATTTGAAGGTTAAAGAAGGCAGGGTAAGAAAAGGATAGGATTTAGAAAGATTATGTAATTGATTCAACTTAGTATTGATTAAGCTACTTTATAGTTGAAATCATCTTTGTAATATGTTCTCTGCTTCATAGGCACGCAACCTTTGAGGGCCATCACCATTCTTATATCAACTACATTTGTAGGTCATAGAATTAGTTAGGGTAAAAAATGCTAGTTATTATATCCAGCAATGCTAAAAATCTTAACAGCATATAGTAAAACTTTCTCATTCACACACACGTTCCACTGTGGATGTTCCTGTTTGGCTGGCTCTCCTGGGAGGAACTCCACCAAGCAAGAATCAGGGATTCCACTCCTTTGTCTCTGGAACATTGCCATCCTCACGTGCGGACACTAAAATCATTGCAGAAGGGTGAGAAAGGGAGGGTCACACACTACAGACTTTAAAAGGTTGTCCTGGAAAAGGGGTGCATCATTTCCCCCACATTCCATTTGGCATAACTGGTCATATGGCCCCACCTAGATGCAAGAACGTTGAGAAATAAAATTTTTCTATGTTCCCAGGAACAAAAATAAGTTGGTAAACATATACTATCATCTCTGAAGGAAAGGAATAAATGAAAAAAGAAGAAAAAGCCTACATTATTCTGCAAACATAATTTTCTCTGTTAGAAGCTTGATTCTCTTTAACTCAATTATCAGGATCAAACTCCATGGCTGGGAAGAGATTATTACTGAAAAACATGTTCAGCAGGATTTGAAATGCAAGGGGCTGGGGATGAGGGTTTAGATACTTCTTGTCTGCCAACTGGCTTCCAGAAGGCACTGACAGGCATGGCTGAGCCCACATTGCTAAGTGATTCTCTGGATGGTGACCCTCACTGGAAATTTTCCAGAAATTCTCACAGGTTCTTTTTTTTTTTTTGCCTTTTTCTTTTGCCTTTATTTTTTTTTTTTTTTCATACAAAACAAATTGTACTTTCGATTCTTTACAGTACCATTACATAGTTGTACATTCATCACCTAAATCAATCCCTGACACCTTCATTAGCACACACACAAAAATAACAAGAATAAAAATTAGAGTGAAAAAGAGCAATTGAAGTAAAAAAGAACACTGGGTACCTTTGTCTGTTTGTTTCCTTCCCCTACTTTTCTACACATCCATCCATAAACTAGACAAAGTGGAGTTTGGTCCTTATGGCTTTCCCAATCCCCTTGTCACCCCTCATAAGCTACATTTTTATATAACTGTCTTCGACCCCTCATAAGCTACATTTTTATACAACTGTCTTCGAGATTCATGGGTTCTGGGTTGTAGTTTAATAGTTTCAGGTATCCACCACCAGCTACCCCAATTCTTTAGAACCTAAAAAAGGTTGTCTAAAGTGTGCGTAAGAGTGCCCACCAGAGTGATCTCTCGGCTCGTTTTGGAATCTCTCTGCCACTGAAGCTTATTTCATTTCCTTTCACATCCCCCTTTTGGTCAAGAAGATGTTCTCCATCCCACGATGCCGGGTCTACATTCCTCCCCGGGAGTCATATTCCACGTTGCCAGGGAGATTCACTCCCCTGGGTGTCTGATCCCACGTAGCGGGGAGGGCAGTGATTTCACCTTTCAAGTTGGCTTAGCCAGAGAGAGAGGGCCACATCTGAGCAACAAAGAGGCATTCAGGAGGAGACTCTTAGGCACAAATACAGGGAGGCCTAGCCTCTCCTTTGCAGCAACCGTCTTCCCAAGGGTAAAACTTATGGTAGAGGGCTCAACCCATCAAACCACCAGTCCCCTATGTCTGTGGTCATGTTAGCAACCATGGAGGTGGGGTAGGCGAATACCCCTGCATTCTCCACAGGCTCCTCAAGGGGGCACTACATCATTTTTTTTTTTTTTCCTTGTTTGTCTTTTTTCTTTTTCTTTTTTTTTTTAACTTTCCCTTCTTTTTTAAATCAACTGTATGAAAAAAAAAGTTAAAAAGAAAACAAACATACAATAAAAGAACATTTCAAAGAGACCATAACAAGGGAGTAAGAAAAAGACAACTAACCTAAGATAACTGCTTAACTTCCAACATGTTCCTACTTTACCCCAAGAAAGTTACATAATACAGCAACATTTCAGTGAACTTGTTCCTACTACATCCATCAGAAATTAACAGACCATAGTCATTTCTGGGCATCCCCAGAACGTTAAATAGCTTATCTGTTCTTCTTGGATTATTGTTCCCCCTTCCTTAATTGCTCTCTACTGCTAGTTCCCCTACATTCTACATTATAAAGCATTTGTTTTACATTTTTCAAAGTTCACATTAGTGGTAGCATATAATATTTCTCTTTTTGTGCCTGGCTTATTTCGCTCAGCATTATGTCTTCAAGGTTCATCCATGTTGTCATATGTTTCACCAGATCGTTCCTTCTTACTGCCGCGTAGTATTCCATCGTGTGTATATACCACATTTTATTTATCCACTCATCTGTTGAAGGACATTTGGGTTGTTTCCATCTCTTGGCAATTGTGAATAATGCTGCTATGAACATTGGCGTGCAGATATCTGTTCGTGTCACTGCTTTCCGATCTTCCGGGTATATACCGAGAAGTGCAATCGCTGGATCGAATGGTAGCTCTATATCTAGTTTTCTAAGGAACTGCCAGACTGACTTCCAGAGTGGCTGAACCATTATACAGTCCCACCAACAATGAATAAGAGTTCCAATTTCTCCACATCCCCTCCAGCATTTGTAGTTTCCTGTTTGTTTAATGGCAGCCATTCTAACCGGTGTTAGATGGTATCTCATTGTGGTCTTAATTTGCATCTCTCTAATAGCTAGTGAAGCTGAACATTTTTTCATGTGTTTCTTGGCCATTTGTATTTCCTCTTCAGAGAACTGTCTTTTCATATCTTTTGCCCATTTTATAATTGGGCTGTCTGTACTATTGTCATTGAGTTGTAGGATTTCTTTGTATATGCAAGATATCAGTCTTTTGTCAGATACATGGTTTCCAAAAATTTTTTCCCATTGAGTTGGCTGCCTCTTTACCTTTTTGAGAAATTCCTTTGAGGTGCAGAAACTTCTAAGCTTGAGCAGTTCCCATTTATCTATTTTCTCTTTTGTTGCTTGTGCTTTGGGTGTAAAGTCTAGGAAGTGGCCTCCTAATACAAGGTCTTGAAGATGTTTTCCTACATTATCTTCTAGGAGTTTAATGGTACTTTCTTTTATATTGAGATCTTTGGTCCATTTTGAGTTAATTTTTGTGTAGGGGGTGAGGTAGGGGTCCTCTTCCATTCTCTTGGATATGGATATCCAACTCTCCCAGCCCCATTTGTTGAAAAGACCATTATGGCTCAGTTCGGTGACTTTGGGGGCCTTATCAAAGATCAGTCGGCCATAGATCTGAGGGTCTATCTCTGAATTCTCCATTCGATTCCATTGATCTATATGTCTATCTTTGTGCCAGTACCATGCTGTTTTGGAAACTGTGGCTTTATAATAAGCTTCAAAGTCAGGGAGTGTAAGTCCTCCCACTTTGTTTTTCTTTTTTAGAGTGTCTTTAGCAATTCGAGGCATCTTCCCTTTCCAAATAAATTTGATAACTAGCTTTTCCAAGTCTGCAAAGTAGGTTGTTGGAATTTTGATTGGGATTGCATTGAATCTGTAGATGAGTTTGGGTAGAATTGACATCTTAATGATATTTAGCCTTCCTATCCATGAACATGGAATATTTTTCCATCTTTTAAGGTCCCCTTCTATTTCTTTTAGTAGAGTTATGTAGTTTTCTTTGTATAGGTCTTTTACATCTTTGGTTAAGTTGATTCCTAGGTACTTGATTTTTTTAGTTGCTATTGAAAATGGTATCTTTTTCTTGAGTGTCTCTTCAGTTTGTTCATTTCTAGCATATAGAAACATTACTGACTTATGTGCATTAATCTTGTATCCCGCTACTTTGCTAAATTTGTTTATTAGCTCTAGTAGGTGTATCGTTGATTTCTCAGGGTTTTCTAGATATAAGATCATATCATCTGCAAACAATGACAGTTTTACTTCTTCTTTTCCAATTTGGATGCCTTTTATTTCTTTGTCTTGCCGGATTGCCCTGGCTAGCACTTCCAGCACAATGTTGAATAACAGTGGTGACAGCGGGCATCCTTGTCTTGTTCCTGATCTTAGAGGGAAGGCTTTCAGTCTCTCACCATTGAGTACTATGCTGGCTGTGGGTTTTTCATATATGCTCTTTATCATGTTGAGGAAGTTTCCTTCAATTCCTACCTTTTGAAGTGTTTTTATCAAAAAGGGATGTTGGATTTTGTCAAATGCTTTTTCAGCATCTATTGAGATGATCAATTGATTTTTCCCTTTCGAGTTTTTAATGTGTTGTAATACATTGATTGTTTTTCTTATGTTGAACCATCCTTGCATGCCTGGAATGAACCCCACTTGGTCATGGTGTATGATTTTTTTAATGTGTCTTTGGATTCGATTTGCAAGTATTTTGTTGAGGATTTTTGCATCTATATTCATTAGGGAGATTGGCCGGTAGTTTTCCTTTTTTGTAGCATCTTTGCCTGGTTTTGGTATTAGATTGATGTTAGCTTCATAAAATGAGTTAGGTAGTGTTCCATTTTCTTCAATGTTTTGAAAGAGTTTGAGTAAGATTGGTGTCAGTTCTTTCTGGAAAGTTTGGTAGAATTCCCCTGTGAAGCCATCTGGCCCTGGGCATTTATTTGTGGGAAGATTTTTGATGACTGATTGGATCTCTTTGCTTGTGATGGGTTGGTTGAGGTCTTCTATTTCTTCTCTGGTCAGTCTAGGTTGTTCATATGTTTCCAGGAAATTGTCCATTTCTTCTACATTATCCAGTTTGTTGCCATACAGTTGTTCATAATATCCTCTTATAATTTTTTTAATTTCTTCAGGATCTGCAGTTATGTCACCTTTTTCATTCATTATTTTGTTTATATGGGTCTTCTCTCTTTTTGATTTTGTCAGTCTAGCTAGGGGCTTGTCAATCTTGTTGATCTTCTCAAAGAACCAACTTTTGGTGATATTTATCCTCTCTATTGTTTTTTTGTTCTCTATGTCATTTATTTCTGCTTTAATCCTTGTTATTTCTTTTCTTGTACTTGGTTTAGGATTGGTTTGCTGTTCATTTTCTAGCTTCTTCAGTTGATCCATTAGTTCTTTGATTTTGGCTCTTTCTTCCTTTTTAATATATGCGTTTAGTGCTATAAATTTCCCCCTTAGCAGTGCTTTTGCTGCATCCCATAGGTTTTGGTATGTTGTGTTCTCATTTTCATTCATCTCTATATATTTAGCAATTTCTCTTGCTATTTCTTCTTTAACCCACTGATTGTTTAGGAGTGTGTTGTTTAACCTCCAGGTATTTGTGAATTTTCTAAGTCTCTGATGGTTATTGACTTCTAATTGTATTCCATTGTGGTCAGAGAATGTGCTTTGAATAATTTCAATCTTTTTAAATTTATTGAGGCTTGTTTTATGTCCCAGCATATGATTTATTCTGGAGAAAGTTCCGTGAGCACTAGAAAAGTATGTGTATCCTGGTGATTTGGGATGTAATGTCCTGTAGATGTCTGTTAAATCTAATTCATTTATCAGATTGTTTAGGTTTTCAATTTCCTTATTGGTCTTCTGTCTGGTTGATCTATCTATAGGAGAGAGTGATGTGTTGAAGTCTCCCACAATTATTGTGGAAACATCAATTGCTTCCTTTAGTTTTGCCAGTGTTTCTCTCATGTATTTTGTGGCACCTTGATTGGGTGCATAGACATTTACGATTGTTATTTCTTCTTGCTGAATTGCCCCTTTTATTAGTATGTAGTGGCCTTCTTTGTCTCTCAAAACATCCCTGCATTTGAAGTCTATTTTATCTGAGATTAATATTGCTACACCTGCTTTCTTTTGGCTGTAGCTGGCATGAAATATTTTTTTCCATCCTTTCACTTTCGGTTTCTTTGTGTCCCTGTGTCTAAGATGAGTCTCTTGTATGCAACATATTGATGGTTCATTTTTTTTGATCCATTCTGCGAATCTATATCTTTTAATTGGGGAGTTTAATCCATTTACATTCAACGTTAAAACCGTGAAGGCATTTCTTGAATCGGCCATCTTATCCTTTGGATTATGTTTGCCATATTTTTCCCTCTCTCTATTAATATCCTTTATTGTACCCATACCGAATCTCTTTAGTACTGAACCTTTCTCCAAGTCTCTCTGTCCTGTCTTTGTTTCTCTGTCTGTAGGGCTCCCTTGAGTATCTCCAGTAGGGCAGGTCTCTTGTTAGCAAATTCTCTCAGCATTTGTTTGTCTGTGAAAAATTTAAGCTCTCCCTCAAATTTGAAGGAGAGCTTTGCTGGATAAAGTATTCTTGGCTGGAAATTCCTCTCACTCAGAATTTTAAATATATCGTGCCACTGCCTTCTTGCCTCCATGGTGGCTGCTGAGTAGTCACTACTTAGTCTTATGCTGTTTCCTTTGTATGTGGTGAATTGCTTTTCTCTTGCTGCTTTCAGAACTTGCTCCTTCTCTTCTATGTTTGACAGTGTGATCAGTATATGTCTCGGAGTGGGTTTTTTTGGATTTATTCTATTTGGAGTTCGCCGAGCATTTATGATTTGTGTATTTATGTTGTTTAGAAGATTTGGGAAGTTTTCCCCAACAATTTCTTTGAATACTCTTCCTAGACCTTTACCCTTTTCTTCCCCTTCTGGGACACCAATGAGTCTTATATTTGGACGTTTCATATTATCTATCATATCCCTGAGGTCCATTTCGAGTTTTTCAATTTTTTTCCCCATTCTTTCTTTTATGCTTTCATTTTCCATTCTGTCATCTTCCAGGTCACTGATTCGTTGTTCAACTTCCTCTAGTCTTGTACTATGAGTGTCCAGAATCTTTTTAATTTGGTCAACAGTTTCTTTAATTTCCATAAGATCATCCATTTTTTTATTTAGTCTTGCAATGTCTTCTTTATGCTCTTCTAGGGTCTTCTTGATTTCCTTCATATCCCGTACTATGGTCTCATTGTTCATCTTTAGTTCTTTGAGTAGCTGCTCTAGGTGCTGTGTCTCTTCTGGTCTTTTGATTTGGGTGCTTGGGCTTGGGTTATCCATATCGTCTGGTTTTTTCATATGCTTTATAATTTTCTGTTGTTTTTGGCCTCGTGGCATTTGCTGAACTTGATAGGGTTCTTTTAGGGTTTGTAGACCTATTGAAGTCCTTATCTCTAATTTATCAGATCTACAGCTTCGTGGAGTACACTTTCTCTAACTAACCAGCAGGTGGCGTCCACGAGCCACCTGTTCTCCACAAGCCAGTTCTCCCCTGCTTAGCCTTTTTGGTGAGTGGGGGAGTGAGTCTTGTGGGGCCCAATTGGTGTACCAAGCTTGCGTGTGTTGTTGGTGTTGCCTGCCCTGTATGTGGGGCGTGTTTCTGGGCAGTCGGGGAGGGGGGGTGGCCCTAACAATCAAATCTCCCTGATGATCCTAGAGTTTTAAAGCTGCTGCAATAGTCTAATCCTTCAGTTCAGTCCTGCCACAGTTTGTCTCTGCCACTGACCCACAAGTCTTTGGTATTGGCGTATGGCTCCTGAGACTTGCAAGTGGTCCCCTCTTCCAGGCTGTGCACCCCGGGTCCTCTGTTGAGGGATGACTGTGCTATGTCACAGGTGAGTGCCGTCCCCCCAGGGCAGTTCTGGGCTGCTGGGCTGTGTAGGGAGGCTCCCAGTCTGCTGAAATGATGGCCGAATGGGGCTTTGTTAATTCACACTGCTCCACCTTCCCAGCTCTGGGACATTCAGCTGAGGTTGCAGGGAAGGCTAATGTCCACGCCCAGTTTTGTGGTGTGTGCCTGTTATTTGAAGCACTTCCGTCACACTGGGTTGTCTGGGGCAGCTCTGGGCTATGGGGCTGGTGATGGGCAGGAGTGTTTCCTGTCCACCAGGATGGTGGCTGTGAGCGGACACCCCCCTTTTCTTGGGAAGTTGTGTTGTTTAGTGAATTTTCTCAGCCACTGGATTATTGCCTTTTGTCTCAGAGCTCTCTTAGTTCTGCTCTTGACTTGACGTGCCCAAATTGCAATTCTTTGAAGCTTTCTGTATTGAGCTTCTTAGAGTAATTGTTTTAGAAAAAGCAAAAAGGATTTAAAAAAAAAAAAAAAAAAAAAAACGGGCCCTCCTCAGAGATCTAATGGGTTATTGAAATGCTAATAGACAAAGCAACCAGGGCCATTAAGGAAAGGTGCACAGGGCAGAGAGATCAGCTTTGCTTCGGGATTTGCATATGCGCCTCAAGGCCTGAGCTCCACCCTTCCCGTTTCTGTGTTCACCAGAACTCCAAAAATCCTCTGCTTTTATTTTGGAGTTTTTCGTGTTGTTTTTTTTCTATGCCTGTCTCCTCTCTGCTGGGCTGGCTGCTCTCAGATTCTCTGGTGTCTGGTCTCAGTCTATCTATGGTTAGAGTTTGAATCAGTAGAATGAGTTTCCGATAAGAGCAGCCACTGCAGTTCTCCCTTCTCCTTCCCGGAGCTGACAGCCCCTCCTCCCCCAGGACTGAGCCTGGCAGGGAGGGGCGCGGGTCCCCTGGCCGCAAAAACTTACAGATTTCGCTGATCTCAGCAGTTCCACGTTTTCATGAGTGTTGTATGAAGTATGCCCAAAGACAGATTGCTCTGTGGTGTCCAGTCCACGCAGTTCCTGGCTTTTTACCTACTTTCCTGGAGGAGTAACTAAAACTTACAGCTCACCAGTCTGCCATCTTGCCCCGCCTCCGTCTCTTTCGGTTCCTTTTTGTTTAACAGTTCTTCTCTGAATTTATCTCTTTCCTTGCTCACTTACTACGAGCAGCGAGAGGAAGCCAGGCTGCGCCTTCCAGACTTTGTTGGAAACCTCCGCAGCTAAATAGGCACGTTTGTCATTTGCAAGATTTGCTGTCCACGCAGCTGCCGGGCAGAATCCCGCTGAGCTTTCTGCCCCACGTAGCAACAACACCCTCTCCTCCAGCTCCCAGCCACGTGCTCCTGCCCTTCCCGGGCCCTGCTGGCAGAGGCTTGAAGATCTGCGTGTGGGTTTGTTCACCGTGGCTGTCGTCGCAGGAGGGCCCGGGTGCCTGCAACAAAGCACCGTGCACGGGCAGTGCAGGACCTTAGGGGTTTTCCCTCTCACGATTCTGGGGCCAGAAGCCTGAAATCGAGGTGCCTCTTCCAGTGTCCCTTGGCTTCTCACAGGTTGTTGAACCTCTCACAGGTCTCTCACAAACCCCAGGCCTTTAATGTATCTGTTTCAGCCCCTTATAGGGAATAGGGTATGAGAAAAGTTGGCTGCTCAGAGGATGGACCAATGTCTGCCTGCTGGATATTCCTGCCTGATAAAGACACTATACTCTGCCTTACCCTGGGAGGCTTGGGGTTTTATCTCACAATCGCAGCAAATTTCTTCACCAATTTTTGGAAACAAACAGTGCTGTTTCTCCTGAGGTTGGTCGAGAAAAATTACATAAGAAATGAGGGAAATAAAAGTCCTATGTGCAAATGTAATGACTATAACTATAGGGAAAACATCAGACATAAAGACTGGTCTTTAATTAAGCTGCCTTGTACAAGAATATCATCTTTACAATTAATATGCAGATTACTTCCCAAGGCTCCAGACAGCCTCTGAATTGAATTAGTTCCTAAACAGTGAAGCAGTCATAATTTGGCTTATCTTTAGGTATAGTATGATGAATTTACTGTTATCCACTCCTATGTCAGGGCATTTTCCCCATTCTGAACATTTCTCCTCATGTCTGTGTTTCTAGGTGCCCAGGCAGAGATTCTCCAGATAATAGTCACCATCAAAATGCTAAGAATTCTGAATTTCATAATCAAGCATCTTAAAGCCCCATTTCTAAACTGCAGACCATGTTCTAAGAGATATTACTACATGCTCTGGGAGGGTATAGTTCAAAGGTCTAAAAGAAACTGCACATATGCTGTATTTTGGAGCTTCATACTAGATACAATGCCTGGAGATAGTCCCCTCAATTTTTCAGTTCTCTGAACCAATAAATTTCCTTTTGGTTTATGTGGGTTTGAGTTGGGTTTTCTGTTGCTTGCTACCAAAAGAACTCTGATACACACACCATACATACGGTTGTTCCCATCCTAATAGCCTCTCCACCCATCAACAGACAAAGGCACCTTTTCTTTACTCTGCAACCTAAATGCACACATTTCTTGCCCCTGGCTTTGGGTGTCCATTGCTTCTCTCCTTGAGAGTTTTTCTTATTCTCTTCTCCTTAATTTTCCTTCCTAGGAACCCCTTCATACTTGTTTGGAGAAAGGATAAGGTTGTCATAGAAACTCCTCCCTATTCAGATCAATTTGAGATGTCTTGAGAAAGGGAATTAGGGGTCATAGGGTCTCTTGGGAAGGCAGATATATGGTACTGTTTGTTTGTTTGTTTTCATATACAAACACTATTCTTTTCAAAAGTTTGCTCAAATTTCACCTTCTCTATGAAGCTTTCCAAGTCTAATACCATCTCTATTGATCAAGTCATGCTATGTCAGATGAAACGCCACTCAGTAGTGATGTTATTGGCACAAGATCAATTGAAAGTTGAATAGACAGCCAACCTCTCACACATTGACATCTAGCCCTTCTTCAACCCTATGTGCTCACCCCATCCTCTCGAATATCATATTGGCTCTTTTAGATTGTCTCTGCTTTCTATATGCACGGAGATAGTATATGAGATGAAGGCCTGTCATCTGTAGAACTCATTAGGGGCATCTGTCTTCCATACATTCTGCCAATAACTTAATCCCACCCTCCCCCCAATGATTGCTTACTGTCATAAATTCTAAAATGTTCAAGTTAGACCTTATCTAACACCTTCTTTTTATATATGGATGAACTGAGGTCCAGAGAGTGAGAAGGAATTGCTCAGTGTCTGTGAGCAATTTCCTGATGCAGCTCAACTGGAATCTATGCCATTATCATCCAGGCATCTGCTATTTGTAACCTGCTGACACCTTTGGACACTGAGGACCTTTCTGATCTCAAATCAGTAGGTCTTCCCTTGGAGTGGTGAAGGGCTCCCAACATGATACCTCTTTTAAAATCAGAGATACTTAGGATATCAGCTGGGATGCAGAGAACAGAGAAAAACTAACTAAAGATATCTGTATCTTTAGTTTCATGTAAACTAAGGTATACCTGGTATTACAAGAGAAAATGAAAAATAATCTGTTAAATATACAAAGAACCAAGTGGGACCCAGCAGCCAAACAGAAAGATCAGGAAGCCATGCGAAAGAGGGGCTTCATTTGTAGGTAGAATTGGAGAACAGCAGAAAAGTACTCATCCCCAAATATTCTCCCAATAATCATGTCACAGTGCCTAAAATTCCACCATTTATGCATCATTTGTTTGGATTTCAAAGTCTTTTCTGTTTTCTGGAGTCCCAGTAGTAGATGGAATCATGTACTTGACCAAAAAATGTTCCTAATCTTAATTCTCGTTCCTGCACTTGTGCCCATTTGTAAAAAGGACCCATTGAAGGAATATGCATTATCTATTAAGGTGTGGGTTTATTTGTGAGTAGGATCTTCTAAGATTCTGTGTAGGTATGGCCAAACTTAATGAAAGAGGCCTTCATTCATATGACTAGAGGCCTTATTAAGACACAGTCAGTGGAGCCTGAGGCTGGAAGTCAGTGGAGAGGGAACTTACTGTATGATAAAGGATTGCTGGAGCCCTGCTGATGCCAGGAGTAAACAAGGTCTCCTTATGCCTTGATGTTAGATGTCTATGCTCCAAAACCATCAGATAATAAATTCTTTTTGCTTTAGCTGCCCATTGCATGCATTTGTCATAGCAGCTCTCGCAAACTAAGACAGTTCTTTATTGAAGCAGCAATAGTCTTGGGATATGTAACACCACTTAGGGAAATAATTTGTTGTGATGTTTTCTAACTGTGACAAATATAAAAGTAAGCTTTAAATACTTCCTGTGCATTTTCCTCAATCATCCTGGACCTTCCTTCCTTCTTCTAAGCATTACTTATACCCATTCAGTGAGTTCTCATCCACTTCTTTCTGACTGTCGCCTGTGTCTTGCCCTTTGGAACTTGTTCCTGCCCTTTGCCTAAGATGCTCAGACCATATTTTTCTGCTCCTTATCCTCATCATCACCTTTTACCCTCATCTGTTTTATAGATGAAGACACTGAAACTGAGAGGTTAATTTAGGTATTAAGTGGCATGGCTGTGTCCAAACCCAGGCTGGGCTGACTCTTGACCCTACAGTCTCTCTGGGCTCTCCTGGCTGATGGATGAGGCAAACCCACCCCATCCACCAGAGAAGGAGGTTCAGGCAGTACCATGCCATCCAGCCCTTCCTTGGCTCTAGTTTGGGTTTAGAGGAATCTGCCCTGAGAATAACCTGGTACTGCCAAGAAGGCAATTTTCAGAGCTCCTGAGTTTGGCCAAGTTGAACAAAGGTTAAGTTGTGGAAAGATAGGCTGTTGTTTTTAAGAATCCAAATGGTTAGCTGGCTCTCATTTTCAGCAAGCTAAGGATTAATAAAGGGCAAATTGCAAGGCATATTTTATGTGCCCCATTAAACTGGTGGGATTAAGTGTGCACAAAAAGTAATTGCCTTTGATGTGAATGAAGTAGAAAAAGCCCAGACAGAGGAAGCATGCCTCTTAATTTATGGTCCTAGAGGAGACTTGCTCTGCAATTACCGTTTTGATGTCAAAACACTTAATATACGATAATGCTAAAAGGTACACAGCACAAAAGTCATTGTATCCATTGTCTCTCCTAGGCAGGCACTCTGTTCTCCCAGTCAGGCCCTGCAGCTTCTCCTTGGTGCTGACTGTATTCACCGCAAGGGAAGTCAGCCAATCCCAGTGGGAAAGCAGCTTATTCCAGATGCTTATCGATTTCTCTGGGATGGTGGTGGTGGGGGAAGCAGGGGGCTCCCAGGACCACTTTCTTGGCACCCATTTCTAGAAGACCATCCAGTTTTCCTTCTGCACAAATGCAACTAATAAGACCCATACGTGCCAATGTTTCCAATTACTTGGAAATTGTGGTATTAAATCAGAGACTTGCAAATGACTGAAAATTTAGAATTTTTTCCCCAAGGGAATCTGCCCAGAGGGTTCCTAAAGGATTAGCCATAAAGGGATGAAAAAGAAATAATCCCTGGAACATTTTAAGTGCAGTAAATTCTATTAAGGGAAGTTTTTTGAGAAAGAGGAGCCTGGAGAATGAGATATTCTGGATCAGTGAGTTTTCACCAAGGGGTTTTTGGGTTTCAACTATTAATATGGAAAAATTCCTCTGTCCTTTATTAAAATACAGCTGAAGTTATTTGCTATTATGCCATTGGATGAATTTACTCAAGGATTTGGGTAGTAAAATACTGCTTAAATTTGCCCTCCCTTGCCCCCCCCAAAAAGAATTAGCAATATACTTTTTATGCTACAGAGCTTCAATATACTCAGATTTGAAGCTTAAAAGTCCGATATCTGCTAGATGGACTCTGTTCTATCTCATTATTAAATGTTTCATCTCATACCATGCTCTAAGCTATATACTGTCCCAAGTCCTTTAGGAAGTCAACAGCGTACAAATCTTAAATTCAGATTGTTGTTAAGCATCTAATCAGCACCAGGAATCATGGAAACATAGGACTGGAATGGGATTGAAAGGTCACCTGATCTAACCACCTGTAAGAACCTTGTATTTCCCCTGCTCCATCCCTGCTAAAAGCCTGCCCCGCTGACATCTGTGTACCCCATCTATCTGCTTTGTGTTTCATTTGGTCATTTACTGGTCTATCTTATCAGCTTCTTGATGGTGGGGATCATAACCCAACAACACCTAATTCCTCTGTTTAAACATATCCAATTTCAGTACTTGTTTATTGAATTGAGTCAAGTGCCAGATCTCTTGACCAAGTAGAAACATTTGAATGATTCGTCGCTGGTAATTGTGGTAGGCAGAATAATGTCCCCCAGTGTTACTCATGTCCTAATTCCCAGAACCCATGAATATGTTACCTTATGTGGCAAAAAGAGACTTTGTAGATGTAATTTAGTAAAATATTTCAATATTAAGGGTTTATCCTGGATTGTCTGGGTGGGCCAAATATAATCACCAAGGGTCCTTATAAGAGGAAGATAGAAGGGTCAGAGTCAGAGAGAAGATGTGCAGATGGGGAAGTAGAGGTCAGACTGGAGAGATTGGGAGATCCTTTGCTGCTGTCTTTGAAGATGAAGAGGGGGCCAGACCATCCTGCAGAAGCCGGGAAAGGCAAAGGAACAGAGCCTCCTCTTGAATCTCCAGTCTTGACCAACACCTTTAATTTAGCCCATTTCGAACTACTAACCTCCAGAACTGTAAGATAATAAATTTATTTTGTTTAAAGTCACTGAATTTGTAGTCATTTGTTACAGGGATGGTAGGAATCTAATAGAGTAATTTTGGCCAATCTGAGGGTATCATCATTAACTTTGTGCTCTCTATAGAGTCCTAGAAGAAAAGGAGAAACAAAGGAGATTGAGTGGAATGTGTAATGACACAGGGTATACTGTGGAATGTTTTTAGTTCTTTTAGTTCTGGTCTAGAAGTCTCATGATAATATTTGTTTTAAAATGATTTACCTGTTTGTTCTAAACACCAGTTACATTTATTAAAAAGTTTCAGCTATTTGACAATTCTAGCTAAGTTAGAGCTATTCCATATTTTAGTGTACATTTTTCTTCCTTGTAATTTCTTTGTGTAGGTATACCATATATAACATATATGCATACATACAGCCACTACTAGACATGAATGCAAGCGATGTATACAACATCTCAAACTTGTAAGCCTGAAAGGAAAAATGGGAATGTTTTTAAAATTCTAATCAGTGTCATTAAGCCATTTCCTACCTGTGAATATAACTGTAAGAAATACATTGTCAGATGGAAGATGGGGATATAAAAATAATTTCCTCACAAATAATTGCCACTCTGTATTTCAAAATATATCATTAAATTAACAAAATTAATGGCACTAAAGTGATATACTATTTTATGTTTTATTTATCAAAGTCAACTTTGGGTAGAACTGCTCAAAAAATGAATTGGCAGTGGAGTATGGGGTTGTAACTACTGAAGAAGACAACTCTGATCTGATCAATGGCATCCGAAACAGGCTAACCTGGGATTTTATGTCCGCACTCAAACCTAACTAGAAAGAAAATGTGGAACATGCAGTAATTTGGAAGTCTTGCTCATGATTCAAAGTCAGATGTTCCATCAGACCTATTTGCCTTAACACAAATCTTTGAATAAGAGCCTGTGGAAAAGACTTTTTTGAGTTCATGGTTTAAATAACTTAATGGGATGGCTCTGCTTCAATGATCAGGAAATTCAGATTCAACCCTGTAATGATCCAGTGAAATAGGTGAGGGTTTGGGAGATGCAAAGAATGATCGACAGGGAAGTATGGTGAATGGTCTAAGGTCATTTAGCTGCTCAAAGTGCAGTGACCAGGAACCAGCTTATCTGCCACTTGCCCTTTCTTCCACATCACATTGCCTAGAAGGGAAGAAATTCTGTGAAACTCATAATATCAGACAGTATATTCTTGCCAGTTAAAAAACAAAAACAAAAACATATACTTGAGAGAAGACTTTGGAGGAAGGAGGACAATCATCCACTATTTTACTTCCTAGTATTCCCCTGCATGCAGGCAGGACAGCCTCCTCACTCACTCCAGAGTTTGTTATACTCGATGTCTCTTCCCTGAATGCAACAACACTCTGTCTGCCAGACCAGATCTTCCCAGCTTAGGAGGGCAAGTTGAGGCAATGAATCCCCCCAGGAAACTTGCACCAGTCTCTCCCTTCCTTGATTTCCTATAGGGCCTATGCTTTGGATCGCATAGTTTGGGGTACCTGTGCAATCACCACCCCTTCTTGGAGAACCGTCCCCGGGCCGCAGTCCATAGCAAAGGGGCTGGCTAAGTAGTGGTGGGTAAAATAAGATTTTCTTCCTAGGAAGTTGGACTGGGAGGCTAGCAGTGACCTCACTCAGTGGCAGAAGTTTCAGATGAAAGCATTCAGTTAAGAGGACTGCTTGGTATTAGATGTTAGAAAAACCCAAGTCAAAACTAACCTAACTGAGATATCCTAGAATAGGTCATATATGGCTGGATCCAGGCACTCAAAACAATATCACCAGTAATCTCTTTCTTAAATTGACTCTACTTTTGTCTGGATTGGATTAATTATTCAGTAAACTCCCCCAAGTAATATCAAGAGTGGCCCCCAGCAACTCGAAGCTTACATTCTATCATGTTAAAACTCTCGTGAAAGATGAGAACTCTTACCTGATAGTTCCAGAAAAAAATCCCTGGGTTGACTCTCACTGGCCTGATTTAGGATTGCATGCCCCTGTCTGATCTGTGAATCTGAAGGACTGAGATCATGCCTTATGCTCCAAACCCTCCAAGCCAGCGTGTGGGTCTGAACTCCCAGAAACCATGTGGCCTCACACTAGGAGAGCAATGGTTTCCTAAAGACAAACCAGGGCTACCCTGCAGAGGGGAAGAAAGGAATTCTGAGGGGCAAAGACAAGAGTTCCTCTGTATACTCTCAGCCCATCATCCCCTGTGCCCCCTCACTTTGATGTCCCTTTTGTTAATGGCCTCCTTTTCTCTTGGTCACCCAGCTCACTCAGCTCCTTTTTCAATTCACCTCTATTTCTTTCTTTTCTCTCTTTTGTCTATATGTCTCTGTTTTTCCCCTGACTCTCTGATGCTCTCTCTGCCTGCCTCTCGGTTCCTAATTTCCTGCTACTTATACCTCTCCTGCACTTGTTGCCTTTCCCAAACAGCGTGGAACTGGAGTCCCCTTCAGCTCACAGCCTCAGCTTTTTATGTCATGTATATCCCCCTCGCGCCATGTGCTTTACCTTCCTCATTGTGCTGGTCGTCTTGTCGGTCTTCTCTGCTAAACTGGGTGCTCCATGAGTGGAAAAGGGTCTGCATCTTGGTCATTGGCCACTGAGTCCTCACATCCTTGCAGAGCACTTGTCACATCGGAGGTGCCCAGACACTATTTGTTGAATAAATAAATGAACAACCCCACAGAGAAATGTTTATATAGATTAGGCAGCACCCAATTTGATTTTCAAGATATATTTTCCTAATGTGCCCTGGAAGACTACAGAAGAGGAAAATAGGTAATTGGGTCAAGGTTAATAAATTCTTGCAGCCATCCTAGGAGATTCAGGGTTTCAGGACAGGTAATAAATTGATCAGCATCTTATGGAACTGTGAATTCCCAAATACACAGATTGACAAATTAAATGCAAATTGCTAAAGATTTGATACAAGCACACAACTCTTCAGCAGTGCCCTCATGAAAGTTCACATATTATTCAGTAGGAATCTATGTAAAAATGAAGATTGTGATACTATCTATTAACATTTGGCCTACAGTGGACATCAATGAGTGACCTGAAAACAGAGAGACCTGGCAAAACAAACTCATGATATTCTGTACTTTAGGTAATACTTTCATCCAATTATTTTTAAAGATGATCGTTTCAAATGGATATGACAACTAGGCCTAGGCCCATTTTCACGTAACAAGACTTGCAGTTTTTCTGGTAAGTCACTCATATGGTCAGAGATGCCTGTACCACAAAAATCTCAAATGTTGTTGCCCTAGTCCCACCACTGGACAAATAAGTATATGAAACCTATTGTTCACTGAAAAAAAAATTAACATTTACAACATGCTGGATAAAATAAGCCATGGGATATTTCATTTACTCACCCTCACCTTCCAGGGAGGGCTGAAGACATTCAGTGACTCTGTAGTACATGTGTGGACATCCATCCAAGCTAAGCCTCTGTTCTAGTTTGCTAATGCTGCCGGGATGCAAAAAACCAGAAATGGATTGGCTTTTATAAAAGGGGGTTTATTTGGTTACTCAATTACAGTCTTAAGGCAATAAAGTGTCCAAAGTAACACATCAACAATCGGGTACCTTCATTGGAGGATGGCCAATGGCGTCTGGAAAACCTCTATTAGCTGGGAAGGCATGTGGCTGGCGTCTGCTTCAGAGTTCTGATTTCAAAATGGCTTTCTTCCAGGACATTCCTCTCTCAGCTTCAGCTCCTCAAAAATGTCACTCTTAGTTGCTCTTGGGGCATTTGTCCTCTCTTAGCTTCTCCGGAGCAAAAGTCTGCTTTCAATGGCTGTCCAAAATGTCTCTGTAAGCTGAAGCTCCTCTCTCAGCCCCCGTGCATTCTTCAAAGTGTCCCTCTTGGCTGTGGCAAGCTCGATCCTTCCATCTAAGCTTTATATAGTGCTCCAGTAAGCTAATCAAGGCCCATGCTGAATGGGTGGGGACACACCTCCATGTAAATTATCCAATGAAAGCTCTCGCCCACAGTTGAGTGATCATATCTCCACAGAAACATCCAATCAAAAGTCTCCAACCCAATCAACACCAATACATTTCCTGCCCACACAAGACTGCATCAAAGATAATGGCGTTTGGGGGACATAATACATCCAAACCAGTGCAGCCCCCATTCCACATGTGCAGGTAAGGGGAAAGGCTAATTCAAATGGGTTCCTGGGCTTGGTGCTATTTCTGCAGCTGTGTTAACTTCCCAGTGTTCTACATGGTGCTCATGATCATGGAGCAACACACTGCGTATAATGTCCTCATTAGCTGATTTGGGGTAAAGCATTTAGAGATAGTTTTTAAAAATAGAAAAAGAAGATGGCAGCATAGAGAGGAGTGGAATTTAGTTAGTCCCCTGGAACAACTAACAAACAACAGGAACAACTAGTAAATAATCTGGAATAACTGCTGGGGGACAACTGTGACTGTCCACATATCATATGCCAACCTGGATTTGGTGGAATAACTGAGATTGCAGCATAAAATCTGTAAGTAAAAACTGTGGACCCGTGCTGGGAGCCCCCTCCCTCCATGGCAGGCTGAGCTGCAAAACCTCATTGTGGGAGAAACCAGCAGTCCCTGTTAGGAGCAAGCAAATATAGCTCAGCCCAGCTCCAACTGGGGTCTTAACTAACAAATGTGGACTGCTGAATACAACATACAAACATAGACAAACACCCAATAAGTAGACAGAGGCTTTCAGTGATGACTGACCTTAAAGAGCCAGAAAACTCCTGTGTCCCAGGAGGGGGAACCCAGAAGACCGGGTGTTCTCTCTGACGGGTGAAACTGTGGGCCATGGACTGGCTCTGAAAGGGGGCTTTCTTTCCCTTTTTCTCTCTCTCAACCTGAGTGGCCCAGTGGAGAGAGCCTCAGCCATTTTCATTTTGCAAAGCTCTGACTGAGACAGGGGTGTAGATAACAGAGCCAGAGAGACAAAGAAGCAATTCAAATGCAGACGATAACTCCCTAGGGGTTGTATCTTCCCTAAGAGGAAGGAGGTGGGGCCTAACTCTACTCCTGCCTTCCCTTCAGAACTCGGACCCCAGAGCCTCGGGGAAAACAGCCAAAACAGAAGCTAAAGGTGCCACACCTCTTTACACCAGTGGGGAGCAACAGGCTGACAGGCACCACCTGCTGGGCAGGTTAGGAAAAGCACAGTGGCTAGGGACCTCACAGGAAAGTCTGTCAATCTCTAAGACACACCCTCAGGGAGACTTGAAACTGAATATAACCCCATTTTGAGATTGGATCCTGTTCTGGTCTGGAAAAATCTGATTGGAATAACCAAGGAAACCAGATGCCTAGATAACAGAAAATTATAAACTACACTAGGAAAAATGAAGATATGGCCCAGTCAAAGGAACAAACTTACACCTCAATCAAGATACAGTTGAGATATTATTTTACTTTAATGAAACAATCAATTAAAGATTTTCAAAGAAATATGCCAAATCAAATCCAAAACCAAATCAATGAGTTCAGGGAAGATATGGCAAAAGAGATGAAGGATATAAAGAAAACACTGGACGAACATAAGGTAGAAACTGAAAGTTTGAAAAAACAACTGGCACAATCTGTGGAAATGAAAGTCACAACACAAGAGATGAAAACACAATGGAGACATACAACAGCAGATCTCAAGAGGCAGAAGAAAACACTCAGGACTTGGAGAACAAGACACCCAAAATCCTATGCACAAAACAACAGATAGGGAAAAGAATGGAAAAATATGAGTAACATATCCAGGAATTGAATGACAACATGAAGCTCATGGATGTACAGGTCATGGGTTTCCCAGAAGGAGAAGAGAAGGGAAAAGGGGCAGAAGCAATAATGGAGGAAATAATCAATGAAAATTTCCCATATCTTATGAAAGACATAAAATTACAGATCCAAGAAGTACAGCATACCCCAAACAGAATAGATCTGAATAAAATTATGCCAAAACACTTAATAATCCGATTATCAAACATCAAAGACAAAGAGAGAATCCTGAAAGCAGCAAGAGAAAAGCGATCCATCACATACAAAGGAAACTTGATAAGACTATGTGTGGATTTCTTGATAGAAACCATGGAGGCAAGAATGCAGTGGTGTGATATATTTAAGTTACTGAAAGAGAAAAACCGCCAATCAAGAATCCTATGTCTGGCAAAACTGTCCTTCAAATATGAGGGAGAGTTTAAAATATTCTCTAACAAAGAGACAATGACAGAGTTTGTGAACAAGGTACCTGTTTTATAGGAAATATTGAAAGGAGCATTACAGACAGATAGGAAAAGACAGAAGTGAGAGGTTTGGAACACAGTTTTCAGTGATGGTAGCACAGCAATGTAAGTACACTGAACAAAGATGACTGTGAGTATGGTTGAAAGAGGAAGGTTAGAAGCATGTGGGACACCAGAAGGAAAGAGGGAAGATAAAGACTGGGACTGTATAACTCAATGAAACCTGGAGTGCTCAACAATTGTGATAAAATGTACAAATATGCTTTTACATGAAGGAGAACAAATGAATGTCAACCTTGCAAGGTGTTAAAAATGGGGTGGTATTGGGGAAGAAATATAATCAATGCAAACTAGAGACTATGGTTAAGAGACATATTGTATTATGCTTCCTTTAATATAACAAAGTCAATATACCAAAGCTAAATGCCTAGAAGAGGGGAACATAAGGGAGGGGTATGAGACTCTTGGCATTGGTGATGTTGTCTGACTCTTTCCTTCTACTTTAGTTTAGTTCTGTCTTTCCTTTTTTGCTTTTTAGCTGTATTTATTTTTCTTTCTGTTTCTTCTTCTTTTGTCCCTCTACCTTCTTTGACTCTTCCTCCTTCTTTGTGGAAGAAACAGAGCTGTCCTTATGTAGATAATGGTGATGGTGGTGAATGCATAAGTACATGGTTATACCGGGAACTGTCCATTGTTTACTTAGGACAGAGTGTATGGTGGGTGAACAAAACTGTCTTTAAAAAGAATGGGTTGGTGAAGAATACTTGAGGCCACTATATTGAGTGAAATAAGTCAGACACATAAGGACAAATATTGCAGGGTCACAATGATATGAACTGATTATAATATGTAAACTCATAGACATGAAGTATAAGTTACCAGGATATAGAACGAGGCTAAAGAATGGGGAGCAGTTGCTTATTACAAGCAGAATGTTTAACTAGGTTGAACTTATTCTTTGGAAACAGATGGAGGTGATGGTAGCACGTTGTGAGAATAACTAACAGTGCTTCATAGTGTGTGAATGAGGTGGAAAGGGGAAGCTCAGAGTCACATATGTCACCAGAAGGAAAGTTGGAGGTTAAAAGATGGGAATGTATAAAACAGTGAGTCTTGTGGTGGACAATGTCTATGATTAACTATACAAATATTAGAAATCTCTTTCATGAACTAGAACAAATGTATGACACCATACATAGAAGTTAATAATAGAGAGGTATATAGGGAAAAATATACCTATTGCAAGTTAGGTAGTACAGTTAGTAGTATTTTAACATTCTTTCGGCAATAATAAAAAATACCCTATAACAATACTATGAGTTAATAATGGAGGGTGGTGGTTAGGAGTATGGGAGGACTTGAGTTTTCTTTTTTTGTCTTTATTTCTTTTCTGGAGCAGTGAAAATGTTCTAAAACTTGAGAAAAAAATAACTGGTGATGTATGCACAGCTGTATGATAGTAACATGGGCAGTTGATTGTGCACTTTGGATCTCTGGATGATTGTATGGTATGTGAACAATCTCAATAAAATTAAATTTAAAAAAAAATAGAAAGAAACAAAGACATCAAAATACCTATTTGAAGAGAAACCTATTTGGTAAAATTCAGAACACTATATTTTTGTGAGTATAAATATGTGTGTGTTTGTGTGTGGGTGTGTGCATGTGTCTGATTATCAGAAATAAGAGTTAGCATGATTAAAAAGAAAGAGGAAAACTCTTTGGAACAAAAGGATGCCACCTATGCACAAATTCATTGTGATTAGGCAAAAACCAGGATTAAATAGTTAAAATAAAATGTCAAAGGGAAATTTGTTTTCAAGCTTTTGCTAAGTTAGATGCTTCCTGATTATGGGGCAATTGTCTTAATTTGTCTGAGCCTTAATTTCCTCATCTGGAGAAATGGATGGGGAGAAGTCCATGAGAAATATGAGGAACAAGTTATTAAATTTAATGCTCTATCCAAAGGGTCATAATATCAATAGGAGGTTATATGCAAGGAACAAAAGATAACTCTATCTTTGAAATGTAAATTTGTCATAGAGAAGAACACAGAGCAAAGTTAAAATCAAACGCTTGGAGACTTTTTTATGAACAATAAAGGCATATCTTTATATTTCTATATGGAGAGATATGAGATAACTTCCATCCAAAATTCATAACTGGGTTTCATTACTTTTATAAACTGGCCAGCTAACTAAAACTAACATATTTAAAAATTGATCATGACACATCACAAACCTGGTAATAAATCTAGGCTGGCCTTCAAGAAAATTAAGTAATTTTATTGATAAGATCACAGAATCTGGAAGAAAAAACATTGAAGTTCAAATCTAAAATAAAAATTTGAGTTTAAATTGCATCTTGCCACTTAAAACCAGTAAATCTTCATGACAGTAATTTAAAATCTGAGCTTCAGTTTCTTCATCTGTGAAAATTATTTGGCTTATTTTAGGAAAAAATATTTAGAGAAAAGAATGAAGAGGTGAATTTAATAAGACCAAAAATATGATAGTTATGATAGAGAATGAAAATTCAACCTAAATATTCAGATGTCTCCAAGGAAGAAACAGGAAAAAAGGAAATAGAAACATAAATAAAAAGCACACCAGAAGAAAACTCAGGAAAGTTGAAAAAGATATTGAGTTTAATGATGAAATGTTCACAATTTTAAAAGCATAGCTAATGTAAAGGGACCTCATCTACTTAGAGACTGACAATATTTTTAAATGATGGATAAAGGAAATTATATGTATATATAAAAGCATGGGAAGTATTGACCAGGGCTGAAATCTGTCACATTGGATAGTGGAAATTAATTAAATTAAACCAACATGTTTATGAAATTTTTTAATTAGAAGATTTGTAAAGATAAAATTATGCCATTAGAAAAAGTAAAGTTCAAAGCAAAAAAAAAAAAAAAAAAAATGATGACAAGGAAAGAGAACATGCCCATGTTTTAAGGAAGACAAGTCTTGAAATTTCAGGAGCACCTAAAACCCATCTTTAAATCAGTCAGAAAAAATTAAAAACACAAACAATTGAACATTCTCTACATGCCCAACTATCATTGTATGGTTCACATGCATAAAATATACAATAAAAGGAAAACAAACGGAAAGAGTTAGCAAAAAGATAAAGATTTGCCTATTATATAGCATACTCTATGCTTTATGTTTTCACAGGAGTTCTCATTTAATTGTTTCAATAATTTGTCAAAGTTTGGTTGGGTATGTGGGAGCACAAGTGTAAACTGTATGAAGACTCAATTTTCCACCCTGTGTGGTTCTAAACAAAAGGAAGAGAGACAGAAGAGGATCAAATGGAGACCCAAGTATTAGTTTTATTGTTGGGCCCACTCATCCTTGAAGAACGAGCTTCTGCTGTAGCTGAATGGGAGGGCGTGACTCAAAATTGAGGCCAAAGTGGGGGCATCTTCTCTTTGTTCTCTAACTTAAAGTTTGGGACCCACCAGCTGTAATATGAGTCTGTAGTGCACATATTGACTTACCTAGCCAGCTGCACAGGGGACAGGCCTGCCCTACAAACTCTCATGGAAGTGCACAAGCTGATATTAGCTCCCCTCCTTTTGCAATTGTTTTGGCCAGGCGTGTTTGTTGCAAGGCAGTAGGAAGTGGAGGCTGAGCACCAAAGAAGAAGAGGCCATATGCTTTTAACATACCACCTCTACCCAAAGGTGAAGCATGGCCCATTCAATCGTAGAACTAGATACTCTTGGTGGTAACTGCATATAGATGGAGAGCTATGTAAAAGGCACTCCCAGAGCACTTTGGCAGATGGGGGAAAAAGGATTGGGTTCCCTCTTTCTGGAGACCATGGTAGGATTATGGAAGGAAACAGAAGCTGAGGCAACATAAGAGACAATTATAAAACAACAAATGTATAAACAACTTGATATTGATGAAAAGAAGGAGTTAAGAGAAGAAAAATTAGTGGGGGATGTGGTGTGCAAGGAAAGCAGATTTAAACTGGCTTTAGGCTGGGTGAAAGAGAAGTTGGTATAAACAGTGTAAGTCCAGCACAAATGGGTGGGTGGATATTGTGTCATCGATACAAACGTCACTCAGGATCCTTCCTGTTAAGCACACCTGCAAAACTCCTTGGAACCAATGATACTTCAGGAAATAACAGAGCTAGAAACCTCAGTGTATAACAGATTCACAAATGGTAACTATTGCCAGTTCAGATTAGTGAAAGGAGGTTAGGAAGGAAAATAGAGATAAAGGGGACCTTGGCATACTCTGATACTGGTCTATTGCACATTGAAGGAGTCACTACATTTTTTCTTTTACCTTCTGTATAAGACAAAATCAAGGTATTTTGATGATGTTGTTGTTGTTTTTTTTTTTTTTTTTTTTTTTTTTTGCCTCGGGCCTGAGATTTTAGAGGCTCTTTATAGCACCAGTTAATGAGATCTGTGAAAATGTGGAAATGAATTTTGTGTAACTGAGAATCTCAAAGATATCAGAACAAATGAGAAGTGACCATAGTAAAAGAAAAGACAGTGAAGAAAATGCTCTATTAAACTTCCCTCTATTACTTATACATTAAAATAAAGGAATCCATTAGCATGTAACATGCAAATGATAGTACCCTTTTTAATAAAAAACAGTCCCCAATATTGCCATGGGAGAACAATAATAATTCTAAATGGTCACTTATATCATTTTTAATACAAACCAGTGGTACACTCAATGCAGGAACATCACAGCAAAATACGCCATAATGAGAAAACACAGGCACATTACGCCCACCATCCATTTCATTATTATGATTGCTTCACAACCATTCCATATTTAGAGGAAGATCTCTCTTATTAATGTGAAATCCTTCTGCTTTAGGACAAGCATAGTCCATGGATGACAGCAAAACAAAAATATAAAAAGTAGCTAAAAAAATTTGTGGTTATCAAATTGTGGTTATGAGTGTAATGCCCAATTCTGGAAAGCAGCAACACAGTATTCCAGGACCTTTCAGAGGCCAACAGGAGTCGGCATTCATAGTTCTCTTCTTATGCCTAGCAGACGGTGAGCTGAACTCAGTCACTGTGGAATTAAAGTGTGACATGAGCCGTGATATCACATCAGGGACCAAGTCCACATTTATAAGCTCTGCAAATAAACTACAGGAGGTTGTGGCAAGGTGTCCTGCCAGTGTCTTTTCTTGCTTACCATTGACTCAAAAGCCAATTTAGGCTCTGGTATGCAGTAGCCCATTCATAACTTCTTATTGAATGAATGCTGAGCGGCAGGCTTGAAACTGAACTTCACACAGGAAAGGGCAAAACTTCTGCAGGAAACTGGTGAGCAGAGAGCTGTACTTAGGGCTTGAGGTGGAGATCATGCCATGCCAGAATGAGGTTGGGGATGTGGTTATAGACTAGGACTGCTCAGGCAAGGCAGAGTCAATTGTACAGTTAAGCCAAAGGAATTTAAGGCAATAAGAGGTCACAGCCAGAATGGAATGAGAAGGATAGTAAGTATCCAGACCAGAATCTTCCAGATTCTGTTACGTCCAATAAAAATGAACACAGTCCTGTCAGGTCAACACAGAAACTAGTAAATATTGAATATTTAGTATGTAGAAGGTATTATTAGAACTAGTGTGCACAAAGATAAATGTAGTATGGGATTCTCCCTCTTCAAGGAGCTTTTAATCCATTTTGGCAGATAGGGAGTTAATTATTGACCTTACCGTAAGGCAAACTGAAATGTATTCTCATTAGAGGTTCATCAAAATTGTGATGGAAGTAGAAAGGAAGAGTGATGGGATTCTGACCTGTATCTTCAAGAAGGAGATGGCATCAGCCAAGTCTTAAAGAATAAAAATAGATAATATCACCTGAAGTTGGTGATACGATAGGAAAGTAAGCATTTGAGGCTGAGGGAATATCATAATGGTTTTTAAATTTTGGGGGATCACAGAGCCCTTTAAGAAGATAATTTAGCATGAAGTAACCAAGAATTCATAGGCTCCATGAAACTCATCCTTGGATGCCTAGATCCACTGACCACATGTCCAAAACCCTTGGAAGAGTATGAGCAAACACCCAGACACGAAGCCCTGAAAAAACAGTGATTGAGTATAGTAGGTAATGAAGCTGGAGAGGAAGTTTGGGATCAAGCCAAGCAAAGCCTTCAACATCACATTAAAAGTAAATGGAAAGGAAATTGAATTTAGATTTGCTAATGATAGCATTCCAAAGTTATCAAGTGATCAGCCCTAGAAGAAGAATTTCAGCATTAACAGATATATCATCTTGATCTGATCCCAAATCACCATCCTAAATGGAGTGAAATTGATGAGGTAGTGAGTACAGGAAAAGATATGAACAGACTTCTATGAAGTCATCTTGTATTTTTCTCAAGCTCTGCTCTAGTCTGTTCTGCAAAAAGTCCTTGCATATAGGTTCATGTGATGCACAGAATCAGCAGAGAACTTTTCTTGGCAGGGTACCATGGCCTTTCTTTTCCTAACACTGACTCTACCAGTTATTGCCCCCTTTATGCTGCTGTTGCTCTAGCCTGGGTCTGGGTAAACTAATATTGGAACAACATGCTGGCCAATTACCTGCTGACCATGTTGTTGCAGGGATACTGTTCCTGACCTCGGGTTTGCCTATCCATGACCACTCTACTTCTGTCAAATTCCCCATAGGCAAGCCCTTTGACACTCTGCTCTGTGTCTTCCAGCTGGATACCCAAGTCCTGGCTGCTCACCTGTTCTTGTAATTCTTTTTGCCATCTGGCCTTCATGTCTTCAGCATCTTTCCAAATACCTCCTCTTCTAGTAACCAGTCCTTCTTCTACCAACCTCCTCCCAAAGAGAGAAAGAACATCAGCACCATCACTGACTGTATCAAGGCCCACCACAGTGAGAGGGCATGAATAATGTGCAGGCAAAGTGGACACACTTTTCATAATTAGATGCTAATTCAGTGAAGCAGGAACTGGATTTCGTTTAGTGAACGCATGGTTGACTTGCTCTGGGGACTTAGTAAATTAATAGGCATCTAGTGGATGGAGGCATTGAGGGGGCCCAGACAAAGGGGCAGTGGGAAGGCAAATGGAGGAGATATTCATCATAGGAGTCACAGGATGCAGTGGTTTACATAATCAGGAAAAAGTAGGTGTTCAGAAAGGAAAAGAGAGCAATTTTTTTTTTGAGAGAAAAACAAGGGTGAACATTTAGAAAATGACTACAAAATGAGATCTATTGTCTTCCCCCTCCTTTTTTGGTGCATTGCAACCTGCAAATAAACAAAATTTAGATTTATTCAATCAGTATTTTTGAGTGCCACCTGTATGGTCTGCTGACTTCATCAGTAAACACAACAAAGATCTCTTCCTTCAAAATGCTCTATTGTTTCCATCATACTAAAAATGAATCTAAATTAGGCTTTGGAATCGGAAACCTGACTTCTAATCTTGATCTTTCACTTTCTAGTAATGTGGGTTTTGAAAGCAATGTAAAAACTTTCTAAGCTCAACCTTCTTTATCTGTGAAGGGGTCTGGTGATGCTTACTCAGGGGTTGTATAAGAAGCACCTGAATTAATACATGAAGGCTATCTGCACAAGGCCTAGAATCTGATAAGCAATCAATAAATCAATAAAATTTAGTTTTCATTATTATGGATATATGCCAAAACCATTTCTAATTATACTTATGGTCTTACTCCCTGTCTGTAGATGCCACAAAGGGTATAAACAATATATTTGGGGCATAGGGCACAGAATAAACTTAAGAAACTTAAAAATAACCAGATGTTTTACCATTGCCTTCAAGGCCCTGTGTGACCTGGCCCCTAGCTCATTCCTTGGCCTCATTTTAAATAATTCTTCTTTCTCTCCAGCTACCATGGCTTCTTTGCTTTTTCTAGGAAACCCCAAGCTCTCTCCTGCCTTAGGGCCTTTGCGCTTGTCCCTACCTCTGTCTGGAACTCTCTCTTTCTTGGTTTTGCATGACTGTCTCCTTCCTAACCATCAAATTTATAGACTCTTTCTGCCTCCCGCTGTACCCTCACTTCTTCTTCTTTTTTTTTTTTTTTGCTGTGAATCATCATCTATTTATTATTCACAGATTTACCACCAATACATATGTTTACACATATACATAAGACAATCTTTTTATGTCTCAGCTTATTCACATTCTGCATTATGTTCAGCTTGTATGGTAAAACATATTTTACACAAAACAGAAGGCTCAATACATTTTGTCTTTTTCAACTTCACAATGTTATTAAATAATTACTGATTCCTACAAATAATATCAAATTTCATAAGTAGAAAGCAAAGATGCCAGCAGCTGTTATTCTTATTTTATAGGCCTGTGAAGGTACATTGTGGTAAAAATTAATTGAATGCATTGAATCACCTAATCCATAGATCAGTCCATCACATTTTCAGATAAGGTCATCAAACATAGCTACTTTTTACTTCCAAATATAGAAATGCATATTGATAGTAATAAAATGAGTAAAAATTAAAAATATACATAGTACAAATAAAAGTATAATGTAATGCAGAAATCAATCAAGTGAATTCCCACAAAGCATCTAATTTTTAGAATTTTTATAATATGTACAGAGACCTTAATTTTGAAATATTTAAAAATTGTAAAATTAATGGTTTGGAGATGTTTCTAGGAGTCTTTTTCTCAGGATTTCAAATATGCCATATATTGCATCTAGGTTGGTCTTAGTTCAATAACACATTGAGTGAAATTATAAAGTATTTTACAGTACAATGGTGGAGATATAAGAAATACTCAAGTTCAATCAATTTAAAGTAATGAAGAATCTTTCATAAAAAACATTGTGACTGAAGTTTGAAGAGAAGCCAGAAAGGTGTACTTTATATATGCGATCAAGGGCAGTTTTATTTTTAAAATAAATTGTGAGATTCATCTTACTTGTTCTGGATGGCTAATGCTGTCATTATGCAAATACCAGAAGTGGATTGTCTCCCATAAAGGTGGATTTCTTTTGTCACAAAGCTATACAGTCCTGAAGACATAAAAGTGTCCACATTACAGTGGATTGTATACCATGGATGACTGTATGGTGTGTGAATGTACCCCAACAAAACTGAACTCGATAAAAAAAATGTCCACATTAAGTCATTAACAGTTGAAGAAAGATGGCTGATGGCTTCCAGAAAACCTCCATTAGCTGGGAAGGCAGGTGGCTGGCAACCTTTGATCCCAGGTTCTGTTCTAGCTTCTTTCTCAGCTCCTGTGCATCCTTGGTTCTTTCTGCCAGGACATTTCTTTCTAAGCACCTGGGGGTTCTGTGTTAGCATATCCCAGGGAAAACTCTGGGCTTCATCTGGTAACTAAATATCCATCTGTCTGCATCTCCAAATATCTCTAAGTGTAAGTGTCAGCTCTTAGTTCTTAGCTTCCCTCCAAAATATCCCTCTCTGCTGCTCTGAGTTCATTCTATTTGTGAGTTCTTTTCTAGGATGCCAGTGATTAAATCTAGACCAGTCCTGAATGGCAAGGTGCACATATCCATGGAAAAAATTCAATCAGTTGATTGAGTCAACACCTCCATGGGAAACACAATCACAAGTTCCAACCTAACCAACACCAACACTTCGCCCCCCGAAGGCTGCACCAAAGGACATGGCCTTTGAGGGGACCAAATATATCCAACTGGCACATTTCCACCCCCTAATCCCCAAAAGACCCTATTCTCTCAAAATACAAATACATTCATGGCATCACAATATCACAAAAGCTGAAATCCATTCAATAACAATAGGTAAGTATAAGACCCCATCAAAATCAAATCAGTCACTGATGTGGTCTTGCCCTCACTTCTCTCTTATCAGGTTCACATGTTTATTTTCTTCACAGCACTTTGATGCTTCCCTAAAATCTTTTTATCATTTATCACTTTGTTGACCTCTTGATTGTCCACTCCCACACTAGAATGTAAGTTCCATGCAAGCAGAGGTTTTGCCTGTATTGTTTATCCCAGTATCTATAGGAGACTCTGTCACATAGCATCCCCCAGAATGGACGAATGCATGAGTGGAAAAATGAATAAATGATTCATTGGAAAAGAAGCTGATAGATCCTTTGATCCCATTCTCATCCCAACATGCCAGAGCTCTGACATTTTCCATCAGCGCGTAAGTGGAAATACCCTACATATGAATATGCTACCCTCACTCTTCTTTCTGGTTTGCTTTCTCTTCCTTTTTGCATGTTGTCTTGCAGTAAAGGTTCTGCTCCATTTACTTATTTTGCAGAGAATACAAATGCTTTGGTAACAACTGAGTGAAGATGTCTTGATAAACCTACAAAATTAAACCATGCTTTAGTGTGAAATAGTGACACATCCCAAAGTAATTTGGACAGAGAATAAAAATATATATGCAGGGCCTCCCTGAGGTGCCGGGGGAAAATGCAGAGGTGTTGGGCTTCCTCACCTGGATTGTTGCTGATGTTCTCACAAACATTGAGGACTGGCGGTTTGATGTGCCGAGCCCTCTATCACGGGACTTGCCCTTATGAAGCTTGTCACTGCAAAGGAGAGGCTAAACCTGCTTATAATTGTGCCTAAGAGTCTCCCCTTGAGTACCTCTTTGTTGCTCAGATGTGGTTCTCTCTCTCTAGTTAAGCCACCTCAGTAGGTGATCTCTCTGCTCTCCCCCCTTACATGGCAGTGCAGGAAATGAATCCTGGGGATGAATCTGGACCTGACACTGTGGGATTGAGCAAAAGGGGGATGTGAAATGAAACAAAGTTTCAGCAGCTGAAGATTCCGAATGGAGTCGAGAGGTCACTCTGGTGGGCATTCTTATGCACTATATCGATAACCCTTTTTAGGTTTTAATGCTTTGGAATATCTAGAAGTAAATACCTGAAACTATCAAACTCCAACCCAGTAGCCTTGACTCTTGAAGATGATTGCATAGCAATGTAGCTTACAAGAGGTGACAGTGTGTTTGTGAAAGCCTTGTGGATCACACTCCCTTTATCCAGTATATGGATGGATGAGTAGAAAAACGGGGACAAAAAACTAAATGAGAAATAGGGTGGGGGGTGTTTTGGGTGTTCTTCTTTACTTTTATTTTTTATTCTTATTTTCACTTTTTCTGGTAAAATGAAAATGTTCAAAAAATAGATTGGGTGATGAATGCACAACTATATGATGATGCTGTGAACAATTGATTGTATGCTTTGGATGATTGTATGGTATGTGAATATATCTCAATAAAATTGAATTTAAAAAAGTAGAGTTAACATTTGACCCAGCAATCCCACTCCAAGGTATATAAACCCAAGAGAAATGAAAACATATATCCACACAGAAACCTGTACATGAATGTTCATAACAGCATTATTCATAATAACAAAACAGTGGAAGGCAATCCAAATGCCCAGTGACTGATGATGGATGCATAAACTTGGTATAGCCCTTCCAATTGGAATATTATTAGGCAATGAAAAAGAATGAAGTTAGACTGATACATGCACAACATTGGATGGACCCAAGAAAATATTATGCTTAATTACATATTATATAATTCCATTTATATGAAATGTCCAGAATAGGAAGATCTATAGAGACAGAAATTAGATTCGTGGTTGCATAGGGATAGGGGGATGGGAAAGATGGGGTGATAGCTAAAGGGTACAGTTTCTTTTGGGAATAATGAAAATTGTCTAAAACAATTGTAGTGATGGTTGTAAAACTGTGAATATGCTAAAAACCATTGAGTTGTATGCTTTAAATGGTTAAATTGTATGGTATGGTATGTCGATTTTATCTCAAAAAAGCTATTACAAAAAAAAAAAAAATTAAACCATGCTTCACTGAGCTCTCCTTAGAGACCACAGAGAACATTGGCTTGGCACCTCTGCTCTTTATAGAACATAAAATTTAGGGAAGGTCAACTGCCAACCAGTTAATCACATTTTTTACAGTCATGGAATGCTGCCTTTAAAAGGCCTTCTGAAGTTATCAAATGCAAGTCCCTCATCTAGCAGGTGAACAAACTATAGCCCAGAAAGTTTGGAGATTGCCATTGACGGTATGTCTACTAGTGGCAGGAGTAAGTCTAGACCACCGATCTCCCACACTAAGGCCATGGCTGTTCTTCCAATGCCATGTGCCAGCAAATGAGCAAATAGTGTTATTATCATTGCTTTATGTCTACTGAGCTTCAAGGTTTAAGGAAGAGCTGATGCCTTTTGAGACCTGGAACAATAGTGATTCAAAATCGTAACTGAGGGAAGGGCAGAACCCTGGTGTTTATTTATAAATATTCAAACTCTTATGGCTATGACTATCTGCAAACATCCTCTTATACAGCATCTATGACTTTCACATGTGCAAATAGTGCCACCTTTATTTTCCGGACTTAGGTAACAAGGGATAATGAAGAATTTCACATATGTAATTTGCAATAGCTCTGTTTTCATCAGCAGGTGAGGAAAAAAAAGGGCCAGATTTCTCATGAATACCAGTCAACATTAAGATGCTCAGTGCTGTGTAATGAAAAAGCCACTTGTGCATGTTCAGCTTCAAAGACAAGCTGATTTTTAAAGGATCTTTTTGTTAGCAGAAAAATTGCTAAAATGAGACCATTTTATGGGTAGGAAACTATAAAAAAGTAGCCCACTTTAAATCTTGGTTTTGTCTAAATTTCTATAAGTGTATCTTACATACATTGTTTTTTATTGACAGTTGTGCTGCAAGCAAAATGGTATAGACCGACTAAAATCTATTCTATCTAAAAAATCATATATGGAAAGACAATTTATATTCTGTTTTCTAAAAGTAGAGGAAGGTATGCACTTAAGCTGAAATATTTTGTGTACTAAAGTTTCAGTTAGTGGGAATTAGAATAGCTGAGTTACATCCTTACCTTGCAGGGCAGATAATGAAATGTCAACAGACCCTCAAGAAGCATAGTGCTCCAGGAGGAGATATAACACATTGCCAGAAGGTAGCTCTTATCAATCCATCTAATTGTGCTTTTATGTTCACTTATATGTTCCCTCAGTCTCCTGAATATTTTACAACATGTGAGAAAACACTTGGTCTTTTAATCAAAATGCCTGCCTGAAGATGCAGGAACCAGTTAGTAGTAAAAGGTTCCATTTAGTTTGTGGAAGTCAAAAACAAACAAACGGCTGAACAAAACACAAATCTCTAATTCTATTAAGGGAACATGAAGGATTTATGTGATTTCGATTTTCTAGATTTTTGTTCTTTCATCTTCTCCATCTAAATAATGTCAATTATCGAATCAGAGATGTAATGATCCCTTTCTTTATCCTTAATTATACTTCTCTCTTCATCTCTCCTCCTTTGACCTTTTCCTTTTTCTCCTATGTACTTATTCAAAGAACCTCTTTTCCCATGAGAGATTGAATATAGAACAGTGGCCTGGTCAGATATGATAATAGAACTCTGACCCACAACTTCTGTGGCAACCAGTGCAGGAAGCCGAATCACAGTCTCTGCAGCAATTGGCCTGACAGTTTCTCAACTCTGCTCCCACTTCCAACTCAGGAGCAACCAGAGAAAGCCAAATACTCTCCCCAAACCAATCACATAAGATGCCTTGCTTCTAGTTAGTCCAATCCAGCTTCCTCGTGTCAATGCCCTCCATTCAGAGCACATATGAATCCCATCTTTTTGTCACTATAAAGCTTTGCCACTCCCCTGTCTGCCTTTGAGTCCCTGCCAAATGCCAGTGGTGGTGGCTGATGGCAAACATTGAATAAATAGCTTCCATTTGCTTTCATTTGGATGGTCTTTGTTGATTTTCACACCTCCCTTTGACTGAATTTCTTACTCAGTATGTGGCATGATAGAAAGAGCACTGACTGGGAAATAGAACAGGTTACCTAGGGAGCTCTCAGCTTACCTTCTGGACCTGCTTCCTTTTGCAGTCCTTTCCAGAGTTCGCTGTTCCTTGTCCTATTGTCCTCATTCCTCTCTGTCTGATCCCTGCCCTTCCTTCCCTAACCTGGGTCAGGGCCTTTATTTGGAGCATCCACTTTTCACTCCAGATGTCTCTGCAGATAGAATAGGCACATCCACACCCTCTCATCTCAGGTAGGAGATTTTCTCCAAGTTACTCCTCCCAACCATGTCAACATACCAGACAAGGCTTTCTAGTCTCTGAGGAGGGAGTTATTCTTTCAACTTTTTTTAGAACACTTTTTTTGAGTTTTGTTTGAAGAAAATTTCCAGGGCTAAAAGCATATGAAAGGGCACCACTTTCAGAAGAAGTCATCAATGGGTTCCATCTAATGCTTGTCAAAATATGAACCCACCCTCTTCTGTATTTCCCCTCCTTGTATCCTCTGCATTTTTTCTCTCTACACAATGGACTCAATTCAGAGAAACAATATGAAATGGGGGTCTTCATGAGGAAAGATATTCATATCTGTGATAAGGAAATGAAATGAAGAGAGAAAGAAAAGGAGACAAAGAGAGCAAGGAAGACAGACAGACTTGAAATCTCTAAGTCACCTTATTAATTTTCTGTTTGTTTGTTTGTTTGAAAATAGGGCACCGAGTGCTATGGTCTATGCTAGATTTATGATCTATGGTCTATTTTATGTAAATGTCTAGATAGTAAGTATTTGAAGCTTTGCAGGCCACAAGATTTCTGTCACAGCTACTCAGCTGTGCCTTTGTAGTATGAAAGGGCTGTAACATTGATTTGTGTAAGCAAAATCAGTGCCTGTATTCTAATAAGACTTTATTTACAAAAACAGATAGTAGACCAGATTTGACCCCTGGGCTATAGTTTGCCAACCCTGGGTCTACAGTATAAGTTACATGTTCAGAACACAGTGTGTGGTTAAATACGAACCTTAAACAGTGAATGAATAAACCTTCACACATTCAACAAATATTTATTGACTCAGGCACTGTCTTAGAAGATAAACAAAGTGACAAAAATTCCTGTCCTAATGTAGTTTATATTCAATTGAGGATGACTGATGATGAAGAGCAAGCATAATAAATACGTAAGCTTTATAGTACATTAAAATTTGTAAATGTTATGAGGGAAAATCAAGCACATAAGGGGAAAATTGAATGTTTGTGGGAGGGAGTAATGAGGAAAGGGTGAATTACAATTCTCAAAAGGAGGGTTAGAGTAGGTTCTTGAGCAAATATTTGAAAGAGGTGAGGGAGTTAGCCATTCAGAAATCTGGGTCCAAGTGCCAGGAGGAAGTAACCGCCAGAATAAAGTTCCTAAGGCAGAGCCTGCCTGGCAAGCTGGAGAAGCAAGGAGGTGAGTGTGGCTGGAAAGGAATGGGAGAGGGTGAGACCAGAAAAATGAGGTAGGAAAATGATGAGCACCACTGTAAGGACTTTGGCCTTTGTTCAGAGTAAAATGGGATGTACTTGCACAGTTCTGAGCAGAGAAGCAGTGTGAGATGCTTGACATTGTGAGAAGCCACTCTGGCTTCTGTGTTGAGGATCACAGTTAGGCAGCAAGGGTAGAACTGGGAACTGAACATATGTTAGGGACTTGTTCTTTTAATATCCACTTTCACAATCTCTCTTTTAATTGGTGAATTTAGACTATTTATATTTAAAGTAATTATTCATATAGTTGGATTAATATCTACCATGTTTGTAACTGTTTTCTTTACATTGCATTTGTTCCTCATTTCTTTTTTTTACTTCTTTTGTTTTAATTGGGCATTTTATATAATTCTGTTTTCTCCCTTCCTTGGCATATTACTTATACTTTAAAAAATTTTGGGGGGTTGCCATAAAGTTTACAATATACACTTTTATCTAATCTAAGTCCATCTTCAAATAACACTATACTGTTCCTCTTATATTGCAGATACCTTATAACTGAGGATTTCCTCCTTCCCCTGTCTCATGTGACACTGCTGCATTCATTTCACCTATTCACAAGCTAGAATCACTCAATACATTATTATATGATTGCTTTAAATGGTTATCCTAGATTCTTTAAGAATAATAAAAATAAAAGATTTTACTTTATCTTTATACCTTTTCTGATATTCTTTCTTTATGTAGATCTCAGTTTCTGACCTCAATAATTTTCCTTCTCCTTGAAGAAGTTCCTCTAACATTTCTTGATGAGCAGATCTGCTGATAATGAACTCTTTCAGTTTTTGTTTGTCTGAGAAAGTCTATAGTTCTCCTTCAAATTTGAAGGATAATTTCAGTGCATATGCAATTTCGGGTGGGTAATTTTTTCTTCTTTCAACAGTTTAAATAGTTCACTCCACTGTCTTCTTGTTGCATTGTTTCTGATAAAAAGTCTTCTGTAATTCTTATCATAATGCTTTTATAGATAAGTTTTTCTTTCAAGATTTCTCTCTGTCTTTGGTTCCACTTATATGTTCTTGAACAAAGCAAGTCAGATGGCGAACCCCCAATCAAAGGGTAGGAAATTCATCCCATCCATGATAAGGCCATAGCAGAAGGGTGGATATAGGAAGAGGAAAATATTTGACACTAATCACTCAATTAACTGTAGGGTGATAGGGTTTTCCTGGTATTATTACTCTCTGGGTTCTTTCATTGTACTGTTGGCTTTTCATTTCTTCCATCACCTCTGAACCTACTTTATGTATTAAATTCTCTTTATTTGAAACTTCTATAGGGTTTCTTTTTTCCCCTGAGTGGACCCTAACTGACACAGACCCAAATTCAGGAGAGGAGGAGAGGGTCATTATTTACTGTCTCTTTAAATCCTGAACAACCCTTTGAATAGTATCTTAGTTAAGATTCATTTTGTATTTAAGAAATAGAAATCTACGTAAGTGAATCAAGGAAAAAAAAAGAGGGGAAGGTTGTGGATGTATTGGGAAGGTCCTGGAATAGTGCACTGTGATGGTTTGAAGCTGTAGGTACCTCAGAAAAGATCATGATCTTAAAGCTAATCCATTCCTGTGGGTGTGGATGCATTGTAAGTAGGTTATTTTGGTGACTAGGATTTTAACTTACATAGAGATGTGACCCAACTCATTCAGGGTGGGTCTTAATCCTTTTACTGGAGTCCTTTATAAGAGGATAAAAGACAGAAAGAAGACACAGAAGAAAGTCCCAGAGAAGGTGAGAGAGGACACACAGAAAACAGAGAAACCAAGAGCAGAAACCACCGAAGCCAGAAGCTGGAGGCAATGAAACCCAGAAGAGAAGGGAGAGACCAGCAGATATCGCCATGTGCCTGGCCATGTGGTAGAGGGGCTGAGGATCGCTGGTAGCTGGTCTTCAGGGGGAAAGCATCACTGTTGGTGCCTTGCTTTGGACATTTTCATGGCCTCAGAACTCTAAGTTGTAAGCTGATAAATCCCCATTGTAAAAACTAACCCATTTGTATTTTGTCAGCTTTAGCAAACTCAAACATACACCAAACCCGGGTTGCAAGGATCATCAGGTCTCTCAAAGCCTGAAACCTGAAAGTGGAAATGGCCAGAAACCCCACCAGGGCTTTAACAACATCTCTCTTCTCTGATTCTCTAATGGTGTGTGCTCTTTCTACAGAATGGCTTTCTCTGCTTCTGGAACAGAAGCCAGTGGAAGGTGCTGCTTCATAACCCCCAAATATTCATCTCCTTTGGTGCAAGTGAATTACTTAAACCAGAAAGACTGGTTCTCAGTTTTAGTTTCATATTCTCAGGCGGTTAACTTGGATTTTCTTGGCATGGGTCAGGTTCTCACTCCTGATCCAATCAGTTGGCACTGAAGCTGTGATCCCCGAGCCCTATCCTGGCAGTTGGAGTATGGCAGGGCGGGGAGCTAGAGAAAGAGGCTCATTATGTGTTATAACTGTGGTTCTGATCTGGGGGTAATTTTGTCTCCTGGGGACAAATGGTTGTCACATGGGGAGGAGGTGATGGTACAACTGGCATCTAGTGAGCAGAGGCCAAGGATGCTGTTAAACATCCCAAAATGCACAGGACAGACTTCTGTTAATAAATTACCTGGCCCAACATGTCCTAGTGCTAGTTTGTTGAGAAATCCTATGCTGGGCTAACATCCCCAAACAAGGGTTAATTAATTCCATCTTAGCATTAGGAAGGGCATTGGGGAGGACATGAAGGAAGAGAGAAAAGGACAAATAAGTAATACTTGCTACATTTATTGAGCATTTACTATGTTCTTAACATTATATTTAGTGTTTGACCAATATCTTTTCATTTACCTCTCCCAACAGTCCTGCAAGATTAGCATTATTTTGGGTTTTATAGAAAACCAAACAGGACTGTCTGCCTCTAAAGCTCATGTTATCAACTATAAGCTTATAGGTGACAACAATGAGAAATCACTATACTTGTGAATCTCTACCCTGTTTTCACTGAAAGTACCTAGAAGGAAATAAACAGATTCCTAAGAACTAGACTGTGAACCTAACGAGCGGCAATAAATAATAACATCACTGTCATCGGCTGCTTGAAAGTGCCATAAAAGTGACAGGTCAAAGCATCTGTCAAAGGGATTTGGATGTAAGATAAACAGCTTCATAAATAACGCAGGCCGATTTGTGAACAGGGAAAAGTAGAGTAGGAAATACAAGCACAAGACATGCTCTAGTGCAACAAAAGATTCCCAAGATGATGTTCTCACTGCTTTCCTCCCCTTCCAAACTTGTGGGCCCCACACTTGGCTCATACTGAGTCTATTTACACACTTTACAATATGAATAAACACACAACATCTGTAGGATTGTGATGAAGATTAAACTCAGAAATGCATATAAAGCAGGGGTTGGCAAGTGGGTCAAATAAATAAAATTGTACTGGAGCACTGCCATGCCCTTTTACTGATGCATGGTCTGAGGCAGCTTTCATGCTACAATGGCAGAATTGAATAGTTGCTACAGACTGTCTGCATGTGTGAACATATTTGCTATCTGTCCATTTCAGAAAAAGTTTTCCGACTCCTGATATAAAGCAATGATTCTGTCAGGCAGTACACAGCCAGTCTGTGCAGACCCTTCCCCTCCCCAGGCGTTATCAGATTGTTCGCTAACAGACAAGTCTCAGGTCTTTCAGCCCAGTTGATCTCCAGCGCCTTTCAAATCAGTGCCTACCACACAATTAAATAACATAGTGAAAGAAAACCAAATATGGACATAATTACCCACAGAAGATGGAGTTTTTTTGGGAGGTGGGTGGGACAAGGTAATGAGATGGGAAAGGAGAGAGAGAGAAAGGTTCAATTTTAACTCTTCTGCATGTTAGTTAAGTGACCCTGCTCAAATTTCTTTAACTCTGATCCCCAGTTTCCTCACCTAGAAAGTGAGATAGATGATACTACCTTTTTGTGGATTAAATAAAATGGCTTATGTGAGAACTGAATAAACACTAAAATGCAGTAAATAAATGTGATAATCATAATGCATTTGTTCCACATATCTTTATTGAGTACTTAGTATGGAGATACTGCAGAGTAAGTATCATTTACTGAATGTCTCTTATATACTCTAAGTCCTTTACGCTTTGTGTATTAGCTCATTTAATCCTCACTCTGCCCCTTTGAGTTATTGTCAAGTCTGTGTTGGAGATAAGGAAATTAAAGCTCAGAGAAGTTAAGTAGATTGCCCAAGGTCACCCAGCTAAGAAGTCAGGCAGAGCTGGGATGATGCATTTATCAAGCCTGGCTGCAGAGCCAGGGTCTTCAACACCACAGTGAGCATCCTTTCTATCACACATTGAGTAGTGATTCACTGTAAGTCCAGATAGTCTCCACTGCTGAAGTTCCAGTGTGTCTGGTGTGTGCGTGCTGGACTGGTGGGGTGGCTGCACATCAGGTTTTGGTATGGGGTCTGTGGAGTCTCTAGGAAAAGGAAGGCATGACCAACCCAGGAGTAACCAAATCAGAGGTGTGTAGGAATTCTCAGCTACCTGTGAAGGTTTTGGGAGGTGTGTCTGTACCATAAAGAGAAAGTAGGATGCCAGAGCTCTTCCTCTACATCTTGAATTGCCTTGGCACCCTGGCAACACTACATTGGGACGCCTTATCTGACACAGAACAAAACAGAGAGTCTTTCTCCATCATCCTGACACACACCACAGGACAATTTGACTTTCACGGCATTCAGGGGTACCACCAGCAGAGACATGCTGCATCCAGGGGGTCAGCAAGATGGACTTTAGCACCTGGGGGAGAAGCCAAAAGAGCAGCAGCAGCCAATTCCCAGGAATTACTATGCCCTAAATAACGGTGGCAGAGAAGATGGACCCACAAATCAGCAGGAAGAAAAGGCTATGGCTAGTGGAGTGGCACCGAATTCATGAGAGAGCAGCATATGTCACACATGCCTCTGGAGATGATTGTAAAAATTCTTAGGAGGGAATTTTCAGGGAGCTGGGGTTCATGCATCGGCAGTTTGGGGAAATGAGCCAGAAAAATTCGATATTAATATTAGTGCTCCCACATATGTACCCAGAGCGGTAAGGCTTGGGGAAATTACAGTTCCACATAGTTGACCCCAGAGCAGATGTCTAGGCAGATCTATCCAAAAAAGCTAAGGAAGGTGCATTGGAAGGAATGGACTCACAGGCAGATAATAGCAAATTGGGATGGGGGTGCAGCGGGGGAAGAGCTAGGAGATTTGTGCAAGAAGTTGAAGGGGAGGACCACAGAGAAGGTTTAAGCTGACCAAATTACTTCCCAGAGTTATAAAGGGAGACCTAATTAAAAGGACTTTGCAAATAGAATGTATTATGTAGATGATTTATTAAGTGAAAAAGCTGAACTTTATTCCAGATGATCACAGGCAGAAATTCAGTAGCATGAATAGGAAATGCACTTGGAGGAAAACAATTAATAGATAGAGAAAAGGAAGAGAAGAAAAGAAAATTGCAGATTAAAAAGGAGGTAGTTCAAAAAAAAAATTGGAAGGGAAGGCACACAGTTGCAGTGTTCTAGAGATGGAAAGAGTTTGTTGACCTCCTAGGAAAGGGATTGATAGAGTGTGAATACTCAGCTTTACTACCAAACAGAATGAGGGCTTGTGCAAGTGGTGGGAAAGTGAATGTAAGACCAAACTCACCCTGAGATTGACGCTTTCTGTCATCTAGCCACCTATTTTTCAATCAGCGACAAAAGACTGGAAATTAAAGCAAGGGTCAAAAGTTCCAGTGTCCTCTGCTGACTGGGTGTGAGCAGCAGCTAGAGGGCAGTAGAATGCTTACAGATTTTGGAAACAGAGATCTTTCTTACAAAGTTGTTGAGACACTTCATAGTCAGCCCTCCTCTTTCTGTAAAGGGATGAAACTTCCATGCCTCTAGAAGAGCACAGTAATGAAGGAACACTACCCAGTGCCTCTCTCCCTTCCCTATCCTTTCCTCCTCTCTCATGGGGGAGGAGTGCTTTATATGATTGATGGAGTTGAGGTAAATGTCATTACTTATGGATAGTCCCAGCTCTTGCTTATTTTCCATTTCTCTCATTGCTCTTTACTCCTGCTGCCGTGTGGTAAGAATATCCTGGGCACAGTATTGAGTTCTGCCACTCTCCAGGTCTCCCTAACCTGCTCTCTCAATGGAATGCAATGCAGGCTGCAAGTCTCCCTGCAGAAGCCTGCATAAGATGGCCCAGATTCTGCTGTGAAGATGTAGCTTTCCCCTCACGGGTCCCAGGGTCTAGACAGGGAGATGGAGTAAGAGGCCTAAGAAACTTCCTCCAGCATGCATTGCTGATCAAAATCTTCATCTGAGTTGTCCATTTTCAGTACTCAATTGTTTAGGAATTTAGAAGTGAAGAGGGTGTGATTAATTTGCATATCTGGAACACCAAGAAGCTACTTATAACCTAAAAAACATGGGAAGATCATTTTTCTTCTGTGAGTCTCAGTTTTGCCACTAGTAAAATTGAGAAAAATACTCTCTAAGTCCAATTTGGCAAATAAATTCATTACATGACTCCCAGGTGAGTGAATCTCCCTGGCAATGTGGGACATGACTCTCGGTGGAATGCAAGAACATCCTAGACAGGGAGATGAGCTTGGCTGTGGCATCGAGGGATTGAAAATGCCTTCTTGACCAAGAGGGGAAAAGAAAGGTAACAAAATAAGTTTATAGTGGCTAAGAGATTTCAAATAGAGTCAGGCTATCCTGGAGTTTACTCTTATGCAAGCTATAGCTAGATATCCCAAATGGTCGCAGTATGCCAAGCCCTAACCAAGTCCTGAAAACCCTAAAGAATACCCAGGTCCCTATCTGAGACTCTATAAAAGTTGCACTCATTAAGTTTATTTTTCAGAAACTGAATCTTCCAGAGAGCTCCTATGCCAGCTAAGTCCCCAAACTCAGAGGTTACAGCCTCTTCAAGAACATCAACCAGTTGCGTCCTCTTTTCCCATAATGTCAACACCCCTTTTCAACCTGAGCAAGACAGGGTGGTCACTGCCTAGACATCCCTGAAGATTGGGAAAGTGATTAAATTAGAGGAAGGGGTAGCAACAGACAAGGTAGAATTTAACAAAGGATTATGAATACTGAATCGCTATATAATTTTCTTTTTCATAGTTGCTAGGGTATTAGAATAGCTAGAAGGAAAGAACTGAAATGGTGGAATTGTAATCCATAACGTTCTATGAAATTTGCTATATATAGCTACTTGTTAAATTGTAATTTGGAAGTTATCACCTTTTTGCATGTATGTTATATTTCACGATAAGGAAATAACAGAAACTGTAACCCCTAACATTCTTTGAAATTTGCTCTCCAAAACCATGAGACAATAAATGCTTGCTGTCTAAGCCAACTCATTGTGTGGTGTTTGTCATAGCATCTCTGGCAAACTGAGACACTACCTGTTCCAGTTTGCTAAAGCTGCCATTATGCAAAATACCAGAAATGGATTGGCTTTTATAAAGGGGATTTATTATGTTACAAGTTTACAGTTCTAAGGCCATAAAAGTATCCAAACTAAAGCATCAACAAGAGGATACCTTCTCTGAAGAAAGGCTGATGGCATCCAGAAAACCCCTGTCATCTGGAAAGGCCTGTGGCTGGTGTCTGCTGGTCCTTTTCTCCTGGATTCTGGTTTCAAAATGGCTTTCTCCAAAATGTCTCTGTGCTTCTGTCTGTCTTAGCTTCTTTCCCTAAGCTCCTGTGCATCCTTGCTTATTGTCCCAAGGCATTTCCCTCTAAACATCTTGGAGTCCACTCTTAGCTTCTCCAGGGCAAACTCTGGGCTTCATCTCTTAGCTTAGCATATCCAAACGTCTTTCTGTCTGCATCTCCAACTGTCTGGGTCTCTGTCAACTCTTAGCTTTCTTAAGGACTCCAGGAAACTCATCAAGGCCCACCTTGAATGGGCGGCATCATACTTCCAGGGAAATAATCTAATCAAAAGGTCCCACCCACAACTGGGTGGGTCACATCTCCATGGAAATAACCTAATCAGAAGATCCCATCCATAATAGGTTTCTCCCCAAAAGATTGCATGAAAGAACTTGGCTTTTTATGGGGTACATAACAGATTCAAACTAGCACACTACCTAAGAAAAATGAAAGCATATGTGCACACAAAGACTTGTATGTGAATGCTCATCTGTTAGAAATTGTAGGAAGGTGTAATGTATGGATCAAACCAACATGAACCATTAGCATGACAGCAGGTGCCAGCCTGTCTATAAGGAAATGAGAACCAAAGATACCTATAACAAAGGAAGTCACTAAAGCCTAACAGAGTTTACCTGGGAGTTTCGATAAGAGTTAATAGATCACCTGTGTCTCCGCCCAGGGGTAGGCTACACCCCTGCAGATGTGCAGGTGAAACTAAGATGAGGAAGTCTTTGTGCTCATCCCAAGGAATTAGCCCTTCCTTGGGACGTGCAGCAAAGCACTTCTACTCCTGGACAAATTGCCATAAATACTTGCCCGAGTCCCAGGAAAAGTTGGAGGTCTCACCCAGGAGGGACACTCTGCCTGGGACCATGTGCCAGATGGGACGCTGATAGACTGCAGAACCGGGATATCCTCAGCCAGTAGTATCAGAGGTAGGGGCTTTCCCCAGCTTGGTGAGTTTTTCTTTTTCTTTCCTTTATCTGCTAGACAGACTGCTTTGTCTGCTGGGCAGATTGCTGTACTTTAAACTATCATGTTATTAATGATAAATATTTATAACCCTGCTTTAATGAGTTTTTTCCTTTCTTTTTCTTTGTCTGCTGGACAGACTGCTTTACTTTCAAATATTGCATCGTTAATAATAAATGTTTGTAGTTTTGTAATTCAATAAATTCTCTTCTGTAGTGTCAGTTTGTGTCTCTTCCCTCCTCCCACAATTCACCTCACACAACAGCTTGTAACAGCTTTTTCATATAGCCAAAAAGTGGAAACAATCCAATATCCATTGACTAGTAAAAGGATAAGCAATGTGGTATGTCCATGAAATGAATATTATTTATCAATAAAAAGAAAAAACTACCAATACATGCTATTTTATGGATGAAACCCAAAAACATTTTGCTAAGTTAATGAAGCCAGTTGCAAAAGACCACAGATTGTCTGATTCCATTTATATGAAATATCCAGAAAAGGCAAATCTATGGAGACATAAAATAGATTAGTGGTATCCTGGGGCTGAAGGTGCACATGAGAGATCTTTTTAGGATTGTGGAAATACAACTGAATTGTACTAATGGTTGCACAACCCTGGATTTAGTAAAAGTCATTTTATACTTAAAATGAGTGCATTTCATGGTATGTAAATTGTATCTCAATAAAACTCTTTTAAAAAATGCCAAACAAGCAATGAAGGAAGGCCTTGCATGGACAAAAGCAAAAACAAAACAGATAAACAAGTGAAATCTTTAACAAAAGGGCAGGCAGTAAGCATTAGTTATCTAACTATAGAAATAAGACCTAAATGTAATTATAGAACATGGTGTAAATAGTACAAATCCTGACCAAGTAGAAGTGGGAGAAGAAAATGGTGAGAAATGGGGAGGAATGCAGGAACAATGATTTCTGTATCTATTATGAATAATGGGCTAAATATATCTTCTTGAGTCAAACTGAAAGCACATAAATATATTTATTAATTCAAAGGCAAAACCCTAAGTTCTTATAACCAAGTAAAAATGGGTGATTGAAAGAAAGGAAGAGAAAGAAGAAAAAGATAAAGGAATAGTAAAAAAAAAAATTGTTCTTTTGGGATATAAGGTCTTCTTTTTTTTAACATTGGCCCCTATTAATAGTGGCTTAAACAGAGTTCAAGTAAGGAGAATCAATCAGCACATTTAAAATAATTCTATAAAAAATGAATACATTTGAATCAACTGTCTATTCATAGACAATGTCTTGGAGGATACAAAAGAATCTGATAACCTTGCTTATCTTCAGGGTAGAGAACTGCCTGATTGGGGGAAGGGGCTAGGAGGAAGATTTTTCACTGTATTTCCTTTTTCCTTTCCTAGCTTTTAAATTTTGAACTCTGTGAATATACTTCATATTCAAAAAATAAAGATAAATGTAAATAAAAAAACAAAACAAATAACATGCATTGTATCTTCTCATGCCAAATTAAAAGAAGGTGCTAACATTATATTTTATCCTCTCCTGAATGATTTGAATTCTTCATTATAAAAATTGTGTGCTGTTTTGTGCAGTAATTCAGGATGGCCCTTAGGATTTTAAGCTGAGTTTCTTCTCTAAATTGCTCTAGGACGTTATATCTGTGACAGTCCCTTTGATTTGGGTTTTATCTCTCTTTCCCATTTTCACACTATCTGTTGTGATTTCTTGTTTTTTCTGTATCAACTTCTTTTATACCCTTCACACATTTTCTAATTTTCTATTTTTCAATACTCTATGGGTTAAAAATAACTTTGAATAATAAGTGAGCATAAATAATCTTTTAACAGTGGCATTAGGTTCTAGCTTGGTGATTGCAGGCAGTATTTGCATCAGCAAAGGGATTTTCAGTTCTTTTTGCTTGACATGAGTCCTAGATGGCAGAAATATTAAGAAAACCGATTTGCTGGGCAGAGAAGTACTGTTTCATTATGATTATATTTATTAATAGAAACTGTATTCTAGACAGTTTTTCCTTGTTGTTTTGTTTCTTTTTCTTTGTTTCTTTCTTTTTTTAGGGCAGAGCGATGCAGTCTGACTTTCTAAACCATTAGGATGAATTGAATGAAACATACAGAATGAATTTTTAGGGAAGCAAAGTAATTTGTTGTCTGGGAAATACAACTTGGAGCAAGACTGGATAATACTGGGGTCATGTATGAGAGTTTGACAACCAGGCTGTCTGGAGTCAAGTTCTGGTTCTATTGTTCAACTGCTTATTAGCTGGAAGACTTTGGGTGAATAATTAAGTATCTCAAAGTTTCAGTTTCCTCAAGTGTAAAAGGGATAATAAAAGGGTCTCTCTTAGAGGATTGATTATGGCCACTAACAGGCTAATGCATGTTTTACGTTTAGTAGCATCTACTCCTTAGTCATTGCAAGTGTGCAATAAATGTCAGGCAAAACTAGCCAAAATGTCACAGTCTTACTAGATTTCCTATTACTAGGGTGAAATAATATTTAAGAAATAAAGCTATGTTTTGAAAGGGTTATAATAGGTTAAAAGCTTATGTCCAGAAGAGCTTACCGATAGAAAGTTAGAATTGTAAAACCTAAGTGGAGAAAGATTTAGTAAAAATTACAGTTTCATTACTGGGTCCTAGAATATGATTACTGCAAGCACAAAATTATCAGGAAGAGATGAATGCTGGGTGAGTTCAGAACTGTGAGATTTCTTATTTGCTTTAAGAGCAGCCATTTTATCTGTTTTCCTCTTAATGGGTAGAAGAGATAAAAGGAATAGAACCAAAATGAATTACAATAATATTTTGGAAAAGAATGCAGCCTAATAGCAAGTAAGTTTAATGGAAGAGTGGCAGCAAGGGATAGAGAAGAAACCTTTCAGGATGACAGCTCTGTGTCATTGTCTGACAAGATGAGGAGAGAGGAGAGAGCTTATAAAACGTGTTTTGCATTTGTCTTTCAACAGGTAGTTGAGCTGTGCTACTGTTGCCTCCTAAAAGGAAAGTGTTGATTCTGACTTAGCTGGCTGGGCTTGGAGGGTCAGAGACCAGAGACCAGACTTAAGAGCGCTGAGTTTTTTTATGAACACCTGAAGGGAAACAGACTTGAAGACCTTAATCTACCTGAATGCAGTTTTAGGAGAAAAGAGAGGATAGCAGCCCTCTGGGGAAGAAATCAAAAAGCTCCCCATCAACAACTGAGCTTGCAGGCATTTATTTATTTTGCATTTTAAAAACCTTGAGGAGAGAGAGGCAATGGGACTTGGGGGTGAAAGCTCTGAATGGAGAATCCTATGACCTGGGTTCCAGCACCACCTCTGATGTTAAGACATTGTGTAATCGGGGGCTCGTCTTTCTACTCCCAGACCTCAGTTTCCCCAATTATACAATGAAGGGGATGAAGCATTGGTCTGTAAAATCTCTAAGGTCCTTTCCAGCTGGAAAATTCTATATGTTCATGGGGGTCAAAAGAATCAATTTATATCCTCCACAATTGGTTCCTTCTCTTTTCTGTATCGTGTTTTACTTGCCACCTTATATCCCTTTTTTTCTGAGGCCCTTTGTTACAGGCAAACATAGTGCACTCTTTCCTCTCTCTGCTTTGGCCTAGTCTGTGACTTTCACCTTCACTGCTGTTGCTTTCCCACCTAAATACACCTGTCTTTGGGACTCAGTTAAAATATTTTTATTTTCTTCCCCCAAAGAAGTGATCTTCATCTCCTCAAGTCTACAAAAACTTCCTTTAGGCCCTGTGGTAGTTTGAAGGTGTTATGCACCCCAGAAAAGGCCATGTTCTTTTAATCCATTTCTGTGAGTGCAGACCTTCTGTGGGTGGGACCTTCTGATTAGGTTGTTTCAATTGAGATGTGAACCGCTTCTGTCAGGGTGGGTCTTTATCCTCTTGTTGGATTCCTTTATAAGAGGATGAAGCACATAAAGTAGCAGACAGAAAAAATTGAGAGAAGTTCATGGAAAAAGGCCCAGAGAAGCTGAGAGACAAGGACACACCCTGAGAATCTAAGAGAGGCAGAAACTAAAAGAGAGAAACATGTGGCCAGAAGCTGGAAGCAATGAAACCCAAAAGAGAAGGAACAGCAGATGCCAGCCATTTGCCTTCGCATGTGACAGAGGTGACCTGGATGCCAGCAGCCTGTCTTCAGAGTCCAGGGATTGTCCTGTTGATGACTTGAGTTGGGACATTTTCACAGCTTAAGAACTGAAACTTGTAAGCTAATAAATCCCCATTGTAAAAGCCAATGTATTTCTGGTATATTGCACTCCAGCAGCTTTAGCAAACCAAAACAGGCCCTCTTCTTAAGGCACTCATCATATTCTGCATGATATTGTACTCCTTAGCTCATATATTGTCTTTCTGATTATCAAGTGCTGTAAACTTTCCAGTGGTTGGGACCACGGGGGATACAAATGCATCAGTCATTACAGTGTTGAAATATGTCCATACTATCTGGTTAAACAGCCTCTGTCCTGAGCCCCTCATGGAGATCCCCTGCCCCAGCATCCCCACCTCTTTTCCCAGGACACCCTGATTTCCTTTCAATCAAACAACTGCAAGGTTGACACCTGGAACACCAGGGTCTCCAGGATGTTAGTCTGGCAAGGTGGTTTTGTCCCTTCAGATAGGTCAAAGCCCATGTTGTGTATTTTGGAATGTTTCCCTGCTCTGTACACCCCACAGTCTGCTGTATTGTGCCATCTACATAATAAATGACAAGTAAGTGTTTGTTGCATGAAATAGCATAGGCTTTTTCCAACATTGCAAAACACTTAGGGAAAGAGTTAGGGGGTGAGAGAGGATCAAAGAAGATGTTGTTATTTCATTGGCCAATGTTTAAGGCTTGTCCCCTGGCCTCAAAAGGCATCTGTTCTAGTTTGCTAATGCTGCCGGGATGCAAAACACCAGAAATGGATTGGCTTTTATAAAGGGGGTTTATTTGGTTGCATAGTTACAGTCTTAGGCCATAAAGTGTCCAAGGTAATGCATCAACAATCGGGTACCTTCATTGGAGGATGGCCAATGGTGTCTGGAAAAACCTCTGTTAGTTGGGAAGGCACATGCTGGTGTCTGCTCTGGAGTTCTGATTTCAAAATGGCTTTCTCCCAGGACATTCCTCTCTTGGCTTCAGCTTTTCTCCAAAATGTCACTCTCAGTTGTTCTTGGGGCATTTGTCCTCTCTTAGCTTCTCTGGAGCAAGTCTGCTTTCAAAGGCCATCTCCAAAATGTCTCTGTAAACTGCAGTTCCTCTCTCAGCTCCTGTGCATTCTTCAAAGTGTCTCTCTTGGCTGTAGCTACTCTTCAAAATGTCACTCTCAACTGCTCTTCAAAATGTCGCTCACAGCTACACTGAATTCCTTCTGTTTGTCAGCTCATTTATATGGCTCCAGTGATTTAATTTAAACCTACCCTGAATGGGTGGGGTAACACCTCCATGGAAATTATCCAATCAAAGTGATCACCCACAGTTGGGTGGGTCATATCTCCATGGAAACATCCAATCGAAAGGTCACATCCTAATCAAAAAGATTAATCAATCTGCCTCACAAGACTGCATCAAAGATAATGTCATTTTGGGGGTAATAATGCATCCAAACCAGCACAGCATCTAACATTTTTGGAAAAGGGAGTAAGCAGTGGAGATAAAATTTAAAGATATTATGCAAAATAGAGTGAAATAAAAGTATGATTGAATGATGCACTGTATAACAGACTCTGAGCTTTTCAAAAGTTTGGCAAAATGCTGTTTTAGTTTGAGGAATATTAGATTGTTCTGCCTCTTGCTGATTACTCCCCATCTCAGATCCTTTTCTTCTCTCTCATGGGTACTCTTTCTTCTGGTTCCAAGTGAGGACCCTTCCCAACCTCTGGCCCCTTTTCCTTTTCCTTTATACATTCTTTTCCTGTAAAGAATAAATGAGTTTGGTGAAGATGCAGGATACATGGTCCATATACAAAAATCAGTTGGAAGCCTAAATGCTAACAAAAAACAATGGGAAATTGAAAGTAAAACAGAACGAAACAAAAAACTAGTGTGATTAAAAGAGCACCAAAGTAAATGAAATACTTATGTATAAATCTAGTATAACCTATGCAAGATGTCTATGCTGAAAACTTCAAAAGCCTGATGAATGCTAACAAAGATGATGTAAATAAACGGAGAGCTATATTGTGTTCATGAATTAGAAGATGCAATATGTTTAAGATGTCAATTCTCCCAAATTGATCTACAGATTCAATGCGTTTGCAGTCAAAATCTCATCAGAATTTTTTGTAGCTATTGATAAGCTAAGTTAAAAATTTTATATGAAAAGCCAAAGAGCCCAGAATAGCCAAAACAATTTTGAAAAAAAAAGAATAAAGTTGGAGAACTTACGTTACCTGATTTCAAAACTTACTATAAAGCTATAATAGTCAAGAGAGTGTAATGTTGAAGAAAGGATAGATAGATCAATGGAACAGAATAGAGTCCAGAAATAGACATGAAGAAGTATGACCAATTGATTTTTGACAATGGTGCAGAGGCAATTCAATGGAAAAAGGATAGTTTTTTTTTTTTTTAAACAAATGGTGTCGGAACAATTGGATATCCATATTGAAGAAAATGAACTTCAACTCATAATTCACACCTGATACAAAAGTTAATTCAAAGTGGATTATAGACCAAAATATAAAATATAACAGTATAATATTTTTTGAATAAAACGTAAGAGAAAAGTATTTGTGGCCTTGGATCAGGCAAAGGGTTTTTAGATAAAACATGAAAAATATGACCCATAAAACAGAAAACTGATAAACTTGCCTTCATCAAAATAAAATGGTTTTGCTCTTCAAAAGACACTCGTTAACAGAATGAAAGGCAAGTCACAGATTAGGAGAAAACATCTGCAAATCGTCATCTGATAAAACTTGAACAATAAGAAAACAAACAACTCAATAATAAATGGGTGAAAGATTTAAAGGCACTTTACCATAGAAGGTGTGGGATAGAAAATAAGCACATGAAAATATGCGAGCACCATTAGTCATGGGGGAAATACAAATTAAAATCACAATGAGATATCTCTTAGCATTGTTGAAACAAACAAAGAACAAACAAACCAGCACCTAACAATATCAAGTGGTGACAAGGACACTGGGCAAGTGGAACTCTCCTACATTGCTGATGGGGATGCAAAATGCGACAGCCACTATGGAAAACTGACAGGTATTTATAAAATTAAATGCACGCTTTCTATATAACCCAGAAATCCGACTCTTAGGTATATGCCCTAGAGAAATGAAAACAAATGTCCACACGAAGATGTGATGTGAATATTATAGCAGCATAAAACTATTATAATCACCTCAAACTGTAAACAACCAAAAGTTTCTCAACATTTGTTGATTAACTGTGGCACATAAAGTTCATTCTTTTTAAAATACAGTTCTATCAGTTTTGAGAAATGTGTAGGCATATAATGAACATCATAATCAAGGTACAGAAGTTTCATCACTGCCCCCCAAATTCCCTCAGTTGTGTATCTTGATTTAAAAATTAAAAACAATAAAATAGGTAGAATGAACTGAAATTCTTCTAGAAATACTTTTGTCTAAAATTCTGTATTTTGTAAATAGTTCAGCAGTATCTAACAAAGTTGAGCATAGGTATAATGTACAAACCAGAAATTTCACTCTTAGGCATGTACCCAAGAAAAATGCACTCATGACCACAAAAAGGCTTGAAGAAGAATATTCATTGCAACATCATTTTTAATAGCCCAAAACTGCAAACTATTCAAACGCCCATCAACAGAAGAACAGAGAGTGGGGACAAGATGGCAGCACAGAGAAGTGTGGAATTTAATTAGTCCTCTAGAGCAACTAATAAATAGCCAGGAACAACTAGTAAATAGTCTGGAACAACTGTTGGGGGGCAACCATGACTGTTCACGCATCGTACACCAGCCTGGAATGAGTGAAATGGCTGAGATCACAGCATGAAACCTGTAAGTAATAACTGTGGAACTGGCACGCCTCCCCCATTGGCAAGGCAGGCTAAGCTGCAAAACTTCACTGTGGGAAAAGAAGCAGTCCCTGCCAAGCTCCAACTACAGTTTTAATTAACAAATGTGGACTGCTGAATACAAGGGATAATCACAGATAAACCCTTAACAAGCAGGAAAGTACCCTGGGGTTGCTCCCAGTGGAGAGGAGGCAGGGCTGATGGAAAAAAATACAGAGGCTTTCTCTCCTTCTCTTTTTTTTCTTTCTCAATCTGAGTGGCTCAGTGGAGAAAGCCTCAGGCATTTTCAGTTTTTGGATGACCCAGGCAAGGGTGGAGCTGACAGAGTCAGAGAGACAAAGGAGTAATTCGAGTGAGGAAGATAACCCATTAGGGGGTGTATCTTTCCTAACAGGAGGGGAGCAGAGCCCAGCTCAAGTGGCTGCCCTATCTTCCATTAGCTCCACCTTCTCTCCACTGGGAGCGACCTCAGGGTACTTTCCCTTCAGAACTCAGACCCAAGGGCCTGGAGAAGAACAAACAATCAAACCAGAAACAACTTAAGCTTGGCTTCTGACACCTTGGTCTCTGGCCAAGGCACAGTTTGCTGAGAATTAAAGGGAGTACACCTCTTTACACCAGTGGGGAGCAACAGGCTGAAGGATGCCACCTGCTGGGCAGGTTAGGAAAAGCACAGTGTCTAGAGGCCTCAAAAGAAAGTCTGTCAAGCTTCTAGGACTCACCCTCAGGGAAACCTCATACTGAATTTAGACCCATTCTGAGACCTGGGCCCCTTCTGGCCTGGGAAAATCTGATTGGTGTAATCAACGAAACCAGATGCCTAGACAATAGAAAACTACCAATCACACTAGGAAAAATGAAGATATGGCCCAGTCAAAGGAACAAACTTATACTTCAATTGAGATACAGGAATTGAAACAAATAATTAAAAATCTTCAAATAAATATGCTAAATCAATTCAAAAACCAAGTCAATGAGTTGAGGGAAGATATGGCCAAAGAGATGAAGGATATAAAGAAAACATTGGGTGAACATGAGGAAGAACTTGAAAGTTTGAAAAAGCAATTGGCAGAACCTGTGGAAATGAAAGGCACAACACACAAGCTGAAAAACACAGTGGAGGCATACAACATCAGGTTTTGAGAGGCAGAAGAATACATTCATGAAGTTGAGAACAGGATACCTGAAATCCTACACACAAAAGAACAGATAGGGAAAAGAATGGAAAAATACTAACAACATGTGCTGGTTTGAGTAGATTATATCCCTCCAAACACCATTATCTTTGGTGTAATCTTGTGTGGGCAGACATATTAGTGTTGATTAGATTTTGGAATCCTTTTGGTGTGTCATGGAGATGTGATTCACTCAACTGTGGACAAGACCTTTGGTTGGATAATTTCCATGGAGGTGTTGCCCCTCCCATTCAGAGTGGGTCTGAATTAAATTACTGGAGCACTATATAAGCTCAGACCAAAGGAACAAGCTTGCTACAGCCAAGAGGGACACTTTGAAGAATGCACAGAAAGCTGAGAGAGTGGCTGCAGATGAGAGACAGTTTGAAGACAGCTGTTGAAAGCAGACTCTTGCTCGGAGAAGCTAAGAGAGGACAAATGCCCCAAGAGCAACTGAGAGTGACATTTTGAAGAGGAGCTGCGGCCTAGAGAGGAACATCCTGGGAGAAAGCCATTTTGAAACCTGAAATTGGAGCAGACGCCAGCCACATGCCTTCCCAGCTAACAGAGGTTTTCTGGATGCCATTGGTCATCCTCCAGTGAAGGTACCCGATTGTTGATGCATTATCTTGGACACTGTATGTCCGTAAGGCTCTAACTGTGTAACCAAATAAACCCCCTTTATAAAAGCCAATCCATTTCTGGTGTTTTGCATCCCGGCAGCATTAGCAAACCAGAACACAACATCTCAGGGAATTGAATGACAACATGAAGCACATGAATGTATGTGTCATGGGTGTCTAAGAGAAGAAGAAAAGGGAAAAGGGGCAGAAGCAATAATGGAGGAAATAATCACTGAAAATTTCCCATCTCTTATGAAAGACATAAAATTACCGATCCAAGTATAGCATACCCCAAACAGAATAGATCTGAATAGACCTATGCCAAGACACTTAATGATCAGATTATCAAATGTCAACGACAGAGAATCTTGAACGCAGCAAGAGAAAAGCAATCCATCACATACAAGGGAAGCTTGATAAGACTATATGCAGATCTCTCATCAGAAACCATGGAGGCAAGAAGGCAGTGGTCTGATATATTTAAGATACTGAAAGAGAAAAACTGCCAACTAAGAAACATATCCAGCAAAACTGCCCTTCAAATATGAGAGAGAGTTTAAAATATTCTCTGACAAACAGACAATGGGAGAGTTTGTGAAGCATATATCTTGGGTATAAAGGGAGCACTATATGCAGATAGGAGAAGATAGGGGTGAGAGGATTGGAGCACAATTTTGGGTGATGGTAGCACAACAATGTAAGTACACTGAACAAGATGACTATGAGTATGGTTGAAAGAGGAAGGTTAGGAGCATGTGGGATACCAGAAAAAAAGAGGGAAGATAAAGACTGGGGCTGTGTAACTTCCTAAAACCTAGAGCAGTCAATGATTGTGATAAAATGTACAAATACATTTTTACATGAGGAAGAACAAATGAATGTCAACCTTGCAAGGTGTTAAAAATGGGGTAGTATTGGGGAAAAATACATTCAATGCAAACTAGAGACTACAGTTAAAAGAAACATTGTATTATGCCTCCTTTAATGTAGCAAAGGCATTATACCAAAGCTAAATGCCTATAAGAGGGGGATATAAGAGAGGGGTATGGGATTCTTGACACTGGTGATGTTGTCTGACTTTTTATTGTACTTTATTTTAATTTTATATTTTTGTTGCTTTTTAGCTGTCATTTTTTCTTTCTTTTTCTTTTGTTTTTCTACTTTTTTTTTTTTGACTCTTCCTTTTTCATTTTGGAAGAAAGAGAAATGTCCTTATAAAGGTAGTAATGGTGGTGGTGAATGCATAACTATGTGATTATACAGGAATCATTGATTATTTACTTTGGATGTAAAGTACCATGCTTGAATAAAGCTGTCTTAAAAAATAAATGGGTTGATGGATGAACTTGAGGACATTATGTTGAGTGAAATAAGTCAGACACAAAAGGACAAATAATTGCATGATCTCACTGATATGAACTAATTATAATATGTAAACTCATAGACATGATATATAGGTTACCAGGATATAAAATGAGGCTAAAGAATGGGCAGCGGTTGCTTAATATGTGCTGAATGTTTAACTAGGTTGAACTTAAGCATTTGGAAATGGACAGAGGTGACAGTAGCACGTTATTGTGAGAATAACTAATAGTGCTGAATGGTGTGTGAATGTGGTAGAAAGGGGAAGCTTAGAGTCATTTATGTCACAGGAAGGAAAATTGGAGGTTAAAACATGGGAATGTATAACACAGTGAAACTTGTGGTGGACAACGTCCATGATTAACTGTACAAATATTAGAAATTTCTTTCATGAACTATAACAAACGTATAACACTATTACTAGAAATTAATAATAGAGAGGTATATAGGGAGAAATGATCAAGATCCCTGTGGACAATATTATGACATAGGGCTGGAGAGTTGATATAATCCTGAGGTAGCGCAGTGAATATAAACTACATTCACTATAAAATATTACTATATTCACTATAAAATATTACTATATTCACTATAAAATATCACTACAGTTAGTAATATTTTAACATTCTTTCATCAACAGTAACAAATGTACTATACCAAAACTATGAGTCAATAATGGAGGGGGGGTGTGGTTAGGGGTATGGGAGGATTTGAGTTTTCTTTTTTCTTTTTATTTCTTTTCTGGAGTAATGAAAATGTTCTAAAATTGAAAAAAAATTAATTGTGGTGATGAATGCACAACTATAATGGTACCATGAACAACTGATTGTACACTTTGGATTATTGTATGGTATGTGAAAAATCTCAATAAAATTGAATTTAAAAATAGTAGAACAGATATAAAGGAATAGTAGAATAGGTATTTTGGTAGTGGAGTTGTGGTCTGGTCATGTAGTGGAATACTATACCATAATGAGAATGAACAATCCACAACTGCACACAAGAAAATGGGTGGGTGAATTTCACAAACATTATGTTGGGTGCAGGAGCCAGCCAACAAAAAGGATCTATTGTAAGCTTCTATTTCTATCAGGTTCAAAAACAGGAAAACTAGTTAAGATGTTAGATGTTGATACAGGGGTTACTTTCCTTTGGAAGACTTGGGAAGTGACAAAAGGAGGCAAGAGGGGGCTTCTGGGGAGTTGGTCATGTTCTCTTTCATAATCTGGGTTCCAGTGACATGGGTAAATTCATCAGGTTCTACTCTAGCAATTTGTCTATATTCTGTCAGTGTATACCTCAACAAGTTTGCATTAAAAAATAGCATCCTTTAAATGTGTTTAATTTATACTCAACTTCACAGGGACATAGGAGTTGCATAAAAGTAAGCTACATCTGCCTTTGATGTCACCCTTTTCCTTATTATTAAGGGCCATTTCTCTGAAGTTCAAGCTTCTCCTCAGTTGCAGAACTGTCTTTTGTGCATAAATTTAATACTGTTCGAGGAAGGAGTTGGTTGCTACACTTCATCAGTCTGGTTGCCCTCCTGTTAGTTCCACAGCAGCAAGTCAGATGCATCTCTGCAATCAAGGGCTTTTCTGGAGAAGACCTGCTGTGTGGTGGGAATATTGTTTTCCTTTATGTACTGCAGGCTGTGCCCCTGTCGGACTCCTAACAAAGAAAGAGTTGCTTACACATTCAGCTGCTACTTCTCTGATAGTCTCTGGAGATATTTCATAACCTCTGGAAGTATAGTACAAGATATTACAACAAAAGCTAGTCCATCACCAGGAGAGTCTTATCATTGGATAGGAAAGTATGTGCAGCAAATCCAGGGGATAGTGGAACAGTTTTTATTTTCCTCATTCCAGCACCGAGCAGTCCACACTGAATCCACCTCAGACAGGCATTAGGAAGACCCTCTCCTTCTTCCCTTTTCTCACAGCCTCTTGGTCTTCTAACCCGCTCCCCACTCTATCCTGTTTCTTTCTCAGCCACTAACCTTACCAAAGTCATTTGATTACAAACAACCTTTCCCTCAATGAGGTAGTGCTGGCGAGAGGGATGGCCAAAGATTCATATCTTGTCCCTGGTTGGAAGGGTTAGAAGAAAAATTTCTGTTCAGACCCAGCTCAGATGAGATGATAAAAAGGTCAGGTTGGTGATGTGGGCCACCAGTTGGCATAACTGTAATGCATATTTTGCTACAGAGTCTAAGTCACTTTTCTTAGTTTTCTCTGCCTCCTCAAAGATTCCTATCCTGGAATGATAGAGGCCAGGAATCCAGAAAAAGGGGAGGTGACATTCACCATATCCATTAGCACAATGCAGAAACAGTATAATCTCGTAATTTTGCTTCATTGATATGTAGAGTTCTTGAAATATTCCATTTGTCAAATAACAGAGGCACTAACTTTTTTTTTCAACCACTTTTGATGTAAATATAGTTCAAGGGAATTCTGTACACAAACAGAATGTACAGAATATGTCAGGGTTGATTGCCAACACCAGTCATTAAATAGTCCTGTAATGGCTCAAGAGTTATTATTAAGCTTTGCTCCCACACTGAATGTCCGCAGTTATTATCAGCTTATGGTGATGGTGTCTTCGTTTTAGATTTTTTCTCTTCTCCTGAAATGTCAGACAATCAACTGGCAGTGGATGTGACTGAATAGTGCATGCAGGAGGTCCTTCAATGATTGTTCATTTCCTTTATGATATTAGTGTGTCTGCTTGCATCTCTTCTTCCATCTTATCATTTTCTACTTCTAATTTCCTCTGGACTGGAAAGATATATAGTTTCCAATCAATTGACAATTTGTTTATAACCTTCCTTATTTTCAAACTGGATCCAAAATGCAAAAGTCAAAAGGGAAAAATAAATTTGCATTGAAATTTAAAATCTCTGTATTCCAAAAAGTCATCGTAAACAAGGTTAAAAATAAAGTGTCAAACTGAAAATAAATTTGTAACATATGTAACAATAATTGATCAAAATATTTGAAGATCTGCACACTGTTAAGAAAATGATAAAAAACCAGAAAATGGCAAAACACATAAACAGACAATTCACAGATGGGGAAATTCAAATGGCCAAGAAATATATGAAAAGTTGCTTAAAATTTTTAAGTGTAAAATGAAAATTACAACAAAAATTAAATATTCTTTTTTCCATCAAATTAGAAAAATTATGAAAATTTGATATAAAAATATTGGCAAGTGCATGATAAACTAACTCTTATCACACATTGTTGATGATGGTATAAATTAGTACTATTCCTCTAGAAGGAGATTTTGCAACATCTCTTAAAATTAAAAACATGCATATCTTATATGACCTAGCTGTTTAAGTTTGCAGTCTCTACCCATGAAAAACACTTGCATATGTTCATAAGGAGGCATGGAATAACAGAAAACATTTATTGACCAATTGCTTCCACTGTGCCAAGTGCATTACATGCTTACACTCCTTTAATGCTCACAAGTACCCCATGAGATAGTTTCTATTAGTATCCTCATTTCACAAATTTAGGACCTAGGATTTGAACCCAGATATTCTTGCTTGAGAAACTGTACTTTTGTCCATTGTCATATTGCTTATCAAGAAAATTGTTCTCTTGTAAAAGGATTCTCACTGTGATATTGTTTGTAACAGGAAAAATGACTAAATAATTTGGAATGTAATGCAATTCTAAAAAGGAATGAGGTGCATCTATGTCAGTGGTTCCAACCCTGGATCAATTTTCTTCGACGGGACAATTGGCGATGTTTTTGCTTGTCACAACTGGGGGGAGGGGAGTGCTATTGACACAGAGTCGGTGGAGGCCAGGGATACTGCTAAACACCCTATCACAGGACAGCACCTCCCCAACAAAGAATTATCCAGCCCCAAATTTCAATAATGTGGAGGTTGAGAAACTCCGATCAATATGCAAACGGACAGTTCTCTAATTTGATCATTTAAAAAGGCAACTTATAGATGGTATCATTTATTTTAAAAAGACACACATACACATAAAAAGAGAAGTGTATATGTTGGGTGTGTTTAAAGTTCACTGCATGTATGTATAAGCTTAGAAACTAAGTTCTAAAATAGTACATGCAAACTCTTACATGTGATTATTCCTGGAGTATGATGGAAGGGACAGGAATTGCCAGGAAAAGGTAGAGAAAGAAATGTACAGAGCAGAGCAATGTTTTAAAATTGTTAAGAAAAATATATTCATTATATTTATATAATTAAAATTAATTTTAAAGTACCACTGAGTACTATTTATTACCTATCAGTCTTACCAAGGGTAACAAAGGACAAGGTGTACTGGTGGCAAGTGTAGGATGAAAGGGCTGTTCTAACACTTGACCAAGAAGTGTCTCTTCTAGGAAATATTTCCCATGAAAAATAACTTTCAAAGGCCTAAGGTATACCCCCATTCATATAAAAAAATCCTAGAACTACCCACTATGTAGATCTGTCTGTACGGATGGGAAAAAGCCTGGAAGGAGACACGACAAATTGAGAGGACTCGTCAGGGAGAGAAATGGGATTCAAGCAGGAACAAAAGGGCAATTTCTTTTTTTCTGCCTTAGTTGAAGGTTTTAAAAGAATGCTTTAATGTGTTATTTCTGTAATTAAAAACTGACAACAAATCAGTTAAGTGTGCAGAAACAGGGTGGTGAAGTCTGTGGTGTTATTTAAATTAAAAAAAACAATGGAGCAATGTAAATTTCCAAGAATAAGAGATAGGTCAAGTAAATTAGTTATATTCATTTAAACAAATTCCCTGAACTCATTAAGAACACCATTCTTCAACAGTGTTCATTAATATGGAAATATGATCAAATTACATGATAAAATGAAAAAAGGCAATTATAAAAACATATTCCCGAGATCATATTCCATTATTGCAAAGAATAACGTAAGTATAAGCATAGAGGGGAAAAGTCTGGAAGAGATTTACCAAAATGTTAAGAACAGTTATCTGTTGGTGGTGGAATTAGAAGTACTTCAGTATTGTCTTAATTATGATTTGCTCTGTGTTCCAATCTTTGGTATTTCAGTTATGTCCATGATAAGGAAATTTGAAGAAGAAAGAAAATGTAATTTAGTTGGCACATACAGTTCATAAATATAGTAATAAAATATATTTAAAATAAGTAAGAAAAACAAAGGAAAGAGTAAATGAGAGTAAAAAAAAACACAACACGATGGAATCAGAAATAAAAAGCAGAATAAATTGTGGCAGCCTTGGTTTAAATTTTGGTTCTGCTGTTTAAGAGCTGAGTGATTATGGGCAGATTACTTAAACCATCTAACTTTCAGGTTCATGTCTGTGAAATGTAGTAAATAACTATTTCTCAGGGTAGCTGTGAGAGTTAAATGAGAAATTATATTTACATACTCTGAAGTATTGTTTACAACAAAAAACTCCTCTCAAAGTCTCAGGTGAAATAGGTAATCTTTACTGAGGATTTTCCAAAGAATACATAATTCCTCCATTTCTCTAACTCCTCAAAAGGGGTTGAGTAGCCATATGTTAGCAATTACATTCTCTGATAAGAACCCAGAGCATAGCTAGTCTCTTATTCAGCTACTCAAAGTGTGGTGGGAGAATCAGCAGTGTTTCTGGGAGCTTGTTAGAAGAATTTGCCCCCACCCAGACCTATTGAGCCAGAACCTATATGTCAATCTTCCCAGGTGATTCATATGGGCATTATGCAATATAACACTAGGTAAGAACAGAATCATGTGCTTTAATTAATAGTTGGCTGAGCCAGGTTTGGCCTGACGTTCACTTGTGAAAATTGAGGCATCTGATAAGGACATGTGGCGGATGAGACATACATCCCACCACTCATTTTGGTCTCTGGGTTAACTGCAGTGATAAAACATTGTTCAGGATAACCACACATGGTCAGAGCATCTTCCCATAAAATAAATATCAATAAACCTGTGAAATATGTCAGAAACTGGGTTCACTTAAAAGTCTACTGGGGCCTTCAGTTCAAGTTATGAGATCTTAATAGGAATCAAACCAATGTATATTCCCATGTCCTCTGGTCAAGTGAATTTGATCAATAATTCCTTCAAAACCTAACAAAGATAGATATATAGGAAATGCTCGAAGATGGACAGAGAGGCTAACTTCAGCTGATCAGTAAATAGCCAATAGCTGTGGTCTCAAGGTTGGAAAACTGGTATTGCATCAAAGTCCCTATCCTCTTGGCTTCTGGCTGGTGGGAGTTGGATGTTGTATGTGGCATATCTGTCACAGGTTACAAAAGTCTAAGCTCATCTTATTCTTCAAAAAACAGTCCATGTGCCTGTGTAAAGCTGTGACCAACGCTATGACCAGATTAGTAGAGGTGTTCTTTTGATTCATCAAGTTCAGCAGAGGGGTCTCCAAAAAATGCACAAATCATGCTTTGATACCAGGGTGCCATGACCATGGTCGTAGAAAAGTGGTCAAAATTCTGGAGGAAACTGGACACCCTTCAGAAATTTTTATGGGGTGGTTGGTTCTTTTTTCACTTTTTTGTTTTTCTTTTATGGGCATCTGTGTTTTTGAGAAAAGTCTTGGGGTCTTCTCCAAGGAAAGTATTTTGGGAAGGAATGAAAGTGTGTTGGGAGAAAGTAGTAGTTAGTTTGCCATAACCATGTGATGGAGAAAGCAGAGAAAAATCTCAGGATAGAATCTGGCCTGGGAGACAGAAGTGAAGGTATTCCTGGGAAGTGTTGGTGAAGGTAATTCTATCTCTCTGCCTGAGTATACATCTCTGTCACTTTCCTTTATTCAAAAACAATATGGTGTTGAGCAAGGAGCATGGGCTCTGAAGTCAGAAAAATGTAGACTCGTGCCTAGATTCTGACCCTCTCTGGCTTTGTGTCTTTAGCTTGTTCTCTCTCTGAGCTTAGTTTTCTTCTCTGACATTAGGACTTCTAATATCTAATGGATGTGGGTTGCTGTATTAAATAAAGTAAATTAAACTGCCTGGTTTAATACCTGGCACATTTTGGGTTCTCCATAAATACTAGCTATTTATTGACTATTTTCTTTTAAAGACCAGCTGGTAAATCTCCCCAAGCCCTCCTGTGCAGCTTCTAGATGAATCACTGTACCCTTATATCTTTCTTGACCATTATTCAGCTTGCCCTTGTGCATTATAGTACAATTATTTATTTAATGTTTGTCTCCTGCACCTCCTGTGAGCCCCTGAAACTCTATCTTATTCATCTCTGCAACCCCAGTGATGTCCACAGAGCCTGGCGTAATAGTCACCAATACATGTTTTTGGAATCAATATATCAATGGGTTTTGAAGACCCTGACATTGCTACAGGATGACTCTACAGTACAACTGAAGGATCCAGGGATGAAGCCAACTATAACCAGGGAAATACTCCAGATATCTCTGCCAAAGGCTTTAGATAGGCATGTGTGCTATGGAATAGATATGGCTGGCTCCTGGAAGATGAGGGTTAAAAAGGCTACAGATAGTGAAACAAGGCTTTTCACTGTATATGATCAAAGAGACGAAATTTAATGTTCTTTCCAGATGGTGCTGGAAATGATTCAAATAAAATTAGGGACAAAAGGCCTTTTTTACAAAGCATTTTGTATGTCTTTCAACTTGATACATGACTGCAGCCCCAATGGAACCAAACCCAAACATTCAAGGAAGAGGCTATTTTTCTTTCTGGAGCCTTTTGAGGCCTCATCCTCTACTGGAATGTCGCCTGAGTGCCTTTTTTCAACAAAATCCAAAATTCATTAAGCCTAGAGCAGCCCCACAGCCCCAGAATGCCTCATTCTCAGATAACAAAAACAGCTGTTGCACACCCACCAGCCCAACACGGATCAAAAATCTGGCAGTTTTCCCTCACACCCTCCTCTAAGCTCAGTGGAAGTGCTTGGCATCCCCAAACTCTCTGCCATCCACCCGTGTTGAGTTGGCCACCAGCCACAGTCATGGCTATTTCAGTTAACCTCAGAGGAAAAGTTGCTCTGTGCTTGTGAGGGGTCCGAAGATTCTCATCACTGTTATGCTTACCTGACTTCCTTTCAAATTCAGAGCACTTCCCGTGTTCCCATTAGACCTAGGCTTTTGTGTACTTTTCCTTTATTGGAACTGGCAACATGAAGCTGTTTGAACACAGCTCCATCTGTCAGAGTTGGGTCCTGCAGGTAGAGTGTCGTGTTTGATTTCAGATTATCATTTGTTGTGTTGTCAAGAAGGGCTTAGGGGAGGAAGAAAAAAAAATGTGCCTGCATTCAAACTGTTCTCTGGTTAAACTGTACAGAGAACTTATTTGCAACTTTGACATGACTCTGATCTGTGTTCCTCATGTTTCCCAACGGTCACAGGAACAACCTGAGTGATATCCAAAAGGCAGACCCCAAGAATTGTCTGTGGTGTAAACACAACCTTGACCCTGAGCTTTGGAGACCACTTTGGGTCATCACTTTGGGTCATTCCTCAATTGTAAAGTAAAGTAAGGCTGTCCTTGGTGGGTCAAAGCTTGAGTGTAAATAGGACTAATGAACCCTTGTTTAACTCTAACTTAAAGGGAGTACAAATACCCTCTGATAAGTATTCCTAAAGATGGGATGGGCTATTTAAAAAATCTTGCTTCTGGGCATCTATGTCAAGGAGATGATCCAAATACAGAATACCTATTAAGCATTGTTCTTCACAAGATTATTTAAATTGCAAGAGATTACAAAGATAAGCATTCAATAATTAATAACAGTACAGGAGAATGTTGATAACTGTTGTAGCACATGGGTTTATGATGGTGCCTCATGCTGTCTTCTGTTGGGAAATTTTGAAATTATCTGTAATAAAAGTTCAAAAATAGAATGTTAATCACAAAAATAATAAAGACTGTATAATGCAAATAATATTCAGCCAAAATCAATATAAAATTACAGATACAGTGTGATTAGCACATAATAAAAATAAAAATAAAAATGATGGAAGAATTATATATCAAAAGGCATTGGGAGATGCTGATTGAACAAGATGGTGGCATAAGATGTTCCAGGGTACCACATCCCCACAGAATCTTTGAACAACTAGGAAAAAATGTCAGAGTCATCTTCCTCAAAATTCTGGAAAATGGTTAAAGGGTTGCTGTAACTGGGAGAGTGCCAAAACAAGAAAACACAGCTTTAAAAAATAGTGGGAGAAGCTCATGACACTGTTGCTGGTCCCACCCCACTCCCTCACCAGTGTGGTGGTGTGGTGTGGAGCCAGCTTGCACTCAGTAGGTCCTGGCTGTGTTCCAGAGGGAGCAGAGTCACCCTATGTGCATGTTGGGTGCCTTTATATGGATGCTAGTCTATCAGGTGGCAGCCTGAAAGACTGAACCAGTAAACTCTTCTCTGGCTCACCCTCCCAAAACTTTCCTTGCAGGCAGAAGCATTCTGTAGATAGCTAAAACAGTACAATTGAGTCAAAGAAGCCTGGGGCAAAAGATTACCTGCTTTAAGACATTCAATAGAGCAAGGGATGGTGGTGCTGGTGGTGGTTATAGTTCACAGGGAGTAAAGAGGATATTTGAATTCCTGAAAACAGGGGATTTCCCAAGGCCACAAGCCCAGGATAAATAAACACAAGCCCAGGGCAAGATAAGAAAAGATGGAGAGGACCCTGCATTTCACATTTGCCTTGGACTAATCTTGATAGGAGAGCTAAGCTCTGAAGAAGAGCACCAGCCAATACATAGCCAATTTGCAAAGATTGTGAAAGGTGTTTTTTCATTGTTTTGTTTGATTTTGTTAGCTCCAGGCACCCAACAAAATCTCTTATCATTAGCTGGATACAAACTTGAGGAACAGCAAGCTCAGGGACTAAATCCCAGAATCAACATATTAAAATATTAAACTGCAACAAAAGGCTTCAAGACAAAGAAACAGTGAATAATGGCCCATCCGAAGGAGCAAGATAAAAATTATGAAACCATCAATGAAGAAGGCCAGACTTTGTACATACTGGACAAAGACTTTTAAAATAATGACCTTCAGTATACTCAAGGAGATAAAGGAAAACATGGAAAAAGAACTAAAGGACATCAGGAAAATGATAAATGAACAATATGAGAATCTCAATAAACAGACAGAAATTTTAAAAAATCATAGAAACAGAAGCACTGGTGTTGAGGACCACCACAGTAACTGAAATTAAAAAGTTCCCTAGAAGGTTTCAACAGGAGATTGGAACTGACAGAAGAAAGCAGCAGTGAACTTGAAGACAAGAAAGTTGAATTAATTCATGCTGAGGAGCAGAAAAAAAAGAATGAAAAGAAGTGAATATCACCCAAGAAACCTGTGGGATACCATCAGAAGTAACAAATGCATTATGGAAGTCCCAGAAGGAGAAGAAAGAGAAAGGGGCAGAAGGAATATTCAAAGAAATAATTGCAGAAAACCTCCCAAATTCAATGAAAGACATGAATATACACATTACAGGAGTTCAATGAATCCCAAACAGGATAAACTCAGAGAGAACCATGCCCAGACACATAGTAATCAAACTGTCCAATGCCAAGGACAAGGAGAGAGTTCTGAAAGCTGTAAGAGAAAAGCAATGTATTATCTATAAGGGAATCCCAATGAGGTTAAGTGCTAATTTCTTGTCAGAAACTGTGGAGGCAAGAAGGCAGTGGGACAAAATATTTAAACCGCTAAAAGAAAACAATTGCCAACCAAGAATTTTATATCCAGTGAGACTGTCTGTTAAAAACAAGGGAGGTATTGAGACATTCCCAGAGAGACCAAAGCTGAGGGAGTTTATCACCACTGGACCTGCCCTACAGTCAAGGCTAAAGGGAAGCTTTCAAACTGAAAGGAAAGGAGACTAAAGAGTGGATTAAAGCAGCATAAAGAAATAAAGGCCTCCAGTAAAGGTAACCATATGGGTAATTATAAATGCCAGTACTACTGTATTGTTTTGGTATATAACCCCACTTTTTACTTCTTACATGTTCTAAAATGCAAATGTATAAAAAGCAATGATAAAAAGTAAACCTATCTCTGAGTCTTCCCTTCTTCATAGCCATTCTTGTTCTTCTGCAATGTCACTGTTCTCTGTTCATACCTTAAGTTCTGCATTTGCCCTGTTGGGCTGACTGTTCTGCATTCCAATCCCCAGACCAATTTTCTGCCCTCTCTGCCCTACTCCATGCCCCAGGAGGCTGACTTGTATGTACTTCCTTACTCAGTCTCCTTTACCCTCTCAATTCCAGGAGGATTCAACCCATGGAAGATATCAGCAAGAAATCAGAAGGCAAGAAGAGAGAGAGAGGTCAGGGTATTTATTCCTCAAGCCCTGTCCTGCACCTTCCCAGGCTTATCTTACTTTTGGCAGTCCCTATGTTCTATAGATGTAGCTGTGGACCCTTCTTTAAACTCTCTTAATTTAAGCTTTTTGAGGGGGCCATCAGTTATCTGACACAAGTTATACTGAAACAATGTATTTTTTCATTCAACAAATAATACTTATTAAGTGGCAGGTGCTGTGCTAGACTTTGGTGATAAAATGTTGAATAAAACTAGCATGGTGCTTGCTATCAGTGATAGTCACATTCTGTCTAGGGAAACAGGCATAAATCAGATAACCCAACAAAGGGACAAATAACAAATCAAGACTAATGGTAGTTAGTAGAGTTACCTGATTCTATGTCAGCAAAGACAAAAGTAACCGCCTAGATGAGGATGGGGCAGGAAAGGCCTCCCTGGGGAAGTGATCCAAGTCTGCAACCTCAGAGCCCTGTGGGAGCTCTCCGGCTGGGTGGGAGCTGCCCAGGAGGTGCTTGGCCTCTGTTGGAAAGCTGAGGCCGATCCTGAAGGCACCACGGTTGGAGGCTGTTGGCTAGCTGTGCTCCTTGGAGAAGGGGCTCTCTCGAGGGGAGATCCAGGATGGGGTGGTGTGAGTGGCACCTCTGTGGCTGCCCCATGAGATGCAGTCAACATGAAGATGGGCAATTTTGGCTGAGTGGCAAATGTAATCTGCAGAACAGCAGCATCAACATCATTTGGGAGCTTGCTAGAAATGCAAAGTCTCAGGTCCCACCCCACCTGCTGAATCAAAATCTGTATTGGCAAGGTCCCCAGGTGATTCATAGATGTATTCATGTTTATGAAGCATGGATGAACAGGGTATTTTGCTGCATTCCTGGAGGCATGTAAACTTGTTTTTTGAGAGTGACACCACTCAACTCACAGGGATCTTTCTCCTCCCAACCTTTCTACAACCTTGTTAGTACTACATGACCTCTCCTTGACCACAGTTATTTGGCCTAGGAGTGGATCTTAACCTAGGCTGGAGTAGTCAGATTCTCTAATTGCAGAATTTGGAAATGTGGATGAGAGATTTTAGTTTTGTGTACACTGTGTTACCTTGAATTGAGGTGTTTTGTTATCTTGTGAGTCTTGGGGAGGCCCTAGTCCACCATGTACACAGGGAAGCAGAGAAAGCCTGAATATAAAGAGGAAGTGGGTCATGTACATGTCACCTTAACTACCTTTTTTCTCATTAGTTTTTGTTATTTATAAACAAGATAGTCTAAGACAAATGGTAAATACTTTTGGAGTAATGTGATGTTTTAACAAAATATTAGGAAACCCTGGCAAGTCTTTTTGGTTAAGGGCATGCAGCATTTTTACATTGTGCTCTTGAATCACTTAGGTTTCTGGCTTTGTCAGCATTTCATATACACAACAAAACAAACTTCCCTCCCTTTCTCCCTCCCTCCCTCCCTCCCTTCCTTCATTCCTTCCTCCCTCCATCCCTCCCTCCTTTTCTTACTTCATTCTTTCCTTCCTTCCTTCTTTATTATTATTCAGATTATGATCAGACCAATAAATAGATACAAAATGATCAAAAAATCACAATCTATTGACCAGATGAAACACTAATTTATAAGTTTCTAAAGAAAAATGTAACTGCCAAGGATATTTTATACTGACACACACCTGATATTTACAAAGCATTCCCACAGCCATCGTTGCCTTTTGTACCTAAGATATCACACTGTTAGATCTGTTAGACAAGCTCACCTGGAGAGCACTGGTAAATTTGTGCTCCTTGTTTCACTTTCTCCTAGAATCCACGATGGATCCCCACCAAGCACCTTTGTTTGCATCTGTCATTATGTGTTTCAGTTTCTAACTTAAATTTTATTCTGGCGATAGATGGTATGTTTTATGAGAAATTGTTTCTGTTTAAGGCCAATCTCATAGGATGGTTACCTTGGGGAAGATTCCCACTTGCTTTTACGTGAATTATTATTATTATTACTCAATGTATGTAATTACTAAGTCTGTCCTCAATTTTAGGGACTGTGCTCTATTTGAGTCCTTCAGTTCCCCCTTTTAAAATACATTTTTCACAGTTTTGATATGAGGTCTGTGTTATTTAGCCACACTCTGTGAGATTCAGCAAAATAGTACAAACAACCAGAGGTGACTCTTTCTCTGCTGTTCTCCCTGTGAGACCCCCTCTGTTCATATGATTCTCCAGTTGATTAGAGGGGCTCTAGTGTCTGCAGTCAGCATTCTTTCTGGCCTGAGATTCTCACAATTTCCTTTAGTTGCAATGGTGAGAATTATGTTCTCCACACTTTTAAAGAGCTGTGCTTGTCAGGTTAGCAGACCCTTCTTCCCCATCTTGAAATTCTGTTTACCTTGTGGATGGCCGTTCCCTCTTTATTACTTTGACAGGAAGGCAGAGCCATTTGAGAAGTGGGTGGTAGTGTTTTTCTAGAGCATCCATTAACATTACACCAAAGGCCCCACTGAGCTTATCCCTGATTTCTTTGATCTTTTTCTATTATGAATGTGATTAAAAAGGCATTTGACTGCCTTTAACCTTATGTGCTCAATTTGGGATTGTCCCCTCTGGATACTGTGTTTCTAGATCTAAGCCATCTTCTCATATGGATCTTCAGTTATAAGATCTTACTTCCTCCTTTCGTATATTTATTAACTTTTACCCTCCGTGCTCACTGGAGAGTTACCTGGACACACATTAATTTTTGATAACCAATTTGAAATCATCCCTCATTTGAACTAAACTAGGAATCCATTCAAATATGTACTCTCTGGGATATCTCTTACTCCACTCAAAGAAAATAGTTTATAAGTATTTACATATAGAGATACAGTCCATCACCATCATCCCAATTTACCATTTATATATGACTCTGTCACTCTAATAACTAGTTAATTATTAGATGTGTCTCTAGTACCACTGCCCCACCTCTCCTTTTTTTTTTTTACTATTGAGAATATTGAGATGAGGCTCAGAAGTTTGCATAGATTAACTGGCCAGGCCAGGTCTTGATCCAGTCCTTCTATGTGCACTTTACCCCCATCACCCCACTCAGAGAGGGTTTAATAAGTGCCAATCCTTCTCAAACAATTCATCTCATTTTTCCAATAAAGAAAGTACTACATCATGTGCCTTCCTAGTTATAGACCAGTCAAATGACAGTTTTCAGATCTCTTAACAGAGAGAGTCTTGTGACTAAGTTGAGAAAAATATCTCTCTGTTGATTCAGAACCAGACCAAGGGCCATACGTTTACCTTCCAAGTCATTTTCCTTGGGAGACTCTGAGTTTCATACCCTCTATGTTTTCTTACTTTCGCCCAGCTACCCCAAGTGTCTTTTTTTCATATAATTTATCCATTCTTATGCCCACATTTTCACCAAGTTATTTACTTGTATGGTAGCCCCTGAAATGGCTATAAAGAAAGTCTTCTGGGACTAAGTAGGAATTCCTTTGACCAATTCCTTGTTTACATGTCTCCTCTCTAGCCACTAAAACATGCTGATTATTTTCTGTGGGAGTGATGGGGATGCTGTGCATTTACTTAGTTGCTGGGGGTTGGCACTGCATTTCTATAGCAACCATGTTAGGTTTAAAAGCCCTTCCAGAGAGTAAAGGTCAATTTGTGAGTAACTAATTTGTAAACAATTCTACTTCCTAAACTTAAATCTCTGCTCTGTAAAATGAGATTTTTGGACAAGATGCATTTCAACATTCTGATCATTATGTACTTCTTCATTTTCCTGTCTCCTTTGATGATAAATCAAAAATTGCCTTATAACATCTCTGGTACAATTGTGATGAACTATTTTTATTGAGGTATAATTGACTTGAAATAAAATTTACCCTCTTTCAAGTGTGGAGTTTGATGAGTTTTGATAAATATGTACAGTCATATAACGAACATCATAATTAAAATATACAACTTTTCCATTGTCCCCAAAATATCCCACATCCTTTTCAGTAAATTCCTTCTACACAACAATAGCTTTGGGCAATTACTGATCTATTTTCTGTCCTTATAGTTTTGCTTTTTCTAGAATGTCATAAAATGAAAGCATGCAGTATGTAGTATTGTGCATCCAGCTTCTTTCTCTTAGCACAATGATTTTGAGATTTATCCATTTTGTTGGATGTATCGCTCGTTTGTTCCTTTTAAGTGCTAAGTATTATTCCCTTACCTATATATACCACAATTGGTTTATCCATCCACAAGTTGATGGACATTTGGTTGCTTCCAGTTTTTGGTATTATGAATTTAAGTTTATGGAACATTGATGTACAGATCTTTGTTTAGACATGTTCTCATTTTTCTTGGGTAAAATCCTGGGAGTAGTAATTTTGGGTTGTATGGTATATATATGCTTAACTTTGTAAGAAACTGCCCAAATTGTTTTCCAAAGCAGCTGTACCATTTTACATCCCCACCAGTAATGTATGAGTGTGGCAATTGCTCCATATTATTGTTAGCACTTGATATTTTTAGTCTTTTAGATTTTAGGAATTTTAGTAGGTGTGTGGTGGTATCTCATTGTGGTTTTAATTTGCATTTCCCTAATGATCAATCATATTGGCTATATTTTCAGGTGCTTGTTTGTCATTCATGTGTCTTTTTTTTGGTGAAGTATCTCACCAAATATTTTGCCCATTAAAAAAATCAGGTTGTTTTTCTTCTTATTATCAAATTGGAAAAATTTTTACATATTCTGTATACAGCTCCTTTCTCAGATATGTGCTTTGCAAATATTTTCTGCCAGTTGTGGCTGTATCTTCATTTTCTTTACAGTCTTTGTTGAAGAGAAGAAGTTGATAATTTTGATAAAAGTTCAATTTATCTCTTTTTTTAATTTATAAATTTGCTCTTTTGTCCTAAGGAATTTTTGTTTAACCTAAGGTGACACAGAGTTTTCTCCTGTGATTTTTTCCTTGAGTTTCATAATTTTATCTCTTAAATTTAATTTTATGTTATATGTCAGGTTAACTTTTGAATGTGGTGTGAGGTACTTACTGAGTTTTTTTAGTTGTTTATGGACAATTGGATGTCTAATTGTCTATTACTATTCATTCAAAAGACCCTTCTTTCCCCACTGGATTACCTTAGAACTTTCGCCAAAAATCAATTGACCATGTGAGTGTAAGTCTGTATCTGGCCTCTCAGTTCTGTTCTACTGATCTTCATATCTGTCCTTATGCCAGCATCACACTGCCTTGGTCACTGTGGCATCATAGAAAGTGTTGCAATCGAGTGGTGTGAGTACTCCAAGTTTATTCTTATTTTTCAAAATTATTTTGCTGTTTTGCACTGTTATAATAAAAGCAACTGATACTAATTGAATGATTACTGAATGTCAGGCATTGTGCTAAGTACACTGCATGCACTTCTTCATTTAGCCCTCACAACAACTGTCTTAATTTGCCGGGGCTGCTGTGATAAATACAACAGGACTAGTTGGCTTAAACAACAGGGGCTTATTATCTCCTGGTTTTGGAGGCCATAATCAAGGTCATCCTTTCCCCCAAAGTCTGTGCCATCTTCTACAATCCCTGAGGTTCCTCAGCTTGCATCATGGCCTCTGTCTCAGGCTGATCTGCCTCATCCTCTCATCTTCAACATTCCTGCTTCTACATCTGAGTCCAATTTCCTTTGCTTATAAGGAATTCTGCCATATTGGATTAAGGTCCTCCCTCGTTCAGTTTGGCCACACCTTACTAATAAAAACATCTTCAAAGGTCCTGTTTACAAATGGGTTCGCATCCATAGGATCTGGGATTTGGACTAGAACATGTCTTTTGTGGGAGACACAATTCAACCCTATAAAATACATAGACTTGTTATTCCATTTTCTAGATGAAGAACTTTAGGCTTAGAGAGACTAATTGACCAAGGTCATATTTAATTCGTAAGTAGCAGATCCAAGATTTGAATCCAAATCTGTATTTCTCCAGAAACTGAGCACTCCTCTACTAAGTTGCATTTATACCACCTCTTACTTATCTTTTTGCATTTTTTTCATCCTTCAGTAGACTGCCAGTGAGGGGACAATATCTTGTCTAATATATGCTAGAAATTAAATAAATATTGTGTTTGATTAATTCTCCCATAGTGTTTAGCACAGGGCCCTGTGCCCAGGAACAAAAACTTTGGATTATATTCATTGAGATGTGGTCACCGCCCTGGTGTTTTAAGGACAAGTGTATTCACAATATTCTCATACTTCTGGAATCCTTGAAGCTCCAAAGCCTGGGTTGCAGTGGGAGGCCCTTGAGCAGAGCTGAAAGGGCAGAAATGAAACTCTAATGCTAATAAAGTCCTGGGCTAGGGGCATTTTTGCCCTGGCAGAGTGTGATCTATGTTTTCAGTAGCCTCCGATGCCCTTTTCACCAGTCTCTTTACAGCTCGTTGGTGGGTAATAAGTCTTGACCAGTATTGGTCTTTGACATAGGTAGTAAAATACAATCTAAAAAGCACCAAATAGAGTATAAAAGTCAGCATCAGGACAGTGCAGATGATTTCAGATGTAATATCTTTCCCATCTTGGATCACCAAGTACAGGATCCCAGAGGCAGGCATTTGTTCACCAGGCTAAATTACCAGTTGGACAAAAATCACATTGGTTTTTTGAGTATGAAAGCTTATAATTAATCCTTTTTAAAAGTTTTTTTTAGCAGTTATGCTCAAAATTAATATTACCCATCTCTGGTTCACAATGTGAATTTACAGATACTTTTGAAATAACTCAACGAGATTGACACAGATGGTACATGGTGGAAGCCTGGGATTTATATAATTTAAAGAGATTTGAAGGTACTCAGGGTGTTCAACCTGACGGAGAAAAGACCAAGGTAGAAGCATAATATCTCCCTTCAAAATTCAGTTCCACCTGGAATCTTCAAAATTCATGCTTACCTGGAGTCTAGTATCCTGTGCAGATATCAGAAACAGGATGGTGGTAGACAATGAATGAGGGACATTTGCCCAGACTGCAGAATGGAGTCCAGTCAGATTGACTAAGCAGGGAACCCATCCCATCTCCATATCCTGGGGTCCCCACTTTTCCTGTCCAAGAGGGATGTTAGTTTTTCATTTCTCCTTTTCCAAATGGGAATATTTATGGTTGTTATCCAGTTCCTTTTACACCATTGTATTTGGAGTATGTTGGGAGCAGACAACTTGTCTTTTAAGCTTCACATCAAGAGACCATGAGGAGCTTTCTCTTTTCCAGGCAGAGAGGATTACATATTACCCTGGTATTTGCACTTGTAGCAGGATTCAGCCACTGAGTGTGACTTTGGGTTTGTCTCCTCTGGGGAGGACGTGTATTTTATGTGTGTGAATAAGGAAATATGTAGACACTGCTACTAGCTTACCCACAATTTAAACTCTTATTTCTTACCAAAACCATCCTGATATTGTTGAAAATGGCAATGTGACCTCTTCGGACTCCCTTGCAGCTGGAGATGGCCCAGTGAGCTAGTTCTAGCATCTAAGATGAATTGGCTGAGTGGAGATTCCAGGAAAGCTATTATTTTCCTGAGGAAAAAGGATGATTCGGCTGTCACACACGTTTCACCTTTTACCTTTATCTCAAGCTTCCTTCCTGGAACACAAATGCTCGTGGGTTGGCATCTTGCCACCATAGGATGAGAGGCACCCTAAAGACTGCAGAACAGAATGACAGAAGGACCCTGGTTGCCTGGCAACTTTGTAGAGCCACTGCAAATGTATGGGCTGCTTACCTTTCACCATGTGTCCAGCAAGAAATAGTAACCCTTAGTTGGACATAATCCTAACTGATAGACATTTTGGATACTCAAAGAAATATCCCTTCCAGATAAAATGAAGATAAAATTTAAATACTGTTTAGCAATATGGTTTACAGGGAATAATGGGACAGTTAAAAACAGAAAGAAAAAGAAAACATACCACCCTTTAATTAATATTTTTCTCATGATCTTCTGAAATACCCATTGATAGCATTTAAACGAATCTGATTAAGATTTACTTTAAGGAGAGGAGTCAGATGGCCTAATTTTGTTGGGTCCTACCAACTCTATATGTCTTTTAAATGCAGAATAAGGAAGTGGCCCTGGGATAGCAGTTCTGAACAATTCCAAATTAACCTGTCTTCTCTCATTATCCAGTAGGCGAAACAGGTCTATTTGGACACAGAATCTAGAGAGCTACCCTCTTTCCAGAAGCATATAAACCAGAAATCCATGTAAACCAGGTAACATTATCAGCATAACCTGAAAAAGCACATCCTTATATTCTCATTCTCAGAAGTCCAGAGCTGTAATATTTAGTGTCCTTGGACCTCCATTTCCAGATTTCTTCCTAATCTCTTTAGGCCTTCTCTAGGAGCACATGGATGATGGTCAAATTGTGACAACTGTTCTTCTGGCATGGTCTGAACTTTCGCTGTACTACCTTTATTAGAAAATACCCAAAGGGCTTTTCTATGGGGCAATCTATAAACCACTGTTAATTTCAAATCTATAAAAATCAGCTGTCAACATATACGATGAATGACAGAATAAGAACTCTCTGGATGATGTGCTCTCTCTCATGAAATGTGGCTAATACAAAGTGGATGTGCTATATTGAGCCAGGGAAACTGGTTGGGTTTTTGGCTGGGAATTTTTTCTTCTTCATAGGGTTCCTTAGAAAATAGGCAACAAGTGAAGTTCCAGATAAAAGCACATCACACTGAGCAGATGAAGATTGTATGGTTGGCGATCAATGAATCGTTGACACTTCATTTGATGGGAGGGCTGTGCAGAGGTAGATGTGCTGTGGCAACCCCATTTTATTCTATTAGTTATTTGGCCTTTGATTGCAGTGTAAGTGAAAATAGGGTACACTTAGAACTTTTTCTCATCTTTATTCAATATTTTAAGGAGGTGTATTGGATGATCTTCTATGACACCTAAAGTCTATACAAATAAATTTGGCAGTGTTTATAAATATAAAACTCTAGAGGTGAAAGTGTTATGCCTTACATTAAGGACTGACACTGAAACTTTGAGGTGTGATAAAGGTCAGTAGTCAAAAATCCAGCCCAGACTTCCACATGTTGTAGTATCAAGAAGATTTTAACAGCATACAGTTCGTTCTGCATTAATGACTCATAGAGATCAAATAATCTAGATCAAATCTCTCCTATCTGTTAAACAATGGGAGACAGAGGAACAGTGCTTCATTTACCAAATGAAACTTACATATATTATGTTAATGAAGAGAAACTACTGTGGTTCAAAGGGAGCATCTGGGAAGTAAGGGGGGGTGGACCTCAGACCCCCATCTACTAGAACATACCTGCACTCCTGAAGCAGTGGCAAGGCTCTCCAGTGAACACTAGTGTTCTAAGAATCCCAATTTATAGAGCACTGATTTAATCGAAGCATTCCCTTTTACTGGGACAGAGCCTGGGGCATACAGATGACCACATGCACATGGTGCTTCTGACCATTTCATGTGCCTATGTGTTTCAGGTCCAAGACTAGAATTTTCCCCCTGCCCTGCCACCCCAGCATCATCATCCATGCTTAGTTTAGGCAGTGGAGACCTACTATGAGGAAGGAAAAGAATCAGGTGTTAGAAGTGGCTCATTCCAGAAGGGAGAAGTGGACATTTCCTGTGACTGGGAGGGGGACTGGGGTTCTAGGGTTTCCGAGGGGAAACGGGATGACTCTGTGGTGCATTGAGATATGAAAGCAGCATGGTTCTCTGAGTGCCCTAATATGTAGTTAGGAGGAAAGACCACGGTGAAGTCATTTCTGAGCCAGCCCAAGACATCAGGGCCCAACAGGCGTGGACAGTATTGGGGGACAGGATACCCCAAGTGGCAGAAGGAGCAGTGATGATGCCACCAGTCATCGAGGCCTTAGAGCTAGACCTCTTCCCATCCTATTTAAACTCCTTAGATATTTATATAAGCCTAGGGGGTGAGGACCCCCGATATGACCAAGATTGAGATTTTTCCTCCCTAAAAAAGGGAGGGCTCAATGTTGGATTGATTTGAAGAATGTTGTGGGGCAAGTTCAAACACCGTTACAATGTGAGGACAATAGAAATCTATCAATTGATCACCTGTTAGTCATTTTCATATGAGGTTTGCTCTTAGGGGCTTGAGCCTTAGCTTCCTCAGGAATGCTCTGCTGGTTCTGCTTCTCTAACTTGTTTTATACAGTGGGTGTTTTATGAGCGCTCTTGAGGGTAATGCCACACATTACATTCCTGTCTGTCACAGGGGGCCTGGTTTGGGCTGTCTTATACCCCAAAAGAAGAGACATTTTGCTTAGAAGAGGTCACACAGTAAAGACTGTGGGAAGGTAACTCTGTGTCTCCATGATAGATCACTGCAAAGACAAAGTGAATTGGTCTGCAGCATTTCTATTAAACAATGGGAGATAAAGGATATGTACTCCATCTTCTCCAAACATTCAGAAACTCACAGTGCTCAATGACAAAACATGTTCTAGGGACAGCAGGGTTGATAACAATGCAAAACTAGAGGAGAAGAGAACATTTAGTGAAAGCCATTTCTTTTCTAAGCGATGAAATCATTTGTCTCCATCCAGCAATGGCTCTATTGTTCTGTTGTTTTCTTCTGGGGAATAAAAGAAACACAATAATCCATGGCCAAAGGGGAAAGGGACCCCAGATGGACCACAGATCTTACTTGCTCTGGCAGGTGTGCTGGCCTGTGGGTTCTCTAGCAGCTTTGACAGATGAATTACTGGCAAAGTTGGGCCCACCTTGTTCTTTGTGTCATTTTCCAGAGCTGAAGTTTGCCATTGCCTGGAAAGAGTGAGATAAAGATTTCTCACTCTAGCAGAAATTTGCAATATGTCCACCCTTTTGAGAGGTTAATGCCCTTAAAATTTTAACACACGTTTTCTCTTATAGGACTACTCTGCTTTCTTTTTTGGGGGGTGTGGGGGGAGTAAAGAACATTTGCAAATATTACAAAATATGAGAAGTGTAGAGGTGAATGAAATGAAATCAGTTTTACCCTCACCCAGCTTTATCAAACCTTAGCATTTTGTCATATTTGCTTCATTTTTTTTTTAACAAACATTTTGCAGAATCAATTGCTACCTGTATTATCTTCCTGCTCCAATTTCCTTCCTGTCTTCCTTACCTGTGGTTAACCACTTGTCTGATTTGTTGACCATCATATCCATGGATGTTTTTACACTTTTAACTATGTATATATTCCCAATAAAATACATGTTTTAAAACTTTTTAGAATTGCATACTATTATGTGAGTCACTCTAACTTAACATGTTGGTTAATATTATGTTTTTGATACTTGGTTAGTATAAATTATATCTAATTGCTTATGCTTGATTAGTATTGGTATATAAGGATATTATTAGTTTGTGCATCCAGCAATTATGCTAAATCATTATTAATATCAATAGTTTAATCTGTAGATTTCCTTGGATTTGTTATTGCAATAATCATAAATTTGCAAATATTGATACTTTTGATCTTCCTTTAAAATTTTTATGCCTCCCTTATTGCTTTGGCCAGTATTTGTAGTATTGATTTGAAGTGGGGTAGAGTATATATTTATTTCTTTCATAACTTTAATGGGTTTGTTATGGAGTTTCACTATTAAGCATCATATCTACTAAAGGATTTTGATATCCCTTGCCAAGATAAAGAATGGCTATTGTATTCTTAATTTGCTTAGAGTTGTACCATGAACAACTGTTGCATTTTATCAAATGCTTTTTCCTGTGTCTGTTGAGATTATATGATTTCTCCCCTTTACTCTCTGAATGTGTAATCGCTAATAGATTTTCTGATATTGAACCATCATTGCGTTTGTGAGGTAAACTCTGCTTGGTCATGAATATTACTTTTACTATGCTGCATTATATATATAAGAGCATTTTAATTAGGATTTTAATCTTAAAAAAGTCTCATTCAAAAGCTCAACAAAAATACACGGTTATTCAGAATAAATCTTACAAATTTATGTACACTTTCTATGAAGAAAATGCAGAACATTTTTCAAGGGCATAAAAGAATACCTAGAATATTTATAATGAGAGCTAAGCTTATAAGTACTGATTATATTTATGTGATATTAGTTTACACATTTTTTTTCTTGTTTCACTCTTTTTATTCCATTTCTGATTAATCTTGTTTTTAATACTTTCTGCAATTATTTTTAACATGAGAGATCATTTTGTTCTTTTACAGTTTGATAAAAATTTACTTGTAAAACTGCCTGATCCTGGTACCCTTGATCTTCCCACCAAGTATTTTAAGAAGTGCTGTCTCTCGGTTTACATGCATGTATATGGACAGGGCTTTTACTACCCTGCTTCTGTGTTATGCCTGGCCATTTCAGAAAAATGATATATGTTCCAGAGTTCAATGTATACAACAAAAGACGATAAACATCCTGATAGGAGAGAGGCACAAGTTGGGTTAGAGTGTCTCTGTTACCATAAATCCTCGGGCTTTTCTGACTTACCAAACTCAATGTTGATTGGAGTTCTATTTTTATAAATTGGGTTTCTTTTTTCTAATATATGAATCAACAATTAAAACATTGTAGGACATTCTGCATATGGTACATCTATATAGTACATATGTTTATAAACTATTTAGAAAATGTAATATGAAAGGTAAAATAGTATGAGATAAAGATATGAAACATGAGGGAAACTCTTGATATGAAGTCAAGAGAGTTGGATTCATACTGTAGTTTATAATTAGCTATATGATCTTCGATAAGTAACTTTCATCCTCTTTGCCTCAGTTACTTCATCTGTTAATGAGATAATTGAAAACAATGTTATATCACTGTGCTTTGTGGACCCTTAAGGGGTTCTGCAAAGTCTGCCCAGGAATTGCCATAGTTCAGGATTCTGGGCATATCCAACTTTCTTTCAAAAATAACAGATAGCATTTATTGGATGCTTAGTATGTGCCAGAATCAGCTCTGCCTATCTCATTGTTACTAATTTAATTTAATTTTATTTAATTTAATCTTCACAACTCTATATTTAGGTAGTATACGCTGTCCACAATTTGCACACGAGGAAAGTAGGCACAGAGACCTTAAATTGCTTGCTCAAGCTCATGTAGCTAATAAGTGGTGGTTCTGTGTGGCTAGAGCCTCCAATCTCAAATCCTATTCGGTTGTTTCCAATCAGTTGTTTTTAAAATGTGGGTCCCAGTGGAGGTCAGGTGCTGTGACACAATGGGAAACCCAGACCACAATACATGAGAAAATATAGTTTGTTATTCATAGGTCTCAGAGCGGGGCTGGGGCATGAAGGTCCACGGGCAGTGCATTGGGTTTAGGGGGCTCAACTGGAGGATGGGGAGCACACACGCACAGGAAGAGGGACTTGCGAGCTTGTGCCTTTATTGCAGTCCTGGGGTGGAGATTAGATTTCCCACCGGAGTCAAGATTGAAAGCAAATCTGTGTGACAAGAGAAAGGGACTGGGGTCTGACGGTGGTGAGGATGGTTAGCTTAACGTTTGGGACTAGCTGTGGGCCTTGGATGAGGTGTGGGGTGGTGCTGCACAGGTGGGTTTGGGCTCTGGGGGAGTTTATGCCTCAGTTCTGGAAAGCTTTTATTGACTAGGCCAGAGGTCAGTGTGGAGGCAAATGGCTGAGCCAAAGGAAGATGGATGCTGAGGCAATGCACAGACAAATTGATAGGACAGCGTACTGCATATTTTCTTTGTAAGATTTATCTTGAGCAAAGGGCCCCACAGCTGAAATGTTGGAAAATATGGAAACATTAAAATCTCTAGGTTCTATGGTTTAAATTGTGCTGGCACAGCTGTCGATACAGCAACCTTAGAAAATTCTGCCTTGTCTCTGCCGTGGTGGAAGTGCCTGTGACTCCTAAAGAGGTTGTCATGGGCTCCTTACTCTGCAGTGGGCTCTCCTACTCTCCAGTGCATGAATATTTCTAGGTTATAGTATTCACCCCCTGTTCTAACCTCCTAATTTTATTGGGCTCATGCATCTTTTGCAGAACTGAGTTTAAGTCTCAGCTTTGTCAACAATTGCTGGCTATGTGACCTTAGAAAATTAATGACTCTCTGTGCACCTCAGTTTCCTCATATAGAAAATGGGAATAATAATCTGGTCTACTTCATGGAGTTGCTGTGAGCATCGAGATCAAATGCATATGAAATCTCCAATACGGTACCCAAAACACCATAGTTGCTTAATAAATTTTTCTCTTCTGCTAGCCTCTTACAGAGGAGATTGTGTGCCAGAAGTTTGTTTCCTCAATGAGCCAGGCTGGGGTCTGTAATTGAAGGAATGACTCTGATAGACTATTCTCTCTAATTTTCATGGCTCTTCTGCCAATGTTCTGAGAAAGCTAGGTATTACTGTTAGGTTTCTTTAGATTTCTCTTCAATTTGGACCTAACAGAAAAGTCATATTTTTGTGTGCCATACTCTCTTTCTGCTGGACTCACTATCTTTATTCATCAGCACTTGCTCCCAGATTTCTTGTTCCTTTTGTACAATATTCAGGTTCCCTCGGAAACAACCTCAAAGCACTATAGCCAGGAGCTGAGCATAGATCTTAGTCTTTGGTGAGAAATGAAAATCCAAATGTCATGGGGGTGAGAAACATTTCTCCTGTGGATGTATTTTGTACTATTTTTTCTCTTTTCCTTAAATCAAAAAATACAATAAAACAGAAAAATCAACCTTCTTGTAGGAGGGAGATATCTATGAATTGACCAAGGACATGTACTCACTTAGGGCCCCTGCAAGGACAAAGCATGATTGTTGTGTTAGGATTCACGTGACAGTTACAGAGATGTTAGTTGCCTGGACAGGTGAAGGCACATGTCATGAAGACATTGTGATTAAAAATATACTAGAAATGTCCAGTGTTCAACCTTTTATGTTCCAGGATTGTGAATATTGAAGAAAATAGGCATTCCAGAGGTTATAATAAAAACTGTACTGTAGTTATCTATGTCCATCATTCATTCTTTCATTCAACTTGTGTTTATTGATTGTCTACTTCATGCCAGGCACCACATAAGGTTCTAGGGATATGCAAATCAACAAAAAGACATGGACTCTCCTCTCCATGGGGATTTAGCTCTCTCAAGGCTATAGAAAAAAAAGTTTTGAACCTGTAAGAATACTGGGAATTCTGTGCTCCCTGGCTTTTATGGAGGAGTATGCTACAGGACAAACTTGACCAACCCAAGAGATAACTAGGGGAAGCTTTGGCAACAGGAATGGTGGTTAGTATTAATTAGATTTAATTGTAAGGGTATCATTTAAAGCTGACAAAATAAATAGTAAAATCCTAAGCAAGGGTACTGAGGGTATCATAAAAGGTAATGTATAAAAACAATCACTAGAAGAAAAATACAAACCTTCCTAAAGACCAAAGAAATAAAAGATGAAAAAACCCCAGATCATATAAAGAAATAGAGAGAATATAACACAATTCCCACAGTAAATCTAACTTAGTATCATCTGGGTTGAGACCAAGCATTTCAGTCATATCAATGAATGCCTTAACTTATCTATTTAAAAAAAGAAGATTTTAAAATAGTCTTGCAGAGAAAAACCTAGGTCTGTGCAGTAAACAGAAGACCTTCAAAAAACACAAAATGATTTGGAAACACTACAAAATAAAGAAATTGCAAATGTATATCAGGCAAATACTATCAGACAAGATAAAATTCAGGCCAAAAACATCATACGAGATAAAGAAAAAAATATTATAGTGCTAAACATCGCAATTCATAATGATGATCTCAATGATGAATATTATAGCACATTACTTAATACATCATTCACTTTCTAAAAGCAAAAATGACAGGACCCACGTAAGTAGAAATAGGCAGCAACATGCATGTAATAAATTTTTTAAAACAGTATTTAATTCAATACAGGTCAAGTGAACTAAAAAATAAGTAAGGCCCAAGCAACATGATTATAAGGTACATCTGCTGTGCTTGAGCTGGCTCTTACCACAGAGCCAATTCTACACATCTCTTCTCAACTCCATGTTCAGAAACAGCATGTGTAACCTGAAATCAACCATGATGGGAGGATGGGAGGACTTGCGCAGTAGAAATTGTCAAATGTATAGGCTATCATAGAAAAGAGATTATTTACTCAAATACATATGGAACAGTTAAAAAAAAAGTATTGATCATATGGTCAGTCACAAAGAAAACTACAAATAAATAAAAAAATCAAAGGACCAAGCCACTCTTCTATTAAACAATTTTTGGATAATAAAGGTAAAACAAAACAAAATTTTGCAATCAGGTATGGACCTTATGAGGATTCAGTGGAAAACCTTGAGGTATGTACCAGTCCCCCAAATGTGCTGGGACTCAGAGTCCACACTGTCTCATCTGCTGAAACCTCTACTCAGCCCTCCTCAGCCTTTCAGCTGTGGTTTTCAACTTGGTCTCTCTGCTCTTTCCCAAACATGTTTAGTTCAGAGGTCCGCCAAGAATTTGAAGAGAGTTCATATATAGACTTTGAGGCTTATCCAGAATCTCCCTTTTCTAGAGTTTTCCCCTCAGTTTCATGCAACTCTGGTCATTCCTAACTCTTCTCCTGGCTCCATGCTTTGCTTGAATCCTGGTTGTCCAATGTCCTGTGAACTTGGGGTGTCCTCCAGGGAAAAGCCAGATATACTTGGGACTTGCTGAGTGTAGTTATGGTGTCTCAGAGATAAGCTTTCTACCCACAGGGCTTTCAAACAGCTATTTTCATATTTTATACTTGTTACCTGTGGAAGGGATATGCCTATGATGTTAAAGTACCACCACTTTATGTACTCACTACAAAGGGAAAACATGGACTTCAATAGTGGATGTCTGGAAGGCACCTCTTTAACCATTGATTAAACTTAGCATCACCGATAATGGGACAACCTGTATCATGTGCTTCTTGATCTTATGCTAAATGGAGTAGTAGATATCATCTCTGAAGTAATTTTGGAAAAGAAAAAAAAAATGAGTTTAACCTCAATTTAATCATAACAAAACAATCACATAGATTTTGCATGTTCATAATTTTAGGAATTGAAGCATAAAGAGAAAGAAAATATTATTTGCAAAGGGTTAACAATCAAAATGATAAGAGCTTCAACACAAGAATACAATGGTTCAATTTTTTTTTAAAATTCAGATAGAAAAAAATTCAAACCTAGAATACTATTATTCCTAGGAAATTTTTCTAAAAGATTGAGAGCAAAATATAAAAATGTCTTTGGACATATGACTGCAGAAAAGCTTTTTCCCAGTCATCCTATATGGAAAATATACTTTAAGGTGCACTCTTGGAAAGGAAAAAAAAAAAAAAAGGAAAAATGAATCCTGGGGGAAGAAGGACATTAGAAGCAATGGCAGTTAACTGTGTCCCCCAAAATGGGAAAGAAATGAGAAAGAAAATATAGTATCCTCTGGATATTTATACCTAGAAAATTTTCCTTCAATCAATAAATGGTTATGGTGTAAAATTATAAAGACGTAATAATGACAATGTTGATTATTTGTTTAATGAATTTTAGCTACGACCTAAATACAAAGTATAGGAGACTAAACTATAGCCTCAGAAAAAAATATAAATTTTATGAACATAGAAAATGCAGCTAATGTGACACAAATGAATAGTGTATGGAGTTTAAGGGTAGGTACAAAAGAAGATTAAGGAAGTAAGCTCATCACTTTTGATGACAGGACATTGATAAATACTCTCTTACATTGGTAAGAACTAAGCAGACACCTAAGTGTTTTATCTAAAGTCATAAAGCTGAGGACTGAAGATCAAAACTCTTGGCAGAGTTATCTCTGGGGAGTAGAAAAAAGATTGAGGGTAAGGAAGCTTTTTTTTCACGTTTAGTTTGTTTCTCTATTCAAATTACTTTTGTGAATAAAGGCATGCATTATTTATATTATTAGAAAGCGACTAGTTTATAAAAGTAAATATATTAATGATGATTTTCCAAATATTGAAATACTATGCAACAGTAAAAGAGAATAAAGTAGATCTAGATGTGCATTCATGATATGGAAAAATGTTCACAATCTATTACTTAGTCAGAAAGCCAAATAGCAGAGGAGAAATACATATTCCCAGCATATATGAATATGTGTTTACATATTTCATATAATAAGAACTTTTTGGATAACTAAAAAATTAAACTGAAAGTAGAGAGATCTGAACTGAGGGGCTCTTGGAAATCCCAACAATTCCTCTTAAGGTGTTGACAGTCCTTCCCGCAGGCTGGTTCCAACATGGGCTGGGTCCAGTGGAGATACTATAGCAATTCCAATGGGAATGCCTCCCTCTTTACTTGAGCCTTGACCCCAAAGAAGCTCCTTCTCTTTCCCTTTGTTGTTGCTGAGGAGCTCTGCTTATGGTGAGCTAGGAGTTGACAACTCTGCCAACTTCATAGGAACTTGAACCTGTATTTTGTCCATAGCTTCCTGAGTCCCCTCAGCCCAATTATTAAGCACCTTTTGGGGTCAGTTCTCCCATCTGCTCACTGGGAATACTGAAAGGCATTGGTTCAAGAGGTTACCTTGGTTCTGTAAGCCCACCTCTGTGGGCCTTGGTTTCCTTATCTGACAAAAAAGGTGTCTGGGCTAGAAGATTCTTTTAGCCTTTGACTCTAGACTTTATTTTTTGGCTGTCTTAAGGGGGCCTGGAGCTTCTCAGGGCACAGTTTAGAAATGTTAGAAATGTTGCTGAGAGCAACTGTAAGTAGTGCTAAGAAATCCTACCACAAGCTCCTCTAATTTCCTACAGGAAAAATAAAAAGGTTGGGAGACAGCATGTTACATCCATAGCCAAGTAACACCATAAGAAGAAATACTTGGTTCCCATACGCACTTGTTCAAGCCGCATTAATTTGATGGTATGTGCTAGCTGTTGACTGCCTGCCGAAGCCTGCCTGTTTGTGGCTCGTTGAGTGCACAACTGCTCCGACTGAGAGTAATTCTATGCCAGGCAGTTGTGGAATGAACAGATTATTCACAGCCAGTGAAACCTGAAGCCTCATCAGTGAATCAGTGAGTGCCATGGGAGAGAAATTAAAGTGGAGGAGGGTGCATGTCGAAAGAGGAAGGTGATGAAGAAAAGAAATAAGCTGGTATTAAGAAGTGGCAAAAGTCATGGGGAAATGTGTGCATTCCAGTTAAAAACAAATGAAACACATTTGGATCCAATTGCAGAGACCAGGGCAAAATCCAGATAGGAAAATAAATTTGGTTAGGGAAGGTGATGAGAGGCTTCTGTAAGGTGAGAGAGAGTTAATTAAGTTGTTTGAGAGTGCCTAATGAATATGCTGATGACAAAATATGTGAGACACCACAGAAAACTGAGATCTTGGCTAGACAAATCGCACATTTAACTTCCATTTGCTGGTTGCTAGTTGAGCTGGGAAGGAGCAGGATGGGCTCTGAAGACAGAGGTTTGGCTTATATTTGAAAGTGACTGTCTTACAGCCAAGATTAAGGATACAGGAAGAATATGGGGTGATAAGGTGATATAGCCAATGTCAAGTTTTTCAAACTGTAGCAAGGCTATAGTTTCTGACAACTACAGATATCCTTTCTGTGCGAGGAGAGGACTTTGTTACATGGAAGGAAGTGCAAAATGGTGAGCCACTGTGAGCTAAAGTCACCAGTGACATCAATTTATTTTCCTTGTTGGCAAACATACTTTTTCCTCCTGGGCCATCTGTAGACTGTACAACACTGTCATCCCTTCCTTCTTCCTCTGGCTGTGGTCTCAAATGTGTAGTCCAATCCTTTCATTTTTCAGGTTAGGAAGCTAGGCTTAAAAGGAATTTGCCCCAAAATATTTAGCTAGTTAGGGGTAGCACTTGGGTTCATTTGGTTTTCCTTTATCTCTGTCTAGTGCTCTTTCCTGTTTATGCTGCCTCTCTTTAAAACCTTTTTTTTTTTCTTTGCAGAACATTAATAAGATTTATTTGAATTTCATGAAATTAAATAGCCATAAGCATAGTTATAGGAAGCTGCAGGACAATAACTAGTCTGTTAATAATTTTGAGATGTATTTCAAACATCATCCATCTTTCTTTAATAATCCTTCACAATTCCTTGGAATCCGTTTTTTTTTTTTTTTTGGTTTATTAATTTCATTCATTGTCAACAATTGAGTGACTTGCATATGTCCTCATGTAGCTTATTGAATGGGAGACAAAGAAAACAAACAAATATAGATTACAACATAGAGATAGACACAATGAAGAAAATTAGTGCAAGTTAAGAAGACAGGGGCACTGTTTTAGACAGGGTGCTCAGATCTTCTGAGGGGAAGTTTGAGCACAAATCTGAAAATTGGGTGGAAGCAACCATATGAATAGATTTCCAAGATACATGTTCTCTAAGTTTTCACCCATTAATTTGTTCTAACATTACCCCTTTTAAGAGTTTAAGAGGTGTGAGAGCTATTGTATAGTATACTGAATTATGATGAAGAAATCCATGTTTTCTCTATTCATAATCTTAGGCACTTTTTCTTAGACACATTTCCTTTCAGACTCAGGTTTGATAGACCAAAAGTGGAAATGATTGAAACTACGTCTTAGCTGTGGTTTTGTACCTCATGCTCCCTCCTATTGATGAAATAATCCATTTGAGTATTTATTAGATGGCAGTGCCTGCACATAAGACATTATCTTATTAACCTCATTTAATATTTTTTACAATCTATGTGAGACGCTTCATTGTAGCCATATTATAGGTGAGGAAACCAAAGCTATAGAGGTGAAAAGATGTGGTAGATTGAATTATGTCCCCCAAGATAGACATGTTCTTAATCTTAATCCATATTCCTGAGTGTGAACTCATGGTAGATAGGATCTCTTAAGGATGTTATTTTAAGTTAAGATGTGGCCCAACTGAATGAGGTTGGGTCTTACTCTGAATTACTAGAGTCCTGTATAAGAAGACGAAATTCTGACATAGTTGGAGAGAGCCATAGGGAGGGGCTGGAAGCCTGAAGTTAGCAGGAATTCAGAAGAGAAGGCGTGAACGTCACCATATGATGCGAGGAAGGAATACAAGCCAAGGAACCCCAAGGATCGCCCACAGCCAGCACCAGAATGCTACAGACTTTGGGGAGAGAGTACTGCCTTCCTGATGCCTTGAGCTTGAACTTTTAGCCTCAAAACCACAAGGCAAAAAATTCCCATTGTTTAAGTCCACCCATTGTGTGGTATTTGTCATAGCAGCTTGGAAAACTAGGACAAAGGACTCTCATAGTTTCATATCAGTGAGCGGCAAAACTGGGGCAAGACCAAGTTCTGCAGGAAACTAATACCCTCTTTTGTCTTATTGTACAAATGTCCTTAAGTTCCCTGAAGTGAATTTTGAAACCCCCAGACTTGAGTTAGCTAGAACCCTATGTATTCTTGGCCCTTTTTGATTGATCAAAGCAAAATCAGCCTAATTATTAGTTGCTTTCTCACCATGAAAGTCTAACTTTTAATGCATTCAACTTGTTTGAAAAAATAAACATCATTCATTTTGTCAAAGGAAAAAGAAAAACTTCCACCAGAAAATGTTAAATATGCAAGGATGACTTATTCAGAGGCTGCCCAAGCAGGGGAGAGAGAATAGAACTCAGCTCCATTGAAACAGAGGACAGCCAGTTTGTTAAGAGCTGGAAGTGGGTTGGAGGAAAAGCACTGGAGGTACGAAGGGTGGCTGGTCACTGGGATGGGTGATTTGCTGAGGGACTTACTGAGGTTGCCATTAGGACAACTTGGCTCAGAATATTTTCCTTGGAATAATTAGGCCACCTGGAGTTTGTAAGGACTGGGAGAGAAGGGGAGGGGAATATGGGAGATAAGGAACTATTCCATTTAGGAGCCTTTCAGGCACTGTGGTTGCTGGGATGAGAGGAAGAAAGGAGAGGGGCAATGGGGGTGAGATTGGTATTTAGAATAGTTCTGTCTGAAGCTGCCCTTTTTCCTTTTTCTTTTTTCCCTCTGCAGTCCAGGTTGTTTTTTTCTGTAGTCCCATGGCTGTAAAGTCAGTTTCACGGTAGTTGGGATGGTACAGAAGTGGGTAGGAGCATGCCAGTAGGAAGAGTGAAAGCTTAGTCCAGAGAAAGAAAAACAGTCTTGTCCATTCATTCATTAATTTGACAACATTTATCGAGCTAGCCTCATCACTGCCATCCCTTCTCTTACTTCATCTCTAATTACCTATATATTTATTCAATGCCTTCTGGGTGTGTCATATTGAGTTACAAGGATTTATAGTAAACAAGATAGCATTCCAGCCATTGAGCAGCTCATGATCTAGCGGAGGAGGCAAATATAAAATATCATTTGGTAAATACTGTGCCTGAGGTAAGCATGCAAGGCAGAGAAAACACACAGCAGGCAGAGACTAGCACCAACCACTGCCATCACCAGTTTCAATCCCTTTTGCAAGTTCCATTGCACTAGAATGCAGTCTTTTCATATTTCATTTTGGTATCATTCCAGCTGGTTTAGCTTATCTAGATCCTTTAAAGTTAATTGGGCTTCTTCATTTTCTTTTGTTAACTATTTTCAAATGAGCACCATTCCTTTCCAAAATAAAGTTTCCAAACAAGGCTTATGACAAGTTGCTCAATGCATTTTGGGAGCTCTGATTTCAGAATTGCCTTCACAGGTTCTTTGGGGTATCCACAGTGGTGATGACTTTTCATTCTTTGTGATTTCAGAAGAAGTGCTAGGAGGAAAAACAAATTTGGGCCCAAATAGCGTGTCTTTAATATAATAAGATACTTTTCTTGTGGGGTTTATAAAGTAGTTGTAAATCCATTTCCAGAAGAGGCTTCCCATAAGGTTTTGTGGAACAGTAATATCATTTATCCCCCTGCTCTGAAAGGGAATATTTAATTTGGATGTATTAATTCTGGTACTTTTTGGGTAAAAGAAAAATTTATTACCTCATACACATTTCTTATCCTCAATCCAGGAATGATTATGAAGGAGATTCAGGTTCTTAGAATTGTAGTCTGTAGCATCCTAAACAGGAAACATTGATTGATATCAGCAGATTCTGTCTGGGTGATACCTGAAGATAAGAAGTTCTGGACAAACCTGCAGAAATAGGTCTAATAGTTTCTGGGTGAAATTTCTGTATGGAATTAGCATGTAAATGAAGGGCAAACATATAGTTTCTCTTAAGGGTAAATAAAACAATATATGATGTGATTCATCAGCATATGAGGAAATCAAGCCTATTCACAGTGTCATACAGGAAGGCTGTTAACGATAGTCCTCGCCTGAGCTATATGGAGCGCTACCTATTTTTTAAAATATAATTTGCCCTCTTTGCTGTATTTCTTCTCCCTTCATTTATATAGACTGTATTTTATAGAAAAGAGCACATTTAAGTTAATCTGCCTAGTCACTGAAACACTTTTCACACATATTATATAATGTGTAACTTTTCTTTATTCATCTTCTTCATGAAAACAAGCAAAGTAAAAGAAAAACCTTACTTTTCAGGTTGAAATTTGGTGGTTGAATCCAGTATGCCAACTTTTAAGGTCTCCTTGGGCTGTTTGGCCCATAGTTTGAGAGGCTCCATCTATCTTTCGCAACCTGTTTTCCCATGAAGGCTTCATCCTAATTGACAAACATTTCCAAATATGGAATATGGACTTTTGTGACTATAATAAGCAGGTGAAATCATTCCAAAGATGAGCGGGATATCAAGGGAAGGACATTCAGCTGCCTTAAAATTTTGAGTTGTACTGTTGTATGGTACTTAATACACGCAGATTCTATACAATTGTTAGAGTTTCTCCTTTGTCTTTTTGTTTCTTCTTTCCCTTTTTTCTTTTTCTTAAATCTGAGACTGATTGATCTTAGAAGACAGTTTAACTTTCCAGATGTATTAAGCAGAGGACCTGTAAATTGTTAGGACTGAGTTTGAATCTGGGCTCTCCGACTTATTAAGGGTATGGTTTGATGCTAGGCATACACTTAACTATCTGAACACGAGTTCTCTCATCAGTGAAGGAGAAGTAATGCTATGGACACTGAAGGTCTCTTGTGAGAAACAATGCACAAGGAAATTCTATAGCAGTATCCTAGTACTTAGTTTACTAAATTTAGTTTTTATTACTCTGCCAATTAGTCACTTCTACCACTTTTAATTGGGAATAATATCTTAGGTTTAAATGTTGAGTCTTCAAGCAAAAACATAAAAAATAAGAAAGGACTTTAACTTTCTGTTCAGTATATAATCCTTTTTTCAGTCCAGAGAAACCATTCTCTTTCAGTGGTTACCCAAAGTAGATTAAAGCTGACCACTAGCTGGCCAAATACAGTAAAACTTCAATTAAATAGAAAGCTTGGCAGTGGTTCTCACACTTTAGTGTGCAATAGAATTAACTGGTATGTGTGCAAAATGTAAAAGCCTGGTCTCCAGCTCCCCAGGGATTCTGATTGAGTAGATCTGCTGGGGATCCCAGAATGTGGCTTTTTCATAAGGATCTCAGGAGATTGCTCAGAGCCTGTTCTAAGAGAATGAGGAGACAGTAAATTGAATTTTATGGGTAAAAGGCATAATCAGAAAGCCCTTTTTATTACCTATTGTTGAAAGACATTTTGATATATTTGAACTTGGTTTTCTGCATTAGTGAATAGTATCTAGTTATTTAAAGCTTACAGTTAAAAACGTCTCACTCTTCACCATGATCATTTCATTTAGAAAAAAAAGAGAGCATGTGCCTCTCTTTAAGATAGGCTGTATTCATTTTGGTAATTACAGTAAAACTTTTTTTCTCTGTGCAGTGCCTGACATTGGATAAATATTGAATAGGCAAATGTCAGCCTGAATCTAGATCTTAGAAGAGAGTAATATATGCTCTCAAGGAGGCTACAATCTAATTGCAGAGAACAGAGCCAACACTTGAAAACTTGAATGCGAAATTCCATCCCAGAAGTTTTCATACTGCTTTGTAATTGCCTACACACTGACTTCCACAGATCCCTTGAGTGCAGGGACTTTTTTTTTTTTGAACATTGTATCCCTATTGCCTACCACCTAGCATGGAACAGGCTAGATTTCAATAAATATGTATTGCATAAGTGAATAAATGCGGAAGTTAGAGAATATATAAGGCAATATATTCAAGCACTAAACAAAGTGGGCCAGAGAAGGTAACAGAAGGAAGAGAACAGTTGATTGAACACACATTTATGAACCCCTAGTGTACAAGGAAAAATACTGGGCATATTGATATGAATAAGACCAAATCCCCGTCTTCAAAGACTTCATAGTTTATTTGAGGAAATAAGCATGTGGATAAAAAAATTGCAAAAATGTCTCTCTTCTCCTTACCGATAAAAAGCTAACCAAGAGCTGTAGACCTTGGATCGGGTCTATATACGACGTGTTCCTTGTACTTCACCAGTCACTGGCTCCTTAACTGTTGGATCCTTGGTCTCTGCTTCAGGTGAAGGAGCAGATGTTTCAGTTGTGGTCCTAGTAACTTACTTATTACCCAGAGCTTCTCTACCAATCCCTGTTTCACTTAATGTCATTCTTGGTTTTTAAATTCAAAAGGCTGACCTGTGTGATATCCAAAAATACTTTCGATCAAATAATTTTTTTCTCTCATTGAAAAAAAAATACCTCATATATATATTTTTTTTTCCCACAAACACAGTCAGTCAAATTTGTGGGAGTTCAATGTGAGTTTAAAATGCCTCCAAAGGGAAAGCTCTGATAATATATGGTGGTGAGTGTAGCTCAACATTGTGAATGCAATGAACCCCACTGAATGGCAAGCCCAGGTGTGGTCAAGAGGGGAAATTTTATGTTGTATATATGTTTCCACAATAAAAAAATAAGTGCAACTAAAGAGACAAATAACAATTGAATACAATATAAGACCCTGGACTGGATCTAATAATGGAGGAGAAAAGGCTCCAAAGGCAAATAAGACTTGTGAAAAAATTGGAATATAGATTAAAAGCTTTATATCAGTTTTAAAGTTCCTGAACCTGATAACTGCACTTAATGTGGTTATATAAGTGAATATCTTTGTTCTTAGGAAATGCACATGGAAATATTATTTGTTGAAGGAGCGTGATTCACGTATCCAACTTATGCTCAAATGTTTAGAAGATAGATAGATAGATAGATAGATAGATAGATAGATAGATAGATAGTATAAAGGTAAACTGGTTCATTTTGAAACAAGTTCTTCCACTTCTCTACCCCACTAGACTGGATCATTCAGTTTGGGGACTTGTTGAAGGAGGATCAAGAGAGGCAAGTAAAGAGTGGAAGTTCTGCTCCCTGTTCTCCTCATTTTGGGCCAAACCTGGGGCAGATGCTAGAGCACTCCCTTTAAGTGTAGGGATACATGATCAGGGAAAGCCTTTGCCTTGCCCTTAGTGTGAAGTCAAGGGGTAGGAAACTTCACAATAAATTCCCCATGCTAATATGGAGTAGAGTAGAATGAGGTGGGGCTACTTCCATCTTGAACCCTGGAGAAAGGCAGTTTTGCCTATTTGCTCCACACAACAAAAGTAAAAATTAGTGTTAGTCGGTGAGGAGGGCAGTGGAATAGAGACAAGCAAAGTAGGGAATGCAATGGCAAAGAAAATTTGAGGACTTCTTCATTCAAAATAACAGCTAAAATTTATATGGGCCTCCTAGCACCAGGCAAATGTTGAGAGACAGCTGTGGGTCCAAAGCTGGCTCCCAGCTGAGCCAGAGGATGTAGTCATTGACAGACATGAGACTGGAGGCCAGTAGCACAGAACATTTCAGTGATTGGGGAACCTGACAACTGAAGTATGCAAGAGGACAATCTTATATCTTAGAAAATGTCAGCACAGAATGGCTTGAGGCCTGATGCTCTAAAGTCCTGCTCCTCCAGTTCCCTTTTCCTCCCAAATATAACATCAACTGGGAGAAGAAAGAGGACAGGCAACCTGAACTGAGTTGCATACAACTTGAAATGAATGAGAATGTCTTAAAGTGACTGAATTTAAATAGAATTGATTAGATGAAGATTTTTGGCAGGGCAGAGCAGGAACTTAATTAAAGACGAGGGTGTGAATTGGGGAAGTGATTGATATGAGAGAGTCTGATTCCCTGGAGACAATATACACAAGAGAATGATGTAGTCCAGGTCATGTGAACTTCAGTGTGAGGTTGCGGTACAAGTTGTATCTTTTCCTCAGCCAAAGGGACCGCTGCTTTCTACTCCTTCTGCCTGTTGTGTGACTCAGTGGTTCTCAAACCTGACTGCATCTTAGAAACACCTGGTGTGATGGTCAAGTTCATGTGTCAATTTATCCAGGCTTTGGTGTCCAGTTGTTTGGTCAAGAAAGCACTGGCCTAGTTGTTACTGTGATGATATCAGTAAGTTGATTGCATCTATGGCCATTACATTCAAAATCAACTAAGGAGATTGCCTTCAACAGTGAGAAAATGTCAACCAATCAGCTGAGGGCTTTAAAAAGAGAAGAGAAAGCCACGGAAGCAAGAATTTACAAGCAACAAAACCCGGAAGAGAAGGGAGAGACCAGCAGAGACCACCATTGTGCCTTGCCGTGTGCCAAAGGAGTCAAGGATCGCCGGCAACTGGTTTTGGGGAAGAAAGCACCACGTTGATGATGCCTCGATTTGGGCATTTTCTTGGCCTCAAACTGTAAGCTAATACATTCCCATTGTTTAAGCCAACCCATTTCATGATGTTTGCTTTAAGGAGCCTGGGAAACTAAACCACCTGGAAACTTTAATAAGGTGTAACTGCCTGAGTCCCATCTCCAGTCAATCTGATTGAATTCATTTGGTGTGTGGCCCAAACATCATTCCTCTTTAAAGGTCCCTGTGGTGATAATGATGTGCAGCCACTGGCTCTAACCTAAAGACCTTGGAATTTCACCCTCAACTCCATTAAAATAGCAAAAAGCCTGGTATCTCTGATGCAGATGCAGGCCCTGGGAGGTATTATGACAAGCTGCCTGGGAGAAGGCCTGATTAGGATGTCACAGAATCCTGCTGGATGCATTGCTTATTCGTTTTTGCAGTGTGCTCTCAGGAGCTTTGAGACAGATTTACTAATGGAGAAACATTGATGATAGGCTTTTTTTTTTTTAAATTTTAAATTTTTTTTTTTTTTTACTTTTATCAAGTATATATCCTCTCCTGGTAATAGAGCAGGTCTGCCATTTCCAAAGGTTGAATCCAGAAAATCACAAAGTCATTAAGTGTCCAGCTTATCCAGAATTTCTTTTGTAATTCTGGCTGATGGGCTGTGCAGATCTATTTCTCACACTCCCCTCTGGCTTTTTCACTCTTCCCTGTCCTTTTACTCTCCTTCATCTCATTCTACTGCAGCAATGGGCTGTTCTTTTCAGAATCTCTGGAGGTTGTGTTATTGAACCCTGAGGAGCCCAGAGGAACTGGAATAAAACCAGGGAAAATTTGAAGTGAGTACAATTGCCCTATCGGGACCAATATTTTAGGGGTAGAAAAAGAGAGATTTCAGATGCTGTGTTATGACAAAGGCATGCTAATACTGGTTGGATTCTCTAGTTTTCTGATAAAGTGACTTTTTCTCTAATACTTATTATGTCCAACAAAGAGGAATTGCTTTCGAAAATCCACAGGAGGGAAAAAAGCACTATATAAATAATGTTTATTACTACCTACAATGAGGTATATGTGGACCGGCACTGGAGAAGAATACACAAAAGTGGAGAGACTTCTGTTAGCACGTTGGCATGGTCATTTTTCTATTTTAAAAGCCTTCTTTAATATTTGCACCTTTGTTGTTTCAATAACAAAATGAAAAGAGATATTCTTTTATCTCAAAGAACTGTCTGATGATAGAAAAATTCTGTCATTTGCTTCAAATTTATACTCAAGAACAAGACTTCAAAGCACAGGTCTATGTGATTTCCCATCTCTTTGAGTGATGTGCACAGCTCAGCTACGTCTTCCAGCCTCTGGCCTTCTCCCCAGACCCTCTGCTCTGCCAAACCAAGGGCTTTCACCAGAAACAGCACCATCAGCAGGAATGAGTAATGTCTTGGGGAGGCAGCTCGCCCTGTAGAAGCATCAATAGGATAGAGAGACATGATGACATCTGCCCTTAAATTTTTCTTTCCTTTCAAACCACATGTATGTCTGTTCTTCCCCTCTCCTCCGAGTGGATTTCAAACAAAGATCATTTCCCTGGGTTGCTGGAGCTATTTCAGCTGTTTGATGCCTTCAACAGTCTCTATGCTATCGGTGATGTTAGATCTGCCCACTTGTTCATTTATTGGCTTCATCCTATAAACCTGGAGCTTGTGCGTGTGTGTGCATTGTGCACACATGAAGGGGACTGAACTGACCATACTTCTCACTTCAGGTCATGCTCTCATCATTGGTGTGCAAGACTCCACCCTTGCTTCTTTATTTTTATTTGTTAATTTTAGTTATCTAATTGTGTGGTTATTTGTTTAGTTATTTACATATTCCATTCTCATTCTCATTCCCTATCCCATAAGTATCCTGAATTTGTACATATTCTTATAAATGATGTCCTCTTTTCATATGTGTATTTCTAAATTACATAATGGTAAACCTCTTTCTCTTTCTTAGTTTTTTCAATCAGCACCATTAGTTTGAAATTTCTTGTTCTGCATGTATACATACAATTTCTTTTCATTGCTGCATGTTTTTTCATGATGTCCATCCACACATTTCACCTATACTGCTTCCACCTCCCCACCAAACAAATTGCACAGCTATGAACAACCCCATTTATGTCAACTTGTGGTCCTGTGTGGCAGTGAAGTTGCTGGTTATTGATTATACAATATATTTTTATCAATGAGTTTTCTCTCCACAATGGAAGCACCAATATAAACTCCCTTTAGGAGTCTGTGAACTTAGCTCTTTTCTCATAATATCTGGCAATATTGCATTACCAAACTTAATGCTTTACCAGGATGGTGGCTTATTGTCTTCTCAATTTTCATTTGTCTATATATGGATGAATTTGAGAATTTTAGCCAATTTTATTTCCTCCTCTCTGTATTACCTATGTATTGATAACATTGTTGATTTGCAAGATTTCTGTCTAAACCCTCATTAGGTTTAGATATGACATATATCTTTCCTAGTATCTCATCTATAGGTTAACTTTCCCTAAGCTGTCCTTTCTAATTCTAATCAAATCCATCAAATATTTTGCCTTCTGCTTGTACACATGAACTATTTCCCTACTTCTATGAAACAAAGATATTCATCATGTTTTGTTCTATTAGTTTTAGAGTTTTAACTCTCACATGAGCTCTTCAATTCATTTGGATTCCTCCACTGGTGTGAGATAGAGATCTGGTTTTATTTTTCTCCATAAAATGAACCAATTGTCTTTTGATGCCACTTTTACCTTAGGTCATATTCCCAGATATACTTGGGTCTATTTCTGAGCTCTCTTTTTTCCACTGGGCTATTTTTTTTTTTTTATCTTTTTGAACTACTGCTGTATGGTTTTCCTACTTTGGCTTTAAAGTTTGGCTTAATATCAGAGAGGACACACCCTTCTCTTTGATATTCTTTTCTTGGTTGACTGAGCTTTTGTGAATCTTTATTCTTCTCTATAAATTATGTAATAAGTTTGTTAAGTTCATTAAAAATAGAGCTACAGTTCTGTTTAGGGAACACTGTATTTATAGGTCAGCTTAGAAAGAGGCATACAAGAGAAATACCTATCTCATCATTTATGCAAACCATCTTATATACTTGAATAGAAATGAAAGTTGTCCATATAAGGCTTATGCTTTTTATTAAACTTTTATGCTATTATGAATGATATTTTCTAGTTGATTAAAACTGGTGTAGAAAAATATAGTGATTTTTTAAAAATTTAAACTTGTATCAGGAAACATTGCTAAATTCTCTTATGAATTGTAATAGTTTATTGAATTTGTTGATTTCTCTATGCAGATAACCATATTGTCTACAAATATGAATATTTTAACCTCTTCCTGTCCTATTGTTACACACTTTATTTCTTTGTCCTTGTCAAATTGCAGTTACTAAATTTACAGAACCATCTAGAACATTAGCTCGATAGTGTGTATTCTCCTTTTGTTTCTGATATGAATAGGAACTCATATAAAGTTGAACATTTAGTAAGATGTTTGCTGCAGATCTTTTGTTAGATGATCATTTCAAATTAAAGAATGTAAATTCTATTCCTAATTTGCTTTCAACTTTTCATATTATTTGAATTTAATCAAATGCTCTCAATATATCTATTGAATTAATGAGGCCATTTGCATGGATAGATTTTGTGCTATTGAATCACTTCTGCATTCCTGGAATACAACCTATTTTATATTAATGTACTCTTTTTTAAACAGTTTGGATTTAATTTGATATTAATTGGTACCAGTAAGTGATTTCAAAACTTTTGTGCCTATGCTCACAAGTGAAATGGGTCTATAATTAGTCTTCTATATCTTAAGTTTATTTGTGTGTAGTTGAACACATTTTTTATGTTTAAAATTAATCTGTTTTATATTTGTAAAATATAAACATTTCATTGTTTGAATATTCCTGCTTTTAACATGAAGTCTCTTGACAGTTGTCTTTCTGATGCTATTAATCTCTTCAGTAAACCAAGTTGGATTTTTGATCTCATCACTTTTTTTTTCTCTTTGTCTTTGATTTCTGTCCTTTTCTTGCTTCCTTCTTTATTTTGGGTGTATTTTGTGTATTTTCACCCATTTTCAATTTTAATACCAAGCTGATTTATTTTTACTCATTTTCATTTTCTAATAAATTTATTTAAAACCGTTAATTTTCTTCTAAATATTACTTTTGTTAAGTTCTATAATTTTTGACCTATAACATTCTCTTTTTTAAAAAAATGTAGTTTTATTGAGAGATATTCACATATCATACAATCATCCATGGTGTACAATCAACTGTTCACATAGTTGTGCATTCATCACCCCAATCTATTTTTTGAACATGTTCCTTATACCAGAAAGAATAAAAATAAAAATAAAAAATAAAAGTAAAAAAGAACACCCAAATCATCCCCCCCATCCCACCCTATTTTTCATTTAGTTTTTGTTCCCATTTTTCTACTAATCCATTCATACACTGGATAAAGGGAGTGCGATACACAAGGTTTTCACAATCACACGGTCACCCCTTGTAAGCTACATTGTTATACAATTGTCTTCAAGAGTCAAGGCTACTGGGTTGGAGTTTGATAGTTTCAGATATTAACTTCTATCTATTCCAATACATTAAAACCTAAAAAGAGTTATGTATATAATGTGTGAGAATGCCCACCAGAGTGACATTTTATAAATTAAATTTTATAATTTACTTTGAAGTGAATGATTATTTACATATACAGTATTTAGTTTTGAGGGAGATAGGTTATCTTTTTTTTTTTTTACTATTTTCTAATTTAATGGCAAATAAAGAGCAAAATTTTTGGTATGATGTGTTTTTTTTTAAATTTATTAAGGTTTCCTTTTGTTGCCTAGAACATGGGTAAGTTCTTTGAAATTTCAATAAATGCTAAATAATTGAGTATTCTAATTCTTGTAACTATGATTATTCTAATATTTAGGTTGTCTATGTTTTTGCTAATTTTTTTTATCTGTTTTATCTATTATGTTCTGAGGGGAGAGTGTTAAACAAATATATTTATTTATATACTTATTTTATCTAGAGCTCTTTCAGTTATTGCTTAATGTCTTAATGTATTTAGAGACTATATTGTTCAGTGCATTATATTCATAATGAATTTTACTTCTTGTCCATTATTACTTATTTCAGTGTATTACGGAGTGATTTCTGGCAGTAACTACCTGGAGTTAGGTTAAACTCCACAGGTTAAGAAAGCAGTCCTCTTTGCTTCAGATACCATCCACAAATTTAGGGGATCCCAGGGCCACCCTCAGCCCTGACCAACCGGCTACAAATTTGGGAGTTCCCACTACACCCTCAGGTTTGACAATTTACTAGAACAACTCACATATCTCAGGAAAATGCTTGTACATAGAATTATAGTTATTTTTTTAATCACAAAACGATACAAATCAGGGCAAGATAAAAGAAGAGACATGGGGAAAGGTCTGGGAGGGTCCACAAATGTGAATCCTCCATTGTCCTTTCCGTGAGAAGTCACGACAAGTCACACTCCTGGCACATCAGTGCATGACAATACTCAAAGAGTATTACCAACTATGGCAGCTCACCTGAGCTTCCATGTCCAGAGTCTTTATTGGGGTTTCATTAGGTAGGCATGATCGGTTGAATCAATGCCCCTGGGTTGTCCTTGATCTCCACTTCCCTCTCCCCTCCCCAGAGGTCAGATTCAGAGCCCCAACCCTCTGATCACATGGTTGGCCTTTCTGACACTGCCAGGCCCCACCCTTAAAGTACCTGTACGGCTGGCTCCACCGAAAGTCCTCTCCTTTGCATAAACTTATCAGGTGTGGTGGGGGGGAGGGAGGTTCAGCATGAAGGACAAAGTTACTCCTGTCTTAGGAAATTCCAAAGGCCTGCCCCACAGGAGCCAGGACAAAGGTTGGACCTTTCTTTGGGTAACATACATTTTCAGACCTTAAGACTTCTTTTCTTTTCTTTCTTTTTTTTTTTTTTTTGTCTTGAATTTTTCTCATCAACTATTAAGATTGCTTTCTTTTTAATCATACTTTCCAGATATATCTTTTTCCATTCTTTTATTTTCCATTTTCTTCCTGAATCTTTTCATTCTAAAGGTGTGTCATGTACTCAGCAAATTCCTTTATGATCATTTGTTTGTTAATATTATTAATCCAGGAATCCTTGTCTTTTGATTGCTGATTGTAATTCATTAATTGTTTTCTGGTTTCTCAAATATTTGGCATTATTTCTGATATCTCATCTCATATTTTCTATTTGCTTTATTTTTGTTTATGTGTTCTGATTGGACAGACCCACATTTTATTCTGCCTATTTGAAAGATAAGCACTGTATTTATTGTCTTCTGATAATTGTATCCAATCAAAATATTTCTGTTCTATCCCCTTTTGAAACAGAGAACCCTAATTGTACTGCAGGTTACATGGTGTCCATCGTGAGCATCAGGATAGTACCAAAGTCAGGTTGGAGTGAAGAGATGGGGACAAGAAGTGAGTGCCTGCCTGGTAGTCTCTGAGCCTTTGCTCCTTCTCTCCCTTCTCCACCACACACTCAAGGTTAGAGGATGTCAGTTTAAGAAGATGGTAGTCTACCAGCGTTGATTCTTTCAAGGAGTTTTCAGGGGTTAATTCTTTAGTGTAATGGCAGTAAACAAGAATGGGTAAATTGAAATCTTGGTGCCTGATGTTCTCTTTTCTGGAGCACATTTCCTTCCATCTTTTTAACCTCAAAGGAGGGATACAAACTAGGGCCTTGGTTTTTAGCCGTATCTTTATATACCATACTTGAAAAGATAGCAAATGGTCCCAAGGCAACATTAACAAGCAGAAGTAACTGGACACTTGAGAAGTAAAACTACTGTGAAAGAAAAACATTATGAAGAATCTATATCATGTGAGGAAGGATAAATCAACCACATAGATTAGTAATTTGAAATAAACATACTAAACATCTTTAAAGTAACATTTTTTTAAATTCAATTTTATTGAGATACACTCACATGCCATGCAGTCATACAAAGCATACAATCAATTGTTCACAGTACCACCATAGTTGTGCATCTATCACCAAAATCAATTTTTGAACATTTTCATTACCAAACACACAAAAGTAGTGAGAATAAAAATTAAAGTGAAAAAGAACAATTCAAGTAAAAAAAGAACATTGGTTTTTTTTTTTTGTTGTTTTGTTTTTTTGCCCCCGTTTTTCTACTCATCCATACACACACTGGACACAGGGGAGTGTGATCCACATGGCTTTCCCAATCACACTGAAAAATAACATATTAATACTATGAAACAGAACAAGAAATTATTAAAAAGACATCAGGTAGAAATATTAGTTATGAAATATAAATAGTTATACTAAAGGACACAGTATGGAATAAATAAAACAATGGATGAACTCAGCTGAAGAACAAACCCACAAGATGGAAGATTTTTTAGTTGAGTAACTCTTCTGGTAGGCAGTAGAAAGAGAAAAAAGATGAAAGATATGAAAAAATAAATTTAAGACATACATGGAGGATAGGAAATGTACCACCGCCTAGGTGGTAGTATTCCCAGAATTAGAAGGGAAAAGAGATGAAAAGAGAAGAAAATATTTAAAAAAAATAAATAGCAGTAAAGTTTCTAGAAAATAAGAGCTTATGAACCTAAACTGAAGGGACTTTTGGTAGATTAAACATGGAGAGATAAGGAAAGATCTACATCTATGTGCATTATAATGAATTTATATTTATAATTAAAGCCAAAAGAAACTTGTAAAATCTTCAGAGAGAAAAAGTAGATCAAATACAATGGAATGAGAATCGATTAGACATCACAGTTCTCAAAAGCATCCCTCTATTATGTAAAGAGACAATGAAGTGATATTTTCAAAGTATTTAAGAAAAATCACTTTGAGCCTAGGATCTTCTATTCAGCCAAACTGTCATTTCAATTTAAGGGACAATTAAAATACTCCCAGGCCTAAAAGGCTCAGGAAATTTGCCACTAAAAAAATCATTTTAAAACACTTTTGAAAGAAGCATGCCATTAAAAAGGAAAATAAGTCTAAGAGAGAGGGTCAGGAGATATGGGAAGTAGAGGTGGTCAGATAACTTAGCAGAGTCAGTGTTTTTGTTTTGTGTTTTTAAATAAAGGAGGGTAAAAAGGAAACGAACATTCCTAAGAAATTAGTGTTAAAATTCTGGATGATTCAAGCTGTAGGTCGTATTCTGGGAGACAGACTCTGAGACAGAAATTTGCATGCAGGAGAGTTTTGGGACAGAGCTCTCAGAAGCAACAGTTATGAGGGAGTGAATGATGCAGAATTGGGCAGAGGAAGAATCTGAACAGCTCAACAGAGACCCCAGGTCATCCCACTGGGAATTCAGGGGCTGGGATGGTCCTTCAAACTTGCCCTGAATTGAGGCAGAGGGAGGGAGAGCTTTTGTCTCCTGTATGGACCAGTCATGGAGTGTGAGCTGCCCCCTGGTGGTGGTCGCACAACCTTGGGCAAAGCAGCCACCTAGATCCAACAGCAATTTGCAGGGACTCAGCTGTGAGCCCTGGCTGCAGATTTTGGAGGCACAAGTACCTCAGGCTTGAAGGGAGCTTCTGGGCAACATACCAGAGCATCCAGTACAATTTCTATCTGAGCAATGAGAATACATGAAGTACTTTTTTTAAATGTGGGAAAATACTGTTATTGATTGTGGTCAGTTGAGTAATGACCTCTAATAATATCCATGTCTGAATCTCTGGAATCTGTGACTTAGTGTGGCAAAATGGACTTTGCACATGTGACTAAGTTAAGGATCTTTAGATGGGGAGATTAACCTGGATTACCCAGGTGGGATCTAAATGTAGTCACAAGTATCCTTTTAAGAGGAAGGTAGAGGGAGATTTTACTCCAAGAGAGGAAGAAGGTGATGTGAGGAGAGAAGCAGAGGGAGAAAAAGCAGTATGATGGGAGGCCATGGTCTAAGGAATGAGGACAGACTCCATAAATTGGAAAATGCAAGGAAATGTATTCGCCCCTGGAGCTTCTGGAGGGAATATGACTCTGCTGACACCTCAGTTTCAGCCCAGTGAAACCAATTTTGAATTTCTGGCCTCCAAAATTGTTGATGAATAAATGTATATTCCTTTAAGCAACAAGTTTGTGATAATTTTTTGCAGAAGCCTTAGGAAACTAATACACTGACAAAGTATATAAATAGGAAGTGATGAACAAAAGCATAAATATATTTTCCTGGTAATTGTTCAGCCATTTTAGCTTTAGGCTCCCATTTCACTTAATGCCCAACTTCACTGCAGATCTCAGCATGTCTGTTCATGTCTGTGGGGTAACTTTCCTGACTTAGTCATTTCCCCTTGTTGTAGGTACTTGTGGCATCATGGCCCTCTCCGCGAATGTGCTCATGTTCTAGTTTCACCTGTATTGACTAATGTCATGCTCCCCAGTAGACTCTGGACCCCATGAGGGTCAGGACCCTGTCTTCCTTGCCCATCATTTGATCTCCAGAGTCTACAAAGAGTCTGGAGGATAAGGGGGCATTCAACACATATTTGTTTAAATGAACCAATGATTCCAGATAGGCTCAAGGAGTTGAATTCAGCTAAGCTGGCCAGAATTGGGTGCATGTGTGACTCAGGCAGGAAGTGATCAACAAAGACATCTAAGAAGTGGTTGCAGGAGCAAGATCCTGAAATCAGTGTCCGACCACAGGAAGAGCCTGAGCCACCAGAGGGCATTGAGGGGAAGCCAGACTGCTCTGTGTTCCTGCTGGCTTCAGCTGGCCCTCAAACCACGTTCACGTTTGGAAGTCCCTGCGGAGTCTGGGGAAAGGGGAAGGCAGGGTGAGAACTCTTCTACTTTCTTCCCAGCATTCTCTCTGGGGAACTTTAAATTTTATGTCTTCCAGTGTTCACAATTTTATAGCTTTCTGGGGGTAATTATCAAGTCAATCTTATAGCTAGCCAACTCTATAGACGGAGAGTATTCTGATTAAAATATTTTTAAGCTAAATTTTTAAAAAGTTATCTTCTTGACACTTTCGCATATTTTAAAATCCTGGAACCTCAGAAAGCACGATGGTCTCACATAATTGTGTCCTTCTAGGTAGGGTAGGTTTTATCTTGGACTCCTCAAGTCTTTACAACTACATATAAAAAGAGAAATATATCCTCAAAAGTACAACCCAAATAAACATAAGAATGATTATGAAAGAATATTTCTTATTCATTTGTAGATGTTTTCTTTTTTCTTATGGTAATACTGCCTTTCTTATTTATGCACCTCCCCACCAGAATGAAGACTTCGTAGACCTCAGTATAAATTGTATAAATATTATATATAAATATAACAATGTACTCATCTGTATTGAAAAGACTCAGTTAACTGCACTGTTATTTAGTGTCTCTGTCATGCCAAAATTATGCCAAGCTTTTTGAAAATGGGCATTGGTCCTAACCTGTAGGCATTTCTAATAATTATAAGACAAGCTTCTATTTTCAAGAATGTTTCAGGTTACAAATTTCATTTAGGTTTCTGCAGCAATTTTGGCAGACTGGTAGCAAGAGTTAAATTTTTGCTAATGACTAGTGGGTGGCCTTAGGCAAGCCACTTAAATCTGAATCTCAGTTTCCTCATATGTCAAAGGTAAAGGAAGAGAGTTATAATTTACCTTGTATGTTGTTTGTAGTATGTAAAATTTAAATATATAAAGTGCCTAATCTAATGCTTGACATATAATAGCTAATCAACAAATGGTTGCTATTATTATCACTCCATTATTCTTCTTGAGGAAAATGAGTCTCACATATGTTGGGAGAGCCAGAATAAGAAACAGCTTTTTACCACTCAGAATTGCATTCCTTGGGCAGTGTTGAGTTTCTTATCATGAGACATATTCAACTCTAAATTTAAGCTCTCATTGACACGGCTAGAATTGAGGAGATTAAATTATTTATTAATTAATAAATGCTTTTTGAGCTTCAACTATGACTTTTTTCATCCCTTCCAATTCTGAGATTCCCTAACTTGATGCAAGGCATATTGCTAGTAAGTGGAAAAAGTGTTTTGTTTGCTAAAGCTGCCGGAATGCAATATACCAGAAATGGGTTGGCTTTTACAATGGGGATTTATTAGCTTACAAATTTACAGTTCTAAGGCCATGCAAATATCCAAATTAAGGCATCAACAGGATGATACCTTCTCTGAAGAAAGGCTGCTGATATCTGGGACATCTCTGTCACATGGGAAAGCATGTAGCCAGCTTCTGTTGGTCCTTCGCTCCTGGGTTTCTTTGCTTTCGGGCTTCAGTAGCTTCCTCTCTGAGCTTCTGTGGATCCTCTCTTAGCTACTCTGGGGTCTTTTGTTGTGAACTTCTCTCTATTTCATCTCTCTTAAAGAACCAGTAAAAGGTTTAAAACCTACCTTGAATGGGGTGGGTCACATACCAACTGAAATAACCTAACCAAAATGTCTTACCCACAATAGATCTGCACTCACAGGAATGGACTGAAAGAACATGGCCATTTCTGGGGTACATAACAGCTTCAAACTACCACAAAATGTATGCCCTAGAAGCAAAATCTCTTCAATCCTTATCTAGTACAACATGCATCATACTTAGGAAACGATAGCAAAGCTGTGTGGTTCTGTCCTTATGGGGATAGCTAGCTAGAACAGAATATCAATTAAAAAAAACAATTCTCCATTGTACAATGAAAGCAATAGGTAGCATTTATGTGTTATAGTTTTCTACAAATCCTTTTAGCATTTATCATTGGATATTATTTTGCCTTTTAACAATCTGAGCAATAGGTAAGTAATTTAAATCCATTTTTCTTAAAGAAAGTGATTTATAAAATGATAAATTGACTTCCTAGTGATGGAATTATAAATTTGAGGTAAAATTGGGACAAAAATCTTTATTTTTTTCTCCAGACACTGCTGCTTCTTGTGTTGTGTGTGTGTGTGTGCGTGTTCATTAATCCATTCCTTTAGTGTGTAACTTCAATGATTATTCTTTGTGAATTCAACTTGTTACTCTTTAAAAATCTACCATATTCATGCCATTATTCTATCTTTAAATATTTTACTTAAATTTCTATTTTGTTAAATCCATATGTATGTCCTTTGGGGTCTCTTTCTGTGGATTATTTCAGCTGATTTTCACTCATGATGAATATTTGGGAATATTGGACCATGAGCTCGTATTCATTACTTTTCTTTTCCTGTCTTCTTTCTCACACAGCTTCTGAGTATTTTTAAATCTATTCTTAAATGGTCTTAAATGAATGGCAATGTCCTTCCTCATAGAGGAATTCAAGAGGTTAACACATAGGGAAAACCATGTGAAAATTCTAGAGAGCAATTCAAGCATAATATATGGGAAATTATTATTAATAGTGTTGTACTATGCTTCACAACAACATCATTACTGTGGTGCCTCTTGGATTTATTTACGCTTTGGGGAATTTGATGTGCTGCCTGTATCTGAATATTCATGCCTTTTACCAGTTCTAGACAAATTTCAGCCATTATTTCTTTGACTAGCCATCATTTCTTTGACTGGTTTTTCTCCCAGTCTTATTAATCTCTCTTACCAATACTCTGATTAGGAGCATATTGAAACACTTTATGTCCTTCAAAATTCTTCATATCTTTTGTTTTGCTTATTTTTTATTCTTTTTGATATATTTCATATAATTTCTGCAGATCTACCTTTCAATTCACTGATTTTTTTCTCTAAATATATGCTGTTAATCCATTCCTTTAGTGTGTAAATTCAGTGATTATTCTTTGTTAGAATTCAACTTGTTACTCTTTAAAAATCTACCAAATTCATGCTGTTCTTCTATCTTTAAATATTTTAATTAAATTTATGTTTTGTTAAATCATATATATGTCCTTAGGGGTCTCTTTCTGTGGATTATGTCAGCTGATTTTCTCTCATGATGAATATTTGGGAATATTGGACCATGAGCTCATATTCATTACTTTTCTTTTTCTGTTTTCCTTCTATCTTTTTTGTTTTTTTTTTGTTTTTTTTTTTGTTTGTTTGTTTACTTTATTGTGGGAATGCCATAGGCTAAATTGGGACTCTCTCCCTTAAAATAAATTTGCTTTAGCTTCTACCAGGATTTCTGGGGTGCTACCAAAAAAGGGCAAATTTATATTCACTTCCCATCTTAGGGTTTCCAGGAGCATATTGTTAGTGTAATTTTGTAAGTCTAATCCCTGTGAGGGTAAGCTATGATTATGAATTCTAGGGAGAGAATTGTTTTCTTTTACCAAGAGCCCAGTATAGGGCAGACAGCAGACATGCTTTAAGAAAAAAAACAAAAACAAACTTTATTGATGTTTGGTTAACATAAGATAAACTGCACGTTTAAATTGTGTAATTTGACAAGTTTTGACATGTTTAGGCACCTGTTAAATCATCCAAACAATTGAGATAATGAATATATAGTTCACCCAGGAACATTTCTTTGTCCTTTTATAATTCCTTACTCAAATCACTTTCTACTTGGGTAAATATTCAGGAGTGGAATGACCAGGATATGTTGTAGGTCTATGCTGTTGTTGGGTAGAGTTTAGCATAAATGTCAGTTAGATAAATTTGGGTGATTGTGTTGTTCTAGTATTCTATATCTTTCCTGATTTTATGTCTATGATTAGAATTAACATGACACATTTTTTCATCTCTTTATTTTTAACTTTTGGTATCTTTATAAAGTTGGGTTTTGTTTTGATTTTTTGTTTCTATGTTTTTTGCAGGTAGTATATACTTGGGCTTTTCCATCCACTCTGAAAATCTCTACATTTTTAGTAGTATTATACCATTTAAATTTAATGTGATTATGGATATGAGCTTATATACCACTATCCTATTAGTTTTCTCTTTGTTCTATCTGTTTTTGTTTCTTTCTCCTCCCCCCACCCTTCATTTTCTGCCTTCTTTTGACTTTAGTATTCTTATGAATCATTTTACTTATTTTTTGAATTTATTATTTATAACTATTTGAGTGTTACTTTAGTGCTTGCTTTAGGGCTTAGAGGATCCATCTTTGACTGTATTTGAGCTATCTTCAAGTGATATTATTCTCTTTCATGTATAGTATAAGAAACTTACAACAGTGTGACTCTCTTACTCCCTTCTGTCCTTTGTGCTATTGTTGTCATATATTTTTCTTTCACATATGGTATAAATCCCACAGAAGAGTTATTTATTTATTTATTTGCTTTGAGAAGTCATTTATCTTTTAAAGAGATTTCAATAATAAGAACAAATTTATATATTTGCCCATGTAGTTATAAATTCCATTGTTGAAGAATTCCTTTGTGTTGATCCAGGTTTCCATCTGGTAGCAGTTTCCTCCTGCTTGAAGGAATTCCATTAATATTCCTCAAAGTTCAGGCTTGCTGGTATTAAATTATTTCCTCTTTTATTTGTCTGAAAGAGTCTATTTCACTTTTGTTTTTGAAAGATATTTTCTCTAGGTAAAGAATTTTAGATGGACAGCTTTGTTCTCTCAGTGCTTTAAAGATTTTGCTATACTGACTTCAAACTTACATTTTTTTTTCTGATGAGAAATCTGCTGTGATCCTTATCTTTGTTCCACTGTAGATACCATATCTTTTTTCTGTGACTGCTTTTAAATTTTTCTATTTATCATTGGGTTTAAACAATTTGATTATGATGTGCTTTGGTGAATTTATCCTCATTTATTTTTATGTTTGAGATATTCTTTGATCTGTGGGTTTATTATTTTCAACAGATTTAGAAAATTTTCTGCCATTATCTCAATTTATTTTTGCTCCTTCTCCTTCAACTACTGTAAGTATGCATAAATTTGGCCATTCATTATTCTGTTCATTTTATTCATCAGTCCTTTTTTTCTCTGTGTTTTATTATGCCTAGTTTCTATTGCTATATTTTTAAGTTCACCAATCTCTTATTTTGTTACGTCTAATCTTCTATTAGACCATATTCACCGTAAGTTGAATTTTCAGCCCAGGCAATATAGTTTTAAACTTCAGAGCATGATTTCAGTATTTTATGTATTTTTCATTTCACTGCTTACTTTAAATCTTTGCTTTAGCTGTTTGGATATATGGAATGGCAGCCATAATTGCTGTTTTTGATGACTTTGTATTAATGCTATAGTCTGTACTATTTCTTGGTCAATTTTAATTGATTTTTATTCTCCTCATAGTTTGTATTCTCCTGCTTCACTGCTTGCCTGGTAATTTTTTTGTTGTTGTTGGATACCAGAATTGTGAATTTTACCTTGTTGGGTGCTGGATATTATTTGTATGTCTAAAAATATTCTTGACCCTTTTTATCTGGGATGCAGTTAATTTACTTGGAAATAGTTTAATCATTTGTATCTTTGTATTTAAGATTTCTTACATGGGACTACAGGTGCATTTAGCTTGGGTTAATTTTCCTCCACTATTGAGGCAAGATGCTTCTTAGAACTCTAAAACTCCGTGAGTTATGATGTTTTCCACTTTGGAAGCTGGTAACTGGCACCTTTCCCAGCCTTGCATGACATTGGGCACTGTGTCAGGGATCATAAAGACCACCCTCAGGCTGGATGATTCACTGGAAGGACTCATAGGACTCAGAAGCTGTGATGCCCATGGGGTTATGGCTTATTAAAGTGAAAGGATGCAGATCAAAATCAACAAAGGGAAAAGGTTCAAGGGACAATGGACAGGTGGCCCCTCCCAGTGGAGTCACATAGATGTGCTTAATTCTCCCAGCAATAATGTATGACAAGTGCAAATTGTTGTCAAACAGGGAAGTTCACCCAAGCCATGGTATCCAGGGTTTTTATTGGGGATCAGTTACATATGCATGCAATATATTCATGGCTGATGTCAGCTGCTCATATCTATTCCTCCCACCCCCACAAGGTACAAAAAGGGTTAAGACATATTGACAAAACGAAGTTATCTGGCCAAAACCATATAGCATTGTCCAGGGCCTAAGGTATATGAAAACATTCCCTTCAGGCAGAATATTCCAAGGGCTCAGAGGATATCTCTCAGTTCCCAGCCAAGGGCCAGCCTTGAACACAAGCCTTTTTTGGAAGGTTCACAGTTTAAGCAATCTAGGACTGCTGAGTTAATTCTTTTCTACCCTCTAGCCATTTGGGTGTTTCTTTCCCTGACCTCTAGGTAGTTTCCTCACATACACACACTAAGTACAGATCTGGATAATCAAGGGGTCCCTCTGCAGATTTCCACTGTTCTGTGTCTATGCAGTTCTCTCCTTTCTATTCTTCTGCCCTATGAACTCTACTCATTTTGTTTTCCCAGGATTGCAACTCCATCTCCTCAATTCAGGGCATCCCCTGGGCTCTGCCTGGTGTACTGTACATGCACCCAGGAACTTTTTTTAGGTACTAAGTTGGGGCACTTGTAGGGATTAGTGCATCTCTTCCCATCTCTCAGGGATCACCATCCTTTGTTGTCTGATGGCCAATGTCTTTAGTGCTAGTGTTTTGCATGTTTTGTCCATTTATTTTTTTAGTTGTTTCTGATGGGAGGATAAATCTGGATCATGTTATTTCATCTTGAATAGAAGCAGATGTCCTGAAGGCATGTTAACTTGAATTATTTGAATCATGATTTATCAATCTGGAAGTGTTGATTTTAAGTCTCTTATTGCATCAAACAAATGTGTCGCTGTTCTAATTTGATTTTAAATCTTTATATCACACTTTGGTTTTTCTAGAAGAACCTTGTAACCTGAAATTTTAAAGCTAGAAGGCACTTTAGAGGTAATTCAACCAATTCCATTGCTTTATGAAAATAAACTGAGTGACAAAGACTTTTAATAGAGTATATAGTCATAGTTCTTGATTATGCACAATACACAACCATGGAAAACTTATGCAGTAAAGAAATTTATTGACAGAAATTCTCTGAGTAATACACAAAACAACCAGTACTTTGGAGAGCCAGACTCATGAAATATGCAGAAACAAATGGAGCACCATGGCAAAAGCCATGTAGGCACTGTGGGAACTGCTAGGTTGGGGTGCCATGACCAGACAGACACGGTTTCTGCTAGACGCCAGTCCTGCCAGACACCACTGCTGTAGGTACTGGATGTCATTGTCTTAAATTTATCCTTACCTTGAGTAAGAATTAATCAATGTGTATGAATAAGTATGAATCATCCATTCATGATTCCAAAGCCCTGTATGGAAGTTATCGATTGGCTGAACCTAGTACACGTTTTCATGACCTCACTTCCAGGAGTGGAACAAAGGATTATCTGACTCCTTTTGAGTTAAAGCTTTGCCTCCTATCAAGACTGATAAAATAAAGGATTTTCCTCCTAATAAAAAGAAGGTTTTGGTGATAGGAATCGAGAATAAATAATATATGGCTAGTAGAGTGTCAGGTCTCCTGATTTCACTGCCTGGGTATGCTTTAAAAACAGACATAGAACAGTGATTCCAAAAGTATGTACTATGGAAGCATAGACCACAGAGATATTCTGTGAAATGGACAAGTGTATTCCATGGGCATATGTGTTTTAAAAACACTGCATGCTTATATTTGGAGATCCACAATTAACATTTACATATGACAGATTCCCACATTTATTTAGTCATAAAACATTTTTATTCATGTAACAATATCTCCTCTGGTTAATCTCTGAGAAGCATTGGATTAGAAGTATAGTTCTGTTTTAAGAAGTATAGAGAATGCATTGTTGTGGCAGAACTGGCCCAACCAGCTGCTCACGTGAAGGTATGTATCTGCAGTGAATGTAGGTTTTTTTTTGGCAGACAGAGCATGGGGATGAGTTTAATGTTCTTTGGATTTGGTTTGGCAACACAGTCCTCCTTAGTGGCTCAAGTGAATTATACTACTCCTTTTTCCCAGATCATAAACATACAGAGATATTTTAAATAAACTTTGCATTTTGGCTTTTGGCTGCATTTAGGCTATCCCTTTTCCAACCAACTTGGCCACGTTAGCAATCTGCAAACATGGTTGCACATTAGGACCATCTGAGACATCTTCTTAAAAATATAGATTTCCCAGTTATACTACTGAGATTCACTGTTAGTAGACGTCAGACAGGATGTAGGCATATGTGTGTATGTATGTACTGTCTATTAAAGTCCCAGGAGAGCTTGTGGCCTCTCTATGGGCTGGCAATTGAAGCTACTGGGTACATCCCAATTTATCCTCCTCTTTGACTTCCTTTCTTTTCTGTCAGTGTTTTAGGCCACATTAAAACTAATTTTACTATTTTATTTCCAGTAAAATTTTATGAGCCATGGCAATCAAATGCTTTAATAAGCTCCCAATATACAATTCATGATGCATTTTCTTCATTGTTTGGAAATAACAGTTTAGAGCCATAAACTATTTTATGTTTTGTTGAACATAAATTGTTTGGAGTAATTCTGAATAATTTATATCTAGTGATTCCACTGTCTTTTCAGGATTTGTTGGTATATTTATTAATTAATTTATTTTAATTATAATGTGACTGAACAACTCAAGCTACCTTTGGATTTATTGAGTACTTATTTTTTTTGGCTACTGTTTTACTTTGGAGAAAACTTCAGTTATTTCCATTATTCTTCCATTTTGCCTTAATTAAACAATCCCAAACATTTTAGCATGAACACGAGCTAATTCCCACATCTCTGCACTGTCATAGCTCATTCTTATCTTTAATTCTTCCCCATTTCCAGCCATATCAACACTTTTATTGCTAATAATTAATTAATTCAAAGTGTTATTTTAGTCAAATTTTAAAAATGGATTTGATAACACAGACATTTTCAAAACTAGGTCTGAGATAATAAAATCCCTATACAATGTAGGGTATTAATTTCTCAATGAAATTTCTCATGAGACTATTTCAGGTCCTATAACAAGCACATGGTGACATAGAGCAGGAAATACTATATCCATAGAAAAGATGAGGATACTGAAGGTCAGAGATATTAAAATGATTCTTTGAGATCACACATAGCCGGAGCCAGAGTTTAGGATGTAAGGAGATCATTGTTCCAGGTATCACTGGAAATGTAAAAAATAGATAATCATAAAAATATTTAACAAGGCTGAATTAAGGATTAAATGTAATGGTGGGAAAACCACCTATATAATTGTATTATACTTTCAGAATAAATAGGGATCATTGATGGATATGATTGATGGTTGGGAAAACTATGGGTGACACAACCCGTGGAAAAGTATATCTGCATAGTCAGGTTGGCTTTCCTTGACAAAAGGGAGTATAATAATCACAGCAATGATTCTGGGTTTTTTTGTTGTTGTTTAAAGCAGTTTTATTGAGATAATTTCACATACCACACAATCCATCCAAAGCGTACAATCAATGGCTTTTAGTATAATCACACAGCTGGGCATTCATTACCACAATCAATTCTGGAACATTTTTATCACTGCAAAAAGAAAAACTCCATAACCCTTAGCGGTCACCTCTCAATCCCTCTATCATTCTCCAAAACTACGTAACTACTAATCAAATTATGTCTCTATAAATTTATTTATATTTACATTTTATATAAAGGAAAACATAAAATATATAGTACTTTGTGTCTAGTGTTTTAGCATATTTTTTAAAAATTAATTTTTTTTTAATTAGAGAAGTTGTAGGTTTACTGAAAAGTCATGTAAAAAATACAGCATTCCCACTATGATTGACACATTGCATTAGTGTGGTACCTTTGTTACAATTCATGAAAGAATATTAAAATAATACTCCTAACTGTACTCCATAGTTTATATTAGGTATATTTTCCCCCATACCGCCCGATTATTAACACCTCGTGATAGTGTCATATTTGTTATAATTTATGAAAGAACATTCTTTTATTTGTACCATTAACCACAGTCCATCGTCCACAACAGGGTTCATTGTGTTATGCAGTCCCATGTTTTAATGTCTAAATTTCCTTCTAGTAACACACATGACCCAAAAATTCCCCTTTCAACCACATTCACACACATAATTCAGTGCCATTAATTACACTCACAAAAATGTGCTACTATCACCACCATTCATTTCCAAACATTTATAATCAATCTAATAGAAATTTTGCACAAATTAAGCATCAGCTACCCAATCCCTACCCCCATTGTATCCCCTGGTAACCTATATTCTAAATTCTAACTCTTTGAGTTTGCTTATTATAATTAGTTCGTATCAGTGAGCTCATAGAATATTTTTTCCGTTTGTGTCTGACTTATTTTACAACATAATGTCCTTCAGATTCATCTATGTTGTTGCATGAATCAGGACTTCATTCCTTCTTACAGCTGAATAATCTTCCATTGTAGGTATGTGTTCTGGTTTGCTAATGCTGCCGGAATGCAAAACACCAGAAATGGATTGACTTTTATAAAGGGGGTTTATTTGGTTACAAAATTACAGTCTCAAGGCCATAAAATGTCCTGGGTAAGTCATCAACAATTGGGTACTTTCACTGGAGGATGGCCAATGGTGTCCAGAAAACCTCAGTTATCGTGGCTGGCATCTGCTCCGGAGTTCTGGTTTCAAAATGGCTTTCTCCCAGGATGTTCCTCTCTAGGCTGCAGCTCCTCAAAAATGTCACTCTTAGTTGCTCTTGGGGTGTTTGTCCTCTCTTAGCTTCTCTGGAGCAAAAGTCTGCTTTCAAAGGCTGTCTCTAAAATGTCTCTGTAAGCTGCAGCTCCTCTCTCAGCTCCTGGGCATTCTTCAAAGTGTCCCTCTTGGCTGTAGCAAGCTTGCCCCTTCTGTCTGAGCTTATATAGTGCTCTAGTAAACTAATCAAGGCCCACACTGAATGGGCGGGGCCACACCTCCATGGAAATTATCCAGAGTTATCACCTACAGTTGGGTGGGGTGCATTTCCATGGAAACTCTCAAACAAGGAATCACAATCCAATCAACATTTATAATCATTCTAATAGAAATTTTGCACAAATTAAGCATCAGCTACCCAATCCCTACCCCAATTCTATCCCCTAGTAACCTATATTCTAAATTCTAACTCTTTGAATTTATGTCTGCCCACGCAAGATTGCATCAAAGATAATGGCATTTTGGGGGACATAATACATTCAAACTGGAACAGTATGTATCACATTTTATTTGTACATTCATCGGTTGATGGACACTTGGGTTGCTTCCATCTTTTGGCAATTGTGAATAAGCTGCTATGAACATTTGTGTTCAAATGGCTGTTTAAGTCCCTGCATTCAGTTTTTCTGTGTATATATCTAGTAGCAGGGTTGCAGGATCATGTGGCAATTCTAAGCTTCACAAGGAACCTCCAAACTGTCTTTCACAGCAACTGCACCATTATACATTCCCACCAGCAGTGAATGAGTGTTCCTATTTCCCCACATCCTCTCCAACACTTGTAGTTTCCTATTTGTTTTTACAGTGGCCATTCTAGTAGGCATGAAATGGTATCTCATTGATTGGTTTTGATTTTCATTTCCCTAATAGCTAGTGATGTTGAGCATCTTTTCATGTGCTTTTTAGCCATTTGTATTTCCTCTTTGGAAAAATGTCTATTCAAGTCTTTTGCCTATTTTTTAAGTGGGTTGTTTGTCTTTTTATTATTGAGTTGTGGGATTTCTTTATATATTCTGGATATTAAACCCTTATATTGGATATGTGGTTTCTAAGTATTTTTTCCATGAGTAGGTTCCCTTTTCACTTCCTTGACAAAGTCCTTTGAAGAGCAAACATTTTTAATTTAGAGGAGGTCCCATTTGTCTATTTTTTCTTTCATTACTTATGCTTTGGGTATAAAGTCTAAGAAACCATTGCCGACCACAAAATCTTAAAGATGCTTCCATACATTTTCTTCTAGGAGTTTTATGGTCCTGGTTCTTATATTTAGGTCTTGCATATATTTTGAGTTAATTTTTGTGTAAAGTGTGAAATAGGGGTCCTCTTTCATTCTTTTGCATATGAATATCCGGTTCTCCCAGCACCATTTGTTGACAAGACTGTTTTGTCTCAGTTGAGTGGACTTGGCAGCCTTATCATATACCAATTGTCCATAGATATAAGGGTGTATTTCTGAACTCTCAATTCCATTGGTCAATATATCTATTTTTATGTCTGTACCATGAAGTTATGACCACTATAGCTTTGTAATATGCTTTAAAGTCAGGAAGTGTGAGTCCCCCAACGTCAGTCTTCTTTCTCAAGATGTTTTTGGCTATTCAGGGTTCCTTAGCCATCCAAATAAATTTGATAATTGGCTTTTCTGTTTCTGCAAATTAAGCTATTGGACTTTTGATCAGGATTGCTTTGAAACTGTAAATCAATTTGGGTAGAATTGGCATCTTAACAACATTTAGTCTTCTAATCCATGAACACGGAATGTCCTTCCATTTGTTTAGATCTTTTTTGATTTCCTTTAGAAATGCTTTGTAGTTTCCTGTGTCCAAGTCCTTTATTCCTTGGTTAAATTTATTCCTAGATATTTGATTCTTTTAGTTCACTGCTTATTGCATACTTTGCTTTTGTTTGCTTGTTTGTTTTGTTTTGTTTTGTTTTGGTTAATGAAGCTACTTTTCAAACTATAGCAGAAGTTTTCTCCTGTTTTACCTTTACACATTTATGAGGGTTATGTTAATTACAGGTAGAACATAATTTATATACTTGCCTTGTTTCTTTTTAAAAGTCTTCTGTTGAAGATGAAGTTCTGATATATAGCTGACCACATGTAGTAAAGTAGTGTAACTGACAAGTAAATTTGGTTGTTTAACATCATATGGATCAATATTAGGATATAACATGGACAGTGAGACCATTGTCAAGTTTTTAGGAATTTTATATAATTTCTAACTATATGACAAACTTAGCTTAACAGGATAGAAAATTTCTTTTTATTATTGTAGTGCTTCTTAAACACTTTTTATGTAATATGTTAAACTATTTTAGCACTTTACTTTTACAAAAAGAAAGAACAAATCCTTTGTAACAGTTTTGCTCTAAGAGTGATAAGAATTGTCTTTTGAAATAAAGGATGGTAAGTCAACATAAACATCAACAAAGATATTATTCCAATATGATATAAAATGTTTGTCTTCTAGACAGTACTTAGATAGTTAGGAAAAACTTTTTATAACCTTTCATTAAGAGCAGCAGTTTAATAGAGAGCAGCATTGGCTATGACAGAATTCATTTTTATAAGCTCTCTATAACTTCTCGTAGTCAGCAATGATTACAAGGAAAACTTACTTTCTTAAATGCTCCACAACTTCCCTCCTCCATTCAGGGCTTGTGGTAGCAATGACTACAAATTTACTTTCTGAAACCTTCTGCAACTTTCCATATCCAGTCAGTAATGACTTCAAACAAAATTCACTTTTACAAACTTTCTATAACTTGTCATATCCATTCAGGGCTTGTAGTCAGCAATGACTACAAACAAGATTCACTTTCATACTAGGAATATGTTAGTTCACAAAATTAACATGTTGCAAGACTGTATTTTGAGGCAGTGGGAAGCCAATAAGGTCTGCCGCTAAGGCATTCTTAAAGATATGGGGACTACTCTGAAACCCTTAGGGTAGCACTGTCTAAGTGAGTAGGGTGGGAATTCTATGTTAAGACCCTGCCATTTAAGAGCAAATAGGTATTGAGAGTCAGGATGACGATGGATTCCAAAAAATGTATTTTTAAGATCTAGGAATGAGAACATGAATGCAGACAACAGTTATTTTGTGGGCTGGTCCCAGGATGCCTTCATCCCATATAGGGGGTTTACTTGCTTAAGGATTTCCTTTGGAATGCTGAGAGGCCTTGATTTAGTATGGGCCTCAGGGCAAACAAGGGGTAAATACTAGATGGGTTTACCAGCCTTACAAAGTTCCCTCCCTAGAAGGGGGTGGAGCATTCAGGGACAATGAGAAATTGATGGGATATTAGAATGTTTCCAAGCTTACGAAGGAGAAGGATAGTGAAGGTTCTAATTTGGGCTTTACTGTCAACTCCCATAATTAGGCAAGACCAAGTGGAGGTAGGCTCAGAGTGGCAGTTCAGGACAGAGTAAGGGCTCTATTATTTAATTAAGAAATTAATAAGCTTACCTGTCACATTGAGTGTCAACCTGAGGCTCTTCTAGGTTGATGGTCAGATGTGAAGTCAGTGGAGCCATACGTGGCTCAGCCTCCTTGGGTCTGCAGCGCATGGAGACGGGCTTCTACCACCTCCAAAGAGGAAGCCAGAGGTTCAGGGTGGATCAAGTTTATGTCCTGGGGGAGCTGGATCTGAGTCCCTAGGTTCCTAGAGACAGAGAGTTGCATGAGGACATGGGAGAAGATAGCAAGTGAGGAGAAAAAGGGAAAGCACGCGGCCACACCTTCCAGTCAATATCCATGACTTACCAGTCTAGATGGTTGGAGAAAAGTGTCTCCTGCCTTGCTCACCAAAAGATGCTGCTAGATTTGACTTCCAGGTTCTTGGCCATGCTGCAAGAAAGAATTCAAGGGCACAGCCCAAAGAGTAGGCAGGCAGAAAATATATTGAGAAATATATTGAGAACACATGTAAGAGGGAATGCGGGCACTCTTGCAAAAATAGAGGTGAAAGTGAAAGGCCTATGTTTGGGTTTTATATGTCATACGTTATTTTTGTTCTCTTTTTGCTATTTTAGTTACATTCTCCTCCAAGCCTCTCTTTCCTGTCTTTTCCTTTCAACTGGCAGAACTCCCTTTAGTATTTCTTGTAAGGCAGGTCTCTTGTTGATGAACTCTCTGTTTCTGTTTATCTGTGAATATTTTAAACTCACTCTCATTTTTGACAGACAGTACTGACAGATAAAGAATTCTTGACTGGCAGTTTTTCTCTTTCAGTACCTTAATATCATACCATTGCCTCCATGGTTTTTGATGAGAAATCAGGACTTAGTTTTATTGAGGATCCCTTGTATGTGACAAACCGCTTTTCTCTTGCTGCTTTCGGGATTCTTTTTTACCTTTGGCCTTTGACATTCTGATTAGTATGGGTCTCAGAGTAGGTCTATTAGGATTTATTCTGTTTGGAGTACATTTGCTTCTTGGAAATGTATATTTATGTCTTTCATAAGAGTTGGGAAATTTTGGGCCATTATTTCCTCAAATATTCTTTTTTGCCCCCTTTCCCTTCTCTTCTCCTTCTGGGACACCCATGCTACATATGCTTGTGTGCTTTGTACTGTCATTCAGATCCCTGAGACCCTGCTCAATTTTTTCCATTCTTTTCTCTATCTGTTATTCTGTCCTATCTTCTCATTTTGTGATTCCTTCTTCTGTCTGTTCAAATCTGTTATATGCCTCTAGTGTATTTTTAATCTATTGTGCTTTTCATTCCCATCATTTCTCTTATGTTTCTTTTTATACTTTCAAATTCTTCTATATGCTCACACCATTTATTCTTAATATCCTTTATCACTTGAACCATATTTTTCTTCCTCTCCTTGAATTGATTTTGGAGATTTGTTTGAACATCTTTGATTAGTTATTCCAAATTCTGTGTCTCCTCTGAAGTTTTGATTTGTTCTTTTCACTGGGCTATATCTTTCTGTTTCTTTGTATGACTTGTAATTTTTTGCTGATGTTTTTGCATCTGATTATGAGTTTCCTCTGGAGGTCAGTTCCTCTCTCTTGTCAAAGGGTTTTATTGTTGATTGGCTTTGTGTTAAGGCTCTTTTTTGACATTTGGTCTAACTTAGTCTAGACCTTTAAAATAGCCCATGTTTAACTGATCAGACTTTTCAGGTCTGCAATTGATTCTTGTCTTGGGTACACAATTTTTGAGCTGGCGCTCTTTGTGCAATTGTTTCACTCCAGGAGAAAGCTTTCTTTCCTCTGTTCCTTCTCTGGGAATCTTGATTTGTTCTATAGCTGTATTTTTTTTTTCTTTTTTTTTTAAATACTCCTTTCATTGTCTTTAGCTGCTTTTTCCTGGAGGGCAAATTCTGGGAGCAAGTTCACCTCAGAAAGAACTTTCCCAAATCAGAATTTTCCAGCCAAATCAGGGTCAGGGACCCATGAAAGGGGGGCACAAGCAGCTCCAAAGAGCCCCGGGGGGAAGGTTAGGAAAGACGCCAAAATCCTTTTAGACAACTCCCTAAAGCTGCATTTTCCTGGCCTGTCCAGCCAATGGTGCTCTAAAGCAAACTGTTCCCTGCAGTCCTATGGAGGCACAATGTCTTTAAACCTCTACTGCCTCCACTCTGTTAGGGGCAGGCTTGAAACAATGGCCATGGCCACTATCCCTGTCTGGGGTGGGCTAAAACAGCAGCTCAGAGCTGGGATCCAGCAATCCAAGTTCACTGATCAATAGCTGTGATCAGTGCTTGGTTCTGCTTCCATCTGAACTTGGGGAAGAGAATTCCACATTCCTCTCTATCTGTAGCAGCCAGCCAGGGACTGGACCCTGGGCAGCTCACCACAGGGGATGAGCACCGGCACCTGTCGCAGATCGAGTGACTCACAGTTCTTTACTGCAGTTTCTCAGCCTCTTCTTCATACTCTTCCCTGGTTGCTGTACAGGGCTCGCCTCACCTCTGGAACCCCAGAACAGTTGTTTCAGACAGTTTCTGCCTGTCCACTTGCTGTTTTGGAGGAGGATTGAGCCCTGGAGCTCTTTACTCTGCCATTTTCCCCCAATAAAATCAATGATTCTGTTTGAATAATGAAAATTCTTGATTTTCTACAGCAAATCCAGCTACAATATACTAAGTTTTACTATAGTTCATATATTGTGTTAGCATTTACCTCATACCTCATTTTTCAAACAATTGTTGATATTAAAGATTTTATAGTTTAAGTCATTACTTTAGGTTACACACCTAAAAGTGTTATGGCTAAAATTCAAATTCAATATATTCTAATTCCAAAGCCCATGTCACTAGTCACCATGCAAGAAGTTGAGCACTGAGAAACAAGGAGGGCTGGGTTCCTTCCAAACACAATGGAAAAAGCTGATGTTTATAGGTTTTTAGCTTGAGGGACATATGTATGAAACAATGATATTTGCTTATTATTTTGGCATTTATTGTTGTAGTTTTCTTTCTGGGGATGATTTTGTGTTTGTTTTGAATAAATCCTTTTCTTCCCTCTCCTCTTTGAAGGAGTAAGCCCCTATCCCCACCCTGCTGTCCACATTGACAAACTTGAAGAGGCTATGGAAATTCTATTGAAATTTATTTTTTATTTCTCTATCTAAAGATAATTTGAAGTTTATGGCATTCTCTGTTTGTTTCCAAGTAATGATGAGAATGTAAATGACAAGTGAATTTACTTGCATTGTTAAAATTTTATGATTGTTTTTCTTGGAGATATGTAGAGAGTTTATATTCAGATAGCCACCACTATCTTCAAGACCCAGAATCCCTCCAAACTAATATGTTTAAATACATATGAGTTGAGACACGTATTGTCATACTAATGATTCACTGCTGAAATATATTTTATACATATTTGTATCCTAATCACTGCAGGCTGATAGCTCATAGTCAGTGCTTCAATAATGCTTGCAGAATAGATCAACAAATGAAATCATTGTTCCTGAAATGAATGAGAGCTTGAAATTGTCTCCATGTGTCAAAACGGTTATTATATATTATCCTATTAAATAATAACTAAAACAATGGATTCTACTTTACATATTATTTTGGGTAACTTTTTATTCCTATTTGCAGTTAACTGATGCTCGAATAAGCTTTTCATGACTGCTTCTCAAAGCTTACATTTAGAATTTGAGTCTTACCTTCAGCTATGAAATTTAAATGAAGTCCTGTTGTCCATATACTCCCCTCAGTAACATTTTTATCTTTATATTGAGAATATAAGGCATTCACAAACATTTCTGATAATCAGAAATTGCTTGGAATTCAGTGAAAGCTCTGAAATGGATAAGAATTGTGTATTACCTACTCTATATTTTTCAGATGATTCAGAGTCTCATAAATACCTCTCTAATTGAAGCAACCACCTTTGTACCCACACCAATGATTACCTTTTATCTAGCTTTGATATAGTACAGAGTAAAACAATGCCAATGGTGTTGCATTCCAAAAAGGAAGGTTTTTTTTTTAACTCAACTGTTTTTCACAAGGGATATAGACTGTGTGTGAGCAAATATATTTAAACAGATTAAACATTTCATAACTCAAAAGCATAAAAAGTATATTTGACTTCTTCAATGATTTTATACAATCATATGCATAATGATAATAAGGAATTATCAAAGATTATTTGCTAGATTTTCTTACCTTTGGAATAGCGACATGTAAATTATCCTAGAGGGAGGAAAGCCAAGGAAGTTAATACAGGAAATGGGGTTAGAGGGTTCATCTAACTTGCATACTTTCCCTGGATGTATTCGAGGCTTTATAAAAAAATGCATACAGTTTACCAATGCCAAAGTCTGTTACAATATTTGATCGAGTAGATGAATAAATGAATGAATAATGAATATGGCACTTTTGTGGCAGTAAACTTTACACATGGTTATTGCTTAGTAAATGTTGTTTGGTTATGTGCCTTATGGAATAGATAGCCTTAAACTGACAAAATTCTACAAATTAGTAACAATTAACAAGAACAACACATTTAGTATGTATGGGTAAAATAAAACCCTTAAACAAAAACAATAAAAAATCTGAATTGTCTGTAAAGTTTGGAAGTATGATCTACTGCAGGGGTCAGCAAACTACTGCCTGCTGTTCAAATCTAGCCTGCCATCTATGTTTATAAATAAACTTTTATTGGATCACAGTCACAGTCACTTTTTAAATATATATTGTCTATTGCTATTTTTGCACTACAACTGCAGAATTGTCTAGTTACAACAGAAATTCTTTGGCCAGTAAAAGCCTAAAATATTTCCCATTTGGCCCTTTATAGAAAAATTTTGCTGACTCCTAGACTAATGCAATGATATTTCAAAGTGTGAGTTGGGGCCTGGTTTATTGGAATTAATAATTATAATTAAACAAATAGAATTTACAATAATCCTTCATTTTCAAAATTACTCTCTTGTGTTATAGTTGAAGAATTTTTTATGGTTCTCCTGTGTGGTGTTTAGAGTGCTAAATGTGAAAAAGTTGTGGAGATATTCTGCAGAAGTTCTGTAATAAAGGCTACCAGAAAATGCAATTTAAGATGGCAGATACCCTGAAAAAGCTTGAGGACCGAAAGTGTAAAGGTGAACCCGGTGAATGTTAATAGAACAGGCTTCTATGCCCAATAACACTGCTCATTAACTAGGTCACTTCAGAAGGATCAATGTTCCCATGCATAAGTAGAAATCTGTTTAAACAATGTTATTGTGGCATCTTTTCCCATGTTAATTCCCCAGATACTGTCAAGTGAGAATAAAACCAGTATTTCCCAATCAGAGATCAGATTTAGAATGTAGTTTCTCCTCTGCAGATAAAAACATGGCCCACTGAAGGAATCCATTGCAGCCAATGTCTCTTTGTCACTTTCCTAATGAACTGCAAGGAGAGAGCTTTTATATCTATACTTGGCAGCATATTCTCCAAAATACTTCTGTTACAGTTGGGACTATCTGCAATTTAACCATTTGGGGTGAAAAGCAATTTCTTAATATAAAGGTAAACTTACAGTTATTGTTTTCTAATAAATCTTATAGCAGATCAACAGTTTTGAGTCTCATGTTTTTCTTTTCCTCTAATCTTGTATTTTCTAAGTAATCCCTTAGTTCTTTAACTATGATGTTAATAATTGTAGCAGTGGTATTATTGATCTGACATTAATAAGTGGCAGGCTTTTGCTGAATCCTTTATGCAGATTATATTATTTAATCCCCAAAAAGTACCTCAAAGGAGGTAGATACTGTTATTCTTACTTTTTGAACAAGAAAACTGGAATTTATAAATGCATTCTTACAAATACCTTCCCTTCCTTTCCTTTTCCTTTCCCTTCTTTTTTCTCTAGAGTATACGTCTGTGGGTCTCCTTTGGTTAGAGTCAATGTACTGGCATTCTGATGAAATCAATGTCCTGAAGAGAATGACTGGCAAGTCTGCTTTCAGTATCAAAGAGGAAAAATAGAATCCAAATTTGGTCCCATATATGATTTTTTGTGGGCATTCTATCTTTTTTCTATTAAAATAAACATTATTGAGGTAAAATATATACAATAAAATGTACCCAATTTATGGATACATTTTGATAAATTTTGAGAATTGGATATACCTGGATGTCAGGTGAAAAGGCATAGTGAGTACATTCAAAAGTTCATTGCTCCATAAAAAGCAATGAGAAAGTTGGCAAAAATGTCAAGTTCAGCTTTTTCAGAACTCTGGAAATTAAAGGCTTGCAGCAACCTGGGGAGCATTTAGTTAAGAAAAACAGTTGCCTCAATAAGGGAACTTTATGATGTTTTGAGTTACTCCCTATTCTGGTTTGCTGATGCTGCTGTTTCACAAAACACCAGAAGTGGATTGGCTTTTATAAAGGGATTTATTTTGGTTACAGAGTTACAGTCTTAAGGCCATTAAGTGTCCAAGGTAAGGCATCAACAATAGGGTACCTTCATCGAAGGAAGACCAATGGTGTCCAGGAAAACCTCTGTTAGCTGGAAAGTCATGTGGCTGGTGTCTGCTTGCTCCCAGGTTGCGTTTCAAACAGACGTTCTCCAAAATGTCTGTTTCGGTTGCAGCACTTCAAAATGTCACTCTCAGTTGCTCTGAGGTCCTTCTGTCTGTGAATTCCTTTATGCAGCTCCAGTTATCCAATTAACACCCACCCTGAATGGGCAGGGTAACACCTCCATGGAAATTATCCAATCAAACATTTCACTCACAGTTGATTGAGTCACATCTCCATGGAAACATTCAGTCAAAGAATTCCAATCTAATCAGCACTAATATGTCTGCCCCCACAAGATTGCGTTAAAGAATATGGCTTTTTCTGAGGTACATAATATATACAAGCCAGCACACTCCCATACCATCTTCTGCTCCCCAATTCTGTGGCTGCCTTGAAAAATAAAAGCATGCATTCTTGTTATAGAAGGGAGCAGTATGGGGATTGAGCTCTTTCAAAGCCTTATTTCCAAAGGGGTAATTAACTGACCTGTCTGGTGTTTCCCCAGAAGACCCCAGTTGTCTTAATCAATCTCACTTGAACTCACCCATTGGTAAATGCTTCTTTTAGGTGGAAAATTTGTTGAATGTTTTAACAAATTGGCTCCTGGCATAATGAATAACAATTGGAGCAAACCCTTAGACTACAAGGGGCCCAGAATAGCCAAAATAATCATGGAAAAAAAAAAAGTTGGAGAACTCACACCAATTTCAAGACTTAACTACAAAGCTACAGTAATCAAGATAGTGTGATAATGGTGTAAGCATAGACCTGTTAATCAATGGAGTATTATTGAGACTCCAGAAATAAACTCATACATGTATGGTCAATTAATTTTCAACAAGGCTGCCAAGACCATTCAGTGGAGAAGGAATAGTCATTTATTGACAAATGGTGCTGGGGCGATTGAAAAAGAGCTAAGGTGAACCCTTACCTCACACCTTATACAAAAGTACCTGCAAATGGGGCAAGACCTAAATGTAAGAACTAAATCTATAAAATTCTTATAAGAAAAATAAGTATAAATCTTTGATACCTTTGATTTAGTTACAGTTTCTTAGATATGAAATTAAAAGCACAGAAAACCAAGGAAAAAAAATAGCTGAACTTCATCAAAATTATAAACCTTGCATGTCAAAGAACACCATAATGAAAGTGAAAAGACAATCCACAAACGAGAGAAAATATTTGGAAATAATATATCTGGTAAGGATTTAATATCTAGAATTTATGAAAAACTTTTACAACTCAGCAATATATGACAAATAACCAAATTAAGAAATGGGAAAGATTTGAATAGACATTTCACCAAAGAAGATATACAAATGGCCAAAGAAGATATATAAATGATGTTTAGCATCATTAGTAATTAGGTAAATGCAAATCAAAACCATAATGGGGTACCACTTTACCCACTATCTTGGTGATAAAGATAAACAAAACAAAATAAAACAAGTGTTTCCAAGGATATTGAAAAATTGGAACCCTCAAACATTGCTGGTATAATGTGCCCTGTGATGTTCCTAAGTTTACTTTTTTAATTTTAATAGCTTATTTGTTGCTTCCTTAGGATTGTTTATGTAAACAATCATGTTTGTGAATAAAATTTTTTACTTCTTCCTGTCCAAATTGTCTGTCTGTTCTTTCTTTCCCTTCCTTCCTTTCTTCCTTTTCTTTCCTTCCTTCCTTCCTTTCTTCCTTCCTTCCTTCCTTCCTTCCTTCCTTCCTTCCTTCCTTCCTTCCCTTTTTGAGCTGAGTGGGATTGCCAGTGCATTGTTGGAAGAAGTGGTGACAGCAGACATCTTTGCCTTGTTCCTAGTCTTAGGTAGAAAGCATTCAGTATTTCACTACTAAGAATGATGATAGGTGTAGGATTTTTGCACATTCTCTTTGTCAGGTTTAGGAAGTTTCCTTTATTTCTAGTTTGCTGAATATTATTATCATGACAGACACTGAATTTTGTCAATTGATTTTTTATGCATCTAAAAGATCAACTTATAAAGAATGTGTATTCTGCCATTATTAGGTCTAGAGTTCAATAATATCAACTATGGCAAATAAGTTGATGGCATTTTTAAAGTTTTCTATATTTTTACTGATTTTTTTTCTATGTTCTGCCAATTAATGAGAGAAGAGTGTTGGAATCTTCAACTATCATTAACTATAATTGTATTTTTTCTCCTTTCTGTTCTTTCAGTCTTTCTCCATGCATTTTAAACTTCTGTTATTAAATACAAACACATTTAGATTTTTTCACTTTTTTGTGAATTGACTTCTTTATTATAAAATGACCGTCTTTATCTTCAGTCATATTCCTTGTCTTGAAGTCTACTTTGTCTTTTATAGTAATTCAGGTTTCTTATTATGTGTGCTTGTATGATATAGTATCTTCTATCCTTTATTTTCAATCTTTCTTCTGTGTTTTCATTTAGTGTAGTTTTTTAAACAGAGTATAAGGGGGAATTGATTTTTTATTTAGCCTACCTTTACATTTGAATTTTAATGTAATTATTGATATAGTTAGTTGTAAATCTATTATCCTTCTGTTTTCTAATTTCTCTTTCTGTTCATTGCTATCTTGGTTATTTTTTGTCTGAAAATGTCATTTCATCTTCATTTATGGAAGATATAGAATTCTAGCTTGTCAGATGAAATATTATTCCATTGCTGTTTGACTTGCATTATTTCTGACTTGAAATCAGTGGAAATTCGAATCTTTGCTCTCCTATGTGTAATGTCTTTGCTCTTACTGCTTTTAAGTTTTATTCGTTATCATTAATTTTCAGTATATTGATTTTTTTATGCCTCTCGTGTGCTTTCTTTGGGTTTCTCCCACTTACAGTGCATTGTGCTTCTTGAATCTGTAGGTTTATATTTTTCATTAACATTGGAAAAATTTTGTGCCTGTCCTTTATGTATTTCTATGACTGGTTTTATACATCTTTTAGGAATATGATATTGCCCCACAGGTCACTAAGTCTCTTTCTTTTTTTAAAATCACATTTCTCTCTCTGTCTGCTTTAGTTTAAATGGTTTTTATTGCTATATCGTCAAGTTGCCTGATAATTTATTCTAAAATTAATTGATTATTAAGCCCATTCACTGAATTATTTATTTCAGATATGGTAATTTTTAGATTTTGACTTTCCATTTGTTTTTATTTAATAGATGGTAGTTTTCTTTTCATTATGCTCTTAATTCTCTCTAGGTCCTTATGCATTTTATAATACCTGCTTTAACATTCTTGGGTGCTACTTCCAAAATTTCTGTCATTTCTGTGTCTATTTCCACTGGCCTTTTTTTTCCTGATGATGAGTTACATTTTCCTGTTTCTTTGTATATTGAATAATTTTTTTTTTACTGGATCCCAAATATTGTGACTATTACAATGTTGAGTGTCTGAGTTTTGTTGTATTCCTTTATACAATGTTAAATTTTTTTATTTCTTTTTTGGCAAAGAAGTTACTAGTGCATCAGCTTGATCTTTCTAAGTCTTGTTTGCAAGATTCAGTATGTAAAGTGTAGAATAGTACACTTTAGGGCTTGTTTAGCCTACTGCTAAGGCGTGACACTTCTGGGGTCCCTACTGAATGTCCTGGGTTCCCACTGAGCTTTCTCTTCTCAAACTTAAAGATTTTCCAGTCCTGTATGACTTCTGGGGATTTTTTAAATGTAGAGTTCTCTAGCAGTTGGTCTATGCTCAGACTTATGAAGTTTTGCTTTATGTGGGTTCAGCTTGAGATTTAGGCAAAGACTCAAAAATAATCCTGCAGAGATTTCTGGAATTCTTACTCCTACATATCTGTCTCTTGTTCATTATTCTGCCTTCTATCGGTTACCACAATTTCTCTGAAATGTTCCATCTGTTTTTCAACTCAGTGTGACTTCCAGTGTTTGCTTGGGTTTCCCATTCCTGCATTACAGTCCAGAAAATGCCTCTTTGCAGAAAACTGGAGCCATTGTAGGGTTCACCTCATTTGTTTCTCTTCTCTCAGTGATCTCAGTCCTACATTGCCTGCTGTGTGGTATTTTTAAATGCAATTATTTTATACATTTTTTTTCCAGTTTTCTAGTTTTGTCTGACAGGTTAGAAAATCTTATACTGGTTACTTCAGGCCACAAAGGTAAGTCTTCATTTTTGAAATATTACTACTGAATTCCTGTCTTGTGATCTGATTTGTGGTTTATTTTGCTTTCCAAAATGGAAACAATTGGTAAGACTCTTGAGGATAGTGATTATGTTTCATTCATCATTTTATTCTCAGTGCCTAGCTTAGAGCTTGGCACATGTTATGTTCTCAGTGAATGTTTGTAACCCCTATACACTTATTTTATTACCACACACACTCATTTTATCCAAGATTTTTTTGAGTGCCCTAAACATAAAAAGTGCTCAATAAATATTGACTTAATTTGCATTTATGCACAGGCCTCCAATGGAACTCACATGGGGTTTGTGTTCTTTTACATTATTAGGGACTATGATGCATAAGTTAATACTTATTTATATTTCAGGCTATATAGAGACAAACACTTTGAAAGCCCAAGAACTTACTCAGATTTGGTCCCTGAAACAACTTCAGGAACACCGTGAACCAAAAGAGCTTGACAGATGTTATTAGTTTTGTTTTGTTTTGTGTAAAGGGATTTCTAATAAGAATATTGCACAATTGGCCATATTATCCTTATGTCTACATGAAGCATAGTATGAAACAATGAAAATGAACATTGTGAAAGTAGATGGTACTTTGAAATTAAACTTTTCCAGTCAAGTCAGAGGAACTTAAAACATCCAAAAGGAAGAGTAATTAGAACAAATGTGATTGGTGAGTGCTTTAGAGACAAAACTGAAATGGCAAAGGCTATCAAGCTGAACTGGTCAGAAATGTCTGATGGAGTATAATTGTTTCTTATTTTACCCAAAAGGGTATTTCCATATTGCTGACTTGACAAGTTTCTCTTCTTTGTTGGAACATTTCAGTGACTCTTACTTTTCAAACTATGCATAGTTTCTTGGAAACTTTGTACCCTATTGACTTTTATCAACCTTCCGGATGGTACTATGAGAGCATTTATCAAATGCCTGCTGTGGCAGAAATTTCTTTAGAATCATGGAAGGTCAACACTAGAAGTAGTAGTTCTGCTTACTCATTTTCAGATAAGGAAACAGACACCTAGAAAACAATACTGGTGTTCACAATGTCTTGGAGGCAGTGAATGTCAGAGCAAAGCCCTAGCTTTCCCCTATCATGTAATCCATGATGTGATATAGGATGAGATGGGTTCACTATGCACATGCAAAAATGTTCCTTTACTTGTTCTTTCCCTCTCTCCCACTTTCCTTTCTTCCCTCTCTCCTTCTTTCTATTTTTCCTTCCTTCTGATAGTATTCATTTAGTGCCCATTTCTCTCATTTGTTTACAAGAAGTTTATGAGAATATTGTAAATGTGTGTGCATTAAACCCATTACTGAATCTTTTTGATATCATTATAAATAAACACATTTTTAGGATGAGAAAGGAAATATCTGCCCATTTAGTGTCTGCCCTATTTTTGCATGGAGAAAATCTTGAAATCAAAAGCTTTATAATGGTTGTCTGAAGGACCAGTTTACTTGAAAACTGAAGCATCCTTTTGTATTTTCAAATTCACTTTACTTTGGTATCAAATGAAACACATTTGGTGCAGAAAATTAAAGTAGCTGCATTTTTCCTCAGCACAGAGAAATCTTTTATTTGCCTTTAACCCTTTCCATTTTTCATGAGAGTCACTGCTTTTTCTTCTCTAAAACACAAACAAGTCAATGTAAGCAGGGCTGGTAGGCTAAAATGATTATGGAATAATTTGTGTTTGCCAGACCAAACAAAATCAATCACCATTGTTTAGGGACCCAAAACATTAAAGGGCTTGTGAGAGGATATTTCTGGACTGTTAGAAAATAGGCTTTTAAAACACAGATAAGGGAGCACACCATCTAATACCCTTAGGTGTAGTTTGTAATTTTCAAATTTATACCAAAAATATGAACTATACACGAGGTGGCGCATTTTCACCAGCTTAATATATACTAAAACACAGCTCAGGACTGTTGAAATGATTGTTTCAGTTATAAGTTTCCAATGGACAAGGGCATATAATGCAGGTTTATATAAAACTTGAAGTAACCATTCTAGAAATGTAATTTGTTGGACTGTAAGGAGGGATAGAATATTACTTACCAATGGAATGGAAATCAGAACAGAATTGATGGAAATGAGAGTACATTCTGTCTCTAATCATTTCTTTCTGAGTGTACTCTATGGATGTTGTTGCAAGAATATGACCTTTCATTTGTTTGTTTTTGTCTGGGTTTGGTTTGTTTTTCTCCATCCAACCCAGTTGTGTGCTCTCTGGGGAGTCTCTATGGCCATGGCTCTCTGCTCTGAGGGGCTCTAGGAATCCAGTTTCCCCCAGGGTAGATATCAAGTTGCTGAGAACTGCTGCAGGAAGTTGGGTGATGGTTTTGAGCTATTAGGGATTCGGTTTTTTTGGGACATTTAAACATTACGACTGATTCTTCAACTTGCAGAATAAGCTGCATTTTTTAAAGCCCTTTTGAAGAAGCAGATGGATCATGCCAGCCCAGCTGTTCACAACTCTAACCACTTTTCCCCCTTTCTCTATTGCTTCGAACCTTCCATAATATGTGGTTTCATATATTTTATGTCCCGGGAGGTCTGAAAGTAAAAGAAGTCCTCTTTGGTCAGGTTCCCTAGAAGCAGATCCTGCGATGGGGATTTTTGTTCAAGTGAGTTACTGAGTGAGGGCTCTCCAGTGAGACATGTTAAGAGAGGGAAGGAGGCAGAATAGGGCAGGAGAAGCATCTGGGCATCGATGTGGGTGCAGTTGAAGTCAAAGTTCAGTCCATACCCAGAGGGAAGCTCTGAACAGTAATCACACCACAGATTTTTCCACCTTCAGCAAGGCTCCAGGCTACTCCTTCCTACTGCCTTGGAAGGCATGTAATCTCCCTGGCATCTCTGGTGGAGGTGGGAGCTTTTCTTGGCCAAAGGTAGGTCTCCGGACAAAGGTGCAGCTGTGATTGGTTAGCAGCCAACACTCATCCTAGGGGAGTATGTTCACCAGCTAATAAGGAGGCCGGGACGAGGCCCTGACAGAGCCTGTTACAGAGAAAATAACATGTCAATATGTATAATACTCCATCATTCCTTTTTTTTTTTTTAATAACTGTGCAGTGTTTCCTATCATGATACTCCATTATATGAATATACTACATTTTATTTATCTAACACCCTATTGATAAATATTGTCTTATCTAAACTTTTTATATTAACACCCAAAATGTTGTAATAAATATATTTATTTTATTGCCCATATAGGTACACGAGTAGGCTATAATCATAGATGCTGAATTAATGGATCAAAAGTTATATGGGTTAGTCATTTTTTAAACAATTCCAAATTGCCGTTTATAGTTTGTTTGTTTTTTAACCAATTTACATTCAATATGTAGGAGAGAATTGTTTCTTGATCACCAAACTTTATTATATTTGCCAATGAGATTAAAAAATTCCAAGCTGTTTTGCACAGGCGTTTCTCTTGGTGTGGAACTTTCTCACTCATCACAGCGCCATAATTGCCTAATTAATTCCTCATCCATTCTAATCTCAGATGATGATTCTTTAAAGAAAGCTTCTGTGATCACCAGACTAAACCAGATGCCCCATTTGTGCTTATAGAGAAGCATCTATTTTCTTTTTTATGTTTCACAAATATTTGTATTCATATATTTGTGTGTTTAAAACAAAATTTGTCTTTTTTCTAGTAGATGGTGAGCTCTGTTAAAGCAGGGGCTATGCCTGTTTTGTTAAGTCTGTATCTCTAGCAGATCCATGTAGACTCTAATAAATATCTGTGAAAGGAATGAGAAAGTAAATGAGTAAGTTACAAAACTAAGAGTCAAACTGGGATCTGGCTGATCATAGAGCTGTGTTCTTTCTACTATGGTGTTCTGCCATTGTGAGATTATTTAAGCCTCAGAATTGACATCCTATGCAACAAAGCTATGGAAATATCTGCCAATAGTTTTGGAATATAGTTCTTTTCCTTTAATTTCCATAAAATCATATATTAAATATCTTGACCAGCTTCTTCCATCTCCCAGTGGACCTCACTGTTCTCTCTCAGTGACAAACTCTTGACAAATCTTTTGATGATTTGTATTTTCCATAATGACTCTGCATTGAGGTCACATTTAAAGACACCATTGGAGGTTATGTTCCATGGCTTTTGGGAAAGAATCCAAATACTACCCTCTGATTAAAGGAGCAGTCTTCTAAGGTGAGATTTCTTACTTCTCATACTGACCAAGGCTGGACTACAGCTCTTACCCGTGTTTCAGTGTGTGGAGAGAATGATGAGAAATCTTGACTGAAAGTATTTTCATTTGCTTTTTTATTTTACCAACAAATAAGCAACGCAAGAAAGTACAAATGCAATTAACATGGTTGCTTTCTAATACCTCCCTGATTCTCACGGAAGGTTTGCTAGAACTCAGGGGCCTCAGCTTTATGCAGAGTTTGGGATTTGCCAGTTCAGAGGGTCTTAAAATCAGGGTTCTCTGCATTTTATTCTTTTTTTTTTATGTTTGAGGGTAGCTATAAATATGTCTAACCTACTTGTTGGGAGCCATCATTTTTGACTGTTTGATAGTTATGTGACTTGGTTACATCTGAGATACTTTCTTGCTGCACTGTTGGTCTCTTCTATCCTACTGGACAGCAGACCTAACCCCATTTTACCACAATTGGACATGGGGTAAAGGGGGACATGGGTGACATTCCTTGTTCTCTATAGTTTATAACAGACCCTGTGATGTGAAGATGCTCTCTTTAAAGCTAGTACACTTTAAATTCAACACACTGTGTCTTCTCACCCTGAACTAGTAACAAGTAATCTAGAATCATTTTATGTTGTATAAATTTCCAGGACAACATTCTCTTCTAGCATAGGCAGTGCGTTGGTGTAATGGTTGGTATTCTAGTTTGCTAATGCTACTGTTATGCAAAAATACTAGAAATGGATTGGCTTTCATAAAGGAGATTTATTAGTTCACAAATGCCCATAAAAGTGTCCAAAGTAAGCATCAACAAGTGTATACCTTCACTGAAGAATGGCCAATGGTGTTCAGAATACCTCTGTCAGCTGGGAAGGCAGTTGGCCAGCTTCTGCTGGTTGTGTTTCAAAATGGCTTCCTCCAAAATGTCTCTGGCCTTCTTTCTCTCTTAGCTTCTCTCAGCTCTCTGCTTGGTTCTCCTGGGGTGTTTCTCTCTAAGCATCTGGGGGTCTTCTCTTAGGTTCTCCAGGGCAAACTCGGCTTCATCTCTTAAGCCTACCATCTCCCAGCATCTGCAAGCGTCAGCATCTGTGTCAGCTTTTGAGCTCTCTTAAATACTCCAGTGAACTAATCAAGGCCCACCCAGAATGGGCGGGGTCCACACCTCCATGGAAATAGTTTAATCAAAGAGTCTGAACCACAGTTGGGTGAGTCACATCTTCATGGAAACATTCAATCAAAAGGTTCCACCCAACAAGATCGGGTTAAAAGATCATGGCTCTTCTGGTGTCCATAACAGTTCCATGCCAGCACGGTTGGTATGACTTGACTTCATTCATCTTTCAGTATTTGAGGCACTGGAGTATATAGATGTACTTAAGAATTTAATTCAACTCACTGCCCACAGTGTATGAGTTTGCAGTTACTTGCTCTGTCCCCATTATGCAGTTCTTCAAATTTTCATCACCAATCCCTATACAGTTGGGCTAAGTCTCAGAGATGCCTTCTTATAGATCCTTGGCCATCTGTGTACATCAAATTCCTTGAGTTCCTTTACCAATCGAGCTTGGGAGCGGTAATCTTGAGATCCAAGGTACCAACTGATGTTAGACACCTTTCCTTCCTTCATTTACATTAACTGGTAAATAACTCGTAAGTTCACTGTCACTCTGGTTGTATACTTGCTAATGTACCTTCCTAATGTTGCATCTCTTGTTTTCTTCATAACAGTAATTATGTACACATTTTATTATTTGTATGTTTTCTTGATTTTCTTGGTCTCTTTTTTTCACTAGGTGATGGGTTTCATGAACTCAGGGGCGCCGTCCATCACAGTCATTATATATTCCCAGCACTTCCTATGTGCCTGACGTAGAGTAGTGCTGAATAAATATTTGTTGAATGAGTGATTTGTCAAATTCTGTTAACTTCTTCTCTCTATTCCCCATTGTTGTGGCCCAAGCACCCTTTCTGGCAGCTAAATCCTAACTGAATTTTCTTATGATGGCCATGCTTTCAAATGAGCTGACCTGTATGAAATCCTGGAATCTCAGTGTGCGCTGAAGGGTTTGGGGGACTAATTAACTACAGTAATCTACTAAACTGATTCTCACTTGTATTTTTTAGGGCTCCTTAGATGCTCTGCTTATTTCTGCAAAATTGAAAAATGTGGAAAGGCTGTGGGGTCTTTGTAGGAACCACATATGGAATCACAAGATGAGAATAGAGGAGAGACTCATGAGGCTTTTATTATCATTCATAAATTATTGACTTCTTTTGGTTGTTTAACCCAATGAACCTAATGAAGCCAAGAAGATGAGTGGATAAAGCCACAGTAGCCTTGAGAAGGGGCAATTTGGGGCAGAGGAGGCCTCATGGCACCCCTTAAATCATGATATGTTATCCGCATTGCCTCTGTCTACATGTGGGATCGATGTGGGCAACAGCTCTTAGTAAGTCGATGTTCTAAATCATCCAGGTTACAAAAAGTGACCTGCATACGGATGGTGCTAAATAAGCTTGTTGAATGCAGGAACAAGTGCTATATCACACAATTCTGGACCTCTTGTTCTTAGAAATAGACACAGGTCTCCAGAAAGTGGTTCATGAGAGGCTTGTTTTGCATCCATCATATGCTGGAGTCTTGCTTCTCTAGACCAGCAAGAGATTTATGCAGATCTGTCCTGCTCTGGTGGTCGGATGTGTGGAGTGCAGCACTAGACTTACCCTTTCTTTAAATACAGTGCAGTTCATTTTGTACCTCTGTAGCTATAAGTCCTTAAATTACTCTTGCTAAAAAGACTTAGCCGGTACGAGCAGTAACTAAAAGGAGGAAGAAAATGAAAGAGAAGGGAAGCTTTGTGTTAAATGCCTTCCATTTTCCTTTTCCTGTGGCTCTTTAAGGAATTAAAATGAAAGGATTATTGAACTTGAAATTTGTCATTTTGACATGCCAACCACCTGGAAATTCTGTTGAACCCCATTAGGTTGATGTAATTACTGGAATGGTTTGGGCCCAAACAGTTCCCCTTTACTGTGATTTTTGCTAAGAATGATAAGGTCTGTGTCTTTTCTGGGGATTTCTATTGTTCCAGCAGGGTTTATTTAAATTATTTAAAAGTGTGTTGTTGAAAAAACTCCAGGATAGACATTTCAAAGACAGGGGTCCAAAACCTTCACATTGTTCTGGGGAGGGGGGGAACAGGCTTGATTTTGGTACTGGTTCTGATCAGAAAATTGATCTTGTTTGTGAATGGCCCCTGATGGAATAAAACCTCTCTGACTCCCTGGATCTTAGTAAGAAATTCTGGGTATTACTTTCTATGTAGTATAGGAACCACCATGTCAAGGAAAAGGCAAGAAAATGTCCTGATAGAACTTCAAATTTAAAGGCCAATGCAAATACAGGATCTGTCCATGTTATATTCCCATTTTCTACCATTTGGTAGAAAGTGGATTTTTTTTTAATGTTAAACAACTCAGAAACCAGCACTTGCTGCAGTGGTTCTTCCAGGGAAGGGTTCTGGGCACCTGTGGATGTCTCAAATTGTGCACAAACAGGTTATTGTAGGTTGAGTTATGTACTCCAATTTAAACATCTTCTCTATCTTAATCCACATCCTTTTGGGTATGAAGCCATTGTAAATAGGACCTTTTAATGATGTTATTTTTAGTTAAGTTGTGGACAGTTGAAGCAGGGTGGGTTTAAATCCAGATAATTGGAGGCTTTATAAAGCGAAAGCCATGGTGAGGAACAGAAGCCAGGAGTCAATGGAACCCAGAAGAGAAAGGAGAGGACATGGCCATGTGACATGAGGCAGAGACACAAGCCAAGGAGCCCCAAGGATTGCTGGCAGCCAGCACCAGAATGTTGTAGACTTTGGGGAGAAAGTATCACCTTGTGGACACCTCAATTTTGGACTTCTCTTAGCCTCAAAACTGTGAGCCAACAAATTCCTGTTGTTTAACCCAACCCACTGTATGGTGTTTGCTATAGCAGCTCAGGAAAACTATGACAGCTCTATATGCATACATGCACATTTCACTAGATTCTGAAATATTCTGTGTCCCTTAAAGATACGATGTATAGGCTTAAAGGATATAGCTAGATTTTCAAGGACAGTAACCACTGTCTTATGCAGTCCTGGATTTGTTCCTTCAACAAACATATATTGAACACCTATTATGTTCTTGATGCTGGGGATATAACAGTAAACAAGCAACATATGACCCCTGCGCTTGTGAATGGAATAGCCTGGTGATATCAGACTGCACCTTAATTTAAACTGTCATTGCACACACCTCACAAGCACATACCCATCATGCCAGACCACTGTCATACAAGCTCACCGTATTTGTTCATCATATATGACTTGTTCACCACATATGTCCTGAATCCTTTCTCTTTATTCTGCCTTGGACTCCATTTCCCAACTGTATTCTGAGTTCCCTGATTCCTGAACTATTAGTTCCTTGATTCCAGTAGTGGGACTCCCTCGAACACTTTGGATCTGAATGCTCAATGCAGCTCACACCCACTAATTTGGACACCCAGCAGTTTTAACTACGATTTTATTTTACTGATCTCTGAGACAGCAACTACTTCTCACCTTTGGAGTTAATGATCCAGCCCAATGACTTTTGAACTAAAGACACTGCCCCTGTACTGGCCTGAGCACCCAGATTTTGTACTGTAGGTATAGCTCTGTTCAGTACAATTGGGAAGTGGATATGTTTCTGAATTGAAATTCACTTCCTCATCTGCATTTCTTTTCTTGACATAGCTCCAGGTTCTTTATGTTTACAAAGGATTTCATGATTCACCTGATCTCACTGATCTAATCCAGTGTTACTCAACTTTTTTTCATTATGGCCCTCCTAAGGATACTTTTTAGACATATTTCCCCTTCTTTCATAAAATTAAATACTAAGGAATTAGATTTTGCCAGGGAAGGTTGAATTTGGTGAATCACAAACTCTTATAGTACTTAAGATTTTTTTTGTTTTTGGTCCTCAAGTACAATTTTTGTCCCCTTTGGGGGAATATTGTCTTATTGACAATGCATGATCTACCCCAGTATCAGAAGCTCCTGGAGGGCTTGTTAAATCAGGCTTTCAAGGACCTCACTTCCTAGCCAATAGAAAATACAAGTTTATAGTAAGAAGAAGTCTGTGTCTGTATTTGGAATTACTATTAAAAAGGGAAAAAAGAATTAGTCAGTTCTTCAAAACTTGTTTTTGTGAATAGTTTCTGATTTATTACTCATATAATATGTTGTCTAAATACTAGGCTTCCTTCTTGATATCTCTTTAAATGTAGGTTGAGACTTGCTTTCTTTTCAGATAACTATTACTATAGTAAAATAATAGTGAACAGAGTGAATCAAAAAAGACTAATAATTTCAGTATATTTGGGCCAAAAATATAAAAAGCATAGTTTTCTCATAATCCCCTTATAAGTTTTATCTATTTAGTCTTGTCTTATTGTAAACATATTTGCTATCCCTAAAGACTCAACTAAAGTGACTGATATATTATGATAAATAAAGTAATTTTAAAATAAAAAAAAGTAAATTGGGTAAATTGGATAAATTTTAAATGTTGGTTAAGAAAATGTAAATCAGAAAAGGGACAAATAAATTTAAATAAAACACTCATGACAGAGTAAAGAGGGAAACTACAGAAAAGGGACAGCTAATGAGCACTGAAAATATTTGACTGTAGAACTAGATGAAGTCAAGTGTGGGGATTAGAATGACAGATAAGAATAAAAATGTAATTTGACCTGAAAATGAAGAAGCTAGCTGGCAACAAATGTTGGAAGGGAGAGGCAGAAGAGATGGCCTGGAGTGATTTCAAACATGAAACCCAGTAAAATGGGAAACTCTACTTAGTAGACAAATAGAAGACGTGCTGTTCATTTCTCTCTCACTTTTGGAGGCAGGATAGGTTTGACCCATTGATTATTGAGAGAAGTGTGACTTTATCAGTTTCTCCTTGTAGACTGGTTCATTTTTGCTGTATGTATTTGTCCTGATAATTTTTTAACCATTCTACTTAAAGAGATTTGTTATATATTTTCAACTTGCAAATGCTTAAAAATATTCTCTCTCTCTTTCTCTTTTCTGATGAGGATGGTTATTTTGTTTTAAGGTATTGGTATAGTTGTATGGAATCATTTAGACTGAGGAAGAGTAATATTATTGGGGAACATTTGCCTATACTGATGTAAAATTCACAAAATATGAATATTACTTAAACTTATTTATAAAATATTTTGAATATATGTTATAGTTGAAACAGTAGATGATTCAGTCCTGTTTAATAAATATTTTAATTAAATTATGTTACTCTTTTTATAAAAATGTTTGATTTTTAAAACAAATAGTAATTTATTAGAAATTTGATGAAGTTAGATTCATTCAAATTTTAGCTTTTTGATAAAAATCAAAACCAAAAAAGAAAAAAAAAATCCAAAACCTAATAAATCAGGTGATAAAGATAAAGGCAATCACTTATATTCTATTTGGGAGCTCCTAATTGCAGATAACAAAAGCAACAACACCAATAAAAATAAAGACAAAGATCCCAATCATATGTACTGTGTTTGTTAGGAGAATGTGAAAACTGAAAGCAAATTAAATTTAAAAATCAGTACTTTACTGATTCATGTATGTATACATACACACAGAACAAAACATCATTCATGTTTCTGAAAGGTGATATCTAAAGTGGCAAATAGCCTAACCAGGTGATTAAACAATAAGGTTAAGGGGAGGTACTATATAGTGTAGCCACTGCAAAGCACTCTCCAAAGAAAGTGCTACAGATAATGATAAACTATGAAAGTCTGGCATACAGATTTACAATTCATTCTTTTCTCCAAGTCTATTTTTATCATTATGTACTGGTTCTACTAATCTCTAATAATGCTTTTTGCCTCAAAGTCTGTTTTGCCCAATATTAATATAGCTACACTAACATTTTCTAGTTAGAATTTGCCTAGTATATTTTATTCTATCCTTTTATGTTTAACATTTCTATGGCCTTATATTCTAGGAGAAATCATTTGATTTTTAAAAATTTAATCCAATAATCTTTATGTTAGTAACTTTAATAATTTACATTTATGGCATTTATAATTATTATTTGTATATGATTTGTTGCTATCATCATATTTTGTGTGTTTTATTTTCCAGCTTTTGGAGAGTTCAATTTTTTTTTTCTCTTTCTTCCCTGTATTCTTCAGGTGATTTTTAATTATACCATCTCCCCCCCAACCCAATCTAAATCTATTTTTAAACTATTGTTAAATAAACATTTAGCAAATTATAAAGTGGATCAATATCTCTGACCTTCTCTGAACAATAAAAACATTGTTTCACTTTAACTGTGGTTAGCCTTAAATGTAATTGTTTCCCAGTGTTTTGTTTTTATCTTGTTCTACCTAGATAGATTGCATAATTATTGTTTAACATATTTTTCATCATCCAACTATGTATTTGTTTGCTCACCTATTCTTCTTCCATCTTTCTTTCCTCCTAAAGTTCATCCTTCAGTGAGGATTTATTTTTTGACAGAACAATTCTTCATTTATCTCTCATTCTTGAAAAATGCTCACATATAATTCCAGGATGGCCATTATTTTTTTCTCAATACTTTCATTTTAATATGTCATGTTCTTCTGGTCCCCATGTTTTAGGTCAAAAAATCTGCTCTCAGTCTAGCATTCCTTTGTATTTATTCTGACCTTTTCTTCTGGTAGCTTTGAAGATTTTCCCTTTGTCTTGATGTTCTCTGGTTGCCACAATATTTCAAGGTGTAGATCTCATTTTATTTGTCCTTTTTGAGATTGATTATGATCCTTGAATCTAAATATTCATACCTTATATCAATTCTATAAAATTCTCAGCAATTTTTCTCAAGTATTGACTCTTCCCTATTTTCTTCATTATCTTTTGGTAGAACTCCAAATTAGGTAAATATTAGACCTACTCATTTTTATTTTCCATATCTCTTTACCTATATATGAGACTCTCCATATCTTTGTCTGATGCATTCCATATAGTTTCATCCATTCAGCAAATATTAATGACCTCTTGAGTGCCAGCCACTCTTTAAGGTGTGGGAATACAAAAGAGGAAATGTCCTTATACTTATATCCTATTTGTCTACATTTTTGTAGAAAGAAATATACAATGCACAATTAATTACATAGTATTCAAGTTGGCAAGAAGTGCAATCAGAGAAAAGTAAAGCAAGGTACGAGGGATGGGGGAGTGTTGCAGGTTTACAATCTTGTATAGAATGGTCGTGGAAAGCACCTTAAAGCAACATTTGGAAAGAGTCCTGAAGGATGAAAGGAGTGGGAGAGGAATGCCTTGGGCAGATGGAGAAGTAGGGAGAAGTCAGGGGCACGCCAGGTACTGTTTGAGGAAACACAAGGAGGGTGAATTGGAATGGGAGGAGAAGGAGTGGTGAGAGCTTAGTGATGCAGGAGGCATATAATGGAGCACCTTTGCAATGTTGAAAAGACATTGGCTTTGTTAGGGCTTGGTCAAAGGCTTGGCGTGATCTGATCTACAATTAAAAGGATCATTCCAGCTGCTGGATGGAAAGCTGGAGCAAGAGGGCCAGTAGGAAGAATGCAATCCAGGGAAGAGATAACTTCTAGGACCAACTTTTAAAAATTTTTGCCTGAATGAGTGGAAACATCTGAAATGCTGTTAGCTGGGATGGGGAAGATTGTGGAACAAGCAGGTTATGGAGAGAGGAATGAAATTAATTTAAGTTTTATAATGCTATTAGATGTCTAAGTGGAAATATAGTCAGCTGGATGTATAGGGTGGAAGTTCACTGGAGAGTCTGACCCAGACATATAAATGATGAGTTTGGACATATAGATGCTATTTGTCTGTGGAACCGGGTTAAACTACCCACATAGTAAGTGTAGATAGAGCAATGGTTCATTCCCCAGACCCACTGAGTCAGAAACTCTGGCAGTGGGCCCTGCAGTGTTTGTTTTAACAAGTTCTCCAGGTGATTCTGATGCATGCTAAGGTTGCAGAACCACTACTCTTGTTGATAGACATCATCAGCAAGTTTTGTCAGGAGATCTGTGACATCAGGCTTGCCATTTGGGTTTTCAGCTTCCTCTTTGAGAATATATGGTTATATTTCACTTTGATTTTCTATGTGATTTGTAGTAGACAAGTTTTTAGGATTTTGTGTGCATGAGTGTGTGAGTTCTCTTTTTTAACTTCTTGTTTTGAATTAATTTTAGACTTAGAAAACAGGACAATAATACAGTCCTCATATCCTTCATCTGGCTTCCCCTAATGTTAACATCTTGCATAACAATAGTACAATGACAAAAACTGGGAAATTAACATTTGTACAATACTGTTAATTAAACAATATTCCTAATTCAAATTTTCCCACTTTCCTTTTTCAGTTTTAGGATCCATTCTTGGATCGCACATTGCATTTAGAAGTTATCTTGTTAATCTCCTCCAATTTAAGAGAGTTTCTCAGTCTTTCCTTGTCTTTCATGAACTTGACACCTTTGAGAAGTATTTTGAGTTATTTTGTAGAATGTCCCTTAGTTTGGGTTTGTCTGATGTTTTCTCATGATTATAATGAGGTTATCTGTTATGGCATGAATACTACAGACGTGATGTTGTATCCTTATTCATGCATTCTGAATTTTAGAACATTCTGAATTTGTACTTCAGAATGGGTTCATTTGGGTTTCCGTAAGAAAACCCATCTCCTTGGTCTCTGGGCATTTTTTATTACAAAATCTCTTTCCAGGTTAATCCTTCTCATTTTCTATAGAACATCTATTTTAATATTGACTCAATATAGTAGTTGCTAGCAGATTTAAAGAAAACACAACACATAGCCTGGGTATTTTATGGGTGAATAAAGTTAAGAGTAACAGATTTCCAGCAAGACAAGAACTCTCTCTTGGAAATCACTCTCTTCTCCTTGCAAGTGGTGAGAGGGGTCAATGGTGATTCTGTTGGAAAATTGTTAAACCCTATTCTAAGCAATAAGACAGATATTGATTTCTCTGGCTGGCTTGCTTTAGCTCAGGTGATCTGTCCTGAATTGGCATTTCCCTACCATCAGAGTAAAATGCTGAAGTGGGTTGGGGGAAATAGAAAAGAAGGCTGCAAGGGACTCTTCAACTGTGGATCAAAGAAATCTGCCTGAGACGTAGGAAGAAGCATTTCTTCATATGGTAGAGCCTAGCTCACCAGTGGACAACATTGGTTTTCTGGGAAATGCCTCAAAGTATTTAAAGCTTTTAACTTGCTTGGTCTGTCTTTTGTATCTTTCAGAAGCTCTGTAAGGGTAGTTGAAATGGGTGGGATAATTAGTTAAATTTCAGATTTGCTCAATTGGGGATGCTTATGAGAAAGCTAGATAGACTTTTAGATAAATGAGTTAGTAGCTCTGTGTAAAGTTTGAGAACAAATATATAGATGTTAGTGGAAAAACTGCTAAACAACCAGAATTTAGTAGGATATTGTTCCAGTTTGCTAAAGCCACTGGAATGCAAAATACCAGAAATGGATTGGCTTTTATAAAGGAGATTTATTGAATTACAAGTTTACAGGTCTAAGGCCATGAAAGTGTCCAAACTAAGGCATTAACAAGAGGATACCTTCACTGAAGAACGACCAGTGGCATCTGGGAAGGCACGTGACTGGTGTCTGCTGGTCCTTTGCTTCCGAGTTGTGTTGCTTTCAGCTTCTGAATCCAGTGGCCTTCTCTTTAAGCATCTGTGGGTTCTCTCTTAGCTTCTCCAAGAAAAACCCTGGGCTTTATCTCTTAGCTTAGCATTCCCAAACATCTGGGTCTATGTCAGCTCTGGTTTCAGTGGTTGTCTCCAAAATGTCTCTGGTTGTTTTGTCTATAAGCATCTTTCTTAAGGACTCCAGTAAACTAATCAAGATCCACCCTGAATGGGTGGGGTCACATCTCTATGGAAATAATCTGAAAAGGTCCCATCCACAGTTGGATGGGTCACATCTCCGTGGAAACAACCTAATCAAAAGATCCCACCACAGTAAGTCTGCACCCACAAGATTGGATTAAAAGAACATGACTTTTGTGGGGGACATAAGAGATTCAAACCAGCACAGATATAAACTATCAATCACATTATCAATTCTAATCATGTTTTGTCAAATCTGTAATAATACCTGTTGTAGATCCTATAGCTTTTCAGTAATTTAGACATTTTAAAAAGTTCAGGTGTGGTTAAAAAATTTAATATCTCCATCCCTTGTAATAATATGCAGACATAAAGAAGAATGGGGACACTTATTATGTTCTGATATAGGAAGATCTGCATAATCAATTGCTAAGAAAAATGCAGGGTAACGAGAGGTAGAGGTCATATCCAATACTAACTCCCCCCCCCCCCCCCCCCCACTTCTCCAGCATTCAGATTTGCCCTTGAATTCATAATAAAGCTCTGGTTTTAGCCATCTGGGGTATCTTGCTACTTTCTAACTCATCTTCTTGCACACCTGCAGTGAGCACACACATATACACGCTCAATATTGTATCAGTCACAGCCTGATACACATCATGTCATTTTGTTTCTCAGAGTAATCCTGTGAGGAGAGGGATTCAAATACTAACTTTTATATAAAGTGAATAGACACATGAATCTGTTCTAAAAGACAAAATTCTTTTCCTTTTGTATAAGAAAGCAACTCATAAGGATTTAATAAAAGTTCTTACCTATAGAATATGGGAAGGGTAGGATTGGATAGTATATCTTGTCACTGTTTGGTTTTGAAATATATGGATGATATTGATTTAAATAAAAAATAAATACATTAAAAAATGCCCTGGAAGTATAAAATTGAAGTCCAGTCCAGTGTAACTTAAATCCCAGTCTCCTTTTCTTTCCTCCTACAGTTCAGGCTGTCTTGTCAATAGTGGGACCTGCCGTGAGAATGGGGCGTGGTTGTCTACGTTACTGCTCTTCCAGTGTTGGCACCTTGGAATGAAGGGAGTCATGGTCTGCTTTTACTCCCCTCCGCTTCCACTTCTGGTTCTCTCTTCTCTGGAGTTGGGGATCTGGATGAAGGAATAGGATAAACAGCATAAGTTAGATAACTGGTAATCTGTCAGTTCTTCACTCTTAGAAGCCCTCTCCTTGACAGGCATCCAATGCTGACTGTCCTGTGAGACGCAGCATAAGTCCTTTAGGGACTCCTATGGGAGCTCTGTCCCCTGCCCAGTACCCTGGCATGGGGGATTCTGGCTTGACATTTTCTGACCCTCCTCTCCTGCAGAATTCCTCACAGGCTCTTGGTGATGAGGTTCATTTACCCTCTCACTCGGGTAGGATACTTGCTACACAACTCAAGCTATACCATCTTCCACAGTGTCTCTTTGGTGTATTAGAAATGCAAACATTTTTGCTAGATCAAAGGTCATACCCTCAACTCTACCCTGCCAGTCTTTTCTGAAGTTTCCTCTTTTGCTGCTCCTGTAGCCTGAGAAGGCAGCTCAGAAAGTCTGCTGTATAACCAAACATCAAACTGGATGATAAGACACCAGTCACCCTCCTGTAGACAGCCCCGATTTCTGTAAGTGAAGTTTCTTGGGGTATCCCTCATCTGTATTGCTGGCAGGGAAGCATCCTTTCCCTTCCACTGTGGGGAGGGCAGGGAAAAGTTCCAGCACTTCCAGACAGCCAATGACTCACCACTACAATGATTCTTTCCACTCTCCGTCTCCCGTTCTTCTTCACATAAAGAATGGGGTGTGTGGCAGGTGGTAGCTGAACTAAAGTAGCAGAGCTTGTTTAATGGCCTTTTCAAATTCCTATGATGGGATCTCCCACTGGTTTTTGGGGTTCTCTTTAGAATAATGACTACTTGATATCTCTTTGTCTTCACCATTGGTTTCTAGTCACCAATTCTCAGGCAACAGGAAATATTTTAGTTAGCATTGTGGATTAAATTGACCCAAAGGGAGAATAGGTATTTAATTTGCCTTCCTCATGATGCCAAGTGTGATGTGCACAGGGTAAGTATCCATAAATGACTCTTGAATAAAATGATGAAAGAAAGGAAAGAAGGAAGAAAGAATGAATAACTAAATGAAACAGTAAATCTATTTTTTTTTTTTTTTTGGTAAATCATGTTTAACACTCAAATTAAATGGGTGAAAGTATATCTTGACAGTAAACTATAAGGTAACAGAGAATAAGATGGAGGGAAGGAAAGAAGGCATAAACTCTTATCAGCTTGTTCTAATGCTCAATTGCTTGTCCATGAAGCACTCCAAAATCTATGAGGGCAATCACATTGTACAATAGTTTTCCCAGTTCTCAGATTTTTACATAATTTTACCTTAAAATGTAATATAGAATAAAACATACTTTAATGTTCTAAAGAAAATGAATAGGAGCACTGGAATTTGAAGCCATTTTAAATAAGTTTTCAATATCTCAATTTAAGGTCTGCAAAATGTGCTAAATTTGCATAAATGTTTCACCTGTTTGGCATATGCTTTTTGTTATATTATAGATAAATAAAGTACCCTACCGTTACATCATTTCAAATTCATTTCCTACTGGGCCACTGCAAAGTCTCAGTTGACCAGATCTATCAAACAGTGATATTTGCAGCTGCAGAGCTGCCAGCCTGTCAGCCTGTGTGAATTCATCCTTCTCAGGACAGCGAATCCCAAAGAGTAAAGAGAAAGCATTAGCCACTCAAGCAGATATCTCTTACTAAGAAATTTCTTTAGAAAATGATAACTTTTCAAGAGCCTACTGTTAAGAGTTGCAAATATAGTACGATTTTACCAGCTGGTGATGGAATTAACTATTTCAGGTTGCCCCTCCCTTTGACAGTGCATATTGCCAGACAAATTGAAGCTAATTAGAATAGTAAGAATGGTTTCTTAAGAGAGGACCTGATGGGTTTTTTTTTGTTTGTCGTTTTGTTTTTTTTTGTTTTTTTTTTTTTTGTATAAAGATTCTTATTGCTTTTTTCTTGAAGCCTTCCTTGGCTTCAGTAACATACATTGTCCTTTCCTTTCATTAAACAACCTTTAGTATAAATTCCCATTGCTTACTTTTTTATTTTTTAAATAAATGAAAAACAAATTGTGAATTTTGTTTTAATTTTCTCTTTGTTCATCCATTCCACTATTTTTGAGTGTTAGATACACAGTAATGAGAGGTGAGTAAGATGATCCTTCTATTAAAAGATTGTGTTAGGGTTTTCCAGAGAAACAGAACTAAGCAGATGTATATATGTTTACATATAGATAAATACACATGCATTTATATAAATAAACATGCACACACATGTATGTGAGGAGATACATTTTAAGGAATTGGGTCACATGATTGCGGAAGCTGGCAGGTCTGAATTCTGTAGGACTGTGAAATTCAGCTCAGAGTGATATTGAAATCTTAAGTCCAGATTTCTTAGGAGAAGCCACAAAGCTGGAAATTCAGAAGAGTAGAGGATGTAATTTTGAGGCAGAATTCTCTCTCTTCTTTGGAACTATCAGTTCTTCACTTCTATTGCCTCTGCCTGATTGGACAAGGCTCATCCACATTATTGAGGGTGATCTCTTTTGCTTAAAATCAACTGATTATAGATGCTAATCTCATCTATAAAATACCTCCATAGAAATGTCCAGGCCACTATAGACCAAACAACTGGACACACATAACCAAGCCAAGTAGACACATAAAATCAACCACTGCAAAGATCTTGCAATCTAAGAGGAGTACAGGGAAGAAAACCAGCAATTGTGATGCAGTGGGGAAAATCCATTGCAGCATTAAGGATGGAATGCTTTCCCAACCTCAGACTGGGGTGTCACGAAGTGCTGTACATAGGAGGTACTATAGAGCTGAGTGTCCTACACTCTCCATCTCATTCAGTCCCAAAGGGATGCAATGTCTTTGAGCATTTACAGCAGCATCTGGCACTTAATGAAAATTTTTGAATGAATAGATAAATGAATGAAGCATAATGCTTTCTAAGAGATAGTTTCCTAAGCACCAGGAACTAAAATGGAATTACTCATCATAAATCTGAAACTAAAAAGTATTAAGCCACAAGTTTTAGTAGTTGAAAGCAATGTAAACTGCTCTGGCAATTGCCTAATTGTCACCTTCCACTGCATGATCAACCTTGTAAACAAAAAGCCCACATGAGTTGTGATTGACCAGCAAACTTATTTAATAACCATCTGTCATGAAACATATTTCCTACTCCATCTGTTCTGAAATGAGAATAAGATGAAAAAAAAATATGTTGGGTTCAGCAGCTTTGCTCACTAACCAACTTACAAGTAAAGGCTGTAAACCCAGCAGATATGATGAATTAATGTCAGAAAGTAGCAGGATCCAACTCCAGAATAAAAGATAATAATGATAATCAAGTTTCACATGGCAGTGCTGTCAGAAATAATTTGAGGAGATGAAACCGTTAGTTCTCTGTTTGAATAAAAATAACAGAAAAGTTGAATTTAGTTTTAATGCATTTAGTTTAGTTCCATTTAGTTTTTGCTATTAGTTTTAAATAATTGACCTCCTCTTGATATAGACTGAGCAACTAATGATTGCACTTGAATAACCAATTCCGAAGGAAGAAAAGGAGTTTAATTTATATTCTTCCTTTATCCTTTTCCTTTTTCCTCTTCCTTCCCTTTCTTCTCTCCTTTCCTATCCTTTCCATCATTTTTGTAGTTGTGACTACCCAACATCTTCCAATATCTTCTTTCCTCTAGTCCATCAGTACTAGAACAATTAACATTGGCTGGACATGTAGGTGCCCCAAATGAAGACAAGTGTACCTGGCCTTCCCAGCAGGTTCTGATCCAGAGGAATAAATGGAAATTGTGTGAGAAATGTGATACATCAGAGATAGGGCCATGCCTATCCAGCTTTTTTCTTCTTTTTTTCTTACTAAAATGAGGATATGATGGCCAGATCTTAGACTCTGAAGCACAGCAGTAGTTTTTGGATAGTAAAACAATGAGATAGAAGAAGCCAGGATCCTACCGGTGCTGGACTTATGTGAGAAAGACAGAAACATTTGTCCTGTTTGAAATACTCTAATTTTGAGGTTTGGTCACACACAGCCAAACATAATATATTTGCATTATTTCATTCACATAATGTTGCTCGGTTCATTAATTCATTAACCACAGCACAGTGGTCCATGGATGAGAAGACAAATGGCCACTCGATGAACATATGCTGAAATTAGTACATGTGAATTTCTGTTCCATTCTACTCTGTCACTGTGTGACCTTGAGAAAGTCACTTCATTCCCTGAGCCTGAGTTTACTTATCTATAAAATGATATCTTTAGACCGGTGACTCTCAACTGGGGACAGTTTTTTCAACTATGGGATATTTAGCAATGTCTGGAGATATTTTGGTTGTCATATATGATTGGGTGCCACTGGCATATAATAGGTAGAGGCCAGGGATTCTGGTAAGTTTTCTGCAATGCACAGGACAGCCCCCATGACGAAGAATTATTCGGTCCAAAAGTCAGTAGTGCCAAAGTTGAGAAACACTGGGTTAGACAAAATATCTAGGTTCCTTTCTAAGTTTCAGTAATTCCTTCAGGATTTATTCATTCAGAGGCTGGTTATGTAGTTCTTGTAGTTACTTTGGAATTAAGTAAAATAACCCCCTAGACAATGAAACAAAAAGGAAAATCTATTTTGTATAATGAGTTCTGTGATAGGGCAATACCAAATGTTGGTTATATCAGCAGTGATTGTTCCATCTTTCTGCTTTGCTCTATTCAAGAGCTTTGTTGTCTCTAAGCTTTGTCTTCCAGCTGTAACTACTTTGGATTTTGTGGCAGACTGAATTACGCACCCCGATTTAGACATAATCTTAATCCATATTCTTATGTGTGTGACCCCATTGTAAAGAGGACCTAATGAAGATGTTATTTTTAGTTAAGGTGTGGCCAAACTTAGTGAGAGTGGGATTACTGAAGACCTTATAAAGAGAGAGCCATAGGAAGGAGCCAGAAACAGGAAGTCAGTGAGAATCTACAAAAGAAACGAGAGGCCATTGCCATGTGATGGGAAAGCCAAGACACCTCAAGGATTGTGGGCAAACCAGCACTGGAATGCCGTGGTCTTTAGGGAGAAAGCAAGCCTTGCCAAAATCTGATGTTGGATTTTTGGCCTCCGAAATGATAAGCTAATGAATTCTTGTTGTTTAAGCAACGCTTCTAGCCTCCAAAACTGTGAGACAAAAAGTTCCCATTGTTTAAGCCAAACCATTGTGTGGTATTTGTCATAGCAGCCTAGCAAACTAAGGCAGATTGCAAAATGGTAGCTGTAGTTCTAGATGTCTTATACAAAGAAGAAAACATGAAGCAGAAGACAGCAACTTTTCCTTTGTGTGTCTATTTTTATTGGCAAGAACAATCTTTTAATATGCCCGTAAAATACTTCTCCAAACAACTCATTAGCCAGAGTTTCTATTTGTTTCCTTGTTTTTAGGTGACATCTGGAGACAGTGGGAGACATCTTATAAAAAGAAGCAGATTCAGTCTGAGGACAAAGGTAATCTGCTGACGATAGCAGAGCAGAAAGATGGAAAGAGCCTGGGTCCTTGATGATATCATTGTGTTGCTGAGGTACCAATCTTAGAAATTTCTTACCACAGAAATTTTTATTACATAAAAGAAATTTTCCTAAGTATCACCTGACCTTAATCACTGGAAAAAATAATGAGAATATCGCTCCCTTTAGGATGTGGTTTGCCCAGGCTGTGGTGAGGACTCATTTTCCCAACTCATATGGCCAGGAGGAAAAAGGTGGATGATTGAATGCAATCTGGGCTGTGTTAAAAAGGGAAAAGGGGGAAGGATGGCTGTTAAAAAGGAGACAGTGTCTGCTTGTATGTACTATGCAACAAGCACTGTACAGGAGATGGGTTTTAAAGACGAATATTGCAGAATCTGTGTGTTCATGGAGATCCCACCTTTTGAGAAAGGAACATGAGTAAACAATATGTTGTACAGCATAATTCATCATTGTTTAGACTAAAATAGTGCTAAGCCAAGTGGTGGCAAGCAGGAGATTCAGATTATCAAAGCAGTTAAAAATACAAATGAGTTTAGGAGTTGGAAGATAGGTAAATTATCATGTTTTTGTCATGGTGCTTTGGTAAAATAATAGCTGCAAAAATATATAATGGAAGATTTCTGGGAGGAAGTAAAATCAAAGTGTAGAGAGTACTTCCTTAGATTCTTTCTGGAAAAATGTATGCTGTCTATTATGACAATATAAAAAACAGTAACATCTAAGAAATGCTGTCTGTGAAAACAAGCACTGTTGACAGTTTTCATCTGCACTGTTCTTACTGTGCTTTTGCAATCTTCTGCTCTATATAAAGATCTAATTTTATATGAGTTTGTTTTAGGGTATGAAAAAATATTGTATGAGATCTCCAAGCAGTGTAAGATATAAACCATAGTGATTTTTCATTTTGTAGACTGGCTAGATTTTGTGTTGTTGGTGTTTGTCACCACATATTTTGTCTTTGATAGTCTATTTAGTTTCTCTCATTATGTCATGCATTTTATTTCTTCCTCACCTATTAGATTGAAAGCTTCTGAAGAGAAAGCATTTGAAGTTAATGACCATCTGTATCCTATCATAATAATAGGAAATACCATAGGAATAAAAGGGAATTTAAAAAAAGGAATGACATCAAATAGAAAATCTGTCTTCTAGGGCTGGTGATAATGCTGTGATTGAAACCAACTTTTGTCACTGAGGTCTGTTTATCTTTTATGTGGTGGGGGATGGTCCAAGCATGGCCTGCTGCCTTTTCTTGTGACCCACTAATAAACCCTTTGCTCAGGACAAGATGTGTTAGCCTAGTTCCTAGGATGGAATGACGGATGTGGGCTGACTCCCTTCTTGGCAGTGCCTGGAGGTAAAACTCATCCTCTAGCACATAGTGGCCTTCTGGTGCATTCCTGCCCCTTCTGCCCTGATTATATGTAAACATTCACTGGGGACTGACTGGCCAGGTATGTGCATTTTATAGCACCTGGCTCATTCCCCAGTTGCTAAATCTATCCCCAGTAGGGAGGGAGCGGGGTCCCTCACTTCCAGCACACAAGACCAGCTCCCTGTGTAGACTGCAGAGCAGATCTGTTGGCCATGGGGAACAAAGCCCACTAGTGAAGCTGACCTTGCTTTGTCTCTTCTCTATGTGAAAGCCTGTATAAGTCATGTTTTTTGTTGCTGATTCTTACACCTGCATGCACTGGGTTGACAACTCTTCGCTGTCCTCCGTGCTGTAGGACTCCTGACTTGTAGTTGGTAATGGGTGTCTTTCCCTTGACACTTGGTATAGAAAATGTTAAGTTTGGGTAATTTTAGCACTTTCGTTTGAAAATGGTGACTAAACAGGAAAAATGAATTGTTCCAAATCTCACAGCTAAGAAGGGTGTGAGTGGAGACAAGATGCCAGAATGTAGATACATAGCTCTGGCTCAATTATAATGTCAAAATTGGAGCAAGCAAAACTGAAGGTAGGATTTGGAATGGTTAACAGGACTGTTGCTACCATTTTTCTCATTTCATTGTGAATACTGAGAGATTGTCTTTTTGGTCAGCTTTTATGCCTTGAAATTCTGCCATATACAATTTTCCTTGACATTTACATTGAGAATAACTGAAATGGAAGCTAAACACCTCCAGCTGAGTCAAAAGGAGTCTTCTACTAAATTTCTCTTTAATGTTTTGGCCAGCAGTGACATTTCAGAACATTTAATTTGGCCAAGTTAAAAGTTCTTTGGTGTTGTCTTTCTTTCCTTTTTTGTTCCACTTTTGCAGGGGCGGTTTGAGATCTACTTTAACCTAATTTTATTTTTGACAGGCCAACTGTACCAAAAAGAATGAAATTATAACCTTTTCAGTTAATTGTTGTGATTATCTACTTAGCATCATGTGCTTGCCTGTCACACTAAGGAGATGCCTGCTGTGAGATGCAGCTAGTAGTTAGGTCTGAAGGGTGTGACTTAAGATTTCATTAAAAAATATCAAAACATTACGCACGTTAGGGAATAGAAGAGAAGATCAGCACCTGAGTAATTTGTCAATGAATTAAAGTTTTCTGTATTTGAATGAATGACTAAACACTTTTCAACTCTGACCCTTCTATATCTTAAGGACTGGAAGGGGAGTAGTGAAGATGGGATATAGGGAGTCATTAAAAATCATTTTCCAAGGGAATGACATGAGGAGGCAGCTGTGTAAGTTAGGGCTGGGGATGAGAAGAGATGGAGCAGTTCATGAAGGAACTTGGTCAAGCACAGTAGAGAAAGGGACCAAACTTTTACTTAAGGCAATATCCTCAATAGCTTCTTTCTAATGACAGCCATGAAGTGGCTTTTGATGCATGGGAATAAAAGCATAAAGGAGAACAGGAGCTATGGAAAGGAGGAGTGACAAGTAGGAAAAACATATACCTTGGAGAAGGGATGCTTTGGGACATGGTTTCCATTTAAAGATTTTCATCAGAGGACTCCTTTGCCTTTTCTCTTTGGTCCAGACACATTACTGGGATGAAGGACAGTCAGGACATTCTTTATGAATTAATTTTTTCAGGAAGGGATAATAATGTCCACATTACGATTTCAATTTCTATTATCTAAGGACAAGGAGAATCAGGGCTCATGATTATATATAGGTCCAGGACCAGAAAATCTCGTGGCTAAAGGCTCTCTTGGTGTTTGCTGTGAGAACCAGAAGCTCCTTTTTATGGTTCCACTCCTGAAACTATAACCTTATTCTAATTGGCTTCAATATTATTCATAACTCAAAGATAATTAAAGTGTGTTCAACACTTTAGAGAGGGCACCAAAAGTCAAATCCTTACTTAGGACTTCCTGATCTATTACTTCCATGGTGTCTGACCTCAGAAAATGTCAATATAATATCTTCTGGGCTTTGTAGTCCAGTAACCTTGTCTTGTTTCCTTAAAAGAGTTGATAAGCTGTCTTCTAAAATTTAGATGTTATACTCAAGTAAGTCTCCCTCATTTGGGACAGAATAGTAGAGGAAGTTAAAATAAATTGACAGCAGCCTAATACCTCACTTTGAAGAAGTTTCTTAAATACCATGTAGAAAAGAGAGGGCATGACTGCTATGTATCAGACACTGTGCTATTCCTTTAAGTACCCATTTTTTTAAGGCCTATATTCACATAACAAGAAATCAGATTGAGATTGTGGGTCTCCTGTATCTAGTGTATGTTAATTTAGTTATTTAATTCATTTGGATGCACATTGATCATAAAACCCAGGTGGATAGTTAAGCTAAATCTGAGATTGGGAGAAGGTGTGATAAGTAGTGACACTCTGATTTTTCCATCCTAATAATTGTTGAAGATTAGCATTTAAACACCATGTAGAAAAAAGAGGGCATGACTGCTATGTGTCAGTCATTGTGCCCCAGTCTGCAGCAGGGAGAAGGAATTTTCTTATGACCAAGGACAAAATAGACTCTCATAAGATACAAAATTAGACAATGATCACCAGTAATCTGAAAATGACTGAGCCCCATATTAAGGGCCAGGAATTTTTTTAGGCATTTTACTTATGTTATATCTTAGTGAAATCTTACTCTTGTGATGAATGATGCTTATTGCTCCTCAGTTCTACACTTGCTTCTCTAGACTCCTTTCTATTCCTGGAGCTAGAAGCCTGCTTTTGACAAATCCATGCTCTTTTTCCAGACAGATTTCTGTTAAGCTCTGCCAGTGGGTAGTACCAGCAGGAGACTGGAAGGTAGGAGAAAGGGAAAAGATGGGCCTCCAGTCAGTGATGATGACAGAAATGGTGCTAGCATCAGCATTTTAGTATCAAACAAAAGTGTTATGTATGAGCTGGAGCTTGATCAGGTCTTCAAGGCAGAAATAAAATGCATGAAAAGGTGGGTTATACTCTCAGCAGCTGCTGTGTGGTCACTGGTCATAGCATGTAGTGTAAATTCTGAAGCAGTTGGCCATATAGAATGATAGGATGGACTATTGAGAATCAGTTTTGAACCCAGAAGAGAAAGGAGAAAATGATGCAATGTGCATTCCCATGTGATAGGAAAGCCAAGGACCACAGATCACCATCACCCAGCCCCAGAATTCCACAGTCTTTAGGGAGAAAGCCTTGCCTGGCTGACACCTTTGCTTTGGATGACTTCTAGCCCTGAAATCATGAGCCAATATAGTCTTGTTTTTGTAAAGACTTCTATAAGGTCTAGAGTAAAAAGGATTAAGATTCATCCCAATCCTTCATTTCCCATGTGATAGGAAAGCCAAGGACCACGGATCACCAGCAGCCTTGTGAAGTTGGGAGGCTTTCCTATAGCATATGGTATATGATTTGAACCAGTGTGTGCTGTATTGTGCTATTTCCCTAATAGCAAGAATTTAAAATCGGGAGTGGAAGAAAGGGTGACTTCTATAACTAAAACACCTAACAACACAGTCACAAATGTTTGCTTTCCATCCTCACAATTTTAGGTGCTCCTGGTTTAGGAGTTTTAGATATCTCAGTAGAAAATCTTTTAGGGGTCACAACATTGTTTTGAATAAAATTGAAGTTGGGACTGCTCCCTAGTTATATTGGGCTCTTCAGGCCATTGAACCACAAGGCAAATGATGGGGGTACCAGACAGGATGGAGTAATAATTCTGATTTTCTAGCAGAAATAGGATGTTGTTGCCCAACGGAGGCAGAGAAAACAAAGAAACACAGGGAATTCACTGGGGCTCCTTTTATACTTCCATGTACAGTAATAAAAGGTAATAGAAGATTATAGCAACCTGATAAAAGCAGACCAGTCAGAAATTGGAACCATTAAGAATAAAGATTTAGGTTAATACGCCAGGTTAAGAATCCCAACAAGCCGAGGAGTTGGCTGGGGCAAAGGAAAATGCTGATAGGTTGTAGAATAAGGAGGTTAAAAGTATCGCTATGATCTCATAGCCAGTTAAAGAAATGAGGGCTACACCAACTGTGCGTGTTTTTCTATTTGCTTGCCATGCTCATATTTTATATTTTTTTCAATTGTTCCTCTCCCTTTTTCCTATTATATTATGTAAGAGCTGTTAAAAATACTGTTTTTAGGTAACAGTGTATCTAGGTGGGCTTGTGACTAAACTGGAAGTGGAATTAATATAATCTAGTCATTCATGTGACTGAGGGTGTGCTCTTTTGGGGGGGTGTGGTAACTTGAAGTTATGAACCCCAGAAAAACATGTTCTCAATCTTAATCCATTTGTGTGGGTGTGAGCCCATTGTAAATAGGACCTTTTGATGAGATTACTTCAGTTAAGGTGTGGCCCTACAGAGTGAGGATGGGTCTTAATCCCATTACTGGGGACCTTATAGAGAAGGCCATGGAAAGTGAAAGTCTTGGCAGGAAGCAAGAAGCTGGAAGTGAATGGAACCCAGAAGAGAAAGGAGAAGATACTGCAATGTGAATTCCCAAGGACCATGGATCACCAACAGCCAGCCCCAGAATGCCACAGTCTTCAGGGAGAAAGCCTTGCCTGACTGACACCTTGATTTTGGACAATTTCTAGCCTCAAAACCATGAGACAATATAGTCTTGTTTTTTTAAGACTTCTATAAGGTCGTGAGTAAAAGGATTAAGAGTCATCCCAATTCAGTTGGGCCACAACTTAACTGAAGTAACCTCATCAAAAAGTCCTACTTGCAATGGGTTCATACCCACAGGAATGGATTAAGATTGAGAATGTTTTTCTCAGGTACATAACTCCAAGCGACCACACTTTGGAATATCACTAAAGCCTTTTTTTCCCCTAAAATAATGCTTCTTTACAACCTATGATTTCTTCAACTATAGTTGCCATCCGAGATCAATCAAAAACACCTAGGTCAATAATGAGTTAAAAGAGCCTCATGTGTCAATGCTGGTTTCCTGGTAACAGAGTTGCGTACCTAAAGCATTGAAATTCATCCGCCAGAGGGTCTTGCTAATGGTAAAATTTAAGACATTGAGGAAAGTAAGTTATATAAATTATTTTGGTTAGGAAGGATTTAATAGTGGTCTGCAAATCACACTGAAGCAAGTAACAGTTTATTATGTCTGTGCATAAATTGTGCTTTTGGTCTATTACTTTGGGAAATCTTAGACACAAAATTCTTGCAGTAAATCCATTTGGGTTGATTTGGAGATTCTGCTAGGGACACTGAATTCACAAAGAAGGAATCTCATTTTCCCTGAGGTAAACAAGTCTTGAAATAAAGTCATTATAAATTACAGTGTGGCTTATTTACCATCAATACACACCCCCTTAATTAGGTGTTGGCTGGATCAATTGCAAGACAGCACTGGGTCAGGTCAACACTAGAAAAAGAATGATGAAGGGTCGCTTGGCAAGAGGCCAGTTGTAATGAATAAAATTGAAGTGATTTCTTTCTTATTGCAGAAACAGGAATCCCAGTTCCATTGCAGACACCTTGCCTGAAAGTCAGGAGGGTTGGGCAGAGCATGGACTTAAGAATTGGCCTTTTACATTATATGGAAAACTGGTTAACTCATAGTAATAAAATTATTCTCATTAAAATGATGTGATAGCATTTTCCCTCCTGTGTTATTGGCATTTTCATTTTAGAATTTTAGAATATCCTGGATGTCTATCAAGATAGCCTTGATCTGTCAAGGTATCTATCAAGATTCTGAGAATAGGAATGTTATTAAACACACACTTTATGGGGATTAGTTAAAAATATTCCCTATTCTGTGGCCCAGTAGTGCAACCTGTTATTATTTATCTTGAATAAATAATCAGAAGTATGAGTAAAGATTTATGTACAAGGAGGATTCTTAGAATGTTTTAAAATAGTGAAAATTTGAAAATAGCTAGCTTGAATGTCTAATTGTAAGGGAATGGTGAAATAAAGTATGGTGCTTATAAAAGCAGAATCATTAAATGGCTGTTAAATCACTTTCATATAAAATAAAATTCTTATGATATAATGTGAGCTAAAAAGGCAAGACAGAATATCATACCTAGAAAAATATAATTTTGTTTATATACACACAAATATATTTATTATAAAATAGAAGAGAATCAAATATCCTAAAGTGCCAATTATCTAAATATTTATTTCCTCTGTATTTTCTAATAATTATAAGTTGATAATGTATTACATTTAAAGTCAGAAACAAGTCACAAGGCATTTCATTTAAAAGTTTTATTGGAATGTCCCTACAAATCCTAAGTCCACTAATTCATTTATCCATTATTTTATAAACTAGAATTTATTGAGCACATTCTATAAACCAGGAATAATAACACATACACACACACATACATACACACACTTATCTCAGGTAGTGATAAGTATATATCACTATATAAGAAATAAAGGAATTGAGAGTAACAGGGTGGGATGGTATTCGAGGCAATGGAAGACCTTTATTGGGACACTTGATGGAAATAATGATGCTGGCCATACTGTTATCTGGGGAAGGAACATTCCAAGCATACAGAAGAATAAGTACAAAAGCCCTTGGGTTAAGAGTGTGTTTGGCATGTTCAAGGTGTATATAAAGATCAGAGTGGCTGGAGAGAGATGAGAAAGTTAAAAAAAAAAAAGTAGGAAAAATGGCAGAAAATGAAGCAGGGACCATACTATATGTTCTAGTTTGCTAATGCTGCCGGGATGCTAAATACCAGAAATGGATTGGCTTTTATAAAAGGGGGTTTATTTGGTTACACAGTTACAGTCTTAAGGCCATAAAGTGTCCAAGGTAATGCATCAACAATTGGGTACCTTCACTGGAAGATGGCCAATGGTGTCCGGAAAACCTCTATTAGCTGGGAAGGCACGTGGCTGGCGTCTGCTCTGGAGTTCTGGTTTCAAAATGGCTTTCTCCCAGGACATTCCTCTCTAGGCTTCAGCTTCTCTCCAAAATGTCACTCTTAGTTGCTCCTGGGGCATTTGTCCTCTCTTAGCTTCTCCAGAGTGAAAGTCTGGTTTCAACAGCCGTCTTCAAACTGCCTCTCATCTGCAGCTCCTCTCTCAGCTCCTGTGCATTCTTCAAAGTGTCCCTCTTGGCTGTAGTAAGCTGCTGCTTCTGTCTGAGCTTATATGGTGCTCCAGTGAACTAATCAAGGCCCATGCTGAATGGGCAGGGCCACACCCCCATGGAAATTATCCAATGAAAGATCTCACCCACAGTTGAGTGATCACATCTCCACGGAAACATCCAATCAAAAGTCTCCAACGTTTCCTGCCCACACAAGACTGCATCAAAGATAATGGCATTTTGGGGGACATAATACATCCAAACCAATAAGGCCATGAAAATTTTGGATTTTCCTCTTGGTGAGAATGAGAAATCGTTGGGAACCTCAGAGCACAGGAGTAGCATAATCTGATGTGGTTTCATAAAGGTTACTCCAAGTGCTATAGAATATGTATTTCATATAGTATATGTATGTACTCTTTACATGCTCTATATGCACTTTATATGTATTTTAACTACTATGAGAAATAGGCTTAGGGGGTGCCAATGTGGAAGAAGGAAGACCAGTTAGGAGACTTCCAACATAATCCAAGTGACGGGTAATGGTAGTTTTAACAAGGATGATAGCAATGGAAGAGGTGAGGCAAGGTCAGATTCTGGATTTAGTTGAAAGCACAGCCAATTGGATTGTAAGGTACAAATGAGTGAGGAATCAGGTTCGTGCCAAGTTTTGGTCTGAAAACTTGAAGAATGGAATATGCTTTATAGAGACAGGAGATCCTATGGGAGGAGTGGATTGGGGATTGGAGATGGATGCATAGACATTAATTTGAGGTGCCTGTTAGAGATCCCAGTGGATACACACACACACACACACACACACACACACATTAGCACATGTATTGTAGACATATAAAATAGAAGATAATTGGATGCAAAAATCTGGAATGAATGGGAGAGGCTGTGACTGGAGATATATATTTGATCATTACAGTTCTAGAAAGTATTTAAGGCTATGGAACTAGATGAGAACCTAGTTGAGTGTAGATGGAGAACATGTCTGAAGATGAGCCCTAAGACATTCTAATGTTAGAAGTTGGGCAGGTAAACAGGAACCATCAAAGCAGCTGATTATCTGCAGCGACTGTGAAACCATTATCTAGGACTGTGATTCTGTATTCCAGTGAACCTTTGAATTACCTAGAAATCTTGTTAAAATGCAGATTCTGACACTTTAAGTACAGTTGCTGTTTGATATTCTACATTTATAACACCAAGCTCCCAGCCAATGCCAGTTCTCCTGGTCTTTGCACCGCACTTTGAGTAGAAAGAATCTATGAGAGAATGGCAGAGTGAATTGACTAGGGGAATCTTCCTGTATATCTGAGAAGTTCTAAAGTTCCGTTTGAAATTTGTGATCAGGAATTTAAAGTGAGACTAGTTGGTAAAGTTGTGTGTGTTTTCCGAAGGACACTAGGCTATCTGAGCCCAGGTTTGGAGTAGGTGGAGATCACGATTTAATCTGTGCTGCATTTTGCTAAATGAGTAGGAACAGGGGAGAGAAGGGCAAATGAGTTGAAAGAGTATGCAAGGGAGAGATTATTATTATAGACTATGAAATATGAGGAAAATAGTGGAAGAAATGAAGACATAAAAGAGGTGATCAACCGTGAAAATTTGATCGGGTCAATAGGCTGGAGGTCCCAGTGGATGGGAGAATGTTAGGGTTAGGAGATGAGAGGGGCTGGGATGGAATAATAGGAGATATTAATAGAAAAATGACATGCTTGAGATTATGGAGGGCTTTCAACTGTAGTAATTTCAAGGTCTTGGTTATGACAATAGGTATAAGTAACTGAGGTGAAATGAGACTAAGTCAAACAAACTGAGTGGCCAGATATTGGAAAGATGATCTATGTGGAGATTAACATTACTGAGAATCAAGGGGAGAGACAGAAGGTGTGCTAAAATTTCAAGAAATTAGGGTAATGATCCTAAATTCCATAGATGGCTACTATAAAGAGAGATGGTGAGAGGTAGGGATGTGGTAGTTGCTGTGAGGTCACAAATATTTTCCATTTTTCTTTAAAGTCATTGGGTAGAAATGCCCCCAAAAAATTAGGCTTGCTCATGTGAATTGTTTTGGTCAATTACAGTGAGCATGAGATGTTGCTTCTGGAAGGCCATCTTCAAGGCTCAGTGCATGACTCCTTCCTCTGCCAGGATGAATGACAACATTTCAGATGATGCAGGTTCTATCTGCCAGGTTCCTAAATGAGGGTGACATGGAGTCAAGTTCTCCACTGACCATAGACCAGAGATGGACATGTTGTAAGACAGAAATAAAATCTTGTTGTTTTAAGCCACTAAGATTCTGGATTGATTGCTATTGTATTGTAGCAAGCCCATCTTGATAGTATGAACTTCAAAGAAACTTGGAATTTTGGAAGAGAAGACAAAATAGTCTGAAGTGCCATGAAGAGCAAGGACAATAGTGTTTCCATTCTAGGCTCAGTGGTACCAACTGTGTGGGAGAGAAAACGGAGGAATCTCTGTCTTCAGAAAAGATCAAAAAGAGGAGGAAAACAGTCAGAGAAGATATTGAGAATTTAGGATTATTTGGCTGAGGGCCTGGGGGTTGAAAGGGGTTGTGAAATTGGATCATGTTAGGAGATATGTAGAACCACCTGGACAAGTTAATACAGGACTTAAGGAATGTCCTGGGAGTCTTGTAGTAATCAAGAATACTGGGCAGCATCGGCAAACATTTCCTTTAGAGGGTGAGATACCAACTGTTTTAGGCTTTGTGGGCCAGGAGCAAAAAAAGCAGAGGGTCTTAGGCAGGTACGTATAAAGCTATTTAAAAGGTAACCATTTATTAAAAAAAATGACAGCAACTATTTTTTGGCTCTCAGGCCACACACAACCAGGAGGTGGGTTGTAGTTTGCTGATCCTGATTCAGAGCCTGATGGGATGAGGCCACCCTTGGTTTCCAAGAATGTCAATGCAATCAGTGTATAGTTACTGCAAAACCTACTCCTAGTATGGGGGTTACAGCAGCTGCTCCTACACCCTTCACTGTCACCCTCTGTTATCACTATCATCACCACCATGACCCCTACAAACCGTACCAAGATAACTACCATTCCTTCTAGCTTGTCATTCCCAGCACTTGCTAGGATTACCTAGCATTTCTGAGTATTTGGTCTTTTTTATGCTTTGCTGAGTACCAAAGAATCATTAGCTCATTTATGGTTCACCATAATCCTCTAAAGCTGACATTATCATTTTTATTGAAGGGTTGAGGAAACTGACCTAGAAAAGCTACGGTCGACCAGTAAAGAAGTAGCATGGGCTCCAATGCAAACAACATTCCTCTTTCTACACGTCACACCTAAAAGATATATCATGTCACACTTTTTGCCCCCCACCTTCTAGAAATTGTTTCTATTTTACTTTCCCTTGTTCAGAAATACTGATGGGTGAGGAAAGCAATCTATTTAATTAGCCCCAAATCTTGTAAATTCCTGTGGGTTTTGATATACTGAGGTTTTCTACTGTCCTGCTTTTTTCTGAACTATGTTATCATCTCTCCCAGATTGGTTGGCACTTGGCCTAAAATGACTATCTTATTTTGTTGTTTGATTTTATGCAGTTAGTTCTTAGGATTTTTAAATATTTGAAATTACGAGACATATAGTGGGAAAAAGAAGAGTGATCAAATTAGAGGTTTGTGACCTCAATTTCTCCAATCTGTTTGAAGTTGAGTCTCCTTTTCAATAGGAAGAGAAGAGATATTGAAACTAAAACAGAAAGATGTAGTTTCTTGTAGCCAGATAATGTTTGAGCTGTTTGAGTTGTCTTGGAGAAAAGAAAATTAAACTGAATAATGTGATTGAGATCTGTGGAAGAGGAATATTTAGGCAGATATGACTTAATCTACATTTAAATAAACAAGAAACAAAAGTTTTGTCAATGAGGTGAGTTCTTTGACTTTTACATTTTTCAAGGAAAAAAGAATTTGGTCCTAAATAAGAATTTGCCATAAAGTCTTATATTTTGGCCCAGTGTTCTTTGATTAGTATTTTAAAAGAGAAAAGACTATACTTGCTGCAGGGAGGTGGGTTTTCTTGTTTGTCTTTAAAAAAAAAAATTGTGCTCTAACACTTTAAAAGGTAAATTCATTTTGTTTGCATGTCAGTGTTGGATAAATGTTACCTCATTTCCTCTTCACTTTTAGTATTTAAGATTTCAAATAAATTTGCTTGTTTAAATTTTTGAAGAAGAGCAGTCCATACATTTATTATAGTAGAAACATGCACAGATGTGATGTGTTAATGTATCGAATATGGTTTCTAAATTGCACCCTAATTTTCTTAATTTCAACACATTTTCCTTTATTATATTTCTTTTCCCCGTAGGGATGGTTCCTTCTTTCCCCATAGTAGGAGGAGAATGAATTATAATTATTGAATAAATGAGCCAATATCAAAGCATCATAGACAGTTGTTACTGGAAGGAGTTTTAAACCAAAATATCGAATGTTCTTTTTTCTGTATATGAGGAAGTTAAGACAGATTGTTGAAATAGTGTGACCAATACAATATTATCCCAGGAATTAATGATATCTGCACTAGACTAAAAGCCCTCTGTTCTGGTTTGCTAATGCTGCCATTATGCAAAACACCAGAAATGAATTGGCTTTTATAAAGAGGGTTTATTTGGTTACAAAGTTACAGTCTTAAGGCTATAAAGTGTCCAAGGTAAGGCATCAGCAGTAGGGTACCTTCACTGAAGAACACCGATGGCATCTGGAAAACCTTTGTTAGCTGAAAAGGCATGTGGCTGGTGTCTGCTTGCTCCTAGGCTATGTTTCAAAATGGCTTTCTCCAAAATGTCTCTCTAAGCTGCAGCTGCTCCTTCTGTCTGTGAACACTTTTTTAGGAGTCCAGTGATTAAAGCAAGACCCAATCTCAATAGGTGGGGTAACACCTCCATAGAAATTATCCAAAGGTCTCACCCATAGTTGATTGAGTCACATCTCCATGGAAACACTCAATCAAAGGATTCCAACCTAATCAACATTAATGCTCTGCCCCCACAAGATTGCATCAAAGAACATGGCATTTTGGGGGATGTAGTACATCTAAACTAGCACACCCTCCAACTTCAGGGACTCATGAACACATTGATAACTTTAAGGCCATTTTGCTTGAGGACAGAAATTTGTTCAGCCAGAAACTTTTCAAACTAATCAATACATTTTGAATTATTTATTTTGATTGTTTCTTTATAAAAAATTCACATGCATTGTAAAATGAAGAAAATTAAAACAGTTGTAATCATGCCATGAGATTACCCCTATTAATATTTTTCTCTGTATTATTCTGATTTTTTTTTTTTTTTTTTTTTACCTTACATGTAGTTTTAAAGGGAACAGCAACAGTGATACTGTTAATATTCTTGTAATTTGCTTATCCTTTTAAACATTATTTTCTGGGCATGTTCTGATTTGAGAGCATCTTTATTAAATACTTGAGACGGAATATTTTTACATAGGGTTACAGGGTATCTTAGTTTGCTTAGTTTGCTCTGATAAATAACAAATGATGAGTTGGCTTAAACAAAAACATTTATTGTTTTACACCATTTGTCCACACCTAAATAGGATTTTCAAAACTCCTATTCACAAAGAAGCCCACATGCTAATCAGATTCATATTCAAAGACACTATTTACAAATGATTCACGCCCACAGGAACTTGGATTAAGTCTTAGACATTCTTTTGTAGGAAACATAATTCAGTCCCAAACACAAGGAATTATATCTATGTCTAAGTTTTTATCTATCCATATATATATATATATATATATATATATATATATATATATGTATATATATATATATATTCCTTTTAATTTCCTCTGTAACTATTTTTTATAAGAGAATAGGTTTACAGAAAAATCATGCAGAAAATAGAGTTCCCATATAGCCTGCCTCATGCACACAGTTTTCCCTATTAACATTTTGCATTAGTATGATACCTTTATTACAATTCATCAAACAATATTACTATAGTTATATTATTAACTCACATCCATAGTTTATATTAGGGTTCACTGTGTTTTACAGTTATATGATTTTTAAAAAATTTTATTCTGGTAACATATATACAATCTGAAATTTCCCATTTTAACCACTTACAAATATACAGTTCAGCAGTGTGAATTATATTCACAATGTTGTGCTACCATCACCACCATCCATTCCCAAAATTTTTCCATCACACCAAACAGAAATTCTGTACCAATTAAGTATTAGCTCACCATTCCCTACCTGCACCCAGCCCCTAGTAATGTGTATTCTAGTTTCTGATTCTTTGAATTTGCATATTGCAATTATTTTGTATCAGTGAGCTCATATATATTTGTTATGTTGGGTCTGGCTTGTATCTTCAAGGTTCAAGGTTGATCCATGTGGTAGGATGTATTAGAACTTCATTCTTTTTATGGTTGTATAATATTCCATTATAAATATATCACATTTTGTTTATCCATTTATCTCTTAATGGATACTTGGGTTGCTTCTGTCTTCAGACGATTGTGAAAAATACTATGAACGTCAGTGTGCAAGTATCTATTTGAGGCTCTGTTTTTCAGTTCTTTTGGGTATACCTGGAAGTGGGATTGCTGGGTCACATAGTAATTCTATTTTTAACTTTCGAGGCACCACCAAACTGTTTTTCATAGGGGCTGCACCATTTTACCTTACCACCACCAATAAATGAGTGTTCCTATTTCTGCACATCCTTTGAGACATTGGTTATTTTCCAGTTTTTTTATACTAGCTATTCAGGTGGGTATAAAATGGTATTTCATGGTTTTGATTTGCATTTCCTAATGGTTAATGATGTTGAACATCTTTTCATGTACTTACTGGCCATTGTATGTCTTATTTGAAGAAATGTTTAGTCAAGTCTTTTGCCCACTTTTAAGTTGGATCATTTGTCTTTTTGTTGTTGAGTTGTAAGAATTCTTTATATATTCTGGATATTAAACCCTTATCACATATGTGGTTTCCAAATATTTTCTCCCACTCTGTAGACTGTGTTTTTAACTTTCATGATAAAGTTCTTTGTTACAAAAAGTTTATAATTTTGATGAAGTCTCATTTAGCTATTTTTTGTTGCTTGTGTTTTGGTATAAAGTCTAAGAAACCATTGCCTAATGCAAGGTTCTGAAGTTATTTCCTTTGTTTTCTTTTAGGATTTTGTTCTAGTTTGCTAATGCTGCCAGAATGAAAAACACCAGAAATGGATTGGCTTTTATAAAAGGGGGTTTATTTGCTTACACAGTTACAGTCTTAAGGCCATAAAGTGTCCAAGGTAACACATCAACAATCGGGTACCTTCACTGGAGGATGGCCGAAGGCATCTGGAAAACCTCTGTTAGCTGGGAAGGCACATGGCTGGCATCTGCTCCAAGTTCTGGTTTCAAAATGGCTTTCTCCCAGGACGTTCCTCTCTAGGCTTCAGCTCCTCAAAAATGTCACTCTTAGTTGCTCTTGGGGGCATTTGTCTTCTCTTAGCTTCTCTGGAGCAAAAGTCTGCTTTCAGAGGCCTTCTCCAAAATGTCTCTGTAAGCTGCAGCTCCTCTCTCACCTCCTGTGCATTCTTCAAAGTGCCCCTCTTGGTTGTAGCAAGCTTGCACCTTCTGTCTGAGCTTATATAGTGCTCTAGCAAACTAATCAAGGCCCATGCTGAATGGTGGGGCCACACCTCCATGGAAACTATCCAATCAGAGTCATCACCCACAGTTGGGTGGGGCGCATCTCCATGGAAACACTCAAAGAATTACAATCTAATCAACACTAATATGTCTGCCCACATAAGATTACATCAAAGATAATGGCATTTTGGGGGACATAATACATTCAAACTGGCACAGATTTTTATAATTATGGTTCTTATATTTAGGACTTTGATCCATTTTGAGTGAAGTTTTTATTTTATTTTTATTTTTTTTTATTTTTCATGTGAAGTGCCTTTATTTAAGTTTTGAATATGGTGTGAAGTAGGGGTCCACCTTCATTCTTTTGCCTATGGATATCCAGTTTTCCCAGCACCATTTGTTGAATAGACTCTTCTTTCCTCATTGAATGGACTTGTCAAACTTGTCAAAAGTCAATTGGCCTTAGATGTTAGGGTTTATTTTAGAGCTCCTAATTTAAATCTCTTGTTCTATAAGTCTGTCCTTGTGCCAGTGCCACACTATTTGTTCTATTAGTGTAGAATTTTTTGGAAGTGTTTGAGCAGGATTGGTGTTAAGTCTTCTTGGAATGTTTGGTAAAATTCACCAGTGATGCCTTCTTGGCTTTACTTTTTTGGGAGGTTTTTCATTACCAGTTCAATCTCTTTACTTGTTACTGGTCTATTGCGATATTCTATTTCTTCTTGAGTCCATGTAGATAGTTTGTGTGTTTCTAGGAATTTGTCAGTTTCATCTAGGCTATCTAATGTTTTGCATGTTGTTCATGGTTTCCTCTCATTACCATTTTTATTTCTGTGGGATGGGTAGTAATGTACCCCCCTTTCATTTCTGATTTTAGTTATTTGCATCTTCTTTCTTTTTTCTTTGTCAGTATAGCTAATGGTTTGTCAATTTTATTGATCTTTTCAAAGAACCAACTTTTGGTTTCATTGGTTCTTTCTATTGTTTATTTAATTCTCTATTTCATTTATCTCTGCTCTAATCTTTGTTCCTTCCCTTTGCTTTGGGTTTAGTTTGCTCTTCTATTTAGTTCTTCTGTGTGTAGGTAAGGTGTCTGATTTTAGATCATTCTTCTTTTTTGATGTAATGATTTAGAGCTATAAATTTCTCTTTTAGCATTACTTTTGCTGCATCTCATAAGTTTGACATATTGTGTTTTCATTTTTCATTTGCCTCAAGATATTTCCTAATTTCCCTTGTGATTTCTTCTTTGAAACATTTCTTCTTTGAGCGTGTTGTTTAATTCCTACATGCTTGTGAATTTTCCAGTTGTTTCTCTGTTATTGGTTTCTAGCTTCATTCCATTGTGGTTGCAGAAGACACATGGTATGAATCGAATATTTTTAAATTTATTGAGACTTATTTTTGTCCTATCAGATTGTCTATCCTAGAGAATGACCCTGTTTCCTAAAGAAGAATGTATATTCTGCTGTAGTTGGGTAGTGTTCTATATTTTTGTTTGATCTAGTTGGTTTATATTTTCATTCAAGTCTTCTGTTTCCTTATTGATCATCTTCCTATATGTTCTATCCATTTTTGAAAGTGGTGTGTTGTAATCTTTTATAACCATCTGTTTCTCCTTTTTAAATCTGTCAATATTTACTTCATCTATTTTTTCGGCTTTACTTTTAGGTGCACATTTATTTATAATTGTTTTGTCTTTTTTTTTTTTTAATTCACCCCTTCATCAATTTGTAGTTTTTTTTTTTGTCACTTGTAGCATCACATCTACTTTATGTGATGTTAGTATAGCTACTCAGCTCTCTTTTGGTTACATTTCACATGGAAAAATTTTTTCCCATCCTTTCACTTTCAGCCTTCCTGTGTATTTGAATTTACCATGATTCTCTTGCCAACAACATATAGTTGGGTCAAGATTTTTTATCCATTCTGCCACTCTCAATCTTTTGACAAAGAGTTTAATCCACTTACATTTAAAGTAGTTATTGATAATGCAGGACTTTCTTCTGTCATTTTGCTATTTGCTCTTTTGAGTCTTAAACTTTTTTGCCACTCAATTCTTCTGTTAATACCTACTTTCATATTTATTTGTGTTTTTTCTTTTTTGTATTGTACCATTTCAAGTCCCTTCTCATTTCCTTCTCTATTTTTTTCACATATTTTCTTTGTGTTTACCACACAGTTTAAAACAGCATCCTTAGTCTATAACAGCGACATTTGATTTGACATCAACTTAACTTCAATATCGTACAGAAACACTGTTCTTATACCGTACCTTTTTGTTCCCTCACCTCTTTGTTTTACTTCTTACAAATTATATTTTTACACATTGTGTGGTCAAAACTATAGATTTAGCCTTTTATGTATTTGCATTTTAGAAACTGTAAGAAGTAAAAAGTGGAATTACATACAAAAAATAGAGTAGTATGAGTATTTATAATTACCCATATGGTTAACTTTACCAGATGTCTTTCTTTATGTCACTTCAATCCACTGCCTACTCTCCTTCCCTTTCATTCTGAAAAACTCCCTTTAGCATTGTTTGTAGGGAAGGTCAAGATGACAAACTTTTTCAGCTTTTGTTTTATCTGCAATGTCTTAATCTCTCCCTCATTTCCCAGAATCTATATGCCTCCCTCTACTCCCTGTGAAAATGACTACCACACCCAGTGTGTTCTATTGTATTTCTTAAAGATGGTAATCCTTTGCCCCAGGTACTTTGATGTGTTTGTTTCTTACATTGCTTTAGCTGTCCACAAGTCCCTTATGATGGTTGGGTTAATGTGTCACTTTGGCCAGGTGATGGTGCCCAGGGTCTAGTCAAGCAAGTACTGGCCTAAACATTACTGTAAGGACATTTGTAGCTGGTTAATAAACCAGAATGCTGGTTTATTAAATCATCAGTCAGTTGATTGCACCTGTGGCTGATTATATCAACGAAGGGAGTTGTCTTCTGCAATGAGAGAATTCAATCAGCTGGATTTAATCCAATCAGTTGAAAACTTTTAAGGGAGAAGAGAACTTTTACTTCTTCAGCCAGCCAGCCTCTCCTGGAGAATCCATTGAAGATCTACATTGGAGTGCCAGCTCACAGGCTATCCTACAGAATTTCTCTTCTTTAGCTAACCAGCCTCTCCTGGGGAGTTCCTTGAAGAATTTCATTGGAGTGGCCAACTCACTGCCTGCCTTATGGAATTTGGACTTGCACATCCTGCCCTATGGAGTTTGGACTCATGCATCCCCACAGTTGCATGAAAGTTTTATAAAATCTCATATTTACAGATATCTCCTGTTGATTCTGTTCTCCTAGAGAACCCTAACTAATACACTTCTGTAGGGCAAGTTCTGGGAGGGCGAGCCTGAGGGAAGCATTCTGGTTCTGTCCTTCAGTGTGCCACCAGATAGACTGGCACCAACATCCAGGGTATGTACATTGGAGTTACTCCATTCTCTCCAGAACAGGGCCTGGGACCCACAGTGGGAGTGCAAGCTGTCTACACATGGGGCCAGGGTGGGGGTGGGGAAGGGACAAACAAGGGCACCATGAGCTTCTCCTACTGGTTTTCAGGTGTGTTTTCTTGGTTTGGCACTTGCCCATATACTGCAATCCTTTCACTGTTTACTGGACTTCTGAGGAAGATGGCTCTGCCAGTTTTAGATAGCTGTAGAAATATTCTATGGAGGTACAAAATCCTGGAGCATCTTATGCTGCCATCTTGGTTGACCAGAAGTGTCTGTTTTCTGTACATTTCTTTTGATATGTAAGCTATTTATATTTTTAAAAATTGTACATAATACTAAGATGTCTATACAATTATGTGTTAGTGTTTTCACTCATCTATGATTATTTTCTTAGAACAATTTCCTAGAGATTGAATTTCTAATTGGTTCTTAAAAGTCAATTATTTTCACAAGTCTCATGTATCACCAAACTACAATTATTTAAAGTATGAAACTCTCCTTGGAGTTAAAAAGAAGTCCTTCAAAAATCATATTTTTATCCAGCTTTCTTGGACAGGAGGGCAGGTTGGAGGGGATAGGTGGATATCCCAGATAACAGAAACTTTATTTTTCTAAGTTCTGGCATTTCTAAAATGCTGACTATTTTATAGTTAACCATTAAACATCAATATCTTGCTTAATGTTAATAATGACACCAGTTGTTCAGCTATTTTCAATTATTCTAATTGTTTTATATATAGTACTTTGTCTATATACACACTCACACATGAAATACCTCAATAAATTATACAGTAATGGTTAGTTTCTAAGGCAGGGTGTAAATTTATCTCTTGTGGATGCTAGGAAATTCTATTACATTTTGTATCTAAATAATTGCATCAATTGATAACATAGTAAAGTAATGACAAACCTATTTCTAGAACCTGTCCACTCTACTGCTATATTCTCTGCTATCCATTGCAGTTTTCGCTACATAAACAACTCCCCATCTTCTAAAATTAAGTGCCTTCAAGTGACACGTAGATGCAATTTTAGTGAAATATGTGGGTGGAAAGTGTAGATTTTTTAAAGTAACCGAAGAAATAGAAAAGTTATATGTAAACTGAGTTTTTATATATTACGCAGCATATTTTCAATGTACTAGAGAAAGTGTCTCATTAAAAAGATTGTTAGATGATAACTTTAGGAGTTTTTTCAGGTGTATTCAAGTACTAACAGTCTTTGAAATAAAAAATTTCCAGTTATAAATGGATATAGCATTTCACAGATAATTCTCTATTAAGTGGTAAATCTGTAAACCTTGTGATGCTTCCCTACCAAGTCACAAGGAAGAATCATCACATTTTCATTATGGGTATTTCCAGACTGATGGGATTTAATAAATCATGAGACTTGAAGGAAGAGCTAGTTAATAGGTAATGGGCATTTGTTTGAAAAGCTTTTAAAGATGCTCCCCAGGAATAAAAGTGAAGGGAAATTGAAAAGGTTGATCAAGAGGTCTGACATTGACTAATTCATTTTTTTCCCTTTTTTGGGTCAAAATATCAGACATCTAATGTCAGACACAGTATATAAGTCATCAAAAACTAGAGCCAGAAGGGATCTTAGAATGCATTTAACCAGAATCTTCCATGTTTTAGATGATGAAGCTGAGGTCAGAGACATCCTAAAGGACAGCAGTGAGTTGTGACAGTTCTGGAATTAGATTCTAGGTCTTATTTCTTAATCCACAGCTCTTTCCTTGCATTGGTTTTGTTATCAGATGCATAGCCAGCTGTGCAAATACCTGGTTTACACTTTCACTGAACGGCCATGTTGGGTTGATTACACTTGACAATGTTCAAGTGGATGAGCTTTATTAATGGCCTCTTCTCTCAAAACCCGGATTTTACTCTGGGAAGGAAGAGACTGCATTACTTATCCCTTCCTGTCTGCAATTCCCATTTTCTTCTTATCTGTCTGCAAGCCAATTTTTGTTAGGGACATTTAGTTTTCAGGCCCTGTCTGTGATTGAATCTGTATGTCTGTACAATCACTACCTTTTCATTTTGTCTGCCTCCTACACATTCTCTTTATCTTCATTGTTATTAGATATTTCATTTGCCAGATTCTTTTCTCATTTGTAACCTATCACTTGATGTTATTATTTTCTCTCACTCTCAGGCTCATTTTGAGTAATGTGTTTTCCTCATGCTCCTTTCTCCAAGGAAAATAAGGAGGGAATACAAGGCAGAGGAGGGGAATTGTTCTTTCATAAGGAGTGAAAAGCAACTTCTCAGTTTGACTGGAATGGTGTCTTCTTTTTCTATAGCTTCTTTATTTTTTTTGAATCTTTTTAGGATAGAAAATTATCTCCTGAATCCCAGGTTATAACTGAATTCTCAGTCATTTCTCAGTTACTAAAGAATTCATTAACATCTTACTCACTTAAAATATATCAGATAGAAAACTAGTCAAAATAAATCAAGAAAGAAAATCAAGAGTAAGTTGTACTAATTAATTTACCATACTTCTATTGCCAAAACCTTATTATTCTTGAGACTTTAAAGTAAGGCTTATTAAAAAATACTGCAATTGATGTATTAATAGTAAGCTAAGTTCCATTGTTAGTAGGATCTTTTGATGAGGCTACTTCAGTTAGTATGCCCCACCTTCTTCAGGATCAGTTTTAATTCTATTACTGGAGACCTTTATAAACAGAATGAATACAGAGAGAGAGAGAAAGAGAGAGAGAGAGAGCTAGAGAGAAAGCCACAGAACCAAGAAGCTGAAATCAACAAAACCCAAAGAGGAGGGAGAGACCAGCAGATGCCACCATGTGTCTCGCCATGTGATGGAGGAGCCAGGATGGCGAGTTTTCAGGAAGAAGGCATCACCTTGATGATGTCTTGATTTGGACATTCTCCTGGCCTCAAAACCATGAGCAAATAAATTCTCATTGTTTATTCTGACCCATTTCATGGTATTTGCTTTAAGCAGCCTAGGAAAGTGGTTGTATGATCATGGGCAAAAGACTTTACTCCTCTGCTAATGGGTATAATATTATCTATCTCAAAGTCTGAACATATGAATTAAATGATACTATAATGCAAAGGGATTATCAAAGTGCCTGCCATTAGAAAATGCTCACACAGAGCTCTTGCTGCCCTTAGGATTTGCTTCTTTGCTTCAAGAATAAAGCACTGAATCCTATCAGGGGGAGACAAGCACCCCACCTTCCCTTATCCGAGATGTCTTGATGGGATAACTACCTGCTAACCTGAGTCTATAATGTAATATTTTATTATTGCAAGAAAGCTGTCAGATATCTTATTTCTGTCATGCATCATCTAATTTTACTAAGCCATTGATTAAAATCAACGAAGATATAGCCTCTGACCCTGTGGGCTTTTTAATATTGAAATCAAGTCAGGGAATCAATCAAGCTAAAAGAAAATAAATCTTTAAAACCCATTTGAGTTCACATCTTCAAGGAGAAACTTGAGTTTCTGGAATGAGGAATATTTACTAACATTGCCAGGTGAGTAACAGTTTCTTCCATTTCACATCTTTCTTTCCAAAGGAAGCATATGTGTGCAATTTTCATTTTATATACCTCTGCAGTAAAGTGTTAAATTTTGCTCAGTTAAAATTTATAAATTCTCAGCTATCTCTTAAACTCTGTGATCATGATACGTTTGTAGGGAACATTGGGAATGGGGGTTGGTGATTAGGAGTCATGCCCACATGTAAAGAAAGGGTGTTCAAAGAGAAAACAGAAATATAATTTTTACCTAATAACCAAAGCTGTGAATTGATTTAGGTTTCTCAAATTTATTTTGCAGCTCAAATGTGAGTAAGTTATAGCTATTTGGTACATTTCACTAAACTGGAGGCCCACTTGTCAAGATAGATCACTGCAGTTTTTTGGTAATGATCTTAACGAATGATATTGATAAAAACAATTACCCGAAGCCTAGACTCTACTGCCACGTACCAGCCCTGGGCTGGGCATCAGAGCAGGCCTTTGATACATGTTATATCACCTGACCTTCACAGCAATCCAGTGGGTTAGGTGTTATTTGTCCAGTTTTGTAGATGTGAAAACAAAGACCCTGCAGGATTAGTACAATTAGTAAGAGGCAGAGTGTGGATTTCACACTGAGCCTGCCTGGACAATAAGGACTGACATCTTGCTGCAATGCCTCCCCATCAATAGGAACCTAAATCACCTTCAAGACAAGTCTGAGAATAGGTGGATTTGTGATTCGTTGGGGGCACAGAGATGGGCAGAGGATCAGGACCAGTCAGATGCAAAGTCTCCCCTGATCCCATCTGTCATTGAAGCCTGAATTTGCCTTTGAATTCACAGCTACCTCATCAAGACACTTTCTGGTGGTAATAAGTATGTCCTTCAGAATTAATGTCTTTTATTATTTAACTGTGTGCTCCAGTTTGCTAATGCTGCCATTTGCAAAACACCAGAAATGGATTGGCTTTTATAAAAGGGAGTGATTTGATTACAAAGTTACAGTCTTAAGGCCATTAAGTGTCCAAGGTAAGGCATCAACAAAGGGTACCTTCACTGGAGAAAGGCCATTGGCATCCAGTAAACTTTTGTTAGCTGGGAAGGCACATGGCTGGCATCTGCTTGCTCCCAGGTTGCATTTCAAAATGGCATTCTCCAAAATGTCAGTGTCAGTTTTCAACCACTGCCTTCAAAATGTCTCTAAGCTGCAGCTCCTCTCTCAGCTCCTGTGCATTCCTCAAAGTGTCCCTCTTGACTGTAGCCAGCTTGCTCCTTCTGTCTGAGCTTATATAGTGCGCCAGTGAACTAATTCAGGACCCACACTGAATGAGTGTGGCCACACCTCCATGGAAATTATCTAATCAGAATTATCACCTACAGCTGAGTGGGTTGCATCTCCATGAAAACACTCAACCAAAGAATTACAATCTAATCAACACTAATACATCTGCCCACACAAGATTGCATCAAAAATAATGGCGTTTTGGGGGACATAATAAATTCAAATTGGCACACTGTGATAAAAATAATCTCATAATCTAAGGGGCTTACAACAATAAACATTTATTCTATTTTCCTGGTGTGCAGGTGCTTTGGCTGATCTTGGCAGGGCTTGTTGCACCAGGCTGGACTCCATGCATTGAGTCTGTATCTTCTCCACCTGGGACATTTTTCTTCCCATGGTGGATCTCAGAAGTGCCTGAGAGAGAGCAGTGACATGTGTGTGCTCACTCATGGATCCTCAGTCCAGAATTGGTCCACTGTCACTTTTACTACATTCCACTGGCCAAGTGCCTGCCCAAGCCCAATATCAGTCGGGTGGAAATGTATTCTTCATCCATAGTGGGAAGGCAAAGTGCCATGGCAAGGGCATCGATGTATAATTCTAATACTGGGAGGGAGTGAAGAGGTGAGAATAATGCAGAAACACACAGAGAACAATGCAGAAAACTGAGCATTGACTAAAAATCCCACTCTCATGGCACTGCTTTACCCATCTAAAATATAGGTGAGAATATTTATCTCATGGGGATCTAGTGAAGAGACAATAAGATAATGCAAATAAATAAAAAAGAATGATATCTGGAATAGGAAATAAGGTTTATTATTGCTTGTGATGCTGCTCCTTTGTTACTTTTTGTATCTCTTTTATACCATTCATGTGAATCAGTTGATTCTTGATCACTTGCTTTACCCTTAATAAAGTTTATTAAATAAATATTTGTTGAACTGCTATTCTAGTTTTGCTTTGCCCCTTAATGACTAAATCTATTGATTTTCATCTGTCTACTTGCTTGATTTCTGGACATCTGCTTATTCAGTTCCCTGGTATACTATTTCTTCTCTACTTTACCGTGGTTGGCCTCACTTCTAACTTGCAACTTTGCCTTAATGTATGTGAGTCACTTCCTATGATCATTTGACCAATTGTTGATCTCTACTAAATCTGTAATTTGCTTATTCATGGTTTTCTGGTTTTCTTGATATAGTTTTCCATTTCCTTATCATTTAAATCTCTTGAAGTGAATTTTATTTGATCCAGTTCTATCTTCAGAGGAGAGGAATTAATAAAACTATTTCAAAAATGCAGGGGAAAGGGATACTCATATTTTATAAGTTCAAAAGTGTTATGTGGGGGTTCTAAATAAATTATTTCACATTTTCTGCTCTTTATATTTACCATTAGCACACTGTTAGGACAGACAGATTTATACCTTAGGAATTTTACCATAAATTAGAAATCATAGGCTCTGTAATTGTTATATAATTTATCTTGAAAAATTACAATACCAGATAACATATTGTTAACAACCGTATGTTATCTAGTCTTGCTTGACTAGACCACACTGATAAATTATTTTCTATATTTTGTCTTTGCCTAAGAATGCAAACTTTCCATTTGCCCGTCTTCTTAATATATAGAATTGAGGTACTAAAATGCTATTGTACATTTAAACCCACAGCATCTTCTTTATTCCAAGTATCATTTTTCTTCCTGGTAAATTGCTATGGATAACTACTAATTCTTGACTTAATTATAACACCATTCATTGGGAAACATCTTTACACATCAGTAAGTTATTCCAAACATAATAAAATAGTTCTAAGTCTTTTTGCATAAATCAGCTTACAGAATCATTTTCCCAAATCATTGCTTTCTTGTTTTCTAAACAGTGATGATAATTGGTAGTTCACGACCCTAAATATGAATATATGGTGGCAAATGTGAATAGTAGAGATTTTGTTTTTTCTTAGTTTTGCTGAATAAAGAGAGACTGACATGAAATAGAGATGAGAATTTTTTTAAAAGTTTATATCTTGTAAAAAATTCAAAGAGACAGATGTAATTTCAAATATAATTAAGCATGATGGGAGTGATTGTGCAGCTGCTGCTGTGCTGTAGCAACAGGGATTCCAGGAAGCTTCTAATCATGCCCTTTTCTATCTAAGTAATATTCAGATGGTTGAGATACAAATTTACAGAAGAGGAATCCAAGGCTGTCATTGTCAGTAAGATGTGCAGTGTGGTGGTATGAAGCTGTAGGTACCCCAGAAATACATTTTCTTAAGCCCAATCCATTCCTGTGGGTTTGAACCCACTGTAAGTAAGAACTTTTGATAAGGATACAGTAGTTAAGACGTGGCCCACATCAACCAGGATGGGCCTTAATACTATTACTGGAGTCCTTTCTAAGCAGAGTGAAATTCAGACAGTCAGAGAGAAAGCTGCAGAAAGCAAGAAGCTGAACATCAGTGGAATCTGGAAGAGAAGGGAGAGACCAGCAGACACTACCATGTGCATGGCCATGTGACAAGCGAAGGATCAAGAATTGGTGGCGGCCAGCCCCATAACACTAGAGCCTTCAGGAGAAAAGCATCACCTTGATGATGCCTCGATTTGGACTTTTCTCCAGCCTCAAACTGTGAGCAAATAAATTCCCATTTTTAACCTGACCCATTTCATGGTATTTGCTTGAGCAGCCTAAGAAACTAAAACATGCAGTAAGCATATTAATATAATATTTACATCTTTTTCTTTTGACCCCAGTGAGACCCTAACCCAAAGTCCGTCCTGTGTTATCTGATAATTAGGGGCCAGTTATAAGAATTCCCTCATCCCTAGAGAAGTGTGAGACCTAGAAAAAAACACCTCCTCCTTTCTGAACATATTTATTTGAGGCAATACAGCTAAAAGTAACTTTAAGTACAGTCATAAATGAAAAAAAGTTGTTGATAAGGAATGATAGTAGTGCAACTTGGAGCCTGGTGAAATGATTTTCAAGGAAAGCAAGTGGCTTTTGTAGGTCTGTTGCTACTGCCCTCAGTACTGAGTGCATGAACCTCTGATAGTAATAGCATCATTTGACCTAAAGATTTTTCTAGGTTCTCCAACCTCCTCTCTCTTGGAGCTAATCTTCAAGCAGCAATTCTCACCTGCAACATCAGAAATGATGTCTCTTCTGTACTTGTCTCTACCTGTCTTCATGCTTTTGAGGTGGCACTTGGAATCTCTCCCATTCTCACGCTTTGAATATCAAGCCCACTGGAGCATCCATCATGCTTAGAGGAAGCCATTGACATTTCTTGGAGCAGGGTGCTGGGTCCCAGAATTCTGGTCTGGATGAGATTTTCAAGAGTTCTGGTCATTAATTCCCTCTGCAGCAATTTAGACAAAGTTACCACTTGAAACAAGTTCTCTTGAAGCATTTGAGTTACAAAGTTCAATATTTTTAGGGTCTGAATGCAGAATAAACTTGAAATGTCTGACTTCCATCAGGTCCAGGTCTGCTTTATTTCTTTACTCTTCCTGTTTATTAGTTTCTAATTATTCCTTGATCTCTGAACTACTTTAGAGTCTTTTGAAAGGTTTGGTTTTCTAAAGCTTCCCCATAATTGAATACTCAAGAATTTCAGGAAATCATAATGAGTTCTGATTAACACTTGAACTTTGGATTTGGAACTCAGGAAATTTAAATCATATTTGAAATATTTACTAAACTATGTTTACTAGGAAGGAATATATGTCAGCAGACATTTATTTTCCTCTTTCTAAAGACAGAATGTCTTCTTTTCCCTCTCTTTTCATACTTCTCTCTTTGTAATCTCCCTCCTCTCTTGGCAGAGATGTAGCTTTTTTCTCATTCTTTCCACATATTGAGCAGGAATTCTTCCTCTTTTCTCTGTACTTTCATTTGGGACAGAGTTTCATGAGATTCAGAGCAGGGATTGTGCGTGACTTGGTCGCTATCATGTCTCTAGTGCTTGTCACAGGGCCTGGTACATAATAATCTCTAAACAAATTTTCATTGATTGAACAAATAAATGAACAAACATTAAACACAAGTATGAGGTGCTATTTGAATCAGTGTAATATACTTTTAGTTAATTTAAATACAGAATAAGAATGTTTGGTGTTCTATCCAATCTATCAGGAATCCCAGGTTCCTTACAATCTAATCAAGTTTGAGAAACACAGATCTAGGCAGTAGAGCAGGAGGCCTCTGTGAGGCCTGAAAGCTCTTTAGAGGCATGGACATATGTGAAGCTGATGAACGTAAGCCTGGGACTCATCTCCCTGTCTACTTGTTTGTGAGCTCTTTGAGGTCAGTGGCAACATCTGTCCAAGTTTTTGGATCTCATTGCCTACCCCAGGACCTAATACATAGCTGGTCTCATTATTTATTGACTGAAAAAAAAATAAAGAGCACATACATATCAGATATAAAATATCAGATGTGAGAAACAATCTTGCTTTTATTGAGCTTATTGAGCTTATTGAGCTTTAGCAGATAGCACTCACAATCTGGATTTCAGAGTTTGCCAATCTCAACACACATGTTAAGGAAATAATATTTTGACATTGCAACAAACAGTGGATTTGACTTCTCTTGTTGAGTTAAGGTCCAGAGGTATCAGTCTTCAGCTGTGTTTTTTTTTCCCCTCCTTAACCATCTTTCCACTCCATGTACTATCTGACCTGAGATCTTCTGTGTCTCCAACCTAACTTATGTCAGGTGCATGCAAAACCCTTAGGCATAAGCAAATTTCTGGCTCCCAAAATAAGTTTATGAAAAACATATGGATGGATCAGAAACTAGCATCTTCACATCTATTGCTCAATTGTGGCGGCCTGCTCCGTTTCTAGAATGTCCCTGGTTTATGCTGGCCTGTCTGACTTTGATGCATTGCCTCATCGAAATCTTTACATTTCCATCCTCCTGATTCCAGGCTATCAGCCAATGTCAACCATTATCCACCATGATTCTAATTCAGCTCCCAGATCTATAATGCCTTGCTTCATCCCCTCTTCCAGCTCTCTGTGTAAAGATTTGCTTGCCATAGATTTATGATCCACAGGTGTTCCTGGCCTCAGAAATGACGGAAGGAAGAGACACAATTAGATACATTGTCACATGCTCAGTCATCATCCAGGTCTTTAACTAAAGGATGGCTTCCCTTTGAATCTGGAATTGTTATTCTTCTGCTCCATTTATGGTTGGGCAAATAGGCATACCTAGCTTTAGGAATAACACTCACAAACACATTGACTTATTTTTTTCTTTCTAAATAAGGATGTTTACATATGATGACTCATCAATTCTCAGAGAGAGAGGTTTTGAGATGGAGTTCTGATGGAAGATTGGGGCCAAGAATCCCAATGCCCAAAAAGACTGGTCTGTCTTCCTTATGCCTCTGACTATCATCTCTAAAATTTTAGTTCTAACAGCTTAATAAACATTTCCTGAACTTCTGCCATGAAACAGGTGCTGTGAATACAGAGGCAAATAAGTCAATGCCCATACCACTGAATCTCACTGAATCTCAGATAAAGAAACACAGGGAAACATGGAATTTCAGCATAACATGGTAAGCATTCAGTGAAAGAAGGAAGAAGAGAGTGGTGTGGAAAGACAAAGAGCTACTTGGCTTAACCCAGTGATTCTCAGTCTTTAGTGTGCATCAGAATCAGTCAGAGGTCTGATTAAAACACAGGCTGCTGGTCCCACCCCAGAGTGTCCAATTCAGTAGGTTTGCATCTCTAACAAGCACACTTTGTGGGCCGCTGGCCTGTCCATAAGGGTACTGAGGAAGGCTTTTTGGAAGAGGTGATGCCAAAGCAAGCATAAGAGTATAAATGAGAGTTACCTAGGTAAAAGCGTAGGAAGGTATTTGTAAGGAAAGGAAACAGCAGGCACAAAGGCATCAAGGTATGCACAGGGCATATGATATTTCTGGAGAATAAGAACAGGAGATGAAGCAGGAGCCCTTGGACATGAGGGAAATTAAGTAAATCAATAAGATATGGGACCTTTTGTTCTGAGATCTAGTGCTGGAGTGGTTACTGTAATATTTCAAATCTGTACAAACTGAAAAAAATCACATAAATGCCAAGAATTATCGGTGATTCTTCACTTCTGGGTGACATGCAAAGACTGGCCTTAAAGTATCCCTGAAAGGTGAGGGTTTGTAAGAACATTTTAAGCAGGTTGGAAACAATTGGATGCACAATGATTACAGGCTACATGAAAATGATGCAGCAACTCAACAACTTGCTATGCAGCACCTGTCAAAAACAGAGGTTTAAAAATGCTTGTTTGGTAGAATTCAAGCAGTCTCCTTTATCAAATGTCAATGTGAGCCGAACAAATGCCCTTGTGACCATTGTTTGCCATTTCCAGATATACCATCAAGCAAATGGAAGTCAAAGTAGAAACGAAAGAAAATCCATTAAATTGTTTTTTGTTTGAAATTGCATGAAGCACTACTTTTGAATAAAATTGAAACTTCCATCTATATAAAGTGAGAAAATTCCTGGGTTACAATATCCAGATAATAGTGATATCATTTGAATACTAGCTTTTGTTCCATGACATCTGTGTCTTTTTTTTGCATTAAGTTTGAGTAGTGAAATACATCATACAAAGAGCATGTAGAGAAAATTTTAATTTAAAGCATATTAATAATATTAACCCCTATGAACACATCATGCAGCTTTAGAACATTACCAGTATCTTAGAGGCATCCAATTTTCCTCTTCCCAATCATACTTCCTTTTATCTAGTAAAATGCACAGATCTTAGGTGTTTATTTCAATGTGTTCTGAAAAATGTATTCACCGGTATAACCAAAACCCCTGGTCTTCTATCCCCTAGAGGCTTCCCTTATGTCTCTTTCTACTTCTGCTCCTGAGAAGCTGCTGCTACTTCAGTGACAGGTCAATCATTTAATGATTCCAGAAAAGTCAGCATTCTAGTTTTAAAGATAGGTGACAGATTGCTTGTGTGCCTTCAAAAATTCAGGATTCGATTTTTGACAGTTCATATACTCAATTGCTTGTTGCATTTGTTGGATTTATGACTTACTGGGGGAATGTCTGGGAAAGCTCTTTGTGCTTAGATGGTACCTGGTTTCACCAAAGCTCAAAGGGTTGCCTCTCTATAGATGTTTCTTCTTCAGAGCCTCCCACAACTTATTATCCTTCTCTTCACCACCCCTGGGTCTGGCAATGATGCCTCACCTTGAAGGAGACTCTTTTTGTTAAAACTCTGGTTGGTACTGAATAGTTCATATCTAAATCCCCTGCTGTCTGCACTCTCATTGTTCCACTCTTTGTAAATTGAAAGAGTTTCTCAGTAAAATCCTTGGGTATCTTTTGGCTTTTATTATACATTTTATCTTTGCTGGCAGCTAATTTAATTTCTTTTTCTGAAAGACCCCCAGATGTGGCAAGATGAACAAGTCCTGACATCCAGAGTAATTTTTTGGATTTTCAGTATAGCAGAAATAGATATAAATATGTCCTCTCCATTTATGTTTCTCTATTTATGATCCTATAAAAGTGTTTTCCATTGAGCAATATGACAAAAATATCTAAGATCTCACTGGTTTCATTTGATATATATATTTTTTTACAATTTTCCTTTCATTTTAAATATTAAAGATGAGAAAGCTATGCTATTTTTAAAAGAATACTCATAGTTGTGTCATGTAAACATGGGATCAATAACATAAACAACCTTGAATTCCAGAGTGTCTATCTGCCAGATGGGTGTATACCAGTGAAAAATTCAACACATGACCTGGTTTCACACAAGATTTTCCCCAAGATTCACTTGTTCTTCTTACAACAAAAGAATACATCAAATAGAACATAAGAATATTCTAGTAGAGAAAAGGAAATTTATTACACTGATGCTAGTGACCAACTATTTTCATTATTGCTACTGAATACAGAAGAAGGAATTAAATTAAAACAATTTGGGAGCTAGAAGGAATGAAAGACAGGTGTGACATTTGAAGTCTGGAGCAGGCTACAGTGTTTCGTTATGGAACCCTTTTAAGATTTTTGATCAACTGGGAGAAACACATATAATGGATTGAATTGTGACACCACCCCCACCCACCCCTGATAAAGATGCATTTAAGTCCTAACCCCTGGTCTTGTGGATTGATCCCATATGGGAATCGAATTTTTGAAGATATTATTAGTAAAGATCAATTCAAACTAGATTAGGGTGGGTCCTAATCCATTATGACTCGTGTCTTTACAAGAGGAAGAAATTAGGACATAGGTAGTAGGACAGAGCCCAACAGAAGACAGCTGTGTGATGGAGGCAGAGATTGATGAGCCAGCAAGCTGCCACCAGAACCCTGTGGACTTTGGAGGAAGCACAGCTTTGCTGACACCTTGATTTAGGATGTATAGTCTCCAAAACTCTGAGACAATACATTGTTGTTTATGGCTGTCCAGTTTGTGGTACTTTGTTACGGCAGCTCCAGTGAACTACAACAGGCATGCACACACACACACCAGTAAATTCCAGGGAGAGGAAGAAATCTGCAATAATCATATAGGTATCTTTTTGCCAGAAGACCTCAAAATAGAGAATGAGAAATTCTAATATAGTATCTGGCACACGGTCCAGAAAATCTGCATATCTAACAAAATTCCAAGGTGAATCTGATGCAGAATTTCATGAGGCACACGTTGACAGATAGAGCTTTTGGTAATGTTTGTGTGTTGGGGTGGGAGTGGGTGTTTGGCATTCAGATGTTAAAGGGAGTGCAGATAGATCTCTTGTAAAGCAAGAAGAGAGAGACAGAAATTTTCTTTCCCATTCCCATTATGCTCCAATCCATCATTTTTATTTTCCAGGATAATCTTCCTAAAGTACACATTTTGGTACCTATGACAGCTACCAATTTTGGAAGATGAGAGGGAGTAGCAATTCTAAATCCTCTAAGTCATTCAGTTATTCTCTTATCCTGTTCTACTGAAGCCTGTTTTTGATATTGGGGCAAAGAAAAATCAGATCCAAAATATATATTTAGCCCTGTGAAAAGATATTATCTTTGAATTTAAACTGGACAGTTGCATATTTCTTTTGTCTCTTGTGCCGGTTTGAGTGTATTGTGTCCCCCAAATGCCATTATCTTTGTGGTCTTGTGTGGGGCAGGTGTTTTGGTGATGGTTGGATTTGCTTCGAATATGCCCCACCCAGCTGTGGGCAATGATTCTGATGAGACGTTCTCATGGAGGCGTGGCCCCGCCCATTCAGGGTGGGCCCTTATCGGTGGAGCTATATAAATGAGCTGACTCAGAGAGAGGAAACTAATGGAGTGCAGCTGGGAGTGATGTTTTGAAGAGAAGCAAGCTTGTTAGAAAGGAACGTCCTGGGAGAAAGCCGTTTTAGGCCGGAGCTTTGGAGCAGACGCCAGCTGCCTTCCTAGCTAACAGAGGTTTTCCGGATACCCCTGGCCGTCCTCCGGTGAAGGTACCCAATTGCTGAGGTGTTACCTTGGATGCTTTGTGGCCTTAAGACTGTAACTGTGTAGTGAAATAAACCCCCGTTTTATAAAAGCCTGTCCATCTCTGGTGTTTTGCATTCTGCAGCATTAGCAAACTAGGACATCTCTGTAGCAAATATACTTAAACTTCTAACATGGAACTTCATGTAGTGCATGCATATAACAACCAATTTAAGTAACTTACAAACATTCTTCCTCTCTTTCTGTATCCATCATTCACAAAACCAACTGCCTATCTTAAAGTTGTCTTTCTTTAAACACCAAGTAGCTTATGGAGGCATTTATTTTTGGCACTGTTTAAGGCCATTGTGTAGTGTTGCTTTCCATTAATATTTCAGAATGAGATTCACAATTATTAATGCAGATTGCTGAAGATAGAACACCATCCAAATACACACACTCCTCAACTTACCCAATTACTCTTCTTACAGCACTGGAGTAAATGTTGTATTACAGAGATACACAAATGTGTCAAATGGTCATATTAATATAAGTTTGACATCTGATCTCCCATTTTCACATGGGAAAGATGGGGAGGAAAGGAAGTTAGTAAGAGCCTGCAAGGATGCAATCTCTCCTTTGAAAACTGGTGTACATTCCCACCACCTTGATTACACCACATCCAAGAATTAAGTAACCTAGGACACTCAGGAAGTGGCTGTACACATGTGGTCCAATCAGAATTAAAAAAAAAAAAAAAGGCAAAGAAACAAATATAATCTAAATGGAAATAGACAGGTATAATGGAAAAGAAGCCACCCAGCCACTCCTGCCTGGCAGAGATCTTTAATATTCAGAGTGAAGAAATTTTAAGCTGCTCAAATCAGTGCTTCAGAAACCTACTCATCATCCACTCAACTCACACTGAAAGTAAAATCAGAAAGCCACAGGAGTCTGGGAGAGCTAAGCAAAATATATCCAATTGGTTATAAGTTTTGGCTGTAAAATGAGGTTTCAGAGGATATTGAAAATTTAAATGTGATTCAATGAGCTGAGAACATATGATCCACACAGTGTGCTTGTCTACGGGGAGCCAAAAGCAAACTGATAAAATGAACTCAGCCATGTTAAGTAGAAGTACAGTTGTCCATCACCAAAAACAACTGCAGACTGCTCACTTGTTCCTGGCATGTTTCTATTTATATTTTTTGTGTAGTGAATTGTAATTGTGCCAGCAGCCATCTTCACATTATTGGCTGATCTACTGAGAAGGCTTTCAGAGTAGATTTTCCAGCTTAAATGACATCTCAACTGAACCTGTTTTGTGAAGTCCTTGCTCCCCAATAAATTCTCCTCCTGTCTACTCTGTTCCCCTCCAATGTGCAGAGAGAGTTGAAAGTAAAACAGAAGTCTCATCAAACTAAACATCAAAGTGGGTTTCATGGAGAATAATTCTGTTCATGAATGTGAGGCATCAGGCTGGAACTATTCCTATACAGCTACTACTATTCAGATAAATTATTTCCTGCATTTTTGTTGAGATAATATTTAAAATAATTGCACTCCAAGTATCTGCTAAGGACTCCTAATAGGTTGGGAACAACAACAACAAAATCCAGTAATACAACAATTGAATTCAGATATCTTAAAAATAAGTGTGAAAAAATGAAGTGTAAATTCTAAAGCTCCAGGGTCTTAAAGGTAGCTGTGGAGAGTTATAATAGAGATGTTTACATGGTGCTGATGATGGGGGAAAAAAAGGGGAACTGAGGTTCAAGGTAGGTTTCATGAGAGTGAGATAGCCTTTTCCAAAGGTTGTCAGTGTTTGGATATGAATTGAAGAAAGAAAGGCATTTTGAGGAAAGAGAAAAAGATGAGCAGAGAAATTGTGAGTCAATGTAATGGTTTTAAGGAGAATGGCCATGAATTTGTGATGACCAATATTTTGAGTGCCATGTGAGGAGCAGCATGCAGTAGAAATCTGAGCTGGAAATGTGGAAATATTGATTGGTGTCAATTTTTGAAGGGGCATAGTTATTATGCTAACAAGTGTGGATTTGTTTTATGAAGATAACTCTGGGACAGAATGAAGGGTACATTCCCGGGGGTAGAATCTGGAGAGAGAGTTTGGAAGTGTGGATGGTTTCAGAAAGAGATTCTCTAAGGGCCAATGAAGATTAAGTTAATGGCAAAAATAATGGAAAACATGGAAACATGAAAATATTATAGAGAAGGGAGAAACAGGACTTGGCAACCGAGTGGCTGTAACAATATGGAAACATGATTCATTGGGATTTCTGGGGAGGGCACACTGGTCTGGTGGGGCAACTCACTAAGAAGCAGCAGTAGGAACCTGTGTGGGGTGTGGAAACTGAATATAGAGGACAGATTCCCAAGCCCAGTGTGTGGGCTGTGGAAGGGGTCTGAGTTGGAAGACAGCATGCCAACAGGTTGTGGAAGCTGGTAGGTTCCAGAAATGGTCTCTCTCGTGTGACACCCTCAAATCCTCAGGAAAATTATTGTATTCACAAGAGTTTTGATTTGAGCAGACTTTGAGGGGGTGGGTGGGAAAGGACTGGTGTAGCAGGGAACAAGATGACTTATGTCGAGCAAGAAACAGAATTGGGGAGGCCTGAGGAAGTATGCTCTGGAATTAGAACAGAGATTGGGAGATAACTATGTGTGTGGGTAGAAGAGAGTTCAAGTTACATTCACATCGTTATACAAGAGTTAGGAAAACCCATTTGACTTCTGAGTTATTTGGATGTGAGGGTAAGGAACAAAATGACTAAGAGGAATACTCAGAATTTAAGACTAAACTCCTGAAGGAAAAAGATGATAACTTTTAATAAAGGAAGAAAGTCTGGAGAGTAGTTGTTCTGGTTTGCTAATGCTGCCATTATGCAAAATATCAGAAATGGATTGGCTTTTATAAAGGGGGTTTATTTGGTTACAAATTTATAGTCCTAAGACCTTAAAAGTATCCAAACTAAGGCATCAACAGGAGGATACCTTCACTGAAGAATTGGCCAGTGGCATCCGGAACACCTGTCAGCTGGGAAGACACGTGGTTGGCACCTGCTGTTCCTTTCTTCCCAGGTTGCATTTCAAAATGTCATTAAAGAACATGGCTTTTTGGGGGACATAATATATCCAAACCAGCACAGAAGTGTTGGAGTTCAAGGAAAATATGTTGAGTTTGAAACTCTGGCAAGACATCTACAAACAATATCCAGGATTACCAGTCTGGAACTCCAGTTAGAGGCTGAGGATAATGATGTATATTTGTAAATCATTTGTGTGAAGGTGTCAGATAACACTGAGGGAAAGAAAGAAGAACAAACGTTAGAGAACAGAACATTGGAATTCATCCAACAAATGTTTATTGAACATGTATAATGTATCAAGAACTCAACTCTGTGCTGGAGATACAGCAGTGAACAAAGTAGAGCAAGTCCTTTTTTTTTCCATGAGGAATATGGATGGTTTGGAAGTGGGTGAAGAAGATGATTTAGTAAGAATAGACAGTGAGAGGAGACAAAATGTAGCAGCTCTTAATAAGAAGGCAAAGGTCCAAGAACAAGGCACAATGGAAAAGTGCTCAAGGCTTGGATCAAGCTAACAGTGAAATCACATCTCACCCACTTTTTAGAAAGTGTGATCTATATCAAGTTACCTAACATCACTGAGCCTCAGTTTTCTCACCTATGTAAAGGGAACTCTAATTTATTGTTAGAATTAAATAAATAAAATATATTGAGTGCCTCACTCATGGTCAACACCCCATTTATATTAGTCTATACTTTTAGTGGCTTCCTGTCACCCTCATTACCAAGTGTTCTGATTTGTTAAAGCTGCCACTATGCAAAATACCAGAAACAGATTGGCTTTAACAAAGGGGATTTATTAGGTTACAAATTTACTTTTCTAAGGCCATAAAAGTGTCCAAAGTAAGGCATCAGCAAGTAGGATACCTTCACTGAAGAATGGCCGATGGCATCCGGAACAGCTCTTTCAGCTGGGAAGGCACATGGCTGGCATCTGCTGGTCCTTTCCTGGGTTGTGTTTCAAAATGGCTTTTTCCAAAATGTCTCTGGGCTTTTGCCTTCGCTCCTCTTTCTGAGCTCTTGTGCATCCTTGCTTCTTTCTCCCAGGATGTTTCTCTTTAAGCATTTTGCGGTCCACTTTTAGCTTCTTCAGGGCAAATTCTGGGCTTCATCTTTAGCTTAGCATCTCTAAATGTCCTTCTGTCTGCTTCTCCAAGCATCTCCAAGCATAAGTGTCTGTTTTGGCTCTTGAGCTCTCGTAAGGACTCCAGTGAAGTAATCAAGACCCACCCTGAATGGGTGGGGTCCACACCTCCATGGAAATAATTGAATCAAAGATCTCACCCACAGTTAGATGGGTTACATCTCCATGGCAACACTAAATCAAAAGGTTCCACCCTAATCAAAAGACTAATAAGTCTGCCTCCACAAGATTGCATTAAATAACATGGCTTTTGTGAGGAACATAATAGATTCAAACCAGCATACCAGGGAACTCAAGAGAGAATGGATACCTCTATATCTTTACATCCCTTGGCTTAGCACAACGGCTTCCTGCTATTCACAGTGTAAATTTAAAAATCCCTATTGTTGCTTACAAGAATTTGCACACTGGTCTTCTCAGCCCCACTTCCCCCCACCTTTTGCCTTGCTCTATGTGAACTCTCGTGACACTGACCTTGCTGTGCTAACTTTAGCACATGCCATTCCCAGTTGGAATGCTTTTGTGTCCTCCCCAATTCGCCATTTCCTCGATAACTCAGGATGTGTCTTGACCTTCAGTTCCTCAGAATTCCTGACTCCATGGAACAGATCAAGTCATACAGCTGTGTCTCTTGGGGCTCAGTTCTCCTTTGTAGCACCCTTTATGGATGTAATTAAATCATTAATGGTATATTTAGGAGATAAATGTCTATGCTCCCCTCCCCCCCCAATAGACATAAACTCTACAACTGCCTGTGCCCCAGTTAGATTATGGCATGGCCGCACAACAGATGCTCAGTTTATACCTGCTGTGTTTTAGTTCCCTTGGGCTGCAGTAACAAATTGTCACTCACCAGGTGGCTTAAAACAACCAAAATCTATCTTCTCACAGTTCTGGAGGCTGGAAGTCTGAAATCAAGGGGCTGAAAGAGCCATGTTCCCTCTGAGGTTTTAAGGAAGTGTCTATTCCATTCCTCTATCTTAGCTTCTGGTGATTGTAGGCCATCTTTGGCTTTCCTTGGCATGTAGACACCTTGCTCCAATCTCTGCTTCTGTCTTCATGTGTCATTATCTCTGTGTCTGTGTGTCTGTGTTCAAATTTACCTCATCTTATAAGAAGACCCTATTTTCAAGTAAGGTCATGTCTACAAGTACTGGGCATTAGGACTTGACCAAATCTTTTTTGAGGACACTATTCATCCCACAATAGGGCCAATACATGACTGTTGAATAAATGAATGAAAAACAGGATTAATGGATCAGAATAATGCCACTGTAAATACAGCCTAGGCTCTACCTTTAGCCAGAAGCAGAAGGGCAGATTAGAAAAACAACTCATTCTTCACAATATTAAGTTTGGTGTTTAAGTCTATGCCATACTAGAAGTCCCTCTAATAATTTTGTATGTGTCTATCACCCCACCCACAAACTTTTCTAAATATTTTAAGTGGTTCTTTATGTGTTTAGATTTTACCAACTGTTACAAATAATGGTATACAAATTTAATTCCCCATTCTTGGCATAGTATTTATTTCCAACAACTTACTCTTTCAAACTTCAAGGTTTTCCTCTCCCTGTATGTTCATTCCAGTCTTGGCTCATGATCCTGTGAATCTTTGTCTTTCTGGTTGGAAGTCACAGCACTTTGAGTCTGCAACTAGCCAAGTACTTTGCACATAGTAGGATTTTATGCTGGAGAATTGTATATGTTTACTTGATTGTTTGGCTCACTCTTTCTTGGGCTTTGTTCTTCCTTTGGTAGATTTCTGATATCTCCTTGGAGGTGCAGAGACAATGACACATAATGTGCTTCTTTGTACACACAGCATCTAGGAAAGAAAGATGGTCTCATATCAATCCAAAGTCTTCTCTGACGGGATCCTTGGTTGTACTTTGTTCTTTGTCCAATAATTGCAAATAGTTATCATTTGTGGTCACACTAAATATATTCAGTACACATGAAAATAAGCAAGTTAATAATAGCTCACCATGATAAAATATGCTGCAAAGTCAAATAGCTGAATTTTTATGATCCCTCTGTAGTGCAAAGACAATATGCCTTAGAAGCAAATAGAACTGAGGCAAAATTCGTTCTGCCATTTATTAGTTATGTGACTTTGGTCAAGACACTAACATTTCCTGAGCCTCAGCTTCACCTTCTTTAAAAGAGAACCATATCCAGTTTATGCAGTTGCTGTTGGAATTAAATGACATAAGACAAAGATCTAGCAGAGTTGGGAATGATCAGAAAATGAAGCTTGGTTTCTTTGCTTTTCCTCCTTTCAAATAAGAGAACCTATCTCAAGCTATCCTCCTTCCATCTATTTTGTTGTTTCTGCTTTTCTTTTACTGCCACTTCACTTCCAAATTAATATCTCTATAAAGCTATCATAATTTTGAAAACGACTTCTTACAAATTTTCTTTGTGCTATGTAACTTTGTGACTTTCTCTGTCTTCTAGAATAGTAACACCTATAGAACTTCGGTTGATGATCTAATGCAGTAATTATTTAGTTATTCAAAATTCACTTTTTTAAATTAATAACTTTCTATTGAATCATTTAATCAGGAATGGATAAAATAGAGGAGTCGGGTTATGAGAAACAGAGTATTCAGAATCCTGAAAACATTACTGAAGGAAAAATGTATGTGTATCTGGGTTGAAGAGGTGGGAGATGATCTCAAGTTGGAGAAAGGGAAATCATTCATCTGTCAAAGATAAATATTACTAATGGGAGATTGTATTGAGCCAACACTTCATCGGTACTCAAGGGTAAGCTTTCTTTCTTCTTTATATTGGTACCCACAGTGCCTAAAGCAGGGCCAAGCAGTCATTGTTGAATTTGACTGAAACTTATTACATTTGTCTATTACAAACCTGTTTTATGTAACTTTGATATGTACGTTGATTGCTGCTCTATTTTTAAAATTAGAATTCTCGGCAGCTGAGGTTAGATATATTTTACATAATCTTCCCAACAAATTAACCAATTCCATATATGCTTAAGAATTAAAACCTTTAATTCACATCTTCAGAGTGCACGTATTTCCATCTCCACTTCCTTTAACCACAGATGAAATGCTTTTATTAATTAAGCTTCAAAACATACCCCTTATGACAAGCAATGGTGGATTTGATTCAGTGAGAAATGTTGACTTGGTAGGCTTTGAAATTACGCGGTTTGATGAACTGACCCATATTCCAGTAGGATAGAGTAGATCTTTGATATGTATGAATAATGTATCCATAATCAAAGATTCATGCAAACCTCTGTAGATAACACAGCTACCACAACCTCAGCAACAACACCAACACCAACAATCTACTGCTCTAGATGAAATCATCTACAAGAACCACCACCACTACTATCATCTGGGCTATTACAATATGCAGGCGTAGTGCTAACTACTTCACATGCATTATCTCATTCACCCTTCCAACAGTTCTTTCAGGTAGTTATCATTATTAGCTTGAATAAAAGAAGAGGAAATTAGGTGTTAGTGATTGCATCACTGAATTAGAAAAAACAAGACACCTCCATCTGCACTCCATTTCTGTCACCTGTAAGGGTAGTTATATCTCTGATAAACGGGCTAATGAGCTAGTGATTTAACATATTGAGTTAATTGAAGTTTTGATTTAATTAATTAATTAATTAAGAGTGCGACACGAGTGGGTAGGGGAGAGGACGAGACTTCTGAAAAAATTCCTTAAGGAAGCCATATGCATAAATTTAGAGTCAGGGTGTGGTCTTAAGATGGTGTGAGGAAAGACAGGATATGATTAGAATATTGAAAACCTTAATGGGGGAGGGTCTTGAGTAAAAGCACCTTAGACTCTGAGAGTTTTGCGAGGACTGGATCAGTCTTGTCATCTTTCTTTGCTTATTTCCTATCCCAGTATCTGAAACTTAGGAGGAACTCAATATTTCCTTATTGTATTAAGACAGACTTTATTAATTATTTTAATATCATCACTCCATTATATATAGAGTGGTTTCAGATTTTTGCAGTCACATACTCACTTGTGAGAAATAGAGCTTACTTAATTTTCCCATAATATCTTAATTTCTGCCTAGAGCCCCCATTCTGCCTAATAGCAAAATATTCTATTTACTTACTTCCAAGAAAACTCAAATCCAGGGATTCCTTCTCTATTACTTCAGATTTAAAAATTACTTATTTACGATTTTCTCTTTCCCTCTTTCCTGGGTTTATTTTTACATGGTTGGTGGGGCAGAAGACTTCATTACAGGTGCCTAAATTCAAGGCCGTTTTTTTTTTTCTCTCCAAATTTTATCCTCAGGAAAGGACTTATCCCACTTCATATCCTTCTCTGATTCTCTTATGCTATTGGGAAAAACAAACAAACAAACAAACAAAAAAAAAACAGCACTTCTCATGCAATTTAGGATCTCACAGTTTTATTGAGAAATTCACGAATCAAGGCAGCATCCCGTTCAGAAAGGCGAAGTGAGCTCCACCGAGGGGGGAAAAGAGGACACTCATATAGGGCCAGTGGAGGAGCAAGGGAGGAAATGTTCTGATTGGCTGGCATTGCTTCTATTTACATAAGAGGGAGTCTTAACGCAGTGGGGCACAGATATACATTGATTTGCATGGTATGCTTGTCTATTCTGATAAGCTGTCTACCTGACGGAAACTAGTTTTATCACCAGCTGTTGCTTATTACCAATCCATAGGGTGTGTTTCATTTTCTCAGAAACCCCCTGTGGGTCAATTATTTTTGTCCTCTGGAAAAGTCCTTTTCTGACAGGGATCTTACCCCGCAACCCCCAATGCAGGAAGCCGTTTTATTTTAGTTAACACCATGGAGAGCTCCTATTTCTTTCTCTCTCTTTAAATTTGAATAGCTTGGTACTAAGTAGAGGTTGAAGAGACACATAAACCTGAAAATAACCAATGTTCATTTTGGATGCTTACTGAGGTCACCTGGCAGCATTGGTAAAATAGAAAAAAAAAAATTGGGCAAGAAATTTAACACAGATTTATCTGTTTCCTGGGGGCATTACTTCATAATTGTTAGTGGTTAGAGCAAGTAAACATTTAAAATCATCTTTGAAAAGTCAAAGCATCACTGGTTATGCAGAAGAGACCAAATATTTATACTAATTGCAGAGTAGAAAAAAGCAACTATTCTAAGTCTTGCAGAAGGATAGTTGGGATAAATTCTACAGAAGCACAATGCTGCACAAAAGACAAAGCATGCTGTATTTGAAACAAGTTGGATGGAAGGGAAAGTGACATTCCCTGGAAAATGTCATTGCATTCCTCAAAAAGTGGTGATATGTCACAGATTTAATCACTTGAGGCAAAGGTACATGTGGAGAATGTGAATAAACCCTTTCATGAACCATGAGGAGGACAATAAATATTTCTAAATTACTCTAATATGTGATTTTAAATGTGCATGTGTAGTTGATGAATTAAACATTATTAGAAGTGGATATTTGATGATTTCTTCTATATCCATAATGATTGTATTCACGTGTTCAAGTTGAGCAAAATGCATTAAACAAAAATGATCTCATTGGGAAAATAGGAGAATTGATTCATTATTGGAGTCACCTTGGTTGCATCTGATATTTCTCAGTAGGTGCCAGTATGCATTGACTACTTTCTGAGAAGTATAATTACAGAGTTTTGTTCTTGACTACTGTCACTTTTCTGTGAGAAGAACTGCTGAGACATCTGTACCTCTGGCCTCCGAGTGCTTGGTCCAGATCAGCACCTTTGGCAAACCTCTGCAGATAGTCTGATTCTTTTTACTAACTTTCACACTTCAGTTGAGTGAATTTCGGGCTGGCTTCCCAACTTGCTGTGTCATGTAAGGTTACTTGTCTTGTGATAGAAGTTGTCTCTGGGGTAATGTGACTTTTCAGACTTCCATATTGAAAGTAGAGTGTGAGTACAGGTACCCTCAGAATCTCAAGTGGAAGTGAGGGCTTCGATGTTGTTCTTAAAACTTCAGCCTGAGGAGGGAGCAAGTTTCAGCCACTTCTGCCCAGATCCATCAAATTCTCTTTCTCTGTTAATGATTCTTCCTTCTCCCCATTTCAAAAAACAATTTGTCCTTTATGATGGCATATTCTTTTTTGCCATTCTTGTCTTATTACTTTCCAGAATCTAAGACTCAATATTTTTTTAAAAATTGCTTTATCAAATAAAAAAAATTTCAATCTTATCAAAGTTAAAAAAAAAGAAAAACTAGACCTGCATGATTCCAAGTGTGATGTAATAAGATACACAAAACCAAATATTCTTGCAAAGAAAACCAGGACTCAATTTTATCTACCCTTTAGCTTTAACTAACTTTCAGTTTTCAGAAGTTACAGGGGGAAGAGAAACAAATTAAAGATATCTCAGAGAAGCAATTAGCCAGATCCAGAATGTGATTAATGATACTAGACAAATGACTATAGTTTTTTCCCCCCTAACAAATAGCTTTAAAAAAAGGGGAGGCGAGACAGGGACTTCTAGGGTAGGGAGCTCCGGGACTCAGTGCTTCAATCAAAACAGCTATACAACAGGCAGGAACTGTCTAAAACAACTATTTTGAAACTCTTGAGGCCAGAAGAACACTGTACAGCATCCAGGAAAGAGCGTGAGGAAGAGACTGATAAATTACAGTAAAGAACAGTAAATTGCTCTCTCCTTGCAGTAGCTACCGACAGCCATCCCCCCACTCTCGTGGCAGGTTCCAGTGGAGTCTACCCCTTGGCTAGCTTGCTGGTGACAGAAAGGGACATAAAAATCCTCTTCCTTGAGAATAGAGATGGACACTGCCAATCACAGATCAAGGCTTTTGGTAGCAAATTCAGATCAAGGGGTCCTGCTCTGAGAGCAATATTATTTCAACTAGCCCCAAATAAAGATGGCAGTAGCCATTGTTTCCAACCCTGCACTAGTCAAAGACATTATTTCAACCCTTCCTAGACAGGGACTGAGGTGGTGGAGATTTAAAAACACAGCACTTCCTCAGAGCTGTTGTGGGGGAGGGGGGGCCTGGGCACTCAGCTAAAGGGCTGCATTTCCTGGGCAGGCTTCGAAAACTCAGCTTTGGGGTGCAGTTGCAGAAACTCTAGGCACCCTTCATGATCCCTTCCCCAGGGTACTTTGGAGCAACTCTGCACCCAATTTGTGGGTCCCTGACCCTGTTTTGCTAGGAAAGACTGATTTGGGAACGTCCTCTCTGGGGTGTGCTTCCACTCACAATTTGCCCTCCAGGCAGAAAGAGCTTGAGACATGAAAGGAGTATAAGAAACTGTAGAATTGGACAGTCTGGGACAAAGGCTTGCTGGCTTCAAACACCCAGGAGAGGTCTGTGTCCTGGAAAACAGAGGGGACAAACAAACTTCTGTAAACAGGGGAGCTACAGAACAACTAACAAGCAAAAGCCCAGGACAAAGCAGAGGCCCAGAAAGACAGAGAAACCCTGCACGCTGCATTTGTCTTGGGCAGACCTTCCTGATTGGAAAGCTGAAATTAAAAAAATCTGTCTTGGCACCAGCTAATTATAAAACCAATAAACAGACCTCTCAGGGAATAAATCCCAGGGTTAATATTTTAAAGTATTAAAATGTACAATGTGCAACAAAGAGTACAAGACAAACAAAGAAACAGGAAACAATGGCCCATCCAAAAGAAGAGGATAAAAATACAGAAAATACCAACAAAGAAGAGGAGAATGTGGACATACTGAAAAAACTTGTAAAAAATGATCTTAAAAGTGCTCAAGGAGATGAAGGAAGATAGAGACAAAGAACTAAAGGATATCAGGAAAACAATGAATTAGGAATATGAGAATCTAAGTAAAGAGATAGAAATTTTATTTTTTTATTTTTTATTTTTTTATCTTCATTTTATTGAGATATATTCACATACCACGCAGTCATACAAAACAAATCGTACTTTCGATTGTTTACAGTACCATTACATAGTTGTACATTCATCCCCTAAATCAATCCCTGACACCTTCATTAGCACACACACAAAAATAACAAGAATAATAATTAGAGTGAAAAAGAGCAATTGAAGTAAAAAAGAACACTGGGTACCTTTGTCTGTTTGTTTCCTTTCCCTATTTTTCTACTCATCCATCCATAAACTAGACAAAGTGGAGTGTGGTCCTTATGGCTTTCCCAATCCCATTGTCACCCCTCATAAGCTACATTTTTATGCAACTGTCTTCGAGATTCATGGGTTCTGGGTTGTAGTTTGATAGTTTCAGGTATCGACCACCAGCTACCCCAATTCTTTAGAACCTAAAAAGGGTTGTCTAAATTGTGTGTAAGAGTGCCCACCAGAGTGACCTCTCGGCTCCTTTTGGAATCTCTCTGCCACTGAAGCTTATTTCATTCCCTTTCACATCCCCCTTTTGGTCAAGAAGATGTTCTCCGTCCCACGATGCCGGGTCTACATTCCTCCCCGGGAGTCATATTCCATGTTGCCAGGGAGATTCATTCGCCTGGGTGTCTGATCCCACGTAGGGGGGAGGGCAGTGATTTCACCTTTCAAGTTGGGTTAGCCAGAGAGAGAGGGCCACATCTGAGCAACAAAGAGGCATTCGGGAGGAGGCTCTTAGGCATAACCATAGAGAGGCCTAGCCTCTCCTTTGCAGCAACCGTCTTCCCAAGGGTAAAACTTATGGTAGAGGGCTCAACCCATCAAACCACCAGTCCCCTATGTCTGTGGTCATGTTAGCAACCATGGAGGTGGGGTAGGCGAATACCCATGCATTCTCCACAGGCTTCTCAAGGGGGCACTACATCTTTTTTTTTCCTTGTTTTTCTTTTTTTTTTTTTAACTTTCCCTTCTTTTTTAAATCAACTGTATGAAAAAAAAAAAGTTAAAAAGAAAACAAACATACAATAAAAGAACATTTCAAAGAGACCATAACAAGGCAGTAAGAAAAAGACAACTAACCTAAGATAACTGCTTAACTTCCAAAATGTTCCTACTTTACCCCAAGAAAGTTACATAATATAGCAACATTTCTGTGAACTTGTTCCTACTATATCCATCAGAAATTAACAGACCATAGTCATTCCTGGGCATCCCCAGAACGTTAAATAGCTTATCTGTTCTTCTTGGATTATTGTTCCCCCTTCCTTAATTGCTCTCTACTGCTAGTTCCCCTACATTGTACATTATAAACCATTTGTTTTACATTTTTCAAAGTTCACATTAGTGGTAGCATATAATATTTCTCTTTTTGTGCCTGGCTTATTTCGCTCAGCATTATGTCTTCAAGGTTCATCCATGTTGTCATATGTTTCACCAGATCGTTCCTTCTTACTGCCGCGTAGTATTCCATCGTGTGTATATACCACATTTTATTTATCCACTCATCTGTTGAAGGACATTTGGTTTGTTTCCATCTCTTGGCAATTGTGAATAATGCTGCTATGAACATTGGCGTGCAGATATCTGTTCGTGTCACTGCTTTCCGATCTTCCGGGTATATACCGAGAAGTGCAATCGCTGGATCGAATGGTAACTCTATATCTAGTTTTCTAAGGAACTGCCAGACTGACTTCCAGAGTGGCTGAACCATTATACAGTCCCACCAACAATGAATAAGAGTTCCAATTTCTCCACATCCCCTCCAGCATTTGTAGTTTCCTGTTTGTTTAATGGCAGCCATTCTAACCGGTGTTAGATGGTATCTCATTGTGGTCTTAATTTGCATCTCTCTAATAGCTAGTGAAGCTGAACATTTTTTCATGTGTTTCTTGGCCATTTGTATTTCCTCTTCAGAGAACTGTCTTTTCATATCTTTTGCCCATTTTATAATTGGGCTGTCTGTACTATTGTCATTGAGTTGTAGGATTTCTTTGTATATGCAAGATATCAGTCTTTTGTCAGATACATGGTTTCCAAAATTTTTTCCCATTGAGTTGGCTGCCTCTTTACCTTTTTGAGAAATTCCTTTGAGGTGCAGAAACTTCTAAGCTTGAGGAGTTCCCATTTATCTATTTTCTCTTTTGTTGCTTGTGCTTTGGGTGTAAAGTCTAGGAAGTGGCCGCCTAATACAAGGTCTTGAAGATGTTTTCCTACATTATCTTCTAGGAGTTTTATGGTACTTTCTTTTATATTGAGATCTTTGGTCCATTTTGACTTAATTTTTATGTAGGGGGTGAGGTAGGGGTCCTCTTTCATTCTTTTGGATATGGATATCCAACTCTCCCAGCCCCATTTGTTGAAAAGACCATTATGACTCAGTTCAGTGACTTTGGCGGCCTTATCAAAGATCAGTCGGCCATAGATCTGAGGGTCTATCTCTGAATTCTCCATTCGATTCCATTGATCTATATGTCTATCTTTGTGCTAGTACCATGCTGTTTTGGCAACTGTGGCTTTATAATAAGCTTCAAAGTCAGGGAGTGTAAGTCCTCCCACTTTGTTTTTCTTTTTTAGAGTGTCTTTAGCAATTCCAGGCATCATCCCTTTCCAAATAAATTTGATAACTAGCTTTTCCAAGTCTGCAAAGTAGGTTGTTGGAATTTTGATTGGGATTGCATTGAATCTGTAGATGAGTTTGGGTAGAATTGACATCTTAATGACATTTAGCCTTCCTATCCATGAACATGGAATATTTTTCCATCTTTTAAGGTCCCCTTCTATTTCTTTTAGTAGAGTTATGTAGTTTTCTTTGTATAGGTCTTTGACATCTTTGGTTAAGTTTATTCCTAGGTACTTGATTTTTTTAGTTGCTATTGAAAATGGTATCTTTTTCTTGAGTGTCTCTTCAGTTTGTTCATTTCTAGCATAGAGAAACATTACTGACTTATGTGCATTAATCTTGTATCCCGCTACTTTGCTAAATTTGTTTATTAGCTCTAGTAGCTGTATTGTCGATTTCTCAGGGTTTTCTAGATATAAGATCATATCATCTGCAAACAATGACAGTTTTACTTCTTCTTTTCCAATTTGGATGCCTTTTATTTCTTTGTCTTGCCGGATTGCCCTGGCTAGCACTTCCAGCACAATGTTGAATAACAGTGGTGACAGCGGGCATCCTTGTCTTGTTCCTGATCTTAGAGGGAAGGCTTTCAGTCTCTCACCATTGAGTACTATGGTGGCTGTGGGTTTTTCATATATGCTCTTTATCATGTTGAGGAAGTTTCCTTCAATTCCTACCTTTTGAAGTGTTTTTATCAAAAAGGGATGTTGGATTTTGTCAAATGCTTTTTCAGCATCTATTGAGATGATCAATTGATTTTTCCCTTTTGACTTGTTAATGTGTTGTAATACATTGATTGACTTTCTTATGTTGAACCATCCTTGCATGCGTGGAATGAACCCCACTTGGTCATGGTGTATGATTTTTTTAATGTGTCTTTGGATTCAATTTGCAAAGAAATTTTAAAAAGGACGAAACAGAACTACTTAAGTCAAAGACCACAATAACTGAAATAAAAAAATGCCCAGGAGGGTTTCAAGAGCAGAGTAGAGATGGCAGAGGAAAGAATCAGTAAACTTGAAGACAAGACACTTGAAATGAGTGAGGCTGAGGAGCAGAAAGAAAAAAGAAAAATTAGCCTAAGACACCTCTGGGATACCATCATGTGCATGAATGTACACATTATGGGAGTCCCAGAAGGAGAAGAGAGAGCAAAAGGGGCAGAAGGAATAGTCAAAGAAATAATGACAGAAAACTTTCAAACATAGAAAAAGATGTGAATATGCATATCCAATAAGCTCAGAGGATACCAAATAGGACGAAAATGAAGAAACATACACCCCATCATATACTGACCACACTATTGAATGCAAAGGACAAGAAGAGAGTTCCAAAAGCTGCAAGAGAAACATATTATGTACAAGGGAGTCCCACTTAGACTAAGTGCCAATCATCAGAAACCATAGGGGCAAGATGAGAGTGGGCTGACATACTTAAAGTGCTGAAAGAAACAACTTCTAGACAAGAATTGTATAGCCAGCAAGACTCTCTTTCAAAAATGAGGGAGAGACTGAGACATTCCTGATAAACAAAACCTGAGGGAGTTTATCTGCACTAGATCTGCCCTACAAGCAATGCTAAAGAGACTTCTTCAGACTGAAAAGAAAGGAAACTAGACAGTGGTTCAAAGCAACTTAAAGAAATAAAGACCTGTGGTAAAGGTAACCATTTGGGTTATTATAAATACCATTATTATTGTATTGTATTGTTTGGTATGTAACTCCACTTCTTACTACAAATGCTAAAATGCAAATACATAAAAGTAATGATAAATCTATGTTTTTTGGACTTATAATGTACTAAGATATAAGTACAAGTACAAATAAAATGATGGGGAGTCAGAGGAGTTTAGGAAAAGTATATGTGCATGCCATTAAAGTTAAGGTGGTATGGAGCCAAATATATTTTGTTATATATTTAGGATGTTAAATTTTAACCCCATTTTAACGAAGAGGAAAATGGGCAAAAGATATCCAGATAGAAATGAGAAGGCACTCAATATGGTACAACACATAAAAAAACAAATAATTTTTAAAGTAGGCATTAAAGGAAGTGAGGGACAAAATGTTTTAAGACTCACAAAAGCTAAATAGCAAAACGGCAGAAGAAAGTCTCAGATTATCAACAGTGACTTCAAATGTAAATGGATTAAACACCCCAGTCAAAGGCAGATATTGGCAGAATGGAAATGAAAATGAAAATACAACATAGAAAGACTTGATGCAGCAAAGGAAGTGCTGAGAGGGAATATTATAGCTCTAAATGCTTACATTAAAAAAGAAGTAAGACATCAAATCAGAGACTTAACCTCAAAACCAGTAAAAGAGGAGCCAACTAAACCCAAAGTGAGCAGAAGGAAGGAAATAGCAAAGATTAGAGCAGAGGTAAATTACTTAGAGAATAAAAAATAGAGGAAATCAACATAACCAAATGTTTCTTTGAAAATGCCAGTAAAATTGACAAACCTTTAGTTAGACTGACAAAGAAGAAAAGAGAGAGGACACAACTAATGAACATCGGAAATGAAAAGGGGACAGTTCTACCAACCTTGCTAAATAAAAAGGATTAGAAAGGGAAACTATTAACAAATGTATATCAATAAATTAGGCAACTTATATAAGATGGAAAAATTCTTAGAAACACACAAACTACTTACATTGACTCAAGAAATATAGAACATCTCAATGAACCAATTCTTAGTAAAGAGATTGAATCAGTAATCAAAAACCTCCAGACAAAGAAAAGCCCAGGACCAGATGGCTTCAAAGAGGAATTCCACCAAACATTCCAAGAAGACTTAACTCCAATTCTGCTCAAATTCTTCAAAAAAATTGAAGAGGATGGAACACTCCCTAGCTTGTTCTATGAAGCCAACATCACTCACATATTAAAGCCAGATAAAGATACCACAAGGAAAGAAAACTACAAACCAAATCTCTTATAAATATAGATGCAAAAAAATCCTCAACAAAATACTAGCAAACTGACTGCAACAGCATATTTAAAAAAAGTATACCCCATGATCAAGTGGGATTTATCCATGCCAGGCAAGTTTGGTTCAACATAAGAGAATAAAGAGAATAAAGGAAAAAAAAAAAAAACACACATTATCATTTCAATTGTTGCATAAAAGGCATTTGACAAAATTCAGCACCCTTTCTTGATGAAAACACTGAGAACACTAGGAATAGAAGGAAACTTCCTCAATAAGTTTGAAAAGCCCACAGCTGACATCCTGCTTAATGGTGAAATACTGAAAGCTTTCCCTCTACAGACCAGGAAAAAGACAAGGATACCACTTTTCATCACTGTTATTAAATATTGAACTTGAAGTTCTTGCAAGAGCAATTAGGAAAGAAAAAGAAATAAAAGGCATCCAAATTGGGGAGGAAGAAGTAAAACTTTCCCTTTTTGCAGCTGATGCTATCCCTTATACAGAAAATCCTGAGATATCTACAACAAAGAACCTGGAGCTAAAAATGAATTCAGCAAAGTGGCAAGGTACAAAATCAACACTCCCATATCAGTAGTGTTTCTATATATAAGCAATGAGCAATCACAAGATGCAATTAAGGAAAAAAATTCCATTCACGATAGCAATTAAAATATTTAGGAGTAAATCTAACCTAGGATCTAAAGAACATGTAAATAGAAAACAACTAAACCTTGCTTAAAGAAATCAAAGAAGACCTAAATAAATGGAAGAGCATTCCATATTCCTGGATTGGAAGAGTAAATATCATTAAGATGTCAATGCTACCCAAAGAAATTTATAGATTCAATGGAATGCCAATCAAAATTCCAACAACCTTCTTTGCAGAAAAGGAAAAGCCAATCATCAAATTTACATGGAAGGGCAAGGGGCCTGTGAATAGCTAAAACCACCTTGAAAAAGAATGAATGAAGCTGAAGAAACAACACTTCCCAATCTTAAAACTTATTACAAAGCCACAGTAATCAAAACAGCATGGTAGTGTCATAAGGACAGCATATAGAAAAATGGAATAGAATTCAGACCTCAGAAATTGACTCTCACATTTATGGCCCACCAATTTTTTTTAATTAAATTCAGTTTTATTGAAATACATTCACACACCATACAATCATCCATGATATACAATCCACTGTCCACAGTATGATAACATAGTTATGCGTTCATCACCACAATCTATCTCTGAACATTTTCCTTACATCAGAAAGAACCAGAACAAGAATAAAAAAGTGAAAAAAGAACACCCAAATCATCCCCCCATCCCACCCCATTTGTCCTTTAGTTTTTATCCCCATTCCTCCACTCATCCGTACACTAGATAAAGGGGGCGTGGTCCACAAGGTCTTCACAATCACACTGTCACCCCTTGTAATCTACATTATTATATAATTGTCTTCAGGAGTCCAGACTGCTGGGTTGGAGTTTGATAGTTTCAGGTATTTACTTCTAGCTATTCCAATACATTAAAGCCTAAGAGGTGTTATCTATATAGTGCATAAGAATGTCCACCAGAGTGACCTCTCGACTCCATTTGGAATCTCTCAGCCACTGAAACTATTTCGTCTCATTTTGCATCCCCCTTTTGGTCAAGAAGATACTCTCAGTCCCACTATGCCGGGTCCACATTCATCCCCGGGAGTCATACTCTGCGTTGCCAGGGAGATTTACACCCCTGGGAGTCGGGTCCCACGTAGGGGGGAGGGCAGCGAGTTCACCTGTCGAGATGGCTCAGTTAGAGAGAGAGAGTGTATGGCCCACCAATTTTGACAAGGTTGCAAATACCACTCAATTGGGAAAGAACAGTCTCTTCAACAAACGGTGCTGGGAAAACTGGATCTCAATTTGCAAAGAACAAAAAGGAGGAGGACCCCTACTTCACACCATACACAAAAATCAACTCAAAATGGATCAAAGACCTTAATATAAGAATGAAAACTATCAAATTATGAGAGGAAAACCTAGGGAAGTATCTTCATGGTCTTGTGTTAGGCAATGGTTTCTTAGATTTTTACACCCAAAGCACAAGCAACAAAAGTAAAAAAAAATAGATGAATAGGACCTCATTAAAATTAAAAACTTTTGCACCTCAGAGTTTATCATGAAAATAATATGACAACCTACACAAAGGGAGCAAATATTTGGAAATCACACATCTGATAAACCTTTATATATATATATACAGGATATAAAAAGAAATTTTTTTAACATAAGCACTGAAAGACAAATAATCCAATTAAAAATGCACAAAAGATTTGAACAGACATCTCTCCAAAGAAGATATACAAATGGACAGAAAGCACATGAAAAGATGCTCAACATCATTAACAATCAGGGAAATGCAAATCAAAACCACAATGAGATATTATTTCATGCAAAGCAAAAAACAAACAAACGAAAAACCAGAAAATAACAAGTGTTGGAGAAGATGTGGAGAAATAGAAACACTCATTCATTTCAGGTGGCAATGTAAAACGGTGCAGCTGCTGTGGAAGACAGTTTGGTGGTTCCTCAGGAAGCTAAGTATAGAATTGCCATATGACCCAGCAATCCTACTACTATGCATACATCCTAAAGAACTGAAAGCAGGGGCTTGAATAGATATTCGCACACCAATGTTCATAGCAGCATTATTCACAATTGCTAAAAGATGGAAGCAACCCAAGTGTCCATCAACCAATGAAAGGATAAACAAAATGTGGTGCATTACAATGGAATATTATTCAGCTGTAAAAAGGAGTGAAGTCCTGATAAATGCAACGACATGGATGAACCTTGAAGACATCAGGTTGAGTGAAATAAGCCAGACACAAAAGAACAAAAGTTGTATGATCTCACTGATTTGAAACAACTAGAATAAGCAAACACATTAAGTCAGAATCTAGAATATAGGTTACCAGGGGATGGGGTAGTGATAAGGAATGAGAAGTCAAGATTTAAAATGCACAGGGTTGCTATTTGGAATGATGGAAATGTTTAGGTAATGGATGGTGCTGATGGTAGCACAAATTGTAAACTCAGTTAACAGCACTGAAATATATATCAATGTAATTAAAAAGGGGAAATGTTGGATTGTAAATATGATAGCAGAATAAGAAAAAAAAGGAGGAGAGATTGTTAAAGATTAAAAGATACTTGAGAGGCAACTTAATGTAATATGGGACTTTGTATCCTGAATCAAACCAATATTTAAAAAAAAGACATTTTTGAGAAAATCAGTCAAATTTGAATAAAGATTGGATATTGGAACATATTAAGGAAATTATTGATAATTTGGTTAGGTGTGATGATGGTGTTGTATTTATATGAATAATCAACAAACAGCAATGACAACAATAAAAATACTATTTAAAATATATATCAAGTTGTTGAAGCTCGGTGACATCTATAGGAGCATTATTTTTCTAGCTCTACTTTTGTAAACATTGAATATTTTCATATCAAAAGTTAAAAGAGTAAAACCTAGAATCCAAGAAGTTGACATATATGTCTCTTCTAAATTTACCCCGTCATCCCTGCCAACCTTATGACCCTCCCCCCTACTCTGTCTACCAGCAGGGAGTTGAGGGCTCAGGAATTCAGGAAAGAAAAGATAATGACTAAACTTGTCATCCCACCACATATGCTTCCCCTTTTCTTTCTTTCATGCCCTAGACTTGGTTCAGTTAAAAGTAGAGTACCCCTGAGCATTCTCTGTAGCTGAATAATCAGGCTACCTCACACCAATATTGTAACAAATGCATGTAGCTGTTCTTGTGATGGATTTTTTAAACACTTAATTTTAAAATATTACTGGATTTGTATAGTTGTTTGGTCACCATGTCTATTCTCAATTAATCAATAGCAGAAAATAACTAGCGTTATGGGGAGGGTTACACCTTTTTTATGTTTAAAAGGAATTCTCATGCTTGAAAAGGCTGGGAATCACTTACGTAGCCAAAAGGCAACTGTCCAACAGAAGTCTTTTCATTTCACCCCTAGGAGTTTTGACCCTGAGACGACGAGAACTTTAGAAATAAACATCCATTTTGTTGCAGTTTCTGCAATGCTCTTCTGTGCTGTACTCTTACATCATTCGCCTTTCTGTTTGCCTCTCTGTAGCCAGCTCGATGGACCTCAGTGTTACTGGTCCCAAGCACTAGAGGATGGAGAGGTTTTCTTTGAATTCACATGTAAGTCTGCTGATCACGTTGCAACACAAGCAGAGAGGGGTGTAAGGAGCTAGATGTGACCTGTTACCTGGAGAACTTTGAGCCTCTTTCCCTGGTTTGCCCCCAGCCACTCTTAGAAGCAGATTCTTCCCTCTTCTCTTTGTGGGATTCAGGATGAAGCGAAAATCAGCTCTAGGCTGGGTTTCTTTTTGTTGCCCAAACTCCATTCACCAGTGGACCTCCATGGTGGTGTTTCTTTCCTGCTCCACATGCCTGTGCTGTGTGGCTTTGTTACCATGTGTGGCCTATCTCTCCATCTCACGCCACCCATCTGGGTGCTCCAGGAACAGTCAGCTGGAGAAGGAAGGGGACTCAGTTCATTGTGAACGGCTTGGAAAAGCACAAGAAGACTCAAGAAATCCTTCTCCTGCTTCTATATTCATTTCCCCCATTATTTGCTAGTGTGACTTGGGACTAATCTGTGTTCCTGAAACAAAACATAGCACATTAAGAAAGAAGACAAAGAATGAATACTGGCCATTTTTCCTATTGGAAAGGTAGAATAAGGAGCTAAAATTTAAGTTGAAACAATACAAAAACATGGAATAGGGATGGAATGGGATATAATTTTAAGAGCAGGAGTTATTTGGGTGAAAAAAAATTCTTTATGTAGATTGTCTCAAATTACGCAGGGCTGTGGATATAGATTATATTTGAGATTGAGCCCAAAGTTGCTTAATTACTCAGTTACTTACCATATTACTTCTTCGCTGATGTTTAGATCTTTATCTAAAGACAAGAGCAAAGACATTTAAAATTATAATTGTGTGCCGGGTACTTAGCTAGGATTGATATTTTTCTATAATTTCTAATACCTGCAATAATTTTATTTCCTGGCTAATAACAGGAACCATTTCTGTGTTTTACTGGGAAAAAACTGAAAATGCTTATTTTTATGTGACAGGACTTAACTTCAATTGCAACCTCCTTTTGATCCCATATCTACCTGAATTTATAAAATGATGATTCAAGAAAAAATGAATTGGTTTGATTAAGGGAACAGAGAAACTGAAATTCTATCCGTTTCCATTTTAGATTTGGCCTGGAGGGCCTTCAGTGATTGATTCATTTTGCTTCTGTCATTTTCTTATTCTGAATAAAGCATGAAGCAGTTTTCACAATGGATTGAACAGACTTCTCTGCATTTTTTGACTCTGCTCCATGAACATGTGGACATTATGAATGTCTGCTGCCCTTGATTTAGTACTTTGATACGGTTATTTAGTTACCATGGTTTTAAACTCACTTATGTGACAACCCCCCTTCTTCATGGCTTCCCACCCCCATCCCCTCTCTGGAATGCCCAATGTGATGTGACTGCAGTTTAAGCCATGACCTTCATAACCAGGGAATACCTTGATGCTCTCACACGCCTCTTTCACCCAAAGGCACACCCAGTGCCGCCTGCACCAAGCACCATGAAGCAGTTTGGTCCCCATGGGATGATCGCGTGACACCAGGTTGGTGATGCAGAAAGCCTCAGCCTCCAGGGATAATGGCAATCAACTCGGAAGCACCAGGCGCCGGCTCTGTGCAGAGGATTTAATTCACATCGCATAGTAATGCTCATAAGATGAGGTCCCCAGGGATATGTTACGATGTAGGACTTTTCAGAGAGGCTTATTGCTTTTCTCATCAGCTTCTAAGTCTGCTTATGAATTCCTCAGGGCCCTCTTCTGCCACAGGACAGCATTTGCATAAAAAACAAGCCACTGGATAAACAAGACTTCATCAGTTACCGTCCCTTATCCCCCCACATGCAAGTTTGATGGATGTGCATTTAGATGCAACTTACATATTGCGTGTACCTGAGTTCATGTGCAAATTTTCAAATTCCTTGCAAATTCATGTGTTTTCTCTTCCTGGAAAGAAGCCCTGGCCCCAAAGGATGAAGTGAATTATCTGTAAGCTATGCCATTTCCCCTTACCTTCCTGATGCACTGATTTTCTGGGACTGTTCCAAATAGTGTGATTGTGTTATTGCAATACTGTTGGATGCTACTGGAAGTGGCTAAATGTGGTTACATATTACAGAAAGAGACCAGCACCAGGCTAAGTGTGTTCTGTCTGTTTTCTTACCAATGGGCAGGGTGAACCCTGTGTGGAACAGATTTCTATAGAAAGTGATTTCCAAAGGAACTGGGAATAACTCCTCTTGTTTCCTCGAAGTGCTTATTTCACAATACTAGAGGAAATGTGTGTAAAATAACTAGGATGGGTTTGGTATCGTACAGACCAGGGTTCAAATCTCGCCCTAAATATCTCCTGATTAGATGTGGAAATTTAGGAAGTTTTTAGCTTTATTTTTCTATTTTTGATAACTTATTTTTATTTCATAAATTATTTTTATTTATTTCATTGGATTTAAAAGTTATAAATGGAAATCCTGGTCGTTATAACTCATCTAACAATACAAAGATTTGTAAAGAAAATATTTGATTAGTTACTTTCACAACTGTGCCAGTTTGGATGTATTATGTCCCCCAAAATACCATTGTCTTTGATGCAATCTTGTGTGGGGAGATGAATTAGTGTTGATTAGATTGTAATTCTCTGATTATTTCCATGGAGATGTGACCCACCCAACTGTAGGTCTTAACTCTGATTAGATAATTTCCATAGAAGTGTGGCTCCGCCCAGTCAGCGTGGGCCTTGATTACTTTACTAGAGCACTATATAAGCACAGACAGAAGGAGCAAACTTGCTACAGCCAAGAGGGACACTTTGAAGAATGCACAGGAGCTGAGAGAAGAGCTGCAGATGAGGACAGTTTGAAGATGGCCATTGAAAGCAGATTTTGCGATAAGCCTCTCTGAAAAGTCTTAAGCCAAGAGAGGGAAAATGCCCCAAGAGCAACCAATAGTGACATTTTTGAGGAACTGCAGCCTAGAGAGGAATGTCTTAGGAGGAAGCCATTTTGAAACCAGAACTCTGGAGCAGATGCCAGCCACGTGCTTTCCCAGCTAACAGAGGTTTTCCGGACACCATTGGCCATCCTCCAGTGAAGGTACCAGATTGTTAATGTGTTACCTTGGAGATTTTATGGCCTTAAGACTGTCACTGTGTAACCAAATAAACCCCCTTTATAAAAGCCAATCCATTTCTGTTGTTTTGCATTCTGGCAGCATTAGCAAACTAGAACAACAACCTTTCCCATCTATGCCTCCATATTATCCATGTATCTATCCTTTATGCTTCTAAAACTTATATATACATAGGAATATATAACTATCTTTTTTGTAATTTTTTTACTTAAAATTTATGTTGTGAATTTTTACAGAAAAGTCACATAAAGGTGCCCAGTACATTAGAGCTATTAGCAAGAAATCAGTTTAGAACACAATTTTCCTGAGAGAGAAAATGTACCTGCTCAGATCCTTTCATTTGCTTTGGGAGATAAAAAGTGTGCACTGGAAAAGTGGAGAAGCAGACTCTAGAGATAGGGTTGGGACAACCCTTGGGATTATTCTTTTTCCCAATATTCCAGAGGACCAGCCCTGCTGGCTGCATTAGACAAATTCACACCCAGGACCACACTTTTAACCTTGTCCTCTGAGCCCACATTGACCAGCCAGTCCAATCTTCGTTTTTGACAAGTAATTTGACATTTATGGACCAAGGTCATGTTGTGGGCTACGTGTCACCAATGAAAATGTGATACTTCAATAAAATAAAATAAAATTACTTCATGCATTTCATATGCCTTCCCTGCTGATTTATGAATACTTTGTACATGAAAGAAATCAAAACGGGAGTTCATGTCCCCAGAATGAAAGCACTGCGTTTTCCACCGACAGCAGATGAACTGCCGACTCTAATTAAGGCTCACAGCACTTGCCTTATCCTAAGCACATATGGATTTGGTTCAATGAGGAAAGATGATTTGCCAGATTGCAGCTAAGAGGTTAGATGAACTCATTCAAACTGTAATGAGAAATGCACACGCCCTCACTTGATATATGTTTGCAGTAAGACATTGTAAATTTCCAAATTCACAGATTTGTACAACAAATGACAATAAAAACAGCAAAATGTACTGAGCACTTATTACGGGCCAGGAACATTTGTAAGTGTTTTTCAATATATTGCTTCATCTGATCTTCACTATAACCTCATGGATTAGATGCAACCAGTAGCCCTATCTTATAGACAATGCACAAAGGCATTGTCACTGACTCAATGTCACATCATCGGGAAGTAAAAGAGGTCTAGTTCAAACCCAGGTAGTCTGGCTCAAAGCCAAATGCTCCTCTTCTATGCTCTTTTGACTGTTAACTGGCCAAGCTCGCCAACTAGGAAGTGGCAGAGATATGATCTCCCTCCACCTACTCCAGAAAACCATGAACAGTAAAATGTAACTGAATTGCTGCTTATCTTTAAACAAAGAAAGTCCAGAAAAGTTGCCTAAAATGTTGATGTTGGGCCATTGGTTAGTCTCATTCATGAAATCCGTAAGTAAATTATGTAGCCCAGTTTCAATGAACAGGCTTAAAATTCAAAGGTACTTCTTGCCATAAGTCTCCTTACTCTATCCAGTCAATGTCCAGTTAGGAAGCAGAAACCACACCAGTTTTTTTTAACAGATAATTTAATACAAAGATTTGTTAACCACTTATGAGAGTACTGAAAATGCTGAAAGCAGACACTGAGGTTTTAGGTAGGAAGTAACTGCAGAAAGCAACCAGGTAAGTTAGGATCCTGGAGGAGTTTCCTGCAGAAGTAGAAGTTAGACCCTGAGGAGGGCTGCTAGCTGGCAAGTACTGGTGTCTTTCAAGCATTATGAGGCTGCCTTTGGAGTTGGAGAGAACTTAAAATAAGAACCCACTGATGCAACCCACTGCCATAGGTATGAAGAATGATTGTTACAGTGACATTGACAGGAATGGGGAGCAAGCAGAAAGGTGCAAGTTCTCCCTTCCCTAACCATCCAGTCACCATCTAGATGTCCTATTGACAGAGTCTAACAGGGAGCCAAGTGACAAAAAGAAATGAGTCTTGCAGAGTTTCAGCCCCAACATCCCAAAGCTGAGCTTAGAAGGATGAGTTTGAAGCTGAGAGACAGTTGCTTAATAACTACTACATTCCACTCTGCCTGCTTGGCATACATTCAAAACTTCCATACAACTGCAAAAAATAACTTGATGCTTCAACAAGCTGTAACTTTTTCCCAACCAAGATGCTCTAAACTTCTCCCTAAAATGAGGAGATGCAAAGCCTCAACATTTGTATTCACCTTTGGAAGATAGTCACAGTTCCACTTGCATATTTTGCTATCTAAAGTCTAAATTTTAAGCTAACAACCACCACCAATTCTGACATAAAATAATAATGATGAAGAGAAAAGCAAGGTAAAGAAGTTATTCCTTATGAGGTCTTGTCTCTCCACTGGCCCTATAACTAAGTCTTCTGTAAGCAAGTCTACAGTTTTAACAGGCCAGCTATGTCTGATAGACGGACTACCAGTAATCCATGAAATCCATGAATCTATATGAAACCTATGGTGAATCGTGATGAATTGCCCACAACCTTGGAGCACAAGTGGCTGCTACATTTGATCATTATTTCAGTAATTATGACTATAAGATCTGTAAGGTGGGATAGCCATAACTAAATGCACTGGAGCACTTACAGAAAACAACAAAACAGCAACCCAATTTTATGTCTTAAAAAAATCTCATTTCAAGACACAGAGTCCAAGAGCTTCTGTAGTGTCCCAAAATAATCTATTTCCTGTAGCTTCAGGGTCAACCTGAAGAAAATCAGATATAATTTGTTTAGGTTGTAGAATTACAATGTAAATTGACTCACAGCCTTGCAAAGTGTCTCAAGAGAAAACTAAGTATGGAAGAAGAGAAATCCTGAGATTAGGGATGGATGAAGCTGAGAAACCAACTCTCCAGTCACTCTGTACCTCCTTTGCCAGTGAAAGTAGCCCATCTTTTTTAGTCTGAAAGGACTAGTCTCCTCTAGCTTGAAATTCCTGTTGCAAACTCACATGGGAAGTTGCCTTCAATGATTGTCCATTCTTCTGAAGACACATTCCAACTACTGCTGCCATATTTGTATTTCAGCATGATCCTAATGAAAAAGTACAAAGTCCAACTAAGGAAGAAATAGCTTATACTCCAAAAGAATTGCATGAGTTTGCTAATTTATATCAGCACAAACCTGGAAATATATGTAGAAATGGAGTCTAAGGGTGTTAGATCAAGAAGGACAGAATATACTATATGACTGAGCTGAATTTATTGAATTGGATGTACTTAGCTGGAATTTTTCATGTGTAACCTATGTGTATGGAAGAGTCTTAATAGTTTATTTACATCAATGGTTGACTGAAATTTTGATGCAACAGTGGTCTATATTTAATGAAATCCCAGAACTTTCCTGGCATTAGGTAAAGGAAAAGAGCCAAGGGTTTAAGGGATAGGAAATTTGGAGAGGATTTATCATGTATAGCCTTCACACCCATTTCCCTTTGTACATACCCTGAGAGAGAGTCCAGAGGCACTTTCTTCCCTAAGACTAGAAAAATAAACTAACAAGGGAAGCAAGAGTTTCCTTGAAAGGCCCTGAGATGGCTGTCCTTGGGGACCAGCTGATTGTGGGAGATGCTGCTGTGAGATGAGCGTGCTGATTTCAATGGGGATAGGGTAATCACAAAGATGGAGAGGCCAAGTGACAACACTCGATTTCCAGAGACAAGGAGGGCACATTTACCCTACTGGATGGTAATCAAAATGCTCTGGCCCACAGTGATCTTTAGCAATGTCAGATGGAACATAGTGTCCCTAGGAATGAAATACACAGTAGCCTACTAAAACCTAACTTGATACACATAAAATGAAATTATACAGGTCCAGCGGTCAGAATTCTGATGTGAATTGTCACAATGATGAGTCTTGGCCTCCCATCTGTTTCCAATTCTTAATCAGTTCATGGACTTAACTTGATCTTTTCTGTCTCCCAAAAGACAGCCAGAACCGATCTTTAAAACCACATTTCCTACCATGCCCTGTCAGAGTCCCAGGCTCCAGTCATACCCGAGTATCCCACCTCTACAGAGGATGCTCTCACAGTCCTACCTCTGATTCTTTCATTGTTCTTGGCAATTTCCTTTGCAATATATGCTATCTTAAATTCTCTGCTTCCTCTGCACCAACAATACTACCTAGTATCTTTGAAGATGTACTGACCACTCCATTTAAGAGGAATCAATTTGTTCACCACAGTTGGCACCTTAAAATCTTATATTTTTCATTATCTCTTTCACTAGATTCCAAGTTCCTTAGGGCAGGATCATGGCCAATATTACTTTGTACCCCCCTCAGCATTTAGCATAGCCCTTTGTACAATACTCAACATTCCTTGTGGTAGGCTGGTGGAATAAGTGTGTTGAAGAATTTAAAAGCAGAATTATAGACTAGATATGTATGAAATACTGGAAACATTGAGTTTACTTCCTTCAACTTTTGGAAAGTTGCTGAATACTAGCATGAGTGAGTAGCAATATAAGTAACAATTTTAAGAATAATTCTTGGCTTTAGCATCAGAATATTCAGAATAGTATATTTAATAATCAGTTTACTTTTTGCAACTTAACTATGGAATATCCAATAATAATTGTGGAAAGTATTTAATTGCTAGTGCCTTTGTCTTTTAAAGAGGTTTGAATATTTAAGTAATTTATAATGGGGGTGGGGATAAGGGAGTGAAGAAAGCACTTAGCACATAGGAAGTATATATTTTGAAATTAAAAAAAAAAGACAAGAGAACTGCCATCTCATTTACTCTTTGGGGTACTGTGCCAGTTTGAATGTATTATGTCCCCCAAAATGCCATTATCTTGTGTGGGCAGATATATTAGTGTGTTGATTAGATTGTACTTCTTTGGGGTGTTTCCATGGAGATGCGACCCACCCAACTGTGGGTGATGACTCTGATTGGATAGTTTCCATGGAGGTGTGACCTCACCCATTCAGGCTGGGTCTGAATTAGTTTACTGGAGCACTATATGAGATAAGACAGAAGGAGCAAGCTTGCTATGGTCAAGAGGGACACTTTGAAGAATGCACAGAAGCTGAGAGTGGCTGCAGATGAGAGACAGTTTGAAGACAACTGTTGAAAGCACTTTTGCTCCAGAGAAGCTAAGAGAGGACAAATGCCCCCAAAAGCAACTAAGAGTGACATTTTTGAGGAACTGCAGCCTAGAGAGGAACGTCCTAGGAGAAAGCCATTTTGAAACCAGAACTTTGGAGCAGACGCCAGCCACGTGGCTTCCAGCTAACAGAGGTTTTCTGGACACCATTGGCCATCCTCCAGTGAAGGTACCCAATTGTTGATATGCTACCTTGGACACTTTATGGCCTTAAGACTGTAACTGTGTAACCAAATAAACCCCCTTTTATAAAAGCCAATCCATCTCTGGTGTTTTGCATTACAACAGTATTAGCAAACTAGAACATGGAGATTTTCCTAAAAATGCAATTCCATTCTTAAGACCCTTGGCATTTTCCCAGTCACATACAGGATAAAGTCCAATTGCCTTGGCATGTCCCTTGTCTACTTCTCCAGGCTCATTGCCCATCACAATTCCCCCAATGCTGTTGAAAGACCCTCAATATGCCATTTTCTGTCACAACTCTTTTCCTCCATTGCATGTGCCAGGCCCTTAGCTAGAAGAGCCTCCTACTTTGTCTCTCCTGTATTTGGCAAATAATTGGTGATATACTATTCACCTATCAAAAATAAATCCAGGTATCTCCCTCTCCATGAAATCTGTCTGCCTCTATCTTACTCCTCTCTTAAGTGGAGTGTACTGCTCTCCCATCTCTTTTTGTTTCTCATGGCATCTTGCATGTATCTTGTTTCTAGCATTTATCCTATTTCTTGATTTCCCTCTAAACATGGTGTGATCTCTTTGAAGGTAAGATTTTGGCTTCTTGACACTAGGTGAAGCAGTGTCTACTACATATATGCTTAATGAGTTGATCTGAACTTAAGTCACGGCAATGCACTGGCCCATGTCAGAGCGATTTTACCTTTCCAATATGTTATTTTATATAAAGAATTCAATAAATGTTTTTAACTCACTGCCAAGTGCACTATTCCACATTAGGCAGTATGTAAATTAAGGTACAGAAAAGGTATAAGATATTATCTTTGTTCCTTAAAATAATCTCATACTTGATCATGCTTAGGTAGTCTGCATCATATTAGAACATTTGAAATAGCTAAGAGCACTAAATTATGAAAGATTAAATTGAGACATCTTAAAATATTAATTATTATAATAATACAATAGATGCAAGGAGAGGTCCGAGGCCCTTGCTTTTGAAAAACTGTATTAGTGCATAAGGACATGAACTCTGAAGTTGGACTGTCTGGGTTCCATCTTCTGCTCAGGCACTTACTATCTATATAGCCTTTATTTATTTCTAATTTATTTCATCTCTCTGATCCTTAGTTTCCTCATCTTTAAAATGGGGATAAAGCCAGTATCTGTTTCCTGAGGTTGTTTTAGATATTAGCTTATAGAATGAATATAAAGCTCTTATTACAAATTGTGAAACATATTAATTACTAAATAAGTGACAGTTTTTCATTTTATTGGATTTCCAACAAAAAGCACCTTTTATTGGAAAGAACGTACTTTTTAATTTTCAAATAAAAAGTAATTGAAAGAAAAAGACATTTTAGGATAAGTGGCATATTTCAAGAAAGAAATGAAATTTGTGCCAGTTCCTGTTTGATGAGAAAAAGTTTATCAGTAGAAAATTTTTTAAAGGTTTAATTTATTTTGAAAAAAAGACACTAAGTGGAGATAATCAGGTGTGAATGAGGAGACTAATCTTGTTGGTCCAACCAGCTTGTGAAAAACAGAAGATAGATTGAATCTCTTGAAGGGACTCTAAGGACTTTGATTTTGACTCTATAGCTACTGGGGGCTAGTGAAACTATTTGCGTCTGGAATTGTGATGTGAAAAATAGCCTTTTATATAGTGCTTATTTAAGGAGCAGTGTTCAAAGATGAGAGAAGATCAGCACAATGATCTAGGTATAAAGTGACATGGGACTTGAATGGGTGGGTGATGGGAGGAGCCCAATCTGGTGTGACTATGAGCCACCATGTGGCACACAGAACTGGCTGATGGGGAAGGGAATCTGAGGTTGGGTGGATCCCACCCTCGGAATTGGCCTTAAAGGTATGTGGCCCTAAGGGAGATGAATAAAAGGTTTGGAAGTATTAAGGAAATTTCAGTGAGAGTAAAAACTTTAAGGCATCTGAGGTGACTACCAGCCTGATCCAAGCCATCAATTTCTTCCATCTGGATTGCTGTAATAGCTTCCTCATTTAACAACTAGAGTGATCTTTCTCAATATCACATAGACTACAGTATTCCTTCCTTGGTGTTGTTCAGTGACTCCTCACTGGTCTCAAAATAAAATCTAGACTTATTACCATATCCCATATTGTCTTGCCTTGATCTGATCCCTGTTGGCATTTCTTGTTTCTATTCATTTTACTCACTTCACCACACTGACCTTTTAAAGTTTCTTGATTATTCCATGCCCTTTTCTGCCCCAGGAATTTGACCATGCCATCCCCATTGCCTGGAATGCTTTTCCAACTGGCCTCTCTTCAACTGCTTAACCCCCTAGAAGTCATTCCCGACTTGTAAAAAAATCCAGCTACTCCCTCTCTTGACATCCCACTCTTTCCTTCATAGCATTTTTCACAATTTTATACTGTGGCAAGACCAAACACAGACCATTCTTCCCCTTTTGTCTAGCCCTGTTATATAGGCAAGACAGAGACCCTTCAACTTCCTGTTTTTGTCTCATGATTGATTAACTAATATCAGAACTGTTTGCCATGATTGGTTTGCTAAGATTAGAACTGTCTGTCTTCCTGAAACTAGCTAGCCACAGGAAAAAGAACATTTCCTGTTCAGATAACTGAAACTTCCCCTGATTGCAAAACAATGCCAACTGTGAATCACCCCATCTGCAGTGCGTTTACAACTCCCTATAAAAGTCTAAGGCAAATCCACTCTGCTGAGACCCTTTTATCTTTGGATCTTGGGTGTTTTCCCAATTTAACAGCCTGAATAAAATCATCTCCTTACTTGTCTGGTTTTTGTCTTTGACAGTTTGGCATTGTAACTTGGATAGAACTGGAAACCCACATCTGAACTCCCATCTTCTCCACCCAGGTACTGAGGCTTTTTTTAAGTCCACTATGTTCCTTTCCTCTGGCTGTCAGTTCTTCTCCAGCTGGCGATGGTGAGCCTGGTTCCTGATCCCAGTGCTCCGGATACTTGTCCATGGTGGCATGGTAAGGATTTGATTTTGCTTCTCTGTTTAAAAGTTCTTTGTGTTTAGTTTTATTGCTGAGTTTTGTTTAACCCTGCTAAAAGAGGAAACTCTCTATCCATTCAAAGACCCCTGCTGAGTATAACTTCATCACTCAGGTGACAATTCAATTCATTACCTCCAGATATAGCAGAATTTTACTAAGGATAACATAGAAGAACCCTTTGGGCACCTGGGATCTCCATGAACTTGTACATCTGTGGGGCACTCTCAAACCACGAGCTCCAAGGTCTGTTTTCTTCAATAATCAGCTTATTTTGCCTGGTATAAAGATGCTGAAAAATAAGCAAATATTTCCAATCTATCTCAAACTGTACAGTCCCTTACGGACTTCTCTCACCATCAGTCTATCCCTCCTGCTCCTCCATCCCCAACAAAATCTCAAACCCTTTCCTCACTCTGAACCCTTCATGGGCACTAGCCCAGGCTTTTCCCACTCACCATTCGTCCTTATTTTGTGGATTCATTTTTTCCCCCTCCAATTCCTACTCCTCCCCTTTACCTTTCCCTGCCTCCACTGAACTCCCCCTTGCTCCCCGACTCCCCTATGCTTAACCTTGTCATTGGCCTATCTCCATCTGTGATAGAAGATCAATAATCTGAACATGCACTGGACAAATATTAAGTCTTTATCTTGGTCAAGTTTACATACTTTTGTTAAGAATTTTCAAGCCCACAAAAACTGGTAAGAACTTAATAATCAATTCAGACTGTCCCTCAGGGCATATTTATGCAACCAAAAACTCATGATACCCAAAATAAATGTTTAATTATATTTGTGACAAAAGCGTATGATTCCGATTATACGAAAACAAAACAAAACAAATAAAAAAGAAAGAGAAGTTTTTCTAGATGTACATGGGGGGATTAAGTAAACAACAACACACAACTCTTAGAGGAAGTGCACCAAAATGTTAACAGAGCCTTTCTCTCGGCTGTGAAATTACAGGTAATATTTAGTTTTTCCTTGTGGTTTTCTATATTTTCCTGATTTTCTACAATTAACAATACTGATTTTGCACTCAGATTATGAAACATTGTCCAATGAAGGTAGAAAGAAAGGAAGGATTTGGTGTCCTCTCTCTAGACTGTCAAAGTAATCAGAGATCTCAAAAATCCAGTTTACTGCTTCCCAAGAGTCTTTAATCCTAGATGGACGTGAGAAACAGATGTGAAACAGTTGGAGAATTATATGAGACAAAACTGAAAACTGTTAATTTATTTTACTTAAATGTTTCTAGCCAGTTTTTGAAAATGTAGTGAACTTCGCGAACTATGTTGGGGTAAAAGAGTGCAAGTCTTTATATGACACAGCAACCGCTTCCTGCGTGTATGAAGTGATGTTGCACTAAGAGCTATGTTTCTTGCCATCAAGAGTGAAAGAATTCCTTAGGCTTCCCCACAGGGCCACGAGGGCTGTTCACCGAGTTCTCTGTGTACCCATGGTGGACATTTCTCACACAATTTGATGGAGTTTCTAGAATTTAAAATCATCATCCCAGACCATTATATTTCAAGTCAGCAAGGTACAAGCAAGAGTCTATTGCTATGCTCTGTTCCTGATAGCCCTTCGAAAATTTGACCCTCTTAAATAATTTTAGACCTTCTTGCAGGTAGAAATTTTAATAGAAATGGTAATCTTTATGTAATATTATTTCTGGGGATCTTTTCTGGGAAAGTGACTGAAGTTGGTGCTTTGAGATAACTACATGAGTTTTATTATGTGTGGCCATTACGTATTTAGGCAAATGGTTGGTATTGCAGTATTTTGAAAATCAAATGTAATATTGAGCAGTTTTTGCCACTGTTCTAAAGCTGCTGTGCTTTCCTTTTGGGAAATGAGTTTGACTCCTTTTCAGTTTTTTGAGCAACACATCATGATTCTCATTCTACACTATATGATAATATTACCTTTGAAATTGGAGAAATTTTGTGTTTGGAGAAAGCAAAATACTTTTTGAGATAAAGACTTAAAGAGGTGAAACCTACTCCCTGTGAATGATTAACTGCCTTTGCTACTAACACCTAGTCTCTAACTGAATTGTCTTAGTAATGATCAGTTTATTTAGCTCTTAAAGATACAAGGAAATGTAGATTGGGAAAAAAATCCTTTCTCCTAATAAACAGTTTTCCTGATATTTCTCTTTACATGAAGCACCCATTTTGAATGCTAAAATATTTGCAAAGGAACAATCAAAAATAAAATATCCCCCTCTAATAAGCCAGATAGTCTTTGATCAATTTAAGAATTACATTTCTAAATCGAATGTATCAGTAGATGGGTGATATTTATCATTGCAGCTGTCTCAGATTCTAAAATATTATGGCAAATAGTAGAAAGTAACCATTCATTTTATTACACATTTGTTCAGCTTTAAAATCTTTATTTTAAATAAGCCAGCTATAAAGCAAACATGTGATTGATTTTTAAAATTTATTTTCTAAATATTGATAGCATATGTGTGAAAATCAGTAAGAAAACATTGCTTCATGAAAATTCAGGGTTCTTTGCTACTATTAACATACTAATATGAAAGCATCAGCCTTAAGATGAACTTTCAGGAGAATGCATTTTTCTGAATTGTTTCAAGGTGTTAGGCTATTATTCTGGATTTCCCAATATTGAAAGTATATGTCACTGTTTCTCAAGCTGCTTCAGCATAGTCTGTGTCTGTTTGAGTGTGTGTGTTGGGGGGGTTATAATAACATATTTTCATGCATCAGCTATGGAGAAACTTCACGCCCCTCCCCCAATTCTCCACAGAGATCTGAGAATCCCCAAGGGGTGCCTCCTGTGTGCTCCATGGATCAACCCTCTTGGTGAATCCATGGCATCCATTGTTTTCCCATCTTCTGCTCTGGCTCACTGCAGAGACATCTCCTATAGCTGCAATGCCTAATGCAACAATTATGGAGTTAATCCCTCCAACGCTGCCAAGATTGCCATTATTGCCAAAGCACCAGACAACTGCTCCTGGTGCCCACCAATTTCTGGAGCAAAGCCCTGCATTTGCAATAACAAATGTGCAGATCTGTGCAACACATGTCCTTCCTCCCGACACTGCTGGTGCAGTCGGTCATCCATGCAGATTTTTGCACAAATTCTTTATGAAACTGTTCTCTTTATATTTTCTTTACTAAACACTCTTGATCTTCAGCAGGAGTCCCAGGGGCTGGGTCAAAAATACTTCAATGGCAGACAGTATTTTATTCACAATCGTGGCTCCTCTCTGATGTTGGCCCATGGTCATTGGGCCAAGGTTATTAACTTGATTTTCTCTTCCATCACAGTGAATTATTTTCCTCAGGAATTTCATGATCCCTCACATAACTTCCAGTCTCCAAAACATATACAGACACCACTGTTACAGGTATGTGGGACACAATGTGTTCTAAAAGAGACAATTTGCAAACCAAAATAAATGGGAAAATTCAAATGAAGAGATTATGTTCACTACTGCCATAGCTGAAGTTTTGTGGGCTACCTTAACAAAAATTATGCAGAGCATTTAATAGCTACAGTATTTCAAAAAGGAGAAAACTCAGCTTACAAAAATGAAAACATTATTAGGGTCGATCCAAGTAGCTTCGTAAATCCTTATTCTCAAAAACCAAAATACCTTATAAAAAGAAAATTCAACTGGAGCAAAGTTTATCAGGAATCTTGGAATGCTGTCTAATCAACTCAAGTTTAATTCACCCTGGTTGCATGGTATAATTGGAAAGAAGGAATGATATGTGAGGGAGGATTTCAAATAATAAGATCTATGGACTGAAGACAAATGCTAAGCAAAAACTGAATATGACAGCAAGAAAGTAGCCTGTGCAAAGAGCCTAGCTGGACTCTAGTATGCATTTTCCTTCATTGCTCTTTTGTGCAACACTTTTCTCCACTGCCATACTTTTTTTTTATTATTTCAGTTTTATTGAGATGAATTCACATACCATGCAATGATGCATGGTGTCCAATCAACTGTTCACAGTACCAGAATATAGTTGTGCATTCATCACCAGAATCAATTTTTGAACATTTTCCTGACACCAAAAAGAATAAAAATAAGAATAAAAAATAAAACTATAAAAGAACACCCAAATCATTCCATCCCCCTATCCCATCCTATTTTTCATTTAGTTTTTGTCCCCATTTTTCTACTCATCCACTGGATAAAGGGAATGTGAGCAACAAGATTTTCACAATCACTTGGTCACACCATGTAAGCTACATAGTTATATAATCGTCTTCAAGAATCAAGGCTACTGGGTTGCAGTTTGGCAGTTTCAGGTATTTCATTCTAGCTATTCCAATAAAACCTAAAAAGGGATATCTATGTAATGCATAAAAATGCCCTTCAGAGTGACCCCTCGACTCCATTTGAAATTTCTCAGCCACTGAAATTTTATTTTATTTCACTTTGCTTTCCCCTTTTGTTCAACAAGAGTTTCTCAATCCCATGATGCCAGGTCAGGACTCATCCCTGGGAGTCATATGCTGTGTTGCTAGGGAGAGTTACACCCCCGGGAGTCAGGTCCCACATAGGGGGAGGGCAGTGAATTCACCTGGCAAGTTGCCCACTGCCATACTTTTAAACTTATAAGATAGCTGGAGATACTCAAGATGCATACGCTATGTTAGCATGTCGGGCACATAAAAGAATTCAGGGATACTGGGTTAGTGCTGGGTAATTCCGGAAATATAGCAGGAAAGGGGCTGTGGGGAGATGATTTTGTATGCCTTATGTGAGTTAAGCAGCTTATGTAGCATTACTAGTGACAATGAGTGATTTTTTAAATGATAGGTATCCATCCAAAAGAAAGATGTAACAATAATGAATTGGTGTATATTCAGGAATATATTTCCAACATATATAAAACAAAAGAAAACATAAATAAAAAGAGAAATAGAAAAATACTCAATCATAGTGGGAGACATTTACATACTCTCACAGAAACTAATAGAAGTAGTTGACAAAAAATCATTAAGGATAATAAAGATTTATATAACACAATAAATAAAAGTTGACATAATCAATATATTTTGAACATTACAACCAATATTTGGAAAAAAATCCCTCACATTTAAAGTACATATAAAATATTTACAAAAAATTGGTCATATGTTAATCTATTACATAAGCCTCAACAATATTCAAAGGATTGAAATAATTTAGTTTATGTTCTCTTATCCCATTGGAATTAAACTAAAAATCTATACCAAATGTTAACTAAAAAATGACATATTTTTAAATTAAGCAACACATTTTAAAATAACCCATTCATCACAGGATAATCCTAATAAAATTTAGAAAAAATATTTTGAAAGAAATAATTATGAAGCTATGATATATCAAAATTGGGGGAATATACTTGAAACCGGGCATGTAGGGAAATTCTTATACTTAGATGTATGTTAGATAAGCAAAATGGCTTGATATAATAATTTAAATCTGTTTCCAAAAGTTGAAAAAAGAAGAGCAAATTAAATCAAAAGAAAGTAAAAGGAAATAAGTACTTTGGATAAGAAGAAATATATGAAAGAGAGAAAAAAAATTATATAAAAGAGACAATCCACAAGGTCAAAAGCTGATTCCTTAAAAAGCAGATTGCTAAACCACTGTTAGCATCAATTCAGAAAAAGAGAGAGGAGTGAAAGAGTGTATGAGAGAAAGTACACACAGCAAATATCAGGAATAAAAAGTGGTATATTGAAACAAATTCTAAAAACATTAAATAGCTAATGTCAGGAACTGAGCTGAGCTGAGCTACAGGTGTTCAGAGTACCTGTTCTATGGTAATAAGTCAAAATGAAAGTAAGGTCAAGCCTTTAGTGAGGATGGTATAAGCATGAGGCTCACCTGGAGAAAGTGCCAGCTCGCCCTCTGTTCTACCCCTGTGAAGATCACATGGTTCAGAGCAGGCATGTGGGATATCTCACTGCAGAGGGAGCTGCTGAAGAAAAGTCTCCTGCTGTTTTATGGACAGAGGGGCTGGAAGGAAGGAAAAAACAGGGGGTTGTGACAAGGAGTGGAGAAGTCCTGGGTACTGAGTCAGAGTAGAAAAACCTGTTTTTGGAGGCTCCCCCTCTTCCCCTGATGAGGAGGTCCCAGCAGAGGCGAGGCCTGAGCTTTGGGATGCAGATATGCCTAAGTGCATGCACAGCTAGAGGGGTCTGAGTCCTCAACTGCAACTCCCTTTGGAGACTGCAGTGCACTGACTCGCTGTGAAGCCTGTCAAGTAAAGCCATGTTATAAGTGCCCATGGTCAAGCATGAAAAGTTACATATAATTTTTTAGGCCAGGAACTGACCTCCTCAGTTAATCTTAGCATAAAAGCTTTTTATGTCAATAAATTTGAAAATATGTATACAATATTCAATTTCCTAGAAAAAACACAACTTATCATTTCTGACACAGAAGAAATTGGAAATCTTAATTATCTAATATCTATTGAGTATATGGAATGCATGATTTAAAACCTCCACATTTAAAGAGATGTTTAGTTGGTGCAAAATATATATTCTCTCTAGCACTCTATATAATTTAATTTGTTTGGTCAGTTTATTCAAACACCATAATTACATGGAAATTTGAATAGGGGGTGAGATCTGGTTGGTTTGTACAGATTAGCGTGAAACCCCGATACATCTCACAGTAATTTAGGCAGAGTATAAAAAGTATTTGCAAAGTCCCCTTGAGGGACTGGGGAAAAATGTGGAAATATTAAACTTCCTCGTCTGGGGATTTCTTGATATTCTCACAAGCATTGGGGACTACCAATTTAGAAGGCTGAGCCTTCGATCCTGGGGCTTGCCCTTATGAAGTTTGTTACTGCAAAGGAGAGGCTAAGCCTACTTATAATTGTGCCTAAGAGTCAATCCCTGAGAACCTCTTTTTTTTGCTCAGATACGGCCTCTCTCTCTAAGCCTACTCGGCATGTAAACTCACTGCCCTCCCTCCTACATCAGACATGACTCCTGGGGCTGTAAATCTCCCTGCCAACATGGGACATGACTGCTGGGGATGAGTCTGGACCCAGCATCGTGTAATTGAGAAAGCCTTCTTGACCAAAAAGGGGAAGAGAGATGAAACAAAATAAAGTTTCAGTGGTTGAGAGATTTCAAATGGAGTTGAGAGGTCACTGTGGAGGTTATTCTTATGTGTTATATAGATATCCCTTTTTAGCTTTTAAGGTATTAGAATAGCTAGAAGGAAATACCTGAAACTTTTGAACTGCAATCCAGTATCCTTGATTCTTGAAGGTGATCATATTACTATTTAGCTTAAATGGTGTGACTGTGTGATTATGAAAACCTTGTGGTTCATACTCCCTTTATCCAGTGTATGGACAGATGAATAGAAAAAATGGGGACAAAAATTAAATGAATAATAGGAGGGAAAGGAGTATGAGATGTTTTGGGTGTTCCTTTTTATTTTTATTTTATTTTTATATTTGGAGTAATGAAAATGTTCAAAAAATTGTGGTGATGAATGCACAACTATATGATGATAGTGTGAACAATTGATTGTATCCTTTGGATGATTCTATGGTATGTGAATATATCTCAGTAAAATTGCATTTAAAAAAAACCCTCCCCATTTAAAACAAAGAACAAGACAAAACAAATAAAACACCAGGCACAGATGATTTCAATGGTGAACTCCTCCTAACATCAAAGGAAGAAAGGAAAGTAATCATAACTCAAATGTGTCCTTATGCAAACAGAACACTATGTTATTTTATGAAGTCAGGATTACTTTGAATAAAGAAAAAAAATCTGTGAAGCTATTATAGGGAGGGCAAGCAAAAGTCCAATCTTGTTCAGTGCCATAAATGGAAAATTTGTTCCTGAAATTGTAGCCAGCACAATCCAGTGATATATAAAAAAAGAAAGTACATCACAGTCAAGTGGGGTTTATTTCAGATCTGCAAGATTACCATTTTAAAATACAGTCAGTGTAATCCATCACAATAATTGAATAAAAAAATATTCATATGGTCATTTCAAAAGATTATATTTGAGATAATTTAACATCCACTCAAGACAAAAACTCTTAGATAAGTATTCTTAAGGGATTGTCCTCAAACTATAAAAAACCCATGGCATACAGCATAGGTCCTGGTGAAGTGTTGAGATAGAGAATGAGACAAACGTGTTCACTAAGACCGCTTGCACTCAACATTTTACTGACTCTCCCAGCTAGTTTAATAAGGTAGGAACAAAAACAAAAATAAAAATAGTAGGAAAAGATAAAAATATGGGCACTGGAAAAGAAATAAACTGTTATTATTTGCTGATAAATGTGACTATATATAAAGAATTCAAAGGAAACTACAGATAAACTGTTAACACTAAATAGATCAAAATTGCTGAATATAATATTAATATATAAAAATCAAATTTATCTTTAAATAAAAATAGAGAATTTTATTTAAAGTGTACCATTTCCAGTGGTATAAACCAGAATAAAATATGTGCAAGAGCTCAAAATAGAAAGCTATAAAATATTATTGAAAGAAATTAAAAAAATAAATTGATAACACAAACATGCACATATGCTCCATGTTCGTAGACTAGAAGACTCAGCAATGTTAGGATGGCAGCTTTCTCCAAATTGATAATTTGGAAAAGTTTAGAATGTTAAACTTTAAAATTTTCAAATTGTTTCTCAAATTTAAAATGAAGTGCAAAGGCCTGAGAATAGAAAAACAAACATTATAGAAGATGGGAAGACCTTCTTCCCTGAATATAAAGCTGGTTATAAAGATAAAGAATTTAAGAAAATGCCATATCAGCACAATGATACACAAAACTCATTCCAGATTGATTGTTGATCTAACTGTGAAAGATAAAGCAATAAAGTGCCTATTAGTTAATATAGTACAACACATCTGTGACTTTGAGATAGGGAATATTTTCTCAAATAGGATACAATAAGCACTAACCATGAAGTAAAATGTTGATTTATTGGACTATTAAAATTAAGAGCTTCTTTTTATCAATGGACACAATATATAAAGTGAATATGCAAGCCAAAGACTTGGAGAAAATATTTGCTACTGATGTAACTGGCTAAATAATTGTATCCAGAATATTTAAGAAAACGTCTACAATTCAATAAGTGAAAAAGAGAACAAAACAAAAAAAAATATGCAGGAGACGTGAAAAGACACTTGAAAGAGGATGTTATCTAAACAGCCAATAAACATATAAAAAAGTGCAGAGATAGTTAAAGTAAAACCACCATGGGGTGCACACCAGAATAGTTAAAATTAAAAATTAAAATAGCAAATTCTGGCAAGGATGCCAAATGACCAGAACTCTCATATACTTCTGTTTCTAATTGATGCAAACATTTGGGAACACTGTTTGACATTATCTACTGAAATTGAACGTATGCATTCTCTTTTCTCCTGTAATTCCACCCTAGTATATACCCAAAAGACATGTCCACGTGTATGGACCAATAGGCACATATTAAAAATGTTATAGAGTAGCATTATTCATAGTAGCCAAACACTTGAAAAATATGAACATCAACAGTAGAATGTAAAAATATAAAGTGGTACCTCAGTACTCGTCGTTCATTGGGTCCAGAAGGCACAATGTGTACCAAAAAACAATGAATACCAAACAAAATTTTCCCATAAAGAATAATGTAAATAAATTTAATGCCTTCCCAAACCAAAGACAATGCACATTCTTAAGACAATGTGTAAAAAGATATGGCTGTATATCATTACTTTACATGAGAAATAAACCTAAAAATTTATAGACTTAGATTAAATAAAATGAAAACTTCACTTTAACTTTTCTGAGAAGAGTCCATGCCATAATGGGATGGTGAAAGGAGAGGGTACATGGAGTGCAGATTGGAAGGAGATCCCCCTCCCATAGAACATCCAGCATTTGCACTTCAGGTGTTCTTTATTTTTCTGTCTTTTTTCAACTTGCACCACAGGCTCTGACATACTCTTTATCACTTCACTAAAAATTTATCCAATGAGGACTGCTTCTGTCTTCTTTTCAGAATTCCTCAAAAATGTGAAATTCTTTGGTCATTCAATAAATTCACATTTCTGCTTGTCTGAGCTTTGTCCGGATGGTACTTCTCTGCAAAGTTTTGAACTTCTGCCCATTTTGCACACATTTCTTTTATCAAGGAACTGAGGACAGCCTCCCTATCTCCTCCTTACCTGAAGAAATCTCTTCAGCCACCTCTTGTTGCTGCTCCTTCTTTGTTCCTGCAGCTCCTCAGTGCTCAGCTCTTCACAATGTTCCTCTACCAACTCCTCAGCATCAGCAGCATTGACCTCCAGACCCATGGATTGGCTCAAAGATACAATATCCTGCTGTACCCTCTGTACCTGCAGCCTTTTTGTTAGCACTTGCTGCCTCGCGGCATGCCTCTTGACCACGGCTGGCCTTAAGAACTTCAGCGCTCTCATCACTAGGTCCCAGTTTGTTTTTCAAAAGATCAGCATGCAACACTTTCACTTTTTCACATATCATGGATTCTGATACACTGTCCCCTGCTATCTGCTTCTCATTTACTCAAATTAATAACAGCTTTTCAACTTCCTTGAGTGTTTGGGAACACTGCTTTGTTGTTGCTTTAACTCCTTTTGCAATATCAGCCTTTTTTTTTTCCAATCACTTCTTTATTCATAATGATGGTGGAGACCATTGTTCTAGGCATACTGTATTCCCTAGCAAGATCAGTAATGCAAATACTGCTCTCATCTTTGCCTATTTCTCCTTTTTTTTGCTCAATTGAGGTGTGAAGTAATTTTCTTTTCTGCTCAGCGTTATCACTGCTCATTTTCTTAGAACCTAGAGTGAGGAAAAAAAGTACAAAAACACACAAAATGACCACAGAAGCTAAGATAAGACCACAAAGGGATGTGCACAGGGCAATAGCTACCACATGACTAATGTGTGACCCTTTGTTTCGGCTGGAAACGGGAGCGGGTCTCAAGGCAACTGGCACCAACAAGTTCTAGATTGTGTGTTGAGTACCAAACAGATGAGTACCAAGACAAAATTTTCTCATCAAAATGCATCGAGTACCAAATTCAATGAGTTTCAAAGCAGTTGAGGACCAAGGTATGACTGTATTGCATTATTTTCATACAATGGAATATCATGCAACAAAGATACTGACTTACTACACATAACAATATGGATGAATCTCACATATATAATGTTGCATGAAAGAAGCCAGACACAAATACATACTCTATGATTCAGCTTATAAGAAGCTCAAAAGAGCAAAATTTAGCTGTGCTATTAGAATTTAGGTTAGTGGTTAATTTTGAAGAGGAGGAAGGGTTAAAGATGAGGAGGGAGTGGGGGCTTCCCGGTTGGTGGTGATGTGATGTTCTGACTCTTGACTAGGTTGATGATCACATTGGAAGATGCTTTTTGTGAATATTCACAGATCTGGGCTTCTAAAAATTTTCCATTTATTTCTTCTATATATTATATTTCAAGAGAAAATAATTTTGAAAAGGGGTATAACAACTTCAGGTAGATGTGGTAGGGCCACATCTTTGTAACACCCAGAGTCTTCTTGGCTCCTGCATTATGGGACATGGTTGCTGTGCTGGTTTGGATCTGTTATGTACCCCAGAAAAGCCATGTTCTGTCCGGCGCTTTCTCCGCCCCGCCTCGAGTCCTCGGTCGGCCGGCGATGGGGACCAGAGAAATAAGGGGAGAGAGGGTGCGGACAACGTCTTACCCGGAGCACTTGTGATCACTCAGGACTCGCGGTGGTAAAGCATGTAGGCTTTTAATGGAACTAGGCAATCATCATCTTTACAGGTTCCACCCGGGGCGAGACACCTCGGGGGAGAACAACCTCGATGCGGCCGTCAGGTACGGCTCCTTGTGGGCTGTCTCCCCGAGCTCTGCCCGGGAACTTTCTTATAAACCTTGCGTGTATCCAATGGGCTAACGCCACGCACACGAGCATGATTGGTGAATACAGAGGGTTGTCACATACATCACCAAGCAGAAGCAGGATGTGGGCGCCATCTTGGCACCACTCGATGGGCGGGGGGACTTTGGAGCAGGTTTACAGCGCATGCGCTATGCCCGTCCCGGGAGACGGCTCTCCACAATGTTCTTTTAATCTAATCTTGTGGGGGCAGACCTATTGTGGTTGGGACCTTTGGATTACGTTGTTTCCATGGAGATGTGACTCCATCTGTGCCAGTTTGAATGTATTATGTCCCCCAGAAAAAGCCATATTCTTTGATGCAATCTTGTGGGGCAGACATAATAGTGGGGATTAAGTTGGAACATTTGGATTAGGTTGTTTGCATGGAGATGTGCCCCACCCAACTGTAGATGATAACTCATGGGATATTTCCATGGAAGCGTGGCCCCACCCATTCAGGGTGGGCCTTGATCAGTGGAGCCACATAAATGAGCTGACTCAAAGAGAAGGAACTCAGTGCAGCTGTGAGTGACGTTTTGAAGAGGAGCAAGCTTGCTAGAGAGGAACATCCTGGGAGAAAGCCATTTTGAAACCAGAACTTTGGAGCAGAGGCCAGCCATGTGCCTTCCCAGATAACAGAGGTATTCCGGACGCCATTGGCCATCCTCCAGTGAAGGTATCCGATTACTGATGTGTTACCTTGGATACTTTATGGCCTTAAGACTGTAACTGTGTAGCCAAATAAGCCCCCTTTTTATAAAAGCCAATCCGTCTCTGGTGTTTTGCATTCCGCAGCATTAGCAAACTAGAACACCACCCATTCAAGGTGTGTCTTCATCATCTTTACTGGAGTCCTCTATGAGAAGTTAAAAGGCAGAGACATTTTGAAGAGAGCTCAGAGAAGCTAGGAGATATAATCCAGTGTTTGTTCCCGGGAGAAGCAGGGAGGGTCCACAGGAGCTGAGAGCCATTTTGAAACCAGAAGCTGGAAGATCAGCAGACATCACCATGTGCCTTCCTATGTGACAGAGAGACTCCTGAATGTCAGCTGCCTTTCTTCAGAGAAAGTATCATCCTGTTGATGCCTTAATTGGGATATTTTCATGGTCTTAGAACTGTAAATTTGTGAACCAATTAACACCCATTGTAAACGCCAATCCATTTCTGGTGTATTGCTTTCAGGCAGCTTTAGCAAACCAAAACAGTGCTATAGCAGAAATTTTATCTTTGGCAACCTCTGGGTATGTAGAGTATGTTTTTTCACCACTATAAACTTGGTGGACTTGAGTCTTTCTTGTCCTCAGCCAGGTCTATACCATAAGTGCCTTCTTTGCCTTATTTCTGAACACGGTTTGAGGGCTCCCAGAATTTTTCATTCTTAACCCATTTCTCTACCCCAAAACTTCCTGTTGTAAATTGTGTGCTTTCTGGAATGTTTTATATTATTTTAGTACTTAACTGTGCTTTATACCATAATCCATTTTCTCACATTATAACAGAGAGCACAGATCTGGTTGCAGATCTCACCTATGCATTTTTTTAGCTGTGTGATCTTGGCCAAGTTACAAAAAATCCCTGAGCCTCAGTTTTCTCATTTCAAAATAAAAATAGTAATGCTCACTCAGTAGTTTTCAGTAAGGAATGAAATAAAGTAACCTTTGAACAATGCACGGTATTGAATTTGTCTCACAGAATTTTAGTTCACTCCCTTCATTATTTATTTTTGAAGCAAAGTGTTCTATGGAAAATCCTCTTTTAATAAAGAAATTAATTTCTTTCTTTCTTTGTAAAAGTATAGAGTATTTAGAGAACATTGGCATTTTTAGGATGAAAAACATAAAATGAATTAGGTTAATTAATTATTCATATATTCTCTAAAATTATTTTTCACAATATATTGCTTGACAATTAATGTTTCATGTAAAAGGCCTCACAAAAAATTTCTATAGGAAACAAAATTTATTAAAACTGTTATTAGCTCTTTAATGGGACTCTGATTTCAATATTTATGCAAGAATTTTTCTTTAAATATGGCTAGAATTTCTTTAAAATCTAAATTAAAGAAAGCAATGAGATGATTCTCTTAAACTGATCAAATCTCAATATAATAATTAGGCTTTGTTTTTTCTGCGTATGTCAGAGGTGCAAAAAAGAGAGCAGAAACATACAAGACTTTCAAGGATCAGAACTGGTACTTTGTCATTCCTGCCTTAATGCCATCATTGCCAAACCAAATCAAAAGCTGAATCCAAAATCAAGGGATCAGACAAGCATAGTCACCCACTCTAAGGCAATGGCCAGGGTTACGGGGAGGGGTGAAGAACTGCTGCAGTAGTTTAAACTAGCCCTGGTACCATGTCTTTATGTGAGTTGGGTAGTGTGTGACTGACCAACCATGGGGTTAAAAAACTTAGCTCCTTCATATACTCATTAATGCAGTCAATAAGCTAACAAGTACTTGAGGGATATCATGTACTTCTGTGAAATTAATGTATGGCTCCTCTCATTTCCAAAACATTAGAGTCATTATTTCATTTATTTATTCATCCAATGAAAATCCTTGTTGAGCCTTGTGGTCGATTGAATATGTATCCAACGTAGACAAGTTCTTCTTCTTAATTCACACCCATCGTAAATAGGATTCCCTTGAAGATGTCATTTTAAAGTAAGGTGTGACCCACCTGAATGAGGTTGGGTCTTAATCTGGGTTACTGGAGGCCTTATAAAAGAGGAAGAGACCAGAAGCCAGCATGAGAGAAAGCCACCGGGAGGAACCTGAAGCTGGAAGTCAGAGGGATTCGGAAGAGCAGACACAGGAAAGGGGAGGACATCTCCATGTGACTGGAGGCAGAGACGCAAGCTAAAGAACCCTAAGGACTGTGGGAAGCTGGCACCAGCTTGCTACTGACCTGGGAGGAAGCAAGTCTTCCAGCCTCCTAAACTGTGGGACAATACATTCCCATTATTCAAGGCAGCCCATGTGGGGCATTTGTCTTAGCAGCCTGGCAAATTAAGACAAGCCTCTTTTAGATGTCAACTTATTTGTCAAAAGTCCTCCAAAATTTAATTGCCTTGTATCCAACAATTCTCTGTAGCACATAAAATAATTCAGTGACCTAGATATATGATTACAGGTGAATAATCTTAGAGAGTTCACCAGGATTCTACATAACTAAAAGTAAGATTTTTTATAGATGGTGTTCCAGTTTGCTAATGCTGCCAGAATGCAAAACACCAGAAATGGATTGGCTTTTATAAAAGCACATTTATTAGGGTACACAGTTACAGTCTTAAGGCCATAAAGTGTCCAAGGTAATGCATCAACAATCGGGTACCTTCACTGGAAGACGGCCAATGGCATCCAGAAAACCTCTGTTAGCTGGGAAGTCACGTGGCCAGTGTCTGCCCCAAGTTCTGGTTTCAAAATGGCTTTCTCCCAGGATGTTCCTCTCTAGGCTTCAGCTTCTCAAAAATGTCACTCTTAGTTGCTCTTGGGGCATTTGTCCTCTTTTAGCTTCTCTGGAGCAAAAGTCTGCTTTCAAGGGCTGTCTCCAAAATGTCTCTGTAAGCTGAAGCTCCTCTCTCAGTTCCAGTGCATTCTTCAAAGTGTCCCTCTTGGCTGTAGCTCCTTTTCAAAATGTCACTCTCAGCTGCACTGAGTTCCTTCTGTTTGTCAGCTCATTTATATGGCTCCAGTGATTTAATTTAGACCCACCCTGAATGGGTGGGGTAACATCTCCATGGAAATTATCCAATCAGAGTCATCACCCACAGTTGGGTGGGTTGCATCTCCATGGAAACACTCAAAGAATTACAATCTAATCAACACTGATACGTCTGCCCACACAAGATTACATCAAAGATAATGGAGTTTTGGAGGACATAATACATTCAAACCAGCACAGATGTTTTTGAGATTTTCTATGGATCTCATACATAAGATTACTAAGACCTCTTTTTAAAGAATTTTGGGCCAACATTTTAATGTCACTGTCCTTTGCTGGAGGTTGCAAACTGTTGCCTACTGGCTAAATTCAGCCACAGGTGAGTTTTGTTTGGCAGGCAGAGTCTTTAAACTATTTTTCTGAATTTGGATATCTTTAGGTGGGGTTCACCATAGTGGTCACTACTCCTATTCTAAGGACTCCATTTCTATGTACATGTGGTTCCCTCTTGTGTTTCCAAAGGCATTTTATTTTATGAACTTTGCTTTCTAGTTTATAACACTGGAGTGTTAGTTACTGTTCACCCATGTATTTAAATAGTTTCAAAACTAGTGAGAAAGATGTTGGTCTTCCTTTTGGGTCTAGGCCTACTAAATTATGTGAGATGGTCATTCATTCAGGTGTCTTAACCAGAAACATGCAATATCTGTACTCCAGATGTAGCATATAAAGTAAGTAAGCAAACAACCAAGGGGTTGGTCTAAGGATTGAAAAAACAAAGGCAAATAAGACAGTTACTGCCTTTAAGGTGCTTACTTTCTAGCAGGCAACTCTAAAATGTATGTTTGATACAGTTAAGCAGAGGGTGCAATGAAAGAATTAACTTTGCACATGTTGCAAAGGCTTTCCTTTGCGTGTGATGAAACCTGAACTGAATCTCGATAACTGATAGGAGTTTCCTTGGTGAACAAGGGAGAACTGGACGTTTCTGTTATAGGGAAGCACATGTGGCTGCCATTACCCAGCGTGGCCTCTTCCATGAACGGCAGATAAATCTGGGCTGCTGAGAGCACATGATGAAGGGCCTTCTGTGTCATACTGGGAGTGTCCCTCCAGCCTGCCACCCACCTGCCAGAACAGGATAGCAGCTAACCCTTGCTGCAAGACAGCATCTAGGAAAATGCAATTTTATTCACACACACTGCCTCCTCCCAAATGGAAAATGAACAAGTAAGAAGGGGAGAATTGCTATAGGATAGACGATTAACACTGTCATAGAGAGACGGCTGTCACAATATATGTGGACTGAGGCATGAAGCTGAGACCTGAATGCTAAGGTGACGAGGCAGTACAACAAAATAGAAGATGTCTAGGTCTCTAATGACATCACACAACCACCAAACCAGTCCTGGACCTATTTTTAGTGGGAGGAAAAATAAACCTATTACTTTCCTAGGCTGTATTTTGCCAGGTTTTTCTGTTTTTTTGCAGCCAGATGCAATTTTGACTGATGAATCACTTGGCCAGAGAACAATCATTGTGGATCTATAATAGGTTTGGAACTGTGGTAATTTCTATTTGTAGAAGATCCAAAGATATGAAGAATGTGTTTTCTATCTCTTTAAAGTACGTTCAATGAGAGAACCTTTTGTTTCTAAACTAAATACTGCTTGGTGTCTATGAGCCAGTCGTCCAAGTACCTGACAACATCCACTCATCTTACCTGGGAGGTTCAATTAGCCATCTATGCACCTTCTCAGCAGTTGAATTAATATGCCTCATAATGATCTTCTGCTTTAGGGCAGTGTCTGGATCCACTGGGATGCTCCAGTTGTAATGAACTGGCAGCAATCTTGCTTCAAACAAAGCACTACCATAAATCCAACCCTTGTGTAAGTAACAACTTCCATTTTAAGAGCCTCGAAGAAGATATGTACACTCAGGAGTTTGATTTTCCTTTATGCAGAAAAAAAGGATGCACATCACATTGCTTTTGCTTGCTAGATATGGAGGGGAAGATGGGAAAGGCCTCACATGGAGAAGAGTAGGTTGTCAAGAGTAAAGAGGTATTCCAAAAGAATAAATAAGGCCAGAGAGCACTCTCATTTTCATCTAGGGCTTTCTTTTTCTCTGAAATATGAAAGAAAGTTCTTTGGGAAGGTTTTTGCATTTTTTTTTGCATATAAATAAACTTTTGGCATGGAGTGGGAAAGATGCATGGCATGTCTTTCCAGGTAAATCTGCTTCTGTTTCTCCCAAGAAACAGCACAGCATCTAAGCAATTACTTCCTGGATAGAAGAAATATTTGGAGATTTTTTTTCCTCAGTTGGAAGGTAAAGTTTTTGCGAGAACCCCAGGCATGTGTTTCTTCTACATCATCACAGCTGGTCCTTGGCGATGGCTTGATTGAATCATACACCTTGGATCTTCCCAGCAGGCAAAACTAATGCTGGCATGAGCAGCTGTGCATCTTTTCAAGTTTGAAACATTATCATTTTCTCTATTGGGGATAAACATGTTCAGACAAAATAAGAGACAACTGTGGTCTGATAAAAAAAAATACCAGTTTTCCAAAAAGGAATAAGGTTATAAGGTAACCTTTCTATGGTAAGTTACCTTCTCTTAAATAGAGAATTTTTGTTGACTCTTCAGTAACCTAAGTTTGAAAACTTTATTGCAAGTCTCCATATATTTAGGATCTCTGTAAAGTAGAAATCAGGCTTTCCATTTAGCTGTGAAAGTTTAAAAATAAAATATTTTAGCCTATAAGTGTCACTGATCTCCCAAAGAATGAGGCTTTCATTTTTCATGAAAAAGTTTTTAATGGAATAATGACAATAGGAAAAAGAAGATCCTAGAAATGGAAATGGTCATAGAGCCATCTAATTCAATTTCTAAAATAAGATTTGAATAATATCTATGAACTCCTGAATGATATTGTTTTTTCCATGCCATTTGGGTGCTAGCAATGTTTACACCCTGAGAGTGTTTTGAATGCAACATTTTAATCTAAATAACATGAACCTAAATAACTGTAATCTGGGAAGTTTTCTAGAAGGGATTCCTGCAATCCATTTTATTTCATTGTTTATACATCACAGTTAAAAGATTCCCATGTATTTTTATTTTGCTAAAATTATTTTCATTAATATAAATGCATTCTCAACTAAATTACTAAAGAAATTTTGATTCATTAATCAGTTTTTTGACCAGAATTTCTATTAATGAATTCTGATATTTTCTTTTTTTGGGCATTATTTCCACTAATTTCAATTTTCCTGGATCAGGTAATAATATGCATTTATCTCTTAGAAAATGTGAGAAATTTGTGAGACAGAGAAGGAGGGGTAGATATGAAAAAAAGAGTGAAGGACAAAGAGGGAGAAGGAAAGAAAGCACAGGGAGAGGGAGGGAAAGAGAAAATGATTATCTCCAGGGAAGCATCTTTCGTCCCATTATCCAACATGAGCTAATACCCAGCTGTCTCTGCTACTTTCTGACCTGGAGCAGAGCAGATTTCCTGCTCCAGCTCTAAATTTCTGTCTCACCAAATTTCATCTTGTGTTTGAGTATGGCTGTACTTTTATTACTGTTTGTCTCTATTTTTACCATCATTTTTCTATATTTGGGTGGAAGAAATATAAAGCCCGAGAGTGAACTTTCAAGCCATCTCTATAATAAAGCACATCATGAGCAGATTTTATTGAATGAATGATCAACAATACACTGTATCTGTCACTTCATGGCCGTCACTTTAGTTACTTGGATATACTTCATTTTATCCCTAGATACTGAAAGTGTTTAATGGTCTTTAAACATCTTTTTATGTTCTTTGTACTTTTTTCCTTTTATAATCACATTTATTCTTGTCTTTCAATATTTTGAATTAAAATAATACTCTTTGCCTAAGCCTGGAGTTTCAATAGGGAATACACAGTAGTAAAATGGCCCTCTTTGGTATAACTATTTCAGTTAATCTTCAATTCAGCAACATTGACTGGGCCCTCTAGTTGTTTACCAAGATTTTGGAAGAATACAAATTATTTGACACTTCAAGTATTTTACAAATGCACTTTTTATTGCTTGACGATGCTATTCATTTTCTCATAAAGGGATGATTTATGTTGGCTTTCATTTTTACATTATCCATGGACCCTCGTCTAAGTGCCAGTGAAATCCACTAGTTCTAGAAATTGTGAACTCTACCCTTGGAGAGTTGCTTCTTTAATTAGAGTGATAGAGCCTGGAATTGTTCCCATGCCGTGCCTCATAACCCTAGGGTGTCCTTAAATGTTATGCTGTCATCAATTATCCAAAACAGAGCCATTATAGCCTATCTAAATCATCAAAAGATGGATGAGCTTGCCACTGAGAGAGAAGAGTGAAGTCAGCTGCAGATTGAAATGCTGGCCAAGATATATAATATGTGATTCCCAGGATACTAGGAAAAGAAAAAGATAGTGAGCCAAAATCATGGAAAAATTTGCCAAGACTTTATTGCGCAGGATACATTTCTAAAGCTTAAGTCCTTTTATCTGGTCTGCACAGTTGAGTAGAGAGCTGGAAGTTGTGATCAGACTTCCAGGCTTACATTTTGATTGTAACTTTCATCCTTCTAATTTAACAAATATCTATTGTGTACCCACTATGGGTCTGGCTTTGTGCAATGTATGAGAGATACAACTAAGAACAAGACTCAGCTTTCATGGAGCTTAACTGAGTCTTGATGAAATTATATTTGTTTACAGTTGTGATGAGTGCTACACAGGAGAACTGGAGAATGCCATAAGTGCCTGTCGTAAGAAAGCCTAACTTAGGTTTGGCCTAGAGGGCTTCCCTGAAGAAAGAAAATTTAAACTGACACTTAAAAGATGTATGGGTGAGGACAAGAGAAAAAGGTGTATAGTGAATCCTAGACAGAAGGACAGTTTGTGGGATTGCCCTGACAGGTGTGGTTGGCACACGTAGAACATCTGTGGGCCGTATTAGTGCAATATCTTTTTCTGAGATGTCCACTTCCATAAAATGTCATGATAGGGATTTCTAGGATTGACAGAAAAAGATGAATAAGCTACTCTATATAAAACACCTAGTGTAAGACTACACACACACACAGGAAGAAATTATAAAATATGGTCACAACTTTGAAATGTGAAATTGTATATGATATCAATTATAGAATTTTAGAACCAGAAAGCACCTTAGAAATGTCCTGGCCAACACTTTTGTTTATAGATGAGGTCTATGAGATCAGAGAATTCATTACTCACCCTAATTTATAAAGTTGCTTAAAGGTAGAGCTAATAATGTATTTTCTGGTTTCTAATTAATTGCTCTTTGTCCTAGAAAGCAAGTTTCAAAATGAATTACCTCTTTATTCTGATATTACTTAAGATTAAATATTAACTGCTGGAGTCAGGAATTGAACCTAGGTGTGTCTGATAACAAAATCCATGTTCTTTCACCAAACCATAGTGGTATATAAATGAATAAATGATATATACATGTATTAAAAATGAGTGAATAAATGCATGAATCTAAAACCAGTGTTATGAATCAGGCAGTGTTTTCATTGGGCACATACTAATTGTTTTGAAAAGAACATTTTTATCATTCAGTGTTTTTTGCTGTTTGTCAGGGTAGCCAACTCTGGCTACATAAGTTATAAGGCGAATTTATTGTAAGGACCTAGAATTTTTTGGAAGCTTGGGCAATAAGAATCAAGGGATTACAGAGTTTGACAGCAAGAACAATTGGACAGGATTTTGCTGATGCCTCCATAGAACTGAGAATACATTCCAGCCATCAGCTCATCTTATGGTGCTTTCCCTAGATACAAAACCCTGACCGGAGTATCTTATTAGCTAAGAAAACATCAGATGCTTCTGTCAGAGAATGGAGAGGCAATAGGACACTCACCTTCAGTTTCTATAAGGGGAAGGGAGTACTATGTCCCACTAATATTAACAAGCAATGGGAAATTTCTGTGAAATAGGAAAGGAGGTCAGATGTTTGTTAGCCAAAAGAATAAAAGATTACGCTACAGCACTTTTTCTGAATACTGATGAAAATAGGAAGTAAAAAATAAGTGTAAGTCAGCTAATGCTTTAAATGTGCTTTAGAAAAGTGTTTGATGATACTATGAGAAAGGAGATTAATTCTAAGCAATTAGCTTAAGGCAAGAGAGAAAATAACAACAGTAAACTTTGTGATTCTAAAGCCATATAAAAAATGAAAGCAAAGAATTAAATATGGAAATATGCTTTTTTGATTTGAAAGCTAGAAGTTTTAGGATCCGTTGACTGACCTATCACATGACAGGTCATGAGAGGATAGAAGTATTAGTGAAGGAGAGAAAAATGAAAACTAAAGCCTTCATATATTAATTTTGTATTTTAGAATTACAGCCTGTTATAGAGGCAATAAAGAGCACTACAAAACACCCAAGTTAAATTATTCATATTGTAGAAATGAATAATAAAAATGGGCATGACATTTTTCTCCTAAAAAAAATAGACAAAATGAGTTTTGGCTTTGGTTTTTACAAAAGCTTAAAGCTTTGTTTGTATTATCTATTTGAGAAGAATAACATTTCTACAATGTGGGAAACAACAGTGAATATTTTTCCTCATAGTCAGGCATATGCATTCACAAAATCAGGATTTTGTAGTTATTGGCTTGGAAAGGTTCTATTATTTGTGGATCTCATCTTTTCCTCATTCTGTGTACCCTGTCCACAACGACAGCAAGAAACCGGTTAATCCCTTTCTTTATATTTTAGTGACGTACTTTGACAAGAAGGCCTCAAGATTCCGCTATACTCACATGTTGCAGGGATGCTATTCTCCTGGTCTTACAGGATTTGAATAAAATGCCAAAGGTTATGGGTATTTGTAGCATGTGAATTTCTAGAGAGAAATGTCTCACTAAAGTCCGGGTATCCTGTCTACTGTTTCAACTTTTTCCACACCCTTTGTGTTTGCTGATGCCAGAGTTCTTCATGAATGCCACAGTATTTCCTCTCCAAGATTTTAATGAGGTAACAAATAAAGAAAGATGCACAGACCTCTTGAAAGAGACACCATAAATAATAGTTACACACACTGAGGTCTTAGCATGGAACCAAGTAAGCACATTATACAGTGCCACGCATTTAATCCTTACAAAGACCCTACGGAATGCATACTATTTTCCCAGTTTTCTATGGAAAAAATGAGGCTAAGCTCAGTTAACTAAATTGATCAATTTTGCACAGATTCTAAGTGGTGGATTTTAGCATAGGTGCTTCAAGGCCCAAGGCCATCCCCTTAGCCACTTCCCCCTAGATCTCCAAACTCTGGTACATTTTTCTATTCTCCACCCATCCCCAGCAATGAAGCATCCTTTCATTAGATTCATTTTGTGTCCTTCTACTTGTACTTCAGCCTGTAGACTTTACGGTTTGGGTGAATAAGAATCAAATGGACAAGAGAATTTGTATGCAAGTTTTATGCAAGTTGTGTTTGGGAGGCATTTTCATCGGCTATGGAGACTTTAAGCCCTGTCACTTGGGTTGGTGCAGGTTTTGGGTTTGGCCATCTGGGATTGCCGAATACCACAAAGTTCTCCCAAGGCTGGTAAGCAAAATCATTGTTCATTTGGGATCCCGTTTAGATGACCTATTTTCCCAATCCTTTGCTGCAGGTTACATGTCCGTCTAAGCTCCAGACTCTCATCAGCAGGTATATATTGCTCACTTAAAGTGTTACACATGATACATGTAAGTACTATATAATTTTGAACATTTTATGATCATGTCCCCCTTGTAGAATCTGATGAAAATTATGAAAGCCACCCTCATCTGACTACAAAATTAACCCACTCACATAGATATTTTTGAAATCCAAATTCAGTATACAGGAATGGAGGTCGTGGCATAGCAGTGTGACAAGGTTAACAAATCCTTTCCCCAAACAGCAAGTATAAAACTGGGGAAAATTGTAAATAACTACCATTTCAGGGCTGTGGAATTCAACCAAAGGCAAACAAGAAGTTGAGAAGCATTTATTCACAAAAAGCTAATAGAACTCTCTAAGGGCTGTGGGATCTGTGACCTTCTTGTCTGGGGCTGCTGTCATCCCCCCTTGACCCTCAGGTGAAGTGGTCATTCCACCAGGAGGCGTCTGGCCATGCTGCAGAGGGGCTCAATCTATTTGGTGTGAAGGCCAAAAAACATGGTGGCATGTCAGTAAATCTTGGAAGAAATGTATAGGGAAAGCTTCCACCTCTGTTATCCCAAGGAAGTGGGATGAGAATAAGCCAGAAATTTAATGAGGAGAACCCAGAAATGAGAGAGGCCTAGAAGGATCTGATAAGCTTTTTATATTTCCCTGACTGACTGGGGAATTATGCACATGTGCAAGGAAAACCAAAATGGACCTGGAAGAAAGTAAGAATTAATGTGCTGGGGAACAAACTCTATCCACATTTTTGACTGACTACTAAGTCATGAAAACACAAGAGTGACCCTTTGGAAGTGGAGTTAAAAAATAAAATTAAGGACTAAGAACGGGTACGAAGATATCAGCAGCCATATACTACAGGAGTGAAAATTTAGGAAATCCCCAAATATTTGGAGGTTGAACAATAAAAGTCTGTAACCCATGGATAAAAGAAGAAATTTCAAAGGGAATTAGAAAATGTATTGAACCAAATGAAAAGTAAAACAACATACCAAACTTTAGGGGCAGCAATGTTAAAACAGGGAAATTTTTAGTTGCAAGCACTTTTATTAGAAAGGAAGAAAGATTTAAAATCAATAATTTAAGCTTTGGTGAAGCTAGAAAAAAGAATATCAAGCCCAAATTAACAAGGAAAAAAATAAAGTTCAGAGTAGATATCAATGAAACAGGAAACAAAAAAATAGAGAGACAACCAATGAAACCAAGAGTTTACTCGTTGAAGAGACCAACAAAATTGATAACCATTTTGTTAAATGGGCCAAGAGAAAAGGAGAGAAGGCATAAATGACCACAATCAAGAATGAAAGAGAAAATATTACTATTGACCCTACAGAAATCAAAAGGATTACAAGTTAGTATAATGAACAAGTTTATGTCAACATATTAGACAATTTAGATGAAATGGACACATTTTTAGAAAAACACTGATTGCCAACACTGATTTAGGAAGAAACAGAAAAATCAGAATTGTCCCATAGTAGGTAAAGATGTTGAATTAGGAACTAAAAATCTTCCCACAAACAAAAGCCTAGGCCTCATGGCTTCACTGGTAAATTCTTTCAAATATTTATAGAAGAAATAAAATCCCTCCTACACTCACTCTTCCAGAAGACAGGGGGCGGACGAGTATTTCCCAACTCATTATTTGAGTTCAGTAAACCAGTGTCCATGCCCCCGATTCTCTCCAATCTCATCTCCAAACACATTTAACTTGAGTGTATCTTAACCCTCTAATTCCTAGTGGATAACTACAGTCTACCTCACATATGCAATTCCCTACAGCAGCAATTCCTTTATTCATGTAGATTCCCATTCAGGTGTTTGCCTTTTTCAAAATTTGCTCATCACCTGCCCTTTCATGCATTTTTCTAAATTAAACCCACTCTCTTTAAACTATTCCTTTACTCTCTTGATACTAAGAATTAGACAACTGATTTTCTGTGTATTTTTTGACCTTCTGATTTTTGGCTATTCTTAGCAGCTGTCTGTGTATAAATAGTAACATAGCAGGGCTGAGAATGCTATCCTTAGAGAGAACTTCATGCAAGTTTGACCCCTGAATGGGTGTGGAAACTTGGATTTCAGTAGGGTTCCCACCGTTCCCAGAACTGTGTGGTTCACTGTGCCTAAACTGTACAGATCATGTGGTTTATCCCTAATATCTGTTTTTCCTCTGGGAATCTGGAGTTTCCGTACATGCTAGGCAGAGGATGCCGAGGTAACCAGCATGCAATAAATACCCCAGGCACTGAGCCTGTAATGAGATTTCCTGGTAAACAACATCTCACACATGTTGTGAAATTCAATGCTGGAGGAATTAGACACTTGTTTTGTGACTAGAGGATACTAGGAAACTTGCATCTACTTTCTTTTGACTTTGCAACTTTCCCCTTTGCTGATTTTGCTCTGTAATCTTTCACTGTAATATATCTTAGCTCTCGGTATGATTGTATGTTGAGTTCTTTGAATCTTCCTAGGGAATCATTAAATGGAGGGGTGGTCTTAGAGACCCCTAATAGCACCATCCATGTATATGGTGGGCATTTAAGTGCTTTCCAATGATTGATCATGAATAATGTAACCAAAATATCTTTGCATAATTTTTGGACTATAAATCTGATTAGTTCCTTGGTGTAGAATCTAGATGTTGAATTTCTTGTTAAGAGAATATATAAATTTAAAATTCATGATACTATCAAAATAATTGGTTATTTTCAAGAACTATTGACAGAATGGCATATTCTTTTCTTTTAAATTTCCATGAAGCTACCAGCAACATAAGGCAATTATTCTTAAAATATAATTGTATTATAAAGTAGCATTGATCTAGGTATTTTTGATAACCCAGATAACCTTTTCTTACAGTTTTGGTCCTTCGTGTTTGGTGGGAATGCAATTTATTCTCAGTGGATATTGACTGTCCCCTTACTGTATCTGTAAAGGCTTATATAATAATGGACATTTATTTATATAATAAATGGCACTTCATTTAGTTCTTCACTCTCTGAACATGGAACAAAACATTTTCCTCTCTGTATTTCCAGGATATTTGATTCCCATCCCTTCTAGTTTCTAAAGTTTTGGGCTTCCAATTATATAAGTGAAGATCTTGCTTATTGGGTCACACACATACCTTATAATTCACTTTTTTTTAAACTGAGGAAAGATCAATTATTTTTCTTCTCAGCACCATATTGCTTACCTCTTCTTCATAGTATGGTAGGCAGACTTCTAAGTTGGCTCCTAATGATTCCTGCATCTTGGTATTCATGTCTTTGTATAATCTCCTCCCCTTGTGTAACTTGCTTCCAAACAGTAGAATATGGTTAGAATATGGCAATATTGAGGAAGTATCACTTCAGTGATTAGGCTAGAAAAGATTATTACTTTGTTTTTGCTATTAGACTCTCTCTATTGCCTTCTCGGCTTATGCACTTGGATGAAGCAAGCTGCCGTGTTAGAGAAGCCCACATGACAAGGAACCGGGTTTGGCCTCAGGACAGTAGCCAGTGAAGAACCAAGGCTCTAAGTCCAACAGCCCATGAAAACTGAATCCTACCAACAACAATATGAGCTTCGATGTGGAGAAGCTGGCTTGACACCTTGATTTCAGCCTTGGAGAGGTTCCAGTTAAGCTGCACCCAGATTTGTGACCCTCAGAAAATGACAGATAATGTTCTAAGTTTTGGGGGTTAGTTTGTTGCAAAGCAGTAGATAACTAAGGCTAGGGAGTTCCCTTTCTCATCAAAGCGTGTCTTCTGATATCCTTTGGGGTCTGTCCCCTCCAGTACATCCTCAAAGGATTTCCACCTTCCATTTTACTCTTCTTTTTAGAATAGCCCTGGCTTAAACTATGTTTAATGTGTACTTTTAAAATAGGTATTAAGGACTAATTTCCCAGGCCAAAAATTAAAAAAAAAAAAAAAGGAGCACATGTAGCAACTTGCTCTGGTTAAACCATGATGGCCAATTTTCATGCCTAGCTCTACCATCTTCAGCTAGCCAGTTAAGTTATACTGGATCCTGGTTTTACACAGCACATTGAATGACTTAATAAGTAACATCTATATCTTCCTCAGAGAGATTGTTTCCTTCTGAGTCTTAATAATTTATAAAACTTCGTTTTTCTGAATAACTTTCTCACATGTCCAAAAATGTCATCATTAATTTCATCTACCATCATATCAACTTCAATTTTCCAATGTTTTGCTTTCTTTCTTCTTCCTTTCCTTCCATGTATGCAAAACTGATACTGATATTTGATATAACAATGTTGGTGATATAATCCAATAAAGCAAAATGAAAATCACATATTTTGATATAAAATACAGTATCAGTAAATTACCTTTATTGCTTTCTATCTCTTCTTTTCCTTTTTTCCTTAATAATCAAGGATAGGTGCATCTCTAAGCTCAGGCCTCAATTGCTATTGACCCAGGTCCTTTCTAAAGCAACTGTGGAGATTAGTCGTCCTTTTCATATGGCTGTCATCTATGTTCTTTTAGGTAAATTAATAAAATGGATGACAATCATTATCAATATGCTACTCTAAGGCATATTTAAAAAACTAAGTCTGCCAGGCTTTCAGTGCTTCTTTAGGATACAAGGGCCTAAAATAATATCTCTCATTACATAAGTGGTAAAAGGCCAGTTTTGCTTTTATTTTAAGTCTGTCACCAACAAATGCCTTTATGAAATACAATAAAATAAATTACTAGAAAAACAAACAAAAAAGACCAGACATGTGGTTATAAGTTTTATAAATTATTTTAAAAATAACAATTTTTATTATAAGAATCAACAGATTTCAGCTACATTACTCCGAAAATTTCTAACCACTCTCAATTTCCATACTTAACACAGTCTGGAAACCAATAGTTCATGGACCAACACCAAGCCACAGAACACATTTGAGGAACTCTGGTCTGAAAGACTGTCTCTAGTTTTGAGGACAAACAATCTTTTAGCACAGTGTTCAAAGAGTGTTTATTTGAGTTTCATTGGTCTTCATGGCTTATGTTGTATAAGGGCAGAGTAGAGGGTCCAATATATGGTGTAATATCAAACACAGAGAAGGGTTTACACTGCTGCCCATTCCAATACTCCTTAACTTGGATAAAACCAAACATTTCATTGTTGTTTACATAAGAATTTTCCCATCAAAAGATAAAATTGTGAGCAGACCTAAGCATGGTTAAAGAATCTCAAAGACAATCTTGCAGGGGGAAGGAAATGAAGTTCACATGAGAAAGCTGGGAAGGGAAGTGATGATTTAGGAGGGTTCCGGGTATTCAATCATGCTGATGAGTAGGAATCTGAAAATATATTTATTCTCTAAAGAAATTGGTTTGGGGTGGTGATAATGTCCAAATTTCTCTGACCTGAAAATGAGCTGTTTAGCAGACTTCGTTATGCGTGGGTCTCCAGTCTTACATGAGGCTGACCAAGTTGGTAAGATACTCTTCCATTAGGTGTGGACTATTGCGGTCGCAGTTGACTCGTCTGGGGGGGGTGGCGGCCGGTTGCTGAACCCTCGGCTCTCGGCGTTGCTCAGAGGGTACCGGCGGTGGGGGCTCTTTCCCGGAGGCGAGGGCGAGGCGGGGGACTGGGCCCGGTCCCCGGCGGAGGCGTGCAAGGTGTGGAGGGCGGCGAGAAGGAACAGGCGGGACACGTTTCTTTTAGGGTGAAGAAGCCAAGAGAGTTTATTAGGGGAGAGTACAAGCTTATATCGGGCGGTATAGAGGGCGGGGTAGCTGTAGAGGTTAAAGGCTTGGATTGGTTCTGAGAGGGCACGGAGGTTGTTTGAAAAGGGGCGGGAGTTGCTCCGGTAACGAAGAGGGTGGAGGGTGCGGGTAAGGCACGGGGGGGGGGGGGGGTTTCTCCGGCAAGCCCTCCCCAACGGTTGTACTTTGGGGTGAGGAAATGGGGCCTGCATTCGGCTCCACTTTCTCAGGCCCGGGGGGCCGTGGAGGGCGCTACCACCCGTGCCCCACTACCTTTCCTAGGGGCTGATCAGTTCCCCTGGCCCAGGCCCGCCAAGTCAGAACTCGATAACAGTGTCCCACAGACTATGATGCCCTTTAACCTAGTTAAACAGTTAAACAGTATCTCCTGTTGAATTTGTGGAATAATGACTTTCTTCAAAACCTACAAACATACATTCCTAATTGCTGATGATAGTAGATTTAAAAAAATAGAAAGAAGATGGAATTTTGGAGGCAGTACAAATCAAATGGAAATGAGAAAATTCTGCATGGAAACGATTCATTTTTCAAGCACTACCTGTTGTGCTTTTTACTTTTTAGATATAATCAGTTCCTATCATATTTCTGAATGGTGTTTTTGTTGCATATAAACTCCCTTTTAACCAGGAATGAGGGGAGCTAATACAGGAATTGGATTGTAACGCAAACATAAATCTAGGTGTATCTACATATGCAAAAATCTATAAATCATATAGAAACCAGTGTCTTCTTATATATTGAAACTATTATAGTTGAGTTTTTCTTCTGGAGTCTTTTCCTTGGCATCTGAATATGGTAAAGCAGGCTCCATATGCTTCTGGAAGTAGGCAGAATAGGATCCCTGATCTCAAGCCAATTCTTGGATTTCCAGAATGTTATTCCGCTACCCACTGGTCACTGCATACCTTAGGGAGGGAGGTGAAGAAGCTTCAACTAGTATAACTCAGTATATAGAAACTTCTTTGTAAGAAGCCTTTAATAACAGACTAACTCTCCCTTGTAGTTTCTTGGAATAGCCTCAAAAATTACCATCAAATTGTGTTCTGTGATTCAATAAACAATCATTTAGACCAGAGTGACCTTGTCTCAATCTGGGACCATGTAATACCACAACATAAATGACAATGAGAAATTTAGTTCAAACTTTAGAAGTCTGAACTGCACAAGAACAAACAAAAAATACATGGGTTGACGGAATAGAGTCAATATTCATTCTGGAAAACAGGGTGACCTTCTTTTATACTTCAACTTATTTTCACAAATATTTATTTAACTTCTACTCTGAGCAAAATATGCTGGTATAATTCAATTTATAATTCATGTTATATTCGGTCTTCTGTGTTGCCCATTCCTTTGTTGAAATCCTATTTGAAGATGAAAATGTAAGAGGGAGTCAATGTGCTTATGATTAGAATAACCCATAATAGAATGGATGTCCCCAAAGTGAACCCTGGCACAGTTCAAATATATAGTGGACAGAAAAAAATTATTGAATAAATTTACCATAACTCACAGCTATTTGGTCCAGAAACTCTCTCTCCATAGAGAGATTTATTTTGGCTACAGGAGAAATGTTTTAATAGTCATTAATGTTATTTTTCCCCTTAGCCTTCCTGAATACATGGTCTTCACCCCTAGTTGGCCCAGAGTATTCATCTCCCTGGGCTTGGAGGAAGAGGAGAGAAGATTAGGAATTTATTTTTTTATTAGAGAAGTTATGGGTTTGCAGAACAATTATGCATAAAATACAGGATTCTCCTATACCATCCTACCACCAACAGCCTGCACTGGTGTTACAATTGATGATAGCACATTTTTATAATTGTACTGTTAATTAAAGTACAATTTTAACGTAGGACTCACTATTTGTGCAGTGTAGTTACATGGATTTTTTAAAAATTTTATTTCGTTACCATATATACAACCTAACATTTCCCCATTTAATTATAGTCATATATAAATTTCAGTGCTGTTAATTGCATTCACAATGTTCTGCTACCATCACCACCATACATTGCCAAAACATTTAAACATTTCCATTATTCTAAATAGCAACTTTATCCCCACCTCATCCTTTGGCAACCTATAATCTAGATTCTGTCTCTATGAGGTTGTGTATTCTACTAGTTTCAACTCAGTGAGATCAAACAATATTAGCCCTTTTGTGTCAGGCTTAATTCACTCAACATGGTATCTTCAAGGTTCATCCATGTTGTCACATGTATCAGGACTTCACTCTTTTTAATGGCTGAAAAATATTCCATTGTATGTATATTCCACATTTTATTTGTCATTTTATCAGTGGATGGACACTTGGTTTGCTTCCATCTTTTGACAAATGTGAATAATGCTACTGTGAACATCAATGTACAAACATCTGTTCGAGTCCCTGCTTTCAGTGCTTTTGGATGTATCCCTAGTAGCAGGATTGCCAGGTCGTATGGTAGTTCTATACTTAGATTTCTGATTGTCTTCCACAGCTGCTGCACCATTTTACTTTGCCACCAGAAATGAGTTGAGTGTTCTATTTCTCTGCATCCTCTCCAACACTCGTTATTTTCCATTTTGTTAATAGCAGCCATTCTAATAGGCGTGAAATGTTATCTCATTGTAGATCTGATTTGCATTTCCCTGATGGCTAATGATATTGAGCGACTTTTCATGTGCTTTCTGGCCATTTGTATAGCTTCTTTGGAGATATGTCTGTTCAAGTTTTTGCCCATTTTTAAATTGGGTTTTTTGTCTTGTAATTAAATTGAAGGATTTCTTTATATATCCTGGATATTAAACATTTATTGGATGTGTGGTTTCAAAATGTTTTTTTCTCATTGTATAGGTTATTTTACTTTCATGATAAAGACTTTGAGGTGTAAAAGTTTTTTGTACCACAATCAATTTTAGAACATTTTCATTATTTAACAACAAAACAACAACACATCCCATATCCCTTATCCTCCCTTTTACTGACCCTTAGCATTGGTGTGGTACATTTGTTACTGTTGATGGAAGAATATTAAAATAATATTGTTAACTATTGTAATAAGTTTTAAGATTGGGAAGTGTGAGTCATCCAACTTCGTTCTTTTTCAAGGTGGCTTTAGCTATTCAGGGCCCCTTGCCCTTCCATATAAATTTGATGGTTGACTTTTCCATTTCTGCAAAGAAGGTAGTTTGGAATTTGATTGGGATTCCATTGAATCTGTAAATTGCTTTGGGTAGGATTAACATCTTAATGATATTTACTCTTCCAATCCAGGATCACGGAATCTTCTCCCATTTATTTAGGTCTTTTTTATTTCTTCTAGCAATGTTTTGCAGTTTTCTGTGTACAAGTCCCTTAGATCCTTGGTTAGATTTTTTTCCTAGATATTTAACTCTTTTAGTTGTGATTGTGAATGGGATTTTTCTAGATTTCTTCTTCTGATTGTTCATTGCTTGTATATAGCAACACTACTGATTTTTGGGTGTTGATCTTGTACCCTTCCACTTTGCTGAATTCATTTACTAGCTCTAGGAGCTATCTTGTGGATTTTTCAGGATTTTCTGTAACTAGGATCATATCATCTGCAAAACAGGGAGAGTTTTACTTCTTCCTTTCCAATTTGGATGTATTTTATTTCTTTTTGTTGCCTAATTGCTCAGGCAAGAAGTTCCAGTACAATGTTGTATAGCAGTGGTGACAGTGGACACCCTTGTTTTGTTCCTGATCTTAGAGGGAAAACTTTCAGTCTTTCACCATTAAGTAGGATGTTAGCTGTGGGCTTTCCATATATGCCCTTCCTCATGTTGAGGAAGTTTCCTTCCACTCTTAGTGTTCTAAATGTTTTTGTCAAAAAAAACAGGGGGTGCTACATTTTGTCAAATGCCTTTTTTGCATCAGTTGAGATGATGTGGGTTGCTTTTTTTTTTTTTCTCATTCGTTCTGTTAATGTGATATATTACCTTAATTGATTTTCTTGTGTTGAACCAACCTTGCCCACCAGGGAGAAACTCACTTGATTTTTTTAATATGCTGTTGGGTTCAGTTTGCTAGTATTTTGTTGAGGATTTTTGCATCTATATTCATAAGAGATATTGGTCTGTAGTTTTCTTTCCTTGTGGTTTCTTTATCTGCCTTTGGTATGAGGATGATCTTGGCTTTATACAATGAGACAGTGAGGAGTGTTCCCTTCTCTTTGATTTTTTGGAAGAGTTTGAGCAGAATTGGAGTTGTGTCTTCATAGAATGTTTGGTGGAATTCCCTTGTGAAGTCATCTGGTTCTGAGCTTTTCTTTGTTGGGAGGTTTTTGATTACTGATCCAACCTCTTGACAATAATTGGTTTGTTGAGGTCTTCTATTTCTTCTTGAGTCAACATGGAAGTTTCTTTGTTTCTAAGAATTTGTCCATTTCATTTAGCTATCTAATTCATTTGGAATACAGGTGTTCATAGTATCCTTTTACAGTCCTTTTTATTTCAGGAGGTTGAAAGTAATGTCCTCCTTTTCATTTCTGATTTTTTGTTAGTTGTGTCTTCTCTCTTTTTTCTTTGTCAGTCTAGCTAAAAGTTTGTCAATTTTTTTGTTATTTTCAAAGAACCAACTTTTGGTTTTGTTGATTCTATTGATTGTTTTGTTTTCTTTTTTATTTATCTGTGCTTTTATGTTTGTATTTCCTTCCTTCTGCTCACTTTGCATTTAGTTTGCTTTTCTTTTTCTACTTCTTCCAGTTTTGAGGTTAGGTCTCTGATTTGAAATCTTTCTTCTTTATTTAATGTAAGCATTTAGAGCTATACAGTTCCCTTTCTGTACTGCCTTTGCTGCCTCCCACAAGTTTTGGTATATTGTATTTTAATTTTCATTCCCCTCAAGATATTTCCTAATTTCACTTCTGATTTCCTCTTTAACCCACTGGTTGTCTAAGATGTTTAATTTCTACACATTTGTGAATTTTCCATTTTTCACTCTGTTATCAATTTGTAGTTTCATTCTGTTGTGGTCAGAGAATATGATTTCAATATTTTTGAATTTATTGAGACTTGCTTTGTGACCCAACACATGGTCTGTCCTAGAGCCATGTGCACTCAGGAAGAATGTGTATTCAGATTTTCCTGGGTGCAGTGTTCTATATATATCTGTTGGGTCTGGTTGGTTTAGGGTATCATTCAATTCTTGTACTTCCTTATTGGTCTTCTAACTAGATGTTCAATTGAGAGTGGTATGTTAAAGTCTCCCAACATTAATGTAGACCATCAATTGTCCCTTCAAATGTCAGTATTTGCTTCATATATTTTGGGCTCTGCTGTTAACTGCAAATATATTTAGAATTGTTGCTTCTTCCTGTTGAATTGTCTGCTTTATTGGTATGTAATGACCATCTCTGTCCCTTGTAACTGTTCTTTCCCTTAAAGTCTATTTTATTCAATATTAGTATAGCCATCCCAGCTGTCTTTTGGTTACTACTAGCATGATGTATATTTTTACATCCTTTCACCCTTAACCTACTTGTATCTTTGACTTTAGGGTGAGTCTATTGCAGGTAGTGTATAAGTGGGTCATTTTTTTTTTTTACCCAGTTTGCCAATTTCTGCCTTTTGATTGAAGAGTTTTATCCATTTACATTGAAAGTCACTAGTGATAATACAAGATTTCCTTCTGCCATTTTGCTATTTAGCCTTTATAAATCTTACACATTTTTTGTCCCTCACTTTCATATAAACCTAATTTAAATTTATTTGCTTTTTGATGTGGTACTATATTGAGTGCCTTCTCATTTCTATCTGGATATATTTTTCATCTGTTTTCCTTGTGGCTACCAAGAGGTTAAAATTTAACATCCTAAATATATGACAATCATATTTGGTTTGATACCAACTTTTAACTTCAATAGCATGCACATATGATTTCTTATTCACGTCTGTCCCTCTGCCATTTTCTTTTTACTTCTTACTACTTATGTCTTTGCACAATGTATGTTGAAAAACATAGATTTATCATTAACTTTTATGCATTTGCATTTTGACACTTGTAGTAAGTAAGAAGTGTGGTTACATACCAAACAATACAATACACCACAATAATACTGGAATTTATAATTACCTGATGATTACCTTTACTGCTGGTCTTTATTTCTTTATGAAGCTTTGAGCCATGGTCTAATGTCCTTTCGTTTCAGTGTGAAGAACTTCCTTTAGCTTTACTTGTAGGGCAGGTCTAGTGGTGATGAATTCTCTCAGCTTTTGTTAATCTGAGAATATCTTAATTTCCCCCTCACTTTTGAAAGAGAGTCACTGGATGTAAAATTCTTGGCTGTCAGCTGTTTTCTTTCAGTACTTTATTTTAACCCACTGCTTTCTTGCCTCCATGGTTTCTGATGAGAAATTGGCACTTAATCTAATTGAGACTCCCTCATATAGAATACATTACTTTTCTCTTGCAACTTTCAGAACTCCCTTCTTCTCCTTTGCATTTGGTAGTGAAATATATGATGGGGTGTATTTTTCTTCCTGTTTATCCTTTTTGGTGTTCTCTGAGCTTCTTGGATATGCATGCTCACATTTTTGCTGAGTTTGGGAAGATGTCTGTGATTATTTCTTTTACTATTCCTTCTACACTTTCTCTCTTCTCTTTCTGGGACTCCCACAATATGTATACTTTTGTACTTGATGGTGTCCCATAGCTGTCTTAGGCTATTTCCACTTCTAATATTTCATTTTTCTTTCTGCTCTCAGCCTGACTCATTTCAAGTGTCTTGTCTTCAAATTCACTGATTCTTTTTTCTGCCAGCTCCACTCTGCTCTTGAAATCCTCCTGTGGATTTTTGCTTTCAATTATTGTGTCTTCAACTCCAGTAGTTCTGTTTGGTTCCTTTTTAAAATTTATGTCTCTTTACTAAGCTTTTCATATTGCTCATTCACTGTTTTCCTCATATCCATTAGTTCTTTCTCTCTATTTTCCTTCATCTCCTTCAGTATTTTCAAGATCATTTTTTTAAAGGCTTTGTTCAGTATGTTCACATTCTCCTCTTCTTCACTGGTGTGTTCTCTATCTTTATCCTCTTCCTTTGGATGGGCCAACTTTTCCTGTTTCTTTGTTTATTTCATACACATTTGTTGCACACTGTATATGTGCCGGTTTGAAACTGTTATATACCCCAGGAAAGGCCATGTTCTTTTAATCCAGTCTTATGGATATGGACTTATTGGGGATGAGACCTTTTGATTAGGTTGTTTCCATGGAGATGTGACCCACCCAACTGTAGGTGATACTTTTGATTAGACTATTTTCATGGAGGTATGAACCCACCAATTCAGGGTGAATCTTAATTAGATCCCTGAAGTCCTTAAAAGAGCTGAGAGCCCACACAGATCCAGATTCTTGGAGACCCTGGGAGATGTGGTCAGAAGAACATCTGGAGATGCTAAGCTAAGAAATGAAATCCAGAGTTTGTCCCAGAGAAGCTAAGACAGGACTCCCAGATGCTTAGAGAGAAGCACCCCAGGAGAACCAAAAAGAGACCTGAGAGAAGCTAAGAGAGACAGAAGTCCAGAGACATTTTGGAGAAAGCCATTTTGAAACCAGAACCCAGGAGCAAAGGACCAGCAGATGCCAGCCGTGTGCCTTCCCAGCTGACAGAGGTGTTCTGACGCCATTGGTCTTTCTTCAGTGAAGGTATCCTCTTATTGATGCCTTAGTTTGGACCCTTTAAGGCCTTAGAACTTTAAATTTGTAACCTAATAAACTCCATTTATAAAAGCCAATCAGTTTCTGGTATTTTGCATAAGGTAGCTTTAGCGAGGTAGAACAGTATGTTTTAATATTTTAATTTTTTTTCTGGAAATTACTCCTTGGGATGTCTGTTTCTTGGTTTTGTAACCAGTTGGTGATAAGTCAGAGATTTTCTTGAGCTTCAACCCTCCAGTCAGGACGGTCTGCCCAAGGTAAATACAGTGTGCAGGGTTTTCCCTTCTTTCTGGGCCTCTGTCTTCTCCTGGAGTTTTGCTTGTTAGTTGTTTTGTAGTTCCTCTGTTTATAGGAGTTTGGTTATCATCTCTGCTTCCCAGAAGACAGACCTCCCTCTCTCAGGTATCTCCCTGGCAGCCCTTTTTCCCAGACTATCTGCCTTTATAGTTTTTTACACTTGTTTTATTGTCTCACACTGCTTTTGCCTGCAGGGCAAATTCTGGAAGGAGGATCACTCTGAAGAGGACTTTCCCAAGCCAGTCTTTCCCGGCCAACTCAGGGCCAGGTGTCCACAAAGAGGGCACAGGCAAGCTCCAAAGTGCCCTAGGGAGGGGATCAGGAAGGGTGCCAAAATCTTCTCCAGTGGCCCCCAAAAGCTGAGCTTTTCTGGCTTCCCAACAAATGCAGCCCTTCAGTTGACTGCCCCTGCAGCTATGAGAAAGCACAGTTTGTTTAAATCTCCAGCACCTTTGTCTCCATCCAGGAAGGGTTGAATCAATAGCTGCCTCGGAGCTGGGACCCAGTGATCTACTTCATTACTCAAAAGCTGTGGTCAGTGATTGGCTATGCTCCCAACCCTGTTCTTGGGGAAGAGGATTTTTATGTACCTTTCATCATCAACAGCCCACCAGTAACTGGACCTATGGCAGCCTGTTCGAGGGTGGGGCATGGGTGCTGGTAACTACCATGCAGAGAAACCAATTCACAGTTCTTTACTGTAATTTATCACTCTCTTCTTCGTGCTATTCCCTGGATGCTGTACAATGTTCTTCTGGCCTCTGGGTTTTCAAAATAGTTGTTTTAGACAGTTTCTGCCTGTATAATAGTTGTTTTGGTGGAAGGACTAAATCCTGGACCTCCCTACCTTGCCATCTTCCCTGTAGCCAGTGACAGAAGATTAGGAATTTTAATATTAAGCTTCTTACATTCAAAAATAGGATTTTCCTGCAAGAGACTTATGTACAATCTAAGCTACTTTCTTGAAAAATGACTGTCTAATCCTATTTCTATTTTTCCCCATTATACATATTAATGGACAGGCATGTCAGGTTGGATTTTCATGTAAGGAAGGTTAAATAAAAGGAAGAAGGGGAAAAGCCAATCCCTTTCTTGACATACAAGAAAGGAAAGAGAGGAAACCGAGAGGAATATTTAAATATCAAGTTAAATGTCTGAACTAGAGAAGGAGAGCTGACTTAGGTACTGTGGGAAGAGCCCTGAGAAATATTTGGCAGTGGTGCTAAAAGGATCATCTCTTTTCTTAGGCTGTCCTGCCCATCAGTGGTGGTTAAGCAGAGGGAAGTGCAGCAGTTTAGCTTTCCTGACCACCCCCATTTTACAGTGTGGTGCTCATGCTGGTTTAAGAGCCATTGGCCCACGTGAAAGAATTCTGGTGGAGGGGCAAGATGACCTCTCATCAGAGGCTGTGGGTAGACGTCCATGCTAGGGCACAAGATAGAGGGTGAATGATGGGCAAGTACCAGTGGAAGCTGGAAGTGATGTCTACAAGGGAGCACGAGCAAAACTATTGCTGAAACCTAGAGAAACCAGATGGTGACTTATGTCAGCTGCAGAGTTCCCCACATATGTCAGTAGGGCACACAGCAGCACAACGATAGGAACAACCATAGTGGAGATCTAAGGATTTGCACGAAGTCATGGAATCTCTTCCTTCCAATTCCAGAAGCATGTGAAAACTGCTTTACCATACATCCGGATGCCAGGGAAATGAGTTCAGGAGATGGGAAAGTATTCCAGAGCCTGAGCACTTTTATGCCAGAAAGACTGTACACACCCATAAGGAAGTTTAATTATTGAATTGGATTCAAATTTAATCCAGATTAGACATTTGGCATTTTTTTCCCTGCTGAATAGAATGATGATAAAAACACCATATCCAGTTTTAATCAAGATAAAGAAATCACCTTTCCTCTGCTTATCAAAGTCACACTGTGAGCTAAAATTATGATCTGAAGCCCCTTTCTTCCTCCACACAGTTTTAATTTGAAAATGATAATTTGTTACCCCAAAGCAATAAGTTCCGATGTGCGTTTTCCCAATTCTTCTGGGTTATGGTTTGGTTTTTTGTTTTTTGTTTTTTTTTTCCCTGAGGTGTTTTGAACCACCTAGAAGAAGAGGTCTCTCAAAACCAATACAAAATCAAGAAAGACGGACTTCTGCCTTTCCTAGCAAGTAGTGAGGGACAGCTGCAGAAGCTCACACTGATCGCACATGTGAAGTGTCAGAGTGAGATTTATATAAAATGTCATGGAATCACAGAGGCTCAAGTGACTCCCTGTGTCAGAGGAAGTTTTGCAGCAGAGGTGACATTTGAGCAGGCCTCGGTGTGCCAGGGTGGGAAGAGGAGAGCCGAAACAGCTTATGCAAAGTCACACACAGACCTGAACACACAGCGGCAGGCTAGGTGGTTTGTGAGAGTTTTGCTGTAACTGGAATATAAGGAGCGTGCACACAGAATGGAAAATGATTAGCGTTAAGGGTGGAGGCAATGAGCCAGAAGCACAAGCCTGTGTACAATTAAATATTGAATAGTGAGCCATTTGATATTTGAGTGTTATGTGAACCATGAGTATTATGGGAGTTTAGAAAAGAGGAAGACTAATGAGGACAGAGTAATTAGTGAGGGCTTCATGGGAGGGGGATGTGATCCATCCAGATGACCTCAGTATTATGGTTTTCATGATGGCAGACTCTTGTCAGTTCCCATGGCATCAGTGAGTATCAGGATGGAGGAATCAGCAGGTGGTCCGGCTGATAGAGTGAGTGGCTGTTAGGCTGATTGATCCAGCTATAGTTTTGGGAAAAGATGACTTTTCCTGGAAACAGACTCCAGCTACTCCAGCATTTACTAAAATATGCTCCTCAGGTACCATTTCTGTTCATGGTTCCTGGGTGTTTTCTGACCAAAGAGTTTTATAGACCAAACTCAATGGGTTTCTGAGATGTCCTTTTTAATATTGTAATAGCTGTTGGAATGCTCCAAGTGTTGATAATGTGAGCAGTGTTTCTTAAGTAAATTTAACCACAGAACCCTTTCTTTCCTGGAACAGCTCATAAAATGAGCATTCCACAGGACTGTCTTTAAGAAACAAAGGAATGGTTTGGCTTTGGCAGCAGTATAATCTAGCATGTCATTTCATATGAAAATATTTACAGATTTAACAGGGTATCTTATCAGGGATTGGAGTTCTGCACAAGGAAATACAGAAGCAGATGATACTTAGGGAAAGAAGTAAATACACTATTTTTATTGGGGATGCTTGACAATATCTTGCCTGTTCTAGTTTGCTAATGCTGCCGGAATACAAAACACCAGAGATGGATTGACTTTTATAAAAGGGCGTTTATTTGGCTACACAGTTACAGTCTTAAGGCCATAAAGTGTCCAAGGTAACACATCAGCAATCGGGTACCTTCACTGGAGGATGGCTAATGGTGTCTGGAAAACCTCTGTTAGCTGGGAAGGCACGTGGCTGGCGTCTGCTCCAAGTTCTGGTTTCAAAATGGCTTTCTCCGAGGACATTCCTCTCTAGGCTGCAGTTCCTCAAAAATGTCACTCTTAGTTGCACTGGAGATATTTGTCCTCTCTCAGCTTCTCTGGAGCAAGAGTCTACTTTCATCTTCAAACTGTCTCTCATCTGCAGCTTCTGTGCTTTCTTCAAAGTGTCCCTCTTGGCTGTAGCTCCTCTTCAAAACTTCACTAACAGCTGCACTGAGTTCCTTCTGTTTGTCAGCCCATTTATATGGCACCACTGATCAAGGCCCACCCTGAATGGGTGGGGCCACGCCTCCATGGAATTATCTAATCAGAGTCATCACACAGTTGGGTGGGGCACACCTCCACGGAAACACTCAAAGAATTACAATCTAATCAAATCTTCCCACACAAGATTACATCAAAGATAATGGCATTTGGGGGTGACATAATACATTCAAACTGGCACATTGCTCTGAAATTTGGCATTCTACCTCTTTGCCAACTATGCTTCAGTCTCTCCTTCCCCATCCTTTGGTGTTTGGGTCAGCAACTCAGCATTTAATATTTTCCTCCCTGCACTCCTCTTCTTTGCTCTGGTGGCTGACTTTAAGAAATCTCCTCCAGCTAGATTAAGACATCAGACTTCCAGGTCCAACTTAGAAAACTGTAGGTAAGGAATTCTCCCATTTTTCCCAGGATCCTCAATGGCGGTGGAGGAATCCACCATTGAAAACAAAGCAAGGCTAATGTGTTAAAAAAGGGCCCCTTGTCCTAATGACAGTACTCATAGGAGCAAAGCAAGGTCTCTGCTCCTCAATGGTCTGGGTAAGAGGTGGGTAGTCTACCCAAACATCCTGCAAGCAACAGTGACGTGAAAACGAAATCTAGGGCATTGGTCTGGAATTCCTTAAATCCCAAACATCTAATGTTAGGATTTGTCTAAATCTGTATCTCTAGCCTCAATCATGATTTCAAGACTTGTATATATCAATCGCCAACTTGACACTTGGGTGTCTAAGAAGTACCCCAAACTTAGCATTTGCAAAACTGAACTCCTGACCACATTCCCCTACAATCCTGCTGCCCCTGCAGTTTTCTCTATCTCAGTAAATGGTGTCATCAGAATCCAGTTTCTGAGGCCCAAAACTTAAGTACAAGCTCAGGCCAAACTCCTTCTTGCCTTAGGAAGGTTTCAACTGATTTCATTTCTTCCTAGAAAACTTTTTCCCCAGATATTATCATGGCTTGGCTTTTTGTATCATTTACTTCTCTCTTTAAATGTCATCTTCTCAAAGAGCTCTTCCCTCACATCCTGATCTAAAATAATATTCCCTCTTCTCAGTTTAATTCTTCATCACACTTACCACTACATGAAATTGTATCACTTACTTTTTTCCCACTTGTGAGTTTCCTCTCTTTCCCACCAAAATGTAAGGAAACTTTATGAGGATAGGGGCTTTGTCTGTATTGATCTCTGCTATATCCTCCTTACCTGGCACATAGCAGATCTCAATAATTATTCATTGAATTAATGAATGAATGAAAAAATAATTAGGCCTATAGAATTTGGGTTCTTGGAATGGCCTGAGAAATGCCAATTGTGTGTTACCTCATTGTCTCTTAAAAAAAACTTCAGTTAAAGATTTTTCTTCCTATATTTCTTAGTTGTCTTTTCCACTAAAACACCATTTAAACTGTCCCATATCTGCATATTTTAACAATGTTTTAGCAACAATTCAAGCAGTCAAGGTGACAGTTTATGGGATGAAATGTTTTAATTCTTCTTCCTTTATAGTTAATCTTAGTGAATGCTTCACACATGCTCCTAACACATGTGCAAATGAGAAATACTATGGCTTAGCATTTCCAGTTAAGAGGACCTTCCATACCAGCTGCAGAACCAGCAAGGTCTTTGATATAATGGTGTTTTTCCAATTACTAAAGAAATTGATGGTCATGGAATATTTGTATTTTAAAAACATAATGAATAATCAGTGCAGGCAATGATCATCACGGCCTTTAACGTAAAGAGAGAGGCAACCAGACGTTATATTCCTCCTGATGGAAGTGTACACCTTCACTTCTGAAGGAGTGTTGCCAAAAAACTCAGACTTGAAACAGATCAAACTTCTAGTTCTAATAATCACAGTACAAAAAAGACAAAGAAATAAGTTACATGACCCCATATAGATGCAATCAGAAAATCTAGACTGAAGAAACTCTGATGGCAACTCATTTTCTTCAACAAGTAAATTGCAAAAAAAAGAGAAAAAAGTAAAAGATATGGGAATCCGTGTTGTTTGGGTCCTGATTCAAATGAATCAATTGTAAAAAACACAATAAAATGAACAAAATCACATATATGAGATAATCCTGGAAATTATAGTATCATGTTATTTTATAAAAAATAATAAAGCCCACTTTATTCTACCTTGAGAATCTAACTTGAGAGAGTCATGGTATTGTACTAAGTGGTAGACCTTTCATTTAGTTATTTTAAAAACATAAATATGGAAATAAACTTAGAAAAAAACACAGGACAGTATTGCAGGTTATGGTATACAAAGACATATTTCTATAGACCAAATGTTCTCTGGGGAGTTGGAACTTCTAAATAAAATGTTGTTACCTAATTTCTCAGCTATTGAATGGTGATATCTATAAAGATTTAAAAATTATCATTCCTTAGGAAAAATTCCTGTACTACTTCTGGGCTTAATGGGCAATGAATTTACAAAATCACCACTACCTCTTTTACTTTAACCCAACACTCAAAGCTAGATATGTTTGCTTTGGCTTCTTTAATCACTGAGTGAACAAATATATATGGCCCCAAATATCCACCAATTATTGGACAATCATGGAATATTATCCAATAACTTCCCAGTACCTGAAGCTAAAGTTTTAGACCAATGGATGAGGTGGTAAGATGGGAGGTATGCAAAAGGTTTTGTACACACTGTTTATTTCTATAATCCATAGAAGAGAGGGAATTCTAGGGACTAGATAAATGGCAACCACAGGAAAAAGTCCACTTTAATCTCCATTTTCCAACTTCTCTCCTTCCAAAATTTTGTCACAAGTAGAAAGATTTATATTAAAGTCTCCTTTTTATTCCTCTTTCTCTCCATACTCTCTGTGTGAATGCTACTGATTGGGAGAAGAAACAAAATGCCTGACTATAATAAAAAGGATGAGAAAGAATGGGCCAAAGTATTAAAGTATCCAGCCTCTTGAAGGTCAAGAGTTAGCTGACAAATGTTGAAATAGAAGGACACATATTCATTTAATTTGCTATATATAATATGTATGTGTATGCATGCATGTATATTATATATGTATTTATATGCCTATATGTACATGCCTGCCCCCCCCCCCCCCACACACACACAGAGACAGGAAATGAAGCTTGAAATGGAGAACACTCTTTACTCATTGGAGAATGATTTACTATATTTCATTTCCTATGTATTTTCCTGCTGAATATACAATGCAAAATATCTTTACCAAATATGTTTATTAATAATAAAAGTTTTGGAGAAAATGATGTTAAATATTTTATTTTTCCCTTTTTATTGGGAAAAGTTATCATTAATGAAAATATTGTGGAAAACTAATGTCCAATCCATTGTTATTTTTTGCCATGTGTGGGCACACTGAAACAAACAGACACACAAAGTTTAACCTGTCATTTCGAACATGTTCTATATAAAACAATAAATAAAATAGAGAATATGTTTTCATATTTAAATTTAAGAAAATATGGCATGTTTAGGACTTTGTTGATGAGGAAATTTCTAATGTGCCCTGTAAGTCTCTTAGACGAGAAGCTCCAATTCTATTACCCGGGCTCCTAACACATATTGATTTCAAAAATTACATTTTAAATAAGTTAATTAAATAATAAAGAAATGAAAATTCTGATAGGAAAAAGAGAAGGGAAGGAAACATGAAGATTTCGAAGAAAGAGTAGGAATAGATTAGCAGAGCCAGAAGCTTTTCAGTTAACAGATGGAAGCCAAATAAAAAAATACAACCCTACTTCCCATAGCTATAGATGCATTGCCAATGATTTACTTTCTTCCCTTGAGAGTATAGAGAAGTCTCAAAGAAATGTTCAGGCCAAGTATTGACAAATTTATCTTTTGCTGGAGGTTTCTTGATCTGCCACAAGTATGCCTGGCTTTCTGAGCTGTGTAAATTGGTAAGGGTACCATTTGACCACTTCACCATATAGCTATATTATGAAGATGAGATGGATGTGTCAGACTTTGAAACAGTAATATTTGCAGAGATATGGAACTCTTACTATTACTACCATAATTATTATGATTATGAATAACAGATACAGAGAAAGTGGATCAAACATTCACATAGCTCAAAATTAGACAATTCTTGTGTTTTACTAAATAATTACTAAATTACTAATTATTAAAGTGCATTTAGACTTGAACTTGAAATTCACCATGCAACTGCCAAAATGACAATACCCTTCCCATTCCTTCCTAACAAGCACCGTGAAACTATACCCTTTCCTAATGATATACTACATAAAATACGTTATTCTGTAGAGTTGTATGTGTTAAGAAACAAATGTGTTTCTGTAGAAACATTTCAGTTTTATCATGCTCTTTTTGTTTTAATTAGATCTCCTGGGAAACATCTAGGCCATGAATTAAAAGAAAAATTGTAGAGGCAGCAGGACCGCTCATTATTAGATATCTTTAGATTTCATTTTGCTTTTGGGTTGAGTATTTTACCATAGGCTTTCCAGATGGAGATTTTACCTGTAGCATTCATACATAAAATGCAACCCCACAGGTTTGACATCCATTGGTTCTCAACAAAACCCAAGGTTGATTAGACACTTGGTGGTATTGGTTCTCGATCCTGCATAAAAAATATCACCAGCTTTTTATCCTGCTGTTTTCCATGTTGATTTTGCTCTTAGTAATTTCATTCAGGATTAAGCAAATTAATAAGACATTTTGCATTGTTGTATCAGCTAGGAAATCCTTTCATCCACTTTCATTTTGAAAGGTCATATCATTTTCAAATGCACAGAATCTGTTTTTTGCCTAACAGTTTAGGTCAACAGACACCTAGTAAGAACTTATATCTGATGTTCAATGCTAGGCACAGGGAATATAAGGACAAATAAGAAGCATGCCTTGTCATTAAGGTGCCTAGGGTCAAGAAGAGGAAACCAGTGTATAATTAGGTGTTCACAATGTGGGAAGATACACATACTGGCAAAACAGTTATGGTAGAAAAGTAGGTAATATAAATTTTGAAGTTGTTTTAACCTTTGTGATGTGATCTTTCAAATTTTGCAATAAAAATTGCTTTAGCTAATATCTCAGTTAAAACATCCACTGGGTTGCAAGAACCACAGTTTTCCAAAGCATTATTAATTGATATCCTTGGTAATGAACATAAAGCAGTCTAAGTCAGGGAGTGTATTCTGAATCACCAAATATCTTAAATCAAGTACTGGGTTATTTTTTTGTTACACTTTCTTATTTATTATATTCTGAGTCATTGAAAATTGAAAGTTCCAATCCAATATGTAAAATCAATTTTCATGTAACCAGTTTACTGAGTAGAAAACAAGTCGTCTAATGATGCTATAAACCACAGTTTACAGTTTCCTATGCTTGTTAAGTATTTTAAAATAATGATCGTCTGCTAAAAAATATTCACTAGCCTTTGATCTCCATTTATGCTCATCTATCCAGTATCAAACTCGTTCAGAGAGAAGAGAATATTTTACCAGTGACCTAAGGTAGCACTAATATATGTCTGAATCTGTCACATTTTGGTAAACAGAAGTCTGTCCTCTTCAGATTGCAGATTGTCCTTGGTGTGTGCATGTGTGTGTGTGTGTACACTGTGTATGTGTGTTGCTTCTCTATATGCCTCAAAAATAGGGCAAAACAAAACAAAATACGTAAACCATATCAAAGAAAATTTCCAAAATTGGATTTTGAAATAGGATTTTCTTTATAGTCAGTTCTGATATATGCACTAGATAGCAATTTCTATTTTATGCTGTCCACTGTCCATTTTTGTTTCTTTTCTGCTTCTGAGTTTGTTTTCTGCTTTTTACACACTGCTTCTGCCTTTTCTCCTTGTCCACTTCCATTTCCCAAAAGGAAGCCTGCATTAGTTCAGTTTCATCTTTGATGTTTGTGCTCTGGTGTCACTGAGAGTGTTACCGTATTCAGGAATTGAGTGCAAGTTGACCACTTCTAGATTTAATCAGATTGTTGCATTATCACTAGTAACTCAAATAGTATAGATAGCTCCTTTCTGGGCAATGTAGGTGTTGACAGTCTCAAAGCATATTTTTATTGAAAAGATGCCAAAGCAACAACCTACATCAGGAGACTGACCTAATGTAGTGAGATTTACAACTTATTTTTCTAACTCACTAGCTAAGCAACTAATTAGCATAAAAGTCATACCACTTTTTCCTTTGTACAAATTTTCTTCTCTGTGGCTATCCTTAGATTGCTGAGTATTTTTAAAGCAGTTTTATTTAGCTATGTTCACATTCCATACAACCATCCAAAGTATACAATCAGTGGTTCTCAGTATAATTACAGAATTATGCATTCATCACCACAATCAATTTTAGAACATTTTCGTTGCTCCAAAGAGAAAAAACCTGTACACCTTAAAGTTCCCCTATTATTGACACTTAGCTTTGGCGTGGTACCTTTGTTACAATTGATGAAAAAATATTAAAATATTAAAATAGTATTGTTAACTATAATCCATAGTTTGCATTAAGTGTAGTTTTCCTATATGCCACCCTATTGTAAACAATAGTAATAGTATTGTAAACAATTGTAATAGTGACGTATATTTGTTCTAGATCATGAAATAATATTCTTATATTGTACTATTAACCAGTCATTGTCCACAGCAAGGTTCACTATGTTATACAGTCCCATGTTTTATCCTCTAGCTTTCCTTCTAGCGATATACACAACCCTAAACTCCCCCTTTCAACCACAAACACAAACATAATTCAGTGCTATTAATTATACTCAAAATAATGTGTTATTGTCACCTCTATCCATTTCCAAACATTTACAATCAACCTAATTTTTAATTCTACACAAATCAGCTCTCCATTCTCTACCCTCTTTCTATTTCCTGGTAACCTATATTCTAGATTCCAACTCAATGAGTCTGCTTATTATAAGTAGTTTTTATATTAGTGAGATCATACAATATTTGTCCTTTTGTTTCTGGCTTATTTCATTCACCATAATGTTCTCAAGGTTCATGTATGTTGTGGCATTCATCAGGACTTCATTCCTTCTTCACAGCTGAATAATGTTCCTTTGTATGTATATATCACATTTTGTTTATCCATCATCGGTGATGGACACTTGGGTTGTTTTCATCTTTGCCAGTTGTGAATAATGACCCTATGAACATTGTTGTCCAAATGTCTGTTCATGTCCCTGCTTTCACCTTTCTGAGGATATACCTATAATCCACTTACTGTTTCTACTAACTTGCATATTCTTGTTATTTCATATTTGTCTTTTTGTGTATGCCTTATTTCATGCAACAAGCTGTCTTCAAGGTTAATCTAGGTTGTAGCATATATCAGAATCCCATTCCCTTTTACAGGTGAATAATATTCCACTGTGTATATATATATATACCATATTTTTCAGTCCATTCCTCTGTTGATAGACACTTGAGTTGCTTCTATCTTTTGACTATTGTGAATACTACTGCTATGAACACCAGTATATAAGTATCTGTTCAAGTCCCTGTTTTCAGTTCTTTGGGGTATCTACCTATAAGTGGGATTGCAGGATCATATGGTAACCCTGTGTTTAATTTTTCTGGAACTGCCAAACTGCTTTTAACAGTGTCCACATCATTTTATATTCCCACCAGCAATGTACAAGGATAACTGTGTCTCTGCATCCTCACTAACAGTTGTTCTTTTCTTTTTTTTTTTTTAACAATGGCCTTTTTATTGGGTGTGAAGTGGTATCTCATTCTGGTTTTGATTTGTAGTCCCTAATGGCTTATGATGTTGAGCATCTTTCATGTACTTATTGGCAAATTGTATATCTTCTCTAGAGAAATGTCTACTCTAGTCCTTTGACCAATTTTTAATTTGGATGTTGCCAATTTGGTGTTGAGTTTTAAGAGTTTTTCATATATTCTTAGTATTAAATCCTTATCAAATATATGGTTTCCAAATATATTATCCCATTCTGTAACTTATCTTTTCATTTCCTTGATAATGTCCTTTTTTGCACAATTGTTTTTAATTTTGATGAAGTCCAATTATTTATTTTCTCTGTTACTCATGCTTTTATTGAAAAGTTTAAGAATCTATTTCCTAATACAAGATCCTAAAGATAGTTCCCTATGATTTCTACTAAGAGTTTCATAGTATTAGCTCTTAATATTGTTAATATGTCAGTTCTACCCACAGCAATCTACAGATTCAACACAATTCTAATCAAACTTTAAACAGTCTTCTTTGCAGAAATGAAAAAAGCCACCATTAAATTCATATGGAAAGGCAAGGGGCCCTGAGTAGCGAGAACAATCTTTTAAGAGATGAACAAGATTGGAGGAATCACATGTCCCAGTTTCAAAACTTATTATAAAGCTACAGTAGACAAAACAATGTGGTCCTGGCACAAGGACATAAATATGCATCAGTGGAATAGAATTGAGAGTTCAGAAATAAACCCACACATAATTGTCCAATTTATTTTTGACAAGAATGTCAAGTCCACTCAATGGGGAAAAATATTCTCTTCAACAAATGGTACTGGGAAAACTGGATATCCATATGCAGAAGAATTAAATTGGACCCCTACCTCACACCACATAAAAATTGATTAAAAATACTTCCTCTGATGAGTATATAAATGGTGTTGTGTTTTTAAATTTGAATTCCAACTGTTCATTGATGGAAAGCAATTCACTTTTGTATATTAAACTTGTACCCTGAAACCTTGCTATAATTGCTATTAGTTGCAAAAATTGCTATTAGTTGCAAAGTTTTTTGTCTATTCTTTTGAAATTTTCTATATAGATAATCAGGTCATCTGCAAAGACAGTTTTATTTCTTCCTTTCATATCTGTAAATCTTTTATTTCCTTTTCTTGCCTTACTTCATTAACTGGAATTTCCAGTATGATATTGAATAGGAGTGGTGAGAGTAGACATCCTTGCCTTGATCCCAGTCTTAGGAAGAATCTGGTTTCTCACTATATAGTAGCATATTTTGTAAATGTTCTTTATCAAGTTGAAGAATTTCTCATGTATTCCTACTTTTCTGAGAGTTTTTATCATGAATGCGTGATGGATTTTGTTGAATGTTTTTTCTGCATCTATTGATATGATTATATGGTTTTTCTTTTTAGCCTGTTGATGTGATTTATTATATTAATTGATTTTCAAACACTGAATCAGCCTTGAATATCTGGAATCAATCTCACTTGGTTGTGGTGTTCAGTTATTTTTATACATTGGTGCATTTTATTTCCTAACATTTTGTCTGCATATTAGTTGGCATGTCTGCTCAGCTTGGGAGACTTTCTTGGCTGGGGAAGTTTCTCACTTTCCTTGTTTTTGATGATTTTGACAGTTTGAAAAGCACTGGTAAGGTATGTCCCTCAATTTGGGTATGCTTGACATTTTTGTGTGGTTAGACTATGATTATGGGTTTTGGACATTGTTTTTTGCTAGTCTACATAATCCATTAACACTCATACTAGGAATAAAAGAAAAAGTTAATATTGTGATATCAAATAATGTAAGTCACTGTTATCACTTCTATTCCACATTGCATGGGAGGTTCTAGTCACTATAGAAGATGAAGGAAAAAAAAGAAAATTCATCCATATTTAAAGGAAGAAATAACCCTGTTTAGTTGCAGACAGTATGATCATCTACATAGAACTTAAGAAATATACAAAAAGAACTATTAGAAATAATATACAAATTTAGCAAGGTTGCAGAATGTAAGTCAATATTTAAAAAATCAATCTTATTTCTATTGCGATACAATTTACATACAACAAAATTCACCCTTGAGACTTCTACTTCTGGAAAGATGGAGCAGATATATTTGTTCCTGTTCCTGTCACTAAGTAGAACTAAAAACTTTGTATATTATATATTAAACAAACATAAAACCTCTCTAAAAGGTGGAGGGAAGAAGGCAGACCAACCAAAGACCTTGAGACCCAAGGAATGACATGGTAGTGATTTCTCTGAATTTTCTTTATGCCTCATATACCTCAGATTTGGAGCTGAATAAGCTGGAAATCAGAAAATGCCAATAGGTGCAGAAACACATCTGAAAGCAATAAAAGTCTGCTCTCACTAGCCAAATGATCAGGAAAGGGGCAGCCTAGAAGGGTGGAAAATTTTTAAACAAGGACCACAAAGAGAAAAAAAACCTTGGCCCCACCTCAGCCACATCAACAAAGGCCAAGTGTGTCCTAGATTTCCACCCATGCCAGGCTGTAATGAGGTGACCCAGTGCCCCTGATGGGTGGTGTTGGAGAAGGTTGAGCAGCAAGTCTGGACTTTCATCACCACAGGCCCATAATGAGCACTGCCCCCTAACGTGTGTCAGTGGAGAACATATCGGGAGCCTGAACTCCCCCCAAAACTCTGCAATAATGGGATGGTACAGAGGGGGTCAGGTAGAAAGTCAGGACTTTCACTGTCACCCACTAATTAAAAGGCCTATCACTAATTAAAAGGTGTTGGTGGAGATCAAGGGTGGAAATCCTATTTCTGTTCATCAGTAATGAAGATTTCCCAGCTGTCCCACTGCCTTGGATGTCTTCTGCCTCTACCTGGCACCTCTAAAATCTCTGTCATCTGACTGTTGGCATCGGTTGATTATATTTTTCATTCAGTTAGGGTGTTCTTATTTTTTATTAAATATTTTTATATAATGTTTTTATATTTTTTATATATTTTTTATATTTTTATATTTTTATATTTTTTATATAATGTTATGTGACTGGATCTTATTTAAACCTTGTGTTTTGCGTGACTTTCTTTGATATCTCCTGGTATAACTGGAATAGTTTCTCTTTTTCTCCAATTCTAGACCAATATCTCCCATGAATCTCTCTCTCTCTCTATGTATATATATTTGCTCATCACTGGAATCCTTCACTAACACCTCCCCTCTCATTTATCTCCCTCGTATCTCAACTTGGTTTCACCCAGAGTCATGTTCATACTAAAATGTTAATATGGATTGAGCTAGTCTCCATTATGAGTTGATACCTCTCTAAAAGTCTTAAATGCATCATTTCATTTAATCCTTGTAACCACCTTATGAAGTAGTTACTTTTATTATACCTATTTTTCAAATGAGAAAACTGAGTCAAGGAGATGTTAAGTAATTTGCCTGTGCTCACGTAATTTGCAAAGATAGAGCACAGATATGAACTTGGATCTGGCTCCAAAGCCCCAGCTCCTAACCACTATGTTATACTACCTATCATGTGATTCATGCGTTTGCATTTATACCAGATTTGGGTTCTGTTTTATATTTCAATATTATAAGTCTTATCTCCAGAGCTGAATTAAAACCACCTTGTGAGGGAAGAATGTGCCTATGTGACTTGTTTGGGGTTGGGCTGGCCTCATTTGCTCTCTTTACTGGAGCAATTACAACTAAGGAATGTAGTACTAACGCCATGAGTTCAAATTCTTGCTTTTGCATGGACTAAATCTGTGCTACTGGAATTGCTACATTAGAGAGTATGTGCTTTTGTTGCCCCAGGGAAGTTGCTTAAACGTTCTGTGCCTCAGTTTTCTCTATGATATGGTGATAATAATGGTACCTAATGTTTGTAGTTATTGTGATTATTAAAAATATGTATAGTGCTTAGCATAGTACCTGGCACACAGAAAATGTTTAACTTAACTATTATTATCATACATTTCTGTGATTTCATCAGCTTTCCTGATTATTCACTAATTTCCCCTTCTTTGTATGCCCACCACAATAAATATGCATAAAGAGCATCCTTCATCATTAGTTTACGAAAATAGAAAACACAGAGTAGACTAAAGTTATTGAAGTATCCTTTACATTCCAGCGTCTTCAAAGATGAAAATACTTGCTTGAAAACCAAGATAAAGATTCATTTCTTCTTATATGGATTTAGGTCTTCAAGATTACTTCTTTATGTAAATCATAGATTCTTGCTTTAAATTTAAATTTTGATTTTTCTAACATACTGTAAATCAAAGCTAAAAAAGTTTCAGTCTATAGCATTCATAAAACTCACCTCTATAGCATTTTCAAATTTGAGGGTAATGGGTTTTTTAAAAATTCTAAAATATGCAAATTTATGTGCCTAGTACTAGTTACCATAATGTCTACATAAATCTATCTAATTAGCATATGTGGGCTATTACCTCTGTTCTGAAGGAATGTTGATTGCAATAAAATTATAAAGCCAAGGTCACTGTTTGATTGTAATGAGCATACTTGCTTATGAGCTCTGGGATTATTCCAGCTACATTTAGGGTTCCTTGGTGAAAATATTTAAAATCCCATCAGAACCATCATTATGGGGGTTTTTGGCTTTGAAAAAGGAAGGGCTCAGGGGGCAAGCACATCTATTACAGCAGGTGGGTGTTCTAGGATTCTTAACATAAATCTTTAGGGATAATATACAGTTTTTATGCAGAACCATACTAATTTTTAAATACATTTTTCCACTCTTTACAACACTTTCACATCTAGAGAGATTTAGTTGAAAAACAAGAATAAATGGAAAGATAGCACCAAAAGTTTAAAATATGAAGTTGAAGTTCGAGATTGGATATAAAGTTTTAAATGGCATGGCGATGGCATAAAGATTTGGGGGAAAATTGTCAACAATTTGTCACAAGTTTGAAAGCTGCAACATTTTAATTAGCTGGGCTTTAATTAGAGAGACGGTTCCAATGGATTCCATCAATGAATAAGACATTCTTAAAAAAAAATGTTGGTAACATTGGGAACAATAAATAAATTCAAGATTCTTTTAGTATCCAAATGTTCTATCAAATAAATCAAGTTCTGTGTTGCATAGAAGAAAAGTAATTATTTATTTTGGCATTCTGTAAAGTGAAATCACTCTAAGTTATTCTGGCTAATAGAAGAACCGTAAAAATATTTAATGAGCTTCTATAGATGTGTTCATAAATGAGGTGTTTTCCCCACTACAAGAGTCTCTCAGTGTCTTTACCTACCATACCCTCCTGACCTGGTCATGGAACAAACATTCTCTCACTTTCTCTCGTTTTTCTGAGGATGATAATTTAACCACAACATTTAAATTCTACCAGGCTTCTTTTTAAATACAGTTGTAACTCAGATTTTTTATTGGCAAGATTGGTTCAAGGAATAATTCCATAGTATCAGGTTCCATTTATTTATCATTGTTGTTCCCATGGATTTGAGTTCATGTGCCATTAACTGGAGCGTTATTTCCGATAACCACACAACATTTAAATACTAAAAGACAGGGACTTTGAAATTGGCTGGGATATTTAGCATTTAATATTTCTCTCTTTTGCTGGGTGATTATCTTGCACTAATGCAATTTAATCAGTTTGCAGCATTTCTGGAAAATCATAGTGCAATATGCGATTTGAAATGAAGCTAAATTTTTTGAACTTCTCCTTACATTAATTTTAAATGCCAGCAGAGGACACACTGCTGTGAAAGTTAATGAATGAGCTACATCAGTCTGTCTTTACTTTGTACTTGAATGATTTCACAGTCCAAGAACATATGTGACAAACAAAATAAGCTCAAATAATACACAGGACACCCGAGAAACAGATTTATCTGCTATTTGGCTAGGCAGGCAGATTGACAATTCCATTCTTTTTCTGTAGACAATTATCTTCTTAACTTTTCTTAAAGAAATGAAGAGAATGCTTTTTTGTCATTGTTAATCCTAGAGATAGTAGTGCTTAAATATGTTACTATGAGAATCTGTTGTATTAGATTTACAAAATGATTGCATTTATTATTTCCGTTCTCTTGGGCCATGCATCACATTCAAAGAGATCTGTGAAACCCTAAGTTCTGAAATTTGACAGCTCTGCTCTTGTGTGAGGCAGTGCAAAAGCAGAGATGTGGAGTTTCTCTTGCCTGGTTCAAATCCTGGCCCTGCCCTGCCATTTCTCAGCTTGGGGAACTTCTTTAATGACTCTGAGTATCGCTTTCCTCATTTGTAAAAGGGAGGCTATAATCATGTGCTTTGGATTCTGATGTTTGTTAAGGAGATAGTCTGCAGGAGGCACCCAATAAATAGTTATGATAATAGCACTTTTCATTGTCATCATAATTATACAGTAAACCAAATTATAGAAAAAGGAGACACATTTTTCCCTGCTACACAAAAACTCGGTGCAATGTGTGTGCAGATTTGAAGACAGTGTAACTACTGCTTCCAGTAACTTTATTTGAGTAGTTTTGCTGCAAATGATCTCTAGTCCCAATGAAGAAACAAGCAACTCAACATGGACACCAGGAAAGCATGATTTTATGTTAATATTTTGATCCCAGGATTGGATCTTGGAAGTTAACAATGTTTTTTCCTTTCTAATCCAGAAAAAGAGTTTTCTCCCAAGGACGGACAGCATGCAGAGTTAAAAACAATCCAGAGAAATAAAACACAAATTGTGGCTGTCTGAGTACAATTTTGATGTGACTAAATACTTTTTTTCTCTTTTGCCCTCAAAATCACCCATGTTGGACAGGATGACTCTTAATACATTAACAGAATAGTCAGTTGCCAAAATGATAAAGCATATAATCCACGATGTGTTTAAATGGCATCTTGTGTGTGTGTGTGTGTAATATCTTTGTAGCATTATTTGTGCTACTTTGCACCCTGGCACTGATATACAACAAATCCATGTGCTTAATCAAGGCATTGACTTATCTGAAGTTAAATGAAATCATGGGAGGCTAATTATGGACTTTTTGAAGATCAGGAAATATGCAGATTCTAGATACAGAGTCTGTACAATCTGAGCTTTTGTTCTCACTCAGGCAAAGTGAATGGTTTAGGAGGCTTCAGCCTTCACAAACCTTGTAACCATGGCGTGTGCTTTAGAGGATTATCAGTTGGCTTATAATATCTTCACTTCAGATATCTGTAAAGTCTGTAAAAGATCAATGTCATTTGTCTCATTTAATTTTCCATCTCCATTCCGATTGTGTGTGACATGGGACACTGAAAATCCTCAGAATTCACAGACATAGACTGCTAACTATCCTGCTTCAGTTGTACATAACTTCAACCCCTTGCTCTCTTCTCATTGCAAGTGATACCCACACTGCCATTTCTGGCTTGCTTGCCAGTTCTCCAAGACTGAACTCATTGCTTCTGGTACTCAAACACTCCAGCTCTAATTTCCAGCTATTCCAATCTCGAGTTTTAATTAATTTTTTTTTATAGAGACATCCACTCATCTAGCAAACCCTAGAATATTTTTTTCTTTTATATTTTTGTTGCACCTCAATATGCTATAGTTGCCATTAACTGATGAATAGTTTAGGCAATCAATGATTGAAAAATGAGTTCCCATTTCTATAATTTTAGGGAAAATTTGTACCTTATATTTCAGTTTATGATAAAATAGAATTTCTCTCATTATTTCAGAGTACAAATAACAGAGAGCTAATAAAATACTCATATCATAGACTTAACAATTCAGATGAATTAGAGTCAAATCCTACTAATTGTTTTATCTGAGCCAAACTCTTTAGGCTGAGAAAAATATTCTCATCCATAAAATGGAGTAATAATAATGATATTTACCTCACAGAGCTGTCATCATGAGTAGAAGAGGTTTTATATATATATATACACACACATATATATATGTGTGTATATATGTGTGTGTGTGTCCTTTTGTTGTCACCAGGAAAGAGCTCAATATATATTAGCTAGTATTTTGATGATCATTTTAATTTTTTGTTTTAGTTTTAATCCTCTAAGAAATTCATAATATTTTTTAAAATTAGTGGCTTCTATGATTGTATAACTGTAAAGCTCATTCAGTGTGACCATGTGATTGTGAAAACCTTGTGGTTCACAATTTCTTTATCCAGTGTATGGACAGATGAGTAGAAAAATGGGGACAAAAAGTAAATGAATAATAGGGGGGTGTGGGGTATGGGATGTTTTGGGTGTCTTTTTTACTTCTACTTTTATTTTTATTCTTATTTTTATTTTTTTTTTGGAGTAATGAAAATGTTCAAAAATTGTGGTGATGAATGCACAACTACATGATAATACTGTGAACAACTGATTGTACACTTTGGATGATTGTATGATATGTGAATATAGCTTAATAAAATTGCATAAAAATTTTAAAAATTAGAAAGAAAAAAATAATAATGGCTTCTATCAGTTGCTATTTCAGATAGCCAATAAAGTAATGGCCCTGCCTCACTATCTCTAGACCAATATTCCACTAGCGGTGACTGCATGGAAGAAATTCTAGAATCTACCACTAGATTTTCCTTGTGTCTCTACCCAGCAGAAGTATCTGAATGTCTACTGTGTTGCTTGGTATTAACTGCAAAGGATTTTATTTTTCCCAAAGTATACTGTAAATGTGTATTTCTTAAAAATTACCTTCTCCAGCCAAATAAGTTGGTTTATGTTCATGGCATCATCAAACACCTTCTCTATCCGATGGCCATTGGTTACTTGTACCTGCCTAATGGTGTGATTCAGGTCATCCTGCTTGCAGGTGCAAGCCTCTGAACATAGAAACCTAATTCTTTGTCACTAAGTGTCTGCCCCATAACAATGTAGAATACAATATTACAGAATTCATAAGGAATAATAGAAGTACAGTTTGGAGAATAAAGAGTAGCCTTTCCTAACTTGAGCATATTTCCACCCTTATAATAAGGTTGTTCAGTAAGTTTATTTATTTGTCTGGGCCATGCAAAATCCCTGTGACCTATTAGAGTTATAAAAAGTTTGCTTTTCTGAGCTTGAGAACTGAGATTCAAAAAAATAATTGGTTTTCACCAAGTCAAAGGTTTAGTAAGTGATGTAAACAGCCCAGAGTCCAGGCCCTTGGTGATAAATTCTGAGCCTGTTCTGTACCACGCCACGTCTTGTGTGTGCATAAGGCTAAATACTCTATTGATCTTGGAATTGCTAGTGGATTCCTATTAAGAGTATATTCTGACAAGTGTCCCCATTCCTTTCACAAGAAAGGGGACTGAATTGTACTTTCCTACCATTCTGAAAATCATTTCTCTTTGTAAACAGGCTACAATGCATGGATTTAACACACTTTATCTGACAATTGCTGTTTCCAATAATAGAAAGTGAACCTGTGTGACATGGGCATAATTCTTAGTATATTAAAATATAAAATCTACACAACTGAAAGCTCTGAAATAGTGAGAAAATAGTATGTAAAGCAATACATACAACTATATGATTAAATTTCTGCTACTTATTTGGATTATCATTAACTATACATTTTGCATCTAGGTGTATACTTTCTGGCAAAGAGGACATTTTAGTTGAATGCTAATAATTTCTTGAGCAACTTCAGTTTTGAAAATTGCACTACTGTGCTGCACGCCATATCATAAATAAAAAGGCTATTAAGAAGAGAATTATTCTCCATGCTGTTGGTAAGGCCTTGAATGGAAGATGAAAAAAAAATGCCTCAAGTAGTATTATCACACCATTCTAGTTTAGGAACAATCAGCATCTCTTTTATGGACCACTTTGGCGAGGCTTTGCAAAAAACCCAATCCTTGACATTCAAAAAGTGCTTGCAATATATTACTTCAATTGTAAAATTCCCTAAAATCTTACTTTTTTAAGTGTGAACGGAGTGCAGCATAGTTTTATTCCTATGTTCACCCCATGGGGGCGTATTTAATAACGTATGTCATCAATTAAATTACTCCTACACATGCACACACACATACATACATAATACATTATAGCCTAGTATTGTACTTTTCTCCAAATAATCCCTTAACAGCTAAAGGTTGAAGGCATTTTAAATAGATAAGTCCTCATCCATTGCAAACCAGGCCCCCTTGAGTCTCTTTATCTTCACCAAGACTAAGTGTTCTAGTCTATCATGCAGAAAGACAGGATTAGGCAGATCACAGAAGGGTATTACACTGCAGAAGGAATAAAAATTAAAATTCCTACTTTCGTAGCCTTTTAATGCAAAAGAGGAGAAAGGCACTCAGCAAAGTGGCACCAGAGGTGACTCAAGAGGATTTTGTGCCTAACAACCACTAAAACTATTTTTATCAGAACCTCAGAGAGGTACCATAAATAAATATCCAATCAAAGTCAAAACAGTGCACCCGATAGGCAAATGTGGTTTCATCGTCCCTGGCTTCTCTTCTTTATCTTTGTTCCACCTCAATTTCTTCTATAGGAATTGCCTTCCAGTTTTAGTCTTTAGCAAGCAGGCTGTCCTGATGGCATTCCCTCCTCTTCTGATCTGTCCCTTCCTTACTAGGTCTCCCCTACCTGAGTTGTTCAAGCTGATGATTCCCTGACACCTTGAGAAATTCACTCTTCCAAACACAAGTGATGTCACCTTTTGATTCCTTCTTGCATTTTGGAAAATTGCAGTGAAGTTAGACTTTAGCTTGATGCTCTTTGAGGTTCTCCTGCTTTCTGTCTTGGATGCTTCAGAACGAGGTGGCCATGGATCCATGAACTAGGGGAAAATGTTGGCCAACCGACTCCTGATAGTATAGAAATTAAGAACCCTGGACTATCTGGTTGTCTTTCTTACATCACTTGCAAAGTAAGCAGTCAGATTTTCTTAGAGAACAGCAGAATCTAATCCTACCTCAAGATAATTACATTTATCCTATTAGAAGAGTTTTGACATAATACACTGAGGAAAAGAAAATGATCCCTCTATTATGGTGTAGAGAAGCATTTGCTATTTCTTCATTTAAAGAGAAACCACACCCATCAATTAAATTACAAAAGGAACCAAATTAAACCCTGTGCTACCTGGGAGAGACGGTGTCTCTGGTTGAATTCTCTTCATTCTGGGTTTTCTTCTGCCAAAATAATGTGGAGAAAGTTTTGCTTGTGTCCATTTTCTCTAAAAAGATTTAAGTGACAAAGAGACACTAAAAACGATGCTCAGTAATGAGCTTGGAAGGAAAAAATAATTTTTCTGGTGTCTGGAGATCAGGAGACCTGACAAAACTGAAATTCTATTATTACAAGGAAAAAATTAAAGCATAAATCAAGATGTAGTGGAAATAAGGCTGACTTTGTAGTCGGAGAGGACTAAGTCACATCTTGACTCTATCACTTGCTCAAGTATGCATTTGTAGTTTATTTCACCTTTTTAAGGCTCAGTTTCTTCATCAGTGGAATGGGGTCAATAGTGCCAGCTTTATCTGTGGGTGTGGGAGTTAACTGACAATATATATGGAACACTTGCCACAGTGTAGGCTCTCAATCTGCAATCAAGGCTTTCTTCTTACAGTTCAGGAGACAGAACGTAAGCAGAATCAGCTAATCATACATATGCAACATTTTATCTCTGAAGTGCCACATAAATCAATTGTTCCTCTACTTCTCTCTAACTCACAGGGTGTTTTGTGGAGACTTAATGAAGTAAGCATCTGAAAATGCTTTGTAAACTTCAAAGTACCTTTCAAAAATACTCTATTTTATTTTGCTGAAGGCTTTTCATATCTGATATCATATTTAAATCTAATGATGTCTATGAGCTAGGTAGGTCGAATGTTATTATTCCCATGCTATACAGAGTGGAGATTTCCCCAAATTCCCACTGTAAGGTAATAGTAAAGTCAGGAGTAGAGTCAGGAATTTTAACTCTGGTCTTTGGGTTATTTCCTTCTCAGTGGCTCTTTCTGCTTTTGCCTGTTTGGCTGATGTGCAGAAATTCCTCACCAGTGTACTTTTCCAGTGAGAGAATGCAGCTCCCCCACTCTTGGACCTCTCTCCACATTCCTGCGTGAGTTCAGTACACGACCTGCCAATGTTGGAGAAAATATTCAACAGGAGGGATACAACCTGGGTTAGATGATTTGATTGTTCTGATTTCCTTCTGCACTGTGGCCTCTGCTGTGTTCTGGGCAATGATTCTTTGTCATGGAGAAACCAGTATAAGCACCCGGGAGGGAGGGCAGCCATGAACTTCCCTACCTGCCCTGGGCTTTCACCTGCTCATTTCCCTCCACAGCATATGTGGGCCCTACTTACAGAGTAAACAAACTGACTGCCCCTTTTGAGGGATTAAAAAACCACTTCTGAGCCTGGGGGTTTCATGATCAGGAGACAGGTGGATAATTAACCACCAAATTAAAGACCTGTTGAACTCAACCTGCCATTAAGATAAATTCTCAGTCAGTCAGTCAACTGTGACAGAATAAGGTTGTCTTTTCCCTTTTTCTTGAAAATATCTGAAACAAAGGAATAAAAAGAAACAAATAATAAAACTCTATCTCGAAAGAAAAGGATATATCCATATCTGACGAGTAGAGTAAATGAAGAGATCCCAAGGACTATAGAAAGAGTACCCCAGACGTCCACAGAGCAGCGGTGCATAATTAAAGGCACGAGTCTGCCCTGGTTCAAATCCCTGCTTCCCCACTTACTAGCCATGTGACTTTGGGCAAGTTACTTAATTACTTCCTATGCCTCAGTTTCCTCATCTGTAACCTGGGCACACAAATACCACCTACTGCATGTGGGTGTTGTGAAGACTAAATGAATCAGTACATGCAGAGTGCTTGGAACACTGCCCATCAGGTAACGAGTGCTCAAAGATTAATCATGTTTATTATTCTCTCCTGCAGAATAGATGAAGCCTGAAGTTCTCTAAGAAAGTCACAAAATCTAAGGGGCAAAGCCAAAGACCGTAGTTGGAATAGCAACTGGAGTGGAAGAAGGATGCTAGAAAATTTCTGAGCACTACTAAATTTCAGAGCATGTCAAGAAAGAGCAGAAAAAGTAAACCGGCAGGAACACCATTTTTGTAAGGATTAAGCTTTCAGTATGACAAAATAGAGGAGACATGTTGTAAGTTATGTGCAGTCTTGCTGTTCTTAATCAGAAGGAAAATCAATAATAAATCACCACCTAAAGGGCTTTGACAGAAAGGGGGTGACGCATGGGAGGGGTCCTCACTTTGGTCATTGGAGACTTCCTCGCCCAAACTAGTCATCCCCACTAGTCAAGTGTTGATGAGAAAATCAAGAATCCGGAGTCAAATTTTAAGCTCCTGTGACCAATGCTTTAATTAATACTATTTTCTTAATTGTCTGGCTAAAGAAAACACGTCCAATAATAACCAACCTTGGCAAGCCAGCCATTCCTGTGCATAGATTTAAGCCACTTCCTAGCTTAAATAAAATAGGAAGTTACTCCTAAGTGATTAGAAAATGAAAGAAAATGAACATCTCTAGTTTTCTAGGAAATATTGTGGCAAGTTATGACATTAGTCCAGGGCCCCTCCCGTAGAGAGGGGACATAATAGATTGGGATTGCATAAAACTCCTCTGCTGTTTGAATCAATGGATTGATTACTAATGGTGACTACGTTCTAGAACAACAAATTAATGGGATTCTATTTAAAATACCCTCCAAAATGCCTTCAGTTTATTTTCTCATTAAACAGGGTCTCAGAGTGGCAGCTGTGACTTTGTTGATTTAATGATAGTTGAACATGGAAAAAGCAGCCAGACTTTGAGGGGATGAAAGGGCAGGAGCCCTGGAGATAAAAATGTAGGTGAGCAATCAAATCTGATCATCTGTCCACCCAGGACAGTGCAAAAATATTTTATTTCTGGTAAAACTGTCTTTTAAACATTCACTTTATGGTTTTTGTAGGTTTTTTTATTCCTCCCTGATCTATGCTGAGTTTACTCCCCAAGGGAAAGTTTAGGTCAGGCTTTCACTCCCTGATATTTCCTGGAGGAAGTGTAAGAGGTTTTGACTTAATTTTAGTTTTGGGGGCAGCCAGGATCCCTCCTTTAAAAGCTCTGTGGATGCTTATGAACTTTTCCCTTCTGCTCTGTCATGACCACCAAGGTCAGGATAAAAGCAAACCAGCTTGAAATTGAGCCATTTTGCAGAATTTGGATTTCCACAGGGTGAAGAGACCACACTTTTCCAGGTTTATAAAGTCAAAAACTAATTTGTATAACACCATTGTTTACAAAACACTTTCTCTTCCATATAAGTTAGAATTTAAAATTACCTCCCTTTACTAATGAAGACATGGAGGTTCAAAAATTAGATAGCAGGAATAAAATCTCATTATTTAATGAGGGAAAAAGCTAGAATGTGCATCTATGTCTCCAACTCTAGAAAACTTTTATCTTTGTCACATGGTGCATAGAAAAGGAACTTATTTAAAAGTTCTCAATAAATATTAAATACCTTACTACCACCAGTCTCTTCTTCTGCAGCTCATAACTCTTTCCTGAATTTTGCAAACATAAAGAAAGGCTAGTAGCAAAAAATCACTTGTCTCAGAAGTGAATTCAAAGTTTGAGAAAGAAGGATAAAGATAAATGTTGTGATTTTAATGAAAATTCAAATAATTAGAATATTTTTGCCAAGCATTGATTGTCTCAATTTAATAACAGGATAGGTTATTTACAATATGCTTCCTTCCAAGAGCTAAACAATTTAAATATCAATTACAAAAGAACTTGTAATTATCTGTTGAGTAAAACTACTTTGAATCATTTTCAATAAAGATTTTTGGAGAATTCTGAACACTTTTGAAAATAGGAAACATGTTTTTCTCCACACATTTATAAGCCCAATTTACCTAGGAACAACCTGGGCATGAAATAATAATTTAGTAAATATTTGTTAAATGATTTTAAATAATTGAAATGCAGGATCATTAAACTGTATGTCAGGAAACAATGCTCTTTATTCTGGCAATAGATACTGGATAGCAAATTTGTCATACATTAAAGATATTTTGATATTATAAGAAAGGAGGGGACTAACTGTTCTACTTCTTTAATAATAAAAGTGCTTCAAGAAATAGACATAAATGGAATCGGGATGGCTTAAGGAGATATAGCTAAGAAATTTCAAAGCCTGGATTGGGAGAAAGTGAAAAGTAGTAAAATTCTCTTCATAGAAGACTAGAAGTGTATCTTTTTTGTGTGTGTGGATTGTTTGTGGAAAAAAAGAATTGAATTGATGGTTGAATAGAGTTTAGGTAAGAGTTGACTATTCCTTAAGTATTTCAGCTCTTCTCACAATATACAGGCTCAGGAATATTTTCTGTTTTCCCCTCCAGATACACACTTTACCTTTTCATCTTGCTTTGTGTTCTGAGGCCTCCATGGGCTGTGACAGTGAGCTTCTTTGCCCCTGGACATTGGTTTGGCAAGTGGGAGGCACCAGCGAGGGATTTCAGAGAAGAGGGAAGAGATGTTATGTTTATTCCCTCAGCTTGCTACTTGCCAGGTGAGCAATTTACCTGTGATGAAGGCCACATCTCCTCCCAGTTCCCTTTCCATGTCCTTTCACCCAAAGGGCAGTAAGGGTTCCCCAGTGTTGCTGGTTCCTATTGGTTTCAGGGAAGAAAGAAGTTACACAGCTGGCTTCTGATCCATTTCTTTCTCATTAATGAGAGGATGTATCTGAGAAAGAAATGAAGGCAAGAAATTGTGCAAACCTATTGCTATCAAACCTATTGATAATTAGTCAATAGACTAATGGCTTGGGGTGCATTAAGACAGATGTCCCTGGTTTAGAGTTACCTCAGGTAGACAAACTTAGACTCTATGGATTTACTGAACATAACTCTCTAGAAATGTTACCTAAACTATCTAATTATCTGAGTGTAAATGAAGAGTTTCATAGCCTCAGGTATTCCCTGCTGTTTGAGGAGATACTTCACCTAAAAATGTCATCTTCAACCTGGGTCAGGAAATGCATATCCGATGCAGACTTTGATGTCCTGGATCTCTTTGCTTCTTTCTCACATGCCTCATGATTGTGTCCTTGAATCTGGGCAAAATCTTTGATTCCTGATTCAGACACAATATACCAAAACTTTTGTGACACGGCAAAGACAGTGCTCAGAGTAAAATTTATAGCTCCAAATGTCTACATTAAAAAGGTCAAAAGTCAATAAATGCAACTTCACACCTAAAGAAACTAGAACAAGATGAGAAAATTAAACTCCAAGTTAGTAGAAGGAAGGCAAAAGTGAAGATTAGCAGAATTAAATGGAACAAGGAATAGAAAAACAATAGAGAGAATCAACAAAACCAAAAGTTAGCATTATGAAAATATCAATAGAATTGACAACACTTTAGCCAGATTGACAAAGAAAAAGAGAAAGAGACGCAAATAACCAAAATTAGAAAGGAAAGTGAGGATATTATTATGAACCTTACTGAAGTAGAAAGGATTTTAAGAGGGTGCTATGAAGTATTGTATGCCAATATATTGGGAAACCTAAATGAAATGAATTAATTCCTTGAAACTTAGAAATTACCTTATCTGACACAAGAAGAAATAGAAAATCTCTATAGTTCGTGTAACAAGTAAAGAGATTGAATCAGTAATTTAAAAACTCCCAACAAAGAAATAGAAATGTTCTCATATAGATTGTTCTGTGAGTGCGTAACTATGTGATTATACCAGAGGCCATTGATTGTACACTTGGAATGGATTGTATGGTGTGTGAATAACACTGTTTAAAGAAAATAAACAGAAAACTACAAGTGTAGAGAAGATGTGGAGAAAGAGGTATACTTACTCACTGCAGGCAGGAAAGTAGAATTATGCAGCCCCTCTGGAGGGCAGTGTGGTATTTCCATGGGAAGCTAAATATAGGGTTGCCATGTGATCCCATAATCCCATTATACTAAGTATGTACTTAGAAGAACTGAAAGCTGGGATACAAATAGACATTTGTACACTGATGTTTATGGAGGCATTATTCACAATTGCCAATGGATGGAGGCAGCCCAGGGGTCCATTGATTGATGAGTGGAAAGGCAAACTGTGGTGGATACAAACTATGGAATATTCTGAGGCTGCAGAAAGGAATGAAGTCATGAGTCATACAATGAGGTGAATGAATCTTGTGGACATTATGTTGAGTGAAGTAAGCCAGAAACAAAAGGACAAATATTGTATGGTCTCACTAATATGATCTAACTATAATGAGCAAACTCTGAGAATTAAATTTGAGAGCATAGGTTACCAGGAGATAGAAAGTGGGTAGAAATTGGGCAATTGATGATTAAGGAGTACAGAATATTCAATAAGGTTCATTGTAAAGTTTCAGAAATGAACAGCACAATACTGTGTGATGGTAGTACAATTACTGTAAGTGTAATTAACAAAGCAGAGTGTGAGTATGGTTGAAAGAGAAAGGCTAGAGTTGTGTATGTCACCAGAAGGAAAGCTAGAGGATAAAAACTGGGGCTGTGTAACTTAGTGAAATCCAGAGTGGACAATGATGGTTATTAATTGTATAAATATAAGAGAGTTCTTACATAACTAGAACAAACATACACCACTATTAGAAGGTGTTAGTAATAGGGTGTTATATGGGAAAAATGCAATTAATGTAAACTAAGATTTATAGTTAACAGTGACATTGTAATATTATTTCATTAATTGTAACAAAGGCAATACACCAAATCTAAATGTCAATAATAGGGAGATACAAGGGGTATGGGATTTTTTTCTTTGGAAGAAATGAGAATGTTCTTATATTGACTGTAGTGGTGAATGCATAACTATGTTTTTATACCAAAAGCTGTTGATTTTATACTTACAATGGATTGTATGGTGTTTGAAATAAAACTGTTTAATAAACAAACAAAAAAAACTCCAAACAAAGGAAAGTCTGGGACCAGATGGTTTCACTGTTGAATTCTACCAAACATTAAAAGAAGATTTAATACCATTACTTCTCAGACTCTTCCAAAATATAGAAAAGGAGAGATTACTTCCTAACTCAGTATATGAAACCAGCATTAATCTGACAATAAAGCCAGATGAAGACAGCACCAGGAAAGAGAATAACAGGCACATATCCCTTATGAATATAGGTGCAAAAATTCTCAGCAAAATACTATAAAACTGAATCCAACAGTATATTAAAAGTATTATGCACCATAACCAAGTGTGACTTATTCCAGGAATGCAAGAGTGGCTCAACATAAGAAAATTAATGTAGTATATCACATTAATAGAATGAAGGAAAAACAAAAATACATGATCATCTCAGTTGACACAGAAAAGGCATTTGACAAAATCCAACACTTTTCCTGACAAAAACACTCAGAAAACAAGGCATAGAAGGAAACTTTCTCAACTTGATAAAGTGCATTTACGAAAAACCCATGGCAAATATCATATGCAGTGGTGAAAGACTGAAAGCTTTCCTCTTAATATCAGGAATAAGTCAAGAATGTGCTGTCATCACTGCAATTCAACATGCTACTGGAAGTTTTAGCCAGAGTAATCAGGCAAGAAAAAGAAATAAAAGGTATCCAAATTGGAAAGAAAGAAGTTAAATCATCCCTCCCTATTCAGAGATGACATGTTCCTATATAGAGAAATCCCAGTGAATCCACAAGAAAGCTACTAGAGCTCATAAATGAGTTCAGCAGATTTGCAGGATACAAGATAAACATTCAAAAGTCAGTTGGGTATCATTGTTTATGAGAATTGTGTTTAGTACTGTTAATTTTGTTTCTTTTTTTGCTGGAAGCATTGTAAGCTAGCAGTGCAAACACCTAAATTTTTATACCAGTAAGGCAGCCAATCAACAAATAATGTATACAAATAATGGATACATAATGGTACTCCTTTTTATATTCTGTGGTAACTTAATGAGATGGACTGTGCATTTTTCCTGGACTCAAAACAGACAGATTATATAATGTTACAGAAGAACACACTACAGTATAAAAGACCATGAGCTTTGGAATCAGACATCTGGGAGATCAAATCTCTGTAATATGACCTTGTGATGTAGCCTAAGGCAAGTTTCTGACTTGCTATGTACTCAACAGATGTAATAATATTAGTCTCATGGAATTATAGTGAGAATTAAATTCAATAATGTTTGTGCAAGTGTCCAGAAGTGCTTGGCACATATTAGGTATTCAGCACATTTTTTTCCTTCCTCCCTTTCTATCTCCTTAGGGAATTCATGGAAGGAAAACCCAACAACAATTGAAGGTTTACCCTGGATAATTCAATTGACCTCTTAGTTCTTCAGTGTCCATAAAATAGGAAATGTGTTGCTTTTAAAGCTGTATGTAGTTCAGAAAAACTTGTTCTTATATCTAATCCATTCCTTTGGGTATGAACCCATTGTAAGCAGAATCTTTTGACGAGACTACTTCAGTTAAAGTGTGACCCACCTCATTCAGGATGAGTATTAATCCTATTATCAGAGTCCTTTATAAACAGAATAAATTCAGACAGAGAGAGAAGCAAGAAGCTGAAAGCACCAAAACCTGGAAGAGAAGGAAGAGACCAACAGATACTGCCGTGTGCCCTGCCATGTGGCAGAGGACCCGAGGATTGCCAGTAGCTGGTCTTTAGGGAGAAAGCATCTCCTCAATGATGCCTTTATATGGATATTTTCTCAGCCTCAAATTGTATATGAATAAATTCCCGTTGTTTAGGTGAACCCATTTCATAGTATATGCTTTAAGCAGCCTAGGAAACTAAAGCAGGGACATTTTACTGCTTGAAATTTCTGTGGATGGCAACTACTTTTCAAGTGGAACATCTTGACCAATAAAAAAGCTAATATTGACACTGAAGGTAAGAAGAGGAGTGGGATATTGGGATATTGTAAGAGTTATTGTAGCAGGCATGCAAGCAGACCACAGCAGAAGAGGGAAAGAGATGAAGAGTTTATGGGAAAGGCACAAGCCACATAGACTATAATGGAAGGAAATAATGGGTGCAATAGTAAAATAAACCAATTGTGAGATAGTTACCTCTACCCAGGTTTAGGCAGGGGCATTGGTGAATGTCAAGAGTAACTAAAAATGGAAAAAGTAGGGCAGAGTAGAAGAAAGAATACAAAAATTTCAAGGTAGAGGAAGGGCAAGAAATAGAATTCTCTTGGTTTATTATCTCCTGTAGGTTCTATAGCTGTTGACATAGAAGAAATAAATAAATGCAAAATGCAAGTTAGAAACTATGGATATGGAGGTATGGAATTTAGTTAGTCCTCTGGAACAGCTAGCATATAGCCAGGAACAATTAGTAAATAGCCTGGAACAACTATTAGGGGACATCTGTGACCAAACACACATCATTCACCAGTCTGGAATGGGTGGAACGGCTGAGATCACAGCATAAGAACTGTAAGTAAAGCCCCCCAAACTGCAGAGCTCGTGCCCCTCCCCCACCGGCATGGCAGGCTGAGCTGAAACACTTGCCTGTGGGAAAAAGAAGCAGTCTACTAGGAAAAAGGGAAGGTAGCTCAACCGAGCTCAAATTCCAGTTTTAGTTAATGAGTTTGGACTACTGAATACAAGCTATGAGCACAGATAAACCTGCAGCAAGCAAGAAAGGAACCGGAGGCTTCTCCTGGCAGAGAGGAGTCAGGGCTGGCAGAAAAAAAAAATACATAAATAAATAAAAACAGAGGCTTTTGGAGTTGGCTGAGCTCAGAATACTGAAAACGGGCTGTGTGCCAAGAAAAGGGGGACATAGAACTGGGCACCAACTCTGGTTCTTGACTGGTAACCGTGGGGCTGGAGATAGGCTCTGAAAAGGGAATTTCTTTCTTTTTTCTCTAATTCTAAGTAGCTCATTAGAGGAAGCCTCAGGCATTTTAAATTTTCAACACTGTCCCAGGCAAGTGTGGAATTAAGATAGTTAGAGAGACAAAGGAAGAAGTCAGATGTAGGAGATAAATCCCTAAAGGGCTTGTCTTCCCTAAGTAAAGGGGGAGGTCGGGCCCAGCTCAAGTGGCTGCCCTCCCTCAGAGAACTCAGACCCTAGGGCCTGGGGAAAAAAAAAAAACCAGGAACAGCTTAAGCTTGGCTTCTGACACTCTCAGTCCCTTGTAGTAACAGAGTCGACAGAGAATTAAAGGCAATGCACCTCTTTATGCCTGTGGGGAGCTGTGGGCTGGCAAGTGCCACCTGCTGGGCAGTGTAGGAAAAGCATAGAGTCTAGAGGCCTCAAAGGAAAGTCTGACAACCTTCTGTGTCTCATCCTTAGGGAAACCTGATAAGGATTACACCCTCCTGAGTCCAGGGCCCATCTGGTCTGGGAAAATCTGATTGGGGTAATCAAGGAAACCAGATGCCTAGACAACTAAAAATTATGAATCACACTAGAAAAAACAAAGATATGACCCAGCCCAAGGAAAAAACTTACACTTCAAATGAGATACAGGAGTTGAAACAACTAATTAAGTATCTTCAAAGAAATATTCAAAGTCAATTCAAAAATCAAATTAATGAGTTGAGGGAAGATACGGCAAAAGAGATGAAGGATATAAAGAAGACATTGGGTGAACATAAGGAAGAACTTGAAAGTTTCAATAAACAATTGGCAGAACTTAAGAGAATGAAAGGCACAATGGAAGAGATGAAAAACACAATGGTGAAGAGGCATAAGAAAGGATTCAGGAACTAGAAGACAAGACATCTGAAATCCTACACAAAAGAACAGATAGGGAAAAGAATGGAAAAATATGAGCAGAGGCTCAGGGAATTGAATGACAACATGAAGTACATAAATACACTTGCCATGGGTGTCCCAGAAGGAAAAGAGAAGGGAAAGGGGGCCAAAACAATAATGGAGAAAATAATCACTGAAAATTTCCCATCTCTTATGAAAGATGTAAAAATTGCAGATCCAAGAAGCTCAGCATGCCCCAAATAGAATAGATGCAAATAGACCGACTCTAAGACACTTAATCATCAGATTATCAAATGTCAAAGACAAAGAGAGAATTCTGAAAGCAGCAAGAGAAAAGCGAACCATCACATACAAAGGAAGCTTGATAAGACTATGTGTAGATTTCTCAGTAGAAACCATGGAGGCAAGAAGGCAGTGGCATGATATATTTAAGATACTGAAAGAGAAAAACTACCAACCAAGAATTCTATATCCAGCAAAACTGTCCTTCAAATATGAGGGGTAGCTTAAACTATTTTCTGACAGACACTGAGAGAGTTCATGAACAATGTACCTGCTCTGCAGGAAATAGTAAAGGGAGCACTACAGGCCAGTAGGAAAAGACAGAGGAGAGAGAGGTTTGGAGAAGAGGGTAGAAATGAAGACCATCAGTGAGAGTAAAAAGAGAGAGAGAGAGAAAATAAAATAAAATAAGAGATGACATAAATTCCAAAAGTCAAAATGGTAGACAGTAGACATTACCTGGAGTGAAATTACCAGAAACAAAAGGATGGGTACTTTATGAACTCAGTAATATGAACTAACATTGATGAGATAAATTGGAGACTTAAAGTTGAGAACACAGAAGATAGAAAGAGATTAGGAATTGGGCATTTGATGCTGAAGGAGAACATAAGGGTCAACAGGATTGATTGTATAGATCCAGAAATGGAGAGCATAATACTGTGTGATGGTAGCTCAAAATTGTGAGTTCTCTGAACAAGGATGAGTGTGAGTACGGTTGAAAGAGGAAGGCTAGGGGCATGTATGACACCGAAAGGAAAGACAGAAGATAAAGACTGGGATTGTATAACTTAGTGAAACCTAGAGTGGTCAATGATGATGATTAAATGTACAAATGCAAAAATGTTTTTTAAAAGAGGGAGAACTAATGAATGACAACATTGCAAGCTTTTGAAAATTGGATGGTACAAGGGAAAAAATACAATCAATGTAAACTAGAGTCTATAGTTAATGATAACATTGTAAGATGCTTCCATTAATTGTAAAAAAAGGCAATATACGAAAGCTAAATGTTTGTAGGAGAGGGTTATAAAGGAGTGATATGGGATTCTTGGTAGTGGTGGTGTTGTCTGACCTTTTCATTGTATTTTACTTTATTTTTATTTTTCTTCTATCTTTTATATTTTTTATTCTTCATTTTTTTCTCCTTTTCCTCTTTGTTTGAGGAAATAATGGAAACATCCTCATATAGATTGTGGAGGTGAATCCATACCTATGTGACTATACTGGGAGTCATTGATTGTTTACTTAGCATGGATTGTGTGGTGTATGAATAAAACTGTTTAAAAAATAATAGGAGGTTACAAGTGCTGGAGAAAATGTGAAGAGAGGGATGTACCTATTCACTGTTGTTAGGGAAGTAGAATGGTGCAGCCCAGCTGGAGGGCAGTGTGTTGGTTCCATAGGAAGCTAACTATGGGGTTGTCATATGGTCTTGCAACCCTGTAATTGGGTATATGCTTAGAAGAACTGAGAGCAAGGTAATGAATGGACATTGCACACTGGTGTTTATGGTGGCAATATTCACAATTCACAACGGATGGACGTGACCTAAGGGTCATCGACCAATAAATGGAATTGAGAACTATGGTGTATACATTCAATGGAATATTGAACAGCAGCAAGAAGAAATGAAGTTGTGAGGTATGCAAGTAGGTGAATGGACCTGGAGGACAGTATGTTGAGTGAAATAATCCAGAATCAAAAAGATAAACATTATAATACCTCATTAATATGGACTAACTATAATGTGCAAACTCTGAGAATTGAATATCAGAGCACAGGTTATCAGGGGAAGGCTTATGGTAAAGGTTCCTAGATTGCAAGCTCTTACAGCAGTCATGTCTATTCATGAATTGTAAAGGTTATTTCTAAATTCTGAGATATGAGCTGTTTGTGTATAACTTGCTAAGTCCCTGGAACTTTGGGTATCTGTGTGACACCTGAGACCCAGAGCCAGAGTTTGGCAACTATGAACATCAGCATTACCCCATACAGCAAATGTTAAAGAAGCTGAAAAAGAGATCAAATTTTATTTAGAGGTACGAACGAAATGACTTGGTTAGGACTAAGGTAAACCAGACTGAGGGAAAAGGATGATATTGACTGTGTTTTAAAACTTTAACTTCTATGTGAGACCAAAGGAATTGATGTTTATTTGGTGGAAAATCTATATTCTCTGTAGCACACTATATAATTTAACTTGTACACTCAGTTTATTCAAACACCATAATTACATGGAACCTTGAAAAGGGAATGAGATCTGGTTGGTCTGTACAGGTTAGCATGAAGCCCCGATGCATCCCAGAGTAATTTGGGCAGAGAATAAAAATGTTATTTGCAAAGCCCTATGGAGGGACTGGGAAAAAATTGGAAATATTAAACTTCCCCACCTGGGGAATTCCTGATATTCTCGCAAGCATTGGGGACTACCATTGTAGTAGGCCAAGTCCTCAGTCTTGGGGCTTGCCATTATGAAGCTTGTTACTGCAAAGGAGAGGCTAAGCCTACTTATAACTGTGCCTAAGAGTCACCCACAGAGAACCTCTTTCATTGCTTAGATGTGGCCTCTCTCTCTAAGCCAACACTGCAGGTAAGCTCACTGCCCTCCCCACTACATGTAACATCACTCTCAGGGGTGTTAGTCTCCCTGGCAATATGGGACATGGCCCCTGGGGATGAGCCTGGACCCAGCCTCGTGGTATTGAGAAAGATTATGACTACATAAGGAACATAATCTTCAGGAACTAAAATCCCAGCCATTGAGGATTTTGATGTGACTCCTCAGATCAGCAGAGAAGATTGATTTTGGTAACTCCTATTGGGAGCAAAAGTACTAAGACCACGTAGAGCACGTTATGGGTGATTCCACATCGTAATAGAGGGTGCAATAATATTCAGGAACAAAAGGATCGTAATACAGGAATTATTGGGATTAACCAGAGAAAAGAGGACATGAAATTGAAATGAGTGATGGAAATTTAAGATAATGGAAGGAAGGTAAAGCAACACAGAGTGTTTATGCCATAACAGAAGTCAGCAACTTCTCTGCAAATGGTTAGAAGTAAATATTTTAGGCTTTGTGGGCCATACAGTCTAAACAGTCAGTGTGTTGTGAAAGCAGCCACAGACAACATGTGAACAAATTCCATGCTGATAAATTTTTATTTGCAAAAGCAGGCCGTGGGCTGGATTTGGTCCATGTGTATTAGCCTTCTGACTCTTGTATCATATTCCCACTACTGATGGAGAAGAGAAAGTGGACCCACTGACAAGAAGGACTGAAGGGTATCATCAGCCAGGAACTCACCCAGTACAGCCTGAAGCTTGTACATTTAGGGCAGCTATGAGAAATGCCTCAATTCTATGAGATATTCTGCCTCATTTGTAAAAGTTTGTAAAAGGTGTCTTCCCCCACCCCCTGTATATAAATCATGAAAGTCACTCTGCGTTTCTGGACCATGATTCCACCAGGAGGCGATCAGTCCCTTCTCTAATAATTCTTAGGAAATGGCTTGCATGCTTAGGATTTGAATGGACTATACAGCTTTGAATAGGGGAGGATAAAGTTAACCATTTGCCAGATGTGGCTTTTTTATTTAGGAGTAACTAATGGCATAGCCTTTATAGGAAAGCGCTTTGTAAACATCCCATAGGAGGGCTCAGGAGAGCATCTGAATTGAACATGCAGCCAGGAAACAGGCTCCAGGTGTTGTGAACAAGGACATCACTGGGCTTTCCACAGAAAAGGCGTGATGTGTGCAACTTTGCAATGAAAAAGGCCGTATCTATGCAAAATGCTTGAAAGCAAGTCATCCTGGAAAGGAGGCAGCTCCAGGGGGCCCAGAATGAATGGAGACATGAAACAGCAGAGCTGTTCACACCTGCCCCAAGTGAATGCAGCTGTAGGGGGAGGGCGAGGCTTTGAAAGGCATTGCCAGGAAGACTTGGGAAGAAAATAAAGAAGATTACTGTATTTCAGATTGTAGAAGGAATAAATTGCTGAAAGACAACATAAAGTAGCCGGCGTGAACAATGCAATAGAGCAAGGAAAGTCAGGGGCAGGGCAAGGAAAAGCTAGTTCCTGCTGAGGGCAGAGACAAGCAGGGCCTGTGTCAGTCAAAATGGGCTTGTGTGAGCTACGGGAGGAGGAGGTGAGGAGGCAGGAAACAGGGAAAACAAAGGAGGGCAGGAGAGAAAATGAGAAGCTCTCCACTCCCACCACACAGCATAGAGGGCTCCCAAGGAGAGCCACAATGAGGAGAACCAGGAGGAAAGAGAAGAGAACCTGATCCCAGAGAAAACAGGACCAAAGAGGGGAAAATAAAAGGGAGAGTTCAAAGCAAGTCTCAAAAGGGTATTTCAAGTGATAGAAAATTGTAGCAAAGCTACATTTGAAAGGATGAATGTGTAGTGATGCTTGCCGAGGAATAAAGAACTCTGAGGGAAAAAGGGAAGGGAATGAGCATTTGTTATATTGGGGTTGTGAGGAACCAGAATGTGATTTAGGTTTTTTCAAAGATTTGAGGAAAGAATTATAATTTGCTCATAACCTTGTTCAATTTTTGCAGTTCTCTCAGAAGTACTTTACAAACGTAAGATCTTGCTCTATATTCAAATGCATGTCCTGAAATACATACTTTGTGCCTAGTAGTGGATTAGTCGGTGTGATAGAAAAGGGTGAGTTAAGTACATATATAATATAAAAAAATCTTGCTATATATTATACATACAAAACAAGTAAGAACAGATAAGATATTGAAGGTAATCTTAATGACATGGGAATGCTCAGGAATGACTATGGTTCATTAATTTTCTTGGGATATGGTAAGAGCATATTGGAAGCAATGTAGTTATTTTAGGATATTTGTTTCTCTTATTCCTTAGTTTTGTTTTGTTGAAATGTTTTTTTTTTTAATTTTTTAATAAATAATGTTTAAAAATAATAAGACCATACAAGTGTAAAGGATTTTAATTAGCAATTATAGGTAGCCATTAGGTACTCAATCCATTTATTAAAATAATTAAACAAATGAAGTTAAATGAATAATGCGGATGTTTGTCCGAGACACTAATCACATGATTTGGATACTCATTTATTGGCATATAGAGGAAGATATCAAAGCCATATAGTTGATTGTCATGAGGTTTTCACTGATTGGAATAAGAAACTGGGCTGTAGGCTTCGTGACTGGCAAACAATTATTTCCAAAGATGCATTGTCTTTCTTTTATGTGCACCATCACTGGTGAAACGTCTTTTCCCCACATTTCAATAGGTTTTCTTCCATTCACTATTTGCCTTCTTCACTGTCAGAGTCTGAATTTATCTTCCTGTCCCCAGTGCCATTAGTTTTTTTTTCCTCTGCTTCTTATCCATCCACATCACAGAGGAGGAAGTTTGAGTCAGGCTTAGGAACAGACAACTGCTGGGACGTAGCAGGTTAGGTTGGGCGTGGTAACTGCTCTCCTAATTGGCATCCCACGTAAATCAACAAAAATCACCTCACTCTTGCTTCTATCTCACTGAGCCACCTCAGTGAGATACTTACTGGTTTGTCTTTCTTTTCTTTTGCTACTAGGATTACTGGGCATTATTAGTGTAAGAAATTAACAAACACTTAGGAACAGTACACATGTATAGACGTTCTACCTTCTTAAATATTTGGTTGCTGGATGATCAACATTTTTTTTTTAATTGATGAAGGGTTTTTTAACACAGACTTTTCCAGTCCATACTCATGTATCTTCTTGCATTTTCACTTTCCCTTAGCAAATTGAATACTACCAATGGCAAAACTGGACTGTCATCATTTCTCTCTTTATATTAAACAAGAATTTATCATCTGAGACTGATCGATCTTGGAATCCACTCATTAATGAAGTAATAAATTAACCCTCTACAAGATGATCTTTCCTCAGATAAAACATTGGGGAAACATAATGAATTCTAATATATGTGAAATAATGTGGGAATGATAAATACTGCCTGCTTTTCAGTAACTAGAGACCTCTAAACTTTATAAACATTTCTAACAAAATCCTAGAATATTAACCAAATGATTGTAGACAAATAGAAAAAATTCATTCATTAATTCACTAAAGTTTATTGAACACCTACTATGTGCTGGGTGTGTTTGATTCAGTGGACGTTATGGAACAGTGCTCTTTCCATAATCTTTCCTTTACAAATGTAAAGGTGATTCATAACTGTAATTTAATTAGTTATCTTTTTAGAAATGTTTTTATATGAACACATTTATGAGGCAGCAGGGAGAAAAACCCTTTATTGTTAACTTCATGTTAAAACATTATGGTAAACATAATGTTGGCTGTTAGCCTTTGAAAGCAAATAGGTCTACTCCTAGCTCCTTAGAGCATTTGTTTTGTGGTTTAAAAATGTCTATGTAATTGAAAACATCCTCTGGAAAATATAAAACTGAATCTCTTCAAAATTTTATATGGATTTCAAATCCCTAGGAAAGAAACATTTTCATAATATAATTTTTCAAGACTTTCTCCTCAAAGTCTAAACTGCTCCAAGTTCAAGACAATTTTCTCTCTAATCATATGAATATTTTATGCAACTATAATATTCCATTGTATTAAGATAAAATTTAACTTTGGGGAGATTCTTCTTTGAACAATTTATCTGATATATTCTTCTAATTCTAAGGGAATATACTTTATTCTTGGAGTTCAGAATTTCATTGAATTTCTGAGACTAAAAATGCAAGCGCCTCATTATTCTTGCCTATGGGGAAAAGAGCAAGTGAGATAAATGAAATCCGAAAGTAATCCCTGAAACTCATTTTAATGATTCCTTTCAACTCCTTTCTTTAATAAAGCTTCAGCGGAGAGGATCACAATGAGCAGGCAGGATTGGCTGCAGTTACACAGCCTCATGTTCCCTCTGGGCACATGTAGACTAAAGCCACTCTTGGGTGAAATGGAGGGTAGACAGTCGTCAGATGAGAGCAAAAGGGAAGCCTTGGGATAGAACAGAAATATAAATTAAATTAATCCTTCTCCCCTCTGTGATGCCACAGCACTTTGTTCTACTCCCATCTTATTCCTCATATGTATAGTTAGGTCGTCAGGTGTCTGCTTAGACCCATTGTCCTTGCTCCATTAAATATGTATTTATTGAGTGTTTATTACGTGCAAAAGGCTTGGAGACCCTAGAGAATAATGGAGATTATGTCATATTTGAACATGTCTTATTTTGGTAACTTAAGGTACTGCAGGGGACAGAAACTTCCATGGGATCAGTGCGCTGGGTGAACACACCTGCTGGAGCTGCAGGGAGGCACCGAGGGGAGTTCTCTTCACATCCACCCAGGCATCTCTTTTCATGCCAGTGGGACTCGCTTTGTCTGTGAGCAGTTTTGGGTTTCCAGCTAATATTTTGCTCCAGTCTTGCTTTTGTGACAGGGGAACACTGATGTGATCCTTTTAGATTTATGATCCCTGTTCCTAAATTTGCCAAATTTATAGGTCCGCTTTCAAACTAGCAAGGTCCTAGCTTTGGACTTGTCTGCAGACTGTTCCTATGCCCCAACACAGCTCAGTCTTTCTTACAGTTTTCCTTCATGCTAACTTTTGTTTGGTGTTTTAGGCTGACCTAATCATACCCGCTGACTCAACTGCACCCACACACATAAGGATCCTCATCATAATAGTATTTGTAAAGACAAAAACTGGGAATAACTTAATATCTTTTGAGAGAGATTGATTAACTGAATTATGATCCATCCATATAATGAAATTCAGTGCAATAATTTAAATTAATACTTTTGAATAATGTTTAAATGATTAAAAAATATGCAGGCTATTCAATGGTAAACATTTAAAAATATATCTATTGTAAAATCCTAATTTTAATTTAGATAGGTAAATGGTAAGTAGATACATACATATTTATTGGGAAATTGTGAGATAAAAGATTCCCAAATCAAATCAATTGCTTTTATTCATATACTCTTCTGTATTTAGCATTTATTACTTTGCAATCAGCAATGTACATTTAGCAAGTAAAGGAGTTTACTGCCTAATAGAAATAGAATTAAATCATTCGTTCAACTAATATTTTCAAGCATCTACTATGTGCAGAACTATGATAAACATTGAGGAAGAAATATGAACAAGCTCTTGCTTTCCTGGAGTTGAGAGAGGTTGATAGTGAGAAATGGGTGGTTATGGTGGTTCAGCCAGTATTTTACATATAATGGGTGCTCAATAAATGATTATTTAATAACCAGAAGAGAGTTAATTTTGGGTTGATGGAATATACAAGTCCTGGAAAGTCTAACAATTGCATCAACGATATTTGTCAAGTGGCTTCTGCGACAAGGCCTTGGTACTAATGTGAAGGAAAGCAAAGTTAGGCCCTTGTCCTGAGAGGCCTTGTGGTCTGGTTGTAGAGACAGGACGTGGAACAGCCGGGCAGCCAGCTCACGAGAGCTCTATGATGCCACAGTCAGGGCTATAGCAGAGAGAATGGAGAGTACTCACGAATGCGGAGTTTATAATTTTTGGGAAAAGAGAGAGACACCTGTCACACCTCCAGGAGAAGGGCCCCACTACCTGGAGGACAGCAACCAGGGTCTGCAGGTGTCAGAGTCACCAACCCAAGCAGGGCTCACACAGGCACTGGAGGGAGCAATGTTTACTCACATAGAGAAGAAACAGAGCAAGGTCAGCTTCACTAGTGGGCATCGGTCCCCCATGGCTGGTGGGTCTCGCTCCGCAGCCAGTGCTGGGAGATGATCTACATGGACCATCTCCTGTGTGCTGCATGTGAGTGACCCCACTCCTCTACTGCCAGGAAGGGGCATAGCAGCAGGGGTGGGCTGGATGCCATAAAATGCACGTACCTATCCAGGCTGTCTAGGTAATGTTTACGTACTCAGGGCACAAGGGGAAGGCGCATGCTGGCAGGCCACTGGCTGCTGGTTGATAAATTTTATTTCCAGGACTCCCAGGAAGGGAGTCAGCCTACATTCATCATCCTGTCCTCGGAGCTCTGAGCACAGGGTTTATTCGTGGATCACAGTGAAAGGCAGCAGGCTGCACTCAGCCTGTCCTTTTCCACAGAGATTACCCTCTGAGTTTATTTAGGTCTCTTCTTTCCTTTCCCCATAGACCTGGCTACATGAGTCGCCTGTGTTTTGACTTACAGAGCTCAGAAAATTTAAAAGAAATATAGTCTCCTGAATAAAATAGCTTCCCAGAAAGGAGGAAGGGACAGCTGGAGATCATCTGTTCACATTTCACCTGTGACAGGGATACTTCCTCTGATGTCCCAGGAGATAATTATCTGTTTATTACCAGCAATGGAGAGTCGACCTTTCCATTTTATTGACCCATTCCAAGTATTAGAAAGTATTTCCCTGTAAGCTAAAAGCATCTCTCTTTCAGTTCACAACAAATTCTACTTTCTGGGGTGTGCCAGTTTGAATGTATTATGTCCCCCCAAACGCCATTATCTTTGATGCAATCTTGTGTGGACAGACATATTGGTGTTGATTAGATTGTAATTCTTTGATTGAGTGTTTCCATGGAGATGTGCCCCACCCAACTGTAGTAACCCTGATGAGATAATTTCCATGGAGGTGTGGCTCTGCCCATTCAGCATGGGCCTTGATTAGTTCACTGGAGCACTATATAAGCTCAGACAGAAGGAGCGAGCTTGCTACAGCCAAGAGGGACACTCTGAAGAATGCACAGGAGCTGAGAGAGGAATTGCAGCTTACAGAGCAACATTTTGGAGATGGCCTTTGGAAGCAGACCTTTGCTCCAGAGAAGCTAAGAGAGGACAAATGCCCCAAGAGCAACTAAGAGTGACATTTTTGAGGAGCTGCAGCCTAGAGAGGAACATCCTGGGAGAAAGCCATTTTGAAACCAGAACTTGGAGCAGACACCAGCCACGTGCCCTCCTAGCTAACAGAGGTTTTCCGGCTGCCATTGGCCATCCTCCAGTGAAGGTACCCGATTGTTGATGCCTTATCTTGGACACTTTATGGCCTTAAAACTGTAACTTTGTAACAAAATAAACCCCCTTTATAAAAGTTGATCCATTTCTGGTGTTTTGAAAAAAGTCAGCATTAGGAAACTGGAACATGGGGTGACATAGAATAAGCCTACTCTCTTATTCTCATGCAGTCTCTAAAACACTTGAAGATGACAATGGTCCATCCGTTGCAAAGTCAATGGTAGATTTTCTTAACATAGTCCAAAGAGAATACGGGATTCTCAGTCCCTGTTTTTCCAGAGCTGCTCTCATCACGTTCATTAAAGTAACCAAACCAAACAGCTCATTGATTGTAGCAGAAAGAGGGATCCTTAGGGCTAAACGGGAACCCTGGAACCTGAGACAATTACGAAACATTTCAAACATTGGAAAAGTACAGAAAACAATGTAACAAGATAACCGTTTACCCAATACCAAGATTAAACAGATGTGAAGCATATTTATATCATCTCTCTTTTTCTTTTTCCTGTTTTTACTTAAACTTTTTATTTTAAAGTAGCTTTAAATTTACTGAAATGTTGTGAAGAGGGCACAGAGAGTTCCCATATAGCCCCCATCCAGTTTCCCCTGTTGTTGACATTTTACATTATTGTGGTATGTTTGTCACACCTAAGGTGTCAACATTAGTACATCACTATTAATTAAATTCCACACTTTCTTTAGAAGTCACTATTTTTCCCTAATGCCCTTTTTCAGTTCCAGGATCCCATCCAGGATACTGCATTACATTTAGTTGTCGTGTATCCTTAGTCTACTCTGGACTACTGTGACAGTTTCTTAGACTTCTCTGTTTTGATGACCTTGTTAATTTTGGGTACTGATCAGATGTTTTGTAGAATGTCTCTCAATTTGGGTCTGTCTGGTATTTTGCTTATCCTTAGATGAGGGTTATGGCTTTTGGGGAGGAAGTTTCAGAGGTGAAATGCCCTTCTCATCACATCATATCAAGGATACATGCTATCAGCATGACTTGTTATTTAAGGTGTTAACCTTGATAACCTGGCTGCAGCATGGTTTGCCAGGCACCCCACACCCCTTTCCCTTCTCCACTCTTTGGAAATAAGTCTCCAAACACAACCCACACTCATGGGGTGAAACAGTTAATGAACTTTAATTTTCTGGAAATAACTGTGTACCTTTTTCATAGTAAGCTATTTCTCTCCTATAGCACAGCACTAAAAGGAGATAATTCCTCTTTTTTTGCTTGATGTGGTGTATCTCTGGAGAAGAGTAGCTGAGGGACCCATGTGACATGTATGCATAGTCAAGAATGGATAAAGTGTCATTTTACTCCAGTAGGGGCCCAATGTATATATTGAGGACTGCTGGTGCAGCACTGAAACCATAATTTTCAGACAGTTTGAAAAAAAAAACACGTATGGCAGAGTCAAGCTAGGTTGATCTAAGTAGAGCTGGTGCATAGTCAGACAGCTCAATGCTGGCAACTTGAAAATACATGACTGAAAGTCACATGGGAATTGCAGAGATGGAAGTGATGGTTTCTTACATGGAACCAGAAGCCTAAGAAAGACTGAGAGTTATTTCACGTGACCAGCACAAAAAGAGCATGAGCCTCTGTATTATCTGTTGTTACAAAAGATGAGAGAGAAGTAAACCACTCACTTATTTCCAACATATTTGTTAAATATCCCTTATGAACCAGACGTGTACTATATAAGAACAAAACTGTGCAGAAGCAATAACAGAAGACAGGAGGACTGCACAGTGGTACTTTGAGCCATTAAAATTCAGGAGTTTGGAACACGTTCTACTTACCCTTTCCAGTTTTCAGTGTATGGGTATAACCTTAGGACAAAGGATTTGTAAACAAAAGTTTGATTGAAAGAGAATTAGTTTGGTTTACCTTGAGGTTTTAGGCTGATTCCACATTATATTAACACACACAAAGCTTTAGTGCTGCTAAACATTTAGGACCATTATATTATCCTATATGTTCTGTAAATCAAGATAAAAATAGAAACATAATCATTATATATGTGACTAGATGCATGAGGAATGGATGGAGAAGAGACCAAATTAGGTGTCTAACAATAAATGGAAACAGTGACCCAAACAAAAAGTAGTCTTTTTGTGGGGAAAGTTAAATAAGTATTATACGTACAGGAAAATTAATTTGTGATCATGGTTCCTCAGATATAGCTCAGAATCAGAACTATGTAGAATAAGGTTTACTGGGGTGTGGAAGTAAGGGAAACAGACCTTCAGGATGTCTAGTTCATCTGGCCGAATATCTGGAACATGTAGGAATTAGCCTTGACTCTTTGGCTTCTCGGTATACAACTCAGGACTGTTCTGGGGTAGGCAGTAGACAGTCTACTCACACTGACTACCAGGCTGGGCTGTCACCAAAAACATAAATACCAGTCTTCAGGAACTGAGCTCCCTTGGGCATGGTGATGCCTCTTCAGCTTGTTGGAACCTTAGTGCACAGAGACAGTATCTTCACCACTGGTGATTTCCATGAGGCTCTAGGACACTGTGTGCCTCCAATTGGGAGCATGCTGTCACCTCCTGCTTTGTGAAACTGTGTAATGAAGACCGGTTTCTATGACTTGAGCTTGATGGAAACATTCAGAAGATCATTGTTTCTTTATGAGCCCTGAATGATAGAGAAAAGGTGAGAGGATATGCACAGAGTGAATAATATAGTATATTCAGCCTGTTAGGAATTGAAGATGAAACAGAAAATTGAGTTAAGATAATTAGGTACTTGGTAGAAAAAGGCATGGAGTAGGAAATATTTAATGTTGCTGCAGGTAGGGAGCTGTACTTCTTTCAGGGCTTGCTGGGCTCCCATCTTCCACTGATTTCATTTGCTAATTCACCAGGATCTACTGAAGACCTTGATTTGTAAAGATCCTCTCTGATTTAGAATGTATGTTTTATCCAGCAAAAGTGACAAACTGTAAACTTTTCCCGGTGACCACCAAGACAGTGTCAATATAAGTGATTATAGAAAATCACAACCCACTCAGAAAGCTTTAATGACTACTCTTTGCCACTCACCTTTAGGATCAATGATATATTGACCATCAAGTCTTGAAATTAGGGCTTGGCAGAAGGACAATTATTAGATGTATTGTATCTGTTATCAGTAAGTTGTTCCAGCATCTCAACTTGAACTTCTCATGGTTTCAAGTTTCTGCAACAGTATTTGCTTTATTCTTTTTATTGTTGTTATTTTATATTATTATTATTATTTTAAATTTCTCACTATAGTTTCCAGGCCAGTTAGGCTTAGCAATAAATAGGACTTCAACAGTCATATTTCAAACTTCAATACCACCCACTACTTTTCTGCCTCTTTATACTGTATCACTATTCCAAAACCTTGCAAAATATTACGATTTAGTCACTAGAATACATATCCTATGACTAACTTCTACACACCCCGATGGTTTTGAATCACTCCTGCTGCCAATGTTTGACATGGCATCTCTGTAGAGTTCTCCCAAGTCTCCTTCTAGGTGGTATATTGTTTCAGATAGAGAATGAAACTTCTCTATGTGTGTGGAGTCCACAGCATGCTGGGAACCACCGAGGCTCAGGGAGAGGAAAAAGAAGCCAGGAGGGGATAGACACATTTTCTGAGGGAAGAGTGAGAGCTGGGTCTTATCTGAGTATGTAATCTTATATAAGTGTAGACAGCAGGTCTCAGTCACAGAGCTCAGCGGGCTTCTAACGATGGAGAGACGCTTGACAATAATCTATTGTCAGGAGGTTCAGGTCTGCTCTGTAGGGTGAATGAATGGTCCAATTGAACCAAAGCTAAGCCCAGGCCCAATAAGTGTTCTGTGCCAAAATAGAGAGGCAGCGAACCCTCTAAATCAAGGAGTCATGTGGGCATTCAGGGAGTGCTTTTGACCACTCTACTATGTTGAATTATGTACCCCAGAAAAAAATCATTAATCCGTTTCTGTGGGTGTGAACCAATTGTAAATAAGACCTTTGGACGATGTTATTTTTAGTTAGTGTGGCAGACTGAATCAGGATGGATCTTAATCCTTTACTGAAGGGTTTATGGAGAAGGCCACAGGGAAAAAGCCACAAGGGAGGAGAAGCTGGAAGTCAATGGAACCTGGAAGAGAAAGGAAGAGACTGCTCTGTGCATGGCCATCCGACAGAAAAGCCAACAACCAAGGATCACAGGCAGCCAGCCCCAGAATGTCAGTCTTTGGGGAGAAAGCATTGCCATGCTGACACCTCGATTTTGGACTTCTCCTGCTCTCAAATGGTGAGCCAATCAATTCCTGTTGTTAAGCCAACCCATTGTGTAGCATTTGTGATCAACCTATGATACTAAGACATCCGCTGAATTCCTAATCTAATCCCAGGAAGGATATGTGGGGAGCAGCCTTATTCTAAGCCTGCTCAGAGGAGCAGCTGGGTCCTTGGGGAACATCCAGACCCAGCCAGGATGGACCAGAGAACTTGAACTGGACTGATTCCACAGATGGGGCAGTGGTAAATCAAAGCTGGTGGGACATGAAATCTACACAATTTGGGGAAGTGTCTCTAAGAAAAAGAATACAATATTAGAAATATAAAATTAAGAACAAAAGTGAATCTTTATTTAGACTAAATAAGGAAGTCAAAACAAATTACAAATATAAAAAGCAGAATCCCACATGATTTAAAAATCTATAAAAATAACAATTTACTTTTTCTAACTTTATGACACACCTCCACATTATGTTTTACTACACTTTTTTTTTTTACTAGATGCTTCTGTTTGTTCCTTCATGTAAAAATACAAAGATTTTGTAATTTTTTTAGAAGAATAGAAAGATAAATCAGACATTCTTGATATGATGGGACAAAATTTTATTATCCTTTCTATCATTATTGATAATTTATTAGGATGTTAATCTCCTTAGATTTGAAAATTAGTTATTGGTAATTAATTTCTGCTTGGGTTTTAATATGCAAATGTAAACATTTTGAAGCTCTGTTCATTCCTCTTTGTTTCAGTTTTGGCTTGCACTGGGAAATTCCTTCCTGTTATATTTGAATTTTGGTATGGTCAACAATTGTGAAAGAAAAAGAAAACTGAAACTGAAATTATATGAGTAATTCAAATTCATATTAAATTTGTAGATATATTATTTTAAGCTGCACACTTTAATAATCAAATTAGCCTTATCCCACACACTCTGAATTGCTGATGAATATTATGCAAAAATTTCATAACTGGAATGCTCATTTCTTGAAGCTGTAAAGGCAATTTAGTGTGCTGTTTCATTGGGAACTGTGAGATTTCATCAGGACAAGATGCACCTGACACACCAAGATGTGATTCGGCATGTTGGGATACACAAAACACACAATTTAAGGCACAAGTGTACTCATTGTTTATAGAACTGTTACAGGTTTACGCCCTACAAACTAAGAAATTCTGTTTCCTGAAATTCCTAGCAAATAGCCAAAATATATTGTGTGTGAATAATTATTTATGAAGCACTGTCAAATATATCCTGGACAGGAAAATTTTCCATTTTTTCTAGGCACGGATGAGCACTGAAATCTCGCGTAGAAGTTTAAGTACCTAACAATTATGATAAACTTCCACAATTCCAGTTCTGTACGTTTCAAACCTTGTATGTCTTCTGCGAGTCACACAGTCCTGGTGTTGGACACCATCAATGCATTCATACTGTGGTATCACCTCTTGCCTTGGAATATTCCTGAAACATATTCCTATGCCATGGTGATCAGTAATAATCCACTTCACGTGGAAATATCTGTAAATCACACAAAAAATATTCTGCTAAACTCAAACTGAGTAATTCTTGAACACAACATCATGTTGGCCAGATGTTAAAATTCCCTTTAATCACTCCATTGTAACCTACATGGGAAGAGTGGAAAGAGCCAGAAGTTTTACCCAGTTGCAGTAAAAATGTCGTATTTGCAAAATTTTCAAAAACATGGATATCTGAATACATTGCTTGAGTCCTTCCCAGGTCCTTGGGAGAGGCTCATGCAAATGTGGGGCCTTGAAGCTCCATTAGCTTCACAGTAAACCTGCCAATGGCTGGGAGACATCAGGTACCTGCTTTTTAAGGCACTGAGAGAGCAAAATAAGAAGAGGAAGCAAAGGCTTTCACTGACTAGAAGGAGTGTGGATTTTGTAGGTTTTTTTAAAAAATCTCACTGACTTTTGTTATATGACTTCTCTTTTTGCTCCTTCTGACATCAGCCAGAGAAAGACTCTCCACTTTTAAGGGCTCAGGTAACTTGATCAAGACCACATACTTAATCTGCCAGCCTTGGTCAACTGTGCCATGCAATATATTCATGGGAGGGATATTTAATCTCATTCATAGCTTCTGGGGATTTGGGGGACATCCTTGTGGGACATTTAGAAATTCCATCTGGCACATACATAAAACAGAAAATGGTTATTCTCACCTTTCTGGTTACTGAGTTCTTAACTTGTGCCAGACAGTTTGCTATGTGCTTTATATGTATTATTTCATTTAGTCCTTCCAGCAAGGTTGTTCAGTTAATGTTGGTTTCTGAGAAACCAAAAATTCGTATACATTCCATTCAGAAGTGCAGAAGAAATGTTCACTTTTATTTTTATTGAGCTCTTCTAATCTTCCTGAACAACTAAATTATATTAGTTCAGTCCAATGACCTTAATATCGTCTAATAATTCAAAAAGTCTCTTGAGGTAAAAATTCTCAGTTAGCCTTTTAATAAAATGCAATCTTTCAGGGTTCTTTCCCCACCCTTCCAGGCTGGCAGCTGATGGTATAAGGGAGGGGTTTAGCTTGCAATTAATTGTGTGTGGTTCTTGGATGTTCTGCTGACTAATGCTGCTAAAGCCTCTCGTTCCTGGAACTCCTTCCCCTCGTCCCCTCCTCTCCCCTCCCCTCCCCTTGCCTTTCCCTCCGTTTTCTTCTCTCCCTTCCTCTCACCTCTTCACCCAGTCATCTGCCTAACTAGTACTCTGGACACCAGGATGTCCTGATTGGATGGCCGCCTCTCTGACACTGTGTTCCCCTTAACTCATCAACGCACTTCCCTTTTGGAGAATATCTGCCCAAAGAGAAGGAGGCAGATACATACATCAAACTGCCTTTCTTGTGTCCTGTTTCCCCCATTTCCCCATAAGCCACCAGAGTCTGGCAAGGATGGAGAGTCTTTCTTTCAATACCCCCTAGAACATCTAGGTTGGAAAGAGTGTGCTCCACTTTCTCCATTCCCACCTTCACAGTCATTCCCACTTTCACGGTCAGGCTTTAATGGGGACTGGGAGCCTGAGTGTAAGAGAGATCAGGGCTCCTCAGCTTTAGCACATTTGGACTGAATAGTTCTTTTTTGTGGGGGCTGTTTAGGATGTTTAGCAACATCCCTGTTCTTTACCCTCCAGTAGTAACCATACCCCCCTGTGCCATGACAACCAAAAACTCTTCCAGACATTGCCAAATTTCCCCTGAGCATTCGAGAGCCTCCAGCCCAGAGATAAATGTAACTATGATATTATATATATATATCCAGTAAGCACCTCATTTTCAGATTTAAAAACTGCCAAAGTCAAAGGTCAAACTTATGGTTGCAAAGAGGAGGGTAATCCAATCTGCAACACACACACACACACACACACACACACACACACACACACACACACAAAGGGTCAAACAGGCATTACACTGCAGAACAGGGAGTCATCTCCCACCTGGCCTCAAACCCAGTCTCCGTTGGCACTGGCGAGTCACGCTGTTCTCTCAAGCATTGTCTAGTCCAGACCTCATGAGCCTCAGGCATCGTTCACTTCGTGGGTCATTGGAGGAAGGAGGAGAGCAAGGAGAACCAGTCTACCGCCAAGCTCACAACTTCGTCGAGCGCCTGCCCATTCCTTTGAGGATCCTCTCAGCCTGACTCAAGTGGAAATGCCCCTGCAGGAGGGAAGGGCAGAGACCTCAGCATCTCAGCAATCAATCTGTGTGATTATATGAGATTCGAGAATTGCAATTGCATCTAGAAGTACTTCATGTCTTAGAAACAGGAGATAAAGTTGGGATGTCTCTGATTGATGCAAAAAGTATTAATGCTGCCTTAGGAAAATGTTTTATGCAAAATGTGTTCATTCTTTAAAAGGACATCTTCTGAGTTGATGTGCATGCCCAGAAAACTGAAATCCAGTCTGAGGGCTGGGGTGTGATGCTGTTTGTGTCAGCCCAGCACAGGAACTGGCCCTGAGCTGGTGCTTGGCAGACTTGATGAGTAAATTCACACTGACCTAGTTCCAGCTTCTCGATATTGTTTCAGCAGCAACATCTGACGTCCTGCAATTAGGTTTCCTCTCTTTTCCTACTTTTCCGTCTTAAAAGTGAAAGCATGAAGTGTGGCCTCCAGTGACTGTTGGCCCAGATGTGGAGAGTTCCCTGGCTGGGCCAGTGAAAGCCTTCCCAGGTGGGTGTCAGCTGAAGAGAGCTCTTAGAAGAGACAAACTGTTTGAGTGAAACCAGGTCTTAATTAGGAAGCTGAGTTTGCAGGGGAATATCCACAAATGATGCAACCTGGGCCCCAAAATTAGATTGCTTCATGACTCACCGGGCAAGACAGCCAACCCCTCCAGGTTTAGTTTCTTCTTTGGCAAAATGGGTAAAGCAATCTTTCCACAATGTTGCAAAGCTGAGTTTAAGTAATGAATACAAAGCAGTTAGCTTATTGCTGCCCGCATAAAGGGCAATAGTTTTTTTGGGATATACAATTGGGAACCATCTGTGAATCTTCAGACTCAGGCATAACACTCTATCGAAATTCCCCTAAAAAATTCTATTTGTTGATTCTGAACTATAAATTTCTTAAGATCTGCATATCTCTTTAGTAGTTTACTTTTTTTTTAAAGTTTTTCCCCATAAATAAAGTATTTTCACCACCTAATTAAAGATTTTGCCTATGTGACAATGAAAAGAAAACATGAAAGCTACTTTGAAATAATTTTAATATTTTATTTTCCTTGGCTTGGCTCATTTGCTGATGAATTACTTACTCTCTCACACTGGCCTTACAGCAAGCTGAATCAAAATCATGCCTCTGCAAAATAAAGCCATCTCACTCAGGGACTTTGGAGTGGCTCGAGGAGGGTTGGAATTGCCAGCAGTGCATTGGAGTGGGATTCTCTGCAGGTTGACACTCCCAGCTCCAATACTGACTGTGTGATCCTTGGCTAGTTCAGCTGTTCTCTGCTTCAGGGTCTCATCTGTGAAATGGGGCTGATAAAAATAGAGCCTACCTCATTGGGTGGGTGAAAGGATTACGTGGTTTAATATACCTGATGTGCTTGGAGTAGTGTCTGTACTATAATAAGGACTTGATAGATACTGATTCTTATTGTTTGTGAATACTAGGGGCTTAGTATTTTTTCACTCTCTGACAAGAGCTGAGACAAGCTATCTTAGTCATTTTCCCAGCACCCACCGTCCACACACACATACACCCAGCACATACATGCCCTCCCCAAGCTCAGCAGTTTGAGCATCTATGGGGCACCAGGCCCTCCTCACAGACCCTGACAGCCTTCCCTTGAATGCCAGTTTAGAGCTTGTATCCAGGGATGGCAAAGCGTTTTCAACTTTCAGACCAATGCTGAACAATTGTGTTGATTGCCTGGGCTGCAATTTCTTAAGGCTCCCAGAGACGGGTCCCAATTGAGAGGAAAAGAATGCTGCCAGGGATGTAGAATGTCCACCATGAGTGGAAGAAGAGGAAGTAAGGTTTGCATACTGGCCATATATGAACATGTCTATGACTCTCTCTATACAGGGTGGGGGGTAAGAAATAACATTTCTTAAAATTTTACAGTTCCAGAAAGACACTAAACTGTGCCCTCCTTCTATACCCTGGAAACCACTTTGGCTTTCTATGTGGGCTCCATAAGCAGGGCGCTAGGAGCCATTGGCCCTGATGCTGGTGATAATAGGGTACATTGCCTATGGATAATTTAATAAAAAATAAAATAGAATTTTCTAGAAGTGGAAAGATACTCCTACCTGAAAAGTATTTTGTTGTTCTAAGTGCTAAACAAGTACTATGTAGTCTGTGAAGTCTGTGACAATATATATATAAGCCTCAAATTAACAAATTTTTACTATATATCCTTTAGTAAAGGTTTGTATTCTGCTGAAAGGTTGGAAAATTTGCAGTTATACGTTTGGCCCTGACATATGGGACTCAGCTACAGAAGTCCATTTTGAGAGTCAGCTCCAAACAGTTTGGAATTGTTCAAGTTTGTCTCAGGTCTAACATTCCTGTAGAACTGCATTTTTCTGTAGCTGAAGAGCAGATATGAAATAAAGATAGCACCATGATTGTAAAAATGAAGAAATGGAACTTGTGTTGCTTCAATTCAGTGATTTTGGGTGCAAATTTTTCATGAACATTTCAGAATTCACTTTTTGGGAAGCTTTTATCATGCCCCTTTCCCCCTCCCCTTTAAAATAATGTAATTAAAATTATTAATCCATTATTTTCTTTCTTTTTCTTTCCTTTTTTCTTTTTCCCCTCCTTACTCCTCCTTCCCCTCCCCTTCCTCCTCCTTCTTCTACTTCTTTTCATTCTTCTTTTTCTTTATGGCTATGTAGACAAAAATTCAATAAAAATGTCACTGTATTTCTTTTCTGATCATTATTTATATGCTTATATATTTATTTTTATGGTTAATGCAGAAAACAACTTGATTATATAGAGGAGGGGAATGCTAAAAAAAAAATCCTCTTCACGTTTCAAATAAACTTAGTATGTACTGCTTCTTAGTGTCCTTCTGTCCTTATTGTTCCCCTAGATCGCCATTTCATTGGAGAGACACTATTCAGTAACTGCTGACTGTAATATTTCCCCCCATTGATATTGTTATGCCTTTAAGCAACTCAGTTTTCAGATGTAAAAATGGCCCTGAATTTTACAGAAATGAGCTCTATTTGCTTTTGACAGTCTTGCAATTGCTGTTTCATATTAATCTGTAAAAGTAACTCCCATGTTGGTTTGCACAAAAGCATGGATACTTTTTTTTTGTTAATATATATATTGTTATTAACCTTAATAATCATCCATCAGAGACTACAGTGTGCTAAGACAACGTAATATATTCTTCCTTACCCCCAAGGAATTTGCATGTAAAATAGACATAATAGAGGCATGCAGATGATGAGAAGAATGGTGTCAAATGCTGCTCTCCTACAGGGAAAACAACTTTTTAAAATGCATGCATGCAGTTACACATGTATGATATAACTGTGACATCATGCGACTGGTTATTAAATGCCATAGAACCAAATTATCTAAATATCTGGTGCTCTCTTCAAAGAAGGCTCTTTGAAGGACTGTATACATATTTTTATCACGCTAACTTTGCTCATATCCTTCTTTGGAACTGGTCTTTGGAATGGAAGCAGTCTGTGCTTTATTAATTTTTATATGTTGACATATGTCTTTGTGATTTAGTACCATGTGGCACCCCTCAGATATATTTGCTCCACAACCAGAATGTAGTTTCTTAAATGTAGAATCCAAGTTCAATAAATCAGTGGCATATTTTTAAACCAGTGAATGTTGAAAAAGTCATGATCATGATTGGGTATAGAACAAAATAGGTGTCTAGGTCAATATTGTCCCAACTTTAGATTTTGCGATGTAATGACCATTTTGACAGTGCACAAATTTTCATTGCAAATGGGTCTGATTTCTGTTTGCCTGGTTAAGCTCATCCATTCTTCTGGATTCACAGGCAGTGGATGCAGGTGTTTCTGGCACTCCAGCACAGCAGTTTCCGGCTGCTCCACCGGAGCCAGTGAGGGTAGATTTGTTGGGATCTGAATACTGAAGCCAGGGATGCAGAGAAGGGGTGACTGCATTGGTAACTGCCTAGGTTTTCTCAGTTTCACTGAAATACTCCTTAATTTTAGATTTCCTGGGTGTCTGCCATATACAGGTGTTGTGCAATGGGCTGGATGCAACTGAGCTCCACCTATGCCTATGAAATGCATAATCCGCAAGAGCAGCCCTCATTCTCCTGCAGGGCCAGAGCATAAGGACACAGGACAATCTTACCAGGTCATTTTCGTTGGAAATGACAGCCATGTGGGATGACGTAGGATTTAGAGAATCCTTCTCAATGAAATGGAGTTGAGAGCCTGGATAGGGAAATTAATGGTGTGATGAGGCTGAACTATGTAAACTCCCAGCAACAAGGAAGCCATAAACAAGCTGCTTCCAATATGAGACCATCAGACCCCAGCAAAGCTCTTTGGGGAATGGGGGCTCTGAAGGAGAAGAGGCAGGCACTGCAATCCACCTGAAGTCATGGACAACCAGATCTGCATACTGCCACCTTCTCGCTGCTGCTTCACGGCAATGCATGTTGTCATGGTGTGCGTGGATGAGCCGTTTCAGAATCACCCAGCTTTCCTTATAAGCCTACAGCTCCCTGGAGCCCCATTCCAAACATGGCTGGGAGTAAGAAACGGGAAGATGTACTTAGACTAAGCTCCACAAGTCAGTCTTATGAAATGTAATTTTTGCTTTAAAATGGATATTTTATATGTACAAATATATAATTTTATATAAATGCATAAATGAAATCATATCATAAATGCTGTCGTATTTTTGGGCAATCATTTTTTTTTCCTTTCCTTACCTCCCTACCCCACTCCCACCCCTCATTTGGGTAATTTATATTAATCACCTCGGATGTATCCTTCCATATTTTTCACCAACCTGGCTTATACACAAACCTACATAGGCACAGATACACACACTTTAATATTCCAAGTGGTTACATTACATATGCATATAGTACAGTCATAATTTTTCAAAAATGGGATATTATATGCATTTTCCTACAACTTTATTTCCTCTTCTAACAATATTTCATTAAAATCTCTAAGTTAACTGATATAATAGTAACATATCTTATAATATCTACAAAATATTCCCTCATGTTGACATACAATAATTTATTCAGCCATTTCCCTATGATGGTATTTTCTTGTTTCTGGCTGTTCTATATGATACTGCAACAAACCTCCTCAAAATGTTTGAGGATCAAATAAAGATGGTTCAAAGGATATATATTTTTTAAAATTTTAGTAGCATCACCAGATATCTTTCAAAAAAATGGCTGTATCCATTTTATTCAAAATATTGAAATGTGAATTTCAGTAATATCACAAACAGCAATAGATCTTATCAGTCTTTAAAACATTTGCTATTCTGATACTAAAATGTGTTATGGATTGCTAACTGCTAGTGAGTTTAAGTTACTTTTCATATATTTGTTGACCATTTGGATTTGCTTTTCAGTGTAAATTGTCTACTCACATCCTTTGTTCAATTATTGGACATTTGTGATGATTCTAGTTCGGCATTATAAAAGTTATACAATGAACAACTTCGAATGTAACATTTTACCCTAGGTTGTTTGTTGTTGTTTTGTGTGTGCATGCATACATATTTTCTTAATATAAATTTCTAGAACCATAATTAGTTGGTGAACATGCATGTATTTTTTAGGGCTCTTGAAAAATATCACAAGATTGTCCTTTGGAAAGCTTTCATGGATTTACACACACATTTGTCGAAGGCCGAAATCCCTTCACAGTCAATGATTCTGGACATCTTCTCTGTGAGTTAAAAAATGGAATTTCATTGTTCTGTTTTGCATTTCTTAGTTTCAATTTACTGGTGATGTTGTACATTTTTCTTATAGTTATTAACTATTGATCTTCTGTCTTATGTCTACTCTATACATCAACACTCACCAACTCTGTATCAAATATAATATTTAAATGTTAGAAGGAACATAATAAATTGCAGCTCTTGAATGTTATTACTTCCATATATTATAAAATGGAATCCCTCTATTTGTTCTCTGACAATGTGAACACTTGTGGGGTTTTTGTTTGTTTGTTTGTTTTAAATAAAGATAGAGGAGTTGGTCTCCATAATTTTAAACCAGTATCCTACAGCATCAGGCTGCTCATTAGATTGTTTATTTCCTTTAGCTCTTTAGCTCTTCATATATAGAGAGAAATGGGGATTGGGAGGAGGAATATAGAGGGAGGGTATCAGACTGGCTTCAATAAGGTAAAACTTCAAATATTTAAACCATAAGTTAATTACAGGGCTGTCTTTCAAGTTGCCAGAGCTAAAAAGGGGGTCAAAGCTATGTACATCAGTTCCAAACTAAGTCCTATTTAATAAATCAACATCAGTCCAAATTTGGAGTGTGCAGAAGTAGCTGCCTTAGACTTTTGATTTGAGAAACATGAAAACAGTATGCTGATGACACCAGGTGATCCTTTAGGTAGAGATGAGTTTCAATAGCAGTGAGCTCCTTTGACCCTCCATATTTGCACTGTTCAACTAAACTTTTCTAGTGACCTTGCTGCAGAGATGGTCGACTTTCATGCTCTGTCACTGTGAATAGACTCAACCCTCTGCAAAGGCTGCAGGAGGAGGGGTGGAGTTACACCCTGTATTTGCTATAATTTTAATCCAGGAGAAACCAGGAAATGAGACTCAAGATGAGCCACTGATGGACAGCTTGAGGAATGGGCAGAGTTTTCCTGGAATGTCGGTGCAGGATGTTCTGGTGGCCTTTAAATATGTGAGTGTCAACTCAGTTCCAGCACCAGCTGGCAGAGCCCGACCTCCCTCCCTGCTGATCATCCCCCTAAGTGTGTGTCCAGCCAGAAGTAGCACACAGCCTCTACTCCTACTCCGTTCAATTGCTTTTGTTTCCAGAAAGACTTCCTTGATCCTTTTCTCAATATTCAGATTGAAGCTGGTGCCTCTTCTCAGGGGATCTCAGTGCTTGGTTATGCCATATCATTTACCACACCAAATGGTAATTATTCATTTATCTGTCTTCTTTCCTAGGCCAGGGACTATTTCAATGTGGAACTGTTTCTTTTATCTCTGTATCCCTAAATGGACTAATGAAATGTGTTGAATAAATAAACGACTAATGGAGATGGGGAAAAATGAATACACTTTTTCAGTTTACCAAATCCTATAAAAGGCTCTGGCTGCTGACCCAGGGGATTGAGGTTTCCATAAATGATACTCAGAGTTTCACAGGTCAGTCTTTAAGATAGAGAGTAACACCCATAAAGTTTCTAGATCAACACTTTTTGGAGAAGAGAAGAAGGAGGAAAAGCAGAGGGAGAAGTTGGGCTTTGCTATAGTCACAAAGAAAGGATTTTCCCACTCCCACAATGAGCTCTGGAATTGTGATGGACCTGCTAAGTTATCCCCAATTGGTGTATCATGCCACTATACACACAGAGAGACCAGTCATCGAATTCCCGGCACATAATAAGCTCTCAATAAATGCTTATTGAACCATAAAATCCTAGAGCAGAATTACAGTGAATAGTTCATTGATTTGGGAGATCCTCATACATAAGTAGTGTTGAAAGAATTGCTAAGCAAGCCCAGATTATTCCTAAACTCAATTCTATCCTGTCACCTGCTAATCTGGAGTAGCCTGCCATCGTCACAGCCCTTGTAGCAAGTCTGAGGCCAGCTACAGAATGTCATTCAGCCAGTTGATGTCCCTTGGCATTCCCTCTGTCATACTTGCCCAGCACCAGTCCCCAGTCTCATTTTTAAAAGGGAGCGGATGCTTTGGCAAGCATCTGGCTTCTCCTACGTGCCTCTTGTCATCCTGTTGCCCTGATCAGGAGGAGAGCCACTCAGCAGGAAAATTCACTGCATCGTAAATTCATAATCCATTTTTCTCCATATGCTCCAGCCACCTTATGATGTTCATAATTAAAACTTTATTCAGACTTACGGCTACAGAGACAGGTTGATTCAGTGCTGGTTGTAGAGCATCATAAATCACTGCAGCTTATTGTGTAATTGGGCCCTAATAATTATTCCATTGATGTTAAGCAGGGTTGGCACTGGGCAAAAGTGTGAGGCAGACCCCCCCTCCTCAGGACCCTGCATCAACCATGCTGTGCCCTTTTAGCTCTTGACTCACTGCTGTCACCTTACTGTTTCTTTTTTTTTTTTTTTCCTTCTGGTTTTCCAGCCTTCTGTACCACAAAATTCTTCCCATCCTTCCAGGCTCCGTTAAACCACACTTCTACCAAGAAACTGAAGCTGCTTATTCCATCTCCCAGTAATCTGAGTTCTGCCATATGTAGGAGCAGTTCCTATATCAGGACGTTTAATTCAGAATTCTTCATAGTGACCTCTGTTGATGGCCTCCAGTGTCCTGTTGCTTAAAATGACATCATGTGCCTTGAATCCTTGTTCTTCTAATCACCATTGAATTAGCCTCTTTTCTAATTCTTCTGAATACCTTAGAGACAGCCCTATGTCCCAGAGACCACACATGGACTGGGGCTTGGATACTGTCACTGATTAGCTCTTAATTAAATTCTGAATCACAATGGAGTTTATGCAAATATGACAGGTTTTCACTATTGTTTTTAGCTCTGTGAATTTGTGCAAGTTATTTAAATTCCTTGAACCTCGTTTTCTTTAGTTATAAAATGGAGAAAATAATACATAATTCAGAGGTCTTTTTGTCCCCTGAAAGGGGATTAGAATGAAATAATGCATGCCAAGTCCTTGTTATCAAATATGGGCTCAATAAATGTTGTAATTCCCTTTTCCCCTTACCTGCTAAATTTTTAGTGTAGTAACTTAATTTAAGTAACTCTTAACTAAGGGTTACTGATACTGGAGATTTCAGAGCCCTAAGAGGGTCAAGTCAGGAAAAAATTGTTTAATACTTTGTCTCTCAATTCACTCAACACAGGATAAAGTTATTCTCAATGCCAAAGCAAAGTATTTTGAAGGCAGTGCTAAAATCCATGAAAGCACTGGAGAACAATGTCTCAGAGAATTTATATACAATTTGAATCGAATTGGTTTTTGGTAAATGCGGATAGGGCTTCCTGGAAAGGGCATGACAAACACCATGGGAACATCGTCTGTGTGATCCTTCTTGAGACATTTAGGCCCTGACTTCCTCCAGCTGGATGGTCGGGTGAAATGCAGACACCCTATCTTGGAAGAAATCCAGGAGGCAGCTTTGTTTATGGCCTGAAGGACTAGGGCTGGATGTCCTTCAAGAAGTGAGTCCTTTAAATTTGAAACACTAATGTGTATTCAGGACAACACCTAACATCAGACCAAGTGCTGTAATTTTTTTTTCCTAATTAATGAGTTTGTTAAATCTCACTTAATTATTAATTATCAACCAGAGAATGATTTCCACTATTATTAATAAAATGTAGTGGTTCGGAGAAGAAGTGTAGATTAAAATAGACCTGGGTTCTGTAAGAACTCAATGATGATGATGATGGATATGCTAATTACCATGGTCATTGATGCATCTTCCATTATTATCATTATCGATAGTAGTTGCTAATGTTTTGCATTCTGCCACCTCACTGTTGTTCATATTTTTATTCTTTCATCTGGGTTTTCACACTAATATCACTATTTTAGTAAGACCTGCCCTAAAGAAACCTATTTAGGATTGCAACTCCCTGTACTGACCCTGGCATTCCATATCCTTTTCTTCTGCTTGAATTTAATGATAGCATGTATCACTGTCTGGAAAAATAGTGTTATTAAGTGTTGTACTTTTTTTAATGTGTTGTCTCACCCATTTAGTAATTTCCTACCCCAGTGTGGTGGCTTGGAGCTATGTACCCCCAAAAATTGTATTATTAAATTTAATCCATTCCTGTGTCTGTGAACCCATTATAAATAGGACATTTTGATGAGGTTGCTTAAAAAGTGTGGCTCACCTCAATCAAGATCAGTCTTAATCCTATTACTGGAGTCCTTTGTAAGCAAAATGAAATTCAGACATATATATATGTACCTGCCAAGGGAAGCAGCCAGAAGCTGGAGGTCAATAGGACCCAGAAGAGAAAAGAGAAGACACTACCATATGCATTGCCATGTGACAGAAAAAATGTTTCAGTCTTCAGGGAGAAAGTATTACCTTGCTAACACCTTGATTTTGGACCTCTTAATCTCAAAACCATGAGATAACAAATTCCTGTTGTTTAAGCCAAGCCATTGTTTGGTATTTGTGTTTATCAGCTGGGAAACTAAAACACACGGAGATTTTTTGTCTGTCTTGTTAACTGCAGTATCTCAGCATATGGAATAGCTCCAGGCAGGTAGTAGGCACTCAATAAATAGTTGAATTAATTTGTTGACTTAATCTTTAATACAGGGATAAGGATGGTTTCTTCAAATAGTTGTATGGCCAAAAGAGATGGCTCATGAAAAGCACTTCATTCAATGCACCATTTATAATAAATTGTTATTACTATTATCACTCCTTCATGAAAATCTGGGAGTACTGAAAGAAAAGCATTTAATTTTTACTTATTTCTCCTCCCATTATGAAAGAAAACTGGTCAACTTCTTTCCAAGCATAGACAGAGGAGAGTGCAGAGTTGGGAAAGACCCTGATGATGAGCTTTAGAGAACTTCTGAATTGTTTCTTTTCAGTCATTATTTGGTTTGAAAGATATATCTAAATTCCACTGAATGTTGAGAGTCATCTTTTGAGTCTGAGAGAAGAATCCCTTTCCTGCCCATGGGAAGGGGAAGAAACTAACCTTGACAAGGAAGGCAAATCTGGTCTTGCTACTATAGGGTTGAGATTTTTCATAGTAAGAACAAAACTTAAAGCCTAAGACTCTGTATGGATTTTTTTTTTTTTTTTTTTGAGTCAGTGCTCTGCTGAGATGCATTCTGATTCTTTCTTTTTTATATACTACCATACAAAGCACATCTTTAGATAGATTATGCCAGAGGATTTTAAAGCTTTTAGTGTGTTATTTCTGTACAGCCAGAGAGACAACTGTTTCCCTGGGGAAAATCATGGGGACCAAGCAAATGCATCAAGGGGGCTGTTCAGTCTGCATCTGCTCCAGGTTGAAAATGGAGGGACAAGAGCAGTTCTCACAGAGGACACCATGCATGTCCCTACCCTACTATCCAGGATAGGAGACAACACAGAGTATGGGGGCCAAAGACTTGGTATATTTTCTGACATATTCCATGAGCATCTTGTTCTGGTTTGCTGCAATGTACCAGAAATGGAGTGGCTTTTTCAATGGAAATTTATTACATTACAAATTTACAGTTCTATGACCATGGAACTGTCCAAAGTACAGCATCCAGAGAAAATACTTGACTCTGGAGGAAGGCTGATCTCATCCGGGGTTCCTCTGTCACCTGAGAAGGCACATGGCATTGTCTGCTGGCCCTTCTCTCCACAATGTTTCTGGGCTTCTTTGTGTCCTGACTTGTTCTTCTGTCTCTGAGCTCTCTCCAAAATGTCTCTACCTTTTATCCTCTCATAAAGGACTCCGGTAGACAATTAAGACCCACCTTGAATGGGCAGGGTCATCTCTCCATGGCAACAGCCTAATCAAAAGTTCCCACCCACAATAGGTCTGCCCCCACAAGAGTGGATTAAAAGACCATAGTCTTTTATGGATACATAACAGATTCAAACCAGCACACACCTGGACTGAAGGTGGGTGCTCAAGGATTAAGGGATTTGCAGTGCTAACAAATTGTATAGAGCCAAGTTCCAAAGCAAAATGCAACAAAATTTCAAGGCTTTTGAGTTATCTATATCGCAGTAACCCTGTTATCACAGATCTTTGATCTGTATATGATTTAATTATCTGCTTCGATTCTACTACAATTTATTTTATTGGGTGTCAGTATATTTGGAGAATAAAGTTAGCTACCATGTTGGAGGTTCATAATCGCAAATGATCAAGACACAGTCTAGACATGTAAGGATTGCAATATCTAATTGTAGGTGAATCTAAATAATACTGTGCTATAATATAGTCCAATAAAGACTATGAAAACATAGAAGAAATGGTTATTTATACTGAGTGAATTGGGGGAAAGAATGGAAAAGATTTTGATAGACAGGGAGAGTTGAGAATAGCCATTGTAGCAAATGACAGTCATTTCTACTCGAATGATAGTAAGAACCATCAGATATATTTTGCTTTTTTAAATCTCACCACGTGTGTGACTCTTTTTTCCAAATCCTCTTCTCTTAGTCAACAACTTAGTTTGCAAATAGTTTCATTGTTGTTTTCTTTTTATTACAAAGCTGAGCTATAATGCGACATGCTTTAGAATAGGAAAGCATTAAGTAATATTCCTTCAACAAAAATTGTTCCTTTATCCCAATGTGAGTAGTGGAAGCAATAATAAGCAATTCTCTACAAATGAATAGGAATTATTATCAGGGAACACAGACTCGATCCGTGATAACTCAAAAAATATTACTCTCTATGCTACTTTAATTTGCTATGAATCTGTGAATCAATAGTTAACACAATATCCCCCCACCTTTCACTATTAGCTTGTTAGACAATTCCCCAACTTCAGTCAATAGCTTTGATAATCTCTTCAGCTACACAGATTTGATCCTTTTATATTTAAATCACTAAGACAACAAAATGATTTATTTTAAAAATAACTCATTCCTTGGATATTTGAAGTTCACATTCAGTGTGGCATCTGAATTTATAGACTTGATTTTTACCCAGTGAGACCCATTTCAGATATTAGCACAATTCTTGGCACACAATGGGTATTTGATAGTTTGAAGCGTGGTCAGATGGGGGCAATAGAGACAAACATGCATTTCATTGGATGCATATGAATAGATTCTATTGAAATCTGACTTGGGTTGAAGTTGAGATGTTGGTCATTTCTTAAATATTATAATAGCCACCATTTATTAAATGTTTACTTCTGCTTCACATGTTATTGTTATCTTTATACTATTTTATTTATTTGGTTTTTTCGTTGTACACAGAAAACAGAGTCTGGAAATTATCATGTGCCAGGTCACAGATATAGAACACAAGTGACAAGGGTCAAAATTCAAACCCAGAACTATGTGGCTGAAAATCTGTGTTTTCCACTATATCATTCTAGTAGGCAGAATTATTACAAAGATGTCCTAACTCCCGGCACCTGTGAAAATGCTATTTTACATGGCAGAGGGATTAAAGCTGCAGGTGAAATAAGTGTGCTGATCAGTTGACCTTAAAATGAAGGGATTATCCTGGATTATCTGAGTTACTGCAGTATAAGGTCTTTACAAGGGGAAGAGAGAGACAGAATTGTCAGAACAGAAAGATCCCTGAGAAGGACTCAATCAATGTTTGCTGACTCTGAAGATGGAGGAAGGGGTTAAGGGCCAAGGAAACCAGGCAGCCTCTAGGAGCTGGAAAAGGAAAAAAAACACAAAAACAAAAACGGATCTCCATTATCGCTTTCAGAAGGGAATGCAACCTTTCCAACACCTTGATTTGAACCCAGGGAGACACATTTTTTATTTCTGATCTCCAGAACTGAAAGGATGTAAATTTGGGTTTACATCCACTATGTTTTTGATAATTTGTTAGATCAGAAATAAGAAGCTAATACAATCACCTTGCTTTCTTGAGTGTGGTAACACATTTTTTTGTGCCTGATGCAAAGTCAGAACATGCAAGAAGTGCAATGGAGAGTGAATACGGGAATTCATATAGTAGGGAATGGCAGGCCTATTGATGGCAAGAGCAAACGGGGAGTCTCAGGGTGAAAGACGCGTTTATTAGCACTATGCCATGAGCCTTAATCATTGTTAAGTACTGAGTAAATACTTGTTTAATGGATAAATAAAATGATGAAGAAAAAAATGCAGCCGGTAATTATGTATCAATTTATATGTATAAAGGTGAAGATGCTATACCATTGTTTTAATTTGAATTTCTCTGATTAAGTCAAACATCTTTCATGGTATTATTAGCTATTTGTGTATTCTTTTTTTGTGAATTATCCTTTGACTGCTGAGAAATTAATGTCTTTATTTAATTTCAGTTTTGTAAGTTCTTTAGTGAATATGGCTATTAATCTTGTATTAGGCATAATTATTTGCAAATATAATTTTGTTGATTATCTTTTAAATTTGTTTATAATACCTTTGAAGCACAGACTTATTAAATATTTTCCAACTAATTCTGTTGGGTTTTCACTTTAATGATTTCCATTATTTTTAAGCTGTAATCCATCTGGGATTTTTTCAATAATATGTAAAGTAAAGATATAAATTTATTATTTTTTTCAAATAACTGACTTAATAGTTACTGTACATTTGTTAAATAATCCACTCATTCCCTGATAATTTATCACGATACCTCATTTGAAATAAATCATTACATTTGATACGTTCTAGTTTTTTTTTTTAAGTTATCTATTTTAATTCATGGCCCATTTCTCTATCCTTATATCATTATTTTACTATATTTAAAATTATTACAGCTTTATAGCATGTTTTAATATCTTTTACTGCTTCTATTGAGCCCTGAAGCCCCAGCATATCAACCTTGCTTTAAAATTATTATTTTAGCTGTTCAACTGCTCTAACTTCCCTAATCTTTCATATGAGCATTTTTGTAAGTTTTAGATGAGATTAGTTTAACAGCCACAAATGGATTTCTGAGTATTTGTCACAGTTACAAACTTGTTCTTCTGCTCAAGAGCGTAATATGACTCTCCTTGTATTCAAGTTTCCTCATTTGGCCCTTATTGACTAATTAAGATAATATTTCCCCGTTATAATTACCTCATTAAGAAGTTCAAATCAAAGTGAGGGTATTTTGATTTCAAAATCATCTTGGGAATTGTCTATTACATCTACGAATTAGCTGTCGCTGGCATATAGGAATATTATTGACTTGTGTATCTTACAAAAATTCACTTTGTTGAGGTGTGTTAGTAATTGTAATCATTCTTAAGGTTGACACTAGATTGTTTCTTTCTAAGCGTAAAGCTTTACTTTGTCTTTCACAAAGAATTATACCAGTTGTTTCTTTTTTCATGTTTTCTTTTATTGATTATAATTTCTGGATTTAATATTAAGTCATAATCATAAAAATAGCCATCTTTTTCTTATTATTTCATGATTAAATATACTATTTTAACTGATTCTCCAATCACTAATTGATTTAGAAATATGTTTATTTTCATGAATAGATATTGATTTTTTTTTTTTTTTTTGCATTACACATCTAACCGATGATTAGCAATTAACTCTCAATGTGATATTTGATACAATGATTTCTTAAATTCCTTGGTTGCTGCTTTGTTACTTAGAATCTTATGAGCATAGCTTATTTTTCTGAATGACTCAGGTTCTTCATTACTTCATTAGAAACTTCCATTATTATGATTTTTTTTACTTTTTTTTAATTGAGATTGTTCACATATCATACAATTATCCAAAGATCCAAAGTGTACAATCACCCCCAGTACCATCATACAGCTGTGCATCCATCATCACAATTAATTTTTTTTCAATTTTTAGAACATTTTGTTACTCCAGAAAAAAAAATAAAAGCAGAGAAAGGAAACTCAAATCCTCCCATACCCCTAGCCATCCCCCCCTCCATTGTTGATTCATAGTATTGGTATAGTACATTTGTTATTGTTGATGAAAGAATGCTAAAATACTACTTATTGTAATATATAGTTTGCAATAGGTATTTTTTTTCCCTATATGCCCCTCTATTATTAACTTCTAGTTATAGCCATACGTTTGTTCTGGTTCATGAAAGAGATTTCTAATATTTGTACAATTAATCATGGACACTGCAGGCATCACTGTTACACATTCCCATCTTTTAACCTCCAACTTTCCTTCTGATGACATGCGTGACTCCGAGCTTACCCTTTCCACCACTTTCACACACCTTTTAGCACTGTTAGTTATTCTCACAACAAGCTACCACCACCTCTGTCCATTTCCAAACACTTAAGTTCATCCTAATAGAACACTAGGCTTATAATAAGCACCTGCTCCCCATTCTTTAGCCTCATTCTATATCCTGGTAACTTATATTTCATTCCTGTGAGTTTTCATATTATAATTAGTTCACATCAGTGAGACCTTGCAATATTTGTCCTTATGTGTCTGTCTCATGTCATTCAATATAGTGTCCTCAAGGTTTCTTTATCAACCCATTTATTTAAGACGGTTTTGTTCACACACCATAGATTCCATCCTAAGTAAACAATCATTGGTTCCTGGTATAGTCACATGCTTATATAGTCACCACCATCACCACTATCTATACAAGGACATCTCCATTTCTTTCACAAAGCAGGAGGAAGAGTCAAAAAAGGTAGAGAGACAAAAGAAAAAAAAAAAGGGGAAAAAAATGACAGCTGGGAAGCAACAAAACGAAAGATAGCATCAAACTAAAGTAGAATAAGAGTCAGACAACATTACCAATGCCAAGAGTCCCATACCCCTCCCTTATGTCCCCCTCTTATATGCATTTAGCTTTGGTATATTGCCTTTGTTATATGAAAGGAAGCGTAATACAATGTTTCTGTTCATTATAGTCTCTAGTTTGCATTGATTGTATTTTCCCCCATACCTCCCTATTTTTAACATCTTGCAAAGTTGACATTCATTTGTTCTACCTCATGAAAAAACATATTTGTGTATTTTATCACAATTGTTGAGCACTCTAGGTTTCATTGAGTTATACAGCCCCAGTCTTTCTTTTCTATTTCCTTCTGGTGTCCCACATGCTCCTAACCTCCCTCTTTCAACCATACTCACAGTCCTCTTTGTTCAGTGTACTTACGTTGCTGTTCTACCATCACCCAAAATTGTGCTCCAAATCTCTCACTCCTGTCTTTTCCTATCTGTCTGTAGTGCTCCCTTTAGTGTTTCCTGTAGAGCAGGTATCTTGTTCAGAAACTCTGTTATTGTCTGTTTGTCAGAGAATATTTTAAGCTCTCCCTCATATTTGAAGGACAGTTTTGCCAGATGTAGGATTCTTGGTTGGTGGATTTTCTCTTTCAGTATCTTAAATATTCAGAGCACTTCCTTTTTGCTTCATGGTTTCTCCTGAGAAATCTGCACATAGTCTTATCAAGCTTCCTTGTATGTGAAGGATCACTTTTCTCTTGCTGCTTTCAGGACTCTCTCTGTTTTTGACATTTGATAATTTGATTATTAAGTGTCTTGGCAGAGGCCAATTCAGATCTATTCTGTTTGGAGTACACTGCAATTCTTGGATCTATAATTTTATGTCTTTCATTAAAGATGGGACATTTTCATTGACTACCTTCTCTATTATTGCTTCTTACCTTTTCCCTTCTCTTCTCCCTCTCGGACACCCATGACATGTATATTCAAGTGTTTCATGTTGTCATTCATTTCCCTGAGACATTGCTCATATTTTTCCATTTTTTTCCCCGTCTGTGCTTCCATGTGTAGGATTTCAGTCATCTTGTTCTGTAATTCCTGAGTGTTTTCTTCTGCCTCTTGAGATCTGCTGTTGTATGTCTCCATTGTGTTTTTCATTTCTTGTGTTGTGCCTTTCATTTCCATAGATTCTGCCAGTTGTTTTTTCGAACTTTCTATTTCTGCCTTATGTATGCCCAGTGTTTTCATTACACACTTCATCTCTTTTACCATATCTTCCCTAAACTTTTTGAATCGATTTAACATTAGTTATTTCAATTCCTGTATTTCAGTTGAAGTATAAGTTTGTTCCTTTGACTAGGCCATACCTTTGTTTTTCTTAGTGTAGGTTGCAGTTTTCTGTTGTCTAGGCATCTGGTTTCCTTGGTTACCCCAATCAGGTTTTCCCAGACTGGAACTGGCTCAGGTCCCAGAAGGAGGAAATATTCAGCACCAGATTTCCCTGAGGGTGTGTCTTAAAAGCTTGACACACCCTGTGAGGCCTCAAGGCACTGTGCTTTTCCTAAACTTCCCAGCGGGTGGCACCTGTCAGCCTGTTGCTCCTGACTGGTGTAAGGGGGTGTGGCCCCTTTAATTCTCAGTTTAAGTTGTTTTTGGCTTGATTGTATTCCCCCAGGCCCTGGGGTCTTGTTCTGAATGGAAGGTGGGTAGTAGAACTGGACACCGCCTCTTTCCTCTTAGGGAAGATACAAACCCTAGGGAATTTTCCTTTGCATTTAAATAGGCTCTTTGTCTCTCTGACTGTGCTGTCTCCACCCTTGTCTGGGTCAGAGCACTGCAAGCTGAAAATTGCTGGGGCTTTCTCCACTGAGCCACTCAGGTTGGGAGAGAGAAAAAGGGGCAGAAAGGCACCTTTCAGGGTCAGTCCATGGGCCCCAGTTTCACCCATCAGTCAGAGATAGCACCCAGTCCTCTGGGCTCCTCCTCCTGAGACAGAGAAGTCCTCTGGCTCTTCAAGGTCAGTCGTCACTAAAAGCCTCTTTCTGCTTGTTGGGGATTTGCAGCTTGCATTGAGCAGTCCACATTTGCCAATTAAAACCCCAGTTAGAGCTGGCCTGAGGTATATATGCTTGTTGAGACTGCTGCTCTCTATGTCAGTGAGGCTTTGCAGTTTGTATTTCCATGGGTGGATGGGGCTCCCAGCTCATGCATGCAGTTTCTACTCACAGATTCCACTCTGCAGTCTCAGGCATTCCTCCCAGTCCAGACTGGTGCACAATTTGTGGACAGTCGCGGTTGTCCCCCAGCAGTTATTCCAGGTCATTTACTAGTTATTCCTGGTTGTTTATTAGTTGCTCCAGGGGGACTAACTAACTTCCACTCTTCTCTATTCCACCATCTTCTTCCATCTCCAGTGGTTTCCATTATTGTGATTTAGGTGTGAATAGCTGACTGGTCCTCCCTTCTTGATCCCATGTTCTTCTACTTTTCAAATTATTCTATCAGCTATAAATTTTCTCTGCTTTTATGGACATTTTATACAATATTATTTATGTATTGTTGATATATCTTTCTACAGTGCTAAAGAGACTTTTTTTTTCCTGATGGAGTCCTCAAAGTTTTACTGTTTCACTTCACAGACAAGGTGCAAAGATGGTGTAACAGTAAATCTCCTACTGACTCAGAGGAGGAAAAGGGGATTCACTGAAGGACAAGAAGGAGACAGCAGTAGGAAAGGAGAGTTGGAGGGCAGCAGGAAGTGGGAATGGGAAGAAAGGACTTCAGAGCAATATTTGGTAGCATGGTAGAGGAATTTATTTGTACCTTATTCAATGCTTCACATACATTTTCTTATTTAATCCTCTCAATGATAGTAGGAAAACAGATTCCGTGAGTCTGGATAACTTGCCCAAAATTGGCTTGGTAACCTGATAATAAACAAGCTTGACCAATGGGATACCAACAGAAAGTAAAGGAATTTTTGCTATCTGCTCTCTCTTTTAAATATCTCAATGGGGTTCAATGCTCTGTCCCCTAGGATGGATATTCAGACATCTCCTAAGTTTTGTGGTTACCCTTGGGACTATAAAGCCTTAAGGTCAATTTAAGTCATAAAACACAATCTCAGTATAGAGATTAGGATGCCCCCTTCCATATAAGCATCAATTCTTCCCTCCCTGAATGGGGTCTTAGGCAGGTGGAAAAAGAGCTTCCAGGGAGTACAGCCAGCTTCTCTTTTTTGTAACACCAGTCCTCCTTTACCCATTGTTTAACTGGTATGTTAGCTTTGCACTCCCTGTGCCTGGCAGATATTTAAGGCTGCCTTTTACACTTTAGGGTACATTTGAGACTGGGAAGTGTCTGAGTTCTCAGTTTCCCCAATCACTAGAGGTCTCTTCCTCAGTTGTCTTAAGGCAGCAGATCATTATCTCTCATTTGGCAGGTGGCTTGCAAAGACTTCTGCAGTGATGAAGAATCCCATGGCCCACCTCTACTTCTTCCTGCTGGGGTCCCATTGCCCTAGGCAGCCCTATGCGATGGGTCCTGAAATAATCCTGGGCTGGCTGTCCTGTGCATGGTCCTCAGTTCACAGGAAACACACATGGATCCTTTGCCCCCCAAAAAACCCTCAGGAGTGGCCGAGAGCAGCCCCACAGGCTCATGAACTTTGCAGTCTTCACCTGAACAGGTAGTGAGACCATTTCTTCCTTGTAGATTGATTTGGCTGGTAGTCAAACTCACTCTTGACTCTCAATTGCAAAGTAGACTTCTACCCTATCAAATTCACTGATTAAACCTTTTGAAGACCTTCTCAGCAGTTTGAGAGGATGGGCCTCTGCCTTCCAAGCTTACATCTTCTGGGTGCTTGGGTCTCCCAGCAGACACTTCTCCAGGCAAAGCCAACCCTTCCGCAACCCCCACTCTGCTCATCTCCTGAACCTTTTATGCTCTCAACTGGATAAGAGCTTTCAGAGTCCTCCAGCTTGGATGGTCTGTTTCACAACTTACTTTGTTATTTAATATCTGCCACATTAAGGTATCAGCTGAAAATTTCTTTTTAATATTCTACTATCCATATCTTATCAGAGGTGGAGAAAGGTCTTAAACTCAAGTTTCTCAAACTTCAAAAACTGGACTCTTTGCCCTAAATCATATTTATGAATTTAATTTTCTCTTCTATATAATTGAAATTTCCAGTTTTTTCTTTCTTAATACCTTTATGCTTATGTTAGCTGTAGCTATAGAAAATATGAGGCTACAGTATAATTTCTACTATATGTATAATAGGTTTGAATCATGTCTCTACTCCTAATAGTTAAGAGAAAATATATTAAGTTCCATCAGATGCTGGAATATTAGAAAACTAAAAATGGAAGAAAAGGCTATTGCATTACCCTGGCTTAAGGGAAACATTAATTACCTTTTTGCCAACTGAAAAAAAAAAAAAAATCCTTTGTAGCTAGCAAATCAGTATGCATGAAAATAGGTGAGACTTTGGAGGACAACACTGCTTTATTTCACAGAAGTTAAAGAATAGGTTCTTTTAATCATTTAAAGTTGGGGGCCTTTTTAAAAAAATTTGTATCAGAATATTTCTCTGCTTCATGATGAAAATAAAAATTACAGAAGCTTTCCCATCAAGATATTTGCCTTAAAAATTAACTGGCATGAACAAAGTGATTTTATTTTGACATCATATTTTTATTTCACTGAAACTCAATTGTCATTTTTCACTCCTTTTCCTTTGTGGCATATCTGCAAAGTCTCCATTAGTCCCTTTTTCCTGTCAACCACATTGATTTTCACACTCGAGCCCTATTTTTCTTTTTTAATAAATTTCTCTCCACTGAACTCTCAGATAGATCAATGATTTCCTATTTGAGAAACTAATGGTACTGATGGTTGAGAAATTAACTTTTTGGTCATTGACAGGTGTCTTTGGCTTGACACTGAATCTGCTTTTTATGAAAATCCCCACTAGAGTCTGGGAGATAGAGATTAGAAATGGGGTTTAGTAGAATAGGACTGGGCCTTTGAGAGCCAGTGATTTTATGCAAGTTAGAGAGTATTGCTGAGTCTCAGAAACCTGGTGGAGGATAAAAGCATCTCAGAGCCACTGAGCACCCTGCTTGAGAGGCAGGCCATTAATCCATTTCCAAGGGCTCAGGCTATAGCAATTCCACATCCCATAAACATGCATATAATTCAGTTGTTTGGGATTCATGAGCAAAGTTGGACCTTGATGAAATTCCAGCAGGTTTGAAGCATGGCTCAGGTACCTTGGCTCGGAGGAATAAGGCTGAATTCAATTGCTCTGGTTTGAGTTCTCCTTTCCTTCCCTAAAACTTCATTATTTGTTTTCTGCAACTCTTCCTTGTGAATCTTGATTCTTGCTTCCTGAGAATAAAAGGTCAGGCCCATGTAATACAGGGGAAGAAGGCTTGGATTCAGGCCTCTTGCTTTGCATCTCTGCAAGTTATTTTGGCTTTGGAGAGTGTTAATGTTCTAGAGACCAAAGCACATATACTCTTTCATTCAAATACAATAAACTGTGCACATTGAATGTGTAAAATTTAATACGTCGACATATGCATACATCCATGAAACCATGACCATGGTCAATGTAGAGAACATTTCCATCACCCCCAAAAGTTTCCTCATGTCCCTTTGTGATCCTCCCTCTCATCCCCCTCAGACCCCCACAGCCCACCCCCACCCCTAAGTCACCACTGAATTGCTTTCTCTCATTATAGGTTAGTATTCATTTTTCTAGAATCTTATAGGAGCATAATCATATGGAAAGTATTTTTTTCTGGTTCCTTTCACTTGGCATAATTATCTGGGGTGTCTTCCATGTTGTTGGGCTTATCAGAACTTCATTTCTTTTTATTGCTGAGTTATATTCCACTGTATGGATGGACTGCAATTTGTTTACCAGTTCACTTGTTAGTCAACATTTGACTTGTTTCCAGGATGGGACTATAACAAATAAAGCTTACCTTATATTGTTTTTGGTCAGTCAGGGAACACATATTTTATTTCAGGAAGTGGGGGAGTGGAAAGTTCCAAATAAATTTAAAAATATATTCTTGAATATGTTTTTTATTGTACAGTAAGTACTGCTTAAAAATCCCAAGATTGAATTTCAAGGACACATATGTAATATGACTGAAACAATGTGTTTATCAAGCTGTTTTATTTTCCTCTGGGTAGCACAAGAAGGCTACCATCTCCAAGTACATTTGCATCTAGTGGCACCTTGTGACTAGTTCTGGCCTATAAGGTGAACAGAAGAAATGGAGGCTGTCTTCAATCCTGGCCTGAAATTATCTTATGATCCATTATTTTATCTTTCTCATACACACTCATGCAACTGAAAGGAGATGCCTTTGAGATTGTCTAGATGCATATCAGAAGGAGCTTGGATTCCTGAGCCCCTCCTTGGGGAAATGGTCACTTGGAAAACGTACCTAGATGGGAGCACGGCTACTGGGTTCTGTGTGAATGAGACATCAGTACTTACTGTGACAAGGCTAGGTCTTGTACTGATGCAGAACACAATCTACTCTAATACATGAGGCTGTATGTTGGGTGGTCACTGTTGTGAAACTATGGTTTTCAAAAAGTATGTGGGTGAATTTGGCAATATCTGGAAACAATTTTGAATATTGCAACTGGTGAGGGTGCTGCCAGCATCTAGTGGGTAGAGGTCAGGGATGCTGCTAAACATCCTTCAATTCACAGTACCGCTCTCCACAACAAAGAATTATGTGGCCCAAAATGTCAATAGTGCCAAAATTGACAAACCCTGATATATAAGTGCTCATCCATACCACAAATAATATTTAATTTGCATATGGTGTTTCCCACGGTGACAAACTATCCTGAACATGGCTGAGAGCCTATAAGTGAATACAATTTGATGCTGTGTTGCTGAATTATTCCAGATAAATGAGATATTTTCATGCTGCATGCGGTAGTCAAACCATAGATGTCTGTGGATGACTTTGTTAATGTTTTATTTGTTTATGTATTCAACCACCTTTGTTTTTAATTGTATATGTGCTGAGTATTTGTGGGGATGGGAAACAGGATCTGAATAAAAAATAACCGACCCTAAATTTAGAGGCTTTACATAGATTGTACGAAGAAGATAAATCTTCCTTGTAAAGAATTATTGTACAAAATAATTATGCTAGCTACATTTAAGAAACTATACATAAGTTCTAACCATATATACTTGGTAGAAAATTATTCTAGGTGAAGAATTCAGAAGAGCGTTTCAATTTTTTTCAATATCAGTCAGATTTGGAAACAAGGAGTTACTATAAAGGCGAAAAGAGTTCAGTTTGGGTAGACATTTGGACATGTATTGGGAAGTGCTGTAAAATAAATTTGCAATGGCAGAGAAGCTACTTTGCTACAGATGTAGACTAAAATGTATGTTTAATTGTGCAAGAAAGGAGTGCTAGGGAAGGTTTGTGGGCAAAAAAGTACAGTGTACTTTATCTCCTATATGCCTGTTAAAATAATATTCCCTAATTGGAGGGTGTTAGAAATTGAAAGTAAAGAAATTGTGTTAAAATGTGTCATTGAGAAGTGATGCAGTTCTGAAGTATCATACATTAGTAGAAATAGAGAATAATGCACTCTTTGGGTGGAAATCTTCATCCCTTTCTTGGAGCTGTAGCTGACCCTCAATAGTTGTGGTTCCCTGGGAGTCAGGAGGGCAAACTAAAGAAGACAGAGACTAGTTTGTCTTTCAATATTTAAAGGAACACTATTTTCTTCACAAGGCTACTTGGCCCCATTAAAGTATATGCTGCAATGACTGAAGCTCCACTCAAAGTAATATATTTTCAGACAGTTTTATCTATGTTAAATATTTCTTAGTTTTACCACCCCTATAACAAGCCACAGACCTAAATAATCAGCTGGGAACAACAACGGTGAAAGAGAAAGCAAATACATGATCTTATTTTCTTTTTCTTGCTTCTTGACATCTTGTGACATAGAGCACCTCCCTGTTAATGTGGGAAACCTTTAAAGTTCACCAGACATTTTTACACCAAGGACATTGCCTCATTAATATTCCACATTAGAAATATCCCCATAGCATTTAAATTCTAACAATCTATTTTATCTAACTGTATACTAATCATAAAAAGGAACCTAGGGAGAAATAAAAAATCATGCAGGGTGAAAGACGGCTATGAAACTACTGTCCATGGAATAAAAAGGAAGAGGAATATGGACCTATACTACGTAGCACGAGTTCCATTCAGCATTGTATGATGTTGATTCATTCATGCTCTAGCTTTCCCACTAGTCTGTCACTTCCTTTAGGTCAAGCACCATTTATTATCTCTCTGTGTCTTTAGCCCCTATCATGGAGACAGACTAATTGTAGGTATTTTCAATTTTAGTATGATTATGAGTGAATTAATTAATTGCATTAATACATTCACTGAACACATATTTATTGAGCCCAGACACTGTTCTAAAAGCTTAGGATACAACAAAGAACAAAATAAACAAAGCATCATGTCCTGTGGCGTTTACATTCTAGCAGAGGGAGATAGGTAATAAATAATAAGTATAAAAAGGAATAAATTATATGGAATGATAAAAAGGTGGGTTACTACTAAAGAAAAAATAGAGCAAACTTAGGGAAACTGGTAACACTGGGCTGGAGTTTGTATGAGATTTGCACTATTAAAAAGGGTGTTCAAAGTTGACCTCATTGTAAAGGTGAGATTCAATCGAAGGCCTGGAAAAATGAGGGGAGGTAGCAATTCTCTAAGGTTTTCTGTGTTCATATAGGAGCAAGGATTCTGATGTAGCTAGTGGAGTGAGCATGAGAGAACAGTTGAGAAGGTCAGAGAAATAATGGGAAGTGGATCATGTATAGCTTCTGTGCCAGTTTGAATGTACTATGTCCCTCAAAATGCCATTATCTTTGTTGTAATCTTGTGTGGGCAGACATATTAGTATTGATTAGATTGTAATTCTTTGAGTGTTTCCATGGAGATGCACCCCTCCCAACTGTGGGTGATAACTCTGATTGGATGATTTCCATGGAGGTGTGGCCCTGCCCATTCAGCATGATTAGTTTACTGGAGCACTATATAAGCTCAGACAGAAGGACCGCGCTTGCTCAGCCAAGAGGGACACTTTGAAGAATGCACAGGAGCTGAGAGAGTAGCTGCATATGAGAAACGGTTTGAAGACAGCCATTGAAAGCAGACTCTTGCTCCAGAGAAGCTAAGAGAGGACAAACACCCCAAGAGCAACTAAGAGGGACATTTTTGAGGAACTGCAGCCTAGAGAGGAACATGCTGGAAGAAAGCCATTTTGAAACCAGAACTCTGGAGCAGATGCCAACCACGTGCCTTCCCAGCTAACAGGTTTTCCGGACACCATTGGCCATCCTCCATTGAGGGTACCCGATTGTTGTTGCATTACCTTGGACACTTTATGGCCTTAAGGCTGTAACTGTGTAACCAAATAAACCCCCTTTTACAAAAACCAGTCCGTTTCTGGTGTTTTGCATTCCGGCAGCATTAGCAAACTAGAACAGCTTCTGTCTTAGTTTGCCAGGCTGCTACAACAAATACCATGCAAGATGTTTGCTTAAACAAACACAATTTATTGGCTCATGGGTTTCAGAGGCTAGAAATTTGAAATAAAAGCATCAGGAAGACCCACATTTTCTCCCTGGGCAGTAGCATTCTGGTGCTGGTTTACCACAATGCCCAGGGTTCCCTGGCTTAACATCTCTGCCTCTGTCACAGGACATTGTCCTTGGTCTCTGCCTGGTGTCTGCTCTTCTGGTTTCTGCCGACTTTCAGCTTCTGGCTCCTATAAGCCCAAATTCCTTCTGCTTATAAAGGGCTTCATTAATCTGTATTAGTCAGGGCTCTCCAAAGAAACAGAACCAACACTCTTTCATATGTAGGTAAATACAAAGGGATTCATTAAAGGATTGGATTCACCTGACAGTGGGGATTGGCAAATCTGAATTCTATAGATCAGGCCACAAGTTGAAATGCTGATGAAGGTGAAGCTGAATTCCCCAGTAGCAGATGACTGATTGAAGTCAAGGCAGAAATTCTCCTTCTGACTTCTGAAATCCTTAGTTCTGGTTTAAGACTTCCAATGACTGGATGAAGAGACCACCTACATTGTGGAGGGCAATCTCCTTTGTTGACTGTAGATGTAACCCACTGTAGATGTAATCAACTGATTGTAGATGCAAATCCATCTATGAAATACCCTCACATTAGTAATCAGGCCAATTCTTGCCTGACTGAACAACTGGGCACAAAAACCTAGCCAAGCTGACACATGAAGTTACGATCACAGTCCACCCTTTCTCAACTTGGCACCCATACACATCTACTTAAACTGTACTTAATGTCCAAATAAAGATAATATTTTCTTACTTCCATCTAACATAATACAACTTCCCTGTGTACAAATAGAAATGCATGAACCCTTTCCCCAGGATAAGATGCAAGTCCTTAAGTGATATTCACTCTTACCCTTAATATCCTATAACTTAAATCCTGTGGCATGAAGTTAATAAAATTTATGTTAAATAAGGGGACAAGAAAGAAAAGAAAACAAAGATACTATATGTGTGTGTGTGTGTGTGTGTGTGTGTATTCATCTAAAATATTCATAACAAAATAAGGAAGAAATATTCCTAACCATTACAGTCCTCATTTCCACAACTAGTCATATAGTCATAGATGGTATTTATAACTAACTTCTTCCTATACACATTTCATAGTCCCTTTACCCTCAGCAACTACCTCAGCTGGTCATGGTTCTATGACTGGTTGGGTGACCCAAAACTTCATTACTGAAGGATCTGTGCCTTTAATCATCCTGCCTGGATTGGGTGGTTTTAATTTTCCATTGACCTGAAGCACAGGGCAGGATAGTACTAAGAGACACCCTAAATTAGATCTCCTATATTCCAGACATACTCTACTCTCCCTCCATTGTGTAGTAGCAGTCCTACCCCTTGGTAATCAGGACCACTCATTCAGGTGGGCCACACCAAACTAAAAATAACATCTTCAATAGGTCCTATTTCAATAGATTCACACCCACAGGAATGGGGATTAGGGTTAAGAATTCATCTTTGGAGGGGTTACATAATTCAATCTCTCACAGACTCCTTAGTATTTGGAATGGTTTTAGCTTTGACTATAAGTGTAAAGGGGACCATCAGGCAGAGAAGTGACATGATTTAACTTAAATTTTAAAAGGGTCCCTTTGAAATGTGGGGAGGGGACAAGGAAGGAAGCAGGGAGAGCTGTTGAAAGGCTCTTGTGATAACTCAGGTGAGTGAAGAGGTGGCTCAGACAGGGGGTGGTAGCAGTGGAAGAGGTGAAAAGCTCTTAAAGTCTAAATATGTTCTGAAAGTAGAAGCAATAGGATTCCTGAATGGATTCGATTGGGGTGTGAGACAGTGAAAGGTCTAAGATTTGTGGCTTGAGCAAAAGGAGAAATAGAGTAGCCATGAAGTGAAATGAGTGGGCCTCAGGTGGAGAAGCTGTAAGTTTGAGATAACCAGAGTAAAATTTGTGGATGTTAAGCTCTTCTCATCCCCGGTTTTCCCAATTGCTACCCAACAGGCAGCTTCATCTGTCACTGTTATTTATCAGTTGTCCAAACAAAATGTATTTTTAGATTTGAGACTTTTAAAATAAGTCTGGGAGGGATGTAATCAGACCGCTCTGATTGAAATCAGGAATATCATCTGGGGAGTCACATCCTATTCCTTTTTTTTTCCAGGTATATTTTAGTTGGCCATCACCACTACCTGTACATGAAAAGAATTATAAACATTAAGATTAAAGAACTGGCTATCTCTAATAGAAAAGATATTGGTAAAATATACCATGACATGTGCTTTTGGAAGATATCAACAACCACATACAATTACAATATATATTTTTTTTCAGTGTGAGCAAGTAGGGGCTCCTTAGGGCAGAGAAATTACTACTTCATTTTTTCTCACTTAGTTTATTTTGGAACCACATAGATGAGAATATTGCCAAACTGAACCTAATACTATCAAACCAAAACAATCCTGTGAAACACCATAAATAAGTTATCAAATCTAAAGTCTAGGTTTTCTGAGTTTCTTCCTGTTGGTACATTTGCCACATCATGAACGTACCAAATGGGAGGGATACAAAGAAACTGCCAGGACTAAGAAACTCATGTGATATGGAAGCAATGAGAGAAAAAAATAACAACACATTGATAATTTGATTAGCTTCTGAAATCTAGAGTATCAATGTAGATTATTGAAAAACCAGTAGAATAAAATGAGGTATAGCTAGGATGGTTGCTTTTTAAATATGTTGCTTATAAATTATGAGCAGTCTGTTGAGGATTTGAGTAGGAGGCAGCCACTGGAAATTGGCCTGATAAGGCAGAGATTTCCTTGACATGAAATGAAATTAAGTGCATAGAATGAATCAAGGCCTCTGGAGAAATTGTCTAATACAGCTATCTTGTTTTCCGGTGAGAAAACTAAAAGGCCTTAAGAGACAGAATCACTCAGAGCTAGTTATTCATCTAGTAGGGTAGAAACCAAGGTCCTCTGAAGCTAACCTCTGACTGGGGTTGCCTTGTGGCCTAAAGGACTAAAACACAAGATAACTGGGGCTAAAGGGACTAGAAGGACAGGAAGAGGAGTCCCGCTGTGTACAAGTTTGTGTATTGATTGTATCATGTTAGACACTGGGCAATACATGATTAAGCAGCAGGTGTGAAATCCACTCTCTCCCTTCCAAGTAGACCCACTCAAGTCTCCTTGTAAACTTGGTAAGGGCAGACCACCTGGCAAAGAAACTAATATTCTAATGGGAGAGTCCTTTTCATGGAATGCTTTTAGCAGGATGGTTCTGGTCATCTTTAGGATTACTCATGGTAAACTTACTTGGGTTTGATATATCCATGGTGCATGGCTCCCTGGACAGTGTCACAGAAGCTGCTAACCAAATACAAAATGGTAATGTTTCCCAAGCAAAATGACTCTCCTCTGCACAAGCAATGTAGGTAGGGACATGACTTAGATACTTACTCTGCATAGAGGCCTCATAAGTCAGTCTGGGCTGAGTGCATCCATTGCAGCAAGAAAGGACCCGGGAGCTGCACTGACAGTCCCAGACAGCTCCCTGCTTTGTCTGTGCCTCATGATTACTTGTATATTTGAAAATTTCAGTAAAGCTCAATTTTCTATCAGTTCTCTAACTCGGGGAAGTCTGGGCAATTCTATGTTCTGGGTTATCTCAGACACTCTCTGGAATTCATTAGCAGTATGGAGGAGATACCCAGCCACAATAAAAAGGTTAGAAGAGGAAAACAAAACAGGCATATCAGGGCAATTAGTTGGACAAAAACAAAAACAAAAAGGATGTATGCTGCAAGACTTGAGGTACTGAATTCTTTTCATCCTTTTACAAAATTGGAAATTCCAGGTGTTAGAAGCATTATGTAATGGGTAAGGAGCATGAGAGTGTTAAAAAATAAACCATCTACTTTCAAAATTTGTTTAATGCTCAATTTATTAATGACATTAACCTATTAAATGATATGCCCTTAAAGATTTAAGCAGCCAATTCTAGTCTAATGAATTTAATAAAATATCTTTAGTTATTTATGCATTGTTTATAAACTTATCATATCAAATTTACATTTTAAATAAATCAAATTTGTTATTATTTCATAATAATCATGGAGATATAAGACACACCAAGTTATTACAACTATAACAAAAATTGTCTTAAACCTACACTTAAATGGTTTATGTGTTTGGTAGGTCTAACATATTTCTTCATTTTTTTCATGCTTTAATTTTTTTTTAGTCTTACTCTTATTCATGTATCTCCATCCAAGTTACTTTTCTAAACCCCTTTTAATATCTATTGTGGTTTTCTCAGGCCAGCTAAAGTTACAGGACCTGAGTTATCTACTTATTGATTCTCAGGACTTGAGATCAGAAAATTTCTCTTAACATAAGTCAGAGCCACAGGAACTTTTTTCTAATTGAACTCCATTTGTTACCTCACCCTGACTTTTCTTTAAACTTTCTATTTTGAGATAATTGTGGATTCAAATGCAGTTGAAAAAAATAATACAGAGATCTCACGTCTATTTACCACTTTTCCCCATGGAAACATCTTGAGAAATTGTAGTACAGTATCACAACCAGGGTATTGATATTGATACAAAACATTTCTGTTACAAACAATTTCTCATGTTGCCCTTTTATTACCAATCCCATTCTCACCCATCTCCACACCCTCTTAAAATCCTGACAACTCCTAATCTAGGCTCCAACCTAAATTTTGTTATTTCTACAACATTATATAAATGGAATCATATAGGATGTGATCTTTTGACATTTTTTTTTCACTCATAATAAGACTCTTGAGAAACATCTAACATGTTGCATGTATTTATAACTCATTCCTTTTTATTGCTGAGTTATATTCCATGTTCCAAAGAACCCTAGGGCTTTCATTGCTTTAAAACCTTTTTTTGATATTTCCAATCTTTCTGTCATCTGAGTGTTGTCATCTATTGATTGTCTTTTTTTATTCAGCCTGAGATCTTCCTGGTTCTTTGTATGATGAGTGATTTTCATCATTTTAGTTTTATGTTACTAATTTCTGGATCTTATTTAAGCCTTCTGTTTCAGCTGGCTTCTTCTGATACCATTACGTCAGGAGAAGCAGGGTCTCTGCCTTATCACTGACAAGTGGGATTAGAAGTTTAAAGCTCCCCATGTAGCATCAACTGACATGGGGGGCTGTGGACAGGAGGGCAGGGGGCACCTCACTGCAACATGGTAGAGTTGGAAATTCCAACATTCTACCTGACCTTGCCTGATACCACCCAGAAGGGGATATTTAGGTACTTCGTTACAGCCTGACAGGCATAGAAGTCTAGATTTTCCAGTCATTCTTTGATATTAAGAATATGAGACCACAGGGTATTGTGTTTGCTTGTTGGTTGGTTTGGTTTGGTTTGGTCATGCTTGCCTGGAACAGAGCAGTTATTTTCTAAAAGTTTTCAGTCTTGTCAAGATGTCCCTTTCCTGGTCTTTTGGTAAAAGAAAGGAGGCTTTTGTTGGGGCTTTTTCAGTTTGCACCATTTGTGTTTCCAGATTGTTTGCTTCTTCAGCTCCAAACATGGTGTTTATGAGACAAAAAATAAACTCACCACCATGTTGTTCTTTGGGACCCTAGCTGATGTTCTTTCTTCTCCCCAGCTTTCAAAGTCTTCTTATGTTTATTGTATACATAATGTCCAGGCTTTGGGTTGTACTTAGTGGGGGGAATGGGGAAAATTACATCTATTACATCTTCCCAGAAGTAGAAGTCCTCACTATGACTTTTGAAGCATACTCCTTTCCCATTTATTTTATCATCCTTCCATTGTTGTTTCAGAGAAGGGTGTTTTTTAAATTTGATCATTGTTTTATGACTCATGTCCTGATATTATTGTATATTGATCTGACTCGTTAACATGTTTGATAATACACTTAAGCCTTAGTAGTATCTCATAATAAATAGTGTCATGTGGAAGACTTAAATACTGAGGGCTGAGGTGTCTCAATACCAAAATGAGCTCTTCTCTTAGAAGATATTTAGATAATTTGACATCCTGAAGTATATGGTTGCTTTCTGCTTCATCTGCTTGTGACCACCTGTGGTGAACAAATGTTGGATCCCTTGCTTCCTGTTTATTATGGCTAATCATTGAATCTAATTGATCCTTCCACACCATCTTTACAGTTGATAAAACAAAACAAAACATATATCTATACTTCATTAATTCCCATGTATTTAAAGAAATACTCATGCTTATTAGCACTTAACTTTAAATATTTAATTAAAAATTCAATATGTCCTCCTGTATATGTTTATTATAGATGTTATGATATTTTTCTTTTGTATATTGGGGTAGAATACATTATTGTATACTAATATTTACTACTCCTGCTTTCCAGAGGAGAAACATCTCCTTGCCTCAACAATGTTGACCTTAGCCAGGTGATTTGCTTTAGCTAACAGGATGTGAATGAACCTAATGTATTCTGCATCTGAGCAGAAGGTTCAAATGGCTTTCATGGTTTAGCTTGGTCCCTCTTGCTCCTCACTTCTGCCTAACCTCTCAGCAGGTTTCATATAGAGACTATCACTTCATCCAAGGTCCCTGGGAAAGAAGATACATAAAGCAATGTTAAGCAGAGCTGCAACAGCACAAATATAATAAAGTGAGAAATAAATGTTTTTATGGTAAGGCATCAAGATTTTGAAAATGTTCAATATATGTCAAGACTGACTAATCAAAGTGTCATTTGGTATGTATGAGCTTTCAGAGAAAAAAAAAACTTAATTACATCCAATGAGGAAAGTTGACCCATTTATTTTGTCAGAACACCTAACATCCTTGAAAATATTTGTGCTTATTGGTAGCGTAAGGATGGTTCATGCCTATTATGATTTTTTCTCAAGATTAAGAATTCCCTTATCTCCGATTAACTCATCTTCCTTTAGTGAACAATGCTAACAGAATTCAAAATCTGGGCTCTACATTTGTATATGAGAATTGGTGATGGGGAAAAGTGCTGCTTTATCATTAGTTATCGGGGAAATGAAAATCAAAACCATGAGATACTACTTCATCCCTGTAAGAATAGCTATTACTAAAAATGTGGGAAGTAAAAAAGTGTTGAAGAGAATGTGGAGAAAATTTTTGTGGGCATGTAAAATAGTGCTGCCATTGTAGAAAGCAGTTTGGTAGTTCCTCAAAATGTTAAGAATTATCATGTGATATGGCAGTTTCTAGGTATGTACCCCAAAGGAAGTGAAAACTGTATCTCAAACAGATACTTGTGCACCAATGTTTGTAGCTGCATGATTCACAGTAGCCAATAGGGGGAAACAATGCAAATACCCATCAACAAAGAATGCATAACCAAAATGTGCTACATGCTCACTGTGGAACCATAGTTTTGGCCGTAAGAAAGAATGACGTTCTGAGACGTGCTGTGACATTGAAGAACCTTGAAAACATTTTGTTCAGTGAAATATGCATGACACATAAGGACAAATATTGTGTGTTGTCACTTATAAGAGATGTCTAGAAATAGCAAATGTGCAGAGACAGAGAACAGATTAGTCATTACCAGGGGATGGGTTGAGGGGCAAAGAGAGAGTGTCTATTTGGTGGATATGGAGTATGTATAAACAAAATTAATAATAAAAATGTTGACATTAAAAAGTGCTGCTGTAGTTAGACTACTGGTAGTAATACATTCCAGGAAATATTACCTTTTCAGGGATACGTTCATATGGATTGTTCCAAATTTAATTTGAATATAAATAAATCTTTGCATTTTGTTCAACCGTAAACCCTTTTTCTCTTTAACGTACATGACAGTGTTTTAGCCATTCCTCCTAATTATATTATTCTTCCTTATCTTTATCATAAACCATATGTATCTCATTATCCACCATTTTGTGTCATTTTCTTGACATAAAAGCATTTTCATATATTCGTCCAGTATGTAGATTCAGTTCCCAGAATCTTTCCTTTCCTGAACTAGTTGCTTTGTCTTTTTCTGGACTTTTTAATCCTGAAAAATTATTTTAGTTGTTGCATGTTAAAAATCTAACAAATGAGGGCTAGACTCCTACCTCTTGGCCATAGGGTAGGCCTCTAATCTAAATGAACTAAAAAAAATGGCTCTGAAGATATTAATGTTTTGCAACTCAAAAAAAAAAATACTAAACTATTATAGAGCAAAAAAAGTTATTGTCACAGAAATCTCAATATTTTAAGATCGAGGGAATTGCATAGTGATTAGGGATAAAGTCCCTAAGGTAATCTAGTTTAACAGATTATTTGGGATATCCCAAGTTAGATATTGGTTTCCAGTTGAGAAACCATGTGAATAACCATATATTGGCAACAACTAATCTTCAAATATTTCCTGATACCATGGGCAGATGTCCTTGTCATACATATTGCTCTCCAAAATACAGGAAGGATAAAGGAAAATGCAAGAAACCAAGTTCTAAATATGAATGATATTTGGCTATTTCTTTAAACATGCAAACATTGCATGAGTCTACCTTTCACACATATTCATTGGTGGATGGGATGGATTAGAAATAAATTGATATTTATCCAGAAAACATGTATTAGAACTTTAGTCTTCTTCTTTCCATATATTTGCACATAGCACTTCATCCTTCTAAGCCTCATTTTACTTATTTATAAAATGAAGGTAATTGTATGTATGCATCTCATAGAATTCTTATAAGGAGTAAATGAAAATATGTGCAGGATATTTTTTGTATAGACTAATAGTTTTCCCATTAAATTTTAAATCCCATGACTTTCTGTCTTGCTCACCTTTGTTTTCCCAGTGCTTAACAGCAATGCCCAGTACATAGCTGGTTCTCAATAAATATTATAAGGTCAAGTAATTGTTCATTAACCATTAGTTCCCTTCCCTCAACCATTTATTTTTTTATATTAATATCCACTATGGTGCCCCTTACGGGAGTATAGTCCCCAAAATTTGGCAACCAAATGACACAGTCACTAACCCACACTTTTTCTCAGTGGATTCCAGTACTTTGCTATCACGTATTGAAACTTTGTTACCTTTTCAAACGTTGTCTCTTTGAAGACATATTGTTCTCAATCATGTATTCTCGTTGTATAAAAGATTGTACTTCTTCCTGTAGGTCATTCAGAAGCACACATTTATCTTGACTGTGTAATGAATATGGTTGAGTTCTGTGTGTTGGAAAGTTTGTATCAACCTTTTGAGTGAAATATCACTGAGGTTTATTTATTCAGGGAAACTATTTGTAATGCTACAATAAATAATACATTTTCAGTATAACAACAATTGAGCCATCATACGTATGAGAATATCAACAGGATAAAATTTATATGAACATTCATAAAGGTTCCAACTCATATGTATACAAATATTAATTGTCTCTTTGCATCTGTATTAAAGGTTTACTGATACCCATGTTTATAGGATGTATATATAGCAAGGTTTCTGTTCATTTTGAAAAGGAATGTGGGGAAACTGCTGAGTGTTTTAATGAGTTTAAAACTGCTCAGGGATGAAAACCATAAACACTGTAGCAAGGATAGAGAGGAGAGTAGTGTTTACCTCAGGGAAACGAGAATTTTGAGGTGACTGAAAAAGTAGTTTTCAAGAGAGAGCCTTATTTTTTTAAGGATATGAACTTGTTATTTCTATCTCTAAAAGACAGAACTTGCAATTGTCTTCAATTACCAGTGGAGAGTTCCCTTAGACTTCTGGGAATAACTTAAAAAGGAGAAACAGACCAAACAAAGAGATTATAAATTCATTCTCTGTGGAGAGCCTTAAACAGGAAAACAAAGCACCTTGTAAATGTCTTAATTGCAGGCTTCCTTAAAAACAAAAAAGGAAGTAGATTAGATCTTTCCAAAATTTAGGATTTAAAAAAAATGCCCTGAAGTGTTCTAAATGAACTCTCCTTCATGTTCCTCTCATATATTTTCTTCTAGTCAAATTAATATATTTACTACTCTCAAGGAGTATTATGTGTGTGCTTGTGTTTGATGAATTATTTGGTTAACATATTTACCTCATGTATTTATTCAACAAAACCTCATGGTATTGTACTGTTAAACCAACCCTCTGGAAAAAAAAAGTGAAAGACCTGATTTGTGTTTTTTTGTCAATCCTACCATGGTGACAGTGATTTCAAGCTAACAATGTACTGTTACTGAATATGGAATTTGGAAGAGATGTGCACATCTGGCTTTCATGAGCTATGATGAGGCAGCTCCAAAACATCACTCCTAATGTAGCACCTACCGTATGTTAGACACAACTATGAACACTAAAGGTATGAATGCATCGTGTAAACACCATGCCCTAAAGCAGGGAATGGGGAGACAGACTTAAAAATAATAGCAGTTCAACAGGAAGAGTTAGAATCTTCAATATCCCACACTCATTAATGGATAGAATAATTTGGCAGAGAATCAGCAAGGATTTAGAATCGGACGACATAGTCAACCACCTTGATCCACATGACATTTATAGAACACTCTACTCAACAAAATTAGAATACATATTTTTTTCAAGTCTACCTAAGATATTGTCCAGGATAGACATAATACAAAAGAGTAACATAAGATGGACCCTGATGTAAGAGCTAAAATTATAAATAATTTAGAAGAAAATATAGGAGAAAATCTTCATGATTTGGGGTTAAGCAAAGAATTCTTAGCTATAACACCAAAAGCACAATCTATAAAGGAAAAGAAAATGAGAAATTGGACTTCATCAAAATTCAAAACTTTTGTGCTTCAAAAGACATGATTAAGAAAATGAAAAGACAAGCCATAGATAGGAGAAAATATTTCCAAATCATATATCTGATGAAGGAACTATATCTAGGATATATAAAGAACCCTTAAAATGTAATGATAATGAGACACACATACCAATTAAAATTCAGCAAAATATTTGAATAACTATTCATTCAAAGATATACAAATGGCTAATAAACAAAAAGATGCTCAGCTCCCTTAGTCATTTAAAAAATTAAAAATAAGACCACAATAAAATACCATTTCACATACACTAGAACGGCTGTACAGAAAATACCAAGGGTTGTCAAGGACATGGAGAAACTGGAAACCTCATAATCAGCTGTTCCTACCCTAAATGGTGCAGCCATTTCATAAACCAGCTTGGTGATATCTTTAAACATGTATTTACTGTATGATTGAACAATTCTATTTCTAGCTGTTTTCCAAAAAGAAATAAAGATATATGTACACAAAATCTTGTACACAAATGTTCATACCAACAATATGCAAAAGAGCCTGGAAATGGAAGCAATTCAAATATCCATCAACTGGTGAATGAATAAACAAAATGTTACACACCCCTGTAATGGGAAACTATATTTTCAATAAAATTAACCACATGGATGAACTTTAAAATCATTATGCTAAATCAAGGTTTCTCAATTTGGGCACCGTTGACTTTTGGGGCAGATGATCCCTTGTTATGCAGGGACTGTTCTTTGCATGCAGGATGCTTAATAGCACCCCTCACGTCTGCCCACTAGATTCCAGTAGCACACCCCCAGTTGATGCCTAGAAATGTCTCTAGACATTGCAAAATATCCCCTAGGGAGAAAAATCAGCCCTGGTTGAGAACTATTGTACCAAGCAAAAGACCACATATTATATGGCTCCATTTATAGGAAACATTCAGATAACACAAATACAGACTGAAAATATGTTAGCAGTATCCTGGGATCAGGGATTGACCACAAATGTGCATAAGTGATCTCATTGGTGTTAATGGAAATGTACTAAAGCTTGATTGTGATAAGGGCTAAATAATACTGAAAATTCACTAATATTTTAGTCATTGACTACACTTCAGGCAGATGAATTTTGTGGTATATAAGTTATACACCAACAAAGCTGTTAAAATACTAAAAATAAAACATAACTATGTTTCTTGCAATTTAAATAAAAACATGAACAAAATAAGGAAAGAAAAGATTAGGAAGAAGAACAAAATAGAATTTTTAGAGGTGAAAATTAATATTTCTGAAATTAAAAGTTCACTGGAGAGCATAGAATTTCTAGAGGTGAAAAGTTAAAATTTCTGAAATGAAAAGTTCACTGGAGGACCTTAAAAGTGTCTGCAGAAGAAAAGATCAGTATGTTAAAGGCATTGCAATTGCAACTGTACAAAATAAAGTGTGGAGTGGAGGGGAAGTAAATAAAATCAACAGAGCCTCAGTGATTGGTGGATCATTATCAAGTAATCTAAAATATACATCTTTGTAGTCTCTGATAAAAAAGAGAGAGTGAAAAATCCAAAAAGAAATATATTTAAGGAACTAATGGCTGAAAATTTTCTGTATTTAATAAAAAACATACATTCACAGATCCAAGAAGTTCTATCACTGTAAAATACAACAAGAGAGACATACATACAAAATTTCTGAGAAACTCTGATAAAGAGAAAAATCTCACAGTGATCAAAATATAAAAAAGCACATTGCTATAATTAGCAAACTATAATCCATGGACCAAATTCACTCCAATGGCATGTTTTTCATAGTTCCCAAGCATTCCCAAGCTAAGAATAATTTTAACCATATTTAAAAGGGTTAAAAACAACAACAAAAAGAAACAAAGAAGAATATGCATCAGAGACCTTACATGTACTGCAAAGCCTAAAATATTTACTATTTAGTCCTCTGCAGAGAAAGTTTGCCATCCCTGCATTAGGGGAACAAAGAGGAAGGACCATATACTTCTCATCATAAACCAAAAAAACATTGGAATGATGCCTGCATAGTGTTGAAACAATAAAACTATCAACAGAGTATTCTTTACACAGTGAAAATATCTTTCACAAATGGAGACAAAATATAGAATCAGTCAATGATTGATAAAATTTGCTTACAATGTAATAACATGGCAAGAAATTTTAAAGAAAAATTTTCAGACAGGACTTTGATATCAGATGGAAATTTTGATTTACACAAAGGAATAAATCATATTAGATAGTATATAAACTTGAAGTGCTATTTTTAAAAATGAGTTTAACAGATGGTTAGCTATTTTAAGCAAAAATAATAACAATATATTGGGTATTTGTAACATATGTGTAATTTAATATTACCAAAATTAAAACTAGGATGGAAGAGGTGAAATGGAAATATGCTTCTGGATATTTCATAAATTACAGGTGAATTGATAAAATATTATTTGAAGGTAGACTAAGTTAAAATGGATATTACAAACCAAGGAAAAACCACTAGAAAAATTGAAAAGGTATAACTAATAAGCCAATAGTGAATGCAAAATGTAATCTTAAAAATACTCAGTAAATCCAATAGAAAGCAAGAAAAGTGAATAATAAAGCATATCAAAGAACAGATGGGACAAATTTAATATATATTTCAAGATAGTTGATTTCAACCAAATTTACTGATAACTATGTTAACAAAAAAAGCCCCAATTAAATAATAAAGAAGCCTAAATGTGCTTTAGGCAAGAAATTCACTTTAAATTAAAGAAACAGGGAAAAATTAAAGGAATGGCAAAAGATACATCATGTAAACACTAATCTTCAGAAAAGTGGATTGACTGTTTTAATATCAGAAAAAGCAGATTTCAAAAGATGGAATATTAACAAGGATAATGAGGGACATTTTATAATAACAAAGTGATAAACTATCAAGAAGATACAATATGTGTGCATGACCAAAAACAGAGCTTAAAAATTTTTGAATGATACCATGGTCAAACTTGAAAGGAGAAAGACAAATCCACAATTATGGTTGCAGAATCTAACACTAGTCTATCAGAATATGGTAAAACCCATGAATATAACATCAATAAGAATATAAGATGCTGTCAATCAACTTGACATAATTAACATTTACAAAACATAGCACCCAACTACTGAAGAATGCATAGTCTATGCAAGTGTACATAAACATTCACCAAGATAGAACATATACTGTACTATAAAATAAATTTCAATCAATGGATAAATACTGACATCATACAAAGTATATTATCTGACCTCAATGGAGGAAAATTAGAAATCAGTAACAAAAAATATCTGTATAATATCAACAAGTATTTGGCAATTAAAAATAAGCACTTCTATATATCCAATAGTTAAAAGAAGAAATAAAAATGTATAGGAAGTACCCAAACAATATTTGGAGGGAAAAGTAAGGCATTAAGTGGCTATGTTTTTAAATAAGAAAGGTGCAAAATCAATGATCTAAGGGTCTATTTTAAGAAATTAGAAATGGAAAAGCAAATTAAACACAAATTAAGCAGGAAGGAGGAAATAGATAGGAGCAGTTAATCCATGAAATAGACAATGAACACAAATAGAAAAAATCAATTAAAGAAGCAGGTATTTTGGGAAAAATTAGCAAAAACAAGAATCCTTTAGGTGTATTTATGCTAGTTCAATGTATTATGTCCCCTAAAAAGCCATGTTCTTTGATGCAATCTTGTGGGGGCAGACATATTAATGGGAATTAAGTTGGAATGTTCAGATTAGCTTGTTTCCATGGAAATGTGCCCCACCCAACTGTGGGTGATAACTCTGATTGGATAATTGCCATGGGGGTGCGGCCCGTCCATTCAGTCTGGGCCTTGATGAGTTTACTGGAGCACTATATAAAATCAGACAGAAGGAGCGAGCTTGCTACAGCCAAGAGGGACACTTTGAAGAATGCACAGAAGCTGAGAGAGTAGCTGCAGATGAGAGACAGTTTGAAGACGGCTGTTGAAAGCAGACTCTTGCTCCAGAGAAGCTAAGAGAGGACAAGCACCCCAAGAGCAACTGAGAGTGACATTTTGAACAGGAAATGCAGCCTAGAGAGGAATGTCCTGGGAGAAGGCCATTTTGAAACCAGAATTTGGAGCAGACACCAGCCATATGCCTTCCCAGCTAACAGAGGTTTTCCGGACACCATTGGCCATCCTCCAGTGAAGGTACTCAATTGTTGATGACTTGCCTTGGACACTTTATGGCCTGAAGATTGTAACTGTGTAACCAAACAAACCCTCTCTATAAAAGCCAATCCATTTCTGGTGTTTTGCTTAAAGGAAGCATTAGCAAACTGAAACAGTACTGATTAAGAAAAACTAAGCAGAAGGGAAAATTACGTATGTTAGAAGTGAAATAGGAGATATCATTATAGATCATACAGATACTTAAAGAAAAATATGTATATATTATGCATAAATCAAAGTCCATAAAGGCAACAACTTAGATGAAATGGACAAATTCCTTGAAAGGCACGAATTACCAGGTTTTATTCAAGAACAATTAGATAATATGCAATCTCTGTTACCTATTAAAGAATTTCAATTGTAATTTTAAAAGCTTTCCATAAAGAAAAGTACACACCCAAATGGCGTCACTGGTGAAGTTGACCAAATTTTAAAAAAGAAATATTGCCAAATCAATTTAAAATCTTCCAGAGAACTGAAGAAAAGTACATACTTCCCAACTCACTCAGTAAGACTAGCATTACTTTAAAGCCAAAACCATAAAGAGACATAACAAGAAGATAAAAAACTAGAGACTGACATACCTTATGGAAATAGATGCGGTAATTCTTAGGAAAAAAATAGCTAACAGATCAAATCCAGCAATATATATAAAAGGGATAATATATAATGACACAACAGATTTGATCTATGTAATGCAAGTTTAGTATATCTTTTAAAAACTATCTTATATTTCATCATATTGACAGAATATGAGAAAAAAATATATAGACCACCTTAATAGATGCTGAAAATGTGTTTGACAAAATTAAACATCCATTTCTTCAATCTAAGAAAGGCCATAAACAACAAACCTCACTAATATCATACTTAAAGAAAAAAAAATATTTCCACTTTATATCAGGAAAAAAAAACACAAGAAAGGCCACTTTCTTTTTTGGTTTTCACTGGAGGTTTTAACTAGTAATGTAAGGAAAGAAAAAATAATATTAAAAAATAAAGATAAGAAAGAAGTACTATTGTGTTTGTTCTCAGATGCTATGATTAGATACCAAGGAATCTACAAAAATTATTAGTAATATATGAGTTTAGCAAGGTCACATTATGCATGGTCAATATGGAGAAATCAATTGTATATCTATATTCTAGCAATGAACAATTAGAGATTGAAATAAAAAGTAATAATACCAGTTACAATTGCACTCTTTAGAGAAACTAAAGAATACCTAAAGTAATGGAGAAATTACCATATTTATGAACCAGAAGATTGAATAATTTAAGGTATATTTTCTCAACAAATTAATATATAGATTCAGTGTAATCCCAATCTAAACTCTGACAGGATTTATCATCAAAATTAACATGCTGATTTTGTAGTTTATATGGACACGCAGAGGAGCTAAAACAGTAAAAAGAACTTTACTCAAGAATAACAAAGTTGGAAGACTCAGGCTTCATGATTTTGAGACTTACTAAAAGGAAAAATGCATTGATCAATGAAACAAAAGTGAATGCAGAAATAGACCCATACATTTATGGTCAACTGATTTCCAAGTGTTTCTAAAAATGCTGAGGTATTTCAATGGGGAAAAGAACATATAGTCTTTTCAATAAAAGGTGCTAAAGCAACAGGACATCATTTGGAAAACATGGTGCTTGCCCGTGATTTCAAACTGTATAACAATATGAACTCAAATGTAGATCATAGAGCTAAATCTAAGAACTAAAATTATAAAATTTCCTGAAGAAAGAATAGTTAAATATCTTTGTAATTTTGAGTTAGGTGAAGAGTTGTTAGATAAAACACACAAAAACATGCACCAAAAAGAAAAAATAAATGATAAATTGTGTTTCATTAAAATAAAAATCATGTGCAATTCAACAAATATTGTTAAAAATATGTATATGCAAGCCACAAAGTAGAAGACAGATGAACATACCTCCAACGGGGTTTTTATTGTGTGTGTGTGTGTATGTGTGTGTGTGTATGTGCGCGCGCACGCGCGCGTATTTGGGTTCACCAGCAAAACTCTGAGAGGTTTTCTGGAATTCATGCACATGAATTTACAAGGCAAGAGCTAAAAATGCTGAACACAAACCAAACCTCCTTCAGGAGAATAGGATAAGGAAATTGTGGGAAATTGAAACAGTTGTTATAGTGCTAGGAAAATGAAAGAACTGCAGCTATACATAACACTGATGGATGTTTAAAAAAAAAAGTTTCTCAAAGAAAATGCTATAAAGAGATAAACACCATTAGTGACAAATTCATGAAGCAAAACAAAAACAAAAAATGATATATCACGTAAGAGGTCATGCGTTAGGGAATAATAATATAACATAAGACAGCAAGAACATGTAAAACGAAATTGAAGATAGTTGTTAGCACTAGTGATTGAGGAAAAATGGAGGAAGGGAGAATACATGGGACATCAAGCTTTAGTAGTTTGGGGGATATACAAGTTCTTAAATTGAGTGGTGTTTAGGCAACTGTCCATTTTTTATTTACTATGGCAAATTAGGCATTCGTTATACACATTCTTTTGTATGTGGTTTCAAATCTCACATAACAGAAGGCATAATACCTTTTTAACAGAGAACTCACAATTTAACCAAATATGCAGACACACCCATAACTAACAATTGCACTACTTCACATAGGTTCTATAATAAGGATAGCTAAAATAAATGTGTATTATTTTAGGAAAACAAGCACATTGAAAATTCAAACAAAAGAAAAATTGTAGTTTACTGAATTTAACAGAATGTAATTATACAGTACAACACCCATGGAGTTCTTTATAACAATGGTTTTCCTTAATTAATTTTTGGGGTCAGCTTAAATGTGTTTGGAATTCATTTTTCTCATTTGTTACTTCTTTGGCTAGCAGTTCCTAAGGCTTTGAAAAATAACCGTATGTTCAGTAACTGATTAGTTCAGAAATACTTAAATATTTATGTTGAATTACTTAGGATAAGGCATTATTCCTCTATGCTATATGAAATTCAATCAAGATTCTATTTGTGATACTATGTACACATTGTTCTTTGGTGCCATTCTTTATTAAATCCTGTTAGAACACAGACTTTATCATGGTCTGAAGATTGCCATCGTTGATTATAGAATTCAAGACGAAACTGGTTATCCTATTATCAATTTATAATTTATTTTTTGTGGTTCTTCATCAAGACATATTGAAGAAAGTTGAGCAGGCCTTGCAATATTGCTCCTTACAAACATGAATTCTCTTGTAAATATGAGGCTGGCAATCTTTTGAGTCTTATTAAATTAGAATAGGGACTTGATAAATTATTTTTATGCACCTCAAAATGCTTTCTGCTGTAGGTAGTGGTCCCTCTAATATTCGTTACAAATATATTCTAGTGAATTTCCTAAACACGGACTGTTAAATAATGAACTTTACTTTTGATGGATGGGGAAAGCATTTTACTTTCCATGTTTCATGGATACTAAAATGCACATTTTTTTCACATTTTAGCAGTCTCTGAAATTTGGGGGGGGGGGCATCATTTGATAGCAGAATGTCAATTTTAGCTATAATATTTCTTTCTTGGTGGTACATAAGGTAATGGTTACTCTTAAATCCAATATTAGACTAGATGAAATAAGGTAATAACTAATTGTCAAAGTATTAACAAGAGAGATTGTTGCCTGTTTCATTGTCACTTTCTTCTTCATAAAATTCATGAGACTACATTACATGATGTTACTGTATAGCTTATAGTTATATGTCTGTAACAAAACAGTATAAAGCCGGTTACGTGAATTGGTGAATATTGGAAAACACCAACTGTCAAACTCTAAATGGGAAGAGTCTCTACTGAATCAATTGTAATACAGTCTAGCAAAGCAATTAAACTTTCCTGCTCAGTAATTACCATACTAAGTAAGTGAAGTTGATGGGGATGTCTAGGGTTTTGGAGTATTTGCATGAGGAGTGGTGCAAACATACCTATAAAGGGTATTAATACAATTAGAAAGCCAAAAGGGAGGATTTTGGTTTGCTGCAAGCAGATGGGAAAATGCACCACAAGCAGCTGTGGGCACAGTAAGAACCCTCCTATGTACAAACTGTGCCTCTACCTAACAGTTAAGAAGGGCTTCAAGAAATGAGGATTTTATTCATTTATAGAGGGTAGAAGCTCAACTAGAAATATAAGTTCAACACAACTTTTCAGTATTTCAGAAGAACATCAAAAGCCAATGGTTGGTAATACAGATAATCCATCATTTTTAATTGCATGCCATTCTCTATGTCATCTGTTATTATCTCTTCTTAGTATCCACATACATACTGTTGGTTATTGAATCATGTCTACCATAAGGAGAGATCCAAGTCTTAATCCATATTACTAAGGGTGAGAACTCAATTGTAAGTAGGACCTTTGAAGATGTTATTATTCATTTACTTGTAGACTCATTAGTGAATAGGCTCTTCAAAGATCCTATTTAAGTGATGACAAATTGCATCTCGGTGGGCCTTGGTCCATATGTCTGAAGTTCTAATATAAAAAAGGAATTGGATGCAAAAATTGATGTCAAAATAAGTAGTAAGTCAATAGAGGCTAGAAGTTAATGGAAATCAGAGTAACAGAAACAAGGAGAGAGAATTCATCCTGTGACAGAGGATTGCCAGAATGCTACAGGCTCTGAGAGAAAGGAAGACCTGTCAAGACCGTCATGACGGACATCTAGCCTCCAAACACTGAGATGATAAATTTCTGTGGTTTGTCATGGCAGCCCTGGCAAACTAAGACACAAACCAACAAATGAAAACCCAGTATCAGATTTAAAAATGAGATTTCTTATAATACTTTTGGAATAATTCTAAATACTATTGTTTAATTTTTAATATTGATCTCAAGAGTCTTTAAAATAATGAAGTAACTTTTAAACTATGAATTATTTTTCAGAAGCAAGCACCAGAGTCTGTGATCATTTGATGCTTGAGTGTTTGGGAAATACGTTTCTATTTTTCTACAGTTGGTAGATTTCCATTATGTGCCAATACACTTTGAAGATAATTTGAAATAAACAAACAAACAAAAAAAATGCATTTTGAAAGGACTGGAAATACCAAGTTAACTGTAACATAGCATGCACATAAACATAAACCTATTGGAAAATTGTGAGACTATAGATGTACATTTTATTTATGGAGAATTTTGCTTGTTTTTTAAACAAAAATTAAAATTTATTTCTCTTAATAATTTGAATAGCCCGTAATGATTATCAGCTTGAGCATGAAAACTCTGGTCATTGGAGCAAGGGTAGTAGAATATGAGACTAGACAAGGAAAAGTTTATTGGTATGAGAGTACTCTCTTGTTATTTAGTATTTAATAACCTGGCAAAGACACCTTGAGCTGAATCTAATATGCCGTTACAACAGCTTTTTAAGCTAGAAGGAGATGATAGGCTAGAGTAAATGAGACAGAAGTATCCCGAATTTCACTGAAAGATAATTGAGAAGGGGGTCAAAAGGCTAACAAGGAAAGGACTTATTATTTAAGGCCAGAAATCCCACCAAATGACTGTATTCTCTGGCAAGGTCCAGAAAACATTCCCTTCTCTTAAACAATAAATGCACTAGGGAAAGGGGTACATGCATCATTGAGAAGCTCATTGGTGACTGTTCTTTGTTGTCCAGGGTTGAGTATGGGGGAGGCTACTATGGAATTGGGTCCCAAGTGTCAAGGAAGACAATGAGATGCTAAAATAGAAAAGCCCTGGTGGTAGTATGTACTCATCAGAAGTAAGGTCATGTAATTACTACCGGCAAGAAAACAGGAATGGAAGCTAGCAGACTCTGGCATGTAAAGATCTATGGTGCAGGCTAATAAACCATAATGCTCCTATGAATAACATAAATAGGCAACCACCAAGAGTATTGCTTGACTCTTATAACCAAGATTATCAAGAACCACTGAGCAGAAGCCTTAATGGAAAATCATAACCCATGGTCCAGTTTCTATACCTTTGGCAAAGTATACCACCAATTGAGGAAGAATCCAGGACTCCTTGAGGAAGGATTTGCAACATCTCAGGAAATGTACATGGTGGGAATTTCCCTATTTCATTCACAAAAAGGAAGCTTAGGTATCTAAATAATTAGCCGCATGAGAAATGGCAGTAGCAGCAGACAGAGGGGGGTCATGGCAGTAGGGGTGAAGGCAAAGCCTGGGCCTGACAGTATGGACCCACGCTGACCAAGGGTGATATGAGGGATCACAGGTGATCTGATTTATTATGGAATCACACTCAACCTTCCTGTAAAACAGAGGATCCAGTATAGGGAAAAGAAGGGGACAATGGGTGAAAGGCCACGAGATTTATTTACTCTATCATAGATCACATCGCTCAAGAGTTGCCAGCATTATTCAATATGGAAATAGCCTTTAAAATTGCATCCAAGTTTTCTAGATGGGAATGATACTGTTAAGAAGGGAACTTTCTTTCAAAATGAGGAATATATTTTGAATCAAAGGCCATCTATGGTTGTCATGGTTAATTTCATGCGCCAATCTGGCTAGGTTACAGTGTCCAGTTGCTTGGTCAAGTGCTGGCCAGTAAGGACATTTTGTACATGGGATTTGCATCTATAATTAGTTGATTGAATCTACAATCAAATAAAGGAGGTTGCACTTGGTAATGTGGGTAGTCTTCTCATCCAATCAGTTAGAGGTCTTAAATACCAGAAGTGGAGTGTCTCAGAGTCCAGAAGAAACTTTCTGCCTCAACTTCAGCATTGGCTCTTGCTGGCATTTCTAGCCAGCTGGCTTCCCCTGGGGAATTTGCACTAAGGACTTCAACACCACCTTTATCAGTTCCTAGCTTGTGGACTGCCCTACAGAGTTCAGACTTGCTGGCCCTCACGATTGCACGAGCCAATTCCTTATAATAACTATATGCATCTCCTGTTTGTTAGGTTCTATGGAGAACCCTGACTAATAAAATGGTGCTGTGTACCTGAAAAGTGGAAGGCATAGGTTATGAAATAAGAGGTGGATATACTTCCTCTCTCACTGAATCTTAGTGATCCAGGTGGAACTTGTGCTTCGCTGGTCCCACAACTTCAGGTTTTGTTGGAATAGAGACATCTCTATTCCCAGTCACTGGGGAGAAGTTCACATCTAGCAGGCGATAGAGTAGCATTCCCACTAAATCTAAAATTATGCTTGCTTTCTGATGACAGTGGAATAGCATGCAAAGAAAAGTGTGATCATATTGGCAGGGGAAATTGATCCTTATTATCATAAGGATATATGGTTGCTGGTATATAAGGGGAGCAGGGAGGAGTATTTCTGGAATTCTGGGGATTTAGTGGGGGAAATCTCTTGGTACTTCCATGCCTAGAGGTGTCTATGAAAACTTTCAGCAATCATGGTCTAACAAGGAAACATTATCAAGGCCTCTCAGGGATCAGTGTGTCTGGGTCACCCCACAGGGCAAGCAGGCCAGACCAGCAGACATGCTGCCCAAGGGTGAGGAGAATCTAGGAGGAGCGGTAGAGGAGGGAAATGATTATCAGCTATTCAGCAAAAGGAAGTAAAGCTTATTTCTCCAAGTCTCTTTTGGTTTTGTAAGTTTATTTTTTTACTTTTAAAAAAATGTGAATGGCCATTGCATTAAAGAATCAATGACACCACAAAATGAATTTGACATGGGCACAGTGGGATCTGATGGTGCTGTAGCTGATGGTTTTGGTTCCCACTCATGATTCCTCTCTCTTATTATTGCCTTACTCACCAGCCCAACTTTCTATGGCCAGCACCTGCCTCCCTTTCCCTAATGGCTAACTTTGCCCACTGAAGCCCAGATTCTCTTCTTTGCAGCAGGTCAGAAGTACCAGTGGATTAATTCACCTTCCCTTTTGAGAGCTATCCTCACCCAATGATGGACAGGAGTTGATGTACAAATTCCGCGAGCTCCCTTATGCCTTGGTTGATGTAAGTCTGAAGGATTTGTCCTAAACTGGTGTCAGGAGTTTCCTTGGGGGTAGCTGGCTTGAGAAAGCAGCCTTTCCTGGCTCCTTGTCTACCTTTCCCTGTTGTACTTCCACACCCCACTATTGGAATTTGCTTTGATTTTTATATATACTTGCATTTGAAACCTTGAATCCTGCTTTTGAGGGAAGCAAACAAAGACTCCAACTATATCAGACCTTTGATGACCTTCCAAAAACATCCTTCCTGTGTTTCTTGTTCCTGAGTTCTATACTCCTTTTCTCAAATTGTGTAAAGAAGAGAGATGAATGATTTGTTATTGAAGAATAGACGTAGAGGATGTAGTTGCTGATTGGTGTAAGAGAACCAAGCAGAATAATCAGTACACCTGCCTTCCTAGTCCACCTGTGTCGCTTGTGTCCTGATCTCCTTTCCTTCATGGCCTGTGTGTGCCGCTCTCCCCACCAGCTCCCTTAGCGGTAGGATGTTAGACTTTAGAGTCTCTTAGAAATGCCCCAGGTTTGTGCTCTCTTCCTTCAGGAAAGCAGGGAAAGCAAAAGAGATTCCATTTGAAAAACACATCCCCAACTCTTGCCACTTCAACTACATTTCTCATTGCAGGTTTCTATCACTTATGAATAGAAGCATTATTAGCCAGGTGTGTAAGTATTTTCCCCCAGAGAAGAAACTCTGGAATAGACAGTTGACTTATAAAATCCCATGAGAAGAATATTGTTTTTACCCCTATTTTTAAGATTAAGCACACTTTCCAGGTTCATATGTTAGTACGATAGGATTTTAATCCAATTCCCTCCACCTGTGTAGCTTGATCTCTTAACTACAAAACCAGCCTTCCTCCCTGCATAAATTACATGGTTGAAGGAACAAGACTTTTGTCTTGGAGGCTTCTAGAGAAAAGCACTTCATATTGTCATCTATTTTCTCTACCTTTCTACTCTTTCTCTTCTTGTCCTCACATCCTTTCTGCCCCTACATCCCCCATTCCTTCCTCTGCCTGTAACATTATAGGCAGTGGGGAAAACTGCCACCTGAATCCCATCTTTCTAGTCTCTGACTGAACACCATTGAGAAGCTCCTTTTGGGATCATGTCTTATGTAGTTTTTGCAGCCACAGCTCACAGAGCTCACTGATATCCTTCCCATTACCTGGGAGGAAAGTGAGAAGCAGCTGCGGTAAGACCCCTTTCTTCCCTGTGACCTGAGCACAGGCAGCCAGTGCCAGAGATCCCTGGGCCAGGCCATCAGTACATCCGGGCCAGGCAACATAATAGGTCCCGTTTTACTCTGTGATGGATGTTTCATTAATTGTAGTGGAAATGGTTTTCCGGACAATTCAGAGACATAAATATGATTGGAGGCATATTCATGAATGTCAGTGCTTACATTTTAGGGTGCTTTCCTGCTCAAATGACATCGGAAATAAATATGCTTATATAAATATAGGCATAATCAGGATCATCTCCATGACCATTGTATAATTCAGTCCTGGCACATTTCAGCACCTGTGTTTTTAAATGCATTTATGGCAAAATGCATGCCAGTTAGTGCTATTTTAACTGTCTCAGTCTAAAAATGAAGCAAACACTGACTGGGAAAACAGAAGAGGGCTTGATAGGGAAATGTTACACTTTTCTCCAAGAGAAATTAAACCACTATGCAAACATTATGCAGGAATTCCAAAAGGGAAAAGTCAAGGGGGAGTTGACTAATTCCATGGGACTGGGTATGATATTTAAGAAAAATTCTAAAAATTCGTGCCCTCTGTACTTCAATAGCATATCCATATTGGTAATAACCATTTCCTGACAGCAAACAGCATCATGCACCACATGAAATTAATACTGTTAAGGCTGAATTTTATTTTTATAGTTTTGTGCTATTCAACATTTTAAAAATTAATTCTGCTTTTAAAGTTGTGTGAAGTCAATGAGAAAGAAACTTTAAACATGGTTTTCTGATTGTACGTAGTTAGGTAATATTATGGTAAAGAAAATTGAATTAAACACTAGTAGTTAGAGAGTGATTTTTTTTTCCCCTTTCAAAAGAAGTTTATATAATATTTAAGTCTGAGAAACACTGACCTCAAATATAAGAGCCACAGTTTTTCTTTCTCACAGCTGACATGTAGATCTCTTCTAAGGTAGCGGAATACTTATAATACATGTTACTTTATGTTAGTACATTTTTCTGTTGTGAATTATCCTGTTATTACTATTCTTTGATTTTGACACTTCGAATTTGTTTCCTAAAAGCCACATGGTAGATTTATAAGATATTATGAAATAATAAGCCTTTTCCTTTTTCTCACATGTTCAATAGGTGTATCAGTCAGGGTTCTCCAGAGAAATACAGCCTGCAGGTTGTATGTTTGTGTGTGTGTATATACATATATGTATATGTGTGTATATGTATATGCATAAGTACATTATGAGGTTTTTTAAAGGAACTTGATCACTCGATTGTGGGAGCTGGAAGGCTGAAATTCATAGAGGAAGAATGCAGACTGGAAATCCCAGTAAGAGTTGATGTTGAAGTCAAATCCAAAGTCCATAGGGAAGTTTGAAAGGTTGGAAGTTTGAAAGGTTGGAAATTCTGAGGGGAGTTGATGTTGTAGTCTTGAAGAAGAGTTTATTCTACTCTCTGTAACCCTCACCTGTTGGCTTTTAAGGCCTCCAACTGATTGGATGAGGCCCACATGCTTTATCGGGGGTAAACTTTACTTAGTCAACTGACCATAGATGCTAATTTCATCTGCAAAATACTTCCATAGCAATATCTAGGCAAGTGTTTGACCAAACAATTTTAAACCATAACCTAGCAAAGGTGACACATAAAATTAACTATCAACCAGGTTTGAAAGGCTTTTGGAACTTTGAATTGGAGAACAAGGTGATGGAAAGGACAGGAGCCAGGAGGCCCTCAGTGCAAACACAGCTCTGCCAGTCACCAGCTGTATGACTTTGGAGCAAGAATTTCACTTTTCTGAGCATCGCTTTGTCAATGTTGAATGGTTGTGGTAGCATTTGGCTCAAAGTGTTGCTTTGAAGACAGCAATTCAATTATGTGATGTAACTGAAACATAGTAGGCACCACCTAGAGAGTTTTTTGTTGCTTTTCTCCTCAACTTTCAGAGCCAGTTTCAATTCATGCAAAAAGATCTGTGCTGTTACAGTACATTCATATCTTCCACTTGAACAAACTATTATTGTGTTTGGTAAGAATGTCATATTTAACGATTTATGTCCAAATGATGTTTGCTGTTATAAAGAAACAATCATTCCAAATATCAAAAGGTGAAAATTCCCCACCTCTAAGAAATATACAAACAAAGGTCTCAGATTCTGAAGGAAAGAGCAAGTGAAGTGCATAGTGATGACAGTTTGGAGGAGAAAGAAAGGGCATATATGGGAGGGACTAAAAAACAAATCACATTTGTTCAATTCCCTTTTGAACTAATGCCACTACATGCCAGGTACTTTTCTGAGCACTGGGGAGAGAGCACTGAGTGAAAAAGAAGAAATGACATTTCTTACAGAGCTTGCATACTAATTGAGGTTGGCAAACTTTTTCTATAAAGGACCAGTTATTAAACATTGTAGGTTTTAGGGGCCATACATTTTCTGTTGCAGCTATTCAACTCTGCTGTCACAGTAGAAAGCAGTCACAGACAAGATGTAAACAAGTGAGCATGACTGTGTTCCAATAAAAGTTAATTTACAAAAATAGGAGATGGGCCAGATATGGCCTCCAGGCTATAGTTTTCCCACCCCTGATCTATATTAAAGAATTATAAAATGATGCAGTGTTTGTTTAAAGGGGCAGAACATTAGTGATCCCTTTGTGAGTTGAAATTTTAAACTTTATATCAAGAGATAAGAGGTTCTGTTGACCATGGACGGTCTAATTTTCTCATCAGATCATGGGGGACATTGGAGGGCATCATAAGGACTTGGTTTTTACTTTGAAACAGATGCAGAGCCACTGGAGGGCTTTATGCAGAGAAGTGCCATGTAACTGAGTTCCATTACTGCATTTTTCTGTCTGCTGAGTTGAGAATAGGCAGTGAGGAGCAGGGTGTCAGCAGGGAGAGCAGTTAAGAAGCTATTGCAGTAATCCAGGTGAGACATGATGGTGGCTCGGACCACCATGGTGGCACTGGGCAGTGGCTGAATACTGGATACATTTTGAAAGTAATGGCAACAGTATTTGCTGTTGGATTGGTTATAAGATGTGAAGGAAACAGAGAAGTTAAAGGTGACACTGAAGTTTTTGGAAGGATGAAGTTGTAATTACCAAGATTGGAAAGGCTGTAGGGAAGCTGAGTTATAGTGGGGAGAGTTTCGTATTTCTGTTTTGGGCAGGTTGAGTTTGAGATGCATATCAGACAGTGAGAAGTAAGGATTACCTTGGCTGATTCCCTACAGACTGGCCTGTCTGTGTCTCCTGCACAGTTTTATGGAAACTAGCAAACCCAGAGCTAAAGGTAACTGATCCTGCAGCAGATCGAGACTAGAAGCCCCTCCTCTGTCATAACAAGTAGCTTCAACCCCAAGGCCTTGGACACCTTGGTCATGTAGGGAAGGTGTTGGCGCACCCCAGCCGTGAATGCTAAAAGGCACAACAAGAAAAGACGCCACTTTCGTGCCATGTTAATTTACTGTAACCTGAAGGCTTCAACCCCTGATTGTGCCAGGAAAGGGACTGATGTACCAATAAATGCTGAGGTGGCAGAACAAGGCTGGAGGCCAAGGTGCCTTGTTACATTGCTGTTGTATTCCAGTCCTTGATTCCAGAATAGACGTATTGCTTCTCCAGTTCAGTGGCTTAACATTTCTCAGCCCAATTGCTGAGGTCCATCTCCTAGAGTTGATGTATGATTCTGTTTGGGGTATCCCTGTTTGTTCTTCCAGAATGCAACAGGCCATGGTGTATCACATACTCATGACATCTCCATTCCCCATCTGTTTTCCCTCAATAAACCCTGTAGCAAAATGCCTGATATATGTGCAGTAATAATTCACCTTGGTTTACTAGAAAATTGGTAGAGCAAACAGCATGTGTGGCCCAGTAGGCACCATGGCTTCTGGAAGTGGAACCAAGGTCTTGGAGATATAAGACACACCTTTGGGTTGAGAAAAGTCTGCATTGGTGTCTTGGCTAGTCACCTTGGAGGATCAGAATAGAAGCTCATCACATACCCTGGGAATTATTCCTTTGAAGTCCTGTGGATATTCTGAGATACTATTTTGTGATTGTTAATGACAGATTTGGAGAAATATGCCAGTAAGAAGATGGGCTCCCCTGAGGAGAAGGTCAAACCAGCACCCCTGATAAAATTACCAATTGAAAACACTAGTAGGTGTCATGTGACCCATGATAACATAATCTTTACTCAAACAGTATTAGGTAAACTTATCCAAGCTGAGCCAAACAAATGAACCACTTACTCCTGCTATTGGCACAATGTAGTGTTATTAGTGCATTGAAAGTCCTAATAAAAGGAAATAGGAGAAGGAAAGCCAAGGCACTTACCTTATGACTATAAACTGAAAGAGGCCCCCAAGGGAGACCAGGTAAACCAACAAAACCATTAGGAAGACCTCTCCAAAGAGCCCCCTTTTCAAAACATTTTGTTTTATGGTTTGTAGACTGACAGATCAAATATAATAAATTGACACACACAACTCTGCAAGAAATATTAGGCCATGGATGACTCTCCCATCAATCAAATTGAAAATGACGTACATTTGCAGAAGGGAAAGCATGGGCCATCAGGAAGATGTGGATAAATGGGACAATGAACTTGTGTACCATCCTTTTGAGATTAGCTACTGTAAAATTAAATATAAAAGTGTGGCCTCAGGGTAACATTAGCCAGCTATTCCCTGGGACATCAGCAACATCTGATAACTACAAGACCAAAAATAAAGCATTGGCTCTCAATGTGAATGTCCCCCTTCCCCTCCGCAATTCTTGGATTTGAGACTACTATGTTTACTATTGAAACATTTACTACTATGTTACATAGTTCCATTTGAAAATGGAACCCCTTCAATCCTTGGCCACAAAATTCTAGATCATCTATCATGTAGATAACAGTTATGCCCTGATATACCTGCAGAAAATGGGGACAACAGAATGCTGAAATGAGTGACTCAAAACCAAATTGTTCTAAACAGGTTCTTGCTACTCACCAGCAAGCTGGCTGGATGCCTAAATACAGCCCTCCCCTGCAGAGATCCATCTGCTCTCAGCCGTCTCTTAGTGACCTGAGAGTCGGGCCATTGGAAGGTGTCTGGAGCAGTACAAAATCAATATCCCTTCTCACGGCTCTCTCTGACTTCTTACCAGTCATTCTCAGGCCATTAGCAACTCAGACTGCATCCTGTGCCGGGATGTGAGTGGACACGATCTATAATCACTGCCATCTTCTGGCTGGTGACTGGTGGCCCATCCTCCAGGCACGCCCATTGCCTTTACCCTGCTCCCTGCTATATTCCTTCTTGTCCACACATCCTGCCAGACGGGCACTGGGCTGTCTGACCTCACCCTCACAGCGTGGGTGTAAATGAGTGGACACTGACCACCACAGGACAAAAAGGCAGGGCGGGTACATTGGCAGTGGGAAGAAGAAGAGCTTGCCTATTTGGATGGGAATACCTACAATCTTGGGGGTTGGTGGTGAAGATGTATAATTATTTCTACCTGAGCCCCTTAAAGAGGATAGTCTTCTAAGCTGTCTCCAATTTTTTGCATCTCTCTCATTGGCAGCTCCCCCCTCTGCTGTTACCATACGATGCTATATGATAAGGCAGGAGGGAGTCCAGTCGACATTCCAGGATCTCCTAAGGTTATTACTGTAATCTCAGTGTCTCCCATGCTCCTGGTATACCCCACTGAATGCATCAATACCTGCCAATTAAATTGGCTGTCAACAGTGCATTCTAGGAAATGAGGCCAAGCAAAGTATGCAAAGCACCCCTTCTCTCTGGGTTATGGAAGGGGGCTTGGGAGGAGGTCTGCAGGCCCTGTCTAGACTTTTCTCACTCCCCACAGTGTAATTGCAGATGTTGGCCTTGCTCAACTATGTATAAAGCTTATCTCTGGTTATGGGAAGAATAACACTGACTGGTGAACTGCTTTGATGGATACATGATAATTCTGAACTAATTCTATTCATGGTAAGTGCATAAATGACCTCCCCGAACTGCCATGGGTGAAGGTGGCCTGACCTCAGTGGGTATCATCCAACCATACCCACGTTTTTAAGGACTCCCTTTCAATGACCAGCAATCATCCCCTGGCTCAGATGCAAAGGAGACATTTTCTGGGGAAGGTGGGAAACCTAGTACTCCACAACTATGGGCATTGTCCTGGTCCTGGATTAGTGATCACTGAGCTGATATTGGGAATAATGCTTTCTCTCTGTTCTTGTTTCACAGAAGTAGACACTTTTCTTATCTAAGAATATGAATTAAAATTTTTGAAAAAAAATTTAACTTCCCATGAATTTTCTGCTTCCTCTATGTTCCTTTTTTTTTCTCCTATGTCTTTGTTGGTTTGGGTTCATTTTTTTTTTTCACTTTAGAGACTTTCTTCAGTTATCTATGGATCATTGGAGGTCTGCACATATTAAGAGTGGGGCACTCAGAGCTGGTGGAAGCTCTGCAGGCTGGGTGGTTGGGACTTCTCAATGGGTGTGCCAGCTTGAATGTATTATGTCCCCCAAAATGCCATTATCTTTGATGCAATCTTGTGGGGCAGATTAATTAATCTTTTTGATTAGGGCGTGACCTTTTGATTGAGTGTTTCCATGGAGATGTGACCCACCCAAATGTAGGTGATAACTCTGATTAGCGTGGGCCTTTATTAGTTCACTGGAGCACTATATAAGCTCAGACAGAAGGTGCAAGCTTGCTATAGCCAAGAGGGACACTTTGAAGAATGCACAGGAGCTGAGAGAGGAGCTTCAGCTTACAGAAACATTTTGGAGACGGCCTTTGAAGGCAGACTTTTGCTCTGGAGAAGCTAAGAGAGGACAAACACCCCAAGAGCAACTAAGAGTGACATTTTTGAGGAGCTGAAGCCTAGAGAGGAACATCCTGGGAGAAAGCCGTTTTGAAACCAGAACTTTGGAGCAGACATCGGCCACATGCCTTCCCAGCTAACAGAGTTTTCCAGATGCCATTGGCCATCCTCAGTGAAGATACCCAGTTGTTGATGTGTTATCTTGTACACTTGATGGCCTTAAGACTGTAACTGTGTAGCCAAATAAACCCCCTTTTATAAAAGCCTATCTATTTCTGGTGTTTTGCATTCTGACAGCATTAGCAAACTAGAATAATGGGTGAGCCTGGCTGTAGCTGATCTAGTTGGTCAATTTCATGGAGTTCCCCAAGTGTCAATGTCTATAGCTATTTTTGCTTGAACTGATCAGTTTCCTCAGAAATAAATGTTCCAATTTGCCAGTGTGGGAGCAAACTAGGGGAAGGATCTATGGATTTTCCCATTTACTTTGTAGACTTTATTTCAGACCACTGTTTTCAGAATGGCACCTCCACCCACCTCAATGTCTGGAGTCCTGAGTCCAGAGTTTCTGGTTCATCCTTTCTAGAGAACAGACCTCCAATTTTTCATCAGGTTGAGGATAGAGCAACAATCTAGAAGCATTGGGTAGAGAGAGGAATCTGAGCATCTCCTGCTTCTCATGGAGACTTTTCACCCTACACCCTGTTCCAGGTGCACCTGCATTCTCACATTCACAAGTACAGGAGCTACTGAGCCCTGAGCCCTTACAGAGCTATGAGCAGAAAATCAGCTTGAGTATTTATGGGATCTCCAACATCGCTATTGCTGGAGTCACTTTTGTTTTTGCATCGTCGTTTATTTTTTCTGCCTAGTCAGTTACTACTTGTCCCTCTGCTTTCTGGTTTCCAGTATTTTGTTACTGCTGCCTCCTCTCTTGTTTTCATTATCTCATGATTTTATGCTTTAAAAGAACTCTCTCTACTCTTGTTTTTTAGTGAGATTGCCGGGAGGGGCAGAGACTTAAAAAAAATCATGCCCAATCTCTTGAATTTCACTTTATGTCTCTGGTGAGCTTTGAACTTTTAAATGAACCAGCCCAATTTCCTGAGTTTCCTATACCTCAGACTAAGATTTTGGTGCTGGTGTGTGTGATGTGGGTGTGTGCGCGTGTGTGTAGACATCTTGGTTTTCAAATTATGTGGCTGAGAGCACCAAGGAGCAATTTCATCAATAATAAATTACAACTGCTATTTTTAGTACTTTTTTGGCAGGTATTTTGCTATATGCTGTTTGTGTATCATTTTAGTTAATCTTCACAGCACTGCTGATACGGAGGGTTTTCTGGTTCTGCCCATTTTTTGATGAGCATCTGAGTTCTAGAGAATTTAAGTAAGTTGTGCAAGCTAATAAATGGCAGAACTGGGATTCTAACCCGAGTCTGTCTGAATCCATTGGCCAAGATCTCAACCTCTCAGAAACACGCCATAGCAATAGTGATTTTTATTCATTCTTCCAGCCACTGCTGAATTTCCTCAGAGAGCTTCCCAAAGCATTCCCAGATGGCACAGCAGATGCCCATCTGTTTTCTCGTTTGTTTTCTGTGTATTCTCTTCTGTCACCCACATAGGGTGTTGCTGAGAAGTTCCCAGAGGAGTCTGCTCATCCTCCTTAGCCTCCCAAATTATGCCATCAGGCTGATCATTTTGCAAATATTAGTTCCACCCTCTCTTCCTTGGCTATTAGAATAGGCTTCCAGTGCATTTCTAAGATTCCTTCTTCCTTGCCTTTGACCTAAAACCCAATTAAAAATGTATTTGAACATCACTTTACAGCATCACATTCAATATCTCCTTAACTGCCTTTTTTTTTTTGAGCCTTACAGTAGACCTTTTATGCTCATTGTTCAGAGAAGGGAGATAAAACTCACAGAAATTAAGTGACTTTCCTTCATTAATCCAGAAAAAATGTGGTGCAGCTGGAACATGAATGGGAGGTTTTGCCACCAAAACCAGTGCCCATTCCATTTTATAACAAACTGCCTTCCTAGTTGGAAGCTGACTGACAAGTTAGAAACAACTCCTGTGCATGTCATTCTTCACCTCACACATCTTCAAAGGCTCTGCCTCCAAATCAAGGTGTGAATACGGAGGCCTGCAAACACTTTCTGTAGCCTTCTCTTCTCTTTCTCTCCAGATGCCCCCAAGGGCCAGATAAAGGTTTAAATCAGGACCTCCGATGGCCATCCCCAGCCCCCTAACATTCGGTTGACTCACACACAATCTCTTAAATGAGGAAATTAGTCATGACAGTGTCAACAGTTGCCTGGAACTATGTAGTAGCTGCTTCCATAACCAGAGCATCAACCTTCCAGCTTCCTACCACATCCTCTGTCATGCACCCAACATGCTTCTTACACTGTCAGAGTGGCATATACATGTAGGGTTGTGGCCATTGTCTTTGACACACTACAGCACACTCTGTGCCTGACAAAAACTGCCATTTGAAAGAAACCTTGCAATAAGATCTGACATTAAAGTTGTTACTGTGATTCTCAAAGTGTTTCAAGATCTCCTGGAGATACTTGCTACACGTAGTTTCTTGGGTCCCACCAGTCCTGCTATTTAGAATCTCTTATGGGGCCTAAGGATTTCTATCTGTAGTAAGGCACCCAGTATTCATTATACAGACTGATGTTTGAGGACCAGGTACTAGATGAACTGGACTGCGCTCCATGCTTTCTGTTCCCTCAGCAAAGCCACATGGTCCTGTCTCCCATCTCTGCTATTACTCTTCCGTTTGGTTAGAATCTCTTTCATTACCACTCCCAACTCCATTTTAAATTTTCATAGCATACTCTTTAGGGGCATTTTTCACCAAGATCAGGGCTAGCCCCCCTCCCCACCTCCACCTTGGAAATTTCAAACTGACTGCTAATTTCTTTTTATAAAGCAATGAGTGAAAGATTCAGAACCTCAGGATAAGATACCAGACAAAAAGGCTTGTCAACAAAATTTTTGTATTCTCTATTCAAAGTAACCTATTAATCAGATATTGCCTGACATTACTGGCACTGATAGCTCAGCCCTTTTGGACTTCTTTCCTGAGGTTTAAACAGAAAGAGTCGATCCTCATTATTTGTAGATTCCATATTTGCAAAATTTGCCTACCAACTAAAATTTATCTGTAACCCCAAAATCAATACTCCCAGAACTTTTGTGGTTACAGAGCTGCAAAAAAATTGAGTTGCCCTATGCACACATTCCCAACTATGGTTGAACAAAGTAATGCTCTGTCTTCTTGTTTCCACTCTCATATTGTGAACAAGTGTCCTTTTGCAGTATATTTAGTGCCATGTTTTTCACATTTTTGTGCTTTTTGTCAGTGATTTTTCTGTTTGAAATGGTCCCCTAGCATACTGCTAAAGTGCTGGCTGGTGTTTCTAGCCCAAGAAGGCTGTGATGTGCCTTATGGAGTAAATACGTGTTAAATAATCTTCTTTCAGGCACAAATTATAATGCTGCTGGTTGTGAGTTCAACGTTAATGATCAACAGTATATACTAATAAAGTATCTTTAAACAGAAGCACATTTGAAAAAAGGTTATGTCTCTATTGGTTGAGGAAATTTTGTGACCAGATGCTCATAGGAACCTAACTCTGTATTTCCTGTAGGAGCAATGGTTTCAGTTTTCACGGTGACTTTACAGAACTTAACTACTTTGAATATGAGACTTCACTCTGTCTCATCTGGAAGTGATCTGCCTCCCTCTTGCATAACCAAGGTGATCGGCAGTGAAGCATCCAATTGTTACTTTTCCTTGTCCTTTCTCATCTGGCTCACTGACCAGTGGCCTGGCTCTATTTTCTTGTAGAGATTCTATAAGGGAACAATCATGCATGCATTCTCATAAAATGATACAAGACTTAAAGACAGAAAACCAGGTATGGTTTCATTCTCTTTCCCTTTTTATACATTATAGAAACAACTTAGTGGAAGTCGCATGGCCTAAGCCTTGTGGTTCTCTGGCCCCCTAGTGAGATTGAAAATTCCATGTTTAAAGATAAAAGAAGCCCTTTCCCTGGAAAATCACCAAAATGTCCTTTGACCCACAAAATTAGGATTGCACAGGGATCTGTGGCACACCCTCTCTGCCCTCCCTCCCCAAATAAAAAGATATTTTTGCTATAAGGAGAGAACCTTATATATTTCACAAAATTAGGCATCTAGTATCACACATAAGTCATTTCCAATGCGTTCATTTATTAACTCATTGATTTTTTTAATTACCATTTAATTTAAATGCAATTGGTGTCACTTAAATGCCTGTTGCTTTGATGTGCAACAATACAGTGCTGTGTAAGATACTAATCCAGCTTTTTTTTAAATGTAATTTTATTGAGATAAATTCACACACCATACAATCCATCCAAAGTATATAATCAATGTTCACAGTATCATCACGTATTGTGTATTCATCCATGATCATTTTTAGAGCATTGGCATTACTCTAGAAAAAGAAATAAAAAGAAAAAAGAAGACCCCAAACATCCCATACACCTTATACCTCCCTCTTATTGATCACTAGTATTGTACTGTACCCAGTTTGAAGACTTACAATAGAGATAGGTTAACTGAGAGTGTAATATTGCCAGAGATAGATATATAGATCAGTGAAACAGAGCAAAACATCCAGAAATAGATTCATACAAACATGCTAACCCAGCTTTAAGGAACAGGATTCTAATCATCTCCTTCATGAAACGTGAGCTCTACCTATTCAGCAACCCTTTCCTTGCCCTATTTCACTCCGCCTTGCTCTTTTAAGTATTGTTCCTTTCTGTTCCCAGCATACCCACTTCCCACTTAATTGTGAATTCCTTCAGGGAGAGCCCTGTGTATTATTCACAATGCCAAATTTATCTTATTCACAATGCCAGGCAAAGAATCCTACTCAATAAATACCTTGCATTTGAGTTGATATTTAGTCTCAAGAAAATGGAAAGATATGAACTACAGAGTAAAAGGAAGCATACTATCCTACTATTTACTAAATTCCTGTTCAGACTAATTTCCTTTTTCTGGCCTTTCTAATATCTAAAGTCTTTCCTCACACTTATAAAAAAAATTGCCTGTCTTTGAAACTTACCAGAATACTGCTGGATCTCTCTGTAGGTCCTGGTTTTCCAACCTTTCTGGTGTTCAGACCCTTCAAAATAGTAACCAAATTCACATCACAACTGAGAATATACATTATTGTTGTTGTTGTTGTTATGACAAGTTGCTTTCTCTCATCCTTCTCATCCTACCACATGCTACCTACAAACTTTTTAATAATCAGACAAAACATTTACAACATAAGAGCACCAAAAACCTAAAATCACACATAATAATTGTGATTCATTTTACCTGGGATGTTATCAGTCCTCTATGCAGAAGCTGGCGGTTGTCTTGGGCAGTTGACTTTTCTAAAATGATTGCATTTACAATCCAGGTAACATAGTAGTGAAGAAGGACTGGGGGGGCTGTAGAAACCCTGGACCCTTTTAAATTCAAGTGGTTCCGAGCTGCTGCTACTGCTGCGTGCCTGAGCACGCATATGCGCATTTAGTAATGATCTGAAGTTTTGGAATACAAATAAAAGGCTCCTTTCAAGTAGCCGATATTCATGTTATCCTGAAATGTATTCTTCAGGTAAGAGTTAGCTTTATTGTATTCCATATGGGGGCAAAATTCTACTCTCATCATCACCATGACAACTAGAGAGCTCAGCTGTTAGCAAGTTAGAAACCCTCGTTGCCTGCAGGAATGCTCCAGCTCTATCCATCCCTCGAGGTGAATGGACTAAAGTTTCTATAAAAATGCCTTGTTTATAAAGCTGCACCTAGGTGCAGTGTTATCTGCTTAATAACATCAAGGCAAGGCTCTCCATTGCATAGTAGCTTTACAGAGCACCAGGCTTAACATACAGCTGATTTAATAAGGAAATCCACTTCATAGAGCTGTACAGTTGGAAAAATACTTCCTTTATTCTCTTTAAAGAAAATGATCTCACCTTTTTAGCCATCCTTATTACACTTCACAAACAATATGGCTATAATTTAAAAACATTCAGGGTGCTTTGTTACTCTTCTAAATTAAAGGGATTCCATCTAAAAAAAGGAAAAGACCCAATCCCTTTCTTGGACATCCTGATCTTCTTCAATATATCATCACAGCATTCCATCCAGATGATGTATTGTCCTCACCCATCAAGACCATCCAGTGCCTTTGGTGATATATTACTCACTGACATATGCCAGCTGGCAAGAATTGCTTTTGTGTTTCTCATGAAGGGTTACCTCATTATTTAAAATGATGGATTGCTTTTAAAGTGATAAACTACTACTTGAAGAAATGAACAGTGTCTTATCACTAGGCTAGGAGGCCCCCAAATCTGACCATGCATATTGGAAACTGGCCGTTCAATGAATGGGCATTACATGATCATTCCATTTTGCAAATGGAATAAGTCCTTCTTGGCCAAATAGAACAAATGTTTGCAAAGGATGCACTGAAGAAATGCAAGTCAAGCCATTTTTGCTTGCTGGCCCTGATTTGATTTTGACAAGGAATAAAGCTTCCCAAAGGGAAAAATTGGGCACACAGCTTAGCTCTAAAGGAAGTTGAATCTCTGCTGATGAAGGGTTTTGCATTTTGTTTTATTAATTAAATTTTAGTGTCTCCTCATCCCTTCCTCTTTGTAACAAAGAAAATCAGATCAAGGAATTTGTTAATGGTTTTTACTTTAAGGCTTAACTATGAAAGTGATCTTAAAATCATTTTGGAGTCAGAATATAAAGAATTTTGATAACCACAATCAAGAGTATGGATTTATCCTGTAGAAATGGAGAAAAGCTTACATGGAGCCAGCCAAAGAGAGTGCCATGTTCAAATGCCTATGTATGAAAGTTTACTTTGTCTGAATTGAAGGAGTGGGTGATTTATATTGAGGAGAACATGATGAAGACCTGAATGAGAGGCAGCAGGGCAAAAAGGACCCAGCCTTAGATACCCTGTTAAAAGAAAAAAAAAAAAAGAAAAAAAAAAAAAGAAAGAAGAGGACAAAGAGGTGATTGAGAAATTAGACTGCAATTATAAAAATACATTGGCTAGTGATTTCATGCACTCAACAAAGTGTCTTGTGGAATTCAGTAAATATCTATTGTTATATAGTGGAAAAGACTGAACATCAAGGTGGATATTAGACTCTTTGCAGTTGTGCCAGTTTGAATGTATTATGTCCCCCCAAATGCCATTATCTTTGATGTAATCTTGTGTGGGCAGACCTATCAGTGTTAATTAGATTGCAATTCTTTGAGTGTATCCATGGAGATGTGCCCCAGCCAACTGTGGGTTATGATTCTGATTGAATAATTTTCATGGAGGTGTTGGCCCGCCCATTCAGGTTGGGTCTGAATTAAATTACTGGAGGACTATATAAGCTCAGACAGAAGGAGCAAGCTGCTACAGCCAAGAGGGACACTCTGAAGAACGCCCAGAAGCCGAGAGAGGAATTGCAGTTTGAAGACGGCCATTGAAAGCAGACCCTTGCTCCAGAGAAGCTAAGAGAGGACAAACACCTGAAGAGCAACTAGGAGTGAGGTTTTTGAGGAACTGCAGCCTAGAGAGGAACATCCTGGGAGAAAGCCATTTGGAAACCAGAACTTTGGAGCAGACACCAGCATGTGCCTTCCCAGCTAACAGAGGTTTTCTGGATGCCATTGGCCATCCTCCAGTGAAGGTACCCGTTTATTGATGACTTACCTTGGACACTTTATGGCCTTAATACTGTAACTGTGTAACCAAATAAACCCCCTTTATAAAAGCCGATCCATTTCTGGTGTTTTGCATTCCGGCAGCATTAGCAAACTAGACCAGCAGTCAGATTCAAAACAAGAATGAATAATAATAGTACTTATTTATCTTTTTTAGGTTTAATAAATTTTTAAATATTATTGAAAATCCAAGTCCTCTGTGTCTTGTTATAAACTCTCACAAATTCTACAAGAGCTAAATGGCATGGCAGACAGCAATGAGTAACAAGAGGAATATATTTAGTACTAAACATTTTCCTCACATTGTCATTTGTGTCTACAAGAGGGTACAAGATGTGGTATTCACAGTTGTCATTGTCCTCGCTTTACAAATAAGGGGACTGAAATATTCAAGTGAGCAAACCAGGGTTATTCGTAAAGTTATGATTCAATTGAGACTCTGATCATGTCTTTGTGGCCTCTTATTTCAAACATGAAAAACATGGAAAAACATAAAAATATCTAGCTTCAGCAATGTTTGAACTAAAGATGCAACATAATGAGTAAATGTTCAAGGAGTAAAATACTCGGGTACGGTTTGGTAATTCTTAATAATCTTTAGCTATTGTGATATTTGATGCTTTCTGTCTAATCAATTTGTGGTTTAAAGAGGAATCCCATTTGCTTCTACATCATTGAAGGAAGTTCTGTTTGTAATAGAGCTCTTTAAAACTTGTCACTGGATATTCAAACCCAGAATCCTGAAAAGAGTGTGCAGTTAACAGAAATTCACAACACCAGCAAAGAACCAGTTGGTTATAAGCTTCTTGTGTTGCAGCCAAATTTAACAACTGGCTAATTTACAGTTCTTTTAAAACAGTTAGTTATATGGGCATTAGTTCCCCGCTCCTCCCCATCTTTCTCTTTACACACACACAGACACACACACACTTCACTGCCAAAGAATATACCTGCTGGTAGCAGTAACTAAGTGAATAGGATTCCACTTTTTAATCCCTGTTCTCTGGGACTAGAATCAAGTTACCATAGTTATCTACTTCAGTTGTTTTGATTTTCCTCCTCATTTTACAAATCAGAAGCTTTGGGCAAGAAAGTTATATGCCCAAAATTATGTGACTTGTTAGAGGAAGTGCTCTGAATAAGGAAGTGGCAGGATACAAGGTAATGGATAGTTATACCTCCTTAGGCAAGTCAATTAATCACTTCAAATTTAAGTTTCTTAGGAATTTGTAGAAATCAAATGAGATCATAGATGTAATAGAGTTTAAAAGGCTATAAATTCCCATAGAAATATGCATCATCCAGGCTTTCCTTTAATCATGATGTTTGCACCATGAAGACTACTATGTTGTGTAATGGAAAAAGCATCATTTTGGGAGCAAGACAAGAATGAGTTCAAATGCTTGCTTCTTTATTTAATTAATCTGTCAGCATCTATGCCCTTAAAGCATTGCTGGTGAAGATGAAGATAAGTGGGCTTTCTCGTTGGTAAGTGTGCATTTGTGCAAAAAGTTTTAGAATGCAATTTGTCAACATGTATCAAATTTTGAAAGACAATGAAAAAAAGAGCAGTGAACCCTTCAATTTCGCAATCCAGCTGCAAGAAATTGACCCTACAGGTGTATTTGCAAAGGGGTGCAGAGGTCTATCTATATGCCAGTATGCTCATTACTGCGTTTTTTGGTAGTAGCAAAAAATTGGAAACAAGTCATGAATTCATTGGTAGAAGTGAAGTTAAATCAAGTATGGTAAACAGATAAGATGAAATATTATGTAACCATTCAAAAATGAATAAGAAAATAAATGTTTGAAAGTCCTATTATTAAATGTCCAAAGCCCTGGGCAGAACATTGTGTATAGGATGACTTCCTTTATGATAAAACAAAACAAAATAAATCAAGCAACTATATGCAGATACATACACTCGGCCAGTTTGAAACTCTTCTGTACCCTAGGAAAGGCCACACTCTTTTAATCCAGTCTTGTGGATGAGGACCTATTGTAGGTGGGACCTTTTGATTAGGTTGTTTCCATGGAGATGTGACCCACCCAACTGTGGGTGAAAACTTTTGATTAGATTATTTCCATGGAAGTATGATCCCACCCATTGAAGGTGGATCTTGATTAGTTTCCTGGAGTCCTCAAGAAGATGAGAGCCCACACAGACCCAGATACTTAGAGATGCAGACAGAAAGACATTTGGAGATGCTAAGCTAAGAGACAAAGCCCAGATTTTGCCCTGGAGAAGCTGAGAGGACTCCCAGATGCTTAGAGAGAAACACCCTGGGAGAAAAACCAAACAGGTATGGGAGCTAGGAGAGAGAAGCTAAGAGAGACAGAAACCCAGAGACATTTTGGAAAAAGCTATTTTGAAATCAGAACCCAGGAGCAAAGGACCAGTAGATGCCAGCCATGTGCCTTTCCAGCTGACAGAGGTGTTCCAGACGCCATCAGCCTTTCTCCAGTGAAGGTAGCCTCTTGTTGATGCCTTAATTTGGACAATGTTATGGCTTAGAACTGTAAATTTGCAACCTATCAAATCCCCTTTATAAAGGCCAATTGATTTCTGGTATTTTCCATAACAGCAGCTTTAGCAAACTGGAACACAATGTATACTAGTAAAAGCATAAAACTATTTCAGGAAGGAATCAAAAGAAACCATTATCAGTGGTGACTTAGGGATAAGTTGGGTTAATTAACTGAGTAACTGCATTGAACATGTGTGTGTGAGTGTAAGTGTGCAAGGGTTGTTTGGGTGGAATTTTGGATAATTTTTGTTTTTTTAATTAAAAAAGAATTAATATAAAACAGATTTTAAAAGTAAACAAAAGACAACAAGTATAATAAATGCTCTTCTGACAGACCTGTAATAATTAATATTATAAATATGTAAAAGGCCTAGCATAAGGCTTAGTACTGATTCCATGGATGATAGAATGGTCACTCCTATTCTTTCCCTCTAACCTCTTCTCTTGGAATTAAAATACATATCAATATCATTTTCACACTTGTGTTTCTAATATTTAAGTATCTATTTCTTATCAACCAACAAGAGGACATAAGGGGGGAATAAAACAGCTATAGATACATTCATCCATTTAAAAAATGAGTGTTGCTATGTGCAAGATTCTATTAGGTGATGGAAGAACTTCAAGTATCTGTGCAAAACCTGAGACTCAGAGCTAGAGTTTGGCAGCTATGAATGTCAGTATTATCCAACTTTTTAAAAAGCTGAAAAAGAGTTCAGAATTCAATTCGAGATACTAATGAAGCAGATCTTATTAGAACTAAGGCAAGTCAGACTAAACGGTAAAGGACGATATTGGCAATGTTTTAAAACTTTAAATTTTGTGTGAGACCAAAGGAAGATATGTTTATTTGGTGCAAAATATATATTTTCTGTAGAACACCAGATAATTTAACTTGTACTGTCAGTTTACTCAAACACAATATTTTCATGGAACTTTGAATAGGGGGTGAGACCTAGTTGGTTTTTACAGGTTAGTGTGAAACCCTAATATATCCCAAAGTAATTTGGGCAGAGAATAAAAATGCATTTGCAAAGCCCCTGTGAGAGACTGGGGGAAAATGTGGAAATATTAAACTTCCCCACCTGGGGAATTACTGATATTTCTCACAAGCATTGATAACTACCAATTCAGAAGGCCAAGCCCTTGATCTTGGGGCTTGCCCTTATGAAGCTTGTTACTATAAAGGAAAGTCTAAGAGTCACCCCCAGAGAACCTCATTTGTTACTCAGATGTGGCCTCTCTCTCTAAGCCAACTTGGCAGGTAAAATCACTGCCCTCCCCGCTATGTGGGACATGACTCCCTCAGGTGTAAATCTCCCTGACAATGTGGGACATGACTCCTGGGGATGAACCTGGACCCAGCATCGTGGGATTGAGACAATCTTCCTGACCAAATGTGGGAAGAGAAATGAAACAAAGTTTCAGTGGCTGAGAGATTTCAAATGGAGTTGACAGGTCATTCTGGAGATTATTCTTATGCATTATATAGACATCCCTTTTTAGTTCTTAGTTTATTAGAATAGCTAGAAGGAAATTCCTGAAACTATTGAACTGTAATCCAGTAGCCTTGATTTTTGTAGACAATCATATAACTTTATAGCTTGCATGGTGTGACTGTGTAAGCTCACACTCCCTTTACCCAGTGTATGTACAGATGAGTAGAGAAATGGGAACAAAAATTAAATGAATAATTGGGGATATGGGTGGGACGGGATATTTTGGGTGTTCTTCTTTACCTGTATTTTTGTTCTTGTTTTAATTTTTTTAATTTTAATTTTAATTTTTTTGGAGTAATGAAAATGTTCAAAAATGGATTTTAGCGATGAATGCACAACTATATGAGGGTACTGTGAAAAATTAATTGTACACTGTGGATGATTGTAGGGTGTGTGAATATATCTCAATAAAACTGAATTAAAAAAAAAGAATTTAAAAAAAGATTCTGTTAGGTGATGAGAATGTAAGGATGACTAAGACATTCCCTGTCCTTGAAAAGTTTATGATGATGTAGGAGTAACATTCATGAAAATATTACATTGTGTGATAAGTACAAACATGCATGTCATCAAGGAAAAAATAATAAAACAGAGGTGCAGGGTAGAGTGAAGCTTTTCAGATGGAGTTGCACTTCGATTTAAAATGTGTGAGTGTCAGCCCCAAAAAGACCTCACATGCCATGCTCAGGCATTTGGACTTAGTTCTTTACACATCACTGAGCTACTGACGTTTTTAAAGCATGGGAATGAGGCAATCAATTTCTTCTTTAGAAAGATCCATCAATTGGTAATTCTGCAGCTAGATTGTAAGGGAAGCAGTTCTGTAGGCAGATATACCTGTTAGGAAGTGATTACAATAGTGCAAATGTGAGAAGAACATGTCCTCAAGGGGATGATGGTGGATACTGGAAAAACTTACAGAATTGAGAGATGTTTAGAAAAGAAAAACAAAAATAATTGGATGCATGGGTTGAAGTCAGTGATGACTCGGGATATCCATATCCAACCAGGAAAACTGGATGCTTTGTGGTGCGGTTGGCTGAAAGAGAATTTAAGGGAAAAGTCAGGGAAGGGTGAGGCAATGAATACCAATTGATTCAGGCCCATTGAGTGTGAGATGATATAGCTGCATTCAATTCATCTGACTGGACGGGACAATAATCAGGGAGTTTTGGTGTCTGGAGCTCACGGTCACTTATGTTGTGAAATCTTCCCTGGTTTCTCTTAGGAAAAAAGGCTGGTATCCCTATTTAGAAGATTATAGAATGAGAAGGAAAAAAGCAAGGATGGAAACACATCTAAAGAGAAGACACAGGAGAACATATCGGTAGTGAAGGCAGAGAATAACTAAGAAAAATAATGTGTCTCATTTTTAGAACTGTGAAATCCCATGACTTCATAAGTGAGTCATTTTCCTTTTTGAAATGAGATCCAGCCCTTCCAAATTCCAGAAACATTATGGGACATCTTTTGCTGTTAATTGGTTGCTGGCTGCTCTAGATGATATACATACTAGTCAGTATCTTAAAATTCAATCTCATCTTTCACCAAGTCTGTTTTCAACCCAAATTTCCTGGTTAAAGGAGTTGTTTGTTTATTTATTTTTGTTTATTTTTATTAATAATTTTTAAAAAAGCTTTTATTTCTTGCAGAGTGAAACCTTTTAAAAACAACTTAAACATATGTCAATAAAGTTTTTAGACACAGTTTTGTAGTGTTACATGATGACAAATATTTTCTCAACGCTCCGTATGGGTTTTGACTATCTTACCCCCAAAAACTAATACCAGAGGATGGAAAACAGAACTGTCACAGCCAAGAATTTTGCTGCTCTCTGGAGAGTTGCTGGAAAAGATAATATGATATGAACTCATCTCAACCTGCATACCTCTCTTTCTTGCCAGGATCAATAAAACAAGGAACACCTTCAGAGTATCTGGGGTTGAATTTAATATTGCCCTTTGAGAGTGTTCCCTTGTCCAGCCCACACAGATTTCAGCAAATTCATTGGCACATAAAATCTTTTTCTCATAGATTTTTTTTTAGCACACAAAAGCCTTCAATTCCAACAGAAGCAAAATACCATGTGAATGAACCTCTCACTAGTCAAAGCAGCAGAAAGCTCATTAAATTGCTAAGCAGTTAATTCTATAGCCTCAGATTTGAGAGATAAGCTCCCTGTGAGACAAAACTCATCCTTCCTAGTGACTTTTTTTCTATTTTCTGCCTGAAAATGATCCACTTCAGCGAATTTTTTGCGCTAAGAGTTCATTTATTGTTTCAATGTCTACCTAGCTGCAGTCAGTAGCTGTACATTTGATGGAAGAAACACACAGGGTTAAAAAGATAACTGCACCTTTTTCCAAGCAGGGCACTGAATTCCAAAGCCAAACATAAAGATTTTTTAGATGATCCATTGGTTTGGCTTATTCATGCTACTGACGATTCTGTTCATGTAGATTACAGAGTTGACATTCAGGAAAATGTCCATGACTCTGAAATAAAGAAGCTTTTATGCAAACTGGAAAAAGGAGCAGGAAGATTTGGGGCATTTGTGTGTGTAAGTGATCAGACATATTAAGTTCTATTTAATTTGGAGCCAGACTTTCACTTTAATATTAATTGGTAAGATCAATACACCAGAAGGTCATTAATGATTAAATGATAAGGTTTGAGTCCAGTCATGAATTGATAAAGAGAAAGCTGTGATTGTGCCATTTGTACTGTTCTGAAGATTAAAAAAATAATAAAATTAAGCTCATTGAGTAATTAGATCAGGCATTTTAATGCATTGTGAGTTAAAGTCACTGTGAATTTCTAATCACCTGTGATTTAAATGAGAGTTTGAAGAGGCTTGAGCTCCTAGATAATTTTTCTGGTTGAAGTTCCGGTGTAGATGAACTTCATTACAAGGATCTGAAACAGCTGATGAAAACAGATTCAGCAGAGACTGAAAGTGTCAAGTTTAAGAACCACAGAGCTCCTTGGAAGAAGAGGACAGTGGCTGAGAAATCAAACTCTGGAACCACATTGCCAGTGATATCATCATTAATTATGTGTCCTTGGACAAATTCTTAAAATTCTCTATGCTTCTGTTTCCTCATCTGTAAAATATATAGAAACTATAATAATATTTTCTATCTCATGGAGCATTAGTCAGGATTAAATGAATTAATGCTATTTGCCTGGCCCATAATATACAGTGAATAGGTCTTAGCTATAATAATTAATATTCTATTACTCATAATGTAATAATAATACCATTAAGCTATAGGCTGAGTGAGGCCCAAATATAAGGTGGAGTAAGGAAAAGAAAACGAAGGGTACATAGGGCCTCTTGGTCCCATATGTTTGTCAAATGCTGAGTCCCCAAAAGATCACCAGATTTATCTGTTCATCAAGCAAAGCTAAGATTGCTGAAACTACTGCAAAAAGGGAAAACACCCCTTTGGCAGAGTCTTTGCAGTGTGTCACAGTGGGGGATCAGGAGGGGGTGGCTATAGATTAGGGGATCTAGGTTCAAATGGTTTTCAAGTTAGGAAACTGATTGAAAGTGGGTAAGGTTCTTGGCATAATATTTATAATAAATAGGCATAGTGAGAGAGGGTCTTGAAACCATTCTCCACAAGTTAACTTTTGTTTGTTGAGCAAGCAGATGAAAAATCAGTTGTTCTGAAAGAAGAGCTTTTTGTCCAAATGAGTAAATTAATTGTTCAGGCAAAATTTGTTTCCTGGAATTTCCTGAAGCAGGAAATTCTTTCTAGGAAAGAATTTTCTGAAGCAATTAGGAAAGCTAGATTGATGAAGGTGCCCTCAGATATAAGTCCTGATCGTCAAACTATGGGAATGCATGCATAAAAGCAGACAACAGAATATCATTTTTGTGCATATAGTATTTTAAGAGAGACATCTCTCTGGGATTTCTTTGATTTAAGGAAAAGTGAGGTAAGAGAAGATTGGGGGAACCTATTAGGAGTGGAGTTAGGTGGGTTCAGATAATCCTCTGTGGCTAGAAACACTAAATTTTATCTGTTAGCCTCTGAGATAAGTAAATGAGATAGAAGCTGAGGCGCTTCCAGCCAACATTTCATGGGCACTCAGATATACAGTAGGAGTTTAGATGTTATTCAAAGGAATCCCTGAAGGTCATGGGCAGAGGGGTAGTATGGCTATTGGAACAAAATAGGTACAACATGAACAGGATACTGGAATTTTCATACTTGAACAAAACCATGCTAAGTGTAGAGTGTCTGTAGCCTAGAGAATTGAGGGATTAGTATCTAGAGAGGAAACTGAGAGTGAAAAATGGATTGGGAAATATCTCATAAGGAGTCTCAGAAAACTAAGGCTAAGATTACTAAGCAAATGCTTATAAAAACATATGTATTTTAGTTGGGAATTCTCTAGCCTTTTTGTCATACAGTCAATTTTAGCTATTTGCTTTAATTTCCTGGATGTCTCTTCCACCCTTCAATAAAGCTGGAGTTTCTTAGGGTTGGAATATTAAGAATATCTTTTGAAAGACAGAACATAGGTCTATGGGAGCTAAAGCAATCCTTATCTGTTCACCTCCACGTCGACAGAGTTGCAACAGTAGTGCACAGTTTCCCGAGCATCCCTGAGACACTCAGTTCCCGAACCATGCCTATTTCATGAACAATCCTGGGAAGAGGCCTAGAAGAAGAGTCACTGTTCACAGTGTCACCAAAAATGAATCTTCTTTCCTCTACATATGGGTAATGCCTCCTCCAAGAAGAAAAGTCAGGTTGTGAAAGTCCCAGCTGCTTCCACTGGCATGAACTTCTGCCCCTTGGCCTGCTATGCTCCTGACGAGACTGGGTAAATAATGCGCAGGCCAAATGTTAATTATTGGCCCAAAGGCAAGGCATCGACTCAGCTTCTACTGAGTACTGTAGCCTCTAGTGAGTACTCTACTGGGTAGTACTCTACTGAATACTTCCTGAGTACTCCAGGCAGTAAACAATGATGCCCATGGTCACTTTGCTTTTATTTGCTCCCATTTCCCCATCAAGCAAGTCACACATCTCCCAGCTCTCAAGAGAAGAGATTATTTCAAGATTACTCTTAAATAGGGGTTTTCTGCCCTCCTTCCTTCTCTGAGGAGGCTTGTTACTTTTCACCCTGGGAAATGGTTCATTGTAGGGACCATCATGAACTTGGTGAGCCCTGAGCCCCTGTAGCTGTTCTTGGCAAACATTGGGGAATTGAAATTCCTCTGCATCTCAGTCTCTGTAATAAAATCATTTTTCCTGAAATTGATTGCTTGTTCTCCTGGAGACCTAAGTAATTTCTTCTGGTCACTCTAGTTCTCCAAAGCATACTAGTTATCACTGTGATCTTAAGAGGGATTGTTTTTAGGTTTTAAAAAACTCAAGAGGTGGATGTTGGCATCTCAAGTCCCTCATTGTTCTCGTTTGCTAATGCTGCCAGAATGCAAAACACGAGAAATGGACTGGCTTTTATAAAGGGGGTTTATTTGGTTACAAAGTTACAGTCTTAAGGCCATAAAGTGTCCAAGGTAAGTCATCAACAATCGGGTACCTTCACTGGAGGATGGTCAATGGTGTCCTGAAAACCTCTGTTAGCTGGGAAGGCCCATGGCTGGCGTCTGCTCCAAAGTTCTGGTTTCAAAATGGCTTTCTCCCAGGACGTTCCTCTCTAGGCTGCAGTTCCTCAAAAATGTCCCTCTTAGTTGCTCTTGGGGTGTTTGTCCTCTCTCAGCTTCTCCGGAGCAAGTCTGCCTTCAACAGCCATCTTCAAAATGTCTCTCATCTGCAGCTACTCTCTCAGCTTCTGTGCATTATTCAAAGTGTCCCTCTTGGCTGTACTAGCTTGTGCCTTCTGTCTGAGCTTATATAGTGCTCCAGTAATTTAATTCAGACCCACCCTGAATGGGTGGACCAACACCTCCATGGAAATTATCCAATCAGAGTCATCACCCACAGTTGGGTGGGACACATCTCCATGGAAACACTCAAAGAATTACAATCTAATTAACACTGATAGGTCTGCCCATGCAAGATTATGTCAAAGATAATGACATTTGGGGGGACATAATACATTCAAACCGGCACACTCATCATAATGAGAGTGAATCTCCTCCATGAACAAAGAAGCAAGATTTCAATCAGATGCTTTCTGTGTCTATGGTTCATTAACCAAAACATGACATAGCTTGTTGATCTGTTGTTCCCTATCTGTCCCATAGCTGCCTAACAAGAAAAGCCTAAGAGTTAGGCTGTGGCCTCTAGCAGCTTGAACTATGGTTGAGGAAATAAGCCGTGGTAAGCAAAGAATGGTATGTAAAATGAATGTGAAAATGATATCCAAATTTCAGTGTCCATAAATAAACTTTCATTGGAACTTAGCCATGCACATTTGTTACCTCTAGTCTGTGGCTACTTTTGCACCACAAAGGCAGAATTGAGGTCTTGTGAAAAGGACAGTGTGGCCCATAAAGCCTAAAATATTTACTATCTGATCCTCAACAGAAGAAGTTTACTGACCTCTGCTATCATTGATAAAAATAATAATTCACATGTGTTTAATACTTTAAGCTTTTCCAGTTCTTTAACAATCTATCACATGATGTTCTTTTCATAAACTTCCCATAAATAGGAAAGCATGTATCATCTTCATTTGGCAGCCAAGGAAACAATGGATCTCAAATTGAAAGACTCAGTACAGCTGCTATGCAGAAGCACATGGTTCATCCTTGCCAAAAACTTAAACTGATGCCCCTCTGTGTTGTAATCTTCAAAGTGGTGAGCAAAATCCTCCTCTCCTCTCTGTACTCCGTCCCCTCCCGACCTACCCCCCAAGGCTACGTCTCCATCTCACCCTGGGTGACAAATGAGAAATTTTGAGGACTATTGAGCACTATAAATTTTCACAGCAGGGCTGCTTCTCAGCCCAGGAACTTGGGTAATTGTTGCACTTTGTTAAAATTCATAGGAGACAACTGCCCTCAATCAACAACTTGAACTCTAAGGTGCTGTTGGGGGTAGGGTAGGACAGGTGTCTGGTTCTCAATGCTGTGTACAGAGTTAAGAATTTTATCCTGCTCTTGCACAATGCCAGCATAGTCTTTCTTTGTGTTTTTGGTCTTTTGGTTCTTGGGTTTTTTTTTTTTTTTTTTTTTTTTTTTTGGTCTATTTTCAAGGTTCTCTTTTTGTTTTTGGATTGCTTTCTATCACTGTGTTTTAAAACTGTGAAAATTATACATGTGAAGCATGCATAAAAATACTGTAAGGAAATATCTAATATTTTAGAAATGTCTTTGGGTGGTGGAATGATGTGTGCTTCATTTCTAAATATTCTATATTCCCCACATTTTCTATAACAAGCATGTTTATTTTAAAGACTTTTTTGAAATATTTAAACATACACATACAAATGCGTATGTAAATTTTATGTCACCCTCAGAGGCTCCTATATTTTTAGAGTTGTCTTACAGCACACTCCTTAAGGAGCCTGTAAAAATCCTGCTTCATAAACACTTATATGTCCGAAATTCCTCATTCCCCCTGCCTCTCTAAATTACTAAACACATGGAAAACCCTTATCTATAACCAAAGAAAAATTTCAAGAAATGTATATATAAATTTTTCTCCTTCTTTGGCTTCCTCAAAATATTTCCCCAAATTCACTTTTCTGTCTTTGCTGACCAAGGCAACTACCCCTAGCATGCTTCTATCAGCTTGACAGAGACTGATAATTGAGGACAATTTTATCCTCGGTAAATCCCATCGGTTCACGAAGACCTAGTTTTGAATGTCCATGACGTTATCTTAAACTAGCTCTGAACAAATTTCTGTGGTGAAAAATAGCATTTTCAGCACAACATGCAGTTTCAGTCTGTCGGATTTTAGTGCTTGGTGAATGTCACTCAAGTCCACAGAAGTGAGGGGGGAGGTGACGCTGATTAGGCACAGCTGAGCACAGGCTGTGTAGCCCCTCTGCAGTCACCTGAACCCCTGAAAGTCTGTGAAACAGTGAACCAGGTTTCAGGGTGCCACTGATGAGATTCTCACAGCTTCTCACTACCAGTGAGAGGGTGCACCTGGGCCACGGTGCAGGGCTGTTTGAGGTAGGTCAACTGGGGAAGGGAAGAGACATATGATCATTCAAAGGACATTAAGACGCTTGTTCTGTTGCAAAATATTTATCAGGTCAGCCTTACCTCAGTGCCAGATAATCCCCGCTATCATAGATGAATTCTTCTATTGTGGCGATAACATAATGCTCATGTCTCCAGTTAAAATTCAGTTATTTCCAGAAACGGAAAAATCAAAATGTTACACCAGCATTTGTTACAATTCAAAAAGCATTTGGATTACCTGCTGCTTTGTGCTAAGCACAGAGAGGGAGATACAATAACTTGCAATGCAGTTTGGAAGACAAGACGAGGCACATTAAACCATGTGTGGCAAAGGGCCAGGTTTTTTTTATTTTTTGTTTCCAATTCATTATGAACTGATAGGTGATTCTGTTGCACGTGACAAATATGCAGCTCAGGTGATTCATCAGGTTAGTTCAACACAACCTGAACCGGTCTATACCTTATTTAATGAGAGGTGTTCATTAATCATTTGCTTGGATGTTGCAGCAATATGAAATAGTCTAAATGCTTCCTCTCAATTTCAGTGCTCATTTCACTCTTAATTTCTGTACTTATCTCGTGTGGACTGTAAAGGGACAGTTCAAGACAAGCATTGCACTTTCAGCAGCCCTTATCTTTTTCTGAGTTGGTAACTCTGGATATTATTAAAATCATTAGGGAAACTTTAAAATTACCCAACCTTAGGTCCCGCTATAAACTAACTCACTCTCTGGGGATGAAGCATGAGTTTTGATATTTTCACAGGGTGAGAAGAGTGAGATTCTTGAGGCTAAAGAACTTTGAGGATATTCTATGATACTTCTATGAGTGGATATTTCCCCTCTCATGCTACATAGTTTATGTGATAAAGCAATGTAGAGAGCAGAATTCCATAAAGCTTGTTCAAGCCATACTCTTGGGAGAGTTACTTCTTTTGTGTTGACCAAGTCAGGTATTTAGACAGCAATGGTCAGAGAGCAACTGATTCAGTTATCTGTCTATAAAAATATCTTCAACAATCCTTTAAAAGTTTGTACTGTCTTTTTCTCTGATTGGAAAGTAATCCACGGTTATTGTAAAAACTTTGGAGAATATAAAATGATTTAAGGAGGAGAAAAACCACCCATAATCCTGCCACACAAAAGACAGCCACTGCTAACAGTGGTGCATTATTTTCCATATATATATGTATACTTTTGCACAGAAGCACACACATTTTAAAAATGGTCACATATATACACTGCTATATCATTTACATTTAGCATTACAAAAATAATTTTCCCATATCAATAAATACCCATCTTACAGTTTTCCCATCATTTATTTAGACACTCCTTTATTGCTAACGGTTGGATTATGTGGATTTTCCCCCTGATCGGTAATGATCAGGGATGAACATTCTATGTAAATTCTTGTTATAATTTCTGAACTTTCTTTTTATAGATTTGCTAGAAATAGCATGACTGGATCAAAGGGTATAAACATTTTATCACTTGTATTACACGCTTTCTAACTGCTTTCCTACAAGTTTTCTGATTTTACCTTTTCTCTGGCAGGGGAGGAGTGCATATTTTCTGAATGCATGGAAAACTTGGCCATATTATTTACTTCAAACTTTTGCCGAGTGAAAAGTGGCATCTTATTGTCATTTAAATATGCAACTGTTTGGTTATTAATATGGTTAAGTATGGTTAAATGTGTTCATAGTGATGATAATGATGATAAACAAGATGTTGTGTTAGTCTGCTTGAGTTCCTCTTTTTAATTTATCTGACTCTTTAAGTCTCTGTGTTAAATTTATTGGAAACGCTTCAAGACTTTTGTAGGTCCATAAGCTTTTGCCAAATATTTTCAATTTCTCATAATTTAGCGCCTCTAGCAATGGTTCTGGAAAACTATTGAGATATGGACTCATGAAAACTCATGTGCTGAACAACCTAGGAGATGAGAACTAACTTTGTCCCAAGAAATTAGAATGTATCCCAGATATTCTATCATATCCAGGAAGAGATACACCATCTTTAGCACTATGAGATAACTTCAGAATTAACACTAGGGAATATTATAAAATTGAAAGTCAAGAGAGAGAGCTAGAAACATGTCAAAGCTCTGTGTGACTTATTCAAAGCAAAGTTCCGGCTAATGAATCATGGTAAACAATGATGTGAAAGTTCAGTGCATTTATACATAATAAAGACATGCTACAAAAAACATGCAAATAGAATCTCAGTGTTGTGATGCTGACCACCTGTTTGCTTTCCATTAAACATCTGTCCTCCACCATTTAAACATCTCAGCTATGTATGGCCGAGTGGTTGAACAGCTCACTGTGTAAGACATTGCTGCCCCCAGCTAGATGGCTGGGCCCGGGTCATGGCCAGGTCTAACTAGGTCTATGACAGGTCTAAGTTTTCCACTGGTGATACTTTTTATGATGTTCTGGGAAGTATTTAGTCTGACACCCAGCAGACATAAAAACAAACAAATAAAAAGAAGTGGCCAGACAGGCACTGGGTAATTTCACAAATGCCCCCAGCACCAACTGACTTCAGGAGTTTTATGTGTTTTGTCAATTTAATAACTACTTGCTTTTTCTCATCTGAGTCCATCACATGCTGGCTGATTTATACAACAATGCAACTTTTAGGTAATATTAACTTGAAAAGAAACAAAAAACAACAACTAGGAGTTTTAATATATGCAGGAAAAATAGCAATGAAGATGCCACAAGTTGGGGATTTGGACTTTTTCTTCCTATTCTACCCATTGAAATAAACCTTTCATCCATCCTGGGGTACAGTGTGAGGTGGGCTATAGTTACTACTTAAGGCAAGCCAGACACTACAGACACTCTGCTGATTAGGATTCTTCTACAGGTTTCCTTGTCTGCAGAAGAATAACCAATTCTTTGGCTTACAGAAGGAAGCTACATAACTTTGTCCGACCCTATGTTTCTGTTCATCCTTCACTCCTCATCTGTTGCCCAATAATTTTGGATCCTCGACTGACCAAATCCTTTCAAACCTCCAGCCTTTGGGGATGCTCTTCATACAACAAAAATATCATGTATCCCTTCTCTCCTTTACAGCTTGGAGGATTCTGTTCTTCCTTCAATATTCTGCTAAAAAACAAAACAAAACAAAAAAACCTTGAATTCCTGTCCTAACCCAACCTTACCTGTCCACCAGTCATGCCTTTCACTATAGAACTTACTTAACTGTGTAGCAATTATTTACCTATTGATCAATAATAGTGGGCTCAACAAGAGAGAATGTTGAGATAGATATTCCCTTCATCCTCAGATTATTTAAAATTTAATGAGCAAAAGAGGGCCAAAGAAAAGTTACAGTATGCTATTTGCAAGTACAGGTACTTAAACTTGTACAAAGCACTGCGAATTCTAATGGCATGGGTAAATATGTAGTTTTATGTAGTCAAGATTTAGCACTGAGAAGTGCTCCGAATATGCTTCCATATTTGAGTGTTCTCATTGAGGATTATTCCATGTAAAGTTAGGGTCATAACTAATAGCACTTAAAATAGTTTCCCCTTTGAGAAGGGAAAGAGAAAAAAATCTCCACAGAATTTTGTTTTTGGTTATTTACAGAAATGACTGAGGTTGTATCACACAGGCAGTTATGCCCTAAAAGTCTTGGATGTGAACTCCATAGCACATCATTAAATAAAAGTAGGATCTGAAGAAACTCACCCTGAGTGAGTGATATGGCTAAAAGTCACACAATGCCCATCTCTTTTATGGCCTAACATAATTTTTACTGGCAAAGTTTGAAATGAAAGCAAAATAAGTACAAACATTGTTTGAAGAAAATGACACAACTGCTGAGCTCCTTCGGTTTGCTCTGATCCATTGTGTCCACCTTCAGTCATTTCATCTCAGCACACCTTGATGGAACCATCTCCACCAGCCCATGCTCACCGAGGCAGGTCATGCCTAAAAGCTTTCATCTGAAGACACTATCTTCAAAAGTCATTTGGATAAACTCCAGTCAACACAATTTCATCTCATTTTCTTAACTCCCACTGTTTTGTAGCTGTGTTTTGAAAACAAATAAAATGCCCCTCTTCCTGAATTTCCCTTTCCTTTGGAAAAGTTTACTCCTCTCCTAGGTCTCTGTAGAGACAACAGTTTGCTAAGATCCTGCTTTTGCCTCTTTAGCAAATCATGGAGGATAGATGGGGCTTGTTTGCTATGTTGCTTGGAGTAGTGGCAGAGCATTGTACTTGAAAAAAGTTGGAGGAAATGATGTAGAGAAGGACTAATGGCAGAAGGCAAATGTTTGAACAAAGTAAGTCAACAAATTGCTCATGCCTAATATATATTAGGCATGAGCAATTTGTTGACGTTTTACATACATACATACATATGTAAAAGTAGAAATCATCCTGACGAGAGAATGCTAGAAAATGGCATGGGGTAGGAGACAGGGAAGGAAAGGACTAAATGAAATTGCTGAAAATAATCAGTCATTTCAGGAAGATTAGTACAAGGTGCACTCCTGCTAACTGGGTGCCACTGTTATAATAGAGAGCTGTACAGAATGCAGTGAGAAAAATATACTGGGGGAAATTAAGAAGGCCTCCACTGAGGCAGTGAGTTTTCATCTTCTTCTTGAAGATTTATGACATGGCCAGTTGGTGAGTATGTTCCAGGCCCACAGGACACCAAATACAAGGGTAAAAGAGAGAGAACAATGCATTTGGGAGAAGGAGGAGCCATTTCCCAAATGCTGGGCTATCAAGAAATGTAGACTTGTGCTGTCTGGGAGGCCTGGGCTTGGAATCTGGAGGCTCTGCCCTTGCTGCCTTGTGAGCTGGAGTGAAGACGGAGGCGTCAGGGTCTCACTAGAGAATCAGCAGACTGAGGCATCTGCTACTCACGCTGTCATTTAATGTGAACAAAGCTTGACTCACTCATGGATACTTAGTTTGGCTTAAACCCCACATCCTTTCTTCTTGCTTTTCTCTTGGGCCTCTGATTTCTCATGAAGAAAGTCATCAAATTGTTGGAATAGGAGCTACAGCAAATTTTCAATTGAATTCTCACAATTGTTCAGAGCTTTTTTCTATTTTTGTTCTTGTTGATTATCATTTGCATTTACTATAGTATCATTCTAATTCTTTTCACATATGCTGTCTCTTCCTCACCTCTACCTCTTTATTCCTCAAAATACATCTGTTTATTATGTTTCTCTAGAGACCCTAATATACCTTCTGTTCCGATTTGCTAATGCTGCCATTATGCAAAATACCAGAAATGGATTGGCTTTTATAAAGGGGGTTTATTTGGTTACAAATGTACATTTCTAAGGCTGTTAAGGTGTCCAAACTAAGGTATCAACAAGAGGATACCTCACTGAAGAAAGGCCAGTGGTGTCTGGAACATCTCTGTTAGCTGTGAAGGCACGTGGCTGGTGTCTGCTAGTCCTTTGCTCTTGGGTTGTATTTCAAAATGGCTTTCTCCAAAATGTCTCTGGGCATCTGTCTTGGTTCCTCTCTCTCATTCCCATTGCATCCTTGCTTCTTTCTCCCAGGGTGTTCCTCTCTAAGCATCTGGACATCCTCTATTAGCTTCTCCAGGGCAAATTCTGGACTTCATCTCTTAGCTTAGCATCTCCAAACATCCTTCTTTCCACATCTCCAAATATCTCCAAGCATCAGTGTCAGCTCCCAAGTGTCTCTCCAAAAGTGTCTCAACTGCTCTGAGCATCTTCTGTTTGTGAGCTCTTTTATAGGACTCCAGAGATTAAATCAAGATGCATCCTGAATGGGTGGGGTCCATATCTCAGTGGAAATAATTTAATCAAACATTTCACCCACAGTTGATTGAGTCACATCTCCATGGAAACACTCAATCGAAAGACTCCAACCTAATCACCATTAATAAGTCTGCCCCCACAAGACTGCATTGAAGAATATGGCTTTATGGGGGACATAATTTATCCAACCTGGCATACCTTCCCTCAAGATACATTTTAAATATCTTCTCTAACCACCTGGAATGGACTCTCCCATTTCTGTACCTTGAAAACACTGCATGCACCGTTAATGTAATAAAGATACTTGGATAATAAAAACAACAAATATATCATATATATATAATAAATATACATGATGCCTTTTATCTGAGGTCAGTTGTCTTTGATACATTAATATCCGACTAAAATAGGAAATCAGAGAAGCATGTTTCCAGAATGAACCACCTGCCATCCCATGAGTGCCACTTTTAAGGATTCCAGAACCCAAGTCATTTTATTTTATTCAAGAAGAGTTCATTTAATGAAAAAAATATTTATTGAGCAGCTGCTAAGCACCAAGCATTATTTGAGTTGATGGAGTTGTCTCAGGTAATAAAACCAGAAAAAACATCACTGACCTCTTACAGTCTAATGAAGGACAGACAATAAAAATAAATAATACAGTTTGGTACTCTTTCCTATCTCACAGCCTCATTGGGACCCTCCGTGACCATCCTACTTGAAATTGCAATCTGCCCACCAGCACTCTCCACCCCTTGCCCGCTTTATGTTTCCCAGTGAAATTTAGCACCATCTGACATATTACATCTTTTATTGTATTGATCAATACATTAATGTCTCTCTCCCCCAGTTAGAATGAAGGATCTGTGCTTTGTTTACTCCTAAATTCTAGGAGTCTAGAACAATGTCTGTTAGAATAGATTTCTGTAAATCATTATTGGATAAATAATAAATTAGCAAATAAAAATATGTTAGAATATGATAAGTGATTGCAAAATTAGGAGAAAACAGCTGATAGTGGTGCTACAGATATGGGAGTACACCAGGCTGCAATTTACAATTGAGTGATCAGGTGGGCCTCAGTTGGAAGGTGACATTTGAACAAGGACTTGAAAGAGCTAAGGAGTGAGCTGCCGTGTCTGGCACAGGCCCTGTGGCAAGAACACACTTTATGTTCCATGGAACAGCAACGGCCCCGGTGAGTCTGGAGCAGAGGGCAGGGCAGACACAGTGGGAGTTGAGCGCGGAAAGGTGGAAGGGATGGAGGCTGCAGCAGCATGTAAAGAACCTTACAGTCCCTTATAAGGATATTGGTTGTTATCCTGAATGACATTTTTTTAAAAAAAACTTATGATCTGATTTATCTCAGTGATTTACAACCAAGGGTGTCTTATGCCTTAAAGGGAACATTTGACAATGTCTGGAGACATTTTGGGTTGTCACAACTAGGGATGAAGGTGCTACTGGCACTAGTGGGTAGAAGCCAGGGATGCTGCTAAATAAACTTCTTATAAATACTCAGGACAGTCTCCACCACAAGGTATTATCTGGCCTCAGATGTTCAGAAACCCTAATTTAACTTTGGGAAGGATCACTCTGGCTGCTGTAATGAGAATAGACATAGGGAGGGTGAGAGACGATATTGGTCCAGGTTAGGGAGGTTGGTGGGGAGCTCTGAGAAGTGGGTGGGATCCTGGACATGTTTAGAAGGTAGAGGCTATACTATTTGCTGATGTGCTAAATTTGGGGTGTGAGACAAGGTTCAAAATCAATGGATAACTCTCAGCTTTCTAGTTGGGCATCTGTAAGTAAAGAATTGACATCAGTGGTTGTGGGGATGGCAGGTGGGAGATGGAATGGAGATAAAATGTTCAGTTTGGGTTATGTTAAATATGAGATGCCTATTAGCCATTGAGGTAGAGAGATTTAGTGGGTGGTTGGATAGGTGGGCCAGGAATTAAGAAGAAAGTTCTGGGCTTGAGTTATACATTTGGGAATCATCAGTACTGGATAATATTTAAAGAGGATCCCCAAGGGAGTAAATGCAGAAAGTAAGGATAAGAGAACCAAAAATTGAACCCTGGGGAACGCTAATGTGAGGAGTTACAGAGAACTGGGGGAGGGATCACTGGGAAGTCGGAAAAACTGTCATTTCCTTCACACTGTCATGTAGCTCCAGGACCTCAAATAATTGGGTTTTATTTTTTAATCTTCCTGCTATGTCTCGGTGTATGGGGCTGTCACCACTGCCCTGAGAAGCCATCTGTTCCAGGAAAATGCTTCTTTCATCTCTGCTCCACAGCACCTCTTTATTTTACGTTCTGTTACTTCTCCACTTCCTAGCACCTGGTCATTTATGTTCCTGGAAAGTGGCAATATTTTCTCCTTCTGCCACTGTTGCTATTGCCAAGCCCATACTTACCAGCACTCTTTCTCTCCAACTGACTCCATCTCCAGTTCTCCAACCAGAGACCTCTACCCAGAGACCTCCAGAGAATGGAGGCCCCATGACTTTTTTTTATTTTTTAAATCTTTTGGGCCTATTATACCTGCTCTTGCAGTTCATGCTATGTTCTATCTTATGTCTGAGCTTTTGATCAGGCTTTCCCAGTGACCGAAATGCTCCTCCCTTCCTTCTTAGCCAAGAAAACTCTGCTAGTTCAGGGTTCGGCTAAGAGCCCACGTTCTTTAGAGACTTTTCCCTGAGCTTCCAAGACTGGTTTTGGTTACTCTGTGCTGATTTTTATGCTAGTAATTGTCACACTGTCCTGCAATTTCTTTTTGTCAGCATCCCTCCATGTGAACACGAGCTCTTTGAATGTCTGTGTCCTTTCCACATGGTACGTGTACTATATTACACAGGTATGTGCTCTATTAATAGTGGAATTAATTAAAAATGTATTAATTAATTTATATGTTTTATGTCTTTAATGAGGATGGGGGTGATTCATAATGGAACCACATGAATTTATTTGCCTCAGCACCTAGAATATTGTCTGGTTTAGAATTGAAAGTAAGTAAATAATTGTTGATTGATGTAATTGAGTCCATAATATGAATTACTCTATTCATTTGAATTTCTTAACTGACAATATTCTTGCTGAAAGAAAGGCATGCCCTGAATATTCCCATGGGCCATCCTTCCTGAATGATGCAAAATTTAAATTAAATCTGTTTCTCCTTTTGCAGTCAGTAGAGTAACTCAAATGAGAAAGATGGGAAGAACAGAGAGAAATGATCACATTAGCAGCTTTGAAACTGTACAGAGTTGTGATAGTTCAGCAGCCAAATATGAATTTCAAAGTGTTATATAAAGGTCAGGCAAAGTAAAAATGCTTCAGGCAAAGAAGAAATGTTACTGCAGTAAACAGTGTGCTAATTAAATTTGTGAAGCTCTGTAAGATAACCTCTGTGTAGCTTTGACTTTGAAACAGGTTGCTTGTCAATGCATATAAATATCCCTTCCTCTTTCTCAAAGGTCAATCAGCTTTTATCTTAAAAAGAAATAAACAAAATTGAACCAAGCTATGGAAAATCCAAAGAGAGGAGCAAGGCTGTAAAATTAATGAAATGTACCATTTTGCCTAACTGGAGATGTGAATCTGAATATCCTTTGGGTAGATCAAGCAGATCAAGTTATTTATGGATTCCCAAACATCAAACTGATCCTTGTCTCTGGATTGACTATTGTTTTTGCTTGTAACGCCCTCCTTCAGTTCCCAAAAACAAACATATCTAGTTCTCTCCTATTCATCTTTAATATTTAATTCCTTGACCATCCTCCCTACACACACACACACACACACACACAACACATGCACACATGCACCCACATCTTATTTTGGCTTAGATGCCTCTTCTCTGGGTTTATATAGCATCATATCCATTATCTTTAGTAGAACTTATCCCACTGTCTTAAACTTGTTCATTTTCTTGTTTGTCTCGTTTCCTGTAATACTGTGACCAACTGTAAATCATGAAACCATGCTTTCCTCAATATTATATCCCCCTATGCCTGCAATGATGCCTAGAACAAGATAGACGCTCAATAAATGTTGAATGAATATAGCCAAGAATGAATGAATCTGTGTTTGAATCCATGACAGTGCAGAAGACATTTGCCATGTGGCTATTTAATTTGAGGTCTTCATCAAAGAAAATTCGATCGTTATAAATAGGAACTCAGCCATCTCTTGAATGCAATTGGCATGGAGTGACTTGAAAATTCTGCGTGTTCCTTCTCAGTAAGAATGCTTTGGGACTTCATCTTTAGGGGGACACTAACATTCAGGTCTGAGTAGGCTCCAGGATGAATTTGTGGTCTAAGAGTGTCAAGGCCTATCAAGACTCTTCTGTAGAGCTGGGTTGTATTTAGATGATTTCTGTCTCTCCGGCAGTTTTTAATTTCTGACCTGTGTGATTACCCAGGTCCCAAAAAACATTAAATGTTAAATAAAAAAGGAAAAAGAAGGGTCCTTCCCATGTTATGTATGCCTTTCTTTTGGGGTATTTCTGGCTCATCCTCTTACTGCATCACCACGTAGAGTAATGTTTATACATCCACAGTGTTTGAAGGACACTCCTGGGCCCACCAGTTGATTCTCTGCTTGAAAGCCCACTACACAGACATCCATCCTCTTGTGGTTCAATTGCTCCCCTCATTCTAACAGAAAAGAAAACGAGGCTGCTGCAGCAACCCTTCACGCTTCATGGGAGATAGAACGGATGCCCGAGAGTTCTTAGGCGAGTGATCTTAATGGACCTGAGTTATTTTCTGCCTTTTGCCTTTACCGAGCAAAATTGCCAGTTTACCTCTGTTCTTTCCTGCTTTTTGAAAGGGGATATTAAAGACTTAAATAAAGAGAAGTGCTACAGAATCTAGAGAGAGTTTCTGTATTAGCAGCATAAAGGGAGGAGGCAGTGTTGTATCAGGGAAAGCTGTGGGCTTCAAAGCCAGAGGAACTTTGGAACACACTAATAGGGAACTGGGGGTAGGGTGGGTGTATTTAATTCTCCAACGGTCAGATTTGTCAGTTGTAAAAGGGGGATGCTGAGATTTATCTCATGAAATTTACTCCTTAAATAACGCAATTTAAACATTCAAAGATGGCAGGAGGGGAGGAAATAAACGTTCATTTGTTGAGCGTTTACTATGTGGTTCAGTTACCTAAGTGGAACATTATACTCAACCATACACTTTATGTATTCTATCTCTGCAAATTCTCACAACAGACCTTAGATCACAGTAAGCCACAAATGATAGTTACCCTTTCTGCACCCAAAATTTCCCAAATGATGTATGGCATATGAAAAATTAATTTTTAAGTGTCCATTATCTCTAGATTTCTTCCTTCTTTCCCTTCTTGGATTATGAAGTGTAGGCTTTCTAGGCAAACAGTCCTTGTTTCAAATCCAGGCTCTGGCATGAATAACCATGGGCCTGGACAAATTCCCTACCTTACCAACATGCTCTACAGCCTCGATGTCTGTTGCAGCTTTGCCTCTTAAAAGTTGCATAGATTTAGGAAAGTTACTCCTCTAAGTGCAGTGAAACCTCTTGACACCATGCCCTAAGGTGCCCTGCCTATCATGTTCTAGGAGATTGGAGCAAGTTCTCATACCTGTTCTCCAACAGGGATGTGGTAAAATTGTTATCTCCCAGGACAGTCAGTAAAGGAACAATGGGTGAGTCCACTACCTTGAATAGCCATGGTAAAATGGGCAACCAACTCACTGATTTATTGTAACTGTCACTAGATTTACTGTGACTGTCTTCAATGTCCTAAAGCTGGAATTATCACCACCCACAGCTGGTGCCAAACTACAGGTAGGAACTACCCAGATTTGGATTGCACAGCTGGGCTACCCTCTCTCAACACCACAACCTCCAAATGTTCACCGAGTTAATCACACGTTCCATTAACCTGCTAATAACATGACTCCTCATTTTATGCAATTTTTCCTTGATCTCTACTTGTTACGATATGGCATGGTCTTGCTGTAATGTAATAGCACCTACCTCCTAGGGGTGCTTGAGAATTAAGGGAGATAATCCATGTAAAGCTATTATTACCATGCCTGGGGCTCAGTAAATGTAAATAAAAGGTGACTAGTAATTACTAACTGAAACACAAATCGAAAGGAAAACATATTTTAGTGACATAGTGTTGCCTTTTCCAAGTGTAACAAAATAATGCTTTTCCATGCTGAATCATTGAAAGCTCTATCACTGTCTTGATATCTCTATCTCAATATCTATATATCTATAATCGATACCTATATACACACACACACACACACACACACACACACCAATATCTTTATCTATCTATATCTGTATATCTGTATCATCTATCTATCGGTATCTGTATCTGTATCTCTATCTCATCTATACATCTATCTCTCTGCCCCTAAATACAGAATAGTTTTAAATAATGAGCATTTTCAGGAAACATAAATGTCAAGAAACAATACAATTTAGAGTCACATGCTAATTCAGCTATGATTCCCTGTACCTTTCTGGATGAAACACGCTCAGAAGCACTGAGCATAGCCACGAGATGGCAACAAGGCTCCACAATGGGAATAAACTTTGCATAAAATGTATTTTGAAAACTAATGTAGAAAATGAAGCTCTTCCAATAAAATAGCAGGAAAACAACTACATGTGAGTGAAGGTTGACTCTTTTGAGTCACATCAACCTGATTTCAAATGCCATCCAGACATCTAAGTTCTGGGTCCTCCTATTGGAAAAATATAAAAATAAAGAAAAGATCTGTTTTGATCCCTGGTCTCTTAATTTTTATATAATTAGCAGATTGAATGAGAAGACTGGGCTCATAGCAATAGTTGCTGTCCAATTCATTTGAATAATAAAATGAAAGAGCGTCCAATGACCAATGGGTCTGTGCAGAGACAGACGTATGATGGCACATGCACTGGCAAAGATCAACACAAAAGACACAAATCAGTTGGGAGCCAGCTCCCTCTTGGAGTTTTGCTTGCAAATGATCACTATTACCAGTTCTCTCTCTTTTTAAATCTCGTCCTCCTCCTTCGCATGCTCTTCGTCCTCCATCCCCTTCTTCTTCTTCTCCTTCTACTTCTGCTTTAATTTATTTATATTTCTGGACAACACACCAGAAATAGTTTGAAACTATGTTAAAACTGTGCTTTTGATAATCATTTAATAAGGAGTACAGTCCCTGTCATCAAGTCCCAAGCAAGGGCTGATAGGGTATTTCTTTTCTAGCTTAAATCTTGTTAACTTTGGTTCAATTAAAGAAATTTTTAGGCAGTTCTGTCTCTTGTCAACCCCTCCCTTCTACATCTGCTTTAAATTCCAGTAAGCAATGCCAAATTGTTTTTATGGAATTGATTAAATACATTAATATACTAGCTGGCTATCAACTCATCCTCCCATCTGCCCATCCCAAGGTCTTTACTGCAAACCCAGCTGTGAGGTTTTACACACATACATAACACACACACATACACATCAATAACTACATTGTTTTTGCCACTGCAATTATCCTCACCTTCATTTTCTAAGCTTTTAGCAATGGTCAATGAAGAAGCCTTGCATATTAACAACCCTACAAAAATTATGTATAAGTCAACATGTTCCAAGCGACGAACTGCTTCTAATGCAGTACACTTACAAGTTTTCTTTTACTGTCCAGAATAAAAAATACACGTGTGAAGGAAGGAAGGCTCAGCTTAAAACTGAAATTGCAATTAGTATGCATTGATTATTATTCCTGACAATTTATTTTGATTATTATTATTATTTGGTGGGAGCGGCATGATACTTTGGAATTTCCAAATATCATAAACAGTGGATGAAAGGAGTGAGGGTGTTTTGTCAGAAAGACCATGGACTTTGGATTAATAGCTGCATGACATTGAATAAGCTATTTAATTACTTTGAGACTGTATTTTTCCCTGAAGCATGGGAATAATAGTCACTATTTTGGGGGATTGTTGAGAGCATTTGAGGTGTTGCATACAAAGCATTTTAAAAGTATGAGCAAGCTGTAGCTCCACAAATTGTGAGAAACAATGAGATAATGTGGGAAAACAGCCTAAGAGGCTTGTTTGACACGTAGTAGGTCTTCCATGAACATTAGCACCTTCCAACACTGACACGTATTCACCACCCTGCAATTTCAAAGAGCTGTCTTTCTTATAGTGACAATGCAAAGTAATTTTAGATATACTCACCAGATGAAAGGTTAATCTAATGCATTTATCGAAAATAAGAAAATTGGTTTCTTAACCAAAAACAATTTATAACTGTTCAGCCATAAATCATCTAAACTGAACCAACTGCATTTGAAATGGTGTATAGCATATATACTGTATGAATTCTTTTTTTGGGGGGGAGGGAAGAGGAAATGGTCTAAAGCCGTGTATGAAAATTTCAATGGTAGTTTTACTGATAACACCTTTAGGTTCAGAATAAAAGTAGATTCCAAAATAAAAGTTGTCATTTCATATGATTAGTGATGCTGCTTTTGCAAGTAGATTAAAGACATTAATTATTTGGGCATTTGTAAATCGTGCTACAAGAAAAAATTTCTTGAGTAAACTTACATGCAGTTTTGTTGGGAATCAAATATGTTAATTTCTATGGGAATTTTAGGAAATTCTTTTAAAATGTTTTTTACCTTGTTTCAATGGACGGCTTTAAATTTATCAAGAAAGGAACCTTGGCAAGTGTGTAGAATTACTTTGCTAAAAAGAGAATCATTTGAGGAAAATTGTAGTATCCATCCAAAATATTTTCTTCCCTTCATTACAGGCCCCATCTCTGTGGAACAGTTGTTTTCCCTGCCCCTTGGACATCAGGCTCGGCTGAGTGACTGGCTTTGGTCCTGATGAGAAAGTGACCTGTCTGTATCCTCAGCAGCAGCCTCGGGATGCATCATGTGGTTCCGTTGCTCTCTTTTACCCTCATGACAAGAGTTGCATAACCAAGAAAGGGTTCCTCCTTCCTTTCAGCCTTGGTTCTGGAATATGGATGACACAGAAGCCAGTTGCAGCCAACCCACAGCAAACCACAGATCAGCACTAAGAATTAGCGAACAGCTTGATGGGTGCTTTTTTAAAGGGAATACATATATGTAATAGCTACAAAGAGCAGGCAATAGGATATTACCAACACCCCTGAAACCCGTTATGTGCCTCCTTCCAGACTCCCTTTCTCTCCAAAGATAAAGACTTTCCTGACTTCTATTACTACAGATTGATTTTTCCTGTTTTTTTTAGGGTCTGACTTCCTTCATTCTGACTTCCTTCATTCCATATTATATTTTTGAGATTTATCCTTGCTGTTGTGAGTAGCAGTCATTAAGTCATTCTTGCTGCTGTAAAGCATCCTATTGTTTGGGTACAGCACCATTATTTACCCATTCTAATTTTGCGAACATTGGGGTTGTTATTGATTGTGGGCTATGATAAATAGTGCTACTACAAACATCCTTGTATATATCGTTTGATACACATATGCACATATTTCTAGTGGGTTGTTGTAGCCCATGAGGGCTTTGCCAGTCAAGACGCCAAAGAAGACACCGGGCATTTTCTGATACATGAATCTTTATTCAGGGCTTACTTACAGGGGGGTGATGTAGAGATCATAAGGGCTCTGTTTCACCGGCCAGGTGCAGCATTCAGCGGGCAGGCAAACAGCACAATTAAAGAGGCCGGCCAATCTGGTTATAAGGGTTTGAGACAAAGATACTCCTAAGGATACGAGAGTATAAGTGCGGGAACAGAGTCTTGTGACATGGGGGGAGGGGATGATCGATTATATAGTGCAGGAGGGAGAGGAGGATTATAGGGTGGGCGCTTTGTAGATTTTGTAGATAACCACAAGAGTGATAACATTTTAGGGAGTTCAAGAAGGAGGCAAACTACAGATTAACACTTGATGCCGGAGGTCTGGCTTCTATAGGTACAGAGTCAGCAGCACATTCCTGCTCTACTGGTTTACAAAGATGATAGGTTAAACGTTAGCTGCCCGGTCACGAGGGCTGCTGTGTCAAGCCCATAGTCCTGTCTTGCTCTGGCCAGGGGCTGCTACATGGGTACATACTTGGGAGTGGAAATATTGAAAACATAATGCTAGGTAATTTTCTGCTACAGTAGAAACTGCTAACAGTTTTCCAAAGTAGACTCACTAACATACCCCCATTTGCAAAGTCTTAGAGCTTCTGTTGCTCCAAATTCTTTCCAAAACTTGTCTATGTTTTATTACTCCAGCCATTTGTTGGCTGTGTGAAAGTATCTATAGTGTGATATTTGCTTGCTTGTTTCTGATAGCTAAAGAGCTTGGCTCACCTTTTAATATGTTTGTTGACTATTAGATATCCTGTTTTGTGAAGTGTCTGTTCAAATATTTTGCTTGTATTTTATTTGGGTGTTCCTTATTTCTTTTTCTTATTGATATATAGGAGTTCATTGTTTATTATGGAGTCAAGTACTCTACAAATATATATAGCCTCTATACTATCTCCTTCTCTTTAGTTTGGCTTGCCTGTCTGCTCTCTTGATAAGGTTTTTGATTATTAAAATTTCTTAATTTTAAGTAGTCTAATTTATCATTTTCTTTGTGGTTTTTGCTTATTGTCTATCTACTCCATGGTTATGAAAAGGTTATCTTATACTATCTTCCAGAAGCTTTATTATTTTACCATTCATATTTAGATCCTTACCTCATCTGAAATTGATTTTGTAAACAGCATGAAGTATATTTTTCTCCTTTATTAAAATGTTCACATGATTATTCTCCTTTATTTAGGGACAAAGGAGAAAATTTGATAAACTTTCAAAGTTAAGCCAACCTTGCATTACTGGTTTAAACTTTAGCTATACAAGTCTTAGTATGTTTTGTTTTCATGTGTGTTCATTGTTTTTTTAAATTATTACTGTGTTTGATTTTCTAATATTTTGTTTAGTATTTTTGTTCATGAGTATTATTGATTTGTAATTTTTTCCTTATAATAACCTTTTCAGCCTCTGGTATTAAAATTATGCTGGGCTCATAAAATGAGTTGGAAAGTTTTCTCTTCTCTGGAAAAATGACAAAGATTTTAGTTCCTTCTTCAAATGTTCCAGGAAAATACTGACTTTGACAGTTAGGATCACATTTCCTGGCTTTTCTTCTGGGATTTTGTTCCTTCAAGATCTGGCTCTCTTAGTAGCTCTGTAAGGCTTCAAACAGATGTTCTTTACATTTTACCCAATATTTATTCTTGTTCTTGGTAGGAGATTGGTGTGCTGCAAGCTAATCTCTTATAGTAAGAAGCCTTGTTGACTTATTTTAAATTTTGCAGTCTCATTAACATGCAAACTTTCCAAAACATTGACAGTGTTTTCCCTAAAGGTAGCTCACAAAAATCCAAATTTTTCAGGTTACGCACATGACGAAAACTATATTTCCCATTCTATTCCCAGCTCTGAGCCACACAATAAGACTATAAGGTAAAGACAGGAAGAGAGTGGTTATGTGAAAAAGTAGGTGACAAGGGGATATTAAAGCCTTTAGGAGCTACATCATCATCATCATCACCATCATCATCATCATCACCATAATACAAATGGCAGTAAGGGAGAGGTATTGGCAACAGTTTTAAAATACCCAGTACCTTCCATGCAAAAAAAAAGGAGGAAAAAGAAAAAGAAAAAAATTCAGAAACTTTGACCAATGACTTCAATACATAAGGAAACTAGCTCATCCACATTATGTTGATCATTCAGGTTGAGGCAATTTGGTCCCCTGGAAAAAGCCTCAAGAGAGGTAATGTCTCCCTTATTTATGGAGTCAGGACATTCCAAGTCTACGTTTTAATATCTGTATGATTTTTGATACGTTACTTAGTTTTTTTTTCTTTTCCAGTCAATTTTAATTATAACAGTAAGCAACAAGTTCAATATTTCTAGTAGCAAGGGGTTTGACAACAGATACAGAGCAAAGGGAAAAAATGAATGAAGAGTTTTATAACTACATGTGTCAGGAATTGCCAGAGGTGCCATAAAGTAAATATTCTCAATCCCACTTATTCAATGAGAAAAGAGAGGCTAAGGGGGAATAATAGCCTTTCCAGGGGTGGCACAGTTGTAAGTGGACTATTGTTAGGGTTTGGTTTAGATCTGTTTGACAATAAAATGATCAGACTCCTTCCACTCTCCCACGTAAGATCCCAACACACATATACATACACAGATGCGCGCACGCACACACACACACACTGTATGTACACATATATAGATACACATGGATATATATACACACACACAATATAAACTTCACATATACAGAACATGATTTTCAAAAGTCAAGAATTAAGTTACAAAGGTCTCACAGCTGATGATTCAGAATTCTAAAGCTCTTTTTCTTACTTTTAAGTTCCTTTGGTATTAATTCGGATCCTATAGACTCTTTTTTTTTTCTGTTACTTACAGTCTCTAGTTTATGTTGATTTCATCCCTCCCCCAATGCCTCCTCATTTTTAACATCTTGCAAAGTTGACATTCGCTTGTTCTCCCTCATGAAAGAACATATTTGTACATTTTATCATAATTGTTGAACACTCTAGATTTCACCAAGTTACACAGTCCCATTCTTTATCTTTCCTCCTTTTTCTGGTGTCTCACGTGCTCCCAACCTTCCTCTCTCAACCGTATTCATAGTTATCTTTGTTCATTGTACTTACCTTGCTGTGCTACCATCTCCCCCAAAAAATTGTGTTCCAAACCTCTCACTCCTGTCTTCTCCTATCACTCTGTAGTGCTCCCTTTAGTATTTCCTGTAGGGTGGGTGTCGTGTTCACAAAGTCTATCATTGTCTGTTTGTTGGAAAATATTTTGAGCTCTCCCTCATATTTGAAGGACAGTTTTGCTGGATATAGGATTCTTGGTTGGTGGTTTTTCTCTTTCAGTATCTTGAATATATCACCCCACTCCCTTCTTGCCTCCAAGGTTTCTGCTGAGAGATCCGCACATAGTCTTATTAAGCTTCCTTTATATGTGACGGATCACTTTTCTCTTGCTGCTTTCAGGATTCTCTTTGTCTTTGACATTTGATAATCTGATTATTAAATGTCTTGGCGTAGGCCTATTCAGATCTATTCTGTTTGGAGTACGCTGCACTTCTTGGATCTGTAATTTTATGTCTTTCATAAGAGATGGGAAATTTTCATTGATTATTTCCTCTATTATTGCTTCTGACCCTTTTCCCTTCTCTTCTCCTTCTGGGACACCAGTGATAAGTACATTCTTGTATTTAATTTCATCCTTAAGTTCCCGGAGATGTTGCTCATATTTTTTCATTCTTTTCTTCATCTGCTCCTTTGAGTGTAGGCTTTCAGGTGTTTTGTTCTCCAGTTCCTGAGTGTTTTCTTCTGCCTCTTGAGATCTGCTGTTGTATGTTTCCACTGTGTCTTTTGTCTCTTGTGTTGTGCTTTCATTTCCATAGATTCTGCTGGCTGTTTTTTTTGAGCTTTCGATTTCTGCCTTATGTATGCCCAGTATTTTCTTTATAGCCTTTACCTCTTTTGCCATATCTTCTCTAAACTTTTTTAATTGATTTAGCATTAGTTGTTTAAATTCCTGTATCTCAATTGAAGTGTAAGTTTGTTCCTTTGACTGGGCCATAACTTCATTTTTCCTAGTGTAGGTTGTAGTTTTTTGTTGTCTAGGCATCTGACCTCCTAGGCCACCCCAATCAGGTTTTCCCAGAAGAGAACAGGCTCAGGTCACAGAAGGAGGAAATATTCAGTGTCCAGTATGCTTGATGGTTCTTCTTAGAGGATTGACACACCTGTGCTTTTCTGCCTGGCAGGTGCACCTGTCAGCCTGTCAGGGCTGGTGTAAGGGGGTGTGGTCTACAGCTCTCCTCCCCCAGGCTTTGGGGTCTGGTTCTGGTAAGGCAGGTAGTAGAGCTGGGCCCCTCCCTTTCCTCTTCAAAAGCTATGCCCCCTTCAGAGGGGTTATTTGCATATAAATAGATTCTTTGTTCCTCTGACTCAGAGTGCTGAGATTTTAAAATGGCTGAGGCTTTCTCTACTGCGAAGAGCTGCGAGCTGAAAACAGCTGAGGCTTTCTCCTCTGAGCTGCCCAGGTTGAGAGAGAGAGAAAGGGACAGAAAGCTCCCAGATTCACCCATTGGCCAGAGATAGCACCTGATCCTCTGGGCTTCCCGCCCTGAGACAGATACGTCCCCTGACTCTCTCAAGTCAGTCATCACCAAAAGCCTCTGTCTGCTTGCTGGGGATTCGCTGTCTGTATTGAGCAGTTAACATTAAAACCCCAGTTGGAGCTGGGCTGACGTCCACTAGCTTGTTTGGAAAGTTCTGCTCTCTAGCACCACAAGGCTTCCGTGAGGGAGGGGTTCTCGGCTCTTGGCACAGATCTGCAGTTTTACTTACAGATTTTATGCTGCGATCTCGGGCATTCCTCCCAATTCAGGTTGGTGTATGATGAGTGGACAGTCACGTTTGTCTCCCCGCAGTTATTCCAGGTTATTTACTAGTTTTTTGGTAGTTTATGAATTGTTACGGGGGACTAACTGGCTTCCACTCCTCTCTATGCTGCCATCTTAGCTCCTCTCTCTGTTACTTACTTTTTGCATGCAGAACTATTCCACTACCACGTAACGGCTAGAATGATTTTAATATAGGCAACTTGCACCTCAGCCACTCCTTATTTTTGAAACCTCCCAATGGATTTTCATCACATTTGGATTAGAATACAATTTACCTTGCCAAAACAAATGCTCTACCTCAGCCAGTAAAACTTGTCCCTCATACTGGGAATCTACCTCAGAAGTCTTTTATCTTTTCTGTAGTCATAACCTTTGCTTGTCCCATTCCTTCTGCTGAGAACTTTCTTCCTGATCTTTACTGGGGCACATTCTCATTGCTCAGGTATATATGCTTGTGTTCTCTCCCGAGAATTGCCTTCCCTGACCCCTTGCTAGAAGGCATCCCCAACTTACAACATCGTTCTAGCACAAAGTTCTATTTTATTGTTTTCATAACATTTATTGCTCTTTGGAATAATCTTGTTCTCTCATTTATTTACATATTTATTTCCAGTCTGCTTTCCCCACCCCCAGAATGCAAGCTCCATGAGAGCAGGGACCTTGCCTGTCTTTTTCTCCATTAATCTCCTGTTCCTAGAACAGTGTTTGTTATGGCACCTAGAACAGAGTTGATGCAGGGAGCCAATGAAGTCTTGCAAAGATTAAATAAAATTAGACATGCAATGCCTGGTTAAATAGCAGCTGTTCAACAAATACTATTTTTCTTCATCTTTACTTCTTATTTTAAATCCACTTCTTACAAAGGCCCCCATCCTGTGCCTGATGCCCCTATGAGTAGAATACCAGCCTTACTTCATGCTTCCCTTCTTTGCTGCAGAGAAGAGCAACTCCTTCAGTCGCCAACTTGTTAACTCACTTCGGGTCTGCCTCTCATGACTCATTTCAAGTTGATTATGAAATAGTTCGGCATCTGTGATATGTCAAATATGTATGTTTTAAACTGGGTTCCAATACCTTGATTACACTCACAGCCAGTGACCCCTACTGGAAGGATAAAGTGTGAGCTATTTCCATGAAGGTGGGTGAAAAGAAGCTCACTCAGCCGTGGAGGGCACTCAGATGTAGTCTGCCAATTGCTTTCTCAGGGAGCCGCATTGAACCAAGACAGCGTCCAGCTGCTCTGTGGCCATCACAGGCCCTGGGCCCTGCCTTTTAGGTTGGGTAAAGTGCAATGAATCTGGCTCTTCATTCATAAGGGGAGTTGGATAAGCTCCAAAATAATAAACAGATAATGAGATTGACTGAGTGTGTGTGTGGGGTTGAGTTGGGGATCACTGACGATAATTAATTAAGAATGGAGATGGTGTCAAAAACTGTTGTTGAAAACAGAGAGAGCAATGAGAGGTGTCAGTGCTTCAGAGGCAGGTTTTTACAACCTCTTCATAGGCTTTGGAGCAAGACAGATCAGGGATTGACCACATATTAGCAATACAAACTTGGTCAAGTTGGTATGAGATAAAAGATAATATATGCAAAGTGTTTAATATTGTTTCAGACATATAGTTAGCACTCACTTCATGGGATCTATTGTTATTCAGACCAGTTCTACATCCCTTGTGAAAGTTCACAAACCAAGGCATTTATGAAAGCTAGTATCTTTTCATTTTTCCCTTCTAGAATTAATGGGTGATCCTATCTACCTACTACTAATAAGCCCAGATGCATTATCAGAGACAAGGACAGGTTTTGACAAGGCACAATGGAAGAATGTCAGTTTCCTGTGGTGAGCTCTTGGTTCCCGTGCTGTTCACTGGCATCTAATCCACTTTCAACTCTCACATCTAACAGCACTAGCAGGATTGAGTGGACTCAAATACAGAACAGAATCCCACTGGGCATTATTGATACTTTGTCTTCATTGACACCTTCAGTTATCCACATGTCAAAATCCTCGTTCAGGAGGAGCATATTATTTCCTTGTGACAAAAGATTCTGATGGTAATATGAGTGATGGCTTTGAATATGGGTGTTCTGTACAATTATTGAGGATAAATCTAACTCTGCATGCCACAAGATCATGCAGAATCTGTATGTTCTGTACATCCCTGTCCATATATGCATGTTATCCCTTAACTATATGTAAGTGTGTTTGTATGTGTATATATGGGTACGTCTTAAATATAAGTATATATGTGTGTTTGTGTGTGTGTGGTATGTGATTTATCTGGAAAATATCTCTAAAATGCCATTAGAGAATGCTTTCTTTCCAAGGGTCTTCATCATGTACAAATCAGAACACAGGACTCAAGAAACCAGGATTGAAATTTAAGTTAGTTCTTCTACCTCTCTGAACCTTAGTTTCCTCATATGAAGTTAAAGTTATGGAACCTCATATGCAAATTGGGAATAAATTATCTAAATCACAGGATCCTTAGAAGTTGATGACCCATCAGAACCCTTCCTATCACATAATAGGTGCTCAAAAAAAAAATTCCCTCATTCCCTTCCTCACTCTCTTTCCCCCTTCCTTTAGGCAAAGTCACTTCAACTGTAAATGGTCTCAATGGCATCAAAAACTTCTATATAACATGATAATTTCCAATTTGGAGGGATCTTTTTTTTTTAAAAAACCAATGAATATCTAGAATGCTAAGAGGAGAATGAAAGTTGGAATTGGTGATAGCAGCTATCTAGTTTACGATTTATCATCAGGTTCAGTCGTGGGTTAGTCCAGGTCCTTGGAAAAACAGATGCCAAGATGGAATTAAATATTCAAGAAATGAATCACAGGAAATACCTGTGAAAGAAAAATGGGAAGAGCACTGGTGAGCCCGGGAGAACTGACAAACCATGATACAAGTCTGATTCTGAGGGAAGGAAGAAAGGAACGCTGAATGGAAGCAAATTAGGCCACTGTGAAGTTCTAATGAAAGTTAGACAAGACCATTGGGGCAGCCTTGAGTCAAAGTCACCAGTCAGAGGAATGGGAAGTGTGGCCTCTGTGCAAACACAGTGATGGATTTCAAAGCACAGAAGCTGCAATCGGGGATATGAGAAGAGTGTTCTCATGTGGCCACATGCAGATGGGGGGAAGCAAGCGTGTGCCCTGAGCAGGATGGCAGCTTTGTTATGCATGGCCAAGCTCCTTCTTCTCATCAGACGATGCAGTATCACTAAGCACGTGCGGTTTCAGGACGCTGTGTAACCATAGTTTATGGAGCTGTGGTGGAGTTCTTGGCAGTGGCATTAGAAATATAAGGTGCTTAAGCCATCAGCGCACTGGGATTTAAAAGGATGAAGTTCAGTGTTGCGGGTAGATACACAAGTTTTCTGGAGTTAGAGAGAATGGATTGGAAGCTTAGCTCTAATACTGATTGACTATGTGACCCTGGGAAAGTTACAACCTGACTGAGTTTCTGTTTATTTATAAACTAGGCACCATGACCACTTCAGTAGAGCTTTGTAAGAATTAAATTAGGGTTAAATGGCAAGAAATCAGAATTTATTGAGTTTAGTATATGCTAGAAACTGTTTTAAGCACTCTATCTTGGTTACCTTTAGTCATCCTGGCAAACAAGCATTTCTATACAAGTGTTAGGTTGTAACACGCATTATCACCATTAGCAAATGACCATGAATTACTCTCTCTATTCACAACAAAACTATTTATTACTCTCTTAATATGATTACGATGTCTTTAGAATTAATATTGAATGTACATAGTTCAGGGAGCTCAGGAGAATATGTAGACATTTGAATAACAGAAGTCTCTTTAGAATGTCTCAAGGTACACCATGCAGGCAATATCCTACTCAGATGGTGCATCTGAACTCCCTTCCTGGACAAGTAGAAAGTTGGAATCTGAAAACTAAACTTGAGTCCCAGGAGCTGGCATAGCCAAGGGAGGAATGGTGAATGTGGAGCATTTTGTACTTCCAGCTCCTGACTGTAGAACTCAGGGTTATGCTGTCTTAAGTCTTTGGGGATTTAAGCCTAACCTTAGGACGAGAAGGATGAGATTAAGGACCCCAGCTGATTCCAACTATATTTAATGGTCCTGAGATGGAAACAGATGTGTCAGTGACTGCTCATAGATCTTGAGAGACTGGAATGAGTATGGGGGAGTGGCTGGGGGGATGAACATTCTAGTTGGCTACTCCAAGCACTAAATATTTATTGCAGATCTTTGGGAGAGCTGTGTGGTCTCTGGCGATTTTGCTGCTGTCCCTTTGCAGCAGTGAGAAGGGATAAATCACAATAGAGCACAGTCCCCTTGGAGCCTCTGCTTTCCCAGGTGGCTTAAATGGAAAGTTACTCATCTCAGGAAGCTCCCTGGGGCACAAGTGGCTGCCAGTCTATTAAAGCAAGGGAAAGAGAATTAGAAACACCTTCTTATTTTGAGGGTGCAATAACCTGCCCTATAAATCCAGCCCTGCTGGTAATCTTTAGCCTATATGGGAAACAACTGCTGTTTTTGGAGTTGCATTGAGAATAGGCTACATTATTACTTCTCGAGCCAGAAGTGAGGCTAATTCTCCAAGAACATTTGGGAAGATGCATTACCTTCTCAGCTCTGTGACTGGTGTAGCAAACAGAATGGTCCTCCAAAGGAGGCAGGTATAGATCTAAATGATTGGGGTTTAAAATGCACCATGATAAAGAAAATTATATCTGGAGGATCTCTAGAAGTAAGCATATGTTTGTCAGGCAGTCTCTCCCAAATGGGGTCCCCAGAGCTAGCATTTTGCAGGACTTTTATATTAAAACATTGTTCCAAGGTCAAAGAGTTTGGGGACCTGTGTTAAAGAGCTCTAAAGCAATCACTGTGAAATTCCTCTGAACCTTATTGCAAATCTGTAGGAGAGACAATGGTAGGCAATATCTCCTAAAATTATTTGATCAGGGGCTATCTTCCCCCACCCCTTCCTTTTGAGAAGGACACCGAGTAACATGTCTTGGGCTGTGTGCCATATAGAAAACGGCTTGAAATGTGTTGTTCTGTGTTAATATGAATTATTGACGGTTTGATTGCTACTGCAATTATTTGAGTCCTAACAGAGTGAGCTATCTGACAATAACTTCTCATCCAACATAATTTTACTTTATCTAAATCAGACCCATCCTACCCTGATGCATGGGCAAACAAAATTTCCTATTTGTAGCAGAGGAGTGACTTTGCCCCAAAGCAAAAAGCTACTTAATTATCCAGGATCAACCTACTAGCATGAGGCAAATGCCCACCAATTAAGTATTATGATTGTGCATTACTGCTGGGATCTCCTGTTACTGGGATTTATTTTTCCACATTATCCCAGGCATTTGGAGCCACATCCCCACTCATCTTCAATAAGTGACTTTTCAGGTTATAAAACACAATGTGTTTAATGACAGGAAAAGAAGAGAAAGGCAGGAATGGGATGACAGCCTGGCCATCTGGATATGTTGGTCTACACGATTACTCATAAGACAACTCAAATAAGCAAAAGCCGTGGATGGTCATTAAAAGCATCTTGTGTTCTCGCTGGATTGTAAAAAAACTGTTTCTTTTGATGACAATGGATCTGTGTCATCTATTCAAGGGTAATCACAAAAGGGGTCAATAATAACTCCATTAATCATCAAAGAGCACAAGCAGTTTTGGCAGAAACCCTTTTTCCAGGTGCTTTACACAGCGAGAGACTCACGTTAGGAAACACTTGTCAAAATCAAACAGTTCCTCTCTGCATCAGCTACCCCAGGCTTCTAGCAATTAGTTGGCATGTCCCTTTGGCCTGAAGACTTTTTTTCTTTTGGTCTCTACAGAGTGTTCCAGGGCCTGAGAGGCAGGGTAATATATGCCCTCAGGAGGCTTTCAGTCTGTGCTCTTCAAGGTTTTTGAAATTGCAGATGTCCTTACTGGAGAGAATGGAGTCCTTTGCCTAAGCTTATTACATAGAAAAGTTGATAGCCTCTTTATGGCCTTTACCAAATTGGCACTGCTTCATTGCTTAGAGCATTCTCATTTCCTAGGAAGGGTGGGGCACAAGAGAAGGGTTTGCTGCCTGGGACACATAGTAGGGCCACCGTCTCTCATAAGTCTGTGCCCACAACCCTCTCCATGTGGCCCAGGGCCAAACCAGCCAAACCACATGGGTCTCTCTGGTGGCATTTTGGCCAAAGGGAAAAGAGACTCAGTAGTGACGGGATGGGGGGGGGGGTCCCTGAACTACTGCCTACCTTCTTTCCTTGTCCCTCATGATCTTTAAGCCCTATTTATTAATATTTATTTTACATATGGTATAAGTTCAGGTGGATTCATTCAAAACCAACTATGTTTTGTTGACCTCCTAGGTACAAGACCCAGCTCCAGGTCCTGCAGACACCGAAGTAAACAGAACAGACAGCAACACTGTGCCCCATCCCCAGCTCTATAACTAGGTATAGGTAGTTGTGTCATAAATACTATTGGCTAGTTCTTATTGAGTTGTTTGCAATGAATCAGATACCATTCTGATGGTATTATATCTGCTCACATAACACTCACCCTGTGAGCTGGTATGACTATCATCCCCTTTTCAAAAATGAGCAAATCAAGTTAACTAAAAAAAAAAAAGAGCATTAAAACCTTCTTGTGTTCTCGCTGGATTGTAAAAAAACTGTTTCTTTTGATGACAATGGATCTGTGTCATCTATTCAAGGGTAATCACAAAAGGGGATTTCAACCAAGAAATCTGACTCCAGAGTCTACGTGCTCAGACAGTGTGCTTATTCCTGACCCTACCTGAGTTTCACCAGCAATATTCAAACCTGTTATGAAGTCCATAAGTTGTATCTGATATTCCACCATTATAGCTTCATTTCTTTAATGTTATCCCCTATGTCTGTTGTTCATTGGCCTATGGAATGATCTTGTAAAGAGTGTGCATTCTTCCTGGGCTTTCTAAGAAAAGTCCAGAAGTATCTGGTGGAGGTGCTATACACTAGAGTTATTAAAAACACAGCCCATGAGGTTAAATGCATCTGGTTTTAGTCTCCACATCCCTGTCTTACGTAGTGTTACCTCATTCAAGTTACTTAATGTCTAACTCTCAGTATCCTACTCTATGATATGGAGGTGACCAAAGCACCTACTTTTTGGAGGATTTAATAATATAATGAATGCTGTGAGGATTAAATGAGATCATGCCACCTCTCTGCCTAAAACACTGAACAAAACAAACTTTGCATGCTTTTTGCCTCTTTGCTTGAATGGCTGCCTCAGTTTTATCTGTTAGGTTTCAGTTTTCAATTATTAGATTACCCTAATAATTGCTTCATAGCATTTATCAAAATCAGAAAGTATTTTATTTATTCCCTTTCATATTATGTCTCTCATTAAACTAGAAAGTAAAATCTATTCCAGAAGGAACTGTATCTTTCGGACCCACCATCCTAAAAAACTTTCTAAAATGGAGCCTGACATATATACAGTTTACTAAACAAATATTTGCAAAATGAATACACACAGAGTCTTTCAAAAAATCTCATTACAGTTTAGCTATGTTCTTTGTGGTCTTCATCAGACCTGTTCAAGACTTCCTCCTTTTGCCCATTCCACCACTTCTGTTGACTGAATTTCCTTCTTCTGAGCAGCACTTGTGCTCCCTTTCATTTAGACTCCTACTTGGACAGCTAAGTTTCCTCCCTCTGAAGATCTCATGCACCATTTTCAGGGGTAGGAAGGTCATAGCTTTCCCGCTGCCAAGCAGTATCCTAGGGGTCCCAGCCCATGCCATCCCAGCTTCCTCCTGGTTTTCATCTGAGTGTTTTAATACTGCTTAAAGTTAAATAGGCTTGGAAACAGTACTTTATGAAGACATTTCCTTTCTTAGTGTAAATAATTTATTGGGTGCTTTTCCAACTTGATATCTATTTGAGGCACAAATTTTAATAGAGGAAAGAGATGGAAAATAGATGGTCATGGATATTGGGTGAATAGTTGGAATGGAGGGCCCAGAGACAGAAACTTAGAAAGGAAATTCTGTAACGGATTTTTCCAGTTGACTCCTCAAAACTGAAAACTCTCCTTAGCTGTCTCATGCCTGGGTCTAACTCAGCATTTCCAAAATTAAAATGTGTCCTTATCCTTTCTCCCCAGATATGTTTGTAACCCTGTGCTCCCCACTCAGTCACACAAACAGAAATCTGGGAGCCTTTTGAAATGTTCCCTTTTCTTCACCTCCTATAATCGAGTGAACTCCAGGTTCTAGTACTTTTGCTGGTCTGTCTTCACAGTCACTGAATTGGATCAGACCTTAAGGGATCGTGGATGACGGCATGAGTCTATTGACTGAGCCCACTATAGAGTCTTCCTCCTCTAATTGTTATTTATTTTGTTGCTCAAATTGTTCAAGCTTTGGTTATTGGGAGTTCTTTGAGTTGGTGCCTGTGTCCCTTTGTTTTTTTATTAGAGAAATTGTAAGTTTACAGAAAAATCATGCAGAAAATACAAAGTTGCCATATACCCCATCTCCGTTATTACCACTTTGCATTAGTCTTGTGCATTTGTTACAGTTGATGAAAGAATATTCTTATAATAACAGCACATTGTTTTTCTCTTGCAGCTTGCAGAACTCTCTCTTTATCCTTGGCATTTGACAGTTTCACTACCACATGTCTGGGCATGGTTCTCATCAAGTATACACTGTTTGGGTTCTTTGGGATTCTTGGTTGTGCATATTCATCTTTCTTTAAATTTGGGAAGCTTTCCATCATTATTTCTTTGAATATCCCTTCTTCCCTTTTCTCTCTTTCTTCTTCTGGAGCACCCATAATGTGTATATTGGTATGAGTGATGGCCTAAGAGTCCACACAGGACTCTTTAAATTTTCTCTTTCTACTACTCAGCATGAATAATTTCAATTGTATTGTTTTGTTTTTTAGTTCACTTATTCTTTCTTCTTCCAGCTCCAGTCTATTACTGAAGCCCTATAGGAAATTTTTTGGTTCAGTTTTTGTAGTCTACAGTTCCAGTATTTCTAATTGGTTCCTTTTTAAAATGTGTCCTCCTAATTGAGATTCTCATATTGTTCATTCATCATTTTCCTGATATGCTTTAGTTCTTTTTCCATATTCTCTTTTATCTCCTTGAGCTTATTGAGGGTCTTTTTTTAAGATATAAGTTTTTCTTTTTGTTGAAAATCTGATCTTTGTTGATGGTTTCTGGATTTTTTTCTTGTTCCTTGGATGGGCCATCATTTTCTAGTTCTTTCTTTGTCTTGAAATCTTTTGTTGCACACTGTACACTGTAATATTTTAATGTGTTGACTCTGGTGTTTAGTCCCTGAGCTGTATGTTACTTAAGTTTGTATCCAGATAGTGATTTGATAGAGAGTTCTTTGAGTGGCAATAGCTAACAATGATAAACAAACCAATGCCTAAAACAAAAACAAACAAATACACCTTTCACGGTCTTTGCAAATTGGCTCTGCATTGGCCAGTGCTCTCCTTCAGTGTTTAGCCACCCTATCAGGAAGATGAGTCTGAGTTGAATGTGAAGTGTAGGGTCCTGTCCATCTTTTTTGAGCCAGAATCTAGTCCTGTGCTTGTGCTCACTTAAGGCCTTAGGAACCCATCAGTTTATAGGACTCCATATATCCCCTCTATTCTCTGTGAAATAGACTTTCCCCTTTCCTGGGTACTCTATTATATATCTTAAATCCAGTAAATACTTTGCCCCGGGCTACTTTGACTTAATTGTTTCTTACACTGCTTTAGCAATATATAAGCTGTTTCTGCCAGCTGGGCAAATTGTGGGAATTGAGATCTTGTTCATTTTAATAGCTGAATAGTATTCCATTTAAGGATGGATCATGGTCTGTTCATTCGTTCACCTCTTGAAGGACATCTTAGTTGTTTCTATTTTTTTTTTTTTGGCAGTTATGAATAAAGCTATAAATATTGTGTGCAAGTTGTTGTGGGAATATAATTTTTCAACTTGTGTAAATAGGTAGGAATGTGATTGTTGAAATTTATGGTAAAACTATATTTAACTACAGGTAATAATTTGATATTCTTTCCAATTTCACTCTACTCTCACCTCTTAACTCAGGTCCATGGCTGTCCCCTCTGCCTGGAATGCTTTGCCTGGTTTCCTTTTTATTTGTCCAATTCCTCCTTGCTGAAACATTGCTCAAGAGCCTCATTTCCTTGCAATCCTTTCCAACACCCTCCCCTAAGACTAAGTTTCATATTATTATCTATTCTATGTATATTCCTCTCTCATCTATCACACACCATTGTAGTTTTTTGTATTGTTATCTTCTTCCCTTATGACTCAAAGAACCCTTTTAGGGAAAGTGCCCTATCTCTCATATCTATAACTCCAATTTCTAGTACTAGCTCCACTATGTTGTGGGGACCCATTAAGTGAGTGTTAAATCAACGTTTCTTGCATATGCCATGAAAAATTTTTATCTACTTCCAAGTTTAATTTTTCCTGGGTCACCTATGTTTGGTATAGCTTAATTTGGTTGATATTTACATGTTGCTTAAAAGTTAAGCTAGACAGTTCCCAGGAGGCCTCGCGCGAAGCGGCTTGGAAGTGGGCAGCCTGGAAGTCATTCGGGACACCGGGACTGGCGGCGTCTCCAGCGAGGGGCGCAGGGCCAGATGCCGCGGTGGTGGGACCCGCAGGGCGGGCAGCTGGGAAGCCCAGGCACTGAGGATAAGGCAGTGAAGCAGCCAGTCAGAAAACCCTTCCTTTGAAAACCGAGTAAGGAAAGTAGGTAGAAAGCCAGGAACTGCGTGGACTGGACACCACAGAGCAATCTGACTTTGGGCATATTTCATAAAACACTCATGAAAACGTGGAACTGCTGATATCAGCAAAATCTGTAAGTTTTTGCGGCCAGGGGACCCGCGCCCCTCCCTGCCAGGCTCAGTCCCGGGGGAGGAGGGGCTGTCAGCTCCGGGAAGGAGAAGGGAGAACTGCAGTGGCAGCCCTTATCGGAAACTCATTCTACTGATTCAAACTCCAACCACAGATAGACTGAGACCAGACACCAGAGAATCTGAGAGCAGCCAGCCCAGCAGAGAGGAAACAGGCATAGAAAAAAAACAACACGAAAAACTCCAAAATAAAAGCGGAGGATTTTTGGAGTTCTGGTGAACATAGAAAGGGGAAGGGCAGAGCTCAGGCCCTGAGGTGCATATGCAAATCCCTAAGAAAAGCTGATCTCTCTGCCCTGTGGACCTTTCCTTAATGGCCCTAATTGCTTTGTCTCTTAGCATTTCAATAGCCCATTAGATCTCTGAGGAGGGCCCTTTTTTTTTAATCCTTTTTTCTTTTTCTAAAATAATTACTCTAAGAAGCCCAATACAGAAAGCTTCAAAGACTTGCAATTTGGGCAGGTCAAGTCAAGAGCAGAACTAAGAGAGCTCTGAGACAAAAGGCAATAATCCAGTGGCTGAGAAAATCCACTAAACACCACAACTTCCCAAGAAAAGGGGGGTGTCCGCTCACAGCCATCATCCTGATGGACAGGAAACACTCCTGCCCATCTCCAGCCCCTTAGCCCAGAGCTGCCCCAGACAGCCCAGTGTGATGGAAGTGCTTTGAATAACAGGCACACACCACAAAACTAGGCATGGACATTAGCCTTCCCTGCAACCTCAGCTGATTGTCCCAGAGTTGGGAAGGTGGAGCAGTGTGAATTAACAAAGCCCCATTCAGCCATCATTTGAGCAGACTGGGAGCCTCCCTACACAGCCCAGCAGCCCAGAACTGCCCTGGGGGGACGGCACTCACCTGTGACATAGCACAGTCATCCCTCAACAGAGGACCTGGGGTGCACGGCCTGGAAGAGGGGCCCACTTGCAAGTCTCAGGAGCCATACGCCAATACCAAGGACTTGTGGGTCGGTGGCAGAGACAAACTGTGGCAGGACTGAACTGAAGGGTTAGACTATTGCAGCAGCTTTAAAACTCTAGGATCACCAGGGAGATTTGATTGTTAGGGCCACCCCCCCTCCCTGACTGCCCAGAAACACGCCCCATATACAGGGCAGGCAACACCAACTACACACGCAAGCTTGATACACCAATTGGACTCCACAAGACTCACTCCTCCACTCACCACAAAGGCTAAGCAGGGGAGAACTGGCTTGTGGAGAACAGGTGGCTCGTGGACGCCACCTGCTGGTTAGTTAGAGAAAGTGTACTCCACGAAGCTGTAGATCTGATAAATTAGAGATAAGGACTTCAATTGGTCTACAAATCCTAAAACAACCCTATCAAGTTCAGCAAATGCCAAGAGGCCAAAAACAACAGAAAATTATAAAGCATATGAAAAAACCAGACGATGTGGATAACCCAAGCCCAAGCACCCAAATCAAAAGATCAGAAGAGACACAGCACCTAGAGCAGCTACTCAAAGAACTAAAGATGAACAATGAGACCATAGTATGGGATACAAAGGAAATCAAGAAGACCCTAGAAGAGCATAAAGAAGACATTGCAAGACTAAATAAAAAAATGGATGATCTTATGGAAATTAAAGAAACTGTTGACCAAATTAAAAAGATTCTGGACACTCATAGTACAAGACTAGAGGAAGTTGAACAACAAATCAGTGACCTGGAAGATGACAGAATGGAAAATGAAAGCATAAAAGAAAGAATGGGGAAAAAAATTGAAAAAATCGAAATGGACCTCAGGGATATGATAGATAATATGAAACGTCCGAATATAAGACTCATTGGTGTCCCAGAAGGGGAAGAAAAGGGTAAAGGTCTAGGAAGAGTATTCAAAGAAATTGTTGGGGAAAACTTCCCAAATCTACTAAACAACATAAATACACAAATCATAAATGCTCAGCGAACTCCAAATAGAATAAATCCAAATAAACCCACTCCGAGACATATACTGATCACACTGTCAAACACAGAAGAGAAGGAGCAAGTTCTGAAAGCAGCAAGAGAAAAGCAATTCACCACATACAAAGGAAACAGCATAAGACTAAGTAGTGACTACTCAGAAGCCACCATGGAGGCAAGAAGGCAGTGGCACGATATATTTAAAATTCTGAGTGAGAAAAATTTCCAGCCAAGAATACTTTATCCAGCAAAGCTCTCCTTCAAATTTGAGGGAGAGCTTAAATTTTTCACAGACAAAGAAATGCTGAGAGAATTTGCTAACAAGAGACCTGCCCTACTGCAGATACTAAAGGGAGCCCTACAGACAGTGAAACAAAGAAAGGACAGAGAGACTTGGAGAAAGGTTCAGTACTAAAGAGATTCGGTATGGGTACAATAAAGGATATTAATAGAGAGAGGGAAAAATATGACAAACGTAAACCAAAGGATAAGACGGCTGATTCACGAAATGCCTTCACGGTTATAACGTTGAATGTAAATGGATTAAACTCCCCAATTAAAAGATATAGATTCGCAGAATGGATCAAAAAAAATGAACCATCAATATGTTGCATACAAGAGACTCATCTTAGACACAGGGACACAAAGAAACTGAAAGTGAAAGGATGGAAAAAAATATTTCATGCAAGCTACAGCCAAAAGAAAGCAGGTGTAGCAATATGAATCTCAGATAAAATAGACTTCAAATGCAGGGATGTTTTGAGAGACAAAGAAGGCCACTACGTACTAATAAAAGGGGCAATTCAGCAAGAAGAAATAACAATCGTAAATGTCTATGCACCCAATCAAGGTGCCACAAAATACATGAGAGAAACACTGGCAAAACTAAAGGAAGCAATTGATGTTTCCACAATAATTGTGGGAGACTTCAACACATCACTCTCTCCTATAGATAGATCAACCAGACAGAAGACCAATAAGGAAATTGAAAACCTAAACAATCTGATAAATGAATTAGATTTAACAGACATATACAGGACATTACATCCCAAATCACCAGGATACACATACTTTTCTAGTGCTCACGGAACTTTCTCCAGAATAGATCATATGCTGGGACATAAAACAAGCCTCAATAAATTTAAAAAGATTGAAATTATTCAAAGCACATTCTCTGACCACAATGGAATACAATTAGAAGTCAATAACCATCAGAGACTTAGAAAATTCACAAATACCTGGAGGTTAAACAACACACTCCTAAACAATCAGTGGGTTAATGAAGAAATAGCAAGAGAAATTGCTAAATATATAGAGACGAATGAAAATGAGAACACAACATACCAAAACCTATGGGATGCAGCAAAAGCAGTGCCAAGGGGGAAATTTATAGCACTAAACGCATATATTAAAAAGGAAGAAAGAGCCAAAATCAAAGAACCAATGGATCAACTGAAGAAGCTAGAAAGTGAACAGCAAACCAATCCTAAACCAAGTAGAAGAAAAGAAATAACAAGGATTACAGCAGAAATAAATGACATAGAGAACCAAAAAACAATAGAGAGGATAAATATCACCAAAAGTTGGTTCTTTGAGAAGATCAACAAGATTGACAAGCTCCTAGCTAGACTGACAAAATCAAAAAGAGAGAAGACGCATATAAACAAAATAATGAATGAAAAAGGTGACATAACTGCAGATCCTGAAGAAATTAAAAAAATTATAAGAGGATACTATGAACAACTGTATGGCAACAAACTGGATAATGTAGAAGAAATGGACAATTTCCTGGAAACATATGAACAACCTAGACTGACCAGAGAAGAAATAAAAGACCTCAACCAACCCATCACAAGCAAAGAGATCCAATCAGTCATCAAAAATCTTCCCACAAATAAATGCCCAGGGCCAGATGGCTTCACAGGGGAATTCTACCAAACTTTCCAGAAAGAAATGACACCACTCTTACTCAAACTCTTTCAAAACATTGAAGAAAATGGAACACTACCTAACTCATTTTATGAAGCTAACATCAATCTAATACCAAAACCAGGCAAAGATGCTACAAAAAAGGAAAACTTCCGGCCAATCTCCCTAATGAATATAGATGCAAAAATCCTCAACAAAATACTTGCAAATCGAATCCAAAGACACATTAAAAAAATCATACACCATGACCAAGTGGGGTTCATTCCAGGCATGCAAGGATGGTTCAAGATAAGAAAATCAATCAATGTATTACAACACATTAAAAACTCGAAAGGGAAAAATCAATTGATCATCTCAATAGATGGTGAAAAAGCATTTGACAAAATCCAACATCCGTCTTTGATAAAAACACTTCAAAAGGTAGGAATTGAAAGAAACTTCCTCAACATGATAAAGAGCATATATGAAAAACCCACAGCCAGCATAGTACTCAATGGTGAGAGACTGAAAGCCTTCCCTCTAAGATCAGGAACAAGACAAGGATGCCCGCTGTCACCACTGTTATTCAACATTGTGCTGGAAGTGCTAGCCAGGGCAATCCGGCAAGACAAAGAAATAAAAGGCATCCAAATTGGAAAAGAAGAAGTAAAACTGTCATTGTTTGCAGACGATATGATCTTATATCTAGAAAACCCTGAGAAATCGATGATACAGCTACTAGAGCTAATAAACAAATGTAGCAAAGTAGCGGGATACAAGATTAATGCACATAAGTCAGTAATGTTTCTATATGCTAGAAATGAACAAACTGAAGAGACACTCAAGAAAAAGATACCATTTTCAATAGCAACTAAAAAAATCAAGTACCTAGGAATCAACTTAACCAAAGATGTAAAAGACCTATACAAAGAAAACTACATAACTCTACTAAAAGAAATAGAAGGGGACCTTAAAAGATGGAAAAATATTCCATGTTCATGGATAGGAAGGCTAAATGTCATTAAGATGTCAATTCTACCCAAACTCATCTACAGATTCAATGCAATCCCAATCAAAATTCCAACAACCTACTTTGCAGACTTGGAAAAGCTAGTTATCAAATTTATTTGGAAAGGGAAGATGCCTCGAATTGCTAAAGACACTCTAAAAAAGAAAAACGAAGTGGGAGGACTTACACTCCCTGACTTTGAAGCTTATTATAAAGCCACAGTTGCCAAAACAGCATGGTACTGGCACAAAGATAGACATATAGATCAATGGAATCGAATGGAGAATTCAGAGATAGACCCTCAGATCTATGGCCGACTGATCTTTGATAAGGCCCCCAAAGTCACTGAACTGAGTCATAATGGTCTTTTCAACAAATGGGGCTGGGAGAGTTGGATATCCATATCCAAGAGAATGGAAGAGGACCCCTACCTCACCCCCTACACAAAAATTAACTCAAAATGGACCAAAGATCTCAATATAAAAGAAAGTACCATAAAACTCCTAGAAGATAATGTAGGAAAACATCTTCAAGACCTTGTATTAGGCGGCCACTTCCTAGACTTTACACCCAAAGCACAAGCAACAAAAGAGAAAATAGATAAATGGGAACTCCTCAAGCTTAGAAGTTTCTGCACCTCAAAGGAATTTCTCAAAGAGGTAAAGAGGCAGCCAACTCAATGGGAAAAAATTTTGGAAAACATGTATCTGACAAAAGACTGATATCTTGCATATATAAAGAAATCCTACAACTCAATGACAGTAGTACAGACGGCCCAATTATAAAATGGGCAAAAGATATGAAAAGACAGTTCTCTGAAGAGGAAATACAAATGGCCAAGAAACACATGAAAAAATGTTCAGCTTCACTAGCTATTAGAGAGATGCAAATTAAGACCACAATGAGATACCATCTAACACCGGTTAGAATGGCTGCCATTAAACAAACAGGAAACTACAAATGCTGGAGGGGATGTGGAGAAATTGGAACTCTTATTCATTGTTGGTGGGACTGTATAATGGTTCAGCCACTCTGGAAGTCAGTCTGGCAGTTCCTTAGAAAACTAGATATAGAGGTACCATTCGATCCAGCGATTGCACGTCTCGGTATATACCCGGAAGATCGGAAAGCAGTGACACGGACAGATATCTGCACGCCAATGTTCATAGCAGCATTATTCACAATTGCCAAGAGATGGAAACAACCCAAATGTCCTTCAACAGATGAGTGGATAAATAAAATGTGGTATATACACACGATGGAATACTACGCGGCAGTAAGAAGGAACGATCTCGTGAAACATATGACAACATGGATGAACCTTGAAGACATAATGCTGAGCGAAATAAGCCAGGCACAAAAAGAGAAATATTATATGCTACCACTAATGTGAACTTTGAAAAATGTAAAACAAATGCTTTATAATGTAGAATGTAGGGGAAGTAGCAGTAGAGAGCAATTAAGGAAGGGGGAACAATAATCCAAGAAGAACAGATAAGCTATTTAATGTTCTGGGGATGCCCAGCAATGACTATGGTCTGTTAATTTCTGATGGATATAGTAGGAACAAGTTCACAGAAATGTTGCTATATTATGTAACTTTCTTGGGGTAAAGTAGGAACATGTTGGAAGATAAGCAGTTATCTTAGGTTAGTTGTCTTTTTCTTACTCCCTTGTTATGGTCTCTTTGAAATGTTCTTTTATTGTATGTTTGTTTTCTTTTTAACGTTTTTTTCATACAGTTGATTTAAAAAAGAAGGGAAAGTTAAAAAAAAAAAAGAAAAACAAGGAAAAAAAAAGATGTAGTGCCCCCTTGAGGAGCCTGTGGAGAATGCAGGGGTATTCGCCTACCCCACCTCCATGGTTGCTGGCATGACCACAGACATAGGGGACTGGTGGTTTGATGGGTTGAGCCCTCCACCATAAGTTTTACCCTTGGGAAGACGGTTGCTGCGAAGGAGAGGCTAGGCCTCCCTATGTTTGTGCCTAAGAGCCTCCTCCCGAATGCCTCTTTGTTGCTCAGATGTGGCCCTCTCTCTCTAGCTAAGCCAACTTGAAAGGTGAAATCACTGCTCTCCCCCCTACGTGGGATCAGACACCCAGGGGAGTGAATCTCCCTGGCAACGTGGAATATGACTCCCGGGGAGGAATGTAGACCTGGCATCGTGGGACGGAGAACATCTTCTTGACCAAAAGGGGGATGTGAAAGGAAATGAAATAAGCTTCAGTGGCAGAGAGATTCCAAAAGGAGCTGAGAGGTCACTCTGGTGGGCACTCTTACGCACACTTTAGACAACCCTTTTTAGGTTCTAAAGAATTGGGGTAGCTGGTGGTGGATACCTGAAACTATCAAACTACAACCCAGAACCCATGAATCTCGAAGACAGTTGTATAAAAATGTAGCTTATGAGGGGTGACAATGGGATTGGGAAAGCCATAAGGACCACACTCCACTTTGTCTAGTTTATGGATGGATGAGTAGAAAAATAGGGGAAGGAAACAAACAGACAAAGGTATCCAGTGTTCCTTTTTACTTCAATTGCTCTTTTTCACTCTAATTATTATTCTTGTTATTTTTGTGTGTGTGCTAATGAAGGTGTCAGGGATTGATTTAGGTGATGAATGTACAACTATGTAATGGTACTGTAAACAATCGAAAGTACGATTTGTTTTGTATGACTGCGTGGTATGTGAATATATCTCAATAAAATGAAGATAAAAAAAAGTTAAGCTAGACCTCAGATTATTCTGTCACTGTAAATATTATATGAATTTTTAGGAACATTTCTTCCTTTTAAATGAAGAAACATCATGAAAATTAATTTCCGCTTTTGCTGTTGATGTGTTCAGATGCCCAAAGTTATTTTTAACATGTAATATTATCCCCTTTGCTCAGAAGTACAGGAAAGACTTTTTTTGCTGTTTCTGATGGAGAAAAGATCAGGAGGGAGGCCTGACTCCATCACAGTACAGTGGAAGTCATTGGCTTCATCGGATAAATATGCATATAATGAGGAGCCGGAGGGTAGGGAGATAAGGAAGATGCAGAACTGCAAAATCGTTATAGGGTGAACAGCATCCTTACATCTTTGAAGAGTACTTTTGTGTCCTATTAATGTTATTGGCAGTTATACGAGGGCATCAGGGAGAACTTAGGCCCTTTGTCATATCATAAAAGCAAAAATGAACAGAAAGGGAAGTAATAATAAAATATCTCTTCCTTCCTAAGTGAGTGCAAGAATTTATTTAAAAGGCTTTGGGCAATCTTTGTACTCAAAAGTCTGTTCATTTCTCCAAAGGTGCATATTCTGAAAAAGGCTAAGCCTTTCTTTTATATTATTTATACACACAGATTTTTTTTTGCTGAGATTGTGAGAAAAGGATATTACTGAAGGCCAACAGTGGGTCACCATCCAGCCTTGACATTCGTGCTGGTAGTCATAGTCTTGGCTCCTCCAGCCATTCTTTCCATAAAAGAGGGGATGCTAGAGCGGTGGGTAAGGGTAGGAGAACAGAAACATGCCTGAAAAACTCATTTTCAAGGAACCGGGAACCACCAGCCTCAGCCCCATACTTTCTGACTTCCAACATCACATATATAAACATATTCAGCAAACTTAAATCTTTGGAGAAAAGTTAAAATACATTAATGTCTAATAAATGTTGAGGACCTCTGTCTTATTGCAGTCGTGAGAAAATTGGACAAGTGAAAAGAAATGATAAAAGACGATCCTCCTAAATAAAGAAAATGCCCACTAGAGTGGGTGAAGTCTGTGCCTGGAGAAGCCGGAGAGGAAATGCCCAGTGGGATAAGAGAGGGCAGGCGTCAGATCCACACTGCATACACATTCTGGATCTACTGGTTCCACACTCAGTCCAAACTGGATACACTGGTTCATATTCTGGATATAACTGAGCTATAAAACCTGTCTTGGTTGAGCTGCATCCTGCATAACTGGGAGATGATAAATGCACTTATCTCATAGGGCTGCCATGAGGAATTCATCAGTTATTTCATTTTAAACACTTAGGCCAGTCTAGTGCATCTCAGACTCTCAAAAGTCATTTCATTACTTCTCATCCTTTTCTTCCTGATGTGAAAGGCTCGGGAAAAGCAAAGTGCCCATTTGCGACTAAGGGGAGGTCCCTGGTGTTCTGTGTTAATTGAATCTTCAAGCTCCAAGAGAGTCCCATACACAGACTAGGACTTTCTCTCAATACAGAGTAAGAAGAAGAAGGGCAATTTGGTGACCTTGGCCTTCAGACCTAAAGAAAGAGGACATAAACCTTTTTTTTTCCTATTTTAGAAGGGAAACGGAACAGTAAACCCTGAAGCATCACAAAAAGATATTGTTAGGAGTCCATAATCACAGCAATATGCTCAGGTTTGTTACTTTTATTCCTTATTTCTCTGCATGATGATCAGTAGTTCTTTAAACCACCCTTATCTTTAGGGTAGCACAGGGGCTATAGACACTGGGTCCTACTCTGCAACCAGAGTTTCATGGAAATAGAAACTTAGGGATGAGAGAAGATGGTGGCAGCTCTGGAAGGAAGAAGGAATCAAGCTGAGCATCTGTTTCCTGTTGCTGGGAGTATAAGAAACAGCCTGGGGGCTTTGCTCTAAAAAAGAAGCTGTGAGGTTGGCTCCTTGACCAAATGCATCCTTTGGTGTTTCCTTGTTTTTAGGTAATGATGGGAAGCAGATTGTGAGGCACAAATTCTTTAGGGATATCAGCATACACAGACCCCCTGGTTACTTTCTCTCCTGCCCAGGCTTAATTCTTCCTTCCCTTCTGGTGTGAAAGGAGGAATTGAAAGCCCCAAGACAGTCAATCAAAGATGAGTAGGCAGAGAGACTCAAGGGTTACTGCATTTTGACACAAACTCTAGGCCGTGTTGATTAGAAAGGCTGATATGCATCGAGCTGAATGCAATCTCCCTAATCAATTATTGATGGCCGGTGGGGAGTGATAAATGGCCTGCCAGCGAGAAAATCACACTGCTTCGGCTCTGCATGGAAACGGATGATGGGATTTTCAATATACACAATGAGATCTTTCCAATATACATGATGAGACCTTTCCGCTGATATTCAATATTGCTGAGTTTCATTCTAAAGCTATAGCGGCTTTCAATTTTAGAATCTAGTTTTGTTTATGATGCTAAAACATTAAAAGTAGGCAGACTAAATGGAAAATTATTTATATCAAATATAATCTCTCTTCTCCAATTTCATATAAGTATGCAATGATGTCACACTCTAAAGCCTGTCTAGAAGGTAGAGTAAGGTAGAAAGAGAATGCATGAGAGTTTTGGTTCTGTTGGTTTGTTCCTTGCTGTGATATCTTGGACTGTTAATTTAATTTCCCTGTGACTCAGTTGCTTCATCTGTAAACTGGGGATAATAATTTAATAAAGTAGAATAAAGATCTTTGCACAATCCTTGCACAAAATAGGACTGAACAGGTGTTAGTTTCCATTCTGTTATTAATGGTTAGGGCTTTTCCTGTTATCAGTAGAGCAGTGATTCAAACACTTGCCTGAATGTAAGAATCACCTAGAGCATTAGTAAAAAAAAAAAAAAAATTAAAAACTGTAAGTAAAAATATCTAATCTACTGAAGCAGAGTCTCCATGGAGAGGACCATTATCTGTATTTCAGCCATGCCTCCCAATAGTTCTGATTGTTAATCAAGTTTGGAGAAATTCTGATTACAGCAATGGAACCCTCCTGCCATAGGCTTGATTTCTGGTGAAATACTTACACTTTTAGGTACCTCTTTGATGTTTAATTTTCCTTTTCTTCTTTCTGTAATCCCTGGGTCTCCATGTTTCTACGTGTACCAGGCACTTGGCCCTCTCCAACCAGGTGGTAGCTAAGGCCGGGCTCGAGTCAGCAGCTCAGCATCTTCTCGTTTCCCAGCCTGCACCTGTCTTCATTTTGATCCTTGTGCCAGTTCACAATGAAAGACCCAAAGTGAAGACAGGTATATTAAAAAGTATAAGTTGATATTCAAAGTATTCAAATAAAAAAGTAACAATTACAGATTTTATAATCTTTGTATCCTTCTTAAAGATATGTGTGACCTTACCGGGCATTAAGCAGCTTTGAATTCTTAAGAGAATTTACTTTCTGAATGGATTCCTGCTTATCCTATAAGGGTCTTTCTAGAAGTTACCCCCCTTCTTTCCACCAGAAGGAAAGCAGTTTCCGTATGTAAGGAACAGGAAAAATGTAGGAGAAAATATTACATTTATTCTAACTCGATTTCTCTTTTTATGGGAGGTTTTTAGGTTTATTTCTCTCAGAGCCCAAATGTCCTTTAAGGTTAAAAAAAAAAAAAATCAGATACCATCTAATGCCCAGCATAGAACTGTTTGGTGTAATTTGGTTGGATTCTGCTTTTATAATTTTACCTCCTCATGGTCCTTTACACTTTCTCATAGTTCTTTAATATTTTCAGAAACAGGTTTTAGGAGTTGTCAGATAGAGAGTGAAAAGGGCTTGGGCCTCTTTCTTGGCCCCTAGGGCTGCAATGGTGACATTCTCAGAGATGAAATAGCTTCTCCCTGAGACTGGCGTTTAGAAGACGTCATTCACATTCCTCCAAACTGCTTCCTTTCTGTGTGATATGGCAGGATATTTTGATGCAATATTGCAGGCATCATGGGAAAGAGAGACTGCACTGGAAATGGACTCCCTTCTATGATCTTCCTTCGTGGGTTAAGGACCAAGGAGTGGGACCAATGACCTTTCAGTCTCATTCAGTAATTTATGCTTCCAGAGGAGTCATGAAAGTAAAATAATAGGGGAAAACCCACTATTTAAAAACTTGTGTTGATGCTCTTTTCTAAAATATCAACATGTAGAGGAGTGTGGCCCTCTGCGGTCGGGGTTGCTGCTTCTGGGGGGAGGGGCGGCCGGTAGCTGAGCCCTCAGCTCTCGGGGCTGCTTAAAGGGTACCGGCGGCGGGGGCTCTTTCCCGGAGGCGAGGGGGAGGCGGAGGACTTGGCCGGGTCCTCGGCGGGAGGCGTGCAAGGTGTGGAGGGCGGCGATAAGGACAAGACACTCTTCATCCAGTAGGAGTATGCGCCAAAGAGGCTTTATTCAGGGGTGATCACAGGTTATATAGGCTGGTAAGAAGGGTAGGGCTGGAGAAGAGGTGAAGTAGCCTTAAATGGCAATACTGAAGGAAGAGGGGCTAGGATTGGTTCTGAGAGGACGCAGGAGCCGTTGCAGCGGGCGGGGGTTGTTCTGGCCACGGTGCATGCGCGCTGGCGGTGGCAGGAGTGGCCTTGGCACAAGGGAGTGTGTGGGCAAGATAAGGAAGTGAGGAAAGGGCGGTTGGGAGAAAGGCGGTTTCCTCCGGCAAGCCTCCCCTGCCCGTGACATTTTGGGTGAGGAAAAGGGAGCTGCCCTGACCTCGCTCCTCAGGCTCGGGGGGGCTGCAGAGGGCACTAACGCCTGTACCTACTACCCTCCCCAGGGGGTGATATCAGGTCCCCTGGCCCAGGCCTGGCAAGCCGAGGTACAAGCTCAGCTACCCGCAGCCCTCTAACTAGAAAGAATAAGTAACACATTAAAATTTGAAATATTTGGGATATTAAATTTATTTCCATCTTTTATCAAAGGTATTGCTAAATTCTCTGTCCATTTTTTGTAACGTTGGATGAAACCATGTAATACCAAATGTTTTAGTCAACTATGGATTTCTCCAAAGTCATCACATGCTTAGAAGAAAACAGAAAAACATTATAATACAAATCTCAATTTTGTGAGATTACTGTATTTCACACTGTTAGTTCCTTACTTGTACATGCTGTTGGCTTTTTATTTTAAGCAGGAACATATCAGATGATTATTAAGCATAAAGTCACTTAGTGGGATCCAGGTTCTACATGAAATAGCAGATCAAAAGAGCTTGCTTTGTCCGAGCTGGCTGACACATGCAAAAGGAAATCAGTATAATGGGAGGAGGGATGAAATGTCCAATGATCCCAAACATTCCTTCCACTGATCATAAATGGTATTGGAATTCTCAAGAATGGTTTTAGATAAATCACTAAAATCTGTTAAAATGCATATGCTTCAAGAGCAAGAGAAGACATTGTCAGGATCACTGGTTTATTTTAAATAGGATTATCAGTTTATATTATAAACAGAACAAATAGGGAGAGAGCAAGTATATTTTTAGTCAAACTTTGGAGCCTGAGATGCTATTATGTTCCTCGTGGGAACAGAGACCTAGAAAATACCAGAGGCTGAGAAGAATAGGACGGTTAAAGGAATGTCACATGAGTTGGACTTTTTGAAGGATATCCTTAATCCAAGTATAGAATAATATCACTAGATTAAAGCACATATTTGGAGTGTGTGTGTGGGGGGGTGGAGATTGAGTGGTCAATGGAGGACAAATTCTGCAACAGGGATATGCAGAGATTCCTTTACAAAAGTGGTGAAAACTCCAAAAGGGATAATTTTGCCGTAAGATCATCAATGCTTGAGACAAAGTGGTAAGAGGAGTTGATACATTTATAATGAGAGAGGTATCAGCATTTTGGTTCTTTACCACTAGGTTTTACAGAAATCAGTTCGCAAATTCCTAATGTATTTAAAACGTTTATATTTCATGTTTAGAGTATAGCATGATACTGATTTGTCTCTTTAAACACTAAGATGTTTTTTTTTGCATCTCTTGATCAGTTTGTTATTTATTTGTTCATACATCTAGCATGGTTCTGGACACACGTCTTTTATCTTCTTCAGAGTCTGTTTTGAGTATATCCAGCTGCTCAGCTCCCTTAGATGGAGGGGACTGAAGGACTCTTTGGCATATGATTTTCTTGGGTTGTTCACTGTCCAACTATTGGAGTATTTTAGTGGAGGCAGTCCTGTGAGTGGCGGAAGGCACCATGATTTCCTTTGCAACCAGTGGAGTAGCAGAAGCCGAGTTGTAAGTACCCTGTGACAATACCACGACTTTGTATTATGCAATCATATCTCAAACTCTTACAATTCTGTATAGAGAGGAATAAGTCCTCCTTTTTAGCTACTTCTGCACTCCCTGGGAGCCAGATTCCCCTGTTTCTCAATAATCTCTGGGGTCAAGCACTTCTCAGGATAGGCCATGTTCTATTTCCCTTGCTCTAAGACTTCCTGATTCTCTACCCTGGCTCTCCAATACTTGTAGCTGCAGTTACACTGTCTAAGTTCAGAGTCCAAACACTAATTTGCACAAAAGTCAAATGAGGATCTTGTTATAGTGCACATTCTTGTTCATAGGTTGGGGTGTGTCCTGAGATTCTGCATTTTGCATTTACTTCCAGGTGTGATGTAAAGATGATGTAAGGAATTTTCTAAACTGAGTTTAAAAAAAAAAGCATAGACTCTTCAAATAGTTTTTGATTTTGTTTTTTTAATCAGCAACATGCCTTAGTTGCATGAAGCCAGGTTTGACTATTTGGATGGGTGTTTTGAACACCTGCCAAGTATTTTACATGTCATCTACACGAATGCTCTCCACATCCCTAAGTGTAGGAATGATTATTCACACATTGTGTATGAAAAAACAGGCTCAGAACTACCAAAATTTGGCCCAAGTTCACAAGATAATACAAGATAAGAGGTGACAGAACTGGATATCAACTTCTTCTGACTCCAATGTCACTCATTTTTCATTTCACTGCATTGAAAACAGTCATTTGTCCCAATGGGTCCAAAGAGCTCAATTTTGAGTGTGCTGTTGTAAGAATGAAAGTAATAAGTATTGTCAAAACCATCCCAAATATAAGCATGTATATTATTTTCTTAAAAGATGACTAGCCCAGGGGACAAAAACACATTTCCATAATGGAACTACCCAGCATTTATGATGTAAAGAAGGACTATACTATATTTGGTTTTGCATTTGCATAAACACAACTTGGGTTCAATGGGGGAAACCCAATTCCCCTAACAGATACATTTCAATGAAAATTGAAAAATCATTATCTACCTCACATAAGCAAGCCAAAGAATATTAACCAAACAGCTCTTAGAGTTATGCTGAATTCCATAATCCCAGGGATTTGGGACTATCACATATCAGACACAGAGGGGCAGAGCTGGTCCCTCAGGAGCTCCTCCATTTCTTTTTCCCAGCCCTTCCCTAAATATGCCTCCCCTTACTATCCTCACTGCAGCATAGATCCTGGACGGCCTGTGCTTACCTGGGTGGTAGCAACCCATGTCTGAGCCAGGCTTCCTGTAGCCTTTCTTCTATACCACCCATCACCACTTTCAAGACACACCTGAACCTTTGTTAAGTGACTGAAGCTACTCAGAGAAGCATTCCATACTATTAGGAAAATTTCCCTCATTCTTTATAAATGGGAAAATTGAAGCACAGATACTGCAATTACATGCCCAAAGTAACACAGCCAGTCACCGGTAGAATATGTTTCAGAGCTTAGGGGGTGTATGCTAACACCAGTGTTTTTACTATGTCATTGTAAATTAAAGTTTGACCCTTTCAAGTGATATAAAACATACTTGCATTTCACCTTTGCTTTCAGTTCTTTACCCAGAGAGTTAACTTGTGGTAGGAGTATAAGTTATCATGGCATAATTAATTTGGGGTTGTGTGCATATTAGGAATATTTGGATGAAAGAGATAGCATATCAGAAACTCAAACTACTTTAGGCCTAAAATAAGAAAGTTTTTATTTTTAATAAAAAAATGGGCAGGGACAGAGCCCCAGGATGACCAGGAAGTTAAAGTTATTAGTTCATTTTCTCTTTCTCCCTCTTCTTCCCTTGGTCTCTTCTTCTCTGTCTTGCTTTCTTACCTCTACTGTTATCCCCATGGTGAACTGGCAGCTATAGTCTCCTTCATGCTGACTTAATTGCTTTTAAATGTTATGCATTTCCATTAAAGCAGAAAGACGTTTGCCATGGATTAATGAACATGGCCAGCTGAAATTTCTGGACACAAGAGACGAGAGAGACTTTTCCATGAGCACTGTCAAAAAAAAGCCCCAGGGAAGGACTTTAATTAGTCTATGAGCCCATCCTTGAACAAATGATAATGACAAGGGAGATGGCTCAGCTTGGTTTACAGCCCACATCTGTGGGGAATAGCATTGTCTGCCTGTTTCCAAATAAAAGGGGGTACTGAAGAGACAAAGGACACCAAGGCACTAAGGGACACTTGTGCTGACTGTCAAATCAGGGCTTGTTGGCTACTGTATCCAAATATAGAGCCAGTCCTGTTCAAATCTGGGATCTTAGTGATACAATATTTCTTTCACACTCAGTCCCAATGACCAGCCTTCAGTAAGTTGAGGTTCTAGCTTTCATAGAGAACCCCAAATCCTGGGAGAATGTGAAAGACTGCAGGCTTTGAAATCCAACTCAGCTTCAAATTGTAGCTTGGTCACCTAACTACTCTTCTGTAACTCTCGTGTGTAAGTCACGGAGCATCTTTGAATTTTTCTTCTTCAACCAAATGTGAATATTCATCTTAGAACTCAGAACAACATGGGGCTTCTCATACTCTCCTTACATTTATTCTTCTTTCCACCCTTTCCAACAGGAAAGAAATTTTACAGGAGGCAGTAGGAAAAGACTGTGGTGCAATGTCTGGAATGATGATTTCACAACACTGAGGCGGTGAAAGGATCTCAGAGGGAACGTCGATAATGAGGTAAACTGACGAAGGTGAGGGCAAACTAAAATGCTTATGAATAATAAATCTGTCAAACAGAGCTCAACAAGAGCTCAACATTCATTGTTCCACAAGAGATTAACCAGATGACAGCAAAGGTATCACATTTTGGGAGAAGACAAATACATCAACTGTGGTTGGAGAAAGGATTGAATGAAATGGGACTGAGCTCCAACTGTCTTCTGGAACAGCAGGTCTGTGTTTCATCTTATCTTTAACTTTTCTTCTTTCTGAAATGGAAAGACAAGACCCTGCCTGAGAAAGAGAGAGACCTCCTGGGGCTCCCATTCGGCCAAGTTCAGCCATGCTTGGACCTTATCCTGCATCCATATTGTCACAACTAGGAGGGGCCATCCTTAAGGGCTGCAGAATCTTTGGACAAATTGTACATTCAGAGGAAAATGGATCACAAGGGCAACCTTTCACTAGAAAGGAGTTGCTGAGAGGGAGCAGTTTCGAGATGAATTCTAAATGGAAAGATGGCTAGTCCTCTCTCTTTCCCTTCAGGTCTAGGAAGGGAGGAATGAAGTGGGCTTACTTGTGTATATGTCATGGAGTGATGATTTTTTTTTAGAGCTGAGCCTCAAAAAAAGTTTTGAGTTTTGTGTCAAAGCCAGTCCCCTCTTCCTTGTGCACCTGTCAAGAATCTAGCTGTCCCACAAGTTCCCTCTCTCAAAGTGTTAAACATGGTATTCTTGTGGTCAATGTGCTGCTTTTATTGATTCAGACTGCGCCGATCATTTTATTTGCCCTTTTTCAAGGTGGTTATCATTTGACTATTACACTAATAATACCCAAATTTTACCAATTATCAGAGCCTAACTCCAAGAATTTTGAGTAAAAAAAGAGGCTCCATTTAATTATGAGGCTCTAACTTGGCAATACTAAGACTCTAGAAAACAAGGAAACAAATGAGGATGATAAAACCTATGGTGAATTGATAGCTGTGTTTTCCATAATGCTGCATTAATTTGATTTTTCAATGATATGCATTTCTACTAAAGCTGAAATATTTAGTAGGAAATTCAATGAAGTAAAAATGGTTTGCTTGGCCTCCAACTCTGAATTTGTCTATATAGATTACTTGTTCTGGTTCTTAAACCATCCTGATGTCTGGCTTCGGAGGGCTGTTGTTAAGAGGGTTTATAGTAGTAAAAACAAACCAAACAAAAATGTCATGAAGGCAGTAGAACATTGTTTTATGGAAAGTTTTGGTCAAGGATCAGGAAATAATTCCTTTTTCTTTGCCAGACTCTAAATTAATTAATACGTTCTTTTTATAAAGCAATAAAGGAATGATTCAGAAATTCAAGGCAGACGTCAGCTGGAAAAGGATGATAACCATCTCTTTATTTCCTAGACACGAAATCATAATCAGGTATTCTCGATACTCAATACCTCTGTTGAAGACTCTTCTTTCTTTAAATATCCCAAATGATGTGGCTCCACCTCCTTCTGACACTAAAGCTTTGTGCTTTAAAGAGCATCTTTCTTAGTCATTTTCTCAATATTGATTAGGGCCTGAAACAATTTAGCTCCATCCCATGTTTTGAGACTTATCTCTCCTCACTCTGTTAATAAAAACATTGTTTTCCAGGATTGGCTTATTTACTCTTCTTTGGACAAAAATATACCAGCTGGAATTATAAACATTTTACCTTATTTTTGTGTTTTAATGATAGTTTAATTTTAAGATACAGCTTATAATCCAGATGCATTGTTGAAAGGGATTATAGATATTTAATGAAAGTAGAAAATGGAAAATTTTGCCACCTTTTGAGGGGAATGGGAGACTGGTGGTTTCTTTTTAAGTGCTCTTATGGTGTATTTCATACCTGTAAAAGAAAAGTGCATGTATGAAAAACGTGACCAATAGGAACATACGTATTTAAAAGGACTTTCATGTTTATCAGGTTAGCAGAATGTGCGAAAAAAGTTACGGAATATTCCTGGTCCAATATAGAATATTTTCTCTGGTAGCAATATGCTTCACGATTCTCAGGTGTTTAAATCAGGTATTTTGTAGAAATCATACAGGGTCTTCTCTTTGGCCTCAATTATTTTATGAAATCTCTAGCTCCTGATGCATACAAAAAAACAATTCAGAAGAGAAAGATATGTACGCTTGAGGGAGAATATTTCCCTATCTGTGACACATTATAAAAATGTAAATTAGATGGCAGATTATTGCTCAGAGATTGCGAGCTCTTACAAAGGAAATATAACTGTGTAACATGCTCATATTTGAGAATGCAGGGGAAGCTATTAAAATTTTAATATTTTGGCTTGTGTACTGCACACCAGATTCAATGTATTTAGAGAACATCTTTACAATTAACTACCAGGAAGATGGAGTTTTAGTAATTTTTATGAAGAGACGATGTAGCAACAATGGCCAATTGGACGCTTTTTCAGTAGCTTTTGTTTTGGAAGTCTTCAGAGTCAGTTTTCCTGAAGGAGAAAGGGAGGGCAATGAGAAAACATTCCCATTAAATTGTATCTTGTGGGATTGTTCATAACCCCTAAGAGACCTGACATCTTGCTGGCTTGCTGGTAGTTGAATTGGACTATAAAAATGTCAAATGGTAGAAATCTGCATATTTGGGAATAATAAATATATATTAGAGAAATTTTCATGTATCTATACCTGGGCAACTCCAACATTTTGTATCAGATCTTAACAGATTTAATAAGTGGAAATTAGATAGTAGCCTTACACTTCTTCTGTCCCTCCTTACAGGATTTGGCCTTATAAGCTTTAGGGAGATGAGGAGGGAAAGGCAATATATGAGTATGAGAAGGAATATAGAGGTTATTTGCATTTATTAAAAAAAACAGTTCTGTATCCTACAGAAGTGAACTGAACTCTGGACAAGCAGCTTGAAATATATATCTCAATACATTACACAAACTTGTAATGTACATCTTTGTTTTCAGTTAATCTTAAATTGTCCTTTAGCTCACTATTTCCTTGGCTTCTTCATCCAATGGACTACTTTTTCTACTTTTCATTCCATTCACATATATACTCATATTTCTACTTGACCTACAGACACAGGTTCTTAGTGATGAGAGGCCTCAGAATGGAGAAGCAATAAGCAGTAGGAGTTTTCATAATTCCCTGTTTATACTAATGAGTTCAGAGCCAGTGAAGAATCTGGAGTAAACATAGTCATAATTTTCCCCCCAAATCTTCCCTTCTTCCGGTGTTCTCCCGACTAATAAATGGAAGCAGCACTCATGCATTTGCTTGTCCAAAAACCTTGGAATCATCCTTGACTTATCACTTTTTCCTATATCCAATGCCTCAGCAAATCCTGACAACTCCATTAACAAAATCTATTCTGAAACCTTCCGTTTCTCAACTCTTCCACTCCCCACCAACCCTCAACTCACTCCAAGCCACCATTAATGCTCTCCTTTATCACTGCCTCCTCACCAGTCTCCCTACTTCTGCTATTACCCCCTTACCTTTCATTCTTCTCACCCTTAGCTCTTCATCCAATGGCTGTCATTACAAGTACAACAGAACTCAAAACCCTTACCATGACCTTCAAGTCTGGACCTGATCTGCCCTTTCACTTCCTACCAATCTCATATCCTGCTCCCTCATCCTCACTCAGTTCACTCCAGCCATAACTTTGCTTTTCTTCAATTTATTCCAAAGCATTGATGTTTTAGAATCTTTCCATGTTTTCTCCTCTCTGCCAGGAATGTATTTCCACAAAGATTTACATGATTCTCACACAACCTTGACTTCATTCTCTTCAAAATTCCTTTTTCATAAAGGCATAAAGGCCTTCCCATTTTACCATTTCTAAAAGAGCATCCCTGCTCTTATCCATACTCTGACTTGCCATTTAATAGAATTTATTACTTCTTGATATATATATTATAAGTTGATTTGTGTATTATATGTGTATGTGTACAGGGACTACTCTTATATGTACATTGCTATGTCCCTGTACTGGGAACCTGAGAACAATGACGCATACAATATATATTAAATGAATACTTACGGGGTAAATAACTGAATGGTTACTTCTATGACATGTTGAAATTATATTTTGGTCCAATCATCATTTTTTAGCACTGGTATCTACAAACTGTAGGCTCAGGTTGTCATTTTATCCAAGTTTATGGTAAGGATAATTAGAAATCAGCTATCTCTTTGCTCTTTGACATTTGCTCTCATAACTAGAGCAAACAAAATTAGAAATTAAAAGAAATAACACTAATCACCAATCTTACTGACAATCTGAGACTAAATGATCTCATTTCTTCCTTTTCTTCTTTTACAGAGGATATGGGGAGGGAAAATGACAGATAGGTCACTGACAGAATTACTTAGCACTTCCTGAATAAGGATGTAATTTTTATTTCAGGCATCAATAGTCTATGTGACTCTGGGGAGCCAGCTGGAGGTTCAGCTTCTATTTCTGGGCCTCTGGGGTTTGTTGGGTGACCTTTGGGTAGTTAATGAGTTACCAGTGTTGACAAGGGTATGGTAAAGATGGATGATATGGACTCTATGAATTGCTCGGAACTCCTTGGAGAAAACTGTATCCATTTCTTCTCTCATATTCAATGACTTTATATTATTAAATAACCTAGGAGAGAGACATCCACTTCTAGCAATGACAGAGGAACTTCTATTAGACCAATATCCTTGATATCAACAACTATAAAATCTATATAAAATTAATTTTACAAAATAGCTACTTCAAGGAATCAGAGGAAGAACCAGCACTTGTAGAATCTGAGGTACCAATATCACAGAGAGAAAAGATGTATTTGGAGTGAACTCAATATTCTCAAACTTTTTCATTTAGGTATGTGCTGATTTTTACCCTGTAAATGGCAAAAGAGCTAGAAGCCAACTGGCAGATTAAGAGCTAAAAATATGAGTACGGCTTTGATAGTCTCAGGTTGCTAGAGTGAAAAATAATTGGAATTTAGAGACAACCAAAAATGAATGGACTTGATTAACATTCCAGACTTTCAATTGTAACTATCTGAAAGTCAACATCCCGGGAAAAAAGGGAAACTAAAATAGAAAACACGTCAAAAAAACTTAAACAGAACCTCAAACTCTTTAAATTCCTTTTTGATTTTGTATTGTCTGTTTCTACTCTGTCTTCCAAATAAAAGTTAATCTTCTCTGAAAGAAGATAATGCCATACAGAGTCATTGCAGATTTATAAACACAAAGTCTTCAATTCAATGAAAATTACCAAGTATGACATTAGGCAAGACCAGATGACCAAAAATCAGGAGACATTCAACTGACACAGAATCCACAGAGGAGCTGGGTATTGGCATTATAACTAAGTAAGGACTTTATTGAATTTTGAGAGCTTTTCTAAATTCTGAATAAAAATCTTTTAACAGATACGTACATGATTTGAGAATATTTCTTGCAGACAGTGACTTGACTTTTCATTCTCCTGGTAATTTCTTTTGAAGAACAACATATTTTAACTTTCATGAAATCCAATTTATCTATTTATTCTTTTATGGATTGTGTTTTTGACGTAATATCTAAAAAATCTTTGCTTAATCCAAGAACACAAAGATTTTCTCCTATGCTTACTTCTAGAATTTTTATAGTTTTAGAATTTAAGTCTATGGTGAATTTTGAGAATGAGTTAGGAGTCAAAGTTCTGTGTTTTGTTTTCTTTTTCCTTGAACATGTTGTAGCACCATTTGTTGATAAGGCTGTCCTTTCTCTTTTCAATTGCCTTTGCAATGTTGTTCAAAGTCAGTTGTCCATATATTTATGGATCTATTCTGAGCTCTCCATTCTCTTCCATTAATCTATTTGTCTGTCTTTACATCAGTAACACGTTATTGATTCCTATAGATTTAGAATAAGTTTTGAGATTAGATAGTGTTAGTCCTCCAACTTGGCTCATCATTTTCAAAGTTATTTTGGCTATTCTAGGTCTTTTTGCATTTTTACGTAGAGTTCAGAATCGGTTAATTTTTACAAAATGAAAAAACGTATTGGTATTTTTATTGAGGTTGCATACATCTATAGGTCAATTTGGAAGGCAATTGACATCTTGACAATACTGAATCTTCAAAATCAACCTAGTAATAGTACTCACCTTTACAAGACACTAAATAAATCAAAGGCAACGTGTCATAATCTGTAGTATAACCACTAAAAGAATAATAAAAGAACATATGACTAATAAGCTTGTCAAAAAGAGGAATGAACATCAGAGCATACTTGATTAACCCAAAGAAGGTAAGAAAACAGAATAAGAGAGACAGGAAAAACTGGGACAAATGGAAAACAATTAGTAAGATGGTGGATTTAAATGCAATTATTTGAACTAACTTACTCTGTTGAAAACACAAAGATTTCAGATGAAATATGAAACAAGTGTGTAACAAAATTTGTCCAAATGCTGGTTAAAAAAAAGACCCATGAATCCCAATATAAGGACCCAGCAAGTTCAGAAATTTGAGGACAAATAATTAAATACCAGGCTACTTACCAAGTAATTCAAATAAATAAAGCTGGCATAGATATGAGATAGAGTTTAGTTCAATAAAAATAAATAAAAATAAATATTTTGTGATAATAAAAAGGAAGGCTAATCCACCAGGAAAACATAACTGTTCTAAATCTATATGTACCTAATGGCATAGCCTTAAAATATGTTACACAATAATGTAATGCTATTCTGTAAAAGGAAATAGAAAATAGAAAAGTATAACTAGAGTGGGATAATAATGGGAATTCACCAAATGCATTTCAACACATTGGCTGAAATAAGAGATGAAAAACCATCATCATCTCCAGATGCAAGAAAAAAAGATAAAATTTAAACTTTCATCGTGATCAATACTGTTGACAAGCTATTATTATTATTATGATATAGATTATACCCTCCCACCCCCTCCCCCCCCAAAAAAAAAAACACTGCAAGCACCATCCTTAATGGTTAAATGTTGATAGTTTCCCTTCTGTGATGAAGAACTAAAAGACATCGATCATCTCCTGTTCAACATTGTGCTATAGGCCTTAGTATAATAAGGAAAGAAAATAAATAAAATGTAAGTTTAGAAGGAAGAAATGCAGCTATCATTTTATATTCTACATTATTCTGAACCTATAAAATCCCAAAGGAACTAAACAAAAACTACTAGAATAAAAGATGTTGGCAAAGAAGCTGGATATAAGGTCAAAATAATTTTTAAAAAGTCAATTATAGAAATATCAACATCAAACAAATAGAAAATAAAATTTAATTAAAACTATAATATTTAGTATTATGTCAAATAAATGAAGTAGCTAAATAGCCAAGAATAATCTCTACATTTAAAATTAAACACCCAAAATACCGAAAATTTAATAAGACTTGAATAAATGGGGAGAAATACCTTATTTACTGAAAAGACACAGTATTGTAAAAGTGTCAGTTCTCACCAAGTTTATTCTTAGATTCGGAGCAGTCAACATCACAGTAGATTTTGGGGGTAAGGGGGAGGGGTTTGGAAGAGGGGTGATTATATTAAGTATTGGTGAGGATATGGAGTTACTAGGACTTTTCTACATTGCTGGCAGTAGTTTAATTTGATTCAACCATTCTGGAAAATTACATGTCAGTATCCACTAAAGCAGAGTATACTCAAGCCCTATTACCAGTATTTCCTTTCACAAAGCAGAAATATAAGTATGTGTTTGTTTTAGTTTGTTAATGCTGCGGAATGCAAAACACCAGAGATGGATTGGCTTTTATAAAAAGGGGGTTTATTTGGCTACACAGTTACAGTCTTAAGGCCACAAAGTGTCCAAGGTAACACATCAGTAATCGGGTACCTTCACTGGAGGATGGCCAATGGCGTCCGGAAAACCTCTGTTAGCTGGGAAGGCATGTGGCTGGCGTCTGCTCCAAAGTTCTGGTTTCAAAATGGCTTCTCCCAGGACATTCCTCTCTAGCAAGCTTGCTCCTCTTCAAATAACATCACTCATAGCTGCACTGCATTCAGTCTCTTTGAGTCAGCATGTTTTATATGGCTCCACTGATCAAGGCCCACCCTGAATGGGTGGGGCCACACCTCCATGGGAGTATCCCACCAAAGTCACCACCCACAGCTGGGTGGGGCACATTCCAAGCAAATCTAACCAGCACCAAAATGTCTGTCCCAGAAGACCACAAAGATAATGGCATTTGGGGGACACAATACATTCAAACCGGCACATTCCACCCCCTGGACCCCAAAATGACATTATCTTTCCAAATACAAAATACATTCATCCCACAATACCACAGAAACTTAAATCATTTCAGTAACAATAGTTAAGTACAAAATCCCATCAAACTCAAATATAGGCGTGGTCAGTCCTAAGGCAAACTTTTCCTTTAGCTTGGATCTGTGGACTTAGAACAAGTTATATGCTTCCAATATACAAAGGAGGGACATTCATAGGATAAACATTTCCATTGCCATAAGGAGAAACAGTAAGGAAAACAGGGTTAACAGGACCAAAACAGTTCTTAAAACCTGCAGGACAAACTCCATTAGATTTCAAGGTCTGAGAGTCATTAACAGAACAACGTTGCATCCTTGGGGCTTGAGAGAGCGGGAGCCTAACTCTTCCTAAGGGCCTTTTCGGCAGCCCTTTCCTCTCCAAACGCTTAGGTGAGTGCTCCAACATACCCACACATTGGGGAGACCACCTTCTCGGCCCCACCCTCCTCAAACATCGGGGCGGCTCCCGGATTCCCTTCCATCTCTGGGGCACACGCTCAACCCCTTCAGAACAGTGTGGTGGCAGCCAGGCTCTCCCCAATTCCCTGGAAATGTGCTCCACCCTCTTTGGGACCTGAGGTGGCAAAACTCTTCCAGAGCATGGAGGTGGAAAGCCCGCCCTCGACCTCCAGGGCAAACTCACTCTTTCCGTGCGTGTGGGCTGCTCCGCTCTCCCAGCCCGAGACCTCCTGACTCCAGACCTCAACCTCCATGGCTCTGTCTTTGAAGAGATTTTTCCTTTAATTTTTTCCTTGTCTGTCTCCTCCAGTCCAGACCGGCAATGGCTCCGTCTATAAAGATCTCGCAAAAATTCTGTTGGCTTTGCATGAAGCATGCAGGGGTCAAAGCCATCAGACAATAGGAGTTTCCACAAATCCTTTCTGCTTAACTCCTTTTCCAATCTTGGCTTGTACTGAAATGGCGGCTGGGTTCCATGTTTGGTTCCATCCTCACGTTGGGCTGTAGCTTCTGGGATTCCACCCCCTGGAAGCCTGTAATTTTCCAAGCCATCAGTTTCTGGTTTCTTGGAACCCAAGAGTTCAGTTCTAAGTTTATCTCTCTCTGCTCGCATTTTACTGTAAGCTGCAAGGAGAAGCCAGGATATATCCTCCACAGGTAGTCTGGAGATCTCCTCAGCTAAGTATTCCAGTTTGTCACTTTTAAATTCTTCCTTCCATCTGACACCAGGACTCAATTTTGCCAAATTCTCTGCCACTTTAAAACAAGGTTCGCCTTTCTTCCAGTTTGCAACAACACATTCATCATTTCTGTTCAAGACCTCATCAGAAGTATCTTTAGAGTCCATATTTCCACAAACAGTCTCTTTAAAGCAGTTTAGGCCTTTTCTATCAAGCTCCTCACAATTCCTCCAGAGTCTTCCCCTTATCCATTTAAAAAGCCGTTCCAGCATGTTTGGTATTTGCAAACTCAGCAGCAAAAGCACCCCACTTCTCTGGTACCAAAATCTGTTTTAGTTTGTTAATGCTGCGGAATGCAAAACACCAGAGATGGATTGGCTTTTATAAAAAGGGGGTTTATTTGGCTATACAGTTACAGTCTTAAGGCCACAAAGTGTCCAAGGTAACACATCAGTAATCGGGTACCTTCACTGGAGGATGGCCAATGGCGTCCGGAAAACCTCTGTTAGCTGGGAAGGCATGTGGCTGGCGTCTGCTCCAAAGTTCTGGTTTCAAAATGGCTTCTCCCAGGACATTCCTCTCTAGCAAGCTTGCTCCTCTTCAAATAACATCACTCATAGCTGCACTGCATTCAGTCTCTTTGAGTCAGCATGTTTTATATGGCTCCACTGATCAAGGCCCACCCTGAATGGGTGGGGCCACACCTCCATGGGAGTATCCCACCAAAGTCACCACCCACAGCTGGGTGGGGCACATTCCAAGCAAATCTAACCAGCACCAAAATGTCTGTCCCAGAAGACCACAAAGATAATGGCATTTGGGGGACACAATACATTCAAACCGGCACAGTGTTGTAATAAAAGGCATACGGTAGCACGATTTGTAATAGCCCAAAATTAGAAATAGCCCAAATATTTATCTACTGTAAAATAGATAAACAAACTGCAGTGTGTTCAATGGAATACTATATGGAAATCAGAAAGTAAAAATTACTGGTCATTGTGATGGTTCGGTCCATGTGTCAACTTGGCCAGGTGATGGTACCCAAGTGTCTCATCAAGCAAGCACTGGCCTAACCATTACTGCAAGGACATTTATGGCTGGTTAATAAACAGAAGGCTGGCTTATTAAATCATCAATTGGCTGCAGCTGTGACTGATGACATCAATGAAGGGCATGTCTTCCACAATGAGAGAATGCAATCAGCTGGATTTAATCCAGTCAGTTGAAGACTTTTAAGAGAGACAGATAGAGGACCTTCACTTCTTCGGCTGACCAGTGAAGCATTTCCTGAGAAGTTCATCGAACACTTTCATTGGAGTTGCCACTTTGCTGCCTGCCATACAAAATTTGGACTTGTGCATACCCACAGTGGCATGAGACACTTTTTTAAATCTTATATTTATAGGCATCTCTTGTTGATTCTGTTTCCCTAAAGAACCCTAACTAACACAGTCATATAAAAACATGGATCAATCCTCCAATTATAGTGTTGAACTAAGGAAGCTGTACGCAATATTACAATCTGTATGACTTTATTTATATAAAATTAACAAATAGACAATACTAACTAATTGCAATAAAAGCCAAGAGAGTGATTTGGGGAGGCGGGCTAGCTAATGACAGAGGGACTGAGAGAGGGTTTGAGGTTGTAGGTAATCTTTTAATTTTTGTCTTGGTGATACAGTTAGGTGAATGTGTTTATTTGGGAAAATTCATTGAGCTGTATATTTATGATTCACACTTTAAATAAAACATGTCATACTACAAATAAGATATTTACTTAAAATATCTGTAAGAAAAAAAAATTCTATTATTCCCATTAATCTAAAATAGTAATGTCTTGAGCTCTTCTTGAAATATAATCAGGTATCAGTTATCCATATGGACATTGTGCAGTTTTTCAGTCACCTTAGAAAAAAATAATTCCAGATTGATTTCTCCGTTTTATCAGGGCTGTTCTTTGCCTCTGCATTATGTTGATGTCTGCATTTAAATTTTTTTACAATTAACAAAATCAGAAAATTACTTGGAAGGCATAGCATTTACAGGAAATGCTGAAGTATTATAATACTCCAAAACAAGCCTAAATGACTTTCATATTATTAGCTCCAGGGATTTTCTGTTTTCCTCTGTGTTTTCCTTCTGTGTTTTTATTTCCAAGGAAGTCAGAAGTTGACTATCTCATATCTTATAGTTTCTTTGAGAAATGATGTTTCTAAGGGCTTGATGGATAAATATATATTTGATGTCCTTCTCTAGGGGTACAAACTCGGTTGCCTTTCTGGGACCAGCTGGAGACAGAAATGAGGTAAGCAGGCTTGGTAAAGTTGGAGAAAATCACTAAATACAAAATTAAAAAGTGGAAGCATGATGAGGAATGACCTCTGACGCTAGGAATTGATGGGATACGAGGTAAATCGGAGGACACATGTCCTGTCTGAAGGGGTGGCTGTGCAGCTCCTGGCAGACAGACAGGCATTATGTGCCCAACTGTGTTGATGTGTGAAGAGAGACCTGGAATTTGGAATTTAGTGTATAAATCTCTTGATGTTTAAATGTCAATAATTAAGCAAAATGTTTGTAAGATATTACATAGCACAAACAAAGCCAAACAAATCTGTGTGTGGGACCCAGCTGGTGACTGCCAGTTTCCATCCACCGCTCTATTAGAGAAACGTTACCAAATCTCAGTTCTACAAATGTACTTCAGAAAAAATATGTGACTATATTTTGATATGGGTAGTTAGTTGTGTAATGAGAAGATTTTCTACTTTGTTCTGGCTGTTAAAAGCCCAGATCTGAATTTATGGTCTGCCTTTAGCTGGTACATTGGAACTTAACATATGTATTCAGTTTGTTAAATTTACCTCTGTTTTCATATAATAACCAGTGCTTACTTTGTCTTCATTCTGCTTTCTTCATCTATTTGGTTTTATTGTGTGGTATTATATGCCACTCATATTTTAAAGTTATTTTAAATAGTTTTGCAGTCAGTGTTGGTTCTATATAAGTCAATCAATTGTATCAAGACATGATACTACAGATAAAGATACAGAAGTTGTCCTAGGACAGTAATACTTGACATTAATACATCTAACAAAGTTTGATCTAATAAAAATATCTGAAATATGGCTAGAAAAAGGAAAGTCACACAATCCATCTATACATGCTTCAGAGGAGTGTGTAAACTTAATGGCCAGGTAGTAAGTGTGCAACCTTATCATAGAGATGCCCACTGTAGGTACAACTTTAATATGGAGATTTCCACTGTAGGCTGTTAAAGAACAATATTTTTAAATATTCAAATCATATACCCCTGTTCCCTTGCATCATTTTAATCATAACTAAACTTTCCCTCAATATATATCATAGTATTACATAGTATTCATAGGATCTTGCATATTTCACTGTTCAGAAGACATACTCTATTCTAATTATGTATCAATCTTTTGTTTAGCATCATATTGTGAAAGTGAGACACCCCATCTCTGGAGTCATGAGAAGTTCATGCCTCTGATCTTTCAAAGCTCTGAAGCCAAGCAGCTAGTTTCCCTGATTACACTGTAAATCCTTTATTTCAAATGTCTAACATAAGTATTCATACATTCATAAAGGTTCACATTCTTTATGGAACACATTCTTTATGAGAGACAATCTATACACAAAATTCCATTTAATCTTTGCACCAACATGAAATATATACTATGTTTTCCATTTTCTGATGATGTAAATGAAAAGGGGAGAAAATAAATTGACTGCCTAAGATACATAATTTGCATGGGATAGAGCCAGAATTTTAGGTTGTATGTAAGGTACTAGAATACAAATTTTAAAAAAGATCCATGGAACTGCACAGCACAGTGAACCCTAAGTTAAACCGTGGGCTATAGTTCATAGTACAACTGTAAAAGTGTGCTTTCATCAATGGTAGCACATGTCCCACACTAACGCAAGGTGTTAATAATAGAGCAGTGTGTGGGAATCCTGTGTTTTATGCACAGTTCTTGTGTAAGCCCACACCTTCTCTAATAAAAACAAAACAAAACAAATAAAAACATTGACATGGTAGATTTGCATGTGGTAGAGCCAGAATTTCAATCCATGTCTGTCTCACTTTAAAACCTTTACATTATTCCTCGAGACTCTCCATATTTTTGACTTAAAAAAAAAGGCCAGGAGTGATTTACAGTTGAAGAACCATTTAGGGCCAGGAGACCTCAATTACGTTGAATACTCCCTTAACTAAACTGTTAGGGACATTGTACACGAACCAAATTTTGCAGCTAGTCACTTTAAAATCCAGGTCAGTGATTCTTGCTGTAGAAACCTTCTAAATCATTCTGCAAAATAGCACTAGAAATATGTTTATAGATATTCAGTATCTTTGGGGAGAATCGACATAGACAATTTCAAAAGCAGCTAGGGATGCTAAATATTTATTTGCCATGTTTTACCCTCTGGATGTTATTCTCCGTGCAGATATTCTGGGTAGTGCTGATAGAATGAATTTGACATTTTCAAGGACTATAGTGTACTTTGGAGGATAGTGCTGTATAACCTGTTTACTGGGCTTCCAAACCTTTTGGATATTTTATGACAAACTCTTATAAAATAGGAATATCTTTATAAGAATATCTTTTTTTTAAGGGACTCCATTCATTATAACATGATTTTTGGCAGGGACAAGTTGTCTTACATCCTCTCATCCTCCAAACCCTATGAATAAGTGACAGTGAAAAAAAAAAAAAATCTTGAAAGGTATAAAAGAGGGATGTTCCAGGCAAATGACACTAACAATTCTAGCATAAATGTCATAATAAAAAGGAAACAACAGAAACAGTGGCCTAGAGAATTAATTAACCTTCCTTTTAATCTTTGGACACTATGCTCCTTCTAGCCAGCGACTAAATTTGATTTTCCCATTTTACCTTGAAATATAAGTGTGTCCTATTTAAAGAAGGCAACAAGAGAAAGTTGCTGCTTTTCCTTCTGTCACTTACGAACAGAAACTGAACAGGTTTCATTTTGTAAGAGAAGCAGCATTAGCAGTACCTTACTGTGTCAGTTCTGAAAGAATCTGACTTATTTCCTTCTTGATGTGCTTTTCCTCTTGAGCATGATGACAGTTCAATTTCAGCCTTTCTCTCCCTTTGTGTCTCTACCCAGCACTTATTGGGTTCAAACAATTTTGAAGGTTAAACTTTTGTTATTGCCTATAATTATTTTCCCATATCCAGTATGTGTAGCCCAGGCTTTTAAAGACAGAAGCCAATCTGAAAAATTTTCAGGAATTTCATCAGCTCTGGCACTGCCCAAGAGTTACTGCAAGTGTAACATACAACACATCTGTGATTATTCGGAAGTGTTTAGGGTATTTGTGCACCTACAATGGTTTATTTGTATCTGCTGTATAACTACAAAAAAATCCAGATATTAAAGGGTTGGATTGGATATGACAGTTATTTATGAGACAGAAAACAAAACACACCCAAAAGTTCATTAAAAATAAAACCAGTGGAAATCTATAAGCATGAGCCCATGTCTTTTAGCTCCCTTTATGCTGCAGGTAAAATGAATTGAATAACTTGATCAAAATAAAGTTCCTATGAGTGTTTCCCTGTTTAAAAATAGTTTAGGAAATAAGTGAATGGTGGTTTTCCATTTTATCTGTTGGAAGAATGGTGCTCTTAATTCATAAAGTACTTTTAAATTAAATGACACAAAGGGCTAATCTCCTTTCTGAATACATTTAATTAGTGTCCTGTCTGGAGAGATTCCCATATTTAATAAAAAAAATTCTTAATTGCAAATTGATAACCATATGCAGAAGGAATAACCAATTATTGAATTTTGGGGAGTACTCGCTTATGTCTCTGTTTTCTCCCATTTTAGCAACTTAAAATAAGCAATTCCAGGAAACATTTATCACTTTTATTTTAACAATTCTCACACTGCCCTACTCCCTGTGAATAGGGGCCTCCCTAATTCATGCCACAGGCAAGAAGAGCACCATAGTAGTCAGTTTGCACTGTGGATCCCTCTGTTTGTCTGGAGACGGTGCTCATTCCAGAGATGAAGAGTGGAAGTGCCTTGTTGAAGATGGCGCATATTGGAGCCTAGGCCTGAACTAGAACATTTGAAGTCCATGATCATTGCCTTCTCCACCTGCCTGTCATCAGACTTCACAGGATGCCAAATCAAAAACAGAAAACAGGTTGGTTTTCCCCATTTAAAATGATAAAATACCTGTCATAGTACTATATGGGCCATAAACCATCACATTTTCTTCCTGTTAAGCAGACTGAACATTGAGAACTAAGTAAAAAGCAAGGTTTTTGGAGCATAAATTTAGAACCAGCAAAGGAAGCTAAATCAACCATTTAATGATATAGGGACAAGTAATACTAATGCACATATCTCGAAACAGTGATGGTCTTGCCAAAGAAGGAGAGCAATCACAGCTGCAGGCAATCCCAGCTTTCCTCCCCAAAATAAGGAAGGACTCCCCAATCAGGCTAGACTGCTTAAAATTTATTGGCTAATCATCTCCTCCAAATTTGGTGACATTGGGGTACAATCATAGTCATTTATCAGCTGTGGGTCCAAAAATTCTTAAACCTTTCCATGTTGAATCATTGGTGGTATGAGGTCTTCAGGAAAACTGTATGTACAAAAGAAGGCATGCGAGGCAAATTACAGTAAAGGTTAAGTTTGTTCATTAGCTGGACATTGTTCCCACTTGCTATTGAAAAAGTCTAATAAGTTGGCTCCGACCACATTGAAAGCTCCTTCTTCCAAGCTCATTAATTAAAGGCTCAGATCAAAGCAGACTAGAAGATCTGCCCTATTTGACCTTCTCCTCCAATCTCTACCCCAGACTATGCCTGCTTATTGTAAAAGAAATGAAACCAGTGGAAGAGTAAGACAGTAAAGCTGGGTTCTGTATGCCTAGTGTAAATCCAGCCACAGGCTTGTTGATCATGTGGGAGAAGCAGAGTCCAAGGAGAGACACAATCTGACCATGGAGAAGCAGATCCAGACTCTCCCATATTGAAAGAAGGGCAAGAATCCACACGTAGTTTCATTCACCTTGAGGACCCATTAGAAACACTTTACCTAGAATATTGTCTTGGAATTTGACATATTAGTAAATGTTCCCTCTCCATGGAAGAGTCAAAAAGGTCATTGGGAGCATGGAAACAGACGGGCCTTGATATCCTTCCCCTGGAAGCTGGTCTTTGGGATCATACCTTCATAGGCCTTGTCCACGTTGTGCCTTTGTGATTCTCCTTGTATCATCATTTGAGCACTCATACTTTGAATGTCACAGTCTTGCTTTAGATGGCATAATTATTGTATTATGTAAATTTACATCTAACACAGGGATAGATTCTAAAATCATCTGTTTAGGCAAAAGTCACAAACAAAAGTATTCTTGAAAGTCACTGAAATCATGATGGGATTGCTAGAACCTGGGCCCCAAAGGCTCAAGATCCAAAATTAACTTATTTTATCTTTGCATTTGGCTGTGGTTGCTCTTTCTTTGAGGCAGAATAAAGCATCAGATATACTAATCACTCATTTTCCTTCTCTATTCTTCTGTCCTTTGAAGTAGTTGAATTCAGAAAAATGCAATACATATATGATGCAGCAATATTATACAATCAAGTCACATACCACAGTGGATATATCAATATGTGTTTGTCCCTTCACCCATCGATGGACGTTTAGTTGCTTACAGATTTTTGGCTAATACAAATAAAGCTGACATGAACGTACAAGTCATTGCACGGAGTTTGTTTGCTATTTTGTTTTCCTTGGGCAAATACCTAGAAGTGGAATGGCTAGGTTTTATGGTAGGTGTATGTCTAATTAAAAACAAACAAGCAAAAACACAAAAACACCCAACAACTTCCCAACTGTTTTCTAAAGGGGTTGTACCATTTTACATTTTACCAGTTGTGTATAAGAATTCCATTTATGCTTCATCCTAGCCAAGACTGGTTATATGCAGTCTATTTAGTTTTAGCTCTCTAGTGGTAATGTGGCTATATCTAATTGTGGTTTTAATTTGGCCCTCATTTTTAAAGGTTTTATAACTTAATGGAGAGAATGGAGAGAGAAACAATTATGGAAGAGAAGAAGTTAGGAGAAGAGAACGAAAGGGAAGGTACAGAATCAAATATGTATAATATATTAGCAAATAGTAGGGCTGTGATTTCAAATAGTTTTACTTGAAAATGAGTGGCAGATGGGAAGATAGAAATTTTTCAAAGGGAGTTTGGACACCATCATTAGAAAACAAGAAACAATTTAAAGTGTTTGTATAGGAGAGCAGCATGATAATAATGTTTAGATAATAATGATATAATAGGTTTTCAGGACTGGTAGCCTAGAAATAATTTCTCAAATGAGAAAAAGTTCCAGCTGGTAATGATAGGAAGGAAATTTTTTATCAGTGAAGACTTCCAGTGCTTGGTAAATGAATAGGAAGAGAAAATAGGAAAAAAGAGAGTAAATGATTTTGTGGATCAAAACTATATACATTTTGGGAGGAAAATATTTTCTTTGATTTAGAAATGTTGACTTTAGATTAAAAGTGGTACTTTGATCTATGAGCCATTTTCCAGAATTTTTTGAGCAGATATTTCATCTTTATAAATGATAATATTCTTGCCATGTTGACTCATATTAAAATTATAATATTTAATATATTAATATTAATAAGTAATTTAATAACCAATAATTTAACAAATATAATATATTTAACATAATTAAATGTTATGATTTAATATACAATTAATATAAGCACAATATAATTGATATTTGTACATCACACACAAGTCCTATTTGTTTATTTAGTGACAGGGAGTAGATATCTCTCCAGACCTGCCCCCCACCCCAAAAAAAAAACGCAGAGTGAGCAGATTTACTTGGACAGTTTGCAACATCTTGTTTTGTAAGATTCAGAACAGTATTGCATGTTTTGTTGATGGCTTTTTGGAGACAGTTCCTCATGGCCCTTTTAGGTTTCCAAGATCTTGTAGACATAGTACTGATGGCCTTTGTTTGGAAACAGACTTATAAGATAGGGAAAGAATCTACTTCTGGAACAAAAGACAGGTTTATGTGCTGTCTAGTATAATAAAGTTAAAGATTGGGCCAGTTTGCCTGCAGCTCCTAATAGACGATTGGGATTTCCCAAATTCAGGGTGGGTTCCTTGGCTGTGACAGAAACCCACTGTCTGCACAGAGTCCATTTGGGATGCTCCTAGTCACCCCTGGTGTGGAGTGGGGCAAAGGGGACTCTCAGTGATCTTGAACTTCATGCTTCTTTGGGCTTTGAAAAATAAAATGCTTTTTTTCTGACTAGGAGTCTCAGACCAGCATCCATGAAACTTAGGCATGCTAAGTCATTGGCTTGCTGATAGAGTAAAAACGGACCCTTCACTGTTCTTGATGATTTTTGGAGATGAGGATGGGCTGCTGAAGAGGCATGACTTTCTGGAAAAGAAAGAACAAGGGCCACTACAGGCTGGGTTAGGGGATATGACAACACAACCCAGGATCTGGTGGTAAATGTGCTTGCCCAAGTGGTGGGCAACAGGGAGGGTAAGGGTCCCCCAGTATCTTACCTGTTGATGAATGCTTCGAGTCTGAACAGTAATAGGGAGAATTGAAACAAGCTGCTCAAACCGGGCTTTGGTTGTTGTACAGTCTCTTCCAGGTGGGAGGATGGAAGGAAGTTACCAAGACCACGGGGCAGCCAGCCCCACAGCCCCAGCCAAAAGGCACTGGGCTGTAGCCGCCAAGTCAGAGTCTCCAAAACTGAAGTAAATGGTATCCACCATGATGATCTAGAGACTTGCATGGAACAAAAACATGAGAAGTTTGTTTGGTTGAGCCCCAAGCCGTGGCTGGGCTACTTGCAGCTAAAAGGAATGTATTTTCTGCCAGCCTCCAGGAAACTGTAGCAGGCAAACTTGCCTTGCATGTAGGGTAAACTCTCAGACCCTTCACAGTTCCTGACAATGACTAAGGATAATACAATTTATACATATGCACAGATATATATAAAGAGATTTATATATGGAAAGAGAGAGAGAGAGAGAGATTATGTAGCTATAGGTATAGACAGCTGTCTAGAGAGATGTTCCCCAATATATTAATTATGATTGTCTCTGATAGAAAGAATGTGGGTTATGTTTTTGGTTTGTTTCTTTATATTCATTAACATCGTTTTCATCTTTTAAAATATGCATTTGTCATTTCCCCCCCAGACATATGAAACAAAGAAAATGAAGATTTACCTTTCAATATTAATGCCCAATTAATCTCCAGCTGTTTAGGCACTATACGGTATGATGAAGACCTGATTAGAAGTGAGGTAGAACATTGCCATGGGGTACATGTCCTGCCCAGGTTGGAGCTGAAATGAGGCCATGTACTTCATCTCTCCAAACTTCCATTCTGAGGCTCCAGGCACCTCCTTCCCTTTGTAGTGCCAGCCTCAGAGCTCTATCACCTTAAATGGCTTTGTTCTTGGCATTTCAGGGAAATGAATTACAAAGTCTCCATGACTTCATGCCTCAGTCTAGTAGCAATTGCCCAGGCTGTAAGTGCTGAGCTGTTTAGCAGTTTTGCATGTCAAATATTGATAGCTGCATATATATGTATATATATATATAGTGTTTCAGAAGCCTGTGCTTCCATCTCCTAGCAGCAGCCCAAAGTTGAGCAGAGCAGAAATTAAGCAGAGGCAGGCTTTTCTGTTGACCTGATCCATGGGAAGAATTTGGCTGCAATGACAGGTTTTGACAATGAAGTTGTTGGCTGTGGAGGCTTAATGCTGGCAAGAGCAGAAAGAAGACAATGTTAATAGCACAGACCCCAAGCCAATTGTGTTCCAAAAGCACCTAATGAATCCTGAAGCAGCCATTTACTCCAGCTGAAATGTCAGTGCCAGTTAAAACATGGAGTCTGAGGCAGCTTTCAGCTCCCAACAAGAGTGGTAGGAAGTACCGGGAGGGGTTTGTACACTTGAGGCCCCATTAGTGATGCTAAAGGAGACCAAGATACACCTACGAGCCGGGCATGTCTGCAGGGCATGTGTGTGAATGGTTCATACCCAGAAACCCAGGTGATTCTTTATAGGACACTCTAGTGGGATAGTGGTTGAAGCAACAATTTGCAAGTGCACAGAGGAAAAGCATTAATCCATATAATCTACCTATATATTACTGGTTATTAGTTACATCCAAAAGATTAGCGATAAAGAATAGATAAGTGCTTCAAAGACAAACTCCCAAAAGTAAGAAATGGCTTCACTAGCAACCAGCATGAAAAATGGCTACAGAGACACTTGTATTGAGCTCAGACTGCAACGGGCATTGCCAGAAAAACAGAGAGAATGGTACCTGGGAAAGTTGGTTAAAATAGAGAAAATTTTATAAGGTCCCTCAATCACAGATCATTATCCTATTTACTTATCTCTACTAAACCCCAAAGTCTTTCAATGGGAAATTACAGACTCAGGGAAGATAGAAGTGGACCTTAAAACACTTTTTAGATAATTATAGTTAAATATAGATCTCAGCTCTATTGCACTTACGTGATGCAAGATTTGGGTGACAGCTCCTAGTGGCAGAGCTCTGGCATTGCCCCTCCCCCTGCCTTAGAGAAATGATATGGTAATGAGGTCAGCTGGGCATAGTTAACATTGACACAATCACAGCCAAGTTGGTCAGTCTGGAAGGATGTGACAGTCCCAAGTGGAGGAGAAAAGATGCTGCAGGTACTACAAGTGTCAGAAGAAGGAGCAAAAGATAAAAACCAAAAAGTCACATAAAATGTCCAGGATGAGATTAGACTTTTGGGCTTTGCAGATTTCTGGTACCCATTTTTTGATGTTTCCATGAATTTGGGACACGGTTGTGCACAAACAGATGACGATCCAAGTTCATATCAAGATACCCATTATCCAAAGAGACTGCAAGTGGTCCTTCAGCTGCTTCTACAGGATGAGTAAGACTTTCTTCTCCCTAGTTGTGAAAAATACCCAGAGAAGTCTCCATGGTCTGAAACAATCTTGGAAGGACAGCAACAAGGAGGGGGTACCAACACCCTTTTTGGGCATTTCAGCCAAATTGGCACAATGAGATTTAATCCTTAGGTGAGCCACCCCTGATGAAAACTAGCCCCAAAGCATATTAATTCTTTACATTTTACCATTATGAGATGCCCATCTCCTTGATTTTCAGCAAGGATGAGGTACACATATTCAGGAAAAATATGATTAATTGAGTTAGAAGCACTATGTTTGAAAGTGAATTCCAGACTATTCACTTCAGCAGCTTATTTCCTGTTACTTTGGACATGAACCTTTCATCTCCACTTTCTTACCCAAAAATGAGGTCATAAAATGTATTTCAAAGGGAATCATAAATCACATAATGCAAATTACCTAGCATTGTGTTTGATAAATATTGGGCATGTATGATTGACTCATTCCAATCTGAACATACATTTTGTCTGAAATAGCCTGTTCCAGTTTGCTAATGCTGCCATTAAGCAAAATACCAGAAATGGATTGGCTTTTATAAAGGGGGTTTATTTGGTTACAAAGTTACAGTCTTAAGTCCATAAAGTGCCTAAGGTAAGGAATCTACAATAGGGTACCTTCACTGGAGAAAGGCCATTGGCACCAGGAAAACCTCTGTTAGCTGGGAAGGAACGTGGCTGATGTCTGCTTGATCCCAGGTTGTGTTTCAAAATGGCGTTCTCCGAAATGTTGCTCTTGGGGCATTTTGTCCTCTCTTAGTTGCAGCTCCTCTTCAAAATGTCACTCTCAGTTGCTCTGAGGTCCTTGTCTGTGAATTCCTTTATACAATGCCAGTGATCCAATTAACACCCACCCTGAATGGGCAGGGTAAGACCTCCATGGAAATTATCCAATCAAACACTTCACTCACAGTTGATTGAGTCACATCTCCATGGAAACAGTCAAAGAATTCCAATCTAATCAACATGAATATGTCTGCCCCCACAAGATTGTATCAAAGATAATGGCATTTTGGGGGACATAATACATCCTAGCTGGCACATGGCCCTTAACCTGGTTCAGCTTTGAAAAAGATACAGAACACTTGTAGTCAACAAGCATTTTTTTCCTTCTGTATCTCAGGGGAGGGATGCAGATGGAGTCAGAGAGGGAGAAATGTGAACACATCCAATTTCATCAATTGCCTGCAGCCTATTGCTTCCAGGGTCCTCAGATTTTTTCTAAACTCTTTCTCCAGACAGGCTTACACAGCTATGATTAACTGCCTCTTGCTGGATTGCATGGGTGAGGCAGTTTGCTAGGAGGGTGTGCCTGGGTTCAAAGAAAAGCTCACCATTTCACATATTTGGAAGGCATGGGATTCCGTTTTTTTAGTGACATATAATTCTTTATAATTAGAATTTCAGTTCTGTAAAAGAGAACAGCCACTTATGCCTCTTTTGCTGTGTAGTTGCTTCAAATTCTCGTATATACTGAGATGAGAACCTATAATAGAGTATGGTCCTTTAGGCATTAAACTTAGGCAAGTTTCTTAATCTCTTATAGATGGTTTGGCTGAGTTATCTTTTAGGACCTTTATGAGAATCCCACAGGATAAAGTATATGAGATTATCTTAAAATGCATGAAATGATATAAAGGTAGGGAGCATTATTAGAGAATCCTTTCTTCATTTGATTTAGGGGTTATGTTTGCTTTTTCTTTACCCAGTAATTAACTGCCCAGGAGTGTTTTCCTTGACTTTACAGAATTTATCTTTTCACCTTTGTTTTTGTGAAAGTTACCCCAAAGCCCTTGGATTTTTTAAAAAGACCCCGAGGACTCTAATTTGTATGAACATTTGCTCTGCACTTCCATGTGTTGTAAGTAGAATTGGGAAGCGATCATAAATGATTTACTGTAAATTGTTTTGGGAACAGATAGATCACTATTTATCATCCTATTTCCACTGGTTGTAGCTATGTAATACAGAGGAGAGCAAATTCCCCTTGCAGATTAATGAAGGTGGCCACGCAGATTCTAATTTCCCTAGTGAAACACATTTTACACAATAGTGGCTTTGGGAGACAGGTCTGAACCTCATTAAACTCACTGTGTATTATACGTGGGTAACCTAATTCAGTTCCCATAAAAACAGGCAAATAGGCCGTCGCTGTAAATTAAATCCGAAGGCAAACGGGTGTCACTACAGCACTGTATCACAGGGGCATTTATCTCATAAATGGAATAGTGAATTAAACTGTTAATTTCAACAACTGTGTTAGAAAAACAAGTCCCAAGCTGTTGGAGTCAAAGAGCAAAGAGGGTTTTTCTCCATGTGAATTACAATATTCTCTAATCTTCCTCCTTCTGACGTTCACATTTAGTTTGCTCTCCCTCCCAGATAAAACCAGATTTCCCATCACTTTTGTTGTGTCTTCATTTCAAAATTCCTAACTTACCTTGGCACCACCAGGGTCATCGTCTCTGACCCATTCTCCCCACCATGACCAGCAATGTGGCAGCGATGCCCCTCCTCATTATGCTCACAACATCTCTGAGGTGTGACATTGAAGGGCCGCCAGACTGAGCACCAAGCTGATGCCCCTCTGTCCCCTCCCTTATCTCTTTCTACCGTGGTTCTCTTAGCACTGCTTGATCTATGCCAACAACAATTCTTCAATATATGCCACTGTGGTTTGTTTTTCCACCTGTAGCTTTTGTCTAGAATTTGTTCCCAGTTCCCTTTAAAACTAGAAACCCACGTTCCATCTTTCAAGATTCAACTGTGTGTGCTGCCCAGATCATGCAACCTCCACCCATGAAGTAAGAGTAACTGACCAGCTTGGTGACCCCTCTTTCTCCAGTACATTATTCTGACATAGCACCATTAAAAATAGGTTTAGGACCATCTCCTCCTCACTCTTCTATCTTCTTGATGAAAGGGTGGCACATCTTGCTCATCTTTGTTTTTCCAATAGCAAGTGCAGAACCTAGCACAGGGTGTGTGTGTGTTTGTGTGTGTGTGTGTGTGTGTGTGTGTGTGTAAGTTCTTATAGGGGAAGACAAATCCTGTCATGGTGTCCTGGAGACATTGCCTGTACCCCTATAGATAAAGGCTTGACCCACAACTTTTCTGAGTCCAGGCAGAATACTTTATGATCCTCCTGAGACAAGGGTGGTTGGGAAGCTTCTAAAGAGCAGCTAAGAGTCCCTCTCCTTCCTCCCTCCCTCCCTTCATCCCTTCCTTCTTTTCTGCCTGCCTGACTCTCTCTTTCTCTCTCTGGACACACCAGTGCTGCCTGGTTTAGATTACATATGCACAAGCTTAGTGTTCAACAGCCACACTTACTTACAATGCTTTTTGTGTCATGGGATGAGACTTTTACCTTATGTGTGACTAAGAAATGGTACTGGAGGATAATAATTTGTTGTTCAGAGGAAAACTTCAGATATCTCAACACCTTAACAAAATTCATAGTTCCCCTACCTTGGAAAAAAAAAAGAATCTCCATTTAAGAAAGACGCAGAAGATGCTATTTAAATGTAGTGACAGCTGGAGATGAATTTAGAATACACAATTGCTTCACTGTGGCTAATTCTCTCCAGTACTCGCCTTTGTCCATAAAAAGGAGTTTGGGGGGCACCAATCACATGAGCTGCCAGGATGAAAGGAGGGCCCCCCAGCGTCCAATGTTCTTTAATTGTTGCTTTATTTTGCTTGATCATGAAAGGCAGACACTAGATCAGAAACAATTGCCACTTGAAAGCTGATTCCTTCTCTAGGCTTCAAAAATCTTTTTAATCACCCAGCTGCACCTTTTCCTTTTATAAAATGAGGGTTACAACACTAAATTTACTGTTTTGTGAAGGGGAGTAATTAGGTCACAACTGTAACCAGAAACCAAGTTGTGTAAGTTTTAAGTAATGGTATCGTTTTCAGTATTTCTCCACTCAGTAATGGGAAGGGAAACCAAGTCCCTCTGAGAATTCACAGAACTGCTCTCTCCTTGCTCAGTGGAACAACAATCTTCTCTGCCTCTTGTTTATGCCCAAAATACTATGAACACCCCTCTGCACATGACCACCTGCATTCTGGAAGTTGTCAGTGGTGTATCTGCCAGGGTTCATAAGGCCTAAAATAACCAAAAAAAGTCATTAACAGGTGCCCCAGGATGTCCAGCAAAATAAAAGTAGCTTCAGAAGATCCTTCTTCTAGAGAGATAATCCATCCTGGGAATTTAGATTAAATAAAGACATGTAGATCCTCTTTTGCCTCAGAAGTGTCTTCCTAAAATTCTTGTTTTCTTTTGTTCTATTATTTAAAAAAATAAAAACACTTGAATTTCACAAATGAAAAGGATGAGAAAAGTCTTTTATAAGGCAAAGAATATTCTTCTAAATATCCATCTTCATAAATAATTAGCATAAAGGTAGCTACATCTCCAGGAGGTGGTTCCTTTATAATTAATCTGATCCCTAATCACCAGTTTGGCAGCTGAGATCAACCCAGTAGTTTCTATTGGTGGTTCCCAAGGTGATCACTCATGGATTGTAAAAATTTGCAATTAAATGCCTGCTATCACCTCGACACTCCTGCAGACTGCATGCTAGTTTTAGGTAAGTATTGTTTCCAACTTGATTATGAACTGAGAGCACTGGCTCTGTTCTACAATTGTCCTGCCTCATGTGTATATCACCCAGTTGCTGCTCAGTAAATGCCACTGGATTTGGGTCCCTTTAGATTTTCATGTTACTATCTTTAGTCCTTTCATGCCCAACCCTAGTGAAGAAATTATGCTACATTTAGTAATATTTAGCCAAGTAAATAAAGACTCTTAAGGAACAATGTGCATCGTGGTTCATTCAGGCTTTCAGACAGTACCAATTTGGGGAGAGTCCATGAGGATTTGGGGTAAATAAGCTAACCGAAGCCACTCAAATCATACAGTCCAAAATGGCACCTGGTCCACCCATGTAAAGGCCAGCCGGTAAGCTTTGTCTGTCATAGTAGGTAGCAATTTATAGCTTAATCTCAGTTTATCCCATAATGAACTATCCACACAACCAGCAGAACCAAGCAGCAGTGTGTTTTCCAGTTGGCGGCGTGTCTTGTGATGAGAAGTTAATTCCCCCTGTCAGTCTCATGGAGTCAGCTCCTCCACTAGAATAGGAATTGGGTAACTTAGAGGATATCCCTTAATCTGGAAAAATAACTTAATAAAATGTGACATCTGTTCAGTAGAAATCTTTTACCTCAGTCAGGTTAACTAGAAGGTTTAATGACTCTAAGATTAACTTCAAGTGTCAGCTTCAGCTTGTGATTCTAGACCTGGCTTGTCGGAAAGAGCTGGCATCTTCTCATTAGGAACTGGCTTGGTGCAACATTGCTCAGTGACTGTGGCTGCCACGTATGTGGTTGTCTGGGAGAGTGACATATGCTGGGTCTAGGGTGGCCTGCATTGGACAACTTACAGAAAAATGTTGTGAACAAGAGAAATGATCACTATCTTTTCGGACGTGTCAAAGTGGGAAATACAAATTGCAATCTCTTATAATAATTTTAGAACAAAAATACCAGTGCAATTATTTCCTTCCATTTGTTCATCCAGGCTGAAATACAGTGCTTAGCTTCTGCTTTATCTCTTCTATGAAGTCTTCAGAACCTCCTTGGGCCACCATTCTCCAACTTCCCATGTCAGTTGTTATATGTTCCATTCATTCTGGGCACTGACTATTGACTATTTTTATTTAACTGGTTAATAAATATTTTTATCTCTTCAAAGAGATAACAAATTCTATCTGGGGAGTAATTAGTTTCTGAAGACTAAACCTGTATCTTATAGTATCTTTATTCTCCTAAACATAATACAATTCATGGCCCTCTCTTAATCCCACTTTGTCTTCTAGCTACAGCCCTGTTTTTCTTGTTTTTGTAAGAAAATCCCCTACAGGAGCTTTCAGTACCCACTATTTCCAATTCATATATTTCCATTCTCCATTGCTCTTCCTCATATTGGATTTTGGCTCCTACCGTTCCACCAACTTCTTTTATCAAGATCACCAACAAACTCCGTATCACTAAATCCAAAAATCAATACTAACTCCTCCCTTTACTTAACCTATTAGCTGCATATGTTATAGTTATTCATCTCTTCCTACTTGATTCCACAGTTTCAGATGTCTCCAAGGATGCCATATTCATTTGGTATCTCTCTAGATTTTCCTTCTTAGTCTCCTTTGCAGGTTCCTGCATGTTTCTCTCAATCATTAAATATTAGAGTATTCTGGGCTCATTCCTTGGGCCTCAGCTCTTTTCATTTCTCACAACTTCCTTAAAGATCCCCCCTAGTCTTATGCCTTTACAAACCATCTAAGTGCTGATGACTCCAAAATTTATATCTCTGTCATGCATATTTCCCATGAATTCCAGAGCTATCTTCTTTTCTACTGCCTACTTTACATGTCTACTGAATGTCTAATAATCATTCAAATTTAACATGTTCAAATTTGAGCTCTGGATGATCCACTCCCCAGACCTGCTCTCTCATTGTGTCCTTCATACCAGTAAAGGGCATCTCCAATCTTCCACCTGTTGAGGCCCAAAAATCACTGACGCCTTTCTGTCCCTAACACTTCACATTCAATCCATCAGCAAATAATTTAGGTTCTATCTTCAAAACATATCCAGAAGCCAATCACTTCTTACTGTCCTCACTTGTTAAGGCTCTGCTCCAAGCCTACTCTTGCTCTCTCACCTGGTTTATTGTCAGTAATATCCTACATGATCTCTCTGATTCTACCTTTGCTCCTTTCAGTCTATTTTCAACACAATAACCACTGCCATTCTTTAAAACCTAAGTCAATTCACCATACACATCTATTCAAAACCTTCAAATAGTTTCTCATCTCACTCAAAGTAAAAGCCAAAGTTCTTAAAACCATTACTGACCTCATTACTTACAACTCTAGCTTTAAGTCATTCTTCCCCGGCTACAGTGCTGTCTTGCTGTTCTTCTAATGTGTAAGTTCTCCCACTTGAAGACCTTAATCTTGCAGCATCCTCTTCCTGAAACACACTTCTCTAGATAAATCCCATGATTTCCCTCTTACCACCTTTAGGTCTTTACTCAAATGTCATCTCCATAGTGAGAACCTCCATGATACCCCTATCTAATATTGCAACACCCTCCCCAACTCAGACTCTCTGTTCTCCTTCCCCCTTTGCCCTATAGACTCTATAGCTCCATCTGACATACCATGTATTATGTGTATTTTTTTGGCTTATGCTTTGCCCCTTTCCTACTCAGATGTCAGTTGCATAAGGGTACAAAGTTTGTTCTATTTTATTTTTTGCTGTATATCCAGCATCTAGAACTATGCCTAGTGGATAGTAGCTGCTAAATAAAAATTTGTTAAATGATTAAGAAATGAATACAGTAGTTGCTTAGTAATGTGTTTTATTAAATTCAAGAGTGCTGCCTGGTAATTAATTACCTAGAAGATTAATGAATGGTTAGTTCTACCTGAAAATCCTTTTAATGTATCAAAGACCACACAGTATAAGCTATAGTATTGGAGAGACCTGGGCTAGCTCTAAATCCAAGAACCACCATTCGTTAGCTGTTATTTTTAGGTAATTTATTTATCTTGTCTAAGCCTCATAGCATCTATGAAATTGGTTTACTGTTACCTAAATTAAATGATTAATATAAAAAAATATGAAAAATATGTAACTGAGCTGCCCCACTACTCAGCACATAGTAGGCTACACTTAATTTAGTAAGGTAGTTATCCTGGACATAAGAGAAGCCAATTCAGTAAAATGCTCAAAGCCATAGGTGTGGAAATATTAAATCATTATGAAAAATGAATGCAAAATAAATTGAATAATGTTTTCCTAAAATTTCTCATCCACCTCCAGCTCTTCTGGATAATTTTTCCACTCAGAGGTATCATCCATGTTTTCCACATAGTATCATCCTGTGTTTGTTCCTCCTAGAGCATTGGTGGGACAGTATTTCCTAAAAGCATGCTTCAAAATTTCTCTAGGGTTTTCTTCCAAGTTTGAAATACACACCCTACAAAATATCATTGCCCATTTCTTGGGTAGAAAATGGAACTATGTCATGACTCCATCTGGCTGAAAGTGATTGTAAACCGCATGCTAAAATGTTAAAATGTGAATGGAACCAAACAGAAATGTGATTTAGAACTGATGAACTATAGTGCTAAATGAATTATTTTGACAGGGATAGACTAAAAACTTGTGAGAAATGAATTTAGCTAATTTATAGTCAAAACAGAACATATTTCAAGATTGAAATTATATATTTGAAATAATCATTTCTAGAAAATAGTGGTAGCACAACACCGTCAATGCATTTAACATCACTGACTTGTATACTTGAAAGTGGTTAAAATGGGAAATTTCAGGTTTATAGGAGGTGGTGACTTCTCTGAATTTCCAGCCCCTTCTCATTCTTCTCAGTTTGATTTGGGCAATCCCTGGGCCCCACAAACTGGGGAGAGATAGAATATACCTTGTGGGTTGTAATTAATGTCATGTCCGCCACAGTTTTGGAAGCTGTAAATGGACATTAAGAAAGGGATAACACCTGTCCTTCATTTGAGCCAGAAAGCTGAAGAATAAAATATGTGCCACACCAACATAAAGGCCATTCACAATAAGGATATCATCTGCTCAGAGGCTGCCTTTTAAAATATGGGTGCTTCTCTGTGAAAGAAGGGGAGCACACTCCGTCCTCAGTGTCCATGCAAAAGAAAGTTTTATTCTACTCATTTCTACAGGTCTTTATAGCTTACAAGGTAGTTTCCTACGTGACTGTTCTCAGGTATTTTAGGGAGGGTCCATTTTTTCTAAAGCCATGAGGGGTATTTACATATCCTTAATCTCAAGGGACAATTTCCTTGGGGCTAGACAGGAAACAGCAGGGGCAGGGGGCAGGAGGCAGGAGACAGGAACATGGAAGGAGCCCAGCAAGAGCTCAGAGACTATTCCCTTATCTAAATTGCAGTCCACTTTCAGACATGCAAAGCTTTTGGCCTTTTCCCATTCTGGAGCCCGCCTTCAGGCTTCCAGATTTTGGGAAATGGGCCCTATGTATAATCTGTCGAGCCAGGGGAACTTCCGTGTCTCCACACTTCTCTCATGCCTGTGAAACACAGTTTGAAAATAAATGTCCCCTTGAATTCTCTTTACCTTCACTCTTTAAATCAATTAAGAAATGATTATTAAATGCCAACTATTCCTGTCCTAAGTCCTGAATAGAAAGATACTTCATAGAACTTGAGTTCAATGCTTTTACTATTTTAAATTTATTTTTCATCATCAAGAGTTCAAAAGCAATACCTAGCCCATCAAATCCAAATTATTATAAACCCTAAGTCAATAATTTCCTAACCAGTAGGTCTATGCACTACTTCTCAGATCATTCTTGAAACCTAGGAGAAAGGTAGTATTGATGAGATGCATATTTAATTGTAATATACTTATTGCGGGATTGAGCCATTTGTTCTTTTTTAAAAAAAATTTTAAGTAAGTAGAAGGTATCCCTTAGGGAGCGATTTGCAGATCTTGTTAGGATAAACTGATATTAATATTTCTGTAAGAGATATCAATGATAGTCTTTTGTCAGCAAATCCCCTTTCTATATATAGCTCAGGCTTACTTTGTGAGCTGTAAATGTATTCTCTTCAAAAAGCAAGTCAGTCTAGAATTGATAACCCATATTTCGAGCATACTAGAAATGCAATCAGAAAATGAGTAAAAGAATTTGCTAGTGCCTGTGGAGATACACACAAATAAGAAAATTAATTGACGCATATAGATATCATAGATACAATAGATTTACTTATCTCTAAGTTAAACTCCCTGACATGTAGATTATTGGAAATCTATGTAAGACAATGCCGTATATTAGTTCAGGGATTAGGACATCTCTGCTTTTTATAGTCATCTAGGCACAGAATACAGTTTATGATATTCCCATTATACAGTGGATTTTTTTTTCCTGTAAATTTCCACACCATTAGAAACTTTCACTGGCATGCAGTACACAATCCTTAGCAGATAGCCACAGTTTAGAATGTTTGAGGCCAGTTTATTTTATTGTTGGTCCAGTGTCCAAAATAATCATGTCTGCCTTTGCCAAAAATTCTAATGCTAGTCCTGATGAATTTGGATCTAAACATCTATATGAGAAATTATTTAAATGGGTTATATAGTAAGGAGAAGGCTCATCAGTGATAACCTGTCTATAGGTTAATGAAGAAACTGTAAAAGCTGCATATTCTCCATATTATAAAATTTCTCTCTCATGTCTAAAAACTTTCCACAAACACTCAGAATAGGAAACATGCTTGAAGTGTTGCATCTAAGCTATATGGTTCATGAACGACACTGCTGCCCTCAGACCAAATACTTCACATTCAAATAATTCTCGGGGTTACTTGAAATTTGTCAGTGTGTGAAGAGAAGGCAGAAGAACCAAGTCCAGCCCTTCCAGGCATGGGTGTATGCAAAAGAAGCAAGGAGATTTTTAGTGGCTTCTAAAGGGAGAACATCTGACACAAAGTCAGAACTAATGTCTCAAAGACCAAAAGCCACTATGTAGAGTAGACTTCAGTGCCCACATTGAGTCATGTGTAAGCTGAGAAAGCACAGGAAGCTGCTCCACTGAGAGAAGATTTGAGTAGGTATCTAGGAAGAGGAAGAGAAGAGAGACATGATGGGGAGATTTCTGACTTTCTATTTCACATGCAATTGATTGTAGTTTGTACCTGATTCTTTGGTATTTGGAAATCACTCTATAACTACAGTAAACCTTTCATTTTTTTCCTTTAGTTTGAGTGGGTTATGTTCAAAGTTTTAAAAAGAACCTTGATTAGAAAAAATCTTTGGTTTAGATAAGTGAGAAAATTGGAGTGAGATATTTCCTATGGAAAGATAGAAAATATAAAACAGAGGGAGGTAGAAATTTGCAAAGCATGTTTGCAAATATGAAGAAGGTGCCTACAATAGACTATTTGAGGCAGTTTTTGACTCTAAACTTACAAATAGAGTTTGGAGACAGATTAAAATCCTTGTACCCCAAATTAAGGTGTTTGTGTTAGATACAAGAAGCAGTGGAATCTACTAAAGGTTTTTGAACAGGTGAGTGATGTGATAAAATTGTGGATACTTGGAAGGAAGGAGCAAGGTCTCTTAAGCTGAGAAGCTGTATCAGGATTTTCTGGAAGGAGTTTCCATCATGGTTCAAGAAAACTAAAAGCAAACGTAACAAACAGAATTCAAAGGCAATAATACAGAAAACAGACAAAAGTGAAGACAGTGGTGTGTAAGGATAAGTTACAGTAGGGTAGGTGTAGGAGACAAGAAATAGGTTCATAGGACTGAGCAATTTGAGTCTTGCATGCTACACCAAGGTCAGGAGAAAAAGCAGTTAGTATCAATCCTCTGATTTATCTCAAATCCCACAGTTTGGAATAGGAAAAATACAGAGAGGTAGATTGCCAGCAGGTTGGGTCTTAAATACTTTGGCTGAACTTGAGGAATTTTGATTATAGGTTGTTTAGAATGGAATGGATGATATCAATCATCAATTCTAAAGACTATTTCAGAATCTGGGGAATTCTATTTTGGAAGGAAAATGAGAGGACAGATGAGCTGAACTCTGGGCTCAGCATCCCGGATCCAATTAAAGCAGTTCCTATTTCATTGTTTTATATATTGATATTACCTATAATATTTCATTTTTTCAAAATGGTGTCATTATTTTTAAAAGTTTAAGCAGTACCACATTAGTCCATTTTATAGGGAGAAAAATGAGGGCATACGAATAGCTAATGGTACAATTATGTCCCTTAGTGGCCTCTTAAGAGTACTTTGCAAAAGCTTCTTTTCTTTTCTAGGGCCCTCATTCTTGATTTTAGATTAGGTCTTATTCTACTAGCATGCCTGTTTGCAAGTAGCATCAAAATGGTTATAAATCATTTCAATATTTGGTATTCATCATTATAGTAAGAACTTTATTTTTCTTAATCATGTAAATGTTTTCATTTATAACATATTCTATTTGGAATTTTTAAAAAATTGTTTGCATGGACAAAATTATTTGCTTTCTCTTTGTGGGTGAGAAAAATAAGTTGGCAAATTAAATTCATTTAGGATGTTACTGGCAGCAACATACAAATATTGCTATCTTTTTTTTGTAGATCATAAAGAAATATTTCATTTTCATTTCTCAAAATCTAGGGATCTTGGAAACAACAATTAAATGCTGATGGAAGATGCCATTTATTCAGATGTCACAGAAACATATAGGCAGGGCAATAAGAAAAATTTTCCTTGTAAATGAAATATCAAAAGATTTTAAATGGCAATTAAAATGCTCAGTTTCTATTTCCTGAGTTATATCACCATGCATTAGGATCACAGCATACTTTCATTTGTTTTAAGAAATGAAAATACTCAAAGAAATGAAGAAGGGCAGCAGAGCAAAATACCTAATTTAGTTTTAATACAGATGAAACATATTAGAGTGACATTCAAAGAGAAGAGATCTAGAAATCTCAGTGTATGCACGATTATGCATTTGTGGGCCTTTGTGTTTATTAGAATCCCTGTCCATCTATGTAAGACTCTTGCTTCATTCAAGTCTAGCATTTTTTGAAACATCCAGAGGCTTAATAACCATTTTTGTATCAGTTTTAGGGGGAAAAAACACTTCAGTCATTTAGGGTCAAATATTTTGCCTTCTGTATCAAGAAAGTTGTATTCAATCTGTAGACTGAGAATATGTATCAAAAGAGTCTAAGGTTATAGATCGGGAACTAATGCCAACACAAAAAAGAAAAGGGCAAGGCAAAAAATTTATTTTTTTTAACAAACACTCCCCCTTCATTTTCTTGGGAGAGACAGGCCATTATTCAGCCACAACCCAATTCAGTAAATGAAAGTACACATCTAGAACATCTTATAAACAATGTTTTATTGCTAATTTTATCATTTTAAATACATGGTATGGCTTGCTATAAATTCTAAGAATCCCATACTGCTAAGAGAAAGAGGGGTGGGGAGGGAAAATTGGAAAAAAGGGCAGAAAGGAAGGCAAAGAAGAAACAAAAATAGAAGTGCATGATCCAATTGGGGTGGGGTCAGACTAACCCAGTATTGGCAATAATCTAATTCTTCTAAAAAACCCATACTGGAATGTTAGTTTTGCCTTAATGTAGCATCCTTATTCACATGTGTACTATTACCAAGCATTGTCAATTTCAAACATAATCCTATGAAGATCATGTTTAAAATCATACTAACTAATCAATAATTGGCTCAGAATGTTCTAGGCTGAATCAAGTTATCATATTATATACACATATATATATAAAATTTATATTTCATAGCCTACATTTGGTTCTGATCATGATCTGTCAACTCACCTCAAGAGACTACAATAATATATAGTATTCTTCCAAGGAAGACACAAGACACACATTAGTCTTTGGTTTATCCCTTGTGTTTTTGGTGTGTTGCAATTTGTTGATCTTTATATTTTTCTATGGTTCTAATGAGATGGGTTCAAAATTCAAAGGAAATATTTCCTGTATGTTGGCATTTTTTCTAAGCTACTTTGTGGGCCCAGGACCACATAGGCTTAAACATAAGATTTCAGGAAAACAGTTTGCAGGTCCCTCATTTTAAATTTTCTCATTAAAGGTTTGAATGTTTAGGAAGTTTCCAATATATCTCAGTTATAGCTCTTCCTTCTAAATAATGAGCACTTTCTATTGACTCCTCTGATTTTCTTGGTTGAATAATGAAGATCTTAAACATTCTTCCTATTTTGGTATAAAAAGTAGCAATCTAAGGGCTCAGGAATGATTTTGACAAGTACAATTAAAAACTGAAGAGCAGGTGGGGAAGTTGCTAATAAGTGTAAGAACAGAAGGAAGCAAAATAAATTTATGAAATTAGGAAAGAATGTTTATCAGCTGGGGGATAATGCAGTAGTTATTGTTTGGTAATGCAAAGAAGTAGCTATATATAGTCCAAGGAGGCTATATATAGTCCCCATCTTCATGGGGGCCACCTTGATTCTTTTTTTTTTTTTTTTTTTTTTTAATTTTTATTGAGATTGTTCAGATACCATACAATTATCCAAAGATCCAAAGTGTACAATCACTTGCCCCTGGGTACCCTCATACAGCTGTGCATCCATCACCACACTTAATTTTTGTTCAATTTTTAGAAACTTTTCATTACTCCAGACAAGAAATAAAGTGAAAGATGAAAAAAGGAAAAAAGAAAAGGAAACTCTAAACCTCCCCTATCCCTAACCAATCCCCCTCAATTGTTGACTCCTAGTATTGATATAGTACGCTTGTTACTGTTTATGAAAAAATGTTGAAATACTACTAACTGCAGTATATAGTTTGTAATAGGTATATAGTTCTTCCCTATATGCCCCTCTATTATTAACTTCTAATTGTATTGTCATACATTTGTTCTGGTTCATGAAGTGATTTCTAGTATTTGTACAGTTGATCATGGACATTGCCCACCATAGGATTTAGTTTTATACATTTCCATCTTTTGACCTCCAACTTTCCTTCTTGTGACATATATGACTCTGAGCTTCCCCTTTCCACCTCATTCACACACCATTCGGTGCTGTTAGTTATTCTCACATCTTGCTACCAACACCCCTGTTCATTTCCAAACATTTAAGTTCATCCTAATTGAACATTCTGCTCATACTAAGCAAGAGCATCTACATTTCTTCCAGAAGGCAGGAGGGAGAGTCAAAGAAGGTAGAGAGGCAAAAGAAAGAGGAAACAAAAAAAAATGACAGCTAGGAAGCAGCAAAAGGAAAAATAACCTTAAATCAAAGTAGAATAAAGAATCAGACAATATCACCAATGTCAAGTGTCTAACATGCCTCCCCTATCCCCCCCTCTTATCTGCATTCACCTTGGTATATCACCTTTGTTACATTAAAGGAAGCATAATACAATGATTCTATTAGTTACAGTCTCTATGCTGATTGCATCCCTCCCCCAATGCCTCCCCATTTTTAACACCTTGCAAGGTTGACATTTGCTTGTTCTCTCTCGTAAAAGAACATATTTGTACATTTTATCACAATTGTTGAATACTCTAGATTTCACCAAGTTACACAGTCCCAGTCGTTATCTTTCCTCCTTTCTTGTGGTGTCTCACATGCTCCCCATCTTTCTCTCTCAACCGTATGCATAGTTACCTTTGTTCAGTGTACTTACATTGTTGTGCTACCATCTCCCAAAATTGTGTTCCAAACCACACACTCCTGTCTTCTATCACCCTGTAGTGCTCCCTTTAGTATTTCCTGTAGGACAGGTGTCTTGTTCACAAAGTCTCTCATTGTCTGTTTGTCAGAAAATATTTTGAGCTCTCCCTCATATTTGAAGGACAGCTTTGCTGGATACAGGATTCTTGGTTGGTGGTTTTTCTCTTTCAGTATCTTAAATATATCACACCACTTCCTTCTTGCCACCATGGTTTCTGCTGAGAGATCCACACATAGTCTTATGAAGCTTCCTTTGTATGTAATGGATCGCTTTTCTCTTGCTGCTTTCAGGATTCTCTCTTTGTCTTTGACATTTGATAATCTGATGATTAAGTGTCTTGGCGTAGGCCTATTCATATCTCTTCTGTTTGGAGTACGCTGCGCTTCTTGGATCTGTAATTTTATGTCTTTCATAAGAGACGGGAAATTTTCATTGATTATTTCCTCTATTATTGCTTCTGCCCCCTTTCCCTTCTCTTCTCCTTCTAGGACACCAATGATACGTATATTATTGTACTTTGTTTCATCCTTGAGTTACCGGAGACGTTGCTCATATTTTTTCATTCTTTTCTCCATCTGCTCCTTTGCATATAGGCTTTCAGGTGTTTTGTTCTCCAGTTCCTGGGTGTTTTCTTCTGCCTCTTGAGATCTGCTGTTGTATGTTTCCATTGTGTCTTTCATCTCTTGTGTTGTGCCTTTCATTTCCATAGATTCTACTAGTAGGTTTTTTGAACTTTTGATTTCTGCCGTATACATGTCCAGTGCTTCCTTTACAGCCTCTATCTCTTTTGCAATATCTTCTCTAAACTTTTGATTTGATTTAGCATTAGTTGTTTAAATTCCTGTATCTCAGTTTGAAGTGTACGTTTGTTCCTTTGACTGGGCCATAACTTTGTTTTTCTTAGTGTAGGTTGTAATTTTCTGTTGTCTAGGCATGGTTTCCTTGGTTATCCAAATCAGGTTTTCCCAGACCAGAACAGGCTCAGGTCCCAGAGGGAAGAAATATTCAGTATCTGGTTTCCCTGCGGGTGTGCCTTAGAAAATTGCTTCACCCTTTGATGCTTTTCTGCCCAGCAGGTGACGCCTGTTAGCTTATAATTCTTGACTGGTGTGAGGAGGTATGGCTGTGTTCCCCCAGGCTCTGGGGTCTGGTTCTGAATGGAAAGGGCCCCACCCCTCTCCTACTAGAGAAGAGAGACCCCTCAGGTGGAGGTCATTAGCATTTCAATGGTCTCTCTCTCTGCTTGTGGTGTCTCCACCCTTCCCAGAGTCACAGCCCTGGAAACTGAAAATGACTGGGGCTTTCTCCACTGAGCCAAAAAAGAAACAGGTAGTCCCCTTCAGACCCAGTCCAAGGCAACCCTCCGGCTCTCCCAGGTCAGTCGTCACCCAAAGCCTCTGTCTGTTTTTTGGGGCTGCGTACCTGTAGTGAGCAGTTCACACTCGCTACTTAAAACCCCAGTTGGAGCTCAGCTGAGCTGTATTCACTTGCTGGGAGAGAGCTTCTCTCTGGCACCACGCGGCTCTGCAGCTCGGGCTATGGGGGAGGGGGTCTCCCGACCTGGTTCCGCAGGTTTTACTTACAGATTTTATGCTGTGTTCTCGGGCATTCCTCCCAATTCAGGTTGGTGTATGATGAATGGATGGTCTCGTTTGTCCCCCCGCAGTTATTCTGGATTATTTACTAGTTGTTTCTGGTTTTTTGTAGTTGTTCCAGGGGGACTACTTAGCTTCTACTCCTCTCTATGCTGCCATCTTGCCCGACTCTCCCACCTTGATTCATTTTCATAAGCCCTTTATGTAAAAAAAATCATTACTCAACTTTCATGGGCTTTGTTCTTGAAACATTTTAATTTTTAATTTTTGGTTATAGTAGTGAAAAGCTTTTTATATTGTTCCCTTTAGGTTGATATTCCTTGCTTCCCTAGAGTTAAAAAAGTCTTTTAAAACATTTCTGGATCTCTAAGGAAGCAATATTAATAGATAAAAGTCAAGTCCAATTTTCTTGTTGACTACTTAGTTCTCTTGCCAGTACGGCAGACTTGAATGAGACATGCTGGTTTGAATCTATTATGTCCCCCATAAGAACCATGTTCTTTAATGCAATCTTGTGTGGGCAAACCTATTAGTCTTTTGGTTAGGGTGGAACCTTTTGATAATGTTTCCATGGAGAGATGACCCACTCAACTGTAGGCGAGACCTTTTGATTAGATCATTTCCATGGACGTGTCACCCTGCCCATTCAGGTGGGTCTGATTAGATCACTGGAGTCCTTTAAGAGAGGCTAATTGCTGGCACACACCCAGAGGCTTGGAGATGCAGAAAGAAAGATGTTTGATGCTAAGCCAAGAGATGAAGCCCAGAGTTTACCCCAGATGCTTAGAGAGAAGTGCCCCAAGAGAACCAAGCAGAGAGCTGAGAGAAGCTAGGAGAGACAGAAGCCCAGAGACATTTTGGAGAAAACCATTTTGAAACACAACCTGAGGGCAAAGGACCAGCAGACACTAGCCACGTGCCTTCCCAGCTAACAGAGGTGTTCAGGACCCCATTGGCCTTTCTTCAGTGAAGGCTTCCTCTTGTTGATGCTTTAGTTTGGATGCTTTTATGGCCTTAGAACTGTACATTTGTAAGCTAATAGATCCCCTTCATAAAAGCCAATCCATTTTGGGTATTTTACATAATAGCAGCATTAGCAAACTGGAACACATGCAGTGCTGATTTTCAATTGAAGCATGGGGTGCTTCTTTCAATTAGTTGTTGACACAGCTTAGACCAATGTATCAGAGAGGTATAAATGTCAACTGTTTGCATAGTCGGGGTTATATCTCCAATGACCACTAGTTGAATGGAAACCCAATATGAATTAATGAAAACTCTGCATTATATTTTATTTTAATTAATGTGGTTATGTAGTTATTTTTCACTTACATGCATTGAGTTGATTTAAACTGAAAGGCAAAGAAGAGTCTTTAGGGGACAGTCTTTTCCAAAAAGAAAAAAAAAAATTGAGTTTAATTGCCACAATAACTGTACATGATAGAATTGTTGTGTACATAACCAGCCTTGTTGCTTCAAATTACTTAACTGGGTAAGCCTCATTGACTATGTAGTACCAAGAGAATGTTTTACTTTCACTCAGTTAGTACAAATTCTCAATAGACAGATTTCAAATCTCAGGTCTTATGCTAATATCCCAGAGGGATTGTTCCAGATTGCCCACCAGACAACCGCATTGTTTTGCTATCCTTATAATTCAATGAAGACCTCACTTTTGGAACACTGGTATGTTTCCATTAAACTGTTTTATCTCCGTATTCTTGACCAAAATCTCTGCATTTGTCATCATTTCCACATGCTAGTTTCAAAGGAAAAAGAATTCACATCCATTGTACTGAAACAAGTAAAATGAGAGACTGAAAAATCATCATGGTTTTATTGAAAATAGAAAAGTAAAGGGTTCTTGCTTTTAGATCCAATTGACAGTTCCTGAGATGTTAGGACATCGGGTTGTGGCCATGGTAATCACTGCCTTCTTAAAATCCAGGGTACACTCCTGCCCAAAACCCCTGTCCAAAACCAGGAGAAACTCCTTGTCCAAAGTTATGTGTCTTGTAAATGTTGACAACTGCCACAATCTGAATTTCACAACAATATAGGTGGCAATTTGACAAGGGTAATATCATAACCTGTAGCTTTGAGTGCCCACCAAGCAGCATCCCCTTTTATAGTTTTTGATTCCATTTTGAAGATACGGGCTTAAAAGCAAGCTTTGAGCTCTCCTGTTATGTTAAGCTAGAGAGATGAGCAACTAGCCATCTTTTGTCTAAGGCCCAAATAGTTGTTACACTTTTTATGGTTTATTTTTTTCCCTGTATCTGTTAGTCTTCAAGTGATTACCATGTTTTTCTTTTCTTTATGGACTAGATAATAGTTCATGAATGTTTTTGGTTTGTTTGTGTATTTGCCTGTTTGCATTTTGAATTATTGACAATATTTTTTCTTTCATAGCTAGATCCTTTTACCTTTATAATCTAAGACAATATTCACCCAGCACCCGGAAATTTTGATTTCTTAAATGCCAGTTTGCTTAAACTGCTGTTAGATTGTGATATTTTTCTCCCCCATGAAGAAACTGGTTAGATTTCATGACTTAAGGATGTCTCTCCTTACTTCCTTACTTATACTCATCCTCAGATTTCTGGAGAGAAATGAGTATGGTATGCTAAGGATATGAAACAGGGAATATTTACTCCATGGGAGTCACTCTCAATTCCAAAGTCACCCACCACTCTTTGACCAATTCCGACTAAGGAGATAATCAGAAATATGATGAATATCTCTATATAAGTATGTTCACTGCAATAATATTTATAATGATTAACAATGATAAATAAATTAAAATCACTCTTCAACAAAAGTTATGCTTTAGTAAATCATGGTATATCCATGATGGCAGAATTTGCATTCATTAAGAATGTTTTTGAAGACTCTTTTTAATGATGTTGGGAAAAGTTCAAAGGTAATTAAAAATAAAAAGACAATGCTATTAACAGAGCTGAAATAGGGGGAAAAAAGCCTTAAGGAAATGAGTTAAAATCGCAAGATTTATACGTTCTTTTGAGGTGAAGGTTGATGTAATGCTGGTCAGCAAGTCACGTTGGTTTTGTCCAAGGTCAATGTTTCTTGGAGAAGGCAAGCAAGCTCCCTCTTCTGGGCATCAATTTCTGGAATGTTATTCCCCCAGGTATCATCTTGATTCACCTCCTTCAGGTCTGCCTAAGTATCACCATGACAATGAGTACTTCTCTGACCACTCTTTTTAAAATTGTATCCTCAATCTCTCCTCATTCACACCTCAGCACTCCTTAACTCCCTTCTTATTGCTACTTCCTTAGCACATTTCTTAGCTAACTACTTTCCAGCAGTAGCACATATTACACTAATTTCTTCATAATTCCTTTCCCCCCAAAAGAATGTATGTCCCAAGAGGGCAGGAATTTGGGCCCATATTTTTTCTCTACCTGATATTTCTCTACCTGTCATGTTGGAGAGACTTCATAAATATTTATTGAATGAGCTGATAAATTAATGAATGGAGGTGATTTTTGTTTATTTGCTTTTGATGGTGTTGTTTCATATTTTGCATTATTTTCCATGTTTATTCTACTGCTAAACTCAGGGGGGGAAATGTGGAAAAAATAATTTGGTTGTAAGGGTTTCTATTTGTTGAGTAAAATGAAAGGGCTGCCTGCAATGGGCACTGGGGGGAGGGATATCTTTCCAAGAAAGGATTTTCCATAAGACAAAAACAATGACCATAAGCCCTTTTCTGAGAAAATGGAACAATGGAATGCACCTTACAGAACTGCAGATAAACAGTGCCTGGTGAAAAACAAGTCTAGAAGAGATGGCTTATCAGAATGGACATACCATAATAATAATCAATGCATATCTGCTCCTCACTTTATAAGAACCCCCTATGAAAAATGGAAACTTAACATCTGTCAATCAGAACATTTTCTTACTTGCTTCTGCTTTCGCCCCATATAAACTTTCCCTTTCCAGTCCCTTGGTGGAGCGCCTTACCACTTTCAGTTTGGTGCTACCCCATTCACTAATGGTTTGTTGCCCAAATAAACAAGACCAAAATTTTAAATTTCCCCAGTTTATGCTGGATACATTACTGTGGCAAATGTCTTATTCTTTCTTTCTCCAGTCATTAAAAAATAAGTTAAAACACAGGTTTCATTGCACTATACAAAGAAGCACTCCAGTTTTTTCTAAAGCTAAAAATGAAATGAAATCTAAAAGAAAAGTGTTGCCCCTTAATGTTAGTATTCTGAAGTATTATGAGAGAGAATGGCGCTATATATATATATATTACAAGGAAATTAACCAGATTATGGAGAATTAGAGGAATTAAGTTATCTAACATAAATCTGTTTTCAAATCGCTAAAAACTTTAAGGATGTTAGACAATTTTATAAGTCTAATACATGCTTTTCAGTGGCTTGTGACAATATTTGAGACTAGAAGTAAACATTTAGTACCAAAATATAAGACAAAAACTGAAAGCTAAAAATGAATGTTAATTCTCTACAGAAGATATCAGTATTTCAATTTCCAATGGTTTTGTTCATTTAGTAGCCACATTTTTTTTTTTGACATTTTTAATTTTTTATTAATATACAAGCAAAATAAAGACATAAGCAAGTTTACCCGGGATTTCAACTTATGAAGAATTATTCAATATGAACCCTGGGATTATATCACCACTTATTTCCACCTATATTTTGTACCATCCATCTTGTTAGATTTTTTTTTTAATTTGTTTTTTATTTTTGTTTAAAAGCTAAAATGAATCCCCATTACGGGTGTGCCAGTTTGAATGTATTATGTCCCCCAAAACGCAATCTCTTGTGGGCAGACATATTAGGGTTGATTAGATTGTAATTCTTTGATTGTTTCCATGGAGATATGACCCACCCAACTGTAGGTGATAACTCTGATTAGATAATTTCTATGGAGGTGTGGCCCCATCCATTCAGCATGGGCCTTGATGAGTTCACTGGAGCCCTATAAAAGCTCAGACAGAAGGAACAAGCTTGCTACAGCCAAGAGGGACACTTTGAATAATGCACAGGAGCTGAGAGAAGAGCTGCAGCTAACAGAGCAACATTTTGGAGATGGCCTTTGAAAGCAGACTTTTGCTCCAGAGAAGCTAAGAGAGGACAAGTGCCCCAAGAGCCACTAAGAGTGATGTTTTTCAGGAATTGCAGCCTAGAAAGGAACATCCTGGGAGAAAGCCATTTTGAAACCAGAACTTTGGAGCAGACACCAGCCACGTGCCTTCTCAGCTAACAGAGGTTTTCCATACGCCCATTGGCCATCCTCCAGTGAACGGACCTGATTGTTGATGACTTACCTTGGACACCTTATGGCCTTAAGACTGTAACTTCGTAACCAAACAAACCCCCTTTATAAAAGCCGATCCGTTTCTGGTATTTTGCATCCTGGCAACATTAGAAAACCAGAATAACGGGGTATATACTTGGAAGATCTGAGAGCAGGGACCCAATAGACATTTGCACACTGGTGTTTATAGAGGCAGTATTCATGCTTTGCAATGGATGGAGGTGGCCTAAGGGCACATCAACTGATGAACAGAATGGTGAACTGTGGTATATGCATACAATAGAATATCGAGCAGCTGCAAGAAGGAATGAAGCTGTGAGACACTAGGTGAATGGATTTTGAGGACAGCATTTTGAGTGAAGTACTCCAGAAATGAAAAGATAAACATTACAATACCTCACTAATATGGACTAACTATAATGTGCAAACTCTGAAAATTGAATCTTAGAGCACAGCTTATCAGGGGAGTGCTTATTGTAATGGTCCCTAGATTGTAAGCTTTTAAAGCAGTCACATCTATTCCTGAGTTATAATGGCTATCTCCAGATCCTGAGATACTGTGCTCTTTGTGTATAACCTGGTCAGTTTCTGGAACTTTGGGTATCTGACACCTGAAATTCAGAGCTAAAGCTTGGCAGCTATGAATGTCAGTATTACCTTATACAGCAACATTAAAAAAAGCTGCAAAAAAAGTTCAGGCTTCAATTAGAGATATGAATGAAGCATAACTGGTTAGTGTTAGAAAATTCAATTCCAAATGCAGGCTTTCATAAACAGCACATTAGACAAGCCTTTTGTGCAGAACTTCCTGGTAATCAGCGACTGCGTCTTGCCCAAAATCCCCCTTTCCCCAGCTATATACATGCCAATCCTTAAAAGGACATTGCAACCCACTACTCATTTTTCCATTGGTTCAACGCCATACTCTCTCAGATCCCACACCGACAGGTCCCCAGGTCCAATCACCATTTGACCCATTAGCTAAACTCCTGCCAATCTTTACCAACTGACCACCCTGAAAGCAAAGCACAAATACAGCTCTCCCTTTGTCTTGAGTGGGCTGAAGCTTTACTTCAGACCCCCATCATGCTGATGGCACCTTTCTTTCCGACCCCCACCCTGCTGTTTCTCAAATAAAACTTTCCTGCCTGAAAGTCGATTAGTCTCTGTGCCCTCCATGACTACAGCCTGAAATTTCTAACAGTTAGGACTAAGGCAAATCAGGCCAAAGGATAAAGGACAATATTGACTGTGTGTTAAAACTTCAACTTCTGTGTGAGACCAAGGGAAGAGATGTTTATTTGTGCAGAATCTATATTTTTCTGTAGCACACTAAATGATTTAACATATATAGCCAGTTTATTCAAATACCATAATTACATGGAACTTTGAATAGGAAGTAAGATCTGGTAGGTTTGTACAGGTTTGTGTGAAATCCCAATACATCCCAAAGTAATTTGGGTAGAGAATAAAAATGTATTTGCAGCATTCCCATGAGGAACTGAGGAAAAACGTGAAAATGTTGGACTTCCCCACCTGGCTTATTACTGATATACTTACAAACATCGAGGGTTACCAATTTAGTAGGCCAAGCCCTTAATCTTGGGGCTTGCCCTTATGAAGCTTGTTACTGCAAAGGAGAGGCTAAGCTTACTAATAATTGTGCCTAAGGGTCTCCCCAAGAGAATCTCTTTGTTGCTTGGATGTGGCCTCTCTAAGCCCACTTGGCAGATGAACTCACTTCCCTCCCCACTATGTGGGACATGACTCCCTGGGGTGTAAACCCTGGCAAGGTGGGACATGACTCATGGGGATGAGCTTGGCCCTGGCATCATAGGGTTGAGGAAGTCTTCTTGGACCCAAAGGGGGGAAGGAAATGAAACAAAATAAGGTTTCAGTGGCTGAGAGATCTCAAATAGAATCAAGAGGTCATTCAGAGCTTATCCTTATGCATTATATAGATATCCCTTTTTAGTTTTTAGTGTATTCGTATAGCTAGAAGAAAATACCTGAAATTGTTGAACTGCAAACCAGTAGCCTTGATTCTTGGAGGCGATTGTATAACTATATAGCTTCCACGGTGCTGCCATGTGATTACGAAAACCTGTGGCTCACACACCCTTTATCCAGTGTACGGACAGAGAGAGGGAAAATGGGGGCAAAAATTAAAGGTAAATTAGGGTGGGATGGGGGGGATTGAATGCTTTAGCTATTCTTTTTAACCTTTATTTTTATTTTTATTTTTATTATTTTTATTTTTATTTTTATTTTTTTTGGAGTAAGGAAAATGTACAAAAATTGATTGTGGTGATGAATGCACAACTGCATGATGGTACTGTGAACAGTTGATTGTACACTGTGGATGGTTGGTTATATGGTACGTGAGAATATCTCAACAAAACTGATTTTTTTTAAAAAAGCAAAAATGATAAAATGTTGTTTGGGATGAATACATGGAAAATCCCAAAGAAAGAACTTCGGAAATGGAAAACGCAAACTACTCTGTGGTGTCAGGTGGGGAAGGTTGATTCTAGGGCCATTTGGGGGCTGATGAGGATATTATGGATATTATATATCTGGGTTGCTATAGTTGGAACACAGTGTATAGGTTTGTCACACTCATTTTGCTATATACTTAAAATAGGTGCAATTCATTTTATGTAGATTACATAAAATTATAACATGAGAAGAGAACTTTAGAAAAATGAGTAAAGTTAGAGGAAGCACTGCAATTTCCTTCAGACTTCCCTGTCCTCAAGTCAATTTCTTATTCAAAGGCCATCAGTGTCCCTGGCCTCACATACTCTCTACATTTGGCTTCATACAAATTTATAAAATTTCACCACTTATTATGCACCTACACAAACCCTATACTCTAGAGAGCTGATGCTTTCCCTGTCCCAAATATGCCCTACTCATTCCTGACTGTCTCCTCTTCCTCATAACCTCCTTCACCTCTGCCTTCAATCCTTTTCATTTATCCAATAAATATAAATTCATCAATTTCCCATCTGAATCCCTTTTTCCCCATGAAACCTACAAAGACTCTCAAAAAGGAGTCTTTCTTGAAACCACACCCTTAAGAATTTACCTCCTTTACCTTTCCCTATCTATATTTACCTTTTCTTGGCCTTTAATGCATGATTCATTATCCCAACTGGACTTAAACCTATCTGATGTTAGGTGTTTCCTTTTGCAGCTATCAAACTCTCCAGCATGTTTTGCATATTGCAGATGCTTACTCGTTATCTGTTGATTGATAACCTACATGCTATAAACAGCTTTACATTTTAGGAAATAAAAAATGGCAAAGAACCAAAGACATATTGTTTCCACTTCTGCAGATGGGGAAGGTGGATAGCCATAATTAGGAACAAAAGAGAAACATAATGAATCAATATGATAGGAAATAATAGCACGAGAAGATGAGTAGCCTCTCCTTTTCTCTTAGAGTTCAATGGAATAATGTAGAAGACAAATAACAGAGGAAGAGATAAGAATATTGTAATTACAGTTGCCTTCAATTTCTTCATATTAATTTAGAAACCCTGGCAACTATACTCCACGGGAGACAGAAAATGATGGATGTGGCAAATTACTACTTCCTATAGCAACATGGGGTATTTCTCAAACTGATTCTTATCAATGACCAAAGCAGGGCCAGCAAATCAGTGTCACTGAAGTGGAACCTTTCCAATTTAATTATATTGGGTGAAAACTAGAAATCTAAGCCAATTATTTACCAAACGCAATTTACAACTTTCAGGAGATTGGCACAGGAAAATAGTTCAAGTAAACAAGTGAGTTATATACACTGGAGGATGAAAGCCATGTAAAAAATGGATGTTTATGATGTACATTGTGAGGAATGATCTTTGACAACTCTCCATGTTTTTTTTTTCATATCTCACATTATCATCACTTAGTTGCACAATCCTCATCACTCTCCATTTTAAACAATTCTCATGACCCAAAACACCTCATAGGTCTTTTCAGCCTTTAATTATTTGTCCCTAGTATTTGTGTGGTACTTGTGTGGTATTCCTATCAATTATAGTCCCTAGTATGCAATAGGTAAATTTTTCCCATATGCCTTTCTGTTGTCAACTCTCTGTGCTAGTGTCGTAACTTAGAAGAATATCATGCAAGCACCTATCTATATTTGTGGTGCTGTGGGATACATGCCTTTAAACAACTCCTTTCAATCCTATTTGCCTTCAGTACATCTCTGATACTTATAATCCTGTTAACAAACAATCATCACCCCTATCTGTTCCCATACTTTTGAATTCACCCTCATTAATATATCTGAACATATTAGATTATCATTCCCTGTTCACTAGTTTCTGTCTATCACTAGGTCACCAATATTCTACACTGTAAGACATTGATTTTATATTGTTCTGGGAGTTCATTGAAATGGTAACTTATAGTATCTCTCCTTTTTCGTCTGATTTATTTCACTCAGCATTACATCTTCAAGGTTCATGCGTGTTGCCATACGCTTCAGGACCTTGTTCATTCAATTAGTATTTATTAAATGCCTACTGTTTGCTGATAGTGTGTGAGGTTTTGTGGTAGAGTTATTAATAAGACATAGTTCCTTCCCTCAAAAAATTTAATGTCTACTGGGGGGTTCTCAAGTGGATACATGGGAAATTTTAATATAGAGTGGTGAGTACAGTGGTGCAAATAAGCACAGGGATAGGAGAGTGCACAGAAGAAGCTGGAGTGGAGGTGGAACATAAGGGAAATCATCCCCAAAGAGGTGATACATGGATCGTGTCCTCAATGGCGAATATGCAGAGGATGCTAGGGTGGGTCCAGCAGATAGAACAGTATGCATGGAAGAATGGGGTCCCATGATATATATTCTGCTAATCTTCATTTGTAAGTCTCTACTGTTTTCTTGTTGAAAACCTACCTGAGCTAGTTTTGGCCACTCACAGTTAGCATGCAATAACACATAAACACTGCTGATTTGACTATAGTTCAGCTACGGCACAGAGAAAGGAAATACTAAAATCTGACTGGGGCAGAAGCTGGGATAAGGAAAAGCTTCATAAAGGGGAGTGATATTTGAATTGGTTATTGCTTGATTAATACTTTACTATGGAGAAAAAGAAAATTTCAGCCCAGCTGATTAAATGAATAAAGCAAAAGATGCTAAGGCCCCACAAGCCAGGTCAAAGGGTAAAGGTTGAAACTGACTGTGTTTTAAAACTTCAACTTCCATATGAGACCAAGGGAAGAGATATCTACTTGGTACAGGATCTAAATTTTCTAAACGGTACAACTGTACAGTCGATTTGTTCAAACATCACAATTGCATGGAACTTTGAATAGGAAGTGAGATACGGTAGGTTAGTACAGGCTGGAGTGAAATAGTGACACATCCCAGAGTAATTTGGGCAGATAATAAAAAATATATTTACAGCCTCCCCCTCCCCAGCCCCGAGGATCTGGGGAAAGGTGCAGATGTGTTGGACATCCTCACCTGGACTGGTGTTGATGTTGTCACAAACATTGGGACTGGCAGTTTGATGTGCTGAGCCCTCGATCATAGGAGTTGCCCTTATGAAGCTTGTTACTGCAAAGGAGAGTCTAAACCTGCATATAATTGTGCCTAAGAGTCTCCCCCTGAGTACCTGTTTGTTGCTCAGATGTGGCCCTCTCTCTCTAACTGAGCCATCTCGACAGGTGAACTCGCTGCCCTCCCCCCTACATGGGACCCGACTCCCAGGGTTGTAAATCTCCCTGGCAATGCAGAATATGACTCCCGGGGATGAATGTGGACCCAGCATCGTGGGACTGAGAGTATCTTCTTGACCAAAAGGGGGATGCAAAATGAGACGAAATAGTTTCAGTGGCTGAGAGATTTCAAATGGAGTCGAGAGGTCACTCTGGTGGACATTCTTATGCACTATATAGATAACACCTCTTAGGTTCTAATGTATTGGAATAGCTAGAAGTAAATACCTGAAACTACCAAACTCCAACCCAGCAGTCTGGACTCCTGAAGACAATTATATAATAATGTAGATTACAAGGGGTGACAGTGTGATTGTGAAGACCTTGTGGATCACACCCCCTTTATCTAGTGTATGGATGAGTAGAAAAATGGGGATAAAAACTAAAGGACAAATGGGGTGGGATGGGGGGATGATTTGGGTGTTCTTTTATCACTTTTATTTTTTATTCTTGTTCTGATTCTTTCTGATGTAAGGAAAATGTTCAGAGATAGATTGTGGTGATGAACGCACAACTATGTTATCATACTGTGGACAGTGGATTGTATATCATGGATGATTGTATGGTGTGTGAATGTATCTCAATAAAACTGAATTTAATAATAAAAAAAAAAAAGATACTAAGGCCCCAAACTATGAGGAACAATTTCATAACACCTTTCAAGGACATAAAATCAATGACATAAAAATACATTTTAATAAATAAAATCAGAACAAACGCAACGTAGGAGTAAAGAAACAAATAATAAAAGCTTTACATGCTATTTATTGAAAATATACATATAGTTGATTAACAGACTATTATTAAATCAATAACTTTTGTCCTTTGGTATGGCTGGTCTTCATCTTAAAGGCATATAGATCCATTTTGAACAAGCACTGTGCATATGAAAAAATCAAAATTTCTAGTATGTCAAAAGAGCTTACTAATTGCTAGTGAACTTATCTAATTTAGGTTGTGCTCAATGCTAATCACAGAGTATAATATAGATATAAAAACTTTATATTTTGTTTTAGAAACAGATAATATGGATAATAAATGTGTTGATGGAAATGGAAGAAAAGACTATTAGCCATCACAGTTAGCACAAAATATATTCATTTTCAGTATTTGTCCATTAAGCGAATGGCACTCCATTTTCACAATTCATCTTCAATCCTTGATCAGTAACTGGTGTCCATGATTTATCACAGAAACTGCTAGTTAATTTTGATTATCTTTTCATGGGAAAATGGATCTAGGAGAACCAGTCAGGAGTTCCATTGGCAGCATGATGACATGAGGAGCTTCAAGGGCCTGTGTTCCAGTGACAGTGGTGAAAATTATTAAAAAAATAAATAAATCTCTAGAAATGGTCCTAAGGGGATACAGCAAACAAAGAAATATTTACTTACTAATATTCAATAAGAACAGCAAGAATCTGTGGCATCTGAATCACTACCTGCTCCCTCCCTCCTCCCCACCCCCCAGCTCAACATGACAAAAATTCCAGTCCAGGTGGCTGCACCCAGGTACACAAGGCTCCCTCACCCCCATCCCTCAACCCCCAGCTTGCCAGGGAGGGCAGAATATCGGCATTTCTCATCCTGCCCCCTACTACATGTTGTTGAGCCTGAGTTCCCAGCCCCCATTCATGGCCCCTGAGCATACTGGGACCCAGATAGCCCTTGTCCTGGGTCATTCATAAAGCAAATTTCTTCTCCAGAAAGGCAAGCTGAGAAGACCAGAGACTACAGCTCATTCCCACTCTGCTGAGTGTCCAGATCCCAAAGCAGGGGTTTCAGCTGGTGTGGAGAGAAACACACCACTATCCCTGCCCACAGCTCCGGAGACATGGCTCAGAGGTTTCGCACAGAGGAGAGGCAGTTTGTAAAACAGAAATCCAAACCTCTTCCAAAATGAACTGACTTTTTTGTGGCAGTGTTGGGAAATTCAAACTTAAAGACTCTCACAAAATCAGAGGTGGGAACACGTCCCTATTCTTTCTATGAAACCAGTATTACCCTGATACCAAAGCCAGAGAAAGACATCATAAGAAAATAAAACTACAAACAAATATATCTTATGAATATAGAGGAAAATATTTTATAGAAAATACCAGCAAACAGAATCCAGCAACATATCAAAAGAAATAGACATAAATCTCTCCCACAGAAAAGAAAGACTAGAGCTAGTCGTTGTATTTTGCTTCTAATCCATCAGAGAGATATATGAAGAGTTTTTAAAGTTTTGTGGATGAATACTGGATATGTGGGGCTTTTCTGTTTGTTTTCAGGGCTCTACCCTCATCACATTGATCAGTATCTAGCCCCTGGTAGGTGTTCAATAATTATTGGTAAACACACAAAAAAATAAAATGGATTCTGAAGTTTACACCTTTCGGTTACATTTGGCAAATTAACCTTGAAGTATCACATATTTCAGTGTGGTCCTCCATGCATGATTAGCATGCATCTTGAACTATATGTGATTCACCACATTAATTTGACAACTTGCACACTAATTGCATATCCTATTCAATGAGACAAGCCACTACACTTGTCTTTAGGATAAAGAGTTTAATTTGCTATTAAAGTTAGTAAATGATAACTCTCAATTTCTGTACCCAACCACTGAGTGCCTGTTTATTTTTGTTAATGATCAGAGAGCCCATGGAAAATAATGGGTCCATGGACTATCTCTCCAGGGTACTTCATACTGGTCCGTAGCCAGCCATAGCTGTGGCACCTGCTATGGACACTCGGGGATCCACAGCTACTAGAATGATGCATACTCCCTTTCTCCACCATTATTATTCATTAATTTACTGATTCAATCATTCAAGAGATATCTCTGGGCTATTAGGTGCCCAGCATTGTTCTCAGTGCTTAGAATACATCATGATCAAAATAGAGATTTCTGCCCTCATGGAACTTTTAATTTATATATGTATGTGAGTGTGTATGTGTGTGTGTGTGTGTGTGTGTGTGTGTGTGTATATATATATATATATATATATATATAAAGAGAAGTATAACAAACCATATCTTTTCTGGATTTATGAGACCTAGAATGTTTGCCATCAGGTCTAGATTGGACAAGAGGCAATAATAAACTTGCAGTTTGTCTACCCTTTTTCAGTCTGCATTCACAGTGCTAAGGAACACCAATTTAGAGCAAAACAAAATTGCTCATTTTGTCTTTATTCCAATTAATAAAAGAGAAAATCTTTTCAATTTGGAGCACATAGAATGTTGAATGGTCTCCTTTTCAAAGCAGAGGCTTTCTCTTGTTTTGTGCCTGTTTGAAGGAGATTAGGATTCTGATATCTTTATTTGACCCCATTCTCTACCTCCCAGACTACATGGATTGAATTATTCTCTTTGTAGATTAAAACAAGGAGAGGAAGAAACACAATGATAACCCACATTTCCCGAGACCTAAACAATGAAGCTTTATTATCTTTAACCAACACGATAATATAACATACCAGAGTACTTGTAGGAGAGAAATAAATAAATCCTGCTGGGGCCTGAGGGTCTCCCAGGCACTCCTTGAATAGTCCCACTTTTGAACCCTGTAGTTCAGCCTGCAGATTTCATCTAGCCAAGGGAAATCAGAGGCTCATGTACTGAAGAACACAGAAAGATATCAATCATGAGAATGAAATTCAATTTATTATTTGTGTTGGTTTTATAGTCTCTGTAGAACTAAAAGGTTTTCACTTATACCCTAGGTAGTCCAAGTTGGTGATCCATTTGATTCCCAATTACAAGCAAAGGAGGCCCGATACTGGCTGGACTTTAGTTAGCAGGGAAGGTCTATGACTGTTTCACATTCCTATGGTGGGATCTGGGGTCATGTCAGGGACCAATGGGCCAGAGAATTGAAGCAAACAGTAATTTCTATCCTTTGCCTTTCCCCAAATAATATCCTTCAACATTTCCCTGATCTGTTTCTTTAATTAAAACATGCACTTACTGAAATAAATGATAGGTGACTGTGCTTTCTCCCATTCAAAATGGCATTCCAAGTTTGTGTGTGTTTGCAAAATGTCTAACTGTTGCTTTTCAGCTTCAAATAGGCTGGGTGGGGCTATTAACAAATTAACTCCAAAATCTCAGTGGTCTAACTTAACAAAGTTGATTTCTCACTCAGGTTTACAGGTCGAATGTGAGAGTGGAGGTATTCTCCACACAGAGTCATTGTAGACTTCATCAACTCATACCTGCATCATCTGGACATGTGGCTTCCTAAGAGCCAGGCAAAAGAGAGCATGGAGGGGGTGCACCAGCTCTAGATGCCTCGACTCACAGCCTGATGGCCAGAACTAATCACATCAGCCCCCTCCCCTCCTCACTCCCAATGCCACCCCTGCTAACTGCAAGAGAGCCTGGGAAATGTAAAGTAGTAGATAGAATATTTGCTGGGCAGTACTCCATCCTTGATTTTTATTAATAAATCAGGAATTAATGGGGTAGGAGAACTAATATGATTGCAGAACTTGGTCCAATCACAGAATTCATTGCTCAAATTATAAAAGTTAAGGGGGCATCACCTACAAAGGAAATTGCTACTGGGGTATCTAGAGGGGCAAAAATCTTTTTCAGGTATGGCATCATTTTGCTTCCAGAGAGGGTTGATGAAGTGGAATCTGAAACCAAGGCTCAGACTCCTTTGGGAGAATTCAGCTCCTAGAAGTAAGGAGCGTCTGCAAGTTAACCTCTGAGTGAGGCAGAGCTCTCTGGGTAGAACTCAGAGACTGTCAGGGCTTTGTTGCTCTATTCCTACCCTTTCATAGCATGCTTTGTGATCAACCAATCCCACATTAAGAGCCAAATAGGCCATGTGATAAGGAAACCATAATCTCATGATATTAAACCTACATGATATTAAACCTAAAATTGGGCTTTATTAATACCATGTTCTCATCAACTAATTCTGATAAACAATTATCAAAGTGAACTTTTTAATCTAACTTTTAGTTTCAGTTTCCCACTGTAAACCAATTCATCAAAAATACATTTTAGGTCTTTGAAAATTCAAACACGCCCCATATGTTCTTGGCAAATAGGTATAAGAGAAATGTGGACCTGAAAATCCTACATCTTTCTGCTTTGTTTAAGCTTAATACAGCTGGGAATGGCCTAGCATGACAATGTTTGCAGGGTCACACGCCTGAGGATATTTCTTTTCATACATTATTTACAACTTGCCCAAGTGCGCCCATGTATTCTGGACCCATATTCTTTCATCACAAAAAGTTAAAATGAGATGCGTATTTATCCATTAAAAATCTCGTCTGATCACGCATTGGTTTTTATTTTGTAGCATTTCACCTCCTCCCATCAGATTATTAACAAACTGGAGAAGGAAAAAAAGCCCGAGTTTCCCCTGAGATACAAACCAAGTTTCAGTATTGCTACTTGGTTAAATACAGAAATTCATCTCTCAGTTGCATTATTATTTGCAGTCACAAAACTAGAAAAAATTAGGTTGGATTAGAATTATCATCAAGCCATTTCCCAGTTAGACATTCCTATGTCCTATTGTCCCAGAGTTTAAGATAATTTTTTTTTCAAGGTCAACTACCTAGAACCACTGTGGCTGAAGGGGCCTCCTCTCCTCTGCTTTGAATGACTGAAGAAATTTTTAGTCTGACAGTAAATTTGAGGAATAGTGGGGAAAGGTTGAACATTAGCAATAAACAGCTTGGAACACCTCAATTCTCTAAGTCAGGCCCTTCGCTCATCTTATGGTGGTTTAAATGTATAATTTAAAGAAAAAATAATAGTTTTTAAAGTAATATTGATGATTTGTTTAAGAAATGTCACTGTACTTCTAACGGCTATTCCGAGATTAGAGAGGCTGATAGAATATGTTGAAAATGACACAATGCATGGACCTTGTACACTGCATCTCTACTGTTTTATCCTTAAGCCCCCAAATGAACACAAACATATGCTTTAGACCTAAGATTTAACTACACCTCCTAGAGGTCGCTAATGTCCAACATTGAGAATAATTGTTTCTTCTTGGATTCCCCACCACAAACATTTTTTAAAGCTTTACCAGAGTTTATATTATAAAACGTTTGTCTCTTTTCTATATATGAATAATAATAATAGTTAACATTTATATAACACTTGTTACCAGGCTCTTTAATATACCACATATGGCAATCCATTTAATCCTCCCCAAAACTCTATGAGGTAGGTACTATACCTATCCTCATTTATCAAAGGGGAAACTGAGCCTCAGAGAGGTTAAGTGATTGGCCCAAATTCACAAGATTCAGATGTAGCAGAGCCAGAATTTAAACCCAGGTTCAAATCTGTCCCCAGAGTTTGGGCTTGTAAGCATTGCATAGTCAAATTACACATGCTTTGGTCATTTCCTTTGCAAAATTTCCTGATCTCAGAGCTACACATACAAACACACATACATAACTTTGATAACCTCTCCTGTAACATCTTAATCACCAATATTTCTCCTTTTCCATGCTCTTGTTACTCCTGGAGTTTTTGCAAATGACTGCATTGAAATGTAACTGTTTCCTTGTCTGTGTTTCTGCAAAACTGTGAGCTCCTTTAGATAAAAGACATTTCTCATTATCAGTATATATCCAATATCCAATCGGTTCTCAATCACTGTCTGCAATGAATAAGGCACGTTTTCCAGATTTGACATAGATAAATTTCTTACATACATTTGCAAGCTAAGAGCAGGGACTGCTATGAATCAAAATTTGACTGTGAGTGGATGTCATCAAAACAGCGGAGTAAGGACTTTCACAAAGTCTGTCCTTCTTAGAAGCAATGAGAAAACTAGCAAAATTGACAGAATGAACTTTTTCAGAACAGTGGAAATTATCCAAAGGCTTTGTGGGAGCATCTCTGGAAAAAGCAATCTGGGGAGTGTTTATTTAAGAAAAAGGGCTGAATCTTGGTAAGAACAGTGAGCTTGTGGCATTTTCTCTATTCCCATATACCTCCCTCCAGTCCCACAGTAAGACTTGAAACCCAAAGCCAGCAATAGTGGTGAAAACTACCAGACTGGCAGCCTGGGTATGGGGGGATTTGGGAGAAAATGAGGTTGAAGTTCCTTCAAAGCTTCATTCCCAGAGAATTTTCATTATTTGACCTGTCTGATGACCTTGGAAAATGCTATTTGCAAAGCTGTCTTTATTTGACCTGACTCAGAGATTTTCAGTGGAAAAAAACCTTTTTCCCAGGAAGCAATTGTCAAAAACGTTTAGAGGCAATTGTTTAACTCTGAAGCTGCCTGAGGCAGTAGAAAACAGTAAGGGGAAATATAAGCTAACCACAAAGCTTAAAAGGAAAAGCTGGGGAATGAGATGTCCATAGGGGCTTTGCAAAGTTCTGACATACTCCTGAGAACTAGAAGGCCACAAGCCTGTGGTAGAGTTGTGTCCATGCCATGCTCAGGTCTGTGCACAGGCCCAAGACTGTGCACCGACACAGAAGAGACCTGAGAGCCCTAAGCTGTACTCTGGCTGTCTTTGAGGCACAGGACAAACAGGAAGTTAAGGATAAGGCAGAGTTGTGGACTTCCTGGTTGAACGTGGAAGACATGCTCCATCATACAAAAAGAACCTGTCAGCAAGAACTGATGGACTTATTGGTTCCAGGACTTTAAGAAAACGTCTGTTCAATCATGATCTGGTTACTAAGCAAACTGAGCGGCAACTTCAGTGGCCACACTTGACAAAGAATATAGAATTTACCTAGTTCAGAAAAGTCTCTAAACAAACAGCAGCCACAAATAATAGCAAATTCTGGGGCAAAGGGAGAATCTGATTTCCAGAGTTGCCATATTCTATTACTTAAAATGTCCAATTTTCAATAAAAAAAATTATGAGACTGTCAAAGAAATAAGAAAGTATGGCCCATGCACAGGGAAAAAAGCAATCAATTGAAACTTTACCTGGGAAACCCAGATATTACATGTAGTAGGGGACAGTCTGAGCATAGCCTGCCACTTTCCATGTGACCCACAAAGAAACCATGTGCTCAGAACTGTGCGAGCCTTATTCCTAGGATGAATGATGAATGTGGGGTGACTCCCTTGTTGGGAGAGCCCAGAGATAAAGCATTTCCCCTTGCAGATGGGGATGTGCCACCACATTCCTTCCCCTATTGATGCAAGCATATTTAAACTGGAGACAGTTTGGATCAAGTATGGCATTTCATGGCACCCAATTCACTCCACTGGTATATTTGTTCCTGGTGTGAGGAGACAGGGTCCCTCTACTAACGTACAAGCTGCACGTAGAAGAGCTCCCAGAACTGGCCAGTGGAATGAGACCCACTGGCTATGAGGGCCATCATCCACTCAAGAAGATGGTCTTGCTCTGTCTCTTCTGTCTATGAGTAAAGGTTTTTCCATCAGAACCTGCATGTGTTGTGCAAAGCCTGGAGTGCTGTTCCTGGTGGCAGGCCTTGTGACACTCTTGCTGCCCTCCATGTGCTGAGACCCTTCCTTTAGGGTGAGCTGGCTGCTGAGCGTTGGTGCAGCAAGCAGTGTGCAGACAGTTCAACAATCCAACATTGCACTTACTAGACTAAGGCATTAATTCAGCTATTTTAAATGTTAAAAGAACTAAGGAAGCAGTATCTACAAAACTAAAAGAAAGTATGAGAACAATTGTCTCACCAAATAGAGACTATCAATCAAGAGAGAGAAATTATTTTAAAAGGATTGCAATAGGAATTCTGGAGTTAAAATAATCGAAATTTAAAAAAATTCTCTAGAAGGTATCAAGAGCAGATTTGAGCTGACAGGAAAAAGAACCAGTAAACAAGGGAATTATATCTGCTCTCATCATTCTATTCAACCTTGTTCTAGAGGTTCTAGCCGTGGAAATAAAGGAAGTAAATTAAATAAAAGGCATCCAGATTGGGAATGAAGTAGTAAAACTATCCCCATTCCTAAAAAACATGATCTTGTATGTAAAAATGCTAAAGAATACACATGCATGCCCATCAAATAATTAAACTAGTAAACAAGCTCAGCAGTGTGGCAGAATATAAGTTCAATATAGAAAAATCAATTGTACATCTATATGCTAGCAACGGATAATCAGGAAATGAAATTAAGAAACAAATTCTATTTCCATTAGCATAAAAAATATATGGAAATCTAGGCCCCACACACAAATAGTGGTGTGAAAATGGTTGGATGTTAAAAAGCAGCTTCACAAATATTAAGAACTGTAAAAAAAATTCATACTCATTTAACCAGTGATCCCAATTCTGTAATTCTGTCATAGGGAATTACAGAATTTCCCCTTCTCCAAAAAAGAAAACAACAACAAAACAAAATCAATACAAAATAATGCATCATGCCACCAGAAAGGGAATTATTTGGAGGCAGGAGAGATTTGCATTGAACTTCAAGTCATGATACAGAGTGCTAATTAATTATTGAACTAGTTCTATTAACAGTGTCAGAACAAAATGAAAGAAGATAGTAAAAGAGGATATTTATGAAAAGAAGAGCTTTTTGCTGGTTAAGGCTGCCCCAAACTGGTACGAGCTTCTTTTGGGAGGTAGCTAGAGCTCTGTCTTTGGAGCTATTCACCACTTAAAGATGATGGGGAGAAGATACATTTGAGAATTGGTTCAGATTCCATCTCAGATTCTATAATTCTGTAATATTTCTGTTTTTAATTAAGAATCATTACCCTCCTTTACTCAAAAAAATATTATTAGAGAATGCCCACATTCTTAATTGTCAAAGTTTGCTAAGACCCCAGGCTGACAGTGAGACCTTCAAGCAGAAGCAGTTGTAGCTGGAATGGGGAGAACACAAGCAAGAAGAGAGAAAAGAAAATTGATCAATCAACAAGTTTGAAAGAATATATTAAGACTCAGTATTGGAAAACGTAGCTTTGCTGAAAAAGACTTGGAAACATAGCAGACAGAATAAACGGATGTGTTTGGCAAGAGGAAAATGAATCTCAATAGTGGATTCATAGCTAAGTTTGTTTCACCAAGACTTCCTTATACCCTATGAGTATTAATCCTGGAAAGTCTGTTAAATATTCTTGGCTATCAGTCCTCATCTGTCAGTTGAAAAAATTGCATCAAAGGACTAATCAAAGGCTCCTCCAGTTATAAAATTCGGTAGCCTTCTGATTGCCTCAAGGTTCTACTATAATCTCAATCAAAACTTCAAGAAAAAAAATGTGGTGGTAAGACTAGTGACCTACAATGAACCTTCAAAGTAAGAGTTAAGTCCCAAAATGTGAGGAATCTGAGATGTTACCTACTTGAAAGCTGACAAGTTAGGCTGCCACAGTTACATGAACAGAAGCACCAGATGTCTGGAGCAGTGCATCTGAGCATCCACTGGTTCCCAGGCTCTAATTCCCCAGGGGACAGCACAATGGGGCCCGCTGCTGCTGAGAACATAGTAGGGTTAGCACTTCAGGAGAGGAACCACAAAATTATGGCACCTGGAGCTTATCTGGGGTGGCTGGAATCTCTGCCCCTCCTCCCCTCGGGGAAGAGGAGGGAGGGAGGACAGGAAGAGGGAGGCAGAGAGAGAGTTTTTACCCCAGAATGGAAACAAATCCTCCCCAGGGAGAGGGCAAGGTCTCTAGGTTTATAACTCTTGAGATATAAGAAAATGTCTCCAGGAGAGATGCGGGCTTAAATCCCTCTAATTTTCAAAACACATTCAAGATTCTATCTTCCTTTAACCCAGGTTGCCAGGATTTCTTCACTCAGAAATCCCAAGCCTTTCTGAAATGTGAAAACATTCGTGGAAAGTTGTTTTCCCAGTAGAAGGTGTCAGGATGTTCCAAGAATTAAAATAACTAGATCCTAAGAATTTGGGTTTGTTTATTTGGAGGTAAAGAAAGAGACAGGAGTTTGCCTTGTTATAAACAGACCTAGTCAACTAGAGTTGAACCAAAACTTGATATTGCATTGGGGGAAATACACAATAACAAAATACATGATAACATTAATGAGAACTCTCAGGAATTCCAGCATACAAGTGACTGACATCATCTCAGAACCTAGTTTGCATGACATGTTTTGCAACATTTGGCATGTTTACCTATTTGAAATTTCTCACACCTAGTGGTGGAGGGCACCTTGTGTTTTCTTGTCTTGATGAATTATTCAGTGAGATATATCAGATCTCTGTTCCTATTTGGGAACATCTCCCTCTGTTCCCTTGACCTCATGGGTCTGAATTATGTTGCAAGTAGAAACATGCAACACACTTCAGAAAGCCGGGATATCTATCTGGGGCTGAGGGGCACAGATCCTATACAGATGTCATGCATTGTCAAGGGCCACGCCAGTGATGTAATTGTTCAAGCTGGAGGAGCAATTTTTGCCTTGAATTTTAACTCTATACTTAGAGATACTCTGATACACCCAATTCACACCTCCTTTGTTCTCTTTGAACATATTCGTCACTGATGATTTATTTATTTGAATCTTCTTTTTGGCTGAATAGTGCCTTATCTTTTTCGAAGGCTTAATTAATACCCACATTGCTGAGGCAGATATTAATGATGTCATTGTCATGTTAAGGACACATTGGTATGTCTTCTTGTTCATCCACTCAGAAATCAAACACCTCTGTTTTCCTGTTTGTGAGTCCTGTGCTGGCTTTGAGAGGGCACTGTTCAGTCTTCTTATCATGAATAATTCTTGATGTTTTGACCCCTTTCTTCTTCAAAGCTGTTATCATCTTGATGTTGGTTAAGAAGTTATCAAAACATAAGTTTTAGGGGTATTGACCTTGTTCCTAAATGAAATTAGCAAATGGTATCACCAGACTCCCCCACTAACCCAAGTTCCTTGTCTATAGGAAGTAGTGTTTTGTGTTGTAGAGTTCAAACCAAACCAAGTAGTCAAGTGTATTTGCCCCACACCAAATTTTATTACCAACTCAAATTGTCTTTCTCTGCAGGGATTGCCTGAATCCTCAATGCCATGGATTTGTCAAAGATGTAGAATTATTCTAAGGTTACATAAATTTGAAATTTTTACTCATTCTGGTCATGAAATGCCTTATTTTTGTAAATATATTTGTTCTGTCAAGATGGTTGTTATCAGGAAAATAGAGGTGGGCAAAGATCATTTCAAACTTGTCTCTCCTAACAGCATTTGTGATTAGGCTGTGATGTCCATCTGGAGAATTCTCCCAAAACATCCTTCTCCTTGGGAACAGAACATAACCACTCAAAATCAGAACACCCGAAACACACTTCAATTCTTTTGAAGTGAGACCCCAGAGCTAGCTTCCTTTAAGAAGCATAATGATTGGTTTCATTCACAATGAAGTTAATTGTTTTATCACCCAGGAATAATGCATGCAGCTCTTTGGGAGTCAGGCCCTGATTGTAAAGTTTTTTAATTTGGGGTTCTGACATAGACCACTTTGGAAAATCTGTTCTCATGTCTCTTCTGGTCCGTCTCAGCAGTGGAACCCTTGACTGCTTTGGCTTCTTTCTAGGAGGTTCCAAAGATGCTGCTCCCTGGACTGTATCCTCTGGAACTACAGTAGCTAGCAGCATGCTTCTGGACACGTTGTCCACACTGCCTTCCTCCTCTCCTCACCAGTCCTCCTCAGTGTCATCTCCCATGGCATTGTCAGGTGGGAGACGTAGATGGACTGATCCTGTGAACTGGGGATCTCTTCTTCCAGTGCACTCAGCATGCCCAGCTTCACAGGTCTATCAGAACAGGTGGTGAGGCTGTCAGGTGATAGGTCCATGATACAGAGTTATAGTTTATCAGGGCAAGATCAGTGAGCCAGGACCGCACCAGCTGGACATTATTTGTTATGAGATGTAGGCTCAAGAGAGAGGATTGGTCTTCAGAAGGCCTAACAGATTGTCTGCAAGGCTTCCATTCGGAGCCATCCCCTTAAATGCTGCTGAGTTGACATCACCGTGAGAGATGCAAAACTATCAAGGTGGAGAAGCTCATTTATTCAAAACCTTAATCATCAGGCTTTACACACACCTCTGTACCAAACAATTTATAAGATTTGAAGTAAAAGAAACCAAATATCCTAAAAGCATATGACACATGCAAATGAGTAACACAAATGGAGGCCGTAGGACAGTGAAAGTCTATAAAAGGACGTGGCTTTGGGATCGTGAATGTGGTGGTTTGAAGATGTATGTACCTCAAAAAGACATGTTCTTAAAGTGAACCCATTCCTGTGGTTGAGAACCCATTGTAACTGAGACCTTTTGATGAGGCTACTTCAGTTAGGGTGTGACCCACCTCATCTCATTCATAGTGGGTCTTAATCTTATTACTGGAATTCTTTATAAATGGAATATATATAGATATAGATATATATAAATATATATACCTATATATGTATATATATGTATATGTGTGTATATATATATATTTGCTGAATGTGGTAAAATCCAGAAGAGAAGGGAGAGACCAGCAGAAGCTGTCATGTGTCTTGCCATGTGGCAAAGGAGTCAAGGATCCCTGGCAGGTGGTCTTTGGGAAGAAAGCATGGTCTTAATGATAACTTGATTTGGGCATTTCCAGACTCTAACCATGAGCAAATAAATTCCCATTGTTTAGGTCAAACCATTCATAATGTTTGCTTTGAGCAGCTTAGGAAACCAAAACAGTAAGTTTGGGTGGTGCACCGGTTTAGGGCAGATAGTTTAGTTCTTGGATGCCCTAAGGTGTGTTGCTACAGGGAAAGAAGGCATATTTATTATTTCTCAAGAATCTGTATCCTTCTTCAAAATTTGACCTAAAGCCAATCTAGCCTACAGAAACAAGTGTTTATAAAGACAGGAGACTGAAATGCAAAATTAGCTCTCTAAAGGTAAAGTTGTAGCTGCTAGCCAGAGAAGTCTGCTTTGTGAAGAAGATTATCAAATCCAAGGCAATTTCTGTTCATATAAATTGTGTGCATGACTATATATACACACGCATGTATATGTTTGTGTACACATATATATGAAAACTTGAGTTTTGATTTGTCACAAATGAACTGCCTGATTATAGGCAACTCTCTCAACCTCTCTGGGCTGCAGTTTCTCCATCTATGGAAATGATGGAATTTAACCACAGAATTTTGAAGCTCCTTTCACTTCTAGAATTCTGCAGTTATATAAAATAATTGGCCATTAGTCCATTTTTCCAATAACTAAAATTTGATCAGAGAAAGACTAATGAAATGAAATACCAAAATATCATGTTCCATTATATTTCCACAAGTTCTCAAATTGTACACTGCAAGATTTTTGCTATTTTAATTAAAAATAAAGGAGACAGATGTTTAATTTTATAGAAACAGTTTGCATATTTTTCATATTTTTCCATACCAAGGGATAGGCACAAACAAAGCTAAACATTTGGGAGAGAGAATTTCACCATCTTATTTTTTTTTTTTTAAAGAAATTCATTGTTTTTCACAGATGTGTTACCCCTTCCTAGGTAAGCAGAATTTTATAACAAATCTACTGTCCTTCTTGACTTAGGAAAAAAAAATTGCTGATAATTTTCAAGCACCTACCAACTAGACCACTGTAAAGGGAAATGTAAGGAATACAAAGGATATTAAAAGATACTGTTGACCTCAATGAGGTGCATATCCATTTGGAGAGAGAAAACATGCATGAAAAATAGCAAATACTACAAAATATCAAGTGAGAGGTAATAATAAGCAGTATTCAAGCACATAAATACAAGAAACCTTAAGGTAGGGGTGTGCTGGTTTGAATGTATTATGTCCCCCAGAAAAAGCCATATTCTTTGATGCAATCTTGTGGGGCAAGCATAATAGTGGGGATTAAGTTGGACCATTTGTATTAGGTTGTTTGCATGGAGATATGCCCCACCCAGCTGTGGGTGGTGACTCTGGTGGGATACTCCCATGGAGGCATGGCCCCACCCATTCAGGGTGGGCCTTGATCAGTGGAGCCATATAAATGAGCTGGCTCAAGGAGAGGAAACAGAGTGTAGCTGTGAGTGACGTTTTGAAGAGGAGCAAGCTTGCTAGAGAGGAGCGTCCTGGGAGAAAGCCATTTTGAAACCAGAACTTTGGAGCAGACTCCAGCCACGTGCCTTCCCAGCTAACAGAGGTTTTCCGGACGCCATTGGCCATCCTCCGGTGAAGGTACCCGATTACTGATGTGTTACCTTGGACACTTTATGGCCTTAAGACTAACTGTGTAGCCAAATAAACCCCCTTTTTATAAAAGCCAATCCATCTCTGGTGTTTTGCATTCCGCAGCATTAGCAAACTAGAACAAGGGGAATGGCTCGAGACATTGGTTCGAGTCTTCCCTGGTTCAAGGATAGCTTTCAGAATTCTCTGGTCCGGCTTATGGTGCCAAAAATAGGCTGCACGGGTTGGAAAAATCTCCACCATGTGGTCTCTACATCCTCTTCTCCTTTATCAAATGTCCTCCAATGAGGACAGAAAATGAACCACAGCTCCCCAGTTGCTGCACACGTCATTGCCCAGAGAGTTAAATGAAGTGGCAGGTTTATCTTGAGGCAGAAGCCACAACTCTGACCTCCAAGAACTTACTGAGGCAGCCTTAGTACCCGCAACCACGTTACATACAGTGGAGGGGGCGTGGCCTGAGCAGAGACTCTGCCTGCCTCCTTGCGGGCAAACTCCCATCTCCTTAGGATTCAAAAAGAAAAGGGCAAAAAAAGGCTCCGTTTCCAAATCCAAAATGTTCTCATTTCCTCTCACAGCTTGGGAAAAATGAGTGCATACAGGTTGTAAAGTTTTCTGTTTCTCTCTTTTCTTCCTTCCTTTTTCCCTCTCCCCCTCTCCGCACCCCCCTCTCTTTCTTCCTGTCTAAAATTAATTTAAAAACCTTTCAACAATTGATAGGCAGGACGTAGAAAGGCAGCGTTTTTAGGCATTTTGTCATTTCAAGCAAACCAGCGTCTTAGCCTGAGGCACTCCCTCAGCTTCCAAGCCAACCAAGCAACAAAAGTAAAGACATTGAAAGCTTTTGGAGGTCAGCAAGGCCTATGGGCAAGAAACTAAGACATCAGTGGCTTTTTAAATGCATTCCTGAAAGCCAGGAGCTCCTTCCCTCACAGGAGGCCAGAAATCTCTTTGAATTCCATGGGAAAAGAAACCCTTATTTCAAAAATAAACTTTGAAGTTGTTTGAAGATGAAAGAATAGGCTTGCCTCTGAGCCGGTGCTGAAGCAGTAGGGCGGGACTACCTGTATTTTGAAAAGCCCTTCAGAGAACCCTGTTAGAATTTTAAAGGACAGCACAAACAGATCCCCTGTGGCTCTGCCCCACTGAAAACATGTGACAGGGTTTTAAGAGCATAACCAAGACTAAGGCTGATGCCAACTACTATCAAAGTCTTCTTATTTGATTATAAAAATGATTTATCATTCAACAGAGAAGATTAAAAGTAATTATTCCAGAAACTTACTTGTGAACTTTACTCCCTCCCTTAATCTAATTTAATATTAGAGAAAAAAGAAGGGTGTTCCATTATATTTAATATAACCATCTATACCAAACACATCACAATCAACTTGCCTTTTGACAGTCTTTTGCTTTCCCTGTCGGTACCAAATGAAACCAGCATAACTCATAAAATGACAAATAGAGATCTATACTTCTTGTACCCAATTGCTTTATGGATCATAAAAAAAAATACGTCCATATAATTCCCATTAATTGAGCGTGTAGTATACTACAGGTATAATATATATCCCATCATCAGAAGCTGGATGTTATTAATTATATTACACAGATGAAGAAATTGAGGCTAAAGCAGGTTCCTTCTAGTACATACAGTAATAAGCAATAGAGCTAGGATTTTAATCTGGTTCTATATGAATACAAAGTACATATGATTTCATTCACTTCACCTTTAACTTTCATAATAATGCTAGCAGGTAGAAGATTGGAAGCTCTCATAGCACACATCTTCATTTTTAATCAATGCTTTGAACTTTCAAAAAGTTTAACTGGCCCACATATGAAGGATTATCATGTGAAAAACAGGAATTTTAGTGTTTGTCACCAGTTTAGGCATTGCTGACATGATGCCAAAATGACCAGTGAGAGCTACAAGGCAGAAAATGGAGATTTGTGTGGATTGGGGCTTTCAAAGTAAGAGATGAGGATCAACTGAATGTTTAGTATATTCTTAGCAAATGGTTTGAGTGTTGATTTTTCTTTCTGTTTTGCTTTGAGAACATATAGAAACAGTTTTACAATGAACAATGTAGGAAGAGTTTAATGATATTTTGGTATATATGTATAACGTGACTTAAATTTTTAAAAATATCCATCAACATATAGTCTCTTCTCTGTAATTGACATTTAGTCCTGCAGCCTTTCTAACATTAGAACGAGGTCATGGGGGTTGGGTTAGGGAAATAAGAAGATGAGTCCTGAGTCCTAAGTCCTAAGTCAAGTGGAGTAGAGGGAGCATCTAATGAATAGAGGAAGTTACAGGGCAGGGGGTCATATCATATATGAGTGGTGTAGTTTCTGTACTCTTAGGGTTATAAATCACAGAGATGGGTTCCAAACAACCTATGAGTTGTGAAGGAATCTCGGAGCAGGTTTTGCTCCTGCTGCTTTGGCCATTCCTCAGGAAATTCCAAACAATTTGGCATGATGTGGGAACTAACCACATGTGGCTGCCGAAAACAAAGATTTGAAATAACTTGAGGGAATATGGGGGAGAACTGTAATCCAGAAACCAGTGCAGAAAATAGAAAGCAGCAAAGAGTTCTTGGACGTCAAGCAGAAATCTTGGCCTAGAGCATCGTTCTACTGTAGAAGGCCTCTTGTTGAACAAGAAGACTGCATGGACCTTGGGACTATTGGATATGACCCAGAATATGGACTTCAGAGGTGCTTGTAAAGTAATTTGAAGATGAAGCATGAGTCTCAAGCCATACAACTCAGTAAACACCAGCTCAGGTCACCCACTGACCAAGCAGATTGAGGGACATATTCTAGAAGGTCAACAAGGATCCAAAGAACAACACAGACCACAGCATATCATCAGCCCTCCCTCTCTCTGATGCCATGATTGGTTGTACTAATCTCCATCCTACTTCCAAAGCCCCGTACTTGATTCATAATGTGTTAATTTCAATTTTTTCATGTGTCATATATTTGGTCAAGTGTTAGTGAAGAAATTTTACATTTATGGAATGATATGCAGTTTGCAAAATGATGTTATATATGTAAATTGGGTGACTTCCATTTTTTGTGTTGGGAATAATGCCTTCACTCCAGTAGTTTCCCAGACCTCCAGGCTTGAGCACTCACTTGCTGAGATTACTTGGAGTTTCACCCCATTCTCTTCATATATGTTGTCCTTTGCCATATGTTTAAAAATCTCCATGTGCCAATTCATGTCCAGGATGTCCAGGGGCCGATCGTGATCACTCTCATTTCATCAACTTGGAAAATGGTTAACAAGGTAGGCTCTGAAAGCCAGTTTGTCTAGGTTCAAGTGTTGGCTCTGCCACCTGTCAGCTCTGTGCCCCAATATTCTCATCTATGAAATGGATTTAAACAAAATTATAACCCAGAGGTTTTATGAAGATTAAGTAAAGTTAGCACATTAAATGAAGTCAATGCAACAGCTTTGGGAACTGTGTATTAATGTTTTCATTTCACAAATGAGAAAGTAGAATTCAGAGATGTAAAAGTTAACATTATTGCTTACAAGTAGTGTGCTGGATACTTTGTACATATGATCACCCAAACTGGAGAAGTTGAGAGCCTCCTGCTTTGCGATAGTCTGTTCCTTTGTAGTCACCTATTTTGAGGCATTTTTTACACTGCCTTGGAATTGCTTGCTCACTTTACCATCTCTTCCAGCAGATGGTTTGCTGCTTGCATTAATATGGCACTTAGTACAGCATGTGGAACATGAGAGGTGCTCATTAAATGGTTATGGAGTGAATGGATGTGCTGGATTCTAAAAAGACAAAGAAAAAAAAAGCATGAGCCTTGCCAATGAAGAGCTCAAATCTAGGTTATTTAATGATTATTTCCTCAGTGGCTTGGCAGAGAGCATATGTCTTAGTTGAGTAAGACTGAGAGCAGAAATTGCTATGGGGTATTTGGAGAGGAAAGCTATGCATCATGAAATTTGCACATTGGAGGGGTGCTGTAAAGCAAAACGGCACACATAGAAACTGCCGTCCTCACAACTTTGCCCACCTCTGTCTTTGGGGGAAAAAGGAAAAGAAGAAAACTAGGCAGAGGTAGTGACAAGATGAATGACACCGAGAGTACTCAGATTTCTGCATATGCACATATTTGAATAATATGCAGAGCTTGTGAGAAGTTTGCAGTGCATAAAATATCTATTGCGACTCAACAATTCTCTCATTTAACATGAAAAAACACAATCTCTCTATGTCATGCTGCCAATATGATGGCACTCAAGTGGGAATACACAAATTGTCAACACAGTTGGTTATTCATATCTGCAAACCAGCCAAAGATAAAACATGTGCAGAGCAGAGAAAGAATTGAATTTGGGTCCTCTAGGAAACTATCCTTGCTCACTTACTGAACAAAATTTGTCTGTAAAAACACATAAGCCAAGTAAGGCAAGTTAGGAAAGTAACTCAGAAGAGATTTACAGAAATTAAACAAGGGGCCTTTGGAGGGAAACTATTTCAAAGCAATCTGCTGAATGTCTGTTACAGCCTGGGGGCTTGACATCTGCAGACAGCCAAATGCCTGTAGGAAACTAATGAGGAAAACCTACAAATAAAGAGCACGTAATCTAAATTCATAGCATTTCTTGAGAGAGGTAAAATATGATCAAAAATAACACAAGGGAAAAGGTAAATGAACATAACTCAGACATTCTTATGCTATCATTCTTTGCATTTATTGTTCAGGGATATAAATATTTCCTCTACAGAAATGCAAACAGGTTTCCTTACTTTAAAAAGATAATAAAATAAGAATCAGATTAATTTGGTTTAAATCCCTGGTTCTACCCACTGCAAATTTGGTGTCTTCTGAAGCCACTGTTTGTTTGTTTTTTAATGCAATTTTATTGAGATATAGTCACATACCATACAATCATCCAAAGTGTACACTCAGTTATTCACAGTATCATCATATAGTTGTACATTCATTACCACAATCAATATTTGAACATCTTCAGTACTCCAAAAAAATAAGAATAAAAATAAAAGTAAGAGAGATGGGGCAGGATGGCAGCATAGAGAGCTGTGGAATTTAGTTCATCCTCTGGAGCAACTAGTAAATAGCCAGGAACAACTAGAAAATAGTCTGGAACAACTGCTGGGGACATCTGTGACTGGACACACATTGTACACCAGCCTGGAATGGGTGGAATGGCTGAGATCGTGGCATAGAACTGTAAGTAAAGCTCCCCAAACTGCAGAGCTGACACCCCTCTCCCACCAGCATGGCAGACTGAGCTGAAACAATTCCCTGTGGATAAAAAGAAGCAGGCTACCTGTAGCGAGGGAAAGTAACTCAACCAAGCTCCAATTGTGGTTTTAATTAACAAATTTGGACTACTGAATATAAGCTACCAGCACAGATAAACCCGGAGCAACCAGGAGAGGAACCCTGAGGTCTCTCCAGGAAGAGAGGACACAGGGCTAATGGAAAAAATAATAATAACAAAGAAATAAAAACAGAGGCCTTTGGAGATGGCTGAGTGGAATACTGGAAAATGGCTCTGTCCCAAGAAAAGGGGCACAGAGAACTGGGTACCAACACTGGTCAACTGGCAAAACTGGGATGCTAAGACTGGCTCTGAAAAGGGCTTTATCTCTTTTTCCTTTTTTTCTCCCATTCTAAGTTGCTCATGAGAGAAAGATTCAGGCATTTTCAATTGTTACCCAGGCAAGGGTGGAGTTAAGAGAGTCAGAGAAATAAAGGAGGAATTCAAGCGTACAAGATAACTCCCTAAGAAAAAGGGAGCAGTGCCCAGCGGAAGTGGCTGCCCTCCCTCAGAGAACTCAGGCCCTAGGGCCTTGGGTGGATGGGTGGGTGGGAACCAGAAACAACTTAAGCTTGACTTCTGTCATGCTCGGCCCCTGGCTAGGACAGGGTCTGCTGAGAATTAAAGGGACCACACCACTTTATGTCAGTGGGGAGCTGCAGCCTGACAAGCACCACCTGCTGGGCAGGATAGGAAAAGCACAGCATCTAGAGGCCTCACAGGAAAATCTGACAACATTCTGGGTCTCATCCTCAGGGAAACATGAAACTGATTGCACCTTCCTCCTGAGACCTGGGCCTGTCTGGTCTGGGAAAATCTGATTGGGGTAATCTAGGAAACCAGATGCTTAGACAACAAAAAATTATAAGTCACATTAGGAAAAATTAACATATGGCCTAGTCAAAGGAAGAAACTTACACTTCAAATGAGATACAGGAATTGCAACAACTAATTAAAGATCTTCAAACAAATATGCTAAATCAATTAAAAAAAATCAAATCAACAAGTTGAGGGATGATATGGCAAAGAGATGAAGGATATAAAGAAGACATTGAATGAACATAAGGAAGAACGCAAAAGTTTGAAAAAACAAATGGCAGAACTTAGGGGAATGAAAGGCACAGTACAAGAGACGAAAAGCACAACAAAGACATACAACAACATGTTTGAAAAGGCAGAAGAAAGGATTCAGGAACTGGAGGACAGGACATCTGAAATCCTACACACAAAAGAGCAGATAGGGAAAATAATGGAAAAATATGAACAGGGTGTCAGGGAATTGCATGACAACATGAAGTGCATGAATATACATGTCATGGGTGGTCCAGAAAGAGAAGGGAAAAGGGGCAGAAGGAATAATGGAGGAAATAATCACTGAAAATTTCTCATCTTTTATGAAAGACATAATATTACAGATCTAAAAAGCACAGCATACCCCAAACAAAATAGATTCTAATAGACCTATGCCAAGATTCCTAATAATCAAATTATGAAATGTCAAAGACAAAGAGAGAATTCTGAAAGCAGCTAGAGAAAAGCAAGTCATCTCATACAAGAGAAGCTTGATAAGACCGTGTGTGGATTTGTCAGTAGAAACCATGGACGCGAGAAGGCAGTGGTATGATATATTTAAGATACTGAAAGAGAAAAACTGCCAAGCAAGAATTCTAAATCTTCCAAAACTGTCCTTCAAAATGAGGGAGAGTTTAAAATATTCTCAGACAAACAGACACTGAGAGATTTTATGAACAAGATACCTGCTCTAGGGGAAATATTAAAGGGAGCACTATAGGCAGATAGGAAAAGACAGGAGAGATGGGTTTGGAGCACAATATTGGGTGACGATAGCACAATATTGTAAGTACACTGAACAGAATGACTGTGAGTACAGTTGTAAGAGGAAAGTTAGAGGTATGTAGAACACCAGAAGGAAAGACAGAGGATAAACACTGGGACTGTATAACTTAGTGAAACCTAGAGTGGCCAGTCATTGTGATTAAATATAGAAATACAAGAATGTTTTTACATGAGGGAGAACAAATGAACGTCAACTTTGCAAGGTGTTAAAAATGGGGTGGTATTGAGGAAAAAATACAATGAATGCAAACTAGAGTCTATAGGTAACAGTAACATTGTAATATGCTTCCATTAATTATAAGAAAGGCAATATACCAAAGCTAAATGTCTATAAGAGGGGGATAAAAGGGAGGGGAATGGAATTCTTGGCTTTGTGGTCTGACTTTTTTATTGTATTTTATTTTTTCTTTTGTTGCTTTTCAATTGTCATTATTTTCTTTCTTTTTCTTTTTTCACCTATTCCCCTTTCTTTGTGGAAGAAATGGAAATGTCCTTAAATAGATAGTGTGGTGAATGCATAACCATGTGATTTTACAGGGAACCATTGATTGTTTACTTAGGATGGAATGTATGGTATGTGAGTAAAGCTGTCTAAAAGATAAACAGAGGGATAAAAGTGCTGGAGAAAATGTGAGAAAGGGATGTACCTAATCACCATTGGTGGGGAAGTAGAATGGTGCAGCCCATCTGGAGGACAGTGTGATGGTTCCACAGGAAGCTAAGCATGGGGTTGCCATATGGTCCTGCAACTCAGTTATTGTATATAAACTTGGAATAACTGAGAAGAGGGACATGGATGGACATTTGCACAGTGGGGTTTATGTTCAGTACTCATGATTTGCAGTAGATGGAGGTGGCCTAAGGGAACATCAACTGATGAACAGAATGGTGAACTGTGTTGTATACATACGATGGAATATTGAGCTGCTACAAGAAGGAGTGAAGTTGTGAGGTGAATGGACATTGAGGACAGTATGTTGAGTGAAATAAACCAGAGATGAAAAGAAAAACATTATAATCCTCACTAATATGGACTAACTATAATGTGCAAACTCTGAGAATTGAGTCTGAGAGCATAGATTATCCAGGGGAGGCTTATTGTAAAGGTTCTTGGATTGTAATCTCTTAGAGCAGTTACATCTATTCCTGAGTTGTACTGGCTATTTCTAAATTCTGAGATGCTGATCTCTTTGTGTATATCCTGGTCAGTCCCTGGAACTTTGGGTATCTGTGTGAGACTCACAGCCAGAGTCCAGCAACTATGAATGTCAGCATTACCCCATACAGCAAATGTTAAAGAGCCTGAAAAACTCTTTTTTGTGTGAGGTAATGAAATGTTCAAAAATTGATTGTGGTGAATGCACAACTATATAATAGCACTGTGAACAATTGTGCGCCATGGATAACTGTATAGTATGTGAATATATCTCAATAAAATTGAATTTTAAAAAAAGTATAAAAGAACACCCAAAGCATCCTACTTTTAATAACAGACAGGTACTGGAAAGCAGCAATTCAAACAAGTCACCCACATACAAGAATAATTTTAATTATTATTTTATTAATGATGACTTCTAATTAGTTGAAGATAATTCTGAGGCTGGTGGTGTTTCTCATTTATTCTGACATGGAAAATATGGTCTAATGTGGCTAAACTTGCTCTCATGGCCATTCCCATTTCACTCATTCGCTTGGACAATATTCACATTAAAAATGTCACGTCATTAACCAGGATTCAGTGGTAAGGAGACACAGTTTCTAAAATGCTGTTCTGCATGCTTGGAACTCTGAGAGTTCTAGCTACTTGGGAACCATGATTGACCCTTAAATTCTCTTTGGGGATTTTTTACCACAGAACTGGCAAATTTTTCCTTCTTTTATTTTCTACAGCTCTTGTCTGCACCTCTTGCATGGTACTTGTGCACGGCGAGGTATCTTTTTCTGTATGCTTTTTAATTTCCCCTATATGTGCTGCATATTTCTCTAGGGCAGAGACAACTTTCAGTTCCCAGTGACTAAACTGATGCTACTGCCACTGCCACTCAGTAAATAATTTTCTGTTGATGATGATGATGGTAATTGTGTGATCGTTTTACTCCACAAAATTTAATCCCTTTCTCAGGAGCCAAAGGAATCTCCTTTGTTATTATCACTTATTAAATATATGCTTATGTGTTTGCCTGTATGTTTAATTTGTTTAGATTTATTGTAAAGCTAATTCATGCTCTTTATAAAACATTTGAAACATATTAATATACAGAAGACAAAAATGTATGGGAAGTAAGACAACACCCAGAGACAATCAGTCTTAACATTATATAGGCATATAAGAATATATTCATGTATGTGTGAATGTTTATATATATATATACATATATACACAAACACACACACACATATTTCAAAATGAAGACACACTTCAAAAATATGACGATAGGTTTCTCCCAAGAAGTAGTGAAAGGCACAGAAATAAATACCATAAGCTCAAGTCATTTTTAAGCATATGGAAAAAATAGTGACTTAATAAACATCCCTTGGACTTTAAATTTACAAGTGGGAGATGCAGCTGATGAGAGTTGGGTCTCATCTTAAAAAGAGGGAGGTACAAAGAGTCACTGTACTGAAAAGCAGTACTGGCACCATTTCACCTTTCTCTTTCTTTTCCTCCCTTTCTCTTCTTTGGCTTTTCTGCAACGGATGGATTGGCGAGTCAGGCTGATGCATCACCATATGCCTGACTATTTTGGAGGGAGGTAAGAGGACTGACATTCTCCAATTCAGCCATGACTAGAGAGTGCCTAATATGGGGGTTCTAGAGCACTTGGCCCAACTTTAATGAAATTGATATTCTGATCACTTTGACTCATTATCCCTTTGTCTACTATATATTTACTAGCCAGAATCCTAAAGGACTAATAGGTTAATGGTGGAATATAGACTTCACAATCCAACCTGAACATATAGTATCACTGACAAAATTTATATTTTCCACTGTTGTAAATACCACTGTGATGAACATTGTGTGCATACACTTTGATAATTACTAAACACTCTTTTAAAACAGAGTTTTAGAAATAGGATTAATAGAAATCAAAGCATAATGCTTATTAGGCTTTTAAAATTATGCAATCTATATGATTATTAGATATACGACTTTCTTCAATACATCATCCAAATGAATGCTGAAATACAAGTTTGGAACCAAATGTCAAAGTTCTAGCTACTGTATAATGATGTTATTTATATACAAACATAGTGCATAGATTTAAGCATGTAGTGCCATGTCTACATTGGAGTGACCACCACCACAATCACTCTGGAAAGTTTCTTATGACCTTTTGAGTAAATACTTTGTTCTCTGAAACTACTATTCTGATTCCTATAAATTAGTTTTGCTTTTTTTTTTTTTTTTGGAGTACATAAAAATGGGACCATACAGCATGTATTATTTTGTGTCTTCTTTTCACTCAACATATTACTGAAAGTTATCCACACTATTGAAGGTATGAGTGGTTTGTTCCTTTATTCAGTTGAATAAATTCATGAAAATTTACTCAGCCATTTTCTGTTGATACATGTCTGAGTCATTTCCAGTTTGGGAATATTCTTTACAACTTACAATAAAACATTCCTGTACAGTCTTTTTATGGACCCATTTCTTTCATTCCTCTTGGATAAATAATTAAAACTGGAATTGCTAAATCATAGGGTAATTATAGTTTTAACCTCATAAGAAACTGTGGAAGAGTTTTCCAAAATGATTGTAAGATTTTATGACACTAACAGGAACGTATGAGAGCACTACATCATCACCAACATTTCGTGTTATCAGTAGTTTTTATTTTAGCCATTGTAGTGTGTGTGCAGTAGTATTTCATTATGATAAATTTGTATCTCCATAACGATTAATAATATCTGGTGACAAGAATTGGAAGGAAATTATAAATAGAAGACACTGAAAGATAGAACTTACAGAAGTTAACTAGTTCTATGTAAGAACCAGGAGAAATTAAAGCTATGACATTAGTGTGAAATCCTTTTAATGGACTAATTAATACAGTAAAAACAAATTATTCCCCTCTTTGTAAAGGGAAATTATAAAACCAGAAATATAAGTTATTCCTTAAGAGTAAATCAACTCTATTTAAAGAGAACTTGGAACAAATCACTTGGAACTAAAAGTATTTTACCTGTTTGGTACTTAAATTTAAATCCAGTCTGTATGCTATAAGAAAGCTGGCCTGGAGTCAAATTTATATTTTATACCCACTATTTAAAAAAATTCAAAAAAAAAAACCACAGTAAACTATTTGGTGGGGTTGTCTGCAATAAGCCTATGGAAAATACAAATACTTCTGATAGTTTCTAATGCAAAAATTAAATGTGAAACTTGCTTTCTTCTATGATACAGTATCCAGATTACATTCAATTAGGACATGATTATGTAGCAACAATATTGACCTGGGGAAGAACATTTTATAATTTTTCTTTCAAATGAATTTTGAAAGTATGTGTAAGAATTATAAGTGGAAAGGGCAAACTTTGTATATCCCAGATTATCCACTGGGCAGTGTGTAGGTGTTTGTGTGTGTGCATGCAGGCTCAGGAGAAATATCCAGGGAGGTTTGGAAAGAAAAGAAACCACCAGCTAGACAGGTGGATCAGCCAAATAAATCAACGTGATGGTTGATTAACATGGTGTAAAAAGTCAAGGGCTAGTCTGGTTTCTTTTTCAAGAGGACAGCTATAAATAAGGAGATACCACATGGAATTGGTAGACATATAATTGTTGTTTTATATTTGATGGGGTGCATAATGGTGGTTCTTTTCAGGATGGAGAAAGGGTACATAAAAAATGAAGAGAAGACATGATTTAAAAATGAAGAGGATGGAGGAAAAAAGAATGGATTTGAGAGCACATTTAGAAGGAACTTGGAAAGCTATTTTGTTGGTTAGTGAGTAGCCATCTTGACTATGTTCTGCAAACACAGAAATGATTATAATACGACTGAGTATATTTTGTTGCTATTACCAATATGATTTCACAGTAAGGAAGCCAGGAATTAGTTTATAAAATAAGAACTGAATGTTTAATTTTATGAAGTTTTATTTAGTTATTTAATTGACTGAGAATTTGATGTATAGAATTCCTAGAAATTCCAACATTCTCCTGGATATTTTTAGACTGTCACCAAAAGCTGATCTTTGAGGCAGGGATCTGTTTATATGGTTAAGGATAATTAAGAAAGATAATTAAGAATTAGCACTCTTTTCCTCATCCCTAGCTATTGTCTGAAATGTTGATAAACATTAATTTTTTTAAAGAACAAACAGATGCGCATATTGCTAATTTCTGTTAAAGGAACCAATTCTATTCAATTTGTGATATATCTGGCTAGTTTACTCATTGTTAGTTCAGAGGCCTTAAATAGGAATAGTGTAGGAACTTATGTAAGAGAGATATTTTTAGGAAGCAATTTTTCTCAGGTATTCTAATTCTAGGACCCCAGGTTAAAATACAAATAGTTTTTTGGCTAAGGAAAGAAAGGTGTGCCTTTACAGAATTAATTCAAAGATATAGTATCCACTGTACTTTTAGGTAGATTAGACACCTCAACACAAGGTTACTTGGAATAGATAATATATACTAACTTATTTCCAAACCCTTTTGACAGAATGCAAATAATATATTCAGATTTATTACCTGGAAACCAGATTATGCCTACCTGTAAACCAGAATAAGGAACTTCTTAGAAGAAGCTCATTGTCCCAAACTCACAAAGTTCATGCCTAAAATTGCATTCATTTACTTGTAAAAGTTACTTCTCTTTAAAAGCCTGTAAACTTTGTTTCATATACAATGCGGATCATTATTCAGTATTGATCTTTTAGTATCCTTAACAAGACCACATTTAAAAATGCAAAATATAACGCTTTGCAGATATTAGAGAAATAAACCATAATATCAAATAGCTGTTTAAATTGTATATGAAACCACAATGTTCTCAAAATAAAAATCTTAACTTAATAATCTGTTTAATAAAGGAAATAAAGAGGTAATAAACAAAACCAATTAAAACAAGGTGAAAATTAATATAAAGATTACAATAAGAAAAATCAAGACAAAACTGCCATCAGATATCACTACATATGCACCAGAAAGGCTAAAATTTTTTTTTTAAAAAAGGAATAAAGATTAGCAGTACTACATATTTAGAAAATTGGAACTCTCATACATTGCAGTAGAAATATAAATCATTAGAGTCACTTTGTAAAACTATTTGGCAGTATTTACAAATGCTACCCACTCCTAAGTATGTGTTCAGGAAAGTAGAGGCATATGTCCACCCACAATATAAATGCAAGACTGTGCACAGCAGTTTTATTTATAGTAGACCAAAATTAGAAACAATTAAAATCTCTATCAATGAAAACCAGACTAACAAATTATTTTTATGTATAATTACATATTATAAAATGTAAAAATAAAATATTATTTCAAAAAATGGACTGTACTACAGGAATAAAATGTAATAATCTGATGTATGCAGCAATATGGATGAATACCACAGACATCATTATTATGTTGAGTAAAATAAGTCATAGCAAAAGAATAAATATCATATGATCCAAATGCATGAAGTTCGAGACCAGGCAATATTAAGTGATAATGAAAGAAGTCACAATAATGATTATCTTTTATAGGGGGTATTGATGATGAATAAGCACAAATGAATATTCTGATGTGCTCAAACAGATCCCAAATCTGTCTTGTGATTACCAGGATGTATATTTGTCTGCACACTTAAGATTAGTTAACTCTATGAACTTTGTTGCATGTGTTTTATGCCTCCCCCCGCCTTTATTAGAGAAGTTGTGGTTTACAGAGCAGTCATGTACAAAATACGAGATTCTTATACAACATCCCACCAATGGCAACCTGTATTGGTGTGGAAAATTTGTTACAATTGATGACAGCATATTTTTATAATTGTACTATTAATTAAAATTGTGTAGTGTACTTCCACAGATTTTTTTAAAAATATGTTGTTTTGTTATATACAATCTAACATTTCCCCTTTTAATCATATTCAGATATATATTTCAGTGCGTTAATTGCATTCACAATGTTGTGCTACCATCACCGCCATCCATTACCAAAACATTTCCATCATTCCAAACAGGAACCTGTTAAGCCTTAACTTCCCATTCCCTATCTCTACCCCATCCCCTGGCAACCTATATTCTAGATTCTGACTATGAGTTTTCTTATTCTAATTGTTTCAAATCAGTGAAATCATACATTTGTCATTTTGTGCCTGGCTTATTTCACTCAATATGATGTCTTCAAGTGTCTTCCATGTTGTCTCATGTATCAAGACTTCAATCCTGTTTATGACTCAATAATATTCCACTGCATGCATATATCACATTTTATTTATCCATTCATTGGTGGATGGACACTTGGGTTGATTCTATCTTTTGGCAATTGTGAATAATACTGATATAAACATCAGTGTGGAAATATTTGTTTGAGTCCCTGCTTTAAATTCTTTCGGGTTACCTAGTGATGGGATTGCCAGGTCATATGGTTGTTCTATAGGTAGCTTTCAGAAGAACCACCAAACTCTCCTCCACAGCAGCTGCACTGTTTTACACTGCCACCAGCAATGAGTGCTCCTATTTCCCCACATCCTTTCCAACACCTGTTATTTTCCAATTTTCTAATAGCAGCCATTCTAATGGGTGTGAAATGGTATTCCATTGTGGTTTTGATCTTGTTTTCCTGAAGGTTTTGATCTCATTTTCCTGACGACTAATGATGTTGAGCATCTTTCCATGTGCTTCTTTGGAGAGATGTCTGTTCAAGTCTTTGGCCCATTTTTTAATTGGGTTGTTTGTCTTTTTGTTATTAAGTTGAAGGATTTCCTTATATATTCTGTACATCAATCCTTAATCAGTTATGTAATTCCCAAATACCTTCTCTTTTGTGTAGGTGGTTGCATTACTTTCATGATAAAGTTCTTTAAGGAACAAAAGTGGTTTTTATTTTTTTTTTGTTTGTTTATTTATTTTGTTTGTTTGTTTTTTATGAGGTCCCATTTATCTACTTTTTCTTTTGCTGCTTATGCTTTGGGTGTAAAGCCCAAGAAATCATTGCCCAACACAAGGTCCCAAAGATCCTTCCCTACATTTTCTTCTAGAGTTTTGATAAGTCTAGCCTTCATATTAAGATCCCCAATCCATTTTGAGTTGACTTTTGTATATAGTGTGAAGTCCTTCTTTATTTTTGCAAATGGAGATCCAGTTTCCCCAGCACCACTTGTCAAAGAGACTATTTCCCAAATTAATGGCCTTTGCCACCTTGTTAAAAATCAGTTGTTCATGCCTTTTTTAAAAGATTTTTTAAAGAGTAAATCTGGGAAAAGTGATTGATATCAAATGCTTAGAGAATAAAAAGTGTTCCATTTTCAAGTAACCAAATGCCTTGGGAAGTTTTATCATAACAGTTTTTTCCTAACCAATTTAAATATGCTGGTAATTGTTTGTAAAACAAATTACTTTGAAATTGTAGAGAAATAAAACTTCCCTATGCGAAAGAAAATTACAAACCGGAGATATTTAATATGGGGTGGAAAAGTTCTACACTCCTCTAACCTGGGGGCATTGCTTTTATTATTATCCAATGCCTGTGATGATAACCCTGTCTCAAGGATAGTAATTTTTAAATGCTCAGTTTAAGAAGGTAAGAAATAATGTAATACAATTTAGAAATACTTTGATCAAAAAGAAGGATAGCTTGAGGGGAATGCTTCACTGTCTAAAAAGTTTTACTTATTTGCACTTCTCTATGCTGGATGAGTAAGGTTTATATAAGGTTATCTTCAACCCAAAATGGTGGGTTGCTTGGAGAAATAGGTGTTATTGCTAAACTCCAGGGGAGTTAAAACCATGAAGTGGGTTTAACCAGGAGTTACTTAGAGGAGCTCAGTTTTCGCCTAAGGGATGTGTTCCCCTGACACAGGTTTTCAAATTTTAAAATCTTCAGGGGATTCAAAACTTTAAATATTGGTAGTATTCATGGAAGTAGCTGTTCCTGTCTCTATACTTGTTGGGGTGTGGGTGAGGTTCAGGGGATGGGAGTAGGGGGTAGATAAAGCATTGGTGATAGAAAAACTGTGAAAGATAAAATGATTGAAGAGTCATCAAAATGCAGGAAGCAGAACCCAAGGTCCTCTGTTCCTTCGTGGAACACTGGGGGGTTGATTCCACACGCCTGTCAGATGCAGTCTCAACTATTGATTTCGGAGCTCCTGGAGACACCCAGAGCCTAGGAGCTAGCAGTGTGGACATGCTACGCATACTACTTCGGAACTTCTTGTCGTCTGATTGATGGGTTATTGACTGGAGGCTGTTTGAAACTGACAGTTCAGTGTCAGGATCAGTAAAGGTTAGTTAAATGTTGAAGATAAAAATATCTCTCCTTCAATTTACCACCATCCACTGTATTTAGAAGCCACAGGCAGAGTCCATTACCACTGATCTTAACCAAAATAAAAGCACCTCCGCACCAACAGGGTAAATATGAGCAAGTATGAAGCAACAGTAAAACTATAGAATTAAAGACACAGGTAAGGTCACCTTTTTCTCATGATCACTCTTTATTAGCTGGATGTAAGTATTAGGGCCAAAGACTTGTGACCAATAAATGAATGGCATAAATTTTGTCCCCAAAATTTTCCAGACCTAAATAGATTGTGAACTTGTTGGACACATTGGAAAACAATGCACAGTGGTATCATCTCATCTCTGTCCTTTCCATTTCTGACAATCATCTAAACTCTTACGATTTGATCATTTTATGGGAAATACGACCCAGTATGATCATTTTATGGGAAAGTCCGAGGTGTGTAGATAATAGAGGGTATAGAGTGGGAGATTTGAATGTACAAATCATTCCTTCTCTCTTAGCTAGACTGATTCTCTCTTCTCTGCTCCCAAGGCAGTCTGGGACTATTTGTCTCATCAATTGCATGAGATTGAGATTAATCATACTTTTAGATCATGGCAACTAGAATCACCAGTTCCTCTAAGACCTCCTCTATTATATTTCATTATAATTTATTTCCCCTTTATACTCATGAAGGTTTTATTATTCCCTTGATTTTCTTTTAGTTTTCATGACTTATTTTTATATCTCAAACAACATATTACTCAGTTTTACATGTTTTTAAAAAAATCTGTGAAATACAGAAATACAAAAATATTTTTCTATACTTTTCTTTTACTCAATGTCATGATACTAAGATCATGATACCCCATAAGAATTATAGGGGTAATTCATTCACTTTTACTGAAGTTCGGTTGTTCATTGTATAAATATACATAATGTATTTATCTACCCTAATATCGATGATCATGGGGGTGCTCCAGACTTTTTGTTATTGCACACCAAGCTGCAGTGAAATTCTTGTGTCTGTCTTCTGGGGCACATTTGCAAGAGTACATCTTTGGTGTGAAGCAAGGGGAACAATTCCTAGGTCTTATGTTAGAAATATTTTAAATTTTCTGACCTAAGGCCATGTTTTTCCTGCAGTGTTTATACCCATTTGTACTCCCTCTAGGAGCTTATAAGTATTCCTAATCCTTGTCTACACTAGATATTATCAGATTTTTATTTTGTCAATCTGTTGAGTATACGGTATGCTTTCATTGTGGTTTTAATTTGAAAAATCCCTGATTATTAGGAGGTCAGATATCTTTTTACATGTTGATTGGCCACTAGTGAATCCTTCTCTGTAAAGTACCTTTTCAAGACTTTTGTCCATTTTTTCTTTTATTTTACTAATATTCAGAAGTTCTTTGTGTGCTCTAGATATAATTATTTCTCAGCAATGGATGGTCCAAATATCTTCTATCAGTTGTGACTTGCCCTTTCTCTTCTTTTTTGTGTATTTTCATGAGCATAATTTGTTAATTTTTATGTACATAAATCCATCAATCTTTCCATTTTTGTTTCATTTTTATTTATTTCCATATTGCCTTGTTTGAGAAACACTTCCTGTCACCCTGTCTTATTCTCCTAAATTTTTTAGGTTTGCTTTTGACATTAATATATTATAATACAACTGGAATTCATATTTGTTTATGATATAAGGAGGGGATATCTTTTCTTTTTACTTATCTACATAACCAATTGTTCCAGAATTTCTTTGTCAAAGTCTATCTTTTAGCCCTTGATCCTCATTATTAGCTCTGCTGTTCTATATTCTGGACTCTCTATTGCCTTACATTTATTCTATTTGTCTAACCATGTTCAATATCACACTTTCTTCATTACTATTTATTTATGATAAATCCTTGTGTCAGGAAAGACAAATGTACACATTTTGTTCTTCTCCAGGAGTGTCTTGGCTAGATTAGGCTCCTTGCTCACCTGAATATATTGTAGATGCTTCAGGTAAATTTCCACTAAAGAAAAGAAAAGCTGAAGGAATTTTTCTGAGGATTACATTGAATGTATGGATCAATTCAGGAGATCTGAACAACTAAGAATTTGTTTTCCAGTCAATGAAATGTGTGTACCTCCATTTATGAGATCTCCTTTAATGGCTTTTAATCATTTTTTAAAATTGCTTTACAAAATCTTGCATGTCTTTTCTTAGACTCATTCCAAGGTACTTTACAATTTGTAAAGAGTATTTAAAAAACTGTATTTCTCTGTTATTATCTTATACTTTTAAGAAAATCTATAAAATTTCATACATTGGTCTTTTCATCAAGAGCTCTAAGTTTTGTAATGCACTCCCAGTAATGTATGATAAGTTCCTTAGTTGGTTTTCATTCATAAACAATCATATAATCCTTAGATAATTGCAGTTTTGTTTCTTTTTTTCCCACTCTTTGTTTAATTTTCCTTCTTTTTATTTCCTTACTACCTAGATGAGCACTGCCTATTTATTGGTGAATAGAACTAGTGTTAAGCAAACTTATCTCATTCTTATGCTTAAAGAAAAATTTTCACTGTTTAGTAAAGACATAAAATATTTGCTATGGGTGTTTTGGAGACATGCTTAGTGAGATTGACCTTTTTTTTTTTTTCCATTTCTACTTTACTAAGAGTTTTTGTCCTAGTAAGAGTAGATGTAGAATTTTATCAAATGCCTTATTGACATTTATTAAGATGTACATAGGAGTTTATTTTTCTTTTAAAGTGGCAAATCATTTTAATAGGTAATTTCTAGCCTTAATCTATGACAAAAAAAGATGTGAATTTTCTTATATATGACTTTCGGTGAACATTTATGTGGAATGTACAGTCAGAAGACACATGTCTAAGTATATGTAGGGAATGTGTATATCCAACTTTAGGAGATAATACCAGATAGTTTTCTGGAGTGGCTAATCAATTTATGCTGCCATTAGCAGTATATGAGATTCCATTTGCTAAAAATCCTTACTGCACCTTGATGACATCGGTCTTTTAATTTTAGCCATTTTAGTGGGAATGTATGTTATTTCATTATACTTGTAATTTGAATTTCTCTGATTGTTAAGGAGGAGACCTAAAAATATACAGAACAATACCATGTTCATGGAAAGGAAAGGCCTAATATTGTAAATATATCAATTTTCCCAAGATTCATCTACAAACTTGGTGCAATCCTGACCAAAATGGATCCTTATGCCACAACAGAAAATGTCAGACTTCAAGTACATTAAAGACGCAAGAGAATACAGTAAAATTATCAAGACAATAAAAGAACCTATAAGTTGGGGAGGATTTAATCAAGATGTTCAAAAGCACAAACCTTGAAGAAAATAGTTGATGAATTTGACAGCATACTAATTAAATATTTCTGTTAAACAAAGAACAACAAAGGTAAAGTTAGTGTAGAAGTGTAAAGTGTGAAGGATATCTACATTGATCACAAATGAAAAATTACTACAATTTTTATTTTAATATGAACTCCTGTAGATCATGAGTAAAAAGCCCAGAAGTACAATAGAAGGAATGGGTAAAGGCTATGAAAAGGTAATTTTACAGAAGAAAAAGAAAAAAGCAAATGAGATAATTTTTTTCAGTTGGTTTTTATGGAGACTATGATTAGGTGCATATATAAAAATGACTATTGAATTGTCTAGTTCTGTTATTCCTTTATTCCATTTGCACACACACACACACAACATACTTTTTCACCTATTATGATTTCCATCTTAAACTCTTTTTTCTTGTATTAAACTTGCCTTGCCTTCTCCTTTAGCTTTCCTTCATTCATAGTTGGTGACATATTACTTTCTCATCTCTTTTTTTCATGTTCTTGGACTCTTTAGATGTCTCACTGTCTTTTCTTGCAGGTTTCATTCTGTAGGTTAACACTATAGCTTTGATTAGCCTTGGGGACAGAAAGAACAGACGGGACAGATGCTGTCTTGTGCCCTTCCTAATGAACATCTATGTTAAGGAGGACATCTCTTGGGAAGGGAACCCTGTAGTGATAGCCTCTGGCTGACATTGAATATCATAGCTTCTATCTGACATTTTAGAACTTTAGAATGTTTTAAAAGTTTCTTCCAAGATAATGAGGGCTACCCTCTTCTAACCTATACCACATTTGTTGCACTCGGACCTCTCTCACTTTAAGCTGCCATATCTCTTACACATAAGGATGCATCTTAAGCTCTTATAAGGGGTTTCAGAGATCTGGGTGATACATTCAGCAATGTGTCACCATCACCATCAGTTCCATGGCCTCTCTAGGCTTGGTTTAGGAAGGAGTTCTGCAGCCAATTCTCACCCACCAACTTGCTCTCCATCATGGCACTTGAGATATTGTTCTGTTGTAGTCAGTAGAGCTATGTCTTCTCCACTTTTCTGTCATGTGCATCATGTTAGAGGCTTTACTTTCTGTTTTTCTATTCCTACCTGGGTTTTGGCATAAAGTAGACCTCAACATGTTTGTTCAGCAAATGAGAAAAGTGGAGTCCAAAGAAATGAAGTGATTTCTCCAGGTTTATATATAAGCAGAACCAGGGCTAAAATACAAGTTTTTTAAATCTAGCCCCGTGTTCTTTGTACTGTATCACACTGCTTCTAATTCAATTCAATTTAATACAATTCATTGTATTCAGTAACGTAATATATATTTGTGATATGAAGTTGCCTCGATCTGTTAAGGGATGTATCACCTAAAATGTTTCAATAGCACACAAATGCACATTAGTAAATTATATACACATTTATAACAACAATCAGATTGGGGTTATTAAAAGTAGCCTAAAGAAAAACACTTGCAAATTATTCCTTTAGCTAATGTTCAGTTTGAGAAAAACAAACTAAAAATGGAACATACATATCATTTCTGCCTCAAAGCAAGTTGTCTTGAAATGGCTACATGTCCTAAATCAACTTAATGAATATTTGCTTCATCACCATTTTCCATGTTCCACTATTCTTTTAAGCCTGAAATAATTGTATTTATGAATTATTTTGATTATATCTTTTCTGTTGCCTTTTGAAAGTAATATTATTAAATTGCACACATTTTAAATATATAGTGTGATGAGTTTATCAGACTGATATACCCATGTACCATTGCTTGGCAATCAACCACCACCACCCTCCACTCAAATCAACCACTGAGGTGATTTCCGTCACAACAGATTACATTTGCCTGTCCTAGAACTTCATATAAATGCACTTGCACAACATGGATTTTTCTGTATCTGGCTTCTTTCACTCATAATTTTTCTTGACTTTCATCCATGATGTAGCATTTATCAGTGGTTTGTTACTTTTCATTGTTGAGTACTATATCATTGTAAATATTTACCACAACTTGATTATGTATATACCAATAGGACATTTGTTTTTTGTTTATCAGTTCTGGGCTATCATGAGTAAAATTGCCTTGAATATTTGAATACAAGTCTTTGATTTTTAAATGTTTATCAATGCTGCAAATTTAGGATGAAATGCAGTTATTGAGGATGATTATCATTTTTATGTATTACTGGATTCAATTCACTAATTTTAAAATGGTTTATGCATAGATATTAATGAGGTAAAATAGCTGATAGTTCTTTTTCATATGATATCTTAGGTTTTAGTTTCAGCATTGTGCTAGATTCATAAAATGTTCTGAGAAATTGAACTCCTTATTCTATTTTCTAAAAGAAATTTCCTTTGATCTCTGATACAATTGATGAAGGAAAGATTCCAGAATTTCAATTTTCTTTAAGTGAAGTTTATTGATAAATGATTCATTTTTCTTTAATAGATATAGCACAGTTCTGATTTTTTATTTCTTCTTAAGTCATTTTTGGAAAGCTTTGTTTCTTAAAGAATGTGCTAATTTCATGTAAGTTTTTAGATACACTGGCATAAATTTGTTTATAAAATTCCCCTAATGTCGTTTGATGTATGCATCTTCTGTATATAGCTTATCCTTTTTTAATGTAATTTTATTGAGATATGTTCACATGTCAGAAAATTATCCAAAGTGCACAATCAGTGGTCCACAGTATCATTGTATAGTTGTGCATTCATCACCAAAATCAATTTTTGAACATTTTCATTATTCCAAAAACAGAAAAAGAAAAAGAAAAGAACACCCAAACCATCCCATACCCCTCTTCCCCTATTATTCATTCATTTCTTTGTCTTTGTTTCCTTACACATCTGTCAATACACTGGATAAAGGGAGTGTGAGCCACAAGGTTTTCACAATCACAGTCACATTGTATAAACTGTATATCTTCAAGAATCTAGGCCACTGGATTACAGTTCAACAGTTTCAGGTATTTCCTTCTAGCTATGCCAGTACATGAAAAGCTACAAAGGAATATCTATATAATGCATAAGAAAAACCTCCAAATGACCTCTCAACTCTCTTTGAAATCTCTCACTTTCTGCAACTTTACTTTGTTTCATTTCTCTTCTCCCTTTTAGTCCAAGAAGGCTTTCTCAATTCCATGATGCCAGGGCCAGACTCATCCCTGGAAGTCATATCCCTCATTGCCAGGGAGATCTACACTCCTTGGAATTATGTCCCACATAGTGGGGAGGGCAGTGAGTTTACCTGCTGAGTTGGCTTAGAGAGAGAGGCCACATCTGAGCAACCAAAGAGGTTCTCTGGGGGTGACCCTTAGGCCCAATTACAGGTAGGCTTAGCCTCTCCTTTGCAATAATAAGCTTCATAAGGGCAAACCCCAAGATCGAGGGCTTGGCCTACCAAACTGATAGTCCCGAATGCTTGCAAGAATATCAGGAATTCCCCAGGTGGGGAATTACAATATTTCAACATTTTTTCCCAGTCCCTCAAGGGGGCTGTGCAAATACTTTTTTATTCTCTGCCCAAATTATTCTTGGATGTATCAAGACATCACACTAACCTGTACAAATCAACAAGATCTCACTCCATATTCAAGGTTCCATGTAATTTTGGTGTTCAAATAAACTGACCATACAAATTAAATTAGATAGTGTGCTACAGAAAGTATAAATTTTGCACCAAATAAACATCTCTTCCTTTGGTCTCACAGTCAATGTCATCCTTTACCCTTTAGTCTGATTTGCCTTAGTCCTAACAAGAACAGCTTCATTTGTGTTTCTAACTACAGTCCAATCTCTTTTTCAGCTTTTTTAACAGCTGCTATATGGGATAATACTGACTTTCATAGCTGCAAACTGTAGCTGTGAATTTCAGGTGTCACACAAATACCCAAAGTTCCAGGGAATGACCAGGTTATACACAAAGGGCCCAGCATCTCAGAATTTAGAAATAACCATAGCAACTCAGGAATAGATGTGACTGCTATAAGACAGTACAATCTAGGAACCTGTAAATAAGCCTTCCACTGATAACCTATGCTGTCAGATTCAATTCTCAGAGTTTGCAAATTATATTTAGTCCATATTAGTGAGGCAATATATTAGTCTTTTCATTTCTGGCTTATTTCACTCAAATTACTGTCCTCAAGATTCATTCACCTAGTTGCATGCCTTACAACTTCATTCCTTCTTGCAGCCTTCTTGCATACACCACAGTTCGCCCTTCTGTTCATCAGCTGATGTACACTTAGGCCACCTCCCTCCATTGCAAATTGTGAATACTGCCACCATAAATACCAGTGTACAAATGTCCACTCATGCCCCTGTTTTCAGGTCTTCCAAGCATATACCTAATAAAGGGGTTGCAGGATCATATGGCAACCCTATACCCAGCCTGCTGTGGAGCCACCACATGGGCTGCACCAGTCTACTTCCCTACCAACGGTGAATAAGTACATCCTTCATTCCACATTTTCTCCAGCACTTGTATCTTTCTGTTTCTTTTTAAACAGTTTTAATCACACACAATACAATCCATCCTAAGTAAACAGTCAGTGATTCCTGGTATAATCACATAGTTATGCGTATACCACCACAATCTGTATGAGGGCATTTCCATTTCTCCCACAAAAAAGAAGAGGAAAAAATCAAGAATAAAAATTAAAATAGGAAAAGAAAAGAAAGGAGAAACAACAACAGTGACACCAAGAATCCCATACCCCTCCCTCATGTGCCCCTCTTATTGACATTTAGATTCTGTATATTGCCTTTGTTACGTTTCATGGAAGTATATTACAATGTTACTGCTAACTATAGACTCTAATTTGCATTGATTGTATTTTTCCGTATACCATCCCATTTGAATACCTAGCAATGTTGACATTCATTTGTTCTCCTTTATTTAAAAACATTCTTGTATTTGTACATTTAATCAACATCATTGTCCACTCTAGATTTCGTTAAGTTATACAGTTCCAGTCCTTATCTTCTATCTTTTTTTCTGGTTCATACATGCCTGTAGCCTTCCTGTTCCAACCCTCACACTCAACTTTGTGCAGTGTATTTACAATATTGTGCTACCATCTACCATTTTGTCTTTTAAATTTTATATGTCCTATATTATTTTATTTTTAATTTTCCCTCTGTCTCTCTTTTTACCCTTACTGATAGTCTTCATATCTATATACTCTTCTCTAAATCTCTCTTTCCTGTCTTTTCCTATTTGCCTGTAGTGCGCCCTGTATTATTTCTTGTAGATAAGGTCTCTTGTTCATATACTCTCTCAGCATGTTTGTCTGAAAATATTTTAAACTCTTCCTCATTTTTGCAGGACAGTTTTGCTGGATATAGAATTCTTGGTTGGCAGTTTTTCTCTTTCAATATCTTAAATATATCATACCACTGTCTTTCTACCTCCATGGTTTCTGCTGAGAAATCTGTACATAGTCTTATTGACTTTCCCTTGTATGTGATGGATCGCTTTTCTCTTGTTGCTTTCAGAATTCTCTCTTTGTCTTTTACATTTAGCAATCTCATTAGTAAGAGTCTTGGAGTAGGTCTGTTCTGATCTATTCTCTTTGGTGTATGCTGTGCTTTTTGGATCTGTAATTTTATGTCTTTCATAAGACATGGGAAATTTTCAATGATTATTCTTTCTGCCCTTTTCCCCTTGTCTTCTCCTTCTGGGGCATCCATGATATATATGTTTATGTGCTTCATGCTGTCATTCAATTCAGTGAGACCCTGCTTTTATTTTTTTTTCCATTCTTTTCCCTATCTGTTCTTTTGTGTGCAGGATTTTAGATATCTTGTCTCCTAGTTCACTAACCCTTTCTTCTACCTCTTCAAATCTGCTGTTGTTAAGTCTCCATTGTGTTTTTCATCTCTTCTTTTGTGCCTTTCATTCCCATAAGTTCTGCCAATTGTTTTTTTTAAACCTTCAAGTTCTTCCTTATGTCTGCCCAATGTCTTCTTTACTTTATCACTTTTGCCATATCTTCCCTCAATTCATTAATTTGATTTTTAAATTGATTTAGTCTGTTTGTTTGAACATCTTTAATTAGTTGTTTCAACTCTTTTATCTCATTTGAAATGTTAGCTTCTTCCTTTGACTGGGCCATATCTTCATTTTTTCCTGGTGTAAACCATAATTTTTTTTGGTGTCTAGGCATCTGGTTTCCTTGATTAGCTTATTCTAGAGATTGTTTTCACTCTTACCCGGGATTTCCTTGTGGGTTTCTTTGTTCTCTATCTGTTTTTTGGCATTCAGTTCAACTTTTTCTAGACCTCTAGCATAGCTTCTGTTAACTGATCAGAATTTTTCAGCTCTTGTTATTCTGTTTATTGCCCTGCCTACATAGAAACTTTTTTCTTCTTCTGCTTCTTTTATTCTTTTCTTTTCTTTTCTTTCCTTTTCTTTTCTTTTTTTTTTTTTTGAGGAGGGTTTATCCAGATATGATCAACCCCAATGAGATTTTCCTAGACAAGACAGCAACTGATCTTATATCAAGTTTCCCTGAGGATGAGACCCAGCAGATTGTCAGACTTTCCTGTGAGATCTAGACTCTGTGCTTTTCCTATCCTGACCAGCAAGTGGTGCTTGTCACCTCACAACTCCCCACCAGTGTAAAAAGGTGAAGTGCCTTCAATTCTCATCAGACCCTGCACTGCCAGGGGTGTGGTTGAAATTGGGGGTGAGTCAGAAGCCAAGCTTAAGCTGTTTTTTACCCAACCCCTGGGTTCTAAATTCTCTGAAGAAGTGCCACCATTCAAGCTGGGTCCTGCCCCACTTTTCTTGGGGTAGATATGTCTTTTAGGGAATTATCTCCTTTACTTGACTCCTCACTTTTTCTCTCAAACCTGTCTTAACTCCAACCCTTGCCTAGGTCAGTGTTGATAACTGAAAATGCCTGAGACTTTCTCTAATGAGCTACTTAGAATAATTTAAAAAGAGAAAGAGAAGAAATTCCCTTTGCAGAGCCAGTCCGTAGCCCCCCAGTTTCACCAGTCAAGTGCCAGAGTTGGTACCTGGCTCTATGTTCCCCCTTTCTTCTTGCACAGCCCTTTTCCAGTATTCTGAGCTCAGCTAACTGCAAAAGTCTCTTTTTTATTTAGTTTTGTCTTTTTTTTCCCATCAGCCCCACCTCCTCTGTGCCAAGAGAGACCTCAGGGTTCCTTTCCTGCTTGCTCTGTGTTTATCTGTACTGGTAGTTTGTATTCAATAGTCCAAATTTATTAATTTAAACCATGATTGGAGCTTGATTGAACTACCTTCCCTTGCTCCTAGTAGAGAATGCTTCTTTTTCCCACAGGGTAGTGTTCCAACTCAGCCTGCCATGCCAGTGGGGAATGGGTGCCAGCCTCTGCCATTTAAGGGGCTGTATTTACAATTCTACACTGTGGTCTCAGCTCTTTCACCCATTCCAGACTGGTGTTCATTGTGTGTCTGGTCACTAATTCCCCCAATCAGTTGTTCCAGACTATTTACTAGTTGTTCCTGGCTGTTTACTAGCTGCTCTAGAGGACTAACTAAATTCTACACATCCCTATGCCACCATCTTGCCCCACCCCACTCTTGTCTTTTATTCCAGATATTGGTAATTTGAGTTTTCATGTTCTCTCTCTCTTTCTCTCCCTTTTATTTTTTCTTGATTAGTCAAGATATGTTTTTATCAATTTTATTAATCTTTTCCAAAACCCAATTTTTGGCTTTGATCATCTTTTCTATTGTCTATTTGTGTCTCTTGCATTGATTTATCCTCTTAACTTTAACATGTATTTTTTAAATTTGCTTGGGTTTAATTTGCTCTTCTTTTCCTAGCTCCTTAGGTGGAAACTTATTTCATTGATTTTAAACAGTTCCTCTTTTTCTAACAGAAGCATTCAAAGATATAAATTTATCTCTAAGAACATTTTTATCTGTATCTCACATATTTTTATAAGTTGCATTTTTATTACTCATTGGTTTAAAATATGTTCCAATTTATTTCATAATTAATTCTATGACCTCTAGGCTATATAAATTAATTGTATATTAATTTTGAATATTTCGAGATTTTCTGAATTTCACATTATTATTGGTTTCTAATTTAATTCTCTTGTGGCCATAGAATATACCCTATTAAATTTCAGTCTTTTGAAATTCATTGAGACATATATTTGGCACAGCACATGGTCTTTAGGGGAATGTTCAGGCAGTTATGAAAAATGATATTCTTGAGATGCTATGCTCTATAATTGCCAATTAGATCAAGAATGTTGTTAGCCCCTTTTATACCTTCTGTATCCTTAGTGATGTTTTATCAGATTATTATATCAATTATTTACAGAGAGATATTAATATCACCAACTATGAGAGGGGATTTTATTATCTCTACCCTTAGTTTTGTCAGTGGTTGTTTCATGAATTTTGAAGCTATTTACTTGGGTGTGACAATATTTAGGATTGTTAGGTATTCTGATAAATTGTCCTTTCTGTCCAAATGAAATGCCACTCTTTATTTATTTAAAGCCTATTATGTGTGCTGTGAATTAGCCATGCTAACATATGGCTGAGCCTTGCATTTTTTTATGTATCTGATGAGATTTGCCATCAATCCATTTATACCTTATGTACTTTTCAATGTGGTTGGACTCACATTTCTACCATAAGTCCAGTAACATTTACTATAATTTTTTGTATGGTTGGGTAAGTATCTAACACCTTGTTATTTGTTTTCTGTTTGTTCTCTCTTTTTTTTTCTCTGAAGCTCCTTTCTTGCTTTTGTTTGGGTTAATCATGTTTATTCTATTTTATTTCCTCCGTCATCTTCCCTGCTATCCTTAAATTCATTATTTTTTTGGTGATTGATCAGATGCTAACAATATGCATTCTTAAGTCATTGAAGTCTATTTTGTGTCAAAATAGTTCTGTTTCCAAGTGGTGTAATTGCTCTTTTGTCTAAAAACGTCATTTAGCATTGTTCATGTGTGCTGGCAAAGAGTTCTCTCAGCTTTAGTTTGTCTGAGATTGCCTTTATTATATACTTGCTTTTGAAGGATAGTTTCTTTTGATGTAGAATTTTGGGTTGACAGTACTTTAAGCACTTTACAAAGAAGTTCCATATTCTTCTCCCTTCTATTTTTTTCTGATAAGAATCAGTCATTGTATTGTTTTTAGTTTGTGATGTGTCTTCTGTTTTCTTTATTCTTTAAAGTTTTTCTCTTGAAATATGCTCTTAAAATTTTGACTATTATGTGCCTGGTTTTAATATATTTTTATTTATTCTCTTTGTGGTTTGCAAAATTTTTTTGAATTTGCAAGTCCACCATTTTCATTATACTGAAAAAATGTCCATTTTATTTTAAATATTTTCCCACTCCATTCTCACTATCTTTTTCTTCTGGGTCTTCAGTTATACAAATATTAGTCCATTTTACATAGTCCTACTCATCTCCAGTATTCTGTTTATGTATCTTCTTTTTCTTGATGCACTTCAGATTGGTTAATTTCTCTTCAGGGTCATTGAAACCTTTTTCTGCCATCTAAGGCTGGGGTTAAACCCTATAAGTGAATGTTTTAAAATAAACATTTCATTTGAAGTGAGGTTAGATTTACATAAAGCTTGCAAAGATTTTCCATGGAGTTCCCATATAACCCTCACCCAATTGTTAGCATCTTGCATTACCATAATATATTTGTAAAAACTAATGAATCAATATTGGTACATTACTATTAAACTCCAAACTCTATTCACATTTTGCCAGTTTTTACAATAATGACCATTTTCCGTTATAGGATACAATCTAGGATAGCACATTGCATTTATTTATTGTTTCTTCTTAGTCTCCTCCGGTCTGTAACAGTTTCTTAGTGTTTCTTTGTTTTTCACAGTTGGCATATTCTCACAGGAAGGATGAAAGTCTATTTAGACTACGTATATAGCCATGAAAAATTGACACCAGAGACAAAGAAAGACATTTAATAGGATGGAAGTTGGCCCCATGTGCAAATAATCCACCAAGAGTACCATCATCATGGTATAATCAGGCATCAATGAGTCATTTAAAATAAAAGTTGCTAATACATTGTTACTGGTAAGTATACAGTGATAAGTAGTTACTCCCATTTACCTTTAAATTTCATTATGTTCTAAGATTGGGACTCAAAAAGATGATCAAAATATAGTGATTTCCTTTAGCATCTCTGATCTCTTGCTTAAAAGAAGGGAAGGAGTAATTTATATTGGAATATGGGATCCTCTAGTATGTACTCTCTAATTTTATTCCCCAACCAGAAATAATCTATTGGCAATCTCTAAGCAACTGATATTGTGTTTTCCTCCTTCAACATGATCTCTTATAATAGAAATGTTTTAATATGTAGATACAACGTTCTCTTCTCTGAGGATTTCCACAGCCTATAGTTCTTGCTGAATATCTCTAAGTGACTATATTTTTGTTCTTAAACCAAACAAAAACCTATTGTAGCTGATTGAGTCCATAGAAATCCTTGACACTGAGCAAGTAATCAGTGTGGGGTAGGTTTTTGGATCAAAAGACCATTGATTAACTTCACAGTATGAAGAAAATTAAGAATGGGAGAAAATATCTGCAAATTGTTTTCTAATAAGGTCTATTATCCAAAATATATAAAGAACACTTAAAATGCAACAATCAAAAGAAAAATAGCCCATTTTAAAATATGCAAAACTTTGAATAAGCATTTTGCCAAAGACTATAAACAAATGACCAATAAGCACATGAAAAAATGCTTAACATCATTATTCATTAAGAAAATGCAAATCAACACCACAATGAGATATCAAATTTCACACCCTCTGGGACGGCTATATTAAAATAAACAGGAAATTAACAAGTGTTGGCAAGGATGTAGAGAAAGTAGGACCCCGTACATTGCTGGTGGGAATGTAAATTGGTGCACCTGTTGTAAAAAACACTTTGGCAGTTTCTCAGAAAGTTGAATATAGAGTTACCATATGGCCCAGAAAGTTCATTCCAAGTGTATCTTCAAGAGAACTGAAAACATATATTAAGGCAAAATTCTGAACAGTAATGCTCATAGCAGCATTATACATGATAGCATAAAAAAATGGAAACAACCCAGAAGTCCTTCAATAATGAAAAGATAAACAAAATGTAGTATATCCACACAAAGGAATATTATTCAACAATTAAAAGCAAAGAAGTATTGATTAATGTTGCAATGTGGACGAACCTTGAAAATATTATTGGTAAATGAAAAAAGGCTACAGATTATATTATTCCCTTTATATGAAATGTCTGGAATAGGTAAATCTGTAGACAAAAATGTAGATTAGTGGTTTCTAGGTTATAGGAGGACTAGGTAATTGGAAATAGCACATATAGACATAGGATTTCTTTTTTAGTTGATATAAATGTTCTGGAATTAGAGAGTTGTAATGGTTGCAAAGCACTGTGAATATACTAAAATCACTTTAAAATGGTGAATTTTATATTGGTAAAATAATGAGGGAAGAAGTCACTTTGGAAAAAACTTTGACAGCTTATTACATAATTAAACATAGATTTACTGTATGACCCACAGTTACGCTCCTAGGTATTTACTCTGGAGACCTGAAAATATATATGGTCACACAAAAAAGTTTACACAAAGGTTCACATCAGCATTATTCATAATAGGCACAAAGTATAAACAATTCAAATGTCTATCAATATGTGAATCAATAAACAAAATTTGGTGTATTCGTACAATGGAATACTATATAAAGGAAAGGAAAAAAAGTACTTGTACATGCTACCACATGGATGAACCTGAAAAATATTATTCACAGAGAAAGAGGTCAGACACAAGAAGTGCATATTGTCCGATTCCAGCTATATGAAGTATCAAGAAAAGGCAACTTTATTGAGATAGACTATAGATTAGTGGTTTCCAAGGGCTGGGGAGAGAAAATCAAAGGCCATGGAGAATTAGAATATATATATACACACACACACACACACACACACACACACATATATATATGTATATATATATATGATATATAATTTTGATATAATATATATTATATATTTGATATATATAACTATTACATATAATAGTTCTGAGTTATTGTTTTAGAATTATAAGTCTGAATATTTTAGCAAAACATTATTAATGAGAAGACAATGTGGTAAGATGAAAAACAAAAAAAACAACACTAGATTTGGAGTCTTGAAACCAGGGTTCTAGTTCTGGTTCTTTAACCAGTCAGGAGTATTTGGCAAAGCTTACCACCCCTTGTATCTACATTCCTCGTTTGTGAAACCTGAAAGACAGACCAGATCATCCCTAAAGCCCCTGTTAGCTTTGATATCCATGTGTATTACTTTCTTCGCTGCTAAAACAAATACCATGTAACGAGTTGGCTTAACCACAGGAATTTATTGGCTCACAGCTCCAAAGCCAGGAGAAGTCCAAAACTGAGGCATCAGCAAGGTGACACTTTCTTCCAGAGGACTGTGGTGCTCTGAGGCTGGCTGCTGACAACCCTTGGTCCTTGGCTTTTCTGTCACATGGCAATGCACACGGCGGTGTCTTCTCCTTTCTCTTCTGGATTCCATTGACTTCTGGCTACTATCTTCTCTTGGCTTTCTTTCTCTGGACTTCTCCAGAGTAATAGGATTAAGACCCATTGTGATTCAGTTGGCCACACCTTAACTAAAAATAACATCTCCCAAAGTTCCTATTTACATTAATTCCCATCCATAGAAATGGATTAAGGTTTAGTACATGTTTTTCTAGGCTATGTAACTCTAAACCATCAGTATGATTTCATTTTATCCTAAGCACTACTTATATACAAGTCATGCTCATAGTCAAGTAGATTGAATAAATATTCCAGAGGTAAATTCAGGGACTTCTGTGTAATCTAATGTCTTGATTCAACTGCTCAGTTACTTTCAAATCACCTCTTTCTAGTATGGTTACCCATAGCATAGGCCTTCTAATAAAAAGTCCCCTCCCATTTTGGCAGGGAATGGCAAGGAGCATTATGTTGGCTCATTGCATGACCTCAGCATTTTATGGGACCAACTCAAGCTTTATCTTCCTCGAGTAACTTTGTTGCTTCTAAATATTTTAGAATTATTGAAACTACCTTAGCAAGGAAATTTCCCCTTGCAAAACTTCTTCCTAAAGTAGAATAGGTAATACTTTACGTAGCACACAAATATCACTATTACACCAATTACGGGTGGTTATTACTTTTGATTAAAATTAAATTAAATAGCACTTGAGAAATAAAGAGAGATTTAATTATATCATAAAAACTGTCAGCCTTTCATTTTTAACATCTGTTAGATATGCACGCCAATAGCAATGGTCTGGAGTATTTGCCAGATACCTAGTCAACAAGCCCCTATGAATCATCTGAGAGCTGAGGCAATATGATTCCAAACACCGTGTATTCCAAATCTGACTCCTGGGTCCAAGTTAAATACATTTAAGGACTAGCTTGTTCTAATTTTTCTGCATTTTATGGTGAAGAATAAAGTGTTTCCAGGTTTTATCTTTTTTTTTTTTCTTTCATTATTCATTATGATTGTTTTCATCTGGCATGCCATCAGTATGCTGCAGTGAAAAGCTGGAATTCCTCAGAGAAGAGAAACTTGTTTCCCTGAAAGGTGCTGAATGTGTAGTGTTTTGTTGCCCTTATGTGGTGTTTCCATAGAGGCTATTTTTAACTTTGATATTTAGAAAGAAGAATCATTGGACTCTCAACTCTGGAAAGCATTTTTGGCTGAAACAGTTTGGGTTGATGCTAACTAATTAGCAGACAGGCAGGTGGGCCACAGGCGGTAGCTGGTACTGCATTTCTGATAAGTGAGTCTCTCCTTTTAGTTCTTTTTTCAGGCATCATATAAGGACTAATGAACTGGTCTGTGTCTTTGTAAAGAGACACAGAGGCCTCCATTTCTTCATCTGAGAATTGAATTATTTGGAGTAGAAGAGTATTCCCAGCTTTAAAATTCTGAAATCTTTAATAGCTATTATCTCAAGGTGGTAGAATCGGTGATTCTTATTTTCTTCTTTTAATTTGTTTTCTTAATTTAGGGTCCTTTTTTTTTACAAGTGAGTTCGATTGCTTTTCCAATAATCAAAAAGCTTTTTTTTCCTTTTGTAAAAAACATGTTGCAATGTCTGAGTTATTATCTCTATACTATGTTGTTATCAAGCATACCTAGTTGGTATTTGAGGTCCATCTCTCTGGCCTCTCTCACTTCACTGGGGTTGAATTACATGGGCCTCTGGCAATTGTTATTTATAGAAAAGTCATTTTTCTGTTTGTGCAGCAGTATTCCCCATTTCCATTTTCGTCTGTTCCATTTTCCTGCAGGTCCTCATGCCCTAGAAGTAGCCTATTACTTTCTTGGGTCCCCAAGACATCCCTGAGTCAACATGCTACTCAAAAGGAGCACAGTGACATCCACCAAGAGTATATTTGAGTATTGTCTCCTGTTCTTGCTTAAGGGATATCTAGGTTTAATTTCAAAGGTATTCAGGACCATTTACACATTAATTTATTTAGCATATATTTACTGAGCATGTTCTGTGTGCTGGCCATTGATCTGAGGCCTGAGTGTGAAGCAGTGAAAAAGATGAGCTCCATTCCCTCAGGGGGTTTACATACTAATCATGAAGTCAGTTATGAGCTCCCCTTTGATGACAGCTGAGAAGAACTAGCAGTTGTGGAACTCTAGAAATTTATAGGAAGAAGAACCAGTTGTACCTATTGATAAAATGATAATCAAGCCTATCATTAATTGAGTGGTATGCATGTGTAGGAATATAACATGAGTTTTTCTAATCCTCAAAATAATATATCCAGATTTGTGTCATTACATTTAAACAATCTGACACCAGTTTACATATAAGGAAACTGAAGCTTAAAAATACTATATCACTTGACCAAGGTTGCACCACTTGAAAGCTATGAAATCGTGATTTAACCTAGGTTTCCATAACTTCAAAGCCTTGCTATCACATTTATGCCACACTGCAAAAGGAATAAACAGCTGGCTGAATCGTGAAACTGAAGGATGCCATAAATAGCTGCTTCCATATATTTTTTCTCATTTATTTGCCTAACCCTGTAGTTACTCACTGGAAATTTATTATTTGGGTTAAGGTATTTTCTCTTAATAAAAAAGTGGAGTGATGAAATGGATGCTGCATTTAACCATTACCGTATATTAACACATTGTTGAAGGTTAATCATAAAAATTCCCTACCTTGCGCAATAAAAGAGAGCATTGACCTTGGGGTCAAAAATATGACTTTCTTCCCACTGTTGTCTTAATAATAGCTGACGCGCAAACACACGTCCTAAAACAAGCACACACACAACCTTACTCTGGTGATTATCACCAACATGTTGTAGATGTTATAGGTAAGAACTGTGAAGGGTTTGAGATTTTATTTTACCCTTCCTGCAGGCTAACAAGTTAGCTTATCAAAGTTTCAGGGATGCTGGTTGATGGCAAAGACACCAGGGCCAGAGACAAATGGCACATGAACTCACAGCACCCTAGCTGCAAGGGCATCAGCGTGTCCCAGCATTGCTTCCCCTGGTCCCACTTCCTTCTGGGCTGTGTGCAGAGGACCAGGTGAATCTTGCACCCACAGCGTGGGGTGTTACAGGAGAGGAGCCCTGAGCTTCGGGAATCTGCATAATCAGTACTAATGACAAGGATGCCTGCACCTTAGCTTCCAAGAGGCGACTCTTTATTGCCCAAGCCTGCTCATTATATAAACATCCTTGAATAGTTAGTGTAGCACAAAGCCAATCTGTGCATCTGCTAGCAAAACACACAGAAACATGAGACACTCGTAGAGCATTGCCTTCCAGCACCTGTGAGATGACAGCGTCCCTTCTTCGTGAGATGGCACCGCTCACATCTTGCTGACTTCTCCTACGCATATTGTTGGCTTCTGTTTATGGACAGAGTAAACCATGTCACTGAATTCAATTCTATTTTTATTGAATACCAACATGCCCAGATACACATTCATTCTTTTATCACCTCAATGCATCTTATTTCTACTACCTTTACATTTTTCTTAATCTTGATTTCCTGAATTATTTTCTTTGCTATTTAAAGCTTGCATGTATTTTTTTATTAGAGAAGTTGTGAGTTTATGGAAAAACTATGCATAAAATACAGGATTCCCATATACCATGCTATTATTAACACCTTGCATTGGTGTGATATACATTTGTTACAATTGATGAAAACACATTTTTTAATTGCACTTCTAACTATAGTCCATGGTTTAACTTAAGGTTCACTGTGTAGTGCAGTTTCATGTATTTTTTAGAAGTATTCTATTCCCAGTAAACAGCCTAACATTTCCCCTTTTAACCATATTCAGACACATATTTCAGTGCTGTTAATTACTTTCACAATGTTGTGCTACCATTGCCACCATCCATTATCAAAACATTTCCATCATTCCAAATAGGAATGCAGTGCATTTTAAGCCTTAACTCCCTATTCCCTGTTCCCATCCCATCCTCTGGTAACCTATATTCTAGATTTTGACTATGAGTTTGCTTATCCTAATGATTTTCGTATCAGTGACACTGTACAATATTTGTCCTTCTGTATCTGGCTTATTTCACTCAACGTGGTGTCGTCAAGTTTCATCTGTGTTATAGCATGTAACAGGACTTCATTCCTTTTTATGACTAAATAATATGTCATGTGTATAGACCACATTTTGTTTATCCATTCATCGGGTGATAGACACTTGGGTTGCTTCCATCTTTTGGCAATTGTGGATAATGCTGCTGTGAAATGTACTTTTCTGGAAATAAGTTTACTGGTATGAAACACACAGCTGCCTCCCCACCCCTCCAGCTTCATGACTTACAACTTATTAAGTCTCACAGCTATGTAGTTAATTGGGAGGCTCCTCTGCTCCTTCACTGGGGGCATTCCATGCTGCTCTATTCTGTTGGAGGCGATGCTGGCCTGCAGAATGCTTCTGGCCATTGGTGGTGGACTCGTTCTCCTACATGTGGTCTCATCCTCTGGGAAGCCAGAGCTGCGTCCTTGCCTGGTGGTCTCAGGGCATCTTCCAAGAGGGCAAAGGCAGAAGCTGAAAGTGTATGGGGCTCAGGATGTGGATTTACACCTTACGTCTGCCATATTCTATTGGTCAAAGTCAGTCTAAAAGTAAAGTCATAAGACTAGAAACACAGTCCATCTTTTGACGGAAGGAAGCTCAAAGAACTCGTAGCCACAAATACTTTATTCCAAGTTAACTTCTGATGTGTAAGTTTACTTCCCTGTGGTTTCAGTAAGTCACTTCAGTTCTTTGAAGTTTAGTTTTCCCATTAATAAAATTCAATGTCAATTAAATGGCATATTCACATTTCACTATCTATGCATCTAGAATACTTTCTAAAGTACCATTTTCTGAGCCTAATTAGCCTGAGGTGAAAGTAGAAAGCAGAAGGTGTTTATAGGCCTATTGAAAGGTATGCACAAGCTTGCAAAGTAGATGAGGGCATATACCTGTATTGGGGGCTTACCCAGAAAAGCAACAGACGGCCACTGAAATGGGAGTTGAGGAAAGAGGTGGCAGAAAGACAAACTAAGTATTTAATACTTTTGCTAAGAGTGAGTTATATAAGAATTATTCTTCATTTATTTAGCTCTCTTACCTCTAATATGGAGAATTATCTTTTAAAAAAATAGGTGGCCAGAAGATTTGACAACAGGCCTTTAAAAATGGCTGGAAGTTAATATCAAGACCCATAATGACCAGATTTGCTGTTATACATTGTATCTCTTGTCTCAGGATCTTCAAATACAAAGCGCATGGAAATCGTAAGAATAAATACAAGTAATTCATTGAAATGTTAATTTGCCTGTACATTAAAATAGCAAACAGCAAATGAAAAGATTGCCCATTAAATTAAGAATTTTTTTTTTTCCCAATGATTAATTATCTGTTGCCTCTAAGAATTTTAGCTGCAGATCTCTGGGTCCAATTTGGTTTAAAGTCAAGGTCACAAGTGTTGCATATTGCAGCCAATGCATTTCACATTCGAATGAGTTTCCTCATATGGGCAATTACTTATCTTCTTTATATTTTAAATTTATTGTTATGCCCCTGGATTTCCTTGCCCCTGTCCTCCTTCCTCTTTAAGGTATTTGACATGTTTAATAACCAAGGTTTTTTGGGGAATTGATCATATGGCACATTGTTTTTCTGCAAGTTAGCTTTTGGGAAATAGGCTTTTGACAAATTTGTCATTTTATAAATTGGTCATTTGACACATTTGTCATTTGATGAGTTGGTCATTTACTAAGTTTGTCATTTATTGAATTGGTCATTCCAATAATTGGCTATCATTGAATTGACCTAGAGCCAGAAGTGTGCACAGCTGGCTGGTACCAGCTGAAGAGAATCTATGGTTTAAACCCCTTCCCAACTTTGGGGTCAGTACCAAGAAATGGATAGCTTGAAATCAGCCATGGTGTGGGTATTTACACCACCACAGAAATCTGCTACTTTCTTTTCTGGAGAGCCAGTATAGCAACCAACTACTGCCTCAAAACCATCAACTCTTAATAGTAAACCAGTTAAAAATTGAAGCTCCTACAAAAGCTCTTCTAAAATTAGTCAAAATATTAATGGCATGCAGAGAATTACTCAAGAAGTCAATTTGGCATACACTCCACTAGTAAGTGACAATTATTTAATATTAAAAATATCAGCTACCAACTCTACCAACATTAGCAATAGGTGTTTTTCCATTTAATCCTGGAATAAGAATAAGATATAGGTATTATCATTCTTATTTTATGGTGAGAAAATTACAGCTCAGAGAGAACCAAGATCAAATTTCAAAATTATTTTTCAATTATGCTTTGTGTCTTTCTGGGGCTGAAATCCAATGGGTCCATCTCTAAAAGAAAATTATTTCTTTTGGGGGAGTAAGAAGATTAGGGAACTGGGAGGAAGCTAAATGTCATTACAAAAGTATTGACTGAAACTCATAACACTGATGTTATAACCTATATAATTCCACCTATAGATGAGAGTGCTGTGCTTCAAAAACATATACAGATTAACTGAGTTTTTGGATCTTTGCCAGTCTGTGAGGCTGTACCTTGATGTGGGCCATTAGTTACAATATTCTAGACGTGTGTCATTCCTCAGTGATGTTTCTGCATCATGAAGGAAACCCTGATAATGGATACTGCTCAAATAAGCACATTTGAGAGCTAAAAACTACTTTCATATTTTGATGTATTTAGTAATGGGTCAAATGTCTGCTTCTTTCCACTGATCCATACATACATATCTTCAGGCACTTTAGTAAATTACTGGCCATTTCATAGAGAGAAAAATCACTTGAAGTTATGTATCTTTCAGGACAAGAGACATTTGCAGTGAGCTCTGGAATGGGACCACAAATTGTGTACAATTATACAGCAAACCTGCAAGTAAGGGGATTTTTATAACCACACCAAATGCCATTCCTAATGCAAGCAGGAAGGACAAGGTCTACTGTGAGCAGCTCTTGTACTTCAGAAGGATGGGTTGAGACCTGGGCACAGCATACTAGACTAATTGGAGCAGTTAAGATTCTAAAAGGCTTCAATTTTATATGCTTTCTCATAGTGGATCTTGAAAATCTGTGATAGACTTATATGAGATCACTGTTTATCCTCTACAGATTTAAGTGTTCAGAGAAGAAAAGGACCTTACCTCTTTAAGAATTAAAAAAGAAATCAAGCCTTGGAGAGAGATCAGTGTTTTTGTTTGTTTGTTTGTTTGTTTGTTTTAATTAGAGGAGTTTAAGTTTGCAGAGAAATCATGCATGAAATGTAAAGTTCCCATATAACATCTTATTATTGACATGTTGTATTAGATATGTTTGTTACAATTCATGGAAGAACATTTTTATAATTGTGCTATAGTCCATTGTTTACAATAGGGCTCGTTGTGTTGTATAATCCTATGTAGTTTGTTTTTTTTTTATATTTTATTCTAGTAACATATACAACCTGAAGTTTCCCCTTTTAACCACATTCAAATATACAATTCAGTGCTGTTAATTTCTTTCACAATGTTGTGCTTCCATCACTATTTTCTGACAGTTTTCTAAAGCAGTTAACAGAAAAAAATTAAGCAATTTGATCCAGATATTTTTTTATGCATGTATCAGGTTAAAAAGTTAATTTAAAAAAAGTTTATAGAAGTAGCTCAGGATGCAACTTGGGGTATAGTAAAAGAGAATTGTGGAGAAATATAACCTCATTTTATCGTCATCTTTTTTTTCTTCAAGGTCAAGCAGAAAAAATCCCAGGAGTTATCTTTTGTAGAGAATTTAGCAAGTAACTAAAAATTAACATTAGTTACCAATTTCATGGAATGTGAAATATTAATAATTAGGCAATCCTTTTGCTATTTGGATAAAGCTTGCATTTTGACAGAACACACCCTTATAGTATTAAGTAGATAGTCATATTCTTGTTCACTCAATTGCCTGATTAGGAAAACATAGCTTAACTTCAAAGACAAAACATGCTGTGGCATCTAATGGCATTACTGATCTAACATATAGGAAGAAATGTCATTGGAGAGGCTTGAAAACATCAAATCATAAAACTGTAACCATATCCACTGCAACTCTTATAGAATTAATGTCGACCGATATGGAATTTTCCATTGATCAAAATACCCATGGATGGATGTTCATGATCAGACACTCAAGAAAAGCAGGGAGTAGCCATATTAAGAAGGAAATAAGAAATGGTCCTAAATAAATTTATAGTTTCATGAATTAATGATGAAAGATGTTTGCCTTATTTATATCTCCAATGCACCTAATTTAATGCCTTGAAGTTAGTGGGAAAATAACATCTGTTTATTGTTTGAGTGGCTTAATTCCTCCTCACATACAAATGTTGTATTTGACTGTTTTAATATGAGAAACCGATTTCTGGATTCCTTCCAAATGTGAATCCAATGAGTTGCATGACTTTGAAAACGGGATCTGTCTCAATGCATAGAAATGATGAGAAGAAAAATGATAAAAGAAAAAAGAAATAGGTTATTATATTTGACAACAAATACAAACATATAAAACCCTTCGTGCATCAAAAACATATCTATATCTATATGTACTTCAATGCAAACAAATAATCAAACTGAACTAAATATATGAAAAGTGAAACTGAAACCTGAAGAAATTTCAGTAATAAATATGACAGAACAAATATTCATGTTGTAGCATTTTAATGACTTCCACATATCCAGACTTAAAAAAAGAGATATTCCCAGCTTTCCAAAAGTATGAAGAGATACTTAATAAATAAAAAGAGAAAAAAGAGAACTTGTACAGGTCTGCTGGGGCATGTGTCCCAGACACATTTCTCTGATTCTGGGTATTGCCCCACATACTTTTGATGGATCCCACAGCAGAGGTGACTTAGACTGTGGGTTAAGAGTGCAGACTTTGCAGCCAGTTTGCTTAGGTGAGCATCTGTATGTCTTCACCTTGTATTGACCTTGGGCTGGTTTCTTAAATCCTACTTGTCTTTTCTTTCCTCCTGTGTAAAAAGAGATCATAACAGTATCTATCTTATTAGGGTGTTGGGAACTTTTTTGAATAGTGCCTAGTTCCTAGCAAGATCTTTATCAGTGTAACTGTTCACCATTATCTCTTTTGTGTGACAGTTTTGCTTTGGCAATATCAGCTGGAAACCTTACCCAATTGAACCAATTGCATCATCTCCTCTAAGAATTTGAAATTGGGAACCAGTTGTAGGTTTTTGTGGCTAAATCATGTTAAAGGAGTACTCTAGAGCCTTGCTGTTCAGAGTGGACCAAGTACCACATGGGAGCTTCTTGGAAATGCAGATTCTCAGGTGGCACCCTAAATCTACTGAGAAGAATCTGCATTTTAATAAAGTTTCCAGGGGATTCCTTTGCACAATGAAATTTGAGAAGCTTTTCTTCAGGGAGCAGGTCCCCAAACCTTTGCTAATGTGGTCCTCTTAGCTGACCTGCCCTGCCCTTCCCTAGACCTGGTGTTTCCATGAAATGCTCAGCATTCTTGCAATTAACCTAATTTTCTCTAAAGCCCAATTAGTTCTTGTTACTTGTAACAAACATAAACTTAGCAAATATAAAATGTTATGTTCTATAATAGAGGAATAATCAATTCTGATATGTGTATTGTATACATTAAGAAGGTTACAAATTCTATATAAATAAGGAAATGTATATGACAAAATGCTAAGCAAAATCATGATTTCCCCTACATAAAAGACTGATAGGGAATAGCAAACATAACTATGTTGGGATTTTTGTGATGATTTATTATTTTTAATATTTTTCAGATGAGGACACTTACAAGCTTGGCTAAGGTCACCCAAATGGTAGGTGATGGAGTATTATCCAAGTGTAAGTTGGAGCATAAACCACAGTCTACATACCAGATCTGGCTTGCCACCTGTTTTGAGAAGGGGCCACAAGATAAGAATTGTTTTCACATTTTTACATGGTTGAGAAAAAATTTCAAAAGGAAAATAACATATTGTGAAATGAAAATTAGATGAAATTTAAATTTCAGTGTCCATAAATAAAGTTTTATTGGAATACAGCCACATGCATTCATTTACATACAGTTTAGAACTGCTTTCTCAGTAAAATGACAGTTGGGTAGCTGGAGACCATAAAGCCCACCAAGCCTAAAATATTTACAGCCTGGCCCTTTGCAGAAAAAGTTTGTCGACTCTAACTCCAGGCAGTCAGGCTCTAGAGCCAATGGACTTAATTTCTCTGACCAAAGGGAGTCACTAACTCCAAACACAATTTGTATTTTATTTTTGAAATGCACATTCCCAATGATTGACATAGAAGAAGGAGGAGGAAGGGGAGGAGAAAGTTAAAGAACAAATATGAGAACAAAGGAAAAGAAAAATTACCAAGTAACCTTCCTGACAATTTCCACATGGGTACTATTTTTTTTTCTCATCGTGCCAAACTTGGTAAGGAGATGAAAAACCCAGAATGCTCCTTTAGCAAAAGTGAAGTGAAGTCCCATATCAGAAGTTTAAGAGGCAGTAATTAACTGGTTTTACCATATTAAAGAGTCAGTGGAAAGAGAATGGTCAGGAATGCTGTAAAGAGGGTAAAATTTGCCTCCAGTTCTCTCACCTAGAGCTGCTTTCTTTCACTCCCAGAATAGTTCCCACTTTTACACTCCTTGGGGCACAAGGACCTACCCACTTTCTTCCTTCCTTCTGTGAAGCTTCTCTCCTAACCTTCACGTCACTAAATATCAGTGACTTAATAGAGCTGCTTAAGAATCACTCTAAATCTGGCTGGTGAAATTTGAAAACCCGACCAAAGTGGATTGAGAGCAATTAATGCAGTTGGTTCTTTAGGTAACTGTTGAAATTGCATCGTGTAAATGGTCCCCTGGCCTTGTGAGGGACTTGCATCTTCCTACGTACAGCATGTTCTCTCTCCAGAGGAGGAGAGGCCCAGATTCAGTAGCCTCAAAAAAAAAACAGCACCACAATTATCAGACTTAAATCATCTTCAGCTGGGAAAGTGCTTACACTGTTGTTTCAGAAAATTCTTGCTTTTGTTCTATTGTTTTTATTTTTTACTCAGGAATTAAAAATATATATATTATTGTGTGTGTGTTGTGTGTGTTTTCTCTCAAGTGGGAAGTCAGAAATTTGCACGACAAATTGATTTACCTCAAGGATGTGAAAGTTATATACAGCAAGATTGTTCCACGCGCAGCCTGTCAGATTCTTCTCCTCTGTTTTGTGTGTTGCAAACGCAATCACAATAGTGAAATGTGATTTTCATTACGTGTCCTGCAGAAAAGCCTGTAATAAAGCCCTCCTTCTGTTCACTCTAATGAGTCTTATGAGACGGATGCCCCTTCTGGGGGAAGTCCACAATTCCTTCCTGTTTGTCTCTGCTGATCAGCTCTGGCATGTTAACCAACATTTTATCTGCTGACTGCTTCCTATGTGGGGAAATGGTAAAATACTTTATTTGCTTTCAAATTCAGTTTAGTGGTAGTTTCAAATAATACAGACTCTTCATCATGGCTTAAATATTACTGTTGGGAACTCCCTGCTTCCTTTTGTGTCTCAGCTGCTTTCATCTGAAAGGCATTCGGTTCTTTCTCCTGTCTGTAGGACGTTAATGTTTGTTTTATTTACATTTCTAATTTGACTTGATCTTTTTGCAAACCCTCTGAGGACCCTCTTCTAGCCACCCTGTAGTTAGGACTGATGAGATAGGCAGCTCATTATCCTGCTCTTTAAAGGCTAATGAATGCACCTCTCCCTGATCACATCTCTCCTCAGGGGCCAGAGTATAAAAACTATCTTCAGGCTGATTGTTGGGTGGTTGTGCTTCCAGTGCACTGTGTTCCTCAAAATGAGAGACAAACAAAATACCTTGAGCTTTCTGGTACAGTCTTTGACTAAAAGGTGTTTGCTCATACTTTCTGAATTTGCTGTATTTCTGCTTTAGGTGACACTTTTGCATTTGCTACAAGCTCATTAGGCTGGTCACCCTCACCTTATCCAAAACCTGACTCCTTCAAATTATTTTCATACTGTATTGCTTATTCCTAGAGCTGAGATGGGAAAATGGCTTTATTGGGAATGTCTACTTTGATCAGCTGATAATGGCTGTTTTGCTTAAGGTGTTGTGAAAGCTTCTGAGATCACAGCTGGGCTCAGTGGAAACATTCCGATTAATTGTTGACGTCCACCACTGGCAAGGTTTGTGAAATAGCAGAACTCTGTCGAGGGGTCTGTCGGTCCTGTTCAATAGAATGATTTGAATTTATAAGTCCTGGTTATAGTAATCCTTCTGTTTTCAAGGTGGGGAAATTTCATGTCTGCTAAGAACTCCTAGGACATAAGAATCTTGTTTTTTACTTTTTTTACTTATTTCTTCAGTGTCCTCCTCTTCCCCACTCTATTTTCTGGCACCTAGTATACTTGGTTCTGGCTGGAGCAGAAACTTAATGTCTGCAGAATGAATGGGAACACTTGTTTCTGAGGCAATAACAAGGCAGCTAAAAAGGAAATATTCATAAGTTTCACACTCACATATCCAGTCAGGACTTCTGAGGGGCATTCATTCAAAACTTCTCATATTTTCATAGGGAGTACATAATTCAGAGGCCATCAGGAAAAAGATGGAATATTCAAAAGTGATCTTTGAGAAATGACAACTAAATGCAATTCAAGACTCTGGACTAGATCCCGTATTAGAGCAAAAGGACTGCTTTAAAGAACATTAATGGAACAGTTAAAAAACTTTTAATGTGGACTGTACATCACAGAATCAATGCTAATTTCCTGAAACTGATAACTGCACTGTAGTTATGCAATAGAATATATTTGTTCCAAGGAAAACCATACTGACATATTAGTGGGAAAATGGTTCATAAAAATTAATTTTATAAATACATATGTATATGTAAACATAGAGACAGAGAGAAAAGCATGAAATAAATATGTAAAGATATTAAAATAGTGAATTTGGATAAAGGAATATGGAATCTCTTGGTCTCAGTTTTTAAATTTATAATTTTGAAATTCTTTCAAAATAAAAAGGTTTAAGAAGAAGTGGGTGTAATTAAACAAAGTTTAAGGAAGGGCTTGGCATGGTTAAGGAAAACCAAAAAGGAATACAGTAGAGACCCAGGGCCAACAACTGTGGGAAATCCATTCAGCCCCTAGCTCTGAAGGTCCAATTGGAAGGAGTTTGAGCAAAAGAAACCAGAGAGCACGTAGCTGGGCCTTAGAAAAAGCTGTCCAACAGGACCTGTGGCCCTGTGCAGAGGAAGAGAAGCCAGCAGAGAAGCAGCTGACGGAGAGTGTACCCTGATGTCTGTCTCTTCCTGTCTTCCTATCGCTCTAACTGAATTCTACGGAAATCTAGAGGGCAAAGAAGCTCAGTTGATACAGTTCATAGAGGTCAGCCTGGTGGGAAAGAGAACAAGTTGGAGTAGGGTAGAGAGTAGAATTGAAGGGGCAGTAAGGGGCTGCTCAGCATGTGAAATGGACTCGTGTCCTCTCCCCATCCCGTACTCCTTGTGAGAGCCAAGCAATTGAGCCTATTTGCATCTATCTGCCTTTCTCTTTCTCTGGATCTGCCAACCAGCGGTGACGGTGTATTCTCCTCCCCTCTCTCAGCAATGTTATGATCCATGTGGTTATCAGAGCCCGGCAGGTCGGCCCCTGGGGGTGGAGGGTGGTGCTGGCAGGACTGCTTGTTTCAGTGTGGGTTGCTTTAAATGTCACTGCAGAGCTCAGTATCACATATTCTTGGCTGGGAATCAATAAAATCCAAATATAGAACAATGCCCTGTCCATGGGGCTTACATTCCAGGGGAAGGAGCTAGAGAACTGTAAATGAAAAAATACATATATCATAAAATAAACAACTGCTGTGGATTGAAAATAGAAATAAAAAAGGGGGTGGTGTGTGTCAGGTGAGGAGGTGTGGCACTGAGAGGAGATTGATATTTTGTACAATGTGGTTAGAAAAAGCCCCACTGACAATTTGACATATTGCTTCTCTGTTTTTGTTGGATTTGGTGTTTTTTAAGTTAGGAATTCCACATTCAAGTGCCTCCTGTTCCTCCACTGAGAAAAATAAAGGCATCATAGATAGGTACAAAGGGAAAATGATGACTTTTGCCCAGTCTACTGTGCATTTCTCAAATATTTGGTGTTCTTTCATTGATCACCTGTACATATGCTAGTTTGCTTATTTTGATTTTAGGTTTCACATGACATTGCAGATATTCCCTTTTTCCTAGTCTTAAGAAATAGAATATCCCCATATCATTTGCCACCTTTCCCTTTAGAGTGCTAGAGATTACTCTTGTCTTCAATAACAGAGTAATTTAATGTTCAGGTTGTAGTTTTAAATATAGTTGCAAATGTCAGGTTTTCTTAAGGTGAGCTTGGGTATAAGAAGAACTGGAGTAAGTATAGTATGGTCATTGTTTTCAACTATTTGTGATAAAAGTCATTATTTCAGAAACTTTTTTCTGGAGGACTGAAAATAATTTCTATGATCATTTGATGTATTTTTACTGATGGCACTGCAAGGCAGTATAGTTTCCATTTTGCAGAAAAGAACCCACAGAACAGAAGGGTTAAGAAAATTCTCTATAGGAAGCTAGGTGAAACTTGATTTGAAAACTCAGATTTGCTGGATTCAACTACAAATGACACTTCCCTAAATACAGAATTGATAACATCTCCTATTAAGGCATTTTGAAATTGTCAATTAATGTATCTTTAGATAAATGTGGTAGAAACTATAGCCTGTTGCAAGTTTACTATTATAAAGGAAAGAGGGTTTCAAGGTGTATATAAGTCCTAAATGCAATTTAACAACTCAAAAATGTGCACATTCTGGATTGCATTCATTCTGTATGTCACTGCTTAAATTTCATATTTGTAGGTTCCATCCAGAGAAATTTTGTTCTGAGGTTCTCCTATTGTGGTGGATACTGTGATATGTTGTCCAGATCCTCTTTCAGGACTGAAGAACTTGTACTCCCAGCTGTTGGCAGTGCTGCCAGAAGACATCCCTCCACTAATAAAATCAACCTTGACCCCTGCCTCACACCATATAAAATATTAATTTGAATTATTCTTATTTATTCAAAGTAACATTTCCAGTCACATGTTCGCTACCAATGCAGCTAACATTTCTCATACTTTGAAATGAGAAAAGTTTTTGTTTTTTTTTTTTTTATTAATAAGGATGATAATTTTATCTTCTGGAGTGCCATACCAGTTGTATAGTGATACACAATAAATTTTAGTTGCTTTTCCTTTCCCTTAGAGCAGGGTTTGGCAAACTACAATCCACCACTGCTATACATCACTTGTTTATGTGAATAAAATTTTATTGAAGCAAAAGCAATGCCTGTTCATTTATGTATTGTCTTTGGATACTTTCATGCCACCATGGCAAAGCTGAGTAATTGCTACAGAGACTAGATAGTCTGCAAAAAAATAAATCAGTTATGCATGCTTCTATATGGATTAATTTCATTCATCATGTTAGGCAAAAGCTTCAAACAAAAGAGTACATATTGTTTGATTCTATTTATACAAAGTTTAAGCATGGGCAAAACTAATCGCTGGTGACAAATGTGAGAAGAATAGTTCCTTCTGGAGTGAGATAGGGACTGGTAAGGTATATAAGGGAAAATTTGGGGGTGATTAATATGTTCTACATCTGGATCTTGGAGGTAGTTCATGGGTATGTCCATGTGTGAATATTCTTTAATCTGTACACCTAAGATTTGTGGACTTGATGTATTTTGCTACATATGTTTTAATGCACAATTTAAACAATGAAAAATAATATAGATACAACTTAACCAGAGGAGTGCTAGATAAATTTTTAGCAATTAACATTTAAAATGCTAGAACTGAAAGGGACCTTAGAGATTATCTAAGCTAGTAGTTTACAATTAATGTTCTGCCTCATCCTAGGACTGTACAGGTCCCACAAGTGCCATGTGATTTTTGGGGGTGGGAGACCCAAGCTTAGGGGCCTTTTCCCACCTTTTCAGTCCTTCCTCCTTTCATTTTTATCCACTTTACATGTTGGGCTTCTGTGTAGGATATGGTTTGACAGACTGTTAAAAGAAGAAACCACAGATCCATTTCAATTCTTTTGGGGTATTTAGATACAGAATTAGACATGGGGAAACACACTTTGCTTGAACATGGGAGAGCTTCTACTGAGGTTGGTTGGTTCCCCTTCAACCAAATACTGTGGGACTGGGGTGGAATGTGGGTGCTCTAATAAATTATCAATACATCATGTAGAAGGAGGAGAATTATCAAAATTATCTCTGAGAGAATGCTCTCTATTCATCCAGAGTATGGAATCAGAAGGAGAAGCCAAGTCAAAGAGATTCTAGGTGAGCATCAGGAGCTGAACTGTGGTGCCACAGAGAAAGAGAGAGCTTAGAGCAATTTGAATACAAACCAATGGATTGGTAATGGTGAGGTGAGGTGTTTGAGTGATTATAATAGACTGCATCCCTGGGATTTATATTGTGTCTCCATCTATTTGTGAATGACTTTAAAATTCCATCAGATGTACAGATTTTTTTTTTTTTGAGGTATAGAATGAATTGTGTAAAACTGATACATGAGAACAAGTTATTTAGCTCTTGAATGACTCAACATGATCATCCAGCACCCAATTCTGAGTAAGATTTATATTTCTCACCTAATGTGTGCTTTTACTTGATCCTAAAGTGAACTAATTTGTTGGCTAAGATAGTCAGAAAATTAGATACTACAGTACTTAATTTAGGGATTCTTAAAGGTCTTCAAATACAGACAATTCTCATGGAAATTCTAAGGAGATTCTATAATGGACACAATATACCTAATGTCAACATCTTGAGCTAGTACAGATTATTGAAAATGTGTTTTGGTATGTATGTGTATTGTAAGTGGGTGGGGATTGACTGTTCTATAATATAGAGATCTGATGATAATGCCTTTTCAATGTGCTTCTTGATAGTACTAACACATTGGAATAGATACAACTCACAGACAACTCCAAAACTATTAGTTATAGTCATTTAGAGATTATTTTCATGAAAACCCTGAGGGTCGATGAACATAAATTAGATCATCATCTCTTAGATTTTCAATAACTGGCTGCCCTATCAATTGATAACCATTGTATTTCTGAAGTAGGCATGATTAATCAAAATGCATGTTTTAACAATACGGTATCAGCACAGAGTCAAGCTGATTTAAATAAGACACAACATCATAGATCATCTTGTCAAATCTGGTAATCACAGTAATGCATCAGATTTATGAAAACAACTTCATGGTTATATAGCCTCTCCTTCATAGACAGAAACCAGCAAGTTCTCTTCAACCAGGTAAAAAAACGCAAGCGCTTGTATGTAAATAACCGGTGTTACATTAGGGGATTCTTGCCAGCTGTACATTTTTGTCTACGTGTTGAACACTCATCTCTACCCAATAGACCCTGGCTCAGACACAATGTCTAAAGGCATCTCTTTGTGCTGCTTGTCCTTCAGCATGCTGATTCAGCATATCTGGGGAATGTTGCTCTGGGAATGCATTATTTCTGGAAATATAGTCAGCATGGCTGAGAATGCTGATTCAGTAAATGCAGTGATGAGCAGTGTGGGGAAATGTGAAGATTTATCGCTGCTTTTAAGGTGAGGGCCAAATCTTTGGGATGAGGTAAGGTCGATAGTGTTGTCTGCTATTAGCCCATTTGTGCACTACTGGGGATGTAGTGTATGATAGTTTAGATAAATGTGGTTGCAAGCTCTAGAAGAAGTTACCCAGAGACAGATTTCTTATTTAAACTATGAAATATGTTTTATGGCTTAGCTCTTTGTTGTTTTCAATTCCACTTTTAAATAAATCAGAAGTCATATTATACTTCTTAGAAGTGTACATATTTCATATTTGACAACCATTTACAGTACTAGGTAACCAAAACATACATTTTATGTTTTTGATAAAGCATAGGATGCTAATTTTACCAGTAACAGGTCCCCTAACATAGCTGTAGCTGTGATTTTGAATTGCTTAAAAATAGAAATATACTAGAGAATATGATTTGATGTGTATGCAGTCTATGGGAATTAAGACAAGTGAAAGACTGGTATGTGCAGAGGAGGTTGGAGAAGGCCTAAAGGATTTAGGTTTTGCTGTATACTGTATTTTCGACACAGCATGTGATTAATAAGAATTTCTAAATTTGAGTTCAAAAAAAAAAAACCAGGTATACCCCAAATACACCCCATATTACTAAGCATTATTTAAAGCAAATCAAACTGAATTGATAGGAACACTGCAAAGACATATGATCAAAAGATAGATGATAAAGTACAAGGCATTGTAATTCAGAGGCCACCAGGTCTAAAAACTACTATAACCATGTTTAGGAGTCAAGCTCAAAGACCAAATTTCCATGATTAAAACTGATCATCTTGAAGAGTTTCCAAGAGACCAGTGACAGCTGAACTGAAATGAGTAAGCCTGTTAAAGACCTTAGCTGGGTCATGTGATGAGTCATTCATAGGAAAAAAGTGAGATGCTAAATAAGATATAGATTTTCAAGGGCTACCTTGTAGAGCATTGTAAATCATCCCTATTATGAAGATTCGGGGGACCAATTTTACATTTTTGAGTTAAGAAGTCGAATGGTACATGGAACGTTAGAAAGCAGATTTGAAGAATGATATATAAAAATGAATGTTAGAGAAAAATTGATAATTTTAAATGCTAGGCAGGAAGGATTGCTTAGAATCCACTTTAGAGATGATATTCAATGTTTCTGAGAAATGGGGAAAAAGGAATAAATAATAGAAAAATACAGAAAATGGGATTAATGAGCTATAATTTAGGAAAGGACCATTGCTCTACTTGCTACCTTTATGAAAAAGCATGACCAATAAGTTTATATTCCCTTCCTTATCAATGGAAAAGCATCTGCAGTGCTTTTAGTGAAGATACTAATATAAATGCCACCTTTTCTTCCTATGCTGAATGACTTAGAGAATCCCATCAATAAGGCTTTTGTTTTGTTTAGTTTGCAATTATCATCCATCCCAGCACTGAGCCTTTTCAGTAGGTGATTACACTTACATCTGTCTCTTTCTAAGGCAAGCTCAAATCCTGGCTTTTTAGATGATCTTAGGAAACACACCCTGCTTTCCACAATCCCAAGCTGCTGTGTGATGTTAATTATTATTATTATAGTATTATGTCAATCTTTAATTTGCTAACAGTTTTTATTTTTCCCCTTTTCTGATATATGTGGTTCTCTTTCAGGGATTCTTTCATTTCAGTGCCCAAGCATATAGAACCTGTTCTTCTTTAACTTTCCCCAACTTAGTGCCTAGCAAAGTCAACATCAACAAGCCCTATATCATGGGTAAGATAAATAATTTCTTAAAATATTTTGACTTATAAACATCTATCTATCTAATCATATTTTCTTTAAAACTACTTACTACCTCTAATTACTATACTTCAGAAGTATGTAAAATACTGCATTCAATGTCAGAGAGTCCAAGCATAAAAAGTGTAGGTTGGGAAAGATTAACAGTTGTTTGAAGTTTAGGGATGAATATTTTTCTCTGAGTATGCCCATTTATCATGAAGCCCAAAGTTATCTTTCTTCAAGGCACCAGGTAAAATCTGTTTGACCCACCAGTCAGGTGAGTAAGATATATAACATTCATTATTTTTGAAATATGGATATCAAATTCTTTGCCTTCTGGTGGCAGTTACAATTTTATAGGTTTCAAGTGGGCAGTGATTTTAACTGGATATAAATAATTGTCCTGTATTTACTGAAGCAGAAAATACAATAGTAAAACATCTTCCATTTCAACGTGTTTGATTAACTTGTACATACAAAGGTTTTCCAGACAAAACTTTATAATAATTTCTCAACATCCTCAAAACCACTTGTGTGTGTGTGTGTGTGTGTGTATCTTCTTATGGCTTTGTTATTTGCTACAAATATAACTGATACTAAAACACTGCATTCTGATTAAAAGTGTAGAATATATATTCCTGCATCTTCAGTTCAAATCAAGATAGCATTCCTCCATGCCTAGGCCACGGTAACCAACCTTAACCAGAGAACAAAAAATATTATGATCTCCTTCAATCATGATGGTCTATTTAGCCAGATTCTGGTTTGAAATTACTCTTCTAAAATATTAATACTTTCTTGGTACATTTTTTGAATATTAAATCCAGCTTTACAGTGTTTTGGTAGCTTGCAGATTAAACAAATGCTAGCATTTGTACAGTTAAATGTGATGGGTTAGTTCTAGTACACTGGAAAATAGACCTAGGAGAAGTCCATGTTCTGTGGCAATAAAAAGTGCTGAACCTGAAGAGAGGATGTCACCTGGGAGAAGGTGAATTATGTACCCCAATTTAGGCATGTTCTTAATCTCAATCCAAATTCCTGTGGGTGTGAACCCATTGTAAATAGGAGCTCTTGAAGTATAACCCAACTGAATAACGGTGGGCTTTAATTTGGTTTACAAGAGTTTTTTTATAAGCAGAAGAAATTCAGAAATAAATAGAACCATTGGGAGGGGTCAGAAGTCAGCAGAACCCAGAAGAGAAAGGAGCCATGTGATGTGAGGCAGGGATAGAAGCCAAGGAACCCCAATGATCACCAGCAGCCAGCACCAGAAAGCTGCAGACTTTGCGGAGAAGGCATCACCTTGCTGACCCCTCAATTTTAGACTTCTCTTAACCTCAGAATGTGAGTCAATAAATTCCTGTTATTAAGCCAAAACCAGTGTGTGGTATTTGTCATAGCAGCCAGTAAAAACAAGACATCACTGAAGGAATGGATGTTGACCACTTAGACCCCATCAGGGAGACTGTTAGTTTAGTGAAATTTCATAGTTCAGAGTCTTCCTATTCTTGGCTTCTCTGATAATTGTATCAGAGTTTACTTGTTTCAAGAATACTCCTTATACTGACAAAGCTTAGAGGAGAGTTGTGCAAAACAATTCATATGAAGGGTGCTCCTACAGTATGAATTACCTGGCAGCAAATTTCTTGTTTGTTTTTGGTTTGTTTGTTTGTTCGATTTCCTCTTGATTCTCCCAGTCTGAATATAATGGCAATGTGTCTACTGACCATGTGTTCCAGATGTAGACAGAGAGTCTCAAGAGAAGCCCTCTTTTTTAAGCATGAGGAGAAGGAATGGGAACTCCTATGGGGCAGAGATAGTAGGAGAAATCCATGTTTCCCCACTTTTTTTCTTTATTTTCTGACTGCTCCCAGACAAGTTCCCCTCCAGAAGTTGCAGCTGTGTCACAGCAGGGGCAGTGGTGACTGTGTAGATGTCTATAATACTGAGGTACAGGAACCCTTCTCTCTGGATAGAGCAATTGTGGGGGAATCCTGCTGTGTTTTTTTTTCCTCTCTAACCTCCAACTACTTGGGCATGGAGCCATGTCTACTCCTGGGAACTTCACAGCAGAATGGTGAGAATAAAGTCCTTGGTTTCTGAGACAGAGGACCAAGAAGGGAAGCCATGGGATCCAGATAATATTGGGGAGCTTGAAGAAAGAGGAGAGATTGAGAATGGAATCCATCTCAGAGCTCAGTGGGGGAATATCCAGTAGCAGAAATAAGGTCTATTAACGAACAAAGGAAACTTCCCATATAAGTCAGCAGAGAACCAGAAAAACTGGTTTAAAATGTCTTTTGTAAAGTTGTTACAAAAAGATGACTTAAAATACTAATACTCTACCTCTTTGTTGCTAACTAAGTCACCTCAGCAGGTGATCTCGCTGCCCTCCCCTCTACATGGGACCTGACTCCCAGGGGTGTAAATCTCCCTGGCAGCACAGGATATGACTCCCAGGGACGAGCATCGTGGGATGGAGAACATCTTCGTGACCAAAAGGGGGATGCAAAATGAAACAAAATAAAATTTCAGCGGCTGAGAGATTCCAAATGGAGTTGCAAGGTCACTTTGGTGGACATTCTTAAGCATTATATAGATAACACTTTTTAGGTTTTAATGTATTGGAATAGCTAGAAATAAATACCTGAAACTACCAAACTCCAACTCAGTAGCCTTAACTACTGAAGACGATTGTATAACAATGTAGCTTACAAGGGGTGACAGTGTGATTGTGAAAACCTTGTGGATCGCACTCCCTTTATCCAGTGTATGGATGGATGAGTAGAAAAGCTAAATGAAAAATAGGGTGGGATTGGGGAGGGGGGGTGGTTTGAGTGTTTTTTTTTTTTTCTTATTCTTATTCTTTCTGGTATAAGGAAAATGTTCAAAAATAGATTGGGGTGATGAATGCACAGCTATATGATGCTACTACGAACAGTTGATTGTACACCATGGATGATTGTATGGTATGTGAATATATCTCAATAAAACTAAATTTAATTTAAAAAATAATAATATTCTTATGCAGGAAATAAATTAATTTTTGCACCATCCTTCCACTAGATACAAAAAATCTATGCTTTTATTAAAAAAGGTAGCATGGTGTAGGGAAAATTGAAAAAGTAGTGAAGTACCAAACATGAATTCTAGTCCCAGTATAATTGCTACCTACTTGTAAGGCCTTGGACAAGTCTGCTATCTCTATTGAGCTTTGTTTTCTCTATATTAAAAATTAATTAAAAGTTTAAAAATTTATAAAATTGGGTTATACCTAATAATGAAAAAGAAAAGCACAACAATCCCCTTTCCATGTAAATGTTCAAACACCTAGGTATCCCTCCAGGAATGGTTATACTTACTGTTAATGATTCTTAATGTTTCATTATAATCGGATAGCATTTGCATGCATATTAACCCATTTTATTCAAATGTAGCTCCAGGGAAATAGGCAAAAAATAATGTCATATTTGCATATAACCTAAGAATTTATGTAGTTCCAACTCATGATTTCATTACAGTCTCATTATCGCCCAGTGAAAAAGACAGAGGAGAATATTATTTTCATATATTACAACTGAGGATGCCGAAGGTCAAGTAGTTTAATTGAATGATATAAGGCCACACTTGATAACATGAAACCAAAACTAAAGACAAAGAGTCCCAACTCGGTGTCCACTGCTCCTTTGTCACATCATGATACTGTATTATTAAAAGATAAAATGATGTACTGGAGGTTTCACTAACTCTCACAATCAGGACTAGGATTTGTGTGGCCTTCCTCCCAGTCAAGCACCCTTCTTAACTTCTAATACAATCTGATCCCTCTACTATTATTTAACCATGTGATCTTGGGCAAATTACAGTATTTTTCAGATTCTTACATTTTAGTTCTATTAAATAGGAACACTGACATCAACTGTTCTAGTTTGCTAATGCTGCCGGAATGCAAAACACCAGAGATGGATCGGCTTTTATAAAGGGGGTTAATTCGGTTACACAATTACAGTCTTAAGGCCATAAAGTGTCCAAGTAACACATCAGCAATCGGGTACCTTCACTGGAGGATGGCCAATGGTGCCTGGAAAACCTCTGTTAGCTGGGAAGGCACATGGCTGGTGTCTGCTCCAAAGTTCTGGGTTCAAAATGGCTTTCTCCAAGGGCATTCCTCTGTAGGCTGCAGTTCCTCAAAAATGTCACTCTCAGTTGCTCTTGGGGTGTTTGTCCTCTCTTAGCTTCTCCAGAGCAAGAGTCTGCTTCCAACAGCCGTCTTCAAACTGTCTCTCATCTGCAGCTACTCTCTCAGCTTCTGTGCATTCTTTAAAGTGTCCCTCTTGGCTGTAGCTCCTCTTCAAAATGTCACTCTCAGCTGCACTGAATTCCTTCTGTTTGTCAGCTCATTTATATGTCTCCAGTGATTTAATTTAGACCCACCCTGAATGGGTGGGGTAACACCTCTATGGAAATTATCCAATCAGAGTTATCACCCACAGTTGGGTGGGGCACATTTCCAAGGAAACAACCTAATCCAAACGTTCCAACTCAATCCCCACTAATATGTCTGCCCCTACAAAATTGCATCGAAGAACATGGCTTTTTCTGGGGGACATAATATGTCCAAACTGGTACATCAACCTTGTAGGGTTCTCATAAAATTTGCATTAGTGTGAGGAAGGAACCTAGTACAGGGCCTGATATACAGCAAGTGTACAACTATCATAAATATTGTTATTATTATTTAATTGTTATTATAGTGCCAATCTATTTTTATATTATTTATACAGGTGTTGAAGCAGTCTAAAAGTCACTGCCACTTTGCTTCTTGGGCAAAATCTGTCACCATCTCCCTAATTCCCCACCCAGATGTTGATGGTTATGTCTGCACACACACATCTGTGAACTGGGTCCCAATCATTTATGCCCTGGGAGTAGTTCTGCTCTGCTCAGAAGCTCTCAAGGATCTCCCTTGGAAAATAGTCTTTATGGGAGAATCAGAGATGCTTAACTGGGCTCGAATCCAATTTGATCACCACCAGGATTCACTATGCTTTCTTATTTACCTTGAGTAATTATTACCTGCAGACCTACTAATATGAGCATGCCTGATATTTAACCTTGGTTTGGGGGAAAGAAAAGTTCAAAGTTGAACCAACACAGGATCAAATACTGGCTCTGCCACTTAATAGCTGTGTAATCTTGGATATATTACATAATTATCTGTTCCTCAGACTTTTTCAGTAAAAGAGAGTTATATACAATTCCATTTTTAAAAGTTATGTTAGCATTCAATTCGATGGGAGAGTGTAGGCACAACTTCTCCCATAAAGGGGGCACTCGCGAAGTGTATATTTCATTTCCCTTTACTTCTCACTGTCTTTGATAACTGAGTGACTTCTTTTTAATGTTTCATTTTTCTGGATTTCAGTACACTCCTGTGTTCTCAAGTCCAATAACTAAATGTTCTCCTTGATTTCACAAAGCCTGCCAAGATCTTAACCAGCTGTTATAAAACAACTTATAATTAATGAAGGAGTACTAAATATCAGGTACTATAATATTTTCCTCACATGCTTTAGGTTTTTAAATGCTCTTAACAAGTACTGAACACTCACAAACCATAAGGTATGTACTGCCATTATTTATTTATACAATTGAGAAAACTAAGGCTTAGAAAGCTAAATGAGCTGGTCATTGTACCATGTACAGAACTATGTAAAAAACCAGGTGAAAAAAGAGCAGACCCTGCATACTCTGAAATAAATATCTATGCTTTCAAACTATCAGGCTAAATTACTTCGTCTAGAAAATATGAGCATTACATCCCTTTCTGGCTCATCAAATTCTAGAACCTGCTCAGGGACCCCTGAGCAACTTAAGAACATGTCCTCAACAAGTATTTCAATTTAAGGTAATAGCTAAGCAATACAATTCCAAAGACACAGCATACAGACTTCTCTAAATTTGAAAAGAGAAACACAGGGTGAGCTTGACAGCTCCAATTACCACATGAAAATGAAAAGTGAAAAAAGATACCTAATAGTTCTTACCTAGGGCTCATCAAATCACATATTCTGAGAAGTCATTTCTTAGCCATTTAGAAACATCAATAGACCAAACACTAGCAAGAAACACAAGGAGGATCTTGCAACAAATGTGCCATTTGTTAGACGAGACTCCTAAATTGCTTGATTTCACTCATTTGTCTTAGGCACTGGAGATGTTTCCTCTGCTGATATGCAAATATCTAATTGTTCCTTAACATGTAAAACAATGATAATTTGTAGTCTTTCTGTCATTGTGCAGTTTAATTCTAGAATGAGCAAACAACGATGCATCATCCCAACTCTATAATTTGGAGGAGCAAAGTGGTTGCATTTTTGCGTAAGATCAAAAAGAAATTTGTATACTGAAAATTATAATAAAAGAGTAGAAATTGGTGACTGAGGCATAAAATATTCTCAGTATATGCTTCTTGAACAAACATAAAGCACATTTTCACACATTATTTTATTTTTATAATAACCCTGTGAATTGGGTATCATTACCATTTTCCTTGTTTTACGTATGAGTTAAGTAGCCTCATTGAGATAAAGAGAATTGCTCAAGGTCATCCAGATAGAAAGTGGCAGGTTACAACTTGAACATAGTATGTTCTCTGACTTCACATTCTATATTCATCCTGTCATACTTTGCAGCTTCTCTTTGGAGCGTATACAATCCAACCTGTAAAATATTAAAAGGCATATCTAAAATCCATGTAAAATCAGCCTTACTTTTCCATTCTAGAATTTCAGTGTATTTTATAATTCCCAGAAACTTTTAATCATCTTGCTTTATACTGACAATTCACAATACTTAATATGCTTATTTTTGTTCTTTGACAGTATCCTTTCCTACTGGTTTTCAAACAAAGTCTTAGGGATATCCAAGGGAACCAGTACACAAGAAACAGGATGGAACATCCTTTGCAATAGGGACCTGGACACTCACTTAGGAGGAAAGGATTAAGTTAAGTATTTAATATCTAATGGTCCTTTTAATTGCTAGACCAAAAGCAAATGTGAAAATTAGCACATTATTGTTTAATGTACTCAAAAATATTCAAAATAATATTACTTTAGCTGAATTATAATTCAGGTGTAGCAAACCCACTTTATTTCATCCAAGTTGTATTTTCTGGTCCAGGAGATAAACTGAAGGCCCACAATCCACACGATGACTTTTTAAGAAGTACAAGACATTTATTCAAGGATTCATGTACTGTTAAAGTAATCAAATCATGTGACTTAAGGAAATCACCAAAATACAAAACCAGGGTTTCTATCTAGTTGTAATAATGTGAGATACTTGAGCAAATTGGGTGAAAAAAATTGTTTCTATGAATATATCTGCAATTAGGACGGTGAAATTTTTGGTCACGGTAAAGAATAGGTTATAAAAATAATCATATCTCCACACTGGCCCCTGAATTTCTACTCACTTAAAATTTCTCCCATCTGTGCTATCTGTACCATGCCTTCTTATTTAATAAGAGTCAAATGTCCACCTATCTCTCTCCTTTGGTATAGGTTTCTCTTACACAAGATATCTTTTTGTAGACTCTTTAGAGTTGAAGATAACATGATATCACTTTTTCAATTCCCCTTTTCTGCTGCAATTTTAACTCCCTCCATATGCTCGACTGCACCCCTGGAAAATGGTTATCATTAGATTAAGAATTGTTTCATATTGACATTTTCTTTTGTTGAATACAGAAACATTTGATTTCTATTTCATGGGATGGTGAGAAAAGGAAATACGAAACAAAACAACTAATAAATGTAAAAGGACTGGAAATTGCACTTGAACCATTGCAGACACTTAAAAATTTTTAACTATTATTATTACCAGCTGCTTGACTTTGGGCAAGGCACAAAGTCTTCCCCGATGCCAGGCTCTTCCTTTGTAAAATGAAAATTAATGCAGTAGTGCATTCTAGAACTATTTAGGAGTCTACTATGGATCAAGCACTATGTGGGGCACTTGTTATTAATAATAGCTACCTTATATTGATTTTAGAAGTATTAAGTGAGGTAGTGAATATTAAGAGCTTAACACAATGACTGCTGGTTGATAAGTACTTCGTAGATATTAGGAATGGTAATTGTGGACTGGTAACAATAGTTTATTGCTGGGATATGAATTGAGGGGAAAGGATCACAATAAAACCAAGGTCAAAGCAGGGATCCAGGGAATAAGTTAAAGAATGAGCAGAGAGCAACTGTGAAGCTACAGAACATGCAAGAAATGACTTGCCTCCAGGAGGATGGTGGCATATCAAAAACTTACCAGCACTGGGTAGCAATTTGGACCAGAAAATCAGAACCAAACCAAAGAATGGAAGTGACAGGAACTGGAGATTCCTAAGGTGTAAGAGCAAAATTGGAGACAGGACGTAGTGAAACACATCCAAGTACACAAGCACAAAAGGCAAAGTCCTGAAAAGTCTGATCAAAGTAATGTAGTTGGTGATGGTAGGGACTCAGTTCCCAATATTTAAGACAGGAAAGGGCTGACACCAAATCTACCTTCTCAGGGGTTCTGGATTACAGGATTTAGGAGGGAGAGTGAGGCCATATCACTCTTGGACACAACAGAAAACTAAGTGAATAAAGGCAGATGTCAAATGGCATAAACGTCAGCAGGACTTGCATGTTGAGATGCATGATTCTTTGGAAGTGCACTTTCTTATAACCCTGGTGACAAAGGCCAATAAGAAAGACTAGGGTCTGCAATCAAGAGCTCATGGGGGAAACTGCCAGCATTAGAAAAATGTAAGGGAAAGAGCCAGTGAGGCCAATGCAGAGTCAAAGACCAGAGCCAGGCTCCAAATGATGGAGGAGAAAGGAAGCATCCATTCAGTGCCAGCTTGTGAGATTCTCAGGCTTTCCTCTCACTATAGCTTCATCCTGGCATCTGCTCTTGGCATAGTCATTGTCCCCATGAACCCTGGAACTCTGTAAATCAATCTGTCTCCTCCACAGTGTTTAGGACAGAAAACATTTGGACAACAGAGGAAGGGGTATATGGGCGAGACATGACGTGGAAGCATGATCTGTGCATTGTCCTCTATATTTGCTGAATGAATGAAAGAACCACATAAGAAAAAGAAAAAAAAAAATTATTCTGTCCAATGGAAAGAGCCCAGGATAGGGAAACAAACAGCTACTTTGCTTATCTCAATTTTGAAAGAATTTGTTATTTAAACTTTGTGCCTCTCTAGAGGGTGATATTGAATTATACATTTAATTACCAAATAAACATATGATGCCACATAAATATGAAGTTGTAAAATCTCTCGTCATACAGAGATTAAAGTGTTTCCTCACAGCTAACACCTCAGATTATTTTAATTACTAAATTAAAAAAATTAAAGGAAGGATATAAGTGACTTTTCCATCAAAGAAGCACCAGTAAAATATCTTTATAATGCTAGTGTCAAGGGACAGCTGCAACAGCTGTGATATAGATTAACTGCAATATTTCTTAGCTTCCAAAAGGTGGTGGTAGACAGTCACAGGCACACTGAGAAAATGTCACATCCTGTCTACCTCAGAAACGTTTTGGAAAGGTTTCTACTTCTACCTTCTGTTATTACGTAGAAATATTAACCATTCAACAGATCTACCAAAAGAAAGTTGCCGCTCTCTCTCTCTCTCTCTCTCGCTCTCTCTCTCTCTCTCTCACACACACACACTTCAAAGAAAAATCACAGAGAATTTCTTCTTCAGTTTCAAACTCTGTTCTCTTTTAGCTCTTACATGATACAAATTTAGGGTACAAGGTGACTCAGTCTAGTTCAATTAAGTCTCTAGTCCTGGAAGAATCTGTCTGTCTGTCTGTCTCTACCTTTCTTCCTATCATATTTAATGTCCTGGTTGGTTTCAAGCCACTAAGATACAGTGGATATTGAAAATCCCCTTATTGCCTCCCTCGTATCCCCAGGTGTGCATGGGCATGTTTGCTCGTATCTTTAAATAGTACCACTAATAATCACGTCAGCAGCAGTGATAGGGGATTCAACTTTTCGTCAGAGGAATATGTCTGGATGGTCTTATTGGCAACTCCCCCCTTCTTGATTTTTTAAGCCTGTGCTCCTAACTCTGGGATTTTTCAGGCCCTGAGGACCAAGGTCATGGTGTACCACCAGGTCTGCATCAAATGTGGAAAAGCACAAGAGAATGCTCATGGCCAATGAGTGGTCCAACCCAGGATATGATACATAGTAAAGTGCTAGGTGTTGAGGGGCAAGCACAACCAGAAGTTTGCAGGGTGAACTTCCTTGCAGTGTACTCTGAGAAATGTGCCTTCCTCTGGAACCTGTGATAGAGATTTTGAGGATTTGGGGATTCAGGGGTCTATTGACATCACTGTTTTCATCAGACAACTGAAATATCCTTGGAAACTCAACTAGCTGTCTATTCTTCCCCAAATTTTTCTCTTTTTTTCTGATATTACCTCTGAGACATGCTATGTGGGAATCTTTCTTAACTCATTATGGTCCTGCAATCATTGCTTAATTTTTCACAAAGGATAACTATCCCGACATTACCCTGTCTTCAAATTTTAGCTCCCAAAGTGATGGCTCTCTTGGTTCAAGAGGTCAAGTTGAAACCAAACAAACATAGCAATTAGTTTTAAATATAATTTTAACTTGATTTGATTGTAAGAGGGAAAAGTTGTTGCCATCGGCTTCAGGAAATAAAGAAGAGAATTAAAAACTTTTAGGCTTGCTTATTTTCAATAAAAGAATAAGGGCAGCAGAGTTCCTCTTTGATAGTGGCCCTGTGATCTGGCTTTACTTAGACACACTTCATGCTGGCTTTCTGACAGTTTGACAGATGCTTTATCTTGCTTGAAAATCTGAGCACATAGAGCACCTTTTGATGGCATGGTAACATTCCTCCTTTGGGGAACATCACTCCTTTCAAGGCAGCTCCAGCTGGGGGCTTAATATAGGTGTTTCCTTATTATATTACAGGAGTTTCTGCAGGGAGACTGTGCTAAAACAGGACAAGGGTGAATTCTACTGATGTCTTCAGAGGCAATAGAACACTTGCATTCTGGAACCATGAACAGACCTGGGTGCCATTCAAGTGCAAGAGGAATAAAACCTAGGAGGGCAGATCATAGTCAGAGGGCTTTGCATCATAATTTGACAGCTAAGAGCATACAAGCATGGCTTGCCCCAGTGCTTGGAAGGCCAATGTGCATCCTCTGCAATAACCTTGATAATGACGTGCGGGAAAGAGTATTTAGAAATGTGACCACGTGCAGGAATAGAAAGGTAAAGGGAATAGTGGACAGAAAATCCAGAGATGATCCCTTTCATCAGTCCTGATCACAACTTACTAAAATAACCTATTTGCTTCTTTTTCAAATAAACTTTTCATTCTTTTATGACAGGATGTTTATTTCTTCACTCTATTTCAGCAATGCAGGTACACAGTAGACAATCACAACAGTGGTAATGGACTGGTTAAGAAACAGAAAATGGCATGTAAAATGATCAGCAATAAGTGGGAAAATAAATTATTATTTGATAAGTGATACGGAATAGTTCCCTACAGAAAAATAATTTTGAGTTGGTATTTTCCAATGAAAAGGATTTCAACAAAAATGGATTTGAGCTAAATTAAACATTTAAATGAAATAGCATGGTCTTAAAAGACAACCAGAAAAATACACAGGAAAATATCTGATTTGATGGTATAGAAAGACTTTAAGGATTTCCTCCGCATTTCTGCAGAGGGACAAAAATCACAGTGGAAAATAAAATAATACTTTTTAGAAAAATAAAAATTTAAAGATAAAATAGTGCAATAATAAATAAACCATTAACGATAAAGTAGAAAAATCATACAAGAACTTATGTGGAAGATCAAAGTTAATAGCCTCAATTTACAAAGAACCCTTATAAATTAATAAGTAGAGCAAATATCTCAGTAGAAAAAGAGGCAAAGGACATGAAAAGTAATTTTCAAAAGAAGTACAAATGGTGAATAATCACATTAAAAACATTTGACCTCTCTAGTAATCAAAGAAATGAAGTTTTAAATAAGAATCTATTTTAGTCTGTTAAATTAGGGGGTGGAAAAGAAACACAAGACATCAAGTAAGGGCACAATGAAATAGGTTACCTAATATGCCACTTCTGGAAGGCATTTGCCTATTACATCAATAAGGAATTAAACTGTCCATAGCAAAAGCTCAAGCAGTAGTGACTTAAACAGTTGAGGTGTTTATTTTTCAGATAATGAGAAAACTGAAGACGAGCCTTCCAGAGACAGTGTGGCAGCTCCAGAAAATCATCAGGTTCATGCACATTCTTATTCTTTTCTCCTTCTCTTATCCCCTCTCTTCTTACTCTCTCCCACCTCCTTTTCTCCTGCACCTCGCCCTGCCACCCCTCTCACACTCCGTGCAGGTACACGCGTGCACATACAGATTGATGTTCATTTCCCCAGTGCCGTTGCTGAAACCCGAGCCCCTGTCACAATGTTGCAGTTGTCAGAGCTACGGGCAAAACGCAAAGATGCCAACCAAGTCGGCGTTCCTTTAGAATGTTCCAATCTCCACTCACTGGCCAGAGCTATGTCACGTGACAGCTGCAGGCAAGGGGACGTGGGCAGCCAGGCTATTGTAGCCATGCTTTATAAGAGAGAATCAGTTTGGGTAGACAATCAACAATAGTGAAAAACTGAAAACAATGTAACTGCTCAAAAGTAGTGGAATGGTTAATGTAATCACATTAGGCCCAAACTATTCATATACTAATATAAGATTTACAAACATCTGAGGAAACAAAGCTAGCAATCAAACAATCCATAATACTGTGAAAGAAAAAAAGGAACTTAAACCTCTATTTCTCTATCTATAGATACTTACCCACACACTAAACACTTCACATTAAGTGCTAAGAAGGCTTATGACTAATTTGTGAATTTGCAGCAATTTTTATTCTTTTCTTTGCTTATGTTTTTCAAAATACTATACATCCATATTAATTTGATGTTGAAAATGTATCATAAATGTATTTCTAATGAAAAATTGCCAATGTTTTTAATGGATACAGTAAAATGAGAATTCTCAGACAATAGTGGGGTGTAAATTTTCATTTTTTCTGGAGATAAATTTGATAAATTATCTGTGGCTTTAAATTTCATCCCTTTTCCCTTAAGTACTTTCTTCTGTTTCCTAGTTATGCAGCATCCTCTAGTTATTGTATCAGTTCTGCCCTCTCAGACAAATGGCCCGTGCTTTACTTAGCCCAGCAGTTTCCAAACTTCAAACATTATATCTATGACTGCTTTTACTATTGTAAAATAATTATATTTAATACAGCATAATGTGGTTGTGTTTTAATTATTGCTAGAGGAAATACAATTTGTTGAAAACTTGTGAATTTAATAAATCTTTAAATGAAATTGCACTTTTTCAAAGACAAATCTAAATATTTATGAAAATACTAAAAATATGTGTCAAAGTAGTAGGAAGGGAAAATTGTGAAATCTTTAAACAAACTTTTTTTTAAATTAGAAAATAACTGATGGGGAGTGAAGGTAGTTACAATCAGGAGAAACTTTTATTTTATTTAGAGGAGAGAGAGTACATGTGGAATATACCTCATATGAAGTTTGCAAATTACATTTGTATATTTTTGTAAAAATATAAATATAGAAGCATGTGAATTTAAAGTGCCTGTCTTGCTTAGCAAGAATATTTCTTGGAAGAGAATATGAGACTCAGCAACGATCTTAGCAAAGATGTTGTATAGTTTTAACATTCCCAGGGTGTCTGGAAGGAATTTGTTCAAAGGACAATTATTAAGATTTTATAGAAAAAAAAATTTGATGTGGATGAAAGATGTTGTGTTGAGCCTACCTTTCTTGTCTCTCATTGGCAGGGTTTTGAGTAGGGTGCCTGAAGCAAATGTTTGTTAATGCAAGTTGCCTCCTGTGTCTGGCCTGTGAGCACCCTTAATTTAATAAAACAAAACCCCAAAACAAAACAGAGTTCAAGAGTCAACGTAAATACGCTGAAATTCACTAATTATTCCGTTGAGAGACGATGCTCTACAGACTTGCTTTTAACCTTCTGGGCCAGAGCCCTCTGCGGTATGCAGTGGGAAACCACACTCCAGGCCTTTTCTCCTTCCTTTATACAGTATAACCCCAGGACCTTCTACACTCTAACAAATTCAGTAGCCGAGCAGTTGAGTTCTGGTTCCGTTGTTACTAGCAGCAGTGATCTAAAGGTTCCAGGTTCTAGTAGGGACATAGCAGCAGTCCATGCCAAAAGGGCCTTACTTCTTTCAAAACCTTGAAATAACCAGAGTTGTAATTGAGGGCCCCACTACTTAAACCTTCACTGATACCAGGAGGAAGAGAAAGCCAAGAAATTGTACAGGCTAAATCATGAGTGAAGTGCAGGAAATTTTCTAAAACCAGCAGAATCAGAGCAGGAAATCACAATAGAGTAGGCAGGTGGGGTGGGGGTGGGGGTGGCTGATACAGTGGGGACAACCCCATGTGATGAGGAGGCCTGGGGAAAGCTGGACCTGGGGAACACAGCAACATGCACCTTGGCCAGGAGGAGAGGGTCCATCCTGAGTGGGAAATGCTGTGGGCATCTCCAAACCTAAAAAGGAAAGCACACGTGTGCTAGAAAAGGTGGTGATCATTAACTGAAGAAGGCATGTGATAAAATAGCACATACCGTATACTTTCATACTGGTAGAAAAATACATACACATATATAAGCATAAAAAATATCAGGGAGGATATACCAAAAAGTAAAAAAAAAAGTGATAGTCTCTTGGTGATGGAAATACAGTGTTTTTCTTGTATTTTGTGGTTTGTATTCTCAAAGTTTCTGCAAAGCAGAAAATATTTTAATAATAAAACATTTTATTAAGTACATAATGTTATCACTCCTGTGATAACATACACTCCTGTGTGTGTCATAACACAAACAACAGAGCATTTCAATTATGCCAAGTGGTGATTAATGGCAGGTTAAGCAGATACTGTGGCAAGTTTGTGTAAAGGTCAGTTTGAATGGATAGAAAGGGAATGTTTGGACATGTATGAAATCACATATCTCAGATAGAAAATAATCCCCACAGCTGGCCCCAAATATAATTTTCTTTACTGATTGCTAAAGTGTTAAGGATCCCTTGGAAATTTTTGCTGAACATGCTATCAAATGCCAGGGGTTTGTATGCCAACTTGCATTGTGTCTCTGAAGACTGAGCTGCCAGGAAGGTTAATCTGACACCCTTCAAATGGTGACAGATCATGAAATACTCTGCATGGAGACACCTCACCAGTGCCTACTTAATCTTATTAGCACTTTATATTGGTTTTTATTACTTTATGCACCTGGACAGTTTTCTGTTAATGGGAAAGAAATATCTGAAATTTCTGATTGCCCCATAATGCTTTCATTGGCTTTAATTGTATGGGCTGATTCTGTCCATCTGCTTGCATTATTATATCCCTTTATTTATTTTGATTTGCTTTTAAAAAGCTTGTTAATCATGCATCTGGAATGAGCAAGTTGATAGCAACACTTTTTTTTGCCAGTTTCTATAAATAACATGTCTCAAAAATTAATTTTATAAAATAAGTCAGCACATCTATTTGCCTGTAGAAAGAATGTAAACTTCAGTCCTGAAGTCTGTTTTCCAAGCTAATGTATGAACCTCCCATAAATGATAAATATGTCTTAATGGTTCTCTTAGACTTCCAGCTTTGGAAAGGAAGTCATTTGTCAGTTTTCTACTGTTCCAAGAACATATATCCCAAATTTCTCTTTCTGGATGAAAATGCCCTCAAGAGCATTTTCATGGCTCAGTTGTGATGCCTGAAAATCAGCAGGCAGTATCTTCCCAAGTGAAGAAAAGGCTTGCTCCCAAGTTCATGATACATCTGCGTTAGAGCCAAAGGGTTTTTATTTTTATTTGGAAAAGCTTTCCTTACAAAGAATTCTGATGATGAATTTTAGGGGGTGAAGAAATTATCTATCAATCAATCTATCTATATCTAGCTATCTATTTATCTAAGTACAATTTAAATTTAATTTTTTTCAAAAACCTTCATTAAGTATACCCTATGTCTTATTTCTAGGATATTATTAGAAACATAGCCAAAGGTTTACGTACAATATGTACAATAATCTCCACCACAGCATTTTGAGTATACATTTTAAACCACGATCTTCATTCAACATATTTAATAATATTAAAAATGAGAAAGAAATCAAAAACCCACTGATGAGGGAGTAGTTAAGTAAATCTCAGTATCATCATGGAAAGACAATTTAGCTGCTAGGGAAAATGAGGTAAATATGTATCAGTGTTTCTCATAAAGGGGCAATTTTGCTCTCCAGAGAACATTTGGCAATGTCCAGATACTTTGTTGTTCGTCATAGCTGGTAGTGGTGATGGGGGTGGGGTGGGTAATGGCATCCAGCAGGTAGAAGCTGGGAAGGCTGCTAAACATCCTACAATCACAGGTCAGCCCCCCACAACAAAGAATGATCTAGCCCAAAATGTGTTCAGATTGAGGAAGCCTTGTCACTGTTGGTACTGATAGGGAAAATATCCACCTTATACATTTAGTTAAAGCAAAGAACAAAACATTGCATTTTATAAGATCCCTTATTAGAAATGGTATAATCACTACAAGCCCATACTCATCGTGACAATAAAATTGAGACATTGTAGATCCTGCTTACTGCTTTACATGTACGATTTTATTAAATCCTCATTATAATCCCTTGAGGCATGTTCAGTGAATAATTTCATGCAAAGAAACTGAGAAACAAGTTTAAGAAACTGGCCGAAGAACACTGAGGGATCAACTGATCTTAGATCCCGATTGGGTGAAGGAATTTACATCAAACGGTTAAATGTGTTATTAACTCTGAAGGAAGAATTAGAGGAGACATTTACGTTTTAAAATATTGTTAAGTTTTATTTTTTGTTAGTTTATCAAGTGCACATATTTTTTAAAATAAGGTAATGCTAGGTAGCTTCCAATGAGAAAAGGCGATTATCTCCCCTCCCCATCTCTGTGCTCTACTCTCTAGAAACAACCATTTTAACTCATTTAGCTATCCCATTTTTTTTACTTCCATATTCCTAAATAATAACCTTGTCAATTTATCTATGAAATTCCTACTAGAGAAAATTAGGACTGAGCTCCCTGCCCCCTCCTCAAATAACAAGCCCTCATCCCTTGGTCTTCTACACGTGTAATACCTGTATTACAAGTGTCAGTAAATCAATATTTCTGTTTCCATTATGACAGCTATATTAATATAATGGCAGAAATGTACTTTGTCTTTTTTCTGAAGTTAATAATTGAGTAATTATATTTTGTCGGCTTCCTATTTCTTTCAGTTATCACCAATTTATCTCCTGACTCTCATCTAAAATGCTCATCCTGAGACTGCGTACCTGGTAAGTTATCTGACCGTTGTTTTCCTTGAAATCTTCCCCCTAATTCTCTGACTTCTCTTTCTCCAATCTGATTGTTCTCCATGCCAGATGCAGAATATTCTCCTTAGCACTTCACTCCCCACTATCTCTTCTTTGTTGGTGTCTGCCCCTATTTCCTGGACCACTATGACTTCCTCTTCTTTAGCCTACTCAACCGTTTCATTGGACAGCATCCACTTTTTTTTTTGGTCTCTGTCATTCTTCTGAAAGTCATTCTTCACATAACTGGCATATATTATTATTTCTAATGTGACAGTGACTACAAAATGCTGTCAGTTTGGGCAAAGCTCATTGACTATTGGGTCACAGATTGCAATGACCTAGTGAGACATGGTTATTTTGTTGGGGAAACTCCAAATATCAAGGGATGTTGGTGTCTTATCTATCCTTTGATCTCCAGCGTGTCTTACAGCAGAGAAGGGAGATTGAGGTACATGGCTGAGTGTAGGTTTTTACACACTCTCCTCACTTTTATTAGGATATCTCAGTCTTTCCTTCAGAGTCCAGGGCTTCCGGTCCTCCATCTCAGCTTTTTTTTTTACATGAATTCCATAGGGAGGTTATACTGTTTTTATGTAAACCAAATGCACTGTCTCCAGAAAGCAACCATCCAAACTTCTCTAGGGGTAAGAGAAGGATAGTTGCCTGGCCTATGGATTCAGGGTCATTAAATATAGAGATGTATGTACTCCTTAACAATTTTCAGGCAAGTCTCCTTTTTTTTTTTTTTAAATCTCTCCCTATATCTCTGCCTTCAGATAGAGACAGTGTTTCCAATTCCTGGGATGTCCTGGTGGTCTGTGATACAAGTTAGCTTCCCCATTTTCCATCCTTCTTTCAGACTGCAACATCTCTGCTTGACAAGCAGCAGTGCTCTTGGATTGAGATTAGCTTTCAAATTCATGAGACATAATGAAGTTTATCCAATACCAACTTTACTTAGTTTAATAAAGATATAGGACAGGGAGAAGACAAGGCATAGCAGCAGCTAGCAAATATTTCATGTTTCCCAGGGGGCAGATTCCACATGTCCCACTCATTCTGCCCTAAAATCCAAGTAGTCGTGCGCAGTGAGGCTGAGAAAAGCCACCCCCCATGGTGCCTTTATTTATACCTCATTACTCATTCAGCACTCTCAGGGGTACTCAACTAGCTCCAGTCTCTGGTGAAACTGCATCTTGTCAATTGCACATCACTCCTTAATTACAGCTTATTTGTCAATTTCAGGTTACTTGTCAATAATGGGTTACTTCGCCAATCAGGTACCGGAGCTTGGTTTGGTTCAAAGCAAGCTCAGCGGGACTCTCATTATCTGGGGTCCAAATAGTCCTTAGGTTTCCTTATGTTGCTGCAAGTAGGATTTATCCAGCAGAGGAATCCTCAGGCATCCCTAAGGCTAGTGAAAAGACTACAGAATAGCTGCTCAAACTGTCCTCAGGCACTTAACTGAGTGGCAAAGTAAAACTTCAGTCCACTGCTATTTATCCATCGAATTCTCATCTTTGAAAACTTTTTTGATGTCTTTCATCTGGCATCCTCCTTCTCCTCCTTTATTTCTCAAGTTCTTGTTGATTTGTCTTCTACTGTCAAGCTTTAAGTGAGGGGAGCCCAGAAAAATGTGCTTATTTAACCCAACTCATCTAAATATGAAGATTGATATCAAGATTTGGATAAAAATGTGTTTAAATTCAAAGAAAAAATGCCGAAAAAAGTAATGTTTTGCAAGCAATATGTTGATTTTGTAAAATTTTTTAAGAAAAATTTTATTTTGTTTTCCACAGTCACCCAAAAAGTGATTTTAAGGTGCTGTTATAGGAAAAGACATTTGACTCAAATGAAAACCATTTCTCTATATTAGAATACGTAAGAAAAAATTCTGCATGCACACCAACTATGGATATATTACAGTAGTCTACTAATCTCTTAATAAAGTGTGCCGTCATAAAGTTAAAAAATCATTAGTAGCAGTGAATATTGAAACATGAATTTTTTGGTAAATGACATACAATATGATACAAGCAGTACTGTATTTTCTAACACCATTAGAGGCACATAATATACAATATCTTTCCATTTGATATTTACTGATAGAACACCAGCTGATTTTTAATATCCAAACTTTATAGAACTTAGGTACTTTACTCTTCACAGGAGAAATGTGTAGTTAGCTCCTATATTCTCCACACAACATTTTTAAGAGACTAAAGAGCTTGGAAAAGACTTGAATTAACATTCCAAATACAATGAGCAGAAAGAACACTAGAGCAACTTGCAGTGGGTTCAAATTGGATGTCAGTGAAGAGAGATTACCTTTGGATGATCATGGCACTAAGAGAGGGATCACAGAGACACTTTTCCTGTGGGCAGTATGCCTCTGTTGTCCTGAACTCTTTTCCACGGTGTCTGTTAAAAAAAAAAAAAAAAAAAAAAATTAGTCCTTGCTGATTCCTAGTGTCAAAATGAATCCCTAAAACATTGAAAAAATATTAAAGAAAATTATGAAGACAAGATCAAAGTGAGAACAAAAGAAAAAGAAAGGAGTGTGTACACACACCAACACAAAAACACATTTTCTTTGCTTTAGAGCTATTGTAGAAATTGTTAGGAGTTTTGGGGGTTGATGTCTAATGCATTATGAATTTTTCCATTTAAAATAATGGTAAATAGGCTCTTGGTTTGTATTTTCACTCAGAACAGTTTGCTCATACTAAGTGGAAAAGGCCTGTGTTTAATTTCAGTGGATACTGGTAGCTAAAAGGTAAATGAACTGGTAAAATAAAATACTCCTCTGGAGTACATGCAGTCAAAACAAAATTTTAAAAATTGTACAAAGCAAGAAATTCCCCACTTATTTGAGTGAATTCCTTTACATTTAGCAAATTGTTATTTCATTGAATTTTGTTCGAAGTATGGCGTGAAACAATACATTTTCTATTTTTTTTGTGAAATATGGCTTCTCCATCTTTTAGATCATGCTTGTGCATCATTGTTCAAACCTTTTTATTTTAAATTTTTTGCCTCATTTATATATTTTGGTAAAAATATATTAAAATACCCTACTATAATTGTGGGATTTTAAATTTCTCCTTGAAATGCTGCTGCTATATATAGTTCAAGGTGAAATACTTGTATATATCATGTAGATATGAGATTTTTCATACATCTTCTTGATAAATAGTTCTTTTATAGAGGTCATGTTAATTTCTATTAGTGCATTTTGACTTGTGTGGTGGATTGAATTTTGTTCCCCAGTTTGGAATGTTCTTAGTCTTGATCCATATTTTGGTGGGAGTTGGCGCATTGTAAATAGTATCTCTCGAAGTCGAAGATGTGTCTGCAGTTAAGATGTGGCCCAACTGAATCAGGTTGGGCTTTAATCCAGATTACTGGAGTCCTTTATAAACAAAGTGACATTTAGAGATATAGAAAGAAAGCCATGGGAAGATGTGGGAAGTCAACAGAACCTGAAGGAGAAAGATACTGCTATGTGCATTGCCATGTGACAGGAAAGCCAAGGACCAAGGATCACCGGCAGCCAGCCCTAGAAAGCCACAGTGTTTCGGGAAAAGCCTTGCCTCAATTTTGGACTGCTCTAACCCTCAAAATGGTGAGCTAATAAATTCCCATTGTTTAAGCTAACCTATTGTAAGGTATTTCTTCTGGCATCTGGGAAACTAAGATTTTAGTACTGGGAGTGTGGTGCTACTATGACAAATTCCCATGGTTATGGTTTTCATTCCCATTATTTCAAACTAATTATGCTTGTTTCTTGTTACCAGATCTTGTTTCATTTCTGCCTATTTTTCAAAATTAATTTATATTCTTTTCAGTGGATATCTTCACTTAACTCTGAACATTCTCAACGTATTTATTTATTTTCAATGTTATCTGTTTCAGGTGCAATAAAGTCAATGACCAATGTTGATTTTGTTGTATTGTTGGCAGTCTTCTTGTGTTTGGACATTTTTATTTAAAGGTTTTATTTGAAAATGTATGAGTCTATCTCTCCCTCCTTTATCCCTCCTTACTTTTGCTGTTTTCTCTATACACCTGTGCTATGAAAACTCAAAGCATGTTCATATAAAAATGTTCCAGAGGTTTTGTTCTGTGAGGATTTGCTGCTTGGGGCAGACCCTGAACTGAAGTCACCGTGCTGCTTGGCTCATTCAATTTCTGATAATGAGATTGTGTTTATCTCAGACTACCTACGCCCATAGTTTGCTACAAAGCTATGTCCAAAATAGCAGCAGCTTATTAACGGTTTTAGGTAATTTTTTTTTAACTCCTATCACAGGTGGCTGACTCTCCCCAGCCCTACAAAAAGTGACCTTGGCTCTGGACCCACTTGAGTGGAATGCATCATTTCTCCTCTGTACCATGCCGGAGCCCAAGTCCTGAGCACAGCAGCCTGTTCTGAACCTGGAGGACCAGCCCTCTTTTTTGCCATTTCATTTATGTTCCATTTCTTGTCCAGAGAATTATTTATCTTGTAGTTGAGCATGGTGAAGTGATTTTAGATTTCTTACCAAATTTATCCTGTATGGCAGTGTTTTCAAAGTTTAACTGCCCAAGTATCATACTCCCCTAAGGGAGTATTTATTCCTTTTTATGTTAAAAATATGAAATGATGCCAATAATTATCTCTATTATTTTTAAAAGCCCTCTTAACATTTTCTCAATATTTAGATAAATCATACATTTTTAACTAGTTTAGTTTCTGATAAACAGAATTTTGTCAGTACTAATCATGGTAGGGGAGATCCTAGCACAGCTTACTGCCTTTCACTGGGATACACAAATACATCCTGTCCAGGTGTGAGAGCCTGGTGGAATTTGGGTAAGGGGATGTGGGGTACATTCCTTTCCCTATGGTCCCACGCATATATATTCATTGAAGAGAATCTGACTCCGATGGGCATGTAAGACATCCAGCTTATACCCCCATGGTACATCTGTCCCTGGTGGGGTTGGAGTAGGGTTCCTTCACTGTGACAGCATGCAAACACATGAGAAGGGTGTTGCACATAGAGCCTCAATGTGTGTTGCCAAGGATTGAGGCTCGCTGGGTCTGGGGAACCGACTCCCCACTGGTGAAGCTGACCTTGCTCTATTTCTTCTCTATGTGAGTAAGATGTCTTTCCCTCAGAGCTGTGTGAGTTGTGTCTTTGCTGAGTGACCCTGTTACCTGCTTTGGAGTAGGCTGACATCTTTTTGGGGGGGGTCTCTCCTTCTGACTGACACTAAAGCCTGTACATATACCCTTTAAAATATACTATTTATTCATTAAAAATACACTTTTGAATTAGCTTTAATATTAATTTCCTGAGGGTAAAGTAAGGATTATTTTTGTAATAAAGATATGCATTTTGAACCATGATTTTATATTTCTACTTGCTTTGCTTGTGAAATTAATAAACATCTTAAACTCTTACACATATGTATACAGACACATATCTGAATATGTGTAAATGTGCTTATATATATACATATGTGCATGTGTGTGTGTATATACAGAGAGAGAAGATGATATGGCTCAACAGTAGTGAAGTGGTGACTTAGTGTTTGCAAACAGAGACTATTAAGCCATGGAATTGATTTTCTGGACCTTGACTTAAGAAACTAGGGAACTAGCTCTTGCCTTATGAGCTAATGTAAACTGAAATTGGAGCTATCCTTGCCCTAATGACTCTGTATGAGCATCCCAAGATATATGTGCTATTCGACTAGGGAAAGGACCTTGTCTGGAGCCCATGCCTATGGGCTACCTTGATCCTTCTGTAGCTATTGTATATTGGCCTCTATAATCTTCAAACCCCACAGAACTTTCAGCATGCCAAGCAGGAGACCTCAAAAGACTCAATCCCCTACAGCATTGGCCATTAGGAATATTCTCCAGTTCTGCCAGGGCTCTGGTGCTCACAATCAAATCAGGACCTCAATTCCTCTTCTGAGGTCCAGCCACCTCTCAGGGATTTGAGTAGGAACCTGAAGCAGTATATGTCACCACTTTGTCCTCCTCCAGCTAGGGTTGTCTTCTCTGTAAGAGTCAACTGGAGTTTAGTATATTGATGGACTAATCCAGTGTTTTTCCAACCTGGCTGTACTCTTGAACCACCTGGCTACATTTTAGGCTCAGTTTTAAAATTCACTGATGTCCATTTTCTATTGCAGACCAGTTAGATTGAAGTTTCTGAGAGTCAGGCATTTGGGGTGGTATTTTTTTTAAAGCAAGATCCTCAGTTGCTTCTAAAGTGCAGGCAGGATTGAGAAAGTCTAAAAAAATTTATAAACAAAATTCCAAACAATAGCCTAAATCGGTGGTTCTCAAAACATAGTGGGAGTCAGAATACCTGGAATGCTTGTTGACACACAGATTGCTGAGCTCCCACCCACGGACCCGCAGCCCCAGCTGCTGGTCTAGAACCACTGGCCTAGATGAAGGTTTTCTCCAGCAAAGGTGCTGAAACAAGGAGCAGCTGTCAACAAAGGCAAGGGCTGAAGCCAAAGAAAAATGGAAGCCAGGGGAAAACGAGAGGAACTCAGATGACAAGTCATGTTCTGAGTACCGTTGGCCCGCACCTGGCTTGCAGGTTTGTTTTATAGTGCACGTGGTATTTTAAAACAAAATGAATCAGTTGTCAACACTTAAAAATAAAGAGATTTCACAGTGAAATAACTTCCTTTCAAAAAACAGAAGATTTGGCTATTTTGGGTAGTACGATAAGGACAATAAACAGCTGAAGCTGAGCAGCAGAGGCCCATCCACCCAAAGTCTACATTCCCCAATTTGAAGTGTCCTCATGTGTCCTGCCACTTCGCTGTGATCCTTGCCTGACCCCTGCAGGTATTTTGAGACCCCTGGCTTAGACCTTATTATGGAAAATTCTTAGCTATTCTTTACTGTAATATGCAGTGGTTGAGAAAATTACTTCTCAATCTTTGCTAAGTGCCTACAGCAGAATCAGTTCTTGGAAGTTATTGAGTCAAACTGGAATTTTCTGAATTGGATTGGTAAAAGTAAAATGATCCATGAATAGGAGTGATCCTTTGAATATCTAATCAACCACCCCTGATTCACATTATTCAACGGATTACAATTGTTCCAAAGACCAATGTCTTTACCAGCACTGAGGAGACCCCTGTTACTTCCACTCTCACTCTGAGTCACTTTATGTCTTCATTTCCAAAAAATCTTAAGTTGTTGTTCCTTAGATAACATTCTATTCCCCGCATTATGTTACCAACCCTCCTCCGGTCGTGCCCTGGAAACAGGTCTCCCGTCTGGTGTCGCTCGCACCTACAGAATGAAACCAGATTCAGTGAAGCAAAGCAGAACTTGAATCTTTCGCCAAAGAATGGAGAGGGAGCAGACTTGTGTCCTAATGGCACCTCTTCCCTGAAGGGAGGTGAGCACCGGTCTTTCATAGGGGTCAGGGGATGCGCCTGCAGGCGGCTGGCGCAAGAAGGAACTGGGGGGGGGTCATCACTGGTTCTGAGCATGCGCAGTCCTTGGTCATGCTAGTGCACGCTTCTACCTACACCACATGTTCAGGAAATGGCGCCGAAATCCCGCCCAGAGGCGGAGAATTTGATATTATAATGAAGGTAGAGTAAGCGCAGGGTTGGGGGCTTAGTGCGCATGCTCTGGGAAGGGGGCTTTCCAGGCCCAGGCAAGGCGGGAACTTGTGGCAGCATGAAGACGGGCCCCTGCTACTTCACTGGCCGGGGACTTGTTGGTTCACCGTGGGGCAATGGGGCAATGGTTGCAGGAGCTGCAGATCTCAAAGGCTTCCTGCAGGTGTTTGTTTGCTATGTTTTTCTAGAAATAAGCACAGCTCAAGCTGAAACAGAAGTCAGATGGAACGTTTTTGATCAGACTTTGTCCTGATGTTACTTTCCTAGAAAGCTCTTGACCCCCTCGCAGCTCACCTAAACTTTGTTCCCCCGGAAAGTGACGACAAGCTTTCCTCATCCTTCAAACCAAAGGTCAAATGTGTCTGCTTCACATGAGACTTTCCTCACCCCCAGATTAGTCTCATCACCATGTTCTATGCTATCCAGCACCCAGCACTGCCATTTTTGTTAACCGTCTCTCACAACCGAGACAGTTAAGATATTTATCTGTGTAATTGTATTTGCTTCCTTTCAGATGAAAGATTCTGAAGGATTTCCACCACTGCCACTGTGCCTCCCAAAGTAACCAAGATAGAATGAACAAAGAGAAACCAGAGCAGTTTAACTTCATTGCCTTTTGAATCACAGTTAAATGCACTGAGGTATCAATTCTGACAGACCTGGATCCCAGAGTCTGCTTGATATTTCCTGATGCATGAATTTGTGTAAGTTGCTTGTTCTCTAAGGCTCAGTGACCTTACATATGAAACAAGTATGTATTTACCTTATGGGCTTGTTCTGCAAATTTTATTTGGGAGCTAGCCTACAGAAGTTGTTGGTTTTACATTTTATGACTTAGAGGGATAAAGAACAGATGAATGTTTGCCTCTGGCAGGGAGAAAAAAAATGCTATAAATTTCAAAGAATTTTCTTGTAATTAGATTTGGCCAAAAAGAGAACAGATTGTCTCAAGAGATAATGTTACCTCTTCATTGGAGGTGTCTAATCCTGAACTTAGTTGACCATTAACAGAAGAGATTTGGCTGTCAGCTAAGAATGAGTTAGTTTAGTGCTTAAGGCTACGTCTAACTGAGATTCCTGCATTATTGTGACCCTGTGAATTAAATCCCTTAAACAAAAATGACCCTCATCACTTGTTTATAGTCACAGCACCCAGTTGATTGACTTTCTTTTGTTACTTCTGTTGATTACGTTGTGTGCCCTTTAAAACCCAGCAGCTTTGCTTCAATATTCTGACAACCTGTGGTGCTCACTCTTATTGAAAAGGATGAAAGGAAAGTGGTTTGACAATTTACACTTTTAACATTTAAATATTGGTATCAGGGAATTGTTAGCTTCCACCTTAGCTCTAGTGTTTCATGACCAAGCATTATCCTTTAAGCATTATTTCTTAGATGCCCAGGGGAGATCCTTTATTAAAAGAATAGAATCTTACAGTCAAGCTATTATTATGTGAAACAAAGATACAGGCTAAAACTATTGAGCTCTTCTTTGTAATCTGAATGGATGCCAAGAAATGTGGAGACGTAGGAAAGGATATTTTAAAATGAGAATCAGCGTCTCATCTTGATAATCATATCATCTTAATTGCTGTTCCTCTGTTACTTATTTTGGAGACTTAATTGCTTTTTGTAACCTGCTACAGGAGGGCCTAGCCCTGACTGGGTAAAGAGAGAAAACAGAAAAGAGGTGGGCATTGTTGCAAGCCACCAGTAGGCTTGCTGTTGGAAGCTGTTTGGAAGCTGAAAAGTCCCTATGATTATGTAAGCCTGCAATTTCGCATGGCTCTAGACCTCTTGCAATTTGGAACCTGAATCTTATGTGTAGAGTAGAGATTTCTTGGTCGAGATATTGATTTAATGGCCTCCTGGGTTGGTAAGATGTAACTGCTTAAGGGCACCATATATAAGGAGGCAAGTCAACTTCATCATGGGTTTTGGTTTCCCAACCTGACACAGGCTGGGGTAGAGAAGTTCCAGTACTGATGATTATTGAGTATATGGCAGAAATGATACAAGGGATGAGTAGGCTGGCATGATTTGATCAGGGATCTGGACTCCATTTCCCTGCCATTGTTTTTGTTTTGACCTCTTCTTTATTCCACTAATGTTGGCAAAAGGGCTCAGCATTACCAGGCTTCACCTTGGTTCACACACCAAAGGCAAGGGGTCGTGTCTTCTCCTGACCTTTGAAGGAAAGGTTCACACTTCACTCTGATTTGATGAACCTAATCTAATCACCATGGCCAGGAGATATCTGTCTCCAATAAATCAAGCCTTCAACTATATCTTTGTATTAGTCAGGTTCTCTAGGGAAACAGAACTGACAGGAAATATATTTATTATAGGAATTGGCTTACGTGATTCTGGGGGTTGGGCAAGTCCAAATTCTATAGGGCAGGCTGGGAACTCTGATGAAGATCCTCGAAGAAGGTTTCTCCAGGAGAAGCTGGCTGGCTGAAGTGGAGATGGAAATTCTTCCTTCTGACTGCTAAAATCATCACTTCTACTTTTAAGGCCTTCAGCTGATTGGATGAAACTCCTCTCTCTCATTGCTGAAGGCAGTTTCCTCAGCTGATTGAAGATTTCATTAGCCATAGATGCATTCAACTTACTGATGATTTAAATCCACAAAATGTCCTCACAGTAACAATCAGGCCAGTGCTTGCTTGACCAAAGAACTGGACACCATAACCCAGCCAAGTTGGTGTAGTGTTGTTCATAGTTCCTAGACAGTTTTGGTTATGCTTGTTTTAATTCACAGGTGTTTTATACTTTGTTTCTGTAGTGATTACAGTTGCCCTTGTTTTTGTAAATTTTGTTGAAATATAACAGATAAAAGTGACTTTGTCATCATATGAATTATAGGACACAATCAACATTAACAAAGTGTGCATCTCTGTATAACCAAATATCCAGATAAAGAAGTAATGCCTGCTACATTGACTGTTTTCCAACATGTTTCCAAAATTCTGACCTCTAGTATTAACATTTGCCAGTTTTTTAATTTTATGTAAATGGAAGTAGACAGTATGAAGTCTTTTGTTTTTAGGCTTATTTTGTTCACCTTTATAATATTCATCCTTTATTGTTTTGTTTGTTTGCTTTTCTTTTAATTTCTGAGAGTCAGTAAATTTGAATTATGTATAGAGAAGTTTATTTGATTTGCTTTTCTTAAGATTCCATATTTTATGCATTTTATATTTTAGCCTTCGGTTCTTTTTTATATATTTTATACTTTTTATTGTTGTTGTCATCTTTCATTTATACTGTTTCACATGGAATTTTTCCTATAGTTTCTTGGAAAGTACACATCCTTTTAAAATTCTGCTATTGGTTATTTTTAACTCTAAAGGAAAAATAAATATCTTCACAAATTGTTTCTTTTCTGATTATCAGTGTTAAAATAGAAAGTAATTAATTTTAATACCTTCCCTTAAATAAGATAAGGGCATGACAATCATTTACTAATTTCTCAGTAAAATATGCTGCTTCATACTGCAGTTTTATATTCAGCTTTTCCCTTTTCAAATTATTACTTTCAAAACTCAATAATTAGTGATGTTAGGTATAACTTTTCTTATAACTAAAGCAGAAAATGGCTTCATCAAATCTGTTTATTTTACTTGCTATGGAAAGAGGTAGATTTCATTTCCAAGATAGGTGGACTGGTGCACGTTATAGCCCATGGAAGGTCGGTGGATCTGATAGGTGCTTTCTAGGCATGACCCATAAAAGATTCATGTGACTCACCAATCTTTGATCTTTTTCCATCATTCACACTGCACACAGAAGACCCAACAGAAGATTCTGAGGTCCTAATAGATGAAGGAGTCACAAAAGAGAAAGTCTCTTGGCAATCATCCTCATTCAACTTCATGAGCCAGAAATAAATTTATATAGTATTAAGCCACAAAGGTTTGGGCATCCCCACCCCTACCTCACAGGTAGCCTACTCTGACAAACTTAGCAATGCTATTACAACAATTACTTAAACATAAGTATATTATTCAATGGTGTCATTGCTCACCAACCATTCTCTTATGCTATGGTTTATTTACCTTGGGATTTTTAATTATGCTTTAACTTTGTGGTGACTTGACAGCTATTTGAAGAGCTTTATTTGTTACTGATTGTTTTGGTTTGCTAAGCTTCCATTATGCAAAATACCAGAAATGGATTGGCTTTTTTAAAGGGGGTTTATTTTATTACAAAGTTGCAGTCTTAAGGCCATAAAGCATCCAAGGAAAGGCATCAACAGTAGGGTACCTTCACTGAAGGATGACCATTGGCGTCTGGAAAACCTTTGTCATCTGGGAAGGCATGTGGCTGGTGTCTGCTCAAGAGTTCTGGTTTCAAAATGGCTTCCCCCCAGGATGTTTCCCTCTAGGCATCTGGGGGTGTTCTCTTAGTTTCTTCCAGGCAAACTCTGGACTAGCAAAAGTCTACTTTCAACGGCCATTTCCAAAATGTCTCTCTAAGCTGCTGCTGTATCTGGGACTGTGTAACTCTCTTTAAAGTACTCCAGTGATCCAGTTAAGACCCACTCTGAATGGGTGGGGCAACACCTCCATGGAAATTATCTAATCAAAGATCTTGCCCACAGTTGATTGAGTCATATCCCCATGGAAACACTCAAAGTATTCCAACATAATCAACACTAAATGCATCTGCCCCCACAAAGTTACATCAAAGAACATGGCATTTTGGAGGACATAATACATCCAAACCGGCATGCTGAATGCTAACTATAAGGTATATCATCTTTCCTTCAGATATCTATAGTTACCCTTCCTTTGTATTCTACCATAGACAATATTAAGATCAGTTTCAATTTTCTTCCTCTATTAGCTAGTGAGTCATTATTTGTATATGATGCTTTTACATTTCTACCTGAACATGACTAGATGGGCATCCCTTTTATTAGTTTTTTCTAAGACTCAATTAGCATAATAACAAAACTCCTTAAAAATATTGAATCTCCTTATAGGATACTCTTAGTTTACACTGCTCTGAAATTTAACAGCTTTCCTCCACGTATACTGTTTCTTTCATGATATTTTTACTTTCACATATACTATTTCTTTCTTGATATTTTAAACTCTTTGTCATTTCTTGTGTCCATAAAACATTTTAACTTTGTCATTTCCTTAAGCATTCTGATTTTCTAGAGAATTTACCTCCAAGAACATAACATTTTTTGTATCTGTGACTTTTTTTCCTTTCCTATGTATATTAGTCAGGTTCTCCAGAGAAACACAAACAATAGGATATATATGTAAATATTAAGGAATTTATTATAGAAATTGACCATGGGGATTGGAATGTCTGAATTCTGTAAGGCAGGATGGGAGTTGAAAAATCAATGAAAGTGAAGTTGAATTCCCCAGGAGAAATTGCAAGCTGGAAACCCCAACAAAGGTGACATTGAATTCCCCAGGAGTGACTGGCTGGCTGAAGTAAAGATAGAAATTCTTCTTTCTGACTACTGAAATCCTCAGACCTTGCTTTAAGACTTTCAACTGATGGGATGAGGAGAATCCCCTCATTGCTGAGTGCAATCCTCTTTGTTTTTAAATTCAATAATATACAGTGAGTATGATTTGTATATTAGATAAGAATATTGTTTAAGCTCTTTAATGTAAATCCATCTACAAAATACTTTCATAGTAACAATCAGACCAGTGTTTGCTTGACCAGACACCTGGATACCATAACCTAACCAAGTTGACACATTAACGTAACCATTACACTGTGATTCTCCCTATCTCATGCCTATTTGAACTAATTTCATGGAAGCTGTAGCCCTTGGATTCTTCCTAAGGGCGCGAATAATATATTTTCTAAAGTTTTCTTCTGAATCCTTATGCAAAAACAATTTTAAGGATGGAATTATTCTGAATCATCATAGATTTGGGTGTTCTCTCCCTGCATTGACACAATTTCCATAGTCTGTTTATACTGAAGGAAATATCCATTTGTTTAGAATTGATGTACAATGCTCTAGGAGACTTGGATTTTATAAAAGATTACTTTGCCTTCTTTCCAAAATATTTCATAGTGGGTCACAGATCTCATTTCTGAATATCTGTTGTTTTTGCTCTAGAGAGGGGTAGGGGAAATTGGAAGTAGTGTAGCAGCAGAAGTTGTGCTGTTGTGATTGTTTTTCTATCAATCTGATCCTAATGTAATGGCCATTAACAGAAATCCTTCCAGGTTTTGTTATTTGGTTGCTTCTTATATGTAGATTTTGATGCTAATCCAATGTTAAAAAGATGTGCATAAATTTGGTGGTTAAATTTAGTGAATTCCCTGGAGTAAATGGAGAGCTGCCACTAAATGTGTATGGACATGTGGTCATCTTGCCTGGAAACCACATTTTTAAAATTTTAATTAGAGATATTAGGTTCTTTCAGAGAGAAAAAAAGTAGTTATTAGCACAGCCCTGAGCAAGGTGATAGGAGACATTTACCTAGAAATGATATCTTGGGAAAGGAACTCTGAATATTTTTTGGTTAAATAGTCTGAATAAATGAGATATTTTATTCATTTCCCATGTGAGTCTCCACATAATTTTATGTTAAAAAAGGTTTTCCATGTTCAAAATGTGTAGAAACCATTGACTCAAAGTTAACTTCTGGTCTAGGATAATATGTGAAACGCTAGCTGCAGAATAATAACAAAAGTCTATTCATGTTTGGAAATGTAAAAATATACAAATTTAAAATTTTTAATTCAATAATATACAGTGAGTATGATCTATATATTAGATAAGAATGATTGTTAAGCTCTTTAATGGCAGGAGTTTTAGAATTTGACTGTATGATTCAGGGCCTAATTATATTCCCTAAATATACATATTAATTGTTGGAGTTACCACGTTTACTGAGATCAACAATGAAATGAGTAGGAGAAAGATCATGTGCTTTGGCTCTAGGTAGACTGGGGTTAGAATTTTGGTGTCATCACTTCCTAACTCAGTGGCTGTGGCCAAGAGCACAGAGAACCTGTGAACTCAGTTTCCTCATCCACAAAATGTGGAAACAGCCTGCGGCATTGGATTTTGTGAGATTGCAGATAACACGTGCTCTGTAGCTGTGGTAGAACAGAGCCAGAAAACAGAACTCAGGCCCTTCAGTGATAGCCATGAATATAATTAATTTGTTTATCAACCCATTTCCTTGAAAGTGGAAAGGAAAACAAAATTCATTTTGTTTCTGAAATAACGATTACAAATTGGAGTATCATTTTATTGTCCTTTGGATTTTGAGCATGTCAAAACTTCAGAAAGGCAATTCCATGCAAAACACATTGAAAGAAATAATGAAAAAAAAAATGGCAAATTGGCAGTAGCTTCAAGTGATTTGTCCTGACTTTAAAAGCTCTATGTTAGTCTAGGCTGTCACTTTGGAATAGGGGACCCATTTCAATATCTGTCACCATGTCAGTTTTCCAGAGTGAATTCACAGTCTGAAAATAGGTATCTCATTTCTATTCTGTTGAAGTTAGAAATTATATTTTCAAAATCTGTGAATATAAGTCTCTATCCCGGCATATGCAATACACAACATCTAACTTGTATGTGATATTTCACCGACAACACAATGGAAAATATTTGCTAGCAATTGTTCTGTGGCATACAGAATAATGTGATTTTTTAACTTCAGACAGTTTGTATTATTCATAGATGACATATCCATTTAGAGTAATGTTGGGGGATGATAACTATGTGGCAATACTAGAATAGTTAAAGAAAAGGATAAAAGTTTGGTAGTTTAGTAGGAGAGATACATTTCTAAAGGCTCGTTTAATTTTTCTTCCCAGTTTTAGAACATGGAGGAAAAATTGTCAATTCGTAGTGCCATTCAATTCCTCAATAATCACGTCTACTTGTAAAAACACACATGAGTATTTCTCATGAAATAAGTTTAAAATGAATCCAATATGCATATAGAAAAAGTACAATTCAGTCTTTCCTATCTTTTTACTCAGAAAGTTACATTTTACTGAATAAAGTTAAAAGGTAAGGTGGAGAGAACCTAAGATGGCAGCTAGGTGAGACAGGGCAAAAAAACACCTCCATGAAAAATACCAGATAAAAGCCAGAAAGTGACCCAGAACACCAGTTCCAGTGATGCACCAGCTGGACAAGGTCTGCTAAATCCACAGGGACTGCGTACTTGGTGAAACTGGGAGTCTGCATTCTGAAACAAGTGAGTGAGCCAGCTGAATGTCCGGCAGCCACACTACTGTGTGGGGAAACCGTGGGTTGGCGTTTGGAGGCAGACTAGTTCTTTTTTTTAAAAAACCCAAAAGTGGCTGCAGATACAGCAGTGAGAACCACACGGTGAAGCATGATGGGAACGGGCTGTGTGAACAATTCATTATCTGGCGTGGAAGCTAGCTTTTTATGGACCCACTGCTACTTGTCTCTGAGCGGGGAGGGCAGAGGTGAGCCAAAAGGAGAAAAAACCACACTCCTTGCAGCCATCTTCCCAGTGGGCTGGGAACACTCCTGCCCAGCACTGGTGCCACGGACCAGAGCCACACCAAGGGACCCATTGTGACAGGAGGTGTTTCCCACAACACCATGCACATGCCACAATATCAGGTGTGGACAGTGGACTTTTGCATGCCCACAGCTGGTTGTCTCAGAGCTGGGAAGGCAGAGCTATGCAAAAAGGGGGAGGTTAACATGCCCCATTCAGCCATCTTTACAGCAGGCTGAGAACGCCCCTGCATGGCCCGGTGTCCCAGGGCTTTCCTTGAGGGGCAGTGTGCACTTGTGACATGGCACAGCCTTCCCCCAGCAGAGGCCCTGGAATGGCATGGCTGGGAAGAGGGACCCACTTAGAAATCCCAGGGACCCTACACCAATACCAAGGACTTGTGGATCAATGGCAGAGACAATCTGTGGTGAGACTGAAATGAAGGTTTAGACCCTTGCAACAACTTGAATCTCCAGGAACACCTGGGAGGTTTGATTATTAAAGCTGCCCTCCCTCCCTAACTTCTCAGACACATGCCCCACATTCAGGGTGGACAGGACCAACAACACACCCAAACTTGGTGCACCAATTGGACCCCACAAGAACCAGACCCCCACACACCACAAAGACAAAGTTGGGGAGAACTGACTTGAGGAGAATAGGTGACTCGTGGATGCCATCTGCTGGTTAGTTAGAGAAAGTGTACACCACCAAGCTGTAGATCTGATAAATTACAGATTACTGTTTGAATAATTCTTCATATCCTAAAAGAACACTATCAAGTAAAGCAAATGCCAAGAGGCCAAAAACAACAGAAAATTTTAAAGCATATGAAAAAAACAGATGATATGGAGAACCCAAACCCAAACACCCAAATCAAAAGATCAGAGGAGACACAGTACTTGGAGCAATTAATCAAAGAACTAAAGACAACAACAAGAGCATGGCACAGGATATAAAGGACATGAAGAAGAGTGTGGCACAGGATATAAAGGACATGAAGAAGACCCTAGAAGAGCATAAAGAAGAAATTGCAAGAATAAATTAAAAAATAGATGATCTTATGGAAATAAAAGAAACTGTTGACCAAATTAAAAAGATTCTGGATACTCATAGTACAAGACTAGAGGATGTTGAACAACTCAGTGACCTCAAGAACCACAGAATGGAAAATGAAAGAACAAAAGAAAGAATGGGGAAAATAATTGAAAAAATCAAAATGGATCTCAGGGATATGATAGATAAAATAAAACGTCCAAATTTAAGACTCATTGGTGTCCCAGAAGGGGAAGAGAAGGGTAAAGGTCTAGAAAGAGTATTCAAAGAAATTGTTGGGGAAAACTTCCAAAACCTTCTCACAATATAAATATACAAAGCATAAATGCCCAGTGAACTCCAAATAGAATAAATCCAAATAAACCCACTCCAAGACATATTCTGATCAGACTGTCAAATACTGAAGAGAAGGAGCACATTCTGAAAGCAACAAGAGAAAAGCAATTCACCACATACAAAGGAAACAACATACAACTAAATAGTGACTACTCAGCGGCCACCATGGATGCAAGAAGGCAGTGGCATGATATATTTAAAATTCTGAGAGAGAAAAATTTCCAACCAAGAATACTTTATCCAGCAAAACGCTCCTTCAAATTTGAGGGAGAGCTTAAATTTTTCACAGACAAACAAATGCTGAGAGATTTTGCTAATAAAAGACCTGCCCTCCTTCAGATACTAAAGAGAGCCCTACCGACAGAGAAACAAAGAAAGGAGAAAGTGATATAGAGAATTTTAACAGACATATATAGAACATTACATCCCAAATCACCAGGACACACATTCTTCTCTAGTGATCACGGAACTTTCTCCAAAATAGGCCATAGGCTGGGACATAAAACAAGTCTCAATAAATTAAAAAAAATTGAATATATTCAAAGCACATTCTCTGACCACAATGGAATACAAATAGAAGTCAATAACCATCAGAGACTTAAAAAATTCACAAATACCTGGAGGTTAAAATTGAGGGGGAGATGAAAACATTCCTGGGTAATCAAAAGCTGAGTGACTTCATCACCAGCAGATCAGTCCTATAAGAAATGCTAAAGGGAACTGAGCAGGCTGAAAGGAAGGGACACTAAACAATTGACTGAAACCACATGAAGAAATAAAGATTTCCAATAAAGATCACCTGGTAAATATAAATACCAATGCTACTGTATTTTTGATTTGTAGCTCCACTATTTACTTCCTTCTGGATCTAAAATACATAAAGTATAATGATAAATCAGTGGTTTGGGACTCTGTAAAATATGTAATTTTTGACAAGAACTACATAAAGATGGGGGAATGGAGAAGTATAGGGACATAGTTTATGTGTCCTATTGAAGTGAATTTGCTATCAAAGAAAACAAGGTTGTTATAGACTTAAGATGTTAAATTTAAGCCCCATGGTAAACACAAAGAAAGTATCAGAGAATATGATCATAGAGATGAAAAGTAGAGTATGGGTTACAATAAGTGGGGGAAGGGGCAATGGGGAGTTAATAAGAAATGAGTGTAGGGTTTCTGTTTGGGGTGAAGGGAAATTTCTAGTAATGGATGGTGGGAAGGTGATGGCATTGCAACATTGTGAATGTGATTAATCCCACTAAACGGAATGCTAGTGAGGGGTTGGGATGGGAAGATTTATGCTGTAGATATGTTACAATAATTGAAAAAAAAAGTCTAAATAGATAATGACAATTAAATGCCATAGATGATCCTAGACGAGATCTAAGAATAGAGGAGAAAAGGCTCAAAAGGACACAATTGGGACATAAAGGAAAAAATGAAATACAGAATGTAAGCTTTATATCAATGTTAAATTTCTTGAACTTCTAAACTACACTTAATATGATTACATAAATGAATATTCTTGTTCATAGGAAATGTATATGTGAATTATATTATTTGTTCAAGGACGTGTGCAACTTGCTCTCAGATGTTCAGAAGACAGAGCAATAGATGATGGATGATAGGGAGGGAGGGAGGAGAGAAAGAAAGAAATGGTAAAGAGACAAAACATTAAAGTTGGTAGATTGGGTTATCGGTGGAGGGGGGTTGGGGTATGCTGGAGTTCTGTGTATGGGGTTTGTATTATTTTAGCAACTGTTCCTGTAAGTTTGAATTTATTTCAAAAAAAAAAAAAAGCAAAAGCTAATCAAATTTTACAGTAAGAAAAAAAAAGGTAAGGTGGAGAGGAGGCTCTTGAGAGAGAAAAAAGAGGGGAAGAAGAGCAAAAAGAAGAGAGGTTTAGTTTTGGGGTTTTTTCATAACTCTAAAATATTCATTACGTGTCTGTAGAACATTGTCCAGAGCTGCTAATAATAGGGACTTTTCCATGGAGAATGTGTTGAGAGATATGATCTTGGGTCTTTTCTAGCATTAAGTTAAATCCAGGGATACATTGGACTTGAGTAACTTCTACAGCCCCTCCTCTTTCCTAGAACAAGTATAGAGCTCAGCCTTCGATGTTCAACTCTTAACATGCCGATGTTCAACCTACATATCATTTGGGATTTCCGTCAATCCAAGGAAACTGCCTAATGTTATACAGTCCTCCCCAGGTAAGTCCCTTTTTGGCTGGTCTCCAAAACATGCATATGTGAGCCCTTTACATTTTGCGTTTTCCCATTAATGGGAAAATAGAGAGGGAATACAGAAAATGAAGATTTAAAATTCTTTAAAAAGCTTGAATAGTTCTTACCGTAATGGTATCTGGTTTGGAGTTCCTGACTATTAGTGGATTTGCCTGATTTTACTTAAAATAAGTAATTAAATGGATTTCTTGATAATGTAGACAAAAATTACTGGATATTTGATTTTTTTCTCCTAATATTTTTAGCTCCTAATATTTTTAGAAGAAGGAATGATCAAATCTCCGTCTAGTCTAGAATTACTGTTTCTAAATGTCTTTTCTTTTGTTTCTTGAAGTCTTTTTTGTAAAAATTTAGAACACAGAGGACCCAGTGATTTTTATTACATTTTAGATTAAGAATATAATACTTGAAAAAAGAAAAAATTGCTTTTCCTTTAAATCCCCGTTTTAAAATTTTATTATTCTCAACTGTGAAAATCTACCTTGTTCTCCCCTTACGAGGTACATCAGCTTTCCAAAGGAATGAAAATATTTGTTCTTTCCTCCAGATTTTACAGACTTAGTCGGCAGCAGACAGCAATGGACTTGGAGACTGCAGGTTTAGAACAGAATGCCAGAGTCCAGGCAGTTTTGGATGGAAGGTGTTGGGTAGAAAAGACCCGGCATGAATGGGTTTAGGGATGGGCCAAGGAGCTTAACAGAGTGAGCCAGGCAGGTTCCAAAGATCTGAGAAAGCAGTTTCTGGAGTTGTGAGATAGAGCAAAATTGAGCATTTTGCCCAGGAAACACTAAGGATACCCTCTAATTCCTGGGCAGAGCAAGGAGGCTCTAACTGCTCTTGGATATCCCAAATGACGGCTACTAAGATGGTCACGGTTGTTTTTGCAGCTACATGGAGGACAATGACTGAAGGTTTAACTTGTCCTTGCTAAAGTTAGGGGCAAATGGACACATCTTATTGCAGGTTGGTGTGTACAATTAGATTCAGCTCAGGAAAATGTACACCACCATCTTCCTTACATCAAATTTATTTTCTTCTTCTCTCCCCACATTTTTTTTTTAAAAATGTGTGTAGTTTATGAATAGATTTCTCAGATTTTTCAATTTTCATTTATATTCCCTTTATTTTGTGGTTTTCAGTGCTGTCTTTACCCTTGACCTTTGCTCATTCTCTCTCTTGTCCTTCCCATTCTCAGATCATGTGAAAATCACAATTCTTGCTCAAGGATACTTAGATATTCTAAATGTCAGAACACCTGAGAAGCAACATCAGAAAGATAGAATAATTAGTGTTGATATTTGTAGCTCATCTCCTCCTTGGAGCCAGCCTGGGGGCACGATATTCATAGGGTTTTACATCATTCGCTTCTGCTTCTTCAAGCTACAGAACTAGAGTCTTAGCTGAGTGTGAGGGAAGCTATGGACCTTTTTCAGGTTGGCCTGCTAAAGTGAGGAAGGCCTTGTGGTCACTTAAATGGTAAGGCTTGTGTGCACTAATTTCTGTTTGTTTGTTTTTTTTCATGGATCCATATGTGAAGATATTTTGTTGTTGCAATGCATAAGATGGTTATATTTTCATAGTATTGCATTACAAATCAAAGTGGTAACTGACCTCTTTTATATTGTTTCATTATAAAACTAATAGCTGTTAATTGTGGAAAATTTTGAAATATAGAAAATTAGAAAGAAGAAGGAATATTTTATGATTCCCTCCAAAAGACAGTAGCTCTCCAAATTTCTCAAGTTTTTCTTGCATACTTATGTATTTTAAAAATTTACTTATGTAACTCCTCCAATCCTGTGCATCCTCCATCTTTTGTGGATCACCTGAAAATTTCATTTTTAATTAAAGTAACTCAAATTTCCCATTTTACTTTCACTCTGTGGAAGTTTTTGGAAAAGTATCTTCCATTTTGGTTTAAGTTTTAAAATGTCAATAGGCTAAGTATTTACTGGAGATTTGCAAGGGAGCACATAACATCTACCAGCTACCTACAGTTTCATTCTCAGTAAAGACTCTTCATCTGATGCTAGGAAGAAAACTTCTAACTCTGTTTTTCTCCAACTGCTTCCAAACACCCTGTAACTTTTGATATATACATAAAACATCTGAAGAAACTTCTGTCAAGTCTTCAAATTATTCAGGATAACAACAGGTAGGGTTTTGAGGGTGAATATATGAAACAGATGTTGGGGGCTTGTTCTGGAGGTTATTTGTTTTTCATCTCCTGAATATTTTAAGTCAGATTTTCTTGAACATGGAAGGATAAAGGGAACTCCGGAGGCGATGAGCTTACCTGGAGTGACCTAGTAGCACCTTGCGTAAAAACCCTTCTGCCAAAGGCACAGCTTTTCTCTGCAGAGAAAGCTCAGACTCTTCCCAAGTGGACATATAAAATGCCCCAGGATGGAGTTATTTTCTTATTCTACAAATTTTAGAACCTCACATTTTCCTGAGAGGATGTCCACATGGATTATGTAATCCAAATGCACTGAAATCTCTGTGGTCTGGGGAACTCAGGGTGTGGCCTGCAACTTTCCCTGGGACCCACAGATACAGTCTTAGTGAGATTAGATACAATCCCCTAGTAGATAGAGAACTGCTGCTGTGGGGAAGCAACATCCAGCAGTGAAGCCGACCTTGCTCTGTCTCTTCTCCATGTGAGTGAAGCGTTGTTCCATCCAGGACCCTGTGAATTGTGCCTCTGTTGTCAACCCTGACACCTGCAAACTGTGAGGTAGAGTGTTACTCAAGGACTGAGGTCCTGTGGCAGGCATTGCACGCTCTTGTCACCCCCATGTGCTGAGACTCCACCTCTGGAGGGGGTAAGAGGTGGCTTTCTTCATGACCGACAGGTGGTGCAATGAGCAGGGTGCTGACACTCACCATTATTTTAGGACTCCTCAGGGATTATTTTCCCTTCCATCAAATCTTAACCAAGACGTGAAAGAGGACATAAACGGAAACTGAATTTGGGAAGAGGGAACTGACATTTGCAACTTCTTTCAGTCCCTAGAGTAATTCTGTTCCTTTGTACCTTCTGAAAGGGTGGTTTGCTAGATTACAGACCTCAAGGTGTTACTTATCTTGGTTTAAACCACTTTCTGGATAAAAAGGATTTCTTCTTAATTTCGTAGAATACAAGGCCCCCATCATACATTCCTTGACTGGCACAGCTGCCTTTTTCACTGCCTAATTCCCCTCTTGACTGAACTTGACCTAGCTGGTAGGATTTCCGTGGAACTAGAGTGTGGGTTTCAAAAAATCTCTTACCTACAGCTGTGGGACATTTGTGTACTAGCTCAGAGTCTAGTCGAGATGTCAGTAAACTGGAGAAGGATATCTTGAAAGGAGGCCGAATGTTATTCAAACTCTCGATTGGGGATCGAAGATACTAGAGACCAGGGGGAGTTCATGCAAAAAACAAACAAACAAGAAAAAAAAAAAAAAGCACTGGAGAATCAATATGACAAGTATGGGCAAATGGAAATTTGTCTGGGCAATTTGGACATAAGAGAAATAGCAGTTTGCACTTTGAAGCATCCCTCATTGCAAGGGAGACGTTGTAAAGAGCACCGTGTAACGGCGGATAGCTCTACCCCACACATATGAAACAAACTAGTTTTGACCTTTGCTTAATTACTGCAGTTCATAAACAGGCCACATTACTTCCACCTCCATGCTTTGCCCATTTTCTTTCTTTGCCTGCAGTGCCCTTTCTCCATCATCCATGTGAAAAATTCTGCTTGAATACCTCAAAACCCAGCTCTGGCTCTTTCTACTCTATCAAGTCCTTCCTGTTAAGAATCACTAATTCCTTTGCTATCCTAAGCTATCGTGAGTAAACTTTCCTGTACTGACTATAGCAATGCTTAATGTAAATCTCTCTTTGTGTCATAATTATTATCTTTCCCCCCACCAGTGCCTTAAATACAGAATATCTGTATTATTTATATTTATACCCCTAGCACCTCACACACTGTCTAGTTCACAGTTGGTATCAAATAAATGTTTAATTGATCCAATTAAGTTCTTGAAGACCTCAAGAATAGATACCTCCACAATGTACTCCCATCCTTAGTGAGGATCATTATTCCTTATAGCTACCCCAAAATATCCTGCCAAAATATAAGCACATGTTCTCAGTAAATTTTCATTCTAGCAGTAATGATATTTCTATCTGTCTCTCATTTATATCTTTATATGTAGCACTGCATATTCTAGCAATGCTAGGAAATGACCTTTTTCTAAATGAAGTCAGTATAATCTCATTATTGAGCAAAGTGTTCCTTGTTTCTTCTACTCTTTTGAAACCATTTCCGTAAGTTTCTAAAATAGTTATATCTATCCTACTATATTAAACAAAGGCTAATAAGTGTTGTTTAATATGCTCTTGATACTCATGGCCTTTATTATGAGCATAAACTATTTTACTGAGCTGAAATAAAATGATCTACTTGGCAAATTTGAATATGTTTTCATACTAAGTAACCTCATTATAGAAAATAATAATAGGTAGCATTTACATAGATCTATCTATATGCCAAGTTTTAAGTACTTTATTTCTTAATCTTCACAACAGTTAATAAAATGGGTCTGGTTAGCTCCATTTCAGAGTTTAGGAAACTGAGGCATAAAGCTGTTTAAGTGATTTGCCCAAGATTTGCAGCAAGTAAATGGTAAAACAAAGATTTCAACAATATAATGGTGCTATAGTCAGCACTTTAATAATTAAATAATCCTGCTTCTGTGTGCTTTTGTCAGCACACCACCACCCAGCTGGTTCTTACTTTGGACTGCCATCTTTCACGTGAAAACCTCATCTTTCTCATCACTAACTGATTCTGATCTGGAAGCATGGTTGTAGAACAGGAGAAAATCAGGATAGCAAGGATGTATAAAGCCTGCAACCAGGGACGTTTCCTGGCTTTGTATTGCACAGCATTCCTTGTGCAGAGTGCTGGGTTGGAAACTCCTCTCCTGTTTTTGCCCTCGCCAGGCACAGCAGCTCAGAGGCAGGTAGGTTATTTCCAATTTAGTAAGAGTTGCACTCAGGGGTCTCCAGAGAAACAGAACCAATGGCTTATACGTATGTATGTGTTGAGAGATTTATTTTAAGGAATTGGCTCATGCAATTGTGGAGGCTGGCCAGTCTGACATCTGTAGGGCAGGCCTCATGTAGGCTGGAAACTTGGACAAGAATTGTTATTATAATCTTGACACAGAATTTTTTCTGCTCCAGAAATCCTCAGTTTTTGCTCTTAAGGTCTTCAACTGATTGGCTGAGGCCCACCCACATTATGAAGGGTGATCTTTACTTAAGGTCAACTGATGATAGATGCTAACAACATCTACAAAATATTGTCACAGCCACACCCAGATTTATTTTGATTAAGTAACTGGGTATTATAGCTTAGCCAAGTTCTCACCTAATACCAACCATCACAGTAAGTTTCATACAATATTCCTAAATGGGCTACTTGACTCAAGGCATTAAAAAGATAATGAACAGATGTGCAGGGATGACTAGTGAGTATATCGTGTAGGAGCCACAGGGAAGCCTGGTTCTAAATCAGGAGGAGTAAACGGAAAGGAATGGAGGAGTGTGGGACTGGGACTATGGGACGGAGGATGGCTCCACTGCTGATTGGTGAGGAATCAGAAAATTTAAAAGTATCCCTTTTTCTTATTTCTTTATAGGTTTCAGGGGCACAATTTTAGCCATTCTTCTAACTTCTGTTCATCAGCCCTTACCTACTGCCCAGTCAAAAAATTAATTAAATATTACTCAAAAAGGAAATTTTAAATGCAGTTTTGAAAGAGAGAGGGAGAGAGAGAGTCAAGTTAGAGTCTGAGGGGAATAGAAAGATAAGATGGCCATGCTGGATTTTAACGAGAACTGGAAAACTTTTGGATGCTTTTCTTTATCAGTTGTCAGCTGCATGATGGAGTGTGGATGGATGAGGTGAATCAAAAGATACATAATTGTACTATAGCTTAGATTTTGGATATATTCCTTTTAATTGAGGCCCCCCAGTAAATTGTTTCCAGATAATATTTAAGGAAAATAAGTCACCATACTAACTCTTTTCTTCTTTCTTAAATAGCCTAATTCTTTTATCTTTCATTATAGAATTTTTTTTACCTTGTACCATTTCTATTCTTAATTATAATTACAAGGTTTTGATAAATGCAGAATAGAAACAAAAAATGTCTTATTGACTTTGCATATCACATTAATTTTAATATTAGCTTTAATTTTCCTAAAGGCCACTTTGGCAGGTGTGTGTATATGTGTGTGTGTGTGTGTGTGTTTATTTTTTAATTTGGAATTTATCAAGGATAGGGGACAGAGCCACATGCCATACAATATGCCCCAGTCTCGAGCACATTAGTCGTGGAGACTCAAGAAATACTGGTTGACTGGCTGACTAGTTTGAGTGGATGCCTGGAACTTTGGCCCTCCTTACAGGTGAATTGTACTCCTCAGAATCCATTCCACACAGTTTCTTTGGCAGCTACCTGCATTGTCAGAAACTATAGCCATTTAGGAGCATCTCCTCTTTCTCTTTACTTCTGACCTCAGTTTGCACTGACTGCAATGGCCTGCACACCGGGGCATTCTTTAACAACAAATATCTGCACTGGAGAAACCTGCTTGAGATAAGAAACCAAGTACACAGAGAAAATAGTTTAATCATATCATATCCAGCATGTTGAAGTCACCTCTGACACTCATCAGTGTGGAGAGATGGTGAAATAGGACAGATGTAAGGGGCAGAAAGGTGACTGTCATTAATATCTGGATGATTGATTTCAGACCCTTGAAATGTACCAACTCTAACATTTCAACTCGAACTCCAGGTTCGCAGCTCCATGATTTACATAAGCACAATCTGTGTCAGTTCATTACCAGGCTCAGTTCATTAATAGGCTGTTAGCAACTCTGGTGAAGATGTTGTAAAATGTTCTCTGGGAAATCATGAAGAAATACACCAGAAAATAAGGTTATGTTGAAAGTTTACCTTTAGAGAAAGAGGTGTGTGTGTGTGTGTGTGTGTGTATGTGTGTGTGTGTGTGTGTGTGTGTATGTTCTTTATTATTTTATCTGCCTTCCTTTTTAGGCAGTGGTTCTGGTCGTATCTCAGTGGTCAGCGTTTATCAGGGAGGCATCCAAAAGCTTAAGTTCTGAGAACTGATTGGAGATAAGCACAATGGTTGTTTATCTTAATGAGCTTGACCTGCGTGTTGTTAAGTGTCCAGATCATAGAGTTATCCAGTTAAGTTTTTTCCTCGCATAATTTGAAGTTACATAAATGTACCTTATAAATTTGATGTTCTAGTTCAGTTTCTTTCATTTTGGGCAAAAGTGGGAAGTAGGGGACTCTTCTTGAATGATCGTCTGTTGCATTCACATGCTTCCCTTGAAATTCAAACTACTAGATATGGAGAGGATCTGTTTCCCTGTCTCAGGTCTCTGCATTTAAAGCCATCATATATACAGGTAATAGGCTAGTAAAGGGAAAAACAAAACAAAACAAGTACTCCATGGCTATTCAAGTTGCACTAAACTTCAGTTGCAAGAAACTAAGAACAAATCAAAGGAGTGAAACATAAAGGAAAGTGTTGATGGAAAATGGCTTTCTATTTGGGGAAAAGGATAGAACTCTTAACATCTCAATTGCAAAATGCCATAAATAAATAGTAGCTTATTGTTTTCCCATCCTTAGAGACTAAAAGTGTTAGAAAACACTGTGAAAAGCTAATAGTTATTTTTCTTCTTACCAGTTTGGGAGTGATCACATAGATTTTCACTGAAGTATTTACTTTGGCTACAGCCCAGAGAGAAAAAAGTCTGACATAGAGTGTAGGAAAGAAGGAGATGGAACTTGGAGGGAATGCTTAACTAAGATGTCCCAGTTGGCCTGGGCACAGCTCTCCATCTCCATACCTACAAGAAAGACCCCTTAACACGTGATGGGGCATACAAAACCCTCTGCTGTTCATCCACTTTTGTTCCAGGCTTTTGGTGACTTTATGAACACTGGGTGTTTCTACCATGCACGGACCATGCTTACTTTATTCACATTCCAAAATATTGCACTCAGCTTGCTGAATCCATAGTAACAACTGCCTTTAAAACAGTTTCAAAGAATTCTAGTGCTTCACATACTTGGTACCTGAATCCCCAGTGCTCATTTTCTTCTCCCTATTGTAACTAAATCTCTGGCTCTTTGTTCACTGCCAGCCGCACCTTGAATTTCGAGGTTTGAATTTCAAGGGTTGCATCAACCTCTGATCGTCCTATTTAATTACACATCCCGAGACAGGGTCTCTTGTACTGTGGGTCACCAGTGTGCAGAGCCAGCACCTCACTCACACATGGCAGAGTTCTGTCTTCATGTCCTTCATGAATATTTGTTCTGTGAACTCATAGGAAGGCCTAGGGAAGATCTGGCTGGCAAACAAAATTTGGATTTTCTTAAGTCAAAAAGACATGCATCCGAGCATTCCTAAGCACATGTTTTGTTATTTTCCAAAAGTGTATAGAGAGAGGCGGGGCAAGATGGCAGACTGGTGAGCTGTATGTTTTAGTTACTCCTCCAGGAAAGTAGGTAGACAGCCAGGAACTGCGTGGACTGGACACCACAGAGCAATCTGTCTTTGGGCATACTTCATACAACACTCATGAAAATGTCGAACTGCTGAGATCAGCGAAATCTGTAAGTTTTTGCGGCCAGGGGACCCGCGCCCCTCCCTGCCAGGATCAGTCCCGTGGGAGGAGGGGCTGTCAGCTCCGGGAAGGAGAAGGGAGAACTGCAGTGGCAGCCCTTATCAGAAACTCATTCTACTGATCCAAACTCCAACCATAGATAGACTGAGACCAGACACCAGAGAATCTGAGAGCAGCCAGCCCAGCAGAGAGGAGACAGGCATAGAAAGAAAAAAACAACACGAAAAACTCCAAAATAAAAGCAGAGGATTTTTGGAGTTCTGGTGAACACAGAAAGGGGAAGGGCGGAGCTCAGGCCTTGAGGCGCATATGCAAATCCCGAAGAAAGGCTGATCTCTCTGCCCTGTGGACCTTTCCTTAATGGCCCTGGTTGCTTTGTCTATTAGCATTTCAATAACCCATTAGATTTCTGAGGAGGGCCCTTTTTTTTTTTTTTTTTTTTTTTAATCCTTTTTTCTTTTTCTAAAACAATTACTCTAAGAAGCCCAATACAGAAAGCTTCAAAGACTTTCAATTTGGGCACGTCAAGTCAAGAGCAGAACTAAGAGAGCTCTGAGACAAAAAGCAATAATCCAGTGGCTGAGAAAATTCACTAAACACCACAACTTCCCAAGAAAAGGGGGGTGTCCGCTCACAGCCACCATCCTGGTGGACAGGAAACACTCCTGCCCATCGCCAGCCCCATAGCCCAGAGCTGCCCCAGACAACCCAGTGTGACGGAAGTGCTTCAAATAACAGGCACACACCACAAAACTGGGCGTGGACATTAGCCTTCCCTGCAACCTCAGCTGATTGTCCCAGAGTTGGGAAGGTGGAGCAGTGTGAATTAACAAAGCCCCATTCAGCCATCATTTGAGCAGACTGGGAGCCTCCCTACACAGCCCAGCAGCCCAGAACTGCCCTGGGGGGACGGCACTCACCTGTGACATAGCACAGTCATCCCTCAACAGAGGACCTGGGGTGCACAGCCTGGAAGAGGGGCCCACTTGCAAGTCTCAGGAGCCATACGCCAATACCAAGGACTTGTGGGTCAGTGGCAGAGACAAACTGTGGCAGGACTGAACTGAAGGATTAGGCTATTGCAGCAGCTTTAAAACTCTAGGATCACCAGGGAGATTTGATTGTTCGGGCCACCCCCCCTCCCCGACTGCACAGAAACACGCCCCACATACAGGGCAGGCAACACCAACTACACACGCAAGCTTGGTACACCAGTTGGGCCCCACAAGACTCACTCCCCCACTCACCAAAAAGGCTAAGCAGGGGAGAACTGGCTTGTGGAGAACAGGTGGCTCGTGGACGCCACCTGCTGGTTAGTTAGAGAAAGTGTACTCCACGAAGCTGTAGATCTGATAAATTAGAGATAAGGACTTCAATAGGTCTACAAACCCTAAAAGAACCCTATCAAGTTCAGCAAATGCCATGAGGCCAAAAACAACAGAAAATTATAAAGCATATGAAAAAACCAGACGATATGGATAACCCAAGCCCAGGCACCCAAATCAAAAGACCAGAAGAGACACAGCACCTAGAGCAGCTACTCAAAGATCTAAAGATGAACAATGAGACCATAGTACGGGATATGAAGGAAATCAAGAAGACTCTAGAAGAGCATAAAGAAGAGATTGCAAGACTAAATAAAAACATGGATGATCTTATGGAAATTAAAGAGACTGTTGACCAAATTAAAAAGATTCTGGACACTCATAGTACAAGACTAGAGGAAGTTGAACAATGAATCAGTGACCTGGAAGATGACAGAATGGAAAATGAAAGCATAAAAGAAAGAATGGGGAAAAAAATTGAAAAAATCGAAATGGACCTCAGGGATATGATAGATAATATGAAACGTCCAAATATAAGACTCATTGGTGTCCCAGAAGGGGAAGAAAAGGGTAAAGGTCTAGGAAGAGTATTCAAAGAAATTGTTGGGGAAAACTTTCCAAATCTTCTAAACAACATAAATACACAAATCATAAATGCTCAGCGAACTCCAAATAGAATAAATCCAAATAAACCCACTCCGAGACATATACTGATCACACTGTCAAACACAGAAGAGAAGGAGCAAGTTCTGAAAGCAGCAAGAGAAAAGCAATTCACCACATACAAAGGAAACAGCATAAGACTAAGTAGTGACTACTCAGCAGCCACCATGGAGGCAAGAAGGCAGTGGCACGATATATTTAAAATTCTGAGTGAGAAAAATTTCCAGCCAAGAATACTTTATCCAGCAAAGCTCTCCTTCAAATTTGAGGGAGAGCTTAAATTTTTCACAGACAAACAAATGCTGAGAGAATTTGCTAACAAGAGACCTGCCCTACTGGAGATACTAAAGGGAGCCCTACAGACAGAGAAACAAAGACAGGACAGAGAGACTTGGAGAAAGGTTCAGTACTAAAGAGATTCGGTATGGGTACAATAAAGGATATTAATAGAGAGAGGGGAAAAATATGGCAAACATAAACCAAAGGATAAGATGGCCGATTCAAGAAATGCCTTCACGGTTATAACGTTGAATGTAAATGGATTAAACTCCCCAATTAAAAGATATAGATTCGCAGAATGGATCAAAAAAAATGAACCATCAATATGTTGCATACAAGAGACTCATCTTAGACACAGGGACACAAAGAAACTGAAAGTGAAAGGATGGAAAAAAATATTTCATGCAAGCTACAGCCAAAAGAAAGCAGGTGTAGCAATATTAATCTCAGATAAAATAGACTTCAAATGCAGGGATGTTTTGAGAGACAAAGAAGGCCACTACATACTAATAAAAGGGGCAATTCAGCAAGAAGAAATAACAATCGTAAATGTCTATACACCCAATCAAGGTGCCACAAAATACATGAGAGAAACACTGGCAAAACTAAAGGAAGCAATTGATGTTTCCACAATAATTGTGGGAGACTTCAACACATCACTCTCTCCTATAGATAGATCAACCAGACAGAAGACCAATAAGGAAACTGAAAACCTAAACAATCTGATAAATGAATTAGATTTAACAGACATATACAGGACATTACATCCCAAATCACCAGGATACACATACTTTTCTAGTGCTCACGGAACTTTCTCCAGAATAGATCATATGCTGGGACATAAAACAAGCCTCAATAAATTTAAAAAGATTGAAATTATTCAAAGCACGTTCTCTGACCACAATGGAATACAATTAGAAGTCAATAACCATCAGAGACTTAGAAAATTCACAAATACCTGGAGGTTAAACAACACACTCCTAAACAATCAGTGGGTTAAAGAAGAAATAGCAAGAGAAATTGCTAAATATATAGAGACTAATGAAAATGAGAACACAACATACCAAAACCTATGGGATGCAGCAAAAGCAGTGCTAAGGGGGAAATTTATAGCACTAAACGCATATATTAAAAAGGAAGAAAGAGCCAAAATCAAAGAACTAATGGATCAACTGAAGAAGCTAGAAAATGAACAGCAAACCAATCCTAAACCAAGTAGAAGAAAAGAAATAACAAGGATTAAAGCAGAAATAAATGACATAGAGAACAAAAAAAACAATAGAGAGGATAAATATCACCAAAAGTTGGTTCTTTGAGAAGATCAACAAGATTGACAAGCCCCTAGCTAGACTGACAAAATCAAAAAGAGAGAAGACCCATATAAACAAAATAATGAATGAAAAAGGTGACATAACTGCAGATCCTGAAGAAATTAAAAAAATTATAAGAGGATATTATGAACAACTGTATGGCAACAAACTGGACAATGTAGAAGAAATGGACAATTTCCTGGAAACATATGAGCAACCTAGACTGACCAGAGAAGAAATAGAAGACCTCAACCAACCCATCACAAGCAAAGAGATCCAATCAGTCATCAAAAATCTTCCCACAAATAAATGCCCAGGGCCAGATGGCTTCACAGGGGAATTCTACCAAACTTTCCGGAAAGAACTGACACCAATCTTACTCAAACTCTTTCAAAACATTGAAGAAAATGGAACACTACCTAACTCATTTTATGAAGCTAACATCAATCTAATACCAAAACCAGGCAAAGATGCTACAAAAAAGGAAAACTACTGGCCAATCTCCCTAATGAATATAGATGCAAAAATCCTCAACAAAATACTTGCGAATCGAATCCAAAGACACATTAAAAAAATCATACACCATGACCAAGTGGGGTTCACTCCAGGCATGCAAGGATGGTTCAACATAAGAAAAACAATCAATGTATTACAACACATTAAAAACTCGAAAGGGGAAAATCAATTGATCATCTCAATAGATGCTGAAAAAGCATTTGACAAAATCCAACATCCCTTTTTGATAAAAACACTTCAAAAGGTAGGAATTGAAGGAAACTTCCTCAACATGATAAAGAGCATATATGAAAAACCCACAGCCAGCATAGTACTCAATGGTGAGAGACTGAAATCCTTCCCTCTAAGATCAGGAACAAGACAAGGATGCCCGCTGTCACCACTGTTATTCAACATTGTGCTGGAAGTGCTAGCCAGGGCAATCCGGCAAGACAAAGAAATAAAAGGCATCCAAATTGGAGAAAAAGAAGTAAAACTGTCATTGTTTGCAGATGATATGATCTTATATCTAGAAAACCCTGAGAAATCGACGATACAGCTACTAGAGCTAATAAACAAATTTAGCAAAGTAGCGGGATACAAGGTTAATGCACAGAAGTCAGTAATGTTTCTATATGCTAGAAATGAACTGAAGAGACACTCAAGAAAAAGATACCATTTTCAATAGCAACTAAAAAAATCAAGTACCTAGGAATAAACTTAACCAAAGATGTAAAAGACCTGTACAAAGAAAACTACATAACTCTACTAAAAGAAATAGAAGGGGACCTTAAAAGATGGAAAAATATTGCATGTTCATGGATAGGAAGGCTAAATGTCATTAAGATGTCAATTCTACCCAAACTCATCTACAGATTCAATGCAATCCCAATCAAAATTCCAACAACCTACTTTGCAGACTTGGAAAAGCTAGTTATCAAATTTATTTGGAAAGGGAAGATGCCTCGAATTGCTAAAGACACTCTAAAAAAGAAAAATGAAGTGGGAGGACTTACACTCCCTGACTTTGAAGCTTATTATAAAGCCACAGTTGCCAAAACAGCATGGTACTGGCACAAAGATAGACATATAGATCAATGGAATCGAATTGAGAATTCGGAGATAGACCCTCAGATCTATGGCCGACTGATCTTTGATAAGGCCCCCAAAGTCACTGAACTGAGCCATAATGGTCTTTTCAACAAATGGGGCTGGGAGAGTTGGATATCCATATCCAAAAGAATGAAAGAGGACCCCTACCTCACCCCCCACACAAAAATTAACTCAAAATGGACCAAAGATCTCAATATAAAAGAAAGTACCATAAAACTCCTAGAAGATAATGTAGGAAAACATCTTCAAGACCTTGTATTAGGCGGCCACTTCCTAGACTTTACACCCAAAGCACAAGCAACAAAAGAGAAAATAGATAAATGGGAACTCCTCAAGCTTAGAAGTTTCTGCACCTCAAAGGAATTTCTCAAAAAGGTAAAGAGGCAGCCAACTCAATGGGAAAAAATTTTTGGAAACCATGTATCTGACAAAAGACTGATATCTTGCATATACAAAGAAATCCTACAACTCAATGACAATAGTACAGACAGCCCAATTATAAAATGGGCAAAAGATATGAAAAGACAGTTCTCTGAAGAGGAAATACAAATGGCCAAGAAACACATGAAAAAATGTTCAGCTTCACTAGCTATTAGAGAGATGCAAATTAAAACCACAATGAGATACCATCTCACACTGGTTAGAATGGCTGCCATTAAACAAACAGGAAACTACAAGTGCTGGAGGGGATGTGGAGAAACTGGAACTCTTATTCATTGTTGGTGGGACTGTATAATGGTTCAGCCACTCTGGAAGTCAGTCTGGCAGTTCCTTGGAAAACTAGGTATAGAGCTACCATTCGATCCAGCGATTGCACTTCTCGGTATATACCCGGAAGATCGGAAAGCAGTGACACGAACAGATATCTGCACGCCAGTGTTCATAGCAGCATTATTCACAATTGCCAAGAGATGGAAACAACCCAAATGTCCTTCAACAGATGAGTGGATAAATAAAATGTGGTATATACACACGATGGAATACTACGCGGCAGTAAGAAGGAACGATCTCGTGAAACATATGACAACATGGATGAACCTTGAAGACATAGTGCTGAACGAAATAAGCCAGGCACAAAAAGAGAAATATTGTATGCTACCACTAATGTGAACTTTGAAAAAATGTAAAACAAATGGTTTATAATGTAGAATGTAGGGGAACTAGCAGTAGAGAGCAATTAAGGAAGGGGGAACAGTAATCCAAGAAGAACAGATAAGCTATTTAACGTTCTGGGGATGCCCAGAAATGACTATGGTCTGTTGATTTCTGATGGATATGGTAGGAACAAGTTCACAGAAATGTTGCTATATTATGTAACTTTCTTGGGGTGGAGTAGGAACATGTTGGAAGTTAAGCAGTTATCTTAGGTTAGTTGTCTTTTTCTTACTCCCTTGTTATGGTCTCTTTGAATTGTTCTTTTATTGTATGTTTGTTTTCTTTTTAACTTTTTTTTTCATACAGTTGATTTAAAAAATAAGGGAAAGTTAAAAAAAAAAAAAAAAAGAAAGAAAGAAAAACAAGGAAAAAAAAAAGATGTAGTGCCCCCTTGGGGAGCCTGTGGAGAATGCAGGGGTGTTCGCCTACCCCACCTCCATGGTGGCTAACATGACCACAGACATGGGGGACTGGTGGTTTGATGGGTTGAGCCCTCTACCATAAGTTTTACCCTTGGGAAGACGGTTGCTGCGGGGGAGAGGCTAGGCCTCCGTATGTTTGTGCCTAGGAGTCTCCTCCTGGGTGCCTCTTTGTTGCTCGGATGTGGCCCTCTCTCTCTGGCTAAGCTGGCTTGAAAGGTGGGGTCGCTGCCCTCCCCTCTGCGTGGGATCAGACACCCAGGGGAGTGAATCTCCCTGGCGGTGTGGAATGTGACTCCCGGGGAGGAATGTAGACCCGGCATCGTGGGACGGAGAACATCTTCTTGACCAAGGGGGGGATGTGAAAGGAAATGAAATAAGCTTCAGTGGCAGAGAGATTCCAAGACGAGCCGAGAGGTCACTCTGGTGGGCACTCTTACGCACACTTTAGACAGCCCTTTTTGGGTTCTAGAGAATTGGGGTAGCTGGCGGTGGATGCCTGAGGCTGTCGAGCTACAACCCAGAACCCATGAATCTCGAAGACAGTTGTATGAAGATGTAGCTTGTGAGGGGTGACAGTGGGATTGGGAAGGCCATAAGGACCACACTCCACTTTGTCTGGTTTGTGGATGGATGAGTAGAAAAATGGGGGAAGGAAACAAACAGACAAAGGTACCCAGTGTTCTTTTTTGCTTCAGTTGCTCTTTTTCACTCTAATTATTATTCTTGTTATTTTTGTGTGTGTGCTAATGAAGGTGTCGGGGATTGATTTGGGTGATGAATGTACAGCTGTGTTGTGGTACTGTGAACAATCGAAGGTACGATTTGTTTTGTATGGCTGCGTGGTATGTGAATATATCTCAATAAAATGATGATTAAAAAAAAAAAAAAAAGTATGGGTTCTGGTTCAAATACCAGATCTACCATTTATTTGTAGCTGTCTAACTTGGTCAGGTCCCATAATCTATCTCCTCACATCCCTCATCTATAAAATGGGAATAATAATAGTTCCCCATCTTAATAGGATTACTGTAATCCATAAACTAATACATATGTAAGCATTTCAGTAAACATTTGCTGCATTGGTTATTATTAAAAAGGATAAATCAATGATTTCTAGCCATGTGATTTATAATATCCTCATATTAACCAAATGCTAAAATCATCCTTCTTATTCACTCCTATCCCTTTTTATTTCCCTTACCCTGCTTTATCATTGTTTTTTCTTCCTCCACAGTGTTAGTTCACGGGGGTAGATCTTTTGTTTTGTTCACTGCCGAAAGCCACAGCACCCAGAATAGTACTGTACATATGAGGCCCTCAATAGATACTTCTTGAATGCATGGTGCAAAGTGTCAAAAGGAAATATACACCAAGTTTCATTATAATAAAAAGTATAAATAAATACTTCTAAAAAAAATTACATTGTTCTGTGCACTGGGTTCAATATCACTATATTTCATTAAGGAATTTCTATATCCTTATCAATATATCTATATTTTCCAACACTGTGATGAACAGAACATGTAACACAGTTCTGGACAAATAGTAGTTTTCAATAAATAATCATAGATTGATTATGAATTTGTGTATTTATACTCTAATTGAATGAAATCTAATGAGATAAAAATAACAAATTTACTAAAATGCAATTTGTGTCAGAATGAAAGGGAACTGGGATTTGAATAATAGATGTAACTTTAGTAACAAGTCAAAAGGAAAAGTTCAGAAGATTTTATTAGCATGAAACAATTGAAACTTCAAGTCACAGACAGCAGGAATGAAGTATGACTAGGATGAAATGTTTCATCACTTTGCAACAAGAAAAAATGATACAATGAAAACAAGGAAACTGTTACTTGTTATTCACACCATTCTATTTTCCTTTGCCTTCTTTTCTCGGTATAATCACAAGGTTCACAGCATGAATTGCAGCAAACACAAAAGCAACATCAACCAGTCAAGAAATGCTTGAAAGAAAACAAAACAGAGAACAACAGCCCTTATAAAGAAGGTTAGAGGTTTTCAAGGAACATAAGATCAGACTGATCCAACAATAGAATCCTATGTTGGCTTCTAAATGGGTGGCAAAATCCTCCACTGCCTTGAGGGAGCTAGAGTTCTGGAGCAGCCACATGAATGGGAGTTCTCTGCTCAATGGTGGGGATAATGTGTAAGGGGAAAACCTGGACCTCTGGACTCTATCCACAAGTCTAGAGGAGGGCACTCATGATGAGGAGATCTACTCTCAGACTGATTGTTTTCATCAGTGAAGCTCTTCTGAACTGAACACTCTTTTGTCCAGTTCACATGGTCGTCACTGTACATACTGGATGGGTTAATGGGTTATTTAGATGTTACCAAAAATGGAAAACGTATGGTTCTTTTATTTAAAACTGCATCCTCAGCATGTTTCTTATAAGGCATTTGATAATATATACCCTAACCCTTTCCTTAACTCTCGCCATCTCTTTTATTACTGGCCCTTACCCTATCCTTAGTCTCTACCCTAAATACATTACCAGTGCCCATTATATTATTGTCAGTTGGCTCTTACCAAAGAATATCATGGATACTCATTATCTTTTTATTTGTTTGTTTGTTTATTCATTTAAATTTAGGATTAAATTTAGGATTAAGTTGTTATAGATGCTTAGATTCAGGCCTTCACTTATTTTGGATTATGTTGGTGGACAATGTCTTGTATAACCTGAATTAAATCCTAACACAATGGAGTCAGTGTTTTAGATTAGGAAATCACTACACTTTATTTGTACATGTTTTCCATATATACAGAAATATATTGTATAAAATGAGCAACTACACATGGTTTCCATGCATTACCTAATTTAAGTCTAACAATAACATAATATATACTATTTTCAACATTTTATAGATAAAGAAACTGAGACACATTGGAGTTAAATTATTTGTGTAAATTTGCATAACTTGCATGGGGGAACCTGGAATCAAATCCTGCCATGCTGACACCGTAATCAACACATTAACACATCCTTCTGCTGCCATAAGACCAAATATGGGACCACTGCATAGCCTTTTATTCTGCATTAATCACAAGACATATGCCCTGACAGTTAATTAGGATAAAACTGAAATTCACAACTATGTTTAAATGATGGGATTTTTCAAGAATGGTGTAAAGCTTAGGGGTCATTACTTCTGGAGGGTAGGGTGGGTGCTAATTTGCCCATTCAAAAAGATGAATATTAATTATTCTTCTAAGGTCATTAAATAAGTAATTAAGTCAAATATTTTCAGGGATTAAAAACAATAGCAACAAATGGCATGCACTCAATTTCAAGATTTCTTTTTCTGGCCCATGTTGGAATTTAGTTTGTGTCTACACAATGTCACTTTAATAAGAGCACCCCGATAATATTTACTTCAATGAGCTAGCCAAAGCCCTGTTATGTAAAGTGGTTTGTTATGAGATAAAGATATTTTAAGGATAATGATTTTCACATTGTTACTCCAAGTGTTTAAATGTCATTTAAATGTCATGCATGATGTCATTCGATTGTCACAAAAATCCTAGAAGCACTGATATTCTTACGTATTTGAAGTGGATGTTCATTGCAATAGTTACTTCATTTCTAACTCATTAACAAATAAAATCAGATAAATAATATAGTAAATAAAGATCATATTATGCTTATCAGCTTTTCTGTGTAGCATTTGAATAAGAAGGAATTAGGAATACTGATAGAAGGAAGAAGGAATAATGGTAGGTTCTAGCCCATAAACTTTAAGAGGAAAGAAAGATCTCTAATGAGAAAACAAGGAATAATCTTGTGGACACAGTTTGGTTAGAGTCTTTCACATGTAATTTCAGACTGCCTGCAATTCTTCAGCAGAAGAAAGGAAAATTCAATGGTCCCAATAGCAAGGTGTAGACTTTTTCTTGGGTTGGCTCCATGGGAAACTGATCTAAGGCAGGAGCATACATCAGCTTCCCATGGAGACAGCAGTGAGATCAACTGGGGGAGAGCTCCAGGAAAGCAAGCGCCAGGACCCAAGCAATTTACTAATCCCAAAGAGGAAAGAACAGTGTTGGTTTTGTGGGTATGTACTGAAGGAAGAGAAAAGTCACCACATAAAATCCCATTGCTCCATCACAATGCAATACAGACATTACACTGAATCATTTTTTTTTTTTCTCAAAACTGAAACTCCATGTGAGGCTAGCTCACCCAAAAGCCAGGAGGAAGCCTGTTTCCAGTTCTTTCTTCCTTCCCTCAACCTCTAGGTAATCTCTCCAATCTCACCATGCACCTTCCTGTCGCCTGATGAAGTAACAGTTGTCAGGACTATTGTCTTCTCCCCACCTCCTATGAAATCTCCCTTTGTGAGTTTTTCTTTTTAATCCCCTAACTTTAATATAATAAGTTTCAGTTTTTAATAGATGCCCACTTTTGGTGGGGGTGGAAGCGAGAACACTATAACACATCTTAAGAGACAGGAACATTGCTTTAGATCAAATACCTCAAACTAGGACAATGGGCATTCAATCTAAATCACTAAAAATCAAAGTGTATTTGAAATGCCCCAAAAGAACTCTGGGTTAGAGCTCATAAGATATGACATCCGCTTTCAAATCAAATGTGAAAGAATTCGAGCCCTCAGTTGTATGAAAACAACCAGCAGGAGCAGGAATAGACTGGAGTTAGGTTCACTAGAAGGCAGAGACAGTTTAGGAAGACAAAAAGCGATTAGAAAGTTTTGGTGGAAGGAAGGTGATCTGGGAGCTTGGAGGTATTCAGGCTAAGATTGGGGAATCCAACACAGATCTTACAGAAGTATTTTATTTCTGCTTTAGAAAGGAAGTTGGCTCAGCCCCAATGTCCCTTAAGATGTATATTATTTATATTTATTAAAACAGTTACATTTAAATAAATTTCATCAGGAAAGTCTATACACTTTTTTTTTTATCATTTTATTGAGATATATTCACATACCACGCAGTCATACAAAACAAATCGTACTTTCGATTGTTTACAGTACCATTACATAGTTGTACATTCATCACCTAAATCAATCCCTGACACCTTCATTAGCACACACACAAAAATAACAAGAATAATAATTAGTGAAAAAGAGCAATTGAAGTAAAAAAGAACACTGGGTACCTTTGTCTGTTTGTTTCCTTCCCCTATTTTTCTACTCATCCATTCATAAGCTAGACAAAGTGGAGTGTGGTCCTTATGGCTTTCCCAATCCCATTGTCACCCCTCATAAGCTACATTTTTATACAACTGTCTTCGAGATTCATGGGTTCTGGGTTGTAGTTTAATAGTTTCAGGTATCCACCAACAGCTACCCCAATTCTTTAGAACCTCAAAAGGGTTGTCTAAAGTGTGCGTAAGAGTGCCCTCCAGAGTGACCTCTTGGCTCCTTTTGGAATCTCTCTGCCACTGAAGCTTATTTCATTTCCTTTCACATCCCCCTTTTGGTCAAGAAGATGTTCTCCGTCCCACGATGCCGGGTCTACATTCCTCCCCGGGAGTCATATTCTACGTTGCCAGGGAGATTCACTCCCCTGGGTGTCTGATCTCACGTAGGGGGGAGGGCAGTGATTTCACCTTTCAAGTTGGCTTAGCCAGAGAGAGAGGGCCACATCTGAGCAACAAAGAGGCATTCAGGAGGAGACTCTTAGGCACAAATATAGGGAGGCCTAGCCTCTCCTTTGCAGCAACCGTCTTCCCAAGGGTAAAACTTATGGTAGAGGGCTCAACCCATCAAACCACCAGTCCCCTATGTCTGTGGTCATGTTAGCAACCGTGGAGGTGGGGTAGGCGAATACCCCTGCACTCTCCACAGGCTCCTCAAGGGGGCACTACATCTTTTTTTTTTTCCTTGTTTTTCTTTCTTTCTTTCTTTTTTTTTTTGACTTTCCCTTCTTTTTTAAATCAACTGTATGAAAAAAAAAGTTAAAAAGAAAACAAACATACAATAAAAGAACATTTCAAACAGACCATAACAAGGGAGTAAGAAAAAGACAACTAACCTAAGATAACTGCTTAACTTCCAACATGTTCCTACTTTACCCCAAGAAAGTTACATAATATAGCAACATTTCTGTGAACTTGTTCCTACTATATCCATCAGAATTTAACAGACCATAGTCATTTCTGGGCATCCCCAGAACGTTAAATAGCTTATCTGTTCTTCTTGGATTATTGTTCCCCCTTCCTTAATTGCTCTCTACTGCTAGTTCCCCTACATTCTACATTATAAACCATTTGTTTTACATTTTTCAAAGTTCACATTAGTGGTAGCATATAATATTTCTCTTTTTGTGCCTGGCTTATTTCGTTCAGCATTATGTCTTCAAGGTTCATCCATGTTGTCATATGTTTCACGAGATCGTTCCTTCTTACTGCCGCGTAGTATTCCATCGTGTGTATATACCACATTTTATTTATCCACTCATCTGTTGAAGGACATTTGGGTTGTTTCCATCTCTTAGCAATTGTGAATAATGCTGCTATGAACACTGGCGTGCAGATATCTGTTCGTGTCACTGCTTTCCGATCTTCCGTGTATATACCGAGAAGTGCAATCGCTGGATCGAATGGTAGCTCTATATCTAGTTTTCCAAGGAACTGCCAGACTGACTTCCAGAGTGGCTGAACCATTATACAGTCCCACCAACAATGAATAAGAGTTCCAGTTTCTCCACATCCCCTCCAGCATTTGTAGTTTCCTGTTTGTTTAATGGCAGCCATTCTAACCAGTGTGAGATGGTATCTCATTGTGGTTTTAATTTGCAGCTCTCTAATAGCTAGTGAAGCTGAACATTTTTTCATGTGTTTCTTGGCCATTTGTATTTCCTCTTCAGAGAACTGTCTTTTCATATCTTTTGCCCATTTTATAATTGGGCTGTCTGTACTATTGTCATTGAGTTGTAGGATTTCTTTGTATATGCAAGATATCAGTCTTTTGTCAGATACATGGTTTCCAAAAATTTTTTCCCATTGAGTTGGCTGCCTCTTTACCTTTTTGAGAAATTCCTTTGAGGTGCAGAAACTTCTAAGCTTGAGGAGTTCCCATTTATCTATTTTCTCTTTTGTTGCTTGTGCTTTGGGTGTAAAGTCTAGGAAGTGGCCTCCTAATACAAGGTCTTGAAGATGTTTTCCTACATTATCTTCTAGGAGTTTTATGGTACTTTCTTTTATATTGAGATCTTTGGTCCATTTTGAGTTAATTTTTGTGTAGGGGGTGAGGTAGGGGTCCTCTTTAATTCTTTTGGATATGGATATCCAACTCTCCCAGCCCCATTTGTTGAAAAGACCATTATGACTCAGTTCAGTGACTTTGGGGGCCTTATCAAAGATCAGTCGGCCATAGATCTGAGGGTCTATCTCCGAATTCTCAATTCGATTCCATTGATCTATATGTCTATCTTTGTGCCAGTACCATGCTGTTTTGGCAACTGTGGCTTTATAATAAGCTTCAAAGTCAGGGAGTGTAAGTCTTCCCACTTCGTTTTTCTTTTTTAGAGTGTCTTTAGCAATTCGAGGCATCTTCCCTTTCCAAATAAATTTGATAACTAGCTTTTCCAAGTCTGCAAAGTAGGTTGTTGGAATTTTGATTGGGATTGCATTGAATCTGTAGATGAGTTTGGGTAGAATTGACATCTTAATGACATTTAGCCTTCCTATCCATGAACATGCAATATTTTTCCATCTTTTAAGGTCCCCTTCTATTTCTTTTAGTAGAGTTATGTAGTTTTCTTTGTACAGGTCTTTTACATCTTTGGTTAAGTTTATTCCTAGGTACTTGATTTTTTTAGTTGCTATTGAAAATGGTATCTTTTTCTTGAGTGTCTCTTCAGTTCATTTCTAGCATATAGAAACATTACTGACTTATGTGCATTAACCTTGTATCCCGCTACTTTGCTAAATTTGTTTATTAGCTCTAGTAGCTGTATCGTCGATTTCTCAGGGTTTTCTAGATATAAGATCATATCATCTGCAAACGATGACAGTTTTACTTCTTCTTTTCCAATTTGGATGCCTTTTATTTCTTTGTCTTGCTGGATTGCCCTGGCTAGCACTTCCAGCACAATGTTGAATAACAGTGGTGACAGCGGGCATCCTTGTCTTGTTCCTGATCTTAGAGGGAAGGATTTCAGTCTCTCACCATTGAGTACTATGCTGGCTGTGGGTTTTTCATATATGCTCTTTATCATGTTGAGGAAGTTTCCTTCAATTCCTACCTTTTGAAGTGTTTTTATCAAAAAGGGATGTTGGATTTTGTCAAATGCTTTTTCAGCATCTATTGAGATGATCAATTGATTTTCCCCTTTCGAGTTTTTAATGTGTTGTAATACATTGATTGTTTTTCTTATGTTGAACCATCCTTGCATGCCTGGAGTGAACCCCACTTGGTCATGGTGTATGATTTTTTTAATGTGTCTTTGGATTCGATTCGCAAGTATTTTGTTGAGGATTTTTGCATCTATATTCATTAGGGAGATTGGCCAGTAGTTTTCCTTTTTTGTAGCATCTTTGCCTGGTTTTGGTATTAGATTGATGTTAGCTTCATAAAATGAGTTAGGTAGTGTTCCATTTTCTTCAATGTTTTGAAAGAGTTTGAGTAAGATTGGTGTCAGTTCTTTCCGGAAAGTTTGGTAGAATTCCCCTGTGAAGCCATCTGGCCCTGGGCATTTATTTGTGGGAAGATTTTTGATGACTGATTGGATCTCTTTGCTTGTGATGGGTTGGTTGAGGTCTTCTATTTCTTCTCTGGTCAGTCTAGGTTGCTCATATGTTTCCAGGAAATTGTCCATTTCTTCTACATTGTCCAGTTTGTTGCCATACAGTTGTTCATAATATCCTCTTATAATTTTTTTAATTTCTTCAGGATCTGCAGTTATGTCACCTTTTTCATTCATTATTTTGTTTATATGGGTCTTCTCTCTTTTTGATTTTGTCAGTCTAGCTAGGGGCTTGTCAATCTTGTTGATCTTCTCAAAGAACCAACTTTTGGTGATATTTATCCTCTCTATTGTTTTTTTGTTCTCTATGTCATTTATTTCTGCTTTAATCCTTGTTATTTCTTTTCTTCTACTTGGTTTAGGATTGGTTTGCTGTTCATTTTCTAGCTTCTTCAGTTGATCCATTAGTTCTTTGATTTTGGCTCTTTCTTCCTTTTTAATATATGCGTTTAGTGCTATAAATTTCCCCCTTAGCACTGCTTTTGCTGCATCCCATAGGTTTTGGTATGTTGTGTTCTCATTTTCATTAGTCTCTATATATTTAGCAATTTCTCTTGCTATTTCTTCTTTAACCCACTGATTGTTTAGGAGTGTGTTGTTTAACCTCCAGGTATTTGTGAATTTTCTAAGTCTCTGATGGTTATTGACTTCTAATTGTATTCCATTGTGGTCAGAGAACGTGCTTTGAATAATTTCAATCTTTTTAAATTTATTGAGGCTTGTTTTATGTCCCAGCATATGATCTATTCTGGAGAAAGTTCCGTGAGCACTAGAAAAGTATGTGTATCCTGGTGATTTGGGATGTAATGTCCTGTATATGTCTGTTAAATCTAATTCATTTATCAGATTGTTTAGGTTTTCAGTTTCCTTATTGGTCTTCTGTCTGGTTGATCTATCTATAGGAGAGAGTGATGTGTTGAAGTCTCCCACAATTATTGTGGAAACATCAATTGCTTCCTTTAGTTTTGCCAGTGTTTCTCTCATGTATTTTGTGGCACCTTGATTGGGTGCATAGACATTTACGATTGTTATTTCTTCTTGCTGAATTGCCCCTTTTATTAGTATGTAGTGGCCTTCTTTGTCTCTCAAAACATCCCTGCATTTGAAGTCTATTTTATCTGAGATTAATATTGCTACACCTGCTTTCTTTTGGCTGTAGCTTGCATGAAATATTTTTTTCCATCCTTTCACTTTCAGTTTCTTTGTGTCCCTGTGTCTAAGATGAGTCTCTTGTATGCAACATATTGATGGTTCATTTTTTTTGATCCATTCTGCGAATCTATATCTTTTAATTGGGGAGTTTAATCCATTTACATTCAACGTTATAACCGTGAAGGCATTTCTTGAATCGGCCATCTTATCCTTTGGTTTATGTTTGCCATATTTTTCCCCTCTCTCTATTAATATCCTTTATTGTACCCATACCGAATCTCTTTAGTACTGAACCTTTCTCCAAGTCTCTCTGTCCTGTCTTTGTTTCTCTGTCTGTAGGGCTCCCTTTAGTATCTCCAGTAGGGCAGGTCTCTTGTTAGCAAATTCTCTCAGCATTTGTTTGTCTGTGAAAAATTTAAGCTCTCCCTCAAATTTGAAGGAGAGCTTTGCTGGATAAAGTATTCTTGGCTGGAAATTTTTCTCACTCAGAATTTTAAATATATCGTGCCACTGCCTTCTTGCCTCCATGGTGGCTGCTGAGTAGTCACTACTTAGTCTTATGCTGTTTCCTTTGTATGTGGTGAATTGCTTTTCTCTTGCTGCTTTCAGAACTTGCTCCTTCTCTTCTGTGTTTGACAGTGTGATCAGTATATGTCTCGGAGTGGGTTTATTTGGATTTATTCTATTTGGAGTTCGCTGAGCATTTATGATTTGTGTATTTATGTTGTTTAGAAGATTTGGAAAGTTTTCCCCAACAATTTCTTTGAATACTCTTCCTAGACCTTTACCCTTTTCTTCCCCTTCTGGGACACCAATGAGTCTTATATTTGGACGTTTCATATTATCTATCATATCCCTGAGGTCCATTTCGATTTTTTCAATTTTTTTCCCCATTCTTTCTTTTATGCTTTCATTTTCCATTCTGTCATCTTCCAGGTCACTGATTCATTGTTCAACTTCCTCTAGTCTTGTACTATGAGTGTCCAGAATCTTTTTAATTTGGTCAACAGTCTCTTTAATTTCCATAAGATCATCCATGTTTTTATTTAGTCTTGCAATCTCTTCTTTATGCTCTTCTAGAGTCTTCTTGATTTCCTTCATATCCCGTACTATGGTCTCATTGTTCATCTTTAGATCTTTGAGTAGCTGCTCTAGGTGCTGTGTCTCTTCTGGTCTTTTGATTTGGGTGCCTGGGCTTGGGTTATCCATATCGTCTGGTTTTTTCATATGCTTTATAATTTTCTGTTGTTTTTGGCCTCGTGGCATTTGCTGAACTTGATAGGGTTCTTTTAGGGTTTGTAGACCTATTGAAGTCCTTATCTCTAATTTATCAGATCTACAGCTTCGTGGAGTACACTTTCTCTAACTAACCAGCAGGTGGCATCCACGAGCCACCTGTTCTCCACAAGCCAGTTCTCCCCTGCTTAGCCTTTTTGGTGAGTGGGGGAGTGAGTCTTGTGGGGCCCAACTGGTGTACCAAGCTTGCGTGTGTAGTTGGTGTTGCCTGCCCTGTATGTGGGGCGTGTTTCTGGGCAGTCGGGGAGGGGGGGTGGCCCGAACAATCAAATCTCCCTGGTGATCCTAGAGTTTTAAAGCTGCTGCAATAGTCTAATCCTTCAGTTCAGTCCTGCCACAGTTTGTCTCTGCCACTGACCCACAAGTCCTTGGTATTGGCGTATGGCTCCTGAGACTTGCAAGTGGGCCCCTCTTCCAGGCCGTGCACCCCGGGTCCTCTGTTGAGGGATGACTGTGCTATGTCACAGGTGAGTGCCGTCCCCCCAGGGCAGTTCTGGGCTGCTGGGCTGTGTAGGGAGGCTCCCAGTCTGCTCAAATGATGGTTGAATGGGGCTTTGTTAATTCACACTGCTCCACCTTCCCAGCTCTGGGACAATCAGCTGAAGTTGCAGGGAAGGCTAATGTCCACGCCCAGTTTTGTGGTGTGCGCCTGTTATTTGAAGCACTTCCGTCACACTGGGTTGTCTGGGGCAGCTCTGGGCTATGGGGCTTGCGATGGGCAGGAGTGTTTTCTGTCCACCAGGATGGTGGCTGTGAGCGGACACCCCCCTTTTCTTGGGAAGTTGTGGTGTTTAGTGAATTTTCTCAGCCACTGAATTATTGCCTTTTGTTTCAGAGCTCTCTTAGTTCTGCTCTTGACTTGACGTGCCCAAATTGAAAGTCTTTGAAGCTTTCTGTATTGGGCTTCTTAGAGTAATTGTTTTAGAAAAAGAAAAAAGGATTGAAAAAAAAAAAAAAAAAAAAAAGGGCCCTCCTCAGAGATCTAATGGGTTATTGAAATGCTAAGAGACAAAGCAACCAGGGCCATTAAGGAAAGGTCCACAGGGCAGAGAGATCAGCTTTTCTTTGGGATTTGCATATGTGCCTTAGGGCCTGAGCTCCGCCCTTCCCCTTTCTGTGTTCACCAGAACTCCAAAAATCCTCTGCTTTTATTTTGGAGTTTTTTGTGTTGTTTTTTTCTTTCTATGCCTGTCTCCTCTCTGCTGGGCTGGCTGCTCTCAGATTCTCTGGTGTCTGGTCTCAGTCTATCTATGGCTGGAGTGTGGATCAGTAGAATGATTTTCCGATAAGGGCTGCCACTGCAGTTCTCCCTTCTCCTTCCCGGAGCTGACAGCCCCTCCTCCCACGGGACTGAGCCTGGCAGGGAGGGGTGCGGGTCCCCTGGCCGCAAAAACTTACAGATTTCGCTGATCTCAGCAGTTCGACATTTTCATGAGTGTTGTATGAAGTATGCCCAAAGACAGATTGCTCTGTGGTGTCCAGTCCACGCAGTTCCTGGCTTTCTACCTACTTTCCTGGAGGAGTAACTAAAACATACAGCTCACCAGTCTGCCATCTTGCCCCGCCTCAGAACAATGTAATTTTAACATTTAATTTAAAAACATCATGACCCAAGAAATAATATAAAAATAGTATCTTTTTTGTATGAATTAAAATATGTGAAATCATGAAGAAATGAAATTCCTTAATTAAATATAGTGATATTGAACCCAATGCACACAGCAATGTAAATTTTAACATTTAATATTAAAACATCATGACAAGAAATAAAGTAAAAATATCATTTTTGCATGAATTAAAATCCCTGAAATCATGAAGAAACATCATCTCTACAATTTGATGATGTGAAAAAATAAGAAAAGTCAACTTAACATATAACTTAATATGTATTAATACTATCTAGTAAACTTGAATACATTCTTTACGTAAGACACTTTTCTCAGTGTTGTGTTCATTACCGTCTTACATTTTTTTCAAGTAAAATAAAGAATATATACTTAATAGAAAAATATCATTCAATATATTTTGAAGAGTATCAGTAGTACATTTGCTTAATACCTTCCTTAAAATCAGTTTATAATGTAAAGGGGTTATTTATGATATGATGCAATGCATTGAGTAACAGAGCTGGGCAGGCATTCAGAGGCTATAATCTCTGTCCTAGATTACCTATGAATTCAGAAGTACCTCCCTCAGTTTCAACTGTGCTATGGAAATTGCCTCAAATATAAAATTTTTGTATCACTTTGATAATTTAAAAATATCTTGAAAATTGCAGACACACTAAAAGATATAAAGTATAGTATAATAAACCATTGTATACCCACCCACCCATCAAAAAAAGAAAACCTTTTTGAAGATGCCTGTGTATCTTCTCAATTTCCATTCCTTTCCCTTTCCCCAGAGGAAACATTAGCCTATGCATTCATAGTGTGGTGGGGGTAGGAGTTGAGGTGGAGGGGTATAATTTTGCATGTGTTTAAATTGTATATAACTGTATGGCAATATGCATTTTATGGCATTTATGTGCATAATAAAATTTGTAGGCTTTTTTTTTATCATATTACATTGTCTTACATGTTTTTAAACTTTAGATAAATGGTATCATGTGCTATAAATCTTTTTTAGTGTGCTTTTTTATTTTGCTCATTATTGTGTTTGTGAGTCATCTGTTTTGATACGTGTGCTTTATTTCAGTTATTTCACCTCTCTTTGGTATTCCATTGTATGACAATATCACAATTCATCCTTTCCCTTTTTTATCAACAACTAGGATGCTTCCAATGTTTGGCTGTTACAAACAATGCCCCCTTGAACATTTTAATATATGACTTTTATTGCACATGTGCAAGAATACTTCAAAGGTCTGTAACTAAGAGTGGAATTCCTTGATCACAGGATATATTTGCTTACTTGAAAATTCATAAATCTCTTTAAGCAGGAATTTATTAAGCTGGCACCTAATATTAAAATAATAATGTGATTAATTTCATCACGTCATTTTTTTTTTGAGTCCACGGTGTCATTGGTTAAAATTTCCTGGGTGTGTCAGAGCTCTGGTTGCCTCTGGGCCCTGGAAGGAAGTGATATAAAATGAAAGAAAGGGCACTGGAGTCTCCTATATATTTTAAGATTCATCTTGCTCTGGATTCATTTTGCCTGAGTTGATAGCTACAACACCTTCCTTATTGTTTGAGTATGTCAATATACCAACAAATCAATAAATTTACCAATAAATATTTATTGTTAATTTCCTACAGGTGTTCCCCTGTGGTTCTAGAAGCCAATCTCATTCACCATCCTTTAGCCAACAATGGATGATTCCTACTATATTAGAAATTAGTGTGATCAGCTCACGATTATCATGATAGACACATTAATAATATGCAGGACTGTAAAATAGTGTTTCTTTGGAATATTAAACTAGAAATAACTCTAGAAATAATTTACATCAATTCCTCATTCCACAAATGAGAAAAACTGATGCCCTGGGAGGCTAAAATAATTTACTCAAGGTGCCATGACTATTTAGTAGCAGAGGAAGGCTTAGGACATGAATGCCTGAGATTATAATAAGAGTGTTCAACTGCTCACCCTACTTGGTGGATTAAAACTCTATTTACAGCACGGTGTCCATTATCACTGGATGCCACTTTTTTTGTTCATATTTCTTTTTCTCAAATCAGAGCAAGTAGCTTGGTATACTTAAATATTCCTTTAGGGACTTTTTTTCATCTTGAAAGTCAAATTAAGTTTTAAATCTACAAATGCTGCTATTGAGATGACAGCCATATTTTCCCAATGAGCTATTATAATTTGAAGATATAAAAGGTTAGATATATCAGGAAAACCATTAGTTGAGTTCATCTTTTGTGACGGGGAAATATAAGGAAGAATAACCAAGTGACAGGAAAAGGGAAAAGTTCATTAGAAGAACTTTTGATGTCTGACCCCTGCTTCCCTATTCCCCATGAAGGGGTAGAGTAAGGTGTAGGCTGGTTTGGCCAGTGCTGGGCTGGGGTCTCTGTAGCTGAAGCCAATGCAGCGTACAAGCTGGAAGAACTGGGGAAGTGCAAACTGTGTTACTGGGAGGTCTGGGGAGAAAACCAGAGACACTGAGCTCTGTCATCAAGTCTAAGGGATGCACGTGGAGGCAAAACAGGAGACAAAGCCAAGAGACTCTGAAGATGAAAAGTAGGTGGGATAAAAAAGCAAAAGCAGGACTTTGTTTGTGAAATATTGCTTATATTCATGATAACTTGGGGAAGCTTTCCGCACTTTGAGAATTATCACCAATGATTACAGCAAAGACAAAAAGCACTAAACAAAACAACAATAACCCACCAACAACAGAAGCAGAAATCTGAAGTTCATTTTGTTTGGTTCCTCCTAGTGTTTTATAACTTGGGTTTTAGGTTGTGGACAATAGAAAGATTACAGTTTATAGATTTAATTGTGCAAAATTGAAAGAGGTATTGCATTATCTGATATAAATCTTGGAGAGATATGATCAATGAAGTGCACAAATGCCAAGTACCTGTGAGGAGAACATTAGCTGTTGTCCTTGTAGGAGAATCATTATTATTTCAAAAGGACAAGACTCTATAGTGATAAAATGCACTTGCATATATAGGTCAATAAACTGAGATGTTTGGGTAATCAGAAATTCTGTTCCTCAACAATTAAACTACATGCCAGATAATGTTAAGACTGTGCCCTGGAACTTAAGAATATTGAGACTGCCCCCAGGAATTTCCCGTAAGTCATTGGTTTCATATCATGGCTGTTTTTCTGTTAGAGAATATCTGCAATGATTTTAAACATGGAAACTTATCCAAGATGACACCACTCAAGGTAGTGACACGTATCATGCCTGAAATCTTGAGCCATCTGGATTTCTCAATTAAAGTAGTGACTCTAGCAATCGCTACTTAATTAAACTGAAAGTTATGAATTTCCTAGTTGCTATGTTTTACTATTATTAGATATTAAATATTCATAACATATTTGCCTCGAACCAAGACTGACATTTCTGTGCTAAAAGGGACAGTTTTGGCATTACTGCTAATAACTAAGTTGATCTTAAAGTCTTCATATTTTAATTTTTTTCTTCTCCCAATGATTTTTTGATTAATTAATTAATACCTTCTAAAATACCTTATCAATTAAATAGACATTGAATAGAACTGACAAATTCTTGCTTTTTTTATCTTTGTAATTATTATACCACAATTAATGGTGTTATATTGATTCCAAACATATACATATACATAGCCAATTAATGGTTAAAATATCTAGGTATTTTCAAAATGTGTTATGCAAACCATGCATTTGTCTTTGGTCCAAGTTTTGTTTTTGGCTCCAACCTCTTAGCAACAGAAAAAAAAACTATATTAAGAAGCAATAGAAATTTTACGAACAAATCATCCAATAAATTGAAATCCTTTGATTCCTTGATTTCACCTCAGAGGTTTGATTCCTTGATTTCATCTCAGAAATACCAAGAATTTCCAGGGAAGAGGCTTAAATATAATAAAATTAGAGTAGTTTCCTTAGTAAAAAATTCATTAAATGTTATTATATAATACAACTTCAGTATATTGTCATCAATTCCCCAAACATTTTGTTGATCAATTTATATTTACAAAATAGAGACATGAGTTTAAAGTGATTTAAAACTGGTTTAAAGGGAGGGGAAGATTCAGAATTGCTTTGATCCATGATCCTATCATCACACCTTTGTACAGTCTACAGTTCTGGGGTAGGGTCCAAATGAAACTATATAAATTATTTATCTAATATAATTCTAAGAGGGAAAAGTTCATACCAGAATGAAATTAATGAACTCTTTCAACTGCTAGGCTAGTGTCAATAATTTCTGATTTACCAACTCAAATAAAAGTTTTCTTTTAGAGCATTTGGGGGAATATATTTGTATTTTCTCTCATATTTGGAAAGATGTGTCAGTTCCAAACAGATCTGATGTAAAAAAGATGGCTAGATTAGAAGCCAATCCCATTCCTTTTCCACAATGCTCTAAAACCTGTACATTTCACCTTTTCTCCATGCTGTGAAGATATTCTTTTTTAAAATCTGCAAGTTTATGATATAGTCCTCCACAGGTTATTTTGTTCCCAGGATTTGTTGAGAATTTGTTACAGTTTTGTCCTGCTCCCAAACATTTCTGAAACTGAATCAACTTGAATGGAATGCTCCATATAATCAAGTTTTGGGCAGAGAGAACATTTTCACATGAGAGACCACTTCATGAAACTCCTAGAAACATGGTATAATAATTGAAGAAGTAGGACAAGAGTAGTATATTGTTGTAGCTACACACTGTTTTATTGGAAGACAATTTTCATCAAACTTGTGAATTACTTCGATAGTTTAAACTGTCCTATCCTCTGTTTTGCTTTGATGGGTCAGGAGCCAAAATGTAGGCTCAGGTTGATAAACCACACTTGAAAAAGCTATAACTTCTCAGTGGAGGACTGAGGTGCTACAGTGAGAACAAGTAATGAGATGGGGGATAGGAGTGGGTAGGATGAGCTAATGATAAACTGGTCAAGACTTCAAATCTGACCCAAAACTTACTGTCCTCTATTACTTCAGTCATACAAATGTTTAGTACCAGTTGCAGCATCACAGGGGAAAAAGCTCTTGGGAGTGAGGCAATGAAGTAGACTTAACTTCCTTGTCAAAATTTTTATTTCTTTACTTTAATGAATGACATTTCAAGTAAGCTACTAAGATCTGGATATTTAATACCATAGATTTATTTTGGTAGTTTTTGAACTTTTAACTAAATGGATTCATCTAGTTTTTATTCTGTTCTATCTGGCTTCTTTCACTTAAATTTATGGTTGTTTTTGCATGTAGTAGTATTTAATTTATTTTCATTGTTGTGTAGTATTCCTTTTATGAATATGTCATGATATATTTTTCTAGTCCACTCTTGATGATACTTGGGTTATTTTCCAGCTTGGGACTATTATGGATAAAGTCACTATGGACATTCTCAGACAGGCCTTTTGGCATAGACATGAATGAATTTCTGCTGGGTAAGAGTAGAATTGCTGGATTGAAAGGCATTCATACTTATATCCAGCTTTAGTAGATATTGTCAAGTATCTACTTGCATTACCACTATTAGCATATGAGAGTTCCAGTTCTCATACCCTTTCCCAAACTTGGAATTCTCTATCTTTTTAATTTTAGACATTCTAATGGCTAAGTAGTGGCATCTAATTGTGATTTTAGTTTTTATTACTCTGATTATTAATAAAGTTGAACTATTGATCACAAGTTTATTGGCTATTCCCTTATGCCTGTTCATGCCTATTGCCATTTTCTCTTTGGGATTGTCTGAATTTTTAAAATTGATTTGTAGGAGTCTTTAATCAATTATGCTAATGTCTCTGTGTCACTTATGTTGCAAATATCTTCAATCCTAAGCCTTCCTTTTTGACTCTTTTAATAATGTTACAAATGAGCAAGACTTCTTTATTTTGATGTAGTCCAATTTATCAATTTCTTCATTTGTATTTAGTGCTATTTTTGTCTTGTTTAAGTAATCTTTTCCTAACTCAAAGTTTATAAAGATATTTTCCTAAATTATCTTACATAAAGTTTCTTGTTTTATTTTTCACATTTACATCTATGCTCAGTCTGGAATTATTTTTTGTATATGGTATGGTTAGGGGTCAATATTTATCTTTTCTCAGATGGATATTCAATTAACCCATCACCATTTATTAAAATAGGCCTTGCTTAGCCCACTGCTTTCCAGTGCCAGCTTTGTCATTAATCATTTGTTCATACATATGGGGGTCTGTATCTCTGTAAGCTTTTCTGTTCTTTGGTTACATTCATATTAATATATCAGGAATTGAGAGGATAGAAGTCCAGTTCCTTTGAGAGCTTGTCAATTTCTGCTTCAGTCTGACTTCTGAAGCAGCCCTTTGGGTTCCTCATGAACTCCTGGTGCATTTAGTAGGGCCGTTCTTCATTAGCCAGCCTTGAGCCACAGCTTCTGTTCTTCCAGCCTGTAATTCAGCTGAAAGCTCTGCATAGCTTCCATCTTCTCAGCCATCCCTTTCAAATTACTTGAAATTGGTAGATGGCTTGAGGGATGAATGGCCCCAAATGTCCAACTTACTTCTCTGGTATCTCAGCACCCAAAGTCCTCACTGGCTTGAAAGCTTCCCAGTGGTTCAAACCAATTTTTTTTTGTTATTGTTTTATCTAACTTACCTATGTACTTGTCCTCAGATGGAAGGATGGTCTAAAACCAATGAGTCCATCATTGCCAGAAACAAAACTACTTTTGCTGAATTTTGGATTATTTGATGTAAGAATTTCTATATGATGACTGCAGAAAGGGTTGACATATCTGTCTATTTAAAAAACTATTTTGAAGAATATTTATATGTAGATACATGTTATGTCAATTAACCTAAAATCCCATGACGGGGAGGGGCGGTGGAGAAAAGTCTTTGAAAATAATAATTACAGACACTCATTATTCTCTTTCATGGGAAATAATAGCCTAACACAGTAGTAAGTCCTCAGCTTTCTTTTTTCTTTTGTTTACAAATCACTGCTCATAACCGATGCTTTATTCCACATTTTATTCCTTGTCCATTTTATTACACTTGTGTTTTACAGTTATATGGTATTAGGAATGATTGTATGTTCTTTCAATGGTGGGACATAACACAAAGATGCTCAGAAAGATAAAAATCTTTATTACCCACAGCTTGAAATGAGAAAAGGCTGCCATGCAAGGCCACACAGGGGTTGCACCCAGGGAGAGGGTAAAAGCAAGCTGGAAATGTAAAAGGCAGTTTAAATATGGCAAAGGAGGTGGGGTTAGCTAGGTTTTGCAGACTCCCTGTGGATTGGTTAGTCTAAATAATTTCACAGGCTTTTGGGGGGCATAAGAGCTGTCCCTGACTGTTTGGTATCTGGCCCAGGGGTGATTTGGGCAGGTGTAAAATGGTTCTGGAGTGTGAGATACGATAAGAGGAGTGGTTGCAATGCAGATTTTAAAAGCTGCTTAAGCAGGGTAACTGACAGGCATGTGTCCAGGGCCTCAAAACTGTGTTGAGATAGTGCTTTAAAGACAATTAGATTACCTGGCACATCCAACTTCAACACCTATGTCCCTGCTGTTATCTTTTATCTTTGCTATCTTATACCTTTCTTAATTTCCAGCTCTTTTTAATTGGAGGGGGCACTTTTATCTTGTAGGGTGTAAAGAATTCAGTCATAAGATTTAACTGCAACAATTGCTAGGACCCTGTTTGTTTTCTTTTTTTTTTTTTAGTTTTTTTTTTTTTTTTTTTTTTTTTTTTTTTTAATCATCATTTTATTGAGATATATTCACATACCACGCAGTCATACAAAACAAATTGTACTTTCGATTGTTTACAGTACCATTACATAGTTGTACATTCATCACCTAAATCAATCCCTGACACCTTCATTAGCACACACACAAAAATAACAAGAATAATAATTAGAGTGAAAAAGAGCAATTGAAGTAAAAAAGAACACTAGGTACCTTTGTCTGTTTGTTTGCTTCCCCTACTTTTCTACACATCGATCCATAAACTAGACAAAGTGGAGTTTGGTCCTTATGGCATTCCCAATCCCACTGTCACCCCTCATAAGCTACATTTTTACACAACTGTCTTCGAGATTCATGGGTTCTGGGTTGTAGTTTAATAGTTTCAGGTATCCACCACCAGCTACCCCAATTCTTTAGAACCTAAAAAAGGTTGTCTAAAGTGTGCGTAAGAGTGCCCACCAGAGTGATCTCTCGGCTCGTTTTGGAATCTCTCTGCCACTGAAGCTTATTTCATTTCCTTTCACATCCCCCTTTTGGTCAAGAAGATGTTCTCCATCCCACGATGCCGGGTCTACATTCCTCCCCGGGAGTCATATTCCACGTTGCCAGGGAGATTCACTTCCCTGGGTGTCTGATCCCACGTAGGGGGGAGGGCAGTGATTTCACCTTTCAAGTTGGCTTAGCCAGAGAGAGAGGGCCACATCTGAGCAACAAAGAGGCATTCAGGAGGAGACTCTTAGGCACAAATACAGGGAGGCCTAGCCTCTCCTTTGCAGCAACCGTCTTCCCAAGGGTAAAACTTATGGTAGAGGGCTCAACCCATCAAACCACCAGTCCCCTATGTCTGTGGTCATGTTAGCAACCATGGAGGTGGGGTAGGCGAATACCCCTACATTCTCCACAGGCTCCTCAGGGGGCACTACATCGTTTTTTTTTTGTTTGTTTTTTTTTTTTTTTCCTTGTTTGTCTTTTTTCTTTTTTTTTTTTTTTTTAACTTTCCCTTCTTTTTTCAAATCAACTGTATGAAAAAAAAGTTAAAAAGAAAACAAACATACAATAAAAGAACATTTCAAAGAGACCATAGCAAGGGAGTAAGAAAAAGACAACTAACCTAAGATAACTGCTTAACTTCCAACATGTTCCTACTTTACCCCAAGAAAGTTACATACTATAGCAACATTTCAGTGAACTTGTTCCTACTACATCCATCAGAAATTAACAGACCATAGTCATTTCTGGGCATCCCCAGAACGTTAAATAGCTTATCTGTTCTTCTTGGATTATTGTTCCCCCTTCCTTAATTGCTCTCTACTGCTAGTTCCCCTACATTCTACATTATAAACCATTTGTTTTACATTTTTCAAAGTTCACATTAGTGGTAGCATATAATATTTCTCTTTTTGTGCCTGGCTTATTTCGCTCAGCATTATGTCTTCAAGGTTCATCCATGTTGTCATATGTTTCACCAGATCATTCCTTCTTACTGCCGCGTAGTATTCCATCGTGTGTATATACCACATTTTATTTATCCACTCATCTGTTGATGGACATTTGGGTTGTTTCCATCTCTTGGCAATTGTGAATAATGCTGCTATGAACATTGGCGTGCAGATATCTGTTCGTGTCACTGCTTTCCGATCTTCCGGGTATATCCCGAGAAGTGCAATCGCTGGATCGAATGGTAGCTCTATCTCTAGTTTTCTAAGGAACTGCCAGACTGACTTCCAGAGTGGCTGAACCATTATACAGTCCCACCAACAATGAATAAGAGTTCCAATTTCTCCACATCCCCTCCAGCATTTGTAGTTTCCTGTTTGTTTAATGGCAGCCATTCTAACCGGTGTTAGATGGTATCTCATTGTGGTCTTAATTTGCATCTCTCTAATAGCTAGTGAAGCTGAACATTTTTTCATGTGTTTCTTGGCCATTTGTGTTTCCTCTTCAGAGAACTGTCTTTTCATATCTTTTGCCCATTTTATAATTGGGCTGTCTGTACTATTGTCATTGAGTTGTAGGATTTCTTTGTATATGCAAGATATCAGTCTTTTGTCAGATACATGGTTTCCAAAAATTTTTTCCCATTGAGTTGGCTGCCTCTTTACCTTTTTGAGAAATTCCTTTGAGGTGCAGAAACTTCTAAGCTTGAGGAGTTCCCATTTATCTATTTTCTCTTTTGTTGCTTGTGCTTTGGGTGTAAAGTCTAGGAAGTGGCCTCCTAATACAAGGTCTTGAAGATGTTTTCCTACATTATCTTCTAGGAGTTTAATGGTACTTTCTTTTATATTGAGATCTTTGGTCCATTTTGAGTTAATTTTTGTGTAGGGGGTGAGGTAGGGGTCCTCTTTCATTCTTTTGGATATGGATATCCAACTCTCCCAGCCCCATTTGTTGAAAAGACCATTATGGCTCAGTTCGGTGACTTTGGGGGCCTTATCAAAGATCAGTCGGCCATAGATCTGAGGGTCTATCTCTGAATTCTCAATTCGATTCCATTGATCTATATGTCTATCTTTGTGCCAGTACCATGCTGTTTTGGCAACTGTGGCTTTATAATAAGCTTCAAAGTCAGGGAGTGTAAGTCCTCCCACTTCGTTTTTCTTTTTTAAAGTGTCTTTAGCAATTCGAGGCATCTTCCCTTTCCAAATAAATTTGATAACTAGCTTTTCCAAGTCTGCAAAGTAGGTTGTTGGAATTTTGATTGGGATTGCATTGAATCTGTAGATGAGTTTGGGTAGAATTGACATCTTAATGACATTTAGCCTTCCTATCCATGAACATGGAATATTTCTCCATCTTTTAAGGTCCCCTTCTATTTCTTTTAGTAGAGTTATGTAGTTTTCTTTGTATAGGTCTTTTACATCTTTGGTTAAGTTTATTCCTAGGTACTTGATTTTTTTAGTTGCTATTGAAAATGGTATCTTTTTCTTGAGTGTCTCTTCAGTTTGTTCATTTCTAGCATATAGAAACATTACTGACTTATGTGCATTAATCTTGTATCCCGCTACTTTGCTAAATTTGTTTATTAGCTCTAGTAGGTGTATCGTTGATTTCTCAGGGTTTTCTAGATATAAGATCATATCATCTGCAAACAATGACAGTTTTACTTCTTCTTTTCCAATTTGGATGCCTTTTATTTCTTTGTCTTGCCGGATTGCCCTGGCTAGCACTTCCAGCACAATGTTGAATAACAGTGGTGACAGCGGGCATCCTTGTCTTGTTCCTGATCTTAGAGGGAAGGCTTTCAGTCTCTCACCATTGAGTACTATGCTGGCTGTGGGTTTTTCATATATGCTCTTTATCATGTTGAGGAAGTTTCCTTCAATTCCTACCTTTTGAAGTGTTTTTATCAAAAACGGATGTTGGATTTTGTCAAATGCTTTTTCAGCATCTATTGAGATGATCAATTGATTTTTCCCTTTCGAGTTTTTAATGTGTTGTAATACATTGATTGTTTTTCTTATGTTGAACCATCCTTGCATGCCTGGAATGAACCCCACTTGGTCATGGTGTATGATTTTTTTAATGTGTCTTTGGATTCGATTTGCAAGTATTTTGTTGAGGATTTTTGCATCTATATTCATTAGGGAGATTGGCCGGTAGTTTTCCTTTTTTGTAGCATCTTTGCCTGGTTTTGGTATTAGATTGATGTTAGCTTCATAAAATGAATTAGGTAGTGTTCCATTTTTTTCAATGTTTTGAAAGAGTTTGAGTAAGATTGGTGTCAGTTCTTTCTGGAAAGTTTGGTAGAATTCCCCTGTGAAGCCATCTGGCCCTGGGCATTTATTTGTGGGAAGATTTTTGATGACTGATTGGATCTCTTTGCTTGTGATGGGTTGGTTGAGGTCTTCTATTTCTTCTCTGGTCAGTCTAGGTTGTTCATATGTTTCCAGGAAATTGTCCATTTCTTCTACATTATCCAGTTTGTTGCCATACAGTTGTTCATAATATCCTCTTATAATTTTTTTAATTTCTTCAGGATCTGCAGTTATGTCACCTTTTTCATTCATTATTTTGTTTATATGGGTCTTCTCTCTTTTTGATTTTGTCAGTCTAGCTAGGGGCTTGTCAATCTTGTTGATCTTCTCAAAGAACCAACTTTTGGTGATATTTATCCTTTCTATTGTTTTTTTGTTCTCTATGTCATTTATTTCTGCTTTAATCCTTGTTATTTCTTTTCTTGTACTTGGTTTAGGATTGGTTTGCTGTTCATTTTCTAGCTTCTTCAGTTGATCCATTAGTTCTTTGATTTTGGCTCTTTCTTCCTTTTTAATATATGCGTTTAGTGCTATAAATTTCCCCCTTAGCACTGCTTTTGCTGCATCCCATAGGTTTTGGTATGTTGTGTTCTCATTTTCATTCGTCTCTATATATTTAGCAATTTCTCTTGCTATTTCTTCTTTAACCCACTGATTGTTTAGGAGTGTGTTGTTTAACCTCCAGGTATTTGTGAATTTTCTAAGTCTCTGATGGTTATTGACTTCTAATTGTATTCCATTGTGGTCAGAGAATGTGCTTTGAATAATTTCAATCTTTTTAAATTTATTGAGGCTTGTTTTATGTCCCAGCATATGATCTATTCTGGAGAAAGTTCCGTGAGCACTAGAAAAGTATGTGTATCCTGTTGATTTGGGATGTAATGTCCTGTAGATGTCTGTTAAATCTAATTCATTTATCAGATTGTTTAGGTTTTCAATTTCCTTATTGGTCTTCTGTCTGGTTGATCTATCTATAGGAGAGAGTGATGTGTTGAAGTCTCCCACAATTATTGTGGAAACATCAATTGCTTCCTTTAGTTTTGCCAATGTTTCTCTCATGTATTTTGTGGCACCTTGATTGGGTGCATAGACATTTACGATTGTTATTTCTTCTTGCTGAATTGCCCCTTTTATTAGTATGTAGTGGCCTTCTTTGTCTCTCAAAACATCCCTGCATTTGAAGTCTATTTTATCTGAGATTAATATTGCTACACCTGCTTTCTTTTGGCTGTAGCTTGCATGAAATATTTTTTTCCATCCTTTCACTTTCAGTTTCTTTGTGTCCCTGTGTCTAAGATGAGTCTCTTGTATGCAACATATTGATGGTTCATTTTTTTTGATCCATTCTGCGAATCTATATCTTTTAATTGGGGAGTTTAATCCATTTACATTCAACGTTAAAACCGTGAAGGCATTTCTTGAATCGGCCATCTTATCCTTTGGATTATGTTTGCCATATTTTTCCCTCTCTCTATTAATATCCTTTATTGTACCCATACCGAATCTCTTTAGTACTGAACCTTTCTCCAGGTCTCTCTGTCCTGTCTTTGTTTCTCTGTCTGTAGGGCTCCCTTTAGTATCTCCAGTAGGGCAGGTCTCTTGTTAGCAAATTCTCTCAGCATTTCTTTGTCTGTGAAAAATTTAAGCTCTCCCTCAAATTTGAAGGAGAGCTTTGCTGGATAAAGTATTCTTGGCTGGAAATTCCTCTCACTCAGAATTTTAAATATATCGTGCCACTGCCTTCTCGCCTCCATGGTGGCTGCTGAGTAGTCACTACTTAGTCTTATGCTGTTTCCTTTGTATGTGGTGAATTGCTTTTCTCTTGCTGCTTTCAGAACTTGCTCCTTCTCTTCTATGTTTGACAGTGTGATCAGTATATGTCTCGGAGTGGGTTTTTTTGGATTTATTCTATTTGGAGTTCGCTGAGCATTTATGATTTGTGTATTTATGTTGTTTAGAAGATTTGGGAAGTTTTCCCCAACAATTTCTTTGAATACTCTTCCTAGACCTTTACCCTTTTCTTCCCCTTCTGGGACACCAATGAGTCTTATATTCGGACGTTTCATATTATCTATCATATCCCTGAGGTCCATTTCGAGTTTTTCAATTTTTTTCCCCATTCTTTCTTTTATGCTTTCATTTTCCATTCTGTCATCTTCCAGGTCACTGATTCGTTGTTCAACTTCCTCTAGTCTTGTACTATGAGTGTCCAGAATCTTTTTAATTTGGTCAACAGTTTCTTTAATTTCCATAAGATCATCCATTTTTTTATTTAGTCTTGCAATGTCTTCTTTATGCTCTTCTAGGGTCTTCTTGATTTCCTTCATATCCCGTACTAGGGTCTCATTGTTCATCTTTAGTTCTTTGAGTAGCTGCTCTAGGTGTGTCTCTTCTGGTCTTTTGATTTGGGTGCTTGGGCTTGGGTTATCCATATCGTCTGGTTTTTTCATATGCTTTATAATTTTCTGTTGTTTTTGGCCTCGTGGCATTTGCTGACCTTGATAGGGTTCTTTTAGGGTTTGTAGACCAGTTGAAGTCCTTATCTCTAATTTATCAGATCTACAGCTTCGTGGAGTACACTTTCTCTAACTAACCAGCAGGTGGCGTCCACGAGCCACCTGTTCTCCACAAGCCAGATCTCCCCTGCTTAGCCTTTTTGGTGAGTGGGGGAGTGAGTCTTGTGGGGCCCAATTGGTGTCCCAAGCTTGCGTGTGTAGTTGGTGTTGCCTGCCCTGTATGTGGGGCGTGTTTCTGGGCAGTCGGGGAGGGGGGGTGGCCCTAACAATCAAATCTCCCTGATGATCCTAGAGTTTTAAAGCTACTGCAATAGTCTAATCCTTCAGTTCAGTCCTTCCACAGTTTGTCTCTGCCACTGACCCACAAGTCTTTGGTATTGGCGTATGGCTCCTGAGACTTGCAAGTGGGCCCCTCTTCCAGGCTGTGAACCCCGGGTCCTCTGTTGAGGGATGACTGTGCTATGTCGCAGGTGAGTGCCGTCCCCCCAGGGCAGTTCTGGGCTGCTGGGCTGTGTTGGGAGGCTCCCAGTCTGCTCAAATGATGGCTGAATGGGGCTCTGTTAATTCACACTGCTCCCCCTTCCCAGCTCTGGGACATTCAGCTGAGGTTGCAGGGAAGGCTAATGTCCACGCCCAGTTTTGTGGTGTGTGCCTGTTATTTGAAGCACTTCCGTCACACTGGGTTGTCTGGGGCAGCTCTGGGCTATGGGGCTGGCGATGGGCAGGAGTGTTTCCTGTCCACCAGGATGGTGGCTGTGAGCGGACACCCCCCTTTTCTTGGGAAGTTGTGTTGTTTAGTGAATTTTCTCAGCCACTGGATTATTGCCTTTTGTCTCAGAGCTCTCTTAGTTCTGCTCTTGACTTGACGTGCCCAAATTTCAATTCTTTGAAGCTTTCTGTATTGAGCTTCTTAGAGTAATTGTTTTAGAAAAAGCAAAAAGGATTTAAAAAAAAAAAAAAAAAAAAAACAAAACGGCCCTCCTCAGAGATCTAATGGGTTATTGAAATGCTAATAGACAAAGCAACCAGGGCCATTAAGGAAAAGTGCCCAGGGCAGAGAGATCAGCCTTGCTTCGGGATTTGCATATGCGCCTCAAGGCCTGATCTCCGCCCTTCCCCTTTCTGTGTTCACCAGAACTCCAAAAATCCTCTGCTTTTATTTTGGAGTTTTTCGTGTTGTTTTTTTTCTATGCCTGTCTCCTCTCTGCTGGGCTGGCTGCTCTCAGAGTCTCTGGTGTCTGGCCTCAGTCTATCTATGGTTGGAGTTTGAATCAGTAGAATGAGTTTCCGGTAAGAGCAGCCACTGCAATTCTCCCTTCTCCTTCCTGGAGCTGACAGCCCCTCCTCCCCCGGGACTGAGCCTGGCAGGGAGGGGCGCGGGTCCCCTGGCCGCAAAAACTTACAGATTTCGCTGATCTCAGCAGTTCCACGTTTTCATGAGTGTTGTATGAAGTATGCCCAAAGACAGATTGCTCTGTGGTGTCCAGTCCACGCAGTTCCTGGCTTTTTACCTACTTTCCTGGAGGAGTAACTAAAACATACAGCTCACCAGTCTGCCATCTTGCCCCGCCTCTCCCCTGTTTGTTTTCAATGGTGCACTGTTACATCAGCAGGGGAAGCTATTGGAAGCCAGAAACATTACCCTGAGAAAAGAAGGACTCCCAGCCCACTAGCCCTATCATTAGTCAAAACCTCAAAATTGGCTAATATCTAACATAACTCTATCCATCAAAGACTTAGTAGAAAACATAAGGCACATTTGAATTAGCATTTTGTTTAAAAGTATCGAAAGGGATAACTTATGTGGACCACATGGGACAGTGCAGCAAAACTAGAGGAACTGCAAGGCGGTTCAAGAGCTAGAAGCAGCAGCAGAGCTTTCACATCCCTTGGGACCAAAAGGAGGAGTAAAGCAAGAGGTTACTGGAAACAGGAAGGAGAAAGAGACATATACAATATTTACCGTGTGAAAGAGCAGTCAGTGTCAATAAACACAACCAGCTTATGTCAACCTCACAGGGAGAAAACAAGCGGAATGAATAGCCTGACCTCAATTTCTGCCCTCTGATCTCCTGCCAGCGTACCTCACCAGCCAAACCCAACAGAAGGCTGACTGCACAGGAGGCCACTGAGACAGTCAGCAAGTGTCAGGCTTGCAGGGCACAGAGGAGAGCAGAGAAGGGTAGAGAGCAGATCTGGAGAGACACGTGCAAGATATCTGGCACGGTCCACATAGCATGTACTTAGGTTCACTTTTGTCCTTTATCAGGGTGAAAACTTGTGGCCCTACCATGGAAGATGCATAAAGTTCCACCATCATGACTTAATGTCAGTTCAGTCACACTCCCACATGATACAAAATGCTTCCTACAACCTGTGCTCGTCATATAATGTAGTAGAAGAAAAAAAAAGGGAGAAAGGAAGCAATTGAGTCATACAAAAATAGCTACTATAATTCCTTTTTTTTTGTAGCTGATCATGAGATTTACGTTGGAAATCATAGTGAACCTCCGCCATCAACTCGAAGGTTCCCCAACACTCTGCATCACTGCAACTGATTCAAATCTGTGTTCCTACACATCTGTTTCCTCGATAGTCTTGTCTTTATTGGATTGACAAAATTTTCTGCAGATATGGATTATTGGCTATGAGAGTTTGCAGGTACCCCAGAGAATCCCCTGCATTCCACAGATAGGCTTGCTTGACCTTTTGGTACAGCAGCAACCCAAATTCACCCCTGGGAATTGGAATCAATCACCAGGACTACGATCTGCTTTTTTGTTGCTGCAAAAAGAATAAGGATTTTAAGCACGAGATGGAACGTTTGATTTCCAATTCATTAGATCCATTTCCCTGGCTCATGGTGACACCATTCTTCCCTTAGGTGCTAGGACTCCAAAGGCACGGAGCCCTTGGGATTCATCCAATGGGTTATTAGGAATGATATTAAAAGGGTTCATGGTTCCCAGGCCTATTCACCATGGATATGTGAAAAACAGCAAATATCAAATCCTACAGGAAATCTCTTCAAGGGACAGGGTATTGTTCAACTAGCCAGCACTACAAGTGAAATGATTCCACCATTCTTTGGAGCCAGATGCTCCTGGATGATGGGGCATGTGGTAGACCAGTGAATTCCATGGAATTGAGGCCTTTGAGGCATTTTCTTTGCCATAAAATACATCCACTCTTTAAGCAATTTGTGTGGAATTCTGTTGTGATGAGTAGAAGTATTTTGCAGAAGGCAGGTGGGGAAAGCATACTATATCTAGCATATAAATCTGTACTTATGAGATCAAAGTGTTGTGCCCTCCATAAAGGGAAGGTTCAATGCAATTGTCCTGTCCTGAAGAATAACCGGTCTCCCTGTGGAAATGGTGCTATACCTGGAGATCAGCATTATCTTCTGCTGTTGCTAAGTGGGTACTTAGCAGTTGTGGTGATTTGAGGCTAAATGTATCTCAGAAAACCTGCTCTTAATCCATTGTAAGCAGGACCCTTTGATGAGGTTACTTCAGTCAAGGTGTGACCCAGCCAATCAGGATGGGTCTTTATCCTATTACTGGAGTCCTTTGTTTGTAGAATGAAATTTAGACAGAGAGAAAGCCACAGGAAGCAAGAAGCTGGATGTTAATGGAAACTGCAAGAGAAGAGAGAGACCCAGAGATGCTGTCATGTGCCTTGCCATGTGACAAGCTAAGGACCAAAGATTGCCAGCAGGCAGCCCCAGAATGCCACAGACTTTGAGAAGAAAGCATCACTTTGATGATGCCTTGATTTGGACTTTTTCCAGGCTCCAGCAAGTCAATTCCCATTGTTGAACCTGATCCATTTCATGGTATTTACTTGAGCAGCCTAGAACTAAAATAGCACTGATGGTAGCCAGGTCAGATTTGCTAAGACATGCCTCTATCCCTGTCTCCATCCCTATCCCATGAACTTTGCAGTTAGCCCATTTAATAAACAATTGGATGGCTAGGAGAAAAGGATGGCATCTATTTGATAAGCCATGTTATCTACCTGAATATAGCCTTTTCTCTTATGGATGTCCTCTGATGGGCATTTAGGTGAAATATGAAGATCTTCATACACTATGTCCAGTACATCTGTCTGTATATCTCTCACCAAGATTTGTTATGAATATTCCAGTGCTCCATGACTCTGGCTAAAAATAAACCAGTTAGCTATTACCTATGAATCATTGTAGATACCTGTTATAATGTAATATCCCATGAATTCACAGGTGTGGGCTGAGAGAGATATAGTGAAACATTAGCAGCTGGTACTATATGAGTCTGAGCTGCCTACACATTCTTTATTGTCCATCCCATATTTATTGTGTCTATTTTATAATTAAATGCTAGTTTGCACATCTAATTATATGATTTGGTTGATTAGATAGTACCTAGTCCATGATGTTTGCTTTGAGTTGACTAGTCACTTGGTGTCTTAGGGTCTGCCATTCAGTTTCTACCAGGGCTATTAGCAAGGCAGGAGTTGTATATCAAGTAGTTGTTTTCAGAGAATAGCCAGACCTTACTGTAAAACCCTTGAGGTCCCTTGGGGTCAGCACTGTGGCTTTCCTGTTGGGCCTTGCACAGGTTCTATACAACGTTTCTCCAAGCCACCACACCCATCTTTTCATTTCTAGAGAATTTCTGATAAACACCATCATCACAGATCCCTGTGAGTTAAAACATCCTGTATACCATTCCATTCTTCTGGTTTATTGTGATAATTTTCTACCTTTCTCACAAATGTGAACCATACAACTCTGGGAACTCATTATTCACACTGAAATCAAGAAACCCAATTGCATAGCAGCATCCCTTCATATCATCTTCAAGGATATTATTGGCTTCCTCACCAAGTATTTACTTATGCCTTAATGTCTTGGTGCAAAGATTGTTTTTCTGGATCCTCTCAGGAAAACAGTTAGAAGGTGACTGAGCAGGTTTCACATAGCAGGTCCATTCCAAAATTCCCATTTCCCTAAAACTTTGGAATCTATCCGATGCACTATGCCAGGAAAGTTCCAGCATATTAACTCTGCTAACTGTAGGCTTCATTCAGTCCAGACTTGTTATCCCACCTAGTGCCATTTTCAGGTCCTAAAGCCTACCCTTTACTTCTCAAATATAGAGCCAGGGCTCCCATATCAATATTATTGGAATCTGCCCCACTGAGTCTTACAGTTTCTCTCCTTTGGTATAATACCCTTAAAATCCACTTCCCACATTCTTCCCAGGCTTCTTCTAATACTGATTAGCAAGATTTTTTTTTCAATGCTTTGCATTAAACCGATTTATCCCTAACCAGGTTTATTCCTCTCTGATTAGGCTATTGTGGACTCTAAGTATCATATAGGCTGGACACAATGAGTGGTGGTGCTTCCTGAGAAGAATCAGCAATACTTGCTTGTCAGTTAAAATTTTATATTCTGAGAAGGGCTACCTCTGTAGGAAGGGGATATTTTGAGATTTGAGGTTTCTAGTTCTGTCAATACACATCTAGATGATCTTTTTCCATAGATCTGGGCCAAACTTTTTTTTTTTTTTTTTTAATCTTCATTTTATTGAGATATATTCACATACCATGCAGTCATACAAAACAAATCGTACTTTCGATTGTTTACAGTACCATTACATAGTTGTACATTCATCACCTAAATCAATCCCTGACACCTTCATAGCACACACACAAAAATAACAAGAATAATAATTAGAGTGAAGAAGAGCAATTGAAGTAAAAAAGAACACTGGGTACCTTTGTCTGTTTGTTTCCTTCCCCTATTTTTCTACTCATCCATCCATAAACTAGACAAAGTGGAGTGTGGTCCTTATGGCTTTCCCAATCCCATTGTCACCCCTCATAAGCTACATTTTTATACAACTGTCTTCGAGATTCATGGGTTCTGGGTTGTAGTTTGATAGTTTCGGGTATCCACCACCAGCTACCCCAATTCTTTGGAACCTAAAAAGGGTTGTCTAAAGTGTGCGTAACAGTGCCCACCAGAGTGACCTCTCGGCTCCTTTTGGAATCTCTCTGCCACTGAAGCTTATTTCATTTCCTTTCACATCCCCCTTTTGGTCAAGAAGATGTTCTCCGTCCCACGATGCCGGGTCTACATTCCTCCCCGGGAGTCATATTCCACGTTGCCAGGGAGATTCACTCCCCTGGGTGTCCTATCCCACGTAGGGGGGAGGGCAGTGATTTCACCTTTCAAGTTGGCTTAGCCAGAGAGAGAGTGGGCCAAACTTCTTAGGCACTAGCATGGGGACATGGCGTGGTGGAGTATTGAAGCAACACAGCAACTCACGCCTTCCAATTAGACCCAGGGCCCGGACCTCACACCTGCAATTTGAAGGTGACGGAGAGAGTGTATGGATCTCCAAGTGTGTTCTTAATTTTGTATTTATAGATCTTATATGACTTTTCTTTGTGTACATTATTACAGTATAATAGAAGAACCCAGGTAATTAGTTACTGTTATACTACTATTGATTATTGTTGTGATTGCAGCTAAGCAGTGACTCAGATCTTTGATATCCCCATGCTTTGTCCCACACCTGCATTTTATGTCACGCCACCATCAGTGATGATTTGTGTAATCACAATACCACCCCATGCTATATAGCACCTATGTCCAATCAATGTCCTATTTGCTCCCCTCCCCACCCAGCAAGGGGTTAATCCTGCAGTACTCTAATATATGACTGATACACACCAGAATCCAATTTTGCGGGTCTCTTTCCCGAGGCCATTTCAGTACAAATCACTGTATCACTCGGAACCTGCAGGAAACAGATGGCAAACTCAAATTAGGATAATTTGAGGAGAGTTTATTTACAAAGTGACTAATTACAAAGGTTTGGGTGAGGAGTAAGGAAACCACAAGAGGTATTTCAGGAACTTGGAGGTAGCAGCAGCAGAGCTGTTAGCATTAACCAAGAAGAGATAAAGGGCTGGAGGGCTCTCCAGCCAGCCTGAGGCTACATCAATTAGAGGAATGAGAAGGATAAATCCCTTAACTCAGATCTCATCCAGGCCAGACTTTTGCCTCCTGGCCCATTCTTTCCAGGGCTCAGCTCAAAAATCATCACCTCAAAAAATTCCTTGTTCAGTCTAACTAAATTAGCTCGACCAGCCCCCTCCCCCTCATTTTTTTTTTTAAACAGTACTTATCAGCATTTGGCATTATCTTATGTACTTCTCCCACCACAATTTTACATTCCAGTATAATTCCATGAAGGCAGGAGTCATGCATATCTTATTCTTTGTTGTATCCTCAGCAACCAGAAGAGTGCCTGGCATATAACAGCTAGTCAATAAATTGGGTAAATGGAGTGAATGAAGAAAATATTTTTTTAAAAGAAAGGTGATGAGAAACTAAGGCAAATAGTAATCATGTATTGGAGGGAGGAAAATCAGAGAAAGAGGCTAAAGAGAGTTTTAGATTAGAACTGGGAAAAGAAGGGGAAGGAACTATAGATGATGCCATGTTGTCCAACATAGAAGAATGGAGGGATTTTTAATGGTTTTGTGGACAATTTGCAAATTGGAGCTGTATTGAGGAAAATTTTATACATTTAGTCTTGGAAATGTTTAAGGTAGTTTTGAGTCCTATAAGTGAAATGTTGTAAAACATGGAAATAAGAAAGTGGCCCTCAAAAGATTATTTTGGGAATCAATAGCATAGAAATTATATGGGTGCCAACACACACATATATATGTCTGATATGTCTGATGTCCTTTTCAAAGCAAGCCACATCAATAATGAATCAACAGGCATTTACTGAAATCCATCTGCAGGCCCAGCATCCCTCCATGTACCACCAATTTGTTCTCATAATGTACTAACAGCATGTTTATTTTGGAAACTTTACAATCTAGCACACCGACTTAGGTCGAGAACAAGTTAAATCATTCCCTTTTCTGAAACATATTCAGATATCAATATAGTAAAATTAAGAAACAAAAACTTGCATACTTCAATAAATGAAGTGAAGGAAAACAAAAGGAAAAAATGAAAAAGGAAAAAAAAAGGAAGAAAACACTGAGCGTTGAGTCCAGACCGTAACACATGCTGGCTATCTTAGTTTTCCAAGCACTGCTGTGATAAAGTACCATAGATGAGTTGGTCTAAGCAATAGGAATTTATTGTCTAACAGTTCTGGAGTTTAGAAGTCCGAAATCAAGGTGTCAGCCAGGCCACGCTTCCTCCGAAGTCTGTCGGGTTCTGGCCGTGTCTTGGCAGCAATCCACGATATAACTCAGTCTCTGGCTCTGTCCCGTGGCTTTCTCTCTGTGTCTGCATCAGTCAGTCACTTGTGTCTTGGTCCAAATTTCCTCTCCTTATAACAGCTCTTGTCATACAGGATCAGGGCTCACTCTAATCCAATTTGGCCTCATCTTAACCAATAACATCTTCAGCGACCCTATTTACAAGTGAGTTTGCATTTACAGGTCCAGGGTTAAGACTCGAGTACCTCTTTTGGGGAGACCCAGTTCAGTCCATAACCTCATCCTTGTGCTAGGCTAATTTCACGGAATGTCCCCTTGAATTCTTATACCAGCTGCTGGAGCTAGATACTATTAATTCTTGATTTACAGATGTTTCAAGTGAGGTTGAGAGATGATGGGCAAGCTTTCTAAAGTCATTTCATTCCAAATCTCATATATTTTCCATCACACTCTAGTTCTTCCACATGAGAAGAAAGGATGTAAGCAAGCATTCATCATGTTTTAACTACATATTAACAAACAAGAACTGACACCCTTACCCTGTTAAAAATAACAACTATTTATTTCCACTGCCTTGCTAATCTCCTTCCGACCATGTTCCACCATCGCAATTGAAGCTGACTGTGCTTTATTTCAGTTTACTTGAGCCAGTCTTGGTGACTCTTGGACTTTTTCCTCACCCCAAAGTTGGTCCCTCCTGGAATGGTCTTTCTCCCATCCATTTTTGTTTTCTTTCTCAGGCCATCTCCTTTGTCCTGTCCTTTCTGCCTTCTGACATGCCCGTCCTCCCCTTCAGCCTCCCAAGTCACCTCAGGGCTGCAGAGGGCCTGGAGCCAGAATGGGCTGCCAAGCAAGGATGGAAGTCAGAGTGATGTCTGCAGCCTGAACAGATCTTGAAGGAGCTAGATCTTCTCTGATGCAGACATTTTAAACTCCATCCACTTAATCATTTGATACACCATTTGAATCTCGAAATAATTCTCATTTTCTAATAGCTTTTAATTATTCACACCATGTTTGGCACAGATATTTGACATGCGATGATGAATACAGTTGTTCTGGTCCTTGAAGAGTGGCAGTGTTAAGGGAGATATGCAGACGTGCTTGTGTGGATGTTACAGAAGCACTGGGAGGTGATTAATTCATCCCGTAGATGTCAAAGGAAGTCTTCAGAGAGGAGAGGGCACTTGAAGTTGACCTTGAAGAGTGATTAACATTTGTCGGTTAGTAGTGCTGTGTTGGAAGAAAGCAAAGGGTGACAAGTTATATAGGAAATATAGATTACAGTCTTTGTAGGCAGGAGACATACCTGAGAATTCATTGTAAGAATTCCAATTTCTGCCTCAAATTGCCTTATCAATGTGGTTTTGATTACAACACAACAGTCTAGTTACTTAAAGGATTATTGAACCTACAGATACTGATTCTTTTGGTAGGCCTGTGCACTACCTCTATTTTAAAATGTGAAATGTCTTCTGGTTTCTCTTTATAGTGAAGTGCATGTTGGCATTTTTCTGAAAAGTTAACATTTGATGCAGGCCAGATTTTTCTTTTGTAACCAGCTTTAAAATATAACTTCTACTTCTGAAATTTGAGAGGAACAATTTCTTTGTTATGGACAAATCATTTTGGAATGCAATACAACTTTAGTTTATTTGACCCTAAATCTTCCTCCTCCTACTGATTTCCTTATTGAGTGGCAGTTTCCATTGCCATAAAAAATTAGCTATTTTCCTGCACAATCTTAACACATTTCCTGGACTTGAAATGCATTGGGACATCACTGATATTCTCTGATGTTCTAATGCTCTTGTTTGCCATTTACCTTCCATCATTTGATTACTCTCCTAGTGCAAACACTCTATTGTGTGGAGACAGCAGAATAGTAATCCTTCATGTTTATTCTAACTGCCTGCCATTACCTTTTATTCTGTAAAAGCTGTTTGGGAATATGACTTCAGTGGCTAGTTACTGGGAAAATTACAATGTGCTTTCTGGAAACCTATCAAAGAAAGACAAATCTCACTATGGAAGACTTTGGCTTTGCCTTTTCTGGGCTGTCTGCATTTCATGTTCTAGTTTGTCCTTTGTGATCTAGAGCATAAATCAATATTGTATTGGATTTCATATGATTAAAATGGCATGGAGTGATAAGAAAATATACAGATGGAGCAACTTAGCTTATCTGCTGTACACGTTGAGACTGCAGGGAAGCATGATTTTCCTGGTCAGAATCTGACACTTTTTGGTGTGAATTGCTCCAGAGACCTGTTCATTTAATATATTGCTCCTTCAGCACACATTTGTCAATGTTCACTTTTTTCTTCCAAAAATCAGGTGATGAAACTTTTTATAACCAATTGGAATTTCTATCCAATACATATTGTGACTTGGTATCTGTAGTCATCTAAATATCAAAATCTCAATGCTCCAAATCAAATTTTCAACTATTCTTGCCAGTTTTTGACCACTGTGTTGATCTAATTATATAACTGCTCCTAATATTTGATAAGAAAATTACTCTCTTATAGACAACCTAGCAAACAATCAACTACATATAGAGGTATTAGCCACACAGGAAAGTAACTCAAATCTGGAAATAGTGTGCAAATGAGTAAGAAATGAGGACATGTTAATATAAATTCTAATTCAGGACATTAGGATATATGGAATGTAGCTAACGAAAGTTGAGACAAAATGAATTGTGTTGTTGCCTAAATGAAGAACACTTTCAAACCAGAGTGTTCTTTATTGAGCCTAGGAATTGGGGAGTAAAATAAGAATGAAAGAATATATCTTTCAAGATCATCCAGTTGCCTTTTTTGTTTTCTAATAGACTCATGCTGCAAAATGCCTTTAGGTCTGAAAAAACAATGCTTAACTTAGTTAAAATACAAACCTTCTTAATGACAGAACTGATTTTCATTTACTAACTTAGTAACATTTTTATGCTCATTACTTCTCATAAGTAAAGTAACCTTAATTTTAAAGGGTTTGGAAAACAAAGAGAAATAAAAAGACAAATATAAAAATACAGTCATTGACAACATTCACACATAAACTCAATATATTATTTTGTATATTGATATTTTTCATTACCTTTATATAATCTTATTTTTCACTTATCATCAAGTATTCTCAAAAACATGATTAGAACAACAAATAAAATTTCATTGCATAGATATACTAGTTTATTTAATGGATCTTGCACCAATGAGTATTTAGATTGTTTTCATAATTTTGTATATGATGAAAAATGCTGATATAAATATCTCTGTCCTAAAATCTTTGTGTACATCGCTGATAATTTCCTAAGGAGAAATTCACAGAAGCAGAATTATAGGGTTGAAAGTAGGAACATTCTTAACGTTTTTTGATTCTGCCAAATAAACTCCCAGGAAGTTTTAAAAAATTTATTCCCATTAGTAAGGTATTGTTGTATTCATTTTTTTATTATGTGACTATTCTATTTTTTATTATGTGACTTTCATGTTCATATTCTTTGCCCATTTTTCTCTCATGATGTTTATTTTTCTTGCTATTGATTTTTAAGACTTTCTGGGGATGAGGGTTTTTAAAATTTGTGTATTTTAAATGTGTCAAAAATCAATCCCATTTAAGATGTCTATAGTAATATTCCTTGAAAGTGTTCAGGTTTTATGAGGAATTTCTCTTGTTTTTTCCTTTCTTCTTTATCCTTGTGCTTTTATACCTAGAAAGACCTACAGAACTTGAGTACAATTTTATTTGTTTCCTTATGGTGTCATTTCTATTTAATCCTTTAGTCAGTCTGGTATATGTATTCATCTGCATTGAAATTATGACCTGTTAGTGTAAAAGGTACTGGCAAGTGGATAAATTAAACCCTCTATTTGGTCTTCCCTACATCCACTTTTGCCCCTTTCCAATCCAATGTCAATTTTGCAACCAGAGTGATTTTATATTTCTAGGCCTCTATTTTCTCTTGTTAAGCATGTAGCTACAAAGAAGTAATCAACACAGATTCTGCCACCTGGTACCCAAGAGTTTCCTTGGGAAGACAAGGTCAATGAATAAGTGCAGTTAAAGAAAACTGTAAGATAGCTATTCAGAAATGCCACCTTGAAGTGTATGGTAAATGGCAAATGAGAGGCATCACCAAATTATATAGATTTTCAGAAGAAAGAGGGTGCTTGAGAGGGCTGAACTTCTTGAGTTAGATCTTGAGATGTAATCAGAATATAATTAAATAGAGTTCAGTTGGAGCAAAAGAAATGGCATCATGGCATCAACAAGTAGAGAGTATTTTAATCATGTGGGCTAGTTTGTGGCATATAGGTAGAGCAGATACGCTAGTAGGAAATAGCTTCATTGTGGTTGTCACATGACAACAGAATATAAATAATAGGATTTGGCAATACTGAATTGACAACTCAGTTGTGCTACAGTATGACTATGTGACCTAAGAAAATTCACTTAGCTTCTCTGGGTTTCCATTTTCTCATTTGTGAAATGAAGGTGGGTTAAAGTACTTCTAAGTTCATTTTGAAAATATACAATTTTATTGGTCCATGATTCTATGAATGTGTAGAATTTTAGACACATTTGTATCTTGGAGCAGGTTGGAGGAATCCATTTATCAACCCTTAAATCAAACATACGCAGTTATCTGTTCTTTCCCTAATCAACACAGTCAAGCCCACTTCTTTTCATCTTCCATTATCTATCTACTCTGTCCAAATGATTCCACATGGACTTTTTTGACTATGCTGCACCAAGACAGGTATTAATTTTTGTTAAGTAAATATTCATTTCAATTATTTGCACCTGTTGAGCATAAAGATAGCAAAACATATCAAGAAGCACCCTCAAAGTGAGCTCAAAGTATACATCTACTGAGGTGCATTGGCCCAGAGGTTTAACAACTTGTTTGTCATAGAATGAAATTGCCATGGCAAACAATTTTCAGTAACCTCTGATGGTTAGAAAACTCTCAGAATGTCTGTGTTTTGCTGAGTTCATTTTGCTTCCTGTAGATTTCACTCAGTTGTCATGCCAACCTCCCAGTTCTTCTTAATGTGAAAATGGTTGGGTGTTAACCTGGGCATTTTGAAAGATAAGCTGTTAACTTCCAAACAGAAGTGACTTAGGATGCATTGGGTGGGCTGCCAAATGTATGTTCCAGTCATTTCAGACTTCCCAACTTTATAAATCCTTCAAGCCACGCATTGCTTCCTTCTTAGAAAAGAAATTTGGACTTACTCATCATGGCTGCTGAAAAGCCCTCCATCTTTTAATATTTTTCACTGGTTAAAAAAATCCAGTGAATTGTGCAAGTTTACTGGTATACAAGCCTTCTGCTAACTTAATTATTGAGGTCTATTACCTATCAAGGTATATTGTTACACAATTCAGGGGTGTTTTGATCATCTATTATTCTGAAATGCTATATATAATGATTTTCATGGAACCCTCTTAATTTCAGATATTATAGTTTTTTTCAATCCAGGAAACTCATTTATTTTATGACTAAAATGAAATATTTAAATAAATAAGCAAATATTTTAGATTGTTCACATTTATATTTGATAGATAAATAGATATAGTTAGATATATGCATACATCATACACACATAGATTAAACAGATAGGCAAATAGACATACATGACAGATTTCTTTAGTTCAGAAAAGGTGCTTGTGAAATGGTTCTTTCTCTCTAGTTCTTCAAAAAGGCATGCTAATCTTGAAAAAAAACACTACTAAGTTCATTCAATTAATTGGATCTGTCAGCCAATTTCACTTAATGTTCATCTGGTTATGGATTTTGGTACAATGAATCTGTGCCAGTTTGAATGTATTGTGTCCCCCAAAACACTATTATCTTTGATAAATCTTGTGTGAGCAGACGTATCAGTGTTGATTAGATTGTAATTCTTTGAGTGTTTCAGTGGAGATGCACCCCACCCAACTGCGGGTGATGACTCTGATCGGATAATTTCCATGGAGGTGCTACCCCACCCATTTAGGGTGGGTCTAAATTAAATCACTGGAGCCATACAAATGAGTGGACGAACAGAAGGAACTCAGTGCAGCTGAGAGTGACAGTTTAAAGAGGAGCTACAGCCAAGAGGGACACATTGAAGAAAACACTGGAACTGAGAGAGGAGCTTCAGCTTACAGAGACGTTTGGAGACGGCCTTTGAAAGCAGACTTTTGCTCCGGAGAAGCTAAGAGAGAACAAATGCTCCAAGAGCAACTAAGAGTAACATTTTTGAGGAGCTGAAGCCTAGAGAGGAACATCCTGGGAGAAAGCCATTTTGAAACTAGAACTTGGAGCAGAAACCAGCCATGTGCCTTCCCAGCTAACAGAGGTTTTCTGGCACCATTGGCCATCCTCCAGTGAAGGTACCCAATTGTTGATGTGTTACCTTGGACATTTTATGGCCTTAAGACTGTAACTGTGTAACCAAATAACCCCCCTTTTATAAAAGCCAATCCATTTCTCGTGTTTTGCATTCCAGCAGCATTATCAAACTAGAACAGAACCCAAGACAGGCTTCTGTGCACTTTAATTAACCTTAGAGTCTCTCACTTTGTTTCTGCTTTTACCCAATGTCTTCTGCTTTGTCATCTCTAGTGAAACTCCTCATCTGTCGCTTCTGAGTCCTACTTTACCCCTTCAACTCACAAGAAGTTTTGCTTCCTTCACTTTGATCCTCATTTCCTCCATTTTGACCCTAATGCTTCATCATTTACTCACTGGCTCTGATGTTGCAACTCCCAGTTGAACACAATTCAGATTCCAGCCAACCATTATGGGTGAGCCTTTCACCGTGGTTTCCCCATCTGAAGTGTCAGCTCCTCTCTGTAGTATAGGAGACCCTGGAATTTGGAGGAAATTGCCAGTATCTTTTGTTATAAGGCATTTGGATTAAGACTTCCATTTGAATGTTAACTCTCGTTATTTTTCAGATTGAAAGCTTTATCTTACTTAATCTCTCTTAACAGTTATTTTATATAAAACATAGATTCCAAAGCTTGGCTCACTAGGTTGTAGTAATATTTAAATAGGATGCTGAGTGCCAAGTCATGTGACTGGCCCACAGTATGTGCTCTCTACATTTTAGAACAAATCTGGGAACTCCCAACACTGAATCTTATGTTTTTATTGAAGATGAGATCATCAATGTTTTCTTAACACTACAGTGGCAATGACACCTCATGGGACATCACCCCTCATTAAAGAATAGAGCAAACATGGATGACACCCTGAGAAACCCAAATCCTATTCCTTGAAAGCTTGAGAATGCAGTTTTACCTCTCAAGCCAGACTCAAATCCTGGGCTCCCCTTTAAAGGGGCAGAGACTACATTTATGGTCTCCTCAGCCTTTGCCAGACAGAAAGTCCTAGAGAGGAAAGTTCCCCTCATTCTTTATTCAATGGGACTGTGTTATCAGAGGACCAGTATTTTTAAATTACTGTGGACTATGACTTATTTCTCTTAGTAAATAAACTCCATTTTTTCCTGAAATAACATAAGCTAGTATTTTGAATATATTTTTATTTTGTAGAGGTTAAAAATATAAAATAAATCTCAGAACCAAAAAATATATTGGTTGGATGTTAATTTTCTCTCCTTATCACTCCAGGATACTCAAAGTTTTTGAGAATAGAGCCATTCACTTCAGCCATCAATCAAGGTAATGTAAGCTATTTATTTGTTTCATCTCCAGCTGTTTAGCAAGCTAAGATAAAAAAAATTTAATATTCCTTCTTCAAAATCTGGGGAATAAAGTAGGGGAGGGATTTGGAAGGGAAAATTAATGTTCTGGTTTGCTAATGCTGCCGGGATGCAAAACACCAGAAATGGACTGGCTTTTATAAAGGGGGTTTATTTGGTTACACAGTTACAGTCTTAAGGCTATAAAGTGTCCAAGGCAAGTCATTAACAATCAGGTACCTTCACTGGAGGATGGCCAATGGTGTCTGGAAAACCTCTGTTAGCTGGGAAGGCACATGGCTGGCATCTGCTCTGAGTTCTGGTTTCAGAATGGCTTTCTCCTAGGACATTCCTCTCTAGGCTGCAGCTCCTCTTCAAAATGTCACTCTTAGTTGCTCTTGGGGTGTTTGTCCTCTCTTAGCTTCTCCGGAGCAAGAGTCTGCTTTCAACAGCCGTCTTCAAACTGTCTCTCATCTGCAGCTACTCTCTCAGTTTGCATTTTCAAAGTGTCCCTCTTGGCTATAGCAAGCTTGCTCCTTCTGTCTGAGCTTACATAGTGCTGCAGTAAAGTAATCAAAGCCCACGCTGAATGGGTAGGGCCACACCTCCATGGAAATTATCTAGTGAAAGACCTCGCCCACAGTTGAGTGATCACATCTCCACGGAAACATCCATTTAAAAGTCTCTAACCCAATAAACACCAGTATGTTTCCTGCCCACACAAGACTGCACCAAAAATAATGACATTTTGGGGGACATAATACATCCAAACTGGCACAATGAGTAAAAGTAAAGCAAAATGTAAAAGTAAAAATGTGATTTTTTCCCTCAATTCTAGTTCTCTAATGATATAATAATAATAACAAACTGTAGAAGTTCTAATAAAAAGAGTATCATAGAGCATTGTGGCCAAACGGAAAAAAATTGCTAAAATTCCAGTCTGTATTGTCTGGTGGATAGGAAGACCCTGAAAAGTAACTGCGAAAGGAAATAATATCAATAACTTTTATGAGGAAATCATGGAAGAAGTTCTTAAAAATAGTGGGGATGATGGAGAGGCCATCATGTCCAATATGGCACCAATGTAATGGGAAAAGTCATCCTCAGTTGTGAGAATATAGAAACAATCCTAGCATTTTTCAGCTGTTCACTAGCAGCTATGCCAAAATGTCCTCCAATAAACATAAATAACTTTCTTGGAATATAAACAAACTCAGAAAAGGCCTTTCTCTGATCATGAGGTAACACCACCACACAGAGAAACCTCTCTATGATCATTTTGGAATCAGTAAAGAGACAAGGACACTGTGCAACCACAAACATAACTAAGTATTCCTTTCCAACCTAAAATGAGTAACCATTGTTTCTTTACCAATAACAATTCTAGCCCTGCATTCATCTTTCAGCATCCTAAATATAATCGCCCCAATGCTGGATCATCTAATTGCCCCAGTTTCCTGAAACTGGCCTATGAAACCGGTTTATGCTTTCCTATGTCCTACCTAAAAATCACTAAAAATGAAGAGACAATTGTAGAATGGTGAAGTAAGGACCTCGTCCATAAAAGAAATAGAACACTGGAAAAATTTAACATTAACCAGTCACCCAACAATCCAAGGAGTGCTTATTTGAGAAAAATTGCTGAATCTCAGTAACAATACTAAGCTTTGTGTCCTTTTAACTTGCCCTACTGCCATCCTCTTCTCCCAAGCTCTGTGGTATCCTTGAAGGCCACCATCCTTCAAACTTCACAATCATGGTACCTGTGAAAATCCTCAGCCCAAAAGCTACTGGAAGGGGCAGAATGGATTGAGAGCTCCAGAAACAATCTGATACCCAGAGTATTGTCATTTTTTACCTGTCAGCTCCCTAGAAACCCCCACTCAAAGGGCTTGTCTTTATATAACTTGAATCAGAGCTGGCTTAGGTTGAACAGTCCTTTCCCTTGATAATTGGTCAAAAAAAATCGGCAACAATTGTTTAATTTCATAGCTGTCAGAGGTAGCAATAACAGCTGGGGCAAATAAGAAAAGGACCAAAAAACTGAAAAGGAAAAACCTAGACATGATGGCTACATAGGGCTTTGAAAAGCTCCACTATATACTTAGGAATCTAGACGCACTTGTGCATGTGCAGGGCTCTGGGAATGCCCAGGAAAGATCTGATAAATCCCTAAACTCTCACCTTTGGATGACCTTGAGGCTCTGCCAGAGCTGTAAGTTGTTGGAGCATTGAGGGCAAACACACAGAGTCCTGCACAGGCTGGGAGACTTACAGGTTCAAGGACATAAGGAATTCTCTGTCTGATCATTAACTGACTACAAAGCAAACTGAACAGAAGCTTCAGTAGCCACACACAACAGAATATATAGACTTTACAGAAGCAGTTCAGGAATGCCACTAAAAAGCAAGCAAAAAAGACAGCAGCAGCAACAAAACTGTGGTGGGATCTGGTTCCGGAGTTGCCACATGATATTAGTTCAAATATCCAATTTTCAAACAAAATTTATGAGACATGTGTAGAAATAGGAAACTATGACCATTATACAGGGGGAAAAGCATTCAGTAGAAACTCTTCCTGAGGAAGCCCACATGTTAGTCTTTATAAGATAATGGCTTTAGGTTAATTTAATTTAAATTAGATATGATAAATATTTTCAAAGGAGCAAGGGAAACCACATCCATGGAGCTGAAGGGAACTGTCTGAAGAAATAGAAAATATCAATAAAGAGAAAGAATGAAATAGAATTTCTGCAGTTGAAATAACTAAAATAATTGAAATAAAATAATTCACTTGAGGGGATCAATAGCAGATTTGAGCTGGTAGAAGAAACAATCACTAGACTTGATAGTTGTGGAAGCCAAGTGTGTCTTTCCCTGTGACCCACAAATATACTCCCCCTGGGTGGGGAGTTCCTCAGGGGCCAGCGTGGGGGCGAGCTCAGCCGCATGCTCCTCCCCTTCCGGGATTAGTCTGAGTTCCACTTCCGGCTCAGGCTGTAACTTGCGTGACTCCGAGGAGGGCAGAGCTGGAGGCAGGGCTGGGCGTGGAGTTTCGTGTTCTTTTACCTCTTCTGCTGCTGAGCCGAAGTCCAGCTCTTCTCCCTCTACCAGCTCTTCTTCCTCCTCCTCATCTTCCTCCTCTTTTTTTCCCTCTAACTCACCCTCCTTTCCTCAAATTCCTTCTCAAACTCGTGTTGTTGTTGAGGTGGTTTCACAAGTTGAAACTAAGTCTCTAAATTCTAAAGTGTTTTATTTCATGTTGACCTTGTTCCAAAGTAATTATTTTGGTGTAGTTAATCAAGAAGCAAAGCAATACTCATTTTTCTTAGTAGATAATCTTATATATCTCTGCCACAAATAGTTGTGTCCCCCCCCGCCCCCCAAGCCTTCTCTGTTTATTTCATACTTTCACATATAAGCAGAACCTCTGTGACTTGCTTTGGTAACAATTCATAATGAAGTAGTTTATGTTGAAATGACATACCATTTAATAAGAGGTCATCTTAGTCTGTAACTAGGAAAAGCAGTATATTTATGTATATTTTTTTCTTCCTGGAATCACTAAGTAGTACTATAACTCCAGTACAGTCAGCTCTTTCTCCTTCAGCATAAATTACAGTGAACATTATAAAAGTTTTCTGCAGCCTGAAACCTCCTCTTCAATTTCATTTTATAAATTTTCAAGGTTCAAGTAGCTAGTGACCCCTTTGATTGTTTTTGCAAATGGTGTTTTGCCCAGTTGTTCATGTGTTGACTTAGCAATGCATATATTTATATTTTACGAAATGCTTTGATTGCAGAAAGTTAGCTTTTACTTACTTCACTCTTAAATTATCTTCTTTCAACCTTGATTCTTTATTGGTCTATATTTGTTGATTTTTTTTTTTTTTTTTTATCCTACGATCAATTCTAGTCATCTGCTTGCTTTGGATTGATTTTATCATGGTTTGTTTTTGACTTTGGCCTCTGTTTTAGTTTCTCTGCTGCTATGTGTTTTAAATAGCACATAGTGGGTTGGCTTAAAAATAGGAACTTATTGACCCACAGTTTCAGAGGCTAGAAGGCTTTATTTCTTCCCGGAGTCAGTATCTTCTGGCTGGTCGGCAGTCTTTGGGGTTCCTTGCCTCTTTCATCACCAGACAATGCACTTGGCAGTGTCTCCTCCTTTCTCTTCCTTGTTCCATTGACCTTCAGCTTCTGGCTGCTCCCGATGGCTTCTACCATGTCTAATTTCCATTGTGTAAAAGGACTTCAGCCATTTCGGATTAAGCCCCCCGTCCCCCCATTCCGTTTGGGCACATCTTAACTAATAACATCTTTAAAGGTCCTATTTGCAAATGGATTCACATCCATAGAACCTTTTGTAGGGGGCACGATTCATTCCCCAATAACCTCTCTCAAATAAACATGCTACTTACCTTTCCCTTACAGTTTTCTTTCTTGTAGGAAATTGTGATCAAGGATCTGTGAGGCAGTATTTGAGGAGATAAGTTATATGTAGCCAAGTGTACTATTTAAATTCAATTCCATTGAGGAAGTGCTGCTTTGGAAAAAGTTTGAAATTTGGCATGAGTCCTTAAAGATGTGTTTAGTTTCCCTTTGACCATGTCTTATATACTGCCATTAATTTGTGGTGTAACTGGAAAAAATCACTTAACTTGGTAAGCCTCAGTTTCCTTTATTGTACAATGAACATGGTAATACCATTCTTGAGGGATTTTTCAAAAAGTAAATGAGAATATAAATGGAGTATGGCATATATAAAAACTTTCTAAATGGTAGTTAATGTTATTATTAAGTGTACTATAATTAATTATTTCTCTGAAGCAGAGCAAAATTAGGTTCTACTAAATAATGTCTACTAAACTCAAATCAGTTCAGAGCTGGGAATACCTTAGAGGCAATTAGGCCTTTATTTTGTGCCTTGGGTACCTTGCTAATTTTCTATGGTTAGAAGCAACGTACAGGGAAGAAAATAATAGATATTAAATATTTTTCCCCTGATGCTCTGCATTTTCTCATGGGAATCTCCCCACATTTCTCCAGGATGATTCTGCTTATAACTGATGGTATCAGAATTTTAGCTGTTTCATCATGTAACCAGCTATTGGTTTCTAAGTCCCTGCTGGTGTTACAAGAATTAGGAAAGGAAATGTATTATTCAATAATGACTAGGTTCTGTTCTGCCCTTTTATTATCTATACATTTATGTTCTTAATAAGAAGTTGCCAGTGTCAAATTTTGAACTTAATAACAGCTTGTAACAGTGCCTGGTTTGGAGATTTCTTGTGATCAGTATTCAGTTCGTTCTGCCAGTGACTGTCTTAGCTGTTTAAAAAGAAAATACACTATTATCATCCTTTGACCCATAAAGAGAAACTAAAGACAAGAGGAAAAGAAGTCGTTTATGAGGCAGTGTGCGTGGCTGTATGGGTGAAAATTGTCTTCTCACTAATCCTGGTGCTTCCTTGTTAAGGTGGATGTGACCGGTGACTTTTCCTTGGCTTCTTTCTCTCTTATTGCTGGCTATCCACATATTGCTACTTATTGCCAGAGAAAGGTGGCAGATACATGTATTTTTTTTAATTTTTAAGTGTTTACCTATCTTTTATAAGCTCTATTCAATTTGATTTTTCTTCTTTTGCCATGTCAATTTACTATTTATGTGGATGAATTTTCTGTTTTTACAGTTTTCTTACTCTTACTTCATTAAACTTATTTCAATGAGTTAGTCCTGTTTCATTAAGCCAGTGGTTGCCATTTCATATTTCAAAGATGCTAGACAATAATTTCTTTCATATACTGCTCTTTTTCTGAATTTAATTCATTGACTCCAGTTTAAGAAATAGTGCCTGGATCCTGACTAGTCCATTTGTCTATTTTCAATATATTTAAGGGATCTTGATGCAATGCTACATTTTATGTTACGTAACCATACTGGGCTGAAGATCTTATATGTTTGTTTTATGAGTTAGAAATTAATTTTGGAAATTCTGTGACATGCCCTATTTACAAAATAGTTCAAAATCTTATAACTTGGTTTTGAACAGATAATGCCTTACAGAGTTTTAAGATACTACTTGTCTGTAGAATGTTTCATTCATGACTTACAGAGTCACAGAAATCTAACCAAAAATAAATGGTATAAGAGAATTAATATGAAAATTGGAGTCTTCTAGAGCTAGGTATAATAATAAGCTGCCAACTTCAAATGTCAAAGAAAGCCATTTAATCTCTCCTAACCTCTATAAAGGTGATTAGTATATATTTTTCTTATAAACATGTGGAGTTGTGTGGAGTAAAATAAAATCAAATATGTGTATAAACTCCAGCAAAAGTAAAAGACTCAATAAGAATTAGTTTTCTTAAATTTTCCCTGGAAAGAGTATATAGAGTCTTGTCATAGGACATTTCCCATGGGTCAGATTCAGTTGCCGTCTCAATTCAGGCAGGTATATACTTACGTGATTTTATGTAAGCACACGTTTATAATAATATATGCTAAATATTTTGCCTGCTATTCCTTTGGTATATAGAAGCGCTTAATTTTATATTTATGTAACAAATTATGATTTATTTCACTATTTGCTATAGATTTGCAAATCTATAGCATTTGCATTAAAAAGAAATAATTGAACCAGCAAGGGAAGGGGTTTATCTGTTGCCTTTGGGCATTTTTTTAAATCAGTCAGGAAAACTGAAATCACTCTAGAGACAACTGGTTACAGGTAGGTATTGGAAGTGCTAAGATTAAAAAGGGGACACTGACTTAACTCAGATGGTGTTATCTTCAGGAAGCAACTGACACATTTCCCCATACCCCAGCTGGAGGAATTAAAGTGAACAGGTGTTATCAGAGTCATTAAAAGCCTAAGGAGGAGCCACAAAGCCAGTGCTAAAACTTTAAGAGTTAGGGACACCACTCTATTGAAACAAAGGAGATTGGGCCTTACGGTTAAAGCTGGAAATTCTTAAGAGGCAAAAATATATCTAGAAAAGCTACCACACACAAAGAGAGGAATAAACTGGTTTCTCCCATTCTCATGCCATCTGATCTCCTATCAGTGCCTCTTATTGGCAGAAACTAACAAGAATTCAGCTGTAAAAGGAGTCTGGGGGATTTAATTTGCATATTCTGTTACATCAAAAGGCAAAGAAGTTGGCACATTTTCTGCCAAAGTGATTAAAATGTACAGAAATCATATAATAATTAGTTTGCTTGGTGATTTCCAAACTTCTTCGATCTGTGGCTTGGTGTCTTTCTACAAATTTAGTGCATTTAGCACCTTCTTCCCCTTCATTTCTTCAAATATTTATTCTGCCTATTTCCCTCTCTCTAGTTTCCCTCTGGTAGTCCAATTCACACATATTAGGTCATTCGATATTGTCTTATTGTCCTACAGCTCTTGGATGTTCTGCTTTCTTTATTATCTTTGCTTATCCATTTGGTTAGTTTCTATTGACGTATATTCAAGCTCACTAATACTTTCTTCATCTGTATCACATCCACTGGTGAGACCATTGGAGACAGTCTTTATCACCCTTACTGTTTTCCCTTATTCTCCTTTTAATTTGATTCTCTCCTATAGTTTTCCTCTCTGTGCTGAAATTTCCCATCTGAACTTGCCTGTTATCTATGTCTTCACTTGAGCTTTTAAAATATTCATCACATTATTTTAAACTTCTTGGCATGTAGTTTCAACACCTTATGTCATATCTGGGGACTGGTTCTGTTGACTGTTTTGTCTCTTTTCAATATTTGTTGTTTTTTCTTGCCTTTTCTTACACCTCATAATCTTTTGGTAAAAATTGAAATCCAGTTATCTCGTATTGGACAATAGTGACTGTAATAACTAGAATTTGTGACAGACAGTGGGCATGCCTTTCTTTCAGCTTTGCCTATAGAATGTGGGCTTGGTTTAATCTATTCAGAAGTTGGGCTGGTGAGACTTGATGTTGCTGTGGTTACCCTCAGTGCAAAACAACCTTCAAATTTTTCTAATTATGCATCATATTTAGAGTGTAAATTGGTTTTTGAAAAAGTTTTTCTCAGTGTCTGCTCTACCATGGTTTTTAGTTGTTTTTCTTTTTGCTGTGTCTTGGAGAGTGTCTCTTTCCATCTTCCTGCAACTCACCCAGGCTTTACTTGTTACTCAATACTTATTAGCATGGTATTGGGTTTTGGGTGTTGTGTTCGTTTGGACCTGTTATGTACCCCAGAGAAGTCTATGTTTTTTAATCCAGTTCTGTGGGGGTAGTGTGTGGGACTTTTTGATTAGATTGTTTCCATGCAGATATGACCTACCCATTCAAGGTGGGTCTTAATCCCCTTGCTGGAGTCCTCAATGAGAGATAAAAAGCAGAGACATTTTGGAAAGAGCTCAGAGAAGCTGAGACAAAAGCCCAGAGACATTTTGGAGAAAGCCACTGACACCAGAAGCTAAACCTGGGAAAGAAGGATCAGCAGAGCCAATGATGTGCCTTCCCATGTGATGGGAACCCCAGATGCCATCAGCCTTTCCTCAGAGAAGGTATCTACCTCTTGATGCCTTAATTTGGACATATTCTTGGCCTTAGAACTGTAAATTTGCAATTTAATAAATCCCAATTGAAAAAGCCAATCCATTTCTGGTATATTGCATTCTGCAGCTTTAGTAAACTGAAACAGGTGTCCTTATAGTTATTAACAAATTACAATAAGAGATACTTAAAAATATATGAAAAGATTTTTGATCACCTAGAAGGAAAAAATCCTAGCAAAAAATATACATTATAGGGACTCAGAAGAAATACAAATCTTCAAAGTCTTATAACCATTAAATAATTGGAATTGTGTTTGAAAATAATCTCCACCCAAATGCCAGACCAAGGTATTTTTGTAGATGAATTCTACCAAATTTTAGGTAACAGATTATGTCAATTAAGAGCACTATTTGTTCTAGTTTGCTAATGCTGCCCTTAAGCAAAATACCAGAAATGGATTGGCTTTTATAAGGAGGTTTATTTGATTACAAAGTTACAGTCCTAAGGCCATAAAAGTATCCAAACAAAGGCATCAACAATAGGGTCCCTTCACTGAAGAACACCAATGGTGTCTGGAAAACCTCTGTCAGCTGGGAAGGCACATGGCTGGTATCTGCTCCAGGGTTCTGGTTTCAAAATGGCTTTCACCCAGCATATTTTTCTCTAAGCACCTGGGGGTGTTCTCTTAGTTTCTCCCAGGCAAACTCTGGGCTAGCAAGAGTCTATTTTCAGTGGCCATCTACAAAATGTCCCTCTCAGCTGCAGTAATCTGGGCCTGTGATTGCTCTTTTTAAATGACTTCAGTAAACTAATCAAGCCCCAAGCTGAATGGGCAGGGCCACACCCCCATGGAAATAATCTAATTAAAAGTATCACCTACAGCTGGATGAGCCACATCTCCATGGAAGCAACCTAATATTCCACGAGATTGAATTAAAAGATCATGGCTTTGCTGGGGTCAAAATATATACAAACTGGCGTACTATTCCAAAAAGAGAAGAAAAAAAGAAAAATAATAAATACTTACAAACTCATTGCATGAGGCCAACATAACCCTGAATCAAAACTAAACAAAGGCTTTACAAAATTGGAAAGTGAATGCAAGTATAAAAATCTTAAAAGGAACATTAACAAATTGAACCCAACAGTCTATAAGTATATTAAAAAGTTAATGCCCCACAACTTGTATAGCTTCATCATAGGTATACAAGGATGTTTTAATATTCTGCATTAACAGAATACATAAAACAAAAACCTATGAAAAATTAAAAATGAATAAGCTTATTTTAAAGCAGTTTTAGATTTACAGAAAAATTGTGATGATAATTCAGAGTTCCTGTATACCTCGCACCACATTTTCCCTATTGTAAACATCTTAAATTAATTTGTTGTATTTATTACAATTAATGAATCAATATTTATTCAGATTTCCTTAGTTTTCACCTACTGCTCTTTTTCTATTCCAGGATCTCATCCTGGATACCTCATTTATTTAGCTGTTGTGTCTCCCTGGCTCCTTTCGGTCTGTTACTGTTTTGCACACATCCCTTGTTTTTGATGAACTTGACAGTATTAAGAAGTACAGATCAAGTATTTTGTAGAATGATCCTCAATGGAGATTTGCGTGATGATTTTTTTTTTCTCATTATTTCACTGGTTTTTTGTTGTTGTTTTGGGGAGAAAGACCACAGAGGTAAAGTGTTGCTTTCATCACATCAAATCAAGGACACATACTATCAACAGAACTTATAAATACTGTTTTGAACTTGATCACCTGTCTGAAGCAACAGTGGTCAGATTTCTTCCCTGTAAAATTACCCTCTCCACCCACCCCTTTTCATGCTGTGTTACTTGGAAGGAAGTCACTACATGCAGTCCACACTCAGAGTGGAGAGTTACATTCCACCTCCTTGACACTGGAGTATCTACATATTTATTTGGTATTCATTTGCATGGAAGATTTGTCTATTGTCCCCCTTTTATTTATTTACTCAATTATTTATTTATACCAGCATGGATTCATGAATATTAATTTTATAATTTTGGTTTTAATTCAGTACCACCTCGTTGATTTTTTTTGCTCAAGTTGTTCTAGCTTTGGCCAGTGGGTCTTCTGGAGAATGATATTAGATCCAAGAGCTGCACTACTGATCATTTAACATTTTTTTTCAGAATTTTTATTGCTTGTAAATTTTATTTATAATATTTTTTACTTAAAATTTAAATATTTATTCAATCCATTTTTCTTTCTCTTTTGGCTTGGTGCTTAGAAATTGCTTTCCAATCCAAAATTTCATTAAATTTCATCTGTAATTGCTTGTAAAACATTATTGTTCTATGTGATACCTACCCTCCTTCAACCAAGATCAGCTGTTACAACATGCATGAATCTATAATTCATTTATGTATTTACTCAATGATAATTTAGTAATATCTAGTTATCTTGTATTAGACAATAGTGACTGTAATAACCATAATTTGTGACAGACAGTGGGCATGCCTTTCTTTCAGCTTTGATATGATGGGTAATAACCTTCTCTACTTTATATTTCAACTTGAGGGGTTAACATTTTTATTCTGAAAAACTTTTAGAACTATTTGGAGCTGTTTGCAGAAAAAATCTTTTGGAATCTGATTTCAGTTAAATTTCATTCATAGTTTAATTTGATGTGGACATAAACATTTCAGGAATTAAATATTCTGATCCAGAATATGTGAGTCTTGAATATTTTTTAAAATCTTCTTTTATCCCCTGAAGTGACATTTTATAATAATATTGGAATAAGTTTATGGTTAGAAAAAAAATAAGCATTATTCCTTGACTTGCTGTAGCATTGCTTATGCAAGAGATCTATTGATAAGAACAGTATTCTATTTACTGAAGAAAGAGGAATAAAAGATGACATACTTTACCAATATGACAGCCCCAAAACAATTTGAATAAAGGTGAATAAGTAGATCAAATGACCAGTGATTTGAAGTATCCATGGCTACTGTTAGCCATAATTAGTTTCTTTCTTTTTCTCCACATTAGCTTTTTGTCCAGACTTGACAAGACAGAATATCAGCTTAAGAAAGAAATATAGCTATTTGTATTTACTTTTACAAGATTAACATATTTATGTTTTTGCAGTATATTTGCATTGCATGTTAAATATTAATATTAAATATTAATTATTAAATTAATAAACATTATTATTATTTAGAGAGTGTATCATGTCCTATAAATATTAATTATTAAATTAATATACATATTTATTATTATTATTTAGAGAGTGTATCATGTCCTATTTATATGTATTCTTTCCATATGATTTTTAGACTTTTGGGTTTATATAGCTACTACACCTACATCTGTACCTAAATGGATAGACATAGCCATGGATAGAGTCAGAGACTGAGGAGGAGGTGTAGATCGATGTGACAGAGATGCATTAATCAATCATATCTAAGTAGTGAAGCATTAATGAAAAGTCAGGCGAGCTTCCTTGGTCGGTAATAAACATCGGTGTGCCGGGAGGTGACACACGCTGCCTGATTCTGCAGGCAGGGGACATGGATGCTCTGTGCTTGGGATCTCCCAGACTTTGCCCTACTCATGTCTTCTTTTGGTTGATCCTGAGTTGTATCCTTTTTTATTATAATAAAACTGTAAACATAAGTACAGTGCTTTCCTTGAGTTTTGTGAGTCATTCTAGCAAATTGTCAAGTTTGGGGGATTGGTAGGAACCCTGAGTAGCCTGATGGTCAGAAGTGTGGATGGCTTGGAAACCCCCAGCTTTTGTCTTGTGTCTGAAGTGAGGGCAGTCTTGTGGAGGACTGTGTCCTTCACCTGGAAAGTTTGGCCTAACTCTGGGAAGATAGTGTCAGAACTCATTGCACACACAAGTGCATTCCCTCTTATATTTTATTTACCTGTTCAACATATATTATTGAACACTCACTCGATGCCAGGAACTGAGACAACAGGAGAGGCTATGACTGATATATGCCCTGAATTCATAGATCTTAAAGTTTAGCTGGAAAGACCACTATTAAATAATTACATTGTGCTCATTGACAGTTTTGCTTAATAAATCCTACATACCCCACAAGACAATCTAAAATACCATCTACTTCCAAGCAACTTACCTTGACTCTACTCCAAATTCCTTGTAGCCCCTGGCTTATAATTATTTACAATGCTGATGTATTTTTCTCCAATTTTAAATTATGTAATACTATTTACTTGATTTAAGTTATCAATGATATTCAACTGTGAATCCCCACAATTCCTGAAACTAATAGGATATCCACAAATATGGTGAATTTAAATGTGAATAAAATTGTGAAAATGTTCATGTTTTGTCAGAAAGAGAATATTTTCCAATTTCTTTTTGTTCTGTTTTCCTGCTTTTTTCATTGTTTTTATTCATCATTACCAAGAAATTATAGAGTTGTCATGCTGCCTTATAATTATTCACTAACGTAATGTGACATATGTTGGATTATTTTATTACATGTTATGAGGATAACAATAAAATCAAGTGAGATGTATTGTAAACAAATGAGTCCAGGAATAACTCTAGGGTAATTTTCTACATCATTTTTGCAAATGCAGGTGGTAGGTTAAGCATATATAATAAGTAGAAACTGCCTAATGCATTCTGAAATCCTGTTCTTCTTGGAAACTTACAGGAGATAGTGACAAAAATGGAAAATATATATTCAGTATATATGCTCTGTAAGTATATATTTTTAAAGACAATTGAATTTCATTTCTTGGCCATTTTTCTTATTCATCACAGTGGGCTGCAAATTTTGGCTATGCCTCTGGTCCAAAGCTTTTCAAAGAATGACAATGTGTTAACACCGATGATAACCCAAATAGGTCATATAGTAAGTAAGGTAGCAAAAGTATGACTTTTTTCTCTTGAATTTCTTCTTTTTTGAAATTTCTAAGTCTCCAAGATACAAAGGGATTAAGATTTGTAGGTGCACCAGTAGAAAATCATGTTATTATTCTTAAATAGAGGGGTGTGTCAATGGCACAAATGATGCCACTTAGAAAGATGCTTAATCTTCGTGGTGGCACTACTTTTTTCCATGGATGAAAATAACTCTTAGTGAACACAGGTGGTGGTGTTGGGAAGATGGCATTTTCATAGAATCAAGTGCAAACTGGTAAAATAGTCACACACTGAGCTTCAGCCAGTAGTACTATTTTATTTTTGGTTAAATACTATCATTGTGATTACCCAAATTCTTTTAAGGGAAAAGTCAAGTCACATACTTAAGTTGACTTCATTTTCACACAGACCTCTAAACATTAACCAAACATACATTTATTAATCAACAAATATTCCATAAATTAAAAAATAAACAATTTCACTATTATTTCGTATATACTCCTCACTTCTATTGCTCATTAAATGGATGCTCCACAAATGCTTTAGTTTTTAAATATAGCTTTTAACCAATTTGCTAAATGGCATCTAAGCAAATCAGCCAGATTGGCCACATCTTTGGTGTGTGCCCTTGTAGAAAGAAACATTCCAATTAAAATGTAAACCCAGCTTGCCATTAAATTGGTATTTGGTGTCAGGCTGTTGCTGCCTCTGTAATCAGAGTCTAGCCAGGGACTGTGAACTTAACAGGTACAGACAGAGATAATCACATTGAGAAAAAGTGAAAGCATTTTCTCAGAGAATTGTCCTATGTATCCTGCTCACAACAATGTAAAGTGCTCAACAGCTATCTTTAAATTAACTTGAACTTGTTTGAGTCATTCAGTAAGACTATTTTAGCAATAAATTCTTTCAAAACATATCAGGATGTCTGAATAGATGAGCAAGCAGTAAATACACTCACATATACATACCGACATTTGTATGAATAAAAGTTTTAAAAAAGGTGTAATTTCAGGGTTTTCATCACAGAGAAACACTGCAGATAACAACTTTATAATTTGATGCACATACACAGTTAAAGTAAATACCACATAGTTACTTGTCTAAAGATTATTTTTTCAAAGATAAATTAAACTGGAAAAGACATTTAAATACTTATGAAACATGTAATTTGACAAGTAAAATAAGAGCCAGGGGCATATGTAGTCCAAGAGAAAAAATAAATGCCAATCATTGAGGGGAAAATGAAAATTATTTTGAATGTAGTGCCAATGATACAGAAACACACTTGCAGCCCAGGTGTTATTCAGAAAGTCATTTGTTCTTATTCCCTCCAGATACTTCCATGGGATCAAATGGTTTCTTCTGGAAAATATTTATGAACAAGTTTTGAATTTGGGACCAGTTGCATACTGAAGTGTTGTTTTGTATTAATAAAACATCTGTGGTATAATTTTCATGATTGCAAATCTATCCCTGATATCTCAACTTGCCAAAATGGCTGAACATTTTGAATGTAGTCTCTATTAATTTCCTGGTTGGGGGAATTTGTGGTTGTATGGTTTTGTGTGTGTGTGTGTGTGTGTGTGTGTGTGTGTATTAATTCATTTGGTTAACAAGAAGATACTTTTATCACCCAAATCCAATGAGATGGTTGGCTTTTAAAAACTGTTTTTTAACAAGATAAATTAGGTGTCTTTTCATGGGGAAAAATACATTATAATGGTTTTTGTAAACACATTCCAGCAGAATATAATAAAACGTTGACTGAAAATGGGGTATCTGACTGGAATTTGAGGAAATAGCAAGAAAATGTCATCTGAAAATGAACAATGAATCTAACAGAACCAAGATGAGAGTGATCAGAATAGCTATTTTTCAGAAGCAGAGATGTCTCCTTACTGTGAGGTCAAAAGACAATGAAAACTATCTGTAACTAAAAAGTGAAGATTCAATAGAGTATGTAGTGATATAAGAAAAAGAGCACTAAAAAGAGAGGAGGAAATGCAACAGTTAAGTATTTGTCACTCTATTTTCTGCATTTTGCAAGGAATGGGGTGCTCGGAGTAGCTAAAATAATTTCTAGTTTTTAAATTGATGAATTAGTTCTTATTTGCTGAGATGGGTCTCAACAGGTTAGGGCCATGTTACTAATTTTTGTTCTCAGGTATCCTGAGGTTGATGGGGTGAAATGATCCAAAAAATCAGTTGCATTTCTGTACACTAACAATGAAGAATCCTAAAGAGAGATTTGTAAAATAATCTCATTTATAACAGAACAAAAAACCAAAATCTTTTGGAATAAATTTAACCAACTGGGCAAAATACCTCTACCTTAAAGACTATAAAATTAAGTAAAATTGAAATGCGAAGTTCTAGGAAAGAGTTCTGAAAGCTGCAAGAGAAAGTAACATGTTACATATGAGGGAGTCTCAATTATATTAGGCTGATTTCTCATTAGAAACCATGGAGGAAAAAAGGCAGTGGGTTGAAATACTTAAAGTGCTGAAAGAAATTAGCTGTCAGCCAAGAATTTTATATCCAGTGATATTCTGTTTCAAACATTAGGGAGAGTTTAATACGTGCTCAGATAAAGAAAAGCTGAAGGGGTTCATCACTACTAGACCAGCCCTACAAGCAGAACTGAAGAAGTTCTTCAGACTCATAGGAAAGGACGCTAGGTAGAGGTTCAAAGCAGCACAAAGAAGTAAAGACCTGCAGTAAAGGTAACCATCTGGGGAATTACAAATATCAGTATTATTGTATTGTATTGTTTAATATGTAACTCCACTTCTTACTTCCTTCAGTTGCTAAAATGCAAATGCATAAAAAGTAATGATAAGTCTATATTTTTGGACATACAATGTACAAAGTTATAAGTGGTAACAAGTAGAAAAAATAATGTGGGGACAGAGAGGTATAGAAAAAGCGTATGTGCATACCTAGGAAGTAAGTTGGTATCAAACTAAATATGATGGTTATATATTTAGGATGTTAAATTTAAACCCCATGGTAACCACAAGGAAAAGAGATGAAATATATATCAAAATAGAAATGAGGAGGCACTCAATATGGTACAACACAAAAAAGCAAATAAATATAAAGGTAGACATTAAGGGAAGAGAGTGAAATGGCAGAAGAAAGTACTGTAATATCAGTAGTCTTCAAATATAAACGGATTCAACTCTCCAGTCAAATGGCAGAGATTGGTGGAATAGAAAAAATAAATGACTCAACTATACATTGTTTACAAGAGACTCACCTTAATTTCAAAGATACAAGTAGGTTGGGGATGAAAGGATGGAAAAAAAATATCCTTCAAGTAGTAACCAAAAGAGAGCTGGGTAGCAATACTAACATTGGATAAAATAGACTTTAAGTCAAAAATAGTCATGAGGGACAAAGGTGTTCATTATATACTGATAAAGAGGACAATTCAACAGGAAGATGTATCAATTATAAATCATCTAACAGCAGAGCCCCAAAAATATGTGAAGCAAATACTAACAGATACGAAGGGAGAAACTGATGATTCTATATTAATAGTTGGAGATGTTAACACACCAGCCTCAATAATGGATAGAATATCTAGTCTGATGTTCAATAAGGAAGTACAGGACTTGGAAAATACACTGAACTAAGTAGACCTAACAGGCATATATAGAACACCTCACCCAACAATAAGAAAACACACATTCTTCCAGAGTGCACATGAAAATATCAAAGATTAGAGCTGAGTTAATTACACAGAAAAGAAAAACAACAACAACAAAACAATAAAGGGAATCAGTACAACCAAAAGTTGGTTATTTGGAAAGATCAATAATATTGACAAACCTTTAGCTAGACTGACAAAGAAAAAAGGAGAGAGTATACAAATAACAAAAATCTGAAAAGTAGGACATTACTACCAACCCCAGTGAAATAAAAAGGACTATGAGAAGATACTGTGAACAACTATATGCCAATAAATTATATAACCTACTTGAAATGGGCAAATTCTTAGAAAAACACAAACCACCTATGTTTACTCAAGAATAAATAGAAGATCTCAACAAACAAATTACTCGAAAAGAGACTGGATCAGTAATCAAGAACCTCCCAACAAAAAAAGCCCAGTACCAGATAGCTTCACAGGGGAATTCTACTAAACCTTCCAAGAAGACTTAATTCCAATTCTGCTCAAAGTCTTCCAAAAAGTTGAAGATGAAGGAAAAATCCCTAACTCGTACCAGGAGGCCAACATCACACTCATACCAAAGCTGGATAAAGATAAAAAACAAACAGACAAAAAAACCTGCAGAACAATGTCTATTATTAATACAGATGGAAAAAATCCTCAACAAAATACTAGCAAACCCCATCCAACAGTACATTAAAATTATTATACATAATGATCAAGTGGGATTTATCCCCGGGATGCAAGGTTGGTTCAACATAAGAAACTACATTAATATACAACACCACATTAACAGAATAGAGGAGGGGAAAAAACACACATGATCATCTCAATTGATGCAGATAAGTCATTTGATAAAATGCAGCACTCTTCCTTGATGAAAACACTTAGAACACTAAAATTAGAAGGAAAATTCCTAAAACATGACAAAGGGCATATTGGAAACACCCACAGCTAACATCCTACTCAGTGGTGAAAGATGAAAACTTTCCCTCTAAGGTCAGAAACAAGACAATGATGCCCAATATCACCTTATTCACCATTTTATGGGAAATTCTTGCAAGAGTTATTAGGCAAGAAAAAGAAATAAAAGGCATCTGATTTGGAAATGGAGCAAAATTTTCCCCTTTTGCAGATATGATCCTATATACAGAAAAGTCTGAAAAATCCACAAAGCCCCTAGAGCTAATCAATGAATTCAACATAGTGCCTTGGTACAAAATCAATGCTGAAAAAGACGTTGTGTTTCTATACAGAAGCAATGAACAATTGGAAGAAGAAATCAAGAAAAAAATTCCATTCATGACAGCATCTAAAGGAATCAAATATCTAGGGATAAATCTAAACAAGGATGCAAAGTACTTGTGCACAGAAAACTAGAACATACTGCTAAAAGAAATTTCTGAAGTCCTAAATAAATGGAAAGGCATTCTGTGTTCATGGATTAGAAGACTAAATGTCAGTAAGATGTCAGTACTACCCAAAGCAATTTATAGATTCAATGCAAACACAATCATCAAATTTATATGGAAGGTAAGGTGCCCTCAATAGCTAAAGCCATCTTGAAAAAGAGGAAAGAAGTTGGAGGACTAGCAGTTCCCAATCTTAAAACTTATTACAAAACCACAGTAATCAAAACAGCATGGTACTGGCATAAGGACAGACATATAGACCAATGGAATATAATTGAATAGGAGAAATTATTTGCAAATCACGTGTATATTAAGGGTTTATCATCAGTAATATTTAAAGAACCCCAATGACTCAAGAACAAAAAGGCAACTCAATTAAAAAATGGGTAAAGAACTTGAATATACATTTATCCAAAAAGGATATACAAATGGCCAATAAACACATGAAAACATCATTAGACACTAAGGAAATACAAATCAAAACCACAATGATATACCACTTCACCCCACTATAAGGGGCATAATTTTTTTTTTTAAAAAAAAGAAAGGAAAATGAAGGGAAAATGAGAAATATTGTCAAGGATGTGGAGAATTGGAACCCTCGTAAATTGCTGGTAGGTATTTAAAATGGTGGAGCTCTCATGGAAAACAGCTTGGTAGTTCCTCAGAAAGTTAAACAATATACTTACCATATGACCAAGCAAATTTGCCTCTAGGTGTGGACCCTGTGCCAGTTTACATGTATTATGTTCCCCAAAACTCCATGTTCTTTGATGCAATTTTGTGTGGGGAGATGTATTAGCGCTGATTAAGTTGGAACCTTTGGATTATGTTGTTTCCATAGAGATGTGACCCATCCAACTGTAGGTGATAACTCTGATTTGTTAATTTCCATGGAGGCGTGGCCCCACCCATTCAGCATGGGCCTTGATTAGTTTACTAGAGCCCTGTATAAGAACTCAGACAGAAAGAGCTTGCTGCTGCAACTTACAGAGACATTTTGAAGACAGCCATTGAAAGCTGATGCTTTGGAAAACACCATTTTGAAACACAACCTGGGAGTAAGCAGATGCCAGCCACGTGCCTTCCCAGCTAACAGAGGTTTTCCAGATGCCAATGGCTTTACTCCAGTGAAGGTACCTGATTGCTGATGCCTTACCTTGGACACTTTAGGCCTTGAGACTGTAACTGTGTAACCAAACAAACCCCCTTTATAAAAGCCAATCCATTTCTGGTGTTTTGCAAAATGGCAGCATTAGCAAACTGAAACAGACCCAAAGAATTGAAAACAAGGGCCCAGACAGATACTTCTATGCAAATGCTCATAGCAGTATTGTGCACAATAGAATGAAAACAATCCTAATGTCCATGATAAATGGATAAACAAAATGTGGTTTATATATATAGTGAAATATTATTCAGCCATAAAAAGGAATGATGTTCTAATACATGACATGCTACAATAAGGACAAAGATTGTATTATCCTAAGTGAAATTAGCCAAATATAAATAAATAAATATTGTATGATTCCACTTACATGAAATAGTTTAAGTAGGCAAATTCATAGAGACAGAAAGTAGATTAGAGGTTACCAGGCACTGAGGAGGGTATGGAGAGTTATTGCTTAATGGGTACAGAGTTGCTGTCGGTGGTGATGAAACTGGTTTCGGAAATTTGATGAAAACAAATCTGGAAATAGTAGTGATGGTTGTACAAAGTTGTGAATGGAACTAATACTACTTAGATGATAAAATGGCTATCTATATATTTAATTTTTAAAAAGAGAAAAGAATAGGAGTAAAGGAGAATGGCTATGTAATTTGCAGTGTGTAGTACCAAATGAAAATACTGGGCTCTTTATCCAAATATTACTAAGAATTTGAAGACAGTGATTGAAGAGCATTAAACAAAACACAGGTCTCTTCTGAATATGTTCCCTGAGTGACTTCACAGGTCAAGCATTCATAAAGGTGACCCTGATGTGAAGGGAACAAAGCCAAGTCTTCCTTCCATTCTTTAACAAAAGAAGAAAACATGAAAAAAAAAGGACAAGACTGAATCATCTTATTACGTTTATACAATGTTTTCCTCTTAAGCTTTGTAGTAGTTGTAGGGTTCAATGGCTGACAACACTGAAAGATAATGCAGAGAAACATTATCTTATTTGACCACGTAGAATTATTCCTTTGCATCTAGTAATTATTGAGCACACAGTGCAAAATAGTGATTACATAATGTATTTTACTTTCTTTTTATTATGATGGATTATTTCATAGTCTTAGCTTGTAATCTACCTTAGTCCATAAACCAACTAGCAATGAAAAAGTATTTTCATTATTCAAATTTAGAGAGACTGCATGGTATATTAGAAATTACATTTGGGTTGTATTCACATTATGTATGTGAATGAGTGAATCAATAAAATTATTTGAGTCTAAATTGTAAAAGTAATATTATGGTTATGGCTGTGAATAAACCGAGCTATTTGAAAGGTAATGCATGTTTCTCTATTTATAAACCAAGAATCTCTAAAGTACCTTTATACTAACCTTGATATAATGCATGTGTGTGCATGCATGCATTTTAAAGAATTTCACCATGGGTAGAAAGCTCAGACAAGGAAGAGATTCTTAGAATTGCTATGTGCTAGGAGAAAAAGCCACTAGTTTTCAAGTTGTGAATGGAACTAATACTACTTAAATGATAAAATGGCTATCTATATATGTAATTTTTAAAAAGAGGAAAGAGCAGGAGTAAAGGAGAATGGCTACATAATTTTGCAGTGTGTAGTACCAAATGAAAATACTGGGCTCTTCATCCAAATATTATTAAGAATTTGAAGAGTTAAATTTTTTTTCTTTTCTAATTCTAGGATTATTAAGCTATTGTTTAGCAGCTAGATATTTATATATTTCTAACACAAATAAAGGTCTTCTCCAGGGTTAATTACAAAAGAAATGAAAGCTGCATCTGCTCTGATCACACTGTAGTTGTCATTTATCTAACAACAGCACAGTACAACTTTGAGTGGACAAAATGCCTCAGAATTTTTGTTGGGGCAGAACCTTTTCAGACTAGAAATTCTGTGCCTAAGAAATGACTATTGCAGACAATTTATCCATGAGTTTTAGGCTTTATTGTAAATACCCAACATTTTTCATCAGATAAACTTAATAGCAGACACCATATTTGAAAATTCAAAGCATTCCGTGGAGAGGTTTCAACAAAGATGGATACGCATGCTCCATTCACTGAGATGTTGAATAAATGACCTGGGGTTCAGCACATTTGTTGAAATTATTAAGTTCTCAAAGCAATCGCAATGTTTTTGCAGTTTTGAGAACCATTGGTTTCAGATCTAGAAATATTTAAATTATGTTGTCTTTAGAGATATCTCAGAGAAAGGATATACATGCTTTGAGAAGTGCAAATTAAAATGCCTCAAATTCCTAAACCTTAGCATCCCTTCCCCATGTGTGGTTAGATATGTTGTCCAGGAACTTTAGAGATTTATGTATTTGCCGGTTGGATCACACATACCCTGAGGGAGCAAAATGCTTGAATGGTATGAACTGGGGAAGAGGAGCTGGGAATAAAGTTACAAAATGCTGTCATTTGGGGGGCTTGGTGAAGCTGCACCCAGTGAACCTGTGGGATGTAGAGAGGACGTCAGTCAGAGGCTACCTTGGAAGTTGCCAAGAGCTGCTATTTGAGTAGATAACAATTGGCCGACACTTGGCACAGTTCCTGACTCTGACTTCGCACATCATGGTTGAATGAAAGTAGGAACAAAGCAGAGCAGACAGCTTTTGTCTCCTGTGCAAAGCAGCAGCCCTTGTGAGGCGGAAAGTTAATCGTAAGATGCGCAAAATAATAAAGTTTTGTTAGCAGAATCCAAACTCACTGCACTAAACTGCCTCATGGAACTAACCTGAGAGACCTAGAAAGGACATCATTTAGAGGGTGACCGGAAGTTGGTTTTCATCATAGAGTCATTATTGTGGTTGACGGCACAGAAGCCTAGGAGCTGTGGGACACTAAGCAAGTCACTTTGGTTCTCTAGGCTCGACTCCCCCATCTGTAAAATGAGAGTATTAAAATTACCTAATTTGTGGGGTTGGGGTTGTTGGGAGGCTTTATTAAGTTAAAACAAGAATGATGTGTAGTATGTAGGAAGAACTCGATACATGTCAAGTGATTATAATTATTTAGGGGTATTGCAACCCTACTCATCCAAAAACGACTGGGGATATTACCAGTAATTTAATGCTTGCTAAGCTAAGAAGCTTATAACTCTGAGCCAATGGGACAAACCTGATCTCAGGAGTTCAGAAGGGGATGCCTTACTACTAGGCAAACTTCCGTCTGTTGCTGTTCATTAAATGTGCCGTTGGAATTAAAGTTGTCACATGCTAATTATAAGGCTGGCGATCGCTAATTCATGTGCCTTTGAAATGTCCTCCCAGAGTGGCAGGAAAACAGTGTCGGCAATTATAGCATCCCATTAATTCTGTAAAAGTGATAATATTTGTTTGAATTAGGTAGATAATGGTTCCCTGTTCCAGAAATAGTAAAAATTGGGTAGAGGTTTAAAAGCCTCCAATCTGCCACCAGATGTGAAATTTAGGATTCTAGAGAGAATCCTAGAATGTGAAGCAGGGAGATTTTCCTTGGCAAACAAAACCTGGCTAACTTGGTTCGATGACTCAAATACCAACCAGGATAACAGAAAAGGAAAGTTTGTTCCAGGTTTCAAGGGACTGATTCTTCAGAGGGCCAGGTAAATGAGTTAGTTAAGGTGAGGACAAACCCAGTGGGGCTGCGCCCTCATCCAATATGGCTGAAACCACGAGAAGCTAGGAATTGGAAGAGAAAGGAAAGGATATCTCCATGTGGCAGAACAAATAAGGAACTTGCAAGGATTGTTGTCAGTCAGCCCTAGGACGCCACAGTATCGAAGGAGAAAGCACTGATTTTGCTGATGCCTCTAATTTGCACTTCTCCTAGCCTCGAAACCATGAGCCAACAAATTTCCATTGCTTAAGCCAAGCCACTGTATGATATTTGTTTTAGCAGCCAGGAAACTAAAACAATTTTATATTCAGAAACCAACCAAAATCTCTCTGACTCCAAACTGAGAAAGCATTCCAATACATCTTGTTACTTCTGTGTCAGTTACTTGCATATTTCACACAGAAAAGAAATGACACACAATAAAACACTAAAAAGTAAAAATATGAGATTTGCTATGATCTAAGAAGTAAATCCTCAACCTGGTTGATCATCAAAATCAAGAACTTTTTTAAAAATTTCTTTTTGGTTGACTTTTTGGATAGCAAAGTTTTTATTGGGGATGCTAAATGTGTTTGCTGACACCAATAATTTTTTTGGCTTGGGTGATAGAATCTAAGAATGAAAACCACTTAGATCATTTGAAAGCACTGTGCTAAAATTAAAGCAATATTGGATGAGGAATCAATCTGTGCTTGTCACTTTCTCTATAAAATGAGAAGAGTAATATTTGGATTTCCAATGTAACATAATATGTGTGTGGTGCATTATGACATAAAAACTGGCCTTGGAGAAAGTACCATGTAAAATGAAGATTCCAACCTTTTGGTAATGGTGGTAGATTCTCCTAATTTGTTTGTTCATACCTTCTCTTGATCTGCGTCTTCTTGTCTCTGAATCCTCCATAGTTTTTAAATTTTATATTAATTTCACTTTAAAATGCTTGTGCTTTGACTTTTGGCATCAAAGCTTGTGGAGGTTTCAAGCTTGATACCTTCCTGATATTGCCTTGGTGGCATCTCAGCTACTTCCTTCAGCTCCTATCCTTCAGCCACTTGGCATGAGCAGACGATCCATCTGACATGGCATCTACAACCTGTTTCTCATTACAGTCCCCTAGGTATGCCATCTAGGCTTTCACTCATGATGCAAGGGGAAAGCAGATCAAATTAGATCATGCCAAAGACCTTTGGAAAATATCAAATGAGATACACATACTAAATATACAGTATCATATCATAGCATTTTATGTTTCTATCTCACATAGAAAGCAATGAGTTTATTTCAGCACATTTATTCCTAAACAACCATAATAACATGATTTTTATTTTATAATGCGACTTTTTCATTGGGAAAGCAGGGAATGCTACAGATTAATGTGTGTGATTGGAAACAAGTGACAATGAAAATGGGTGGGAGTGACAAATGAGCTGAATAGTGTTTGTATCTCTCTTTGCTCTGTTTTGAATCAGAAAGACAAAACAGAGCTGCACCTTCATAAAATGTCACTTTTTTATAGCATCTTTAGATGTGTTCTAAAGACATGAAGATTCTAAATAATCTATTAGAAAGTTTTCAGCCACCCAGATTCCCTATTAATAGAAGCAAAGGGATTCCGGGGTCCAGAAGCAAAATGAAGTATGGGAGCAAACCTGTGCAGTGTGAGGCCAGGGTGGAGGACTGGGCTATGGGAGCAAAGCAGCACAGGAAAGGGAAATAAAAAATGCTTGAAGAGGAAAAGTCATCTTTTACATAAATGTAGAGAAGAAGGAAGTAGAAGGGTATGACAATCAGATCTTGTTTGATCCCTTTCTTTTGATGCAGTTTCCCTAAAAATAATTAAAAGGTGCAATTGCAATATATTCCACCTGGTGGTAATCAGTTGCTTCTGTTTATTCAGTCCTAACCTGAGAATGGTGTTAGGCTGAAAACAGACATGGGGGCTCTTCTTGGATTGATTTGTGATGGTGTGATGGTGTGATGGGGTTTGTGTGTGTGTGTGTGTGTGTGTGTGTGTGTGTGTGTTTATGCATATGTTTGTGCCTGTGTATATATGTTTTTTTTAAGGGAACATTTTATTTTATCTATTTAAAACTCATTCATTTGATAAATAAAGATTAATGCAAGAAAATAAAAGGATAGGAACAGAATTTTATAATTTGTAAGAGTATGTATATGAACTCATACTTCTTATTGAAGCAAATAAACAAATAGAATCATTGGTTTTAGCCAACTGGTTAAAAAAAAAAAAAAAAAAAGATGTAAAGATGGTGGGTTGATATTTGATTATTTTAAAGCAAAGAACTTAGATTCAAAATGTGAGATACACAGAAGATTCCTGAGGCTGACCAGAACTGAAGTATGGATTTATTAATAGGTATTTCCATCTTTCAATTATTTTCAATAACCTGTCATAGTGCAGACACAGCAAGCTACAGCGCCAGCTTTGGGAATTAGTTCAGAGGCAGCATGTGGATTTGGGAGGAACGTGCTTGTCCGAGTAGACGTGGGAGTGTGTGATTATAATGCTCATGCAGATCTCCTGGTCTGTAGAAAACACCCACGGATGAAAGGTACTGTTGCCTGTTGTCAGTCAGGTGCTCTAGGTTTAAGTAGTGGATTGTGATCTCTTGGGAAACTTGGCTTTTCAAATGGCAGACTTGTGTCTGTTTCCTTGTAATGTTGCCTTCAGATTTCAGCAAGCAGAACTGTTACTAGGAAAGACTGCAAAATTCACTCACAGACTCCTTATTATAACTTAGAATATTCACCAAAAGCCTTGATTTAATCATTTTGACAAGGGGACCAAAATGGAAACTAGACTAACATTGAGAATTTCACAGTACTCTTCATAGATAAAGGGAAATTACTTCCATTTTAGGGCTCATCAAACTCCACCAATAGAGCTATTTGCCCTTCAGCTCTTAAATTGATTGTGAAAATATTTTCATCTCATATCATTAGAAGAGAGCTCCCCTTACATTTCTTATTATTGAAATAATCTTTTCTGTAAGTCAAATTTTCTTTCTGCTTCTTCCTCGATTGGAGCAGAGAACACTATTATAGATCACAATTTCATTAACTTTCTAAATGTCTCATTTGATGACTTCTTTAAACTTAAAATGTCTACAAATAACAGCATTTTAGAGAGGATGCCCATTACATTTGTAATCTGGGCGCCTCCATCTTGGTTTAAATATCTCCCAATAATTTGTATAATCTTGCTCCCAATATAATGATATGTTTTTCCCCCTTTTAGTTTTGAAGTCATTGTGTTTTTTCTGAAAATATTTACTTGGACTCTTAATACCTTAGAGGATAGAGAGACTACACATCATTGTCTATTGCATTTTAAAGTTAGTTTTCAAAAGACTCAGTCCAAATTTCCATTCTTCAGTTTAGGACAAAAGAATCAAAGTGAGGAAATGACCTGACCTGGATGTATCTTGATCTTGGCTGTTTACTGGACTTCTGACATCTTCACCTATTGGATGTTATATTAGTTATGGTTCTCTAGGAAAACAAAATCAACAAGATATATCTGTAAAGATAAGATTTTATAAAAGTGTCTTACACAACTGTGGGGATGTACAAGTCCAAACTCTGTAGGGCAGTCAGCGAACTGGCAACTCCGATTAAGGTGTTTGATGAACTCCTCAGGAAACGCTTTGCTGGTTAACCGAAGAAGTGAAGGTTCCCTCTCTTTCTCCCTTAGAAATTTTCAACTGATTGGATTAAATCCAGCTAATTGAATTCTCTCATTATGGAAGATACACCCTTTGTTGAGTCATCAGTCACAGCTGCAGCCAATTGACTGATGATTTAATAAACCAGCCTTCTGGTTTATTAAGCAGCCACAAAAGTCCTTGCAGTAATGGTTAGGCCAGTGCTTGTTTGACCAGACACCTGGGCACCGTCACCTGGCCAAGTTGGCACATGAATCTAACCAACACAGATGTGCTCAGAATTTGCTGTATTTTCTTCTCTATCACTATTTAGCAAGTGCCCAAATGCTCCTTACATATTTTTGAAATAAATGATTGACCAAATAATGAAAGATTAATTTGTGAGAGATTAGATTTCTGATAGACTTTAACGGAATATTTGGCTTTAGAAATCTTCTGGTGATAAAATGTGTGCCTATATCTATGTGGATTAATTACACCAGTAAGAAATATAGTGTCTACTGTTGTACCAGACTTACAGATATCAAAAAATGGCATTTATTATTTTTCGTTGTGATGCTTTCTGAGCATCCTGCAAGTGCTTGAAATTGCAATGACTTTCAGTGTTTGGGTAATGATAGAGACGCATGCATCAGTAAGTAAACTTACTGGCAAAATCCATCTAGCTACCCCTCTTATCTCAACAATACCTATAATCAACATAAAAAGGGAAGTCTTCATTCTATGAAATTATTCATGGTCAAAGTAATAGAAGGCATCTGCAAATGTTAAGTATTAATCTTTCCTTATGTAGTTTTAATATTTTCCCCAACATTTTACTAAATATTCTGCACGATGTAACAAAAAAGGGCTAAGGAATGCAGAAAGGCATGGGAGAGATATATGACAACTTGCAAAGATGTGAATATTGGCATACTATTTTTTTTCCCAAAAAATCAGTGGACTAAATAGTTACACATAATAGACTAGGCATTTTCCAGAAGTCTTTTGATGTTTATGAGCTGCTCTCAATTACATACATTATATGAATGTGTGGGTTTAAAGCAAGAGATGTATCTAGATGCCCATATTCAGCATGAAAATCTCCAACTTTGGGCTTTCCTCTCCCTCTCTCTCTCTTTTTTTTTTTTCTTAAGAAAAAGAGGTCCAGTTAACTGATCTTGATCCTTTGCTTTTCTCCATCTTGCAGACTCAAAAAACTGATTCTTCTCCCTATATATTTCGAAGAAGTTTTAAATATTTGAATTGGATGCTTTTTTTAGGTCTAAGTCTAGGACATTTTTTAGGTCTCAGTTTAGGAAATATCTTTTTTGCTTCCTAGTGTTTATGTAGAAACCTTTTTAGCTAGAAGACACTTTTCAAAACATTTCATAAGAAGAACATTTGTCTTTACTTCTTGTCACAGAAATTGAGAGACATGTCTTTTCATAAATATATCAAAACATATAAGTGTGATTAATCCTAATCTGTAAGGATATAGCAGTGAAGTACTATCTCTTAATTACAATAACAGTAAGACAAAAGAAAACAGAACATATTGGAAGAGAGAAGCTGGACTAAGGGTGTGCCCTACACTTGTTGGAGGTCTGGTGGGGTTGTGCAGCCTCTGCTTTGTTTTCCATGCAATGAGAAACCTAAGTCACATGGCAATGTCCTTGAAGGCACTTCTGTCAATGACTCAGCTGAGCTCAGCCATCTAGTCACCCTTCCCAGGTACTAGACATATGATTGAAGAAGTGTCCAAAAGATTCTACTCCCTAGATGTTCAAGACATCCCAGCTAAGGCACTGGAAGGGAGACAAACTATGCCGACTCTCCAAACTTTTGATACACAGAGCCAGTGAGCATCATAAAATGGTGGTTATTTTATGCCATCAAATTTGGGATGGCTTGTTACTCAGCAAGAGATAACTGGTATGCTACAAAAAATAACTTCACCTCATGGAATTCTAAGAGTTAAATCACAAAATGAGTATAAAGAATTTGGCACGGTGTCTAACAAATTACAAGTACTCAGCAATGTTAATCCCTCATTCATCATGCTTGGGGAGGTTTAAATCCTACAAATCCTGGTGAGATTCACACCCACTTAGCAAATAAGAAATCCAAGTCTTTCTTCAATCCAACCTCTTTCATGCATCCTCAAATGGCTAGCATGCTGTGACTCTTTGTTTTTTTTAAAAATAGGTTTAATGTACCATGCAGCTTATACTTACATAAAATTCCAGTATTCTTAGAAACATTTCTGACACATTCTTTTATATGAGCAAAACTATTATGCTGAAAATGAAAAAAAAAGACATCTCAAGAGCCAACACATCCATCATGCAAGTGTATTAAAATGTAATGCTTTGCTTTTAAGAGAAATGCTAGACCACTTATGGAAAATACCAATGTTTTGCACATTTCATACTTTCTTTCCAAGATAAAGGACCGTGATGATAATTTTCTATTTTATAACTGCTTAACTTTCTCTCAAAGTAATTGCAGTGTAAGAGGTCTACCAGAACATTTCTCTGACAGCCCTTAATCATACACTTTACTCTATGGTAAGGAAGAGTATAATTTTAAAAAGGTTGAACTTTTGCATTCCCATTACTGCTTAATGTGGACATAAGAACTGAGATACACACAAGTTTGAAATACATGGTTTTGTTAAAGTTCACTAGGATATTACCAACGAAAGAAGCCCCCAGGAAAGAGGAGAATAAGTATAGTGTCAAGAACATTCACTGTGTGCCTTTAGCATTCTTCTCACAAACATGACCACTAGAGACAAAACATATCCCCTTAACATTGCCTGTCTGGTATTCATTGATCATTTCCTAGATGCCTTTATATGTCGTACAGTGGAAGGAGATAAAAATGAGCTCCACGTGTGCTTAGACTTTCTAGAAACTTTTAATCTCACTGTGGAGAAAAGACAGATGAAGCAGTTAAAATAAAGTCAAAGGCAGCTTGGGAATAAGAGATAAAATGTGAGCTACTACACACATGGCATCAAGGGCTTTGGAAGAAAGGAGACAGCAACACACAGTGAGGTAGCCAGGTAGATTTCATGGTGAAGGTTGAACTGACTCTGCATTTTGACTCTGCATTTGACTTATCTTATAACCTGGAACAGTTGGTATCAAGTATCAATAAGTATAGAGGTTCTGGATTTTTTTATGTCAGATATCAAAAAATATATCTCTTTTTCTGCATCTTTTCAGAATGGGCTAAGCTTTCTTTTGGAAGATAAAGTACAAATAGATCACCTCCATCCTGCCAAGGGCTGACTTTAGGTATTATTTAAGGCTGGTTGGCTTTTATTTCCAGGACATGGACTTTACTCCCAGGTCATCGCCATTCTTATTTCTCACCCTGAAAGCCTAATTTTAGCAAAGCCATTCCATTCTGGCTGGGTCTGACCTCCATCCTCTGACTCTCCAGGATCCCTTGCTGGCTGAAAGCTCTGTTCAGAAGTTTACCATCTCGAATTCTGTTTCTTACTGGATTTCTTGTGTTTTCCTAGGCATGCACAGCACATACCTTGGGTTAAATCACATTCAGGTTTTTAGGTTCATTTCTTTGAGGCTTACTCAAATATAGAGTTTTGTCTCTAACTGTAAATCCCCAGTTATCTTTTCCTACTCTATTTTTAAATTTATTGCATGTATCATTCTTAAATATTTCTTGCTTTTTGTTTTTCTCATTTTACTAGATAAGCTCACTTAAAATATAAATATTTTTATTTTTATTCACTACTATATCCCCAGTGCTTGGAGCAGTTTTGACATATAATAGTTGGCTCAATAAGTATTTGTCAAAAGAACATATACATATAGAATTCATGGCTAGTTCATTATTCTATGAATTAAGAACAGAACTTATGTAAAATTGTCTTATTCTACTTAGAAGAAAAATCTTCCCATTCTTTGTGCTTCTAAGATCTCCTAATCCTTACCCATGTTTTAGAATTTTATTATATTAAAATCATCTATTTGTGTGTCTTTCTTTTTCACTGTATCATTTACCTTTTGAAAGCAAGGACCATATCTGACTCCTATTTCTGTATCCAGTACTTTCCGTGATGCCTGGCATATAGTAATTTATATAAAAACAGTAAATGAATCTCAAGTGGTTAAGTGATTTACTAAAAATTGTACTCTTAATAAAAGGCAGAATGAGGAGTAAACCAAAAGTTTTGGGAACACTAAAGCCCATTATGTTTTCACTAAAATGTGCTGCTTCCAAAAACATATACAAAAAATACATGGATTGTTAAAATTCTCACTGCTGGGCCTCTTGCCTATAGATCATATAGATGATGTAGATCTAATGTACTCATTTGGGAAGGCATCAAAGATAATGGACTTGAAGTACTGCCACAAAAGAAAACCATGGATGGTTGAATCACGCTGCATGTGAGCAGACAGAGAAGAGGTACCTAGAAGAGATTTGGCAACTGCACCCCTCCCTATCCCTTCGTCCCCCCAAAAGATAATCACAATAATTATAGAAATTATGGAGAGGAAAACTGTGACTCACCCAGAGATGCTGAAAAAGAGAATTGAGGGCACAGCAATCACGGGACAAACTGTGAAGCATCTCTCCTTCGCCGAATTGGCCACATGCTGGTATCTATGTTTGGAGGCATTTCTGGCCCTGAGCAAGTTCTTTTTAGAAAGAAAATATTTGTGTTTTAATCTTGGGCAGATCTCCCCCCTTCCCAGACAGTGGGAAAAGAGCAATTGGACTGTTGCTCCTACTGTGTGAGTAACGTCTTCAAATGCCCCCTCCTTGGGCAACAGCCTCATTTTCTGGGCTGTTTCACGTTGCTTCTGGGGGCCAAATGATTAGCAGCATGAAACCAAGCCAGGGGAGGTCACTCAGCGTTGCATGCTTGCAAGTGCTGATTTCTGAGATCTGGTAGTTGAGCAGTTATACATTAAGATATACAGGCAGGCACAGATCATAAGTATATTAGAACCACCACCTCCCCACAATCCCCCAAATCACTATTTTTAGAAAAATAAAAGAAATAAATAAAAAAAAGAAAAAAAAATCAATGAACAAACTTTCAGGATCATTTCTGGCTCTCCCAGACAATTCAGGGAAGAATAGGTGGTACATGATATCGTGAATCAGCTTTCCCAAATCTACACATGGCATCACTGGTTAACTTGCATAGCTGAGTCAATACAAAAAGTTGAGATGGTTTAGGTTGAGAGATCTGTCATTCGTGGCTTTGTAAAGACCAAATTTGGTGTTCAATCTTTCTGGAATATCCTCTGGGTATGAAAATAAAGTACATCAAGCATTGAGAGTTAAGGAATAAAGACATTGCCTCTCTGTGTTCATAACTGTGTAGCTGAATCTGGGGACACACAGGCCCATGTGCTGTTTCCCAGTTAATCATAAGTACTTGGCTTAAATGCTTAATAACTATGACCAGAGAGCTGCAGTCTGTTGCCCTTCAATCAATATGGTCAAGATTTCTGCCTAATTGCCACTGAGTTCAAGCACATGGCACGTTTCAGGGTAAAAAGACACCTGAATGTGACTGCTCTTCAAAATGGAATTTTTATGTTTGCTTCTCTGAGTGCTGCCAAATTAAGTAAAAGAAAATTCATAGATACATTTTATTCAAAAGACCATGGGATTATAAGCTGTGAGAGTTGTAGATAAATCATTAATTCAACAGACAATGACTGAGCACATCCAGAGTTCTACGCATTGGGGATAGAACAAGAGGCTCCTTCCTCATTGAGTTTACCTTCCAGGAGGGAGCCATACAGAGAGCTTATTAATAAATTAAATGAGTCAATTTCAGTTAGTTATAAATTAAAAGGAGAAAATAAAAGAGATTAGTAGGAAAGAAATGAATGGGAAAAGTGGCTATTTCCAAGTTTTGCTCAGTGCAGGAATCTTCTCAGTAGCACCGCCGAAGGGTTATTTTGCCTTTTTCTTTCCCCTGAAACTTTCCTTTAGTGGGCAGATCACTTCTACCTCACATGCCCTGGCCAAGAATTGTGGGTGGTGCCTACTTTGGAATCTTAATATTCCGTATCATTAACTATATAGCACTTTATTGCAGTCATGTGTCCACATGTTTTACTCTCCCAAGGACTGTGATTGTGATGTCTTTAAAAATAAGAATCAGCCATACCTGATTTGACTTTGCATCCTGTCTGTCTAGCAAAGGTTTAATACAAAACATGAAGTCAGTACAAATGTTTAAAGAATGAATGAATATGGGAATGAGATACAGGTCTGCTCCTCTATTTTCCAAAGAACTCTGTTTCTTAGAACATACATCTCCTACTAAACTCAAGCCCTCTCTCACAGCTTCCCTTTGAGCTTAGATTTTCTCTCTCAGAAATACATGAAGGAATCCTTCTAAAGATGTCAAAGCCTCTCTCATGCCCTACAATGTCTAATAGTATGTAATATTTTCAGTCTAAAGAGCCCCTATTGCTTTCCTATGATTATAACATTTAAATTTGTGCCATTTTGCTAATATCATGACTAAATCTCGCTTTTGTAGTAGTACATTCAAAGAAAAGTTCTTCAAGGTAACATAATGCATCAGCCCTATTCTGAGCATTTCGAAGTCCAGTGGTACAGATGTGTCTTACTCTCAACCATAGTTGGTCTTTTTAATGCCAAGTTAAAGGACCTGCGGATAAAATCAAAACCACCAAAACTAGATAAGTCAATGTGCAGATATAATGTGACTTGCTGAAAATGCATTCAACTATTTATTTAAATTCATTCCATTTCCCTCTTCCTTTCTAGGTGGATTTTGAGATTCAATAAATTTAGAATTTTCATAGGAATACAAAATTTATATACCTTGTGTGTGTGTGTGTGTGTGTGTGTGTAAACTAGTGGATCTTTTTCTCTGAATTCTGACTGATCAAAGGTGGAGTAAAAGCAATTGTAGTATAATAATAGCAGGGAAGGCCAAGTGGAAGCCTCCTTCTGAAACAGACAACCCCATAACCTAAATAATAATTAAAAATAAAATATATTGCATTCCAGGTAGAGATTAGTGCAATCCATAAAAATATAAAAGATGCATGGACAGTGTTTCTAATTATTTCTCCATTTACATCCTCAGTCTGGCACCTAAAGAGATTAAACAAAATGGAGGATGACAGTGGGTTGCTGAAAACTCAATCTAGTAGTCGTCTCACTTGAAGCTGTTATGACAGATGTGGATTCTTTGTGAGAGTAGATCAACAAGGCCTCAGATGAAAATAACACACCTAGAATCAGACATGAGGAGTAGCCCTCAAGTAAACAACACAAGCTGGTGACCCAGATCCTCATGTCCTCTTTCCTCAGCGACTCACCCTCAGCTCACACCTATGGCCGTATTGGCCAACACTTATTACCACCTGATGGAGGAGGAGCGATAACATGCTGGTTTTATGGATGGGTCCACTTGAATTGTTGGTATAAACAGTATAAACTGTGGCTGCATGAAAGCCTCACTCAGAGGTGACTGGAACAGTTTCTAGCTGACATTGAGGGCAATATAAAATTGATAGAATGGAAAGGGTATGATGAGTATGAGCTGAGGGCTCAAAAGCTCTGAAACTGTACTCCTCCCCTTCAAACAATATACTAAACCAAATACATATTGCAGTGAGGGAAGCGGGGAACTATAGTTCTTGTAAGTTTTATTATGAAAATAGGGCAACCAGACTTCTGAAGAAGTTGTTTCTAAAACCTATTAGTCAAGGCTATGGACCCAAGTGGAGTAACAGTGGACTCTAGAGGACGCTTTTGGTGGAGCACCTGGATCCTCCTCTCTTAAGACCTGAAGCTCTGATTCCACCAGCTGCTGGCATTGTTGGTGGTTGACAATGCTTAGCTTTGGAAATTGACCTCAGCTGAACTGAGTCACTTATTCCAAATTTATGCTCCATTCCCTGATGCAACCTGCAACTGATGATAACACAGGAAAATAAAGTCCTGGCCCCTTTGCATCAGTGCAGGGTGACTCTGAATGGTCAGCCCATCTCCAAAGCCGTGGGCGATCAGTTGAAGTCTTTGCTATGACTAAATGCAATTCAGTACTCTTTCTACCCAATCCTGCCTCCTTTCTGCCCCCACAGAGCACTTTGCAGTAAAATTTCCTTCACACCAATCTATATCTCAGACTTTGTTTCCCAAGGACCTGCAACACAACCCAATGATGACTATGAAAAGGGTGAAGGCAGAGGAACGAACTTGAAACAGTGGATTCTGGAGTCAGACCTATGTTGTCTCAGATGGTTTCCTCCAGAGCAGATGCTGAGATGTAATTTAGCATGCACGATATTTATTAGGGGTCATTTTAGCTTCCTGGGCTGCTCAAGCAAATATGATGCAATGGGCCTGCTTAAACAATGGCAATTTATTAGCTCACAGTTTTGAGGCTACAGGAGAGTCCAAATCAAGGTGTCATCTAGGTGATGCTTTCTTCTTGAAGACTGGTATTCTGAGGCTGGCTGCCAGCAATCCTTGGTCCTTGGTTCCTGTGTCCCATGACAAGGCACATGGTGGCCTCTCCTGACAGCTCTGTTCTCTTCTGGGTTCCATTGAATTTTGGCTTCTGGCTGCTTCCTCTGTGGCTTTCTATCTCTCTCTTTCTCTGTCTGAATTTCATTCCCCTTAAAAAAGACTCCAGTAATTGGATTAAGACCTATCCTGATGAGATGGGCCTCACCTTAACTGAAGTAACCTCATCAAAAGGTCCTATTTAAAATGGGTTCACACCCATAGGAATGGATTAGATTTAAGAATATGTTTTTGGGGGATATGTACAGCTCCAAACCACCACAGGGATCAAGACTTTGGCCAACCCCTCAGAAATATCTGGGGCATATTTGACCCTTCAGAGTTGTTCCATATTTGCTGGAATGACCACCCCATATACTCTTGCCTCAATTAGTCCTTGGATGTGGGTGGTTACAGGAAGAGTGCAGTCTTGAATGAGGTGGCTCTTTGCAACTGAAAAAGGCCCTGAGGAAGCTGTCTGTGGGAGGCTGTCTGCTGACATCAGGCCCAGCACTTGGGGCAGCAAATCTTTTTTTGATGGCAGGTCTGTGTGGGATGTCTCCATATCTGCCATAACAGAAAATGAATCAAGGTTCTAAAAGTTACCAGCTTTGACCTTGAGCCACTGCTTAATTTCTCAAATTTATTTCACTCTTCTGTAAAAAAAAAAAAAAAATTTTAAGTTAGCTAGCTTTTTGGTTGTCGTGACAGGAAAAATATGTTATACATGTAAAATATTTTCTACATGCTTTTGGTGCTTAATAAGGGTTAGGCTCTTGTTATTTTGGTCATGACTATTAGATAATTAAGGGAAATTTGTAATTCACTTATCAGAAGAGTTAAATGAAGGAGGAAGAAGGAAGAAATTCTTTTCTGTTTTAACAGATAGGTTAACTTTTCAAAAATATAAGAGCCCATTATATTGTTTGGAGACTTTGATGCTGTTTAAATTTGTGGGTTCCTACAGTCACATATGTCAAAAGAACCCCAACTAGTGGGGTCTTTTAAACACATATTTTAAAGTCCTTCTTGTCGAAATTCTCCTACCATAGGTATGGGGAGGGATTTAGATTTACCTTTAAATCATCTCACCAAGTGATTTCCAAAGTTTGCTACAATTGCTTTAATGGAACCAAAGTCCTGTCACCAATATGGGTTGAATTTCTGCCATTTTCCATGTGCACTATAATTTAATGAATGGATTGGGCTCAGCACCCCGCAAGTTCCTTCCTCACTGTCCTATTCTACTATTCTAGTGTGCAATATAGCCACACTTTTAGCTTATTTATAAAACAGTGATGAGGTTAAGCATTGTGTATATCCCAACGATGATGCCATACTACTAGCCATTTCCCCCAAACCCAAGTCAATCTCTTAAAAAGGGCGACATAATGCTTGAGACTAGAGTCTACTATTCCCTCCCTACTATCAGTTTTCTACTGTATATCACTATTTGCTTTGCCTCTTGCTTCCATGGGATCATGCTTTAGGCAAGGTTGACAGTACCTTATTAGGAAACTGGAACTAATACCTTTCTCTACTTCAGGACCTACAATTCTCTTGTCCACTGCTCCTGATATTTTGATGCTTCCCCTGACCATAAAGAGCTAACTCTAAGGAACTATCCTACTATTGTATACACTACAAATGGACTATTGAAAATATATTCCTTAGTTATTCAAAATACCTATGTGGCATGTAAACCAAAACAATAGCAAAATTATTAAATGTCCACCCTGGAAAATTGCATCCAAATAAGTCAAGAAAACACTACTTTCTAATCAAAATAACAAAACTGAAATCATTTACTTTTAATATCTTTTATTTTTCATACATTCCCTTGAATGCATATATTTATATACACACATATGCATATATATACATATATATCTACACACATGCACACACACACACATACATACACATGTGTTTGCTGGGGCTGCCAAATAAAAGTACTGCAAATTGGATATGGCTTAAAATAACAGAAATCCATTGTCTCACAAAAGGTAGACATGCCACACAGAACAGAACTGGGGAAAAAGTCATAATCTAAAACAATTGTATGTAAAGTTTTTCAAGGTTGAAAATAATACAAACTCAATTTGTATCTCTATCAATGAAGGGAAAACTGCCTTTTTGTCCACAAACAATTGCATACATAACTAGAAAGAGTGTAAGAAACTTCAAACAATTTTACCCCCTGAAAAAAGCATTTTTGAGTATGCCAAGTGTATACAGACTAATGAAAATGGCATATTGCTCCTGTATTCTTAGTTCTTCCATTTATGATGTACCCTCAATCTACAGAACTTGGCACTGATAAATTCACTGTCACAAATTGCAAGAGTGGTTCTGAAGTGAGTCCTCAATATTTCTTGATGCCAAAATCACCTGCAGAGAATTTATAAAAAAGAAACAACACAGATTCCTGCATACCTTATATTGTATGCTCTGATTTAATATAGTTTAAAGTGTTGTAATGTCATGCAAAATTTCTCAATAACATTATTGAGATACTAAATGTGTTGTGTTTTTGTTTTTTGTTTTTTTCTGCATTGCCCTGCATTTGTGAATTTCTCAGGTTGCCCTAGACTGAGTCTGTCAATATTGGCAAATTGCTAGCTAAGTCAACACACATCAACATGCTTTGGCAACATCTAGCTCTTTCCTGTTGTTTTCAAAAGAACCAGTTTGATTAAATAATCTTTTTAATCCAAATCAATTTTTATGAATAGATACAAATGTGAATGATCTATTTTTATGAAGAGGAAAGGTGAAATATGTTGGAAAGTATATTGGTTTTGGTATCACTTACCTTGGTATTAACCTTACTCTAACTAGATAAATTCACTTTGTGCAACTGACTTAACCTCTGAAACTTTCACATTCATCTTTAAATTGGGATTGTTAATACATACCTCACAGGATTGTTTTAGAATTCAATGGGAAACATATAAAGTGTTTAGCACAATTCATGGAAAAATAAATGGAAGGTACTAAACCATTATTCAGGGTTCATTTGGCAGTTTATGGATAAATATTTGTAGCCAATAGATTGCATTCCACACCTTCATAGAAGTGAGGCAAACTAACAAAAACTTTACCAAAGAAAGGAGAAAACATGTTCATAAATTGAATACTTCCAAGAAAAATTATGTTGATTCATTCCCTGGAAGAATTTGGAACTAACTGCCCTTTGCATGTTCATTAATTTAATTCATTCTTGACAACAATAAATAATTATTATTAGCTAGAAAGAGAGAATGGAGTGAAAAGGGAAGAGGGTACAGGAACAAGCCATAAAAAATGCCAAAATTTAATGTCCAGGTTCAGGGGCATGAATGTTCAAACTAAAAAAAGAAGCAGTATTCTTTGAAGAGGATAAAATACCACAAGAGCATTTTTTTTTTTACAGAAGCAAATGAAGGGATTATTTCAAAAAAGAATGTAGGTAACAGTGTTAAATGTGCTAAGGGATGGTGGAGTAAAATAATGACTGAAATATATTGTTTGGATTTAATGACTCTAGGTCATTGGAGACTGAAACAAGAACAATCTGGGTAGAGAAATAACCATTGTTAGAGTATATTAAAGTATGAATGTTAGTTGAGAGTATGCAGGCAGTGCTTTATGGATAGCACTTAAAAAGTATTTTCAAAATATATTTGACTATGAAAGTGTAAAGAGAGATGGAGCAGAAGTTGTGAGTGGGAGGGGATGAGCACATGGAGATAAGGACTCCAGCTGACTTTGATTTGAGTGGAAGGTGTGAATCAATATCAGTACTTCACTTAACAAAGGGAGTGCTCAGAAGCTTATTGCATGACAGTCTCAAGTAGGAGAGGTGATAAAGTATAGCCAAAAACTATGACAGCTAATACTTACCAAGTATTTTTATGTGAATGCACTATGTTGGACGCTTTATCTGGACTGTATCTGCTATTCATAATCATATATGAAGCAGGTGATTAAATTATCTACATTTTATAAAGAGGAAACCATGACAACCTACACCAAGCTGCACACCTCTAAAATGAAGGAGACAGAGTTTGAATCCCAATAGCCTATCTGCCAAGAACAGGCTTTTACAGCAGTGCCCGGGCATCAGCATACTGTCAAACGGGAATCTTAAAGGAGCAGGATTGTTTTCTGTTTGATATTGAGAAGTGAGTGGTTGGTCATTTTTTTGAAGCAGTAAAAGTACCACTGGGCCTCAATTTGGACATGAGCCCCATCTCTCCCGAGTTACCAGGCTTGTGAGAGAATAAACAACCTAGTGGAAGGATTGTATGGGAAGCAGCCATAGGGCAGATGGAAGAAGTCCATTTCTTACTTCCTTTTTTCTGCCTTTTTCTAAATATTTCATTGAATTCCTGGTATTAAAAATGAATTACTTTGAAAACAGTGAAAAGCAATGAAAAAAATATGCAGAGCCTCCTTGAGGAGCTGGTGGAGAATGCAGGGGTATTGGGCTTCCCCACCTCGGTGATTACTGATGTGCTCACAGACATGGGGGACTGGTGGTTTGATGGGCTGAGCCCTCTACCACAGGACTTGCCCTTGGGAAGGCTGTTGATGCAAAGGCGAGGCTAGGCCTCCCTATAATTGTGCCTAAGAGCCTCCTCCCGAATGCCTTTTTGTTGCTCAGATGTGGCCCTCTCTCTCTACCTAAGCCAACTTGAAAGGTGAAATCACTGCCCTCTCCCCTATGTGGGATCAGACACCCAGGGGAGTGAATCTCCCTGGCAACATGGAATATGACTCCCGGGGAGGAATCTAGACCCGGCATCGTGGGACGGAGAACATCTTCTTGACCAAAAGGGGGATGTGAAAGGAAATGAAATAAGCTTCAGTGGCAGAGAGATTCCAAAAGGAGCCGAGCAGTCACTCTGGTGGGCACTCTTACGCACAATATAGACAACCCTTTTTAGGTTCTAATGAATTGGAATAGCTAGCAGTAAATACCTGAAACTATCAAACTACAACCCAGAACCCATGAATCTTGAAGACGATTGTATAAAAATGTAGCTTATGAGGGGTGACAATGTGATTGGGAAAGCCATACGGACCACACTCCCCTTTGTCTAGTTTATGGATGGATGAGCAGAAAAATGGGGGAAGGGAAAACAAAACAACAACAACAAAAAGGCACCCAGTGTTCTTTTTTACTTTAATTGCTCTTTTTCACTTTAATTTTTATTCTTATCATTTTTGTGTGTGTGGTAATGAAAATGTCAAAAATTAATTTTGGTGATGAATGCACAACTATATAATGGTACTGTAAATTGAATGTACACTTTGTTTTGCATGACTGCATGGTATGTGAATATATCTCAATAAAAAGAATTAAAAAAATGAATTACTTTGAATTGAAGACCCCTTAAAAATGGAGGGCAGATAAAGAATGAGGGCTCAACCATTTACAGTGATTTGTCAGTTGTCTTCCCTTACCAGATGGAACAAATTCCACCACATTGTGAAAATTTCTGCAGGGAGGAGCAGAAGTCCATTTTTGGCTGTGGAGCTGATTTAGGAAGGAATCATTAAAGGGGCCATGGATCGTCCAAGTAGCATAAAGAATGGGGAAATTTAGGGTAGTGGAAATTGGGTGAAGAGTATGGATGACTTTCGGCAAGGGAAAGGGAGAGAGGACAGGATTGGGTTCCTGTTTCTCCACAATTTGAGTGTGTTTTGCATAATAGTGGGTAAATGTGATTCCGCATTTTGATATGAATTTTCCTTAGTAATAAGTTTTCTTCTTGGTCATCTATCTGTCCCTCACAGCTGCTCCCAGGCATATGTTCTCAGACTCTTTCCCCAGATGTGTGTGTATGTAGTTTAAAATATTTTGAAAGGTTTGTTGCCCTACTTCACATTGAAAGTTTGAGTGAAATGCAAAACCAGGGTCAGAATGAGGCTCCGTGGTTTGAAGCCCTTGTTTGTGAGGGTTTGATTATCCCCACTGTGCAAACTACATCATGTTTTACATGGTCTCCTTTTGCTGACATTAGTTCCCTGGTGCTAGGTCTCATTTCTCATCTTAAATATTGAACATGACTACTTAATTAGAATTTCCTGGCAGTTAACTGAATACAGTTGAGAAAGAGTCTTTCCCCATTTGTTTAAAAGAATGGATTTTTATTAACATATGTTTGGGGAAATGTTTTCCATTTTGCAGTATATCAATAAAATATACTTTGGCTTCTAATCAGATATTTTAGACTAGCTCCCATGGTGGGGTGTTTGGGAATGGATGGTTGTATCTGGACTGTGCCCACTAATACAGATTAGGGATGGGACTACCATTTTTCATCTTTGTGAGAAAATCAACCCTGGGGCAACAATTATTCTGCATGCCATTTCTATTAGTCTTACTTGAAGCAAAGGAAATTTCCTCCAGTGTCTGCTGGGGAAAGAAAGTGAGATGTTAAAATCTAAACCTATTATAGAATTCATGGAAACAAAATTTTTTCAACATCTTCAAGCTAGACTACTGATGAAAATATCCTTTGGTGGAAAATCTTACGTGGAGCTTAATCAACTTAATTTAATTTTTTTCCTTTTTAATTTTTATTGGGATTATTCAGATACCATACAATTATCCAAAGATCCAAAGTGTACAATCACTTGCCCCTGGGTACCCTCATACAGCTGTGCATCCATCACCACACTTAATTTTTGTTCAATTTTTAGAAACTTTTCATTACTCCAGACAAGAAATAAAGTGAAAGATGAAAAAAGAAAAAAAGAAAAGGAAACGCGAATCCTCCCCTATCCCTAACCAACTCCCCTCAATTGTTGACTCATAGTGTTGGTATAGTACATTTGTTACTGTTTATGAAAAAATGTTGAAATACTACTAACTGTAGTATATAGTTTGCAATAGGTATATATTTCTTCCCTATATGTCCCTCTATTATTAACTTCTAATTGTATTGTCATACATTTGTTCTGGTTCATGGAAGCAATTTCTAGTATTTGTACAGTTGATCATGGACGCTGCCCACCATAGGATTCAGTTTTATACATTCCCATCTTTTGACCTCCAACTTTCCTTCTGGTGACATATATGACTATGAGCTTCCCCTTTCCACCTAATTCACACACCACTCGGCACTGTTAGTTATGCTCACATCTTGCTACCAACATGTCTGTTCATTTCCAAACATTTAAGTTCATCCTAGTTGAACATTCTGCTCACACTAAGCAACCGCTCCTCATTCTTAAGCCTCGTCCTATATCTTGGTACCTTATATTTCATGTCTATGAGTTTACATATTATAATTAGTTCTTATCAGTGAGAACCTGCAATAATTGTCCTTATGCGTCTGGCTTATTTCACTCAGTATATTGCCCTTGAGGTTTTGTCATCAACCCATTTTTTTTTTTTATATGGTTTTGTTCACTCACCATACATTCCATCCTAAGTAAATAATTGACGGTTCTCTGTATGGTCATATATTTATGTGTTCACCACCTTCACCACTATCTATATAAGGGCATCTACATTTCTTCCACAAGGCAGGAGGGAGAGTCAAAGAAGGTAGAGAGGCAAAAGAAAGAGGAAAAAAAATGACAGCTAGGAAGAAGCAAAGGAAAAATAACCTTAAATCAAAGTAGAGTAAAGAATCAGACAATACCACCAATGTCAAGTGTCTAACATGCCTCCCCTATCCCCCCCTCTTATCTGCATTCACCTTGGTATATCACCTTTGTTACATTAAAGGAAGCATAATACAAATGATTCTATTAGTTACAGTCTCTAGTTTATGTTGATTGCATCCCTCCCCCAATACCTCCCCATTTTTAACACCTTGCAGGGTTGACATTTGCTTGTTCTCCCTCATAAAAGAACGTATTTGTACATTTTATCACAATTGTTGAATACTCTAGATTTCAACAAGTTACACAGTCCCAGTCTTTATCTTTCCTCCTTTCTTCTGGTGTCTCACATGCTCCCAACCTTTCTCTCTCAACCATATTCATAGTTATCTTTGTTCAGTGTACTTACATTGTGTGCTACCATCTCCCAAAATTGTGTTCCAAACCACACACTCCTGTCTTCTATCACTCTATAGTGCTCCCTTTAGTATTTCCTGTAGGGCGGGTGTCTTGTTCACAAAGTCTCTCATTGTCTGTTTGTCAGAAAATATTTTGAGCTCTCCCTCATATCTGAAGGACAGCTTTGCTGGATACAGGATTCTTGGTTGGCGGTTTTTCTCTTTCAGTGTCTTAAATATATCACACCACTTCCTTCTTGCCTCCATGGTTTCTGCTGAGAGATCCACACATAGTCTTATTAAGCTTCTTTTGTATGTGATGGATTGCTTTTCTCTTGCTGCTTTCAGGATTCTCTCTTTGTCTTTGACATTTGATAATCTGATTATTAAGTGTCTTGGCGTAGGCCTATTCATATCTCTTCTGTTTGGAGTATGCTGTGCTTCTTGGTTCTGTAATTTTACGTCTTTCATAAGAGATGGGAAATTTTCATTAATTATTTCCTCTATTATTGCCTCTGAACCTTTTCCCTTCTCTTCTCCTTCTGGGACACCAATGATATGTACATTATTGTACTTTGTTTCATCCTTAAGTTCCCAGAGATGTTGCTCATATTTTTTCATTCTTTTCTCCATCTGCTCCTTTGCGTGCAGGCTTTCAGGTGTTTTGTTCTCCAATTCCTGGGTGTTTTCTTCTGCCTCTTGAGATCTGCTGTTGTATGTTTCCATTGTGTCTTTCATCTCTTGTGTTGTGCCTTTCATTTCCATAGATTCTACTAGTTGTTTTTTTGAACTTTTGATTTCTGCCGTATACAAGCCCAGTGTTTTCTTTACAGCCTCTCTTTTGCAACATCTTCTCTAAACTTTTTGAATTGATTTAGCATTAGTTGTTTAAATTCCTGTATCTCAGTTGAAGTGTACGTTTGTTCCTTTGACTGGGCCATAACTTTGTTTTTCTTAGTGTAGGTTGTAATTTTCTGTTGTCTAGGCATGGTTTCCTTGGTTATCCAAATCAGGTTTTCCCAGACCAGAACAGGCTTAGGTCCCAGAGGGAAGAAATATTCAGTATCTGGTTTCCCTGCAGGTGTGTCTTAGAAAATTGCTCTACCCTGTGATGCCTCAGGTCACTGTGCTTTTCTGCCCAGCAGGTGATGCCTGTTAGCCTATAATTCTTGACTGGTGTGAGGAGCTATGGCTGTGTTCCCCCAGGCTCTGGGGTCTGGTTCTGAATGGAAAGGGCCCCACCCCTTTCCTCTTAGAGGAGATAGACCCCCTAGGGGGAGGTTATTAGCATTTCAATGGTCTCTCTCTCTGCTTGTGCTATCTCCACCCTTCTCTGAGTCACAGCCCTGGAAACTGAAAATGACTGGGGCTTTCTCCACTGAGCCGAAAAAGAAACAGATAGTCCCCTTCAGACCTAGTCCAAGGCGACCCTCCGGCTCTCCAAAGTCAGTCGTCACCCAAAGCCTCTGTCTGTTTTTTGGGGATTCGTACCTGTAGTGAGCAGTTCACACTCGCTACTTAAAACCCCAGTTGGAGCTCAGCTGAGCTATATTCGCTTGCTGGGAGAGAGCTTCTCTCTGGCACCACGAGGCTTTGCAGCTCGGGCTATGGGGCATTCCTCCCAATTCAGGTTGGTGTATGATGAGTGGACGGTCTCGTTTGTCCCCCAGCAGTTATTCTAGATTATATACTAGTTGTTTCTGGTTTTTTTCAGTTGTTCCAGGGGGACTACTTGGCTTCCACTCCTCTCTATGCTGCCATCTTGCCCAAGCTCTGACTTAATTTAATTTTATATACTTCATTTTAATGTTAATATTCTTCCTGGGTCTCAAGGACTCTGTTCCATTCATCTTGTATTTCTGGAATCTAGAGTAGTGTCTGGCTCATCTCCGCATACTCATTGAATAAACACATCAATGGACAAATGAACTGAAAGTTTTTTTCCTCTTAATACCCCTAGCTCAAGAGCAGCCTTTCATTGTCACCAGGTTAAACTTCACTCTTGGTCACTCCTCATAATCTGCTATTTTAGGTACATTTTAAGTGCAGGTTGCATCTGTTATAACTGGCCATCATGATAGGACAAACTCTACCCATCCAACTCTATTATCTCCTGCTCCCCAACTGGAAACTTCTACCCTCTGCTTAAGTGTTCTCACTGCTTCTTACGTGGCCTCAACTTGGTGCCTTTTCTGATTATCCACTCAGAAGTTTTTGCATAGATAGAAGACATTCAGATCAAATGAAACTTATGGCAAAATTCTATAGTGGAAACATCTTACTTGATTGAATATTTTCTGGGTAATGGACTCTTGATTCTAAGAGTTAAGTTTCCCCCAATCCAGTTGTCACTACGTAATAGTAATAAAAAGGATCTGTTTAGGTTTATTGTTACATCAGTACACATACAATGACTTTGGTGTCTTTGTGGTCTGAGCAGGAACACTGCTTGTCAGCCTGTTACCCAAAAATATAAGAAGGGTCTGTGTGTATAGAAGAGTTCCTTTTGGTTAGATAATTAAAAGCTGAACTTGCACCCTTCTCTTAATATAATTCACGGTTAATATAGCCCCTTTCGCACTCCCACCTGTAGTACATCTTGGAGTTGAAAATAAGTCTTTATGTTTTACTTTGTTATGGACAGTGTATTAAAATTATGGAAAGCCAAACCAAAAATGTGTCTACATTTCCTTCTCAATCTGATAAACATTTTTCTATTTAATCAGTGGTTCTCAAATATTGTTTCTCTCAGAACCCCTTTTACATTATTAAAAATTACTAAAAATCCATTGAACAGTGAACTCTAAATTAAACCATGGACTAGAGTTAGTACAATTATACAAGCGTGCTTTCATCAATGGTAACAAATGTACTGTGTCAATGCAAGGTGTTAATAGGATGGTATTTTCCTATATTTTATGCATGATTGTTCTGTAAACCCACAACTTCTCTAATAAAAAATAAGAATAAAAGAAGACTGGAAGGATATACAGCAAAATGTTAATACTAAAACAAAATTATTGAGGGCCCCAAAGAGCTTCTGTGGTTTATATCTATCTATCAATATTGACTATGTTAAAAATTAAATATAAAACATAGGTATAAAATATTTACTAATGTATTATTTCTATATATTTATTAAATAATTAAAATCATAATAAAATCCCTTTACATATTAACATATTTCTTATGGAAAATTTCTATGCTTTTCAAAAATGCTAGGAGAGGTGGCATTGTTTGCATTTTTTAATAGACATTTAGTAGAAAGCAGTATTCTTATATTTGTTTCTGTGTTTAATCTGTTCTGATATCACCCATTCCATGTAGCTCTCTGGAAAAATCACTGACAAAACCAACAGAGAATGAGCGGAAAAAGGTTAACTAATGGTTTAGTAGTAGTATGAACAGTACTGACCTGGCAGATGCCCTGAAAGTAACTTTGGGATCACCTGGGATTCCAAGATCACACTTTGAGAAACACTAGACCAGATAATGACTAGATGAGTTGGGCTACAAAATTACTTTGTTCTCTCTTGACTCATGTTTTACCATGTCTTTGAGGTCTCTGTCAAGTCTTTTGTGAAGACTGCTGTGCTTTGAGGGTAATTTCAGCAAGCCTAGAACTGGCCTGAGCTGTTTTGCTGAAATAGCTGCTTGGCATTAGCTTTTGATCTAGGCATAAAACTTACTGATAGTGATGTTTCATGAACAAAGACCTGAGGATGATCAGGGCAATTTATACCAGCGGGTCAGCACTGTCTATTGATGACAGTGAGACTGATGATTTGCACTTGGTCTTGACGAGAACCCCGTTGGAGTTCGTTATGTATGTGGCCAGCCGGTTATAAGAACCTGGATCAAGGCTGAATTTCATGGTTCCTGGTTCTGAGGTGTTCCATGTACATGTTGGTGGTTCCTGACTCGGAGGGAAAATACGTCTGGTCTGACCCTCTTAGAGGGAAGACAATTTGGAATTCAAGCCTGACTTCTCTGATCCCTTTATGGGAGGCAACCTTTGGCTGTAATGAATATTATTAGTGTTGTTGGTATAGTGTATGCTTTTTCAGCAAAATAGATAAATAAATAAATATGTGATTACCTGTGAGTCTTCCTTAGTAATTGAACCCTGTCTAAAAGCCCCTTTTAGTGCAACTTCCCTACTTGATTCCAGCTCTTTTTGATCTCTCCCTTCTATGAACTCTGACAATGTTTATTTTGTTGCATGCTTGACATCTAATTGCACTGTGTATTTTGTTATACTTAAATTGGTTCCTAAGTGTAGGTCTTGTCTTTCAAATTAATTGTAAATTCCCTGAAGTAAAAGGCTATGGCTTGTTTTTCATTTTTAAACCCCACATTACCTAGCATATGCTGAGTTCCCAGTAAAATGTGGAATAGAACTGAGCCTAATTTGTTTTATAAAAACAAATAGCTTATTTACATACCTTAATTCAAAATGATCATAATAACCATGGTGGTTGATAATGCAACTGAACGTCACTTTATTGGTTAATTTTCCACTGTCTGCCCTCTTTTAAGACATCAGGATGATTTTAAATAACAGGCAGTAAAAGGGATGTGTGGGGTTTTATTGTTTTTTTTTTTGGTTTTTTTCAATAACTACCTTAGTTTTTGCAACCAATTTTATCATGTAAATCACTCATTTAAAGATTGCTGATGTCCTTATGTTATTGGACATTTGTTCATACAAAAGCAAAGTCTTATATGCAGAATAAAGTGCCTCTGCAAACCAGTTGACAAGATTTAACATAGGTCCAGAGAGAGATGTCAATGAGTATTTTTAAAATGTGTTTATCTTATTAATCTCTTTTAAAGACCAGTAGAAGTGGATTATAGTTCTCACACAGCAACTGTGAACATAAGTACACTTTATATATCCACTCTACTCTTTGTGTGTAATAGTTTGGCTAGATCTGTGGCTCTCAAGCTTTCGTCCCTGGCCCAGCAACCCCGGCAGCACTGAAGAACTTTTAGTAATATTCTTATACTCCAGTATAGGCCTATTGAATCAGAAGCCTTGGAACTGAGTCCCACAATATGGGTTTTAAGAAGCCCTCCTGGTAATTCTGATGCACTCAAGATTTTGAGAATCATAGATCTATCAATAGCTCCAAACAGTGCTTTTACATGAGACTCTCTGGGAAAGCTTTTTTAAAATGCTGGGTCCCACCCACAGAGACGATTTAATTGGTCTAGGGTTAGAACTAGGCAACAGTGATTTTGCAGAGTTCCCCAGGTGATTCTCATGTGGAGACATGGCTGAGAACCACCATCCAAGGCTAATTTGCATGCCATTCAAAACTGAAGTTATAAGGCTATTTTATTTTTCTTTATTAGAGAAGTTGAGGGTTTACAGAATAATCACAAATAAAATACAGGATTCCTATACACCTAGCAGAGTTTTGTTTTATGTTATTTGTTTTTTTACATTTTTCTTAACTTGTTTTTATTACACCCAAGGTATTATGACAAGTACAAAAAAACCTTATAACCAGGATACTGTTATCAGTCAATAAAAAAAGGAGAAATCACTGCAGTGTGAAGAGATATACAAATGACTAAAATATACAAGCTCTGATAACTAACAGACAACTTGAAATGGGGAATTCTATGAAAATACTAGATACTCTTAACAAAGTAAGGGACAAATAAAAGACAGGGCTCTAAATATGTGTAACCATGAAAGCATTAAAGAAAAGCAGGCTTAATACTTCCTCCTATTAGCACAATAGAGTCCATTGCTTCCATGTAATAGCCTTTGCCAAAACATGCCTACTCTCTTTCCTAGCTTTAAGGAACAATTTCCCCTAAGAAACGCTAGTGCTGCATAACTCTATGGAAAAATTAACACCTTGTCAATCGAGACATAGCAATGGCAAACATCCTTCACATGCACCTCTCTTAGAACAAGTCCCCATGTCTGGCAAAGTAAGATTTCTGCTGTAGAACCTTCTCTCCCACAGCAACAAAACCCCTTCTATGTATCCCTGCTACCCACAGACCCCCTCCCAACCCTGGCATTCACCTTTCCCACCTTAAAAAGTGCTTCACCATGGTACCCTTTCTAGAAAATGTTTTTAAAAGCTTTTAGGTGGGTGCCCCAGCACACCCACTTTTCAAAAGTGTCTCTTTGCACACCTGATGTGATTAAAATTATTTTAATTTTAATATCAGGCTTACTTCCATTCCCTATCTTCCTTTAGCATTTTTAATACCATTTCATTTAGATACAAAGTACAGTAAAATTCATCCCTTTTAGGTGTACAGTTCAATGAGTTTTTACAAATGTATATAGTCATCTATCCACATCCACAACCAAGATAGAGAATGTTTCCATCATTCAGAAAACATTCCCACATCCCCTTTTGGAGTCAAACAGTTGTCTCTACCCCAGCCCCTGGCAACCACTGATCTGATATCTGTCCCTACAATTTTGCCTTTTCCTCAATGTCATAAAAATGGAGTCATACAGAATATAACTATTTGTCTTCTGACTTTTTTCTTTTTTTTTTTTCACTTGGTGTAATGCTTTTGAGATTCATCCATGTTGTCGCATGTAACAGTAGTTCTTTTTCTTGAGTGGTATTTCCTTGTTCGGACATACAGCAATTTGGTTATTCATTCATTGGTTAACTGACATTTAAAATATTTTCAGTTTGGCACTATTAGGACTAAAGCTTCTGTAAAAATTCACATGTAAGTCTTTTGACATATGTTTTCATATCTGTTGGGTCAATACTTAGGAGTGTGATTAATAGGTTGCAAGGTAAGGGTATGCTTAATTTTATAAGAAGCTGCCATGCTGTTTTCTGAAGTTGCTGCACAATATCCATTCCCATCAGCAATATGTGAGAGTCCGTTGTGATATATTCTTGCCAGTACTTTATATTTTCTTTCTGTTTTGTTTTATTGTTGTGTTTTGTTTTTGTTTTTATTTTTTGCTATTCTAATACATACGTAGGGGGATCTTACTATAAGGATTTGGGGCATCTTTATATGTGCATATTTTCTATCAATATCTCTTCTTTTATATAGGGTCTGTTCGAATCTTTGCCCCAATTTTTTAATGGGTCATTTTTAAATTATTCAGCTGGACATACTAACTCTGCCTGCCTGTCCTTTATAAACTATGCGTTTTTCAAATAAATTCTCCCAGTTCATAACTTTGTTGTTTTTAAAATTTTGTAAACTATGTCTTTCAAAGAGCAAATTTTGATGAAGTCCAATTTATTAATTATATATATATTTTAATTACTCATGTTTTTTTTTCTGTCCTATCTGAGAAATTCATGCCAACTAAGTTCACACAATTTGTTCTATTATGTTTCCGTCTAAGGATTTTATAGATTTGATTTTAGATTTAGATGTAAGTTCCATTTTGAGTTTTCTTTCTTGATTGCTTGCTTATTTGTGTGTGTGTGTGTGCTATAAAATGTGGCTTGAGGGATTTTTTTTTTCCTCTGCATATGGAAGCCCAATAATTGAAAAGACTACCCTTTTTCCATCTAATTACCTTGGCATCTTTGTCAACAATCAATTAATGATAGATTTTGTGTCTATTTCTTGATTTTCTATTCTTTTCCTCTGAGCTGTGTGTTTGACTTTATGACAAAAAATTGTTCTGGCTTCTTTAGGTTCTTTGATTTCTATATAAATTTTGGGTGGAATAGCCTTTAAATTGTTATCTTGTAATTACTGATAAGTTTAGATTGAAATTTATTATCATGTTCTTTCTGCTTTTCCCACTTGATCTTTTTTCTAATTTTTTCCTTCTTTCTGACCCTCTTCTCTATCAAGAATTCTTTATTTATTTCATTTTATCACTACTATTTACTTATTCAATTTACCTGTTTTTGTAAATATTTTAATGGTTGCTCTAGGCTTCACAATATATATCTTTCATTTATCACATTCTACCTTCAAATAATACTATGGTGCTTCAAGTATTGTGTAAGAACCTTAAAACATTATGCTTCAATTTCATTCAAAGAAATGAATCTTCCTTTCTTAGCATTTAGAAACATCTTAATTTAGTATCATATTCCTTCTGCATGAGGAACTTTCTGATAAAAATGAATTCTCTCAGCTTTTATTAATCTGAAAAAGTCTCTATTTTACCTCATTTTCTTTTACATTTTTATTGTGACATATATATACAGGAAAATGATAACTTTCAAAGTATAATTTAACAAGTAGTTAGCAATTTCAAAGAATGTTATGGGTTACAGTTCCACAATTTGAGTTATTTCCCTATTGTGAAATATATATACAGAAAGTTCACCTTCATTTTTGAAAGCACATTTTACTCAGTTTAGAATGTTGTGTTGACAGTTTTTTATTCTTTCAGCACTTAAAGATATCACTCCATTTTCTTCTGATATTTACTTATGACAGGAAGTTTTCTGTAATTATTAGTTTGTTCCTCTGTGAACGATGTTTCTTTCTCCCCCTGTATTGCTGCCTTGAACAATTTCTTTTCATCTTCCTACCAGACTTGACTATGAAGTTTCTAGGTATGTGTGTGTTTATATGATGGTTTTAAAATTCATCCTAATGTCAACTCTTTGAGCTTCTTAGACATGTATTTTGTTGCTGTTTATTAATTTTAGAGACTTCCCAGCCTTTGACTCTTCAAATATTTCTTCTATGCCATTCTCTCTTCTACTTCTAGGACTCCAATTACAACAGTGTTAGACATTTTGGTATTTTCCTACAAATTTTTAATGTTCTGTTTTGTTTTATCACTTTTTTTTTGACTTGATCTTTTAGCTGGAATAATTTTTAATTACCTTAATTCAACTTCTCTGATTCTTTCCTCAGCTCTGTCTGTCCAGTCTGCTGATAAGCTTCATCAAAGTAATTTTTCAGCTTTCCTATGATGTTTTTTGTTGTTTCTATTTCTAGCATTTCAAATTGACCCAACTTTTTAATACTTTATTTATCTCTCCTGATATACCCTTCTGATCATATGTGCTCTCCTTAGTTCCCTTTAATTCTTTAACATGTTTATCTTGATTTTCTTAATAGTTTGGGCTTATTCCAGGATGCCAGAGGGTTGTTCTCAGCTTTCCTGCTCTACTTTCAGCTTCTAGAAGTCTCTGCATGCCTATACCAAAGAGAGAATAGTTCTCCATGCCCCACTCTTCCCCAGTGAATGACGTCATTTGTTTATTACTTGGTATGAGGCTAGTGATATTGGCAAGGGTTGTTCTCAATTCCTTTGTGTAGCTTCAGTCCTAGGCTGAGCCTGTGAGCTTTGACCTCATGGGTTGTGCCATTTCATATTCTTAACCCCTCTACTCCATCCTCCTGTACAGTATGCATTGCATATGTGGTGAGCAAGGAAAGGAGAAAGTTTCCTTCTCTTCCCCCTGGAGCAGCAATTCTCTGCTTTGTATTGGTGGAGGATTCTGCCCAGGCACTTTTCTTTCCCCCACCCCAAGAGAAGTTGGCTTTTGCTTCCACCCTTACTTCAAAGCAGTGGCCCTTTGCCTGATTCCTAGGTGTGTGAACATGTACTTCCTACTCTTCCACAGACGGAGATGAAGTTTGCTTCTCTCTTTCTTCTAATAGCCCTGCAGGTGAGAGGGTTTGCTTCTTTTCACTCAGTGACTTAAAGTTTTTGTTTCTTAAGAGAAGAAGTTTCAGGGAGGCAGGCAGCATTTTACATGTGTCCCCTAGTGGGGAGCGGATATTCTCCTGTGTTCCTGTGGTGACCCCAGGGATGCTCTCCAGACTCCTGCCCTGCCCACAGTCTTTCTCTTGAGTCCACGGAGAAATGTTGGCCAGTGAGTGCAAGTTCCCTTTGGATCTGGGGCTCCCAGTTATTCTAACTAATATGCTAGCTCATGCTTGGCCTTTACTATTCATTAAATCTGTACCTCATTTCTTTCACCTGCTTATGTAATGGACACTTTTTCCTCCCAAGCTCTGCTAAAGGTGAGTTTATGTGCCCCACTTTTTTTTAGGGAGACCTGTAAGTCTTTGGAATTTAGTTTCCTTGATTGTCCTGCAACTGCTCATCTCTGATGGTTTCAAGAAAAGTTATGGTTTTGTTGATTATCTGTTTTTTTTTTTTCCTTCATTATTATGATTGAAGGGGCAGTCTCTGTTTCTGGTGACATTGTGATGTTGTAATTGGAAGTGGAATCCCCCCTCCTTTGGTATTTTATTTACCTGGACATTCCTGGGTCTTTCCTTACTCTTCCTTAGTCCGTATTATTCCACCATCTTCCTACCTGGCTAACATGCACCCTGATGATCTTCACCTGGCTTTGACAGCTGACCCTAGACCATGCTTTAAGTGTCAGTTCCAGTGTCTTGCTACCCTTATGGATGGTCAGCTCCTCATCTCACTAATTTTGCTTCCTAATGTCTGCCTAACTCTTCATATTAGCTCTAACTTCCACCTATCAAATTTTTCCTTATAATCACTCATATTCTGGCATGTCCATTAGTGTCATAAGAATTTTAAAATACTCTTGAGTTTAAAATTTTAAATTGATTTAAAAACCTCTCATAATTAACCCCATTAATTAAAAAACATATATAAATCTTTCACCAAGATTTTTTTTATATACCTTGTAAAAGGCATCTGCAATTGTCAGAGGAATCTGCATTTCTTCATAGTCATGCAAATCTCTGATTCGCTGCTATTAATGGCTAAAATAGTAAGCAGTATGGGCATACAAATTAATTCATGTGTCCCAAATCTAACATCTTAATGAATCTAGAGAAGTTAGTGAAATTAAACATTCTATAAAATACCAAAAAAAGTAGAATATAAAAAAGAAATATTAAAAGCCAATAAGAAAATACAGATATACTCTTTTGATATTGGGAAAATCATCACAGTTTCTCTGTCTTAATTTCAAATAGATAAGGTTGTGGAAGTTGTCAGATCCAATGGATTAATTTTTTGCCTAAATTTACAGTTTTCAAATCCATCTTGTAGTAACTGTCTTCTGGTAATCCAGATACCTAGGGTAATCCTGGCTTGTAGGTACATTGGGCACCTTCTTTTTATAGCATTACATATTAATGGGGGCCAATCTTGAGCTTTAGAAACCTCAAAGAACTTACCCACACCATGATCCTTCTGGACTTTTTTTATGCCAAAGAATGCCTAAAACTGCTAAGAAACATTTACCTTCTCTATTGGCCCTAGCTTATTCCTTTCCACTTATTTCTTTTGTTGTCACATCTTTCAGTTAAAAAATTATTTAATAAAAGGACTAAATTACCCATTTCTTTTGTTTTACATTAATGGTTCTCTTCAGCCTCAAACTCACCACACCTATGAAAATAATCTAATTAATTGAGTAAAGAGAGGGTGGAATGAAACAGCAAATTTATGCCCCCCCCCCAATTTTGGGTCCCAAAATTTTTAACTCTAAGCAATGAAAACTGTTTTTGCATTTGTACTAGTAGCTTAATTATTATCACTGACGAAAATTAGTAGAGTTTAATTTTTAAAATTCTCTATAATTTTAAGAGCATCTGACTCTTTTCAGAGTACTGTTTCATATCCATTGCTCACTTGTTTCTCATAATAAATCTGTGAATAGGCTGGGGAGGTGTTATTACTCTTAAAGAAAATGTCATATGTGCCCCAAAGAGTAAGAGGGAATTAGGTGTATCTCACACATAACACAATGTCCTGCTAAGCAAGCTCAGGAAGCTACATGAAATAATCACAGGTTTTCTTTCTGGCCTCCTAGGAAAAGAAAAATAAATGGAGTGTGACAGAGTAAAATAATAGTCATGGACTAGAAATCTAGAGACTTAAGGTTCCATTTCTATGGGGCCAATTTGCTATGTGAGTAGAACAAGTCACTTAACTTTTAAATTTCCACCTCTGTAATAAGATGATGTTGATTATATTGACTGCCTCACAGCATATAGGAAATGCGCTCTGAAATCCAACACAGTTATCTCCTCTCCACAGTTTTCTTCCTCTCCACAAGAAAGTTCTGATTTTTAGCATTTGCCAATTTCAGTACTGTAAATATACAACTTCAAGATCATAGGCAATAGTGAAATATAGTAAAATAATCAGGAAGTAATAAGCTTTGAGTATTTAGTACCTTTGTTTTTAATATAATTTTTATTGTAAGCTTATATAATTTAAATTTTAACTATGGCAGGCTTAACAACCAGCTAGCCGCATTCCTGAAAATTGAACAATGGGTTACCATATGCTGGTAATAGCCAGCTCTACACCACCTTTCTAGAATCTGAGGACTGTCTCTGTTTTTTCGGTACTGGGGAAAGAAGTGTTCTGTTCTTAGTGTAGGTTCTCTGGCTAATCACTTCCCAACCCTGTTTCCCCAAGTGAACCTATAGCCTTCCTATTTCCACGTTGACTTACCCTGTATATCAGTGTCTTCTGCCATTAACTCTTTTATTCTTTGGATTTCGGTCAACCCCTCACAGGATGTACCCAGCACCAGAGAGCCCAACCAGTCTCCCCAGATCACTGATACCCCCTTCTCATGGATTAGATCATGGATAAAGTTGAGCTTCAGTGACCTGCTGAAAATCAGAGAACTCACTAGTAACAGATCTGGAACCACCTTCTAAGTTGGTGAGTCGCACCTTGCCAGGCCTGGATTGCACCCTGCCATCAGGGTGTGGAGAGCCAGGGCACGGTGGGGCAAGGAGACGGCGCTCTCTGTCCGTCCCATTCTGGGCCTTGCTTTCCTCAAGGTGTCTGATCTAACACCATTTTGGAGTTATTCCCAGCCTCTGGCTATCTTTCAGGGGCAAGACAGTCCCCTTTTTGCAGTGAATAATCCATGGTAATGAACACTGATTTCCGGTAAGGTAGACCAAGATGAAGTGGGTTGCTCTAGATTAGCCACAAGTGTTCTTAATAGCTTGAGGAAAAGGCTCCAGAGCATCTAATAAATAAGCACCAGGGAGAAATGAAACAGGCACCAGGTTGCTAGGCTACCTGGCTGGTAATTCATTTTATTATCAAGTCAGTAAGTGTGAAACAAACAGTGACAATAGTTACCTGAAGAGGTACAAAACCCTTGCTAGGGAGTGACCAAAGCAAACAAACAAAAGCAAAAATAAACAAGCAAGCAAACAAACAAAAAACAGGTGCTCTACAGAGAAGAGAGATACTGCTTCTTGCTACACATAAACATTGAAGAAATGCTTGTTCTCTTTACCTCATCTCTCAGAGGCTTGAAAAACTAGCAACCATCATGACATGTAATTACAGAAGTAGATGCAATGTTGGATACAATTACTCCAGTGCTGTTTCCTTGTTCTTTGTGGACAATCAAGAGAGAAAGAAGGCTTTTCCATGACAGTGATCCACTAACTACAAGGGTTATTTCAGTTGTGTCTATGCACAGCCAGGTCTGCTGATCAATTCTGCCAATTTGATAAAAGAAGAAAAAACCATTAGGCTTACTTTTTGTTTGTTTGGTTTCTTCATATGTTTCATTGAATTTTAAACTCCTAACTTAACAGATACTTTTTTATATATTCCTTTATATGCCCTGAATTATGGCTGATACCATGAAGATCTCCTGAAGCCTTCCAGCTGCTGGTGGATGGACTAGTCATTGAACTCAATCCTGACAGGGGGTCTAGGGATCAGGGTCAGATAGGATAGACAGTAGCCAAGAAAAATCAAAATAGAGAAAGACTTCAAGAAAACCAGTCTGTCCATGAGAGTTGCTAGCTTGAAAGTAAAACTGTAGAGCCAAATCTATCCTTGAGGCAGAGGTGATTCCAGGGGCCTTGACTGTGTGACTAAATTTAAGGGTCCAAATCTGTCCAATGGAGACTTTGAACAGGAGACTTATTGCAACAGAAACAATGAACAAATAGAACACCATGCTTTTTCTCTGCACATGTTTTCCTCCTAGATTTCTAGTGCTCGGGTTTGTACATTGGGTGGTCTGGGTTTAGAAAAAGGCAAATACTGTTATAATGGAAAAACAGAAATGTTTACGGAGAAGGCATCATTAGAATGGGTACATAACAAGTGCTGGGTAATTCAGTGCAAACAGTAGGGTGTTGGGAAAAAGTAAAAGCCAATTAGTGCTGTATTGATAGGCTTCATGAGAAATGGAGTCTTGAGTTGGGCCTTTTGACAGGTAAAGACTTCAGAACACTAAAGAGAGTGGAGGACTTTCCAGAAATTTCTCTCTTAAATTGCTTTGTGGTTACAGAAATACAACTTTCTATCTGTAATATATGTGTGTGTGTGTGTGTGTGTGTGTATATTTACTTTTTTTTTCCTTGTAAAAGCAAACACCAGTCAAACCCTAAACACTTTACGTCTTTCTCACCACTTTTCCCCAGAAGCCTCAATCTGATTTTGAAGGGATGATAATAAATGCTGAAAGGGAGCCTCAACTGCCAAGCTCCTTCAGTCTTGCTCTTGACAACTGATTATTAGCTTAGAAGGCCACAGAATTATTTTTTCCCTTCTCCATTAGTTTTTCATAGACAGCAATATTCTATATTCCTGTCAGCCATGATTTGTTTCTTCCTGGATTGACCTAATAATGTCAATGTCTAACTATTCTGCCTACTATTTTTACAATGTACCAAACAATTGGAAGATGCAAATTTTTACAAAAGAATATGTGACAAGCTAAGAAATTATGATGTAAATGACAGACTAGAGTCAAATTAGCTTCCAGCATCTAAATCCTGGCCTCTTTTGTGTGTACTTCTGGGATATAGTTCTAATAAGAAAGGGATTCTGGCCCAAATCTCACCCCGGTAATGCTAAGATTTTCCCTAACCCAAATGTACAGGATCATGGACAATTTATTTTCCTTGGTCTCTGCTATAGGAGGTGTCCTAGTATGAATTATGTACCTCCAAAGGAAATATGTTCTTAACCTTAATCCTTTCATGCGGGTGTGAACCCGTTATAAATAGGACCTTTAGATAAGTTTTAGTTAAGATGTGGCCCAATGGAATGAGGTTAGGTCTTAGTCCTATTACTAGAAGCTTCATGAAGAGAAAGCCACATGGAAGAGCAAGAAGCTGGAAGTGAGCAGAACCCAGAAAAGAAAGGAGAGGATATCACCATGTGCATTGTCGTGTGACAAGAAGCCAAGGACACCGGGTTTGCCGGCAGCCAGCCCCAGAACGTCAGTCTTGGGGGAGAAAGCATCACCTTGGAGATGCCTGATTTTGGACTTCTTCTAGCCTCAAAACCCTGAGCCAATAAATTCCTGTTGTTTAAGCCAACCCATTGTGTGGTATTTGTTTTGGCCACTGGGAAACTAAGACAGGAGGAGCCATAGCTATCCCCGTTTATAAAGTTAATTTCTCTCCATAAACTTTTACTGAATGCAAATTGCTGTCCTGCCCTCTAATCTTTTTCTTCTGCATTCCTTTATCTTCTCTGATGTACTCTGTGGTTCCACTCCCCCAGTGTTAGACATGGTAGGTAAGGGCAGGAGAGTCTGGTAAACTCTGTATCCTGTAGTTTTCAACCTAAGATTCTTTCATGCTCAGTAATCACGAGACTTTATAAGAGTGAGCGTTGCTTCTGCTCCCAATTCCTGTCACAGACCTTTGGCCTCTGGGACCCGATCCCTCAAGTGCCCTGTGATTTCTGCATTCTGTGTGACCTGAGAAACCAGGACTAGAGAGAGTTTGCAAATGTGACACATCCCACTTGAAATTAGGTAAGATGAAAATTAATGTAGCTGCTCATTCTCCTTATTGCTTTCGTTATAAATAGGTCCCTGAGGCCAAAGAGCACCTACTTGTTAGCCAGACCTTTGCTAGAAGGCATCCCTGATCAAAACTGAATTTTTTAAATATACAGAACCATGGGACAGAATGATAAAAGTACAGTTATATTGATACTGTCTTGATAATGTCTCATCTTTTGAGAGTTGGCCAAAAATTTCCACAGGGGGTTTTGTGTACTTCCCAGTAATTTTAGCCCTCCAGGCCATAATCCCAGGGAAATGGGCCACTATTTCCTCCACATCCTACCCAAGTACAGTCTACAATGTGGGAGGAGAACCCTGGTGATGGAATCCTACTTGGGGGTTCGTTCTAGTTCTAAGTTGACAGCTTCTTAGGGAAAGCTAGAGGCTAAAGCTTTCATCGACTCATTAGCAGTTACGCTGCAGCAACATGACTTTCAGACCTGTGCCCCTTGCCTGCCAGTTATGGCTTGCTCTTACTCCTTTTCATGCCTCCTGCTTTGGAGCCTGATCCTGCTTTGTTTGACATGTCTCTTGCCTCTAAAATAGACTATGACAGACTCTTTCTGCTACTTGTCTCACACCTTTCTGTGGTATCAGTTCCACTCCAGACTTTAAAGCTCCTGCTTAGGAACATTGCCTCACCTACAAAGATGGATAATAATAGTATCTTTCCATTCTTCCAAAAGCAATAGTGAAAAAGCTAACAGTGGGAAAAGAAAATGCTAATGAATATCACAGCTCTTTAGAGTCCAGTTAAGCATCATAATTCCACCCCAAATCATATTTAATCTCTTTAGCTTTTTCAAAATATAATTTCAATTAGCCAACACTTCTCAGCTCACAGTGGATCCTTATATCAATCCACTCTCTTCCTTCTTGTGCTTATCCGCCAAGGTTAGCACACCGCCGAGAAATCATACTTTGCAATTACTACATCCAGCTTAAATTCAGAAATGGGGCACAAACATATCATCTGGCATGTTTCCTATGGTGTGTGAAGCCCAAGTACAATCCTGAGTTTCTCAAAATACAAACAAGCAAACTGGAAAAAAAAAAAGTGGGTTTCATTAGTCACCCTATGATAAACAGCTTTAATGGTATGATCAGACTCAATGCAAAATATGTTTGGCCATTACAGGAATTACTAGATAAACATTCATTTTCTATTGGATCAACATTTCCAAAAGATGTCTAAGTCATGGTTATTTTTTACAGTTTGGGGAAACCGTCAGGCAAGAGAAGACAGAAGTAGGGGAAGAAATGACAGCTAGCTACCAAAGCTTCCAGAATTTACCTGAGTACCCTATCTGTTTTCTTTGCAGTTATGAAACTGAAAGTACAATTCATTCATTACCCCACATCCATCTGTTTCCCAAGAAACCATTTATATTTCAATACATGATCAAAGCATTTCAACTTTCCTCTCCACTGCCATTACTGGATCTAATAGTTATTAATAAAGGGAGATCAGTGAGTGAAAAGACCAAAGTTTGTGTCAATCATCAAGACATCTAAAATCCCAGTACTGAAAATATTCCTGGTGGCTGTGCTCCTTGTCACAGCTCAGGCACCTACTGCCTGCCCCCCTTGTTCTAGCACTTGGAGGATTTAACAATTGAACTGATGGAAAGACTTCCCATCATATGGAAATGATTCTCATTGGTTATTATGCTCTATCACACTTCTACATGTACTGATATTTCAGAGACTCTCATTATTGCTAAAGTCATGGTGTGAATTGAATGAAATTAGTCAAAAACTTTTCCAGGAGAATTAAGCAACATCATATTCATTCTGTAGCTGTTAGTGTCTTACAGATATTGATCTCTCTCCCTCTCTCTCTCTTTTCCCCTTACCTCTCTCTCTCCCTCCCTCTCTCCTTCTCTGTCATCTATCTAAAAAATTATTATTTAATGTGTCACAGTATTTAAATTATTTTTGTTCCTATATTCCTATATTATCATGTCTATGTTTATTTTGTGCTTAATGCAGCAAAAATATGTTTATTTTATATTTAGTCAATTTATTGGTTTGCATGGTTCATTAAATTTTTACTACAGAAAATGTTATAGCTATTTATTCTTAAAAGAAGAAACATCAAGCATTATTGTGCAACCCCAAAATAAAGAACGTGTGGTACAACTCAAAAAAAAAAACAAAAAAGTATGAGAAGCAACATGCGTTTTTGTAAAATAACAAATTAAAAAGTGAAAAACATAGCACAAATATACATAGAAAATAACTGGAAGAATATTACACAAGTATTAATGATGTTTATTTCTGGGTATCTTTCCTACTGTGTGTTTTTGAGAGTATATTTTATAATCACTGGACACTTTATATATATATATATATATATATATTTTTTTTTTTTTTCTTTTTAAAGCATAGATACACCTTTTATAATTACCTCTTTATACTGGTTCATTCTTCACCCTCCACCCCTTCCACTCCCCCCAACCCCAAACTCTTCAGTGTCTAAAATCTTCAAGAATTATTCATGACAACTCTATTTTCTTTTATGTCACCGGTGGTTGTGTGTGATACCCTCAAATAAAGCTATCAGTGTCTTTGCTCTCCGTATTTTGTCTCTTTAAAGCCATAATAACAATGTTACAATTTGGCCTCTGCAAACTACTCAAGACTCATGTCCTAACACTCTGATGTGTGTATCAAAATAAAAAGGTTACTCTCCAAAGAACAGCATAGCCCTGCTTTTGGATCTTTGGAAAGATTGTCTCTCTGCCTAGAATTTGCTCTAATCTCTTGCATTCTGGAAGATGCTGCAAGACTCAAGTCAAAAATCACCCTCTTTGAGATGTTTTAATACATTCCCCTCCAATTTTTATTTCCACTAGAAGGTCTAGGCAGCTCAGTGCCTCTTTATTCCTATAGCATCTAAAATATTTCTCCATTCAAGCTCATATAATATTATTTTGAAATTGTTTATTTTGTTTATTTACTCATGTGTTATGAGGGAAAATGAGCAATTTGTGGGAAGGCATTTTGCCTTTTGATTTTATGTTCCATAGCCTACCATCGGACTTAGTGTATATGTATGAAATAATAACTGGTTGAAAGAATGAATTATCGAATCATCCTTGAATGAATGAATGGAAATAAATTTTAGGAAAACACTTTTACATAAATTATTGCATTAGTTTATGAGAAAATTTGTAAAGTAGAAACAGTATGAAACCTGCAGCCACAATATTAGGTATAAATTTTCATTTTCCTTTTTGCTATCTGTGAAGCCTTGAACATACCTTGAAACTTATATCTGCCTTAAGGATATATTTTGAGCCTACTCACTTTTTAACTTTATGTTAGAGGGAAATAGTATAACTTAAATTAAATTCCATCTTCATTCATAGTTAGAGCGATTCAATATTTTTGAGTTCTGGCTCTAGTCCTAGGACTATGTTATATGCTTCTAAATATTTAATCCTCAAAAATACTCCAGTTATTATCAGCTATAGAATATTTCTGAAGGTTATATAAAGTGTGTGTGGGCACCTACCACAGTGGAATAAGAATGCAATAAATTTTTGTTGAATATAATTAAGATAAATCTTAAGTGAAGCAGTTAGTTTGAGTTTACTATTTTCCATTTGACAGGCATGAAGATTGAGTCACAGGTAAATTATTTAACTTGCCAAAGTTTCCACAGCTATTTATCTGATTTCCAGTCTAATGTCCTTCTCATTCAACTACAGAATTATATTTATGAAATAAAATGTTCCAAATGGCAAAAGTGAAAATGTGTAGCGTTTTTATTTTTCCTTTATGAGCTTTCATTGTAACCCCATCATTCTGAGAAATGCTTAAATGCCATTTCTAATACCCACTCCTAAAATGTATCCTTTCCTTTTGCCTTCCTTCTTTCATTTTCTCTTCTATATCACTCCAACCTAAAGTTAAAGAATAAGAAGCCTGAAAAAAAGGATTCCAATTTTCCCTCTAGCACTCAAACATAAAATTAAATAGGAAGTAAGTTAGAGAAAATATCCCATTTATTTTGTCTAGCCTTACATGAATTCCTTATGTCATATGCCAGTTTCTGATTCTTCTCTCTTCTGGGATCCAGGGCAACTGACTTTGAGAAAAGGATTGTGCTTATGTCTCGGTCTTCAGGCTTTACCTTTTTTTATTTCCTTGAAAGACTCTGAGACCTTTTATTAACTGAGCTAAAATGACTCTCCTTAGAGACCCACTTTGTAGCTTTATAAAAGTTTGCACTTTTCCCTGAAGTGTCACAAATGTTATCAGTGAAAGCTGTGAAAAGCATATAGTGTTGTTATATCCTGTAAAAATTATTTTCCCCAAACAATTTCCTTATGGCAAATAAATCTCAGCAAGTGCTGTGGTTGCTGAACATTGAAATTAGAAAGAAGCTTCCCATCGTAACATCCATTGCTGCTTTTCTCTTTGCCAGAGAAACACACTGTAAAGAACCAAATAGGAAAGTAAGAACTGAGAGAAATCCCTGTGTGCATCCCGGTTTTCAGTTTCTGGTGACCCCATCCAGCCAAGTCACATGAATAGACAGTGAAACCTACCGCGAATTGTCTTAACATTTTTTTCAACAGACTTTACCACTCGACTGGGTGTTTCTTTGGTGTGTAGGATAGGTGCTATTCATTTTATGTTACACCCCAGTGCCTAGACACTGTATGCAGATAATGGGTGAATGTGAATGGTCATTTTATATCAGAATGATTCTATGAGGTAATCTTAGCTTGAGTGTTTGAGCTAATTTAAAATATACTCATTTCTTAGTGTTTTATTGTAGTTGTGGTCTCTGTTGTCGTTGCTAACAAAATCCCACTCCAACACCTTAGACAAACACCATATCATAAAATTGTATGGACCCTGCACCATCAGGGAGATTTCTCTACTAGAAACTGAAAGCAAAAGAGCTCCCACAGTGTCCCCTTCTCTGGGATGGTGGAGTCCATTATTCCTACTTGTCTCCTGACTTCTCTTCAATATTCTCTCCCTGCAGACCAGTGGTCTTTCTTCTGAGGACACATGGGAAAAGGTGCCTCCACAAAGTTCACATGTATCTGAGCTCAAACTGTGAAGACAGACAGACTCACTGGTATCTCTAAATCCCAGTTCCTAACCTCTGGGAGAAACGATCTTCTAATAGTCTAATGGTCCAGTCAGCAATTCACTGAGAGGCCAAGGCCAGGGAGCCCAAACATGGCTGCTGGGGGCAATGGTGTCCAACATATTCAACTTGAAAGGAGCATCCTAAAATAATGGAAATTTTATGGATTTAAAGTATAATTAATGAAAAACCTCCCATTGACACAACTCTAAGAGCTGCCCACTTATTGCTTTTCTTCAAGAGCTGCTTCTGTAATAAATATTTTGATTCACTGACTCTCTGATTTTCTTGGCATTTGAGCAGCATGGGTTTATCCAATGCCCTTACTAGATTCATCCACAGTCCCCAGGCCACTTAGGCCATAAGTCCAAGAAACTACATACATCAGTCCTGTTACTTTGCCCCATTAAACACTTAAAAGCCTGTTGGTCTTTTGGCTTTTAATCTGAATTATTACATAGGAGTGCTGGGGACTCAAGAGAGCAGACTTAATTAGTCATTTAGAGAGTAATTTCTCACAGCTAATGGAAAAAGGAGAAGGTAGAAAAGTAAGCAATAGAAATATTTTAGGATTGCCTCTATTTTCACCTTTCTGTAACAGTAATGACATATAGTAACATGTTTTTGTTCTTCTTTGAAATATCCAACATTTAATTTGTTCAAATAAATAGTGAATCCAGTCCATAATGACAGGATGTGTTAATAGCACAGTGTAAAAAATGAGCAAGGATTGAAAACATTCATTTGTACCTGGACTCATTGTTCTAAATAATGTTTTTAGAAGTGGTGAATTATCAATATGATTGCTGAATGCAGGAGACATCATTGCAGACAACATGGCCAATGGTTGTATTAGGAACATGTGGTAGATTGACACATGGGCCCCAATTTAGACATGTTCATAATCTTAATCCCTATTCTTGTGGGTATGAATCCATTGTAAGTGGGATCTAGTATAGATGTTATTTTCAGTTAAGTTGCAGCCAACTGAATGAGGGTAAATCTTAATCCATATTACTCGAGGCCTTATAAAGAGAACCAAGAAGTCTCAGAAGCCAGAAAGGAAGGGCCATCTATATGTGACAGGTGGGAAAGATGCAAGTTAGGGAACCCCAAGGATTGCCAACTGCCATCACCAGAATGCTGCAGACTTTGGGGAGAAAGCTAGCATTGCAAATATCTTTATTTTGGGATTCTTCTAGCCTCAAAATCATGAGCCAAGGAATTCTTCTTGTTAAACCAAAACCAGTTTGGTGTATTTGTGATAGCAGATATGGCAAACTAAGACAGTGTAGGAATGACCATGTAAATGAAATTCCATGCACTGGTTAGTCAGGGTAGACCAATGTCTGCTGCAACAACAATCAAGCCCTACATCTCAAAGCCTTAACACAGCAAAATTTTATTTCTTGCTCATGGATGACAGAGTTCCCCTTGGTTGTTCTTCTCCCAAGGCTAATTTATTAAACCAGACTACTCGTACTCATACTTTATCGTAAAATCCTCTGAGTCACAAGACCTCTAATGTCACCATAGAAGAGGAAGATTGTTGGGTAAATAATTTTTAGGCTGAGAGTAGAAATAGCTTAGGTTAATTTATCCCATCTATCATTAGCCAGAATTCAGTCATGTGGCCCTCAATGAGTGCAGGGAACTCTGGGAAATGTAGTCCTCTTGCATGTCCAAGCAGAGAAAGGTATAGTGAACATAGTGTTGCCTCTGCCTTACCATTAGCAATCTTGGACAATTAAATACAATTTTTTTTTTTTTAGAAAACTAGTCTAGATATTAAATTTTGACCTTTTAAAAATGGTCTCTTAGGCTGGTAGGGTACAGAATCTAGCATCTTCAATTCTCAAAAAATAAATGTATATTGAAAGACAGCTAGAATATAAGTTCTTTGATATCAAGGCTTTTTTCTGTCTTATTCATCACTGGAATCCCAGTACTTAAAATACACTTGGCACATAATGTGCAATAAATACTCCTCTCAAATGGATGAAGACATGATAGGTACCAAATTTCTCTTGTTTGGCATTATACTCTGGTTCTTAGAATGGGGTTCATTTTCAATAGTTTTTGAAGGAGAAAATTTTATAAGGTCATTTTTTTTTTTCCTGTAGGAAAGAAGAAATATGTAAATGATTAAGGCAATTTTTTTTGCTTGCTGAATACCACATTATAATAAGAAAGAAATAATTAATACACACAATTTCAACCTTATATGAGTTCCATATATGTTCCATACATTTTTCTGAGTGCAGTGAACAATGCAGGCAGAGTATTTCCTTTGTAGAGTACATATTCTAATGAGAAATACAGGCAAATGAGAAGATAAATTAGTAAATGTATGTCCTTGTTATGGTCACCCTGCAAAAGCAAAAGGGACTCATACCCCCAAAATTGGTTGGGATATCAAAACTGGTGACACCACACACACACACCAAGAGGGTATAAAAAGGTTTATTGCATACCTAATTGAGATCTCTGGGGAAATCAGGGAAGGCCTTGCAAGCAGATCCGAAATGGCTTGAGAGAGCACGGAAATGAGACTGGCCTGGGATTTTATTTTGCTGAGGGGCTGGGGTCAAGTGAGGGTTCCTGCACAGACAGGGGCTTGTCTCCTTTGAATCTCCTCCAGGTATTAAAGGAGAGAGCAAAAAGTCTTTCTTACAAGCTTGTCCAGATGTGGGACACAAAAAGGGCCTGAAACTTAAAAGTTGTCAACAGTCAAACATCAAAATATGGAGTCAGACTTCTCATCACATTCATGTTTACTGTGGCAAGTGTTAAGGAGAAAAATGTGGTAAGGCAGGGGACTCAGTATTTTGAGAGAGTTGAGATTTTAAATGATGTGATCATAGAAGGCATCACTAGTATCAGTTCCTAATTTCCTGGGCACATCAGAGCCCCGTGTGCTCAGCATGAAGCAGTTAGAAATTACTGAGGTGATAGTCCAGAGACCAACTTAAACACTCCCAAAGACCCAAAGCAGTTGGTGGCCACTGATTTGCTGCACTCTCTAACTCCAGCTTTGGCATTAATTAGCTTTTTCAAGGGACCAAATGTCTCAAGGAACCCAATTTTTCAAAACCCACTAAGCTTTCTAAAAGAAGCAAGTCTTGATGTCCTTCTCTACCTTGGCTCACAGTTTTGTTTGGCTAGGAATGCCACTTATTTCAGGGATAATTCCCCCAAATACCACTTGTTCCAGGGTTAATTCCCATTCTCCTTCTGCTCATGTTCTCAAAGAATTGCAACTTTAAACCCATCATTGTTTCAGTGACCAATGCAAGCCTCTAGAGAAAAGCTCAGCTAGAAATCCATAGAGAAGGAGTAAATCCATGTAAATCAAGGACCAAGAACTGTCCTAGTTATACATGGCTATACAGAATTAATTAAGTAAAATAATAAAAATAATTAACACTTCTATAGTGCTTACTATATGCCAATTGTAGTAGTTTTCAACTGCTGATGTAACAAAGTAACACAAACTAAGAGGCTTAAAACAACATGAATTTACTATTTTACAGTTTTGAAGGTCAGAAGTCTGAAACGGATTTCATTTGGCTACAGTCTTGGTGTTGGCAAGACTATACTCCATTCTGGAGGCTTTAGTAAGGAATCCATTTCCTCACTCACTATGGCTGTTGGAAGGATTAGTTCTTTGTGGAAGTCTCATTTCCTCACTGACTATCAGCTGAGGTCTGTTCCCAGCTTCTAGAGGCTGCCCTTATTCCTTGGTTCATGGCCCCCTTCCCTCAACAAGAATCCAGCAATGGTGGATCGAGTCCCTCGCACAAGTTGAATCTCTTCTACTCATTCTTCTGTTGTCACATTTCTCTGACCTTCAAGGGAAAAAAAATTGTTTCTAAGGACTCATCTGATTAGATCAGGCTCATCTGGGTAATCCGCAGTAGTCTCTACTGTTCAAGTTTTATAACCTTAATCACATCTTAAAAGTCTCTTTTTCTCTGTAAAGCAGCATATCCACAGGCTCTGGGGACTAAGGTCTCACATCTTTGTGGGGCTATTATTCTACCTACCACACCAACTCACTCTTATAAGGTCCAGTCCAAATCATACAGATGTAATGAAACATCCCCCCTCCCATGGTAATTTATATACCAGAGTCTTGAAATTTATGATTTTTGGAATATTGATAACTAAGTTTGAAGGAAAAGTAATAGTATTTTTAGCAGCTATAAAAGGAAGAGCACTCAGGTGGTTTCTGGGGCAATACCACACCAACTTTCTGAATGGAAACTGAATGAAAAACCATGATTTATAGAATATTCAAGATTTAGATAATTCAAAGGATCCTGTAATTGAAATTTGTTCTTACACCTGCAAAAGTTTTGTTTAAGGGATGACATGAACACATCATTTCAGTCATGGTTTCTTATTCTTTAACTTTACATCTGTTTCCCCACAGATCAGTGAGTTCAAGGATTATTATCTTCACTTACATTTTTATTATCCATGATTCAAAACACATTCACATACATTATCACTTTTTCTTCTAAAGAAAAGAAAAATTTGTGAGGCAAGAACAATTATTATCTTAAAACAGAAAAGCATTTCAAAACAATTCACTGAAAATACAGAGCTACTTAGTAACAGAGTGAACTCACTAGTTATAAGAGCTAAAATTATTCAGAACTTACCATGTACCAGGTGCAGCTTTAAGAGCTCTAAATATATGAACTTCTTTTACTTAAGGTGTAGGTGTATTATTATTTACCCTCTTTATATATGACAGACCCCAGGCATAGATAAATTAAATAACTTTCCCAAGAAGATGAAGTTAGAAAGAGGCATAACTAGAATGAGAACCCTGGTGGCCTGTTATGTTACATGCCAATTCCTAGTCTCTAGACAGCCACAGTTTCTGGTGTCACCCTGACTTTATTTCTCTCTTCCCTTTGTAGACAAATGAAGAAGGAAAATGCGTACATCAATAATGCACCCGTTGCTTTCATATGAGGAGAATAAATATAAGTGAGAATCTATATTATCACACTGGCTACATCTCTCAACTTTCCTATATCAGTTAACATTTTTTTTAGGTTTCTTTCCAGGTTAGAGGTGTGGAGTAACTGTAAGAATGATGCCCATCTGACTTTGTAGCCACTGTGGATTGCCTGGTAACAAATCTTTAAGGGCCAGATGGCATAAAATCCTTCAAAGTATACACAAACTGTAAAAACAGATTTAGGAGTGTATTTCTGCATCAATATGCCAGCCTTGACGTGAGAAACAGTCATTAACATTAAAAAGAACTTCCAGGTTTAATATCCCAGGAGAAAAGATCCAAAACTGTCATCTATCTCACAGACATACTAAATTACTTCTTGTAGAGCATGCAGAATTACCCAAATCAAACACCCAAATGGGGGCAGTAGACTTTTGGTAGTAATGGTTGTTAAGGAGGGGAGGAAGCTGTTCACAACCATTTAATAAATTAATGGCCCCATATAACCAGAATCTCTTCCTTCCCTATAATCTAAATTAGTGTCAATTATTCCCTCAGTTGCATACAAAGTAGTTGGAGGGATATCTGAGTGTGAAATCTGAATCATTGTGGAGATATTTTACAACTTATCAGATGCCACAAGTGGGAAGCGTCTTATGTCATAGAATATGTAGCATTTTTGTTCATACCTTTCCCAAATAAAGAATCCTAAGCCTGACATTTGCCCTTGCCTCTGCTATTTATCTTGTAGTCTGCTTGACATTAATAAGAGCTTGTTAGAGCCAGACAGGCTGCTGACACATGCAGAGTACAGATGAGGAGCTCCCATAAAAATAGGGTGGCTTTCAAAATTCTTTTCATGAACTTGACACCCTCAATGAAAGGGCAGTTGCTGAAAATATGGAAGCTTTAGAAAATCAATCCATAAAATTGATGGGATGTAATTCAACAATGCCTGGTGAAAATTAGATAAAATTATTTTCTTTAAGCTCACTTTTCACTAATACTCATTACATCTACTCTCTGATTACATAGTTCTTCATATTTCCTTCTTTTGGTTATTTACTTTGATATTGTTAATTATATCCTTATCACAATGGTGTGAGTTGGGCCTTCCTCATGATCTCTTGCTCAGCCCAACTCTCTGTACCTGACAAAATTCCCAGGGATCCCAGAGCATATGAACCCATGTGCTCTTTTTGGGAACAATTTCAGTGATTAGGAACCAGTCCCCCTACCCCCATAGAAATCCAGACCATAGAAATCCAGGTCTCTGGCATTCATTCAATTCCCCAAATATTTTATGAAACTAGAATTACTGCAAGTCCTCTACTTTCTTTATTTAGAAACATATTAAGGTTAGATTCAAAGATTAGACTTATAGGGGCTCAAAGAAATATCAATTTATGATTCTCATATAAAAGTTGGGAAATAGGCAGCTTCTTTTGGCTTGATGAATTCAAGGCCAGCATCATACAAATTCACTTGGCCATGACATTATGGCAGCAGAGTGGCTGTCTGCTTCAGTTCTAAGCATCACTTTCCCATTTAAGGCAGGAAGAGGGGGAAAGATGGTCAGTGATACCCAAGTTTATCATTTTTTTTTTTTTTGGAGGAAAATACCCAAAGGGATACTTTATTTTTAAGTCACGTTGGGTTTTTTTTCTTCTTTATTAGAGAAGTTGTGGGTTTACAAAACAATCATGCATAAAATATAGGATTCCCATGTACCACCCTTTTATTAACACCTTGCATTGGTGTGGAATATTTGTTACAATTGATGAAAGCACATTTTTATAATGGTACTATTAACTATAGTCCATTGTTTAACTTAGGGTTCACTGTTTCTTTAGTGCATATCGACCCTGGGTTTTGAGTCTTGAGTCCATCAAATAATTGCATCATCTTGAGGAATTGAGTTTGCTGTGACAGAGGTTTCCTCATGTGCTTCAATTCCTTCCCCCACAAGGCTCCTCTAGAGAAGAGAAATAATGTCACACAAGTGGGGTCAAGTCCTATGAACAAAATACCTGTTCCAGAAATTATTTGTATTAGTCCCCACCAACTCTAAAACTCAGGTTAAGGAGGGAGAGGATGGTGCTAATATAGTGTCCTCTTTCTCTACTAAGATGAGACAGTGTAAGGAAGAGTTGAGTTAAAACTCCAGCTCTGCCATGTGTCAGCTGCAAGGCCTTGGGCAGCTCCTAGAGTCATTTGAGGGAAAAATAAAAGTGCAGTGGGAGGAATAAAAGGCCCTTGTGAAAAGATTTAGCCTAGCACACAGTAACTTCCCAACCTTTAGTTTTCTTACTTTTCTGACTCTGCTAAAGCGAATAAAACCATTCTCTCAATAAAGTTGTAAAACTTTTGTAGACGATAGATGATGGAAAATGGCTCTTTTGTAGGGACATCAGTAAGAATTTTACTCTTTCAACTGATTAAATTGTAGCGCCTTGCAAAAAAAAATTACAATTAGATCCGTGTAAACCTTTTGTTTTAATAAACAAAGCATTTTCATGGCTTAGATTTTAAATAACATTTACAGATAAGGAAAACTTCTAGGCCCTAACAGATAATGATGAAACTAATAGAGCTGGAAGGAATGCATGCCCCACATGTGTTTTAGACTTAAAAGACAGAGCTTACCAGATACATCATTGTATTACTTTTAAATGAACTAGAGGTAGGCTCCTGATCATTTTAAGAGAAACTTCTTCCCACTGTTAACAATTGGGCTAAGGGCATTAGCTACAGAAGGGTAATCCGCTGATAAGTACAGAACAGTATTAGAATAGCAAATGAGGAGGTAACATAGATAATTATGGTCCTTCAAATATCAAAAACTCCCATAACACAGCAGCAGAAGAGTGGAATGAATTCCACCCCACAAAGGCTTAGTCCAAAAACTTCCTGTTGGCATTTGTACCAAACAAGGCTCCCCATACTTCTGGCATCATCTGCTGGGTTATGAGATCCAGCCAGCTTTCTAGAGTATTAGAAACCTTTATTTTACGATCTCTGCTATGGACCTCAACACCACCAGCTATATCCTCAGGCAGGTAGGCCTCCTGATCAGTTTGGACATCAGCATCTTTTTTGGTGGCAATTTTGTACATAGGAATCACTTTTTGCACTGCCGCCTTTACCAGAGGGAAATCCTGTTTCCTGCAATGAATAATCATTCAGGGCTCCAGCAACTGGTACAAACCCTGGAGGACCAGTCCATCCAGCAGCGCTTGGTACCACCTGGTTGTATCTTCTCCCACCTTGCTGCGTCTCTGCTTGGCTTCATTTAGTAGGTCTGTGATAAGGTCATCTCTGGCTCTGAGGACTTTGAGCCTTGCTTGATTCATCAGATTGGACATCTGAATCATCTTTTGCTGCACAATTTGCTGTGACTTTATGAATATCAGACAAAGTAGATTTCAGAACAAAGAAAACTAACAGGGAAAACAAACAGAACTTACTGATAAAAGGGATGACTCACCAAGAAGACTTAACAATTCCAAATGTGCTCCTGACAACAGCCTTTAAGAATTACACAAATCAAAAACTAACAGAACTGAAAGGAAAAATAGATAAATCCACAATTATGATTGGAGACTTCAGCACTCCTTTCTCAGTAATACATAGAACCAACAGATAGAAAATAAACAAGGATGTAAAAAAACTAATGAACACCATAAATCAAGTAAACGTAATTGATATTTATAGGCCACTCCACCCAAATGAATTTGGAATTCTAACCAGATGGATCAAAACCTGTAGTATAAATCAAACAGTAACAAATTTAAAGGATTTGAAATCATACAAAGTATGTTTTCAGACTACATTGAATTAAACCAGAAATTAATAACAGAAGGACAACAGGAAAATCTCCAAACTCTGGTGAATTAATCAACACAGTGCTAAGTAATCTAGGAGTCAAAGAGAACATCTTAACATAAATTAGAAAATACTGTGAAGTGAGTGAAAATGAAAAATTTGTTGGATATAGATAAAAGTGTTAGTAATTTACAGCATTAAATACCAATATCAGGAAAAGAAAATAGGTTTCCAATAAATGATGTAAATTTTCATCTTAAGAAACTAGAGAATTCACAATAAGGAAATAACAGAAACTAGGGTACCTATCCTATAACATTCTTGGAAATTTCCTATTCAACTGCTTGTTGACTTTGAAAGTTATCACCTTTTTGCATATATATTTAACAAAAAGGAAATAATTGAAACTGTCAAACTGTAACCCATAACATTCTTTGAAATTTGCTCTCTAACTACTTGTTATATGCACTTGGAAAGTTATATATTATATTCCACAATAAAAATAAGAAAGAAACTAGAGAAGGAAGAGGAAAATAAATCCAAATCAAGCAGAAAGAAGGAAATTATAAAGATAGAGAAGAAAGCAACAAAATTAAAAACAGAAACAATACAGAAAAAAAATTAATTAATGAAATAAAAAGCATCTTCTTTGAAAACATGAACAAAAATGATAAACTATCAAGACTGACAAAAAAAGAGAGAAGACAGAAATTATCAATATTAGAAATGAAAGGCAAGATAATCACTGCTGACCCCAAAGATAGTAAAATAATAATAAGGGAATACTGTAAACAGCTCATTGTACTCTGCACACGTAAGTTCCACAACTTAGATGAAATATCACAGCCCTTGTTCAGGTCAAATTAGCCTTAACAATTTCAATATATTTCTTATTGCGCTCTCTAACTCTAGTGTCTCTTGACACCCCCCACTTTCAAATTATTTGATTGACATTGCTAAAATCTCTTTAATTCATAAATATGAACATGTAACACCTCTGCTCCATATTCTTGAATTCCTTGCAATCCTTTATTAGGGAAAACATCTCAAAGCATTTTTATGACACAAAATTTCTCTCATGATAGGACTTAATGTCCAGCATCTTTTTGTATGACTCATTCCTTGTTTTGAAAACCAACATTATCAATATTTACTCCAATGCTCAATGTTTTTCCACATAATGCCCTCTCCAGAATTAGCATTGCAAACTTCCAAACTTCCTAGAAAATGAATTCTCTTTTTCTCTGAAGACTTATCCAGGTTAACTTATGTGCTCTTTTTCATATGTTCCAATAGCACTTCGTTTATGCTTTAGTTACCACAAGCATCTCATGTTTTTGCCATTGCTTGCAGGTCTGCCTTCCACTTGAATGGAAGATTCTTACGTGCAGGGTTGTGCCCCCTTTACATCTTTACCTTCACCTCTGGCAGGTTTCCTGACCCACATCTTATGCCACCTTTGCTCTATCTCATTATACTCAAGGGTAAACATTTGGGAACCGGCAGCTACTTACCTATATTGTAAATGGGTTTATGCCACATTTGGTTTTAAAGAGGAGACAGAATTTTCTGAATCAGGGTCATTGGCCTGCTCCATTAGGTAATGTAATGTGACAAAATGACTCCTCTGGATGACAGAGTATTCATTTTGAAGGGGGAAAATCAGAAGTGGCATTATATTCCAGGAGTCTTCTTGCCCTGCTTTCCCTCCTAGGAATTAAACCAGTCACAACAGCCCAACTGATTGGAATGTGTCCACTCCATCAATGCATCTCTTTTGGAGTAGAAAGACAACAGACATCTTGGGCGGACTTTAATTTTTCCAAAGGTCAGGGAGTCATTCTTTTTGTCTGATTTTCCTACAGGGAACCAGCTCTTCTCTGCAGGAGTACGGCTCTCTCTGCTGAAAGGTTAGTCTATGTATAACCGGGTCATCCAGAGAGACCCTTGGCAGGTCTAGCTGACATATCTCCATGTGAGGGGAACTGCATGAGTCAGCCCACTGTCCCCAGGGCTTACAGAGAGCAACAGAACTGTAGAACCAGGCCCTGGAAAGTCAAGGTGGCTGCTTGCTCTGAAAGTTAGAATGGAATCACCGCTCAAATAGACTCTCCCTGCCTCGCCATTATCACTAGGTTAGAAATTCCAGATCAATCAGCCTTACAGAGAAATAGGTGGATGAACAGGGTTTGGGGGCAGCAGGTGGCTCCCAGGAATGAGAGAGGTTTCCAGAGGTCATTTTTCCTAGTTAAGCCTCCACCTTCCATCATTATAAACAAGCAGGTGCCTGACACTCCAGGATGTGGAGGAAGTAGTGAAAGGGATCCTTGAGCAAATCGCCCGGGGCTTGCCTGGGTTGGCAGACCCGCTGCCCTTTGGCTGCTGCTTAGCAGTATTATTTTTCAGAAGAAAACAGCCTTCTAGGTAGAGCCAGAATTGGCACAACTAAAAATCACTTGTTAGCTGCTGTTTCTACATGTGGCTTACGTATGAAGACTTGGCTGTTGAATCAATACTTAGATGGTTTAATTTGAGCTTTGCCTACAGACTTGATTTTTCTTCAGGACCAGCCTAACATCTTAGCTGAGAAGACGAAGGTTCTCTCTGGCTATCCTCCCACATGATTTTCCCTCTCAATTGTTCCTGCTAAAGACTGAGGCTTCGTCCTTTCCCACAGTCCTATTCTGTCATGTGAGTGTCCATATACTTGACATCAAATAATAGATTTCTACTTTTTAAGTTAAAGGGAGTTTACCTGGAGAGTTGTTTGAAGGAGTAACTTAAGAGTTCCTGGTTCCTTGAAATTTAATTGCAGCCATGAGATTCATGAAACTAGGAAAATTTCTTAACCACATTAGTAATTTAGGAATATAAAAAATTAATGCTATAGTGAGAAACAGTATTGTCTTATAAAATTAGGAAGAAAGAATAGAGCAACATCCAGTATGGATGAAGATATTATGAAATGGGCACTCACGTACATTGCTAGTGAGAACATGAACTTATATAAAAACTAGTTTGGAAGAGACCATTCAAATTGAAAACTAATATGCCCTTTGAACCACATTTTAAAAACTTAATCTATAAAAAACTAAACATTAGTCTGTAAAATATAAGTGAAGAAAAGAAACTTTTACTTCAGCATTATTTACAGTGGCAAGGCACTGGAAACAACACGGGTATCTATTTGTAGGCAAGTAGCAAAAAAAATTCTGTAAAATCCAAATTCTGTAATGTTGAAAATAATGAGATAAAACTGTATGAGATAACCTGGAGGGAAGTCCATAGGTGTTGTTACTTAGAAAAAAAAAATAGCAAATTGCAATGAAATGTGTATATCATCCCATTAAAAAGAAAAGAAAACTACATGTGTGTTTATACATCACATACTGGTGTATATTATATTGCAGGTTGAAAGTTTTTTTTAAAGAGATAAAGAAATAACAGGAAGAAAGTTACATTGTTCTGTGTAATTCTTGCACCATTTCACTGGTTTTACTGATTACGTGATGCTGTTTATTTAATATCTAAACATTTAAATAGGGAAAAAAAAGAGTAGAAGTTTGGGCAAGGTAGCAAGATTTCCAATACCACTTCTATGCTATCATAGTAGTGGATGCCTTTCCTAAAAGTTATGCCCTCCTACCCACGGAGATTTGCTACTATCCTTTGCCTGACTCCTGCAGGTAAACTTGGATGAACGTTATTTCACTGAACAAATGTATTCAAGTTACTGAGACTTATAAACTGAAAACAACATAAGCCCATAAAGAAGGAAAGTCTTGCAGTGAAATGAACATGAATTCTGGGTGGAGGCTGGCAGCCTGGCTCATTGTAAGCACTGCCATTTAAAGGCAAGAGCACACAGAGTACATAAGAGGTAAATATGGATGAACCATGTACTACTGCAGCTTAATATTTTGCATCACCATGAATCTGTTCTTAGACAACAAAATAATTGCTCTTCTTTGTACCTGGTATTAGTTTGGCTACCAAATAACACACATAAGAACATTAATAATTTAATGACTACAGTACATATTTATTGATCACCTACTACGTGCCAGTTGCTGTTTTAAGTGCCAGGGATACATTAGTGAACAAAATTCATAAGGATGATAACCTTGCAAATTCTACATCTGGCCAGTACTCAAATAGTTCCATATGGTAGATGATAGGTTATACATTTTATACTTCACAAGAGGAGACAGTTTCTAGGGTGGAAGGGATGTTAGTAAGCATCAATTTGTAAGTGAAAGCATGGAGAACTGGGTATCTAATGTTAGTGTTCATTATAATGCCCTGGAGACTATTACGATGTTGCCAGTTCTTATTGCAATTCCTGGATTCCAAAATGAGGAATCTGTGGTAGAGCCCAGGAAACCACATTTTACAAAGGATTTCTGATAACTCTAATATAAAGTGTGTGTGCATCACACTTTCAGAAAGGGTGGACCAGATCGTAGCTAGAATATTGGCCCATCACTGCTTGCCTAGAAGTTTTGCCTATCACTGTCAACCAGGTGGCAGATGTAGAAGCCATGTATTAGAAACAATTCCCATATTCACATAAAATTTATTTTTCCAAAGGCCAGTGCCTACCCAGGATTGATCAATCTACTAGCCCATCACTCTGCTTATCATTTTTGGTCCAGAGAGGATATCTAACACAAATTTAATCAATTATTTTTTCATGAAAAATTTTGTATTGTTTCACACTCACTTGGATGACTATTATTAAAAAAAAAAAACAAGAAAGAAAGAGCAGAAAATAATTGTTGGTAATGATGCAGAGTAATAGGACCCCTCATGCATTGTTGGTGGGAATGTAAAATGGTTGCACCATTGTAAAAAACAGTTTGGTTTTCCTCCAAAAGTTAAATAGAGAATTACCACATGACCTGGCAATTCTGCTTCTAGGTAAATATCCAAAAGAATTGAAAGTAGGGACCTGAACAGAAATTTGTAAACAAATGTTCATAGCAGCATTTTTCACAATACCAAAAGGTGGAAACAATCCAAGGGCCCATCAGCAGATACACAGATAAACAAAATGTGGCATATATGTACAATGGAATATTGTTCAGCTATAAAAAGGAATGAAGTTCTGATACATGCTATAACAGAATCAGAATCTTGAAGATATTACCTTGAGTGAAATATGCCAGACACAAAAGGACAAACAGTGTAACATCTCATTTATACAAAATACCTGGAATATTCAAGTTCACAGAGACAAAAAGTGTATTAAAACTTACCAGGCACTGAAGGGAAGTGGAGTAGGGAGTTACTGTTTAATGGGTACAGAGTTTATATTTGGGGGGATAGATAAGTTTTGGTAGTGGTTGATGCTAAAACAAAACTGTGAATGTAATCAGTATTACTGAATTGTACACATGAAATGTTTAAATATGAAATTTCGGGTTATATGTATGTTACCAGGATTTGTTTTTTAATTGGTGCATGGATTGAATAAAAAAAAGAAGCTACTTATTCATCAAGGTTTGGATTATAATATAATATGCAAAACTTAGTAGCCACTCCATAGGTTATGTTTTCTTTTATTTGGCTGAGAGGAAGCCCGTTCATAGAGAGAGCAGATCAGGAAGCAGGTGGACAAAAGGAGTTGAACCAGTACAGCGGCTCTTGATGAAATCCCAGTGCCTCATTTGAGCTCTTCTGTTAACCTGACCTTTTCCTTGCCTTTGGATTCACGGTGATATTTAATGAAACCACCATTTTCTCTAAACTATTTTAGCTGATTTTCTGTCACATGAATCCAAGAGTCCTAGCTGTAACTACCAAACAAAACCCACAGGCTTTGTGTAAAGCTGCCAATAATAAGTAGCAGACAAAGAAGTGACTCCAAATTTAGCAAACTTTCGCCTACGCCACTTATCCTAGTCCTATGCAAAATAACCACAGTCTCTGTGGCTCCCTTTATTTTTTTTTTTAAATCCATTCTCCACTATTCCATCCTTTTTGGTTAATATGATACCTTGGTTACGAAGGACCAAAGCAAATTGCATTTCAGTTCATGTGACTATATCCTTCTTGTTCCCACTTAAAATCAGCCTAAATTTCTTTAGCTAGGTAGAAGGTGGAATGGCTCTCTAATTACTCAAGGGGCAGAACAGAAAAGGAATGTTTGGGTTGCCACCTGAGTAGCTGAAAAGCATTAGTGTTCTGGTTTGGCTTCTTAATTCCATTTGATGGGTCAATCTTCAGGGAGAATAGATCTGCTGTTGCTATGGAGCAAGTAAGTCATTTACGTTGGGAGTGAGGGATCATTCTGCTTGATGCATAAGATTTTTTTTTTTTTCATTTTTATTGAGATTGTTCAGATACCATACAATTATCCAAAGATCCAAAGTGTACAATCACTTGCCCCTTGATGCATAAGATTTTAATTTCTTTGTGTGCATTTCTTTCTGTATTGGAGAAAAGAGGCAGGAAAAATATCTGTCTCACTAAAGAAAAGTAATCTGTATGGTGCCACTCATGTCTGCTTCTAGTGTCTTCAAAGTTGGCTTGCTAGTTTGTCTAATTTACCATTCCTGGAGAGAAAAGTTACAGGAAGAAACAAAACTCACCTGTTCTTAGATTCCAAGAGCAGTTCCCTTTCAGAAGTTTGGCAGGGTGCTTGCTGATATAATTTTAAGCATTGATTTTTTCAGGAAAAGTATAGCAATAGACTAAAGAAACAAAATATGAAACTTCAATGGATAGTCAGTTATCCCAGGAAAATCTGCACTATTTTTTTGAGAAAAAGTAACATGAAAAGCCTGACTACTTGAAAAACTATTTGATGGGAAAATTGCCATGGGGTATTTTTAAACTATCAAGCAACTCACATTCATGGAAACACCTTCAGCATCTTAATGTCTAACAGAGAGGACACTTGGGTTAGACTCATGTAACCAGGTGTTGATCCTAGATCTTTGTAGTCAACATGTTGTTCCTTATCTCTGACATAAGGAAAATATCTACCAACTAATATGAAAAGTGCATTGTAAATTATAAAAGGCTGAAGAAAACTGAGATTGTCTTGAGATTAAGGTATAATTTACATAGAGTAAAATTCACTCTTTCCAGTGCACAGTTATTTAAGTGTTGACACACTCACACAGTTATGTAACCATCAGCACAAAAAGATCTAGAACAGTTCCATCATCACCCAAAACCCTTCCTGCCTCTTAGTAGCCAAGTTCTCCTCAAAGCCCCAGGCTATGAAAACACTTATTTCATTTTTGTCTCCATTGTTTTGCATTGAGTCTGTCTGCTTTTACGCAGCATAACACATTTGAGATTCACACACACGATATTCTGTTCTCTTTTTTTGCTGTGTAGTGTTCCATTGTATGGATTTATGAAGTCTTTTTTATATATTTACTAGCTGAAGAACATTTGGGTTTTTTTTTTCCTTTTGGTGATTATGAGTAAATCTGCTATGAAGATAGGCATGCCAGTTGTGTGAACTTAGTTTTCCATTTCTTTTTGGTGAATACATAGGAGTGAATACATAGGAATGAGACTCTGGATCTTGTAATAAGAGAATATTTAATTTTATACAAAACTGACAAACACTTTTCCAAAGTCACTAAATAATATTTTATTTCAGTCAGCAATTGTTTTAGTTTCCTGGATTGCTCAAGCAATACCAAGCAATGGTATTAAAAATTTGGAATTAGTTAGCTCCCAGCTTTGAGGCTAAGAGGAAGTCCAAATCAAGACATCATCAAGGCCAAGCTTTCTCCCAAACACTGTGGGGCTCTGGGGCTGGCTGCAGGCAACCCTTGGTCCTTAGCTTCTTACATGACAAGGCACATGGCAGTCTCCTCTGAGCTCCACCTTCGCTTCTGGGTTCCGTTGATTTCAACTTCTGGTTGCTCGCTCTGTGGCTTTCTCTTTTTCTTTCTGAATTTCATTTCACTTATAAGGGACTCAAGTATAAGGATTAAAACCTATTCTGATTGAGGTGGACCACATTTTAATTGAAGTAACCACATCAAAAGGTCCTACTTACCATGGGTTCAAACCCACAGGAATGGGTTAAGTTTAAGAACATGTTTCTCTGGAAAACGTACAGCCCCAAACCACCACACAATGTATGAAAGTTCTAGTTGTTCTTACCAGCTGTTGGTTTTGTCAGGGTTATATGTTCATTTGTTTTGTTTTGGCCATTCTAATAGTGTGTCAACTGGTATCTCATTGTCATTCTAATTTGCATTTCTCTAATGACAATCGATGTTGAATATATTCTCATTACTTGTTTGCCATCCTCATATTTTTCAGGTGTCTGCTCAAATCTTTTGCCCACACATACATGGAACTCTTTGTTTGTATTATCTTATTTGTGTGTGTGTGTATGAAAAGAACACCTAATTTATTTTAAAGGAGATATCAGAGTTTCATTGTAACATTGTCTTTGGGATTTGTTGTACCTTACAAAAGGAAAGCCCTTATGAAAAAATATTTTTCTTTCCCCATTAGTAACTAAACATGAAACAGTAATGAAATATCTTTGAAAAGAGACCTAGATAGACATTCCTTATATAATTTCAATTTGGTAAAGTTCCTATGTATAGTTTAAATTTAAAATATTGTTGGATTAAATTGAAAAACTAAATAATTTAATATTAGTAAATCAGGGCTTAATAATACATTTACTTGTAAAATACATTCAGTTCAGAGCTTAGAACTAATTTAAAAATGTGCTTGGCCTGAATAAAAATAATTCCATTTTGTGTACCATTGACTGGGCACAGGCAGAATTCTCATTTATGTCCTATTGTACAGAGGCAAATGCAGAAAGCTTAGACACCGACAGACCCAGGCAGAAGGAATTTAGGAAGGCAGATTAGCAACACTAGAGGGCTATTCTGTGTATGTGTCTCTCAGAATTTTGCAGATCATCATAATGGCTCTGTTTATTAAATTGCCATGTATATGATCTTTTTCACACATTAATCCTGATCTTTCTCCAAAATATGGAGGAAAACACTCCTCATTTTATAGACAGGAAAAATAGGGATAACGGCTCTTGCAAAATGTTCTAAGATTAGTAAGAAGCAGAGCTTAGAAAATCAGGTTGTTGTCTCCTGCAAAACTTATATTCCTTCCACTACATTGTGCTCCTCCTAAGTAGGATGGCCAAGTACCTCTAGCCTTGGGCATAGAGCATCATGAATGCTGTTTCCAGGAATTATGACTTATGCACAGCTGGTATTCACTGTTTCTGTTCAAGAGAATTGCAGAGATTGACTGGAATTTGCAGGAGTCTCGGTCTGAACAAGATGGTATAGACTCTTATTCCCTGTTCCTTCCCTCTGAGTAGAACTATAACCTCTAGAAAAGAAATGCAAGAGGCAACCAAGGAGGTTCCTGAAAGGTGTAAAGTAGAAGAGAGACTGGTTAATGACCCCAGAACTGGAGTGACAAACTATGTGTCAGAGTGTCTTGCAACTCCCCTACCCAACAGGAAAAGCAACCTAGGACCAGCTTTACCTGACTGCAACCTAGAAATAAAAGGTGGCCTGGGAAGGCTCATTCTTCCCCAAAATAACCAGAGTCCTGCCCACAATACCAGATGAACCTGGCTGCAGCAGCAAGGAGGATCACCCGGGAGCCCTGTTGACAATAAGAGGCCAAGGGAAGGGCCTTCTTTCCTGGAGACCAAGTGGCCTGGTAGAGGCAAGAGGGATCCAGACCCAACAAGCAGCCAGCTGGGATGCACTGGCTGCAGTCTCGAGACCCTACTTCCTGTCTAGAGAAAGAGCAACATCAACAGGTAAAATCTAGCTGCACCAAGGCCTGGCATTTTGTCCTCATGGTCTGGAAACCCAGTTTTACTGGCTAGAGGCACCACGCATGTGATCTGACCTGAGAAAGCTTCCTCCACCTCTTTAGGCCACTGCCTGCTAAAATAAAATATTTGAATAGTACCTACAGTCTTCTAATAAAATAGGCATAATGTCCAATACACGATTAAAACTTACCACTAGAACAAGAGCCAGGAAATTACAACTTGAATGAGAGAAGACAATCAACTGATATCAAGACTGAGAAGAATCTGATATTGGAATAATCTGAGAGGGACTTTAAAGCAGCCATCATAAAATTGTTTCAACAGTAATCACAATTCCCTTGAATCAAATGAAAAAGAAAATCTGAGCAAAGAAAACTGAGTTGTTAAAAATAAATAAATGGAAATTATAGCCCTGGAAAATTTAAGAATGGAAAGATATAATGGGGGAAAAGGACTCTGCAATCAATAGGAAAAAAAAACATTAAATAAACTATCAGTATATATTGCTATAAAATTCCTGGTACTTCTTTCCCCTATCTACTGGTTAACATCACAGGGCTTCATAAATTTTCATGCTGCTCCAAAACGCACCACAATTGATTCAACTAGTTATATTTGATCCAACTAGTTTCTTTTATGGGAATTTTTAATTAGGACCGTAAGAGAGTCAGCCAAAGGGAAAACTTAACGAGACTCTTCCTTGAGACAAAAGTCAACTTTCACTGACTTTGGGTGACTGGAACAGTTTTAAATAAACCTGGGAACTGTCAGTGGCTGTGTTTTCTATCATTTTTTGCTGCAGAACAGGTAAAGCCAGTGTTCTAATTTGCTAATGCTGCTGTTATGTAGAATATCAGAAATGGATTGGCTTTCATAAAGGGGGTTTATTTGGTTACACAGTTACAGTCTTAAGGCCATGAAGTGTCCAAGGTAAGGCATCATCAACAATACGGTACCTTCATTGGAGAAAGGCCATTGGCATCTGGAAAACCTCTGTCAGCTCAGAAGGCATGTGGCTGGCATCTGCTTGTTCCCAGGTTGCATTTAAAAATGGTGTTCTCCAGAATGTCTCTGTGTCAGCTTCTCAGGGCAAACTCTGGGCTAGTACTGCCAAAACATCAGCAAAACTTTCAAAGGCTGTCTTCCAAATGTCTAAGTTGCAGCAGCAAGCTCCTTCTGTCTGAGCTTCTTATATAGGACTCTAGTAAACTAATCAAGGCCCATGCTGAGTGGGCAGGGCTATGCCTCCATGGAAATTATCTAATCAGAATTATCACTTATAGTTAGGTGGGTCACATCTCCATGGAAACAACCCAATCCAAAGGTTCCAACTTAATCAACACTAATACATCTGCCCCCACAAGATTGCATCAAAGAACATGGCTTTTTCTGGGGGATATAATGTATACAAACTGGTACAGCCAGCTTGCACAGAAAATGATGGTTGAATCATATGAATTGAGAGTAAGAGGGATAAAAAATTCAGGAAAGGATTCTGAAGGCTTTGGCCCCCGGCCCAGTTTGTTCCATCCCAGTCCTTAAATTCTGTAACACCTTCATGTATCCTCGTAATAACTTCCCATGTCTTGCTTAAACTGGCTTAAGTGTATTGCTGCTGGTGCAAAACAGAAATTCTTGATTCAGCTACTCTCATCAGAGAAATATGAAAGAAAATTAAAATCAATACTCCTGGACAGGAATGATGGACATTAAATAATAGTTTAATATTTCAGATGAGTTTAACACAACTTTAAATAACATTGAACCAGGGCATTTTAGATATTGATAAAATGCCTTTAAAGTACGTCTAGAGTAATTAGGCAAAATAGTTAATGGCTATTGAAAAAAGAACAGGAAAGAGTAATGATAGGACAGGAATCACAACTCCTACACATTATAATACCCTGGGAAACTACCCAAATATATATTGAAATGTAATGTATGACCATGGAAGCCCAGGAAATCATTGGCAAAAAGGAATGATTTATCAGGTGGGATGATAAAATTGATTAATTATCTGAAAAAGAGTCACCATACCTCCCAATTAACACAATACACCAAAATAAATTTCAGGTAGATTAAATGGGTAAATTCAAAAAGGCAAATTACAGAAATACAGAATGGAAACATAGGTATATATTTACCCAATCTCTGGATGTGAAACCTTGGCTTCAACGTTAAAAGGGCAGAATCACAAGATTAATAGATTTTACTGAATTTAAAAACAAGTGCCGTGAAAATAACAAAATCAGAAGAAACTAGAAGGTAAACTAGAAACAGTGGACAATTGCCACAAATATGGCAGAAGCTAATATTACTGATATAAAAAGAATATTAAAACATTAAATAAAATTTATCCATGAAGATACATGGCCAGAATGAAAACTCACAGAATAAGACATAGAAATGTCAGAAATAATATGGAAATTATTCAATATTAATAGTTAAACTAAATTTGAAGGAACCAGGTAGCCTCATTTAGCCTATCCAAATTCTCAAGTTATTGCAAATATAATCATACCCAGTTTGGGCATGTGTATATTGGACACTATCAAGTAATTTCACTTGGACATCCAATTATTTAGATCTATTAAACTTTGCAATGTAGTTCAAATTCTAGGCAGCTATTCCAATTCTGGGGAATTATTAACTAGAAATTATCATAGCTACATAAGAATTTTGTATAGCAATTTGTTCTTCACTCAAAATCTGTATCTTCAATAAAGAAGGAAAAAATAAAATAAATTTTGAAATATCATTAACTTCCAGATACTTTTTCTAAGTCATGTTTTCCAAGAATATTTTGCTTTAAGTGGAAAAATCAGTATTTTAAAAAGAAGAAGAATGGCATTTTTTATGGTCTTAATTTTGTTTTTAATAAGTGCTATTGGTTTTAAGTATGTAAAACCTCTAAAGGAAAGCAGCAACAACTCAATGATATTTATTTCAGGTTAGTAGGATTCTGAATTATTTGAATGCTCTTCGTTACAATTTACCATATTTTTCAAAGATTTTATAATAAAAAAGGACTACTTGATAATATTTTAAGAAAAGAATATGCTTTAAGTATGGTGATTTCCCTTCAGTGTTAGGTGAAAACAAACAAAAGAAGCTAGTTTTGGACCATGTGACAACCTCTAAATGACATTTATTTCTCCTGTCTTAGCAAATTAAGTTGCTAATTTTCTTGTTCAAACTGCATTTTCATGGGTCAGAAAAGCAAAACACTTGCCATTCCTTAAATAGTATAGAAACTAAGCACTAATTTCCAACTTTGGTGCTGACAGATAAATTCTATCTTGTGCTACAAATGAGATATGTTATCAACAATAAGTTTTGCTACATTGGAAACATCTGACCTAGAATAATGTAAAGAGCTTATTATAGAATAATATACAGTTATTCTTTAAGTTAATTAGCCAGTCCCTGTAGCCTGATGTTCTTACCAAACAGCTTTTCTTTTCTTTTTTTCATTTCAGCACTATGGATGCACTGAATTATAGTCAAGTAGGATAGAATTCCAAGAATATAATATTCTTGGAGCATTTGATTTCGCTTTTCACACAGCAGGAGGTATTGCAAAAAAAAAAATATCTTTAAATACCAGATACCTTACTGAAATGTCTGAAAATGAGTCTTTAGTTATTCAGTTCATGTTGTATTGTAATTAACCATTTTTCCTTTTTTTTCTTTTTTGTCTTTCCTTCTTCCTTTCTCCCTTCCTTCTTTATTTTTTGCCTTTCTTCTTTTCTCTCTTCATTTCTTTCTTTTCTCTTTTTGTCTTGCAAAGATACAAAGGTCTATTCAGTGCAATGCTTTCTAATACTTACCCTAACCGGGACCCTAACCCTCCGCCAATAGTAGGCATTGTGTAAGAACCATTTTGCCTTCTCAAGTTAATTTTTTTCCCTAAGAAGGTAACAGAAGCATTCTTATTTGTTTCTCTTCTTCCTCCTTCCCCTTCCCCCATGTCTCGTTGGTAATTATCAGTTTGGAATTATAATTTTGGGGGCATCTTAATTCTTTTAAATCCTATTTATTTCCAGTAGATATCAGTGTTTATTTCAATGCCAAAACATGTCAAAATTTTATGGAAAAATAAAACAATAGTTTGCTTTCCAAATGAAATATGTGTTTATATGAAGGAAGAAGCCTTATAGCAGTATTTGTATAGATTTCTTTAATAAACTTCTCAGGATATTAGATTAGGTTCTGTTTATTTAATTCTCAAACACTTTAATTTTTAGTTTTTGGTATTTGGGGTAAGATTTTCACATTTTAACTAGGTTTTTTTAACGTTTTTAATATTACTCTTTATTTGCCCATTGTAAGCCTTGCTAATTTATGTCCAAAGAAGAAATTTAAAAAATAAAATTATCTAAAGGACATTAATTTAAAAATTATTAAATGTTAGGAAAAATAAAAACTGTGTTAGTTGAATAAAAATGCAAATCAAAAACTAAAAAATACTTATGTGATTCAGAAGAGTTGTGTAAAGACAAATTGGAGTTTGCAGATTACAGCATTTATTCAGGACACCAAATTTTTGCTGCAGCAAGGAAGCCAGATCATTTGCTAAAATGGGCAATCGCTCCAGACTTCTGGAGATGGCAAACAATTTTTAATATAGGTATGCCTTGTTTTCGTGCATGTTGTTTTTACTGCTCTTCACAGTTATTGCAATTTTTACAAATTGAATAAAGTGGTTTCTTGAGATGGAATCCAATCCTGGTGAAGATGCTGTACACATTGTTGAAATGATAGCAAAGGATTTAGAATATTACATAAACTTAATTGATAAAGCAGCAGCAGAATTTGAGAGGATTGACTCCAATTTTGAAAGTTCTGTGGGTGCAATGCTATCAAACAGCATCATATGCTACAGAGAAATCTTTCTTGAAGAGTCATTCAATGTGGCAAACTTCATTGCTGTCTTATTTTAAGAAATTTTCAGTCACCCCAACTCCATCAGCAAGAAGATTACAACCGTTGAAGGCTCAGATGATAGTGGTGTTTTTTAGCAAAAAAAAAAATTAATTAAGATGTAAGTTTTTTTAGACATAATGCTTTTGCACACTTAAGAGACGACAGTAAAGTGTGAACATAACTTTTATATGAGCTGGGAAACCGAAAAATTTTTGTGACTTTTTTAATTAAAATATTCAATTTATTGCAGAAGTCTGGAACTAAATCCACAGTATCTCCAAGGTATGCCTGTAGTCACAAAAAGTAAGTTAGCTTAACTCCTTTGACTGGATGAGAGTTTGTCCATCTTTTAGAGGTGGGTTTGGGGAAGGTGGGCTTTATATTTTATTGGGTAAAATATAATGAGCTAGGGACTTGATTGGCTCTCTAGGTTGATTGCCATGGCAGTGATTTTAAATTTTAAAAATATCCAGAGGAAACTCGAGAAGGAATTCAAAGAGGAAAGCAGGGCCACAGTTTTGTTGTTGTTGTTGTTGTTGTTTTATTATTATGCATAATAGCTGTTTATTCTATGAAAGCACCCTAACCTGTTTTTCTTTTTTTTAAATTCAGTTTTATTAAGATATATTCACATACCATACAATCATCCATGGTATACAATCAACTGTTCACAGTACCATCTTATAGCTGTGCACTCATCACTGCAATCTATTGTAGAACATTTGCCTTACACCAGAAAGAATCAGAATAAGAATAAAAAATAAAAATAAAAAAAGAACACCCAAATCATCCCCCCATCCCACCCTATTTTTCATTTAGGTTTTGTCCCCATTTTTCTACTCATCCATCCATACACTGGATAAAGGGAGAGTGATCCACAGGGTTTTCACAATCACACTGTCACCCCATGTAAGCTACATTGTTATACAATCGTCTTCAAGAGTCAAGGCTACTGGGTTGGAGTTTGGTACTTTCAGGTATTTGCTTCTAGCTATTCCAATACATTAAAACCTAAAGAGGGTTATCTATATAGTGCGTAAGAATGTCCACCAGAGTGACCTCTTGACTCCATTTGAAATCTCTCAGCCACTGAAGCTTTATTTCATTTCATTTTGCATGCCCCTTTTGGTCAAAAAGATGTTCTCAATTCCATGATGCTGGGTCCAGATTCATGCCCGGGAGCCATAGCCTGTGTTGCCAGGGAGATTTCCACCCCTGGGAGTCAGGTCCCACATAGTGGGGAGGACAGTGAGATCACCCGCCAAGGTGGCTTAGTTAGAGAGAGAGAGAGGGCCACATCTGAGCAACAAAGAGGTACTCAGGGGGAGACTCTTAGGCACAATTATAAGCAGGTTTAGCCTCTCCTTGCAGCAACAAGCTTCATAGGGGCCAGCCCCCAAACAGAGGGCTCAGCACATCAAGCCGTCAGTCCCCAATGTTTGTGAGAACATCAGCAACAATCCAGGTGAGGAAGTCCAACACCTCTGCATTTCCTCCCAGCTCCTCAGGGGGGCCTTGAATATATATTTTTATTCTCCACCCAAATTACTTTAGAATGTGTTACTATTTCATTCTAATCTATACAGACCTACCATAGCTCACTTCCTATTCAAAGTTCCATGTAATTGTAGTGTTTGAACAAACTGACTGTAGGAGTTATATTGTTTAGAAAATATAGATCCTGCACCAAATAAACATCTCTTCCCTTGGTTTCACATGGGAGTTGAAGTTTGAACACAGTCAGTTTCAACCTTTACCCTTTGGGCCACAGTTTTTTATCTTTGTTTGCTTGCTTGTTTGTTTCTGGGTCTGAGGAATCCCCAGAGTTTTTTCTACATAATTTTATCAGAGAAATACTTTATATAAAAAAAATTCAGGGCACATCATTAGAAAGTACAGTATATTCTCAGGTAAAAGGGTATGAAAAGATAAATAAAAGATAGAAAACCATAATTTGCTATAAGCATATGAAAATATGTTCAACCTCACTAAAATTCAAAGTACAACAGCAAATATATTATTATAATTAAATATATAAGTAAATATAATCTACAACTAAATATGTATTGATATATCCAACTGAATATATTCTCCTAATTCATATGTATTCTTTAAGAAATTCCTTTTTTAAAAAAAGATAATTCATTCTTATTATGGACAAAGGATCAGGAAACAAACCTTTTATGGATTGCTAGAGGGAGTGCAATTTGGTATCAAATTTTTTGAAAAAATCTGGGATTATGACTCAAGAGCTTTAAAAATGCATTCCTTGAAACGTAACTTTTGGAAATATTTCTAAATACAGACAAAGGTGATTTTTTTTTTGATGTTTAGAAACTGGAAATATTCATATAATAAGAGGTTGGTTAAGTAAATAATGGTAAAGCTGTTCAGTGAAATAGTATGCAAAAATTAAACACATTTTGACAAGGTATATAAATGCTTTTTTGATAAAATTAAATGAAACAAGTGGGATAACAAATTACAATTGTCATCTTGTATTATCTCAATCAAGATTGTCTCAGTTACAACTGTTGTTTAAGAAATGGGTCAGTAACTCTAGAATTCTTTGAATGTTTGCAATTGGGTGTGTCTTTTTACTTTCGTTTCTGCTGAGTAAACATGGCCCCTGCACCAAGGAAATATGTTTGCTTCTCTCCCAGGAATAAACATAAAGTGGGAAACGGCTAATATTTGATAATACTTCTCCATATTGTGATACTTCCTCCCAGCAATTAAACTTGTGATTACCCTCTATTTCCTCTTGGTTTTTATACATCTCATTGAAAAAGTAATTATACTTGTGATTGCTATTTCCTTTCTTCTCATTCTTATAGCTTATCTGCTTATGAAACTCTCTGTGATTATCAAAAGAACTAACTGTGGACTTTTCGGTTTCCAAGACAGCACGTGGATGTAGTCAATGATGAACTTCACTAATCTTTCCCCAGTTGCCAGTTTGCAAAGGGAAGACAATAGCACCTGTCTTAATTATCAGAGTGAAATTGGCAGAGCCACAATCAGCAGGGCTGTGTAAATCTGTTTGGGAAGGGATTCTATTTTGAGATCACCAGATTAGATGCCACCTGGTTAACAGAGATCAGACAGTCTTCCTCTGAGTCACATACCCAGGAATTGATAGGGTGAGAACAAAACAATGAGGTACATTATTCCAGTAAAATAGACTCTGAACATGGAATAATATATAAGATGATTTTATTATATTTTAATTTAACCGAACAAGCTACATTTGCAAATGGTGATAATTTGTGTATTTTTATTGTTGAAAAAATAATACATGCTCCTCTGAGACAATTTTAAATACTAGAAAATCAATGTTAATATTTTGGTATGTAGTTAAGATGTTGAGGGGGGCAGTATAGCTTGACATTCCTTTCTTTGGGAAACTACTATCTCTCCAGTCCCACAGTAATCATCCTGAATCGATGTTTTAGGTAGAGCCAACACCATCTCCCTAGGCCAATGAATAGGCACATCACCCAAGTTTAGTCATATACTCCTTCCCTCTGCATGAGATATTGGTTGAAAATGACCAACTGAACCCAGATAGCTCAAGTTTAATAACTATGTATATTTTCCCAGAGTTGTTGGTTAGAAAGACACTTTCTTCCTCTGTTGTAAACATAAATGTATGGTGAGAATCATGGAATTTAAGTGGGTATGAAAAGTACAACATGTTCAATGACCACCTGGATTTAGCTATATCTGAAATCTAACTCAAGATTTTTCAATTAAGTGAGCCAATGGTTTATTATTTTATGATAATTATAATAATTTGCTTAAACCACCTTAGAGTTTTGTTACTTGCAATAAAAAAGTCCTAACTAATATGATAAAGCTCTGTACTCTAGCCAATAGGGAAATCTGTTTTAGTAATATCCACATAAGTCTTTGTCACTTTTCAATCAGGAATTTATTTTGCATTCTCAGCTACATAGACATGTTTGCCAATTCACCTATGCATGAAAGTTGAACAGGAACTGATATTTACCAATTTTATTATTTAGCCTTGGAGTAATTTGTCAAATAATTTAATGTAAAATAATAAGTTTATTCTTCATTGTCCACTTGGAAAAGCTTCCAAATAGTACCTGTACAATCAACTTTTGTTTATGGTCAAAAGCAAGACTCACAGTTTTTCTTTAAAATTTGGCTTGGGAATGTAGGTGAAGAAATGGTATTTGCCTAAACTTCAAATTATCAGTAAGTAGAAAAAATAATTATAAAACTCTAGCAGAATCTCAAGGTCCAACAGCACAAATGTGTGCAGAGAAACAGATGACTATGGAAAATCTGCCCACAAAATAGAATTAAGAGGTAAAATCAAACCCAGACAAAAGTTCTCCCAAAGTACAAAAATGATGAAAGCATGGCCTGATCTACTTCATCACTAGTAAAGGGAGTCTTAAAAGTGGTTATGCAACTTAATAAGACATTTTAGAAAACAATTCTTCTCAAGAGATAAGAGTGCAAAAAGAAGGGAAAGTTATCTCTTGGAGATTGTGGTTTAAAAATAAGATGTAATGAGGAAATTTTTGGTTTCCTATAAGACAAGAGAAAGCCAAGATATTTATGATACACAATTCCATACTGTACTGTACCCTCCCCCAAAAATATGTTAAAGAGAATATATTTTGATAATTTGACTGAAGGGAGCACTCTTGAACTAGAGATCTTTTACAGTAGGGGGTGGAAAACTTATGTTTAAAAGGGCAGAAAATTACAAAATAATAATAATAAAAAATGGCTTTGTGGATCAAAATGCAAAATTGGTGATTTTATGTAAGTACTTACATAACCATATTGCCTATAACCACTTTAAAATATGAAAATCATTCTAGCTTTCAAACCATAAATAATAATTAGCCAGATTTGCCCCATGGGTCAAGGTTTGTAAACGTTTATTTTACAACACCTCATGATCAATTATATCCAAGGAATGTAGAGAACAAGTAATCTTTATATATAAAAAGCATAGGGAAAAAACATAGGGAAACAAGAAACATAGGGAGAAAACTGATGAAAATTTCCTTCTTACAAAATTTGGAGCTATGCAAAATGGAGTCAAAAATTCAAAAACTAATGAAAGATATAGAGAAAAAGACAGGAAAGATAAAATTGGAGTTGTTTGAATTCAGAAGAAAAATACATAAAAAGGCAAATTCATAACAGAAATGAAGACTATCCTGCCAGGTATCCTATGGAGAATAGATTTAAATTAATAAAAGTAGCATTGAAGAAAATCTGGAAATCAACCAAGGGAATGTAAATGGGCTAGGAAAAAAAATAAAGTTGACAAAACAAAAGACAAAGAGAGAAGATTCAACATACGTATAACTGGAGCCCCTGAAAAAGAAAAAGAAAACAGTGAAATACACATATTTAAAAGAATAAAAGAAGAGAATTAGAATTAGTGAAGAAAGACTTGAATTTACTTTGGACCGGCTTAGTCATTTCTAACTAACCATGGTGACATGATAATTAGAAGTATACAAAGGACTAAATATGTAAGAGTTCACTCTTGGACTTAAAGGTAAAATCAACTTCATTTAAAGCAAATGAAGAACACAGAGAAAGGGAGGATATCTGAACTAAAATAAAGTACCACAGAAAAGTGGGAGTGGGGAAATAGAAGCCAAGTTGGAGCACATGTATACATATATCCTTTCGCCAGACTCACACATTTTAACATTGCTTTGGCCTTCCAGATATTATAAGGATCTATAATATTATCCTTTGAAGTTCCTGATTTAATGTTTTCTTCAAAAATAAAATGCATATTTCTTATAATGGTTAATTTTATGTATATTATTTTAAACTTACTTTTTATACTCTTTAGAAAGTAATGGATTGTTATGGGGTGTTGAATGTTATGGGGTGTGGCTTATGGTTAGTAAAGAGAAAAATATAGTTCTCAAAAAATATATGTGGACAAAGGGGAAGTGGATGGGAGTTAGTCCTGGTGGATTATGTTTTTCTTTTATCATTGGTTTCTGTACTGGTTTGTATATATTATGTCCCCCAGAAAAAGCCATGTTCTTTGATACAATCTTGTGGGGACAGAGGTATTACTGCTGATTAGGTTGGAACCTTTGGATTAGGTTGTTTCCATGGAGATGTGACCCACCCAATTGTAGGTGATAACTCTGATTAGATAATTTCCATGGAGGTGTGGCCCCACCCATTCAGCCTGGGCCTTGATTAGTTTACCAGAGCACTATATAAGAGCTTAGACAGAAGGAGCTCACTGCTGCAACTTACAGAGACATTTTGAAGATGGCCATTGTAAGCAGAGTTTTGCTGATGCTTTGGAGGTACTAGCCCAGAAGTTTGCCCCAAAAGCTGACATAGAGACATTTTGGAGAACACCATTTTTAAGCACAACCTGGGGGCAAGCAGACTCCAGCCACATGCCTTCCCAGCTAACAGAGGTTTTCTGGATGCCATTGACCATCCTCCAGTGAAGGTACCAGATTGTTGATGCCTTACCTTGGACATCTTATGGCCATAAGACTGTAACTGTGTAAACAAATAAACCCCCTTTATAATATCCAATCCATTTCTGGTGTTTTGCATAATGACAGCTTTAGCAAACTGGAACAGTTTCCAAAATGAATATATTCAGTTGTTTATAATGACAAAAAAATACATTTACTTGAAACACCTTTTTGGAACTAATATATATATACTACTTATCATATTGCTATTCCTTTAAAAACAATGACATTAACAATTTTTTAAAATGGTTTCCTGAATTTGCAAGTTGTCTAACTTCTAAGGGACACCATATATAAATATTTTTTATGTTCCTGAAAAGATCATCTGTATTACTCTTACAGGAGGAAAAATGAAAAGTGGGTAATTTAAGGTCTCAATCAATATATTTGCTTTTGGAAAAGAAAACATTTCAAATTTCAACTTCTTAGAATGTTTTTCTTTATGTTTTTTATTCCACTGATCTAGATCAATTTTTGATGACTTAAAATGAGATTCAAATTAGGAAAGATGCCACCTAGTCTAAAAGACTCAGAGTTCCCAAGTTAACAGTATGTATATTTTGCCAGGAATACCATATGAAAGAAGCATTTGTCAAGCCAGTTTAGAAAATAATGTCAGGTCATGATCTACAGTGAAATGTAATGAGAAAATATTGTATTACTGTGATGTGATCAAAAATTGAGATGAAAACTGCAACCAGTATTTACTGAGAATGATTATGTTTTAAAGAGCATCTGGCCTTCAGTGCAGCTTGCAGATTGATAAATTATGCAATTAACCAATATCCAATTTACTAGAGTAGCAAGTCAGGCAATCAGACAAGACTGGGTCAGAAATATGCAATAGTTTCCTATTTATGGGCTTTAAATGTATATCAGAGATTAATCCAGAGCCTTTCCATTACTTGAAATAAAAAACAACTTTTCATAGCTTTATTTATTTATATGCTTATTTTTTTTCCTGCCTCAGCTACATTTCATTGATTCTGTCCAGTCCTAGTTTCAAACAAAAGAAAATGTTCTGTGGGATTTTGAATTCATTTCATCCCTGTTACTTTGATTTAATTAATAGAAAATCATATTGCCTAAGACTGCAAATCTGACGGATGCCAATGTCAGGACTACTACAACATGCGTATCTCACATTTAGTCATACGCCGTCTCAGAACATATGAACATGTGTGCAGATGCAGAAAACCACCGTTTCCCCTAACTGCTCAGTGATCAACATGTATGTAATAAGTTAATGTTGTTTGCAATAATTCTTAGTTTTTCATGGTGACTATACATGTTTCAGATATTGCTTATTTAGCATTCTTGTATCTCATGCTAAAAAATTACTGAGTTCCTGTCAAATGCAAGTTTTGCTAAACAATAAGAAGGCAAAAAAAAAAGTGAGTCCCCATCTTTGTCCTCTAGACAAAAGCAGTCAAAAGGGAAAGACAAATGGCAAAGAGAAATTATCAGAAAGATAACTTTATATTGCAATGATAAAGAGCAGTACAGGGCACCACACAGAGGAGAGGCATCTAATTTTGGAGGAGGTGAGCTGTGAACTGAGCATTGAGGGAAAGTAGATCCAAAAAGGAGGCAAGAGGAAGTTGAGAGGTATTCAGGGAAAGCAAAACAGAGGGAGAAAGTCAAAGGTGGCATGAACACTATAAAATTAATTTTGAAATGGTAATTTTATTGAGAACTTTCCTAAGACAAATGCTAAATTCTTTAGATACATTATTTCCTAAAAATCTTGAGAAGCGGGTACAATTATTTCTACACTGTGTCATAAGTGGGGAATAAAAACAACCCATTATTGGTAAATAATAAACATAAGGCATAGAGTCTTATCATGTTGAAGCCAGAGTAGACAGGGGATAGTTTAAAGAGGAGCTAATTTTTTGAGTTAAGGAACATAATGTTTTGTCCACAAGTGATAAAATACCTCTGAGGAGTTATCAACGGAAGAGTGGCCAATTTATTGAAGGTTGGATCCAAAAGGAGCTCAATGACGCAGAGGGACATGCTTGGAAGTTAAACTGCAAAGGGAAGGGATTCAGAGAACTGGAGCTGGAAGAGTGGGCTAGGGTAGCTAACATCCATCCTTAGCCCTCCTGGAGGTTTGAGAAGGGGCCTGCATATTCCATAGCTCCAGCATTTTAATTTAGGTATAAATATTCGCCATAAGGAATTCTCTTGAAGCAGAAAATAAAATGTTTAAAAAAAAAAAGACCCTGGCATTTTTGTTTGGAGGCAAGGGGCGGCCAGTTTAGAAAGTTGGATAATTTTCTTTAGTCCCCTGAGAAATAAAATACTGAAATTCAAAGAGCCTACAAAACATCCCCATCCTGCAGTAGTAGCAGGTAGAAAATGTTTGATATTTAGGGTTATAGTGTCAATAGCCACCATGATTGAGTAATTGAAGGTGTCCTCACTGCTATGAGGTCTGAATGTCTCAGTTCAGGAAAAATTTAGAGAACAGTGAAGCCTAAAATCTCACAGAAATAGAAATTGCCTCTACTTCTGTATGTCAATGAACGGGGTCTTTCATACAAGCTGTTGTGAAGTGTCATCAATGAAAACTTGTTAGGTGGGTAGAAAGAGCCAGAAGACTCGAGTGTATGGTAGGCCAAAGAGATAAAAGAGAAAAAAGTACAGTGTGGTGGAAAAAGTCCTTGACATGGACTCTGTAAATGTGGGTATGACTACCAGCTCTTTCCTTCCTACTTTTGAGGCTCTGTTTCTTCATTAAAATAAGGAGATAAGGAGATTTGGCTCGATCACTTTAAAGTCTCTGAATGTTCTGGCTAAGATAGGAGGTCTCCAGCAACCACTGGATATCTAGGCAGGTATAGAGATAAAATAAAAGTCAGGAGAAGGCAATGTTCAGGTTCTTTAAAGTCCACGCAGGATTTGTATGTGAAAAGAGACATTTACTGATATTTGTACTTGTTTAATATTTATTTAAATGAAAGCTTAGATCCTGTAAACTTTAAAATTTCTTTTCTTAGACATTGACATCGTTCACAATAAACTAAACTGCAAATTGAATAGTAAGATCTTTTGCACATTTTAACTGTTTCAATAGAAGACAGCAAATATGTGAGCATATTGGTTGCAAAACATATTACTGCAGAAATACTTAAACCTACTTTAAAATCCCAACACCATGGCTTTAATTTATGCCATCATCATTCCTATCCTTTTTTTATACCTCCTGATGTATACAGTAGTGGGTTACTTTGATACCTTACTGTGATTATGGAATGTTTACAGACCCAAAAGAATTACAATCTCAAACCAATTGTGATTACAGGTTCTGAATTATGAACCAAATGATGTTTGTGTTGGTCATTAGATCTGGTTACTTGTTCCAAGGCAATTTCAGCCAGTCACTGATCATTAGTCCCAGCTTTGTTTTTATGCTTAAAATTCATTTGTTGCATCAATAATTTGTTCAGTTGATTCTTTTCAAATAAATCTTTTTTAACCTGTTTATTCACTCCCCAAATTATACACTCGTTATTTTTCTGTGGTGAGTATTATATAACTCAATGTCTTGTGTGTTCTGAGAATATTATTTAAAAGATAAGGATTTCTTATCTGAAACTAATTACAATTAATAGGTCTTTCAAATGTTTCTCTCATCAAGTCTGCCTGGTAAGCTCGCCTCTCCAGAGTGTTTAGTTAATTCACCAGTCTAGAAGACTCTCTCTGTTGAACACTCTCTGTGCAGTCTCTGCACCGGCTCCTGGTGCTGATTATTCCTTCCTGTTCTTGGTATAGTCACCGACCTTTCTGGGATTATTTGCAAAATTAACAGCCCCCCCTGTATTTACCATTCTCTGTTTACTCTGACGGAAATAAGTACATCTCTGCAGCTTATAAACAGACGTATATAATAGAAAAATTGGCACATACATATACATTTAACTCTCTTATGCTTCTAGTGCAATTAATATAATATGCTTTATGCTAACTTCTCACTTAAAATTTCATTATAAAACATGGCTTTTCACAAACTGAATTTATTTCCATTAATTTGGGGGAAAGGGCATTATTAAATGCATTATTAAATTGAAATTGTCACAGTTCAGCCAATATGAGGCCCTTTAATACAGTTCCTTTTTTTTCCTTTTAGTGTTACTTGCATCCCAGGCAACCTTGAAAGAATCCTCATAATCCAGTAATAAAATAACTCTAAGTCCATATTGGATTTTTCCTGTCCTCAAAAATGGAATCGATCACCTTTCAAAAAGTATAGCTATTTTCTCAGTAGAGAAGATATTAGAAATCATAGGAAAAGATGAATACTGATTGGAATTGTCTGGTTTTATTATTCTTCTTTTTCTTATAACATGGGAAAATATTTTTTGCTGTCATTTATTTGTTTTCATTCCTATTTCCAATCTGTCAGTTTGGAATTCTAAGTATTTTTTTTTTTTTATTGGAGTTGTATTAATCACTAAGACTCTTTTATGACACTGAAAAGCCAAGAGTGAAGCAGACAGAATTACTAAACTGATTTTGGGGTTGAAGTTCTTGTGTTTTTTCTTTTTTTTTTTTCATAAAGCTAATTTATTCAATGTAAATGGGCTATCCTTTATCCTGAGATTGTTCTTCCTACTTTTTGGGTGCTAAAATGTCTTTTCTTTTACATAATGATGTTGATAACAGATGGCAATATCTTTTTTTTTTCTGTTTCTGTTTTATGTCCTTAGCTGGCAAAATTAAATGCCAGAAACATTCTAAATCTCTCAATTTTTAAAAAGTAATTTTCTTTTATTTTTACAAATTTACTGGTCCTGAAAACTCAAGAGTCTGGGAACCACAGCTTAAGTAAAGGTCTATCTTCTGTGTTACATGTTTTATAATCTTGAATTATTTCTTCGTGGTTTCCCCATAAAAGTTATGTAGCAGGATAAAAGAAAGTCCTAATTTATTTTAGGCCAGTGTAAATAATGGCCTTAATTTCAAGCACCAAAGAAATATATTTTCAATCAATACCTTTTATTAAAACTAATTTTATCAGTAGCTATAGGATACCTATTTAAAGTGTTAATGCCAATTTATGATATGTTATAGTAGTGCCTGTTTTCACAGATGTGAGCATTCTTGGTGTAGGACAGAAACAAAGAAGGCTAGCGGTACAGGCAAGCCATCTTCCTGGGTCAGTTTCAGTGGCACTGTATATGGCTGCCAGTTTCAATGTATATTTTGGCCCATTTATCTTCATAAATCATACCATATGGTTTTCAGTATTTAGATACACTTAAACTGAGAAGAAATATACTTTAGAGGAAAGCATATTTTAGTGGGCTTCATGTGTCAAAAACAACTCCATATTTCATAAATTATTTTTATGCCACTAGCTACCTTTAAGAAAGAACATGTTAATGTGCAATCTGGAATAAACTTTCAGAAAACCTTATAGAGATATATGTAAATTCCAGTGTGTCTTCCCATAAAGTGAATCAATAAATAGCTATTCTCTCAGTGTTAAAAACACAAAAGAGTAGCAGAGTAGCCTTGACTCTTGAAGATGATTGTATAATAATGTAGCTTACAAGGGGTGACAGTGTGATTGTGAAAACCTTGTGGATCACATTCCCTTTATCCAGTGTATGGATGGATGAGTAGAAAAATGGAGACAAAAATTAAACGAACAATAGGGTGGGATGGGGGGAGGGATGATTTGGGTGTTCTTTTTTACCTTTATTTTTTATTCTTATTCTGATTCTTTCTGATGTAAGGAAAATGTTCAAAAATAGATTGGGGCGATGAATGCATGACTATATGATGGTACTGTGAACAGTTGATTGTACACCATGGATGACTATATGGTAGGTGAATATTATCTCAATAAAACTGAATTTAAAAAAAGAGAGTAGTGGGCCATTACTTTTTAAAGTATGTTTCAGAGAAAACATTAGAATAATGATCATTATCTGGCATTCTGTTCTGGATGAAACTGTTGAGTTTTATGTCTGACTCTATGATTTTGTGACATGCTATAATTGTGTCCCTTCCTATTAAGCTGTTCTTGCTACTATTAATCCTGCATTCATTTGATTTGAGCATTTGTACTAAACCTTAAAATAACCCGAGGTAGTATCTGAATATATGCCAGGAACTCCTAAAAAGCAAATCCGGCTTTCCTCCCAATTCTGACAACTTTTAGTCATGTTAGTAACTATTAAAATGACAACGGGAAGATTGAGGAAGTGGGCAGGGGCCTTGCAGGAAACATGTATAGGCTGGAGCACCCGGCCAAGTTCCTCAGGGCAGTTGTCAATGCTTCGTTCTTCTTGGTTTCCTTCAGAGAGTGAGCCTGCGTGGACTTGACAAAATCTGTCATCAATTTAAAGTAAACCCAAGAAGGCAGGAGTGAGACTATTGAGACCACAAGAATATGGATCAGGCATCCATTTGTCCAGGACTGCCAGCCAAATGCTTTAGTAGTGGACTTCACAAATGTCTCTGAAGAGGGCTTAGCCAAAGTTGGCTTTTGTATTTGGGCGAGTTTTGTAGCTACAAAGTATGGCAGGACACTCTGCACAAAGGTGCCCTTGCTCTTATACTCCACATGGAGGTGCTCAGAGAAGAAATCTGCAAAAACCTTGGTTGCAGGGTAGAGTCAGTAGTGGAACTGGGTACATGCCACTGGTGGAGATGTTCAGAATTACCTCTTTAGATCTATCTTCCATGCCTGGTGTATTAGTTAGGGTTGTCTGGGGAAACAGAATCAAAAGGGATGCCTATAAATATAAGATTTATAGAAGTATCTCATGCAACTGTGGGTAAGCACAAGTCCAAATTCTAAAGGGCAGGCAGCAAACTGGCAACTCCAATGAAGGTGTTTGATGAACTCCTAAGGTAGCGAACTGGCAACTTCGATGAACATGTTCGATGAACTCCCTCAGGAAATGAACTGACAACTTCAATGAACTCCTCAGGAAATGCTTCACTGGTCAGCTGAAGAAGAAGTAAAGGTCCTCTATCTGTCTTGCTTAAAAGTCTTCAACTGATTGGATTAAATCCAGCTGATTGCGTTCTCTCATTGTGGAAGACATGCCCTTTGTTGATGTAATCAGCCACAGCTGCAGCCAATTGACTGATGATTTAATAAACCAGCCTTCTGGTTTATTAAGCAGCCACAAATGTCCTTGCAGTAACAGTTAGACCAGTGCTTGCTTGACCAGACACCTGGGTACCATCACCTGGCCAAGTTGACACATGAACCTAAACATCACACCTGGCAACACCAATCATTATGTTTTCTTACAAATGGAAATAGCATTAATATCAGTTTCTGGATGGCATTGTCCAAGTCAGGAATATCCAAAAAGTTCTTGACTAGTACACCAATTTCAAGATCTGCCAAGTCTGTTTTAATTTTACCATAAATATCTTCTGATCCAAAATCAACAGCAATGGTCCTTGTTTCCACCTTGAATTTTTCTCTTATTTCACTGGAAACCTGGTTCAGTTTTTCCTGGGATCTGCTGATAAGGACAACCTTCATTCCATGCTTTGCCAACTCTTTGGCATATGATTTTCCAATTCCATCAGTACTACCTGTGACAACTGCCCACTCATCGAGGTGCTGTCCGACCCCCTCCTTGTTACCCAGCCCCCAGACCCAAAGGGCCATGAAGAGCAAGTACAAGATGCACAGGGCCAAGGAGACCACGGTTTCCGCACCCACCCATTGCAGGAAGCCAGCAGCTGGGACAGTGCTCTCCATGCTGTCCACTAGGCCTCATTACCTGTGGAATGAAAAAAACAAATGAAAGAATCCAAGACGAGACACAGGCCATGAGCATGAGGACCACACTGAGGTTCTAGTTCTTTATCCAAAGAGGTTCTTTGTTCTTTAGCCAAAAGTCATTAATCATAATCAGAGGGAGATAAACATTTGCTTACTGAAACTTCTCTCCATGAGGGAGGTAAAGGGGATCTTAGGATAATATCACTCTATTAGAGTGACAAGAGGCTAATAGTAGGAGAGCATTGAACAAAGGATGGGGGCCTGCTCCCCAAAGATAGATAGATAGATAGATAGATAGATAGATAGATAAGATAGATAGATAGATGATAGATCGATCACACAGTATTTGCTCTCCAAGTGTAATCAGTCTCCAAGTCTCTAAGAATTCTTGGATTTCTCAAAATGCTATGGCTCACTTTCTCTTATTCCAAGAAGTAAAGGAAACAAAGACTGGAATGAAATTTCTTAAATAGTACTCCACAGATGTTAATATCAATTCTGGAGGAATAATTAAAAAAATGAAGAGTGGTCCACTACCAAATAATTTGGCAATGCTGGGTTGAATAATATTAACTGATTTTTTTAAATAGCAGGATTGCTTAGAGCCTATACTATCCTTAGGTAGATCGTGACACATTCAGCATTTGTGAGGATTTTTTTTTTTTTAACATCAAAGCCTCTTTTTCAAAAAACACTAAAAATTAAAGTTTTTCAGTATATCATTTGGATAATACTGATCTAGATAAATCATTGAGAATATAGACAATATTTAAAGTTTTGATTGGAATTAAGTTTGCAAATAAGTATTAGACTATTTACTTATCCACAAAAGTATGAGGTATATTCATAGTTAATAATTAAAAAGAAAAAAAAAAAAACCTTTTTACCCAGGTAAGCTTCCAGTCAGTCATATGACACTTTGTTCTTGGATATTTGGGCTTGCCTCTGAGGTGGGAGATTTGGGGAGGGAGAACATGTCATTATATTTAGATATAGTTGGGAGAGTGGTCAGTTATTTTTTCAATATTTGGATCAAGTGGCAGGACCCAAATAACTTTTTTCATTAATTCATTTCACTCATATCACTTTAGGAAAAGTCTCTAAATTTGGTGTTTGCTTATTTGCTGACCTTGATTTTTGTATGGGACTTTGTGAAATCTCTCAGCCTCCTAAGGCGTTTGTTTATCTATCAAAATAAATTATCATGATAACTTCTGGAAAGGATTGAAAGTCTTTACTTGCTTATTAGGGTAGAAAAGCACTTTGTTAAGATAACACAGTTAGGCCTTCATAATGTTGATAAAACTGAATAGAAGGAGATAAATTGAAGATATGTGATTGTTGCCACACTTAGAGAGCTTTGGACTTTCTCACTCTTCATTAATCTTTCATATTGGGCTGATTTCTGATAGATTTGATCAATTCACAAATATCAATAGATAAATCATCATTTTTTAAGTTCATGTGCTGTGCTATTTCATCAACCTCAGAAAATGGGGTTTTCTCACAGCACTGTCAGATCTATGAGAGGCCCTAAAAATAAACTCTACATTCATCATGAAAACCCCAGTATCTCAAGGCTATAGTCTAGCTAGGAGTCAGAGAAGAATATGTTTAACCTACTCCATTGTTACTAGAAGAATATAGTAGCTAAGAGCTTAAATTGAATGATTGATTTCTAGAGATAAATAATGGAAGACATCCTTTCCATTACCTTCAAAAGATACCATAAAGATGAATTTGTGATTCTCTAACATATGAGTTTATCTGGGAAATGAGCCTTATAATTACTCTTATGTCAAGGAAAAGGATGTGTTTTGAATTCATCTCTGAATGTCTATGTTTGCATAGTGCTTGGCAAGCTCTTTAGGAGACTGCACTTTTGTAAGAAAAAGAGAACTATTGTGTAAGAAATTATTTATGTCCTCAAATGGTTTATATTATTTTCTTAGTGACATGATGTACACATTTGAAATCACTGAAAACCAGGATCATCCAATACCTCTTTCTACATGTGCTCTAGGTAAAATATGTGAAATCTGTGCCTACAGAAAATATCACCTCTCCTATGTTTGGGTATCAGTTTTTGAATATTGGAATCTTCACATTCTAACTACTCAATCACTTCGCTGTAATGCTTCCATTCATGTATTACTACTTACAAAATGCAAAACAAAACAAAACAAAAAATGAAAGAAAGAAAGAAAAAAAGACAAAGGCAAAAATTCAGAAAATCAAGCGCTCTCTTTTCCCATCATTGTTGTAATGGCTCATAGCATTCTGAAAAGGATTATCCTTAAAGGTAAAGATAAAAAGAGCCCTAATAACAGTACATTCTGAGAATGTAGCTTTTCTGTTCTCACTGTTGATTCTGGGTGCCAGAAAACTTGGCAGTGAGGATTCAAAAAAAACATTGTTTTTCAGTCCAGCAGGGCCATCCAACACACATTATCTGATAAATCTTGACAATGGAACTAAGTGTTGCACTTTACAACATGACCTCTCCTGAAAGCTATGATAAAGAGAGGCAGAACTCAGGTAGATAAAAACAATCTGCATATGCTAATTCTTGACAACCCCTAGATCTGGGTAATGCTTTCTTCATTTGATTGTGAGCAAACAAATAAATGGAATGCCATTAATGGGCCTGTGAAAAAAATACTGAATTTATGGTTCAACACGGATGACTTAATGCATATATTAATCTCCTCTTTCTAAGAAAACACCAGAAAAATGACAGTCAAAGAAGAAAAAGTCATAAACACATAAATCAAAGAGAAGAAAACTACTAGACAAACTACTCCAAATTTATGACCTACAGAAAGTGCAATATTTAAGATTTGATGTTTTAAGCTGCTAAATTTTGGAGTAATTTTTATGCAGCAACAGATAACTAATATAACTCCCCATCCCATGAAGTTAAGACTTACCTCCTTTTCCCAGGAACATATTGGGTATTTCTTATCTGAAAAAAAATTTAACTATAAATACACACAAATCAGGTGACATGAGGCACAGCTGAGGGTGAATGTGAGATATCTTACTTGAAACAAGGGATTAAATGAAAATCTGCATAATGGGGTGTGAGAGGCTAGTCCCATACCTCTAACTCCCTCAAAACAAAGGCATTCAGGTTTATATGCCCCAGAGAGGAAAGGGGGCTTTTCCTTTCCAGGAAACAGACCAAGCAATCTAAGAAACAAAGAAAGTAACAAAAACTTATAAAAATTGGCAGTTTGGAGAAGGAAACTCCTAAGACCCAAATTGGTTAAACTGTAGTACTGCTCAACCCCACCTCCATACACAAAGCTCCCATTTGTATTTCTTGAGCCAAGTATCACCAGACATTTGAGGAAATAATATCTAACTCAATAAAGAGAGACAACAAAAAACAAATACAAAAGGAACACTGAGAAAACAGAAATCCAATCATGAGCAAAAAATAGAAATAAAAATAAAACCTGCCATAGGTAATAGCCTCAGAGATACAAGAAAAATATTTCAACCTTATGTAGCATGAAAATGCAATCACCTCTCTTCTATTTGGGTAGAAGGAAAAGGAAGCTATTAATAAGCACTATTTAGTAAATGAAATGGGACCTTCATAAACAAAAATGTGATGTAAAAAATTAAGCAGAATGGTGAAAGGATAAAGTTGCAACTTGTAAATGAAATATCACAAGAAACTTTCCCAGAACTTTAATATTCTGGGAAATCAAAACAATTAGAAAAAGATGAAGAAAGAAGATGAAATAAAGGAGAAGGAAAGGGGGCAGGAAGAGATAACGCCACACCAAATAATATTATCATAGACTATCAGTTCTTGGGGGATCAGAATTTTTTTTTTTCTAAAAGCTTCAATCAGAAAAAATTAGGTCTCATATACAGTAAGGAGACAAACAGGAGTGAAGTAATGAGTATGGCACCAAACATCTAAATAGCAATCCTGGAAGCTCTAAAACAATGGAGCAATGTCTAATCAAACTACCTATCAAGAATAAAATGACTCCTATATCTGCCACCTATCTTTCTTAAAATGTTTCAAATTAAGAAATGGGAAGATAAAGGAAACAAGAAATTGAGTTCTAATATGAAAGAGTAGTAGAAGGAATCCCCAGTTTGTAGGGGAAGGGTCAAGAACAACAGGTCCAACCACCAGAGAAAAATAAGCCTAAATTGCAGCAAACATAAAGAAGGCTGAACCCAAGAAGAAAATTAATGGGGCAGAATATTAAATATTCAGAAGGAATATTCAATTGTATTGGAGAAACAAACACTCCACAAACGTAGACTAACTTGGAAATATTTTGTAAAAAAAAAAAGGAAAAAAAAGGAAATTTAGTCATAGTACACTATGTGGCTCAGGAATGACAAAATATATTAGGAGGATGGGAGGTGGTAAATGTGCATGTGTGCGAGTGTGTGTGCAAGCTCATGCTTGGGGGGGGAAAGTAGAGATCTAAATCTATATTTTAATAATCTATATTTTAATAATATAACCATAATCCATACTATTCAAAATAAAAAAAAATCTTACTAAGCAATTTGGAAATATCAAATACATACAGAATAGAGAGGTAGAATTTCAAAGTGAGAGTTTCAGGGGATGGAGAATTAGGATAAGCAATGGATGAGGTAGGAGGCCATGATTTTTACTATAAATCTGCATACATTAATTGAAAATGTAAACCATGTACAGTTATTTCTCTGAAAATAAAACATAAATAAAAATATAACTGATAAAGGATAAGGGGCAATATGAAAATTGAGAAATAAAACATACTTTAGAAACATTTAACTCTTTAGAGAAAAAGGAAACAATTGAATATTGTTTAGAAACACACAAAAAGATATGTGCTCTTAAGAAGAAATAAAATGAGAAACACTGACAAGCTGAGATGAAAATGATAATAGCTACCCTATTTTGAGTACATAACATGTGAAAGGCATTCTAACTGTCCTGCGTGAATTAACTCATTTAATCCTCAAATCAGTGTTGTGTGGTAGATGCTATTATCATCCCAAGTTTACAGATGGAGTAATAGGTACAATGAGGTAAAGAAGTTTCCTGAGGTGACCCTTGGGAATAATAAATGGAGCTTATATTTCTCTAAATTATCTAAAGAAATTATATTTATCTAAATTATCTAAAAAAAACACACACTTTTGACCCCACACTATACTGCCTATAGGGAAGCTGACTTAGCTAATAGAGAAATGAGGGCACCTGGGTAGTAAAAAGAGTGTAAGAAGAGATGTGAAAAGAGAAATGAATAGATAATGAAGATGGCACAGAGAAGTATTAAGACCTCTTGGTTCTAGACCCGAAAATGTGCTGTCTCATTCTGTACCATGCAGATGTCCACTCTGAGCCTTAGTCTCATCACCTAAAATTGAAGAAGTTTACCTAGGTTATCTCCAAGATAACTTCTAATTCCAAACAATATAAAAGAGTACTTATTATTGGATAGATAACTTAATCTGAGGAAATATTTTCTCAATTTCATTATCCTTATATTTTCAGAGAGCAGAGGGTCTCCAAAATGATAGGATGATTTGTCATCCCCTGTGGAATATTGCAAATGTTCCTTGTAAGAGAGGAAGTCATCTTTTCCACTCATTCCTCTCTTAGACATTGCTCCACTCATCCTTTTATGCCATGTTTGTTTTTTTCTCAATGAAACTCCTTTTCTTTCAGTGCCATACATTAGGCAATTACCACATGCAATTTGGTATTCCCCACAGCCATAATAGCAGATTAGTGGTTTTCAGATCTATCAGAACTGTAGAGTTGAAAAAAATTCCTAAGGCCTGGGATTTCTGACTGAGAGTCTGAAATAATTGATCAAGAGCAGGGCTTTGGAACTGGTATGGCTTTAAAGAACAGTGGTTCTAATAAGAAGACAGTTTTTGGAACCACTGCAGTAGATTATTCAGCACTAGCAGACAGATTATGAACCAAAGATTTACAAAGGTAGCTTTCGCAAATATTCAAATCATTACCTATTGTTCCATGTGCCTTTTATGAAAATCACCAGTTGGTTAGGCATTTTTCTGCCAGTGCTGTTTAGGGTTCTTTTGTAGAAGGCAACAGAAAAGAGAAAATTTAAACAAAAGGGGGGCAAGGATACTTGGAGGATATGGTGTGACTCAAATAAAGAAAGGCAGTGTAATTTGGCAGTTGAAAAGATACGGCCCTAGGCAGCTTCTTGGATGAAGTGGCAGAATTGACGGGTGTTTTAGTTTGTTAGGCTGCTGAAATGCAATGTACTGAAATGGGCTGGCTTTTAACAATGGGGATTTTCTAGCTTACAAGCTCACAGTTTTGAAGCTGTGAAAATGTCCGAATCAAGGCATCATCAGGTAATGCTTTCTCCGCAGACTCCAGCAGCTGGCAATCCTGGTCTCCTCTGTCACATGGCGAGGCACATGGCGGCATCTGCTGATCCCTGCCTTCTCTTCCGGGTTTCATTGCTTTCAGCTTCTGGCTTCAGGGGCTTTCTCTCTCAGATTCTGTGGCTTTCTCTCTGTGTCTGAATTTTGTTCTCTTATAAAGGATTCCAGTAAGAGAAATAAGATCCATCCTAAACGAGTTGGGTCACATCTTAACTAAGTTAAGATCCTACCCACCAAAAGATCCTGCTTACAATGGGTCCACACCCACAGGAATGGATTGGCTTTAAGAACGTGATCTTCTGGGGTTCATGAAAACTTCAAACCAGCACAGTGGGACTTTTTGGTGTACTATCATTGGGATAAAACAGCGCCAACGATTTTGTTATCCCTGTCACTATACTCAAGATTCAAATTCCAAATAGGGAGAGTCTTATTGGACCAAGTGAATCAAGCACTAGGGGAGGGCATAGTCAAGAGAGCGCAATGAACAAAGGTTAGTCTTAAACAGGGAAACAAGGATTTCCTTACCATTGAAAAGGAATAGATTATGAGTCATCAAAAGCAATAACAATAAAACAATTTGATTTCCTTTTATACATCCCCATTATATAATGATCAATGCAAAGCAATATCACTTTAGAAATCTCCAATATATAAAAGTTAAACTTATACATCATCAATAATTATATTCATGAACCAAGGCTTTACTGCACAATACTTTTAATGAGCAATCTTCCCAATTGCATTAAAATATGAATCTATTTCCAAATATGATTTCAAAAGTTATTTTAGCTGCCATCATTACTGTAGAAAAGAAGATATAACTGCACTGCACTTGAGACCTTCAGAATCACTTTCATCTTCAAAGATATTGCATTATGTTGCTTTGTTGAATACAATTCAGTGAAGACATAAGTTGTCAGTAAGACTCTAGCTACCAAGAAGAGTTGATAAGGCTTAAAGAGAGACTGAAGCTCCCCAGGAAGAGGCATAGACCTCTCCTCTCCCAGTGCTTACTATTGATAATTGGGGACCTTTGGAAAAGCCTTGTATTAAAATTTCCTCCATTTTCTTTAAAACACTTTCCCAACACTTCTGAGTATACTTCTTTAAATTTAATTTTCAGCTTATAAGATACCTGGGACCTTGAAATTTTTGAAAACTACTGGATGCAATAATTGTCTGTATGAACATCTCCATTCCCATAGCAGCTCCTGTAGTTTTCTATCTATAAGCACTATGGCTTCATGTAACCAGGTGATGGTAGAGTTTAAATATGTTCATATGCAGTATTTTATATAAAATATATTAGAAGGTTTGGGTAATTTTTTTTTTACCTAGAAGATGGATTACAATCATCTTTCAGAAAGACAAAGAGCTTGAATTAATCTTCCAGGAAGACATAGATCTTGGGTCTGATGAGAAGTTTTTTAGTAAATCAGGCTAAAATGGCTCTTTCTAACAGCACAATGTTCCGGTACTAGATAAATGTATCATTTGCCAAATAAATAGGTTCCATCCAAAAAATGGCTTTTCCCAGAGATTGGCTTAGATCAAATGAAGAAATGTAGGAGTATGAAGATAGAGAGCTTTAATCAAGAGACTTCAAAATGTATGGCATATGAGGACACTCCACTACAGATGTAGTCAGTGAAATATCTAATGAAACATCCATCAAATACTAACAGGCATGTGGTGATACAAGCTGAAGTAGATCGAGTTGAAAACTGCACAGAAATATGATGGCTCTTCCTCCTATAGAAACATCTAGAGTAAACAGATTTTGAGGGGGGCAACTTAATGTTGAAGCCAACAATTCCAAAAAAATATTAAATGCCTATAAAATGGTGGACACAATTTTGATTATTATATGTACTCTACTTCACTTATACAACAGCATCCAAAAATAAGGTAATATTAACCCCATTTATAGATTTGGAAATTTCTGAGACTATGGTTCATGCCTAAAGGTAACACAGCTGTTAAGTGTTGAAGCTGAAATTTGAACCTAGGTGAGTTTAATTCCAAAGTTCTTTCAGTAAATTTATTTATTTTTCTTGGTAAACTTATATATTCCCTGTATATTTATTCAACTCAATTTTTTAGCACTATCATATTATGTTAATATAGCACAGTTACGGAATGCTTTAAGTTTTTAAAAGACTTCCCCAGATATCATCTATTTTGATACTAAGTATAGATCTTCAATGTAAGTAGGGGGATAATAATATTCAATAAAAGAGAAATTAAGGCTCAGAGAGGACCTCCACTTCCAGACTAGTTAGTTTCAAATTATACCTACTGAGGATGATCAGAAGCACTTGATAAAATACAAAAGCATGTTTTGAGAACTTACAAGATTAGAAGCATTCCTGGAATAAGATTCAGAAGAAAATAGAATTTCAGAGAAATAAACTTGAAAGGCTTTGTCCCTGGGGTGATTTGTTGAATGAAAAAAAAAAAGGAATCTGAGGGCCTGAGAAGTATACTATAGCCCTTTACAGCTCTATATGATTTGGATAACAAAATATAGATTCAATTCCTAAAAGGTACATTCTAGAATTAAGAATTAATTGGAAGTAGTCCAGCCTTCTCAGGGGCTACAAAGCAACTTCAAATCATTTCAAAACCTTGAATTGGATTGATTCCAGATTATTAGTGTCTCCAGACATTTTACCAGAGAAAAAGTAAATTATCATTTCTACAAAGAACTTCTACAAGGAATTCTTCAACTAAATACCTATTGCACAGTACAAAATAATAAGGCACACAAAGAGGAAAGAAAACATGAAAGAAGATAGTAGAAACAAATTAAAGTAAATGAACTAAAAGAGGTTTGAGAGAGTGGTTTTCTCACCACTATATATTTTTAAAATATAACCAAAATGATTAATAATAGCCAATGTTGAAAATTTAAGAAAATGTCTGGATGACACATTTGAAATAAATAAATAAATAAAATTAAAATACTTAAATGTGCAATAATCAAACTCAAGATATCAACGATGGATTTTCCAGTAGGTAAAATACAGCTTAACAGATAATTAGGTAACTGGAAGATACCTAATATCAGAAAGAAGCAGACAAACTAGACTCAAGATGATGGGAAACAGACAAAAGCAAGAAGGAGAGCATAAAAAGGTATGGAGCATATGTTAATATACCCAGAAGAAAAGAAAGATTGAGCAGATAAAATAAAGTTGTAACATTTGTGATATTTGCAAAACTGAAGAAAATCATCAAGACAGATTATAATCCTTTGGAATATTCAGATAGGGAAAATACATATATTTTAAAGTGAAAGCTCTCTATGCTATGTCCAAAAGAGACCTTTAAAATATGAGGTTAGGAAAAGGTTAAGAATAAGATATAAAAAACATACAATGAAAAACAACATGATTGCCAAACTTGAGCAAAATTACAAATATAGAATGCTGCGCCCTAAAACTGAACAACATATTTTTAAATAACAAGTACAAACAGAAAAATTGTAAGAAAAACAAAAACAAAAACAAAAGAACAAACTACATATTTACTATGTCAGAAATCCTAAACACCATCTCCAGGTTTCATTGTTCACTAGGAAGACTCCAAGGATTCATTGTAGAGTCATACTCATGCATACTCATGGCTATGATTTATTACAGTAAAAGGATATCAAAGAAGTCAGCAAAAGGAAAAAGTGCATAGGATAAAGTTTGGAATACACCGGGTGCAAGCTTCCAAGAGGTGTCCCCCAGTGAATTCACACAAGATGCCCCTAATTTCTCCAGCAAAGAGCTGTGACATTGTGCATGAAATTTTGTCATCTGGGAAGCTTACTAGAGATTCAGTGGCCCAGGTTTTTACTGGGGGTTGGTAACAGAGGCACCCTCTGCCTCGTATGTACTAAAATTCCAGACCCCCAGAAGGAAAGCTGGAGTTCAGCATAAACCACATTGTTCGTACAAACAATTTAAGCATGGTGAACCACTCTTAGTTCTGGAAAAGATGGGAACTCTCCTGAAATCTAAGTCCCAGACACCAGTCCAGGGCAAAATTTGCAAGAAGGCATTTCTAAGGATAACAGTCTCTAGCCTGCTTTGCTAACTCTTTTCTGCACAGCCCAACCCCTACAGCCCTGCCTGAGGCATATTTCCAGCAAAATTATTATCATTAGGACCCCTGGCAGGAGGGTATAACCAAATTATAGTACTAATTTCAGGTATGTCCATTGGGGGTTGGATTTAAATTTGTTCCTGTATTAACCTTTCCACCTCGGTCTTGGTAGCAGTTCAGGTACAGCATAACTCTGGCCAGTAAGTTGAGCTGAATGTGTTCCAGGCTTGAAGACAGTGTCACCATCACCAGGGTACACACACAAGAAGTTTGATTCCACAGGGCACAATCGTTAGAGCACCCCAGTAGGACATCATTAGTCAGTCAGTATAGGTTAACAGGGTCCCCAGGGTTCTAAGTCCAGTCCACTTAATTCACTTCAGTCCTTGGTTTCGGAGGAGTCGCCTGAAGGCAGCAGTTAGTTCCTAACAGCTTCGCTTGTCCATGACATCAGTCCCTTCTCACAGTGTGGATGGTGTCTGGAGGTTTTCTGCATGGAAAGTGGAGGACCCACTCCCTGATGCCTCAGAGTCAGGTGTGATCATAGCTCAGCAGTCTCAGATTGAGTCAAAAGTGCTCAAAAGCGAACACCGGCATTTTTCTCACTTCTCTTCAGGAGAAGGAAAGCTCCTGGAGACACTTTTGTAAAGCAGAGGTAATTAATGTCCTCTCTACTCCTCCGTGCCTGTCCAGGTGCCTGTGTTTTGTCTTTTCTCCGTTGCTGTCCCCTGCAGCAACGACTGTGCATGTTTTTGGTTATCCCTAGACAGGTGACTGGGTTATTTCACCCAGACTTTCATCTGGAAGGGTTGTATGCAAGAGAGACAAAAACCAATTTGCACAGAAAAACATTTTTATACAAATTAACTGGAAAGACACATGATGTTCAGGTATTAATCAGGACAAAACGAATTTTCAAAAAGTTTCAAATTGGATTTGCATGACTTCCCATCCCTTTCATCCTGATCATCAGTGTAATGAGAAGCCTAGAAAAGATCAATCGTTTCCTGTGGGCATAGCTGCATTTCTTTTCTTTTTTTTTTTCTTCTGTCTTATTTCATGGCTGCATTTAATAATCAAATTGCCTTACCAAGGTGTGTGCACCAGGAGAAAGGCAAAGGAAGTAGAGTCAGGCTGTCAATCCAGTGTTGTAAACTGCAACTAAGCCAGGAAGACAAACACATGTTAGGAGAAGTAAGGCATCCCCGAGAGGGGGTTGAGGATCCCATTTGTCAGTAGTGGCTGGAGGGTCCATAGTCCCTGTCATGAGCCCCGAATTGCAGCTTTGGGCAGGGATCACAGTTTAAGAATGTAATCAATCTCCATCAGCAATGTAGAGCTGATCAGCAGCTCAAAATCAGATGGTCCCATCCACGATAATCCATCCATATCTTACATTATCATCACTTAGTTGTACAATCGAAAACCCTAAAGAACTCCCAGATCTCTGAGATTCTATAAAACTTTCACTTACTAAGTTTATTCTTCCAGAGAGCTCCTATGCCAGCTAAGTCCCAAGATGCAGAGGCAATTAGCCTCTTCAAGAACATCAACTAGATGTGTCCCCTTTTCCCACAATGTTCATACCCCTTTTCAGCATGAACAGGTTAGGGTGGTCACTGCCTAGACATCCCTGAAGATCGGGAAAGTGATTAAACTAGAGGAAGGGGTAGCAACAGAGAAAATGGAATTTAACAAAGGATTATGAATACTGAGTCTCTATATAATTTTCTTTTTCGTAGTTGCTAGGGTATTAGAATAGACAGAAGGAAAGAATTGAAATGGTGGAACTGTAACCCAAAGCATCCTTTGAAATTTGTTCTTTAGCTACTTGTTAAATTGTAATTTGAAAGTTATCACCTTTTTGTATATATGTTATATTTCACAATAAGGAAATAACTGAAACTATGGTACTGTAACTCATAACAACGTTGGAAATTTCCTATATAACCACTTGTTAAATCATACTTTGAAAGATATTATCTTTTTTGCATATATGCTATATTCCACAATAAGGAAATAACTGAAACTGTGGAAATGTGACCCAAAACATTCTTTGAAATTTGCTAACTACTTGTTAAATTGCACTTGAAAAGTTATCACTTCTATATATATATGTTATATTCTACAATTAAAAATATGATTTTAAAAAGATCAGGTGATCCCATCCCATCACAGAGAGTACCCTTTTCCGTTAGCATTTGTATGTGACACGGTCCACCCAGAATTCATGAGGCTTTCTTAGTGTATGGCCCCACAGGGGCGTGTCCTAAATCTGCAGTGGCCCTGGAGACTGAGTTCTCCTGATTAAGCTAATACCTGCTTTCAGTTCAGCAAATCCAGACTGAGGCTGAAGTAGCCCATTGTACACCGTTCCAGGTTTCAGCTTAGAATCAGGTTCAGGCAATTAGGATCCATGAATTCAGGATTCCAAAAGAGCCAGTGGCTTTTGTTCTTAGACAATAAAGCTGAGATGCATGAGGGCCAGACAGCTGTGTTCCAAGTCCAAGTGGCAAACAAGGCTTTCCTGAGCCCTTTTTGTCTTGTCAGTCTTAGAGTACAAATTGACCCACTCAAAAATATGCACATTAGGCTGGAAAATAACAGCCTATAGGGGTCAGGAATCTGATTTCATAAGAGCTCATTATCAACTAAAAACTGCTTTTAGAACTTCAAAAGTGTATCTCCATCTGAAGATTGCCTTTCTGTTCATGCTGTCTCCCTCTTCCAGAGGCTCTAATAGGTAAAAAGCTAAGCCCAAAGCATCAGCAATAGAGACTTATTAAATACCTAAAGAATTTAAATTCCATCCCACCCATCAGTGGCAACAGCAAGAAAGTTGTGACTCACTAACACTTTTCTTTGCAGCTTTCCCTGATTGTAATTACCCCCCGCGAATTTATGAAATCACAGGCGTATATAATATTTTACATCAATTTTTATCACATATTGAGATGCAATTGCCATAAAATACAAAGCTAATTGAAAATTTTCCCCTTTTTCACTCATTGCAAATTTATTCAAACTCCTATCAGTAAACTCTGCATTTACAGAGTTAACATTACAGTTGCCAGGAGGGAGATATGGCTGGAATGCAAGGGGGCTGTGTGTGATGTGTCACTGCATTAGGCTGAAGAAATGGATGGAGTGCTTTTGTAAATTTTTTTAAAGATCTCTGGTTTACATAATAGTTTACCCAGTCATGAGAACTGATTCGATCTTTTTTCTCCAAATTTGAGAAGACAGAAATGCAAACTTTTATCTTTTTTTTTTTTTTGCCCATCCCAAGCTTACCCTTGGGGATATTTGGGTCTTTTCTCTTTCCACCTGGAGGAGAGAACAGAAAAGAATAGGATCACCTACATTGTACTTTTTCCCCCTCACTTTAGCAAGGAAGGCCAAAAGCAGTCAGAGAATCCAGTGAGCCAGCTCTTCTGGAGGTGGATTTATCATTTTCAAATTCCAAAGTTAACATTTACCTCTCACGAGAGACTGCTGTTTCAGGCCACAGGTGACTCTGGAGCCAGCCAGGCACAGAAAGTTCATCATCTCCAACCCCTTGAGCATTTTTTTTCTCCCCAAATAATGCTTTTGCCATATTTCATTGAGTCAGGGTATGTCTAGCAAATTCCATTTCTGACACCAACTACACCAGGGCTTCCCAAGCTCGCACCCAGGTTTGATGATTCAATAGAATTAGAGGATTCCCGGGACTCAACATAAAATTTCACTAATGGCCATGATTTATTACAGCAAAAGGATACCAAGAAAAATCAGGAAAGGGAAAACATGCATCAGATGAAGTCTAGAGGAAACCAGATGCAAGCTGCCATGAGTTCTCTCCCAGTGGAGTAATTCAGGACACAATTCCTCCAGGAATGAGTTATTACTATACATATGAAATGCCGTCTACCAGGGACACCCATTAGAGACTCAGTGCCCAGGGTTTTTTTATTAGGGGCTGGTAATTTAGGTGTCCTCTGCCTAGCAAGTACCAAAATTAGCACATAAACCACACTGTTTGTACAAAAATTCAAGCACATTGAGCCACTTGTATCAGTTCTAGGAACAGTAGGAACATTTCTGAAATCTCAGTTAAGAGAAGCTGCCCCAGGGCCAAGCTTCTAAGCATGGCTTTCCAAGTATGGCAGTCTCAGGCCTACCATGATAACTTCTGCACACAGATCCATTGCGTAAGTCTCAATAAATGTCAAAATTTAAAATCATTTGATGCATTCTCTACCACAATTTAATTGAGCTGGAAATGATAACAAATTATCACGAGTTAACCTCCATATGTTTGAATAATAAGATACCTATTTAAAAAACTCAGAGATCAAAGTAAAAATTACAATGGGAATAAAATATTTTGAACTAAATGATGTAAACCTCATTAAGAATCAGAGGAATGGTATTTTAAATCAAAATATTATATTACTACTCCCACACCAGAATGGCTGAAACACAAATAACTAACGATGCCAAGTTTTGATGATGATGTGGAGTAAATCGATCTCATATACTCTACTCTTGGGAGTGTAAATTGTTACAACTAAATTCTGCAAAGAACTCATGTAGAGTGAGTAAATACATTGTGGTGTATTCATACATCAGAATTATATACAGACTGAGAATAAACAAATTACAGCTTTACACACACACACACACACACACACACACACACACACTTTACACACACACACACACACACACACACACACGCAGATGGATCCTACAACCTAATGTTGAGTGAATGAGATCAGGCAAACATAATACACTTCCTTTGATTCCATTTCTATGCAAATAACAACACTAAACTCTTGTTTTTAGAGAGGCATGCTTATGTCTAAACTATTTAAAAATTGAGAAAGTAACCAATACATTTTAAAAAGTGGTAAGCCTGTGGATGGGATAGCATAGTAAATGGGGAAGGTGACACAAAGAGGCTTCTGGGGGCTGTCAGTTTTTCTTTTTTGACCTGGGTGGAAGTAAGTGACTTCTTTTTGGCAATTCATTAACATATATTTTAGTTGTGTATATTTATGAAAGTATGTTATATTTCACATTAGAAAGGGGTTAAAGAGGAAAGAAAAAGAAACCACGGCTCAGAGAAAGAAAATGAGTTACCAAAAAATAAAATCTGCTTATGTTCTAGAAGCCAGCCCTGACGAGCTGTCTAAATCGGGAGCTTTGTATTACACTGCACAACAAAGTCATTGAGGCCAATTTTCTGATTTCATATGAAAGTAACATTCAGGCATTGTCCATAATATGAGTTTATTACTCCTTTTATACCATTTAATTATTCTTGATCCCACACCAATAATTTTTCCTTGCGTTTTCAATTCCCAGAATATCCCGGTTCATTTGCATGCATTCTTTTGTTCATTTACCCATTCAATTTACTAAATAAACATTTTTGAGATGTGTATATGGATAAATAGTTTTGAGGACATTTTAGTAATGGTGGAGGGGATTTGGAACCCCTTGCCAAACACAACAATGCCATTAAAAGGTTCAAAATAAAGACATACATATTCATACCTGCATACCTATACAGGTACATGTATATAGCTATATATTTACACATACATTCTATGTGGCAAATTGAAAATAAAAATTATCTCAATGTCTTTCTAGATGTGAAAATGTAGCCACATAGCAGTGAGTAGAAGTTACAAAGCATCGTGGCTGCCTGATTGGAAAATGGTAGAGAAGTCTTGGTGTTTATTTCCTATGGACTTTCAGAGGACAGAGTCTTCACTTGTACTGAGGACCAGAGCATCAGCTGGAATTCCCTGCCCATGTATGCAGAGAAAAAATATATACTGAACCCTACAATGATAAAAGGATAGAAGGACATACATGGCTTGAGCTGGACAAGTTATTTATTAACTTGGGAATGTGTTTTTGATTTTCCTTTAAGAAAAAGGGCCCTTGTTATCAATACTAAACCTCATTTTGAAGAGGATACCACTGCCAGTTGAAAGCAGCCATAAAACCACTAGATACAGAAGGATGCATCTGGGAAGAAGGAGAGGGAATTACACAAGAGTAGAAACAGATAGTAAGCATCAAAGAGAACTGGAGAAGTGTGAGAAGGGCAGGGAAAATGAAAACATTATGTATTTTTGGAGGCCAAAATACTATGTGGTTGAGACCCAGTGAGCAAAAGGTAAAGTGATTGAGAATTGGGTTAGAGGGGTAGACAGGGATACTAAATCATCTGGATTTTATTTAAACCACAGTGGGAAACCTTTGGAAGATTTTAAGTAGTAGAGCACCATAATCTGTTGTTTTAAACTTATTCTCCTGACTGCTCTGAGGACAAAACAGTCTGATGAGAGAAACATGAGAAGGAAATACCAGTTATGAGTCTATTTCACTACTTTAGGTATGAAATAAGAATAACTGGAAATTGTGTAGTCTCCTTAAAATGTAAAACAGACAGATTTAAGACATAATGTGAAAACTAAAAAAAATGACATCATATGTCAATTGATGTTATACTTTAAAAAAGGAAAAATGAAACACGGATGAGCCCACAAATTTCTGATTTGAGTAACTGGGAGGGGAGCTTTATTTTGGAAATCATTAGTATATAGATGGTATATATTTCTGCTAGAATGGGTTAGATTACCTGTGAAGAGTATGTAGTAGTGTGTGGCTAAATATGGCTAAAATTTATTGACTATTTACTGGATTCCAAGGAGAGTTCTAAGCATTTTACATGACTTACCTTGTTTAACACTTGCAACAACTCTGAGAAATAAGTACAAAGAGTATAGAGCCCATTTAAAGAAGAGAAAAGCATGACTTCTAAGGGTTATGTAACTTTCCCATGGCCTGATAGTTAGTAAATGGTGGAGGCTATTTTTAAATTCATAAAGCAAGAATCTAGAACCCATAAGCATAACCACTGTTTTACAGCGTTGGGGGATAGAAGCATGCTTTGAACCAAACCCTAAAGAGGTCCCATTTAAAAGCATGTGGTGGGTAAGCAGCCTACAAAAAAGACTGGAAGAAAAGTATTCATAGTCGACCACGGAAAACAAGGGAGGACTGTGTTTCAAGATGAAGGATCTGTTCCCTTGCTTGAATGCTGCTGAGAAAAAATGATAATAGCAATTAAATTAGATACTGTTCTGGTTTGCTAATGCTACCAGAATGCAAAACACCAGAAATGAATTGGCTGTTATAAAAGGGAGTTTATTTGGTTACACAGTTACAGTCTTAAGGCCATAAAGTGTCCTTTGTTGAAGGTACCCTTCACTGGAGAAAGGTCATTGGCATCCAGAAAACCTCTGTTAGCTGGGAGTCACGTGGCTGTTGTCTGCTTGCTCCCAGGTTGCGTTTCAAAATGGCGTTCTCCAAAATGTCTGCATCAGCTTCCAACAGCCATCTTCAAAAAGTCTGTCCCATCTCCAGCTAGCTTTGAGCTCCTTCTGTCTGAGCTTATATAGTGCTCCAGTAAACTAAACAAGGCCAACGCTGAATGGGCAGAGCCACACCTCCAGGGAAATTATCCAATCAGAGTTATCACCTACAGTTGGGTGGGTCACATCTCCATGGACACTGAACCAATAGGTTCCAACCCAAGCCACACAATATGTCTGCCCCCACAAGAATGCATTAAAGAATATGGCTTTTTCTGGGGGACATAAATATACAAATCAGCGCATACACAATTAAAGTTATTACCCATCACAGGAAGAACAGTTTTTTTTTTTTATTTTTTATTTAGGGAAATTGGACTGGCATAGTAGGAAATAGAATTTAGTCAGAAGGATTTTTTCCCCCAGTATTATAGGGAAACTTACTGATTTAATGGAAACAAAACTAGTTAGTATTAGCAAGCACAATTGCTTTGGTTTTGTTTTCAATTTCATAAATCTGCATGTACATAACGACTTTGTGAAGAGTTTGTGTTGCATGCAAAAATAAAGATACCAGCTGATGGATGAATGCATAGTGTTTATAATTTTTGGAGTATAGTCTAGTTACTAATGATTTTAAGTGCTTTTACAGAACATAAGTTTTTTAAATTTTTGTTTCTAAAATTCAATATACATTGCAGAACTAGAATGAGTACAAAGAACAGTATTTATATTTATTTATGGAACCATTATCATTCCAGAACACACCAGTAAAACATCTTCATGAATAAGTCAAATCATTCATTGAGGTTGTAGTATCTTCCAAGATTATATAAGTGAAATTACTTCTAAACAGTGCAAAATAGCTAAGGAGGCAGTTGACTTTTAGTGATTCATGCTCCCCCCATTCCTGACCTTCCTTTTCAAGAACAGGTTTTATGGAGTGTTGAATTCATAATAAAAGTTGGAGATGTATGCAGCAAAAAAAGAAAAAAAATAGAATAAGATATCCCACCTTTTGTTTGTGATGTGATGGGAATGTTTCTGTAGAGGGAGCAAGAGAAAGTAATGATGCAGAAGAGGGAGTAGAAGAATGAAGAGGCAAAGTCTCAGAAATGTAGAGAGAACAAAGTGTTGCCCTTTCCATGATGGAAGTGGTCCATTGTAATCAATCTGGGACCAGATAGGTGGTCCCAGACATACATATGCTGAGGAATGGTGCCAGGAGCTCAGTATTGGTCTTCACTTTGGGGAAGTTAAATACTCAATAATTATATTTGCCAGATAAGCTTTAGAGAGTGGAAGTCCATTTCACTGAAACAATGCAAAGCCTCCATCCCAGTCGCCATGACCAGAACCCAGGGAATGAAATTGACTGGCATCCACAGAACATGTCATTTTTTAAAAACTTATTTTATTTTGCAATAATTACAACCTAAAGGATAGTGACCAAAGCCCATACAGAGAACTCCAACATACTCCCACCCCGGAGATACCCGGATTCACCAATAATGGTATTTTGCCACATTTGCTGTATCATTCTATTTTATCGATCTATCAATCCATCATCTATCTACTACTAGGCATACCTCATTTTATTGTGCTTTGCTTTATTGCACTTGGCAGATATTGTGTTTTTTACAAACTGAAGGTTTGTGGAAACTGCATCAAGCAAGTCTATTGGCCCATTTTTCCAACAGCATGTTGCTCACTTTGAGTCTCTGCGTCACATTTTAGTAATTCTTGTGCTATTTCAAACTTTTTCATCATTATTGTAACTGTTAGGGTGATCTGCGATCTTTGATGTCACGATTGTAATTGTTTTGGGGCCCCATGAATTGTGCCCATATAAGATGATGAACTTAATCGATAAATGTTGTGTGTGTTCTGACTGCTCCATCAACTGGCCTTTCCCCATCTCTCTCCCATCTCTCTCCCTCTCCTCTGGCCTCCCTATTCCCTGAGACTCAATTCTGAAATTAAGCCAACTAATAACTCTGCAGTAGCCTCTAAGTGTCCACGTGAAATGAAGAGCCACACGCCTCTCCCTTTAAATCAAAAACTAGAAATGATTAAGCATGGTGAGGAAGGTATGTCAAAAGTTGAGATAGGCTGAAACTATGCATCTTGCAGCAAACAGCCAGATTGTGAATGCAAAGGAAAAGTTCTTGAAGGAAATTAAAAGTGCTACTCAGTGAACACATCAATGGCAAGCAAGTGAAGCAGGCTCAGTGTTGATATGGAGCAAGTTTTAGTGGTCTGGATAGAATATCAAGCTAGCCACACCATTCCCTTAAAACAAAGCCTAATCCAGAACAAGGCCCTAACTCTCTTCAATTCTTTGAAGGCTGAGAGAGATGAGGGAGCTGAAAAAGCAAAGTCTGAAGCTCGCAGATGTTGGTTCGTGAGGTTTAAGGAAAGAAGCCATCTCCATAACATTTAAATGCAAAGTGAAGCAGCAAGTGCTAGTGTCAAAGCTGCAGCAAGTTCTCCAGAAGATCTAAGATAACTGATGGATAAAGGCAGCTTCACTAAACAACAGATTTCAATGTAGACAAAACAGTCTTCTGTTGGGAAAAAGATGTCATCTAGGACTTTCAAAGCTAGAGAAAAGTCAATGCTTGGTTTCAAAGTTTCAAAGACAGGCTGACTCTCTTGTTGGAGACTAAAGCAGCTGATGACTTTAAGTTGAAGCCAATGCTCATATAACTTGATGAAAATCTTAGGGCCTTTCAGAATTAAGCTAAATCTACTCTGCTTGTGCTTTATAAATGGAACAACAAAGCCTGGATGACAGCATTTCTGTTTACAACATAGTTCACTGACTATTTTAAGCCCACTGTTGAGACCTAGTGCTCAGAAAAAAAAAGATTCCTTTAAAAATATGACAATTATCACTGTAGCTAAGAATGGAGTCCTTGAAATCAGAGATTGATGGGTTCAAATATTGACAGTACTATTTATTAAAGGTTTGCTCCAAGCAAGTTGCTTAATCTTTCTGTGCTTGTGTTTGCTTATCTATAAAAAGGGACAATAATTCCTAATATACAGTAATAGTTTTAGTAGTTTTAGTATTAAAATGTGGTCCTGCATGTAAAGTGTTTTGTTTAGGATACAGCACATGGTAAGCATTGGATGTTAGCTTTTACTATCTTAAGTCACTTGGAAGTACTGTCAATAAATATTAATTTTGTGATTGATCTATACCTTTTTCTCTGCTACCTTCTTTTTCCTTTTACCTGGATATCAGGTGGCTCAGAGAACACTCTTTTTCCCTCCTTGGACTATATACTTTAAAGAAGCTGATGATAAGTCTTCTGTAGATTTCTGATACTGAAGGTAAGTTTATGCAATTCATTGAGTGTTCATTCTCCAGGTATTATGATAGACTCTTCAGGCATAGACAATAATTTGTGAGAGACTTTGATTTCAAGAGGTATATGGTATAGCTTTATACCTTTAGATTTTGTATTATCAACCTTTTGTTGAGAGTTTGTCCTGGTTCAGTCCTCTGATTATAACACAGTAAGATTCTTGAATAAACCTCCTTGCAGATTACAGTTTTAAAATCTGTATGAAATATTATAAGCAACAATAACACTAATTTGAAAGCCCTGGAAAGAGGCAGAAATCATAAGAACGTTTATCTTTGAAAGATCACAATTCTAACATAAGAATTGTGAGTTTGTCGCCTTCATGTCTGAAACTAGTACCTAACTCCTCACAGCTCCAACTGAAGATAACCTCAGTCTAATTGGCTTTATGTGGAACAGGAGAGAACTCAGGGCTGGAAGGGCAGCTGGGAATTTACAGGTTAAATCTTGGAAGCAAGAAAGCCCGCAAAATAGCTGGATCCCAAATCTGAATACAGTCTTTGCTCCAATCCCTGATGGACACCTAAGCTATGCATGCGTGAGGGAGACCACTGACAGCTCAGTCAAAAAGCAGGTGGAGAAAGCACTGCACTGGCTGAGATTTATGAGTTTGCTACATTTTCACTATGGGATTCCCTAACCCATGAACAACTCAGGCAGTAGAAACTCAAGCCTACTAGCTGGAGGTGTCAAAGAACAGAGCTCAGCCCAAGAAGATGAGCCCTGAAGAGGGAGTATAGACTTCCCAAATCCTTGGCTAATCACGAAACTACCGTACACAGGTTTGGGGGAGACTAACAGAGGTCTAGGCAAGAAAAAGCTGGTGGCTGGAAGATGAACGAACCAAGCAGAGATACTAGCTTCTGAACAACAGGAGAGAACAAATCTGCTGTGTGAGTCTAGGCAAGAAAACTCATTGCTTGGAAAAAAAAAACATGAAATTCCCCAGTAGAACACAACAGAATCCTGAATCACTACAAAGGATTGTTTATTATCAACAATGTACTATATTCAACAAAAAAAAATTTAATACATGCCAAAAAAGTAAAGTTTCTTGCATGATGGCTCGGTGTGTAGAGATAGATTGATGCAAAAGGGAATGAGGAAACTTTTAGGGGGTGGTGGTTACGTAGATATAAAAATTTGTCGAAGTTTGTCAAAATGTACCTGTAAAATAGGTTCATTTATATGTGTGTGTGCATGTGTATCAATAAAATTGATAGAAAAATAAAGTTTCTCTCAAGTTCCATAGACAAGCAATTGAAGAGGGAGGGGTGGTTGAGCTTTTTAATAATTTATTAACATATAGATACTGGCTTCTCATTTGTTTGTGTTTGTGACTCTGATTATCTGACACTTGGAAATAAAAAGGATATTTCCTTACTCCTGCCAATTTCTCCATCCTCCTTTTGGACAGATTTTTCTCTTACTTGACTATAAGCACTTTGATAACTTTATAATTGCTTTCAAATACTTTATAATAATATCTGGGCATAATGAGTACTTGGTAAATGTATTTGGTTGTCGTTTGCTTGTTGGAAGGAATTATGAATATACAAGTAGAGAATACTAGCTTTCCTTCTGCTTGGAATATGCTTCCCCTAAATTCTGCCATCACTGACTCTTTCTCATCATTTAAGTTCTAACACAAACGTACCTTTATCAGAAGGATTTTCCCACCCAGTCACTCTTTACAACACTATTCTGTCTTCTTAATGCTAATCAGTTTTAATCTGAATCTTAATTTTTGTGTATTTTTTAAAAAATTGCATCTGAATGTGTTTATAGTTTGTTTCCTCTATTAAAGCACATGTTGCTTGAAGGCAGGGCCTCTGTTTATTTACCGCTGTGTCCCTAAATCAAGGAGGACATACCATATAGTAGAAGCCCAATGAATACTTCATGACTGACTAAGGACACACTGAAAAAGATTTTTTTTTTTTCTGGGAACCTCTTGATTCCACATAATATTTAGAGTGCAGGTGGCTGCCCTTGGTAGCAGTGAATAATTTTCTCCTTAACATTTCTCTTAATTGACCTCATGCACATTTTCCTTTATGCAATTGAATGAGAGCTGGATTTCTCCACTCCACAGCGAGTGAGTAAATGCAGCTGGTTGCAGAGCCTCTCATGGAAACAATGTTGTATTTTATTTAATCTTTCTCCAGAGAGTCTTTACAATTACTACATGATTGTGCCCCTTGTAAATTGTAGGAAGCAAGTGAACTGTTTGCAGCACCTGATTTTTGTTGCTGTTTTTCATTTTTCTTTTTGTAGCACAAAGTCCTTAAGGGAAGCTGCTCTAATTATTATGGGACAAAATAATGCTTCCTAGGTAAATGGAAAATAGATTAATTCCTCCCCCCATAATTGTTCCACTATTTCAATTTAGCTTTTGAAGGAAAATGAATTTCATTTCTTTCAGGGATGTGTCATCAATATGATGTGATTTTTCTCAGTGCTTTCTGAACGTCTTCTTTAAACCAGAATTGTTTCTCTGTGCTTGATCTCAAAAGTCATAACCACGTTTGCTCATACAACATGGGGCTTATGGAAAAATCCCATCTCTTCTGAAAACCCTCTATAATTATTTTAACCTACAACAACCATTCTTCCTTAGCCTGCCAGCTCTTACTCTATCACACATATTCACATTTGATTTTATCTCACTCATAGGCGTCTGTAATACTTGTCTCCATAAATTCCAAAGAAAGAGTTGTGGGGAATGTGTTCTCTTTCTCTTGAATTCCTCAAAGCACTTAGCACAGTCCTGGCTGCATGTTTATTGGTGGATTTATTATGAGGAGTCATAAGTCTCAGTCCATCCCTGTGGTGTGAAGGAAAAATTAAGAAAAAGTTTCAAAGTCAGGGAACATGGAAATGTTACTTTTTAATGTTGATTTTGTTGGTCCCTAAAATGTCAGTGCAAATTTGTAAATATCTGCTGAATATAAGTGTGTCACGGCATACCATGTTTGTAGCTTGCGATTGGGAGAAGGACAAATGCTATGGTAACTGCATATTAATAACTCTAGAACCTTGCTCACTTGGCTCAGGGTGGGCACTCTCTTCCTAAACTGTGTGTTATCTCTGAGCTTGGGCAGTGAAGCTGATCTGACTCAGTGGATATTTCAGAACATTGTTTTCTAGGGTTGACTCAACTGATGTCTAATATATATAGGTGATCAACGCATGAGTCTTTTAATAAATGCACAGATTCTACCAGGCTCTGTACTAAGTACTTGGATGGGAGCTTCCCTCATGGAAAATCTGATCATTCTTGTTTTTTGTTGTTATTTGTCTGTTGTTTATATTATGTCTTCTCACATGATGTTCCTTCTGCTGGGAATATGTTCTTTCCATTTATTCTCTTCTCTAACTTGTCCTTATGTTTTGTCTCTCAATACTCAGCTCAAGTATCAATTTATCAGGAAAGCTTATCTTATCTAATGCTCTTTTTCTGTTCTAGGATCCCATCTAGGATTCCAAATTACTTTCAATTGTCTTGTCTCCTTAGGTTTCTCTTGTCTGTGACATTTTCTCAAAATTTGTTTTTGATGACCTCAACAATTTTGAGGAATACTGGTCAGGTATTTTGAAGAATGTCCTCAACTGAGATGTATATGTTTTTCTCATGAGTAGCCTGGGGTATGTGTTTTGGGAAGGAGGACCACAGAGATAAAGTGCTATTTTCATCACATCATACTAAGGGTATGGTTTATACACAGGACTTAGCATTGTTATTGTGATCACCTGGCTAAAGCAGAGTTTGTCAGATTTCACCAGTGTAAAGTTATGCCTTCCCTCCTTTCTATCCTGTACTATTTGGTAGGAAGACACTATGTATACCCTACCTTTTAGGAGTGAGGATTTATGACAAACTCTCTTCCAAAGTGGCTGTGTCACTTTGCATTTCCCCCAGCAATGGGTGAGTTCTGCTGCTTTGCAAGCTCACCAGGAATTGGAACTGGTAGGTTTCAGCATTTTAGTCATTTTGCAGGAATGGCTACAAACAGAAAAGAAAGCCATATAGAGGCAACAGAAACAATGCAGAGATCAAAAGACTATTTAAAAGCTAGAATGAACATCCTTAGAGAAATAAAAGAAGATATTGAAACTATAAAATAGGAAGACAAGACCATGGAAAGAACTTTCACAAAATAAGTATGAGTTGTTAAAAGTTAAAATCTGATAGAAATAGAAAATTTCATAAAACTCTTGGGTATGTGTATATTTGTGAAGAAACAGGGGAAAAAGTAAAGAAGATATAAACCAACAGGGAAAAGATAAGGAGACTAACTAATCAATTCAAGATGTCCAACATATGACTGAAAATGAACAAAGACATCATATGTGAACATATTTTCAAAGAAATAATAAACTTTCTAAAGCTGACAAATGTTCATTTTCCCAAGAAAATAGGACAAACACACACAATGAATGAAAGAAGATCCACATCAAGACACTTTGTTGTGAAATTTTAGAATGCCAGGAATAAAGGGACAATATTAAAATCTTTGGGGGGGGGGATGAAATTATAAAACTGTAAGAATCAAAATGAATAACATTAGTCTTTCTGATGGCAATACCCGAAACTGAACAACTGAGTAATTTACTAAAAACTCTGAGGGAACTATTATTTTTAACTGTCTTAACTTTCCTGAGCTGTTACGACAAATACCACACAATGAGTTTGCTTAAATAACAGGATTTTTTTTTGGCTCATGGTTGTGAGGCTGGGAGAAGTCCAAAATCAGGGCTTCAGAGAGGCAGTGCTCTTCTCCTCGTCTGAAGCGTTCTGGGGCTGGCTGCCAGAGACCCTGGGGCTCCTTGGCTTGGACCCTGCCTCAGATAACTCAGCAATGTCCTCTCCTTTCTCTTCCTGGCTCCGTTGACTTCCGGCTTCTGGCTCCTTCCTGTGGCTTTCCCTGACTTTGAATTTCTTTTACCCATAGAGGCCTCCAGTAATCTGGCTCAAGACCAAATCTCATTCAGTTGAGTCACACCTTAACTAAAAGTAACATCTTCAAGAATCCTAATTACAATGAGTTAGAGCATGTCTAAATCAGGGTACTTAATTTAATCTATCCCACCAACCTAGAGTTTAATACCCAGATAAGCTATATTCATTCTGTCTCACTGAACCCCATTGTGACTTAAAACCACTCCAGATTTGTTAGGTACTTTTGGTACTAGTAGTACATTCAGAGCACCGTAAATTTCTCTTTCTACAATTATGTAATAACTCCAATTTTATTCCCTTTGGCTTTAGACCCTGTTCATTACATGCATGGAATTGTTTATTTCTGTTTCTAATTTTATGCCTGTTTATTTCTATTTCTGTCCAAAATTGTGTTGCACAAATCTGCTCATTTCTATATCTTTAGTGTGAAGAAAAGTGTCCTACTTCAATATCTAATAAATGAGAAATCATTTTATTGAATGAAAAGCTGGAGCTCTCCTGTATGGTTCCCTTCCAGTGGGAATCAGGTGTTTGAATATCCCCACTTTCTGAAACTAGGCTATCTTCACAAGAAAAGGAAGGACAGCTCTTTCTAGCCTCAGTTTATAACTTAAAACTATAGACTATCTTAAAATTATATCTCAATTATTTTAAGAATGTTGTCTTTGTGTTTACTTCATGTTTCTTATTTCATAGACCCTTTTGCCAAGGATCCCTGTGACTGCAGAGCTGAGCCTCATGTACCTGAGGTAGGCTTTGTTCTTTATTCTTTGTAGTTTAACCGTGGTTTCCCTGGCTTATTGTCAATCCCTGTTCTATACTTGGATCACAGACGCCGGACACCTAAATTCAATCCTGAGTTTGCTATTTCAACCTTTATTCTTGGAAAACTTCTGAATATTGTTATCTGACTTTTAAATTACACATCTAAGCATACCCTAGTGCAGCTGTTCTTATGAAAAATCTAGCTAAAGAAGTAGTTCTGTGGAAGAGACACACAGAAAGAAGGAAGGTGTTTCTGGGTTGAATGGAAAGTTAAATAACTTCATCACATCTCAGGAGTGTCTTTTTATGTTTCTTTTACATGAAATGGAGTAAAATTCGGGCCTCAATAAAGCACTTTCTGACTGTAAACCAAGGTTATGAAGAAGTGAGAAGTTATCTGGTGGTTGGAACTGCAGGTGGAAATGGGTTTTCTTCTCTTGTTCTTTCACTTAGAAACATGTGCATTTATTTTCCTTTCTAGCAGTTTAGTACCTTAGGGGATTGTCACTTCCCCCTCTTTCCAAACTTATTTCACCCTATTTATTCAGTGCTCTGCATAAATAAACAAGTCACACTTTTAATGCTATGTCTGGGAGTTGATCTGGGCTTTGTAGTCATTTTCTACCTATCATTCAGGCAGTGGCCACATTAAATTCTTTTCACATTTTAGTTTCTTTCTTGCATTTTAGCCCCTGTAGGAACTAGGAAAGTTAGATTGTTAACTCTTAATTTTGATTTCTTTTTCCAGTATGAAGGGAGAAGTAGAATAACAATGTTCTATTTTGTCAAAGGCTTATCTTCAGGGTAATTCTTCAGCATTTCTCTAGCATGCTAACTCTTAGTAAATATGCCCTGGCTAGTCTCATACCCACCCCTCAACCAACCTATCTAATGAAATTATGTGTATGAAAATGCTTCATAAACTTTGAAGACTTATTAAATCAAATGATTTGTTTTTGCATATATAAATTATTTTACCTGAATATTGTTAAGAAATCTTTCAAGAACAACACATACTTCTTATAAGAAATCTTAGGAACTATGAAAAAGTGTCATCATTTGGAAAAATTATCAATAATTACTTCAAGATATGACTTAGCTCCTAATGTAACAGACTGAAAATGTCACCAATCATTTTTTCCATCTCCAAAGGAAGTAAAATAATGTTTGCAAATAAAATGGAAATTATTCTGGCTTATCCCACCAACACTCCCAAATACAGACAGGTAAAGAAAGTAAGGGAAGTACATAGTATCTGTTGGCATTGCTTCACTTAGATTCTCTTCAACGTCGTAAATCAGCTTAGTTTAAAGCAAGTGCTTTGAGACACCTCTGTCCATCAATGAATGGCTGCTCCCTCATGAGGAAGATAGAAAAGCTAGCAACTAGTTCAGCAGCTTCACCAGGCAGAAATCCATTGTTCAAATCCCCAAAGTAGACTACTCATGTCTTTTGGAACCTTCCTCACATTTCTCAGGTGTCATATCTCTTAAGCATTAATGAAGTTTAAACTCATAGATCCTTCATCATAATCTCTGACTTAAGAATATGAATCAACTATATAGCTAATCATAGGAGCTAATGATAAGTTTTGTGGGCAAAGTTGATGGAAAGACCACGTAACATTTGAGTTCACATAGATAAATATTTGAAAATAATAATAAGTGCTTGGAAATTAAAATGTAGCAAGGCATATAATAGCACACACTCTTCTACTGGCGTAAGAATAAGGAATCTGAATAGAAAAGTTTCCATGTGCATGCCCTTTCTACACTGCACAATTTCCATGGTGATCTCATCCATCATCTCCCCTTTAAAAAAGATATCTCTGTTTAACTGTAAAGACTGCAAGAGAAATTGAGTTTTGGTCCCAGGAAATTAAAAGAATCTCTGTCACCTCACTAGATGACCAAAAGGCAATGCCTCTGAGACTTCAGTGGTCACATATAACATAGAATACAGTGGCCGCAAAAATAATTTAAAAAGTCCGGGGTCCCAAATTGCTCCTTTTAAGAAAGATGTTCCCAGCTATGGCAATCTGTTCTGATTCAACTCCAAGGAGTACCATGTAACAATTCTTCCTTTAAGCTCCTGGCATGGTCCTTCCAATATCATAGTGAAAAACAATGAAACAGGCCACACACTGTCACTTTAATAAATTCTATGAAATACATCTATCTCTTAGACTGTCTCAAAAAATTAATGTCATAATCTTTATTAGCTATGATGTCCAAAACTCCTCTTATCCATTAATTCATTTGATCAACACTTATTGTACTTATTGAGCACCTACTATGTGATAGACACTGTCCTGGGCATTTGAGATACTTCTGTGAAGAGAAGAAAAAATACCAAACTTCCTCCCCTTAAAGAGTTACATTCTTGCACAGTATACCTCAAGATAAACTCATTTTTCTCCTCCCTCATTCACAATAGAGCTAAATCTAATGGCAAAGGCCTACGATTAAAAATACTCTCCAATTAAAGTCATGTGCAGTAAATTTGAAAATCATAAGGAACCTTGGAAAAAGTGTAGAATAATAGCAAAAAAACTTTATATTGATACTTGAAAGTATCTTCAGAGTTAGGAAAATATAAAAGGGTTAATGTTTCTAATTACACATTATGCATTTAATATGGTTTGTATGTAGTTCTATTCAGTTTTCTTTTATTCTTTTCTTACAAATTCACAGCCCAGTAAAATAGCAATTCAAAAAATGTGCAATTTTAAGATATGCCAATCATTCTAAAATAAGTTTCTATCTTGGTAAAAGGTTTTGTTTTGTTTTTTTTTTCTTTTCAGATGAAAGCTGGGTCAACATTCTGCCAGAATTTCTAGTTGAAATATGAAAATGTCAGTCAATCATCATATGTATCCAAATATCTGGATACTTGACACTACACAGACAAAGCTTCTAGGTGAGGAACTGAATTTATAAATATATTTATATATTTTAAGCAGACTATATCAAGATAATGCAATCACAGAAGAACTCTCTTAGCTCAGAATAGGTCACCACGGTTCAGGAAATGTGTAATTTTCAGTTATGCATGGTTCAAAGCTCTTTAGCAAGATTCAAGGCTATGATAACATTCTGATGAAACTTCATGGACAGTTATGAAACCATTATTCCTTTAACCATTCTTAATTCTCGGCTCAATATCCAAGTGAAAGAAAAATAAGACTAACTCTTGTCTCTTTTTTTTAAATGAATTTTCATTGTCACCTTAAATGAACATAAGTGACAATTTTTCCTTCAAACACCCATAGCACAATGAACCAATTGTCTTCAGAGTAATCTTTACATGCAAATAAATTTAAACCGTAGTCAGAAAATATGTCAAGGAATTCACCTTCGAGCCTAGAAATAAATTATATATATAATTTGGGGGAATAGGAGAAGTATGGGGAAAGAGGCATCAGGTAAATTAAAAGTGGCTATCAGTTTTCTTCTTGACATAGTCTCAATTTGGGGGTCTTTACTGAAAATAATTCACTTTTTATAGCTTCTTCATGGATATTGTGCATGATTTTATCAAAATCTTTACATGAGGCTCAAATGGAATATACAAAATCTCTGATGAATAGAATCTTAGAGTTGCACTGCCACAGATATCAGTTATGTCTCTCAGGGCACTTATTTCACTTCATATCATATTTCTTTATAATGTCTTGCCATTCAAGTCAGCATCGATACCTCTAAGTGGTGTTTCTACTCCTGTCCTCTCTAAATTAACTCATTTGAGGCAGCAGAGACCCAGAAACCGACTTGGAAGTCTCCACAGGCTGCTGCAACCCTGCTGAGCAACAAAACTTACATGAAGTTGAGGTTTTCCCACAGGTCATTAAAAACACGGTCAGCTTTTCCTGGGGAAATTTAACCTTGACTGAAGATATCTCACAACTTTGAAAATACCTGCCTGTGATCTATATTCTCTCTCGCTATTTCTTTACCCTTTCCATTCTGATTAATACGGGATTGGGAAAGTTCAACACCTACCTGTTAGCACTTGATAGGGCTTCTGCTTTCTTCTTCTTCCTTCTACTCCCCAGACTTACAGTAATAAATTAGCTGGTCTTAGAAAAGCTCTTGAGTTTAATCTTTGAAAACATTTTAATTAATTTTCTTTACCTTGCGATTTTTTTCTCTCCATATGGCCTTGGGAGAGTTTCTAAATATTTATTATTCCACACTTTAAAATTGAACTTAGAGCAATATTTAAAGATTATATTTATTCTCCACAGTTTTGCATCTTGTAATGTAAAGAGACAATGGATTTTTAGTTGACTAATCGGTTAACCACTTTTGGAAGAATTTTTTTGGCTACTCTACCCATGACCATTTTTATTATTTTCTTTAACCAGACTTGAATTTTTTGTTGTTGTTGTTGTTGTTTGTGCATCTATTTTACCTTCCTTAACCCAGATAATTAGTTAGAAAAAATATTACAGAATACTGCTTTTTTCAGTTTCCCATAGAGCATCCAAAATCAGTGTCCCAACCAGGTCATGATATGTATTTTCAAAGAATTAAGATAATAAAGTTATATTCACAGATTTGAGTATAATTTTGAGTCTTCCTTGTACTGTAATCTTTTCAATGAAAACAAGAAGGATCAAATAAGATCATTTTGAAGGCTCCTTCCACATTTTATAATGACCCATTATTCTAAAGCACAGCCAAAGTAGCTAAATAAATGTTTAAATTTTATTATATATTTGTATTCTTTGAAAATAAAAATGATAAATCACACCTTTTTTATTTATTCCTATGAGATTGACTTGGAGTCTTGGGCAAAAGACATAAACATGCAGAGTCACCATAAAGAGAATCACAAATTTTCCAATTGGGAAAGAGTGAATTCTAATTAGTTCCTGGACTCACGCAGACACAGTACTATATGGTGGTGACTAATCGGAAGTGCATACTGTGTCCCAGATATTGGTGCTCCATCCTTGCAGGGTATCGTTGCTAAGCTTGTGCTTCAGCTGAGCTTTCAATAGGTTAATCCAACATTACATCAGGTCATCAGCTTCTGGCTAGTGCTGAGCCTGATAGAATTTCCTTGTTGTAAAGTGGGTCCCTTGATTATACATGATCTGTGTTAATAGGTACAGGTAAGGTATATTCAATCAAAGTATAGGTACAGGTAATATATGTTCATTCTACTTGAGATGAATGGTTTCCTCTTCAAGGATGGAAGGGGTGCAGTGTAGTCAACTTGCCTCCAAGTGACTAGTTGATGTCTTTGAGAGATAGTGTCATGTGTGAGATTCAGTGTTAGTCTATGCTTCTGGCAGGTAGGATGGCAGCAGTAGTAAAGTCAGCTTTGGGAGGAGAGACCACTGGCTTTGGGATCTATGCACAGCCTCCATGCAAGCCAATATGGCTACATTGTTAATGAGCTTATTGTACCGGCACTGGTATGACCAATGCCAAAGGCTGCATGCTGTCCACTAGTTGAGTCATTCTGTTATTTTTTTTTTATTGTTTAGAGCCTTGACTCTTGTAGATGCTCTCTGGTGGAAGTTAACATGTGATACAAAGTCTTCTGTCCATTTTCATAAGTCCATTCATATGACTCTTGCACATACAGTCCTTTTCCCAATCTTTCAATCTGTCTCCTTCCAACACTCTTGGCCAACCAGTCCATGAGTTCATATGAATTCCAACTTCAAGACTGTTCTCTCTCTGGACAAGGTAGATGACCAGTGCCCAATCTGGAGGTCTGCCCCTTTTTAAGGATTTCCCCTCAATATTGTCATTTTGAGCCATCTCGGAATAGGGCTACAGTACTATAGGTACAACTACCATTCATATCCTGAATCTACCTGTGAACCAATCTCAGCCCTTTTCCTTGTTTGTCAGTGCAGCCTAAAGAATCTCCCATGCAGCCATCTATGAAAACTGACTGGACAGAAATGCCATGAGCTGGCTTCTGTCAGACCTACCAACTCACAGATGTAGATAATGCAATCAGTACTGAGAAGAGCCACAGGATACAAGAATTCTGCACAGGAAGTTGCCAACCCCCACCCCCTCACCCTGTACAATGTTATCTACCACTTTTGCACTGGCTCCTCTTCAAACTGTCAATTGGTGCCGCATCATCTTGCAATTTGTCTCTAACAGAGCCAATGAGCATGTCAGTTTTCAAAAAACTGGATAATTATCTGCTTCAGATGGAATGGACTTGCTCCAGAAAAACAGAGGTCTACATTTGTGACTATTCTATTGTGGCTAGCCATAAATTCAACACACTGTCTTTTCCCACCACAGACAACTCTAATACCATGGGGTCTACCAAGTCATAGAGCTTAGATGGCAGGACCACTCACACCTCAACCTGAACGTCCTGCCAACTCCTTTCTTGCTCCAGGCCTGACTTATAGCTGGTAATCTTATATTTCAGCAAATACATGAGTTGAGCAACATTCTCAAGTGTGGAACATGTTGCCTCCAAAACTCAAAGAGCCCTATAATGTGTCATGCCTTCATCTCAGTAATGAGAGGTAGAGGATATCATCATTTGTCTTCAGCTTCAAAGGGAACAGCACATACTATTAATCATCTCCATAACTCTCTGTGAGTCAGGCCTTCAGGTTCCTCTCTGACCCTCTACTTATCACAATTGTGCCTAACTTGATTTTAACCTCTCTCCTTTCAAGACACTATCATCCCCATTGCTTTTAAGTAGCCTCACTCTGTAACAGCATCTCTACCATCAACCATGGAGTTCAGGGGACATCTACCAGAGGTTTCATCAGTGATGCTAGTGCCCCTCTCTTTAGCATATTCTTTATTGTTTTGGTTAATGAAATGTCCACTCATCTTGTGAGTATCCCAGTATTATATGATCTATCCACTCTAGCATAACCCATCTTCTGAGCCTTTTGATGCCTTCTTCCACTGACTGCCACAACGGTCCAGGTATATATATTCCAATTACTGTGTTGCATTGTTTTCTTCAAGTTTCCAATAGCAATATGAGCACTTGTTAGTCTAATCTCCAAGGGTTATTATCTGTTAAATCCTATAAATTAGAAGAGGCCTCCCACATGAATAATTGCACCTTTATCCAACTTCATGCTTCATACCCCCTGATACAGCACTCTCAAATCCATTCCCATACATACTATACCAATTCTTGCCTGCACATGTTGGCCAGTTCTGCAAGTCCTTCAGCACACAGTCTTTTTTTCTTCTTTTCAAGTCCCAACATTACTCTGGCTCCACTATGTTCTTCAGATGGAAAGGAAAGGACAAAGGATGGTGGTTCAAAGAAATAAAGGCCAGTGGTAAAGGTAACCATTTGGGTAAATATAAATGCCAGTATTATTGGTTTTTAATTTTTTTGGTATGTAACTCCACTTCTTACTTCCTTCAGGTACTAAAATGCTAATGCATTAAAGGTAATGACAACACTATAGGTTTGAACATACAATGTACAGAGACATAGGTGATGACAAGTACAAAAAATGGTGGGGGGGCAGAAGTGTATAGGAAAACTACACGTGCATGGTATTGAAGTTAAAATTAGTATCAACCCAATAAGACTGTTATATATTTAGGATGTTAACTTTAAACCCTATGGTAACCACAAGGAAAATAGATGAAATATATATCCAGATAGAAATGAGGAGTCACTCGATATGGTACAACACAAAAAAAGAAAATAAATATAAAGGTAGGCATTAACAGAAGTGAAAGACCAAAAGGTGTATGATTTACAAAGACTAAATCGCAGACTGGCAAAAGAAAGTCCTGTATTATCAGTGATGACTTTAAATGTAAAAGGATTGAATTTCCCAGTCAAAAGGCAGAGGTTGGCAGAATGGATTAAAAACAAACAAACAAATGAAAAAAACAACTACATACTGTCTGTAAGAGGCTCACCTTACAGTCAAAAATAAAAAAAAAAGTAGGCTGAGGGTGACAGGATGGAAAAATATACCATGTCAGTAGTAACCGAAAAGAGATTGGGGAGGCTATACAAATATCAGATAAAATAAACTTTAAGTAAAAATCAGTTACAAGGGACAAAGATGGTCATTACATACTGATAAAGGGGACATTCAATAGGAAGATATATTTATCAATTATAAATATATATGCAGCTAACAGCAGAGACCCAAAATATATGGAACAAATACTGACAGATTTGAAGGGAGAAACTGATGGTTCTACATTAATAGCTGGAGATTTTAACACACCATTCTCAATAATGAATTGAACATCTAGTGAAGATCAATAAGGAAATACAGGACTTGAATAATGCACTAAAGCAACTGGCCCTAACATATACATAGAACAATGCATCTAACAAAAACAGAATATATATTCTTCTCTAGTGCACATGGATCTTTCTCCAGGATAGACCATATGTTGGACAAAACGAATCTCAATAAGTTAAAATATACTGAAATCATGCAATGTATATTCTGTGAACACAATGGAGTGAAGCTAGAAATTGATAATATAGGGAGAAATGGAAAATTCACAAATATGTGGAAATTAAACAACATTACTCTTAAACAACCAGTGGGTTAAAGAGGAAATCAGGAGCAAAATTAGGAAATACAGGCAAATGAAAATGAAAGTACAGCATAACAAAAATTATAGGATGCAGCAAAGGCAGTGCTGAGAAGGAAATTTACAGTTCCAAATGCTTTTATTAATAAAGAAGGAAGACTTCAGATCAGACACCTAACTTCAAAACTAGAAGAACCAGAAAAAGAAGAGTAAACTAAGCCCTAAGTGATCAGAAGGAAGGAAATAACAAATGTTAGGGTGGAGATAAACAAAATAGAAAACAAAAAGAAACCGTAGAGAGAATCAACAAAACCAAAAATTGGTTCTTGAAAAGATCAACAATATTGATAAACCCTTAGACAGAGTGAAAAAGGAAAAAAAAAAACAGGATACCAATAATGAAAATCAGAAATGAAAAGTAGCATTACTACTGACCCCACTAAAATAAAATGGATTATAAGATACTATGAGAAATTACCAGATGATTTGTTTTGTAAAAAAAAAAAAAAAAAGAAGAAGAAGAAGAAGATACTATGAACAACTGAATGTCAATAAATTAGATAAACTAGATGAAATGGACAAAACTTTAGAAACACACAAACTACATACATTGACTCAAGAAGGAATAGAAGATCTCAACAAACCAATTACAAGTAAAGAGATTGAATCAGTAATTAAAAACCTTCCAATGAAGAAAATCCCAAATGAGATAGCTTAACAGGGACATTCTACCAATCATTCCAAGAAAACTTAACTCCAGTTCTGCTCAAACTCTTCCAAAAAATTGAAGATTGGGAACTAACTCATTCTACAAGTCCAACATCACCCGCATACCGAAGTCAGATAGATATCCACAAGAAAACTATAGACAAATATCTCTTATGAAAATAGATGTGGAGAGCCGTCTCCCGGGACGGGCGTAGCGCATGCGCTGTAAACCTGCTCCAAAGTCCCCCCGCCCATCGAATGAGCCAAGATGGCGCCCATATCCTGCTTCCGCTTATGACGTGCACACTCACTATTCCTATCTGCCAATTGAGTGCATATGCGCGGCGCTAGATCATTGGTTATGAGTAGAGTACTTAAGAGTTTGCCCAAGCGAACCTCGGAGAGACAGCCCACTAGGAGCCGTACCTGACGGCCACATCGAGGCTGCTCTCCCGCGAGGCACTCTGCCCCGCGTGGAAACCTGTAACAGAGAATGCTTATCTAGCTTCAGTAAAAGACTTGCTCTCGCAACCGCCGTGTGGCTCGAGTCGTGACTTCCAGCCAGGTCAGTTTGCGTGGTCTGCATCTCTCTCTCTCTCATCCCTTGTTTCTCCCCTCGCCGGCCGGGGAACAGGGGTCGAGCGGGGCGGCGCCGGACAAGTGGTGGCCCGTACGGGGAACTTCGAACCCGCAACCTCATTCGCGTTCCCCTCGACCCGACGGAGACGTGCTCCCGGGATCCGTGGTTTGACCTCCGCGACTGATCACCGCGAGAAGGTAAGCACCCCCTTTCCATACGAGGACTAGGGCCCGTGGGCGTTCAGGTAGCCCCGGGGACTCGGAAGAGCTCTCCGAGTGATTAAGAGATAGTGCCGACTGCAAGCATGGGGCAGTCTGAAAGCTCACCCCTATTAACCCCCTTAAAGACCCTTTTGAAACAGCGGGGTATCTCAATTAAGAGAAGTTCTCTCCAGCGATTTCTTGATGATGTGGCCACTTTTGCCCCCTGGTTTCCTTGTTCTGGCAGCCTTAATCTGCCCTCTTGGCCTTATATGGGAGACTGTTAAGGGCCATATCGCTCCCTCCACGTCACAGTGGAAAGGCCCTGACCCGGTGCTCGGCTGGGCCGGAGGCTCTGTTTGTGTTTTTCCCCAGGAACCAGGACGTCAACCAGTGTGGGTTCCGGAAAGACTGGTGAGAACCGTGACATCACCTGAAGAAGCCAAGGAACAGCTGTCAGAAACGCCAACGAATATACAACCTGAACCATTAGACCAAGCCTCCGACCCTGCTGATGATGGCGACGACCGACAAGACGATAATAGTAGGACTGACCACCCCGCGGTTGCCCAAAAAGAGGATCGGCGTCCAAGAGGCATACCTTACCCGAGACGTGCTACGCCGCCACAATCAGATGCTGAACTTAAATTTCCAGGCCATTCAGAAACTCCTAGCGGAGATAGATGAACTTGGACTAGAAATAGATGGACTCTGGAGAGTTCTCCAGCAGACGTGTGATACCCAATGGTTATTCGGGAGGCTTTGTGTCACCCCGGTTAGGGTGAACTTGACAGAGGAGCAGCAAGATGTCGCCGAGTGGCTCAAGGACACTTATCTCCCCAACTTCACCAATCTCTCCGGCCAAGTGAAATCCGACCTTCAGGGACTTGAGAACATTAGGAAATTGAAGCCTGTTAGTTTCGACCTTTCCACACTGGGCGAGACTGTAAAAAATCTGTGAGACCAAGTCACCTCTTGGTTCTCTTGGCCCAATTTGACTAATTGGATTCTCTTGATGGTGGGACTATTGGTGGGATTAGTCATTGTTAAATCTTTGCTAGAACGCCTGTTTCAAGCGCGGCAGTACCGTGTTACCATTATGATGGCTATGTCCTCCACCTTTGATACCCCCAACAGCGACCATTCTGATGGCCATACCCCATCCTGGCCGCCTCGGGCGGGGCACTCGGGAGCGAGGTTTGTAGCTAAGCGCGCAGCTGTGTCCCGGGTATAACGGGCGACGCCAGCAGTCATAATTTTTGTCTCAGGTAGATCCCTAAGGCAGAGTCATAGTTGTGGCCAGACTTGACTCTAGCCAATGCATAGGGACGCCTAGTGACGCCTCCGACTCTGGTTAATGCTATCCCTGCCCCCGCCTTTGTCCCCCAGTTGCAAGGCAAAGCACTGCAGGGAGAGTCATGTTGTTTCCAGCTCACGGACTCTCCTGTCTCCATATGAGGTGAGCATTCTGGTCGGTGCTAGAGGCTCCGCCGCTAAATGGCTGAGACCTAGTCCAGACTCCCCAAAGCACCGGAACAAATTGTGAGCCATCTGGGTTCACGGGAGCACACTCATCACTGGGGACACTGGGTCGATATAAATAATAAAGGGGGAGATGTGGAGAGCCGTCTCCCGGGACGGGCGTAGCGCATGCGCTGTAAACCTGCTCCAAAGTCCCCCCGCCCATCGAATGAGCCAAGATGGCGCCCATATCCTGCTTCCGCTTATGACGTGCACACTCACTATTCCTATCTGCCAATTGAGTGCATATGCACGGCGCTAGATCATTGGTTATGAGTAGAGTACTTAAGAGTTTGCCCAAGCGAACCTCGGAGAGACAGCCCACTAGGAGCCGTACCTGACGGCCACATCGAGGCTGCTCTCCCGCGAGGCACTCTGCCCCGCGTGGAAACCTGTAACAGAGAATGCTTATCTAGCTTCAGTAAAAGACTTGCTCTCGCAACCGCCGTGTGGCTCGAGTCGTGACTTCCAGCCAGGTCAGTTTGCGTGGTCTGCATCTCTCTCTCTCTCATCCCTTGTTTCTCCCCTCGCCGGCCGGGGAACAGGGGTCGAGCGGGGCGGCGCCGGACAAATAGATACAAAAACCCTCAACAAAACACTAGCAAACCAAATCCAACAGCATATTAAAATAATTGTATACCTTGACCAAGTAGGATTTATCCCTGGTATGCAAAATTTGTTCAACATAAGAAAATCAATTACTATAATATACCAAATTAATAGATGGAGGGAAAAAAACACATTATCACCTCAGTTAATGCAGAAAATACATTTGAAAAAATACAGCCCCCTTTCTTGGTAAAAACAATTAGAGCACAAAGAATAGAAGGAAACTTCCTCAACATGATAATGGGCATATAGGAAAATCCCACAGCTAACATCTTACTTAATGGTGAAAGAGTGAAAGCTTTCCTTCTAAGATCAGGAACAAGACAAGGTTGCCAATTGTCACCACTGTTATTCAATATCGTACTGAAGATTCTAGCTGGAACAACTGGGCAATAAAAAGAAATAAAATGCATTCAAATTGGAAAGGAAGAAGCAAAACTTTTCCTATTTGCAGATGATATGATCACAACAAAGCTTCTACAGCTAATAAATGTATTCAGCATAGTGGCAGGGTACAAGATCAACACCCAGTAATCAGCAGTATTTCTATAAACAAGCAATGAACAATCAGAATAAGAAATCAAGAGAAAAATTCCATTTACAATAGTAACTAAAAGAATAAAAACTCTAAGAATAAGTCTAACCAAGGATGTTTAAACCAGAGATGACCACAGAAAGAGACAGAGGGCCTTGTGACAGAAGCAGAGCGGAACTACCATCAGAATGCTACAGATTTCTTTAATTTCTTTTAGCAATGCTTTGTAGTTTCCTGTTTACTAAAGGAGACCTAAATAAATTGAAGGATGTTCCATATTCCTGGATTGGAAGACTAAATATTGCTAAGATGTCAATATTACCCAAGCAATCCATAGATTCAAAGCAATTCAATGAAAATTCCAACAATCTTCTTTGCAGAAATGGAAAACCCAATCATCAAATTCATATGGCAGGGTAAGGGGCACCAAATTGCTAAAACCACCCTAAAAAAGAAGAATGAATTTGGAGAACAAGTACTTCCCAATCTTAAAACTTATTACAAAGCTAAAGTAATCAGAACAGCATGGTACTGGCACCTGGACAGACACATAGATGAATGTAATAGAATTGTGAGCTCAGAAATCGATCCTCACATTTATGGCCAACTGATTTTTAACAAGGTGGCAAAGACAACTCACTTGGGAAAGAACAGACTCTTCAACAAATGTGGGTGCTGTTAAACTTGGATGTCCATGTGCAAAAAAAAAAAAAAAAAGGTGGATTACTAACTCATACTATAAAGAAAAATCAACTTAAAATAGGTCAAAAACCTAAACATAAGAGCTAGAGCTATCAAACTCCTAGAGAAAAATGTAGGGAATCACCTTCAGGACCTCATGTTAGGCAATGGTTTGTTAGACTTTATACCCAAAGCAAAAACAATAAAAGAAAAAAATATATAATGGTACCTCACCAAAATTAAAACCTTTTGTTCCTCAAAGGACTTTATCATTAAAGTATAACAACCACCTACACAAACAGGAAAAAATATTTGGAATCACATATCTGATAGAAGATTAATATCCAGAATATATAAATAAAACATTCAACTTAGCAACAAAAAGGCAAACAACTCAAATAAAAAATGGGCAAAAGACTTGAACAGACTTCTCTCCAAAGAAGATATACAGATGGCCAGAAAGCAAACAAAAAAGACGGTCATCATCATTAGCCATCAGGGAGATGCAAATCAAAACCACAATTAGATACCCTTTCACCCATTAGAATGGCTGCTATTAAAAAAAATGGAAAAGAACAAACATTGAAGAGGATGCAGAGAAACAGGAACACTTATTCATTGTGGTGACAATGTAAAATGGTGCAGTTGCTGTGGAAGACAGTTTGGCAGTTCCTAAGAAAGCTAAGTATAGAATTACCATATGATTTGGTGATGTTACTAACAGGTATATACCTCAAAGAATTGAAAGCAGGGACTCAAACAGATATTTGCACACTAAAGTATATATCTGAAGAAGATTAAAAGGAAAAATATTAGATTACATATATGGTAACAAAATCAAATTAAAAAAAAAACATGGACCAACACTACATTACACAAACAGTGAATGCTATGTTAAACCATGGACTTTAATTAATAATACAATTATAAAAATAGGCTATCACCAATTGTTACAAATGTTCCACACCAATGCAATTTGTTGTCGGTGGAGTGGGATATGGGAATCATGTATTTTACGCATGATTGTTCTGTAAAACCACAACTTCCCTAATAAAGAAAAAAATATAATACATACAGATCTATGCTTGGACTAGTTATGCATTTATTATAAGGATTCCTAATGTCACTTCATTAAATGGGATTTAGGATGAAGCTAGTATAAGCAATAGGAAACTATACTAGTTTATTATTTGTCTTATCTTAGAAAGTAGTTTTAGTAATTTTCTTATGATTAAACTAAAGTTAAATTGTCATGTGGGCAATATGTGTTATTAGATGTTTCTTGTCTTGCTTTAGGGATTATTCCTACTCTCTGAGTGACTATACATCCTCAGGTCCTATATTTTGGTCTTTGGAATGATGTTATTAATTAATTCTTTGTGAAAAAATGCATATGTGGCAAACTACTGGATAATACCTTTTTTTTTCCCCAAATCAAAAATTTAAAACAAAAACAAACCAAGAGCAATAATAAAAAAGAAATCTTTTCTATTGGTTGGCTCTTATTGCGTATTAAGCCAACCTCAGTGCATGCAACAGTACATAATAGGTGTGGAGACAGCTGGGGTAGATCTTCCTCAGATTGCAGGTCCCTGAATCAGCAAGAGTGATTTTCATCATGTGTTCTCCTTCTTCTGGTACCAGTGGATTTCCAAGGATTGAGGTAGGAAACAAGAGAGAAGACACATAGAATAAAAGCTGATTGATAATTCGGGATATAAACCAGATACACAAACTGTATTACTTTTTACAGCATCTGAGAAAGGCAAATTTAAAACAAACAAAAAAAAAAAAACTGTTTTAATCACTCTTTTAACAAATATTTATTTAGCACTCAGATGTTACATGCCAGTCCACTGTGCTGAATTCTAGAGATACAACGTTGAGCGAAGTAGATACATTCCCTAGCTTTGGGAAACCTACGTTGTTTGTTTTTTTTAAATTCAGTTTTATTGAGATTTATTCACATACCATACAGTCATCCATGGTGTACAATTAACTGTTCACAGTACCATCACATAGTTGTGCATTCATCACCCCAATCTATTTTTGAACATTTTCCTTACATCAGAAAGAATCAGAATAAGAATAAAAAATAAAGGTAAAAAAGAACACCCAAATCATCCCTCCTCCCATCCCACCCTATTTTTCATTTAGTTTATTGTCCCCATTTTTCTACTCATCCATCCAAACACTGGATAAAGGGAGTGTGATCCACAAGGTTTTCACAATCACACTGTCACACCTTGTAAGCTACATAGTTACACAATCGTCTTCAAGAGTCAAGGCTATTAGGTTGTAGTATGACAGTTTCAGGTATTTCCTCCTAGCTATTCCAACACACTAAAACCTAAAAAGGGATATCTATATAGTTCATAAGAATGCCCACCAGAGTGTCCTCTCGACTCCATTTGAAATCTCTCAGTCAGTGAAACTTTATTTTGTTTCATTTCACTTCCCCCTTTTGGTAAAGAAGATGCTTTCCAATCCCACGATGCCGGGTCCAGGTTCATCCCCGGGAGTCATATCCTGCATTGCCAGGGAGATTTACAGCCCTGGGAGTCAGGTCCCACACAGGGGGAGGGCAGTGAGTTAACTGCCGAGTTGGCTGGGAAGCCTATATTTTGATGGGTCAAAAAACGTATGTTCAAGTTAAAAATCTAGCTTCTCACTTGCTGAACTTTTTTTACATAATGGCCAAATTTAAATTTTGTTAAATTGACATAGAGAAAATTGTTCAAGTTCATTCTCCCCCAAAAAGAGTGTTCATTTACAATTGTAAAATCTTAACCAGTCACTCACTGTGTAACTTTGACCAACCCACTTACTTTATCCTGCCTATTATGGATTGAATTGTAGCTCCCAAAATGACGTGTTCAAGTCCTAAACCCTAGTCCCACGAATGTGAACTTATTTCTAAATAGGATCTTTGAAGAATGTTTATTAGTTGAGATGAGGCCAAACTGGATTAGGATGGACACTAATACAATATGACTGGTGTCCTTATAAGGAAAGGAAATTTGGACACAAACAGAAAGAGAAAATGGGAGAGAGAGACGGCCACGGGACAGGGGCAGAGTTGAGTTTTACCGCCCCAGTCAAGGAATACCATGAAGCCAGGGGAGAGACATGGAATGAATTATCCTCTTTTACGAGGAAGCATGGCCCTATCAATCTCTCGATTTCAGAATTCTAGCCTCTAGCACTGTGAGACAATACATTTCTGTTTTTTAAGCCAGCTAGTCTGTGATATTTTGTTACAGCAGTCCTGGCAAACTAAGACATTAGTCAACTTTCTTACATATAAAATAAAATCAGTCTGATTGGTAATCTCCATGTGCCTAGCTCAAATATTCCTTATTCTTCATGGGCACTATTCACAGATAAACCTCTTAAATTAATACCCTTACCTCCTTCTCTATTTCTTTAATCAGCATCAGGAAAAGAGGGGGGCAGAAAGTAATAGGATTTCCCTTTGCTTTGGTTTAGTGTTTTAAACTCCAAAGTCTAATACCAGTTTTCTTGTTGGTTCAGTTTTACCAATGTTAAAAGTCCATCGTGCTTTTTAATCTGTCTGGTGGAATTTGTCTGCTATGCAGAGGTGGATCACGATGGCTGTAAATTCTTTATCACTCCCTCTATTGGGAGGTGGAGTTTGTTTCCCTTTCTCATAAATTCGCACTGGTCCTATCTTTGCTTAACCAACAAAATGAGGTACAAATAACGCTATGCAGCCCCTTGGTCACTCTTTGAGAGGCTTGGCAAAATCTGCTTCATCTTCATTGGAAAGCTGCTTCATGTGACACTACCTCTTAGAGCCCATCTGCCATGCTGTGGGAATCACCAGCCACATGGAGAAACCACAGTGACAGCACCAGCTAAGGCCTTGGTTGACGGCACCAGCTAAGCTCTCAGTTGATAGCCAGCTTGAGCTTCCAGCCATGCAGTGAGTCATCTTGGGTGTCCAACCCAGTCAAGCACTCAGCTGACTCCATCCTCAGGGGGCATCTAATTCTAACTGCACGATGGACCCCAAGTACCTAGTTCATCCTGTCCACCAATGAAATTGCAAGAGATGATAGTAATTTATTGCTTTAAGCTGTTAAATTTTATGGCATTTTATTATGCAGCAACAGATAACTGGAACAGAAAGATATATATTCAGAGCAACTCCCTTTCATATTTACCTCCCCAAGGTCCTTTAATTTTCTATTCATAATTGTGCAGTTTTCCGTGAAGAGATCCCCTCCAATTTTATGGACTTGAGGTGCCCAGGATGTGTCAAGGTCTTTCTTTCTCTAACCCTACTTCTCAGTTTGCTCCTTCAGTTCCCTCCTTGCCCAACTCCCTACCTCACAACCCCTTGATTAGACCTTAGTATCTTGGAAAGTGTTAGCACTCTGGAAATGTGAAAATGTCTATTCAAATGATACTTTAGTGATGCTACTTCAGCCCTGTAAATTTCTCTGTTACTTAGTTTGAGGTCATTTGCTCATTTTTAGATAAAATAATATCCCCATATGGTTGTGGTGCAGATTATAAAAGAAGCGTCACGTCTATCACCTAGCACGTGTTCTTATTTATCATATGCACAAGGTAAACATTGACTTCTCTTTTTCTAATGCTGCTTCCCTTTTCTAAGTTCTGTCTTCAGTGTTGTCCCTACTAGTGACTGACTTGCTGACTGCAAACCAAACCCTCTCCCCATTCTTGCCCTGCACTGGATCTAGGTCCCTGAAAACATAAAATCTTCACTTGCAGATAGTTTCTAGAGCTCATTAGGCTTAAACCTTCCAAGCACCAGAATCTGGTTACTGCATAGAAAACGAATTCTCTGGCAGTTGTTTTTAGAAGATAATGCTTCTAAACAATGTGTGTTTAATTAACACAATTTATAGCAAGTCACACAGACACTTTCACATATTCTCACACTGTAACATATTTACCCAAAATAGACAACCTAATTAGTTAAGAAAATTGGCTGTATTTGCAGAACTGGAGCATTATTTTAAAAATGAGCTGCAATTATAAAACAGGAAAGGAAGCAAAAATGCCAAATTCTTGTTATTTTTATTTTGTTTCTAAACGTTAATTAAGATACAGAGTTCACCATAATATGGAGTTTAATGCAAGTGAATGAACAGTTCAAGGTAGATCAAAGAGGAGATTCATCTCTTCTGACTGACTGACTTAGAATTCTTAAATCCTGACAAATTACTGCTGCATATCCAGTACATAGTGACAAAGAGGAAGCACTTGCTCTGTCTCATCCAAGGGGAGAGTTTGGGTGCTCAATAAAGCAAGCAAATTTGTTAGATGACATTTAACCAAATTAGGAAGACACATGATACATTCAATCATTACCAAAAAAATTGAAAAAGTTCTTGAAATTAAAGAAAAGGCAACTTCACTTTCTGGTGGCCTTTATTTTTTTACTTTTCTCAAGCAGAATCCTTGAGGGGAGTGAGCTCAAAAGCTATGGATGGAAAGATATCAATACATTTTACAAATATCGAGAAACAATATTTTTCCCATGGAGATAATCTACTTAAATGACAATTTAAAAAATCTATTATTTGTATTAGTTTTAACTACAAAGTGTCCACAGGGTAGATCGGAGCAATATAAGAAACAAAGAGAAATGGCATTTATTCATCCAGAAATATTTATTGATAAGCTATTATGTGTCATGCACTGTGCTTGATATTGGGAAAGTTAAAATGTTAGACATGACATCTAGTCCCTCTCAAAATCTGTTCTGATGGCTAGGTGGAGGTACATTCATAAATAGTATGATACAATAGAGGAAGTATTACAGAAAAATAGAAAAATGTTTAAAGGAATGCTACCAAAACAGAGGAGAAAATATCAATTCCAACTTGCTAAGGAGGACGTGATAAAAGAAGTGATATTGGACTGAACGTGGTCCTGATATCCCTGCTGCCCAGCACTGCTCCTGACACATAGTAGGTGTTCAGTAAATTAATACTGAGTCACTCAGTGAGAGGATAAGAAAGTGTTTTAAAGAGGAGAACACTGTGAGAGGATGGCAAGATAACACAAAGGATTAGAGATAATGTTCAGGATCGTTTTACTAATAATGTCAAGATACAGCTAATCACAAGACACGTGTGAGGCATGGAGCAGCCACGTAGCTACCCAAGTCTTCACTGTATTAGAATGTGCTCTGACCCAGATTTAACATACAAGTGGAATATCATCACAAAGGGGGCTATATTTGTCCTAAAACATACCCATTTTAAACTCTGATAGTTGCATAGCTTATGTGATATTTTATGCCTTATAAGGCCATACATTTCAGCGTAATTTATTTAATCTAAGCAATCAAGATGAACTTGGTACATCATGTTAAAAGCAATTTATAGTTATGGACTGTCTCACTAGTAAAGACCATCAGTGTGTCTGTTTGGAAATCTGTTACTGACAAGTTCAAAGAAATTTGACCAGATCATCTTTTTCTTTCCTTCCCAGGTGGGCTAGGGATAAAATAAATTGTAGGCTGCTTCCAAAATTCTCTTTGCAAAATAGAAAAATCAGAAGGATAGAACAGGAAAATTTATTAATTTCTTTAGTATTTTGCTTCCCATGTTTTATTTTAAGAATTGGCTCTGGAATCAGAAAGACATGAGTGCAAATCCTAACAACACCATCCCAGGTAAGTTATTTAAGCTTTCTGAGTAACAATTTTCTCATCGCTGAATTCTGAGAAACCAAAGTATCAATCTTACAGCATTGTTGTGAGGATTAAGTAAAGTAGCAAACAATGGATATGATGCCAAGCATGTAGCAGATGCTGAATAAATATTTACAGCACTTCCTCTTACCCCCAGCTTCCCAATGGTCTCAGGCAGATGTACACCGTGAACCACAGGCTGCTGCTTCTAGGAATTCATTACCTAGTGGCTTAGTCCTTTCATAGCATGTGTCTTTTTCCATGCCTCAGCACCTCTACACCAACCAATTCCTATTTAAAAATATGCTGCTAGTTTTGATTCACCAACCAGATTACAAGCTTCTTGACAACCGAGGCATGCCTAAAGTATCTTCTATGACTCCATGTTTCTAGCATAATATGTACACAAATATTGAAGATTTTTTTACTGGATTATTTATTGCTGATAGGATAAGCTATAACTCAAGGAAATCACCCTAATCCTTCTACATCTAGACTATCCCTCTCCAAACAATGCTCCACATGTGCTCTGTTACACCAAGTTATCTGACAAAGTCTGATCATATTGCACTGCCTAAAGCCCTTCCTTGGCTGCTGTCACTCACACACATGATAAGGTCCACACATCTCTGCATGGTAAAAATAATTTCTGCAATTTGGTCCTTGTGCACATCTACCGTCTCATCTTCCTCAGGAACCAGGTGTCATATCAAAGTTTTTGAAAGGTATAAACTCTTTTTACATACCTGTACCTTTAAATATCATGTGTGCACACCTAGTCTGTTTTATTTATGGTGAACTCCTTACCCATCTTTCAAGACTTTATTCCTGCCACATCTCCCCTGTGAAGCCATCACTGATTCTTCAGATTCTTTTCCCTTTGCTCTGTTCTATTATTTAAATGAGATTCACCTATTTACCACCTTCCCAAACCACAGTAAGTTCTCTGAGACAAGGAACTTATCTTACTTGTTTAATTATCTCCTGTGTGTAGCAGACAGTCTGGAACTTGCTAATGCTAAATAGTTATGATAGAAGAGACTAAATTGGGACAAAATTCAACCAGAGCCTGGCCAGTGGGGAAAGTTCTGTTTTTTTTTTTTTAAATGTAAATGTTCTTCATTTCTTCATATCATAGTTTATCTTAGCAGCTGATCAGCAGAAGTGTTTTAAAGAATACAGAATCCAGATATTTAGAGGTAGAACTGTTGCTATAGGAACTGGTACATGCAGGTGCATACTGGGTGCGAAAGAAGTGTACATATTTCTAAAGAAAAATGTGGAAAAATGGAAAAACGTCAACAAGGTTTTGCTTCCTCATCTAATACATTTAAACCCTTGAATGTATTTCCTTTGCCTTACTTGTACAAATTTCTTCCTCATTCCTAGGTATATCAATTGAAAAACGATAATATTGAACAGTGGTTCTTATTTTTAAAATAAAAGAATAGACCACTTGAACCTTTATTTTTTCATTTGTTTCAAGGACCATGTGACTCTCACATGTTTACATAAGGCATTGGCACTTGAATTCAAATTGTAATTCACCCTGTGAAGAACTTCTAGAAAATGTCTTACTGTATAAAAACAATCTCAGGGAAGTAATACCAAAACATTACCTTTTAAGTAACATTAAAATCACCCTTTCGGACTGACAGATTGATGTGCTGAGCCCTCTGTCTTGGGGCTGGCCCCTATGAAGCTTGTTGCTGCAAGGAGAGGCTAAACCTGCTTATAATTGTGCCTGAGAGTCTCCCCCTGAGCGCCTCTTTGATGCTCAGATGTGGCCCTCTCTCTCTCCCTAACTAAGCCACCTTGGTGGGTGATCTCGCTGCCCTCCTCCCTATGTGGGACCTGACTCCAGGGGGTGTAAATCTCCCTGGCAACGAAGGATATGACTCCTGCCGATGAACCTGGATCCAGCATCGTGGGATTGAGAACATCTTCTTGACCAAAAGGGGGATGCGAAGTGAAACGAAATAAAGCTTCAGTGGCTGAGAGATTCCAAATGGAGTCAAGAGGTCACTCTGGTGGACACTCTTACGCACTATATAGATAACACTTTTTAGGTTTTAATATATTGGAATAGCTAGAAGTAAATACCTGAAACTACCAAACTCCAACCGAGTAGCCTTGACTCTTGAGGATGACTGTATAACAATGTAGCTTACAAGGGGCGACAGTGTGATTGTGAAAACCTGTGGATCGCACTCCCTTTATCCAGTGTATGGATGGATGAGGAGAAAAATGGGGACAAAACCTAAATGAAAAATAGGGTGGGATGGGGATAGGTGATTTGGGTGTTCTTTTTTATTTTTACTTTTTATTCTTATTCCGATTCTTTCTGGTGTAAGGAAAATGTTCAAAAATAGATTGGGGTGATGAATGCGCAGCTATATGATGGTACTGTGAACAGCTGATTGTACACCATGGATGATCGTATGGTATGTGAATATATCTCAATAAAACTGATTTTTTTTTTTTTAAATCACCCTTTTAACTAAATTTTTCTCTGTGCTTTATATCACTGAGTGGCATAAAAATCCTTGAAATAAGACAGAAATATATTCAAACATATAGATATCCCAGGAATGAAGTACAGTAAATTATTTGTACACTTGTAAAGTTTCTTGGAAAATAAGCATATGAAATAAAGAAGACCCAAAGGCACCATTAGAGTTTCATACTGGAAATAAAGATTGTGTGGCCCAATTATTCCTTTGTTGCTCTGAGAATGGAGACAATCATAAGTATATAGTTTTTCAAGTATATTAAGTACATTAGTAAAATTTTCATCTCCTTCCTTGAAATCAGGGTTTCTCAACTTCAGTACAATTAACATTTGGGCTGGATTGTTCTTTGCTGGTTGTCCTATGCATTGTAGGATATTTAGCAGCATCCCTGGCTGCTACCCCCTAGATTCCAGTAGCACACTCTGTACCTCCACCTGTGATAATAAAAAATGTCTCCAGATATTGCCAAGTGTAACATTGGGGGGAAAATCACCCCTGGGTGAAAATCAGTGACTTAATGTGTTTTTGGTTAGTTTAATTTCTGGTTTAAAAATGTCTTATAATGCATGTTTTTGGCTTGTAAATTCCTAAATACAAACATTTTTTAAAGTAATATTAGATAATTGAAAATAAACACATAAATCATTTGCATTTATTGCTCTCCCAATGTCTATGTACCTTAAATATATTAACTCACTTGATTTCAGCAGCCGCAGGAAGGTGAGGAAACTGAAGCATAAAATGTTTGTGTACATGCTGAGGGTCACAGAGCTAGTAAATGGGTGAAGCCAGAATTGAAGTGCAGGTAAATATAATTTGAAAACTCATGCTTTTGACCAATATACCCTACCCTTGATTATTTAAAGGAAGCAAAACTAAAGTTATTAATGTGAAATTTCAAAGGAGGAAGATGGAGCAAGTTATTAGACAAACTAGGAGAGCTAATAAAGTAATTATGAAACTCCAGTATTTATTTCAAATAAATTGAAGTACACAACTATCTTTATAAGTAGGTAATACAATGAAGTGCAAAACTGACTTCCTATACAACAGTGGGAAATAATTTTTTTCATTCTTACTCTCCTTTTTTTTTCCCCAGGGAGAAGGAAAAATAGACACTAGAAATTATGAAAGTAAGAAGTAATACCCTCATATTGGTGAGCAGCTTTTCAACGATGACAGAACCTGAAATCACAGGCAATGGAATATGTAACAGTGTATCTGATTATTAAAGATAGACTCCGACTAAACTCTGATAAAATGTGCATTCATTAATTTTAATGTAAAGTCTATATAATAGCGTCTTTTTTTCCATACTCTTTTAAAACTTTTATATTGATATAATTTGAATCTTACAGAAAAATTGCAAAGAGAGGACAAGAAACTAAATTATTTGAGGGTAGTTGGTAGTAACATGCCTGTTTACCTCCAACATTTTACCCCTTATTTGCTCAAGCTAGAATACACAGAAAATAGTGCCAGAATTGCTAAGCCACACTACTATGACAATCATACCAATTAACTGATGTTCACTTTGATTTGTTTTTGTTGTGATTTTTTTTTTTTTTTTTGTTTTTTTTGGAGAGTGGGTTATAAAATATACACAACAGTAAACTGCACAAAGCTTACGCACATTTCCTCTAAACTGTCGTCTTCAGTTTGGACATTGGGTGCATGACTTATGCATGGCTTCTCCTTCAACTTCTCTCTCTTTCTAGTGTTGAAATGGGTTTTTAGGCACATCCTCTAGCTCTTCTCCCACTCCCTGTGGGAGAAGTGTTCAATATGCCCTGCAATATAGGGACCCTTTCATGAAAATGACCTCCAGCTCGAGGTGTGAGAAGGCGTGGGTTGGCTCTTCGCCTGCTGCCTTAATTCCAGCTGCAAGTGTACTTCACACTGTGCAGTCCAGAGCTAAAATAATGTCCTTGCTTGAGGATATGTTTCCTTCTGCTGTTTACAGTGAGTTTTTAGAGAGAACACTGAAGCAAACATCTCTCTCCTTGACCATTATTATCCATACATCAGGCTGATATTAATGATTACGTACTAATTTTTATTGATCATATTAATTCCTGTGATTTGCATTTCAACATATATAAAGTTGTATTATTGCATTTCAGAAGAATATTATTTATATTTAAAACATTTGTTATTATTTGATAGGTATTGACATTTATAACAATTATATTATTTACTAATACATCTTCGTTATACCTTAGAGGATGTTGGGGAAGTCAAGGACACAACTAGCTGCCATCTCCCAGCCCTCACTTACCATCCCTTCTTTTTCTATTATGTGCAGATGTTTCAAGATGTTTCCATTCTGAAAACTGGGGGGGGGGGATGTTAGATCTAATGCAAAGGTCTGACCTTACCTTAAACCCAGAAACCAGGGCAAGCAGCCCTAACTGCACACCAGGGGGGAACTCTCAGTGATAAGGTTCCCTCCCCATGAGGTAGTATTGGAACTACACCCTCGGGCAGCTCAGATTAATTCCTCCTCTCTGTGGGGAAGTGGAGTGTGCAGGGCTGCCCTCCACCTACCCTGACCCAAGCAGTCAGCTTCCCTGGGAGACCAACCACCATGGGAGCTCCTTCCCTGCTCCTTCAGACCCTTTGGCTGTGTCCGTAATTTGTTGGAGGTCTCTGATCTGCTCAGGGATCCCGTGTTCCCATGATGCACCTTATAGCAACCTGCTCCACAAGAATATTAAGGCTCAAAAAATTTGAACTATTTAGTCAAGTTTGCTTTGGTAGCTTCAAAGAAGAACATGGTGTTTGGCCCAAATTTTCTTGATTTTTCAAAACAGCCACTTTCCACTGACCAATACGCTAGTTCACTCAGTCACGTAGGCAGGCAGAAGTTTCAGGTGAGGGGGTGGGGAGATTTTTGAAAATGATGTTACTCATCCCAGCTCTAGCTAAAAGTATACTCTCCTTGATTAATTATTGAAATAGACATTAAAGAAAAATCATATAATCTTACCCATTCTCCTTTTATTAAAAAAAGTCCTAATAACATTGATAATATGGGGACAAAAATAGCTTAAACCTATATTCTTTTACAACTAGCTTCCGTGGCATCGGAGAAACATATCTGAAGAAAATTCTTCTGTTTGTCAATGTTTTATAGACATCTCAGGGGATAGGGAGATTGTGAGGGTAACTGCTAGTGCCATGATAACTTTTAAATAATAGTTTTCCCTTTAATTGAGATTATCATTGAGATACAAAATTCAATTATTTTACTTGGATGCAAATGGTTATCATAAAAATGCTATTCTATCTCCCTGGAGATAATTAACACTTTATATCAGTTAGATTGACTTTTGCTCAGTGATGTCTAATTTATTGTAAATGTTTAAACTTTAGAGCATTTAATTGCCATCAATATCCTATCTTCTAAAATATTGAAAATTATCAAGAGTGTAGTCTTTGAGGTGTGCTAATTATTTTAAATATAAAAGGAATTTAATTTAATTTTTAATTAAATTAATATAAATAATTGAAGTTGACATTAGGTTCCAGGCATCGGGGGAACATTATAATCTGAATTTTCATGAAAAGCCTAGATCTGTCATTATAAAAATAGCAACCAAAAAGTCAATAATCTTATAAAGTTTGGGTAAAAAATTACAACTAAAATGCAAAATCTAACATTCAGAAAACAGGATCATAAAATAAGAGTGGATATTACTAAGTAAATCAACCATTAAAAATGTATGAAATATATGTACAGAGAATGAAAATCATATATGGTTAAAATTAGAAAGGCTAAATAACTGAATAGGAATCACTCAAAGAAAGTTAACATACACGTGAAAAGAATCCAACAGAATCAAAGACCCTGAAGCAGTCCTACACATGAGAAAGGACTTGACACCACAGGATTGGTGTCTCAAACACTCAAGAAATGATGGGCTCTACCACAATGATGCCAGGGTAATTGGATATTTACATGGAGAAAAAGTTACATCTTTCCTTTATGCCATTGTACAAATAAATTTTGCATTCATCAAAGACCTAAATAAGAAAAGCAAATCTTTAGAATTTTTGGAAGAAAATATTTAAGAACATAATTTAATTATGAACTTCGTTTCTAGAAGAATTTTTAATTCAGATGCAAAATATACAACCATAATAGAACTGATTGGTATATTTAATTTCATTAAATTGAAAACTATATATATATATATATATATGAGTAATCAAATTAACAAAAAACTTTTGTTTATCTAAAAATACCATGAAGAAATGAAAAGATAAGTCATATCCTTGGAAGAAAAAAATAGATTTAAAATATAGTGGAGTATGTCAAAAGTGTGAATAGAAAATTGAAAGGAAGAGAAACAAGGATGGCCAACAGATATGTAAAGATGCATCAGCCCACTATTAAGTAGTAAGATTGAAATCATAATTAAATCCTATCTTTGATCTTTGAGATTGCCAAAGATATCTATTAATACCAGGCAGAGATGAAGATTTAGTGTACAGGCACTCTTAGACAGAATCATAAGAAGATAAATTCATAGACAAACTTTGTGCAATAATATTCATAGACTGCATAGAAATACATACAGTGTACAAGTATTCAGCAATGCATGATACTAATTTCCATTAAATCCAGGATAGACTTATTCCACAGAGAAAGAAGGAAAATATTCATGATAAGGGAGAAATACACAGGTTGGTTTTAACTGTATTGCTAATGCCATATTTCTCAACCTGTGTTCTGGGTTCAAGCACTTGGTTCCAGTTTGGGTATGATTATTTATAGCTTTTGTATATTCTAAATATTGAATGTTAATTTTTAAAGACAGCGTGTTCAATGGAATGGGGTTTGGGGAAAATACATTCCATGTTAAAGAAATATGAACATTTTCAGAGGGATCATCAGGAACCAGAGGGAAAACAATGACTTCCTCAAATTCATTCAGAATATCTGAAATGATATTGGTATGGTACTAAATTAAAAACTTAATAAGAGATGCTTAAGATTACATTTTCTTCTTTATTTCTGTCACAATTTCTCTCCCTTTTCAATACACAGACCTCCCAGAAATTTGTAATGGAAAAGCAAAGAGGAAAAAAAAAAAAAAAGAAATTACACAAAGGATGGTTTTCCATAAATCAGATATTCTGGAAAGAAATGAAAATGATCAGAATTTAAAAAGGAACATTAATCAGCTTCTGGCTAAGCTTATTTTCTTTCATTTACTTTTTTTTAGGTAAGTTGTAGGTTTACAGAAAAATAATGCATAAAATATAGAGTTCTTACTTAACACCCTATTATTAACACCTTGTAGCAATATGGTACATCCGGTACAATTCATGAAAGAACATTTTCATACTGTACTATTAACTATAGTGCATCATTTACAATTGGTTTCACTGTGTCGTGTTGTCCTATGTTGTTTTTTTAACTTTTATTCAAGTAACATATATATAACCTAAATTTTCTCCTTTTAACCACATTCACATACATAATTCAGTGCTGTTAATTACGTTCACAATGTTGTGCTACCATCACCACCATTCACTACCAAAACTTTATGATGAACCCAAGTAGAAACTGTACAATTTAAGCATTAACTTCTCATTCTCTACCCCCAACCCTTCCCGTGGTAACCTATATATTTTTTTAACATCAATTACTACTTAAGATTAACTGCACAATGACCTACCAGTTATTTGCAAATCATTTTCCATTCTAAGAAAATCTTATTTTTTTCCCCCTTCAAATAGCTAAAGTCAAATTCTGTTCTTTCAGATAAGAACAGTAACACAAACTGGCTCCTGGGTTTAAATCTGCTCGCCACTCATCCATGGCAGCAAGTTATCTGGTCAAAGCACTGAATTTGGCTTTGCCATTCACCTGGGAAGTGGGATTTAATTTCCCGAGCTCTTGAGTCTTCTCCAGTAAATGAGGAAAATTTAGGGGCCCAGGTTCAAATCACAGTACAACCAGTTGTGTGATGTGAAGCAAATTACTTAGCTTCTCTTAACCATTTCCTTACTGATAAGTCAGGATTGCTAATTTCTGTGTCTTGGTGTCATTACAAGGATTAAATGACTTGATATCTGTGTGATTATGTATAAAGCTGCCACATCACCGATGACTACTTCTTCAAATAATGCTATACCTCTGTATTTGCACCATAGGCTGACTCTGGCTCTGCCCTTTGAGATATTTCCATCTTACAAAGAAAAAAATACCCAACATGCATGAATAATAGCACTCCTTTTATTTAAACAAATTTTCTGAAATTGAGTGCTTCATGTTTTATTTTGTCTAATAAATGGACCAGTTTTTACAGCACATGTAAAAACAACAAAACAAGAGGCACTAATTAAAGCATGGTAATCTTTTCATCCTTTTTTGTTTGTTTCTTTACCATATTATTTGCTTCACAACTGGTAGTAGTTAAAGAAAAAAATGAAGATCCACTTTAGAAACACATCGAGAAAAGAATTACAAAGCTCAGCTTTATTTCCCTGGAGTGATTTCATGGTTCTATCACCAGAGATCAGAAACCTCAATGATTCTAGTTAGATATGACTATTTGTTATATTTCAGATAGTGGGATTCAAGAGCCCACGCAGCTGTTTCAATGTGTCCAGCTAAGCTTATTCAATCACCTACTATTCAGCTTTTGCTCAACCAAGCACAATGAACTGAAAAAGAGGTGGGTATGATAGATATTAGTCTTCGGGGCAGTGGGGCTGGTGGGGGAATTCCTTCTCTGTTCATGCTGACTAAGCCTTCTCCTCCCATTTATGCAGTTGTTTCTGCTTTTTTAGAAAATAATCCCTTCTTCCTTGTACTTCCAATTATCATTCTTTGTGCCCTTGGCAGAAATGCCATTCCTTCCTCTTCAGCCAGATGAAACATGCTCAGTTTTCAAGATGTGCCTCCTTAACTCCTCCCTAGACCTGCTTTTTCCCCATTGCCATATTTACTATATACCTTTATTTTATATTTTAGTACTTACCACACTCTACACAGTACTACAGTCATTTTTGAGCATCTGCTTTACTTAATATATATGCATAAATATCTGTATATATGTGCATATATATGTATATTTATTTATGCATATATGTTTGTATATACTGAATGAGATGATGTTTAAAAATAAGAGAAACTGAATAACTTGGAAATATAGGCAAGGTAGTAAGGTGAAGGCCTGACTGAGATTTGTAACCAAATGGAAAATATGAAGAATTGAAACATAAATTTGAATTTAACCATCATAGTGATGGAAGTGAAGTGTGATGACCAATCACTTATGAGAGGCTCTGTATACACAAGATAAATCCAAACCAAATTTTTGGAGAAGCATAAAATTTCCTGATACAAATAATTTCTCTGGTGGTCTTCAAGAAGAGGATTATTATGGAATATAAAGATTATGGTCCTAAAGCAGTTGATGACATCTCCCCAGAAGGCAATTCAGTGAAAAAAAGTTCTACTTGGTACCTTTCTGACATTGTTCAGATGCTGTTCTTGTACTACTTTGGGTTAAGTAAGAGATCAAGTTTAGGTTATTGAGATAGCATGAATTGATATCTTTTAGAAAATCCTTCATACATTTTATTTCTCTTAGCTAAGCTTTGTACAGTATTGATTGGTGGAGGGTTCAAGATACAGTGAAGCTATTCCACATTGCCTTTAACTGCAGACTTATATTTAATAATCAATCAGACTTAAGATGTGTTTGACACATCCACTTATTAAATTAGGGAGTCACATTTGGGAAGGGTATATATAAAAATCATACTTAGAAAAGGGCAATAGTCCTTATGGCAACCACCAGAATAACAAAGAATGGAAACAGCTTTATGAGATTATCATAAGAAGAGGAAAAGAATATGGGGAGGGAAGGAGAGGGTGGGGGGAGGACTCTCCTGCACTATTCAATATATTATTCTGTACATATATACATTTGATTTTAAAATTAAAATATTTAAGTATTTCTAGAAATAGGATTACTTTCAGAAACTGATTTTAGATTTGTTCTAATGCACAGACAAATGTGTTTCTGAGGAATAATCCATAAAACATGGCCATTTGTATCTTGTTATTAATTACTACAAGATCACTTAGACATTATGGCCACTTATAGTTCATAAAAATGAATTAGTATCATCTGCTTGGGGGTTAAGGCATTTCTTTCCAATATCTATATTGAGATGTCATATAAGGAGTGAATAGAATGAGTGAATAGAAGAGCTTCAGTGTGTAAAGATCTTCAAAGGTGTCACTCCCAATGTTACAAGGAAAATGCTGAACAAACTGAAAATCAGTAGCCCCCTCAGAACCTATCAGAGAACTGGGGTTGCAGGGAAAATTGCTAATTGGAAATCTGGGTATCCAGACAAATCCATAGTCACAGCCAAGCACAGAAGCCCGTGGAGCCATAAGCAGGTAGGAACCCTTTAATAGTAATTGTGATGACAACCTGGAGGTAGAGTGAGCACCAGCAGGGACTAGGAGGGGCTCCTGTGGGCCACATTCTGAGGGAGACCCCCACAGTTTCATGGATTTTACCACCAGGAACATCTACACTTTCTCATGGGAAGGGTCCAGAAAAATCTCCTCATGGTTCTGGCTTTGAGAGAGAAAATGTAACCAAAGGGGGGAGGGGAGGAAATATGTCCAGGGCATTTAACATAGCAAAGGCCTATTCTTCATTATAGCACTAAATTCATATATTAGCACAGAAGAAAGATATAAAATCAGTAATTTAAACTTATACCTTAGAAAACTCAAGAAAAAGAACAACTGAAGCTGAAAGCAAGCAGAATGAAGCAAATAATATAAATGAGAGCAGAAAGAAATGAAATTGAAAACAGGAAAACAACAGAGAAAATAAAATCAAATTCTGGTTCTGTGAAAAGAATCAAAAAAATTAATAAACTTCTAACCAGGCTACCCAAGAAAAAAAATATGGGAAGACACAAATGACAAATTACAGAAATGAAAGTGTTTATCACTACTGATAGTGTGGATATTAAGCTGATAATAAAGGAATAATATGAACAACTCTATATCCACAAATTTGGTATTGTCGATGAAATGGACTGATTCCTTGGAAGACACAAACTGCAAAAACTCCTACAAAGTCAAAGGGCACAGAAGTTCTCCCTTCCCTGACTGTAAGTTCCCTGAAGGCAGGCAACTATTAATATTCATTGTGTGTGTGTGTGTGTGTGTGTGTGTGTGTGTGTGTGTGTTTCCAATTCCTATGTCAATGGTCAGTAAACACCTGGGACTAAATAAAAAGTTGCTGAATATCAGAAAAAATAAATAATCCAGTTTTAGCTGCTATACTCAAACCATCTGCACTTTTGCCTGACATTTCGCAAGATTTTAAGTCTGATCCTTTGAAGAAAGGGCCATAGTTGACTCTGTCACTTATTCTCTTATCTCCCCATTATTTTTATTTCTGCCACTTCCTTCATGACAACTCTCTCTCTCCCTGGAGGAAAGGATATATAAAGTTTATATCACTATTAGATGAAGAGAATGTACATTATTTTTCACATGTTTCAAGGGAGTTATATTTTGAGCCAGGAAATAAAATGAGATGAAATGATTACTAGTTGAGGTGAGGGTAGCTTGGAAAGTGATGTAGGAATTTGAATAAATGTATTTAATCATTGTTTCCAAATAAAAAAAAAAAAACGCATAAAAACAAAGAAAGAAGGAGAAATAATTTTAAATAGTTTTAGATGTGCCATGCATTATTCATTCAGCAGATTATAGTCCATTTGATTCACTGATATTCTTGGGTATCTATCTATATTTTTGACCTCTATTTATTAAATGGTAAAATAAGGATGATAAAAATTTAATATAAATTATGGAGTTGTGTGTGTGAAAGCAGGTTTGGAGCAAGCTCTAACACTGAATGGCCCAGTAATACTATCCCATGTCATTTTACTACAAGGATGTAGCCTGTGCAATGAAGTGACTTTTCTTCATTTACTTCCAAGTATGATATACCAGTAAAAATATCATTATAACATATAATTTATAATGGGAATATTGGATGTCCTAATTTACCATGGGAAAATCTTAATATGCAGGTATATCACTGATTAAAAATACAATATGCCCTATTAGTTCTTATTACTCAACCATGATGTCTTCTTTTGCTAGTAGGCAAAGATGAGTGAAGAATATTTAATGTTTTTAAATGTGAATATTCTGATAAATTTTGTTGATTTATAATCTCCATAAATCTCTGGAACAAACATTTCACCTTCTTTTCATATTCAATTGCTATTCATGCTGATGAAACTAAAGTTGAATTTTTGAAAAACCTATATTTAATTGCTGCCATTTGTTCACTTTAGTATTAGAATATCTGTTGCAAGATTTAACTGTGAAATAATATTTAAAGAGACCGTTATTGATATGGTATAGTAGAATTATAAGAAATTAAAATCCTTTATGCTGTTCATCTGAATTAAAATATTGATATGTGTAACATAATATATATTGGAGTATAGTATGGATGGGAAAATAGATAAATCTGTGAATGGTAGGTACAGTTTTTCTCTTCAAAGACCCTTTAGAATGAAAAGTATCAACAAAAGATAAAAGCAAGCTGCAAATGTAACATACATAAGTAATTAAATCAAGAAATGAGGAACATAATTTTTTTTTGAAGTTTAAGTAGAAAAACACAGTTTATAGTCTGAGAGTTTACAGAAAGACCATCTGTCTAGATTCATGTAGTATTTCTTTATAATCTATGCACCTGTACATCAGCCCAGAATTCATTTATACTTCATGATTTTTCATGAAAAAAAAATCCATTAAAAAGAATCATAAAGAGCTCCTGTTTGCTGGTTTATCCATTCAACACGACATCTTGGTTGCTTCCAGTTTTGACGGTTTTGAATAAGGCTGCTGTATACACTCATGTGAAGGGTTTTCTTTGGACATAAGTTTTCAACTCGTTTGGGTAAATACCTATGAGTATGGTTGCAGGATCTTATGGTAATTCTATGCTTAGTTTTGTAAGAAACTGCTAAAGTGTCTTGCAAAGTGACTGTACCAATTCCATTCTCACCAGCAATGAATGAAAGCTACTTTTGCTCCACATACGTGTCAGAATTTGGGGTTGATGTTTTGGATCTTAGTCATTGTAGTAGGTATATGGCGATATCTCATTATTGCTTTAATTTTCAATTCCCCTATGACATAAGATGTTGCACATCTTTTCATCTGCTTATTTTCCATTTGTATATATTCTTTTGGTGAAGTGTCTGTTCAGGTCCTTTGGCATTTTAAAAAAAATTGGGTTGATTGATACCTTATTGCTGTTTTAAGACTTCTTTGTATGCTTCAGGTACAAGTCCTTTATCACATAGGTGTTTTGCAAATATTTCCTCCCAGACTATGGCTAGTCTTTTCATTCTCTTCACCATGTCTATCAAGGAGCAAATGTTTTTAATTGAACAAGGTTCAACTTACCAATATTTTCCTTCATGAATCTGATTTTGGTGTCATATATAAAAACTCATTGCCAAACTCATGGTCACATAGATTTTCTCCTATGTTGTCTTCTAGAAGTTCTATAATTTGGTATTTTATAATTAGGTGTATGATCCATTTGGATATAATTTTTGAAAAAGGTGTAAGTTCAGTGTCTAAATTTTTTTTTTTTTGCACATAGATGCCATTTGTTCCAGTACCATTCGTTGAACAGACTATACTTTCTCCATCGCCTCTTCTCTCTTGTCAAAAATCAGTTTACCATATTTGTGTAGGTCTATTTCTGCATTCTCCACTGTGTTCCATTGATCAATTTGTCTATTCTTTCACCAGTACCTCATTGCCTTTATGAATTTAGATTTAAAATAAACCTTGAAGTTGGTTAGTGTCAGTTCTGCAACTTTGGTCCTTTTCAGAATTGTGCTGCCTATTCCTGGTCTTTTGCCTTTCCTTGAAACTTTAGAGTTAATATCCACAAAACAAGAGTAACTTGGGATTTTTAATTGGGATTGTCTTCCATTTATATATCAAATTGGGAATCTCTGACACCTTAATGACCTTGAGTCTTCCTATCCATGAACATGGAATATCTCATTGTTTATTTAGAACTTCTTGGATTTCTTTCTTTAGAATTTTGTTTTCCTCATAAAGACGCTGCATGTACTTTGATAGAGTCGTACATGAATATTCCATTGTTTTGATGCTATACTATTGCAAATGGTGTTGCATTTTTACTTTCAAATTCCACGTTTGTTTTTTTTTATGGTATATAGGAAAGTAATTTACTTTTGTAAATTAATCTTGTCTTCTGCAACCTTGCTATCATCACCTATTTGTGACAGGAGATTTTTGTCTATTTTTTGAGATTTTCTACTAGACAATCACAAGGTTTTGAATCCATCAGCACAAATTCATCAGAACATTTTCATTACTCCACAAGGAAAAATCCCCTTACCCCTTAGCAGTCACCTCTCAAATCTCTCTATACTTCCCCAGTCTAATTCTGTCTCTATAGATTTATTTATATTTACATTTTGTATAAATGGAATCATACATCATAGTAGTTTGTATTTGGTTGCTTTCACTCAGCATAAAGTTTTTTTTTTAATTATATTACTTTTTTTAAATTAGAGATGTTGTAGGTTTGCAGAAAAGTCATGTAAAAAATACCACGTTCCCATATACCCTCTCTATCATTGTCACTTTGCATTCATGTGGTACCTCTGTTGCAACTGATTAAAGAATATTGAAATAGTACTAGTAACTGTAGTCCATAGTTTACATTAGGTGTACTTTTCCCCATATACCCCCTATTATTAAAAGTTGTAATAGTGCCATTCATTTGTTATAATTCATGAAAGAACATTCTTAACCTTGTACTATTAACCCCAGTCCATCATCCACAAAAGGGTACACTGTTATACAGTCCCATGTTTTATCATCTAACTTTCTAATATTAGAAGGTATTCTAATAACATACACATCCCCAAAATTTCCCTTTCAGTCACATTCACATATATAGTTCAGTGCTGTTTATTATACTTGCAATGATGTGCTACCATCACCACCATCCATTTCCAAACCGTTATAATCATCCTAAATAGAAATTCTATACAAATTAAGCATCAGTCCCCCATTCTCTACCCCAGTCTATCGCATGGTAACCAATATTCTGGATACTATCTCTATGAGTTTGCTTATTCTATTTAGTTCATATCAGTGAGATCATATAAGATTTGTCCTTTTGCGACTCGCTGATTTCACTCAACATAATGTCCTCAGGGTTCAGCCATGTTGTTGCATGCATCAGGACTTCATTCTTCCTACAGCTGAATAATATTCCATCATATGTATATACCACATTTTGTTTATCCATTCATTGGTTGATGGACACGTGGGTTGCTTCCATCTTTTGGCAACTGTGAAAAATGCTGTTGTACATTGGTGTGCAAATATCTGTTCGAGTCCCTGCTTTCAATTCTTCTGGGTATGAACCCAAGGATTGCTGGTTCATATAATAGTTCTATGGATAGCTTCCTGAGGAACTGCCAAACTTTCTTCCACACTGGCTGCACCATTTTAAAATCCCACCAGCAATGAAAAACTGTTCCGATTTCCAAATCCTCTCCAACACTTGTAATTTTTTTACTTGTAACCATTTCAGTGGGTGTGAAATGATATCTCATTTGATTTTGATTTGCATTTCTCTAATAGCTAGCGATTTTGAGCATATTTTCATGTGCCTTCTAGCCATTTGTATATTCTCCTTGGAGAAATGTCTATTCAAATCTTTTGCCCATTTTTTAATTGGGTTGTTTGTCTTTTTATGGTTGAATTGTAGGATTTCTTTATATATTCTATATATTAAACTCTTATTGGATAGGTGGTTTCCAAGTATTTTCTCACACTGAATAGGCTGTCTGTTCACTTTTGTGACAAAGTCCTTTGTGCATGAATGCTTTCTAATTTTGAGGTGGTCCCATTTATCTTTTTTTTTTTTCTTTTGTTGCTTGTGCTCTGGATGTAAATTCTAAGAAAGCACTCCCTAACACAAGATCCTGAAGATGCTTCCCTACATTTTCTTCTAGGAGTTGCATAATTCATGTTCATATATTAAGGTCTTTGATCCATTTTGAGTTAATTTCTGTATATGGTATGAGAGAGGTGTCTTCTTTCATTCTTTTGGGTCTGGATATGCAGTTCTGCCAACACAATTTATTAAAGAGACTGTTCTTTCTCAGTTGGGTGGACTCTTGAGCCTTGTCAAAAATCAATTTACCATAGATCTGAGGGTCTATTTCTGAACTCTTGATTCAATTCCATTGGTTGACATATCTATCCTGCTGTCAGTACCATGCTGTTTTTAACACTGAAGCTTTGTAATAAGCTTTGAAATCAGGAATTGTGAGTCCTCCAACTTTGTTTTTCTTTTTCAAGATGTTTTGGCTATTTGGGACCCTTGCCCTTCCAAATAAATTTGATAATTGGCTTTTCCACTGCTACAAAGTAGGCTGTTGGAATTTGGATTGGGGTTGCTTTGAATCTGTAAATAATTTGGGGTACAATTGACATCCTAACAATATTTATTCCTCCAATCCATGAACATGGAATTCCCTTCCATTTATTTAGATCTTTGATTTCTTTTAGCAATGTTTGTAGTTTTCTGTGTACAAATCCTTTAGGTCCTCAGTTAACTTTATTACTAGGTATTTGATTATTTTAGTTCCTATTGAAAATGTAATTTTATTTCTTGATTTCCTCCTCAGTTTGCTCATTACTATTGTATAGAAACACTGTTATTTTTGGGTGTTGATTTTATACCACACCACTTTGCTGAATTAATTTATTAGGTCTAGTAGCTTTGTTGTAGATTTTTCAAGACTTTATTTATACAGGATCATGTCATCCGCAAATAGTGAAAGTTGTATTTCTTCCCTTCCAATTGGATACCTTTTATTATTATTTTTTTCTTTCCTAATTGCTCTGACTAGAAATCTGAATAATATTTGAATAACAGTGTTGATAGTGGGCATCTTTATCTTGTTCCATATCTTAGAGGGAAAGCTTTCAATCTCTCACAATTGAGTATGATGTTAGCCGTGGGTTTTTCCTATATACCATCATGTTGAGGAAGTTTCTTTCCATTCCTATTTTTCTAAGTGTTTTTATCAAGGAAGAAAGCAAAAGTTTGTCAAATGCATTTTCTGTGTCAATTGAGATGATCATGTGTCTTTTCCCTTTGTTTTGTTGATGTGCGGTATTACATTAATTGATTTTCTTATGTTGAATGGCCCTTGCATACTTGGGGTAAAACCCTCTTAATCATGACATATAATTCTTTTGATGTGCTGTTGGATTCGATTTGCAAGTATTTTGTTGAGGATTTTTGCATCTATATTCATTACAGAAATTGTTTTGTGATTTTTTTTTTCTTTATCTGGCTTTGGTAATGCTGTGATGTTGGTCTCATAGAATGAGTTGGGTAATGTTCCCTCCTCTTCAATTTTTTGAAAGAATTTGAGCAGGATTGGCATTAATTCTTTTTGGAACGATTGGTAGAATTCACTTGTGAAGTCATCTAGTCTTGGGCTTTTCCTTGTTGGGAGGTTTTGGTGACTCATTCAATCTCTTTGCTTGTAATTGGTCTATTGAGGTTTTCTTTTTCTTTTAGAGTCAGTGTAAGTTGTTCCCATGTCTCTAGGAATTTGTCAATAGTATCCTCTTATGATCCTTTTTATTTCCGTGGGGTTTGTAGTAATGTTAACCCTCTCATTTCTGATTTTATTACTTGCATCTTCTCTCTTTTTTTTTGTCAGTCTAGCTAAGGGTTTGTCAATTTATTAATCTTTTCAAATAACCAACTTTCTAAAAACTTCTCTATTGTGTTTTTGTCTCAATTTCATTTGTTTCTGGTTTGATCTTTGTATTTCTTTCCTTTTGCTTGCTTTGGGGTTAATTTGCTGTTCTTTTACTAGTTCCCTCAGGTAGGCAGTTAGGCCTTTGATTTTAGCTATTTCTTCTTTTTTAAGGTAAGCATTAAGGCTATAACTTTCCCTCTCAGCGCTGCCTTCACTGCCTCCCATAAGTTTTGATATGTTTTGTTCCTGTTTTCATTTGTCTCAAGATATTTACTGATTTCCCTTGCACTTTATTCTTTGACCCACTGATAGCTTAAGAGAGTGTTATTTAACTTCCACTTATTTGTTGATTTTCCAGTTTTCTGCCTGTTATTAATCTCAAGCATCTTTGGTTTTGTATCTGTCATTACTATTGGAAAAGTCCCAGCCATTATCCTTTATTTTTAGTTCCCATTTTGGTATTACCATCATTCATATTTACATCTTTTGGGATTGTCCCGCAGTTCTTGGATGTTCTGTTCCTCCTATTTCATTCCTTTTTCTGTTTGCATTTAAGGTTGGGAAGCCTCCACTGACATATCTTCAAGCTCACGGATTCTTTTTCAGCCTGGTCCAGTTTACTAGTGAGGCCCTCAAAGGCAGTCTTCATTTCTGTTACAGTGTTTATGATTTCTGGCATTTCCTTTTCAGTCCTAAAGTTTCAATCTCTCTGCTTATATTGCCCATCTGCTCTTGCTGCTGTCCACTTTTTCCCATTAGAGCTCTTAGCATATTTTATTTTAAATTCCCTATCTGATATTGCCAGAATTTGTGCCATATTTGAGTCCTAGTTTGATGCCTGCTTTGTCTCTTCAGACTGTGTTTCTTCTTGCCTTTTAGCCTACAGTATGATTTTTTGTTCAAAGCTGTATATGATGTATTGAGTAAGACATAAAAACTGGCTTTTAGTGTGAGGTTTTACATTTATCTGGCTAGGAGTTAGGCTGTGCTTAATATTTGCCGTAGCTATCAATTTTAGGGGCTTCAATTTCTGCTAGTGTCCTTGTTTTTATCTCCCCTTTTATTTTGGGTTTCCCTAGAAAGTCCTTCTTAAATGTCTAGGTCTTGCAGTTGTAATCCATTGTTATTATCCTGGAGCCCTCTTGAAGTGATGTTTAAGGTGTGTGTGTGGAGGGGGACATTCTATAACCTTATGATTAAATATCTTTTTGTTTGTGTGTTTGTTTGTTTGATGGGCCAGAGTCCCTGGGTAGAACTTTCAGAAGAGTTTCTTGGCCTCATTTTATTTTCCCCCTTATGTGAGATAAGCAGCCTAGAAGGAACTCAAGGTGACTGCTTTCCCTTTCCCAAGAGCTATAAGGCTTTGGCAAAGTAGTTTCTCTTGACTGCTGCTCTTCCTTACTGAGAACCAACCGAAGAACAGAACAATCTTGGCATATTTCAAAATGGTAGACATTCTACTGGGCATATTTAAAATTTTCCCCTCCACCTGCCCAACGTGTCAGGGGCAATCCTCACAGTGAGAACCTGGTGGAACTCAGGGATAAAACAAATGAAAGCGTGGAGGCCCTCTTAAGGCCAGAGTTTTTCATCTCAAGCTAGTCCACACTGAGCCTCCAGAAATTTGTCAATTATAGTTTGTGTTCCTACTAGTAATGGAGTGAGGAAATGTTCTGCTCCTAATGCTTCCGATCCTGATAAACTATGATTCTCCATATCCTTTGTCTCTACAGTTTTGGGGACAGCAGTTCTCTCTTTGACCACAGTTCTCTGGTAGATCTAAGAAAAGTTGTTCGTTTTCAGTTTGCTTAACCTTCTTCTTGTAAGGATAGGAGTGATGAATTCCAAGCTGTTTACATGTTGGAAGAGAAACTGGAAGTAGAAGTAGAGTTTTAATCCTGTAATTTCATGTTTTTCACATGAAGAGCTTGGTTGAGATTGCCGTGGTGAAAGAACGCCAGCAAATAATCATTTACCAAATAAAAGTTGGCAAATACCAAAGAGTTGTGTCCTCTTACTCCACATTAGAAAAATGTCAGTTGTTAACTTCAAGTTAGAGGAATGTGTTTTAAAACACATGTATATGAATGTTGAGTTAAAATCACTGTCTTTGACAAGATTACTTAAGAAAATTAATAATTAAACATTTTAGAAAATCTTTTAGCTTTGTTATAATACATATATAAAAACATTTGAAATGATAAATAACAAGAAAATCAAACATGTCTTCATTTTCTTAACTTCTTTTTACTCCAAAATCATTATGCATATTGATAACTTGCCCTTTTCAAGGAAACTTCATCTAAATTGATTTTTGTTGTTTTCTCAATTGATATCCACCCCCTTAGGACAAGACATTAATTAGTCACCTCTAAAGAATATTAAATGAATGTTACCCAGGCTTTCAAAATGCCCCCCTCCCCACGCAAAATATTTCTAAAGCCATAGATGGCTAAGTGTCTGCTTTAAAGGAACACACTCAATTGGACACATAAATGTAGAATAAATAAATGTAGTATGTATTAAACATCTCAAATTACCATACTCTTTTGGTTTAAGGTGATACAACTTCTGCCTTTGATGACCGGCCTCCATGTTGACTACTCAAATGTAGATTCACAATTCCCTATAAAACACATGGGGCCAGGTATATTTCAGATATGAGAATTTTCAGAAATGGAAAAATATATATAAATAACACTCCCAACAGCGTCATGTTTCCATTAACATCTCCTTAGCAGTACATGTGAATAACCACATTGAGCAGGATACGTAAGTATTTTAGGGCCCCTCACTCAGGCTTGTCTGCCAAGTGAATTTTGAGGGAAAAATCCCACAACTTTATTTCTCTGAAATTGGAATTCAGAATTATAAATGAGAGATTGTGGATATGCATTCTTTTCATACAAGTTTTCTTTCATTTTCACAAGACCCACATAAAGCTTCAAGGGAAAACTGCTATTTACCATCCTTAAGAGTCTCTAAAATGCATTATATTTGTTATCCACTGTTATGCACCTGTGTATTTGACTACAACCACTGCAACATGAATACTATTGTAATTTCATTTTTTGCCCCTTTGGTACAAAGGCTTCACCTCATGCTGTTTGATATATTCCACAATGTCTTTCATCCCCAGATTCGTAGAAATATATTTTTTACAAAAAAATGTTAATTCAAATGGAGCAGACTTGTATTTGTATTTTACAAATGGTAGTGATCTCAATAATGTTTCCGTTGACTTTCGGTGTGAAGATAGAGTCATTGCCTAACAAATGTTGAAAATGGATTTTCTTAAATCCTTTGGTTTTTTATAAGAAATATTTCTTTTGTAATAACTTGTCCTACTCTCTAGGAAAGAAATTATGAATATTTCTATAATGGCTACTGTGCTGGTTCGAATGTATTATGTCCCCCAGAAAAAGCCATATTCTTTGATGTAATCTTGTGTGGGCAGACCTATCAGTGTTAATTAGATTGTAATTCCTTGCACCCCACCCAACTGTGGGTGATGACTCTGATTGGATAATTTCCATGGAGATGTTGGCCCGCCCATTCAGGGTGAGTCTCAATTAAATTACTGGAGCACTGTATAAGATCAGACAGAAGGAGCAAGCTGCTACAGCCAAGAGGGACACTTTGAAGAAAGCACAGGAAGTAGATGAGAGACATTTTGAAGATGGCTGATGAAAGCAGACTCTTAATCTGGAGAAGTTAAGAGAGGACAAATAAGAGTGAAACTAAGAGTGACATTTTTGAGGAACTGCAGCCTCAAGAGGAACACCCTGGGAGAAAGCCATTTTGAAACCAGAACTTTGGAGCAGATGCCAGCCACTTGCCTTCCCAGCTAACAGAGGTTTTCCGGACACCATTGGCCATCCTCCAGTGAAGGTACCCGATTGCTGATGTGTTACCTTGGACATTTTATGGTCTTAAGGCTGTAACTGTGTAACCAAATAAATCCCCTTCTATAAAAGCCAGTCATCTCAGGTGTTTTGCATTCTGGCAGCATTAGCAAACTAGAACAGCTACTAGGAGTAATTTGTTTTTCTCCTGTTGAAATCTATTTTTAACTTTTCACACTTGTTCTTAGTTCCACTTGGATTGATTAGCTCAACCATTAGATTTAAACTGGCTATCTTTATTGTGTCTAGATTTGTAGGCATATAATAATTATGGCAAAATCAAATAATCTCTGCGTAGGATAAGCTCCAAGTTCTCCTTGCATGTATATGCTTATTAATTGCAGCATAGATATGTAAATACAGGTAATTTAATTATCATTTGTGGGTTTAGTCATCTCTTTGACGTTCTGGAACTGCCACTACCAAATGAAGAGTTGATTCTAGGTGATCTCCTTTTGAAATTATTACTCATCATCTGGTTATATTTGCTTAGCTCAGAATGGTTGTTTCAGTGATATGAATTGCTACATCCATTATTATTTTTTATAGCAGTGTCTATTACTAAGTCATATGCTATCTAGATAAGGCAGTATTGTTCTCCATACATAAAAGGTATTGCATAACAAAAACGGTTTTCTTAGAGAAAAATTAAGTTCTATGTATTTTTCCATGATAATGATTATTTCTGATTTGTAACCCTAAGTTATTCCTGGAAAATATTATTCCTGCTAATGTGTGACCATGAGTTAAAATTGAATCCTAGTTGAGCAAGTTATTCCACGTTCACTGAAACTTACTTCTTGCACTGCAGTTTCATTTGTAATCAATCCTTCCAAATGTAACTCTAGATTGCAAGTAATCTTAGAAACAAGCCCCTGAGAAATGTTTTGAAATCTCTGAAATAAAAAAAAGACATTAAACTAGAGCTCTATATTCAATCAATCTAACATCCAAAAAATGAGAACAAAACAAAAACATTTCAAAGCATGCACAAGCACACAGTTTCCCATCTATCTGAAAGAATAAGTTAAGGATATTCTTTGAAAAAAGGAACAATGACTCTGAGACAAAGAGAGTATAGAAGAAATAGTGAAGAACGATGAAACCAGTATAACATACACTTAAGTCTAAATAAGGGTGTTTATAATAGAAAAAATGACAACTTTAATTAAGAAATAATTTATTGATGATCTCAGTGTAGAATAGTTTTTTCATCCCTGTTATGTGGAAGGTGACAAGAAATAGGAAGAGAAGAAAAATAAATGCTCAGATTCTTGATTTATATGGGAAAATTTAAAGAAAATGATTAACATTAAGCACACACAGAAATATCACAGCTTAAATATGCATATTAAAATTTCAAGTGCAACCTTTAAAAATATTAATAGGATGTCAAACTCTTAAACCAGTAGAGAAAAAAATAGAACAAAGAAAACTGCATGATTCTATCAAAAGATAATTTTTAAAAAGCAAAGAAAGTAGAAAACATAAAATAAGTTGTCAGAAAATAGTCTAAACATCTCAGTAATCACAGAATAAATGTGCATGTGAAGTTTAACAATTTAAATGCTTGATCTCAGATCGAGTTTAAAAAATAGACATTTTTTTCCTGTTTAAAAGTGCTACATGTAGAGGAAACATCTGATAAATGTTGGATGAGAAGAAAGGAAAAATTAACTAGATTTCAGATAAATATTAGAAAAAAGCAGGTGTGATAATATTAATGTTAAGGCAAATGTTAGTTGCATGTATTTAAAAGGACAAACGTGTACTTATAGTTGATAAAACATACAATTCTTTACAGATTTTCATTCATTCATTCATTCATTCAGTTCACCACATCAAGAACTCACCTTGTGCCAGGCATATTTTCACCTCTCTGAAGAAAGCAGGTAACAAACCCAATTCCTGTCCTCATGGAATTGATGAAGACAGACTTCAGACGTGGTAAAGAAATAAATCATAAATCATAGTTTCTTGGGATAAGTGGTAAGGAGTAATATAAAGCAAAGCAGGAAAGGAGGATAAGTGTAGTTAAGGGGCAGGGGTAACAATTTCAGAAAAAGTAGCCAGAGAAGAAAATACTAAAAAGCTCCAGGAAAAGTAAGGCAGTGACCAATGTGCATTGCTGGGGGAGGGTATTCCAGGAAGAGGAAACGACAAGCACAAGGACGTTGAGGTGTGAGCACCACTGGGTAGCAGCCATGTGGCTCTGTGACTACTACAGTGCAAACAAAGGGAGTGTAGGAAGAGACAAAATCAACAGATTATGGGGCAGCTCAAGTAGGGACTTAAAAAGGAATGACAGGATCTAACATTTCAACAGAATGACCCTGGATGCACCACTGAGAATACACTAAAGATGCACAAGGGTGTATCGGAGAGACCAGTGAGAAGCTATTTCAATAATCTAGGAGAAAGATGATGGTGGCTTGTTCCAGGAGTAGCAGTGTAGATGCTGAGAAGTCATTCTTCCGAATATATTCTTATTCTGTTTTTTTATTTATCGATATTTATTACTTAACTTTTAAAGAAAATCTGAAATCCTTTATTTCTAAGGGTTGTGAAATAAAGAATGGTGTTGCCTTATACTTAGATGACGAAGATTATAGGAGGAACAGGTGGTGCTCATGGCGATACGTAGGTGTCTGAGAGCTCAGTCTGAGGCATTTTTCTTTTGAGATGCCTAGTAGACAAGTAGACAACAAGTAGGAAGCGGTTATGAATGTGTGGGTCAGGGGTGTTGAGGACTGACTCATGTCTCCCACAAAAGGCATGTTCAAGTCCCCACCCCTGGTCCTGTGGGTGTGAACCCATTTGTTAATAGGACCTTTGAAGATGTTGTTGGTTAAGCTGTGCCCAAACTGAATGAGTATGGGCCTTCATTCAATATGGCTGAAGTCACAACTAGCAAAGGGAATTGGACATGGAAGGAGAAAGCCACAGGGAGCAGCCAGAAGCTGGAAGTCAACCGAACATGGAGGTGAAAGGTGAAGACACCACCTGTGCATTGTCATGTGACAGGAAAGCCAAGGACCCAAGGATCACTGACAGTCAGCCCCAGAATACCACAGATGTTGGGGAGAAAGCATCATCTTGCTGACACCTCAATTTTGGACTTCTCCTAGCCTCAAAACTGTGAGCTAATAAATCCCCAGTTATTGTTTTAGCAGATAAGAAACTAAAACAGGGGTGAAGCCCAATTTGGGGATATAAACACTACCTAAAAACATGCAATTGAGTGATACTCAGTTAAGTGCTTGCGTGTATATATAAACAGAAGAAATCTAAGGATGGAGTTCTTGGATATTCCAATATTTATAGAGCAGGAGATGAGGGAAAATAGTGAAGGAAGTTGAGAACAGATGAGCAGAGTCTATAATGGAAGCCAGGAGAGTACAGACAGCCTAGAACACAAGTTAAAATGTATTATAAGGATGAGAGAGGCAGATGCTACAGGTAAGTCAAGGAAGATGAGGACTAAAAATTGACTCTTGCTTTTATAATCAAAAGGCCATTGCTAGCTTTGTATGAGCAGTTTTGAAAGAGTGATAGGAGCAATAGTCCTTACTGTAGTGGATTCATGGGATATGAGAAGACTTAGAATAAACAATGTTAGATAAGTCTTTTAAGTAGTTTTGTTGTAAAGGGATAAAAGCAGGCTCTTGTATAAAAGAGACAAGGAGGATCAAAGAATATTTGTTTGTTTTGTTTTGTTTTATTTTAAAATAAGAAAAAAGATAACAGGTTTGAATGCTGGTGGGAAAAATCTTGTACATGGCTAATAAATGGCAAATGAAAGGGAGGCAAAAAGTGATGCAGTGATATACTTTGAGAAACGAAAGGGAATAGTTTCTACTGTACAACTCAAGGTGTCACCTTTGACTAGAAGCATATATATATTGTCACAAATACAATTAGGTAGATTGTATTGGTGGTTGCAATATATGCAAGTTCTCTTATGACCACTTTAATTTCTTCAGTAAAATAGGAAGTGAGATTATCAACCAATAGTGTAGATGTTGGAGATTTAGAAGAGAGGATGCTGTCTGAGGTGGACATCTAGTAGAGAGATAGAATGAAGAGAGAATGGGGAAAAAAAAGATGGAGCTATTGATTAATAGCAGAGTTCCACAACTCTGCTAATGAACATGAATTTTAAATGGAAGAAGTCAACACAACATGGTAGTGTGTTTTTAACTACCATGTTCAGTTGAGTAGATACAGGGATAACGTAGGAAGAGAGAGTAAACTAGGTCTGTGGTTTTACCAAGCAAGTACAGTGAAGATAGAGAAGAGCAGGGAGTTGAAAATAAATCCAAAGGTTTGATTATAATGGTTTACTATGGATTTTAAGCTGGATAAAAATAAAAGAGAAGCATGAAATGGGAGTGGAGTCATACATAATAATAGAATCGAGAGATTTCAGGTTTTGGTTATTAGCATTGTGATTTTAGAGGGAATAAGCTGGGAAAAGAAAGGTGGTAATCAGAGAGGATTACCATAAAATTATGGAAAGCTTGCAGTTATTTGTAATGATAAGATCCAGGGTAGGACCATAATTGTGGGGTGAATTATCCACATCCATATTTAAATCACTAAGTATTAGAAAGTAGAAATGTTAGAAACAGTGTCTGTAGCTGGGAGGTAAAATTTCAAATGGTGTAAGGAAAACACCTAAGAGTTCTATGTATATTTGGGACAAAGAGAAGTAGCAGAAATCAGGGAGATTTTAGAGATGAGTAAGGAACATTGTCAAAGCAGGGTGTTTTGAGGAGGGAAGAAGAGAAGACAATAGATTGGATGTGACAAAGAGGATACCTATCCCATCTCCAGATATGAGGAATCAGAGAAATAAAACAGTGAACAATTGAGAATCTTACCGGAGATGTGCTTGTGAAAACTGGGGAGATCTGGGTTTTAATAAGTCTTTAATAAGTAAAGACGTGGTTTGTGATTGTATCATGTATTTTTTTCTTGCTTGACAAACCACCTGATTCTAGGGGTTTTATGTAGCTTTTTTTTTTTTTTTTTCCAGAATCCTGTAAGTATACAAGACTGCCGAATAGAACCTGAATCGGTGGATCCTGACTTGGCTTATCTATATGTCAGCGCTCAGCTAATGAATTGGCAGGAGCTGAGGATTCTAGGATGACCTTGGCTGGATGTCTCAGTTCTGCATCATGTCACTCCAGCTGGCACTCCCTGTTCTTGTGATAATGCCGGAAGCTTTGGACTAACAGTTCGGGAAAGAAGTGTAAATGGCCGATACATATATTGTAAGAAGTTCAGTCTTGATAATCAGTAGAACAAAAATTTAAACCATAACAAGATCATGACTTTATATACTAGTTTATGACAGGTTTATATAATTCAGTGATATTAAGGGAGTGGGAAAATATGTAAGCTTATTCACGTCTGGAAAGAGAATAAGTCAGTGCTCCCTTTCAGTAGGGAGTTTCAGCAGGGTGTATCAATATTTAGGTTGTAACTAACTTTTACCTGCAAATTATACTTCAAGTTATCAATCATAAAATAATATTCACACAATGTACAGCAAAGGATGTTTAAAGATGCCTGTTGTACAGTATCCTGGGGATAGTAGCCCAGGGAAGCTGTTAATATCCCCAGGTATGGAAGGAAAGGGTGCTGGAGCTATAACAGAATCTTGTAACACCTGACAAGACATATGCCATTTAGGAAAGAGAGACGGCAAACCAACGGGAAACAGGTAGGAAGAAAGCTAGGAAATAAGTAACCCAACCTTGCTTTTCTCCTTCTTTCTGGATCTCCTGCCAGTAGCTCACATTGATAAACCCAACCAGAAATCAGAGGGCAAGGAAGGGATTGGAAATGGGGATATCCTTTATGCTGCCATAAGTAAGGTGGAGAAGAGGGGTTATTAGATCTGGACAGACAAAAGGAAGACATCCAGCACAGCATACAATGCAATATTAAACAGCATAAAAAAGATTGAGGTAAGCTTATATCTATCAACATAAAACTATCCCTCCAAAATGGTTAAATGGTTAAAAGCAGTTTTCAATTCAATACATAAAAGCTAATATTTTTATCAAAAACTACACAAACTACCATGTTTCTAAATATACATAGATATTTATTCTAATGTGCCAACAAAGCCTGCTTGTATATGCATTAAATTGCTAACCATAGTCATCACTCATGCAGATAGTAGAGAGTGGAAATGGGGGGAGACAAGAGTGAAGAGATTTTACTTCATATAGATTTTAAATTTTACAATGAGCATGTATTTATATATCAAAACACTTTAATTAAAATTTTTAAGACAATATTATCAGTTCTAAATTTCTATAGAGTGATTGGGCGAAGGGAGGGGGCAGGAATTTTATTATGATACCCAATAATTTCTCTTCCAACAGAGGCAATATATGGAATTAGGATGAGGAAACCACAATGGAAATGCTACTTCTTCAGCTTGAGTGGGTTATAAAACTGTTTGTAATTATTCACTTATATCAATTTGTAATTATTGGTCATAATAACGCTTCACCTGTATATCCTGCATATAGAGAGGCTTTTATGTCAATGCAAACTTACATGGATTCTTCCATTTAATACTTAGAACTGTTTGGTGGTAAGCAAAAATCATTTTCTCTATCTTACTAGTGCGGGTAAGGGAATTAGGTATAGAAGCAATAATGACTTTCTCAAAATATTCACAGTAAGTCATTGACAGAACATAAAATAGAAGACAGAATATAAAATAGAACACATTTCTCCATACCCGTGGAGAACTTTATTCTATCATCACTTAGCAATCAATGGTCTTTGCTCTATGGGAAAATTATGAACAGGTTTGTCAAATTCAGAGGTTTATTGCTTTAGAATCTACAGTACTTTGAAGTAGATGAAAAGACAAGCTATAGATTGGGAGATTTTATTTGTGAACACATTTTTGATAAAAGACTCATATCTTGTTTTCATAATGGACTCAACAGTAAAAATACGAGCAATCCAATCCAATGGGCGAAAGACACGAGGAAGCAATTCACTGAAAAGGACATAAAAATGGCAAATAAGTGTATGAAAGATGTTCAATATCACTAGCTGTTAGAAAATGCAGATTGAGAACATGATGAGATATCACTATACCTATCACAACAGCTAAAAATAAGGCAAAACAAACAAAAAATAGTGACAATACCAAATCCTATCAAGGATGCAGGGGAAATAGATAACTCTTAATTACTGGTAGGAATATAAAATGCTACATTCACTCTGGAAAATAATTTGACAGTTTCTTAAGAAAAAAAAGAAAGAAAACAATACCTAAATATACACTTAATATAGGACTCATTAATTATAACCCTGGGCAGTTAACTCAGAGAAATGAAATATTATGTCCACAAAAAAACCTATATATAATTGTCCATGAAGCTTTATTTGCAAAGCCCAAAACTGGAATCAACTAAATTGTGCTACAGTAAGTGAATGGCTAAGTAAACTGTGGTGTGTCCGTACTACTCAGCAATAAAAAGGGATGGATTATTGGCACATGAAACATCTTAGAGGTTCTCAGTGGCATTATACTGAGTGGAAAAAACTAATCTTAAAAGATTATATTTGTTTCATTTATGTAACATTCTCAAAATGACAAAATCATAGAATGGAGGACAAATTGGTGGTTTCTGAGGCCTAAGCATGTTGGGGATAAAGTAGATTATTGTGACCACGAAGTGCAGCAGGAGGGGGAGCTCTCTGGTGATGGAATAATTCTGTCTACTGCTTGCCTTGGTGGTAATGAATGTATGCATTTGATAAGATGGCCTAGAACTATACACACATGCTGTAGCAAAAGTATTTGTTTTGCTATTGCCCTATAGTTGCATAAGAAATGACCATCGGGGAAAACTTCGTGAAGGGTACATGGGACTTCCTTGTACTATCTTTGCAACTTCCTGTGAATCAATAATTATTTCAAAATAAAATGTTAAAAAAGTGAATTCATGATACATGACAATACATGACAAATTCCAAACAAGTGGAACAGTGAATGACAGTTCTAGGGTGTTAGAGAAGAGAGATTCCAGTAAGGGGTTGGAAGGCTGGGCAACCAAAGCTTCACTTAACTAAATGTTAGGCCTAAGTTTTAGAGGATGGACCAATTGTCTCTCTACAGGCAGAAAAAAACCCAGAAGAGATACATTCTAGGTGAAGGACACCTTTTTGAGAACATACTTTGAAATATGTTAGAGATTCTAAGGAAAGACCAATTGACCAGAGCAGAGATTTGGAAAGAAGAGGGAGGATAATGAAGCTGGAAATGATGTGACCCTATTTTTGTCTTTAAGAGTTCCTTTCTGGTGAGGGCTCAAGGAAAGCCATTAGATATGATGTAATAATAATACTTCTCATTTATTGTTCGTTTTCCATGTGTCAGGCATTGTTGTAAGTGTTTCATGTCTATTTCCTCATTCTATTCTCATAACATCATATGGTTGATGAGTTTTTGCAATCTCAGTATTGGCAGGCTGCACAACCTCTAGAATTTCCAGGGGAGATCCTTTCCTTGACTATTCTAACTTCCAGGGCTCTAGACACTCCTTGGATTGTGGCCTTGCAGTAGCATCACTCTATTTTCTGCCTCCATGGTCCCATCTGCTCTGACTCTCCATGTCTCAAACCTCCCTCTGTTTTAGGCCCAGAGATATTTAATTAAATATGGCAAGGTCACACAGCTAGTTAGTGGCAGGGCTGGGATGAAAACCCAGACAGGCTGGCTCCAGAGTCTGGTTTCTTAACCATAAGCAAAGCTGCCTCTTGAACAGAAGGGAGATAAGATTTTCAGTGTTTAGGCTGGGAGTCTCAGATTTTAATTGCTTTGTCTTTATTTACCTCACACTACTTCATTTTCAACCCTCATGGCAAGTCTACAGTATCAGTGATTGCAGCAAGAGAGGTGGATCACAGTGTCTTCCATGTAAAACAGAGGGGAAAACAGACTTGAGGAATGCAATAATGTTCTATTCTTGTTCTAGATCTTTCCATTTAAAAAAATAGTTTACTACTTGCCAAATGGCTTCTAACCTTAGCATCATTGGCAAGCATATGAAAACCTTGGTTTATTTACCAACGCTCTCTGTCCTCTGCTCTAACTCTGCTCTCGGAGAAACTCTGGAAGCTGTGCTCCACAAAACACTCCTCGTTTCCTCTTGTCCCTTCTCTCTTCCTAGCCTGTCAACGAGGTGGGTGCACACTCTGCAGAGAAGTAAATTAGATTTGAATAATTAGGGCCCTAAATAGTAGTTTGGGGGGAAGTTTGCAATTTCTCCTGCTTGCATTGTAGAGTAATTAAATGTTTCTGGGCAAGGAGGTGCTATGTTTTTCTTCCATTTATTAACAGTGCTATGTTTTTCTTTCATTTATTAATGGACATATTTATCCAATATATACCAAATATGAAAGAACCAGCCACTGGAAAATTAGCTTTTAATTATATTTCTATTATATTTTGTTTTAGAACATTTGAATAAAAACATCTCTCCTAGGTAATCCAATCCATTTTTTATAAAAACTAAGCAAAATTTCTGCAGTGGCTATCATGGAGAAAAAGAATTGCAGTAAATGCATTATGCATTACAAATAAGGAGAATGAGCTATTGAGAAACTGAAATTACTCAAAAACATCTTTACAAAGAAAATCTTTAGAGAGCTTCTTTCTTTTTTCCTACTGTCCTTAGGTTTGACTTTCTCAAAACTTTGTTTCATAAGGTCATTGTTTCCAGGGCAGGGGCAACAGAAGTATATACAAGAGGTATATACTTGTATTCGAAATTGAATCTCCCAAATGATTTTTTAAAACTACTGGTCTGAAATCCAAATCCAAAACTTTAAATCTTGTTTATTGCTTAGGCCCAAAAGTGAAAAGTTACTTTTTATTTTGAGTTGACTTACAGCCAATTAGATTGAAATCTTTAATTTCCCATTTAAGCATTAAATGTGAAATTGTGCATATATATACTCTAATTAAAATCAGCAACATTTGTTTTACAGAACAACTTTCCTGAGAATAACTTTATAGGCTACCATGATTTGCTTTTTGTTTAAAAGTAATATTAAATTGTACAGTTTTTCTTAATTGTTTTTCTGCTGGAAGGAAATATACTGGCATCAATTACCTTTCTGCAGCAACTGTTCAATTTTCAATAGCCAGGTTAGTTCAGAATGAGAAATCATATTTATTTTTCTAATTGTTATTTTTAACAATTAGGAGCAGAATATTAATGTACACCTCTTCTTCCCATATGATCGTACACAGCAACAAGGAGAACTAAGAGAGTAAGTCGCAGACTGTCCTTCATGAAGGGCTCAGTTTCTTTTTAGTTCTGTGATATTGGACCAAGATGCTTCACTTATTTCAACTTAAATTTTACTTTATATAAAACAGTGAGGGAAAAAAAGCCTAACTCTAAGTATGCTACAAGAGCAAAATGACAATGTTTACTTGATGTGCATCAAATGGAATCCAGAATATAATAGGGCTCAAATAAATTTTAGTTTCTGCCCACATAGCATAACGAACTCTTAACTATTGTTGGCTTTCATCATTAATGGATTAGGAAAACTGTTTAAAGGTAGCATTAAAAATTCTCTAATAAAAAATATGTATTTATTAATGAAGATACTAAAGTATTCCAATGATTTGTGCAACATTTCCTGAGGCTCAGGGACAGGTTTTTTATTTTGTTCATTGTCACCCCAACCCCACCCCATCAACCAGTTAGTCTGTCAGGTCCACCTCCCTCCCAAGAAGATTTATCTGAACCAGGATACATTTCATAGATGCACTTCTGTACTTCACATAACTTTGAAACTCAATGCTTTAGTTTTGTGTGATAAGAGTTGAAAATGGGCAAGTGCTGCCTCTGTAAAAGAATGTTGAGATGACCCTTTGAGAAAAAAGCATCTGTGGCTCTGCCCAATCTCTGTACCACCCTATATAGGGACATAGGATAGGTAGCAAATTAAAATCTGTGTAATTGAATTAAGCCAGGCTTCAAGCAGTATGTGGATGAGTATACAAGAGAACTGTAAGACCATCTCTGCCCAAGAGAGCTTACAGCTTTATGAGAGGAATGTCTAACAAGCATAAAATAATTAGACCACAAATGTCTTCCACCACTTCAAATAAGTACTGTTGCTGTTTGTAGAAAGGGCGAGATCTCTGATGGGTATGAGATAATCTGAAATGCTTCTTAAGATGCAGAATGACTACAATACTAAGGTAAGAGAGGAAAGCAAAAGACATTGTATAGATGAGACAGCTCTTATGTAGAGTTTTCAAATACTTTGACCAGTCTTTTCTTATTTATCCAGAATATCTTATTCAAGACCTCTTGATCAGCTTTCAACAACTTCTCATTTCCTTTCTTTATTCTATCATCAGTTAGTTCTCAAAGTAAGGGAGATAATACTGCCAAATATTCCCAGATGGCTTTACCTTTAATGTAGATTATATGGCTATCTTTGGAGCCATTCCAAATGCACTAGATGTGCTCTGTACCCTACAATTTCTCTCTCTGCCCTTTTCTAGCAGCTGTGTTTTCAACTGCACCTTTACACTTCAGCATGTATTTTCCCAAATCTTCACATATTATATAACTTCATGTCTTAACACAAAATCTCTGAGATGCAGCACAAAGACACAAAGTCTGCAACTTACAAAGCTCAACTAATTACCAATGTGTATAAATTCCCAAGTTCAATTTGAACTGTATCTCCTTGAAAAATAGAATGGCAAGAGGTGCTAAATGACCAGCCGTAGTGAGATATGATTCTGATTTGGAATATGACTTTTTAAATATAACTTAAACTAGTAATAAATGAGGAAGTATGCAAACAAAAGAAGTGTAACTCCCATTAGATTTAAAATCCATTCTGGAGACACATGGAAGTGGCAGAAGTGAACAAAGTGAATGACAATCACTCGCAGATCTGTAGAAGGGATTCTTGTATGAGAATATCTTTAGAGCAGTAGAACTCAGAGAGGCTTTAACATCCACTTAGTTCAATCTCTGCATTGATGGATGAAGACAGTGAGTCACAGAGAGACAAAGGAATTTGCCATTTAACTATAAAGCAGCAGAGGGGGGTTATAATCCATTTATCTTTCCATTCAACCACGTTCATGACTAGCTAAATTTGAAAATGTTGAAAAGTAAAAGTGACTTATTTTGTCTTATTGTTTAAGTAATTACAAAGCTTGGCCATGCTGTACTTAGACTATACTGAAAATACAGTAATTATGTGTTGATGATATTGGAGTTGAAGAATATAGTTGTCAAATATTAAGAAAACTAAAATAAATTGAAAGGTATATGACTCTTTAGATATAAAATTATTTGAATTTAAGAACCTAAGAGATTCTAGTGTCATATCCCAATGGTCATTTATTCATTCATAAATTTCTTAAAAAAAAAATTTGTTGGAATTCTAAATGGTCCAAGCAGAGGAAGTATTCTCCATGTTAGCTGTCTGGAGTGCCTTTATTTAAAGCATCTGTTGAAATGTCAACTTCTGATGTGAACCAGTGAGAGGTATGTTTTAATAATTGAATTAGTCTGTTCAGTAAATATTTCTTAAGCACTGACTGTGCCAGAAACAGTTAGTGGTGAGTGAGAAAGATGTGCTCCCCAGTCTTGGAGCATTCCCTCTAGCTGTGGAGAGACAGATGTGATGTCATTAAACAAATACCGGTGCCGTTACAAACTGGGAATGAGGTATTACGTCATTACTGAGCTAGGCATCATGGGAGAGTAAACTGAATGAGAGCGAGTGAGTGCAGCAGGCGGCGCTTGAGGGCCGTGGGACTGGATGCCACTGCACGGGTAACATTTAAAGTGAAAAAGTTTAGGATGAGAAGGACTTGGCCCTGGGGGAGAACAGGAGGAAACTGCAAGTGAAAAGGGAACAGAGGTAAGAGAAGTATAATGTTACATGAACTAAAAGGAAATGCAAGTAGCTGGAGGTTGGAGGTTAATCTGCAGAGATGGCTTTCAATGAGAATAACCAATTGAATGTAGTCAGACTATCCAAGGTGAGAAATTTGGAATTTAGTCAAAGCAAGATGAGAATCACATGAAAGTCTTAACAAACAAACAAAAAAGAAAGAAAAGAAAACATTATTGAAATATAATTAATATATCACAAAATTCACCCTTTTGGAGTGTATAGTCCACTGTTTTCAGTGTATTTGCAGAGCTGTGCAACCATCATTATAATTTAGTATTTTTATTCTGGTAATATACACAGTTAACACAAAAACTACCATTTTAACTATTTTAAGGTGTACAACTTTAAGTGCATTCAAAATGTTATGCAACAATCACTATTATCTATTTCCAGAAATTTCATCACTTCAGCTGGAAACCCTGTATCTATTAAGCAATTATATCTTGTTTTCTATTCTCCCTTTCCCTAGTTCCTGGCAACTACTAACCTGCTTTCTGTCTCTATAGATTTGCCTATTCTAGATATTTCACAGAAATAGAATCATACAATATGTTTGATTTCACTTAGCTTAATGGACATGAATGTCCACAGCAGTTGCATTCACAATAGCCGAAAGGTTCAAACAATTAAAATTTCCATCAGCAGTTGAATGGATACATGAAATTTAGCATATGCATAAAATGGAATATTATTCAGCTATAAAAAGGAAGTATTGATATATGCCACACGATGGATGAGGCTTGAAAACATTATAATCTAATTTTAGAACATTTTTCCACAAAGTGTTTTTTTTTTTTTAATCATCATTTTATTGAGATATATTCACATACCACGCAGTCATACAAAACAAATTGTACTTTCGATTGTTTACAGTACCATTACATAGTTGTACATTCATCACCTAAATCAATCCCTGACACCTTCATTAGCACACACACAAAAATAACAAGAATAATAATTAGAGTGAAAAAGAGCAATTGAAGTAAAGAAGAACACTGGGTACCTTTGTCTGTTTGTTTGCTTCCCCTACTTTTCTACACATCCATCCATAAACTAGACAAAGTGGAGTTTGGTCCTTATGGCATTCCCAATCCCACTGTCACCCCTCATAAGCTACATTTTTATACAACTGTCTTCGAGATTCATGGGTTCTGGGTTGTAGTTTAATAGTTTCAGGTATCCACCACCAGCTACCCCAATTCTTTAGAACCTAAAAAAGGTTGTCTAAAGTGTGCGTAAGAGTGCCCACCAGAGTGACCTCTCGGCTCGTTTTGGAATCTCTCTGCCACTGAAGCTTATTTCATTTCCTTTCACATCACCCTTTTGGTCAAGAAGATGTTCTCCGTCCCACGATGCCAGGTCTACATTCCTCCCCGGGAGTCATATTCCACGTTGCCAGGGAGATTCACTTCCCTGGGTGTCTGATCCCACGTAGAGGGGAGGGCAGTGATGTCACCTTTCAAGTTGGCTTAGCCAGAGAGAGAGGGCCACATCTGAGCAACAAAGAGGCATTCAGGAGGAGACTCTTAGGCACAAATACAGGGAGGCCTAGCCTCTCCTTTGCAGCAACTGTCTTCCCAAGGGTAAAACTTATGGTAGAGGGCTCAACCCATCAAACCACCAGTCCCCTATGTCTGTGGTCATGTTAGCAACCATGGAGGTGGGGTAGGCGAATACCCCTGCATTCTCCACAGGCTCCTCAAGGGGGCACTACATCTTTTTTTTTTTTTTTTTCCTTGTTTGTCTTTTTTCTTTTCTTTTTTTTTTTTTTTAACTTTCCCTTCTTTTTTAAATCAACTGTATGAAAAAAAAAGTTAAAAAGAAAACAAACATACAATAAAAGAACATTTCAAAGAGACCATAACAAGGGAGTAAGAAAAAGACAACTAACCTAAGATAACTGCTTAACTTCCAACATGTTCCTACTTTACCCCAAGAAAGTTACATAATATAGCAACATTTCAGTGAACTTGTTCCTACTACATCCATCAGAAATTAACAGACCATAGTCATTTCTGGGCATCCCCAGAACGTTAAATAGCTTATCTGTTCTTCTTGGATTATTGTTCCCCCTTCCTTAATTGCTCTCTACTGCTAGTTCCCCTACATTCTACATTATAAACCATTTGTTTTACATTTTTCAAAGTTCACATTAGTGGTAGCATATAATATTTCTCTTTTTGTGCCTGGCTTATTTCGCTCAGCATTATGTCTTCAAGGTTCATCCATGTTGTCATATGTTTCACCAGATCGTTCCTTCTTACTGCCGCGTAGTATTCCATCGTGTGTATATACCACATTTTATTTATCCACTCATCTGTTGAAGGACATTTGGGTTGTTTCCATCTCTTGGCAATTGTGAATAATGCTGCTATGAACATTGGCGTGCAGATATCTGTTCATGTCACTGCTTTCCGATCTTCCGGGTATATACCGAGAAGTGCAATCTCTGGATCGAATGGTAGCTCTATATCTAGTTTTCTAAGGAACTGCCACACTGACTTCCAGAGTGGCTGAACCATTATACAGTCCCACCAACAATGAATAAGAGTTCCAATTTCTCCACATCCCCTCCAGCATTTGTAGTTTCCTGTTTGTTTAATGGCAGCCATTCTAACCGGTGTTAGATGGTATCTCATTGTGGTCTTAATTTGCATCTCTCTAATAGCTAGTGAAGCTGAACATTTTTTCATGTGTTTCTTGGCCATTTGTATTTCCTCTTCAGAGAACTGTCTTTTCATATCTTTTGCCCATTTTATAATTGGGCTGTCTGTACTATTGTCATTGAGTTGTAGGATTTCTTTATATATGCAAGATATCAGTCTTTTGTCAGATACATGGTTTCCAAAAATTTTTTCCCATTGAGTTGGCTGCCTCTTTACCTTTTTGAGAAATTCCTTTGAGGTGCAGAAACTTCTAAGCTTGAGGAGTTCCCATTTATCTATTTTCTCTTTTGTTGCTTGTGCTTTGGGTGTAAAGTCTAGGAAGTGGCCTCCTAATACAAGGTCTTGAAGATGTTTTCCTACATTATCTTCTAGGAGTTTTATGGTACTTTCTTTTATATTGAGATCTTTGGTCCATTTTGAGTTAATTTTTGTGTAGGGGGTGAGGTAGGGGTCCTCTTTCATTCTTTTGGATATGGATATCCAACTCTCCCAGCCCCATTTGTTGAAAAGACCATTATGGCTCAGTTCGGTGACTTTGGGGGCCTTATCAAAGATCAGTCGGCCATAGATCTGAGGGTCTATCTCTGAATTCTCAATTCGATTCCATTGATCTATATGTCTATCTTTGTGCCAGTACCATGCTGTTTTGGCAACTGTGGCTTTATAATAAGCTTCAAAGTCAGGGAGTGTAAGTCCTCCCACTTCGTTTTTCTTTTTAGAGTGTCTTTAGCAATTCGAGGCATCTTCCCTTTCCAAATAAATTTGATAACTAGCTTTTCCAAGTCTGCAAAGTAGGTTGTTGGAATTTTGATTGGGATTGCATTGAATCTGTAGATGAGTTTGGGTAGAATTGACATCTTAATGACATTTAGCCTTCCTATCCATGAACATGGAATATTTTTCCATCTTTTAAGGTCCCCTTCTATTTCTTTTAGTAGAGTTATGTAGTTTTCTTTGTATAGGTCTTTTACATCTTTGGTTAAGTTTATTCCTAGGTATTTGATTTTTTTAGTTGCTATTGAAAATGGTATCTTTTTCTTGAGTGTCTCTTCAGTTTGTTCATTTCTAGCATATAGAAACATTACTGACTTATGTGCATTAATCTTGTATCCCGCTACTTTGCTAAATTTGTTTATTAGCTCTAGTAGGTGTATCGTTGATTTCTCAGGGTTTTCTAGATATAAGATCATATCATCTGCAAACAATGACAGTTTTACTTCTTCTTTTCCAATTTGGATGCCTTTTATTTCTTTGTCTTGCCGGATTGCCCTGGCTAGCACTTCCAGCACAATGTTGAATAACAGTGGTGACAGCGGGCATCCTTGTATTGTTCCTGATCTTAGAAGGAAGGCTTTCAGTCTCTCACCATTGAGTACTATGCTGGCTGTGGGTTTTTCATATATGCTCTTTATCATGTTGAGGAAGTTTCCTTCAATTCCTACCTTTTGAAGTGTTTTTATCAAAAAGGGATGTTGGATTTTGTCAAATGCTTTTTCAGCATCTATTGAGATGATCAATTGATTTTTCCCTTTCGAGTTTTTAATGTGTTGTAATACATTGATTGTTTTTCTTATGTTGAACCATCCTTGCATGCCTGGAATGAACCCCACTTGGTCATGGTGTATGATTTTTTTAATGTGTCTTTGGATTCGATTTGCAAGTATTTTGTTGAGGATTTTTGCATCTATGTTCATTAGGGAGATTGGCCGGTAGTTTTCCTTTTTTGTAGCATCTTTGCCTGGTTTTGGTATTAGATTGATGTTAGCTTCATAAAATGAGTTAGGTAGTGTTCCATTTTTTTCAATGTTTTGAAAGAGTTTGAGTAAGATTGGTGTCAGTTCTTTCTGGAAAGTTTGGTAGAATTCCCCTGTGAAGCCATCTGGCCCTGGGCATTTATTTGTGGGAAGATTTTTGATGACTGATTGGATCTCTTTGCTTGTGATGGGTTGGTTGAGGTCTTCTATTTCTTCTCTGGTCAGTCTAGGTTGTTCATATGTTTCCAGGAAATTGTCCATTTCTTCTACATTCTCCAGTTTGTTGCCATACAGTTGTTCATAATATCCTCTTATAATTTTTTTAATTTCTTCAGGATCTGCAGTTATGTCACCTTTTTCATTCATTATTTTGTTTATATGGGTCTTCTCTCTTTTTGATTTTGTCAGTCTAGCTAGGGGCTTGTCAATCTTGTTGATCTTCTCAAAGAACCAACTTTTGGTGATATTTATCCTTTCTATTGTTTTTTTGTTCTCTATGTCATTTATTTCTGCTTTAATCCTTGTTATTTCTTTTCTTGTACTTGGTTTAGGATTGGTTTGCTGTTCATTTTCTAGCTTCTTCAGTTGATCCATTAGTTCTTTGATTTTGGCTCTTTCTTCCTTTTTAATATATGCGTTTAGTGCTATAAATTTCCCCCTTAGCACTGCTTTTGCTGCATCCCATAGGTTTTGGTATGTTGTGTTCTCATTTTCATTCGTCTCTATATATTTAGCAATTTCTCTTGCTATTTCTTCTTTAACCCACTGATTGTTTAGGAGTGTGTTGTTTAACCTCCAGGTATTTGTGAATTTTCTAAGTCTCTGATGGTTATTGACTTCTAATTGTATTCCATTGTGGTCAGAGAATGTGCTTTGAATAATTTCAATCTTTTTAAATTTATTGAGGCTTGTTTTATGTCCCAGCATATGATCTATTCTGGAGAAAGTTCCGTGAGCACTAGAAAAGTATGTGTATCCTGGTGATTTGGGATGTAATGTCCTGTAGATGTCTGTTAAATCTAATTCATTTATCAGATTGTTTAGGTTTTCAAATTCCTTATTGGTCTTCTGTCTGGTTGATCTATCTATAGGAGAGAGTGATGTGTTGAAGTCTCCCACAATTATTGTGGAAACATCAATTGCTTCCTTTAGTTTTGCCAATGTTTCTCTCATGTATTTTGTGGCACCTTGATTGGGTGCATAGACATTTACGATTGTTATTTCTTCTTGCTGAATTGCCCCTTTTATTAGTATGTAGTGGCCTTCTTTGTCTCTCAAAACATCCCTGCATTTGAAGTCTATTTTATCTGAGATTAATATTGCTACACCTGCTTTCTTTTGGCTGTAGCTTGCATGAAATATTTTTTTCCATCCTTTCACTTTCAGTTTCTTTGTGTCCCTGTGTCTAAGATGAGTCTCTTGTATGCAACATATTGATGGTTCATTTTTTTTGATCCATTCTGCGAATCTATATCTTTTAATTGGGGAGTTTAATCCATTTACATTCAACGTTAAAACCGTGAAGGCATTTCTTGAATCGGCCATCTTATCCTTTGGATTATGTTTGCCATATTTTTCCCTCTCTCTATTAATATCCTTTATTGTACCCATACCGAATCTCTTTAGTACTGAACCTTTCTCCAGGTCTCTCTGTCCTGTCTTTGTTTCTCTGTCTGTAGGGCTCCCTTGAGTATCTCCAGTAGGGCAGGTCTCTTGTTAGCAAATTCTCTCAGCATTTCTTTGTCTGTGAAAAATTTAAGCTCTCCCTCAAATTTGAAGGAGAGCTTTGCTGGATAAAGTATTCTTGGCTGGAAATTCCTCTCACTCAGAATTTTAAATATATCGTGCCACTGCCTTCTTGCCTCCATGGTGGCTGCTGAGTAGTCACTACTTAGTCTTGTGCTGTTTCCTTTGTATGTGGTGAATTGCTTTTCTCTTGCTGCTTTCAGAACTTGCTCCTTCTCTTCTATGTTTGTCAGTGTGATCAGTATATGTCTTGGAGTGGGTTTTTTTGGATTTATTCTATTTGGAGTTCGCTGAGCATTTATGATTTGTGTATTTATGTTGTTTAGAAGATTTGGGAAGTTTTCCCCAACAATTTCTTTGAATACTCTTCCTAGACCTTTACCCTTTTCTTCCCCTTCTGGGACACCAATGAGTCTTATATTCGGACGTTTCATATTATCTATCATATCCCTGAGGTCCATTTCGAGTTTTTCAATTTTTTCCCCATTCTTTCTTTTATGCTTTCATTTTCCATTCTGTCATCTTCCAGGTCACTGATTCGTTGTTCAACTTCCTCTAGTCTTGTACTATGAGTGTCCAGAATCTTTTTAATTTGGTCAACAGTTTCTTTAATTTCCATAAGATCATCCATTTTTTTATTTAGTCTTGCAATGTCTTCTTTATGCTCTTCTAGGGTCTTCTTGATTTCCTTCATATCCCGTACTATGGTCTCATTGTTCATCTTTAGTTCTTTGAGTAGCTGCTCTAGGTGCTGTGTCTCTTCTGGTCTTTTGATTTGGGTGCTTGGGCTTGGGTTATCCATATCGTCTGGTTTTTTCATATGCTTTATAATTTTCTGTTGTTTTTGGCCTCGTGGCATTTGCTGAACTTGATAGGGTTCTTTTAGGGTTTGTAGACCAGTTGAAGTCCTTATCTCTAATTTATCAGATCTACAGCTTTGTGGAGTACACTTTCTCTAACTAACCAGCAGGTGGCGTCCACGAGCCACCTGTTCTCCACAAGCCAGATCTCCCCTGCTTAGCCTTTTTGGTGAGTGGGGGAGTGAGTCTTGTGGGGCCCAATTGGTGTGCCAAGCTTGCGTGTGTAGTTGGTGTTGCCTGCCCTGTATGTGGGGCGTGTTTCTGGGCAGTCGGGGAGGGGGGGTGGCCCTAACAATCAAATCTCCCTGATGATCCTAGAGTTTTAAAGCTGCTGCAATAGTCTAATCCTTCAGTTCAGTCCTGCCACAGTTTGTCTCTGCCACTGACCCACAAGTCTTTGGTATTGGCGTATGGCTCCTGAGACTTGCAAGTGGTCCCCTCTTCCAGGCTGTGCACCCCGGGTCCTCTGTTGAGGGATGACTGTGCTATGTCACAGGTGAGTGCCGTCCCCCCAGGGCAGTTCTGGGCTGCTGGGCTGTGTTGGGAGGCTCCCAGTCTGCTCAAATGGTGGCTGAATGGGGCTCTGTTAATTCACACTGCTCCCCCTTCCCAGCTCTGGGACATTCAGCTGAGGTTGCAGGGAAGGCTAATGTCCACGCCCAGTTTTGTGGTGTGTGCCTGTTATTTGAAGCACTTCTGTCACACTGGGTTGTCTGGGGCAGCTCTGGGCTATGGGGCTGGCGATGGGCAGGAGTGTTTCCTGTCCACCAGGATGGTGGCTGTGAGCGGACACCCCCCTTTTCTTGGGAAGTTGTGTTGTTTAGTGAATTTTCTCAGCCACTGGATTATTGCCTTTTGTCTCAGAGCTCTCTTAGTTCTGCTCTTGACTTGATGTGCCCAAATTTCAATTCTTTGAAGCTTTCTGTATTGAGCTTCTTAGAGTAATTGTTTTAGAAAAAGCAAAAAGGATTTAAAAAAAAAAAAAAAAAAAAAAAAAACGGCCCTCCTCAGAGATCTAATGGGTTATTGAAATGCTAATAGACAAAGCAACCAGGGCCATTAAGGAAAGGTGCACAGGGCAGAGAGATCAGCTTTGCTTCGGGATTTGCATATGCGCCTCAAGGCCTGATCTCCGCCCTTCCCCTTTCTGTGTTCACCAGAACTCCAAAAATCCTCTGCTTTTATTTTGGAGTTTTTCGTGTTGTTTTTTTTCTATGCCTGTCTCCTCTCTGCTGGGCTGGCTGCTCTCAGAGTCTCTGGTGTCTGGTCTCAGTCTATCTATGGTTGGAGTTTGAATCAGTAGAATGAGTTTCCGATAAGAGCAGCCACTGCAATTCTCCCTTCTCCTTCCCGGAGCTGACAGCCCCTCCTCCCCTGGGACTGAGCCTGGCAGGGAGGGGCGCGGGTCCCCTGGCCGCAAAAACTTACAGATTTCGCTGATCTCAGCAGTTCCACGTTTTCATGAGTGTTGTATGATGTATGCCCAAAGACAGATTGCTCTGTGGTGTCCAGTCCACGCAGTTCCTGGCTTTTTACCTACTTTCCTGGAGGAGTAACTAAAACATACAGCTCACCAGTCTGCCATCTTGCCCCGCCTCTCCACAAAGTGTTTTTTAAACATGGATGTGAAAGAATCCAATTTACTTTTGAAAATATATCTTTGGCTGCTTTATGAAGAATCAATTGGAGGGATCAAGAGAAGTGGGGAGTTTAGTTAGGAAGCTGTTGCTGTAGCCCAAGTGAGAGATGGTGGTTATTACATTAGGAACTTGGAGATGGAGAGACAGAAATCTACACATTTGGAGGATGTTTAGAAAAATAATAATCAGCCTTGTGCTTTGCTGTATTTAGGGAGTGAGATGGAGAGAGAAATCAATGCATGAACACAGGTGTGGAATGCAGCTATATCATTTACTGTGATGTGAAAGACAGTGGAAGTAACAGATTCCAGAGAGAAAATCAGAGTTAAGATGTGACTATGTTCAATACCATGTGTTGGTGAGGACGTGGAGCAACAAGAACTCACAAACACAGAGTAAAATTGACATAACTACTTTGGAAAACTATTGAGCAGTATCTTTAAAAATATGCACATGATAACACCCCAGCAATTCTACACCTAAGTATATCCCTAACATAAATGAGTACACATATTGAAAAAAAAAAAAAAAAACATGTACAAGAATGTTTATTGCAACATTCTTCACAATATTCCCAAACTGGAAGCTATCCAAGTGCCCACTGACAGTAAAAATGGATAAATGAATGTAATATAAGCATACAATGAAAACAAGCTGTAACTGCATGGAATAACATGCATGGATTTCAGAAACATCTTGTTGAACAAAAGGAACCTGATAAAAATGAACACATATAGTATGATTTCAGTTATATAAAGATTTAAAACAGGAAAGTTAATCCATGGTGTAAGAATTCAGCATAGGCTTATCCTGGGATATGAGGGAACTTGTGTCAAGAACATGGAGTGAGGGGGGCTTCTGGATTTCTACCCTTCCTGGCCCCTCCCACCTTAGTGGTTCCATTGCATCTTGTGCACACTTCGATTATAGCAACTCCTACATTTTATGCAATTATCTGAGCATCTATCCTTGCATGCATATGTGCGTAGGTGCATGCACGTGGATGTATGTTTGTGTGTGTGTTCTCTCTAAATGTGTCTCCTCTAGTAGATTTTGCACCCTTTAGAGTAATGGGACAATGTCTTATTCAACATATGATCTGGCATATACCAGAATGGGAATAAATGTTGAAAGAGTGAATGAATGAATCAGGGCACTGGGACACAAAGGGATAGAAATCATTGTGTAATACCAACCTCTTGAATCTAAAAGAAACATAGGCAGTGCTTACTAATCAGAGATAGCATGTCAATGTACAGAGACTCAAAAGTCCACGCAGAAAGTAAATTTATATATGTCAAGGAAGGTTTATTAGAATGAAGGGTAAGTGAAATTCACTCAATAAATACTTTATTGGATGACTAAAACATTTTTTTTTCCTCTGTTCTTAGTAAGAGTACCTCTTTTCTTTTTTAATTCTAAGAGGCAATGTGCCCAGATAAAGGGTAGCCCATTCCAGCTTCTATTTCTTCTAGAGGAGGTCAACGACATGGAAACAAAACATTGTTGGATGGGATTGTTAGAGAAGTTCTCTAAGAAAAGTAATAACCTTTAGCATTTCCCTTTCTTTTCCACCCCCGTGCCAACACACACCTTCTTAGCTTCCTGTTGGCAAATGGCTGTGATGGGCTGGAGTCACCAGGAGCCCTGGGGTGGCCGTAAGGTTCAATGCCACCTGCTAAGGATAGCAGATTAGCGGATGTAAGGGCCTTGGCTTACAATGATTTTTGGAGTTTCCACACCAGTTCCAGACTGTTTCCTCATGCTTATTTTAGGAAAAGGAATAAACCCTTATGTGTTAAGTCACCAAAATTTGGTTTCTGTTTCTGGGAAAAGATTTGAATTCCTAATTGGCACAAAGATTTAGACTTCGTGCAAGTAGGAGACTCCTCCTACATTACACAGCAAGTAAGCGGCAGAGCTGACTTTAAACCCACTGGTATGCCAAAATATTTCATTTTATCACGATGTATCACCATATGGTCTCTCCCCCTTTATGCTTTCAGCTGGGTTCCAGATAGAAAACTGTAGCCAGAGGAGTAGTCAGAGGCCAGTGACTAAAACCTGATATGAATTGGAATAGAAGTTTTGGAATTACTGGGAAATTGTCATATCAGCCAGATCTAAATGATGCCAATACATCACCATGACTTTGCCCACGACACCTACACCATAAAATGGCAGGGAAATTGTTGTTATCAAATGAAAGAATATTTCACACACACAGCATAATCTTCCTGGGGTATCAGAGAGGCTGTCAACTGTTAAACCAAGCTGAACATAGTGGAAAGAATTAAAAACACTGGGTTTTAGTGTTTACCACTGTCAACCAAGCAGCTGAAATAAATACACACATATTTAGGAAAATTGAAAGTGTGCTGTCTCAAGGACTTTCACTTTATTCTAAATAAGAATGGAGTTAAGAGTTCTGAAAGAGGCTATAAAAAAACAGAAATGACACAGTTCATAGGTTCCATCCGGTTCCAGCCAACCCCTCAAACAGTTTTCTGTACGTCATGTCATCTTACTGGGAAAAACTAGACTGCTAACACTGCTTCTGTAAGCCACGCTGAATCAGGGTATGAAATTTGTCAGCATCTGATTCTTTTCCCTTTCTCTGCTCTACCCAGGGATCCTGCAGTGTTTTCTGCTAAGAGACCCCTCATTTCACTCAAGCCTATCCCAGCCTCTCACTGCTTGCCTGCCTTCTCTCCAGATTGGTTTTCTTTAACTTTGAAATTTTTATGAATCAAAACAGTTAGTGTTGCTCATTGAATGCCATATTCGGGAGGTATCTAGAAGATTCCGTTTCAACTATGTCATTCCCTTCCAGAGCATCTCCCTCATCCTGCCAAAACCAGGTTTTCTCCTCCCCTCTTTGGCCAGGTTTCTGAAATCGCGGACTTTTGTGCACCTTTATTTGCCCAATAGTTTGGCAATTAAATAAATGGGAATATCCATCTTTTCTTTCTCACCAATAGTGACTTCCTTTTTTTGGTATATTCCTTCTTTACCATTTCACTTTGGAGATTACATAATGTGTTAGTTTCCAGGAGCTGCTGTAAAAATCACCACAAACCGGGTGGCTGAAAACAATAGAAATTTATTCTGTCACACTTCTGGAGGCTGGAAGTCTGACATCAAAATGTCAGTAAGTTTGGCTCCTTCTGGAAGCTCTGAGAAAGAGCCTCACCAAGCTGGCTGCTGGCCGTCCTTAGCATTCTTTGGCTTGTATCCACATCACTCTGATCTTGGCCGCTGTCTTCTCATTGACCCTCCCTCTTCTGCCTGTGTCTTCTTTTCCATCTTTATAAAGACACTTGTCATTAGATTTAGAGCCGACCCAGGTAATGTAGGATGATTTCACCTCAGGATCTTTCACTTAATTACATCTACAGAGACTCTTTTGCCAAGCAAGGTAGTATTCACAGGTTCTGGAGACTTGGACACTGACCTACCTTTTGTGGTGACCACCACTCAACTCAGTACATGTGGTAAGTAATATCAAGATGCGGCATATGACAGAGCGTGACTCAAGTTCTCTCCAAAGCAATTCGTGCTTTTGTTGATCTGTCAATGGGATAACCACAGATTAAGGTTTGCAAATGCAGTTAGGGTCAGGACTTCCTCAAATTCCTATTTTTATGAATTTTCTAACCTTGTCATGAGATTAATAGTAGAGATCTTTTCTCAGTTGGGAACAGTGATATCGGTTAGTGTCTATAGTTCCTGGGCTTAAGTGGTGTGTAAAACTTTCCATTCTTCTTAGCAAAAGTTCTCATTTATCTATGGCTAAACTCAGTACTAAAACAGGCCAGTTTCCACAAAGACTCTGCCTTGTTCAGAAACATTTAATTAACAAGATTTGTTTTCAAAGATTTATTTGTTCAAGTGAATGAAGTTGTCTAGAGAAACACAGAGTCCTGGAGATGAGTTATAATCAGTTTTCATTGTTCTAGAATTTTCTTCTAGACATTTTGCCTCATAGCCTGCACTCATCATGGGAGACAGGTCCTAAGTCTCATCTGTAATATGTGGCTGATATCACTGTTCCTGACAGAGAAAAGATCTCTACTATTAATCTCATGACAAGGTTAGAAAATTCATAAAAATAGGAATTTGAGGAAGTCCTGACCCCAACTGCATTTGCAAACCTTAATGTGTGGTTATCCCATTGACAGATAAGCATATGCATTACATTTAACTACTCCTTTTTTCCATAGAACATTTTAGTGACTTTTATAAATGTTTGTTTCTTTTCCTCCCTGTAGAAAACTTGACACCAGAAGAACCTTGATAGACAATTTTTGTCACATTGACAATGATTCTTTAACTTATCAGAAAGTTACTTTAATTCCCTTCTCAAAGCAAGTGGCTGTGCTGAATACATCCCCATTACGCTAATTAATAATAGTAATTGGATCATATGATGCCTGAAAATGAGTTTTGCAGAGTTGCTAGGGAGATGTTTCTATACATACTTTGGCAGGGTAAATTTGCAAATTCAGTTTTATTCTTCTATATTCCACCAGATAAATAACTTTGCTTCTCAAGAGAGAAAATGTATAGGATATGACATTCTCCGAGTCCCATGATAGTCCAGCCAAAGCCTGTCATACAAATAGATTAATGGTGGCAATTTTCAGCACATTGAAATGTTTGTCACAAGAATGAATGTATACTTTCTTCCCCTTTATATTATGCCTTCATTATAGTCCTCATCAAAGAAAATGATTATCTATTATTATTTTTGGAAAAAATGTCCTGTTCTTGATGTAATCTCTGCCATTAGAGTTATAGAGAAAAATATGATAATATTTTTAGATATAATTTCCTGAAAAGTCGTTCTCATGACAGTATAGAATAGCTCACACAATAACACTAAATAGCCCTATTGCCATGGTACATGCTAGAGTGGATTGGTTAAAAAAAAAAAAAGTCAGATTACTGTCACAATTACATTGTTTTTATTTCTTTCTTTATATTGCTGGTTTGTATTTCTTAAGATTCTTTGGATTTAGACTGGCAAGCAGGCTTGTCATACATCACATCTATTCTGTGAATGGAATCAGGAGGGCTCCATTTGGCGATAACTCTGAAGTGAGATGATGTCTGTCCTTTGGTACTTAAACAGAGTATCTTACAAATGGTGGGAATTCAAACATTTACTAATTTTGAAACTGAAAACAGAATAAATGTATTCAAGAAAAGGTGAATTGAACTTGGGGCTCACTTGAGATTTCAGTTCTATTCATATGATAAATTTTAGGTATTTTGGGCCTTTTTGGACTAACCTAGCTGGTGATATTTTCTAGGAAAATAAATATTGTGCCCCCCAAATCAAGATGGGTTGTAACTATATCTCAGTATCTAGTAATGTAAGGGCAACTTGGAAACTATTTTGTAAATAGGGAGTTATACAACTTTGTTATTATATAAAGTTTTGAAAGTGCCATAAAATATTATTAAATATCATTAAAATCATTTTAATTCACTCCAAGAGTCCTGACAGTAGCATCCCGTTTACTCACATAATGCCAACCCAGCTAGTTAAAATCTTAAATGTTCATTTTAAACTTTATTCCGACTTTCAACTAGGGTTTAAGTTCTTCAACTGCGGGAGCTATGTCTTTTCCCTTTCTGTCTCTCTTTGGCATATTTCAGTGATTCATACAGTACCCCTAAAGCGGCTGTCCCCACAGGCAGTATCTGTTGTGGAAGTCCATTCTAACAGCAGGACTTGGTATGTCTCCACATAGTTTAATTAAGAAAAGTCTTCAAAATCATTTGAGTGCCATGTTAGATTTATGGAAGGTGGTAATCGGAAAGTATGTCCACACCACCTATAAACTCCAGGAGACACTGATGCTGCCCTCAAAGCCCCTGTTCAGTCCTTCTATCAGAGTCTTCTTTTTACCCCACAAGAGACCCCCCAGACATTGCTCAATTTTTTAGCTTTCTCCTCTTTTCTTTATTAAGTGAAGGGGCTTCCTCCTTCTCCCTTAAATTCCTTACAGGATTATGTCCCTCAATAAAGTTATCAAAGACATTTGTCCTACAAAGCAACTCACAGAGCAGTTGCTAGGAAGTTAACCCCATGCATTACAAATACATATTGGGAATTTTGATCAAAGAGAGAGAAAAGTGATATTCTGAGTCTTCTACGAATCAGGGTTTCACTTATATTTTGGTGTTATCACTTAGTAGTTGCATGACTTTGGGTAAATGATTCATCCACTTTAATTCTCAGTTTCTCATCTTTAAAATTGATAGTGTTCTATTTATCTTATGTTTGTTGCAGGATTAAGCCACAATATTTGTAATGCACTGGGGATGTGTTTTGTGTTGTGCAAAATATGACCAAAGACTCAGAGTTTTAAAAAACAACTTTGTCATTTCTAAGAACTATATTGAGGAAAGGAAGGTGGGAATGCATACCTGCCTGCAGCTGGCTCAACCTGGCACACATATTCCTTAGCACAGCAAATTTACAGGCATCTCTTACACATGAGCAAAGCCTAAGACTCTCTCCAGGAATTGACTCCTGGTGAGCAGGGAAGGAGGGACACTGGGACATTACTGGAGAAGGAGGTCATGCAATGCCTAACAATAGAGGGAAAGTTGTCATGTAGGCAAAAATGAGGAAATAAACAAGGGCTATTTAAAAGCGATTCTGATACCATATATTTGAAAGAAATCACAGTATTGTGATAGATATGGGTCTATAAATGGGTCTCAGTGTTATCTGCCCAGCGGAGTAAAACACTGAAGATACATAAAGGGACAGCAGTATTTGTTCTAGGAGGTAAACTGTTAATCACTTCTTTGTTAGTTGAGAAGTTAACTTTTAAGCATGACAGTTTTCCGTTTACTGTGAAAGCTGATTTTCTCCCTGTTGGCACAGCTAGAGCTCCCCCAAAATAGTAGGAAAATGTGCATTCTGCATTGAATTTTAAGCTATATAACAACAAGTGGTTGGTGGGTCCAAGTATTTAATTGACTTGATACCTTGGGTTAATTTTGTATGTAACACTTTAGACTATATTGCCTACATATATTCTTTACTAGCAGAAGAAAAATAAGTTTAATTTTAATTCCAATCACATCTGTCAAATAAACATAGGGAAACACGAGGCTTCTTATTAAAATGAAAGTATTGACATAAGACTGATATCTCTGCACGTTTATTCTCATTCTTATACTACATGGCTGGAGAAAAGAGAAACTCAAGAGAGTGCCCTGTGACCTCAGGGAATAGAACTGAGATCACAGTAGTGAGGTACTGGCTAAAGAAAACGGTGCTGAACAAGCATTTAATTAGCCTTAAGTGTTGTCAGCTATTTGGCTGTGATGTGACAGAATTTTTTTTCTCTTTTTCTTTCTTTCTATATTTTTTTTTTCTCTGAGCTTGGTTTTCTTCAGGGAAAAAGGAAATATTGTCACAGATAACGCCACCTACATCAAACTTTACAAACTGGTTACATTTGGCTGTGTAGGGGGTGCGTGGGTACATAAGCTTGAAAATGTATGTGCTCTTACCCTCACCTTTCTAAAATTCCATTTTTAATGCTGGACACCAGATAGCAATCAAATCTGAAGACTCATCATTCAACCAACTAGTGATGGAAAAGATGAAGTGGTTTGCCAGGCATTGGCAAGTGAAACCAGGCCTAGATAAAAATTTAACTTTGTGCTTTTCTTTGCTGTATGACTAAAACTACGATTTTAGTGTTCATCAATTCTATGTCAAATATTGGATATGTTGTATGTGTGTACTTTATTAAACATTTCATTAAACCAGTGATGTCTATATTAGCATAATTTAACAGTTACTGAAATCGAGTCTTAAAAGATTAAGAACTGTGCCTGACATTATATATTAAGGAAGCCACACAAATAAGTCTGACTCATTTCCACTACACCTCAATTATCTTACCCTGCTGAAGAAGGAGGGAGTCCACAAAAAAGTGAATTTGCCATATGTTTGAAGGTTACAATTTTAAGCATCACTATTTTTTATAAATCTTAAGTAGTTCAGTTCTGCTTACCTTAATAACAGGGTCATTCATTGAATGCTTACACACACACATACACACACACACACACACACACACACCTGGAACCGTATTTCTTATTTTTACAGCTTCCTTGGCAATCTATCGGTTGTCATTTGTTACTGTTCTCAAAGTCTATCCCCCTCCTTCTAATTTTCTTTTTCTAAACTTCTCTGGGCTTGGGAGCCGGATGGCTCTGGTAGCATAAGGAATCAAGTAACAACATACACAAGGTTTTGAGTATGGCCCAGTATAAAAATCAGCAGAAACAAACTGAAAGTGCTAAGCATCAGTTAACTCAGACTCTTAAAGCTCATCTAAAGCTGCCAATGTTGGATTTATATCTCCAAGATATCTGCCTCATTAGAAATTTGTAACTCTACAAAGGTCCTTTGAGCCTTTACTCTTCCTCACACAACATTGAGATGGCATGATTAAAGAGAAGTCAGCCTCTCACTATTGGTTTGTTTAAATTTAGGCTGCTTTCTGTTTGATCCAACATTCCTACTCTACCATGTTATTTTTCCCACCACAGGTTCTATTCTCAACCTTTGACTTAATCAAAACTCATTTCTGAAAGCCTTGGCATTGCTTCATCACAATTCTGGCTTATTATTTTGTTTCTAGTCCCTTCTAATTTACACTCTTAGCAGTTCAGTCCACCTGGGTTCATATACCTTGGGAGGTACACACAGGCAGAGATCTTCCAAGATCTACCCCACAAATTAGAATCAAACGGGGGTATTTCAGAGTCTCTTTCCACAACATTGATCACAGAGAAGAGGAAACAGTAAAACTTCTCAAGAGTTCTTCATGTATCCATACTTTTGTATGTTTTTTCCCACTTCCTTTTTTTTTTTAACTTTAGTGTCTGTTTGAAAAAGATCAGAAATAAAATCTTCAAATTTAAAAAAAGTATTTTTTGTAAGCATATTTATTTTTTCAAACATGGGAAGAATCATTCAAAAAATCTAAATTCCCAAGATTATTCAACCTCTGCAATTCCTAGAGGTATTTAAGGACTGACATTTCCAAAGTGAGAGTCCTTTAGCTCATCTGAGCTGCACATGCTAGGAGAGACCATAACCTCAAAGCTGTTGACTAAGAAAAGGATTATTTAGTAAAGGTCTATATTTATGGAGGGTGGCTCAGTGTGGTTATCCCCAGAATAAAAAGATATCTCATGCTTTTTTCACCTCCTCTGGAATTAGGAAAATACCCACCTTCTCACAAAGCCCTGTTCTAGACACACTTAATCTATATAATATCCCTTAATTGCATTTGGCAAGGGTAAATTTTTTTCCTCTCCTAACTCAGGTTTATTTATATTGTTTTTAAAGCACATTAGTCATGTATTTAATAATATTATTTTTTATGGAAATGCAAGGTATTAATTACAAACATATCCTAGCTAATCATTGGAATATATTCAGCAGGACTCCTAAGGAATACCTTGTTAGTATCACTGTGTAGACTTTGAAGTCATAACAGAGCATAACTTCAAAAGAATTCTATGTCAAACCCTCATTTACCCAGAAAGCACTTAATTCAGTGCTTTGAAATATCTGGAATGCTGTCGAAACCCTCCAAAGCCTTGGAGCAGCCACAGTGGAGGCCACGTGCCCACTCTTCCAAGTCCAAGCATGCTGCTCATCTCAAAGCTCCTAAAAATCCTCACTCGGTGCCTCCTGCTCTTATTTTAGAGACATTCTAATAGGAGGAGGAGGAGCTACTGAGATTCTCAGCTCACGTCGCTGAGAAGAGGATAACTGGAGCTGATGTGATGGAGTAAACAGAAGAGGCAGGCCCACAGCGGCAGTGAGGGCGTGGACCATGAATGAGGAGGAGGGGAGTGAGCTGCACAGACGCTGTGGCTTCTCAAATCACACATCAGTGCAGTGTCCCTCCAATCTGAGCCGATTTCAGTTCTGCCTGACACCCTCATGTTCCAGTGCAGGGTTTCAATGACTTACGGGCTCATTTGTCGATCTGTCTAGCACCAAGGGAAAATCAGTAAGAATTAATTCTCATTTCCGTGGAGAACTTGATGGCATGGGAAGACAAAGCAAACAGTCAACAGAATGGTTAAACAGGGGTACACAACAACAAAGGAGTCAGTTCCAGAGTAAACAGTACAAAGATGGATGGGCTGACTCGGGGGCTGTGAATTCCCCACCGCTGGAGATTCTGAACGGCCACTTGCTCAGGCTGCTGTGGAAGGAATTCACAGTCTGGACAAGGTGTGGACTGACTGACCCCATTTAAGTTCCCTTCCAATCCCTAGGTTCTCTGCTTCTACTTTTGACATCTGAATAATATTATTAATAAAATTGAGTACATATTAATATTTATAATAAATATTTCTACAAGTTAATATAAAATCCTTGACCGTCTACTTAACAATTTTTTGACCTTGGATAATTTACCTAAATTCATTGAGAGTGGGTTTTCTTATCTGTAAAATTTGGACAGTAACAGCTAGTTTCCTTGGAGAACTAAAAATATATGTGCAAGGCTAAACATTCATACTGAGTATAGTAGAGATATATCTTGTCCTGTGTTATAAATTCAGTATCGGGTCAGTAAAAGCTTATCTTGTACAGATACACTTATGCATTCCTTTACAATTTTTAAATTAATATTTCTTAATTTATTCATCTAGAGTGCCAATGAAAACCTCACCATTCCCTTGCCTAGCCACATTTTCAGTTACTTGTCAGTGAACAGAAAGCTTAGAAACTTCTACATATTTGTTCCTCAGGTTTACCAGTCTGAAAGACTACTTCATCCTTCATTACTTTGTTTACCTTTTGACTTCAATTCTTTTTCAGGAATGGAAGTTACACATGCACACACAGACATACAAACTCACTCTTTGGTATCTAGCCAACAGAAATACATGCACACATTCTCAAATAATATGGGCAAACATGTATATGGCATCATGATTTATAATTGTCCCAAACTGTAAACTACTCAAATGTTCATAAACAATAGAATGGATAAATAAATTTTGGAATATTCAATAACTGGATATTCTACAGCAATGATAATGAAAATCTACTGCCATATAAACCATACAACTACATGGAGGAATTGCACAAAGGAGAAAAAGTCAAAAGAATACATAATATGTAATTCCACACCTATAAATGGAAAAATAAGAAAAGATATGAAATGTTACAAAAGTATACTATCATGCCTGTCATTTTCAAAGAGAGGAAAAATTAATGTCAGTTATCAAGATAGTAGTTGCTTTGAGAGGAGGAAGAGGTTGAGATTGGGAAGAGTTACAGGGGAGCTTCTGAGATGCTGGTAATTTCCATCCATTGAAAAGTTTACATTTTGGATAATGCATACATTTGTATGCTTGTGGTTTGTACACTATTGCGTTTGCACGTCACACTTCCAAAAAAATGAAAAGTTCTCTATTTTTATCTTTATATCATTTACAGTTAAAATCCTCCAAGTTAAAAGCGCTAATAAAGTACATTTAATAAATGACAGTTTCCCTCTTGGAAGCACAGAAGTTTCTCAGAACAAGCTAGTTTCGTTTCATTGGTAATACTGCACTTATTGTCCCTGGGGCTGGGATGTAGTGTGGACAGATTATCATCTAGTAATTGGCAGCTCACACCCATGCCGGATGTATGTGGGACTCCAGGCTGGCAAAGAAATTTTACTGCTTAAACCTAAGAATGTCAATTTCTTCAAAATATAGATTACAATTATGTACCAGTTTGTATATATTACGTCCCCCTGAAAAAGCCATGTTCTTTGATGCAATCTTGTGGGGCAGACATATTAGTGGGGATTAAGTTGGAACCTTTGGATTAGGTTGTTTGCATGGAAGTGTGCCCCACCCAACTGTGTGATGACTCTGATCGGACAATTTCCATGGAGTTGTTACCCCACCCATTCAGGATGGGTCTAAATTAAATCACTGGAGCCATATAAATGAGCTGACAAACAGAAGGAACTCAGTGTAGCTGAGAGTGACATTTTGAAGAGGAGCTACAGCCAAGAGGGACACTTTGAAGAATGCACAGCAGCTGAGAGAGTAGCTGCAGATGAGAGACAGTTTGAAGATAGCCGTTGAAAGCAGATTCTTGCTCCGGAGAAGCTAAGAGAGGACAAATGCCCCAAGAGCAACTAAGAATGACATTTTTGAGGGAACGAAGCCTAGAGAGGAACATCCTTGGAGAAAGCCATTTTGAAACCAGAACTCTGGAGCAGATGCCAGCCACGTGACTTCCCAGCTAACAGAGGTTTTCCGGACACCATTGGCCATCCTCCAGTGAAGGTATCCAATTGTTGATGAGCTACCTTGGACACTTTATGGCCTTAAGACTGTAACTGTGTAACCAAATAAACTGCCCTTTATAAAAGCCAATGCATTTCTGGTGTTCTGCATTCCAGCAGCATTAGCAAACTACAACAAATTATTTGGTGAAGAAATATATATATGTTTAAACATGTGTAGTTATTAAGAATAAAACTATGTATAGTGGTAGATTAACTACTAGCTCACATATACAACTTTCATCATCATTCTTCTTTACTGAATTCAGTGATGCATATACCTTTTCTTTCAAACTCCCAGAGCTAGATATGAGTCCTATTCATTTATTTATCCCTTAATTCAGCAACTATTATTTTATGAGATTCTACTGTTTGCCACAATCTGTGCTAAGTCCAAATACACAAATCAAAGATATAGACTGCCTTTACGGAGCTTCCAGTATAGATTTTTACAGACAGTGTAAGTGATTCTTTGCAATACAGTGCAATCTACTTTGTATGATAGAATTATTCTCACAGTGTTATGGAACTAAGGAAGAGGGACTCCTAACCTTGTAAGTAGGGGGTAGATCAGAGCAAGGCAGAGAGGCGTTTTAACTAGGAGGTGTCAAGTTGTATTTGGACAGTAAATGAAGAGCAGTTCAAAGGCATTTTTGTCATTCAGTTTATTCTGTTAAATATTAACTATTATTTATTCAATATCCATCATTCAATAAAAGAAGACTTGAAGAAATGGAGTTGGACTACTCTTCAATCACTGAGAGCTGTCATTTTTTGAGAGAGAAAATGCGACAGATCCTTAAATAATGGGATGATGAAATTTAATGCAGCCATTAAAATAGAGCTCTCCTAACAGTGTCTCCACAAAATCAGCAAATCATTACTGAAATGGTGTTAAAACCATAACTCTATCTAGATATGAGACCAACTTAACTCCAGTAGAAAAGGCTTGACCTTGTATTGAGCTCCTTTATTGTTAACAGAACCCATGTTCTACTTGCTGGGGTCTTTAAATAATTTACTAAGCGAACAAGTAACTCAAAAGCCTTAAGAATGTGCCAGAAGAAAGAGATAGATAGAGAGTACTGGGGCAAGGATGAAGAGGTTATCACTGCTGTGGAGAACATATTTTTTATTATGTTTTTCCTGGTCTATAAAAAACTTTCATGTCCTGAATTATGATCCTAGTCTGCAAAACTGGGAATTTTTATGTTCATTTCCTTCACTGCCATTGAGAAACCAAACCATTATGAATCCTGTGTAGTCATTAAAACTGATTTCTGCAAGCACTTCATGTTTAATTAATGTCCATGAATTAATAAATGGCAAAACAATTCATATTTGCAATGTTTTAAGGAAGGAGTCTCAATTTTATGCATTATCTTATTCGTGAACTAACTCTGTTGTAATGTTAGGTAAAGGAGAATTTCTAAAAATAATGCAATATTGTAAATAAAAGGGCCCATGTAAAACTAGCCCTGATGGGAAGACTCAGATATTAGAGAATGGCTGTCTAATGTCCAGACCATAATACAGGAATTAAGAAGGCAGTGCATATCAAGTAGAGAAAAGATTTGACTGTGCCAAAGAGACCACAAAACAAGATTTGCTTCATTTATTCAACTTATTTAATGAATACTTATTGCCTAGTATGTGTAAGCCAATGTTTTAGGTACTTGGAATACATTGACACTAAATCCATACATATCCTTGCCCTCATGGAACTTATATTCCAATAGGAGTAGACAATTCCCAACAATGCCTAATTTTCAATCTGTATGTGGCAGCAGTGATAAAGTGATAAATGTAGGTATTTTATGAATACACTTTTTCCTTCAACTATCATTCATCAGCAAATATCCATTAGATATCTCTTCTGAAAATGGAAGTGGTTTGCACAGAAACTGCTGATTTTCCTGTAGGTTAGAATTGTTTATAAATTCAGAGTGTTTGGGTTGATTAGAATTACAACTTTCTTGGGCAGTTGGCTTCTAAGGATATATTCTTTGTAGTGAAATAAAGCAAAAGTTTCTTCTCTTCCATAAATTAGGAAGCGTGAATATTGAACATGACTTTTTCCTTACACTATTCCCTGTTGGACAGGCTTACATATATCCTTTCATATATGTTAAAGTGTTTGTTTAGGGTAAAATCCAGGAATTTGAATCTAAGGGTCAAAGGACCCTTTGAATTTATAAATGTAATAGATTTAGACAAATTTCCCATTATGGGGACTTCTGAAATTTATATTCCCAATCACAATATTTTCCTGCAGCCTAAACAACACAATGTTTTCAGACTTTTATGTGAAAGTCATGTGCATTGATGGGAAAAAACCATTAAGTCTTTTATTTCCTTCTTAGAGTGAGGTCGAACATGTCATATTTGCAAAGCATTTTTATTTTTATTTCTTTGAACTTCTTCTTCATACCCTTTGGTCATTTTTCTGTTGATTCATTAATCTCTCCCTTCCTATTTCTGGGAACTCATTCCTTTGTGATATGAATTGCAAATATTTTTCTTAGCTTGGCCATTTGTTTTTAGACTTAGAGTATTTTGACATGCATAATATATTTTTCATGTTAATTCATCTTTTTAAAAAATGTATCTTCTGCATTTTCAATCATATTTAAGAGAGGTCTGGATCCCTAGTGGGGATATAAAAAATAAATCTTCAATGTTTTTCTCTTGTATTTTTATCATTTAATTTTTTTACAATGAAATATGCAGTGCACTTTTAGTTCATTGTGAATTCATATTCATTCACATTCATTCCGAAGGAAGAATGGATCCACCTTCAGATTTTTCCAGATTCCCCCCACTGCTCCCAAAACCATTGATTGAATGATCCATCCAATTATGCATTGACTTGAGAGGATATATTTAAAATATAACAAATTATCATATATGCATGGATTTATTTTTAACTCCATATTGCACTTAGTGATCTGTCTAGCTATTTGTGTTAGTTTCCAGGCTGCTAACAAATACCGTGCAATGAGCTGGCTTAAACACTGGGAATTTATTGGCTAATGGTTTTGAGGCTAGGAGAAGTTCAAAATCAAGGCATTATCAAAGTGACACATTCTCCCAGAAGACTGTGACATTTTGGGGATGGCTTTTCTTGGTCCTTGACTTTTCTGTCACCCGAAGGATACCTGGGGGCTTCCCCTGGCTTCTCTGGATTCCACTGACTTCTGACTTTGTCTGGGGTTTTATCCTGTGTGTCAGAATTTCATTCTGCTTCTAAAGGACTCTAGTAATAGGCTGAAGATCCATCCTGGTTCAACTGGGTCATACCTATCCGAAGTAACCTCATCAAAAGGTCCTATTTACAATGGGTTCACACCCACAGGTATGGATTAAGTTCAAGAGCATGTTTTTTCCTGGGGTACCTAGCTCCAAGCCAACACACTATTTATATATCAATAATACACAGTTATGATTATAAAGACTTTAAGATTTAAAATCTGGTAATTCTAGTCCCTTGATACTGCTTTTCTTTTGCTGAAATTTCCTGGGAGTTTTTATATGCAAGTTTTCCCAAGTGAACGTTTATCTGGTCATGTCTCTTCCTTAAGGCATGTGAGAAAAACTACTGGTATTTTTATTTGGATTGTGCTAAATTTATAATAACTTATAGAGAAGTGACATCTTTATGTTATTGAGCCTTCCTCCCCACGAATATTTGTTCAAGTCTCTGTTCATGTCCTTTAAGAGCATTTTAAAGTTTTCTTTATAAAAATATGGCACATTATTTGTTAGTTTTGTCCCTCGAATTTTTACCTCTATAAAGCAATGTTATTTTGGCCATGTTTTTTCATACCATCCCTCTCCGGATTTGGCCTTTTTCTGACTCTAAGTGGAATTTCAGGCATGTGCCATAGCTTCTCTAATCCTTAATGTCCTGAGTACATTTTTACATCAGCAATTCATATCTGTCCATTGTAATAATCAGATCTCCGCGTTTCAATTCATTTTTAAAGTGGCTCACCTCCCCCAGCTTGGACCTGCTTAGACTTGAATGTTTTGGAACTGATGGAGTGTGATTTTGTTTGTTTACTTATTTGTTTCTTGGATCAGTGAGCTCTTTGCCTTCCCCCCTCCCTAGCACTTAGAGGAGAGAGCTCATTGTCAGTTACAATCCAACACACAAGACCAAAGCACACTCTTTCTCTCCTGTACTTTCCTGTGTGTTTTTGTTTTTGTTTGTTCTCAGAGCTCACCCAGAGGCTGCTGCTTTTCTTCTCTGGCCAGGCATTTCAGCCCCTCCCTCAGCCGGACCCTACGCTTCCTACAGCTACTGCCCCCACAGCCTCTCTCACAGGGTTTCCCCTCTCCAGTCCCTGCCAACTTCTTGGCAGGATCTCTTTCAGGAAGCTCAGGTTGATCTCTCCTGTCATTGATAATAGTGATCCTCGGAACACTCCATTCTTTCCTCACCTTTAGCTAAGTGCAGTTTGCTCTCACTGCAAACTTTTTTCTCTATAATAGGACCTCTGCAGACATATTTTCATCTTTAGATAGTCCTGTGAGAGTTAAACATTCGTCATCAGAATGCTAGGGAACTGGTCAGGGTTCCAAGCAGTTTTAAGTGGGAGAATGGCCTTTGTCTCTTGCCCATGGGGAAGGTGGGCTGTTACGGAGATTGGAGTAGGCACAGAATTCCAATAACACTATCCAGAGTGATTTGACCCACTCTTTACTACCCCACCATTTTGCAGGTGAGGAGAATGATCCCAAATTCTGGCAGACGGTGATTACAGACTCAGCTTGTACTACACGTGTTACCTAACAGCTTGCTTTAGGATGTGGGGCTCTAAGCACCTATTCTAGTTCTCCTTTACTTTGGCGTTTCAGCTAAACTGAGACAGAATGAGTCCCACTGCAACATCCAAATACACAAAAATTACTGCACTGCCGAAACTGAGAAACAAAAACAAAATGAGGCTATTGTGATTAAGAATCCTTTGATTTCAGACTGTGCTCCCCTTGTATTCTGGAATACACTGATATTTCTCAGAGGAAAAAATTCTCTTTAAATCTTCTTTCAGTTGGGTTTACTTTAACAAGATCTAAAAAAAAAAAAAAAAAGTGAATGAAAATTAAACAATAATTTTATATTCTTATTATGTTCATGAACATGATAAAGCTCTGAAATCTTTTCTTTAGATATTGTCCACTGTTTTTAACATTTTCTCTTCCAGTTCTAGGGAACACTCCTCTCGTTTAGTTGTAGCATTCTCCAGACTCCTAAGAGCGCTTCAGAGTGACTTGCCCATATACTTGTTTGAAACAATAAAAACAGCATCATTCAGAAACAAGCAGCTGAAAACACTGTTGTGTATCATGTTAACCACAGAATCACTCCCCATCTCATCATTTGATTAATATAAAAATGATTGTATTCCCCCATGCCACTCATGCTGTTTCATTTGTTCAATCATGCTACTTCCATTGCATAGAAGGCTTTCTTCTGACCTTCTTTTGACTGCTCATCTCCCACTCAGCCTTCAGGATTCAGTTCAGGCTATATATATATATACACACACACACACACACACACACACACACAAACACACACACACACATATACATATATGTGTGTGTGTGTGTGTGTATATATATATATATATATATATATATAGATGGATACGCTGCAAAACAGGGCTAAGCTGAGAACACCCTTGCCAAATAAATTTAAAATATAGCAAATGCTAAATGATGGTTTTCTCTATCATAGATGTAGAATATTTTGTTTGAATCTGTTCCTCTTCAGATTGAGAATTTATATATATATATATAGTATGCCCCTATTAGCTTTTAGGCTGAAATATTAAAATATATAAACATTTTATTCCTTTTTATTTTCTGTCTTTAATATTATTGGTACATAAAACAACTGAGGTATCTACACTCTGCAAGTATTGCAGAAAATTAGTACCACAGAGTCTTAATATTTGAAGAAACTCTAAAGCTTATTTAGATAAAATTAGTGCTGAATCCAAGAACTCACTACAGTGCATTCCTGTACAGCATGAACACTGACAGATTGTCACCAGCTCTCTACTTGAACAGTTCACATGAAGAGCAGTAGCCTCTCAAAACTTAGCCCTGTGGGGCAGTTTTAATTTTATAAATTTGTTTGTTACACAGAATGAGCCTAGCTCTCTGTAAAGCTCCCACTTTGTATCAAGGAAAGCTAAAGCCTACCTGCTCTTTTAGCACTTGTAGGTGTATGCCAGCTACAAGTATAGGACTAGATGCTCAGGAAGAAAGCAGACATAAACAGGATTTAGTTCTCTCTTAATTTCCATGCTGCTAAGACAAATACTACACGATGGGTTGGCTGAACACAAGGAATTTATTGGCTCACAGTTTCAGAGGCTAGAAGGCTTGTTCCCTCCCTGCTTTCTGGCTGGCTGGCAATCCTTGGGTTCCTTGGCTTTTCCATCACATGGTGATGCCCACGCCTTTCTCTTCTGGGTTCCCACTGACTTCCTGCTTCTGCCCCCACCCCCCAACCCCGGTGGCCTTTTCTCTTTAAAAAGCCCACAGGAATAGGACTCAGAACCATCCTGGGTCAGTTGGCCTCACCTTAACTAAAATCATCAGAAGGTCCTATTTACAATGGATTCACATCCACAGGAGGAATGGGATTAAGAAAATGTTTTCTGTTTATTTACTTGTTTGTTTCTAGGGTACACAATTCAACCTACCACAAGTTCAAAATCAACAGGAGTTTATAGTCTCATGACAACTTTTCACAGCTTTAAAAACAATTAACGTATGAGAAATATCAGTGTGCTCTCATATTAAGTAAAAATTTAAAAAAAGTACAAAAATCTGAACATATATTGGATTATAATTGTTACAGATAATCTACTCATAGGGAGTTTCACTGAATTATTCTTTTCAGTGCATCCATATGCCTACTTAAACTATTTATTTTTAAATTTAATTTTGACATTGGTCTACTATACATTTTTAAAAGTCATTCTGCTGGTTTGGCATGAGGTATGGAAATTCCAAGAAAGAAAGTTTTAAGGCAATGAATCAGAGATTTAAGCTCAAGAAATTTATGGTAACTTTTATATCTGTTTATATACATTTTCCCAAAATAAAATAAAAATTAATGTCAAAATAAATATAGCATGTATCCTTAATAATAATGAAAATTATTTGGTGACCTCAGTTCCACAGGTGCTCGATGTGAATTTCTCTATACAGAGTGATGCAACTGTTTAAACTCTTAACACACTCTTAATACATTTGGAGAGTATGAATCACAGAATGCAATAGTTCTTCTGTACCCTAACTTATTAAGAATATATCAAAATAAATATATCAAAATAAATATAGCATGTATCCTTAATAATAATAATGAAAATTATCTTGTGATCTCAGTTCCACAGATGCTAAATGTGAATTTCTCTATATAGAATGATGTGACTTTTTAAACTCTTAACACTGTTAATACATTTGGAGAGTATAAATCACAGAAAGTAACAGTTCTTCTGTTTTCTATCCTATTAAGATTATACTTTCAGTATTGTGCTCATTTCTAGAAAACATAAGATGGCTACTGAAAAGTTTGAGAACAACGGATAATAACAAGATGATAAGGCATTTGGAAAAGATTAAGGCAAATGGGATAGTGTGAGACCCATGCAACTGCCTTCATATTGTGGAGCAGCTGTCACCCGGAAGAGTTATTTTTTGTAACTCTAAAGGACAAAGCTAAAACCAGTGCCTGAATTTCATTGGGTAACACATTTCAATTTAACATAACAGGAATCTTCTTTATTGAATCTTCTCCAATATGAAAAAGACTGTTTCACTAAAAATAAAGGTATAATAGCAAGGAATAACGAGATTTGTTTGGAGTCTCTGGAGGGCTGACTTAGTGTCTCCCAGAAATTCAAGGCCACCCAAAAACTTGGAACATGACCTTATTTGGAAATAGGATATTTGCAGACGTAGTTAGTTGGGGTCATATTGCATTAAACCCAATTTCTGGTGTCCCTCTAAGGAGAGGAGAGGACCCAGAGACAGAGAGAGAAGGAAGCTATTGGGAGACAGAAGCTGAAATTGGAGCGCTATGACTACAAGCCAAGGAGCATGTAGGATTTTGGGCAACCACCCGAAGCTAGGAGAGAGCATGGAACAGATTCTCCCCAGAGCCTCCAGAAAGAGCAAACCCTGCCAACACCTTAAAAACTTTGGACTTTTGGTCTCCTGAACTGTGAGAGAATAAATCTGCATTTTTAAAAGCCACCTCGTTTGTTGTAGTTTGTTATGGCAGTCCTAGGAAATGAATACCATTCAAAGAAGGAATTTCCATGATGTGTAGCTTTTAAAGGGAGGAAGGTAGGAAAGGAGGAAGAGGGGGATGATGAAACTGGATGTAAAGTCTACATTTAGTATTTCTCTGATAATGGAGAAATTATGCCAGAGTTCAAAAATCAAAGTAATCTAAACAACCAAAATAATAATTACCCAAAAAACATCGCACTGCTTTTTATTCACTTTTTAAGGGAAAACTGTAATGCAGTTGTGGATTACCTTATAGAGGAATGGCCTTTATAAAATAAAATCCATTGTACAGATAGTTCTTCTTTAGGCCACAAGGAACCACAAAAAAAGGGTTATAACCCCCTGCATGAAACAACTAAAAATTATACAAAATAGACATGAAAACACTTTTCAAGATATTGGACATCAGGAAGAAAAGGGCAGTGATCGCTGCAAGGTGAGAAACACATGAAGTGTGGCCTGTTATTGCCCAACTTACTATCCTGAGAGAGCTCTGAGACCGTGGCACAGTGATGGGAACCCATGTGAAGCCTGGTGGCCTCCCTCATTTGAGGAGACAGAGCTGAGAGCCCAGGGAACCCAAGATGACAAGAGCAAGCCGGACAGAGTAACAGAGAGGAGTGACCTTTTTGTAGAAAGAACTCTGGAAATATGCAGAAGCTCTCGCTCAAGCCTTAAGATGAACGTGGATCTACTGCAGGCAAGTGAAGAAGTCAACCAAGGCAAGTGACTGTACATCTAAAGGATTTGAATGAAAATTGTCTGATGTTGTCATAGGACTAGGCATCGTTGTGTTGTCACCAGCCAGAGAGGAATAGCTCATAATTCAAGGGGCATTAGGTAGAAGTACATTCTAATTAATCTCATCAGAATCCTTAAGTTCAAAAGTTTAGTAGGCAGAACTTTAGGCTAGTAATAAAACCTTAAGCATTGTTAAATACCTCATAGGAGTCTGGGAGAAGTAAACATGAGGGTACAAGTCAGTTTAATGCTAGATTTCTTCAACCTATCTCATCAATCTGTTCAGCTTTACTAACGAATAAGCAAGTAAAATGGCAAGAGGAAGCTTCTGAGGGTGATGGAGAGGTTCACTAACTTGATTTTTGTGATGGTTCACAAATGTATACATATGTACAATTTATTGAGCCTCAATAAAGCTGTTCATAAAGCTCAAATAAATAAATAAATAAAATTTGGGGACAAACGAACAAAGAAAAAGAGTAACGTTGACCTCATATAATGAGTTTAGAAATATTCCTTTTTCCTCATTTATTTTCTGGAAGTATTTATGCAGAATTGTTATCAGTTCTCCTTCAAATGTCTGAAAGGATTCACAATTCACCAGTAAAGCAATGTTAGGATTTCTTCCCTCCCTCCCTCCCTCCTCTCCTTTTTTTCATTAACAGTTGCCCAAGTTACTGATATCCTCTGCAGACCTGAAGCATGTTGCCTTGACTCAATGAGCACATAAGTGAGCTCTTAATTCCTGATGAAAGTTAAAACCACTGAAACCAGTACAAACAGCCATAGACAGAACTGCTCACACTTGTCCTGAATCCACTGACTTACCCAATCCAAATGGAACCAGGAAAGAGATAAATTACTTGGCTTATGAATTCTCTCTCAGAATAGAAAAAGAAAAGAGCAAATTTGGCATTGATTGTTTGAATTACTCAGCTTTCACTAGATTGTTCTACAATAACAAACAATCCCAAAACCTCAGTGGCTTAGAACAAACAAAGTTATGGATGTCAACTGTAGATCATTATGGTTCTGCTCTAGGCTGAAGTGGCATCCATAACTCAGACAATGATCTTCTTATGCAGAAGGGAAAGGGAGGTGTTGGAACCACACCTGGCACTTAAGCGACTATGCAGAAGTCACATACTTCATTTCTACTCATACTGAATAGGCCAAAGCAGGTCACATGGCCAAGTCTGATGTCAATGGGCAGGGGTGTCTCATCTTCTTAGAGGGAAGGCAATGAATAACTGGGAACAATAATAAAAATCTACCACACACGCCAACACACAATATAATTGCTTGTGTAAGACTGATCACTTGCCTTTCAATTCTATCTCTGTGATCAATAATGTAATATTTCATCCTGGAAATGCTCCGTAACTTTGCTTTTATGTTACTGCTCATTTCCATCACAGGGCTACTCAAGCTGAAAGCCTTCAGGTAGAGACAGTCCAGACACAAGCAAAATGATCCTTCCTTTACATGTTTGAAAGCCATCCAATCTTGGTGGATTTTCCTCATTTGGAACATGTTTAGTGAATGGCTAATGGAAAATACATGGAGATTACCCCATAAGCTAAAATATTTATTTATTCAATAGCAAATCTATGCCAGTCTGTACTATATAATTCACCTACATTATAATATTTCATTCTCATAGTAATCTTGAAAAGCAAATATTTTATTCTATTTTACAAAGATACCAAGCCTTAAGATGTTGTATCATTTGGTGTCCTATAAAGAGCTAAAGGAGAGAGAAAAATCAAATTAAAATCTAGTACTATTGATCATTGTTTATCAGCTTTCTCATCTCTAAAATACGGTGTGAGGACTCTTCAGATGTCTTTTCCCTGTCACATATGGAGTAATCGTTTACATCGATTATATGACTAAAATAATGTACAGGTCATTAATTTTGCTTCCTACAAAGGTGAAATCTCTAAGCCTCAGTGACTTAACACAGTAAAGGATTTTGTGGTCCTTATGTACTGTCTGGTGCAGGCAGATGATCATCCTCTATCATCTAGCTACACCATCTGGAACACTTGGCCCCAAGATTATCAGGGCAAAGGAAGCAAGAGGAAAAAGGCACACGGGCTTCAGCCTGCATATGAATCCTGTCACTTTCATTCAAAGCTCACTGAGCAGAACTGGCCACATAATCTCAGCTAACTGTAAGGAAATGAAAGAGCGCCCATGGAATATTTGTAGAACAGGAACTGTCTCCACCAAACACGATAACCATAGACAGAAACAATTACTTTATATTAAATAAGAATCAAGAAAAGCAGTTAATTTTTTCATGTGTTTGAATCTTAGCACCACATATCCTTCAGAACACAAAATTGTGTCTCTTACAATTAATAAAGGCCCTGAGCACACATTAGTCCTTCACAAGTTTTAAAATGAATTCAGAAAATTATAGATTTGTATCCTGTGCCATAAACTTGGATTATGGACTAGAAGATAGTCAATAGAACAAAATAAAATTGATATTCACGTTAACATCACAAATTGTAAAGTCTTCTGACTACTCAAATGTGGAAATTCTGAAGTTCTCTACCAAAGCTGATATGAAGTGCCCTGATCTGAGAGATAATTAGGCTGTGGCATCTGGGTCTATTTATATGTAGATTCGTTCCTGTATTTATTTTCATAGGAGTCTAGAATTCTAATATTTTAGTTTAATTTTTAACTTTGAAGGGTATTTATAATGCTTATTTTGTTATCCATGTCTAGTATAGTGCCTCAAGCTTTGTGTTATTCTCATAACAAGTGAGTTAAGGAAATAAAATAACCCATTTTTCTCTTTCCATCATAGCTGTTCATTTATTCTCTTCTCATCAAATGCTCCTCCCATACAAATATAATATTTATTGAAAAGAAAATACTAATTAAGTGAACAAAATAACACTGAGTTAAGGGTGCAAACGGCACACTTTCTATCAATGCCAAATTTGAAACTGAGGTTAATGATCAGTTCCTAAGCCAAATGAAAAAGTAGAGTCTGAGTCTGAATAGATGGCTTAGAAAAGGTGCTCAGAGAACAAAGCAAGATGGGGAGAACATGCAAAGATATTATATGTTATAAAAATCAGATTATCACTCAGATCTAGCATATAACAGATAGAAATGTGATTATTTCCATACCTTCAAACCAGAAGAAAAGATACAAGAATGGGTGAAATTGAAATATTCATGTCCAAATGGGGTGTTAAGAAAGATGTACTGTGATAAAAATGGAATTGGGCCTGGCATCATATCTCAGAATCCTGCATATGAATGCAATTCTACGTTTATACATCCAGAGTTGTACTGCTCCCAAGAATCTCTGCATTTATTATATGAAGTTTCTTGGTATGCTCCAACAGGCACTAGAAAGTGAAAGAGGAAAGCTCCCAGAAATAAGGTAGGATTCTGGGTGTAAAAGATTATGGCATCATCCTAAATTCAAAATAGGAAATGGTTAATCACCTCCAACTTCTCTAGGAGACTGTCAACAGTAAGGACTTCATTTCAAATGAAAGAGAATATGGCATTAAATAAAAATTATAGAATACCTCTATAGTCCTCTACAGGATATATATAGACAGTGGAAGAAGAACTCATCAACCTTTCTGCAGAATGGATTAAAATATGTACATTAATTTCAGCATGTTTGCAAAATGTAAAATATGATAACATTGGGACTTTACCAAAATTAAATCTCAATGTATTTAGAATTTTATTAACATTCTGATAGCTTTAATAGTACAAACATAACCAGTAAAATTTGAACTGGGCCCAGCTGCCATAGTATGCATTTTGCTTACATTATAATACATAAATTCTGTTTCAGTTTACTGGTTAGATGAGCAGAGGATTTTTTGCCCATATCTTGAATTTGCCAATTTAACAAGTTATTCACTTCAAAGGGTAAAATCGCAGAATTGTTATTGTTTTTGATTCAAAATAGATTGGCTTCCAGTGCAACAGGTTTTCAATTAAGGAAAATCCAAAATTAGGTTTTAGCTCCACCCAATGGATTTTAATTACTAGTGGAGCAACGAATATCATTATGTGTTAGTGTTTCACTTATATTATGAACCCCAGAACCATCCCGAGGTTAGTTGCTTCTCCTATCTTTGTGCCACCATTTTCCTTTGAATTGTCTATCTTTAGGCCTGTCACACTGGAAATTATTTGTTTACATTCCCATTTTCCCTATTAAACTGGGAATGTAGGGCTGCCATATTGTTTAGTTTTATATCCCCTATACATTACACACTGAATTGAACTGATAGAACGACAGCGACACACCAGAATAAACCATCTGAATGACCTCACTCCAGGTAGAACCGTGTGTTCATTGACACTTTAACCGATTGGGCCTTTTGTATCCATTTCACATTTGGGAAGGTAATGGCAAATCTATATTTACTTTGGTCGATATCTAACTGTTCCCGAAACACTGTAGAGACAGAGATACCCTTATTGACATATTGTTTCTGTGAGCAATTATACTTCCTTTTCAGTTTCCAATGGCTGCAGTGAGATGACAATAAATAAAAAGCAGATGGTGCTATACAGAGAGTTTGGACATTTGATTGCCTTGTAAATAAACAAGCTGGCTCTTGTAGAATTATAACGTATTTTAGGTTATTATTTTTTTGTCATTCTTTGGAGATAATACAGGGGTTACAGCACCTCAATGCTGAAGCAGTAGGCTGAAATGGGGAAATATTAGCCTACTTTGTGAATGGGTCACCTCAAGTTCAGATGTTAGAAAAGACTGAATTTTAGAAAACATTTAACGATTTCTTAATAATTTCTCCCATTCCCTAGTTTTAAAAAAATAGTGTATATGGGCCCTCTCTCCATACATTTTGATAAATTTCACGTTATTAAACTACAAAGCAGATGGCCTCCATTTAAAGAAGCTTTGTATAGATTATATGGATAGATTGTCGTCTAAATTACCTAGATAGATGGTAAATAGATAGGTAAATAGTTCCATGCACATTTGCATACCCTTTATCTGGTATCAATAAGAAGTCTGAAATTAAATATCATAATCTCCATGTAGATGTAGAAACAGAGGCATAAAGATTTTAAGAGACTAAGCCAGGATCACACAGTTTCAAGTCTGCACTGTAAAGGCAGGTGTGTGTGATTCCCTTCCTTTTTCCTCTATACCATGTTACCTGCCATAAGTTCCGGTACTATGGAGTGATAAAACAAGATTATGTAATTCACTACCAGGTTGAAATATATCCTTCTGACCTCAGATTCACAAAAAAGAGAGTTTCAATTGTGCTAATCAGTATTTATTAAATAAAAGGCTATGCTAAAACCATTAACTTTCCCTGAGAAAGTACACTACAGACCCTTGCCAAGTTTACATGGTAGATTTATATCTGTGCTCTATATTTTCCCAAAAACGAGCACACTGAATTGGCCCAATACACATAGCTGTGTATCTATCTGAAGAAGAGGCTGTGGAGATTGGGCGAGGAGTGGTCCCAGGCATTCATTTAACTGATTAAAAATCATTCAATTGACCACATTTTGGTGAAAAGTCTAGATTTGAAATGCCATCCATTCCCCTTTCAATCTAAAATTTGACTGTTGTTCTCTGGGGTGATGCACCAAAACAGAAATATTCTCTATATGATAATTTTGTGAATTTCCTATTTACCACTGAGGATCTCATCTCCAGTTACATTGAAAAATGCTGGGCTTCTTTCCCTACCAATAAAAGGTGTGTGTGTGTGTGTGTGTGTGTGTGTGTGTGTGTGTGTGTTTATGCCTTTTACTTCAAGTGAAAGAAATATTATATATATAAAGTTGATGTATATTTAGTTCATATGTTTATAATTCAAATAAAACTGTAGCCATATAGATACAGTTTGATAAGCTAAAGCATAAAATCAGTACAAAATAGAATATTGAAACCATTTCTGAGTGAGCTAAAGAAACACAATAATAGGTAGATGGTCAGTATTTGCAGGCTGCTCCTTCCCCTCTGTCTCATAAAAGGGAAGGTTTTTTCAGTCATGAACAGCCTTCTTTGTTTTATTAGGTAGAGGAGAGGAGAAAGGCAGAGGATGAGAGCTGGCCAAATGGTTCTCCTTAAGAATAGATACAGAGGGAACAGAGGCTGCTTATGATGTGGTAATAAACAGCAGAAGAGTGGAGAACAGCTGGGCTTGAAGCTTCTCTTGTAGACAGGGAAGATTATATGACCAATTATATGAAGAAGGTGGCTGTAAGGAGAAACATTTAAAAAAATTTAATCTTTCAGTGTATTTTGCAATAACTCTTTTCCACATATTTTGGTGACTTTGTATAGTCTAAACATTTTTCAGTTTTTATTTTTGAGTTTGAATTGCATTGCTTTGTCTCACACACTAAGCTGTTAACTGACCTCAAGTTCACCCATTTTTATTTCTGTTAACTTTGGAGGATTGGCATCTAGGAATTTTAGATCAAACAAGCATTGTCTAGCTCAACTGCATCAAATATACATTTCAACATAACCACAAGATTATTGATTGGGTTTAAGGTACAAAGAAGAAGAGGTCAACTCCATATAACCCATGGTGTTTCTTTTAATCCACCTCAAAATGAGTAAAAATTGTGCAAACCACTCTACCAGTTGGAATTATGACTTTTGGATAATGAGCTTTCAAGACTGGATGTGTGGAGTAGAACACCAGATGTACATAGCATTGGATTAGGGCCCCTGATTGAGAAAATCTAAAAACGTCTTGGAATCTCAGGCTAGAGATCAGAATTTAACCCAGATTTCAGGAACAGATAATTTCATAAGACACTTGAAATCATTCCAAGAGGAGAAGAGGGAAAACTGGATTGGATTCAGATCTGATCATAATAAGGCTTTAATAGATAAATGTGGATCTACTGGAGACTGAGCGTCTGTGGTAAATAAAGAGTCAATCCACCACTGTAGCTCTTTGTAGGGACCATCTATGCCACAGATGGAGAAACTCATAGGGTTCTTCTCTCATCTGAACAAGAGATAAAGAAAACGTAGACTAAATCAAAGGCCGGGAAAATGGTACTTGAGGAAGACTCTACATAGATAGAATGTGAGAAATGAGAAAAAGGGAGAGGGCCATGTTTGCTTCCTATTTTTGGCTTGGGAGCCACGGTAGATTGTGGCATCATCAATAAAGTCAGAAATACAAGGATAAAGACAAATCTGCGATAGGGCTGATAGAGGTAAGAAAAAGGTAGCGATGGGACTGCTGTTTTGAACATACAGTATTTGATGTGACTAACACATCCACAGATGTTTTCTATTAGAGCATTAGTGAGTCTGAAATCTTGTAATTGGTGGCATAATTGATAAAGCATAAGATTAGAAATGACCTGCTTAGGAAGATGTGGTGCAATGACAAGTTGAAGATGCTAAAGAACTTTAAGGCCTTTTCAATTCTTTATGGAAAAAAGAAGTTCTTAGCCGAGTAATATCTGAGAAATTAGCATTACATAGAAGTCCTTTAATTTATACCCATATCACTTCAAGTATTTCATTACGAACAGTGTACAAGTGTTTCATAGTTTCTCATCACTTTGGCTGAGTTGAGATCCTGGGTCAGCAAATCGCTGCGTGAACTTGTACAAGGGACTTAACCTCTGGAGCTCCAATTTCCTTACTCATAAAAATGGATACAAATACTTAATCTTTAAGATTGCCATGATGATTAAATCTTCTGAAGTATATGAAACAATTACAGAAGTGTCTGGGAATCAACAATGAATGCCTATTTCTACTTTTTCTACAACCCCTCCTCCTCTTCCTTATTGTTAGGATTCTTGTTCTTGTTGTTGTTTGAACCTTACTCTAGCATATAGTTAGCCCTATCCACCTGTTCATTGAACAGGTTTTGCTATATTTTAATTTTATCTATGGTGAATTAAAATTACCACTGTGGTTCAGACCAATCAAGGTGTGAGTTCTATCACTGAGCAGAATCTGCGTGACCTCAATTAAGTTATTTAACCTTTATTATCCTCAATTTCCTCACTTGTAATATAGAAGCAATAACATATCTATCTTACAGAGTCATAGTGAGGATTACACAAAATAACATGATATGTAAAGACTGTAGAAGGATTCCTGAGTTAAAGAGCTATGATTATTATTTTCATCATTACAGCTCCATCCCTGTATTTATTTCTGGGATGTAAAAAGATAGCTGCCAAGATGTCATCATATAAGGATGAGAGGGTGTACCTCTTCATTTAAGTGTGATTTCTTTGGGACACTGGAATGACTTGGATGCTTCTAGAGAACAAATAAAGGAACAATTTTGGTGATTTAAGCAAAAATTGCCCTACCTGCATTGAACATATTGGATTCTGGAAATTTGGCTCTACCCAAAATATCATTCTGCCAAAGCATAGCAAATTCAAATAGTTTCTCTAAGTTTTTTCTGCAATAGCTATCATATATCAGCTTAGAGGCAGTTGATCTGCAACAATAATATGGAAATATATTCCTAAGGCACCAGAAACTGTTAGCATTTTAAATAATTCTGTAGGTGATTTGTACAACTATACTTAATCATTTTAACTTTCTTCTTTCTCTCTCACTTCAAGTTATAGGAGGGCAATTCATTGCAGCCACCCACATTATAGCACTGTCTTCTCACACTGAGAGCCATTACCCTGCAGCTTCTTTGAGTTAAAAGGAACAGTCAATAGTTTACCACAAGCTCTATATCAATAAGAATATTTTTAATAGCTCTCTAGTGTTTCTGGAAATAGGTGATAGTGAACAAAGTCAATATAGATTTGTTTTTACTCCCTGTCAATATGAAATGGAGGAGGGGGATAAATGCCTGGAGGGTATGCAATGAAAAAAAAGTTTCAATTTTTTATTGGATAGCCCGAAGGAGCCCTCCACTGTCCATGTGCACACACACACGCACGCACACACATGCACACATTATCAGTCCTATTCCACAGTGGTGAGTTTCTGAATAAGTAATTTCAGGGTTAGTAAGTTGATACTGAGTTTAAATTATCTGGATGGTTGGAAACCATTTGTCTTGGAGAAAATAAATTATTAGTAGGGATACTTATTGGTATTACTGCGGGTCATAAAAATGTCTAACAAGGGGTATTGAATTTCCAGCATTCTAGTTTGTCAGTCTGACATTTCCAGTGTCCATGAAGACACATATTTGCCCTGGACCAAATTATTATTTAACCAAACTGTGCTGGAATCCATCAACTGAGAGCCTTGACTGGTTACTGGCTGATCTGATAAAACAAGTCCATGATTAACTCAATAAGGTATCTTTTCGCAAGTAATATATTTTAGTTTCAACAAGGACCTTCTTAAGATAATGTTTATCAAGCATATCCAAAGGTGGGAATTTCAGGTCCAAGACACAGAGATATATCTTGTTTAGGAAAACCTCGTTTCTGCCTGAATATAGGAATGGCAGAAGACAGGCAAAGGCTTAATATTTCCAAAAATATCATCGCATGGAATCGAAGCACAGGGACTAAATTTTAATAATAAAAGGAGAAGAGACTGGAGAAAACAGCAAGTGAAAGGAACAAACCTCCAAAGGTCTGTGCTGAATACATTCAGATAAGTATTCTGACATCATGTGGCTTCAATGAATCTGAAAGATCCTGTAAATCTTGAGAGATTGAAATGTCTTTATTATCTAGTTCCATACCCGAAGCAGTACAAAATACAGTGTTTTAATATGTCAGAATGTTAATGTTATCTTTCAATTGTAGGAGAAAAAAGTCTACATGAATAGGTATTGATTTCCTGACTAGGTGCTACTTAGCATTTTACCTGGTGTTAGTAACTGATAAACCTTGCAAGGGATTTCATTATTTAGATTCTCTCAGCCTTGCACTGACGACTCTAATGCCAGGTCTTTTACTGGTGCTTGTAATCAGATGGACTTCAAATTAAAAGCAATGAAAATCACACTAGTCTGTCTCGTAGACGAGATGTTATTAAGAGTAATGGGATAATGCTATCAGAGCTTCATTTCTTAATGCTTGGTTCTCAGATTTCCTGAAATAAAGTCATAATTTGTTATTATACCACTACATATTCTGTGGCACAAGTAAGACACACTAAAACCAGATAGTATAGGTAAGAGTCCATAAAATTAGAATGATGTATTTGAGAATAACCTTATATTTAATGCATTACAACAGACAAGAAAAAGTTAGATGCAAAATTATAGTTCCAAGATCACATATTAGTGACATCTGAAGAGGACTCAAATCTCCTGATTTCCAATTTACCACCTTTTTTCTACTGCAAGGCTCTGCTTATCATGAAATCCCCCTTATTCAGAACCCTACAGTGCCTTCTTATTCCTTCAGTTGTACATGATATCAAAATATCATTCAATGATGTACTTAACTCATCCATGTTATCATTAAACTATACATAGAAATGATTTGCAAGGAGCAGGATGGTAAGCAAGCTGCCTCCACAAGTGCCTCTCTGACTCTCAGTTGCATGTTTATGGTCCTAAACACTCCTCAAGATAGCCAAAAGAAGTGACAAGAGGGTCTGTTTACAACTTCTTGAATTACGGATTCAGATTAGATGTGGATATATACATAGCTCAGAATCTCTGCCCTTCACAGTTTTCCCTTTCTCAAACAAAAAAAAGGATACATATTCATTCTATTTCTTCAAATAGGACACTGTGGGCCAGAAGGTCATTAGTAGGACTAATTGCGTAAGATTTCTTTGCAGGCTAATGGACTATGTGTGGTGAGGGTGGTGGGGGGTGGTAAGGGAGTAGGAAATGCAGAATTCTTTAAATTTGTTTTAACTCATGAGTGTTCTGGTACAATAATGTATTTATCATTTTGATTTACCTTTTCAAATGTCCCTTCATTTTGAGCAACAAGTAAAAAGGAGCAATTGGCACAGATTTCCCCATGTAAGAAACAGCACATTCCCAATCCAGTTACATTCTTTACTTTTCACTGAAAACGAGTATCGTCAATTTCATTTGTAGTTCTTTGTGATCATCTCAATAAGGACATCTTGTAATAGCATGCAAGGCTCTTCTATCCCCTTTTCATCATTTCTGTAAGTTAAAAATAGATGAAATAGCTTCTTGAAACAACAAATATTGAAATATGCCAAGAGACCTAAAATAAAGTGGGGAGAAGAAGAATCAGCTACTGTTTATAAAAGACAAATGATTGAGGGCAGGGCATGAATACAGAAAAACAGGCTGAAAATAATCAAAGCAAAGCAAAGCAAAACAAAACAAAACAAAACAAAAACAAGCAAGAAAAAAAACCACAGTGATTGTCCTTGCTAAGAATTGAGTATATACCAGTGGTTCTCAATATGGATTGCTGGGTTATAATTCAGTAGTTTTGGAATGTGCCTATGAATTTGCATTCTAACAAGTTCTCAGTGGATGCTGATGATGCTGGTTGGGGCCACATGTTGAGAACCACCTGTGAGTATGTATGGAAGCCTTTCCAGTCCTGGAGGCAAGTACAATGGCACTGGACGAACTGAAACTTGTGGGGTGAGAAACTCTGGAAGAACCAGAGTGGCTAAGAGATGCATTGGTATAAATGGTGCAGCTGCAAGCAGTAGATGTGTTATCTCCAAGAACCCTGAGCACATGATCACTTAACAGTTTGGTGACGTTGGGCAATAATGCATGAACACACATCTATAACCAAGTTATCCTTATTTTTCATTTGAGCACTGTGGGAGCCCAGGGCCCAGGCCTCTCCCTGATGCTGCGAAATCCAAAAAGCACACAGCAGCCTGTGCGATCTAGGTCAGCTAATGTTTAAGCTTCCTAAGGAGGGAGGGATGTGCAGATGTTCAACATAAGCTAGGCACCAGGCTCCCCTCTGTGTAGGATGGCAGCACGTGCCTTGCACTTATTTCTCCAGAGTCTTTGAGGTGATATCTGACACTCTGAAAATAGTTAATCTTTCCCCTATGTCACAAGACCCCCTTTCACGTATCTATGTCCTCATGCTCTTTGGAACTTCTTTGTTTCTGGCCTCTATAACTGGCCTTGCTAATCCCTGCCTAATTGTGGAGTACTTCACATTGGGCTCTGCACTGGCTGCCGTCAGAGCATCTTGACCGACTTCCCACTTCACTCCTGTAAGTAAGTTCCCATAATAAAGTTTATGTCATGCTCCCTGGAGTTTCCTTTGGCCTTCCTGCTGGACCAGCCCATGTGGACTGAAACAAGCACAAGACACACAGAATATTTACTCTGTGCTTGGTATTGTGTTATACTGGAATACAGAAGAAAAAGGCCCTTCTCCTCAGTCTATGTCTCCAGCAGCTGCCAGTTTATAGATGGGATAAAGATGTAAACATAGAAACACAAAAGCAAATGATTCTGTGTGTGTGTGTGTGTGTGTGTGTAAGTGTAGGTATGTATGAATCAATGCATCCTACTTCTTCACAGTATGGTTTCAAATGTCACTCCCTCTGTGAGAAAAAAACTTTCCTTATAGCCCACTGGTGGGGAAGTTACGGCCACATTTCCCAGCCCTCACCTACCCTCCCACCCTTTTCTACTGTGTGTAGATGTTTCAATATGTTTCCAGTCCACAGCGTGGGGGAAGATGTTAGGCCTAATGAAAGGCCTGACCATGCCTTGAACCTGGATGTAGGGGACAAGTAGCCCTAGATGCCTACGGGTTGGGAAAACTCAATGGCAGGGTCCCTCTCCCCAAGCCCATATAAGTATTTCACCTTAGCAGCATAGTTTGGTCTATCCTGTCTGATGCAAAGTGGGGAATGTGGAGCTGCTGGCCACTGACTCTGACCTGAGTAGTTTGGCCTTCCGGGGTGACTGGCCATGACTGGATGTCTTCTCCTCCTCTTTTGGACCATTTGTGATGTGTAATTAATAAAGCAGTCATTTGCTGAAAGTTTCTGTAGTGCCTGAGACTGTGTTCTCACTATGCATCCTGTAGCAACTCACTCCACAGATTTTGGTGCACCGAGCAGAGAGCATGGGAAAGCATAGGCTGCATTGATTTTTCAGCCATTCTTTTTGTTGCTGTTGCATTCTTTTTGTACAGGAGCATCTTGAACATTTGCAGACGCCTGCATTTGGACCAAGAGTTTCCCAGACATAGTCCGGCACTGCTCACCCTCCAACAGGCAGCTTCTGGCAAGCCGTTAGGACTTGGTGGAAGCAGAGGGGATTGGCAAGAGCTCCTGTGAAGTCAGAATTCCCCATTGTGCCCTGGGTCTTGGGTGGTCAGAGTGCTCCCCCCAGCAGTGCCCAGAAATAAAGTGTCATCAAATGGAAGTGTTGCATTCAAGATCTTGCTCACTTGGACCCCAGGGAGAGGTATGCTCGCATGAGCAGGTGATGGAGACCACCCCCTCAAAAACAGTCCTGTCGAACCCTGCATTAAGAACCTGGCTATAAAGATGCCCCACTAGATGCTCAGCTCTGGTTCACTGATGGATCGGCCAAGCTGAAGTCATCTGGTGTCCACTGGGCAGCAGCCACTGTTTCCCTTCCCTTGGAGAAACTATTTACCACCTCTGGCACTGGAAAAAAATGCCCAATGGGCTTAACTGCAAGCAGATCTCCTAGCCCTGGAACACTTGGACCCAAGTACCCCCATGTACCTTTTACTGATTCATGTGGCATCGCCAGTGGCTTAGCAGTCTGGTTAGGTTCACAGAAGGGATGTGATTGGAGAATCCAAGATTCCCAGTGTTGGGAAGGAACTTCAGAAACACTTGGCACCTGGAAGGGCACCATCTGTGTCGCCCACGTTGGTGCACAGCAAGGGCTCATATCACGAGGAACATCACTGGAATGGCCTTGTCCATAAAGGATGCACTGAGCTGCTTTTCACCCCTGATGAGGCTGCAGATTGTCCTGGAAGAGAGGAGAGGATGAGCCCTGCAGGGGGCTGAGGACAATGAACCTACCCTCAGTGACACCCATGGAATAGCTGAGTTTCCAATGGCTGCTTCTGCTGCTGGGTAGATCCACCACTGAACTGGACATGGAAATTCAGACACCATGAAATCATGGGCCCAGGAACATGGGGCACCTTTCTCATTAAAAGAGGCCCAATCTGCCATGTGCCAATGTGAGGGATGTTAACAAGTCAGAGCCAAATAAAAAGGGCATTTGGGAGCTATTGTCAGAGGGGCTGTACCAGGTTGCTTATGGCAAGTGGACGACATCAGGCCTCTCCCACTATCCCAAGGTGTGTTCTACACCTTAGTCTCCATAGACACCTCGTCAGGCTATGGCCTTGTCTTTTGGATTTGTTGTGCAGATTCAGTAATTCACAGGATACCTGGGAAGAGAGGCTCTGCCAGCCCTTTGGGGACCCAGATGGGCTCTCCTCTGACCAAGGTCACCACTTTACTGCACCATCCACTCAGTGATGGGCCAAGACTCAATGGAATTACATGGACCTTCCACATCACCCACACCCACAGGAACCACATTGTGTAGGACTTTAAAGGCCACCTGAAAAAGGAGCTTTGATTTCTACACCCTGAGAACTCTCTTACCAGATGGACTGTTTGCCTTACTTGGGTCCTCTGGAAGCTGAACTTGCAGTTCCCTGGAAGGGAAACATGGCCTCATCCTGCTTCCTAGCACAGGGAGGGAGGAGGGTGGAGGAGGAGCCCAGGCTTTGCTTCACATCCACCCTTACACCCCTCAAGATGAGGACTAGCCCCGAAAGAGGGAACAAGGACACACCACTTGGGACTCTTCTTTTCAGTCACTGTCAGGTGATCCACCCACTTTTTACCCCAATACACCCACCATACAATTCCCAGGACGGTGGGAGGTTATGGCCACCAGGCGGAGGAATGGGATGGCAGAAGCAAGTCTAGAAGTGCTTCACACATGTAGGGTGAACCCTGATGTAAACAGTGGGCTGAAGTTGACAGCGTAATTATAATAAATTATTTCTTGACTGTAACAAAAATACCACACTAATGCAAAATGTTCATAAGGAAAACTGTGTGTGCAGTGGGGGGTGGGGTATATGGGAACTCTTTACTTCCTGCATTTTTCTGTAAACCTGCAACTGCTCCAATAAAAAAAAAAATTTAAAAAATTTCCCTCTCCTTTTCACCAATTTAAAATCAGCATCTTTCAGAAAACTTAGTTCAAAACACATTTGCCTTCAGAATACAAGTCTGAGAGAGAGATACATATAAGCTGTATTTCCCTAGGAAATAGAGAAAAGTAGTATCTCCATCAGTCAGACATTTGTATGCACACCTACTTCCATATTTGGCTGCAGCGAGGTACATAGGGCTTTAGTTAATGATGGCAAGCAGCTTGCAATGGGTGTTATTTATATGGTTACTGGCAATACAGATTTGTCTTTTTACTCAATTATATTGATTTCTTCTTGGATTGTCTTTTTATGTACAATATTGTAGAGGTGGTTTAAACTGGTTTTTAAAGTATTATTTTCACTGGCATTTTATTTAAACAATAACATAATCAATTGCCTTGCTCTCTTCCAAGAAACTAAATGCAATATAATCAACTATAGCCAGGCCTATAAATATGGAACACATTGGTCTAGCCTGCATATTTTAAAAGAATATTATATGGAACATTTTTTGTGCCTTTTCCTACTGTTTTAAACAAAGAAATTCGGATATAAATTTGGCATTCAAAGGAAGACAGTTATCTTAAATTCATGGATGAATGTCAAATGGTTTTATAATGTTGCTTTAGAAATTTAAAAATACTTGATTAAAGTTAACTAAAGAAGGTAATGAAGACCTTAAATATTGTGAATGTGGAATCCTCTTGGTCACTTTTATCTAACTGTCTCTCTTTCTTTTTCTCTTATTGAAAATACCTCCAATAATATCTACCACCAAAGAGCTACTCATGTATAATATTTTACCTCTTTTCCATCCATTTGTGCCTACTTCATCCTTAAAGTGCCAAATGGGTTGTGGCTATGGGGTTAAAGGTGATGGAGTGGAGGAAGGGTTCTCGGCCCTCTTTCCCCCATATTTGGATCTGATTGTCATAAAGGAATCTACCTTTATCAGTATTTATTTACTTGAAGATTATTCTTTATGCTCTGTCCCCACATTGCTACTCTCCCTTTGTTTATTCATTTATTATTTCACCCTTTTGCCAATTCTGTGCTTTTATACCTAATATCACACAAATTCATCTCTTCCTCTCATTCTTCTCCTTTATTCATCTTCTTTTTTCACAAAGCACTTAGGAAAAGAGAAATATCTAGGGCATGGTTCTCATGTTGTTAAATAAAGTGACAGACATGAGTTGGTGTTCAATAATATTAATGGAGAAATAAGAAAGGGGATGGGATACTGTGAGTCATTTTGAGTGAAAACCTCAAAAGAAAATACCCAATATATCCTCCGGTGAGTTGATTTCTTCAATAATAGTGATATTAAACAATCATCTGTGATCAGCAATTGTGGTGAGACCACCTACAGAATAATAAAGAGGAAGGTAGTCAACATTTGTTGTGTTCCCTTTATTTTTCAGGCACTTTGCCAGATACTTAGGATACTATGATAAACATCATAAAATTCTATCACTCAACATCTAACACCACTTCATTCTCTCACCAACTCTCTATCCACCCTGCCTCACTCTTGATGGATGAATAACCTCATGTCTTATGTGTGTAGTTGTGTGTGTATCTCAATATATGTTTATTACTAAAATATAATATTTAAGACCCTCTTTCAGGAACTAGGGTTAGAATTGGTGAGAATATTGGCTATTGTCATTATTTTCTTGTTCAACTAAAATAGGCTTTCTTTATTTCATTTTTATTTGTTGCCTTATGCTAGATTTTGTTGAAACAAATGATTGGGCTACAAAGAAGTAAAATGTATTTTCTGGAATTTCAGTTGGTTATAACACAATGATTCTGGTTTATATGGACAATTTTGCTGAAAGGAAAACAAGAACATACAAAAATAAACAAAAATACAAATAGACATCCTCCCTCACCTGAAAAAAAAAAAAAATCAAAAGCCATTTGCTTGACAGGACAGTAGCATTCATGTGTTCTTATCTTAATGGAACTTGCCAGACTCTACACATATTTTGGCACAGTAAAACAAGCCAATATGGAAAAATAACAGTCGAGCTTATAGACTGAAATGAATTGAACGTTAACAGGAAATAAATGTTACTTGAAATGCTTAGATTTTGATCATTTTCCATTAATCTAAATATATATATGGGAAAACGTGGCAGCTAGTAATTATCATTTGCAGTTGATGAAATGCCCTGAAAAGAAATGGCTCTGTGCAGACATTAAGGATGGAGAGATAAAGATGAGCAAATCTGGGACCTCAAGGAGCACATAGCCCAATATTAGAAACAAGAATTAAGTGTGAAATTACTATGTGATTAATGCTATCATAAAGATAATCCTGGGAGAGAAGATATACAGACTTCAAAGAAGAAAAATGCAAAAAAAAAAAAAAATGCAAATTACAACCAGAATGGCATACCATTTTATATCTACTCTATTGACAACAATTCGGAAGTCAGACCATACCAATCATCGAGTGCCATGGGATTGCAGAGGACAACCCCAGATGCAGGACACGTGATAAGTGCCATAGGAGTGGGGATTTTAGGAGCTGGTGACAAAAGGAAGTAGTCCTTTAGCTGAGTCTTGTTTGATAAGCAAGTATTATTCATGTGAATACTACGGGCACTCTAGGAAGGAAAAACGAGCCATGGCAAAGTCACAGTAACACAAGAGGGATTGATATGAAGGAGTGTTCCCGGGTATTGGAGGTGGAGGCTGAAGAATGAAAACCACAAAGAGGTAAGGAGATGGTTTCACATCAGTCTTGCCCAAGAAGTAGGAAAGGAGCTATTTAATATGCCATTAACATCACATTACATCTCCTGTGAGCTGGAAAAATAATATGAACCCATTCAACTTCATCCACACTTCCAACACAGTTCATACATTTTGTTTGCTTCTTTTGTCAGCTACACAATAAATCCAAGTGTTCCAGGCTATTTATTTCCTCGATAATGGATTTCTTCCTTTATATTTTTATGTATTCGGATAGTGAAACTATAAATAAAAATTACCTAATTGGTCCAAAAAGATTAAAAACCTTAAGAAATTCACACAGGGATCTTTTACTTTTAATTCATGTTTTAGGCTTTTCTCACTACTTTCTCTGTCACACAAGCTCTTTTACTTTTTTTTCTTAAATCTGATTCCTTAAATATCTGAAGGCAGGTAGTTAGAATAAGAGTAAGAGTAAGAACTATTAAGTTCAAGGAAGTGACTCCTTTATTATAATTCAGTACCATTAATATTCTAGTAACTGAAAGGTACAAAATTTAAGATTAATTTCCTCAGGGATATATGACAAATTTGTTCTTTGATTCAAGCCAAAAGAGAACAACTTGTTCATTCAGCATATCATAATTTCTTTTCTTATTCCCAACAGGCTCTGTTTTTTTTCCTTTTTTCTCCCCCCCCCCCCCCACCCTTTTTTTTTTTTCCTTGTAAAAAAAGTTAACCTGCACTGAGTTTTGGCTCTAAGTTAAGTAAGGTTAAATAAATTACACAAGAAGTCATCCCCATGCTGGGTGAAGATTCATGTTTGGAATACAGAGCATGCTGAAATCAGCTGTGTTTTAGGTAATGATACAATTTGTGAAGAATCATCAGTTGGACATCTTAAGTCGCTAATACTGCTAGAATTTAATTTCCAAGGAAAAAAAAATCACTGTATATTCACAAGTAAAAATTAGCCATGGATACACTTGGGTTACTGTAAAAGATTATGGGCCTGGAGACTGCCATTCCTGAACAGGAGGGATTTCTAAGTCTTTCATAAAGATATTATCTCTAGATTATCAGAAGAGGAACTTATGTACATTCTTAGGAGCATGAGATATGCAAATTGCTTAATCTCACTGTGCCTTGATTTCCTCCTGTACAATTTGGGGCTGTTAACTCAGGGTATTTGTGAGAATTAAATAAGTTAGTTTCTCAGTCTTATCTACAATGATGATGACGTTGATTTAATTGCCTGTGTGTAAGCATTTAAGTATTTCAAAATATTCAATATTTTTATTTCCTCCTGTTCAATTTGGGGCTGTTAACTCATAGGGTCTTTGTGAGGATTAAATAAGTTAGTTGTTCAGTCTTATCTATGATGATGATGATGATGTTGATTTAATTGCCTGTGTATAATCATTTAAGCGTTTCAAAATATTCAATATTTTTATTTCTTTTATTCCATTTTAGCATTGCCAAAACTTGGCAAGGTAAGAAATTTACAGGATGAAGTAAAGTAGATAAGAAAGGATTCTAAAGACCTTGATTTTAGTTGCATTCTCCTCAGTTTCATCCAGCCTTTTTATCCTTCCATGTGCCCTACTTTCCATCCATCCATCCATATATCCATCCATCCATCCATGCTAACATGGCTATTTAAGGACCAGCTCTGAATGCCAATTATAGGATGAAAAGGGTTCTAACTTAATTGGACAATTAAGGGGCCTATATTCTAGAATAATCCCCATGTACCTCACAGAATTTAACAACAAATGCAAGATAGCAGAATAGAGTAGTTAAACTTCAGTCTTGACTGATGGATATATAGAAATATGAATAGAAAGATAGACTACGTTTTAAAGCAAATATACTCAAATGTAATTGTAAATTTAGTTGGTAGTAAAAGAGCTATATATTGCAGTCTTTCCATAACTCCCAAGAGAGAACTATATCCACTTTATTGCAACATTTCCCAGTTAATCAGCATGCCAATGTCAAATAGAGGGTGGGAAGAAGTTTTTAAAGATAACTTACTTCGCTGACTTGTAAGCAGTGGTTACCAAATATATTGTTCTTTCCTGTCATCAGTATTGAACAAAGAAGCATTCCTGGTCCTATTGTATTTATACAAGTCAATGACTAACTCTGACTGAATTCTGTTTTAGAAAAATGGAATTTTATCAAATCTCCAGCATTTGTCCTGATGACAAAGTACTAAGCATGAAAATTTTCCACCAATGTCCCGGCATTGTCTATACAGACCAGGGGTCTTCCTGTCCTATTTCAATTTTCCCAGTATAAATTACCAACAGGAACAAAATAAAATAATTTTTCTAAAGACATGGCTCCAGTTTTCCATATTATGCAGAATATTTACAACCACATTTTTCCAGAGTTGCTTTTGAACAGGATTTGCTTTTGCATTTGCAAGATTTTGTTGTACATAAAATTTATACTTAAGTGAAATATTAAGAATTATTAATTATGCAACTCTTCACTATCAAATCATCAATGTGATGAGATACAAATTGTTCAGAAGCTCAATATATTCTTTATTAAAATGTTGACTTACTTCCAGGTGGAAAAGATTGCAGCAGCAGAAGTTCCAGGGTGCACAACTGAATCTTTGAACAACTAGCAAAAACTAGAAAAGCCACATTACTCAAACCTCCAGAAAACAGTTAAAAGATGAACGAGTACAAAAATGGGGGCAAAAAAAAAAAAAAAAAAAAAAAAGGCACCCAGTGTTCTTTTTTACTTTAATTGTTCTTTTTCACTTTAATTTTTATCTTATTATTTTTGTATGTGTGATAATGAAAATGTTAATTTTGGTGATGAATGCACAACTATATAATGGTACTGTCAACAAATGAATGTATGCTTTGTATGACTGCATGGTATGTGAATATATCTCAATAAAAATGAATTAAAAAAAGATTACAATAACTGGGCAAGTGCTGAATCAAGAAAGCAGAGTTTGAAAAACAGTAGGTGAAGTCTGTGGCACCCCTGAGCCCTCCATCATGCAGTGTCGAGTCAGCCTGCTCTCCCATTGTGGGTCTGCTCCAGTGGGAGCAGAGAATTAAACCAAAAGTTGGTTCTTTGAAATAATCAATAAAATTGATGCAACTTTAGCTAGACTGAAAACGAAAAAAGAGAGAAGATGCAAATAACTAAAATAAGGAATGAAAGGGGAACATTAGCACCAACCCCAAAGAAATAGCAAGGATTATAAGCAGATACTGTGAACAACTGCACAACAAATTAGAAAACCTAGATAAAATGGACAAATTCCTAGGAAAACACAGTCTACCTACACTGATTCAAGAAGAAAAAGAAGATTTCAGAATAACTGAATCAGTAACCAAAAACCTCCCATCAAAAAAAAGCCCAGAAACAGTCCACTTCTCTGAAGAATTTTACCAAGAATTCTAAGAAAAAATGAATAACAATACTGCTCAAACTTTTCTCAAAAAAAAAAAAAAAAAATTGTAGAGGAGAGAATATTCTCTAAGCCATTCTATGAGGCCAATATCACCCTAAAATCAAAGCTCAATACAGATACAACCAGAAAAGAAAACTACAAGCCAATATACCTTATGAATATAGATGCAAAAATTCTCAACAAAATACTAGCAAACTGAACCAACCGCACATTAAAAGAATTTTACACCCTGATCAAGTGGGATTACCCCACATATGCAAAGGTGGTTCAACATAAGGAAATAAATTAATATAATGCATCACATTAACAGAATGGAGGAAAATAGTACATGGTTATATCAAGTAATGCAGAAAAGTTATTTAACAAAATCAGCATCTCTTCATAATAAAAACACTTAGAAAACTAGGACTAGAAAGACACTTCCTCAACACAGTGGAGTATATATTAAAAACTTACCTCTAACATCATAATCAATGGTGAAAGATTGAGAGCTTTCATGTTAAGATCAGGAACAAGACAAGTATGCTGTCTGTCACACTGTTATTCAGTGTTGTATGGGACGGTCTAACCACAATAATTAAGCAAGAAAAAGGAATAAAAGGCATCCAAATTGCAAAGAAAGGAGTAAAACTTTCCCTATTTGCAGATGCCATGATCCTCTATGCAGGAAATCCTGAAAAATTCACAACAAAGCTACCAGACCTAATAAATGAATTCAGGGTGGAAGGTCAATATGCAAAAATCAGTAGTGTTTCTATACATTTCTAATCAACAAATTGAAGAGAAAATCAACAAAAAGATTCCATTTACAATGGTAGCACAGAGGTAAACATCAAGGAATAAATCTAACCAAGGATATAAAGGACTTGTACACAGAAAACTACAAAATATTGCTGAAAGATATCAAAGAAGACCTAAGATGGAAGGGCATTACATGTCTGTGAATTGGTAGACTAAATATTGTTAACATTTCAAATATATCCAAAGTGATTCAGATTCAGCACAATTTCAATCAAAATTCCAACAGCTTTCTTCTCAGAAATTGAAAAGTGAATAAAAAAAATTTATATGGAGAGGTAATTGGCCCAGAATAGCCAAAGCCATCTTAAAAAGAACAAAGTTGAAGGATACACACTTCCTGATTTTAAAACTTATTGCAAAACTACAATAAAGAAAACAGCAGAGTACTGAAACAAGGACAGACATACAGACCAGTGGAATCCAACTTGGAGTTCAGAAGTAAACTCTTACATCCATGATTTTCATCAAGGGTGTGAAGTCCACTCAATGGGGAAAGAACAGTCTCTTCGACAAATGGTGCTAGGGAAACTGTATATCCATATGCAAAAGAATGAAGATGGACCCCTACCTAACACTATATACAATATTAACTCAAAATGGATGAATGACCTAAAAATAACAACAAAAACCCTACAACTGCTAGAAGAAAACCTAGGGAAGCATTTTCAGGACCTTACTTTAGGCAATGGATTCTTTACATCAAACCGCAAACAATGAAAGAAAAATAGATAAACGAGACAGCATCAAAATTAAAAATGTTTGTGTATCAATGGACTTAATCATGAAAGTAAAAAACAAGTACAGAATGGGAGAAAATATTTGGAAACCACATATCCAATAAGGGCATAATATCAGAATCTATAAAGAATACTACAACTCAACAACAAAACGACCAAAAAAAAAAGCAATTAAAAATGGGAAAAACACTTGACTAGACATTTTTCCAAAGGAGATAAATGGTCAATAAGCACATGAGAAGATGTACAACATAATTAGCTACTAGGGAAATGCAAACCAAAACCACATTAGAATGGCTACTACAAACAAAAACAAAACAAATGATGGGTAGGATGTGGAGAAATTGCAACTTTTGTTCATTGATATGGAAATATAAAATGGTACAGCTGCTGTGGAAGACAGATTGGCAGTTCCTCAGAAAATTAAACATATAATTACCATATGGCCAGGCAATCCCAATTCTAGGTATCTACCCCAAATAACTGAAAGAGGCAACTTGAATAGATATTTGCTCATCGATGTATGTAGCGGCATTATTCACAGTTCCCAAAAGATGGAAGTAACCCAAGTGTCCATCAACCAATGAATGGATAAACAAATTGCGGTATATACATATAATGGAATATTATGCAGCCATATAAAGGAATGAAGTTCTGTTACATGCAACAACGTGGATGAAACTTGAAGACATCATATTAAGTACAAGAAACCAGACACAAAGGGACAAATATTGATCTCACTGATATGAAATAATTAGAATAAGCAAATTCATAGAGGTAGAAAATGGATATAGATTACCAGGATCTCGTGGAGGTGTAGGGAATGGGGAGCTAATGCATAATAGATCCAGAATTTCCATTTGGGGTAATGGAAAAGTTTTGGTAATGGATGGTGGTGATAGCACCACAGCATTGTGAATGTTATTAACAGCACTGAATTATGTATTTGAATGTGGTTAAAAGGGGAAATTTTAGGATGTATTATATTGCTAGAATAAAATCAAAAAAAAAAAAAACAAGAACAACAACATAGGACTGTACAGACCAAACAGTGATTCCTAAAGTAAACTATGGAATAGAGTTAATAGTACAACTATGGTATTATTTTATTACCTGTAACAAAGTTACAACATTAATGCAAGGTGTTAATAATAGATTTGTATATGGGAACTCTATTTTCTGAATGATTTTTTCTATACATTTACAACTTCTCTATTAAAAAATTAAAGAAATTTTGACAACAGTCATAGAATCCTTAGTGTTCATACAATTGCAGTCACTTTATAAGTCATAATGGCACTGCAGGTTTTAAGTAGCAATATGTAATTTACCAAGATAGTCCTAAATGAAGTCTCTCTCTCTCTCTTTTTTTTTTTTTCCAGTGGAGCAAGAGTTTTGTCACTGCTAAAAAATGATTTAGCTCTTCTGGTAAACTGTGAACAAAGAAAGGAATTTTCTTGCCTTAGAATCTATGTTAAGATTCAAATTGATTTATTTTCTCTAAAAATAATGTTCTATTGCAATACATAGAAAAATGCTAAAAACTGAGACAGAGAGAGAGAGAGGAGAGATTCAGTATTTTAAAACTTATTTTGAAGTCAAGCTATTTTTCTAATCAGAAAACATATTTTTAATTTTATTTCTCTTAGTAAAATCAAGTATTGTTTCCTGAATCATTTGCAGCAGGTGCTCATAAAATAGTTCTTCTCTTTTTGTTTACATGGCTAAAGCTTTTGAACAAATATTATCTTAATGTGTTTATCATATTAATACTAATAGCTCCTAAATAATGGCTAATATCAGGAAAGAAAAATTTAGATAAATGCAAAATATGTAGCACGTGACAGAAAAATTTTAGTTTATAATATTAATAATTAATAAAATGACATTTTAAACATTATTCTAAAAAAGCAAGCAATGATTGGTAGAGAATAGAGGACATTCAGATTGACACATGAATCAGTAGAAACACTTTTAGTTTTGCTTGAGTATTTTATTCTGAGAATTGTCTTGTGAATTAATGCAGAATGCATCTTTTTTACTAGAATTTTGAGAAAAGAACACATAGTCTTTTGATGACCTATTCCTTTTATATTTGCCTTTACCATCTGCTGGCTTTTAGTTATAAACTTAAAAATGAGCATATTTCACAGTAGTAAGAGATAATGGGAAGACACAGATTTTCATTATGCATAAATCTGTGCTCCCAAGTCTGCATTGGTGTGTTTCATCCATAAATATCTTTCTCATCTTCAAAAATTTTTTATTCACTACACATTATGATTTGATTTATTACATTTTTACTCATGTGAGTACTCACAATAAAATTCAGACCTATAGGTCAAATCAATAACAAATTAGATTATTTAAAATATCTCAGGTACATTCATTGTCAAAACGGCTGATGGTAAAAAAGATCATACTTAATTTCACATCTCAAAAGTAACATAATTCTTCCAGATGTATGTGTGTGTGTTTGTGTGTGTGTGAAAAGAAAATGGATCCTACTTGAGAAGAGTTCCTACCTGTGCTACCTCTAAACTGTATTGATGGAGATAGATAGATAGATAGATAGATAGATAGATAGATAGGTAGGTAGATAGATAGATAGATAGACAGTCAGAAAATATGTCAATTAAGGAATAAATGTAGATTTTTGTGTTGAGATAGGTTCATCTGAGTGTCAGTTGATGTGTGAAAAGTAATTTTAACCTTTGATGAGGTATCCAGATGAAACTAGATGGAAACTACCTGAATAAATGGAAGGAAGGAATATGAAAGAATGAAAGAAAACATACAATTAGGAGACCACAGATTTCCTAATCTTAACCACAGAAACACTAAAATCCCATATTTCATCTACACTTTCCTGTTAGAGCATCAAGAGTCATTTCCCTACGCCATTTCACAATTTCCCTTGATAGATGTTTTTCAGATACTTTTGTCTGTTGAAGCATCTGTAATACCGACACCTAAATACCTCTTGACCCAAAAGTTCTTCAAGTAAAATCTCTGATTTCAGAGTGCCATTACCAAGGCAGTCTCACCTAATTAACTCAATTATCTAAACAATGGAGGAAGATAGAGTTTTATTTTTCAAATTTAACAAGAATTTATTAATTTCCCAACTCCGCAAAGCTCTTTCATGACTAATGCCTAGTCAACACACCATACTTTTTGGTTAAGTGTGACATTACATTTCCAGAATATCAGGTAAAGGGGTGAAATCAGGGTTTGATCAGAAACATAAGCTATGATGAGGCACTATGTGGTGAAAATAATTCACAAGTACGTAACAGGGAACTGAAGTTTATAACTTTTTCATTGTTTTAAATAACAAAATAGGCAAATTTGTTTATAACAAGATGTTTCCCTATATTATCTACTCAATGCTAATCGCCTTTGAGAAAAAGTTTCTCAGGGTTCAACCTCCAAGCATTGACACTCCCATAGAACAAAAAATGAAATAACAGATGTTATCTTTAAAAATTCATTTTACTCATTTAATCAGCCAATATACAGCCACTGAACAGCTCCTATCTATGGAGCTCTAGTTGGATTATTTAAGGAACATACCCCATTTAATTGCTTTAGTGATTGAGGGCTGACATGGTTAATGTCAAAGTGTAGTACCATTTCCAGGCACATACTCTCACAATGAAAATTTCATAGACCACATGGTCTATTAGTTATGTAATGCTGAATAACAAATTAACACAAACTTTAACGTGACTTTAAACAACATGCCTCTTTATTGTCTCACAGTTTCTGTGGGCAGGAATGCAGGCAGGCTTTATTTGGGTCTTATGCTAAAGGTCTCATAAGGCTGCAGTGAAGGTTTTGGACAGGGATGGGTTCTCATTTGGAGACTTGACAGAGAAATGATCCACTTTCCCACTCATGTGGATGTTGGCTTCATTCGGTAGCTTGAGGTTGTAGGATTGAAAGCTTCAGGTTTTTGTTAGCTGTTGGCCAGAGGCCACCTTCAGCTTCTTGACACAGCCTGCAGGTCCTAGCAGCTGCCCACAGTTCCTTGATACGTGGACCTCCCCAGCATAACAGCTTACCACATCAAGCCAACAAGGAGAGTCCCCAGAGTGAGTGTGCTAGCAAGAAAGACAGAGGCTCATATAATGCAGTGCAATCACAGATGTAGCATCCCATCATCCTTGCCATATTCTATTGGTAAGAAGCAAGTCATATTTAAAGGGAGGGGATTATTCAGGAATGTGAATTCTAGAAGGTGGTAAACACAGAGGACCACTCTAGAGTCATTCTGTCTTTCCACCACATGTTCTGGCCCCTAATGATTTGTGTTGCTCCCACATGGATAACACATTCACCCTCTCCCAAGGTCCTCAAGAATCTCATCCTATTGCACCATCTGCTCAAAGTCCAGAATTTCATCATGTAAATCGATTTTAAGTGTGGGTGAGGATCCTTGAAGGTGGTTTTTCTCAATCTGATGACCTGTAAGAATAAAGAAACAAGCTATCTTTTCCCACACACCCAACATACAACAGTGAGACTGCCATTTCTAGAGGACCCATAACCAGTTTGGTTTAGTGAATCTGTAAGGCACATCCTAATCACATAATAGGACACTTTGTGTGACTCAATTACTCTGGCCTTTTGAGCTTTCTGAAGTTTAATCAAAAAGTTGAAAAAAAGTATATATAACTATATACCCTCAGCTTTTTTCTCTGGAGCATGCTTTCCTGAGATTCTTGCAAGTCATCATTTAATTTTAATATCTTCACCATGTGGAGAGGCTAAGAATTTTCAAAATCATCAAGTCCTGATTCCTTTTGATTTAGCAGTTCTTCCCTTAATTTATCCCCCTCCTTCTCAACAAGAAGAAATCAGATGCCACCATCAACACTTTTGGAAATCTTAGCTAGATAACCAGGTTCATCACTCTCAATTCTGCTTCTGCCTAACTACAGGAGACAATCTCTTTAAACTTTCTGCCTTTATGTGGCAAAGATCATTCTTCCTTCAGTTTCCAATCAGAATTTCTTTATTCCCTTTTGATCCCTCAGTGGCAGTGTTCTCAAGTTCACATTTCTACAGTCTGTCTGAGACAAGTTAGTTTTTCTATATCTGCTACTCAAAATCCCTCCAGCCTTTACCCACTGCTCGCTTCCAAGGCCTCACCTGCATTTTTAAAATCATTGTTATAACAGCCCTCCACTTCCAGGTATCAAAATCTGTATTAATTTTGCATAACAAGTTGCCATGAATTTAGGAACTTAAAACAGCACACGCATTTCTTATCTCACAGTTTCTGTTATTCAGCAATCTGGACACAGCATACCTCTTTCCTCTGCTTAGGGCCTTACAAGGCTGCAATCAAGGTATTGAACAGGCCTGGGTTGTAGCCTGAAGGCTCGACTGAAGAAACATCTGTTTACTCCTCATCTGGACATTAGCAACATGCAGTTCTTGTGGTTCTAGGATTGATTTTCAAGCATTTGTCTGCTGTCAGCCAGAGGCCACCCTCAGCTCCTAAACATTGCCTATAGAGCCTACAGGTTGCCTTTGGTTCCTTAACATGCAAGTTTCCCCCAAAAGTAAGCTTATTTCAAGTCAGGAGGGGAAAGCTCTAGAGTCAGTCTGCTAGCAAGATGGAGTCTTATATCTTATATTGCTTTTGCCTTATCTTCTTGGTTGGAAGCAAGTCACAGTCCCATCCAGACTTACACGCAGGTGTGAACACCAGAAGGTGGAGATCACGGGGCCACCCTGGAGTCCGTCCGCCACACATGGGGCATTTGGATCTTTTGCCAGCTGAGGTTTTTGATGAGTTTGATTTTTATTCTAACTACTGCGGTATGCCCTTGAATGACACCATCTGGGTGTGCACTTTTACTTTTTCTTTGTTCCAGACCCTTTTCTCTCTTTCAGAGCCCACCTTGGTTATAGGCAGGTCTCTCAGTATATTGACCACAGCTTTAAATAGTCAAACAAACAAAAATATAGAAACAGAATAATTTAAAGAGTTGATATAATTCTGCCAAACAGTCTACGCCATGAGACTATAAAAAAAATCAATGACTATAATCAAGTATAAAAGCAGCAACACATACATGGTAGAGAAACCTGTAGAATGTGCTTGGTTTAAAGGGTTGTGAACTATGGAAAAATGGAGGGGTAAAGCAGATAGATATTGATAACTTCATGGACATTCTAGAGGGAGGAAAAACTAATTAATGAAAGGTCATAGAAAAATATTGACCTGGGAAAAACTGCAAGGAATTAGCTTCACTATACTATTTATATACTAAATATGAGCTCTATGAGTCTATTCTATATATATGTATAGATATGAATATATATATTTACATATATTCATTAAATAAATATATAACTGACTAGTAGTTATGCAAATATTGGTTTTAGTAGGCTCTTTTGGATTTACTAAACTATAATCCTTTGAATTATAATTTTTCTCTTGCTTCAGATACAATCCTTCTAAGCCTCTATATGACAGGTATTTTACCTGCAATACCTCATCTTCTCTCAACCTGTAAGGCATATGCTATTACACTCATTTTACAGATCAGAGACATTAAGTAATTTTCCGAATTCACACAGCGAACAAGTACCTAACAGAAACAGGAAAAAAAACTGTCAGTCTGATCCTAACATGTTGGGCTTGACCCTGACATGTATCTAATGAGAATTTCAGACTCCACAGCACTCATTAGAGATTTCAGATTGGAGTCCGCACGTCCTTAGCTTGCTTGACTCATTTTTACCCTGTAAGTAATGACAGGCATTGTGATGTGACCTCCCTCTGCACTGAGACACATGACAATCACTGCTGAAATGTGCTTGAGATAAGGATAAATAAATATATATTTTTATGTCTCACAAAACCACTCTCTGTGCTCATGAATCATTCTCTTTTCTTTTTTCATTTCGCAAATAGAACTCAATAATATATCACTGTGCCATAGGATTGTATCATAGAAATTACAGAAATGCTTACAGGTTCTCTTCCATTCTAGTTACTCCATCAGAATCAGAAAAGTCTAAGTTGATTTAGAAACTTCCTTGATCTAAGTAAAAAAGGATATACTTTCTCCAGAAAATGTGCTCCTGAAAAGGAAATTGAGTATAAACATACATTTATAAACTTCATCCTAAATGCATAACAAGAACGCTTCATATAAAGAAAGCTTATGATAATTATTTTCCATGAACAGAAGATTTACCAAAGAGTTTTATGCTCCAAATTATGTTTGAAGAGGCTTTCATAAAACAGTGTGTACCTATGGTTGACAGACTATAAAATAAACATCTTTGGAGGAAGTAACAATTATTTGGGTGATACAAAGCTACATGAGGATGTGAGGCCCTCCTTCCTCTTCCCAACCCTATACATTTGGCCTCTGATGTATGTCCTTTTAGTCTCTATTCACATAACTGAAACGTAAATTGTTCTGAAAATGAGGTTTGGCAGTTAATTCTTAACAGATACCAAACAATCTAGACCACACCTCATGAGTTTCTTCTATGTGTAAAAACACCCAGTGGTTTGCCCTTTCTGTTGCAATAAAATTAAAATCCATTGGAGGATTTTATTTTTCCAGGGAAGATGATATGATCATATATGTATTTTATTTAATATATTTCCAGATTTTCACAGATCATTAAAATGATCAAAGTTGAATATTCAAATCCCAGGTTACATGTAATTACCTCTATAAAAATTTCCCTTGATTCCAATTTTGGCCATGAGCCCCTAACATGTGCTCTCCTTATGCTATTTGTGATTCTTTATAATCACTTGTAATATATATCTGTTTTTGAGGTCATTTGATTGTTAATTTAGTTTCACAAAAATAAAGAAATTGTTTATGCTCATCACTGAATTTTCCAGGGTCTAGGATGGTTACTGGAATCTATTAAGTGATTAATAAATATGTGACTCATTTATTTTTTAAAAGTATATCCTGATATGTTTAAGTGAAAAGAAATTCACCACAAAGTTAACATTGGACATCCTTATGTGGCACAATTATAAATTATTTGATGTATTCTTACTAATATTCTATAATCTACATTTGCTAAAATATCCATTATCAATTTTATAATAAAATAGCACATTTTAAAAGCACAGAGTCATTTAAAACAGCCACATCAATTCCATAGCACCACACAGGCAAAATTCAACTTCAAACTCCTTGTTTTGCATATCAACTTCTACTATCCCCATTTTTAAGATGAAATTCCATTCCTACACCAACGGACCCATCTATGAATTGACACTTTCTGATCAAACTTTAATTATTCTTCCGAAAACAAGAAAGTTGTAATTTTCTTCTCTATTGATGACCTTATTATAGTTACTTCACATGAACTACATCAACCCTTTCACATTGATTTATTTGATTCAATTGGGTGTTAAAGACATAAAGATGAGAAAGACATGTTTCTTGAAGTAGATAAGTGTTTAAAATAGAGATTATACTTTTAAAAATCCCACTGTAAAAACTGTTAATAGACCTAGATACTTGAGGCAAAAATTGTGTTCTATTATAGTGAGTAAGTAAGGTGTGAGGGAGGTCAAATCGGCTTGCAGAAGGGTTTAAAATTGAGAAAGTGTAAGGATTCATCAAGAATAAAGTGAAAGGGGAATGGATTCCTGGTGAAGAAAACAATGCATGCAAGAAGTGCAGACGTGAAAGTGCATGCCTTCTTCAGGAAATAATAATAAGGCCAAGCCCAGTCCATAGAGCACCCAAGGGAAGCGTCAGGAGACAAACTAGAAACGGAGTTAGGAGCCAGATAATGAAGCAAATCTTATGCTTTGCTAAGATACAGGCTGGCTTGCTAGAGCAGGGGGTTTTATTACAGTGGAAATCAGAATGCACTCCAAATTTGAAATGTGAAATTTGCTCGATTGTTGCCTCACATTTTGGGTAATGCTGTTGTATTTTAAGGTTAATGTATGTCTATTTTGTTCCTATAAAACAAATTCTGGTGTTGATCAAAAAGAAAGCCATAAGAAACTTCACTTAAGGTGGGATAATATTTAACTTTTTTTTTTTCATTTTGGGGTATTTATTATTAAAGAGACTTTGGAAACAGTGTTTAGAATTCCGGCTCCAGATTTTCATATCCCTCACTTCTTAATTTTACGTCATAGTGAATATCCCTCAGTCTCTATTTTCACATGGGTAAAGGGAATAGTAATGACCACCTTGCAATATGGGGACTGCTTCAAGAGATGTATGTCCTGAGTCATCAACTCATTCTCTCAATCAGTCAACACTCTTGTCTAATCTGGAAAGAGAAAGAACGTAGGCTGGGTCCTTGAAAGTAAGAAGCCTTTGGGTTTGTCAGAAATTGAACCTTAAGGGTGATACCACCATGCACTTGATATATGTTTCTCAGACTTGTATAAATTCATAACATTTTTTTTCAAGAGAGAAAAAAATTCTCATGGATTCCTATGTTGACATGAACAATTTTTATTTCAATATTACTTGGCTATGTGCACATATAGACTCCTTTTCATAATTCTTTATAACTCTTATACAACTAAAATACATAAACAAAACTATAAATCTCTAAAATTTAAATTACAAAGAATAATTCAATATAACCCACACTATTATTTTGATGAAATGAAACTGCTGCCTAACAAAAACTCAATAAAGTATTTTATGAATGCATACACGAACATCGGTGATGTCCTGACTGCACATCTGCAGGTTCTACTGCATTTCGCATACCTGTATGATCTAGTGTACTAATTTAAAATAGCCATTATCTTATAGTTGCAGCTACTCATGTGTGATGTTTAGGTTCATGTGTCAACTTGGCCAGGTGATGGTGCCCAGGTGTCTGGTCAAGCAAGCACTGGCCTAACCATTACTGCAAGAACATTTGTGGCTAGTTAATAAACCAGAAGGCTGGTTTATTAAATCATCAGTCAATTGGCTGCAGCTGTGACTGATGACATCAACGAAGGGCGTGTCTCCTGCAATGAGAGAATGCAATCAGCTGGATTTAACCCAATCAACTGAAGACTTTTAAGCAAGACAGACAGAGGACCTTCACTACTTCTTTGGCTGACCAGTGAAGCATTTCCTGAGGAGTTCATCAAAGTTGCCAGTTCGTTGCTGAGGAGTTCATTGAACATCTTCATTGGAGTTGCCAGTTTGCTTCCTGCCCTAAAGAATTTGGACTGTCACCCACAGTTGCTTGAGACACTTCATAAAATCTTATATTTATAGATATCTCTTGTTGATTCTGTTTCACTTGAGAACCCTAACTAATACATTATGTTCCTAAAATTAAACTGTGATTTTTAAAAGAATATCATAACTTCTGGATTTGATGATAGAATCAGAACTTCTACAAGTCATCCTTGCATCCAGATATAAGATTATTATTACATATTTTAATCAAAATGATAAGGATTATGAAACTCTAAAAATTCAACTGAAAGACCATGGTTACTAGTCTGTGAAAGCCATTTTAGTGCTTACTGAGATCCCCAAGTCTCCTGGAGTACTGAAAGCATCTCTAGGTAATTGCACAGTCCTTCTTTCATCCATTACAGGAGAAAAAGCAACATTTTTATCTTTTGGTTACTTTAACAGAGACATTTTCTAAAATAGAAACAGATGTGCAGGAGCACTGGAGGTGGGAGAGCATTAAATGCCACTGACAATTACATTTTCTTCTACTACACCAAAGTGTGCCTGGGAAGTCTTGGCAGAACCAAGTTTACATATTGGAAATGTTCAAATTTATGATTACTTCACGTCCCTTCTATTCAAATATTTAGATTTTGCTTTTTCCTAAGTAACAGGTGAGAAATTAAACACTGAAATTTTAAATAAAAAATGTTGACAAAGATATATATATATATATATATATATATATATTCACAATTACTGTCAAATCCATCATTATAAACAAAATATTATCAGGTTAAATTGTTTCCTGTATATTTTATTAAGCAAATTATGTTTCCCTCCCCCCCCCTCATTGAAGCTGAATTTATTTTCTCAGTCAAAGCTACAAATGCTATAGTAATATTACGTATTTTAAATTGTTGTAATTTTTAAATTTCAAACAGTTAGGTGCAGTTATCTCCCTATCTCTCACTGGTTCATTTTCTCTGAAGAGTAAAACAGAAATGAAGGGGTTTGACTACTATTGACTAAAATACTTAATCTCAATTAGAGAGAACAGTCTGATAATCAAAACATTCTTCTGGCTTGGGCTCTTTGACTAGTATAAAGTTCCTCTAGTCCATGAAACATACTGCATACTTACTCACACTTTCAGTCTTGGACTTTGAATCTATTTCCTAAGGTAGGACAACCATCTGCTCTGAAAAATGTCCTCACACCCAGGCTCAAACCAGCTTTGCATCTTTATCACAACTGAAAGTTCAGAAAAATCTCAAACAGAACTTTGACAAAAAGCCTCCAGAGACACCATCTGGGTCCAGTGCTGTTTTTGGATGTAGTCTTCTGAAAACATGGGAATATATTTCATGAGTGTTGGTTTATTCAGATTTATACTGCTTCTTCCTTACGTTTTGTAATACATGTTATCCCAGAAGCATATGATGGAATTTCATTTCTCACAAATTACCAGTTTCATATAGCATTGTCTTGTAGTTTATTTTCTTCCTAATTTTCGTTTATTTCCCTTGTTGATCCTAATAACATTTATATATTTATTTATCTATTTATTTATTTATTTATATCTCTCTCACACACACACACACTCTCCCGTATTTACGTTGATTTGATGTTTGTTTTGCTAGTTTTTTAAAAAGCTTTTGAACTTTCAAGTGATTTTACCTATTGCTTCTTTTTACTTTCTAAATCATTAGCATCCAACTTACTTTTCAGTTCACTTCCTTCTCCTGCTCTCCTTCATTCTTAAACAATGAGCTGAACATTTTACTCTTCCTATTTAATAATGTATAGCTCTGAATTTTACTCCATGTGCTGCTTTGGGCACCACACTGTGGTTTGACATGTAATGCTGACACTGTTCATGTGTTTAAGAAAGATGTAACCAGAGCTTTTGCCCAAATTATCTAGAATACTTTTTTATTGATTATCTTATTATTTAGACATTAAGTTTTGTTACGATTGCTATGATTTTTTTATTTTGGCTTGCATAATAAATTTCATGCATAATAATTTCATGTTTTGCTAAGAATTTAAGTCTTCATCATGCACACAGGCACAGAAATCATGTACATAAATATGTTCACCCTGTGCATATTCCAAGAGGTCTGCCCACATATATTCTTTCCCAAACCTCTTGTCAAGAGTGGGTCTGCTCTCCAACACTTATTACTTACTTATGCATGTATGCATGTATTTATAAATGCATGAATGTATAAATGTTTATATAAATGTATTACATATTTATTGATTTATCCTAGCAAATATATTAGTTTAATCGGAATGAGGCAGTAGCTGGGGAGAGTTAGAGTTATAAGAACAAGGGATGTGATCATGAGAACAAGGCCACTAAAGAGGTAGGAAGGAATGTAAATCAGAGTCCAAGAAGGGGATTAACTTGGACAGAGGCCAGGGTACATTCTCATTGCAGAAAGGTGAAATAGCAAATGACAAAACTGGAAATAGTTATTTTTTCTGAGTTTTTGCTGTTGTTATTGTTGGCAAGAAGTTGACATCATTCCTGCCTTATGGCTTCTGGTTTTATGGGGATTTAGAATTTAACCCTGGAATTAAAGTACATACAACTGTGGTTTTTTGTCACTGACTCTATTAATTCCAAATTCCTTAGGGTAACTGACAAATCTATTTGTCAAACTTTACTTCAGATTCAGCCTCCCATTAATTATTCAACCACACACACTCTGTGCTCATTTACAATGCACATTTTATTTTGGGTAGAACGTGTGTTCACGTCATCACAACCTTGAATATGCCCTTTCTTCTGCTTGAATAACACATGGTTATTTCTTGTTCACTCTTCATTTGCATCTTTTCTCATTCTCCTGGGCAAGGTTTTATTTTGTCTACATCTATGCTTCATACCTAACTGCATTTACGACTCTTGTGGCATTTCTACCATTCATTTGTTAAATTTCTGATTTTTCCATTGAACATTAGTTAGGGTTCTTTAGGGAAACAGAATCAATAAGAGATATCTGTAAATATGAGATTTTATAAAAGTGTCTCATGCAACTGCGGGGATGCACGAGTTCAAATTCCATAGGGCAGGTAGCAAACTGGCAACTCCGATGAAGGTGTTCGATGAACTCCTCAGGAAATGCTTCGCTGGCTAGCCGAAGAAGAAGTGAAGGTTTTTTCCCTCTCTTCCTTAAAAGTAATCAACTGATTGGAATAAATCTAGCTGACTGAATTCTCTCGTTGCGGAAGACACACCCTTCACTGATGTAATCAGCCTCAGATGCAGTCAATTGACTGATGATTTAATAAGCCAGACTTCTGGTTTATTAACCAGCCAGGAAATGTCCTTGCAGTAACAGGCCCGTGCTTGCTTGACCAGACACCTGGACACCATCACCTGGCCAAGTTGACACATGAACCTAATCATCACAGACAGAAACTCCTTAAAGGCATAGTATATGAACTTGGACCTCTAGGGCCAAGCACATAGTGAATACTCAATAAACATTTGTTTCACAAAATAATGGATTAATTCATTAATCTGTACTTAGGACTGAATAACATGTTATTTTATAGTTTCCTATATGCCAAAACAAATACCATGCAATGGGTTGGCTTAAACAATGGGAATTTATTGGCTCAAGGTTTTGAGGATAGGAGAAGTCGAAAAGTAAGGCATCATCAACGTGCTACTTTGTCCCAGAAAACTGGCATTCTGGGGCTGACTGCCAATGATCCTTGGTCCTTGGCTTTTCTGTCACCTGACAATGGACATGGTGGCCTCTCCTGGCTTCTCTTTTGTCTTCCAAGTTCTGTTGACTCTCAGTTTTGGGCTGCTCCCTCTGGTTTTCTCTCACTCTATGGCCTTCCCTATAAGGCCTTCAGTAATAAGATTAGGGTCCATCTTGAGTCAGTTGGGCCATACAGTAACTGAAGTAATTTCATCAAAAGGTCTTATTGAAAAGGGATTCATACCCCAAAGAATGGATTAGGTTTAAGAACATACTTTACTGGGGTACATAGCTCCAAACCATCACACATGTAGTTAACACAACAGGCTCAGAGAAAAGTAAATAAATCAAAGTGGCAGAGCAGAAGTTACATGTACATATACAAAAAAGTATTCCCTTTACATTAATAGTAATATGTATTTTAAAAGGATCAGTGTGAAGTCTATGATCTCATAAAGCAGATTTATTGAGTATTCTTGAACCTGTACTTTTTCTCAAGTCCCAGAAAACTGAAATAGCAATCCGGTCTCCAATTCCACCAATTCCCATTAACACCATGCATGCACACCTTGGAAGCATGGAGGAGACAGTTTTAGGACAGTCAAAAGTATCAATGAGTTTACAGAACTAATCATAGCAAGAGTCTCATAGGGATGGAATTATAAGTAGCTATAATAAAGCATAAAAACCGAAGTTTGCTCTATGGCACTGTGACCAATACAGTGGCAGTGATTATTAACAGTAATTTATAAGTGTACTGATAATTATTAAGTGTGAATTATAAAAGTAATTATGAAGATAATTACTTTAACAATAAAGCACAATAACCAAAAGGAACTTCACAAAATGAAAGTTCGTATAGTCAGTGTCTGAAAACCTGAATTTGCATAGCTATGAAGATATAACTGAGGAAAATAATGGGGGATTCCATAGATATCATCATTTTTCCCAGGTCTCAGTAACTGTAAACTTGATCAGTTGCACTGTTCCAAGATTATATGCTCTTTGCTTAGAAGGACTATAATAGTATGAAAAATTATATCAGTGATTTTCTCTAAGCAAATTACGTTGAGCAAATTTTGTATTTTGGCCAAGATCTTTATTTTTTAAAATTAAAAAAAAAAAAAAAACACCCTGGGGGTAATTCCAACAAAATATTCATGAAAACAGAAGCAATCTACCACTTTCATTATCACCAGAGCTTGTCACTCTAAATGAAATACAGTATGTGTGACAAAGCCTTATGAATAAGATATTATGATCACTTTTGCTCACAGCTACATTCCTACCCCATAGACAGTCTCTGGCTCATGTTTGACACTCAGTATATGCACAGTTGTGATGTGAATGAGTAAACATCTGAAAATTAAATTTTGTTTAAGAGTAAGTTACATGGAGGTTGGGAATTATAACTAAATGAGAGTTAAATAGGCATATATAGAGTAAAGAATGTTCTAATCAGAGAAATTATGTGCATACAGGCATTGAGGCAAGAAAGTGCTTGAAAAGTTTATGAAATTAAATGAAGACCCTATAGGTGATGTCTTAGTTTTCCAAGGCTGCTGCAACCAAGTACCACAGGCTAGTTAGCGTTAACCACAGGAATAGATTGTCTCACAGTACTGGGGACTAGAAGTCCAAAATCAAGGTGTCTGCAGGTCGTGTTTTTTCTGAAGTCTAAGCATTCTCATGGTGGCTTGATGGCAGTCCATAACTGAACCTTTGCCTCCATAACATGGCCAACTTTCTCCCCACTGGATAAACTACTACTGATGTCCAAGTTTCCTCAGTTTACAAGATGTCTCATCATATTGGATTAAGACCCACCATGATTTGGCTTATTATCATCAGTTTTGGCCTCATCACAGACCTGGGGGTTAAGACTTGAGCACGTCTTTATGGGGGGCATGATTCAAGCCGTAATAGCTGGATTAGAAACCCAATGGATATCAGGTTGGAGAAGTAAACTGGGGCCATATCCCAGAGGGTCTTTTGAATCATGATAAGAATTTTGGGTTTCACTTAAGAGTTTGGTGATTTTTCAAATGATTTTAATCAAGAAATGGTGTTAAGATCTACGATATAGGCAGAGAGTGCTCAAGATAGAATTTTGAAAATTAAGAATTGTTTCAAAGTTAAAAATATCATTTGGTGGCAAATATTATGATGACTAAAGCATTAATTACACTTACTGTGTGATTTTTTTTTTTAATGTAAAATAAATTGAAGGCATCAAGCCTTGAACACAGGCTTCTGGCATGTGTTTCTGATGTTTGTGAGCCAGAATAAGGTTTCACATTTCAAGTCTATCCTGTAGAATTTTAATTATTGCAAAGCATGCCATAGACTGAATGACAATTTATATTACAGTTGTCACCTAAATTAATACTGAGTTCAATTAATATTGAATACAGTCAAATATAAATTAAAGTGTAGCTACCGCAACCCTGTAGGTTGATTACCAGCAACATATGAGTTTTCTATTTTCCCCTGTATTCTGAGTGTAGTCTTACGGCTTTTGTCTTCTGTTTTAGAGATAGCTGAAGAGGATGGTTTTTTGTTCAATTTTAAGAGAAAATATAAGTACCTATTTTTAAATGGAATTGCTCTGAAATTAAACAAATCAATTTCTTCCTATAATCATAATTTTTAGCAAACCATTGTAAGTATTTAATTATTTCTTCCTGGTATAAAAGCACAGTAAAATACACTAAGAACATATAAGCACATATTGAGCAGTGTGTCCAATTTTGGTCTTGCATCATAGATTCTCAAATGACTAACTAGCCATCCTAATTTAAACCTCATCATTCCATCACAGACCTCTTCATGATAGAGAGTAGACAAGCACATGGGCTTTAAAATAGAGAGACTTTGATTTAAATCTTGGCATGGCCATTTACTACCTGTGTTACCTCAAGGATCTTATCTTTTTGGGTCTCAGTTTTGTCATCTGTAAAATAGTGTCATCAATACTTAATGCACAGGCTCATTGTAAGTCTTAATAAGATAATTTATATGTATTGCTTAGTATATAATTCACCTGTCACATCTAAGCCCCTATAAATAGTCACTATTTTTATGAGAAATATTGTTCTTTTTAGTCATCTCTTAGTATTTCCTGGAAAATTTGGCATCTGTTAATAGAAACAGAGTTCTTTTCATATTGCCTTTCAGTTTATACTTTCTGTATCCATGACTTCCACTTGTAAGCACCTAACATTCCTATTGAGATGCTGAATCAGTCTAGGGCATGGTTTCTTTTATTTAATAAAAACAAAATATTACATATATATACACACACACATATATATATATATATATATATATATACCTTCCTAATGGTAGGAATCATGGTTTACAGCAGGTAGCATATTCATAAGTATATATTGCATGAGGAAAAGAAGAAGTATTAATTTAAAATTATATCTGTCTTTTTGGACTTATCTTTTCGCTTAAAAATATAAATTAAACTACACTTGAAATTATGATTATTTTTCAGTAATAATCTTAAACTATTTGATTGCCCTTTCCAGTAATGCGTATTTAAATATTTAATATTCTTATCCGAGCCTCATATTCCAACTCTGTAGTAAAGGAAAAGGTATTATCAACCCTATTTTGTAAAGAGGGAACTGGGAATGAGTGGAGTATAACTCAGTGGGCCATTTCAAACAGCACATAACAAGGCACGTCTTGGTCATATTTTTATCTACTAGTCAAGTGTGTTGTCCATAAAAACACTTCACTTCACATGTCATAATTAATATATTATAATTTAATATTAATAAAATAAGAAATGTAAGGTAAGCAGCAAAGTTGAAAAAGAGGTTCCATGGAAATTCTTAGGGGAAGAGATTTAAATTTTGAATGCAGCAGAGAATGTGTTTCACCACTGAAGCAGGTTAAAAATGAAGTGTCTATAATTTTTTTTTTGTCTCCTAAGCATCTTGAGGGATAAAAATCTGTCATCTAACAGATGACATGGGCTCACTGAGAGCACTCTTTTGATTTTTCTAGCAGAAGAAGGCAGGACTGAAGGCCGCAGACCTGGGATTATTTAGAAAATATTTCTTAGAGGAGGAGAAAGAATCACAAGATGAAACTAGTGACTGTACGTGCAGACAATTATTTGTGCCCAGGTGGGTTTAAGGTTGTTGCAATTGAAGAAATCAGGATAGAAAAGAGGACGCTGAGTGAGATTTGACTGAAAGAGAGGGAGACGATGTGTAAGAAATGTGGGAGAAAGGCATTTAGATCTCAGTTTATAGCTCTCCTAATTGACTATATGAAAATGCTTGATGCTCATGTTAGGCAGAATAACGGCCCCCAAATATGTCCACATCCGAATCCCTAGCTCCTGTGAGTCAATATGTTTCATGGAAAAAGGGATTTTGCAGATGGGATTATAAGTGTAGACTTTGAGAAGGGAAGACTGCCTGGTTTATATTGCTGGACTTGATTTAATCCTGTGAGTCCTTAAAAGCAGAGAACCTTTCCAGTCTGGATTTGGGAGGAAGCTGTGATTATCGGACAAGGGTCAGAGACATGTAATATCACTGGTTTTAAAAATGAAGGAAGGAGGTCAGAAGACAAGGAATGTCGGTGGCCTCTAGAAGCTGGAAAAAACCAAGGAAACATTTTCCCCGAGAGCCTCCAGAAAGGAATGTGGTACTGCTGACAACTTGATTTTAGCCCAGTGAAATCCATGCCAGACTTTTAACCTACAGAACTACAAGACAATAAATTTGCGTTGCTTAAGCTGCCAAGTTAGTGGTCATTTGGTAAGGCAGCTAATACAGTGTCAAAAAAAATTACACCAGACAATGTTAAACGGGCAGGGATGACATTATTCAAGGCTACTGAAATAAGGGAGAGAGACCAGAACTAAGTCTGAGCTCAACTGTATTTGAAACAAAGGGTGGCATGCTTTTTGTTGTTTCTTGTTTTTTATGCTTTTTGTTTTGTTTTTTAAGAGAAGTTGTAGGTTCACAGAAAAATCATGCATAAAATATAGTCCCCATATGCCACACATCTTGCGTTTGTGTTACATGGTTTACATTAGGGTATCTTGTTTGTGTTGTACAGTCCTATGTTTTTCTTTTAATTTTTTATTCTACTAATATACATACAACCTAAAATTTCCCCTTTTAACCACATTCAAATTTATACTTCAGTGCTGTTAACTGTGTTTACAATGTTGTGCTACCATCTCCACCATCTAATACCAAAACATATCCATCACTCCCAAATGAAACTTTGTACAATTTAAGCATTAAATCCACATTCCCTACCTCCCCTGCCCCTGGTAAACTATATTTTAGATTCCTGACCCTATGAATGTGCTTACTCTAATTATCTCATGTCTGTGAGCTCATACAATATTTGTCCTTTTTTGCCTGGCTTATTGCATCATGAAGACATGATGTCTTCAACGTTCATCCATGTTGTCACATGTATCGAAACATCATTCCATTTACCAGATGAATAATCTCCCATTGTATTTATATCCCACCTTTAGAATCCACCACCATTCAGAGCAGCTCGTGAATCCAAGGCAATATGACAGACTTCCATTTCCTTGTAAGTAAGCCCTGAATAAAAAGCTCATGCCTCTGAACACGCCCGGCATCTTCTTTGGCCTCTCAGCAGCAAAGGCCCACTTGGGCCATGACAGTAGTACATCGGGCTTATTTCTTCCAAAGTCCAGAACAGATGGACTTCAATTGTTGTTGGGCAATAGCATTGAACAACAAAAAGCATACCCATGAATGGGAAGACAAACAAACCTCACAGACATTGCAAAGTTCATTATTCCTTTATTTATTTATCAGAAATGTCTCTTTACATTTCTTACAACCATTTATGAATTTATAGATTTTTACTGTCCTTGCTTATATATTATAATTTATATTAAAACAGGAATTAAAAACCATTTCTCCAGTCTTTGTGGGTAAATTTAGAATTTCTATTAACTTCATGGTATCTATTAAGATGTTCATCTAATATAAATTAGTAGCTTACAGTTAATTATTATCTGACATCATTTCCCATGGTCTCACTTTCTGCAAATAAAAGGATGGTTCTAAAAAAAAAAAAGAAAAAGGAAGAGGAAAAGGATGGTTCTTGCTGAATCATTCATTTTTATTTCCGATCTTTAAAATGAATCTTTCCAAAATAATAATGAATGCCAAGGTAAAAGTGGTGTCTCATGAGAATTCTAAAGTCAGGGAAGAGATGGTATACTTTAAATATTTTTTAATGAATCAATTTGCAATTAATTCACTCAAATGTTATTTCAGAGAATGCTACCTATAATTTCTTTCACACTACAAAATGGATCTTGAGTTTACTTTGGGGATATAAGAAAGCAAAAATTTCTCATGCAAGTAACACTTTGCTTAAGAGTAACATAAAAGTCACTGAACATAGAATTGTAAGAAAACTGGAAATAAGATATCTTTGATGTGATAATATAATATTGGGACAAAAACATTTGCCTAATAGTTTTACGAAGACTAGAAGGTAAGGAAGATTTAAGTTGCATGTAACCATTTGGTTTAGAAAGCCTGGTGGAAAGTGTCCTTCATTGTTAAATACTAATTTCAAATTAATCAAACTTTTCATCTGAAGATGAAAGTAACTGGAGAATTTCTGCCTGTGCACTTAAACCTCAAACACCATTTCTATTTTTATTTGATGGTAGGGTTTTGCTGTTTTCTTCGGATATAATTTTACCAAGTTTTGCAGCATTTGATGTAATTATTCACTAGTTTTGATACTGGATGTGAAAAGATTATGCAAAGTTGTTCTACAACAAAACAAATAACTAAGATCAACTAGCATTTTATACTATTTTATTAAAGATAATTCTGTTACAAGGAAGGATGCATTGCACTTAGGGTTTGTGAAGACAGGAACCTTTCTTTTAGTACTTTAAGTATTCCTTTTTTTTTTTTTTTTAAATTCCCGACGAAGTTGGCATGTTGTCTTTAAACTGGAGCCCTAAATAAATAAATATTGACTAATGACTAATAGTTATAGTCAAAGATAGTACCATGGAACTTAGGTTTATTTCTCTGGATGGTACAAACAATGCTATCCAATGATAAACTGAAATACCTGGTGTTCAGCAAAGCATATGGGCTTTTATTTACAGCAACAGGCAACTTTGACTTTTATGTCAGTAGTTTATTTGTGAACTCTGACTACCAGGGAAGGCTCTGGTAGAAACGTTGCTGTATTTTAACAATTATCAATCCTCAGGTACACGAATGTGTCTATTCGTTCCACAAATACTTAACCAAATGGCTTCAAATAAAAGAATGGAAGATATAATCAAGAGGAAATTTATGGGATTGACTTGAAGTCATTCATTCATTCTTTCAAAAAAAAAACCCCTAGCGGGCTGAGAACTGTGGCAGAAAATAATAAATTGTTGGTTTAGCCACTAGGCTTTTGGGCTTAAAAAGCACTAATTTCCTATGCAGCAAAAAAAAGAACATGCATTTTAATGTATTTAATGATACTTCTATTAGCAAATAGTTAAATATTTAAGGAAAGAATTCTGCTTTGTGCATTTGCAGGTCACTATGGAACCTCTACTTGAATACATACACATTTAGCATTCTCCTCCGTGACAAACTGAATTTTTAAAAAATGAACTCTGAACAGATGAACAATGATATCTTTGTCTCTTTCCTCCTGGTAGATTGGAATAATTGGGATGAATTAACTTTGGTGCCTCCTAGCTGCCTTCTGAGACAAGATTTTGTGTTTCATGGGTGGAGAATAAATAAGACTGATTAAGACCAGAACTAGTGATATTACTACCAGTAGCGGATCTTTTGTTATAGACCCACAGGTCCTTGAGACTTTTTCTGTTGTTTGAGTAATTTCTTTTGCCTTCAAGTTCACCGATTCTTTCCTCTGTATCTTCCATTTTGCTGTTGAGTCCAACCTTTGTATTTCTTTGAGACTTTATATATTTTTTCATTTGCTTCAAAAATATTTAGAATTGATCTTCGAAGCATTTTTATGATGGCTGCTTTAAAATCTCTGTCAGATAATTCTAACGTCTCTGTCATCACGCTGTTGGCATCTATTGACTGCCCTTTTATACTTGGTTTGAGGTCTTGATGTGATGAACGATTTTCAATGATATCTGAATATTGTGTATTTTGAGACTCTGATCTTATTTAAACCTTCTGATTTCTCTGGCTGCGTCTGTCACCATTCTGACAGGGGGAGCGGTTGAGCCATTTCTTTACTAGCAAGTAGGGGCAGAAGTCCAGGCTCCTCACTTGATCCTTTTTGCCTCCCAGGAATGTGCCTTCTCTTAGCAGCAGGGGTGGATGTGGGAGATCCAGCCCTCACTATGACTCCACTGCTGTCACCTTGGCAGGGAGGGTAGGAGCAGTGCCCTTATTACCACTTCCCACATCTCCTTCACCAATAACACAGAGAAATAGGGGATGGTCTCATCACTGCTGGGTGGGGGTAATAGTCATGGCTCCCTAGTAGGTCTCCTCTCACATCACCCCAGAAGGTAGGGAGAGGGGGGCAACTTGTTACCACCCAGGGAGGTGGAAGTTCAGGCTCTCCACATTGTCCCCACTGCCACTACATGGGGGGCTTATTACTACTCGCAGGGGTGGAAGTCTGTGCTACCCACTCAGGCTTCACTGATGCATCATGGCAGAGCTCTGGGGTGCCTTGTTATTTTCTGAGGTGTCTGGCTGGAGAAAGGCCAGGATTTTCTTAACATTTCCTGTTCTGCTAGGAGGCCCCTCTCCTGGATCTTTGGATAGAAGTAGTAGGCTTTTGTTGGGGCTTTTTTCATCCACACTTGTTGATATTTCTGAATTATTGGCTACTCCAGCACCAAGTGTAGACACTATGAGGCAAACAGAAAATCCAGCAAACCTACCACAGTCATTCCGTGGGTCACAACATCCCTAGCCAGCCTGCGTTCTTCTCTTCAGCTTTTAGAGATTTCTTATGTTGGTTTTATATTTGATGTCCAGGGCTTTTAGTTATATTTATCTGGAGGTATAGGGGAAAATATGCCTGTTCCTTCTTACTAGAAGTAGAATTATATATAATTTATTTAAAAATTGTTAGCATACATATTGTAATATTCTGTACTTGTTAGCTAGATGAAACCACATGCCTAGCTCTAATCAGTAACATACACTCCAAGGGTAATATTTTAGAAAAAAGGCTACACTCCCAGGGAAGCTACTAAAAGTGCTTCAGCCATCATAATCTCTGCAAAAGATAACTTCTTAGACAATTTATTTATGAGTATATGTTAAATTTTTATTATAGTATCACTTGGAAAAAGCCCCTCATAGGCTATCTTAAGGATGCATTCCTGTTAGGATATTTTTACAGGAAAACTAGTCATCATTAGACCAGAAAGAAAAAGAAAAGAAAGTCTGGTGAAAATCACTGGACTCCTGATCGATAGCCAGCCATGTAGGAATGAAGACAGTTTCCCCAATATCTTCAGAACAAATCTTATTCCAAATAAAGTTCTCAAAAAATTACTTGAGCATTTTATCAGGGGTGTTCATATTTTTTCAGAAGAAATTTGTGAATCAAAACCCCCTAGAAGGTTCTGTTCCAGACCATTTGGGACACCTTTTCTTTCTACCTATATCATTAACAGAAGACTTTCTCATTAACATAAGACTAGGAAAAATTAGAGAAATAAATGACATTACAAGCTTAATATCATTAGATTTAGGCTCTTATTTGATGAAATCTTCTAGTCAAGACAAGACAATTAACTAAATCATTTATATATACTCCCTGACTTTGAATAATAGGGCATATAATGACAAGAGAATCTTCAGCATTGACTTCTTGATAAATGATCCTGTTTTGAGCCACTAATAGAATCCCTTGGCTGCCTCAGTCCAACTTGATGGTCAGCCCAGTTTTGACATCATGAAACCATCATGTTTGCCTCAAACTTACATGTTTTCCTGAGGTCAGTCTTACATATTTGGAGTATCAGAAAGACTGAGACTGGAATGTTACTGAGTTTACATAAGAGACTGCAAGATTGTTTTTGCTTGTCCTGTTAAAAAGTATCTGTTTGTATAGTAGAATTTGTCCTGACACTTGCTTTGTTTATAATCTATACAGGAGCTTTTGGGGGAGAAGCTAATGCTTACACACCCCTAAATATTTGTTACTACCTACATTTACCCCAAAGTACATACTAAGTGTACTGTTTCAGCTTGAAACTGTATTTGTGTGAAAGCAGAGTTTCTGTTAAATAAACACTGTGATATAAATTTGTTTAAGAATTTTACCTGAAGTATCAGATTTTTTTCCTTGAGTGTTGAGACTAGGGAAGCTGTATCAGCTGGCAATATTCCATGATTCTAATTACCTAGGAGAAAACTCATTAAAAATCACATTTCACACCACATATGTTTAATATTTTTAGAGTTTCAATTTTTTTTTAAGTTATGCCCTCTTTAAGAAGCAATTTATAGTGCCAAATTTTTTACCTACCCCCATGTTTTATGCTTTGCAATTCCTGGCAAACTACCTAATTGGTAATATTATGGAATATCTGAACTATGTTCCCCCAACACTACAAATTTACCTTTAGCTATCATTCAGGATTGGATATCCACACTCTTTGTATGTCTAAATAAAGGGAACAACATCAAAACCACTAACTTTTATTTGCTTATCTTTCCATCTTGAATCTTGAATTCCTTCAATCTCTTATCTTGAGATTTAGAATCTTCAAATCATTGCCCAATGCATGGAGTGGATGATGTCTTTTGTAACCGACTACATTGGATTAATGTTAATTGTATACTAGGTCCATTATATTTATTTTAATTTACGTACTCCTATCATAGGACATTATAAGTAAAGCTCTTTCAAAGTGCAGCTTAACTCTGGCAGTGCTGGGCATTTCCAAAGGACTTACAATAGCAATCTATGATTTGCTTATCTGATAAGTATTACAAAAATCCACTGAGGACTTATTGGGATTATGTATAGATGTGATGTGTTATTTGATCACATCACAGAGCTAATGCATTCATCAGAAACAACAGCTGAAACCTGCCCAAGGTTTCCTGTCTCTCAGCAACAAGCTGTTGATGAAATTGTAAAGAAAGTTCTCTCAAAAACAGGCCATCAAGCTTCTGACCAAAATACAGACCTATAGTCTGTACTATTTTCATAGTTTGAAAATAGTAACATTCACTATTAATCACTGTTAGATCCTAATTTGTAATCCAGGATTTGCATCAAGACATATGGATCCTATCAACTCTGAATATACTGAGAAACACCTCCAGAATTCATACTGCAGGAGAGCCACATCATGTCAAATTCAATAATTTATTACTCATGCCTAACATAACGATGATTACATAGTATATGATTTTAGTTAAAATCTAGCCAACAATGACCAAAACAATATTGAAAATGTGTTAATTCACTTAGCCAATGACCAGAGACAGGGCAGCTCTAGAGTTGTTTAAGTCATGGCAAAATGAAGTCATGAAGAATCTAGCTTTTTTTCCATCCTTCTTTTCTGTCATGCTTAATATGGTGGATTTCTTCTTGGGTAAAAGACAGTTATCAGACTTACAGGCATCATTTGCAAACATGACAGTATCAAGAGGAAAAGGAGTCTGCTTCTTCCCAGGTGTCTCATTTTAAGAGTTAATAAAATTTTCTTAGACACCCCATAAAATACTTACATTTTCCTTTCTCTCACAATTCATAGGCCATAAGTATGTTATATGCCCACCACTAAAATAATCATTGGTAAAGGATTCCCAAGATTAACTAATCTCTTCACTAAGAGATGAAGACCTCAATGCAGTAAGCATTTGGTATCAAGGGAAATGGAGAGAATTTTTGCATAGGTCACCCAGGCTATGTGCTACAGAATTTAGTAAAGATTTATTATCTAATGCAAATATTCATTCGACCAGGCAGGGATCCACAATAAGCTAGGAAATATATAAGAATACACATGAGAATTTAAAATAAAGGAGGGAAAGGAAAAGAAAATTTGGTACCTACCGCAAGAAGATCATGGTTTAAGCTAACTACTTTCTGCACAGATGAATTTTACAACTATTGTGGTGATATTGTACATAATATTTTTCTGCCCTAAACATGTATTATTCCATAGTTGGAAAATGTATTTAAAAATATGTGAATCAGGATAACACACACACACACACACAAACTAATCATGAAGTTCCATTTTTATAAAATGATATACGGAGAAAATAAAAATGTTTGAAAAGCTCCAATGCATTTCAATGGGCAAGAAAACCAAAATCTCATGTATTTTACATGGAGATTGTGCACTGTTACAATAATTTTGGAAAATAATATAGCAACCTCTCTAGAAATGTACCGAGTGTTTTCACTCAGCCATATCAGATTTGTGAATCTCTGTTATAAGAGTAAAAGAAGCACCAGTAAAATGATGTTTATTGCAGCAATTTGCTTGTAGTGGAAAAAAAAATAACAACTTGAATTTCAAACAATTAGAGAAATGTTTGACTAAAGAGTGAATCATGCCATACTACGGAATATTGAACTAGTGAAAGAAATGAGTAATGGCTATATGTATTAAATTGGGCTGACATTCTTCATATATTCATCCAAGTTGCATACGCACATACACTCACATATATTGAACAATAATGTTTTCTTATACAACAACAATGATCAAAATCAGATCATTCACCAATTCTCCCAAGGTTATCTTTTATAACATTTTTCCCTATCTAGGATCTATTCCAGGATCCCACAACTGCATTAAATTGTCATGTCTCTAGTGTTCTCCATTAATCTGGAACAGTCTTAGCTTCTCTTCGTATTTCGAGTCACTGATATTTTTGAAGGATATATTGCACTTGTTTTTAGAGTGTCCCTAAATTTGGGTTAATCTGATTTTTCCTCATGATTAGATTCAGGCTACACATTTTTTGTCACGAACATCAGGAAAGTGATGATGGAAGTGCGTCATCTTGGAAGGCATCTCAGGTGAGTTTGCCCCATATTTGGGGCTGCAAAGTTAAGGTGGAATCTCTCAGGTTTGTCCTCTATGAGGTTACTTACTTCCCTTTTCTATTAATGGCTAACTTCTGAGGAGATATTTTCATGCTATGCAACCATTCTATTCCTTATTAAATTTTCACCCATTAGTTTTAGCATAAAATGGTTATTCTTGCATATATCATTTGCTACAGTAATAATTGCAAAATGGTGATTTCCTAACTGTTTTTATTCTGTATTTATTAATTGAGGCCTGTTCCAGTTTGCTAAAGCTGCCATTATGCAAAATACCAGAAACGGACTGGCTTTTATAAAGGGATTTATTAGGTTACAAGTGTACAGTTCTGTTCTAGTTCACTAATGCTGCGGAATGCAAAACACCAGAGATGGATTGGCTTTTATAAAAAGGGGGTTTATTTGGCTACACAGTTACAGTCTTAAGGCCATAAAGTGTCCAAGGTAACACATCAGTAATTGGGTGCCTTCACTGGAGGATGGCCAATGGCGTCTGGAAAACCTCTGTTAGCTGGGAAGGCACGTGGCTGGTGTCTGCTCCAAAGTTCTTGTTTCAAAATGGCTTTCTCCCAGGACATTCCTCTCTAGCAAGCTTCCTCCTCTTCAAAACATCACTCACAGCTGTACTGAGTTCCTTCTCTTTGAGTCAGCTCATTTATATGGCTCCACTGATCAAGGCCCACCCTGAATGGGTGGGGCCATGCCTCCATAGGAATTTCTCATCAGAGTCATCACCCACAGCTGGGTGGGGCACATTCCAAGCAAATCTAATCAGCACCAAAACATCTGCCCCACAAGACTACATCAAATATAATGGTGTTTGGGGGACACAATACATTCAAACTGGCACAAGTTCTAAGGCCATAAAAATGTCCAAATTAAGGCCAATGGCATCTGGAATACCTTCTCAGCTGGGAAAGCACTTGGCTGGTGTCTACTGGTCCTTTGCTCCTGGGTTCTGTTTTCAAAATGTCTCTAGGCTTCTATCTCTATTAGCTTCTCTCAGCTCTCTGCTTGGTTCTACTGGGGCATTTCTCCCTAGGTATCTGGGAGTCCTCTCTTAGTTTCTCTGGGCAAACTCTTGGCTTCATGTCTTAGCTTAGCATCTCCAAACATCTTTCTGACTGTATCTCCAAGTGTATGGGTCTGTGTCGGCTCGTAGCTTCTCCCAGGGGCAACTCTGGATTACATATCTTAGCTTCTCTCCAAAATATCTCTCTCAGCTTCTCTTAGCTCCTTCTCTCACCAAGGACTCTTAAGTACTCCAGTGAACTAATTAAAACCCACCCGGAATGGGAAGGGTCACAACTCCATGGAAATGGTCTTAATCAGAAGGTCTCACCTACAGTTGCATGGGGTCACAGTTCAATAGGAAAAAACTAATCAAATGTCCCACCCTAATCAAAAGACTAATAAGTCTGCTCCCACAAGATTGCATTAAAGAATATGGCTTTTGTGGGGGACATCGTAGATTCAAACCAGCACAATGCCCTGCTGAACTTTCATGATGCTAACAATGTGTAATAAAAATAACAATAAGAAGTGGCATGACACACTGCAGACTGTCAAAGATGAGCAGGCACTGGACTAGATGAGGTCAATGGTCTGCAGGCTTGATTGAGCCTTGGAGTCAAGCCCTTGCTCTACCAAGGTGACCTTAAGTCAGGGCCTTATTCCCCCACTGCCAAAATATGGTAAATGATACTGAAACCTTTTCAGAATGATGATCCTGTGATACCTATGAGATCTTCTCAGATTAATTCATTTCCAGTCTTTCTTGCCCTGAAAAAGGTAGTTCAAATGTAAATGCTTTTGATGAACAAAGATGAAGACAATTTTCCTGCTAACTGTGCTTCAGTGGCTATGATTTTTAATATGATATGATGCACAAAGGGATGTGATTCTGGGTAGTTAGGGTATTATATATAACAGCCATACTATATTATAATTTTTCTGACATTCACTCGATTTACGTCTTTCTTATCAAGCAAGAACAGTAAGATAGGGGAAATCTGAATGTGTAAACAATTGTTTTAAAATTGTACAGTGATTTTCCCCCTAGTTCTTCCATGCTTCCAAAAGATTGAGCTGCATAGGAAAAAGCATTTGCTGTGGGGGGAAAAACACTCCTCTCCATATAAAGGATAATAATAAAGTTAAATCACACTCTTTCCTTTTTTTAGCAATGATGTTTGAATTTTCATCTTAGAAAACAGAAACTGACTCTCTGCCTAATTACACAGCTAAACAGAATGACAGACATCATGAGATCCAAAATCTTTTTTCCATCAATGAGTGAATGAAGCCAGTTTAGAACAATTATTTATAGTCATGAGGAGTAGAAAACAGATCCTCTGATGTCCAGACCATGCATGCCAATTCCAATGTTTTGACTTCCTTCCCCAAGTTTTGTAAAGTTCCAGAGACAGTTCTGGGGTGAATATATTAATCCCTTTCCTGAGTCAAGTGCTATAAAAAGTAGCAAGAAGACACAACAGTCCCTCAAATTACCCTCTATTGAGACAACACATTTTATTTTTCTGACATTGCAACACTCGAGTTTCTCTTTAAAATTCATTTTGCTTCTTTCTACAATTCTCTTTTTGATTTTTTAATACCCTAATTTTCTAATTTATTAATGATGTATATTTCCTACAGACTTTTGAAGTCTCCTTTATCATTTTTAATATTATGCATTTGTTTATTCTCTTTTTCTCGATTAGTCCAAAAATGCTGATATATTATTTTGGTCTTTTTTTGACCCACAGAAAAATTGGCATAATAAATGCCCCCTGTTTAAGCTGGAAAGTTTTGGGGGTAATTTGTTACCCCACAGCAATATACACTTTATGTAATCCCATGTATATGTGAAGATTCTTCTTATAAACTAAGAAAAAAGGTCTCATTTTTTATTTCCTTTTCCCTATAAACTCCCTTCACTGCAGTGTTATGACTGGTAGTGATAGGACAAACACACTAAAGGAATGATGAGAAAAAAAACCAGAAAATAAAACGGTAATCAAGACATGTAGATAATTTCAACATTAATTTTTCCCCTGTTTTCAAATAGCAAAGGCAGGTATATGATTTATATCCTTCCTCTCTTCTCTGCATTCCCTCCTCCAATTCAGTTATAGCTCCCTAAAAGGAGCATGAAGGATTTTCTGTGCATTTGAGGCAGTGGGTAACTTTGCATTCCTTAATGCAACATTTCTCCAAATATTTCTCAATAAATGATGGTTATAGATCTGATCACCTAACACAGAGTAAAGACCGAATCCTTACAGTGGTCCCCCGGGACCCTCTGGCTCCCCTTCTGATCTCATCTTCTGCCATTTCCTATCTTGCTCCCTCGTTTCCAGCCATACTTTCCTCCTGGAAGTTCTTAGAACATACCCAAACTGCACCAGACAAGTTATCTATTCTTGATGTCCCCTCTGCTACGAACAGTCTTCCTCCAGAGACACACAAGTCTTGTTCCTTCACTTCCTTCAGTTTTCTATTTGTGTCCTCTCATTTTCAAGGTCTTTGATGACCAGCTTTTATAAGGCATTCCCCATTCTACCTACCTTCATTTTTTCCTATTAGCATTAACTGTCATCTGATATATATTTCCCCATTTATTTGTTTATTCTTTGCTTCTCCATTAGAATGCAGTTCCTTGGGGGTAGGGACTTTATGAATTTTGTTCATTGATGTATCCCCATGAATTAGTTATCTATTACTTTGTGTATTAGTTCCCTATTGCTGCTATAAAAAAAATTACCACATGCTTCGAGGCTTAAAAAAGCACAAATTTATTACCTTGCAATGCTGGAGGTCATAAGTCTGAAATCAGTTTCATTGGGCTAAAATCAAAATGTCAGCAGGTCTGTATTCCTTCTTTTTCCAGATTCTACAGGAAGCCCATATTCCTTGGCTCATGGCCACTTCCTCTGTTTCCACAGTCGGTAGTAAGCGGTGAAGGGTTTCTCAGGCACAGGCACCAACGCTCCTCTTCATTGGTCAAATGTCCTACCCCTGGCTCCGATCCTCCTGCCTCCCTTTTTAAAGGACCCTTACAATTACATTGGGCCTAAGAGGATAATGAAGGATAATCTCATCTCCAAGGTCTTAATTCAATCACACCTGCAGAAGTCCTTTCAGCATGTCACGTACCATATTCAGTGGGCCCAGGGATTCAGACATAGACATCACTGGGGGTGGGAACATTACTCAGCCCACCACACTGCACACCAAGTCACCCTAAGACTTCATAGTTTGAAACAATACATAGTTATTACCTCACACATTTTCTGAGAGTTAGGAATCTGGGCATAACCTAGATGGAAAGCTCTGGGATGGCACAGGGTCTCTCTTGATGTCACAAACTGCTGGTTGAGGCTTCGGTCATCTGAAACTCAGCTGGGGCTGCAGGATCCATGCTCAAAGCTCAATCATGTGGTTCTTGGCAGGCCTCAGTTCCTTGAATGTCACAGGGAGGTTAACCACATGACAGCTGGCTCTCTCCCAAGTAACTGAAGAGAGAGAAAAAGTGACTTTACAGAAAAGTGTTAATCTAACCGGTCTGAGATTACAATCTCTTGGAGAGGCCTGTTTGCAAGACTCGCCCTTGGCTGGCATCTGGGAACAGGAATGACAAAGTGTTCCCTACATTGATATGACACTTTCCTTAACTGATCAGGTGGCTCACCTTGCCTAACCTATTTGTACAAACAATATGGTTTATGCTTAACATGCATTTTCCTTCCACATAACTGGAATTCTGGTACATGGTAAGCAGAGAGTGCCTGTGTCACTGGTTCCCAATAAACTTGCCACTGACTCTCTAATGAGCTCATCTGCTGCACAACACTCACATGTGTTGTCACAACTCACTGCAGGAAGAATTACGGGCATTCTGTGTGATGGCACCAAGAGAGGACTCTCGAAAGCTTGTGCCTCATTTCTCTTTGGATTTCGCTCTATGTACCTTTTACCTTTGTTGATTTTGCTCAGCATTCATTTTACTGTAATAAGTCTTAGCCATGAGTCAGACCATATGCTGAGTGTTTTGAAATCTTCTAGCAAATCACCAAAGCTGGTATGAGGTCCTGGGGACCTCCAACACAGAGGCACCACGTCTTTTACAGACTAACCTTTGAAGTGAGATTTCTGCCATGTTTCTATTATTGCACAGGCCAACCTTCATACTCTGTACAAGGGGACTGTACAGATTTGATATGAATGCCTGGATTTGGGGCTCACTGAGAGGCATCTTGGGGGCTGGCTACCACACTCCAAGGTCTCAGATATTTCCTGGTGCATTGTATGTGCCCAGTATATAGAAGTAAACAAATGAACTTAACATGGGTAATGCTGCATATTGTGTATCTATTTTGGATATTTCAATTGAAGCAGTAGTATGGTTACTATACATACTAGTTTGCTCAGGACAGTCCTGGTTTACATCTATTGTCCCAGCATAATCAATGGTAATGCCCCCTTTTACTCTTTAAAATTGTTCCAATTTGAAATATAATTTAAATGATCACTGTAAGCATTACCATACTCATTGCCATGATGAGGTTTATAGTCAGCAAACTCATTTGACCATGGGATCTCTTTTTGGCTGGCCATATAATAGAGCTTCAGAGACACTGGTGTTCTATTCAGCTGTCTTTGAAAACTCAAGTTTAGGTGCATGTGTTTGTTAGTTCAGCACTAAGCAAACAAACAAACAAACAAACAAAAATATGGAAATGATGCCCTGTTCCTCAATTCCTTCACATTTGTGGTTCCCCGTCCCCAAAAGCCCAGGAACGATATTCAGTTCGCAACTGCCAAGAGTTGCGTTACTCCACTGAAGACCATTCCCCTTAGGTGCTTTGTCTCTACATCATTTTATCCCCATTTATGCCAAGGTAACATGTATTTTCATTTGGATCTTTTCCAGGAGTTTCCATGTTGGTTACTAGGTGGATAATGCTAGAAAAGTATGTAGTCTAGAATCCTGCTTTGGGGTATTTTTATATTAGTACATTTAAATTAATGTGAAAGAAATTGAATGATACCATCTTCAATAAAGGCTTTTAGGCACCTTGGAAGATTGTCAGGGAGAACTCTAGATTGACAGTATTTTTCAAAAGCCCGGTGATTAGGAAAAAAAAAAATTAGGGTAGGCTTTTCTGCCAACGGGAAGCAGCAGAACTTTTATGAGGCTTACGAAGGACAAAAGGAATCTGCCCAGATGTGTACCATTTAACAGTATTAAGAAAGGAGGTGCTTCGAGAACCAGTGAAACATTCTCCTCTCTCAAGGAAAATCTGATGTTGGCACCATCTGCTTCTTTCTCTATATTTTCCCTAACCAACTGCAATACGCCTGTGTAATAGATGCCACCAGCTCTTCGCAGCTGACAGCTTGCTGTGAGGTGATGAACTCTTACTACTGCCTGTGCCTTAGTTTTGAAGCTAACTATATGGAGCTGGGAACAGCAGGCGATTTTGATAAGAGAGAAATTCTTAAAATCTCCCATAAGAACTGAGCTCTGATATTCCCTCTGGGAGAAAGAGTTTACAAATTTGACCTCTTGAATGCTTCCAGTTTTTGTTTTACATTAGTGACATGTCATGTTCCTCAAATAATTCAATATATTATTTTCATATCTGCCTCTACTCTTTAAAAGAAAACTGAATTTTTATGCTAGAAGGACTTCTTGAAATCTGTGAATAGAAATTATTTTCTAAGAATCGGAGGCACATACTTTAATATGAATTTAAAACATACATAAAATAAAGTACATAAAGTATTTAAGTGCTCAGCTTGAGGAACTTTTGCATTTATATTTATCCATGTAACCCTGCAGAGATCAAGATACAGAGATCAAGATACAGAATAAGCCCTGAACACCAGGAGGCTCCTTCATTCTCCTTCCCAACCAATATCTCCATTCAACAAGATAACCGCTGCTCTGACTTTCATCACCACAGATTAGATTTGCGTTCTTGAATTTCTACAAATGGAAAACTCACAGTTTGTTTTATGTGTGTCTCGCTTCACTTCATGTAATGTCTGTATGATTCGTACACATTTTTGTCTGTATCATTGGTTCACTCTATTACTGTATGATATTTCCTTTTATAAATATGCCAACATTTATATATTTGTTCTTCTGTTGATGGCTATTAGGCTGTGTTCAATTTGGGGCTATTATGAATAAAACTGCTTGTGCATGTGTTTTGTGGAATATGTACATTTCTCTTCAGTATATTCCAAGGAGTACGAATACTGGGTCTTAGAACGGGATTATATGTAGCTTTATGAGACCAGCAAAATAGATTTCCAAAATGTCCGTATCAATTTACACTACCACCGGCAAAGTACGAGAGACCCTATTAGGCTACATCTACTCCAATGCTTGGAACGATTACATTTTTAATTTCAGCTGTTCCAGTATACGTGAAGAGATATTTCATTATGGTTTTAATTTGAATTTTTCTGATGAGTGACAATTCTGAACATCTCTTTAGTCACTTATTTGCTTTTTGTAGGGTGCACTATTCAAGAATTTTGTGCCTTTAAAAAAACCCTATTATTTATATTTTTTTTATTTATTTATGTCTTTAAAAAAGTTCTGCATACTGGTTGTTGCAGATTGAAACCTGTACCCCCCAACAAAACACATGTGTAAATCCACATTCCTGGGAGTGAAAAGCCATTTGTAACTCTGACCTTTGAAGCTCTTATTATTGGTTAAGCTGTAGAAACATTTGCAAGTGGGATCTTTGAAGATCCAATCTAGATGTAGCCCAACTGAATCAGGTGGGCTTTAATCCATGTGACTTAAGACATTAAAAACAGAAATTTGGACCCAGTTAACCAGTAGAAGCCAGACATTTGTAGAAGCCAGGAGACAGAAAAAAGCAAGGGAATGAAGCTGCTCTCCATGGGACAGAGGCTGAGATTCAAGTCAAGGAACCCAAATATTGTGGCAAACCACCACCAGAATGCCCACCCACTCTGGAAGAAAGCATCACCTGTCAAGACCCTGATTTTAGACTTCTGGCCTCCAAAAGGATGAGACAATAAATTCTTGTTGCTTCAGCCAACCAGTGTGTGTCATTTGTCATAATAGACCTGGCAAACTAAAACACATGTATTTTGCAGATACTTGCATTGTTGAGTTGTCTTTTCATTTGTGGATCATGTTTTCAATTCTTTTTACTTTGGTCTTTTGATAAAGGGATTCCTAATTTTAACAAAATTTTTATATCTTTTTTTTTTAACTTTTGGGGTTACTGTTTTAGTCATTTATTCATTTTTATTCTGTCTAAAAATATTTGCCTTCTTCAAGATTGTGAGGACATTCTTTGGATTTTTAGTGTTTTATCTTTTGCACCCAGGTATAAAAAGTTTATTTTGTTTTATGGTGTTCCAGCACCAATTATTAAAAGATAGTCTTTTCCCTGACACAATTGCAGTGACACACTGTGCATAAATCAAGTGACCCCATAAGTGTAGATCTATTTCTGGCCTCTCTAGTCTGTCCCATTGGTCTATGTACCTATCTTTGCACCAATACAATGCTGTTTTGTTATGGTGATTGTACAAATGTCCTGAAAAACTGTACTCTTAGTCCTCAAAATTGTTATCATTCTTTAAGATTGTTTTGGCTCTTCTAGGTCTTTTACATTTCCATTAAAATTTAGAATTCAGCTTGTCAATTTCCACACACACACACATAAAACAACTAAGATTTTAAATGAGATTTCATTGAATCCCAATGACAACTCTGAGAAGAATTTCTAGCTTAACAATACTGAGTCTTCCATACACCATATTTCTCCATTTATTTAAGTCGTCTTTAATTTCCTTCAGGAACATTTTGTAATCTTGAACACAGTTTATTCAAGTTAAGGCTAGGTATTGATTTTTTTTTTCTTTTATGTCACTGTAAATAGTATGGTTTTAAAATTTCATTTTCTAATGTTTTATTTTTGCTGTACAATAATACAACAAATTTTGAAATATTGACCTAGTATGTCACAAACTTACTAAGCTTTCTTATAGATTCTAATCATTACTTTGTATATTCTTTTGGATTTTCTACTTACCCAATCATGTCAACTGTGAATAAATACATTTTTATTTTTCCATTCCAATCTTTTTACATTTTTCTTCCCTGTTGCACTCACCTCTAGTAAAAGGCTTGATAGAAGTAGAAATAAATGTGCTTTTACTATTCCTAACTTCAGGGAGAAAGCATTTAATTTTTCATCATTTCATATGTTGTTAGCCATGGCTTTTTTGGTTTTTAGTAGCTGGTTTTTTTAATAAAAATAATATTTCCTTCTATTCCTGGTTTGCTGAAGGTTTTTGTCATACACAGTAGTTGAATTTTATCAGATACTTTCTTCTGTATCTACTGAGATTATTTTTTATGGAGGAAATTATATAACTTTACTGAAAAACATTTAAAAGGCCCAAATAAATACAGAGGTATTCCATGGTCACAGATTGGAAAACTCAATATTGTAAAGATGACACGGCTCCCAAAATTAGTCTATAAACTCAACACCAACCCAATCAAAATTTCAACATGATTATGTTTTGTTTGGTTTTTGTTTGTTTAGTGTAGACTTGTCAATCTAATTCTAGAAGTTCCATGGAATAGCAAATGTTTAAGAGTCAAGATAATACCAAGGAGGAAAAATTTTATTCTGTTAATGTAGTGATTACATTGAGTTTCTGACTGTTCAACTGAGCTTTTGGTTGTGTTGTATAATCTTTCTTATATTTTACTGTATTTCATCTAACAATGTAAATAGATTTGCATCTATGTTCATGAGACATATTTTTCTGCCATTTTCTTTTCTCGTAATTTACTTGACAGGCTTTGGTTTCAGAGTTATGCTGGCCTCACAGAACAAGTAAGAAACTGTAGCCCCTTTCTCTATTCCCCAAAAATACAGCTTTCTGTGTCTAATAATATGATACATCTCCCGCCTCTTCTCATCTTTCAAAACAATTTCCCCAGAACCTCTGGTGGAATACATGGTCTCACAAAAGAAAAACTCTTTATCCTTAATTTCTTCGACAGAACTCTTCTCCTTCTTGCCCTATCTGAAACCTGTCTCTACCATGAGGACACTTTCACTGAAATCATCTCAAATGGGGGCTATTTGTATACCCATATCCCTACTATCAGTGGTGGAGAAGTTGTGTAGGTGTTCCTTATTTATAATTATCTATTTCAGAGCATTGTCCTTCCATACCTCCCCCCAAAACACTACCACCACACACAAAAAAATTTAAAGCAGAATTGAAGGTGGGGTTGTCATATTTTAACACCTGCTGTCCCTCCTTGTTGCAATCTTCAACCTCCAAAGGCTTATATATAATGGTTTGTGTCTCTGTTGTGCTCATAGGACTTGCTTGGCTCCCAAATGCTTGCAGAACCCTTTCCATAATCTTCAGTCAGACATTTCACCTTCTCCATAATTTGGCCCTTGCCTAACACTATAATGCTCAGTAATGCTGTCAACAAGTTTATTTCTGCAAGCACATCTAATTATGATATATCCTTATTCATGGCATTTCACTGGAAAACACTGTCTGCCTTCCCATCCAGATTCTGGCCATCCTTCACACTCAACTTTCCTTTGGTGTCTTCCACAAAGCTCTGTGGATTAAGACAGAACAAAACATTCTAGCTGCATTTTTGAAGTCCTGTGGCATGATCTCCGTATCATTCAGTTATTGCTGGTTATTGCTAGTTAACTTCTCTTCCATATTAAATTTTCAGCCACATCACATATTCTGAAAAGGAAGAGATTCTCATTTCTCTTGCGTACAAGAGTGCCTGGAATATATTAAATATGAAAAGAATACCTGTTACAGAAATGAAAGTAAAAAACAAATGTATGCTTATTTCCAGTTTTTAAATATTAACAAAATTCATAAGACATTCCCCGCACAAGCGTCAGGGCTTTGGCCTTGGCTCTGCTACTGACTGTCTGCATAGCATTAAGAAAATGTCTCCACCTAAGTTACCTCCAGTTTGAAATGAAGTCTATTAATATATGTCTCTATTTACCTCAAAACCCAACTAGTTGGCTTGAGAGAAAGTATGGCTGAAAAAAAAAAAACCAAAAAAACTAGATATGTCCTTAAAATGTTTTTAAATTCTACACAGATGTCAGGTGAAAGGAAAAATCCATCATGTAAAAAGAACAATTAAAATTTGGCCAAGGACTTAAAATTTGGTCAAGGACTAGTCAATCAGACCATCTAAAAATACATGTGACCTTCAGAAATGGTGGGCAGTCCCAAATTTCCCACAGGAGGGGGCACAATATATTTTGTTACCAGGTGCCAAAGGAAACATTTGCATTCCTCTCAGCAGTGGAGCATCTGAATATTTTATTCCACTCCCATTGCTTTCCCTTTATTTACAAGCCTTCTTTATTGGCAATCTCAGAGGTAAATAACTGAAAAAGAATATTGGGAAAATTTTTTTTCCCATACTCCAGAGCCTAGAATATGGAGTTTTAGGAAAGACAGAGAAAAGAATACAGTTAGCATAAATACATACATAATAAACAACTGCAATGTCAGATTTCCTGAAAAAGATTCCTTAATAGTAAGAACAAAAATGTTCCACTTCCAAGGCAAAGCAGAATTCCAAAGCATTCTAATCTTAATTTGCTCAGAAATAATATGCTGCTTCTAAGGAAAACTTGTTTTAATACAAATTATAAAAGGAAATACTTTCTAAATCTTGCTGATTTTTAACAAGAAAGCCCCAATAATATCTGAGTTATACATGCCCTGGTGGCCCCACTGGCTATAGGCATCTGTGAGTTACATGGGCAGAAGGGATTTGAAGGACTCAATTGGGATTTGGGTGTAAAGAGACCCACACAGGCCCTGAATATGCAGAAAGTTCAAACATCAAAGAGAAACAAGACTTCCTATTACTTCATTATGGAGGGAGTGCATGTTTCAATGATTGAATAACTGCATGAAGTCTGTTCAATATTTGAGCAAGTGACAACAAAGGAAGTTCAGAACCCATTTCCCGGAATGCCTAAAAATTGTTGGGTTAGGTGGAAATAATTTAGTGTGTAATTAAAGGCTAATAAAGAAAGGAAGATAGCCAATGTGGGTGTATCAATGAATAACTTGACAAAAGTTTAAGATTATTGGTCTTGAGTTCCAAGAAAGAATGTTTTGCTTAGATACATGGACATTGCACCTAGTGTCCAGAAACTTGATAAGTTTAGAATTTAAATGCCAAATTGGTCAAACATATAAATTACATTATTTCTATCATCAACAAAATGTTGGCTGTCATTTGAAGCTAAAATTGAGAAGGTACAATTTTTAAAACTTTCAAAATTGAAAATTTTAAATGCCTGGAATCAATTATGTATAGATATATTACAGTTTGTATAACAACCCCAAGGGGGTTATTTTCTGGAGCCTGAATTTCATTTTTCAAAACTTCACCCAAAAAAACAAACAAACAAACAAACAGACAAAGAAAAAAAACTAATCCTACAGATGAAAATAAAAGTAAGGTGGCTGACTTTTCTTACAATACACTAAAATATATTCTAAAGCAAAGACAGTTAAAAGTATGGTGCATGCACAAACACCCAGATCACTGAACGAGAACACGTGGCCAGGAAATTCACCCCATGGTAGCTTATGAATCTTCAGAGTTTGAATAATGTTTGTATTCTTCCCAATCTTGGCTTCTTTCCAAGAGATGGCATTAGTGATCAATAATATATTGAAACTTTGGAATTTCAAATATATGAACTTACTGCCTTTCTTGACCTAAGCTGTTCACAGGTAAAGGTTCTCCTCCTTATATAAAACCTTCACGTATGCTAAGAGAAATTCCATAATATATAACCCAGTGAGCAAAATAGGCTTACAAACAAATATATCTTTGGAGGAATATAACACAGGTTTCCCAATATATTGGCTAAGCAAAGAAATATAAATACATATGTATATATATTTGAACTATAAGGACTCAAAACTTGATTAACGTATGCATTGAAGACTTCATGGTACTAGGAATTCTAATGGGGAATGAGCAAAGAAAATTGGTTCCTGTACCGGTTTGTAGATATTATGTCCCTCAGAAAAAGCCATGTTCTTTGACGCAATCTTGTGGGGGCAGACATACTAATGGGGATTAAGTTGGAATGTTTGGATTAGGTTGTTTCCATGGAAATTCCAACTGTGGGTGGTAACTCTGGATAATTTCAATGGAGGTGTGGCCCCGCCCATTCAGCATGGGCCTTGATTAGTTTACTAGAGCACTATATAAGCTCAGACAGAAGAAGTGAGCTTGCTACAGCCAAGAGGGACACTTTGAAGAATGCACAGGAGCTACAGATGAGAGACAGTTTGAAGACGGCCATTGAAAGCAGACTCTTGCTCTGGAGAAGCTAAGAGAGGACAAATTCCCCAAGAGCAACTGAGAGTGACATTTTGAAGAGGAGCTGCAACCTAGAGAGGAATGTCCTGGGAGAAAGCCATTTTGGAACCAGAACTTGGAGCAGACACCAGCCATGTGCCTTCCCAGCTAACAGAGGTTTTCAGGACACCATTGGCCATCCTTCATTGAAGGTACCCGATTGTTGATGTCTTACCTTGGACATTCTATGGCCTTCAGACTGTAACTTTTCACCCAAATAAACCCCCTTTATAAAAGCCAGTCCATTTCTGGTGTTTTGCATTCTGGCAGCATTAGCATACTAGAAGAGTTCCTCAGTGAAGTAAGCAATGGACAAGTCAATATGAAACAGGAGGTGTTGGAAATCAGTTATTCCATTGCATTCATGGCTTTGGACATCAAACAGAACCTGGTTTGATTCAACAAAAGACAATCTTAAGGTAGAATTCAACCACTCACACAACAGATTTCTAAAGGTGCCCAAATTGTTGTGTTAGCTTTACAGCCTGTTTCTATCCGTTTGTTTTAATAAGTGTTTCCAAAAAGGCAATCTTTAGTTCTCTTACTGTTTTACCAGTGGCTTGACTGTGCATTTTGTTGTAGCTCAGCAGACCAAAAATATTTAATTCTTTCTTTTTTCTACTCTACTTTTAGTTCATGGCTAGATCATTGTGTCTCAACAGGTTGCAAGAGAGTTGGTGGCCCTTGTTTGTCTGCCTGCAGCTGCAGTGGTTGACGTTGAGCCCTCTGACATCCTTCTGGTTTTGTTGAGTACCTGTGTGTCAAGGGGCACTCATGACAAGACAAGAAGAGTGTATAAAACAGAGCACAGAGTAAAACGTTCTCTGTCCTGGAATTTGGGCCGACCTCACTATTTTCTCTAGAGGTCTCTAATCTCATTCTCCACTTTCTGACCATCTGCACTCCTATTCCTGCTTACTCCTTCCTGCCCCATGCTGACTTTGCCGAAACTAGTGTTCAGCCCTCTATACCACATGAAAGAATGAGAGCCTGATGTATCTTTTCTTCTCCCTCCAAAGGAAGCTGCCTTGGTGCTTTGGTTTCTGAAGTTGTCCTGGCCTAATCCTATTGCCAACCTCTATATAACTCAGTCGCAACTACCACTTCTGCTAAAATTTCACAAAACTATAAATTTGTACCAAGCATTCTGTGTTATAAGCAATAGCTCATTTAGTTCTCATAATCACACTGAAACGTAGGTTCAGTATCTCCAGATGGAAGAGGAGGGAACTGTGTAATGAAGATGAATAACTTGACTGAGGGCAAATGTAATGACGGAGCCAGGTGTCCTGCCCCAACCATGATTTCAGTGATTTTTCTCAGAGTACTACACTCATAGACCTGCTCAAAGGGATCCTCCTAAATTAACCCATGGGCCAAAAAAGTGATTACACTTCTCCTCACTTTGTGTAGGTCTCAAACACCTACCTCCAAAGATAATATAAGAATATCCACACTGTCTTATGCAGCAAAGCAAGGAAATTAACCAAATGGCAAAAAGCCTGGAAAAAAAATCTTTATTTTTCCACTCATTCCATTCCCATTAATTGTTTCAATATGAAATTCACCTTTCTAAAATCTTAGAATAAAGGATATTTGTAATTAAACTAGTTCTTTGGAAACTATAAAGCATGCTACAAATATAAGCACAAGTATTTTACCTAATTGTGCACATATATATAAAGTTTTGGCAAAAAATATATTCTTTTCCATTGAATAAACTAACAAGATAGTATGTTCAAAGAAGATGTGATTCATTTTAAATGGAAATACTAGAACTTGAGGCTATTTTACAATAAGCTTTTTGTTAAAGTTTGTTATCCACTAAATTGCAAATGCATCTTTAAGCATTAATTGAACAGCTATTTACCAAATTAGCTAACATTTCTTCCCACAGAAAATGATTCAGATTTATCATTTATAACACAAAACATAAAACCTAGACATTGCATCGGTACCAAATTTCAGACATATTAAATTCTGATCAAGATATAGAAAACACCAGGAAAACTTAAAATTTATACAACAGTAACATATTTTTCAATTTTTATTTTAGCTGTAATTATTACTTTGCAATTAATAATCTTATAATAGTACTTATATTCTTTTAGGATATCAGAAATTAAGCTTAAATTTGAAATTAGCTATAACCATCATATTCACTTTTATGGATAGATATATGTGCATCTTTTTAACCATGGATATTGAGTAACGGAAAAATCCTGTTTGCTTTTAGTCTTTGCCTTTTCCAAGTTGCTTAATTTGGGGCATGATACTTACCTTCAAAAGGCCTCAGTCTCTTCATCTGCAAAATGGAGATGATATCACACAATAGACAGGACTATTATGAAAATTAAATACAATAATGTATAATCAGACTTCCTAACAAATTTATTGGCCAAAGTAAGGTCCTTTCTCAATAAATTTAGCTATTACAATTATTAGCATCATTAATTTTTATTATTTTATTTGTATTTTACCAGTATTATGAGTATTTTACCAGTGTATTTTCATTATTTACCAACATAATTTCATTATTTACCAGTGTAATTTCATTATTTATAATTATTCATAATTATTTCATAATTTTCATAATTATTTCATAATTTCATTATTCCTGTTACATTTTCTTTTTGTGTGTTGTCTCAAATCCAATTTAACATGAAATAGAGTATCAGACAAATAAATGAACTGATTCAAATATGAAAATAGAGTTGATATTTATTTTTATGTATATCATTACTAAAGCCCCATAATAATCAGCAAATTTAAAATAATAAGCGCTTTTTTAAATAGAACATCAGTATGTTTCTGGGTCATTAGTTTATCCCCCAAAAGACCTGGCAAAATGATTGTACAACCTTATGAACTATGCTGACGTTCCTCCCACTTACAAACCTCCAAAATGAATCCAAAGTGTCTAAGTTCAAAATACTCAGATACAGAGCTGCTATACAATGTTTTTTAAAATTTCAGTTATTTATACCACTATTCCCTCCACTGACAGAAAATGGAAGTGACCATTTTATTGCATTTATCTGATTCTATCATTACCTAAAATTTTCAAATCTAACTGAATGTCATTTTGTCGGCAGAAATAATATTTGATAAGGTATCTTTCTCTATCAATTTTGTGTCTCTTTATTTTTCCTGTTTTATATCGTAGCAAAGAGTTGAATTGTGTAATCATCCCTGCCTTCCAATAACCTGAAAATTGTTATTAATGATGTTGATATTCACAATATTGTTACCTATTGCATCACAGGAGACAGAGATGGATACCTTAATATTGTCATCAATCTCTGATGGAGGCTTCCATCTACCTGCAGTAATTCAGGCAATATTACAACAGTTAGTGCTTTTGAAAGTGCATAGAATTCAAGGAATTCAAGCCTTTCTTTTACCCAGTGGGAAACTGCATGGATGGTATTTGAAAAGTTTCCACTTGCAATTTATATTAGAGTATTTCTTGCTTCTTAGAACAATATCTGCTTGCTAAAAAAAGTCTATGCCCCATGCTAAAATTACAGTTTTCATCCATGTGTACTTTCCCCACTTCATATTCAGTTCTGAACTTTGAAACTTTGACCACACATATTCTTAATACCAATCATGGTGGACAGATCATGAAATTTGCTCTGAAACTAGGAAATCTAGCAAATATACATATACACTTTCCATTTCAGAATTACTTAGTAAATCAATAAAGCTAGCTGGCAACTTGCTTTCCTCTCTCCTATTGATGGACTACCCAATACCAAGTCCTTCTCACCTTTAAACCATCATTTAGACTGTTCAGCCGCAATCTTGAATACACCTACCAGAAATTTAAGATGTGGGTCAGCACTCATATCTTACTGCACAGTCATATGTATCTGAAATACCTCATTCCAACTCTCTCTAATTTTATGCCCTACATCCTATATAAATGCAGTTTATTGTCATAAAATAAAAACAGTAAGCACTTAAGTGAATAAATAAAATAGATCATGATACTGTATTTTAATTATTCATGTATCTCTCGCCTACAATAGTCTATATATTGCCTCAGGAAAAAATAACATATGGAATTCATTTTTGTATCTTATACACTTAGCATAGAGTTTAGAATGCAGTAGGGGCTCCAAAAGTGCCACAAAGTAACTCTATTTACTTCTTCAGACCTTGAAGATGATGTAAAGTAAATCTTTCTCCTTCCTTTTCCACTTTCTCCAGTGGGTCAATCTTTAAAAGGCCTAGGCTGTTTGGGCAAAAAGGTGAAGTCCCCATACATATGGGTGAAGAGCAAATAGAATCAAGAAGGATTTGGACAGGTATTAAGTAAGGCCATGAAGACCACTGGTTTACATCAGCAAAGTAGACAGTGAAATAGAAACTAGAAGAGCTGGAGAGAATTCTCCAATCTTGTAAAGGTAATCTAAACTTCATATACTGGGTTTTGCACACTTCTTGCACATATGAATATACCCAAATAATCATTTGGAATTTAATTTTCTTCTTTTATTAAGAAAATCATATTTTTTGTTGTACAAACCATGCACACTTAATACAATGCATTCACAGTGCACAGGAACACAGAGAAGAAATACAGCATCCCATACCTCATCACCAAATATAAACAACTATCAATTCCAGATGCAATTTTTCTATACATATATAAAGATAGTTAGAATATTTAATTAAAATTTATTTTAATTTCACTAAAGTAAAAATAGTAAAATAAGATGAAATGAAATGAATTTCCGAACTCTAAAATTCTCCTCATAAAAAAATTCTACTTCCCTAAAGCTTTTTCTGGTATGAAAACATTACAAAAAACATTAACAGCCTGGGGCATTTTTTTTCTATCAAATATTCCAATTTTAGATGGTACCTATTGATTCTCTGCTGTGAAAAGTGAGGATATTAGCATCCTGATTCTTTGCCCCACCTTTCCAACTGCTTCAATTTGGATTGCTTCAATTTGACTAGTTTTATTTTTATTAATTGCATTATTACCTTTACACTGCCAAAGTTTATAACATTTAATGGTTCTACTGTAAAGCCTAATTTCTACAGTTCTTGGTATTTCATAAGTTATTACATGTTTGAGAACATCTACCTGATCTTTCTATTTGAAGACTGTCATTTTAGCTAGGAAGAATTTTTTTTTCATTCAGAATTTGATTTGCATAACTCTTCTGATACTACTTTCTGACATTAAAATAGAAATTATTATATGTTGCTCTGTACTTTAAAATCTGAGGGACTTTTCCTTCTGTTAACTGAGTTACATGTTCTTCTTGGCCAGGACATGGTCTACATTGTAGTTACGTGTGTGGGTTCTAGACCTCTACTGGCTTTATGCAAACCCTGACAATGCCTTTTCCTTGTGGTTGATTACAGCCCAGTTATTTAATGTCTCATTTATTCAGTTTCCTCCTCTATAAAATGTGATGATAGCAACAGCACATACTTCAATAGGGTTGCTGTGAAGATGAACTGGGTAACATAAAATATATAACCAAGTACCTGGAAAAAAATAAGACCACCTTACAGAATCTTGTTACTCCAATACCTATTGAAACAAATAAATAATAGTAGCAACCCCCCCAAAATCTGCCATTAGAAAATAAATGAGGGAAGATGCAGACTTTTATAACACGGACACCATAACACACAAAATGTCACAACCAAGGAAAAAAAGAGAAGATTCTAGAGCAGCAAATCCCAACATGGTAAGGCTCTTGCTTCCATTTCTTTCCCTCAAAAGCCAAGATGGTATCCTACCATTCTAAATCCTGAGAATTTTTGCTAATAGCCCCAAATCTTTTGAGTGAGAAACTTACCATGACTCAAGAGATGTAAAACAGTTTGCACTGGAGAAACAAGTGAAATAAGAGGTGGCAGAAAAAAATTCTCATCTTCTTCCTATTAATTGCTCAGCTCCATTTCTTGGCATCCCTTGCAGTTAGCTAGGCATGGCTACATGACTGCGTTCCAGCCAAAGGAATGTGAGTGGAACCCCAAGAGAGATCCTTGAAGACAGCAGAACCTTGGCCCCTTGAGCCCCAGAATGATTACATGGAGCATGGAGCAGGGACCACCTCCACAACTCATCTATTCAATGCTATAAAATGGAGGGGGGGGGGTAATTTTTTTTAAAATGTATATATATATACATTGCATTTGAGCTATTTATAATTTTTAAAACATTCAGATTGTCATGTCAGAAAGCCTAATTTAACTACAAGAAAAATAAAATCAATTGATAAATCAATAAGGGGACTCATGCTTTCCAAGGCTACCTTGAGAACTTGGGGCATGGGGCACACTCCCCCAACTAGGTATGGTGAACCCTAATGTGGGGCTTTGGTGAACACCCCAGGAGTGATGCAGGAGCCCAGGAATTCTAGCAAAAACTGCACACCACTTTGGATGAACTCTTTCCACCCCCTGGCATGCCCTCAGTTTACAGAAGGATTAGGAGAAATACTCAGCCCCATCCTGCTGAAAGCACAAAAGCCCAAGGAGGAAAAGAGTCTGGGTGTTTGGGGAATGGAAAGAACATCAGGGGACAGGAGACACATGGGTAAGGAGGGGTGTGTCATCTGCTTAGAACTGATGCTGGGCAAATTGGGATGCTCTGCTCACACCCAGATGTGTAAATTTTATTTTAGATTTCATTGTTTTTTTATTTCAGATATTATGCAGAGAGTTTTGGAAACACTGAAAGGTTTCCAGAAAGGAGTTACAGGATCTAATTTTACTAACAACAATCATTTCATGGTGGGCAAGCTTATAAGGAAGAAAGTCAGTTAGGAAATCATTATGCATAATAACAAACTTAACTATTCTTAGGAAATGTACTTCTCTTTTAATACTACATTAACTAGTAAAGAATCAGTTTTAAACCTGTTTAACCCGTTGTGCTGGTTTGGATGTATTATGTCCCCCAAAATGCCATTATCTTTCAGGCAGTGTTGTGTGAGCAGGAAACATACTGGTGTTGATTGGGTTGGAGGCTTTGGATTAAGTTGTTTCCATGGAGATGTGCCCCACCCAACTGTGGGTGATAACGCTGATTGGATAATTTCCATGGAAGTGTGGCCCTGCCCATTCAGTATGGGCATTGATTAGTTTACTAGAGCACTATATAAGCTCAGACAGAAGAAGCGGGCTGGCTACAGCCAAGAGGGACACTTTGAAGAATGCTCAGGAGCTGAGAGACATTTTGGAGATGGCCTTTGAAAGCAGACTTTTGCTCCTGAGAAGCTAAGAGAGGACAAATACCCCAAGAGCAGCTAAGAGTGACATTTTGAAGAGAAGATTCTGCCTAGAGAGGAACGTCCTGGGAGAAAGCTATTTCGAAACCAGAACTCTGTAGCAGACACCAGTCATGTGCCTTCCCAGCTAACAGAGGTTTTCTGGACACCACTGGCCATCCTCCAGTGAAGATATCTGATTGTTGATGCGTTACCTTGGACACTTTATGGCCTTAAGACTGCAACTGTGTAACCAAATAAACCCCCTTTTATAAAAGCCAGTCCATTTCTGATGTTTTGCATCCTGGCAGCATTAGCAAACCAGAACAGGTATCAGCCGCTCTCACCTCTGTAAGAAACAGAACCCCATGGCTGGACTCATGATTATTGTACAGTGATGAAATTAGTGTTTGGAAAGGACTGAATAGCTCATTAAGAATTTAGGATCTTTTATACAGCTGTTGTTTTCTTTTTTCCTAATAGCATTCTTATTGCAGCATGGATTCTTTCAACTAAAAACAATAAATATCATCTTGTGTAAATTACATTGGTTTGGATTTTTTTTTTTACATCAAACAATCTCATAATGAGCAGTATTGACCCAAGTGAGCTGAGAAAGTGGCTATTGGGCTGAGGTCCACCTGAGCAGCACTAGGACCCAGTTTTGATGCAGTATTTAGGAAACATGGTGATCCTTTAGAATCTCTAGAAATAAATGGATCTAGCACAAATAAGACAAGATATAATAATTAGTAAAACAATATTGTAAGTAACAGAGCAAGGTATATAATTAGGGAGATTCTCTTATCTCATATTTGCCCTCAGAATACAAAGCGTATTAGTTAGCAAGCAAGCAAGACATTTCCAGTTTTGTTCACTGCTTCCTGGAATCTTTTTATCTTATAAACTCAGATTACAGCCCAGTGACTGTCCATAGTAGACATACAGTAGATATTTGTTGAATGAAAGAAGAATTTTTAAATTAATAACTTGGGGCAAACTTGATAAATTTGGATATTCCTAGATATCACCTTCAGAGTTTCTGAATAGGAATCTCTCAGTGATGGGTCTGGGCATCTGTATTTTTCACAAGTTACTTAGGTGATACTTAAATACATGCACACACTGTTGTATAATATGTGTCCTTTGTGGATAGTTATTGTATCTTATCTCATTCTTCTGACTTATATTTTGTCATCTTACTAAATCTTTTTGCTGCATTCCATATTCTTTGACTTCTTCCTTCTTGAAACACTCTCTTGCCTTTCCTTCTCCCACATGATCTCTGACTGGTTTTTCTTCTCACTTACTTTCCCATCTCCTAGGCTCATCCTTAAATGTTTCAGAATCCCAGAAAGCAATTAGTGGCTCTCTAGAATGGTCCCCTGGGTGATGTAATATACTTTCATGGTTTTCATTATCATTTTGACTCAGCAGATTTTTATTTCAAAATGTGTATCTCCAGCATTTAGTCCGCTATAAACTCTAGATTTAAATAGCCAACTGACTACTTAACAACTTATAGTAAGACATCTCAAATTTAACTTGGGGAACGTAGAACTCTTGACTTGCACCTCTGTTAATGGCGAACTGTCATCCCTCTCTTTGCTTCATCACCAAATACAATCCATTGCCCATTATTTTTGGCTCTATAACCAGCCCATGTCCCTCCCTTTCCGACAACCTGCAAGGCTGCCTCCCCAGTTCAAGGCTCCATGACATCACACCTACCTCAGGTACTGCAGTCCCTGGAAGTGGCCTCTGATTTTCATGTCTGTCACTCTCCCATCCATTCCACACACAGCAGCTATGGTACTATTTTTCTGAGGTTTTACATGATTATTATCAAACCATTTCATTGGCCTAAAAGGCCCTACATAATCTGGGCCTTGCCTATCTGTTTCATTTTCTTCCCCTCTCATTTTCCTATCTCTTTCCCCCACCTCAACCTACTAGCCTCCTTTTTCTGCATCTTCAGTTCTTTGCTCTTTATGTTCACTCAGTCTACAGAACTATTCATCCATACTTTTACATAATTATTTCCTTAGATCTCAGCACAAATATCTTTGCAAAAAAGAGCCCTTCCTTTATCACCCTATCAAAAAAATGAAATCTGTAGTCACTCTTCATTGCATTCCTCTATTTTAAGGCCATTAATACTTTCAGAAAAGAACTGTTTCAATTTTGTGTTTATTACGTTTTTCATTTACCCTGCTCCAGCAGAATATAAGCACTACAAGATCACAGAAAATAACTGTCTCTATCACTAATACATCTCCAGCTTCAGCACAATGCCTGGCAGAAAGTGGCTATTTAATGTGTTGAATAAAGAAATTGGTAAAATATAACCTCTATCTGGAGAAGATAACAAATGGCCAAGAAGGGGATAATAACTATAACCCAACTATGTGGTTCAGTGATGGCTAGATATGTATATGACTATATAGATGAGTAGATTAGGAGGCAGTAGCTGAGATATTTTGATTCCCTTAGAGATTTAATTTCTCTAGTGTTGCCTCTCTGTTGCTCCTTTGTCTGAGTATAGCATCTTTAGCTCTCTTTTTCTGATTCACAGGGATTCTCTCCTGGAAAAGGAGATTGTACCTGACTTGGTTCAAGTCATCATCATAACTGGATAAAGCAACCTGAGATAATGGCCAATCCATAGATGAACACCAGCATTTCTATAAACTAATATAAATTAAGTATCACCTAGGAATACTATTCACATTTCTGCCCAGGGCAATTATTTTGTATTGCAACATTCCCTCTCATATTTCAATTGGGGAGTTGCCTAGAAAATATATTTCTGATAACTGATGGAACTATATTTTATTATTGTGCTTTAATTTCCATTTAATAGAAATATTTAAACCTATTATATATAGCATATTTGTTGAGAGTCATAAAACGGACTGCAAAGAATTTATCTGTTTCCAAATGCAGTAACACTGATTTATTAAAGTACATGGTATCTAGGTCCATGTCAATCTTCAAAAAATCAGTTTTTAAAATATATTTTATATTTTTGTAGTGTGTGGCATATTGTTTCTGAAAGCAGGGTTAAATAAATCATATTAAAAGCAAAAATTAAGTTGAAAAGGGATTAAACAAAAGAGGCAAATAAAAACTAAAATGCAAAGCCATTTTCATCCTCTGACTGGCATTAAGAAACTTGTATGGGATCGAATATCTGTTAAAGGATGGGTGAAGATAACAGCCTCCAGAAGAGGAAGTGGTTAACTACCATCTAGTAGGGGCCCATGAGACACAAATACCTCCTGTGTTAAGGACAAGATGTTGGCCTGGCGAGATAAAACACAACACCCTAAGTGGATGGGAGACTGCAGGTATATTCCTTCTATAGTCTGGAGCATATGTAAAGATTCTCTAAAGACACTGAATAAAGTGGGCATGTTTTATGGCATCTGGCGCACACCCCAGTGGTACATCTGTTCCTGGCAGGGAGGGAGTGGGGTTCCTTCACTACAGCACACACACCAGAGAGGGATCTGCTGGTAGAGCATCCCCCCTATTTTGACACTGACACCTGCTGGCTATGAGGGACCAACACCCACTAGTGAAGCTGACTTAGCTCTGTCTCTTCTCCTTGTGAGTAAAACATTGTTCCATTCAGTGCCATGTGAGATGTGCTTCTATTGACAACCCTGATACCTGTATTGGACTGGGTTGATATTTCTTTTGTGTGTCCCTCTTTCTGACCAACAGACCTCCACCCTGAAAATTTTGAGACAATGTATATCCACGGAAGATGAATACTGACAACTTACATCAATCCACTGGAAACATCTGACATTTGTCAAACTATTTGTAAAGAGTAAGTCAATTAATGCCCAAACAATAAAGTAACCTAACAATCTAATAGTTATTTCTTTTACTATTGATTGTTAAATGTATCATACATACAAAAGAAGTCAATGTAACATATATGCATATTTTAACAAAGAATAATAAATGACACATAGCTTGAGAAATAGAATAAAATATATGTTAAAGCAAGGATACTTAATTAAAGGAACCTATGAATGGATTTCTGAAGATCTTAAAACTTGGATGGAGGAAAAAAGACCTTCATTTTTACCAACTTCTAACCAAAAAATCTAGCATTTCCAAGATTGTGGGAAGATGGAAAAGTAGGAAGCTCCAGGAATCAGTCCCTCTAACAGGACAACTATTAAACAGGCAGGAACTGTCTGAGTCAACTATTTCAAAACTCTATCAGTCCACCATACAGCATCCAGGAAAGAGCAGGAGGATGAGGCTGGTAAATTATGGTAAGTACCAGTAACAGTAAATTGCTCCATCTGTGCAGCAGTTACTATGGCCCAGCCCCACTCTCATGGCAATGGTGGAGTCTGGACCCTGGTCTAGCTAGTGCCAGAAATGGACATAAAAGTCCACTTCTTCAAGATCCATGATGGACACAGTTTGATTGCTGACCACTGCTTCTGATTAGCTACTTTGGACTGTGGGAGCCCAGGTCTCAGGGTGGCCATAGTTCCCACTCACCCTGGACATGGGCTGTAGGGGAAACTTAAAGACAGGATGCTTCCTCAGAGCTGAGGAGGACAGCTGAAGGGCTGCCTTTGGTGGGCAGGTCAAGAAAGCAAAGTTAGGAGGAGTCACGGAAAAACCTCCTGGTGCCCTTCCTAGTTTCCATTCATTCCCTCTCCAGGGCAGTTTGGAGCCAGACAGCACTCCCTTTCTGGGCCTCTGGACTTGTGCCAGCTGGGAAAGAATAACTTGAGAAACTCCTCTTTAGCATGCCCCACTCCTTCCAGAATTTGCCTTTCAGGCAGAAGCAGCTTGAGACAGGGAAAGTAGATTAAGATGTCATGGGGCAAAGGCAAACTTGCATTAAGTCCAGCAGGGGAGCACTCAGGAAAGGAAGAAGTTCTGTCTCCTGGGAAGTACAGGAGTTGTTCAAGCCCCTATAAAAAGGAACTCCTAAGGCCATAAGCAAGCACAAGCCCAGGGAAAGACACAGGATCACAAACGATGGGGAATCCTCTGCACCTTGTACTTGCCCTGGGTGGCCCTTCCTGGTAGGGGTTGACACACACGAGAATCTCGCTCATATCACCAGCTGGTTATAAACTCAAGAAACAGAAATCACAGGGTTAATAGTTTAAAATAATAAATGTAAACTATACAACAAAATATTACAAGGCAAACAAAGAAACTGGAAATGATGGTCCATCAAAAGGAAGAGGAAAAAAAATCCAGATAACATCAGAAAAGAAGACCAGACTGTGGGCATACTGGACAAAGTCTTAAAAAAAAAAAAAAAAAAAAAAAAAAAAAAAAGATCTTCAATATGCTTTAAAGAGATGAAGGAAAATACAAAGAAAGAACTAAATGATGTCAGGAAAACAATGAATGAACAATATAAGAATCTCAAGAAAGAGATAGAGATTTAAAAAATAAAAGAAGCAGAACTACTAGGGATGGAGACCACAATAAAATATATACAAAATTCCCAGGAGGGATTCAACAGCAGATTGGAGCTGGAAGAAGTGTCAGGAAACATGAACACAAGAAAATCAAAATGAGTCCAGCTGTAAAGCAGAAAGATCAAATAATTATAAAAAGTGAAAATAGCTTAAGAGACCTCTGGGATACCATTAAGTGAATTATACATTACAGAAGTTGCAGAAGAAAGAAAAGTCTACTACTTAAAAAAACAAAAATTTTAAGTGTTGGAGAGGATGTGGGAAAACAGGAAAACTCATTCAGCCTTTCTGGTGGGAATGTAAAATGGTGAATTCACTATTTAAGATGGTTTGGCAGTTCTTCAGACATTAAGTACAGATTTACCATATGACCCACTGGTTCCACTTCTAAGTATATACCCCAAAGAACTGAAAGCAAGGGCCTTGAAAACATATTTGCACACCAGTGTTCATAGTAGCATTATGTCACAATTGGCCAATGATGGAAGCCACACTCGTGTCCATCAACTAATGAAAAGATAAACAAATATGGTAGGTACACACAGTGATTATTATTTAGCTGCAAAAAGGAATGAAGTTCTGATACACACAACTGTTCATGGGTGAACCCTGGAGGTATGTTGAATGAATAAACCAGACACAAAAGGACAAATGTTGTATGAGCTTACCGATGTGAAATAATTTGAATAAGCAAACTCAGAATGTAGAATATAGGCACCATGGTATGGGTTGGTGCTATGGAACAGGGAACTAAGTCTTAAAATATGTAGGGCTTCTATTTGGGATGAAAGAAAAGTTTTGGTAATGGATGGTGGTGATAGTAGCACAGCATTGTGAATGTAATTAACAACACTGAATTATATATTTGAATGTGGTTAAAAGACAATTTTAGATTGCATATATACTACTATAATTTTTTTAAATCCACAGAACTGCACAACACAAACAGCAAACCCTAAATTAAACCATGAACAATAATTAATAGTACAATTATAAAAAATCTACTTTCATCGTTTATTAAAAGTGGTACACATCAATGCAAGATATTAATAATAGGTTGGTATATGAGAATCCTTTATTTTATGAATGATTGTTCTGTAAACTCACAATTTCTCTAATAAAAAAGTCTAGCATTTCCTTCTATTATATATTCACACTAAAAAAAGCAAAAGAAAGGAAAAAGGATTATCAGCACCTGTGTCTTAGTCATCAATTGAAATTAAGGGTATTCTCATAGTCTATTGCAATTGTTCTTGAAATCAAAAAATGTCAGCTATATTCATGATCTCTTCAAAATTTTGGTAGTGTGATCACAATCTTCCTGTCTTAAGATGCTTCTGTGAAGTAGTTGGTCTCCTATGAGGCAAATCAGCACCTAGAAGCCATTCATCTAATGGCTTCTAGGTGCTTTAAATTTTCAGATTCTCACATTGGTGAACCAGACATCTAATTTTCTTTCAGTGTTCCCTGTTTACACTTTTATGTGTTGACAAATATTTGAAAGAGGTAAGTTGCCCCCCCACACACACACCCCTCATGTTTTACAAAATGGGACAGTTCAAATGAAAACTCTAATCTCTCCATAAGGGACATTTCCAGGATTAGGGTTTCCATTTCTCCAAAACCTTTCTTGAAACATGCTATAAATTACTTACCAAATTGCCAATCCCAAGAAGCCCCACAGTTTTGGAGATACGTTAAAAAAGGTATTTGCCCCCCAAAAATTTTTCAAGTTGGTTGGAAGACAAGATTCGAAGCCAAGACTGGGAAGCAATTCCCTTGCTAAACAATGTCATATGTTCCATTTGATATAGCTTTAAATATTTTCTTTACGTTTTCTCTCTCTCTCTCTCTCATATACATATATATGTATATTTAGGTATAGTTCTATATATGTTCTATATTTTTCTCTATGTAATAACAAATATGTTCTATAAATAGTTGATATTTCTTTATTTCTTTTAACTTTCTGAAACTGATCACCAAAATATTGGAAAATCCCTCACTAGTCAGCCCCCTGCTATGTAGTTAGAAAAACATGTTCTTAATTTCAGTCCAGTCCTTTGAGTGTGAACCCATTGGAAATATGACCTTATGATGAGGATACTTCAGTTAATGTGTGGCTCAATTACATCAGGATGGATCTTGATTGCTCCTGGCCTTGATAAACTGAATGAAATACAGACACATAGAGAGAAATCCTTTGGAAGAAGCCAAAAGTCAGTGGAACCCAGATAAGCCAGGAGGGGTTACCCTGTGCATTACCATGTGACAGAAAAGCCAAGGACCAAAGATCAGCCAGCCCCAGACCGCCACTGTCTTCTAGGAGAAAACATCGCCTTGATGATGACTTGATTTCCAACCCATTGCATAGATTTGTTTTAGCAGCCAGGAAATTAAAACACTAGGCAACCAAAAAACTTTTTCAGGTTTTTTTTTTTTTCCAAAACATAACTTAAAATTGAAAAGAAGTGTTTCCTCCTTTAGCCACAGATGGAGCTCCTAAAATGCTTGATAAAGCATCTGGCTTTGCTAATTTAGTGAGAAAGCAAGTTCCTTGTTGTTATGTGTTGCTTTTTACAGAGACACGACTTGGCATCAAAGAATCTTCCAACAACCCTGAAATAAGTTTTGTCAACAAGCATAACCATCATCAACTTTATCATTTAAAAATATTTTGTCAAGAAAAGGGAACAGAATATGAAGTGATTCTCTATCATGCAGAATGTGCTAAATTTCAAGGGTGCATCTTATTTGCAATAAAGTCCAATCCAAAACTTATTTGGACCTAAGTCAAGTGTATCTTTCTTTCTATTTTTCCTTTCCTTCCCTTCTCTTTTTATTTGCTTTGCTTTTTTCTTTCTTTAAAGAAAACAAAAACCCACTCCTGAAAATCCTTTAAAGAAAGGATTTTCTGATTTTTCTGCCAGATATTTTTAATCATGTGAATTAAGTTTGCCTTTCAATACAAGATCACTGTTATTGATGCCCTAAAAACAACAAGATAAAAAGGTAAAAGAAAATTACAAGCTTTCTTGGCTAACCTCACAAAATGAAAGAAACCAGTATGGCCTGATGTCCTTGTAACCATTCACATGATGGATGATGAGGTTTAACCAGATGGAGTCAAGATTAAAAAGTATCTTAATTTTCTTAAAAGCAGAAATCAGAAAACACCTGGAATACACTTAAGAACTTTATCTAAAGTTAATGTACTTTTTTGAAGGCATTCAACTTTAATGACTACTGACAACACAATTCTTTTCTTACTCATTTAAACTGTATTAAAGATATTGACCTAGGCAAAGATGAACTCACGTATTTTTAGGACAAAAACTTACTACTAGTTAAACACAATACTTACTACTAAAAGAAACACATTAAATTTAAAATTAATAAAAATGGCTTGAAGAAGTCTGCTGTTTCTTGAAAAGGAACCATGCTTGCCTTGTAGAAAAACAAATATAGAAGGTTAACATTTTAAATCCACTTGCAATAACATATTTTTGAAAATCTGACCTTCAACTTAATGATTAGATGCATAGATATAATTATTTTTGTGCTTTTTAAAATTCAGCAAATTCATTAAAACTGCACACATCACCATTAATTTTGAGGAGAAGGAACCATAGCAGACTACTTAGACCATGATATCATTTATATTAAGGGCCAAAATAGGCAAAACATATTTTAGATAAATACGAAAATTTTGCAAAGGAAAAATAAAAAATAAAATTTGGGATATTGGTCTTATGGATAGAATGAGAAGGGGATGCATCATGATTTCAAAGCAGTAATTCTTTAAACTTTACGTCAGCTAGGGATACTTTAAGCCTTCTTGTGAAACCAATGTGCCTTTCTCAGTGTGATTTTAAATACATAAAATAAAAGATGTTATTACAAAGATAATCAATTAGTAAAATTAAAAATTTGGTAAAATGTAACATACATGTTCTTCATAATATGTTGAGTAACAAGAAACATTAAAAATAAAAGCAAATTAAAAATAAATTTTACCACATAAAACTCCATCAGATTAGGAAAGGCTCTAGCTGCTTAGCCACAATAAAATATTCCTTTTGATAAGGTAGCACATAGGCTGAAAATATAGTTTACATTAACTTTTTGGTTTTGATGGTAGCAATGTTTCCAGTTTACTTCAAGAATGTTTTCATTAACAACATTCTTGCACTATTCTCTTAGGAAACATATACAAGGATACATCCTGGGGGAAGAACTTCTGGGTTATAAAGTACTTTTTTTTTTTTTTTTTTTTTTTTTTTTTTGCATTTACTATATAATGCTAGCATGTTTTCTTAAACGGTTGAAATTAATAATCACACTTTCTAGCAAAACATGAGAGAACCTGTTGCTCCACATTCTTTCCAAAATTTGGGATTGTCAGCCTTTCATATTTGCTAGTATGGGGATATAATATACTGTCTCATTGTGGGTTCAATTTGCATTTCCATGGTTACTAGTGAGCTAAGAATCTTTACATGTGTAAAGTGGCTATTTTATTTTTTCTTCTGTGTGCCTTCTGCACATTTTTCTATTATATATTTTTTCTCATAGATTTTTGGGGGATTTTTTACTTTAGAAATGTATCCTTTATTGATTTGATGTTTTGTAATTATTTTCTCTAGTCATGTGGTTATTAAGGGCATTAGTCCTTAATTTTAGAACAGTCATATTTATCAATCTTTTCCTTTCTGATCCATTTTGTTTCCTACTGAAAATCTTTTCCTAATTTGAGGTTATAAAGATATGTCCTCTTTTCTTCCAAAACTAATAGCTTTAACATTTGCAGTTAAACGATTGAGCATTGGGGGAGTGTGGGAATGAGTGACTGTGGTATGCGGTAGGGATATAATTTTTCTCTCCTGGCCTCGCCATTCACTCCCGGCTTTCTGTTGATTTTCGACAGCAGTTTCTGGCTGCTCCCTGTGGCTTTCTCTCTCTTTGTCTGAATTTCATTCCACTTATAAAAGACTCCAGTAATAGGATTAAGACCCATCCTGACTGAACTGGGCCACACCCTAACTGAAATAGCTTCATCAAAATGCCCTACAATGTTCACACCCACAGGAATGGGTTAGAAAGAACATGTTTTTCTGGAGCACATAGAGCTAGTGTCTGAACCATTTCAGAGTATATTGTGTATATCATGGCCTTTCCCACTTTAACACTTCAGTGTGTATTTCTTAAAAATATTATCCTATATGTAACCAAACTGCAGTTATCACCTTAAGCAAATTTAATACTGATACAATGTCATCATCTAATTTTCTTTCTGCATTTCAATTTCATCAGTTGACAAAGGCTACTGTTACTGAGTTTGAATAAGGATATTACATTTAGATAAGGCTGTACATATGAATATCCTTTTAAGCATTTTTTTCCACCAGTAGAGGGTCTTCCAGAAGAGGATCATTCATTTTATTTAATTGCTATGCCTTTTTAGTCTCCTTTCATCTGGAGCATTCTCAAAGCCTTTATTTATCTTTTAAGACATTGACATTTCTGAAGAATCCATTCCTTCCCTTTTGTCATTTTTCCTTCCCTTTTGTCATTGTTCCTTACCTTTTGTCATTCCTTCCCTTTTGTCATTTTTGTTCCAAAATGACAAATTTCCAACTCCAGCACTTCCTCCCATATTTATCACTTGCCACTGTGCATTTTATTGTATGCAAGGAAACACCAGTCTTATTCATTTAGTTTATCTTTTATTTATGTTTTAATTATTAATATGGAATTATGGACTCCTATTGTTTTTTCAGTGGTTTATACATTTCTAATATATTTAATATTTAGTTCAAATGGTCTCAATTTTTTCCAGTGACAGCCCTTCAGTTTGACTTCTCTGTTCTTTGAACATGTTCCCATTATTTAGTAAGTACTTTCTTGCTTTCTGACATAAGTTGTTTTGGTTTCATCTTGTACCAACCCTGTCCCAGACCTGGAATCAACCATTTCCTTTAGGAGCTTTAGCTCACTTAGTAAGAAATTGCATTCGAGACCAAGATCTGGGTGCTGGGTGAGCTGGGGAGTCTTTTATCTAGGCCATTTCAGTGGACAAAGCTAGGAAAATAAAATTACATTTATACACTCGTATCTCTATACAGATTATATGTGCACACATCTCTCACCACATACCTCTTAAGCAACTAATTTCCTTATTTTCAGCTTTATCCTTCCTGTTTTTTTTTTAAGTTATTTTTCTCATTGGTAGTAACAGGCAGATATATGTATGCCTCTTTATTACCCCTTCTTTCCTAAACTTGTTTACACTTGATTTACTAGTTTTGTCCTTTCTTTTCCACTTTATATTTATAGACATCATTCTATATCAGTTCAGTAAGATCTTTCTCACTTTTTAAAGGGCATAATATTTCCTTCTGTATATGTACCACAATTTATTTACCTGCTCTCTTATCTTTAGACATTTAGGTACTTTGCAATATTTTTCAATTGCAAAAAAGGTGGTAATGAATAACAACTCACAGCTGCACAGCTATTTTTTTATTGTTACAGATGTATTGTCAGGGTATACCGTGTACTGAAATATTAATGATCTTGAATCCCAAAAATGTTGTAAATATGTTGACCCCAATCAGAATGTGAACAAACTGAGAAAAAACATGTTTTTATAGAAAATTACAATCAAGCATTCATGTGAGAATATGATATGGGATGGTGTGGTGCCAGCTAAGAGGGCCACTCCTCCATAAAACTATTAATGACCAGACCACTGAGGCATAAAAGGCCAGTGCAGATGTTGCTTTGGTGTGTCTCAGGTAAAGGCAGCCTGAAGTCTGGTCAAGCTGACTCCTGGCATTTCACGGCCCTCGCAGTTGCTTGGCAACCAGCAGCTTCCACTGAGGGCTGCAGACCCTCCACTGATGCCACCGCCTCAGTGGACCAGCTCCTGAAACCTCTCCTTAAAGGTACCCATCTGCCTCTGACAGCTCTCAGGCCAAAGGACTTCAGAGACCTGGGCATCTTATACCTTTAAATGTAATGTCTGTTGGCCAGGTTATTGCAGTATTGGTTGTGTTGCCAGCTTGCCATTAAGCAAGCAAGCAAATGGCATTGAGCATTCAAACTACTTTTCCGTGGTGTGGAATCTGCTTTCATGTGCTGAATTTACTTTCAGTTCCAGTGTTTGTTACAATGGTTACATTTACATGACAGGGTAAATCCCTACATGTGGAATAGCTAAGTCAAATAGTAAATGCACATGCAGTTTGTTAGGTATTATAAATGCCTCTCCAAAGGGGCTGTATTATTTTGCATTTCCACCACAAATGTATGAGAACACCAATTCCCCAAAGCATTACCAATGAAATGTATTGCCGACCTTTTGAAATTTTGCTAGTCAGTCAGGTGAGAAATTGTATTTCAATGAATTTAGTTCTCATTTTATGAATGCAGTAAAAATGCTTTATGTTTAAGAAATATATTTACATCATTTTATGAATTGTCTGACTATGACTTTGGTCTATGATTTTGGTTATTGCTTTCTTTATTTTAAAAATTTTCTATATTATAGGAATATTAATTGGCCTTTTATGTGTGACATACGTGGCAAATATTTTCCCTGTTTTTCATTGTTTTTATTTTTAGTCCGTAGTATTTTTGCAATGAACAAACTTTATTGGGCAAATTTATCAAAGTTTTTATAGAACATGGATTTTTAATATCAGTTAAGAGATAGTTTGCTACATGCATATTACACAGGGATTCACATAATTCTTCTAGAACTAGTACACTGCAATTTTTGCATTTATATTGCTAATCCACTTGTAGATTATTTTTGTACATGGTGTATAGATTGGATGGGTTACTTATGAATTGAATTTTTAATTGCTATTGCTTGTGTATAGAATGCATCTGGCATTTACATCTTATGTCTAAAAAAAGAATATGATGAACTTCTAATAAGTCTAAAAAAACAAAACAAAAAAAACTCTAGATTTTTTAAAATATTTGTGTAGAAAATAATAATATGGGAGAATTATGGCACTTTTTAATTCCTTTCCAATCTTTATTGCTCTGTCTGCATGTACCGTGTAAAACAATTTATAACAGTAGGCATCCATATCCTGTACTTAAAGAAAATGTTCTTAATATTTCATCATTGTATTTAATAATACTAACATTTTGGCAGATACCCTTTATTAGGATAAGGTAATTTCAAGTTCTATTTTTAATTATATATGGATTTTATCATAAATGGATATAGAATTTTATTAAATGGTATTTCTGAAGCTACTTTGAATAACATGTAAATTTTTTCTTGACTCCAATAATATAGTATATCAGTCGAGTTTTATATCAATAAAATGTATTTCGACATTTTTCATTTGACAAACTTCCGTTCTCCACATAAACCCAACTTGGTCTAAATAGTTTACATTTTCTATGCCTTCTTGGTTTCTGATTGTTAACATTTTTTTCTGAATTTTAAATCTATGCCCCTGATGATATTGCCCATAATTCCCCTTTCTCTTACTAAATTTGTAGGATTTTGGAATTAACATTATAAGTGATTCAAAAACAGCCATTCAATAGGCAGACATGAAATAGCTACAAGCTGGTATTTTAAAGAATGATAACAATGACCAACGTTTAGTAATGGTGTTCAAGAAGAAAGAAAGAAGGCACAAATTGCCAAAATAAGGAACAAAAATGAGTGCTTCATTACAGGTGCTGCTGATAGGACAATGGTATATACCATATTATGGAAATAAATTTGAAAACTTAGAAAAATGGTGAATTGTTAGAAAAACAAATCATACAGATCCTACAGCAAGTAGGATGGTTTGAAGCTGTTATGTATCCCAGAAAAGATCACGTTTAAATTCAATCTATTCCTATAGGTATAGATCCACTGTTTAAGCAAGACCTTTTGGAGAGTAGGATCTTAAGATACAACCTGAGTCATTCAGGGTAGGTCTTAATCTTTTTACTGGAGTCTTTTAGGAGAGAAACCAAGACAGAAAAAGCCCCAGAGAAGCTGAAAGAGAAAACCCAGAAGCTGAAAGCAATGAAACCTGGGAGAGAAGGACCAGCAGACACCACATGGCAGAGTTGCTGAGGATGGCCAAAAGCTGGTCTGCAGGGAGAAAGCATTGCCCATGTCTTGATTTGGACATCTCTCAGCCTCAAACTGTAAACTTGTAAGTTACTAAAAACTTGTAAAATCCAACCCATTTCTGGTACATTGCATTTTGTCAGCTTTAGCAAACTAAAACAGGAAGAAACAAAAAACTTGAATTGTTTAATATCTTAAGAAAATCAATCAGTAGATAAAGAGCTCACACAATAAATGTCAGGGACAGATGGCTTCACCAGTAATGTCTACCAATGATTTAAGAAAAACATAATTTCACCCATGCACAACACCATGCCAGACAAAAAAAGAGAAACTACTCCCGAACTCATTCTATGAGGTTCACATAACCCTGATGGTGAAGGACAGAATGACAGAATGGAAAGACAGATTTACCAGTTGATGTCACTCATGAACATAGCTGCAAAATGTTAGCAAGACCTGTCTAAAAATACAGAAATAAAATACATTATGAAGAAGTTAGTTTATCCCTGGAATCTAAGTTGTTGTAACAGTTGAAAATTAATCAGTGTTTTTCACCTTACCATATTAATATATTAAAAAGTTCAATATATATGATCATCACAATAGATGCAAAATTATCACAGTGATAAAAACTCTTAGCAAACAAGGACTAGAAGAATATTTCCTTAATCTCATTAAATATGTACATAAACAGATATATCCATATTTTAATCATTTATACATATTTATAAAATTATAAACACATTCACGTGCATATGTCTGTACATATGCATATATGTATTTATGAACACATAAATAAATTACATGTATGTATATATGAATGTATGTATGTACTATATGGCTTTTTATTTAATTTTAAAAAGTCAAAAATGTCCACTCTCACCATTTCTATTCATTTTATTGACAATGGCATTCTGTGGGGTAAGGCAAAAACAAGAAAAATTATTCAAGAATTTTACAGAGAAATAAAATTGCCATTATAAACACAGATTATATAACTTTGTTAAATCAACATTAATGCATTGATGTAACAGGGCTGCTTGATAATAAAGCAATAATAATCAATTTAAGAACAGAGTTCTAAGAGTTTAGGCAAACACATATACCTGTGCATGCATTCTTAGTACATGAAGTGTGAAGTGGAAAGGAAAGCAGAGCCAGGTGACTGTGTGTAGGGTGTGTGTGTGCATAAGCTCACTGGGAGGCAGGGTACTGAAATCATGGTGTAAAAGGGACACTGCAGAAACTGAGCCTTTCAGAGCCAGGATCCAGCTGCAACTGACTCCCAGACTTTTCAGTTCCAGAAGTCTATAAATTATATCCCTACATTTAAAAAAAAATTCTGCTCAAGAAAATTTGTTAGGTTCCTGTTACCTATATTGCAGAGAGTCCTTCCTTGCATAAATGCTATACATATGCATTTGAACTTTCCTTTTTTTGTTTGTTTGTTTTTCTTTTTTCTTTTTTTATTTTGAAATAAATTCAAAGTTATAGGAACAGTTGCAAAAACAATACTAACCCCATACAAAGAATTCCATCATACCCTGACCCCCCTCCCCCGATAGCTCAATCCACCAACTTTAACATACTGTCACATCGCTATTTCTTTCCCTCCCTCCCTCCCTCCCTATCTATCATCCATCATCTATTGCTCTGTCTTCTGAACATATGAGAGCTAGCTGCACACATTCTTGAACATACACTATAATTCACGTATACACTTCCTATGAACAAGAACATTCTTTTATGCAATCCCATTAAGCACCGCTATGAAGTACAAGAGATTCAACAATGATACAAAGCTTACATTCTATATTTCCTTGACCTTATGTCTCAACTGTGTCCCTTTGAGCCACCTGTCCTTTATCCTCCAATCCCATCCAAGTTCATCCTTGGCATTCAATCGTCATCTATTTAGACTTTTTTTTTTTTTTTTTCAGTTGTGGAAACATATATACCACCTAAATCTTCCCATTCCACCCCCTCCCTAGCCTTCCATTAGTGGGATTAATCGCCTTTAGAATGTTGTAATGCTCTTTCCCACCATCCATTACTAGAAATTTCCTTCACCTCAAACAGCAACTCCACACTCATTTCTCAACTCCCCATTGCCCCTTCCTCCATTTCTCTTAACCCAAACTCTACATTTCATCTCTATGGTTATATTCTCTGACAATTTCTTTGTGTTTGCTGTGGGGGTTAAAATTAACCTCTTAAATCCATATCAATCTTGTTTTTCTTTGATACCACCTTCACTTCAATAGGACACATAAACTATGTTCCTATACTCCTCCATTTCCCCCACCTTTATATAGTTGTCTAAAATTACATAGTTTACACTGAGTTCAAAACCACTGATTTGTCATTAGAGTTCGTGTAATTTATATCATGTAGGAAGTAAATAGTGGAGTTGCAGTTCAAAAATTATTGACTTCTATTTGTATTCCATTGTGGTTGGAGAATGTGCTTTGGGTATATTCAATTTTTTTTTTTTTTAATTTCTTGAGACTTGCTTTATGTCCCAGCTTATGGTCCCTTCTGGAGAAAGATCTGTGATCACTAGAGAAAAATGAGTGTCCTGGTGCTTTGGGATGCAAGGTACTATATATGTCTGTTAAAATTCTCTTTATCTCTTTCTCCTTTCTTTGTTTCTCTGTTGGTAGGGCTCCCTTTAGAATCTGAAGTAGGGCAGGTCTTTTATTGGCAAAGTCTCTCAGCATTTGTTTGTCTGTGAAAAATTTAAGCTCTCCCTCAAACTTGAAGGAGAGTTTTGCTGGATAAGTATTCTTGGTTGGAAGTTTTTCTCTCTCAGAATTTTAAATATGTCATGCCCCTGCCTTCTTGCCTCCATGGTGGCCGCTGAGTAGTCACAACTTAGTCTTACGTTGTTTCCTTTGTATGTGGTGAATTGCTTTTCTCTTGCTGCTTTCAGAACTTGCTCCTTCTCTTCAGTATTTGACAGTCTGATCAGAATGTGTCTCGGAGTGGGTTTATTTGGATTTATTCTATTTGGAGTTCACTGGGCATTTATGCTTTGTGTATTTATATTGTGTAGAAGGTTGGGGAACTTTTCCCCAACAATTTCTTTGAATACTCTTTCTAGATCTTTACCCTTCTCTTCCCCTTCTGGGGCACCAATGAGTCTTAAGTTTGGATGTTTTATTTTATCTATCGTATCCCTGAGATCTATTTTGATTTTTTCAATTTTTTTCTCCATTCTTTCTTTTGTTCTTTCATTTTCTGTTCTGTGGACTTCTAGGACACTGAGACGTTGTTCAACTTCCTCTAATCTTCTATTGTGAATATCCAGAGTCTTTTTAAATTGGGCAACAGTTTATTTTATTTCCATGAGATCTTCTATTTTTTTATTTACTCTTGCAATGTCTTCTTTATGCTCTTCTAGGGTCTTCTTTATGTCACTTATATCCTGGGCCATGGTCTTCTTGATGTCCTTTAAATCCTTTGCTATGTTTTCGTTCCTCGATTGTAGTTCTTTGATTAATTTTGCTAAGTACTGTATTTCTTCCAATAGTTTGATTTCAGAGTATGGAGTTGGATTCTCCGTATCATCTGGTTTTATCATATGCATTAAGATTTTCTGTTGTTTTCGGACTCTTGGCATTTGCTTTGCTTGATAGGGTTCTTTCAAGTTGTAAAAAAAAAGATACCAATCTAATTTTTCAGAAACACAGTTTGTTGGCGTACACTTTCTCTAACTATCCAGCAGATGGTGTCTGCAAGTCACGTATATGCCTCCAGTCAGCTCTCCCCAACTCTGTCTCTGTGGTATGTAGGGAAATGATTCTTATGGGGTTCAGTTGGAGAACTCAGTTTGGGTGTGTTGCTGGAGCCGTCTGCCCTGAATGTGGGGCACATGTACGGGTGGCCAGAGAGGAAGGGCAGCTTTAATATTCAAATCCCCCAGGTTCCCAGAGATTCAAGGCTGCCGCAAGAGTCTAAGCCTTCATTTCAGTTTTGCCCCAGATTTTCTGTCACTGACCCACATACCACTGGCATTGACACAACGGCCCTGTGTTTTCCAAGTGGGCCCCCCTTCTCAGCTGTGATCTTCCAGGACCTCTGCTGAGGGAAGGCTGTGCACGACGTCCCTCAAGCTAAGCCCCGGGCCACTGGGCCGTGCAGGAAGGTGGTCTGCCTGATGCAAAGATTAGTCTATAATTCTTGACTGGTGTAAGTTCTGAATGAAAGGCAGGCAGTAAAGCTGGGCCCCACCCCTTTCCTCTTTAGAGATGATGGATGCCTTAGGGGGAGGTCATTAGCATTTCAATGGTCTCTCTCTGCCTGTGCCACACCCTTGTCTGGGTCACAGAACTGGGAACTCAAAACGGCCGAGGCTTTCTCCACTGAGTTGAGAAAGGAACAGAGCTAATCCGAGGAGACACTCCGGCTTTCCAAGGTTAGTCGTCACCCAAAGCCTCTGTCTACTTGTTGGGGATTCGCACCTCATAGTGTGCAGTTCACACTCACTAATTAAAACCCCAGTTGGAGCTCAGCTGAGCTATATTCGCTTGTTGGGAGAGAGCTTCTCTCTGGTACCAGGAGGCTTTGTAGCTTGGGCTATGGGGGAGGGGTCTCCCGATTTGGATCTGCAGTTCTTACTCACAGATTTTGTGCTGTGATCTCAGGCATTCCTCCCAAACCAGGTTGGTGTATGATGATTGGACGTTCACGTCTGTCCTCCTGCAGTTATTCTGGATTGTATACTAGTTGTTTCCGGTGTTTTTTTAAGTTGTTCCAGGGGGACTACTTAGCTTACACTCCTCTCTATGCTGCCATCTTAGATCTTTGGTTCTTGAACTTTCCTTTTATCTCCTAACACTGGACCTTACAGAATGCAACTATTTAATATATATATATATATCTTATTCCTGTGAATGTTCAATATTTATTTATATATAATATACACTTTTTTTCCTTATTAGAGCAGTTGTGGGTTTGCAGAACAATCATGCATAAAATATAAGATTCTCATTCCATTCACTGCACTGATAGTTAGACCTGTTTATAATTTCCAGCGGAGATAAAGTTTCAGATAGATAGTAAAAAATTTTCCCTTCCTCTTCCCACAGGCAAGTTAACTTTTAACTTATTATTAATGTTCTTTCTATTGGATTTTACAAATCATGCTTCACAATAACAGATGGATAAGCTGGAATAAAATTCTAGGGTTCTCAAAGCACGATGCCCAGACCAGCAGCATCAGCATCACCTGGCAACTTGTTAGAAATAAATTTCTCTGGTCAAGCCCCAAATCAACTATTCTGGGAAGTTATATGGAAATTCTTAGGGTGGTGAGGTGCAAACACAGATAGCCAGCTAAGAATGCATGCAAGGACAGCTTTGGGAGACTGGCTCCTATGAAGGTCTGTGGGTGGGAGAAGCACAAATGTGGGTCCTGGCTTTTACCTTTATTGATACGGGGAACTGACAGTTTTAAATTAGAGCTAAAAGCAGAAGTAGTTAGGACCCTTTGGAGAAGCCCTTATCCCTCAAACCACCTGGAGGCGCAGGCCTGGCAAGTTGCAGTTACCATCCTGTGCTAACTGGGGAGGTCGCGCAAAAGGGGAACTTATGAGTAGCTGGCAAGATGACGAGGCACCAAATATAATTTCTTTCATGCCATTACATCAACTCAGAAACTTTAAAGCGAGTCCCAGAAATGCATGTTTTAAGCCCTCCTGGTGATTCTGATGCTGCTAAAGTTTGAAAACTACCAGGGAGGGACTAAGTTGAGTGTTTCACATGTTTTGCGCCTTAGGCTCCTCACTTTTCTCACCCTAACCCCAGCTCTGACAACCCTGGCTCTACCAGGAAAATCTGAGATACACTAGTATTCATTTCCAAATCTTCCTGCTGTTTTTTAGTGTCTACACAAACCATTAAAACAATAGGTGGTCCTTCTCATGCAGCGCATTAGCTGTGAATAATTCTTCTCAACCCTTCCCTCAGAGAATAAGATGTGAGGAAAAATCAATTTAGATTTGGAAGTATGTTAGCTACTGGAAGAAAAGTACCACACTTTTTATTTATTTATTTTTTAATCCTGAGATCCTCTGAAAACACAACCAATGTAGCAACTCCACATTTACAATTAAAATTAATTAAAATAAATCACAGGAGCTGTGTTGACACAGCAGTGAGTAGCAAGATTGTTTTGGAGATTTACAATGATTATGTTTTATATGAATTTTGCAAGGAACTTTTTTGTATTTTATCCTACTTAATTAGTATAAAAGTATTGTGATGTTAGCATCACAGTTGCATAGAGAAGTTAGTTTTCCCAAAATGAAGTTTTAAAGTAAGGTTTAAAATAGGTTTATGTAACTACAAACCCCATGCAATTTTGACACTATTATATTAGTGAATTCTTGGACTCAAAGGAGAAAAGTGTTAATGAATTTATTCCCTAGATACTCAGAATTCAGGATTTATGGGAGAAATATTTTTACACTAATCGCAATTAGGGAGCAATGCAAATAAGCCTTGGATAGAGTTCTAAATTGGCCAATTAAAATAGCTGGGGTTTTAGATGGAGCTAGATTCATTAAAGCAAAACGAAACAAAACTTTTTTGTCCAGTCTCCACTTGTCATCCAGTTTCAGTCCATTCAGGGTAAGTCTGTAAGAGATGCTGGACACGAACTGCATTTTAAAAATGAGGTGGATATTTTGCGAACATAAATGTGGGTAAAAGTCCAGATGCCAATGTTTGCAAAAAATCATGGACATAGTCACTTTCCCCACTTCTGCAGAGCACCCAGTGCTGCTATGGAATTGTAAGGACTTTGGTTGGAGCATCAATCCACAGTATACTGTTATAAATGATTGCTTTCATGCTGGGCACCACGTGCAGTGCCAGGATGACAGGTCTACATAGAAAGTCTCAGGCATGGAAATGCTGGTTTGTAAACTGCAAACTGGTTCATAAGTGCAAGTGAAACATCCTTTGGGTACTCCTAGGGGATACCCCATGTCTTGCTTTGCCAGGGCTGCTTAACAAAGTACTACAGATTAGTTGGCTTAAACAACAGGAATTTATTGTCTCACAGTGTTAGAGGTAGAAGTCCAAAATCAAGGCATTAAAGAATTATGCTTTCTCTGAAGTCTGCAGGTTCTGGTGGTGGCTTGCGAGAAATCCATAACTCAAATGAACTGTATCTTAGCTAATAATAACATCCTCAAAGATTCTATTTATAAATGGGTTCACCTCCACTGAGCGTGGTTAGGACTTGAACTTGTCTTTATGGGGGACATGATTCAATCCATAACACCAGAGTTTGAGCATTGCAAGAGGGCATTTTCAAATGAATGCAGGCTAGAAAAGCCACATTGGCTTATTGCTGTTAATAAGGTGTCATTTGTACCATTGGTTTGTAGCAAAGGGATGGGGAAACGAGTTTTACTTGCTTAGGGTAATCTGTTCTGGGGAAACGCCTTTCTTTCCAGTTTTCTGAATTTCCTTTATAGCCTCCATAAATTTTGGGTGATTATTAATAAACAAAACTTGAAATCACTGTAGTGTCCTCTGGAGCTTTCAGGCTCTCTCTTCCACGACCTTTACCCTCTCTCAAATTCAGATTCACCGACTTCTAACTAAATTTTCATTTTAAATGAAAATTAGTAAATTACATCTGACTCTGAACAAATGTTATCTCTAATTATACCATGCAATATTTTAGTTCCTGTGAAATCCCATTGCAATAGGAGATGAAGACTTTTCCAAGTTTCCCTCATTGCCTGGGCTACTCTGCTAATCCACAGGGTTGGTCACACAACCAGAACATGTTCAAGTCTTTGTTCTTTTATTTATCCTGTTTCTTTTCTTGGTGTGAAGCAGCACCCTATCTGCCCAGAATGTCCAAATTTCCTCATGAAAGAACATTTTCAGCTAATTCTCGGATACCTCTTTGTTTGGCGCTTCCAATCCAGGCTCTCCAATCTCCACAACTTCCATTCTTTACTTCTGCCTCTCCATCGATTTCTCTAGAAAACAAAATGATACCCCCCTCCCCCAAAATAAATAAATAAAACTCCTTGTTTCTTCTGCTAAATTAATAGACAAAGAACAATTGTTAATATTGTATATACCAACTTCAGCCCCACTCTTTAGGCTTTCTTTCTTCCTGGAGCTACTATTTACCCCTTTAATTATTTCTACCATTCCCTGTTTGGGCATGTTAATGTCTCCCTCATTTTCTTAAAGTGTGAATACTGTATACCCCAACTGACTGGACTACAGCTCAGAAGATTTCTTCCATAACAGATTCTTAAAATGTCTCAGTGTTCAATTCCTTACCCATGAGCTGGTCAAATAGTTGATGATCAATGGACCTAAATACAATGACACAGTAGTTTTACCCAAATTTTTCATTTTTCAACTATTTGCTGGGATATTACATTAAAATTAAGTAAGCTAAGTTTTAATTGTTTTATTTTCTTGCATGTTTGCATATTTGTTTAGGTTTTTTTTCCCATTTTCTGATAATGTGAACTTGGTAAAATAACTTTTGAAGGTCTGAAATCTTGAATTTAGAATGAAGATTAGCCTGAGTTAAGTTTCCAGTCATGATAAAGAATTATATTCCTTCTACATTTCAGGTGAGATCATTAGTATTATCTCAGGAAAAAAAAAATTCTTCCCCCTATTTAATTAGCAATGAGAAATGACTGTAATGGCTTCAAATTATATATGAACTTGTATATTTAAATAAACATACTTCTCAATTTAAATTCATGTTTCTTGGCAATTTCTCCTTCCAGTACCTAATCACAGATGCTCACTAAATAAATATAGTGAAATCAACAAATGAACACTATGTCCATACTGGAATGTTCAAAAAAATACATCTGCTTTTCCCCAAATTAACCTACAAATTAATTGCATTTCTCATAAATAACCCAATAAAGGTTTTTGAGATGTTTGGTGAGTTAATTTTAAAATGTTCATTTCCGGAATGGGCACTGGCTTCCACTGTGGTCTGCTATAGTGGAAGGAAGACTGAAGTCAGAATATATTTGACAAGTCTATATATACTTGGGATGAAAACTTTACTTGCTAATAAAAATTGAAAAGAAACATAAGTTTGGGAGAATATCCAGAAGACATTTGACAAAAAAAATCACTATCTTTTTTCCTGCAGTGCATATGAAATGTTTTTCTTGTGTTTATGTGTTTCAAAAATATTTCTGTATTGAGTTTCTGTTGTTAAGGATTATTTATTTTATGTTTTTGCTTCTGATTTTGGATTTCTTGGTATCACTGCAACGTTTATCATAACAACATTTTACACCAATCATTTTGAAACTGAGGACTCTAATTCCAACTTGTCAAAAACACAGAGATGAAATGCGAGGAAACTACCTGACAAGAGGCAGAAATGTGTGCACTGAGAAATGATATTCACTACTCCCGTTGTGAATTACATGTATAAAATCATGGCTGTGTTGGCAGTGATGGGCTGCTGAGGCATTTTGTCTACAAAAGGATCTCAGATAAACATCTTTAGTCAAACACGTGTCTCTCTTGCAGGCCTCCACCTTGTTATACAGTGATTTTATGATTCAATTTTACACAAGCATATACATAACATATCTAAATTTCAAGTTTCATAACTGCCTCCTCTTTTATCTATTTTTCAAAACTACAATGCTACCCTGTGTGTTGGCTTGCTCTGTAATTTAAATATCTGGTGGTCTGACTTGAATGATGTGCCTGAACAACTGGATTTGGTACATATACTTTCTCATACAGTTGTCTTCATTTGTGAGAGGGTATTTAAATCATGTCCTTTATGAGGACTGTGTTACTTCCCTAGCTATTAAAACAAATACCACACAATGGGTTGACTCAACAGTAGGGATTTATTGGCTCACCATTTCTGAAGCTAGAAAGCTTGCTTCTTCCTAGGGTTGGAATCTGCTGGCTGGCTGGAAAATGTGGAGTCCTTGGCCTTTCTGTCACATGCGATGCACGTGGAGGGGTCTTCTCCTTTCTATTCCAGGTCTGTTGACTTCCAGCTGCTGGCTACTCCACGTGGCTTCTCTCTCTGTGTCCAATCTCCTTTGCTTATAAAGACTGCAGCTACACTGCATTCAATCTGAGCACATCTTAACTAACAACATCATCACAGGTCCTGTTTACAAAAGGATTCACACCCATAGGACCAGGGCTTGAACTCCAGTATGCCTTTTGTAAAGGACATGATTCAACTGCCAACAGGGAAGATGAACAAAATATTCCTTATGTGAACAGCACATATTTATTTTATCAGCCACTTGCACTTGATGTGGATGTGTTTAGTAGTTTCGTTTTACAGAGTGGGAAGAATCTGTGACACGCAAAGAAGGAGCTCAGTTTAAGCAGAAAAGTATAGTGTTGTTACTGTTTTGAAACATTTTCCAACAACACACTAAACACGAGGCAGCAGTACGAAAAACATTCCATTTTCCATGAATTCTGATTTACTTGTAAAACTAAGACTTTGAACTTAAAAGCACAGTCAAATCCCATTAGTTTTATGAATAACCTGAGGAAAGGCTGCATCTGTGAAAGTTCAGAATAAAAAATAACTTAATGACCATTAATAAACAAAAATAAGCTAATTAATATGTATAGGCTATGCACACGCCACCATCCAATAACAGCAGTATGTGCAATCTTTTCAAACACATACTGTCATACTGAACATGTGATGAGATAAATCATATTCTGGACCATAAACCAAGTCTCAATATTTTAAATGTATTTAAATCATGTAAAGTATAATATTTGTCAAAAGTGGAATCCAATTAAGAATTAAATTAAGAGCAGAAGGAGTTATGAAAATCACCTCAGCTTGGGAACGTTAACAATACATTTCTAAATAACCTGTTTCTCAAAGAAAAAACCAATATGCCCATTTGTGAGATGCAGCTAAGACAATTCTTAAAGGAAAATTTATAGAATTAAACACTTTTATTTAAAAAAATAGAAAGACTTCATGTTAACGACCTAAGTTTTCACTGTAAGAAATTAGAAAAAAAGGAGTAAGCAGTAAACTGCAATCAAAGGGAAGAAAGAAAATAAAGATAAGGGCAGAAAATAATGAAATAGAAAACAAAAATAATAGAAAATAATAGAAAACAAAAATAATAATCAAAAGCTGGTTCTTTGAGACCAATAAAATTGGTAAACCTCTAGTCACAGAGATCAGAAAATCAAAGACACAAATTGTCAATTTCAGTAAAAAGGTATGTGACATTTAATCCTATTGGTATTAATAGATTAATACCGAACATATGTAATAAGGAAGCTCTATATGTTGATAAATTTAAAAAGTGAGATGAAATGGCAAATACATTGAGTAACACAAATCATATCACTGAAGAAAATATATAACCCAAATAGCTCTGTATCTATGAAAGGCATTGAAATTGAAGATAAAACCTTCACACCAAGAAAACTGCAGTTATAAATGGCTTCACTGGGGAATTCTACCAAACATTTAAGGAACAAATGATTTCAATTCCAAAGCGTGTATTTTTTTAATTTTGTTTGATTTTTTCAGAAAAGAGATGCACAGGAACTACCTCCCCATGCATTATATATGACTGGCATTACCCTGATACCCACCAGAAAAAGATATTACAAAAGAGCAACATACCTTATAAGAATAAATATAAACATTTTAACAAAATTTTAGCAAATCAGATTGTGTGTGTGTGTGTGTGTGTGTGTGTGTGTGTGTGCGTGTTATGGATGGATAGTTAGATATATATATCTATATATATCTATATATATCTATATATCTATATATATTTCTATATATCTATATATATCTATATATCTATATATATCTATATATCTATATATATTTCTATATATATATATGAATGACATGGCCAAGTGCAGTTTATTCAGGAAAGCAAGGCTAATTTAACATTTTTTTAAAGTGATCATTGTATTACCAGATTACAAAAATTTTAAATATATAATCATCTCTAGCATTAGTCAAAATTCAACCTCCATTCTTAGTAAAACTTCTTGGCAACCTAGTAACAGAAGCAAACTTTCTCAACTTGAGGAAAGACACACAAGAAAACTACAGCTAACATCATATTTAATGGCCAAAAGACAAATGCTTTTCCTCTAAGATCAGAAATAAGGAAAATAAATCAATTCTTACCTCTTCTATTAAAACACTGTATTGGAGATTCCTGCTAGTATATAATGCAGGAAACAGAAAGAATGTCATAGATTGGATAGCAAGAATTAAATCTGTCCTTATTCAAAGATGACATAATTTGTGTATGTAGAAAATCCTAAGCATCTACAGAACCCCTGTTATAACTAAGTGTATATAGCAAGATTGGAAGATGTAAAGTCAAATTACAAACATAAATTGCATGCCTATATACTGGCAGCAAACAATCAGAAATTGAGGTAGCAAAAACTATGAAATACTTAGAAAAAGACTGAACAAAAGATATTCAAGGCCTCTTAACTGGTAAGGACAAAAATTCTTAAGATCTAAATAAATGTAGAGATATAACAAGTTGATGGATGAAAATATGCAACATTATTAAGATGTCAATTGTTCTCAGATGGATCTACAGATTCAACACAATTCCAATTAAAATTCTAGCAAGCAGATGTTCTCAAGCTAACTCTATTAATTATTTTGAACTACAAAAAAAAAAAAAACAGAAAACTTCATTGTAAAAGAAAAAATTTGAAGAATTTACACTTCTTCTGCCTGTGTGTGTGTTTGTCCAGTAATACAGACAGCATGATATTAGCATAAAGATAGACATATGGATCAGTGAACAGGATAGGGGACAGAATACATATATACATATATAGTCAAAAATTTTTTTTACAAAGATGCCAGTGCCATTCAATGGAGAAAAAATAACCTATTGAACAAATGGTGCTGGTATAATTGGATAGTTGTTCTGGTTTGCTAATGCTGCCGGAATGCAAAATACCAGAGATGGACTGGCTTTTATAAAGGGGGTTTATTTGGTTACAAAGTTACAGTCTTAAGGTCATAAAGTGTCCAAGGTAAGGCAACAACACAGGGTACCTTCACTAAAGGATGGGCGATGGCATCCAAAAACCTCTGTTAGCTGGGAAGACATGTGGCTGGTGTATGCTCCAGAGTTCTGGTTTCAAAATAGCTTTCTCCCACAATGTTCCTCTCTCAGCTCCTGTGCATTCTTCAAAGTGTCCTTCTTGGCTGTAGCAAGCTTGCTCCTTTTGTCTGAGCTTTTATAGGGCTCCAGGGAACTAATCAAGGCCCACGCTGAATGGGCAGTACCACACCTCCAAGGAAATTATCTAATCAGCATTATTACCTACAGTTGGGTGGGTCACATCTCCATGGAAATACTCAATCAAAGAATTACAATCTAATCAACAGTAATGTCTGCCCATGCAAGACTGCATCAAAGATAACGGCGTTTTGGGAGACATAATACATTCAAACTGGCACAAAAGGTATATACCATAAATAAATAAATAATCTCAAATCCTTCTTCACACCAGATACAAAATATAATTTAAAACTGACTAACAATGTAAATGAGAGTTAATGCTATAAAACGCTAGGAAAAAAATCTTAGTGACCATGAAGTTTGTCAAAGATTTCTTAAGCATGAAACCTCAAGCACAAGCTCTATTTTTTAAAAAAAGATAAACTGGACTCCATAAATATCACAAACTTTTGCTATTCAAAATTGAGTATAAGAAAATTGAAAATTTGCCAAAGGCTGGAAAAATATTTGTAAATCATGTATTTGACAGAGGACTTATATCTAGAATACATAATACATTATTAGGACTCAATAATAATAAGACATTTAACCCAATTAAAAAATTAACCAAAAGATGTGAACAGATGAACAGATACTTCACCACTGAAGGTATATGCAAGACAACTAAGCAAATGAAAAGGTACTCAACATCATCAGTAATTAGGAAAATGCATATTAAACTAAAGGAGATGCCATTACGTATTCATTACAACATCCAAAATTAAAAAAAAAAAAAAGAGCATACCCAGTATTGTGAGCAAATGGAGCAAATGTTACTCTCATAAACAGCTGATGGGTATGTAAAATATCCACATTCTAATGGATGTGTAGTGTTATCCCTTTTGGTTTTAATTTTCATTTCATCTCAAAAATATTAAACATAAATCTATCACAGGACTCACATATTCTACTCCTAGTTATTAGCTCAAGAGAAGTAAAAGTTTACGAAAACCCAAAACTCATACAGAGATGTTCACAGCAGCTGTATTTGTAACAGCCAAGTCTGGAAACATCCCAATGACTATCAACATGTGAATGTATTAACCAATTGTGATATCTCCAAACAATATAATACTCAGTTATAAAGGTGAATGAACTATCAGCACACACAGCAACTTGGATGAATCTCAAAATAATTACACTGTGTGAAAGAAACAGAGAGAAAAGTCTACATACTGTGTGTCCATTTATACAAAATTCTAGAAAATGAAAACTATACTATATAAGAGAAAGCAGATCAGGTGTTGTCTGAGGAGGGGAAGGAGGAAAAGATGGACAGATTACAAAGGAACATGAGCAAACTTTGAGGGATAGATGGATATGTCCATTAGTGTGAAAGTGATGATGTTCTCACAAGAGCAGGCAACCCTCACTTTTCATAATAAAGAGCTAATGGAAACTTGTGTTTATCAGAACTGAGTCCTTGCACTGCATGGTTCCATGGCAACTTGTGTCACCAAGCTTTGCAAAGTGAGGACATTGTGCTGATACATACCAGTGTTTGTTAACATCATACCATGTAAAGGATTGTCTGGATATATATGTGTGTGTGTGTGTGTACACACACACAAACATACATACATATATGTCAAAACTTAACATACATGACATAAGTACAGTTTATTGTATGAATTTATATTTGAATAAAACTGAACAAACTATTTCCTCACTGTCCCGGCCCGCGGGACGTTCAACGGAGGCTCCGAGTCCTGTGAGGGAGGAATGGTATGGGACAAGAGACACGAGGAATGACAGCAAGACAGGTTTCTGATCAAGCTGCAAAATTTTATTGAAGAGGCAGGGTATATATACTCTAAGGGTGGAGGGAATGGCTAGTAAGGACGGGTGGCGATCTAGGATTGGCTGCTGCTGTTGCTAGGGTGGAAGGCAGATGTAGGGGGATTGGCGGTTGCTGTTGCTGGGGGTCTGGGATTGGTGGTAGCTGTTGCTGGGGTGAATGGCCAATGGGCAGCTACTGTTTAGGCGCGAACTAGCTACTGCTTAGGCGGGAACTACTGTTACTTCCTAGAAGAAGGCTAATTATAGCTTAGGCTGTTCTTCCATCAGCCCTGGCGGCCATGTTGCATGTTACCGGTATCGCTGAAGGTGAATATTATATATGCTACCTTAATTGTCCCCAATATCTCCTCCCTTTGTTTTTCAAAAGGATGGAGGAAGAATGCTGATTGAGCATTCCTTTGGCATTAACCTGCTGGGGGAAATAGAGGCCTCATTCCCCAAGTTGTTTGTGGCTCTGTTTTTCTGGGGAGGGGGATTAGTGCAGAGCAAACCCCTATGCAAATGAGGCATACTTCTCAAGGAGCTCAAAAACGGCCTTTGATTGTTTTGGCCCTCCTTTGCAGTGCTTTGCCTTGCACCCAGCGGTACAAATCATAGCATAAGCTAGAAGCATACTTTTGAGTTATATGCTGCTCCCGTAGGAGGGGGATTCTTACCCGTCAGGGTGGGTAGCATTCAAGTAGTCTAGATTCACGCCTTGGTCAGCGAGGTGGAGCCGGTGGTAATGCACTTGAATAGGCCTGCCTAGGGCAGAATCAAGTTGATCCTTAACTAGCTGTATTATTCTTTTTATGGCCCAAGGAGCAAAAGATATTATAAGGATTATGGTTATTAAGGGGCCTAATATAGGGAGGAGGTAAGGGAGGATTCCATTGAACCTCCAGGAGGGACCTCCTTGGGCCTCCCGTTCACGCTTGCGGTTTGCAATTCCTTCTCTAAGCTTGGTCATGGAATCTCTAACTATTCCAGAATAATCAGTGTAAAAGCAACATTCCTCGCCTAATGCAGCACAAAGCCCTCCCTGTTTAAGGAAAAGTAGGTCTAAGCCTCTTCTATTTTGGAGAACAACCTCTGATAGAGATGTAAGGGATTTTTCAAGATGGGTGATAGAGGTTTCAATACGGGCTAAGTCTTCGTCTACTGCAGCTCTGAGGTTAGAGAGGCCCTGTTGTTGGAGGGTAAGCGAGGCGATTCCGGTGCCTAGGCCAGCAAAACCTAAAAGAGAAGCAATGGTAACAGCAGTAATAATTTCTCGTTTTTCTCTGTGCGCAGTTGGGAGCTGTGCATCCCAATAGTGATAAAGGTCCTCCTTAGGACGGAAAAGGATATGGGGCAACACAGTCACCAAGACGCATGTTTCTTTTGTTTCAGTGAGGGCTCTTGCTGATACGCAAGGAGTAAGCCCCGTGGAAGAGCACAGCCATTTTGCCCCTGTTGGGGGAATATAGAATTTACCCTGCGATGGAAAGGACGACTGTGCACAGACCTTTTTTAAGGAGGGGGAAATGTTACCAATACAATGCCCAGAGTGAATAATGGATTGCATGGTGAGGCCGATTTTTGTTGTATTCCAAGGACATTGGGGAGGATTGTCTTCGTTAGAAATATTAAATGAGGTATTAAAGGCTATAGCGTCATAAAAAGGGGGATTGACAGAGAAACATAGCCAACAACTGCGAGTATGGTTAGGCTGGGAGGAGTTTAGGGAGAGAAAGGTGGCTTGGAGTATTGACCAAAGTGAGTTATTGATTGGCTCTATGAAAGAGCTTGAGGGTGACAATGTTGGGTTGGTAGTGGAGGAATAACTGGCAGTTTTGCGAGGAGGAGACGTTGGGGACGGGGGAGCTAGCACTACATTTGGCCCAATGGCGAATGGCTTTTGTTGTACTGCTTCTTTTTTTATTTGGATAAGGCTTCCCGGGTCGACCCCGTCTTTATAGATTCTGAAGCCCCAGGTTCGACCGGTTAACCAGGAAGGATCAGTGGGGAGTTGCATGGTAAGATTAAGGTGAGTGCAGGTACCTGTAGGTGGAAGGTGGGAACTATCGTCCGTGCTGAAATAAACGGGCTCATCACGGGGTTTGCAGTTCCAGGGGGCCCAGCATAGGGTAAGATAGTGATCAACGCTAGATGGCTTCCAACCAGTAGCTAGTGTTTTGCAGCCCCAATAGGCACAATAATATTGATTGGGGGCATTGCAATACGGTTTTCCGGGGTTGGAGGCTGGGCACATATAATATTGGTGTTCATTACTGCCAACGGGGGGGTTGGGAAATAGATTAGAGGCATTGACGAGAAAAGAAGGTTGCCCTGCGGTGGTATTGGTTTGCACAATTTTGTAATCTTTCCACCGCGTTAGGGTCCATTTCCAAGGTTGGTGGGGGTTACCTTTGCGATCGAAAATGCCATGCGATACACAAGGTAGGAGGAGATATAAAGCGGCAATTTTGAATGGTAGTAGGTTTAACAAGGCCATACTAATAGGGGTTATAGGTTTTTTTTTTTTTAAGGAAAGCAAGCTAGCAGAGTGATGCACCCTATAACGCACAAGTATGTTATAGCAAGCAGGAGGCGTTCTAACGGGCTCCAATGTTTTGGGGCAACAGCTGCCAATCCGGCTGCAAACAGCAAGGCCAGAGAGCCAATTAGTAAGAGCCAATAGTTCATGTGGCCTCAGTGATGGGGCAAACCTGTAAGTTGGGCTTCTCTCGGTTGCCGGCTGCACGTAGGTTGGACGTATTCTGGGCAGGCTACAGCAAGGTTGGCGACGTGCTGGAAGAGAAAAAGAAAAATTTTTTCTCAGGGAGGGGTTTGTTCCCTGGAAAGGTTATTGTTAAAGGGAAGGGGGGATTTTGGGGCTTGTTTTGATAGTGGAGGATTAACATGTCTTATTAGTCTTTCTGGAAGCCAGCGAGGGCCTTCCTTTTGTTGGTCATATATGCAGGCAGAGCCTCGGCCCCAAATGATAACGGGGTCAGGCCCATTCCATTCTGATGTTAAGGGGTCACGCCACATAACAGTGGCTTGCTGCATCTGTGCTTTGGGATGCCAATGTCTGTCAGCTGCAGATTGTCCTTCATTATCCAGAGTTAGGAAGTTAAGAACAAAAAGAGCATGATGTAAAAGGTCTTGGGGGCGTTATTTTGTGAGATTGAGGGTGCTGTTAGCTAGATGGCACAGGGCATTTTTTAGGGTGCGATGTGCTCGTTCTACTACTCCTTGCCCCTGGGGGTTATATGGTATTCCTGTAGTATGCTTGATTTGTAATTGTTGACAGAAGGTTTGAAAATTTTTGCCAGTGTATCCAGGTCCATTGTCTGTTTTGATGATTTTAGGTTGGCCTAAAATAGCGAAGCAATGTAGTAAATGAGAGATAACATGTTTTGAAGCTTCTCCTGTTTGCAAACTAGCTTGAATGAATCCACTATATGTGTCAACACAAACATGGATATATTTAAGTCACCCAAAACCAGCAAAATGGGTGACATCCATTTGCCAGATTTCATTTGGGATGAGTCCTTTTGGATTGACTCCCAAATGAGGGACTGGCAGTTGGGTTACACAGTTTTTGCAGGCTTTAACAATGCCCCTTGCTTGTTCCCTTGTAATATTGAATTTTAAGCGGAGGGTGTTTGCATTTAAGTGGTGTTGAGCATGGGCTTGGGAAGCTAAGGTTAGAGAATCGCAGAGATTGGGGCATATTAACTGAGTGGCAGCGTCTGCTAGCGCATTGCCTTTTGCTAGAGAACCCGGTAGATTTTGGTGGGCACGGAGGTGCCCCACGAAAAAGGGGAGAATTAGTTTTTGTAGCTGTGAGAATAAGGGGACTGCATTGGAGGAAGTTTTGATAAATGGAGTTGTTTCTAATAGTGGGACAGACTGGGCTATGTATGCGCTATCCGTGCATAAATTAAAAGGTTGGTTTTGAAGGTGGGAAAAAACCTGCAGGACTGCATAGAGCTCGATGAGTTGAGCTGAAGTATAGGGAGAGTGCATGGAAAATGCTTGGCCTTGGATGACGTATGCTGCGGTTCCATTTGCTGAACCATCAGTAAAGACTAAGGTAGCAGAGTCTATTGGTTTTGTTTTAGTAACTTTTGGGAAAGTGAATTGATGGATTTTAGCGAACTGGATTAATGGATCGCTGGGGTAATGGTTATCAATATTGCCTAGAAACGAAGAGCATGCAATAGCCCACTCGTCGTCGGTTTGGGAGAGCCAATGGATTTGATCTTGAGTGTACGGGACGAGAAGGGAATCGGGGTCCTTTCCAAACAATTGGCGACTAGTTTGTCGGCCTTTAATTATGAGGGCAGCTATAAGAGAAATGTATGGCGAGAGCACTTTTGATGGAGTAGCAGGGAGGTGAACCCAGAGCAATGGGTGGCCTCGCCCATTTGGCTGTTTTAAATTGGATTGCCAGAAAACCCCTGTAGGTGTGTGAGTTGTAGCAAGAATTATAAAGATTAAAGGTTGGTGGTAATTTATTTGATAGCAAGTTTGACTTTGGATAGCTTGATTTATGATGGTAAGCGCTTGCATTGCCTCTGGAGTTACGCTTCGGGGAGAGGAGGGGTTTGCGTCTCCCTTTAAGATATTATTGAGCGGCAGGAGAGTTTCAGTGGGCAGTTTTAGGTAAGGGCGAAGCCATTGAATGTCCCCTAAAAGTTTTTGGAAGTCATTTAGCGTTAATAGATGGGAGGTTCGCAGTTGAATGCGGGGTGTTAAAACTTGCTGGTGCCAAAGCTCGAACCCTACATAGGAAAAGGGGTCTGAAGTTTGTACCTTGTCAGGGGCTATTTGAAGACCTCTTGCTGTTAAATTTTTAAGGAGGTTTTGAAAACAAGAATGTAGTTTGGACATGTCTTGACCTGCTAATAGGATATCATCCATGTAATGGAGAATGTAGATTTGTGGCCATAGTTGCCTGATAGGGTTAACGGCATCAGCAACAAATTTTTGGCATAAGGTGGGACTATTGGCCATGCCTTGTGGTAAGACTTTCCATTGAAATCGTGGCATAGGGCCCTGAAAATTGATTTGAGGGACGCTAAAGGCGAAATATTGCCTGTCTTCTGGGTGAAGGGGTATGGAGAAAAAATAATCTTTTAAATCTATAACTATTTTGTGAAAATTAATAGGGATAGCAACTGGCGAAGGGAGGCCAGGTTGCAGTGCTCCCATAGGTACCATAGCTTTGTTTACGGCTCACAAATCTTGCAACAGTCTCCATTTGCCTGATTTCTTTTTTATAACAAAAATAGGAGTGTTCCAAGGGGACTGAGTAGGTTCAATATGTCCGGCATTAAGTTGTTCCTGTACTAACTTTATAGCCGCTAGGGTCTTTTCTTGAGTTAGAGGCCATTGATCAACCCACACTGGTTCTATGGATTTCCAGGAAATTTTTTCAGCATGGGGTACAGGGATGTCAATGGCCGTTAGGGTAAATTTTGTAGGTGCCCAAGTCCTGTTCTAGCTGTATTAGGTGTTATAGAGATGGGCAGTTTTATCCTTTGATTAGTTTTGCCTAGGCCTTTGCCAGGGAGAAAATTCATTTTGAGCATTTGAGCAGTAACTGTATTACGAGGGCTGCACATAAAAACTTTCATTTGATTTAGAATATCTCTACCCCAGAGATTAACGGGGAGATGGGGGATAATATATGGTATAACGGTGCCAGTGTTTCCTTCCTCATCCTCCCATTTCAGGGCTTGTGAACTTTGTAGAGGATTTGTGGCTTCGCCTATTCCTTGTAAGTGGGTGGCAGCGGCCGTGAGAGGCCAGGATTTAGGCCAGTGATTTGAGGATATAATTGTGGCATCAGCCCCTGTGTCTAAAATTCCTTTAAATGGTTTATCATTTAATTTTAATCGTAAGGTGGGCTGATTATGGGATATTGGTTGTGCCCGAAAAATGTCGGAGGATCCAGGGGCCTCTGTAGGGCGCTGGAGTTTTTTGAAGTTTGAGTTGATGTGCTGAATGGGGAGTATTATAAGTTGTGCTATTCGAGTGCCAAGAGGAATAGAGATAATATTGTTTGAAGTGGCTGCGATTATTTGTATTTTACCTTTAAAATCATTATCTAGCACACCCAGGATGATTTGGACTCCACGCAGGGTGACACTAGCTCTCCCTAGAATGAGACCAAAGGTATTAGGGGGTAAAGGTCCATAGACTCCTGTTGGTATGAGGAGAGGACTGGTTTCTGGGGTTAATATTGATTCGGAGGTGGTACAGAGGTCCATTCCTGCACTTCCTGCTGTTGCTCTCCATAAGTCTGAGATATGGCAGCGTGGTTTATGATTGGGAGCGCAGGTACTGTGACTGGGGATGGCTGAACAAACCGTACTGCCCCTGGGTTCGTTCTGGTTGGGGCCTGGGGCTGGCCCCATTGGGAGTTTCCCTGGGGCTTGGGATTAAGGGGTTGGCCATTTATGTCTGCTCGAGAATGGCATTCAGACGCCCAATGGAACCCTTTTTTACAGCGGGGACAAATAGAGGGCGGCAATGGGGGTTTGTTGTTAGTAATGGGTAAAGAGGAACTGGTTCGTGGCATGGGGCAATTTTTTGAAAAATGGCCAGGTTGCTTACAGTTATAGCATGTTGGAGGCTTTGCTTGTGCCGTAAAATTTTTATGCTGCGCTGCAAAATTTTGAAGGGTGGCGCCAATGGCTATTCCAAGAGTTTGAGTGGGCCCGATGCCAGAACAGAGCTTTATGTAATTATTAAGATTGGTATTACGAAAGGGGCGGATTGCTGCTTGGCAGGCAGCGTTGGCATTTTCATAGGCCAGGTGTTTAATAAAGTCACTTTCATTTTCGCTAGCCCCGAATAGACGTTCAGCCATGTTTTGTAGGCGGCTGAGAAAGTCACTATACGGTTTATCGGGCCCCTGTCTTAATTTAGCCAGAGAGGCAGTGGCAGCACCCTTTTGTGGAAGTTTTTTCCATGCTCTAAGCGCAGCCATTTGTATTTGTGCTAGGAGGCCTGGGGGGAATTGAGCTTGCTTATCATTTTGCTGGTACGGGCTTTGACCTAAAAATTTGTTTAATGTCCATTTTTTAGAAGTGGTTTTACGGGCATTACGGGTGGCATACCTTTTACAGTGCTCTTCATAATCTGATTTCCATAATAGGAAATCGCCGCCGGACAAGGCAGCTCTGGCTAATTGGGACCAATCGTTAGGAGTGAGTTCCTTTTCACTGAGGCTTTCTAATAAGGTGAGCGTGAAGGGGGCCGTAGCGCCATAATCATTCACTGCCTTTTTTAATTTTTCTAAATATTTTAAACTGAGGTTTTTATATTTAGCTGTTGGGGTAGTACTAGCTTCCTCTTGCTCCTCTGCATCAGAACTGGGGGGGGGGGGGTTGATTGTTTTTCTTCCTCGCTTTCGCTACTAGAATCACCATTTTTGGAGCCAGCGACGCCATTTTGGGAGCCGGCGGCGCCATTTTGAGGGTCTTGGGTCTGACTACGTGTAACGGGAAAGGCATAGGCGTGGCGAGTGCAATGGGGACGCGATGAGCGGGCATTTTCTGGAAGCACAAGGGCTGCAATGCTTTGAGTTGCCGACCGGAGGTCGGCGAGCAAATTGGCGGCTCGCAGCCGCTCCTGTTTAAAGGTTTCTCTAAAATTATCGGCGTATAGCCGGAGATTTTCTGTGGCTTCTTCTAAAGCGTGGAACTGAGGTAAGGACATGACTGGATAAAAATGAGAATATGATTTGGGAAAATCGGGTGCGTAAGGGGGTGGCCGAAACGGAGGAAGGGAGCTGTTCTCCAAAGAGGGAGAGATTTTAGCCTCCGGTGCCTCCAAAGAGGGAGAAATTTCAGCCTCTGGTTTGATTTTGTGCTGATCGGGCAATAGACTAGCTTGACTGGTTGGGGTATTTGGCCTATCCCTGTTGGAATTTTCGTTTAAGGGATATTCAGGCATGTTAATAATTACTGAGCTGCATGCTGAAGCAGGGCGAGAGTGCTCTCTTAAAGCTTCCTCTCCTATTTTACAGAGATTTTGAATGTCTGGAGCTGAGGAATGAACTTTTAGAATTTCATTAATTAGGTTCCAATAAGAAAAGGCAGTAACCGGGACCTTTTCAGGACCGAAGGCCTGGAAGTAATCTTTTAAACAGTCTCCGACTCTTAGCCAGCATTGGTGGTCTATAGTACCCTCTTGAGGGAACCAAGGGCAGGTTTTTAACAAAAAATCAAAAAAAATGTGTGAGATCGTTTTTCTTAACTCGAGTTCCTCGTGCCTTGAGTGATTGTTTGACCTGACTAACATATAATTCGTGTTGGGAAGTTACTTGTCCCATGTTAGGGATGGGGGCTTACCTTTTGTTGGCTTCTTTTCTTCTTTCTGTTTCTTCCTTTCGCCGGCACTGATTGACTGCTGAACGGATCTGTCTCATGACCGAGTTTATTCGCGGCGATCCCGGGTGCGGTGAGTGAGGTACCTCTCTCCTTGAGTGCGGCGTTCCGTCTCTCACAGAATTCAAAGCCCCACGTTGGGCGCCAGTTTGTCCCGGCCCGCGGGACGTTCAATGGAGGCTCCGAGTCCTGTGAGGGAGGAATGGTATGGGACAAGAGACACGAGGAACGACAGCAAGACAGGTTTCTGATCAAGCTGCAAAATTTTATTGAAGAGGCAGGGTATATATACTCTAAGGGTGGAGGGAATGGCTAGTAAGGACGGGTGGCGATCTAGGATTGGCTGCTGCTGTTGCTAGGGTGGAAGGCAGATGTAGGGGGATTGGCGGTTGCTGTTGCTGGGGGTCTGGGATTAGTGGTAGCTGTTGCTGGGGTGGATGGCCAATGGGCGGCTACTGTTTAGGCGCGAACTAGCTACTGCTTAGGCGGGAACTACTGTTACTTCCTAGAAGAAGGCTAATTATAGCTTAGGCTGTTCTTGCATCAGCCCTGGTGGCCATGTTGCATGTTACCGGTATCGCTGAAGGTGAATATTATATATGCTACCTTAATTGTCCCCAACACCTCACCACATCTTTTTTAAATAAATGAGATAAGAATAACTGAAGTATCAAGATTAGCTACAATTTTAACTTGAAAGCCCATTTCATTTCTTACAAATAAATTGACACCTCTTGTGATAAGGAATTTCCTAAGGAGTAATGGCATGTATATCCACATCCCTTGCAAAATACATGCAGATCAATAAAGAGAACAAATAAAATCACCCGTAACTGTTGCCCAGCATTAGTAAAAAAGAGAGAAAACGACAGCTCCAAGTAATACGAGAGTAGTCACAGGAACGTTTCAAGCTAGCAGAATCAGCTGCATAGGCAATTCAGAAGAAGGATTGCAGGGAGATGTCTCAGGAAGAGAAGAGCCCCAGTTTGAATGGGGATATTGCAGAGTTCTGAGATCAGGTTGATGAGATAACTGGCCACAGGAAAATTGAAACAAAGGGACACAACTTCTGCTGGGGAGGGAGGTAATTTCAAAGGGAAAGGTTTCCTGGGGAGGGTTGGTGGTGGAGGGAAAGAAGGAACTAAGCAGTCAAAATTATGTTTCCTAGAGAAACAAACATAAAAAGATCACAAAATTAACCCTCCCTAACAATAAGAGACCAAAGAAATTAAAGAAACTGCATATCAAAAGGAGAGAAAACCCTTCAACCCATAAGCTGTTCGAATCCCTAGAAACATCTGCTATTGCTAGTCTAAGAAAATATTTTAAAAATTGAAAATAAACAGAAAATGGCAGGTAATACATAAATAAAACTACTATAAAGGGAAAACAGAAAATGAGGAAAAAAAACTTCTCAGATAATGTAAATAATCCCCCAAGAAACAACAAGGCAGAGAAAAACTTAAACTCAGCATATAAACGCAAATTAAACTAGCATGAAACTGGAATATGAACATATGAATCAGAAATTCAAAATCTAAAACAGAAATGGATAAAAATCATGAAGAAACAAAATTTGATTAAACGGAGGAAGGTAATTTAATAGAAAGATATATGTGGGTTTTTTTTTAAACTGAAATCTCTTGCAGTCACATTTATACTCATTTGCTCCGTAAAGCCTTTCTATTTTTTCTGTATAAAGTAAAAAGTAACCACAATCCAGCCTGCAAAAATGACCAAAATATGCTTTTTTTCAGTTTTAAATGAATTATAACTCACTATATATGTACTGGGCTAATGTCTGATATTCAGGTTTGCATTCAAATTCAAGTAAAGGAGATCAGTTACTTGTGTGCTGTATACTCCCCTGCACTCACCTGTGCTATCTAATTTAATTCTCATAAATTCTTCACGGTATATATTCTAATTTCTACTTTGAGATTAAAAAATGAGAAACAGAAAATTTAGAGTGTATGCTCCAGGTCGCAAAGCTAATAAATGCCAAAGCCAAATGTATATCCAGTCCTTTCTGACTATGTCCAGTGTTCTTTCCATTTTTCTCTGGAGAAACTCAAACACTCTATTATACTCTGTAAACTGTACATTTTCATAGGTATTCATGAGTAAATAACTACTTTTAAAATATTTAACTGAGTTTTGCATGTATTGAATGCTAGAAAATGTCATGAACGTATCAAGAAAAGTTGAATAAAAATGGAGGACATATTCAGAGGACAACCTCTGAAATTCAACTGTAGGTGAAACAGAGGGGACACAACTAAAACCAAGAATGAAATGGGGCTTTAGTTTCTGCTTAGGATCTAAAATGTTCTAAAAGAATGCCGATCTTATCCCAACAAGAGCAAAATAGAAAATCTACAAATTATTGTATTTAATGTCCATCACAGAGCTGAGATCATAAACAAAGATAATGAACTAAAATCCAGAAAATCACAAGCCTCTGCTAGAAGAGATGAAATCCATGACTGACTCGATCCATAGCAGGACATGGGAAGGGGAGGACACCTCCAGCAAGGGGTGTTAAGAAGAAAAGGGCCAAAATGTTAACACATTATTAAGGGTAACTTGTAGGCTAACATTGGTTTATAATCCCCAGGAGCCCCAAACTTAAAGAGTCACCACTTCCCTGCCAGCTCCTTTCCATGGACCTTCACTGGGTGCTCTTAAGAAAGGCTGGGGGCTGGGTAGAAGGGCTGGGGCATAGTAACAGCCAGGCCTATTGAAGATCAGGGACAGGGAAGGAGGACTAAGGAGACCTCAAGCATCTGAGGCTTATAGTGAAAATGACCCCCTCCCTTAAGGGCAGGCGTGAGCGGCCTGCTAAAGTCTGAAGGTAAGGCAAAAGAACTTTGTGAAGCTCTACTGGCATAGGTTGGGACTTATTCTGAGTAAAAGAAAACAGTCAACTGTAGTGGGGGTAGAGACAGGAGACATGGAAGATCTGCTTCAACTCAGGTTCAGATGTATAAAGTCTACTGAAGCTGAGTGTAAGAGAAGAGAACTAACACACATTTTTTTGGGCAATACCAATTACAATGATATTCAAAAAGTACACAGAGGTAAATTTAACAAAAGATGGGTAAAGCCTCTCCCCTAAAAACCATAAAACATTGCTGAAAAAATTAAAGGAGTCCCATTAAATGGATAGATATACCGTGTTCATTGACCAGATGACCCAATATTGTTAAGACGTCAATCTGCCAAAATTGATCTATAAATTAAATGTTATCACAATCAAAATTCTGGCAGGTATTTTTCTATAGGAATTTACAAGTACATTCTAAAATTCATAGGAAGCTGATAGTGATATAGGATACCCAAAAGCATATTGAAAAAGAATTAAATTTAGAGGGATTACATTACATGACTATAATTCTTGCTATATGGTTATAGTAATCAAGATAGTGTGGCACTGGGTAAAAGGACAGATAAATAGATCCATGAAAAAGAATCAGGAGTCTAGAAGATCCACACATATAACATAATTAAGAATTCCAAAAACAAATTAATAAGCAAAGGAAAGTCACTTTAGAAATGGTGTTGGAACAACTTGATATCCATTTTTTAAAAAGCCAACCTCAATGTCATACCACAGACTTAAACCTAACAATACAAACAAACTATAAACTTCTAGAATAAAATATACAGAAAACCTGAAGAAACTTGGACAGCAATGATTTCTTAAGGGAGAACTAGGAAACATTGTGCATAAAATAAAAATTGACAAAATGGATTTTATTTAAATTAGAACCTCCCATTCATCAAAGAGGCCTCTAGAAAATGAATGGGCAAGCCACAGGTTGGGAGATCATATTATAAACACATGTCTGTTTAAGAACTTATAATCAGAATAAACAGCTGCTTTAACACAAAAGTAAATAAATAACCCAGTAGAAAAAAAAAAGGACAACTGACTTAAATTGACACTTTGCAAAATAATATGTAGCAATGGTCAAAATATTTGGCATCATGAGTCATAGTGGTAATACAAATTAAAACTTCAATGAGATAGTACTACATACTCAGTATAATGTTTAAAATGGGGGGGGGTGATATCAGATGTTGGGGAGAATGTGAAGCCACTGGAACTCAAAAAAAGTTGCTGATGGTATGTAAATGAGTTCAACCATTTTAGAAAAACTTCTGTCAATTTCTCATAAAGGTAAGCACACACATATGAAGAACCCTGCAATTAGACTCCTAAGCATCTATTTGTATACTAGGAATGAAAAGATATACCTAAAAAAGACTTGTACAAGAATATTCATAGCAGCTTCATTCATTATACTCCCAAACTGGATGCAACTCAAAAAGACATCAACAGAAGAGTACATAAACAAATTGTGGTATCCCCATACAACAAATATTACTTAGCAATAAATATAATGTGCTATTGAGACACACGACGGCATGTATGAATCTCAAAATATTATATTGAGTGAAAGAAGCCAGACACAAAAAAGTACATACCACATGATTATGTTTATATAAAGTTTTAAGAGTAAAATCAAATGTATGATGGAAGAAATCAAAAGAGTTGCCTTTTGGTGTGGATACTGACTGTCATCTAATAACAAAAATGTATTTCTGAAACAATTCATGGTGCTAAGAAATATACTAATTTTGTGAAAGGGTGGAAAAAGCAAAGATTTTTTTGCCAAATGACTTTTAATAAAACTAAATTTGGGGTAAATTTTCATTGTAGTTTTCCATTTTCTTCCTTCTAATAAATGATTAAGCACATCTTTGCAGACAAATAACATAATTTATATGTGGGATTACTTTCATAATAATATATGACTTAATCAGTGCTCTATTTCTGTAATCAAAGTACCACGTAACTTACAAATATACAAACACCTTGACATTTGGAAAGCTCTCTGACAAATAGCTTTTCTAAGCCAATTTTCCACACAAGAACAATGTTCCGAATGTGTTGGTTCACTATTCCTTCATCCAAATATATGTGTGCAGGGGATGCACCAGAACATGACAGGACAACATTTTCAGGGAGATTTTTCAACAATGCTCAGCTCCTAAAGATCAGATTGCTTTTTCCTCCATTTAAGGACTTGGTTTCTCCACTTCTCCACTTCATTATAGTTCTTTTGCATGATTAGTCTTCTCTGAAAAGGAGTTCCTAATATTTCGGAACTTAAGCATTCTCCTCTAGGTCCCACTACATTTAAAATTCAACACAATTTTCTCTGTACTTTATAATTTCAGTGTCCTACTGTATCACAGTTCTGTGTGCTGATTCCATAAAGAGACTGCATGCTTACAGTGGTGTGAGTGGAGGTGGTGGGAGAATTTTTCACATTCTCAAGCATTGCTTTATTTTAGCCCTCCCTTCTCTGAACAGCTTCTACATTCAGCACCTTCAGTCCCTAATTCTCTATTCATTTCTTCTACCTTGTACCACAGTATGGCCTCTGCCTCCGGCAGTTATTTTCTGTTAAAGGCGAACAGTATTAATTTCATGGATGAATGTATTGGTTTAAAAATGGATGAATGTATTTGTGTTTTAAACCTTTTAATCTTTCTACAACACACCCAGTTATCCACTATTTAAAAAAAATTTTTTAGGACACTGTAGGATTTTCCCTCATCCTCAACAATCTTTCCTCTCTGAATCTGTCCCTGGCTCCTCTTACTCTGCCCCAAGTTTCCATCCTCCACTTTTTTTCTCTGTAGCGTCACCCTTAGAGCTTATTCATTTTGAGGCCCCAACAGTGATTCTCAAACTATCTCTGTCCTGAGTTTCAGACCTAAAATTTCTATTGTATGCTTAGTTTAAAAATAGGGATGCAGCTCATATCTCCTCAAACTCAAAATGTCCAGCGCTCTACTCATTTTTCTCTCCAAACTTACCCTCTTCTGTTCTTGTACTTCCAGCCATTGAGGTTTAATTCCCCATGTCACTTTCTGTTTCCTTTCTGTTGTAATTCATACTTTCTCCCTTCTCCTTTTCCCCACTTCCATCGCAGTAGACATATCCCAGTAATTTCATCCGATTGTTTGTTGTAATCTTTTACTGTTCTCTGTGATCTCAAATTCTCACTGTTCCAATTCATTTTCTCATATAATTGTCCACACTGCCATTTTTCTAGAGTACAATTTTGATCATGACACTCTCCTAATAAAACTTGTTGCTAGCTGTCCAGAGAATAAATTACAAGGTTATTAGAATGGCACCCAAGGTTCTAAGCAATATGACATCAAAATACCTCTTACGTGGAGAGAGGAACTCACTATTTCACTTACTTAGTATCAGCACTCAGAATATACTTATAAGATGTGCCTTTCTCCCAGACATGGGTCTGTTTGCCCTCACATCCATTCCTTGCCTTTTCCTCACCGCTTGATTTTGGAGAGTTGCCAACCTATAGCCACCCATCCTAGGTTTCTTGGTCAGTTGGCTTCCCACTGAGTCCAGCCAATGGGAGACACTGGAAGATGTTGGAGACTGTTGGAATGAGAAATCAAAGCTTTTCTCTAGCTCCTCTCTATCTTAAGCTATTTCTTTAATAATGCCCCTATTCCATCTCTTTTTATTTCTAGCCCAGAGGTGGGACAAGCTTCCTTTTGTTGTTTCTCTCTGGATTTCACCACCATCCTCAGTTTGAATTTTAGCTGTGTAACCAACACTCTTGCATTAGATTTCCTCTGCTGGAAATACGTGGCAGTGGTTCCTGTTTTAGTGTTAGATCTACACTTACACAGCCATATGGTTATAAGCTTCACCTGTCTCCTGCAGGAAACTGAGAACACCTGAAGGGAGGAATCAATACCTTCTCTTGCTCTGTACTCCTATCCCAGGCACTAGCACAGCAAGCCACTATGAATGTTTAAGATCATCATTTACAATAATACCTATCATTTTCCTATTATTAATAAAGGCAAACACATGCTATTTTATTTTGTATCAGGCACTAATCTAAGTATCTTACATCTAATGGCCCTATGAGATTGGGACAAGTAGCATCCCTGTTTAACAAGCTGTCGAAGTGAAGGCTGAGGAGTAAGTAGACCATGGGGGCAGGAACTTGAATCCAGGCAGTCCGTCTCTGAAAGCCATGCTCTTAACCACCATGCTCAACTGCCACATGGAGATTTAGGAGTCTTAAGGGAAGGGCCCCTGCCCACTCAGTGTCCACTCTTGACATGTATGTATAGACTACTAATTATATGACAAAAAAATATATGACTCTGTATGATGATGTGACTTGAGTTATAAGCTTATTTTCCAGCACTATAAAGTCGACTATCCTTCACCATGAGAAGACACCAAAATTCCTTGATATTTTGTAACAAATGTGAAATTGGGTGAAGCAGATTCCTCACAATTGTTGGAATATCAGTTCACTCTCCAGTCCACTTTGACATTTCAGGCAATCAGTGTAGCTTTCAGGAACTTGTGCCTACCTCCAGGTAAATCCGAGCATGCTGGATGCAATAACAAATGCAAATGACAGCATTTCACAACCCCTCCCACCCACCATGAACATGTTTCCCTTGTAATCATTAAGCAAAGTTGTGAAGAACTTTAAAAAGTTACAGAGTATGTAACTTTTAAAGTTGATGGGAGGAACCTCCCTACTAAAATGATGGTTATAGTATCTTTACGTCATATTTACAGGGATGCTGAAGGATTCAATAAGAAATTGTATCTTCTGCAGGTATTTTTTGTTATGCATTTTAAATGTTAAAATCAGATCTAATAAGAGCCTAAATGTTTAGCAACCATTGACAAATGCTGTGAACTTATTTAAATATGTTCTTATTTAAATATCCTCCTTAAAATAACCTTTTTTATTTATATTTTGCTAAAATGAGACTAAAAGATACCCTTTGCTTCCTCTGCTGAGCATCACAATGTTTTCTCTTCCTTATTTACATGTAACAAGGTTCATCCTGGTTCAGACAAAAGTTGGCCATACTCAGATGTAATAAAAGCCTCTGATTTTATATGTGAAGTGTATAGGAAAGGTCCCCAATTTGAAAGTCCTTTTCTTTGTATTTGTTTGATGTTTCCTCATGATTCAACTGAGGTTAATGCCTTTTTGGGAAGAATACAATGGATATGATGTGGGCATCTTAAGACATCATATCAGGAATACATGATGCCATATTTCTTATTATTTGTAAGATTAAACTAGATCTCTTTTTTAAGCAGTTTTATTGAGATGTATTCATACATACCATACAATCCATCCAAAGTGTAAAATCAGTGGCTTTTAGTCTAATCACAGAGTTGTGCACTCATTAACAAAATCAGTGTTAAAACGTTTTCATTACTCCAAAAAGAAAACTCCCACACCCCTTAGCAGTCATCTCTCAAACCCTCTATCCATCTCCAGCCCTACGTAAACATTAATATAATTCTGTCTCTATAAATTTATTAATAGCTTTAAATTAAATAAATGGAATCATACAATATGTAGTACTTTGTGACTGGTTTCTTTCACTTAGCATAATGTGGTTTTTTTAATTATTGTTTTTTTAATTAGAGAGGTTGCAGGTTTATATAAAATTACAGCATTCTCATATACTCCTCTATTGTTGATTTCTTGCATTAGATTGGTACCTTTCTTACAATTGGTGAAAGAATATTAAAATATTACTGTTATCTATTTTCACAGCCTGAGGGGGCTTTGCCAGTCGAAATACCAAAGAAGACACTGAGCATTTTCTGAAACATGAACTTTATCCAGGGCTTACTCACATAGAGGTAGAAATCAAAAATCAAACAGCTTTTCTCTTCACCAGGTGGGTACAGCATTCAGCAGGGAAGTTGACCACGCATTTAAGCTAACTGGTCAACCTGGTTATAAGGGCTCTCTAGACAAAGACATTCCTAAGGGTATGAGAGTATAAGCGCAGGAAGGGGGTCTCATGACACAGGGGTGACCGATTATGTTATGCAGGAAGGGAGGAGAGAATTATAGGTTAGATCTTAGGGGGCTCAGGAAGGAGGTGAGCTATAGATTAACTCTTGATGTATAAGGTCTGGTTTCTATAAGTACACAGTCCAGCTGCACATTCTTTCCACGACACAGAGATGGTGGATTAAACACTAACTAACCTAGGTCATGCAGGCTGCTGATCGCCAAGTCTCAGGCCACAAGTTAGGCCAGTGGCCCTTACACCTATTGTCCATAGTTTACAGTCAGTGTATTTTCCCCCTATACCCTCCTATTAGCAACATCTTGTAAAAGTGTCATATATTTGTTATAATTTATGAAAGAACATTCTTACATTTGTGCTGTTAAACCCAGTACATTATCCACAGCATGTGTTATATAGTCCCATGTTTTATCTTCTAACTTTCCTTCTAGTAACATACATGACCCCAAACTTCCGCTTTCAACCACATTCATATACATACTTCAGTGCTGTTTGTTACAATCACAATAATGTGCTGCCATCAACACTAACCATTTCCAAACCTTCACAGTCAACCTAAATAGAAATTCTGTACAAATTAACCATCAACTCCCCATGCTCTACCCCAATCTATCCCCTGCTAACCTATAGCCTAGATTCTAGCTCCATGATTTTGCTTATTATAATTAGTTCATATCAGTGATATCATACAATCTTTGTCCTTTTGTGTCTGGCTTATTTCACTCAACATAATGTCCTCAAGGTTCATCTATGCTATCCCATTCATCAGGCCTTCATTCCTTCTTACATACTACTCCATCATAAGTATATACCACATTTTATTTATCCATTCATTGGTTGATGGACACTTGATTTGCTTCCATCTTTTGGCAACTGTAAATAACGCCACTATGAACACTGATGTGCAAATGTCTGTTCAAGTCCTGGCTTTCAGTTCTTCTGGGTATATACATAGCAGAGGGATTGTGGGATCGTATGGTAATTCTATAGCTAGTTGAATTATGTTTATTTTTTTTTTTCATTCTTAACCAAGCCTTGCATTCCTATAACAAACCACTTTGTTGGGTATATTTTCCTTTTTACTTATTGCTAGATTTGATTTGCTAATATTCGGTTGAGAATTTTTGCATCCAACTTCATGAAGGATATTGGTATGCAATATTCATTCTTTTTAAAAAATATCTTTGATTTTGGCATCAGGATACTGATGGTCTCATTAAATGAGTTGGGAAATATTTCCTTCTCTTGTATTTTCTGGAAGAAATTATGCAGACTTGGTATTATTTTTTCCTTAAATTTTTGGTAAAATTAGTGCAATCATCTTGGCCTGAAGTTTTCTTTGTTGAAAATGTTTAAGTATGAATTAAATTTCTTTCATTGTTATAATACTACATAGATTATCAATTTCTTCTTCAATGAGTTCTGATAGTTTGTTTGTGTCTTGCAAGGAATTGGTCCATTCCATTTATTTGATATTCTGAATTTATAGACACACACATGCTTAAAATTTTCTTATTACCCTTTTCATGTCTATGGTGTCTATGGTTTCTTTTAATTCTGATATTGGTCATTGTTTCTTTTCTCTCTTTTTCTTGGTCAAAATATTGCATGGGACATATGCACTAGTAAAATTATTGTGTAATCTAAGATGCCATATTTGAGACATACTTATATGAAACACTTATTTTCTATTTATTTGAAATTCCAATTTACTGGAACATCCCATATTTCTATAGAATCTGGAATCTTTAATGGAGGAGATGCCAGTAAGTTTTGTGTCAAATTGCTTCAATCCAATGTGGCATACATTCTAATAAACGTTTAAAATATTATCACTAAATTTTCTGATTTTCTGAGTGGTCATGCCCAACAAATGTGAGATTAAAGACTATGTCACTGTATTCATCCAAAGTTCTGTACTATAGGGGAGACTATTCCACCTTCATCAGAACAACCAAGACTGTCTCCCCATGGGAATTATATTTTATTTAATTTAACTACTACAATGATTGTGTAATTCTTGACTTGTGAATAATTGGAAATATATAAAAATGGGTACATATCTTTCTCATAGTTAGACTAGATTGCAAAAGTACAAGGGGAGGGCGGGGCAAGATGGCGGAGTGGTGAGGAGCAGAATTTCGTCTCTCCCCTAGAGCATCTGGCAGCTACCCAAGAACTATATGAAACAGTTTTTTCGGGGTCTCCGGTGACCAGTCACACATTGGACTCAAGTTTGGAATTGGAGGAAAAGCTGAGATCACAGTGAACATTGTAAGTTCCCCAGACCAGGGGTCTGGCGCCCCTCCCCACCCAGACCTCACAGACTGTCTTGCTGCCGGCTCCCTGAAAGGGGGGAAAAAAAAAAAAACAAAAAACAGCAATCTGCTGAGGGCAAGAAGGGAGGCTCAACCCAGCCTCAGCTGCAGAATTAATTAACAAACTGTGGGAGCTGGGGCGCTAAAGAAGGGCTGGGCTCCGAGAAGTGGGGGCACGTAAAAGCGGGCACCCATTCCCAGACTCCAAAAAAGCCATTTTTTTTTCCCTTACATTTTGTCCCTTCTGGCTTCTCACTGATCCCTTATCTTTTTGCATTTCAATAGCCCCCGGCAAGGGTGGAACTCAAGGGTGGAACTGAAGCGGTTGGAGAGTAATTATCAGACAATAGCCCAAAGCATATCTTTAAATGCTCTATTCTGATACTGACAAAACTCCCAGCCTGGGGAAAGACGTTTAAAAGAGACTTTTTTTTTTTTTTTTAATCTAAAAGTAATATATGTGGTTATTTTCTATCGGAAAGCCCAGGTTGAGGGACTAGGCTGGGCTTGGGGGAGACAGAGTACCCACAGTGTCTTTGAATTCCGTATGCATTACTGAAGGCCTCCAGCCCCGTCTTTAATTGGCAACTCAGGGTGACCAAGGAATCTACCTGGAGAGGCCCCAAAGAGGAGAGAGGAGAAGGGAATAGTGCCCCTGAGAGACAACTGGAGGTCTGAGGATTGGGAGAGAGGAGGGAGGCCCAGCTAAACTGGCAGTCCTCCTTCTGGGAATTCAGACCCCAGGGGCTGGAATTCAGATTCCAGCTTCAGTCAGCTACGCCTCCGACAGGATCAGAGGCACCAGGAGAACTAAAGTCTCCACACCTCCTTACACTGGTAGGGGAGCTGCGGGCTGGCCAGCGCCACCTGCTGGACAGGAGAGGAAAAGCACCAATTCTAAAGGCCTCATAGGAGGCTCTCATTCTCAGGAAAACTCCATACCTTCCCAATGAGACCTGGGCTTCACCAGACTGGGAAAATCTGACTAGGGTCAACCATATCTGAGGAGACCCACTCACAAAAAGGTTACATAGAGGCAGAGCAAGAAACAGAAAAAACAAGAGGGGAACAATTCTGATCAACTAAATAGAACCTAAATTAGAGGTCTAGAATAAGCTGAACTGAATAACAGAGGCCAGAAAACAAAGCCAACCAACAAGAAAACCTCTAGGTAAAAGACAGAAAACAAGCTCCAAAATAAACTAATCAAGAGAATCAGATGCCTAGACAACTTAAGATAACAAGCCATACCAGGAAACACGAAAACATGGACCAGCCAAAGGAACAAACTAATAGCTCAGCTGAGACACAGGAGTGGAGGCAACTAATGCTAAATAAATTTGATGAAATGAAGGAAGATATAGCAAAAGAGCTGAAGGATATAAAGAAGACACTGGCTGACCATAAAGAAGAATTCATAAACTTAAAAAAACAAATGGCAGAACTCATGGGAATGAAGGCCACAATGGAGGAGATGAAAAATACAATGGAGGGACACAACAGTAGATTTGAACAGGCAGAAGAAAGGATCAGTGAATTGGAAGACAGGTCATTCGAATTCATACACACAAAAGAACAGATGGTGAAAAAAATGGAAAAATATGAGCAGGGTCTTAGGGAGCTGAGTGACAACATGAAACGCACAAATATACATGTTATGGGTATCCCAGAAGGAGAAGAGAAGGGAAAAGGGGCAGAAAGAGTAATAGAAGATATATTCACTGAAAATTTCCCAACTCTTATAAAAGACAGAAAATTAGAGATTCAAGAAGTACAACGTACCCCAATTAGAATAGATCCCAACAGACCTACTCCAAGACACTTACTGGTCAGATTGTCCAATGTCAAAGACAAAGAGAGGATTCTGAAAGCAGCAAGAGAAAAGCAATCCATCACATACAAGGGAAAGTCAATAAGACTATGTACAGATTTCTCTGCAGAAACCATGGAGGCAAGAAGACAGTGGCATGATATATTTAAGATACTGAAAGAGAAAAACTGCCAACCAAGAATTCTATATCCAGCAAAACTTTCCTTCAAAAATGAGGGAGAGATTAAAACATTTTCAGACAAACAGACACTGAGAGAGTTTGTGAACAAGAGACCGGCACTACAAGAAATACTAAAGGGAGTGCTACAGGCTGATAGGAAAAGACAGGAGAGAGAGAGATGGAGAAGAGTGCAGAAATGAAGATTATCAGGAAAGGTAAAAGGAGAGGGAAAAAACAAGATATGACATATAAATTCCAAAAAACAAAATGGTAGTAGAAAGTACTGCCCTTACAGTAATAACACTAAATGTAAATGGATTAAACTCCCCAATAAAAAGACACAGACTGGCAGAATGGATTAAAAAACAGGATCCATCTATATGCTGTCTACAAGAAACTCACTTTAGACACAAGGACAAACATAGACTGAAAGTGAAAGGTTGGAAAAAGATATTTCATGCAAACAACAACCAGAAAAAAGCGGGAGTAGCTATATTAATATCAGACAAGTTAGACTTCAAAAGCGAAACAATTAAAAGAGACAAAGAAGGACACTATTTATTAATAAAAGGGTCAATTCATCAAGAAAACATAACAGTCATAAATATTTATGCACCAAACCAGAATGCCCCAAAATTCATGAGGCAAACACTGCAATCACTGAAAGGAGAAATAGATACCTCTACAATAATAGTTGGAGACTTCAATACACCACTCTCATCAATGGATAGAACATCTAGACAGAGGATCACTAAAGAAACAGAGATGTTGAATTGTATGATAAATGAACTAGACTTGACAGACATTTATAGAACACTACATCCAACAACAGCAGGATACACTTTTTTCTCAAGTGCTCATGGAACATTCTCTAGGATAGACCACATGTTGGGTCACAAAGCAAGTCTCGACAAATTTAAAAATATTGATATTATACAAAACACTTTCTCAGACCACAATGGAATGAAGTTGGAAATAAATAAAAGGCAGAAGGTCAGAAAATTCACAAACATATGGAGGCTAAACAACACCCTCTTAGAAAACCAGTGGGTAAAGGAAGAAATTACAAGAGAAATTAGTAAATACCTCGAGGCAAATGACAATGAAAACACAACTTATCAAAACTTATGGGATGCAGCAAAGGCGGTGCTGAGAGGGAAATTTATTGCCCTAAATGGCTACATTAAAAGAGAAGAGAGAGCAAAAATTGAAGAGTTAACTGCTCACCTGGAGGAATTAGAGAAAGAACAGCAAACTAACCCCAAAGCAAGCAGAAGGGAAGAAATAACAAAGATTAGAGCAGAAATAAATGCAATTGAGAACAGGAAAACAATAGAGAGAATCAACAAAACCAGAAGTTGGTTCTTTGAGAAAATCAATAAAATCGATGGACCACTGGCTAGGCTAACAAAAAAAAAGAGAGAGCAGATGCAAATAAATGCAATCAGAAACGGGAAAGGAAATATAACTACCGACCCTGCAGAAATTAAGGAGATAATGAGAAGATACTATGAGCAACTATATACTAATAAACTAGACAACTTAGATGAAATGGACAACTTCCTAGAAAAGCATAAACAACCAACATTAACTCAAGAAGAAATAGATGACCTCAACAAACCAATCACAAGTAAAGAGATTGAGTCAGTCATCAAAAAGCTCCCAAAAAGGAAACGCCCAGGACCAGATGGTTTCACATGTGAATTCTACCAAGCATTCAAGAATGAATTAGTACCAATCCTGCTCAATCTCTTCAAAAAAATTGAAGAAGAGGGAAAGCTACCTAACTCTTTCTATGAAGCCAACATCACCCTAATACCAAAACCAGGCAAAGACACTACAAAAAAAGAAAATTATAGACCAATTTCTTTAATGAATATAGACGCAAAAATCCTCAACAAAATACTCGCAAATCGAATCCAGCAGCACATTAAAAGAATTATACACCACGACCAGGTGGGATTTATTCCAGGTATGCAAGGCTGGTTCAACACAAGAAAATCAATTAATGTAATACACCACATCAATAAATCAAAGCAGAAGAACCACATGATCATCTCGATTGATGCAGAAAAGGCATTTGACAAAATTCAACATCCTTTCCTGATGAAAACACTTCAAAGGATAGGAATAGAAGGGAACTTTTTCAATATGATAAAGGCAATATATGAAAAACCCACAGCTAACATCACACTCAATGGGGAGAGACTGAAAGCTTTTCCTCTAAGATCAGGAACAAGACAGGGATGCCCACTATCACCATTGCTATTCAACATTGTGCTGGAAGTTCTAGCTAGAGCAATTAGGCAAGAAAAAGAAATAAAAGGCATCCAAATTGGAGAGGAAGAAGTAAAACTTTCACTATTTGCAGATGACATGATTCTATATGTAGGAAATTCAGAAAAATCTACAGCAAAGCTACTAGAACTAGTCAATGAATACAGCAAAGTAGCAGGCTACAAGATCAACACGCAAAAATCTGTAGTGTTCCTATACACAAGTAATGTGCAACAAGAGGAGGAAATCAAGAAAAAAATCCCATTTACAATAGCAACCAAAAGAATCAAGTATTTAGGAATAAACTTAACCAAGGACACAAAAGACCTTTACATAGAAAACTATAAGAAACTGCTAAAAGAAATTGAACAAGACCTGAAAAAATGGAAGAACATACCATGTTCATGGATTGGAAGACTAAATATAGTTAAGATGGCAATTTTACCTAAACTGATTTACAGATTCAATGCAATACCAATTCAAATCCCAACAACTTACTTTACAGAAATAGAAAAACCAATAACTAAATTTATTTGGAAGGGTAAGGTGCCCCGAATAGCCAAAAATGTCTTGAGAAAGAGGAGTGAAGTGGGAGGGTCTCACACTACCTGACTTTGAAGCATATTACAAAGCTACAGTGCTCAAAACAGCATGGTACTGGCATAAGGACAGATATACTGATCAATGGAATCGAATTGAGTGTTCAGAAGTAGACCCTCACATCTATGGACAACTGATCTTTGATAAGGCAGTGAAGCCGAAGCAACTGGGAAAGAGCAGCCTGTTCAATAAATGGTGTTTGGAGAACTGGATATCCATTTCCAAAAGAATGAAAGAGGATGTCCATCTCACACCTTATTCCAAAATTAACTCAAAGTGGATCAAAGACCTAAACATTAGCACCAAGACCATAAAACTCTTAGAAGAAAATGTAGGGCAGTATCTTAGAGATCTTGTGAAAGGAGGTGGTTTCTTAGACCTCACACCCAAGGCACGAGCAACCAAAGAACAAATAGACAAATGGGATCTCCTCAAAATTAAACACTTTTGTACATCAAAGGACTTTGTCAGAAAAGTCAAAAGGCAACCTACACAATGGGAGATGATATTTGGAAACCACATATCAGATAAGGGTTTAATATCCCGAATATATAAAGGAATCCTGCATCTCAATAACAGAAAGACAAACAATCCAATTAAAAAATGGGCAAAAGACATGAACAGGCATTTTTCTGAAGAGGAAATACAAATGGCTCAAAACCATATGAAAAAGTGCTCAACTTCACTGGCTATTAAGGAAATGCAAATCAAAACCACAATGAGATATCATCTCACACCTACCAGAATGGCCATTATCCAAAAAACAGAAAATGACAAGTGCTGGAGAGGATGTGGAGAAAGAGGCACACTTATTCATTGTTGGTGGGAATGTAGAATGGTGCAACCACTCTGGAAGACAGTATGGAGGTTCCTCAGGAAGCTAAATATAGATTTGCCATATGACCCAGCTATTCCATTGCTGGGTATATACTCAGAGGAACTGAAACTTAAGACACAAACAGACATTTGTAAACCAATGTTTATTGCAGCATTATTCACAATTGCCAAGAGATGGAAACAGCCCAAATGTCCATCAAAGGATGAGTGGATAAACAAACTGTGGTATATACACATGATGGAATATTATGCAGCTGTAAGACAGAACAAAGACATGGATCATGTAATAATGTGGATGAACCTTGAGGACATTATGTTGAGTGAAGTTAGCCAGAAACAAAAGGACAGATTCTGTATGGTCTCACTAATATGAACAGACATTAATGAACAAACTTTGGGAGTTAAAAGCTGACAACACAGGCGACCAGGAGATAGAAAGACAGCAGAGATCAGCCATTTGATGCTGAAGGACTACAGAATGTTTAGGATTGACTGCATAGATCCAGAAATAGATAGCATAATAGTGTGTGATGGTAGCACGGTATTGAAAGTACACTGAACAAAGATGTCTGTGAGTAAAGCTGAAAGAGATGGGATAGGAGAATGTATGACACCAGAGGTAAAGATAGATGATAAAGACTGGGACTGTATAACGTGGCAAAAACTGGAGTAGCCAATGACTGTTACTAAATATACAAATATAAAAATGTTTTTGCATGTGGGAAAGCAAATGAATGTCAACCATGTAGAAATTTGAAAAAGGGATGGTATTCAGGAAAAAACATAATCAAAGCAAACTGGAGTCTATGGTCAACAGTAACATTGTAATATACCTCCATTAAATGTAACAAAGGCAATATGCCAATGCTAAATGTATATGAGAGGGGGATATAGGGGAGGAATATGGGATTCTTGGTAGTGGTGTTGTTTGCTGTCCTTGGTAGTATATTGTATTGTATGACATGTTGTTTTTCTTTTTAACATTTTTTCTTATTGCTGAAAAGAAAGAAAACAATTTTTCTTGTGGTAATCAGTATGTTTGGATGCTGATTGTAATGATAAATGTACAACTTTGTGATGATGCCATGAACAGCTGATTGTGCACTGTGGATAAATGTATGGTGTGTGAATTTAACTCTATAAAATTGTAGGAAAATATATATATAGGAGTAAAAGTGTTGGAGAAAACATGGTGAGAGGGATGATGCCTCACCAATATGGACTAACTACAATGTGTAAACTCAGAATTGAATCTTAGAACATAGCCTAACATGGACACAATAATTGTAATAGTCCCTAGATTGTAAGCTCTTACAGCAGTTAACGCTATCCCTGAATTGTAAGGCCTATCTCTAAACTTTGAGATGCTGACCCCCTAGCATATGTTGTTACAAACATTGGGACTGACGGTTTGATGTGCTGAGCCCTCGAGCATGGGACTTGCCCTTACGAAGCTCATTACCACAAAGGAGAGTCTAAAGTTGTATATAATGGTGCCTAGGAGTCTCCCCCTGAGTACCTCTTTGTTGCTCAGATGTGGCCCTCTCTCTCTCTAACTGAGCCATCTCGACAGGTGAACTCGCTGCCCTCCCCCCAACGTGGGACCCGACTCCCAGGGGTGTAAATCTCCCTGGCAACGCAGAGTATGACTCCCGGGGATGAATGTGGACCCGGCATTGTGGGACTGAGAGTATCTTCTTGACCAAAAGGGGGATGCAAAATGAGACGAAATAGTTTCAGTGGCTGAGAGATTCCAAATGGAGTCGAGAGGTCACTCTGGTGGACATTCTTATGCACTATATAGATAACACCTCTTAGGCTTTAATGTATTGGAATAGCTAGAAGTAAATACCTGAAACTACCAAACTCCAACCCAGCAGTCTGGACTCTTGAAGACAATTATATAATAATGTAGATTACAAGGGGTGACAGTGTGATTGTGAAGACCTTGTGGATCACACCCCCTTTATCTAGTGTATGGATGAGTGGAGGAATGGGGATAAAAACTAAAGGACAAATGGGGTGGGATGGGGGGATGATTTGGGTGTTTTTTTTTCACTTTTATTTTTTATTCTTGTTCTGGTTCTTACTGATGTAAGGAAAATGTTCAGAGATAGATTGTGGTGATGAACGCATAACTATGTTATCATACTGTGGACAGTGGATTGTATATCATGGATGATTGTACGGTGTGTGAATGTATTTCAATAAAACTGAATTAAAAAAAAAAAAAGTACAAGGGACAGATAAATTGTGTTTTAATTTTTGCTTTAATTTAAAAAATCTTAATCTGACATGAGACATGGAGTAGAATGAAATTTAAATACATATAACTATTAAACAGCTCAGTTTTGCAGAGAAAGAACTGCCACCCACCCCCTACTCAACCTCTCAAAAAAAAGCTTAGAGTATTAACAGTTTTCCAAATTAGTTAAAACTTATTGAATCAAAAAACAATTTTCATAGCTCTCAGGTTTTTGAGAATTGTCTGTTCAGACAGCCAAATTCCAAACAATAATTAATACATAAATACTCAAAAATGTAAAATATGATGAATTTGAATTTGAGGATTTTGATTGAATTTGGATTGACTTTTAGTCAGAATGTAAGAGTGACACAGAATTTCTGTGTATGAAATTAATGGACATAAAGTATCTTCAAAAAATTTTTTTTTCTGTCAGAGTTTTAAGCTCTACTGAAAAAACATACAGTATTTTTATTTGATAAAAAAAAAGAGGCTTGAGCCTTTCTAATGTCTTGGAAAAAAAAATATATATATGGCAAAATGAGATTGTGCCCTTACTCTGGAGCGATGAGGTACTGGATTAAGTACCTCTGCTTTCACTGATAAAAAAAGATATTTTTATCCACTTTTCCCTAAAACCTCAATCCCAATTTGGAGATATTTTATTAAAAGTCTTTTAGATTAAAACAGTTTAAATAAGTAATTGTATGATAGTAAAAAATTTGTAAGTTTACCTTATGCTAACTCTATGTATTTATATTTTCATTCTGTAATGAAAAGCATATTTACTAGAAAAATTGAAATTAATATTTGATTCCATATAAAAATTTGACTTTCTCCACTACTTATAATTTACTCATGCCATATGTAAATGTAATGGCAAAAATGGATATTAATTGCAATTGCAATGTTCTATAACTGTAAAAAAGTGGCATCATTTAGGAAATGGTTTTATCAGGACCAATGTAATCTAGAAATTGTATGAATTTACAAAGAATTTTCCACATGTATATTTACAATATAGCCAGTAAGCTCAGTTCCTGTTTTTCAAAGTTAATTGAGCCTATTGGCTATATTGTAGTTACAGTTTACAACATTCCTAATTAGCTTGGGTGATTGTCAATCCATAGATTAGCAAGGGACTAGACGTGTATATATATATATTCAAGGCCTCCGAGAAACTTATTTTTTATGCGGACTTGCCTATATTTTATATGGGAATCTGACAACATAGATGGGAAGACTGAATTTTTTGCCATGAAAAAAAAATTGAGCTCAGGCAAAACTTCAAGAGCCAGAATTAATATGCTCTTTATTAATCATATGGAATTCCAAGACACTGGATATCAATATGCTTCTCCAGAGAAAATTAAAGATTTGACAGGTACTGGGTCAAGATAATGCTAATTGGGATAATTTTTTGGATTTATATAATGTAGCTTTTGATATAACACTAGAGAGCAAGATATATTAAACTGGCAAAAGAATGTTTTATATAATAAAATGATTAAGATTATGTAGCTCATGAAAGGGGACAATGTATATTAAAGGGCTAGAAGAGTAAGATAAGATTTATTAGAGTTAAAATTAATTGAATTGGTGAAAATACTTGGGTTTTAATGTTACTAAAAATTAAATAATAGGAGACAGAATTGACTAATTCATCCAAAACCATGTACACACACACACACACACACACACACACACGCACATACCCCACACAAAGAGTGAGACAGAGTGGGGGCAGGAAAGGGGGAAGATCACTGAAGACTGGTGATAGTGGTGAGAAAATGTAAGAGTTGTTGAAATATCAAGAACAGATGGAGTGAACCCACCCCTCTTATCCAGGAGTTACCCCCACCAAAAAAAAAAAAAGGCTGGGGACTGAGACTCTATTTTCTAAAAATAGAGAATTATCTGCTGTAGGATAATCAATGTCCAGAAAGTGAAAGGAGACTGATTTGTGTGAACTAAACTATCCATCAGATAATTCCTAATCTAGCCCTCTATAGACAACAAAACATTTTGAGTAAATACCCAATATGTCAAACATTCAAAAATAATAAGGAACTATAAAGTATTGAATTTTATGCAATGATTTTATTTTTGTATAAATATTTTGTTTGAAACTGTTTTCCTTGTATTTTAGTTGAAACAAATGTGTAATATTTATTTTGTTAGGAATCATTATTTTGGTAATAAGAGGGAAAAAGGAAAAATTAATCAAGTATTTAAATAGAAAAAACTATTATATTGATACCACAGAGGAAAAATTAATGTGCCTTTACAGAAATAAAAATAAAAAATACAAATTTTTTCTAGCTTTTCCCACTGAAATGGTGAATGGAGCATGTCTTTCACAATGTCCCCCAGTGCTCAGATACTGGCCTCTATTTTTCACAAATCTTCCACTAAGAAGATGTAGGGTTCTATGGAGAAATTGTCATTCCATTTATTCCCTGTATGAAGCAGGACACTAGGAGAGCCTGGTTCATCCGGTTAACTCAAGAAGCAAGAAGTTTCAAGACCATTACAGCCGAAGGACGAGGCAGCCAAAAGGGACTTACACAAACCAAAGTTGGGAAAATCTGAATATCAACAAGAGTAATGGCAATTGTCAGTTAAAATATTAAAGTACATAAAAATCAGAAAATCTGTAAGTTCATAATTAAACACAAAAAGAGAAAAGCTAACCTAAAAGGACATTTCATTTAAGGTCTGTACTTCAGTGACATTAGTTACTGTTGATTTATTTATTGGGTCAAAGAATACAGGGGCTAGTAAATAGGAATACATAATATATGAGGATTTTTTTTTTTTTTTTTTTGGCAAATATAAATAAATAACCCTGGAAGTTTGGATATAGAATTCATGCAAAGCCACATAAAATATTCAATACCCAACTGGATATGATTTTAAATATCTTTAAAAGATACATGCTCCTAAAATCATAAATGAATGACAGATATGAGAGATGGCATGAGGTCTAAAGATCTTTAAAGTTGTATTTCTTAGGATTCAATAAATTCAGAGTTTTCTAGATCAACAAGGGACTGTTTCACAGAAAAAAAAAATGAAGATTTTGTAGTTCATACAGGGAGACAAGATACATATAAAAATTTCACTCACTAAGTTTATTCTTCAGAACCTTAAATCCTCCAGAGAATTCCTATGCCAGCTAAGTTCCAAAACACAGAGGCAATGGCCTCTTCAAGTACAACCACAATGTCGACAGCCCTTGTCAACAAGAACAAGTTAGGGTGGTCACTGCCTAGACATTCCTAAAGATCAGGAAAGTGATTAAACTAGAGGAAGGGCTGGCAATAGACAAGTAATTTAATACAGGATTATGAATACTGAATCCCCATATAATTTTATCCTTAGTTGCTAGGGTATTAAAATAGCTAGAAGGAAAGAAGTGAAACAGTGGAACTGTATCCCACAGCATCCTTTGAAATTTGTTCTATAGCTACTTGTTACATTGTAATTTGAAAGTTATCACCTTTTTTGTATATATGCTATATTTCACAATAAGGAAACAACTGAAACTATGGTACTGCACCTCATAATACTTTTGGAAATTTCCTTTACATAACTACTTGTTCAATCATACTTTAAAAGATATTAGCTTTTTGCACATATATTTCAAAGTAAGGAAATAACTGAAATTGTGGAACTGTAACCCATAACATTCTTTGAAATTTGCCCACTACTTGCTAAATTGCACTTGGGAAGTTATCACTTCTATGTATATGTGTTATATTCCACAATAAAAAAAAAAATCACAGAAAAAGCTGTAAGAGAAAGAAGAGGAAAAATGTTTATATACTTTAATAATTCCTGAAATGAATGTTGGAGACTTCGTAGTGGTGTACCGAAGAATTTATGAAAGGGTCACAATGTTTTTCTAGGAGAGTACAAGAATAAAAATGTCTTTTATTAATTGAGTTTCTTAACTCTCAGAATACATGACATGAACTCTGAATGTGTGTGCACACACATGAATAAGCATTTAGGGTACACTAATTTCCTCATTATATTCTTCCCCTTCCATCTCTATTCTTCACTTTCATATGTTCATAATGTCTAGCTGAGCCAAATCCTACTTGTCAAGCTCTCCCTCAAGTTCTGAATCTACCATAACAGTATTTTTTTTCAATCAAGTGTCTCCAAGGTCTATTCTTCTCCATCTTATTTGACTTCCTGTGGCCCTTGTGATGGTTAATTTTCTGTGTCAACTTGACTAGGTTATGGAGTCCAGTCATTTAGTCAAACATCAACCTAGTTGTGGAGTATAGATATTTTGTAGATGATATTTAGTCTCTATAATTAGTTGATTTTAAGTAGATTACCCTCAGTAATGTGGAAGGGTCTTAAGAGGGAGAACTGAGGGTTTCAGAGATCAGAAAAAATTCTACCTTCAGACTAAAAACTCTATTTCTTCCTGAGTTTCTAGGCTAAGGAATTTGAACTCGACTCCAACATAACCCTTACTGGAATTTCTAGCCTCTGGTTTCCAGAATTCAAACTTGCCAGGCCCCATAATTTCATGAGCCAATAGCTTATATGCATATATGCATATATATACACATACATACATACATACATATCTTCTATTGGTTCTGTTTCTCTGCAGAACCCTGACTGATACATATTTTGGTACCAAGAGTGGTTCTAGAGGAGCAGACTCTTAACGATGAGTTTTGTGAACTGGTTCTGGGGTTTTGGGAATTGGTTCTTTAATCTGACTAGATTTAAAGGCACTAATGACTCTATTTCCAATGACAAAGAGGTACTGATAGTCCAAGGCATGATACAACAAAGGAGATACGCAAAATATTGCCATTGGATACTCCTAATCAAATACTTACATGAGGCAAGGCTCTGGGTGAAGGTATATTTGATACCCTGGAAATTTTTCTCATGATAATAAGTTTAATGAGATTGACTGGTTGTTCCTAAATCCCTGAAGAAAGTGGTGAAATTAACAAATGAGATTACAGCTTCAAATTCCCAGATCAAGAGCCACATAAATGACATGAAAGTTTCTGTGTGCATTGAAAGAAACACTGAATGCCTGTAGAGGCAGAGTTGAGGTATCTGAAGAACAAATTCATGGTCTCATTGTGTGTAGTTAAATTACAACACAAGTGAAATTCCCAAACTTAAAGAGTGCTGTTAAAGTAAGGGCATTGAGAAGGAAAGGGATCCTGGAAATCATAACAGAGGCATATGGGAAGAACATGTGAAGCTGGTGTCTTCGAACCCCTAAATTCTGCTGTGACTTCTTTGCCAGTAGAAGCAGCCCTTTCACCCCCATATGAGGAGGTTGACCTGATTTGATGGATAAAACTAAGGGCCATTCCATCCCCTTCAATGCCCAACCACTCCCAACTGAGATGGGTAATCCTGCCTTGCCCAAATCCCTGAGCTAGCTGACTTGTAAGACACTGCTATTTTCCTCAGGACCCATAGCCACCACCCTTTTTGCTTCCAGACCTGTAACTAGACTGAAGTCCTGGCAGATCCCAAAAGGTGAGGTACATAGTATGACCCATGAGGCAGCGTACTACACTCCAAAAGAACTGCATGACTTTTCCAGCTTATACAGACAGAAATCAGGGGAACACATATGGAAATAGATATTAAGGTGGTGGAATAACTGTGGAAAATACATAAAGTTGGATCTGGCTTTATTTATTGATATGGGCCCTGTGATGGTTAGGTTCATGTGTCAACTTGGCCAGGTGATGGTACCCAGGTGTCTGGTCAAGCAAGCACTGGCCTAACCATTCCTGCAAGGACATTTGTGGCTGCTTAATAAACCAGGAGGCTGGTTTATTAAATCATCAGTCAATTGGCTGCAGCTATGACTGATTACATCAATGGAGGGTGTGTCTTCCACAATGAGAGAATGCAATCAGCTGGATTTAATCTAATCAGTTGAAGACTTTTAAGTGAGACAAATAAAGGACTTTCACTTCTTCTTCGGCTAACCAGTGAAGTATTTCCAGAGGAGTTCGTTGAAGTTGCCAGTTTGTTTCCTGAGGAGTTCACCGAACACATCCATCAAAGTTGCCAGTTCGCTGCCTGAGGAATTCATCAAACATCTTCATTGGAGTTGCCAGCTTGCTCTTTGCCCTACAGAATTTGGACTCATGCGTACCCACAGCTGCACGAGACACTTCTATTAATCTTATATATATAGATATCTCTTGTTGATTCTGTTTCCCTAGAGAACCCTAACTAATACAGGCCCACTAAGCAGAGATTCTGTATTCAATGCTGCAGCTCAAGGGGTCAGAGAGAGCTTAAATAATTTGTTCATTTGGTTGGCTGAAACATGGACCAAAAGGTGGCTGTGCTGGTTTGGATATATTATGTCCCCCACAAAAAGCCATGATTTTTAATCCATTGTTGTGGAATATTGGGATTAGGTTGTTTCCATGGAGATGTGACTCACCCAACCATAGGTGAAACTTTTGATTAGATTATTTTGATGGAGGTGTGGCACTGCCCATTCAGTCTGGGTTTGATTAGTTTACTAGAGTCCTTTAAAAATGCTGGCACAGACCCAGAGACTTGCTGGCTTAGCTCAGAGATGCTCGGAGTTGCGGACCGCTGATGTTGACTGACGCTTAGACATTTTGCAGAATGCCATTTTGAAACACAACCCAGGAGCAAGCAGACACCAGCCATATGCCTTCTGAGCTAACAGAGGTTTTCCAGATGCCAATGGCCTTTCTCCAGTGAAGGTACATTCATGTTTATGCCTTGGTTTAGACACTTTAAAGGCTGTAGAACTGTAAATATATAACCAAATAAAACTCCTTTATAAAAGGGTATTTTGTATAATGGCAGCATTAGCAAACCAGAATAGTGGCCTACACTAAAAGAAGTTGAAATGCCAGAACTGTTCTGGTATAATGTCGATGAAAGTATCCAAAGGCTTAGAGAGACTGAAAACTAGAGTAGATTTATCATGTAACATCTGCTCACCCTCTCTGGGAGTGTCCAAAGGACACACCTTTAAGCACAACTGTGAGGAATAAATTTGTGAGAGCAGCTCCATCATCCATGAAGAGCTCTGTAGTTTCTCTTCTTTGTAGGTTAGACATTACTGTGGGAAATGCTGCCGCTGATCTGGGACATTTAAATGCAATGGGAACAATTGGATACCAGTGTGGTTGAGCATACCAGTGGCAGAGGCCAAGAGGAAGTGCCTAATCACCAAGTTAAGGTTGACATGATTACCATAACAGACAGCAGAGTCAAAGCAGTATCAGAATAGCCTGAATCCCAGAAACTGATGGTGTTGACGATCTTATCATGGGGTACCTACCAGCAAAACAGAAGGGCAGTCTACAAAATTCTTACTTGATCTATATAAGAAGAGTTTTAGGTCAAGTTAATAGAAGTCTAACTTGGAATCACAAAAACATAAGAGTTATGGTCCTTCAATTAATTCCCAGACTTAAGCCAGTTTAGAGACCTAGAACTACTTGAATGAAGGATACACCAGGTTCCTTTGAGAAGGACTCTGTCAAAAATCCGTATTTTCAGTCTTTCTCTTAGCTTTCTCCAAAGTGATCTATGACATTTTACCAGGTGATTGTGCATTGGGGAAAAGGAAATAATCAAGATTTGGGGGTGATTACCGGACACTGGCTATGATCTGCCACTAATTCTAGGAGACCTATCAGACTAGAGGATTGTGAAGATCAGGTGATCAGTGGACTTTTAACTCAGATCCCTGAACCCAGTGAATCCCTGAAACTATCCTGTGGTTATTCCCGCAGTTCTAGAATGCATAATTGGAATAAGTATGTTATGCAACTTAAATACATGCATTCATTCCCCGACTTGTGCATTGGGATTTTTATGGTGAGAAAGGCCAAGGGGAAGCCACTACAACTAATTCTACCTAGCAAAATAGTAAACCAACAGTAATAACACATTCTTGGAGGAGTGCAGAGACTACTGCCACCATTAAGGACTCATCAAAGGATGCAGGGTTGGTGATTTCCATCACATTCTCATTCAACTCTCTTATTTGGCCTGGGCAAAAAGCAGAGGATGACTGTGCTATTGGAAACTTAACCACATAGTGTATCCAATTACAGATGCTATTCCAGATGTGACATCATTAATTGAGCAAATCAACATATCCTCTGGTACCTGACATAAGGCTATTGATCTGCTTTTGTCTCAATGCTTGTTACCAAAGACCACCCAAAACACTTTGCTTTCAGCTGGCAAGTCCAGCAATATACCTTCCTTGTCCTACCCCAGGGGTATATCAACTCTGCAGCCCTGTGTCACAATTTAGTCAACAGGGACCATGGTCATCTCTTCATCCCACAAGACATTATACTCATCCATTGCATTGATGACATTATGCTGACTGGACCCAGTGAGCAAGAAGCAGCAATTACTCTGACTTATTGTTAAGACATATGTGTCAGAGGGTGGGAAATAAACAACAAAAATTCAGGGATCTTCCACCCTAGTGAAATTTCAAGGAATGGTGCGGGGTACGTCAAGATATCCCTTCTAAGGTGAAGGATAAGCTGTTGCATCTGGCCCCTCCTACAACCAAAAAAAAGAGGCACAATACCTAATAGGTATCTTTAGATTCTGAAGGCATCATATTCCACATTTGGGTGTGCTACTCCAGCTGCCTAGTTTTGAGCAGTGACCAAAACAACAAAAGGCTCTGAACAGTTCCAGGCTGTTGTACGAGCTGCTCTGCTACTTGGTCCATAAGATACAGCAGATTCTGTGGTGTTTGAAGTGTCAGAGGCAGATAGAGAAGCTATATTGGGCCTTTGGCAACCCCTTATAGAAAAACTACAATACAGACTCTCAGAATTTTGGATCAAGACCCTGCCATCCTCTGCAGATAACTACTACTCTTTTTGAGCAAGAGCTTTTGGCTTGTTTTTGACTAGGAACTGAACCCTTAACCTTGGGTCACCAAGTTGAGCTCCTGTGATCTGAGCTCCTGTCATGAACTGGCTGTTGTCTGACCCTTCAAGCCCTAAAACTGGGTTTTCACAAAAGCATATCATCATCAAACGGAAGTGTTATATATATATGAGATTTGGTTCAAGCAGGCCGTGAAAATACAAGTAAGTTGTATAAGGAAGCAGCCCAAATGCCCACAGCCCCCACTCCTGCCACATTACCCTCTCTCTCCCAGCCCACACTTATTGTCTCTTGGAAGTTCCCTATGATCAGCTGCCTGAGGAAGAAAAAATTCAGGCCTGGTTTTCAGATAATTCTTTGTGGTATGCAGGCACTACCCAAAACTGGACAGCTGTAGTGCAAGAGCCCCTTTCTGGGATGTCCTTGAAGGACACGGGTGAAGAGAAATCCTCCCAGTGTGCAGAAATTTGAGCAGTGCACAAGGTTGTTCATTTTGCCTGGAAGGAGAAATGGTAATATGTGCAATTGTATACTGAGTTATGGTCTGTGGCCAATGACTGGACTTGATGGTCAGGGACTTAGAAGGAACATGATTGGAAATTTTGTGACAAGAAGGTCTGGGGGAAATGTATCTGGATAGATCTTTCTGAATGTGCAAAACATGTGAACATATTTGTGTCCCATGTGAATGGCTCACCAAAGGTTGACTTCAGGAGAGGAGGATTTTAATAATCACATAGACAGGACAATACGTTTGTTCTTTGTATACCTGTCAACTTCTTTCTCCAGCCACTCCTGTAATTGTACAATAGGCTTGTGAGCAAGTGGTCATGGTGACAGGGATGGAGGTTATGCATGGCTCAGCAATGTGGACTTCCTCTCACTAAGGCTGATCTGGCTACAGCCTCTTCTTCATGTCCAATCTACCAGTATCCCAGACGGACACTGAGTCTCCAGCATGGCACCATTCCTTGACTTGGTCAGCCAGCTATTTTGTAACAGGTTCATTACAACAGACCACCTCCATCATGGAATGGACAGTGTGTTGTTCTTACCGAAATAGACACTTACTTTGGATATGGATTTGCATTCCCTGCCAAAACTACCATCCATGGATTCACAGAATGCATTTTCCACATGGTATTCTACAGAGATTGTTTCTGATCAAGGAACTCAATTCACAGGATATGAAGTGTGGCAATGAGTCAATGCACACGGTATTCACTAGTCTTATTATGTCCCTATCATCCTGAAATAGCTGGACTGACAGAATGATGGAATGACCCATTGAAGACAAGATCATGGTTCCTCCTAGGTGGCAACACATTGCAGGGCTGGGCAATGTTCTCCAGGAGGCTGTGTATACTCTAAATCAGCATTCGATATATGGTGTTGTTTCTCCCAAAGGCAGGGTTCATGTGTTCAGCAATCAAGGGGTACAAACAAACGGTAGGCACCACCTACTCTTTTTTGCTATCTAGAATAGCAAAAGGATCGGATAACACTTTGGATTGTGAGAGCAAGATAAGTAAACACTAATATAACTTCATAATTTAAATAATTCAAATAAAATCTTCTCATAATATTCGTTTATACTAAAGATATAGAGGCCTTGTAGATATCTCTCACTCTTCCAACTATACTAATATATAATTAAGGATGGATATTTGTTATCTGTTTAATTTTTTTTTTCATTCTCCTGACCAGCAATTTTGTCATCCTCTGATCAGAATCAGGTGAAGTCTTTTTCCAAGTCTTCAACCAAAAGGTTTGAATCATCACTAAATGAAGTACAGTAGATCAGAGTTAGGTCAGAATTTATTTTCTTATCTTTAGGTGATTCAAAGGAGTCATTTTGCTCGCCTTCTGTTTTCCTTCTATTTCTATGTCTTCATAAGAGATAAAAGGATAATCCAAGAGCTTATATAAAATGTTTCATGGGGGATAAAATTTAAACTACTTGAGAAAATCCAATCTTTGGATTATCTGAAAATTTCATTTTTCTAAGAAAGACATGTTCCTCACCAATATAGAGAATCCTTTTTTTCCAATCCTCAAAAAGAGGCTTTTCAAAAAGGCTGACATAATACACAATACAAATTTCTGTATCCTTTTCTGGCACAGGAAGGCCAATCATATTAAAACTCTTAAATATTTTCATTATCCTGATTTTTACCTTAGAAAATATAAAAATCTAAGAAAAATGGTTTTAGAGAACTCAGAGGATATAATTCCCAAATCCAGTTTTTACATTGTTTTTCGTCATAGGTTTACATTGACAAAAAGAAAATAGTTAACTCTATATTTGCACTCCATTCATTCCTGAGGAGGACTAAATGAGGTAGCTGGAAAAGCCTCTGGGGAAGCTGATGCAAATATAGAAAGTCAAAGCCCAATGAAGAAAATTAGGATACACAAGACTCATGCTTAAAAGCAAAATGTATTTAGGTACGGTTCACTTCAACAGAGGTTACTGATGGTGGAAGAGAACCCTAAACTTGTAGACAAAACAAAACAATTCAGGGTATTCTGTGAGCTAGCATATTCTAAATTAAATAGGACAAAATATCAAAGTTGCAAATAATCTGGGCAATCAGAGTAAAACTCTAGTTTGTATTGTGGGTATGGTAAATGAATGTCAAAACCAGAAAGGCAGATTTAATCTGGCAGTATTATTTAGTTTTAAAAGCTCATTTGTAAAATTCCATATTGAAAATCAAACAACTGGAATGCAAAATGGCAAGTCCTACTCAGGTCACTGAGATTCTAGCCCAGGAAGCTAGAATCCAGTCCTTAAAATGGGGTTTTCCTTTAGGAATAGGAAATATTTCTTTTGGAGGTTTCTCAGTGGCCTACCAAGTGCAGCCTCGAGTATTCCTCTCTGGGTACTGACAATAGATGTCTATTTCCTGTAGGCAATATAAAAAGAACAATAAATCTAATAGTCTGATGATGATGTTGTTACCAAGCATAGGCAATATCAGTGATGCAATTCCTTGCTGGGCTGACAACTCTCTCTGCCTCCTCTCCCCACCTGTGTATGCATGAGTACCTAGAATTTGTCTCTGATACACAATATATGGTGGAACTATAAGCAGAAAGAAGAATTCTGAAACCTTTTGTAATGTTAAGGCTGAAGCTTCTTATGTAACTCCTGATGTGTCATCCTTTGTTTTGGAAATAAGAAGGTGCCTCTGAAACAGAATGACCCTGACATCTTTTCAGAGGTTGAAGTGAAACCAGAAAAAATATCTGCCTGGATTGTGTCTTTTTTTTTTTTTTTTTTTGGTGCGTGAACAATAAACATTGTGTTAAGCCACTAAAATATGGTGATTGTTTGTTAAAGCAGTTGATGTTTTTTACCCTAATACAATCCTGAGTATTGTATATGGAAGCCCTCTTGAGAAAAATGGAAACCCTTTTCCCTCTATTTATGTGTGTAATAAATGCTTACTGTGCACCCTGTGACTTTTTGAATCAAATATAAAAAACGCAACACATGCTACAAAACTCCAGCAACCATTCCTAATGTACCCAGATGTTCTTCCCTGTACTCTTGTTTTTTTTAAGGAAAATTTACTCAATTTCAAGATACAGCATAGCCTCCTATGGCTGAGAGCACAGATTCTGCAGACAGCCTTTTGTTTGAAGGCTGGCTGAGCTATCATCCAAACCCAGTGTTGTCTAACCTCAATGCCCATCACTTGCCACCCTGCTTCCTTTTCAAAAGTGAAATTTTAGTCAGTGGAATTACAGGATGCTCGAATGTAAAGTATACTCACATTTTCTCAGCACAGGGACAATGAGATAAATCAATTATAAATAGCAGTGACTTTTGAAAGAAATAAACTTTTTATGTTGCTCAGGTTCAGTGAGTATTACAAATGAAATCAGTGGAAATGTGAAGATCCATAACCAAAGGACTGCTATAAACACTGTAGGCTTCACAATTTACTGTTACAATTCATCTAATTTTCATCTCCAAGTTGTTGCAAATGCATAGCTGAATGAATCAGTCAATTGTTGATTCTCACTGCGGAATTCAATAGTATATTTGCAATTATATCAATGCAAATTTTCCTGAGAGATGATTTTTTTTCCTAAAGAAAGTACAGACTACTCTTGCAGCTTCTTAACATTTACATAAACATGCACATACAGTTATACCTTGATATCTCCATTGAAAGTTTCAATCAAACTTTATTTTATACTTTTAAAAAATGTCACTTTATATTAATGAAAAAATGATGGCTTGACAATCATTTTCCTGTTCAGTTTAAATCATCTGGCAGGAAGCATCTGAAATAGAAAAAGTTCAATATATTTTATATTTTTCTATGTTATAATTCAGAGACTGCCAAAATCCAAAGAATGAATTAGGAAAGAACTAACAGCCTTTAAGCTTCACATTTTAGACCAATGGGCCTAATAAGGCTCCTTTCTTTAATGCCTTTCAATGTGATCTTAGCATTTTCGCAACATGAAATCAATCAGTAGCACTTGAATGTTCGATAGGGTATTTATTACAGCCAAACTATTACTGCCAAACTGAAATTAGTGCTTATTTCTCTCTACCCTCATCGACTTAATGACCTCAAAAATCTTTAAATAGTTACCACTTCAAAGGGGTTATAAGTAACAGATAAACCAGGATGAAATGTTCCTATTTGTTATTCAAAATTCAATGCTCATCCAACCTCTCTAATAGGTGGGTGATGAGTGGAAATTTCAAAATTCAAAAAAATTAAAAAAAAAAAAAAGAATTGCTAACTTCAGTTTACTGTTGGTCTGGGCTGGTTTATCCATTAGGTACAGTAGGCACAGTGCCTAGGCCGTGATATTTTAAGAGGCCCATGGAAAGCTTTAAATTTTAGTTTCTTTTAAATCAGAAGAAAAAAATGAATAGTTTAATAATAATGAACACAGTATGGATTATATTCATCTTTCTATCAATTCAATGGTGAAGTATAAATTTCAATATTTTTATGGAGGTAGGGGCCCATGGAGGCAAAAGTATTAGGTCAGGGATAGTCATATCAAGTCATAATGTGTCCCTTCTACGTGTTATAAATTCTAAGCAATGATATAAATGAAGGAATGATTAATTAAAGTTAAATTATTTGGGGGCTGTCTATATAAAGTACTGGATTGCCAATACAGAGCTATAAACATTTAACTATCTTGAAATCTCCTTTACACTAGTCAGCTTTATGTAAATTAGTCTCTATAATTGCACTAGAGAAACCTGAATTTGCTTAAAAAGATTTTTTTAAAAGTATTAGGAAATGGTCTTTGGTAGTCCCAAAATGAAATTCATAGATACCGTATTTTATCCTGGGAAAAGGCAAGAGCAACTAAACTAAAATAAAGCTAAACAAAACACTGTCTTCTAATTTATGCCCCATAAACACTAATATTTACAAAACAGCATTTATTAGAACATAATGTTGAAATGTTACAGGGTATCTTAAGGAAATTTTTTAGTGCAATATCAACACATAAATATTAAATTGCAAGCTTGAATTAACTACAAGGAATGATCTTAAATAAAAGAGTGGTAGGAGTCGGCAAGAAATAACTCAGGCAGATTTAAACAGCCATCCTAAAAAGAACTTTTTTTAGTGCAGCCTAGAGAAAAAGCAATGAGAACCAGATATTCATTCAACAGCCATTTATTAAACAATAGATCTCTGTTAGCTACAATCCCAACCAAAAAATAAAAATACAGTCCCTGATAAGAGAAGTCTAATTGCTCCTGGAGAAAGCTAACATATGTATAATCAGAACTTCATGTTTTTATGTCAACTTAAAATATATTAACAATTTGTCAAATATTTTGGTGTATCAATTCTACAAATACCAATGACATTTTTAATGCAAAAGTGTTAAATAAAATAATAATAATTGCTAAATTATATAAATAAAATTGTGTACCCATTATCAATTCTACCATCTAAAATATAGTATGAAGTACTAGGATCTGGTAATATTTAATAAATGAGATAATTTAGTTTTAGCTTTTGGAAATACATGCAATTATAGGAACTTTCAAGCTCAAAAATATTGTAATGTTGATGAGCAGTGCTGGTTTTCTTTCAATTACTTTATATGCTTAGCTCTTGGGTTCTCGTCAATTATTTTCAGGATTTAAAAGGGAAGTAGAAAAAGAAATTACTACTATGAAATGCAATTCAAACCAATTGCTTGAATGCTTGCTATGTATGTGTGCTTCAAGCAGAAGAATAGCATAAACTTACATTATTGTCATGTTTGTATTTCAGAAAGATTATAGTGGAGTTAGTGTGGAGAATGGCTCAGATCGAATAAAGACTGGGGTCTTGGAGAAAATACACTTAGGTATTGGCAGTACTGATGGTGGAAACAAATGCATTTGAAAGACTGTTGGAGCTTTCTAGGGAGATGTGTCTGAAGCATTAAGGGAAAAGGAGATAAAGATATTGCCAAGGGCAAGGTAGACAGAAAGGACTGGATAGAAAAGGAAGTAGAGCCCCACGTGGCCTGCTGGAATGAAAGAAAGGACAGGTCCCAATAAAGTCAAACAAAGAAGAATTTGGGGAAGCAGAGAAAGGTTGGGGAGAATACAAGGTTGAGGTCCTAGATTATGATATTTTAATTTAAGATTTTACTTTTAAAGGAGTTCATGAAGATATGAGCAAAGATATGACTACAGGATTGGACGTTAAACAGACTTGAGCCATTGGAGCTAAGGAAGTCAGGAAAGTAAAATAAGTCATGCTCAGAGATTTTAAATCACCACAGATTATGGATGACCTTGGGGTCAAGAGGAAGAAGATTATCAGTCAGGTGCACTGGAGGAGTATATAAAGTGAGGGCAGATAGGGCAGAAGCCCAATGTGGGAGGATGACGAAAAGTAAGGGACAGCTCAATATGGTCAAATGAATCAAGTTTTGAGTCACTGGGGAAACAACCTTAGTTATGTCTCACACAGTAAAAGTAATCTATCCATAGTTCATTTCACTTTTCATTGTCTAAATTATACCAATAATGGAAAGTCCTTGCCTTGCCATCTTCTGCTTCTCTTAGCAAAAATCTGCTCCGCACAGAATAATTTAATAATAGTAGCAAATACAAGTAATTTGCCACATTTCTGACATCATTCTGAGTGTTGTACATGTATCAATCCATTTATATTCACCAATAACCTTACGAAGCAGACACTATTATTTTTCCCTTCTTGCAGTTGAGAAAATAGAAGCACAGAGAAGTAACTTGCCCACAGTTACACAATTAAATGCAAGAGAGCTCTCATCTGAAAGGGCATGTGGACTTCATCTAAGATCATCAGTGGATATAAATTTGGAGAGCCTAATAAGAGGAGAGTGTTTCCCAGAAGCCCCAGTCGATAGTCTCCCATCAACCAGTAGATACAGTCTTACTATCTGGGGTAATCATCAAAAACTATACCAACTCCTGCCATGAAGTACCATTCAGTAAGGCTTTGCCTATTTCCCAATATATCACTTCTTTGTTTTTGGCAGGGTGAATCTGTGCCCAAAGTGGCATTGAAGTTTGCTGCCTTTGTTTTTTGGTCCCCATGCCAGGAATTTGAATATTATTACAAATTCAGCTGCAAATCCTGATTTTGTTCCTGCCTTGGACAGAATGGTTTCTAGGAACCATGACAGTTTTCATTGCCTGAAATCTTCAGTGCCTTTATCTGACCAATGGATTGGTAAACCCTTGGTAAGAAGTCCTTCCACATCACAGGCTCCTTGTCATGCCCTACATGCAGTACAAGCCATCAAAGACAAAGAAAAATCCTCAAATAAAATTGAACTGGTTTCAAATATATTAACCAAACGACATATTTATGCAACTGATCCATTTTCACTGGTTTTGTTAGGATTCATCTTTTTTTTTTTTAACCTTTTCATCTTTCCATTGAAGACAATATTCAAATGACTTAAATACCTCAAAATCACCCTATTTTCCCACCCTAAATTGCAAAGCAATATTTTGCATAAGAAAGAACAATATCAAAGTAAATAGCAGACATCAAAATGGAATTAAAGACAGCAGAATAGATCTCTTTTCCCTCCATTCTATCAGGCACCAACCTTTTCATATTAAATGTTAAAGATTATGTAAGCAATGAAATGAAAAGCAAATGAAAGATATCATCTCTTATGTGCTTTTCAAAAAATGCCAAGGACCTGGGTTATTTTACCATTAAAGATTTTTTTCAAGAAAAACATGCCTAACCCATGGGAAATTAGAGAAGTCATCATAGAGTTTTTATGTGTTGTGATATTTGCAGTGATAAAAAAGGTAAGTCAACAATTTAGGAGGAAAAAAGATAATCAACTGTCTAGGTCAAATGTGGCATCTACTTAACACATCTCTTTATAAAGAGATTTTTCTCAAAGATAAGCAAGAGAGTATTCATTGAACTGTAACTTTCACAGCATTAGTATATTCAGCCCTCAGTTCAACAGCTTCCAGGAGTAGAATGATTTGATATTTTCCCTGTCACCTTATCTCCTTGAATGTACAGTGTACTTATACACCCTCTCTGACACATTTCAGATAATTTGCTGAAAGATAAAGGACCACAAATCACATGTGGCTTACCATAGAAAGTCAACCACATCCCAAAGGGCATCTGTGTTTTCCTGGAATAGATCTTGCATTTGTGAACATAAATTTACCACAACAAATATTCCAAGCCACACTACTATTTGGAGGATAGATATAAGCCTCTTTGCTATCCTTATTGGAGAAGAATTTGTGGTTTACAGAGGAAGAAATTAATGTCACCTTAATCATCCCAGAAAATCACTAGATAACTCTTTTTGTTTAGAAGAAAAGTTTAGGGAAAAACTGAGAATGTCATAATGTCCTAAACATCAAACAATAAATGTGTATTTCAAATATCTACAGTCATTTGGACTAGGTGAGCTCATGATTTAGCACATTTTAATTTCACAACAAATATGAAGGAAAAAAAACTAAAAGGTACACCACTGACCAATTCAACTGTGTCTAGCCAACAGTGTCAGAGTAACTGTTCAAGAAACAGCAATTAAAACATGAAGTTTTCTAAGGAATTAATGACAACTAGACAGAATGTGACGGTCTAAGACAGAGTTAAAGACAGATAACTTCAGATGGCCATTAATCCCTGGGAAATGTTTTGTGCTTATTATTATCGCCTCTAAATATTGAAATGGGAAAATAATGTAGTGATATGAGTTCCTTTATTGCAAAGTTGATAGTTATAACAGTAATTACCAAATTCTTTTGGAGGCTTGCCCATGTTAACTCATTTAAATGTGATAATTAACCTTTCTCATGTTATTCATAAAATGTATACAAAACATGGATAGTCAACAACCACCCAAAGTCCCAACTGTATATTTATAGGAAATAAATAATAATAGAGATACATAAGCCAACAGGATTAGCAAGCACTTCATAAACTATAGAATGCAAAAAGCTGAGTTTATATCCAAACATTAACAATTCAGTTGTGTGACCTTGGGAAAATGACTCTTTGAATTTAGTTTCCTCAACCATGTAATGAGGGTAATTACCAAAGATGATGTGTCAGTTTGTACATATTATGTCCCCCAAAAAAGCCATGTTCTTTAATGCACTCTAGTGGGGGCAGATTTATTAGTCTTTTGATTAGGTTGGAACCTTTCAATTGAGTGTTTCCATGGAGATGTGACTCACACAACAGTGGGTGATAATTTTGATTAGATTCTTTCCATGGATGTGTGGCTCCACCCATTCAGGGTGGGCCTTGATTGGTTAATTGGAGTATTTAAGAGAGAAGCTAAGAGCCAACACAGACCCAGATGCTTGCTGACACTTGGAGATGCTTGCAGATGCAGACAGAAGGATGTTTGGAGATGCTAAGCTAAGAGATGAAGCCCAGAGTTTGCCCCGGAGAAGCTAAGAGAGACCCAGAGACACTTTGGAGAGCACCATTTTGAAATGCAACCAGAGAGCAAGGGAACAGCAGACGCCAACCACGTGCCTTCCCTGCTGACAGAGGTGTTCCTGATGCCATTAGCAATTCTTCAGTGAAGGTATCCTTTTGTTGATGCCTTAGTTTGGACATTTTTATGGCCTTAGGATTGTAAATTTGTAACCAAGTAAATGCCCTTTATAAAAGCCAATCCATTTCTGGTATTTTGCATAACAGCAGCACTAACACACCAGAACAGATGACATAGGAATATCGGACAGATTATCTAGGCAAACATATGCAAAGTTCTCATTGTAGTACACTGCACTTATTTAGGACTCAATAAATATTAGCTCAGCCACTTTCATTCCCTTGTTTACTCAGAAATTAATTAGGTACATAGGTATAGTAAGTGAAATGATATCATCTGTGTTTACTGTCCTCAAAGAGTTTTTAACAATATGTATGAAAATGTTCTTAATGTCCAAATGTTTTGCAAATAAAAGCATTTTGTAGCCAAGAAGTTTCATATAATTATACACACACACACATATCTTCTTGCAAATATATATAAATATATATTCTGCCATCTTATATATTCCTAATATATAGTAGAAAATTAATGGATATGAGAAATACGGTAATAAAAAAGCAATTTACTTTTTAGAGTTGCTTTTCTTTCGCACCTAGGGAACACTTATTAAGACAAGTATTTCTATAACTAAAATTGAATGTGGCAAGTGGTATGATAGAGGAGGCTTGGAGTGCCATGAAGCAAGAATGAGAGGGACACCGAGATAAGTATGTTTCATATGACTGCTATATTGACTAGTTTCTATCCAAGAAAAACTCAATACAACTAGGTAAGTCCACCTTTGCTACCTCAGGAGAGTGAGTAAAACAAATAGAATGGGCCATACACCTCTACCTATACTTTTCTTTTTCTGCCTATACTTTTGATAGACCTGGCACTTTTCTCAAAACTTTTAAAGCAAATTAGTAAAATCTAGGTCCAAAAATAGTTACACAGGGAGACAGTGAGTTGATTTCATTGTAATGGAAATATTGACCAGTTTGACCAAGATGCCTGTTTTTAAAATACCATGTCAAGGAGCACTTCAAAACCAGTAGACTTATCGAAAAATTAAAATTATTTCTTCAGAATGGGAAAATAATGAAAAGATTGTGATTACTCATCTACATTTTGCCCCTAACAGAATTCTAGTAAAGAACTTCATTGACTTACTTATATTTCTGAATCTACTTTAAATTTAAGTATTATACTTAATTTTTAATGCAATTTTATTGAAGTATAGTCACATACCATACAACCATCCAAAGTGTACAACTGTTCGCAGTATCATCACATAGTTGTGCATTCATCACCACAGTCAATTACTGAACATTTCATTGCTCCAAAAAATAAAAATCAGAATAAAAATAAAAGTAAAAAAGAATATTCAAAACATCCCACACCCCACCTCCCCCCCATTATTCATTTACTTTTTGTCCCCAGTTTTCTACTTATTTGTCCATACACTGGGTAAAGGAACTGTGAGCCATAAGGTTTTCCCAATCACAGAGTCACACCATATAAGCTATAGAGTTATATGATTATCTTCAAGAATCAAGGATACTGGGTTGCAGTTCAACAGTTTCAGATATTTCCTTCTAGCTATTCTAATAGACTAAAAACTAAAAAGGGATATCTATATAATGCATTAGAGTTACTTCCAGAATGACCTCACAACTCCATTTGACATCTCTCAGCCACTGAAACTTTATTTTGTTTCATTTCTCTTCCCCCTTTTGGTCCAGAAGTCTTTCTCAATTATACTTAATTTAAATAGGTTTATAAATCAAAATGCACACTTATTCGAATGGTTCCTCAACCAATTCTATTATGAACAGGAGTTACTGTGTCATTCAGTAATTTACTCCCACTGCACATAGTTCTATCACACGCATCAGATGTTCTCCAGGAATTAAGTGTTTTATTGCTGACAGGGAGATGCAGGAATGAGACATGGACACAAAGCTAAGAGTTAAGGGAGCAGGGGGCCCACTTGCCTCTAGGGCGAATGGATGCCAATGCATTTTTGCTCCAGCTATTTATTAGAGCAGATCACGTGCATATGCTAAAGATCCTCGGGCTCGGGAGAGCCCACCAGATAGCTACGTTTACATCAGATGCATTTATATCAGGTGCGTACATCTTGTTTACATCAGGAACGTCATAGTCACAAGTTACATCAGGTGTATATCATAGTCACAAGACACATACATCAGGTGTATATCGTTATCATAGTCACAAGGCTTACATCTTTACAGGGCGGGCCTGCATGGTATTCTATGCAGGCCTGCGGCTCAGCGTTTTAAGCCACCACCCTAGATATGCCTCAGGCAGCATGGAGGGCTCAGTTTCCCACAGTGTTTGAGTTGTCTGGCTTCCCCACTAGGTTGTGAGTATGTCAGGGGTTGAGAGAATATCATACTCATCTGAATACCACCATTACCTCACTCAGTGCCCTGCTCATAGTAAGTGTTCAATATCTGTGCTGTTGGACTGAGCTCCCTCAAGACAGCTCTTTAACAATTTATACTTGCCAATGCTGATGGTCACCATGTGTTCCGGTTTGCTAGAGCTGCCATTGTGCAAAATACCAGAAATGGATTGGCTTTTATAAAGGGAATTTATTACGCTGCAAAATTATAGTTCTAAGTCCATAAAAGTGTCCAAACTAAGGCATCAACAAGACGATACCTTCAGTGAAGAAAGGCCAATGGCATCCGGAACACCTCTGGCAGCTGGGAAGGCACGTGGCTGGCATCTGCTGGTCCTTTGCTTTTGGGTTGTTTCAAAATGGCATTCTCCAAAATGTCTCTGGGCTTCTGTCTTCACTCAGCATCTCCAAACGTCCTTCTCTCTGCATTTCCAAGCATCTCCAGGCATCAGCAAGCATCTTGGTTTTGGCTTAGCATATCCCAGGGCTTTTTCATCTCTCTCCTGTCTGTGTGAGCTCCCTTTAAAGGACTCCAGTAAACTAATCAAGACCTACCCTGAATGGGCGTGGTCAAATCTCCTTGGAAACATTCAATCAAGAGGTCACATCCTAATCAAAAAGATTAATAAATCTGCTACCACAAGATTGCACTAAAGAATATGGCTTTTGGGGGGAAATAATATATCCAAACTGGCATACCATGTGTTCAGAATAGAACTCAAAGAGTGAGATAAATTTATCCTAATCTACCCATCTCTCTTAATATTCTTCTCCCAGATTCTTCCTTAAAATAAAACTTAAATTTAGTCCTGAGGAAAACTGACTTAATGCCCTAGTCATTCTGGCCTTTGTTTCTGGCCCAGTTCTCCTGAAGAACATTCACGGTTCTTTCTGACCACAGTGTGCCGTGGAGAGGTGACATCATGATGGGACAATATTGACTGCCCCCAACATGCCTCCTGGCAGCTATCTTCACCAATAAAATTTAAATTGAAACCATTCCAAAACCATCCATGACCTCAAGAAGATTTATCAGTTCTCCTGGCTAATGTAGGAAATGAAAAGTTATTATTTTCTCTCCATACAAATTCAGTCTGACAGATCGTATTTTGTTATTTTAGGAAAGTAGCAGTCCACTGAGTCTTTAAGGGGTTCCTTTCATAGTCCCATTGCACTATTTCCATAAATCTTTTGTTTCCATAATTCTTCTATAAGCTAACTGCAGAGAAATGAGCACGTTTTAGGATCATGACAATGAATTTAAGAAAATTTATATGAAAGAACTCAGTAAACCATCGGTGCTTTATAAATATTAGTGTGCATAAAAGAAAAGCTGTGATTTCCAAACAAGTTTCCTGAGGGATATTTCTTTGAAGTATCTCCATGCAATTAAGCAATTAAAATTGTTCTTGTCAGTCAAGCATCTCTGCTTTTCCAGTGTGACATGCTCCTTGTATTTCTCAGTACAAATTGAATTGTATTTTGATTTGCTAAATCTGGATTTTGCAGTTGTCACTGCCCTTAATTTTGCATGAAGGTAAACTGAGACTGAGTCAACTTCACCTAGGGAATCAATGAGTTATTTGAAAATTTGAACCAAAGGGATGTTATTCTCCTATTAACAAATCCCAGGAGAGCGCAATTATGTGTCATTACCGATACCTCACACAAGTACCAAGGGATATGATCCACAGTTAGAAATGATTACAAATGAGGGTTGTTGTTTAAAGTCACTATAGAATGAACCTATTCAAGGGAAGGGAATGGGAGTTTTGAGAAACCAAAAAAAAACTTGCAGGCAGCAATAATATAAGCTTTCAGGAAAATAAAATTCTGAGTGTTTTTTTATTTGATTGGTTGAACATAAGATATCCAATTTGTCATTTTAAGTAGATTAAAAGAAATTGCCATACTGAATTAAAACATAGATGGAAATTAAGTAGTTTTGCATTTAATGTATTTAAATATGTTAAATCATATGCAAATAAATGTAAATAAACTAGTCAGTTTCTATTTTACACAATTTTACAAAAAGTTAACATTGAAAATTATAAGTGTAAACTGATACAACACTTGGGCAATTGGTTAATGTCTAAGAAAACATTTTAAAAAGTGCGTACACATTTTTGAATTCACAATTCCACTGTTAAGAGTTTGATTCTATGGTTCTATGATGTAATACTTTCAATATGATTATCAAAGCATGGCAAAAGTAGTTCAATATTATTAGAGTAAAGAAGCAGTGGATAAGCCTGTACAATATTGATTAAAATGTTTAGTTACTTAAATAGCTTTTTTTCCTTCCCAAGGGATTCAAAACAAACTAGCGTTTCTGACATTCTCCTCTGAAATGATTATATCTCCGAGCTATTTTGGTGGCATATAAATGTTAATGTTCATACAGTGTAGTTACATTTGTTTCATAAATATACAATTAGGCTTTATAAATAGTGCTTCTTATAGCCTTGAGGGCATTTACCATCTTTATTTAGATTTATATTTAGTTAGTTAGTTGGTTAGTTAGTCATCTTGCAGCATTGGCTGTGACTATTTCAGGTATAATCTGAACTTATTAATAAACTTTTATTTTGAAATAATTTTAGATTTACAGCACTGTTACAAAGACAGAACAGAGTTTCAATATTCCTCATAGCTAGTTTCAGTTTCCTCTAAAGTTATCAAAACATTGCAATTGTGGATTTGTTAAAACTAGAAATTAAAACTGGTATATTACTATTAACTAATCTCCAAACAATTTGGATTTCACTAGTATTTTCAACAGTGCCCCTTTTCTGTTCTGGGATTCAATCAATGGAACCACATTACAATTAGTTTTCACATCTCCTCAAGTCTCTGCCAATCTCTGTGCAATTATTAATGTTTCCAAGTTTTCATGACCCTGACAGTTTTGAGGAGTACTGGTCAGTACTCTGCAGTCTGTCCCTCAATTTTGGTTTGTCTGTTGTTTCTCAAAATCAGGCTGGGTTTATAGTTTGGGGGAAGAAGATCAGAGGGGCAAAGAGTCCTTTTCAGTACATCACATCAGGATTATCACCATCCCTTGGTGATTATGAAGCTGAAGAAGAATGCTTACGTTAAAACATTTTGGAAGTTTGTGAGACTCCTTGGGGTCCATTTTGGAAATTGATGGGGCCACTTAAAAACAATTTGAAATAATTTCAAACTTACCAGTCAGCAGCAAACATAATACAAAAATCATACAGAGAACTCCTACGTACCCTTCACCCAGATATTCAAATCCACCAACTTTACCATTTGCCACATTTGTCATATTATTCCATCTAGCTATCATTTATCTACGTATATATCTATCTAATATCTACATATCATCTATCATATAACTATGTATCTATGTATCTATCTATCTTCTAAACTTTCGAGAGGAAGTTGTTTACACCATGCCCCTTGAACAGATAATACTTCAACGTACATTTCCTAAGGGCATACCTACTCAACTGACGGAAACACCTTAAGTACAGTTATCAACTTCAAGAAATTTAACAATGATATAAAACTAACAGTCTTATTCTAATTTTTCTTGTGTATCAATAATGCCTTTTTGGGCATTTTCTCATCTGTTATTACATCCAGTTTAGGATCGCGTTTTGCATCTAATTGTCATTGCTTCTTTAGTCTCTCTCTCTTTTTTAATTGTGGAAACATGCATACAACATAGACTTTCCCATCTCAACCACTCCCAAACATATAATTCAGAGAGATTAATCACACTGACAATGCTGTATAACCCTCACCACTATCCATCCATTACCAAAACTCTCCTATAACCCCAAACAGTAAGCCTTCACTCATTATGCATTAGCGCCCTATTCCCCCTCTCCACTAACCCATCGTTACGCCTATCCTTCTTTCTGTTTCTTTGAATTTTTACATTCTACCTACTTCACATACATGGACTCATGCAATCCATCCCTTTGTGCCTGACGTCTTGCTCAACAAGATGTCTTCAAGTAGTAGCATATAACAGAACTTCATCCCTTTTTATATATTTATTAGAGACATTATACATTTACAGAAAAAAAATGCAGAAATTACAGGGTTCCCCAATATCCCCCCTCCCAGACTCAGTTTTCCCTAGTATTAACACTTGGCATTAGGGTGTTACAAATACATTTGACAACTACAGCCCTTAAAAAAAATGCTGTTCAAAGTTACAGTCTGTATGTTGGAATTATAAGTTGACGGAGAACCCTAATTAAAGAAGTTTTGGGGCTGAATGGTATTCACTGAAGGCTCCACAGAAGAAGTGGTATTTAACTGGGTCTTGAAGAATGTGTCACTTTTGCCAGTTTGAGGTAAGGAGGAACACTGCTGGCAGAATTGGCAAGAGGACAAAAGTCCCCAGAGGTGAGAATTCCTTGATATGTGAGAAGCACTTGAAGCATTTAAAAGAGGTCAGGGCATGGTGCAAGGAGCTGCCCTGACAGACAAGTTGAGAAAGGACCTAGGTTCCAGACTGCTGAGTTAGCACATTCTCAGTTACCTTAGTCCATGGGAAGCGATGAAAGTATGTCATGAAAAGGAAGCCTGAGAGCTCATTGGTACCTTTCTGATTATTTAGTCTGTAGATTAGGATTATATATTTTTGGAAATAATTTGAGAACTAAATGAGAGCCTACCCAAAGTGCCCAGCTCAGTGCCTGGTAGATGTTTCTGGTAGATACTCTCTCCAGTTGGATTCTCCACCTCCTTCCCAATAAGACTGCTAATCTCATAGGAAGCAAAGACCCCTGGATAGGAGGGAAATTTAGTCACAAAAGAAAGACTGTTTTATTAAGAGGACATGCAAAATTTAGTCTTTGCAGTAATGTCACTTGATTTTGAAGGAGGATAAAACAATTGTGAGATTTCATATTAGCACTAAGAGCATTCTGTGATTTTACAAATCAGTCTTTCTTGATAACTTTTCAACAAAGCCACTAGTAAATACAGAATTTAAAATACTCTGTCAGCAAAATATTACTAAGTGCTAAAATGAACCAGACAAAGAAGACATGGTGACTCCTCAAAAGGTCTAAAATAAGATAGATTCTAATCTTTCTTGGATAAAAGAGTCATCTTGTGTGATGTTAAGGAAAAGAAGTAGATGACCTCTCTATGTCCTTTCCAGACTAGAAATTATACAATATATATTCTAATAAGTGCATTTATTACTTATCTAGTCCTCGTAGTTAACGAGGCTTCTTCCTGAACTCTATGTTTTAAATTTTTTTTTTACTATAGAATTAAGGATAGTTTTATTTTAAAGTTAAATCAGTTGTAAAATTCTTTCAAATGTATTTTAAGCAAAAAGGTTACCAACGATTTTTATTTCTTTCTGATTTTCAAGAACTACATACTTATTAAAAATTTAGAAAATACAAAAAATGTCCAGGGAAGAAAAAATATCACCCTAATTTCATTACCTAGAGATGCTTCTGTTGAATAATTTAGCATCTTTTCATCTATTATACTTAAGCCATGAAGTCACTGTAGGTAACATTCACGTTCACAGCACTCCCCAGAGACAATTACCCTCCAAAGGCCCTACCTGAATTTCTACTCCTTTTGAGACACCATTTTCATCACACTGGCTCTCACATACCATCACACATCAGTTTGTCTCCTTTAGGCCATTTTGTGATTTTGTTCACCACATCTACACTAAATGATACTGAATAGTAGGGTTGAAGAAGGACAGAATCATTTTTTTTAAATTAAACTGCTCTCTTCTCCTCCTTCTCCTCCCCTAATGCTTTATGTACCATTAAACGCAATCTGTAGAAAACTGTCCACTAAAAATGTGCAATGAATAAAATGGTATAAAACAAACCACTCAGGAAAACCATTCAGCTGGCCAATACATAGACATCAAGGTTGTATACAGCCCTCTAGAAATTATGGACATCAAAGTAAAGAGGGAAAGTATTTTGTATATAATTCCATACAAAACAATGCACTGCATTCAATTACATTAGTGAAAGCAAAAATTTCACTCAAAGAATTAATTCTGAAGCAAACAGATTAAAAATATATTACTTACAATTTTTTCAATAAAGGAATTAGACAGAATGTTGAAAGAAGTACAGGTTTTAATTGTAGGCATGGTTGGTACAATGTGTGCCAGCAATTATCAGAATAATTAAAATATTAAAAACTACCATGGTCTTTCTACTAGAATTTATCTTTTGAATAAAGAAAAGTAGATGTTCTGCTATTAGTAGTGGTAGTATCTTAGGAACCTGGAGAGAGAAAAGAAAACAGGGAAGGAAAAAACACTCTGTTTCTTATTGGGTATCTGCTTATTATGGACACTTTCATACTCTTTAAAGAAGATGGAGAAGGAATGAAAAGGGTTGACAGAAATCTAACTTTCATCCATGCAACACACATATATTAATAGCCCAACAGTAAGTCATGATTCATGCTAGATGCCCAAAGAAGGTGCTAAGAGCTCTAGAATTTTGTTTCAACATTTAAAATCAGTTGAAGGCGTGAACAATAATGGGTGTCTGCTGTATTGGAATCACTTTCCTTAAGGGAATAACAATGTATAGAGTTTACCAGATTCTTAGAATTATGTAATAATACCACAATCCATGCTCTTCTGGGGCCCTATGATACAGGAAATGCCAAATGGAAAGGAATACAAAGGAAGGGCACACACCCAGTTACTGGTAAAGTTCAGATGTGGGTGGGATAATTTACTAAAGAAGATATCTTGAAAACTTAGTAATAAATACTCTCAATAAGAAGGTGGGAAAGTATATTCTTAACAGGGGAACCAGTACGTGCTCCATATGCAGAAAGTATGGAGAATTTCAAGCATTTCATTGTAGCTTTAGTGTGGTCAGGAAGAGATAAGCAGAGAGGAAATTACTAGAAAGAAATAAGATTGTAAGCGATCAGAAATAATTCTGTATAAGTTGAGGCATTTGGATTTTGTTCTGAATAATAATAAGACTGTACAAAATTTAAGAACAATTTAAGTTTTGTGATCCACTTCAGTGGACTTCTGTGTATTTTCTTCTATATCTTCATAGCTATTGAAACTTATATAAAAATGTACAATGGAGACCTATTTTTAAATAGCTGCAGCAGAGAAACCAGCTGAGAGAGAGAAGGTGCTAAGTGCTCTAGGATTTTGTTTCAACATTTAAAACCAGTTGAAGGCGTGAACAATTATGAGTGTCTGTTGTATTGGAATCACTTTCCTTAAGGGAATAACAATGTATAGGGTTTATTAGACTCTTAGAATTATGGAATAATAAAATATCTGGGGAAAAAAAAAAAACTCTGAAATCATCTATTCCAATCCCATTTATGGACAAGCGAATTCTCCACTGTCACAGTCATTAACCAAGAGAACAAAGATTGTAACATACAGCTGGTATTTCTTCATCCCAATCTCCTAATGCTCACCAGGTTGCCTAGTCTTCTACTTTTTCAACACTCATCACTGCCTAATGGAAATATATTATTGATGCACTTTTGAAAATTCACCATCTGCAATTTTCAACCTATAAAATCATATGAAGCTGTTTTAAAAATTCAACCCGGGGGCGGGGCAAGATGGCAGACTGGTGAGCTGTATGTTTTAGTTACTCCTCCAGGAAAGTAGGTAAAAAGCCAGGAACTGCGTGGACTGGACACCACAGAGCAATCTGTCTTTGGGCATACTTCATACAACACTCATGAAAACGTGGAACTGCTGAGATCACCGAAATCTGTAAGTTTTTGCGGCCAGGGGACCCGCGCCCCTCCCTGCCAGGCTCAGTCCCGGGGGAGGAGGGGCTGTCAGCTCCAGGAAGGAGAAGGGAGAATTGCAGTGGCTGCTCTCATCGGAAACTCATTCTACTGATTCAAACTCCAACCATAGATAGACTGAGGCCAGACACCAGAGACTCTGAGAGCAGCCAGCCCAGCAGAGAGGAGACGGGCATAGAAGGAAAACAACACGAGAAGCTCCAAAGTAAAAGCAGAGGATTTTTGGAGTTCTGGTGAACACAGAAAGGGGAAGGGCGGAGATCAGGCCTTGAGGCGCATATGCAAATCCCGAAGCAAGGCTGATCTCTCTGCCCAGGGCACCTTTCCTTAATGGCCCTGGCTGCTTTGTCTATTAGCATTTCAATAACCCATTAGATCTCTGAGGAGGGCCGTTTTTTTTTTTTTTTTTTTTTTTTTTTTTTAAATCCTTTTTGCTTTTTCTAAAACAATTACTCTAAGAAGCTCAATACAGAAAGCTTCAAAGAATTGAAATTTGGGCACGTCAAGTCAAGAGCAGAAATAAGAGAGCTCTGAGACAAAAGGCAATAATCCAGTGGCTGAGAAAATTCACTAAACAACACAACTTCCCAAGAAAAGGGGGGTGTCCGCTCACAGCCACCATCCTGGTGGACAGGAAACACTCCTGCCCATCGCCAGCCCCATAGCCCAGAGCTGCCCCAGACAACCCAGTGTGACGGAAGTGCTTCAAATAACAGGCACACACCACAAAACTGGGCGTGGACATTAGCCTTCCCTGCAACCTCAGCTGAATGTCCCAGAGCTGGGAAGGGGGAGCAGTGTGAATTAACAGAGCCCCATTCAGCCATCATTTGAGCAGACTGGGAGCCTCCCAACACAGCCCAGCAGCCCAGAACTGCCCTGGGGGGACGGCACTCACCTGTGACATAGCACAGTCATCCCTCAACAGAGGACCCGGGGTGCACAGCCTGGAAGAGGGGCCCACTTGCAAGTCTCAGGAGCCATACGCCAATACCAAAGACTTGTGGGTCAGTGGCAGAGACAAACTGTGGCAGGACTGAACTGAAGGATTAGACTATTGCAGTAGCTTTAAAACTCTAGGATCATCAGGGAGATTTGATTGTTAGGGCCACCCCCCCTCCCCGACTGCCCAGAAACACGCCCCACATACAGGGCAGGCAACACCAACTACACACGCAAGCTTGGGACACCAATTGGGCCCCACAAGACTCACTCCCCCACTCACCAAAAAGGCTAAGCAGGGGAGATCTGGCTTGTGGAGAACAGGTGGCTCGTGGACGCCACCTGCTGGTTAGTTAGAGAAAGTGTACTCCACGAAGCTGTAGATCTGATAAATTAGAGATAAGGACTTCAACTGGTCTACAAACCCTAAAAGAACCCTATCAAGGACAGCAAATGCCACGAGGCCAAAAACAACAGAAAATTATAAAGCATATGAAAAAACCAGACGATATGGATAACCCAAGCCCAAGCACCCAAATCAAAAGACCAGAAGAGACACACCTAGAGCAGCTACTCAAAGAACTAAAGATGAACAATGAGACCCTAGTACGGGATATGAAGGAAATCAAGAAGACCCTAGAAGAGCATAAAGAAGACATTGCAAGACTAAATAAAAAAATGGATGATCTTATGGAAATTAAAGAAACTGTTGACCAAATTAAAAAGATTCTGGACACTCATAGTACAAGACTAGAGGAAGTTGAACAACGAATCAGTGACCTGTAAGATGACAGAATGGAAAATGAAAGCATAAAAGAAAGAATGGGGAAAAAAATTGAAAAACTCGAAATGGACCTCAGGGATATGATAGATAATATGAAGCGTCCGAATATAAGACTCATTGGTGTCCCAGAAGGGGAAGAAAAGGGTAAAGGTCTAGGAAGAGTATTCAAAGAAATTGTTGGGGAAAACTTCCCAAATCTTCTAAACAACATAAATACACAAATCATAAATGCTCAGCGAACTCCAAATAGAATAAATCCAAAAAACCCACTCCGAGACATATACTGATCACACTGTCAAACATAGAAGAGAAGGAGCAAGTTCTGAAAGCAGCAAGAGAAAAGCAATTCACCACATACAAAGGAAACAGCATAAGACTAAGTAGTGACTACTCAGCAGCCACCATGGAGGCGAGAAGGCAATGGCACGATATATTTAAAATTCTGAGAGAGAGGAATTTCCAGCCAAGAATACTTTATCCAGCAAAGGTCTCCTTCAAATTTGAGGGAGAGCTTAAATTTTTCACAGACAAAGAAATGCTGAGAGAATTTGCTAACAAGAGACCTGCCCTACTGGAGATACTAAAGGGAGCCCTACAGACAGAGAAACAAAGACAGGACAGAGAGACTTGGAGAAAGGTTCAGTACTAAAGAGATTCGGTATGGGTACAATAAAGGATATTAATAGAGAGAGGGAAAAATATGGCAAACATAATCCAAAGGATAAGATGGCCGATTCAAGAAATGCCTTCACGGTTTTAACGTTGAATGTAAATGGATTAAACTCCCCAATTAAAAGATATAGATTCGCAGAATGGATCAAAAAAAATGAACCATCAATATGTTGCATACAAGAGACTCATCTTAGACACAGGGACACAAAGAAATTGAAAGTGAAAGGATGGAAAAAAATATTTCATGCAAGCTACAGCCAAAAGAAAGCAGGTGTAGCAATATTAATCTCAGATAAAATAGACTTCAAATGCAGGGATGTTTTGAGAGACAAAGAAGGCCACTACATACTAATAAAAGGGGCAATTCAGCAAGAAGAAATAACAATCGTAAATGTCTATGCACCCAATCAAGGTGCCACAAAATACATGAGAGAAACATTGGCAAAACTAAAGGAAGCAATTGATGTTTCCACAATAATTGTGGGAGACTTCAACACATCACTCTCTCCTATAGATAGATCAACCAGACAGAAGACCAATAAGGAAATTGAAAACCTAAACAATCTGATAAATGAATTAGATTTAACAGACATCTACAGGACATTACATCCCAAATCACCAGGATACACATACTTTTCTAGTGCTCACGGAACTTTCTCCAGAATAGATCATATGCTGGGACATAAAACAAGCCTCAATAAATTTAAAAAGATTGAAATCATTCAAAGCACATTCTCTGACCACAATGGAATACAATTAGAAGTCAATAACCATCAGAGACTTAGAAAATTCACAAATACCTGGAGGTTAAACAACACACTCCTAAACAATCAGTGGGTTAAAGAAGAAATAGCAAGAGAAATTGCTAAATATATAGAGACGAATGAAAATGAGAACACAACATACCAAAACCTATGGGATGCAGCAAAAGCAGTGCTAAGGGGGAAATTTATAGCACTAAACGCATATATTAAAAAGGAAGAAAGAGCCAAAATCAAAGAACTAATGGATCAACTGAAGAAGCTAGAAAATGAACAGCAAACCAATCCTAAACCAAGTAGAAGAAAAGAAATAACAAGGATTAAAGCAGAAATAAATGACATAGAGAACAAAAAAAACAATAGAAAGGATAAATATCACCAAAAGTTGGTTCTTTGAGAAGATCAACAAGATTGACAAGCCCCTAGCTAGACTGACAAAATCAAAAAGAGAGAAGACCCATATAAACAAAATAATGAATGAAAAAGGTGACATAACTGCAGATCCTGAAGAAATTAAAAAAATTATAAGAGGATATTATGAACAACTGTATGGCAACAAACTGGATAATGTAGAAGAAATGGACAATTTCCTGGAAACATATGAACAACCTAGACTGACCAGAGAAGAAATAGAAGACCTCAACCAACCCATCACAAGCAAAGAGATCCAATCAGTCATCAAAAATCTTCCCACAAATAAATGCCCAGGGCCAGATGGCTTCACAGGGGAATTCTACCAAACTTTCCAGAAAGAACTGACACCAATCTTACTCAAACTCTTTCAAAACATTGAAAAAAATGGAACACTACCTAACTCATTTTATGAAGCTAACATCAATCTAATACCAAAACCAGGCAAAGATGCTACAAAAAAGGAAAACTACCGGCCAATCTCCCTAATGAATATAGATGCAAAAATCCTCAACAAAATACTTGCAAATCGAATCCAAAGACACATTAAAAAAATCATACACCATGACCAAGTGGGGTTCATTCCAGGCATGCAAGGATGGTTCAACAACAGAAAAACAATCAATGTATTACAACACATTAAAAACTCGAAAGGGAAAAATCAATTGATCATCTCAATAGATGCTGAAAAAGCATTTGACAAAATCCAACATCCCTTTTTGATAAAAACACTTCAAAAGGTAGGAATTGAAGGAAACTTCCTCAACATGATAAAGAGCATATATGAAAAACCCACAGCCAGCATAGTACTCAATGGTGAGAGACTGAAAGCCTTCCCTCTAAGATCAGGAACAAGACAAGGATGCCCGCTGTCACCACTGTTATTCAACATTGTGCTGGAAGTGCTAGCCAGGGCAATCCGGCAAGACAAAGAAATAAAAGGCATCCAAATTGGAAAAGAAGAAGTAAAACTGTCATTGTTTGCAGATGATATGATCTTATATCTAGAAAACCCTGAGAAATCAACGATACACCTACTAGAGCTAATAAACAAATTTAGCAAAGTAGCGGGATACAAGATTAATGCACATAAGTCAGTAATGTTTCTATATACTAGAAATGAACAAACTGAAGAGACACTCAAGAAAAAGATACCATTTTCAATAGCAACTAAAAAAATCAAGTACCTAGGAATCAACTTAACCAAAGATGTAAAAGACCTATACAAAGAAAACTACATAACTCTACTAAAAGAAATAGAAGGGGACCTTAAAAGATGGAAAAATATTCCATGTTCATGGATAGGAAGGCTAAATGTCATTAAGATGTCAATTCTACCCAAACTCATCTACAGATTCAATGCAATCCCAATCAAAATTCCAACAACCTACTTTGCAGACTTGGAAAAGCTAGTTATCAAATTTATTTGGAAAGGGAAGATGCCTCGAATTGCTAAAGACACTCTAAAAAAGAAAAACGAAGTGGGAGGACTTACACTCCCTGACTTTGAAGCTTATTATAAAGCCATAGTTGCCAAGACAGCATGGTACTGGCACAAAGATAGACATATAGATCAATGGAATCGAATTGAGAATTCAGAGATAGACCCTCAGATCTATGGCCGACTGATCTTTGATAAGGCCCCCAAAGTCACCGAACTGAGCCATAATGGTCTTTTCAACAAATGGGGCTGGGAGAGTTGGATATCCATATCCAAAAGAATGAAAGAGGACCCCTACCTCACCCCCTACACAAAAATTAACTCAAAATGGACCAAAGATCTCAATATAAAAGAAAGTACCATAAAACTCCTAGAAGATAATGTAGGAAAACATCTTCAAGACCTTGTATTAGGAGGCCACTTCCTAGACTTTACACCCAAAGCACAAGCAACAAAAGAGAAAATAGATAAATGGGAACTCCTCAAGCTTAGAAGTTTCTGCACCTCAAAGGAATTTCTCAAAAAGGTAAAGAGGCAGCCAACTCAATGGGAAAAAATTTTTGGAAACCATGTATCTGACAAAAGACTGATATCTTGCATATACAAAGAAATCCTACAACTCAATGACAATAGTACAGACAGCCCAATTATAAAATGGGCAAAAGATATGAAAAGACAGTTCTCTGAAGAGGAAATACAAATGACCAAGAAACACATGAAAAAATGTTCAGCTTCACTAGCTATTAGAGAGATGCAAATTAAGACCACAATGAGATACCATCTAACACCGGTTAGAATGGCTGCCATTAAACAAACAGGAAACTACAAATGCTGGAGGGGATGTGGAGAAATTGGAACTCTTATTCATTGTTGGTGGGACTGTATAATGGTTCAGCCACTCTGGAAGTCAGCCTGGCAGTTCCTTAGAAAACTAGATATAGAGCTACCATTCGATCCAGCGATTGCACTCCTCGGTATATACCCGGAAGATCGGAAAGCAGTGACACGAACAGATATCTGCACGCCAATGTTCATAGCAGCATTATTCACAATTGCCAAGAGATGGAAACAACCCAAATGTCCTTCAACAGATGAGTGGATAAATAAAATGTGGTATATACACACGATGGAATACTACGCGGCAGTAAGAAGGAACGATCTGGTGAAACATATGACAACATGGATGAACCTTGAAGACATAATGCTGAGCGAAATAAGCCAGGCACAAAAAGAGAAATATTATATGCTACCACTAATGTGAACTTTGAAAAATGTAAAACAAATGGTTTATAATGTAGAATGTAGGGGAACTAGCAGTAGAGAGCAATTAAGGAAGGGGGAACAATAATCCAGGAAGAAACAGATAAGCTATTTAACGTTCTGGGGATGCCCAGAAATGACTATGGTCTGTTAATTTCTGATGGTTGTAGTAGGAACAAGTTCACTGAAATGTTGCTATATTATGTAACTTTCTTGGGGTAAAGTAGGAACATGTTGGAAGTTAAGCAGTTATCTTAGGTTAGTTGTCTTTTTCTTACTCCCTTGCTATGGTCTCTTTGAAATGCTCTTTTATTGTATGTTTGTTTTCTTTTTAACTTTTTTTTTCATACAGGTGATTTGAAAAAAGAAGGGAAAGTTTAAAAAAAAAAAAAAAAAAAAAAAAAGAAAAAAGACAAACAAGGGGAAAAAAAAAAAAAGATGTAGTGCCCCCTTGAGGAGCCTGTGGAGAATGCAGGGGTATTCGCCTACCCCACCTCCATGGTTGCTAACATGACCACAGACATAGGGGACTGGTGGTTTGATGGGTTGAGCCCTCTACCATAAGTTTTACCCTTGGGAAGACGGTTGCTGCAAAGGAGAGGCTAGGCCTCCCTGTATTTGTGCCTAAGAGTCTCCTCCTGAATGCCTCTTTGTTGCTCAGATGTGGCCCTCTCTCTCTGGCTAAGCCAACTTGAAAGGTGAGATCACTGCCCTCCCCCCTACGTGGGATCAGACACCCAGGGAAGTGAATCTCCCTGGCGGCGTGGAGTGTGACTCCCAGGGAGGAATGTAGACCTGGCACCGTGGGACGGAGAACATCTTCTTGACCAAAAGGGGGATGTGAAAGGAAATGAAATAAGCTTCAGTGGCAGAGAGATTCCAAAAGGAGCCGAGAGGTCACTCTGGTGGGCACTCTTATGCACACTTTAGACAACCCTGTTTAGGTTCTAAAGAATTGGGGTAGCTGGTGGTGGATACCTGAAACTATCAAACTACAACCCAGAACCCATGAATCTCGAAGACAGTTGTATAAAAATGTAGCTTATGAGGGGTGACAATGGGATTGGGAAAGCCATAAGGACCAAACACCACTTTGTCTAGTTTATGGATGGATGTGTAGAAAAGTAGGGGAGGGAAACAGACAGACAAAGGTACCCAGTGTTCTTTTTTACTTCAATTGCTCTTTTTCACTCTAATTATTATTCTTGTTATTTTTGTGTGTGTGCTAATGAAGGTGTCAGGGATTGATTTAGGTGATGAATGTACAACTATGTAATGGTACTGTAAACAATCGAAAGTACAATTTGTTTTGTATGACTGCGTGGTATGTGAATATATCTCAATAAAATGATGATTTAAAAAAAAAAAAAAAAAAAAAAAAAATTCAACCCAAGAGTGTTTCACAAGAATACACGCTAGCTTTCCCAATGGTCCTCAATATATGGTGGTAACAAGATCTATACCTGAAAATTTATCAAATTATGACAAGTTGAGGCATGCATAAAATATACACAAGCTTCTGGTTCAAAATGGTAGAATCACCTTATCTTCCTCCAAAAAGCCTATTAAAGTGACAGTTTAAAAGTACAAAAAAATAATAATGGCAGTGCTTAGAAAAAGAGTGTGGGGGATACTGGGAAGCAGCAGAAGAATCGTATCAACAAATTTCTGACAAATAGACACCAGATGGAATCATGTTGATAGAGAATCCAGAGAAAAGAAACCCACCACTGAAAATGTACATTAAAACAGACAGCAGATTCAGTGGAGTAAGTTTTTTTCTGCTCCCAACTGAGACATAGAATTTCTCAGTTCAGAGTTGGCAAATATGAACTGTCTTTCAGGTAGTAAGGGGACTAATGTATTACCTGGAGAAATCTGTGACAGTTTATGTTTCCAAATTTCCTCTACCCCATCATACTTTAAAATAGAGTGACTGGAAACAGTGGCATACAGCTGTAAAAAAAACTGTAGAAATCTGTCCTCTCCAGAAGTTGATTTACCTTCTCTGCGTGCATCACAGACCGTAGAACAGGTGTTGTGAAACTCAGAACATTATATTCTTCATATGAGTACTTGCAGGTTAGATTTTGTGGTTATTTGCTTACCAACCACACAAACAAAAATAAATCTTGCTACTGACATGTTCTGCTTAACTTCAAGAGTTTCCAATATATTCTCCAGTTTACGAAAAAGAATATTGAGCAAAGATACTGTTCTGGTTTGCTAATGCTGCCAGAATGCAAAACACCAGAAATGGATTGGCTTTTATAAACGGGGGTTTATTTGGTTACACAGTTACAGTCTTAAGGCCATAAACTGTCCAAGGTAAGGCATCAGCAATTGGATACCCTCATTGGAGGATGGCCATTTGCATCTGGAAAACCTCTGTTAGCTGGGAAGGCATGTGGCTGGCGTCTGCTCTGGAGTTCTGGTTTCAAAATGGCTTTCTCCCAGGAGGCTCCTCCCTAGGCTTCAGCTCCTCAAAAATGTCACTCTTAGTTGCTCTTGGGTGTTTGTCTTCTTTTAGCTTCTCTGGAGCAAAAGTCTGCTTTTAAAGGCCATCTCCAAAATGTCTCTGTAGGCTGAAACTCCTCTCTTAGCTCCTGTGTGTTCTTCAGAGTGTCCCTCTTGACTGTGGCAAGCTCTGTCCTTCTGTCTGAGCTTATATAGTGCTCTAGTAAACTAATCAAGGCCCAGTCTGATTGGGCGAGGCCACAACTCCATGGAAATGATCTAATCAGAGTTATCACCTATAGCTGGGTAGGTCGCAGCTCCTTGGAAATGTTCAGTCAAAGAATTACAATCTCACCAACACTAATATGTCTACCCGCACAAGATTGCATCAAAGATAATGGTGTTTTGGGGGACAAACCAGCACAGATACCTACATAACAAATTAAACTCATGTCAGCTCCAGTAAAACTACCAACCAACTCCATCATTTGAAAGTGATAAGCATCATAACCATCTGCACAAAAGAGGAGGATTAAGACAAACAAAATAAATGAGCCTATCAGTCAGGTTAGGGTTCAGTATGCTGCAAAAACAAACAAATCTGTAATCTCAAACTATAATGTTACCATCTTGTTGCCTATTACTGTGGCAGAAGATAAAAGAGTTCATGAACCAATCACTAAAGGCTTGACTTAGATGTGACATTACTGCTTCCAATCAAAATACGCAGGCAAAAACGAAGTATATGGTCCCATCCACAAACAGAAGGGGAAGTACACAGGCTTCAAACTTACTGATATGAATTCATTAAATTATTTCATTAAATTGAAATTTCCTAGCAAGTGCCCAGGAGGGAGAGAACTGAAATCATATGGTTTAGCAGCACTAATAACCCTGGAAGAAATAAAGCCCTCAGAAAATGAAAGTGACTTAAGATTTCTAATTACTCTTTTAAAGAAGAATTGTCAAGGTATTATATCAATTAAACAAAATCCAAGTGTTATATAAATGAGCAGTAAGGGATAAAGCAGGTATCTGAAAATTAAAATAATGTTAAAATTATATAGGTACTCTTTTGTTGTTCAGATGTAGCCTGTCTCTCTAAGCCAACTCTGCGAATAAACTCACTGAGCTCCCTCCTACATGGGACATGAATCCCGGGGTGTAAATCTCCCTGGCAACGCAGGACATGACTTCCAGGGATGAATCTGGACACAAGATCGTGGGATTGAGAACATCTTCTTGATCAAAAGGGGGATGCAAAATGAAACAAAATAAAGTTTCTGTGACTAAGAAATTTCAGATAGATTCGAGAGGTCAGTCTGGAGGTTATTCTTATGCATTATACAGATATTCCATTTTAATTTCTAGTGTATTGACATAGATAGAAGGAAATAGCTGAAACTATTGAAATGCAGTCCAGCAGCCTTGATTCTTGAAGATGATTGTATAACCATATAGCTTTTACAGTGTGACCATGTGATTGTGCAAACCTTGTTACTGACACTCCCTTTATCCATTGTATGGGCAGATGAGTTAATAAAATAAAGACAAAAATAATAGACAGATAGACAGATAGGTAGTGTTAATACATGCTACACCATGAATGAATGAAAAAACATTACTGTCAATTAGAACAAGCCAGTCACAAAGGCCACACATTGTATGATTCCATTACATGAAATGCAAAAAATAGGCAAATGCTTAGAGAAAGTAGGTAGGTTCATGGTTGTCTAGGACAGAGGGTTTTCAGGGAAAATGGAGGTAACTGCTACTGGGTATGAGATTTCTTTTTGAGGTGGTGGAAAATGTTCTAAAATTGATTGTGTTGATGGATGCACCACTCTGAATATACTAAAAACTAACTGAACTGGATATTTAAATGAGTGAATTGTATGGGTATGAATTATATCTCAATAAAGCTGTTTTTTTAAAAAGAGAAAATAATTATATAGGTAGATAGATATAAAAGCCAAAAGAGCCACAAAACAAAGTTGAGCAAATCTTGCAAATAACAGAGGGTGTGTGTGTGTGTGTGTGTGTGTGTGTGTGTGTGTGTGTGTGTGTGTGTGTGACAGAGAGAGAGAGAGAGAGAGAGAGAGAGAGAGAGAGAGAGAGAGAGAGAGGGAGAGAGGGAGAGAGGGAGAGAGAATGCAAGAGATATAGAACTAGGGGCAAAATAGATAAATCCAGAACTTTCAACATCTACACAATAGGAGAGCCATAGAAAGGGAGAGTAGAAAATGGGAAGTACCAAGGAATGGGTGAAGGAATGGATGAACAAACTAATTTGTTTTTAATTCTTGGAGCTGAGGAAAAATGGAAATATTCATAATTAAAAATCAAATTAAGGACTGCTGAGATGGATGAATGATAAAAGATTCACATCTAAACAAACCTTTGGAGAAGTTACAAACACTAGAGATACAGAAAAGATCCTTTCAGAAATTTTTTGTTTGTTGGTTGATTAATTTATTTTCCCTACAAAAAGGTAGGAATTGTGTCTCTACTGAACTTTTTACCTGTACCTCTGGAGATCAGAAGACAATAAATCATGTTTGAAGTGAAGGAAAAATTTTAAAACTATAATTCTATACCCTTGTAAACTATTAATCAAAAGTAATGACAAAAGCAAACATTATATGGTATGAATGCAATTATATGGTATGACTACAAAAAATTACTTGAGTAAGTATAATAAAGAGAAAGGTGTCTAAGAAATAAGAAGGCATGGGATTGAGTAAATAATAATAACTAAGCCATAATTTCAATGAAAAGAAGTCCAAGAGTGAGAGGTGAGTTATAGGCCTAAAAAGGACTAGCACTACAAAGGATATATTTAAGAAGGAAGTGAGTTCTAGAACATAAATTTTATTAGTAAGAAATGGGGAATTCTTAGTGATATGATAATGTGGTTATTTGTCTTTCCACAAAGGAAACAAAAGAGACACAATTTATAAAGTTCAGTAAAGTTAAAAAAAAAAAAAAACTGTAAGAAAAGTATGGTATAAATAAGAAAAAAAAAAAAAAAAAAAACACCCTACAAATAAGACCTGTGTTTTAGAATTCATAGCTTTGAGATAATCCATTACACCTAGACATTTAAAACATCATCTTTCAACAAGAGCAGTTTATCTAAGAAATCAGTATTTAAACAGTAATATCATAAATGCTGTTTACTAGCTGTCCTTTTTACAAATAATCAACCTATATGTGAACAAAGAACACTTAACTATTATATGAAAAGCAAATGTTATAAACCTTAAACATCCTTATAGTATTTTTTTACAATTTCATATGGTAAGAAGTCAAGAGACTTTGGTAAAATATGATAGAGCAAGAATTAATTATTTAAAAGATATAGTCGTTAATAAAACAACAAAACTAATACAACTGACTGTATTTGGTAGAGGAAGAAGGGTGTCAGAAGGAGAAAAAGTGATAATGAAATTATTATTATTTTAATTTCACAGGAAAATTATTATGGAATGGGGCTTGAGAAAGGAAAACAGTTTGGCAGTTCCTCAAAAGGTTACCATATGACACAGCAATTCCACTCCTAAGTGTATTCCCAACAGAAATGAAAACATATGACCATCTAAAAAACTCATACGTCAAGGTTCATTATAGCCTCAAAGTGGAAACAACCCAAATGTCTCCTAATTGGTGAACAGATAAATAGAAAGTGGCATATCCATAAAAAGAAATGACATGGATGAACTCTGTAAACATTATACTTAACAAAAAAAAAATCCAGCAAACAATTGCTTTTTTAATCTCCTACTGCTACTGTAAAGAATTACCCAAAACTTAGACTTAAAAAACACAAATCCATTATCTTATAGTTCTGGAGGTCAGAAGTCCCCATTATCAAGCTGTTGACACAATTTCATTCCTTCTGGAGGCTTTAGGCGAGAATCTGTTTCCTTGAATTTTCCAACTTCTAGAAGCCACCTGATTCCTTGGCTCCTGGCCACATCATTACTACCTCTGATTACATGGTGTGATTGTGTAGAGGCTTTCTGAACCCCAAAAATCATGCTCTTAAATTTAATCCATTCCTGTGGGTGTAGACCTATTGTGGTTGGGACCTTATTTCAATTGAGATGAGATCTTCTCATCCATGTGGGTCTTAATCCTCTTAATACAGTCCTTTATAGAGGATAAAAGACAGAGAAGACACAGAAAAAAGGCCCCAGAGTAGCTTAGAGAGACAGAAGCAAAAAGAGAGGAACACACAGAAAATGGGAGAGGACATCACTGAAGCCAGAAACTGAAAGCCATGAAACCCAGGAGGGAAGGGAGAGACCAGAGGACATCGCCATGTGCCTGGCCATGTGACAGAGGAGCTAAGGATTGCCAGTAGCTGGTCTTCGGGAAAAAGGTATGGGCCTACTGATGGTTCATTTGGACATTTTCATGGCCTTAGAACTGTGAACTCGTAGGCCAGTAAATCCCCATTGTTAAAAATCAGTCCATATGTGAGATACTGCATTTCATCAGTTTTAGTTTTAGGAAACTAAAACACATGGTCACATTTTTCTCTCTCTGTCCCTTTCCATTGCATATTGCCTTCTCTGACTCGGGCCCGACTGCCTCCCTCTCATGAGTCAATGTAATAATGTTGGGCCCATCCAGATAACCCAGGATAATCTCCCCATTTTGATATCTTTAACTTAATCACACCTGCAAATTCCCTTTTGCCAGACAGGGTTGCATATTCACAGGTTATGTGACTAGAATGTGGATAACCTTGGGGAGGCATTTTTCCAACTATCACAACCACATATTATATGATTCCATTTATATGAAATATCCAGAAGACACGAAGTATTTCTCAATAAAAACGATAAGAAAAAAAAAAAGTCAGTTCCCACAGAGCTCTTAATGCAATCCCTAGGGAAACTGTCTCCTTTTCTCTCTTTCCCTCTCCTTTAAAAACAGTGACCCTATCTATTTTGTTTGTTTTCATACCTTATCATTATACCTGGGCCAAGGGAAGTACTCACATGCTTGTCATTTTTTAAAGGAATTAAATAAGAACTCTTATATTTCCAGTTATATAAATCTTATCCATCTTTCTAGGCTCACCTTATATGCCCGCTTATTCTTAAATCTTCCTTGATTCCAACTAGACTGAGCACTTGCCCAGGAAAAGATGTGTCCTCTTCTTATTTGTATCTTTACCATCTAGCAGAACACGGTATATCTAATTGGCAACCTGTACCTTCGTTTTAAAAGATGAAGTTTATTGCATTATGGAAGAAATCTTTTCTACAATCTTTTCTCTTTATTTACAACACTTAATAAAGGGACAGAGAGAGAGGTTGATTCAAGTTTGGGTGTCACAAGAAAGTAGTGACTCCAGTGGGAAGATTAAGGACAAAAATTGCATTATATAATAGGTATTCAATAACCATAGGCTAAATTGATATGGATGCTCTAAGGCAGCAAATTGTTAACACAGTGCTCTTAATTATTCCCGCGAACTAGAGCGGACTTCTCAGTATTTTTATTTTGTCTTTCCAGGAAAACAGAGAGTGTTCTCTAGCTGAGAGCACTGCCCACCCCCACCCCCAGGGATATGGGTTGTCGTCAGGAAGGATGACACTGCATTTCTTCCTATGTTACTCTCCCCTAGGAGAGTCCCAGCTTGGTTTCTTTATGATGATTCTCAGAACCTACACCTGGAAGTAAAACAAGAGGCGCATTCTCACTGGTGTCAGGGATCCTGTCTTCCAGTAACAGAGAATAGTTGTGCAAAATAGTTGCTGAGGGCAGAGAGCTTGGTGCTGTCAAAACAACCTAAGGGCTAAGGAAAAATAAATAACTTCTCATTTTGGTGTGCAATTTGTAGCAAAGTACAATCACTGAAAATCTTGTTTCTTTTCTTGGATTTTCTGTTTCAGTTTGCAGCTCTTTTGGCAAGCTTATTATGACAATATATACCTAGATAGCTGACATTCATATGAAAAATACAACCCTTAATGATACATTTTATGGTGTATGATTTGAGACACTCATCCTTGAGTGTGCACATAATACTCTGAATCATCATTGTTTTGGCATCAACGTATGATTGATATTAAATATTATACCTAGTCTTTTGTCACCTCTAAAATGCAACTTTGGAAATTGGATTCTTTCGAATCTTTACCAACTGCACGTTATTATCTATTGAGGAATGAATATTTGGATAATTCATGCCACTCTTTTAAAAATGCAATAAATCACCAGCTCCTGGAGAATCTTACACAAATGGGTCACATAGAGTAATGGAAAGCACAGGTAAGTTTAGTTACAGGAAGCTCCCAAGGGAAAAAAAGCAGTGAGTAGTGGAAATGAGGCAAGAGTGATCACTTTCATACTTTTCTATTTCCATTAAAGGTAAGTTTTCCCCATTAATCCTTTTCTCACAAACGTATCCCTCTGTGCCAATAGGTTTACATAAATTTAGTTGACTGAAGAGTACTTAGTTAGACAGTGTATATGCCAGTAGCTTTCCCTAGAACTCAAAGGTTCAACCAAGGTATCCCCCGACCTGCCATCTGGAGTGAGATGAAAGCTGAGGAGCTGGCCTCAGTCCTCTTCTCCTTACTCCCTCAGACAACTGCTGCCATCAGATGAGCTCTGCTTTGTTTTTGTTTTTTCTTTTGTAATGTTGAATTTATGCATAATACTGTTTTTTTGACAAAAGTGTTTCATTTTTTTCAGGAGATTCTATGAATTAAGATCTTGGAAAACATTAAGAGATGGCAGTTTAAATATCTTGCTTGAGGTGCAGAGATGACCAAAATATAGCCATAAGTTAATATACATGATAATGTAGGCATGGGGACAGGGGTTTTGTCCAGGCTTGTTTTGTCTCACTTGTAAGTGCAGACAAAATGAACCTAATAGCCCTTAAACAGTTGTCTGAAGAGAGGCAGGTACAGGCTTTTAGGAAAAAAAAAAAACAAAAAACAGTCAACCAATCCAGGACCTTATACAAATGGCGAAATGGATCTGGGAGGTCTGGGTGGAGGGCTGCAGTGTCCACTAGAGAAGGTAGTTAAAGATCATTGGATTAAACAGTCTGGCCAGCCAGTTTCAGTAACAATGGGTCATTTCCCATCCTACACCAAAACACGATAATGAGCATCCATCGAGCTGTTACTTTTCATGCCCTCAAACAGCATAGTCAATTAAACTGTACAGAATTTATTAAATGCTATCCTAAAAACACGCATTGGAAAAGGTATTGGGCCCACTTAATGTGGTGACTGGGGAAGGAGGTAGGATATTTCTAAGAGAAGGAACATTCTAAGAGAAGTTGATCTGGTATTGCAGCATGAAGTCTTGGCCAAGCAACTAAGTGAGAAAAGGACTTTCCAAGAAGTCCCAGATGTGAACCACATCTAGAGGGGAACAGCTGACTGAGCTTGGGACATCCTGGGAACTGAAAGTACATCAATGTGGAAGTAAGCATCCACTTCTAAACTACTTTTTACATGCTATTCTAATGACAAACTATTAGATCTAATCATTAACATGGACTCAGTAAGATCTCCAATGTATTTATCTTTTCACATCATTTTGATATTATGTATGCATTTAAAAGCAGTAAAACAATGTAATAAACTCTTATCAATAACCCTGGAGACGACAAGCAAGTTGTCCTTTAAAAGTTCAGTCTTTACTTATAGAAAACACATTGCAAAGCATGGGTTCACCATATATAGTAATGTATAGAAAAGGTGTGAAAGCAGACTTCAACCTAGCATTAGCATTATCATCCTGTAGCATTTAATTATTATTAAAGACCTTATTGCTAATTCTATAACATTCACTACCTTGCTACTTAAGAACCATGTTATCATGGCAAGTTTTTTTATTTTTCAAAGACCTATTTGTCTTATCATAAAGTAAGGATATTTATAATTAACTCACAAGGTTATTGTACAGATTGAGAAAATTAGATCATTCACACAACACAATTTACCAAGAGCCTGGCTCAGGCTACATGCTAAACAAATGACAGGTTCTTTCCTTTTCCAGGCTCTGGAAACTACTCCCTTACTCTAACTTCAGAGGAGAGGAAAGGAATTTTTCTTGATTGAGCTCTTGGTTACTTTTTATACATTACTCATCCTCAGAGGAGCTCCTTTGGGTAGATACTATAATTATTCCATATTTTGTGATGAAATTACAGAAAAAGGAGATTAAGTAATTTGCCCAAAGTCACATGCTGGGTAGGAGATAAAACCAGAATTCAACCTAGATCATTCTGGCTTAAAATTTGAGTTCTTTCACTATTACAAAAATTCTGTTTATCATCTGAGGAAACTCAGCATCAGTCATATGTCATGGCAAATGGGAATGTTTATTACAAATGTTCTCAAAAAAACACTGAAAAATCAGGAAAAAAAATAAAGCAAACATAGGCATGTGTTTGAGCATTGGAAATGCTGCCCATTTCATTTGGCCTACCTGATCCTTTAAATTTTTTATCGGGTAGTTAGAGAATGTAAATATTATACTCTAGACACTTGAAATCACAATCTTGCCCAGGCATTGGCTGAAGCTGCCCCAAGGAGAGTATGACCTCAACTCAAAAGCTGAGACAGACTTGAAGAAGCTAACAATAGGAAGTCGTCAGCTAACTACACTCCTCAGGTTTGGGCAGAGTCTTTTCTCGAAGGGAGATTCACTTCTCTTTATGCATTTGAGGGAGTAGCTCCTCCTGAGTAAATTTAGAAAAGAAGGTTATTGGGTTGAATCGCATCCCCAATTTCTCATTGTTATCGGTCTCAAGGCTAAAACTGGTACTTGTCCATTCTCTCCGCTCTCCTTTATCCTCAGCTATCACCCCTGATGGTTTCAGCTGATGGCATAGTTCATGGCGTGCCCCAAGTCCTCGTTCTTGAGGGATCTGACATTCTGGTAACCATATTTTTCCAAGACTAGGATTCCTGCACTTATTCATTCACAATTACAATACAGCAAAGGAAAACCAAGAAGTCCTCACACATATTCCTTATTGCCCCTGTTGAACTACAGCTGCCGTCCTGATTGGGTTCAGTTGTCTACTAAATCGTGACTCTTCTTCTGGCCACTGGTCCCTGGAAACAGGAATCCAAAGTGCCCCGGCTGCATCCATAGCTTTTAATTCAATGAGATCCTTGCTGTGTCAACTGGCAAAAGTGAACCCTCTCTGAGAACCGGGATCTCTAATCCTACCAAGTCCTCGAAGAAATGAGAAACATAAAGGTTCCCTGTGGGTCACTGGGAATGATATTAAGTAGGTCCACTCCTGATTCCACTATTTGATTCCCAGACCTACGTATTCTTACTGTTGAAGACGCAACACCCCAGAAAGGTCTCTAATTCCTAGAGAATATTGCCTGAGGCTCACGTAGTATTGTTTCCAAGTTCATTGCAGGCTATTACAATGCTCCATCATGTAGCTGCTTCTAATTGTATATGTATATGAGATAACCAGTGGATCTCATGGTCATGGGCTCAATTCCAGCTACCACGCTTTGTGAAATGGATCTCCTGGTCAGATGCCATGTTGTATGGGGCTCTTTACCTATGGATCAAATATTCTGTAAGCCCCTGTATAATGGCACTAACTGAGGCTCTGCAGGCAGGAAAGGCAACCCGATAAATATTGTTCCCATAAGAACAAATCACTGCCCCTCCTAGGAAGGAAGAGCTCATGGTTGTCATCTTGCTACCAAGCAGCTTGCTAGTCTCCTTGAGGAACAGTGCCACAGGAATGCAATAGTTCTCTACTGCTGGCAGGGTGAACATGCAGAGATGACAGTAGCTAGCTAGGCCTTGGTTTGTTGGAGTCCTTGTTTTGGGGCCCCTGAGGAGCCTCCATCTCTGCCATTATGGCCACTTCAGTAATGCACCATCGTGCAAGCACTTGGGTGGCTGTTTACTTCAACTGGCTGAGCCATTTTGTCTATTTGGTCAGTAACATCTCTTATGTAATAAATATTCTCTGCTTGTTATCGGCACATTATATAAAGATCTTCCCACTTTGGGTCCATTCTCCTTTGTCTAACCTCATGCCTCTATTCCATACTTCTTTCTCTGATATTCCAATATTTCCATTCTGGGCCCCTGAGCAGCCAGGCCATTGGCCTCTTTCCATGATTCTCTGTGTATTTTATTCTTGAGCCATATCTCCTTCCACACAAAGTGGCTGACTAGATATAGCATCTAATGCACTTGTCTTTGGAAAGATTATTCTCTTGCCTTCATTCATGGCCACCACTGAGTGTAACTCTAATGCAGCCATCAGCACTCTAATGCATTTTCAGCTTGAAGCCACAATCCAAGAAGCCACAGATGGTTTGCCATCTGTGAACCAAGCTTGTTACTATTACTGCTCCTTCAACTTTCATACACAGCAAACAGTATGAGCTATGGGAGGGGTCATTTATGCAGCCATTGTGGGTGACATGAGTCTGGGTTACCTGCCTACGCAGCTTTCTCATGCCCTCTGGTTCTGCTCATCCTCAGTCCAGGATGTTCCACATCTCAAATAAAATAAATTGCTTTGGGGCAAACCTGATAACAGGTCTAAGAAGATCCAGCCCATGATGGGGAGTCCTGGATGTATGGTCACTGGCTGTTCCTTGGTGAAGCAATGCATCTCTACTGGGGCCCATTGGCAAACCAGTGGCTATTTTGCAAAAGGTCTGTGATTTTCTGTTGCCAATAGTATGACCATGGTCCATAACCCCAGGGATCCATGTTGTTATCTAACACAATAGGGCCGACCACATAATACAGTCCCAGAGGAAGGCAGGGCTGTGTGTACCACATCCTGGGCTTGCTATAAAGCTCTTCCCTGTCCTATGCCCCTATCAAAGTTTGACCCTCTCAAAGGACACAAAAATCTTTACTGAAGTAGCAGATCCCTAAATTACTATAGGGTTAATTTCCTACCTTCTGTAGCAACTGTTTCGTACCTGGGCCTCCAATGTTCTAACTACCCATCAGCACAATCAGCATGAAATCATTGTTACAATTGGCTAAAATGATATTATGCAACATGTCTACACTGTCCAGACCTCATTGATCTATTGTCTGAATACTGTGGCAATGTTCACACGGCGCTGAGGTTAAAGTGTGAATATATACATTTTTTCCATTCCATGTGAATGTGGACTGCTTGTGATCCTCTTTCCTTGATCAGGATAATAACAAATAAAGAATGCAACGGCCACATGCCATGAGCCTGGTATGGTTTTAAACTGTTCTAACTAGGTTACCTTGACTCATACCGCAGCCTCAATCAGGGTTGGTTACTACTGGGTTAATTTGCAGTGATCTATAGTCATTATCCAGGGCCAATCTGGTTTCTGCCTTGGCCAGACTGGCAAATTAAATGGAAGTATGCTGGAGATCTGCTTTCTTTAGACCCTGAATCATTTAGATCCTTAAGGGTGTCACTAATCTCTATCCCATGCCCTCACCATGCAGTATTGGTTTTGATTTACGTCTTGCCTAGGGAGGGAACAGTTCAAAAGGCTTTCATTTGGCTTCCCAACTGTGATAGCTCTCATCCCACAAATTAAGGACTCTCTGGGAGGGTTACTCTAATACCAACAGTATCAATCCAAATTATACATTTTGAGATCTGAGGAAATGGCCAGCAGGTGGGTCCATGGAACTAGTGGATTTGCTGTAAGCAGGACTTTGGCCAGGATTTCTTTTATTACCTACCTGAACTCTCGATACCCCACTCTACCCAAGAGGGCCATGATTATGTTTCACTTCTCCAAGTATCAATTTCACCTCAGATCCTATGTCCAAGGATCTTTGAAACATGTGGATATTTTCCTTTTCCTAGTGCATAAGTGCATAGTCACTCACTTTGGTGGTGATACATCCTTTTGGGAAAGAACTGAATATTCACTATATATGTGTGTGTGCTTGTGCGTGTATGTATGTATAGTGTGTATGATACATGTCTGTCTATGTGTCTGTCTATATCTATCTATCTTATGTACCATCTGTCTTTATCTAAACTCTCTATCATCAGCTATGGCTGTCTGCCTATCTAGTTACTAGGTCCTTCCTCTTGGAATTCTAGCCAGGTCTGAGAACTGGTACTTGCCTGAGAACTGGAGAAGCAATCACAAATTTTTAATAGGGTAACTCAGCCTCCTGTTCATCTACTCTTACTTCCTTTTTTTTTTTTTAAGTTGCATTTTTCCACAACATTCATTTTTTCTTCTTTAAATTTTATTTTGAAATAAATTCAAAGTTATAGGAACAGTTGCAAAAACAATACAAAACCCATACACAGAACTCCAGCATACCCTGACCCCCCTCTCCCAATACCCCAATCCACGAACTTTAACATCCTGTCACACCACCATTTCTTTCTTTCCCTCCCACCCTCCCTCCCTCCCTATCATCCATCATCTATTGCTCTGTCTTCTGAACATATGAGAGCAGGCTGCACAGATCCTTGAACAAACAATATAATTCACATATACATTTCCCATAAACAAGAACATTCTTTTATGCATTGCCATTAAGCGCAGCTAAGAAGTTCAAGAAATTCAACATTGATACAAAGCTTACATTCTATATTTCCTTTTTTTTTTCCTTATGTCCCAACTGTGTCCCTTTGAGTCTCCTCTCCTCCATCCTCAGATCCCATCCAAGATCATCCTTGGCATTTAATTGTCATTGCCTACTTAGACTGTCTCTTTCTTTTTCTTTTTTTTTCAATTGTGGAAACATATATACAGCCTAAATCTTCCCATTCCAACCCCTCCCTAGCATTCCATTAGTGGGATTAATCACATTTAGAATGTTGTAATGCTATCTCTTTCCCACCATCCGTTACTAGAAATTTCCCTTCACCCCAAACAGAAACCCTACACTCATTGCTTAACTCCCCATTGCCCCTACCCCCACTTCTCATAAACTATACTCTACTTTTCATCTCTATGGTCATATTCTCTGATAATTTCTTTGTGTTTACTGAGGGGTTTAAATTTAACCTCTTAAATCGATAACAATCTTATTTTTCTTTGATGCTAACTGAACTTCAGTAGGACATGTAAACTATGTTCCTATACTCCTCCATTCCCTCACCTTTATGTAGTTCCTGTCAGAAATGACATATTATACATTGAGTCCAAAGCCACTGATTAGTCATTAGAGTTTATGTATTTTATATCCTGTAGGAAGCAAACAGTGGAGTTACAAATTAAAAATTATTGACTTCTATTTGTAATCCGTTGCGATCTGAGAATGTGCTTTGAATATAATCAATTGTTTTTTTTTTTTTTTTTTTTAATTTATTGAGGCTTGTTTTATGTCCCAGCATATGGTCTATTCCGGAGAAAGATCAGTGATCACTAGAGACAAATGTGTGTCCTGGTGATTTGGGATGTAATGTTCTATATATGTCTGTAAAATGTTTCTATATCTCTCTCTCCTTTCTTTGTTTCTCTGTTGGTAGGGCTCTCTTTGGTAAGTGAAGCAGGGTAGGTCTTTTATTAGCAAAATCTCTCAGCATTTGTTTGTCTGTGAAAAATTGAAGCTCTCCCTCAAATTTGAAGGAGAATTTTGCTGGAAAAAGTATTCTTGGTTGGAAATTTTTCTCTCTCAGAATTTTAAATATGTCATGCCACTGCCTTCTTGCCTCCATGGTGGCTGCTGAGTAGTCACTACTTAGTCTTATGTTGTTTCCTTTGTATGTGGTGAATTGCTTTTCTCTTGCTGCTTTCAGAACTTGCTCCTTCTCTTCAGTATTTGACAGTCTGATCAGAATATGTCTTGGAGCAGGTTTATTTGGATTTATTCTATTTAGAGATTGCTGGGCATTTATGCTTTGTATATTTATATTGTGTAGAAGGTTTGGGAAGTTTTCCTCAACAATTTCTTTGAATGCTCTTTCAAGACCTTTACCCTTCCCTTCCCCTTCTGGGACACCAATGAGTCTTAAATTTGGACATTTTATTTTATCTATCGTATCCCTGAGATCCATTTTGATTTTTTGATTTTTTTCCCCATTCTTTCTTTTGTTCTTTCATTTTCCATTCTGTGGTCATTGAGGATGCTGAGTCATTGTTCAACTTCCTCTAATCTTGTATTATGAGTATCCAGAGTCTTTTTAATTTGACCAACAGTTTACTTTATTTCCATAAGATCTTCTATTTTTTTATTTACTCGTGCAATTTCTTCTTTATGCTCTTCTAGGGTCTTCTTTATGTCCTTTATATCCTGTGCCATGCTCTTCTTCATGTCCTTTATGTCCTGTGCCATGCTCTCGTTGTTTGATTTTAGGCCTTTGATTAATTGTGCCAAGTACTGTGTCTCTTCCGATCTTTTGATTTGGGTGTTTGGGTTTGAGTTCTCCATATCATCTGGTTTTATCATATGCTTTAAGATTTTCTGTTGCTCCCCTTTGTCTAGTTTATGGATAGTAGAAAAATAGGGGAAGGAAACAAACAAACAGACAAAGGCACCCAGTGTTCTTTTTTACTTTAATTACTCTTTTTCACTTTAATTATTATTCTTGTTATTTTTGCGTGTGTGGTAATGAAGGTGTCAGGGATTGATTTTGGTGATGAATGTACAACTATGTAATGGTACTGTGAACAATCGAATGTACGATTTGTTTTGTAAAAAAAAAAAGAATACAGGAAATTGACCAGAGTAACATTAGCACCATCTGTGGCCTTGCCACCAGTAGAAATCACAGAAATTTTCATATCACTTACAGTTGTAATTATCTCAAAATATCATCGATGTTCATCACTACTTCAAAATTAGGATAATTATTAGACCCAGCAGTAAATGTTGTTATTTAATGTGTTAATAAAGCAGCACATGTATTACCACAAAAATAAATAAATAAATAAATAAAGATTTTCTGTTGTTTTTGGCCTCTAGGCATTTGCTTTACTTGATGGGGTTCTTTCTGGATATACCGATATATAATGTTTCACATCTACAGCTTGGTGGTGTATACTTTAACTAGCCAGCAGATGGCATCTGCGAGTCACCTATTCCCCTCAAGTCAGTTCCCCCCAACTTTGTCTTTGTGGTGTGTGGGGATCTGACTCTTGCAGGGTTCAACTGGTGCACTAACTTTGGGTGTGTTGTTGGTGCTGGCCGCCCTGAATGTGGGCGTGTGTCTGGGTGGTTAGGGAGACAGGGCAGCTTTAATAATCAAACCTCCCAGGTGTTCCCAGAGATTTAAGGCTGTTACAAGAGTCTAAGCCTTCATTTCAGTCTTGCCACAGATTGTCTCTACCGCTGACCCACAAGTCCTTGGTATTGGTGTAGGGTCCCTGGGATTTCCAAGTGAGTCCCCCTTCCCAGCTGTGCTCTTCCAGGACCTCTGCTGAGGGAAGGCTGTGCCACGTCACAAGTGCACACTGGCCTCCAGGGAAGCCCTGTGCCACTGAGCTGTGCAGGGGCGTTCCCAGCCTGCTATAAAGATGGTTGAATGGGGTGTATTAATTTCCCCCTTTTCACACAGCTCCGCCTTCCCAACTCCGGGACAATTAGCTGCGTGTGCACTAAAGGCCACTGTCCATGGCCGATATTGTGGCGTGTGTGTGGCACTGTGAGAAACACTCTTCGCATGGCTCTGGGCTATGGCTCCGTCCCCAGGCAGGAGTGTCTCCAGCCCACTGGGGAGGTATCTGCAAGGGGCACGGTTTCATTCTCCTTTTGGCTCCTCTCTATCCCCTTGGCCCCAAGACAATCAGGAGCGGGTGTGAGGAGGGCTATCCTGCATGCCAGACACTGAGGCGTTGGCTACAGCCTGCTCCTGCAGTGCTTCACTGCACGGTTCTCACTGCCATATCAGCAGCTGCTCCTGGGTTTTTTTTGTATGTGTGTTTTTTTTTTAAAAGAACTAGTCCGTCTCCAAACACCAACCCACGGTTTCACCACACCGCAGTGCGGCCACCAGCCCTTCCGCTGGTTTACTCACTTGTTTCAGAATGCAGACTCCCAGTTTCACCAAATGCAAGGTCCCTGTGGATTTAGAAGACCTTGCCCGGCTGGTGCATCGCTGGAACTGGTGTTCTGGGTCACTTTCTGGCTTTTATCTAGTATTTTTCATGGACGTGTTTTTTTTTTTTTTTTTGCCCTGTCTCACCTAGCCACCATCTTAGGTTCTCCCTTACTTCCTTTTAATTATATGTAATAAGCACTGCTCATTGCCTATCTACATTACCCCTTAGGACTCCACGTACTTTTAAACCTCTGCATAACAACTCCATTTGGATCAAGTTCCCTGTCTGCCAGTGCAATCTTGTGGGTCATTACAATACTTGTGACCCCGTTCCTGACTTCCGGCAGTTATGTGTCATCACCTGGACTCTCTTTTACTTCAAGACCCCATTATACCCACTGCTTTCAACAAGTCAGATTTCACTACAACCTCTTCTCTGTAAGCCTTGGGCTCTAGTGGAGAGAAACCTCAGAACTTCTTAGTGATGGTGGTGCCTCTATCTGTAGCATGTTCCTCATGCTGGGCTTTCCCATGGAATGTAATCCTGTGATTGGTCTTCTTAACTGATACATACATTAATTCCTTCATTGCTGCATGCCTATTTCCTTGAGACTTTCTCACCTTTCATTCCACCATTTTCCATGACAGTTCAGGCATTTAAACGTTGCTCAGTGGGGAGCCATCTCTTTCTCCATGTTTCTAGGAGCTATGCTACCAGTTAAATCTGCTCGATACCCTGGGTTCCTTGATGGGGCATTAAATAATCTACCGCAAGATCAAGAGTATGCCCCTTTAGTCAATAAATAAATTCTCCCCTATCCAGTCTTATGCTCTGCCTTTCCCCTAAATAAAGCACCCTCAAGATCTCATCCCACAAGTAACTCTCACTCAGCCAGTACATGCTGAGTAATTCTTGCAGCTTCTCTGGGGTGGGGTTACTTTCCTTCCTTATGATGTACAGCACATCGTCATCTGGGTTATGCTAGGACTTAATGCTATTTATTTGTCTGCCCACTAGGAGAGACCATAGGGCAGATTCTGAGAGGGGAGGCTATTGCTTTTTAGGAGATAGGCTTCCCAAATGTTTTCCTGTACAAGGGGAGTCCTAGCTCTTTAGAGGGAGGTTACACCACCCCTTCATGTTCTGAGAGTTTGGTAGATTCTCAAGAACCAGAATCTTTGGGAACATCCACCCCAGTTCCCCCACACCATGTGTCCAGGTTCATGGTTTTTCCGACCAGAGCCTGACCTTGTTTTAACAGATGTGTCAGCAGAGCATTAAACTTTCTTTGAAGCAAGAGGAATTGAACTATTAAACCTTGATTTTGGTCATCAACTTTTTCTACTATACTTCTACAGCAGGAACTAAAGACTTCTTTATGTTACCAAAGTTTCACACTTCATTTTCAGTCATGTGTTAACTGCCCTCAAGTTTTCATGATCCCTCTTTAGAATACCCAGGCAACTTCAAAACAACCAGCCAAATCCATTTTCCTCACATGCATTGTTCCTTCACACTTTTCAAATGCCTGAAGTGTTGCACTGGCCAGGGAATTTTTCTCCACTCGAACATTCTCCCAATTCACCAACAGTGAAAGTTTAACTATTTGGCTGTTACCTTGTGCCATGGAGATTCCCTGCTCCACAGTCCACCTGGGAATGGATCCTCATTGCTATTGGGTCTGGGTAATCCAGTTCTCAAAGCCTATCCCACTCCTAGTGCCACGGTGTCAACTGGATATTCTGGAAGTAGACACTGAAATGGAGTTAAGTGTGATAAAAGTTTACTGGGGATTATAACCTGTGAAAGGAAAAGGGAGGAAGCAGGATTAGGCAGGTGGAGCCACAAGAGTATGATGCATATGCAACAAAGTCTCTGACAAACCATGGGGCAGCTCTGGAGAAAAGACCGACCATTAGAGAGTCCCACACCACTATCTTGCTCTATCACAGGGAGCGGGGTGGATGGAGGGCACCCTCAGAAGATCATGACCACAGCTCAAAAGCTGAGATGGACCTGGAGGTGTTAATAGTTGCAGGCTGCCTGCTATTCACTTTCCTCAGAGCTGGGCAATGAGCCCCTTCTTGAAGGGGAGCCGAGCTGCCCATTGCCATATCTGGGACAAGACACAGTTTATTATTATCTACTCAGTGTCCCTTTCCCATTCTTTTGGTACCAGGGTCTTCCTTTCCTTGAATGAAGAACTCTTTTCCCTTTCATGCAGTCCGGATAAGATTTTTAATCAAGCTGACCTGCTTTTCTGATCTGTGCTTTTTTTGGCCACAGGGTGAACTTGGGATCAAACTGGGCCAATCATACTCTCACTAGAGAACGTGAATCTTGAGTTATGACAAAAGAAAGGAAACATTAGCCCTTGGTTGATTCTGCCGTCTTTCTACTGCTGATATTGCTATGGAAATGCCTGCTCTTTTGATGTCTTAAGCATTCAACACTTCGCTAAGCTGCCCCAATATTTTTAAAACTAATCCCTTTTCTGCTTCATGGGTTAGCCAGGGTAAATTTCTCTCTTAATCTCCCTCTCTCTCTCATTGATAAATATTTTGTATGTGTATAAATATACAAAATAAATGAGTGTTTTTTTAATGCAACTAAACCTAAAACTCTAGGAAAGGCCACTATTAATCCATAGGGCATATAACTGCAAATTGAAAAAGTTATTCCATTCTGAACAGATGCAAATCCACAGATGCACAGCTTGATGAGCAGATGGCTCCTTTGTGTTAATGAGGAGAAGATGCCCCTTCATGTGGTCTTCTTGGTGGCACCTTGTAAAGGATTCAACCTTGAATACCTTTAGTTGAGTTAATTCATCAGATAATTCAGGGCACAGAAGGAAAACAACACAGAAGTATTTTTGAAATGGAGACATGTAATTCTTGTTCTGATACATACCTAAGTGGACACAGAACTGATTGTGACTTTGAACTGAGGGGAAAAAGTAGCAAAAATGAAGTCATGAATTTCCTTGGATATGGTGGTAAGATTACTTCAAAATGATGGATCAGAAAAAAAAAAACTACATATGGGCAAGCTTTGCCTTTTGCAAAAAAGAAAATAAATTTTATCCAGTTGGCTCTAACTTAGAAGTTCAAAAGTTAACCAAAGTAATTATTCCAATTTCAGCACTAAGAAAATCATTAAAGAGAGCCATTTCAAAAGGACACAACTTTACATAAACTTTCAAAGAAATTCACTCCTATTTTTATTTAAAAAGCTTTCTTAAAGGAACATCCATACAAAATTGAAAGCTTTGCAAAACTCCTTAGCAGAATCTATTTGATTAAAAAAAAGCAGCTTGAATAAAATGTTATGCCTGAATATGAAAAGTTGTCAGGGGAAACCAGAGAAGACAATTTTTCACACATTGAAAGATAACAGGGATGGTAATATTCACATCCCTGTATAGACAGGAAGGAACTTAAAGGTCATCCATTCAATTTGTCTAGCATAAGACTTGTCTATCTTTTTAGGATCGGCAGACGGGATGTTCGGACCAACAAACAAACAGGAAAATCCCAGGAAGCCACCTCAGGTTAGAAACACAATGGAAGGACTCCCTAGCATATGGTGAACCTGTATAAAAATTAGTGTCTAATCTTAATATGTCCCTTAGTTTATTTAAATTCTGCAAAACTATTATTCTCTCATTGGACAAATATTTAACAAGTACTGCGTTGATTACATCTATTGGTTACCTCCAAGATATTTATTCCTCCTGTATTTCTTCTTCCGAGTCAATAATTTCTATTCGGGAATGACAGTGTTTCCAGGTAGCACAATTCACTCCAGGTTCCAGAATGGAGCAGGTGACAAGGGCTAATCATCACAATGCCTCCTGCTGAGCTGACCACAATTGTCAACTCAGGATGGACATTTGACCAAATTTGTTCTAGCTAAGTGAATTTCTGAATGCTTGATGAGAATATTGGGGAGAAAAAAATAAGAAGACACTAACTCTTGTTTTGGGGAGTTCAAGTTCTAGAACATCTGTGGCTATAATTGGGCCTTGAGAAAATCAAAGCGGAGGAGAGGAGATTCAAGATAACAGGACATAAATGGAGCTGGAGCCCTGAAATGTCCAAAACCAGCCCTACCCTCAAACTCTTTCAGTTACTTGAGATGATAACTATATATCTGATATTTGATAATCTGATTATTAAGTGTCTTGGCATAGGTCTATTCAGATCTATTCTGTTTGGGGTAAGCTGCGCTTCTTGGATCCGTAATTTTATGTCTTTCTTAAGAGATGGGAAATTATCATTGATTATTTCCTCTATTATTGCTTCTGCCCCTTTTCCCCTTTTCAGTAAGTTTGAATTGGGTTTTATATACTTAAACACTTCTATAGAATTAGTACCTAGAATGGAGTATACAGAAACAAGTCTGTCTTCAATTAAGATATGGAATATGGCGGGGGGAGTGGTAGTGGTATTAAGTTCTCCTATACTTTGAGTGAGAAATTGATTATGATTATTCTGTAGTTGTGAAATGGTTGTTAATTTGACATCTGTCTAATATGTATACATGGATCTTTTCCTCAGCAAGGCTGCAGTATTAGGGAACTATGTTTAGAAAAGTGAGGATGATGTTGCTTGACTGCTATTTCTAGTAGTTTTCAGCACTTTATTCATCACAGAGATCAGCCACTTTGAAACTGGTGTGTCTGAAAGCAGAAGAAAATCTGCAGCTTTGCTATGAGTGGACTTTCCTGCCTATGTCTGCAACCCATGTTGATGAGACTCCAATATTTTGAAGGATTTTCGAATTGACAGAGCTATATTTTCTGAAAAAATCCTAACATTTGTGCTGACAGAAAGTAGAAAGTTAAAAACTTGGCAGGACTTAAGACTGGGGCACAGGAAAAGTCTATTCCCAAAGCCTCCCCGAACCACTCCAGTAAAACAATCGCTGTCTGTCAAAGAGGACAATTACTGAATGTTGAGAAAGAGCTGGGACACAACCTAGGTACAAAGGGTAATTCACTTTGTCTTGTCACCCAGCCTATGTTGTTCAATTTACCCAAGGAGAAAATTAAATTGAGGGGTAGAGAGATGGGAAAGACAGACTGAGAGGACAGAAAAGCTTAAGCTCATTACTGGACACAAGTGTTGATGAGATAAGGTCCCATGACCTCTACTACATAGAATTCATTAGAAGTACAGCATATAGACAGTGAGGAAGAGTCTGATTCCACTGTGTGAGGTTTGATTGCTGACAGCTTTTGAACCTCATCTCTCCTTCTTCCCCTTATGCCCTACAACTGAGAAAACTGATTAAAAAAACCTGGGTGCTCCCTCCTTTGGCATCTGTAGGATGTTCAAAGTATGTACGTCCCTGCCCATGTGCAGGAACCTGTACCACAGCCACACATTCTCACCACAAAAAACACCCCAAGCCATTCTTCTTCCCTTGCCTTCTCCAGCCATGTAAGGTCTAGTTTGGGAGGCTTGACCTGCTCCCCAGAAATGCCCCATAATATAAATAATAAGCGTTTTCATATGTTCTTAGGGTACGTGTGGTATCATCAGTCTTTAAATCCAAAATAAATTTTAGATGGGGTCCATCCTGCCTTTGTAGAGTGTCTAAAACAGACCTGAATCCTGATGATTATTTTAAAAAGCCATATTGCAAAACAAACAAAAAAACACCTCAAGCCTGTCTCACACTGTTGAATAATTGCTCAAATTATGGGGCAAACCACAGGCCCCTGAATTCACAGCACATGGAAATGGGCTACTTTTTAAAATTTCCTACTACTGAGCAACACAGATGTGAGCAGAGAGAAAAGAGAAGAGGGCAGGGAAAATCGTCCTGAAAAACAGAACCGGAGTTCTGTGCAGGCTGAGGCTATTCCATGTGTTGTGGATGAATGACCACTGGTTTCCAACTGTCCCAAGTACCAATATATTGGAATAAATACCTTTTCATTTAACCATATGTACTGAACTGTGAGGAGCTATATCTGGGTCTCAGGAAGAAGACTGCATATTACCCAAGGGACCTGAAAATCAGAGCTGGATGGTGCAAGTGATGAGACTTTAGTTTTCTTCTTTTGGAGAGAAAGTGAATAAACTCCATGTCGACATGAGCATATTGGAAAAGAACCATGTTATAGAAATGTGTTCATGAGTATTTATCACTCAGAAAGATTATGGTGAGTACTGTTGGTTTCCTCCCTAGAGTCCATTCTGTGTTCTTAAAAACCCATAAGGTATAGTGGGAATCCAGGTGGATTTGCGAAAGTTGATTCCATCCCTGGGACCTGGAGTGACACATGTATCTTAAGACTGTTAAAGCAATAAATCTCAGTACTGTTCTTAGAAATTTAATGATAGAGATACCCTCCTGTTGCTTTGGATGACATGGTGTGATGGCTGGGTTCATGTGTCAACTTGGCTAGGTGGCCTAGCTGTCTGGTCAAGCGGGCACTGGCCTACGGTTGCTGTGAGGCTATTTGAGGCTGGTTAATAAACCAACGGGCTGGTTTGTCGGATCATCAGTCAATTGACTGCAGCTGACTGATGACTCATCAAGGGGCGTGCTTCCACAGTGACAGAATGCAATTGGCTGGATTTGGTCCGGGTGATCAGTTGGAGGCTTATAAGCCAGACGGTTAGAGAACCTTCACTTCTTCTTCAGCTGCTCAGTGAAGCTTTTCCTGGGGAGCTCGTCGAAGTTGCCAGTTCGTTTCCTGAGGAGTTCGTCAAAGTTGTCGGTTCGTTTCCTGAGGAGTTCTTCAAAGTTGCCGGTTCGTTTCCTGAGGAGTTCGTCAAAGTTGTCGGTTCGTTTCCCGAGGAGTTCGTCGGACATCTTCCTTAGAGTTGACAGCTTGTTGACGGCTCTGCAGAATTTGGACTCGTGTGCTCCCGCAGTTGCGTGAGTCACTTTTACAATTTGATAATAAGAGACATCTCTCATTGATTCTGTTTCCAAGGAGAACCCTAACTAATACACATGGCATGTGCATGTTAAATTTGAAACTGCTAGAGCCCTTTTCCTGCCATGTGGAATACCAACCTGAGAATGAAGGCCAAAAACAAAGAATTAAGCAGTTAGCGGGAAAGTGAAGTTGGAACACTGACCACATTGTATCTGAAGCCTGACTTACCTCCGACTTTTTTAAATTACATGAGCCAAATTCCCTTTTTAGTTCAAGTTAGAGTTCCATTTTGGTTATTTTTTATGAGAAGCATCTAAAGAACTGTGGAATAAAAACAAAAACGAAACAATGAAAAAGGTCTCTTACAAAAAGGAGTTTGCATAACTCTCTTCTCTTTCTACTGTACCTTAAGGGAAAATGACATGAAGTGTTAGAAGGGCTATGATTATTGTCTTCATTAATTCCAAGAAGATATGAATGGAAAGGTAATAAAATCTAACTCTGAGTTAGACTCAAATGTCTAACTTGCAACCTGACACCTTCAATTTGCTTTTTTAATTAAAACTCTTAGTCACCATACCTAAATTAAACTCAGTATCTTCACCTGAAACTTGTTCTTATTCCTATGATTCCAGTGAGTGTCATGACCCATCTTTATTTAAGTCGGAAGTTGTAGTGTCATCCCTAATCCTTCCCTTTATTTCATTCCCAATGTACAATCTAGCACTGCTGTTTGTAGATTTTACCTACTGAATATATCTCACTTCTTGTCCTCCACTCCTAATTTAGTTCAAGCTAAAATCATCTCCCTTTCTGACCTGCCTTCTAAGATCAACACTTCTCTTTTTAAATGGATTTCTTCAGTATAGCCAACGTAATCTCTCCACCACTGAAATCTGCTGCTATCATTCCCTGTTTAAAGACCTCCGTTGTCTTCTCTTTGCTCTACAGATAAGGACAAATCTTCTTTAGATGGCACAACATAATGCATGATAGAAGGAAATTCTATTGTACAAATTCTACTAACAAATTCTGGTCCTACCTTCCTATCTAGTCTCTTGCATCACTGTCCCCCTTGGAGTCTGTACTCCAGCCACACTGGCCTTCTCGTAGACCCCAGCAATGATCTGGTGCTCCTCTGAAATCTGTTTCCCATGCTTTGGTATTGGCCTGGAAGGAGGTTTCTCACTTTGCTTCCCCTCCTGGAAGAGGCCTTTCCTGGCCTTTCTGACAAGGTCAAATCAACCTACTATATGGGTCAAAAGTATCATTTGTCTCTTCTTCCTAGCCCTTATCATGTTTTATAATTATGCATTTTTTTCCATTTAACTATGGAAATATTTGATTATCTGCTTTCTCTAGTAGATTTTATGTTTCAAGAAGGCCAGCATGTCTGTTTTTGTACAGGTTTTCCTGTGGTCAAGAAGATGCTCAATAAATAATTTTTGAAAGAATGAATGAAAATATTCCAGGGTGATGCTTAACTTGCATTTATTCTTTGATTAATTGACAAAAATAAGCCCTTCTTTACCTCCTTGACAATATCATTATAGACTCCATTTCAAACTTTGACGTTAAATACATAATGAATTCACTGTATATATTCAATTTGGACAAAACCACAATAAAATTGGATGCTGCTTAGAGGAAGTATATATAATGGTATGTGTGATGGAAGGATGATTGCTAATTTAGATGTCAGAATAGCAAAAGCTTAGATCCCTTTTTGTACTACATATTAATTTAGGAGCTTAGGAGAAAGCACAACCCTCCAAAACCTCATTTTTTTTCTTCTGTAAAGTGGGTAAAATAAACCCATCAAACTCACTCCATGGAACTACTCGGAAGATTGCATAATATGTAGGCCATCAAAGAAAATTAAAAAGGCATTTTCCAAAATAGGCTTTTAGATTCCTCATCTTTTTTAAAGCTTTCCTGGGTGCCCCAATCAGAGGTGGAAGGTTTCTCATAGAGAATATTTTTCTTATCTGTGAAAACACATTCTCTACATTTCTACCTTTTACATTCACGGTCTTTTTCAGTGGAAAACATTTGTAAACTTAATCTATCGGATACTGTGGAAAATGACTCATGCAAGTCAACCAGGCAGAGAATGAAGGGATGGATATTCTTTTCTTATGTGGACATTAAAGAATTTAGGGCATACTGGAGAGAGGATACGAATTTAGAGAAATGAGGTTCTGGGAAAATTCTACACTCTCTGCTTAACTATCTGAGATCTTGAGCAATCTTATTGTGGTGATTTGAAGCTGTATGCACCCTAAAGAAACATATTCTTAACCTGATCCATTCCTGTGGATGGATCATTGTAAGTAGGACTTTTTGATGGGACTGCTGAGTTAAGTTGTAAGTAGGACCTTTTGATGGGATTGTTGCAGTTAAGTTGTGGCCCACCTCAATCAGAATGGGTCTTAATCCTTTTACTGAAGTGCTTTATAAGTGGGATGACATTCAGACAGAGAGAGAAAGCCAGAGGGAGCAGCCAGAAGCTGCACTTCAATGGAACCTGGAAGAGAAGAGCAAGGCCAGGTGACGCTGCCTGTACATTGCCATGTGACAACCTAAGGACCCCAGGATCACTGGCAGCCAGTCCCAGAATGCTAGAGTCTTTCAGGAGAAAGCATCATCTTGATGATGCCTTGATTTGGACTTTCTCTTAGCCACAAAACCATGAGCAAACCAAACCATGGCATGGTATTTCCTTGACACTAAAGTGCTTATCATTCACCAACCATTCTTCCTGGGGATACTGTGAGGATTAGAAGTAATGGATACGAACCCAGTGTAGTTCCTAGTACTTATAAATGAATAACAAATAAGAACCATTGGTGTTGCTGTTATTTTTACTGGAAAATGTTACCTTCATCAGATTCATTATATGGAAAAAGCCAAAAATACAAAGTCTATGACATAAGCTTGCTCCATGGTTCCATATGAATACATATATATATATAAAACTGACATTCAACATTTAATAAAGATCTGTGCTCCATATAATCACACATATGATCTTCATAACAATCTTAAGAAGAAATTTCATAATTTCTCTTTACTAATGTGGAAATATTTGTCTAATTTAATATAAAGTAAGTGATAAGGAACGGGCCCCAAACCCAAGCAATGCAACTCCAGAATATTTTGGCCACTATGCTTACAGTCTTAGAAGTGTTGATATATATCCCTTTATAAAAAGCAGTCCTAATTTTACCTTTGAAGACCCAAACATCTTGGGTCTTCAAAGATGAATGACAGAGGTGCACCTCCGTGCTATTGACCGTGGAGATGAATATGACACAATCCTTGTCATTGACAACCTTATAAGGAAAACATATGTTGTGTTATATTGATTATGAGTTTATAAGTATAATAGATGTATACACAATGTATTAGAAGCAAAGTAGAAATGCTGTATTTTAGCCATTTTATTATTTGAGTGTTTGCTCTGAGCCATACCATAGGTCTGGGATTGTACTTACAAATCAAAGGCTTGATAAACTCCCTCTGTGACTTTTTTTTTTTAAATCAGAAGTTCTCTGGATTACAGTTTGAAAAGCAGTGCATACTTTGCACACTTAGCAGTTCTATACAATTATTGAATTTGAATTTGTCATTGAAATTTAAAAGTATTGAATAATGGAGGCTATTTTTATCTATATGAACATGCAGATAGGTTAAAGCATATATGAACAAGGTTGATTTAAGGTACCGTGGAAAGAAGCTATAATAAAATGATGATCAATTTGAATTGGATATTAATAAATCCAACAGCCAGAGCAGCAAATGTTTTACTATCTTAAGGAGGTGACCTAAGAGGCAACATTCAAATTAATAATGTTTCACCATAGAAGAGATGATAAATGAACCCTGGAGAAATTAGCCTGGCTCTACTAGTCTTAAGTAAAGTTTGGCATGGATAATCACCAGCTTCAAGAAAGATACATTTTGATGTACCAAAAAGTTTTTAAAAAGAGAGATGAGAGAAAGCAAGAAAGAGAGAGGGGAGAAATATGGGACAGGAGTGTATGGGTTGAATTGTAGCCCCCCAGAAGATATATCAAACCCCAGAAACTGTGAGTGTGACAGTGGTGGTTTGAAGCCAAATGTATCCCAGTAGAACATGTTCTTAAATCTAATCCATTCCTAGGTATATAAACCCATTGTAAATAGGATCTTGCACTGAGGAGACTTCAGTTAAGGTGTGGCCCATCTTATTCAGGATGGGTCTTAATCCTCTTAACGGAGTCCTTTATAAATGGAATGAATGCAGGAAGAGAGAAAGAGAAAATCACATGAGCAAGAAGCTTAAATCAACCAAACTTGGAAAAGAAGGGAGAGACCAGTAGATGCCGCCATGTGCCTTGCCATGAGACAGAGGAGCCAAGAATTGCCCGTAGCCAGTCTTCAGGAAGAAAGCTTGGTCTTGATGATGCCTTGATTTGGACATTTTCTTGGCCTCAAACTGTAAGCTAAAGAATTCCCATCACTTTAAGTCAACCCATTTCATGATATCTGCTTTAAGCAGCCTAGGAAACTAAAACTTATTTGGAAATAGTGTCTTTACAGATGCAATTAAGGGCCTTGGGATGAGATTATCCTAGATTTAAGGTAGGCCCTATATCCAATGACAGATGTTCCTACAGTAGAATGGGAGAAACAGAGACATTGAGGGGAAGGCCCAGTGAAGACAAAGACAGAGGATTGGAGTTATGCAGCTACAAGCCAAGCACCTCTGAGGGCTCCCAGATGCCACCAGAAGCTAAGAGGAAGGGGTGGACAGAATCTCCTCTAGAGCCTCCAGAAGGTACCCACCCTTCCAATACCTTGATTTTGGACTTCTGGCCTTCAGAACTGTCAAAGAATAAATTTTAAGTCACCCAATTTGTACTAATTTGTTCTGGCAGCCCTAGGAAAATACGATGGGGAGAAAAGGAAAACAACAAATTCATCAATAGCGCACTGTACACTACAAAGGTAAACAGATTGTCCTATAATTATGTTCTCAGAAAAATGATGATATGCAGTAATTTGTCCAGGCAGAGCTCAGATCCACCCATTCAACCTTGCAATACCTCTTATCATGGCTCATAGAAAATAGCCTCTGATCTGCTTCTGCTTTGAAACATTGAGATTTTATATTCGGTCTCTTCATTTTACACTCAACAATCAACTCAGATTCCTTAACAGAGCACTAAATTATTAATTGGAAAGGACAGGGGTTGTATTATACATGTTACCAGTATGAATTTTTACTCACCTATCTATAACTGGAACATTGACTAAAAGAATTTAGGAGGCAGAGAAAAATGACAGGAGGAAATATGAAAGGAAGGTTTGGAAAACAAAGGGATGGAATAGGAAAGTGAAGAGATGATTAAAAATAAATTTAGATAAAATATCCATTTTTCTACTAAACTTTATAGTGTAGGTAAATCCAGAGAAGCAATGTACAAGTTCCTCTTCGGACAGAAACATATCAGAGGTTACAATGTGGCTTATTAATTCCCACTTATATATACTTTTTTTTTCTGTATAACACACATTAAGCAAAGAGAAGGAAGAAAAAAAAAAAAACATATGCAATGTAAGTAATTTTTTAAAGAATATAATACATAACCTCAAAGCCCAGAGGCCATTTGTTGTGAATATAACTAGCACGTGCATATCCATCAAGAGTAATAAATGTTGCAAATTAAGTTGAATAATGCCTTCACGGTCTAATTGGTTTCTGAATAAGAGACACACGGGATTTGAAAGTAAGCCGGTATTTACAATGCAATATAGAGTGTATGCCGTAGTCCAAGATGGGATTTCTAAAATGTCACCAACACACTAATTTACTGCTACTTCCAGAAAAAAAATAAAAGCATTGCATGCAACCAATGCAGACTGAATGTTAAAAGAAAATCTTAATTACAAACCATATTTTCCCCTCTAAGCTTTACACTGCTCTAAGGACAGTTTCAGAGGTTTTGAAGGAAGAGAAAATAAAGAGAAATGATGTTCACTATTTACTTAGAAGAATGCCATTTGACATATTTATAACTGCATCAGAAATTGAGACTTCAGATATGCTTCAGTCTATAAAGTTCTTGTTTTTTCAAAACTCCTATAAAGGAAAGCTGTTTTTTTCAAACTCCCAACTACATGTTATTTGTTGGAAAAGGACTCTTGGATGATAGATGCCAGTCACTTTTATAAACATGAATCTGCAAGTCTATGACTCAAAGGAATTTCCAGGCTGTTGAGAATTAAATGGATTTCAAGAGTTATGTCGAGACAAATTCAGTTTCAGAGCATTTCATATCAAAGTGATTGTTCCCTACTTGTTCCTTATGCTAATATGCTTGCTTCTTTGGTGCAACAGGGTGATGGGGAGGCAGAGATGTGAAAGAAAGCAGTCTGTTAAACTGCAAGATATTAATACCTAACCAACATGAATTTCCACTTAAGATATGGGATGTTGACACATGTTAATGGAGTAGATGATATAAATAATGCAGCATTTTGTTTCTGCCCCTATGGTAAAAGGATTAAAAAAGATCAGATAATGGCCTATTACTGATTGAGTTTAAATGGAGAAAAAACTCATTAAGCCTATATCTAATTTATTTTATGATAGTTTCTAGTAACATATTCCATCAATAAAACAAACTTAAATTAAAACATGTCATCTCTCTGCACGTTACTTGAGACAAAACCAGATGCAACAAGGTAATGTACTATAAAAAGGAGATGGTCTGAAACATCATTACATAGATTTGTGGCTTTTCAAGTAAGATGATAATTTTAGTGAATGGGGAAAAACAAGCATAAATAAACAAGAAAAAAAATTGCTATAATTGAGTATTATGAACCTTTTTTAAAAAGCGGTATTAAATGACTTCAATTTTTGATGTCAGATGTGTTTCCTTCTAACAGTAGGAAATCCATTGGAGGTGGCTTTGGAGCATATGTGGGTGTGTATGAAGGGGCAAGGGGAGGTGGTTCTTTGTAAAAGGCAATTCTGTTTTCATGGCTCCTGTTATGTGAACTGACTGCAGAATACCAGCTTGCTCTGCAATCTAAGTACAGTAATTAGCTATAGCTACCATTTTTTTAAGGTCCACAATGTCATTTGCATAACTGTCTATAAGATCTTACTCTTATTATTCTACTCTGTTCCAAATGCCTTTATTTTAATTTTTTCAGTTATATTCTTTTAAAACTTCACACTTTTTAAGCCACTTCACCATTGTGATTTTTAATTGTATTGGCATGTATTTGGTGTGTGGAGAAAATGAGTAAGGCCACTCAACTCATTAGTGTCAGGTAGTACCTGAACAGAATTCACACATTCTCATTCCCAGCTCCATCATTTTAAGACTATTAAGGAAAACCACTAAGATTTTAACTACAGGAAATACATCACTTTCTTTAAAAGTATAGAAAATATTTGCTTTATTTCCTCTAATTTTTCCAAAAAATATTATTCTTTCTTCTCTCTCCACATTAACATTCATTGTCAGAAATATTAGCCCATGAATACATCTACAATAAGTACAGAAGCCCAAAGTTTTTTGATATTCCATTATTAAACATCATCTTTTCTGAAACTTGTTACCTCTTTAATGACTCCCACTTCTTCAGGTTTAATGTAGTCTTTTCTGTTTATTTTTATTTCCTCTATTTGGGTTGTAGCCTTATTTATTGAAAGGGATAAATATTCACTCTTGTGTCCCTCACTGATTTCTAGCATGTGCTTTCAACATGGTAGGATTCAAAAGGTCTGCTAAAACCAAATATATATATATATATATATATACACACACACACACATATATACATATTTTAACATTTTATGTATATATATATTCCTCTGCTAACATACACACACACACACACACACATACACATCCACATATTAGATGAGTAAATGAATGGGCAACGGGCAAGGAGACAAATAAACTTGAAATGGGACTCAAGGAATTGGAAAAATTTGGGTATTCCTAGAATAAAAAACATAATTCCAGATGAGAGATGCCTGTTTTAGATATTTTGTGGAAATGCCCATTTAGTAATTACCGCAACCAGATATGCCATCCTGACAGGGCCTAACTCGGGGTGAATTTGCTCCCTTCAAAAGGTAGCAGACCTTTGGAATCGTACCATGTTGAAAGCACATGCTAGAAATCAGTGAGGGACACAGGAGTGAATATTTATCCCTTTCAATAAGTAAGGCTACAACCCAAATAGAGGAAATAAAAATAAACAGAAAGGACTACATTAAACCTGAAGAAGTGGGAGTTATTAAAGAGGTAACAAGTTTCAGAAAAGATGATGTTTAATAATTGAATATCAAAAAACTTTGGGCTTCTGTACTTATAGATGTATTCATGGGCTAATATTTCTGACAATGAATGTTAACGTGGAGAGAGAAGAAAGAATATTTTTTGGAAAAATTACAGAAAATAAAATGACTAACACTTTATACCACACTTTGATTTTCCATCCACTAAATTTGGAGTGGACAAACTATAGCCCCCAGACCAAGTTTGACCAGTCCTCTATTTTTTTAAATAAAATTTTACTGGAGTACAGCCATGATCATTCATGTATGTCTCATCTGTGAATGGTCTCACACTGCCACAATGGTGAGCAGTTGTCACAGACACTGTAGGACCTGCAAAGCTGAAAGTATCTACTATCTGGGTCTATATACATAAAGTTCGTTAACCCTGCATTAAATCATTCTCTATCTGGTTTGTGTATGTCTCTTCAGATAGACTGCATACTAGTCAAGGGAAACAACCCTATCTTCTATATATTCTGTATTCCCATTTGCCCCAAAAGGGCTGAAGACATGCCAGATACTTAAAAATGGATGGTGACCTGACTTCTTGACTTGGAGATGAATAAAAAGGAAGGAGGCAGGAGAAAGGTGTGGTGGGGTAAAGGCCAGGAACATTCAGGCTGAAAGCTCAGTATGGCTGGAGCATAAACAGTCAAGGAAAGAATGGAGAGAAATCAGGTCAGAAAATTAAGCAAAGTTCATATTATGAAAGGTCCTCTGTACTAAATTAAGGACTCTGGTTTTATCACGTAGGTGCTGGAGTGACCACTGGAGAGTATTCATTATGAGAATACTATGTCAGATAGACCACCTAGAAATCTCAGTATTAGAATAAATATATAATGGTCAAATCAGAAGCCCAGGAAACCAATGAGGCGTGTGCTCTGATATTCCAGGAGAAAAAACTACACAGCTTCAACCAGAGCAGTGGTATCTGCTCAAATCTCTCTCACACATGCACATACAACTACTGCTTCTCGTGATGCCTGGCCTGAAGAGTTTAGCCTTTCAAACACATTTACTAAATCCCATTAGAATTCCTATACACTATAGCATAGCACTTCCAGTTGCTTTTGTTCCTGGCCTTATTGAGTCTTTAGTTATACTGCAGATCTTAAGTAAGGTAATGAGGCATTCTTCTCAAGTTAATGTTTGCAATGACCCTTCACCATATTTTAAGTAGAGAAATAAATGACTTCACTCTAAACTCTGTATTATAATCTCATTAAACAATTTCAAATATGTACATAAGAATGAAAATCTCCAAAGTATTACTCACTTCCACTAACTTTAAAAGTCATTCTTTAATTATTTACTTTTTTTGTCTGTGGCCAATTAGTTGAGTGTCTTAAGTCACTGGGCTAATAATGAGACCCAATTACCTGTTCAATAATTGTACAGATGTGCTAAACTTAGTTTGATATAGCATCAGTCCCCATCACCAACCCCAACCATTATCCAAAGAAATGCCAGGAAATATTTTCCTCTGTGAGTTAAAATAAGAATTACAGAAAAAATAGCATAATGGTGATTTGTTATATATAAAGGAAAGGTTGTTAAGTTGCCATCTACTTGCATGTTATGGTTTCTAGAAGCACATAAAATAATACAAACATGAATCAAAATGGCATGTCATCTCTCATGAAATTGCATTTGAAAAAAAAAAAAAAGTTGTAACCAGGCAATGTGCTCCTTTTACCATAAAGATGTTAATATCATATGACATTACAATATATGAATTCTTGATTGGGAAGGAGATGATTTTGTTTTGTGGGGAAGAGAGCTCATAAAGAAATAGAAAATGGGTAAACCTTTCACAGAACTAGCTAAGCATTTTTGAAAAGCATTGCTCTTAACTGACCTTTATTTTAATGACAATGGCTTTTCCTTATTTGCAGAGATTAGATATCTTTTGTGGAATACGTAAAAGTGCACACTGGAGGGAGAGAGAACACAGTGCTTTGTAACATGGCAATCTACTTTCTCAACACCTGATACGCGATGCCTATTTCAGAACATCAACTTTCTGTGTAGTGTACATGCTGGTAATTATCCAAATTTGACATTTTTTACAGGCTATCTATCTTTCACATAACTGTCTCTAAGCTTTAGTCTTGTTATTCCACTCTGGAGTCAATGCCTCCAACAGGCAGGCTTGTCTACCATCTGGAATGTTCTTTCACTCACTACTGTAATGAGAAGGCGAATGAGCAACCTAAGCTAAGTAGAGTCCAGAAATATAGCAGGAAGTGCATACTAAACTCAGGCTTGGCCTTGCTGGGGCAAAAACACATGGGCAGGGAATAGAGGGAAATCAGATTCAAAAGCTAGGCAGGGATCTTCTTATGAAAGTTCTTGTATGTCACATGAAGGTGTTTGACTTAATTGTGCAAGGGGCAGAGAAACACTGCAGCATTTTAAGTGGGCAAGTGCTGTGGTCAGACTCGTGTTTTAGGCCCCTTTGGCAGCTCAATAGTAGAAGGGATTTATGGAGGGACAAGTCAGAAGCCAGAGAGACCAACTAGATCAGCGCCGTGCAATCAAAATTTTATTAGAGACACATAGGTACTTTTAGATTGTTGTAATAGCCACATCAGAAAAGTAAAATGAAAGAGGTAGAATTTTAAAACTACATTTTATTTAACTGAATATTTCTAAAATATTATTTTATAAGATATTTTACATTCTTGTTTTCCATTCTAGTTCTTCACAACCAGTCCGTATTTCATGCTTTCAGCTATTCACAATTTGGAGAAGCCAGATTTCAAGTGAGCCATAGCCACAACTGGCTAATGGCTACTATATTGTAAAATCAGAATTAAAATCTTGTTCTAATATCCCAAGAGAAAGAAAATTATAGCACAACCTGACAAGGTGTGGCCAAAATGAGAAAAAAAAAAAAAACATGATGAGTTAGGTGAAAATGGTGAGTTTTGATGACCTATTGGAGGATGTAAGTAAGTTGGAGGAAGAATCAAACCCTTTCCTCATTTTTTGACTTTAGTAAATCTTATGGAAAAAGAAAATGAGAATCAGTAGAGAAATATGTCGGTCTTCATTCAAATAAAAATATAGCAGATGTTCAACAAGCCAACTATCTCATCTTATGAACGCATAAAAACCACTGACGCAAGTAGAAGATGTATGCAAAACAATCATTTCTCTAGCACCTCAGGAAGTGATTTCTTAACACAGACTTATCAATCATAAATCTCTGTAACCATTACCCCAGAGACATATTTCCCTCTCAGAGAACTTGATGACTATTCTTGTGTTTCAAGATGGCAGACTGAAATAAAAATCATCAAATTATGTATAATGATCTGGTATTATTATTTAGCAAATATCATATGGAGAGCCAATTCTGTAATAGCTTGAATGAAACAAAATCACACAAAATGCCAAATTATCAAGTTGAAACAGAGATTTTTCTTTGTTTAGTGTTTTTGTTTGTCCAATAGATTTTTTTGGCAATCTATGTACATTTTGCTTTCATGAAAAACTACTTCTGAAATAATGGCAAGAAATGAACTTTAGGACAAAATAGTATAGTAGAAAGAGCAAAGTATTTGCAGTCACAGTGTGTTAGGTTTAATTTTCAACACCAACAGAGTCTACCTCTGAACCATGTATTTTACCTCTAACTGTGAACATATTAATTTCTCTATGTTTTCATTTTTCTGCTGCAAAATGATGGTGTACTACTTATTCCACAGAATTCTTGAGTAAATTAGATAAAATATATGTAAAACATCTAACATGTAAAAGTTTAACAAATGTAAAATTTCTCACCTATAATATGCTCCCCAAATTTGTAATAATTATTCATATTCACATGGATTTTGATTTCTGATTCAGTGTAACTTTTTATATAAGAAAATATATGTGATTGGCATATAATGCACTTTCCCATGGATAATTTGTGGATTTTCTTTTCATCTTTTCAGCTAATTTCAAAATATATCAATGTTATTATTTTCATTAGTACCAAATAAATACACATTTCTGTATTACAGGGAAGAATCAATTTTGACACGTCATTGCAGAATAATTTCATTCTAAAGGAAAAATATTTCTACAAAGTCAGATACAATCTGTGTCGTTTTTTCTAAAGAGCCAAAATTCTTCACCAATATTACTAGTAAAGTCATTTTGTAAAAGTGAGAGAAAATTGAAGGTACTTTTTAAAAATCCTATTCACTTGCTCTCTTTTCCATTAGATTCTTGAAGAAAGAAAATGAAGGTTTTCTGTACTTTATCTCCACAGCCTGAATTTTTCTATTAATTTCTCCTGGAGAAATATCTACCCAACTCTTGATATTTATTGAACCCGGAACTTATTGGTTCTCTGTGGGGCCCAACCTGAATTATTTATACTATACTTCTAATAAACTTACTAAATTCCACTAGATTAGCATTTATATAACTATCTGAGATAAACAACATTTCAGCCCAACATTAAAAAAATACAATAAAATGAATAACCAAAAATGTAAAATTATTAAAAATTAAAATTCTATAGTAGAGAATCCCAGTTTTTTTATTCCTTAGATTCAACAGACATAAAGTTAAATTTTAATTAACATAAATGAGGCCAAAAATAACATAGGGAAAAATAATGAAATATCAGTATAACTGATTCATTAATGTATTAGTAAGCAATTAATATTTAAAATATGATACATATTTTATTATTCTACAAAAGTAATTAAATAAAAATTTGGGGGATATAGCAATTCTCCACATTAAATACCTGCAAGCATACTTTGAATAAAAACCGTACATCAACAGTGAAATATTAAAGTGACAAATGAGCTTGCTTCTCACTTACTAAATTATCGAATATAGGTTGCATTGACAATAGTATTACTCAGAAAATAACATATATATAAACTTCTTCAATGATTTGTTTTTATATCACTCATAGTAGAGTATCAGCACAATGGTGTGTTGATGGGAATAGAGAAGATTTTAAGGCAACACACAATGGTGTGTTGATGGGAATAGAGAAGATTTTAAGGAACACACAATGGTGTGTTGATGGGAATAGAGAAGATTTTAAGGCAACACACAATGGTGTGTTGATGGGAATAGAGAAGATTTTAAGGAACACACAATGGTGTGTTGACGGGAACAGAGAAGATTTTAAGGCAATTTCAGGGAGCACAGGTTATTCTTTTAAGCTTTTATTGAAAATGTAGCAAGTCATGCTCTCTTTTAAAATTCATTTGCAATCATTCATCAGTAGCTAGTTCCACCAATTTAACTTTTAAATTTAGAGTTAAATTTAAGTTGCCTTTTGATTAAAGAACTAGATTTTGATCATAAAATTCCTATGCATGGCTCTTATACTGATGGAAAACAAAATTCAAAATAATCTACCAGATTTGCAAGGTGATGGGTGATAACTTTTCAGAGATATGAAGTATCAAGATCACCTGTTTCATAGAACTTGTTCTTCACTTAAGGAACACCTCATTACAATTTATAAACCTCTCTTCTTCATGGTTTCTAAACTTTGTTTTTGTCCTATGACTTTATATGCCATTGAAAAAGATCCCTTTTCCTGCCTTGAATGGAAATACTAAAATCATCAAAAATGCTGAAGAAAAACAAATAATCAAGTGTGGCTGTCCAAAATACATTTTTGAAAGTTGGGATTAAACTGGTCTCTTATCTTCTAGTAACACCTGCAGAAAAGTGTTTGTTCCGTAATTTAAGCACCCTTGACAGAATTTTTCTCCTTGTTAACCACTGTGCCTCAGCATGTAATAAGTTTATGATGATAATTTCTGTATTATCACATAATAAATAAAATAATCTTAACTATAATGCCTATTCTTTAGGTGATGGTCAGCTTTTACTAAACCACTAACTCATTGTTTAGTGTAGTCGAGGTTTGTTGTTTTGATTGTTTTTGTTTTGTTACTCATTATTTACTGTAGTTAAGGCTTTGTGGCTTTGCTTGTTTTTGTTTTGTTTTAGTAGTAATACTTTCCAATGAAGGAAGCAGGGCACTAACTTACATTTAGCACAAGCCTCTCAGTCTGGGTGTGGTAGCCAGCCTCCAAGAGGCCCTCCATGGTTCCCACCTCCTGGTATTCTCACTTTTGTGTTGTCCTCTTCCTCACTATACCAGGGCTGGTCTGTGTGACCAAGAGCATATGGCAGATGTGATGGCATGTCACTTTCAAGTTATGCTATACTAGAAGAGAATGCAGCTTCTGTCTTGAATGAGCTCTCTCTCACTTTCTCTAGGAACACTCACCTGGGGGAAACAGTGACATGAGATGTTCCATGAAGAGTCCCACAGGATGAGGAAAGGAAGTCTCTGACCAATAGCTGGTGAGAAACTGAGTCCTGCCAACAACCATGAGAACTGCTGGCAACTCATCTTTCAGCCCCAGTTGAGTCTTTGGATGACTGGAGCCATGGCCAAAGAGGGACAGCAACTTCATGAGCTTTCCTGAGTAAGAACCACACAGCTAAGATGCCCCCTCATTCCTGACGCAAAGAAATGGGGAAACAAGAAATGCTTGTTTTTTAAGCTGCTAAACGTTGGGGTCATTTGTTTTGCAGCAAAAGATGATTAATATACTGCGTAATTACACCATAATGTTTTCCTATCTTTGAAATTGGGTCATCAGAACTAAAATTCAAAAAAGCATTTTATGTTAATTGTGTTTGTTGGCAATGACTTTGAAGAAAAAATTCTTCCTTCTTATCACCATTCATATTTAAATCACTCTGCTATTAAAAGAACTACCTTGTACAATTCAGATTTATCAAACATTTTCAGGCAAGCAGCTTTGAGGCAGTCTTTCACTAATACTCAGCAATTGGACATGGTTCTTTAGCATTTGCAACCCGATATGCTACCTTATAAGAATCCCTCAATGAACCAATGTTTATATTTGTATTATTGAACATCTCCTTCTTTGAGTTTTTAACTCAATATCCTTTCTTTCAAAACTTCTTTGGGGATTGGATGGGTTTCTTTTTATTTTCAATGTAAAGGCCAGTTAGATTGTAACAGATTCACCATTTCATTAGCCAGTACATCTGTCACAGCCACACTATTCCAGCACTTTACCATGAATTACTCCTCACCATGAATTATTCCTAAAAAAACTAAACTCAATTATTTGAAGGATCATACTTCCAAGTAAAATTGGTATCAAGTTTTTGGTCTTCATTTCCTTTGAATCATTTGCATAATTGATATTAGGCTATTACTGCTACATACAAAGAAAAACATCACACAAATTCTTGACAATATGTAAAGTGAACTTGTTTTTCCATATATAAATTAGTGTGAAAATATGAAATACAAATTATAGTTTCCTAATTTAATACTATAAATGTATAAATTTTGAAAAGGCATGACTAAAAAATTAAGATATTTATAATAACAAGTTATATAGATAATGAAATGATTAAACTTTCTTGTATTTTCAGTATTTGCGGGTGCCAATGAATAGGTTAACCTTAAAATAGACTTACACAATCTCTGCATAGCTCTTACTACAATTTATTTCATTTGTGTGAAAGATAATCCCAGGTGAGATCTGCTATAGAACAATAAGCATAACTCACATTTATAATATATTTTTAGATTTAGATGTATTCAAATGTCCAAATTAGAATGAAGGGATACAGAAAATTGATATTAGGCTGCCCACTACTTATAAAATTCCTTTTAACATATGACTAATTATCCCAATTGGTTAGATCAGTACACTAATGATGAGATTACTTTTTTAGTTTTAGTAGACCTGATCAACTTACAAATGCAGCATCCGTCTTTAGCATTAACTCCAACCAACTTTAGTCCAACTACTATTTGAAAAAAATAGAAACATTTTCCTTTATGAGTAAAATAATTAAAATCCATATCTTATTTACAGTGGATTCATAAAAGAATACCTTGTAGACAGGACTAAATATAGGTAGCTGAAACTTGTAACGCATCATAAAACAATGATTTATTTCTGGCTTTGAAACTGGCTTCCAATCCCAGGTTTTCCATTTTCTAGCTCTGTGGCCCTAGACAAATTTTAGAATCTGTTGGATGCCTGAGCATCTACATAAGAAACGTAGAGAAAATAATCTGTGGAGTTCTTTCATGGATTTTATATAATGCACATAAAATATCTTGCCTTGTCTTAGTATATAGCGGAGTTTCCATACATGGAAATCTTTGCTGAAAGAAACTATAATGATCATAAACTTTAGAAATGGCAAACTGAGTCAGATGTCTTCTTTCTCTTACATACTGCTTTAAAAAGCAGAAAATAATCACATAAATGTCCAAATTCCTGGCTTATTTTGATAAAATCAAAGATTTGGCAATACTGGGCCTATATTCTTGAATGGCAACAATGGGTTGTAGGTGCCCCCTTTAGATGGGACGTGTTTCCCCATCATACTCAACTATTGTACACCTGGCATATTTTATTCATTTTCATTATCAGCTTAACCATAATATTAATTTAGACATGATTTCCATGTATAAACCTTTATTTCCCTAAAAGCTATAGGCACGCAATTCTTATTTCCCTGGATCTTAACCTTGAAGTGTGATGACCACATAATAACATACCATAAATGCTTTTATTTACAGGTCAATAAATATTATTTTTTTATTTCCTTCTATGTGCTGTTTGTGTATTATGTGCTCTACACATACATTATTATTCCTATGATAAACCTTGTAAGAAAAGTCTTACCAATTTTTATTTTGCATAACCCACATAGCAAATATTTCCTTTGCAGTGTCCAAGATTGGGGTTGCCTGATTACCTGATCGGTGCTCCTTTCATATCCTAACCGCTACAAGAAAAGAGATAAGAAAAGGGAAAGAAACAATGAAGTAACCCTATACTTGTCTAACTTCGAAACTGTGCCAAGCACAGAGCATTTTTGGAAGTCAAAAATTCTTTTTGGATGTACTGGGACATATAATCAAAGTCAAATATATTCCATTGATTTTGTTAAGCATATTAAGACATTCAAAGAAGTATAAATAATATTACAATCATAATAATAGCATATATATATACATACACACATACAAACAGACATATACCAACTACCTATTTTGATAAATTAAACAGTGCCAATAGATTCAAAGGTACCTGGGTACCTTTCCATAATTATAAAATCCTTCCTCTCTGAGGTGGCACCTCTACTTAATTGGCATTTTTCAATTTCTAAAAATTTCTTTTTTATGTTCATTAAATTCAAATGTATCTTTATGTAATATACAGGATATTATGTAACCTAAATATATTGGATTTATGTAACCTAAATGTACAATTCCATATATTAAATTATTTCTTCTTCTATCATTTCACTGTGTCACGCTTTCATTGTTGTAGATAATCTGCTTTGTATTTACCTTGGTACTCTCTAGTTTTTCCTTTTTTTATCCTCCTGGGAATTAATTATGCTTCGTGAATATCAATTTCTTTCACTAATTATGGAAAATTCTCAGATATTTCTCCCTCTTCTCTCTCTCTCTTTCCCATTTCATGTAAACGTCACAAAGGAAAAACCACCATAGAGATCTCTGTCATCTCACTTAAAATTTAGTTCTCAACCCATGATACTTCAGTGCCCATTCTTACAACAGAGTTGAAAATGTTCTTAATAGCACTGAGTTGCCAAATCCAATGGGTAATTTCTACATCTTATATTAATAAGTCTTCTGCTAATTTTCACATATTTCATCACTCCCTGCTTTAAAAATATCTGCTTTCCTCTCATGGCCATTTCCATCGTTTTCTTGGGAAATATTAAATATTAGTTTCTCATGGATTTCTGCCCTTGAATCTCTGTTCTTTCACTCACCACTCAGGTGACCACATTCACACTTTTTTTTTTTTTTCATTTTTATTGAGATTGTTCAGATAACATACAATTATCCAAAGATCCAAAGTGTACAATCACTTGCCCCTGGGTACCCTCATACAGCTGTGCATCCATCACACTTAATTTTTGTTCAATTTTTAGAAACTTTTCATTACTCCAGACAAGAAATAAAGTGAAAGATGAAAAAAGAAAAAAGGAAACTCGAATCCTCCCCTATCCCTAACCAACACCCCTCAATTATTGACTCGTAGTATTGATATAGTACATTTGTTACTGTTTATGAAAAAATGTTGAAATACTACTAACTGTAGTATATAGTTTGTAATAGGTATATAGTTCTTCCCTATATGCCCCTCTATTATTAACTTCTAATTGTATTGTCATACATTTGTTCTGGTTCACGGAAGCGATTTCTAGTATTTGTACAGTTGATCATGGACATTGCCCACCATAGGATTCAGTTTTATACATTCCCATCTTTTGACCTCCAACTGTCCTTCTGGTGACATATATGACTCTGAGCTTCCCCTTTCCACCTCATTCACACACCATTCAGCGCTGTTAGTTATTCTCACATCTTGCTACCAACACCCCTGTTCATTTCCAAACATTTAAGTTCATCCTAATTGAACATTCTGCTCATACTAAGCAACCATTCCCCATTCTTAAGCCTCGTCCTATATCTTGGTACCTTATATTTCATGTCTATGAGTTTACACATTATAATTAATTCCTATCAGTGAGACCCTGCAATAATTGTCCTCATGTGTCTGGCTTATTTCACTCAGTATATTACCCTCAAGGTTTTGTCATCAACCCATTTTATTTTAATATGGTTTTGTTCACTCACCATACATTCCATCCCAAGTAAATAATCAATGGTTCTCTGCATGGTTATACATTTATGTGTTCACCACCTTCACCACTATCTATATAAGGCCATCTACATTTCTTCCACAAGGCAGGAGGGAGAGTCAAAGAAGGTAGAGAGGCAAAAGAAAGAGGAAAAAAAATGACAGCTAGGAAGAAGCAAAAGGAAAATTAACCTTAAATCAAAGGAGAATACAGAATCAGACAATAGCCCCAATGTCAAGTGTCTAACATGCCTCCCCTATCCCCCCCTCTTATCTGCATTTACCTTGGTATATCACCTTTGTTACATTAAAGGAAGCATAATACAATGGTTCTATTAGTTACAGTCTCTAGTTTATGCTGATTGCATCCCTCCCCCAATGCCTCCCCATTTTTAACACCTTGCAGGGTTGACATTTGCTTGTTCTCCCCCATAAAAGAACATATTTGTACATTTTATCACAATTGTTGAATACTCTAGATTTCACCAAGTTACACAGTCCCAGTCTTTATCTTTCCTCCTTTCTTGTGGTGTCTCACATGCTCCCCACCTTCCTCTCTCAACCGTATTCATAGTTACCTTTGTTCAGTGTACTTACATTATTGTGCTACCATCTCCCAAAATTGTGTTCCAAACCAGGCACTCCTGTCTTATATCACCCTGTAGTGCTCCCTTTAGTATTTCCTGTAGGACAGGTGTCTTGTTCACAAAGTCTCTCATTGTCTGTTTGTCAGAAAATATTTTGAGCTCTCCCTCATATCTGAAGGACAGGTTTGCTGGATACAGGATTCTTGGTTGGCGGTTTTTCTCTTTCAGTATCTTAAATATATCACACCACTTCCTTCTTGCCTCCATGGTTTCTGCTGAGAGAGCCGCACATAGTCTTATTAAGCTTCCTTTGTATGTAATGGATCGCTTCTCTCTTGCTGCTTTCAGGATTCTCTCTTTGTCTTTGACATTTGATAATCTGATTATTAAGTGTCTTGGCGTAGGCCTATTCATATCTCTTCTGTTTGGAGTACGCTGCGCTTCTTGGATCTGTAATTTTATGTCTTTCATAAGAGATGGGAAATTTTCATTAATTATTTCCTCTATTATTGCTTCTGCCCCCTTTCCCTTCTCTTCTCCTTCTGGGACACCAATGATACGTACATTATTGTACTTTCTTTCATCCTTGAGTTCCCGGAGACGTTGCTCATATTTTTTCATTCTTTTCTCCATCTGCTCCTTTACGTGTAGGCTTTCAGGTGTTTTGTTCTCCAGTTCCTGAGTGTTTTCTTCTGCCTCTTGAGATCTGCTGTTGTATGTTTCCATTGTGTCTTTCATCTCTTGTGTTGTGCCTTTCATTTCCATAGATTCTACTAGTTGTTTATTTGAACTTTTGATTTCTGCCGTATATATGCCCAGTATTTCCTTTACAGCCTCTATTTTTTTTGCAATATCTTCTCTAAACTTTTTGATTTGATTTAGCATTAGTTGTTTAAATTCCTGTGTCTCAGTTGAAGTGTATGTTTGTTCCTTTGACTGGGCCATAACTTTGTTTTTCTTAGTGTAGGTTGTAATTTTCTGTTGTCTAGGCATGGTTTCCTTGGTTATCCAAATCAGGTTTTCCCAGACCAGAACAGGCTCAGGTCTCAGAGGGAAGAAATGTTCAGTATCTGATTTCCCTGAGGGTGTGTCTTAGAAAATTGCTCCACCCTTTGATGCCTCAGGTCACTGTGCTTTTCTGCCCAGCAGGTGATGCCTGTTAGCCAATAATTCTTGACTGGTGTGAGGAGGTATGGCCATGTTCCCCCAGGCTCTGGGGTCTGGTTCTGAATGGAAAGGGCCCCACCCCTTTCCTCCTAGAGAAGACAGACTCCCCAGGTGGAGGACATTAGCATTTCAATGGTCTCTCTCTCTGCTTGTGCTGTCTCCACCCTTCCCAGAGTCACAGCCCTGGAAACTGAATATGACTGGGGCTTTCTCCACTGAACCAAAAAAGAAACAGATAGTCCCCTTCAGACCCAGTCCAAGGTGACCCTCCAGCTCTCCAAGGTCAGTCGTCACCCAAAGCCTCTGTCTGTTTTTTGGGGATGCGTACCTGTAGTGAGCAGTTCACACTTGCTACTTAAAACCCCAGTTGGAGCTCAGCTGAGCTGTATTCGCTTGCTGGGAGAGAGCTTCTCTCTGGCACCACGAGGCTTTGCAGCTTGGGCTATGGGGGAGGGGTCTCCCAATTTGGATCCGCAGGTTTTACTTACAGATTTTATGCTGTGTTCTCGGGCATTCCTCCCAATTCAGGTTGGTGTATAATGAGTGGATGGTCTCATTTGTTCCCCCGCAGTTATTTTGGATTATTTACTAGTTGTTTCTGGTTTTTTGTAGTTGTTCCAGGGGGACTACTTAGCTTCCACTCCTCTCTATGCCACCATCTTGCCCACATTCACTCTTATAATTTCAACTTGCTCTCAAATGCTGGTGTCTCACGAATCCATATCTCCTACCTGTCCTCTCTCTACTAAGCTTCAGTACTGTTTTCTCACTCTCTGATGGTCATAACCTCTGAATGTCCACAAGCACTCCACACTGTGCAGACTCAAAATGGAATCGATTTTCCTCTCCTCCTTGCCCCGACTTCATGTAAGATACCGTCAGCAATGCTGCCGTTAACAGACCACATCTCAGAGTCACCCTGGACCATTCTCATCTTCACTCCCACAATTAAACAATATTCTGCATCAGTTAGAACCCAAACAGGAGACAAAAACTACTTAGTAATTTGAAACAATAAAATTTAATATAAATAATTATCAACAGGGGAGTGTAGGGTAAAGAAAACTCTAAAAAATGTACATTGGGACTGTGGGAGAGTATTTAAGGAAGGAACAAACTTGGAAGGGAAGCCTCCTTCCCAAGACTGGGATGTGGACCTCGTTGGAGTAAGTGTGCTGGTAGCTCATGAGGCAGTGGAGAAATTCTCAGGACTGAACTGGGTCAGGCAAGCAGGAAACACTTATCCAGGGTACAGGTGGACAGAAAATTGTGGCTGGGATGTTTGAAGCAGGAAATAGCCTTCTGGATGGCGGTGGTCAAGCTTGGTGGGAAGCTGCACCGAGGGAGTTGAGGCTTTGGGAGTTGCAAAATGGCTGGCATGTGTTAGGCTTAAAGTAGTGGCGGTTGTGTCAGGAGTTCCACAACACACCTATGGGATGCAGGTAGACCAAGGTATGCAAATGGGGGCAAAGAGGGAGTTGAGTCAGGTGTTCACTCACTGAATATGTAGCATGAGGCATGGAGTCACAGTGTCCCTACTGGGAGGACTGGGTGAGGTGGTAACTGGGCCAGAACTGGGGCTGCAAACTCACCAAAGACTGCACACTCTGGGTGTAAATACATTCATTGTGCAAGTAACTGTCTAATGCATATTATTTTAACTATGTATTAAATGTGTATATTAATTTCCTTTCTTCTATCATTATACTTTCAACTTTCCCACTAGCCAAATTTAATGCCTATTCTCCACTGATTCAATTATGTGACCTACCTTAAGGAATTCTGAGTCATTTTTGTTCTTAAACATCTTAAAAAAATTACTCATTATTCATAAATAAACTCCAAACTTACTTATCCAGCAAAGAAGCTAGCTGCTGTCTATTATTTTGGCCTGGTCTTTTAGCATGCACTGACTGTATCTCTCAGCTAGTGCTGCTAAACAGAAAAATAAAAATTAAAATCTCAGTGGCCATCAATAATAAGAATTGGTTCTCCCTCAGGTGTTCGTCGATTGTTGTTTGAGTCCTCTTCCACTTCAAAATTTCTTTTTCCAAAAGCAGGCTAGGCAGGGCACATTCTCCTCCTGATAATGGCAGGGGTGCCCGAGACAACACCAACTTGCACAAGTCCCTTTTAAGCTCTTAGCTGTGTCCATCTGCTGGCATGCTTGGCCTGAGCAAGTCACATGACTGAATCCAAAATCAAAGGGATGGGAAGTACAAACCTCCCATGAATGTGACAGGGTGTGGGTGAAAATATCTTTGGAACATCTAATCTATATACTACCTCCTGCTTACTCCCCACCATTACTAATCTGCTAAAATGTTATTCTGATCAGTAATATGCAATACATAGCATACTAATATAATTCCAAAGAAACCCAAAACTTGGGTTTTGATTAGTGTGTAAAAATTCATTATAGTTGAATTTATGATTTGTTCTAATTTTTTAAAGTGGTGGAAATAATTTACAGAGCTTTCAATGGTTTCAAGCTATCTACTGATCTCAAGTCAAGAACTTCCATTACAGAAATTATTAATCAAATGTATTCTTTTAAGATATCTTGTCCTTTGGAGAAAATATTTTTCCTTTAAGACTCTAGTGTTTGGGGTTTTTTGCCTGCTTCTCAAGTTTACAATACCAACCAAAGCAGCCAATCACCTCTTTTTCCTCCATGTGTTTAACGTATCTGAGGATTTTGAGTAATGCTCTCAGAATCAAGTGTTTATTTTCCAGCCCATTGTCAATCTCTCCTTTCTCTTCATTTTATCCTCTGTTAGTAGTGGGTCCATGGGAAATCATGGGCTTAATATTCCAACTATACACTCTTGAAAACAGTAAGGTTTTAAGACTAGGATCAGAAATTAAGTATGCTATTTTCTGGCTAATTACTGCTTATTAATAGCTACCACAAAGAATTGTCCTTACGTAAGAAACCTAGAGGAACAGACTCAAAAAATTAAGCAGAACTGGAAATACTGGATGAAATACTAATTGGTCATTTTGTCACAAAATGTAATTTCACCAGAAAAGATGAAGAGGATCACATGGAAATAAAGATAAAAACCTTGAAGGAAACAAAATAGGTAACATGGTGTCCTGACGCCAAGCATGTCATGACAGTACAAAAGGGTTTAGAATGATGCTTTCCCAAACAAGAAAGGAAAGATAAAAGATGCACACTTTTTCCTAGATAGTTGTCCACCTGTCAAGAAGCCTCTTTGATGACAGTAATCTTTATCATTTTGTCTTTGAGCCAGCTTCAATCTGTCCTAAGGAATTTCCACTCCATGTTCTCATCCAGCTCTCCTCTGACAAAGGAATCATCCATTCTGATTTGGTCTTGTTCCAAGAAAATTGCAGTAGTGTTAAATGGTGCTCCTAAAAATGGTAGGAAGAATAATTCAAATCATAGTTACTATGGACAGAACAGATATTAGATAAATAAACTGGAAGGGAGAAGATTTATGATCATTCTGTCAGTTACCTGTGTTTCTTCATACCTACTGTGTAAAAGGCAATGAGAAATGAAGTGAGGTTAACATCTTCCCTTGATGTATTTAGATTCTCTTTGAATATATAGCAGAGGAGTTTTCACTGGCTCTTAATCACTTCATGGAACTTGCTCCTTTTCTGGTATACTCGAGACAGCAATGTTAGGAAGATTTCAGAATCAGGTGACCCACCCACTCGAGCTTCAACTCACACTCTTGAGCTACTAGGAGGTCAGGGTCTTGGAGGGCAAAGAACACAGCCTAATCACTCCAGTTCATTGCATTCCTTGGTAGGTTCCACCTAAAAGCAGTATTTTTCTTGGTCTGTTACAATATGACAGACCAAATATAAAAATTAGAATAATTTGTCAGAATACATAAAGTTATTCCATATGGAAACCAACTTCTTTCCATCATTCATCATATTATAAATTACATGGGCAATAGAGATCTCATGTTCAGTGGCTGTAGGATGCAACTGCAGGAGACAGATAACCTCTTTTTAGATGTAAGCATTATGCAGAAGCATATGGTCATCATTTTCTTCATAAAAGGTTTCTTTATGGTAGCTATTTTTAATTAGCGAATTACATAGTACTTCAGTGGATATTGGGCAGTTTATGATATATCCAAATAATTTTTCATTTAACCAAAATTTTATACCCTCAGAAGAATCTGGATTTTACAAGAAAATATTGTCATGATGAGTGCTGAGTGTCTGAGTATCACCAAGATGTTTTTTTAAGGTAGGATAATTGAAACTTTCAGTCTCTTGATCAAAATTAATGCATCCTTTCTGTGACATCAGGAAAATATATGTTATAAGCCAAAGGGATCCTGCTAAACTCTAATCATTGTTCCAGGCATGCAGGGTATGAAATTCCTTAATTTAAAAAATCATTATTTAATCTAATTAATTTATTTTATTAAATATTTATTAAGAGGGTAAATAAAATACATAAGAATGTACATAATGTCAACCCCATCTTCACTTAAACAAGAGGCATTTTGTAGTTTTATTTGCATTTTTCTAATTTTATCAATTTCCTTCTTGCTATAAATCCTGTTTGAACTATGTGTATCTGCATAAGAAAACAACATGAAAGTGCTCTAGTAAAATTCCTTAGGACTTGTTAATACCCTAAAGAAATAAGCTAGAGCATTTGCTTTTCCTTTAATAAATACATGCTGTTCTTAATTTACTCTGATGAAACAAAAAATATTCCTAACAAACATAGCCTCTAACCTCAGATGCCAGACACCATCATTCTTTTGACATTTGTCTTCTGTACATAAGACATTTGAAATTGCCAAGTTTACTCTCAGAAAGTACAGAAGGCTTCTAGGTAAGAAGAAAAAAGTGCACAGAACACACAAAACTTTTTGTAAGAACTTGAAAATTTTTAATAAAAATACAAACAGAAATAGTATAAGCAAGAAGTCAATACTAAATATATTTCTTTTTCTCCAACACTAAAATATGAAAAGATACCAAATAAGGCTGTCCAAAAACAATCTTTACCCTCAAGAGTCTTCAAATCTGGTACGGGAAGTCTCAAAGTAATAAGCACAAGGACATCTTTAACAAGAACAACTACAGCTACTGAAGACTGTATTCATCAAGTTCTGTTTCTGGTTAGAAAACAGACAATCACAAGTAAACCCACCATAAATAGAAGGAAAATATATCAATACCAAGTGGGATTTATATCAGAAATGCAAGGTTGATTTAACATTCAAAAATCATTCCCTGTAACTCACTACTTAAACAGAACATAGTAGGATAAAGCATATGATCATTTAAATAGATGCAGACAAAGGAAATGAGCAGGAGTTTGTCAATCTGATTGAGGTGCTCTACAAAACCCTACAATTAATAGCACACTTTATGGTGAAGTATTGAAGATTTTCCCCTGCAACTTTTTCTTGTGAACACTCTCTCAATAAATCACTTCCACAATAAATTCAACTTCTAGGGAATTTAACCTGTGACAGATAAATATAAATCAATTTAGACTTCTTATACTATGAGAAAACAAACAATAATCAAAATGGTATAGGAAACTGGAACTAAAATAAATACAGATATCAATGAAATAAAAAAGAAATATTTGAATTTAAATAAACTCAAAACTAGTTCTTAGAAAAGATCAATAAATGTAATAGCCCACATGAACCTGAGCAATTAAAATGGAGCAGAAAGACACAAAATCAGAAAGAAAAACTAAGTGTATTTTTAATTTTTCTTATGTTTGTAGTTACACATAGATTATAATACATAAAATAATATTTTTGTTATACTTGTGTATAACCACAGGTATAAGAGAAACAAACAGAAAATACCACATGCAAGTCTATGACAAATATTTGAAATCTAGAGTAAATGAATTATTTCTTAGTAAAATTTAAATTTTCCTAATACTCTAAGAAGAATTAAAATATGTCCACAAAAAAAATGATTGGAAAAGTGATTCAACCATTCAAAAAATTATCAGCACCATATGGTTTTATAGCTGAGTTCTAATTGTTAAAGACCCTATGACTCTATTATTACTTTAAATATTCTAGATGATAGAAAAGATGGAAACCTCTCCACTTTATTTTATGCTTCTATACATTTATTACCAAATTCTGCTAAATGTAACAAGAAACAAGCTATAGACCAACCTTATTTATGAATATGGATGCAAAAATTCTCTTAGTAAATATTACCAATTACAATCAAGTAAGGTATCAAAATAACAATGTATTATGGCCAAAGCAGATTTATTCTAGAAATGCAAAAACGTATAATGTGAGGAAATCCATTAATCTATTATTAAGATATTAGGTTAAGAAACCTTATGTGCATAGTATTGGATAGTGATATTTCATATATAAAATAACAAAATTTAAAATGTTAACATGGAATTAAAGGAAGCTAAAAAAATATAATGTATTTTTCAAAGCCAAGCATGTGTTTTAAATAGAGTAGTACCAGTATCCTTAAAATTAAAATCTATGACCTTGCAGAGAGGTTTGCTATCACTTTTATTATTCAACTGTGTTTCAGAGGTCCAGAAAATGCAATAGAAGAGAAAATGAAATCATTGGTGGGAACACTAGAACAGAGATAAAATTATCCCATTTTATTAATGATAGGATTGCACAGTTATAAAACCCAAGAGACTCTAGTGAAACATAAATAGAAATAATAAACTTGGTATTATGAGGAAAATAATTTTTCCATATATGAAAATATATTTACTTTTTCCTTACAGTAAAATAAATTCCAATATCTAAGGAGAATGTCTAGACCTTTACTAATCAAAACATGATTTGTAAATTTGCAGCATCAGCATCAACTACATGCTTGCTACAGAGACATTTTCTCAAGCTCCACCCCAATATACTATGTCTGCATTTTAATAAGATACCCAGTAATTCTTATATGAGAAGCATTGGACAACTAATACGTCAATATAATTTAGAGTTGTGGAGCCCTTATGACAAAGAAAAATTAAAAACAATAAAAGGAAAGAGAAAAACAGTGATAGTGAAAAAAACTTTTATGGCAAAATTATTCTTAATACCAAGTCAGCAAACATTAATAAACTTGGAAAAAATATGTGCAATGCAAATGCAAATGAATCCTAAAGAATTCTATGTACAATCTGCAACAACTTTACATGTTAACAAAATAAAGCACATATTAACAAGAAACGATAGCCCAACTGAAAAGTAGATAAGCTATATAAAGCAATCCATTCAAGATAAACACAGATGATTAACAAACGTAAGAAACAACTGTCAAACTCACCAGTGGTCAGTGAAACAGGAGAACTTTTTTGTACCCATTTTTCTGGCAAGGCATTTATTGCTAGTAAGACGCCAAGGAAAGGGATGTAATTGCACCAATGGAAATGTAAATAGTCATGGTAGTGTTGGAAATCAAACTGGCAGTATGTATTAACAATTCAAAACACACATAACCTTCAACCAATGTGTGTGTTTGTGTTTAGCAAATATTTTTATTTTGATCTCTTATCTCTTGACTATGGGAATGCCCACAAAGTTTTCAAAAAGAGAAGGTAAACAGTAAGCTTGATATAGATATAGATGAGAGAGAAAAACCTTGATTCTATATTGTTAAACCAAGCTGAATGCACATATATATTTAGATTCGTTTTTAAAGCAAGGAAGAAGGTCTGAAAAGACACATACAGCAGGGCAAGGAGTGTGAGTGGAAGTAGGGCTGGGAGAAATGATAAGCCCTGATCTTGCACATATTTTTAAATTCCACTTGTTACAACAATCATGTATTTCATTTATGGTTAAAAAATGAAACAATTTTTAAATAAAAATGTAACAACAAAGTATCCAAGATAACAAAACCCAACAGGAGACCTTGGATCAATACAATTACAAGCTGCCTAGACACGTTCACTCGTTACAGGTAGTTTAAAAGCGCCATGTACTTGATCACAATGCTCCGAACACAATACTGAACAAAAAATGACAATAATGCTTGCCCTAGGGGAGCTTATATTCTAGTGTGAATAGATGGAAAGAAAAAATAATGAATGAAATGGCATCTTAAAAATGATTAATTTGCTGAAAAATATAAAAGATGGGGGGGGTGAAGGAATACATTTGCTCCAGTTCTAAGTAGGGTTATTAGGGTCGCTGTGCAAATGTTATATAAACAGAGTCTTAGACGAGGGGTGGGGATAAATCAAGTACATGTGGAAGGGAAGAGCACTCCAGAGAGAAGAACAAGTGCAAAGAACCCAAGGAAAGCCTTTGAGGAGGAGCAACAAGGGCAGCATGGCCGAAGCAAAGTGAACAAGTTGGAGCATAGAAGGAATTAAGATCAGAGAGCTAAATATATGTTACTAAAATAAAAATATGAAAGGAAAAAAACTATACAACACAAACTGAACTCTACTATAAATGATGGAATATAGTTACAGTATAATTATAAAATTGTTTTTCATGAATTCTAACCAATGTACTACACTAATGCAAGGTGTTAATAATAGGATCGTATATGGGAACTCTGTATTTTATGCATTATTTTTCTGTAAACCTACAACTTCTCTAATAAAAGAAAATTAAAAAAAAAAAAAAAAATCAGAGAGTTAACAGGGTCCATGCAAGGTGTTCTAGTTTGCTAATGCTGCAGAATACAAAACACCAGAGATGGACTGGCTTTTATAAAAAGGGGGTTTATTTGGCTACACAGTTACAGTCTTAAGGCCATAAAGTGTCCAAGGAAACACATCAGTAATCGGGTACCTTCACTGGAGGATGGTCAATGGCGTCTGGAAAACCTCTGTTAGCTGGGAAGGCACATGGCTGGCGTCTGCTCCAAAATTCTGGTTTCAAAATGGCTTTCTCCCAGGACATTCCTCTCTAGCAAGCTTGCTCCTCTACAAAACATCACTCACAGGTGCACTGAGTTCCTTCTCTTTGAGCCAGCTCATTTATATGGCTCCACTGATTAAGGCCCACCCTGAATGGGTGGGGCCACGCCTCCATGGAAATATCCCATCAGTTATCGTCTACAGTTGGGTGGGGCGCATCTCCATGCAAACAACCTAATCCAAATGTTCCAACTTAATCCCCACTATTATGTATGCCCCACAAGATTGCATCAAAGAATATGGCTTTTTCTGGGGGACATAATACATTCAAACCGGCACATTCCACCCCCTGGACCCCAGAAAAATATTCTTTCCAAATAAAAAATACATTCATCCCACAATACCACAGAAACTTAAATCATTTCAGTAACAATAGTTAAGTACAAGATCCCATCAAAATCAAATACAGGCGTGGTCAGTCCTAAGGCACAAGGCCTGTGGGCTAATGATAGAGTGATGGCTTTTACTCTGAGATGGGAACCCCTTAGAGATCTTTGAAGGGAAAGTTGACATGATATGATAACTATTTTGTCATTTGAAGATCTCTAAAAGACTACTGGGTACCTCTCAAATATTATCTCTATCCACCTGAAACAGTGTTGTATTAAATGCCATCTTTAAGGATCTTCAGGTAATCCATTAAAATAATAAGCCACATGAAGACTAATGTTGACCAAAAGAGTTTAGGGGGATTAATTTCTCTGGCTGAGCTCATCACAGAGCCTAGGAGCGAATAATCCAGGAGGGCATAAGCAGTAAATTGCGGTGGTACCAGAGAGAATTTAAATTAAACTGGCACAAAAATACTAGCTAGCATATTAGATGTGTTGATTTTAACATTTATGTCCATGGAAAGGAGCAGGCTAAGGAAGTGGTAGCTTAGCTTTAAGAGCATGGATATAGAAGTGAAGCAACACAGCAGAGAAAGGATAGCTGGGACCCAAAGGAAGCTCTGTCCCAGATTGAGGAGCCTTCTGATTCACCATGAGAAAAAGGAATCAGAAGATCCAGGAGGACTTCTCTGAACTGGTTCCAGTCTTTAAAATTTTTTGAAAATTTTCTGTTTGTAGCTGGTACAGGTGATGCTTCTCAACATCAAAGGACATATCTGAACCCAGTCAACTACTAAAGGATGATCAAATTGGACAAAGCATTTGAACACTTTTCTACATTTACACTTTCAATGAATTGCATTTATGGAATTCTTGGTGTGGGTTTGCTCTTCTCATAACTCTCAACCCTGCACAGAACGCTCACGGTGGCTTTGAAAAGCCACCGGCACTTTTTCCGTTTGGCAAGAGTGCCCAGGCTAGTTCTGCTAAGAGCATCTAAGTCTCATAGCCATGGCGAGCACTGGCTGCGGTTGTAATTTGCTATCCAGCGACAGAGATGCATCTCTGCCCTCCTCACCTTAAACCCTCCGAGTCCTGTTGCTGTGACAGAGAATTACCAGCAAACTGGCAGAGGAGAATATACACTGAAGTGTTTGCACACAGAATTAAAATTGAATCCCACTTATAATCTTCATGACCTTGAATACCTAATTTAAATTATCTGAGCTTCATTCCCTTTATCTTTAAAATAAGTGCAGTAATTTCTATCCCCCTTGATTGCTAGGATGGTTAACTAAATAGCATAGACAAATAATAGTGGTATATAAAGTAATATACCATTGTAAAGCATTATTTGCAATGATGAAAACAGTAATATTAATAATAATAAACTTGTTTTTTTTTTCTTTTTTTGTACCATGCAGCAATTCACCAATGTTCTTCTTTATATGTCAAACTAAAATTCCACTAGTAAATTGAGGGGGTTTTCCCCCTCATTTTCTATTTTTTTCATTACCAACAGTGGCCCCCAACCCCAGCTGAAATCATTATATCTTCATGTTTCACAACTAGACATAAGGACCCCTTTTCTAAAAGACTAGGACAAAATTAAAATGCACCACTTTGCATTAAAACATGCAAAGACTTAACAGGATGGCATAACATTCACTAAGAGAAAAATCACACTGAACAGAATTGCATTACTCTCCAAAGCCTCTCCACTCCCCACATACTGACCACAAAATGGTCTGATCGGGAGATATTAATCACTCTGAGAAATGCATCTCTCAGAGCTCTGTTAGAGCAGACTAAATTTCATTTTTCTAAAGTAAATGAAGGAGTAGTTTTTCGCCTGTTTAAGCTAATACATTTACATTTCAATTGGCATTATCCTTTTGGGGTTTAGGTTTCTCCACCCAGCTCTCACAGGAAAATGGCTCCTTAACTGGATTATTTTCTTTTTAAATTAACTTACCATTCAAGAGGATACTCTGGAAGCCTAGCATAGAAAGTGATTACTTGATTATTTTTGACTGCTTTATAGGAAAGTCTACATCATGAAAGCATATGGTATCGAACGGCAAGAAAAAGACACATGGAATCATCTCTTCAAATAATTAATGCCTTGACAGGTAGATTCTAACTAACCAGAACCATTAAGGAACTAGATTGCCTCCCCTCTTCCTCCTCTGAATTCTCTTGTAGGAGAAATAAGGAAATTGTCAGAAAGAAGCCCACTCTGGACACTTTTCTCAACAACTGACCTTTAGAAGCCATCTGGAATCTCTATATACTCAGTCCATCTTCTAAAACTTGCATTTTAGATGCTACCAACCAAATGTCAGCATTTCACAGATGGAGGAACTGTGAGTCTCAAGAGGTGGAACAGTTACCCAGGATTCCAGAAAGAATTAACGGCAGGGTAGCAGCCCATACCCAGGTCCGTTTTCTAGTTTATACTGCCTTCTTGCATTTCCCACAGTCAATAACATTTGACTGGTGGACTCCTCAAGGTTCCACAGTAATTGAACTGCAAAGAGTAACTGAACTGCTAAGATTTAAAAAAGAAAAGAAAGTGAGCTCATATAATCCATTCCTCTTGGCTCCCTCACCTTATACAGGCTTCTTCCTGGATTCAGATCAAGTGTGCTATGATCAGCTGTTTCCTGTGCCTTCTCCTCCACTAGACGACTGATTCCCACTACTGACTACCTAATGTAATCACTCATGAGGCTAGTTAAAATGACCAATACCAGAGCTCTACCCAGACCTAATAAATAAGACTCTCCCAGAGAAAGACCCAGTTGACTTTGGTTTTAACAAAGTGATTGTGATGCATGGTAAGGTTGGATTGTACATTGGATACAGAGCCTAGAAAGTAGGGATAATTTCTTTATCTTACAACACAATATCCAGCATGATCTAGGCCTCAGTAAGTACTTTATAAATTAATGAATAAATGAATTGGTCTTACACTAAGCAATAGAAAGGAGCCAGAAGCAAGATTAAGACTTACACACCTAAAAAAAATCATAGATGATAAAGATGGAGGGAATGTTAAAGGTCACTTACTCCAATCACTATATTTTAGATATGAAGAAAATGAAACCTACAAGATTAAGCAACTCCCCCATGCCCATACTGATAGCTATAGAACTGTCTGGAAATCAGGCTTCTTGATTCCTAGCTCTCAAGGGAAAGCCACAGTTGAAATGACTTTCCTATAAAGCCAATGGTTGACATTGATCTCAGGACCAGACGCATCAGCCCATTCTTGGGCAGCACCTCAGACCTACCGAGTCAGAGATTCCAGATCTGGAACAAATAATGCTATCTGTACCCATCTATTTGAGAAAGTCATAATTTGTATAACATTCATGTAAATATGCTTTAAAATAAGGCTATTTAACAATTTCATTTGAGCAACAACCCCAGGTAATACAACTTTTGAGAGTAGGTGAATAGAAATAACTTGAAACTAAATATCCTAATTTATCATGTTTTTTCTTATATGAAATTGGATCTTCCTTTTGGAAACTTTATTAGCTTCCCTCTGTTTATGTATCGATGACATTTCCATGAATTCCATAGTTCTTTTTCCCCCCTCATTGTTTCATACATATGTCCATCAAGCTCAAAAATCCTATAAACATTAGTTATTGCCTAGGTAACAAGTGTTTTGCTAGTGTGATTGCAACCAGCCTGCTCACCTTATTTCTCAATGTTCAAGTTCTTGCACAGTGACTGGTAACATGGCCTTTGGAATCAGAAAATACTGAATTTGAATTCTAGCCATAACACTTACTAGCTGTGAGACCCTGTGTAATTATTTAACCATTAAATTTCTTAATAGCATCAGATGTAAACAAAAAAAGTGAGGTAAATATTAACTCCAATATATGAACTACAGTAAAATCAATTTATTTTCACTAGTTTTACAATGAATTTTCACTGTTTGAGACAGAAACAGTCCTGTGATTATTATACTCCCTCTTGTCAAGGAAGGACAACCCAACTACACAAATACACTTTCATGGGCTGTCTCAGTCATGGATGTCCCAGCCATCAATCATAGTCATTGATGATCTCCATCCAGCCTGAAATTCTAATATAATTACATTGGTGGAATTCCCACCATTGCATTTAATTCTTAACTCAAACTTGTTGAATATTTTTATGATCCATATTATTTTATATTTCCATTGATGTCTGGAATAGAGATCCCCTAAAGTCCTAGATGAAAGCTAAAAATAATATTTAATTGGTTAATGAATTTCAATACCAGTTGAATATAGAGATGAAAGTTGTATTTAAAGCACTATTTCTGCATGTTACTTTTTTTTTTGCAGCCTATGTGTTACGTAAAAATGTTTATCTTTTCATGACAATCTAAAAACAATAAAATAGAGTTCATCCTAGGAGTGCAAGATTGGGTCAACATTCCACAATGAAGTAATGTAACAAACTAGAGAAAAACTTCATGATCATCTTAAAAGATGGAACAACCTGTACAAAATTCAACATTCATTAACGATAACAACTTTAAAAAAATTCACAATTTGAAGGTTGTCAGACCCCAGAAAAAAGAGTCTAACATATAGAAGGAATGTCTGATCCAGGGGCCCCACAGCTTATCTCATAGATACCAGGTGCGCCATAAACTAAGGGTTGAAGGCTGTTTTAGAAATCCCAATCATAGTGGCACCTCGACCCCAAAAGGCAGATAAGACAAGATCAGACAGGCCCATAAGAAGAACGACCTCAAGCAAGCCAAAAGGCCTGCTTCCTCCACATAGATAATACAGCTGCACATCAAAGAAGAGTAGTGTTTTAGAACCCTAGTAACCAATTAGCTCAGAAGTTGATAAGACCTCACCCACTGAAAGCACAAGACACCCTTCTCTCCCCACTTTGTTTTTTTCTTTAAACAATGCCGCTCTCAGAAAGAGAGCTGGAGCCATTTTCTTTCTTTTTGCTGGCTCCCACCTGCTTTCTTCCTCTAAGAAATCTTAAATTTTATACTTAAACTTTGACTCCCTGCGTTGTGTGGATTCTTGAAGGACTCCGACCTAACAAAGGTAACTTCTCAACCTGATAACAGACATTTACAAACAAATAAAAAAACAGACAAGTTACAGCTAACACCCTATTTAACAATAAAGGACTGAATGATTTTTCCCATTGATGGGTAACAAAGCAGGGGTATTTGTTGTCACCACTGCTATTTAACATTTTAGTGAAAAATTAAGGTAGTTTGGAAAAAGAAGGTTTTTGTTTGTTTTGTTTTGTTTTTTGTTTTTTTTTTTTTTTTTTTTTTTGCAAACAACATGATCATCTACCTAGAAAATCCCAAAAAAATTTCCAAAAGTTACAAAATCTAAGTGATTTTAGCAAGGTCACAAGATAGAAGATCAATATACAAAAATCAGTTGTATTTCTATGTATTAGCAATGAATATTTGGAAATTGTTAATTTGAAAAGACCACTTACTATTGTACTAAAACCATGAAATACTTAGGTATAAATCTTAGAAAATCTGTTCAAGATCAATACACAGAAGACTATTAAATACTGATGAAAGAAATTTTTTTAATTTACATAAATGGAGAGAGATATAATGTGGTTTGGAAGATAACAATGTTGTTAGGATGGCAATATTCCCCAAACTGATCTGTAGTTACAGTGCAATTCAAAATGTCAGCAATATTTTTTATAGAAATTGAGAAGCTAATTTTAAAATTTATATAGTATAGCAAAAGAATTAAGAGTATCTAAAATTTTGAAAAAGAAAAAATAAATTTGGAAGACCCAATTTACTTCAAGACCCATACTACCTTACTATAAAGTTTCATAATAAAATTGCATATAGATCAATGGAACAGAATAAAGAATCTAGAAACAGACTGAAAAACATGTGGTCAACTGATTATCCATAAAGGTACCAAGGTAGGTCAATGAAACAAAGAATAGTCTTTTCAGCAAATAGTGTGGAAACAACTGGAAACAACAAATTAGCCTCATTAATTTTAACACCATACACAAAAAAAGTAATCAGTCCTAAATGTAAAACCTAGTATTTTATCACTAGAATTGAACATAGAAAAAATTTTGTTACTTTAGGTTAAGTAAATGCTTCTTAGATATGACTGAAAAAAACATGACCCATGGGGGGAGGGAAAACATCATCAAAATTAAGAACGTCTACAATTCAAGAGATACTGTTAAGAGAGAGAGTAGGAAAGTCACAACTAGAAAAAAATACTTAAACATTACTTATGTAATCAAAAACTCGCATCTAGGATATATAAATGAAGACATTTGTTCCCTTTTTTTTTTTTCAGTGCTTTTCCCACTCTGTTTCATTTTGGATAGTTAGCTATAGCAACTATCTTCAAGTTCACTGGTCTTTTCTTCTGTAGTATCTAATGTGCTGTCAGTCTCATCCTGTATCTTCATCTCAGACATTGAAATTTTTCAAGTCTAAAACTTTTATGTGGGTCTTTATTTTTATATCTTTCATCTATCTATTATCTCCTTTCTTCTACTTTCTGAATATATGGAATGCAAGAATAGCTATTTTCATATCCTTGTCTAGTAATCCTATCACCTGTGTCAATTTCAGTCTGCTTATATTGATTGATTTTTCTCTTCATTATAGGTTGAATTTTCCTGCTTCTTTCCATGAGTGATATTTTTTGTTTGGATGCCAGACTGGGAATTTTACTTTACCGGATTCTACATAGTTTTGATTTCCTATAAATTTCTTGAGCATTGTACTGGGACGCAGTTAAATTACTTGGGCAGTTTCATTTTTTTCAAGTCTTCCTTTTAAGTTCTGTTGAGCAAGACAAGAACAACTTTCGTCTAAAGGACTAGTTTTACCCACACTTATACTTCTGAGTAATCCATTCTATCCCTCTTGAACTATATGAGGTTTCCAACTCTGGCTGTTGGGAGCACAGACTATTTCTTGCCCTGTGTATGATTTTAAATTTTTCCTCTCATTACTTTGGGGTAATTCTTTCCCATAACTCCAGTAATTTCCTTCCATGCCTACACCAATTAGTACTCTGCTAAAAACTTGAGGGTCACCCTCTGCAGAACCCTCTTCTCTTATATTCCTGTGAACTCTCCTTGCTTTGGCCTTGCACCCACAGGTCCATCTCCTCTACTCAGGGATACCTCTAGGATCTACCTGGCTTCCCAATTTCTATACTGCAGCTTGGAAACTCCCTCTGCGAAGTAAATTGGAACACCTCATTAATTTCCCGTCTCAGTTATCACTGTCCTTCTTTTCCCAATGTCCAATATCTGAAAATCAATTTTGTATGTTTCCCGGTTTATAGTCGTTTGGGGATGGTATGCAAGTGTCTGTTATTCAATTGTGGCCAGAAGAGAAAATCAGTATTTAACTTTTAATGCCGTGTTAATCAGTCTGGGCTTTACAGATTTATTCTTGGGAGTTCATTTTTTTCGATACATATGTATGCACTTATACACATACACACTTACAAACATACACAGTTATATTTCTATCTTCAGAAGATGCCAGTGCACTAATGCCATGTTTGTCAGTCTTAGCTTTACAGATTTATTCTTGGGAGTTCATTTTTTTCCATACATACATATACACTTATACACATACACACTTACAGACATACAGAGTTATATTTCTATCTTCAGAAGATGTCAGTGCACTACTTAAGCATGTGAAACACTGATCTAAACGTTCTTGAGATAAGAGAAGCATCATGCATATGGTCACCATGACATTTCAAATTGTACTTTATTCACTGTAGCAACAGGAATTTTCAGCACCTTAAGAGAACCACTGTAGAGCTCTTTTCAGAACAGAGCTCACTGTTCTGAAATGCTCTCTAATTAGATTCTACTGCCAAGAGTGAAGGGAAATGGGAAGGAAGTACATCAGTCCATGCAATCCATTAATAACACTTAGCCTTTAATCCTAATGGGTAGATAATGTGCACAGGATTTTCAGTGTTCCAAGGGGATTAGATTGCCAGGAGTGGGAAATTTCTGTCAATATATCTTGACTAGGGACAGTCACTGACAGAAAAGAAAATACACAAATTAAGGAAAAGGATATCAGTTTAAGAAAAGGCAAGTTCATTAGGGCAACATAAATTTGATTAACTACTATTCAATGAGTGGATGGAATTGAGAAGCATCTTTCCTCAGCTAAAAGGCCATGTGCCCCTATATTCAAATGTATTTTTTTAAGTGAGGATTGCTTTAACCATGAAGAATGGCATGACATGCCTGAAAGCATGTTTTGCACTTGTGCTATAATTATTATCAAGTTATTTGCTTGTTAATTTGAACTCTTTTTTGATGTTCTTTAGCAACTCATAGCAAAAATAATTATCAGCCAATCGGTTTCAGCACAGTGTCAACACTGTAGCCTTTTATTGAGTTGTCACATATAGGAACCCTCTGTGCCATCCCACTGACACTGCCTCCTTGTAACAAGGTAGCAGGAGGTCACACTTGCACATGAGTCTGCTGAGGCTTGCTCTTCCTAAAGAATCTTCCTGCATTCTTTCATGTCTCAGTGGCTATGTAATCCCTGTGCCTCTTCTATAAGCACTCCATAATTTCTCCCGTCTAAGAAAACTCATTCATCCTTCAAGACCTTTTCTCAGTGTCACCTCTTAAATGCAACTCTCTCCAACTTCTCCAGGAGGAAGGGGACACAACTCTAAACCCACTCTTCTACAGTTAGTTCATTCCATTATAAGTTTGGCTTAGGGGTTGTTTCTGCCACTACCTTCTGAGCTTCTGGAGGCCTAAGCACTATTCATTTATCCATATGTGCATGTTGTCCCCATAGCATGTATGTTCAACTTTTGAAAAATAATTGCCAGAAGAAAGAAAAGGAAGAAGGAAGCAGAGTGAATAAAGAAACTGAAAATTTACAAATATCTTATTGTTGGCACTGGGCAGTACAAAAATGATGTAATATTCCAATTCTGATATTTGTACAAATGGATGGTCCAGGTCACTAAAATTTGGCCACAGCTTCTGAATTAAGATGACTGTGGTAAACTCATGTATTTCAGAGAACTTGCACTTTAAATAGTAGAGGAAATCCTGAAATTAGACAATCCGATCATGATTTTGGCTCACTGTTATGAAAAATAAATATGTGGAATATAATATACAAATAGGATTTATTACTATGTGAAGAACTATTAGCTAAAGTATCAGAGAGACTAATAACATTATATGATTTCTCCATTGATTATTCTTATATTGTACTGTTAAAGAGATATACACAATTCTCTTCTTGGGTACCAAGGAGAGATGGGAAGATAGAAGACACTGTAACTAGTTTACAATCCATTTGTGATGATAATACATATTCTCTTGAAGAAGGATTTGAATAAATTTCCAGCTTGATGTTGACTCCAGAAGATAGGACTTGATTTCCATAGTTGAACTGCCCATTTCTACCTTGGTGAACCATGAGGAAATAATTCTCCTCTGTGGGATTCATTGGCAATCCAAAGGGCTAAGAACATTCCCTTAGAATGTTCACACATAAGAAAATAATGTCATTATTGAAATCAAATATAAAAACACTAAGTGAACATTAGTAAAGGAGAAATTGAACTAGAAGGGATATATTAATAAAGACATCTGGAAGGGCTACATGAAGTGTGGAAGCACGAGCACAGAGGCCCTCTTTGTGATTGCATTCTATTATTCAACTGTTGCTGGACATGAAGTTATTTCACAATAAAAAAAAAAAATCTGTGCTTCCAAAAGAGAGGCTACCAGCCCATATACAAAATATGGGGTTAAAGCTGTCTTGTACCTGAATATGTCCATGGTGGCTAAATTTGTCTTATTATGAAGTTAGAGTCAAGTTATATTTTACCACAGCAGTGCTCTCAAATATTTATATAAACATTTTCTACATTTTAAGAAATATTAGCCTTCATTTTTGAAAGCATGCCAGTATTTTTTCATAGCAATCCCACTCCACATCTGAATATTGTAATGAGTTAACAATTGCCTTGATTGCTACTCTCATTTTCTCAAGAATGTTGGACTTTCAAGAACAATGATGACCTGTCAGAAGACAGTGTCAAATGGACTGATTTTACTTAAAAGGAGACTGATATCCAATGCTTAAAAGGAGGCTGATATCCAATGTTTATCTAACTAAGCACTGGATTACTTCCCATCATAAATAAGGAAGTCTCTATCTGATCAGCTTCCCACATAGACCCTGTTAACTGGGATCTCATATTTTCAGTCCACCATGCAACGAAGCAAAGATTACTTAAATCAGCAGTATTTTTCTTGGCCTAAAAACAAAAGAAACTCTAGAGATTTAGATCTCAAAAGCTTGAACAATTAGATTTAAAGCATTTGGTACTGATGCACAAACTCATTTGGGCATTTGCTGCATGCAGGATAACTATATTTTCTCAGACTAAATTGATCATTTGCTGGTAAAAGTGTAACTATGACTGAATCTCTTCCCCTCCCCCACCCTCCCCTTTTCTTAAGTTTTTCGTTTCTGAACAAACACATATTATAAAATTCTGATCTTTTCTGAATTCTTAAGCAAAATAAGAATTCTCATTTCAGGGAATTACAAAAGCCTATTTTTTAACCTTTTCTTCTGTGAAAAAATAATAACATACTTCAACTGATAACACCTAAGGAAAATAATCATGGCAATTATCTGAATCATTCTTTTTGGAAAATTAGCAAACCTATGAAACAATAATCTTTGAACACTCATATATTCCAAGGAAACTGTTAAATAGTTTTGCTTAGCCTAGTGTTCAAAGTTCATTCTTGGACAATTTAATTCATTATTCTATGCTAGGATTCAAGGAGAAAGGTTTGATTGACTGAGAGAGTTCCATTTTCACCAAATTCTCCATAATTTACAACTAGAGTCAGTAAAGAATACAAATTACCATGGTGATGCAAAAATTAATGAGTTAAATCTATAAAATAAAATGCTATATCTAGATAAATCAGTTATTGGAAAATGAGGATCATTAAGTCTAGTGGCAAGGGAAAAGCTATTCCATCCATGAATGCCTGTTTCTATGACTACAGAAGACCAACTCTATGGATTTGACATAAGCACTCTGTTTTATTTATTTTGTACAATTGCTTTCGAGCTAGTCTCTTCAATCTGAAGCTGAAGTAAATTATGATTTCTGTAGTGGGATGTTCCAACTGGAGAATGAGAAATTCAGATATTAAGAGGTTTTCTTCAAGGTTTTTGAGATATTCTGACAAGACTCTCTTGAAATGACACTGAAAAGCCAATTGGAAGAAGGCTATCCCAAGTGAATAAAGAGCTTGATAGCTAATACTGTGTTCATCAGAGGGGAAGTGAAACGGTGAGAACATCATCCTTTCGGTCAAGAGTATCAGATTCATTTCCACTGAGGGGGCAACGGCTGTTTCACTAAACTTTGGGTCACACTGGAAACCAAGCATCACTGCTATGGGGATTCTCTGATGGTGTGACTCAGAGGAAGAGACCTGACCTTCCCGATCTGTCATCTCTTAAAAAAAAACATTCTAATTGTTTGGGGCATTAAAGAGCTCAAATATTTTGCATGAAAGAAAACCCATGAAGACATATAGGACATCGTCATGGTTTGCTATATCTGGAACAACAGTGGCACTAGGGAAATCGCTGGAACATTTACTAGGAGAGCATAAAGAGAACCATGAAAGGCTAAGGAATCATCCAACTCCAGGAGCGTCACTCATGCTGAGATATGTGTAAGTGGCACCCCCTGTGTCATGGGTTGCTCTCTAAATTCCTGAAGCAAAAGAGGATCTTTGCAAGGGGTTGGAGTTCCTGCGAGAGTATATGTAAACAAAAAGAGAGAGTCATTCCATCTACATTTTAAGTAGATTCTTCCCACAACATTTTCACCCTATGCTTCAGAAACCATTTCTTGTGAAGTATTTTGTATTTTATATTTTCAAACACCTGAGTGTACACACAGCCATGTATGGTAAAACAAAACTTTTAGGCCATACCCATAATAAATTCAGCTTTTTTCAAATCTAGCAAAAGGGCTCTGAGTCTGAAATTGAGAAAGAATACCTGAGTTTCATTTCTGGCTCTGTCACTAATTCCTCAATATCCCTGGGAAAGTCCTAAGGCCACATCTGAGCATCTTTTTTTTTCTTCACTATGAAACATGGAAGTAGCTTATAGTATTGTTGTAAAATGCTTACAAAATAGTAAATGTAAATCACTATAAGCATTAGAACATATCATAAAATGGATGTCATTCTCCAATTAAATGGTCCACTTAGCTACTTTTTTGGGTGTTATGAATGTATTGATTTAAGTCAAAATCTTTGCCATTTGACTTTAGGACAATCTAATGATATTAAAATTCAAGTAAAGGGAAGTTGGGAATCATTTTAATTTCTACAATATTCTATATTATATCCTACCTATAATGTGGATTTCATCAATATCTCCGAATTTAAGGAAATTTCTTTCCATTCTTTTAATCTAGTATTTAAATAAGATGGGCATTCATACAAATACACACAAGATGAGATTTTGTTACAAGCTGTAATTGCTGGTTCTTCAATTCCCTTCTACAGAATAATATGATACAAACTGATTCATGGAATTTCATCTTATCTCACTGCAAAGTGAAACTTCTTGATAAACATTTTTGAGATTAAAATTCTAATTCCTGGTCCACAAAAGTATTTCTGTGTGACCATAAAGAATGTCACTTCTTATTTCCTCCATCTTTCAAATAAGCCCTCTAATGTTTGGCACAATTACCTTAAAAAAAGAAATGCACTCTCACTGGAAACCATGAAAATGAAACTTGTAACAGGTTAAACCTACCACTTAGGGTAATTATAAAGAATGGATAAGCTCATGCTGTCTAATGCCTCAGAAAGTTTGCCAAATAACAGTAATGGGAAAGGGAGGCCACGGGGGACTAAAGATTAGGGCAATTGAACCCGGCTGGGAAGACACAGTCTGGAGGAGTTTGGGGCTTTCAGGTTGGAGAAGACTTGCGATGCAAAAGCCTCAGAGGCAGGGAAGCAGAAGTGAGTGAGTCTAAAATTCGTGGGTTATTTCCCCATTTAGACACTGAACAGTTCCCAGGCTCTGCGTGTGCAAGGCAGAACTCCTAGAACTTAAGTGAAGGGCAGTATCTGAGGGGCTCAGAGGCTATGAGGAAATTTCAGCAGTCTTGCTGGCAAAGCGGTTAAAAGGGAGGAAGGAAGGTAAGAAGCAAGGAAGTTAGATTTTCAGGTGAGAGATCAGAAGGACTACATGGAATGAGTGGGACTAAACCTTAGCAGTCAGGATAACCTAAAACAGAGCACCCATATTAAAGCTGAAAACATAGACTCCTATAGAGTAAGGCAATTTACCTGTGCTCTATCTACTTGTCAGCAGAAAATTAAACCCCTTCTGGAAAAATAAAATAGTCTCCAAAGCATAACACATTCAGTTTTAGTGAAAAATTAAAGGGCATGCTAAGAAATAGGATAAAGTGACCAAAACATCAAAAGTAAAACTAAACAACAGAAGGAGACCTAGAGTAATCCTAATATTGGAGCTGTAAGGAGGAACTTTAAAAATAATTATGTTATTATGTCACAAAATAGAGGAAAAGACAGAATTTCACCAGGAAAGTGAAAAACTTTTCTGAAAATTCTAGAACCAAAAAAATACATTAACTGAATTCAAGAATTTAAGAGGTAGATTTAATAGAATAGTAATAGAAAAATATATGTGTATGACTTAGGTTGGAGGAATTAAAATTAAAAACAAAATGAAATATATACATATATTCAAATTGCAAAAGTGAAACAAATCTGATACGATATTAGAACTAGTTTTAACAAGAATGAAGAGAAACTGGCACTCTGATACTGCTGGTGGGGGAGTGTAAATCATTACTACAATCACCACACTGGAAAACTCTTGGTAGAAACTACTAAAACTTGGCACATTCCATATATGGAGACTCTTCACAGTTTCCAAAATTCAAGCACATGAGTGTTCATACCAGTATTATTCATAAATAGCCCCAAACTGGTAAAAGCCCAATTGCTCATCAAGAGTAGAATGGCTAAATGTATTGTCAGAGATTTATTAATTGACTGTATATATCAATAAAAATAGAGATTCTGTTACATACAACATGGATACATCTGACAGATATAATGTCCAGTAAAAGAAGCCAGATTAAAAAGTAATGCATGCCCTTTCTGTGATGCTTTTTGTGAAGTTCAAATGCAGACATAATTAATTATGTTGATAAAAGTCTCAATAGACGTTACCTCTAAAGGATGAGAATTAACTGGGAGAGGACACAAGGGAAGTTTCTGGTCTGCTAATTTTGTTCCTTGCTTTTATCTAGGTAGTTCTTATAGAGGTTTATACATTTTTAAAAAACCAAAGGTGAAATTCATACATTGAAAAGTGTATTTTATTTCAACTTACAAGTTCAGAAAAATAAATCTTAGAATAAATTAAACCATGTAGAAGTATTTTGAAAAGGTAAAAAATTAAAGCATGATATTTTATCAACTTGCTATTTCTGATGCTCAGTCTCACATTTGGAGGACTCAAAAGAGATAAATACTTTTATTGATAAACAAACAAAAAAGATTTAACTGAAGAAGGACTGATCTCTGATCTTTCAAGCACTAGGTGCCTGCAAGTAGTTCACTGTCAATATTGGGTTTACTAAAACTTATTTAAAATTTTAAATGTCATTTCAATTTACCTTCTCTCAACTCAAAATTATGTGCAGAAAAAGACATTCCGTTTGCATAAGGAGTAGGTCACTGGAACTTTGAAAATTCCCTTTAAAGGTGAAAAATCTTTTTATATCTGGGGAATCCAATATTTATTTGAGCCAGCAGAATAGTCTGGGGCATAACAATGAAATACTGGGTTCAAATAGCGTGAAATAAAGAAGAGAAATCAGATAAACATAAGGGGATCTGTTTGGACTTTTTCTGTAAGGCTATAGCTTTCACTGCTATTTTTCCATTCATTATAGACCTCTTTTCCTCTTACACCATGTTAGTAACTAATCAATGCCTTAAATGACTAACCCAGTCCTCTTTGCTGAACAAGATACATTTTTGTTGACATGTTCCCCTAAAGCTTTGATGCAGACAACCATTTTTTAACGTGTCATGATTGAAATTAACAACATAATTGATTGTTTATAAAACTCAGTAATTTTAGGACTAGAAAGGAACTTAAAAATGTCCTAGTCCCCTCCCTTTATTTAGTACATTTGAAAACTGGGACAGAGATAAGAGAGGTGAGTTGATGATGCACACACTGCTTTTTTTCATGCAAACATTACTTCCTGATTTTCTCACTATCACCCACTTCTCCTTCCCCAGTGGGCTACTGCAGAACTTGCATAGAAATAGCACCATTACCAGACCCAAGGCCATTCCCACCCCACCCATTCTTCCAGAGATATCCTACCACATCAAAGTTCCACAATGAATTTTGTATTAGTAGCAAGGAAAGGTTCCTCTGCTGCCAGAGAGTGCTGAAGGATTTCAAGAAAAGACCTCATTTTTATGGTTCCTGACAATTAGGGATTGCTTGATTGAAAAGAATTGAGAGGAAAGCTGAAATTTGAGGGGGGAAACCTTTTTGTTTGGGCATCTTGGCAGGGTGTAGACACTCTTAGGTTTGATGAGCGGGGGTGCAAAGGAATTATTCTTGAAGCATCCTGAGCCCCTGTGCTGGTCTCTGAGTCCCACTTAGTGTCTAGGGGGAATCTGTTACCTACATGGCCGCACAAAGAGCCCTCACAGAAAACTTTCTGGTTGAAAACTATTTCAGGCAAAATTAAAAGCATCAACTTACCTGTTGCCTGAATTGCACTGCTGATCCCTTCCAGAGGTATTGTATGAGAAGTCAATAGAGAGTGATAGGGAATGAATATTGACTACATGGGAGGATGGGGCACAGCTGGGGTTAATAGACTCAAAATCACACTCTCCTCTATTCCAATTTCGTTTTTCTCTTTCTTTCAATGTTTTTTCTTTTTCAGTCAATTTGGCTCTGTCCCTCTCAAAGCTCATGGTGCAGTCTTGTTAGCTCACTGATTTGAAAGTTATTGAGGCAAATGCCTGTATTACTTCATTATTACCTCACCCCATCACTAATGCATCACCCTGCACCTTATCCACAGATTTGATTTTACCTGTGGTATCTGTCTTGTGCAAGTGTGGCCATAATTATAGAGTTGAACAGTCCACTGAGTGTGAGTGGATCAATACAAAACCATTTTTTTCATTCCTTCCTTTTTGCTTTCCTCCTTTCCTCTTTTACACATTAAAAAATATTCTTGAGTGCCTATGCTATCATATGTATAACTTTGTTAAATTCTGGAGATACAAGGAGGGAAGACCTAGTCCCTGCCTTCTTAGAACTCCCAGCCCCCTTGCAAAAACTCATGGTAGATAGTACAGAGGACAAAGGTAGAGGCATGGGTGAACCTTCCCTATTCAAAGAATCAGCATACACTAAAGCATGGATGCAGCACCGCATCTGAGGGCATAGATGAAAGACAATGGCTTGCTTACAGCAGATTTGGCTAAATGAGAATCCCGAGCCCAGAGTGATGCAATGATTTGCCAATAGCCACACCATAATTATGTATCAGAGCTATCCCTCAGACTCATTCTCTGACTCCAACTCCTATCCTCTTTAGAAATACATGCTATTGCTATACATCTACTTTCAGCATCTTCCTGACTCTGCTTTCAGTCTTTTTTCTTGTCCATCCTCTTTCAGGGCCTTACAGTTATATTGACTTTTCCACCACTGCCAGCCCATGTTCTAGGCTTGCCTTTTCCTGTTAGGACTTTATAATCCTAAATTCTCTGGAATTGAAAATCTAAAACAAAAATCAATTAAGTCAGTACTTCACAGTTTCTATTCAAACATCCTTGATTTCCATTCTCTTAAGCACCCTTTCCCCAGATGAAAGCTCAGAGACAAATCTAATCCATACAGCTGTCAGCTGTTAAAAGCAGAGACCCTCAGGCTGGTGGGCAGGAGAGACAGGTCCCTTTCCTCTTCCAACTCACCATCATATAAAGTAAACTCTCCACAGAGTCCACGTATAATATAATCACCAATAGAAGGCAATAGTGTGAGGTTTGTATGTTTGAAACCACTCTAGGATGAGGGTGCTGGAGCCTATGTTTCCCGAGATTCCAAGAGAGAGTGATGCAGGGAACACTTGGACTCAACTCTTCTGACCACAGGCTATGTGTTATCACGTCGCCACAACAGTTAAGGTTTCCATCTTTTCACTTTTAGCTCCAAACCAGCTCTCATGTTGCAAAACATCCTGAACAATAAGGCTTGGGATAATAAATACAAAGTCTTGGAATTTGGGTTTCCATTGGGAGACAAAGAGAATTGGAAAGAGCCCTGTTCCCACACTTACAAGAGAAAAAGAAAAAAAAGACAACAAATAGCAAGTTCCCAACTTTTCTTGATCCCGTGAGTGTACTGAGGATATACAGCAACCAGATAAAATCTGGTAGGCCCAACATGGCGGCGCCCATCCTAAGCCCCACGTCAGCAAAACCAAAAGGCTGAGCCCGTTTCTATTTTCTAAAATGCCCGAATTCCCCAAACAACCAAAATTAAATTCAGCCAATCAGTTATCGCCACCTACCTTCGTCATTCTTACACCAGCTCACTTCCTCATTCCTGGGTGGAATCCGCTTCGCCCTTTGTAAACCCTCCTAAGTAAAACGGAAACTTCCTGTCAGCCAATCAGAACGTCTCCTCACTCGCTTCCGCATTCGCCTTATATGAGCTTCCGTTCCCCCCTCCCCGCCACGGGGAACTTCTTTCTGTTTCTGAATGGGATGTTGTCAGATTCATAAATCTCTGTTCTCCTGGGCATCTCCAATTATCGTGGGTGATTGTCTCTCAGATTTGAGCTCCACTCTCTCTGTGTCTGAGCTCTAATTCGATCCCGCTAGCTTTCTGTCCAAAGGTTAGCGGGTCAATCTGACGAGAAGGCTCAAATTTTGAGTTGGAGTCTGCAGCCTCTTGGTGTAGTCCGCAGTTTCGCTTCGCTACTACTTGGTTTCTTTGTCCCTGCACAAGGTAAGAAGTGAAAATATAAAGATGGTACCCTCAAGCTCTACAAACTTTGATCCTCCACCCTCTGACGCCCTGGCATACTACATTAAAGAATTATGAGGCCGAAAGCTGTGCCTATCTAACCAAAAAGCAAAATCTCACCAAAGACAACCTAGAGTTGCTATGGCCATTAGGGAGAAACTTTCGAATTAAACAAATGGGGTGCATAAATGGCTCTCAAGTTACGCCAAATGGGATGCCATTTTAAATTGGTACTCAAAGTCTACTAAGGAATTGCAAGACTGTAAAATAGCTTATATGAACTAGTGAGTTGTGTATGTCTGTGTTTTCTGTGATTTATGTCTGATTCATGGCTGAAAATTTTTAAATTGAAGTTATAAGTTCTCTATCTGTGCTATATGTTTGATGTATGAGATTTTTCTACCTACAGATGGCATGACCAAATTAACTTATAAAATTCCTTAATACAGCACTACTCAAGTTGGATTAAAGATGAATAAGTATTTATATATATAATATATACCCCAACTAAAGAACTAGAAATTAAGGAAACCAAACCACTAATATTTCCAATGGGAAAAATTTCTTTGTAGAACAAAAATGAAATGTTTTTTTTTTAAAAATTCAAGTTCACATATTTCAGATAAACCTTTGATAAACAGGACTAGTTCAATATTGTCAATTAAATAAAACAGCTCTGCCTCCTAACTTATCAATGTTAAGTACAATACATGCACAATTTTATTCTACTAGGGTATGTTCTCCCTAAATTTATACAGCTTTACTGATAAAATAAGCTAGCATTATATCTACTAGATCTTTAAGATGATGAAAATGTAAATTTCTGTTAAATTGAGTTATTCTTCATTTTGAGAATAATTGCATTCTGTAGGATGTTGGGTTAAAGACAAAACGTTTCCAAGATCATTTTGGTAACTTTATGTAAGGTATGCAGGACATGTTGTTAAGGAAAAAGAGAGTAGTTTTGTCCTAAAATAAAATGACTGGTTGTTGCAGAATGAGAAGAAGGAACGTGTAGGACAAAACATGAATGGACATTGAAAATTGTAGGTTTGTGGAAAAGGAATTTTATTTGTGGTGATCAAGATTGGCCAAGATTTGAAAGGATTTTTTTCCTTTAAAATTTTTAAGTTTTCTCATTAAACAGTATATTCATGCAAAATTAGAATTTGTTTTTCTCCCTGTTAAAATGAAAATGTTTTCTAGGGTTATTAGTCTGCTCTCAAAAGAGGTTATAAAAATTTGTCTTTACATCTGCAAAATCTGCCTAGAAGGCAAAGATATTGTCTTATCAGAAAAATATCCTTATTGACCTTATTGATATTTATACTGACCTTATCAACCTTTATTGTTTTAGAGAACAAGTCTTCTCATCACTCTTAAAATAAGTTTTTTTTTTTTAACAATCATGTTAACTCCTGTTTACTTCTAAAATCTTTTATTGTCGCTTTGGGTAAATAGGGAAGCAAATATTGTTTCACAGTGACGCATTTTCCTATTTAACCAAATACGCAAACCTGACAAATTTTGACATTTTCGCCTTCCTAAAATCAAACCCTAAATGATGTCTTTTGATCCCAAACTATTTTTGGATTTTTCTGAGGGCCCTGGAAAATCACAAAGGATTTGTTCTTTTACCTTGTAAAAAGAGGGATGTGAGAAATAATCAGGCTTATTTGATATGTTATGGACTGCCTGGGAAGTACTGCCATATTAAATAGGATTTTTTAACGTTTTTTTGGTTAAATTTGTATGGGTAAGAATGTTATTAATATAAACATTTCAGAAATTGTATAAAGTTCCTAGAGATTTATCAATATCCTCACTGTCCGTGAGATGTCCTACTGATGTGCCTGATGTTTGACAACAGTGCAGTTTCATTGGTGATAATTTCAGTGATTCTTAAAAAATGTTGCGTGTCACAGAAACAATCATATTTCCTTCTCAATTGCATTATTTTGTAAAAGAGTAATAAGTTAACCACAGCCATTTTAAGACTTTTGTCATCCACAGTCAATTTTTATACTGCTGCTCCCCTGAAAACACTTGAAATTAGCTGCAGGCCAAAGTGCTTCATCTTCACCAAAAAGGACTATCTCAGAAAGGACTGTGCCAGGTACTCTGTGGCACAGGCCTCTAACTACATGGCTTAAATAACTATGAGACCATTCTACTGGACTGAGTCAATATTCCAGAATCCTAATGAAGAAGCTGATGGGTCATGAGATTACTAACACAAGGTTGAGCAGAACAAGGACTAATTATCTACAATGATTACAGTTTTATTTGGATTATTTCTGATGTTTTAATGTTCTATTTTCTAGACACAAGGAATCCCTTACTCTTTTCCCTTAAGCTCTCTGTAATTCATAAAACATTTGGCTTCCCCCCACCCCCCCAATGCCTGACCTTTCCAAATTTGGAAATTCTTGTTGAATATTCTTATTTTTATGGCAGAATAATGATTTGCATAGGTTCAATCTAAAATCTGTCTTCCCTGTTAAAAAGACATAATTAGAAATACCAGTTATTTAACCAAGGCTTTGACTAGAATGTCATAATTGAGAATGATGCTCATTTAATCAGATTTGAACCGTACACTTTTAAGGAACTAAGGTTGACTTTATGGAGCCAATGCTTAAAAAACCCTCTTGGAAAAACAAGTCTGTTACCTGGTTCCAATGTTCCCAGCCTTATGGTTCAGTAAAGAAAGTTACGTTCTGGCAAGTATATGAACCATGTATTTTGTGGACTCTGAGAAGGAGAAATTCACCCGAATCTATAGGTACTGCAGGTGAAATCTAGTGTCTAGTTCTTAGCTTGGCTTCTAAGCTTTGAGAGGCTTTTAACAGCTGGTTCCTTATGAAAAACTACCAGCAAAACAAACCTAAAAAGGCTTATATGGTAGAGTGCCATTCTTGCTGCAACTATGTAAATAATCAAGGCAAATTAATTAAACCAGCCTTATTTTAGGATTAAGATAATCTTTTTGAGTTCATTTTTGATCAAAAGGAGGGTGACAGTTGAGAAATTTTATATTTCAATGGGAAGCTATAGCACACTCCAGTGGGTTATCAGATTCTGCTCCTATTTATTTTCTGAGCTATTTTATAACCTCTTTGTAACCTGCAGATAATTGCATGGGTTTTGTTGGACTAGATCCTGTGATCTTGCATATTTAGACCCTGTGATCTTGCATATTTAGACCCATACTCTCCATATGCCTGGGCATTTCAATATCCAGATGGTTGACGTATGTCAGGACAATGTGGATTGGGCCTGCTAGTAGTTCCCTTTGAAATTTATAACAAATCATAAGCTTCATACTGGACTACCTCATTTAATTTACACTCCCAAGCCACAAGTGAATTGCCCAGGGGTATCAGTGACACTGAATGGGCCTCTTTCATTGAACTCTTATTTCCTTGGTTAGGAGTTAACATAAATGAAAATATGATCAGAAACTTGTCTATAAACCATAGAAGAAATTGCCGAGTCCACTGCAAAAGCTATCACTGCACAGTAAAAGTCTTTAGCTTATTTAGCTAGACTTGTTTTAGATAATAGAGTTGTGCTTGACTATTTGCTGGCTGAGCAAGGAGAAAGTTTGTGCTGTTATCAGTACCACCTGCTGTACTGGGAAGTCTAAGTGCAGTTACATGAAATAAAGTCAAACAAGCCACATGGTTGAAGCAAGTCAGTCCTTCCTCGGGGCTGTTCTTTGATCTCTTTGATTTCAGTTGGTTTGGGTCTTCAGGTCCTTAGCTCTGAAGCATATTCCAAATATTGTTCATTTTACTACTAACACAATAGTCTCCCTGGTGTGCTATATCTTCTCTAAAGTTTTAAATGGTTGTCCCCAGCCATCTCACCAAATGGTATCTGCCTGTCTAGAATGACAGAAGCGTGAAGAGAACAAAAACAACTAACCTCTCAGCATCTGTAACCTAGAGTTAATCACCTGAGACTATCTAGAGCCAGCAGCTGATAACTGAGAGTGGCACTAATGCCTTAAATTTTGATCTCAGCCCTTGTCCTGATTGAGGGCCAGATCAATAAATAAAATCTAGCAGGCCCAACATGAAGGCACCCATGCTAAGCCCCATATCAGCAAAACCAAAAACCTAAGCTACTTTATATTTCCTGTAAATTCCTGGCTTGCCCAGAAAACCAAATTTCAATACAGCTGGTCAGTTATCGCCATCTAACTTCTTCGTTCCTAATCAACCACCTCTTCTCCACTTTGTAAGACCCCTCCAAGTAGAATGGAAACTTATTGTCAGCCAATCAGAGCATTTTCCCACTTGCTTCAGCATTCACTGTGTAAGTTTCCCCTTTTCCATGCCTTAGGTAGAGCTTCCTTCTACTTTCTTAATGGGTTGCTGCCTGATTCATGAATCACTCAATAAAGCTTTGAGATCCTAAATTGCTTGAAGAGTTTTTTCTTTTATCAGGCCCCAAATCAAAAGAGAGAGAGTGTCTGCAGGGGCACAGGAGCTAAAAGCACTGGCTTACCTGGGCATGATGCAGCAGGACACATGTAAGAAGAGTCCACCACGGGTATTGGTGACTGTGGGGTGGGCAGCTGGGCCAGAGAGGGTGGTGCCTCTGGGGGCTCCAAATATAGAGGAGTCCTTACTCTCTTGTGGTTGTTTTTGTTTTTGTTTTTTAACCCACATACCTCCTTAGGCAGAAATGATTAGGAGGGCCATCAGAAAGTCTCTCATATTTCAGATGTGGGGGTGGAGAACAGCAGCTGCTTTGGTAGGGACAGGAAACTGACAGGACCCTCAACGCCTATCTCCCATGATGAACAAAAGCCTTAATCTGTGGAGAAAACACACACTGTGGAGCTGCGGGCTCTAGTGGAAAAAATGCTACAGCTGGGGAAAAGAGCAGGCAAAATCCCTCTAAACCTGGGAGAGGAGCAGGAAGAGCTTCTGGACTCAGAACTTTGGGGGGAAGGGGAGACCCTGACTCCAGTGCCCTAGGACCAAGGATGTGGTGATTGCCTAAGACCCAACAAAAGAAATTGATGCAGAGCGCTCACCCCCACCCGCCACCAGGCTAATACACATCTCCTAATAGGTAACTGGCAAGAGTTTCTGGCTGAGGCAAAGCACACAGGAAATCCCTAAAGTTGAGGGTGAGGGAGACAGTAAAAAATACCCTCTAGCAAAGCAGCATTCCCAATGAACAGAAAGTATCACGAGAGTAATTTAACACCTATGGTACACACGCAGTAACCACAGCAACAAAAATCCTCCAATCCATCCCAACTTCTAATTAGATTAATCTAACCCCTGCCCTAAAGGCCTAGCAGAAGGAAAAGTGTTCCCATTTCTAGGTGAAAAATCTATTTACTTCAGTCTCAATTCTGCTGCACAAGACATCTGGCTTTCAGAAAACAAAAACATTAAAAAGCATACACGAAGTCAGGAAAAGATAATGCGCCCCTAAGAGACAAAGCTATCAGCAGAGCTAGATGGCACAGTTGTAGGAGCTATCTCACAGGTAATTTAAAGTAATTAGGATTGCTATGTTAAAGAGTAATAAATAGTAATAAGTTATGACATCATCTATCACTTGATATGATACACTGGCAATGGCCTATCACCTCTGTGGGATTCTTCCCCAGAATCTATAATCTCAATCTAATCATTAGAAAACATCAGATAAACACAAATTAAAATTCTACAAAATAATTGACAAGTACCCTTCACAGTGTCAAGGTTACGGAAGACAAGGGAATACTCGAGAAACAGCCACAATTCCAGAGCAGCTTAAGAAGACACGACAATTGATGCAATGTGGTATCCTTGATTGGATCCTGGAATGGAAAAGGAACTTTATTGAAAATCTGGTGAAATCTGAATAAAGTCTATGGTTAATAGTGCTTGTTCCGGTTTGCTAATGCTGCCATTATGTGAAATACCGGAAATGGATTGGCTTTTATAACGGAGATTTATTAAGTTACAAATTTACAGTTCTAAGGCCACAAAAGCTCCCAGACTAAGGCATTAACCAGAAGATACCATCACTGATGGGTGGCCAATGGCATCAGGAAAACATGTTAGCTGGGAAGGCACGTGGCTGGCGTCTGCTGATCCTGGGTTGTGTTCCACCTTCTCTCTCAACTTCTGTATGTTCTTGGTTCTTTCTCCCATGATGTTTCTCTCTAAACACCTGGGGGTTCTGTTTTAGCGTATCCCAGAGTAAACTCTGGGCTTCATCTCTTAGCTAAACATCCTTCTGTCTGCATCTCCAAGTAGCTCTACAAATCTGCAAGGACCTCTTGAAGCGTTTTGTCCTCTCTTAGCTTCTCCAGAGCCAACTCTGGGCTAGCATCTCAAAGGGTCAGCAAGCAACTCTATTGGCTTCCAGGTGTCTAATATCTGAATGTGGTGGCTTAGCACGTACTGGGGCATTTTCTTCCCTCTGCTCTCTGTGAGAGCTCCCTTTTAAGTTCTCCAGTAAACTAATGAAGACCTATCCTGAATGAGTGGGGTCAAATCTCCATGGAAACATTCAATCAAGAGGTCACACCCTAATCAAAAAATTAATCCGTCTGCCCCCACAAGATTGCATTAAAGAATATGGCTTTTGAGGGGACATAATATATCCAAACTGGCACAGTGTTTTACAATTTCTTAGTTCTGATCATTTTACTGTGAAAGATGTTGACATTAGGGGAAGCTGGATGAAGGGCTTTGGGAACTCTCTGTATAATTTTCACTATTCTTACAACTCTTCTCTAAGTCGAAAATTATTTCAAAGTAAAAAGTAAACAGTGTTTCTGCTGCATGTTAATGTTCACCCATATAGTCAACAAATATCAATTGAATGTATGTTACATTGCGGCATACCAGGAGGCACTGAGGAACTGTTTCATGGCTTCTTGGTGTTTATGGTTTATAGAGAAGATATTAGGCAAATGATCTAGCAAATATTTTATTAGAAATCCACAAATTACAACTAGACTATACCATGAAAAGCTATCATATAGGATTTTACCTTGAAATAATGATAGTCTCTAAGTACCTTGCCATGCAAGTAATCCCAATACTCAAAGAACAGAAATGCTCCCAGACCAAAAGTAAAATGATTGAGTCAAATGGTTTATCAAAGTCAATTTAAAGCACATAGGGCTAAGCAATGGGAAAGAGATGGCTAAGTTAATATACTTAGGATAGGGTGCAGGTGAGTTGAAAGGGTCACACTCTACACCCTGTCTCACTGCTGGGTATACAGTACTCATAAGTTTTGTCTGGTGCTTTGAAACATCACCTTCCCCACTGATGACTGTTTTTGATGATCAGAGTTGAGGTTCAAGAAAAGGAGTCCACAGATGGAAGATAGCTAGGACCAATGACAGTCTTGCTCTATCAGAGAGAGGCAGGGACCAGTATGCTTGTCTACCTCTGTGGCTTACCAAATTAACCTGATATACAACCATGGGTTTTATTTTGGGGCTCAGGCAGAGGACATGTGGGGTCAGAATGTGTGTCATCAACAGGTGGCCAAATTAAGACATCATGAATATGGATTGCTTCATCTATATTTAGAGTATTCCCAATATCCAGTATATGTCATATCTTGTACGTCTCATGCATATTTAGAGTATAATGAATATTTACTATCCAGGTGCCTCATGAATATTAGGTATCTTTTGGTCCTTTCAAAGGTTCCTATCTATTTGCACTCCTCACTACCCTACATTTGGCCCCTCCAGAATTGGATGAGAGGTTGGAAAGATGAGTTGTAATGTGGTATTGATACACTTAGGGTATGTCAGCTGCTCAAATGTTTTCTATCATGAGACTCTTTATGGGTTCTTCATAGATCCCTCCCTTATTGCTGAGTAAGTTTTATTTGTAGCTGCCTGACATGTGTAAGGCCACATTCAAGTGCTCATGATAGAGCTTTAACCGCAGGTTCAGGGAACTCCTCTCTCTCCCTACAGGGGATATCACACTCCTCTACAACCCCTTTGCCTTATTTTTCCAGGCTGCTCTGACAAATATCACACCATGGGTTTGCTTCACAGGAATTTTTTGACTCCTGGTTTGGAAGGCAAGAAGTCCAAAATCAAGGCATCAGCCAGCCCAGGCTTTCTCCCCACTTTCTGCAGTGTTCCTGGGCTACCTTGACACAGTCCTTGGGGTTCCTTGCCTCGCATCTATGCCTTCCCTCTCATGGCGTCCCTCTCTCCTTGTGACTGCTTGTCCTTTCCTTTGACTCATGGCTTCTTCCTGAGTGGCCTGCCCTGACTGACAGCCTCTGGATTTCTTCTGCTCATAGAGGACTCCAGGAACACAGATGAAGGCCCACTCTGACTCAGTTTAGCCACACATTAACTACAAATAAAATCTTCAAAAACTTCCTATTTACAAAGGGCTCCCACCCACAGGAATACAGATTACGACGAAAAATATGTCTTCTGGGGTAGGGAGGTACATAATTCAAGCTCTTACTAAAATGTAGTTTTAACCAGTTATGGTCCAAGAGTACCCATTAAATTGAAAATGTGACAAAATCAGCACTTAGTTTTTTTAACTGATGATTTTCAAGTAATTTATAAGTTTGTACTGGGCAGGTAAGCTTTTATAACCCCTTCTAGGGTTGTCGCTTCCAAGATGGCATGTTTTGCTGGGACAAATTCCAGGACCATAAGAAACAAGGGTGTTAGCCCATTTCTTGGTAGAAAAACAGATTGGCTCCACTCTGGCCCATTTGTTTCTGTTCTGCAGGCAGAAGCTTTCAGAGGAGTGAGTCAGATAAAAGATGCTGAGGTCATGTATTGAAGCCCAAATTCAACTGCCTGGAAGTGAGAGGAAAGGAACTCCCAACACCATCCTCCCTGGACACACCACACGGACTGGAATCTACCCAGGAGCAGAAAGAGATAAAGGATGCAAAACTTACATAACTAATCTCTTGATACCTGCTTTATCAGTGGTCTTGCCTCTGATGAGACTCTTAACTAAAAAAAAAAAAAAAAAAATTGAATTTACTGTCCTGTCCTTTTTTTTATGCTTCACATGAATACATTATTACTATTTTTATTTGTTATTAGTCAATACACTGATTAATCTACCACGTACCTAACTGATAGATAATTGTATTTCCAAGTTGCCTAATAAAACAAATTATAATATATTCATATTTAGTCTATATATATCCTGTTTATGTTTATTTAAACTATATTGTAATGATTTCTAACCTCTTACAGAACATTTTCAATTCAGAGAAAAGCTCTAAATCCACCAATATTTCCCACTCTCACAAAGATAAGTCCAGAAGCTCAGTAGTGCTGCTGAGAATAAACTACTTACATTAAAAAAGAAATGTGTACCTTTTTTTCATACTAGAGTCACCTTGGGATCTCATTCAGGATAAGTTCCCCATGTTGCGCAGTTTTGCGTCTCCACTGAGCATTGGGACAAAACTGGAAGGTAAAATATAGTTTTAACCAATTAGAGTCCAAGAGTACCCATTAAATTGAAAATATGACAAAATCAGCACTTAGTTTTTTTTAACTGATGATTTCCAAGTAATTTATAGCTTTGTACTGGGCAGGTAAGCTTTTATAAGCAGGGTATAGGACAACCGAACATGTCTTTAGGAAAAGCTTACAGGTTGACAATTTTCCTGTCCCTCTTTTTTAAGACCACTTGTTGATAGAGTATTGAACAATCAATCATGTTGCAAAAGATTGATCTGATTCAGTCATGGTCAGCTGGGGAGAAATTCAACTGAAAAATGGCCAATTTAAAGGCACCATGAAGACCAAACAAGTTCATTTCCCTAGGGGCCAACAGATGAGGAAAAGCAACAAAGTGGCAGTAGTAAAAGAAGATTTTCTCAGCCTCCACATCACCAAGGCTGGTCACACATTGCTTCTGTACCCACGGAACAAAAACACAATAATGAAAGCAGTAACAGGATTGTGCCTAATTGGATGAGATCAGATCCTTTTTCATGATGCTCTCTTCAATTTCTTGTATCCCAATTTCTCCAACATTCATATGTTGACTCCCTTCTTCTGGTGAATCTGGCACTCATGTTTATACTCTGACTTCCTTTCTCTTCTCTAAAGGTTGAGAAACGGAATATACAAGTTGACAATGACCAGGAAACTGACCAACTATCATCAGCAACCAGACCAGGTTCGTCTGTCCCACCACCTCCAACAGTCAGTCCAGGAAGTGGGTCACTCTCTCCAGCAACAACCCCAGGAAGTCAAACTGCAATCCCTGTGAACGATCAACCCAAAATACCAAGGACTGGATCAGTAACTGAGAGCTTCCCTAATTTTAGCATTCACTTATAACTTAGGACCAAGCAGAGAAAGCCAAATATGCTCCCCTAACTAATGACCTAGAATATACTGCTCCTAGTTAGCACACCTCCAGTTTCCCCGTGCCAATGACCTCCACTCAGGACTTACCTGAAGACTTCCCTTTTTTCCCTTTTGCACATCCCTGCCAAGTCTCTGCCAAACAACTATCATCAGCAACCAGATGACTGTCTCCCTTGCTATAGTAAGCTCTGAATAAATAGGCTTTGCTTGTTGTCATCTGGGTGTACTTCATTTATTTCCACAAGGCAAAATAACAATAGCTAAGACCCATTTAATAAGATATAGCCTTGCTATGAAATTTAATATAAATATCTCTGGAGACCAGAAAGCAAAACAGAGAGCAGGGTTGAAGCCACGAGCCCTCTGGGATCCAGATCCAGAAGCAGGTAGAAGCGGATGAGAATTTTACTCCTGTGGGGTTATAGGGACTAAAAGTTCCCCACAAAAGGTAAGGAAATATAGACTGGCTCATTGTGTTAGAATCAGGGTATGGTATGGGTCCTTGATTGTAGAAAAAGACTGAAAAATGTTGCTGCCAGCCACTTCCTGACAACAGGGCTCATAAAAACCTGTTTTGTGGTTTTTTGTTTTTTTTTTTTCCCACAGAAAACAGAAAGATAGAGATGCAGTGATTGGAGTCTCAGTGATCCGATCAACACTATCTGCAAATCACCATGGAGTTGGAATTGAGTCCCAAACACGTGACCCATTTCTCTAGCAGGATCCCTGGGAGGCTGCATGGAAGCAATTGCAAAACCACGAGACAATGAGGGTGAAAGGAGAAAGAGCCAGAGAACAACCTCCCTTCAAAGACCAATAAAATAGTGTAAGTACAGTACAATTAAACCATGGAAGTTAGCCAACAAAATCAGCACTTGGTAGATAAATCCCTCCAGATAATGTGAAAATAACACAACATTCAGAAAGAAAAAAAAAGAAAAAGCTTTACAATGATCATATTTAGAATCCTCCAAATGATTAGTGAATAACATTCATTAAAAAAAATATGAAACTAAAATTGAGAGAAATGAGGTTTGAAGATGTGCATTATCTTGCAACTCAGTATTGCCTCTGCTAGGTATACAACCTAGGGAAACTGAAGTAAATTTAGCAAGATATTAAAATTATTAAAGTCTTTTTTCATATGACTCAATTGGCATTTTACTTATTGTTAAATATCTTTGCAATTTTTGTTGGAATTTCATATCCCTTTTTTTTCATATATGAACACCAAGAATTTAATAGGGCTGATATTAGCTCTATTTTATTGAAGACAAGCTGAATCTGAGAATTTTAATCTGTGGTCACACAGCTAGTGACAGAGCATTTCTCAAACTTAGGACTTCTGATACAAAAGCCCTGTGGTGTGGTCCCACAGGCAAGTCACTTAATCTCTTTGAGATTCCAATTAACTCTCTTACTGGGATATTGGAACGGTGAAATGCCATCTGTAAATCCCCACGTAAGTCCTCAGTAAATGTTACTATCTTTTCTTCTGCTCCTTCCAGGGCCTTTTTTGCTTTTCTTGGTGTTTGGTATTTATTTGACTTTCGTTTCTGAAGACTTTGAAAACTCTGTACAGGTGGAACCAAGTTAAAATTTTATTATGTCTTTGCTCATTCCACTTCCCAGTGCCATGTATACATTTTTACTACCTATAGTAATAACAACTTGGTTCCTCACATGTAAGTAGATAAGGAAGGTATTAATTTTAGTATTTTTTCAGTTATCATTGAAGCTCAGGGTTATGAGAATCACTGAAATTCATGTAACTAAGAAGAAATTGAACTGCAATGTTATATTTGGCTTCCTGATTCCAAATCCAGAATTTCCCTCTCAAAATGGGGTTTCCAGTTATCTACCTACCTGTATGCATACCCATATTTGTTTACTAATTGTTGACCTCAGAACCTTGTATTTAAACAAAATCATTGGTGGAGTCCCAATGTGTAAAATAAATGAGTGTGAATTTGCTATGTGAGGGAGGGGGTGGTTCCTAAAGGCAAATCCCCTCTGCATAATATACATCCGACCCAGCCTTGCTATTTCTCTTACAGTTTGAAAGGAGATCTCCTATGCTGTGTACACATAACAGTCTTTACGTAGTTATTGGTTGCTGTTTTTGTTTTTGTTTTTTAAGTTTCGACAGTCTTATCAAATGCTCTCAAATTTTAGTGAGCATCAGCATCCTGGAGGTTGTTTAAAATGCAGATTATTAGCTCCAGCTCCAGAATTTCTGATTCAGTAGGTCTGAGTGGGGCCTAAGAATTTGTATTTATAACAGGTTCCTAGGTTATCCTGATGCATCTGGTATGGGACCACACTTAGAAAATCACGGTTCCAATCCCTTGCTGTTCGTTGTTCAGGGGGGAGAACAGCAGCAGCAGCAGCACTTGGTAACTTGGGAGAAATGCAGAATCTCAAGACATACTCTAGACCTACTGAATCAGGATTTACACTTTACCAGCAGATGGGGAGCAAACATATAGAGCAAGAGTGAACCCTGTGCTTGTGCCTTTATTGTGATCCAGGGATAGAGATTAATAGATTTTCTGTGGGAGACAAGGATTGGTTAGTTTAAAGCAAATGCCCACTAGTGAAAGTGTTGGCAGTTCGAGGGTGGTAGGAATGGATGGTGAGCTTATCATTTGGGACCAGCTGTGGGTTTTGGGTGGGGTGTGTCTGTGGTGTGGGTGGCAGCCGCAGATGTGGGTTTGAGCTCTGGAGGAGCTTATGCTGTAGGGCTGGAAAACTGTTCATTAACTAGGGCTAATGGTTAGTGTTGTAAATGGCTTAGTTGAGGTAAGATGGATGCCTGGACAGTGCACAAAAGTTTTGACAGTTAAGACAATGCACGTTAATGAGAAGCTCTGGTTGATCCACTAGGTATTAGTGCTAGTTCTCCTAGGGAGCTATTCAAAAAGTATATGTTTTGGTTTCTACCGAAAAGATTTTAATTTAATTGGTCTAGGTACTGTGCATGTGATTCTAGAGTGCCATTCATCTGGAATGCATCAGTTTCCCACACTTGCCATATGTCAAGAAACATCTGATAATTTGGTAAAAAAAAAAATTCTAAGGCACCTCCTATGAAAATGTTAATTCAGTTGTGAAGGAGGATCCAGGCATATATAATTTTAACAAGAATTCCAAGCAATTATTTCATCAGATAACTTTGAAAAATTCTACTCCAGAATTCTGCACATATTTCTAAAATAAATTGACTGTGTTTTAGTAACATTTTTACTTATACCACCATTTTAAAAGTGCCTCAGCCAATACCTAAGAATTTCGTACCATAATTTTGAGGCTTGTGATTTATCAAAAAATATTTTGAATTCCTCAGAGATAGGCATTATTTTAATGGGGTGGCATGATTAATAGTTTGAAAGTTGGGAAATCTAGTTTCTAGCCTTGTTTTTGTCAGTAATTATAGGTATCAGTGTTTTTCACTTAACATCCTTAAATGTCAGTTTCCTCATTCATATGAAGTAAAGAACAAACTAAATGACTGTGGCCTGAAAAATATTATCACTAAGTGATGAGATGTGTAACAATCATCAGAATGTTAGTTGCCAAACCTAAGAATGCTTGATTTTATATGTGGTGCCTTCTTCCCACAGTGTCTCCATTTATAAATATATATGGCTGTCATTTCCACAAAATATCTCCAGTAAAATCTGTTGTTTAAGCAAAACTAAGAGTATGGGAGAGCAGCACCTTGACTAGGTCTTACTAATGTCTACAAATGGGAAAATTAGGAACTGGTCTTTATAGGGTTTGTGGCCTGGGCTGGGTGATTTGAAGGCAAGTATTGCAAAACGAGGATCTGGTTGAGACAGGGCAGTGTCTGACCTAATAGTTTTGATCTAATGAGCACTGTGAAGTTACTCTTGAAATTGAGTCTTTTTTATTTTACTTTATTTTTTTTTTTGAGAGGTGAAGGATTTTTATTAGATTAGACAAAGGGAGGTGGAGATACAGACATTAGCAGTATTGGCAGATACAGATATTAGGGTTGGCTAGTAAACATTCAAATTAACTATTGCAGGTTGGCAATTACTGCTGATTGGTCCTCTATTTTGATGAGTGGACTTGTGGCATTGCTGGAACTTGTAATGGTTGGAACTCTCACTTTTTTTTTTGGGGGGGGGGGTTCCTGTGTTTCTCTTTTCTGTGGTTCCTGCTCACTTTGATTGCACTCACAGGGTAGTTTTATGTTCCAGGGTGACTTTAAGTTCAGGCTTTTTCTTTCGGTGCATGCTTCATTAGTTTTAGACAATTCTTAATTCCATGGACTTGATTAAATCTCTTAACTTCTCTGATTCCAGTGGCATCATCTCATTTTATTCACAAGATGTCTTCTAAATGGATTGAAGTTGCCTCAAAGAAGAAAATCCATACTCAAAGACTCTAGGAGTTATGGTTGTTCCATGGTGGCAGCCAGCCAGGAAAGATGGAAGTTAGTGCTCTGCCTTGAAATTGAGTCTTGATGAGCAAACTGTTAATTTTGATAAGTAAGCTGTTTATTTGGATCCTAGGTAACCCTGGAGTAAGCAGCAAAATTATTTTTTCCCAATCCAATGTTGTTCAACACGAAAGCAGAGAAATATGTTTCCTCCTAGAATTGTTTAGCGTAAGAACAGAAAGCATGTTGGTTTCAGTTTTTGGCACTTAATGAAAAAATGTTTAGAAGGTTCTTTTCTTTTGTTTTGTTGAAATAAATCGTTGGGGTTTTCTGACATATTATGTGCTGGATCCCCGCCCCTTTCCCTGTTGGTGCTCCCTATGTGAGCCAGCCCATTTTTTTTACTCCTTGAACTTCTCTAGCTAGATAATCGCTGAGTTAAGGACACTTTGCCTCCAACCCCTAGTAGGATATTTGCCAGATTCATCTTCTATGGTTTTCTGGGTCATGGTTATGCTAGATCATTTACAAAGGACAAGATTGAATCCCAGCAACCTTCCACTCATTCAACCCGGGCCCAAATCAGCACTGAGCAAGCGCTCTCACTCACAGCCACAGGCATTCCCTCCCTCAGGCATCTGTGGATCTGACCTCAGGGATTCTTTGTCCATGATCCTTTGTACAGAGTGCAGAGGCTGCCCATTGTGCAGTTGCCTGGTGTGCCATGAACTTTCGTTCTAGAAAGTAAAAATCAGAATTGCTTCAAATAAAGACAACTGCTGGGTTAGAAAATGGAAATTGAGCATGCCAGCAAGGTGTCAGCCTGTGAAAAAGGTCAGAATAGCATGGGGCAGTAAAAGGCACAGAACTAGGCATCTGTAAGGGAAGGGAAGAGGTGAATTATCATATATTAAGCAAAAGGTAAAATTCCAGAAATATGATGAGGACTTCATATTTGAACCTCTTTTAAAAAAATCAGTAGAGCAGTTTTAGATTTACAGAAACATCATGCAGAAAGCACAGTTCCCATATACATCCCCCTCCCACAGATAGTTGTCCCTATTATTATTGTTTTGCATTAGTGTGGTACATTTGCTACAGTTCATGAAGCAATATTATTATAATTAACTTTACCCACTGTTTATAGTTGGGTTCATTCTTTTGTTGTACAGTTCTGTGGGTTTTACATGTGTGTACATGTGTGAAAACATATGGAAAACCTAAAATTTTCCTTTTTTTCCCTTTTTGAATATACAGTTCAGTGGCATTAATCACACACTTCAAGTTCTGCCTCCACCCCCATCATCCATTACCAAAACTTTTCCGTCACCTCAAAAAGAAACCCCATACCAATTAAACATTAACTCCCCCATTCCTCTCCCCAGTTTGGCCTCTGGTAACCTTTATTCTAGTCTCTGACTTTATGAACATGCATATTCTGTTAATTTCATATAAGTGATATTATACAGTATCTGTCCATTTGTATCTGGTTAATTTCATTCAAAATGTTATCTTCAAGACTCCTCCGTGTTGTAGCATGCATCAGAACATCATTACTTTTCATGGCTGAATAACATTCTAATTGTTTATCCATTCATCTGTTGATGGGTTTTTGGGTTGCTTCCACATTCTGGCAGTTGTGAATAACGCCACATGAATATCAGTGTGCAGATGTGCAGTGTGTTTGAGTTCCCGCTTTCAATTCTTTGAGGTAGATACCTAGAAGTGGGATTGCCAAACCATATGGTAATTCTATACTTAACTATACTGTAAATTATCTATATGTAATTCTATACATTAACTATACTATAAATTTCTCCACATCTTCATCAACCTCTGTTATTTTCTGTTATTTTTTTTTTTTTAAATAGTAGCCATTCTAGTGGGTGGCAATGGTATCTCCTTGTGGTTTTTGTTTTTGTTTTTGTTTTTTTTTAAACATATTTGTACCTTTTATTACAATCATTGAGCACCCTAGGTTTCCCTGAGCTACACAGAGCCAGTCTTTATTGTTCGTCTTTTGTTCTGGTGTCCCACATGATCCCAACCTTCCTCTTTCAACCATATTCACAGTTGTCTTTGTTCAGTGTACTTACATTGCCGTGCTACTATCTCCCAAAATTGTTTTCCAAACCTCTCACTCCTGTCTTTGCCTTTCTGTTTGCAGTGCTTCCTTTAGTGTTTCCTGTAGAGCAGATTTCTTATTCACAGACTCGGTCATTGTCTGTTTGTCAGAGAATATTTTAAGTTTTCCCTCATATCTGAAGGATAGTTTTGCCAGATATAGGATTCTTGGTTGGTGGTTTTTCTCTTTTAGTATCTTAAATATATCACCCCTCTTCCTTCTTGCCTCCATGGTTTCTGCTGAGAAATCCACACATAGTCTTATCAAGTTTCCTTTGTATGTGATAGATCGTTTCTCTCTTGCTGCTTTCAGGATTCTCTCTTTATCTTTGATGTTTGATAATCTGATTATTAAGTGTCTTGGCATAGGCCGATTCAGATCTATTCTGTTTGGGTTACGCTGCACTTCTTGGATCTGTAGTTTTATGTCTTTCAGAAGAGATGGGAAATTTTCATTGATTATTTCCTCTATTATTGCTTCTGCCCCTTTTCCCTTCTCTTCTCCTTCTGGGACACCAATGACACATAAATTCTAGCTTTTTGTTTTGTCTTTAAGTTCCTGGAGACGTTGCTCGTATTTTTCCATTCTTTTCTCTATCTGTTGTTTTGTGTGTAGACTTTCAGGTGCCTTGTTCTCCAGTTCCTGAGTGTTTTCTTCTGTCTCTTGAGATCTGCTGTTGTATGTTCCCAATGTGTTTTTCATCTCTTGTGTTGTGCCTTTCATTTCCATAGATTCCGCCAGTTGGTTTTTTGAACTTTCAATTTCTACCTTATATACGTCCTGTGTTTTCATTATACAGTTCAGCTCTTTCGCCATATCTTCCCTAAATTTTTGAATTGACTTATTATTAGTTGTTTCAATTCCTGCGTCACAGTTGAAATGTAAGTTTGTTCCCCTGACCAGGCCATAACCTCATTTTTCTTGGTGTAGGTTGTAGTTTTCTGTTGTCTAGGCATAGTTTCCTTGGTTACCCCAATCAGGCCTCCCCAGACCAGAATGGGCTCAGGTCCCAGAAGGAAGAAATATTCAGTATCCGGCTTCCCTGAGGGTGTGTCTTAGAAAATTGGTACACCCTCTGATGCCTCCGGTCACTCTGCTTTTCTGCCCAGCAGGTGGTGCCTGTTAGCCTATAATTCTTGACTGGTGTAAGTTCTGAATGAAAGGCAGGTAGTAGAGCTGGGCCCCACCCCTTTCCTCCTAGAGAAGATAGACCCCCTAGGGGAAGGTCATTAGCATTTCAGTGGTCTCTCTCTGCCTGTGCTATACCCTTGTCTGGGTCACAGAACTGGGAACTGAAAATGGCTGAGGCTTTCTCCACTGAGTCGAAAAAAGGAACAGAGCTAGTCCGAGGCAACCCTCTGGCTCTCCAAGGTCAGTTGTCACCCCAAGCCTCTGTCTACTTGTTGGGGACTCGTACCTCGTAGTGAGCAGTTCACACTTGCTAATTAAAACCCTAGTTGGAGCTCAGCTGAGCTATATTCGCTTGCTGGGAGAGAGCTTCCCTCTGGCATCACAAGGCTTTGTAGCTGGGGCTGTGGGGGAGGGGTCTTCCAATTTGGATCTACAGTTTTTACTTACAGATTTTATGCTGTGATCTCGGGCATTCCTCCCAATTCAGGTTGGTGTATGATGAGTGGATTGTCACGTTTGTCTCCCTGCAGTTATTCCGGATTATTTACTAGTTGTTTCTGGTTTTTTTCAGTTGTTCCAGGAGGACTACTTAGCTTCCACTCCTCTATATGCTGCCATCTTAGATCCCCTCCCACCTCTCCTTGTGGTTTTAATTTGTATTTCCCTGATGTCTAAGGACTGAGCATCTTTTCATGTGCATGTTGGCCATTTGTATATGTTCTTTGGAGCGATGTCTATTCACGTTTTTTTCCATTTCTTAATTGGGTTGTGTGCCTTTTTGTTGTTGAGTTGTGGAAGTATGTTTTATATTCTAAATATTAAACACTTAAATATATGGCTGTCTTTTTACTTCCTTGTTAAAGTCCTTTGATGCACAAAGTTTCTAATTTTTATTAAGTTCCTATTATAACTATTAAAATCTGTGTGCTGCCTCAGCATCCATCTTACTTTGGCCAAGGCACTTGGTTCATCACTTACCTTTGACCTAGTTAATAAGCAGCTTTCCAGCCTGTGGCATAAACTCCCCCAAAGCCCAAACTCATATCTGTGGCCACCACCTACATACTTCATCCAAAGCCAACAGATAATCCCAAATGATAAACTAACAATGCTCACCACCCTTGGACCCCCAGTCCCTTTCCCTTTTCATGTGTGTTTGCTTTCAACTTGGACTCCCATGGGAAATACTAACCTCCACTCCTGGACCGCAGTAAATACATGAGCACATGGGTCCCTTTTGCTGTGCTTGTGTGCTCCCCACCCTCCAGTTGAGCCACTCATGCTGCTTGTCCTTCCTGTTGAACCCTCAGGGCACCCCTCTTTCTATGGGACCTGTGAGTAACAAACTATCTTTTCTCATACATCAGGGCCACAGTTTCCTATAGTGCCCTGACCTCCACCCAGACCCCAAATTTAAAATCCAATTTAACTAATTCAAAAGAGTCCCATTTTTCTATTTTTTCTTTTGTTGCTCATGCTTTTAGTATAGAGTCTGAGAAACCACTGCATAACACCAGGTTCTGAAGATGCTTCCCTATATTTTCTTCTAGGAGTTTTAGAGTTTTAGTTCTTTTATATTCAGGTCTTTGGTCCATTTTGCATTAATTTTTGTACATTGTGTGAGATAGGTACCTACCTCCATACTTTAGCACATGGATATCTTAGCACCATTTGTTGAAGAGACTAGGCACCCTTTGTCAAAAATCAGTAGAGTTTATTTGTAAACTCTCAATTTGATTCCATTGGTCTAAATGTCTGTCCTTGTGCCAATACCACATTGTTTTGATTAATGTAGCTTTCTAATAAGTTTTAAAATCAGGAAGTATGAGTCTTCCAATTTTGTTTTTCTTCTTCAAGATGGTTTTTGCTATTCCGAGCCCATTACCTTTCTATATGATTTTCATCATTGGCTTTTCCATTCCTGTGAAGAAGGCTGTTGGAATTTTGATTGGAATTGCATTGAATCTGTATAATGCTTTCAGTAAAGTTGATATCTTAAAAATATTTAGTCTTCCAGTTAATGTACACAGAATATTCTTTTGTTTATTTAGGCCTTTAATTTCATTCATCAATGCCTTGTAGTTTTCCATGTAGAAATCTTAATTTACACCCTTGGTTAAAATTATCCCTAGATATTTGATCCTTTTAGTTGCTATTATAAATCAGATTTTTTTCTTTATTTCCTCTTTGGATTTTTCCTCACAATTGTATAGAAACATGAACTTCTTTTGACACTCACAACCCTGTGAGAGGTGCATCATCTCCACTTTATGTATGTGGAAGGAACCTGAGCCAAAAGGAAATCACAGACGCATCTCAAGTGTAGTAATCTATGACAGAGCTAGCCTCTAAACATAACTCCAATGCTACTCTTACCTCCATGCTATGTTTTGTTTCTCTGTGCAAGAAGATAGGAGAACTTGTTCCCAACTTCTATTGTCATTTCAGAGGACCAGTGGTCTTTGCAGTACAACAAAGGGATAACACTGGCTCTTGTATTTGTCTCACTCCATCTGGTAACAATGCTTGATTTTCCTTGGGGAACAACCCCATTCTACTCGTGTCCATGCAATTTGGGTGAGGTTGGCTTCACCATAGTTACATGGGATTCTATCACATTACCCACAGCAATTATAGTACACATAGCCACATGACCCACCTGGACTACTCAAATCATCGGAAGTTATCACATTGTTGTAAAATTTATCAGCATGTTTGGCTCTCACTGGTAAACTGAAACATATTTGTGTACAGTTTTGTTTCTTTGAATAATAATTTTTAAATTTTAAAAATAAAATATGTATGTAGTAAAATATTTCAAACATAAAATTGTATACAATTAGTTATAAACTACCACCCATCAAAGGCCACAATTTCCATTCATAAAAAATAATCACTATTTTTTAATCTCTCTTTTCAAAAAAAAAATCTCTTCATGTAATACATTTAAACAAACAATCTTTACTTTTTAAAATGATAACAAATGGAAGCCAACTCAATACATGGTGCTAAAACTTTTTTCTCTTGAGAAACGATCTTGTAAAACTTTCCATGTTGGCATGGATGATGTATCAATCTACATTCCTTTCTTTTTAACTTGTTAATTACTTATTATTGTATTTATGCATTTAACACATTTTGTTTAATCTACCCCTAATAATAAGGATACACATATGCACGCACAGACATGCAAACACGCACACTTGCACATGCACATACATATTACAAACATATTTTGTTTTTGCTGTTATGAACCCAGTGCTGCAATAAATATCCTCTTATGTATGTCTTTGCTTGCTGGTGTAAGTGTATCTGTGGAATAAAACTATAGATATAGAACATTGAGATTAGAGATTATGTATATTTAAATTTCTGTTAAATATTGCAAAATTATTTTCCAATTGTTTTCCCATCTACCAAAGATTTATTTATGAGTATTTACTTTTTCCTTTGTAAGCTCAGCAATATTGTGTATTGTTATTTTTTGGTTTATGTTTGCTGATATAATAGATTTAATTTGAGGTTTGAATTTGCTTTATTTTATTTGTGAGTGAATTTATTTTATTTATGAGTAAATTGTTTCATAAGTTTATACCAAATTTGATCTTATGTTTTTCTAAGTACTGTTTCATATCCTTTGCCTATTCCTATTCCTATTGGATTTGTGGTATATATATCTTTATTGATTCCTAATTAGTTTTACATATTTCTCAGTTTTCCTTTAGTATTTTGAGGGGTTCCTTTTTCCATACAGAAATTGAAAATTTAACATAATCAAATTTATAAGCATTTCTTTATGAATTCTGGATTCTTCTTACTCATTTGGAAAAACCTTTCCTTCTCCAAGATTATAAAATAAATTCCTTTATATTTTTCTCTAATTTCATTTAACTTGGGAGTTTGGTATAATGAATCATAGAGATATTTAGCATTATTTTACTTTTACTTGGTTAAGTAGTTGACCAATCATAATTTATTGACTCATTCATCTCTTTCTCAATAATTTTAAATGTTACCTTTATTATAAGTTTAATATATTATATAATATTTTCAGTCTTTTCCATTTATTTGTCTGCTGACCTCCGTACTAAGATCAAAATTTTTTACTATTGTATTTTCATAGCATTTTATTATTTTTAGAAGCAGTACTCCTAGTTATCATTATTTGTTTAGAATATGTGTGCCTACTCTTGCATGATTTTTTTACATGAAGTTAAGAACCAGCTTCTGTAGTCTAAAAGAAACAAAACAGTTTGAAAGAACTGAAATGTTTACATCATTGATTTTTATTGTCAAAGAATAAGATATTATTTTTTCTCCCTTTGGAAACTTAGTAAATTAAAATGGCCACAAATTCTTTGCAGCTGCTCCCATCAAAAGGTGGAATCTATTCCCTCAGTGTCTTGAATCCAGGCTAATCTTGTGACCTGAAGTCTAAGTGGTGCTGTGCAAGTTCCAAGCCTACCCTTAAAATAGCCTTGGTGCCCTCTCATCCACAACCCTGCTGTCTCATAAACAAGCCCAGTTTAGCCTTCTTGGGAATGAGCAACCACATGGAGAAAGAGCCCCAGCTCCCAGTTAAGGCAGACGCAACATGATGCGATGTTTCAGCTGAGCTCAGTCCAAGCTGCCAAACAACAGGAACATGAGAAAATATTTCATTCTTTTAAGCCACTAAGTTTCTAGGTGTTGCACGGTAACATGTTACACGGTAATGAGCAATTTGTAGATATTTAAAGTGTCTTCCTCTATATCCTGGATCCTTCTTAAGTTTAGTTCTATAATTTATGTATATGTGTCTTTACTATTATAAATGAGATCTCTATGTCTAATAGATTGTTGTTTGTAAATGTAAAAGCTGAGTATATTAACTTTGTAGCTAGACTGATCAATTTCTTTAGTTTCTAAAAGATTTTAAATTTACTTCGTTGGTTTTTCCAGCTATATGAGCTAATCATCTTTTAAAAAGATCATTTTTTCCCTTCCTTTCTAAATATGTTTTATAAACACGTGATTTTCTTATCTGTTTACATTGACTAATGGTCCTGGAATGATATAAATAATAGTAATGAGGTGATAGAAATCATTAATGTATTTCTGAATGTAATGAGAAACTTTTTTGTTCTCTTGTTAACATCAAACTTTTTTGTTCTCTTGTTAACATCACACTGAAAGGATCCGTCAGTTATCTTTTATTGAAAGTTAAGGTAGTTTTGTCAAAATATATTCACAATTTTGTTATATACCATTTAGCCATCAATCTAGTTGATTATATGTTATTATACTAAATTATAGATTATATAAATATATTTCCTAATTTTAATCTTTATTTATTCTGGGAGCAAACTCCAATTTTCTATGGTATTTCCTGATTTATTTATTTGTGGGGCTTTATTTTCTATTATTTTATTTAAGACTTTAAAATCAATATTTTTAAATGAGTTTTTGTTCTTTGTATAATTTTTTGTGGTTCAATGTCAAGAATATATTTACTTTTACAGAATAGTTTGAAATTTTCCTTTGCTCTCTGTGTTCTAAGTTGAAATAGCATCAGAATGATCAATTCCTTGAAATATTGATGAAATGCACGTGTAAAAAACCTCTTGTCCTTTGCGTTTTGCTGGATATCAGAGGTGCTATGGTGAGGATAAGTGCGTTTTCTTTTTAAAAGTGTTTAGTTTCTCTCATGAAATTGGTCTGTTTAGGTATTCGGTCATTTCATCTGTTGCTCATGGCAATTTGCATTTCCAGAGTGTCATCTTTATAGCGCACTTGCAGATTGATTTGAGGAAAGTGATGAATTGTTTAATTCTTTCAATTTCCTCTGTATCTTTGGGTTCTTTCCATTTCCTTTCTGATCTTTTGTGTGTATGCTTTCTTCCTTATCTTTTTCTGAAGTGAACCAAACTTAGATTTATAATATCATTACTACATTTGTTTCACATGTGTTTTCCTTCTTTTTTACTTTATTAATTCACTCCTTCTGCTTTCCTTATACTTCTAGTGATTTACTGATATTTTTTTTCAAATTTTTTTATTTCTCTCTCTCACTCCCTCAGAGTTTTCCAGCCTTACTGTTACAAAGTTTCCTGCAGCCTTTATAGTATACCACTTTTACACATTAAAAAACAAACAAAAATTATAACCATAAAAAAAAAAGATCTTGATGGAAAAATACCCTAACAAAAACATGTTTCACATACTATAGTGCCATAAACCACCCACCTATATTATTTTCATACTCTTCAGACAAGTATACATGCATTCTGTTTTTTCCAGGATCAAGGCAACCTCTCATGACATTTTGAATAAATTGTTAACAGAATGGCTCATATTTTGTTTATTAAAGTGAACCCCACATACTTAAAACATTGATAAAGCTGTGATTCTGGCCATTTTTTCCATTTATATATAGAAAAGTTTCTTTCCTGGGTAAAAAAACCTCAAATATAACACAAAAGGCAAGAGTCCTAAATAATGGAATACTGGAAAAAGAGAAAGAAATAATTATCCTTTCCATTGAATGTATGTTCCTGCCATCAAACTAATATGGCTCAGTTTGATCCCACTCTTGTCTAGAGAGCTGTTCACATTGAACCTAAAATATACATTGTTATTTCTCAACGACCTGTAGACCTAAATTACCGTTATTTTTTGAATAACAACAACAATAAAACTAAAAATAATAGCTGAAATCTGCTGGCTCAGGTTTGAACATACGTTTCTCATTCAGAGGCTAAACTAAGCTTGGGGCTACAGCAGCCTGTTGACATACCATTATATCTCCTTGTATTTGTTTAGGAGAATCATAGAAAATATTTCCTCAGTTTGGCCTAACATTGGGGATCACTTCCTCAACAGATATGTTTATGTACATATAGATGAAAAAATAATCTCTTTAGAGCAGGTTTCTGGTCACTGAAAACATTTGTAAATCTCTTCTTATTTATTCAATATTATGGGGCATTTACTGGCTTTATACAATCTTGTACTTAGTCTATATTGATGTTAAACCATGTTCTGTTCACATTTTTCATTGCTCATACTCCAGGAGATGTATTTGGGCATAGATTCCTTCCTAGTGAGTCTCAGGTAAAATTTTAACTTCATTTCCTAAGGGTTTCTACCTTCTGTCTGTTTCTATCCCAAAGGGAGAAAAAAACAGATGTAAAAATAGGAAAATCTATAAGTTATGCCCACATCTGTTTTAACAACATGAAGTCTGCAGGATATTCTGAATGATCCCACAGCTGTTACCTGCATGCTTTATCCAAAATAGACTTTTTTTGCTTCTTTTTAAAAAATTATTTATTTTATTAGAGCTGTTGTAGATTTACAGAAAAATTATACAGAAAGTACAGAGTTCCCCTATATGATTCCCCTCACACACCCAGTTTTCCCTACTAACACTTTGCATTAATGTGGTAACTTTGTTACAATTTATGAAATATTATTGTACACGTACTGTTAACTATAGCCAATGTTTCGTTTTTTGTGTTATACAGTAATATGGTCTTGTTTTGTTTTAATTTTATTCTGCAACCTAAAATTTCCCATTTTATCCACTTTCAGATATACAATTCAGTGATGTTAATTACATTCACAATGTTGTGCTACCATCACCACCATTCATTACCAAAACTTTTCCTTCACTCCAAACAGATTGTCTTGTGGGATTTGCCCAGTTAGTGAGTAATTCAATAACTTGATGTCCCATTTCAAGTTTAAGAATAGAATTTAACATTAAAACTGGAATATTTGTGAAAAAAAAAGTGAAAGGAAATTCTATTGATAATTATGTTGTGAACAATGGGTTAAAATTTGGATTTTAGGCAAACCCATACTTTCGGTTAACCTACTTCTTACCAGTTAAAAGGACATACACTTTATATCTATAGCTTACACACTTTCTACATCAAAGGGTTTGTTACAACACAGATAGCTGGGCCCCACTCCCAGAGCTTCTGATTCAGTAGGTCTGGGGTGGGCATGAGAATTTGTTATTTTTAACAAATTCACAGTAGAGGCTGAGACCCCACAGTATGAACCACTACTAGGTAAGTACCGAGATGGTGACGTAAGATGTCCCAGGCTGCTGTTCCCCTACAGAATCTTTGGACAACTAGCAAAAGTTGGCAGACCTATCTTCCTCAAAACTATGGAAAACAGCTAAGGCTTGCAGTCAAGGCCGGAATTAAGAAAAGGCAGCATTAAAAATGGTAAGAGAGGAGCTAAGATGGCAGCATAGAGAGGAGTAAAAGACTGTTAGTCCTCCCCGGAACAATCCATAAATGACCAAAAAACTAGTAAATAACCTGGAACAACTGTGGGGAGACAAATGTGACTGTCCACTCATCATCCACCAACCTGAATTGGGAGGAATGCCCGAGATCGCAACATAAAATCTGTAAGTGAAACTGCGGACCCTCGCTGAGAGCCGAGAGCCCCTCCCTCATGGCAGCCTCACAGTGCTAGAGAGCAGCACTCTCTCAGCCCAGCTCCAACTGGGGTTTTAATGTCAACTGCTCAATACAGACAGCGAATCCTCAACAAGCAGACAGAGGCTTTTGGTGACAACTGACCTTGGGTGAGTTGGGGGACATATCTGTCTCAGGAGGGGAAACCAGAGGATCCAGTGTTATCTCTGGCTGACGGGTGAACCTGGGAGCTTTTCTGTCCCTTTCTCTCTCTGTGGAGAAAACCTCAGCTGTTTCCAGCCTGCAGCACTTTGCAGTAAAGACAGCCTCAGCCATTTTAAAATCAAAACACTTTGATCAGCAGAGTCAGAGAAATAAAGAACTTTTTGATATGCAGATGACATCTCTGGAGGAGGCATAGCTTCCCAAGAGGAAAGGGAGGGGCCCAGCTCTACTGCCTGCCTTTCGGAACCAGACCCCAAATCCTGGGGGAGGAGAGCCACAGGCCACACCCTCTTACACCAGCCAGTAACAGGCTGAGAGGTGCACCTGCTGGGCAGCAAAGCACAGGTATATCAATCCTCTAAGACAAACCATCAGGGAAACCAGATACTGAATATTTCCTCCTTCTGTGACCTGAGCCTGTTCTCATCTGGGAAAACCTGATTGGGGTGGCCTAGGAGGTCAGATGCCTAGACAACAGAAAATTGCAACCTACACTAAGAAAAACGAAGCTATGGCCCAGTCAAAGGAACAAATGTACACTTCAACTGAGTACAGGAATTTAAACAACTAATGCCAAAGCAATCCAAAAAGTTTAGAGAATATTTTGCAAAAGAGATAGAGGCTGTAAAGAAAACACTGAGCATACATAAGGCAGAAATCGAAAGTTCAAAAATAACCAGTAAAATCTATGGAAATGAAACACACAACACAAGAGACAAAAGACACAATGGAAACATACAACAGCAGATCTCAAGAGTCAGAAGAAAACACTCAGGAACTGGAGAACAAAACACCTGAAAGCCTACACACAAAGGAGCAGATAGAGAAAAGAATGAAAAAATATAAGCAACATCTCCAGGAACTTAAGGATGAAACAAAGTACAAGAATGTACGTATCATTGGTGTCCCAGAAGGAGAAGAGAAGGGAAAAGGGGCAGAGGCAATAATAGAGGAAATAATCAATGAAAATTTCCCATCTCTTATGAAAGACATAAAATTACAGATCCAAGAAGTGCAGCGTACTCCAAACAGAATAGATCTGAATAGGCCTATGCCAAGACACTTAATAATCAGATTATCAAACGTCAAAGACAAAGAGAGAATCCTGAAAGCAGCAAGAGAAAAAAGCAATCCATCACATACAAAGAAAGCTTAATAAGACTATGTGTGGATCTCTCAGCAGAAACCATGGAGGCAAGAAGGAAGTGGTGTGATATATTTAAGATACTGAAAGAGAAAAACCGCCAACCAAGAATCCTACATCAGCAAAGCTGTCCTTCAAATATGAGGGAGAGCTCAAAATATTTTCCGACAAACAGACAATGAGAGACTTTGTGAACAAGACACCTGCCCTACAGGTAATACTAAAGAGAGCACTACAGAGTGACAGAAGAAGACAGGAGTGCGTGGTTTGGAACAGAGTTTTGGGAGATGGTAGCACAGCAACATAAATACACTGAACAAAGATAACTATGAATAGGGTTGAGAGAGGAAGGTTGGGAGCATGTGAGACACCGGAAGAAAGGAGGTAAGATAAAAAATGGGACTGTGTAACTTGGTGAAATCTAGAGTGTTCAACAATTGTGATAAAATGTACAAATATGTTCTTTTACGAGGGAGAACAAGCAAATGTCAACCTTGCAAGGTGTTAAAAATGGGGAGGCATTGGGGGAGGGATGCAATCAGCATAAACTAGAGACTGTAACTAATAGAATCATTGTATTATGCTTCCTTTAGTGTAACAAAGGCGATATACCAAGGTAAATGCAGATAAGAGGGGGGGATCGGGGAGGCATGTTAGACACTTGACATTGGTGGTGTTGTCTGACTCGTTACTCTACTTTGATTTAAGGTTACTTTTCCTTTTGCTACTTCCTAGCTGTGCCGGTTTGAATGTATTATGTCCCCCAGAAAAAGCCATGTTCTTTGATGCAATCTTGTGGGGCAGACGTAATAGTGGGGATTAAGTTGGAATGTTTGGATTGAGTTGTTTGCATGGAGATGCGCCCCACCCAACTGTAGATGATAACTGATGGGATATTTCCATGGAGGCATGGCCCCACCCATTGAGGGTGGGCCTTGATCAGTGGAGCCATATAAATGTGCTGACTCAGAGATGGAACTTAGTGCAGCTGTGAGTGATGTTTTGAAGAGGAGCAAGCTTGCTAGAGAGGAACGTCCTGGGAGAAAGCCATTTTGAGGCCAGAGCTTTGGAGCAGACGTCGCCTGCCTTCCTAGTTAGCAGAGGTTTTCTGGACGCCATTGGCCATCCTCTGGTGAAGGTGCCCGATTGCTGATGTGTTACCTTGGACGCTTTGTGGCCTTGGGACTGTAACTGTGTGGCAAAATAAACCCCCATTTTATAAAAGCCTATCCATCTCTGGTGTTTTGCATTCTGCAGCATTAGCAAACTAGAACACTAGCTGTCATTTATTTTCCTCTTTCTTTGCCTCTCTACCTTCCTTGACTCTCCCTCCTGCCTTGTGGAAGAAGTATAGATGGCCTTATATAGATAGTGGTGAAGGTGGTGAACAAATAAATATGTGACCATACAGAGAACCATCGATTGTTTACTTAGGATGGAATGTATGGTGAATGAACAAAACCATATTAAAAAAAAATGGGTTGATGACATAACCTCAAGGGCAATAGACTGAGTGAAATAAGCCAGACACATAAGGACAAATAGTGCAGGGTCTCACTGATAAGAACTAATTATAATATGTAAACTCATAGACATGAAATATAAGGTACCAAAATATAGGATGAGACTTAAGAATGGGGAGTGGTTGCTTAGTGTGAGCAGAATGTTCAGCTAGGATGAACTTAAATGTTTGGAAATGAACAGAGGTGTCGCTAGCAAGATGTGAGAATAACTTAACAGTGCCGAATGGTGCGTGAATGAGGTGGAAAGGGGAAGCTCAGAGTCATATGTCACCAGAAGGAAAGTTGGAGATCAAAAGATGGGAATGTATAAAACTGAATCCTATGGTGGGCAATGTCCATGATTAACTGTACAAATATTAGAAAACTCTTCCATGAACTAGAACAAATGTATGACAATACAACTAGAAGTTAATAATAGAGGGGCATATAGGGAAGAAATATATACCTATTGCAAACTATATACTACAGTTAGTAGTATTTCAACATTCTTTCATAAACAGTAACCAATGTACTATACCAACACTACAAATCAATAATTGAGGGAGGTTGGTTAGGGATATGGGAGGATTCAAGTTTCCTTTTCTTTTTTTTTTTTTTTTTTTTTCATCTTTCACTTTATTTCTTGTCTGGAGTAATGAAAAGTTTCTAAAAATTGAACAAAAATTAAGTGTGGTGATGGATGCACAGCTGTATGAGGGTACCCAGGGGCAAGTGATTGTACACTTTGGATCTTTGGATAATTGTATGGTATCTGAACAATCCCAATAAAAATTAAAAAGAAAAAAAAATGGTAGGAGAGGCTTGTGCCCTTGCTGGCCCTTCCGCCAAAACTCCCCACAGAGTGGTATGGAGTCAGTCTGCTCTCCCATTGTGGGTGCCTGGCTGTGTACTGGAGGGAGCAGAGTAACCTCTATGTTCATACTAGTATGCCTGCATATCAGTGCCAGTCTATAAGGTGGCAATCTGATGAAACTTATCTCTGACTCACTCTCCCAGAACTTGCCCTGCAGGCACAAGTGGCTTGCAGAGAGCTAAAGCAGTTTAAGAAACAATTATGTCAAAGTGGCCTGGGGCAAAGGATTACGTGCTCTAAGTCACACAATAGAGCACCCAGGAGGGAGAGAAACTCTATGTCATGGGGAGTAAAGGGGTCAGTAGGATTCCTATAAATGGGAAACTCCCAAAGCCTTGAGCAAGCACAAGCCCAGGATGAGACTAAGGCTCAGATAAGAAGGAAAGGACCTTGCACTTCACATTTGCCTTCAGCTGTTACTCTTGATAGGGGGGCTAACCTATAAAGGCACCAGTCAACTCAGAGCCAATTTGCAAAGACTGTGAAATTTTTTGGCTCTCTTTGTTTTTGTTAGTTCCTGGCACACAAGGAAATCTCTGTCATATCAATATCTGGATACAAAGTTAAGGAACCAAGACAGCTCAGGGACTAAATTCCAGAGTTAACAATTTTAACCATAAAGTGCACAACAAAAGATTACAAGATAAAAAATGTAACAGGATATGTTGGCTCATCAGAAGGAACAGTATAAAAATCCATAAACAATCAACCAAGAACACAAGACTCTGGACATAACAGGCAAATAATTATATATATATATATACTCAATATGTTAAAGGAGATAAGGGAAAACACACAGAACTAAAGCATATCAGGAAAGCAATATTCAACAGTATGACAGGCTCAATAAATAGAAATTTTTAAAATGAACTACAGAGAAATCTTGGAGTTGAAAACCACAATATATGAAGTTAAAAATTCCCTAAAGGGAGAACCTAAGATGGCAGCTAGGAGAGACAGGGCAAAAAAACACCTCCGTGAAAAATACTAGATAAAAGCCAGAAAGTGACCCAGAACACCGGTTCCAGTGATGCACCAGCTGGACAAGGTCTGCTAAATCCAAAGGGACCATGCACTTGGTGAAACCGGGAGTCTGCTTTCTGAAACGAGTGAGTAAGCTTGCTGAATGTACGGCAGCCACACTGCGGAGTGGGGAAACCATGGGTTGGTGTTTGAAGGTGGACTAGTTCTTTTTTAAAAAACCCAAAAGCGGCTGCAGATACAGCAGTGGGAACCACACAGTGAAGTGCAGCAGGAATGGGCTGTGCGAATGCCTCAATATCTGGCGTGGAGGATAGCCTTTCGCGCACACACTTCTAATTGTCTCAGAGCGAGGAAGGCAGTGGTGAGCCAAAAGGGAAAAATAACCGTGCCCCTTACAGCCATCTTCCTGGTGGACTGGGAACACTCCTGCCCGGCGGAGGCACCACAGCCCAGAGCTGCGCCAAGGGACCCAGTGTGACAGAAAGTGTTTTCAGCAACACGTGCACATGCCACAATATCAGGCATGGACAGTAGCCTTTTGCACACCCACAGCTAATTGTCCCAGAGCTGGGAAGGCAGAGCTGTGTGAAAAGGGGCAGATTAATATGGCCCATACAGCCATCCTTACAGCAGACTGGGAACGCACCTACACGGCCTGGTGGCCCAGAACTTCCCTTGAGGGATGGCACAAACTTGTGACACAGCATAACCTTTCCTCAGCAGAGGCCCTAGAAGGCCACAGCTTGGAAGAGGGACCCACTTGGAAATCCCAGGGACCATACGCCAATACCAAGGACTTGTGGGTCAGTGGCAGAGACAATCTGTGGCGAGACTGAAATGAAGATTTAGACTCTTGCAACAGCCTTAAATCTCCAGGAACACCTGGGAGGTTTGATTATTAAAGCAGCCCTCCCTCCCTAACTGCCCAGACACACGCCCCACATTCAGGGCAGACAGCACCAACAACACACCCAAACTTGGTGCACCAGTTGGACCCCACAAGAATCAAACCCCACACACCACAAAGACAAAGTTGGGGAGAACTGACTTGAGGGGAATAGGTGACTCGCGAACGCTATCTACTGCTTAGTTAGAGAAAGTGTACGCCAACAAGCTGTAGATCTGACAAATCAGAGATTAGTCTTTGAATAATCCTACATGTCCTAAAAGAACCCTATCAAGTAAAGTAAATGCCAAGTGGCCAAAAACAACAGAAAATTTTAAAGCATATGAGAAAACCAGACGATATGGATAACCCAAACCCAAACACCCAAATCAGATCAGAGGAGACACAGTACTTGGAGCAATCAATCTAAGAACTAAAGACAAACAACAAGAGCATGGAACAGGATATAAAGGACATGAAGAAGACCCTAGAAGAGCATAAAGATGAAATTGCAAGAGTAAATTAAAAAATAGATGATCTTATGGAAATAAAAGAAACTGTTGACCAAATTAAAAAGATTCTGGATACTCATAGTACAAGACTAGAGGAAACTGAACAATGAATCAGCGACCTTGAGGGCCACAGAATGGAAAAGGAAAGAACGAAAGAAAGAATGGGGGAAAAAATCAAAAAAATCAAAATGGACCTCAGGGATATGATAGACAAAATAAAACGTCCAAATATAAGATGCGTTAGTGTCCCAGAAGCGGAAGAGAAGGGTAAAGGTCTAGAAAGAGTATTCAAAGAAATTGTTGGGGAAAACTTCCCCAACCTTCTACACAATATAAAGACACAAAGCATAAATGCCCAGCGAACTCCAAATAGAATAAATCCAAATAAACCCACTCCAAGACATATTCTGATCAGACTGTCAAATACTGAAGAGAAGGAGCAAGTTCTGAAAGCAGCAAGAGAAAAGCAATTTACCACATACAAAGGAAACAGCATAAGACTAAGTAGTGACTACTCAGCAGCCACCATGGAGGCGAGAAGGCAGTGGCATGACATATTTAAAATTCTGAGAGAGAAAAATTTCCAACCAAGAATACTTTTTCCAGAAAAATTCTCCTTCAAATTTGAGGGAGAGCTTAAATTTTTCACAGACAAACAAATGCTGAAAGAGTTTGCTAATAAAAGACCTCCCTACTTCAGATACTAAAGGGAGCCCTCCCGACAGAGAAAGAAAGAAAGGAGAGAGAGAGATGGAGAAAGGTTCAGTACTAAAGAGATTCAATATTGGTTCATTTAAGGACAATAAGAAAGAGAGGGAAAAAATATATCTGACAAAAATAAACCAAAGGATAGGATGGCTGATTCAAGAAATGCCTTCACAGTAATAACATTGAATGTAAATGGATTAAACTCCCCAATTAAAAGATGTAGATTTGCAGAATGGTTCAAACAATATGAATCATCAATATGTTGCATACAAGAGACTCATCTTAGACACAGGGACACAAAGAAATTGAAAGTGAAAGAATGGAAAAAAATATTTCATGCAAGCCACAGCCAAACAAAGCAGGAGCAGCAATATTAATCTCAGATAAAATAGACTTTAAATGCAAGGATGTTATGAGAGACAAAGAAGGCCACTACATACTAATAAAAGGGGCAATTCAACAAGAAGAAATAACAATCATAAATGTTTATGCACCCAGTCAAGGTGCCACAAAATACATGAGACAAACACTGGCAAAACTAAAGGAAGCAATGGATGTTTCCACAATGATTGTGGGAGACTTCAACACATCACTTTCTCCTATAGATAGATCAACCAGACAGAAGTCCAATAAGGCAATTGAAAACCTAAACAATCTGATAAATGAATTTGATTTTACAGACATATATAGAACATTACATCCCAAAGCACCAGGTTACACACTCTTCTCTAGTGATCACAGAACTTTCTCCAGAATAGACCATATATTGGGTCATAAAACAAGCCTCTAGAAATTAAAAAAAATGGAAGTTATTCAAAGCACATTCTCTGGCCACAATGGAATATAATTAGAAGTCAATAACCATCAGAGACTTAGAAAATTCACGGACAAGTGGATGTTAAACAACATACTCCTAAAATAAATGGTTTATAATGTAGAATGTAGGGGAACTAGCGATAGAGAACAATTAATGAAGGGGGAACGATAACCCAATAAGAATAGATAAGCTATCGTGGGTAAATTTAACGTTCTGGGAATGCCCAGGAATGACTATGGTCTATTAATTTCTGATGGGTATGGTAGGAACAAGTTCACAGAAATGTTACTATATTAGGTTATTTTCTTGGAAGTAAAGTAGTTATTTTAAGTTTGTTGTCCTTTTTCTTATTCCCTTGTTATGCTTTGTTTGAAACGTTTTTTTATTGTATATCTTTTTTAAAAAAATTTTTTGTTGATATAGTTAATTTAAAAAAAAAAGAGTTAATAATAATAATAATAAAAAACAATGAAAAAACAAATTCCCTAAAGGGTTTCAACAGAAGATTAGATGTAGCAGAAATAATCAGTGAACTCAAAGAAAAGACATCTGAAATAATTCAGGCTGAGGAGCCCAAAGAAAAAAGAATGAAAAAAAAAATTGAACAAAGTATATGGAAGAGATCTTTGGAACATCATAAAACATTATGGGAATCCCAAAAGGAGAAGAAATAGAGAAAGGAGGAGAAAGAATAGTCAAAGAAATAATGGCAGAAAACTTCCCAAATTTAATGCAAGACATGAAGATGTACATTCCAGAAGCCCAATGAACCCCAACAAAGATAAACTGTAAGATAATCGTACCCAGATACATAGAAGTCAAACTGTTGAATGCCAAGGAGGAGAGAGCTCCGAAAGCTTCAAGAGAAAAGCAACATGTGATGTGTTCAAGGGAGACCCAGTAAGATTAAGGCTTTAGTTCTTATCAGAAACCATGGAGGCAAGAAGGCAGAGGGATGAAATATTTGAAGTCCTGGAAGAGAACAACTGCTGACCCCAAATTTTATATCTGGTGAAACTGTCTAAAAATGAAGGAGTGATGAAGAAATTCCAAGACAAACAAAACTGAGGGAGTTTGTCAGCTAGAAGTAATGCTAAAGGGAGTTCTTCAGACTAAATTAAAGGACATTAGACAAGGAATCAAAGTAGCATAAATAAAGACCTCCAGTAAAGGTATCCGTATAGGTAATTGTAAGTGCCGGGACTATTGTATTGTATGTCTTATGTAACTCCACATTTTATTTCTTACAGTTTCCAAAATGTAAATGCATAAAAAGTAACAATAAATCCATGGTTTTTGACATACAATGAAAAATATGTAATTTGTAAAAAGGACAGAAAGGTGAGGATTCTGAGGCTATAGGAACAGTGTGTGACTATGTTATTGAAGTTAAATTGTTATAAAATCAAATGTGACTATTATAGATTTATATGAAATATAAGCCCCATGATAAACACAAAAAATATATATTAAAAATATATAGAGAAAGAAATGAGAAGGGACTCAAAATGGTACACCACAAAAAAATCAAATAAATCTGAAAGTAGGAATTAATGGGAAAATTGAGGGGCAAAAAAGGTATAAAACTTACAAAGACCAAATAGAAAAATGGTGGAATAAAGTCCTGCATTATTGGTAGATACTTTAATGTAACTAGATTACACTCCACTGTCAAAAGGCAGAGATAAGGGCAGAGATTGGCAGGGAATTGATAAAAAAGCATGAACCAACTATATGCTGTTTTCAAGAGACCTTAAATTCTATGATACTAGTAAGTTCAAAGTAAAAAGGTGAAAAACAAAATACCATGCAAATAGTAAACAAAGAGATCTGGATAACTATACTAATATCGTATAAAATACACTCTATGTCAGAAAATGTTATGGAGGACAAAGGAAAAAAGGTCAATTCAACAAGAAAGCATAATAATTATGAATATATATTCACCTTTGAATATATGAAGTGAATATTGACAGAATTGAGGGGTTAAACAGACAGTTCTACCTTAAGTGTAGGAAACTTCAATATCCCACTTTCAAAAAGTGGTCAGAACATCTAGACAGAAGATCAGTAAGTAGACTGAAGACTTGAATGCTACTATAAACCAACTAGACTTAAGAGACACACATTAACATTTGAGCAACAATAGCAGAATACACATTCTTCTCCTAGTATATATGGTTCAGTCTCCAGGGTAGACCACAAAACAAATCTCAATACATTTTAAAAATATTGGATCCATGCAGTGTATATTCTCCAACCACAATGAAATGAAGCTAGAAATCAGTAACAGAGGGGGAACTAGAAAGTAACAAATGTGTAGAAATTCAACAACAGACTCTTAAACAACCAATGGGTCAAATATCAAATCAAAAGGAAAATTAGTAAATATCTTGAGGCAAATGAAAATGAAAATAAAGCATATGAAAACATATTATAAGATGAAGTTAAGGCAGTGCTGAGAAGGAAATTTATAGCTCTGTAGGCTTACATTTAAAAGGAAGTAAGAGCTCAATCAGAACTAAACACACAAATGAACTGTCTAGAAAATGAAGAGAAAAATAAACCCAAGGAGAGCAGTTAGAAAGAAATAATAAACAGTAGAGTGGAGATACATGAAAGATAAAATAAATTAAAAAATAAAACTAAAACCAACAAAACCAAAAGTTGGTACTTTGGAAAGATCATTAAATAGACAAACATTTAACTAGACTGACAAAGAAAAACGAGAGAAGTTGCAAATAACTAAAATAAGAAATGAAAGGGAGGCATTAGTACTGACTCCACAGATATAAAGGATTATAAAAGCATATTATGGACAAGTTTTTATCAACAAATTAAATTACCCAGATAAAATGGACAAAATCCTAGAAAACTCAAACTAAATACACTGATTCTAGAATAGAAGATCTTAAAGACAAAAGACCAATAACAAATACTGTTTAAATCAGTAATCAGAAACTTCCCAGCAAAGAAATCCCAGGACCAGATGTCTTCCTTGATGAATTTTACCAAATGTTCCAAGAAGAATTAATACCAACTCCATTCAAACTCTTCGAAAAAATTGAAGAGGTGGGAAACCTTCCTAACTCATGCTATGAGGCTAATATAACCCTTATAAAAATGCCAGTTAAAGATACCTCAAGAAAATAAAGTTAAAGATCAATATCCCTTATGAATATAGATGCAAATATTCCTCAAAAAATATTAGCAGACTAAATTCAATAGCACATTAGAAGAATTATAAACCATATCAAGTGGGATTTATCCCAGGTATGAAAGTGTTGTTCAACAAAAGAAAATTAGTTAATGAAATGCACCACATTAACAAAAAAAGGAAAAAATACAATGATCTTAATTGACGCAGAAAAAATATTTGACAAATCTAGCAACCCTTCTTTGTAAAAACCTTTAGAAAATTAGGAATAGAAGAAAACTTCCTCAACATGATAAAGGACATATATGAAAAACCCACCGCTAACATCATGCTCAATGGTGAAAGACTGAAAGCTTTTCCTCAAAGATCATAAATAAGAAAAGGATGCCTACTGTCACCAGTGTTATTGAACATTGTGCTGCAGGTTCTAGCCAGACCAAATAGGCAAGAAAAGGAAATAAAAGGCATTCAAATTGGAAAGGAAGAAATAGACATTCCCTATTTGCAGACAACATAATCCTATATATAAAAAAATCCACAACAAAGCTCCTAAATAAAACAAACAAACAAAAAATTCAGCCAAGTGGCAGGATACAAGATCAACACGGAAAAATCAGTAGTGTTTCTATACACTAGTTCTGAACAATATAAAGATGAAATCAAGGGGAAAAATCCTTTTACAATCCCTTTAAAACTAGTAATACATTTAACCAAGGATCTAAAATATTTATACATGTAAATATACAAAACATTGCTAAGAGAAATCAAAGATCTAACTAAATGGAAGGACATTCCATATTCATGGATTGGATGACTAAATATTTTTAAGGTGTCAATTCTACCCAAAGCAATTTAGAGATTCAATGTAATCCCTGTCAAAATTCTAATAGCCTTCTTTACAGAAGTAGAAAAGCCAGTCATCAAATTTTGTGGAAAAATGAGGGGGCCCAGATAGCCAAAACCATCTTCAAAAAGAAGAACAAAGTTGGAGCACAGTGATCAAAACAGCATGGTACTGGCATGAGGACAGGCACATTCATTTGAGAATACAGAAATAAAACCCTCACATCTATGGCCAATTAATTTTTGACAAGAGTGCCAAATCTCCTCAATGTGGGAAAGATTAGTCTTATAAGCAAATGGTACTGGGAAAAGTCGATGTTCATGTGCAAAAGAATGAAGGTGAGCCCCTACCTCACACCATATAAACAAACCAACTCAAAATGGATCAAAGACCTAAATATAAGAATTACAACTACTAGAACATAACATAGGGAAACATTATCAGAACCTTGTGTTATGTAGTGGTTTCTTAGACTTAACACCAAAAGCATAAGGAGCAAAAGAAAAAAGTAGACAAATGGGACTTCATCAAAATTAAAAACCTTTGTGTATCAATGGACTTCATGAAAGTAAAAACACATCCTCCTAAATAATAGAAAATGTTTGGAAACCACATATCCAGTAAGGGTTTAATATCCAGAATATATAAAGAAATCCTACAACTCTAAAACAAAAAGACAAACACCCAATGAAAAAATGGACAAAAGTATTGAATAGACATTTCTCCAAGGAAGATATACAAATGACAAAAAAGTACATGAAAAGATGTACATGAAAAGTACATGAAAAGATCCACATCATTAGTCATTGGGGAAATGCAAATCAAAATCACACCACACCATCTCACACCCACTAGAATGGCTACTGCTTAAAGAAAAAAAAATAGAAAATCACAAGTATTGGACAGCCTGTGGATAATTAGGAACACTCATTCACTGTTGGTGAGAATGTGAAATGGTGCAGCTACTATGGAAAACAACTTCTTCAGAAAGTTAAGTATTACCTTATGACTCAGCAAACTCACTTTTATTTATATGTCCTGAAGAAATGAAAGCAGGGACTTGAACAGATATTTGCACACTGATGTTCATAGCAGTATTATCCACAATTGCCAAAAGGTGGAAGCAACCCAAGTGTCCATCTACAGAAGAACAGATAAACACAATGTGCTGTATTTATACAATGGAAAATTATTCAGCCATAAAAAAGAATGAAGTTCTGATACATGTGACAAAATGGATGAACCTCAAAGAAATCATGTTAATTGAAATAAGCCAGACATAAAGGGTAAATATTGTATGATTTCGCTGATAAGATATAATTATAATAAGCAAATTCATAATCAGAAACTAGAATATAAGTACTGGGGCTGGAAGGCAAGAGTGGATAGGGAATGGAGAGTAAATGCTTAATTGGTACAGAATTTCGGCATGGGGTGATGGAAAAGTTTAAGTAATAGATGGTGGTGATGGTAGTACAACCTTGTGGATGTAATTAATGCCACTGAATTATATTTTAGAATGTAGCTAAAAGGGGAAGTTTTAGGTTTTATGTATGTCATTAGAATAAAATTTTTAAATAATCCATAAAACTGTATAACACAGTGAACCCTAATATAAAGTATGGACTTTAGTTAACAATATAACTTTAATAATGTTGTTTTATCAATTATAACAAATTACCACACTAATATAAAATGTATGACATTGCCCGACTTCACTTCATCTCAAGAGTTCCAATATTACTTTTGTTTTCATTGTTAATTGGGATGGCTTTTTACCCAGAGTTCTTCTCCCCACAGGTGTCCTATTGTTAAAGAGAACAGAAACAGAACACTGAGTTTGATTTTAATGTTCTCTTTAAAATGCTAATAATTATGTCTGACTTATTGCAGTAGTTTCCTTGTCAGAGTTAACTCCCTTGAGTGCCTCTAAATTGTAAGTGGTTTGCAAAAACAAGGATCACCTGATTACCTTTGTGGCCCATTGCTAATGCAGTTATGTGTCTCTTCTGGACCTGTCCTTTGGAGCACTTCCCAGACACAAGCACGTGTTGGTCTATACTGAACCCATCTGTACACCATTTGCTTTTATCCTCTTTGACAACACATGGCTCTCATTGTGACTATAGAATCTTCTTTACCAGTTTTCGTAATTATTCTTGTAAGACTGAGCTTGGAAATGTTCCCAGGGATTAGCATGATGTTCTTGTCAGGAAGTTTGGAGATGCATTTGCTAAAGCTGTACATGAAAAATTTCTAGAGTCTTATAAAAAAAACTACCTTGATTTTCATATCACCCATTCAATGTCATATAAGGTCAGCTGAATTAAAGTACAGAGTGTGTAAACAGATGACTACAACCTTTATTAAGCAACTATGTGTATCTCTCTCTCTCTCTCTCTCTCTATATATATATATATATATGGTTCCCTCAATGCCTATCATTGTGAATATGACATTCCTGTCATTTTCTGAATATTTGCACTCATTTTTCTATATTAGAAAAATAAAATCTCTCACTCTTTTCTATCTACTGCCCACTACTCTCTTATTCTCTTCCTTTGCTCATTTCTAACTTCTGGATGAAGCGGTGGGCATCCTTTGCCTACACTTCTTTACCACCTACATCCACCTGGACCTCCAGTCGTTAGTTTCCTACCTGAACTGCTCTGGTGAACTGCACCCAAAGTCACACTTGCTTTTCTTTATTTACCGAAGAATTATCTCAAATACTTAAAGAGAAACTGTTCCAGTTTGCTAATGCTGCTATTATGCAAAATACCAAAAATTGATTGGCTTTTATAAGGGAGATTTAGTAACTTACTAATTTACAGTTCGTAAGTTACAAATTTACAGTTCTAAGGCCAAAAAAGTGTCCAAACTAAGGCATCAACAAGAGGATACCTTCACTAATGAATGGCTGATGGCGTCTGGAACACCTCTGCCAGCTGGGAATGCATATAGCTGGAAGGCACGCTGCTGGCATCTGCTGTTCCTTTGCTCCCAGGTTGTGTTTCAGCTCCTCTCTCTCAGCTCCTGTGTGTCCTTGCTTCTTTCTCCCAGGGCATTTCTCTTGAAGAGTCTGGGAGTCCTCTCAGCTTCTCTGAGGCAAACTCTGGACTTCATGTCTTAGCTTATCATCCCCAAATGTCCTTCTGTCTGCATCTCCAAGTTATCTCTGTCACTGCCTGTGTTGGCTCTTGAGCTCTCTTAATTACTCCAGTGAACTAATCAAGACCCATCCTGAATGGGTGGGGTCACATCTGCATGGAAATAATATAATCAGAGTTCTCACCTACAGTTGAGTGGGTCACATCTACATGGAAACAATCAAAAGTTTCCACCCAACAAGATTGTGTTACAAGATCGTGGCTCTTCTGGGGTCCATAACAGTTTCCAACCAGCATAGAAACGAACCCAAGTTTTACATAATCTCTTCCTGAAAACACAAGAGGATGCAACACTTCCCAACTCATTTTATAAAGCCATTGTTACCCTGATACCAAAACTAGATAAAGACAGTACCAAAAAATAAAACTGCAGTTCAGAAACTCCCATGAACTTAGATGCAAACATCCTCAAAAAATATGAGCAAACAAAATTAAATATATATATGTATATATGTGTACATATGTATATATATACATGTATATATATATACATATATATATATATAAAGGATTATATACCATGACCAAGTGCAATTTATTTCAGGTATGTAAGACTAGTTGATCATTTGAAAATCAATCAATGTAATACATCATATCAAAAAGCTAAAGAAGAAAAATCATTTGATACTATCAATCAATGCAGAGAAAATACTTGAAAAATCCTATTCATGATAACTCTCTCAGAAAAATAGGAATAGAGGGGAATTTTTCAACTTGATAAAGAGTGTCTCCAACATCCCTACAGCTAACATTATAGTAAATGGTGAAAGAATCAATTTTTCCCCCAAAGTCAGGAACAATAACGATGTCTGCTCTCATCACTCTTATTCAGGATAGTCTGGAAGTTCTTGCCAGTGCAGTAAGGCAAGAAGCACAAGACACAAAAGAATATGTAAATAAATCATACTTCATGCAGATTAAGTTTTGTGCTTCAAAGAATACCATCAAGAGAATGAAAAGGCAACCTGTTTAATGGGAGAAAATACTTGAAAATCATATATCTAATAATAGACTTGAATTCAGAATATATAAAGAACTCTTAAAATGCAAACAATGAAAAGACCAATAACCCAATTTAAAAATGGGAAGAGATTTTGAATAGACATTTCTCTAAAGAGCTATATAAATGGCCAGTAAGCACATGAAGAGATGCTTATCATTAGCCATTAGAGAAATGCAAATCAAAACCACCTTGAGATACCACTTTGCACCCACCAGAATCACTGTTATTATAACCACCACCACCACCACACACATGCACAGAAAATAACAAGCATTGGCAAAGATGTGGAGAAATTGGACCCACACAATTGTAATCAGAATGTAAAATGATGCAACCACTTTGAAAAACAGTTTGGTAGGCCTTCAAAAAGAACATATGTTCCCATGCAAACTTGTACATGAATATTTCCTAGCATCATTATTCATAACAGCCAAAAAGAGAAAACAACCCTAATATCCATCCACTGATGAATGGATAAATAAATGTAGTGTGTCATACAATGGAATATTATCCATACATAAAAAAAGAATGAGGTACTCATGCCTGGTACGGTATGGACGAACCTTAAAAACATTAAGGTAATTGAAAGAAATCAGACACAAATGATCACATGGTGTATGTTTCCATTTATATGACATTTTGAGAATAGGCAAATTTATAGAGACAAAAAGTATTAGTGGTTCCCAGAGCTTGGGAGAAGTGGCAGTGGGGAGTACTAATGAGTATCAGATTTTGTTTTGGGGGAGGGGAGTGATGAAAATATTCTTGAATTAGATATTGTTGATTGCTGACAACTCTGAATATAATAAAACCACTCCATTATACATTTAAAAAAATTAATTCAAAAATTTAAAAAGATGACATGGTTAGTGTTCAATAAATGGTTTTCCCTAAAAAAATAAAAGAGCGTGGAATTAAAAAAAAAGATGTCTGTTTCAAAAACCTTACTTTATTATAAAACCTGAATGTATACTTATTTAACAGTTTTGATGTAGGCTTTAGATTTTCTGTCTAAATATTGCTCTAATGGCTGGAATTCTTTCACATCTTTGCTGAATAAATTCTATCAATAATGCGCCATCTACACCTACCAGTTATAAGACCTTTAAAACGGAGCAAGAATTGAAAGCCACTTGTAAATTACTCTCAGTTCCTCATCCTTTGGAATTAATATTTTTCCTAATCCTTCATCAATATCTTTTCCAAGCCAACCTAAAAAAGGCAATTTTTTTTTTCTCATGCCGGATCGTTTTCGGTAAGTTCTTTCAAAACACTTAACTTACTTACCTTGCTTTTGATAGCTATAACCCTTTATTTTCACGATCCTATTTAATCAATCTGTACTCTAAAGAAATTATATAATTAAATTGAATGTTCAAAAAGGCATAAAAAAGCAAACATATCAAATAGTGGGAAGGGAAAAACGGAGCTTTAATCATTTTGTTTTGCTAATAAAGAATTCCAACATATACACTTCACTCCTTGAATATGCATTGCTCATGGGTAGGGTGCTGGGAACTTCAGTGGTGCTGGGTGTGGGCGCTGAAGCCAGCTTAATTTGAATTCTGGCTCCACTACTTACTAGCTGTGTGATTTGGCTGAGTTACTTAACCTTTTTTTTTTTTTTTTCCCACCTGCGCACACCAGCGCTGTTTAATGGGCGCCTGCGTGCCGAGTGCTCGCCCATGAGGCCAGAACTACAAGAGATAGGTCTCGGCCCCACTACTGCCCTCAACTCAGAGCCGCCGCAGCACGCCGAGGGCTCGCACCCAGGTGAAGAAGGCTGGAAAGCTAGCCCTGTCGGAGGACCTGCACCCCTTCCCCGGCGCAGCAAACGGCAAGAGGACACTTTACAAGGGTAAGTCGCCGCAAAAAATGCTCTTACAAGGACAAAAAAACTTAAAAGAGGAAATGGGTGTTGCTAAAATCAAAGTGTATATACACTCAGTGTTAAGTAAAAATACTGCATTAAAAAAAAAAAACACCTTAAAAAAGGGTGAGCTTCAAGAGGCTCTCGTGTGGCGTGCCTGTAGTGCTTTGGGGGACCGTGTGGCAGAGGGGTGGGGGTGCCCGCTGCAGGCCCTGGAAGAAGGGCACGTCCTCCCGGTGCGGGCCCCGGCTGCAGGCGGCGGGGGCTAGTGGTGGTAGATCCGGTCGAGCAGGCCCAGCTCACGCACTAGTGACTGCCTTCCTCCACGGTGGCCTGGGAGTGCGGGGAGGACTGCCAGCGGCCAGGCCGGCGGGGTCTGGCAGCCGCCACACGGGGCCTTGCAGTGCTAGATGAAGACCGTGTCCTGGGTGAGGTCGCCCAGGAGCGCCAGCTCGCTGCGGTTCAGGGCCGGGCGCTCTGGTTGTACACGCGCAGGATCCAGGCGTTCATCGGCTTGTTGGGGTTTTGCCACAGGTGTCCCGAGATGGCCCGCAGCGCGGTGTGGCTGTATTGACAGTCCCCCGGGTCATCGCGGCAGGCGCCGGTGCTAGCTCGGCCATGGCCCCACTGGCGCCACGCGAAGAGTACAGAGGGGAGGGCAGGGGTCTGTGAAGACAGACCAAGGAGCAGCGTTTAGAGACGAGGGCCACACTCCCTCTGGCACCTCCCCAGGACGGGGGCCCCTCAGTACTTAACCTTATTAACCTTTGTTTTCTCCTCTATAAAATGGGATAAAAATATACATAGGAGAATTAAATGAGTTGATTACATGTAAAATACATAAAAAGGTGTTTGGCATATTGCAAGATATCAATTAACATTTAAGAAAAAAAGTGGCAGAACTTCTGCCTTGAGAGTTCTGGAATTTATGTTCAAATGGAGAATCAAAGAGCTACTAAGACTATGCCTTTTTATTTCTTAACTGTTGCTTACTGGATGATATCATATGATAAAACAAAGTGGGATAGTTGAAATAACTGGCAAAGTAGTGGAATGAAATGTATTTTGCCTCTAACCTTCTTTAGGAAGCCAAACAAATGAAGCATGTGATTCTCATTGGCCACACTTGAACTCTATCTCAGGAGCTGCATTTGATTCACTATGGTAAACTGGTGCAGGGCAGAGAATCACCAGCCCCCCTATGCTATGTTATAGTTGATTGCAGCAACAAATACGCATTTAGGCTTTCTTTCTTTCTCTCAGGCATTAGAAACTTGGGTTGAAAGATGAGTATTTGTCTTAACAATAGACTGAGAAGATAGGTAAACTGGTGAGTTATGAAGCAACCACGTTCTACCATTATCTGGAGAAGCTGGAAAAAGCAGTTGATTGAGAGAAGAATTAACAAATGTCCACATAGAGACAGAAATGCATGACAATGCATTCTGAAAGAGAGGGAGAGAAACTGCTTTTATTCCCAAGTGCTTTCCACATAAAGACTCTAGTCTTTTAAGAAACTGAGTGCATTTATTGTCCTTTCTGTATTAGTTATAACAACTTTCCCCCTTTTCTAAAGCTAGTTTGAATAAGTATTTGTTGTTCTCAACCAAAAGAGCTTTGACTAAGAACATCCATTGTTTCCCATGGAGGAGATGGTTAAATTGGTAACTCCCTGTGGTCAGACCTCCTCAAGCAAATAAAATGGAGGAGAAGCAATTGTGTGGGAAATTCCAAGAAAAAACAGCTGAAATAATTGAGCTAGAAGAAAAGAGAGGAAGAGAGAGAGAAACCATGTTTTCTAAGTTTTATCAGGCAGTTGCCTACATATGAGATTTAATTTTCCTCCTGGATGCCAGTTCATGTATACCTCTGGAATCAGAAGTCCTTAGATGTATTGTGAAGTAGGTCCTATATTTAGATAAGATTTCATCCATCGTAGTTAAGCTAAAATCTCCCTGATTAAAGTGTTGGCTTTGAGTAAGAATTTATAGAGCCGAAAGCTCAGAGGACTTCTGTGAAGACTAATTGATGGTGGTGGGCATGCGCCTCCTCCCACAGAGTTCTCTGTGCTACCCAGAGCCACAAAAGGCTCTCATGCTACACCAGAATGTTGAACTAGATCTTAATGCCAAACCTTCCAGACCTGTAAGAACTTTCCCAGGGTTGGAGAGTCCTCTTGACAAATGAGGCTTTGGAAGCCTTTTAACTTTACAACTGTGGCAGCCCGGGGTCAGCATCCCACCCCTTCACTTAGGGAAAAGGGTGGAGTCTTGAGCAGGCAGCTGCAGTGTGACCAGAGCACAGACATTGAAGGTCATTGAGCCTAATCACTGTTGGTAATCATCTTTCAGAAGACTCAGCTGAGACTTCTTTGTAACCAAATCTACCTGGGCTCTGCTGAGCTATATAAGGCACTCCTCTTCCTCATTTGTGCAGATCATTGTTTTCCATCTCCAAACTGGCAGCCATTGGGAAAACTCCTCTTATAAGTCAGTCCCTATTAAAATTAATGGGGAACTTTTTGCCTGATGTGTTGGATGGTCTTGGGCTTGAGTCAGGCTGGAGAAACCACCTGGTTCTGCTCATTTTTGCGATTTGCGTTTCCCAAGGACTCACCAATTCATTCATTCTACAAATGTTTATTAAGCAACCACTAAGTGGCCATTTCAGAGATACATCACTAAGAGGGAGGTATGAAAGACAAACTTTCTCTCAAGGAATTTGTGTCAAGTTTCAGAAAAATAGAGATATAACTGCAGTAAAATTGTCAAGATATATATGAGCTTGAGTGCTTTAAAGCAGAGAAGAAGGGCACCTGCCTCATTTTGTATAGCGCTGGGGAAGTGCGAGTTTTTTGAGAGAGATAAATCATGAATGAGTTTTTATTCCAATCAGAGGAAATACTATGTGAGAAAAGCCATGAAGGGGTAATATAACATAGCATAGGGGATTTGGGAGTAGAGTGGGAGTGGTAAAACTAGACTGGTGCTGAAAGCTGTGGTGAGGTCTGAAAAGGATTTATAAATTATGCTTAGGAATTGAGATTTTTTTCTTGAAGACATTGAAGACATAATGAAGGCTTTAAACAGAGACATGACATGTTCAGATTTCATATGACATTTATTCTTTTCATTTTCAATAGTCAGGAAAAATAACAGCTATCATGTTTTCAGAATCTATGTTACTAGACTCTGGGCAGAATAATGAATGTACACAACAAATTAAGCAAGGAAGTACACAAATGTTTATTAAATTTCACAGGTTTGTCCAGACAATATGTTTTGGAACGAGAATTGAAATCTATATATGAGATCATGTCCTTTCCATTGTACCATCTGCTTCCTAAACTAGAATTCAGTTTTAATTAAACTCCACTTCCTCTTTAATAACTGGCACAGGTCTTTGTGCTCAGATAGAACTCAAAGCCATTTTCCATCATCACAAAATCACCAAGAGAGAGAATGTCCTCTTAGTGTTATGTCATTACTTATGTACAATGCCCCCCTCCCCCAGGGAAAAAAAATGTTTATATGCCTATATTATAAAACTTCATCATCTTCTATTAGACTTTATTTTATTTGAGGGTAGGAAATATGGTTTAATTATCTTTCATAATATTAAAGATGCAAAATTTATTACTGCATGCTAGGCAGTTCACGTGTGTGTTTAATACTCGATTCAACCCTTTGAAGCATTATTTTCACTTTAAAGATGAGGAAACTAAGGTAGCAAATGGGTCTGAATTGTCCAAAGTCAATCATCAATTAAGTGATGTATTCATGATCTGATGGCAGACTGCATGAATTTCTATTAGGCCATCATCTTAGTTAGCTCGGGCCGTCATAACAACATGCCGTATGTTCTAGTTTGCTAATGGTGCCGGAATGCAAAACACCAGAGATGGATTGGCTTTTATAAAAGGGGGTTTATTTGGTTACACAGTTACAGTCTTAAGGCCATAAAGTGTCCAAGGTAACACATCAACAATAGGGTACCTTCACTGAAAGATGGCCAATGGCGTCTGGAAAACCTCTGTTAGCTGGGAAGGCACGTGGCTGGCGTCTGCTCCAAAGTTCTGGTTTCAAAATGGCTTTCTCCCAGGACATTCCTCTCTAGGCAGCAGTTCCTCAAAAATGTCACTCTTAGTTTTACTTGGGGTATTTGTCCTCTCTCAGTTTCTCCTGAGCAAGTCTGCTTTCAATGGCCATCTTCAAACTGTCTCTCATCTGCAGCTCCTGTGCTTTCTTCAAAGTGTCCCTCTTGGCTATAGCTCCTCTTCAAAATGTCACTCACAGCTGCACCGAGTTTCTTCTGTTTGACAGCTCATTTATATGGCTCCACTGATCAAGGTCCACTGTGAATGGGTGGGGCCACGCCTCCATGGGAATGATCTCATCCGAGTTATCACCTATAGTTGGGTGCGGCACATTTCCATGCAAATAACCTAATCCAAATGTTCCAGCTTAATCCCCACTAATATGTCTGCCCCACAAGATTGCATCAAAGAATATGACTTTCTCTGGGGGACATAATGCATTCAAACTGGCACACCATACCACAAACGAAATGGCTTAAAACAACAGAAATTTATTATTTCACAATTCTAGAGGCTAGAAGTCTGAAATCTGTAAGGAGGATCCTTCTTTGCGTCTTTCTAGCTTGTGGTGGCTTGCCAGCAACCCTTGGGCTTCAATCTGTGCTTCAGTTGTCATATGATATTCTCTCTCTCTTTAACTGTGTCCAGTTCTCACCTTCATATAAGGACACCCTAATCCAATTTGACCTCATCTAATCGTATCTTCAAAGACCCTATTTCCAAATAAGGGCTTCTTCACAGGACTGGGGGTAAGACTTGAACATATCTTTCTGAGGGACACAATTCAACCTGCAACAGCTTTCATCTTTGTTTCACCATGTTTGATATATGTTAAGCATTCAGTAATTAATTTTTGATAAATGAATGAATGATCAAATCTAACATTTTTTTATCTTCATTTTATTGAGATATATTCACACACCATGCAGTCATACAAAACAAATCGTGCATTCAGTTGTTCACAGTACCATTACATAGTTATACATTCGTCACCTAAATCAATCCCTGACACCTTCATTAGCACACACACAAAAATAACAAGAATAATAATTAAAGTGAAAAAGAGCAATTGAAGTAAAAAAGAACACTGGGTACCTTTGTCTGTTTGTTTGTTTGTTTCCTTCCCCTATTTTTCTACTCATCCATCCATAAACTAGACAAGGTGGAGTGTGGTCCTTATGGCTTTCCCAATCCCATTGTCACCCCTCATAAGCTACATTTTTATACAATTGTCTTTGAGATTCATGGGTTCTGGGTTGTAGTTTGATAGTTTCAGGTATCCACCACCGGCTACCCCAATTCTTCAGAACCTAAAAAGGGTTGTCTAAATTGTGCGTAAGAGTGCCCACCAGAGTGATCTCTCGGCTCCTTTTGGAATCTCTCTGCCACTGAAGCCCATTTCATTTCCTTTCACATCCTTCTTTTGGTCAAGAAGACATACTCCGTCCCACGATGCCAGGTCCACATTCTTCCCCGGGAGTCATATTCCACGTTGCCAGGGAGATTCACTCCCCTAGGTGTCTGATCCCACGTAGGGGGGAGGGCAGTGATTTCACCTTTCAAGTTGGCTTAGCTAGAGAGAGAGGGCCACATCTGAGCAACAAAGAGGCACTCGGGAGGAAGCTCTTAGGCACAATTATAGGGAGGCCTAGCCTCTCCTTTGCAGCAACCGTCTTCCCAAGGGTAAAACCTATGGTAGAGGGCCCAACCCATCAAACCACCAGTCCCTTATGTCTGTGGTCATGTTAGCAACCATCGAGGTGGGGTAAGCCAATACCCCTGCATTCTCCACAGGCTCCTCAAGGTAGCTCTACATATTTTTTTCCTTGATTTTTTTTTTTTAACTTTTCCTTCTTTTTTAAATCACCTGTATGAAAAAAAAATTTAAAAAAAAAACATACAATAAAAGAACATTTCAAAGAGACCATAACAAGGGAGTAAGAAAAAGACAACTAACCTAAGATAACTGCTTTACTTCCAACATGTTCCTACTTTACCCCAAGAAAGTTACCTAATATAGCAACATTTCTGTGAACTTGTTCCTACTATATCCATCAGAAATTAACAGACCATAGTCATTCCAGGGCATCCCCAGAACGTTAAATAGCTTATCTGTTCTTCTTGGATTATTGTTCCCCCTTCCTTAATTGCTCTCTATTGCTAGTTCCCCTACATTCTACATTATAAACCATTTGTTTTACATTTTTCAAAGTTCACATTAGTGGTAGCGTATAATATTTCTCTTTTTGTGTCTGGCTTATTTCGCTCAGCATTATGTCTTCAAGGTTCATCCATGTTGTCATATGTTTCACGACATCGTTCCTTCTTACTGCCGCGTAGTATTCCATCGTGTGTATATACCACATTTTATTTATCCACTCATCTGTTGAAGGACATTTGGGTTGTTTCCATCTCTTGGCAATTGTGAATAATGCTGCTATGAACATTGGCGTGCAGATATCTGTTCGTGTCACTGCTTTCCGACCTTCCAGGTATATACCGAGAAGTGCAATCGCTGGATCGAATGGTAACTCTATATCTAGTTTTCTAAGGAACTGCCAGACTGACTTCCAGAGTGGCTGAACCATTATACAGTCCCACCAACAATGAATAAGAGTTCCAATTTCTCCACATCCCCTCCAGCATTTGTAGTTTCCTGTTTGTTTCATGGCAGCCATTCTAACCGGTGTTAGATGGTATCTCATTGTGGTCTTAATTTGCATCTCTCTAATAGCTAGTGAAGCTGAACATTTTTTCATGTGTTTTTGGCCATTTGTATTTCCTCTTCAGAGAACTGTCTTTTCATATCTTTTGCCCATTTTATAATTGGGCTGTCTGTACTATTGTCATTGAGTTGTAGGATTTCTTTATATATGCAAGATATCAGTCTTTTGTCAGATACATGGTTTTCAAAAATTTTTTCCCATTGAGTTGGCTGCCTCTTTACCTTTTTGAGAAATTCCTTTGAGGTGCAGAAACTTCTAAGCTTGAGGAGTTCCCATTTATCTATTTTCTCTTTTGTTGCTTGTGCTTTGGGTGTAAAGTCTAGGAAGTGGCCGCCTAATACAAGGTCTTGAAGATGTTTTCCTACATTATCTTCTAGGAGTTTTATGGTACTTTCTTTTATATTGAGATCTTTGGTCCATTTTGAGTTAATTTTTGTGTAGGGTGTGAGGTAGGGGTCCTCTTTCATTCTCTTGGATATGGATATCCAACTCTCCCAGCCCCATTTGTTGAAAAGACCATTATGACTCAGTTCAGTGACTTTGGGGGCCTTATCAAAGATCAGTCGGCCATAGATCTGAGGGTATATCTCCGAATTCTCAATTCAATTCCATTGATGTATATGTCTGTCTTTGTGCCAGTACCATGCTGTTTTGACAACTGTGGCTTTATAATAAGCTTCAAAGTCAGGGAGTGTAAGTCCTCCCACTTTCTTTTTCTTTTTTAGAGTGTCTTTAGCAATTCGAGGCATCTTCCCTTTCCAAATAAATTTGATAACTAGCTTTTCCAAGTGTGCAAAGTAGGTTGTTGGAATTTTGATTGGGATTGCATTGAATCTGTAGATGAGTTTGGGTAGAATTGACATCTTAATGACATTTAGCCTTCCTATCCATGAACATGGGATATTTTTCCATCTTTTAAGGTCCCCTTCTATTTCTTTTAGTAGAGTTATGTAGTTTTGTTTGTATAGGTCTTTTAAATCTTTGGTTAAGTTTATTCCTAGGTACTTGATTTTTTTAGTTGCTATTGAAAATGGTATCTTTTTCTTGAGTGTCTCTTCAGTTTCTTCATTTCTAGCATATAGAAGCATTACTGACTTATGTGCATTAATCTTGTATCCCGCTACTTTGTTAAATTTGTTTATTAGCTCTAGTAGCTGTATCGTCGATTTCTCAGGGTTTTCCAGATATAAGATCATATCATCTGCAAACAATGACAGTTTTACTTCTTCTTTTCCAATTTGGATGCCTTTCATTTCTTTGTCTTGCCGGATTGCCCTGGCTAGCACTTCCAGCACAATGTTGAATAACAGTGGTGACAGCGGGCATCCTTGTCTTGTTCCTGATCTTAGAGGGAAGGCTTTCAGTCTCTCACCATTGAGTACTATGCTGGCTGTGGGTTTTTCATATATCTTTATCATATTGAGGAAGTTTCCTTCAATTCCTACCTTTTGAAGTGTTTTTATCAAAAACGGATGTTGGATTTTGTCAGATGCTTTTTCAGCATCTATTGAGATGATCATTTGATTTTTCCCTTTCGAATTTTTAATGTCTTGTGATACATTGATTGATTTTCTTATGTTGAACCATCCTTGCATGCCTGGAATGAACCCCACTTGGTCATGGTGTATGATTTTTTTAATGTGTCTTTGGATTCGATTTGCAAGTATTTTGTTGAGGATTTTTGCATCTATATTCATTAGGGAGATAGGCCTGTAGTTTTCCTTTTTTGTAACATCTTTGCCTGGTTTTGGTATTAGATTGATGTTAGCTTCATAAAATGAGTTAGGTAGTGTTCCCTTTTCTTCAATGTTTTGAAAGAGTTTGAGTAAGATTGGTGTCAGTTCTTTCTGGAAAGTTTGGTAGAATTCCCCTGTGAAGCCATCTGGCCCTGGGCATTTATTTGTGGGAAGCTTTTTGATGACTGATTGGATGTCTTTGCTTGTGATGGGTTGATTGAGGTCTTCTATTTCTTCTCTGGTCAGTCTAGGTTGTTCATATGATTCCAGGAAATTGTCCCTTTCCTCTCTGTTATCCAGTTTGTTGCCATACAGTTGTTCATAGTATCCTCTTATAATTTTTTTAATTTCTTCAGGATCTGCAGTTATGTCACCTTTTTCATTCATTATTTTGTTTATATGGATCTTCTCTCTTTTTGATTTTGTCAGTCTAGCTAGGGGCTTGTCAATCTTCTTGATCTTTTCAAGGAACCAACTTTTGGTGTTATTTATCCTCTCTACTGCTTTTTTGTCCTCTATGTCATTTATTTCTGCTTTAATCCTTGTTATTTCTTTTCTTCTACTTGGTTTAGGATTGGTTTGCTGTTCATTTTCTGGCTTCTTCAGTTGATCCATTAGTTCTTGATTTTGGCTGTTTCTTCCTTTATAATATATGCGTTTAGTGCTATAAATTTCCCCCTCAGCACTGCTTTTGCTGCATCCCATAGGTTTTGGTATGTTGTGTTCTCATTTTCATTTGTCTCTATATATTTAGCAATTTCTCTTGCTATTTCATCTTTAACCCACTGATTGTTTAGGAGTGTGTTGTTTAACCTCCAGGTATTTGTGAATTTTCTAAGTCGCTGATGGTTATTGACTTCTAATTGTATTCCATTGTGGTCAGAGGATGTGCTTTGAATAATTTCAATCTTTTTAAATTTATTGAGGCTTGTTTTATGTCCCAGCATATGCTGTATTCTGGAGAAAGTTCCGTGAGCACTAGAAAAGTATGTGTATCTTGGTGATTTGGGATGTAATGTTCTGTATATGTCTGTTAAATCTAATTCATTTATCAGATTGTTTAGGTTTTCAATTTCCTTATTGGTCTTCTGTCTGGTTGATCTATCTATAGGAGAGAGTGATGTGTTGAAGTCTCCAACAATTATTGTGGAAACATCCATTGCTTCCTTTAGTTTTGCCAGTGTTTGTCTCATGTATTTTGTGGCACCTTGATTGGGTGCATAAACATTTATGATTGTTATTTCTTCTTCTTAAATTGCCCCTTTTATTAGTATGTAGTGGCCTTCTTTGTCTCTCAAAACATCCCTGCATTTAAAGTCTATTTTATCTGAAATTAATATTGCTACACCTGCTTTCTTTTGGCTGTAGCGTGCATGAAATATTTTTTTCCATCCTTTCACTTTCAATTTCTTTGTGTCCCTGTGTCTAAAATGAGTCTCTTGTATGCAACATATTGACGGTTCAGTTTTTTTGATCCATTCTGCGAATCTATACCTTTTAATTGGAGAGTTTAATCCATTTACATTCAACGTTTTAACCATGAAGGCATTTCTTGAATCAGCCATCTTATCCTTTGGTTTATGTTTGTCATATATATTTTTCCCCTCTCTCTATTAATATCCTTTATTGTACCCATACTGAATCTCTTTAGTACTGAACCTTTCTCCAAGTCTCTCTGTCCTTTCTTTGTTTCTCTGTCTGTAGGGCTCCCTTGATTAACTCCAGTAGGGCAGGTCTCTTGTTAGCAAATTCTGTCAGCATTTGTTTGTCTGTGAAAAATTTAAGCTCTCCCTCAAATTTGAAGGAGAGCTTTGCTGGATAAAGTATTCTTGGTTGGAAATTTTTCTCACTCAGAATTTTAAATATATCATGCCACTGCCTTCTCGCCTCCATGGTGGCTGCTGAGCAGTCACTACTTAGTCTTATGCTGTTTCCTTTGTATGTGGTGAATTGCTTTTCTCTTGCTGCTTTCAGAACTTGCTACTTCTCTTCTGTGTTTGACAGTGTGATCAGAATATGTCTCAGAGTGGGTTTATGTGGATTTATTCTATTTGGAGTTTGCTGAGCATTTATGATTTGTGTATTTACAGTGTTTAGAAGATTTGGGAAGTTTTCCCCAATAGTTTCTTGAATACTCTTCCTAGACCTTTACCCTTTTCTTCCCCTTCTGGAACACCAATGAGTCTTATATTCGGACATTTTATATTATCTATCATATCCCTGATGTCCATTTCGATTTTTTCAATTTTTTCCCCATTCTTTCTTTTATGCTTTCATTTTCCATTCTGTCATCTTCCAGGTCACTGATCCGTTGTTCAACTTCCTCTAGTCTTGTACTATGAGTGTCCAGAATCTTTTTAATTTGGTCAACAGTTTCTTTAATTTCCATAAGATTACCTATTTTTTTATTTAGTCTTGCAATGTCTTCTTTATGCTCTTCTAGGGTCTTATTGATATCATTTGTATCCTGTACTATGGTCTCATTGTTCCTCTTTAGTTCTTTGAGTAGCTGCTCTAGGTGCTGTGTCTCTTCGGATCTTTTGATTTGGGTGCTTGGGCTTGGGTTATCCATATCGTCTGGTTTTTTCATATGCTTTATAATTTTCTGTTGTTTTTGGCCTCGTGGCATTTGCTGAGCTTGATAGGGTTCTTTTAGGATTTGTAGACCAATTGAAGTCCTTATCTCTAATTTATCAGATCTACAGCTTCGTGGAGTACACTTTCTCTAACTAACCAGCAGGTGGCGTCCACAAGCCACCTGTTCCCCACAAGCCAGTTCTCCCTGCTTTGCCTTTGTGGTGAGTGGGGGAGTGAGTCTTGTGGGGTCCAATTGGTGTACCAAGCTTGCGTGTGTAGTTGGTGTTGCCCGCCCTGTATATGGGGCGTGTTTCTGGGCAGTCAGGGAGGGGGGGTGGCTCTAACAATCAAATCTCCCTGGTGATCCTGGAGTTTTAAAGCTGCTGCAATAGTCTAATCCTTCAGTTCAGTCCTGCCACAGTTTGTCTCTGCCACTGACCCACAAGTCCTTGGTATTGGCGTATGGCTCCTGAGACTTGCGAGTGGGTCCTTCTTCCAGGCCGTGCACCCCCTGGTCCTCTGTTGAGGGATGACTTTGCTATGTCAGAGGTGAGTGCCATCCCCCCAGGGCAGTTCTGGGCTGCTGGGCTGTGTAGGGACGCTCCCAGTCTGCTGAAATGATGGCTGAATGGGGCTTTGTTAATTCACACTGCTCCACCTTCTCAACTCTGGGACAATCAACTGAGGTTGCAGGGAAAGCTAATGTCCATGCCCAGTTTTGTGGTGTGTGCCTGTTATTTGAAGCACTTCCATCACACTGGGTTGTCTGGGGCAGCTCTGGGCTATGGGGCTGGCGATGGGCAGGAGTGTTTCCTGTCCACCAGGATGATGGCTGTGAGCGGACACCCCCCTTTTCTTGGGAAGTTGTGGTGTTTAGTGAATTTTCTCAGCCACTGGATTATTGCCTTTTGTCTCAGAGCTCTCTTATTTCTGCTCTTGTCTTGCCCTGCCCAAATTGCAAGTGTTTGAAGCTTTCTGTATTGGGCTTCTTAGAGTAATTGTTTTAGAAAAAGAAAAAAGGATTTTAAAAAAAAAGGGCCCTCCTCAGAGATCTAATGGGTTATTGAAATGCTAAGAGAGAAAGCAATTAGGGCCATTAAGGAAAGGTCCACAGGGCAGAGAGATCAGCTTTTCTTCAGGATTTGCATATGAGCCTCAGGGCCTGAGCTCTGCCCTTCCCCTTTCTATGTTCACCAGGACTCCAAAACTCCTCCGCTTTTATTTTGGAGTTTTTCGTGCTGTTTTTTTCTATGCCTGTCTCCTCTCTGCTGGGCTGGCTGCTCTCAGATTCTCTGGTGTCTGGTCTCAGTCTGTCTATGGTTGGAGTTTGGATCAGTAGAATGAGTTTCTGATAAGGGCTGCCACTGCAGTTCTCCCTTCTACTTCCTGGAGCTGACAGCCCCTCCTCCCACGGGACTGAGCCTGGCAGGGAGGACTGAGCCTGGCCACAAAAACTTACAGATTTCACTGATCTCAGCAGTTCCACGTTTTCATGAGTGTTGTATAAAGTATGCCCAAAGTCAGATTGCTCTGTGGTGTCCAGTCCACGCGGTTCCTGGCTTTCTACCTACTTTCTTGGAGGAGTAACTAAAACATACAGCTCACCAGTCCACCATCTTGCCCCCTCTAACATATTTTTAATGAATGTCTCTTAAGTAATCTTTCTCCAAACAAAGTTGCCAGTATGATGTCTGCGATATCGAGACATATAAATGATTTAAATTAAATTCTAGTAAAAATGAACTTAATGCATATGAACAATATTGTGCAATGGAGTCTAAATCTGTGTTTTGCCAAATAACCAGATCAAATGTATGTCCTCTCTAATCATCAAGATTCTTCTTCTGAGCCTCCTGATTGTTGGGTATCCTATTCGTCAGTTCTGAAAGCACCAACCTGGTCAGACACTATTATTGAGGATACTTCAGACAGCATCTGGTTGTCTGTGCAGGTCTGTGCTGGGAGCGTGTAAAACTCTATGCAGACTTAGGTGCATTTTCTCATCAGTCTTCCAGACCATCACCCTCTTACTCTGAAACCACTTTCTTTTAGTTTCCCCTGTTTTATTTTCTAACATGCTTTTCTCCATCAACATGTCTTCACCATTTTTCTGGACCTCTGACCTTTTTGGTTTGGATTCGGCATCTACTGCTTAAGCCATCTCAACTTCTCTATCACAGCATTAGATGCCTGCTGTCCAGTTCCAGCCGTGTTCCCCACAAGGAGGAGAAGATGTGTGACTGGTCTGTCCCTAGGCCCTGGTGAGACCTCGATTTCACCTTCTCCGTTGTCCTGGCAGAGGAACCATATATATCATATATTGTTGTTGTTTATATCTTTCTGACAGCTAACTTACTCTATCAACAAATGTGAGAGTTAGTATTCAGCAAGGTGTAACACAGAGTCAAGGGACATAGTAGAGTAAGAATAAGCAGTTGAATTTTCCTTACTCTACTATTTGATGCATCCTGTGTCCCAGATCAGGATATACAAAGCAAGCAATGCCTGTCCTGCTTATCCACAGGCACTTTCTGGTTCAAATGGTATAACATATGTAAAGTCATTTTGAAAGCACCTTTTGGCAATAAAGCAAAAATGAAAGTTCAGAATCAGAATATTCAAGTAAAAGTACACTATTAATGGATCAGAAATCAATGAAGCGTATGTTCTTTTATATATTCAGAATACTTTTTTGTGAGTACTAAGATGAAAATTGAACTCTTTAAGTCAAATACAGAATTTTAAGAAATTAATAAAGTAAAAATAGGTTAAAAAGAAGAGTAAAAGAGACTACCTCCCCCATTAAATTAAATTTCAATTGGTAAGGACTTTTTTTTCTTGTATTGGTTTCAAAGTCTCTATATTTGTAGCACTATATATTGGAATATATAATGCTGATTGGAATTACTATCCACTCTAATGGATACTGATTGGAATTAGGCGTAACATAACAATCAATGAGAACTGAAAACACGTCAGTTTTTCTCTTTTTATTGATAGAAATAATGAATGTAACTTTGACTATGTGTAAACTTAGGACATTGCTTTAGCACAACATAATTCACCTTTTCCTTTTTATTAAATGCAGAGGATTATTTGAAAGGGGGATTTATCAAATAAAGATTAAGAATTCTAATAGCTAACATTGGGGTTTGCAGTGGTTCCAACTTGGTAAATAAGCACCTCTCTGAGCCTTTTAAGTAGTATTTGAGCTGAGTTAAGTTTATGAGTTCGCTATAAAATTATAATTTGGTTCTGGAGAGGAAACCTCATTTAGTAGCACTCAACAAACTAATATAGTGACCCTAAATCCCAACCTGACTGTTTAGTTATTATAACACACCACTATGAAGCCTATTAACAGGCCTAATTATGGCATCAATCACCTATCAGAACTTCAACAACCTTCCAGTAACTCTTTTTATGGCATTTTTAGCCATTTAATCTAATGCACGGGGGCCATATACAAATGAATTGGGTATTAGGGCCCTGATAACAGGAGGCCATTTGGCAGCATTGCCAGCTGCTGTGCTTTCACAAGCTCGTTGGGAAACAGAACAGAGTACCTTCTTAGAAGGACAGAGTTGAGCCAGAGCCGGTATCCATTCAATACCACACAATATGTTGCCAGATTTTTAGACCCATGCAGATATCCAAACAGAATAACACAGGTCAGTGGGCATTTCCAATTTATAAAGATTCCTTTTGGTTCAGTCTTTACTATCCAGAACAGCCGCCCAGAAGGAACAAATTACCTCTGTGGTGGCCACTTCAAATGTGGGCTGTGTCAGAAAACCATCTGAGGAGTGCATTAAGAGGTTTCATCTGCTGTGTTAATGGGCCCGAGTTTCTCAGTGGAACACATCTCTAGTAAATCAAGTACTCTTTAGTAAGACAGGTTTAAGGGCAGGGCATTATTTGGTAAATCTATGTGAGATAACATACTTTAGTTTATCTGCAGGTAGATTTTAGTATTTGCTGATTTGTAAATTGGAAAATTCACAGATCAATCTCTATCTGCTGGTGAAGGCATCTTGGATTCTTGCTTCATGGGTCAGCAGGACATTAGCGAGGGAGGAGGAAACAGGTAGGGAGTCAATGCCTGCTCTGAAAGGATAACAATTTAAACATCCACAGAAAATATCAGTCTCTTCAGTAGGCACAGGGTGGGATGAGAGGGTGGGAACAGGGGGAGAATATGATTGATAATGTGATAATTCAAGCTCCGACCTGGTGCTGCCCACTGACTGGCATGCTCAAGGTTTGCCTTGCGTACTGCAGACAGGAAACAAATTTTGTGATATGAGGGACCCCAAATCCCCCTAAACATTTAAGTTGGTCAGTTGGCTTATGTTTCTCATATTAGCTATTTGTTTAAATTAATGTATTGACGTTCTTAAAATGCCAAAGGTTTTAGCACTGAGGGGCAATGTTTTCAATCCCATTTGGGTATTTACACATTGGAGTGGACTAGGTAATTACTTTTCAAAGGAAAATTCCAGGGGGACATGAGGAAGAGAGAGCTCAGTTTGAAGAGGAAAAAAATTGGGGTGATTAGAAGAAGAATGTAAGTCTTGGTAATAGGCAAAGGTGGGTGGGGCAGATTTAATGTAGGTAACTGAGAGAGGATTCTTTCTGCTTCCTTAGTTAAGGTAATTTTAGCTGCTATAACAAATGAATCCTCAAAAAGGTAAAATAACACATAAAGTTCTTGCTTGGCAGGTAGCTTTCCTCCAATGTATGATTCAGAGACTCACTTTCCTTCCATCTTGTGGCTTCATCCTCTTTGAGAATTACGACTTCTAAGGTTAGCAGGCCTATTTGCATTGAGATGGGGAACAGAGACCATAAAGAATTGTGAGTGGATTTTGGGAGCCAGGCCAGAAAGAGATACTCGTCATCTCTGCTCGTCTCCAACCCATACCCTCAAACTCATACACTGCACACACCTAACCATGGAGGAGACGAAATGGGTTTGAGGAAGTCGGCTGATGGCTGCCACATTCGTATTTTTTCCTGGGTCCTGCTCCTGGCTTGTGGCTCACAGAATCCCCATGCTATGCTTGGTCATACTAAGGCAGAGGGCTGTAGAGGCGTAAATCAGAGAGGATAAAGTGAGTGACAGAGGGGAAAATGATTTTTTATTACTATTGGTTTAATTCAGCTTTGGCAAAAATAAAAATTGAATTTGTTGTAGGAGAAATTAATATTTGAATTAAGAGGGCTGGCAGAACCTGATTGGAGGTTCTTGCTTTGTTAATATTCATATAGTTACTATGTGTGGAATTAAGGCCACCTAACCCTATTAAGAGTCTGGATAAAGAATCTTTGCCATGGGCAAAGTGTTGGCACTCCCGTTTCCCACCACCTGCCCAACTATGCTCTTTGTTAGTAATAAAATTTACTCAACGACTTTCCTAATTAAAACACCTGAAATGCTAAATCTACTTCTATCCCAATCAGAACCACCATGGGAGTTATTGTGGAAATCCTGAACTTCTCAGCTGGGGGATTTACTAGGATAGGGTGTTCAACAACATATTCTAATTTTCATGTCTTTAAAGATTGAATAATAATCTGAATAATGTGATTCCCCAAAGTTTAGATGGAGAAACCAAACTGGCTTTCCACTATTTTGTTTTAATATTCTGGGTTGGTTACAGACCTCATTTTGACACATTTGCTTCTAGCAAGACGTTATTGAATATCATCAAGTCTGATATTGGACTCTCACAGCAGTGTTACAGACCCATCATATGGACTCACTATCTTGATTTAAGGCCCATACACCCACTGACTATAAGCACAGGATATTTCTGGGACTGAGAACTAAACATCAGAGGCATTAGAAAATTTAATTCTCTATTAGAATAAAACAACAGGAAAACACAATCTCTTCTGTGGTTAATTACCTTTATCCTTGTTAATAAAAACTGCTTTTTGTTGTTGTTTTCCTGGATCATTCAATCTTTATAGTGGAACATTGTTACTATTGAGTAAATGTCAGATCATTGCCTAATGTTGCATCCCTAAATACTTTTGGAAAACATTGCAGAGTTGATCATTAGAACTTGAGGATTGTTATTCATTTTAAACCAAAGCCATAAAAAGCATGAAATGTCCACAGTGATGATCAGCTCTTTAAAAAGATGGAGGATAATTGTGCAGAGTTCTTACAATTACTCATACAACTCTAAAAGAGAAAATATTGCTGCTGTTTTCTCACTTTTCTTCATAAGGGATGGTTCTCTGCTCACAGCATAAGGTGACTGATCACAACTTTGTCACAGTGAGTGGGCAGAAGGTATAAGCCAGAACTCCAGCATTATCCAACAGCTGTCAATTCCATTTAAGGGACCAACTCATCCTCTTGTGGCCACTTCCTGGGGCAACCTTTTGCAAATTGCTCACCTAATTATTGGGGAAAGCCCAGAAGGAGCTTTGTCCAAAAATAATCTTAGGAGTTGACCTAACGTGGAATGGTACACTAGCCTTATTAACATTGTTTAGTCCTCTTATGTAGGGAATTAGTTCAGATTTTGGGGATTTTTTGATGTTGTCTCTTCCTTTTAAGTTATAAAGAGTGTTTTTCATCAGTTGGTTGGCCTTTAATTTAGTGCAGTTAATGAATGTATAAATCAGTAGACTGCAACAGCTATCATTAAGTGAAATGAAAATCATCCATGCTCCTTGATGTTCATGCTCCTTGATGATCTCAGTGTTGTCTTATGAAGAAAGGGAGTCATTTCTTCCCTTGTAAAAAGACAGCATCAGTTAAGAGTTACATTTTCCTGCAACACAGACTATTCTCCCCTAAAAAAAAAAAAAAGTTTTAAATAAATTAGTGAATGTTTTCCTTTAGTAATAAGTCTCAAAATGTGCTATCCTGTGTTTGTACCATGACTTCCTGTTATGCATGACCCAAACCACTAACTCTCCATATTTATTCTCACAATATGGCTGCTGTGGCTCCAGCCATCACATCTGAGTTCCAGGACACAGGAATTAGAAAGTGCTAAGTATAAAAATTGGTAAGCAATTAAGGTATGCCACTTTTTAAGGGAAACTTCTGAAAGCCCCACCCAACAACTTCCAGAAACATCACATTAGCCAGAAGCATGCTCGCCAAATGAAATTGGCAATGTTGCTCCCAAACTGGGGACATTGTCACTATCAACAATATCTGGGAATATTAATAAGCCAGTAGTGGTCTCTGTCATAGGAGTGCTGAGAAGGAAATTTTTGCTCTCATTCCTCCCATCCCCTCTTCTCACTTTTTGTATATATTGAAAACAGGCCAACCTGATTGATCAGAGAAAGAATAATTAGATCCTGTTTTATTAAGAAGAGTTACTAATCAGAAAAGATACAGACTTGCTTCCTGAATCCTCTCATATGTCCTATACCAAATTAATAGGCCATTAGAACTTGCTAAAGCAGGTCCAAAAGCATCTTTCTGTCTGAGATTCTTTATTTACACCTAGGTGGGAAAAATGACTTATGCACGCATCGCAGGCCCAGTTACCTTTTTTTTTTAAATTCATTTTTATTGAGATATATTCACATACCATGCAGTCATACAAACAAGGCATATATTCAGTTCTTTACAGTACCATTATATAGTTGTGCATTCACTACCAAAATTAATTTTTGACATTTTCATTACCACACATACAAAAATAATAAGCATAAAGAACAATTTAAAAAAAGGCATCCAGTGTTCTTTTTTACTTTTTCTTCTCCCATTTTTCTACTCATCCATCCATAAACTAGACAAAGGGGAGTGTGGTCCACATGGCTTTCCCAATCACATTGTCACCCCTCATAAGCTACATTTTTATACAATTATCTTCAAGATTCATGGGTTCTGGGTTGTAGTTTGATAGTTTCAGGTATTTAGTGCTAGCTATTCCAATTCATTAGAACCTAAAAAGGGTTGTCTATATTGTGCATAAGAGTGCCCACCAGAGTGACCTCTCAGCTCCTTATAGAATCTCTGCCACTGAAGCTTATTTCAATTCCTTTCACATACCCCTTGTGGTCAAGAAGATGTTCTCCATCCCACAATGCTGGTCTAGATTCCTCCCCAGGAGTCATATTCCACGTTGCCAGGGAGATTCACTCCCCTGGGTGTCAGATCCCACGTAGAGGGGAGGGCAGTGATTTCACCTTTCAAGTTGGCTTAGCTAGAGAGAGAGGGCCACATCTGAGCAACAAAGAGGCATTTGGGAAGAGGCTCTTAGGAACAATTATAGGGAGGCCTAGCCTCTCCTTTGCTGCAACAGTCTTCCCAAGGGCAAGTCCTGTGATAGAGGGCTAAGCGCATCAAACCACCATTCCCCTATGTCTGTGAGCACATCAGCAACCATCGAGGTGGGGAAGCCCAACACCCCTGACTTCTCTACCAGCTCCTCAAGGAGGGCTCTGCATATTATTTTTCATTGTTTTTTTTTTAATCCTTTTTAAATCAAGTATATAAAAAAACAATTAAAAAAAAACCCATACAATAAAAACAAAACATTTCAAACAAACCATAACAAGGGAGTAAGAAGAAGACAACTAACCTAAGATAACTACTTCACTTCCAACATGTTCCTATTCTACCCCAAGAAAGTAACCTAATATAGCAACATTTCTGTGAACTTCTTACTACCATACCCATCCAAAATTAACAGGCCATAGGCATTCCTGGGCATTCCCAGAACGTTAAATTTACCCACGATAGCTTATCTGTTCTTATTGGGTTATCATTCCCCCTTCCTTAATTGTTCTCAATTGCTAGTTCCCCTAAATACTACATTAGAAACCTTCGTTTTACATTTTTCAATGTTCACATTAGTGGTAGCATATAATATTTCTCTTTTTATGCCTGGCTTATTTCGCTCAGCATTATGTCTTAAAGGTTCATCCATATTGTCATATGTTTCACGACATCGTTCCTTCTTACAGCCGTGTATTATTCCATCATGTTTGTATACCACATTTTATTTATCCACTCATCTGTTGAAGGACATTTGGGTTGTTTCCATCTCTTGGCAATTGTGAATAATGCTGCTGTGAACATTGGCATGCAGATATCTGTTCGTGTCACTGCTTTCCGATCTTCCGGGTATATACCGTGACGTGCAATCGCTGGATCGAAGGGTAACTCTATATCTAGCTTTCTAAGGAAGGGCCAGACTGACTTCCAGAGTGTCTGAACCATTATACAGTCCCACCAACAATGAATAAGAGTTCCAATTTCTCCACATCCTCTCCAGCATTTGTAGTTTCCTGTTTGTTTAATGGCAGCCATTCTAATTGGTGTGAGATGGTATCTCATTGTGGTCTTAATTTGCATCTCTCTAATAGCTAGTGAAGCTGAACTTTTTTTTTCATGTGTTTCTTGGCCATTTGTGTTTCCTTTTCAGAGAACTGTCTTTTCATATCTTTTGCCCATTTTATAACTGGGCTGTCTGTACTATTGTCATTGAGGTTTTGGAGTTCTTTATATATGCAAGATATCACTCTTATCAGATACATGGCTTCCAAAAATTTTTTCCCATTGAATTGGCTGCCTCTTCACCTTTTTGACAAATTCCTTTGAGGTACAGAAGCTTCTAAGCTTGAGGAGTTCCCACTTATCTATTTTTCCTTTTGTTGCTTGTGCTTTGGGTGTAAGGTCTATCACTAAGTCTTGAAGATGTTTTTCTAAATTTTCTTCTAGGAGGTTTATGGTAATGGCTTTTATGTTGAGATCTTTGATCCACTTTGAGTTAATTTTTGTGTAGGGTGAGAGGTAGGGGTCCTCTTTTATTCTTTTCGGTATGGATATCCAATTCTCCCAGCCCCATTTATTGAAAAGATGGTTATGTCCCAGTTTATTGGCTTTGGGGTCCTTATCAAAGATCAGTCAGCCGTAGATCTGGGAGTCTATCTCTGAATTCTCAATTCTATTACATTGATCAATATGTCTATCTTTGTGCCAGTACCATGCTGTTTTGACAACTGTAGCTTTATAATAAGCTTTCAAGTCAGGGAGTGTAAGTCCTCCCACTTTGTTTTTCTTTGTTAGAGTCTTTTTAGCAATTCAAGGCATCTTCCCTTTCCAAATAAATTTGGTAACTAGCTTATTCAAGTTTGCAAAGTAGGTTGTTAGAATTTTGATTGGGATTGCATTGAATCTGTAGATGAGTGTGCCAGTTTGAATGTATTGTGTCCCCCAAATGCCATTGTCTTTGTAGTTTTGGTGATGGTTGGATTTGCTTGGGATGTGCCCCACCCAGCTGTGGGTAATGATTCTGATGAGATATTCCCATGGAGAAATGGCCCCGCCCATTCAGGGTGATAAAGCAGACCTGATAAAGCAAACACTTTATCATAGTTTAGATTATTTTTTCCAAATTCAAGTCAGTTCAACTGAAGTTATTTTGTATAATTAAATAATTGCCTTTAGTGAGTTTTACAAAAGTGTCATTTCCTCCTTATTTTCCCTAATTTAACATCCATGTAGAGGAAAAGAACAAGGGTGGATAAGGATAAAATACATAGTACATCAGATCAGACGGTCAACCCAAAGCATTTATTGTCTTTTCCAGAGAATATATTAGCAAACAATATTAGACACTATGACTATTACTAATAACAGAATAATAATAATGGCAACTGCTACAGTTTATTGAACGATGATCTTGTGACAGACATCATGGAGGTGCTTCTTATACATAAACTCACAAAGTCCTAGTGAGTAGATGTTAATTATTAACCCTACTTCTTACAGAGAGAATAAAGACAGACATTCAGTTATTATCCAGAGGTTGCATATTTAGTAAACAGCAGACATGATATTCCAGTACAGGTTTGTCTAACTTCAAACAAATGCATTTTTCACTATGCTATACTGTCTAGTAAACTGTCAAATTCTGTTGTGCAGATTCTACATGCCACATGATTGAAGGGGAGAGCTTTTAGCAGCCACCCTTGCCCTCTGTCCCCAGTTGTTCAGGGAACCAGTTGAAAAAGGTGCATGATGCCTTTTTGCAAATCTACTCCCAAGTTCCCTGTTATCAACTCCTAGCATCTTATCTTGTCTCTCTCCATTTCTATCTTATTAACCATTCTCTGCTTAAGTATCCAGCTCAGGCCCTGGAAGTGATGTGCACCCTCATATTCCTTTGACATCTGTGGCAGAAGCAGCAATGCTACAGCAGCCGGATGCATCTAAACGTTTAGTTCAATCCAGTGAGAGAACACACTGAAAAAACGTGCATGTCCTTTGGCCTAGGGTGCCATCCTGAAAGGGAGTAGTTCACTGAACTTACTAGATTGTACTTTCTTGCCTCTCCTTCTCTTTATTTATAAAGTGAATAGCCACATAATCATTTTTAAGATGAAGACAGAACTTGCTGGAACTTTGGAAGAGCCTCCTAAAATATACCCCTCCTAGAACACATCCCTCTTCTTCCCCACTGAGAAGAAACATCTATCTCAACTTTTATGATAATCATATCCTCTTTTTTTCCTGTTTTACCACCTGTGAATGAATCGCTAAAGTTAACACTTTACTCTTTTTTTTAATGCAATTTTATTGAGGTATATTCACATACCACATAATCATCCAAAGTGTATGATTAGTGGTTCACAGTATCGTCATACAGCTGCGCATTCATCACCATAGTCAATTTTTGATCATTTTCATTACTCCAAAAAAAATTAAAACAAGAATAAAAATTAAAAACATCCCATACTCCTTATCCCCCCTATTTTTATTTATTTTTTGTCTTTATTTGCTCACTTATCTTTCCATACACTGGATAAAGGGAGTGTCAGTCACAGGGTTTTCACAATTACACAGTCATACCATAAAAGCTGTATAGTTATACAATTATCTTCCAGAATCAAGGCTACTGGATTACAATTCAACAGTTTCAGGTATTTCCTTCTAGCTATTCTAATACACGAAAAACTAAAAAAGGATGTTTATATAACTCATAAGAATAACCTCCAGAATGACCTCTCTACTTGATTTGAAATCTCTCAGCCCCTGGAACTTTATTTTGTTTCATTTCTCTTCCCCCTTTTGGTCAGGAAGGTCTTCTCAATCCATGATGCCAGGGCCAGGCTCATTCCCAGGAGTCATGTCCCACATTGCCAGGGAGATACCCTGGGAGTCATGTCCCATGTAGGGGGGAGAGCAGTGAGTTTACCTGCCAAGTGGGCTTAAAGAGAGAGACCACATCTGAACAACAAAACAGGTTCTTTGGGGGTAACTCTTCTTTTTTTTTTTTTCTATTTATTTTGAAATAAATTCAAAGTTATAGGAACAGTTGCAAAAACAGTACTAACCCCATACACAGAATTCCATCATACCCTGACCCCCCTCCCCTGATAGCTCAATCCACCAACTTTAACATGCTGTCATATCGATATTTCTTTCCCTCCCTATCTATCATCCATCATCTATTGCTCTGTCTTCTGAACATATGAGAGCTAGCTGCACACATCCTTGAACATACACTATAATTCATGTATACACTTCCCATGAACAAGAACATTCTTTTATGCAATCCCATTAAGCATAGCTAAGAAATACAAAATATTCAACAATAAAGCTTACATTCTATATTTCCTTTACCTTAGGTCTCAACTGTGTCCCTTTGAGCCACCTGTCCTCTATCCTCCAATCCCATCCAAGTTCATCCTTGGCATTCAATCATCATCTATTTAGACTTTTTTTTTTTTTCCCAGTTGTGGAAACATATATACAGCCTAAATATTCCCATTCCACCCCATCTCTAGCCTTCCATTAGTGGGATTAATCACATTTAGAATGTTGTAATGCTCTTTCCCACCATCCATTACTAGAAATTTCCCTTCACCTCAAACAGCAACTCTACACTCATTTCTTAACTCACCATTGCCCCTTCCCCCATTTCTCTTAACCCAAACTCTACATTTCATCTCTATGGTTATATTCTCTGATAATTTCTTTGTGTTTACTGTGGGGCTTTAAATTAACCTCTTAAATCCATATCAATCTTGTTTGTCCTTGATACCACCTTCACTTCAATGGGACACATAAACTATGTTCCTATACTCCTCCATTCCTCCACTTTTATATAGTTGTCTAAAATTACATATTTTACATTGAGTTCAAAACCACTGATTTGTTATTAGAGTTTGTGTATTTTATATCATGTAGGAAGTAAATAGTGGAGTTACAGTTCAAAAATTCTTGACTTCTATTTGTATTCCATTGTGGTTGGAGAATGTGCTTTGAGTATATTCAAATTTTTTTTTTTTTTTAATTTCTTGAGGCTTGTTTTATGTCCCAGCTTATGGTCCCTTCTGGAGAAAGATCCGTGATCAGTAGAGAAAAACGAGTGTCCTGGTGATTTGGGATGTAAGGTTCTATATAAGTCTGTTAAAATTCTCTGTATCTCTTTCTCCTTTCTTTGTTTCTCTGTTGGTAGGGTTTCCTTTAGAATCTGAAGCAGGGAAGATCTTTTATTGGCAAAGTCTCTCAGGATTTGTTTGTCTGTGAAAAATTTAAGCTCTCCCTCAAATTTTTAGGACAGTTTTGCTGGATAAAGTATTCTTGGTTGGAAATTTTTCTCTCTCAGATTTTAAATATGTCATGCCCCTGCCTTCTTGCCTCCATGGTGGCCACTGAGTAGTCACAACTTAGTCTTATGTTGTTTCCTTTGTATGTGGTGAGTTGCTTTTCTCTTGCTGCTTTCTGGACTTGCTCCTTCTCTTCAGTATTTGAGAGTCTGATCAGAATATGTCTCGGAGTGGGTTTATTTGGATTTATTCTATTTGGAGTTCGCTGGGCATTTATGCTTTGTGTATTTATATTGTGTAGAAGGTTTGGGAAGTTTTCCCCAACAATTTCTTTGAATACTCTTTCTAGACCTTTACCCTTCTCTTCCCCTTCTGGGACACCAATGAGTCTTAAGTTTGGATGTTTTATTTTATCTGTCGTATCCTTGACATCCATTTCAATTTTTTTTCTCCATTCTTTCTTTTGTTCTTTCATTTTCTGTTCTGTGGACTTCTAGGACACTGAGATGTTGTTCAGCTTCCTCTAGTCTTGTATTGTGAATATCCAGAGTCTTTTTAATTTGGCCAACAGTTTCTTTTATTTCCATAAGATCTTCTATTTTTTTATTTACTCTTGCAATGTCTTCTTTATGCTCTTCTAGGGTCTTCTTTATGTCACTTATATCCTGGGCCATGGTCTTCTTGATGTCCTTTAAATCCTTTGCCATGTTTTCGTTCCTCGATTGTAGTTCTTTGATTAATTTTGCGAGGTACTGTGTCTCTTCTGATAACTTGATTTGTGTGTTTGGAGTTGGATTCTCCATATCGTCTGGTTTTATCACATGCATTGAGATTTTCTGTTGTTTTTGGCCTCTTGGCATTTGCTTTGCTTGATAGGGTTATTTCAAGTTGTAACAACATCAACAAAAATACCTATCTAATTTTTCAGAAACAGTTTGGTGGTGTACACTTTCTCTAACTAACCAGCAGATGGCATCTGTGAGTCACCTATACCCCTCAAGTCAGTTCTCCACCTTGTCCCTGCAGTGTGCAGGGAAATGATTCTTGTGGGGTTCAGCTGGAGAACTCAGTTTGGGTGTGTTGCTGGAGCCATCTGCCCTGAATGAGGGGCGTGTGTATGGGTGGCCAGGGAGGAAGGACAACTTTAATATTCAAATCCCACAGGTTCCCGGAGATTCAAGGCCACCGCAAGAGTCTAAGCCTTCATTTCATTTCAGCCCCAGACCTTCTCTCTCGCTGTCCCACAAACCATCGGACTTGGCATAGTGTCCCTGGGCTCTCCGAGCGGGTCCCCCCGCCCAGCCGTGATCCTCCAGGACCTCTGCCAAGGGAATGCCGTGCTACGTTACCAGTGCGCGCCGTCCCTCAAGGGAAGCCCTGGGCTGCCTGGCCGTGCCAGGGCATTTTCAGCCTGATGCAAAAATGGCCGAACGGGGCATCTCCACACCCCCCTCCTCTCGTAGTTCCTCCTTCCCAGCCCTGGGACAACTGGCGGGGCTCTGGGCTGTGAGCATGGCCCTGGGCAGGAGTTTATCCAGCCCTCCGGGGAGTGAGCTGCTAGCCGCGGGGTTTCTTTCTGCTTCTGGCTCTCCCCTCCATTCCCCTGGCCCCAAGGGTATCTGCAGCGGGCTGTCCTCCAGGCCAGACACCGAGAGGCCGGCCCAGCCCCCTCTTGCTGTGTTTTACTGCATGGTTCCCACTGTCACAGCTGCAGCTGCTCCTGGGTTTTCCTTTTTTTTTAAAGAGCCCGTCAGTCTCCAAATGCCAAACCCTGGCTTCCCCAGACTGCCATGCAGCTGTGGGTCTTCCAGCCAGCTTACTCACTCGTTTCAGAATGCAGACTCCTAGTTTCACCAAGTACACGGCCTCTGGGGACTAGCAGACCTCGTCCAGCTGGTGCATCGCTGTGACCGGTATTCTGGGTCTCTTTCTGGTTTTTATCTAGTGTTTTTCATAGAGGTGTTTTTTTTGGCGTCTCACCTAGCCGCCATCTTAATCTCTCCTCTTGGGGTGACTCTTAAGCATAATTATAAGCAGGCTTAGCTTCTCCTTTGCAATACTAAGTTTCATAAGGGCAAACCCCAAGATTGAGGACTTGGTCTTCTAAATTGGTAGTCCCCAATGCTTGTGAAAATATCAGGAATTCCCCAGGTGGGGAAGTTTAATATTTCCACATTTTCCCCCAGTCTCTCAAGGGTTCTTTTGCAAATACTTTTTTGTTCTCTCCCCAAATTACTCTGGGATATATTGGTGCATCACACTGTAACCTGTACATACCAACAAGATCTCACTCCCTAAAAGGTTGCTTGTAATTATGGTGTCCGAATATACTGACCTTAGAAGTTAAATTAGATAGTGTTGTACAGAAAATGTGTATTTTGCACCAAATAAACATCTCTTCCTTTGGTCTCACACAGAAGTTGCGTGTTTTAAAACACAGACAGTATCATCCTGTATCCTTTAGTCTGATTTGCCTTATTTCTAACCAGATCAGCTTCATCTGTATCTCTAATTGAAGTCTGATCTCTTTTTCAGCTTTTTTAACAGTTACCGTATGGGGTAATGATGACTTTCATAGCTGCAGAACTCTGGCTCTGAGTCTCAGGTGTCACACAGATACCTAATTTTCCAGGGAATGATCAGGTTATACAAAAAAAGAGTTCATCTCAGGGTTCAGAAATAACGGTAACAACTCAGAAATAGATGTGACTGCTGTAAGAGCTTACAATCTAGGAACCCTTACAATAAGCCTTCCACTGATAACTTGTGCTCTCAAAATCACTTCTCAGAATTTGTACATTTAGTCCATATTAGTGAGGAATTATATTCATTTTTTCTTTTCTGGCATATTTCATTCAACCTCTGTCTTCAAGATTCATTCACCTAGTTGCATGCCCCACAATTTCATTCCTTCTTGCAGCCACTCATCATTCCTTTGTATGCATACACCACAGTTCACCTTTCTGTTCGTCAATCAATGTACCCTTAGGCCACCTCCATCCATTGCAAATTGTGAATACTGCCACCATAAACACCAGTGTATAAATGTCCATTCATGTCCCTGCTTTCAGTTCTTCCAAGTACATATCTAATAATGGGTTGCAGGATCATATGGCAACCCTATACTTAGCTTCCTGTGGAACCACCACACTGCCCTGCAGATGGGCTGCACCATTCTACTTCCCCACCAGCAGTGATTAGGTACATCCCTCTCGCATTTTCTCCAGCACTTGTATCTTTGTTTATTTTTAAAACAGTTTTATTCACACACCATAGAATCCATCCTAAGTAAACAATCAGCGGTTCCTGATATAATCACATAGTTATGCATTCACCACCACAATCTATATGAGGACATTTCCATTTCTTCTGCAAAAAAAGAAGAGGAAAAAAAAGAATAAAAAATAAAATAAATATAAAGGAAAAACAACAACAGTAACACCAAATATGTCACATGCTTCCCTTATATCCCCCTCTTATTGACATTTAGCTTTTGTATATTGCCTTTGTTACATTTCCTGGAAGTATATTACAACGTTACTGTTAACTGTAGGTCTAATTTGCATTGATTGTATTTTTCCATGTACCATCCCATTTTCAACATCTTGCAATGTTGACATGCATTTATTCTCCTTCATGTGAAAACGTTCTTATATTTGTACCTTTAATCACCATCGTTGTCCACTCTATTTTTCACTAAGTTATATAGTCCCAGTCCTTATCTTCTGTCTTTCCTTTTGGTGTCATACATGTCACTGGCCTTCCTCTTTCCACTTTACTCACAGTCATCTTTGTTCAGTGTACTTACAGTATTGTGCTATCATCACACAGTATTGTGTTATCCATTCCTGGATTTTTACAATGAATCCTGTTGAACATTCTTTATTCTTTCAGCATCAAATGCACAATCTCTACCCTCTTTCTATCTCTGGATAACCTGTGTTCTCAAAGTCCACTCATAAATGTTAGTTCATATTAGTGAGACCATACAATATTTGTCATTTTGTTTCTATTTTCACTCAAGATAATGTCCTCAAGGTTCATCCACTTTGTTATATGCTTCATGACTTGATTCTGTCTCATAGCTGCGTGATATTCCATCATATGTATATACCACAGTTGTTTATCCACTCATCCAGTGATGAACATTTGGGCTATTTCCCTGTCTTGGCAATCATGAATAATGCTGCTATAAACATTGGTGTGCAAATGTCCTTTCATGTTCCTGCCTTCAGTTCCTCTGAATATATACCTAGTAACCACCCAAGTGCCTTCCAGAGTGGCTGCACCATTCTACATTCCCACCAACAGTAAATAAGTGTGCCTCCTCTCCAGCACTTACAGTTTTCAGTTTTATTTTTTATAATGGCCGTTCTAGTAGGTGTGAGATTGTATCTCATTGTGGTTTTGATTTGCATTTCCCTAGTAGCCAGTGAAGTTGAGCATTTTTTCATATTATTTTGAGCCAATCATATTTCCTCTTCAGAAAATGTGCATGTCTTTTACCCACTTTTCAATTGGGTTGTTTGTCTTTTTGTTATTGAGTTGTGGGGTCTGTTTATATATTCTGGATATTAAACCCTTATCCAATATGTGGTTTCCAAATATTGTCTTCCCTTTGTGTAGTCTGCCTTTTTACTTTACTGACAAAGTCCTTTGTTGCACAAATGTGTTCAATTCATGAGGATATTCCATTTATCTATTTCTTCTTTCATTGCTTGTGCTTTGGTTGTAAGGTCTAGAAAACCACCTCCTAATATAAAATTTTCAAGATATTTCCCTAAATTTTCTTCTAAAAGTCTTATGTTCTTAGCTCTAATGTTTAAATCTTTGATCCATTTTGACTTACTTTTCATATAAGGTGTGAGATAGGGGTCCTTTTTCATTTCAATATGGATATCTAGCTCTCTGATCACCATTTATTGAAGAGGCTGCTCTGTACCTGAGTTGACTTGACTGCCTTATCAGAGATCAATTGTCCATAGATGAGAAGGTCTGTTTCTGAACATGCAATTTGATTCCATTGGTCAGAATATCTATCTTTATGCCAGTTTAATGCTGTTTTGACCACTGTAGCTTTGTAGTATGCTATGAACTCAGGTACAGTGAGACCTCCCACTTTATTCCTCTTTTTCAGGAAACTTTTAGCTATTTGGGGCACCCTGCCCTTCCAAATAAATTTGGTTATTGGTTTTCCTACTTCTGCAAAGTAAGTTGTTGGGATTTAATTGTTATTGCATTGAATCTATAAATCAGTTTGGGTAGAATTGGCAACTATATTTAGTCTTCCAGTCCATTAGCACTATATGTCCTTCCATTTATTTATGTATGCTTTGATTTCTTTTAGCAATTTTTTGTAGTTTTCTGTGTATAGTTCTTTTATGTCCTTGCTTAAATTTATTCCTAAATATTTGACTCTTTTGGTTTCTATTGTAAATGGGATTTTTCTTGATTTCCTCCTCAGATTGTTCCTTACTAGTGTATAGAAACACTACTGATTTTTGCATATTGATCTTGTACTCTACTACTTTGCTGTACTCATTTCAATAGCTCTAGTAGCTTTACTGTAGATGTTTCAGGATTGTCTATATATAGTATCATGTCATTTTCAAACAGTGAAAGGTTTACTTCTTCCTTTTCAATTTGGATGCCTTTTATTTCTTTTTCTTGCCTAATTTCTATAGCTATAACTTCCAGGACAATGTCGAATAATCATGGTGACAGTGGACATCCTTGTCTTGTTTCTGACCTTAGAGGGAAAACTTTCAGTCTTTCCCCATTGAGTGTGATGTTAGTTGTGGAATTTTTATATATTCCCTTTATCATGTTGTGGAAATTCCCTTCTTTTCCTATTCTTTAAAGTGTTCTAATCAAGAAATGTTGATAAATTTGGTCAATAGCCTTTTCTGCATCAATCGAGATGATCAGGTGTTTTTTTCCCCCTTTGATTTATTGATGTGGTATATTACATTAATCAATTTTCTTGTGTTGAACCAGCCTTGCATCCCTTGAATAAATTCCACTTGGTCATAGTGTATAATTCTTTTAATGTGCTACTGAATTCAATTTTCACATATTTTGTTGTGTTTTGATGTCTATATTCATTAAAGAGATTGGTCTATAATTTTCTTTTCTTGTACCACCTTTATCTAGCTTCGGTATTGGGGTGATGCTGGCTTCATAGAATGAGTTAAGTAGCTTTCCTTCCTCTTCAATTTTTTTTTGAAGAGTTTCAGCAGGATTGGTAATAATTCTTTTTTGAATGCTTGGTAGAATTCACATATGAAGCCATCTATTCCTGGACTTTTGTGTGTGTGTGAGCTTTTTGATGACTGATTCAGTCTCTTTACTTTCAATTGGTTTGTTGAGGTTGTCTGTTTCTTCTCGAGTCAGTGTTGGTTGTTCATGCTTTCCTAGGAAGTTCTCCATTTCATCTGCGTTGTCTAGTTTATTAACATATAGTTGCTCATAATATCCTCTCATTGTCTCCTTTATTTCTGCAGGGTCAGTAGTTATGTCCCCTCTCCCATTACTTATTTTATTCATTTGCATCCTGTGTATGTTTTTTGTCAGTCTAGCTAAGGGTCCGTCACTTTTATTGATTTTCTCAAAGAACCAACTTCTAGTTTTGTTGATTTTTCTCTATTGTTTTCTGTTGTCTACTTCATCTGTTTCTGCTCTGATCTTTGTTATTTCTTTCCTTCTGTTTTCTTTGGGGTTAGTTTGCTGTTCTTTCTCTAGGTCCTTCAGATAAACAGTTAATTCTTTGATTTTTGCTCTTTCTTCTTTTTAATTATAGGCATAGGGCAATAAATTTCCTTCTCATCACTGCCTTTTCTGCATCCCATAAGTTTTGATATGTTGTGTTTCCATCCTCATTTTCCTGATTTCTCTTGTAATTTCTTCCTTGACCCCTTGGTTGTTTCACCTCCATATATTTGTGAATTTTCTGACTTTCTGCCTGTTATTGATTTCCAACTTCATTCCATTATGATCTGAGAAAGTGTTTTGTGTAATTTCAATGTTTTAAAATTTATTGAGACTTGTTTTGTGACCCAACTTGTGGTCTATCTTAGAGAATGATCCATGAGCACTTGAGAAAAATATGTATCCTTCTTTTGTGGGATGTAATGTTCTTAAATCTAGCTCATTTATCATACTATTCAAAATCTGTGTTTCCTTACTGATCCTCTATCTAGGTGTTCTGTCCATTGATGAGAGTGGTGTATTGAAATCGCCAAATATTATTGTAGGGGTGACTACTCCATTCAGTGTTGTCAGTATGTGCCTCATGTAGTTTGGGGCACTCTGGCTCTGTGCATAAGTATTTATGCTTGTTATGTCTTCTTGATGAATTGCCCCTTCTATTAATACATTATGTCCTTCTTTGTCTTTTTTAATTGTTTTATGTTTGAAGTCTGATTTGTCTGATATTATTATAGCTAACCCTGTTGTTTTCTGGTTGTTGATTGCATGAAATATCTTTTTCCAATCTTTTCTTTCAACCTCTTTTTGTCCTTGGGTCTAAAGTGTGTCTCTTGTAGACAGCATATAGACGGGTTCTGTTTTTTTTAATCCATTCTGCTATTTTACTTTTTTTTATTGGCGAGATCATTACATTAACATTTAATGCTAATATGCTAAAGGCAGCACTTTCATCTACCATTTTGTCTTTTGGATTTTATATGTCTGTTCCAGTTTGCTAATGCTTCCTTTTTGTGTAAAACACCAGAAATGGATCAGCTGTTATAAAGGGGGTTTATTTGGTTACAAAGTTACAGTCTTAAGGCCATAAAGTGTCCAGGGTAAGGAGGTACCTTCACTGAAGGATGGCCATTGGTGTCTGGAAAACCTCTGTTAGCTTAAAAGGCTCGTGGCTGGCATCTGCTTGCTTCCAGATTACTTACTTGGCATTTTCCAAAATGTTGCTCTTGGGGCATTTTGTCCTCTCTTAGCTGCAGCTCCTCCAAAATGTCACTCACAACTGCTCTGAGTTCCTTCTGTCTGTGAATTCCTTTCCATGACTCCAGTGATCCAGTTACCAGCCACCCTGAATGGGCGGGGTAACACCTCCATGGAAATTATCCAATCAAACGTTTCACTCATAGTTGATTGAGTCACATCTCCATGGAAACACTCAAAGAATTCCAATCTAATCAACACTAATATGTCTGCCCACACAAGATTGTATCAAAGATAATGGTGTTTTGAGGGACATAATACATTCAAACTGGCACAATGTCATATCTTATTTTCTCTCTCTCTCTTTACCCTTACTGATAGTCTTCATTTCTACATTCTTCTTCAAATGTCTCTCTCCTGTCTTTTCCTGTCTGCCTGTAGTGCCTCTTCAGTATTTATTTTAGAGCAGGTCTCTTGTTCATAATTTCTCTCAGAGTCTGTTTCTATGAAAATATTTTAAATTCTCCCTCATTTTTTTAAAATTCAATTTTTTTTGAGATTATTCACATACCATACAGTCATTCAAGGTGTACAATCAATTGTTCGTGGTAACATTATATTTTTGTGCATTCATCACCACAATTAAACTTTTTCCCATTTTACACCATTTTTATTATTCCAGAAAAGAAATAAAAATAAACTCGAATCCTCCCATACCCCTAACTCCCCCCCCCAATTGTTGACTCATAGTATTGGTATAGTAAATTTGTTACTTTTGATGAAAGTATATTAATATTACTAACTGTATTACATAGTTTGCAATAGGTACATTTTTCCCTATAAACCCCTCTATTAACTTCTAGTTATAGTGTCATACATTTGTTCTAGTTCACTAAATAAATTTCTAATATTTGTACAGTTAATCACAGACATTGTCCACCACAAGATTCACTGTATCATACATTCCCATGTTTTAACCCCCAACTTTCCTTCTGGTGATATATGTGACTCTAAATATCCCTTTTCCACCACATTCACACACCATTGAGCACTGTTAGTTATTCTCACAATAACGTGCTACCATCACCTCTGTCCATTTCCAAAGACTTAAGTTCAACCTAAGTTGTGCCCCACCCAACTGTGGGTGATAACTCTCACTGGATAACTTCTGTGGAGGTGCGGCCCCGCCCATTCAGAATATGCGGATTTCTCAGTAGAAACCATGGAGGCAAAAAGGAAGTGGGGTGATATATTTAAGATACTGAAAGAGAAAAACTGCCAACCAAGAATCCTATATCCGGCAAAACTGTCCTTCAGATATGAGGGAAAGCTTAAAACATTCTTTGACAAACAGACAATGACAGAGTTTGTGAACAAGATACCTGCTGTACAGGAAACACTAAAGGAAGCACTGCAGACAGAAAGGAAAAGACAGGAGTGAGAGGTTTGGAACACAATTTTGGGAGATAGTAGCACAGCAATGTAAGTACACTGAACAAAGATGATGGTGAGTATTGTTGAAAGAGGAAGGTTAGGAGCATGTGGGACACCAGAAGGAAAGAGGAAAGACAATGACTGGGACTGTGTAACTCAGGGAAACAGGGTGCTTAACAATTGTGATAAAAGTTACAAATATGTTTTTACATGAGGTAGAACAAATGAATGTCAACATTGCAAGGTGTTAAAAATGGGGTGGGATTGGGGGAAAAATACAATTAATACAAACTAAAGACTATAGTTAACAGAAAAAAAAACCATATGTGCTTGTCACTATCTGAAATTCAATCCATCTTGCAAAACAGTGTCTTTTATTTTAATATGGGAATATGTTGAGATACGAGATTGAGCCTAATGTGGTATTAATGACTGCATACTTGTTAACCTCTGACATACGGTTTCTAGTGTGTGTTTTTGTGTTTTTATTCCCCATGATGTTTGTATTCCTTCAATTTCTCATTTAGGCCTTCCTCACAAAAGTTCACTGCAATGGGTCATATCTCACTCTTGTTACAATCATTTTTAAGAAAAATTGATTTACTATATTGCTGTTTTCTCCCGTTTGCTTGGATAGAAAGAAAGATTTAAATTGTCCATCAAACCACAGGTGAGGATAATGCTAGAAAGAAATTTGGAGCAATCCTGGCATTTGGTTTCTGGGGCAGGAACATATACAAATCACACAGTTCAACCTAGCTTTCTTTGAAAGGTTGTGTGGTGAAAGGAAAATGATAATTTTATTTTGTTGTTCAAAATAAATAAATATCCGTCATGATTTGGTTGTGCAGTCTCCTTTTACTTTTCCTCACTGCACATACCTGCCTGTAAGATAATAAATTTTCTTTGAGGTGAGAACAGATTTATGGAGACTTCAAATATAGTCTGGCTTCAGGAAAAAGAAAGAAAAATATAGCTAGACACTGTTTCTCTTAAGATATTTAGTCAATTTATAAGTTGAGAGATAAAAATAATAAGCAATGATACGGTGCAGATTGTCACCCATATTCAACATTTCTTCTATTTCTACACCTAAAGGAGTGCTGCTATACAGCCTGAGGTACCGAAGGAGGCAGACAGTATACTGAAATGCCCTTGATATATTTTGATAGCATCTTGAGTTCCAGCTATCTTCATGACTTCAGTGGGGGGCGTTTAAAAATTAATGCTTGGATTCCTTTTATAAATTCGGTAAAAATCCTATTGAGTCCAGGGTAGGGGGTAGAAAAGAAATGGGTTGACTTTTTTTAAAGTTTTTCAGAAAGAAAAATGGGTGTCTGCTGACTGCAAAGTATTGCCTGTTCAAGAATCAGATAAGCCTGGATATCCCAATAAAAAGGAGAGAGTCATGCTTGTTCTGTAAAAAATGTCGTGCTGGTTTTGCAGCAAATCTGCACGGGACTCAAAAAGCATTTTGAATTTCCTTGTACTTAGATGCTGCTTAATTTCAAAACTACTTTTAATGATAAAATATAAATCAAATTGGGTGACAAGAAAAGAAATTAACACTTGTTTTTTAATGGGGATTAAAACCTGGGCAACAGTATCAGGCATTTCAGCATGATTTTAGGGAAGAAGGGCTGGACAAGGATCTGTTCTTCTCTTTACTTTACTTTGCTTGACTTTGTTTGAGAGGCAGGAGGTGATGCTTAGTTTCTCAATCCTTTTGAATATATAAAGGATAAGGAGAAATGCCTTACAAGACCAGATGATTGCTGGAATGATAGTGAAGGAAAATACTATAGGAACATAATCTATTATTGCAGTATATGCCATGATAATGCTATTTATTTATAGCTGCTAGCTGGGAACTCTGCTACATGTGGAGAGGATCCAGTGGTTACAGCAGGCAGCTTGCATCTGGCTGCAAAAAACGAAAAACAAAACAGAATGCTCGATGAAAGAAGCTTAACAACAAAAATATAATAACAGCTAGCATTTATTGAGTTCTTTCTTTGTAATAAGCATTTTTCTAGGTGTTTTCCTTGTATTATATTACTAATACTCTCAACAGATCTGTAAGGTCATTACTGTTATTCTCCCATTTTATAGATGAGAAAACTGAAGCCAAGAACATGTTTGTACAATAAAAAGTCCAGGGAATGGGAAAGATCCATATAATAAGTCTTATGTATTTACTTATGTATTTACTTATATGGTAACAAGATGGTTGTTACAGCCATAAGAATTATGTTATCATGTGATAACAGAAAAAGGCAAGAAGTAAGCTGGGTTTATCGGTAGGATGGAGTCCATCTTCCCAGGTCTATTTATTTGAATCAGGAAGGGAATTTTTTCCTACAAGTCAGCAAGCAAATTCCCCTTTTCTCTTCATGTAGAAAACTGAGCCTCATGACAATCCTATAAACTGGCTGGCAAAGTAGAATGGGATTACTATAAAAGATTTACATATCCTGGTATCTAATGCCTACTTTGGTAATGGGCATGTTGCTTCCTGAGACCTGACAAGGAACAGATTGGAATATCTGTTAGTTTGGCAACTAGCATGTCTGCCACATTTGTCATAAATAAACATTATTAGCTGGAGAAACTAAATAAAGCTGACAGTGAAATTAACCTGTCATCCGTAATATTGAAATTAAGCATCTGTACAAAGATATTTCAATTAAATGTAACAAAAGAAAGCAGAGCTTTAGTAATATTAAATTCAATTTAAAAATAGCCTGGTCAAAGAGATTTCTTTCCAGTGGTGTTCATAACTTTCTGAATCCTTTTATAAAGGATACAGATTCTATGAAAAATATGAGAATTACTAAAAGAAATTGTTAAAATTCAAGATTGTTATGTATATTTCATTGTGACTGTCTTAGATAATACATAGATATAAATGGATGATAGTTTGTATAAATAGTTCCTTTCAAAAGATAATGTAATTTCTTTTCAAGCACCCTTCAAATGTTTACAGAATAGATCATACATTTTCCATAATGCATACCAATAAATTAAAAATATAGAGATAAAATAAACCATTATCTAAACATAACTTATAAGCAGATTAAACATTGAACTAAAATATTTGAAAATAACAACCAAAACAACTAAAGAAAGCAATGTTAATTAATTTAAAATAGGATTTTAATGCTTTAAAAATAAGGTAGAACTGATGACTAAACCCACTGTTAGTTTTTTGAAACTGGAAATCCCCATCTAAATTAAAGAAAATTCTTATGATGCAAACAAACTTAGTTTTATTAAGTTAATGCAACCATAGAGAACAATACAAATAAATCTGAAAAGGTGTACTTGTTTTTTGAGGAAGTGAGTGTGTTTTTGTTTGCTTGCTTGTTTGTGTTGCTTAGGGTTTGAGCTCAGAATTTCTTAGGGCAGAATTATAGAACTGACTCTGGATTTGTAGATTTCTTAAATCAAGAATCATTACAAGGGAGGAGAAGTTCTGTGTGAAGAAGCAAGCATTATGTGAATCACAAAACATTCTGCAGTAGTAATTCCATGATTGATGGGGTTGAGGTTCCAGTTCTCAGTCTTTCATAACAATTGGGATTGGTTGTTCAGTATGAAATCAGCCTCACTCAGATCACTGCTGGGATCTCTAATTAAGATTTGTTGTCTCAGAAACCACAGTTTAGTGTTGGATCAGGGTATGTCTTGTTGGATCATCTGATGTGACAGTGGCTGCACAGAAGCATTAAGACTCTGGAGAACATATGCCTGACAACTGCATCACACAGCACTAAGATCAGAATGATAACTACACTTCCTCAAAATTGTAATGCTGTGATCTGAGATGCCCTGAGTTCTATTTGGATCCACCTTGGAGAGCGTGGTGATCATCTCCTTCAGTTTAGGTTTTCCAGGAAACCAAGTATCCAGGTTTTAGGTCTTGCAAGTTTTGCTTGGGAGGATACTGGGGAAAGGATGTTCGTACCTGTTGATGATAAGACAGAGTGTATTGCAGAATCCAGAATCCTTTGCAGTATTTGACCATACTTGCAACCTGGATGTTTATAGGATGAAGGATAATATTCCTAGTTGCATCAGTGAGCCTGTTACCAACACAGAAAGAATCGACCAGCTCCCAAAGAAATTGAGATCACTTTAAAGCCAAAGGCAGAGACTTGAGTCAGAGACTATCCCATGTTTCAGAAACTTGGCCAACTTTGAGAATTTCATTGATCCTTTTTACTTTTCCGGAATATTGGGGGTCTTACAAACAGTGGCATCTTGGAGTAAGTGGCACTGCCTTGCAGAACTATTTAATGAAAGTCTCAGTGAAATGAATACTCTTATCACTAGGAAGATAGATTGGGATCCCCAAGTAAGAAACAGAAAATTAAATAGCTATTTTGCTCTGTTTAGAGCCATAGTTTTAAATAGGGAATTTCTTTGTTATAACCATAAAAGTATCCAATAGCAAGAATATTATAATATCCAGTTGCAGGGATTAATTTTTTATGGCCCTTTTGATGTGTTCAAGTGAGCCCTGAGGTTTTGGCTCTCATACATGTCCAATTTTACAGTTTTACCAGTATTAAATTCTTGGCAGGTAATGTGTGCACTGGAGACATTCTTAGTGACTTGTCCTCAAAATCATCCACAAATTTGGGTTGAACGTGGTGACCAGTTAGCTTTTGTTGGGTGGGTGATTTTATGTACGGTTCCACTTCAGGTCCTCTAGCATTACCAGGTGGCCATCTGAGGAATTCCAGAGATTATCATCCTGTCATTGATAGTGCAGTCCTTTTCTGGTAATATTCTTTGGTTTGGTGGACAATTTTGGATTCTATAATGGTTCCTTTGAGCTCCTGAAGTCTTGTATTTTGGGGATATGATGAGACAAATTCCTTTCTAAGGACCACCTGCTGGAAGTTCCCTCCATCCCTGTGTCTTCCTTTTTGGAATGAGCTTCAACCTTTAAAGCAGATGCTTCCTGTGGTAGCATTATGACATCTTCAAGTTTCTTAACCAGATATCCACTTTTGAATATTATCTTTTATTAAATATCCATATCCTGTGTGATTTAAACATTATGCAAAGGTTTATTTTAAGTGCCACACTTAAAAGTATGGTAAGTACTTAAGTACCATACTTACGCATACTTTCTTTTATGACCATTGCCTGATGCATTGTTTATCCCTTCTCTTTATTTTCAAGGTTTCTTGTTACTTAGGTATATCTTTTGTAGTATTGTATAAATGGATCACTTTTTTTCTTAAACACAATCTGTGTCTCATTTTTAAATATTTTGATTACTGATAGATTTAAACTATTTGACACCTTTTTTTGGTCAATGCTTTCCTATTTCCCAACCCTTACCTCCTTTGCCTGTCTGTAGTTTAATTTAATTTATTTAATTTAATTAACTTAATTCTCAGCTTATGTTTTTTCTCTTTTGACTATTTTCCCTCAGGCCCTGGGGTCTGAATTCTGAAGGGAGGGCAAGCTATAGAGTTGGGCCCCACCTCCTTCCTCTTATGGAAGATACAGCCCCTATGGATTTATGTTCTGCACTGAATTACTCCTTTGTCTCCCTGACTCTGTTAACTCCACCCCTGTCTGTGTCAGAGCGCTGCAAACTGAAAATGACTGAGGCTTTCTCCACTGAGCCACTTAGGTTGAGAGAGAGAAAAAGGGAGAGAGAGAGCCCCTTTTCAGAGCCAGTCCACGGCCCCCCAGTTTCGCCCATCAGCCTGAGAGAGCTCCTGGTCTTCTGGGCTCCCTTTCCCCGGGCACAGGAATTTTCTGTCTCTCTAAGGTCAGTCATCTATAAAAGCCTCTGCATATATACATATTTTTTTCTGTCAGCCCCACCTGCTCTCCACTGTGAGCGATCTCAGGGTACTTTGCTGCCTGTTAGGGGTTTGTCTTTGTTTGTAGCTCGTATTCAGAAGTCCGCATTTGCTAATTAAAACCCCAGTTGGAGCTCTGCTGAGCTGTATTTGCTCACTCCAGGAATGCTTTCTCCCACAGCAAGGTCTTGCAGCTCAGCTTGCTGTGGGGGGACGGGGTTCCCAGCCTGGTTTCACAGTTTTTACTTACAGTTTTTATGTTGTGATCTCAGACATTCCACTGAATCCAGGTTGGTGTATGGTGTGTAGACAGTCATGGTTGTCCCCCAGCAGTTGTTCCAAATTATTTACTAGTTGTTCCTTGTTGTTTATTAGTTGCTCCAGGGGACTAACCAAATTCCACACTTCTCTGTGCTGCCATCTTGCCCCTCCTCCTCCTTCATCTCTTTTGCTGTATCTTCTCTCAACTCACAGATTTGATTTTTTGAATTGATTTAGCGTGTTGGTTTGAACATTTTTAATTAGTTGTTTTAACTCTTGTATCTCATTTGAAGTGTTAGTTTGTTCCTTTGACTGGGCCAAATCTTTATTTTTCCTAGTGTGACAGGTATTTTGTTGGTGTCTAGGCATCTGGTTTCTTTGATTAGTTTATTCTAGAGGTCATTTTCTCTCTTTTGCTGTATATTTTCTTATTGGTTGGCTTTGTTCTCTATCTGTTCTTTGGTATTCAGTTCAACTTATTCTGGACTTCTAACAAAGCTTCCTATTAACTGATCACAATTTTTTTTTAGCTCTTGTTATTCTGGTTCTTGCCCTGCCTATAGGTTTCTCTTGCCAGCCAGTTGTCAGATTAGTTCTGACCCCCGGTCTCTCCCTAAAACCAGGTGCCCGCAGCAGCCTGCTTCTGGGGTAGGCACTGGGCACCACAGCAAGTTCTCTGTGTAGTGCTAGCTCCTGGTGGTTTTCTGTCTTTTGTCAGTCAGGAAGCCCTGAGTTGTTTTAGAGCACTGCTTTAACCATTGGGTTGTTCTTATTTCTCAACTTAAACAGGGCCATTTTCCCATGCAGGCAGTGTCGACCAGCTCCAGTGGTCCGGGGTGAGATCTGCAGAGGTCCTGTGATGTTCTAAAATTCCCTTGCACTCTCCTGTCCATCCAGCAGTGGTGCTTTTTGGTGACTTACTCGTCCTCAGAAGGTGTTTACCTTCTGGATCTGAGGCTGTCTGACCAGGGGAGTCAGAGTTGCCTCTTGGAGCCCAGCTGTGAGTCTGGCTGGGTAGGGCTGAATTACCTCTGAGGGTCCAGGTAAGTCTGGCTGGGCGGGGCTGAAGTCTCACCTGGAGCCCAGCTGCGTCTTGTTGGGCAGGGCTGAACTGTCTCCTGATGCTCCTGTCTGACGGGGCTGGACTGAAGCTGCAGGGTTCCTGCATCCTCACTTTGTTGGACAAGGTCTAACTCAGTGTGGGGCTGTGTCCCACAGAGAAGACTCCTCCAGCTGCCACAGTTTTCAGCCATCACCTAGGCAAGTATTGTGTTCCTCAAGGGTGGGGGAAGGGCTTTCAGACCCAGGGTTGGAAACAGTCCCTGCACACCTTTTCTCAGATTCTTTGTCCCTCACTGATCTGTGCCTTGAAATGTCCTCTCCTAGCCTCCTGATCTCCAGTGGGGAGCTGTCTGAATCTGTGAGTGATTTTATAGTCTGTGTCCCCAGTGGGAAGTGAGAGGAATCACAACTGCTGGTTCTGTGTTCTTCCTGTGCTGCGTGCGACCGAGTGAGGGGGCGCGGAGAGGACCAGCTAGCCTGGAACGGAGTTCTCCTACCTGATATCTCTCTTCTTCTTCAATTCAGCATCTGTAGGGTCCTTCTCCTGTCCATACCCTCCTCCAGAGTTCCTAACAAGTCAGGGTTAGACCCCATTTTTGTTGAATATCTGGGGAGAAGTTTTTGGTTGCTGTTTATGTCACCATGTTGATGACATCACTCCTTTAGGACTTTCTTTTTATCTTGGATCCAAAATTTTACCAAAATGAGTCCAAAAGTGAGTATATTTTAATCCATCTTATTTGTTACTCCACTGACCCTTTGAATCTCAAGACTTAATTTTTTCTTTAGCTTTGGATATTTTTATTATTTTAGTTATTTCCTTCTCTCCCTTCCCTCTTATTTTCTAGATTCTTATCAGACAGACATTGAAACTTCTGGAACTATACACTATACTCTGTATCTCTTAACCAATAACAAGTCATTCATGAAAGACCACATATTATATGATTCCATTTATATTAATTGCCCAGAATAGGCAACTGCAGAGACAGGGAAAATAGATTAGTGGTTGTGTCATGTGCTGGGGCAAAAGAGGGATGGAGGGTGACTGTTAATGGTTATAGAGTTTCTTTCTTTTTTGTTATGATGAAATATTCTTGAATTAGAGGTAATTTTTGCACAACTTTATGAATATATTAAAAACTAATTGTGCACTTAAAATGGTATATATTATGGTACGTGAATTATTACTAAAGATGAATTTAAAAATAAGATCATAGAGAGTCTAGGTATCTGGGTCTTTTCAGAGTTGAAAAATTCAGAGTTTATTGGTCATGAATAGTAAGCAACAGGATCAAATAATGCTCAGAACCACAAACATCTAGTAAATATTTCTCTTGAATAAATCAATGTAAAAATCAGTTTAAAGGGGGTAGTCTTTCCTCTTATTTTGGAAAAAGTCTTAAATTAGCTGCCAATATATTGAATGATTCGGAAAGAAGTCACATACCCTACCCTCCAAAAAAGAGCAGAGTGTTAAGTTTGTTATTAGAAAAAAAATGAGTCTCTATTAAACAGCATTTGGTGGTTTAACATTTTAGAAGAATTTGAGCTTGCTACTCTCTCTGGGCTAAGAAAGTTGTGTGACACCCTCATTCAAACCCCCAAAGCAGACTTATCCATTATTTCCCTTTCCGAATGGGACTATTTATTTTGATTATCCCATCCCTGTTCCACCCTTGTATTTTAGGGGCCTGGATTACAGAAGACTTTTTAAAAATCAAATGTATTTAGAGCAAAAGTAGTCTCGTATGAACTTGATGTGAAGGCTGCTGCACAAAACCTAGAAATCCTGGGAATTCAACTTGAAGGCATTGGGGTTGGGTCTTTTGGGGTTGGATTAATTGTGTTCTGTGTGTAGGTGAAGCAAAGGTGCAAATAAAATATTTTATGCACATAATGGTGGACTCTTAACACAGTGCTCACTGAATTCTGTTTTTTTTACTGCTATTTTTTTCTAACCCCTTGAGTTAGCTGATTAGATTTAGACCTTGAGAGCTGCCCTGAATAATAGACTATAAGCAGGCGTTTGAAGGGTGTCACTTTATAGCCATGGTAATGTAGAGCTGGTGTGATGCATCAACTCTGCCTTTCTTTTCCCCCAAGGTTAGGGCATGGAGGCCATAGGTTCCAGAGGGCATAACTGAAAAAGCTCCTACATGCCATATAGGACTCCATCAGAGTGAGAAATTAAGCTTCATTTGCTTAACATACTGAAATTTGAGATACTGTCCATCACTAGTGACTTTCAGTAATTCACTTAACGTTGCTAAGCTTTGACTTTCTCATTTGCAAATTGGAATAGTGATTGTACATAACACTATTATGTAGCTGTTTGAAAATTAGTCTATTAATGAGCTTAGCCTAAGGCCTGGTGCATAGTAAGCAAGTTGTTAATGTTTATTATTGTTATTAATTAGAATATTTTTCATTTCCCTAGTAGATTACAAACATGGCAGAGTATAATATAAATTACTTACATAAAAAAGTGCACATAAGTGAGGAGTTATAGTCAGTGGGATAGAATAATGAGGGGGGAATTTGGAGAATTGGAAATAATTGGGAGAGATGCATTAAATTTTGGTTGAAAAGTGAATAAGCATAATTAAGGAACATTTTCTAATGTTGTAGAGTCCAGGTGACGTTAACAAAACCGTAAATGCACACGTCAAAACTTTTAACTCCCTTCTGTAATGTGTATCAGCCTGAGAACAAAAGAAGAGTATGCAAATTATACGGTTTCCTGGTTTCTGGAGAATGAGGAAAGAATGCTGAAAGAAGGTCAGTAAACACACAATTAGTTCTGTATCCAAGCTGGTAAACACACAACTGAGGTCCAAAGCCCATGGTAGGCTAGAGCCAGTGGGTCATTTTATTTTTCTTTTTGCTTTTCTTCTTTAAGAAAACAAAACAAAACAAAAAAGCTCTGGAAATACTCATATTCTTTAGAAAGATAAGTTATTTCCTTCAACCCACAGAAAATTCAGTTAAAATAAATTCAACATGCCACAAAATAATGAAAAAGACAAAGCAAAACTGAACAAAAATGTCTTTATCAATGTTCCTCTGGCACAGGAGATTTGGACTGAGAAAAAATTGTCAGATAATGGCAAGACTTTCCCAAAATTTTCCCTAAAATTGAAAGTAAGATAGGAAACTACGTGCAGACCAGCTTTTCTTAAGTATGAATGTTAGCTTTGGAGCTCTTTTTAACTTGAATAAAATCAGTAGGTTCATTAAGAGGTATCTTTTCAAGGCGGGTACTTCTAGGGAGTGGATTATGCAATCAGGGGAGCATTACAAATGACATGGTGAAAGCCAAACACTGTTAAATGCACTGATAAATTTTAGTAGTGGTGACTCAGTTATATTTCAACTAAATGTCCATTTACACATTAGACATATTAATTAGACTGTCAAAAAGGATCCAATGCTGTGTCCTACACATAGCACCGAGTACATAGTAGGCTCAAAATACATTTGATTCATTACAGGATTTGAAGTCAACTTGAAGATGAAATTTTCCACTTATCTGGGCAAGAGAATTGGTAATTTGTTCTTGCCAAGGACTCAAAATCCATACAGATCTTTAAAAGTCACACACGCTGCCCTAAGGGATCGAGAGTTGGAGCATAATGAGAATTATGCCCATTACAAGTGCATATGAATGGGCAACTGTGTCACCTGTGCTTCTTGGTCAGGACTCTTCTTTTCCCATCCATAGAGGCCCCACATAATCCATCAATCAGGAGAATTAATGGTGGGACCAGCAATTCAGGTCATACGGGATAATCAAGGCGACATAAATCATGTTACAGTAAATAAAGCCTACCAAATGGGATCGCTGGTGCAGCAATCAAATTTCAAAACTTCTTTCCTGCTTTGGAAAATGTGTCAACAGTGAAGGGCAGAGGTGAAAACAGAAAATGTTGACCAGGGTAGAATTTACTAGTTCTCAGGAGCAGAGGGTGAGGCGGGTGTTGGGGATCTTCTGGGAGGGAAAGTGAGACATTTTCAAATGAAGGATCCACACAAAACACTCAGCCCTGTGGTGTAATACCTCAAGAAATTCCTTTAGCTAAAATGGTGGCAGGAAGGATCCTCTTACCATGGGAGTATACCCATACATTGGGCACCCATCTTACACCTGCTCTCCTTCCCTTCTTACTTGAGTTCTGACTAAAGAGGTTGAAAATTTCAGAATCACAACTTCCCAGCCTTCCTTATATCTAGAATAGGGGCTTGTGACAAAGCACAGGTGGAATTGTGCTCAGAACTTCTAGAGGAAATTATCTGTCTTCCCTGGTAAAATGATACTTACCTGTCTATCCTGGGACTTGGCTGTGAAAGGATGGGTCCTGGGGGAGCTGCCATTTTCCTGATGCCATCAAAAGGTACAACCAACAGATTGAGGTTGGAAAAGTAGAAACGTGGGAGGAGGCCAGGAATTGGTTCCATCATCGTTCTGTTAAATGGACCCTAGAACCACCCAACTTTAGCTCTCTTGATGTGAGTTAATGAATATTCTTGTCATTTAAGCCAGTGCTTCTCAAACTGTAATGTTCATTCACATCACTTAGAGGTTTTGTTAACATTCAGTTTCTGATTCAGGAAGGTCAGGGTGAGGTCTAAGAGTCAGCGTTTCTGACAAACTGCCAGGTGATGTCCAAGATTCCCTCATATTGAGTCACAGATATTTAAGCTAATTTAATTTTGTGTTCCATTACTTGCAGCCAGAAGCATCTTAAATAACAGCATTGAATAGATTTAGACTGCAAAGTTGAATTCAACGTAAGGACATGAAGGTAAACCTTAGGAACTCACCAGTTATTTTAGGCATAGGTATGATCACTGCATGTGAGGGCTTTGAAAACATCAAAGTGTGAGTTCAAATCCTGATTCTGTCATCTACACAGTTTGGTCATTGCTAAGAAAATTGCTAAACCTCTCTAAATCTTGATTTATTCATCAGAGAGCAGTTCCTTGTACCTCAAATGTTTTATTTAACGATTAATTGGAAAATGTAGGTAAAAAGCCCAGTATAGGTTGTGGTACTTAGAAGATTTTGAGAAAATGTGAGTTCTTTTTCTGTGATACCACTTGCCATATGGGATTCTGCATTCTAAAGCCTCACTTGTTTCAAGGATAATTTAGCTAAAATGATGCCAGGCCTGACAGAAAAGGACAGGTTGTTGTAATCAGCACAGAAATGTTCCTGGCTTCCAAGCTTCTGAATTCAAAAGCCTTGTGTCCTTATGATCCTTGCATCAGACAGTCTTAAACTTAATGAGAAGTCTTCATGAAAAATAAACAAAATTTTACTTTGATGTGATTTGTTTCACTTTTAAAATCTGTCTGCTTGTCACTGATGAGAGAAAGAATTTTGAATTAATAGATTCTTTCCCCAACAATGGTTGGGACTTTGCCAAATAGAATAAACCTGTTGTTAGCCACTCTGATAGGTGGTAACAAAATTTATTGCCTAGGAGGCAATGCAAGTTTCCTAAGTTAGATTGTGCATAGGAGTGTGGGTGTTTGCTGTGACTCTAAATGTTGCAGAGTACTCTCTGGATTTGTGGTTGTATAGTTGATTTTTTTTTTTTTTTTTTTTTGGTCCCAAAGTAACCAATAGGCATATATTTTATAGTGGGTGAAGATTAGGTCAGGTTTTCATGTTTTCAAGGCTGGATGCTTTGGTAAATATAATGCTCCCTCAGTAAATGGATGCCTCTTAGAATGATTTTGGAGTGCCCTGGCCATCATATCAGCAAAAGAGTATTTACTACTGACTTCCCAGGTAATTTACTTATAGTCTTTTGGGAAATGTTTCCATGGAAAACGGAAGCTCTTGACATGTCTCCAAAAGAGTGAGAGGGAGGAAAAATATATAACTTCAAACATGGATACAAAAGCTGTGATGATTGGGATATCATTTACCTATATTATTTTTACTGTCAAATCATTCTTAAACATCTAGAATGATCTAGAACTATATGCTTAAATATTGAGACTCTGTTATCAGATGGGGTGAACGCAGGTTAAACATCCTCTCTGTAGAGTGGAGAGGCTGAGAACATGGGCTTCTGTGTTGGATGGAACTGGGTTTTAATTTAATTACTTATTAGTTATGTGACCTTGGGAAAGTTACTTACTTCTCTGGGACTCACTTTCCTTATTTGTAAAATGGGAATAGGGCCATCTATTCAGGGCATGTTGTGAAGATTCAATCTGATAATGCATGTAGAACACTTGGCTACATGGGCTGACATTTAGTCCCATACATTTTAGGTAGAAACAGCTTATTCAGACCTGAAAAGAACCAATTTCCTTAGTCTGCTTTTTATTTTTTCTTCCTATAATATTCACAGTGGTAAACTCCTTTGGAAAGAAGATTTTCCCTAGAAAGCAGAGCCTGAGACAAAAGCTGGTGCATGTCTAGTTTATTTGGGGAAGTGATCTTAGGGAAGAGAAGTGGGGGACTGAGAGGTGTGAAGCAGGAGAGAGCAAAATGGAAGAGTACAAGCTGTGGGCAACTGGGGCCCTTTGGAACCTCCAAGGACCACATTTTATATCAGCAGGAAGACAAATGGGAGCATTTCGCCAACAGCTGGTATAACCCATTGGTTGGAGTTCAGTGAGGGGGTTTTAATGCTTCCATACAGGAGTGTGTAGCTAGTTTATCAGTTGGTTCCAGCAGGTGGCTGCCATGGCTGTCAGAGAATCTTAGAGCACAAAGTGAAAGACAGGACGTGCAGCTGAGGATGTGGATTACACTTTATGTAGTACTGGTTGAAGCAGGATGTGAAGGTGGTCAGAGGAAGTGAGGAGAGACAAAAGAGGTATATGATACATGGTCCCTTAAAGATGCCACATGCTCCCAATGAACCTAGAGAGCTGAGAGAAATTGGATCCCAGGTACCTCTGTTGCAAGGCCCACCATGTGAAAGATGGTGGCTTAAATAATCCTCCGCATGTTAAAGACCAGTGTGGAAAAGTCACCTCTTTTTAGTAGACTGGCACCCACAAGACCCTCAGGGGTGATTTCTGTGCTAAAAATCCAATAAGAAAGACTTCTCAGAGCAAGCTGAGAGTTGTGTTTTGACAAGTTCCCCTCCTCCCAGCTCTGTTAGAAAACTCAAAGGGATCAATATTGTCTCCTTAGCCTCTAAGTGTTGAGTGAGAGACTTCCAAATGGAGGCAACCAAAGTGAGAGAAACACTTCCCTTTCAAGGACAGTTGTAAAACACTATGCATTTATCTCTGTGGATCACTTAATATTGCTTACCTGTTTTATTAGAGTGTTTTTGGTTTATCTTGGATTTTTCTAAGTTTAAGGGGAAAATAATACTTGGCAAGCTTGCTGCTGGATTCCTAGGAAACTCTAGGAATGTATATATATATGAAATATTGGAGTTATGACAAGGGGTAATTGGATAAAGGGCATATCCAGTTACATGATTCCTTTAAGAGTCAGTGACTGTAGTGGTGAGCATTCCCTTATCTAAAATAGCCCAATTGTTAAGCTCAGATAATCATGAAGATGAAAAATTTTCTCCTTCCTACTAAACAGTATGTCTTCATTTGAGATATACTTAGTCTTTGAAGTCAGAGTGGGTTCCAGACAAATGCTATTTACATTAGAAAGTGTATTAAATTAATTGAAAAAATATAAACATTGATAATAATAATAAAACAAGAGAAATGATGAACAGTAAAAGGTAAATACTTTTAAGTGTTACTCAAATTGACATTCAATAAAACCGCATCTTTCAGACAATGTAATTATTTGCATCATAAAAAACTCTAGTGGCTGAAGTTTAAAATAGTGATTAAAAAGCTTCAGTTGGACTTGAAATAAGCCTAAAAAAAGAAATTTTCATCTTAATAAAAAAAGGCAAAACGTTCCTTTTAATCATTACACCTTATTTTGTTTAAAAAAAAAAAAAGTGTTTACTATTCTTGAAAAAGACCTGCAAAGGATCTTTTAAGAGAGAACATTCCCCATTTTAAATTGAATTCAACTGGGCAGTGAAGACACAATTTCAAAGCATCCAGAAGAAAAGTGATTATTCAATCAATGATTCACACATCTCTAAATACCTGGGATTTTTCAACAAAATGGGAGGATGACTGAGCAAATCTGTGACATTTTAACATTGTGGTATCTTGACCTCATGGTAATCCATGATATTCTTAAGGACTTCTCTAACAACAGCACAAAAAATATGGTGTTCTCCCCCGGTTTGTCTAAACTTCTATGCCTGGTTACAGACTCTTAGATATCCCCAGGATGTCACTTAAGAGAACTTAGAAGATACTCTTTGACTTAAGTTAATATTCTCATGCCTTAAATTGACTTCATATAGTCAAATTTATTTTATACTCTCAGTTACTACTGCAAGTCAACACAGCACAGGAACTGATGCATTTTGTGCCTTCAACTCAAATTACCTGTTTGTGAACTTTTTGGTCAATGAATAAAAATATTTCATTTCGTATTCTCACCAGAGGATTTAAATTAAACAGTAACAGATGTATTGGACAGGCATGGAATACTAAATAGGAACTGGCAAATGAAATACTCCAGCTCTGCATTTACAATGAGAATGAGAATTGATTCTGCACTGAGAGAGAGAAGTAAAAGGACCAAGTATTAAAAAAAAAAAAAAGAAAAAAAAAGCCTTCTCCACCAAAAGAGCAAAATAGCACTCTGGCATTGCATTGTTAACAAAATTTCTTTATCAGAAACTATAATTTAATATTTAAGTATCTAATTTACATGTGACAAAGTATCATATCCAAAAAATTAAATTGCAACTAGAAAACTATTAACCACTAAAAACAATACCAAACACAACCCAAACATTTATAGGAAAGCAATAGCTAGAATTTGAATTGGAAAAAAATGTTTCCTCACATTTGGCTCATTAAACAAAGCATCCATTATTGCCTGTAAAAGAGCATCTCTTCTAATTCATTGAAGGTTTATCCGTTATAGCATGAATAACATGTAAAGATAGGTTTATAGACTGCATATGTACACGTGTGTATCTATATTGTGAAACATACACTCGTGTGTTGAGTTAAAGATATATCTACCATTAAATGGCTGAACTTTGGAAGGTGCTGAAATCGATATTCCTACATCTTTGACCCATTTAATAATGCCTTTTTAAAAACAGAAATTACATAAAATACTCTGTTTTTTATTAACTGAATATTTTCTTATGCATAATAATAGACAATGAAGGAATTGCACTTATTGTAACGGTACAGTAAAGTGTTAGGTTGCAGCTCAGCCATCAGATCAGGGACTGTAGTACTGATGATCACTTGTGATGATGACGGTGGCCATTGAAATTAAAATGAGAGCAACTAGTTACAGAACAAATGGGGATAACAGAAGAAAACATGCACTAATCCTACTTTAATGCAAAACTAATTTCTCCCAGGAAACCAACTCTTTGACCTTCATTCTACTAAGAAACAGGTTCTGCGCCCTTGGCAACACTGACTTGGACTTCTGTATTCAAATTCTAGTTCATTGTCTCTGAGTGTGCTGTTCCAGTGTCATCTCCTTAAGCTGCCCTTGAAATTCCGGAGCATCTGCAGTACTAACGTCTCTTGGTTGAGTTTCATTGAGCCTTAATATCCCCTTCAGTCCTGTATCAATAGGGTCCATTATTCATCTTCTTCTGGTTCCTGTGGCAACTCAGCTATTTCTTCCTTTAAGCAATCACTGAAGAATCTGAGGATTGTGCTGTAGAGGTGATACTTGCTCTTCTCAGATACGTTATGACCTTCATCTGGGTAAACCTAAGATGTTGAAGAGAAAGGAGATTTCAGGTTACCAAAGTCGCTGTTCTCTCTCGGCTTTCATTTAGCACCAGTGACATGGACACTTTGGAAATATCTCACCTACTTCAATTCTGTTTTATTTATGCTGCCTTATTTTTATTGTAAGCATATCATAATTGATATTTGAGGCAACACGTTTTTTATATAAATTAGGACTTGACAAAAAAAAAAGGTCAACTCTTCCCTATTTATGTCCTTTCCAATTTAAGTGACACTAGTGAGTTTTTCTAAAATACAAATACAATCAGGTCAATTCCTGGGTGAAAACTTTTTAAATGGTGCCTCATCACCCTCTGAATAAAGCTCCCTACTCCTTAATGTGGCTTAAGGCATGACCTGAAATGTTTCTCTCTACATCTCTATCTTTCATCACCCGAACCCCCACTGCTTTGTGTTTTAGATAAGTTGAATTATTTCTGGTTCTCCCAAATGCTGAAGAGCTGAGGAATCAACATTTTTATTTCCTTCTATGATTCTGCCACCAGACTGAAAGATCCTTTGTAGTATGAAGTATATTTTATTGAACATCCCATTTGTGGGACTTTGTTTCTGCAGCCCTAGGTAACTAAAACACTGTTGGAAAGCAAGGAGAGACAAGAAAAGGGACAAGAAAAAACAAAGTTGTTCTGTTAACATAATTCCTTATTAGTGATATGAAATAAATGATGAGAAAAGAAACAGTGTTGAAAGAGATTACTGAATTCACTTGTAAAACATGAGCTGATACAAATTCTCATTTGATAAGAATAAAGAACACAATTTCTGGTACCTGAAAAACAGAAAAGGAGTAGCATGGTGGATGGTGTGGTGAAGAGGTTCAAAGAGAGTGATAAGAATGGAGGTAATGGACAAAGAGAAGTTACCACCATAGCATGGAAGCGAGTGTGGCATTCTGCCAAAATGTCTTCCCCAATCAATTGAGGGGACCAGATTTTAAATATGTATTTTAACAACTTGGTTAATGAGAAGGCATAACTAAACGTTCAAAGACAGATTCTTAGGGATGAAGCATCATGCTCTCTAAAGAGCTAACATATTTCTTCCCTGGGAACTAGGGCTATGGCACACAAGCTGAAGCTCAAAGAAGCTAGGTTCTGTATCTTGTGACCAAAAGAGCAAGGTCAGAAAACAAGTTCTTCTGAAAAAATGTCTTACCTGCATAGTATAATTCACTCCAGCTTTTATTAGGTGCTTGATTAATTCTGCTGAATGCTGGAAATGAACTTTTGCTGCAAGATAATAAATTATGATATTGGAAAAAATTAATTTTATAAGGATCAGAACATCTCATATCATTTTTGCCCCAAAGATTAACTGTTTTACTTTACTTATGTTGCACACTTAGGAGAATGGTACCTGGGCTTAACCAGAAAGCTGGCAGATATGATAAGAGATAAATCTAAGCATTACATTATAAAAAAAATAAACAAAAACAGGAGCTACCAGTAAGGCTCTACTTCCTGTTACTGGATGGTATTTAGATTTACTTTATTGAATATCATTTATTATTTGTAATTCTTTAATATTTTATATAATTATAAAAATGTTAATATAGCAAATGTTTCCCTGGGTATTAATGCAGCAAATCAGCTTTGTGTTCCTTCCTGAGCATTACTGGGGCCAGTCTCAGTTAAGTAATGACATTCTGCCTTATTCTTTAAAATTAGAAAAGAATATCCCATGTTGAGAAAATACAGCATACATCTCAGGAGCTAAATATTTAATGGGACTCTGTTTTCACCTGTTTATTTCAATTTTCCTTCTATCTGAAACCATGGTCCAAAACTCTGAAATAAGCAATAAGCACCAGAGTAGACCTGAATGTGGTAAGAGCATTGTCATTAACTAGTTATGAAGACTTGGACCAGCCACTCAGATCTCTCTGCATATTAGTTTGGTCATCTGGGATATTCATTCCTGCACTTCAAATTTTTGTAAATCATTTTTTTTTTTTTTACATTTTTTATTGTGAAATATAACATATATCCAGAAAAGTGTTAACTTTCAAGGTACGATTTAACAAGTTCAAATTTGAAAGTATGATATGTGTTACAGTTCCACAATTTCAGTTATTTCCATCTAGCTGTTCTAATACACTGGACACTATAATGAAATATCTGTATAACGATTCAAGAGTCATAATCCTTTGTTAAATCCTCTCTTGTCTGTTGCTACTCCTCCCTCTCATTTGATCACTGTCTCAATCTTAAGGGATCTCTAGGCAATGACCACTCTGACTTGTTCCTATTGAAAAGGGGTGTCAAAATTATGGGGTAGGGGGATGTAGTTGTTTGATGTTCTTGAAGAGACTGGTGCCTCTGGGTTTCAGGACTTATCTGGCATAGGAGAAATCTGGAGGTTTTAAATTTCTGAAAAATAAACTTAGTGAGTGACACTTTTCATAGAGTCTCAGATAGAGACCTAGATATTCTTTAGGGTTTTCAGGAATTCTGTTGGTTGGGGCTTGGCAAACTGTGGCAATTTGCAATATCTAGCTGAAGCTTGCATGAGTAACCTCCAGAATAGCCTCTTGAATCTATTTGAAATCTCTTAGCCACTGAAACCTTATTTTGCTACATTTCTTTTCCCCCTTTTGGTCAAGAAGGCATTCTCAATCTCTGATGCCAGGGCCAGGCTCATCCCTTGGTGTCATGTCCCACATCACCAGCAAGACTCATTCCCCTGGCAGTCATGTCCCATTTATTTATAGAGTTGGGCTTAGAGAGAGAGACAGGCCACATCTGAGCAACAAAAGAGGTTCTCTGGAAGTGACTATCAGGCATAATTATAGGTAGGATCTGCCTCCCCTTTACAGAAGTAAGTTTCATGAGAGCAAGTCTCAAGATCGAGGGGGTCCTTAATTTCATACAGCATATTTTCTAATCAAAATAAACAATGTCTCCTATTATCCTCACTTAGTTGTACAATAATCATCACTCCGAATTTTAGACAATTATCAAAACTCAAAACACCCCATTTGAATTTGATATCTGCCTCTCAATTATTTACCCTGGTTTATTCCTAATACATATAGGTATTCCTAAAATATATATAGTCCATAGCATGCAATAGGTAGTTTTTCCCATATACCACTCTGTTGTTAACTCTTTGTACAGGTGCATACCTTTAAAGTAGATCATGCAAGAACTTATTTATATTTGTAGTACTAATCTGTGAGATACATGACTTTAAACAACCCCTTTCAATCATTTTTGGCTTCAATACAATACTGTTACTTATAATCCCATTAACGAACTATCATTGCCACTGTCCATTCCCGTACCTTTAAATTCACCTCATTAACAAGTCTGTACATACTAGGTAACCGCTCCCCATTCTCTAACATCTGTCTATCTCTAGGTCCCCTATAGTCTACATTTTAAGACTTTTGATTATACATTATCTAGTGGGTTCATATTAGTGAAATCATACATTATCTGTTCTTTTCTGTATGACTTATTTCACTTAGCATTATGTCAAGGTTCATCCATATTGTCACATGTTTCTGGACCTCATTCCTTTTTACTGCTGCATAATATTCCATCATATGTCTACACAACATTTTGTTTATCTACTTGTCTGTTGAAGGGCACTTGGATTGTTTCCATCTCTTGGCAATTGTGAATAATGCTGCTATGAAAATCGGTGTGCAAATGTCTGTCTGTGTCACTGCTTTCAGATCTTGTGAGCGTATATCAAGTAGTGGAATTGCCAGGTCATAGAGCAACTCAATATTGAGTTTTCTGAGGAACCACCAAATTGTCTTCCACAGAGGCTGTACCACTATAAATTCCCACCAGCAGTGGGTAAGTGTTGTAGTTTCTCCACGGCCTCTCCAGCACTTGTAGTTTCCTGTTTGTTTAATGGCAGCCATTCTTATAGGTATGAGATGGTATCTCATTGTGGATTTGATTTGCACTTCCCTAATAGCTAATGAAGATGAACATTTTTTCCATGTGCTTTTTAGCAATGTGTACTTCTTCTTTGGAAACATCTATCCATCTCTTTTGCCAATGTATGATTGGATTGTTTGTACCAATGTCATTTTGTTGTAGGATTCTTTGTATATACTGGATCCTTATCAGATATATCGTTTCCAAATATTTTCTCCCATTGAGTTGGCTTCCTCTTCACCTTGGGCAAAGTCCTTTGACCACAGAAGCATTTGATTTTGACAAGTTCCCATTTATCCATTTTTTTTTTTTTTTAAACATTGCTTGTACTTTGGGTGTAAGGTTTAAGAAGTTACCTCCAATTACTAGGTCTTGAAAGATGTTTCCTATATTATCTTCTAGGAGTTTTATGGTACTGGATTTTATATGTAAGTCTTTGATCCACTTTGAGTTAATTTTTTATATGGTGTGAAGTAGGAGTCCTCTTTCATTTTTTTAGATATGGCTATCCAGTTCTCCCTGCCCAATTTGTTGAAGAGACTATTCTGTCCCAGTTCAGTGGATTTGGGGGCCTTGTCAAAAATCAAAACCATAGATCTGGGGGTCTATTTCTGAACTCTCAATTTGATTCCATTGTTCAATATTGTCTATTTTTGTGCCAATATAGGCTGTTTTATTCTTTTTTAATCATATTTTTTATTGTTGAATATAACATATATACATAAAAGTGATAACTTACCAAGTGCAATGTAACAAATAGTTAGCAAATTTCCAAAAATTTATAGATTACAGTTATACAGTTTCAGTTATTTCCTTATTATGAAATATAATATATATACGAAAAGGTAGCATCTTTCAAAGTATGATTTAACAAGTAGATATATAGGAAATTTCCAAAGTTGTTATGGGTTATAGTACCATAGTTTCAGTTATTTCTTTATTCTTAAATATAACATACAAAGAAGTATAGCTTTCAAATTACAATTTAATAAGTAGCGATAGAACAGATGACAAAGGATGCTATGGGTTACAGTTCCACCATTTCAATTCTTTCTTTCTAGCTATTCTAGTACCCTAGAACTAAGCAACTAGAAAAAGAAAATTACATCAAGATTCAGTATTCTCGATCCTTTTTAAAATTTCATCTTGTCTGTTGCTACCCTTTCCTTTGCTTTAATCACTTCCCCAATCTTCAGTGATGTCCAAGAAGCGACTACCCTAACCTGCTCATGTTGAAAAGGGGTGTCAACTTTATGAGCAAAGAGGACACATCTAGTTGATGTTTTTGAAGAGGCTATTGTCTCTGAATTTGGGGACTTAGCTGGCATAGGAGCATTCTGAAGGATTTAAGCCTCAGAACAATAAACTTAGGGGGTGAAACTTTTATAGATTCCCACATAGGGATCCAGGTATTCTATAGAGTTTTTCAGACTACTTTGATTTAGGCTTATCATATTATGGTCATTTGGCATATCTAGGTGAAGCTTGCATAGGATTAACCTCCAGGACAGCCTCTTGACTGTATTTGAACTCTCTTAGCCACTAAAACCTTATTTTGTTGCCTTTCTTTTCCCCTTTTTGGTCAAAAAGGTACTCTCAATCCCTCAATGCCAGAGTCAGGCTCATTCTCAGAATCCATGTCTCACATCACAAGGAAGGCGATGAATTTATTTGCAGAGTTAGGCTTAGATGGAGAAAATCTACATTTGAGCAACAAAAGAGGTTCTCTGGAGGTGACTCCTAGGCATAATTATAGGTGGCTTAGCCTCCCCTTTACAACCATAAGTTTCACTCAAGCAAGCCTCAATATTGAGGGCTTGACTTATAAAATGGGAGGTTCCTAAGTTCACATACCATATGTTATATCCACGCTAATCCATCCATATCTCACATTATTGTCACCTAGCTGTACAATCCTCATCGCTCTCCATTTTACACAATTCTCATGACCCAAAACATCTTGTGGCTCCTGTCACCCTCAGTTATTTGTCTTTAGTATTTGTGTGATACTGGTATGGTATTCCTATTAATTATAGCCCCTAGTATGCAATGTGTGGATTTTTCCCATGTACCCTTCTGTTATCAACTCTGTGCTAGTGTCATACCTTAGAAGTATATCATGCAAGCACCTATCTATATTTGTGGTGCTGATCTGTGGAAAACATGCCTTTAAACAACCCCTTGCAATCCTATTTGCCTTTGATACAACTCTGATACTTATAATTCCATTAACAAACAATTGTTACCCCATCCATTACCATACCTTTGAATTTACCATCATTAACATATCTGAACATACTCCCTTGCTAGCTACTGTCTATCACTAGGTCCCCAATATTCTACATTATAAGACATTGATTTTACATTGTTCATATTATATCTTATACTATCTCTCCTTTTGTGTCTGACTATCACTCAGAATTATATCTTCAAGGTTCATCCATGTTGCCCTATGTTTCAGGACCTTGTTGCTTCTTACTGCTGCATAGTATTCCATCATACGTATATACCACATTTTGTTTATCCACTTGTCTGTGGAAGATCACTTGGATTGTTTCCATCTCTTGGGAATTGTGCACAATGCTGCTATGAACGTCAGTGTACAAATGTCTGTTCGTGTCACTGCTTTCAAGTCTTCTGGGTATATACGAAGAAGTGGAATTGTCAGATCATAGGATAATTCAATATCTATTTTTCTGAGAAACCACCAAACTGTCCTCCAGAGTGGCTGTACCACCATACAGTTCAACCAGCAATGAATAAGAGTTCCAGTTTCTCCACATCCTCTCCAGCATTTGTAGTTTCCTGTTTCTTTGATGGCAGCCATTCTTATTGGTTTGAGATGATATCCCATTGTGGTCTTGATTTGCATATCCTTAATAGTAGTGAAGATGAACATTTTTTTCATGTGATTTTTAACCATTTGTATTTCCTTTTCAGAGAAATGTCTTTTCATATCTTTTGCACATTTTATGATTGGGCTGTTTATACTATTGTCATTGAGTTGTAGGATTTCTTTATATATGCAAGATATTAGTCTCATATCAGATACATGGTTTCCACATATTTTTTCCTATTATTTGGCTGCCTCTTCACCTTTTTGACAGATTCCTATGAGGTATAGAAGCTTTAGGTTTTGAGGAGTTCCCATTTATATATTTTTTTCTTTTGATGCTTGTGCTTTGAGTGTAAGGTCTAAGAAGTGACCTCCTGATACTAGGTCTTGAAGATGTTTCACTACATTATCTTCTAGGAGTTCTATGGTACTGTCTCTTTTATTGAGGTCTTCGACCCACTTTGAGTTAATTTTTATACAGGATGTGAGGTAGGGGTCTTCTTTCATTCTTTTGTCATGGCTATCCAGTTCTCCCAGCCCCAGTTGTTGAAGAGAGTGTTCTGTCCCAGTTCAGTGGATTTGGGGGCCTTATCAAAAATCAGTCAACCGTATATCTGGGGGTCTATTTCTGAATTCTCAGTTCAATTCCGTTGATCAATATGTCTGTCTTTTTGCCAATACCATGCTGTTTTGACCATGTAGCTTTATAGTAGGCTTCAAAATCTGGAAGTGTACATCCTCCCACTTTGTTCGTCTTTTTTAGGATGTTTTTGGCAATTCAAGACCCCTTTCCTTTCCAAATAAATTTAATAACTAGCTTTTCCAAGTTTGCCAAGTAGATTGTTGGAATTTTGATTGGAATTGTGTTGAATCTGTAGATCTGTTTGGGTAGAAATGACATCTTAACAATGTCTAATATTCTTATCCATGAGCATGGAATATATTTCTACCTATTTAGGTCCTTTTTTATTTCTTTCAGTAAAATTTTGTAGTTTTCTATGTAGAGGGTCTTCTACATCCTTGGTTAAGTTTATTCCTAGGTATTTGATTTTTTTTAGTTGCTATTGTGAATGGAATTTTTTTTTTTTTTTTTTTTTTTTTGGTTGCCTCTTCAGTTAGGTCATTCCTCATGTATAGGGACATTAGTTATGTGCATTAATCTTATATCCCACCACTCTGCTGAATTTGTCTATTAGCTCAAGTAGCTTTGTGGTCAAAGTTTCAGGATTTTCCAAATATAAAACCGTATCATCTGTAAATAATGAAAGTTTTACTTCTTCCTTTCCAATTTGGATAACTTTTATATCTTTGTCTTAGTGAATGGCTCTGGCTAGAACTTCTAGCACAATGGTGAATTATAGAGGTGACAGTGGGCATCCTTGTGTCGTTCCTGATCTTAGGGGGAAGGCTTTCAGCTTCTTACCATTGAATATTATGCTAGCTGTGGGTTTTTCATATATGCCCTTTATTATATTGAGGAAGGTTTCTTCAGTTCCTACCTTTGAATTGTTTTTATCAAAAAAGGCTGTTGAATTTTGTCGAATGCTTTTTCACATCTATCAAGATGATCAGTTGATTTTTCCCTTTTTATTTGTTAATCTGTTGAATTACATTAATTGATTTTCTTATGTTGAACCACCATTGCATGACAGGGATGAACCCCACTTGGTCAAGGTGTATAATTCTTTTAATATGCCTTTGGATTCAATTTACAAGTGTTTCATATAGGATTTCTGCATCTATATTCATTACAGAGACTGGCCTATAGTTTTCCTTTTTTGTAATGTCCTTATCTGGTTTTGGTATTAGAGTGATGTAACTTCATAAAATGAGTTAGGTAGTGTTGCTATTTCTTCAGTTTTTTGAAAGTGTTTGAGCAGGAATGGTGTCAGTTCTTTTTGGAAAGTTCGGTAAAATTCCCCTGTGAAGCCATTTGGCCCTGGGATTTTCTTTGTAGGAAGATTTTTGATGACTGATTGTATCTCTTCTCTTGTGTTTAGTTTGTTGATGTCTTCTATTTCTTCCTGAGTCAGTCTAGGTTGCTCTTGTCATTGCAGGAAATTGTTCACTTTCTCAAAGTTGTCTAGTTTGTTGCTGTACACTTGTTCATAATATCCTCTTATGATTTTTTTATTTATTCAGGATCACCCCTCTCATTTCTGATTTTATGTGAATCATCTCTCTTTTTGAATTTCTCAGTCTAGCTAAGGCTTTGTAAATCTTGTTAATCTTCTCAATGAACCAACTCTTGGTTTTATTACTTCTACTGTTGTTTTGTTTTTGTTTTTGTTTTTCTCGTCCTCCAGATCATTTACATCTGCTTTTATCTTATTTCTTTTCTTCTACTTGGTTTAGGGTTACTTTGCTGTTCTTTCTCTAGCTTCTTGTTCACTTAAGTCTTGATTTTAGCTCTTTCTTCCTTTTTAATGTATGCCTCTAGAGCTATAAATTTCCGTCTCATTGTTGTGCACTCATTTTTATTAATCTCTAGATATGTTCCAATTTCTCTTGCAATTTCTTCTTTGACCCACTGGTTGTTTAGGGGTGTATTGTTTAACCTCCATATATTTGTAAAATTTCTGGTTCTTTGGTGGTTATTGATTTCCAGCTGCATTCCATTATGGTCAGAGAAAATGCTCTGAATAATTTCAGTCTTTTTAAAATTTATTGAGACATGTTTTGTGCCCCTGCATATGATCTATGCTGGAGAATGTTTCATGAGCACTAGAGAAGAATGCATATCCTGTTGTTTTATGATGCAATGATCTATACATAACTGTTAAGCCTAATTCATTTATCACATTGTTTAGGGTCTCCCATTCCTTATTGGTCCTCTGTCCAGTTGTTCTATATATAGAAGAGAGTGGTGTATTGAAGGCTCCCATTGTTATTGTAGAAACATCTGTTGCTCCCTTCAGTTTAGCCAATGTTTGTCTCATATACTTTGGTGCTCCTTGATTGGGTGCATAAACATTAATTATTGTTATTTCTTCTTGGTGAATTGTCCCTTTTATTAATATATAGTGTCCTTCTTTGTCTCTTATGACATCTTTGCTTTTAAAGTCTATTTTGGATGATATTAGTATAGATACTCTTGCTATCTTTTGGTTACAACTTGTGTGGAATATTTTTTTCCATCCTTTCATTTTCAATCCCTTTGTGTCACTGGGTCTAAGATGAGTCTCTTGTAAACAAAATATTGAAATGGATCATACTTCATAATTTATTCTTCCAGTCTGTGTCCTAATTGAGGAGTTCAATCCATTCACATTCAAAATTATTACACTGAAGTATCTTCTTGAACCAGCTGGCTAATCCTTTGTTTTTTCATTCCTCAGACCTATCCACTCTCCCCCTTCTTCCTTGAAGTTACACTTACTAATACTTTTCAGTTCTTTGCCTTTATCCAGATCTCTCTCTCCTTTTGTTTTTCAGCTAATGGAACTCCCTTCAGTATTTCCTGTAGGGCACATCTCTTGTTAACAAATTCTCTGAGCATTTGTTTGTCTGTGAAAATGTAAAACTCTCCCTCAGTTTAAAGGACAGCTGTGCTGGATAAAGAATTCTTGGCTGGCAATTTTTCTTTTTCAGTGTCTTAAATATGTTATACCACTGCCCTCTTGCCTCCATGGTGCCCGTTGAGTACTCAGTACTCAGTCGTACGTGGTTTCTCTTGTATATGGTGAATCATTTTTCTCTTGCTGCTTTCAGGACCTTCTCCTTCTCTTAAGCATTTGACAATCTGATTAGGATGTGTCTTCCAGTGAGTCTATTTGTATTTACTCTATTTGGAGTTTGTTAGGATTCTTGGATGTGAAAATTTATGTTGTTTATAAGGGTTGGGAAGTTTTCCCCAATTATCTCCTCAAATACTCTTCCTAGCCCTACTCTTCTCTTCCTGGGACACCAATGGGTGTTATATTTGTGCGCTTCATGTTATACATCTTTTCCCTGAGATCCAATTCAAATTTTTCGATCTTGTTCAGCATTTGTTTGTGCATTTGCATTCAATTGTTCTGTCCTCTAAGTCCACTTATTCTTCTTCCTCTTCAAATCTGTTGTGTGCTTCTAGTATATTTTTAATTTGATCAGCAGTAGCTTTCCTTTCCATAAGATCTTCTATTTTTCTATTTACTCTTTCAAATTATTCTTTATGCTCCTCTAGTGTCTTTTTTTCCTCTAAATTCATTTTATTAATATATATTCACATACCATGCAGTCATACAAAACAAATTGTACATTCAGTTGTTCACAGTACCATTACATAGTTGTGCATTTATCCCCAAAATCAATCCCTGACACCTTCATTACTACACACACAAAAATAACAATAATAATTAAAGTGTGTCCTAGTTTGCTAATGTTGCAGAATGCAAAACACCAGAGATGGATAGGCTTTTATAAAATGGGGGTTTATTTCACTACACAGTTACCGTCTTAAGGCCACAAAGCGTCCAAGGTAACACCTCAGCAATCGGGTACCCTCATCGGAGGATGGCCAATGGCCTCCAGAAAACCTCTGTTAGCTAGGAAGGCAGCTGGCATCTGCTCCAAAGCTCCGGCCTCAAAACGGCTTTCTCCCAGGACGTTCCTCTCTAGCAAGCTTGCTCCTCTTCAAAACATCACTCCCAGCTGCACTCTCTTTCCTCTTTGAGTCAGCTCATTTATATAGCTCCACCTATCAAGGCCCACCCCGAATGGGTGGGGCCAAGCCTCCATGGGAACATCTCATCAAAATTATCACCGACAGCTGGGTGGGGCACATTTCAAGCAAATCCAACCAGCACCAAAAACTTCTGCCCCACACAAGACCACAGAGATAATGGCATTTGGGGAACACAATACACTCAAACCGGCACAAGTGAAAAGGGGCAATTAAAGTAAAAAAGAACACTAGGTGCCTTTGTTTGTTTCCTTCCCCACATTTTTCTACTCATCCATCCATAAACTTGACAAAGGGGAGTGTGGTCCTTATGGCTTTCCCAATCACATTGTCACCCCTCATAAGCTACATTTTTATACAATCGTCTGCAAGATTCATGGGTTCTGGGTTGTAGTTTGATAGTTTCAGGTATCTACCACCAGCTACCTCAGTTCATTAGAACCTAAAAATGGTTGTCTATATTTTGTGTAAGAGTGCCCACCAGAGTGACCTCTTAGCTCCCTTTGGAATCTCTCTGCCACTGAAAATTATTTCATTTCCTTTCACATCCCCCTTTTGGTCAATAGATGTTCTCCATCCCACGATGCTGGGTCCACATTCCTCCCCGGGAGTTATATTCCACGTTGCCAGGGAGATTCCCTCCCCTGGGTGTCTGATCTCACGTAGAGGGGAGGACAGTGATTTCACTTGCCAAGTTTGCTTAGCTAGAGAGAGAGGGCCACATCTGAGCAACAAAGAGGCATTCGGGAGGAGGCTCTTAGGCACAATTATAGGGAGGCCTAGCCTCTCCTTTGCAGCAATAGTCTTCCCTGTGGTAGAGGGCTCAACCCATCAAACCATCAGTCCCCTGTGTCTGTGAGCACATTAGCAGCCATTTAGGTGAGGCAGCTCAATACCCCTGCATTCTCCACCAGCTCCTCAAGGGGGCTCTGCATATTATTTTTCCTTGTTTTTTTTTAATCAACTGTATAAAAAATAAAATAAATAAATAAAAAAAAACACTAAAAGAACATTCCAAACAGACCATAACAAGGGAGTAAGAAAAAGACAACTAACCTAAGATAACTACTTTACTTCCAACATGTTCGTACTCTACCCCAAGAAAGTAACCTAATATAGCAACATTTCTGTGAACTTGTTCCTTCTATATCCATCAGAAATTAACAGACCATGGTCATTCCTAGGCATTCCCACAATGTTATATTTACCCACAATAGCCTATCTGTTCTTATTGGATTATTGTTCCCCCTTCCTTAATTGCTCTCTATTGCTAGTTCCCCTACATTCTACATTATAAACCATTTGTTTTACATTTTTCAAAGTTCACATTAGTGGTAGCATATAATATTTCTCTTTTTGTGCCTGGCTTATTTCGCTCAGCATTATGTCTTCAAGGTTCATCCATGTTGTCATATGTTTCACGACATCGTTCCTTCTTATTGCCGCGTAGTATTCCATTGTGTGTATATACCACATTTTCTTTATCCACTCATCTGTTGAAGGACATTTGGGTTGTTTCCATCTCTTGGCAATTGTGAATAATGCTGCTATGAACATTGGCTTGCAGATATCTGTTCGTGTCACTGCTTTCAGATCTTCCGGGTATATACCGAGAAGTACAATCGCTGGATCAAAGGGTAACTCTGTATCTAGTTTTCTAAGGAAGGGCCAGACTGACTTCCAGAGTGGCTGAACCATTATACAGTCCCACCAACAATGAATAAGAGTTCCAATTCCTCCACATCCTCTCCAGCATTTGTAGTTTCCTGTTTGTTTAATGGCAGTCATTCTAATTGGTGTGAGATGGCATCTCATTGTGGTCTTAATTTGCATCTCTCTAATAGCTAGTGAAGCTGAACATTTTTTCATGTGTTTCTTAGCCATTTGTATTTCCTCTTCAGAGAACTTCTTTTCATATCTTTTGCCTATTTTATAATTGGGCTGTCTGTACTATCATCATTGAGTTGTAGAATTTCTTTATATATGCAAGATATCAGTCTTTTGTCAGATACATGGTTTCCAAAAATGTTTTCCCATTGAGTTGGCTGCCTCTTTCCCTTTTTGACAAATTCATTTGAGGTGCAGAAACTTCTAAGCTTGAGGAGTTCCCATTTATCTATTCTTTTGTTGCTTGTGCTTTGGGTGTAAAGTCTAGGAAGTGACTGCCTAATACAAGGTCTTGAAGATGTCTCCCTACATTATCTTCAAGGAGTTTTATGGAACTGTCTTTTATATTGAGATCTTTGATCGATTTTGATTTAATTTTTGTGTAGGGTGTGAGGTAGGGGTCCTCTTTCATTCTTTTGGATATGATATCCAACTCTCCCAACCCTGTTTGTTGAAAAGGCTGTTATCACCCAGTTCAGTGACTTTGGGGGCCTTATCAAAGACCAGTTGGCCATAGATCTGGGGGTCTATCTCCGAATACTCAATTTGATTGCATTGATCAATATGTCTATCTTTGTGCAAGTACCATGCTGTTTTGACAACTGTGGCTTTATATCTTCAAAGTCAGAAAGTGTAAGTCCTCCCACTTCATTTTTCTTTTTAAGAGTGTCTTTAGTAATTCAAGTCATCTTCCCTTTCCAAATTTGATAACTAGCTTTTCCAAGTCTGCAAAGTAGGTTGTTGGAATTTTGATTGGGATTGCATTGAATCTGTAGATGAGTTTGGGTAGAATTGACATCTTAATGACATTTAGCCTTCCTATCCATGAACATGGCATATGTAAGTTTCCCTTCTATTTCTTTTAGTAGAGTTATGTAGTTTTCTTTCTTTAGGTCTTTTACATCTTTGGTTAAGTTTATTCCTAGGTACTTGATTTTTTTAGTTGCTATTGAAAATGTTATCTTTTTCTTGAGTGTCTCTTCAGTTTGTTCATTTCTGGCATACAGAAACATTACTGGCTTATGTGCAGTAATCTTGTATCCCGCTACTTTGCTAAATTTGTTTATTAGCTCTAGTAGCTGTATTGTCGATTTCTCAGGGTGTTCCAGATATAAGATCATATCATCTGCAAACAATGACAGTTTTACTTCTTCCTTTCCATTTTGGATGCCTTTATTTCTTTGTCTTGCCGGATTGCCCTGGCTAGCACTTCCAGCACAATGTTGAATAACAGTGGTGACAGCGGGCATCCTTGTCTTGTTCCTGATCTTAGAGGGAAGGCTTTCAGTCTCTCACCATTGAGTACTATGCTGGCTGTGGGTTTTTCGTATATGTTCTTTATCATATTGAGGAAGTTTCCTTCAATTCCTACCTTTTGAAGTGTTGTTATCAAAAACAGATGTTGGATTTTGTCAAATGCTTTTTCAGCATCTATTGAGATGATCATTTGATTTTTCCCTTTTGAATTGTTATTATGTTGTAATACATTGATTGATTTTCTTATGTTGAACTATCTTTGCATGCCTGGAATAAACCCCACTTGGACATGGTATATGATTTTTTTTAATGTGTCTTTGGATTCTATTTGCAAGTATTTTGTTGAGAATTTTTGCGTCTGTATTCATTAGAGAGATTGGCCAGTAGTTTTCCTTTTTTGTAGCAACTTTGGCTGGTTTTGGTATTAGATTGATGTTAGCGTCCTAAAATGAGTTAGGTAGTCTTCCATTTTCTTCAATGTTTTGAAAGAGTTTAAGTAAGATTGGTGTCAGTTCTTTTTGAAAACTTTGGTAGAATTCCCTTGTGAAGTCATCTGGCCCTGGGCATTTATTTGTGGGAAGCTTTTTGATGACTGATTGGATCTCTTTGCTTGTGATTGGTTGCTTGAGGTCTTCTGTTTCTTCTCTGGTCAGTCTAGGTTGTTCATATGTTTCCAGGAAATTGTCCATTTCCTCTACATTATCCAGTTTGTTCACATACAGTTGTTCATAGTATCCTCTTATAATTTTTTTAATTTCTTCAGGATCTGCAGTAATGTCACCTTTCTCATTCATTATTTTGTTTATATGGGTCTTCTCTCTTTTTGATTTTGTCAGTCTAGCTGGGGGCTTGTCAATCTTGTTGGTCTTCTCAAAGAATCAACTTTTGGTGTTATTTATCCTCTCTTGTTTTTTTGTACTCCGTGTCATTTATTTCTGCTTTAATCCTTATTATTTCTTTTCTTCTACTTGGTTTAGGATTGGTTTGCTGTTCATTTTCTAGCTTCTTCAGTTGATCCATTAGTTCTTTGATTTTGGTCCTTTCTTCCTTTTAATATATGTGCTCAGTGCAATAAATTTCCCCCTCAGTACCGCTTTTGCTGCATCCCATAGATTTTGGTATGATGTGTTCTCATTTTCATTTGTCTTTATATATTGAGCAATTTGTTTTGCTATTTCTTCTTTAACCCCCTGGTTGTTTAGAAGTGTGTTGTTTAACCTCCAGGTATTTGTGAATTTTCTAAGTCTCTGATGGTTATTGACTTCTAATTGCATTCCATTGTGGTCAGAGAATGTGCTTTGAATAATTTCAATCTTTTTAAATTTATTGAGGCTTGTTTTATGTCCCAGCATATGCTCTATTCTGGAGAAAGTTCCATGAGCGCTAGGGAAGAATGTGTATCCTGGTGATTTGGGATGTAATGTTCTATATATGTCTGTTAAATCAAATTCTTTTATCAGATTGTTTAGGTTTTCAATTTCCTTATTGGTCTTCTATCTGGTTCATGTATCTATAGAAGAGTAGTGATGTGCTTAAGTCTCCCACAATTATTGTGGAAACATCCATTGCTTCCTTTAGTTTTGCCAGTGTTTGTCTCATGTATTTTGTGGCACCTTGATTGGGTGCATAAACATTTATGATTGTTATTTCTTCTTGTTCAATTGCCCCTTTTATTAGTATGTAGTGGCCTTCTTTGTCTCTCATAACATTCTTGCATTTAAAGTCTATTTTATCTGAGATTAATGTTGCTACTCCTGCTTTCTTTTGGCTGTAGCTTGCATGAAATATTTTTTTTCATCCTTTCACTTTCAATTTCTTTGTGTCCCTGTGTCTAAGATGAGTCTCTTCTTTGCAACGTATTGATGGATCATTTTTTTTTTATCCATTCTATGAATCTATATCTTTTAATTGGAGAGTTTAATCCATTTGCATTCAATGTTATAACTGAAAAGGCATTTCTTGAATCAGCATCTTATCCTTTGGTCTATGTTTGTCATATATATTTTTTCCCTCTCACAATTAATATCCTTTAAAGTACCCATACTGAATCTCTTTAGTATTGAACCTTTCCCCATGTCTCTTTCTCCTTTCTTTGTTTATCTGTTGGTAGAGCTCCCTTTAATATCTCTTCAATAGGGCAGGTCTCTTGTTAGTAAATTCTCTCAGCATTTGTTTTTCTGTGAAAAAATTAAGCTCTCCCTCAAATATGAAGGAGAGCTTTGCTGGATAAAGAATTCTTGGTTGGCAATTTTTCTTGCCCAGAATTTTAAATATGTCATGCCATCGCCTCCATGGTGGCTGCTGAGTAGTCACTACTTAGTCTTATGCTGTTTCCTTTGTATGTGTTGAATTGCTTTTCTCTTGCTACTTTCAGAACTTGCTCCTTCTCTTCCGTATTTGACAGTGTTATCAGACTATGTCTTGGAATGGGTTTATTTGGATTTATTCTATTTGGAGTTTGCTGGGCATTTATGATTTTTGTATTTATGGTGTTTAGAAGATTTGGGAAGTTTTCCCCAACAATTTCTTTGAATACTCTTCTTAGACCTTTACCCTTCTCTTCCCCTTCTGGAACACCAATGAGTCTTATATTTGGATGTTTTATATTATCCATCATATCCCAGAGGTCCATTTCGATTTTTTTGATTTTTTTTCCCCATTCTTTCTTTTGTTGTTTCATTTTCCGTTTTGTCATCTTCCAGGTCACTGATTCGTTGTTCAACTTCCTCTAGTCTTGTACTATGAGCGTCCAGAATCTTTTTAATTTGGTCAACAGTCTCTTTAATTTCCATAAGGTCATCTATTTTTTTATTTACTCTTGCAATGTCTTCTTTATGCTCTTCTAGGGTCTTGTTGATGTCCTTTATATCCTGTGCCATGGTCTCATCATTCATCTTTAGTTCTTTGATTAGTTGCTCCAAGTACTGTGTCTCCTGTGATCTTCTGATTTGGGTGCTTGGGCTTGGGTTATCCATATCATCTGGTTTTTTCATATGCTTTAAATTTTTCTGTTGTTTTTGGCCTCTTGGCATTTGCTTAACTTGATAGGGTTCTTTTAAGATTTGTAGACCAATTAAAATCCTTATCTCTAATTTGTCAGATCTACAGATTCATGGAGTACACTTTCTCTAACCAGCAGGTGGCATCTGCGAGCCACCTATTCCCCTCAAGTCAGTTTTCCCCCACTTTGTCTTTGTGGTAAGTGGGAGTGTGAATCTTTTGGGGTCCAATTGGTGTACCAAGCTTGTGTGTGCAGTTGGTGTTGCCTGCCCTGTATATGGGGCGTGTGTCTGGGTGGTCAGGGAGCAGGGGAGGCTCTAAGAATCAAATCTCCCTGGTGTTCCTGGAGATTTAAAGCTGCTTGAATAGTCTAATCCTTGATCGATCTTTTTTTTTATTCATTCTGCAAATCTATATCTTTTATTTGGGGAGTTTAATCCACTTACAGTTAATGTTATAACCGAAAAGGCATTTCTTGAATCAGCATCTTATCCTTTGGTCTATGTTTGTCATATATATTTTTTCCCTCTCTCTATTAATATCCTTCAATGTACCTATACTGAATCTCTTTAGTATTGAACCTTTCTCCATGTCTCTCTCTCCTTTCTTTGTTTCTCGGTCGTTAGGGCTCCCTTTAGTATCTCCATTAGGGCAGGTCTCTTGTTAGCAAATTCTCTCAGCATTTGTTTGTCTGTGAAAAATTTAAGCTCTCCCTCAAATTTGAAGAAGAGCTTTGCTGGATAAAGAATTCTTGGTTTGTTTCTGTTGCTGACCCACAAGTCCTTGGTATTGGCATTTGGCCCCTGAGACTTGCGAGTGGGTCCTCTGTTGAGGGATGACTGTGCTATGTCACAGGTGAGTGCCGTCCCCCCATGGCGATTCTGGGCTGGAGGGCTGTGTAGGGAGGCTCCCAGTCTGCTGAAAGGATGGCTGAATGAGGCATGTTAATTCACACTGCTCTGCCTTCCCAGCACTGGGACAACCAGCTGAGGGTGCAGGGAAGGTTAATATCCATGCCCCATTTTGTGGTGTGTGCCTGTCTTATTGGAAGCACTTCCCATCACACTGGGCTGTCTGGGGCAGCTCTGGGCTCTGGGGCTGGTGACCAGCAGGAGTGTTCCCTGTCCTCCAGGATGATAGCTGTGAGAGTACAGCCCCCCTTTTCTTGGGAAGTTGTGGTGTTTAGTGAATTTTCTCAGCCACTGGACTTACTGCCTTGTGTCTCAGAGCTCTCTTACAGGTTCTGATCCAGTCATTGTGGCAGCTCTCCATGCATACTGGAGACTGCCAGACCTGAGGGTGGTGTGTGGGGTGTGTGAAGTTCAGGGGAGAATCTGCTTAAGGGCACAGTAGTTCTGATGATTCCCAGGCTGGTGATTCCACATGCATTTCCTCTGTAGTGATCAGTGCTGAACGTCCTCTCACATTTTATAAGGTCAGGTGAAGCACAGGCCCACGACTCAGTGGGACAGATAGGGAGGACATGGTTTACCTTAATGGCTACCACATATTGACAGATTTAGGTGACGGCTAGATGTAAAATAATTTAACTTTGATTATAATTGAATAATATGGCTGAGGCTTTAGGGCACAGTGTACAGTAGCCTCAATACCTGGATCCAAATCCCCATTCCACTAATATAGTTGTGTGATTTGGGTAGGTTACAAAAATTTCCCTAAGATTAATTTTCCCAAATGGTTAAATAAGATTAATAATACCTTCTGTAGAATATTTTTGTGAAAAACAAATGAGAACATACTAAAAGATTTAGCAAATATTTTGACATGTATTCAGTACTTAGTTATTGCTTCTTCTTACTATTACTGTTAAAAAATATATAAACTTAGAACAAAATTCAAATGCCCTTCAAAACTTTTGGGCTCACTTTTATCATGTTTCCGTCAATAGTAGCACAGCAGCAGCATACGAAAGAAAAGAATAGACTTTTATGTATAAAGTTATTTGAAAATCTTCATAAGGGAGTTTATCTCTTCTCCCCCATTTATTTTTTTATTCAATCATTTATTAACATCAGTATGGATCAAAATTCTAACCACATCCTGTGGTGCTTGAATATTAAGTATGAAAGCTGATTATATAATAAGTTTGCTATGAGATTTTCTCTATAAAATGGGCAGAGCAGTTTAGTCCAAAAAAATAATTTCAAGATTTTGGAAGTGTTGATTCAAGACTTTTACTCTCTCATTCACTTGCAGTTGGCCTTGGATAAATCAGTTTTCCTCCTTGAAATTTATTTTTCTTGTCTGTAGCTGGGGCTATAAAAATGTGGCCCTCTGTTGTCAGGGATTGCATAGGCTAATAAAAATATAAATTCCTTGAGCACTAAAATCATGTCAATATAAAGTTATATTATTTATTACTAGTATTACTCACATCCCTCCTCCATGGCTAGTGATGAAGAAAAGAGAGATGATATTAAAGTGCTTTTTAAAAGTTATTGTTTTAACTTCCTTCTAGTGAGTAACTCCATCAGAAGTTCATCCCAGTGCTGACAACATTTTGCTATCATGCCAGTTTCCATTTGAGCTGTGCTGAGTAAACGGCAAGTCACTAGCCACAGGTGATTATTTAAATTTAAATTAATTAAAATACATCAAACTTAAAAATTCTGTTCCTAAGCACACAAAGCACACTTCAAATGCCCAGGAGCCACATATGACCAGTGGCTGCTGTATTAGCACAGATTCAAAACATTCTCGTAGTCATGAGAAGTTCCACTGGCTCATGCTACAATTTGAGGCTTACTGCTTCCTCTCTTCCTACTCTTTGGATTCCTTCTTTGCTCTTCCTGAGGTTACAACTTCAGCCTTTAGTGCTTCCTAAGCAAGGCCATGCATCTGTTTCTAGTACCTCTTTTCTGTTTCTCTTTTGGATTGTTTACAAGGCCCCAGGTAAGCGAGTCCTAAGATGTAACCCTTTGTATAAGGTCAGACTCCATCAAACCATAGCACCGAATATTGTACTTACTGTCAGCAGTCCCATGAATTATTAATAGGTTTTCTTCTTTTAAGCCATGAATATTATGAAGCACACTGGATGCCTATAAATGAAACACAAATACCTATATGTTTAGATCTATCTCTCTATATATAATTTGACTGAGCTTTTAAAAACAAGAGCAACAAAAATACTCTTCTTTCTTTATTATTTTTAATTTACTTACCTGGTAAGCACTTTCTTCCTTAGATGGCATACCAAGGTATCTTTCAGCAAAAGCTGAGGCTATAACCCATAAAAGAGAAATTTATGAATAAACTAAGTAAACATCTTACTAGCATATTTCATTATTTAGTTTCCACATTTCACATGTAATTTTCATGCTCCAGTAAAACTGATTGAATCAGGGAGGGAAAAAAAAACAGCTGAAAGCGTAATCAGACAACACCTGATAAATGAAGTCAATTGAGCTCCTGAGCTTTGGGATTTCCTTTTCTACAAAGCAGTGTATTATATGAGGTCATTCTGCAGCAAGTACTCACCGTACAACTTCATGTCCATCACAGGAGCAACCACTGATCCGCACTTGAAAAGCTTCTCATCTGATTTTAAGATCATTGATGCAATGTAGCCACCATACCCCTGGAAGAAAAATATACATTCATATATATGACAGTTTCTGATGGAGATATTTTCTAGTTCTCTTATCAATAGTCAGTAATGGGCATATCAGAGTGTGTCACCAAGTCTGAGATGAGAACGAACACACTAAAATTGCATTGTACAGATGAACATTTTGAAAATAGTTTTGCTTTTGTACCTCCCAGGCAGATTTTAACAACCTTTGATGAAATACAAAATGAATTATGAGTCACCAAATGTCAAATATTTGCTGTTTGGTTTCATACGGTACACTTGGGAACAGCCCCATATAATTTGAAGCAGGGAAGTAAAGTATTAAATGGGATAGCATTTTAGGCAAAATTCAATAAAACATCTAAATAAAATGTTTAAATAACACACTTAAAATAACAATGATGGTTATGTAGAATTAAGAAAACAATTAGGAAAGCAAGCAGGTAGCTATTACAAAGCAACGATGGCCACCAGAGCCCTTGAAAGATCTGTCCCTGGAGGGAGCTTTTCCAGCGTGGCATCTCCATTCCCTGCCGTGGGGAGAGGAGCAGGGTGAGGGAGCCACGAGGCCGCCAGCCACACACGATGGCAAGACTATTCCCATAGTGAGAGAATGCATCACACATCTTAGTGACTCTCATAACTTCTCTGGTTCTAATTCCTCAAAAGCCCAGAAAACTTTTGCATAAATTGACTGCATTGAGAGAATAGCTGAATATTTCAAGCAACAGAACTGTGTATCACATTTAAATGATACAATTTAGTCAACTGGAAGTACATTTTTGTTTTTGTTTTTTTAACCTGTTTCATATGTCTTTGAGAGCCTGGTTATCTTCAAGAACTAAGAAGAAAGGTGCCCGCGAAAGGAGGGAACAGATCCTGGAACAAGGCCTCTCTAATTGAAAGTGCGTTCAAGTCACTTGGGAATCTTGTCAAAATATAGGTTCTGATCCAGGAGATCTGGGAGGGCCCTAAGATACAGCAGTTTCAACAAGCTCCTGGGGATGCCTAGACTGCTGGCCCACATTTGAGTAGGATAACAATATAATAAAGATATCTACTAGAAACCTCTTCCTAGCTCCAGCCAGCCTTTCATAGACCAGTGGGTTTTAAAAAAATTACCAATGCCCCCTAAAACAATTCAATCAGAATCCATGGGAACTGGGTACCAGATTTATCTCCCCATGTGATTCTAAGGTGAAGCCAGGGCTGTGACTCACAGCTGAGGCACAAGGAGTTGTATTTTACTATTTTCTTTTAATATGACACTTTGGAATTTAATGAAGTTAAATATTCTCTAGGACTTAATAATAGGGGAAGCTGTTGACTAACATTTTGTCTATAGCATTTAAAAACCAAATCCAAAATGTTGCTTAAATTTGATTTGAGAGAAATAACTTCAGTTTTTAAAAGAAGATCAACACATGCGGGAATTAGAATACATTAAATTTTAATTGCTCAACTTTCTCTCTACCATTTATATTTATTCACTTGAGTACAAGAGGAGCTCGTGAAGGAGTTCTCGGAAAATATATTCTGGAAGGGGGCTAGAATCAGAGTCTAAGCTTTAAGTAGATGTAAACATGGTGATTTTACTTTTCAAAACAACTCGTATTTCAGGTTGATTCCAAAAATTGGGCCTCTGCAATTAGAGGATGTTTTTTATTTGATTTATATTAAAAACAGACTGCTCTGTTACACTGATGCTAACATTTTAATGGTTTTCCCAGTCATTACAATTGGTTTGTCATTTCCAAGTGCAAAGCACTTTAGCATTGTTTATAAAATTTTAGCACATTTATCTTATTATTATAAAAAATTTATTTAGTAGACCTATGGATTGAAATGTTTCTTGGAAATTTTCTTCCTTAAAAAACCCTACTAGAATCAAAATTAATAATTCAATTAAAGTTAATAATGAATAACTCAAAATTAAATAGAAGGATTTATGGGAACAGGGGATGGGGCTGTGGTGCCATTCTAATAAGGCCTTACATTTTTCAGAGTCCCATGTTTTGAGATAAACTTCAAATGAATTTTGAAATAATCTTCAGTTGAGTTTATGAATATAGTTAAAACGATATACTGACAGAACTGGGGGAAAAAAGGAGCTTCTTTCTTCAAACTTAGATGCGTTCTCACTGAACCACATCACTTACTTAAACAGTGAACAGATATAAAATAAAAATCCTATTAATTTTACAAATTAAACAATTTGGTTGCATTGTATTTTGCACTAAAACTCTTAATTTGTTTAATGTAAATGTTTAAAATTTATTGCAATCCTTATAGCCCTGCCTTGATTTCTTTCTTCAGATTATATATATTACAAGTTTCAAACCCCAGAAGTGGCTCAGATTTGCTTCATTTGAGAATATGCAAAACTATAAAGGATGAATAATTACCTGTGGTAAGTAAAGTTTTAAGAAACTTCTTTATTCATTCATATTTTTAAATTATCTCCCTCAGATGTCCATATTTCTTGTCCCTCAATTCCCTTGTTTTTGCTCAAATATTATCTCTTCAGTGAAACTGTCCCTTATCTCCTATTTAAAATTGCAAACTCATCTTTTTTTTGCCTCCATCATCTCCCCACATTATTTTTCTTCACTGCCGCCATCTGACATCTGATATATTTTACTACTTTTTATTTGATTTTCATCTCTCTCCCCTCACTGCATTATAAACCTAAGAAGATAGGAATATTTTATTTATATTTTGTGCACTGCTATATGTTTAGCACCTTGAACACTGCTTGGCACATAGTACACATTCAATACAAATTTGTTGAATTAATTTTATTCCCTATCAATGCTGACTGGTCATCATAGCAATATCACTTCTAGATATGATAATTATAGGATCTTTAATTCTTGTCTTTTTTTAAAAAGGATAGATGAGAAAAAATTTGCTTCCAGGATTTTCTTATTATAATGTACATGCAATTGTCCAACAGATTGGAAATGAAAATTATAATGCTTTATATGTGCTTAGGTACCGAGGATAGTTGTTCATACCTAAATGCCCAGAAGTGTTCAGTCAGGAGAATAAATGTAAGTCATACCAATTATTATTTCTGGAGTAATTACCATATGGTAAATTAAAAGCTAAATAGCTAACATTATTCACTTTCCATTATTTGAGCAAACCAGATAGAAAATAACACTGAGAAAAAGACTGCCAATCACAATGAAAATTAGAAAGAAAAACAGTGGGAGAAAGAATACCATAAAATTCTACTGAAAGATATAGAAGAAGTATTGAAAAAAATGGATATACTGTGTTATTCAGATGAAAGCTACAAGTTGTGAAAATTTTAATTCTCAGATTCATTCATGGATTGTTTTAATAAAATTATTATTAAAAATTCCAACTGGATATTTTGGAAAAATTTGAAAAGTGGAGAATTCCAAGAATATTTTGAAAAATAAAAGTGAAGGGTGGGAAATCACTTTAATAAATATTAAAGTGTATTATTATTATTATTAAACATGTTATACTTCAAAAACTATGTAAGATTGGAAAAAGAACAAACAAGGAGAACACATAAGAAATAAGCTCAGGAATATTTGAGAACTTAAGGATGATTTACTCAGTCCTTAGAACTGGGGAGAACTAGCTATTTGAAGTTAAATAAATAGATCCTCACCATACATTATAAGTGTCATATAACTCCTTCTGCCTCACCCAAAAATGGATAAACTAAAGAGAAAACATTAAAAAAAAAAAAAACCTTGTTTTGCCTTTTAGTAAAAATGAGATTTACTAAAAATGAAATCATTGGAAGAAATCATGAAAGAATTTGAGATTTTGTAAAACGAAAATAAAAAGTTTAAAAATTTTTTGAAGTATCATAACCAAATAAAATGGCAATCAACAAAAAGGATATATTTCAAACTGTGGGAAAGAATTGCTATCATTAGTACATAAAAATCTCAAAGTGAATAAAGAAAAATACTAGTTCATGTGTATCAGAAACCATTATAAACTAAGCTTTCATACATGTATAAGTGGGCAATTCAAAAAGAGAATTATAAATTGGTTAATAACAAAATTTAATTTTATTTAGGAATTTCAGTTCTGTTATGGTGGAGTAACAGAAACCAGATTTATCCTTCAATGTGAAACAACTAAAAATATTGACAAAATATATGAAACAGCAGTTGTCAAGATGTTGGACTTGGCTCAAGAAAGGACAGTGATCCCTGAAAGACACAGAATCAACAAGTCAGCCCTAAGACTGCTGCCTAGAAGAGAAAAAAATAAAGCTTAAAAATTAACAGAGCATTAATGAGCTTAAGGACAATGTAAAGTGGCCTAATACATAGGTATTTGGAAAAAATTGAAGTTATGGTAAGTGAAAATTTTCCAAATTTAATGAAAACACTAAACCTAGTGATCCAAGAAGCTCAATGCACCTGAACAACAAAAGACACATGAAGAAAACGACACCAAAGTACATCATATTCAAATTGCTTAAAATAAATCATAAATAGAAATTACAAAAAGCATTTGAAGATAAAAGACACATTTCAAACGGAGGAACAAAGTAGAGAATGTGGCATATTTCTTATCCATAAGTCAGTGGATAAACATCTTTAAATATGAACAGGAAAAAAATTGTCAACCTAGAATTCTTTGCCCAACAAAAATATCTTTAAGGTGTTTAAACAACATAATTACAGAGGACCTAGAATAGGGAATGAGATCTTGTTATTCTGTACAGGCTAATGTAATACCCTGAAACATTCCAGAGTATTTTGGGCAGAAAATAAAAAAAAAAGTATTTGCAAAGTCCCATTTGAGGGATGAAGGAAAAATGTGGAACTGTTAAACTTCCCCACCTGGAGAATTCCTAATATTCTCTTAAGCATTAGGAACTCCCAATTTACTAAGCCAAGCCCTTGATCTGCTTGCCCTTATGAAACTTATTTCTGCAAAGGAGAGATGCAAAGCCTACTTATAACTATGCCTAAGAGTCACCCCCTAGAGAACCTCTTTTGTTGCTCAGATATGGCCTCTCTAAGCTAATTTTGCAAATAAGCTCACTACCCTCTTCCCTATGTGGGACATGACTCCCAGGGATGAGCCTGGTCCTGGTATCATGGGATTTAGAAAACCTTCTTGACCAAAAGGGGGAAAAGAAATGAAACAAATTAGTTTCAGTGGCTGAGAGATTTCAAAAAGAATCAAGAGGCTCTTCTGGAGGTTACTGTTATGTGAGCTTCAGACAGGTATTGCAAAATTGCCACAGTATGCCAAGCCCCAACCAACAGTATTCCTGAAAACCCTAAAGAATAGCCTGGGCTCTAATATTCCATAAAAGTTTTCTTAGTAAGTTGACTTTTTTAGAAACTTAAAGTCTCCAGATGGCTTCTATGCCAGATAAGTCCTGAAACCCAGAGGTACCAGTCTCTCCAAGAACATCAACCAGTTTCAACCAGTTTCATTCCTCTACCCCATAAGGTCAACACCCCTTTCCAGCACAAAGAAGTTAGAAAGGTCTTTGCCCATATATCCCTGAAGATTAAGAGAATGATCAAAGGAGAGTGAGGAGGTGTAACTGAAAAATTAGGATTTAACAGATGGTTATGACTACTGACTCATTATATAGATATTTCTTTTTAGTTTCCAGTGTATTAAATAGCAAGAAGGAAATACCTGAAATTCTTGAACTGCAATCCAGTAGCCTTGATCTTTTTTTTTTTAATTCAGTTTTATTGAAATACATTCACACACCATACAATCATCCATGGTATACAATCAACTCTCCACAGTATGATCACATAGTTATGCGTTCATCACCACAATCTATCTCTGAACATTTTCCTTACATCATCAGAAAGAACCAGAACAAGAATAAAAAATAAAAGTGAAAAAAGAACACCCAAACTATCCCCCCCATCCCACCCCATTTTTCCACTCATCCATACACCGGATAAAGGGGGTGTGATCCACAAGGTCTTCACAATCACACTGTCACCCCTTGTAATCTACATTATTATATAATTGTCTTCAGGAGTCCAGACTGTTGGGTTGGAGTTTGGTAGTTTCAGGTATTTACTTCTAGCTATTCCAATACATTAAAACCTAAGAGGTGTTATCTATATAGTGCATAAGAATGTCCACCAGTGTGACCTCTCGACTTCATTTGAAATCTCTCAGCCACTGAAACTATTTTGTCTCATTTTGCATCCCCCTTTTGGTCAAGAAGATACTCTCAGTCCCACGAAGCTGGGTCCAGATTCATCCCCAGGAGTCATATTCTGCATTGCCAGGGAGATTTCCACCCCTGGGAGTCAGGTTCCACGTAGGGGTGAGGGCAGCGAGTTCACCTGTCAAGGTGGCAGTAGCCTTGATCTTTGATAATGATTGTATAACTATATAGCTTTTATCTTGTGACCATGTGATTGTAAAAACCCTGTGACTGACACTCATTCATCCAGTTTATGGGTAGATGAGTAATAAATACAGACAAAAAGAAACAAACAAAAAAATTGTTACACCTGAATGTATTCATTACTATGAGACATACAGTAAAACAAAAAAAAAACAAAAAAGATGGTTTTCAGGTAGAAGGAAAAATATGAGATGGAATTTGAGATTTATGACAAAGGAATGAAGAATACTGGAAATGGTTATTAGATGGGCAATATAAAAATTTTTAAAAAGTATATAAATCTCTTTCAAGTAACTGGCATTTCAATGCAAAAATGATAGCAATGCATTTTGGGATTTTAACATGTAGCATTAAAATGTATGACAACAATAGCATAAAGGCTAAGGGTGGGGGAAAATGGAAATATACTGTTGTAAGTTTTTTATACTAGATATATATAAAGTGAGATAATATCACAGACAGGTAATTGTAATCAATTCAAATTGTATACTCTAAGCCCTAAAGCAACTATCTGATAAATAGAAGAGTTAAAATTACTAATCAACTAATGGGGTTAAAATTTATTCATAAAAATATTTTTATACAAAAGAAGTTAGAAAAATAAAAAAAAGGACAAAGAACAAATGAAAAAAAATAGAAAGTGAATGGCAAGATGAGAGGTTTACATGCAACCGTATCAGTAATCATATTAAAGGCAAATGGTTTAACCAACCAAATAAAATGCACACACTGACAAATTGGATTAAAAAGTTAAAAGCCAACTATATCCTGCCTACAAGAAATATATTTTAAATATAAATACATGAATAAGTTAATAGTGAAAGAATGAATAAAATATAACATGTTAATTCTAATCAAAAGATAGCTGGAGTGCCTATATCAACATCAGACAAAGTAGATTTCAAAGCCAAGAATATGACCAGAGGTAAAGAGGGCCATTCCTTAATGATTAAGGGGTCAGTTAATCAAGCAGACATAACAATCCCAAATGTCTACACATGTGATAAAAGAGCTTTGAAATACATCAAGAAAAAAACTGATAGAAGTAAAAGGAGGAAAAGGCAAATTGATACTTGTAGTCAGATTTCAACAATCCCCTCTCATTAATTGATAGAAGACAGAAAATCAGTAAACTATAAAAAACATAAAAAATATGTTCAATCAACTTGACCTAATTGACATTGGTAAGAACATTCATGGGCTGAAATTTAATTAAAGTCTTTAAGGAAGACAAAGTTTGAATGGAGGTTTGAAAAAAAACAAGGTTTAAATATCTGGAGGGAAAGGAAATTTCTGATTTGGGAAAGAGCATGAGATGCTTTTAATTCAAATACAACATAAGTACCCTGGCAAGGATTATAGGCTAGAATAGGAAATGAAACAAAAAAGCACATATAATATATGGCATAATGTATAATACAGGGCAAACTGTTCAGAAGAGAATAATGCAATGATGCTTTTCTAGTGGGAGAGATCTAGAGAATGCTTCATGGAGGAAGGGACATTTGAGTTGGGCCTGAAGAAGAGATGGAATTATAAAAGCAATATATGAACTTGTATCTCTTATGAGAAATAAAAATTCATGAAAAAAGACACTCAGGTAGAAAGGTGGAAGGCATAGTTATCACCAAAAAGAATTCCAGCTTAATTTAATTATAGAAAACAAAGTTGAAGCAATAAATAACATTTGAAATATCCTTAAGATCATTTTAAGTAATACTCAAACTTCAGTACAGTTAGGTTTACAGCGGAATACTTAATGATGTAAACTGGATATAAAAAGCCAAATGGTGTTTCTATGCTGGCTGAGGTTTGTCTCTCTCCTTTTCCTCTTTTACCTGTTTTATAGTTTTAGAAGGCAATATATTCATGTAATCAGTGCTTTGTGGGTGCTTACAGTCTAACATTTAAACAAGTAATATAAAACAGGTAACAGTGTAGTCTAAAAATACATATTTCAGTTGACTGAAAAAAAGCATTTGAAATATTACCTTCCTATTCCTTAATCAAATTACATGGTTAGAGAGCATAGTTTAGAATTGTTTTCTAAATTCCAGAAGGTTAAACTGGCACAAATTATACATAGAACAAAAAATATTGATCGGTTTCTTGGAGTTCACTATTTCAGCTTTATAAAAATCAACTGGGAGATGTACTTCAATATTTGTAAATTAATTTGTAAATATTTGTAAATTATTTGTAAATTAATTTGTAGTTTCTCCCAACAAAGTCAATTACAATGGATGAAATTAGTTAATTGGCTAGCAAACTAGTTACAGATACAGATGCATATATAAAGATATAGGGATGGATGGATGGAAGGTTGGATGGATGGATGAAAGGATAGAGATATAATCACCACAAAAACTGGCTGGATCTTAGGTCCAAAGGAGACAAAGCAGAACCTGGAAATTCAATCAAATATTAGTGAATATAAAGGAAAGAAGTTGATCAGAGATGGGAAACACCTGACCCTCATGCTGTCACCAATCCTTATTTTTCCAGAGGGAACATCTCAAATGAATCACAATACATTTTTCCCATTGAAGTCTAAATCAGCCTGGAATCTACTAGCAAACCCTGCTTTACACTCACTGATGGCCTTTATATACTCATGACAATTCCATTTCCAGCATTGGTGAAATGGATACTTCAAATGATCCCTCAATCAAAACAAAACAAAACATAAAACAAAAAATTAAAAATCTAAAGCAGTGGCTAAGAGAAAGAAAAAGAAAAAGTACAGCGAAACTAAAACAACAAATAAAAACAATTGTAAATGTGATTCTGAACTGGCATAAAAGTGATAAATCCACAGAGGCCAAAGACAAATGGAAATTAGGAAACCTTGAAGATAAACAAGCTTAAAACCGGTATTTTTTCCCTCTCTTTCTAGTGATATTGAGCTTGAGTTATGATAGCTTTCTCAGTGAATGGTGGAGGAAAAAAATGCATAAACTCCACTCAATGTATCTAAAGAGACACTCTGGATAGAGGTGGGTTCCCCAAAGGATTGTCTGAAGAAGACAAGAGATAAACATGCTGCACAAAAGGAACTGGTAAATAGGTTTTGTTTGTTTCTCTTTCATGAACTTGTATTGTTAAGGAAAAAAAAATAATCTTGACTACAAATTTGAACTATAAACCTACACCCAGGTTTGCTTACAAATTTACCATACAAGTGTGATTAAAGAAAAACTAAACCTAAAAGAAATATGCAAAATGTTAAAATATAATATAAACATGTAACTGCACTACAAACCTTAAAAAATTCCCATAGATAACATTCCAAGAATGATAAGCTCACAGTTAAATAAATATATAAACATCAGGGGTTAAAAAAAAAAAAGAAAAAAAGTCACTGAGTGAGAGCCAGCAGAAACAACAGACCAGACAAGAGAAACAGATTCCAAAGGCATTATATATGCATTTAATCAGATGTGAAATATCAAATAGCAATGCAGAATATACTTAAAGTAATACACATTTGAAAACACTGGAAAAGGAAAGAGACAAAATATATATATGCTTTTTTACGAAAAGAATGCCCAGTAAAATTTCTAGTAACACAGATATTCAAAGTTTAAAATTCAATGAATATAGAAAAGCAGATTAATCATACATGGAGAGGGAAATATTACTGTATAGATGCATGGGACTTACATAGAATGAAGTACAGAAAGACAAAGTAATGCAATACATGGGAAAAATTTGTAAAATAAGAATGATAAAGTGAATTTAATGTATCTTTAATAAGGGTTTAAGTAGTTTAGAGATTAAGGAGGCAATATACCGATAGAAAACTGATGCTGAATTGATGCCCAAGCACAGATTCACAAAGCCAAACAAAACCCAAGCAGAAATGATTTCCATAACTAGACATATTTTGGATTGACTATAAAGCACCAAAGAAAAATAACCTTAAAATAACTAAATATGAAAGATTCAATATTGTTTAAGTCTAAGTTAGCCCTAATTGGTCTAAAGATTCAGTATAATTCCAATCAAAATCCCAGCAGTCTATTCTGTTGAAATTGGCAAGCTAATTCTAAAATTTATATAGAAATGCAATATCTACCTAGATAAAACAATTTTGAAAAAAAAAAAAAAAACAAGATGGAAGGACTTATACTACCTTATTACAAGGTAACTAATAAGGGTTAATTTTATGGTATTGTTTAAAAAAAAAAAAAGTTACTATGGCTAAGAGATTCAAAATGGAGTCGGGAGGTCTTTCTGGAGGTAACTCTTACACAGGTCTCAGCCAGATATCCCAAGCTGGGGAATTATGCAAAGCCTCAAGCAACAATGTTCCTCAAAACCCCAAGGATATCTCCACCATAAAAGAAACTACAAGATAAAGCAGTTAGCTATCTAACCTGAAAGACAATTAGAGTACCCAAATATCTACCAACCACAAACAACTTTCATACTCTTCTTTTCCTTTAAAAACCGTTGCCTGGAAATGTCAAGACAGGACACAATTTGGGCTGCTACCTGAATCTGTGATCCCCAAATTGCAATTCTAAATCCCCAAATAAATGGCTTTTTTGCCTTGCAGCTTAATTTGTTTCTCAGTTGACAGTATGTGAATTATATGTCAAAAAAAAAGAAAAAAAAAACAAAACTAAAATGGGGGGTATGTTTGTGATTATAATATGCTTTCTGCAATTTAGTAAGCCTTAAATGATAGCATCTTTTATGCAACATTAATGGTCAATAAACAAGTTGTGTTAAAAAAAGAAGAAAAAAATATTCAATATATAATTAGAGTATTTAGGACAATATGGTGCTTGCTTTCAACCAGACGCAGTGGTTCTTAACCAGGAATGATTTTGCCCCTAAGTGGATATTTGGCAATGCCTGACTTTTTGGTTTTCCAGACTGGTGTGTGAGGGATGGTGCTTCCAGCATCTATTGGCAAGAGGGCAAGTGTAGAGTTAGGATTTCAAATGTAACCTTAAAATGGTAAACAAGCTGTATATTTGAGTTTAGTCTCACAGAGGAGCAATATGTAAAGCATGCACCCAGACATGAATAGGCATCAGTTGGGCTGTACATTAATCACTGTTGTTTGAGTTCTTTCATCTATCACCCTGGATTTGGAGACACCAGGCTCCAGGTATCTTAGAGGATGTAAATCCTAAAGGAAGTAGTAAATAACTGAGATAAGGAACTAATGAAGTTCTCCAGACCCCTGTTACTTGTTACCCAAAATGATTATCTTTCTTTGTCTCCAACATGTATAAAAGCAACCCACCCAAATATCAGTATGATTTGGGAAGCTCCCCCTACCCTCCCACTGGCATAAATAAAAGTTCCTTTTCCTTCACAGCCTGTTTGATGTGTCTGTGCATTAAGCTGCACCAAGCAACGAACCCAGATTTGAGGGGTGTGGGGGGCATCTTCACAGGGTTGTTGCTAGTTGCTAAACATCCTACAATGCAGAAGACAGAGCCTCCGGGGGTGGGGAGTGTGTGTGTAAATTAAGGAGAAACTAAACCATTCTGCATTATAATGGGATATATATACATATAGATAGATATAGATATATAGATATAGCTATATATTTCAGTATTCACCAGTTTTTAGGTAAAATAAGGAACTCTAAAGATTCATGACATTTGGATTATCAAGAAAGTACCAGGATATTTTAATACACCTCTATCATAAATTAGAGACAAAATGAATCATTAAATAAATTTCTAATTTGAATGTCATGATGGACAAGTTTGATTAAATGGACATGCATGCAATACCACAATTTTTAAGCACACATGGAAGTTTTATATTATTTCCTTCCTAGGGCATAAATCAGCTGATAAATATTTCAAAGGATTTCTGTTACACAGACCAATTCTCTAACTGCAATTCAATTACAATCAGTCAGTAACAGAATGGTAACAAAAATCCCTTCATTTAATCTGGAATAAAAGTAATAAAAACAGTTCAGAGGGCATAGACTTACCCTGGAAGTCAATGAATCCTTATACTAAATGTTAATTAAAATACCACATATAATTACTAGTGGGATGTACCTGAGAGAGTTCATTCTCAAAGGGAATTATAACTCAAATGCTTATATTTTAAAAGAAGACTGCTAAAAAAAACAACTAGATGGTCAATTTAGTAATTTAAGAACAATATATTTTAAAAAGTAGAAGACTAGAAATAATAAGAGTATAAAGAATGAAAGAGATGAATAGAGCAGAACACCAAGCCCAGAAGATGGTTCTTTGAAAAGGAAGGGGATGGGGGGGGAGGGCAAGATAGAGAGGGGAGGGCAAGGGCAGTAAAGCTCTGCATGAAATGGGAATAAGGGAATGCTCTAGGAAAAATAGGAGGGCACTGACAAATAATACTGAGAATCAAATGGGATACTGCTATCTCTAGGGAGGTGATTACACAGATAAGGGGATAGTATCTATTACTATTTGCAAATATACTTGAAAAATCGGGTGAAATGGAGAAGAAATCCTAAAAATAATGACAATTTAATCAAATAAGTACAGTCCAAGAAAAAAAAATACAGGATCTTTAAAGAGCTGGATGGTATATTATCAGACCTGGATGGTCGTTATCCTCAAGGCTAACAGTGTTACTATATATGATCAGAAATTCATCTTCTAATTAATAATTCAGTAACATATATGCATATTTGGTTAACTGAAATGGAACATTTCCCCCATTTAAAATCAATCCACTTATGTTTGCATCTGTTTATATCCTATAATAGTCTGGTGTATGTCTAGTTTGCCAGTCAGTTGCCCTGAGACAAATCAATTCCCCATACAGTGATAAAGGCAGGTTTTTGGACTTCTAAAGCTGACACCTAGAGTTATATTCCCCCATGTCTATAGACCAAAACCCAAATTTCGGTGCTTCCTATAGAGGACTCTCTGAGGCCTGTGCCCAGCTTTCCTCTCAGTCTTATTCCCCACCATCAGCATTTCCTCATATGAGCCTTAATTACAATCAATTATTTCATTTCATGTTTTCCAAACATGCTCTCCTTACTATTGACATTGTGCATTTGCATGAGACTATTCTCCTTCCCCTCTACCTGCTGAATCATGGTCATCATCCACTTCATGTCCCATTTTTCCCATGAGGCATTTTACAACCCTCTGAATTTTCTCTAAATGTTCACAAGAATGACTGTTTGTATAGCTCATTTGATCTTGTAAAAAGAAATAGAATAGTTACTATGGCTAAGAGATTTAATGTGAGTTGGGAGGTCATTCGTATGCAAATCTCAGCCAGGTATCACAAACTGCCCAAGTATGCAAAACCTCAAGCAGCAGTGTTCCTCAAAACTTTAAAGAGATTGGGACACTGTAAACAAATCCCAAGATAAAGAGCTCTGGGACATGACTCCTAGGAATGAGCCTAGCCCTGGCAGTGAGGGATTGAAAATGCCTACTTGACCAAAAGGGGGAAAAGGAAAGGTAACAAGCTGAGGTCACAGTGGCTGAGAGATCCCAGAGTCGAGAGGCTATCCTGGAGGTTTCTCTTATGCAAGCTCAAGCTAGACATCCCAAATGGCCGCAGTATGCCATGACCTTACCAAAAGTGGTCCCCAAATACCTAGGTTCTTACCTGAGATTCTCTAAAACATTCACTCACTAAGTTTTCTCTCTCAGAAACTTAAATCCACCAGTGTTCCTATGCCAGACAAGTCCTAAAACCCAGAAGCAACAGGCTCTGTAAGAACAACAATCAGATGCAGCCCCCTTTCCTATACTGTCAACACCCCCTTTCAATATGAACAAGTTAGGGTGCTCACGGCCTAGACATCCCGGAAGATAGAGAAAAAGATTAAGTGATAGGAAGGGGTAGTAACAAACAAGGTAAGATTTAACAAAGGTCTATGAATAGTGAAACTTCATATAAATATGTGTATCTATATATTGATGCTGGGGTGTTGGAATAGCTGGAAGGAGGTAAATTACATGATGGAACTATAAACTATAACATCCTTTGAAATTTGCTCATAGCCACTTATTGAATTGTGCTTTGAAAGTCTTCACCTTTCTGTATATACCCTATATTGCATAATAATAAAAGAAATGAAACTGTAGAACCGTAATCCATAACAATTTTTGAAACTACCTATATAACTGCTTGTTGAGCTGTACACTGAAAGTTAACACCTTTCTGTATGTATGTTATATTTTACAATCATGAAATAGTGGAAGTTGTGGAACTGTAACCCATGACATTCTTTGAAGTTTGTTCTCTAACTACTTGTTTAATTAGACCTTGATATTTATCACTGTTATGTATATATAAGTTCACAATAAAAAATGCATTAAAAAATAAACACAATAAAAAATGTGAAAGTGAAAAAAAAAAAAGAACTTTGCAAACTTTTACCCTGAAGAATTTTGAGAGTACCCCAAATATCCACCAACTACAAACAACTCATCTAATATTCCTTTTCTTTAAAAATCCTTTAAAACCCTTGCCTGGAAATGCTAAGACAGGACAGGGTTTGAGATGCTATCTGAATCTGTTCTCCCCAAATTGCAATTCTAAGACCCCAAATAAATGTCTTTGTTGCCTTGTGGTTCAGTTTGTCGTTTCATGGTTGGCAGTCTTTTATACTTATTTATGGGTCTAGTAAGTAGAACCCTGAAACACATAAGCCCTGAGTCCTTCAATTACTACATTCATCAGCAGCACTAAGGAGTAAAATGTTTTCCACTATATGTACGTTTTGATGTGTCCATAGTTCCTATCTCCTAAGAATGATCACTCTGAGACATTTTCATTTTTTTTCACTAGTATCTTTTCATTTTTTTCACTAATGACTATTCTCACTAATAGACTTTCATTGATCTATTTGTGTGCACTGATGTTGGGGCAGCGTTGTTCATGAAAAATCTTTTTATTGAGACCTTAAAAATTACTGGCAATGCGAACAGAGGACAGCAAAGCCAAGGTGTTTGGAGTGGGGGGTGCGGATGGGGGGTGGTGGTGGTAGTTTGGGTTGACTTATATTTTACTCATTTGTTCAGTGGCTGTTTATACATCCACGTGTCACTGTGAACAACTAAAATTAATGCTTCTGTAAAATTACCTGTTATTACATGTCATGGATCTCTGGGTTCACTTATGAACAATAGAAAATATAGTACGTTTAAGTCCATGAAGACCAATAATTTGCTTTGTCTCTAGAGTAAGCAAGGTCTCCTTCTTCCTTTCATCTTAACAACCTTACAGTGCCATATCTATATGATGTCTGTTTTCCTACTGTGCTGGTTTGAATGTATTTTGTCCCCCAAACGCCATTATCTTTGATGTAGTCTTGTGGGACAGACTTTTGGTGCTGGTTAGATTTGCTTGGAATGTGCCCCACCCAGCTGTGGGTGGTGACTTTGGTGGGATACTCCCATGGAGGTGTGACCCCACCCATTCAGGGTGGGCCTTGATCAGTGGAGCCATATAAAACATGCTGACTCAAAGAGACTGAAGGAGTGCAGCTGGGAGTGATGTTTTGAAGAGAAGCAAGCTTGCTAGAAAGGAACGTCCTGGGAGAAAGCCGTTTTGAGGCCGGAGCTTTGGAGCAGATGCCAGCTGCCTTCCTAGCTAACAGAGGTTTTCCGGAGGCCATTGGCCATCCTCTAGTGAGGGTACCCGATTGCTGATGTGTTGCCTTGGACGCTTTGTGGCCTTAAGACTGTAACTGTGTAGCGAAATAAATCCCCATTTTATAAAAGCCAATCCATCTCTGGTGTTTTGCATTCTGCAGCATTAGCAAACTAGGACAAATTTTGGTACCAGAAGTGGGGTGCTTTTTGCTGCTGAGTTTGCAAATACCAAACATGTTGGAGCGGCTTTTTAAATGGATAATGGGGAGTTTCTGGAAGAGTTGTGAGGAGCTTGATAGAAAAGGCCAAAACTGCTTTAAAGAGACTGTTTGTGGAAATATGGACTCTAAAGATACTTCTGATGAGGCCTTGAACAGAAATGATGAATGTGTTGTTGCAAACTGGAAGAAAGGTGATCCTTGTTTTAAAGTGGCACAGAATTTGGCAAAATTGAGTCCTGGTGTCAGATGGAAGGAAGAATCTGGAAGCAACAACCTGGAATACTTAGCTGAGGAGATCTCCAGACTATGTGTGGAGGACGTATCCTGGCTTCTCCTTGCAGCTTATAGTAAAATGCGAGCAGAGAGAGATAAACTTAGAACTGAACTCTTGGGTTCCAAGAAACCAGAAGCTGATGGCTTGGAAAATTACGAGCTTCCAGGGGGTGGAATCCCAGAAGCTACAGCCCAATGTGAGGATGTAACCAAACATAGAACCCAGCCACCATTTCAGTACAAGCCAGGATTGGAGATGGAATTATCCAGAAAGGATTTGTGGAAAGTCCTATTGTCTGATGGCTTTGGCCCCTGCATGCTTCATGCTAAGCCAACAGAATTTTTGCGAGATCTTTATAGACAGAGCCATTGCTGGTCTGGACTGGAGGAGTCAGACAAGGAAAAAATTAAAGGAAAAATCTCTTCAAAGACAGAGCCATGGAGGTTGAGGTCTGGAGTCAAGAGGTTTAGGGCTGGGAGAGCAGAGCAGCCCACACGCATGGAAAGGGTGAGTTTGCCCTGGAGGTCGAGGGCGGGCCTTCCGCCTCGATGCTCTGGAAGAGTTTTGCCACCTCAGGTCCCAAAGAGGGTGGAGCACATTTCCAGGGAATTGAGGAGAGCCTGGCTGCCACCCCACTGTTCTGAAGGGGTTGAGTGTGTGCCCCGGAGATGGAAGGGAATCCGGGAGCTGCCCCGAGGTTTGAGGAGGGTGGAACCGAGAAGGTGGTCTCCCCAATGTGTGGAAATGTTGGAGCACTCACCCAAGCGTTTGGAGAAGAAACAGCTGCCAAAAAGGCCCTTGGGAAGGGTTAGGCTCCCGCTCTCTCAAGCCCCAAGGATGCAACATTGTTTTGTTAATGACTGTCTGACTTTGAAATCTAATGGAGTTTGTCCTGCAGGTTTTAGGAACTGTTTTGGTCCTGTTAACCCTGTTTTCCTTACTGTTTCTCCTTATGGCAATGGAAATGTTTATCCTATGAATGTCCCTCCTTTGTGTATTGGAAGCATATAACTTGTTCTAAGTCCACAGATCCAAGCTAAAGGAAAAGTATGCCTTAGGACTGACCACGCCTATATTTGATTTTGATGGGATTTTGTACTTAACTTTTGTTACTGAAATGGTTTAAGTTTTTGTGATATTGTGATGAAATGAATGTATTTTGTATTTGGAAAGATAATGTCATTTTGGGGTCCAGGGGGTGGAATGTGCTGGTTTGAATGTATTTTGTCCCCCAAACGCCATTATCTTTGATGTAGTCTTGTGGGACAGACTTTTGGTGCTGGTTAGATTTGCTTGGAATGTGCCCCACCCAGCTGTGGGTGGTGACTTTGGTGGGATACTCCCATGGAGGTGTGACCCCACCCATTCAGGGTGGGCCTTGATCAGTGGAGCCATATAAAACATGCTGACTCAAAGAGACTGAAGGAGTGCAGCTGGGAGTGATGTTTTGAAGAGAAGCAAGCTTGCTAGAAAGGAACGTCCTGGGAGAAAGCCGTTTTGAGGCCGGAGCTTTGGAGCAGATGCCAGCTGCCTTCCTAGCTAACAGAGGTTTTCCGGAGGCCACTGGCCATCCTCTAGTGAGGGTACCCGATTGCTGATGTGTTGCCTTGGACGCTTTGTGGCCTTAAGACTGTAACTGTGTAGCGAAATAAATCCCCATTTTATAAAAGCCAATCCATCTCTGGTGTTTTGCATTCTGCAGCATTAGCAAACTAGGACACCTACTGTGAAAATGATATAGAACCTGACAGCAGTTCTGCAATGAGAAGTAAATATTTTGCAGAGAACACAGGAGATATAATTATGCACATTGGCCATCTTTCTGCTTCTAAGCTAAGATCAGCCTTCCTTAAAGCTGTGGTACATGCGGTTCCTTCTGTGTATGTCACCTGGACTCAAGAGCTTGGTAAGTATGGTTAACTTGGTAACTTGGTAGATTAAATATCCCCTCATCAGAAGGGCCTTAACTTGGCAACACAATTTAACAACATTGTTTTTCTCTCTCTAGTTACCTTTTATCCATCATTTTCTTTTTATTTTCTTTAAATGACTTAATATTTTATGAAACTATCTTTTCCATTATTTGTTTACTATCTGTTTCCTCTCACTAGAAGATAAGCATCATAAAAACAAGTCCTTGTCTGTTCCCAGCCCCTAGCACCAATTAGATAATCAATAGTTGCTGAATTAATAAGTAATCAAATCTATATAATATCAACTAAAATTTTACATTTTAAAGGATAATAGAGAAATTGTAGCAAAATGAAGAAAGTAATTACGTATGTATACTTACACACAAACACACACTACGCACATATATATATATTCAACTTTCTTACTATGTACCTTTCCAAAAATACTTAATCTTTTGGAGTCAATATATGGCTGTTTCAGTAAAAATCTGCAATGAAAAAGAAAAAAAAATTATATCATCTTGAATGAAATATACATGGAAATTCATTCTTGGCACAAAAGATGGAAGTCAATGATTAGAAATACTTTTACTGCCTGCAGCTTTATTCATGTGGAAGGGCCGTACATTCCAAAATCTTGCAACTCAAAGTGATGATCCAGTATCTCTGGTATCATCTGGGAGCTTATCAGACATGCAGAATCTTGAGCCCTACTCCAGACCTATTGAATTAGCATCTAAATTTTAATAAGCTCCCACCTGATTTCTATGCACCGTGTTAAAGAACCTACTAGCTTTATCAGGTCACTCTTATATCGCATGGTGATGGTGTCTGTGCCAGCTTAACGTTTGTAATTAGCTGGGGAAATTTAAGTTGTATCAATAGACATTACGGATTATTTTAAACAAACAGCATAGTGATGTACTTAAGGTCTCTCCATACTTTCATTATGATGCGAAGGCTGATAGGTACATGAAAAAATGCAATAAGCTACATAATTGACATGGAAAATTGTCCAATCACCTAAATAGAAATAGTGGAGTCAGGGTTAGTGGTATTACACATTGTATATCTAGATTTTGTCACTATGGAAAAACAATAGGAAAATGTGCACCCACTTACTTCACAGCTGCTATTTGATCCTTTACTTCCACTGAACCTAGTCTTCGATGAATCTCTTGCAAAATTTTCAGGCCCTGGAATCCACTTCCTCTGCCATCGAATCGTGCTATGATTACGTTATCTGAGTCAACAAGTACTGAATCCCAGTCAATGTGGAACTGATCTGTAACCAGCTGGCCTCCTGGTTCTTCATCCCTATAAACATCAACACATTGAACCAAAACAAGAGCAACTAACATTTGGATAGATATTTTAGCTTTCAGAGTTAGTTAACAAAGGTGATGGGAAAGAACGGTGTTGGCTTTTAAACTTTCTATCACTTCTTAATGATAAACTTGAAGGGGTAAATGCTATTTTATTTTGTGAAATTTTAAATGAAAAGTTCTCTGAATAAAGTGAAAATATAAATGATTTAAGATTCATCAGGAGAGATGCATTTAATTCATTTTTGCAAAGAAGAAAAATGAAGGAAAATAAATACACTTTCCAAAGATGTTTCTAAAGGATGATCCTCAAGTTGACAGGCCTATTTTTATCAGATTTCTTCCTGACAGTGTGTTTTAAAAATGTCTTTCAATTGGTATACAGAGGCCAAACGGTCTGATAGAAAGTAGAAACAAATATAGAGGCTTGACGATAATTTAACAGCAAGTATACAACCTTAAAGAATGTCAGGCTCAAAAAAATTATTGCATTTATATTTCCTGAATTGTATTTTTTTGGGGGTGGGGAGATTCTCCTAACAAGAATTTAAGCACACAGTAAGAAAAATTCTATTTCATCATGAAAACTTGACAGCAGAAAAGAAAGCAGGGGCATATATTTTTGAAAAACTTAAAAGCTAGAAGTAAAGAAGGACACACAAATTACAAAGCATTAACATTCCTTCTAGGAGCAAAAAGGCAATAAAATTTTAAAATCTCAGATTAGAATGGGATTTATTATTTTATTTTCTAGACTACAGAAAAGGAGAAAAAAAAAGCAGACCAGATAACTACATCCAAACCTAGGTATATTTCCAACATGCAGCTTTCCAGTTGGTGGGCTTGAATGGTATTAAAACATCTAAATATGAAAACACATCCATTGTTATTTGGGATACAGACCAAAAACCCCTACCTTACTCCCTCTTCAAAGTAAAAACACCAACTCTCCCGCCTTCATACTTAAACAAGTATGTAACTCAGAGGCGGCAATACTCTAAACTAATCCTCATTAACAGGCTTATCGTATCTGCCTAGTGATTTGAATCACTGGACGGCAAATGGCACTGGACAGATATGGGGGTTGTGTGAACTGGGTGTACTGGGTGAAGTTGGAAGTAGGGAATAAGGAAAAGTAAACATTGTACAACTACAATTTATTGCATCCTTTCTGTAATCTAAGCACTTACAGTCCATTATCTCATTTGCTCAATGCTACCCAAAAAAATATGAACTTTGGGGGACCATCTTATTATATACATTGTTATTCTTCCATTGTAAATAAAGAAATTGTATTGGGAGTTATTTATTCATGCCAATCCAATCCCCTCCCACAGGTAGTGGTGGCTCTGAGATCCAAATCTAGATGTGTCTTGTCCTTCTCCAATGCTTCCAAACTTAGCTCTTGATCAAAATAAAGGAAAATTGATTACTATATATGTCCATACACTCTGACCTAGAAGTCAGATTGACTGATTTAGAAGTAAGTCTGGAATTGGTGTTTTTTCCATTTCCCTAGTTAGCACTGATATAACTAGTCTAATGTTTCAGAACCAGCTTGAATCATCACGCCTAGCAAAGTTCCCAGTACATGTTCCCAGTATAGCAAATGCTAGTTGTACAAGAAATACTTTCAGAGAAAACGGATGCAGTGGAAAGAATGGAAAGACTTTTAAAAGACTTGAGTTAGCATAAAGACATATTTTGAAGCATGTGGCGTTATTGTAGACTGTAAAGCAAAACAGGATTCTTAAGAGTATGAGGTACTAAGAATTAACTTCAATTTGTGATACAAAGCTGTGAGTTAAAAGACCACTCTGAATCCCAACTTTACTCTGAACGTAGGCCACATACTAAGACTCTGAGTCTCAGTTTCTTTATCTTTAGAGATGATAAGATAATGCTACCCCAGAGGGAATTTGTGAGCATTAAATGCCATGGTATATTTGAAAATGCTTTATGAAATATAATCAAGTGTAAAACCGTTAGTATGGAACAATAAAACTGTTATTCCTAATTTGTTTGAAGTCATCATTTCTTATATTGAGTGTACTTTCTTACAGTTCAAAACAGAGAACTATACATTTTAGCTAACTGTGCAGAAATTAGACTAGACAATATCTGTGGATAAAGATATGCATGTTGAGTGAGCTATTATGACAATGGGATTGCCATTTTCTGGATGGACCAATGATATCAGAAGACTTCCATGACTATAAAAAATTAATTCAACCGTCATTTGGGGATGATTAGTGGAGTGATGCTAGTTTTTAAGGCAGAGCTATCCAACTTGAAACTCTAGCAACAGCTCTAAAGTAATGTTCGAAAATGGTTGTTAATTTGGAAGATACAATTTTCCAATTTACATTTGACCCACTGCATTGTTCACAGGTATTTCAGCAGTTCACAGTTAATTTTAGACAAAATATAAATGTCACAGACATTTCATTGCAGGCAAATAAATTATTTTAGAAAACAGTTTAAAATAAAGCACATTTTTCAAACTTGTGATTGGTCAAATGTTGCACATTTTTCAAACAATAAACTTCAATCCTTTACTCATGCTTGCAACACCTAGGGGAAAACAAAATTTCACTCTTTTCCAAAATTGCAAATTTTTAAACTTTCATTGTCTTCTTGCCTTTGCAAGGTTTTAATGTTGAAACACAAAATGATAACAATGCATTATCAGCCAATTACTTTAGACACATTCCTTTGTCTATTTAGAAGCATTGTTCTTTCTTTTTTGGTGTATGATTTCATGGTGACTTATCATATAATATGGGCTGTGATGCTAGGCATTGCAATTAAAAGGAACAAGCCAGAATCTTGCAGGAGTGTGGTTAAGATTCATTGTTCATAATGTGTTGAGCAAAAATGCTGAACCTGCTTTGCTAATAAAGCCAAACAATTGCTACTGACTCAGGAGGTAAAGACAACAAGATGCTTGCTGGTAGGGAAGGCCTTAGGCAACCAAATCATGGACATTATAATTAACGGGTATCACTACTGTTCACATATTGGCCATACAGAATGGGGCAGCTGCTACTGATTTGGATCTGTTTTGTTTTTCCATGGATTTCCCTCCTCATCTTTCTTACTGCACTATTTTACTTTCCTCTCTCTGTCTTAGAAATCTCTGGGCACCCATAATTAGGATGATGTTTCAAGGTTGAGTGGGGGGACGTAGCATTTTTTTTTGAAAGTTGTGATGAAAAGAACAATTCCATCTGTTCTAAGTGGAAAGGTCACAGCTATTTGAAACTTGTCTATTTCTAGCATAGACAGAAGAATCAAATTAAGACTGTAAACTTCTCTTAGAAATTAAGGTCTTAGAGGGCAGACTCTCCATCTATTTCATTTCCTTCCACACCAAATGTGTCCCTATGGATGAGTTCAAAATTTGTGCATAAAATAAAATATAAAAAGAAATATCAATAAAATAAGCAATATCCAACAGATCTTTAAAATGACAGAACAAGTCACCTGTTTATGACATAGCATCTATATCGAAGCTGAATTAAGTGAAGAAGCTAGTTCAGATTACATACTTGGTCAGGTTTACCAAGTGCCATTTAAATTCATGTAAAAGGCATTGAGTTTATATTAAAAAGATAAAGGTTTTGGTCCTGGCTCTACTGATGATCTGCTGAGTTAACCATAAACACTTATATGCTTTTCAATTATTATTCATTTTCTTGTTAATCGACAACAGGTGGTAAATGGTTAAAGCACAAATCATTAGCACAGTACGGTTTTTTTTTAAAGCAATTGTCTTTATCAGTAAAATTTGGGTTATAATAGAAGGAAGGAAGAGTATTAGAAGAGTCCTTTCCATAAATGTCCTATTGCATTATAGAATTTCAAAACTGACAGCTGCATTTCTGTGTCTCTTGGGGGAATGAAAGGAAGGCACATAGACAATCATCTCTATTCTTTACTGTTACTAGGCCTACTATAGGTAGACTTCAATTCATGGGGGCCTAGCTGAGAGCTAGAATCATTGAGAACCAGGTTTTGCAATTTCATTGTAGCTGGCTTGAACTTAAAAGGCGTGTATGTGAAAGGCAGGGATAGGACAAGAATGGAGGAGATAGTTAAGGGAAAGGAAGATAATTCTGCAAAGAACCTTATCACAGTAAATGCTTAAGAAAAATTACATGTCAGTGCTTCTGATTTTGTTCTTTAGGAGAAGATTCATTTCACAATAGGACATTAATTTTACATAGGACAGTAGCTTTAACCAATATTTACAGGGTCTTAATCTGAATAAAAATTCTGAATAGAAATTCAGTCAATGATGGTTTAGTTGCAGCATATATACAATTAAATTATAATGAAATTTTCCCTCGTTCACACACACACACACGTGCATACATTCAGATACATACAATGGTTAAGGGTCTTTTGAGCCAATTCTTTATCTTTATTATACTTAGATTTCTTTGCATGGATCGACTGTCCTATATGCAGAATGGCAAAATAAGTTTTCTCATCTATCTGCTCCACTGTATGAGGAATAACATTATTTCTCCCCATATTTCTTACACATATTCCTATCTTCTATTAGAAAGGCTACTAATATAATCTTCAGTATTTTGACACATGGTTTGCTCATAATATAATTTTTGGTTGAATTCCTTTCTGTCTGAGTCATAATTAGGGAAGTATTTGATATGGTCAAGGTTACTGACGCCTCATTCAGAGGCTACCTTCCAGTTCCTAAGACATTGTTTGTGATGGTAATTATGATGAGGCTACCTGGTAATACATATCATATCCTGGTAACACAATACATATTAATATCTCAAATTGTATTAATCTCCACACACTTGCATTAAAATATTTGTATTCATAGATCTTGTCTAGGTCAAACATTTTAGAAAGATTGCCTGCACTAGTGGCCTGGTTCTCAGAGGGAGGTCAAATGTTACTGTGAAAAAGGTACAGGTGAAATGGCAATCAGACCAAACTGAGTTGAGCCCAGTTGCTTTTAGACAAGTGACTTCCCTTCCCTAAGCCTCAGTTTTTTTCATCTTTGGTATGAGATATGATAATAAACATGCCCACCTAGTAGAGTTATGCAAGGATTAAAGAAAATAACATGTGTAAATTGTTAGTGAAAGGCATGCTTTGTGATTAGAGTTCAATATTATCAACCTATTTCTTGCTAATGCTTTGGGACTTGGTGCTGTACCTTCCATTCTTGTCATACAAACAGAGTTCCACGATTTGGCCATTCCTAGGTAACTCTACACTAATAATTTCTATGCCCTTATACAATAACAGGGTTTCTCATGGAAGGGAGATTGTCAGCAACATTTTCTTGATCTCTACTCTATGTATTTACACAAATACACATAATTCTTAAAGCTCATTTTGTGTATGAACTATTATAGAATTATACCTAAAATAATTTATACATTACATATCCAGATCTTTCCAGACCTGCATCAAAATTAGTAAGCAGTAACTATACCAACGGAAAATAAACATTTTTAATTTGTCTTTTTGACATGTATATGATGCTCAAAGTAGAGCTATTGAATGAATGCCTGTAAGTTTTGCCAGTCTGTCATTCATGTGCTCAAAGCATCTTGGGTTATGGGTTGTTGCCTTCCTTTTTTTTTACAAATCGCTAAAATCCATAGTGCTTCTAAACTCAGTTATAGCTTGATTTTAAAGGAAAAATTCTTTTGTATTTCCATTTATCTTTCTCATACAGGGCAATTCAGTACATTTTAGGACCATTTGTGTTGTTGGTTTTGACTCCACAAGAGCCTGAAAAAATGCCAAGTTAGGCCACTTTTATGACTCATTGAAGCCAATCTCTGAAAACTCAAGTTTACCATGTGGTGTCTGTGTGCTTGTGTGTGTCTGTGGGTGTGGTTTGGTTTTTGGTGGTAGTCAAATTTTCCTTGTTTGGCTTAGTGTAAACGAATGAATAATCACTTGCATTACAAATGTCCTACTTTTCACAGTGGGTATGCCTTTCCGTTATTTTTAAATGAAAAGATGTATACATGTGTGTTTGTGTGTGTGCCTGCATGTGTACTAGATTTCTTCTCACATTTTCATGTGTGTTTTAGTATGTGAGTGAAATTTTGTGTGTCATTAAATGTTTGAGATCTTTCTTTTCCTTCTTCCACAGATGTGTACTTTGGCAACATCAAAGACAGCGAGTCCTACCCTAATATATCTTTCTGGACCACAGAACTTGTGACATAAAAATGAAGTCAGCTTCTTCTTCCTCGCTTCTTCCTCCTCCTCCTTCTTGAGGCATTATTTTTTTACTCCAGTAAGTTTTCTTTACATTTAGAAAACTGCTCAGACAATAAATTTAATGTTTTTCTTGATCAGAAATTTGGGACTTGGAGTGTGGCAGGGCCTTTTGCATTAATAAAACTGAAACTTTTTCCTCTCTTTCCCTTATCCCTCCTCCCACTTACCCTCCTTTCCCTCCTTCTGTTGTTAATAGAATAACTCCATCATTTGCTGTCTACTAAAGACACTCATCATTGTCCTGAAGGGAATTCTACCCTATTTTTGCTTTTTGGTTTCTCTTGAATGGAAGCCATAGGGTGGCTCCTTAGCCTGATGCAAAGACGGCATGATGACTATCATGAGAGCAGTGAAGAAAGAGCTGAATCCAGCTCTTTAATCAAATTATTTATATTGTAATAGGAAACCAAAAAATGAAAAGCTTATCAGGACACAGGTTTAAACACTGAACAGCCTGGATATTAATGAGCCAGCTATAAAACTAAAAAATGGACTGCTAATATTATCCACGCAAAATTAACCTCGGGATAAACATCTTAGCACACGAAAATATCAGAACAGAACCAACAGTAAAGGGCCTTGGGGACGTATTCCAGACAGAAATTGTTCGGTAAAATGGGAGAAAGCTCCAATCTCCCAATAATCTCTGCTGTCAAAGTCTTACTTCATTAATTTTTGTCCTTGGCCAGTTTTGATTTGGGATAATTTCTAGCAGAGTGGGTAAGAAAATAGAAAGGGAAAAGAATTTGGTGATCTTTACTTCCAGTTAATGGGAATAGCTTTGTCATCACACAGCTAGGACTGCATTTGAGCCATTCTCTTGCCTTTAGAGAGGGTCAAGCTAAATCACTTGGTGCCAAAAGAAAGCTTAGCATATTTTTAAAACAGACCAAGAACAGTAGAATCTACCCTATTCATTACATATATATAACTGTTATGCAAATCTCTTATATGGCAAGTCTGCTTTAGATGTGATAATGAAAATATTCTACATGCTGTCTTAATGAGTGGGAGTATTCTATATAATAGAAAAATATATCTGTACCTATAAAAAGAAAGAGGTGCAACTCTCCACAACAATCTCAGATTTCTCCATTTTTTCTTTTGGAGAGTATAATTCAGTATGGAAATGGTATGACTGTAATATTATTGAGGCATGCAAAACATGGATATATATCAGGGATTGTAAGGCACTTACAATACGGAGGTGGATACCAATTTTATGTAAACTTTGCACTTGCAGTTCTTCCTAGGTAGATAATCATGGCATCAAGGATGCATGGTGGTTATACATTACTTTTTCTATGACTTTAGAACCTTTTACTGGGTTCTAGAAATCAATTTATACACTGGAAAATATCTGTGTATAAACAGAGGCAAATTCTAATGTTGGTTTACTTTGTGTGTGATTATTGATGAGGAATAATAATTATAGTGCTAACTATAGGCAGGGACAATGGGTAGAACCATTTTACAGTTCAGTAAACCCAGGCACAGAAGTAAATAAACTATTAATTATACATAAATAAATAACCCTGGTTCTTTGAGAGAATAAAATTGCAAGAGTTGACCTTAGCATAATATTCATTTAGTATCTTTGCCTTATGGTTATATCCTCAAAGCAAAAGGAAAATGGGATTCATAGCAGGGAAAAGGATTAGGAATTTAAGGTGTGCAAAGGCTCTTTTATTTTCAACGGAGTTCTAACTCTGGGCCTTTTTCTAAATTTACACTACATCTTTTGAATGTCTTTATCTTTAAAATGTCTTAGGGGAAAATAATGAAAGCCTGAAAATGTACTTTTCTGCCAAATTTTCACATTGCTACATCACTTACCACTTCTGATCCTGTGTTTGTAACTGTGAAAAAAAAGTTAAAAGTTAAAAAAAAACAACAACAGTATATGGGAGAAGATGGTGGCATAGAGAGAAGTGGAAGCTAGTTTGTCCCCCTGGACAACTAATAAACAACCAGAAACAACTAGTAAGTAATCTGGAATAACTATGGGTGGACCAACGTGACTGTCCACTCATCATACACCAACCTGAATTGGGAGGAATGCCCAAGATTGCAGCATAAAATCTGTAAGTAAAAACTGTGGACCTGAGCTGAGAGTCCCCTACCCCCATGGCCCGAACTGCAAAGCCTTGCAGTGCTAGGGAGCAGGACTCTCCCAACAAGTGAATATAGTTCAGCTGAGCTCCAACTGGGGTTTTAATTAACAGAGGTGGACTGCTCAATACAAGATATGAATCCCCAACAAGCAGACTGAGGCTTTTGGTGATGACTGACCTTGGAGAGCCAGAGGGTGGATGCAGTCTGGCCCTAAAGGAGGCTTTCTGTCCCTTTTTCGTCTCAGTGGAGAAAGCCTAAGCCATTTTCAGTTCCTAGCACTGTGACCCAGACAAGGGTGGAGATAGCATGGGCAGAGAGACTATTCAAATGTAAATGACCTCTCTCTCCCTAGGGGGTGTATTTTCCCTAAGAGGAAGAAGGTGGTGCCAAGCTCTACTACCCACCTTCCATTCAGAACCAGAGCCCAGAGCCTGGGGGAAAACAGCCCCAGACCACACCTCCTTATACCAGTCTGTAGCTACAGGCTGACACGCACCACCTGCTGGACAGAAAAGTGACTTGAGGCCTCATAGGGTGTACCAATCTTCTAAGACACACCCTCAGGGAGACGTGATACTATTGCCTCCTTCTGAGACATGAGCCCATTCTGGTCTGGAAAAACCTGATTGTGGTGACCAAGGAAATCAGATGCCCAGACAATAGAAAATTACAACCTACACTAAGAAAAATGAAATTATGGCCCAGTCAAAGGAAGAAACTTACACTTCAACTGAGATATAGGAATTTAAACAACTAATACTAAATCAATTCAAAAAGTTTAAGAAAGATATGGCAAAAGAGATGAAGCATATAATGAAAACACTGGGTGTACATAAGGTAGAACTTAAAGTTCAAAAAAACAACTGGCAGAATCTATGGAAATGAAAGGCATAACACAAGAGATGAAAGATACAATGGAAACATACAACAGCAGATCTCAAGAGGCAGAAGAAAACACTCAAGAACTGGAGAACAAGGCACCTGAAAGTCTACACACAAAAGAACAGATAGAGAAAAGAATGGAAAAATATGAGCAATGTCTCTGGCAACTTAAGGACAAAATGAAACGCAGACATGTATGTGTCACTGGTATCCCAGAAGAAAAAGAGAAGGGAAAAGGGACAGAAGCAATAATAGAGGAAATGATCAATGAAAATTTCCCATCTCTTATGAAAGACATAAAATTACGGATCCAAGAAGCACAGCATACCCCAAACAGAATAGATCTGAATAGGCCTATGCCAAGACACATAATAATCAGATTATCAAACGTCAAAGACAAAGAGAGAAACCTGAAAGCATCAAGAGAAAAGCAATCCATCACATACAAAGGAAGCTTGATAAGACTATGTGCAGATTTCTCAATAGAAACCTTGGAGGCAAGAAGGAAGTGGGGTGATATATTTAAGACACTGAAAGAGAAAAACCACCACCAAGAATCCTACATCTGGCAAAACTGTCCTTCAAATAAGAGGGAAAGCTTAAAACATTCTCTGACAAACAATGACAGAGTTCGTGAACAAGATACCTGCTCTACACGAAACACTAAAGGAAGGACTGCAGACAGAAAGGGAAAGACAAGAGTGAGAGGTTTGGAACACAATTTTTGGAGATAGTAGCACAGCAATGTAAATACACTGAAGAAAGATGACTGTGAGCATGGCTGAAACAGGAAGGTTAGGACCATGTGGGACACCAGAACGAAAGATGAAATATAAAGACTGGGACTGTATAACTCAGTGAAACCTAGATGCTCAATGATTGCAATAAAAGGTACAAATATGTTTTTACATGAGGTAGAACAAATGAATGTCAACATTGCAAGGTGTTAAAAATAGGGTGGGATTGAGAGGAAAATACAATCAATGCAAACTACAGATTATAATTAACAGAAACATTGTATTATGCTTCCTTTAATATAACAAAGGCAATCTACCAAAGCTAAATGCATATGGGATTCGGGGGACATAGGGGAAGGGTATAGGACTCCTGGCATTGGTGATGTTGTCTGACTCTTTATTCTACTAGTTTAATGTTATCTTTTCTTTTGTTGCTCTCTAGCTGTCTTTTTTTTTTTTCTCTCTTTTTCCTTTTTCTTTTGTCTCTCTGCCTTCTTTGATTCTTCCTCCTCCTTTGTGGAAGAAATGCAGATGTCCTTATATAGATAGTGGTGATGGTGGTGAATACATATATACACGTGAGTATACAGGGAACCAACTATTGTTTACTTAGGACAGAATGTATGGTGTGTGAACAAAAACTGTCTTAAAAAATGCGTTGATGAAGAAATCTTTAGGGCACTATATTGAGTGAAATAAGACGGACACATAAGGACAAATATTGCAGGGTCTCGCTTGTATGAACTTATTATAACATGTTAACGCATAGACATGAAATATAAGTTAACAGGATATAGAACGAGGCTGAAGAATGGGGAGCGGTTGCTTATTATGAGCAGAATGTTCAACTAGGGTGAACTTAAATGTTTGGAAATGGACAGAGGTGATGGTAGCACGTTGTGAAAATAACTAACAGTGCTGAATGGTGTGTGAAGGTGGTGGCAAGGGTAAGCTCAGAGTCATGTATGTCACCAGAAGGAAAGCTGGAGGTTAAAAGATGGGAATGTATAAAACAGTGAATCTTGTGGTGGACAATGTCCGTTATTAACTATACAAATATTAGAAATCCCTCTCATGAACTAGAACAAATGTATGACACTATAAGTTAATAATAGAGGGGTATATAGGAAAAAAATATATACCTATTGCAAACTATATACTACAGTTAGTAGTATTTTAACATTCTTTCATCAACAGTAACAAATGTACTATACCAAAACTATGAATCAATAACGGAGGGAGGGTGGGAGGATTGGAGTTTCTTTTTTTTTTTTGTCTTTAGTTCTTTTCTGGAGTAATGAAAATGTTCTAAAAATTGAAAAAAAAAATAATTGTGGTGATGGATGCACAGCTGTATGATGGTACTATGGGCAACTGATTGTACGCTTTGGATCTCTGGATAGTTTTATGGTACGTGAACAATCTCAAATAAAAAAAAAGTATACGGAAGTGTCTTGTAAACTTCATGCTATACAACTTGGCATATTTTGTAAGAATATCCATACAAATTAATATATATATTTATAAATATATTATATTCATATATTTGTAGTCTACTTTTTATAGTTTTAATTCTCAAAGATACAGTATGTTCTGCTACAACATGTGTTTCTTTTATACAACAAATTTCATATGTGACAGCTAAAGAGGGAAATTATGTTGGAATAATGCAGACATCATCATGGCTTCTGCACAGCTTTTCCCCATGGTTGGAGGAAATTGGGGACAGGCTTCCCCCAAATTACAGAGGATGCATTAACATATTAAGACCTGAAGAAAAAAGCTGAAAATTAACCCAAGGGCCTTTGTTTGGACCACTCTGTGGCTGGTTTAGTAGCCAAAATTATTATATTTTCTTCTATGGTAGGCTTTTTGGCAACAACTGGGAGTTCTGATTGTAGTTGCTGCAGGGATATAGATTAATGAGGACAGCTTCCCATTGATAAGTCATGATTTTTGTAAAAATTGCTTGATAAAAATGTTCAAAATGGTTGGAAGATAATATTGTCAATGAGGAAGCACAGCTGCCCAAGTTTAAGTTTTAAAAGGACTCACTGATTCTAGATATAGATGCTATTTGAGATTTACCTGAACTAGTATTTTTATTAGGACTTTTATTGTTTTAGTTGTGTTTAGTCTGTTTTAAAAGTTTAATATTTTTGCTTTTCTTACCCAGATGCCCTGTAATTTCATGTGTGATTTTGCTTATGCTCATTTCTCGGAAGGGTATGTATCATGCTATAATAGAAGAAATTGTACTTCTGATAACTTCTCGTCATCACTGGAATCCCTTAACTCTTCTTTATTTCACCTACATGATACATAGTCTTATGTGATTCATGAGACAATGTTTTTTATGTAACAGATTAAAAGGGAAGAAAATAAGAGAAGTCCCAGAATAACATAAAATTACTGATGTGCTGCTTAAAGTTGGAGTTTTGTGGGATACCCAAAAGAGGAAATACCATATTTAAGTACCTTAAGTTTAATCTTTCAAAGTCATGTTAACCTAGTAGTATAGTTAATATTCACTTCTATCGTGGTTTTCAGAAACAAATCAGCTCATCAGAAAAGGAAGAATAAATACAGATAAACACTTGTATTTATGACACAATTTATGCTGATCCAAACCTAAAAGCCAAGTAATTTAGGAAGTTTTTCTTATGAAAATATTCAATAGGATATATTTAAATATAGAATATATGTGTATGTTTTAAATAGCATTTAGTATAATATAATTGAAATACCAAATATTTGTAAAAACATGAATGGTATAAACTTATACGCATATTTATGTTTATATTTATATCAGTTGGTAATGAACCCATATTATGCATATCAAAGCAAGCATATCTGAAACCTGTACTAAGAGTCAACTAGCTAATACTGTGTAATTGTGTAAGTCACAGAAATTATGTTATATATTTCTACATGATTTATATACCTAAATCTTTCAATTGAAAGGAAATACCAAATAAAACATTATAACTAACATATTATATGCTCATTCATTGTAAATTTTTATATTTTTCCTTTGGTACTTTCTCAATACATCAACCTTGGGTTTGTACAACTTTAAATAGTACTAAGAAATGAATTCTGACATTTAAGATGCATTATCCACAGATTGTGAAAAAACAAGGTTAAATATGTTCAAGAAAAGAAATGATCACCTTCTCCCCTTCCATCACCTAGATTAAATGCCGCTGTCTTTTCCCTTCTTAATCATTTCTTGTGTATTATAATGTGAGTACATTTTCCACCATTTAAATGAGGAAGATTAACAAAAATGAGAAAAATCAGAAACATAAAATTTAAGCTTTGACCCTCATTACATGGCAAAGTGATAATAATCAGTCTTTGAGACAAGTATGAGCTCTTTCTGCTTTCATGGGAGACAGTATGTGTTATCTTCGAAAGAAACAGAGTAAAATGGGTGTGTTTTTGGCATGGACAAAAGGAGGATCAAAAAATCTTGTGCAGTTTTCTGAAACACGTATTTTTACTCTTGAGAAATAAAGCAAACCTACCTCTGTCAATCTGATCTGCTCAAAAGTCTAGGAATATAAGAAATAACGGAAGAATTTAAAGATTTCCCATAAAGTTAATATTTTGATTAGAATGCAGAATATTATGAATAGATTGAGCTGAGAATTTGATCTCCCATATGGAATGTTTAGGAACTCACTCATGATTTCTAAAATCAATATTTCATGTCAAAGCACTAACATGGTGCATGTGGAAATGTTACACTCCAGAGGTTCTTGAAAATGGTTAAGTGGGAAGAATAAATGATCATAAGAGTTTGACTGTAAAGAAGCTGCTACTGATCCATGTCAGTATTCTTTGATAATCTGCTAATAATGATCACACAATGGACTGTGTAGGCAGGCTGTCAATATGAGGTAACACAAAGAACGGGGGGTTTTGAGCCAGAAAAAAAATCAACTAAATAAAACATGGTTCAAATCCTCATTTTGCCCTGTTCACGGTCTTGGGGGAAATATATGTGACATATTTTAGTTTCCATGTCTTACAATGGGGATAATGAAATTTACTTTCCATGTTTTCTGTAAGGAGTAAAGATGGTATCTACACATCTTTAGCATAGTGCCTATTGCACAAAAACACTCAACAAATGCTGGATATAATTAAATATTATTTTTAGGAAAATATGCTCAATATTAAAAATGTGAGGGGGGAATAGGGAAAAGACAGCACGAAGACCAATCAATATTCAGCATTATCCAGAAAGGTTTTAAGATAAATGAGAAAGTCTTCTCACATTTTACTAAGTGGTAAGTAAATGAAACTGCAAAGAAATCAAATGACTTATCCAAACAGCTGAATTTATACACACTATATAAACTCTCAGAGAATATATTTCTCCCTCTTTTCCTGCCTTAACGTAAGTCATTCCTAACGGAAAACTCTGGGTTGATGGAGTTGTTTAGATATTCATTCGTGCATGCATGCATTCAGTCTACCAACAGTGCTCCAGTCGCTGTGAAAAAGCAAAACAATACATAAGGAGTTCTTACCAGCAAGGAGTTTACAATCTAATAGAAAACACAGCAGAGCAAACATGTATAATCCAGTGTGGTTACATATTACAATAAAGGTATGCATAGAACTATGTGGAAGTCCATCTTGAAGTATAAATAGAGCATAGTTGTCCTCGTTGGACAAAGAAACCAAAGGCACTGTCAGACTGTGTAAAAAAAAAACACAGAGGACTGATTGAGGAGCTGCTGTTTTTCAGAATAAAGTAGACTGGTATACCTTGAGCACTGAATCACTTTCTAAGGGGTGGGTGCTATAATAGAAAAAATTGTACTTCTGGTAACTTTTCGTCATCACTGGAATCCCTTAATATTTGTACAAATAGTCTTATCTGATTCATGAGACAATGTTTTTATAAAGAAGATAAGAATATTGAAAGAGAAGTAGGAAACAGATCATGAATACTTTCGTATGCTTTGCTAGGGAATGCAAAATATCAACAATTTGAATGACAAATAACGAGAGGATTTTAGACAGAAGAACCACATTTTTAGGTATGAATTTCACAAAGTTCACCCTAGTGGCAGAGTAGAAAAGCAACTAAGAGAACTTAAGAAAGAGGAAGTAAAGAACAGGGGGGCAGAATAGAAAATGTTGATAGATCTGAGTCACCCAGATGTGAAGTCTGCCTGGCACAGGGCTTGGCGAAGAAAATGGACTCTTAGATAAAGATCAAGGGGAGATGCTATGGTCCCACTGGCGTGATGCAATTCACTATTTTAAACAATATCTCATGTTGTATATGCTGAAAGGAAAATGTGTGCATAAGAAACTGGTGATGAAATTATTTTGAACAGTAGAAAAGAGTAACTGAAAGATTGCACTCACTGTGAATGTATCAATTACTTATATTCTGTTATTCAACAGATTAATTATAGAAAAAAACAGCTGGCAAACAGCTCACTTCCATCAAGCAGATCAAATTATGGGACTCTAATATGCATAACATTGATCAAATGATGAGAATATATACATTAAAATGTATAATGCACCCTAGTTAGAATAGTTTACTGGGAAAACTGTAATATTAGCCATGTTCATCTGGCATTTGAATATTATTCACTTATTCCCTCAACAAATATTTTCTAAGTGATTGTTATTGCAAAAGCTAGTTGATAGGAGGGACACACAAATGAATCAGACATTGTTTGGTCTATGGGTTGCATAAAATAAAGATTTTAACCTCTCTATTTTCTTAAGATATTGAAATATTCCATAAGCCACTTAGCAAATTATTTCTCCAAATAATTCTAACTTGCAAAGCTTCCTTCAGGATTGTTGGTCCAAATGTAGTGAGAGTCAGGGATTCCCTAAATAGCATATAAAAACATCCTTACAGAAGTTAGGAAAATGTGAAGAAATTGACAATATGATCAATTTGGCCTAAGGCATATAGAGAGCTCTTGGATAGAAGGCTGTAGAAGAGGATGTGGATTTGGACTGTGATAGAAAGTAGACGGACTAATGAGGAGAATTAAGCTCCCCAGCTCAACTTTACGTTTCTTCATGGAGACAGCAAAAATTTTAAAAAATAATAAATAAAATCCTTTAATTTTTAATAACAGTATACCTTTCTGGACTGCATTGTACCAAGGCCTAGGCATATTAAAGTCGAATATAAATATTTACTAAATAAATATCTACACCTGAAGAATATCTCCCACAGAATTAGAGAATTACAAGTTAGTAAATAAGTTTTCATAACTTTCCTCTATGTGTGCTAGGGATTTTGGAGATAAGTTAAACAAATCTATTTGGAGATAAGTTAAACAAATCTATTACAGACATCAAGAAGCTTGTAACCTTTTTTTTTCTTTTTTTTTAATCTCCACACAGCCATCAGCATAGGAACTTGATAACTGTTATTGTACTAAATTAGATACACATGAGTAGAAAATAAGAATAACATAAATAGCAATTCAAAGTTATACATGCTGAAATGGATATAGATGTGCGTAGAATGGATATAAAGAAGGAATGAAACTACTAAGGTCTTAAGGACTTCCTATCTTGTTAAACAGAAAGACTGGGAAAAGACAAGAAGGCTCTGCAAGGGGAATGGGAGTAGGCCAGGAAAATGGGGTCATGCCACGCAGAGACCACAGCAAATCCAGGCCAATGGGAAACATCTGTGGGGACAGTGATTCTTAGGTTTTCTGTCTCAGTTAAATATTCTGTCCCATTGACTCACTTGTACTTTTGATATCACGAGGTTAGGTTTGGGTTTCAAAAAATGTGACCATAGACAGGTCTACAGAAGACCATGTCTTCTGCAATTCCTAACGGAGACTTTGCAGAGAAGGGTTTTCAAACCACCAGAGGCCACTTCCTTCAAGGCCAGTCTTCTTTTCAGCCACTATGGTACCTGTTATAGCTTGTATCTCCTCACACATTCATCACAGAATTTTCTGCATTTATCCCATCTCTATAGATGAAGAAATGGCTCATAGTCTGTAGGGTACCAGGTACTCTACATGGAAGAGCCATAAAGTAGTGATGCTAAAATCACCAAATCATATCTTTGCCTCATTTAAATAATAGACACTATATATCATTCCCCACTGTCTAATTGCCCATTTAGAAAATAAGAAAAAAAATTATTTTTTTTTCTTTTTTAAATTGGGAAGTGTATTTGTTACTGAAAGCAGCTTTTTAAATTTAAGATAAAAATATATTCCTTTAAAATATAAGCAACTTAAGGCAGAATAAAAAGCACGTTACACTTAAGCTATTCTAACCCATATATTCCTTGAAGCATAACTATTTTAGGCATGAGAATGCAATTTAAAACAATAGATCATTTCAAAAAGAAAAAAATTTGCTGTATTTTTTTTCAAGTTGCACTCTGAATTATTAAATATTAGCAAAACTCCTCAGATTCTAATCCTGAACACCAAGCAATTTGGATAAAGTAAATTAATATTTACTATAACCAACATATAAAAAGGGAAATAACCACTAATGAATCGCTATGTGCTTTATTTCCTTCATCAACCAAAATGTAGCAAAGTAAATACTACTGGCATGACTACAATATTTTATACACTTTAATAGTATATGTCTTTCAAATAATTTTATGGGTGCTAAATTGCATATTAAATGTTTATGTTGAGAAATTACATATTTAAAATACTACTGCAACTAATAATGACTGTGATTATGGTTACAATTTATTAAACACTATGTGCAAGTGTTTATGCTCTACCAAACACAATAATATACATATATCTCCCATGCTATTGCCTCCAATTTATAAGGAAACAGAAGCTTAAAGAAATTAAGCAATATATTGAGCTGAGATTTAAACCTCCAAAGCCTTTATTCTTCTATCCTGTTTCTAAAATAGACTTAATTACCCTTCGCAACAAGAGAAGTCCTTAAATTGGCTTCATATGTTAGCCTTTATATTCCTCATATAAGCCAAACATCAACCAGACCAAAGCACAAGTCTGATGCCAAGATGAGCCAGTTAGCTTCTCTGACTCAAAGCTACAGAGCCAGTACTTCTTGTCTATCCTTCCCCTCCCCCTCCTGGAGCCAGTGGAGGTGCAAGTTGCACGTCCATCTGTACAAGTGAGCCATACCTGTACAAGTGAGTCACTTCCATCATCTCCCACTTTGAAGGTAAGCACATACTGAAGATAGTCTAGTAGGGTTCCTTTCCCTGAGAAATATCATCTTTCAGTGAATAAAGAGAACAATTTCTTTCCACAAAAGGAGATATATCTGAGAGAGAAGACGAGGTTGAGGATTTTTTTTTCCCTTATGGTCTCTTTTTAGTGCCTCAAATATTTTCTTCAACAAATCACAATTATAGTTCAAGTGGGAATTTAAGGGATCAGGTGAAAGAGAAGAGATAGAGAAGTTAAGTAAAAGCAAGTAAGAACTTCTTCAGGAAGACCCAAAGAACTTTCAGAGCCATCTGGCTATTAAGGTGGGAAGGTCTGAGCAAGAGAAAGAAACTAAGTGAGCCCAAGGCATTAGGTTTCGGAATGTATGCTGGAGTGAGAAAAATATTAAGTATTATGTTATTTGTATAGTAATTGACTTGTTAAAATGAAGCCACAAATTGCTTCTATATATTAAAATACCTATATAAAACCAATGCAATCTACACAAATATAATGAATTGTCACAATAATAATAAAGCTCATATGTATGAGGCACTGTGCAAAGCATTTTATGCATTACATTTAATTTAAAAATAAAACAGCCCTAAAACAGAGGTTGAATTATAAGAGGTTAAGTAACTCACAAAAGGACAGACATATAGTTAGCGAATGGCAAAACCAGAATTTTAACCCAGAAAGTCTGATTCCACAGCAGAAAACTTAACCTCTACACGTTCATAGTCATGAGGACTAATGTTTTTGTTTTCTTTACTTTTTCTACTAAGGCTTCGTATATAACTTCAGACAACTTTCAGGACTGACTATCAATATGTTGGCTGGGCTCTTAAAAAGGAACACAACTCTAGGGACTATAATACTAATTCAACATTAAGTTAGTTGCCCATTAGTTATGAGGGGCTTCTGAGCCCAATGCTACACAGTCACAATATTGTCTCACAGAAAGTATGAATGAATTCAGTTCTAAAGTCAAGTTCAAGGTTGCCAAAGCATGGGAACTGCTTCTTGCCTGCCATGAATCCAGGAAGAAAAATTGATGGGAGTGGCAAAAATATAACCAACTGCTTCAGCACTGGAAATAACTGTTTCTTCAATGTTGCATAAACAGCTGATAAAGAGCACAGGGCTGGTCTAAAGGCTAAGCAGACATCAGAAACCAAATTATCTATTGTCAGTATTCCCACTTTAGCACTGATTTCTGATTGGGATGCAAGAAGGCACAAAAATTTACACAGCCCAACATGTAGTTTACTGATGGTTTTCTGGGGAAATTCTTACATAGGACAGCTGCCCCTAACTACACACGTAGGATGTCCTCTGTTATTTTTTAATCAGAGAGCTGTCATATGAGACATAAGAAAGATGGTGAAATATTTAGATTCCTTTATCTCATAAACAAATAAAATACTTACATTATTAAGAGAAGAGCATACTGGTTTCGGTCCGTAAAATCTTTGGGAAAGGACAACTGTAAAGGAAGTTCTTTTAAAGAAAGAGCAAAATATTAAAGATGGGAGTCATTTATAGGTATAACAATAAGATGCAGAGAAAGTTGGTTTTGAATAATATATCATGCACAAAACTTTACCATAATCATCAATATGAAGCATTTTAATTTCTGACTTTACTATCTTCTTCTTCAGGAGAGCTTCCTTCAGCAGAGAATTGTTTTCCAATATCAAATATTCTGTAAACCAAAAAGGGAAGTGTAAATAACTAACTGGTATTAGATGATTCAGAATCGATGCAATACAACACACACTTATTGAGCAGTTACCATTTGGCAGGCACTGTGCTAGCAACTGATTTCTCATAATTTCTCTCCTGCATTAGTATAACAGTTTTTTAACCAGGCTTTCCCTGACTCCAGTGCAATTTTCCCTAGTTGGTCTAATACACTAGAATTGGTATTTATATTTCCAAAATACAAATCTGATCATTTTACTACCCCGCTTAAGGGAATACAAAATTATTTAGCACTCAATAGGATGAAATGCATAATGCATCTAATACATAATTAACAGACATGCAAAGAAAGAGGAAACAGGAAAATACAACCCATGATGGGGACAAAATTTAATAAATAGAAACAGATTTGGAAATGACACAAATGGCACAAATTAGTAGACAAGGATATTAAAGCAGAGATTATAACATATTCCATATCCTCAATAAGGTAGAATAAAGAATGATCATGTTAAGGAGAACCATGAAAGTTATAAAAAGGAGCCAAAATAAATTTCTAGTAATGCAAACTGGAACACTAGAGATGAAAAACACATAAAAACTGTAAGATCTGAGACAAAAATAATGAACCAGATGAGATTAACAACAGATTAGAAACTACATAAGAAAATAGTAATGAACTTTATAATATAGCAATGGAAATAAAGAAAATTTTAAAAAAGAGTTGAAAAAATAAAGCCAGTGACAGTAACTTGCTGAAATTTTTATTGATATTGCATTCAATCTATAGATACATTTTCAGGGACTATATACTAAAGAGAGTGAGCCTTCCAATCCATGAAATACATATTTTTTTCTCATTTAAGTCTTTATAAATTTCTCCCAGAGATGCCTCATAGATGTTTTATTTTAAGGGTTTTGCACATGTTTTATTAGATTTATTCCTGTTCACATATGATTTTAATGTTATTTTAAACAATATTTTAAACTACATTTTTCATTTTTCATTGCTAGTTTATAAAAGAAAATTGAATTTTGAATATTGACTTGTACCCGTAACCATGATAAAGTCACATATTATTTATATTCGTTTGTGTGTGTATGTCATAGTTATCTTTTGAACACAATTATGTCTTCAAAACAGAGTTTTACTTCTTTTATACATTTTCTTGCCCCATTTCACTGGCTAAGTCATCTAATATAATGTTGCATAGATGTGGTAAAAGCAAGTACTCTTACCTTTTGGCCCATCTTTAGGGGGCAAAGTATTCAGTCTTTCACCATTAAATATGATGTTAGCTGTAGTATTTTCATAGATACCACTTACCAAGTTAAAAAATTTATTTTCTTTTCCTATCTTGGTGAGATGTTGTTGTTGTTGTTATTTTAACTTTTCTCAAAACTATCAAAAGATTTTTCTAAATCTTCAAGATGTCCATGTAATATGATAAATTACATTGTTTAATTTTTAGAGTTACAGGAACCCTGGATTCCTGGGATAAACTCTACATGATTATAATGTTTAATCCTGCTTATAAATTGCTGGGTTTGACTTGCTAGCACCTTGCTAAAGATCTTTGCATCTATGTTCATGTGAAAATTTGATTTTTTTTTATCCTTGTAATGTCTATATATGGGTTTGGAATTTGTATAATGCACATGTTCCCTTCTCTGCCTCTATTTTCTGAATGAAAATATTTGCGTATTAAAATATTCATATAATTTTAGTATTAATTCAATAAGTGTTTGATAGAATTCACAAGTTAAGCCAAGTGGAGCTGTAGTTTTCTTTGTGGGAAGAATGCTAATTGTAAATTTATCTTTTCATTAAACAATGGGATATTTAGATATTGTATTTCTTCTTGAATAAATGTTCAGCAGTTTTATCTTTTAAGAAATTTATCCACTTCATCTTAGAATCAAATTTACTGGCATAAAATTACTTATAATATTCCATTATTATCCATCCAGTACCTGTAGTATTTGTGTTAATGCCATCTCTTTCAATAATGAAAGTGATATTGATATTTGATCTCTTTTATGTATAATTCCATCTAGAATTTTATCAATTTTACTGGTCTTTTCAAGAAAGGATCTTTGGGTTTTATATATTTTTTCTACAGTTTTCCATATACTCTATCTTTGATTTCCAATCTTTATTACTTCCTTCCTTCAAATTTGCATTAATTTGGTCTTCTTTTACTAGTTCCTTCAAGTAGAAGCTTATATCATTGGTATTAAAATTTTACTTTCACAAAAAACAACCAGAAAAGAGTGGGGGTAACTATACTAGTGTCAGACAAATTAGACTTCAAATGTAAAACAATTAAAAGAGACAAAGAAGGACACTATGTATTAATAAAAGGGACAATTCATCAAGAAGACATAATAATCATAAATATTTATGTACCCACACAGACTGCCCCAATAAATTTAAAAAGATTGAAATTATACAAAACACTTTCTCAGATCATAATGGAATGAAGTTGGAAATCAAAACAGGTGGAGGGCTGGAAAATTCACAAATATAGGGAGGCTAAAAACACACAGTAAAATACCCAGTGGGTCAAAGAAGAAATTACGAAAGACTTCAGTAAATATCTTGAGGCAAATGAAAATGAGAGCACAACATATCAAAACTTATGGGATGCAGGAAAGGCAGTGCTGAGAGGGAAGCTTATTGACCTAAATGCCTATATTAAAAAAGAAGAAAGAGCAAAAATCAAGGAATTAACTGCTCACCTGGAGGAACTAAAGAAACAACAGCAAAGTAACCCCAAAGCTAACAGAAGGAAAGAAATAACAAAGATTAGAGCAGAAATAAATGGAATTGACAACATGAAAACAATAGAGAGAATCAACAAAACCAGACACTGGTTCTTTGAGAAAATCAATAAAATCGATTGACCCTTAGCCAGACTGACAATAAAAAAAAGAAAGGATGCAAATGAACAAAATCAGAAATGGGAAGTAGGGCATAACTACTGACCCCAAAGAGATAAAGGAGATAATTAGAACTATAAGCAACTTTATGCTAACAAACTAGACAACTCAGATGAAATGGACAACTTCCGTAGAAAAGAATGAACAACCAACCCTGAATTGAGAAGAAATAGAAGACCAAACCAATCACAAGTAATGAGATTAAATCAGTTATTAAAAAGCTCTCTAAGAGAAAAGCCCAGGACCACATAGCTTTACATGTGAATTCTACCAAGCATTCAAGAAAGAATTAGTACCAATCCTGCCCAAACTCTTCAAAAAAATTGAAGAGGAGGGAAAGCTATCTAACTCATTCTATGAAGCCAACACCATCCTAATATCAAAGCCAGACAAAGATACTAGAAGTAAAGAAAATTACAGACCAATCTCTTTCATGAATTATAGATGCGAAAATCCTCAATAAAATATTTGCAAATTGAATCCAGCAGCACATTAAAAGACTTAAACACCATGACCAAGGCGTTTTATTCCAGGTATGCAAAGCTTGTTCAACACAAGTAAGTCAATTGATGTAATACACCACATCAATAAATCAAAGGGGGAAAACCACATGGTCTTCTTAATTGATGCAGAAAAAGCACTGGACAAAATTCAGCATCCTTTCTTGATGAAAACACATCAAAGGATAGGATTATAAGAACCTTCCTCAACATATAAAGGAATATATGAAAAGCCACAGCTAACATCACACTCAATGGGGAAGGAATGAAAGCTTTCCCTCTAAGATCAGGAATAAGACAAGGATGCCCGCTGTCAGCATTGTTATTCAACATTGTGCTAGAAGTTCTAGCTAGAGCAAGAAAAAAGAAATACAGGACATCCAAATGGGAAAGGAAGAAGTAAAACTTTCACTGTTCACAGATGATAGGATCCTATATGTAGAAAATCCTGAAAAATCTACAGAAAAGCTATTAGAGCTATTAAATGAGTACAGCAATATGGCAAGATATAAGATGAACATGCAAAAATCAGTTGTGTTTCTATACACTAGTAATAAGCAATCTGAAGAGGAAATCAAGAGAAAAATTCCATTTACCATAGCAACCAAAATAATCAAATGTTTAGGAATAAATTTAACCAAGGACATAAAAGGCCTACACATAGAAAACTACAAAAGAAAAAAAAATGCTCAAACAAGTCAAGGAAAACCTAAATAAATTGAGGGACATACCATGTTCATGGACTGGAAGACTAAATATAGTTAAGATATCAATTTTACCCAAACTGATTTATAGATTCAATGCCATACCAAAACTAAGAAAATACCAACAACTTAGTTTTTGGAAATAGAAAAAGAGAAGAACCAAATTTATTTGGAAGGGCAGGGTGCCCCAAATAGCTAAGAATATCTTAGTCAAGAAAAATGAAGTGGGAGGTCCCACACTACTAGACTTTAAAGCATATTACAAAGTTACAGTGTTCAGAGAGCCTGGTACTGGCATAAAGATAGATATACTGGCCAATGGAATTAAATTGAGAGTTCAGAAATAGACCCTCGCATCTACAGACAATTGATTTTTGATAAGGCAGCTAAGTCCACTCAACTGGGAAAGAGCAGCCCCTTCAATAAGTGCTGCTTGGAGAACTGGATATCTATATCTAAAAGAATGAAAGAGGACCCCTATCTCACACAAAAATTAACTCAAAATGGATCAAAGATCTAAACATTAGAGCTTAGACCACAAAACTTTTAGAAGAAAATGTAGAGAGATATCTTAAAAATCTTGTGATAGGAGGTGGTTTCCTGGACCTTACACCCAAAGCATGAAGAGTGAAAGAAGAAATAGATAAATGGGATCTCCTCAAAATTGAATACTTTTATGCATCAGAGGACTTAGGAAAGTAAAAAGGCAGCCTACTCAATGGGAGACAATATTTGGAAACCACATATTAGATAAGGGTTTAATATCCACAATATATAAAAAGATTCTACAACTCAACAACAAAAAGCAAAACAACCCATTAAAAAATGGGCAAAGGACATGTTTAGACACTTTTCCGAAGAGGAAATACAAATGGCTCAAAAGAATATGAAATGATGCTCAACTTCACTAGCTATTAGGGAAATTCAAATCAAAACTACCATGAGATATCATCACATACCTACTAGAATGGCAATTATCAAAAACAAACAAACAAACAAAAAAAACAAACAGAAAAGTACAAGTGCTGGAGAGGATGTGGAGAAACAGATATACTTATTCACTGTTGGTGGAATGTAGAATGGTGTAGCCACTCTGGAAGGCTCTTTGGCAGTTTCTCAGGAAGCTAAGTATACAATTGCTATAGAATCCAGGAATTCCATTACTAGGTATATGCTCAGAAGAAATGAAAGCAGGGACAAAAGGACATTTGCACACCAGTGTTTATAGTGGCATTATTCACAATTGCCAAGAGACACAAACAGCCCAAGTGTCCATAAACTGGTGAGGGGATAAACTGTGGTATACGATGGACTGTTATGCAGCTGTAAGATGGAATAAAGTCAGGATGCATGCAACAATGTGGATGAATCTTGAGGACATTATGTTGAGCGAATTAAGCCAGAAACAAAAGGACAAATACTGTATGGTCTCATTTACATGAACTAACTATAATGAGCATTATATCTCATTAACTATAATGAGAGTCAAACTAGAGAACACGTTATTGAGAGATAGAAAGAGGGTAGAGGTTGGACATTTGATGCTTAAGGAGTAGAGAATGTTTAACAAGATTGAATAGCACAATACCGTGTGATGGTAGCAGAATATTGTAAGAATAATGAACAAAGCTGAATTTGAGTATGGTTGAAAGAGGGAGGCTAGGTGCATTTATGGCACCAGAAGGAAGGATAGAAGATAAAAATGGGACTACATAACTTAGTGAAACCTAGAGTCAACAGTGATGATGATTAAATGTACAAATATAAAATTTTTTTGATGAGCAAGAACAAAGGTATGTCACCATTCTAAGGTGTTAAAAATGGGATGGTATATGGAAAGATACAACCAATGCAAACTAGCTAACAATAACTGTTAATATTCTTTCATTAATTGTAACAAGTGCAATATACCAAAGCTAAATGTCAATAAGGGAGGGCTATGTGATTTTTTTTTCTTTTTCTAGTTTTTCTGCCCCCCCCCCCCACTTCTTTCTTTGTGGAAGAAATAGAATTATTCCTATAGAGACTGTGATGGTGAATGCATAACTATGTGATTATACCAGGAGCCATTGATTGTACACTTAGGATGGATTGTACGGTGTGTTAATAAAACTGTTTAAACATAAACAGAAAGATTTAGCACTAGGGAAGAGGTGGAGAGAGAGATATACCTATTCACTGTAGGTAGGGAAGTAGAATGGTGCAGCCTCTCTGAGGGCAGTGTGTCAGTTCCACAGGAGGCTAAAAACAGGGTTGCCATATGATCTTGCAACCCAGTTTCTACATATATACTCAGAAGAACTGAAAACAGGGACACAAATAGATATTTGCACACTGGTGCTTATGGCGACATTATTCATGAGTGCCAATGGATGCAGGTGGCCCAAAGGAACATTGACTGATGAGCAGAAGGGCAAACTGTGGTGTTTACATACAATGGAATATTGTGTAGTTGCAGAGAGGAATGAAGTTGTGAGGCATGCAATGAAGTTAATGAACCTTGAGGACATTATATTGAGTGAAATAAGCCAGAAATGAAAGGACAAATATTTTAGGGTCTCACTAATATAAATTAACTATAATGAGTAAACTCTGAGAATTAAAGTTGAGAGCATAAGTTATGAGGACAGAGAAAGTGAGCAGAGATTGGGCAATTGATGATAAGGAGTGCAGAATGTTCAATAAGGCCCATTGTAAAGGTTCCTAAATTGTAAGCTCTTACAGCAGTCATATTTACTCCTCAGTTTTAACTGTTATCTCTAAATTCTGAGATGTTGTGCTCTTTATGCATAACCTGGTAGTTCCCTGGAACTTTGCATACATGTGTGACACCAGAGACTCATATTTGGAGTTCTGCAGGCTTGAAAGTCAGCATTACTCCATACAGCAACTGTTAAAGAAGCTGAAAAAGACATCAGACTTCAATTAAAGGTATGAAGGAAGCTGATGTGGTTAGGACTAAGGAAAACCAAAATATAGGGTAAAGGATGCTATTGCCTGTATTTTAAAACTTCAACTTCTGTGTGAGACAAAAAGAAGATATGTTTATTTTGTCCAAAATTTAAATTTTTTTGTAGCACACTATCTGATTTAACCTGTCTGGTTAGTGCATTTAAAAAACCTTATACAAGAAACCTAGAAGACAGAATGAATTCTTGTTATTCTGCACAGATTATTGTAATGACCCAATACGTTCCAGAGTATTTGGGGCAGAAAATAAATGAGTATTTGCAAAGTCCCTTGAGGTACTGGAGAAAAAATGTAAAACTATTAAAATTCCCAACCTGGAGAATTCCTGATACTCTCTGAAGCATTGCAGACTCCTAATTTGATAAGCCAAGCCCTCGATCTTGAGGATTGCCCTTATGAAACTTATTTCTGTACTGGCAAAGCTAAGCCTACTTATAATTATGCTTGAGTCACCCCCAGAGAACCCCTTTTGTTGTTTAGATGTGGCCTCTCTCTAAGCCAAACTTTGAAAATACATTCGCTATCCTCTCCCTACGTGGGACGTGACCCCCAGGGGTGTAAGTCTCCCTGGCAACATGGGACATGATTCCCAGGGATGTGCCTGATCCTGGAATCATGGGATTGACAAGACCTTCTTGACCAAAAGGAGAAAGAGAAGGGAAACAAAATAAATTTCAGTGGCTAAGAAATCTCAAATAGAGTTGAGAGGTCATTCTGGAGGTTACTCTTACTCAAGCTTCAGCCAGATATTGCAAATTGCCACATTATGCCAAGCCCCAACCAATAGTATTCCTGCAAACCTTAAAAATAACCTGGGTTCTATCTAAGACTCTATAAAATTTTTTTAAGTTTATTTTCTTCAGAAACTTAAAGCTTCCAGATGGCTCCTATGCCAAATAAGCCCTGAAACCCAGAGGTAACAGTCTCTCCAAGAACATCAACCAGTTTCATTCCGCTACCCCATCAGGTTGATATGTTTTTAGCACAGAGAAGTTAGAATGCTCATTGCCCAGGTATCTCTGAAGATTGAGAGAATGATCAAATGAGAGGGAGGAATTGTAACTGAGAAATTGGTATTTAACAGCTGATTATGACTACAGACTCATTATATAGATATTTCTATTTAGTTTCTAGTGTATTAAATAGTCAGAAGAAATACCTGTAATTGTTGTACTATAATCCATTAGCTTTGATCTTTGATAGTTGTAAAACTATATAGCCTTATCTTGTGACCATGTACTTGTAAAAACCTTGTGACTGACACCCCCTTTATCCAGTGTATGGGTAGATGAGTAATAAAATAAAGACATGCATGAAAAAAATAGGCAGGGAATATGGAGGAAAATACCCTTACGTAAACCTATGGACAATAGTTAATAGTGCTACTTTAATATTCTTTCATCAATTGTACCAAATGGAACTACTCTTAAAAAATAGAATTGCAAAACAAACAAACAAAAAAAAAAAAAAAGAAGAAGAAGAAGGAAAAAAGAACTACCATCAATTTTAACAAATTTTCCTCACCAATGCAAGCGTTGGTGGTGGGGAGGTATATGAGAAACCTGAATTTTATGCATAATTGTTCTGTAAATCCACAACTTCTCTAATAAAAGAAAAAAGAACTTTACTTAGAACCATACATTTCTTTCTAATCACCAGTTTAGAATCACTAGCTGCATCCTGAAAATTTGGATCTTGTGTGTTTTCATTTTCATTTGGTTCAACATATTTTCTAATTCTTTTTTATTTCTTCTTTGATCTATGTATTATTTAGAAGCTTCCTATGTGGTAATGTCCAAATATTTGAATGGTTTTCAAAATAGCTTTCTGTTATTGATTTCTAGTTTAATTTCATTTGATTTAGAGGACATTCTCTATGATTTTAATTATTTTTATATTTACCAGAGACTTTTTATGGACTAGGATTCGTCAGTCTTGGCAAACATTCCAAGTGTATTTAAAAATATATTTTCTGCTGATGTTGGGCAGAGTGGTCTATAAAGGTCGATAATCTCAAATCAGTTAATGGTATTCAAATCTTTCATATCCTGTATAGATTTTCTGTCCACTTGGTGTATCAGTTAATGAGAGCAGTGTTGAAATTGCTAACAAGAGTTGTGGGTCTCTTTCTTTCTTTAGTTCTGTTAATTTGCACTTTATATATTTTGAAGGTCTGCTATTATTAGGTGCATAAATATTCAGAATTGTTATATCTTGTTGATGAATAGATCCATTTATTATTATAGAATATCCCTTTTTCTATGTGATAATATTCCTTATTCTGAAGTGTACTTTGTCTGATATTATTAAAGCTACTCTAGCTTCCTCACTGTGTTTATATGTGTATCTTTTTCACTCTTTTCTGTTAAGCCATCTGCCCCTTTATATAAACATTGTGTTTCTTTTAGAGAGAGAGAGAGAGCAAACTATTTGGATCTCTACATCTTGTGTGACAATATCTGATTGTTAACTGGACTGTTTAGACGATTTTACATTTAATACAATTACTGATATTGGTGCATATAAATCTATATTTTACTATCTGTTCTCCTTTGCCCCATAATTTTTGTTTTTCTTCTCCCTGTTTAATATTTTTATATTATTTTATTTATAATTTTATTTTACCTCACTGTTAGTGTATCAGTACACTATTTATTTGTTTCTCTAGGTTTTACCAAAAGCATTTTTAACTTGTAATACTCTACCTCAAATACTATTATACCACATTATATATAATGAGAAAATTTTAGCAGTTTACTTCTCTTTTCCCCTCATCCTTTATGCTATTGTTGTTCCACATTTATTTCTACACATATTATAAATATCACAATACATTTTTACAATTTTTGCTTTAACATTCAATTATCTTTGAAAGGACTTTTTAAAAGACTAAAATGTTTCCCTATATCTCCAAATTTGACATTTCTGGTGTTTTTATTCCCTTGTGTAATACAAGTTTTCCTGTGGTAATTATTTTACCTCCATGTGAACAACTTCCTTTAACATTTCTTATGCTGCATATCTTATGGAAAACATTCTCTCAGCTTTTTTTTCCTGAAAATCTATTTATTTTGCCTTTACTTTTGAAAGATATTTTTCTAGATGTTTGTGCCGGTTTGAATGTATTATGTCCCCCAGAAAAAGCCATATTCTTTGATGTAATCTTGTGTGGGCAGACATATCAGTGTTGATTAGATTGGAATCCTTTGGTTGTTTGCATGGAAATGAGCCCCACCCAACTGGAGGTGATAACTCTGATGAGATATTTCCATGGAGGCATGGCCCCACCCATCAGGGTGGGCCTTGATCAGTGGAGCCATATAAATAGACTGACAAACAGAAGGAACTCAGTGCAGCTGTGAGTGACACTTTGAAGAGGAGCTACAGCCAAGAAGGACACTTTGAAGAAAGCACAGGAGCTGCAGATGAGAGACATTCTGAAGATGGCCATTGAAAGCAGACTCTTACTCCGGAGAAACTAAGAGAGGACAAATACCCCAAGTGCAGCTAAGAGTGACATTTTTGAGGAACTGCAGCCTAGAGAGGAATGTCCTGGAAGAAAGCCATTTTGAAACCAGAACTTTGGAGCAGATGCCAGCCACATGCCTTCCCAGCTAACAGAGGTTTTCCGGACACCACTGGCCATCCTCCAGTGAAGGTACCCTATTGCTGATGTGTTACCTTGGACACTTTGTGGCCTTAAGACTGTAACTGTGTAACCAAATAAACCCCCTTTTATAAAAGCCAATCCATTTCTGGTGTTTTGCATTCTGGCAGCATTAGCAAACCAGAACAATGTTATTATCAGGTAACAAGTTTTTGGTTGTTTCTTTTGCTTTTGTTTTTGCATTAGGACTTTGAAAAATTTGTTCTATCCTTTTTGGCTTGTTTTTTTTCAGACAACTCTGCTGTCATTCTAGACTTTGTTACTATCTATGTAATGTGCCTTTTAAAAATCTTTGAAAATTTATTATTTTTTTAATTATTTGTTTCTTACAATTTGATTGTGATATGACTTGGCTGTTGTGGTTTTGTTTGGACTTATCCTATTTGGGGTTTCTTAAATCATTTTATATTTTCAACTGATTTCAAAAACTATTGGTCATTATTTCATCAATAATTTTTCCCATGTTACCCACTTTTTAACTCCAGTTACAAATATGAGAGCTCCAATGATTGCCTTACAGTTTCACTTAGGATTTCTCCATTTCTTTTAATCTTTTTCCCTTGTCTCTAGATAGTTTCTATCGATGTTTTCTCAAATTCACTGACCTGTTCTGTACTGTCTAATCTGATTTTACTCTTTTTGGTGAAAATTTTATTTCAGATATTTTATTTTCAGCTCAAGTTCATTTTAAAAATATATTTTATCTCTTTTCTCACATTGTTCATTTTTTTCTTGATTTTTTTGAGCATAAATATGAAAGCTAATTTAATGTATCTGTTAGCTGTTTTCATCATTTCTGTCATATATGATTATGTTTCTGTTCACCAAATTTACAGTTAATTATGGGTCTTTTCCAGTTTCTTCATATAGCCAGTAATTTTTTTTTTTTGTATACTGGCCATCATAATGTTTACATTTTCAATAGTAGATTGGTATTCTTTTTTTTATATCTATATTTTGAAATACTTTAATACTGACAGGACAGTTACAAAATAATACAAACTTTCTAGAGAACTCCAACATATCCCTCCCTCTACTCCAAAGATATACAGATCCACAATTTTAACACTTTGCAATATTTACCATATCATTACATCTATCTATCTATCTATCTATCTATCTATCTATCTATCATGTGTCTACCTATTTATCAATCTATTTTCTGAACAGTTGAGTGTAGGTTATATACATTATGCTCCTTACACACTCAATCCTGCCATGTAATTTCCTAAGAACAAGTATATTCACTTATGTAACCACCTTAAGTGCAGTTCTCAGGTCCAAGAAATTTAACATTGATATAAAGCTTACATTCTCTATTCCAATATTTTCATATATCCCAATAATGTCTGTTCTAGTTTGCTAATGCTGCCAGAATGCAAAACACCAGAGATGGATTGGCTTTTATAAAAGGGGGTTTATTTGGTTACACAGTTACAGTCTTAAGGCCATAAAGTATCCCAGGTAACACATCAGCAATAGGGTACCTTCAGTGGAGGATGGCCAGTGGTGTCTGGAAAACCTCTGTTAGCTGGGAAGGCACGTGGCTGGCATCTGCTCCAAAGTTCTGGTTTCAATATGGCTTTCTCCCAGGACATTCCTCCCTAGGCTGCAGTTCCTCAAAAATGCCACTCTTAGTTGCACTTGGGATATTTGTCCTCTCTCAGCTTCTCCGGAGCAAAAGTCTGCTTTCAACAGCTATCTTCAAACTGTCTCTCATCTGCAGCTCCTGTGCTTTCTTCAAAGTGCCCCTCTTGGCTGTAGCTCCTCTTCAAAAGTTCACTCTCAGCTGCACTGAGTTCTTTCTGTTATGTCAGCTCATTTATATGGCTCCACTGATCAACTTAGACCCACCCCGAATGAGCAGAGCAACACCTCCATGGAAATTATCCAATCAGAGTCATCACCCAAAGCTGGGTGGGGCACATTCCAAAGAAACACTCAAAGAATTACAATCTAATCAACACTGATAACATCTGCCCACACAAGATTACATTAAAGATAATGGCGTTTGGGGGACACATTATATTCAAACTGGCACAATGTCCTTTTGAGACTTTTCTCCTCCCTTTCTAGATGCCATCCAGGATCATGTATTAATTTCATTGTTGCTGTCTCTTTAGTTGCTCTTTCTAATTTCTTTAATTGTGGGAACATAATATGACATAATCATTTCCATCTCAACCACTCCCAAGCATATTGTTCAGTGGGATTAATCACATTCACAGTATTGTGATAACTTCACCTCCTTCCAGTACCAAAATTTTCCTATCTCCCCTGCACCCCACCCCTGGCAACCTGTAGTCTAACTGTTTTCTTTATTACCATGCATACGCTCTGATATTTTCTTCCTAGTTACCAGGGAACTTAAATATAATAACATAAATCTATATTACTCTTGCTTTGACACCAACTTAACTTCAATTGTATATAAAAACTATATTCCTATACCCCTTAGTACCGTCAGCTTTATGTAGTTCTTGTTACAAATTACATGCTTATAAATTGTGAGTTCAAAACCAATAATTTATCATTACATTTTATGCATTTGCCTTTTAGATCCTGTAAGAGGCAAAAAGTAGTGTTCCAACCCAGAAATACAATAGCGTTGACATTCATATTCACCCATATTGTTACCCTCACTGGAGATCTTTATTTCTTCACACAGCTTCAATCTGTTGTCTATTGTTCCCTTTCAACCTGCAGAACTATCTTGATCATCTCTTGTAAAGCTGCTCCAGTGGTGAGGAACTCCCTCAGATTTTGTTTATCTGGGAATGTCTTAATCTCATCCTCATTTTTCAAAGACAATTTCACTGGATATAGAATTCTTGGTTGGCAATTTTTTGCTATCAGCACCTTAAAATGTCTCATCTCACTGCCTTCTTGCCTCCATGTTTTCTGTTGAGAAACTGGCACATAATCCTTTTGAAGCTCCATTAAATGTGACATGCTGCTTCTCTCTTACAGCTTTCAGAATTCTGTTAATCTTTGGCATTCAACAGTTTGATTATAGTATACCTCAGTGTGGGTCTATTTGGGTTTATCCTGTTTGGAATTCGTTGAATGTCCTAGGTATGTATATTCACGTCTTTCACTACATTTGAGAAGTTTTTAGCCATTATTTCTTTGGATATTCTCTCTGCCCCTTTCTCTTTTTTTCTCCTCCTGGAACTTCCACAATGCATATACTGGTATGTTTAATGGTATCCCACAGGTTTGTAAGGCTCTTTTCACTTTTCTTCTTCATTCTTTCTTCTTTGTGTTCCTCAATTGTCTTTTATCTTCAACTTCCCTAATTCTTTCTTCTGCCAGCCCCAATCTACTGTTGAAACCTTCTAGGGAATTTTTAATTTCTTGTTACTGTGTGGTCTTCAGCTGTGTTTAATTCCTTTTCATAATTTTCACCTCTCTATTGAGAGTCTCTTTGAGTTCATCTAGTGTTTTCCGGATATCTTTTAGTTCATTGCCCATATTTTCCTTTGGCTCTTTGAGCATATTTAGCACCATTTTAAAAAAACCATTAGTCTGGTATGTCCCAGGTCTGGTCCTCCTCATGATGGTTTCTAATGTTTTAATCTTTTACTTTGCCTGGGTCATTGTTTTCTGTTTCTTTTTATTTATTTATTTATTTTTTTTACATTTTGTTCAAACCAGGACATTTTGATATGTTAACAGTTTATCACTGGAATTTAAACTCTGAGGTATCTGCTCTTTAAGCTTGTGTACAATTAGTGTTATAAAGAGCTTTCCTTGAATGCCAGGAGATAACTTAAAAAGAAAAAAGAAGAAGGAAAAAGGAAAACACCTTTCCCAGGCTCTGCAAACTGACCTGTGGGTGCAGGGCTCATCCAAACAATGAGTTTAGAGAATCGCTCCAGACCAAAGTAGGGGCCTCCTTGATCCTATCTGTCCACACCTCTTGTCTCTGGCATGTACATGTGGTCCTAAGAATTCCCCTATTTAAATAGTTCTGCATGTCTCTTCTTCCCTAGGAAACAGTTTTCTCCCAGTTTCAAGCACTGCACTGTATGTCCTATAGCAGCAATCCCTTGTCTCAGGCATCCAACTTGATTGCTTTCCCACAGTATTCTGTAGGAGAGCTCTATGAACTGTCTTCTATTGTAGGACAAGTTCTGGGTCAGCAAGTCCCTTAGGCCACCCCTAGTAGGTTGAGCCAGACTACATGGTCCCAGTATGTGTATGATGTCTACTCTGCTCCCTTCTTACCAGTACCAGAGATTTGCACTGGGAGCATGGGCTGGCTTTTCACTGAGCAAGTGAGGAGTGAAGGCACAACCAGACAAGGCACCATGAGATCCTACCACTTTTTCATGGCCTTTTTATTGATCCGGTGCCCATCTTGTTACTGCAGTCCTTTTAACTGTTTTCTGGAACTTTGAGAAATATATCTCTGCCAGTTCTTGCCAGTTGTTCAAAGTTTCTGTGGGAGAAGAGAGCCCTGAAATCTCACTCTGCCATCTTAATTGGGGTGGGCCCTATTCATATGTGCTTTTTTTTTTTTTTTTCTTAAGAGCAGAAGAGCTAGAAGAGTCATGTGTGTCTTGAGGAAAGCTGTTTGTCCGAAGTCATATTTGTTGTTTTCCTTTTACCTAAAGTCCAAGTCACTATACACTGAGAGAGATCAGCAGCACTTGTGCTGTCAGTGTCGATTATAGTTTTATTACAGTAAAAGGATAGAAATAAAAAGAAGTCAAAAGAAGTGACACATAACAAGGTCTGGGAGGGTCTCAAATGCAAGCTTCCATGCTTGCATCCTCTTCACCTGGAGTCAGAACGTATCACCATCCCAGCACAGAGATGTATCTTATCAGTCATGGAAGCTTCTGTTGTGCTCTTTTAAAAATTGTTGGACCTAATACTGGCAGGCGTTTAAGCTACTGGCAGGTAAGCCTGATCATTTTAAAGCTTTTCTAAATAGCTTTTCTGGTGTGGGTATGAGTGGACTTTATGGCTAATTTAGTTCTACTAGTAAGACATGACTCTTCTGGGATATCTACTGAATGTCCCAATAATTCTCCAAGGTAGAAACTTGAACATCTCCCAGCACTGTGTGAGCTGTGGAAATATTGCCCCAGCTGTCCTTTGACCAGGCTCATGGAGTGACCTCCCGGGCATGCGCAGTTAGGTATGCAACAACAAACTCAAGGTGATCCCTACTGAGAATTCTGGGCGTCTATATGCACGTAGTTTCTTCCTTTCCAGAGACTATATGCATCTTCACATTTCAGAAGCCTTTACCTTCCTGAAATCCAATCTTTGTCTCCTCAACTTAGAGATACTACTGTGCTCAGCTTGGGTTACTGCCTAGTGATCAAAAAATATATATATTTCATGGCAGAAAACAAGGGTAATCACACACTTCATATCATTTATTTCCATTCTCTTGGGAACCAGAGATCTATGTTGACTCTTGTTCAATATCCAAAAACAGTTGTTTGATATTTTATCCAGTTTTCATATTTATTTTCTTTTCATTTTTTCTCCTCCTTTCTCATTATTTTTATTTTCTTGGCATGATACCACATCTACTATTACTTACTCAATAGTGAGAACAAGAAAGTATAATGAAAAACAATTGTCAGTAATTGAAAATGGCTTATCATTGATTACTTATTGTTAACTCCCAGCTCCTTAGAAAGAAACATAAGACATTTTACATTTCAGATCCAGTCTAACCCTCTAGCATGGTGTCTCTTCATGTTTATCTCAAACATTCTCTTCCAGTCATGTTGGATGACTTTTCTCTTGCAAATGTGATATATTTTTAAGCCAGCTGTATCTATATACATACATTCTCTCTTCCTGAAATGACCTTCCACTGACATCCTTTTCTAATTCTTATATCTCATATTCCCTCCTCTGTGATACCTTCCTTGGATTGTGTCCACTTCTATGAGAGAACTGTGAATTGTAGTCTTTGATCTCAGGCATATCAAATCACCTCTTTTGGAAATAAATATCTTCCGTAAATATAAATCACTTGATATTTGATAACTACAAAGAAGCTACTGTGTGAAGAGTAAAGACTTAAATTTTTAAATTTTACACTTCTAACTACAGCTCATGATGGATGATATTTATAAGTAATGATTTATTGTATTATAATCAATAAATGACTAAATGATGAGTAAATTAATAAATGCAGTGAGGGGCCACCAAATGATGTTACAAAGTAAGCTGTTTCTAATAGTTTCTCTTTATTACTAAATATTAATGGAAAAAAAATCAACTTAGTAATATGCAAACTAATTATGTGATTATAACGGACAGTTGAGACATTTTTTACTTTAAATCAAAGGCTATTTACTTAGGGAAAAAATCAATTCCTGGCCATAGGGAAATAAATTCTAGTTAAGAAAGGAGATATATAAAAAGATTAAAACCATTTTCAAAATATTAAGAGCAGAGAGCACTGTTTTTCATAATACATGCAGAACATATGTTTAATACATATTGTTGTATATGGTCAAAGATTGTGAAGAGGAGGAAGTGGAAAGACATTTTAAGTGCGGGATTGAAGAGGAATGGAGAAGGAAAATGAGAGAAGAGGGAAGAGATGACAGAAAGAAAAAGATGGAAAAGAAGTATAAAGACAGATAGGGAGATAGAGATGGAATGGAGAGAAAGGAAGAAAGAAAGAAAAGAAAAAGAAGGAAAAAGAAAGGAAACAGCCAAATATAGAATATTAGGGAGAATGAAGAAGCTTAAAATATGAGAAAAGGAAATGATAGCAAACAAAAAAAGGACTTTAGAAATATTAAGCAAAATTTTATATATTTATACCTTGTCTCAAATCACTGAATACTTTAATCTCTTTATTAAAGGGATTCTTCTTCATTATAAAAGTAATATATGCTCATTGAAGAGAATTAGGAAAATATTAATGGAGAAAGAAAAATAAAATCACCTGGAGGACTACCAGGCAAATGTAAAAAATTTTAACATTTGTGAGTATGGTCATCTTTCATTTTCATATGCATTTTCAAATAGTTTCATTCAAGTGGCATGGATTCTTGGCCTCCTTACACACTTAGAAATATAGCTTAAGCATTTTTGATGAACTGACTTGTGTAAATATGAATTTACTGTTAATCCTAGCAGGAAAATGATAGCTCATTTCAATTAGAATAATTTGTCAGGATTTTAATAAAAAGATTAATTACAGTTGTGTGGGCAATGGGCAAGGAGATTGTAAAGGGTAGTGCAGTAACTCAGAGTCTATGACAATGGCCAGGCCTGAAGGTCAAGGGGAAAGAGCAGTTCCTAGAACCCCCAGGGAGGTGCTTGTGTGAGAGATCAGCATACGAGAGCAGCCACCTTCAGCCCAGGGTCACACCTAACTGTGGGGACGCCACAGGGACAGGGCTGGGTGTAGGGATCCCAAATCACGATTCTCTCTCTCTCTAGTCACTACAAGATTCTCTTTAGCTAGTTCTGGTCATCATCCATAGGGCAAGGAAAAGTGTTCAGTCATCTTTTCAAATAATTAGTGCAGAGAGCATGGCAGAAGAGAATTGAGAGTTGGAGAGAAGTTCTGGAGGGGCAAATAGAAGCTATGCAGGGCCCTGAATAATATTCCATTACAATTTGTTTACAAATTCCCCGCTTTTGTCATGTGTAATACATCTTCTGCCAATATACATAGCACTCGGAGTCTGTATTTAGACTTATTTTCTCAGAACTGACTCTTCAAAAGGAAAATACAGTGTAAGAAGATATAAAAGATTTAAGATTTATGCCTGAGTAACTTTTTTTAACAACAGATTTAAAGATATAATATTTATTATATCTTCATTAGCAGTGTACATTTTTGATGTCTTTAATTTATTAGGAAAAATTACATTGCCATGCTTTCCTGTGCATTTCTTCGATAGCTATTGGGTTTAAAGGTCTTCTATGTTTGCTAATCACTTATGTATTTTCTCTTCATACCCTATTCTATGTTATGTGGACCAAAAATGAGTTATTAATGATTCACTAGTATACTTACTTGCGTTAACACAAAGAGTCTCTTGCCATTGAATCTAAGTTTTATCTCCATGAACAATTGTCCACAAAAAGAAAATTAGATACCTGACCACCGTTCACAGCCCTCTTTTGTTTCTCTTTATCCTGAGACAGAGTTAGCTTCTGAAAGGGAAAATCCCAAAGATTTCGCTTAGATAAAAATGTTTTATGATTTGCAGCCAAAGTTATTAGGCAAATAATGCTTTTTAACAGTTGGATAAAATTAAATTAAAATCAGATGAAACTGCATTTTTATCATCCTCGTTAGAGGCAGAATTCTCAATGCAACCCGGATAGCTGGCATTTGTTGAGTGTGTCCCATGTGCCACAAATACATCTCATCCTCAGAGCAAACCCGTTTGAACATTTGCTTAGGAGGAAATTGATCCTATGAGAAATTAAATAACTTGCGTCAGATCCCACAAAATGTTTATGTTATGGACTTATTCTATATATATATATTGATTTTTCTATTCATGAAATGCAACATTCTTTCAATTTTATCCATCAATCATAATGTGTTTATTATCATTACTGTTGCTTTAGTAGTAACATTCAAAAGATTGAATATGCTTACCACAATCTGTTTAAGATTTTATACTGAAGACAGGGATAAAGAAGTAGATGCTAAAAGAAGTGCTAAACCATCTTCCAGCCACAAAAAAACCAATGCAAATTTAGAAATTTTGTTATTGTCTGGGATAAGTAGGACGTTCCTATTTGGTGGTATTTGAGGAGCATAAAATTCTCTCAAAATGACATTTGTCATTGTACCTTACATATCAAAATCTACCCTGACTCAAGACATCTACTAGACTCCTACTTAAATATAACTATGTTATTCAAGAGAAAAAGACACAATAAAGTAAGATGGCATCACAGTGTACTGATTACCATCCCTACTTGCAATTGATTCCTGGCTTTGCTACTTATTAGTATGATTTTGGCCAAGTTACTAAACTTCTCTATGACTCAGTTTCCCCATTTATAAAATGGCAAGATAAAATTAACTATCTCCGGCTTAAGCGAGTTAATACAAAGTCTCATTATTGGATAATAGTAACCTATGTAAATCATTAGAATGTGAGAAGATTGTTTGAATATTTGAATACATAAAATAAAATAAGAGGAGAAATAGATGGAAGAAAGGAAAGAGAAAGGAAGGCAGGAAGCAGGCTAGCTATTCCCTTGCAAAATTAGCTCAACTTTATATTTACTTACCTTAAGTTGTTAAACACACTGACCACATCCTACTCTAAGTAACCCTAACCTCTGTCACATTATTTGATAAAATGCTGACTTTAATAAATGTTGGATTGTCAAATAAATATATAAATGTATGAATAAATGACTGAATATATAAAACTAGAAGGCTCTGGATATCTGGAAAAAAAGGACAGAAAAATACATAAAATAAAGTAGTTTTCATAATTTCCCTAAAAGTCTGTAAGAGGCATTGTTCCAGAAGAATGCTCTATATCAGGCAGAGGAAAGAAAAAACCAGAGAACTCCAGGTCCAATAGACTAAAATATACCCAAAACATCCCCATCCATCACTTTTCATGCAATTCAGGCATACAAAAGACCATGTGATTATTCCAAGTCCAGATATAAGATGGCTCAAACCATTTGCTTTACTGTTTCTCTTACATGCACAAGGTCAAGTTGATGGTGTCTACATAGCTATACCAATATTGAGGACTCCTTTGAAGAAGGTTCTGTAAAGCATGGCATTCAGAATAAATAATACAATGCCTGCAACCAGTGCTGACCATAATTCTTCTGAATTGTCTTACTCAGATACTCACTTGCTGTGTTGTCCGTGCTATGTAAACTGACAACTGGGACCCCCGGACCTGGATTTTAAAAATAAATGTATAAATATTTTAAGGACATGTATGCAATGATTACCTGAAAAGCTACATGGCAGAGTTTTTTTATCCAAATGGAAGCATTTCACAGTTAAAATATAAGGAAACAGAATCCAGATAACTAAATACCATTTCTTTATATGGATATTTTATTCATAAGATAAGAACATATGGGACAAAAAAAACATTTGCATAGATTTTTCTAAGATCTCTGTTCCCCCCAAATGCCCACTACCACTACATTTCCATGGCTTTAGACAGGCTTATGTGACTTACTCCATGTCTAGGGTTTTATGGGAGTGTTACTGAATTTCAGAAAGCTGACTCCTCAGCCACTGACCCAAGATCAAATTCTGTTTACCCTTCAGCCAAGAAAGAAATAATGCTTATATATTAGAAATACTGTATATTCAAGATGCATCAAAACAGCTTGTGCTATTTATACTGTTAATTTTTAAAACACAAGTTAAGCAGAAACTTCAAATATTTCAAGGATACAGGTTAATTAAGATGTTACCTTGAATTTTCACCTCTCTAAGGAAACTTAACTATAAGTCTAATGGCTTTTTTTCTCTCTTTTGATTACTTCATTTTTGAGATCAAGAGAAAAAATTACTAAAATGAGCAAGCGCTCGTCTGTTACTCATGGTGTATTAAAACAGGACAGCTTTAAGGCACCACCTAAAGTAGCCATGCTCAATCTCTCCCGGCATATAGAGTTCACATGAGTCCCATTTCATCTCTGGGAAGTGTTCTATCATATTAAAGTAAAATGATTCCTATAAATACACCCTAGACATGCAATACAACCATCTAAGTGTACGGCATACTGTGACCAAATAAAGGAAGTATTTGGAGTGAATGTAATTGCTCAGTCTGAAGGGGGCTGGAATAGGGGAATTCAGTCCCATGTGGGGCTCAATCTCTTAATGACTAAGCCAGTGTTTTACCAACCAGACTGTTGCTTCTTTTCCTAAAGACTAGGTAAACAGGATTATTATTGTGACATGGCTTTGCTGATATAAATATGTTTATTCACCTTTTTAAAATGTCCATGTTCAAACAGCCTTATTGATTGCATGTACATATTGACTTATTCCCTTTCTACTCCTAAATGGAATATCTGAATAAAATCTGTATCTTGATAAACCTACAATTTTTAACCAAAATTGTTATGAATTAAGAATATAAAATTAAATAACTAGAGAGTAACAGTTACTAATGACAGTAATAGTAAATGATTAAATAAGAAGAATAATTTTTTTAAGAAATCATCTTTTCTTACCTTTGCAGAGTAATAAGAAATGTTGATTCATAGGACTAAAACTGGCACTGAAATATGTGCATTGTTCTTTCATAAAATTACAAGAAATGCATTGACGATTCAATAATCCTTCAGTAGAAGCACTGGGAAAAGTAAAAGAAAATCATGAATTCTCCCATTCAAGGCACTTGAATGTGTGGTATCCATATTTATGTATTACCATAAAGAGAGGGGCTATAACTTCTGTTTGCACAGAAGTTCTTTATAAATTGCCACTTGCCATACACAGAGTCAATTTCCATTATCAATATTAGGACATACACTTTTTATCTATGTAATAAAACTATGTATACCTATATGTATGTATTCATATATGTATCTACAGCATGGCTATAAATAAAAAAAATAGTTTCCATGGAATTCAAAATAGCATTATCTGCCTTATCTTTACAGGTATTTCTTTGTCAAGGCTTACAGGGAATTGTCCACAGAGACTAGCATAAAGTAACCATCAACAAATAGTAGCTGAAAGCATATGGAAATGCTTCTATAAGTCACCCCAAATATCAAACTCATGATTTTCTAAAGCCAATGTTCTAAACATTAGAGTTTGTCATTATTGCCAAATTCTCCCCACCAAACATTTGCATTGAATTTCTTTGGTAAAGAAAAACATTTTTTTTTTATGATGATAAATATAATGTTTGAATCTTAACCTCTCTCAGGAAACATCTAAATTGCTAAAGTATGCTACGGGAGGTGTAGACTTTGAGATATTGGGGAGGTAAAGGGAAAAGTGACCATCATCTTTATTCTAAGATAATGGTGCTTAAGGTCAGAGGGGTTGAGATAATTGCCCAAGATTAAATTCCATTCATAGAATTGCGTACTTTATAAATGCAGTTGAATGCTAAATTATCTAGACCGATGAATGGAAACACTGGTAATGATTAAAAAAAATAAAAAAAACTTGATGGGCCAAAAGATTCTCAGTTTTGATTTGGAATGAAACACTATTTTGGCTATGTATTCATAAATGAATCACAGTCGTGCTGGTTTTGTTGGGGAGCATGCTAACACATGGTAATGGGAATAGGGGTGTTGAGGTGGGCACCAAAAGCACCAGAATAAATTGATGTTGAATGTTACGTATGGTTTGCAAAATTGCATTTCACATTTGAAGCAGGAAATGTGGGAGCTGATTACAATCCAAATTTTACCTTTACTAATGAAAGTGATTAACATGCACTAGGTACTTAAACAATTAGCTAATTTCATTCTCATGATAATCTATAAGGTAATTATACCCATTTCTAAATATGCAGAAATGAGGCTCTTAAGAGAGGCTAAAAATATGTCAGAGTTAAACGAAGCTACTCAGTGACAGATCCAAGTTCCCTAGAGACTTATATTGTTATTTTCTCATAATTTAGATTGCTGAAATAAAGAAATGCAAATTTTGAGAAAAAATGTAATACTGAATGTAGTGACAATTCTGACTCTGCAGGGGTGTCTAATGCCATACATTAAGTCAGCCAATGATCATTTTTATGGCCTTGGGAAGACATTGATTGAGTTCGCTGGGTCAAACACACTAACATTATCTTACAGTAAAGCCAACTGGCATTTGATGAGCTATTTAAGGGGAAATTTATTGGTGCTACATTTTCTTTATAACAGCCCGTTTCACTAGTACAGGTCATAGATATCTTGACTGTTCTGCCTCAGTCACTGGAGATATAAGACATGCACACAAATCTAAGAAGTCATTGTGATTCAAATCACATTTTAGGCTCATAAGGAGAAGAGAGAGTTGAGGCAGTTCCACTGGATGATCTTGGCTAAAATTAATTCTTCACACTGGCATTTTTCTTTAAGCATTCTACAAAATGAGAGGAATAAAACATCGATCAAGTATTTCCATGTCTCTAAGGCACTGTTCATGACCACCAATAGCAATCATACAGTATATATTTCAAGAATGATAAGCTCAGGTCACTGAAAAGAGAAACGGTCTGTACTTTAATTAAGACTTCAAAACCAAAATTAGAATCAGTCTCACTAAACAAATAGCACTTCTTCCTTGATAAGTCATTAGAATTGGGTATATGGGTTCCAGGAAGACCAAAAGAAAAAGAACAAGAATATGAAAATGAAGTATTGGGAGATGTGATAAAAAGATGAAAGCAAATTATGCATAAATTAAGAGTGTGCGGGTAGATTAGGAGGAGTTACAGGACTTTAAAACAAGCATTTGTAGTCTCTAAGGAAAGCTTAGGCTACTTAGCAAGAATTAGTGGTAACACTTTAAATATGATGAATTTCTACTAAGAATATGCCATGGAAGTTTTGACACTTTAAAAATGGATCTATGAAATGGAAATTAGAAAGCATATATAAAGTCTAGAATTAATGGGTTGTTTGCCAGATATTAAAAAAAAAAAAAAAATCATTCTGATGAAGTCCTGGTGAAAGCTTTTCAAGTTAGCAGGCATTTTAATGCTAAATGGATGTGATCTCCTGCCCTTTTAAGAATATAGCTTTGCATTTGGGAAAATCAGGTGGATGTAAATATCCCCCCATGCATTGCTTTGTTTTACTCAGCAAGGAGTGCTCCTGGCTTAAATAGGGATGTTTCCTCCCACAACAATCTCAATGGATTTTAGAAAATAAGGAAAAAAGGAAAAGCTTCCATTTAATGCACTCTACTAAGTGTTCACAAAAGCTTTATGTTGTTCAGGAATAAATTACATGAGTGCCACATTAATGCACTGAAAATTCAATATGAAGCTTATCAGAAGAAGAGGCCACAGGGGAAAACATGTAAATGCCTGTGACGTGGGGAGCTTCCAGAAGCACGCCAGAAAAAAGGACATGTTGAGACTGTAAAAGAAGGTGAGGAAGAAAGAAAGGAGGAATTAGCAAGGGAGAGAACAGTCTCCATTCAGGCTTCAGGCTTCCAGGCTCACAAAGGTCCAGAGCCAAGGGACTGGACCAACAGTATGTGTCTTTGCCATACAGAGTCGTCTCTCCCCTAACCATGTTGAAAACAGACTTCAGATTTTTCCACCTTACGCTGTATGGTATGAAAGGCTATTGAGAAACCAACCTGTGGAGGGGGCCTTACCCTTGCTTACCTGTACAGCTGCCTCCCTCTGGGAGATGACTCCGTGCTCAGAAAGTAACTGTCCAGGAAAGAAAACAGTGCAAACTTCAGGCACAAATCTAATTTTTCCAAGCTGTTTTCACTCGAATTTTCAAAACTGTCAAAGGACAGGTAAGGACTATTCTGTTATTCAGCAAGACTTTGATCGATTTAGGAAACACATATATGATTTTTCTTTATAAGGTCATCCCACTTTTTCACAATCTCTCTGAATCTTTGTGTGTGTGTGTACGTGCCTGTGTAAGGCTATCTCTTTGAGGTGAAGAACAGGTCTGCAAGGAAAAGGTAGTTCTTTACATGACTAGGTTGTCTTGACTAGTTCCATGGTAAGCTAAACATATTTCTGGTAGGAAATACGGCTTTTGACAATCCTGACTTCCAACATTGCTAGAGAACCGAATAACACTCACATTTTTTGAGCATTTTCATCATATGCCAAAATCTTTATCACTTCCCAGTTTCCCGATGTCAGATGCCGCACGGTAATTTGCTCACTTTTACTCTGCAAAGAAATAGAAAACATTGATTTTAAAAATTTTAAAAACTATTTCTCTGGTAAAGTCTAAAACATTACCTATCGATGATACTTTTAATTTTTTAATTCCCAGTTAACATTCAGTTTGTTTTAAATCTCAAGAATGTACACACATCGATGTAAACACAAGCCCAGGCAGGGCAGTGCCTTTTTTCCAGTGCTGCATGAAAACAATTCAGAAAACTATCCTAAATGAAGGTCACCCAACAGCAGCATTTGGTACCAGTGTAGGACTTTGAATGCTATCATCTAAATAATCAGTAGTTATGCAGTTGGGATGGATTTAAATAAAACATTCCAAGAAAAACTTGACTCTGAATAAATACTCCATGTCATATGCTATTAAAACCCGAAAGCGTGTGTATTACTGTAAGATTTACTATTTTCACTCAATGATTTGTTTCTGACATTAAGCCACATTGATGCCTGTAGTCACTGTTCATTTTCACAGCTGTAAGGCATTTTATTGTATAAATGTAATTTATCTGCACTTCTGACATTTAAGTTGTTTCCAAATTTTTGTTCTTAAAAATATATTGCCTGTGAGCATTCTTATTAATGTTACCTAATGCACATGCAAGGATTTTCCTGGGACAAACACCTACAAGTGGGATTACTTGGCCATAGAATATACAGTTTCTACTTAACAAAAGAATGACTAATTATTTTCCATAGTTTTCCCAATTTATACTCAACTAGAATATGTTTCTGTTCTATATATTCCCTACTTCCTCACCAATAGTTTATCATCACACTATTTTATCTTTGTCAGTCTAATGAATGTTAAATTGTATCTCATTCATTTTTTTTTTATTTAGAGAATGTTCAAACCTACAGAAAGCTTGAAAGAATAGTCACAATGGGTACCTGTAGAAACTTTACCTAGATTCACCAAATGTCAGCTTCTGAATATTTTCCCTCCCCTTTTGTTTGCCAAGTCACTTGAAAGTAGGTTACAAACTTGGGACATTCCACCCCTAAATATTTTGGTACATATCTCCCAAGATGAATATTTTCCCACAAAAGCTATTCCCTTACCACACTGATGAAAATTAACAGTAATTCAGTATCATTTAATATGTTCATTTTTAAATTTCCTTGACTGCCCCAAATAACAAATGTTTATGTGTATGTAATATATATTTATATGTATTACATATATAATAGAAGATCCAATCAAGGTTTACATAGGACACTGGGTTTTCATCTCCTTACTCTCTTTAAAGTATAACAGTCATCCTCTCTTTTTTGTTTTCCTTGACATTGACTATGTTTAAGACTCTTGGCCTGCTTGTCTAATAGAACCGAACATTTTCGACTTATTTGATTGCTCTCTCACCATTTCATGTAGGTTAACTATTTTTGGCAAGAATATTATCTAGGTGATATTGGATACTTCATATTAGGAGGCAAGTCATATATCATTAAGGGTTTTCCACCCGTGGCAATGCTGTTTAAGTAGAAACTGCCAAATCCATTAATTTTAAAAGTACATTTTGCCTTGTAATTAAAAGAGGAATGATACTTGTACAATATGTGAATCTCCTTTTCCCTATCAATTCTTCACTCAGTAGTTTTGGCATCCAATGATGACTTTTACGTGAATAAATTATGGTTCCACAGTGATTTTCCAATTCTAATATCCCTTTTATATATATTATTTGGCATTCTTCTTTAAAGAAGAGCTTTCTCAACTTTTTCCCCTTACATGTGCTCCCTTTCTTTCTTACCTCCTCACACTGTTAAGGACTCAAACATCTTTTTAATGCAATATATTACACTCCATTACTGCTATTCTTCATGATGCTGAAATCGCCAAAATTTAGCTAGTGGGAACCCCTTCAGTGCTTACTCTGTTCTTTGGACATAATTACATTAGACTTTGAGAACTTTCTTGATTTTTGCAGCAAAAAAAAAAAAAAAAAAGATATTCCAAGAGCACTCTCTCTTATACATGTAATCAGGCATTTCTCTCCCATTGCTTTTGAAGTGTTGTTAGTGGTAGGCTCTTTAAAAGGACATGTCTATATTGACTGATTAATTGATAGGTCAATATAGAGATATTTCTTTATATTCCTCCTTCTGTCTGTGTGAATATATGTGCACATATGTTCAAGAAATTCCTCCAACTAAAATTTTCATTGGTTTGGCTTATATTTATTTGCTTCCCCTAGTATTTAAATTTAGGGCTTGGTACTTTTATAATCATTTATTTAATTTTTAAAATATATACATGGTTCAAACATATACATAATATAACATGTTATGCTGAGAGAAGTCTTGTTCTCATCCCCATTCCCATTCTTATTCATCAAATGTAGAAAAATTTTTTCATTAATTTCTTATTTTTTCTTTTCTTTTGGGAATCTAAAAATAATACCTTTTGTAACTATAAATAATTGTAATCCTAAATTCACATATACATATGAATTAAAGAGAGGATGGGACTCACTTCATATCCATGCTCAGGGATCATCTTCCATATTTTGTATCCCTTCATACGTCTCCGATAAGTGGATGTATCTTATTCTTTCAACTAGCGTTCACTGGTGTTCATCTCAAATAATACTGCAGTGATTAACCCTATGTATATATATCTGCAGGACAGGTTCTTCCAAAAGGGCAGTATCATTCCACCATCCCACCAGCAATGTGCAAGAATGACTGTTTTCCCACAGAATTGTTACAGAGTGCCAGCTCATTGTTTTAATTTTTGCCATTCTAATAGTTGAGAGCCGGTGTATCGTGGGACGCTAGGAGGTGATGGATGGGCGCTCCCTTCAGGAGAAAAGGACTCACTCCCCTAAGCTGCAACAGAGCTGGTGGAAGACGGCCCCCAGCCGCCGGTCTGCTTTGGGGACCACCTTGACTGAAGAAAACTGCCTCGCCCAACATCACACCTCTTTCCAAGGGCAGCTCTTACCCCAGAGAAGCCTGATAATATTGTCCTAACATGCTCTGAAGGGTCACTGCAGACCCAACTCTCTGTGAGGTCAGTCGACGCCTTCATTCAGATGGTACCTCACAATCTTCTGTCCCATCTTCCACTCTTCCCCTCCTTTCCAGAGTTATCGATCCCTTGTGTAATGATCGTTCTGCAGTCTAATCTTCCTCTCAGAGTCTGTTTCCCGTGGAACCACACTTGTGACAGGTATCTAGTAGTAGTTTTAATTTGCATCTTTCTTAAGAAAAAAGTTAGTCTTCTTTTAATAAATAAAAAGTTCATGTGCGTAATCTTTTTACGTGATTCTGTTCCTGTTTGCCTCCCAGGTTTCTGGTCTTTTATTTTTAAGAGCTCTTTATGTACATTAGATAATCTATGCAGTTATGTGAAATATAAGCTGCAAATATTGGGTTTGTCATTTTATTCTGACGTTGTTTATGGCATTAATTTTCACATAGCCCTAACCCTAACCCTAAAGAGTTTTTGTTTCTATTTTCTAATATTCATATAATCAAATTTATCAGTATAGTCTTGTATTGCTTCTGGGTGTTGATTCATAGTTAAAAAGGCTTTCCCCACACTGAGGTTACAAAAACTTTACCTGTGGTTTCTTCTAGTTCATTTATGGTTTCATTCTTCACTGTGGGGTCTCTGATCATTTTAGAGTTACCATGGTAGTATGGAAATAATTGTATCTTTTCCTAATGGATGTTCAGTTTTACAAAAACTATTTTATAAAAAGTTTCATTTTTTCCCAGTGATTTTAGATTCAATATTTATCTTGTAAAGAGTTCACTTCTATACTGTCTATGCTATTTCATTAATCACTGTTAATTCTTGTCCCAATACCATGCATTTTTAGTTACAGTTTTTAAAATACCTGTTATTATTTTTAATATCTGTTAAGATCAGCCCCTTCTTCTTTTTCTTTTGCCAGCCTTTCCCTAGATATTACTTGATGTTTATTTTTCTAAATGAACTAAAAATAAGCAAGTATAGTTCAAAGAAATAAAATCTTTTGCAGTTTTTTATTGAGGTCATAAGTTTTTATATTAACTTGTGTAGAACTAACATCTTTATGATCATCAGTCATTCCAGATGTTTTTACATCTTTATGTCTTTCAGTAATGTTTTACTGTTGTCTCATACATGTTTATGACTTTCAGTAATACTTTACTGTTGTCTCATATAGATTTTGTACATTTCATTCTATATTCATTTCATTTTCATATTTATTACTAAGTATTTTATATTTTGCTGCTGCTGTAAACACGGCTTCCTCTTTCGTTATACCTGCTAACTGGTTGTTGCTTGCACATATGAAGGCTATTGATTTTTGTATGCTACATACATATCTATTCTGATGTCTCACTGAGTATTTTTTCAAATCTTACAGCTCGGAGTGGTTATTTTTGTGTGATTTGCATTGTCTAATACCTCCAATATAACAATAAATAGTTGTGGGGATAGTGTGCATCCTTCCCTTGTTCCTGACTTTAATGGGAATGTCACTGATGTTTCTCTATAAAGTAAGACATTGTCTTTTGGGAATACACGTTTCATCATGTTAAGAAATTATCTATCAATTCCTATATTTTAACTATTAAACATTTAATCTATCATGTGATTGCGGCCTTTAGCATTGTAAAGTCTGTTCTTTTGGTTTCCTTTAATGCCTTGGGGCATAAAAGATCTATTGCCTGGACTTGGGATTTTAGCTTTTTTGAAACATTTTGTTTAGATATGTTTTTTACATGAAAGAATGAAATTGGATACACATATAAAAATATATAAATATAATTTTTCTTTTAATAGGTAACAAGTCAATTTACACTTATTGATAGGATTGTTACACCTTTTAAAAACTCTCATTTTTTTATGTATTTATATATATTATGCATATCATGCCTAATGAGGTTTATGGGGTTCTTTTTCGCCTAAGCAGTCTGCGTTTTTATTCCTTTTAGTATGTAGGAATCTGGTATTGGTTTGCATTTTTGTTTTACAAGATAACTTATTAATAACTTTAATAATGATCTTGCCACTTGCCATATTTTTTTTAATTTAGATTTTTTACTAGTTGCTTTGTCAACCTTGAAAGATATTCCTCGACCCTCACCTAAGCAATGATAAATGAGCACATTTAACCTCTCTATATCTCTTTTTGCCTCTCATGAAAAAAATTATGTATTGTCAGAACCTATAAATTTATATAATATTTTTCCACACTTACCTTCATATTTGTTTTAATTTTCAGAGCCAGCTCTTTGGATGTATCTGTGCAGCCAGTAGTTTTATTAGGGTAGGATCATAAATAGAGTAATTCCTGAGACCTTGAAAATGATAACTCTTTTAATAATTTGATATTTAAAGCCAGCTTGTTTTTTCTTTTCCTCTTTATTTTAACTGTGCTTTCTAGTTCATTTGTTTCTACTCATTCCTTTTTCATTTCTATCCTTCTAGATTTTTATTTTATTCTGTTGTTTTTCTAAATTCTGATATTGGATGCTTATTAATTTATATGTATATATATAAAATATTAAACATTTATATGAGTATATACTATAAATATAATTAAAAGCCATACATTTTCCCACAGTTATTGTTTTCTGTTTCCTGCATTTTTGAATGTTCTTTTAGTTCTAAGTATTAACTAATTTCCATTGTGATTACTTCTTGGACCCCTGAATAATGCGGAACTTGTAATTTTATTCCAAAATGTATGGCTTTTTGAAAGTTTTAATTGTTGTTACTGACTTTTAATTTACTCACATTGTCTTTAGAGAATGTAATCTATTAGCTGAGTAATATTTCAAATGGAAATTTGGTATAAATATATCCAGAATCTAGGTCTTTTGATGTGGGAGTGTTTTATTATATCTTATTTCCCATGCTATTGGAAACACAAACTAAAAGAGCATATTATTCTCCATAATGTATATATAGTAATAGAATCTTCTTTTAAAAAAACTCAATGCCTTACTGGTACAACAGTTCCCTAAGTAGTCCATTTCTTGTTCTTAAAGAGCTTTCTCTAGTCTCTGAACTGTTTTTAAGGTCAACAATAAGCATGCGATTGTTCTATTTCAAGTGTTTTACACAGTGCCTGATAGATCGCAGTGTTTTACGATTTTTGATGAATACATGCAAAGATCAAACCAAATTTCTGAGATTTGAGACAGGCACTGCCCCAAAGAAACAGGCAAGGAATTCTTAACTCAGACATTTTCTTGCCAAATCCTCATGGGACAATATCTTAGTGGATGGCTACCTTACTCATTTCCAAGTCCTCTATTTAAGGAACCAAGGAAGACTCAAAATTTTAGTGCATCCTTGATGCCCAATGTCAAGATGAAAGAAAATTTCACAATAGTAAAAATAAACTTGGCTCTGTGTTTGTAAATATCTGGAGATGCAGTTAGTTCTCAAATTTCTAGGTTGATTATTTTCGGTTTTTCAGGGAAGTCTGTTATTTGTATGTGTACATGTGTTATATGTGTATGTATGTTTTAAGGACAGAAGAATGGCCACATTAAAAGTGGTCATGAGCAAAAAAAAAAAAAGCACAATACTTTGAATATTGTTTGAACACAATGCACAGCGAATAAAAATTGCACATGATTCACTTGCATGATCAATCTAGGGTCAAAGTATGATGCTTCTACGTGCTGGATCACCAGATCTCTTGTTCGAAGCCACAATAACAACCTTACAACTTTGGGATTTCTCTTCAAACATCTATAATTGTCCTACTTGCTTTATAACGACTGGGGCAAATTTGGACTGGGGATAATTTGAATCTTCATTTCAAATATAATAACATAAAATGCCATTTACAGTTATGACTCAACATATTTTCCAGTAATAGATGTCAAATTTTATCATAGCATTGAGCATGTTAAATTTGAACTGGACTCTAGGTCAATAATCCTAAACCAATAAGAATATAGTAGCTGAACATACAATATGCTAAAAATAAATGCCATGGGATTTGGCTGGTCTTCCACGAGGGGCTGCCTATATTGCAGGTAGTTTACCAGCCATCTTCAGCAGGAATCAAATCACCAGGACAAGGAATTTTAAACAGAAGGAAAGAATAATCATTTTTACTCCATAACAATTCCTTCTTTCCATGCACCCATTCTCTCTACTATCATAACTTGTTACAATAGAATTCTAACAGATTACAAAATATAAAACCATAGTGGACTTTTGGGAAGGGCAACATGACAATATAGTTTAAAATGAACATGCATTTCAATTTTATTTTTAGAATAAATAGTAATAAATCTTATTATTTTATTCATTCTCAAAAGAGGAATGAAAATCTGGGAAGAAAATAGAGTTGATTTATTTGGAATATTAGTTATCAGACATCACTCCTTGAATTGGTGGGGGTTTTATTTTATTAAGGATGTTAAATATTAATTCTATATTGCTATTTATAAATTACAAACACATTGATATCAGTAAAAGTTTAATGACGTGTGCTTTTTACCTGATTACAGAGTTCGTTAAAATTTCTCATATTATGTTTCACTTTTACACCTTCTAAATAAGGGAAGCGTTGTAGTGCTTAAAAAAGGCATGCTTAATTTACTGTGTATTCATCACATGAGGTAAGCTAATTGTTTTCAGACAATGTCCTAATCAGATACAGCAGTGAAATTTAATGAAAAACTTTTAATGGGTTGATTAGGTGATAGAATTATGGATTGGGGGCATACTATTTTCTACAGTGTTTATAATGAATAATGGCATTTTAAATGGTTCCAAGTGAAATCAGCCCTCATAAGCAAGCCTTCCTATTGGTTAAAAGAGAAAGTGAATGGATTCACCAACTAATAATTTTTCATTTAATACCATTTTTGTCGGATAACAGGGCAATAGCTTATGTTCATGAATCTGAACCACTTGACATGAGTGAAACTCTGCTTATCCCACATTAAAGAGAGAAAGGTGACTATGCTTTGACAAGAACCCTTTCCTTAATTTCAGTCTGAATGAGCAGGATGTTACAGCTCCAGAGACAGGAAAGTAGATGTTAGAAGTCTACATAAGGAATGCTAATTAAAAAAAAAAACTGAAGTGATCAAAAGCTTAATGGTTTGAGGTAAAATAAGTTTTACATTACTGCTTGCTTCAAGAAGTATATAAACTGAAATTAATGCTGCATACTGCATACTCAGATTATTTTAGCTATATAAATTTCCAGGAAAAATGCTGTTATTTTAATATTGCCTTTAATTGAATATATGAAAGTACAAAAAACTCATGAATTCTACTTTCACATATTCATAATGAAAGTAATCTGGCAATATATATAAGTCCTTAGAAATATTTTGCTCTGGATCCTAAAATTCGAATTCTGTCAATCAATACTAGAGAATATAAATGTGCTTTAATCACAAGACCATGTATAATTACAAAAAAAATTACAACTAAATTAAATAGTGAGCAATAATGGTTAGCTATGTACATACAAGCAACTAAATATTAACCTTCTAAAGAATTATTTTTCAAGATTATTCAGCATTATGGAAAAAGTGTGCATGATACAATTAAAATTTTTAAAAAATCAGGATGCCATACCAGAATTTCCATTAAATTATACTCATCTGTTTAAAGGAGAATACTGGAGGAAAACACTAGATATTTTTCTATTTTGTAAGGGGAGGGGCTTTAATGAACATCACTTTTGTAAATGAGAAAAAAAAACTCCTAAAATAATGATAACCATCACTCACTCTCCATAATGAAAACAGACTATGAGCACTAATTTTATAGCCTGCTCTCTAATCAGTGGTTTTTATCTACCAACTGACTGTGTAAGAGGGCAAAAGTTTTGCAAAAATTTATTAAGTTAAATTAGGATACTATTCTATTCTCAGTGAAACGTGGAGCTCTGAGATACTGTTAATTGTCAAGTACCACAAAGATGGTGTTTTTGAGTGTGGACTGCCAAGCACTATGTTCATGTCTGCTTTAGTTACGTTGGCTGCTCAAGTAAATACCATGCAATGCGTTGGCTTGAACAAGGGGAATTGAATGGCTCACAATTTTGAAAGTACAAAAAAGTTGAAGTCAAGGCCTCATCAAGGCAATGCCAGGGCTGGCTGCTGGGGATCCTTGGATCCTCTGTCACACAGCAATGCATATGCTGGCCTCTCCTGGGCTCTCTCTTCTCTTCCAGTTTTCATTGAATTTCAGCTTCTGGCTGCTCCTGTGGGTTTTCTCTCTGTCTGAATTTCACTCTGCTTATAAAGGACTCCAGTAATAGGATTAAGACCCATCCTGATTGAGGTCAGCCACACCTTAACTGAAGTGACCTCATCAAAAGGTCCTACTTACAATGAGTTTACACCCACAGGAATGGATTAAGTTTAAGAGCTTGCTTTTCTGGGATACAGACAGTTTCAAACCACCACAATGTCATTTCTTACTTTCTAAGCATGTCAGGTTTAAGTGAACTACACTAGCATGGCAAGGGAAAGAAGAAAGAGTAAAAAGTCATCAACATTGGCATGTACTATAAATTATTATACTGTTTTGGAGAACAATTTGGTGCTATATATAAAAAAACCTAACGATATACATAAATATACATATACTTTGCCTAGGTATCTTTTGCCATCTATAAATTTACTTTTATGGGAAAATCAGAAACAGAAACAGGGATGAATTTGTAAGAATGTGTATCTTATAATAATTTCTAATATTACAAATAGAATCTTAATGACAAATAAAATAGAATCATTTAAACACAATAAAGAGTATCTACTTGATGGCATATCAAACAGCTATTAAAATCATATTTAGGAATAATATTACATATTAAGGATATTAAATAATGTGAGAAATGCTTATAAATTAGTATTAATATTACAAACATTTATGTATATTATATGTGTGGGTGGGCATGCTTTGATCCCAATCTATGAAAGAAAATATATCTTTAGTGTAAAAAGAAATGGGAAATATATACACTGAATGATTAACAGCATGAAGGTGTTAGGTGATGAGATTGTGGGTGATTTTTCTTCTTGCTCCTTTAATCAATTTATTCATTTTAGAATTTTCCAATTTTTCTGTAGTATACATAGAAAATTTTATATTAATAAATAAGTCAGCATTTTGGTTAGATATTATTTAATTGAGGAAAGGAGATTCAAACTATTTACTAAAATAGTGTGTGTGTGCTTGTGTGTGTGTATCTATGTGTATACCTAGGTAAAAATTGTATTTACCCAAGTTCTGACCTCTAATTTTTTAACAAAGCAGATTAATTTAGGTATGTTACCAAAAAGTCCATAATCATATGCAATTCTCAGTTAGGCAATCAAAATTTTCCTGTGCTGCAACCTGAATAGATCAAGGTGTTCTCTACTTCAATGAAAGCTTTGTTATAATTTCCATACAGAGGAGGAATAAATAAAGCAGACATATCTGCTCAATGAAGTTGATCTTCTGAACATTTCAGAAATAACAGATTATACTGCACACAGGGTACTTTGGGGGCAGAAGTGTTTCATCTCAAGGCTTATAAAGGTACTTTTTTTAGGTGCAAAAATACTTCAATTCACAAATGTCAACATCATCACCAATACAATACTTTTTAAAACATATTGTTTCTCTTCCTAATTTGTGAAATAGATTGTCGTCTTCTTGGAGTTGTATATGTAAAGATGTATTGAACTTCTTTCTCTATTCTTCACTGTATCTTATAAATATCCATAACATCTATGTAAATTTGTCCATCAGGGTTTTTACATAGCTTCTTGAATATAACATACTGGGAATTAAAACTTCAATGAAATGTCTCAGTCATTTCTAACATTTGGAAAGAGTGATTCTTTGGGTCAAATATTGACCTAGTATTTATTATAACAAAGTTTATTCTTAACTAGGAAAAGTTGATCAGGTAAAGCAATTCGCTAATGAAGCTTCCTCCAGTTCACAAACAAAAAAATCAAAAGGTTCCCTTAATCTCAACCTCCCAACCTGCCTTGTATAATCATTTTAATAGCTTCATATGGAATCATCAAAAATTTTATTTGCATATAAACACATACATTTATTCAGAACATAAATAGGATCACATTATATTATATATATATAATTATATATAATCTCTAATCTGATTTTCCACCTTAATAATAATGCATTATGAAAATAAATCTATATCTATACTGTGGAAATTATTTATGTTCCAAATTATTTAATTCATCCATGATTAAAATTAAAGTTAAAATCATGACTAATTATTTTAACGGCACAGATACTGGATGAGTGTTAAACTGTATATCACTGAAACAAGATTCTGAGGATTCAAAGCTTTGAGCTGCCCAATAGAACAATGCATGTAGATAATATAAAAGTTTGAGAAGATGCACAAGACTTTGAAGTTTCTAAAAACAAAATTAGCCAGATTGAGACCTATAACCAGATTTATATTCACTCTTACTTTTGTCAGGATGAAACTGAGTCTTGACTGGTTTGTTTGTAAGATTCTCCCAATATATCTCAATTTAACCACAACTGTTTTTTGTTATAAAGACTTTTACCTGTGAGACCAGAATGCTTGTTTACTTGATTTTGAAGCACATTTTATTTTCTCATAAGTATTTGTTATTTGGAAATTAGATTCGAATAGACTCTTCAAGCGTGTCATATTTAAACCACTTACTATGAGTTCACTGATTTTTTTTTTTGTAATTAAAAAAAAATTCCAAGATTCTTTTGAGCTTTAGAGAAAAAATTAAGCTTTCTAATAAAAATGAGGAAGTTCATATAAATGCAAATCTGCATTGTATTTCCTTGTGTGGCATACCATAATCTATTTGACTATTCAATTTTTGGTGAGCATTTAGATTGCTTCAAATACATAAAGTATAATTTATAAAAAATAAGTAACATGTACTTGTTGAAAAAAAAATCTCTGGAAGATTTGTCCTCAGGTCCTTGAAAGTAGAAATGGGTGGCTTTCATTTATACATTCTGTATCCCAAGGGTCTCAATTCATAGCACAAGTGTATGGTCCTTCAAATCTCATTGAGTCTTAAGACTGAATGGGAAGGTATGGTAGGTTGAATTATGCACCTCAGAAAACATGTTCTTAATCTTAATCCATTTCTGTGGGTTTGAAGTCATTGTAAATAGGACCTATTGAAAAAGTTATTTTTAGTTAAGGTATTGCCAGTTGAATCAGGATGGGTCTTAATCCTATTAATGAAGGTCTTATAGAGAATTCCACAGAGAGGAGTAGAAGCTGGAAGTCAACAGAACCTGGAAGAGAAAGGAGAGGGCATCGCATGTGCATGCCATCTGATAGCAAAGCCACAGACCAAGGGTCTCTGGTAGCCAGTCCCAGAACACCACAGTCTTTGGGGAGAAATATCCCCCTGCCGACACCTCAATTTTGAACTTCTATAAGTCTCAACACTATGAGCCAATAATGTCCTTTTGTTAAGTCAACCCATTATATGGTATTTGTTTTAGCAGCAAGGAAACTAAGACAGAAGGTACAGCTTGAATCCATGGCTGCAGACAGGGGATCTCTTCCTAAAACGAATCTTGCTGGGTCCCGCGTGTGAAACTGAGTGTCGGATATTTGGCTGGGCTTTACAGGCACTGACTGTAGTTCACAATGCCACAGAATCAGGCTTTTGGAGCATAATGGCAAGAAGACCAAACCATTGAAAGAACTAGCACTTACCTGGACTAAGAACATCGCTATATGGTGAAATTCTCCACGGCCACCTTGTTTAACAGGAACTGTCATAAAGAATTTGCTGCCGTCTCTAGAAAACACAGGCTCCTCGTTCTACAATACAGAAGTGCATATAATAATCAAAAAATAGCGTTTAAAATTTGTGCTGCCAACTATTGTTAATTCACAAATTGATTATACTAATTAATGATCTAGAATTAATTTATGAATATATTTCAATTATTTATAAATAATTGGAAGAGATTTAGTAATTTTTAAAGTGAACTTAAAGATAACATTGTATATGCATGTTTGGGTGGTGGGAAGGAGAGGGTAGATTCTTGCATATTGGATAGGTATGAATAACAATTAGCCCAAAAACATGTTTGAAAATTGGTTCAAACAAGAACTTCCATAGTTTACATAAAATTGTATTTAGCAACATTGCCTTCACAGATAAGTAAAATGTGAAGATCTGCTCCAGTTTATCAAAGTAAAATTTTAATAAAATGTGTAAAGTGCTATTATATTAAATATTTAATATGTGCTGAAATCTTTCACTCAGCAGCTCTAATTACTTACTATAAATTTCTGATGATGTGTACAAAAATATACTGAAAATACAAAAACACAAGGCTACAAAATTGGAAGGAACTGATAGAGAACTTTGAATTCAATTTCCCATCCTTACTGCTGACTCCCCTCACACACACCTACACAAATGCCCACCCACCCATAACTGTAAATCCCAATGTGTTTTAATGAAAACCTAGTGGTACATTAAATCCATAGAATTATTTTTGAAAATTAAATGATGGAAGACATATATATCTATATATATTGCTTTCTCTTGCTTCAGGAAAGACAAAAGAAAATGGATTTACTGACAAACACTGAGTCCTTTTCTGATGGATTAATGAGACTAATCACAGATATGGTAGAAAAATAGGCTTTTATATGTTCTCTTCTGTTATGTCTTTAAAATGGCCTCCAAGTTCTTTTTTGAAGATCATGTCCTCCAAAATCTTCTTCATTTCACCTCCTTCCAATTTCGTGCCTTCTTTCTATGCTCCTACATACTCTTGCCCCAGGGCCTTTGTATTTCTTTTTCTCTTTTTCTGACTCTCTTACCTCCTTTGTGTCTCTTTTCCAATGTTACCCCACCGACGGGAAAGGTGTTTCTATAAAGGGTGATTAGAGAATCCGAACACCTAACTCTTCCTGACTGTCCTAGTTTGCTAATGCTGCAGAATGCAAAACACCAGAGATGGATAGGCTTTTATAAAACGGGGGTTTATTTCACTACACAGTTACAGTCTTAAGGCCACAAAGCGTCCAACGTAACACATCAGCAATCGGGTACCCTCACCGGAGGATGGCCAATGGTGTCCAGAAAACCTCTGTCAGCTGGGAAGGCAGCTGGCATCTGCTCCAAAGCTCCGGCCTCAAAACGGCTTTCTCCCAGGATGTTCCTCTCTAGCAAGCTTGCTCCTCTTCAAAACATCACTCCCAGCTGCACTCTCTTTTCTCTCTTTGAGTCAGCTCATTTATATAGCTCCACCGATCAAGGCCCACCCTGAATGGGTGGGGTCACACCTCCATGGGAGTATCCCACCAAAGTTACCACCCACAGCTGGGTGGGGCACATTCCAAGCAAATCTAACCAGCACCAAAATGTCTGTCCCACAAGACCACAAAGATAATGGCATTTGCGGAACACAATACATTCAAACTGGCACACTGACATTCACCATTCCCTTTTATCTACTTTCCATTTTTTCCAAATCACCTCATATTATTACATATTATATTATCTATATGCATGTATACATTCATGTATGTATGTATGTATGTAGTCTTCCTGTGGACAGAAGCTTGTCTTCTTCACTGTTGTATCTCCAACACCTAGTATGGCAACAGTCACATAGACTATGCTCAATAGTTATTTACGGAATGAATGAATACATTAATAGATAATTATTTTAATACCCAGAAGAGTCTGATTCTAGCTCCATGAGTAAGAACATCCTTCCATAGTAATATAAAGATAATATTTCCTTGTCTACCTTGTGGGCACTCATGAAAATACAAAATAGCATATGTAATAAATTAAACTGAAGTAATATGCAATTCAAAGACAGGATAATTACATTATTGGGCATATAAAAGATACTGACAAGATATTTGACTATTTAGTGAATCACATCTTTCTACCAAGATAGAGTTAATAATCCTGTTGTTTACATCTCTTGTCCTTCTGGAATATCTCTCTTTGCCTTTTCACATAGTGTTTCTTCTGTCTGGATTCAGCTTTCTTTCTTCCTTTTTATGCTAAATCCTATTCTTTTTTTTTTAACTTCTAACTCAAAGGGCAGAGTCTGTTTTTCCTAGTTAGGGCATCTCTCCTCATTAGAATATCTTTTCTAAGGGACTCTAAAATTGACCTTTATTCACCTCAATCATGGCTTTCATCACACCTTATTAAATTGATCTATTATCTTGCTGACCTCCTTCACTAGCAATTAGTCATTAAATTATGTTTTAATTTTACCTTTTTAGCTCCATTGCCTAGAACACAATAGTGTTTAGCGTATGTTTGCTGAATGGATGAACGCAAGCATGCAATGGGCAGAGGTATTTGTGATATATCACTCGATCCACTACATTAACTCCAACCTACTGGCTCCTGACTTACTCACCATTCTCCCCCTTCATTCAAAAATGAATTGCTTTCTTATGGCATGAGGATATATGAGCATGCTCCCTTTTACATTGACTTCCACCCTTTTGGAGACTTAACTAGCAATTGGGAGAAGTCGATGAAGGCAACGATGTCAAATGCATAGCTAGACTTACAGTCCTAACCACTAGACAATAACTGGTTGCAAACATAGAGCTCCACGTAGACCTTTCCCTAAAATCAAATGAGGGAAGTGTGATAATCTCACTCTCTACTTTCATGACCCAAAGCAAGTCAGTGCTTATGGCATGCAGGACAATGAATTAGGCATACCAAATTCTATCCCATGTTCAAAAATATTATATACCAGTCATCTCAACTGCAAGTCCCTTGAAAGCTTGGTCAAGCATGGCCAGTTCTCTCCGTTCTTCCTACTAACCAGGAATTGAGCATGTTATAGTTATCTTAGAAATCTGCTTCCTCTCATTGCTGCCACCAGGCTTATCCTTTAAATTTCATCTAATTCTAAATATTTCATAAAATCCCCTTATTGCTTCTAGAGAAAATGTCAACTGTGATAAACTACCAACTGCATTTTCTTTCTGAATAATTGATAACTGGTTGCTTTGTTTTAAAAAAAGTTTCTATTGAACATTCATAAATTGGGTTTTAAAATTTAGATGGCATAATCCCAGAAAAGCATGCATTATGTTGATGTATGTTAGACAATTATGAATGTCACCAGCAATAAAAATATTAGCAAAATAAGTTTATTAATGCAGGGCAATTCAGAATATATCAATATCCATTATGTTATTGCTTTTCATTGTTTTTATTTTCAGTGTCTATCTTAATTTGGTGAAAGTCCATTATTGGTTGCAAAAACAAGATTTTTTTTACAATTTCATTTTGCATATTGACTAAGATTTAATTTTTAACATGAACAGTTATCTGCATATATAGATACAAATATATAAAAATATACATATTATACATATGTATACATAAATATACATATAGACAGATATATACAGAAGTATATCTATACTTCAAACAAACATGAAATTAGCCTATTCAGAATCCTTTTTACAATTTTCCATTTATTCATTCAACAAATATTTATGGAGGTCTTCTGATATACCAGGTTCTATATTAGGCATTTAAGTTACAAAAGGGAACAACAGGCATTCTTCCTGCCCTCATGGAGCTTAGTAAAATAACCACAGAAATAATTGCAGAAGTATTACCAAAAGATTACATTTGACTTTGAAATATTGATTAATTGACTAAAAACAAAAACATTATGGATAGTGATACATTCTGAATTGCCCTGCATTATTAAATCTACTTTGCTATTATTTTTATTGACAGTGACATTCATAATTGTCTAACGTATCAACATAATGCATGCTCTTCTAGGATTATGCCATCTAAATTTTGAATCCTAATTCATGATGTTAATAGAAACTTTGAGAAGCAACCAGTTATGAATTTTATTAGAAGGATGTAATTTGGTTAGGGTGATTGGGGGAACAGTCTTCTTACATGAGTAATATAAGCTGAGATCTGAAAAATGAGTAGGCATTGAATAAAAAAGTAGTGGAGAGAATTCCATTCAGAAGGAAGGGCACACGCCAAGGTCCTGTTCCTATGAGGGAAAATGTGGTTGGAACGGAGAAAATGAATTGAAGGACAGTATGACACAAAGATGGAAAGGCATTCACTTTAATCCCTTAAAGACCATTTTAAAGATGTTGGTATTTATCTGACGGACACAAGAAAGAGATGAAAGTGTTTTAAGCTGGGGGCTGTAGGATGAAGGTGATGTGAGTGGTGACAATCAGATACAAGAGTCAAAAAGGTCACCCAGCCTGCAGTGTCGAGCAGACTGGCAGGTGCCCAAGTATGTGATGGCTCAGCAGTTTAGAAGGAACTGCAGTACCTTCAGCTTGGCCTGCACAGGGTTTGTGGAATGGAGAAAAGTCAATTGACTTGAGAGATCTGTAGAAGCATAATCAAAGAACTTGACAACGCTTTACATACTTGTATGCAAATAAGCATGAGAAAATTTTTGAGAAGGACTACTAGGTTTTTGGTTTAAATAGCTGGATGGATAATGATGTCACTGACTACCTTGGTGAGAAGATTTAAGACTGATGAGAAGAGAGATGTGTTCAGATTGAACCTGTGGAGTTTGTAGTTACTTTAATAGATTTAGGAGAAGATGCTATTAATTAATTTGTATGTTTCAGAACTCAGAGAAATGGCCTGAGCCACTGAGAAGTATCAATAAATGGGTGGTAATTGAAATCTTAGATGTATATGCCATCTGGAAGAGAGTATAAAATGAAAAAGGGCTGTAGAGAACAAAGCAAAGCAAATTCAAACAAAACAAAACAAAACACAACTTCCTTTTATAAAAAAGCAATGACAGTGCTACTATAAAATTGTATTCAGTCATACTTGGTTAATCTGCTTATACTTCCCTCTGAAATGTCCAGTATAAGCCCATTTGTAGAAACATGTGGTTATGTTACTCTGTCATGTTATCTGGATTCCAGCCTTGTTTGAGTATCTTCTGGTGAAAGAAGTCTTCATCTCAATGATTTCCATATGACCAATTTATGTGGCAGCTGGGCAATTTTATGGACAATCTGAGCAATGACTGTTTCTAGTTTTGATGGCTCACAACTTTTTCTCCTTCATCTACATGAAAGTTGACTTATCAGAAAGATCCTGAAAATGAACCCTGATAGTTATTCTTCAATTTATGTCTCATAAAAGCAGAAGTATCCTGTTCACAAATGATGTCATAGATGCCCAAATAATAAATAACATTTTAATGGAAAAAACTCACTTTGTGAAACAGAGCAGAGCCTTAAAGTCACATTACTGAAATAACATTTTAGACAAAGTTATCACATACCAAATGGGTAAATGAATGATCACAATTGACAAAATGTAACGTAAAGAGACCACTAGTACCTGTTTAGACAGCCATGTATCTGATGCCATCTCATATTTCTGAAACAAAACAATTAAATCCATGAGACATCTAATGACCAAAGTGAGAATGTACTAATTAACTCTTTTTTATATTGTTCTCATTAAGGCATTTTTTTTCCTCTTCAACTGGTGAACCACCATGAGAAATCCTATTGTCATTATTGATTTAAACTGAATGAATACATAGAGAATTGGGATTAAATGATAATTTAATTATAAAGTCTGTTCTTTGGTGGATTCCTTTAGAATTCACAGCAGAGTGTTATCAGAAATAGAAGTTCATTTTCCAGCTCTGTTAGATTACCTCACACAAAATGTTTTGAACCACCAGACACTGTCTCTTTGCACATGTAGGCATCACTGAGAAACGCAATTAAGTCCTTCAAATAAACTGGGCAAACAGTCAGGAAAAAAATTAAAAGGTGGACATTCTCTCAATATTCAACCCACACTTCATCATCAAAAGTACTTCAGTCTTAAGGGAAAACAATTAAATATTTGAAATGATAAAATTATGGGTTCATTTAAAAAAGTCTTTCAAAAGATCAGAACCAAAACTGTATGCTAAGGACAAAATTAGACTAATTTAATCTAATGCTAAATATATAGATAGATAAAATAAAATTTGGGTAGTTACTAAACTTTTACTGATACATATAATCACTTATGAAATATCTAATAGTTTTCTGAAGAAAATGATATAAGTATTCAAATAAAGAAAACAAAATCACAACATATTATTGATTTTATCTATATGCAGAGATACTCATTTTGAAATGTTCATAATAGTAACAGCTCTACAGATTTCTCTCTTTTTAGCAATTTCTTTTTCTAAAGCTATATTATCATTATGCTGTAATTAACTCTTTCCCTTCTTAGGGCATTATTAGTAATCAATAGATTTTTTACTACATGTGGACATCAGGGAAATATCTAACTAAATAATCCCCTGATTCTCTATTTGCATTGCACCTCAGCAATAACCATTTGTGGTATCTATAAACACAGATTCATCATAAATACTAATGACTGTGCTCATTAGTATCACCAAGTAGTTTTTAGAATTCATGAGACTTAAAAATGTGCTGTTTTTTTGCCTCATGATTTCATTTACAGCAGAAAGAAAATGTCTGCTTAACCCCATACATGGAGTAAAAATGTAACAGAATGTCAATAAGGTATCAAACTGATAATATGGCAGGGTTCCTATCTCCATTTTTCATTGAAGCTTTTTAATGTGTTCTTGATGTTACCAATATATAGTGAAAACATTTAGATTATCTTTATACAGAGAAGATGACAGGCTTTCTCAGATAAACTAGAATATGTACGCACAAATTTTTGAATGACTTAGAGATCAGTTGTATAAGACACTATCCAGAACACTTTAACAAATAAATGGAGAAAGCCTGGACAGTTTATAATCTAGTTTGATGGAAGAGAACGGCCGAGGTAACTGTTACCTTAACACAAGCTAAATAGGAAGAGATTCAGTTACACCCAATAAATAAATGTGCAACAAAACAACCTCTTGTTTGCACATCTATGCTCATCATTCCAATAAAAGAGAAATTTCTTTCTCTTTATTTCTCTTTTTAAGACCATTTACAATGGCATTTTTAAAAATATTGAAGTATAATTTACACAGTGAAATGCACAGATTTTAAGTGCATAATTTGACAATTAACAAATTCATACACATCCTGCCAAGATAGACATTTACATCTCCCCAAAATGTTCCCTAGAACCCTTTCTGAGTGATTTTGAAAAGACAAATACTCTTCTGTTTTTTATTCTCCACAGATCGGGGGAACTGTTTTAGAAAACTTTAGAAAACTGCCTGTTTTAGAACTTCAGATAATTGAAATGATGCATTACATATTTTTTGTGTGTGAGGTTTCTTCCTTTGGAATTCATTTATGTCACAAGTATATCAATATTCTGTTCCTTTTAAATTGCTGAGAATTCCACTGTACAGATATGCCTCATTTTGTTTATCCATTACCTTTTAATAGGTAATTCAATTGGCTACAATTTTTAGCCAATCAAATAAATAAATCTGCTCTAAAGATTTTTGCACAGATCCTATTGTGGACATATGTTTTCATTTCTTGTTTAAATATCTAGGAATAGAGTTACCATACCACTGGGCATATATGTTTAAATATATTAGAAACTGCAATATCATTTTCTAAAGTAGTTGTATCATTTTACTACCCCAGCAGCCAAGAGAGAAAATTCCAGTTCTCCACATTCTTATCAACAGTTCATGTTATCAAACTAAAAACGTTTTGTTATTTTGTGTTTTTAAATTTTAGTTATTCTAGTGGATATGTAGTGTTATCACATTGTGATTTTAATCTACATTTGCCTGATGTCTAATGATGTTGCATACTTCTTCATGTGCTTATGTGCCATTGGTATATCTTCATGTAAAAGTGTCTGTTTCACAATGTTGTGCTACCCTTACCATCATCCATTGCCAAAACTTTTCCATCACTTCAAACAGAAACTCTGTACCCCAGCCCCTGGTAACCTATATTCTAGATTCTGATTCTGTGATATGCTTGGTCTAATTATTTCATATCAATGAGATCATACAATATCTGTCCTTTTGTGTCTGGCTGATTTCACCAACATGATGTCTTCAAATGTCATCCATGTCGTTGCATGTATCAGAACTTCATTCCCTTTTTAATGCTGAATAGTATTCCACTGAATGCATATACCACATTTTGTTTATCCATTTACTGGTGATAAATAAATCATTTGCGTTGCTTCCATCTTTTGGCAAATGTGAATGATGTTGCTATTGAACATCAGTGCACAAAGATATGTTCAAGTCTCTACTTTCAGATTCTTTTGGATATTATCTAGAAATGGGATTGCTGGGTCATGTAGTAATTCTATACTTATGTTTCTGAGGAACTGCCAGACTGCTTTCCACAGCAGCTACACCATTTTATATTCCTACCAAAAATGTATGAGTGTTTCTATTTCTCTACATCCTCTCTTAATACTTGTAATTTTCTAATTTTTTAAATAGCAGCTATTCTAGTGGTCAGGAGATGGTATCTCATCATGGTTTTTATTTGTATTTCCCTAATGGCTAATTATGTGGAACATCTTTGTGATGGTTAGGTTCATATGTCAACTTGGCCAGGTGATGGTACCCAGCTGTCTGGTCAAGCAAGCACTGGCCTAACCATTGCTGCAAGGACATTTGTTGCTGGTTAATAAACCAACAGGCTGGTTTATTAAATCATCAGTCAATTGGATGCAGCTGTGACTGATGACTCAATGAAGGGCATGTCTTCCACAATGAGAGAATGCAGTTGGCTGGATTTAATCCAATCAATCAGTTGAAGACTTTTAAGCGAAACAGATAGAGGACCTTCACTTCTTCTTCGGCTGCCTAGCAAAGCATTTCCTGAGGAGTTCGTTGAAGTTGCTGGTTCATTTCCTGAGGAGTTCACTGAACATCTTCATTGGAGTTGCCAGTTTGTGGACTGTGCTACGGAATCTGGATTTGTGCATACCCACAGTTGTGTGAGTAATTTTTATAAGTCTTATATTCATAGATACCTCTCATTGATTCTGTTTCCCTAGAGAACCCTAATTAATACAATCTTATTCCTGTGCTTTATGGCTGTTTGCATTATCTTCTTTAAAGAAATATCTATTCATGATATTGCTCATTTTTAAAATTAACAACACTGAACTATATATTTGCATGTGCCAAAAAGGAGGAATTTTAGGTTGTATATATGTTACTAGAATAAAAAGTTTTAAAATACAACATAGGACTATATATCACAGTGAACACTAAGGAAAACCGTAAGCTATAGTTAACAGTGCAATTATAAAAACGTTCTTTCATCAATTATAACAAATGCACCACATTAACACAGGTGTAAAGAATAGGGTGGTGTACAGAAAGTCTGTATTTTCTGCATGGTTCTTTTGCAAACTTCCAACTTCTCTAATTTTTTTAAAGTGACTATTTGCATGTTTTGACCTTTTTATTGGGTTGTTTGCTTTTTATTACTGAGATGTAGGAGTTCTTTATATATTCTTTTGTCAGATACACATATTGCAAAATATTTTCTCCCAGTCTGTGGCTTTCCTATTCATTTTCTTAACTTTGTCTTTAATAAGGAATTTATAATTTTGATAATTTTCTTGATTATTTTTTCTCAAGATTAGTACTTTTCCTGTCTTAAGATGTTTTGTCTTCTTATGGTAGTGAAATTATAATGTCACAACATCCTCCTGAATATTTATAGTATTAGCTTTTAAATTTAGAGTTACAATTTATCTCAAATTAATTTTGGAGTATTTTATGAGATAAACATCAAACTTAATTTTTTCCCATATGGATATAAGTTGTTCAAGCACCATACTCCCCCAGTGAATTACTTGGAGCCCATGTTGGTAATCAATTGATCATATAAATGTGGGTCTATTTCTGAGATCTCTATTTAGTTTAATACACCTGTGTGTGTGACCATATACATAAACTAAAAACTCATGATTTCTGTGGCTTTCTGTTTATTCTTGAATTCAGGTAGTGTGAGTCCATTAGTTTTTATTCTTTTAACAGATTGTCTTGGCTGTTTCAGGCCCTCTGCATTTCCATTTAAAAATTAGAACCAGCTTAACTGTTTCTACAAAAAGAAACTGCTGGGATTTTAATTGGGGTTAATTTGAACTGTTTTTAGTTGTACTGACATACAAATATACCGTCTTAATATATTAAGTTTTCAATTGCATAATGTGGTATAGCTTTCTCTTATTTAGGTTTTCTTTAATTCTTTACGGTGATATTATCTTCTTTAATATTGAGACTTTGCCCAATATTTGTTAAGTTTCTGCCTACATATTTAATGTATTAAAGGATTTTTAAATATCATTTTATTTTATTTTTCATTTGATTATTGCTAATGCATAAACATCTTTTACTTCTTTATTTTTATATTTTTATATAAGAACAAATTTAAAGAGAAGTTTCAAGACACAACAAGAAATATCTTCATACTATTAACATATATTATATATTACATATATTTCTTCACCATTTGTTTAAATTTGTGCCACTAGCTTTATTGTTCTTTTTCTCTCTCTTTCTACTTTTTTCTAAACCATTTGGGAAAAAGTTGGAAATGTTATTTTCCTCTAAACCATTTGACAGTAAGTTTGAGGCATTTTACTCATTTACCCCTAAATATTTCAAGATTTCCTAAGAATACCACACTCTCTTATATAGCCACAGTAAAATGACCAAAATCAGAAAATCCTTGGCACATTGACCTAATGAACTGTGATCTGGTACCTTACTATTTTTTTTCTGTGGATTTCTTATTTTCATGTACATAGTTAAGTCAACCATTATAATATTTATTCCTACTAAATTACCCTGGTAAAATTAATTAATTACCCAGTAAAACATTGCACAATAGTAGTACCTAATTACTGATGGTAAGAGAAATGAAGTCCCTGTTCCATCATTACCTATATTTGCTGGGGGTATTTAATGGATATTCATTATCAGACTGCGGAGGTTTCTTCCTATTCATTTATGCTGGAAGTAATTATCAGGAATGAGTGTTGAATTTTGCCAACTGATTTCTGTGCATCTACTGAGATATTTGTCTATCTTTTCTCCTGTATTCTGTTAATAGGAGAATTTCATTGATTGATTTTCAATCTGAAACCAAAGTTGAAATTCTCGAAACCAATCTTGAATTCCTGGAATAAACCTCACTTGATCATAATGCACTATCCTTTATTCATATTGCTGGATTTGATGTACTAGAGTGTACACAAATTTATTTTTATTTTTTTAGTCTATGAGGGATATCAGTCCAAAATGTTCCCTCTTGTAACATCCTTGTCTAATTTATGTATCAGTATTATGCTAGCTGTACAAAAAAGAAATGGAGATATTCTTCCTTCTTCATTTTATGAATATTTGTGTGGGAATGGTATTATTTACTCCTTAAATATTTTATAGGATGCATAATTGGAGCCATCTGGTCCTGGAGTTTTCTTTGTGGGAAGGTTTCTAATTATGAATTTAATTTCTTTAATTATATATAATTATTCAAATGCTCTTCATCTTCATATGTCAGTGTTGGTAATTTGTGTTTCAAGGAATTTGTCCATGCCATTTAAGTTCAAATTTTATTGACATGCTACTCCCTTATTAGATTTTTAAACTTTATGGAATGTATAATGATGCTAACTTTCATCATTGATATTGGTAATATGTGTTTCTTTTTATTCTTTAATCTGTGTAATAGGGATTTACCAATATCATTAACTTTCAAAGAAGTAATTTTGCTTTCATTGAATTTCTGTATAGTTTTTCTTTACTATTTTTTAAAATTTGTAATCTTAAGTTATTTCCCTCCTAATTACTTTGAGTTTAATTCGCACTTCTGTTTCTAGCTTCCTAAGTTGGAGCTTTATTTCATTGCTTTTATATCTTTCTCATTTTATAATATGTGTTTAAAGATGTAAATTTCACTTTAAGGACTACTTTGTTAATTACACATATTTTTATATGTTGTGTTTTCATTTTTGATTGAATTTAAATATTTTTTAAAATTTTCTTGTGATTTGTTTTTAACCTATGTTTTATTTAGGAGTGTGTTCTTAAATTTCCACTCTTTTAAGATTTCCCAGATACTTTTACTTACAGATTTCTAATTTAATTGTCTTGTGGTTAAAAAACAAACACTCTATATGATTTCAGACTTCGGAAACTGAGACTTGTGAATATTCCCTCTGCATTTGAAAATAATTTTTATTTTCTAGTTGTTGGATGAAATGTTCTCTAAATCTGAATCTGGTTAAGTTGCTGATAGTCTTGAAAGATATTTGGTATTGTTACTGATTTTTTTGGTCTATTTGTTCTATCAAATATATAGAAATAAGTTCTAAAAACTTTAAGTATATGTTTCTATTTAATCTTTAGTTTTGTCAGTTTTGCATATGTATTTTACTTATGTATTTTGAAGCTCTGTTATTAGGTGCATAAATATTTGTAATTGATCTATCTTCCTAATCAATTGTGTATATCATTAAAAAATGATCCTATTAATTTATGGTCTTATTCCTTGTGTTAAAGTGTATTTTGATACTAATATAGCCACCATAGCTTTCATATGATTGTGTTTACATGATATTTTGGTTTCCATCATTTTCCTTTTAACCTGTGTTTTCTTCTGAGCATTTAAAAAAAAAAAAAACATTGTGTAAGTCTTGCCTTTATATAAAGTTTGACAACTCTTCCTCTTACTTGAGCATGTTACTGTTGCTTTCAATTGGAAGATACATCCTTAACGTATTACTGAGTTAATGTTATATTACTTCACATATACCACTTACAACTGTTCACTTCTATAGTTCCCCTCTTATTATTTGTTTTAACGTTATCATACTTTTTATTATAACATGTTTTTTATTATAAACCCGATAGTATATACCTTTTATTTGCTTTAAGTACTTTATATTAACCTTCATGTTTAACATTTGTGGCACCCTTTCTCATTTTATTTGGATTTCAAGTTCCATCCAATGTCATTTTCCTTCAGGCCGAAGAACTTCATTTGATGTTACTTGTAGTACAGTTTTACCTATATTCTACTTGTATATATACGTGAATTCTCTCTCAGCTCTTGTTTATCTGAAAACATCCTTCTTTGTCCTCATTTCTGAAAGACATTTTTACAGAACATAGAATTTCAGGTTGACATTATTTTCCTTCCAGTCCTTTTAAAAATGCCATTTCATGCTTTATGATTTCCATTGTTTAAGTGAGACATGGACAGTCATTCTCATCCTTTTCCCCCTATATGTAATGTGTTTTTGTCTCAGCCTTTCAGATTTTTCTCTTAACTTTTGGTTGGTAATAGTTTTAAAATGATCTGCCTACATGTTTATTTATTTGTCTTTATCCTGTTAGGGTTTTGCTTAGCTTCTTGGATATGTGAGTTAATATTTTTAAATCAAATTTAGGAAATTTTAAGTCATTATTCTTTAATTTTTCCCTATCCCAATATCTCAAACCTTGCCCTCTGCACTTAGACATTCACATATATTGTACCAGTTTGTATTGTCCTTAAAGTTTACTAAGACTTTGTTCATTTTTTAGCAGGGCTTCAGTTTGGATTGCTTCCATCTCCCTGACAGCAACTTCACTAATCTTTACCTCAGTAGAGTCCAATCTGTTTCAAGTCCATCCAGTGAGTTTTTCATTTCAGATATTGTTATGCTTTCAGGTCTGATCTGGAATTTCCATTGTTCTATTTTTATGGTTTCTATTTCTGTATTAAAATTTATCATCTGATTACTTATTATGGTCATTCTTTACTTTAAATTATTAAATATATTTCTAATAGCTTTTAAAAAAGTCCTTGTCTGCTAATTCCAAGATCTCTGGCCTTTGTAGTTCTGCCCTTATCTATTCCTTTTTAGTGATATTGGGTGGGTTATAATTTCTGCTTCTCTACATATGTAGCATGTTTTCATTGTGTGACTGACATTATAAAGTTAACATTGTTAAGAGGCAAGTTTTCGTTATTATAATTTTTCCTTTAAGAATGGCAAATTTTCTTCTGGCGGGCAGTTAATACAGGCAGAACAACTGGATCTCTTCAAGGTGGATTTAAATGTTTATAAAATAGAGTTGAGAGTAGTCCTACTCTTAGTGCATTTTCTTTTTGGGCCCTCAGTTGAATGTCCAGGGTTTTCAATGAGATCTCTCCACTTTGCATGGTCAGGATTACCATGTCTTTCAGCACTGTGCAACTTAAAGGCACCGTTTGGCTCACAGATCTTTAATAGCTGTTTTCTCTGAGGCAATGTGAAGTTATGTACTGCACATGCACAATCAAAGATTAAAATAACCACTGCATGGATTGCTGGAGATTTCAGTTTGTTTGTTTGTTTTTTTAAACATAACTCTACCTTCACCAGTACCTACCCTGCAAATTCCAGCCAACACCAGAGCCCCATACTCTGATTCTCCCATCCTATTTGGATCATTGAGAATTACGTCCTTTTCTTGGGCTCCATATCCTTGCACTGTGGTCTCAAAAGTTTTGCCAACAGAAAGCCGTAACAAGGCTCTCCTTTCACATTTCCTTTATTTTGGAATCTACGGGCCTAGCCTTCCTATCTAATAGGTTATATATAAATCTATATATGAAACACTGTCTAAAAATAGTTGTTTTATATATTTTGTACAGTTTTATAGCTTTTTATTGTGAACGGGCTAGTCTGGCAACATTTATTCTATCTTGGCCAGAGGCAGAAGCTTGAAAACGCAGTTGTTAAATAATCTGAGAATCCCTTAGACTCCACAGTCTTTTAGATTTATCCAATTAGTAGGTAAATAATATAAAATTTAAACTGATTGTACCATTACTCTACCAAGCACCTTTAAAAATGACAACTACAGAAATTGAGAAGTTTATAAAAATTTACTTTAGCAATTGAAATACCACCTGCTTCCAAACACAGTGATTCAGTAATCAACTTTTACTTTTGACTATTCTTAATTAATTTAAGGATAAAGCTATTGTTATTTCATAAAATTAATCTGAGCTATAGAGAAAAAATATAAATTTGTGGAATGTCTTTTAAAACAGATAGGAAAGAAACATCCCATTTTCTCATTTAATCAAAGTCAAACCCTACAGAGAAGGTCCAGATTTGATAATGAAACTAAAATGGTTTGGACAACCCTTTATGCTGCATATGTATTCATTTATTTTTTTAAAAGTTCAGTTTATCTCTTCTGCTTCTCATTTCTATGCCTCACTTCAAAGTTTGGAAACTTTATGGGTTAAAGTATACACTCCCAATCGTACCATTTTTTTATTATTGTTTTACTACTTTCAGATGTTAAATATTGAAGACTTTGTACCGCAGGATATCATATTTCTCTTAGAAAGTAACACAAACTACATCATTTGCATGGAAGAAGAATAAATTATACTCACTCTGCTACAAGCGCCAGTCGTGGTCTCACAGACTGTGAGAATAGAGATATTCTGAGGTCGGTTTAACCATCTTACCACCGTCTTGGTATTGCTTACCCATTTAACCATAGTGATATAATATTCTCTAGTTTGGAAACAAAAGTAGCATTTAGGTTTAGAGTCAGAGATTATATATCAGTAAACCTTCGTTATTTATATGCATGAATAACTGGAACACTATAAGGGTTCCCGAATCATATTAATTTCTGTTTATCTACATATACACTTATCTGATCTTCTAAGCATTCACATGTATATAAATAAATACATAAATGTATGGGTATATGTAGGATACACCTGTATATATATATATAGATACATATACACACAGCAGAAAGTTTAAGAATACATTTGTTAGTGTATTCTTTTTCCCAGAAAAGAAATTCTTGCAAAATAAAAATCAGGATGATAGACATTTATGAATAATTGGTAATTTTTCTGTTTATTAATAGTAATATATTTCCAAGATAGGTATACATTTTCTAAGCTATATTTTACGTTTAAAAATATAATCAATAACCAATTCAAAGGTCATTCTTCAATTAAAAATAATTTTTTATGCATCACCTCTATGTCATTTCACATTGTCCATGGGGACTTTTGCTAGAGAGCTGTAAATTCTGTGTTTTGATTTTGTCAGACCAAGGACCAATCCCTATTTTCTTTTGATCATATTTTCACCATATTGTAGTCAGTTTCTTATTACAGTTTAAAACAAGGAGGGAAGTGCACTGCTCATTAGTGAGTCCTATGATGTCTTAATGGTGGTTGTAGATCAGAAAAAGGTTTTATTTTTTCCTTTATGGCACAATGTACATTCGGTTTGCAAATTTACATAATATATCACAAAATCCCCAACTGACAACTGAGAAAATGCAACCAATAAATATTCAATTTTTTGCTAAAAAGGTAATACAGATAACTCTCCTATAAACATGTCCCAGTTTCAGATTGGTTCAGATACTTTAGAAATGACTTGAAAAGTACCATCAGTGAGTATTATTTTAAAACTGATCAGCCCAGTTTTTCTGTGACCTACAGCAGAAAAATCTTATGAAATAAATTCAAAATCACTTGTACTTAGACATATCTGGGTAAGATACCCAGCTACATGAACATTACATTTCTAACACTGCTGAGTAGCTATAGCTTTCTCCAGAAAACCTGTTAGCCCATCAAACTGAAGATGTCAGTAAAAGGACAAGCATAACTTGTCATCTAGTGAAGTCTGCCGTATTTTCTTCAACAATTTCTCTAAGACATCTGATAGATTTCACAACCAGCTGAGCCGCACTTGAAAATTATCTAGAAGTTCATTGAACTCTTCACATGAAGTGCCCTAAATGGAGTTAATATGGTGACTGTGAATAAAATATGCAGCTGATTTATGCATAATCTTTGGCCAAATCAATAAGTCTTGAGATTATGAAAAACAATGTCTTGCTCACTTATGTTTTGTTAAACATGTTTATTACACATACATTATCATATTTGGCAATGTGAATATTAAAAAACAGAAAATATAGCTATTATATTTCAAATAGAAAATATTCCGACACACTGCAACTTGTACTACCTGTGAAAATCTCCAAACGTGATGAAATTTTGCTAAATATGGCAATGAAACATTTGAGTAGAAATTCTATTTGAACTGATCACCTTGCATTTATTGCATATGTACTCCCCACTCAAAGTTCTTAAATAAGAAGCCTTCTTATGTAGGATATTCAACAAAATCTCACTAAATTTCTCTGTATGGAGAGGAATGCTCAGCAAGCTGTGGGGGGAAAGTTGGAAAAACGCCACAAAATTTGGGGTGAGTACTCTTTTAAAGAGCATCATTTTAAAAATGGAGAGATGCTTTTCACGAAGAAAATTCAGTAGAAAGTTACTCTTGTCCCATTGCACTGTCCCATCTCTTGCAAAAGGACCAATTCTCCTTACCAGTATCTTGAGTCATTTTGTGGTGCTGCTAATCATTGTGAAACTTTGAACTTTATGGGAACTGCCAGAGACCCAGAATGACTTCATTTCTGAACTAATGGAGGCAACGTCAGCTCTATTTTCAAGTGGATTTGTTGAGCTGAACACTTCTCTCTCTAAATTGCAATGAAATGATAATTAGAATGAAAACATCTATTTCCCTGTAAAAGTGAAATTGAAATGGCATACCTTGATTTAAAGCTGTCTGGCGGCATGAGTTCCAAAGTATGAGTTGGTCCATATAGGTTTACAACATATAATTTTATTGTTGGGTTCATTTGACCTGCCTTTGAGAAGATGAAAGTTGTAATGCAAATACATCAAGCATTTGAATATTTTGAGAAATAAACGGATTGCATTTTGAGTCTTTTATTTATGTTAGAGAAAAAAGTTTAATTTCTCCAAAGTAGAAATGATTTTAAATTCAACAACTTGATTGCTTTCTGTTGTTTTTTGCAGAATGCCATTTTTCAGGCATTCTAGTCAAAGACAATCAAAGGTGATAGAAAATCATGATGACTTTATTCATTAGGCAGTGCTACTGTGTTCTTTCTCCAGAATGGCACAAGAAGGGCTAGCTTTAAAACACAAGGAGTAAATAGCAGCTACTCACATTGTGGTATATGAAATGCTTGGATAATTAAAAAAGGAAGAAGTTAAAAAGATACAAAAAATATCCAATCCAGGTACCAAATGCTTGAAATTCCACAATACCTAATTTATTCCATAGCATTAATCTCCCTGAGTTCTCTTTTAAACTTGAATGATCATTATTAGCTGGGGTGACACATTTGTATAGGTGACCCATGGGAGGTGGGGCATGGAGCAGACTGTACTAACTGAGGACCTGGCTTAAAGAGTAGAAAGACTGCTAAGAACGTGTATTTGAGCTCAGTGAAATCAAAATTGCATTAAATAATAACTAATTCATAGTATGAATTAAAGGCATTACATGAATAATCTCATTAATGTCCCTACTACAGTTCTAAGATACAGTTATGGCCATTTTGCAGATGAAAATGGAGAAGTTAAGCAAATCATGGGAGGTGAAATACCTAGTAATTGATGGAGCTATTATATAAACCCAGAAGGCTCTTAATGGTAATATTGTAGTTTTTCTTCAGTTCATTTCCAGGCAACGGCCTCCAAAGTCTTCCTAAATACACTCTGAGCTGTTAGAGGGCAGGGACTAAAACTTTCATTAACATACCTCTAAGCCGTTTCCAAATATTTATAAGTTATTTTCTGAAAGAATGAATGAATGTGCTTATGAATACCTGATTTACCAAATCACTTGATTACTTGTGGCTCAATGTTTTTCTGAACAATTCACCAAAGAGAAGACTGACTGAGATATGCAGAATAGGAGGAAAATAAAAATGAGTTGAATTAAAAGACCTCACAAAAATCTAAAGAAAATGATAAATATGATTTAAAGATGGCAAAAAAGATCTACATCCAGGGAACTGGCATTGGCAAATCCCAAAGCCCAATCAGAGCCAGAAGCAGCATATTCATCAGTGATCAGTCACGGATTTTATTAGCAGTCCTGTTATAAAAAGAGACTAGTGTTTCTATGGGAGTGGGTCACACACATCAGAAGTTTTGAGCCCAAGAAGGGAGTCTGAAAAAGCTTTAATCTAGCGAAATGCAATTACTATTAAGACAGAGCCTAGAAATGGTGCATGGGGTAAAGGGCTTCCTAAAGATGAGCTATGAGCTTTCCTCACGGTGTAGGCTGTTGTCTAAATCTTTGTGAAGCCTTTTATTGCTGTGTAACCCCAAGTGCTTGGACCCATTTGTCTTGAGGAATTTAAGCTTTGCCACACTAAGGTAGTTTCCCTATCACATCACCTATGTTTTTAGTATTTAGTCTTTAGTATCTAGCAGGGTGTCTATATGTGAGGTCCAGCAGCCTCAGCATCACCAGGGCCCCAAAATATAGTAGGAGTTTTCACAAGATTCTCAGGAAATTAGTATGCAAATTTTGATAAAACATTGTGTGTGTTTATATACACATCCATATATGTACACACATATATACACATACATATATACATATAGATGTATGCATGTATGTATGTATGTATGATTTCAGCTCAATGGTTGTCTAACTTTAGTCTGCATCAGAATCACCTGGAAGGTTTGCAGGGCTTGTTAAACCACAGGTTGCTGGGTTTCTGACTTCTGGATGCGACATGAGGATTTGCATTTCTAACAAGTTCCCAGGCTTTTGGTGCAGGGACCACATTTTGAAAACTCGTTTAGCTTTCTCTGTCAGTCAGAGATTTAGGTTCAAATTTTGGTTCTATTCTTTACTTATGATGTGACCTTGGGCAGGCTGCTAAAGATCTTCAACCACTATTTTTATTTGATTATCTAAGATGAGACAAAGACGTCTTGGGAATAGGTCTCAGGTCAGAAGTTTTGAGCCAAAGAAGGTTTCCTTTCTGAAGTTAAAAATATCTCATTGTTTAAAAAAAAAAAAAAAAAGAAAAAAGATGGTTTACATAAAGTGCCTAGAATAGCATAGAATAATGAATAAATATATTATTAAAATACTAACTCTCCTTTTCTAGTCAGTGATAAGATGCACTTATTTTTATCATTCATTACACTGATTAAAGAAAAAGGCAACTTAAATTCAATTTGATCTTTTTGTGACTCTTATCAATGATGCATAATTACACAATATACTTTGTCAAAAGGCCTAATTGGTTATTACCATATCTTTATGGCATTTATTTTCTTGTCAGTAGCACTGTAAGCTTATACCTGTCACTAATATCCCAATTAGATTCTACACGAACACAAATTAAAATTGTGTACACATGGGTCCAGTTTTTAGATGAAAAGTGAATAACTCAACCAAACATCAGGCTGTCTCCAAAATTCAGCTGTTTAGCATTCTGTAAGCTCATTCTCTTAATAGACAATTAGATTTTTTTCTTTTCATGGAGTTTTGAAATTAAGTGCACATGCAGGTTCATTTGTACCTTTTAATATTTAAATTGTTTGAATACTTTGCAAATTGAAGAGTTCATTTATTTGCTTTTTACAGTCACATTTGCCACAAAGACTGCAAATACACAGAATTCCTTCCTCTATGATTCTGAAACACAAGCCTCAATAATAATTAACCTTATTTTACTGGCAACTAAATTGTCATTAAAAGAGATAATGCTTTAATTAAGAAGATTAACCTGAGGTTACTGAGATAGAACTGTACATCTCTTTTGTGCTGAATTGCTAATGATAGGGTATTTTATGAGTTCTGAATCATGCTGAATTAAGTAAAATCCAAATATATTTGTTTAGTGTAAGTATTTCATTAGTAAATCTGACTACACTGGATGTTTGCCGCACTCATTTTACTCTGGTTTAATTTGAAGCACAGTTTAGTAGGAACTCGAAGCATTACTTCAACTTCTAAAATGTCTGTTTTTGAAAGTTTATGGCTTACATAAGAGCAAGTCAAAACTATACATTTGTTACTAGAAAAATTAACATTTTTTTCCAGAGTGGAACATAACAAGGCTTTGAAAATGCAAGTAAATACCCAAAACAATACTGACAGTTTATTGTGAAAACCAGGACCTTAATAGCACAAGACCAATCTTCTTTGGGTCTTACTGCCTTAAATACCCAAGCAGTTATTCCTACTGACAAAAAATGAGGACTGGGGGTTCTTCCTCTTGGATTTGGTCTCTAGAACAGCTTTCTCCTTTTTATCTTCTATACTCCTCATGGTAGTCATTACAGTCAGAGCCTTCATCATGTATGCTCAAATTTTATAGCTCTATATATAAATTGCAGGTGTGAAGCTGCCTAAGAGAGTTACTCATATATAGCCAAGTAATCAGCCATGAATGGAGTCAACAGAGCTCCACAAATATTTGTTGAAGTTGACGAGATGTTTAGATTCCAGCGACCTCTTCTGGGTTGCTTAATAGCTTAATAAAATGGGATGGAATCAATAAATTTGGGTCATTTCCCTCTCTTTATATAACTTCTGTGACTTCGATAAAAGCATGTAGTCTTGTAGGACCTCAGTTTGCCCATCTGTATGGGCAAATGCGATGAGGACCAAATGAGGGGAAATAAAACAAAAAAAAATGAAAAGTCTTTTTGAAAATATAATTCATACTATGAGCACACGTTATTTCCAGAATTAATAAACAAAGAATATTATTTCTATGGCTATCTTGACTGTTAAATAATAGTAAATAATAAATTAAATATTAAATAATTAAGCAATAAACAACACTGTTTTGGTTTGTCAAGCCATTATCTTCTGAATTCCTGCTGACAAATTTCAACTTTCTCAGGTGTTTCTATTTGCTCATTTGTTTGTCTCAGTATTGCTAAAATTATGAGGCCGAGGGGTGTCCAAGGTTGGACACCGTGAGGCCTTAGCTGAGAAGGCTGCTTGAAATTGCAGCTGTCAAATATGGCTCTTGTGAATCAAACTCCCCACTCCCCTGGGGAAATGAGTTCCAACAAGCTGCCCCTTCCTTCCTAGGGGCTTCTTTGGGGCCTATTTTATCCTCTTTGTGCAATATACAAAATTGAACTGCTATATGTGAAATTTTGCCTATTGATATTTCTTAATAAGTTGCAAAATGCCTTTCACAGTATGCCACTAGTTCTCCAATTTCAACTGAAATTGGTGAATCAGGTGAATGTTCATTATCATAAGTAAATTAAATGATGTGAGAATTACTATATTGGAGAAGTCATTTAGTTTTTGAAAAGATACTGTTATGCTGTACAGGCACATAATGTTACCAACAAAAAAAGCTAATTGGCTAAATCTATAAGAAGTCATAATACGTTTTTGGAGTATAATAAAAATCTCTTGTTCAATACGACTATTTTGATAGTATGTCAAAATGAGTTCTTCCCAAGAGCACTGAGTATATATGCCTTCTAACCTATGTTCAGAGCAGACCCTAAAAATAACGTTTCAAAATCGTGGAAACAGACTCCTCTCAGTCCTGCTGTCTTCCTTAGTTTTAAGTGAGTCACTGAATACTACAAGGGTGGTGTTTACCATAGTAGGTGTTAGAGGATTTGAAATCTTCACTCAGAGACATGAGAACAGGAAGTTCTGGTGTTGGGTTAAGTGCTGAGCAGTCAAAAAGAAAGAGGATCAGGGTAGGGAAGTGCCAATCATCCATGAATACAAAGTGTGGAAATGGTGTATAAACCTAGGGAAGGAAACCGAGGTGGGGAGAAAGAAAAGCAGTTGAGAACAGCTCATTGAGGAATACTAATTTTCTTCCTGACTTTCCACAGGCAAGCTTTTTAAAAATTTCTTTAACTTAGATAATTTGAGTCTCGTGGATGATAGTAGATAGAAAAGGGTACAAATGACCCCACCCTACCACATCACTACCATGCCTTCACTGCAGGCCCAGGATGAGTTATTTGTCGGATACTTTGCCCAGCTAATGTAATCCATAAATTGAAAAGTATAAAACTCATTGTGCTTGGGAAATTTAAAGTACAACTCACTGAAGGAATGTTTTAAAAATGGCTTTGAAATGAAATTGGCAATCATCTCTCACCTAAATCAGAGCTGAACTGTGTAAAATTGAATTTAAAATGTTTTCTATAAAATATGTTTATGTGATTAACGCCTTGAGGGGCCTCACACTTAAATCTTTCTCTTTGTTAGAAACTTGGAGGAAATAAAGAAAAAAAAAAAAGAGCATTGAGTAAATAAACATGGCATACAATAGATAAACTAGTACACTACAGATATTTTTGAAACAATCTCCAAGAAGGCACACCTAATACTTGAAATATTCATCTTATCTGGCCAGGATTTCTGTATTCACCTCATGCAATAAAACAATTCCATCTATCCTTTTGACCTCCACCCATGACTCTATCCTAGCATCTTACAAAGTGTTTTCCAGAGTACACTCTGCCAAAATGAAACTAATACTAATATTAATGCTAATGCTAATACAAATAATTATTTTTTATGCTTAGCTATGCTTTACTGAAGATTCTTTGCTTAACGTATTCTTTATTGGTGATTCATAATACACATTAACGTACAGTGTATTAAGTGCTCTAAGAAATCATCTGAAAGAAGCTAGTTTTTATAAAACTAAGAAGATTTAACTTATTTGACCATGGTATTTTTTGTTCCTTCTAGCACATATTAACAACTCATAGACTATACCTTGGGAATTTTTGACTTGTCATCAGTGCCACCAACTATCTCTTTTCATCCTCTTTTTAACTGGGAGAGTGAGGAAATGCAAGAAAAACAACTTTAGCAGTAAAGAAATGCAGTGAAAAGTCTGACACCCCCCCAAAGTATCTTTATCAGCTCCAGTCAAGTACTGTACGCAGACGTCTTCATGCTCTAAAATGATGAATCTACTAACAAGTAAGTAGAACTTTTCTTTTTTCTCCAAAGACAACTTGTTCATGAACTAAGAACACTATCAATCAACTCAATGGTGCAGAGACAGGGAACAAAGCAGCACTTCCACATTACTTACCTTAGGATATGGATACTGCTTTCCTTTGGGATACAGTGCTCCAGTAAACCGAGGGATAACCATATTAGGCACCAAGGAATCATTTATCATCAGGAATGCAAGCCTTTCTCCATCTGGTGACCACCAGTGGGCGATGTGAGAATGCAGAACTTCCTCTAGAATAAATGAGTGTTATTTGAAATGAACTGTAGAGATGTGGGCTCAGTGACCCACAAACATCTGTCCTTGAAATCTCTGTTGTACATATATGTTTTCTAGGTGGTATGTTGGATTTTTTCAACTTTAATGAGAATTCTCTATTTCCAAGTTACCACCCTTTGTTCCAGGAAAAGCAGATGTAGAGGGAGTAAAGAATGAAGCAGTGAAGTCAGGATTTCAACTATTGTCAGAAAAGCAAGCAGAGCACATGAAAGCAATATTAGAATAGAATGAAGGAGAACAGTGATTGAAGAGTGATATATGGCATAAAACTATATTCATGCTACCATTCATTCATGTTTGCATTTAAACATATCTCTATTCTTTCATCATCAAAAAAGTTGAGGACCCATTGGATTAATTAAACTATATTAGGCTCTATGGACACAGAATGAGGAATATACTGGATACCTTCCATATTACCCCAGATTCAATATCTAATTTCTATGCTTGTTTACTGGCCCCAGGAAGTTAACTTGTATGAACTACGTCAACAAGGCCCCAGAACTCTCTGGCCTCCAGTTGCATTTGCCCCTTTTATGGTACTTTGGCAAGGAACTAAAGGGAGGAGAGTAAAGTCAGGGTCTTCATCCTCCTGGCTCCCTCCTGCAAAGTCACTGCAGGCTGGCTGTGTGCTCTGAATTATGTCACTACTTTTGTCAGTGCCACCTCCTGCACACAATTATCTCCCTCTGTGTCAGGTAATGGCTCAGCTGCATGGCCTTAGGAGTGGGAATAGCTTGGCTGCTACCAGTCTACATTACAGCACTTTCCTTTCTGGTTCCCCTACACCTTCACCTTTGTAAATGATCCCTTCATAAATAAATCTTCCTTAAAGTATCTATGCTGAAAGGGCCAACTCTTTCCTTTAGGGACCTTGACTGATACAGAAGTTAATATCATCAGAAGACTCAGGATAGACCACCATAAAATTAGATTCTGGGATTAGGTTGGCAATATCTATGAATTTATAATAATCAATTTGAGGGGAGGGTGGGATTAGGGCATAGAAAATCCACAGCAAGGCATCATGATTAATCAATTGTCATGGGTGTAACATAGAATGAAATCCAGTTATAGGGGAAAGATGTTGGGAGGAAATATAATCACCATATAAAAATAATGGTGATTATAAATATCTTGGCATGGGTCCATTCTGACTCATGCATAGTACCTAATAGATGGCCAGCTGACCAAGGATATGGGAAGAGTGAAATCAGAAAATTAGTGGCTAGGAGGTTTAGGGAAAGGTAAGTCGATAGATTTGTCAGAAGAGTTAAACGTGAAAATGTGAAGACATTAGTGTCCAACACAATGTCCACCAGAGCACACCCATCGCTGAAGACTGAAGCTTTCAATAATCAGACAACATTACTGCCAGAAACATGCCAGTGAGCATCTTTCCTCAGCCCATGCCTATGCTTTATTTACTGACCATGAACGAAGTGGCCATGGTGCAAGAATAGAAGCTGTGCAAAGTCTCAGGAAAAGGGACTTTCTTTCATCAAGACCAATCTGGCTCCCACCATGACTGAGGGGCCAGCATGCCAATGGTGATGAATAACAGTGAGCCCTCAATATGTCACTTTTCCAACAGGATGCGCTGGCTTCCTGGTGGCAGGTGGATCACCTGGGGCCCCTTTCATTCACAAGAGCTATCATTTGTCTTCACAGAGATAGGCGCATATTCTGGGTGTGGATTTGCCTTTTCTGCCAGCAGTCCAACTGTCAGCCCTGTTATTCATGGACGTAGAGAATAATTTCTATGCTACTAGATAACCCATACTAAATCACCTCCAAACAGGAACTATTTAGTGGCAAAAAAAAAAAAGAAGAAGAAGAAGTATAAAGGGCTCAGAGCCATGGAATTCTCTGGTCTTGTCATGTTCCCCAATAGTTATAAGCACATGACTTGATAAGAGAGTAAATAGCTTGAAGTTGGGTGTCTTCCTACAGGGTGCAGTGTATTCCTGCTCCTTAGGGTGCTCAGATTGACAAACCAAGGGGTGGGCATGGCAGTGGCCTCTCTCACTCTCATAACAATAACCAACTGGACAAATTTCCCTTTTTGTCCCATGATACGAAGTGTGGTGGGTTGAAAGTCCTTTTGCCTAAGGGAGAAATGCAATAAGGAATGTAGTCACAATGTTATTACTTTGATTTGGAAGCTAAAACTCCCTCTGGCTATTTTAAGCTCATTATCCTTCTGGGGGTAGGGTGGGGGGAGAGGGTAGTAACAAGACAAGACAAAACAAAACAAAACAAAAACCCAGCAAATGCAGTCACTGTGCTGGGTCTAATGATTGCTCTCATCTACCAAGAAGAAAATGAGTCTTTGCTATACAAAGGAAGGCACCGAGGAATATATTTGTAACTCAGGGAATTCACAAGTACTCTTCTGCCAAATAGTCCTAGTCAATGAAAAACCGAAAATGCAGCTATCTAATAAACACAAGGATACAAAGGAATAGACTTGCTTTGGTTTGACCTACCAGAGAAGTGATCTGTCTATTAAAATGCTGACAAAAGGTAGGGAGAAAAGAAAAAGGGTAGGAGGAAAAGAAGCAGTAGCAAATTGGACTTCATGAGTCCCTCTTTTAGGGACACGAACTTTCTCTTTGAACAAAGAAGAAGAGCAGATGCTGAGGAATAAAAGGAGTGGCCTGTACACAATAAATGTCATTTGCCCTTCTAAATCTTTTCTCCATGCTTCCTTCTGCCCTAAAAAGCTGTCTCGTGTGCACTACATCAACAATGCATCCATGCTCTCTAACTTAGTTGGGTGTTGCCTATATAAAGTCTAGGCAAATCAGATGAAGGGATGAAATAAGAGCATGGAATTTATTTTCTTGTCTCCCAACCTGTGAAATAAGGGATCTGGCTGTTTCCCTCAACCCAAACTCACTGTTTCCATTAATGTGATAACTCTATAGAATTCCTTCCTTCTAGGTTCTGAGAACTGCTGCCTCCCCTTATCACTGCAGTGATAACGGATCAACTAATACTAGCCACAGGATACTGCATAATTCATTGATACTCCCTCCTCCCCAACCCCCTGTAATAAATGGCCTGTTCCTAGATAAAGCCTCCTTGATTTATTCTATTTTCAACATGACATTTTTTTTCCAGTTGTGACCCAGACCCTGATTTATATAAGAAACTTGCAAGTTGGCTAAGCAGACATGAGTTATACACATGCCACACTTGGGAGCAAAAATGCAGGTATGGTGCCAAATGAGTGTAAACGCTAAATCCTATGAGATTTCAAGCTACAGAGAGATGATGGTGGCTGGAGTCATTGCTTTTGTTTCTAAGATGTGGAATCTCTCCAAGGTGCTGAAGATGTGTGTACAAGAACTTCTCAAGGGTAAACATAGCCCAGATTTGAGAGCCCTTGTTCAACAAAAAACTAGATTATCATCCAGTTTTTATTTATTTTTGTGTGATTTCTTGCCTACATTTCTTCCCCTGAAAAAATGCTAAGATATCAAAATAATACATTCCAAGAGTTATGCACACTCAGATGGAAAAATAAAGCTACCTGGATTGAAAAGGAGATAACTCTAAGGATCTTTAATATGCATTTGCTTAAGAGTTACCTTAGAAGAGACACAAACCTCGTTATTTAAGTGCAACTATTGGGGACTTGTTTTCATGCAAAGAAACTTCCTGTGTTAATTATATTATATTATTTACAAATGATTTAGCTTTATAAATTGCATTCCATTACATTTCAGAGTTGGTTTGGCTCTTCATTGTTTTTATTACACAGATTTAGAATATTTTACTACAGAGCAGATGGAGTTTCCAACACATGCATTTTTTTATATCACAGACACTTAAAACATCAACAAAAAAACACTTATAGAAACCCAACAAATAAACGACTATTGTGTTCAGATTAACATGCTATTCTGAAAAGCAAACTGATTTTATCCATTTATAGTTTATTTTCTAATCCTAGTAAAAGGATTTCCTAAGGATGCTATGCAAGGCTTATGGACATACGTCTTCCCCCATTCTTTTCTCAATTTCAAAGTCAAGTTCATTGAAAGATTTGTCTACATTCATAACCTTCTCATTTCCTTTTTAGACTCCTATCCACTACAATGTAGTTCAACATTCAACTAAATTTGCTTTCATGGAGGTCATCGATGATATGGAAGTGAATCCATGGTAGCTTGCTTGGCCTCTGCAGACTCAGCACTGTGGATAACCCTGCCTTCTTTTGACATCCATGACTGCATCTTTTTTTTTTCTTATCTTTCACAATCCAGTTTCACTGGCACTTATTAGGAGTTTAATAAATATTTGTTGAATCAGTGAATGGATGGATAAATGTGACTTTGTATGTTCAAGAGAGAGCAAAAAATAAAATGAAAATAGATGTTTCCATTGTTCTCATTAATGAAAAAAGGAGTGATATGGTAACTTGTTGATAAGGATACTGTCCCATTTTTTCCATGTAGCCATCCTAGATTTCCCCTATTCCATCACAATCAGTTGTCTTTGTATTTCTATTTAACAAGATTCTGACTGTTCCTTATATAAGTTGTTAACATGTTTCTCACTGCACTACGCTGGAAAAACCCAAAATATAGAAATACTTATTTCTCATTGCATTGCCTGGCAAATGTAGGTGCTCAATAACTATTGGATTGAGATTTAAAGAAGAATCCCTTAAAAATGTGAGATTCTAAAATATCTCTTTAAATCATTTAGGCCCATGAGATCCACTTTTCTATATGTCTGAATAATTTGAAATGACAGTCATTTTTTTCTCTCTAGTTGTTAGATTAATGCTTAATGGTCATCTTCAAAGACTTGAACTTGGCAACTGTCACCATTACTTTTACTTTCTTGATCAAAATTTTGATTTTATATCTTATTTCAGTAAGTTGCCATGGTAAATACTCCAATTTATATGAAATAATTTCAGACATGCTTCATGAGAGTTATATTTTAAATTCTCCTTCATTTTGAAAATTTTATTTTCTTCTGAACTTCACTAAGCCTTTAAAATGCATTATGTTTTATATGCTTTTACTTTCCTTAGGAGATGAATAATATTCAAAATAGAGACAAAAAACCTTTAAATACTGACACTTTTAAGACTTTTGAAGATTCACAATCCGTTAACAATATGATATTTTTGGTAGAGAACAATATCCACAGTTAGAGAGTGGCTGTGTCCTAAAAAAGAATGAAACATGCCCTTAAAAATTGCCATAAAGCTCTCTAATTCCTTTTATGTGGCTCCTTTTCTCTCATTTATTTTTTCTTTTTTTTTTTCCTATGACATTTATAGAAGGTAAATTTCAATCAATAAGAAAAAGAAGTGGCAATGTTATGTGTTGGTTTCTGAGTCTCCCACCCATGCTAATTTAGATTGTATGTGATTTCTGTAAAGTAATGAAAAGGAAATCTCTATACCAGAGTATCATACCCATAGTGTGGAGGTCATATGAGGTCCCCAGCATCTGTCACTCCTTAAAACTGATTTCCTTGATAAGGTCCCTTCTCTTGGAAAGGGAGCAAGAATTGGAGTCTGTGTGTTCTGATTCGAATCTGTTATATACCCCATAAAAGACTATGCTCTTTTAATCCAGTCTCGTGCGGGAAGACCTATTTGAGTGGGATCTTTTGATTAGATTGTTTCCATGAAGATGTGACTATGCCCATTCAAGATGCATCTTAGTTACTTTATTGGAGTCCTTAAGAGAGCTGAGGGGCGGCAGGGAGCGGGCGGGAGTGCACTCAGAGCTGACACAGACCCAGATCCTTGGAGATGCAGACAGAAGGATGTTTGGAGATGTTAAGCTAAGAGATGAAGCCCACAGTTTGACCTGGAGAAGCTATAAGAGGACCCCCAGATGTTTAGAGAGAGAAGCCCTAGGAGAAACAAGTAAGCATGCACAGGGTCTGAGAGAGAGAAGCTCAGACAGAAATCCAGAAACATTTTGTAGAAAGCAACAGAAACCAGAAGCTAACCCTGGGAGAGGTCAGCAGACTCTGGCCATGTGCCTTCCCATATGACAAAGGAACCCCAGATGCCCTGGCCTTTCTTCAGAGAAGATATTGTCCTACTGATGCCTTAACTGGGACATGTTCATAGCCTTAGAACTGTAAATTTGTGAACTAATAAACCCCCACTGTAAAAGCCAATCCATTTCTGGTATTTTGCATTCTGGCAGCTTTAGCAACAGGGAACACAGTGCCTTTGATGGATGAAACGGAACAGTGAACTCTGTGATGGCTCAGACCTGATAATGTGTGCTGTCCTTTAGGCACCAAAAAAACGCAATCGACTATGGCAGGCAGAAAAGACTGGAGACTATGCACTAGCTTGGGAGGCAGAAATCACACATGCAAATACTGGCTGTGCTACTCACTAGCCCTGAGGCCAAGACCAAGTCAGTTGGTCCTTCCTGAATCCTGGTTTCCTTGTTGAGTAAGTGATTAGATGTATCAGTGTTGTTAGGGTTAAATGACAAAGCACAGGTACAATTTCCTACCACACCTGGAACATAAGAGCCAAAGAACTGAGTTTAATCTGAATGGCAACAACTATAATTTTCCATTATGGATTCAATAACTGATTTGTCTCCTTTGGAATATGTCCAAACTGCAGTATCATTACAGAGATGGTTTTTGGTTTTTACTTGTTTATCCTCCCTCCATCACACCGAGTTCACTCCCAGCCCAAATACGTAGATTTTAATTCTCCATTAAGAAAATTACCTTAGGTACCAGATAATGGTCTCTATTTCTTTTCTTAAAATTTCCATAAAGATGTAATGCCCATAACCCCTATGAAGCATTCCCAATAAGGCACAGACCCAAGTCATCTTGATCTGTCATCCAATTAGCAAAATAGGCACATTCTACATTGAATATACCCCCAGCTGGCTTAAAAATTTAAGTACATTGATGTTAAGAATCATATTCTGGCACCCAATGTAGCACGCCAGCACACTTTGATGTGCCATATTCCCAATAAATTATTTCACTGTTCCCTGAAATCCACTATTCCTTGTGAATATTGCCCCCTATGTTTGCCTCCACTATTTACTAGTGACCCAGACCAGAAACTTCTCATCCACCCTATCCATTTGGTCACTAAGCTTGATCTACTTTATTGCCTCATCAACTTCAGAATCTACCCTCCTTCTTACTGCTTTCACTCTAGTTTTATTACTCATTATGTCTTTATAAAACATAGAAGAAGGCTCTGTGGGTCTTTCCCCTATTAGATCCCAGCTTCATACTGCAGCCAAAAATGGCCTATTTATACAGAAGGTCTCATTTCATCACTCCCTTACTTGAAAAGCTCTACTAATTTCCCCATTTACTAGTGGAAAATAACTGAAATCTAAGATCACTGTTAGGGGTCACCATCACTTGGTTCTTGCTGCCTTCCTTTATTTTAAATTTTATGCCTCAATAATATCAGATTGTAGTTTCCTGAAAATACATGGTGCTATTTAGCCCTTGGTGCTTTAGCAGGCTGTTAACCTCTGCTTGGATTTCCCTTCCAAATTTCTCCTCACGTACAACATTCCTCCTTTAAAGAAAACATAAACAAATCCCTGGAATGGGCTAAGTGTCACCCCTCTGTTGTTTGGTAGAACCAGGTGTTTACTGTGATTTGACTTTGACTTCCTACCTTTCTGCACTGGCATATTCTTTCTTAACCCATTTGGGCCCCTCACAATACCAACAACATTGTGTGTAGACAAAGGGCATCTTTTAGTCTCCATGCTCCTCTAGCAAGGGCCATCAGTTAGCTACTGTTATCTAGATTTCCAGGACTAATGGGTTTCAAGTTCTCCACCTGTTTCTTCAATTCAAAGGGCTATCCCATGCCCCTCCAATAATTTACTGTGTTAAAATATGAAAGCCAGAGTTAGCTTCTGGTACTCTCAACCAAAGAATCATACTTCTCTATTTGTGTATTTCTTTTTTACACTTTCATGCCATACTTATTGTTATTCCCATAGTAGCTACTACCACTCCTCAGAATAAATCTAGTCTCTTAAATACTTTATTATTTGATACTGGCATGTGCAAAAATAAATTATAGATATAAATATAAATACACACATACATACATGCAAAGCTCAAGGGCTACCCCATTTCTCCCTTAGTAAAATAGCCTCACCAAACATGATATTCCACTTGAAAGTAAGGTTCTGAGGGTAGTACTTTGTTTTGAAGAGTACCTGGAACATAATAGTCTTTCAATGATATCTTTTGAATAAAAAAATTGAATGAATGGATGAATGATCTCAGTGAGTCACTCTTCTTATAGACATTAAGAAAACTGACTCTGAGGCTGAAAGTTTGTATTTGCAAATTTTGCTGTAGAAGTGAAACTGTTTTTTTGGATGAAACTTAGCTTTATAATTTGTAATCACATAGACTGATTTAGTTTAAATTTTAACAGATTTTGTCAAGTTCATTCGCAGCACCTTTAAACTAGGTAGTAAAATCAAGCTTTGAGCCTTTCCCAGGCAACCTGTACTCAGAACTCAGTTGACAACTGGTACACCATCAAAACCAGATAAAGGTTTTTATCATCTGGTTTATTTTTATATTCTCACCTTTTACTAAAACTCAATTCAATAGCTATTGCAAACAACTCTTCAGGTGGGTTTTATTTTTCTCCTTATATAATGGCTTTTAAATGTGACAGAATGTTCCTAATGGGAGCAATTCAAATCACGTGCCTTTGATGCATTTTTTGAACAGTGTAGGCTCTTTGTTTTTTCTGTTCCAGAGAAAGAGAAAAAACAAATATCTAATTCCAAAGTGATGTAAGGCCACCATTCTCTTTCATTAGTTAAGCATCATCTAAAAGTAAAATCTCTCTTGCCTTATAAGTAGAATCATATAAGTAGATGTAAATCACAACCAGTGGAAATATGAACACATACAAAGATATGAAAGCATGAAGACAATTTTGAAAGGAAATGAGGAGAAGAAATAGGGCTATAGTTATTGTTCTGGAATGAATTGCCTTTTCTTGTAGATTTTGTATAAAAATATGTCATTTGTATTCTTTTGGAACCAAATTTGTTCAACTCACCTTCATATAACCAGTCAGCAATACCATTAAAGATAATTCCTTCTTTTCCAGAAGATGTCAGTCGCAATGAACTGCTCTTTATATCAGGTTGATAGTAGATATTATTTTCAAAAATATATATCTGGATCAGGAAACATGTGAAGCAAAGAAACAAAAAATTCAACATTTTAAGATGACTTTTTTAACACTCGTATTATAGAATGATAGCTGAATAGCTAAGTATCTTATTATTTATGGTTCTCTGTTAGTTTTTATTTAAAGCATATGTTTGTATTTTTTTCAGTTATTAATGGTTGTTTCTTACTTATCAATATCAAGTAATCATTTGGAAATTACATGGCACTTGGTATTGATGCTTTAAAATTCATATTTTCAGCAAAAATAGCTCTCCTGTCTTCTAATTCTAGTATTAGTAGTGGTCAAAGGAGATTAACAGGATTAACAAGGGAACAAAAATGACATTTACTGCTTTCACGTTGGTTAACAAGTTTTCAAGTGAGAATATGAAACAGGAAATGAGCTTATAACTGAGAGTATGGATATTACACATAGGCAAAAACGTGAAAACTCTCACTGGATGGATGTTGGATTTGATGACTTTCACAGTCTCTGGGAAAAAATATTGACTGTATACTAACAATCTAAAGCTTAAGCTTTACATCTTTTGTATACTACCTTCTTTGCCTTTTGCAAACAGTAGACAAAATGGGCACACGAATTCTTCCTCATCTGGAGGGAATCGCTTTTCTGTGCCTTACTTTCTACTAGGACTTGTGAATAAGAGGCAGGTCCTTTACTCCCAGGCTACTCAAGCACACAGAACAGTTATTACAAGTGTGGAGGCGGGGAGGGTCTTCACCCAAAGTCACATGGTCCCAAATCCCTCTGCTTTCCAAAGGCTACAAACTCCGAGTCAAAAGAATTAATAAAACCTCCACGACTTCAGCAGCTGTATAAATTATCTCAAACTATTGACCAGTAATTACATTTATATTTGAAGAACAGCTTGGATGTTATTCAGAATCTATATGAAACTGACATCTGCTTCAATGTAAAAGAAGAAGAATATGGAGTCAGAATTTTAATGCCATTCTCCTGAAAGCTGAATACCAGGAAACCAACACAAGATCCTTTTATGTGCATAAACAATTAATGGTGCTGCCTCCACAATAATATAATTTTATAGTTTCCTAACCCCTTTTCAATTATTAAGATGTTTCCTTAAATTATATTTGTTTCAAATAATAATCATAAACTCTAACTTCTACCTTGACAGTTTGAGAGTTACAAGTATTTCTAGGTACTATCTGGGCAACTTGATGAAACTAAACTTGATCCAAATGCCAATTATTAAGGGGTGCAACTGGATTTAAATCACACTGAAAATACGAAAACATTAATGTTAATATCTGAGTTTTACTAATTAAACCTATCGCACTATTTTGATGCCATTAATAAATTCTTTCAATAAGCCACCTAAATAGTATAACAAGTAGAAAAGGATAGCTATTTGACCATTTAACTCTTTCTTTATAGAGCCAGCCAACTACCCAGTTCTTTAAAATCAATGGCCTTAATATTCCATAAAACAATTTAAAATCGGTAAAGTCACCACAAAGAGAACAGGCGGGCAACTGTAATATTATGTGCTGAATCATGCCAATTTAAGAAATATGTAATCAATGGTTTCCACAAATTAGAGCTGTCGATGTATTAGTCAATATTGCTGATTCTAAGTGATGGGATACAATATGTGCCACTGTTGAACAGGAGCTTTAGGGGCCAATTTCCAGTTTGCCACCTTCCCTACCCCTGGTCATGGCCCCCAGCTCTGCTCCAGATGGTGGGGATGCAGCAGGCTACTGTCTTGGGTGGGGAGCCACAGGGCAGCATCCGTGAGCCAACTTGTGATGCGCATGTAAACATCTGATGTAATAAAGCCATTAAGGTTTTGGAGTTGAGAGTAATCATGACATAAACTCACTTTGACTGATTCATCCAATGATGAAAGCTGATTCAAACATATACTAGCAACACTGTCACAAAGTTTTAACAATGTCACATTGTTTGAACAAAGGAAAATTACTATAAAATAAAATAGGAATATAATTGAACACTAGATCTATTATAGCTGAAATATCACTGAAAAACCATTCTACCTTCACTGATTTGAATAACTGTCATGAAAATTTTAAATTACAAAACTGTGAAACATTTCAAAATTCCCATCCATTGTAATAGTGTCAGAGGATTTGCAAAGTTACAGTAGAATTGGGATAGTATTGAGCTGCCTTTGACTGTGCCTTGCTTTCTTGGAAACATTTTACTTAAGAAACTATCATAGATAACACCTATTGGTGGCAGGGATGTGGTGAAAGAGGTTCTTTCCCAGACTGAATACAAAAATATGGAGCATTATGGTCATTTGTGAAGACAATATGGCAGTTGAAAACAAAACATATTCCATCTCAACAGGATTCCCAAACATGGGTCCTTTGTCCTGTAGAAATAAAAGCAACCACATGTATGGAACAATGGAGAGTGACGTCTATTTCAGCACTGTTCATAATGCCCAAACAGGAGAATCAAAGAGAAAACCCATCATGGGTAAGTGCCTGAATGGACTGTGATTCATCCACACAATGTAATGACATAGAGGCTTTGAAGAGAATATATTGGTGCCATATGAGTTGAATTAGAGGGGTTTTACTGCAACAGTGATGAGTGACAAAAGTAAGATGCAGAAAAACAATAAGCTCAATGCGAACTCATTTTTGTGCAATGACAGTACTCATACAACAAACTTAGACTAGCAGGATTCTCACCAGCACATATATATGGGATATCATCTATTGGTGCTCCACAGTCTTTTATTACCCGAGTGGGTAGTCACCTGAAATCTACATTTCCAAGACTCCCTTGCAAACTATATTTTCAAGGCTTTTCTGCTACATGGGTCATGGTCACATTCTGACAAATCAGGAAGGGAGGGATTGGAAGCTTTTCTGCATCTGGCAGTGGCACCAACAGCTTCAGTAACAGTGGCTCATTGGCAGTGTGACAGTTAAGGTAGCACAGCTGCTTGGTTCTGGGGATCTCTACTTCAGCCCCTCCAGCCTTTCCAACATAGATTGTGTCTTGATTTGCCAGGGCTACTATGAAAAATATCACAACCTGTTTGACTCAAGCAACAGGAATTTACTGTCTCACAATTTTGGAGGCTGGAAGTCCAAAACTGAGACACCAACAGGACATGCTTTCCTAGAGGTCCGTAGCATTCTGGCAGGGGATCGCAGCCTCCTTTATACGGCTGTCTGTCTCCTTGGTCTCTTCCTGTGGCTTAGTTTTGTGTCCAAATTTCCTTTGTTTATAAGGACTCTGGTCAGACTGGGTTAAGGCCAAACTGTGTCAGTTTTGTTTCATCTCAATAGGATCATCAAAGATTCATTTACAAATGAGCTTGCAGGACCAGAGTTTAGGACTTGATTGTGTCTTTTAGGGGACATGACTCAATCCCCAAAAGTCTGTAAAAATTATCTACATTAACTCCCTTCTATTTGAAATAGTTAAGATGATTTCTGTTTTCCTGACAGGAAACTCTTACTCTGTGTGTACAAGTGTGTGAGTATAGTATTAGCTAAATGCGGGAAGACTGTAGAAAGATATGGGCTTGCATTTAATATGGATGTATGTGTTGAAGGGTTTATGTACAGTGTAAAGGGTAGTGGAAAAGCAAGTAGTCAAGCAGAAAAGACTAGGAAAATGCACTGAAAAAGATTTGATCACATTTATGCTTACATGTAAATTATATGTTTATGTATCAATAACTAGAAACATTAATTTGAGTGATAATGAAAAATGATGTTGATACAGATATTACGCTGGCATGTGACTACTTAGTACATGCTTAATTATTTTTTTTTCTTTAAAACTAATGATAAAAAGATTTTTTTTTTTAATTTAGAGCAGGCATTTTTCATCCTTTCCTCTATCCACATTTTTGGACTGGATAATTCTTCACTGTGGAGGATGTCTTATGCACTGTAGGATGCTTAGCAGCATCCTTTGCCTCTATGTACAACATGCCAGTAGCACCCCTCAGAATTTCAATGACCAAAACTGTCTCCTTACACTGTCAAATATCTTCTGGGGACAACATCTCCCCCAGTTGAGAATTACTGATATAGAGGGTAATAAGTTTTTTGCATGTTCATGCTCAGTAAATGAAATAATTTAGTTTTGTTCCCCAAGCCTTTAAGAGCCAGCTTGCAGTCTGTTGTTTCAAAGTGCTGTGTTAAGATCCCTGGAGTTACAAAGATTTCTAACACACTGACCCCATTGTCAAGAAGATTAAACTAATTTTATGTGAGAGACAGGTAATAACACCTTTACAACCCAAGAAAGACACAGCACATAATTTAAGGCTTAGCCACGAGTTCCAGAGATGGAGTGGGAAAGTTGATTCATGAAGGCTTCTGAAAGGTAACTGAGAGCTTTAAATAGTTTATGAACAGGTGAGCTATTTGATCTGTTTTAGTAAAATATTTAGGAAAATAATCGATGGAAATTAAAAAATGGATAGTAGAAATGAGAGACTTCTGGCAGAAAGATCATTCAATTATGCTGCTTAATAGGAGCGATGGTTGTCAAAATGGAAGGAATATTCCTAACATTGGACATCCTGTTTATATTTAAGAAGTTTGCTAACTCTGATGACAATCTTGCAGTATCTTTCTCTTGGGTGCTTCTCAGCTTCATCAGTCAGAGATGATCTTTCCATCTTTTCTTACTCTGGTTGCATATCTCTCAAATCCATTGCAGTTGTTACCTTTTGTCACACTCTAATGGAACTTGAGCATCCAGACAACCATCTTCAGCCCCCAGCCTTAGTTTGAGGATGCTATCTTTGGCTCCTTTTGTCTGCAGGTACCTCAACCATAACCTCCACCATAGCCCTGGCCTAACACTGGCCACAAAATTTGCGTGGAACTTGTGGCTTTTTGTGAAAGGAATGGATTTTTGTTTTCGGACATGCCGGCTTATCAATTTGTTAAAGAGTATCTGTTAAGGTAAACCAAATATTGATTAAAATGTGTTTAATATTATTTTGGAAATAATTCAGGACACACGTGAAGATTTTGCAATATTTAAGAGCAACTACTAGGGACAGAGGTTGTTATTGTTCAATAAATGAGAAAGTTTCATTAGAAAAATAGAATTAAAACATATAATTATGTATCTAATTATTGTTTAACAAGAGAATAAAATATTTTGTAAGAATAAGCCACCTTGAACTCCATCATGTACATAAGCTGTTGCAAGATGCTAAAAATTAATAAATAAAAATGTTTGACTTATTTAAAGTATATTCCTTAATGGCTTTGATTCCATTGACTACTGAAGAAAATTTTTATCCTATAAGCTATATGCTACATTTCAGTACAGGAAACATTTGGAAGAACAACTTTTTAAAGACTTGAAGCAAAAACTTATAAATTAAAATGTTATTTTGATTTATGTAATTCAGAGTCCTTTGATAATATGAAAGAATATAAACAAACAAAAACATCAAGGAGTTTGGTTTTATAATCAGATTGGCTAAAATGAAAAAGAGAAACAATGATAAGTGTTGCCATGGATGTGAAATGCCTGGAACACTACCCACTGCTGATGGGAGAGTAAATTGGGATAACCGCTTTGGAAATCTCTTTAACAGTTTTTATTAAAGCAGAACATATGCATAGCAGTATGATTCAGCAACTACACTCAAATACAAATGTGTAAACACAAAGACACAGAAATACACACACATATAAACACATGTGCAAATCAAAAGACATATACAAAGATGCTCCAAAACAGAGCTATTTATAATAGCCAATAATGACATTAGAAGTCAGGCTAATGATTATCCTTGGAGGGGTTTAGTGCCTGGAAGAGGTCATAAATGGGGGCTTCTGGGGTGTGAGAAGCATTCCACTACTGTTCTGGGAGCCAGGAACAAGGTAGTGTTCACAAGTATCATTGAGCTGATATTTGTGGTTTGCATACTTTGCTGCATGTATGTTAATCATCAATAAAAGGCTGTAACATGTTTTAAAAAACGTGTACTGGCAATCACAATTCATTTAAATGTTACCATAAAGAGTTTATCAATCTTTCACTGAAAGCCACAGTTCAGCATTTACCTTTTTATAAAATTCTGTTTCCTTTATTTGCTAGAATGTAATAAATCGGGTTGTCCATTTTGTCTAATGCAAAGTAAAGCTATGAGCACAACTTAAATAGTTTGATTACCTCTGACCTTTTGGCCTTGAATAAATCTCTCTGTTGGTTATAGAGCACTGCTTTCATTTCTCTGCAGGACCATCACTGGGGTATAGAACAACTCATTCAAATCACTCATGTCACCTGTGCATGGGTACCTGGCACTCTAGAAATAGAACTACTATTAGAGAACTCTCATCCCTTGACATTTGCAATTATTCATATCTGGGAGACCTTTCAAAAAGTTCTTGTTTCTTAAAATCTTTACAAAAAATTATGCATTTTCAAAGAGGTGAAATATATCCCTTTGTTTTAAAATTCATGATTGCATAAGTCACTTCACAGTCTCAGTGTCCTGTGTTTCATCCATGCTTAGAAGATAAATGGCTACCAAACAAAAGAGCAATGCCAACCAATGAAATGCAGTAGCTGACTATCTCTTGGCTATGTCAGGCCATAAGACTCATTTATCAGAAGAGAAGGCCTATTAATGAATAGACCATTTTGATAATTCAAAATAAATGTGTATGGACTCCAAGAAATAAAATGGGACCCATGGAATACCAGCAGTTATCAGCATTATTGTTATTACGAAAAAATGTTAGTGCTAGGAGAATAGCCTTCTCTAGTCAGTCTCCTCTCCTGCCCAACCTTCCTCTCTTTCATTCTCCCTTCACCATTCCATCTTTTTGCATTGCTTTGCTTCCTTTACTCCTCAGTTATAAACCAAATATGTGCTGGATGCCATCTATATTACTAGGCACTATGCTAAGCCCTGGGAACATAAAGGCAAAAAAGAAAAGACAAGATCGTATGGTCCAATGGGATCACCTGACACAAGCAGCAGCACATACAAATTCCTATAACAGGAGGGACACTGAATTCATTGATTGCAAAATGTTACTGCCTAAAAAGAGTCATGACAGTAGAACTTAAAATAGAACATGAAAATGAAAACAAGGTTTTGATACTGGGTAAAAATATAGAAAACAAGATGTAAGATACATAGAGCAAGGAAATAATAAAATAAATGACAACTTTTAAATTTGAAAGAAAACTTTATTCATGGCCCTCTGGAAAAATGGACTTTATATGAGAGAGATGAAATCTAATCCTGGGAATATCAATTATTCTTCATCAATTTCTGGGCAAGTAAGTTACTTCATCTCTCTGAATCTCAATTTCTTCATCTTTAAAGGAGCAAGATTAATACTTTTCAAGGCGGTCTCCAGAATTAAAGAAACGGAAATCAGATAATGGATATTGGCCTAGGTACCTATACACAGATGTCTAAAATTTAAGTTAAAATTAATTGAAGCTAGTAATGAGTAATTGGCAACAAAAAAAATATTAATCTGTGGAGAGGTAAAAACTTGTACCCAATTATCCTGAAAAGAAGCGTAAGCATTTGAAAATGGTGAATAAATTATTTCCCCCATGTTCCTATGTCAGCCACATAGTCTACATCTTTTCTAATTTGGCCACTCAACATCTGACTCCACATTCTATTTTGGAAAAATACGTGATTATTGGTTGAAAGTAAAGCCCGGTTTCCAATTTTAAAGACAAAGAGCTAGATAAAACTTCCCCTACATCAGGCCTACTTGGGACTCTGAATCTTGAACAAATAAAGTTGCAGATGAGAGATTATTCATGACAGCAGCAGCGGAACCTCAGGGTAAGTGCCCAGGAATGGAGCTGCCTGTCATAGGATCCTCACTGGATGCTCATGTAGCATGCATATTCCCATGTTTAACAATGCCTGGCCCCTCATGGTGTCTGCTAATCTCCCATCCCTGGACCTCCAACCTCCCCAATGATTCTGAGAGCTTCCAGCTATCTTTTCAATAGATTCAGCTGAAGTGAACCTGAGTCCATTTCTGTTGCTCACTCCCAGGAATTCTTATTGGCAGCTGGAATACAGCAATTTAACCTTCAAATCCTCATGGGTAAGAAAGCCCTTGCCTTTCATTTCTGATGTGGGTGAGCTGAATTTTCCTTCTACTTTCTTGTTTCCAGCTAGCTCTTCTCCCTCTCATCCATTCAAATATTTGCAAAAAGCATGCTGCATGTGTGCTTTCTTTCCCCTTTGATGTTAAAATACTTTGTTTTCACATTTGTAGTTTAACTTCTTTTATTTCAAAAGAGGACTCCAGAATTCTTAAAAGAGATTCCATCAAGGAGGGTAGAGGGAGACTAGAAAAATTTCGCATATGCTTATCAATGGGTTTGTGCCTAATACTTTCCAGTTTATGGGCATGCTGATAAGAAAACAAATTGAAAAAGCAGGAGGTGGAACCAGCCTTGGCTATCTCCCATGCACATTTTCTCCATAGCTCTTTAGCCTTTATTCCACTTCATACCATTTCAAGGCATCTTTGGCCACAAATGAAGAAATATTGTTTTATTTGAAATACAGAAACAGCCAAACATTTTTACTTTATCCATCAAAAATCCTAGATACCAATAAAAAAAAATAGAGAAAAGAGGGACCTAATGACAAAATGATTTCATGTTCAGAATTAATTTGTTTATTCTAGTTAATGTTCTTATGAACTTAATTTAACTAAAGCAATGATGAACTGAGGATGGGGGTCATTTAAATCCAAGTATAGATAGTGACCCAGAAAAAAAAGAACCTTTGGGTATTTCCTTGGGTTCCCTCCCCCATACCCCAAGAGGATCTATATAAATTACTATGTCCAGGCCTTAGCTGTCTAATGCAATGTGGTATGAGTACACTCTCCTTATGATGTACATGTCAGACTCTAATAACCTTTCATTTTGCAAAAGAGTATTTAAAACAATTATTTCTGAGTCTTAGTAAGTCAACTTTGCTTATTTGTAACAGATTATTCACTGCTCTCCTTCCCTTCATTTCTTCTTACTCACATCCAAAATAATGTAATGTATAATCCAATATAATGATCATGTTGACAAAAGAGAATCATGCCAGTATTTTGACTATGATGCTGCCCAATTAAAAAAGCTGTTTACAACTCTACATTCTGAAGGTTAAAGATCAAACCATTCAGACTTAAATTTTAAGTAAGGTGTACTATTTAGGACTTACATATTAATCCACCTATAAAGACATCATCTGCTTAGCAAATCTTATCCATGTGCCATTGTGTAAATATGGCTTTATATATGTTTTTGCTTTACTTGCTTCTTACTTGGAGATGACATTGACCTCTGTTCTAGTTTGCTAATGCTGCTGGAATGCAAAACACCAGACATGGATCGGCTTTTATAAAGGGGGTTTATTTGGTTACACAGTTACAGTCTTAAGGCCATATAGTGTCCAAGGTAACACATCAGCAATGGGGTGCCTTCACTGGAGAATGGCCAGTGGTGTCCGGAAAACCTCTGTTAGGTGGGAAGGCACGTGGCTGGCGTCTGCTCCAAAGTTCTGGTTTCAAAATGGCTTTCTCCCAGGACGTTCCACTTTAAGCTGCAGTTCCTCAAAAATGTCACTCTTAGTTGCTCTTAGGGTGCTTGTCCTCTGTTAGCTTCTCCAGAGTAAGAGTCTGCTTTCAACGGCCGTCTTCAAACTGTCTCTCATCTGCAGCTACTTTCTCAGCTTCTGTGCAGTCTTCAAAGTGTCCCTCTTGGCTGTAGCTCCTCTTCAAAATGTCACTTTCAGCTACACCAAGTTCCTTCTGTTTGTCAGCTCATTTATATGGCTCCAGTGATTTAATTTAGACCCACCCTGAATGGGTGGGGTAACACCTCCATGGAAATTATCCAATCAGTCATCAGCCACAGTTGGGTGGGTCGCATCTCCATGGAAACACTCAAAAAATTACAATCTAATTAACACTGATACAACTGCCCACACAAGATTACATCAAAGACAATGGCATTTTGGGGGACACAATACATTCAGACTAGCACAACCCCCAAAATAGAAAAACCTAGTTTGGACAGAACAGTTATATAGATTTCTTGGTGAAACAGCACTTTTGCCAAATGCTAATACCAGATAATATTGTAAGTTTCAAAGACTTTATTTTTTACAAAAGTAAAATTATAGGAGGATCTAAGATGGTGGCATAGAGAGGAGCAGAAGCTAAGTAGTACCCCTGGAACAACTAAAAAAACACAGAAACAACTAGTAAATAGTCCAGAATAACTGCGGGGGGACAAACGTGACCATCCACTCATCATACACCAACCTCAATTGGGAGGAATGCCTGAGAATACAGCATAAAATCTGTAAGTAAAAACTGTGGATCCAAGTCGGGAGACCCCTCCCACCAAAGCCCAAGCTGCAAAGCCTTGTGGTGCCAGAGAGAAGCTTTCTCCCAGCAAGCGAATATAGCTCAGCTGAGCTCCAACTGGGGTTTTAATTAGCAAGTGTGAACTGCTGACTACGAGGTATGAATCCCCAACAAGCAGACAGAGGCTTTGGGTGATGACTGACCTTGCAGAGCCAGAGGGTCACCTCAGACTAGCTCTGAAGGGGACTCTCTGTTCCTTTTTTGACTCAGTGGAGAAAGCCTCAGCCATTTTCAGTTCCCAGTGCTGTGACCCAGACAAGGATATAGCACAGGCAGAGAGACCACTGAAATGCTAATGACCTCCCCCCAGGGGGTCTATCTTCTCTAAGAGGAAAGGGGTAGGGCCCAGCTCTATTACCTCCCTTTCATTCAGAACTTGGGGAAAAATAGCCACACCTCCCTACACCAGTCAAGAATTATAGGCTAACAGGCACTACCTGCTGGGCAGAAAAGCACAGTGACTGGAGGCATCATAGGATGTATGAATTTTCTAAGACACACCCTCAGGGAAACTGGATATTGAAAATGTCTTCCTTCAGGGACCTGAGACCATTCTGGTCTGGGAGGCCTGATTGGGGAAACCAAGGAAACCATGCCTAGACAACACAAAACTGCAACCTACACCAAGAAAAATGAGGTTATGGCCTGGTCAGGGGAACAAACTTGCACTTCAACTGTGATGCAGGAATTGAAACAACTAATAATAAGTCAATTCAAAAAGTTTAGGGAAGATATGGTGGAAGAGCTGAACCATAAAATGAAAACACAGGATGTACATAAGGTAGAAATTGAAAGTTCAAAAAACCAACTGGCGGAATCTATGGAAATGAAAGGCACAGAACAAGAGATGAAAGGCACAGTGGAAACACACAACAGCAGATCTCAAGAAGCAGAAGAAAACACTCAGGAACTGGAGAACAAGGCATCTGAAAGCCTACACACAAAAGAACAGATAGAGAAAAGAATGGAAAAATATGAGCAATGTCTCCGGGAATTTAAAGACAAAATGAAAAGCAAGAATTTAGGTGTCATTGGTGTCCCAGTAGGAGAAGAGGAGGGAAAAGGGACAGAAGCAATAATAGAGGAAATAATCAATGAAAATTTCCCATCTCTTATGAAAGACATAAAATTACGGATCCAAGAAGTGCAGCGTACCCCAAACAGAATAGATCCGAATAGGCCTATGCCAAGACACTTAATAAGCAGATTATCAAACATCAAAGATAAAGAGAGAATCCTAAAAGCAGGAAGAGAAAAGTGATCTATTACATATAAAGGAAGCTTGATAAGACTATGTGTGGATTTCTTAATAGAAACCATGGAGGCAAGAAGGAAGTGGGGTGATATATTTAAGATACTGAAAGAGAAAAAACACCAGCCAAGAATCCAGTATCCGGCAAAACTATCCTTCAGATATGAGGGAAAGCTTAAAACATTCTCTGACAGACAATGACAGAGTTTGTGAACAAGATACCTGCTCTACAGGAAACACTAAAGGAAGCACTGCAGACAGAAAGGAAAAGACAGGAGTGAGAGATTTGGGAAAACAATTTTGGGAGATAGTAGCACAGCAATGTAAGTACACTGAATAAAGATGACTGTGAATATGGTTGAAAGAGGAAGGCTGGGACCATGTGGGACACCAGAACAAAAGACGAACGATAAAGACTGGGACTGTGTAACTCAGGGAAACCTACAGCGTGCTCAACAATTACAGTAAAAGGTACAAATACATTTTTTTTTAATCATCATTTTATTGAGATATATTCACATACCACGCAGTCATACAAAACAAATTGTACTTTCGATTGTTTACAGTACCATTACATAGTTGTACATTCATCACCTAAATCAATTCCTGACACCTTCATTAGCACACACACACAAATAACAAGAATAATAATTAGAGTAAAAAAGAGCAATTGAAGTAAAAAAGAACACTGGGTACCTTTGTCTGTTTGTTTCCTACCCCTACTTTTCTACACATCCATCCATAAACTAGACAAAGTGGAGTTTGGTCCTTTTGGCTTTCCCAATCCCATTGTCACCCCTCATAAGCTACATTTTTATACAACTGTCTTCGAGATTCATGGGCTCTGGGTTGTAGCTTGATAGTTTCAGGTATCCACCACCAGCTACCCCAATTCTTTAGAACCTAAAAAGGGTTGTCTAAAGTGTGCGTAAGAGTGCCCACCAGAGTGATCTCTCGGCTCGTTTTGGAATCTCTCTGCCACTGAAGCTTATTTCATTTCCTTTCACATCCCCCTTTTGGTCAAGAAGATGTTCTCCGTCCCACGATGCCGGGTCTACATTCCTCCCCGGGAGTCATATTCCACGTTGCCAGGGAGATTCACTCCCCTGGGTGTCTGATCCCACGTAGGGGGGAGGGCAGTGATTTCACCTTTCAAGTTGGCTTAGCCAGAGAGAGAGGGCCACATCTGAGCAACAAAGAGGCATTCAGGAGGAGACTCTTAGGCACAAATATAGGAAGGCCTAGCCTCTCCTTTGCAGCAACCGTCTTCCCAAGGGTAAAACTTATGGTAGAGGGCTCAACCCATCAAAACACCAGTCCCCTATGTCTGTGGTCATGTTAGCAACCATGGAGGTGGGGTAGGCGAATACCCCTGCATTCTCCACAGGCTCCTCAAGGGGGCACTACATCTTTTTTTTTTTCCTTGTTTTTCTTTTTTCTTTTTTTTTTTAACTTTCCCTTCTTTTTTAAATCAACTGTATGAAAAAAAAAGTTAAAAAGAAAACAAACATACAATAAAAGAACATTTCAAAGAGACCATAACAAGGGGGTAAGAAAAAGACAACTAACCTAAGATAACTGCTTAACTTCCAACATGTTCCTACTTTACCCCAAGAAAGTTACATAATATAGCAACATTTCTGTGAACTTGTTCCTACTATATCCATCAGAAATTAACAGACCATAGTCATTTCTGGGCATCCCCAGAACGTTAAATAGCTTATCTGTTCTTCTTGGATTATTGTTCCCCCTTCCTTAATTGCTCTCTACTGCTAGTTCCCCTACATTCTACATTATAAACCATTTGTTTTACATTTTTCAAAGTTCACATTAGTGGTAGCATATAATATTTCTCTTTTTGTGCCTGGCTTATTTCGCTCAGCATTATGTCTTCAAGGTTCATCCATGTTGTCATATGTTTCACGAGATTGTTCCTTCTTACTGCCGTGTAGTATTCCATCGTGTGTATATACCACATTTTATTTATCCACTCATCTGTTGAAGGACATTTGGGTTGTTTCCATCTCTTGGCAATTGTGAATAATGCTGCTATGAACATTGGCGTGCAGATATCTGTTCGTGTCACTGCTTTCCGATCTTCCGGGTATATACTGAGAAGTGCAATCGCTGGATCGAATGGTAGCTCTATATCTAGTTTTCTAAGGAACTGCCAGACTGACTTCCAGAGTGGCTAAACCATTATACAGTCCCACCAACAATGAATAAGAGTTCCAATTTCTCCACATCCCCTCCAGCATTTGTAGTTTCCTGTTTGTTTAATGGCAGCCATTCTAACCGGTGTTAGATGGTATCTCATTGTGGTCTTAATTTGCATCTCTCTAATAGCTAGTGAAGCTGAACATTTTTTCATGTGTTTCTTGGCCATTTGTATTTCCTCTTCAGAGAACTGTCTTTTCATATCTTTTGCCCATTTTATAATTGGGCTGTCTGTACTATTGTCATTGAGTTGTAGGATTTCTTTGTATATGCAAGATATCAGTCTTTTGTCAGATACATGGTTTCCAAAAATTTTTTCCCATTGAGTTGGCTGCCTCTTTACCTTTTTGAGAAATTCCTTTGAGGTGCAGAAACTTCTAAGCTTGAGGAGTTCCCATTTATCTATTTTCTCTTTTGTTGCTTGTGCTTTGGGTGTAAAGTCTAGGAAGTGGCCACCTAATACAAGGTCTTGAAGATGTTTTCCTACATTATCTTGTAGGAATTTTATGGTACTTTCTTTTATATTGAGATCTTTGGTCCATTTTGAGTTAATTTTTGTGTAGGGGGTGAGGTAGGGGTCCTCTTTCATTCTTTTGGATATGGATATCCAACTCTCCCAGCCCCATTTGTTGAAAAGACCATTATGGCTCAGTTCAGTGACTTTGGGGGCCTTATCAAAGATCAGTCGGCCATAGATCTGAGGGTCTATCTCTGAATTCTCAATTCGATTCCATTGATCTATATGTCTATCTTTGTGCCAGTACCATGCTGTTTTGGCAACTGTGGCTTTATAATAAGCTTCAAAGTCAGGGAGTGTAAGTCCTCCCACTTCGTTTTTCTTTTTTAGAGTGTCTTTAGCAATTCGAGGCATCTTCCCTTTCCAAATAAATTTGATAACTAGCTTTTCCAAGTCTGCAAAGTAGCTTGTTGGAATTTTGATTGGGATTGCATTGAATCTGTAGATGAGTTTGGGTAGAATTGACATCTTAATGACATTTAGCCTTCCTATCCATGAACATGGAATATTTTTCCATCTTTTAAGGTCCCCTTCTATTTCTTTCAGTAGAGTTATGTAGTTTTCTTTGTATAGGTCTTTTACATCTTTGGTTAAGTTTATTCCTAGGTACTTGATTTTTTTAGTTGCTATTGTAAATGGTATCTTTTTCTTGAGTGTCTCTTCAGGTTGTTCATTTCTAGCATATAGAAACATGACTGACTTATGTGCATTAATCTTGTATCCTGCTACTTTGCTAAATTTGTTTATTAGCTCTAGTAGCTGTATCGTCGATTTCTCAGGGTTTTCTAGATATAAGATCATATCATCTGCAAACAATGACAGTTTTACTTCTTCTTTTCCAATTTGGATGCCTTTTATTTCTTTGTCTTGCCGGATTGCCCTGGCTAGCACTTCCAGCACAATGTTGAATAACAGTGGTGACAGCGGGCATCCTTGTCTTGTTCCTGATCTTAGAGGGAAGGCTTTCAGTCTCTCACCATTGAGTACTATGCTGGCTGTGGGCTTTTCATATATGCTCTTTATCATGTTGAGGAAGTTTCCTTCAATTCCTACCTTTTGAAGTGTTTTTATCAAAAAGGGATGTTGGATTTTGTCAAATGCTTTTTCAGCATCTATTGAGATGATCAATTGATTTTTCCCTTTTGACTTGTTAATGTGTTGTAATACATTGATTGATTTTCTTATGTTGAACCATCCTTGCATGCCTGGAATGAACCCCACTTGGTCATGGTGTATGATTTTTTTAATGTGTCTTTGGATTCGATTTGCAAGTATTTTGTTGAGGATTTTTGCATCTATATTCATTAGGGAGATTGGCCGGTAGTTTTCCTTTTTTGTAGCATCTTTGCCTGGTTTTGGTATTGGATTGATGTTAGCTTCATAAAATGAGTTAGGTAGTGTTCCATTTTTTTCAATGTTTTGAAAGAGTTTGAGTAAGATTGGTGTCAGTTCTTTCTGGAAAGTTTGGTAGAATTCCCCTGTGAAGCCATCTGGCCCTGGGCATTTATTTGTGGGAAGATTTTTGATGACTGATTGGATCTCTTTGCTTGTGATGGGTTGGTTGAGGTCTTCTATTTCTTCTCTGGTCAGTCTAGGTTGTTCATATGTTTCCAGGAAATTGTCCATTTCTTCTACATTATCCAGTTTGTTGCCATACAATTGTTCATAATATCCTCTTATAATTTTTTTAATTTCTTCAGGATCTGCAGTTATGTCACCTTTTTCATTCATTATTTTGTTTATATGGGTCTTCTCTCTTTTTGATTTTGTCAGTCTAGCTAGGGGCTTGTCAATCTTGTTGATCTTCTCAAAGAACCAACTTTTGGTGATATTTATCCTCTCTATTGTTTTTTTGTTCTCTATGTCATTTATTTCTGCTTTAATCCTTGTTATTTCTTTTCTTGTACTTGGTTTAGGATTGGTTTGCTGTTCATTTTCTAGCTTCTTCAGTTGATCCATTAGTTCTTTGATTTTGGCTCTTTCTTCCTTTTTAATATATGCGTTTAGTGCTATAAATTTCCCCCTTAGCACTGCTTTTGCTGCATCCCATAGGTTTTGGTATGTTGTGTTCTCATTTTCATTCGTCTCTATATATTTAGCAATTTCTCTTGCTATTTCTTCTTTAACCCACTGATTGTTTAGGAGTGTGTTGTTTAACCTCCAGGTATTTGTGAATTTTCTAAGTCTCTGATGGTTATTGACTTCTAATTGTATTCCATTGTGGTCAGAGAATGTGCTTTGAATAATTTCAATCTTTCTAAATTTATTGAGGCTTGTTTTATGTCCCAGCATATGATCTATTCTGGAGAAAGTTCCATGAGCACTAGAAAAGTATGTGTATCCTGGTGATTTGGGATGTAATGTCCTGTATATGTCTGTTAAATCTAATTCATTTATCAGATTGTTTAGGTTTTCAATTTCCTTATTGGTCTTCTGTCTGGTTGATCTATCTATAGGAGAGAGTGATGTGTTGAAGTCTCCCACAATTATTGTGGAAACATCAATTGCTTCCTTTATTTTTGCCAGTGTTTCTCTCATGTATTTTGTGGCACCTTGATTGGGTGCATAGACATTTACGATTGTTATTTCTTCTTGCTGAATTGCCCCTTTTATTAGTATGTAGTGGCCTTCTTTGTCTCTCAAAACATCCCTGCATTTGAAGTCTATTTTATCTGAGATTAATATTGCTACACCTGCTTTCTTTTGGCTGTGGCTTGCATGAAATATTTTTTTCCATCCTTTCACTTTCAGTTTCTTTGTGTCCCTGTGTCTAAGATGAGTCTCTTGTATGCAACATATTGATGGTTCATTTTTTTTGATCCATTCTGCGAATCTATATCTTTTAATTGGGGAGTTTAATTCATTTACATTCAACGTTAAAACCGTGAAGGCATTTCTTGAATCGGCCATCTTATCCTTTGGTTTGTGTTTGCCATATTTTTCCCTCTCTCTATTAATATCCTTTATTGTACCCATACCGAATCTCTTTAGTACTGAACCTTTCTCCAAGTCTCTCTGTCCTGTCTTTGTTTCTCTGTCTGTAGGGCTCCCTTGAGTATCTCCAGTAGGGCAGGTCTCTTGTTAGCAAATTCTCTCAGCATTTGTTTGTCTGTGAAAAAGTTAAGCTCTCCCTCAAATTTGAAGGAGAGCTTTGCTGGATAAAGTATTCTTGGCTGGAAATTTTTCTCACTCAGAATTTTAAATATATTGTGCCACTGCCTTCTCGCCTCCATGGTGGCTGCTGAGTAGTCACTACTTAGTCTTATGCTGTTTCCTTTGTATGTGGTGAATTGCTTTTCTCTTGCTGCTTTCAGAACTTGCTCCTTCTCTTCTGTGTTTGACAGTGTGATCAGTATATGTCTTGGAGTGGGTTTATTTGGATTTATTCTATTTGGAGTTCGCTGAGCATTTATGATTTGTGTATTTATGTTGTTTTGAAGATTTGGGAAGTTTTCCCCAACAATTTCTTTGAATACTCTTCCTAGACCTTTACCCTTTTCTTCCCCTTCTGGGACACCAATGAGTCTTATATTTGGACGTTTCATATTATCTATCATATTCCTGAGGTCCATTTCGATTTTTTCAATTTTTTTCCCCATTCTTTCTTTTATGCTTTCATTTTCCATTCTGTCATCTTCCAGGTCACTGATTCGTTGTTCAACTTCCTCTAGTCTTGTACTATGAGTGTCCAGAATGTTTTTAATTTGGTCAACAGTTTCTTTAATTTCCATAAGATCATCCATTTTTTTAATTTAGTCTTGCAATGTCTTCTTTATGCTCTTCTAGAGTCTTCTTGATTTCCTTCATATCCCGTACTATGGTCTCATTGTTCATCTTTAGTTCTTTGAGTAGCTGCTCTAGGTGGTGTGTCTCTTCTGGTCTTTTGATTTGGGTGCTTGGGCTTGGGTTATCCATATCGTCTGGTTTTTTCATATGCTTTATAATTTTCTGTTGTTTTTGGCCTCGTGGCATTTGCTGAACTTGTTAGGGTTCTTTTAGGGTTTGTAGACCTATTGAAGTCCTTATCTCTAATTTATCAGATCTACAGCTTCGTGGAGTACACTTTCTCTAACTAACCAGCAGGTGGCGTCCACGAGCCACCTGTTCTCCACAAGCCAGCTCTCCCCTGCTTAGCCTTTTTTTTGGTGAGTGGGGGAGTGAGTCTTGTGGGGCCCAATTGGTGTACCAAGCTTGCGTGTGTAGTTGGTGTTGCCTGCCCTGTATGTGGGGCGTGTTTCTGGGCAGTCGGGGAGGGGGGGTGGCCCTAACAATCAAATCTCCCTGATGACCCTAGAGTTTTAAAGCTGCTGCAATAGTCTAATCCTTCAGTTCAGTCCTGCCACAGTTTGTCTCTGCCACTGACCCACAAGTCTTTGGTATTGGCGTATGGCTCCTGAGACTTGCAAGTGGGCCCCTCTTCCAGGCCGTGCACCCCGGGTCCTCTGTTGAGGGATGACTGTGCTATGTCACAGGTGAGTGCCGTCCCCCCAGGGCAGTTCTGGGCTGCTGGGCTGTGTAGGGAGGCTCCCAGTCTGCTCAAATGATGGCTGAATGGGGCTTTGTTAATTCACACTGCTCCACCTTCCCAGCTCTGGGACAATCAGCTGAGGTTGCAGGGAAGGCTAATGTCCACGCCCAGTTTTGTGGTGTGTGCCTGTTATTTGAAGCACTTCCATCACACTGGGTTGTCTGGGGCAGCTCTGGGCTATGGGGCTGGCGATGGACAGGAGTGTTTCCTGTCTACCAGGATGGTGGCTGTGAGCGGACACCCCCCTTTTCTTGGGAAGTTGTGGTGTTTAGTGAATTTTCTCAGCCACTGGATTATTGCCTTTTGTCTCAGAGCTCTCTTAGTTCTGCTCTTGACTTGACGTGCCCAAATTGCAATTCTTTGAAGCTTTCTGTATTGGGCTTCTTAGAGTAATTGTTTTAGAAAAAGAAGAAAGGATTAAAAAAAAAAAAAAAAAAAAAAAAGGGCCCTCCTCAGAGATCTAATGGGTTATTGAAATGCTAAGAGACAAAGCAACCAGAGCCATTAAGGAAAGGTCCACAGGGCAGAGAGATCAGCTTTTCTTCGGGATTTGCATATGCGCCTCAAGGCCTGAGCTCCGCCCTTCCCCTTTCTGTGTTCACCAGAACTTCAAAAATCCTCTGCTTTTATTTTGGAGTTTTTCGTGTTATTTTTTTTTTTCTATGCCTGTCTCCTCTCTGCTGGGCTGGCAGCTCTCAGATTCTCTGGTGTCTGGTCTCAGTCTATCTATGGTTGGAGTTTGAATCAGTAGAATGAGTTTCCGAGAAGGGCTACCACTGCAGTTCTCCCTTCTCCTTCCCGGAGCTGGCAGCCCCTCCTCCCACGGGACTGAGCCTGGCAGGGAGGGGCGCGGGTCCCCTGGCCGCAAAAACTTACAGATTTCGCTGATCTCAGCAGTTCGACATTTTCATGAGTGTTGTATTAAGTATGCCCAAAGACAGATTGCTCTGTGGTGTCCAGTCCACGCAGTTCCTGGCTTTTTACCTACTTTCCTGGAGGAGTAACTAAAACTTACAGCTCACCAGTCTGCCATCTTGCCCCGCCTCACAAATACATTTTTACATGAGGTAGAACAAATGAATGTCAACATTACAAGGAGTGAAAAATACGGTGGGATTGGGGGGAAAATACAATCAATGCAAACTAGAGGCTAGAATTCACAGAAACATTGTATCATGCTTCCTTTAATGTAACAAAGGCAATATACCAAAGCTAAATGCATATGGGGGGGTGGGGAATTGGGGAAGGGTATGGGACTCCTGGCATTGGTGATGTTGTCTGACCCTTTATTCTACTTTAGGTTAATGCTATCTTTCCTTTTGTCACCTTCTAGCTATCAAGTTTTTTCTGTTTGTTTGTTTTTCTCTCTTTCTCTTTTCTTTTTCTTTTGCCTCTCTGCCTTCTTTGACTCTTCCTCCGTCTTTGTGGAAGAAATGGAGATGTCCTTATATAGAGAGTGGCAATGGTGCTCAATAAATACATAAATACATGACTATATGGGGAACCAATGATTGTTTACTTAGGATGGAATGTATAGTGTGTGAACAAAACCATCTTAAAAGAAATGGATTGATGAAGAAACCTTGAGGGCACTATATTGAGTGAAATAAGACAGACACATAAAGGCAAATATTGTGGGGTCTTACCAATATGAACTAATTATAACATGTAAACTCATAGACTTGAAATATAAGTTACTAGGACATAGAAATGAGGCTAAAGAATGGGGTTGCTTACTATGAGCAGAATGTTCAACTAGGGTGAACTTAAATGTCTGGAAATGGACACGGGTGATGGTAGCATGTGATGAGAATAACTAACAGTACTGAAAGGTGTGTGAAGGTGGTGGAAAGGGTAAGCTCAGAGTCACACATGTCACCAGAAGGAAAACTGGAGGCTAAAAGATTAGAATGTATAAAACAGTGAATCTTGTGGTGGACAATGTCTGTGATTAACTATACGAACATTAGAAATCTCTCTCACGAACTAGAACAAATGTAGGTCACTATAACTAGAAGTTAATAATAGAAAGGCATACAGTGAAAAAATATATACCTATTGCAAACTATATACTACAGTTAATAGTATTTTAACATTCTTTCATCAACAGTAACAAAAGTACTATACCAAAACTATGAATCAATAATGGAGGGGGGCATGGTTAGGGGTGTGGAAGGATCTGAGTTTCCTTTTTTTGTCTTTATTTCTTTTCTGGAGTAGTGAAAATGTTCTAAAAATTGAAAAAAATTAATTGTGTTGATGGATGCACAGCTGTATGGTGGTGCTGTGGGCAACTGATTGTACACTTTGTATCTTTGGAAAGTTGTATGGTATCTGAACCATCTCAATAAAAAAATAATAATAAAATTAAAAAAAAGTGCAATTATGGGTTTGCTATTTGGAGGAAATATTTTTAAGTTTGCTAATGAAGAAAGTTTGAAGATGAAATAGACAACCACATGCGTGGGGGTTGGGTATACATGTAGGCATAATAGTTATACAGTTAGTTCACTCATTCATTTAAAATTTTATTACATTTCTAATATGTACCATCTCTGTGAGACCAAGGTGACTGTATTAGTTAGGATTCTCTAGGGAAACAGAATCAATGAGAGGTATCTATGAATATAAGATTTATAAAAGTGTCTCATGCAACTGTAGGTATGCATGAGTCCAAATTCTATAGGGCAGGCAGCAAACTGGCAACTCCAATGAAGAAGTTCGATGAACTCCTCAGGAAACGAACTGGCAACTTCGATGAACTCCTCAGGAAACACTGCTGGTCAGCCGAAGAAGAAGAAGTCCTCTATCTGTCTCACTTAAAAGTCTTCAACTGATTGATTGGATTAAATCCAGCTGACTGCATTCTCTCTTTGTGGAGGATATGCCCTTCGTTGATGTCATCAGTCACAGCTGCAGCCAACTGACTGATGATTTAATAAACCAGCCCGTTGGTTTATTAACCAGCCACAAACATCCTCACTGCAAAGGTTAGGCCAGTGCTTGCTTGACCAGACAGCTGGGTACCATCACATGGCCAAGTTGACACATGAACCTAAACATCACAGTCCACCCCTTGTCAACTTGGCAGTTGTACACATCATCTAAAACCATACTTCATATCTAAGTAGAGAACAATAACAGACATATATTTTGCCTAACAATACTTCACTGTGCAGTGTACAACTGGAAACACACTAAATCTCTCCAGAATAGGGTGCAAGTCCTTGGGTGACATTAACTCTTAAAATTGATTTCCTTTAACTTAAGTACAGCAAAATGAACAGTATAGCTTATGCCATATGATAAGGGGATAAGACAGAGAAGAAAGCAAAGATATTTGCTTTACAAACAAATACAAACATGCTTATAACAAAACACAGAGGGGCTATTCATTCCATCATAGGCCTCATTTGTGAAACTGGTCACAAGGTTGTAGTTCATATTTATCACTACCTTCTTCCACTACCCATTTCATGTTCCCTTTACCCTCAGCAAGCACTTCAGCTGGCCGTGGTTCTTTGCCTGGTGGGGTGACCCAAACCTTCATTCCTGAAGTTTCTTGGCCATTGGTAGCCCTGCCTGGATTGGGTTGTTGCAGTTTTCCATTGACTTGAATCACGGGGCATGGTAGTACTAAGAGACACCCTAGGGGATCTCCTGTATTCCAGGAAAACTCTTCTTTACTTCCATTGTGTAGTTGCAGTGCTATTTCCCCTTGATAGTCAGGATCAATCACCCCAGCCAGTACAGTAATCCCCTTCCTTGCCTGTTGATTCAGAGACATGAGAAGCCCAAAGTGGTCAGCTGGCAGTCTTAACTTCCAGTTCTACGGATTTACTGTTGTGTTTCCTGGTGGAAGCACTCCTCCTTTTGGAACAAAGACCTGTAGAGCAGCAAAGCTTAAGATTGCAGGGACAGGAAGCAAAAATTTCCCTAGTGGATCACTAGGAGTGATAGTGAGTGGTGCCACTCCTGTTTCCACCCCTTGATTCCTGGACCCATGAATCCTGGCTATGGGAGAAACAGCACCATAGAATGGATGCTGATTCAGAGCATACACAGCCTCGTGGAGAACACTGCCCCAGCCCTGCAAGGTATTGCCACCTAGTTGGTGCTGTAATCGAGTCTTCAACAGGTCATTCCACTGTTCTATCAACCCAGCTGCCTCTGGATGATGGGGAAGACGGTAAGACCACAGAATTCCATGAGCATGTGCCCATCCCCTCACTTCATTTGCTGTGAAGTGGGTTCCTTGGTCAGAAGCAATGCTGTGTGGAATACCATGACGGTGGATAAGGCATTCTGTAAGTCCACGGATGGTAGTTTTGGCAGAAGCATGTTGTGCAGGGAAGGCAAACCCATATCCAGAGTATGTGTCTATTCCAGTAAGAACAAATTGCTGCCCCTTCCATGATGGAAGTGGTCTGATGTAATCAACCTGCCACCAGGTAGCAGGCTGGTCACCTCAGGGAATGGTGCCATATTGGGGACTGAGTGTGGGTCTCTACTGCTGGTGAATTGGGCACTCAGCAGTGGCTGTGGCCAGGTCAGCCTTGGTGAGTGGAATTCCATATTGCTGAGCCCATGCATAACCTTCATCCCTACCACCATGACCACTTCGTTCATGAGCCCATTGGGCAATGACAGGAGTTGCTGGGGAAAGAGGCTGATTGGTATCCAGCAAACGGGTCATTTTATCCACTTGGTTATTAAAATCTTCTTCTGCTGAAGTCACCTTCTCGTGAGCATTCACATGGGGCACAAATATCTTCATGTTTTTTGCCCACTCAGAAAGGTCTGTCCCCATACCCCTTCCCCGGACTTCTTTGTCACCAATCTTCCAATCATGTTCCTTCCAAGTCCCTGACCATTCAGACAAACCATTAGCAACAGCCCAGGAATCAGTATACAGACGCACCTCTAGTCAGTTCTCCTTCCAAGCAAAGTGAACAACCAGGTGCACTGCTCAAAGTTCTGCCCACTGGGAGGATTTCCCCTCACCACTGTCCTTCAGGGACATCCCAGAAAGGGGCTGCAGTGCTGCAGCTGTCCACTTTCATGTGTTGCCTGCATATTATGCAGAACCATCTGTAAACCAGGTCCGAGTTTTCTCTTCCTTAGTCAACTAGTTGTAAGGAACTCCCCAAGATATCATAGCTGTGGGCTGGGAAAGAGGAGGTAAGGTAGAAGAAGTGGGGGCCATGGGCATTTTGGCCACTTCCTCATGTAATTTACTTGTGCCTTCAGGACCCGCTGAAGCTCTATCTCATATATATACCATTTACGAATACATAAATATATGACTATACAGGGAACTGACTGTTTACTTAGGACAGAAAGTATGGTGGGTGAACAAAACCATCTTAAAAAAAAACACAACAGATTGATGAAGAAACCTTGAGGGCCCTACATTGAGTGAAATAAATCAAACACATAAGGGCAAATATTGCAGGGTCCACTGATATGAACTAATTATAGTATGTAAACTCATAGACATGAAATATAAGTTACCAGGATATAGAATGAGGTTAAAGAATGGGGAGCGGTTGCTTATTATGAGCAGAATGTTCGACTAGTTGAACTTAAGTGTTTGGAAATGGACAGAGGTGACGGTAGCACGTTATTGTGAGAATAACTAACAGTGCTGAATGGTGTGTGAATGTGGTGGAAAGAGGAAGCTTAGAGTCACATATGTCAGTATGTCACCAGAAGGAAAGTTGGAGGGTAAAAGATGGGAAATGATAAAAGAGTGAATCTTGTGGTGGACAATCTCCATGATTAACTATTCAAATATTAGAAAACTCTTTCATGAACTAGAACAAATACATGATACTATAATTAGAAGTTAATAATAGTGGGATATATAGGGAAAAATATATACCTATTGCAAACTATATACTACAGTTAGTAGTATTTTAACATTCTTTCATCAATAGTAACAAATGTACCATACCAATACTATGAGTCAATAATGGGGGTGGGGGGGTGGTTAGGGGTATGGGAGGATTTGAGTTTTCTTTTTTTTGTCTTTGTATCTTTTCTGCAGTAATGAAAATGTTCTAAAAATTGAGAAAAATGTAATCATGGTGATGGATATGCAGCTGTATCATGGTACCATGGGCAACTGATTGTGCACTTTGGATTTGGGTAATTTTATGGTATGTGAACAATCTCAATAAAATTAAATAAAAAAAATAGATTGGGATGATGAATGCATAACTATATGATGGTACTATGAACAGTTGATTGTATACCATGGATGGTTGTATGGTATGTGAATATATCCCAGTAAAACTGAATTTAATTTAAAAAATCCTTCTCATATGAGAAGGATTTTTTAATCAGCTTTACCACTTTCTCTCTTTATTGTAGAATGATTCTTATGAACACTAGCCCTAATAGACATTATATGAAAAAAAGAGTTCCATACTCCAGGGCAGGGGTCAGTAAATCATGGCCCATGAGTCAAATTTATTCTGCCACCTGTTTTTATATGTTCATGAGCTAATAGTTTTTTGTACAGAATAACATTTACAATTGATTTGATGACAGGGAGCACTACATTGAAAACCCAATTAAGTGTAATTTTATCTCCCACCCCAAACAAGTCTATTCTTCTCATTAGTAAACCTGTATTACATACATTATATTATTATTATTATTATATCTTCAATTATTTTAATAACATTTCTGGTACTCTGTTTTCTGTTTTGGTATGTAATTACCTACATAATATCCTCAATTTTGCTTCTTGTTCTGGAAAAAGCTAAAATATTTATTATCTGGTCCTTTTCAGAAACAGTTTGCTGACTCCTGCTTCAGGATAAAATACAACTGGGAAATTTTGTCTTCAACAGAGTTACAAAGTTTCTATTTTTTTTTCCTTCTTCCTTCCTCTTTCTGCTTTTCTCACTCTCTCCCTCTCTCCCTCCCTCCCTTCCTTTTATTATTGTTATTTTTTTTTAAATTCAGGATTCCTCAAAGGCTTTGCGAGTCACTGTGAATCTTTATGACCAATGGTATTATACTACATGTTCTAAATGCATTTGACCAGGATTTTTTTTTTAATTAGAAAAACTTGCAGGAGACATAGTCTAGGGAAAATGCTTTCTAAAATGTACTTTAAAAATATATTTTGTTTCTTAAATAAGTGAACTCTAATGTGGATCACTATTTGCATCCTTAAGGACCAATTATTTTAACAGTTTTTGAAATTCATAGCATTTCTTTAAGATGCAGGTCGACTCTATGTCAGCAATGTCCAGCAGCAATTACAAAAACTCATCACAAAGAAATTAAATATTAAGGATTGACTGGAATTAATGCAATACATTTACAGCAACATTTTCATATTTTCCTTAAAAATAAGAGTGAAATTTTCCCAAACCAACCAATTCACATTTGCATATTATCCTTACTTTTATCTGTTTGTCTACTTTATATACATGGTGCTTAACACTTATTCCTTATTCCCTGATAGATATCACTTTTCAGCTTTCCATTTTTTCCCCCATGGACCCACCATTTTAAAATTTCTTTTTAGAGTCTTGTAGAGTGTTAACTCTGATCTCTCTTTATTCTGGGCTTCTTCACATGACCATTTTTAGATCAAAATCCACCAAAGTAATTCCTATCCATATTATTTGCATTCTTTCAGCTTTTCCATACTTGCAATGGTAATGGGCTGCAGGGTTAGAGGAACAGGCACCTTGGTGGATTCCATTCCATGTGGTCTCTCTCCAATCCCATAAATCTATTTGGCACCACCTATGGTAATCTTTTTTTAATTAATAGATTTTTTTTAATTAGAGAAGTTGAAGGGGGTTGCAGAATTGTTATATAAAAAATACAACTTTCCAATATGTCCCCCTATTTTTGACATTTTGCATTATTGACTGGCTTTGTGTTAAGGCTCTTCTTTGTCAACTTATTCTAGGCCTTTAGGATTGCCCATTAAGTAGGAATGGTGTCAGTTCTTTTTGGAAAGCTTGGTAGAATTTCCCTGTAAAGCCATCTGGTCCTGGGTTTTTATTTTCAGGAAGCTTTTAAGTAACTAATTGGATTAAATCAGTTCCTACATAAACTCTTCCAAATCCTTTCCTACTTAAGCTCAAGAAATTCAAGGAAATGGAACACTACCTAATTCATCTTACGAAGCCAACGCCACTCTAATATTAAAACCAGATAAAGATGCTACAAGAAAGGAAAACTCTAGGCCAATTTCCCTAATGAATATAGATGCAAAAATTCTCAAGAAAATACCTACAAATCAAATCCAAAGACACATTAAAAAAATTATACACTCTGACCAAGTGGGGTTCATGCAAGGCATGCAGAGATGGTTCAACATAAGATAATCAATCTATGTAATACAGCACATCAACAAATCAGAAGGGAAAAATCAAATGATCATTTCAATAGATGCTGAAAAAACATTTGACAAAATCCAGCATCCTTTTTGGATAAAAACACTTCAAAAGCTAGGAATTGAAGGAAACTTCCTCATTATGATAAAGGGCATATATGAAAAACCCATAGCCAGTGTAGTACTTAACGGTGAGAGACTGAAAGCCTTTCCACTAAGATCAGGAATGAGACAAGGATGCCCACTCTCACCACTATTATTCAAAATTGTGCTCGAAGTTCGAGCCAGAGCAATTCAGCAAGACAAAGAAATAAAAGGCATCCAAACTGGAAAGAAAGAAGCAAAGCTCTCATTATTTGTAGACGATATGATCTTACATTTGGAAAACCCTGAAAAACTGACAACACAGCTACTTGAGCTAATAAACAAATTCAGCAAAGTGGCAGGACATAAGATTAATGTACATAAGTCAGTAATGTTCCTATACAGTAGAAATGACATAATTGAAGAGACACTTAAGAAAAAGATTCCATTCTCAACAGCAACTAAAAAAATTAAGTACCTAGGCATAAACTTAACCAAGGATGTAAAGGACATCTGCACAGAAAATTACATAACTCTACTAAAAGAAATAGAAGGGGACTAAAGAGATGGAGAGAGATTCCGTGCTCATGGACAGGAAGGCTAACTGTCGTTAAGACGTCAATCCTACCCAAACTGATCTACAGATTCAATGGAATTCCCTGCAAAATTCCAACAATCTACTTTTCAGACTTGGAAAAGCTAGTTACCAAATTTATTTGGAAGGGAAAGATGCCTCAAATTGCTAAAAAACATTCTAAAATAGAAAAACAAAGTGGGAGGACTTACACTTACTGAATTTGAAGCCCACTATAAAGCCACAGTAGTCAAAACAGCATAGTGTTAGTACAAAGGTAAACATATTGATCAATGAATTGAGAATTCAGAAACAGACTCCCAGATCTATGGTATACTGATTTTTGGTAAGGCCTCAAAATCCACTGAACTGGACATAACAGCCTTTTCAACAAATGGGGCTGGGAGAACTGGATATCTATACCCAAAAGAATGAAAGAGGACCCCTACCTTTCACCCTATATGAAAATTTACTCAAAATGGATCAAAGTTCTCAATATAAGAGACAGTATCATAAAACTCCTAGAAGATAATGTAGGGAAACATCTTCAAGACCTAGTATTAGGAGGTCACTTCTTAGACCTTACACCCAAAGCACAAGCAACAAAGAAAACATAGATAAATGGGAAATCCTCAAAATCAAAACCTTCTGGACCTCAAAGCAATTTGTCAAAAAGGTAAAGAGGCAACTAACTGAATGGGAGATAATATTTGGAAACCATGTATCTGATAGGAGGCTGATATCTTGCACATATAAGGAAATCTTACACAAAACAGCCCAATTATTAAATAGGCAAAAGACAAGAAAGACACTTCTCCAAAAATGAAATATAAAATGGCTAAAACACACATGAAAAAACATTCATCTTCGCTAGCAATTAGGAGTTGCAAATCAAGACCACAATGAGGTATCATCTCACACCAATTAGAATGGCTGCCATTAAACAAACAGGAAACTACAAACTCTGGAGACGATGTGGAGATATTGTAACTCATTCATTGCTGGTGGGACTGTATAATGGTTCAGCCACTCTGGAAGACAGTTTGGCAGTTCCTCAGAAAACTAGATATTAAGTTACCCTATGATCCAGCAATTTCACTTCTCAGTATTTACCCAGAGGACCTGAAAGCAGTGACACAAACAGATATTTGCACACCGATGTTCATAGTGGCATTGTTCACAATTCCCAAGACATGGAAACAATCCAAATGTCCTTCAATAGATGAGTGGATAAAAAAAATGTGGTATATACACATGATGGAATACTATGCAGCAGTAAGAAGGAATGAGGTCGTGAAGTATATGACAACATGGATGAATCCTGAAGATATAATGTTGAGTGAAATAAGCCAGACACAAAAGGAGAGATATTGTATGTTAACCACTAATGTGAACTCTGTGCAAATGTAAAATAAGTGTCTTATATTGTAGAAAATAGGGGACCTAGACACAGACAGTAGCTAGTGAAGGGGGAGTGATAATCTAATAAAAACACACAAGATATTGAGGGTGATCTTAATAACATGGGAATGCTCAGGTGTGACTACGGTTCATTAATTTTCTTTTGGTATGGTAGGAGCATTTTGGAAGGAATGAAGTTATTTCAGGATATTTGTTTTTCCCATTGCTTTGCTTTATTTTGTTTCGAAATGTTTTTTTTTTTAATTTGATAAATAAAACAATTTTAAAATAAAAAAAAAAGAATTGCCCATTTGATCAGATTTCTTCAGTTCTTCTTCATCTGATTCTTGCCTTGGATATGCAGTACAGTTTTTAAGATTGTACCATTTGTGTAATTGTTTCACTCCCAGGAGAAAGCTTCATTTTCTCTGTTTCTTCTCTGGAAATCTTGATCTTTTCTGTTTGTTTTGTTTTGCCTCTATAGATTTTTGTTTTGTTTTGAGTTTTTTTCACTCCTTTCATTGCCTCTAGCTGCTTTTGCCTGGAGGGCAAATTCTGGGAAGAGGGTCATCCCAGAGAGGACTTTCCCACGGCAGTATTTCCCAGTCAAAACAGGGCCTGGGACCACCAAGGAGGCACAGACCATCTCCCAAGAGCCCTGGAGGTGGGAGGATGTCAGGAAAGACACCCAAAGCCTTTTTGATGAGTCCTCCAAAACTGCACTTTTCTGGACTGCCCAGCAGAGAGCATCCTTCAGCAAACTGTTTTCTGAAGCCCTGGGAGGCTCTGTCTCTAAACTTCCACTGCCTATGCCCTCATCAGTGGTGGGACAGAAACAATGGTTGTGGCTGTCCTGCACAGGGTGGGCTGAAACCACAGCTCAGAGCTGGGACCCAGCAATCCGAATTCACCAATCAAAAGCTGTGATCGGTGTTCTACCATGCCTCCCCTGTTCTTGGGGAAGAAGACCCCACGTCCCTCTCCATCTGCAGCAGCCACCCAGGAACTGGGCCTCCAGGCAGCCTGCCTTGAGAGTGGTGGATGGACACCAGCAGTCGCCATGGAGCGAGCTACTCACGGTTCTTTACTGTAGTTTCTCAGCTTCTTCCTCCTGCTCCTCCCTGGATGCTGCACAGTGCTCCCCTCTGGCCTCCAGAGCCCCAGAACTGTTATTTCAGACAGTTCCTGCCTGTGCACTAGCTACTTGGCAGGAGGAATGGCTCCTGGCTCTGCTACTATGTCATCTTCCCTGGAAGCCCCTGCATTAAACTGTATTTCAGATGCATATATTAATGTAGCTCTTATTAGGATATGTTTTGCTATTTTATCTATAGCTCTCTATCCATTTTACCCATATTTATATCTTTCTATCAATCTATCTATAGATCTATATATCTAGTCTATATAAACATTTTAAATAGGATTGTTTTTTATATTTTTATTAATTTTATCATGGCGCTTTCTTTTGATTCCCTTGGATATACTAGATATACAATGGATTCATTTGAATTTATCTCATTCTTTGTAATTTTTATATAGGGCTTCCGAAACATTATTTGATGATAACAAAGTTTCATATTTTGTTTTTTATTTCAATGGAATATTTTTGCATTTATGGAGCTATCCATCTGCTCATAAGCATACAGTCCTGTTTTAGTATGCACTTTAAACCTGAATGATATGGAATTATTTTAAATACCCCCTTGGAATCTTTAGAGATATACATGGTTATCTTCAATTCACTAATTATTAGTGTCATGAGTTTCTTAACCTATTTCCTAGTAATCATTTCTCTTGGAATTCCTGTGACAAATCATACTTGAATTAAATCTGCAACTATTTGACTATTTTTTCACAGGTACCTAAAGACTGATCATTTAAAAAGTGGCTTAATATTTAATAGTTTTGGTAGCAGTATCATATTGGCTTTGTGAGAAAAAAATGAAAATTCTTTATTTTAATCTTCTAAGCTCTGGAACAAGTTAAACAATATTGAAATTAGCTTCATACTTTGACTTCCCTGTGAAGGTATATGGTACTGCCTAGTAATTGGTTTTGCTTTTTCTATTTTGAAGGCATATCTTTGACAGCTGTCTTAATTTAGTTAATGGTAAATGGAATTTTAAGATTTTCTATTTCTTATAGTATCAATCATGCTAATGCATATTTTCCTAGAAAATTGTCCATATCATGTTTTTACTTTTACATACAATACTATAACTTATTTTTCCATTAACATTGGTATAAATTGTACTGTTTTAACAATTTTTACTTGATTGTTGACTTTGCTTGTTTTCATTTTGATCATAAATGTAGTTTGTGATCCTTCTATTTTACTGCAAACTATTCAATATCACAAAATAATTGTGACTCAATGCTTGGTGATATTTTATAAATATTCCATGGGCACTTGGAAATATGTTTTCTCCTATATTTATAGAATTTAGAGTTTTCTGTGCATCTATTTAAATTATCCCATTAATTATTGCATTAAGATTCTCTATATTATTGCTATTGTTTTTGTTGTTTAGAATGATCTGGAAAGAGTTGACAGTAATATTAAGGTCCAATAACAAATTTTTCTTTCAGTTTCTCCTGTGTTGATGGTTTCTTTTATGCCATTGTATGACATATTTAACTCTTTCATTTATCACTTTTAAATGGTATCTATTCACTTTCCCACTAAGAAAGCTAAGAAAATTATTACTGGAAATTTTTCTCAGGCACTACACAAAATTAATTCCTTATACAATTATTTTTATTTCCTTAAACTAATAACATTAATTTATTCACTACATGTAGCATTTGGTTTTACTTCATTCCTACTGTGAATAATGAAGCTGGTATAGGTACCCTTCCTCCTATTTCTTTGTCCTCCTCCATCTCCCAATTAAAAAAAAAAAAAAAAAAATATATATATATATATATATATATATATATATTTATTTCTACATTATCACAATTGGTAAGAGCTTTATATTTCATTCCCTAAAAAAGTTTCCAAAATTGTTTAGCCTGCCTTTCATATATAAGACTACCCTTCTATGATATTTCTCTTTTATTCTAATAATAGGGTGAATTAAATGGTTTGATATTCAAAAGGTAAAAGAATCCTGCATTACTGGATAAACAACTTGGTTATGAAGTATTATACATTTTATATATTGCAGGGTTGCTAATATTGTGTTAGAATGTTTGTCTCCATGATTTATAAGGTATACTGATCTGCAGCTTTCTTTTTCTTTTTTAGAGGCAGTAAAGTCCTTATTTTGTTATCATGGATAAGCTTGACTCATACAGTGAGTTGAGATATAATCCTATCTCCTTTGTTTTTTTAAAGAATTTTGTAAAATTGGTTTTATTTTTACTATAAATGCTCAGTAGAATTTATGAGTGAACCCATGTGGCTCTGAAGTATGTGTGTGTGTGTATGTGTGTATAAATCAGAAGGTATTTCATTATGAGTTCAACATAGTTTTAGTGTTACAGAGCTATTCAAATTTACCACTTTGTCTCCATTTCACAATTTGAATCTTTCAAAGAAATTGTCCATTTTATTATAGTTGCCAAATATTAGTGTAATTTTGCTAAAAGCATTGTTCATTATCTTTTTCATATCTGTAAGAGCTCTAATGTTTATTTTTAAATGATAGTGTTAATTTTGTCTTTGGTTTTATTTTTCTTTTTTCAATCAAGTGAAACATTTATCAACTCTTGATCTTTTCCAAGAACAAACCTGTTTTCTCGATTTTCTGTATTTTTTCTGTTTCCTATTTCATTAATTTCTCCTCTTAATTATTTCCTGCCTTCTACTTACTTTAGTTAAAATTTGCTATTCTCTTTAGTTTCTAAATGGAGACAATTACATTGTTGATTTCAAAGTGTTATTATTTAACAAAGATACTTAAAACTATAAAGCTTCTTGTAAATACTGCTTTGGCTGCATTCCCACATATTTTAATGTTTCAGTTTTCATTGTCATTTAAAATATTTTTTGAATTTCCTAATAATTTTATATTTGATCTATTGGTTATTTAAAATCATGTGGCTTAATTTTAAAAATTTGGGGATTTCAAGATACATTCTTGTTACTTATTTTAATTTAATCCAATCGTGGCCAGCAAACCTACTCTGCATGAATTCAATTATTTTATATTTATTGAGATGTGTTTTATGTATGGCCCAGTGTGTGCACTAGAAAATATGATGTATTCTGTAATCTTTGGGTAGAGTGTTTTGTAAATGCCAATTATGTCAAGTTGGTTGATGGTGTTGATCAAAGCTTCTAAATAATTACTGATTTTCTGCCTACGTGTTCTATCTTTTATTACAAGAGTTGTGTTGAAATTATTGGATAAAATTGTTAATTTGTCTATTTATCTATGTCTCTAAAAATCTGCACAAGTTTGCTTTCAATTCATTTAACACTTCAGTGAATTTTTACTTCAGTTCCTTAAAGATTATAGTTTAGGTTGTGGCTGATAAATAGTTGCAACAAAGACGGAGTTTTCTTTCCCCATTTTCATTTGCCTTGCTGTTCCTAAGGAGGGGTAAAGGAAGGGGTCCTATCTTCCACCATCTCTAAAGGATGCATGGAATTATTTCTGAAGTGAAGAGTCCTGACATCAATACAGGTCACAATTCCCTTCAGGGAGTTGTCTGCATGTCATTTAATAAAACACCATAAATCACTAAAATATTAAACTCTTCCTAATTTGGACCTCTTTACCTCAGGGGTTGTATGCGGTAGTTCCCCTCTTACAAAAGACTCCATTAAAACCTTACTGTTTTTAAATACTTTATTTAGAACGTCGATCATAACTTTGTATCACCATAGGAAAAACCTGAATTGCTAGAATTACGAATAATAGGTATGGAAGACCTTAATCACAGGGAAATAAAAAAAAATGGTCTAATATTTAGGAACTCTCATTGATTGTCACCAACATTGTAATTCCATTCAAAACTCCTGCTTAGCAGGAACTGCCGAAAGCATTTGCTATATTAGATTATGTATGAACCAGATTTACAGCCAGAAAACTCACACTCCTGGAACCTTTATTCCTTTTACTGCACAATTTACTATTCAATTTCATGTTAGGAGCAATAGGAGACAAGAAATGCCACAAAAATTGCTACTTATTTTGGAAAACAAACAGAGGAAAAATGGTTGTTGCATTTACCTCATTATTTCTAAATAATGCAATAACTGCCTAAACTTCAGTTAAGGGAAAGACAGTGAGTTTCTACTAGAACTAGGAAACAATCAATCTTTCAAGTACAAATCTGCTGATGTGTTTTATATTTCTGGCTTACCTGGTTCTTTTTTTTCTTCTCATCTTTGGAACCAATATCTATGTTTTAATTTGGTTATTAAAAATATAAACAACTGGGTATACCAATGTTTACAGCAGAATTATTTACAATAGCCCAGAGGTGGAAATAACCCAAATGCCCATCAATTGACAAAATGTGATATATCTGTACAATGGAATAGTATCCATCCATAAAAAGGATGATGTTCTGATACATGTTACAACATGGATGAACCTTGGAAACACTAGGCTGAGTGAAATAAGTCTGACACAAAAGAGAAAATATTGCATGATTCCACAGAGATGAAATATGTAGAATAAACAAATTATAGAGACAGAAAGATTAGAGGTTACCAAAGACCTGGGGGAGGGCAGAATGGGGAAGTATTGATTAATAGGTACCGAATTTCTGTTTGGGGTCATGAAGATGTCTTGGCAATGGTTAGTGGTGATAGTAGCACAACACTGTGAATGTAATTGTGGTTACAATGAGAAAATACAAGTTGAAAAAGAAAAATATAATTAAAAGTGAAATTCTATATAAATCTTTTCTGTTTCCTTTCATATTTGGTGAACTTACTGTTCAGAGGGGTACTTCTAAATAAAGGAGGATTGTTCTTACTTCTTGCAACTAAAAACAAGTACATTAAATTTTATTCCAAATAAAGTAGAAAGTTAATCTGTTTTCAAAGATTTCCACTAATAAAGATGAATGGGGCTGTAAATGATCCAAAATTCATTGATATTGGAAACACATCATCATGCTGAACACTTGAGGATGTTATTGGTGAAAATTTTCTTTCTTCATTTCCCAGTGATATTTTTGCATCAGTGGGCTAGGTAGGAAATGAAACTCAAAACACAATAACAGAAATGACCCAAAATTGAACCTGATTTTCACTGGCCTCTATCCTTATCTGTTTCCCTTAGAGCTCTGGCATCTAAGACTCTAAGCCCAGGCTTATCATTCCAGGATGTGCACTGCATTGGTTGTAGTGTTTCTCTGTGTGTGTTTATGTGTGTGTGGAGAGTGCAAATGCATTTCTTACATTTGCATATGTTTATCTTACAGTTCTTGATTGGTGGTTAAAATAATTACTTTCATATTTAATGACAGATATATAATGGGACATGAGGCAAATCATAATGACTTTTACTAGGAAACATGAGATTTCAAAGACATGTTTGAAAAGTGCTACATCAAACAAAACAAATGAGGGGAAGTTCAAGGTGGAAAAGTCAATAAAATAGCTCAAAATTTTACTAATGAAAAAGTAAGCAGTTATATGAAGTAAGTTTAAGTACTACCAGAGACAATAAATCATTGCTAATCAATTAAAGTTTTAATAAAATTTTAAGGTAAATCTCTGACTACAGTAATAGTGTGATAAGAAGAGTTTGATAATTTTTGTTGGTATTTGGAAAATTACCCAAACATTACATTTTTCAAATATAAAGCCAGTAAGTTTTGGAAAAGTGATGTCTCCAAACATCTAGTTTGTGATGAATAAAACACTGGATATTTTAAAGTTTTATGTCATTGGAAGGATGGATACTTTGATTTTACCCTATACAGAGTAAAATAGCCATACCAGAGAATGAAATGAGTCTAAAAAAAGATTTTTCAAAAATTTGTAAACATATTCTCCTTTAATATTTGAATCATTTAATTTTCAACAATGAGTATTCCCACAGTAATTTTCACTGTTGGACAGCCATCAAATATTTCATATTAGTTTAAAGTCTATTTTATTTATTTCTTAAAAACATTCAGTTATGGATTGTAATAATAGCCCGTGAACCTAGCTCCCTGACTCCAGTCAGTTGCTTATAGTTTATCCTGAACTGTTTTACTGAAACTATCTTTTCACACACACCTTTTCTTCATATTGTGCTGTTCTCCACACCTTTGGTTTCCTGTTGTCCACAGGAACAGCAATCACCCTTTTGTTAATGTCTCGATGCAAGCAAGAATTTATTAAGCCTATATTCGGCCTTGCACTAAGTAATTCTTATGAAGAAGAGAGACAGAGAGAGATGCTAAGTGTATTCTCTTCTCTGTCTGCTCTGAAAATGATGGTTGGTCATTGGCAGAAGGTAACAATATAAATTAATAATGTAAAAATATTCAAAATTTTGAGTCAAAACAGAAGAATGCTAGAATCCTGAGAAACAAGCAACTCACTCAGCATGGAGTAAGGGTGGGGAAGAATTATCAGAGAAGTGGAGGGAAAGGTTTTGACAGAGTTTTAAAGGAAAAGAAGAAACTGACAAGGTCTACAAAGGGGAATGGCTCAAGGACATAAAGGCACATTCAATCACCATCCAGGGAGTACAAAAATTTGGTTCAAGTAGAGAAAAATTTGTGTTTTTGCGATGAAGTAGCAGGAGTCAGGTGATATGTGACATTAGTCACATCTTGTGTATCTTATCAATGACATCGTGTGTCCTTTCAATGACATTTTGCAACCTCCCTGGAGCCCATTAGTATACACAATTTAAACACATCTCTACAGTTGGTGGATACAGTAGAGTGAACAGTAACTAGAGAAGAATGTTAGAAAATAAGCTACTTAAACATTTAGGTCAAAAATGAAGAGACCCAAATCATACAAGTTATTGTAGAGAAAGACAGGTTAGAATGAACACAATAGCTATCACTTACTGAGTTCTTACTATGCCAAGTGTCATACATGCCATATCTCACTGAGACCACAAACAACATTGGAAGTATTTATGGGTGTCTTCCATTTTTAATATGAACAAACTTAAGCTTTCACCTGTCAAACTTAGGTCACAAATTAAGAAAGAATTCAGGAGAGGTGGGGAAAGATGGTGGAACAAGGAGGTGTAGAATTGAGTTTGTCCTCTAGGGCAGCTAGTAAATAGACAAAAACAGTCTGAAACAAGTGTTTGGGGGATTTCCGAGACCAAACACACATCATACGCCAGGCTGGAATGGGTAGAAGAGCTGAGATCAGAGTACATAACTGAGTAAGTCTCCCAATCTGTGGAGGCTGGCACCCCTCCCTGACTGGCACAGCAGGCTGTATTGAGTCACTTCCCCAGAGGAAAAAGTAGTAGTTCTACTAGAGAACTCCACGAAGCACCAAATGCATATTTAATTAATATATTTGGACTGCAGATACAGATGAACCCAGAGCAAGCCCGAAGGAACCCAGAGGTAGAGGGGCTGATGAGAAAAAAAAGAAAGAAAAGAAAACAGGCTTTTGGAGTTGGATGAGCTGAGAATACTGGAAAAGGGCTGTGCCGCAAGAAAAGGGGCATATAGAGCCAGGTACCAATTTGGTTGACTGGTGAACCTGGAGGTGGGGAGAGGGTGAGACCAGCTCTGAAAAGGGTTTTGTTTTTGTTTAAAATTTTTTTCTTTTACTTTTTAGAAGCCCAGTAAAGAAAGCTCCAGGAAAATTCAGTTGTCAGCACTGCCCCAGGCAAAGGCAGAATTAAGATATGTCGGTTAGACAAAGTAAATAGCCAGGTGAAGGAGATTATTTCCTAAAGAGTTTATTTTCCCCAAGAAAAGGGGGGCGGGAGGTGGCCTGCCTTCATTGAACTCAGACCCTAGGGGCTCGAAAACAGAAATGCTTTAAGACTGCTCTGTTTCAGCCTTTGTCTCAACCATGCCCCTGGCAGAAAGGGTCTGCTGAGAATTAAAGGCACTGCACCACTGTGCACCAGTGGAAGCTGTGGGCTGACAGGTGACACCTGCTGGGGGGTGGGTAGAAAAACCACAGAATAAACAGGCTTCACATGAAAGACTGGCACCCTGCTGTGTCTCCTCTGAAGGAAACCTGGATACTGATTACACCCTCTTCCTCAGTCCTGGGCCTGTCTTGCCTGGAAAAATCCGAATGGGGGGGAGTCTATCTTATCTGGGGCAACCCTCCACAAAACAAACAAACAAACAAACAAAACTTCTGTATAGGCAGGGGAAGAACCGGAAAAACGAGACTTGAAAAATTCTGATCACTTAAAGATAAGCTATGCTAGAGGTCTAGAATAAGTTGAACTGAATATGAAAGAAGAGAGAAAAAAAGCCAGACAACAGGAAAACCCTAGGTAAAAGAGAGAAAAAAGACATCCAGAATAAACTAATCAAGGAAATCAGGTGCTCAGACACCAGCAAAAAATCATGAATCATACTAGGAAGCATGAAGATATGACCCAAAGGAACAAACTAACACCTCAACTGAGATACAGGAGTTGAAACAACTAATTAAAGATATTCAAAACATCTTCTAAATCAGTTCAATGAGTTGAAGGAAAATGTGGCAAAGAGAAGAAGGATATAAAGAAGACACAGGCTGTCCATACAGAAGAATGCAAAAGCTTGAAAAAACAAATGGCAGACCCTATGAGAATGAAAGGCACAATAGGAGAGATGAAAAACACAATGGAGATATACAATAACAAATTTGAAGAGGCAGAAGAAAGGATTAGTGAGGCAGAAGACAGGACATCTGAAATACTAATCATAAAAGGGTAGATAGGGAAATAATGAAGAAATATAAGCAGGGTCTCGGGAACTGAGGGACAATGAAGGACAAGGATATATGTATTATGCATGTCCCAGAGGGAGAAGAGAAGGGAAATGGGGCAGAAAGAATATTGGAAGAAATAATAACTGAAAATTTCCCAAATCTTACGAAAAACATAAAATTACAAACCCAAGAAGTGCAGCATACCCCAAACAGAAGAGATGGGAATAGATCTTCTCCAAGACACTTAATAAAAAGATTGTCAAATGTCAAAGAAAAAGACACAGTTCTGAAAGTAGCAAGAGAAAAGCAATCCATCACATACAAGGGAAGCTCAGTAAGACTATATGCAGATTTCTCAGTAGCAACCATGAAGTGAGAAGGCAGTGGTATGACATGTTTAAGATACTGAAAGAGAAAAACTGCCAACCAAGAATTCTATGTATGGCAAAATTGTTCTTCAAAAATGAGGGAGAATTTAAAATCTTTTCAGACAAACAGACACTGAGAGACTTTGTGAACAAGAGACCACTCTATAAGAAATACTGAAGGGAGTGCCACAGGCTGATAGGAAAACACAGGGGAGAGAGGTTCGGAGAAGGGTGTAGAAATGGAAATTATCAGTAAAGGTAAAAAGAGAGAAAAAAATAAGATGTGACATACAAAATCCAAAAGACAAAATGGCAGAAGTACTGCCTTTAGAGTAATAACATTAAATGTTAATAGATTAAACTCCCCAATCAAAATACACAGACTGGAAGAATGGTCCTGTTAAAAAACAGGACCCATCTATATGCTGTCTACAATTATGTTAGACAGAAAGTCAAAATAGGTTGAAAAGATGGAAAAAGATATTTCACACAAACAACAACCAGAACAGAGTAAGGGTAGTTATACTAATATCAGCCAAATTAGTCTACAAATGTACAATTAAAAGAAACAAAGAAGGACACTATTTATTAACAAAAGGGACAATTCATCAAGAAGACATAACAATGATAAATATTTATGCACCAAGCCAGTGGGCCCCAAAAGCCATGAAGCAAACACTGACAGCATTGAAGGGAGAAAGAGGCACCTCTACAATAATAGTTGGAGACTTCAGTACACAACTATCATCAATGGCAAGAACATCTAGATGGAGGATCAATAAGGAAACAAAGATTTTGAATAGCATGATAAATGAACTAGACTTAACACACATTTACAGAACATTATACCCCACAACAGCAGGATACACATATTTCTCAAGTGCTCATGGATCATTCTCCAGGATAGAAAACATCGTGGGTCAAAAAGCAATTCTAAATAAATTTTAAAAGATTAAAATTATACAACACACTTTTTCGGATCACAATGGAATGAAGTTGGAAATCAATAACAGGCAGAAGGGAGGAAAATTCACAAATATATGGAGCCTAATGAACACACTGCTAAACAACCAGTGGTTGTTTCAAGGAGGAAATTAAAAGAGAAATCAGTCAGTATCTTGAGGCAAATGAAAATTAGACCACAACATATCAGAATTTACAGGATGCAGTAAAGTCACTGATGAGGGGGAAATTTATTGCCCTATATATCTATATTTAGAAAGAAGAAAGAGCAAAAATCAAGGAATTAACTGCTCACCTGGAGGAACTAGATCAATAACAGCAAACTAATGCCAAAGCAAACAGAATGAAAGAAATAACAAAGATTAGAGCAGAAATAAATGAAATTGAGAACATGAAAACAATAGAGAGAATCAACAGAAACAGAAGGTGGATCTTTGAGAAAATCAATAAAATCAATGGACCCTTAGCTAGGCTTACAGAAAAAAGAGAGAAGATGCAAATAAATAAGATAAGAAATAGGAGGAGGGACATAACTACTGACCCTGCAGAAATAAAGGAGATAAAGTGAGGACAGTATGAACAACTACATGCTAACAAACTAGACAACTTAGATGAAATGGAAAACTTCCTAGAAAAGCATGAACAACAAACACTGATTCAAGAAGAAATAGAAGACCTCAACAAACCAATCACAAGTAAAGGGATTGAATTCATCAGCAAACCACCCCCCTCAAAAAAAAAATTCCATGATCAGATGGCTTCACATGTGAATTCTACCAAGCATTCAAGAAAAAATTAGTACCAATCCTGCTCAAATGCTTCAAAAAAATTGAAGAGGAGAAAGCTGCTGAACTCAGTCTATGAAGCAAGCATCACCCTAATATCAAAGACAAACAAAGATATTACAAGAAAAGAAATTACAGACCAATCTCTTTAATGACTATAGATGCAAAAATCCTCAGCAAAACACTCGCAAATTGAATTCAGCAGCACATTAAAAGAATTATATGCCATGACCAAGTGGGTTTTATTCCAGGTATGTAAGAGTGGTTCAACAAAAGAAATTGAATTAATGTAATATACCAAATCAACAAATCAAAGGAGAAAAACCACATGATCATCTCAATTGATGCAAAAAAGGCATTTGACAAAATTCAACATCCTTTCTTGATTAAAATACCTGAAAGGATAGGAATAGAAGGGAAGTTCCTCAATATGATAAAGCAAATATATGAAAAACCCACAGCTAATATTATAGTCAATGGGGAAAGACGGAAAGCTTTCCTTCTAAGATCAGGAACAAGACAAGGAAGCCCAGTGCACCATTCAACATTGTGGTGAAAGTTCTAGATAGAGCAATTAGTCAAGGAAAAGAAATAAAAGGCATTCAAATTGGAAAGGAAGAAGTAAAATTTTCAGTTTTCAGATGACATGATTCTTTATGTAGAAAATCCTGAAAAATCTACAGCAAAGCTACTAGAGCTTATAAATTAGTACAATGCAGTGGCAGGATACAAGATCAACACACAAAAATCAGTAGTGTTTCCATACACTAGTAAGGAGCAATCTTATGAGGAAATCAAGAAAAAAATTCCATTTACAATAGAAACCAAAAGAATCAAATATTTAGGAACAAATTTAACCACGGATGTAAAAGACCTATACTCAGAAAAGTATAAAAACATTGTCAAAAGAAATCAAGGAAGACCTGAATAAATGGAAGGACATATCATGCTCATGGATTGGAAGACTAAATATAGTTAAGATGTCAATTCTACCCAAATTGGTATTGGCATTGAGTCAATGCAATACCAATCAAAATCCCAAAAGTTTACTTCGCAGAAATAGGAAACCAACAGCCAAAATCATTTGGAAGGGCAGGGTGCCCCAAATAGATAAAAACATCTTAGGAAAGAAAAATGAAGTAGGAGGTCTTACACTACCTGACTTTAAAGCATATTACAAAGTTACAGTGGTTAAATCAGCATGGTACTGGCATAAAGATAGATATATTGTCCAATTGAATCAAATTGAGTGTTCAGAAATAGACCCTCTCATCTATGAAAAAGTGATATTTGGTAAGGAAGTCAAGTTGACTCAACAGGGACAAAGCAGCCTCTTCAACAAAAGGTGCATGGAGAACTGGATCTCCATATCCAAAATAATGAAAGAGGACCCCTATATATCATACCTTATACAAAAATTAACTCAAAATGATCAAAGATCTAAGCATTAGAGCTAAGAACATAAAATTATTAGAAGAAAATGTAGGAAATATCTTAAAGATCTTGAGGTAGGAGGTGGTTTCCTAGACCTTACACCAAAGTGTGACAATGAAAGACGAAATACATAAATGAGATCTCCTCAAAATCGAACACTTTTGTGCATTCAAGGACTTTGTCAGAAGAGTAAAATGGCAGCCTATGAAATGGGAGACAATATTTGAAAAACAACTATCAGATAAGGGTTTAATATTCAGAATATATAAAGAGATCCTATAACTCAACAACAAAAAGACAAAGAACCCAATTGAAATTTTGGCACAAGGCATGGACAGACACTTTTCCAAAGAGGAAACACAAATATCTCAAAAACATACAAAACTAGGTCCAATTTCACTAGTTATTAGGGAAATGCAAATCAAAACCACAATGCGATAACATATTACACCTACTAGAATGGCCATTATTTAAAAAAAAAAAAAAGAAAGAAAGCTACAAGTGCTGGAGAGGATGTGGATAAATAGGTACATTTATTCACTATTGGTGGGAATGTAGAATGGTATAATTGCTCTGGAAGGCAGTTTGGCAGTTCCTAAGCAAGCTATGTATAGAACTGCCGTATGATCCAGCAATCCCATTACTAGGTATATACTCAGAGGAACTGAAGGTAGGGACACAAATAGACATTTGTACACCAATGTTTATAGAGACATTATTCATGATTGCCAGAGATGGGAAAACCCCAATGTCCATTAATGGACGAGTGGATAAACAAACTGTGGTACATACATACAATGGAACATTATGCAAACGTAAGATGGAATAAAGTCATGACACATATAACAATGTGGATGAACCTTGAGGACATCAAGTTGAGTGAGATTAGCCAGAAAGAAATACTGTATGGTCTCACTAATATGGACTAACTATAATGAGCAAACTGAGAGTTAAAGTTGAAAACACAGGTTATGAGGAAATATAAAGAAGATGGAGATTGGGCATTTGATGCTGAGGGAGTACAGAATGTTCATCAGGATTGACTGTAAAGATCCATAAATGAATAGCACAATACTATCTGATGGTAGCACAATACTGTATGTAAAACAAACAAACAAAGCTGAGTCTGAGCATAGTTGAACAAGGAAAGCTAGGAGCATGTATAACACCAGAAGGATAGGTAGAGGATAAAAACTGAGACTGTATAACTTAGCAAAACCTAAAGTGGACACTGATGGTTATCAAATGTAAAAATATAAGAAAGGTTTTACATGAGGGATAACTAATGAATATCACCATTGCAAGGTGTTGAAAATGGAATGGTATATGGAAAAAATACAATCAATGTAAACCAAGGTCTGAAGTTAATTATGGCACTGTAATTTGTTCCATTAACAAAACCAGTGAAACTAATGTTTCCTAAGAAGCTTAAGTTCCAGGAACAAGGGTTTTTTTAAAAGTAATTTTATTGAAATTATTTACATACCATGCAATTATCCAAAGATCCAAAGTGTACAATCAATTTTCCACGGTACCATCATACAGCTGTGCATCCATCACCACAATTTTTTTTCAATTTTTAGAACATTTTCATTACTCCAGAAAAGAAATGAAGACAAAAAAAGAAAACTCAAATCCTCCCATACCCCTAATAACCCCCGCATTATTGACTCACAGTATTGATATAGTACGTTTGCTACTGTTGATGAAAGAATGTTAAAATACTAACTGTAGTACATAGTTTGCAATAGGTATAGATTTTCTCCATATATCCCTCTATTATTAACTTCTAGTTATAGTGTCATACATTTGTTCTAGTTCATGAGAGAGATTTCTAATATTTGTACAGTTAATCACAGACATTTGCCCACCACATTACATTCCCATTTTTTACCTTATTGGTGACACATGTGACTCTTAAGCTTCCTCCTTCCACCACATTCACACACCATTCAGCACTGTTAGTTATTCTCACAATAATGTGCTACCGTCACCTCTGTCCATTTCCAAACACTTAAGTTCAACCTAGTTGATTATAAGCAACTGCTCCCCATTCTTTAGCCTAGTTCTATATCCTGGTAACTTACATTTCATGTCTATTAGTTTACATATTATAATTAGTGATACCATGCAATATTTGTCCTTATGTGACTGACATTTCACTCAGTGTAGTGTCCTTAAGGTTTCTTATCAATCCATATTTTTTTAAAGACAGTTTTGTTCACCCACCATACTTTCTGCCCTAAGTAAACAATTGATGGTCCCCTGTATAGTCACATATTTATGTATTTTACCACCATCACCACCATCTATATAAGGACATCTCCATTTCATCCACAAAGAAGGAGGAAGAGTCAAAGAAGGTAGAGAGACAAAAGAAAAAAGAAAAAGAAAAAGAAAGAAGAAAAAAAAACACATGGCAGCAAAAAGAAAAGAAAGGAAAGATAGAGTTAACCTAAAGTAGAATAAAAGGGTCAGACAATATCACCAATGCCAAGAGTCCCATACCCTCCGTTATGCACCCCCTCTTAAAGGCATTTAGTTTTACTATATTGCGGTTGTTACATTAAAGGAAGCATGATGTAATGTTTTTGTTAACTATAGTCTCTAGTTTGCATTGATTGTACTTTTCCCCAATACCACAGTATTTTTAACACCTTGCAAGGCTGCTATTCATTTGTTCTCCCTCATGCAAAAACATATTTATACATACTATCACAATTGTTGACCACTCTAGGTTTCATGAAGTTATACAGTCCCAGTCTTCATCTTTTGTCTTTCCTTCTGGTGTCCCACATGCTCCCAACTTTCCTCTTTCAACCATACTCACAGTCATCTTTGTTCCGTGTACTTACATTGCTATGCTACCATCACACAAAATTGTGTTACAATCCTCTCACTCCTGTCTTTCCCTATCTGTCTGTAGTGATCCCTTCATTATTTCATGTAGAGCAGATATCTTGTTCACAAACTCTGTCACTGTCTGTTTGTCAGAGAATATTTTAAACTCTCCCTCATATCTGAAGGACAGTTTTGCTGCATATAGGATTCTTGGTTGACAGTTTTTCTCTTTCAGTATCTTAAATATATCACACCACTTCCTTCTTGCCTCCATGGTTTCTACTGAGAAATTCACACATAGTCTTATCAAGCTTCCTTTGTATGTGATAGATCACTTCTCTCTTGCTTTCAGGATTCTCTCTTCATCTCTGATGTTTGATAATCTGATTATTGTGTCTTGGCATAGGTCTATTCAGATCTATTCTGTTTGGGGTATGCTGCGCTTCTTGGATCTGTAATTTTATGCCTTTCATAAGAGATGGGAAATTTTCATTGATTATTTCCTCTATTATTGCTTCTTCCCCTTTTCCCTTCTCTTCTCCTTCTGGGACACCGATGACACATACATTCATGTGCTTCATGTTGTCATTCAATTCCCTGAGATGTTGCTCATATTTTTCCATTGTTTTCCCTATCTGTTCTTTTGTGTGTAGGATTTCATGTGTCTTATTCTCAAGTTCCTGAGTGTTTTTTCTGCCCCTTGAGATCTGTTGTTGTATGTCTCCATTGTTTTTCCTCTCTTGTTTTGTGCCTTTCATTTCCATAGTTTCTGTCAGTAGTTTTTTCAAACTTTTGATTTCTACCTATGTTTGCCCAGTGTTTTCTTTATAGCCTTCATCTCTTTTGACATATCTTCTATGAACTCATTGATTTGGTTTTTGATTTGATTTAACACATTTCTTTGAAAATCTTTAATAGATTGTTTCATTAAAGTGAAACAATACCTCAACTGTATCTTAATTGAGGTGTAAGTGTGTTCCTTTGACTGGGCCATATCTCTGTTTTTCCTAGTGTAGATTGTAGTTTTCTGTTGTCTAGGCATCTGGTTTCCCTGGTTACCCCAATCAAATTTTCCCAGACCACAATGCGTTTGGATCTCAGAGTGGGGTTTTATTCAGTTTCAAGTCTCCCTGCAGGTGTGCCTTAGAGTTTCACAGACTTTCCTATTAGGTCTCTAGCCACTGTGCTTTTCTTAACCTGCCCAGCAGGTAGTGCCTGTCAGCCTATTGCTCCCAACTGGTGTAAGGAGGTGTTTTGGCTGTTTTCCCCTCAGGCTCTGGGGTCTGGTTCTGAAGGGAAAGCTGGGCCCCTTTCCTTACTCTTAGGAAAGATACACCCCCTAGGGAGTTATCATCTTCATTTGAATTGCTATCTCTCTGACTCTGTTGTCTCCATCCCTGTCTGGGTCAGAGTGCTACTAACTGAAAATGGCTGAGGCTCTCTCTACTGAGAGAGATAGAAAAAGGGACAGAAAGCCCCCTTTTAGAGCCAGTACACGGTCCCCCAATTTCACTAGTTGGCCAGAGGTAACACCTGGTCTTCCAGGCTCTCCCTCCCGGGACAGATGAGTCTTCTGGTTCTTTAAGGTCACTTGTCACTAAAAGCCTCTCTCTGCTTGTTGGGGGTTTGCCGCTTGTATTCAGCAGTCCACATTTGTTAATTGAAACCCCAGTTGGAGTTCAGTTGAACTATATTTGCTTGCTGGGAGACTGCTGCTCTCTACCACAGCGAGGTTTTGCAGCTCAGTCTGCCGTGGGGGGAGGGGGCTCCCAGCACAGGTCTGCAGTTTTTACTTACAGATTTTATGCTGTGATTTCAGGCATTCCTCCCAATCCAGGTTGGTGTATGATGTGTGGACAGTCACAGTTGTCCCCCAGCAGTTACACCAAATTATTTACTAGTTGTTCCTGGTTTTTCATTAGTTGTTCCAGGGGACTAATTAAATTCCACTCCTCTCTATGCCTCCATCTTACCCCCTCCTGCAACAAGGTGTGTTAAATCTCTTTTTTAGAATAATTGGAAAAATTAACCTGTAATAATTACTACATGCCATACTATTCAAATTTTTCTCCCTCTATAGTAATACCTTAAACACCAGAAACACCACAATTAATTGCTGCTATCACCCCCATTTTACAGATGGGGAACATCTAGATAAAAAAGTGTTGCTCTTAAAGTCAACATCTAGTAACTACTGAATCCAGGATTCAAATACCTGCCATCTGGCTCCTGTGAAAGGACCTATGATTTTTATAATTGTTTTAGTATTTTTTAATGATTTTGTAAGGTATCTTAAAGAATAAGAACTCAGTAACATATAGGGTTCAGTAAAGAAAATGCATACAATTAGTAATTCCACCTTCAGTGTGTCAAACTGTTATTACTTAGGCATAGGTGTGGGCTCCTCTTGGGCTTGGAAAATAAGAAAATCATTGAAACCAACAAAAATTTTCAAGATTCTCCAAAGGACTCTTCAGTAATATAAATATGAAGGTACCTTAGTGTTCTGGGTTCTGGAATTTCATTTGTTGTGAATTTGTCTCTGGTCAATTGGACCAGCTCTTTTGCTCACATCGTCAGAGTCAATCAGCAGGGACAGAGAAAATGCCCTCTTCTTGCACTCACTCACCACCATCCACAAATAGATTGATCACATGCCTTCTCAGAATCAAGTCTACCACCTTTATATCTAGCACATCCCATGCAGCCTAGCTGTCTTTCTTCAAGAATGTCACAAGGAACCTAAAGACAGTCCTACCAAGGAAGATTAAATGCATCTCCCTAAAAGCAAACATACTGTTCACAATCTACATAATCTGGAAAATTATATTAATTTTTCATTCAAGTTATTGCCTTATTTCCCCTGTAATTATTTATTCAACTACTCAACCATTTAGTATGGGCATGACAGTGAAAAAGGCTACTATGTAGGATGTCTCTTTGTGAAACACAACCATAAACATGTTTAAGCAGCTTCAATTTTAATGACTAGAATCTTTGTATATGCTTCTCGGTATTCTAGGGTAAAGGTTTGTTTAATCAATGTCCCTTTTTTCTGAATTCACAAAACAATGTTAAGCATGTGTAATATTAAAGACCAGGGTTAACATAATTTATTTCACTGTTGCTTATTTTCTGTATCATAAGTAGTTTTCATTTTAATATTACATTTACCACTTAGCTTTTGTGTTTAAGGAACAAATCCACCAAGGCACAATGGTAGTTTGGAGTTGCAAATATTTTTTCAAATGCCAACACACTAATCTTTAGCTTGGCTGACTCTGGGACTGTTTCAGGGTGGCAAGCTAAGTTTTGCTTTGTTTTTTTAATGAATGAAATCTGTCATGCCAAATACTCCTTCACTCTTTTTTCAGTCTTCCATGTTCTCACTTCTACTTTATCTGATCTTTATGAATTAAAAAAAATAATCTCAGTTTTTAAAGAAGCAGAATGATATATTTTATATAAAGGAGGCCAACAAACAGAGTCAAATGCCCTCATTTTACTGATGATGAAAACAAAGTGAGGTGCCGAAGGGAATAATGACTTGCCCAAGGTTCACATAACCAACTACTAGAATGTTTCACAGTCCAGATCTTTTTCCACTAACAACCAGTAACATTTAGTATTAGATGTTATTTCACAGTCTCTTGTGATGTGAAATATATGGCACTACTTCCCTATTTCACCAATCAGCTTAAGAAAGCATTTCATAGTATAAAAAACTGAATAAAAATATTAATTAGAGCAACACAGAAATAGTGAGTGAATATTTATTTATATCAGGCACCTTATTAAGGGAATTACTTATATTACTCCAATTAATTGCCATAATGACATGATGGCACATATATCTTTATTTCATAAGTGAAGAAATTGAGGCTCACGGGAGAAAAGTAATGAACCTTAGCCCACCAGATGTTAAAGCAGCAATCCTAAGTAAAAAATTAAAATTGGAGGATTCTATCTCTGTTAAAGGATAGGGTGAGGGTTGGTTAGTCAGGATTTTTGAAAACAAATAGGGTAAGCAGATACTGATAAAAATGTCTGAGTTTCAATTTACTAAGAAGAGTTAACATTTTCAAACTCTCTCACTCATAATAGAACATGGTTTCAAATTATATAAGCAAAAACTGAAAGAATACTAAGGGAAAGAAAATTCATATAACCTGATACTCATTTTATTAGGAAGTATGTTTTAAACAATATAATTATTAAGATTGATCTAAAAGACGTATTCAAGAACATGATACCTATCACATGGAGAATGCATAAAATTCTCCATCATAGGGAGAACAGTTCAAAATTTCTACTAAGCCTTAATCCAATCTCATTGGTTTCAAAAGTCACTATTATGAAGGCTTGTGTCTGGCTTCTAAACATTTGTTTCAAAATCATTCCAATTTGTAAATTTAAAAACTTTGAAAAATCTACCTGAAAAAAGAAGACACCACAGAGTATACTGGAAAAATATTTAATTGCTAATAAAATACTACTATCAAAAGTTCTGGAGTGAAGATTATGCAGAATTTAGAGAGAAATCTATAGATTTCAGTGCTTATGTTAGAAAATGAAAAACAAAAAACAAAAAACCTGAAAGGTGTGGGCTCGGCATTCATCCCAAGAAGTTAGAATAAAACATATCAGAATGAACCCATAGAAAATAAGAGGAGGGAAATAAAAGAAATTTGAGAGAAATAAAAACCCAAAAATAATGAAATAGGAAAAAGAATTATAATAGTAAGACTCAAATAAATTGAAAAGCTGGCTATTTAAGAAGACAAACAAGAAATTAACAAAAATCAACCAAGGTTGATTAGGACTAAAAGAAAGCATGTATTTATAAATTATGTTAGGAAAGAAGAAAAAGATATAACAACAAATGCAGAGAATAAAAGGATAACATGAATGTTACTAAAAATATTATGCTAAAAATTTGGAAACTTAGGTGAGATAGATTCCTAGAAATGTATATTACTAAAACTAATTCAAAAATAAATCTACAACTTAAATAATCCTATAACCATAAAGAATTAATTTTTAAAAAATATCTCACAAACCACCAAACCTAGATACATTCATAGGTTACTAGTGTAGTAAGATAAGAAAAATAAATATAAAGTATAAATGTTCAAATGGAAGACACAATATTAACATTATTCACCATTAATATGATAGTCTACATCAAAATAATTAGCAATTATTAAGTGTGCTTAGCATGGCTGATGTACACAAAATCAATAAAATAATTTAATTACATTTCTATGCACCAATGACATTTAAAAAAAACCCACAAGAACAAAAAGGACAGCATTTAAAACAGCAACCATGATTCCAAGGTACAGATTTCTTTAGGTAAATAATTATAAAATTTCCCTGAGACAAATTAATGAAGTCCAAAATAACTGAAGCTATATAAAATGTTCATGGATATGAAAATGAAATATCATTAAAATGTTTATATCCCAAAATTGACCTACAGATTCAAAGTAACACCATTCAAATTACCAACGTGGGCAGGTATGTGTGTGTAACTTGAAAGGTAGTTCATATGAAAGAGTTAAAAGTAAAAAGACTCAAGATCCATTTCAAGATGTAAAATGAAAGACAGGTAACTGCTTTATAACAAATTAAGGCTTTTAATTAACATGCTGTTGTTTAGGGTCATGGATAGACAGATAGACAAACTGAACAAAATTGAGAGCTGGAAGAAGACTCATGCACATAAGCAACATCACACTGTAGAAGAGTAAAGAAAGGATTGACTGGTCAATAAAAGGTATTGGGAAAACAGTTGGCCACATGGAATTTATATAAAAATGAATAATGATTTAACACCATGCCCAAAAGGCAATTTCAGATAGATCAAGAACCCAAACATAGAGAGCACAACTTAAATAACTTCTAGGAGAATGACTGAAATAAAGATGTACGACTTAATTGTAAGAATTTCTCAAATAAGACATAAAAATACAAACCAGACTACATTTATTTTAAAATAATGTTTGTAGAAATGAAATCTAAAGAGAGTAAAAAGTACGGGCAACAACTAAGCAAAGATAGAGTTGACAAAGTATTAGCATCCAGAATATAAAAAGACATTTTTAATTTAAATAAGACCCCCCCCACCAAAAAAAACAAAAACACTGAGAAGTATGGGGAAAAGATATCAATAGGTATTTCACATATGAAGGAACATAAACAGCCAGTACATGAATAAAGATTTTCTCAGACTCATTCGAAATCAAGGAAATAGGAAGTATTACTCAAGTTACAATGAAATACTATTTCATACCCATAAGCTAGAGGATAATTTAAGTTGGTGAGCATATAGAATAAAGAGAACTCATACGTTGTTGCTGGTAGGAGAGTAAATAACAAACACTTCAGAAATCCATTTGGCAATGCCTAGTACATGTGAGCATGTGTCTGCTACAGAACCAAACAACACAAATCCCTCGACAGGATTCCCTTCAGAAAGTCCTTTACATGGACACCAGGAGATGTGTACCAGAATACATTCCTTATACTGCTTTTATAATAAAAAAAAAATTCGCATTTATGATTATTTCTAAATATAATATGATGAAAAATCCTCTTTTAAAAGAACACTGTCAAATGTAGACTTCTGTCTTAAATTTTTTTCCTGAAGATATCGTTAAGAATAAATGATTTCTTTTTTGAAATTTGCATGAAAATTAACAATATTGCATAATGGAAAAAGCATAAGACTAGACCCTACTATTATTGGACTCTTTTCTATGTTTCATTATTCACCAGCAGTTTAATCCTACATTACTCTACAAATTGTTAAATGTTTCAATTAAACTATAAAATAAAAACGAGTATCATTTGCTATATTCTTGTTATAATACTAAATGAGATATGAAGGTACTTTGTAAACTACCAAGTATAAAGGGCATTTTCTAACGTAGAAATAGTTTCTGAAGGCCATCCCATGAGCCCCTGACTCGCAGTAGTGGTGCATAATAATATCTGTGCTTACCAGCTGCTGTCCTTGGACACCCCAGGCCGCGTACTGCAAGACGGAGTCCTCTACCTCTGGAGGGTTTAGCTCCCAAACTTCCCTTGAAAAAATGTAAATATTTTTACATGAACAAATGCATGTCCACCAACAATTCAGATGGACAACTGCTCATGAAAACCAGACAATCAAAGAACTTACCTAGTGTGTATGTTGTAAATCACATATGAAGCAGTATACGAGTAATGAAAAATCTGAAACAAAGGAAGAAAGAAACAGTTATTCACCCTACTTTGAAAGAAAATCTCTATTTTAATGTGTGCATGTGTTTGTCTTTTTTTTTTGTTGTTGTTTTAAATAAAATCCAGGAACTGGTGTTAAGGAGAAATAAAAACGTGTATATCTCCTACTTCAGGAGTTTATTTCTCTCTCTGTTCCTTACAGTTATAGCCTCCAAACTCCTCTCCCTGCCATCAATCCCATCCTTCATTCAATCCACTCTTTACCAAATATACTGGTGTTTATATATCATTCTTTTTCAAAATTTCAGTGGCTGCCTATTGCCTAGAGAATAAAATTCAAACCTTTTGATCTCAACTGATGTTCAAGGATTTTGGTGTTTTGGCTTCTATGTGCTTTTCCACTCTTATCTCCCACTAGATCTTTTTAGCCTGGCTATAGTTCAATCCAATTAGATGAACTCCCTTGTGTGCTCTGAACTTTTTCTGTTTTTTTTTCCCCCTGGTAGATCCTACCCTGAATCAAGTGGGGACTTTCCCTCTAATGCAGCCCCTGCAGAGAGCTCACACTGGCCCCCTCAGTTGAGACATCTCTCTGACAGTTTACTGTTTGACTTTTAAGACACTTATCACCATAGTGTAAACTATATAAATATTTTAAGTACATGTCTCCTTTCCCCACTAGAATGATGCCAGGTCCAAGTGTGAATTACCATTGCATCCTCTACCTGTTTGCGTGAAACCTTCTTTACTGACTAATAATTCTGATGGGAGAAAAGCATGCAGCTTGAGGTGTTTGTTAGGGAAGACAAAGGGGACAACACCCCCACCTATTCACAGTGATGGTGGGATACAGAGTGTGTTAAACAGCTGGTTGCAAGCGTGTGATCTTCAGTAAACTTTAGTACCCTTTAAAAAAAGAATCCTGTTTTTGTTTGTTTACAGGGCATTTTAGCAAGGGCTACAGCACCCATCAGAGAAGTGACATTAAAGTCCAAACATAGGACAATTGGGAAGGTAAAGATATCTCTGTTACTTTGGTTCTTACTAAATGAAACAGTAAGAATTGAGATGGAATAGAAGAATAGTAGAATAGGGAGGAAGTGAGGAAAACCGCAAAAGATAGGTTAGGAAAGAAATGATGAACATGTTATATTTCAGTGAAAATGATTTTTCTCTAAGTTTTGTAGAGGAACTATTGTAATTTTTCTCAACTTAGCTACATTAAACAGTATTATTATTTCTAGAATTTAAAGAACTTATGTTGATTCTTTAATTTTTCAACATGCAATTAAAAAAGCTTTTTTTCAGTTCTGCAGTGGATATATATTATAGAAATATAATTCTGTCAACTAAAACTCCCAAGAGTCAAAATTGTTATTTCTTCTAGTTGCTATGATAACTTCAATTAAACATGATTGGCCAGATATATTGTAAAGAAATAACAGTATTCTCTTTTTTACATCAAAATTGCAATCTCTCCTCCATTTGTTTCAGTACTGTGTTTTACAGTGAAGCAGTATTCTCCCATTTCTTTTTGAATGATTATTAAATTTAAGGTTGTCTTCACTACAGGGTTGCAGAAGCAAAAATAATATTTCCTTCTATTTTGGCTTTCATGTATCTTGTAAAATTCCATATTTGACTTCATATTTTTTACCCTGAACCTATGACTATAGCTTACAAAGAGATGAAAAATGTGACCACCTCTATAAACATGTTTTCCATCACAGAAAGTTCTGTTATCAAAGCAAACTACCATGAGCACTCGGTCTTCAAAAGAAACAAACGTGTCAATGGTGCTATGGTTGAAAGAGACTATTGGTTCCATCTGTTAATCATCTCACACTTGATACCTGAATTCTAGGCTCATATCCATCTCAAGAGAAAGTTATGTGCATTACTGTTTTAGGCAAAGCAGGTCAGAGCTGGATATAACTACTGAATTTTGTTTTCTTTCTATCATATTTATTATAGAGGTTGCTGCCTCTTTTCAAAGTGTCAACACCAAAGACTTCAGGATATTGTAAATTGGAGAGTGAGGGATATATAATACACTTTCAGCTTTCTAGTTCTTAGCCTGATACCACATTTGTTTCTCTTAGCTGCTGTGTTGAAGCTGAAGACCCCAACAAAAAAGTCAAACCTTAATTGCCGGCATACCTATAGAAGGTTGAAGTAAGGACTTAGGGGGTTCAGTCTCATCTACTGATAGCTATGTGTACAACAAAGTCTGCAGTTTGCCATTTACAGAAAAAGAGAACATAACCATCTACTCTAGCTTAGAGCTCTTTCCTCTAAATTCACTGTCATTTGATGTGTGTGTGTGTATGTGTATACATTATCAGCAGATTTCAAATACTTCTTGTTTTGTAACTTTCCATAATTGAAACAGCATTCTATGCCCATAATGAAATATATAGCATTTAGAATGGGGGGTAGGGGGGTGGGATCTTGAACAGGGTTAGAAGAAGAAGTTGCTTTTTTCTTGTACGATGTTGGAGAGACTTAAAAACTCTCAAAAGGAACAAGATTCAGCTATATTGGACTCTGTATTAAGGCACACTGGTCTAAATTCCATCTGCTTTAATGTGCATTTTTCTCTCACTCACTCACTCACTCACTTGCTCTCGCTATTACTCTGTCTCTTTATCTCTCTGCTTCTTTGGATGGCATTATTTTCCTGCAACACTCCTCTTTCCTTTTATCTTAGGGTTCCCTTCTATGTTGGCTAAGTAGGTCTAATATCAGGTTGTAGATGTCATAGTGGAGTCACCCAAGTTTAGAAACAGTATTCCTTTTTCATGTAATGATTGGCTGATGCATAATGAGAGCAAAAGTGCATCTGGTGAGATCCTTGGGGACAAATACATTTCCCAGTCAAATACAGCATTGGATTATATATTCCCACTCTCTTCGCCCGCTGCCTGTTGTGGGGTGTGAATTGTTATAGTAATGAGGTGGGGCATATAACATAATTAAGATATAAAAACTTGACAAAGCTTACTGCTTTTGACATGTCCTGTCACTCAATCCTAAGATGCCAAAAGACATCAGGAGGTTCAGAAAGCATCATAAGATCCTGCAATCCAATCTGGTCCCCATCATCTCTACATTATTTTGGGAATCCCAAGAAGAGGGTGATTACTAGGATTGGTATCCTAATATAAGTAGCATAGGCATAACATGGGATATCACTGGAAGAAAGAATAAAAAGTCACAAATAAAGCCATCCAGAACTTGGATACAAGGAAATTATGAAAGTGTCCAAACTTGTGGCATTCATGCTCTAAAGGAAAACTAGCCACATCCATTCATTTAACAAGTGTCTATTAAGGAACCTCTTTGCCATGGGCACTGTACTAAGAACTATCTTGTGTAAGGATTGTGATAATAAGAGTGATAAAAAGTAGAGCACAATTCAAAAAATGTGTCATTTAATAATTTTATTTACTTCTAAACATTTTCTGTTTATAAAGATTTATTTACTATTAATGGTGTGCCAGCTAATAAAGAACTTCTTCAAATTCAAAGACTGTAAAATATGTGACTTCTGTCCCCAAGGAGCTTATAATCCAGTCGAAGTGACAAGGCTAAAGAAACATTACATTAGTATGGAACACTCTGTTGCAGCTCATGGTTAAATTAGAAATTGAAGATTACAAGCCTACAGGCTTTCCAAGAAATGATTAATCTTCTTGGTTTCAAGAAAATGTCATAGAGAAAATAAGAATTGATTTAGGCATTGAAGGGATGAATATAGTTGAGAAAAAATGCAGTTGTATGCCAAACTTAAAAGAGTCTTAAATATAATAACTCTTGAATTGAGCCTTGGCTACCTACCAGACTCTTCTATGAGTTTTATATACATCATGTCATTTAATCTTTGTATCAACTTCAATAAGCAGATATTATCATGCATAATTTACATGACAGACTCTGGAAGCACTGATGTTTAAGATAAAGAGTCATAATTTGAGCCTAGGGCTGACTAATTGCAACCCATTTTGAGACTTAATCTGTCCACATACTGACTTTTAGGGAGCTGGTATAAGAAGCACGACTCTAGCTTTGCAAAAGATTCATATCTGAAAGATCTATAAAATTACCATCCAAAGATTTATTGACAGTAGCAGGCATGAGTTAATTGTGATTACCACAGTTAAGAGAGACTTCATTTTGGAAAAACGATCTAATATATCAGATTAAAAATGCAAATTCCCTTCTCCTTTAGCTGTTTTTCACAATTTTTTTTTTCTTGGAATATCAGTTATTACCTGAGACATCTATGGGGATTCTCGTCAAGGAGACTTACACTTACAAGAAAAAAAAAAGAACAAGGTACTACAGTAATTTATGCATGAACCAAAGGTGTTTTTATCTCTGGATGGCAAAGCTTTCTCTGCATTGCAGTTAAACCGCTGAATTGGTATAAGTAGCATTCATTTTCATGGCCTGGAGAAAATTTAAAATGGGATTAGGGATTTTCCATTGAATCAAACAGTTAGTAAAACTTGACTGTGAGGAAGCAAGCCTCTGAGTAAACAGCATTTATTAAAGAATGCCAGTGAGGAAAAGACACCATGGGCAAGAGGGCATTCATTTCTCTTGGGAGTTAAGTGTTCTAGGATAATGAGATACTTTGGAGATGAGTCAGAAGTGACTGTTGTTTGAAAGGTTTTGTCTTTATTATGCAGTTAAGGATGAGGACAATCAAGTAGGAAACTCAAGTGCAGTAAATTCAATTCATAAAATTACAAGATGGAGCTCTAAAAAAATCTTTGTAAAACATTGTGAAATAGTCTTTGTGAACACTGGGAAGAACACGTATTGGATGAAATTTAAGAAATAATTAATATTTATCAGTATTGTTATCAACTATAAGTTTTCTCACTTATGATCACCATAAATTTCTAATACATTATCCATCAAGGACACACAACTAGTATGACCACAATCAGAACCACGGACTTATTGGTTCAAAATCCATGTCCTTTCCAGTACAATAAAGGAGGGGAAAAAAAGCAAGCATTGTTTTAATACAATACAACATAGCAAAGGATTTTTTAATTATACTACCATCAGAGTAAGTGGCAGACAAGGTAACATACTCAAGGTAGTCCAAGTCAAAGACTAAATGTAAATGCCAACGAAGATAAAGTTTAGTTGTTGTTTAAGTTAGGCTACATTTATGCCAATAACTATATAAAGCAAAGAAAAATAAACTTGCTAATTAAAAAAAAATTCCACCAGGAAAAAAATCTTGATACCATTTACACACTAGATGTATAATAAAGTAACATATATCCTTTCCCTTTTCCTACGACTATTTGGGTCTTGTAGGCTTTCCACTGGGAAATTATAGGGTACTATTTTGTCTATTTTTGCATTCATTGTATGTTCACTCTGAATCAAAACACAATAATTACAGCATACTATAAAAACTCACACCTCATAAGAAACTGCATGAAGTAAACAGGTAAAAAATTCCTTTATTTTAAAAAAATGATGGGTGATGATTCAAGTTTTTAAAGCAGATAGCACACCAAAAATTACCTTGGCAACATTTTTCAGTTCCATGTGTAGGGTTGTTCTCCCCAGGATATAATCTAACTGGCTGGCATATTGACAACAGCCAGAACAAGAAAAATACTCTTTATTATACAACAGCAGATCTTTGATTGAGGCAAGTAAATTATGTGTTGATACTTCCCTGCTAGAAAAATAAACTGATCATCACAGACAATACTTTTTAAAATTGTTTTTAGAATTCAGCTCATTAGATGATGCGTATATTGTAAAATTTCATTTCCAAGATATTCCATAAGCATCAGTTTTCCAAGTAGCCATATTTATTTTGTAATTTTCATTCTACTATAACACTGATTCAGGTATGTGACATTGACAGTGCCACTCTTTGTAATGAAATATTTTCATGCACCAGACCTTTTTACATTAATTAATAGAACTAAGATAATTTCACTGGGCATTCAACTAATACTACTTACAATCACTTGAAAAAAACTGGTTTTATAATCTGAATAGCCCTCAAAGGTCAATTACTGACAGTAGTACCCGTAAGTTGTCAATTTTACACTGAAATAAATTTATCATCTTACTATCTGTAAACTAGTTTTCTCTCTAGCATATCAATAATATATTATAAATATATTGGTTAACTTATAGATTATAAGTAAATACATTGCAATGGAACAGAATGAAAGTGAGAGAAACTCTTAAACCTGTTTCTACTTAGTGTTAGAAATGGTGAGCTAAGGATGAAAACTTACTGTTTGACCTTGTGGGTATCTGCAGACCCTAATTAGCTGAGCCAAAAAAGTGCCTTAGGAAAGTGGTCATTCCATTCGGCAGCAGGTTGGTGAAAAGGTTCTTTCTCCATTATAACAAGATCAAGTCCTAACTTGAGTTTTCTCAAGCACAGTACTTTAAAAAAATTTACTCATCAGAAAAATACCTAAAATATCAGAAAGCAGTACTTTTCTGGTGGTTTGAAGCTGTATGTACCCCAGGAAAACATGCTCTTAAATCTAATCCATTCCTGTGGGTGTGAACCCATTGTAAGTAGGACATTTTGATGAGGTTACTTCAGCTTTTGTCCCACCTCAATCAACATGGGTTTAATCCTATTACTGGAGTCCTTCCTAGGAGAATGAAATTCAGACACAGAGAGAAAGCCCCGGAAGCAAGAAGCTGAAATCAGTGAAACCCAGAAAGGAAAAGAGAGACTGGCAGGCACAACCACGTACATTGATTGTCATATGACAAACTAAGGATCAAAGATCCCAGCAGCTGGGAAGAAAGCATCGCCTTGATGATCCCTGATTTGGACATTTTCCTGGCCTCATGAGTGAAAAGATTCCCATTGATTAATCCAACCATTTCATGGCATTTGCTTTGAACAGTCTAGGAAACTAAAACACTATCCAACAGTTTTGTTATGGAAATTGCTTAGTTATATGTACTTAAGGCTAGGTCAAGAGAATTGGAAATGAAAGAACTCAAATTTAAATTTCAATGTGTTAATTCTTTCATAAAAGTTTTACCAGCAAGTGGGAGAAAAATCCCCTAAACTTAAAATTACTTGTCAGATGTTATATTAGTCACTTGTCGCAACACTATACTGGCATGGATAATCAAGACTCAACTGTGTTGGGTGAATTTTAAGTTCTGAAAAATATTACAATGGATATCATTCCTGAAAATATATAATAATATGTTTATATATCTTCTACTCAATTCCTACTTAGGTTGTGCAGATTTTCACATGCAAAATGCTGAGATTATTCTCATTGCTTATTTGTACATATCCTTAGGATATATTCTTAGAAGCAGAAAAAACATAAATCAAAACTATATTTTACAGTGTGATTTATTTTCCAAGTTATTTTCCAGAAAGGTTTAAAAAGTTACACTCCTAAGTGTTACAAAAGTTTCTCTTTTTTTTTTGACACAATACAATAATGTTACCTGTTGTCTTGACTTGGATTATCTGAAAGGCAAACAGAACAAATACTGACAAAAAAACATTATTATTTAGACTTGCAGTTTGATTATGATTAGGCTTAAATATCTTAACATAAGTTTGTAATCCTTTGTATTTCTTCATTTGTGTGACTCATCTATCAATGTCTTTTCCCATTTACTCATGGAGTTTTTCATCTTTTCCATGTTGAACTCTAAACTTTGTAACTTTTTTTCATGAATACACTTTACCCAATTAAATGTTTGCCCTTTCATATTGTGTGTGTGATTTCTAAAGAGAAATTTTAAATCTTTATATGCTTATTTGTTATTTCATTTTTTTAGTTTCAGACCCTAGTAGCATGCTGCGAAAGGCCTCATTAACTCAACATTATAAACTTTTGAATAATTTTCGCCTAGTATTTTTTAAATCTGTCTTCAAAGCAAACATGATTCTTTGTTGTTTAAGGTATTCCATATAAATCCAGTGTTGTTTTCATTCCCAAATCAACAAGGTAGTTGCCCAATACTATTTGTTCAATAATTTATCTTTTTTAAAAATTTATTTGAAATGTTAGTCCTGTTATTTCTGGATTCTTTTGGTGCTTTTATCTATTTATTTATCTACTTGCTTATTCATCTATTTGTTTATTTGTCTTCCCAAACCACATTGCAACTTTAAAATTCATTTTAACATCTGAGATGATTAATACATTTTATCTTTTTTGTGACATACATGCACTCTAAATTTTGACTAAATACATGCCAACTTCTATATTAAGTTCTAGTTAAACTGAGCAGAAGAGTAAATGTTGTTGAAGACAAACTGTTTTGAAAGGAATTTAAAAAAAGAAATTGTTTTTGCCTACCCTCCTTAAAAAGCCCTTGAGTCATTTGTTAAAACATACATCTTTAATGGTCATGAATATCATTTAACTTGTCCCTGCTTTTAATTAATATGTTCCATCATCGTATCAGTGCAAGTCAACAGGAGAATGCCACAGTGAAGATGGTGGATTAAGTGTTAAAGTATCTGCATGGATTGTGTGCCTGGTTCGCGCCATTCACTGTATAATCATCTTGGGCAAGTGACTTCTTTTGCTTCCATTTCCTGGTGACGATGACATGTTCAAGGAAAACTGCTGGCTTTTCTCTAGAGGAAGTCAAGTTACTGGAGGGTTTTAAGTAACTCTTGGCAAGGGGAAGGGTTCTGTGTTGAAAATATTTGAATAATTAACCTTGGAAAACAAATATAAGCAGGTATCTTTAGAGATCCATGTGTTCTGTATGTGCTGCTTATGAAAAATGACCTGGATACTAATGAAAAAGATTAGTTTTTTCAAAAGGAAACAGAACTTTAGAGACAGAGCTTTACAGACCAATGCTCTAGTGCTGACACTAAAATGTTTTCTCCCACAGCTTAAGTAACACTCTACTGATTTTCAACATAAAATTCCCTCTGACCTCTATTTATATAAAGTTTCTGATAGCATGAAACTCAAATACCTAAGAAATTGACTTTCAACCTCAATCATTTCATGTGTATTCAGCTGGGCTGGCTGACGTTAACCTGGTTATTACCAAAAGAAGATATTTCTCCCTGAAGGCCACATCTTGTGGCCTGAAGCGCAACCAAACTGCTTCTGTGAACTGAGCCTTGAAAATGCGGAACACATCATCCAGAACAGGACGCAGAGCAGGTGTCAGAGCCTGAGGTTAGACAACAGACCTTCTGTCTCCCTTAGGAAGGCTACCTGCCACAAGGAGTACTACTTTCAAGACGCAGCCACTTTATGTTATTCAGATTAGAAATCAGAATATCGAGGGACAACTGCAAGAAAGAAGTGTGGATCTGTTTTCTTCACTTCTGAGCCCCATCTCTCCTTGATTCCAGAAGACCACTTAATGTCTTTTTTTCTTTTGCCCATAAACACTTCCACTTAGTGTCACATGACTCCAATTTTCCTTCCCTTAAAAAAAATTGTACTCTGTTGTTCTTAAACTTTTCTGAATCACAAAATTCATTTGAGACACTTCATAAAATTCTGAATTTTTTGGTGATCACCTGAGATGAAACCTTGGAATATGCATTTTAATGGGTGCCTCTGGTCATCCCTTAAAGCAGGTTGGGGAAACACTCTTTTCTATTATCACTCCCATTTGTTTAGTGCTAATGTGACTGAATAGGAAACCTGGGGGCTGCAGAAGTTTGGTTACAGTAACTCCAAAGGGGTTCAGAGTCAATGTCCCCACCCACTGTGAAATAAGCATCTTTTTTCAATGGGAACCACAATTAGGAATGACTCTTCTCAGCAAATGTAAAAAGTTTAAAAACCTCAAAACACAGCTGCATCATGGTCAGAGCCCAAAACTTTCTAAGAGAAATACACGTACTGTCGACCATGAGGCCATACTTTCTTTAAACCAAGAGTTACTGCAAATTGAGGCACTGAACTATCTAAGACAAAACAAAACAAGGACCTGCATGCAAGAAAACAATATCTGGGATTAGAAGAAAAGAACACAAGGAACTCAGGAAAGTATCAACAGATATTGAACAATGAGTAGATGACAGAAGATTGGACAGAAGAAATACAATTTTCTCAATGATTTGCTTAAGGCACATGATATACTATTGGAATTTAAACCCAAATGAATTACTCTCTAAACAGGGGAAGCTCTACTTTCCATAACTGGAAGATAAGACTGATGATGAGAACTGCCTCAGAGACTTGTATGGATTAAAAGAGACATTGCTTGGGATTCCCATATACAGTATACTGGAAATTATTATTGTAGTTATACCAGGAGTTTCATACTTGAATTAATTATATGATTAACTTTCTAGCATTCTCACAACACAGTCTCAATTAATTTAGTCAGGCTAAACCACACTGGTTTTAATTATACAGTGTTGAGAAAAGTAAACTTTCCAAGTAGTCTTAGAAATGTCTTGATTCCCCAAACACCTAATTGATGAATGAACTGAAGATTATGGTGCTTGAAGTGGAACATTCCTTACAAAATCCTCCCTTAGCCTGTCTTATTCCTGCCTGGGCATGCTCTACATTACAAAAACCTGCTGATACCTTGTAACTGTTGGAAAGAACGTAATTAAACAAATTCATCCTAAGGGTTGGATAAGAGATAGCCAGCTGAATAATGATATCCCTTTTTAGTTGCATTGGTAATCTAACAAAGATTATTTATTAACCCCCCAAATTAAACTTTAATGATTGTGCTGTTTCTGCATGAGGTGCAGCTGGCGGTGGGGATTTCCCATATTTTGCCTTGTAAACTATGTAAGCAAATACTCACTCCACAATTACACAGGGTTGACTTGGGAAAGACTGCTGTAACTCAGTTGTACATAACTCAGTTGTACGTAACGGCATAATCATTTTTTAAAATACAAACCATGCAGACTATCAACTTGGAAAGGAAAGGAAAGCATTAGGGGCAAGCAAAACTGGAAAATCTTTGTATTTAGTCTCTTGTTAGTGCATGTCATTTTATTAAGATACCTGCTTGGGAATAATGATTGTATTAATTCCTAAGGAGTTCACTTTTTCCCTTGTTCCTTATTTTCAGCATTTCCATTACATCATAATTATTTATACAGAACTTAATTTCACCAAAGAGGATTTATGACTCTTGATATATAAACTCTAGGACCTGACACACTCCTCGGGGGATGGAGAATACTTTGTATACCAGAAACACTAAACTAACATCCATTCAAGCAATCAACAAAAAAGATTTTATTTGTACCAGGAACACCTCAAAGACACATCAAGACCTATTAAGGAATAACTAAAAATCCTCATGTACAGGGCATTATTTCTCACCTGGTAGTAGTTTTATTCAGCTTTCCACTCAAGCTATTCTCAGGGAAATGCACATATTCCTAATACTGCAAGTTTCAGTTAGCTTCTCGATATTGAGTATATTAAGGAAGGCAGCCTCAGCTAGCAGTCCTTTTGCCCCATGAGTGGTTCTGAGCCTGATATGAATACCCAGAATATGCATATAATAACATGTTTTGCTTTACATATTGGATGCCACACTGTGCCTTTTGCATAAATACTGATGGGGCGTAAGCTGAGTTTTAGTAACTTCAACGTTCTTTAGAACTGCTGAATAAAATGTCTGTCAAATCTGCTGGTTAGCTAAGGGGAAAAAAAGATTTAAATACTGGTGTTTTGTAAGCATCTGTTTAAAATACTTAGGATGCAAAGAGCTTTCTAAATTTATAGATCTGGGACTTGCTGTACCCAGTGTTGTCAAACAGAATCAAATGCAAGCCACATGTGGGATTTTAAATTTTCTAGTAGCCAAAAAAAAAAAAAAAAAAAAAAAGGAGAGTTAGGTGTAATTTATTTTAAGACTATATTTTATTTATTTAACTCAATATATCCAAAATATTTTTTCAACAAAAGGACCTAGCTATACTTCAAGTACTCAATAGCCACTAGTGGCTAACAGCTATCTAATTGGATAGCAAAGTTCTAGAACATGAACTAGATATTTGAAGAAGTTTAATTTTTTAGTTAAATCCCAGTTCACAGTCCAATATTTACTTAGGTTTAATTCTAGACCACAAAACAATCAAGTAGTTCAATGCAAACCAGAGTTTAGATACTTATCTTTTCCAACCACTCAATTTAAAAAATCACATTGGATTCAAATAAATTGCATTCAGTTCAAGAACAAAACAATCATATATTAAATATGTATCTTTTTCCTTGCTCAAATTCCCAATAAGGGCCTATATGGAATTTAAAAAATGGACAAAGATAGCATTTAAAATTAGAATATTTTGAAAATGATTCACAAGCAAAGAAAACAGGATTCAACATTAACTATATGAATCAGGAACATAATTGTACTCCCAATGATTTTTCGACATACCTTGAATATCACTAGTTGAAAATAATTAACTTAAGATTCTATAATATTACATCACAAGAATGTCTTTATTTCTCAGTTATGGTTTATTTTAAAGGGGTTAAATTATTACAATGCAATTCATTGGCCCCATAGTTTTTATTCCCCCATAGTTTTTCTAAAACATATGGGAATCATGGAAATCTGTGTTTGGCTCTTAAAGCAGATATTATACTATATTAGAACAAGCAAGAGCTTTGAATTCAGGGAGAGAAGAGTTCTAAACTAAATTCCATTTGGTCCCGGGGATGTGCTCAGAGGGAATGTTGGACAATATCACATCTGCATGAATTAACTGAAAGGATTACACGCTATTTAAAATGACAAGATATACTTATTTATGAATGATATCTTTTATACAACTTTTGACTGAGTATTAGCAGTAGGTAAAAATCTCATTGGGAAAACAAAGTTAACTGTAAAAGAAACATTTTATAACTATATCTCATCCTTGCTCTTCAATAATTCAGCCTCTCAAAATTGAAACTTAGAAAAAATATTAAGCTTTTTATTCTTTGTCTGTACATAAGGTAGAAAACTAGCATGAGTTGAGGCAGCTTGGCATGGTTGACACAAATTTTGGTATCAGGCAAATAAGTGTTTGAAGTTTTTTGGCCATATAGTATCAGTTAATCCTACTTCTTTAAACAACTTTTAACTTTTGCTTGGGAATATAGTCTTTCTTCACTCTTAGTCAAAGTGGTAAGAAAGGATTTGGCTCCTCTCCTGATGTCGCGAATACCACATAACAGGCTTGGTAAACCACAGCCTCAAATGCTATGGTCTCAGTGAATGGTCTAATGGCCATTAAACCATTAGAGCCAGTGAATGTCTCCACTGTTCGATAAAACAACTGGAACAGAAGGAAACACCCTTTCTGGCTACCCTCAGGACAGGGAAGGTGGGAGGCTCTTGGAGCAATCTTGCCACCCAGGGGAGCAACTGTCTTCAAATTGAATTAATATGATGGAAAAAAAAATTCCAGAAAGAGAAGACAACATGCCCACCTAATATCATTTTAGCATGTAATTAAGCCACACTTCAAGCTAGAAATAACTGAGAAATTTTTAATTATATAATCCATCAAATGATATTTTTTTCCTTAAGCCATTTTAGAAGAAGATTTTAGTCACTTGCAAACAAGACATTTCTAAGACTTAAGAATTCACTTTAATTTTTCCCATTTGGATGCCTGCCCTTTCTATTAACTATAGTATTCAACCAATCTGACCTTCTATCCCATGCTTTCCAAGAGTGAGTTTTGTTGTATCTCTGGAGAGTAAGCTAGAGATCTTAGTTTAGAATAATAAATGCCATGCTTCTATTTATTTTTCTTTGCTTATTATTATGTCTATTTTTAATTCAATTGAATTTTTTTTCTGTAGACCTTATCTCAACTGATAGCCTAAACTCAAGGTACATCGTCTGGTAAAAGCATTCCCAGCAGTTATAGATACATTTTTAATATATGTTTTATAAAAGCTTACTCAATAATAGTATTACTAACGTATATTCCCCCATTCTAAGAAACTAGCATTTTATGTAGCTTCTCTACCAAGTGAGCTTGGTTTGTCCAATCTTAACTGTGTTAGTAGTCTGCAACTGGGAGGGAGAAGATGGTGGATTAGGAGAGAGAGGGCAAAAAAAATGTCCCCATGAAAAACACTAGATAAAAGACAAAGTGCTCCAGAATACCAGTTCCAGCGTTACACCGGCTGGACAAGGTCTGCTAAAACCACATGGACTGTGCACTTGGTGAAATCGAGAGTCTGCGTTCTGAAACGAGTCAGTGAGGCTGCTGGGGAGCTGCAGCCACGCTGCGGTTGGGAGACACTGGGGGTTGGTGTTTGGGGATGGCTTAGTTTAAAAACCCAAAAGCAGCTACAGATCCAGTATCTGGAAGCTCCAAGAAGCAAAGCATATCCCAAATAGAATAGATCCGAATAGACCTATGCAAAGATACTTAAGAATCAGATTATCAGATGTCAAAGACAAAGGGAGAATGCTGAAAGCAGCAACAGAAAAGTGATCCATCACATAAAATGGAAGCTCATTAAGACCATGTGCAGATTTCTCAGTATAAACCACAGAGGCGAGAAGGCTGTGGTATGATATATTTAAGATACTGAAAGAGAAAAATTGCCAATTTTTTGTATCTGGAAAAACTATCCTTCAAAAATGAGGAAGAGTTTAAAACATTTTCAGACAGACACTGAGAGAGTTTATGAACAAGACACCTGTTCTACAAAAAATACTAAAAGGAGCACTACAGGCAGATAGGGAAAGACAGGAGAGAGAGGTTAGGAGAAGAGTGTAGAAATGAAGACTATCAATAAGGGTAAAAAGAGAGAGAAAAAATAAAAATAAAGTAAAATATGACATATAAAATCCAAAAGACAAAATGATAGACACTAGACATTACATTGAGTGAAATGGCCAGAAACAAAAGGACAGATAGTGTATAGTCTCACTAATATGAACTAACATTGATGAGCAAATTTTGAGAGTTAAGGTTAAGAACACTTTCTATCAAGAGATAGAAAGAAGTTAGAGATCAGGCATTTGATGCTGAAAGAGTACAGAATATTCAACAGGATTGATTCTATAGATCTAGAAATGGATAGCACAATACTGTGTGATGGTAACACAATACGGCAAGTACTCTGAAGAAAGATGAGTGTGAGTACGGTTGAAAGAGGAAGGCTAGGGGCATGTATGACACCAGAAGGAAAGACAGAAGATAAAGCCTGGGACTGTAAAACTTAGTGAAACCTAGTGTGATCAATGATGGTTAAATTTACAAATCTAAGAATGTTTTTACATGAGATAGAACAAATGAATGTCAACATTGCAAGGTGTTGAAAACTGGACTGTTACAGGTGAAAAATACCATCAATGCAAACCAGCATCTATAGTTAACAGTAACGTTGTAAAAATGATTCCATTAACTGTAACAAAGGCAATATACCAAAGCTAAATGTCTTTAAGAGTGGCATATAAGGGAGTGGTATAGGATTCGTGGTGGTGGTGATGTTGTCTGCCATTTTCACTGTATTCCTTTTATTTTTATTTCTCTTCTAGCTTTCATTTTTTTATTCTTCATTTTTTTCCCCTCCTTTTCCTCTTTCTTTGCAGAAGAAATGGAAATGTCCTCATATAGACTGTGGTGGTGAATGCAAAACTATGGGATTATACAAGGAATCACCGATAGTTTACTTAGGATGCACTGTATGGAGTGTGAATACAACTGTTTAAAAAATAAACAGATGGATACAAGTGCTGGAAAAAATGTGGAGACAGGTAGGTACCTATTCTCTGTTGGTGGGGAAGTAGAATGGTGCAGCCCATCTGGAAGACAGTGTGTAGGTTCCACAGGAAGCTAAGATTGGGGTTGCCACATGGTCCTGCAACTCGGTCACTGGTTATATACTTGGAAGAACTGAAAAGAGGGACATGAATGGACATTTGCACACTGGTTTTTATGGCAGCAGTATTCACAAATTTCAATGGATGGAGGTGGCCTAAGGGTATATTGATTCATAAATGGAATGGTCAACTGGGGTATACACATACAAAGGAATATTGAGCAGTAGCAAGAAGGAATGAAGTTGTGAGGCATGCAACTAGGTGAATGGACCCTGAGGATAGTATGTTGAGTGAAATAAGCCAGAATTGAAAAGACAAACATTATAATGCTTCACTAATATGGACTAACTACAATATGTAAGCTCTGAGAATTCAATCTGAGAGCACAGGTTATCAGGGGAAGGCTTATTGTAAAGATTTCTAGATTGTAAGCTCTTACAGCAGTCACATCTATTCATGAGTTGCAATGGTTATTTCTAAAATCTGAGATACTGAGCTCTTTGTGTATAACTTGAATGGTCCCTGGAACATCAGGTATCTGTGTGACACCAGAGACTCAGAGCCAGAATTCAGCAGCTATGAATGTCAGCATTATCCCATACAGCAACTGTTAAAGAAGCTGAAAGAGAGATCAGACTTCAACTAGCGATATAAATGAAATGGATTGGTTAGGGCTACGGTAAATCAGACTAAACGGTAAAGGATGATATTGACTGTGCTTTAAAACTTCAGCTTCTATGTGAGACCAAAGGAAGAGACGTTTATTTGGGGCAAAATCTGTATTTTCTAGAGAACACTATATATTTTAACTTTTACGGTCAGTTTATTCAAACACCATAATTACGTGGAACCTTGAACAGGGAGTGAGATCTGGTTGGTTTGTACACGCTAACATGACTCCCTGATACATCCCAGAGTAATTTGGGCAGATTATAAATAGGATTTACAAAGTTCCCTTGAGAAACTTGAGAAATATGTAGAAATAGTAAATTTACCCACATGGAAAATTCCTGATATTCTTGCAAGCACTGGGACTACAGGTTTAGTAGGAAGAGCCCTCGATCTTGGGGCTTACCCTTATGAAGCTTCTTAGTGCAAAGCAGAGTCTAAGCCTACTTATATTGTACCTAAGAATCACCCCCAGAGAACTTCTTGTTGCTTATATGTGGCCTCTCTCTCTAAGCAAACTCTGCAGGTAAACTCACTGCCCTCCCCACTACATGGGATATGATTTCCAGGGCTGTAAATCTCCCTGGCTTGAGGGGCATGACTCCCAGGTGTAAATCTCCCTGGAAATGTGGGACATGACTGCTGGGGATGACCCTGTACCCAGCATCATAGGATTGAGAAAGACTTCTCGACTAAAAGGAGGAAGAGAAAGGAAACAAAGTTTCAGTGGCTGAGAGAATTCAAATGCACTCGAGAGAGGTCATTCTGGAGGTTATTCTTATGCATTATACAGATATTCCTTCTTAATTTCCAGTGCATTCAAATAGCTAAAAAGAAATACTTGAAACCGTTGAACTGTAATACAGTAGCCATAATTCTTGAAGGCAATTGTATAATGATATGGTTTATACAGTGCGACTGTGTGGTTGTGAAAACCTTGTGGCTCACAGTCCCTTTATCCAGTGTATGGTCAGATGAGTAGAAAAATGGGGACAAAAAGTAAATGAATATAAGAGGAGGAATATGAGATGTTTTGGGTGTTTTCTTACTTTTATTTTTATTCTTATTTTTATTTTTGGAGTAATAAAAATATTCAAGAATTGATTGTGTTGATGAATGTGCAACTGTATGATGATACTGTGAACAACTGATTGTACACTTTGTATGATTGCATGGTATGTGAATATATCTCAATAAATTGCATTTTTTTTTAAAAATAGCATGATGTATATGGAGGAAAGCAACTAAGAATTATACCAGGTGTCCTTTCAAAAACCATACAAATATTGATACTTTTAAAGTGCTGAAAAAAAAAATCCATGAACTAGGAATTCTTCAACCAAAAAATCTCCCATAAAACATTTTCAGAACTTAAGTAGGAGAAAAAACTTTTTCAGAGAAACAAAAACTGAGAAAATTCATTATCAACAGAGCTGTACTGAAATAATCATTCAAGAAAAGGTATAAGGGATATGATATTGAAAAACAACATGGATGTACACATAATATGAAGACTGCTGAAAATGGAATAAACAAATTAAATATAAAGGTCAATTTTCTTGCTTTTAATTGCTATAAAGGATAAATGACTGCTAGAGCAAAAATAATGGTAGGGTATGATAACAGTGGCCAAAGGAGCGGAGTGAGAAAATGTCGTAAAGCCTTAAACAAGACTTGGAGTGGAACTTTAAGTATTTGGAGGAGATTAGTTAAATATATATATTTTAAACCTTAAAGCAAACACTAAAAGTAAAAAGTCAAGGCAGGTTGCCAAGAGATGGAAACAACCCAAATGTCCTTCAACAGATGAGTGGATAAATAAAATGTGGTATATACACACGATGGAATACTACACGGCAGTAAGAAGGAACGATGTCATGGAACATATGACAACATGGATGAACCTTGAAGACATAATGCTGAGCGAAATAAGCCAGGCACAAAAAGAAAAATTATTATATGCTACCACTAATGTGAACTTTGAAAAATATAAAACAACTGGTTTATAATGTAGAATGTAGGGGAACTAGCCATAGAGAGTAATTAAGGAAGGGGGAACAATAATCCAATAAGAACAAATAAGCTATCGTGGGTAAATTTAACGTTCTGGGAATGCCCAGGAATGACTATGGTCTGTTAATTTCTGATGGGTATAGTAGGAACAAGTTCACAGAAATGTTGCTATATTAGGTTACTTTCTTGGGGTAGAGTAGGAACATGTTGGAAGCAAAGTAGTTAGCTAAGGTTAGTTGTCTTTTTCGTACTCCCTTGTTATGGTCTCTTTGAAATGTTCTTTTATTGTATGGTTTTCTAATTTTTTTTAATCTTTTTTTATTTTTCATACAGTTGATTAAAAAAAAGTTAAAAAAAAACAAAACAAAACAAGAAAATATGCAGAGCCCCCTTGAGGAGCTGGAGGAGAATGCAGGGGTATTGGCTTGCCCCACCTCGATGGTTGCTAACATGACCACAGACATAGGGGACTGGTAGTTTGATGGGCTGAGCCCTCTACCACAGGATTTGCCCTTGGCAAGACTGTTGCTGCAAAGGAGAGGCTAGGCCTCCCTATAATTGTGCCTAAGAGCCTCCTCCCGAATGCCTCTTTGTTGCTCAGATGTGGCCCTCTCTCTCTAGCTAAGCCAACTTGAAAGGTGAAATCACTGCCCTCCCCTCTACGTGGGATCTGACACCCAGGGGAGTGAATCTCCCTGGCAACGTGGAATATGACTCCTGGGGAGGAATCTAGACCAGCATTGTGGGATGGAGAACATCTTCTTGACGACAAGGGGTATGTGAAAGGAACTGAAATAAGCTTCAGTGGCAGAGATTCTATAAGGAGCTGAGAGGTCACTCTGGTGGGCACTCTTATGCACAATATAGACAACCCTTTTTAGGTTCTAATGAATTGGAATAGCTAGCACTAAATACCTAAAACTATCAAACTACAACCCAGAACCCATGAATCTTGAAGACAATTGTATAAAAATGTAGCTTATGAGGGGTGACAATGGGATTGGGAAAGCCATAAGGACCACACTCCCCTTTGTCTAGTTTATGGATGGATGAGTAGAAAAACAGGGGAAGGAAACAAACAAACAAACAGACAAAGGCACCGAGTGTTCTTTTTTACTTTAATTGCTCTTTTACACTTTAATTATTATTCTTGTTATTTCTGTGTGTGTGGTAATGAAGGTTTCAGGGATTGATTTTGGTGATGAATGTACAACTATGCAATGGTACTGTGAACAATCAAATGTACACTTTTGTTTTGTATGACTGCACGGTATATGAATATATCTCAATAAAATGTATATTAAAAAAAAAGTCAAGGCAGGTATAATTTCTAAGCCAATAGTAGAGATATGATGGAATAAAATTATTGCTATATCCAAAGAAGGAAGAGAAAAATAAAATAAAACAACAGATGATCAAAGAACCAAACAGAGAAGAGAGTAATATGGTAGATCTCTACCCAAACATATCTATAATTACTTCAAAAATAAATTGCCTAGGCAATCAAATAAAGACACAGACTGTAGTACTGGATAACAAATAAAGACCTAATTATATACTAGCTACAAAACAAAACAAAACAAAACACTGTATATATAAATTACAATATAAATTAAATTAAAGGATGGAAAATGATATATCATGCAGACACTAATAAAAAATTTAGAATAGCTATATTCATTTCAAACAAAGAAAATTTCTACTAGTGATAAAGAGAAACATTTTAAAGAGGTCAATTAGCCAACAGGACATAACAATCCAAAATGTGTATGTACCTAACAACAGAACTTCCAAATATACAAAGTAGAAATGAATAAAATTTAAAGATGAAATAGTCATATCCATAATTAAATTTGGAGAGTTTATCACATCGCTCTGGAATTGATGGAACAAGTAAAAAGAAAAATATTCAGTAGGTATACAGAAAATCAGAATCACACTGTTAGACAAGTTGACCTAATTGACATTTATGGTATAGTCCAACAAACAACAGCAGAACATACATTCTTTTCAAGTATGCAAGGGACAGTCAATAAGATATATCATAATATGGGCCATAAAACAAATTTTAACAGATTCAAAATAAAGGAAACTTGTTTAGAAAGTTCTCAGACTATAATTCATTTAAACCCAAAATGAAGCCCTCAGATAATTTCCAAATATCTGGAAATTAAGTAACTCACTTCTAAATTACACATAAGCCAAAGCACAGTAAGAAAGCATAATGGAAAATATTAGGAAAGGAACGAAAATACAAATACAATATACCATTTTTGGGATTTAGATAAAGCAATGCTTAGAGAGAAATCCAAAGCAATAAATGCTTTTATTTGAAAAGGATGGTCTCAAATCAGTGATTAATACTAGCATCTTAAGAAACCAGAAAAAAAAAAATCCACTAACTACATTTCAAGCAAACATAAGTAAGGAACAAATCAGGATAACCAGACAGACCAAGAAACAAAGAAAGAAAACAAAATCAGAAATATAGAGGTATCACTACAAGCACTAAAATATTAAAAGGATAATCAGAGGATACTATGAACAACTCTATAGCCATAAATTTGATAGCTTAAATGAAACGGAAAAATACCATGAAAAACACAAAATTGCAAAATCTCTCTTTAAATGGAATATATCACCTAAATACTCCTATATGTATTAAAGAAACTGAGTCCACAGATAGTAAAATTTTGCAAAAAGGAAAACTGCCGGTCCATATGGCATCACTAGTGAACGTTACCTTGCATTTTAGGAAAAAATAAAACCAATTCAACACACACTTTTCTAAAACATAGGAGAAACATTTAATATTCATTCATGATGAAAACCAGGAGAAACTAGAATTAGAAGTCAATGTTCCTCAACATGATACGTTGCATCTATGAAGAAAATTCAACAAAGATGATGCTTTATGGTGAAAGACTAATTGTTTATCCCTTGGGAAACAAAGCAAGGATATCCATTCTTACCATACTTATTCAATATCTTAATGGAATTCCTAGCCAGTTCAATAGGCAAGAGAATAAAATAACATATATATCAATCAGAAATGAAAAATTAAAACTACGTCTGTTCTCAAACAACCTAAATGTCTATGTAGAAAACCCAAAGAATCTACAATACAGTTTCTAGAACTGATAAATGAGTTCAGCAATGTCAGCACAGACAAAATAAAAAATTATATAAAAGCAATGAAAAATTGGTATTAAAATTTTAAAACTGTATGATTTCTAATAGTACCAAAATTATTAAATATTTAAATATTAATTTTCAAAAATATGCAGGCTTTATATGCTGAAAAGTACCAAACTGTGCTGAGAAAATGCAAAGAAGGTCTAGGTATAATGTGATATAAATATTCATGGATTGGAAGACTCTATATATTTAAGATGTCAATTCTCTCGAAACTGATCTATAGATGTGACAAAATTCCAATCAAAATCCCTGGAAAAAATTTTGGAGATACTGCAAAACTGATTCTAAAATAAATATGGAAAAACAAAAATGAATAAATAATTAAAAGAAAGAAAGAAAGATAACCTAAACTAACCTAAACAATCTTTAAAAAGAAGAAAGTTAGAAGACTTAGTCTAATTTCAAGATTTCTTGTAAAACCCTAGTAATCAAATCAGTATGACACTAGTGGGAGGACAGACACATAGATCATGGAACAAGACAGAGAATACAGAAATAGACCCACATGTTTATGGTCAATTGATTTTTTTTTAAACAAAGATTCCATGGCATTCAATGGAGAAAGAAGTGTCTTTTTAAACAATAGTTCTAGAACAATTGAATATACATATTCAAAACAATAAACTTTGATCCATATTTTGCATTGAAAATAAAAAATAACTCAAAATTATCACTGACCTCAAAGTAAAACCTAAAGCTTCTAGAAGGAACCAAAATTGGGAAAAATCTTTTTTTTTTAAAAAAAAGTTTAAAAAACTTAGAGAGCCCAAAGTATCATATAAAAAAGGAAAAAAAAGTTTTCTTCAAAATTAAGAATGTCTGATCTACATAGAAGATATATCAAAATTGAAAGGTAAACCACAGACTAGGAAAAAATATTTGCAAATCATATATAATAAAGCACTTTTATCCACAATAAACAAAGGACTCCGAAAATTCAATAATAACAAAACTAACAACTCTCCCTTTTGAGGGGAAAAAAAAGGGCAAATATTTGAATGATCATTTTACCAAAGAAGATATATGAATGGCAATTAAGCACAAGAAAAAAAATGTTCAAGACGATTAGTCATTAGGTAAATGCAAACACTACTACTCACTTATTGGAATGAAAAACTACAATAAAAATAATACTGATAATACCAAGTGCCAATAATTACACAGAACAACTTGAAGTCTGAAATACTTCTGTTGGGATTGTCAAATGGTATTTTAGACAATAGTTTCAATTTCTTATAAATTTCAATGTATTCTTCCCATATGGCCCAGACACCCCACTCTTAGGCATTTATCAAGCGAAATGTAAAACTATGTTCATGCAAAAATCTGAGTGCAAATGTTTATGATGGCTTTTTTTTTTTAATCTTCATTTTATTGAGATATATTCACATACCATGCAGTCATACAAAACAAATCGTACTTTCGATTGTTCACAGTATCATTACATAGTTGTACATTCATCACCTAAATCAATCCCTGACACCTTCATTAGCACACACACAAAAATAACAAGAATAATAATTAGAGTGAAAAAGAGCAATTGAAGTAAAAAAGAACACTGGGTACCTTTGTCTGTTTCCTTCCCCTATTTTTCTACTCATCCATCCATAAACTAGACAAAGTGGAGTGTGGTCCTTATGGCTTTCCCAATCCCACTGTCACCCCTCATAAGCTACATTTTTATACAACTGTCTTCGAGATTCATGGGTTCTGGGTTGTAGTTTGATAGTTTCAGGTATCCACCACCAGCTACCCCGATTCTTTAGAACCTAAAAAGGGTTGTCTAAAGTGTGCGTAAGAGTGCCCACCAGAGTGACCTCTCGGCTCTTTTTGGAATCTCTCTGCCACTGAAGCTTATTTCATTTCCTTTCACTTCCCCCTTTTGGTCAAGAAGATGTTCTCCGTCCCATGATGCGAGGTCTACATTCCTCCCCAGGAGTCATATTCCACGTTGCCAGGGAGATTCACTCCCCTGGGTGTCTGATCCCATGTAGAGGGGAGGGCAGTGATTTCACCTTTCAAGTTGGCTTAGCCAGAGAGAGAGGGCCACATCTGAGCAACAAAGAGGCATTCGGGAGGAGGCTCTTAGGCACAACCATAGGGAGGCCTAGCCTCTCCTTTGCATATGCTGGCTTTTTACATAATCACTAAAAACTCAAAACTACCCGAGTGTTCCTCAACTGGGGAAAAGATAATTAAACTATGGTATATCAATACAATATAATACTACTCTGTAATTAAAAGAAAAGACTACTAATACACACAAGAACATGCATGAATCTCAGATGCATTACGCTAAGAAAAGAATCCAGATCCAAAAGGATATATGTCTGATTCCAACTGCACGACATTTTGGAAAATACAAAATTATGGAGACCGAAAACAAATAGATAGTTTCCATCATCTGGGATTAAGAGTAGGGTTGAGGGGGGCAAGATGGCGGCATAGAGAAGAGTGGAAGCTAAGTAGTCCCCCCGGAACAACTACAAAAAACCAGAAACAACTAGTAAATAATCCAGAATAACTGCAGGGGGACAAACGAGACCATCCACTCATCATACACCAACCTGAATTGGGAGGAATGCCTGAGAACACAGCATAAAATCTATAAGTAAAACCTGCGGAACCAAGTCGTGGGACCCCCTCTGCCATAGCCCGAGCTGCAAAGCCTCGTGGTGCCAGAGAGAAGCTCTCTCCCAGCAAGCGAGTATAGCTCAGCTGAGCTCCAACTGGGGTTTTAAGTAGCGAGTGTGAACTGCTCACTACAGGTACGCATCCCCAAAAAACAGACAGAGGCTTTGGGTGACGACTGACCTGGGAGAGCCGGAGGGTCGCCTTGGACTGGGTCTGAAGGGGACTATCTGTTTCTTTTTTGGCTCAGTGGAGAAAGCCCCAGTCATTTTCAGTTTCCAGGGCTGTGACTCTGGGAAGGGTGGAGACAGCACAAGCAGAGAGAGAGACCATTGAAATGCTAATGACCTCCACCTGAGGGGTCTGCCTTCTCTAGGAGGAAAGGGGTGGGGCCCTTTCCATTCAGAACCAGACCCTAGAGCCTGGGGGAACACGGCCATACCTCCTCACACCAGTCAAGAATTATAGGCTAACAGGAGTCACCTGCTGGGCAGAAAAGCACAGTAACCTGAGGCATCAAAGGGTGGAGCAATTTTCTAAGACACACCCTCAGGGAAACCAGATACTGAATATTTCTTCCCTTTGGGACCTGAGCCTGTTCTGGTCTGGGAAAACCTGATTTGGATAACCAAGGAAACCATGCCTAGACAACAGAAAATTACAACCTACCCTAAGAAAAACAAAGTTATGGCCCAGTCAAGGGAACAAACGTACCCTTCAACTGAGATACAGGAATTTAAACAACTAATGCGAAATCAAATCAAAAAGTTTAGAGAAGATATTGCAAAAGAGATAGAGGCTGTAAAGGAAGCACTGGGCATGTATACAGCAGAAATCAAAAGTTCAAAAAAACAACTAGTAGAATCTATGGAAATGAAAGGCACAACACAAGAGATGAAAGACACAATGGAAACTTACAACAGCAGATCTCAAGAGGCAGAAGAAAACACTCAGGAACTGGAGAACAAAACACCTGAAAGCCTACATGCAAAGGAGCAGATGGAGAAAAGAATGAAAAAATATGAGCAACGTCTCCGGGAATTCAAGGATGAAACAAAGTACAATAATGCACGTATCATTGGTGTCCCAGAAGGAGAAGAGGAGGGAAAAGGGGCAGAAGCAATAATAGAGGAAATAATTAATGAAAATTTCCCATCTCTTATGAAAGACATAAAATTACAGATCCAAGAAGAGCAGCGTACTCCAAACAGAAGAGATACGAATAGGCCTATGCCAAGACACTTAATAATCAGATTATCAAATGTCAAAGACAAAGAGAGAATCCTGAAAGCAGCAAGAGAAAAGCAATCCATTACATACAAAGGAAGCTTCATAAGACTATGTGCGGATCTCTCAGCAGAAACCATGGAGGCAAGAAGGAAGTGGTGTGATATATTTAAGATACTGAAAGCGAAAAACCGCCAACCAAGAATCCTATATCCAGCAAAGCTGTCCTTCAAATATGAGGGAGAGCTCAAAATATTTTCTGAAAAACAGACAATGAGAGACTTTGTGAACAAGACACCTGCCCTACAGGAAATACTAAAGGGAGCACTACACAGTGATAGAAGACAGGAGTGTGTGGTTTGGAACACAATTTTGGGAGATGGTAGCACAACAATGTAAGTACACTGAACAAAGGTAACTATGAATACGGTTGAGAGAGGAAGGTGGGGAGCATGTGAGACACCACAAGAAAGGAGGAAAGATAAAGACTGGGACTGTGTAATTTGGTGAAATCTAGAGTATTCAACAATTGTGATAAAATGTACAAATATGTTCTTTTACGAGGGAGAACAAGCAAATGTCAACCTTGCAAGGTGTTAAAAATGGAGAGGCATTGGGGGAGGGATGCAATCAGCATAAACTAGAGACTGTAACTAATAGAATCATTGTATTATGCTTCCTTTAGTGTAACAAAGGCGATATACCAAGGTAAATGCAGATAAGAGGGGGGGATCGGGGAGGCATGTTAGACACTTGACATTGGTGGTGTTGTCTGACTCGTTACTCTACTTTGATTTAAGGTTACTTTTCCTTTTGCTGCTTCCTAGCTGTGCCGGTTTGAATGTATTATGTCCCCCAGAAAAAGCCATGTTCTTTGATGCAATCTTGTGGGGCAGATGTAATAGTGGGGATTAAGTTGGAATGTTTGGATTGAGTTGTTTGCATGGAGATGCGCCCCACCCAACTGTAGATGATAACTGATGGGATATTTCCATGGAGGCATGGCCCCACCCATTGAGGGTGGGCCTTGATCAGTGGAGCCATATAAATGTGCTGACTCAGAGATGGAACTTAGTGCAGCTGTGAGTGATGTTTTGAAGAGGAGCAAGCTTGCTAGAGAGGAACGTCCTGGGAGAAAGCCATTTTGAGGCCAGAGCTTTGGGGCCACACCTCCATGGAAATAATTCAGTCAGAGTTTTCACCTACAGTTGGGTGAGTCAGATCTCCATGGAAACAACCTAATCCAAATATCCCACAAGATTGGATTAAAAGATCATGGCTTCTTCTTGGGGGACATAATATATCCAAACTGGCACAGTTGGTGAAAAGAAAAACAACAAACACTTCTGCCATAATAAGCTCTACTGAGCATTTCCCCTCCTCCACTCCACAAAAGCTACCTCTGTGCTAGGAATGGGACTTGTAACAAAAGATGTCATTGAATGCCAAATACCTATGTTGCTACCAATCCAGTAAAACACAGAGGCACCAGAGAGCCTGCTCCCTCATGCTTATTAATTCTAAAATACAGTTCAGTGGATTGGTGGTCTAGATTACATACCAACATCCTAACTGTAGGAGATTTCCATATTGAAGTAGAAATATGAGGATTATAGAAAGGCTAGACAAAAATGGTAAGCCACTTAAATGATTTTACCCAGTACAAAGACAAATAGAAATATATCATTTCATATAAATAATAATGCTAGATTCTTTAGCAAAATAAATCAGTCACTAGTTGGACACATTTTTCATTATGATTATTCTTGAATTTTATATGATGGCAGAGAAAAATAGGAATTTTGAAGACTTGTCCCAATAATTAATTAAAAAATCGGTATAGAAATTTGGTAAAAAAAATAAAATAAAAAGGTATTCTTATTTATAAGGTATACTTTATTACTTCCTAATAGATATAAAGACCCACATGATTGAGACAAAGCAAATCAGAACCAGAACAAAGACATTAATTTAATAGGAATATTAAAATAACAATTAGAAAAAGTATATACAACCAGAGAGAGAAAATGAAAGGAAAACATGACAACAAGAATTATAATGGAACCTAGGATAAAATGGTGATTTCAATTGGGCTACTGGACTTTAAGTAAAGTGAAGAATTGATTTGTTTTCCAAGGGATTTAAATTGTGTAAATAGGCAATACTTAATCTTTAGGCTCCAAATGCTCTACTGTATCTAAAGGAATCCTCCTCTCTCAGAGACATTTGTACAATAGGATTTTGGAATCAAAAAGAACTTCATAGCTTATTTAGCCTAAACCTCTCATTTTCCAACCAAATATATGATTTACCACTTTTACCATGACTATAGAAATGGTCATAGATATATTAAAAATGAGTCAAGCATCTAAAAACTGTCAATTTACCTGGCTATGCTATACATTGGGCAAGTGAAAGAAAGAAAAAGCAAAAACAATTACTATACTTCGATTTTATGGTCAAGAGATCCATAACACAGCTGTAAGCATGAGAAATGGACTTATGGAGCTGATAATGATAATGATAAGGGTGATCTGGTATGATTAAAGAATAAAGTAAAAGATGCTGATTCAGGAAAAAAAAAATACAGGCCTGGGATAGTGTGTTCTTTGGTCTGATTCTTCGCTTGCAGTTTTGAACATATCATCAAGAAATCTCTGGGTTATTTTTTTTTCCACTCTGTTTTATCTTTGGTGGCATTTTCAAAGGCTCCACTATAATTGTCCTAGGTTCAGTTTATCTTCCAAAATAATTGTGATGGACTAAGAACATATTAATAAGAAAATTCTTTCCCCAAGAGTCATGGGATATCTCCAAAATGAAAAAAAAATGATAAAGCTATAATTTATAACATGTGCACTGTAGAAAATACCACATTCATTCCAGGGAACATGATTAGAACTCCCACTATCATTAATACAGTTCTCACAAAGCTCTCGAAGATGTGTGCAATCATCCTCGTTTTACAGATGTGGTTACATAATTTTCACATGCTTACATTTCTACTAAGTAGGAGATGCAGATTTTTTGATTCCAAAGCCCGTGGGTTTTCTCCAAAGATAAAAATGGCCTAATTTCCAATCCCGCTTAGAAACAGCAGAGCCACTAAAAACAGTCATGTTATAAAGGTCACGTTGCCAACTTTGCCAGGCAGTCTCTTAACAGTTTCCCAACTTCTTATATTTGAGCTAAATTTTGGAACTTCAAAGGGACATTTTTTAAAGAAAAAAAAAAGACCTTATGAATGGAAACAACTCTTTTTTTTTTTAACTCCTCTTTACATAAAAAGTGCTCTGTATATATAGTACATTCTTACCTCTGACCTATATGACCACAAGGTATGGCTTCCTAATGGAAATACTGGGCTTGACCTGTGAAGTCGCACAGGGCTGTGTACTCAGAAGGGTCCTGCACTTGACTATTGCCATCTTAAAAACTCTAATAATTTTATTTTTGAACTTGTTTTGCAAATGAATTCCAATGGGATGATGGAACATGCAATGGGCAGAGGAGATAACTGTGATACGCATGTCCACCACTGCTTGCCACCCCATTCCCACACAGCATTCATGATGCTCCATGAGCACACAAATCTGATTAAAAAACCCATAATATACATAAGTTCAGTGAGATTCCATCAAGAAGATAAGCGTGTTATGTCAATGCCTGAATAATCAGAGGTGTTGACAGCCCGAAGAAACATGCTCCCATTTGAACCTGAACTTGCTTTGATTGCAGAAGGAAGGCAATGGTGGTTCTAAGAGACAAGGATAACCAAGGAACCTATTGCATTCTTTCTTGTGTTACTTCACTCTATTAGTCAACTGTTTACACTGGAAATGATGACTTTGAAGGAAAGGGAAAAATACGGCAACTCATAATTCCTTTTCCTTTAAGCCTTATTTTACTCTTATCTTGCTGGTTGATTTAAGAGGAAAGTAAAGGGCATAGGTATAACATGCACATATCAAGGAGTGAAATAAAAACCGAGTTAAGTTTTATGCAGCATTTCCACTGTTCTGATAAGAATAAACTATATATACATATAGAAGCTTCAAAATACACACTGTAATTTAGTTGATTATGCATATGAGATGTGTGCTTATATTTTCACTAAAAATCAGCATTGCATAATATAAGTGCAAATGGTAAAATTCGTGATAATTAAAATTTTGTTTTATTTATATAGAATGACACTGAATAGCAAACAAAAAACAATACAGCAAATAAAATTAAAAAAAAAAAAAGCAAATAAAAAACACTGAGAGACCATGGGAGAAACAATTTTTATATTGTATTACCATTAACAGCCTTTCCTTTCTGCTTTTTTTGAAAAAGAGATCTCACATTTTCATTTTGCACTGGGTCTCACAATTTAAGCAGCTGGTCTGACTACCAACCTGAGAGTTAGATTTTATTGGTGTTATTTATTCTTGTGTATTTCCACCATCCTGTTTTCTTCAGACATTTATCTAATTAAGCTGCATTTCAAAATCTTGAATAGAAAAATCAGCTTTGGTGTCTATTTCAAACTCTTGAATAGAAAATCAGCTTTGGTGTCAAAACACTTGCAATAATAAAGAAACCTGACATTCAGGAATGACACCACTATCAACTGAAATGGTGTTTCATCCTTTCAGTTGAGAGTATTTGGAACCCCAACCCCACTACCTCTAAATTTCCTGATCTGCAAAATCAAACAGGCGAAGAGGTAAAAACACAGGATTTGAATCTAAAGGTGAAGAAATAACACTAGATCTTCTTCTCAACAGCCAGTTGACCTTTGGCAGTAAGGTCAGAATTCCTGAGCCTCAGTTTCCCCTTCTGTAAAGGGAGTGATTTTAACTAGGTAATCCCTAAGTAGTTACTAGTTATATATAGAAAACAACATATGGAAAATGCCTGGCACATTGATGGATGCATAAGAGGTGTTCAATAAATAAAAGCTATTTTAAAATTGTAGGACAACCTATTTCTTCAATTAACCCCTGGGTCATGGATTTATATCATTAAATGACATAGTAACTAATTCCTTTGGGGCTGTTTGTGAGTATAATATGGCAAAACCAGAAAAAATGGCATATGCAAAAAAAAAAAAGAAAAATTTTTAATGACTAATTGCTTTTAGCACTTAGGATATGATTAATAAAAAATCATAAAAGAAAGAAATTTCCCTGGGGCTGTAGAACTGAACATAAATGAAAACAGATAAATTGTTCCTTTCAATAGTTAGTGACTGAATTGCTTTTTTCAAATAAAAAGACCCTGTGTCTTTGGAAAGTTCCCACTGTACTAGACATATAAAAACTAATCTTACTATTTTAAGCATTAGACCAGCATCTTATACCCACATGCATCCTATGAAAGTGCTGTCTCAACATAAAATTCAGTCATTTGGGAAAGAAATGTCTAAATCAAGCCACTGATTAGAGTTCAACACAAGTGACAAATTTTATTTCTTCTCATATTTGGATGCAGCCTTAGGGCCATGGCTGAATTGCAGCTTTTTGCAGTTGTATATTAACGCAGACTCGATGAGCATTTTGAATTGGAAACAGATTTGATTCCAAACTAAACATTTTTAAGTCATTTTTAGTGTAAAAAATAAACAGGCTTCCTTTCAGATTTAACATCTCAGCTAAGTTCCATTTCTAATGGTCTGCGATTCCTTGCAAAGTGAAGGTTAATAATGATTAATAAAGGGAATTAATAAAGGGAATATTAATAATTATTTTTGCAAAGATTTTAGACTATTCCATGTTAGAAAGAAAAGAATATTCAAAGATAAAGCCATTTCTATTTTTTATGTTAATGGAAATCTGCTTCCTTCAGTTATTCTTAAGAGTCTGTTCCTACAGTTTTAATAGATATGTAGCACCAAAGTTAACTGACAAGGTCATAGCTTCACAAACATCCCATATACTTGATTCAATCAGCATTACCCCCCCCCCCTTGAATGATAAAAACCAGTGCCTACTATCAGCCATAATGTATAGGTGACATTAACATTTTGGGGAATTAAACACAGCAAGCCAAGTCTAATGTTTGCTGCCAAGTTTAATTAAATATGAAGGAGAGGTTATAAGACACCTAATTTACCCTTAAGAAAAAAAGTTTGCCAGATAGACCTAAATAGGTTAAGTAAAGAGATTGGTGAGAGAAAGGACAACTAAATGGGTGAAACCAGAGCACATCATGCAGTATTAAGAAAGGATACTGAAGGGGAAGCAGAAAGAAACCTCTGTAGAATGAATATCAATTAAAAATCAATTTTAATCATTTTAAGCAGCTAACATTGCCTTTTTCAGATTGCTGCTGCATTAGCTAACCTTTACAGATAGAGATATGCAAATAATATTTAGGTATGGACTTTAAAAACAGCACAACAATCCAGGATAGGTGAATTCCTTCCAAACAGAATAGTTCACATAATTTATCTTGACAGTCTAATATACGACTACCACAGAAAATATCAATAGTTTTATTAATTTGGAATAATAAATCATGTTTAAATACTGAAAGAAGGACAAAATAATCTACTGACAGCTGCTAAAGAGGTTTCTCTTCAGACACGAATATTTAAATATTTTTTTCCAAAAGGAGTTTCCTATGTTTAAAGATTCAAGAGAATTTTGTTAAACTATTTATTTTTAGTAGCCATTAACATGGTAAGAATAGAAAGACACTTCATGCAAATTAAAATATATCTATCATTTTTTAATTTTGTGAGTATATCATCTCCCAAGCATGTAGATGGCTCCACAATGTTAAATAATCAATTAAAGCAATAATCAATGGCCAGCCACAGTAATTATAGGTCCCAGAGTAGGCTTATTGGCATGGTGCTAGAGAATTAGACACAGACCATAGGCAAGTAAAACACAGCAAGTAAGTGGACTACATTAGGGGGAAAGGTGAGAGTAATGAAGATTAAACAATTAAAAAAATCTTTAAAATAGACACATTAAATGATGGCTAGAAAAAAAAAAGACTGGAGAAAATAAACATATTTTGTAAGTTTCATAAATTTAAAGAAATGCATGCTTGTTTCAGATACACAAACAAGAATAAATATAGAACGTGATATATAATTTCATAGTTTTTAAATGTGTGGCTTTAAAATATGGGTAATGTGTTTCACTGTTTTTATTACCAAATTTGAATGAGTTTTTCTCAAAAAGCTATCGCTACTATTTTTCTCTTTAACCACTTTTAAGTTTATATAAACATACAAATTTTAATAAAATAAATGAACACAGAGATTTAAATTAAATTGATTCTTTATACATAATTATGTTTCAATGCCAATGGGATGAAATGCAATGTTAATTTTAATTACTAATCAAAGAAAGATGGTCATGTTAAAGTATATGAAAAAAATCACAATAAATTTCATAGAGAATGATTACATTTCTATAAAATAAATATGAATGCCAACATTATAGTTGTGATTCTATATAATCTTATGTATATTCTTGGGTAATTTCTTCTATGTAATATAGTATATTACATGAATTTTTAAATGTTTCTAATTTTCATATAATCATAAAACGTTTTTTCAATATTGCCTTGAAAGCTAAATGAAGGATTAATTCCTAACTAAAATTTATGATTTCTCTCCTCTCAGAACCACAGATTTACCTCTCCCCTTTTTTATGCAAAGATGTGAGGGAATGCACAATTCTTACATATTTTAAGAACTACATGAAAAACATCAGCAGTATACTGGAGCTGGCACAAGAGGCTGATACGGCTTCTTACTCCCCCTGAATTAAATATATAAGTATGTGATCTCCAAATTTTGATTTGAGCCTAAGTGCAAGTGCAAACAATCCATAATACGAACAATATCTTGCAAAGCATCACTTTCTTCCTGACTTTCCCGTATTAATTGATAGCCAGTCAACAAGGTGACTTCTCCAGTCTTTCCACTGGGAACTTAATTGAAAAATAAATTCTCTGACGATTAAAATCAATTCAGTAGGTAGGTGTTGAACAATTGTGTGATCAACCTCTTAATAACTTGTATATTTGGTAATTTTCTTCTCTCCTTGGTATAAGTAAGGAATAATTGTAAATTTAAAAGTAATTTTACCAAAAGAGGAAAAAAATGAAAACAAAGGCTTTGTATAATTGAATTGAAGCAAAAAAAATCCCAATGCATGTGCAAAAATGGTAGGTGCTTTTTAACATAACACACATAATGTATATTGTAGGGGTACAGATTATCAAGGTTCTTTTTCCAAATCTAAGCCCCAGAATTTAACTATAATTGTGAAACTGTGCTTATTTAGCCAAATACCTATTAAAGACATCTAAAGGAGTTATCTGTGACACTGTAAAAATGACCAAATGCAATAATTCCTTCAGCATAAAGTAGTAATGACTGAATTCTACCTCCAGTTAAACACATTTACATAACAAACGATGAAGTTTAAACAACAAACATTAATTGCTCTCCAAGTATCCACTTGGAAGGATAATTTGCAAAGAAATCCTGAAAAAGACAAGAGAAACTAGAAAATAAGTATAGAATATTTTAAAATGAGAAGAATAAGGCAGAATTTCATGAAGAAATCCAATCTAAATGTCAAAGTTGTAGGGATTGATGGCTGAAGACAGTTCTCTTTATTCCTAATAATTACTCTAATGAGTCTATCAGCTACTTTGTCTTGTACAAGCTAACAGTCATTGCACCTCTTTTGCCCTCTGCTGTCTTAATGGTGACAAAGACACACTGGGATTGAGAGATATTGATTGGTCAATAAACAATAAAGACCACTATCCTGACTCTTTAATGGGTAATCATGCAGGAGATTCATTGCTTAAATATGTAAAAAAAAAAAAAAGCATACTGTGTTCCCTAAAGACAATATTTTTTAAAGCATAATTTTCATGCTTTTTGTGACTGATGGAAGATCTTCCAAATTCCTGATTTATAGACTTTTTGTTTACTTATGCAATCACATTGCCAGTTTAGTATATTTCCTGATCTATTTTTCTATTTTTTCATACTTCTCTTTTCAAGGATTTTCTACAAATAATAATTTTGAAAAATAAATTGTATACCTGTTTTCATTCAATGCATATATCCATTAACATTCCAACAGAAAGAAATTTTAATAAGGTTTTTCCCTCTAGTATGGCAAAGACATTTTGGGCTTTATAAACTTCTTTTTTTGTTGCCTTCATTTGGATACATTTAGAATTTAACTTTTGACATTTTTTATGATTAGTAAGATATTGTAAAATGCATGTGATGAACCTAACATTGCACAGAGCATGGGGAAAATAGGTTAGAAAGAACTTGTTTCTAGATTCAAGGAAAGCAGTATCAAATTAAGTAGAATGATGTGTAAACAGTCCTGATATACTTAGATCTAATAGAGTGAGGATATACTAGAGGACTTTACAAGTTTTCTGTTTTATTATTAATAAAAGGGTTCTTAGAAAAATTCATTTTGATAGTTTTCAGAGTAGATCTGGTATTCAGACAATTAAAACTGCTTTTACTAACTGAGGGAACTTGGAGAGGCCATTCAATTTCTCTGAGCTATAATAACTGCCCCCTCCCCGCTCCTGACACACACACACAAATAAAATAAATGTGGACAATGGAACCTGCCTCATAGGTCACTGTGAGAATTAAATGAAATAATGTAATTAAGATATACTCTATAGGGCTTAGCCAGCTGCAGATCATGAATAAAAGAAAGCTACAGTCACCTCCATTCTCTTCCTACTTCTCATTTTATATATTCATGCTTAACATATGTTGTCCTGTTGAATGTACACTTGCTTCCAAGGAATAGGTTTCACCACTTGGAAAAGGGGAGTTGGAATCATCCAGACCGGAGAGTGAGCATAGGTTAAGAGAATGTACTTCACATGAGTCTATGGAAATTTGTAAGTAGTTAATTGAGGGTAGAATTTAGTGCATATGTGGGGAACAGTGGTAGAAAATGAGGCTGGAAATAAAGAGTAAACGCCTACTGTTAGGAGCATTTAATGGGGTTCAAAGGAGTTTGAATTTCATTTCGAGAGTGGGGATCCCTAAGACATTTTTAAGCATGTGGATGGCAATTAGAGGCATTGTTTTAAAAGCTAATCACTGGTAGTAATGAGAATGTATTAGAATAGGATAGAGCAGGAGAAGACAGGGCTTAATGTTTCTTCTCTGTAGTCATCATTTATTACTCTAAGAACAATTTTTAATTATTTCTCCAAATGGTCTTAGATAAATTTCATTTTATGCTTTGCCTAATCTTTCTGATTCCTAAATCCTATATCTGTAATTGTAGTTGTCTGAAATATTTGGAGTCAGCAAATGTACCCTTTGCCAACATTTCTCTCACTCTGCTTTTCATCTATTGTCTTTTATTTTGACCTTGTTTTGTACTTTGTATCTTTCGTGTATTAATATTCTAAATTTTGTTCATCTACCTCTAATTCATGATCTCAATTATTCACTGAATAAACATTTACTGTGCACGAACATGGACTAGGCTTCATTTTCACTTATGCTTTCCCCCTTGTTGTGTAAAAAAAATAATTATAACTTTAATTTTGAGAATACATTTTTCAATGATTCCACAAATATTTTTCTCCCTTGAAAATATTGTAATAGATAACAGAAATAAACCCTATCTGTTAGGAGCTATTGGCTGCCAGGGCCTGTGTTATATATTCCATTTACCAAATGATTCATAATCTCTATGCTTCTCAGAGTTCTCATCTGTAAAATGGGTGTAATAAGTGTATATAACTCATAGTTTTGTTATAATTTAATGCATTAATTTATAAAGCACTTGGAAGCACTTCTGGCACATACCATGCACCAATAAATATTAGCTATTTATTATATCGCTAATATGAATCTTTTAGCTAGTATTCATTTTGTCCTCACAAGATTACAACAATATATTATAGTTTAGCTAGTATTCATTTTGCCCTCGCAAGATTACAACAATATATTATAGCTAAGAGAACCAGGCCTTAAAGATGAAAATTAACTTGTCCAACATTGCAGATAAGATTAACTTGAATTCACATATATCTGAATCTTAGAACTTGCTTTTAACCTACACATGTCATTTGACTGCTGTACTTCAGATAGGCATTAAAAACATCATTCTTTCTTATAGCTAGAGGAACCCTAAGGTTCAAACCAGTTTGATTCTGCTTGCTCAAAGAGCTGGGTATGTCACTGTTTGTTGGTAGAAAGAATGGAATTTTTCAAAATGTAAAAAGGCTGTTGAACCATAGAAACTATCTGATCACTTTCTTTAGGGCCGTTAAAAAAATGCATCATCTCTGTCTTTTTCCAGTCCCTACATGGTATGATCAACATTCATTGATCAGATGTTATCTGTCTTTACTCTGAATGACAGTACGGCAGTGTCCTGGGGATCACCCCAGTAATATCCATACTTTTTATCTCCATATATGTGGGAAAACATTTGGCTTCCAAAACAGTCATTCCTAATAATCAGTTGGCTCTCTCTCTCTCTAACTCCTTGACTTGCACATTAAAATTATTTTTCTCCTTCTAATTGCTTAATAAAATTAATTAACTTTCGACTTGGGTAAACCATTTTAGAAGAGAATTCAGAGTGGAAAAGGAAAGGATGAAAACAGAAGAATAAAAGGTCCCAGTTATGTTCTTAGAAATCTTTTAATGTGACATCCCACCTTTCATTTGGAGTAGCATTAGTTTTTGTATAATTTACCAAATAGACCAATTTAGCTGTCTAGTTCTATTATAAAAACAGGGTTGGCTGATTCAGTTTTGTTTAGCTTTGGCTTCTCTCTCTCTCTTTTCCTCTTTCTCTCTCTCTCTCTCTCTCTCTCTCTCTCTCTCTCTCTCTCTCTCTCTCTCTCCCTCTCTGCCTGTAAGCCTGTTATTTCCATTCATTTCTTCTTCTATCCAAAAACGGTCTAGCCCCAGATACTGCTGGATTCCGGGGCACAAAGAGACAGGACTCACTCCTGCCCTCAAGTTTCTAACCATCTGGTGAGGAGGAAACAAAACATAAAAACACTGTAAATTACCACATGAATTTGGTGGGTGGTGAAATGGTACACAGCATAGTAGGACTGGGTTGTCTGTGAAGCGTGTTTGCTAAAGTTTAAGGAGAGAAACACTAGAGGTGAGTCTTAAGAAACTAGCAGGAGGATTTTGTCGTCTTGGGCAAAAAGCCTAGGCACCTGGGGGAGCAGAGGCATAAGAGGACTACAGTAGCTGAGCAATGCTAGAGCAGGAAATGCCATGGGGAGAAAAGGGGGGTAGGGGGCTGGGAACAAGCAGGGGCACAGTGTGAAGGGACCAGGGTACCACTCTAAGAACAGACATAAATCTGTAAACAACAGAAAGTTACTTTCTTTGTTCCCAGCAGGTGTGTTATATGTCCAAATATATGAGAGAGGACCATCGCTTTGGCAGAAATGCGCAGAGAAGATTGGAAGAAGGAGGGGCTACAGTCAAAACTAGGCTTATAACTTACCAATTCACATACTTCACAAAGTTAAAAATGCAGCTATCCTCATTAGTGCAAATACATTTCCCCCCTAACCCCCACCCCTATGCCAGCACGTGCATTTATCTTGACTCCAATTTTCCAAGATCAAAGAGATAAGAAATCGTCATGTCAGAAAAATTACTCAGTGAAAACTTTAAGATGTTCCCAGAATGATCACATTAGCTAGGGAATCTTCTTTGGATATTACAGGATTCAAATTGGCTGACAGGCACTTTTGAATATTTAATAACTTCTGTGGAAACACCACAATGACTGAAATTCTGTGTGGCTAAAATCTGTTGATTCAAAATCTATTGTTAAAGTGAGGCCATCCAAGAGGGAACTGAGTACCATTTACAATACAGAAATTATCTGTGCCAACAAATTAGCCCTGGCCACATGGAGAATATCATAAACTAATTTTTATTGTCTGTTTTCTGCCAACAAGTCCAGAAGTTCATTGAATTGCCATGTGACATACTGGGAACAAAAAGTATATCTCAGTTCTCCCATACTGGAGGAAAGGTGATATTTTCCAAATGACCTCAATAGCAACCAACCTCCTTTGTTGGAATTAAAAATAGAAAGAAATTCTCATGGTCAGTTGTAAGCCAGATATAAGGAAAGAAGGGAGGAGGAAAAACGAGATATGTTTATTTTCTTGCTATTTGAATTAATATGAAAGATTGAGGGAGTCTGAACTCTGAAAATATGGGATAAGTCTCCATTTTAATCATAGTGTCTAAGGCAAAAAACACAGCCCATGGTGCTTATAAATCCACATGGTGAAGGAATGTAAAATTTAATTGAATTCTCTGCTTTTTCACCAGTTAAAAGTATAACACTGTTAGCTCCAAAGATTATTTTAAAGTAGTCTAAAAGCAACTTAAACTTATTCTAAAAGATAATATTAAAAAAGAAATATTAAAAAGACATTTGTCAATGACTTCCTTAAAAAATCATGTGTCTGTGTAAAGAACATCTTGAAGAAGTACTAAAGATTGAAAGAAAAAAGTATGCATATGGAAAAATTCAATCCTTAAATGTATTTTGAACTTAATATTAACCATTGACTATAATATTCTCCTTATAAATTCTCATCTTATTTTGTTGGTTGTAACTTAATCCTGTCAAAGTCCATTATGATCCCTTTGATTATTAATGAACTCAGAAAATGTAACGTAAGAGTAGCTCCTCTCACTTACTTTGGAGGTTTGACCCTGCACTTGTGCCATTTATAAGCATGAATTCACTAATCCTTCCAGGAAAGACACATATTTCCTGTCATTAATATTCCCATTCTTGTTGATGTATTATCTGCTTCTTCTCTTCTTTACCATTCCATTGAATTTTCTCTAGATTTTACTCCTTTCTTTCCACCAATGCTGGGCAGACACATTTTGAGCGTGAACTCACAGTTCCTTTGAGGACCCACCTATGGAAGGAACTATGCCAAGACTCAATTACTGCTTTGCTATCCCACATCCCACTGGGTTTGTGACTCTACTCCATTAATATATTACATCTTGACTCATTCTACCTTTGCTAGGTACTAAGGGAACAAAAATGAATGGTGGAGAACCTCCATATGATTTCAATTACTGCTGGCTTTCCAACTGGGTTGGAGTCTCTACTCCATTAATCTGTGAATTCTCACTGCACTCTACCTTTACTATACAGGTTTTCTCATTACCTACTCCACCCCTTAGGATAATTGACGCAAATTAGTTAGGACACCCTAGGCTACAAAAACTTACCATGGGTTACTTTTAAACAAAAGAATTGTAAATGCTCAACATTCTTCTTGTTCTAGTGGAGCCTTCCCATGGTCCCTTAAGTGAGAAAATTGCTTCTATCTCTCTTTGTTAGCTAAATCGAGGTACTTTCTATCCCTCTGGATGTACATACTAAAGTAGTATCATTAAATAAGTTTGTCCTCCTTCCAAAGAATAAAAGCAATGATGGAGTCTTTACTGGGTGGATTTAGTCACAACACCACCCAAGTTCTCATAGTCCTTTGCTTATTAATTAATTTTGTATCAAAACTATTTTTAAACAGCATTTCCTTATTCTATTAAAATTACTTGTTTCATATAGCAAAACTTTTTGCCTGTGTAATGTTATATATGAAATTTCTAGCACAATGTCTAGCACATATTGCTACCAAATTATTGTTGACTGAAAGAACTAATGAATGAGTACAATCATTGTATAACTGCACAGAGAGATTTAGAAAGGTAACTATGCACCACTTTCTCCTCCTCAACTACCTAATCCCTCTGTGTGAAATTCTAGCATTAGGAATGCATTTCTCTGGGCTAATGTTTACAGGGACCCTTGTTAAATCTGTTATACTGGTGACAGAAACACTACTCATCCTTTGACTGCAACACACTTAGGAAAGAAAAGGCCTTGAAGTGATTTTCAAAGGCCTAGGACCTCCTCTTCCTTCTTGCTGTCCATGCATCAGGGGCCCACAGGAATTGCAACTATAGTATATAGGTAACATCTCTAGTCTCCAGAGTTCACAGGACAGTCCCTTCATCCCATTTTGGGGGGAATATTCTTTCTAGTTACTATAAAAGTAATTACAAGCTATGAATTATGAGCTACCAGTTGTGATGAACTTATATAAAATTATCTTCCTCCTCTTTTGATACTGATAGAGGAGCAATCAGTGACCTCAAAGTTGCAGAAAACTGCATTACCAAGTGACTTCATAGAATTCTAGAAGTGCTAAGTCAGAAAAAAATTTAGTAAATGTACAATTCAACCTCCCCCTAGTTTAGAGAGGAGGACTTTGAGATTCAGGTCAACTTTGTAAGAACGTGTTGGAAAACAGTCTGTTTAACCTGCCAGAATAAAATGTTTTGAAAATAAGATTCAATCAGAAGACCTAACAATATTTGTTGAATGTCAACTGAAATCATTTAGTATAGCTACCCATATGATATTCTGTATCCTACAACTCAAGGTGGGCAAAGGAAATATCTAAATGTATGCTAAACACACACAGACACACACACACACACACACTCACACTCATGTCTCAGTGATACTGCATCTTACATCCAAAGTAGAAGGCATTGGTATTTCAGCTGAACTAATAGCACAGCTGTGACTGACTGTGTTACCACAGCCCTCCTGAGATTCAATTTTAATTTTTGCTTGCACACACTGGTTCCCTTATCTCTGTTTTCTTGATATAATTCTAGAACTCCCCCAGATGCTATGTTATGCAATTCCTGTCTTACCAATAGTCAGGCTGTGCTCCTATTCCCAGTGCTGACAGCCCTGCTGTATGACCTTTAAAGATCTAAGTAGGATGTGCTATTTTGAAAGACTTCCTTGGTCACTGTGAGTCTACCAGACCCAGGAAGATTATGCTACAGTCTGCTCCCCACTACTCTAGACAGAAGCAGGACTGGTATAGTAATGATGAGCATATAATAGCAGTTAGTAAATCTTTTTAGAATAAATTAATAACTGTAATAAATAGAGCAAAAGAGCAACAGAACGTGTGTGTGTGTGTGTGTGTGTGTGTGCATGATAGGATGGGAAGCATCAGTTAGTGTTATATTTGGTCCATTTAACAAAAAAACAAAACAAACAAGCAAAAAGAAAAAAATCTCAACTGTAGTTGCTTAATATGATCAGGCTCTTCTAATTTTTCCAGCTAAAATACTTAGATTGTGCTTTTGCTCTGGTAATTCTTACCTCATGGTCATGATTTGGCTGCTCCAATTTGTCCTTAATGTTTTATGTAAGGAGGAGGAGGGGGTAGGAAGACTTGGCGAAACTTCCCCAGAAATCCCAAACAGATTTTTGCTTCTATAATACCAGAGCCTGAACATTATAAAGTTTTCATAGAGCAAGGAAGAAGGGGGTTGCTCATGATGACAGTTTGGTTGAGGTTCAGATTTCCCACAGCTTCACACAAATAATTTGCCATTCACGAAACTAATTTTTACATGGGGGAAATGAAGTATTCAGACTAAAGCATGGATTGCAAAACCACATGCCTTTAGAGTCTAGGAAGATGATGCAAAGAGTAAAGAGGAGGGTGGGGATTAAATAGTAGGGATTACAGGGATCACCTGAAAGGAGATGGAGCGTCTTAACTACAGCTGATCGAGGTCATGTAAAAATGTGCAAGTGATTTTTCTAATTCTTCCAAATAAACTGAAGATCACCATGCTGTGTTACCCGCCCCCCCCCCCCCCCCATCTTCAATGGTGTAACTCAAGGAAGTGAAACACATGTGGTTATTGGACTTTGCCTGTCAGGTGAGAGTTTAGGAATTCAAGACAGTACCAGTTCTCAGAGTCTTTTTAGTTAAAACAATCTGCTACTTGGCTCCCTACCTGACCCTATTCCAGAATAATCTTCACAGCTTCATCAAGATGAACATTTAAAATGACAGGAGGCAAAAACAGAAGGTCAAAGGATAAGTCCCTGTCCAATTTGCGTTTGGCATCTGACTTTGTCACTCTATGGGTTTTCCTATCTTGTTCACCATTGCAAATAACCACAGAATCCAATTATGTTGGACATGTTTACGTTTCAATATACATAATTACATCTTTGGTGGGTATAATGTCTACAAAGTGCATTAAATTATGGGGACAATTTATACTGGTTGCTGAACTCCACCCCACACTGGTAGTCAAAGAATAACTAAACAAAGGAAATTGTTTGTTTGTTTGTTTTTCCTATGGGTTAGACTTACATGTCTGAGTTTGTCTAATTTGCAAGATGGGTAGCAACAGCTGATGTGCAGCATGTGACTGGATTTAGAAGTGCTGACTGGCTCACCAGAGAATCCAATCCAACCAACCTGGTCGTCCAGTCAGGTGCTGATGGAGCCAGTGATGACATCAGAGACAGAAGAGCAGCACCAAAGATGAGCACAAGGACTATGCTAAGCATCTCTACACTGACCTCTAAAATATTATTCTCAAATATTCCAAAATGGAGTGTGTAGAAGATGGCTTGACCTGGCCTGGTCTAAATATGACCACACTCAAAATAACCAACTAAGCCAATCATTGACACAAAGGAACTCATAAATATTTGTTAAATCAATGGCTATCTTAATAACAGCAAAAATCTGGGAAAAGGACTTACAGGATTTCATGAGTACAAACCCAAAACAAAACAAAACAAAACAAACCCTTGTGATGAGTTTTCTAAAAGCATGTTGAATTTAGCTACTTTCATAAGCAAAAATTAATGGTTCTAAGAGTACAAGTAATCCTGGTAATGTAACAAGGGCCTTGGAGAATAATTTTGTTAATATAACTTCATATGAGCTCCCTTCCCCCAATTCCATCTAGACTTCTGAGTTAACCACTTTGTCTCTTGTATTAGTCCACCATATCATGGGTTCACTTTTACTCGCCTTTTCTAATACTTGTGCAGAATGTGGATTTCACAATCTGCACAAAGGAGATCCCTCGAGCCTTCAGTTTCAGTGTCTTCTTTTTTAATCTTTCTTGCTATTACTGTTCTTTATTAGCAATCGTGTTAACTGTAAAATACAATGGCTTGATTCTTTAATCTCTCTATCACCGCCAAAGTAGCCAGTGTCACAGGGAAGTGTCTTGAGCAATAAAGAAGGAAAATTGTGCTGAGCATAACTTTGAACTACAGCGACAAGTTGCACATACTGTAACAGCTAATATAATAAGACTAACCCACGAAGGTCATCCATTTCATGGAATACTAATGCTGCCACACATACTCTTTTTATGTTTTTTTTTCACCTAAAGAAGTTTATTGTCAGGACTAAGACTGGCTTTAAATAGAAAATCTGAGGAAATAAAGTAAATTGAATTTATTCCTCTCTTTTCCCTTATCAATACATGCTAAATAATTTTAAAGTCTTCATTTTACAGGGGGCATTCCTTATCATCTTTTGATTCTTATTAGTAACCTACTGACAGTCTTTAAGCAATGACAGATGAAGCCAATCTATTTAATTAAATTAATAGCCAAGTTAATAATTCAACAGGTTACGTAAGTTAACTCAATTAGCACCTTTTGAATCTATGATCATTTATATGTTCTTATCTGCTAATCATCATTAAATTATCTTAACAAGGCATCACCATCTTTCTATTTAAACATGCACCCATTTTGAAAAGAGTATTTTGGTGATTAGAGTTACAATAATGTATAACATGCAAATACCATATTTACAAATCTCTTATCTAGAGTTACAATAATGTATAACATGCAAATACCATATTTACAAATCTCTTATCTAACCACATCAAATCTGATTGTTTGGAAGCCAATACCCTACCCAGTCTCGTGTTGAAGAAGAGTTTTCTGAAAGTGATCACCTTAAATTCTCCATGAGTTTTCTGCTCAGTACTCTAGTTGCCTAACGGGGGTATTGGCTCCAAGCTCAACTAGTTCTGTTCTATTATTTCAGAACCTGTGGCTGAAAAGGAGGACACTTGCTAACAGTATCTTATATGGAATGACATAAGAAAAGGTTTTCTTTGAAGCCACCAGTATCTCATATTTTCCCTGAATCTGGCCAGCCACTAAACTGTCAGGTGTCTGTGAGATCCTCTGGTCACTCCCATTTGTTCTTCCATTTATTCAGCAAATGGATTGAACCCAGTATATGACAGGTAGTCTTCTAGGTATTAAGGATATGAGACAAAGACATTTGCCTTCATTGAGCTTATGCTTTAGTAGCAGGAAACTATCAGTGCATATGTAAATTAATTAGTAAATTCACATGTGATAAGATTATGAAGCAATAAAGCAGAGGAGAAGAGATTGGACTAATTGATTTAAGCTGGTTTTAGAAGGTCTCTGAGGAGGAATTATTCGAACAGAAAGAGAAAAACAAGACAAAGGTAGAAATGAGCTGGGCATGTCTGAAGATTTGAATGTGGAGAACCAAATGGAGACTGTTCGGAGGCCTGGCCAGAAAAACTGATGGGGGCAAATCATAGAAAGCCTTGAAGCCATGGCAAAGCTTACTCTACTCTTTTTTGCCAGGGAAGGATAGGATCTAAATACTCTGAGTAGATAACAGACCTTGGGGAAGCAGAGGGAAAACAGGGAGATCGTTTAGGAGATGGCTGTGGTAAGACAGAGATGATGGAGGCTTGGACTAGTAGAAATAGTCAAAATACAGCAGCTGGATTTGGGATGCTGGAGATAATGGTGATGATGCAGGAGAGCTTCCCTACATACACATGCTGTATATCATCCAATACATATCAGTCTACTTACTTTCAAAGCTCTTTTATATTTTTTAATCATATTCATCCTGGCAGGAATTCACCAAGATATGGAAAGAGACATAGCTTTACCGTGATTTAGCAAATTGATAACTAGCCAAATGGATTTAAGGTTGAAGTAGTGAAATATTTTATTTTATAACTTAAGATTTTATAATACCCCTGTGTAAAGACCAGTTCTTACTAAACATCTTACATGTGGGAGAATTTGCTAATATCTAAGGCAACTCAAGAAATCTGGGCCAGCTCTGATTGTTAGAAACTTGCCAGGTAATCTAGCTTCCCTGAATTCTGGGCCACACTTTAGCTTCTACAGCCAAACTTATCTTTACAGCTGCAGTGTGAATCCACCACCTTCTCACTCATTGCTCCTTTGAAAACACAGTTAAATAACTTGACCAAAGTGAGTTCATAGCATTGCTCCCAAAAAGGTAGGCAAAGAAAATCTGATTTTGCTTATACACCACAAAAGTAATATCATATAAACAAGCCAGACATGTTTTGTTATTTTCCTGAGAAAATACATGAATACATAAGTATACTAAGGACAGCAAAAGATGGAGCAATTAGGGAGTTGTTTTTGTAGGTATTGGATCCAGAGAGAGGGAGGAGCATGAAGCAGGAAATAAAGCAAGTCCGATGTTCTCATTCTTCCTGGTGTTGATTTTCCCAGACCCTTCCTTCATATATGTCTAGTTATCTTATTTTGAGGTCTTGGCCTCCAGGACTTTTTGTAGAAGTCAACGCAGACTTAGTTTACAAGGAGACCATATAATATCTGCTTCCCTGAGGGGTTCTCACTGATGTATGAGTAGCAAGCATGTCGATAATTAGGAAAGTATGGACTTTTACCCCATTCAATAATCAAAGGATACAGTTTGGAACCAAACAGATCTAAGTTAGAATATGGGCCCTGTCACTTATTAGATATATGACTTGAATAATTTATTCACCATCTCTAGCTTCAACTTTTTTTTCTTTAAAAAATTCTAACATCTACCATCTACTCTACTAGTTTTGTTTTTTGTTTTTTGTTTTTTAGATTTTCATTTATGCATCTCATTCTCTAATTCAGTCTCTGGTCTTAATGCTGAATACAGTAGAACCTCTTAATAAATGCCTGATATAACTTTGGCATGAATTAGCCACTCAGCAAATCATTGTTTCAAACTATACTGCACAGAAGAATGATCTGAGAATCTTGTAAAAAATGTAGATTCCTGGATATGAACCCCAGAGGTTCTGATTCCTAGATTCCTAGATCTAAGAAGGGGTTCTTTATTCAGCACAATTCATTCATTCTACACAGCAAAGTACAAACATAACATCATCTAAAGTGCTACAAAGTTACAAAACTCAGAACAGGAACTTTATTGTACTGACTATACAATAAAAGCCAAATAAGCAATGGACACTTTGCAAAACTAACCTGCAAAACCATCATGACTGATGGCTGCAGTGGGTGCTACGGTGATCCTGCTGAGCTGGCTCTCCAGTTGCTGGTCAATTTCAGAGAGAGGGAGGCATGGGGTGTGTGCACACAAGCACAAATAAAGAACCAGTCATACCAACAAATGCAGGGCAAGGGGTGGGGGCTCTTCTTGGGGCGCTCTGACTCTAGGGATTAGGAGAGGACTTGTAGCAGAGGGACCCTGGACAGGGCAACAGGAAGGGGAGCTGCATAAATGCTCACCCATGTTCCCCAAGGGCCCACCAGGGGCATGACCACCTCGCAGCTTTACCTACCATCCCTGTTGGCTCTGCCTCTCAATTAACTCCGGAATCTGGAGCTGGTGAGCTTTCCAGCAAGAACCACTGGAGGGCATTTTTATAGGCATCACTCCAAGCCAACAGCCCTGTGGGTCAAACTCAGCCTTCAGAGGAAAAGTCTCAATTGCTGCCTTGGAAGCCTGCCCATGAGTTAGGGATTTCCTTTCCTGCCTATCTGCCCTTGGCTAGAAAAGTGAAAAACCCGTAATCGTATGGGAGCTGTAAGTTCCAGGGGGCGAGGGGCTTATCGATCCTGCTTTACATTTACAGCAAGGAGTTGGAGCAGGAGCGGCTTCCGTGGCCGCCGCGGCTAGGGGACCAGGAGCGCCAGCGCACAGGAGCCCTGCGCCTGGGGTCTCCTCATCCGTGGGGGTGACCTGTGCCACATGGGAGGTGGTGGCAGCATTCTCCTGGGAGGGCTGAACCGCCTGGGTGGATGGCCAAGGCCGGGGGGGGGGGCAGCACAGCTGTGGCAACGAGCTCCTGGCCAGCTATTTGTCCTCCATCCTTGTGTTTCAGCGCCTTCTCTGCTTCATCCGGATTCTCAATCTCAACACAGGCGTAGCCGTTGGAAAGATGGACTGCATCCTTTCCACAGGCATGCCAATCGTTTTAAATTTCCCATAGGTAGAAAATAACTCCATGATATGATTTGTGGTCACACTCCGGGTGAGCCTTCCCAGTGTGCACTTTGGTGGGTTTAGGGGAAGGACTCTGCCTTTTTCTTTCCTTGTCATCTCTTTTGGGTGGTTTGGATTTGGAGTGGGAACCCCACCTTGTCGTGTCTGCGCCGAGAAGGACTTGGAGAGTCTGAGGAGCTGCTGGAGCTGGAGCTGGAGCTGCAGGATGTGCTGGAACTTCCCGAGCTGGAGGCGGAAGAGGAGCTGGCACCACCACTTGAGCCCGTGCTGGTGCTGGAGCCGGAGCTGGAGGCGGAGCTGGTGCTGCTGCTGCCGCTGGAGGCGCTGCGCCTTTTCCGGGTTTTATCCCTGCCGCGATCCTTCACGCTTGACTCACTCCTCGGTGGCCCCTTTATCTTTAGAGCGATCCTTGGACTTCTCAGAGCGGTCCTCGCGTTCGGTAGGAGGAGGAACCCTAGTGCTGGACTTTTTATTATTTTCTTTGACTCCTAGCAAGTTCTTCTTTTTCACTCATGATAAATCCCTTCTCCCCTTCTGAAGTGTTCAAAGCAGCACTGGCGGCCTCACGGATCTGAACTCTGACCGCTTACTCGATTCTGAGAAATGATCCCTAATCAACTGCAATTTTCTCCAAAGAGCAGCATCTTTCCGCCGCTCGCACCGCCTCTCGCTCTCCTCAGCCCAGAAATCCATAGTTTAATAAGCAAATCAAACAATGCTGCCATGTATTTAGTATTTGGAAGAAAAAAAAGTATAACAAGTTTGATCTATAACTTCTTGTCATCTCAAAGGTAAATCCTGCATCAATTCAGCTCCTAGCGCAAATTTTCTGACTCTTGACCTCCTACATTCTGACATGACTTGTAACACAGAAGTCAACTGCCTGGACTCTGTTTTGCCTATTGGCCCTGGTTCTTTCTGTTTGTCTTGTGCTTTAGAATCTGATCCAGACTTCCTAATTTTACTAAGTTACATGGAAACCACTAGCTTCTCACCAGAGTGGATGCTGGGTTGTGTTATATCAGCCTAGCCAATCAGCGCAGGATATTACATTCCCAAGTACCTTTTCTGATACTTTCAGGTTAGAATCGGCCAGAAGAAGTACTGGTGTTGGATATGAAAGTTAGAAGTGAAACAGAAGCCACAACTCATAGAAGATTTTCATGCACACGACACCTTGAGGTATAGACAAAGAGACATCTGGCAAGGCCCAGCTTATCCTTACTTTCCTATCTGAATCCAGCCCATCTTTCCAGCTGCTGCCCTACAGGTCAGTGGCACCTCTAGAACTGTCACTGGGCACTTGACTGTGTACCCACAGACATGGGAGCTCTGAGAGGCAACATTTTCTCATAGACCTTGCCTCTGTTTCCCCCTTCACAAGTCCATTTTGCGGCAGGATGTGTTCGAATTCTTGGATTTCCCTGAATGCTCTGGCCAGTCTGCCTGGGTCAGCGCTTCAGACAAACTCTTTAATGATTCTTTCTCTGATCCTCCTACTCATCCTTAAAGTCCTTTACTTCACCTGCTGCTCCCACTTCTGTGTAAGGCCTAATTCCTATAGTAAATTCCTTATTCCAGTGATGTTTTTAGTAGCTATTTTGTTGACTATAATAAGAGGGATAAATACACTAAAACAACTCAACTGCCAGTCTAGACCGCTCATATTTTGCAATCCATAGAACAGCAAGGACATCAAAGGAAAACTCAACAGGACAATTGTAAACTAACCTTTTTTTTTTTTTTTTAACATAACACCAAGTTATTTTGAGTGAACTATACTGAAAATAAACAGAATTTCTCAGGCATTCCTATTTTATTGCTAGAAATAAATACTGATAGTTTAGTCACAAAACTTTTACCTGACATTTTGACCTAGAATCCAAGATGTGAGAGAGGAAAATGTCAACTTCTGTCTCCTGAAGGCTTCTGTTTTATAGGCACTTGGATCTAGCCTTGGAGATAAATGCCAAGGTTGATTGAAATGTAGAGATGAGGCGATTACCATTGCAAATTGTGCTAACTGCCTTACTGTATGGTTGGCCATCACCAAAAGGGTGCAGCCTTCCAGATTGCAATCACATATAATATCAGAGAATTAAATCACCCTTCAAGCACAGTTTTAGTAAATATACACTTAGAATTCTAAGTCAGTTTTGACTGAACAAGAAATGTGCAATCAACGGATAGATTTCTAAGTCCCATGATATTTTCCTTTCCAAAATATCAGAAACCAGTACCCATTCAAATGAGGCAGAACCACACATGCGTATAAAACCACACACATGGAGAGATGCCCACAAGTCTTATTCAGAGGGAGACTGAACCTGGCATTCCAAAGATTGTATTAACCCTCAGATTCTCATCTATGCTCTATAGTTAAACCCAACATAGAATCAGATCTCTGGCTATTATTTTACACATTACTCTCTCATGTTACTTGATTCAATGCTTTCACTCTTAACGTACACTTGAATAATACTGACTGAATGTGATATACATGCAGCATTCACAAGAGTTCTACCAAAGGTCACAAACTGCTAATGTTTAGGCCTTAATCAGACTGCACACATATACGGTTTGACTGGCATCATGCTATTAGGTGAAAGCTGTGTGTACACTTGCCTTAGGCAATATGGGGTCACAACCCTAGAAAAGGACAATTGAGCCAAGCCTTATACCTATGAAAGATGTTCTATCCCTGGGCACACTACTAAATTCGATGGCATTTTTTTTGTCTTAGTTCTCATATACTAACCTCTATCTATAACTTGGAACTGCTAAATTCCTTCTGCTCTTGGAAATTCTCTATATTACTTCATTTAACATTACACTGCAATGGTTTTTCTAACCTCCCCAATCTTTATTCTGTCGCTGTTGTCCAATCTTCCTCTCTGACCTACATTGCATTTTGCATATTCCTCAAGGCTCAATTCTCCACCTCTTATTTTCTTATTCTACTTTTTCTCCTCTATTTTTGGATGCTGTGTGCTTTATATCTATCCTAATAAGTGGTTGCTCAAATTTAACATGAAAAGTTTAAAAATAGTTAACTTATCCACTTCCCAAACTATATGAAGACTATAGAATTCTATTACTCTGCTCACCTTCACACTGATGTATATTATTTTGTGACCAGTAATTTTTATGTCCAAAGAAGATTTTTTCTATTCCAAATTTTCAAGTTATTATTGTTTTACACAGGTTTCATTTGTTTAGATATAATCACATATTTACCAATATAATTGCTCATGATTCCTTCTTGTATTTCTGCCTTTCAAGATGTTATCATTTTCCTTGAGCCTAAGGTATACCTTTAAAATTTCTTAAGTGCTTTCTGTTGGTTTCTGTCAGTTTGCTTGTCTAAAAATATATTCATTTTATCCTTGCTCTTAAAAGATATTTTTGCTGGGTATGGAATTTTATTCTGAAACTTGTTTTTTTTCCTCAGCTCACTGAAAACATTATTCAACTATATTTGGATTTTTCATGATTGTTGATGAGAGGGCTGTTTATCAATCTTCTGTAGTTAGTCTGTCTTTCCTCCAGATGCTTTTAAGGTTTCATTTTACTTTGAATTCTGCTACTGTATTAAGATACATATTGTATGGAAATAGAAATCTGCCTCCCCCTAAGTTATTTATCTCAGGCAACTCTTGTGTTTTCATAGTCAGCTATATTGTAAATTGAGTAATATTTTTATTTTAAGAATTTCGAACTTGTAGAAAAGTTTTAAGAATAGCAAACTGAAGACTTGAATAATTTTCACTTAAATTCATAAACTATCAATATCTTCCCTATCTGCTTCATCCCTCTCTCTCTCAACACACACACACACACACACACACACACACACACACACACACACACACACAGGTATTCTGCCAAACAAATACACAGGTATTCTCCCTAAAGTAGAGAGCATACATCATGATACTACAGCATGCATCTTCCAAAAACATGGCATTCTTTAATATAACCGGAATACTATTACTGCACCTGAGGAAAATCAACCTTAATTTATATGTGAGCTATATTCAAATTTCCCCAGTTGTCATGAACATGTTCATTGTATCTATTTTTTTTTTAAATCCAAGCTGCAATCAAAGTTCATACACTGCATTTTACTTTCAAGTTGCTTTAGATTTCCCTAATTTGGAATAGTTGATTTGTTTCCCCATTCTTTATGTAGGGAATCCTTTGAAAAGTCCAGGCCAGCTGTTCTGCAGAACATCCTTCAATGAGAATTTGCCTTTTTTCTTGTAATTAGATTCAGGTCAACATTTCTGGTAATAGCACCACATAGCTGATATTGTATATTTCCCACTGCATTTCATCAGAATGCACATACAGTTAGGTTTCTGGCCACTCACAATGACAAATTTAACCACTGGGTTAAGATTGTGAGACTTATATGATGTCTCTATTGTAAAGGCATTTATTCCACTATATATTTTGCAAGTAATATGAGTGATGATGCTTTGGAAACATATGAATATCCTATTCCTAAACAATATTTTTTACCCAATCATTTTACCATCTATTGATAATCTTTCCTTTGTCAATTATTAGATTAAGGGAAAAAAGTGAAGAGTCTTTTTCTTTTCTATCATCCCAACAAAATTAATTAGCTGGCATTCTTCTCTAAAAGAAAGCTCCCCAACCTTTTTTTTTCTTCTTCTCTCTCTCTTGCATCACTGTGGAATCATGGATTTTAAAAATTCAACATGGTATTCTCTATTTTTATTGATGTTACATATCCCAAATTTGGTCAGTAAATCCCCTATACACAAGATCTGTATCCTCTTAATTTACTCTATTACTCTTTAAGCACTCCCTTGTTTTTGGGCATAACAAGATGTTCCAGAGTTGCATTTTGTTTGCCTGTCTCAGATCTAAAATCAGTTATGTATTTAAGCCTCCCAGGTCCTTTTTTTTTTTTTTTTTGTATTGAATAGTATTTAGAAATCATGATCTTGGCACTAGACGCACAAATGGTCATTATGATATCCTTTGATCAAGAGGAAGAAAATAATATTGGAACAAAGAACAGATGGATTCAAGCTGTACGTATATGTACTTGCTTGAAGGATATATATTGTGTGTGTTTGTGTGTCTGTGTGAATGATTCATGATACTTCCAAATAAAACCAGTACTACACTTCCCCATTGCCCACCATTCTATACTTGTATCTTTTCTTCCAGAAATATCAATGCATTTACTCATTGGTCCTTTCCTACAATACAGACACAAAATATTTTCAGAATGACAATACTAATGCTACTACCAACAATAAACCTACCAAGAAAAGTTCAGGATATTTTCTGGTAGTTTTGGACTTAAGACAACATCTTTCTAAGCATGTACATTATAAATACCATGGTCAAAAGTTACTTGAGCAGTTGTTTTCTCTGTGTGGTAGTTTTTAATTTGATATTCAGTAAGTATCACTTATTTGTGCTTGATTCAATATAGTTTTCATTATTTTATTTAATTTTTGAATATATAAAATATTTGCCTAATTCATAAGTCAAACGATATAAAGAGGTGTTATTCTCAGAAACCTCAGAGAACATATTCTTCCATTCTTATTCTCTCAATCCCATTTTCTTTTCACTGGTTTCTGTTTATTCTTCCTTTCTTTTCACCAAATACATATATATATATATATATATATATATATATATATGTACGTACAGATATCGATACAGAAATCTTAAGACACAAAGAATCACATATTCTTATATCCCCTTATTTGCTACATAAAATTTACCTTATAATAATCATTCTTTTATGTCTTATGTCCTGGAGATCACTTGATATCAATTCAAAGGAAACTTCCTAATTCTCTTTTAGGACTAAATAGTACTCAATTGAGTAGCTATGCAATAAATTATTTAGCTGGCATCTTAGGTTGTTGCCAATATTTTACAGTATAAATAAGGCTTCAATTAAAAACCTTGGGAATATGTTAATTTTACATGAGGAAGGTTATCTTCAGGGCAAATGGGGGAACAAAGGGCAAATTCAAAGGTAGTTTTGAAATATTTATTTCTAGTGATTTTCTAATCTTCATGACTTGTCCTAATATCTCAATTTTTTATTTTATCAACAACAACCACTAACCAACTATTTAACCTTTCTTGAATACTGTGTACCTATCATAATGGAATGACTACAACAGAATCAAATACCCTAATAATCAAGTCCAATGTTGAGTAGGGTAATAATCACCATTGTAGTAGATATTTTACATCTATTTAGGCTGGCTGTGTTTATATTGGATTGCTTTTGGCAGACACATCTCATCATATTAACTCTTACACTGCTCTAACAGTTAAGTAAAACCTGTAAGTCTTTCCACACTTAACATCTTCAATTTCATAGACTTGTAAGGATGGTATTTTTGTATCCATGCAAGGGTACCTCTCACTCTCTTTCTTTTAAACAATACCTCAAATATTAGATGCATTATACCATCTGTCAATATGATGTGGTCATCATTCTGCCACATGGCATATTAGTAATCTCTTCCAGCTTCAGGTCTGTCAAAAATCTGATTAAATTGTCTCACTTTTCATTCAAGAAACTGATTAAAAAAAATGTTCAATGGACAGAAGAGAGAACACTGAAACTTGACAAACCCAGAGGAACTGCCTTCCAGATATTAGATATCTCCTCAAAGTGTAGATTTGTCCAATTATGAATCTATCCAACTTTTTTGTTATAGGTCATTTCTTCTTTTGCTCATAAGGATATCATGATATCTGTATTCATTAAGTCTTGTATTTCACTGATCTGTGCAGCAGGAAACTCTGAACCTTGCTACAACATGACCAGCATTTTTTCGCATACACAAAGCTGTCTTTCAAATAGATAGGCATTTATTACTTAGACAGATGTCATGGATAGGTAATAATAATAATCACATGCTAATTAACTAGTTGGAGTTTCACAATAGCTGATGTAAGGACTATTAACTATATTGATGATACAACTGAGGAAACTGAGTCCCTGGGGCAGACAGTTCTTCAAGTAAAGGACATTGTTAATAAACGGCAGTGTAGGGAATTGAACTTGAGTGTGACCCAGCCCAGAATTTTGAGTAGCTACACATGGCAGCAGTTTAGGTTGATCTCATTCATTGCTCACCATCTACACTTCAATCCATCTAATATTTTTAAACTGAACCTCCTTAACAGTGCTTGTTTTTTTGCTGCTGCTGCTGTTGTTGTTTGTTTGTTTTTACATTTTGGAAAGATTAACCTTAAAAAATTGGGAAAGGGATTATGATAGTATGTTTGAGGCTGTTACCCAGCCATGAAATTGTCAAGGAAGGAAAATGTTAGGAAGTGGGGTGGGGTAGGGGGTGGGGAGAAAAGGTGTGGGTGGTGGGTGGGGATCAAAAGGTTCTCCCAGCCTTTGAGAACCCAAATACTTCATTTCGAAAAATTTATCTAAATCAGTTTAACAAAAAGTTAAGAAATAATCCTTTTAAAAGTTTTTGAGCCCAAGGAAGAATATGCTATTATATTATCTTTCCTTGAACTTCCTTCTTCATGATCTTAAAGTGCTTTAGAAAGACTCATATGAAAGACAGGTATTTAATAAAGGCAAAATAAACTTCAAAGACCCTTTGAAGGAGGCATTACCATAACTAATTTACAGGCCTAATATCTACATAAGGGAAAGTTTGAAAATCTAAAAGATCGCCTTGTACTAGGAAACCAAAAGCGTTCAGTATGTGGTCTCATTTTGCTTCCAGGAGCTTTTAGGAAACTTTTCCATCTTTAACTCAATTCTTGACCCACAAAGTTCTAATTCTTTTTTCTTTCATACAATGTTTCATGGAACAATAACTCCTGTAAAATGCCCTGTGAAACTCAAAGGTGCTGTGGTCAGGTAACTTTAGGACACTCTAGGAGAGAATTTGTAATGCACATTTCACATATGGGAAATGATGTAGAAAAAAAAAAAAAAATCTGTTCCTTGGATCCAGGTATATTGAACCACAGGATTTCTTTTTCTCAAAACACTGGGAAATATTCTTGCACTTTGGGAAATGATTCTTCTAAGGGGTCTTCCATTAGCCCTTATCTACTGTCACTTCCCAGCTTCCCTCAGGCCTTTGGCTCCACTGAACATTCACCAACTCACCACTGCCACCTGTCAGAGACAGTCCACAAACTGTAAGCTCTGTAGAGCAGGGGTCTTGTCTCTGCTCACTGCAGTATGTACAGAGTCTAACATAGCTCCTGACAATATGTGCAGTAAATGGATAATAAATATGTTCACTGAATATGAATGAATGAATGAATAGAAATTTAACTCCAGTAACAAATTAATAAGTGGCTCCAAACTAAATCATTTCAATCTTCCATTCCATATAAAATTGGATACACTTTTATCTCTCAGCAAGCACCCTGGCTTATGGAAATACACTTGTAACAAAACATACAAGAGATTGTAAACTTCTTCTGTAAAGGGCCAGGTAGTAATTGTTTCAGGCTTCTGGGTCATACAGTCTCTGTCACAACTACTCAACACTGCTATTGAACAGCAAAAGCAGCCATAGAAAATACAAATAAATAAATGGCTGTGGCCGGGTTTTAATAAAATTTTATTTAAAAAAACAAGCACAGGTGCTCAATATTATTAGTCACTCACTTGGATGTTTATAACGTAAGAGATGGATAATGACAAATGTTGGCAGGGATATAGAGAGATTGGAACCTCCATATATTGCTGGTAGAAATGTTAAAATGGTGCAACCACTTTGGAAAACAGTCTGGCAGGTCCTCAAAATGCTAAACATAGAGTTACCGTATGACATAACAATTCCACTCCTAGGTATCTATCCAAAAGAAATGAAAATACATGTCCACAAAAAGTGTACATGAATGTTCAATAGAGGCATTATTCACAGTAGCCAAAAAGTGGAAACAACCAAATGTCCTTCAACAGATGAATGGATAAATTGTGGTGTATCTATGCACTGGAAAATTATTAAATAATAAAAAGGAACAAATTACTGATACATGCCACAACATGGATGAAGCCCAAAAACATTATACTAAGTGAAAGAATATAGACACAAAAGAACAAATATCGTACAAGTCCATTTACATGAAATACCATCCCTAGGGAAATCCATATAGACAAATGTAGATGAGTGGCTGCTCAGGGTATCTACTTGAATGTATTTACAGACACATCTGAATGTGGCTGGGAAATCCAATTATATGGAAAATCCAGTTATTAAGGATATGGTGAACCGCTAAAGGCAGGTGTTCTGTCATAGTTGCCTTTGTAACCACATTGTCAGGAAAATGCTTGAGAAATGGTTGCTGCTCAGTAAACACTCCTGAACTGAACAGTTTTCTGAGTTGTATAATTAAATAAAATATCACTTTTTAAGACCATGACATGAACTATTTGGATATTATTTTAAAGACATGAAAAAATTAGAACATGCGATTGGCTCATACAGGTATATTCAACCGACTACAAATGACACACTTGACGATACCAGATCCTATCAAATAGATGAAAAAAATGTATAAACTTCCAACATGATGTCATGATATATTATCTTTTGATAGTAAGAATTCTTGGAAGAAGGGGCTTAAGCATCAGAGTAGCAGGGTCTTAGCTCAGAGGCCATCAACTCAAAGATAGGCTATAGAGGTTGTGAACTCCTGAAATTATATGAAAAATTGTGTGTTTATGCTCTATGTGCATTTTTCAGTTAGAGAGATCAGGTTTGATCAGATTTTCAAAGTTCTCTGTGGTTCCCCCTAACAAGGTTAAGAATAATTTTCCCAATATCTTAGGAACTTATCAACATCAGGAACAAAACGAACAACATGCTTGGAATTTAGGGAACTTGTCTTATCCTTCTCTGATACCAATTACAACACATAGGCTAAACCCAGGAAGGGTAAAGTTTATTACTACACAGTGATTGAGTGATAACAGATGACGCTGAAATTCACATATGAAGAACATGCTCTTATACTCACCACCTACTGTGCATTAGTTTCCTAGAGTGAAATGGATTTTCCTTTAGTAGACTTCATGATCAACAGGATATATTTGCTAACAGCTACTCTAAGAGACAGCTGTACTCTGGAATGACTTAGGTTAAATGTTCCGGAGAGGACTGAATCCATTATTCTGAAACTCAGTGACTGTACTATAACCAGCTTTTGTTAAAGCCTTGTACACTCATTTAAGAATAGCAACTATTGCTTGAGTCACTTATTGGAATTTTCTTTTTGAAAATGCACCCAGTACCTTTAAAACATCACTTCCAAAAATACATTCTCTCTTACAGTACTTCTAGGCAATACTAATAGGTATTATGAAAAACACATTTTCTCAGCATGCCTGTTCTTGGAAACCTAGAGGGCCAGTTCTTTTCTGTAGAACATTTTTGAAAAGTTTTGTTTTAACTCAAAGATGCAGAATACAGAATAAATCATAGGTCACCAAGAAAGTTAAAATTAAGGCACCCTTAATAGGGATACAAAAAAGTGCAATGTCTTCTTAATGCCAAAAGAAAAAAGGGACTACGCATTTTTAGGGACATTCATTACATTCTGCCAAGGATCTTTTTTTTTCCTAGAATAAAGTTTACAAAGTAGAAGGGAAACTATCCTAATAAAAATAGGACCTATTCTGCTCTCTTCCACAGAAAACATGGCCATGCATATTAGAGGTGTAAAAGAATATCAGGAAAATATTCAGGGGTGCTCAAGAGCCAATTCAGGAACAAAAAATATGAATCCAATGGTCTTCATGGTTTAAGAATGGCTACAAATAAACAGCACTCCATGTGATACTTGCCCACTTAAGAAAATATGCTGAGATTGGGAATAAACCATCAAAATTATTTTTGTACATTTTTAATATACAGTATATAGATTTTACATTATAGTATACCACTGTAGAAACGTTCTTTAAATGTTTAAAGGCTCCCTTACACCATCCATGAAACATAACCTCAAGAAATCAAAAGTTCTGTATGGAATTAAAGTCAATGAGAAAATAATCTCTCTCTAAAATTAACGGTACTCACTTTCCCATTTTTCCTATTTATATATGTTCAGTGCATTCTATCAACCATGTGTCATGAAGTATTGTCAATTTATTATCAAAGAAGAGTAAGACATCACACATTTGAAGATTTATAGCTAATTTAATTTAATTTAGTTATGTAATTACTATAACTAAAATGTAATATTTTATAATGGAAGGATAATTACAGTGTTTATGCTTATTTCTCCTGCTGAACACTGACCTTTCATTTAAAATAAATGCCAAAAAATACAAAGTTCCACCAATAGTATCTAAAATAATTTAAAAGTCTGTTACTCTTTGATCCAAAAAGAGATCCTCAAGCACACAATTTTCTGCATCTTTTTTTCTGCATTAAGTGTTTATACCTAACAATTGGAAGTAATGCAGAAAGGGTTTCATGTCATACATCAGTGTTGCTGCCATCATATGTCCTCCCCAAAAATAACCGTGTCATTCTAAAATATGAAGGTAAAATTATGTGTTTAGAATGAGCTTTGTATTTCCAGAAGTGTTTAAGATTAAACATTTGCATTATTTAAATATTGCCTCCTATAAGAAATGGCTCCCTTAGGGACTACACTGTCCAATTTATGTCTGTGGTCATGGTGTAATCAAAATAGAGTTTTGTTTACTCTTAAAATGTAACCTGGATCTCACAGCCACCAAGATAGCTAGAATAAATAAGAAGCATTGGCAAGAATGAGGAAAAATTAGAATCTTCATACACTGCTGGTGGGGATGTAAAATTGTGCAGACACTTTGGAAAAGAGTCTGGCAGAATTTTAGTTTCTTAGGTGCTGAAACAAATACTATGCAAGGAGTTGCCTTAACAACAAAGATTTATTGGCTCACAGTTTCAGAGGCTAGAAGGCTTGCTTCCTCCTCGGATCAGCAACTTCTGGCTGGCCAGCATTCTTTGGGGTTCCTTGGCTTTTCTGTCACATGGGAATGCACCTGGCAGCATCTTCTCCTTTCTCTTCTTGGTCCTGTTGACTTTCAGCTTCTGATTGCTCCTCGTGGCTTTTCTTTCTAGGTCCAATTTCCTTTGCTTTCGAGGACTTTAGTCATATTGGATTAAGGCCCACCCTGATTCAGTTTGGGCACACCTTAATAAGAGTTTCCAATGCCCTATTTAGAAATGGGTTTGTACCCATGTGAATGGATTAAGAATATGCTTTGCTGGAGTACATTACTCCAAGCCACCACAAGCAGTTTCCAAATGATTACACAGAGTTACCGTATGATGCAGTAATTCTACTCCTAAGTATATACCCAGAAAAATGAAAACCTATCCCCACCCAAAAACTTTTATACAAATATTTATAGCAAAATTATTCATAATAGCCAAAAGGTGGAAACAACCCAAATGTCCATCAACAGATGAATGGATAAACAAGATGGGGTATATCTATACAATAAAACATAATGAAAGGAATGGCGTACTGTTTCATGTCACCATATGGATGAATCTTTGAAACATTACATTGAATGAAAGAAGCCAGTCACAAAAGGCCACAAATTATATGATTGCATTTTTATGAAATGTTCAAAATAGGGACATCAATAGAGAAAGTAGATTAGTGGTTGGTTAGGACTGATGGAGGGGATGAAGTGATCAGGGTTGAAAGCTAGGGTATGAGTTTCTTTTCGAGGTTATGAAAACGTTCTAAAATTGACTGTGGTGATGGTTGCACATATCTCTGATATACTGAAAACTGAATGGTACCTTTTAAATGGATAAATTGTATGGTATGTGAACTATATTCCAATAAATCTGCTTTAAAAAAAAAAAAAATGACCTGGCGTGGACAATAATATATGGACATTTGACCCTACTACCATATTTCCTCTGGAAGTTACCTAAATTAATCAGATAGAAATATGATTAAAAGATGCAAATTTCCATAATCATAGTCACTTGTAGTTTGCTATGAAAATAAGACATTACTGATCTTTACCCTATAGGGACAAACGCAAAAAAAAATAAAATTAAATTAACTTTTAAGCAAATGGATACAGGACTATGAAACTCTCTAGGCAATCCAAAATTACCAACTAAATATACAGGGAAAAGAGTTATGGTTTTTCCATGAAATACGAAAAAGTTCTGTTTAGTTAACAGTGCTTTGCAGGCCTGATTGCAAGACATAGCATTTGGCCTTTGTTTTGCTTTTCTTGTCTGGGAAGGGTGACAAACTAATGCTCTACAAATTCCACTCCACACTAGCAGTAGAACTGCAAGTCACAAGTTACAAGCTTCTGAACCTGGAAATCTGGACAATCATTTCTCTTTAAACTAAAGTGTGGCTATGTACACTAAGACAAACATATCATGTTATTCTTTTGAGCACAAATAATGTGTATGTGTGTGTGTGCAGAAGAGAAAGACAGAAAAACAGACCAGTGTTTAGCACACATTGAGTGACTAGATTACAAGTTTGAGCCTGGTTCAGTGATCTTCAGAGAAGCCAGTTTCAATTTGCAGGATGTACTGCCTATTATTCTGAAGGATACTGGAGTACAGAATTCAGGAGATGTAGAACACCCATCACTAAGGCAGAAGTGACAGAGCATTTCAACATGCCGTCTATGAAATATGAAGCTACTGCACTTAAAGGGCAAAAGTAATCTTGAAGAATACATTCTCTTTCCCAATTTGTATTTATCCAGTTGTGTTACAAGTATGGCACCCATTTCAAAACCTATCTGAAATTTAAAAATCACTCAGTCATATATTCAACCAAATCATTAACAACTGTCAGGTGCCACCTCTATTTGTTGTAGGAAAACAAACATAGACCAGAGTCCCATGCTCAGTGAATTTACCAAAGAAGACAGAGTAGTAAATGCCATGATGCAGTAAGTGATAACAGCTGTTGTGAAAGAAGTTCACAGAGAATATGCTGGGGCCACTGAAGAAGGTCAGTTCTACGCCTGGATCCAAGTTTACCAGCACTGGTGTAACAAACACAGATGGTATTGGCTTAAACAACAGGAATTTTATCACCTCACAATTTTGACGTCTAGAAGTTTGAAATCAAGGTTTTGGCAAGATCCTGCTTTCTCTAAAGTCTATAGTGTTCAGGCGGTGGCTGACCAGCCGTCCATAACTCAATATCTGCTTCAGTCACATGGCCACCTCTCTCCCCATCTATTTCGTCCTGTCTCCTACTCCTACTGTGCCCAATTTCCTTTGCTTATAAGGACTCCAGTCATACTGGACTGAGGTCCACCTGATTCAGTTTGGCCTCACGTTAACAAATAACATCTTTAAAGATCCTGTTTACACATAGGTTCTTGACAGGCCTGGGGTTAGGATTTGAACATGTCTTTGCAAGGAACATGATTCAATCCACAAAAGCGTTGGCCAGAAAAAGCCTCAAAGTATAAGTGACACTTGAGCTGAGCCTTGAGAGAAGAACAGGTGACTGTAGATGGCAGAGGATTACACAGAGGAATCAGCATGAGTAAAGACAGGAGTGTTAGAAACAGCTGGTCTATTCAGCAAATTCAAAACGAGTCTGTACCTGGGTGTTGATCTTTTATGAAAACAGAGAGTTGTAAGGAGTTATGAAGCAGGGGAAATGCCATGCTAAGGAATTCAGAATTTTCATTATAGATAATGCTAAGGAACTCAGAATTTTTATTACAGATAAAATACATGGAATATTTTCAGCATTGAACTAATATATCCAGACTTGAATTTTGGAAGTACAATTGGAATGGAAAATGGAAAGTCAAATGGGAAGGGTTGCAGTACAGGTATTTAATCCAGACTTAGGAAGGCTATTCCATGTAAGCAACATCTGAGCTAAAATGTTCAAAGAGTAAGCAGATGCTAACCAAACAGAGAAGGCATTCTGGAGAGAAGAAAGGACATTAGGAGCACAGAAACATGAAATATCATGATGGAGCATAAAGGTAGTGGTAACAAATTGTGATGAAAAGGGCTGAAGCAAAATGTATACCCCAGTTTAAGAAGAATATTGCATATCATAAAGGATTCATATCTCATGCCACTATTGTTGGCATGCAATTTGGGGCCAGCATGCCACACAACTATAGAGAATACTACCTATACTGCAGGCTAAACAAATCATACCGGGATTTTGCAGTGCACAGTATAAAAGGCCAAAGCACTATCTTAGTTTTCCAAGTCTGCTATGACAAATGCCACCTAATGTGTTTGCTTACACAACAGGAATGCACTGTCTCATGGTTTGGGAAGCTTGAAGTCCAAGAATAAGGTACTAGTAGGACTTGCATTTTCCTGGAGTCTGTATTCTAGCAATTCTATATCTCACAGACATGTCTCTCTCCAGTGTCTACTACGCTGGTTTCTGCTGACTTCTGGCTTCTACCAACTGACTGTGTCTGAATTTCCTTTGCTGATTAGGACTTGATATATTTGGATGAAGGCCCACCTGATTCAATTTTGCCTCATCTAAATGGATCTTTGAAGCTCCTATTCACAAATGAGACCTTAACTAATAATAACATCTTCAGCGGTCCTATTTATAAATGGGTTCACACCTGCAGGCCTGTGGATAAAGACTTGAGCAACTTCCTCAGATCCTTTGAATTTCTCTTTCTTCTACCTATTATGCTCTTTCTCCAACTCTTTTCATTAATTCCTCTCCTTTCATGATTCTTAATTCTATTCAAATACTATCTTCCCAGAGAAGGCTTTTGTGACTGCTAAGAGACTCAGTGGCAATTTGCCACAAAGTTCACTCGACTGACATATTTCACTCACATTTTATATAAAACACTGTGCTCTTTCACTCTTTATCCCCTTATCTTTTTATGTTTCTTTAAAACACTCATCCCTAGCAGAAAGCACAGTATTTATCTGTTTACAAATTCACTGTCTCAACTTGAACTCTTCAATCACAATATAAAGACTCTTGAAGGCAGCACTTAGTATTTCTATAACTGTATTTCCAGAACCTGGAAAAATGTCTAACACATATATATTTAAAAATTATAAAGAAAGAATGAATGAATGAAGACCAGATAAAGACATTTAATATGGGGCATGTAAAAGAGAGGAAGGAGTCAGGTAGGGCTTTCAGGGTTCTAGTGTGTGAAAGCAGGCTTGAGGGAGTACAAGACGAGCTTTAAATGGAGATGTGGCAGACATCTGAGGATACATGAATTTAAAAGTCTGAAGCAGTCTGGATTAGTATCAGTAGCATGAGATGATGGCTGAACATAAGCACACCAAAGGAGAAAATGTAGCATAAAAACAAGACACTGGAAAACACTAATGTTTACTAGAAAGAAGAGAATGGAGGAGCAGTCTTTGAAGGAGTCAGAGAAGTAACCATCAGAAAGGTGAGAGGTCAATTAGAAAGGTGTAGCTGTCCTGGAAGACAGGAGAGTAGTGGGCTTATAAAGATAAGTGCCATGAAGAGGATCAATCAGAAAAAAACTGAAAATAACCTGTACTAATATCACAAATTATGACAAGTATTCTATACTCTCTATATGCTATATTCTGATTTAGGTAAGAGCACGGACAACAGAGGATTAAAGAGGTTCTTCGCAAACTAGCTGAATAGCCATGGTCATGAAACTGAACTCTGTGACTCATGGAAGATGGAATAAAACAATGAAAACAGTGCTTATGATACAGATTTGTAAGAGAATTAAATGAGATTATAAACATAAAGTACTTATCACTATACCTTCTTATTCCCCAGTATAGTATACCCTATTGCACAGAATATAAGCTTCAAAGATATCCTGGAAGATCTAAGATAAAATGAAACTGGCTGGGTTGGGATATCAAAGCTAATTTTACAGTTTTAACAAACTCACTTTCCTAATTCATCTAAATCACCTTTCACTGAATTCAAGCAGGCCTAAACAATTTAGAATAGCTAATAATTGCACAAGTCCCATACTAGATGAGATCTCGATATTCTGAAACAGTTTCTAACAACTCAGACTAATTCCATGTATCCCTTGCCTTTATTTAATTAATACTTATTATATTACTCCTTCCTAAATGACCTGTCAGACTCAATTCTCTTATATAATCTCTATTCCAATTCCCTCTGAAAAGAGAAAAGAATAGGATTTAAGGATGAAATTTCTAATTCCGTGATAATTAACTGATTCTTCCATTTTTCCAAAATATTAGGTTTGGCATTAATTTTCTGAACACCCTCTAAGAAATGTAATGATCTTAAACAGATATGTCTTCCTTCTTGATATGAAGCAGTGGTTTCTAGTTTTTTTGCTTAATATAAGATTAACTGTTTTCATGTTTTATTTATATTTGTAATGTATTGCGCCACCCTTTTCTTTAATAAATACCATTATGCTTTAGTTTATAAATTTCATAAACAACTTCAGCTACATGATAATATATTTATTTTATAATGTTCTAGCCTTATGAGCAAAATTTGTATCTGTATAGACCGTGGAGTCCTGTGATACCACTCATAACCCCCTGTTGCTACAGGACATATAATCAACCAATCATATGAATGTGTGTGTTTGAACTTGATTGAATTAATATAATTCTTTGCCAGCAAATTCTCGGATATAACCAAAAACCCCCACTGTTTCATATCTATGCTCCTACTGTTAAATATTTGTTTACTTTTACATTGTTTATTTCTTGATTTTATATATATATATATACATTTATATATATAAATTTCAGCACTTGCTAACAATATTTAATTTTTTTATTTTAAAATAAAAGGAATGAGTTTACATTTTTATTCTCATTTTTTTTTCATTGTTTAAACATCAGAGCCATTTAACTTCATTTTGATTTTACTTCCTTTTTTCTGCATCCTGGCATGTTCACAATTCCTCTTTTATAATTTTATTTACTCCCCATTTTCCTCAGCCATTTTTGAGTTCTTTGTCTATCCTGATGAATCTTGATTATGTTTTTAGCTTTGTTGTTGTTGTTGTTTTCAACTCTCACAGACCCAGTAAAATACCACCTCTTCTCAGAACCAGTGATGGATCTGAAAGAACCTACATCTGTAAGAGGGATGGAGAATACAACAGAATAGACCACATTTTCAGTGGTGTTCCTTAAGATTACCTCCCAAATAATCTACTTGTACTCAAATCCATGACCCAGAGTCTCCTTCTGCAGGTGTGCAAACTAAGACCATAATGCACTGACTCTAAGCTCTATCAGGCTCAGAGAAGGAATATATCCTAGCAGTATTCCTTCAAACAGTCAGGAAGGGATTCACTGAAGAGGGAGGCTTGTGTTAGGGAATTGAAGTAGAAAAGGGAGAGGGCAGCACTGCAAGAATGAGGCTGATGTATGCAGGGAGCCCTTCGAGCCACTGGGCAGATTTTATACCATGGAGAGACAGTTAGGTTAGAAGGACAAACTGTAGGCATGTAGGCATAAAGGACTTACAGGCATTGGGGGCAGAACTGATCTCATGATACAATATTGGACATTGAAGATGGAACTAATCTCATGATACGATAAGGCAAGGATTTCCATATTTCAATGGCCAAAAGTGTTCCATCAGTACTTATCAAAAAAAAAAACCACAAATCAGTTTTGCCTATATCAGCCTTCAAATATTTCCTGCTGGCTTTTTAAACAAACAAATGGAGGGATTCCCTCTATATCTATGTAAAATGTATCTAAGAGTCTCGCTTTCCTAAAAATCACTTCAGTGGCAAGTCACAAAACCAAATCACCACACGTTATGACAATGTAACTCTTTGAGAACTTACTTAAAATTGCAGTCTCTCTGCAATGATGTATGGAAGTCATGTAGCAGCCATGGTCATGATCATCAAAAAAAATTCTTTGTTTTATGTCCCATTTTATACAATTGAATTATCAACTCTGCCCAGTGGTAAGATTATTCCTAAAATTAACAGCTGTGATACTTACATTGTGATTGAATGGAAGGGTTTAAAAAAAACACAAGAAACATGTGTTTAGCAATTTTTATGCATCTAATTATACTGGGCATACCATATCTCTATTACATAATTTTATATAATTTCACATATTATAGTCAGGAATACACACACACACACACACACACACACACACACACACACACACACACACATACACACACACAGCATTATGAGGGAAATAACATTAGTGTCACTTTACAAAGGAGGAAACTGAAGCTCAGAGAAATTAACTTGTCCAGGGTCATAATAGCTATAAAGTGCAGAACTGAGATTTTAACCTGGGTTTGTCTCCCTGCAAAGCACATGCTTTCCTATTTACTACATTTTGGTAGAAAATATCACCATATTAGAAGGTTTTTTGTTAGCAGCCAGGGAAATGCATTCTACATCACAATGCCTAAAGAAGACATATATAAGTGAAGTGATGGTTAAAAGTGAAGTGTGGTGAATATCACAGAAGAAATAGAATGTTAGGCTAGAGGTCCCACAGCCAAATCACAATCTTGCAAATAGATGCAAAAAGCATAATCATCACACTAAAGTAAATCACTGCTATATTCTAATAAAATACTCTAGATTTCCAGAGTGGCTTTCCATCTTTGGTCTGGGGTGTGGGGATCCTGGCAAAAAGTCAACAAATGCTTGTAGCCTGGGTTTTATTTCCTAACTGAGGTTCTATTTCGAACATTTCATGCTTCATCAAGGTATAAATTTGGTCATTTTAAGGAAAAGTCACGTCAAGCTCACAGAACTTGATGGTGCTAAAAAAAATACATTTTTTTATACATGCCATAGAGAGGTGTCACAAGAGGGCATCATTTACAATTCATATATTGATATGTCTCATTTGCCTAGACAAGTATTCTGAAAAGTTACACTTTCTCATTAATAAACATAAATCTACCATCTGTGAACACACTAAACTGAGAGTAAGAAGATGTATGGTCTAGATTTGATTCTCATCTTAATTCTCTATTTGACTGTGAGTCAAATTAGAGCTTTAAGAGATCTTAAAAACACACACAAAAAAGGGATTCCTAAAAGTAGCCAAGTAAAAGAGGGCTTCTGAGTTCAAGGCTAGGGCTTTTAAAACATTTATGGGCTGCTTTCCACCTTATAACATGGGTTCAGCAACATGATTACAAAGTTCAATTATAAAATTAAAAATTCTGTGATATACTCATATTTTTAAGCTACAGAACATGAAGCATGAGTGGGATCCAGAACCACACATTTTATAAAGAAGTTAGAAAATCATATTGCTCTATAGCAGTTCTACTTAAAAGGAAAAAAAAAAAGGTCAACTTTGTATTCAAAACCTGTAATAGTAAATTCTCTCATCAACAAGGCTGTGGGGATAGAGAAGAAAGTTGCAGAATCTGTGGTGCTGGAAGATGCTTCTCTAACTTACTATATTTCATTCCCTTGATGATATTAATTTACATTTTGAAATCTTCGTTGCTTAGATTAAGATTGGATTTTTGAAATGTGTTCCCAAATAACTTATGCAGGAGAAAAATACACTCTTCCCCTGAAGTGCAGAATACTAATTTGAAAATGATCTATTTTCTATAATCATTTTACATTTCATTCCCCTCCCCTCCTGGAAAGTTAGGGTTCTGGTTTTTGGTTTCTCTCTTTCTCTCTCTCCCTCTCTCTCTCTCTCTCTCTCTCTCTCTCTCTCTCTCTCTCTCTTTCATTTCCTGCATGAGGGTTTTTTATGCACTACAATTCAAGAATATTAGTCACACAATCCAGCTTTTATTAAAATTCTATTTCCTTTTCACAGTAAGAATGCAATCTACATCAATCTATTATAATACAGATATGTAGGGAAAAGTTCTATGCCTTAAGATACCAATTTCCAACCATTATCAAAAGAGCAGATTAATATCCTGACATGCCTAAGAATATAAATGTTCTACTAAGAAGGATTCTCTCTAAAGATATTCATTTTGGCCACTGTTATTTTTCCATTTTTTTCCCTTTGCTTGCAACTTTTCATTACCATCCTATTCAGAACTTGGAGTTTTGCAGTTCTTTTCAAGACATTGATATAAAAGGGCCAATTGCAAGTACTCCTAGCTTGCTTGAACCACGGTGGCAGACACACCAAATTAATGGAGACACATAACCTACCCTTAGATAGCTCAATTGTTCCTTCAATTAAAACAAAGCCAATAAATTAAGCTGTATAAATTTTAAGGCAGAGATGATTCCAGACATAAAGTTTCACTCACATGTTTAATTATAAAACATTTGTTTTTAAATAGTGAGGTATCTGCCCATGTAATCTTTGTTAGATGACTTGGGATCATTTCTAGGGTTTACTTCATATTGAACACACACACAGAGGCACGCGCACACACACACGCACACACACACACAAATTGTGTGTAGCTAGTCTCCAAAGTGGCCTCCACGATCCTTGCCTCCTGGTGTTCTTACCCTGAGTTGTCCTCTTTCACCATGAATAGGGATTATCTCAGTAACCAATAGGATATTATGGAAATGACTGTGAGTTTTGAGACTAGTCATAGAAGACATTTCCACTATTTCCAGCTTCCTCTTGAATCACTCACTCTGGGGAAAGCCATCTTCCATGTTCTGAGGCTCAACCAGCCCTCGGGAGAGGTCCATGAGTGGAAACTAAGGCCTCCTGTCAACAGCCAGCACGTGTTTGCCATTCATGTGAGTGAAACTCTATGGAAGCAGAGCCTCCAGCACCAGCCAAGCACTGCTGACTGCAGTCCTGGCTGACATCTTAACTCTATGCTCACGCTAGACACCACACCATAAACACATAGCTAAGCCACCCCCATATTCTTGACTTACAGAAACTATGTGAAATAATAAATCTTTATTGTTTTAAGGTAAAACATTTTAAGTAGTTTTTATGCAGCAATTAATAACTATCACATGGCATTTTCTATATTTAAAAAATTTTAGATATTCCCTATTGACTTCCCATTAAAGGAGATGAGGATCTAGCTCTCGTATAGTCATCCTCATCCCCACAAAACAACCACTGATTATTTCCTCATCCACCCAATGAAGGCATATATTTTTATAAATCAATGTTCAGTAGTTTCACTATTAATGACTATTAATGACTACAAATATGACCCACAGCTAAACATCATTGCATTTATTTTATTTTTTACAACTTTGGTTTCACTACAGTTAATAATTCACCCTTGAAAATTCTTAGTATTCTATGTAACAATAACTAATTTATGCCCAGAGACTCCAAATGGATTGCAAATGTAACAATCGGCACCAATGTTGTATCAGTTTGTTTTATCGTTTTTTTTTTTATTATTATTTTTTTTAATTTTAAACTTGGACGCATTCCTCTGAGAGCTTAGAATTCTCTTGATTTTATCTAAATTAGTTGTTCTCAGGGCTTGCTAATAAATGGCATCCTGGGATCTCCCTTCCCTATCATTTTGGTAATTCCTTTTTCATTTTTCCTTTGATGGGTCCTCTGTTACCTGGACACCAATATTATGTCTTCTTTCTTTGTGACTTTCATACTATTATTCATTCTCAAACATACTGCCTAATATCTGTTGTTTCTTCTCTGGAAAATTTTAGGATCTTCTCAATATCATCTATAATATGGAGTTTCATAATGATGTGCCTCAGCATGAATTTCTTTTCCACTTCCTTGTTCATGTTTCTCAATCTGGAAACTCATGTCCTCAAAATTTAGGTAATTTATATATACATACATACATATATATACACTTATCTATACATAAACATACATACATAAATATATATATGATGGTTTCCTCTCCATTACCTCTGTTCTGTTACTGGAATTTCTGTTGACATTTATGGATTGACCTTTTGTTTGTTTTATGTCTTCTCTTTTATATTATATGCCTAAATTTTTGGTTCTTTCTCAAGGCCTTCACCTTTATCTCAACATTTGGAGTGTTTTTTGTTTTTTTTAAAAACACAATCCATCATATTTTCTTTTAAATTTCTATACCTTGTTTTTTCTTTCCAAATACTCCTTTTAATAGTGTGTTCTCAATAATAGAAGAAATTTCTCCATGGATATTAATGATATTTTTCTCATTAGCATCCCTACAATGGGTTTGATACTTTCAGGTTCCATTTCTCCAGTTTGCTTATTATTGACCATTTCAGGTTAGGAGCTGTACTCACAAATCTGGTCTCACTGAGTATACATTCACATTTAAAAGGAATACACTGAAGGCTAAATGTAACTTTTACCGTGGACAACGTAAAATGATGATCCTCACTATAAAGTGACAAGGAAACCCAATCTATTTGGGATAACTATGAGGCAAATTTCCATGTATTCTTTTCTCTTGGATTGCCCCATTTCCAGATAAGAGCCTCTCAATTTCCTGCATGAGAGCATACAGTCAGCTGGCAGAGATCTAGGATCTCAGCGGGGAAGAGTCAGAGATGTCTCATGATTCAGGACACAGACGTAACTCACCTTCTTCCTGCTTAGAAATCGCTGTGTCTTCAGTTGACTTGGTGAACCCAAGGCTAGAGACATAAATGTGACTTTATCCCACCACGTTTAATCAGATGTCCACATTACTCCATTTGGGGATATCTTTAAGTTTAGAATAGTTACAATAGAAAACGTTGAATTTATATTCATCTCCCCATAATTTGTATTTGTTTCTGGTCCTGTGTCCATATGTAATAAATGCTATATCCACCCAGGCTCCAACTTTTCCATATCGCACCTACTAAATTGCCTCCATTAGACAGACAATATGAATACAAACCTTGGAACATTCTAGGCATAAGTTGAACATGCATTAGTAAATAAAACAGATGTGATATGGGGCTTATAATCAAGAGGAAAAGATAGTCACTAAAAAGTAATGAAATGGCTTACTAACAATAAAATGTACCAAATGTTGGAGGACATGAAATGGGTAGAATGCAAGGGAACCATTTTCTGTTTTTATTTTAACATACCACTTCTAGAAATGCTACCCTAAATTATATGAGAATGTTTTTTAACAGCTATATAATGCTTTTGGCTCATGTTAAAGGTTAACAAATTAAATGCTCAGGCATTTTTTCACATAAACAGTTCTCAAATGTCATTTATCCCTATATATTTCTATAAATATGTATGTTTTTATTTGTTTGCTTTTACCAATGTGGGCTTTCCTTTCCCCATTACATTTCCTCTTGTGAGGAAACATTAAATTTCTTACATTATTGCGATATGCTTGAACTAAATTTGTATTTTTACAAATATTTGACGTAAGTCTCCTATGGTTTTGCCCTCTCCAAATGTGATGAGGACAACTCCTTTGACATCATCATTTGAGTCACTAAGAAGATGGTCAAAGAGATCAGGGGAAAGCCATAAGGGGACTGATCTAGGTTGAAATCATTTCATTAATCAACTTGTAGGCTTTAGAGTTTTAGTTGTCTGTGACTCTTTCTTAGAACCCTATTCCTTTCTACCATCAGATATGTTTGGAGCTGCAGACTTTACAAACTTTCTCAACCTGAGACAGCTAAGGACACTTGGTTGCATTTTACAGGCTCCAATACACTACAAAGAAGAAAAATGAAAGTTCTCATTCTTTTCCTTATTTTTGAATAAAATACTTTTCATCACTTCTTATATCTGAAGTAGTAAAGCTCAAAGATTTTTATGGGCTTAAGGAAACAGGAATCAAACATGCTCTTTATTTTGTAGGGAACATATCAGCCTCTAACCAAAAAAGAGGAAACCTCCTTGAGAGCCAGCCCAGGAAATCAGGCCAATGTATGCACTGTCATTCACATCCTGTGTTCTTAACTCTGACTTTTGTGATATCTTTATAGCAGGAACAGGTCTAATGAGAAGCTCAAAGGGTCTCCTTTCAGAACTGATAGGCTTATTTGAACTCAAACTCCTCCTTTATTAGAGAGCTTGAAAATCTGTCAGTCAAGTGTTTTTGAGTAGCTGTGATCCCTGCTACATCCAACAATCCAGATCTCAAGAGGAAATTGAGAGAAACAATTCAAAGGAAATTAATCAGTACTCAGTGACAAGTTACAGAGGATGAAGTGGACAGGAAAAGACAAGAACACATTTTGGTCTACTTAACACTTTTAAGTAGTGCTATTTGGTTTAGCTTGATTGTGTCTTCTAGACTCATAGTTTCAAAATGAATACATTATTTTAAATAAAATAATGCTCGGAATGTTAATGAAAACTTCTTTTAATTATATTCTTTACTTTGCAATTTCCAAAAATAAGAAATGTGAGAGTACATATTGAGAAAAAGATCTAATGCTTCAGTTTTAAATGTAAAATATTAATAGCATTTTTTTCATTCAAGAATTAAGATTGTAACCCAAATATCCATATTTTAAAATTTATTGAATTATTATTTAACAGTAAATTTCAATTTTTGAGCCAGTATAAAGAAATTAAATACATTTTAATTTAATTATTAAAAATTCTTTATAAAATTTTATACAAGGAATCAGTAATTTTTATTAACTTGTATGTCTATTGAATTTTTAGCAAGTGATCTTCATTTTTACCAACCCTAAACCATGAATATGAGAGAGAAAATACTATCTAATGATATATTAAACTGTCAAAACATTGATCTGTAGAGCCATGAGAACTAGGTTTAAATTTCTATGTGACTGTTGATCATAGACTTAACCTATTAGAGCTTAGTTGCTTCTTCTCTCTAATATGCATAATCATTTCCATTCGTAGCACTGTTGGGAAGATGAAAGAAAGGGTGGTCCTATCATATAGTAGGTATTCCATTAATATTGATCGGTTTTGAATTTAGAAGATAAGGAAAAGTTAATATGTTTAAAATAATTTACTTGAGTAGATTTTACTTCCTTTGATTAAAAAATAGGAACCTTACTGGTTGGAATATATTATGATTTGACAGTAGGTAGAAATTTGCTCATCTATGGGCTTTCCCACCCCTTCTTCCTTCCATCCACTCCTCTCACCCACACTTCATTCTATACTGAGGAAAAATGAAAACAAGATCAAATATCAAGTCATTCACTTAAATTCAAGAAGAAAATACACTTCTGTGCAGCATGGACAGAATCAGAACATGGAAAAATTGAAAATTATGCAGAACTCGGAAAAATCTTTATCAAAAGGGAAACAAAACAAAAAAAAAACTAAGATTATTGGGGTTGGAAACTCTTAGTTAAAGCGAAAAGATTGAACAACACAATTTGGAAGGTTATTCAATTACTATGTACTCCATGACATCACTTCATTCTTTTAGGACTTCATTCAGAGTCACATTTGACTACTAGGATAGGTGAAGAAGGGCATTCTAGAAACCACGTGATACATATTTATTATATTCTCTTGTGCTAAATAAATGGCAAATCAAATAATATATAATCTATTTTCTAGAAGAGAATGACTAAGAAAGACTTGGCACAAGGTGAAAGTCACAAATCTATTACAAATTCTGTAACATCTATAAAGATTGTTGGCAAGAGAAAGGGATTCAGAAAATGATAAATCTCAAATTAGGTATTCTCCAATAATTTTTAATTATGTATATGCCAGCTTCAATTCCTATGAAGACATTTAAAAAGAAAAATAAGTGGAGCTCTATTTTGGGAGTATGGATCATGTGTGAGAGGATGCCATGTGCAGTTTTTAGTGTTGTTATTGACTAGTTTGTTCACTTTCATAGATCCCTTGCACAACCAGGAAGTTTGTTTACCTGGTTTACCCCCATTTCCTACCCTCTTCCTCCTCTTTCATCTTTGTCTTTTCTCTCACATTATGAAATTCAAGAAAGATTTGACCCTCTCTAACTCGGGCACATCAAAGGAACAATTCAACAAACAATTATCCAGGTGCTAATAGAGCCTGTTTCCCACGTGTTAAGAAGTTTGTAATATTGAATATATAGTCGCTAAGGTTAGATGCCATGTTGAGTCATAGAATAGAGCTGCTTGATAATTCTGAAAATGGGTAACTAGTGAGGATTTGGGTAGTTTAGGAAATATAAATTGAGTTTATTAGAGAAGTAGTGACTTTAACATAAATTCTTATTTTCAACATTCAGAGAGAAAGCATGGGGAGAAAGAAGAGTTTAAAATTTTGACCCTCTCCTCCACAAATTGTCATCTTAGAACAAGTATGATTGTGCCGGTTTGAATGTATTGTGTCCCCCAAATGCCATTATCTTTGTGGTCTTGTGGGACAGACGTTTTGGTGCTGGTTAGATTTGCTTGGAATGTGCCCCACCCAGCTGTGGGTGGTGACTTTGGTGGGATACTCCCATGGAGGTGTGATCCCACCCATTCAGGGTGGGCCTTGATCAGTGGAGCCATATAAAACATGCTGACTCAAAGAGACTGAACGGAGTGCAGCTGTGAGTGACGTTTTGAAGAAGAGCAAGCTTGCTAGAGAGGAATGTCCTGGGAGAAAGCCATTTTGAAACCAGAACTTTGGAGCAGACGCCAGCCACATGCCTTCCCAGCTAACAGAGGTTTTCCGGACGCCATCTGCCATCCTCCAGTGAAGGTACCCGATTGCTGATGTGTTACCTTGGACACTTTATGGCCTTAAAACTGTAACTGTGTAGTGAAATAAACCCCCATTTTATAAAAGCCTACCCATCTCTGGTGTTTTGCATTCTGCAGCATTAGCAAACTAGAACAATGATACATAATCTAACTCACAGCCTTCTAAACTTGAAAATGGGGAAAACAATGCACTAATATGTTTCTTATCAGTATTAAATGATAAAACATGTGATGCCTCTAACACTGATTATTCCCAATAACTGCACACTAATCATCACCCACCCAAAAAGACAAAACCAAAAGGCCTTTATTTTCTGAAAGCATAGCCATGACCTAGTCATTTCGACCAGGTGAACATAAGTGATTATTTTTCTATGTAACTTTTTTATCATTTACTCATCCTCATATTCTCTTGTTATATCATGGGAAATCTCTACAGAGCTCTTCTTTAAACAATAAGTTGTAAAACTTAGTAGGTCATGGAAATCATTTTCCTGAATTACAACAAACATTTAAAAGATTAGAATAAAGTGGAAAAGAAAATATCATGATTCACTGGATAATTAACATTTCCTGAATTCTGTGTGGTAAGAATGAGAGATGAAATTGGAGACTTTTAGATTATAAATGACCTTAAGATTCTTATAGATGATTTTTCACAATATGGTAGCAAAGGAAGCTACTGAATGTTTTCAGTAAATAAATGACCTGTTGAAAAGTGTACTAGACAATAATACTGATATTGGAAGATTGGAAGATAGTGTGATAGTAATTGAGAGGTCCTCAAAAAAAGTCTGGACTTTAGATCCATTCCTGGGGGTGTGAACTCATTGTTAAGTAGGACTTTTTGTTGAGTTTTCTTCAGTTAAGGTGTGGCTCACCTCAATCAAGATGGGTCTTAATCAATTACTGGAGTCCTTTATAAGTGGTATGGAATTCAGACAGGAGAGAAAGTCACAGGGAGCTGCCAGAAGCTGGACATCAACAGAAGTGGGAAGAGCAGGGAGAGACCAGGAGGCCCCACCATGTCCAGTGCCATGTGCCAAGCTAATGACCAAGGATCACCAGCAGTCAGCCCCAGAAGGCCACATCTTCAAAGAGAAAGCATCCCCTTGATGACGCCTTGATTTGAACATTTTTCTGTCCTCAAAACAATGAGCTAATAAATTCTCATCACTTAACCAATCCCATTTTATGGTATTTGCTGGAGCAGCCCAGGAAAGTACAATAGCATTCAAGGTGAAGGAGGCAGATGAATCTGAGTGGCATTCCTTGAGAAAGACAGACAACGGTTGTGAACTGTAGCAGCAATTACCTTGAAAGAAGAGAACTATGATGGCTGAACATTCAGGCTCAGAGTACAGTTATGTTTTACTGGGTTGGCAAGCAGTCTAGATTGAGAGAGTTTCTCTGGGGTCATGGAAAAAATTGACAGATAAGAGAATTGTAGTCAGGGAGTTTGATTTTAAATCAGAATTTGGATAGTTCCTTACATAAAGTTTAAGACATATTGTTTTAAAACTAATACCAGGAGACTAAGGGCTTTGAGGAACACATAAGTAAGGCTAGAGAGCAGACACATTCTGAAAACGGAGCGTAGAGGCTACTGTTCCAGGGGATGGCTCTGAGAATCTGCTGTCATCATCTTTCCCCTTAACAAAAAAAAGGCAGTTGGGGCCCAGATCTCCATTTGTTTGAAAGAAAATTCATATATCCTGAAAAAGGGGACTGTCTCAAAAGTCCTTTGACTTCAAACAAACTGCTTAGGGAGGATTATTCAGATTGTAGCTTTTCCCTAACTTGGTGTTTTCTCTATTGACCTAAGCATGTATTTACTTCTCTACTTTTTTGACCAAGTCTTTATAAACACATATTGCTATTAAGCCTTCAGTTGCAATTTATGTTTTTCTTAAAAAGTAAGTTCCTAAGGGATTTGCCTTAATTTTACAAAGATTGCCCTGCACCAAGAATAGAGTTTGCAAAAGATTGCTAACAAATGCCTCATGATAACAATCATGTTGTAAATATTTTACCTTACAGAATATATGAGTCCTGTATATCCTACATCATGGACAATTGAACAAATTTGTTCAATAAAGAAACCATACTGCTCTGAAATGGTGAAGATTTATTTTTCACAAAGTGCATCTTTAAAAATATTCCAGCATCGCACCTAACAGTACTAACAGCTTATATCCCTTTCTCTGCACTTCAGCTTACATGGTAATAGCTGTCAGGAAAACCAAAGAAAAACATAGCTGAAGGGAGGCCAAGTCCTTCCAGCCAGGCTGTTATGCCCAGTATTTCAGATGAATATTAGCTGACACCTATCCTACCTGCCTCCTCAGACTTGAGGGGAGCAGAGAAAGCTGAGAAAACAGTTCTGGTCTATTTTCACGGTCACCGCTGATGGTAGAGTTAAGACTGTATTCCTTTTTGTGCCTGTAAGAATTCACAGACAATATGGCACACTTGCCACCAACTGGAGAAAGTATAACACAAAGACAGGCTGTGACTTTAACAGGAAATCTTCAGTCAAACCAATGTGTTTTTGTTTGTTTTTTTTTTTCCCCCAGTAGAAAATATTCAATACCAGGTGGAAAAGTTTACTTATGGATTTATTTATTTTTAACTGATAATATCCACAATGTTTTTAAGGATGAAGGGAAATATGACTCTTAAATATTCTAGGCAGAATGGCAAATGTACCCAATTTCTGGAAGGAATTTGTCAATGCATATCAAGAATCTTAATAATATTCATCTCCTCTAAGCCAACTCTGCAAATTAACTCACTATCCTCCCCACTATGTGGACATGACTCCCAGGGGTGTAAGTCTCCCTGGCAACATAGGACATGACTCCCAGGGATGAGCCTGGCCCTGGCATTGTGGGATTGACAAAGTTTTCTTGACCAAAAGGGGAAAAAGAAACAAAATAAAGTTTTAGTGATAAGAGATTTCAAATAGAACCGAGAGGTCATTCTAGAGGTTATCATGCATTATTATACAGATATTCCTTTTTAGTTCCTAGAGTATTAGAATAATTAGAAGGTAATACCTGAATCTGTTGAACTGTAGTCCAGTAGACTTGATTCTTGATGATGATTGTATAACTATATAACTTATCATGGGACCATGTGATTGTGAAAAACTTGTGACTGACACTCCCTTTATCCAGTGTATGGGCAGATAAGTAATAAAAACACACAAAAAATACATAAATAATACAGGGGGATAAGGGGTATGAGATGTGTTGGGTGTTCTTTTTTATTTTAATTTTTAAATTTTTATTATTTTTTGGAGAATAGTAATGAAAATGTTCTAAAACTGATCGTGGTGATGAATGTACAACTATATGATGATACTGTAAGCCACTGATTGTTTACTTTGGATGGATTATATGGTGTATGAATATATCTCAATAAAATTGCATTTATAAAAAATTCATCTCTCTTAATCTTTTTTACTTTTATTTAAATAATCACTATACTTCTGAGAATGTGTTTCGAGGAAATAAGAGAAGCATGTGACAATTTTGATGTAAGTGAATTTGTCACAATATTATTTTTATTTGAAATAGCTATTGACTAGCTGGCTTTTTCAGGGCACTAAGAGAATACTTGGAAGAAATGATGAAAGCAATTTGCTAATCTCTGTCTTCCCTGCAGCAATTGTTCTGTGATCTCTGTGCACCCAGGCTGTTTCAGGAAGGAAGCCCTGGGAGGACTGTCACCATGCAAAGAGATGCAAATCTTTCTCACACAGAGTATTTGCCCCAGAGGAAGACTATCCTTCCCTTTCATAAAAGCCCAGTATTACATGCTCATCAACTTCACATGAAAGAGAAGAAAGAAACATAAAGGCAAAGTTTACATGGTTCAAAAGAACAAATAAAAATGCTACAAAAAGTATATTTGAAAAGATGATTTTGGATACTGAATGAGATAGTCTCTTTTACTGGACACAGAAATGAGTATAATCAGAATATATGTGGTTAAAATGGACTATTTGATGTGATATAAATTTGATCATAATGAATGTGGTGGTTTGAAGCTGTATGCACCCCAGAAAAACATATTCTTAAATTTAATCCATTCCTGTGGGTGTGAACTTATTATGATAAGACATTTGGATGAGGCTACTTCAGTTAAGGTGTGACCCACTTCAATCAAGATGGGTCTTAATCCTATTACTGGACACCTCTATAAGAGAATGAAATTCAGACAGACAAAATAAAATAAAATAAAATAAAAAGGCACAGGAAGCAAGAAGCTGAAACGGAACCCAGAAGAGAAGGGAGAGACCAGGAGATGCCGCCATGTGCCTTGCCATGGGACAGAGTAACTGAGGAGCAGGGGCAGCCAGCCCAAGAATGCCACAGTCTTTGGGGGGAAAGCATCACATTGATGATGCCTTGATTTCAACATTTGCTCAGCCTCAAAACCATGAGCAAATAAATTTCCATTGTTTAACCTGACCCATTTCATCGGTATTGGCTTGAGCAATCCAGGAAACTAAAATCAGTTATGTCCAAAATTCAGCACTAAAAATGTACATTGATTTTGGAATGTGTACATTCCCGTAGCACTTTTTTGTACTATTCATTTATTTTCGTATGTATATCTCTGCCATCCCATAAAAATTGTCAGCTTCTTCAGGACATGGACTATGTCTAATAGTTCTTGTATCCTTCAAAATATATATAGGTAAACAAGATTATGGAAATCATCATTGCTCTAACCCATGGATAAAACAGACTTTTACCTAGAGATTGCTAAATTCCTGCTTGCACTTAGGGATGTTATTGATGGAAATGTTAATTTTTGAAGAAAATGGAGAACTTAAAGGTGATTTAAAACAAAATAAATCTAATTTCACAACTGAAGAAACAGGGGCCCTAAGAGGTGAAACGATTCGTCTAAAGTTACATAGTCAGTGTTATCCATTTAGTTAGGACTTAGGCTTTCTAATTCCCCTATCTAATGTTCATTAACCTAAGTGATGATTCTTTATTTTTCCTCTATAGATTACTACTTAATGGGATAGAATTTCTGCCAAAATGGCCACATTTTATCAATGTTGTAAACTTTAATAGAAATACATTTAACGTATTTATTTGTGTTACAGATTGCAGATCATAAATCTCTGACAATACGGCATTTAACATGAAAAGATGTAGCTTCTAATCACTGAGTTATATTTCTGTAGTTGGTGTTTGTGTTGCTGCTATTACAAGAGTGATAAGGCTGCTCAAAAAACTAATTCAAACTTAGGGTAAGTTAATACCATTTTAAAGTCCAGATAATTGGAAAAGAGAGATCCATCACATTTAACATGAAACACATTTAACCTGAATAAGCTCTGTATGCAATTCTACTCACTACTTTATGAGGTTTTTCACAAACTAGAACACTTCCAGTGAATAGCAGCCATAGTTCAAAAGCCTGAATGAATGGATGCCTTTTCTCTTTTAAGAAGTAGGTAACAGGGCCAAAACTGAAAAATTATTTAGTCTCACAAGGGTATAGAAGGACCTGGAGAAGAAAAATAGATGAATGGGAATGAAATAGAACAGGTAAAGTGAAGCTTTTATTTCATTTTACTTTTTCTTTTTTCTAAGCATTAATTCTAAAAAGGCAGGTTCACATCCAAATGACTACACTTTGGCTATTCATAGAGTATGGGGAGAAAAGAAACTTGGAATGGTGTCACTGTTAAATGGTAGCAATTTTTCAATAGCAGTTATGCTTTTGTGTAAATTTAAATTAGAGGTATCTGCTTATAGATTAATCAAACAGCAATATTCAACTGAAGTTTTCCCTCATAATTAAACTTTTATTTTGCATAATACGCCATTTGCACTTCATCTGCAGCTGTAATCTCATTGATACAAAAGAAATGTCAACTTCAAAGTTTCCATCTCTTACAAATTATAAATTCAGCTTTGTAGATTAAGGTTATAAGTGGCCTACTCTTAAGAAAATTAAATGTGAATGAACTATTTTTTAGAGTCAGTCAAGCAGAACTCTTTTCCCCAGAGATGTACAAGAATAGATTACCTGAATAATTTAGTCTTGTGCTTTTCACATTGAAATCAACTAACACATTTAACAGGATTGATATGTAAACAAACATTTCTGGAAAGAACAATTATTATTATTTTTCAAAATATATTTTAATGAATTCAAAAATATTAAAATCTTTATCATTCATTTGAGGGGAATTATATTCCATTATCCTTTAGTTATTCAAAAATTGCTGCACATGGGGTTTGTGCTTTTAAGATGGAGGAGTGAGTTCTTAACATCAATGCTCACAAAATTAACAGCTATTAATTCTGGATAAAATAAAAAAAAACAGAAACAAACAAAAAAAACAAAACTAGTTGAGGTTTCTGGAGACTGAACAGTGCAGGGGAGGAAAATCTTGGAGCAAATGACCAGCACAGAGTAAGATCCCCATTTCATTGGTGTTTAACCTTTAGGACATCTGCAGTTGTACCAGAGAGACTAAAAAGGACTTCTGCTCAGAGGAAGCAGGTGAAGGAGCTCTGGGGAAATAAGGGCTACCAGAGAGTAAGAGACATAAAGGAGACAGCCAAGGAGAGGGAAGTATTTGGTGCGGTGCAAAAACTCAGTTCTTGTTCCTGGTTGGCCACTGAATTACTCTCGGTGGTTGGGGAGGCAGGGTCAAAATAGAAGTGGCTTACAATTATAAATTACAAAACAAGTGAGATTTGAGCCACTATGTACTATAGTTATGACAGTCTCTAACTTGAGCCTCAGCAAGTCAAAATTGCCGGCTGAAGTAAAAAACATCAAGTTTTGGAAAAAGAGAACAGAACCTAGAGTCTATGCAGTAAAACACTTAGCAATGTCCAGTGTGCAACCCCAACTTATTCCATTTAGGAAAAGCCAAGAATGTGACCTAATTTCAAGGAAAAAGAAAATCTACAGATGCCAGCCCGAGACAGCCCAGAGGCTAGACTTATCAGATGTGGATAGTAAACAGCTGTTATAAGTATGTTGTAAAAAGTAAATGAAAGTACACTTATAATGAATGAAAATGGGAAATCTCAGTAAAGATATAGATAATATACAAAAGAAATAAAAGGAAATTTTAGAACTGAAATAAATCAGTGTCTGAAATAAAATCCCTGAGTGAGCCAGATTTTAGCTAATAATGGAATGGAGATAACAGAGAAAAAGGTCAGTGTAATTGAATATTATCACATAAAAATCATTAATCAAAAGATTAGAGAGAGAAAAGATTTTAAAAAATGAACAGAGCCTGAGGGATCTATGGGACAACTTCTAAAGTTATAACATGTAAGTAATTGGGTTCCCAGAAGGAGAGAAAAGAAAGAACATGAGGCAGAAGATCTATATGCAGGGGAGAGGGGAGGCTAAAACTACCATGGTTGTTAATACAACAAAATGTTAATTTAATAGTCCAGCAAACACCAAACAGGATAAATTCAGAGGACATTTCTTAGTTATGTCATGTTCAAATGGAAAAGAAAATGTGAAAATGGTTTAAATAACATATTACTGTAAAGAAACAATTTGAATGAACACTTACTTCTCATAAGAAACCATGGAGGCCATAATATAGTAAAATAAATCTTTCAAGGGCTAAAAGAAAAAAAAAAAAAAGCTGGCAACTCATAAATTCAAATCCAGTGAAAACTTCAAGAATAAATGTGAAACAAATACATTTCACATAAATAGCAACTAGGGAAATTTATATCCATTAGATTTACACTACAAAAAAATGCTAAAATAATATCCTTTAAGTTGATGGAAAATTATACCAGATGAAAACTTGAATCCTTAAGAATAAATTTGTGAATCTTTAAGAATAAATTTTAGCTTTACTGCAAATGTAAGTAAAATTCCAGCAGGCATTTTTTTGTAGATCTTGACAAGTGATTCTAACCTTTTATGGAAATGCAAATTACCAAGAATAGCCAAAGACATTTTTAAAAAGAACAAAGTTGGAAGATTTACACCACTGATTTCAATATTTCCCATAAAGCTACAGTAATCCAGACGGTGCAGGATTGGTATAAGCATAGTCAAATAGATGAATGCAACAGAATAGAGAATCCAGAGAAAGACTTATATGGTTGATTAATTTTTGATCCATATGCCAAAGCAATTCAGTGAAGAAAAAAGAGGCTTTTTTAAAAATAGTGCTGGATATCTATATGGAAATAAATAAATAGTGATGCTTACCTAACACCATACACAAAAATTAAATGAACGTGGATCAGAGACCAAAATAATGTAAAACCTAAAATTATAAATATCCTAAAATAAAATTTTAAGGAAAATATACAAGAACTTGGAGTGGGTGAAATTTTATTAGCTAGGACATGCACAAAAATGTAAACAATTAAGAAAAATCAGATTAATTGAAATTTATCAAAATTAAAATCTTTTGATTTTTAAACATCATTAAGAAAATCAAAAGGTGGATACAGAATTGGAGGAAATCTTTGCAGTACACATATCTGACAATGGGCTAGTATCAAGGGGGGAAAAAAAATACTCCAGCTCAGTAATAAGAAGACAAACAAAACAGCATAATAAAACCCAGACAAAAAAGACTTGATTATGCCCCAACCTAATTAACATGGCCAAGTGAGGTGCTTCAGAGCTCTGCCCCCCAAAGAAGTTTTCAACAAACTGGAAGAACTGGTAGAAGCATCTTTCTCAAAGGTCCAGAAAACAGTTAAAGGACTGCAGTATCAGTGTGAGCAGTGAATGAAGGAAAACGCTATTTATAAGTCTTACAAGTGGTAGGATCTCCCTCCCTGGCTGCCACACCTCCCCTCCACCAATGACTCAGCAGGGAGCTAACCCAGGTTCCCAATGCAGATCCCTGATCTCTGGTCCTGGTTCTGAAGGGAGCAGAGTAACCCTTGTGTACCTACTGAGGGCAGGTATGTCTGGCCCATCTGCTTGGTGGAAGTCCGAGGGACTGGACTTCCTGTTCTTCCCAGAACCTGCCTTGCAGAGAAGGTAGTTCACTGAGTTTTCTACAGAATGTTGTGGAAAAGCAGTCCAGTGCTGCCTGGGCTAAGGGATTGCTGGCTGTAGGACATAAAGTGCAGTGCCCAGGACCAGTGAGGGGGCTGTTTCCCAAGGAAGAGGGAACATTCATATCCATGTAAACTGGGGAATTCATAGGGCCACATGTGCATGCCCAAGACAGGAGCCATGCACAGAAAGAATCAGGGTGGCCCCTACATTTTGGCCTTGAGCTATTCTCTAAACTCACTGCATGGATAAACTCTGCAGGAGTAAACACATCTGTCAATTTGCAAAGGATGGGAAAGAGGTATTCTTTTCCCCCTCTTCCTTTTTTTTTTTTTTTCTTTGAATGTTCCAGGCATTCAAGGAAAGCTCTGTCTTAATACTTGCTGGATACAAGCTTAAGGAATAGGTCTGAGAGTCTAAATTCCAGTGACAAACATTAAAATATCAAAAGGTCCAGATTTCAACAAAAGATTAAAAAACATACAAATAAACATGAAGTGATGGCCCAGGCAAAGGAGAAGATAAAAGTATTAGTAACCATCAGTGAGAAAGATCAGACCCAGGACACATCAAAGATTTTTTAAAAAATCATATATTCAGGAAAATTTCAATCCTTCTTTATACTATACATATATCAACCAAGCATGAAAACCATTATCCTCTTTTTACAAAGAGCAACGTGAGATTTAGTGAGGTGTCTTGGAAAAGTCCAAAAGTTAAGTGGTAAAGCTGGAATTCAAACCTAGATATATCAATCATCCAATTCATTCTTTCTGTGTACTGTGCTTCCTCTCAAATAGATACTAAATTCTTTGTGAGAAGTAACTTTCTTCATGTATGAAATCACCTGTCTAACCTTTTAAAATATTATTCTCACACCTTTAATTGTTAATGATACACAGAACGCTGTACCAAGAACCATTCTAAGCAGTTTATGGGCCAACCACTATTCTAAGTAGTTTACAAATGATGACACATTTAATTTTTATGACAACCATACAAGGTAGATATTATTCTTGTCATCCAATTCTTCTGATGGTGACACTGAGACACAGAGAATTTGTTACTTATTTGTATAAAATAGGTACCTCCAGAAAGCAGAGTCTGAGAATGGGCTTGCAGGAGGTAGTTACAAAGAATTTGGGCTCAGGAAGCAAGGGTGAGCAATCAGGAGACTAAAACAAGGTAGGAAGGAAAACCAAAATAAAGATGCATTATTGAACTGGTGATCTGTATAACAGCTTGCCTGAGGGAGAAATGGAGAAGGATTCACTCATCTGCTCCATTTTCCCATTTTTTGAAATTTGGCCCTTGGAGCATGACCTCCTCAAAATGATTTTTTCAGGTGGCCAATGCTTCTGAATTAGAGAAGTCCTGGGGCAGAAGGTGATATTCACTTGACCTTAGCCATCATGAGCATGAAGCAAGTGGACATCTGCCCAGAACTGCTCATCACAACCATTACTGGAATCAGAGGATATGATACAATACAAAAGTAGTATTCCATATGATCTACTCTTGCTTCCCTTAGATCCCTTCACATTACGTCCACCAGGGATTCTTCAACACTTAACATAAGGGGGTTGTCAGAACAAGCTACAGTCCCTCACGATTTAACTAGTTCTGAGAAAATATTTAATATTCCTTCTCTGTCTCTTCTACTACCACTTATTCTGTATTTTCCTCACCCTTGGGCATCATCGCAGCTGGGCTACTTTTTTGCCTGATGGGTTCACCTATACTTCAGCACAAGGGTCCCGAGCTGTTAACAACCTTTCACTTACTGGATAAGGCTGAATGCCAGTTACTATTATAATGAGGCATGAAAGCATCAAGAAATGTTATAGTGGATCCCCTGGATTCTAGACACATTCTTTCCTGCCCCTTTCACTAGCAACATCCCCAGCTACTCCTTATAATAAATGTGGTTACTTCTCAGTATGGTTAACACTTTATTTTTAAAATAAATGCATTTAAATTTTTAAGTGCATGATGCAGAAATTACTAGAATCATATTACAAAATGAAAGGGAAAAATAAAGAAACTCTCACACTGCCCATCACAATAAATTCCAAATAGGTCAAAGACCGAAAAAAAGATTATAAGTAAACAAGTGTTAGAAGAAAATGTGGTGCATTTTCCTTCTATTATTGAAGATGAGAAATCTTCACCAATTGTGTCGAAAATTCCAAAAGCATTAAGGAAAAGGTCAATAAATTTTAATAGCATTTTTAAAGAAGACTTTTCTATGACAAAAATACCCAAGCGAAACATGACAAGTGGGACAGATATTTGTATTTTAAATCATAGAGTAATAATTATAAATTATATCTTATAAAACTTATAATTTACAATTGTATAACAAAATTTCAAAATATGAAGGGTTTTGAAGGACTGAGAAAAATGAACCCAACAAACTGAAAGAAAAGTGAGCAAAAGTTATGAGCTGTTTAGAGAAATCTAAATTAAAACATCTTTTAATCATGAAAATTCTTATAATAAGAAAGGTACTTATTTAAATACACTGAGAAATATTTTCTTCCCTAAGAATATGATCAATATTCTATGTTTAGCAATGGATCTATTGGTGAGTTTGTGGGGAGAAAATCACTTGTATCCATTATTATTGGGAATGCAAAATGGAACAATACAAATGGAGTGGAATTAGGCAATTACCATAAAAAAGTTTATGTTAATTTACCCTTGACCCAGTAATCCTGTGCCTCAGAATCTTAAATATATATACAAATATACAGCAAAAGTATGAGATGGTGTATGGCAATTCTACTTTTTAAATGATATTATTTTTAAGAGCAAAAGCCTGGGAACAACTCAAATGCACTCAAGAGTGGACTTGTTGATAATTACATGGAGCCTTGAATAGGGAGTGAGATCTTGTTGGTTTGTACAGGTTAGTGTGAAACTCTGATACATCCCAGAGTAATTTGGGCAGAGAATAAAAAAGTATTTGCAAAGCCTCCTTGAGGAACTAGGGGAAAAAATGTGGAAATATCAAATTTCCCCACCTGGGGAATTCCTGATATTCTCACAAGCATCAGGGACTAACAATTTAATAGGCCAGGCCCTCAATCTTGGGGCTTGTCCTTACGAAACTTATTCCTGCAAAGGAGAAGTTGAGCCTATTTATAATTGTGCCTGAGAGTCTCCCCCAGAGAACCTCTTCTGTGGCTCAGATGTGGCTTCCCTCTCTAAGCCAACTCTGCAGGTAAACTCACTGCCTTCCCACTATGTGGGACATGACTCCCAGGGGTATAAATCTCCCTGGCATCGTGAGACATGACTCCTGGGGATGAACCTGGCCCTGGAATCCTGGGATTGAGAAAGCCTTCTTGGACTGAAAGGTGGAAGAGAAATGAAACAAAACAGAGTGTGAGTAGCTGAGAGATTTCAAATAGTCAAGAGGTCAATCTGTAAGTTATTCTTATGCATTGTAATTGCATCCTTTTTTAGTTCTTAGTGCATTAGAATAGCTAGAAGGAAACACCTGAAATTGTTGAACTGTAATCCAGAATCCTTGATTTCTGAAGATGACTGTATAACCAGATAGCTTTTACAGTGTGATTGTGTAATTGTGAAAACCTTGCTACTGACATTCCATTTATCCAGTGTCTGGACAGATGAGTAAGAAAATACAGATAAAGAAACAAAAAATAATAGGGGGGATGAGGAGTATGGAATGTTTCGGGTGTTCTTTTTATTTTTATTTTATTTTCATTTTTTGGAGCAATGAAAATGTTCAAAAATTAATTGTGGTGATAAATGCACAACTATATGATGATATTGTGAACCACTGTACACTTTGGATGATTACCTGGCATGTGAATATATCTCAATAAAACTGGTTGTATAAATTATATTGCATCTTCACAATAGATTATTATGTGAATATAAAAAAGATTTTGGTATCTTTACACTTTGTTGTTTTATGAAATAAAAAAGAGGGGCTAAATAAAATTTGATTTATTTACTTTGTTCGGTTGTTGCAGGGCTCAAGTGACAGCACACATGAGAAACTGCAGTATTTTGCAAATGAAAGGTATTCAATTAGCAACAATAATCTTGTTGAACTGGCTAAATAATAAAGCATAATCTTATCTTTTTTCAGTACTGCTTGGTTTTTTAAATAATTTATCTTCTCAAAATGCCATTTATCTGGATTACCCATGCTTGAAACTGAAATTATGTCTAAGTTAATCAGGGCAGCTTAGTCAAATGAAGGCTATTGGAACTAAGGTTATTAGTAATCCTAATTAATCATTTACTTTTCAGCTCACACCTGCTTTGGGGACTTAGAAAATATTTCCTGAATGAAGTTGATAACCAGCGTTTTTGCCCCATAGCCTTCAGTGGAACATTTTTTCTTAACTAGTAATGTCTGTGATGTACAGCCTATATAATAGTTACTCTGAAATAAGGCTATTATTAGTATATCTTTTCCAACTGGATATTTTTGTATAATTAGGGCCAATGAGACACAAAAAAATGTAATGATAAACAAAATGGAGAGAGGAAAGAGAAATTGTGAGGATCATGCAACCAGTACTCAACCTCCCTGAACCCAATGTGACACCAATCCCACGTGCGTGTTCCGTTGGGAAGCACTGGTCTCCTGGCCCTCCTAGATGCAGGGGCTGAGGCAAGGCTCAGGCATACAGTCCGTAGCTCAGACAGCTGCTGCGCAGCAGCAACTCTATATGATGAAATGGAGGCATGACCTTTCACTGGTCACTAAGCAGGGTCAAACACAGCTTTCCAGGCTGGCAGCAATTGCAAGCCCATAACATTGCATCGAAAATAATAAGAAAAAAGAAGAGTGAGCTCTAGACTCAGGGATCAGCAAACTTCCTCTAAAAAGGGCTAGATAGTAAGTATTTTAGGTTTCTCAGGCCATATAAAGACTGTTAAACATTCTTACTTCCTTCCTTTTTGTTCCTTCCTTCCTCCCAACATTCCTCCCTCCTCCCTTCTTTCCGTCTTCTCTTTTTTCTCTCCTTCCCTCCCTCTCCCCTGTCTGTTTCTCCCTTCTTCCCCTATCTCCCTATTTCCTACCTTTTTTTTTATTAGAGAAGTTGCACATTTACGGAAAAATTATGCAGAAAATAGTTTCCATGTACTGCCTCCCCCACTATTAACAATTTGCATTCTTGTGATATTTGTTAGAATTGATGAAATAATATTATTATAATTGTACTGTTAACTATAGTCCATAGTTTACATTAGGGTTCCCTACGTGTTGTACAGTCCTATGGTTTTGATTCATTTTTTTTTTTTAAATTTGTATTCTAGTAACATATATACACCCTAAAATTTCCCTTTTTAAGCAGTCATATATAATTCAAGTCTGTTAATTATATTCACAATATTGTACTAATCACCACTATCCATTACCAAAAACTTCCACCACCCCAAATAGAAACTGTAAAATCAAAGCATAAACCACCACTCTCTTCCTTACCCCTACTGTGGCTCTTGGTAACCTGTATTGTAGTTTCTGACTATGAATTTGTTTATTCAAATTATTTCATATCAGTGAGACCATATACAAATATTTGTTGTTTAACTCTTAAAAACCCTTTAAAAATATAAAAATCATTCTTAGCTTCCAGGTGATGCAGAAAAAGGACACATACTGGATTTGGACCCATGGGACATAGTTTGCTGACCTCTGCTATACAGCAAGACTCTGCAATAGAACCTTCTGTGAAAATGGAAGGGTTTTATTCTGCACTGTCCATTACAATAGCCACAGTGACATGTGGCTATTTGAGCTCTTGCAATGTGGACAGTACAAAAGGGGTCTTGAAATTTAAAATTTACTTAATTTTAATTAATTTAATAGTCACATGTATCTACGGCTTCCATATTGGACATGTGCCCTGTGTTGTTTGAAAAACAATGTCCCCATTTTATTTCTTTACACTACATGTACCCTGTGGCTTATACCGGAGTAAGTTGTTTCTTATCTAGCTGCTTGTTCCCAACTAAATTAGATCCTCAAATACGACATGCCTGTATAATTCTCAGTATATTTTCTTCTCACCAGTTTTATCATAATTGCAGTTATATGTTCATCTGGGTAATATCTGCCTCTACCACTAGATTGTAAGGTCTCTGAGGGACAAGACTACATCTGTTTTGTTCACTGCTCTGGCTCCAAGGGCTAGCATAAACACTTGCCACATGTGTTATGTTTTGATGAAATCTGAGAGGACAAGGATAAAAGAGTTCTGTGTTCAAACAGTCTTGGAAATACTGAGTAAAACTGTTTTTTTCAGTGCCTTTGACATACCAGCATGGAATAGTGAATGTTCAAAATGGGTTGTAGACTATAGTATTTCCAAAACATATTGCATGTCTTTGTGGTTTGTTTCTCTAGAACACTGATTACCACCTAGTTGAACAGTAATTCTTCATGAAACACGACATGAAAAGTGCTGTATCTAGATCTTTGGCTAGAGCAACAAAAGTAGTTCTTGCAGCTCATGTGTGTTCTAGCCCAGATCCCTGGACTTAAAGCCAAAGCTTTATAACAGCACACAGTGTGTTTTCCTAAAATGCTTCACACTATACAATTTCTAAGAGAAGTCTTTCATCATGGGAGATTTTAAATGGCAATAATTCTTCACTATCCTAGAATCTGGGCTGGCATTGTGACTTGTTTTAACTGACAGCGTGTGGTGGGAGTAATGTGTAAGTGGTGTTCCTAGGCTTCTGTCCTCTTTGATTGCAGCCACCATTTGCACAATCCTGGACTAGCCTCCTTGAGGGTATGAGACCACATGACAAGAGAGTCCCAGCCATATCAAGAGGCCAGATGTTGCAGCCATCCTACTTGAGATACCTTTATAAGTTCAGATGATATAACATGGAACAGAGATGGCATTCCCAGCTGAGCCCAGTTCAAATTATTGACCGACATATCAACTGAATGACTGTTATTTTATGCCACTAAGTTTTGGGGTGGTTTTTACATGGCAAAATCTAATGGATATAATCCCTAAATATGCCATACTATTATTGGCCTATGAGATGATGTTAGCCGGTCTTCAGGCACAGCACTTTGTAATCTTGATTTGCATTCCAAGCGAACAATTCCTATTTCAATTCTCTTTCAAGTCAAGAGAAAAGTCTTAGTCTGGTTATAGTATCCCTTGAATGCCTCCCTAAGCTTCCATCCTCTATTTTTAACAAAATTGCAGGACTCAGGTTAGAGTTTAAACATAATATTTAGTTCTCATTTTTATTTTCCCAATTGTCTCTACTTACGACAATCAACAGTAGCTTCCTATTTATAGTAATGTTATAAGATTTATTTTAAATATTAAATAACATGGAATCGACTAAAATTAAAAATAATTTTAAATACACTAAGAAGGACTCCAATGTGCTAAAAATGGTCAGCAATTTGAGAACCATTGATATAGGAAACATAGTGGATGTGGCTATAGGAGAGGTAGGTAGCTGGAAGAGAACTCAGTTATTCAATATCCTTGCCAGAACCCTCATCCCACAGTCAAGCTTAATAACAAAAGTTAGGAGCATAGCAATGACTAACTTTAACTGCTTTCCTTCTCAGATTCAGGGAACTAACAAAAAGTACCTTCTAAGGCTTCTCACTATACACATTTTACCCACCCCCTTCACCACCCTGTACAAAGCTTAGACTGTGACCAGGGCAGCTATCTGCATACTTATCATCAAGGAGTAGAAATATATGAAATGCACAAATTAAAGACGGCTACAAACTCTGTGAGATTTTTCCCATTGAGAGGTGGGGTCTGTGCCCTTCCCCTTTCATCTGAACAGTGCTATGACTGCTTTGACCAACAGAACACAGTGGAAGGCATGCTCTGTTTGTTTCTGCACCCTTGCCCTAAGGCACTGCTGGGTTCCTGCCTGTTGGAACACTTTCTCAGAAGCCCTGAGTTATCATGTAAGAAATCCAACTACCCTGAGACCACCATGTTGCAGAGGCTATGTGTGGTGCTTTGGTGCATAACCCTAGGCAAATCCAGCCTCCAGCCCTTCCCTATAAGGCATCATCCCTTTCAAGGCACCAGGGAGAAGTCTTGGGAGTTCCAAGACAGCTCATTTGTCAGATGAATGCCAGTAAGTGACCTCTGCTGATGTCCAGTGGAAGAAAAGAATCTTTGTCCCCAAATTTCAGACCCATGAAACCATGATATATAATAAAACATGTTTTAAGCTGGTAATGTTGGGGATGATTTTGTTATGCAGTAATGAATAACTGGAATAGAACCAAAGAATTTTGGGCCAAAATGAGTCTAAAAGGGTCAACAAAGGAACTGAATTCCTAGCAGTCCTGGCAACAATGAGGTCTAAGAGGAAGGCCACCTTGTTTGGCATGTGACCTGGAACATATGAAACCTAGTTCAAATATCCAGTAAACTATTTCCCCATTCTTTGTTGGACTTAAATCCCTTTTCTGCTTGGCAACAATTCCATAAGCTTCCGAGCCTCTGTTTCTCATTCATAAAAATAGAGATGTCAATATTTGATCACTTTATAGAGCTTCAGGATGATAAAATAATTGAATTATAGAACATGAGGAATGAGAGATAACTAGTTAACTGAGTGCCTCGGGTATGCCATGCATAGACCAGCCATTCCCTCATTGTGATTTGGTTACAAGAGCACAGAATCAAAAATGCAAGACTGAGTAATATTAACTGTGGGATACTAGTTAGCCATTGAGTATCTCTGAGAAATTCTTTTGCAATCTGACACTTGACGGAGATTGTTAGTCCCTCTTCTAATATCACTGGGTCTTATATCATGAGATTAAAACGTCAACGGCTATTAACAGACTTTAAAACGTTAAAATGGCTAGGAATTGTGAAAGAACCTTATTCCTACCATTCCTAAAATTTTTATTCACCAGGGGTTTGTCTATTTTGTTTAGCAGGGTTATTTTGTATAACAGAGTTTAGCAGCATGTGTGGCAATGAAAAGACCAGGTCAGGAATTGGGAACCTAAGTATTAGTTCTGACTCAGCCACGTTCTCCTATGTGACCTTGAGGAAATTACTAAGTCTTGGAGTTTCAGCTTATTCATCCACACAAAACTGATAATAAGGTCTAATTCACATGCTCATTACAAAATAAATGAAATAATGCCTGCAACAGTACTAGGACACTAGTAAAGAGCTTTGCAAATTCAGGGCACTAGCATAGTACCATTAATAGTACTTACTATTATTGAGTGAAATTCTTTTCTGGAGTTGAGCTGGCACAAATGACCACAAGAAGACGGAGACAGTCATGCATGAACATTCAGCTTGCCCACTAACTTAAAATTAAAAAAGATGAGCCTCGTTAATTGTCCTTATATCTCTCTGAGATGAATAGATATACAGTAGATAAGAACTTAGGCTCCACAATTACCTAGATACACATCTTTGCTTTGCCACATTCTGGAAATTTGATGTCAGCTGAATGAATTAAATTCTATGGGCCACATGTTCCTTATTTATGAAATGGACATTTATTCAACAAATATTTTTTGAGGACCTACCATGTGCCAGTTCTCAGGGATGGGATACGGAAGTGTACCTAACAGAAACACTTCTTGTTCTCTCGAAGCTAACATTCTATGGGAGAAAATTTGCAATTAATAAACAAGTAAATCAAAAGGTTTATAAGATGGCACTAAGGTGGCCAAGAAGGAGAATGTTAGTGAATGGTGTAATCTTCAAGAGAAAAAAAAAGCCCTCACTAAAATAATGGCATTAGAGCAAATTCTTGAAGGTAATGACGGATTCAGTTTATGGGTTTCTGAATTAAGAACATTCTAGGAAAATAGCAGGGCAGGGCAAAGATCCTGAGCCAGATGCGTGCCCAGTAAGTACGAGGACCATCGAGGAAGCCAGAGTGGCTGGAGGGGCACAAGTGAGGAGGAAAGTAGGAAGAGTTGAGCTTGGAGAGATAGAAGGGATAATTATATGGCTATATCAAGATATATCTCGGAGAATTAATGCAATAACGTGGAAGGTGTCTGGCACATATCAAGTGTGCAATCAATGCTGATTATTATCAGTTAGTTGATTTGCACATTTAATGACCCTGCGAGGAAACAACTGAGTGTTTCCAAAATGATAATGCCAATCGGATTTATTACAATCCCCCCCCATCAATAAACCTGTTTTTCGTTTGTGGATTTGTCTTTTACAAGGTACCAACAGTTGCCACAAAAGGAGATGCTGTGGCCTCACTAAAGAGAGAGTAGGGGCACGGATATTAAAAATACACTGTGTATGTGTATGTATAGAGAGAATGGGGGGAGAGGGGCAGGAAGGGGAAAAATGAGTGTACAAATAATAGAAAAAAATGGTGTAAAATGCTAACAGTGGGTGACTCTGGATGAAGTGCAGATGAGAGTCCTTTTTACTAGTCTCATTCTTGCAACATCTCTGTAAATTTGAAATTGTCTTCAAATAAAGACTTTTCACAAATAAAAAGAAAAAAATAGGGGCAAATTCACAAAGCTTGCATTGGATGGAGTCCAGGGTTTTATCCAGCAGCAGTTTGAGCATCTGGAAACACAGACAGTTTGGCTTTCAATTTGCTACATGATTTGAGTCTCACATTAGTATCACAGAGAGATTCAGTAGCATTGAGCAATATTAACGGAGACTCGTTTCAGGACTTTTTTAAAAAAAATCTCTTATAAAGCATAATGTTGTTTAAAAAAATTGTCTGGCTAATACAGCCCTTGAGATGAAGTAGGTTTTTAATAAATGTTGTTTTTCTCCCAACAAGTATACATGATTGGCAGCAATTGTTTACCTTAACAGTCACTGTTATATGTGCATGAATATTCTTTAATGCTCTTTTATGTGAAACATTCTTAATGTTTCTCTATGTGTGATTGGTGGGAAATGGGCATCAAAATGATGTGTCAGCCTGACATAGCCACCAAGAAAATGTACTCTGGAACAACATTACTTGGATTACCGGGGCTGTGACAAGGGATAAGCTTCTCTGCCTCCTTTTCTCTTGTGTAAAACGAGGACAGCAAAAAAAGTAGTGTTTTGTGACTTTAAATAACATTTATAAATTGCTTACAACAGTGTTTGTTGACTGTTTATTAGAAAAATAAAATTCAGGGGGAAAGGTGTTTTGATATAGTCCTGCTCAAGACCTGAAGAATCGGAAATCCCTTGGGTCTATTGCACTTTAACAAGTTCTCCAGATAATTCTTAAAAACATATTCTTAAAGCCACTGCTTTAGTTATTAGGAGCCTTAATGGATTGATTCCTCAGGGGTAGCTAATATAGTAAAATGCAACTTCACGATGTGTGTGAGCACATTAGGTCTGCAAAATCCCCAAATCCTTATGGGACATTTATCCCCAAACCAAATTAAATGTACCAATAAAGCATGCTTCTGGAATGATTAGCATCTCCAATCACAGTTCTGAGTATGCAGGTTTCCTTCCCTGTTTTATCCAGGTGACTTCTCTTCCTCGATCAATTTCCCCAGGACAAATGTTACTCACTGCCCATATTTTTGCTTGCCTGGGAATGAATGTAAATGCAGCTATGGGGAGTCTGGGAAAGACCCCTTCCCCTAAATTATTTCGATGCAGTCTGTGTGCCTGGTAGGAGAGAAGCTCTAATGCAAAAATACAGCTTAAAGGTTTAGGGGGAAATGCCAATGTAACATGACAATTTTAGCACTGATACTGTTCCTTAAAGGAATTTAGAATTGCTGCAGGAAAGTTGTCATTGTCCATGTTTATTTTGTCATAGGAGACAACTTCCACAGTGAAACTGAATGTCTTTAAGAAGCACAAAGATGTGGGGCCATAGTTTGAGGGCAGCTTTTCATGATAAAGATGACAAAGCCCACAGAGTTCAAGGTGCCGGCGACAGAGGCTGTTCAAGCGAAGGGGAGACACTGAATCTCTGCTGTCAGCTTTTTATTGTCCCTGAGAAGCAGTGACTCTGAGACCCTAAGACATCAAAGGGACCTAAAAAGATCATTCACTTTCTAATAGGTGATGTGCATAACTGTCATAATTCACAAAAATATTATTTTAACAGCTGAACTGGCATTAATAATATTAATAATAAAAACAATGCTAAAATTGTTATAGATGTTAACATTTTAGTGAAGATTTACATGGTATCATGGAAATTCATAACAAAATACGTAAGTGCTTACTGTGAGAATTAATATCATCAGTCTCATTTTATAAATGAAGAAACTAAGGCCCAGGGATATTGGGTGCTTGCCAAGAGTTTCATTGTTAATAACATGAATACAAAAATTCAATCTTTGTGTTCTTACTAAAAGGATTGTGCTCTTTTCATAGTACTACATGGCTTTCTTGGTCCACCTGATCTACAAGTTCTTGGATCTACAGAATCTCTGGGAGGAAGAGACACTGAGTTAGTGTCTACCTCTAAACAGACTATCTTTAGGCCTGGGAGTCAGTGCACACCTGGAGCATCTTCAGGTGCCATTTCTGATAGGTAGGGGTCCCTCCACTGCCTCAGGCAGCATTGCTGTGGGGACAGAGCATTACGGAGGTTCCAAGAGCTGTCTTTCTCCTGGCCATTTTTAAATCCATTTTAACAGCTCCTTGTTCCTTCAGTACCTCAACATGTGGCTAGAAGGACGTAATCTGAGGATTTCTTCTTATTTCAATCACTGTTATTGGTCCCCAACTCTGGAAGGGTTGGAAATCAAAATGATCATGGCACAGTGCCCCACAAACCAGCTGCCCCTGACAATCCTGCTGCAGAGCACAGGGGACTATGCAGAGTGAGAAGCTCTGAAGGTTATTTAATTCCACGGGACTTGCAATGCCTAAGGTAAATTCAATCAAAAAATGTTTGTTTGTCACCAGCATATTCCAGGCAGTGCTCCTGGTTTTGAGTGCACAATGAAATATAACATGCCATCCCCATCATCAACAAACTTACAATTTAGTGAGTAATAGAGACAAGATATTTATTCACCAGACAATAACATGTGCTAACACAGAGGAAGCATAGGGATCATTTTAAGGAAACAAGATTGGTGGCAGGAGAGAGACAGTTATCAGGTTCTCACAATAGTTTGGGAAAGAGATGTTATATGCTGAGAGAGTAATATGAGGGAGAAAAGATATTAATTAACTTGAGACATAAAACTGTCAGGACTTGCTGAAGATTAGATGATAGCTGCATGCGGTGGCAGCGGGGGAAGAGAGGGAGATAGTAAGGGGGAGGAAGAGTGAAGTATGACTTCCAGGTTACTGCACTGTGTGAATGAAAGGACGGTTGGTAATTGAATTAACTCACAATAACTCAAGAAAATTATAGTGCCTGACATGGATTCTGTTTAGAATGGATCTAGTTTTAATTATGCTTTGATGGTTCGAGAGGTAGATGATCAGGGTAGCTCACATAAAGGGAGGTGGTTCCATAAGGAAACATAGGGAGAAATAAGAAGACGGGAATCAACTGGAAATTCATGAATGGAAACCTCAGGAGACCTGCACTTCACAGAGGCTGTGTTAGAGGCTTCAGTGAAACACTAATAATCAATTTGCAGGACACAAACACAGCATTTAGACATAGTTTAGACAATGATTAGTGTATCTCCCATAAGCTGTTATTACAGATGGAACTCTAAATCCATCCTCTCCTTCATTCTCTTTCCTGTCTACGGCACCATGCAAAAATCATGGCTAACACAAGCTAATTATTTCCTTTTGTAAGATGCCATATTATCATTAAAATTATTCAAAAGTGGTTTTAAAAAATAAAATAAAATAGGGTGATCACGGTAAACTTGGTCTCATGAATAATTCATCCATTTCCTACATTCTCTGCTGCTCAACCACCCACATGTTAAGATTGCATGTCTGTAGAGAAATATCATCCCCAACTCTCAGGCCGTCTCAAAAAAGATGACTCTTACACAGATCAGATAACCTTGATTCTGTCCCATGTAAATTATTAGAATATTAATGCTAGTGATATGTTCACACATACAGAAAAAAGAAACAGAGCTATGAATAAAAAAATACATATGCTTGTATGCATGATCCATCTATCCGGGCATATATACTTACATATGATATGTACATGCATGTATGCACATATATGTTTACATGTATGTACACACATACATATACCCACACCATCAATTTGGCAGACTATGTTAAAAGAAGAAAGTCATTTTCACTGACAATTCTAAACTGAGGAAGATTTTAGTGGTGAGAATACATTAAAAAAATAAAAAGACATGAGATTAGAAAATGCAGCTATTTAAAAGCCAAATAATATTTGCACCTGTATTTCCCCCCAAAACTGACACAGAAAGTATTTATGTGTAGTTAAGTTATAGGAAGACCTTAGCATTTGTATAAAATGAATGCATCAAATGCACCTATTATTAAAGATTTTTTTTCCAATCATGATAATATTTATATATCTCTATAGCAACCCAGGTGTTTTGTTACATGCTTTCATCTGTAAATATATCAAGCTTTTTAAAGTGTACAATACATAAAACTGTAATTATACCACTTTGGTTTGTTCAGACAATAGCTGGGTAAAATACTTTCAATTTAAATTGGGTGATCTGATTGTCCAATAAAAGAATGTCCCTTAACAATTTAGTTTGGAAGGTGAATATGATTTACTTTATATACTCCCTTGGAGTGTGTATTTTTACTTTTTAAAACACATATGTACACAGAGAAACACACAAGAGAGACTGAAGGAGATTTTGTCAAACATACTTCAAGGGGTTCTTTCTAGGCTTTCAGATTACGGAATATTTCTGTTTTCTTTTAAATTTTTTCTTCTTTTTTTTATAATGAGCATATATTTCTTCGAAAATCAGAAAAAAAAAAAAAACAATAGACAACTATGCAAGTTTGTCTGAAACAAAAGAAAGCTAAACCTTCGTGGGTGGGGTGCTTGTGATTAAGGAGATAGCCAAGCGACACCGATGAATGCCTGTTTTCTGTACGCTGGCTATTCCTAGCGCATTTCTGCATGTTTGTATGCTTGATTAAAGATATTGGCAACAACCAAGGTGGCAGAATGACCAAATGCTTTGAAAGTTTTGGATTTTCTTGACTCATCCTTAATATCTCCATGGATCTAATTATTTTCCTTCCTTAATGAGACTGGTAAAAAGACAGGTAGGCTGAGAGTGGGGCAACATGGGATGAGCCCTGGCTTCCTCCAAAAGCAACCACGAGTGTGGGTGCCTTGGACAAGTAACCAACACTGAATTTCCACACCCTGATTCCGCTGTTACTAATCCCTGTGGACTCACTTTACAGGGCTGTGATGGGGGTCAATGAGTCAGCATCTGCCATGTGAGTTGCTTCAATAGATGTGAAGAACAATGGTAGGCAGTATGGGAGATACAAGTGTTGGGTGATAATTTGTCTCATTTTTATATTTTTGCATTTACATTTACATCGTTCAAATTACTTAGGGTCTTTGATCATGCAGAGTTAACTGTAACCATTACAGTAGTTTAGTCAGTAAGCAAATGTGGGGGCCCAGGACCTGAGCCCCCTCCCCTCCATAGTAAAAGTGAGTTATTGCAGGTAGCTGCCTACTTGAACAGGACAGATGTTAACGGTCATCAGAGCCCCCCAAGTGGGAAAAAAATATACAAATGATATTGTAAACAAAGCATTAAAACTTCCTTCCCTGATCACTGTTGATAACAAATATCCACACCCGTGTTATAAGACCCTGCCGAAACTCTGCTCTCACATCCTATAGAATGTCTTTGTCCTAACCATTATAAACCACCCCCTGGCAACCCCTGCTCTTTGTGGAACACTAACTTCCATCTTTCCTGGCTGGCTGCTAGTGGGAAAAAATCCCTCTTGTCCATGAGTCCTATTAAACTCATGTCTAACTCCATGCCTGGCATGTTTTTCTGTCTTGGGGCTGAGCTGGGTTGGAACAACTGGCAAGCCAGCCAGGAAACCAAAGAGCCACTGGCCATAGCAAGCATGAGTCCTGGGAAGGGGGAATCCATGGGGGAAATCCCAAATTGGCCTATGTCATCCATGTGGGGTGGGGTGGCTGCCCTACTGGATGAATGGGGACGGCCGCAAGAGTATTCGGATGCACTGAAAACTCCGGCAACGTTGCTGTTTTGCAACAAATTGGAGGACAACTTAATTTAAGTAAGAAGAAAAGAGACCACCAAATAGCAGCAGCTGTAGAATGGCCCCTGTTAACCTTGTGATGGCTACCAAGGCAGAAAAAGTGGTGAAAGCTACTGCACACCATCTAGAAGAGAAAGTAAAACTAAAAAGAAATTATGTTCCTTGCCCAGGTAGAAATGAACAACTCTGATTGATCGCCTGTTCTGAGTGGACAATCAGTTAAGAGACTCTGGCATGAAGATGTGCCTGAGTCAAAGGCCGTAAGTTGCCTCAGGCTCGAGTCCAGAGAATTTTAGCTACTCTGGAATAGACCCCAAAGCATGCAACCCCATAGACTCCCTCCTCAGAAGAGAAAAGGGAGGAAGAACGGGACATAGAGGAGGACAAAGAGCCCCAACAGGTGCCTCATAACACAAGAGAAATGGAAGGCATCACAAGATCAACCTCCTGTGATTCAGCAGTTACAACCTCCTGAACAGAAATTACACATTAATATGAGAGACTATACCACTTCTGAATTGGATGACTTAGGGTAGCAGTATAGACAAAAAAAACTCGGGAGTCCCTACCCAGTTGGCTTCTGGGGTTATGGGACACTGAAACAGAGCAGCTATTGCTATCTGAAGTGGTAATGAATAAATTGGCATCTACTACAACCAATCTTTCACTCTGAAAATGCTTATAGGCTATCGCAACTAATGCAAATACCACCTCCTTATCGGTATGGCTGGTTGACAGGTGTAATGCTGCATGGCCTAATGAAGGGGATATACCACAAAATACCATATACACACCCCCATTGGCAAACTATGGTGGAGCTACAAGATGTTTTAAGGGGGTTAGGAATGAAGCACAACATTTATGCTACAGTTTGTAGGTACTGACGTTGAGCTTTTAACACAGGAATGAAAAACACAGTATTAGATACTGACTCCAACCATTACCATGAGCCTCCTATGTCTATCCCAAGTCCGCTAGTAGGACTGCCTGTCTCCCTTGCTGCTGGGGCTATAGCCAACCCTGGAGAGTCAGCAAAGTTTCAGACAAAAGGGGGCAGGAGTAAGGGCAATGGGAAAGGCTCCCCTAGTAAAGCTATGGAGCAAATTGCCTAAGGGCCAGAGATTTACTAAAGTAAGCCAGCCTCCAAGGGAGAAAAGAAATCAGGAAGAAACTGCCAGAGCTGGAGTCCTCTGTTCCCCTGGAAGAGGTGTAGAAAGCCAAAGGGGAGAGGTTGAGATCCCCAAGTGCAAAGGGATCCCTGGGATCAGAGTCCACATGTAGAATTAACCATTCACTGGTCCTCTAGTAACCAGCAGGAAGTGTTAGCATTATTAGATATGGGAGCAGAATTTACCTTAATCTACGGGAATGTGGCCTGATTCCAAAGGCCAGTACTGACTATAAATGGCTATGGGGGAAAAATGATCCAGGCAAAACAGCACTGTCTAACTTTAAAAACTGGGAGACTGAACCCCCGCCCTCCCCCCCACCCCCCCACCACCCCACCACCCAGTGTATACGATATGTATTTCCCCTATACTGGAATACATTTTAGGAATTACTCTTCTAAAGAATGTCACACTGCAGACAACTATAGGGAAATTCTGCCTTCAATGTAGTGACCAAGGTGGTCTTAAAGGGGCAGGCAAAATGGTCCCCTGTAAAAGTAACCCCACCTCAGAGGGTTGTGGCTACAAAACAATATAAACTTCCAGGAGGGCACCAAGAAACCTCAGCCACTATCAAAGAGTTGGAGCAGGTGGGGATAATAATACCCACCTATAGCCCTTTCAATAGTCCTGTATGACCAGTACAAAAACCTGATGGAACATGGCACATGGCAGTAGATTTTCAGGAGTTAAACAAAGCAACACCACCATTGTATGCTGCAGTCCCAAAAATTGCTGGTTTATTACAAGACATTAGTACACATTGTGTCAATATCATTTTGTATTGGATCTTGCTAATGCTTTCTTTATTATCTCCCTAGAAAAATCAAGTCAGCCTGCACTTTTACTGTGCTTCACCAAGACTATGTACATAGTCCAACAATCTGCCACAGTCTCATGGCAAAGGATTTGGCTAAGAGGAAAAGTCCCACAAGTGTAACTCTATATCACTACATTGGTGATGTCACGCTGACTAGCAATTTTTTCAGAATTAAACAAAGCCTCAGGCTTCTTGCTATCTCACCTTGAAAGCTGGGAATGGGCAATCAGTGGTGACAAACTGCAAGACCCTGGCTGCTCTGTCAAATTCGTGGGTGTTATATGGTTGGGGTAAGAAAAAAAATACACCTTCTGCTGTAGTTGATTAAGTGTAATGTCTTCCCATGCCACAAACACCAGAGCAACTAATGGCTTTCTTGTGGTTGTTGGGGTATTGAAGACCTTTTGTTTCTCACTTATCCCAAATGTGAAAACATTCATATGTTTTGATTCGGAAAGGCCATTTCTGGGAATGGGACACCCCCCAACAGCTGATTCTGAAAAGACAAAAAAGGGTAATAGCACAGGCACAAGCACTGGGGGGTGCAGATCCATGCCTGCTCTGTGAATTGCATGTAACCAGCACTGATATTGGCTTTGGCTGGGGTCTGTGGCAGAAGCAACATTCTAAACAAAGGCCACTTGGCTTTTGAACACAATTATGGAAAGGAGAAAAACTGAGATACAGCCCTCTGGTAAAGCAATTGTGTGTTACACGTAATGTCTTACTGCAAGTGGAAGGACTGACACAGAAATGCCCAGTCATCTTGAAAACAACCATTCCTTCTCAGGGTTGATAACCTACATGACTTCTAAACCACATTATGGCTGTGTCTAACTGAGCACACTGACCAAATGGAAAGCCTACCCGCTACAGTGCAGCATTTTCAATACCAGCCCTCTGAGTGCAGAAAGGCATAAGATTCTCAGACCAGTGTCCTATATAGAAGATTCAACAGTTAAAGTCACTGCACCTGAAATACTTGTTGAAATGTCCATTATAGAAGTCATGGGTACCATTCCTGAGTCTGCTTGGTACACTGAAGGGTCTGCTAGCAGGTAGCCTCCCACATGGACAGCTGTGGCAGTGCAACCCAGTACTGATACTATATGGTGGAGGACTGGCACTATGCAAAGCCGTCAATGGACTAAGTAAAGAGCAGTGTGGATGGTAATAGTGCATGGACCAGGAGATGTGCTAACCATCTGTACTGAGAGCTGGGCTGTTTACTAAGGCCTTATGACCTGGATGGAAACCTGGAAGTAGGAACAATGAGCAATCATAAGTCGCCCATTCTGGGGACAAGAATTGTGGAAAGACATCTGGGATGCCTGACAATGATGAAAAGTAACTGTCTATCATATCCCTGCCCACATTCCCAACACGTCACCTGGGAATGTGGAAGCAGATGCGCTCACACGGGGTTGGAGCAGCACAGCTGAAACCAAGGAAGTGGCGGAGTGGCTTCATCAGAAAAGTGGACACCAAGGGAATCAAACCCTGCGGTGCCTGGCTCAACACTTCGAGTTGCCAGTGACACACCAGCATCTAGTGGACATTACTAGAGAGTGCCATTCATGCTCCCTGCATCGAGCATGCAGTCTACCACACCAGATGGGACACACTGGCTTGCCACAAACCCCGGTGACCCAGTGGCAAGTGAACTACATGGGTCTCCTTCTGCTCTCAGAGGGGTAAGATATACTTTTACTGCATGGGCATGGCTTTCCCAGTGGGGAAGGTGAAAAAGTGGGACCCCATAGGCTGTTTGAAAAGACTAAGCACTCTGTATAGTGTATCTATACAGATAGACAGGGATCAGGATCCCTTCCACTGGTCAAATGACCTAAGCATGGGATATGGACTGTGATGTAATATGGACTTTCCAGCTACCTTATAATCCCAGAGGTGCAGGCCTTATTGAAATAATGAATGGTTTGTTAAAAGAACAGCTAAAAGATGATAAAAGATCCTTGCAGCAGCAGACTGAAAGGCTCTATCAGGCTTTAACTTGCTTGAATGCTTGATGTGGCACCTGCCCCTATTGAAATGCTAATGGTGGGACCAAAGCAAGCACTGAGAATCCAAGTTAAAGGGCCAGATGCCCTACAGCCTAAGCAGAGAAATGGTAATAACTTGTTGTTAACTGTGCCTCAGACCATACAAAATGGGGGAAATTATATCCATTGGCCTTGGTGCAGACACATTGGTTAGGCATCCTAGGTCCCTGGGGAATAGAAGTTACCCAAAATATTTATTCTGAAAATGCCTGTTAAAGTCTTTATCACCAATCTGGGGCCTCCTATTTCCACAGGAACCGTATATATGACTACGTGGACCCTTATTATGCCCAGATTAACAATTGATGTAATGGCAGAAGACTCTCAAAATTTGCAGGGAGAGAATATCTGGTATTTAAAACCTCCCCATAATGTTCCTCTGCCTGGTACCTTGTTATCAACCAACAGAACACTAGCATGTATATTGTTAGACAAGCAATAATTACCCCTTATTGTTCCCCATAATCATCTTTCTCTTCACCCACAGTGCTCTGGCAAACACCTTCCTACAGTGGGCTTCACAGTAGTTCATGGCTACAATCAAACCCAATGTTGGGTTTGCATGGATGGACCTGCCACCTTCCAGTGCTACTGTCCTTCTACGGAGTGCGATCCCTGCAAACTGGACTGCGTGGAGTACCCTGCTGGCCTGGCAGAATTCAGCCCATCAGAAAATCTGGAAATGAATCTTCTGATTTGAGACTGAAATCCAACCACCATCCTATAGCGAGACTGGGGCTTACATCTTCTCCCATGTATGGGAACAGGTGAACAAGCCCCAACCTGTACTGGGGTATGCTGTATATGACGGTTAGGGTAGCTGATGGCAGAAGCTGTTAACAGTAGACCAAGTGTCCCTGTCTATAAGGAATGACTCGATGGAACTCATTATGTGGGGTGGTTACCCCTTGAATTGCTGTTAAACTACAAAACAATAGTCTTTTCCACTGGCAAAATATCTCCAATGATCATGGGGCATATGCTTCCTCTAAGGAATCACTGTGGACCTGTGGGCAACATGGTTGGCTCTATTTACCCTATAACTGGACAGGACATTGTGTGGGGGAGAGCCCAATGTCCTCACTACCTTATAGGACTCTTTACCTTATACTCCTAGTAACTGGAAAATGGTTAAAGCTAGTTATGAAATAAAATGCACTCCCTGGTAGTATTATCCTTTAGCCATTCTTTCATCAGGTTGAGCTGCAATAGTTACTGAACAACATGTGCCAGCTTTAGCCAAACACACTGCTCAAGCACTTAGTGAGTCCAAAGGAGCTATATCCTTGCTAAATGAAGAAACCACACAGCTCAGAAGGGTAGTTTTGCAAAATAGAATGGCCTTAGGTATCCTCATTGCAGCACAGGGCAGCGTTTGTGCCTTAATTAATGTACAGTGTGTGTATATATTCCTGATCATTCACACAAAGTTTCACATGTTTTAAAACATATGCAAGAGCACATACGTAATACTGATCAATTTTCAGTAGACCCTTTGTCTAAATGGCTTAATTCCCTTACTTGGCCATGCCAGCATCTCTTTGTGAAGTTGTTACCTCTGTGTGGGGAACTTCTAGTGTTCTCTTATCCCTTATACTGTTGCTGTGGAATATGGATGCAATGTTTGTCCTATGGTCAATGTAGTCTGCTGCCTGGGGGTGGACTGTGGGGACCCAGTGCCCACTCTCCCACCCCTCCATAATGAAAGTTAACTATTTCACATAGCCACCTACTTGACTGGGACAGATGGTAAAGGTCAGACCTCCCCAGTGTGGGGAAAGAATGTATCATAAACAAAGCACTGAAACTCCCTTCCCCTGATCACTGCTGATAACAAATCTCCACACCCATGTGTCAGAAGACCCTGCTGAAACTCTGTTTTTACAACCTATGGAATGTCTTTTTCCTAACCCTTATAAACCACCCTCTGCCCCACGGACACCACTCTGCAGAGCACTAACTTCCATCTTTTCTGGCCAGTCACCGATGGGAATATATTTCTCCTGTTCATAAGTCTCATTAAACTCATGTCTAACTCTGTGCCTGGCACGTTCTTTGGTCTTGGGGCTGAGCTGGGTTGAACAGTACACTTCAGACAGAAGCATCTGTAAGTCTATACTTCTAACAAAGGAATGTTGTTTTTAGGATTTTTCCCCCTTAATTGACAGCCTCCTATCAGGAGATTTGAATAACTACACAATAGCATTAACTCAGAACCAACTTTTGGCAGGCATTCAAAGATGACAAAGCAAGATGAAGATGGAGTGATTTCTTTGATGAAGGCCCTGACATAGGTTCTGAAGTTCTCATGAAACGTGAGCACAAAGGGAGAATTTTCTGTACAAATTCCATGTATGATCTGGAGTACAGACTCTACTTTAAATGCCAAAATATATAGTATTAGAAGTTCAGGTGTGTTAATTTTACCTTTGAGGAAATATCTGGAAAATGTCTAGCAAACCAATAAAAGGGTAGCTTTTTTATAAGTGTGCCATTGAAACTGTTGGGCCATTTTGGGTACATGTGGCCCTTTATACAGAGTTCATGGGAATAAGGCTGCCTGTTTATTTTGGTTCTGCAGATGTAGCAGCATAATCTCATTTATTGCTCAGTTTCTTTCAACTAACTCATGATGAATATCACTTGCATAAAATAAGAAAACAGCAGGTGTGAAAGACGAGACTTTTTCAATAGTCTAGATTTATCTGCAGAAATAAAGACTCTGCAGAAAGGAGCACTTCAATGCCAAGAAAAACATATTACATTTAATTTTCTTCTCAGATATCAACCTTCCTCCTTATTTTATACAACCATTGAAAGGTAATTTCAACCACAATGAGTCTGATTCAAAACAAGATTGGCTGATAGGAATATTTGTTTTCTATTTCTCTTATTTTAAAATAATTTATTTTTAATGATTAGTATTCATACATGGATATATTACCATTTTATTTCACATTAGATAATCCATATTTGTGATGAAATTAATACATAATTACATTAAACAGTGTGGTGATCATGAGACACTATCAACTGAAACTCTTAGGTTCTCTCCATTTTCTGACCTAGATGACTTCATGGTGACCCCAAAATGGGCAGGTATTTATGCAACCCGCACAGCCCGGGTGTCAGTCTGTACACACATAGGTGTGGCTGTGAATGCACATTCATCGTGGTCTATGCAGGAAATAATTATCCTGGTTAAATAAAACTCATCAGGTGAAAGTGTACCTCACTTATCATTTTTTGTTGGATCATGTACCAAGTAGATAGGAAAAAAAGGCCCCATCTTTTGATGTAAGTATATTTTAAAATAAACCAGGGAAACATCTTATTAATGAATTTTATATTCATTCCCCTCCCTCTACCAAGTATAATTAATTAATATTTGGATATATCTCATTAAGTATAAACCAATTTTTAAAACCACTGCCACTAAGGAATTATAATTATTTGATATATGAACTGCAGCATATTACTACCTCTTTAATTAAATTCAGATGCTACATTTGCTTATTGTATTAGCTGATAAACTGCTCCCTTTTTAAAGCTTTCCATACAGTATCATATTTCTTCAAATTTTCCAAACCAATCAAATGCATTCATCTCATGCAGCATAATGACGACTGGTTGAGAGTACTGGCTCTGAAAGTAGGCTGCCTGGGACTAAAATTTGTTCTATCAGTTACTACCTACATGAACATAGCTACTTCATCCCTCTGTAAATTGGTTTTGCTTTTTTTTTTAAATCTGTAAACAAAGGGTTTGTGAAAGTACATATTTCATACAGCTGTCAGGTATAAGTGACATAGCACAAAAAGAGGGCTTAGGATAGTACTTGAGCACATCTAGCAAAGGAAGGAACTTCGTTTATAATAATAAACAGAAGAAGGAAACTACAAATGACTACAAACTATCCATAAAAATATGGATGCCAATGAAAGAGAAATACAGAGGAAAGAAAAAAAAAAGGATTAAAACACCACCTAAAAGATGAATGTGGCTTCTCATGAAAGCAGGGTGGCCAGGGCAGGGTCAATTTACTCTGGTAATGTTCAATCAAGGTCATTTTAGAAAACAAAAGATCTGAACTTGGATAATTAAAATACCACTGGATATCTGGAAAACAGAATTAAAATAACTTAACTAGGCTGAATTGATAAGGAAAGTATACTAGATGCTTTCAGGACTTTTGGATAACACAATTTACAAGAGCAAAAGAAATAGGCATTCAATTTTTCCAAAAACATATAAAGCAAAGAAACAATGGAGAAGGATTAAAACAAACACACACACATAACCTCAAGGAAAGAAATAAATAGATGCTAATTAGGACTTTTAATAAAGGACAAAGGTGGCTTCTCAAATAACTGGGACAAAGATGGACTTTTAAACAAATGGTTGGGGACAACCGGGCAGCCATTTGGAAAAAAATCATATTAGATCCATACCTCATACCACAAAGAACAATAATCTCCAAGTGGATCAGAATTCTAAATGTAAACAATGAAAAAAAAATAGAATACAAATTGGGTGAATTCTCTGCTTTAACCTTGTAGGGAAAGGTCTCCAAAACATGATTTGAGTTCCAGATACAATAAAACACAAATGTTACTACATAAAAAAATTAAAACACCTTAAATTCAAAAGACAATGACAAACTTATAGCAAATATTTGCAGCCTATATATCATAAAAAGGTTAATATCATATACATATCATATATACATATATCATATACACTAAGAGGTATATGTATGTATGCATGTGTATAAAGATATATAGATATACACATCTCTCAGCAACTAGAAGGAGTTGGAATAATAACCAGATACATGATAGAAAAATTAGTAAATGATGAAATTAGTTCACAAAATAACATCCCAAATGATCTTTAACTATATGAAAAGATGTTCAACATTACTTTTAATTAGAGAAACACAAATAAAACACCCTGAGTTACCAATTCTTATCTATCAGACTGACAAGAATGAAAAACAATGACAACATATTCTTCTGATGAAGTTGAGAAGGACATACTCTCAAATACTGAGGTTGTGAATGCAAATTGGTACAACCCTTACGGAGGTGAATTTGGCAACGTTTAATAAAACTGCATGTGCATTTACCTTCAACCCAGGAAGCCATTGTCTAGGAATTTACCTACTGATTCCCCTTCAAAAACGTAAACAAGGTTATGGATGGCAATTTTTATAATTGCTAAAAATTGGAAACAACCCAAATACCTGACATAGAAAACAGCTTGGATAAATGTGGGTATATCCACACAATGGAATCCTGTGCAGTTGTAAAAAATGAGAAAATATCTATGAAATGATGTGGAGTGACATCCAAGATATCGAATTAAGTGAAAAAAGAAAAGTGCAAATGGGTAAACTAATGCTTCATGTAAGAAAGAAGGGGATATAATGTACATGTTTGTACATTCATGGAAAACGGAACACCAGAAAGGTAAAGCAGAAACTGAGACTGGTCTTACTATCTTAGTTTGTCAGATTGCAAGGACAACTACCACATACGGGTTGGCTTAAAGAACGGGAATTTATTGGCTCACAGCTTTGAGGGTCGGAAAAGTCAAAACTGCGGCAAGGTTTGCTTTCTCCTATAAACCTGTAGCTTTCTGGGCTGGCGATATTTGGGATTCCTAGGCTTTCCCGTCATACGGCCATGTCCTCTTCCTTCTTTTCCTGGTTCTCACCAACTTCCAGTTTCAGCTCTTCCCTGTGGCTTTCTACATCTCTGCCTGAATTTATTCTGTTTTGAAAGGACTCTGGTAATCTGGATTAAGACCGAACTTCATGCAGTTGGTCCACACTTCAACTAAAATAACATCTTCAAGAGATACTATTTACAATGGGTTCACATTCATAAGAATGCTGATTAAAATTAAGAACATGTCCAAACTAGGATGGTTGAGAATTGGAAGGAAGGATGGAAGTTTGGGAATAAGTGAATAGGATTGGAGGAACAGGGAGAATTCCTTTTTGCATAATTTGTTTTGCATAACTCATTTTTGCATAATTCTAATTTTAGAATCATGCTCATGTTTCACATAAAGCCAAAAAAAATACATAAAATGTCCGACCGTGGGGAAAATTTATTTGAAAATCAATATTCTAAGCCTGCTTAAGGGGGAAAAAAATTACCTAACATAAGTAACATTTCAAATCAGTATTTTGACTATTTACCCTCAGAACTCTAGAGTTGGTTTACTTTTCGCAAAGCAATGTAAAAAAATTCAGAAAAAAAATGCTATGATTTAGTAATTGAAAACCACTTTATTCATATTCTAAGGCAAAGAAAATAGTAAAAATACTGTGGATAAGGGGATCCTGGTTTCTCCCTAAAGGGGGAAGGAAAGCTAAAATGGACCCTGTAGTGCCAAATTAGAATTGGAGTATCATTATGGGTTAGTGGATTTTAATACTGAAATAGATATAGCAATAGATATGGAAAACTTTCCATGTATGTACATGTGTGCATGTTTGTTTACTCTGATGCTAGTGGTAGCTATGAGCATTTCTAAAGTCCCAATCTTCGTTCTTAAATATCATTTTCTACTAAAACAAATCAGGGCTCCTTAGATGAATGACTGATTTGTGAATGGGAGCAGGACATGTTGAAGATGAGCCTGGAACAATCTGCACAACTGAAAAGTAAGGGAATGTCTGTGAAATGATGGAGACTTGAAAGGGCATAAGAGGCTGCTTAAAGGAGATCCCACTGGCCAAATCTACTAAACTGGGGCATAAAATACATTGTAATAATAATAGGTTATAAACCCACAGAATAAAATAAGAATTCATTTGTTCACACTAAAATAAGTAAATAAATAAATAAACAAATAAGTAAGTACTAACTACCAAATAAATGACGGAGAAGGAAAAGTGATCCTTACTGTGAAAATTAAAATGCAGAAGAAATAATGGAAAAAAGAAAACCATTATTTAGAAATGCCATGGTAATAATTGTTTCAGTCCAGACAAGACAATGGATGCTAACATAGCAAGAAATGTTGATGAAAAATAGAATATTCAGATAGTTTCAAAGTATTCTCCCACAGAAACTTTTTAATACTTACAAATCAGAAAATGATACTGTTTTAATCAAGTGATCAAAGTGACTACTGCCATTAAAAGATAAATAGACATTATATGCCTCCCCCCGAATTTGTTGTACTGTGATTTTTTTTTGCGTAATGTCAAAAATGTTTAACCTGAAACTAATTATAATAAAGCATTAGAAAAACCCATATTGAGGAGCAATCATAAAATAACTAGTCTGCACTCTTTAAAAATGCTACTCCCATTAAAGACAAAGAATGATTGAGTAGATTAAAGAAGACCAAACAGAAATGAAACTAAATGCAATGTTTGATTATCGATTAAATTCAGGACTAGTTTTGTTTTGTTTTTATTCCTATTAAGGACAGTAGCAGAACCATTGGCAACATGTGAACAAGTCTATTAATTGGATGATAATAAATGGTGATTTATTTTATGGCACAATATTAATTTGTTTTTGATAATTATAATTTTCCAAGATATTGTCCTTTGCTTGCAGAAATAAATAATTTGGGGATAAAGGGGTACAATGTAAGCAACTTGCTCTCAAAAGGTTCAGAAAAAAAATCTATGTGTGTGTTGAAAAGTGTGATTGTACATACACAGACAAAGAAAGAGGGATAATCTGGGTTAAGAGATTACAGTAATGCTCTCTGAATAATTTTATAAATTACTTGTACTCTGAAATTATATCACATTAAACAGAAAAAAAATATAATAAACAAAAATTAAAGTATTTCCAGGGAGACCTACTCATGCACCCAAGCATACTCACACTCAAACAATTCATTGCTTGCTACCTGATGCTTTTCAGGCAGTAGCCACTGGTGTACAGCATTTTCATGTTTTTATCACAGTGTCAAAGGAAATAAGAAAGTTAGTTGGTATAAAAGCACAGAAACTCAGGTTATTACTCCTTCTGTCCCAGTGAAGAAAGAGAAATAAATTTAGCTTCTCAAAAGCAAGTATCTGAGATCAAATTGTGACCAGAACTTGCCTCTGGATGTCCAGCTTACCCATTCTAACCAACTGATTAGGGCTCTAGAATCTTCCATAAATAGAAGACAAATATATACAAATTTGGGACTTAAATTGGGAGTTAAATTGGAAAAGAGAAAAGAAATGGAATATTTTTAGTGTGGGAAACACTCTTTCAAAATTGACATTTTACCATATGATGTACTTTTCAAGAATTTCTGTTTCAAGTAAAATAATTGAAAACATTAGGCTGTGTATGATAACTGTTGAGGCTTGTAACTAAAAACAATCATGTGATTTTGAATCATTTTATCTCAAAAGAGTTACAAGGATATTAGCTAAATGAATTATGGTACATTTGTATCCTGGAATACTACAAGGTCATTTAAAAAGACTGGCATATTGACATAGAACTCCACCATAACAGAAAGACAAAAAATCTAGTTACACATTAACATAAATAGCATGATACTATTCATGTGAACGTGCATTTGTATATAGGGAAACTTCTGGAAAGAGATTCACTATGTTAATAGTTATTAACAGTACATTGTTAAACACGTTTTAGTGCCTTAGCTTTCTACCTGAGCATGCAAAACCACCAGAATCAAAATAAATAATAAACAAATAAATAATAAATAAATAAATACATGCCAAGGAAAAGAACACATGGATATCTACATGACAAAATTTGAGTGAAAAAATGGTCAAAAACTTTATCATATTGCATTTATTCTATCCCATTTCCCACCATAATTAGATATATATTCCTTTGGATAAGGAAGGTTTTTTAGATTTGAACAAATTTAATTTACACTCTGATAGAGTTATCAAAAGAACCTTCCAGAATTGGACACAATTAGATGCTTGGAGTCAAGAAGAAAGAAAAAAAACAAATGTTGAAAGTGAAATGAATGAATATAAGTTTCACCTCTTTAAAATTTTGGGAAGTTAACCACTTAGACACGGTAATTACAAACATATGAATGTCAATCTCAGGAAAAGAGGCAAAAACTTGAATATAAAAATCTAGCTTTATTTCATCATTGTAAGACTCTTGGAAGGACCATTTAGTTTCAGAGAAAATCTGTCTTGTTCTAGCACTGCCACGACTATGGGGAATCCTTGGCCACATTTCCTTTGACCTGCACAATCGTTTGATATCTTGCTATATTTCTGTCAGATTTTCTTAAGTATTTTCTTCCTTGGATTCTGAACTTGGCTCTCTCTCAAGTAAATTTCTTTACAAAGAGAGAGCTGGAGGAAAAGGGAGAGAGACCAACTTTTATCAAGTGTTTGAGATTCTGTCTTTTTAATTATGTTAGAGAGGATTTTTTTTTTTTTTTTTTTTTTTAAGCAATGTTACCAAGTGGTAGAAATAAGATAGGAAGCTCTCAGCAAGTGGCCAAAATCTAGCCTATTTTCCACAACACTGCTCTTTCATTTGCCTTTCCATTTTCTCATTTGATTATACTCTTGTCTTGGGTCTGACACCTGCTAGGGGGCTAGCTGCTAGGGGCTTCTGCTTTACTATCTGAATATATGTATGATATATTATTCTTTTTAAAACTATACCAAAATAACAATAAATAGGAGATAAGACTTCTACAGACTCACTGTCTCAGTGAGACCAACAGCAACATAAGGCAAACATTTCCAGTAAATACAGGTTATAAATATAAGTTATAAATAAATAAATATGAGAAAACTTTTGAGAAAATCATAATGTTCGAGTGCATAGTGGGTACAGAAACTGTTAAAGAGATGTTTATTCTATACTTTTATGTTTTGCTTGCAATGTTCATAAAAGGGAAAATAAATTAGTCATCAAGATACATACTCATGCATTATATTCCAGGAAAGTTAGTTGGGTATCTGAGATATTTATGAACAAATGAGTCTCATATAGAAAAAGCGGTAGCTAATTGGCCTCAAACATTCTATCAGAAGCAGAACTAGGAGGATTTTATAGCTCATCTATGATCATTGAAGTCCCTGATGACCTTCCAGTACCAAAGAGTAGCAATGAACAGCCAGGAAACTTAATTTGGCTATTCAGATGAGGACTATTGAGAAAACCAACTTAAAGCTATGCAAAAAATGGGAGGTATAAAATAATATTGGAAAGTGGGAGACTTAATTAGTAATGTTCAGTAATATGAGTGCATATTTGGGTTGTTTGATCTTACATTTAAGGTGAAACTAAGTGTGTGATTGAGTAAAACCCAGATCTAACACATGAGTATGATTCTGTGAGAGAATCAAAATAGTTGAGGTTGTCTGCAAGGAAATGGTTATTATTTGGGGCCAGGAAATCTATAATGATCAAAGTAGGAGGTGAAAACAGGAGGATATGATAGAGAGTAAAAGTGATAAGATTATTTTAATAAGAGACCTAGAAGAATTTTACAAAAGTTAATATGAGTGTGATATTTTGGGGATCATAATTGATTTTAGGGGAGTGATGTTGATACTGATGAAAAGTGTAAGGTTTGAGGCTTGATGTGATCAGCTGAGTTAGGAGGGACAGATATTTTGAGGTAAGTTAATAAGGTGATTGGAAGTCTAAGGTTTTAGTTGAAGTCAACTAGAATAGAGACAGGAAAAGAAATGAAGAGATAGAGTGAGCTAGGATGTAAAGCTGTAAACAAATGGCAGAATATGACACAGGTTAGGAGACGATGGCTATGAGAAGGGGGAGATATGTGTGTAGCTGGGTGGCTTGACTTTCAAAGAATCTTGCTTTTTGAATGCAGAAAGATGAGATGTGATTTTGAAGTGGCAATGATGAACAATAAATCACCTCTGCTGCATTCTGGCTCAACAACATCCCTCAAAATGGAAGAAAAAATATCATTCCTTAGAAAAGATTTTAGAGATTGTGTTTCAACAAAGAACTGTCAACTTTCATAGAGGGGAAAGAGTTGAACAATATATTCAGAGAAGCATTTAAAGATACAGGGCATTTGTGGGTTCGAAGAAGAGGATTTCTAAAGGGCACCATGGAAGTTTTTCTTTATTTTGCTTGGGCAATGTCGGGGTTGAGAAGTAGCAAATTGATTCCGAGCATATATTTAAACCCAAAAATGTAAGCAAACCTACACACCAACATTTGTATTTCCAGATTATTCCAAAAATCATAGAAGACTGAGAAAGAGCTCAATGCTATTTATTTGTATATTCTCCCACAGATAAGGAAAATCAATATCCACTGTAAAATGGATTTAAATAATGCCCTTATAGTATCTAAAATAGTTGAATAAGTTTATCTAAAAATCCTCTATTTTCTTTAAAAATTTTTTTTTCTAATTTATCTTTCATTTAAATACTTTCTTCTTATACACACTGTACTAAATAGCAACATTTTGAAAATGAGAACCAACACTTACATTTTGTATGTTTTCCAAATGATTTTGAAAAAGTGACCAGATTATCTTATTTCCTCAAAGCAATGTGTGAACATGCCCCCTGTTTTGGGACAGGATAACTTAACTCCTTGAGCTTTCAATAGGCAAATTCTATCAGATCATTCTACATAATGGGATGGTTTCTGTAGGGTGCCTGTCAGTAAAAACAAAGGAGAATACTGAAACTTGGGTCCCCTTTGTTGTAGAAAGGACTGCTTCCCTTGGCGATCTGCTCCTTATGTTCACTTTTACTGGGGTGTTCATGGGAGAATGCTAAATGAGCAGAGGAATCCACACTATGACATGCCAACATCACTGACTCAAGGAGGATTTGGTGATTCATTTGAAAACATTCCAGCCATTTTAGAATGGAAGATTAAATGGTCATAATGACTGTGGGGAGATGAATTTAACAAGGAACATCAAAACATTTATTTCTTATTTGCCCTTTTAAATGCTCAGAGTATCACTTTGCTTGATTTTCTCTTGTACAGTCCTGGCCATGTCAGGGTGAGGTCAGGTAACTGTAAATGGAACTACCTGGGGGACTAGATTCCTGTGAAGGTCTTTTTAGTTATTCTGCAACAAGATAATCTTTGAAATCTGTAAACACATTTCCACAAAAAAAATTGGTAGCTTGTCTTATCGTCTTAAAAAGCAGTGAAGACAACTGCAGGCTCCTTTGCCGCAATGGGTTCTTTGAACAGAGACCTCAGGCTTAAGAGGGAGAATTTAAAGCAGGCAGCCCCTACAGATGACACAGAAGGAAGGATTTTTTTTCCCTTTAGAATCATGTACACATACCCATAGACAGATCAAACTCAGGAAGCTAAAACCATGAAACAGTGCTCCCTTTATAGAAACCTTGTCTAAGAGATGCAACAAATTTATGTCTAAACACTAGAAATGAACTTAAAAGCAGAACTTAAAACAAGAACTTAAAACCACATTTTGATAAATTGTGGTATCTGTTAAAAAAAAAATCTGCCCACTCTCTTCATTTGATCTTGTTACATGAAAAACAAATTTCAGGCTGCTTTTGTAAGTGCAAAAATAAAATTAAAAATAAAAACTAATTCTCCAGATTGAACATAAGGGAAGAGGCTTCCACTCGCTCCTCTCCACATCCCTCCTCTCTTTTTATTTACTTTAGAAAATGTGTCATTCTAAGTTCTCTCTTTGGCCTTTTGAAATTTGATCAAGGAAGATGACACCCCTATCTGTTTTCTGGGAAGAAAACCCGAGACTTCTGGCTCCAAATTGTAAACTTACCTCCAAAATCTTAAGAATATTTATGTAATTGCTACCACATAAAAAGAGTATGTTCTTTTCCATCTTTGCAATTTCTTTGTGGATTGCCTGTGATGCATCATATCTAATGCTTGTTCAATAATGAACTTGTTTTTCTTACTCTTCTACCTTTATGGAGAAGCTTTCATAGGAGATTTTGTTTTTCATTATATTTTCCCAACACTATCTGGGCACCACAGCTGTGGATTTGACAGGGCTTCCTCTACAAGGTTGCACAACATTTGGAAAATAAATGTGCAATACTTATAGTGCAGTTCTAAAAACAAAAGTGCAAACCACAAAATGAATAATTTTGATTACTAATGGAAACTGAGTTGAAGTCTAATGTACCATTTTATCATTTTACAATTATTTATATTACCTTGGATTAACTTAAACATCAAGAAGGCAGTCTCTACCTTATTCAAGTTCATAAAATAGAAATGTAACTGTGAAACAAATAAGAATGACCTCCATTTATTTGGCTATTCAATGAAATCAAACTAAGAAGGCTAGAATCATAAATTATCATTCTGTTACTAATTGCTATTTCAGAATATTGAAAAATTATAGGGGCATATTACCATCATCTAAAAAATGAGTTCCTTTTAGAGTATTTTGCAATATTTTTATAAAGCAAATTGCATTTATACTCAACCTGGCACCATGGCTTTCAGATTTTCATTAGAGCATGCACCAGTCTGATGTATTGTGTCCTCCAAAACGCCATGTTCTTTGATGCAATCTTGTAGGGCAGAGGTATTAGTGTTGATTAGATTGGAATGTGTTGATTGAGTGTTTCCATGGAGATGTGACTCAATCAACTGTGGGTAAGATCTTTGATTAGATAATTTCCATGGAGGCATAGCCCTGCCCATTCAGCCTGGGCCTTGATTAGTTCACTGAAGCCTTATAAAAGCTCAGACAGAAGAAACTCAGCAGAGCAACAGAGAGTGAAATTTTGAAGAGGAGCTGCAGCTAAGAGAGGACAAAATGCCCCAAGAGCAACATTCTGGAGAACACCACTCTGAAATGCAACCTAGAAGCAAGTGGACACCAGCCACATGCCTTCCAAGCTAACATAGGTTTTCCTGGATGCCATTGGCCTTCCTTCAATGAAGGTACCGAATTGTTGATGCCTTACCTTGGATACTTAATGGCCTTAAGACTGTAACTTTGTAACCAAATAAACACCCTTTATAAAAGCCAATCCCTTTCTCATGTTTTGCAAAACAGCAGCATTAGCAAACTGTAACAAAGCATTTGTCCTACTTCAGCACAGTTTTGCCAGGCTGAACAAGAGGAAAATGATAAGGTTCAAGAAGGTAGTGAATATTTCAAGAAATAGAGTGTGCAGCCAATCTGACCAAGATTTGTGGAACAAATAGAGGACAAAAATACTATTGGAAATTCCAGAGAGAAATGGTATGCTTCATTGCTTTTCCACTTTATCTCCTAAGAGATTTATCTTGTTCCTTCTCTTATCTGAGAAAATGCCCTATTTGACCTGGAAAGCTTGATCAACTAAACTAGCTCAGTATGGGCAATTCATTTGCATAAGTAAGTACCTGACATTCACAAATTGGGCTCCCCAGTGATTCATTATGATTAAAGTAGATAAGGGCACTTAGTGTAACAAGAGATACCAGCTGAGAAGGGAAGTTGCAGTCCTTCAAAAAGCTGTCAGTCTCTACCAACTTTGTGAACTTCCATAAAAATTGCTAATCTATTGATTAAATGATACCATACACCATATGTAATTTTTGTAAACAAAAAGAAAGTAACTCTTAAGTCCCCAGAGTATTTTTTAAAAATTTGAGAACCTTACATATCTAAACTTATTAAATATCATAAAATTTTGTATTTTCTATATGAGTGAAGCAGGTCAGTGTTTTCCAGACTGTGGTGCACAAATTGCACACATTCGAATCACCTGCATTGCTTATTAAAAAAGGCACATTGCTCATCCTCATTACCCATCCATTGAATCCTAATGTTTGAGACTGGGACCAACATTTTAACCAACCCTTGAGTTGACTCTTAAGCACCATAAAATTTGAAAGCCTCTGACACACGGTTGCCATCAATAACTGTCCCTACAATTGATCAATGATGGCATTCAGTGAAATCCCCAGGACTTCTTGAAATGCACAAAGCGATCTTCTGTAATAGTCATGAATTATTTGTGAACCTTCTGGGTTCACATGACAGCAGTATAGAAATGCACCACTGGTATTTCTTTCAAGACACCCTGCTGAGGGGAGCAGCGCTGACCAGTGGTCCCATCTGCTGTCCCTCTGTGTCCACGATCAGGTTCACGCTGAAGCTATATGTTCCCCAAGGGCCACTCTCAGCCTTGCACTACTGCAGGTCCATCCGGCAGGATGTGGGATTCCTCGAAGGTCAATTTTGTCTCAGGGACTCCTCATTGGCCTATCTGAAAATTTCTCAGATCTGCACTACAGTCTGAGACACTTCTTTCCCAAATCTCCTTCAGTTGCCTTCTTTCACACAAGTGCCAGAACTATACTGAGGCCTGAGTTCCTTCTCTATTTACTCCTGGCTTCTTTCTCTTTACCCTTCTCAGGCTCTTTCCCAACTAAACCTCTTTCACATCTAATTCCATCTTTGGGTCTGCTTCTCAGAGAAACAGCGTCCCTCCTTCCACCTACATACACAAAATATATATAAATAATCTATACAGATAATTTTAAAAATGCATATATTATTCTTGTATAAGAACATGTTCAAGTTCAAGATAGAAATGAAGAACAAATCCACTAACATCTGACTTCTAAGCCCATGCTTTTTCACTAGACAACGATGCCTTCCTCTTGTGAGCAATAATTGTGCTATTACAGTGACATTTGAAAACCCTTCAATATGTAAAATCCCAAGAGTCTTATCAGCCACCTGAAACATGTCCTCCTAAGAATAAGCCTCTGCATCTCAGATTAAGTATCAAATGGGAACAGGCCATTCTCTTTTTCTGATTTTGATCCATCTTTCTTTGCTAAAGGCCCTATAATCCATGATGGATCTATTGCCTTTGAAACATCCAGAAAAATGTTCTGGGTGTCTCAGAGGTTTTTATTTATTATTATTTTAATTTATTTATTTACATTATACCCACAAATCTTCAAGCCAGCTCAACGGATTACACATAATTATACCTCCAGGAAGGGAAATTCCTGTAAAATTTAGAAGGACAATTGTAAGAAGTCAGGTTTAAGGAAATAGAGAAGGTTCTAAGTGAGGAAGTGCTTCAATGTACAATCTCTGCAGAGGTGGAGGACAGGATTCATGATGAAGAACTCGCAATGATGGATAATTCCATGGCTGTGCTATTCTGCGTCAAAACAGTAGCTGGCTTGGTAATCTGTTTTGAAACGTGTTTCAACCTTTCCTCCTGCTGCTATGCAGAAGCTTCTCACCAATTTGCTCATCATGCTTTCTGAAAGTTTCAAAACTCACCAGTCATTAGTTCTCAGAAGCAACATAAGTGCCACGGATTTCAAAATTTTTGTGATGCCACTGGAACTCTTTTTGACAACATTTATTACATGAAGTACTAGCATATAAAACTGTGTATAGGTTCTTCATGTGGTCAAATATAAATTTTTAGTGGAATGCAATTTCTGCGTGTGCAGAAAACCTGTAGTAAGTTGCAACTGGAAAACCACTAATTTCCACCGGCTATTTAACAAATTAGAAATGATACGGTTATTGTAGTCGGGGGGAAAAATAGTCTAAATCTTGAGTTTAGCACTGTTCTATGATCTTGGGCAAATGACACAATATTTTATCTTATTATGACATTATAGCTTATGTCACAGGACTGTGTAAACTTTACACTTTATAACTTCACAACAGAGCATTAAGTGGCAAATAGAAAACTATGCTATCAATGTTTGGCCCATTTCAAACAATGAAAGTAGCTCTAAATTGCAAATATTACCTTGGGGGAGAAGCATGAGATATAACCACCTTGGTCTGAATTATTTTTTAGGCAAACTAATTTAACCAGAATGTCCTTGTAGGGATGGATATGCTACAGTTTACATTTTTATGGGTTAAAACAATACGACAGTAAGTGTTACGTAGAAAGGTTTCTTGCAAGTGAGGACTCTAAGTATTTATTCTAAGAGCAGAAAGACTCTATTAGGACTTTTCTTTTTTGGAACACAATTAGGATTCTGAAGCTGATGTTACCCTCGAACACAGTGCATTTATATCCTCAACGGCACCTTGTTTCTCAACTTCTAGAAGGTTTTCTTTTCTTTTGCATTCTTAAAAAATTCAAATTGTTAGTATAAAGAGTACCTTTCTAGTAAAAAATGTGCTTGTCTTTTGCACAACTCAGTTAAAGGCATAATAAAGAAAAAAATCTCCAAATTGACCTTAGGTTATCCTAATAATACTTAGAAAAGTTCATCCTACTTCAAAGATGTGAAGACTCTTTAAGAGTTCTCAGATGGTTATTCACAAGTTGGAACATGCTAAGTCAATGACTTGGGAACACAAACAGAGAGAAAAATATCTTATCAACAGATTTGAAGAAGCAAGAAGTTACAGAGAATCTCCACCAGGCACCTACCTCTGTCACACACACACACACACATGCACACATGCACACAAACACATACAAACATACATACACATCCCACAAAGAAAATATATATTTTTCATTAGCATAAGGTTTCAAAACTTTAGTAATTTTCCTATTTCCTCAAGCACTAACATGTCAGAAGATGGAAAAAGCCAAGGATGTATTTTGGGAATATTGTTCTTAGGTCGGAAAAAGATTTGAACATAGTCACAGGTTCCAAGTTTAGGAGATGGTACATGAACGGGAGGTAATACCTTTCAGAAGACATTCTGCCCCTGAATTTTAGATTGGAAATGAATTCTCACATCCACATCCATATAGTACCTCAAAGACCAAAGCAGAAGTGAGATTCTGAGGTAAGGCCACAGTCACCTCCTTTTGCCTGGATTTCATGTGAGAATTAGATATATTCTCCCACCTACAGCATGAGTTGAAGAGTTGGGCTGTCTCTGTATCAGAAAGGAATGTTTCCATAGAAAGCTCAATTCAATGTGGGTAGGTGTTGCACAGAAGGCAAAGACTATCATACAAACAAAGGGAATATTTTTAAAAAGTGATGGGAAAAAAAGAAAATAAAAAATAACAACAACAAAAACAGACCTGCATTTCTGATTTGTCATGGAAATCTATTTCAGAAAAGTAGTTAAACGAAAATAAAACTCCAGGCAACACAGCATATGGGATATATCCCCTTCATATATAAGGCTGCATATGTGTGAGTGTATATGTGTTTATGAAGAGAGAAGTTTTTAGAAGGATATCTAAGGAACCATTAACAATTGTTACCTCTGGGGTATGGGATTATGTCAAGCCCCTGAGATAGCAGGATTGATTTGTGAACACAGCATGGACTAAGATTACTCTGACCAGTGCATGTAATAATTGACTCAAGTACAAGGAACACATGCATTTGATTTCTTTATTTCAACTCCACATCTTGCAGTGCATAATCAAATTGTCATTTTCTAAGAACAAAGATTAGTCTATTCACCTGTCCTTACAAACCCAAGGAATATCATCTCTGGCTGTGTCCTTCTCAAAAATGAGATATTCTGCGATTCTACGAAAGTTTCACTTGCTAAGTTTATTTCTCAGAAACTTAAATCCACCAGAGTGTTCCTTGCCAGACAAGTCCTAAAACCCAGAGGCAACAGCCTCTTTAAGAACAACTACCAGATACAGTCCCCTTCCCCATAATGTCGACACCCCCTTTCAATATGAACAAGTTACAGTGGTCACTGCCTAGACACCCCTGAAGATCGAAAAAGTGATTAAACTAGAGGGAGGGGTAGCAACAGACAAGATAGGATTTAACAAAGGATTACAAACACTGACTCTTTATATAAATATTCTTTTTTTAGATGCTAGGGTATTAGAATAGCTAGAAGGAAATAAATGAAATGGTAGAATGGTAACCTATAACATTTTTTGAAATTTGTTCTATAGCTACTTGTTGAATTGTACGTTGAAAGTTATTAGACTTCTCTATATATCTTATATTTCACAATAAGAAAATAACTGAAACTGTGGAACTGTAACCCACAACATTCTTTGAAATTACCTATATAACTACTTGTTAAATCGTACTTGGAAAGTTATCACCTTTCTGTATATATGTTATATTTCACAAGAAGGAAATAATTGAAATTGTGGAACTGTAACCCATAACACTCTTTGAAATTTGCTGTTCTACTTGTTGAATTGTACTTTGAAAGTTATCAGTTATGTATATATGTTAAATTTCACAATAAAAATGTATGAAAATGATATATGGCCCTGTTAATGGGGGTGAGAACGATAATGTAACAAGGGAAAATTGACTTTTTTTTGCCACAATTTGCTTTTCTTATGGTAAGCATGTGTAAGGGCACCTCTGTGAGTTATATTCAACTTTTTCACAAGTGATAAAATTTCAGCAATTTTGCCCATTTTAACTTCCCAAGTTTTGTCAAATGCAGTATCAAAACTCAGGTAGATGGCATAGTAAGTTTGAGAAAAGGGCACAAGTAAATCATTGGCATTAATCAAAGATAGGGATTTTCTGTGGTTATTTTTGTAGGTGTGGGAAAAGCTGCTTATTTTTTGTGTTTGTGTGTGTGTGTGTGTGTGTGTGTGTATGGTATATATTTGTGTGGGAAGAGAGCTAAAGAGGTGTCAGAGAACAGGGGTTAATATAGATCTTGTACTCTCCACTCCCCATTTTATCTGGAACAACTGAATAAGTCAATCTGCAGTGGAATGTTTGGTAAGTTTGAATGGTATAATAAAAATTGCCTAAGGAAAAATATATACCAACATAATTTTGGGTTTCAAAAGAGCATCTGGAAGAGTATCTTCACAATACAGACATGAATCTAAGTCATATGCCTGTGGAGTGATCTATATGAAAGAATCAGAATAGATTATTTTGCTGCAAAGATCATAGCATGGATAGAGAGAGATAGATCATTTGTTTAGTAAAGACTAGCTTCAATGTACTCAATAATGCATTTAATCAATGTCCTAATCCAACTAGGATCCCTCCAGAGGGAAGCCCATGACAATGATTATACTCAATTACCACAATATTTTATGCTAATTTAATATACCATTTTATATATCCATTCAAACTTCAAATAAAAAAGTTATATATTCCTTGAGGAAAAATTATAATAGCAAATGTGTGAAATGCCAGATTGGAAAACAGTTTACTAATGTATGTTAATATATTATTAATCCTGAAAGTAATCATTCCCATTTACAAATGTAATTTAGATTGGCTTCATATTATTTAGAAGAGTAAGAACAGCTATAAGGAAAGACACAATGTGAATTTGAATATAAAGATTCATGGTAAGGGTATGGTATAATTTCATAATTTATACCATGTATATTAGGGCCTGAGAAATCTACACAATATGCTTTGAAAGTCAAATGATTATAGACTTGGATATAAAATGATAATAACTGTATGTTACATGAATAATGCAAGAGTGTACATTGAAACGTTTGCAATAAATTTATCTGAATTGCTTCTGGCAAACGGAGTTTCTTTAAATCCATTCATTTCTCAGGCCAGCCAATGACAACTATATGAAGGTTTCAGTCTGAATCTTCTGCTCACTTTATTCTTTTCATTCATCACAGCTGGATCAACCCGGTCTCAAACTTGAGACCTCCAAATCTAGGAATTCAAAGGCTAAGTAAATGTTTGCATACTCTGTATAATCTCTTCTTGCCTGAAATCAAAGGAGGGAAATGGTTTTAAGGTGATAGAAGAATGTATAAAGAAATTTTGGCCTTCCCGGTCTTGTCTCTCTGGCAATCCATTCTTTAATACCATCCCAGCCTAAATCATGATCTCTTCTACCTGCTTCAGTAGATTTATCACTTGTCAAGGACAAATGAAATTAAAGATAAAAGGTGAAAAGTATGAAACCTACAGAACAAAGAGTTCAACAGCCTTACCTATCATAAAATATTGATTGGTTTGATAATAATTCCATAAAAGTTAGAAAATAGCTATCCTGGATGGAGCCTTCCTGAAGCACAGGACTAAGTTTACAGTGAAGTTGTCTTAAATTGTTTGGGAGAATAGAAGGCTTTTGTGGCAGATGTGTGAACTGCCTATATAACCATTCTCTCTTCCTCCCAGATTCTGTGCTCAGACACCACCAGGAGAAACCTTAATCTCAGAGAAAAGGGGCCCTATTTTGGACCAAGGGAATAGATTTCGATTGTTTTTAAATGAGTCATCATAATCTCACTCCTCTTGGCCAGGGATTGGTCTTAATTAAAGTCAGCTGGGTGGGGCTCCAGGGAAACATTTTGCTCCACTGATAAAAAGCTACAGATATAAATGGTATAACCTTTCACCCTTTTATTTCCATCCACTCTCTGCCTGGAATAGATATGAGGCATCTTGGACCACGGTGTCAATCTTATAACAACAAAGCAAGGAGTGAGAGGAAGAGTCAAGACATCTAGAGGTGCCAGCCTGGATACTGTAGAGCCACAGAACAAATAGCATTAGTGGACCTCCCATATGCGCAACTAATAAATCACTATTTTTTTAGCCATATGTGTTCAAATTTTCTTTTACTTGTAGTTAAAAACTTTCTAACTGATAGACTTTGTAGATTGGGCTTTTTCATTTGAATGATCTGCACTTAAGTTTGAAATAGATATTGCATATTGATCTCCTTATACTGTTCACTTTGGTCAAATCCTTTGTTTCAGAGGTTCACATTGTGATAAGTGATTGTTACAATCTGAAATGTGTACAAAAGTTTGGCAGATAATATAAATAATTGAACTGTATTAGAATAAGAAAATTTTTAAAATGCTGAGTGCCCAGGCTAACTGAAGAGGGAGTGCCCTGTCTCTGGGGGCCAACGTTCACTACGATGAGATGTCTTCCCAAATTTGACAAATCTCCCAATTTTTCAAGAGAATAAAAGAAATATGCGTCTATGTAAAGGCTCCCATTTAAAAAGTGTTGACAAATACTTCTTTCTTGAATTTTTTAAGTCACTATTGGGCCAACTTGGTGATGGTCAACCTAAACGTATTTGTGGGCGAGATTGCTACTTGAGTTAAATTCTTTAAACAAGACGGCCAAGAGAACGTTGCTTTTGACACATCCCACAGAGGCAAAACGATGTAGCATACAGCTTTCTTTTGTTTTCTCTACTTCACAACAATTACATAAATAGATCTTACATTATACCAGGCCATGAGAATTTCAATGGAAAGCCTGAACCAGCTGCAACCCCATATTTAGCTTTTTCACATTCCTTTAAATAAGCTTTAAAGTTTATTCTCATTTCAACTGAAAAGTTGAGAAAGAAAATAGGTCACAGCCTAAGCAGATGGCTACTGAGAACTTCATACAAAAACTGAAAATGGGGGTCAGTTTCTGAATGAGAAAACAGTTAGCAGATATTTTTGTGTCATGAAGTGCAGTGGAGACTCTCTCTGTTTCAATAATGTGCTATGCATCTTCCTGTAAGCATAGTTTTGAGCATATTTTGTAATTATCATAATTCATTATATCTGTCAAGTCTGAAAAATGTTTTAGAGATGCAATAACAATAACAATGTTAAAGGGCTTGGTGTTATGAGAAGTAAAACTTCTAACTGGGCTGAAGAAGCAAATCAGTTATTTTACCCATTGGACTGATATGCATGCAATATATGATAATGAGTTTTCTTTATTTTTCACTCATATTTCACTATCTTATTCAATATACTTCACAACCAGTTAGAGTCTCTGTAAGTAAGTATTTTTATAAGAGCTATTACTGACTATTGCCTACTTAGCATCTATTTTTTAACTTTCATTTTCTTTTCTTTAGAGCATTTTGACTTTCCTTTAGGACACGTGTCTCACCACTTTTGAGTAACTCAAAATATTTGGGTGGGATCGATCTCACCCCATGCTGTAGAGGTAGACTTGATTTGTATATAAAGAGCAGTGGAATCATGCCTTCCCACTGGCTCAGAGATGGGGAGAGACGTAGGAAGGAGGAAAGGATTACAGTTCGGGTACTAGCATACTTGAAGATGGGGTAAGAAGTGTTAGATCCCAGAAGAAGAAACTAACATGTAGAAGGAGTTTCTAACTTAGGGGCCCTGCAGCTTACCTCACAGAAAACAGGTGCCCCATAAACTAAAGAATGAAGCTGTTCAAAGCTGTTCAAGGCCGTCCCAGTGGCCCCTCAAAGGCGGGTAAGGCAAGGACAGAGATGCCTGTAAAAACAAACAACCAAAAAGGCCTGCTCTCCCCAGTTAGATAATGCAGCTGCTTTCATAGAAAGAATATTGTCTCAGAATTCTACCAACTAATCACCCCAAAACTAGATAAGCACTCACCCAATTGAGGCGCAGAACATCACAGCAGACACCCTACCCCACGTGGGTTCCTTTTTTCGTTAAAGAATGCTGCTCTCAGACAGAGAGCAGAAGCCATTATCTTTTTCTTCTTTTCTGCTGGCTCCCACCTACTTTCTTCCTCTAGTAAATCTTAAACTTTATACCTAAACTTTGACTCGCTGCATTGTACGAATTCTTGAATGGCTCTGAACCTAACAAGAAGGAGTATGAATTATGCAGAAATGCACCCCATCTGATATGACTGGAGCACAGACAGTGAAAGAGACAGTGGAGAAAGAAAACTATCAAGAGGTAGGCACAGGTTAGAGCTTGCATATCAGACCTTGTAAAGGTGATCCTAATGGGATGTCATTGGTTGATTTTAAGCAGGTAACTTATATGGTTATATTTGTGTTTTTAAAATCCACTCTGGTTGCTTTTTTGGAGAATGTATGAGAGAACAGAGGTGTTTCCGTGGTTGTAGAGAGACCAGTTAGGAGACTATTGTAGTAAACCTGGTGAAGGACAGCAGAGATTCTGATCACCGTGATGTTGCAGAGGTGGAATTATCAGGCATGATAATTCATGGACAATGGGCAATGGCTTAGTTTCCAGGCTGCTATGACAAATGCCACACAATGGGTTGGCTTAAACAACAGGAATTTGTTGCTCACAATTTCAGAGGCTAGAAGGTTTGCTTCCTCTCGGGGTCTGTAGCATTCTGGCTGGCAGGCAATCCTTGGGTTCTGTGGACTTCTTGCTTCTGGCTCTCTTTCTTTTTTATAAGGTCTCATTAATAGGATTAAGACATATCCTAATTCAGTTCACTACACTATAACTAAAAACAACATCTTCCAAAGGTCTTATTGCAAATGGGTTCACACAGGATTGGGATTAGGATTAAGAACGTTTGCATTCTCCACACCCCCCGGGGTACATAACTCAATCTACCATAGGTGCACAGATGCTTGAACATCTATATGCTGATATAAAGTATCACAGGAGTGGTAGATATGTTTTTAAGATCACCGCGGCAGAAAAGGTCATCTTGAAGTAAGGGCATAAGGAGAGACTGCATGGAAGATAAAATCTTTGGACTAAACAATAAAGCAAAGCACAAGTTTGATAGAGATGAAGGTTAGAGATGCAGCATTTGTGAGCACAGTTAATAGGTTAACTGGGAAGGGTAAAAAGGGTAAGGTGAAGAGTAAGTGTATACATTTGGACAGAGTAAAGAAAACATGTAATGCAACCATGGAAAACAATGTCACGAAGGCACATATTGTTGGCCTTAACACCAGGATAAGTAGTTTGTAGATTACTCAACAGAAGGCATTGGGCCATTTAAGATTTTCAGGAAATCTATTTATCCAAACAAGGCTATGCTTCAGTGTTATGAATCTGGCAGTAGCAGTGACACTGTTTCTGGAGTCACAGCTAAGGAGAAGATTCAAAGGGACCTAACCATGTCCTTGCAGCGAAAATGCAGAAGAAGCATTTGAGGGATTTGTTGATGTCAAAACGCAACTGGATGGGTGATCATGACCATGGTACAGAGCTGACAGAAGTTTCAAGCTTATTTAGTTAGGTGGATGATGATATTGTTAGCAGAAACAGAAATATCAGAACAATCTGCTTTGGACTGTTAATTATAAAAGATAATTAAAAAAATATTTTAAATTTGTGATACAACATCTGTGTCAAATTTCCATAGAACCAAGCAACATCAAATATAACTGAGATGGAATCAAGTGTTATTTTCAAGTGAATGTATAACTGCCTCAAAGTGCACATGTGTTTATATTCTGGACACATCAAACATTGCTGTCATATTTACTGATAGTTCTTTTTATGTGTTTCTTACTGACCTCCCTCCACCCCCACCATTAGATGGTGAATTCATGGAGTCAAGGAACTGTGTCTTCTTCAGAGTCATTCATGTTTGGAATACTAAAGGACCTTGAAATCTGTTGATGATGTACCTAACACCTCTTATACAAGGCCCCTCATTGCATCACTGACATATTCACACTGAGCTTTGAAGAATATCCCTATGCACCCCATCTTTCTATCTGTACCCTGGTTTCCTAACTTGACCGACTCTCTTATAAGACTACCAGCTCCTCCATGTAGGTATTTTCAACACAATGGCAGGAAAAGCTAAAATTTCTGCTGGCTCACTGGAAACTGTCCTTTCAGTCTTTGTTAAGGATACTTTCCCTCCCCTGGTTTGTAATAATAAAAATCTAATGCCCAGAAGGAAATTTGCTTTAAGGATCCCCAAAGACTTAAATATCAAAATTGTGATTATAAAAACACACATACAAAACAAAGGAATCAAATTAGACGCTCATAACCCACAGCACATTTTCTATTATATTTTTCTAAATTCCAGACATTTTTGAGTTGCATTAAATTTTCACTTCTTCTGGTTAATTGATACTTCTTGTTCGTTTTGTTCTAGCTAGCCAAAGTTTGTGCAAAAGTTAAAGTGACATTTTACTCTAGTACTTTTTTAAAGTCTAATTATTAGGTAAAGTACATTTGGAAAATGAAATATAAAATAAATGGATTTTATTCTAACTTAAGCAAAGATGGCAATTCTACTTGAGAAAATTAGCTGAGTGATTTTCCTACATGTAAAGAAATATAAAAATGTCTGCTCTCCTAATATTTTTCCCAAATCAAATTATTTATACGCTATTTTCAGAAAAGTGTATCTGACGTAGGCTTATGAAATGAATTTAGAAACGGCAAAATGAGATAAGGCATTGTGTTTGCTTTTGAATATATGCTACTACTATATCATTGAAGCCTTAAATATTCTTACGCACAAAGGAACTTTTTCAAAGATCTTTAAGTTCTAATGAAAAAGATTTCAGTATTATAACTTTGCAAAAGCAGTCCTCCAAAACAGCTTTATAAGTTGCAGCCAGACAGCTTTTAAAATATTAATTCAAATTATTTAACAAAATGAAAGATGACCTCACTAGGAATTCTACAGTATGTTATCATTCATGTCTTGCTTAGAGTTTTTCTTTAGGGCAAAACTGGGATGGAAATGGATATGGGGTGACATTTGGTGTCAGGGAAAAAGGGTAGTGTGCAGAACTGAAAGTGAGTTAAAGAAAGAACATCAAATTACAAGCTTCTCAAAGGCTGGAGTCATAGCTTCTAAGGCTTTTATATTATTCCTCCTTGGGCTCAGAACACTATAGTTCTATTAGTAGGCATCCAATAATTAATTTTTGAATTAAATTGCATTTGTATATGTGTTGCGGCAATAATGTTGCATGCTGAAAGGGGAGAGCTGGAAAGATCTGTACTTGTTCAACAGTGAAATAGGTAAAAAGTCTTTCTCCCCAAGGTACCTGACATTTTCAGGCTGCCCACTATATCAGACGATTTTGATGGGTCGTCTCAGGGATTTAGATCTGTAGTTCATCAAGCAACACTCCCTGAGGCCTTTACTACCTGCAAAGAAAGAACTGGATGCATGTGATATTGCTGGCATTTGAGGTTTTTCAATTATCAGACTCTTTTTTTTTTTTTTATCTTATCCTTACACCTATATTTTATCAAGACCTTGATTTATCTAACTCATCCTAATGATAACAGAAAATACCTCTTAGTTACCATTACCAGGATGCAGAATAAATGGGGAGTAGGAATGATGAAGGAATAAGAAAGGTAGATATAATGTGGAAAACACAGAAAACAGGAAGGAAGGCAAGTACCTCTCATATTCCACCACAAAGTAACCCCTTTCCTTACAGGTTTGGGTTTATCCATATTAGAGACACCGGAAAAATACAACTGCAGGATGCTTTACCTACATGGGGAAAATACATACATACATACATACGTACATGCATGCATGAATGCATTCATACATACAGATACGCACATACAAATACGTACTTAATATTGGGTTAGAACAGGACTTGACAACCAATTCAATTATTTCCATTTTAACCAAGGGAATGTTCATTTGACTGGAAACTGCCAGCCAGGTAAGCCCTGGCTTTTCGTCCTTGATAGACGTTTTAGTGACCAATTGGGAAGGTATGGAAAGGAACCCAAGTGTGTCACTGCCTCCCAGAAATGGCAAAGCATACAACGAGGTTCCCACATCACAAGGCATACCACCTTAGATCTAAGATGGCCTTTCCTAATTTGGAGGGCTTCTCAGGACTTCCTCTCACCCTTTCCTCCACTCCCAAGTAGGAAGGGCACCGTTGAGGCCAAAGATAGTTTGGAAAGGTCCTGAGGACTCAGTGCGGGGACATGAAGAGAAGGGCATCACGATAACCCACTTCCACTCTGGACCTAAGCTAGAGGGTGGAAAGGTGTCCCTGTGGCTTCCTACTATTGCCCAGCTCTTTAGGGCTGGAGGTGCCCTACAGCAGCAAACAGTCTCTACACAAACAGGTGGCTTTTGCCTGATGTAGAAAACCCATCGACTCTTTAGGGTCCTGCAAGCAATTGAGTTGCGATGCTTTATTTCATCACAATTAACTTTAGATATTGAACATAATTAGTAAGTTGATACATTAAACGTCTTCACATTCATTCCCATACTTCGTCTTCCAACACTCTTCCCACACCGCGTATCTCACTGTTCTGTAAGTTTGCTAAGACCTTTTATGGCAGTTCTTCTGTACGTGTCTTAAAACATATTCCCATTCTTTCTCTCTCTCTCTTTTTTTTTTATCCTGGAAAACTTCTATTCAGTCAACAAGATAAAGTTTTGATGTCTTCTCCTTGGAATTTCTGAGCCTTCTCTGGCTTTCTAAGTCTGGTCCTTGCTCCAATGTATTATAATAATTCTATTTATACAAACTTCTGAAACTAGATTGTGAACTCTTCAAAAGCAAGATGGGAATTATATATAACTAGCTTTTTATTCCTAGTACCTAGCACATTTCCTGACATTTGTTTGAAACTGAATAAGGATGCAATGTTGTTAATCCAATGTAATTAGTACTTGAAAGATATTAAGATGTATGTCTGTTTCTAAGTTGTTTGGAGGGAATAAAAGTTCTCCCTCTCCCACTGATATGGTATATCTTAAAGAAGAATGTGGTGGAAAAGCCTTTTGCATGAGAATAAGGAGATCTTAGATCCAGGTCAAACTCTGCCACTGCTTAGCTTTATGTCATTTGACTTTTCTGGGCCTCAATTTCCTCAGCAATAAATCGGAATGTTCTAAAAGTCCTCTCCTATCATAAAAATGCTGTCATTTCTTGGAAACTATCCCAGAGTAACTTCATTTACTCCAAAGAAAGGGAAAATAAAAAAAAATCTTAGACAACAACATAGACAAACTTTCAGTGCATAAACTTTCTCTTACCTCTATCAAATAGAAAATACAAAACAAAAGAAGCAAAAGGAATATTCTGTAAGGAGGCAGATGGGAGGGGTTTTGGAAACTCTGTATTTTCTCCATGATTTTTCTGTAAACCTACAACTTCTCCAATTTAAAAAAAAAAGTGAAAAAACAAAAACAAAACACACACACACACACACACACACACACACACACACACACACACACACACACACACACAAGAAAGTGTCCCCAGACTACCAAACTAAAACCAGCTTCAACCCCATCATTCTATTCACCTTCCATGGCAGGTGAGAAACATGTTATAGCTCTTTCTATGTTGAGTCCTACCATTTTGGCAGCTTATGCTTGAATGTCACATGCTATCTTGCCCTGAAGGCCTGCAAACTGTAAAAGAACTGGTCTAAATGCCATTGGTCTAATTTGGCATTGATCCTTAAACTGAACCAGACTTGCACTGAGCCAGACTTAAGTCTCAATCATATTCCAATATGTGAGGTTTGTAACCCTGCCCAGGTTGTCTTATATTTTCCATGGACTCTATTTATATTACACTCTCACACCTCATTTTTTGGGGGTGGGTGGGTGGGGCGGGAGGAAAACATGGTTTATTTTCCCAAATCTGCTTCCCTGAAGTGTTTCTCCAATTCAGTTTTATACCCAGGTTCAGAGACAAAGAGAAATAATCATTTAGCTAATATGCAACAAGAGTCTCACACTTCATTTTTAAAGATAAGAATGCTTGGGAATTAACACAAAGTAAAATGGAAACTTAATCTGTGCTTGAAAGGACCTGAACAAATAATAATTGTTCATCTTCCATGTTATCATTCATGAACATCCATACGGAAGGAGATTTAAATGTAGAAATAAGAAATTAAATCAACAACAACAAAAATCCCTCTAATTCAAGAAGTCTGGCTATAATGACAATTTCCTAAGGATTATTTAATATCCTACAAATGAAAAACCATAAAAGAATTTTTCTTATTATTTTTCTTGTGACACATTATTACAAATAGAGTTAAAACACATTTTGTTATTGAATTTGCACTATCCCGCCCCTTTCAGGAAGAAAACAAGCATCTCAGAGTTAGTGTTTTTACAGTTTCCTTTTCTTTCCCCCCTTCTACAGTAAGTGGAAATGCTTTGGAGTTGTTTTTTTCCCCCCAATTAATTTTCTGTTTTGAAGATATAATTGTTAAATAAAACCCCATTTTATATTAATGTGATATGCACAGCAGGCATCAAATCAACAAATGACTACTTTCCCCTCTTGATTCTTGGCAGTTAGATTTTATCTCTCAATTATTTGTTGTAAGGAAGAGGAATAATAACAATTTAATGCTCACTGAAGGTACTGTCTAGATTTATTTACAGTAGGATTCATGTTGTCATATGACTTGAAACTCATGCCTTGTTGTGTTCTTTTATGTAAGAGAAATGTCTCCACCTCACCAAGAATGACTAAGTACCTGCTGCTTTCTACTATTCTGGGCACGAAAGGGAGAATAAATGAAGGGAAAAGAAAACAAAAACAAACACACACACAAGCACAGAGTGTTTGCCCTCAGGGAATTTATATCTGATGGTGGAAATCTGTGGTACAGCAAAGGGTAAGTTTCCAATTACATAGCGCAGAAAAAAGGAGATCAAATATTCATGGAGAAGCTAGCAGTTGGCTGAAATGAATAAACTTCTATATATCTGGCTGCACGTTAACCTGAGAATTTACTACTATCAACACGTTTGTGAGCATCAAATTAGGACTGCCAGCCATCCCCTGCACAAGTTCAATTCAATTTTTTCATTAACATCTGTGACTCTGGGTTGTGCTCCTTTACTGAGCTGCTTATGAGACTGGTCAGAGGTCTTAGTCTTTGACAGGGTGAAGGGCTGAGACTTGGCTCAGATCATATAATTATACTATGGACTGGAATTTTCTGAAGGGCCCAGTTAGTCTTGGCCATCTGACATGACCTCAAAGAAACAGAGATATTGACTGGAAAGGCTTCATTTCCATTTCCCTTCCTCCTCATTATTATGGGCTGTGCTGAGAGCCCCCATCCTGATGCAATGTCTTGACGCATCCCAATACAGTAGTGGGTCAAGGAAGATGAACATCATAGAATAAGTGTTTCCCACCTCATGCCAAATTACCTAAAGGTTAGATAAAATCAAGACAGACATTCATTCCATAAATAGAATATAAAGTTCACATAAACTTTTGAAAAAATAAGTTGCCAGTCAAGATAGTTTGCTATTATAAAGTAGTAATCCTCACAATCTTCCACAATCTTTACAATGGGGACAGGCTGAATCGGTTTGGTTACACAGTCCCTGCAGTCATACAGTCACCACCATTATACTAATTGTAGAGGATTTAGAAAGCCTAATAAGATGTAGACCCTGTAAGCCCTGGTGTCATCTCTTAATGCTCTCATCTCTCTCCCTCTGCTCAAGGCACACAGGACTTCCCTACTGCTCCAAATTTTTCCTCTGGGAAAAGGCCTAGAGAGTTCATCCACCTGAGAAGCTTCTCTCAGAGATGAACATGAGCCTTTTCCCACACCCTGATGTGCCATTTCCTCAGGAATGCCATTGCCAACCACTCCATTGAAAACTGCATCCTTTTTAACGGCATTTCTTCCGATTTAAATTTCTCTGTCCACCACTCAGCTATAAAAAGGAGCAAACTGTTGATATGCGCAACAGCTTGGATGGAACTTAAGGGCATAATACTGAATGGAAAAATAAAAGGCCAATCTCAAAAAGTTATATATTCTATGATTTTATTTATGTAACATTGTTTAAATGATACAAGTATAGAGATGGAGCGTAGTTCTGTGATTGACAGAGACTGGAGGAAATGGAAGAAGTGACTATAAAAAGGGGTAGCAAGAGGGAGTTCTTTTGTGCTGAGAGAAGAGTTTTGATTGTGATTGAGGTGGCAGTTACATGTGACAGAGTCCCACAGTATCATACACAAAGGCATACAAAAAATGAGTATATGCAAAAACTGGTGAAATCTAGCATGTGCTGTTGTCTACTTAATTTTATTGTGCCAAACTATTTCCTGGTTTTGATAATGCACTATTGTTATATAAGATGTCACTACTGGGGGAAGTAGGGTGATAATAGGTACAGGGGACCCCTCTGAATTATTTTGCACCCAGTGTGTCTATAATTAAAAATAAAAGTAAATAAAAATAAAGAGGCAAAATATAGAAATAGAAAATTCTCCCTAGAATTTATTATTGTCCAACATGCTATATAACTTACGCTCTTTATTCTCAATTTCTCTCCACTAGAGTACAAGCTCCCTGTTGGCAAAGGGATTCCTCCTTGTTTTGTTCACTGCTGAATCCATAGCACACAGACCAATACTGCATACATGCAAAGCTCTATAAATAGTTATGGAGTAATTTATGATGAATGAATATAATATTTTACATTAAAAATTATTTTAGCATTGTGAATAATGACCTTTGATCCCCACTGTATTATCTAGCATATATTCATCAAATATCTTGAACATTTATGCATCAGTTTTCTCATCCAATAAATTAATAATGTTTAAAAGGTTAAATTAATAATAATAATAAAAAAACCTACTATGCTATAGCACTAGAAGTGATATTTCAGATAAACTTCCTGGAAAAAAATATAGTAATATGCTTCAATTATCTTTACAAAATTAATTCCTTTTGGCCTAGTGATTTATCTGCTTTGTAGATAGAGATTTAAGTATAAGAATGAGCATCAGAACATTATTTATAATGGGAAAATTTGAAATAACCTAAATGATTAGTAACAGGAAAAGGACTATATATTTCTGGTATACAGTCATTTGGAGCATTTTTCTGAAAACAAACACCTCATTTCATTTCACATAAGAATAACAACTGCTCTAATCCACAACAACTCAATTAAGGTCAGATGTTAAATTTTGAGGTTTATTAACATGACTATCCACAACACCCATTATTTAGAAAAAAGTTTTCTCTCACTGTGTGTACTGCAACAGGTCTGGATTTTGCATTACACCAATAAACACAAACATAATGTGTGTCAGTCATTAGGAAGACTAAGTAAGCATCCTTTTCCCTGTTTTGGTCTCATGGCATTATTGAATCTGCAGACACAGAAATGTATATTATTAATAAAATGCCCTATACCAGGAATGTGTTATTATAAATGATAGGCATATGCATTAAACAAAATGCAATTAAAAAAAAAATCTCTGTGGATAGTGACTACTCCTTAATTCTACATTTGAGAAGAACCGTTAATGACAAAGTGATACCCCTATATTGAAAATTATAAATGTTTTTATCTTCTAAATGTTTTGGGCAGAACTATTTTATAAATAAATAATAAAACATAATGAAACTTGTCAATCATGCATCATTCATACTTTTAAGCACAAAATTATAGGCCAAAAACTGTGTTTTAAGTACAAAATTATATGCAAAAAATATTATTTACCTCTTTATGAAGATCCAAGTTCACACAAAGTTCAGCCAGTTCATATCACTGGCTTTTCATCAGCTGTGTCAATTATCTCTCACTTTGAGATAGGGACCTTGAAAGGGAGTTAAGTAGAAGCAGCAGGCAATTTGTCCCCTCTCCATGAGCAAAAGTTTAGTCCATTTCATTTATTCAAGAAATACACAAATGGCAATATTGTGCAGCCACACTGTTGCAGGCATCCTACTTAGTGTTGGAGATACCACAGAGATTCAGGGCCAGTTAAGGTCTTAAGGATTTCAAGGGCTGTGCCAGTTTGTATCTCTTATGTCCCCCCCAGAAAAAGCCATATTCTTTGATGCAATCTTGTGGGGGCAGACATATTAGTGTTAATTAAGTTGTAACTTACTGATTGACTGCTTCCATGGAGATGTGACTCAATAAACTGTGGGCAAGATCTTAGATTGGATAACTTCCATGGAGGTGTTACCCCACCCATTCAGGGTGCGTCTTAATTAAATCACCGGAGTACTTTAAAAAGAGCCACAAAGACCCAGAAGTTTGCTGTAGCTGAGAGACATATTTTGAAGACAGCTGTTGAAAGATGACATTTGGAGAACACCATTTTGAAATGCAACCTGGGAGCAAGCAGATACCAGCCACATGCCTTCTCACCTAAAAGAGGTTTTCCAGATGCCATTGGCCATCCTTCACTAAAGGTATCCTATTGTTGATGACTTAGCTTGGACACTATTATGGCCTTAAGACTGTAACTCTGTAACCAAATAAATCCCCTTTATAAAAGCCAATCCATTTCTGGTATTTTGCTTAACGGCAACATTAGCAAACCAGAAAAAGGGCACAAAGGGGAAAATGTGTAAAAAATGTAAAATATAATTAACTATAAGCTACACTATGTATAAATAAGCAATAAATATAAAATGTCAGGAACAATGGATTAAATCTCATATCTAAGCAAAATTTTGCTCTTATAAACACAAGTGAAGTTCAAATCTTATGATACTAAGTCCTGGTTATTTTCTAGCTGAAGTCATTTAAAAATGTATTGGAATCACTATTCTAATTATATCCTCTTCTCCCCATTCCCTCTTTTCTTAGCAACACTAAATTCTTTCCACTTGCTTAATTAAGAAATGACTCTAACCTTTTAACAGGTTAACTTACCAACACACAATCTTTTGCTGTTTTTTGTTTCTTAAACAGGCAACATAAAAAAAAAAAAAAAAAAAAAAAACCCACACAAAAGCCAGTAAATGTAAACTCTCGGTAAAATCCGGGAAAAAATTACTTCCAGATTTGTTTCTCTGTGGGCAAATCCTGTTGTTTGCTGAACTTTTCTAATTCTGATAAGAATTATTATTTTTATTATTATTTGAAAGTTTATCCTGTATTTAATACTTTCCAAAAGAAATATGACTGAAAAAAGCAAATTCTACAGTCTTTGGTTGAAATCTGTGGCAAGATTTGTAAAGCAAAAGGCAGGGACTGTATATTCTGCAAGATTTCAAACCTGACATATTAGTTACAGAGTCACAGATTTCTTTCTTCCTATGATTACAGTATGGTGTATTTCATAGGGAAATGAAATTAATGGATTAATGGAAGACATTCAAATTTAACCATCCCAACAGCTCACCCATGTGAGATTTTCTTGCACAATTCTAGACACTCTTGAGAAACTTCTAAAGGAGCAGGCACTCTGCCTCCCACACAGACACCTGTATTGAACAAACACAATTGAAGGAGAGCTCTTCTTTATGAGGGGTGAAAATTCGCTTCCCTGATGACAGTTGAAATCATTGGCCTTAGTTTTACCCTACAGCATATGTCTAATTTCTATTACCTGTAAGAGTCCTTCAATCTTAAAGACAACTGTTTTTCTCCTTATATGTTGCCAAGTTTTCTCTTTCCACAACTACATCTCTAATTCATTCATCAGAATTACTAAATCTTTGTGAATCCCGTCTCCTTCTATATGTACATAGTCTCCAATTGAGTACAGTTTGTGAGCATCTTCCAATCAGCACTTACCAACAATGCAATATTAACTGTGGTGCTCTAGACATGTGTTGAGCGACAGAAATACAAGGCAAGCCTCATGCACCTAATATCAAAATTATTAGTAGTCACAGTAATAAAAAATAAACAGGTGAAATCAACTATTTTATTTAACTATCCAAGACAGCATTTCAACATGTAGAACATGATGCATTATTGATATTCTACATTCTTCTTTTTTTTCTAAGTCTGTGAAATCCAGAGCATGTATTTTACCCTTACAGCACACCTCAATTAGGACTAGCCAGAATTCAAATGCTCAATATCCATATGTGGCTGGTGGCTAGAGTACTGGAGAGCATAATCCTCACTCTCCAATTTTATTAACTCAGCTTAAAATTTAATTGATTAATTTTACTAATTCAGCTTAAAAATACATCAGTATTTTTAATAGTCATGTGACAGCCAAAGTTCATTCTGAGCTTCTGGTCAATAAACATACCTAAATTGGCTTATCAGTTACTATCCCTTCTCCTGTATTTTCAGAACCAGATTTTTATAATGTATATGCTTACGTTCAGGCAACATTATTAAGTTTAATTGTGTTGACTTGGTTCAGCACCCATACCTCTGGCTTACCTCTAATTTTATTCCGCAGTCTACTAAATTACCTCTCCATTCTAACTTGTTCATTCAAAAGTTCGATAAAAATTATTTTATCTATTTATTTAAAACTCTCTTAATCTTACTGAGCAATAAGAGCTTGGGATATATTTGTAGAGACCCTCACACATAATATTAATTAATCACAATTCTCTTTGTATAGCTATGCAGTTGACTTTAAAGATAACTAATTTCACTAGCATTCAGCATAAAATCTCCACCCAACTCTGCGGTCATTACATGAAGTCCTATTCAATGCCTTCACACAATTCAATTCCTTCATTTCAGATCAGTGGTAGCAAAGAGAGCTACCAGTGATCCTCCCCTCACAATTTTCATGTCCTTGTGTAGTTCCCTTCCACCTGCAGTTGCAGCTGGCTCTGTGTAACCAATAGAAACAGAAGTTGTGATAGTGCCTGGGTTCCAAGGCTAGAACAGAAAAGACATTGCAGACTCCACTTTGCCCTCTTGGTTCCTCCATTCTGGAAGAAACCACATGCCATGCCATGAAGATACTTAAGTAGTTCCATGGAGAGGCCAATGTGGGAAAAAAAGAGTGAGGCTCCCAGCTAACTGCCAGCATCAACTTGTCAGCTATGTGAACGAGCCACCTTGGAAGCAGATCCACCTTGAGTTAACAGTAGCCCCAGCCAACATTTGATTGCCATCATATAAGAGACCCCAAGTCGGAACTGCACAGCTGAGCCCTTCCAGAATTCCGGACCCACAGAATCCATGATCTTGATAAAGTAAAATTTTGTATCACTAAATTTTGGAGTAATTACATAGCATTAAGTAACCAGAACAGGATTTTAACATTCAGTATGACTGTATTTTGCTAATATAAACCTTAGTACATACCCAAGTATGTTCTTTGTGGAACTCTATTACCATGAGCTGCTCCATGAAAATAAGTGATACATAAGCAAGTAAGCTTGGGGAGCATTAGATATGCCATCTTCCACTTAGTGAATTATAATACAGTAGCTTACTATATCTCTGAGAAACCTTACAGCAGAAATACTGCTTAACTCTAATCCAACACTTCCCAGATATATGAGGATTCCATATTAAGCCAACTGATATTCTGTAGAATCCCATATGCTGCAGGATGGTTGCCAATTTAAGGGAATAAGATATCTCATCCTCTTAGATACTCATCGGGTGGAAGTAAAGATAAATATCAGACAAAAGCAGGGATCTTTTGAACTAAAGAAGAGTCCACCAGTTTACTATAATCACATATATAAGTATCTAAGAATGTTTGTCCAAAATCTAGCTGATGTCGTAAATATATGCAAAGCATCATTGAAATTTGCCAAATTTAAAGGAGTCAAGAGAAGAAGTAGTTGGGGTCAGTATCTAATAGTTTAAAAGGGATATATATAGCAGCACACTATTTGCAAATAGATCCATGTGATGTCTCCATCACTTTTATTATTATTATCATTATTATTATTATTACCATTAAAAGCCTGACACGGGTGGTAAAGCAGCTCAGATATGTCTCACTAAAGAATTCTGATACCCAGAAACTCCCTTACTATCACCTGATAATATTCTCCTTAATATTTATTATTTCTAGTGTCATTTGGACAGAGTAATGAAGCATTTGCTTGATAGAGAAATTGTGTAACGATTTTAAACATTTAGGGTTGCTTTCTTGATGCTCTAATCTTCAAAATCTGCACTTAAAATAGAGACAGAGCTTGAATCGGGGAGCTTTCAGTGGTAATAAGAGAAGAGAGAGATCAAAATCTGTTAACTAACATCTTGCAGATATTCCTATTGATAATATCTCCTTTTTAAAAGTATTTTTTTATTTCTTTACCTTGGAATAACTGCTAGTATACTATGAAGCAGAAAGTCACACCATGAACTAAAAAGACACTTAAAACCCGTAATTAGGAAACACACATTTACATTACTTTCCAGCAGGCATTTTAGCCATATGTGTCAAGAGGCCTAGCAGAGAAGGTAATCTTTGATGCAATAAGTCCAGTTCCATTGATAGAAGTGGAAATAACCAAAGACATAATTATTATAAATAGGGGTATTATTTAAGCATTGTTTGCTATATCAATAGATTCTAAGAGCTCTAAATATCAAAGAAAATTAACAGGAAGAAATTAAACCATATGAAACTGCTTTGGAGACAGTACAAATTATGTTTTTGGAAATATTCAAGATATAGGGCAATGTCCACGATACAATGTTCTGGATAATAAACTATATTATCTATTCTTACCATTTTGTTTATAAATGTTAAATTTATACATACTTATGACAAAACAGGACTTGGATGAGAAAAACCAATGTATTGTCAGTGGTTTTCTCTAATAGAGGTGATTTAGGCATTTTAATTATCTTTTGCACATTTTTCAGTATTTTCAAATTCTCTATAATAAAGATATATTACTTTCACAATAAAAGAAAATTCTATTTCAAAGCATGTGGATAAATTAATGATACATTGATAGATACATTAATAACTACTATAAAAATGAAAGTTGTAAATACTGGGAAATCAACATTTTCTTGGGTTTTCTTTTTTGTATTTTTTTTTCTGATTTAATCAAGGAAAAAACCTCCTAAATTGACACTTAAAAACTGACACTATTTTTCATGCCTTATATTCTCTCTTCAGTAAAGAAGAGGGTAATTACTAAGCAGCATTAGCATCAGCAGCTTACAAAACTGGGAAGGGGTACATTCCAAGGGCACTGGGGAACGGGAGGCTCTTGCATAGATTCTGAGGCCCACATATTACAAAACAGTTTTCTAGGCTGTACTTTCCCTGAGTTTACCATTAACAAGATTATTTGAAATATTAATGCAACCAAAATGTATGAGTCTTAACCGTTTAGACAATACAATTCCATGACCAGCTCACACAATCCCAGAGACTTTTTAAATATGTGTTTATAGTTATAAAGTGCTGACATTCCACAATTTAATGAGGTAATTCACTAAAGAAGAGTTACTTCTTCAGGCTGTAGCACATGCAGTCATTACTTTTTAGTTAAAATCGATATTTTATGAAATAAATATTAAATAGATATTTATCATAAAGAGGGTCTTGTCTACAGAACTACAGACCCGAAAGGCTGTAAACTGAACTGAATACATCAAACTCTGGAAAATAACAATATTCTTTTGCAGAGCATGAAGTTTGGAGGACAGAAACCAATACAACAGATGTAGCACGTGTATAATTGATTTGTTCCTTCTATTAGACATAATTTAAATGATTCATTAAATTATTACTTTTTTATATTCAGAAAGTGCTTATTCTCATGCAGACTGATGTCTCACTATGCATAAAGGACATATCTAATTATACTGAAACAACAGTAAATTTAAAGTTTCCTACATCAAACATAAGACATACTAACAATGAAGGTGACAATGTAAAATAGTTAACTAGTCCATTTAACAAATATTATTAATCCAAACTAAAGAAAGCTATAAATGAGAATTTGTTACAAAAGGGTTTTCTTAACTATTTGTTTCTACTTCTTTTTCTCTTAAAAAATGTTTATATAGAAAACGTTGCTGGCTTTTCAAAGATGCCTTAAAATGTAACTGCTAAATAATTCAAATGCACCAATACTCCAAGCAAATTAGAATAATACACACAAGGAAATGGGTTTAAATGGTTAAATTCAAACTGTTTATTATACATTATACAGAATAATAGAGAGATAAGTTAGTCTGATATGGGAAATATCAGCATACTAAATGGCATTCTTAACCACAAATATTCTGAAAATCATTATTTTGGAATACTATTTTTCTTCTTTAAAAAGATTTTCAATTTTATAGCACTGAAATGCATTGCTATAATAATAATAATGATTTATTTGGGTATTTTTGAGAAACAATTTCAAGCAGCAGAAACACAAATAAAATGTATAACCACTAAGCCTGGAGAAGTGTAATAAATGCTACCTGAATATTGCAAATAATGATATGCAATGCAACTTCCATTTTTCTTCCAATTAATTAGAATCAAGTTAATAGGATTTCAAATGAATGGGAAGATAATTATGTCAGAGTACAGAATAAATCTACAAAAAATATATAAGAACTTTCTCATAATGGAAGTCTAATCAAAAGACCAAGGGCTTTGGAGATAGAAACATGGGATTTTGAATTCCTGCTGTAAACTCTGAAGCAGGTCCCATGAATAAGTTAGTTAACATCTCTAAATCTTGCTCCCTCTGTAAAACAGGTTATCAGTGGCTAAGGAGGTTTAAATTGGGAGGTTCAAATTTACAAACACATGCAAAACCCATTCCCCTGGCAGAGGCACTATTCCAGTACTCAACTAAGGTCTACTCCCTCATCTACACTCCTCTTTTGAAATAAGTGCCACAGGATAAGCTGGTTAATGGAGGGGGATGAGAGAGATCAGAGGAAGAATCCAACACAAAAATGTAGTATTTATCTATATAGATTTTATGGTCCAATTGAAAGTAGAATGGATAAACTGTGATATACGCAATGGAAAGTTTCATAGTACTGAGAATAAGCATACTATGGATAAAGTTCACAAACTTATAGATCAAAAGAAATTATATACACAAAAGAATACACACTGTCTGATTCCATTTATATAAAGTAAACACACACACACACACACACACACACACACACACACACACACAGAGCACCTAATCTAAGCCAACAAAAGTTGGGATACTGGTTTTTACCTTGTGGTATTGTGGTGGGTAGACTGGAAAGAAGCATGGTAACGTTTTGTTTCCTGATCTGAATGACAGTTACATGGATGTGTTCAGCTTGTAAACATTTGTCAGGCTATCTTCATAACATGTACACTTTCTTGTATGTATGTTATGTTTCAATAAAAATTTTAAATACAAATAACTCAATTTAAAACTCACATATTTTGCTCCAAATTCCATGCATTCTCAACTATTTAAAGCCATCCATGAGTCCAAGTTCAGGAAGGGAAATCTGAACATTAAATCCAGGATCAGTCCTTTTGAAGGCTCCATAATAATCCATGGTATGTATATATCACATTTTATTTATCCATTTACCGGTTGAAGTCATCATGCTGAGTGAAAGTCAAATGTAAAAGGACAAATATTGCATGATGTCACTGATTTAAAAGAATTAGAATAAGCAAACTCAGAGTCAGAATCTAGAGTAGAGGTTACCAGGGGATGGGGTAAGGATAGGGAATGGGTAGTTAAGGCTTAAAATGTACAAATTTCCTATTTGAAATAATGGAAACATTCTGGTATTGGATGGTGGTGATGGTAGTACAAAAATTGAGAATGCAACTATTCCATTGTATCTGAATGTAATTAAAAGGGGGAAATGTCAGATTGTATATATGGGAACAATAAAATATGAAAAAAAAAACATGGAAATACACTACACAGTGAACTTAAGTTAAACTATGGACTATAGCTTACAGCACAACTATAAAAATGGGCTAGCATCAATTGGAAAAAATATTCCACACCAGCGCAAGGTCTTAATAATAGGGTGATAAGAGGGAATCCTGTATTTTATGCATGCTTGTTCTGTAAATCCTCAGCTTCTCTAATAAGGAAAAATAATCCAGGATTGAACTGTTGTGAAACACCAATGGAAAAAATGGTGTATCATCTTCCTTAGATGATATTTACTATAAATATTTGCTCTGTACATGGTTAGGATCTGGCTACTTAGGTCTGTTCTAACATGTAGACTTTGGATTTAAAGAATCAGTTCTTCTAAAACAGTGGTTTTAGATCATGCAGCAAAATCACCTAGAGGGACTGTTCAACCAGATTTCTGGGACCCATCTCTGGATTTTTTGCTTCAAGAAGTCTTGCCTGGGGTCAGAGAAATTACATTTCTATCAATTCCCCAGACCATGCTGATGCTGCTGATGGTACTGGGACTAGACTTTAAGAACCACAGTGACAGAGAAAAACTTTTCAATCCTGAGTTGCTCAGGCAAGTTCTGGAATCTCCTCAGCCTCTGTATTGCCACCAATAATATAAGATTAGTAACAAATTTTATAAAGAGAAGTTTTAAAGATTAAAGTTCTATAAGTACAAACTTTAATGCAATAGTAAAAAAGAATATTAAAAGAATATTAAAAAAGAAGGTATTTTATTCTTATTTCTAGTCTTTCCTGTGTCTGGAGTCCAGAAAGTCTTCAAATATGGAACAGGCCAATTCACTTAAATTCAGTGATCTTCAACACTGGCTGCACATGAGGATCTCCTGGGGGAGTTGCTAAAACTCCAAAGTCTGGGCTGTACCCCAGACCAATTCAATGGGAATTTCTGTAGCATGTGACCAAAGTATGAGGCATTTTTAGAACTCTCCAGGTGTTTGTTCCACAAACACAGACTGAGTGCTTCCCATGTGCCAATCACTGAAGAAAACTACAGACATAAAAATGGATGAAGTGGGACACCTGGGGAGATGGAGGAATAAGAGAGGCAGAGCAAAAGTCTCCCCCATAGAATAACTAGAGAAAAGGCAGAAAACCACTGGGACAGCAATTCCAGGGTATGAGCACCACAGAAGGACCTCTATAACATATAGTGGGGACTTGGTTGAAAGAGTAGAGAGATTATGTCTGAAAGGACAGGGTGAGTTTATTCTATTGGGACTGAAGCTGGGGCTAGCAGCTGCAAGCTGGCCAGCTGAGGGAGGAACTCTCCACTGCCCCACACCCATCTCAGCAATTAGCTGGAGAGATAACCCTTCTCAGCCCTGTGGTCAGGAGCTCACAAGAGGGAATGCAGAAACAAGTGAACCTGTATTGACCACACACAGAAAACTTAGTACATTTACTCTTCCTCCATGGAGGTCCACAATGTGCATGAGCAAGAGGTGGGGATAAGCAAGGGTGCTGCATGGAAAGACCAGGAGACTTTCCCTCACCCCAGAGGCTCATGTTGGACAGTGGGCAGGGACCTTGGGGGCCAACTAGGAGATGGGGCACTTTTGAGCCTACTGAGGGCTTGGAGGGCTGAGACTTGCAGCCCACAGTGGAAGGGAGTCCATTTGGAGGCCTGGGAATCACTAAACCTGCTGTGTCCTTAAGCAGACTCTCTGCCAAACTGCACAAGGCCCACCCCCATAACCAGGATGGGCAGTCACCAGTGCACAAAGAGAACTGCTGTGCTGATTGGATTTCCATCCAGTTTGGATATTGCTCAGCACACAGCTTCAGTCAGAAAAAAGCAAGCTTGAGGGGAAGAGGTGGCACAAGAGCACCATCTGCTGGGAGGACAGGGAAAGTGCACTCAAGCAAGCGGTGCTTCGCTAACTTTTATAAAAATAATCAAATAATCCTGAATTTCCCCAAATAACCTTATTAAAATAAGCAAATGCCCCCAAGTCAACAGAAAATCACAAAGAATAGGAAGGTCTAAGAAGATATGAATAAGCCAAATGACCAAATTAAAAAGCTGGAGGAGACACAGATCTTGGAACAATTAACTACAGAAGTACACACAAATCTCCAAAACAACTTCTATGGGTTGACTAAAGACATAAAGGACATCAAGAAGATTCTAGAAGAGCATAAAGAAGAATTTATAAGAATAAATAGAAAAATAGCAGATCTTATGGAAAAAAGAGACTGTAGATCAAATTAAAAATATATTAGAGATATACAACAGATTTGAAGAGGCAGAAGAAAGAATAAGTGAACTAGAGGATGGAAAAACCGAATGTGAATGCAAAAAATAACAAATGGAGAAGAAACTGAAAAATTTGAAATGGATCTCAGGGAAATGATGGACAACAATATGCACCCAAATATAAGAATCATTTGTGTCCCAGAAGGAGAAGAGAAGAGTCAAGGGCTAGGAAGAGTATTTAAGGAAATAGTTGAGGGAAAACTTCCCAAACCATATAAAAGACATGAATATGCAATTCAAAGATGCCCAATGAACTCCAAATAGAATAAATACAAATAAACACACTCTGAGACATATTCTGATCAGATTGTCAAATACTGAAGGAAGGAAAAAGTCCTGAAAGCAGCAAGAGAAAAGAGTTCTACCACATACAAAGGAAACCACATAAAACTAAATAGTGACTATTCAATGGGCACCATGGAGGCAAGAAGTAAGTGGTATGCCATATTTAAGATCCTGAAAGAGAAGAATTCAGCCAAGAATTTATCCAGCAAAGCTCCCCTTCAAAAGTGAGGAAGAGTTAAAAATTTTCACATACAAACAAATGCTGATGAAATTTATTAGCAAGAAACCTGCCCTGAAAGAAATATTAAAGGAAAGACAACCAGTTGAGGAAAAAAAAAAAAAAAAAGAAGAAGAAGAAAGAAGAGAGAGGTCTGGAAAAGGGCACAGAATTGAAGAATATTGGTAAGTGTAATTTAAAGGGAAAAAAAAAAAAGAGAGAGAGAGAGAGACAGGGAAAAATAGATTTGACAAATAAAAACCAAAGGATAAGATGGTTGGTTGAAGAACTGCCTTTACAGCAATAACTTTCAATATGAATGGATTAAACTCCCTAATTAAAAAATACAGACCAGAAGAATGGATTAAAAAGCATGATCCATTGATATGCTGTTTACAAGAGACTCATCTTAGACCCAGATCTAAGAGACACAAAGAGACTGAAAGTGACAGGATGGAAAAAAAATATATTCCATACAAGATGTAGCCAAAAAAAGCATGGCTAGCTATACTAATATCTAACAAAATACACTTAAATGGAAAGATATCATAGAAGACAAAGAAGGACACCATATATTAATAAAAGGGACAGTCCACCAAGAAGAAATAACAATCATAAATGTTTATGCACCCAATCAAGGAGCTCCAAAGTACATGAGGCAAACATTGGCAAGACTGAAAGAAGCAATAGATGTTTCTACAATACTAGTGGAAGACTTCAATACACCACTCTCTTCTATAAATAGAACTAGATAGAGGTCCAATAAGGAAATTGATAGCCTAAAAAACATGATAAATGAATTAGACTTAACAGATATATATAGATCATTGCATCCCAAATTACCAGGAAACATATTCTTCTCTAGCAGTCATGAAACATTATGCAGGATAGATAATATGCCGGGGCACAAAACAAGACTAAACAAATTTTAAAAGACCAAAATTCTTCAAAGCGCATTTTCCAAACACAGTGGAATGCAGCTAGAAATCAATAACCACCAAAGAAGTGGAACTTTCACAAATATGGGAGGTTAAATAATACAATCCTAAACAATTAGTGGGTCAAAGAAGAAATTGGTAATTATCTAGAAATGAAAGAAAATGAGAACACAACATATCAAAACCTATGGTATGCAGTGAAGGTAGTGCTGAGAGAGAAATTTGTAACTTTAAATGCCTACATTGAAAAGGAAGAAAGAGCTAATACCAAAGACCTAACTGAAGAACTGAAGAAGCTGGAGAATGAACAGCAAACTAACCCTAACGTAAGTAAAAGAAAACAAATAAAAAGGATTAAATCAGAAATAAATGATGTAGAGAAAAAAAACAGAATAAAGAAAAACAAAGTTGGTTCTTTGGGAAGATCAATGAGATTGACAAACCCTTCGCTAGACTGCAAAATCACAAAGGGAGAAGACCCAACTAAACAAAATAATAAATGAGAAGGTGGACATTACTATGGATCCCAAAGAAATTTAAAAAATCATAAGAGGATACAATGAACAACTGTATGCCCACAAACTAGACAATTTAGGTGAAATGGACAATTTCCTGAAAACACACAAACAACCCAGACTGACCCAAGAATCAACAGAAGACTTCAACAAACCAATCACAAGTAAAGAGAACCAATGGGCCATCAAAATTCTTCCTAAAAAAAAAGGCCCAAGGCAAGATGGCTTCACAGGGGAATTTTACCAAACATTCCAAAAAGAACTGGCAACATTCCTACTCAAATTCTTTCAAACATTCGAAGGAAAAAGAACACTACCTTACTCATTTTATGAAGCTAGTATCACTCTAATCCCAAAATCAGATAAATATACTACAAGAAAGGGAACGACAGGCCAATCTCCCTAATGAATATAGATGCAAAAATTCTAAAAAAACAAAAACAAAAAACAAAAAACAAAAACAAAAAACTTGCAAATCAAATACAAAGGTATATTAAAAGAATTATACACCATGACCAAGTGGGGTTCATTCCAGGCATGAAAGAGTGGTTCAACATAAGAAAATCAATGTAATACAACACATAGACAAATCAAAAGGGAAAAATCAGATGATCATCTTGATAGATGCTGAAAAAGCATTCAATAAAAAGCATGTGATAAAAATAATTCAAAAGGTAGAAACTGAAGGAAACTTCTTTAGTATGATAAAGGGCATATATGAAAAACTCACAGCCAGCATGGTAGTCAATGATGAGAGACTGAAAGCCTTCCACTAAAAATCAGGAATGAACAAGGATGTCCACTGTCATCACCATCATTCAACATTGTGCTAGAATTTCTAACCAGAGAATTAGGCAAGAAAAAGAAATAAAAAGCATCCAAATTGGAAAGGAAAAAGCAAATGTGTCATTATTTGCAGATGACATGATCTTGTATTTTGAAAATCCCAAGAAATCTACAAAAAAGCTAACTTGAGCTAAAAAACAAATTCAGCAAAGTAGCAAGACACAAGATCAATGTGCAAAAGTCAGTAATGTTCCTATAAACTACTAGTAATGATCAAACTGAAAAGGCAATCAAGAAAAAATTCCATTCACAATAGCAACTAAAAGAACCAAGTACCTAGGAATAAACTTAACCAAGGGCATAAAGATCTCTAAACATTAAATCACAAAACTTCACTAAAAGAAATCAAGAGGACCTAAACAGGTGGAAAGATATTCCATGTTCATGAACAGGAAGGCTGAACTTCATTAAGAGTCAATTCTATCCAAACTGATCTACATATTCCACACAATTCCCATCAAAATTCCAACAAAATACTTCACAGACTTGGAAAAGCTGGTTATCAAATTTATTTGGAAAGGGGACTCAAATTGCCAAAAACATTCTAAAAAAGAAGAATGAAGTGGGAGGACTTATACTTCCCGACTTGAAAGTATTCTGTAAAGCCACAGAAGTCAAAACAGCATGGTACTGGAACAAAGATAAACATATCGATCAATGGAATTGATTCAAAAGTTTGGAAAAAGACCCCCCAGATCTATGGTCAGCTGATTTTGAGAAGGCCCCCAAATCCACTGAACTGAAACAGAACAGTTTCTTCAACAAATAGGCCTGGGAGAACTGACTATTCCTAGCAAAAAGAATGAAAAAGGACACTTACCTCACACCCTATACAAAAATTAACTCAAAGTGGATCAAAGACAACAATGTAAGAACGAGTACCATAAAACTCCTAGAAGATAATTCAGGGAAATATCTTCAAAACATAGCAATAGGAGGTTGCTTCTTAGACTTTAAACCCAAAGTTCAAGCAATGAAAGAAAAAACAGATAAACGGGAACTCATCAAAATCAAAAGCTTCTGTGCCTCAAAGGACTTTGTCAAAGAAAGTAAAGAGGCAGCCAACACAATGGAAGAAAATATTTGGAAACCATATAACTGATAAGAGACTGATATCCAGCATACATAGAGAGATACTACAACTCAATGATAATAGTACAAACAGCCCAATATAAAATGGCAAAAGATATGAAAAGATGTTTCTCTGAAGAAGAAATATAAATGGCTAAAAAACACGTGAAAAAATGTTCATCTTTACTAGCTATTAGGGAAATGCAAATCAAAACCAAAATGAGGTATCATCTCACACCAACAAGAATGGCTGTCATTAAACAAATGGGAAACAACAAATGCTGGAGAGGATATGGAGAAACTGGAACTCTTATCCACTGCTGGTGGGAATGTATAATGGTATATCTGATGTGGAAGACAGTTTGGCAGTTCCTCAGAAAACTAAATATCTAGTTACCCTACCATCTGGCAGTTCCACTGCTCAGCATACCTAGAAGATCTGAAAACAGTGACATGAACAGACATTTGCACACCAATGTTCATAGCAGCATTATTCACAGTTGCCAAAAGATGGAAACAATCCAAGTGTCCTTCAACGGATGAGTGGATAAATAAAATATGGTCTATACATATGATGGAATATTATGCAGCAGTAAGAAGGTATGAGGTCCTGAAACATGTGACAACATGGATGAACCTTGAAGACATAATGCTTAGTGAAATAATCATACACAAAAGGAGAGATATTGTATGTTATCACTAATATGAACTCCCTGAATAACGTAAAATCAGTGCCTTAAAATACAGAACATAGGGGACCTAGAGATAGACAGAAGCTGGAGAAGGGGGAATGATTACCTAATATGTACAGACCTGTTAATGAGGTTGAACTTAAGTATAGTAATGGACAGGGATGATGATATTTCATTAATAGGATTATAAGTATCAGTGCCATATTGAAGGTGACAGGATTGAAAGGATTTGTCTACAGACATGTATCCCAAAGATTAGTACTACAAATATAAATAAGTGCTTGAATCATCTACTTCTAATATATGACACTGATACAAAGAGTTTACAACAGAGTGGTACATGGGAAAAACTACCTATTGCATACTATGGACTATATTTAATAGGAATACCTTACTAGTACCACACTAATACTAGTAACAAATAATTACGGGTTTGATAAGAGTTTTGGGGTGTTTTGGCTTATGATAATTGTTTAAAACTGAGAGTGATGATGGTTGTACAACTAAATGAAGATAATGTAAGATACTGATAGTTTATCTTGGATGGAATATTTGCTATGTGAAATTAGGGACCCCCTATTTAATATCAGGCCCTAGATCTTGAGGCTTGCTCTTGTGAAATTTATGGCTGTAAAGGGGAGGCTCAGCCTACCTCTAATTATGCTGAAGATTCACTTCTAGAGAACTTCTTTTGTTGCTCAGATGTGGTCTTTCTCTCTCTAAGCCCAACTCTGCAAATAAATTCATTACCCTCCCCACTACATGAGACATGACTCCCAGGGGAGTGAATCTCTCTGGCAAAATGGGACATGACTCCCAGGGAGGAGCCTGGCCCTGGCATCATGAGACTGAGAATGTCTTCTTGACCAAAAAGAGGAAAAGAAATGCAGCAAAATAAGGTTTCAGTGGCTAAGAGATTTCAAATAGTCAAGATGCCATTCTGGAGGTTATTCTTATGCAAGCTTCAGCTAGATATTCCAAATGGCCATAGAATGCCAAGCCCAAAGCAACAATAGTCCCCCAAATCCTAAAGAATACCCAGGTCCCCATTGGAGACTCTATAAAAATTTCACTCACTTAGTTTATTTCTCAGAAACTTAAATCCTCCAGAGTGTTCCTGTGTCAGATAAGTCCCAAAACTCAGAGGCAACAGGTTCTCCAAGATCATCAACCAGATGCATTCCCCTTCACCATAATGTCAACACCCCTTTTCAATATGAACAAGTTAGGGTAGTCACTGTCCAGATATCCCTGAAGATTGAGACAGTAATCAATCCAGAGCAAGGAGTAGGAACATAACAAGATAGGATTTAACAAATTATTATGAATACTGAATCTTTATATAAAGATTTTTTTTTTAGTCTCTTGGGTATTAGAACAGCTAGAAGGAAAAAAAACTGAAATGATATAACTGTAACCTATAACATTCTTTGAAATTTGCTAAATTGTACTTTGAAACTTATCACTTTTCTCTATATATGTTACATTTCAAATTAAAAATGTTATTAAAAAAGGAATGAAGCAACATTGTTTCTTTACTCTAGGGCAACTTTACAGTTTAGTTGAGGGAGTGTACTCATAAATGGATAAGTCAATACCATGGGATAAATATTAAGGCAAAGGTATGAACCAGATGCTGAGGAAGAATAGAGAACAGCCTCCTACCCTCACCTAGCACTTCACAAAATATTGCTAGAGAGTTAGATTTATTAATTCATATAGCAAATATTTTTTGAGAAACACTCAACTAGGCACTCTGCTAGACACAAGTGCTGCTGTGGTAAATTCTACAAGGGAGACATGAAGATCTATGAAACTTAGGATAACAGAATTTGACTAAGTCAGGGAAGTTGGGAAAAGCTTTGAGGAGGGTAAGTTATGATTGAATTGGCATCTGAACAACAGGCAAAAGTCACCAGTATGAAGGAGAGAGCACAGGGCAGGGTATTTTTTTTCCCAGGCAGAGGAACAGTAAAAGCCACAGGATGGGATAGAATATGGTAGTCTGAAGTACTGCAGGAAAGACAACGGGGTGGAGGGCTGAGAGCAAGGTGGGGAGGGGGGTGTCCCGAGAGGTGAGGACGCACAGCCAGGCAGCGCCTCCTAGACTGTATTACGAATATTGATCTTTATCCTAAGGAGCCTTGGGAAGGTTTTAAACAGAGGATGACAATCAAATTTTCTTCTGGAAAACTGTTTAGCTTGAGTGTGAAAAACTGTTTATAAGGAACAAGAGTGATTACAGAAGGACCTGCTAGTGGCCACTGCATCTACCCAAACCAGAGATGACGTAAGCACATTACTCCTATATTTCCAGAATGCTTCATTCATCCTGACTTTCTACATCCCAGGTTCAAGGACACAGATTCAAAAACATAGACAGGAAGATGCTCGTTGTATTGTGGTACAGTAATCAGTATTTCAAAATGTGATGATCCTGAGCAGGAAGAAAAAAACATTTAGTGGTTTCTCTTCCCTCAGCCTATTAATGCAGAAAATGTAGAGTTTATTTTAGAAATGTTTCCCTCAAATATTATTATGTCCTAAAACAGAGTTGGATATAACTCAACAATGCTGGATATTTACAGTAGGGCTCATTATGTTTTTGCCTATTTATTTGGCCTTTGACCATGAGAGTTTAGTATCTTCTGAAAAGGGTCAAAGATTGTCTGCACCCCAGTTCCAACATTTCAGGAATATCAACCTAGATTTCTAGGGTTTACTGGCATCTTTCTCCCTTACAGTAAAGTTGACTCGCTATGCATCTTAGAGCTTTTACCGTACTGTAAGTTTCTTACAGTCAAAAGACATTCATCTTGATCAGTATGCAGATACCTCACTACAAGTATAAATATTCTGAAATCCTTTGGAGCAGAAGAATTAAGATTCAACTTCCTGGCCCACTGTCCAGGGAGCCTGAGATTGGAGTCTTTTGTGGTATCAATGAATGCGTGTTTTAATAAGCATTGCAGGTAGGCTCAAAGGATGAGAAAATTTAATCTGATCAGTAAAGGAAAAACAATTTCTCACTTTGCTGAAATTAACTTTCTGATTTGATAAGAGCACAAATAATTTACTTTGGGGAATACCTTTCATATTATCATATTAGAATTAATCAATAGTCACACATCTCAAGAGCAAAGATTCAGCCCAAGTTTGATAAAAATATTAACAAAGAAATTAATATTATTTAGGCTCCTTTGCAAACTATTAATAAATTATTGGTTTACATATTATGCTATTCATTTATATGCAGCTCCTGGTACAGAATTTTAAAAAAATAGTGTCCATAAACTTATATTAGTAATCATATTTGCTTTTCCACTTTGGGTACTATAATTGCAGATCACTGCAGTGTTTGGTAAACTAGCGCAGTTAACATGGAAAAAGATTAAAAGAAAAAAAAGCAAGATCACACTCTTCAAACTTTAAACACAATGACTGTATAAATTAAAGCTTTTAATAAAGCATTTTGACACTGTAATTTAAGTATTACAGCATTTCAACTGCAATACACAGAGGTATTCTGTTATTGGCTAACAAAAAAATGCATTTTCATCCTACACTAAATAATTGACAGTTTGACACAGACTGAGGATGTTGCTAAGGAAGGAAGAGTAGCTTTCTCAATCTACCCTACCCCCAAAACAGTGCTAGATCCTTTATAGTTGCTCTCCCACTTAATCACAGAAAACCCTTGATGAAGGTTTATTATCATATACTCTTCTCTTTACACCAGTTAATGTATCAAGACACAGAGTTTGAGAAGTATGCATATTTTTTTCCCTTCTTGATAACAACGGGGAAACAAGCTGATGGCATTTGGGGCAACCATGAGCCAAGTCACATCTCTATCTGTTGTTTTTTGTGGCCCTCTTATAATACACCAAAAATGTCCTTCTGGAGGCTTCCCAGGGGACTGGCTATGATTACACTAATTTACATATGAAATGGATCTTTTCTATTATTATTACATTTTAGGAAATAGGTTTAGATCACTCATCACCATAAAAAATAACTGAATGTAAAATCAAATACATATAAAATTAATATGAATAAAAACATACAAAAATAGAGGAAAAAGTAAATTTAGAGATTTATCATATTGGTAGAAAGTTCCTAAGCCTAGAAACGGAAGAAAACAGCAAATTAAGAGGCAGATTTTTTGTCAAAATTAAAACTTTCTCTAAGTCAAAAAGTAAAACCAAAAATTTTTGAAATGTTTAAAGAAAGGACAAGAAAACTAATACTTGAATTATACAAATGAATGTTTAAAAAATACGAAGACTCCAACAGATAAATAGATGGAGAATATAAATGAATCATTTAAAATAAAACTATTAAAACTCACGTATATGTACTGAAAGTATTAGTCTAACTAGTATTTAAATACATATTAAGACAAATATATCTAGACCTAGATATCTAAATAGACATATATATCTTTATAGTTACATGATTAGAAATATATAAATTTATAATATATACAATATGCACACACATACACAATATAATATATGCACATACAGACACACATACATACACATACAGTTTCCTATCAATTCAGCAAATTTATCAGTTTAACAATTACTTTTTCCTTAAGATATTATCTTGTGTTGATGAAGATGGCAATATAATTGGAAATAATATATTGCTTAAGCGACAGTATGAACCAGTGCAACCATTTTGGTAAACAATTTAAAAACATATTCCAGGAATCTTAAAATGTTATACCTGGACCCTTACCTCATACTATAGACAAAAACCCAACTCAAAATGGATCTATCACATAAATATAAGAACTAAAACTATAAAACTCTTAGGAGAGAGGAAAAGAAAAAGAAAAAAAAAAACAACAACAAAAAACTCTTAGGAGAAAACCTAGGGGTAAATCTTCATGACCTTGAATTTGACAATGGATTCCAAGATGTGATACGGAAAGCATGAACACCACAAAAGAAAACAGAAAATTTGGACTTCATCAAAAGCAAACCCTTTTGCTCATTAAAGGACAATATCAAATAGTAAAAGGCCAACCTACAGAATGGGTGAAAATGATTTCAAGCCATATATCAGATATGGGTCCACCTCCCAGAATATATATCTTACAACTCAATAACAAAAAGACAAACAATTAAAGTAAAAATGGGCAAAGAGCTTCAATAGACATTTCTTCAAATGAATATTTTTTAAAATGCTCAATATCATTGTTATTGAGGAAGTGCAAATATACCCCACAGTGAGATCCTACCTCATACCCACAAGAATGTGGGTGAGAATGTACAGAAATCATACATTATGAGTGGGACTATGAAATGGTGCAGTCACTAGAAAAAACAGTTTGGTGGTTCCTCAAAAAGTTAAACACAGTATCATCATATGACCCAACAATCCACTCCTAGGTATACATCCAAAAGAACTGAAAGCACATACTCAAACAAATACTTGTAAACAAATAATATAGTACCACCATTCACAATAGCCAAAAGGTGGAAAGAATCCAAATGTGGAATGCATGAATGGATAACCAAATTGTGGAGCATATATATATATATATATACATATATATACATATATCTACACACACACACACACACACACACACACACACACACACAGATACACACATATACACAACAGACTACTATTCAGCCATAAAAAGAATGCAGTGGTGATACATGCCACAATGTGAATGGACCTCAAAAACTATGCTAACTGAAATAATCCAGATACAAAAGGTCACATATTGTATGAGTCTCTTCGTATGAAATATCCAGAATAGCTAAATTCATAGAGAAAGAAAGCAGATTCATTGGCTACTTAGCTGCTTGGAGAGGAAGGAATGGGGAGTGACTATTGAATGGGTATGGGCTTTTCTTTTTGAATGATTAAAATAATTTGGTACTAGATAGAGGCAGTGGTTGCACATCATTGTGAACTTTGCGAATGTTATAAATGCCACTGAGCTGTGCACTTTAAAGTGGTTTATTTTATATGGATCTCACCTCAATTAAAAAAACAAACAAACAAACAAAAAAAACAGTTAAACCCTTTCTGGGGTTACTGTTACTTCCATGAAGTTCCATGTTGTCTAACCACCTGGGATGTTTTTATTAATCTTTACTTAACTGCTCTTCAAAGCCCAGCACATGGTTCCCCTTCCAAAATCTCATGAACACCTTGAATGTAAATTTCATCTATGTCTTTAATATAACCATTCTTATGGCATACCATGGAGAGCTGTATATAAGTGCTGGATATAAGCATTGTGGACTATATATTTCTACTGGACTATATATTTCTTGAAGGAAACAGTTCCTTCTTGAGGGTACACACACACACACACACCATGTAGAACATCTGGCTTGGAAGTTTGTACCTGATAGATGATGACTAAATAAAATGGATGCATGAATGAAGTGGTATAACATTGTGCATATTCATTTGCTCTTTTTAAATTATCAAAATAATATCTTCTTTTCACTTTTAGGCACTGATATGTCGAGTATTTTTACTTTTCCACAAAGTAAGCAAAAAAAAAAAAAGATATAGGAATATGAAGATTGGTCCACAGATAACATTTCTGTTGTTAATTATATTCTCATATGGTTCTTGACATATTTTGCTAAAATATCCAAAGGAACCATGTTTTAAACTTTGTATTTCACATTCTTCATTTAAAAAGAAACTACTAAATTACCAAGAATTAGCATTAAAAATTAAGATGAAAAGACAACTTCAATTTCTCTGGTTGGAGGAAGGTCAACAGTAAATCTACCTGGGATGAAAAGGCATATCATACTATAATTTTACTTCGCACACATCTCAAATCCCTGAAAGAAACTACTAAAAACAAATAAACATTGCCTGACATGGATAGAGATGCAAAGTCTCCCAAACTAATAACCCTAGTTTCATTAATAATTGGACATCTTTTACCATTTTAAAACATTTTTCTACTATGAATCTTCAAGAATTATAACAGATTGGTGTAAAACATAATAAATAAGGATATAAGTATTAATATTTCTCATCTATCAATCCAGTAACTTACATGAGGCAGAAAATCTCAAAGATTTGGCATAACCTATACATTTGATGAATTTTATGCGAATAGGAAAAAATAAATTGAACCTAATTGGGTGGTACTAGGTCTTCTTTTATTTTAGGAAACTTTCTTCAGCTACATCTTTTATAAAATTAAATTTTTTATTCTGAGATAATTGTAGATTCTCATGCAGATGTAAGAGTTAATATTGAGCAGTCCCATGTATGCTTTATCCAGTTTTCCCCAATGGTAACATCTTTCAAAACAGTATAATATCACAAATAGGATATTCACATTTTTACAGTTAAATAAGAAGATTCCTTTCACCACAAGAATCTCTCATGTTGCCCATAAAATGAAGACTAGCCACACCATTTCCCTTTTCAAGCACTGGCAATCATTTATCCATCACTTCAAGAATATGATATAAATGGACACATACTGCCCTTAACCTTTTGGGATTGGTTTTTTTCACGTGGCATAATTCAGTGTGGATTCAACAAGGTTGTCAATAGCTTGCTCATTTTTATTCGGAGTAGAATATCATGGAATGGACATAACACAGTGTGTTTAGCCTAGCACCCACTGGATGACATCTGAATTGTCTTCAATTTTGAGCTATCACAAATAAAGCTGCTATAAATATTTATATACAGGTTTTTGCATTAATGTACATTTTCACTTCTCCGAGATAAATACCTGGGTGTATAATTGCTGTGTTAGAAGTTAGTTGCCTGATTAGCTACTAATATTTTTTCCGGAGTGTCGTGTCTGTTCCTTATACATTCCCATCAGGAACACAAGAATCATCCAGTGTCCCTGCATGCTTGCCAGGATTTGGAATTTTATTTTATTTTATTTTGTTTTATTTTATTTTAGTCATTTTGATAAGATTGTAGTGATAATCTATCGTGGTTTTAATTTACACTACCTTAATAGCTAATGATGCTGAAAATATTTTCAGGTACTTTTTGGCTATCTGTGCATCTCTACAGTGAAATGCCTTCTCATGTCCTTTGTTTATGTTCTAATTAGGTCATTTCTGTTTTTGCTGTGTTTTGTAATTTGTTTACTGTTTCTGTTGACGATTGAGAATTCTTTATTCTAGATACTAGTCTTTTGTCAGAAAGGTAAATTGAACATATTTTCTCCTAGTGTGTAGCTTGTCTTTTCATCCTCATAACAGGGTCTTTAATATCGAGTAAGTTTTAAATTTTGATGAATTCAATTTATCAATTTTTCCTTCAACAGACTGTGCTTTTGACCTCAGTTTAACAACTTCTGCCTAGCCCTAGATCCCAAAGATTTTTCAACTATTCCTTTTTTCTAGAAGTTTTATTGCTTTACATTCTACATTTCAGTAAGTTTTGATTCATTTTGAGTTTGTATAAGGTGTGAGGCTAGGTCAAAGCCCTTTTTTTTTTAATTTTTTGACTATGGATGTTCAATTTCTCTAGTACCATTTGTTGAAAAGGTAATCTTTCATCCATTAAGTTAGTATTACATCTTGTTCAAAATTCAATTTGGCACTTTTGTGTGCATGCATTCCTGTGTCTCTATTATGTTCCATTGATCTACATGTCTGTTACTCTGCCAGTACTACAGATTCCTAATTACTATAGATACTGAAATCTGATTTAAAAAAAAAGTCACTAACAGTTCAATAGAGCAGTAATTTTAAGTTAAAATTCTTTAGATAAGTAATAGTAAAAAAAGTTTTAGGATATGGTAATATTTTTGTTTACAAAAGTCAATTTTTTCTTACTATTACACATGATTTTCAAAATCTCAGTGAAAGCAGACAGCAGCAAGCAAAAGGTGAAGAAAAAAGATCAATATTTATAATACAAAAAGATGCCTTTCATTGTAATGTCTTTTTACAATGTAAAATATTTATTTTAGATCATAAAAAATATAAACTTCTAAAAATATAGCACAGGTATACCCTAAACGACTGAAACCATCAAACAGCAGGTCTTTTGAACTATGAAATTCCATGTGTTCAAGGGCTTTTGATGCATTGTATGAAACTTCCTGCCTTAAGTCCATAAATTTTTATTGTCTATCCTAAAGCTCATAAAACTTCTTGAATGATTTCCAGTCATTTATTCTCTACAGAAACTTATCTGCTGAATTGCCTTCCATCATGTACTTTACTTTTTAAAAGTACAAAGTATATCTATGTACCAAAACTACTCAACAACCATACATATTGCTCTAATTGTGCTTTAGAGCTGACACGGAATAATGAAACACTAATTGCAATTAGAACATTTAATTTGTTCAGCATTAATTTCTTGTCTTGCCACACTTGCATTATTTTCTACAAGCACAGAACTTATGCTCAAACACCACAATAGAATCTCCACTGACCACAAGCCAATTCATTGTGTCCCCCAGTCCGGCCCCACTATCCACAGCCAGTGGGAAAGTCCCTTATCTATATATACATGAAAAACTCAAGTATATAGTGAGCCTTATCCTGAGAATGTTAGAAAACCCTACCTATTGAAGTTTCTAAACCCTGCTGCACTCCCCTCTGTAAAGAGATAGACTTGGATCAGCCCAAGCACTTGGCAGATAGTCCAAGTTTTTTCACCAGTCAGGGATGGGAGAAAGAGCACTGTCCCCAACCCTGTCTTGTGCAAATCTTGGTCATCAGTGTCCCTCTGCAACTACTGGATATGCCAAATTTACTCTAGGTAGATGGAATGCCAAGGAAAAATATGAACTGCTACTGAATGCATCATACACAAAAAAAGTTTTCTCAAAGAAGACCACTCCTTTACCTGTTTGACATCATATGCCAGAAGAACATATTTTAAATCTGGTGAAACTGAATGCCTTGATGCTTTGAATGTTACCTAGGGGGGAAAAAAAGAAACAATTATCTTAAAACGCTTAATAACACAGAGATTAACACGCATTTGTATACATAAATATCAAAAAAGACACTGATGCTCATCACCACACTGTGGAAATTAACATTTTCATTCCCATCACATATTTGCATGCATATGCACGTATGTGTGATTACACAGAAAGATAAAAAATTTGAAGAGGTCATATTAGACATTTTATTAAAAATTGTTAATATATTTTTCTACAACTCGTACCTTAAAGGTGATGTTAATATTTTTATTATTAAAGAAAAGCAAATGTCAAAGTTTCATTGCACTTAAGTAACAAAAATGCTTTTATATTTATATGTTTAATTAATCAAAAGGAAAATAAATGTTGACACTTTGTAGTGTCACAATATTCTGCATATGTGCTTTTGCTTTCCTACTGGTAGAATATTTACATTAAAAATAACAAAAGCTTACATTAAAGATACTCTATTTCCTTTTTTCAGAAGTTTTATTGAGATATATTCACATACCATACAATCCATACAATGTGTACAATAAATGGCTTTTAATATAATCACAGACTTGTGATATTAATTTTGAACCTTTCCATTATTCCAAAAAGAAAAACCCTATACCCCTTACCAGTAACCTCTCAATCTCTCTATCCTTTCCCAGCCTTACATAACCACCCATCTAATTCTGTCTCTAGAGATTTATTTATATGTATATTTTATACAAATGGAATCATACCATATGTAGTATTCACATCTGGTTTCTCTCAGGATAATTTTTTATTTTTTTTTAATTAGAGAAGTTCTGGGTTTAAATAAAAGTCATGTAAAAATACAGCATTCCCACATACCACCCTATTGTTCACACTTTGCATTGGTGTGGTACCTTTCTTACAATTGATGAAAGAATATTAAAGTATCACTGTTAACTCTTGTCCATAGTTTGTAACAGGTGTATTTTTCCCATACACCCCTTGCAATAGTGACATACCTTTGTTATAATGCATAAAAGAACACTTATATTTGTACTATTAACCATAAGCTTAGTCCACAACAGGATTCACAGTGTTATACAGTCCCATGTTTTATCCTCTAGCTTTCCTTCTAGTAATACACATGACCTTTTAACTATATTCACACACATAATTGAGAACTGTTAACTACATACACAATAATGTGCTACCATCCCTACTATTCCTTTCCAAGCATTTATAATTAACCTGATTAGAAATTCTGTACAAATTAAGCATGAGCTCCCCATTCTATACCCCTATTCTGTTTCCTGGTAATCCATGTTACAGATTCTAACTCTGAGTTTGCTTATAATACTTAGCTAATATCAGTGAGATTATGCAATATTTTTCCTTTTGTGTCTGGCTCATTTTACTCAACATAACAATCTCAAGGTTCATCCATGTTGTTGCATGCATCAGGGCTTCATTCTTTCTTATCTTTGAAGCACAAAAGTTGTTAATTTTGAGGAGGTCCCATTTATCTATTTTTACTTTATCATAGCTTGAGCTTTGGATGTAATGTCTAAGTAACCATTGCTTATCACAAGATCTTGAAGATGCTCCCCTACATTCTCTTCTAGGAATTTTATGGTTCTGGCTCTCACATTGAGGTCTTTGGCCCATTTTGGGTTAATTTTTGTATAAGTTGTGAGATAGAGGTCCTCTTTCATTCTTTTGCATATGGATATCCAGTTCTCCCAGCACCAATTGTTGACAAGACAATTCTGTTCCAGTTGAGTGGAATTGGCAGCCTTGTCAAGGGTCTATTTCTGAAATCTCAGTTTAATTCTCTTGATCAGTCTATTTATCTTTATGCCAGTACCACGCTGTTTGGCCGCTGTAGCTTTCTAATATGCTTTAAAGTCAGAAAGTGCGTGTCCTCCAACTTTGTTCTTCTTTGTCAAGATGTTTTTGGCCATTTGGGACTCCTTACCTTCCAAATAAATTTGAAAACTGACTTTTCCATTTCTGCAAAGTAGGCTGTTGGAATCTTGATTAAGATTGCACTGAATCTGGAAATCAATTTGGGTAGAATTGACGTCTTAATGATATTTAGTCTTCTAATCCACGAACATGGAATGTTCTTCCATTTATTTAGGCCTTTTAAAAAATTTCATTTAGCAATGCTTTGTAGTTTTTTACATACAAGTTCATTACATCTTGGATTAGTTTATTCTTAGATATTTGATTCTTTTAGTTGCTCTTGTAAACGGACTTTTTATTCCTTGATTTCCTCCTCAGATTGTTCATTACTTAGTGTAAAGAAATGCTACTGCTGTTTGCATGTTGATCTTGCACCCTGTAACTTAGCTCAACTCATTTATTAGCTCTAGTAGTTTTGTTGCAGATTATTCAGGACTTTCTAAATATAGGATCATGTCATCTGCAACTAGTGAAAGTTTTACTTCTTCCTTTCCAATTTGAGTGCATTTTATTTCTTTTTCTTGCCTATTTGTTCTATCTAGATCCTCTAGAACAATGCTGAATGACAGTTTTGACAGCAGGCACCCCTGTCTTGTTCTACATCTTAGGGGGGAAACTCAGTGTTTTACCACTGAGTATTATATTTGCTGTGGGTTTTTAATATATTCCCATTACCAAGCTGAGGAGGTTTCCTTCTAGTCCTATCTTTCAAAGTGTTTTAATCAAGAAAGATGCTGGATTTTCTCAAATGCCTTTTCTGCATTGAATTGAAAGGATCATATGTTTTCCCCCTCAATTTGTTAATGTAGTGCATTACATTAACGGATTTTCTTCTGTTGAGTATCTAGGTTAAAACCAACATGATCATGGTGTATAATTCTTTTAATGTGATGTTGGATTCAATTTGCAAGTATTTTCATGAGGAATTTTGCATCTATATTCATTAGATACATCGGTCTATAAATTTCTTTTCTTGTAGTATGTTTACCTGGCTTTGGTATTAAGGTGATTTGAGCTTCATAAAATGAATTAGGAAGCATTTCCTCCCCTTCAATTTTTTGAAGGAGTTTGAGTATGACTGGTATTAACTCTTCTTGGAATGATTGGTAGAATTCACCTGTGAAACCATCTGGTCCTGGGCATTTCCTTTTTGGGAGGTTTTGGATGACTGATTCAATCTCTCATAATTGGTCTGTGCAGGTTTTCTATTTCTTCTAGATTCAGTACAGATTGTTTGTGTGTTTCTAGGAATTTATCCATTTTATCTAGGTACCTAATTTGTTGGCATACAGTTTCATGTTATCCTCTTATGATCTTTTTTTTAAATTTATTTCTGTGGGGTCAGTAGCAATGTCTCTCCTCTCATTTCTGATTTTATTTATTTGTATCTTCTCCCTTTTTCTTTTCTTTTCAGTCTTGCTAAGTGTCAATTTTACTGATCCCTCAAAGAATCAACTTTAGTGTTGCTAATCCTCTCCATTGTTTTTTATTTTAATTTTCAATTTATTTCTGCTCTAATCTTTGTTATTTATTTCCTTCTGCTCACTTTGGGATTAGTTTGCTATTCGTTCTCTAGTTTCTCCAGGTGTTCAGTTAGGTCTTGATTTTAGCTTTTCTTTTTTATTATAGACATTTAGGGCTTTAAATTTCCCTCTCTGCACCGCCTTCACTGAATTCATAAATTTCTATACTTTGGTTTCTCATCTTCATTCATCTTGAGATATTTACTGAATTCTCTTGCACTTTCTTCTCTGACCCACCGGTTGTTTAACAGTGTGTTGTTTAACCTCCATATATTTGTGAATTTTCCAGTTTTCCATCTGTTAATGATTTCCAGCTTCATTTCATTATAGTCAGGGAAATTCTTCATATAATTTCAATTTTAAAATTAATTGGGGTCTGTTTGTAACCCAAAATGTGGTCTATCCCAGAAAAGGATCCATGGGCACTTGAGTAGAATGCAGGATATGTTTGGAGTGTAAAGTTCTGTGTATGTCTGTTAGGTCTAGTTCATTTATCATATTATTAAAGTTTCTGTTTCCTTATTGAACCTCTGTCTTGAGGTCCTATCCATTGATGAGAGGGTTGTATTATAGTCTCCAACTATTACTGTAAATACATCTATTTCTCCCATCAGTTTTGCTAGTATCTGCCTCATGTATAACTCTGGTTAGGTGCACAGACATTTATGATTGTTATTTCTTCTTGGTGGATTGCCCCTCTTACTAATACATAGTGACCTCCTTTGTCTCTTATAACAGTTTTGCATTGAATGTATATTTTGTCTGATATTAACATAGCTACCCTAGATTTTTTGGTTACAGTTTTTGGAATATATTTTTCAACCTTTCATTTTCAATCTATTTGTGTCCTTGGGTCTAAGGTGAGTCTCTCGTAGATAGCATATGAATGGATCACAATTATTTTATCCATCATACCAATCTATGTCTTTTGATTGGGAAGTTTACTCCATTAACATTCAGTGTTTTTACTATAAAGGCAGTACTTACTTCAACCATTTTATCCTTTGGTTTTTTATGTCATCTTTTACTTTTGTCTTCTTTTACCTTTTTGTTACCCTTACTGATAATCTTCATCTCCATACTCTCCTCCAAACTTCTCTCTCTCCTTTCTTTTCCTTTCAGCCTGCAGAACTCCTTTTAGTATTTCTTGTAGGGCAGGTATCTTGTTGACAAATTCTCAGTTTCTGTTTATCCACGAATATTTTGAATTCTCCCTCATTTTTGAAGGACAGCATTGATGGATAATTCTTAGCTAGTAGTTTTTCTCTTCTAGTACTTTAAATATATCATACCATTGCCTTCTCACCTCCATGGTTTCCGATGAGAAATCAGCACTTAATCTTATTGCAGTTCCCTTGTATGTGACAAATTGCTTTTCTCTTGCTGCTTTCAGGATTCCCTCTTTATGTTTTGCATCTGACAATCTGATTAGTATGTGTGTTTGAGTAGGTCTCTCAGGATTTACTCTTTTTGGAGAACATTGCACTTCTTGGACATTTATATTTACATCTTTAATAAGAGTTGGATAATTTTTGGCCATTATTTCCTCAAATATTCTTTCTGCCCCCTTTCCATTCTCTTCTTATTCTGACACATGTTTGCATGCCTCCTGCTGTCATTCACTTTCCTGAGACTCTGCTCATTTTTTTTCCCATTCTTTTCTCTGTTATTTTGCCTGTAAGATTTCGATTGTATTTTAGCTCTGTTTCTTTCTTCTGCCTGCTCAAATCTGTTGTGTCCTTCCAGTGTATTTTCAATCTTTTCTATTGTGACTTTCATTCCCATAAGTTATGTTTCTTTTCATACTTTCAAATCTTCTTTATACTCACCCAGTGTCTTAATATCCTTTATCTCTTTAGTCATACTTTCTTTCATCTCCTTGAATTAATTCAAGAGATTTGTTCGAACATTTTTGATTCTGTGTCTCCTCTGAAGTTTTAAGTTGTTCCTTTGACTGGGCCATATCTTCCTGTTTCTTAGCATGGCTTGCAATTTTTTTTCTGCTGTCTAGGCAGCTTGATGAGTTTACTCTGAAGGTCAGTTTCTCTCTCTTGCCTTGGGTTTTATTTTTGATTGGCTTTGTGTTAAGGCTTTCCTTTCACACTTGATTCTACTTATTGTAGATGTTTAGAATTGCATGTATTTAACTGATCAGATTTTTTTCTGCTCTTCTCTGTCTGATTCTATCTATCTATTCATCTATCTATCTATCTACCTACCTACCTACATATAATCTGATAATTTGACCAAGGTCAATTATTAACAGTATTCCAACATTTGAAATCTTAGTACACAGAAGCTGCAGATATATTGCTCATACAGAAGCAGCAGATAGGTTGAACACACATCAACTTATCACAGCCTGGGTATGTGGTACAATATTTACAATTTCACTATTTGTGCAATTGTTTCTCACCCAAGAGAAAGCTTTCTTTCCTCTGTTCCATCTCTGGAAATCTTGATCTTTTCTTTTGGTTTTTGTTTTGCCTCTACTGGTTGTTTGTTGTTTGTTTGTTTATTACTCTCCTTTCAGTGCGTGTTGGTGCTTTAGCCTGGAGGGCAAGTTCTTGGAGGAGTGTCACCCCAGAGGGTACTTTCCCAAGTCAGTATTTTCCAACCCAAACATGGCCAGGGACCAATGAAGGGAGCGAAGACCAGATTCAAAGAGAACCTGGGGAGAGGTTCAAGAAAGACACCAAAATGCCTTTCTGACGACTCCCCAGAGGTGCACTTTCCTGTCCTGCCCAGCAGACAGCACTCCTAGGCAAACTTCCCCATAGCCCTAAGATCTCCCTTCATCTTTAATCCTCCACCACCTTCATCCCCATGGCAGTGGGGTGGAAACAATGGCTGTGGTGGTCGCTGTCTGGAGTGGGGTAAAACAGTGGTTCAGAGCCAGGACCCAGCAATCTAAATTCACCAATCAATACCCTTGATCGGTACTCAGCCATGCCTCCACTCTTCTTGGACAAGAGGGCTTTTACCTCCTTCTCTGTCTGTAGCAGATAACCAGGGATCTGACTCAAGGCAGTTTGAAAGTGTGGGATGAGTGCCGGCAGCATCCACAGAGTGAGTAGCTCACAATCCTTTACTGCAGTTTCTAAGCCTCTTCATCCCATTCTTCCCTGGATATTGCACAGTGCTCCCCTGGACCTCTGGAACCCCATAACAGTTGTTTCAGACAGTTTCTGCCTGTCACTAGCTGTTTTTGAAGGAGGAGTGAGTCTTGGAGCTCCCTACACTGCCATTTTCCCCAGAAGTCCAAAGACATTCTCCTTAAATGAAATTCCCAGGGTGAAACAGAATGAAATACAAATATATTGCCAATTATATTTGATTAAAAAGAAAATTACACCACCCCTGACTGAATTTGAGCCTGTAATTTAATCATTGAATATCAAAATGTCATAAGGAACTTAAAATACCAATGAAGGAGAAATATATTAAGTTTAGGAAGAAAAGTTTTATGTGAAATAAGGATATTTATCTAACTCATATTTAGAGAAAAGACAAGCAAAAAGAGTTGATACATCAAAACCCTACAATATACAAACAAAAAAATTAAATAAACTGCATGTGAATTTTAAACAAAGTAGAACATCTGCAGGGTACATATAATATTGCACATCTTACATCATGAAGAATTGAAAAATGTAAAGTCAGGTTTTTCTTACTTAGGGATCCTACAAAACCCATGTTTAAAATAAGAAGCTCAGACAAATCAATAGTGGGCAAAATTTGTTCAGTCCTGAGCCACATATATAAGCAATTGGAGTGTAAAGGATAAGATTTGGGGTATTTGCCTGCATTCATCCATCATATATAATCCATGTTTAAGCCACTTTAGAAAATCAAACTGATCATTGGCAAGTCTTCATGTCAAAGGTTTTGGATTTCATATTTTAAAAGATCCATTTCAATAACAATGAAAAAAATGATTATGACAATAATAAAAACAGTAGTGGCTATCATTGATCAATCATTTATCATATGCTGTGGGGTTGCTAAGAACTGTGTATATGTTGTATCTCAAAAGTTATCATGATAGCACTGTGAGATAGAGGATATGAAAGAAGAAATCTTTCTCTTTTCCCCTCCCTTTTTCTCTCTTTCTGTATCTCTCTACTATCTATGGATGGATAGATAGTCTAGATAGACAGTTTAGATAGATAGACAGATAAAAAGATAGATATATGGCCAGATAGATTCAAACACAGATTGATTGATCTATCTATCTATCTATCTATCTATCTATCTATCTATCTATCTATCTATCTATCTATTTACCTACCTACCTACCTATGTATAATCTGATAATTTGACCAAGGTCAATTATTAACAGTATTCCAACATTTGAAATCTTAGTACACAGAAGCTGCAGATATATTGCTCATACAGAAGCAGCAGATAGGTTGAACACACATCAACTTATCATATGTTGAAACTTGTAGAAATTGGTCTGCAGGGGATTTAGGGTAACATTGAGGATACAAGGTTATCTCTCCCAACATTACAACATAAGGAGGAATATTAATATATAAAAATTGGTAAAGAGGGCAATGTCATCATTCCTGTGCTATGGGGATTAGGAAACTCTAATACCACAGTTCTTGAACTTTTCTCAAGGTCACAGACAAGCATATATAACAAGAGAATTCAGGAGGGAGTAGTTTCATAGGCCCTGCATTATCTCACCAGCAAGATTTTTTTTTTTTTTTTTTTGAGGGCTTTCCTGTCTGAAGTCTGAATTATTTAAAGAAAATCTCACCTTCCTCGTCCCCATCCACCCTTGTGTGAATTTTCTTACACAAATTAACTTCACACGTTCACATGTATGCCTGTGCCTCCGGTAACAACATTTTAGTATCTTTTACAGTTCCTACAATTATCCAGTCTGGCACTTTATTAATTATCACCATGCTGCCTCCAGCTCATTATGTAGCACACAAATAGGGAAATTTTCCAAACACCATTTCAGGGTCCCGAGCTTCTGAAACTTCTCTGCATTTAGTGAGCTGTGTGCAGGTCACTGTTGTTGCAAAGAGATGATACACATATCATCTCAGCCAAGAAATCTCAGGCAAATCCCTTTTACCATATCCCTTTAATGTTATCATCCACCACATCTGGGGGATTATTTTTTCGTAGCAGTCAAGGAAACCCCTTGGTCTACCTTGAACCTATATAGACATAGTTCTGGTTGAGTCATAACTTGATATGCCTTTAAACTCTGGGAAGTTTATTCTTGCCAATAATGCTATTAGGTTACCTACATATTTAATAAGTTAATTACTACTGCAATAAAAGGATGCAAAGATGTTTTCTATGTTTTCATTGCCATTTTTGACACCAAGAAAAATGGCATTCGCTAGAATAATTAAACAGAGAAAACAAGATATTTGATCAAGTTGAGAAACAAATGTATGTTTTCAGACAGCTTGGAAAATTTTTTGTGCTATCGCATTTGTGTTTCATTCAGTTCTACCAAAACTCATTCATTGAACATTCACTATATGACAAACACCATGGTAAACACTGAACATGCTACAAAGTTGAGAAACAAAGTGCATGAGGATGTCTTCCAAACCATCTTGGCACCTAAGACAAGCACCATGAATCTCTATAGTTCATGGTAGAGCAAAGATCCAAGCCCCAATGCCTTAGGAACTGGGTAGGTGGTGTAAGAATGAAGCAGTGTGGGTGAGGACTGAGGTCAGATGGAGCCACCAAGCTGTTGAAAGGGGCAGAAGCACCTCAGCTCCAGGTAATCATTGTCTTATATGGAAGTGCTGCTAGTTGTTTATCATTCTAGAAAAATAAAATATTAAATTAATAAATATATGACTAAGTATATATTATGAATAGTTTCTTTCACGGTACAATCATTCATAAATCCATAAAATCAAATAATTCTCTGGCTTGTACACGGACTTCAGTGGGTGGGGGACAAGGGATGGGTCACTATCCAGTTGGAAAGGAGAAAAGGAAGATTGAGAAGAGCTGGTAAAGGAGATGACCAGAGTGTAACCCACGGCATAATGCCAAAGATGGGCCGTTTCCCTCCTGCTTCCAACAACAGGAACACGGAGGAGGAAAAGAGGGTTGTATCTTAATAGCTCTAAACAAAGCTATATTTTGGTTTCTTTTTTGCAGATGTAACTGTATTTGTAATTTTTTATATCAATTCTTTCACTGTGTATTTCTTCTTTTTCTCTTTTCTTACTATATTATTACATATATCTTTTCTTTGATCTCCCATTACTTATTATACACTGCTGAGTTATATTTCAGTGTGATACCCCCAAAACCCATTCTTTGTAAATGCAAGAAATCCTCTCTCTCTGTATATGTGTGTGCATATATATAATATATATATATATATATATATATATATATTTAACCATGCATTCTATTGATGATGGAATATTTTATAAAAGAACCCAAACGCAGGAAGTGCTATGGTGCTACTATGTAGTGTTTAAGACTACTGAATTGGTACCTACTAAACCATGTAGTGCCTCACATATACCTTCACTGTTCAATAAATGTGAATAGCCAAAATAATATGCTATTGATTTGAATCATAGCGCATACTCTAAAACATTTAAAAACAATCTTTATTTTTAAAAGAAAGTGAAAACTAATGAGCAGTGAATTCTATTCATAACTTTCTATAAAAAGGCAGACAAAGTGACTTTGAGGACAAAAATGTCAATATTCCTCAATTCAAAACTTCAATAAATTAGAAAAGCTTTGGCTAGAAAAGGAAGGAATGGGATATTGTAACTTGAGCATTTATGCAAATTATTTCTTTGAAGTTTGGTTTGCTCTGGTCTACTGATTCTTGAAAGTGTCTTACTGCTTTCTAATCATCATATTTCAAATATATTTTTCTCTTAAATGGTGCTGTTACATTCAGGTACAGCTCCTTTAAGTGCATTAGGTAAAGCATATAGAAAGAAACTAAAATTTATGGGGGTCCTAAAAATATGACATTAGGATTTCTGGGCCAGTTTTCCTCATGGTAGCCTTAAATTTATATAATGTATCCAAAATAATCTTGTATTTGAGACAGTAAATGAAGACACTCAGAGCAATTCTCAATACAGTGAATAGTTTGTTATTTTAAATTTAGGACACAAAAACTATTCCCTAGACAAATGCCTGCCTCTTTATCCTGTTTCCATATAAAATAAGATGGGTGAACTAGAGTGAGTCAGTAGTGAATTACTTAAGTTCATTCTTGCTATATCCCACCAGACAAATTTTAGAGAGTATGATTTCATAAACTCAACAATATAGTTATATTTTAAAATAAGATATGCACATTTCAAGAATCTCCATCAGTAACATGATTTTATTTCTGGCACAGACCATAAAGATGACTTCTGAGAGCTTTTCAATTCCCAAATTTTTGAAAAGAAGAGAAAATGCCAAAACCAATATTGTTTGTTAAAAAATTATATTTTTTTTTAAATGGGGGAGTGTTTTCTAAGGATGAGATTTCAAAAGAGAAAGAGTACTTTAAAGAGTAGATCTTGACAGCTGATTGATTCTCTTATAGTGCAAAGGCTCATTTCAAGTTGGTATAACATCATTTATTTAGTATTACCATTAATAATTCCAAGGCATAAGACAGAATATTAGGTGAGTAACTAAGAAGGATCTTTGTGACAGATTTGACTTACTCTGACATATTTCTTAGTAAAACTATATATGATGTCTACTTTCTCCTCTCCATTTTTGACACTGGTTGAAATCATTGTATTAGATAGTATAATACTTAGATTGTTTTCATCTTAATGGTCCTAAGTGCATAGAATTGGACTAATCATAACTTTGGCCTCATGGCATCAAGTCATTCAAAATAGGATCACCAGTTTAAGAAAAAAGAATTACAGGGTGCCTGGTTAAATCTGAATATCAGACCAAGCAGTAAATACATTGCATTAGGCATACCTATCCTAAAGCAATTATTGGCTGCTTATTTGAAGTTCAAAATTAAACAGTATCTTCTATGTTATCTGGCAACCCTACACATTGGTCTTACATGGCTATATTCTAAATGAACATGTATGGCCCCTTCATCCTGCCAGAGAAATAGAACATCCCTGGTAACTTACATCTCCACATGTTCACCTCTAACCTCTCCCCCACCATCCACCATAGAAGGTAACCATTTTCCTGATCTGTGTTTATATAGTCCCTTGGAATTTTTTTTGTTTGTTTGCTTTGTTACAGATAGACATTTGCTTAAACTACATGTTATTTAATCTTTAAAAGAGGCATCAGTCAGCCTGTGATCTTATACTTTCTTATTTCATTCAACACTCTGTTACAGTTTTCATGAACATTTGTATTTAGCTGTGTAGTTCACTTATTTTCTTGGTTATAGGATATTCCAGTTTTTCATGTTATCTTCATGGTTATATGATTTGTCATTCTTTTCATATATAAAAATTTTTGCCCATGGGCACTGGAAAGTTGTTTCCATTTTTGCTACTATAACAATGCTCAATAAATTTTTGTCTTGTTTTCTGATGCACATGTACAACAGTTTGCTTAAGCACATACCTTGGAGGGGTTGGTGGGCTGTAGAGCATGTGAATGTTCTACTTCTCATGATAATGACAAACTGTTACCCAAAGTGAGAACACAAAATACACCCTTACTAGCAACGTGCAAGAGATTCTATTCCTCCATTTCTTTTCTAATAATTGGCAATTTCATTTAAGCTTTGCCAACGTAATAGGTATGAACTAGCAGCTCCATACATTGTAGATAAGCATTTTACTGATTATAAATTATGTTCAGCATCTTTTTTGTCACCAATACTTGTTTATTTTGTGAAAAGTTTGTTCATATATTTTATTAATGTTTCAATTTATTTAGTAAAATTCTTAATATTAATTACATAAATATTTATCAGTTAACTAATACTCTCCAACATGCCTTTATCATTTCCTACTTGGCATTCTCTATCATATCAAAATATCTCTGAACTTTAATTTTACACACGGTTATACTTCTGTATATTCAGAAGATACAATTCATTTGAAAAGCAAAAGAAGAGAAAGGCTCAGGTTCTCAACTTTAAACATTAATATTTCTTGAGTATGGTAACAGGTGGAGCATCACAGCTCATTTTCCAGACTCATAATAATATAAGGATTCTACCATCAATATCCACTTGATAAGCACAGATATCACAAAGAAACTTTCTCTCTTTTCTGTGAAAGCCATGAGCAATAGTAAATGAAAGATCAATTGCACATTTACTCGCCTGGTGGCATAGTGCTTTCCGCTTAGTTGGGGAAAGAACTATGGTCTGTAAAATCAAGTCAAATTCAGTAGAATGGAGCAAGGAACAGTCGGGGACCGTGGCAGCTCAAGATCCAGAGTCCTTGAGCCCTTTAAGTTAGAAGAGGGTTCTTCATTCTTTGTCTCACCAGCACCGTTCCAAACAATGGCTGATCTCCCCAACTATGCTTAAAAGCTGAGCTAGACATTCCCCAGAAACTGAAGGATGGATATAAAAATTTCCAGAGTGAGTTAGTTAGGAGTTGACTTGTCATCTACTAGACTTGCTAATATTTTATAGCCCAAAGCTTAAATATTCATTTATAGCTCTAATATCTTTCTGAAAAGTCTAGAGATAGAGAGCTAAGAACAATAATTTTTGTGCATGTTTTTAAATGTCCATATGGGGATTAGATTAAGCTTAAAGCCTGAAGAAGATGATTTCTTTTTGTGTATTATTATTTTTTGTTTTATTTGAAAAGCAGAGGGAAATAACATTTAAGGGGGTAGGTACATTTCCAATACTTGGGGAAATTCTCTAACTTTTATTAAACAGGTATTTAAAATCAAACGAGTTCATAATGAACATTTACTCAACTCTTTTCATTGTTCCTCCTTCCCTTTTGAACAATCATTCATTCATCCCCTTCTTCATGCCAGTTAATAACAGACATAGGCCCACTAAGAGATTTGAAATACAGAAAATCCTCTTAATAGACTTCCTAAATGGTGCTGAATAAATAATTTCTATGAGAGGCAGACTAAGACACACTTCTAAAGAAATAAATGTTGCTGCACACACATATCATGTGAAAAGTCCCAATTTTAAAGGAACACGCAGAAAAAGAAAAAAACAATTTCCAAAGTACAAATGAAAAGATGATGTTCAATCTCACTCAGTTAAATAACTGCCAATCAAAATAACAATTAAATGTCATTCTTATCAATCAAACTGGTAAGAATTAAGATATCTGACAATACCTAGTGACAATAAAAGTAGGCAAAAAGGTGATATATCTTTGGTGTGCATGAGTAATGCAATTTGACACTGTCTACGAAATTTCAAATGGATAATCCCTTTGATCCAGCTATGAATTTACTGACAAATATTTCTTAAAACTGTTTGCCTATAAACCTGCTTATAATTGTGCCTAAGAGTCTCCCCCTAAGTGTTTCTTTGTTGCTCAGATGTGGCCCTCTCTCTCTTTCTAACTAAGCCACCTCAGCGGGTGAGCTCACTGCCCTCCCCACTATGTGGGACCTGACTCCCAGGGGTGTAAATCTCCCTGCCAACGCAGGATGACTCCCGGGGATGAATCTGGACCCAACATTGTGGGATTGAGAATATCTTCTTGACCAAAAGGGGGATGAGAAATGAAACCAAATAAAGCTTCAGTGGCTGAGAGATTTCAAATGGAGTCGAGAGGTCACTCTGGTGGACATTCTTATGCACTATATGGGTAACGCTTTTTAGGTTTTGATATATAGGAATAGCTAGAAGCAAATACCTGAAACTACCAAACTCCAACCCAGTGGCCTTGACTCTTGAAGATGATTGTATAACAATGTAGATTACAGGGGGTGACAGTGTGGTTGTGGAGCCCTTGTGGATCGCATCCCCTCTGTCCAGTGTGTGGATGGATGGGTGGAGAAATGGGGACAAAAACTAAATGAAAAGTAGGGTGGGATGGAGGGGATGATTTGGTGCTCATTTTTATTTTTTATTCTTGTTCTGATTCTCTCTGGTATCAGTAAAATGTTCGAGGGTGGATTGGGGTGATGAGTGTCCAGGTGTATGGTGATGCTGTGAACAGTTGATTGTGCACCATGGATGGTTGTATGGTATGTGAATATATCTCAATAAAACTGAATTTAAAAAAAATGTTTGCCTAGTATATGTGCAACATGTACATAACAGGGAATTAAAGAAATGATAATACATCATACAAGGAAATTTTATGTAGCTAATAAATAATATTAGAAGAAAAAAAACAAAAGTGCCCCTATAAAAAGATCTACATGTTACATTATTAAGACAATATATAGTATAGATCCTCCCTACTGTTGAAATTAAATATGTGTATTAAATACATATATACGTGTATGTATATACACATATTAGTGTATAATGATTCTGAAATATTTAAATTGTTTATGCCAGACTTTTGAAGATATATACAGAAATATTTCTGAATAATTTTTTTGATACGTAAAAACTGTTTATATGGCTGCCTTCCAAGATGGGTACTGGAAGTAATATGCAGGAAAGCTTTTATTTTCAATACATATATTTCTGTACCAGCTCTGACCACTAGAACTTTATATGATGAGGGAAATGTTCTATATATTATCCAATGTCTCATGAGGGTATTGAGTACTTGAAATGTAGTAAGTAAATAGTCAGCAAAGGAAATTTTAATTTTATATGAATATAATTAATTTGGTAATTTAAATAGCCAAATATAGCCAGTGGCTCTCATATTGGACAGTGTAAAATATTTAAATTTTCTAACCATATGTTTTTATTACCTTGTTTTCAAACATATTAATAGGATAGATTACAAATAATATATGTATTCATAATTATACTATATTTTATTGAAATATAGCTTGAATGTTAATATTTTAAAGGGACATAAATGAAGGACCTGTAAAAGTTGTGTTACACAAAAAAGCTCTAATTAATTCAGAGCTTATAAACATAAATGTTTGTTCTATAACAAGCACTTCCAGTATGTTTTCTTTTTGCTTGTTTTATGTGGTTTCATTGTTATTGTTGTTGTTGTTGAAGGATTACTATAAGGGTGTGGGATTAGTCTGTATATCAATATAACTTAAATCTTTAATATTTATTTATAAGGAACAGGATGTGACTCTAAAATAAAAACCACCATGGTAATGCCTGGATAGGAGTAAAATAAGCTTTCTCATTCTGCATCAAAATGACTTGACTTTTTCTTTGGTAATATATATACATAATACATAGATATAGTACATATATATATAATCATGATATACTTTCTTAAATTATGATGCAGTTTTTCCTTTATCATAGGTACTTTTCCTTCTCTAATGCTTATTAAAATTTTATTTTTGCCTTTTGTGGTTTTTAAATAAACTCATTATTCAAAATCGTCAATGTCCTAACAAAAATGGATTTAGAATATCTGGGTTCTGAAGGACATTTTATAAAGTATTATAAATGAAAGAGAATAAAGTTGAGCTTAACATATGAGACTGAATTAGGCTGGCATAGGTTCATAATGTCAGACCTTAGGGCTGTTAGAAGGTAGATTTGTCCATTGATTAATTGCACTAATAACTGGGGGTTGCAATGATGCAGTTAATACAAGATTGTCTATTACCTTAAAAAACATACACAAAGTATTCAACACAAAATGAGCTAAGTCATACTTTTTCTTCAGACAGATGGAAATGAAATTGTAATTATTATAGCTAGAACACCACTAAAGGTGAGATATGAAATTACAACTACTTATATCATGTTGGTAAATTCCTTAGGCTTCATCCTGCTTTAATTTAAGTAAAACTGAATGGAGCACATAAAATACATGTCAAAACATAAAAAAGGGAAAGAACAAAAAAAATCACGTTGTAATGACTGAAAACTTCTCAAATATGGAGAAAAATAATCTACACATTCAAAACTAAACAAACTCCAAGTAGAAAAAACTCTGAGTAACAAACTCCAACTAGAATAAAAAAGAGCCACAGGAAAGACACATCCTAGCTACATTAACAAAAGTCAAAATCTAAGAGAAAATCTTGAAAAGAGGAAGAGAAAAATGACATTGCATATGAGAGATCAACAAATTAATGGCTTCCTTCTTATTAGAAATCATGGAGGCCAGGAGAGAGAAGAATGACATCTTCATAGAATGAAAAGAAAAAATATCAACCAAATTTTATATATAACTAAGGTCTCCTTCAAAACGAAAGAAATACTAAGACTTTTCTGATATATAAAATCAGAAAACTTGATGCTACCAGACCTACCCTACAAGAAATACTAAAGAGAGTCCTTCAGGTTGAAATGAAAGAATGCTAGACAGTAACTTGAATCCACCCAGTTACTTTAATGAAGAAATTTTTTAAAAACTACCAGAAAAGTAATGACATACGCATTCTGAAAGATACTATAAAAGTATTTCTGTATGTAACCCTTTAGTTCTCCTATGTGCAACTTTATAAAAAAATATAAAACTGTGTTGCTTGAAATAAAATGTATAAAGATGTAATTTATATGACAACAATAGGACAATGGAGGTGGAGGGAATGGAGATGTATTAGAGCAGTTTATGTATGCTACTGAAATCAAGTATCTATTATCTGAACTAGATTTGGTTTAAATTAAAATATTAATTGTAAACCTCAGGATGATGATTAAATAATCAAAATATATTTTAAGAGAGGCAACAAGTGAATTAAAAAGGTATAATAAAAAAATCTATTTTAATAAAGGAAGTCAGGATAAAAAAGAAAACAAAAAAACAAAAAAAAAAAAAAACAGAGGCAAATAAGAGACATAAGCCATACAGAAAAAACAAATGCCAAATAGCAGATATAAGTAGCATAATCTGATTATATGCTCTCTACAAAAGACACACTTTAGATTCAAAGACACAAATTGGTTGGAAATACAAGGAAGAAAAAGGATATTCCACGTAAGCTGTAACCAAAACAAAGCTGGAGTAGCTTTACTAATATCAGACAAAATAGAATCTAAGCAAAAATTATTCATAGATAACAAGATTTTACAATGATAAAAGCACCATTCTAACAGGAATATATATCAAGTATAACATACACACATCTAATATGATAGCCCAAAATACATGACACAAAAATGATAGGATTAAAAGGAGAAATAGACCATTCAATGATAATTGATGAACACTTCAATAGAACAACTAGGCAGAAGATCAAGGCAATATAAGACTTGAATATTAGAAACAAAATTAGATGAAACAGACATCAAGATAACTAGCAAAATACACATTATTATCAGTTGAAGATGGAACATTATCCCGTGTAGACCATATGTTAAGCCATAAAACAAATCTCAATGAATTTTACATGATTGAAATCATGCAAAGTATGTTCTCTGAATACAGTGGAATTAAATCAGAAACAGGAGAATATTTGGGAAATCCACAGATGTGGAAATTCATAAAATAAAAAAAAAAAAAAAAACACAACTCCTAAATAACCTATGTACCAAAGAAAAAATAACCAGGTAAATTAGAAAACACTTTGGAAGAATGGAAATGAAATGACAAATTAATATAGCTTATGGAATGAAGCTAAAATAGGGCTTAGAAAGAAATTTATAGTTGTAAATATTTATATCAAAAAGTATTCAAATAAATAACTTTCTAAGGATGTTAGAAAAAAGAAGAGAAAACTAAATAGAAAGAAAGCAGAAGGAAGAAAATGATAAAGATTGAGTGTAAATTAAATGAAATAGAAAAGAGAAAAAAATTTTTGAAGTTGGTTTGTAGAAAAGAAAAACAAAACTGACAAACCTTTAGCTAAACTGACAAAGTAAAAAAAAATAGAGAGAGAAGACTTAAATGACTAATTATGGCATGAAAGGGGCAGACAGTACTACTCACCTTCTAGAATTAAAAATGATAATGCAGAGATATATGAACAACTGTATGCCAATGAATTAGATAATTGAGATGAAAAGGACAAATTCCTGTATAGATACAAATAACAACTGACTCAAGAAAGAACATATAATCAAAACAGACCTATAACCAATAAAAGGGAATGAATTATTAAAAAAAAAAACACAAAAACCTTCTAGCAAGATAAATCCATGTTCCAAATGGCCTTTCTGGTGAATTCTATCAAAAGTTTAAAGGATTAATATCAAGACTTCACAAACTATTTTTTTTAAATAGAAGAGGAAGGACCACTTCCCAATTCATTCTATGAGGCCAGTATCACACTGACCCCAAAACCAAAGACATCAAAGGAAAAGAAAACTTCATACCAATATCCCTTACAAATATAGACACAGAAATCCTCAACAAAATATTAGCAAACGGAATGCAGCAACATATAAAAAGGTATATACATCACCACCAATTGTGATTTATCAGTGGAATGGCAAGGTTGATTAAATGTCTAAAAAATTCAATGTAATAAACCACATTAACAGAATAAAATATAAAAATTATACAATAATATCAACAGATGTAGAAAAACACATGATAATACTCTACCACTCTTTAATGAGAAAAACACTCAACAAAACAGGAATCAACTTGATAAAGAGTATCCACCACAGTCATTGTTAATATCTTTTAAACAAGAAAAACTGAATTCTTTTCCCTGAAAATCAGGAACAAGACAAGGATCTCTGCTCTTGCCATTTTCATTCAACGTTGTACAGGAGGGTTTACTCAGAGCTAATAAGCAAGAAAAAGAAATAAAAGACATCCGGACTGGAAAAAGAAGAAGTAAAACGATCTCTATTCTCAGATGACATGTTCTTGTAAATAGAAAATCCCATGGACTTGTAAAACATTATATGAATTAATAAATGAAATCAGCAATGTGGCATGACACAAGATCAATAGACATATATCAATTTGTATACAATAGCAATGAACAATCTGAGGATGAAACCATGAAAACAATTACACATACAATAGCAGCAAAAATAGTAAAATGCTTAGTAGTAATTTTAACAAAAATAGTGCAAGATCTGTGCATCAGAAAACAGAAAACATTACTATGAGGAATTCGAGAAGACGTAAATAAATTGGAAGACATCCCATGTCCATGGATCGGAAGACGTAACTTTGTTAAGACAGCAATACTCCACAAATTAATCTTCAAATTCATATGGAAATTCAAGGGACCCAGAACACCCAAAACAATCTTGAAAAAGAATAACACACTTGGAGGATGCACACTTCCTTATTTCAACCTTACTGCAAAGCTACAGTAATCAAGACTGTGTGGTACTTGCATAAAGATAGACATTGATCAACATCACAAAATTGAAAGTTCCAAAATAAATTCCTATGTCCGTTGTCAACTGATTTTTGACAAAGGTTCTGTGACCATCCAATGGGGAAAGAATATTCTTTTCAACAAACGTTTCAGGGACAATGGGATGTCCACATACAAAAGAATTAATTTGACCCCTACCACACACCATACATAAGAATTGGCTCAAAATCAACCACATAATAAAATGTAAGTGTAAAACTATAAAAATCTTGGACAAAAACACAGAAATTAAGCTTTGTGACCCTCATTTAGGCAATGGTTTCTTAGATATGACACCAAAAGCACATAAGCCTAAAGAAAAAATAGAGAAATTAGACTTCACTTTGATTAAACTCTTTTAAGTGTCAAAGTACACCAGCAAAAAAGAAAATATTTCAAATCATATATCTAACAAGGGACTTGTATTTCAAATATATAAAGGACTCTTACAACCAACCCTCCCCCTCAAAGAGTCAAGCAAATCAATTTAAAAAAATGGGAAAAGGATTTGAATAGAAAGTCCTCCAAAGAATATATACAAATTGACAATAAATAAAAATGCCCATCATTAATCAACAGGAAAATGCAAATCAAAGACAAAAGGAGTTACCATTTCACATCATTAGGATGGTTAAAAGCAAATGAGAGAAATGAACAAGTGTTAGCAAGGATATGGAAAAATTGGAATCTTCATACATTACTGGAAGGAATTTAAAATGGTATAGCTTCTTTGGAAAGCAATCTGTGATTCTTCAAACTATTAAACATAGAGCCATCATATATCCAACGAATTCCATGCCTAGGTGTATCTCCCTGAGAAATGAGAACCTGTGTCTACACAAAACTGTACAGAAATGTTCAAAGCAGCAATATTCATAATATCCTTTAGTGAAAACAACTCAAATGGCCCATCAAGTGAAGAATGGATAAGCAAAATATAGTATATGCATAATATGATATTATTTGGCTGTAAAAAGGATGAAGTACTGATACATGAATGAACCTTGAAAATACTGTGCTGAGTGAAAGAAGCAAGCCACAAAAGTAAACATAATGAATAATTCCATTTATAGCAAATGTCAACAATATGAAAATCCATAGAAAAACAAAGTAGATTAGTGGATCTACAAAAGTAGGTTGCCTGGTTCTTGGTGTGTGGGTGGGGGAGCAGTGAGAATGGGGAAGGATTGCTAAGGTTTTTTGGTTTCTTTTTGGGAGTTGTAAATGTTCTAAAATTAGAGTGTGGTAATGGTTGCACAACTTTGTGAATATACTAGAAACTACTGAACTGTACACTGTAAATGCGTGAATGTTATGGCAGGTGAAATATATCTGGATAAAGCTATTTTATAGAGAGAGAAAGAGAGAGGGGAAAGCAAATTAGAAAAAAAATGTAAATTTAGGGTCAGAAAGTATGACCCCAAAATTAATCATACAATTTCCAGTTATTTCCAAGTTATTAAAAGTATGCTTTTAGTTAAGCTCTGAGTTTTCTGTTAGCCAAAAACTAGAAAAAATAATGAATTACCAGAGTCATCTTTTACTTATCACGTGTCAATTAAGAGAAAAACAAATTTTTTTAAACAAAGAGCTAAGAGAAATTTCCTTCAGTATCTAGTAAACAATTAATACATTTGAACATGAAAAGCAGTTTCTTCTTACATTTATATATATATATTTCTCGAACAACATACAAATTAGCAGTGCTTCAAAATTAACAAAGATATGTAGTTAAGAATCAAGTAATTGCTTTCTGTCCTTCAATCTTTACCTAGAGTAAGTATTAGCCATATTCGATAATCAGAGCATTTCCTTCTAACTTGTGATTTTATGGACTCATACCTTTAGTGGGCAAGGAGAATCTTTGTGTGTGTATGTGGGGGGTGGGGGCGAGTTAAGTTACTTCTCTGCAGCTGAATCTAACTTCACATGAGGTCATTACATCTCCTTTTATACTACATTCTCTTTTAGGCCACTTTGAATCAAATATTTATAGAAATGATGCTATGAGAAAAATAAAAATAAGTATGATTAATTCATAAAATGGGTTCTAATTGTCTACTTTGTGTTATGCTGCCACTGCTGTAGGCACTGAAGACACAAAACTGACTAAACCTTGCCCCTTTCTCTTGAGAAATTCACAAGAGTGAGAAATTGATTAAATATAAAAAATTATCATAACAACATTATCAAAAGAAATACAAAATTGGCTTTGAAAAAGTTTGCATATTCCTGGGTTTATAATACAAAAAGGACTTCATTAATCATGCCAAACATCTAACTGACTACTTTTAAATTGTAGTTTTCATTTTAACATTTGAATCAAGGAATTTGACCTAAATATTATTTGAAAGATAGCCCCACGTAGTTCCTAAATAGACCTTGACAGGTATTTCCAGACCTGGTTCTCACCAAGGATTCCCCATCTCAGTGGTTAAACGCCCTATCCATTAAGTCACAACCAAAACTGTACAAACAACCCCTGATGCTGCCTCCTTTTTAACAAGCTCCTACCCACCATATCTATCCTAGAACTTTCTCTTTATTTTACTTCTTATCTTTTCAAATGTGTTCACTTCTCTCAATCTCCACTGTTACTGCTTAGGTCCAGGTTCTCATGATCTCAAGCCTAGTGTACAGCAAATGTCTCTTCATTTGTCCTCTCTTCAACCACATCTCTACATTTTAAGCTAATCTTCATCTTCATAGGAATGGATCTTTGTTTCAGAACGCAGATCTGATCTTTGTGGAAAATCCTCTGCCATGACCTTCATAACCAAGCCCTACCTATTCCTTCAACGTCATCTGATTTTCCTATCCTCATACTACTCCAGTCACATTGGTATTCTTTTTAAAATGTTAAAATGTTAGTAACATTTTAAAAAGGCAAATTAGCAGAATATATCAAAAATTAAATTCTGCACACTCTTGAATCCATCTAACCTACTTCTGGGATCGTCCTGTAGTAACATTTACCCAAGTGAAATGATATATGGGACATACATGTATATTCCAGCTTTAATGGCAATAGAGAAAAATTGATGACAATTAAAATATTCCTTAAAATGGACCAATTAAATAAAAAGTGCCATAGGGGTATACAAAGAAGGTGATAGACCAGTATTTATGGATGTGCATTACTACTGTCAGTAATATATTAGAGAATAAAATTAGTTGCAGAAAATATCTAAAGCATGAACCAATTTTTGTAAAAATTTATGGCTCAAGATCTGGTTACCCCTGGGAGTAATATGGGGAAGAAATAAGTAGGGGGGAGTGAATATTAAGTTTTTATTTTATATAATTTTTTGTACTGTTTGACTTATTCCAATGAGTATGTAAAACTTTCAGAATTTCATGCTTGGTATAGTTTTGTCTTACTAGAATTTTGTTTTCAATAGGCAAGGACATCATTTGTAATTGTTAAAAAAATGATCGTTTTTATAAAGACAAAGGTAATAAATCCACTTTTGTTTTTTTTTTAAAATATTAAATCATGCAATCAAATAACCATAAGTAAAATTGTTTTATTTTACCCCCAGGGGATGGTGTGTTACATCTCTTTGTTCCATGTAAATTTCTTAATTTCATTTAAAGTCTTTTTCCAACCAGACAATGAGAATGCCTCTATTGTCCATTGTATGCAAAACTATGTGTGTGTATACACACACTTCAACTAAATCTAATGTCAAGTCTAACTGGAAAATAATGAAATAGAATTGCCCATTTTAATGTCAAATTTAAAAATTTAGGAGATGGCTGTGATTCCTCTATTCCTGACTGACTCATGGCAATCATCAACAAAGTCCTGTCCACTCTACCTTCAAACCAATTCTGCATCCACCTACTTTTCACCTTCTCCATTAGTACCATCCTAGGTCAAGATTTCCCACTTCTCTTATCTGTACCACTGCAGTAGATTTCAAAGTGATCTCTCCATTTCTACTTTTCATTTCTCACAATGTATTCCTCAGATTCTTCTACAATATGACAGAATGTTCTTTTAAAATATGTCACTTTCTTTTTTCAAAATCTCCCAATTATTGCTCTCAAAACAAAACCTTGACCTACAAAACACACTGTAACCTCTCTTCCACTTATCGCACTGGGTTTATCTTACATCCTTCACACTACCCACTACTTATATAATTTCTGTTAATGGAATAGATCTCTGCAGTTTCCCCCCTAAGTTCTTTGTAAGTGTTATTCTTTCAGTCTGCAAAGCTCTTCACCCTGATCTTGAAATGTTGTCTCCACAGTGGGCTATGCTGATTTTCTGCAAGCCCTTAATACTAGCTGACATTTTCTTGTATTTTTACTACAGCATTTATTTTTTGTCTATAATCACCCACAAAAATGTAAGCCTGTCTTCTTCACCATTGTATTTCCAGAACCTGGGATATTATCTGACACATAGTAGGGGTTCCATAAACTGTTGGCAATGAATTAATGGACTAATAAGACAATGAGTCATTTAAACACGGATGCAGAAACCTTATAAAGATGGTGAGTTAGAAAAATCACTGCAAGGTTTTAAGAGAAGGAAGAACCCCAAATGTAAAGTACATTATTTCAGACAAATTTATTATGGGAGAGAAACAAAGAGAAGTAGAGTGATAATTCACAACAATAGATGCTACATGGTAATGAAACTGTGCATGTGTGTACATGTGTGAGTCCACCAAGGTTGTTTCCTTCTGTTCACACAGGTGGTAATTCCCCAAGAACAGGCAGATGGAAAGAATGACATAGGGGATAGTCACTGAGATATTTAAAATATGCTAAAATCAAATATGGTGAGCTCAGCCACGTTAAAGCAACCAAGACATTCAAACTATATTTTTTATATTTTATTTTTCACATTCATTGTCTAATGCTTTCTTCCTGATGATCTGGTAAGAAAAACAAATATGCATGTCTATGCAGGTGTGTGTATAAACATATGCATATTTGAATCATCATTCCTAAAAGGTTTAAGAAATATATATACACACACACATACTCTCCTTACACATAAAGTATTAAAGAACTGCAACTTATTTTTACATTTCTCTAAAAGGGATTTGAATGCAATGATCAAATAGGTATATTAGAATGAACACTGGACTAGGAGACAAGAATTCTGTATTCTAACCTGAATAGTATACTAGATGTATATACTTAAGTAAGGCCTTTTATTTCTCTGGGTTTCAGTTTTTGTTTTTGTTTTAATTTCAGTTGAAGCAGCAGACAGGAAAAATGCAATCCAGCTCTATAATGTGCTGCTATAATCATTTGAAGTTTCTCAGAATTTGAACTTACTTGAATGCTCACATCTATTCCAAAAGCAAACTATAATATCAATTTTATATATTTGCATTTTACTATTAAAATATCTGTAATCTATAGTGTATATGGATTAAGAAAGTTCTCACTAATGCATGGTGCTACAAAACAACAAGGTCATTCTGAAATGCCAAGAGGACAAAAAAAAAAAAAAAGATTTAACTATGTCATCTGCTTGAAAACCTTCAAAGATCTCTTGAAAACATGCTTTACTCAAATTCCATCATAAATTAATAGAAGAATCTGGGGTAGATTATAAATATAAATATATTTTTCCCCCTAACTGGCTGTCCACAACTAAAAGAGAGCCAAATAAAAAACTATTCAGAAAGAAAATGTAAGGCAGAAATATCCATCAGATATTCAAGGGCATGTAACCAGAGCTTTAAATTGTTCAAAATGTACCCATCACCCTTGGATATAATTCAGGATACTGACCTCTCAGAAAGCCAAACTCGAAAACAATTGAGATTAATTACAATAAATCTGACTGCCTGTTAGTACCAGCATTCTATCTCACACACACTGAGGCAATTTATACCTTCAGCTCCAAAGAGAATAAATGAAAATCTGCAAAGAAGTAAATACTAGAATTGTAATCATTTCACTGCACATATCTAGGAGAATATATTCAGCAAAAACGAACATAGAAAGTTCACATGATTAAACAAGTGATATCCAATATGAAAAATGATATTTATGTCATTTTATTCTTGTCCAAGAGAGCCTTTTAGACATACAGCAGTTAGGTAATTTTGGTATCTGTCAGTGACTCACTAGAGAATATGCATAATGATTAAATATAACTGAAGATGTAGTTTTATTAGTAACAACACTATTAAGAATAAAAATTATTTTACCAGGTAAGAGACTTTGTTCCAGTGAATACACTTCTTAGTAGTATCTGGTTCTTAGTACATTTTGCAGGGGTAATTTAGGGTGAAGCATATTATGAGGTGGTCCATTTGAGCCCTTTTCTCATCTAAGGGGAAATGTATGAAAAGTTGTATGGAACCACTGGGTAATCATGTCACTCTTGCAAATGCATGGACACAATGAGATTATCTTCTCTTACACTCTAAATTAAATTTACATCTGAGTAGAGTTCCAGGGTGAAGAGCAGAACTTTTCTTTTTGTTTTCTGTTTTTATGACTATCACTTTTAAAACTATATTGGAAAGCATTTCCACAATCAAATAACTTACAGACATTTTTGAACAAGCTGAATATTTATGGATTGGGAAAGGTAGAGTCATTTTCTTCTTTCCTAAATGAATAACTATCAAATAAATAATCTTTGCTTGAAAATGTATTAATCCATTTTTATTTGCCTGAACGTGCATAGATGGTAATAAAGTGAGATCCTACTTTTATAACTGGGAGTTGGAAACATCTAAACGATCCATGTAAATATAATAATCATTTTCAAAATGAATAGTGTGTATGTATAAAGGACCTAACATTTTTAGGAGTAAAGTGGATAATGAAAATGAGAGAAGTATGAAGATATCCAACAATAAGGAGTGATGATTTCTATGGTGAAGGGGATAGAAATGCCACATCCAAAGACAATTAAATTCAGTTTTTCTTAAAAATGGTACACCAATGGAAATAATTATGATGGCTGAATTCCCTAATGGCCATTAGTTTTTCCCTCTCTAATTTAAAGAGGAACAACTGCTTCCTGGTCAAAAAAAAGTTGACAATAGCCAAATTAGTGATATTAACTTACATGAACAAAGAAAGTCTCTATTAGAGGTTTCCCCAAGGAGATAAGAAAACTGGGGTCATGTTTTAGCCTGTTCTCTGGAATATCCAAAAGAGATGAAGCCAAGAGCAACTTATTCTACTCATGCATGCTGGTCTTCTTTGCAGACACTTAAAAAGAAAAGTGTCCCAGGATAACAAAGCTGGAAGCCATGAGCTAAGACGTCCTTTACAATTACCCATTTAAAATTTTGATCTCACCTTGAAAATACTTTTTTTTGGATCACTCTATGATTTCATTGCTATCTTGGTCTGGAAGAGGGGGTAGCAATCTTGGCATTCTTGATATTTTGAGCCAGATAAATTATTATAGGATCTCCTCTGCATTGTAGGATATTTAACATCATCCTTGACCTCTACACATCAGAGTCCAGTACCAACTGTCACCCATACTCCCCCTCTAGCCACAACAATCAAAAATGCCTCCAGATATTGCCAAATGTCCTCTGGAGAGTAAAATTATCCCCAGTTGAGAACAACTGGTCTAAAAAGAGAAAGAAACTGTGCAGACACATGCATGGGAAGATTTATTGGTGCATGGTTTCTATAACTTAACTGTCAATCAATATGGGGATACCAACCTGTACCACTAAGTTCAGATCTTAAACAATGACAAATTCTCCAAGTTTAAAGCCAGCATATTGAGGCCACAAGGCCAATCAAAATTTTCTGATAACCTTTCTTCAATTAAAACTTTAAGGGGTGAAATTTGGGGCACCTTTATCCAACAATTCTTTGCTTGTGCTGCTGTATTTTTCCCCACATGGGGCACTTACTTCCTCAAGCATGAAGCAGAAAATACATTCCTTGATTTCATGGTGATACAAAGAATTGCGTCTATTCCTCCTCCTCCAGTGCCACAACAAACAAAACAAAAAAATAATACGACAGCATTCAAGCCAACTGGTTCTATCTCTACATGGTAGGGTAATACATACTCCCCAGTACCAGTCAAGTCTACTCTTTTGTAGTGGCCCATAAATAGACAGTTGGACCACAAGATATGCAGACAACATTTCCCTTGGTATCATTCTGCTGCTATGTATGAATTTCATTTATCTGTTTTAGGCTGTTTTGATAGTATGTTGTGGGGACCCAGGACCCTGGCCCCCTTCCCTCCATAGTGAAAGTGAATTATTGCACATAGCTGCCTACTTGACCAGGACAGACTTTAAAGGTCACGGACCTCCTCAGCTGGGGGAAGAATGTACAAGTGGTATCACAAAGCATTAAAACTTCCCTCCTCTGATCACTGTTGATAACAAATCTCCACACTGCTGTACACAAGACCCTGTTCTCACGCCCTATGGAATGCCTTTGTCTGAACCCTTATAAACCACCCCCTGGTGCCCCCCACACTTTGTGGAGTGCTAACTTCCATCTTTCCCGGGCAGCTGCTGCTGCGGAACCATCTCTCCTGTCTCTAAGTCCCATTAAACTCATGTCTAACTCAGTACCTGGTGTGTTCTTCAGTCTTGGGACTGAGCTGGGTTGGAACATATGTATTTAAAAGCATACAGATTTTCAAAATAAAAGAGATTTAAGATTCTTATCTATTATTTATGCCTATCCATATTGTAAGAGCTCATTTTTATTTTTAAACTTCAACAGTCTTAGAACACATGGCGAGGCCTGATGGTTCCAACTGCTTTCTAGTTTCAAAGAGCAATTCAATAGAACAATTTATGGTTGTCGGTGTTTTCTGCCAAGACTACTGGTGATATTCAAATTGTTGACAGAAGAAAGAATACAACTACTGTTTAGGAAAAAAAAAATTCCTCATTGTATCATATTGAGTGAGCTTTTATTTGAAATAGCCCTAGCTTTAGGAGATAACATTTCCAAGCACTTTGAAATGATTAAGAGCAGTTTGGGGGCTAAATCACTTCTTTCCCATAACTTTTCCTCATAAACTTATATGCCCTTTAATTTCTTCCTTCATTAGAAATCCACATATCTTCAGTCCAAAAGAATGCCTTAAGCCAATTATTTGAGGCAAATTAGTTACTTTTGTTTTATTTTGGACAGCTATGCCCAATATTATTGCCAGTCACAGAGTCTGCAGTTCATAATTGCATACCTAAAAGTGCCCAACAATTATAATTTAAATGTGTTTAGACCTGGAAATGACAATGTGATTTTAAATTATTTTAATAGGCTAACCCTGCCTTAAACCATGGACTACTGTTAATAGCACAATTATAAAAATGTGCTATCATCAATTGTAACAAATGTTCCACAACAATGCAAAGTGTTAATAATAGAGTGGTATAAGGGAACCCTGTATTTTATGCATGATTGTTCTATGAACTCATAACTTCTCTAATAAAGAAAAAAAATAAATTGGGATCCTATGTTAACATAATGTTTCTTATTAAACAACAGGCCATTCTGTTATCATGTTTTTATCAACTCTACATTTATTTTCTCAATTAACTTGGCAGACTTCTATTACAAAGCTTTGCATAGTGAACTGATTCTATTAGATCTATGATTACAATTAAAATGTTGATAATTGATTAACAAATAAACTATAGTGTGAATAGAATTCCTATGTGTTAAGAGATTTTTCAACAGAATAGCCTGGGAGAGAGAGTAAATCTAGACTTGAGCCTAATGTAAGCTGTAAACCCAATTGTATTTAATAAATGCTATTTTGGAGTTGAGAGAAAATTATTGAGTTCTTCTGAAATTGGCTGGAATCATGGTGATCTGTATTTTTGTTGGCAGTTACTGGGTTAACTTTGGTCGTAAATACATACGAACCTCCACTCCTCTAACCCTTGCTGAATTCTGACCCCTCCATGACCCATAAATTCTTTACTAAGCTGTAGTATGAGAAATGTGTCTTTAGAGTGGCTATAAATCTTAGAAGAGTAGTAAATTGGAATATTTTCTAAAAATGACTCTTGTAATTAAGAGTAATGGTCAACATAGAGGAGAATAGAAATAGAACTCAAGGTTATTCTAAAAATATTAAACACACAAGCACAAAAGTAAAAAAATAAAACATCAATCTGCACATGGAGAAATCTAGAATGAGACGACCTGGGGATGGTGTCTAGTACAAAAGGAAGAATTGGGATAATAGAATAATAACCAACATGTATGTTTGTTTTTATTTCTTTTTTCACAGATACAAAAAAAAACAAATAGTGAGAAAACACTGAAAAAAATACATAATTAGTAACTAGAGGGAAGATCTCAGTAACCTGTGTAAGGGAGTGATCCATAAAGAAGCGACCTAGCTGAATATTCATTGACTGAGTATCTACACCTAACCAAATATTTGGCTATCTGAGGCATTTACTCCCCATCAGAAAATTTTACTTTGATAAAGGGAACAAAAAATTTTAAAAATGCATTTATGTTTTGCTGCCCAAACTAATTTCATCCACAAATCAATCCACATTGACCTTAATCGATAAGCAATTAGCACACCCTCCCATCACTACCAATTCCTGTTTTCTGCCTCCTACCATTTCCTCCTATCAAGGGATTCTTTTCTATTGATTTCAACATCTCTTAGTGATTCCCAGACCTTTCCCTAGTATCTCAGTGGAACATTCCATTAACAGATAATAAATACTGGTCTACACTTACGATGTTTAGGTTCATGTGTCAATTTGGCAAGGTGATGTTGCCCAGGTGTCTGGTCAAGCAAACATTGCCCTAACCATCACTGCAAGGACATTTTTGGCTGGTTGATAAACCAGAAGGCTGGTTTATTAAATCATCACTCAATTGATTACATCTGTGGCTGATAACATGCATGAAGGAAGTGTCTTCAGCAATGAGAAAATTCAATCAGCTGGATTTAATCCAATCGGGAGAAGACTTTTAAGGGAGAAGAGAGAGAACATTCACTTCTTCTTCAGTCAGCCAGCCTCTCCTGGGGAATTCACTGAAGATACTCATCAGAGTGCCAGGTCACAGCCTACCCTACGGAATTTCTCTTCTTCAGCTAGCCAGCCTCTCCTGAGAAGTTGATTGAAGATCTTCATCGGAACTGCCAGCTTGCTGCCTGCCCTATGGAATTTGGACTCGTGCACCCCCACAGTTGCATAAGATATTTTTATAAAATCTCATATTTACAGATATCTTCTGCTGATTCTGTTTCCCTACAGAACCCTGATCAATACAATACTGTTTATTAAAATGTTCATGAGGGTTAGTACTACCTCCCCAAAGGACATCCATATTCTTAGAAAGAAATATGCCTTACATTTCCTCAACATGCCAATATGCTAGAAAAGCTACATCTAAGATAGCTGTTCCTAAGATATCTATGATTTAACTGATTAGTTTAAAAAATATCAGTATTCTCTATTAATGACCTAACCATTAATGTATATCAACTGATCGGTAGCATTTAGCCTAATGGATCTATATATATATATATACCCATTTCTTGATTTCAATGACCATTTTATTCCTAATACAAAAAAAACAACCTACTAAATAGAAGGCTCCCAGTCCATCTCTTTCACGTGGCCCTCCTATAATAAACATGAAAATAAAATATGTATTCCAAATGTACAAGTAAGAATAAATAAAATAATGTAGTCAATTAATTTACTCATTGTTTTACTTTATGCAGTAGCTCCTCTAAGGCACTGTATTATGTTTCATCAGTATCATATGAACTCACCTAATAGGCAATATACTGGACCTTTGATTACATTAAAATGAGTAAATAACTGTGCACTATTTTTCAGTGGTGTTTGATAGCTGGATTCTGAACATGGTCACTTCCTCACTGTGTAATCATAGCTCAATCTAACCTTAAGGAGTTCTGAGTCTCAAATGTGATTACTATGAATGAAACAGTCTACATTATTTTGGTTTTAGTTTCCTAACTGCTAAATCAAATAGCATACAATGTGTTGGCTTAAACCCATTTATTGTCTCATGGTTTCAGAGGCTAGAAGTCCTGGTTCTTCCCAGGTTTGGTATCTTCTGGCTGGCCAGCATTCTTTGGGGCTCCTGGCTCTTCTGTCACATGGAAATGCACATGGCAGTGTCTTCAACTTTCTCTTCCAGGTTCTTTTTTGTTTTGCTCCTTCCATGCCTTCTCTCTCCATCTGACTTTCACTCTGGTTATGCAAGACTCCAGTATTCTGGATTAAACCCCCAACTGATTCAATTAGGTCAGACCTTATCTGAAGTAACATCATGAAGAAATCTTACTTACAATGGGTCCACACCCAAAAGAATGCAGGGCAAGACCAAGAGCATGTTCAAACTGGGGTCTACAATTCAATCCACCACATTTTGTAATAGCAATTGAAATACTTTCAGACATTTAAACACTGCTAGGCTAACCATCTGAAACTGATAAGGACAGAATCCTAAAACTCTAAACGTAAATTACATCACAGTAGAAGGCAAGTTTTCAAAAACCTATCTTCTACCTGATCCAGAAAACAACAGAATTAGAAATAAATCATAAAAAATGCAAAGTTAAGGAGGAAAAAAATAATGATATCTTGAGTTAGGCTAAGCTCTTTAAAAAAAAAAAAAAAATTGGCATTTTTAAAACCAATCATAGAAAGAAAATATTAGAATAAAAATTCATTTTAAGCAAGCATTATTCCTGGAACCATTTACTCACTTATTACAAAGGAAAAACAGGGAGAAAATGAAGCAGATGGTTCACACAGGTGTTTCATACCAATAGATCTATTGAGTCTAATGACATTCCAGCCTTAACTTTTCATCTGAAATGCTTTGCAAGCACTGGAGCTGAGGAATAGCAAGTTATGTAAACCTAGAGAGCATTCCAAACAATACTGAAATGCACAAAGTAATTAATTATTCATTACTTACAAATGTTGTGTTTTCCAATAATAATGTGGTAGCATTTGTTTCTATATTCAGCTTAATGACATGTCCACTCTCGCTTTTATACACCACATCTGTATCTGCAACAACAAAGACATTACAATTTGACGGATACATTGACTAGTTAATATAATAACTGTATAGGAGAAAATGTGCATAATAAACAGACACGTTAGAACAATCATTGTTAGCCTTTAATAACCTGAGCAGATTTCAGGGCTTGGCTCACATTAATCCTCTTGAATGATCAGGAAGGCAGGCTAACATATGGTCTATTGTTCAATGGAAACAGGGTTAGTGGGAAGGCCACTCAGATTCCTGACTTAACAAATGAAAATTAATTAAAATATGAGCAATCTGCTTCCCATTCTGAGGTGAGAAAGAAGGGACAGGGTGAAGTGCCTCCAGTTTCAAAAATAAGCTATTACTGATGAGTAATCTAGTGTTTCATCTTAAAACAAGGGCTTCTAGGTAACCTTAATTCTGCACAATTCTAAGGCTACTCAAACTGAACCACCCTCACCCAGATGTATTTACATATTCACTCCTACCACCACTCAGTCCTTGTTCAACATTTCAGTTGGGCAAAGAAAATTTTGTCTTTGATATTTTATGTGGCTTGTTTGATCACAGATCAAAATCACTGAAATTGTTAGTCTACCATTGTACATACTTGGTGAACTTTAAGCAAATAATGTCTTCAATGTTAATAATTGCAAGGCTTCTGGAGAGCTGTTGATTTTACTTATTTGGGGGTTAAATTTAGTCACATATGTCAGGAAATTAAATCAACTTAAAAATGTCTGACTGAAAATATCAACTTGAGGGAAAACTGTCAGAGAGGATACACAGGAGTTAAAAGATTGCCAGAATATGTACAGAGGAAGATCGCTATATACAACCAGTCTTGGAGGTCTTGAGTGGTTTCCACTTTTTATGATGATTTCCTTTCCAGTTTTACCCAACTTAATCTTTTGCATGATATTACACTTCTCTAACCCTCTACCCATGCTTAGAAGAAAGGAATGGTTCCATTATTTTTGGGAAGTGAATTTATACAAGTAATAATCTCTAAGAGCCTGAATGTCCTCACGTGCATACTGGAAAAACAAGTACTGCATGGTGGAGGGATTAACTGCAATAATATATGTGGAAATCTCTACAAATAACATATGTAGCAGAGAGGATTTTCTGACTCCTTTTCTAATTATATCAATATTAAAAAGTGTCACCTAGGAGTTATATGAAGGGAAGCAATCAAACAATACTAGTGAAAACGCAGTTTGTCGTTCTTTGGCAATTCATTCAAAAGACTGAGAGTCCAATAAGACTTTCCTATCTGAGTCAAGGATGGCTACTGGGCTGGAACACAGAGGGACAACAGTTCTTCTTGATCTTACTCACATGGGAACAGTGACATGTCGGAACTGTGACCAGGGGGATGGCAAAAAACAAGTGGCATTTTAAGAAATTATAGAAAGAGACAAAGAACGGATTTCCAAATTACTATCTGAGGCTAACTGTATGGACTGAAAGATAGGCCTATCTGATGAGTAAAATAAGACCTTATATCATCTTCCGAGCTCTTGTCATTGGCTCTAAATACATTAGGTTCTTCTTGTCATTAATTTTATGTGTAGTGCTTCCTGTTGATGCAGCAAAAATGACAGGTTTACATAGGTAATAAATGTTTATTTTGATTTGTATATCTTTCCTCTCTTCCCTTTCCTTTCTGTGCCATGTCTAGGACCACAGCTCTACAGCAACACCAGTCACCTTTGCTGCTCATTTGGTCTTACTAGTTGATTCTGGCCTCCTGCCTTCCTGCTCTCAATTCATGCTCGTTGTATCTAATAGTCCAACCCAAACTGGGGTACTAACCCCCATTCTCTCTCTTGTTATTTTTCTTGATATTCTCAACTAAGAACTACTCCTTGATTTTGATGAACATTACCATCATACAGAAAGAGTGAAATATCATGCCCTTAAAAATCACCCTTACAATATTTTCTCAATAAAGTAAGAGGAACAGATTACTCTCCTTCCAGGACACTCTGAGGATAAACACAGCAAAAAGCCACTCCATGAGTGGTTTTTCCCCCGGGGGACAAGCACATTGCAGAACCCTACACAGGGATGGAGTGCATGCACTTAGGCAGCGAGATCTCAGAGAGCAGCTCTATTGTGGATGGTGATTACTCTTCAGTGGAAGAGAGAGAGTAGTAACACATGGCCCCATAATCTCTCCTTTAAGTAAGAGAAAACCCTGAGAGTGACAGGTTTTGATAAAGGACAGAGGAAGCAAAACTAGTCTTTATTTACCTTAGAAACAAAGTAGAAGGAAGTCAAGCCTGGTTTGGAAGATAAAGTCTACAGGTAAAATCAATTTTTTTAAACACAATTTTGGTGGATAATTATTTGAACTTGAGAAAAATATTTGTAAATACTTTTGGTGGGTAACTATTTGAACTTGAGAAAAAGCCACAGAGATTTGAGATTTATAAATACTTTTAGATCTACACTTCTACAAATTTCACTGTTAGATTCTCAACATTGCATTAGCAGGAGAAACATTTTTTAATGTAAATATAATATTCTAGCCTAATATTTAATAAAACAAATTATTTTAAAAGCATCTAATAGCTGTGTTACTTTTACAACTTTATCAATTCTCTTTATTATTTTGTTGTTGTTGTTCTTTAAAATCTGGTCTCCTGGTTCTCATATTTTGCCTATGGTACTGTTTGATTTATAATCACTAGTGGAATCTCTCAGTTTTCAAACTCCTGCTACTAGAATAATAAATTACTCTCTGGAAATACATGTCATACCTGTCTACCTTGTATTTTGTTTAATGTTAGTTAATGAAATATGAGTGAATCAGATTAATGAGTTAAGTGCATTAACACAGGAAGATGAAAGTAGGTATACTTGAAACATTCTTAAAACACAGCATTATGCATGTCTATACAGCACATTAAGTAATCTTTCCTCCTTTTCAGCTCATTAAAAGTTAAGAGTCAATTATCCTGAACACATATTCAGTTCAATCAGTTTTTAAATGAAAAGGTGTGACAGGAGAGAACCACTTGCTCACCAACCTGTTCTGAGATCCAAGCATGTATCTTCTGCCTTCAGTACCCCTAAATGATTACTGCTCTCATTTCTACTGAATATTTCTCCCCCATAATTTGGCTAACAAAAGGAAAAATATGGTAGCATATCCTAGTATATATCTTTTGAGCAAATTCAACTTTATATGTTATACCTCTTCCACACAAAGCAGACCGTAAAGTCTTTCACCTTACAGTTTGGTTTTCAAGGAGTTCTTGGCTGAGACCATCTCTAGGTTCACTGTAACTATCAGGACCAAGAATTGAAGTGGTTTACATCAAATGATTTTACTTTTCATTCTAGGAAGTTCTTGCCAATGAAGATAAGGCTAAATTAGTATAAAATTGTCACTGCTTTTCTTTTAACCCCACAGGAAGTTGCAGAAAATTAATTTATCTGAATTAGGCAAATTGCTCAATCTTCAAACAACTGTTTAACAAGAATCACTTCAAGATGCTTGCTTTTCTGTGTCCACCAATCCTCAACAATTATATCATAAAATTCTCCCAACCCCAATCCTATCCTCACATTGAAATACCTGTTTTAACTACTCAAGCTCAGATCCCCAGGAACATAAAAGTAATACACATTCACCACTGACATCCCTCCCACTGTATCTAGATATGTTAAGATTCAGTCAAAGTTTTGTCCTCCCTGGCTGCAGTAGGTAATAAACTCAGCTTTGCTTAACAGGTTCTTCTGGGGTTCTTCTAGGAAGTTGACAGTTGACAAAATTCAACTTCAAAGTACATCAATATAAAATCACCCTATTGGATTTTATTGGTATTCTTGACAATATAAGTGTGATTTACTTTTGACATAATTTGTTGTAATTGTTCAAAATTAAATGTGTGTGTATGTGTGTGTGTTCACCCGGAATGGCTTTACAAATAACTCTAAAATGATATTTTAGAGTTTGCAAAAAAAATGGAAAAAAAATACAGGCAAATTAGCCCTTTGAGACATTTCAATTCCAAACCTGATCTTCATTTTAAAAATCTACTTTAGATATATCTAAAATAAAAGGTTCTGTATCATCTCATTTTTAGTAAATATTCAAAGAATAAACTGAGAAAGTCAAAAATAAAAGAATTAAATGATTAGCACAGAAAATGCTCAAATACATCTAGGAAGGATTTGGAAAATAATAGAGTTCAGGTTTTACCCACTAAGTTAACCCATGGTCAATCTATAATATTGAGGTAATTAGATTTGAAAAGCTGCAGGTCTCTCATTCATCTTCCTTTAAACAGAGTTTACATCAAATAAGCAGAATTTTCGTTACTTTTTAAAGTCTTAGTACCATATATTTACCTCAGAAATTTTAGAACAGAAACAGCTTCATTGTCCCTTTTCTCTACCTCAAAATCTTTTTCCATACACACTCTTCTTTTTCCCCAGACTTCTGAGAAGAGATGACCTTCCCCCTTTACAAAGCAAGGCTCTGTTTTGTAACTAACTCAATATCCTCTGAGCTCTTACATATCTGGGATTTCTGCTTCCTCTATGACAGCCACTTGTACTTTTCACGGTGTATACAGTTCTTCTCTATATTAAATAATAAAAAATATAATAGCACCTTCATTCAGCTCTTCTGTCAATCCTGCTGTCTCTGGATCTTTCCCTTTCACAATAAGCCTCAATAAACCTTTCAGAAAGAGGTTTCTACCTTATTCTGTGTGTTGGCCACACAGGCTATTTTCCATAGCTCCCTGCAGTGCACCTGCAGTCCTATTCTCCTGAAATCTCAACCTTCCTATATCACTACTGGCCTGCAATAACCAATTTCCCGGTCTCTCCCCCCACATTTAATCTCTACCTCACTCGACTTTGCAGTATGTGACAAAGATGATGAACAGAAGGATTTTGAAATCCTCTTCTCTTATTTTGAACTACTGCATTGCCCTAGTTCTCTTTCTTCAAAATTGTCTGTTTGCTGTCTTCCCAATTGCTATCTAAACAAAGGCATCCTTCAAAGCTCAGCTCTGTGTTTTATTTTTGTTATTTTTTTAACTTAACAGCCTCTCTTTGAGCAAGTCTTTCTACTCAGACCTTTCTATATTGATTCTTAAACTTTCAGCTCAAGTCTTGATCTCTCCCATATGCCAGTTTCATATTTCCAATTCTGTGCTAGACCATATAAACAACTTGCAGATACATACAATTCAGAATAATAAAATTAAACTCTAACTTTTGGCTATACTCTTCCTCCCAGTTCCATATACAAACACACTCTCATGTTCATTACCTGTTTTCTTTCTCTTTACCTTCTATATTACTCTTGTTCTTCATATCCTCTCACCTGGACAACTGTTTTAGTTTTGCAAATGTTCTCTACGCTTGTAGTTCATTCGCATCAAACATCCCAACCTATTTTACACACCACTTCATATGATCCCATATGCTCCCAAAACACCAATAACTCCACAATAAAAAAATTCAAAGACTGGCAATCAAATTCTTCACTACGTGGCTCCAACATATAGCCCCATATTTACCATTTACTGATACCCCATGGAATAGCCTAGATAATTTGTTTTATACAATTGTCCAAGCATCTTATTTGTCACTACTATTTGGATTTGCTTATGACATCCACTAACAAATGTCCCAGGTCTTGCCTAGAATATTTATGTTTTTCAAAGCATTGTTAATTTCCCAACCCATCTAAAGCTCTCACTCAGTATTGCCCTCTTCTGAACTCCTACCACTGGTTGGCTATGCCAGTCATTTAATCTTTAATCATATAATTCTTTCAGCAACTTTTTTTACTGTCTATTTTTATGCAGTTTTGAAGTATTTGGTTTGAGTTTTCAATTACTTAATAAACTCAAGAAGGGTCTTATTTCTTATTCCTTTAAGAAGCAAAGCCATCTACACTCACACATCTTACTTTCTACATTAACATGAGCTTACCACTCAACTGTTGGCATTAATATGACCTTAATATTTCAGAAAACTCTTGCCAGTAAGATGGGATTGCAAAAAACTTCATCATTTTAGGGGGGAAATTTCTGAAAATCCATTTATTTGAAAAATAGACTATTCAACTAATGCTCAGTAAATATCTCTCAGAACAATACTTAGCTCAACTAAATGACTGTTTATTGTTCAAAATCTCCCCCAAACCCTCATCTCCCTGAATCCACCTTTCCTACATTCTTATATCACAAATTTCACCCAATTCTAATTGAAACTGGCTTAAACCATATCACAAAAAGGCTCATAAACCTCCCTCCTTTGCCCTTCGCCTTCTGTATACAGTGAGATATCAAGACAGGGATCTCCTTTACCAAAGTCCAATAAACTCAACTGCGCCTTACCCACATTCAACAAGTTATATTGGTGGTATTTTGGGGGATTCAGCATTCAATACTTGTAACTTTTATATTACAAAATGGCACCTATCTCATGGAAGGATCTCAATAAATATTTTTGTTTGCCATAAGTCAAATCTTTTGACTACATTTATCATTTCAGCATTTTATTTAGAAACACAATTATCACTACATTTGCAAATCTAAATTTGGACTTTCATAATAATTTAAAATTATATGTGTAATTTTGTGTGCTAGACAGGGGGTCCATAAACTGTGGGACACATGCCAAATCTGACCCACCAACACCTGTTTTATTAAAACACAACACAGCCATGCTTATTCATTATCCTCTTGTCTGTGGCTTTCACACTACAAAGAAGGAGTCGAGTAATGAGATAGAGACCGTATGGTCTGCAAAGCCTAAAATATTTCCTGCCGGGTCCTTTTTAGAAAAAGTCTGCCAGCTCTTGTGTTAAACTATTTACTAACTGTCTTTTTCAAAGAACATATTTTTGCTTACTATATTTATAAGCGTTAAAATAATCACTAATCACTGCAGCGCCACTAGGAAACTGCTTGCCCTGGTGGTGGTTGTTTTGATTTCCAAAGTATCTATACACTCTAAATAGTTTTGTTTTGGTTTTTCCAACCTGGTATCAAAATCATATGCCTCAAAATGATTTGAATTCCTGGTAAATAAGATGAAGTTAGGTATACAAAATAAATGCATTTTCCTAAAAAGTAGCCAAAAAAAAAAAAAAGGTTCATAATTGCAAGTAGTCATCATTAATTCATATGGAAGTGTCAAGGCTATGAATGGCACTTTGTGTGATAAAGAGCCCTTTCCAGGCTAGATAATGGAACAGTTGATTGCCACTCAACTAAATGATGTTTTTTTGATTTGTCGCTAAAATGTGAATAGCAGCAATTTCCACATGATCATTTCATTCTTTAGATTATTTCCAAAAAAGGTCACATAAGAGGAAAATAAAACACTTTCTAGAATTTCAGATATCTCTTCCCACAGGGAGGTTAATTTGCATAACAGTATCATAAGTACCAGTTTTAACTGGTTCTAACTTTCTCCAGTTAAAACCTACTCATGTCAGCAGGGCTTTACCAAAAGGTTCCTCACTCATACACTCAGCTATCACTGCTGGAGTGGTTCAGTCTATTGAAGTCAACAGGGAAAGGGAAGATGTTAGCAGATAAACATTCTCTTCACTGAGCATCTTATATCAAGTGAACATAAAGGTTGGTTGTGTTTTCATTATCCCAAAGTTCTGGAAGTCTGCACTGCAGGGACACATGCTAATTTTGAAGTACCATGTGAACTCCAACATAAAGAGAAAAATAAGAGGCTAGACAAATACCTAAATCAGTCTTCTCCCTTCCAATTTTGTTTTTGTCTACTGTTCAGTCATGAATTTTCACCTTTTTTTTTTTTTTTTTTCATTCTGCTAAGATTAAAGTGGGCTAATCCTCGTCTCCAAATGTCTTGTTGGAGGATGGGTAATCACCAGCAGTCCTATACAAAACAAAACTTTCCTAATTTTGGAGTTTTATCGTGTAATGAATCCCACTGCAGGTATAAATACTATCTGGCCCTCACCGCATCAGCTGTGGGGATTTATCTGTTACTGTGAGTAATAACCTATCTTTGTCTTTGACCCAGAGGCCACAAGTGTTGTCTATGTCTTTCTCTAACTTATGTATGTAGGTATGCATCCATCTATCTATTTATCCATCTATCTATCTATCCAAGATCATATAATACACATAAACACATACACATTGTTAGCTTGCAAGTAGGGTGAAATCTCAGACCCGCCACAATCATTCACCTAAAACATATCTGCCCCCTTTTTTTCCACTAAGGTTTTAATTTTAATTTCTGAACCACTAATAAAACAGCCTGAAATTGCATAGTGATATTTCATTAACTTACTCAAACAATCCAGTATTAAACCTGTAAATTAGAAAGTCAAAATGAGCAATTTGAATAACTGTGCAGTGTTATCTATCCATAACTTAGCTATTTTGATTCCCTCCCTGGATTCTTTGTGGCCATTTGATGCACTATAGTCAATTTCTAATCCCACTGACAAACTTGCTGTGGTCGACTGAATTATGAAATCCAAAGAAGATGTTTTCTGAATCTTAATTTGATTCCCTGCCGGTGTGAACCCATTTTAAATGTGACTTTTGGAAGGCGTTATTTTAGTTCAGGGGTGGCAAATTGAACGAGGGTGGGCCTTGGTCCAAATTACTGGAGGCTTTATTAAGAGAAAGCCACAAGGAGCAGCTAGAGCTGGAAGTCAGCAGAAATGGGAAGAGCAGGAAAAAAGGAGAGGATATCACCATGTGACCTGAACTCCAAGGAATGTAAGCAGCCAACTCCAGAACACTATTGAACTCATGTGAATGCATTATCTTGTCAGTGCCTTAATTTGGACTCTGAAACTGAGCCAATAAATGCTTGTTTAAACCAACCCACTATGTGGTATTTATCACAGCAGACCTGCAAACTGTAAGACACAGGTTTACTCTCTAATCTCTTTAAAGAGGCTATTTCTTTTTTATCAATATATGTCTTCTCATTGTCTGTTCAGTTTAATGGGCAAATGAGCCCATTATCTTTGGCTACCCAGTGCCAGATATTCCTCTTAGGCAAGTTTTCTTACTCTAAAGAAATGGTTTTCAAGCCATGGTTAATATCAGCACACACAAGATGACAAAAGAAAAGGACAGATGGATTAGAGAGAGTAACTTTTTATTTCTTTTCTGATTTTAAAATAATATGTATATTGTTTGTAGAAAATTTGAATAATGCAATTGTGCCGGTTTGAGTGTATTGTGTCCCCCAAATGCCATTATCTTTGTAGTCTTGTGTGGGGCAGAAGTTTTGGTGCTGGTTAGATTTGCTTGGAGTGTGCCCCACCCAGCTGTGGGAGATAATTTTGATGAGATGTTCCCATGGAGGCATGGCCCCACCCATTCAGGGTGGGCCTTGATCGGTGGAGCTATATAAATCAGCTGACTCAAAGAGAGGAAAGAGAGTGCAGCTGGGAGTGATGTTTTGAAGAGAAGCAAGCTTGCTAGAAAGGAACGTCCTGGGAGAAAGCCGTTTTGAGGCCGGAGCTTTGGAGCAGACGCCAGCTGCCTTCCTAGCTAACAGAGGTTTTCCGGACGCCATTGGCCATCCTCAGGTGAAGGTACCTGATTGCTGAGGTGTTACCTTGGATGCTTTGTGGCCTTAAGACTGTAACTGTGTAGTGAAATAAACCCCCGTTTTATAAAAGCCTGTCCATCTCTGGTGTTTTGCATTCTGCAGCATTAGCAAACTAGGACAGCAATCATATTAAGTAAAAATCACTGAAAAATTCAATGTGTTCCTTTATAAATTCACAGTTGAGATCACAATGTATATCAAGGTTTGTACATTTATTTTCTTAAAATTATAGGAGAGGCATTATACCCCATCATTAATGATTTCCTATACACTCCTTGTGTGTGTGTGTGTGTGTGTGTGTGTGCGTGCGTGCACACACGCACGCTCTTCTTATTCCAGAGTATGGATGTGAAATGGGATTTCAAATGCCTGAAATTTTTACCCCAAAAAGTCATAACAGAAAGGAAAATAAATTGGAACAGGGAAACTAGAAATACAGAAGAGAGAGAGGAAAAAAAGGGCAATATTTGAAATAGATTATAGAAAACAGGAAATGTAGATGGTTTAACTCTGAGCATAGTGTTGTAAATTAGCACTGAGGAATTTTGTTGTCTTTCAAACTAATTCATATATCTAAACAGCAGATGCTATGATTTTTCAAATGCATAATGGCATACCTTCATCAAGTTCTGCATATTTCAATTAAATCTCTAGCGACTAAAATTGATTGCTACACTCCAATAAGTATATGATTGAACCATAAGGTAGGACTTAATTGAATGGAAAAATTTACTTAATGAATAAATTAGAAATATTGCATAGATTTAAAAGGAAAATGCTTGAAAGAAGTAACAATAGGAATGATTAAAAACTCACATATTTAAAGACAACGAGACACTGGGATAAATAACTGAAAATGTAAAAGATATTAAAATTATTATAAAGAAATTGTTATGGGAAAATTACCAATATCAGAAAAAGTGTAGTTAGTTATAAGGCTAAGCTTACTGAAAAGAAAGCATAACTACAGTAAATAGGTTTTTTGTTTTTGAGGTTAGATGAAATCACTTCTCAAGCTATTCAAGTTTCTATTGCTCAGTGTTAAAGTTTGTGAGAAAAACAGTCAATTGAAGACAAATGCAAATGAGCTCAAGGTTGTATAATGGGTTTAATCATGTTCTGTCATATACCTCTATATTGAAACCATAACTGTAACCAGAAATCATACAAATTAATGTAGTTAGAAGATAGATCAGATAAGAGTGTATGAATAAGTCAATGATGCCATTTTCTACTCAGGGTAGAAGCTGGGAAAAAAGAAAATGGTTACTTCTGTTTCAAGCATCAGAAGCTCCAACCAAATGGGCTAACTGCCCCGCATCCCCCAAAAAGACTGTATTGCACGTCTTACTTCAGGTACAACTTAATGCAGGGACTCAAATGATGTCATCAAGGGCATGGGTTCTGGTTCCTGACATTTTGTTGTAGTTTTCTTTGAGATAGCTCCATTCAGACAGGCTTTCCTTCATGATGAAAAGATGGCTCTAGGAACTTCAGACTCCTACAGACTCTCACTTCCAAACCCAAAAATCAAGATTCCCTTTTCCAGGATTCTTCGTCAGGCTTGTTGTTCTCATGAGTCCTGGTTAGGTCAGGTACCCATTTTTGTACCCAGAGTATGTATGCAATCTTCTGACAGGCATAGCCCTAAGTTTCCCATCTACTTCTGCAGTTAAGAGTAGAGTCAATACCGACCAAAACATTATGCAAAGGGTGTGAATATTGGTTTTTAAGAGAAGAACTGTTTCTCAGATGCCATAAGAAAGATCAAGATTGGATAAGTGATGCAAAGACAGGTGTCTATTACACAGTGCAACTGATAGTGATTCTTTTTATTTATGAAATAATGTCTCTTCAACCCTACTCTACATAGCAATCTCATCATGCAGAAAAGTGCAGTACAATTCATAGTAAATGTGTGTGCTTGTGTGTGTAGTGGGTAATTCATGGTAGAAGAATGGATCCATAATAGGAAACATTTTCTAGTAATTGCTAAAATTCTGAGCAGATTTTGCAGTTTGAATGGTGTCCTGCTATCTACCCAGGCCATGCCTTCCCTGGAGAAAAATGATTTTGCCTGAAATCTCCAGACTTTTCCTAACCACATGGGAAGCTTGCCAGGGATATATGTGCTTTTGCCAGGATGAATAGTCAGATATTTAATCTACTGAGTGGCAGAAAAAGCATGCTGGCAGCAGATCAGTCTGAGACTGCTGAGGAGCTATAGCTGTACACCCTGGAAGAATCACAAATCTCTATCAAATTGCGAGTTTCCTGATGAGTTGTTAGTAGTTATCAGCTTTGCCAAGGAACAGATTGCATTCACAAGTGAGTTCTGCCAATAAAGATAAACTCTGAACATACTATTTAAAATTGGTGTCTTAGTGTTACCACACCAATGCAGTAAGTATGCATTTTATTGTAGAATCTGTTTTTGTCTGAACTACTGACCCTACCCCACTTCTGATCATGGTTTAACGAATCTTCCTTACTAAACATCTAAGGCAAGTTCATGCTCTAACCCCCTCTGTGAACTCGCCTGAAACAATTTTAATTATGTATCTGTCTATCTATCCTATGTTTAGCCTAACACTTACAGAAAGAATATGTTTTAGAGGTTTGAGGTGAAATCTGACACTTTCACTTTCTAAGTATTTAATTTTGGGGCTTGTCACCTTAGCTATCTGTGATTTGCTTTGGCCACCTGTAAAATGACTAACACATGCCCCAAATAAGTTCTAATGCATGTAAAAAATGCAGTTTCTAGAGGGTGTGCCCAATATGTGATCCTGGGTATGATGATGGAGGCAGCTTTGCTGACTATGACTACTTAGCTGTCTTTCTTTCATTCTCTACTTCACCTATATTTCATACTTAGGCTATCAGAATTTATCATTAGCCATCAAGAAGTCTATGTACTCTTTTAGGAGAGAAACAAAATCCAAATTTTATTATTTAACATGTTACTTAGAATAGAATTGAGTACATAGGTGCCAATCATGTGGATCATTGAGTTTATCTCCAAATATTCCCATTTTGAGCATTGTGTGATAACCAGGCAAAAGGTAGAGTGAAGTCCTAAGTGATAATCACTTGCCCGATATTAATGAAGGGGAAAAAAGGGTAAGATTAAAGTAAAAACTCAGTGATGGATGGAAGCACCCCAAATGTCCATGAACTGATAAATGGATAAAGAAATGTGTTATATCCACACAATGAAAGATTATTTGTCAACAAAAAAAGAATGAAGTAATGATACATGCTACAACATAGTTGCTCCTTAAAAACACTGTATTAAGTGGAAAAAGCCAGTCACAAAGGGTTTCAATGCATGAGAAATATCCAGAATAGGAAAATCTATAGAAATAGAAAGATTAGTGGTTGCCTTGTCATGAGCTGGTGGAAGAGGGGAATGGGAAGTACTTGCCAATGAGTCCAGGTTTTTTTTTTGGGGGGGGGGCAGGATGAAAATGTTATGAAATTAGTGATAATGGTTACAGAACTCTATAAATATACTAAAAATCAGTGAATTGTATAACTTTAACTTAGTGAATTTTATAGTATGCAAATTTTATCTCAATAAGACTATTAAAAGAAAAAAAAGTTAATCAGAAAAACAAAGAGGAGAAAAGGATTGAGATGCCAAAAATTTAAAATATAAAACTTATGGTGTAATAGAAAATGCAAGATGTGTGCTATTTTTGCGGTCTTTGTTCCAATGTATTAAACAAAGCTAAACTCTTCACCAGCTTTGAAAGAAAAGGTATTTATTCTTATATTATGGCTGCTGTCTGTAATTTATGTTCTCCTATATTTTGAACCTTCTCATCCTGACTTTCTTCAGTACAGGTTCTAAACATAATAGATCCCAAATAAACCATCACTACATTTCACATATTTCATACAATACTCATACATATATACTAGATTATCTCATTGCTATATGAGTAACTGCTTTATATTGTTTCTATAAAGGAGTCTGGAGAATAAAGTTGGAACATTGGGCTCCAAAATATTTTGCAGACCTAGGAAGAACCAAGGAAGTCATCTTGACCAATGTCTCCAGTTAACAATGAGAAAATGAAGCCACAGAAAACCTAGGTGAACTCAGAGAAGAATCTGTAATTAAGAATCCTGTATCTGGATTCTAAATCCAGTCCAGTTTCTGTCACACAAGTTTCCTCTTAATTAACGACTAATGCTTATATTGCTTCTTTAAGCCCTCCAAGCTCTGCTTTCTTTCCCCTGTCCACTTAGCTTCAAGCTTTCAAGAAATACATAAGTAGTTAATGTATATTAAGTACATAAATTTAAGTAATCTATAAATACAAAAAACATTTTCAAGCCAAGAGTCTCACTACGAAGTCACATCTAAGGTCCGAGTGAGCTTCGCATTAGTTAGGCTGTGCTGTAAGGCATCTGCCCCACTGCTGATTCCAAGGTGGTCTCCGCTGACCCACAGTATGTTGTGGGGGCAGAGAGGTGCTGCATCTGCTCCTTGGGTGGGCACACTGAAGACAGAGTTACCAGGGGCAAATATGAAGCATGAAGGGGCTTAGAGCCTTTGTGGACAAACAGTTCCACACTTCATGTTCTAGCTTAGACCCAGTCCATTTCTCCTCTTACTAAAAGTACCCTGGGCTGCTTATTATCTTATTATTACTACTACTACTACTATTATCATTATCATTAGTATTATTTTAAATCTCCATTCCTTGCCATCACACTAAATATGATTTTTCAAATACTGAGCATCACGTTTAATTCAAGCCACCTATGTGCACAAATGACAGGTTGTTAACTTTCAGACAAGAGCTAAAGATCTGGGCCTGACAAAACACATGAGTTAAACTGTCACTTAACTTCACTTGTCCGTGTTAAAGTGAATTAAGGAATCAGAGAGAATAGATGTCTCTCCTTAAGCATTTTATTTCACCTTTCTTCTCCCATGACCTTTTAGAAAATATGAGATTCTTTATTTTGAACATATTTTTCTGCTTCAAAAAGATGAACCTTCCTGTTCCTCTTGCTACGATGACACTTACTGTACACATCATAAAGCAGGTAAGAGTCACAATCTGCAGCTGTTGCCACACTTCACCTGCTTTGGGGCACAACTGGGAGCACAAACACGATGCAATAGTAGGTAACTGTGTTCATAGTTACATATATGAGATAGAAAACAAGCAGTATGTTTTGTCCTTATCAAAGCATTCTTACATAACAAAATGATACACATAATTATTCAACATATGGTTAGAATAATCAATCTTCTATTTGTTAAGTGTGGACAATGTTCTGAGAAAAAATGAAGAGGATAAAAGAAGGGATTTAAAATCTAGTGAGTAAGATAAAATAATACAGTACAAGAAAACAACAACAACAATCATTTATTAAAATCTGCAAAGCAAGAGGTATTTTGTTGGGCATTTATACTTATATCATTTAATTCTCACCTTATTGGTGACTTCACTCCTTTTTATGTAAGAGATAATGGAGCCCCAGGAATTGTAATTAACTGGACCAACCTGATAGAAGTAAGAGAGTAGTGGAGCCAGAATTCTGATGGGAGATCGATTTTAAATACTATTTGGCGGGATGAATTGAAGTGTCTGCTCCAGACGAGGTTACTGCCTGGGCTCTACCCTCTTCCAGCACACATCCGCACTGGCTAGTGTCCCATGCTGCAGTATACACGGGCGGTACCTGAAGGGGCAGCTCCTGGCAATTCTTTCAGTACCAACATTTGTTGCCACTGTGAGAAATGACTGTGGTTGGGATGTTGCAAATTCAGGAGCATGTGCCTCAGTGTCTATTCTGCAGGGTGCAGGCTAATGCTTCTTCCAGCCTTGTCAGTGTCTGGCACCAGAATTCTGTCACAAAGGTAGCAACACAAAGGCACCTGGCTAAAAGCAGAGCGATTTCTGGCTTGACTTGTGTAGACCCACCTCTGAAGCACAGCCAGGATGGGGTGGGGGGTGAGGGGTGTGTGTGTGTGACAACAGCTGAAGGGCCTAAGGGAGAGCATGAGGTTTGAGCAAGCTTGAACTTTTCCTCATGCCAAGGTATCAAAGATTTATAAATATGAGTTTTGGCTTGAAAAAAGAATTATGTGTTTTCATGACTTAAATAACATAACTCGTTTTGGAAATTATAGAATTTCTTTCTAAAGAAAACTAAAAGAATAGTCTTAGACCTATACCCAATGATAATGTCATTAGGTCTCTTTTTCTTTTTATACTAAACACTTCAAGTTGTACTCTATGGACTTATATATGCCAATTTTTAACTCAAATGATAAAGATCTTTCCAGCTTATTAAATATTATTTTACATTATGGATAATGGTCACAAAATTCCTTAGAGAACCCTCCTCACTGGTTGAGAAAACCACCAGAGACCCTCAGGTTAGACAGTCTCTCCCAGAATTTCCCAAGAACTACAATTACTTATCTTCCAGAAACCCATTAGAATTATCATTCCCTCAAGGCAAGGCATCTCTTCCAATTGTAAGTAAATAAAATCAGTTAACAGGAAAGTGAGAAGATAACATGTTTCCCAAAATTTGCTCCAAGGATGCTTGGAATATATTAACAAGTAAAATTTTTATATCTGGAAAAAGATAAGTTAGCACCATCAGGACAACCCATATTTAATAACTATGTTTGTATAAATTGAACTAAACAATTACCAATGGGAGATATCAATCACTGTTCTTACGCTTCCAGAATCTCTATGATTGAATTCCTAAGAAGCCCAGGCCCATGTGGTTCTCTGATTGTTCTTCTAATTCCTGCCTCTGTGAATTGAAGCCATTCAGGCCTGCAAGAGAGTCCAGGGAACCCTTATGCATTCTCACCCTCTTCTCAGAGGCATTCCTTGTTTTACTTTTTACATAAATCTAGTGATAAGAAATGTACTTTCGAAAGGAAGAAAGACATCTTTTAAGCCTTGAGAAAGAAAAAAAATCTAGGTACTTTATTGCAATTTAAGAAAAAGTTCCACTTCCGTAGCTATAGACCTTCAATTAATAATAGAGGACTCTGCTGATAACCGCTATTTCCCTTTTTTGATTACCCATTTAGGAATCACTTAATAACAACAAGAATTAGACTTGTGTGGATTCAAGGTCATAATACTATTTAACAGCACCCCGAATTCCAGCTCCACTCCTAAAAAAGAACCTTCTTCCCCAATACATGTACAACAACCCAACAGTAATCCAAAGACCCCACGTGTTTATTGAACTTCCCATCCATTAGCAAGGTGCTTTTGTTCTTTCTTTCACAAGAGTTTTATGATGGAGCAATGATAGGCCAGGGTCAAAGCATTGCTACTTGATGCTCACCCTTTTTTAATCAAAGTCCTTAATTCACTGTATCCTATTATTACTATTACTATTATCTCTATTACTATCATAATAGCATTACTCCTACTGGTAGGAATATTGTTTATCTTTTATCTTCCTTCCCATAAAATAGAAGGCATGGAAAAAAGTAAAGACTATTTTTTACTTACATGGAAGCTGGATGATTCACCTCATTTTCTTTTTCCTAGAGCAGGTCTTTTCACATTTAGCAAGAAAGGAACATGCTTCAGGAATGTAGCTTCTTAATATGGCCAAGTTGAACAGCTTACATGTAGAAAACTAAATCACATTTTTTAAATGAAATTTTTTAAAAGTTTTCATTAAATTCCCTTTTAAAAATATTAATCAGTTGTCTTGATTTGAACAAAGTCTCTGCACTATACTACTCTCCTTTCCCAAATTCTTGTTATGTATCACCTTGGAGTTCTCTTTGCTGTCCAACCTCAAAGACCATTGACCACTATTGTCCTAAGAGGGAAAGATATACTTTCAGGAGTGCTTCACTCTTCCTTCTATCATTTACAAACATGTACAAAGTGGCTGAAAGAGTTTTGTCTTCATGTATTTGTCTAAGAGATAGAGACTGCGATGGGTTAAGAGTTTCAGGTCTAGGGTTAGATAAGCCTTCAATTCACATTTAGTAACAGAATTCAAGAAGCAAGGAGTCACACTCAGTTTTAAGAATTTCTGTTCCAGTATCCCATACCTATGATTCCTCCAATATATACTATATACTTATGATAAAAACCTGCATTACACACATAGAAACATGCACACATATAATTACACATGTGCTCACCCACACACAGACACACAGCTGTAGCTCTGCATAATATGTATCACAGGAAAAAAAATCATTTTCCTTTTATCACAAAACAGTATTCTAAAAGGTTACATTATTTAGATTGATAAAATCTTAATGGAAGTAGACAAAGTTAGCTGATTTCTAGAGTGTTATATAAAACTGTAGCCTTTATGCTCCCACATATTCTCCTTGGCAGTCAGCCAAAGAGCCTCTGGAAGACAGAAAACTCATCCTGGAGCCATTGAAGTTTATTCTTGCCCATTCTGTAAAATTGGCCGATATTGATAATTGCTATAAAAAGTTTACCCCATGAGCCTCATAGGCTGCCAAGAATGTAATTGGGCTGAAATGGAAGGCTGGTATTAGGCTTGCATCTGGTTCTGAGTCAAGAAGCCCTCACTCTTTGACTAGCATCAAGGGAAGCGTCTTTCATTTAGGGAAAACAGATGGAACAATTTTACTATAATGGAGTTCATTTTGAAGGACTGTCCCAGCTTGTCCCAATTGGTGGCAAGTTGGGTAGGACTTCAGATAAATAACTAACACCTGTAGGAGTTGCACTTACTCCCCTGCCTCAAATTAGAAAATATTTATTAGGCATCTACTATGTATGAAGCATGATTTCACTCATGGTTTCACCAAATATGAAGTTAGATTTGTCTGATATTTTTTTCCTCTTTCAATGTCAGTTCTGATCTCCCTTTTCTACAGAACAATTCTAATGGAACATGCACTATTCTATAATAATCAGGAATTTTTTCAGAGCCATTTTAGGCCACATTTAATTTATGATATTAATACATGATTCTAGTGAAACTCATAGCATTTATATACATCCTTAAAGTGGAATCTTGGGCATATTCAATTGTCTCTGAAAGCCTTCTCAATCTTCTTGCATGACCTGCTCAGAATTGCAAATGCATACCATTTACCAATTTGGTCAAGCATTTTGAATCTCTTGAAAAGTCAATTCAACAATTTTGAAAAAATTGTATCTATAAATCTCTATACTCTGAAGCAACTGCAATACATCAGCAACAAAATTCAATAAACATGCATTAAGTTTCTACAATATGTCAGGCACCAACTAGTCTATGTGATAGGGATAAAAATATGAATAGCACATGCTTCACACACTAAAGGAGCTCACAGCTCTTTTGGGGAGGTAGAGAAATGAAACTAGTTAAATACGAAGAGGCGATTACTGAGAGGCAATATAGTGCTGTGATTAAGAATAAAGGTGTGCTTTTGAATAAAAGGTAACCATCAGCCACTTGTGCTTCTGAATGCTAGTCTGAATTGAGATGTGCTGGAAGTCTAAAAAGCACACTGGATTTTGAAGGCTTAGTTTGAAAAAAATATTTAAAAATCATTTTTATATCGATTATATATTGAAATTATTTTGGGGATATATTTTGTTAAACAAAATTTATTATTACAGTTAATTTCACCTGTTCATTTTTATATCTTTTAAGTGTGGCTATTAAAACTTTACAAATTTATATTGTATTTGTAGCTTATATTAGACTTCTACTGAAAGGCACTATTAAGGACTCTAGTGATAAACCTCTTGTCTACAAAATTCGTTCTATCACTTACTAGCTGTGATACCTTTGGCAAATTACTTAATTTGTCTCAGTTTCCTCAAGTGTAGAATGGGGTGATGACTCTGTATTTTATGCATAATTTTTCTATAAACCTACAACTTCTTTAACCAAAAAAAAAGGAAGGAAGGAAGGAGGCAAAAAAAAATGGGGCAGATAGTTATAATTGTTTATCGAATAGGGTTTTGGGGATAAATGAATCAAAATTTTTATCAAAGAAGTAAGCATAGAGAACTAAGTGGGTACATGTGAAGGGGACCTAAGTCAGGCTGCAAGAAGTAAACTCAAGGAAGAATTCCAAAATAACCTCATGATTTAAACAAGTCTTAAAGAACGTGAGGAAGCTGCCCTGGAAGGAGGGGAAGAGCGCTCCAAGAATAGGGAACAATATGAATGAAGTCATCAAAATTGAGAGAACTGAGGCTCATTCCAGGAAGTGAAAGTGGTTTTCAATGCATGGGATTGCAAAGTGCCTGGTACCAGTAGTGGACAGAGACTAGACAACGTGGCAAAAGCCAGGTCAATGAATTGACCTACACTATTCTAAGAAATTTGTGAAATGATGTATTCCCACTGTAACATTAGCCACAATGTCTAGGAGGGTCAAAGATTATATATAAACAAAATACCTTAAGTGACGTTATATAGAAGATTACTAAAATATTACTATAAGAGTTTCTGAATACCAGGGAAGATTTTCTCTCTCCCCACTTTGTTGATTCCCAAGGCTAGCCAGTTATCCTTTTCTACTAATCAAACCTATTAAACCAACAAGCCTCCAAACATTGTGCTCATTTAATACATCCAGTGGAATCTAGGTTACAAAAATAAATTTTGGATTTTGGAAACTGGGAATGGCTCACCAAATTGTCTATTAAAACTCAGATTGTATTATGATTACGATTCAATATCAACACTCATAAGATGTTTATAACTCAAAAGGACAAGATAGAATTAGAGAGACCTACCTCAGAGGCAAAAACGAAAAGTTTACAATCTCTCCTCAAAAGGTTTCCTCCACCCTTTGTCTTAGAGTTGTAGGTAGTTACAGTGTAATGCCATGAAAAAAAAAACATAATAAGAAAGGCGACTCTTCTGGAAGGAACAGGATGGATTAAATTTTAAATATGTCATATAAGATATGATATAAGATAATGTTATAAAACTGAAATAGCTGGATATATGTACGTATAGCTTCGCATAGTATATGCTTAATTAATTTTGGGACACCTATAACAATGAGCAACAAGTAATATCTGAGCTAACTTAACTTTCATTAGAATCTTTTGGTTGTCTTCCCTAGTTTGATTCAACCACTTTATTGTCAATGTTTTAAATGGGTATATACATACATTAAGTTCAAGAACATAAGTCAAATTCTTTGACAGACCTTCACACTTTATAATACCCCAAGAGGTCTCCCAAATATTTCTTTGTAGCATGTTATTAGCATACATCTCAAATATCTATGTCCCATTTCTTTCTCACACCTCATTATTGTTGAATGTGCCAATGATGGTCTGCAGCTTTGCCCATGAGGAAGGCATGCTCTTTCTGTCCAGTATAATTAAGGACACCTATTATCACTCAATCATGGCTTACAATCACAAATTTCCTTCAAGGTCTATCTCTTCTTTGTGTTAAACATTTTGTGTTTATCATCCTTCAGGTTTAAAAATCCATGACAGAACACTAATCTTGAAAAGAGTATCATTCTAGTTAAGGCTGCGATGTATTTGCAGATGGGTGAGAAATAAAATGGACAATAAGATGTCAAAGTAAGTAAATGGTACACTAAATCATCTCTAATGTTATTTCAGGATCTAACATCATAGGGGTCTGTATTTTTACTGACCATATATTCAAATGCAAATCTAACTCAGGCTGTTTTGGGGAGGAAAGGATAGAAAACTAAATTTTGAAAAGAGATGATGATATACAGAAAACAATAATGCAGAAATGGACTTCTTGTTGAGAGAGCAGACTGGAAAATGCTCAAGCAAACAATAATGGAATGTGACAGAAGTTATCAAAATCCAAATACACACAAACATTTGAATTGTTTCTCATCTGAGTACAGTTTCTTCTCCTAGCCTGAACTCAAATAACGGGCATCATATCCTTCCAATCGGGGCCCACCAGGAGAAGCAGGTTTATGATTTCAAACATTTGGGCTATCCATTTGTTTGTAGGCTTTGTCCTGATGCCCAGGTTTCTTTCTGTGCCATGAAATCCTGGTACAGGATGAAACTGGAAAAAGATGGTGCAGTGACAGGATGAAAAATGAGTTTCACTACGTTTCAAGGTTGGGCTGTCCTCTTACATTTTTGGCAACAGAAACATTTACCAACAAGTCTGCACTGAAACATATTCTGATAGAAAGTTCCAAAGTCAAATAGCGGATACCCATGATATATAACAGGACAAACAAACAAAACTTCCTTTTTTTCTTTTTCAACATAGAAACCCAAATTCAAAATTAGAACAGAAGACTTCTACGTATAAGGTTTTTGTTTGTTTATTTCTAAACAAATTCATATTTTGAAAATTCCCAACTTAAGGGACATATTAGGGTACAAATATTCTATTTAGTGAGGGTTCTTCATCTTAAAACAAGGTCTGCCACATAATTCATTTAAAAATTGAACTCATTCAATGCATTTAAAATGTAATCAAATGCATAGATCTTAACTGATACCCATTTTTTAAAAAAGAAATTAGTCTTTTAAATAAAACATGGGGAAGCTAACTCTTGTTTCAACTGATTGCAAAACTTTGGAAATGGTCTTAATTCTTTTAACAAAGATGAAATTAAAGCAAAAAAGGATTTAGTTGTAACAGTAGCATGGCAACAGCTTTTAAATACAGAGCTTTTAAAACTGACCACAGGCTAAAATAAAAAATGCAAAATGATAGCAATTTTGTCATGTAGCTTCCTCATTTCAGTCAGATAGTTTTATACACTGTCATCTAAAATTCAGTTATCCCTGTGCCACTAGATTAGATTTAATTTGAATACTTATTTTAGACGGCTATTTTATAAAAGAACTTGAGGAATACTTCTTTGCTCTTTCCTCTTCCCCTTCTAAATTAAAAAAAAAGAGTATAATTCCATATGTAATTGTTTTTGCATAATTTTACTGATTTTCTTTGATCGTTCGAACTCTCTTACCAGACATTTAGCAAAACTGGATGCAGGACTCCAATAAAGCCCTGATTCTGTTATCTCAGATTGTATCTGTACTCTCCTATGGTCACTGAAGGTTATAAAATTGTGTTTCACAAGGGTCTGGTTATGTGCAGGGTGTTCTACATAATATTGCTTGCTACAGAAATCTGTCTGACTGTCTATCTATCTATCTATGTTAAACTGCAGTCTACGTGGAAGCTAATTCAGCAACTTCCCCTCCTCCCCCCAGAGTAGTGCACATCACAGTCTATTCTCTCCTTTTATTATAGACTCTTATTTCCTCTGTAGGTTTGTGCTGTTTGTACCTGTGTGCCTGTGTGAGCATGAGCCCATCCACATTTACATTTTGTCTACGCTGCTACCAATGTTGTCTATATTTCTGATTTTTCTGCTTTATTTGCAGAATAAATAATCTTTCCAAATTTCTGGGGAATCTTTTACCTTTTATAAAAAGCTAAATAGAATGGTTCCTTCCTTCCTCCAAGAATTTGAGTTTGGTCTCTTCCTTGGGGATTAGAGGTTTTCACTGTCACCAAGAAGTACTTCTTCAGGATAATATTTCAAAAAGAATACAATGGGTGGAGAAGAGAACTAATCTATAATCAAGTTTCCTACTACGTGCCAGGTAATTTGCATATATTGGTCATTTTATTAATCTCACAACTCTTTTAGAAAGCTCACATTGCCAGCATTTTACCTATGAATAAAACCCAGAGATATCCAGTAACTTGCACCTAATCATACTGATTATAAGTGAAGAACTCAACATGACCAAGATTTCGGACAATAATACCCAAGCTTTAGTGCCACATCACAGTGTTTCAAGCTTCTGGAAAGTCAAATTCTAAATACCCAAGTTTTTACCCTGCAGCATTTTCAATTTTTCACAAATACCACTTACATTATTCTACCATCTCATATATTGATTTTATTGCATAAATTATTAGAATGACATGTGGACCACATAAAGTTTGTTACAGGATACTTTGAAAATAATATTTTAAAATGAAATCATTAACTTAAAATATTTTGTTATTGATAACCTGAACAAAAGCAGGTTTTCAATATAACTTGGGGAATGTTAATTTTCCTATAAATATTCTACTTGTACAAAATGTTCCATTAAAGCATTTCTCAAACTCTGTTCTGAGGAACAGTAGCTCTACAAAATGTTACCTGGTGTTCCAAATTATGGATTCCATGATTTAAAACATTCAGGAACACTGCATTCAAAATTCCCATCTTAGACATTTCAAAATACATTAGATATTCATAAAGGTCCCTGGCAGGAGGTGGGAATCTATATTTACACAGGAAAAAAGGTTTCTCCAATATAAGTTAAAACATAGGTCTATCAATTTTTATAGGTCGAAAACAAACCAGTCCTGGATTTTATAGACAAACATCTTGGTGGTATTGATCCAAAGCAGTATTTAACACACTTTAAAATTATTAGTTACATATTTAGTAAGAGAGAATTCTTTGAAAATACAGTAAACCGTAGTTATAAAGCAATACTAGTTTACAAAGACAAATTATGAAAGTAAACTCATTTGGGAAACAGCAGCAAGACTCAAGGAAAATTCAAAATCTGTGGACATATCAAATAAATAAAATTTTCTTCTTATAATTTCACACTTCCCATTTCAGCACATTTAGCATTTCCTGCAATGCTAAAGGAGTTTACTGCTGGATTCATGAATACACTGCATAGCATCCTAGTAAGCATTGAGGAAAATACTTATCTAAACAACAGGAACAAGGTACTGCAAATATTTAAAAATGTGCATTAAATTTCTCTTTATGTATTGCTTTTTCCTTAAATCATTTTCTCCTCAAGACAGGGTCAAAATATTCATTGCTCTCAGGCAGCTTTTGTTGGTGACTTGACCTGTTCAGGAATTTCAGAGGAGGACGAGACCATGGAATGTTTGCAGAGAAGTGTACTATAGAGTGTGAAATAAGGGCACTGGCAGGTAGAAGCACTTATCTTTGAGACTTGAGATTATCAAACACCTGGCCTTCATTAGGCCAAGGACACCTTAGGCTCTCCTCCAGCTATAACCCCCTTGGCTTGGGGCAAAAATTCCATCAGGCCAAGGAGATGTCATGATTACCTCGGGGTGATATGCCCATTTGGAGTCCACACTTAGTCCATGTATCCAGATCTAGAAATTCTTGCCTGAGTCCTTGTGGTAGATTTAATAATGTCCCCCACAAGTCCCAACCCTTGGTCCTAGGGGTATGAACTCATTTATAAATGGGATCTTCAAGTCCTAACACCCAATCCTGTGGGTGTGAACTGATTTGTAAATAAAATTGTACACAGTCCTACTAAGATGAGGTCAAAATGAATCAGGGTGGGCCTTCGTCAGTATGAATGGAATCCTTATATAAACAAGGGAAATTTGGACACAGAAGTATAAGCCACAAGAAGAGACAGAAAAAGACAGACCACCATGTGATGGAGACAGATTGATTTCCAGCAAGCCACCACCAGAATGCCACAGGCTTCAGAGAACACATGGCCTGCCACACCTTGGTTTTGGACTTCTAGCCTCCAGATTATGAGTCAATAAACTCCAAATCTGAGTACTGCCTAAAGGGATAGTTGAATCTACTGCATTACAGCTTAATGCAGATTAAAGTTAAATGGTTTAAAATAAAGCATGTTTTCCCAATACTCAGCAGGAGGTGGATCATAAAGAAGACCAAATTGGTTAAAGAAAAATTACATTATGTTTATATATTTATGGTGAAAGCGATTTCATGACACTATTATGCATACATGAATATTTGTTTACATATCACTCAAATAATTAAAAGAGATGGCTGCTGGCAATTTTATACCCTTCTACCCACGGTTCCATCCTTCCCTCAAACCTCAGAAACCAATACTTCAGATATCTCTTTTGGGTTTTATTGATCTTAAAAGTCTGTTAATCAAACCCTTCAAACAATGATTCTTTCAGCCTAAGTGCAACACATACAAGATTAGTAGCTATCAGTAACGTGTCAAGGTTTGATGCTCACCATGTCTCAGATGCCAGGCTAGGTGTACGCAATGCAGAAATGAATCAGTCATGGCTGTCCGGCTAGATGTACGCAATGCAGAAATGAATCAGTCATGGCTGTCAGGCTCAAATAACTTAAATGGGAGGCAGACTTGGAAATAGATTTCTGTAGTGGCATAAGGAGGGGGTGATCAATTCTCCCTCAGAAGAGTATGAATCATTCACAAAGGTGGTGACAATGGTGCTGAGTAGCTATTCCACTAGATGACTCTGCTTGAAGAAGTGCATTCCAGAAGAGGAAACAGATTAAACAATAATACAGAAGAATGAGGCAACCTATCATGGTTTAGGGACCAAACTTTATTAAATACGGTCAGGTTTGATAGTTGTTGAAGAAGTGGATTTTATGTACTGAGGAGTCTGGATTTTTCCTGTTGGCAATGGGGAATCAGAAAAGAAATTTAAACCAGCAACTGGCATGACAATTTAATAACAGAAGGATCACTCTTGCTGCTGCAAGGATTATAGATTGGCAGATGGCACGACTCTGCAGAAAACATGTAGGACAGCAGGGCAAGTAAAAGATGAATGGAGTTAGAATTGAGGTGGTAGAAAAAGGATGAATACAAGGGAGCAGGGCCAAACTGGAGGTGGAGCTGATTGAGCCTGGACACTGTGGGAAGGCAGAGGATGACAGAAAGGGGATCATGAAGGAATTCTGTCCCGTGTGATTGGCAGGTGATGACATCATTCACCACAGTGTGGGAAACAGAACAAATGAGTTACTGAAACATAGTGAACTCAACTTTGAACTTAATGAGTTTCAAGTGTCTACGAATAATTTAAATTTCAATTCCTTAATGGAAAGAAGGAAAAAAAAAAAGTAAAGTAAGAAATTAAATTCTCAAGATATTATTTAATTTCAGAAAGATATAATGAAATAAAAGGCATTTCAAAGCATCATGAAGTCACAGAAGTCTACAGGAAAAGGCATTTCTTAACCTAAGAATACCTCTAGTTAATAAGATTGAAACAGAAAGGGGTAGGGCAGAAAGGGAAAGAAGCGGGGAGAAAGGGAGAGAAAGGGAGTCTATAATCATTCTTTAATCAGAGCATCAGGGCAAAAGTGGCAGAATCTCTTAGAACATAGATAAATATTGACCAATGTTTTAATGATACTTTTGGATAAAATAGTAAAGCTTTTATCATATCAATGGAAGAGATGAAGATAAGTCACTATTTGTAAAGTTAGCTTAACTTGGCTATAATTTGAATATAATAAAATTCAACTATTTTACAAGTACATATCAATGACTTTTGACAAATACATACACGCATATAAACACCATCATGATCAAGATATAGAACATCTCCATCACCCAAGTATACTTTCATTCACTAGGTTCTGAGTTTTACAGAACAAGAAAAAAAAAAAAATCAAACCAAATACTATTACATGCAAAGGAATTTGGGGTGTTTGGGGTGCCAAAATATGAGAACATACTTGCATTTATGTTATCTTTTTATTCCCTCTACAGAGAATCACAGAAGAGCTCATCAATAAAAACTGGTTAAATAATCTTGCAATCATTAATACATCTTCATTGCATTTAATTTCATCTTCCCCATGAGATATGTCCTCAGAGTGCACTTTACAGTCAATCCACCTGAAGCCTCTAACTCTGAAATTTTATCTGAATGGTTATTTCCACATCTCATCATGAGAGAGGTGTGTGCTCTTGTGCAGAACATTCCCAGTCTTTAGCTGTGTCAGACTATATCTTCTGATCACACTCATTTTACAGGATTCCAACTGCTCATCATATACACTAACTTTTCTCTCTTCCCATTCAAAAGACCTAGCAGAAGTTAAGTCTAATTTATCTTAACTGCAATGCTCCAGTTAATGCTCCAGAATTCCTAGGATTCTGACTGGATGGCAATAGAGGTCCCAGAGCCAAACAGTGGGAAACAGTTACTTAACTACCACCTTCTCAAGGTGATTTGGATTTGCTAGAGAAGTGTACAGACATCTGTCTAAGAAGCATGGCTAATTAGAGAACTTCAGAAGTCTGAATATATTTCCAAAGACAAATGAATAACTTTATATGTGTTAAGCATTTTCAAATTCTTAGAAGAAAAAATCATCTAAATCGAAATTAAAATAAGTGTGTTTTAAAACACCACCACCAAAAAAGAACCTAAGATGGTGGCTACATGAGACAGGGCAAAAAAACACCTCTGTGAAAAACATTAGATAAAAGCCAGAAAGTGACCCAGAACAACAGTTCCAGCATTGCGCCAGCTGGATAAGGTCTGCTAAATCCACAGGGACCGTGCATTTGGTGAAACCAGGAGTCTGCATTCTGAAGCAAATGAGTGAGATGGCTGAAAATCTGGTGTGGGGAAACCGTGGGTTGGCATTTGGAGACGGACTAGTTCTTTTTAAAAGAAAAAAAATAGCCCGGGAGTGGATGCGGTTACGACAGTGAGAACCGCACAGTAAAGCATGGCAGGAGCAGGTGGTGCCAACGTTTTGGTGTATGGCATGGAGGACAGCCCGCTGCTGACTGTCTTGGGGCCAAGGGGACAGAGGGAAGCCAAAAGGAGAAAGAAACCGTGCCCCTTGCAGCCATCTCCCCGGCGAGCTGGGGACGCTCCTGCCTGGGGCCAGAGCTATAGCCCAGAGCCGTGCCAAGGGTCCCAATGTGGCGGGGAGTGTTTCCCCACAGCACTGAGCACACACCACAACATAGGCCTTGAACAGTGGCCTTTAGTGCACCCATAGCTAATTGTCCTGGAGCTGGGCAGGCAGAGCTGTGCAAAAAGGGGGAAATTAACATGCCCATTCAACCATCTTTGCAGCAGACTGGGAAAACCCCTGCATGGCCTGGCGGCCCAGGGCTTCCCTGGAGGGCTGGCACACACTTGTGACGTGGCAGAACCTTCCCTCAGCAGAGGTCCTGGAAGAGCACGGCTGAGAAGGGCAACCCCCTCGGAAATCCCAGGGACCCTCTGCCAGTGCCAAGGACTTATGGGTCAGCAGCAGAGACAATCTGTGGCAAGACTGAAATGAAGGCTTAGGCTCTTGCAACCCCTTAAATCTGCGGGAACACCTGGGAGGTTTGATTATTAAAGCTGCCCTACCTCCTTAACTGCGCAGACACACGCCCCACATTCAGAGCGGACAGCACCAACAACACACCCAAACTGAGTGCACCAATTGAATCCCAGAAGAATCAGCTCCCCACACACCACAAAGAGAAAGTTGGGGAGAACTGACTTGAGGGGAATAGGTGACTCGTGGACACCATCTGCTGGTAAGTTAGAGAAAGTGTACGCCACCAAGCTGTAGATCTGACAAATTAGAGATCGGTATTTTTTATATCCTGAAAGAACTCTATCAAGTAAAGCAAATGCCAAGAGGCCAAAAACAACAGAAAATCTTAAAGCATATGTTAAATACGAAGAACCCGGACCCAAACACCCAAATCAAAAGATCAGAAGAGACACAGTACTCGGCGCAATTAATCAAAGAACTAAAGTCAAACAACAAGAGCATGGCACAGGATAAAAAGGACATAAAGAAGACCCTAGAAGAGCATAACAAAGAAATTTCAAGAGTAAATAAAAAAATAGAAGATTTTATGGAAATAAAAGAAACTATTGGCCAAATTAAAAAGACTCTGGATACTCATACTACAAGATTAAAGGAAGTTGAATGACGACTCAGTGTCCTAGGGGACCACAGAACAGAAAATGAAAGAACAAAAGAAAGAATGGAGAAAAGAACAGAAAAAATTGAAATGGATCTCAGGGATATGATAGATAAAATAAAACATCCAAATTTAAGACTCATTGGTATCCCAGAAGGGGAAGAGAAGGGTAAAGGTCTAGAAAGAGTATTCAAAGAAATTGTGGCGGAAAACTTCCCAAATCTTCTACACAATTTAAATACACAAGGCATAAATGCCCAGCGAACTCCAAATAGAATAAATCCAAATAAACCCACTCCAAGACATATGCTGATCAGACTGTCAAATACTGACAAGAAGGAGCAAGTTCTGAAAGCAGCAAGAGAAAAGCAATTCACACATACAAAGGAAACAACATAAGACTAAGTTGTGACTACTCAGTGGCCACCATGGAGGCAAAAATGCAGTGGCATGACATATTTAAAATTCTGAGAGAGAAAAATTTCCAACCAAGAATACTTTATCCTGCAAAACTCTCCTTCAAATTTGAGGGAGAGCTTAAATTTTTCATGGACAAACAAATGCTGAGAGATTTTGCTAATAAAAGACCTGCCCTACTTCAGATACTAAAGGGAGCCGTATTGACAGAGAAACAAAGAAAAGAGAGAGAGAGATAGAGAAATTTAACAGACATATATAGAACATTACATCCCACATCACCAGGACACACATTTTTCTCTAGTGATCATGGATCTTTCTCCAGAATAGACCGTATGCTGGGACATAAAACAAGCCTCAATAAATTAAAAAAAAAAAAAATTGAATTTATTCAAAGTACATTCTCTGACCACAATGGAATACAAATAGAAGTCAATAACCATCAGAGACTTAACAAATTTACAAACACCTGGAGGGTAAAAATGAGGGGGAGATGAAAACATTCCCAGATAATCAAAAGCTGAAGGACTTCATCACCAGTAGATCAGTCAATGCTAAAGGGAACTGAGCAGGCTGAAAGGAAGGGACACTAAACAACTGACTGAAACCACATGAAGAAATAAAGGTTTCCAGTAAAGATCACATAGTAAATATAAATACCAATACTACTGTATTTTTGAATTGTAACTCCACTATTTACTTCCTACAGGATCTAAAATACATAAACTGTAATGAAAAATCAGTGGTTTTGGACTCAATGTAAAACATGTAATTTTTGACAAGAACTACATAAACGTGGGAGAATGGAAGTGTACAGGAACATAGTTTATGTGTCCTATTGAAGTTTGGTATCCAAGAAAAACAAAATTGTTATAGATTTAAGAGGTTTCATTTAAGCCCCATGGTAAACACAAAGAAAGTATCAGAGAATGTGACCATAGAGATGAAAAGTAGAGTATGGCTTACAAGAAGTGAAGGAAGGGGCAATGGGGAGTTGAGAAATGAGAGTAGGGTTTCTGTTTGGGGTGAAGGGAAATTTCCAGTAATGGATGGTGGGAAGGTGATAGCATTGCAACATTCTAAATGTGATTAATCCCACTAATGGAATACTAGGGAGGGGTTGGAATGGGAAGATTTAGGCTGTATATGTTTCCACAATTGAAGAAAAAAAAAAAAAAAGACTAAATAGATAATGGCAATTAAATGCCAAGGATGATCCTGGATGGGATCTGAGGATGGAGGAGAGGAGGCTCAAAGAGACACAATTGGCACATAAGAAAAAAAAAAAGGAAATATAGAACGGAAGCTTTGTATCAATGTTGAATTTCTTGAACTTCTTAGCTGCACTTAATGGGATTGCATAAAAGATCTTGTCCATGGGAAATGCATATATGAATTATATTGTTTGTTCAAGGATGTGTGCTCTCATACATTCAGAACACAGAGTAACAGATGATGGAAGATAGGGAGGGAGGGAGGGAGGGAGGGAAAGAAAGAAATGGTGGTGTGACATGATGTTAAAGTTGGTGGATCGGGGTATTGGGGGAGGGGGGTCCGTGTATGCTGGAGTTCTGTGTATGGGGTTTGTATTGTTTTTGCAACTGTTCCTGTAAGATTGAATTTATTTCAAAATAAAATTAAAAAAACAAAACAAAACAAACCACCACCACCAAGAAGACTGCTTTTTTAGCCATGGAATGTCACCTTGGGAGACGTTACTTGAGTTCAAATAGATAAAACTCCTGGTGCTTCATTATGTCTCTTCTACTAGGTGCCAGAAGAGAATAACTATTAGGGAGAAAAAGGAAGGTAATATATTTGCAGGTCATTATGAAGAATGTAGTCCATTTGTGCAGCAGGATCTGTGATTTCTTACGTGGACACCAGGTAGACTTAATGGGCCCCTGAAACCCATTTTATCAGTGACTAGAAAATACCTATAAAGCTAGAATTTAATATTCCCATCACCACTGAGTATTCAAATGAATACTATGGTTATTAAATCTAAAAAGAAAAATTATTACATTACTTTTATGTGCTGAGAAGAAAGAAACTATTAAATGTAGTTTTCTATCCTTGAGGACAAATTCTGTATTCTGTACTGTTTTATATCTACATCACTAGCATAATGATGTGAACAAAGATGCTCAATATATGTATCTCCCTTGCTAAGTCTTGCAAGTAATATTAGTTAAGAGTGGCCTGATGACATGGCAGTCCTTTCCAGTTTTTCTTTAAACTTTAGTCATGGAACTGAAATTAAATCTCAGAAGTTAAAAATAATCTCAGGAGCCTTTCAGGAAGATGGCGGAAGAGGAGAGGCAGAGCAAACTTCTCCTCTGTGAAAAAAATTAGAAGGGCAGAAAGCACCCAGAATAGCAGCTCCAGGGTGTGACTGGCTGGAGAGGGACCTCTACAACACATAGTGGAGACTTGGATGAAAAAGTGGAGTAATTGCATCTGAAAGGATGGGGTGAGTTTATTGGACCAGGACCACCCTCGGTAGCTGGCAGCTGGAGCTGGCCTCCAACCACAGGAAGGGAGTGGCTAACCATTCCCTGTGCACCATTCTCAGCAGTTGGCTGGGGAGATAACCCTTCACAGCCCTGTGGCCAGGAGCTCTATGAGAGAACTCAGGATTCTGTGCACTTGTGGTGACTGCATTTACTCTTCCTCCACAGAAGACCGTGGTATGCACAGGCAACAGAGGCGGGGAGAGGCAAGGCCACCATGTGGAAGCACCAGGAGCCACTACCCAACTACAGAGGCTCACAGGTGCACAGCGGACAGGGACTGCATTGTATCTGAGATGGGGGTGAGACGCACAGCCCCACAGCCTGAAAGGAGTCCACTCAGAGACCCGGGAACCACCAGACCCACTGTGCCCTTGAGCGGACTCTGCCAAACTGCACAGGGCCTGCACCCCATTCACAAGGCTAGAAGTCCAGAGCGCACATGGAGAACTGGTGCACCGATTGGATTTCCAACTGGTTTGTAACCCATACAGTGCACAGGTGAAGTTGGGGGAAAGCTGGCTGGACAGTAAGAGGTGGTGCAAGAGCACCATCCGCTGAGAAGTCAGGGAAAGTGCACTTCAGCAAGCTGTACCTCTGCCAAATTATAGACAAATATTCAAATAATCCCGCATATCCCAAATTAACCTTACCAAGATAAGCAAATGCCCAGAAGCCAACAGAAAATTGCAAAGCACATAAAGACCCAAGTAGATATGGACAAGCCAAACAAACAAGTTAAAAAACTGGAGGAGACACCGAATCTGGAGCAATTAATCAAAGAAGTGTGTACAAATCTCCAAAATAACTTCAATGGGCAGGCTAAACACACAAAAGACATGCCTACATTTAAAGGAAGAAAGATCTAAAAGCAAAGACCTAATTGATCAACTGAAAAGGCTAGAGAATGATCAACAAACTAACACTAAAACAAGTAGAAGAAAAGGAGAAAACAAGATTAAAACAGAAATAAATGATCTGGAGAAAAAAACAATAGAGAGAATAAATGAAACCAAAAGTTGGTTCTTTGAGAATATCAACAAGATTGACAAACAGCTGGACTGACCAAGTCAAAAAGAGAGAACTAAATAAACAAAATCAGAAATGAGAGTGGGTCAACACTATGTATCCTGGAGAAATTTAAAAAAATCGTAAGAGGATTCTGTGAACAACTGTATGCAAACAAACTAGACAACTTGGAGGAAATGGACAATTTTGTGGAAACACATGAACAACCTAGACCGACCCAAGAAGAAATAGAATACATCAACCAACCAATCACAAGCAAAGATATCCAATCAGTCATCAAAAATCTTTCTACAAATAAAAGCCCAGGGCCAGATGGCTTCACAGGGGGATGTTAACAAACTTTCCAAAAAAAACTGACCTCTTTCCTGTTATAACTCTTTAAGAAAATTGAAGTAAAAGGAACACTACATAACTTACTTTATGAAGCTAATATCACTCTAATACCAAAACCAGATAAAGATACTACACAAAAGGAAAACTATAGGGCAGTAGACCAATCTCCCTACTGAATACAGATGCAAAAATTCTCAACAAAATACTTGCAAATCAAATCCAAAGGCATATTAAAAGAAGTATGTACCATGACCAAGTGGGGCTAATTCCTGGCATGCAAGGGTGGTTCAACATAAGAAAATCAATCAAAGTAATATAACAGATTAACAAATTGAAAGGGAAAAATCAAATGATCATTTTGATATATGCTGAAAAAGCATTCAACAAAATTCAGCATCCCTTTTTGATAAAAAACACTTCAAAAGGTAGGAATTGAAGGAAACATCCTCAATATTATAAAGGGCATATATGAAAAACTCACAGCCCGCACAGTACTCCACTATAAGAGACTAAAAGCCTTCCCCTAAAATCAGGAATGAGACAAGTTGCCCATTGTCACCACTATTATTCAACATCATGCTAGAATTTCTGATCAGAGCAATTCACCAAGACAAAGAAATAAAAGGCATCCAAATTGTAAAGGAGGAAGTAAAACTTTCATTATTTGCAGATGACATGATCTTATATTTGGAGAATCCTGAGAAACTGACAAGAAAGCTACTTGAGCTAATAAACAAATTCAGCAGAGTGGCAGGATACAAGATTAATGCATGAAAGTAAGTAATGTTCCTATACACTACTAATGACCTAACTGAAAAGGCAATCAAGAAAAAATATTCCAACTAAAAATGTCAAGTACCTAGGAATAAACTTAATGAAGGATGTAAAAGACCTCTACACAGAAAATTACAAAACATTACTAAAAGTAATCAAAGAGGACATAATTAGGTGGAAAGATATTCTGTATTCACAGACAGAAAGGCTAAATGTTCTTAAGATGTTAATTCTACTCAAAGAGATCCACAGATTTAACACAATTCCAATCAAAATTCCAACAACCTACTTTGCAGACTTAGAAAAATTAGTTATCAAATTTATCTGGAAGGGAAAGGGGCCCCAAATTGCCAAAAACATTTTAAAAAAGAAGAATGAAGCGGGAGGACTTACACTTTCTGACTTTAAAGCCTACTATAAAGCCACAGTAGTCAAAACAGCATGTTACTGGCACAGATATAGACATATCAATCAATGGAATCACTCTGAGAGTTCAGAAATAGACCCCCATATCTATGGCCAACCGATTTTTGATAAGGCCCCAAATCCACTGAACTGGGACAAAATAGTCTGTTCAACAAATGGGGCTGGAAAAAACTGTATATCCATATCCAGAAGAATGCAAGAGGACCCCTACTTCACACCTCATTCAAAAATTAACTCAAAGTGGATCAAAGACCTAAATATAGGAGACAGTATCATAAAACTCCTAGAAAATAATAAAGGGAAACATCTTCAAGAGCTAGTTAATAGGAGGTAGCTTCTTACACTGTACACCCAAGGTACAATGAATGAAAGAACAAAATAGATAAATGAGAACTCTTCAAAATCAAAAGCTTCCGTGCCTCAAAGGACTTTGTGAAAAAGGTGAAGATGAAGTCAATTCAATGGGAGAAAATATTTGTAAACCGTGTATCTTATAAGAGACTGATATCCAGCATATACAAAGAAATCCTACAACTCAATGACAATAGTACAAACATTCCAATTATAAAATGGGTAAAAGATATGAAAAGGCATTTTTTTCTGAAGAGGAAATACAAATGGCATGAAAAGGCACTTTTTTTTTCTGAAGAGGAAATACAAATGGCAAAAAAAAAACACATAAAAAATATTTATCTTCACTAGCTATTAGGGAAATACAAATCAAAACCTGGAAGATCAGAGAGTAGGGACATGAACAGACATTTGCACACCAATGTCCATTGTGGCATTGTTCACAAATGCACTAGGATGGAAACAACCCTAGTGTCCTTCAACAGATGAGTGGATAAACAAAATGTGGTATATACATATGATGGAATACCATGCAGCAGTGAGAAGGAATGAGGTCCTGAATCATATGACAACATGGAAGAACCTTGAAGACATCATTTTCATCGACCCCCAAAATTCTCTCAATCCTATTTTCAAACTCCACTCCACTCCTAGCCCCTGATAAGCACTGATATCCTCTGTTTCTATGGTTTTGTATTTTCTGGACATTTCATAGAACTGACATCTTACAATATGTAAACTTATACATCTTATTTCTGTTACAGAGCATAATGTTTTTAGGGTTCATTTTGTTGCAGCACATATCAGAATTTTGTTTGGTTCATTGCTGATTAATATTCTACTCCACTGCATGAGTATATACATTTGGCTATCCAAGAACCAGTCAGTAGACCTTTAGATTGCTTCCAGTGTTTGGCTAAATGAATAATGCTGTTATGAATATTCATACACAAATTCTTGTTTGAATAAATGTTTCATTTTGCTTAGGTATAAACCTAGGAGTGGAATAAGATAAAATATCAGATATAACATAAACATAAGAATATGTTTAACCTTTTAAGTAATTATCAAGTTGCTTCTCAAACTGCTATATCATTTCACATTCTCACCAGTAATGTAAAAAGGTTTCAGTCTCTTCACATCTTTGCCAGTTCTTGGTTTTGTCCTTTTTATCACAGTCCATCTTGTTAACTGTGTAGTGGTATCTCATTGTGATTTTAAATTACATTTCCCTAAAGATTAATTAAGCTGAACACTTTTCCTGTGCTTATTATCCATTTGTATACCTTCTTTGTAGACATATCTGTTTGAATCTCTTGCCCATTTTTTAATTTGCTTTCCTTAATCCAGTATTAAATTTTCAGTTTTCAAAACATATTCTAGATACAAAGTTTTTATCAGATTTATTTATTGTAAATATTTTCCTCCTATTTGTGGCTTACGTTTTCATTCTCCTAACCGTGCTAAGCCAAGTTCATCACATTTCAGTTGTATGGATCTTGTTTTTGTGTCATAACTTAGTTATATGGGCAGCACCTGTATGATGTGCCAAAGAAGATGCAAACATTTAGAAAAAGTTAAAGAATCTATAGGAAAGTCAGTGAGAATAGGAAATGCTAGGGAAGAGCAGAGGCAGGCACAGAAAACTTGCAGGTAGAATCACAGCCCATTTCTACATGTGAGAATATAGAAGAGCATAGTTATTTTGTATCGTCAGTACTCTGAACACATACACACAGAGGAAGCAGTCACAGGGAGAATGCTACCCAACATGAACCAAGTTCAATCAGCCTTGACTTAATCAGGATGGAAAAGAAAGGCTTTACAGATTAGAGCAGGGTGGGGGGAGCCCATTTCATCAGGTTGCTTCTATTTAGAAGGGTCTGTTTTTTGAGCATATCGTAGCATTATCAGGTACTCATCAAAAGTCACTATAAACTGATGCTATACCTAAACAAAATGAAAGTCTCTGCCTTTACTCAAGTCAGGTATGCCCATATCATAAACCCTTCAAGGTCAAGCATAGCAGGACCACAGAAGTCTCAAAGCATGTTGGTTCACAAATGAACCGTAAATCACACATATAAAACTAAAGAGGAGACATAATAATGAGAGAATAGAACTAAATGGAGAATGAGAAGGTCTGCGTTCTAATCTTAGTTCTGCTAAAAACAAACTGTATGACATTGCAACACTGATTTAAACCTTCCTGACTCCCATTTGTTGAATAGTACAGTGCTCTAGGTAGACTAGGTAGACTCTAATGTCACATCCAGTTCAATCTTTCTGGGATTGAATGCATATCCCAACACCTCTGTAAGCAAACACACACACACACACACACACACACACACACACACACACACACACATCCCTATGCAATCAATACTTTGTTCCTTCTAAAAATTTTTTATATTTATACTAAATTTATCTTTACAGAAAAATATGAGAATTAGCATTTTATTATAATTAATTTTTACCATTATGTTGTCAATACAGATTGTTCCTTCTTAAATAAAAATAAAATAAAATATTCGAAAATCAACCAGTGTACAAAGCACATATTGTTCAATGAATGTGGATGAAACACTCCTCCATAAAAAAGTGCATTTGTCACAGGAATTAAATCCAGGAGGCTAGCTATGCTTTCTAAATTTTCAGCTACCTTCCATTGACAGCAATTTTAATTAAACAATTTTTCTCAAATGTAATATTATGGAAATAGTAAAATGGAAATTAAAATGTTGTCAATACACTTTCAAACATTTTATCACATAAAGGAGACAGAGGACAAGTGGCAAGAATCTTTCAAAGAGTTATATTTTTATCTGCAAAACTTGGCAGATGGATGAAATCTTTGAGGACAATAATTTAATATAACATTCACTGCAATTTTTAGAGCCATATTCATATTTAAATAAAAGCTTCACTAGACATTTCTTGAAGAGCAGACTATATATATTTAAACTTTGAATCTTTTTAATCTTTCATCTCTAGTCCTAATTAATCCTCTATATGGAAATATTTAACTTATTATACTGCTCTTTTTTAACATTCTTTTAAGTGATGATTCAATTTAAACAAATAATAAGGTTTTAGAAACAACTATAACATTTCCTGTGAAGAGACACTACAAGCAATACTGCAGGAAAACCACTGGTTTGGAGGCAGAACTCCATGTCCCACACTTTGTCACATACTAGGTTTGTAATTTGTGTCAAGTCACACTGTATTTCCCTTCCGTTTCTTTATGAGTAAGGTGATTGTAACAACACCGGTCTTATTACATAGGATTTTATGTTAAATGAGAAACAATATTTTAAAAACTAGAGAGCTCTATGCTAGTATTTCCATTATCTCCCATTTTGAGAATTACAACAAACAACATCCTTTAAAAATGTGCCTAGATGTATGGCTGAGTTAAGAAAGATACACAGATAACTTGGAAGTGATTATGTCTTCAGACCTTAGCAGAATTCCCTGAACACACAGAGTCAACATATGTGTTAGCAGCCTCTCCCAAATAAAGACACGCTTTTAACCAAAAGCAAATATTCAGGGTCTATGAACAAGAAAAGTGCACGTCATCTTTTATCTCCCTTTTTGTCTACCTTGACCATCCTGATAACATAGGGTAGAGGTGACAAAGGGGTTCTCCTGACTATATCCTGGCCTTGAAATCTTACCCTTAAAATTTGCCTTTTAATTATAGCCTAATCATTGGCTGTTTCTGTAGTTTATAGTTTAGTGTTTCTGTGTTTTCTTTTGCTTTTTTCAAACCAAAGTTTTAAATAAAAAAAAAAATCTTAATTTAGGGCTTTATATAGTTTCCAGATGATTTTGAGCAAGTAAGTGTAGTATAGTAGATGTTACCAAAGAATTGAGAGTCAGGAGGCCTCAATTTAAGCCTTTATTCTGCTAATGAATAATTATTGGACTTCCAAAAAATAAATTCACTCCTCTGTGTTTTGCTTTAGGTGTACCTAGATAACGAAAGAAAAATTCCAGCCCTAAAATGCCCTGAACTTAATCATGATTTTTACCATTCATACTTTTTGACTATAACATAGACTTTCATGCAACTCCTATGACTATCTTATGATTTACAGTTACAAATTATTCCACTTACTTGTGTGGTGAAGATACGATGAAGGATCTAAGATTTACTACACTTTTGCAGCACTGTGTGAGCAATTTTGCAATCCATGTTAGCTGGGTAGGGAGCTTAATAATAATGAAGCGGCAATCAAAGTCTCTGTCAGTCTTCCAGAGGTTGTATCTCTCAACTCCAATTTCAACAGGCAACTAGGACAGTCTGGATTATTTTCATCGCTGGTCCCCAAATCTGATGTCCAATGCAGTAAAAGCACTAATGCATTGCTCTCTTACAGGTTTGTGTGTCAGTCACTAGTGATGACATAAATGTAACCCTAACCAAGGGGGAAAGTAAAGATAAATAATTATCATTTCATGTCACGTAATATGTGTAAAGGGTGTCAAAAACTTCTAGTTCCTCTCCACACAGCTTCGGATACCAAATCAATTCAGTTCTGACTCGAACTATCAGGAATTAGTTCAAATTCCACAAGGTGAGCAAATTCCAACTGACTTCAAATTCAGGAGTTTCCACCACACCCTCGGGTTTGAGAATTCACTGGAACTCACTAGTATGATTCAGAGAACTCACTGAAAGCACTACACTTACATTGATAGTTTTACTGTGGTAAAAGGATACAAGGAAGCAGCAGCCAAAAGAGACACAAAGGGCAAGGATTAGGAGGGTCTTAAACGCAAGCTTCCATGCCCTGTCCACATGGTGTCACAATATATCACCCTCCAGGCACAGAGAGGTATCTTATCCATTTCGGAAGCTCTTCAGAGATTCAAGTGTCGTGAGTTTATATGGAGTTTCATTACACAGGCATGGCGGATGGAATAAATGTTCACAAGGTGGAGCTCAATCTGCAGCCCCCGTGAATGCCCACCCCTCCCTGGAGGTCCGGGAGGATGGGCTGATATGAAGTGGCTCAAAGCCCAACCCCCTAATCACATAGTTGTTCTTCCTGGAGTGGTCAGCCCCCACCCAGAGGCTACAGATGTGGCTGACCCCACCCTGTAACTCTCAGGCAAGGCACTCCAATGACAGGAAATTCAAAAGACTCATTATACCATACTATGAGATGCTAGGCTCAGCATCAACAGCAGGAGAAGAATGAATGCTCAAACCAAAGTGCTGTGGTTGGTTGGTTGGTTTATTCCCAGTTTTAGAAGAATTACCTCAACTATACCAAAGTTAACTAACTTTATGCTTTCATTCTTGTTGATCCTGTCAGCATATACTGCTCTGATAATTCTTATTAGAAAGCAATATGAACAATCTTACTGATTCATTGTAATTTCCAACAGTAAAATGAATAGTTTCTTGGCCAGATCTCATGGCTAATTCCCAATACATCTTACACCAACTGCTTTCCAAAATGTACTAATTGATTCATTTAGAAAATGATATTCTCCCAAGTTATATTATTAAAATAAGCAAAAAACTATTCATGATATTTTTATAAGTCAAACTTAACATAAACATTAGCCCATATCAAAAAGATGGTTTGTTTTGCTTAAAAGCTCACTATTCCACATGTTTAATGAATTCATTTATTCATTTATTAATTCAACAAATATTTATTGAGTGCCTTCTATTTGGCCAGCATTATTCCAGGCATGAAAATAAACACTAAACACACAAATGAACTCCCTGCACACATGGTGCTACATTCTGGTGGAAGAGAGAAAACAAACTAACACTAACATATAAAATAAAGAATCAGGTAGTGATATTTGCTATAAAGGGTAAAAAGAGAGGGCTGTTTTAGAAAGGGTGGTTTTCAAAAGTCATGTCATGTCTGTGGAAGTTTCAGTTAAAAGTAGGACCCTGAATGAAATGGAGTCAGCATTATTTTTTTCCATGCATTTTTATGCACACTTCCAAAGTAATAAGAATAGTGAGAGATTCATTAAGCAGATATTTTTGAGGACCTTTTCTTCATGCAGCTTTTATAAATATTGGCTCCTTTTTACAGATCACTATTGGATTCATGAATTTCTTTTGCTTAACAACAACCAATAGTAGTTGGGAGATGGTGGTGTCTCATTTAGGTTCTTAGTTCAAGGGAACATGCTGCTGTATGCCGAAGTATAGTCGTGCAGTTTCTTTAATGAAGGTCCTCTTGCTACTGTTTTGTTTTGGTCTCCTTTTATCTGGCATCTTCGTATACGTAGATGCTATCAGTTTTTGTTTCTGAGCTGCTAAAATAAACTGAGAATGAGTTTGTTTAAACAATCGAATTTTATTGTTTTTCAGGCTAGAAGAAGTCCAAAATGGAGGCATCAGCAAGATGATTTTTCTACCTAAAAAATGTACCCTTCTGGGGCTGGGTGCTAGAGGACCTTGGTCCATGCCATTTCTGTCACATGCCAACACACATGGCAATATCCTTTATTTTTCCTCTGGGTTCCACTAACCTGGCTTCTTCTGTGGTTTTCTCTCTCTATGTCTGAATTTCACTCTGTTTATAAAGGACTACAGTAAGTTAGATTGAAGCATAATCTTATTCACTTGGGCCACACCATAACTGAAATAATATTTTCAAGAGATACTATTTATAATGGGTTTATACCCATCAGAATGCAGACCAAGACCAAGAACATGTCCAAACTGGGGTACACAATTCAATACATCATGCTATCTTATTAAAATAAGGTCCAATTATGATGACTTGCAAAACTCTGGTTGACCAATAAGGGGTATATAATGCTTCAGGGTGTCATCCCCCCAGAGAATCTTTGCAAAGCTAGCAAATCCTAGCAGAGCCATCTTCCTTAAAACTCCAGACAAACAGGTAAAGGATTTCAGTAACTGGGCAAGTGCCAAATCAAGAAAATACAGCTTTACAAACAGTAGGAGAATTTAATGTCACCCTTGCTGCCCCCTCCCTCAGCCTCTCCCAGCTGTGATGTGAAGCCAGCCCGCAATTCCACTGTGAGTCCCTGGCCCTTTTCTGGAGGGAGTAGAGTAACCCCTACGTGCATATTGTGGTGCTTGTTTTTCAGTGCTGATCTATCTGACAGCAACCTGAAAGACTGAACCAAGAAACTCCTCTCTGACTCACTTTCCCTGAACTTTCTGCAAGCAGAAGCAACTTGGGGACAGCTGAAGCAGTGTAGCTGGGACAAAGAAATACAGGCTTTAGGGCAAACAAATACAGCACCCATAAGTCAGTATAGTCTACTTCACAAGGAGTAGAGGGACATTTGAATTCATGTAAATGGGGGAATTCCTAAGGCCATGGGTGAAAATAAGCCCAGGACAAGACGCAGTCTCAGAAAAGATGGAGAGGACCTAGAACTTTACTTTCATCTTGGGTTGATCTTCTTAATAGAAGGGTTAAACTCTGAAGGACAGCACCAGCCAACTCAGAGCCAATTTGTAAAGACCGAGATACGTGTTTCTTTGCATAGGTTTGTTTGTTTTTGTTAGCTCCTGGCACTAAACGAAATTTCTATCATAGCACTATCTGGATACAAACTTAAGTAGCAGACAGACTGGAGGCTAAATCCTAGAGTTAACACTATAAACTATGGAACTGCAATGTGTGCAACAAAAGATTATGGCCCATCTAAATGAACAAGATAAAAATTCAGAAACCATCAACTAGGAATACTAGACTTTGGACATACCTGATAAAAACTTTTTTTTAAAAATCTTCAATATACTCAAGGAGTAAAGGAAAACACAGAAAAACAGGAAAGCACAGGATATCACGTAAACAATGAATGAACAATATGGGAATCTCAATAAAGTTATAAAAATTGTAAGAAAGAATCAAACAGAAATACTGGAGTTAAAGACCAAAGTAATTGAAATAAAAAGCTCCCTAGGGGATTTCAGCAGCAGATTGGAGCTGGCAGAGGGAAATATTAGTGAACTGGAATATAAGACTATTTAAGTGATTCAGGTTGATGAGCAGGAAAAAAAAGTGATCAGAATCTCAGAGACCTGTGGAACACCATCAAGCACGCCAATATATGCATTACGGGAGTCCCAGAAAGAGAAGAAAGAGACAAAGGAGATGCAATATTCAAAGAAATAATGGCTGAAAAATTTCTGAATTTAACAAAAGTCATGAATATACACATTCAAGAAACCTAATGAGTGCCAAACAGGATAAACTTGAAGAGAACCAGGCCCAGAAACATAGTAGCCAAATTGTTGAATGCCAAAGACATGGACAGAGTTCTAAAAGCTGCAAGAGAAAAGAATATACTACGTACAAGGGAGACACAATAAGATTAAATAATGATTTCCGATCAGAAACCTTGGAGGCAAGAATGTAGTGCAACAAAATATGTAAATGATGAAAGAAAAAACTGTCAACCAAGAATTTTTTATCTGGTGAGACTGTCTTTCAAAAATGAGGAAGAGATTAAGAAATTTCATATAAACAAAAGTTGATGGGCTTTGTCACCACTAGCCCTTCCCTACTAGTAATGCTAAAGTGAGTTTTTCAGACTGAAAGGAAAGGACACCAGACAAAAGCATCATAAAAAAATAAAGAACTCTGGTAAATATAACCACACGGATAATTAAAAATGCCAATACTATTGTATTATATATTGTATTATACATTGTATTATATTTTTCGGTATGTAAAACAACTTTTTTTTCACTTTTTTCAGGTTCTCAAATACAAAGGCATTTAAAGTAAAGATAAATCTTTGGTTTTGGACATAATGAATAAAGCTATAATTTGTAACAAATACCAAAAAGGAAGAGAAGGGGGGATAGGAACAGTGTTTGTGTATACTATTGAAATTAATTTGGTATCAAACCAACTGTCATTGTTATAGATTTATAATGCTAAATTTAAGCCCCATGGTAACCACAAAGAAACTATCTAAAAAATATATTTAGAAGGAAATGACAAGGGACTGAAAGGGTACACTAATCAAAATCAAATAAATATGAAAGTAGGCATTAATGGAAGAATTGAAGGGCAAAAAGATTTAAGACTTACAAAATTCCAAGTTGCAAAATGGCAGAAGAAAGTCTAGCATTATCAGTAGTTGCTTTAAATGTAAATAGATTAATTTCTAGTCAAAAGGCAGAGATTGGAAGAATGGATAAAAAAGCATGACCCAAAGATATGCTGCTTACAGGAGACTCATGCTATATTCAAAGACATGAGTAGGTTGAAAGTGAAAGGATGGGAAAAAAAATTACACACACACACACACACACACACACACACACCCACACCCACCCACCCACCATATACCATGCAAACAGAAACCGAAGAGAGCTGGGGTAGCTAAATTAGTATCAGATTTAATATCAGATAAAATACACTTTAAGTCAAAACTGTTGTAAGAGACAAAGAAGGTCACTATATATTGGCAAAGGGCCAATTCAACAAGATGCCATAACAATTAAAAATACATGTGTACTTGACAGAAGAGCCCTAAAATATATAAAACAAATATTGACATATTTAAAGGGAGAAATAGATGATTTTACGTGAATAATAGACTTCAATACACCAATTTCAATAATGGATAGAACATCTAGAGAGATGGTCAGTAAGGAAATAGAACACTTGAACCATATAGATTTAACAGACCAATAGAGAACACTTCACCCCAAAGCAGTGTAAGACACATTCTTCTCTAGTGCACCATTCTCCAGGATAGACCATATGATGGGTCAAAAAACAAGTCTTAATAAATTAAAAATAATGAAATCAAACAATGTATCTTCTCTGACCACAACTGATTGAAGGTAGAAATCAGTAATCGAGGGAGAATTAGAAAATACACCAGTATATGGAAATTAAACAAAATGCTCTTAACCACTGGATCAATGATCCAGGAATCTGTCTCAAGGGAAACCAGGAAATATGTTGAGGTAAGTGAAAATGAAAGCACAACTTATCAAAACTTATGGGATGCAGCAAAGGCAATGCTGGGAGGAAAATTAGAGCTCTTAATGGTTACATTAAAAAAGAGGAAAGATCTCAAATCAGAAACCTAACATCACACTGGAGGATCCAGAAAAGGAAGGGCAAACTAATCTTGAAGTGAACAAAAGGAAGGAAATAAAGATTAAATTAGAGACAGAAGAAATAGAGAAAAACAATACTGAGAAGCAACAAAACAAAAAGTTGGTTCTTTGAAAAGGTAAATGAAATCCATGAATCTTTAGCTAGTCTGACAAAGAATAAGAGAGAACATAACTAAAATCAGAAATGAAGGGGGTGGATATTATTGCTGATACCCCAGATATAAAAATGATTTTACAAGTATACTATGAACAACTATAAGCTAACAAATTAGACTAACCTAAATGAAATGGACAAATTCTTAGAAACATGCAAACTACCTACACTGACTCAAGAAAAAAAAAAAAGAACTCAATAGACCGATAACAACTAAAGAGATTGAAACAGTAATCAAAAACTTCCTGACAAAGAAAAACCCAGGACCAAAGGGCTTCACTAGTGAATGTTATCAAATATTCCAAGAAGAATTAACATTGACCCTGTTCAAATTGATCCAAAAAATTGAAAAGGAAGGAAAGCTGCCTAAATAATTTTACATTCGCAGAAAAAAAACAAAACAAAATACAGCATGATGCGTTGATGTGGAAAAGGCACTGGACAAAATCTAGCACGCCTTCTTTATAAAAACACTTAGAAAAGTAGGAATAGAAAGAAACTTCCTCAGTATGATAAAGGGAATATATGAAAAACTCACAGCTAACATCATTACATTAGATGGTGTAATATTGAAAGCTTTTCTCCTAAGATCAGGAACAAGACAAAGATGCCCACTGTCACCACTGTTATTCAACATTGTGCTGCAAGTTCTATTCAGCTGTAAAAAAGGAAAGAAGGTCTGTTACACGTGACTACATGGATGAACAATGAAGACATTTTGTTGAGGGAAATATGCCAGGCACAAAAGGATAAATATTGTATGATCTGACTGATAGAAATAACTAAAAGAAGCAAATTCATGGAGTCAGTAACTAGAACACAGGTAGCCATGACCTCGGGTGAGAGTAAGGAATATGTAGTTAATTCCTAATTGGTACAGAGCTTCTTTTTTGATGATGGAAAAGTTTTGGTAATAGATGGTAGTGATAATAGCACAAAATTGGAATGCAATTAAAACCATTCAATTCTATATTAAAATATGGCTAAAAGGGGATCCTTTAGGTTGTATATATGTTACTAGTATTAAAAAAATGGACAATACAACACAGTATCCAAATGTAATTACTATTATTAACTACAGTCCATAGTTAATAATAGTATAATTGTAATAGTACTGTTTCATCACTTGTAACAAAGATACCACACTAAAACAAATTGTTAATAGTTTCAAGTAAACTAACTGTGTGAAGGGAACTCTGTATTTTCTGCATAATTTTTCTGTAAACCTACATTTCTCAAATAAATAACATATTAATTAAAAAAATTTATGGCCTTATTCTTTAGCTGCTTCTTTCTTCCCCTACCTCAGCGTGCCTCTAAGGGACTTTTTCACTTTCTATGCGCCTAATCTTCCCTAGAGAGACTTTTTCAGGCTCCTGATTTTTGTCCTATACTTTTTCCAGGAATCTTACTTTCGTCTCTCAAGTAGCCAGTGATCTGATCCACCAGATAAAAGACTTGTTCTCAATATTCCCCCACAGGGTGAATCCTCTCCCTTTCTGGCAAAAACCCAGATGATCTTATCTCTATTTAAATACCTTGATCCACATTCCTTTTCTCCCTTTGAAACAATACCTATCTGAAGCTTGTTCCAATAAGTTATTTTTTTACTGTCATCTTCATAATCGTCATCACCACCACCACCACCACCACCATCATCATCATCATATCCATCATCTTTTAGCATCTAGGTGCATTACTGGCATCCTGCTCAAGAATGACTGTGAAAATAAAAGAACCTTGATCCTCACTGACCTTCACTAACAAGTTTGAGCAAAATGGCAAGGGGATTGAATCCCATTGTGGGCCCACTAGAAAAACTAACCAGTGAAAAGATGGCATGGGTCATGGTCACTTTGGAAAGTGCATATATTTATAAACTGTTCAAAATGCATTACTACTATACTTGCAGTGATCTCTGCTTTTAAATCACAACTTCTTTTATCTACTCGGCTCCAAACAATTTGTCCTCAAATAGAACTTCTATTGTCTAAGAGCCGGAAAACTATAACATTTTGAACTTTGGTTCAGAGATAATCAGAATTTGAACATCTTCCTACTTCATAGTCATGAACTATGAAATATTTTTGAAATATGATGAATGGGCAACTTCAAAAAAGATTCAGAGTTTCTTAGAAAATAAGCAAATTCCTCAGGGAATCTGTGACTGATGGAGCATGCTGTTATAACATATCAATGAGAATATTTTGACTTATTATTAATATGAGACAAAAACATATGTTCTTCATTTTCTTAATTATTTTCAAAGATCTTAGGAAAGAGTAGGTGCCTCAGCCTAATTCATGTGAAAATAAACCCCATTTTAATTACCTGAGATTCATCAAATCTCCAAGTTTATAACATAAATAGAATGAGTTACTATTTAAGGTCAAAACAGGACTAATCTATAAGAGTATACATTTACTCCCTACTTTAAAAAAAAGAGGAGAAAGAAAGATACATTATGGGGCCAAGATGGACATGGTGGGGGCATCTTTCAGGAAGAAATAAGGAAGAAAAAAAGAAAAGAAGTTGAAAGCAAGGGGTAGGGGGTGGGGGGGGAGAGACAACAGAGACCAGAACTTATGTAACCTCTGTTTAGGTTTGAGATAAAATTGTTCAGGAAGCCTATGACAATAAAGATGGTGGAGTTCCTTTTCACTCCTTTCAAGGGCATTTTGTCACACACAAGATCATAACAAGATAAAGGGAGATCATAGTATTTGGGCAATACTGGATAAAGGAGGAAACTGGCCACAAGCAATTAAAAACATTCAAGGAAGCATATTAAAACCACAATATTATAGCTACACATTTATTCATAGATACACAGATTTCTTTCCTTTCTTACAAATCTTAAGCAACATTCCATGGAATACTGAATATTGTCAATGGGACCTTCTGGTTTTGAAAAATCAAGAATTAGCCTAACACAGAAACACTCCCACGATGAAACCTAGAAATACTGGATGAAATACACACACACACACACACACACACACACACACAGAAACAATACAGCATAGCTTTGCTTGAAGAATGTAAATGGAAATAGATATCTAGGATAGTATGTAGCCAAACTGATTATCAGAAGCCCTGTTATAAGCACTTAGACCTATATACAAAAAAGAAATTGGACTTTGATGTCCATACTGGGTAGATGAGGCCCCAGGCTTCCAAAAATTGATAAGTTACAACTGAGACAACTGTGCTAAACCTAGGCCTTTAAGGGAGTGCAAACCCAGTGAAGAAAAATTCTTCACTTATCAATGCAAGAAACTAAAAGGAAGTTTGTCTTAACCTGGGACAGAGAAGGATAAAGAAAGTCTCTTCTGATAAATCAAATTACATAGTCCGTTTCCTTCACAAGTGTGGAGTCTGAATTTATACTCTACATGAGATTTGGGGAACTCAAAGCCAAGAAATTAACATTAAAATGATAATAGGATAATGAAACCTGTGTGTTTCTGGGAGAAGGAAATGAAACACCACTAAAAGAAACACTGCCATTGTCCTGGACTCCCAACACTCTTAAATAAAACCTACTGAGATGAACTCACAATTAATAAAAATTATAAAGGAAAAAAAAGAAAGTGGTTGGGCAATGACAAGCAGGTACAAGAATCAGAAGACAAAAATAGAATGATCAGAACTCATTTTAACTTGAAAAGACAGAATAAAAACATGGAAAACATAATATATATATTTACAATTATAGAGATTAAAGTATAGAAAGCAAGTAAAGAAAAATGAAAATGAACAGGTAGATTTTATAAAAAGCAGTATGAAAATTGTAGAGCTATAAAATATAGTCATATAGATTGAAAACTCAGTGGATTAGTTCCACCAGCAGGATTAAGAGCAGAATATAGAATTAGTGATTGCAAACATGGAATTGAGGAAATTTTGAGGAATTAAGAATAAGAAACAAAGATATAGGAATTTGAAGGAAAAATTAAGAGACATGGAGGACAAAATGAAGTGAAACCTATATCTAGTAGGAATTCCAGAAAGATAAAATAGACAGAATGCAGAACACAGAACATATAAAAACACTGCATGAGAATCTTCCAGAACAGATTAAATGTAATGCAGATTGAAGAAGCACAGTAATTCCTAAGCAAGATACCTGACATAAATCTACACCTATTTATATCACACTGCAACTATAAAATATCAAGTATAAAGAAAAGGTCTTCTTAAATAAAGGACAATTTGTCTACAAAGAAATTGCTGTTAGAGCACGGAAGATTTTTCAACAGAAAATATACAGAGTAAGAAACTACTGTAAAATAATAAAATATACATAGAACTAAGTAAGAAGAAACAAAAATACATACAAAAAGAGAATATCTAAAAAAAGGATGAGGGTAATAAAATAAACGGAGCTTTGTATGGCTGATACAGTTGAACTTGCCCTTGGCCTCTCTGAAAACCAACTTAAGAGAAAAACAATGTCAGTCCAACAATCCTTAATATCTTAAAGACAGAACATGTATGTTCTTCAGGGAAGATAAGATTTTCTTGGTGCTAAAATTAATGTTTCATGTAATACTTTCAGGTAATACATGGAAATATACGTGTATATTTACTTATATCTATATGGATATGGATATATGGATATATACACACACACATACACACATACGCACACACATGCATCATCTATCTTTCTAAGTGACAAGTTCCTTCCCGGGGAAGGTAGTTTGTTTCATGGGCATAGAACTAAGAAAAAATGGTGTTCAAAAGTATCAGTTGATCCATAAAATGAAGATTAAGAAGAAGTGGCACCTAAAGTACTTTTTTTCTAAAGCTGCAATCACTACTGAAATAAAAATCAAAACCAGCAACTATGCAATTTTAAGGAGGTAATCCAGTGTCAGATAGAATTTAGAGGAATTATATAACATTTCAAATATCATCTAATTATCAAGTTTCATATCATCTTTTCTTTCAGAACTTTTGGTCTGCAGATTTTATGTTTAAATGTTATCTAACCCAGGTCTTCGATAAGAGTTCTATTTTTTACTCCAACTCTAAATAGCTATCTGGGTAAATACATACATTGTAGTTCATATGCAGTTTCTATATAGTAAATGTTCCTGAAGTTCTGTTTTGTTATGTGCTGTGTTTTTTCTAACATGAAAATCTTCTCAATAGTTTTTATCTTAAATCTTATTTTATTTGAAATTCCACTCATATTAATATGCCTATCTTTCCTCTTCTCTTAAGCTTGGACCCTTAAGTCATATAAAATACATGTTTTTTCTTAAATACCTACTATAAAACAAAAACGACTGTTAACCTTGAAGTACTTGAATGTCAGGTATTTGGTGCTACATGGTGCAGAAAATGCATCCTATAACTCAAAGCACACGTTATAAAAGAAATATACTATGTTTGGTGAAAATTTACACAATTTCACATCTAACAAAAGGTTTTATCATTTGTTCATTAGTTTGGTGACTGCTCTCATAGTGCCAGCAAGATAGTCATTTATAAAGTCCAAACCCTCACCTATTTCCTACCAAATCAATGTAAATGTTTAAGCATATTCTTAATATGATTCCACACACTAATACAAGCTGTTGTTTACATCAAGCTTAAGGCAAAGGGACACTGGATTGTGAATATTTAAGTTGCCAGCTGCTTTCCCAACCAGCAGCATTTTCCAATTTTAAAAGCCACACAGACATTTATGTGTGAGAGTGTCGTGGTCATAAAGAACCTAGATGACACAAAAACTGTGCTTATCTATCTGAACACTTTGGGGATAAAAACCTGCTCTGCTCTCTCAGACTCAACATACACTTCACTAATACAACTTACGTGACCAGGAAAGTTCCTCTTTTAATCTCTTACACTGCACTTTAATGTCACAGACTACCTTTCTGAAATCCATGCCATGATTTGAAATCTCCAGGGAAGAACTGAGATGGACTATAGCTCCTCAGGGCAAAAATTACTGCATCAAAAATAAGTAGAGGCTCCAGAAGAAAGTGTCTGGGCAGGAGATGAGGGCAGGTAGAGCACTGAGTCATAGCTTCAATGTACCCATCAAAGTAGCAATTGGCAAAGTATATTTGCTCTCTAAAGCTAGACAGCTAAATGGTTACAGTCAAGGGGTGGTTTACCTGTGAAAAGGAGCACAAACAGCACAACAGAAAGCTTAGGTTGCTGCTAGATCCACACACTAGACAAGAATTACTCACTAGTACTTCCCTTAGTTTGGTGACTGCTCTCACAGTCCAAGCAAGATAGTCATTTATCAACGTCCAAACCCACAACTATTTCCTACCAAATCAATTGGCAATTTTATAGAATGCTTTTATCCCATTGTCTTAGTTTGCCAGGCTGCTATGACAAACAGCACATATTGAATTGGCTTAAACAACAGAAATTTATTGGCTCACAATTTTGAGGCTAGGAGAAATCCAAAACTGGGGTATCTGCAAAGCAATGATTTCTCCTCAATGTCAGCAACATGTTGGTGTTGGCTGCTGGTGATCTGTGGGGTTCCTCGGTTTGCACCCCTGCCTCAGCACATGATGATGTCCTCTCCTTTTTCTTCCAGGTTCTGTTGACTTCAGGCTTCACCCTGTGGCTTTCCCTGACCTTGGCTTCTGTTTTCCCGTCTTCATAAAGCCTTCGATAATTCTTATTAAGGCCCCTCCTACTTTAGGTGGCCACATCTTAACTATAAATAACGTCTTCCAGAGATCCTATTGATACTGGGTTCACACCCACAGGAATGCAGATTAAGATCATGTCTAAATTGTGGTGCATGACCCAATCTAATGCACCCATTAACCTATAATTTAAGGTCAATTCAAACATCAACTTTTCCATAGAGATTTCATGTAGGAGGCTGGATTATATGACCCTGAAGTCTCTGATAATTTTAAAAATGTTGCATTTCCTTGATACGTAAATATCAATGAAATATATCCTGATTTGACTTCATGCAGTCTTGTTTTATATCACCAATGAGACAATATACTTCTTTTAGAGAAATTATCTTATACTTTGTGAAACTGCCAAATTTACAGATTATTGAACCTAAATTTTGAATTGATTGTGGATGGAACATAGTATTGGGGCCCTAAGGATACAGTTAGTTTAGAAATGCCTCACATAGATTCCAATCCCCTTCTCAAAATGTAGTTGTGTACTTAAACTCAATGGTTTCAGAATCCAAACAACAGAACATCAAATCAGAAAAACAATTTCCATATTTTTAAAAATCGTCAAGTCTTTGGCTCTTATCTTGTCCATTTTTCACTACTGTCATTTTTAGTACACACACTTTTGTCAGCACCATCCAAATAGCAGTATCATGCCAGTTCCCTAAATGGACCTTGAAAAATGATGGTTAAAATAAGTTGACATACTACATCTAATTTTTGAGTACTGGTGGGTTTTTTCAAGAATCCATCACTTAGCTAATATATTAGGTATTTGAAAATGAAACTTATAACCACACCTAACACTAAACTCAATGTTCCAATCTTTAAACTATATCATGCAATGATTTTATTATAGTGCCATGTAATTTATAGTCAATTCCTGAGAATTTTAAGAAATAAAACACTAAAATTATCTATATACGATTTACTTGTTTCAAGATTAAAAAAAAAAAACTTGATATCATCCAAACCCCTAAACTCTCATAACTAAATCTGTGTATGTAGAAATTTTAAACCAATTACAGCTAATTTAATCCATTGTACTTAGTTACATTTGATAAACTAAACACAGGAGCATAACATAAAAATATTCAGCATGGCACCATTTCCCAAGTGATTGCTTTTTAACTGAGGGCAGATTTTTCTCACCATTCCACTCCCAATATATTCATTTCTTTTTGCCTTCTAATAGACTTTCTATTGATATTTCTGAAAAAAAATTTCCATTTTCCATCCCAACATTTCTACTATTACCTATTTCCCCCCACAAAAAAGAACAAAAACAAAAAATATCTACATTCCCAATAACATCTGTCCAAATGCTTTCATTGAATCAAAAATTGAAGTTCATCTGCTGAGTTAAAGGAAGCTCTGACTCTCATCCCTTCTAACATTTCACCTCTTATCTCCTGTGACTCTCCCTGCCATAGTCCCTTGGCTAAAACCACGATGATGAGATACTTTTCTCATGTACTTCTATCTGTCTGGAACATTCTTTCCCCATAAAAACTCACAGTGTGGTCCACCAAGGATAAGTGGATTCTCCAGGTGATAATAAACATAATCTGGTACTTGTGTTTGTTTCTGGTTCAAAGGATTTCCTTTACTTTCTTGCAAGCTCAGTCATATCATATAAAGAATACAGAGGCTGCCCCTTTCTTTCTTTATATGTAATTTATATTTTTTATATGTAATATGTACATTTTATATGTAATACATACATTCTTTATATGTAATGTAGTACTGTAAAAATGACCATGCAAGCTGAAACTCTGCAAAGCCATCTCAAAAATCAATGGAAAAAATGATTATTCCATGGTCTTTGCAGAAATTTTTCAGAATATTAAAATCTCTCTAATTTTCAGTTGTAAATATATAGAAAAATGAAAAAAGCAAAATTAATATATATTGAATATACTGTAATTGAAAACATTAGAAAAATTTGAATTTAAAGTGTGTGTGTTTTTTTTTTAATTTTTTGGTAAGAAACTTACTTAAGAGTATTTTGGAACAGTGCTTGCCTCTTGTCTTCATGGCATACCTTGATGATACAAAGTGAGCCTCTTTTTTCTGAATTGTCACACTCCTTTCGAAGTTTGGATCTGCTTCCAACATTTTATCCTTTGTGCATTGGGTCCCATTACCATGAAACGTTTTGTCTGTGACACCTGCTTTAGAACATCTTCATCAAAACCACTTTTCTCTCTTATGTCCATAAGTTCACCTTCACAAAGTTCCTCTGCCTCATATGTAGGAATTTTTAGGGCAGCCGAGTCAACATTCCCATGGGAGCTTTTTCTTTGATAACTCCATCTACATTCGATTTAATTTCACTTTCAGTATTTTTACTTTTCATTTCTTTGCTGTCCTTCTCTCTTTGTTGGCCTATTCTCCCTTTTGATTATTCACTCATAGCTTATGTCATGAGGGTTTATCACAGGGAGGCAGGGAGGCCACACAACTGCAAACGTCACTGCCTGTCTGTAAACTGAGAAACAGATGTACAGTGACAAACCACCACAGACTTTGAAATAAGGGAAATGATTGGTCACTGACCATGATCCACATCTGTTATTTACATAGTGATCTGTGGACTGAAGAACTAGCAGAAAGACGGTATTTTATACAATTATTCGCAATTAATAGACTGTGGTAACTGGAATCTGAATTTGTGTTGGTGGAGGACTGATGATATTTAGCTAACCCATGGTAGCTGAATTCGTGCATATCAGAACTATGCAGAAGGAGGTCTCCCTGTGTGTGTGTGTGCACAACTGTGGGGATGTGGGTGTGGGTGTGTGGGAGGGTGTATGCATTACAATATGTTTGTGGGTGCATATCAGGATGGTTACCTAACCAGCCTTACTGCTTGGAAGAGAATTTCAGGGACTTTTCTGCCTCAACCCTCATTGCTTCTTAACAGATCCAAAATATTGTCAGTGGGGTGGTTTTCCTCTTATTTACGCCATCCCATAACATCTGCCACTAAACAAGGTGCCTTACCCTGGGAGCTAAAATTTCACTCTTCTTCCTAAATTAGAAAGATAAACAGTAATATAAAAAAAATTACCAGAGTTATTTCCTTAAAAACAGCTAAGTTCAAAATACTTTATGCATTACCTGTTATTATGAAATGAGAGGAATGTAATACATAACATCAATACTCAAGGAGTTTCCAATCCATCTTAAAAGACATGACCAATAAATATGAAACAATTAGTGTATAATTAATGCTCTATTAGATGATAGAGGCCAGATTTATTTTTTTTTACTATTAAACTGGCTTACCACCAAAACCACTTAGAGAACTTCATAAACTTAAAGTCCTTGAAACATTCATAGATCTATTAAAATCTAATCTCTATGGATGTAGTATAAGAATCTGTATATTTAAAAGATCTTGATCATGAGTAGGATTTGGAAACTGTTGGAACAGACTATACACATGTTTTGGCAATACATGAGGATTGTAATAGTAAGACAGCTCCCTTACTACTGTTTTATTAGAGAAGCGGAACACAAGGGAAAATTTAGGGAAGGGTCAATGAACAGCAGTGCATTCCAGACGTAGAAGTACGAGAGATGGGCTTATAACAGTAACAGGCATGGGGCTTTTAAAGGAATTAAAGAATAAATCCAGATAATAGATATGTAAAAGTTTTGGAAAGATAAAATAAAACATACCTTTTTTTTGGACTTGAGAATACAAGACTGACTAGGGTAGGGGTTTAAAACAAGAAAAAATGAGAAGACTGAACCAAAAAATGTTTCTCTTATCGATATTCAGCATGACCCTACTCTCAAGGCCAAAATCAACTTGTGCAATGTCTGTCTTTTCTAAAACTGTCCATTTTTAGGTTTCAAAATCTTCAGAACTCAGGCTTTCCCAGAGCAAATTACTCTCCCTTCCTCCTTAAACTCACGATCTTAATTTAAGGTAAATGCCATAATGATACTGAACTACAGCTGAGCATAGTCTCCAAGTGTCCATTTCCTTTCTAAGCCTATCAGGCTTATGATCCTACCTTACTCTTTATGGTATTAAAACTGTAGTCATGTATCCATTCTCAGGAGGGTCAAATTATCTCCTTCAGAAGAGTTTCACTTCAGCTTTTTCATAGGAATGCATGCCATGTCATCAGGTTTCCCACACCACAGAACACAATGCTGGGCTCAGAGCAGGTCAAGACAGGCACATCTACTGATAGATCATTTAATCTAATTGCAGAACTAACTCAGGGGTATTGCAGACAAAGACCACTAACCTAACACAGGGCAGCTTTTGTCCCTCTTTCGTAACACAGAAAGCCTGCTGTATTCTTTCACACACAAATAATATGCAATCGCTATAGCATATGTGGTTCCGAGATGGACAAACGAAACCTGCAAGGCTTTCCAGTCTAGTAAGTGGTTATATACACATAATTAAGCCTCCATTTAAGAAGTGTCATTGATTACTTGCTAGATAAGAGTGTGTGCTCAGGGGAGGAGCAGTTAGTTCTACAAGGCTGGGGATGGAGGAAAGTGGCGGGATGATGAGAGCTCAGAAAAGGCCTAATCAAGAAAATGACCCTGATAAGAGTCCTGAAAAATATGTGTGTCTATCAAGTACATAAACAAAGCAGGTCATTTTGTGGAGAGAAATTCCTGGAACAAAGGTTTAGCCCGTTTCTTTCGTTGTTGTTGCTGCTGTTGTCATTTTATTTTGTTGGTGTTTTGTTTCAAAATGGATACAACTAGCCTCCTCTCTTCCTGCATACCCCTTGGACATTATTTCGTCTTTATTTTGACATATTCTTCCTTTCAAGGATATCCTGTATTTTCATTTCAAATAAGCAACCTGTGTATCCAATTGGAAAATGGAATAAGAATTCTTCACAAGATATTATTTCTGTGGAATTCTGTAATAATATCAGAAATGAAACTTTAATGAGGTAATAGAAATTAATGCTAATTTAGAGCTTCTTATTTGCTAGTCACTCTGCTTAGCACTATACATACATTGGCTAGCGAAAACATATTGTCTTGTTAGATCTTCTCATTTGCCCTTTAGAAGATATTAGTTTTAGTCCATGATACAAATAAGCATATTAAGGATTCAAGAGGTTAAGCAACATGCCAGGTTCGCCTACCTCTCTAGAGTCTGAGCCCTTAAACGCTTTGCCACACATCCTAGAATGGGCTGAGACTTAAAATCCAATCCATGTTCTTGGCTCTTAATAGGACGTGTGTCAAACATTTCAGATTGTACTTGTAGAGCATGTTTTCTCATTTTAAATAATTTCCAAAGAGCTTTTGTATGTTAAAAAATTCATTTTACATATCCTACTTTTTTTTTTACAGTGGGGTAAAAAAATATTTTATACATTTGAAGACTATAACAAAGACAGTTGGGCATTAAAAATAATTTTAACACATGTAATTTTAAGAAAAACATCTGCAAATAGTATAGTGATTTAGAGATAAGCACAAGGGAAAAAAAACACAAACTGGCACACTGAGTTACATTTCTATCTCACATTATTGATTACTTTAAAAGGAAAAAAGAAACAACTGAAATCACAGTATTTCCTGGAAATATATATATACCCACATGCATACATATATACATATATATACATACACACACATATATACATATATATACACACACATATATATTTTTACTCTTGCCAAAGTGTGTGTGTGTGTGTTTTAACAGCAAAAGCATCTTTTTTTGGTGAAAAAAATAATCCTTTAGAAAAAGGAAAATAATTCATAGTATTTAACATAAAGGAAATGTTAAAGTTGTTTGCAATGTACATAATCCCTAATCCAAGAAAACTCAGAGATTCAACAAATATTTCAACGTGAATACAATAATGATGGAGTAGCTAAACCCACAGCCGGAAAGACAGTGGTGGAGGGCACTAGGGTCTAGAGTTCAGCTGTAGTGAGCTTGTCCCAGACTCCACGAACAGTTTCTAAAGCACTCACCAAAGACCTCTGAGCCAAAAGAGACCATAGCTGCAAAGGTAAGACAGTCCCCAGCTTGACATATTTTCTGCAAGACCAGTCCAAATGCATAAGACACCCAATCCAGCATTAACTCCACTGCAAAGCTTGTCTTGAGCCATCCTCCCAAGAAGCATTTATCAGCACTCGTGTGTGTCCCACTCCATGTTGTACATAGCTCTATTATTGCATCTGTCTCCCCACTTTACCAGAAATGGCAGCTTCTCCAGGACACAGAAACTATGTGATTCATGTTGGTATTCTTAGCATCTAATTCCAAGTGTAGTAAGTAGTAGGTGCTCAAGCAATTCGTTGAATGAAAAAGGACACCATTTACTCTGCCATGACATGAGCCAGGTTTCAGAAGCTTGGTGGATGAAGATTGAAATAATTGTTCAAATCTCCAGTTATGGATTTGAATTACACATAATAATATTACCCAGAAACTTCAATGCAGACCATAGACTTTTATTGTCCCTGGTAAATTTTACCTATTTTGCTGTTGTTGCTCTTTTGTTATCTTAATATATAAATTATATTAACACCATCTCCCATTTATATGCCACTATTTTTTTTCAGAGTCCCTTAATATATACTACCTACCTGTTTCTGAGTTAAACTGAGCAGAAAGCTATTATCAGATTATTACTTTTTTAAAAAGTGAGCAACAGTATACAGAAGTTCCTTGTCTAAAGGCACATGGATAATGACTGTTAAAGTCAGGCTGGAATTCAAGTCTCAAGTAATTTATGAAATCAGCTAAAACAGAAATTTACATTTGGATCTGAGCATGATGATGGTGGTCATGATAAATGAATTATACTTGAAGAATTAATCTTAGGTAAATAAAATTAAGCTAGAAGCTCACTTCAACATGCAAAATACTGTTTTTTCAAGTATAAAGAAATAAATGTAGTTAATATAAGAAACAAGAGTAGAATACTGAGTGTATACAATTTGTGAGTCCCTGTCGGTAGTTCTAGTGTAAAGGGCAGGCATATTTTAGCCTGATGTTTTAATTTTAAAGTGAAGTCAAGAGAATATAAAACATTCAGTGAATGCGAATCTTAACTAGGAAAAATACTGTGTATAACATGCAGAAGAGTCAAACGCAAGAACAGTATCTAGCTAATGGAATTAACATCATGGAAATATGAAAATTTAGTTTCCATTTATATAAGTAATACTACACCATCAGCCTTTGACATTTGTATTTTTGTATATATATACATGCACATTTGTTTGTTTATATACAACACACACATGCACATGCAGAAATGGTCAAATCAGCCCTGCCCTAATTTAGAAAATGATGAAGATTACAAAAATCAAAGAAAGTCTATTATTTTGATTTAGTAATAAATATATAGAAAACTCAAGTGGCAACTAACAGTATTGATTGTATTAAAACATTTCTAACGCTTGATTCCTTTTTATCTTAGCCCTGAAGCATTGATAAAAAATTTATGACATTAAGCTGCAAAGAAAATCTTAATAAATAATGAAAAGAAATACACAGACTGAACTCTTTAATTATGGCTGTTAGTTCTATAATGAACTGGGCTGATGGGAAAAAGGATGGTCTCCAGTCCTAATGACTGAGTACTTTTCACCCATGGGTTAAACAAAAAGATTCCAATGTCTTTGGTTTAGATGAGAAGCCACCTCTGGAAATATCACTACGTCCAGAAAGATAGGGCATGTCACCAATCTGGGTCATAAATCCATCCTTTTGGTGGGATCACAGGGCAATACAACTGAAAGCACATGCAGTAGGGAATTAACAAGAAACGGAAATATGGATATCCATAACTATATCTATGACAATATAAGTAGTTGCAAGATTCCTCAACCTTGGCACTATGGACATTTTGGACCAAATCTTTGTTGTGGGAAGGCTATCCAGTGCATTGTAGGATGTTTTGCAGCATTACTGGTCTCTACCAACTAGAACTCATTAGCACCCCCATCCTTGAATCATGACAATCATAAAAGGTCTCCAGATATTGCCAGGCACTGCCTAACGTCCCCTAGGGGACAAAAGTTGGGAACCACTCAGTTATATATAATATACACATGCTCTTGCCTGCATATGCCTTTTAAACAAGAACCCTTCAGAGGTACTTAAAAGGATTTCAAGTTCACAAACTTAAACTTCAATCAACCAATTAATCATTTCATCTGTTCAATAGTAAAACATAAAATAACTGAAAGAAATGGTACCTCTAAATGATCAGATCTGACCCCCTAAGATGTAGAAACTAAAACCCATATTAGTTGAATGACTTGCAAAAAGTCCCTCCTATAGCATGATAGTAACAAAACCAGCAGACTCACTCTATTAGTAGATAGGTTTCTCATTTGAAATCAAGTCCTTAAGGTCAAGCATTATTTCCTAGAAGAAATTCCCTGTTTTCATTCAGATTTTAAAGGCAACTGATGGATAATGATTCCCAGCACCGAAAAATTGAGCATGGATGTTTACTATATCATCTGAAATTTGTTTTTTTGGTTAATGGCATTTTGCTGGCTTTTCTATCTGAAGTATGGGTAATTTATACAGCTTTGATTAGTATGCTCACCAGAATGATTTCTCTCAGAATAAAGTATATGAGTTTCCTGATCAGCTTTGAAAACAGCTTATTTGTCTTATTAGCTATATTTCTTGCATTATTCTAATCAATTCCCAAATCCAACTTCCTGCAGTAATGAAGAACCAGAATATTCATTTTTGTTTTTTGTTTTTTTTTAAGTGGTTCACATGAATATTTAGGCCTGCAGAATAGAAGTACCTGCTTCTGTTATTTTAAAATTCAGACCTCCAAAGATGAATAAATAATATTGGGGCTATAAAAGAGAGTTAATATTCAAAGCCTGAGTCTTTGGGGAAATTAGGTCACAAACACAGAGAAAGTGATCTGGCCAGAACACGAAAGTTGTCCAGCAAGGAACGCAATTAGCAAGATGGAAAGGTCAAGGCTTGTGGAGGAGTAATTCATTGTGATTGTTCCTGATCATTTTTAGATTCCCAGTTCTAAAACTGTTGGATTCTCAGGTTAAAGCTATCAAGAACCATTTATTCTCTGGCCACTCCCACTCAAAGACCACTACAGATTTTAGAATCAAGCTTCATTTTGTAGCCCATGTATTATGTACCTTATCTAGATCCTCACCTAATAATATACAGAATTTTAATTGGGACTCCTGATTCCATGATGCTTTTAAACTGAGCTGGAATAACTGATCCTACTGTGGTCACTGACCTTTTATTCCTGGTTGCTTCACTTGGTGTTCTACCCCTTCTTGCCTATACCTATGAAACTCTGACACCCAGCTGCTAGTATTTGTGTTTCTCCAAAACTCAGTGGCATTCAGAGGCTTATCCTCCAGCCTCCTGAAAGCCTCTTGTGTGCCTGTCTTGATTGCTTAGATCTCTGGCCAGGACAGGCCATCTAATATTTATCACAGCATCTCTGGATTGTTTTTCTTTTCCAGGATATTAATTAGTTCATGAAGAATCACAATGCACTGGAATGAATAAAAGCCATTTTTATAAAAAAAATGAACTTCTACTTTGATGTCATCCAATTTTCATTCTCTTAAAAAGCTAGTATTGTATCTATTTAACCAACCTAATATAATGTGCCTGGCAAAGTACTGTATGCAGATTGATTTTTAATAAATGAGAGAAATTTATGCCACCTTACTCCAATATGTTTTATTTAAGTTTTCTGAATATCTGCTATCTTTAAAATGAAAAAAGAAAGAAAGAAAAAGGTGGTAAGAAAAAGTGTCCCATTTAAGTTCTACTTGTCAAATACCATAAACGCAGGAGTCGAGTAAGCAGTAAAACACAGAGCAATTTGCTCATCTACTATTTCATAGATCTTGGCAGTGTGCTGTCTTTGTTAAAGTCATATATGAAAAAAGTATCATTCTTAAAAAGTACTGCCTAAGGCTTTTAGTTAGAAAATCCAATACAAAGGAAAAACCAGCAATTATCAATTTAGCTTCTTTTTTCATATATGATATAAAAGGAGTGTTATTTTCTAATTTGCTTCACCTAGAATATATTTAATTGTTTTTGTACTACTTGTTACAACCTATTTCTGGTAAATAGCTGAACTCCACAAATCCTTGAAACCTTTGATATTCAAAGATCTTTAAGATCAACTTCAATGAAGAGGAGTCAAGGTATTACCGCTATCCCTTTTTTTTTTTCAATGTCAAAATAATTTCATTTCTCCCTACACTACATTAATACATTAAAAAGTCAGGCTTTTATATTGTATGCATGTGTTGCATAACATTTTACATTAGTTTCATATCCCTCAATTATTAGGTAAGAAATAAAGCCTTGACAATAGATCTGGTAACATTTTAGAGATCTTAGAATTTTCTAGTCCATATTTACTCCAATATGGGAACCTAACCACAGTCACTCAGTTAAAGCTAAATACCAAACTCATCACTTCATAATGCAATTTGTTTAACCAGTAGGCAGATCTGCTTATTGCAAAACCTTTTCTTAGATTAAATCCAAATATACTTCCCTCTATCTCTATCTGTGGGTCTTAGTTTATTCATGGATTTAGTTCATTTTCCATGTGCTAATTTGTTTTTAAAAATTTGAAAATGGGTATCAAGCAGTCCTTGGGTTTCTGACCCTTTTTAAGAGTCCTCCACAAAAAAAATGTTTTCTTCAACTTTTTCTTTTTACGATATATAGTGACTTCACCCTTCTGGTCACTTTCCTTTGAAAATGCTCTGGGTTGTTTATACGTGTTCTTAAAAAATAAAACCAAGAATTAAAAACAGTACTAAGGGTATGGCTTTCTCAACAGAGTACAGTAATCATAAGGGTCATTCAAGATTGTATATGATTGTACATGGTTTTTATTAAACCCACCCATGACACTGTTAAAGCTCTCAGTCAAAGCTTGTTTGTTCTTCTGAAAGGAAGGCTATATTTTTATATGGATTACTGTCTCAGTTTGCCAGGCTGCTATGACAAATACCACAGATGGGCTTGGTTTAAACAACGGGAACTTACTGTCTCACAGTTTTGGAGGCTAGAAGTCTGGCTTCCCCCAGGGGCCGGTAAGGTTCTGTTGCTGGCTGTTGGCAATAGGTGGAGTTCCTTGGTTTTCACCTCTGCTTCCCGTCACACAGGGATGTCCCCTCCTTTCTGGTTTTTGTGTCTTCTTGGTTTTCTTTACAATGCCTTCAGTAACCCAGATTAAGACATACTTTCATTCAGTTGGGCCACACCCTAACTAAAAGTAACATCTTCAATACGTCCTATTTACAATGGGTTCACACCCACTGTAAATGGATTAAAGCTTGAGAACATGTGTATGTTGGGGTACACAATTCAGTCTACCACATTTACTGACACAGTGAACCAAGAGCATATTCTTGACAAGATCCTGATGCTGGGGAAGTGGGTACATAACTCAGTCTCTTAGTTAATGATTATTCTAATTGTAAAATATGCATGAGTTTATGCTAGCTTGCTGAATTTTATGTATCCTTATAATCTTTCATTCATCTTTCAAATAAGACAGGGACTATATTAACAAATACAATTCCGTATAAATATCATAACCTCCAAATAAGAAAATCATATGCATGTACATTTAAAATTTTTTTTATTTTATTTAAGATGTTTCAAAAGTAATAAAAGGAGTTTGGAAAAAAGTTAAATGTATAAAGCAAAAAAATGAAACTTCCTACTTATTGACTACAATTTTATTCATAAAAATAACCACAGCTAAAATTTAGCATGTATCATTTCAATTTCCCTTTTATTAATATTCTTTCTTCCTGTTATACATTCATCAATCCTTTGTATATTTTCATTTATTTTGCCTATGTACCTATCAATCAACCAATCATCTTAGAATAAACAAAAAAAGTTAAGTTACTTTGCAACTTGTTATAATACATGCAATTATTATTATTTTTTAAGTTGAATATTATTCTATTATAAAAAGGTACCTAATTCTTTTTAGCCACTTCCCTATTTGTTGACTTTTAGTTTGTTTCACTTTGCTCTTCTTATAAATAATGCTATAAAAAAATCAGGTATGTACTTTTTAGCATGAGTGTTTTTTTAAAGGCTAGTTCCTAGAAATGGCAAAAAAAAACTATTAAAATTTGTTAGCAACTACAATATTAGATCCTCTTTTGTCAAAAAAAAATATATATATATTTACTTTCACAAAACGTACACAATTGTGTCCTTTTTCATATAAACCCCACAACTATGGGTATTCTCAGTATCTCTATATACTCATGAACTGCACTCCTTTTTAATATTTATCACTGTCTCTGTTTCTCCCACAATTCACAGAATGGATGAGAAAGTCAGATTCCTGCCCTTGTGCTTATTATAGTCAAAGTCTCCCAGAAAAAGATGTGGCCTAGAGCAAGCCATTGGTAAACACAATTTTCCCTTCTCTCTCACCACAATCCCTCTTTCCAACATGTAGGAAAGAATGAAATAGATGTGAGAAAGAGAATCCTTAGTTTAGTTTAGTTTTTGGAAACAATATTTTAAAAGGCAACGAATCAATAACCTTGAAAGAATTACGAAGTTTCCACAGAGGCTCTAGCTGGGAATAAAGATGTTCTTTAATGCTGGGTGCCATGCTAGATATATACTATCTTAAGTACTTGAGTTCAAAGTCAAGATCATTTTTAATACTTAGAGCAGTTTTTGGATTTGCCCAACAGATATCCATCTATATGCCCTCCATAAGTCACTTGCTATCTCATTTAATTTCACAAACCTATTGTTCCTTTTCTGAAAGCAGTCAATCAGATAATAGGATAAACCTCCCAAGGGCCAGTACCTTCCGCCAAATCGTAGTTTCTTTAAATTTTTCTTCCCTCAATGCTCTGTGTTCTACTAAGACCACAGTAAATTTCCCCACAATGATACCTTGCACATTTCAAAGGGCACCCTCTTCAGCTCCATTAAATCCCCTCTATCCCACTTCTCTTCTGCAGTCAGCTTAATATGTGCATGTTTCACCTTTTTGGCAAGTTAGGCAAGGAGAGCATTCTTTACAAATAGCTCATTACTGCAGACTCAACACAATCCCTTTTGGCAGATAATCACTCAAATTGACCTTAGCAATAAATAATACAGATTCTGTCTCAGTGCGCAGTGCCAATAAACCCAAGACCCAGGTCTTAATTATTACATTAATAAACTACCTCTGTTCTGTCATTAAAATACCTCTATTCTTTATCCACATTTTCCTTTCCTCTTTTTTTTTTTTTTAAAAATGAGATTTTCTTCATTTGACCCATTCAAAGAACACAGCCTACTGGACAAAAGAAGACATAAAGTTGAGGCAGATGAGAAGTAACAAAGTTATTTTGAACTTTCAGTAATTTAATGAAATAGACTTTCAGGAGCTATGTCAATAGTTCCCCCTGATTTTCTTTCCTTATCTGCTAAGAATTTATCCTGATCTGACAGCAAGGTAGAAAAAACAAACAAACATGGTAATAATGATATTATTTTAGAACCTAATATCATTAACTGTTTGAAAGCCATTAGGTCATTATGTTCTAATCTAATTAGGAACTCACAATAAAGCTCTGCACAGTATTAAATATATTTTTTTAAAACGTGAATTGTGGTTGAACGTAAAAAACTACCATCATCCAAAATTTAATATAGTAACACTACTGTTAATATATCAACAAGTAAAACAGTTTTTAACTGGTTAGTTTGGCTGTTTTTTTAAGAGTTATTTTCTCTTACACCATGTCCAACCTTGACTCACTACGTTTCTGGGCAGATTGAAAGGAGGTGATAGAGATTTCCAATCAAAACAGATTTTACAAATTTCAAGACTCTGGTTAGATTCTGAATTAACTGATACTGAAGGTACATGGTGCTAGGAGGGGCTAGTGTTAGATAGCTGTGACTGATGAGTTTAGCATCCTGAGGAAAGCAAATTAAGGATTGAAAATAACAACAACAACAAAGAAACTTTGCTCAAGATAAGCTCATGCAATTTAAGCAGAAAACAAAGCTAAGCAAGCACTGTATAAGATCTCCTTATTGCAGATGAATGTAGTTAAAACAGAACAATCACATTTCTCAAATACTGTCTTTCATTTAACATCAAACAGCAATTCCACAAGGCACTGCCACTTCATTGTGCATTGTGACATTATAATACTTCTTTCACTACATTGTCCCCCAAATAATTTATGATGCCCATTGTCTAAATTAAAATTTGCTTAACTAGCTTTGGAATATTCTTTCCCTCACTCTCAGTTTTCTCTGCCACAGTCCTAGGCAAAGCCATTCTTTTCCTCAATCTCAGTTCTTTCCTCTGCAAATCTTTCCACAAACAAGGACAGCTATCTAAACAAATAAAATATCCATTTAAAAGGCATGACTTTACTTTGTTTGCATATAATAAAAACAAACAAAATTATGGCATGCTTCATTAGAATTTTTAATTAACAATTAAAAAGTCTTATTTCTTATGAGTTTTCCTCTAAATAATAATGTTCTATAAGAAAATGTGCTCCACAGCTTCTCTGTCCAATTCAGCACTTACCATGTTTTTTTTTAATTAAATTCAGTTTTACTGAAATATATTCACATACCATACAGTCATACAAGGTGTACAATCAACTGTTCACAGTACCATCATATAGTTATGCATTCATCACCACAATCTATTCCTGAACATTTTCCTTACATCAGAAAGAATCAGAATAAGAATAAAAAATAAAAGTAAAAAAGAACACCCAAATCATCCCCCCCATCTCACACTATTTTTCATTTAGTTTTTGTTCCCATTTTTCTACTCCTCCATCCATACACTAGATAAACGGAGTGTGATCCACAAGGTTCTCATAATCACACTGTCACCCCTTGTAATCTACACTGTTATACAGTCATCTACAGGAGTCCAGACTACTGGGTTGGAGTTTGATAGTTTCAGGTATTTACTTCTAGCTATTCCAATACATTAAAACCTAAGAGGTATTATCTATATAGTGCATAAGAATGTCCACCAGAGTGACCTCTGGACTCCATTTCAAATCTCTCAGTCACTGAAACTTTATTTCATTTCATTTTGCATCCCCCTTTTGGTCAAGAAGATATCCTCAATCCCATGATGCCAGGTCCAGATTCATCCCCGAGAATCATATCCTGTGTTGCCAGGGAGATTTACACCCCCGGGGAGTCGGGTCCCACGTAGTGGGGAGGGCAGTGAGTTCACCTGCCGAGGTGGCTCAGTTAGACAAAGAGAGGGCCACATCTGAGCAACAAGAGGTACTCAGGGGGAGACTCTTAGACACAATTATATGCATGTTTAGCCTCTCCTTTGCAGTAACGAGCTTTATAAGGGCAAGTCCCATAATAGAGGGCTCGGCACATCAAATGGCCAGTCCTAATGTTTGTGACAACATAAACATCAGTCCAGCTGAGGAAGCCCAAGCTCCTCAGGGGGCCCTGTAAATATATTCTTATTCTCTGCCCAAATTACTTTGGGATGTGTCACTATTTCACTCTAACCTATACTAACCTACCACATCTTATTCCCTATTCAAAGTTCCACTTGGGGTTTTTAAACACTTTAAACTCTGATTAAAATTGCCCTGCAAATATAAAATACAAACCAGATTTTAAAGAATTAGGATGAAAGCAAGAATGTAAAATACCTCATTAATAAACTAATAATTTTTAAATAGTGTCAAATGGATTACTTAATTAAAATTAATTTCATTTCTTTTATTTTTTTTTCAGTGGGTTACTAGACAATTTAAATTTCATATGTACAGGAATTTCCAGTTTGTAGCCTGCTCTATGGCATTTGAACTAACCAGTCCCCACCACACTGCTTCAAGCACTTATTTCTCCAGGCTGCCACTGTTATCATCGAATGGTCCTGGAGCGCTCTACTCAGAGCATATCTAGCTACACAATATCCACCTGTTACGGCATTCCCACCCGCTTCTTACCTTGGACCTCTTTCTCCTTTCTTCTTACGACTCAGATGGGAGAGCTGAGGCCTGAACGATTTGCTAGACCAAAAGAATACCATAAAAGGACTTTGGTGCGGCAGTATCGGGGGCAGCCCGGGGGCCCGGTCCGTCCGGTTCCAGCCGCGCTGCCAGCCGTGCACTTCCAGCTCGCAGTGCGCACCAAGCATGAGGCTCGGCGCCAAAGTGGCCTTGGGGTCTGTCCCATCCGCAGCCTCCTCCGCCGGCTCTGGGGGCTGCAAGATTTAGCTGCAGGGCCCGCCCCTGGCATATTCCCCCGCTAACCGAGACTTCACCTTTGATCTCAGCGGCTCAGTAGCATCCTCAGATGTCAAATTAAACCTTGGTGGAGATTTTATCAAATAATCTACAGCCACGACATTTCTGAGACAAGGAGGGTATGGCTGGCTTTTGGAAGCTGAAGATGATGACCCTGAAGATAACAAGCCATTGTTGGAGGAACTGGATATTGATCTAAAGGATGTTTACTACAAAATCCGATGTGTTTTGATGCCAGCGCCATCCCTTGGTTTTAACAGACACCTGCTAAGAGACAATACTGACTTTTGGGGTCCTCTGGCTGTTGTTCTTTTCTTTTCCATTATCTCAACGTTTGGTCAGTTTAGGATGGTCTCATGGATGATAATCACTCGGATGTTTGGTTCTCTAACAATTTTCTTACTGGCCAGAGTTCTTGGTGGAGAAGTTGCATATGGCCAGGTTCTTGAAGTTACAGGATATTCATTACTTCCTCTCACTGTAATAGCCCCTATACTTTTGGTGGTTGGATCATTTGAAATGGTTTCTACACTTACAAAACTGTTGGGTGTGTTTTGGGCTGCCTACAGTGCTTCATTGTTAGTGGGTGAAGAATTCAAAACCAAAAAGCCTCTTCTGATTTGTCCAGTCTTTTTAGTATACTTTTATTTTTGTCCTTACATACTGGGGTGTGATCTGAAAAAGTCATTCATGAGTAGAAAAGGTAATGTTACACTGGTGTGCACCCTGGGAATTCGTGCTGAGGAAAGTGGAGAAAACCTGTTGGTGGTAAAATTTTACAAGCTCCAGATCTAAAGGCAGGTTTAAGGACTTAGGTTTTTTGGTTTGTTGTTTTTGTTTTGTTTGTTTTTGTATTGTATTTAATTAAGCAGTGGCAGTTACCTGGGTTTTTTTTTTTTTTTTTTTGTCAGAATTCTAGGTTCTGTTTAATTCTTCATATTCCAGTCACTAAAATATGAAAACACCGTGTTTTTAAGATTGTGTTAGTATTCACCTAAAGCTTATGCCCAAAGCACCTGAACTGGTAATTATATTTCACTTGAAAGGCAAAATATGACAAGATCTTGATAATCTAAAAGTGCAATTTTTTTCTTTGAGGAGCTTTCTCTTTCACCGCAGATCCTGTAAATATTTATATTTATACATATATATTTATGAAATAATTATTATTCACAAAATGTATTTCTGAATAATCTGAAAATTGAGATAGTTTAAAACTGATGCTTAAACTTTAATTTGGCCATTAACCTTTTTTATTTATAAATTTAAATTTGTTTTTTATATTATATATAATTGTTAAAATCTCATATATGTTTCAGTACTTCCTTTTTAAGAATACTTAATAACAACTAAAACTAATTTTAATAGTTACTGATATAGACCTGATTTGTTTGGACATGCTTTTAAAAACCATTTTTGAATGTCTAAACATGGCATTAAAAGTTTCTGTTTATCTTTGTGACCAAGGAAGCAAGAGGTATAATGTATTTGGCATTTACTAAAACTGTTAATATGTAGAAAAACAGTAATATTTATAGCATCAGTAAATATTTTTAAAGTGGCACTCTTAAATCATAAAAGTTGCTGAAAAGAGAACCCTAAAACCTTATGGCCCCGAACAAATGTTATATGAAGTAGAAAAAATAAAATGCTTCCCAGCTCTGTATTTTGTTTTATAACAACTTGTCCGGTACTACTTGATATTTTAACAAGCATCAAGTACTCTCTAGCAAATGTACAGTTTCTGCTAATAGAATATTAAGAATTTTTAACACTGATTTTTGTTGCAATTAATTCATACACTCTAGATGTACCTTTAATTGATAGTATTTTATAAAGTAGATATTTTGTTTACATCTGCAAAATAGCAAATGCCTATTAACTAATAGCATATTATTTTATTATGTCTTGTCTCAGCTGGGAGGATTAACTGCAGTTCTCAATAAGATAATATAGCCATCTCTCAGTATATATTCCTTTAGCCATATTATCTATCAGGAAATACCCAGCAACTCTAAAACAAGCCTATAAATTAGCAAGTTATCAAGTTCATGTCTCTTCCTCCCCCAAAAGGAAATAAACAAACAAATAAACAAAGTAACTTATTTTGAGCGGCAGGAAAAGTGAGTCAGAATAATGTAGAAAATCACATATACTGATTTTTTAAAAACAGGCTTAGGAAAATGGATTAGAAATACCAGGGGAGGAAAATTTATAGAACCTAAAATAGTATAAAGTAGTGAGGAAGGATCTGTGGCAACAGAAGCAGCAACTGTAAAATAAACAATTTTCCCACATCAGGAGTTCCTGAGGCCATTACTTATTTGAATGGATTATTGTATTTGATGCTCACAAAGTGTTGACCCTGTAATCTTCCTGAAAAAACTTGGGGATCAAAACCAGGAGGTGAAATTTTACTCAGCAGTAAGTCAAGGCATTTTAGGACATCTCTATTTAAAATGGTTTAATTTTTAAAGCTATCAATGCTTTAAGGGATAAATGGAAAATTCACTTACATGGATCATATTTATTCCCAATGATATAAGATAAAGTAAGGTACTTTGTTCTAAAAAAGATTTAAAAATAATAGCATTTAATCTTGGGAACTGTCTTGTTCAGGGTATATTTAAGTACATTTTACAATGTTTCAAGTTCAACCAACATTTTCATGTGCTAATGAGCAAAAGAGCTAAAACAGATTGTTAGTGTGAAAACCTGATGGTAAATGAGTACATGATATAATACTGCTACAGTTAATAATGGCAAATTGATAATGTTCTTGCCTTGAATTTTTATAAAATAATATTTTCTAAGTCATTGATTTTAAATAATGATTTTTAACATAATTATTAGTTTATTAATATTTTACAATTAACAAGATATCTATGTCCTTTGTTTCTTTTTACTTGTGTGTGTGTGTGTATTTAATAGTATTAGATGTAGTCCTGATGGATTATGATCCTCTAAAAAGAATTATGACACGTTTGCTTATGTTTCAAATTGATTGTAAAATAGTTGAAATTTTGATTAAAAATCAAACTCTATATATAATCAAATGTTTTGTTAAGAAGTAGTTTAGGAACATTCATAAAGTTTTATGAATCATTATAAACCATGAACCATTATTTCTTAGGTTTATAAGACAGTTTTGGGCACAGTAATGTGTCAGTTTCAAAAAGTTCTCCAAATATTAAATTTATAGTCTAAATTAGTGAAAATTTTTCTTGACTTAAAATATGAAGTAGATTTTTGGTTTAAGTATTTGTTAAAATTTAGTCAGTTTATTTTTTTAATATCTATGTAATAAAACATAGAATAAAATAATGCCTCAAAAACCTAAAATAAACCAAAAAAACACAAAAAAGAATACAAAGAAGAATATTCTGGGACCACCAATGTTAGGTCATAAGAAGCCTTGTTCCACCTGGGGATTCTGGGACACTCACTCTTGGAATACACCCTCTTGAGATACTTCCTCTCAGAATACAGTCATCATGCTGCAATAATAATAAGTTGCAGGGAGAGGCCACAGGTGGGCACTCTGGTTGGCGACTGTGCTGAGCTCAGAGCAAACAACCAGCGTCAGCTGCCAGCCATGTGCGGGAGCCATCCTGGACGCTGCTCAGTCAAGCCCTCATCTGACTGCATGTGCATGAGTGACCCCAAGAGGAAACTGCGCAGTTAGCTCATAGAACCATGAGACATAATAACAAATTGTTGTTTTAAGGCATTGAAAAATGTTGTGGCTCATGATATATTTCAGTTGGACAGCACTGCTCTCAGAAAACTCTGTTAAGATATTTGCAAGACTTTGACAATACACAATAAGGAAGTGCAACTTGAGGAATTTCATTGTCTCTTTCAACACTAAATGATTAAAATATTTCTCATACAGATACATGAATCTGAGCAAATGGTCTCAACACTGAGAAACATATAGTGACATGGGTAATTCCATGTAGTATTAATTCACCCTCCTTAATCAAATGAATTTGCAACATTGAATTGACGTTACTTAAGCAATGATTTTGTCTCCCCATTTTCAACCCAAGTTTATTTGAGGTTAAAAATCACACACACACACACACAAACACACACACAGGTTAGGGATACAAAGTGTGACTGTTTACTAAATTATATCAACTAATTCCCTAATTCACAAGGACAGAATGAAAGTCATGGGGAATTATATCTACAAGTATGATTCTCATCATTTATAATTCCATTCTTCCATCCTGGAGTAAATAATTTTGTCATTGGATTAGCAGAATGACACATGCTCTTTTCACAGAGAGAGATGCTACTGGAATAATTACACAGACTTCTTACCTAAACTGTCATGCTAAGAAAACCCCAAATGAAATTGCTTTCTCAAACATCCTTGGCTGAAATAAATAACCAATATTAAAGTATATTCATTGGGAAGGAAAAAAACTAACTGAAATTCAAGAGCTTTACTTTGTGCTATAAATATCAATATAACATTTGATGACTTTAAGGAAGTCTCTATTCTGCCTCTCACAGTGAACAGTCCTTGGAATGACTGATTTCACCTCGATCCACACAAAGGAACAGAACTCATTAAAGAGTTTTGCATCAACAATTTTCTCCCTTAAATCCATTTGAGTTTGCTAAGGAATTTCCCATAGAGGCTCTTCACAGAACAGTCACTTCTCATCTGCTCCAGGAATAAAACCCAGTGAGTCTGAAGGTCTTATTTATATCACCTAATCTATTAAGGGCCTTGGGGGGTTGGGGTTGGCGGGTTTTTAAACTTGTCTAGAAATGGAAGAAAATTTTCAAATAGAAACCAGTTCCTGAATTTGACATCCTTACGTTTTAATAGAAGTAAAAAAAAATTATAAATGCTTATTTAATTTAGTCCCAAATGGAATCCCCCTCCCTATATTTTTCACTCTTTTCCTAAGTGTAATTGATTCTAATTAATGTAAGTAAACTGATGTTAGAAAAGATCCTTTTCAGATTTGACATTCATGAATATATACAGGTAGAAAGTTTTTAATGGCAAGAACTTAGTAAGCACTTAATAGATAATTTATGAATTAAATGCATTGAGAAAGAAAAAGGAAGTAACAAATATATGTATAAGTAGGGCCATTGCATGGTAGGCTGATGATATGGAGTTGGGTCATAGGCAATGCTGTGTTTGCCAGTCTCCCATTCCAGATGAGTGCAGGGAGAAAGGTTGCAAATTGGGACACACTAAGAGTAAAAACATTTATGTATTGCTGGCTTCCACTTCTATCTACTGTTGTGACATCCCAGTGTCCTCCAAGACATTTCTAAATCTTCAACAAGAATTTGATATTTCCTCCTCTACTCTGATCCCTCTATGGATATTTGCCCATGAGGCTCCTGCTGCCACAGAATCATTTACTGATCCTTGCAATGAAGTAAAAAACCACTCCTCTTGTTAGTCACAGTCATTGTTTTCAGAAGATACTTGGAAGTCAGGACACACCTAGCAGCCATAGCCCAGTCCTCACCTACCCCTGCCTCCTTTTCTACCGCGTGAAGACGTTTCATTAGATATCTGTTCTGCACCAGAGGATATGCTAGATCCAATGGAACAGCTTGACCCTACCTTAAACCCAGCTTCTTATAAAGGTGGGAACTCTCACCAACATGACCTTTTCCCCCTGGGTTGTATAAATACTCAGCCCTCAGACACCATAGATTTGGCTCTTCCCTCCAATGCTCAGTGGGGTATGCAGAACTGCAGTTGGCCTCCTGGGAGATGGGCCATGATTTGATATCTTCTCCTGCTCTTTTGGACCCTTTTTGCTGTGTAAGTAATAAAGTAGTCATCTGCTAAAGGTTTCTGTTGTGCCTGAGCCTGTGTTCCCATAATGTACCATACAGCAACTTCATCCACAATGCTGAATTCCACATCCTCAATAAACCAAAGCTATGGAGTACTATATTCTTGGGAACTCTCAATGTGTCCAAGCACCATGATGCCTTGTAACAAAGAGGAGAGAATCTTTCTCTGCTTTTAGATTTAACTGTTTGCCAGAAACCTGATAGTATAGTTTGTGACCCCATATCTTACACTATATATAGTGAAAGGAGCTCTTTCATTTTGTTACTAGCCCTTAATTCATTGGTCTCTAAAACACGAGGGCTGTGTGGGAACAATAAATGGGAATCACTGGTACTCAACTGTACTGACAGCCAGTGTCCTTGTCACACCACACCACCTTCTTTGTAAGGCCCTACCAAATTCAGATTTGCTGCTGGTACAAACCAAAAAAAAGAACTCAACTTGGGTCTAGTTCACTCCTCAGTACTTCACACGAAATAGACTCCTAATGGTGTATTACCACTGTTGTAGTTTGCTAATGCTGCGGGAATGCAAAACACCAGAAATGGATTGGCTTTTTATAAAAGGGGGCTTATTTGGTTACACAGTTACAGGCTTAAGGCCATAAAGTGTCCAAGGTAACACATCAACTGGAGGATGGCTAATGTTGTCCAGAAAACCTCTGTTAGCTAGGAAGGCACGTGGCTGGCATCTGCTCTAAGTTCTGGTTTCAAAATGGCTTTTTCCCAGGATGTTCCTCTCTAGGCTTCAGCTCCTCAAAAATGTCACTCTTAGTTGCTCTTGGGGCGTTTGTCCTCTCTTAGCTTCTCTGGAGCAAAAGTCTGCTTTCAAAGGCCATCTCCAAAATGTTTCTGTAAGCTGACGCTCCAATCTCACTTCCAATGTGTTCTTCAAGGTGTCCCTCTTGGCTGTAACAAGCTTGCTCCTTCTGCCTTAGCTTATATAGTGCTCCAGTAATTTAATTCAGACTCACCCTGAATGGGAGGGGCAACACCTCTGTGCTGGTTTGAATGTATTATGTCCCCCAAATGCCATTATCTTTGATGTAATCTTGTGTGGGCAGATGTTATCAGTGTTGATTAGATTGTAATTCTTTGAGTGTTTCTTTGGAATGCACCCCACCCAGCTGTGGGTGATGACTCTGATTGGATAATTTCCATGGAGGTGTTGCTCCACCCATTCGGGGTGGGTCTAAGTTGAGTCACTGAAGCCATATAAATGAGCTGATGGACAGAGGGAACTCAGTGCAGCTGTGAGTGATGTTTTGAAGAGGAGCTACAGCCAAGAACGAACTTTGAAGACCGCACAGGAGCTGCAGATGAGAGACAGTTTGAAGACCACTGCTGAAAGCACTCTTGCTCTGGACAAGCTGAGAGAGGACAAATACCCCAAGTGCAACTAAGAGCGACATTTTTGAGGAACTGCAGCCTAGAGAGCAACGTCCTGGGAGAAAGCCATTTTGAAACCAGAACTTGGAGCAGACACCAGCCACGTGCCTTCCCAGCTAACAGAGGTTTTCTGGACACCATTGGCCATCTTCCAGTGAAGGTACCCAATTGTTGATGTGTTACCTTGGACACTTTATGGCCTTAAGACTGTAACTGTGTAACCAAATAAACCCCTTTTATAAAAACCAATCCATCTCTGGTGTTTTGCATTCTGGCAGCATTAGCAAATTAGAACAACCTCCATGGAAATTATCCAACCAAAGGTCTTGTCCACAGTTGATTGAATCACATCTCCATGGAAACACCCAAAGGATTCCAAAATCTAATCAACACTAATATGTCTGCCCACACAAGACTGCATCAAAGATAATGGCGTTTTGGGGGACAAAATACATCGAACTGGCACAACCACCAATCTGTGCTATGTATTTCTTAATCCTGTGAAAGCAGGCAGAGAGAATCAGAAGAATTCACAAGAGAAGAGTTATATTCTGTTGCTGGTTCTATCAAATTACCCTGAAGCTCTGCACGAGTCATTTAACTTTCTGGATTTCTATTTCCTCATTTATGCTATCAGGTAGTTGAATAGAAGCCTTATAAAGTAATTACCATCCCCCAAATTATAACAATTGAGATCAAAATACAAGGAGGTCCTACATCTTCAAAAGATTATGTCTGACTTCTGGCACACTTCTCAAACTATCCCTGGCTCTTCTCCACCCTCTTCTAGATCTCTCCTTGAAGGATGAGTTGCAAATCTCATTGGCTAATGAGTACAATATTGCCTTAATATTTAATCATCCAAGATCCATTCCCAACTTACTCTTGCATTTACATTGCAACTCTATTCTGTGGTATCCACATAAATGGACTCTTTTCTAATTCAGCCGTCACTCTCTCCTTCTTACAAGCATGCCTCTGTATACCAGAAAAAAGACTTAAATTATAGGGAAATAGAAATTTCTCATCAGGCTTCAAGTCTAGGTCATTTATGCCAACTCATTCATTGTCCAGAGCTCTGCACTGCAGTGTAAGACATTTATAAGGCTTTTTATAGTTACTTTGATACCCAAATGCACAGCCTCTCAGGAACTCAGTGGACAAAAATCATAATTAGCAGGGCAGGATTTGAGTTTACCAAGTACCAGACCAAAATACATTTTAAGAACACCAAAGCCTCACCGTAACCTCTACTAATTTGCATATGTCATTTTACATTAAGTATATTGACTTGAGTCAAAAATATTTTTGTAAAATATTGTCTGTCAGTTAACAGAAATACTTGTCAGCTATGGATGTATACAGTTTCAAGAACAAAGGTCCACATGCCCAAGAGAAGAAGATTCAACCCATTTCCAAGTTATAACTATACGACTTAAATAAGTAGTGCCCTATTTCTCATTTTAAATATCACCAGGGGACAATTTTAATGATCTCAGATATTTTTAAAATGTATTTTAGTCCCTTCTCTTTTATAGAATTCACACAGCAAATAACATTTTTAGGGGGAAATTGACAGATTTAAAGTCATAAAGAACAGAAAGGGATGAACCATTATTAAGTAAATGTTTAAAAGTTCACTTTAAAATTTTGGACACTATGCTAAGTTGAGAAAAGCATTAAATCATGAAGCTAGCCATGGTTATCTCTGAATACCACTGTTATTTTTGGTATGCCTCACAAACCAAATCATACATATAAACTTTCTCGTCGTAAATTAAATACATCTCATTATTTGCCTTTTAACGGGATCTGCTTTATATTCATTCCCTCAGCACTAGCATCGTCATGTGTTTGTCGGACACTGCACCATATGCATTCATATTCATTGTAGATTTGTACATTTATTACAACAATTTCCTGGCCAATGACAGAAAAGCATTTTTTGGAAGGAGTAGCCATTTCTAAATTGTACAAATGCACCACTCCCTCAGACAAATATTTCAGATATTTTCCTCCCTCCTCAAATACCCAACAACTTCTTCCTCTCCTGCTAAAATGTGTTCCATTAAAAATCAAAACAAAACAGACAAGCAAACAAAAAAACTTTCAATTGATTCCACATCTTCCTTTATCCACACCTACTGTCCCTTCATGCCATTCCCCCTTACACTAAAATTCCTTAGAACACCTATTTCTAATTCCTCTGATTCCTCCTTGTTTCCATTCCAACAAAGCTTATACTTTGACTATTCCATGGAAACTGGTCTTACCAAGGACAACAATGATACCTACATCACTAAAACTAACAGTATATTCTTCTATTCTTCTAACTTGACTCATTGGCAGCATTAATGCAAGTAATCACTCCCTCTTGAACCACTTCTTCACTTGCATTCTAGGACACAACTCTATCAAGCAGGGGCAAGGTTTTAAATGTCATCTCTGTGATCATGAACTAGAAGTTACATTTGTTGCCTGGATTTTTCTTCTAACATTTAAATGTGCATATTTAACAGGTTATTTGACATCACCAGTTGGATGCATGATAGGCATCTATAACTTAGTCTGTCAAAGAACAAATTCATGATATTTTCCCCAAACCTGCTCATCCCACTCCTTCCACATGTTGTGAAACTTTTCTAAAAGAAATCAAAGAAGATCTAAATATCTGGAAAGATATTCCATGTTCATGGATATGAAGGCTAAATATCATTAAGATATCAATTCTACCCAAACTGATATACAGATTCAATGCATTTCCAATCAAAATTCCAACAGCTTATTCTGAAGATTTGGAAAAGAGTGTTACCAAATTTATTTGGAAGGGAAACAGGCCTTTAACTGACAAAAATATTCTTAAAAAGAAGAATGAAGTGAGGGGACTTACACTTCCTGATTTTAAAGCCTACTGTAAAGCCACAGTGGTCAAAATAGTATGGTAGAGGCACAAGCAGACATATTGATTGTTCTAGTTTGCTAATGCTGCTGGAATGCAAAACACCAGAGATGGATTGGCTTTTATAAAAGGGGGTTTATTTGGTTACAGAGTTACAGTCTTAAGGCCATAAAGTGTCCAAGGTAATGCATCAGCAATCAGGTACCTTCACTGGAGGATGGCCAATGGTGTCCAGAAAACCTCTGTTAGCTGGGAAGGCACATGGCTGGCGTCTGCTCCAAAGTTCTGGTTTCAAAATGGCTTTCTCCCAGGATGTTCCTCTCTAGGCTGCATTTCCTCAAAAATGTCACTCTTAATTGCACTTGGGATATTTGTCCTCTCTTAGTTTCTCCAGAGCAAGAGTCTGCTTTCAATGGCCATCTTTATAGTGTCTCTCATCTGCAGCTCCTGTGCTTTCTTCAAAGTGTCCCTCTTAGCTGTAGCTCCTCTTCAAAACATCACTCACATCTGCACTGAGTTCCTTTTGTTTGCCAGCTCATTTATATGGCTCCAGTGACTCAACTTAGACCCACCCCAAATGGGCGGAGCAACACCTCCATGGAAATTATCCAATCAGTGTCATCACCCACAGCTGGGTGGGGCACATCTCCAAAGAAACACTCAAAGAATTACAATCTAATCAATACCCATAACGTCTGCCTACATAAGATTACATCATAGATAATAGCATTTGGGGGACATAATACATTCAAACTGGAACACTGATCAATGGAATTGAATCACAAATTCAGAAATAGATCCCCAGATCTATGGTCAGCTGATTTTTGATAAACTGGGACATAATAGTACCATCAACAAATGGGGCTGGGAGAACTGGATATCCATATCCAAAAGAATGAAAGTGGACCCATACTTCACACCCTATACAAAAACTAACTCAAAGTGGATCCAAGACCTCAATATAAGAGACAGTATCATAAAACTCCTAGAAGATAACATAGGGAAACATCTTCAAGATCTAGTAGTAGAAGGTAACTTCTTAGACCTTACTCCCAAAGCATAAGCAACATGAAAAAAAATAGATAGACTGGAACTTCTCAAAATCAAAAGCTTCTCTACCTTAAAGGTGAATAGTAACCAACACAATGGGAGAAAATATTTGGTAACCATATATATGATAAGAGATTGCTATCCAGTATATATAAAGAAATCCTATAGCTCAACAATGTATACAGAGCCCAATTATAAAATGAGCAAAAGATATGAAAAGACATTTTTCTGAAGAGGAAATACAAAAGGTTAAAAAACAAAAAAGGAATGTTCATCTTCACTAGTTATTAGTGAAATGCAATCAAAACCACAATGAGAGATTATCTCACACCAATAAGAATGGCTGCCATTAAAAAAACAAGAATCTACAAATGCTGGAGAGGATGTGCAGAAATTGCAACTTTTATCCACTGTTGGTGGGAATTTATAACGGTACAGCCCCTGTAGAAGTCAGTTTGGTGGTTCCTCAGAAAACTAAATATTGAGTTATCCTATGATTCAGCAATTTCACTATTTGGTATATACCCAGAATATCTGAAAGCAGTGACATGAACAGATATTTTCACACTGATGTTCACTGTGCCATTATACAAGTTTGCAAAAATATGGAAAAAATCTAAGTGTCCTTCAACAGACAAGTGGATAAACAAAATGTGGTATATACATACAATGGAATACTATGCAGCAGTAAGAAGGGATGGGGTCCTAAAACATGTGACAAGATGGATGAACCTTGAAGACATAATGCTGAGTGAAATAAGTCAGACAAAAAAGGAGAGATATTGTATGTTATCATTAATATGATCTCCCCGAATAATGTGAAATCAGTGTCTTAAAATGTAGAATATAGGGGACCTGGAGATAGACCAAAGCTAGAGAAGGGAGAATCATTACTGAATATGTACAGATCTGTTAATGAGGTTGAATTTAAAGGTAGGGAATGGACAAGGGTGATGATATTTCATAATGGGATTATAAATATCAGTGCTGTATTGAAGGCAAACATGATTGAAAGAGGTTGTTTAAGTACCACACTAATACTAGCGATAAATAATTGGAACCCTATACTTTACCAGTCAAGCCCTCAATTTTGAGGCTTGTTCTTGTGAAACTTATGGTGGTGAAGAGGAGGCTGAGCCTATCTATAACTATGCCTGAGTCAACTCCAGAGAACCTATTTTGTTGCTCAGATGTGATCTCTCTCTAAACCCAGTTCTGCAGATAAATTCATTATCCTCCCCCCTATATGGGACATGATTCTCAGGGGAGGGAGTCTCCCTGGTGATATGGGACATGACTCCAAGGAATGAACTTGGCTCAAACCCTGAGGGACTGAGAATACTTCCTGACCAACAGAGGGAAAAAAAGGTAACAATATAAGGTTTCAGTGGACAAGAGATTTCAAATAGTCACGAGGCTCTCCTGGAGGTTACGCTTATGAAAGCTTCAGCTAGATATTCCAGATGGCCAATGTATGCCAAGCCCAAGTAAACAGTAGTTCCCCAAATACTAAAAAATATCTAGGTACCTATCTGAGACTCTACAAAGTTTTCACATACTAAGTTTATTTTTCAGAAACTTAAATCCTCCAGAGTGTTCCTACACCAGATAAGTCCCAAAACCCAGAGGCAACAGCCTCTTCAAGAACTTCAAATAGATGCCTCCCCCTTCACAATAATGCTGGCAGCCCTTTTCAATATGCACAAGTTAGGGTGGTCACTGCCCAAATATCCTTGAAGACTGAGACAGTGATCAAACATGAGGGAGGGGTAGCAACAGACAAGATAGGATTTAACAAAGGATTACAAATACTATACACACACACACAGACACACATACACATGGTGGAACTGTAACACATAACACTCTTTGAAGTCTGCTCTGAAGCTACTTGTTATATGTACTTTGAAATTTATCACCCTTATGTATATATGTTATATTTCACAGTAAGGGAACAACTGAAAATGTGGAGTTATAACCCATAACATTCTTTGAAATTTGCTAACTACTTGTTAAATTGTACTTTGAAAGTTATTGCTTTTCTGTATCTATGTTATATTTCACAATAAAAAATGTAAAAAAGCAATCTCTCATAGCAAGTAAGACAGATCCCCACCTATATCTACATACAGAGACCCAAGCCCACAGGGAGCCACAGCAGGACATGAGCTGCTCAGGAGGGCAGAATAAAAAAGGGCAGCAAGGAAGACTTTCCAGAATGGAAGATCAGGGAGGGAACTATAACATCTTCCCTAAAAGGAGCAAGTAGCCAGGCAGAAAATATTCAAATAAACTGTTTGGGTACTCAGGGAACAGGGGAGGATATTTCAAGGCCTAGATCAGTGATGGATGAAGAGTCTGAGAAAACATGGACTGAGAGAGTGTTTCCATTCCTGAGTCTAGGTGCCCATCTCCCACCCTTGAAAGAAACAGTGACTGGAGACCCGATCCTGGCCTGGAGGAGGACTGCAGACTGGGACAGCTGGGGGAATCTTTTGGACAAGTAAAGTGGAAGACAGCCCCACACTGAGATTTTGGCCAGTGAACTGAGTGCAGAGGAACCCAGCAGTTTCAGCCACACCTGCTCAAATACAGTCTGAGCTCCAGAAGGTAAACATCTTCTGAGGATGATTAAGTCACTGAACAGTGCCATCTGCTGGTAAGGAAAGTGTAGGGGAACTACAGGGCTTTTCAAAGCCCTTCCAGACCCAATCTCAGGCCCATTGGAGCAGGTTTACATCCTCTGCATTCACCACTAATTTGGCTGAAAAACATGGATGACTCAACTGTCAAAGCTGTGCCCTAAAACAAACCCAGGTCTTGCTGGCCAGTGGAAAGAAGAGCACTCCTGGGCCAGTTGCTGGCTGGGTAAGTTGAACCTCTCAGTCCCCCAGCCCAAGGTATCTCAATGCCTGGAAATCACCAGACACAATGGCCCCCAAGTGGAGTCTCAGCCAAGGGGCACAGTGCTCACCTCCACTCATGGATTTGGCAGCTTCCATCAGGCATAGAGACCTGCTGCTTTGACTGGATTGTTGCCTGGTCAGGTTCCTGACCAGTGGGGCTGCCACAAAAGGGAAGAGGTGGGGTTGTGGGAAGAGGTGGCCCAAGAGTGCTATCTTCTGGGATGACAGAGAAAGTGCAGCCTGGCAAACTGCTTTTTTGCCCAGTCTCTAACAGACTTCCAAAAAGGGTTGTTCCAGTTTGCAAAAGCTGTCATTATGCAAAATAACAGAAATGGATTGGCTTTTATACAGGGGATTTGTTAGGTTGCAAATTTACTAAGGCTATAAAACTCTCCAAATTAAGGCATTAAGAAAAGGATACTGTTTTAGTTTTCTAATGCTGCCAGGATGAAAAATATCAGAAATGGATTGGCTTTCATAAAAGGGGGTTTAGGGAGAGGCGAGCCAAGATGGCAGATTGGTGAGCTGTATGTTTTAGTTACTGCCCCAGGAAAGTAGGTAGAAAGCCAGGAACTGCATGGAATGGACACCACAGAGCAATCTGACTTTGGGCATACTTCATACAACACTCATGAACACATCGAACTGCTGAGATCAGTGAAATCTGTAAGTTTTTGTGGCCAGGGGACCCACGCCCCTCCCTGCCAGGCTCAGGCTTGTGGGAGGACGGGCTGTCAGTGCTGGGAAGGAGAAGGGAGAACTGCAGTAGCAGCTCTTATCGGAAACTCATTCTACTGACTCAAACTCCAACCATAGATAGACTGAGACCAGACACCAGAGAATCTGAGAGCAGCCAGCCCAGCAGAGAGGAGACAGGCATAGCAAAACACAGCAAGAAAAACTCCAAAATAAAAGCGGAGGAGTTTTGGAGTTCTGGTGAACATAGAAAGGGGGAGGGCAGAGCTCAGGCCCAGACGCTCATATGCAAATCCCGAAGAAAAGCTGATCTCTCTGCCTCCTGGATCTTTCCTTAATGGCCCTAATTGCTTTGTCTCTTAGCATTTCAATAACCCATTAGATCTGTGAGGAGGGCTTTTTTTTTTTTTAATCTTTTTTTTTTTTTTCTTTTTCTAAAACAATTACTCTAAGAAGCCCAATACAGAAAGCCTCAAAGACTTGCAATTTGGGCAGGTCAAGTCAAGAGCAGAACTAAGAGAGCTCTGAGACAAAAGGCAACAATCCAGTGGCTGAGAAAATTCACTAAACACCACAACTTCCCAAGAAAAGGGGGGGGTGTCCGCTCACAGCCATCATCCTGGTGGACAGGAAACACTCCTGCCCGTCGCCAGCCCTATAGCACAGAGCTGCCCAAGACAACCCAGTGTGATGGAAGTGCTTCCGATAACACGCACACACCACAAAACTGGACATGGACATTAGCCTTCCCTGCACCCTCAGCTGGTTGTCCCAGAATAGGGAAGGTGGAGCAGTGTGAATTAACAAAGCCCCATTCAGCCATCATATCAGCAGACTGGGAGCCTCCCTACACAGCCAGCAGCCCACAACCACCCTGGGGGGACAGCACTCACCTGTGACATAGCACAGACATCCCTCAACAGAGGACCAGGGGGTACACGGCCTGGAAGAGGGACCCACTAGCAAGTCTCAGGAGCCATATGCCAATACCAAGGACTTGTGGGTCAGTGGCAGAGACAAACTTTGGAAGCCCTGAACTGAAGGATTAGACTATTGCATCAGCTTTAAAACTCCAGGATCACCAGGGAGATTTGATTGTTAGAGCCACCCCCCCCTCCCGGACTGCCCAGACACACGCCCCATATACAGGGTGGGCAACACCAACTACACACGCAAGCTTGGTACACCAATTGGACCCCACAAGACTCACTCCCCCACTCACCACAAAGGCAAAGCAGGGGAGAACTGGCTTGTGGAGAACAGGTGGCTGATGGACGCCACCTGCTGGTTAGTTAGAGAAAGTGTACTCCACGAAGCTGTAGATCTGATAAATTAGAGATAAGGACTTCCATTGGTCTACAAATCCTAAAAGAAATCCATCAAGTTCAGGAAATGCCAAGAGGCCAAAAACAACAGAAAATTATAAAGCATATGAAAAAACCAGACGATATGGATAACCCAAGCCCAAGCACCCGAATCAAAAGTTCAGAAGAGACACAGTTCCTAGAGCAACTAATTAAAGAACTAAGGATGAACAATGAGACCATAGTATGGGATACAAAGGATATCAAGAAGACCCCAGAAGAGCATAAAGAAGACACTGCAAGACTAAATAAAAATATAGATGATCTTATGGAAATTAAAGAAACTGTTGACCAAATTAAAAAGATTCTGGATACTCATAGTACAAGACTAGAGGAAGTTGAACAATGAATCAGTGACCTGGAAGATGACAGAATGGAAAATGAAAGCACAAAAGAAAGAATGGGGAAAAAAATAAAAAAAATCAAAACGCACCTCAGGGATATGATAGATAATATAAAACGTCCAAATATAAGACTCATTGGTGTTCCAGAAGGGGAAGAAAAGGGTAAAGGTCTAGGAAGAGTATTCAAAGAAATTGTTGGGGAAAATTTCCCAAATCTTCTAAACAGCATAAATACACAAATCATAAATGCCCACTGAACTCCAAATAGAATAAATCCAAATAAACCTGCTCCAAGACATATTCTGATCACACTCAAACACAGAAGAGAAGGAGCAAGTTCTGAAAGGAGCAAGAGTAAAGCAATTCACCACATACAAAGGAAACAGCATAAGACTAAGTACTGACTACTCAGCAGCCACCATGGAGGCGAGAAGGCAGTGGCACAATATATATAAAATTCTGAGTGAGAAAAATTTCCAACCAAGAATACTTTATCCAGCAAAGCTCTCCTTCAAATTTGAGGGAGAGCTTAAATTTTTCACAGACAAACAAATGCTGAGAGAATTTGCTAACAAGAGACCTGCCCTACTGGAGATACTAAAGGGAGCCCTACAGACAGAGAAACAAAGAAAGGACAGAGAGACTTGGAGAAAGGTTCAGTACTAAACAGATTCGGTATGGGTACATTAAAGGATATTAATAGAGAGAGGGGAAAAATATATATGACAAACATAAACCAAAGGATAAGATGACTGATTCAAGAAATGCCTTCACAGTTATAACATTGAATGTAAATGGATTAAATTCCCCAATGAAAAGATACAGATTTGCAGAATGGATTAAAAAAAATGAACCATCAATATGTTGCATACAAGAGACTCATCTTAGACACAGGGACACAAAGAAATTGAAAGTGAAAGGATGGAAAAAAAATATTTCATGCAAGCTACAACCAAAAGAAAGCAGGAGTAGCAATATTAATCTCAGATAAAATAGACTTTAAATGCAGGGATGTTTTGAGAGACAAAGGAGGCCACTACATACTGATAAAAGGGGCAATTCAACAAGAAGAAATAACAATCATAAATGTTTACGCACCCAATCAAGGTGCCACAAAATACATGAGAGAAACACTGGCAAAACTAAAGGAAGCAATTGATGTTTCCACAATAATTGTGGGAGACTTCAACACATCACTCTCTCCTATAGATAGATCAATCAGACAGAAGACCAATAGGAAATTGAAAACGTAAACAATCTGATAAAATGAATTAGATTTAACACACATATATAGAACATTACATCCCAAATCACCAGGATACACATACTTCTCTAGTGCTCATGGAACTTTCTCCAGAATAGATCATATGCTGGGACATAAAACAAGGCTCAATAAATTTAAAAAGATTGAAATTATTCAAAGCACATTCTCTGACCACAATGGAATACAATTAGTAGTCAATAACCATCAGAGACTTCGAAAATTCACAAATACCTGGAGTTTAACAACACACTCCTAAACAATCAGTGGGTTAAAGAAGAAATAGCAAGAGAAATTGCTAAATATAGAGAAATGAATGACAATGAGAACACAACATACCAGAAACTATGGGATGCAGCAAAAGCAGTACTGAGGAAGAAATTTATAGCACTAAATGCATATATTAAAAAGGAAGAGCAAGCCAAAATCAAAGAACTAATGGATCAACTAAAGAAGCTAGAAAATGAACAGCAAACCAATCCTAAAACAAGTACAAGAAAAGAAATAACAAGGATTAAAGCAGAAATAAATGACATAGAGAACAAAAAAACAATAGGATAAATATCACCAAAAGTTGGTTCTTTGAGAAGATCAATAAGATTGGTAAGCCCCTAGCTAGACTGACAAAATCAAAAAGAAAGAAGACCCATATGAACAAAATAATGAATGAAAAGGGTGACATAACTGCAGATCCCAAAGAAATTAAAAAAAATTATAAGAGGATACTATGAACAACTGTATGGCAACAAACTGGATAATGTAGAGGAAATGGACAATTTCCTGGAAACATATGAACAACCTAGACTGAACAGAGAAGAAATAGAAGACCTCAATCAACTCACAAGCAAAGAGATCCAATCAGTCATCAAAAATCCTCCTACAAATAAATGCCCAGGGCCAGATGGCTTCACAGGGGAATTCTACCAAATTTTCCAGAAAGAACTGACACCAATCTTACTTAAACTCTTTCAAAACATTGATGAAAATGGAACACTACCTAATTCATTTTATGAAGCTAACATTAATCTAATACCAAAACCAGGCAAAGATGCTACAAAAAAGGAAAACTACAGGCCAATCTCCCTAATGAATATAGATGCAAAAATCCTCAACAAAATACTTGCAAATCGAATCCAAAGACACATTAAAAAAATCATACACCATGACCAAGTGGGGTTCATTCCAGGCATGCAAGGATGGTTCAACATAAGAAAATCAATCAATATATTACAACACATTAACAAGTCAAAAGGGAAAAATCAAATGATCATCTCAATAGACGCCGAAAAAGCATATGACAAAATCCAACATCCGTTTTTGATAAAAACACTTCAAAAGGTAGGAACTGAAGGAAACTTCCTTGATATGATAAAGAGCATATATGAAAAACCCACAGCCAGCATAGTACTCAATGTTGAGAGACTGAAAGCCTTCCCTCTAAGATCAGGAACAAGACAAGGATGCCCATTATCACCACTGTTATTCAACATTGTGCTGGGAGAGCTAGCCAGGGCAATCCAGCAAGACAAAGAAATAAAAGGCATCCAAATTGGAAAAGAAGAAGTAAAACTGTCATTGTTCGTAGATGATATGATCTTATATCTAGAAAACCCTCAGAAATCGACGATACAGTTACTAGACCGAATAAACAAATTTAGCAAAGTAGCAGGATACAAGATTAATGCACATAAGTCAGTAATGTTTCTATATGCTAGAAATGAACAAACTGAAGAGACACTCAAGAAAAAGATACCATTTTCAATAGCAACTAAAAAAATCAAGTACCTAGGAATAAACTTAACCAAAGACGTAAAAGACCTATACAAAGAAAACTATATAACTCTACTAAAAGAAATAGAAGGGGACCTTAAAAGATGGAAAAATATCCCATGTTCATGGATAGGAAGGCTAAATGTCATTAAGATGTCAATTCTACCCAAACTCATCTACAGATTCAATGCAATCCCAATCAAAATTCCACCAATCTACTTTGCAGACTTGGAAAAGCTAGTTATCAAATTTATTCGGAAAGGGAAGATGCCTCGAATTGTCAAAGACACTCTAAAAAAGAAAAACAAAGTGGGAGGACTTACACTCCCTGACTTTGAAGCTTATTATGAAGCCACAGTTGTCAAAACAGCATGGTTCTGCCACAAAGATAGACATATAGATCAATGGAATTGGATTGAGAACTCGGAGATAGACCCCCAGATCTATGGCTGACTGATCTTTGATAAGGCCCTCAAAGTCACTGAACTGAGTCATAATGGTCTTTTCAACAAATGGGGCTGGGAGAGTTGGATATCCATATCCAAAAGAATGAAAGAGGACCCCTACCTCACCCCCTACACAAAAATTAACTCAAAATGGACCAAAGATCTCAATATAAAAGAAAGTACCATAAAACTTCTAGAAGATAATGTAGGAAAACATCTTCAAGACCTTGTATTAGGCAGACACTTCCTAGACTTTACACCCAAAGCACAAGTAACAAAAGAAAAAATAGATAAATGGGAACTCCTCAAGCTTAGTAGTTTCTGCACCTCAAAGGAATTTCTCAAAAAGATAAAGAGGCAGCCAACTCAATGGGAAAAGATTTTTGGAAACCATGTATCTGACAAAAGACTGATATCTTGCATATATAAAGAAATCCTGCAACTCAATGACAATAGTAAAGACAGCCCAATTATAAAATGGGCACAAGATATGAAAAGACAGTTCTCTGAAGAGGAAATACAAATGGCGAAAAAACACATGAAAAAATGTTCAGCTTCACTAGCTATTAGAGAGATGCAAATTAAGACCACAATGAGATATGATCTCACACCTATTAGAATGGCTGCCATTAAACAAACAGGAAACTACAAATGCTGGAGGGGATGTGGAGAAATTGGAACTCTTATTCATTGTTGGTGGGACTGTATAATGGTTCAGCCACTTTGGAAGTCAGTCTGGAAGTTCCTTAGAAAACAATATATAGAGTTACCATTTGATCCAGCGATTGCACTTCTCGGTATATACCTAGAAGATTGGAAAGCAGTGACACGAACAGATATCTGAACGCCAGTGTCCATAGCAGCGTTATTCACAATTGCCAAGATATGGAAACAACCCAAATGTCCTTCAACAGATGAGTGGATAAATAAAATGTGGTATATAAACACGATGGAATCCTACATGGCAGTAAGAAGGAACGATCTCGTGAAACATATGACAACATGGATGAAACTTGAAGACATAATGCTGAGCGAAATAAGCCAGGCACAAAAAGAGAAATATTATATGCTACCACTAATGTGAGCTTTGAAAAATGTAGAATGTAGGGGAACGAACAATAGAGAGCAATTAAGGAAGGGGGAACAATAATCCAAGAAGAACAGATAAGCTATCGTGGGTAAATTTAACGTTCTGGGAATACCCAGGAATGACTATGGTCTGTTAATTTCTGATGGGTATAATAGGAACAAGTTCACAGAAATGTTGCTATATTAGGTAACTTTCTTGGGGTAGAGTAGGAACATGTTGGAAGTAAAGTAGTTATCTTAGGTTAATTGTCTTTTTCTTACTCCCTTGTTATGGTCTCTTTGAAATGTTCTTTTATTGTATTTTTTTTTAAATATTATTTTTTTATTTTTTTATTTTTCATAGTTGATTTAAAAAAAAAAAAGTTAAAAAAAAAACAAGGAAAAAAATATGTAGAGCCACCTTGAGGAGCCTGTGGAGAATGCAGGGTATTGGCCTACTCCACCTCGATGGTTGCTAACATGACCACAGACATAGGGGGCTGGTGGTTTGATGGGTTGAGCCCTCTACCACAGGATTTGCCCTTGTGAAGACTGTTGCTGCAAAGGAGAGGCTAGGCCTCCCTATAATTGTGCCTAAGAGCCTCCTCCTGAATGCCTCTTTATTGCTCAGATGTGGCCCTCTCTCTCTAGCTAAGCCAACTTGAAAGGTGAAATCACTGCCCTCCCCTCTATGTGGGATCAGACACCCAGTGGAGTGAATTTCCCTGGCAACATGGAATATGACTCCCAGGGAGGAATGTAGACCCCGCATCATGGGATGGAGAACATTTTCTTGACCAAAAGGGGGATGTGAAAGGAAATGAAATAAGTTTCAGAGGCAGAGAGATTCCAAAAGGAGCCAAGAGGTCACTCTGGTGGGCACTCTTACGCATAATTTAGACAACCCTTTTTAGGTTCTAAAGAACTGGGGTAGCTGGTGGTAGATACCTGAAACTATCAAACTACAACCCAGAACCCATGAATCTCAAAGACAATTGTATAAAAATGTAGCTTATGAGGGGTGACAATGGGATTGGGAAGGCCATAAGGACCACACTCCCCTTTGTCTAGTTTATGGATGGATGAGTAGAAAAATAGGGGAAGGAAACAAACAAACAAACAGACAAAGGCACCCAGTGTTTTTTTTTACTTTAATTGCTCTTTTTCACTTTAATTATTATTCTTGTTATTTTTGTGTGTGTTCTAATGAAGGTGTCAGGGATTGTTTTAGGTGATGAATGTATAACTATGTAATGGTACTGTGAACAATCGAATGTACAGTTTGTTTTGTATGACTGCGTGGTATGTGAATATATCTCAAAAAAAAGAAGATTAAAAAAAAAAGTGGGGGTTTATTTGGTTACACAGTTACAGTCTTAAGGCCATAAAGTATCCAAGGTAATGCATCAACAACCGGGTACCTTCAATGGTTTCACTGGAGGATGGCCAATGGCATCCGGAAAACCTCTGTTAGCTGGGAAGGCACGTGGGTGGCATCTGCTCCAGAGTTCTGGTATCAGAATGGCTTTCTCCCAGGAAATTTCTCTCTAGGCCACAGCTGCTCTTCAAAATGTCACTCTCAGTTGCTCTTAGGGCATTTGCCCCCTCTTAGCTTCTCCAGAGCAAAACCCTGTTTTCAAAGGCCATCTTCAAAATGTCTCTGTAAGTTGGAGCTCCTCTCTCAGCTCCTATGCATTTTCAAAGTGTCCCTCTTGGCTGTGGCAAGCTTGCTCCTTCTGTCAGAGTTTACATAGTTCTCCAGTAAACTAATTGAGGCCCATGCTGAATGGGCGGGGCCACACCTCCATTGAAATTATCCAATGAAAGATCTCACCCACAGTTAAATGATCACATCTCCAAGGAAACATCCAATCAAAAGTCTCCAATCCAATCAAAAGTCTCCAACCCAATCAACACCAATATGTTTCCTACGCACATAAGATTGTATCAAAGATAATGGCATTTTTGGGGACATAATACATCCAAACCAGCACAGATACCTTCTTTGAAGTAAGGCTAATGGTATCTGCAACACCTCCATCAGCTGGGAAGGCATGTGGCTGGCATCTGCTGGTTCTTTGCCCCAGGTTCTGGTTTCAAAATGGCTTCCTCAAAATTGCCTCTGGGCTTCTGTCTCTCTTAGCTTTTCTCTTTCAGCTCCTGTACCTGCTTGCTTGTTCTCCCAGGGCATTTCTCTCTAAGCATCTGGGGGTCCTCTCTTAGCTTCTCTGGGGCAAATTCTGGGATTCATCTCTTAGCTGAGCATCACCAAATGTTTTTCTGTCTGCATCTCCAAGTGTCTGGGTCTGTGTCTGCCCCTGAGCTCTCTTAGGACTCTAGTAAACTAATCAAGAACCACATTGAATGGGTGGGGTGACATCTCCATGGAAATAATCTAATTAAACTTCCTAACCTTAATTGAGTGGGTCACATCTCCAGGGAAACAATATAATCAAAATATCCCACCCACAATAGGTCTGCCCCCACAAGACTGCATTAAAGAACAAGGCTTTTTATGGGGCACATAACAGATTCAAACCAGCAAAAGGGTTGCACCTTTGATATGAGGTCCTGGCCCTGGATGATCTGAGTATTACTGACAAACCAAGTGCCAAAGAAGACTTCAATGCAAACCCAAACAACTACATCTTAGATAAGCGAGGGATATCAACTTTCAAAACAACATTATCAAGATAATCAAATGCCAAGAAACCAGCAAAAAATCACAATGCACATGAAAAAGCAAGAAGATATGGCCAAGCCTAATGACCAAATTAAAAAGCCAGAAGAGAAACAGAATTTGGAACAATTAATCAAAGATGTTCAAATAAATCTCCTAAATAACTTCATTGAGTTGGCTAAAGAGATAAAGGATAACACAAAGACACTAGAAGAACATAAAGAAGAATTTGAAAGAATAGAAAAGCAGCAGATCTTATGGAAATGAAAGATACACTAGTTAAATTAAAAATATACTAGAGACACACAACAGTAGTTTTGAAGAGGCAAAAGAATAAGTGAACTAGAGGAAAATGCAACTGAATTCAAACACATAAAAGACTAAATGGTGAAAAAAGATGGAAATTTTGAATTGAATCTCAAGGAAATGATTGACAACACAAAGTACACAAATGTAAGACTTGCTGGTGTCCCAGAAGGAGAAGAGAAGACTAAGGGCTAGGAAGATTACTTGTGGAGATAATCGGAAAACTTCCCAACCCTTATAAAAGACATAAATATGCAAATCAAAGAAGCCCTTGTTTTGGGGGTGTGCATCAAGGGATCTTCTGTTTTTTCTAGGGGGCCCTTGGTAACTTATGAAATACAGCACCAAGAAATTAATACTTGAAGACCTACATCTATATTGGGGCTCTCTGACATATTTACACAAGGGACCATCTAAATTTAAAAACATATACTGCTGTGTCCAACATCCATACTTCATGAAAAAGGCTAATGATAAGATTATACTGATTTTACATAGGAAGCATGGATGGAAATAATAGAATTGGGCTCTATCTGACTGACAGAATTTTCTGAAATGTTACAAAATAAAAAGACCTGTAGAATGTCATAGTGTGCCTTCTTCTGAAGCAGTTCCTTGACTTGAACTTTCCTTCTCAGGTCTGGATTCTGTGGGTGTTCTTAGGATTTTCATACCTCCCTGTGTATTGGTATCGCCGAGACTGGAATAAAGCTTTCTTATTGCCTTTTTGTTGGTCAGATTCCCACAAAGGCCTTCAAGTTCTCAGTGAGCAGAGATTTTTTTTTTTTTTTCATATCTTATAGGACCAGAATTAGTAAATTATGCCATATGAGAAGTACATAAATTGTGATTTAATTAAATGATTGATTGTTGAATTAATGGAATATTAAGTATTGGAACATCTAGGGAAGATTCTCCTAGCTTCTTGTCTTTGCTTCTTGTTTGTTAAAACAAAAACACTCAATGAATTGGTTTAAACAATAGGAATTTATTGGCTCACAGTTTTGAGGCTAGAAGTCGTCCAAAATCAAGATGTCAGCAAGGCAATGCTTTCTTCCAAAAGACTGTGGTTTCTTGGGCTGGCTGCTGGCGATCCCTTTGTCTTTGGCTTTTCTGTCACATGGTGATGCCTCTCCTTTCTCTTCTGGGTTGTCACTGACTCCCAGCTTCCACTTCCTCCCTGTGACTCCTCCTTCCATGTTCAATTTCATTTGCTTATAAGGACTTCAGTTATTTTGGATTAAGGCCTACTCTCATTCAGTTTTGGCACACCTTAACTAATAATATCTTCAAAAGTTCTATTTCCAAATGGGTTCACACCCAAAGGGCCAGGCTTTGGGACCTGAACATGCCTTTTGTGGGGACATGATTCATTTCCCAACCCTCTTGTTATTCAGTATAAGAATAGATTAGGGAGCTGGCGGTGGCCGAGGCGGCAGCAGGAGAGGGGAGAAGGGAGAGGGGAGCAGCGCTCAGAGCGCCGGGGCAGGGGCGTGAAGTGGGTGAGGGGGGAGGCAGGGAAGGGGAGCAGGCCACCATGGAAGACAAGGCGTTCACCAAGGAGCTGGACCAGTGGGTCGAGCAGCTGAATGAGTGTAAATAGCTTAACAAGAACCAAGTGTGGACCCTGTACGAAAAGGCTAAGGAAATTTTAACAAAAGAATCAAATGAGCAAGAGGTTTGTTGTCCCGTTACCGTCTGCGGAGATGTTCATGGCCAATTGCATGATCTTATGGAACTCTTTAGAATTGGTGGGAATTCACCAGACACAAACTATCTATTCTTGGGTGACTATGCTGACAGAGGTTATTACTCTGTAGAGACTGTGACTCTTCTTGTGGCATTAAAGGTGTGTTATCCAGAGCGCATTACAATATTGAGAGGAAACCATGAAAGCCGACAAATTACCCAAGTTTATGGCTTTTGTGATGACTGCCTATGAAAGTATGGAAATGCCAGTGTTTGGAAATATTTCACAGATTTGTTTGATTATCTTCCATTTACAGCTTTAGTAGATGGACAGATATTCTGCCTCCATGGTGGCCTCTCTCCATCCATAGATACATGGGATCATAAAAGAGCCCTGGATCATTTACAAGAAGTGCCACACGCGGACCCAATGTGTGATCTGTTGTGGTCGGATCCAGATGACCGTGGTGAGTGGGGCATTTCTCCACGTGGTGCTGGCTACACATCTGAACAAGACATTTCTGAAACATTTAACCATGCCAATGGCCTCACACTGGTTTCTCGTGCTCACCAACTTGTAATGGAGGGGTACAATTGGCGTCATGATCAGAATGTGGTTACTATCTTTAGTACACCCAATTATTGTTACCATTGTGGGAACCAGGCTGCTATCATGGAGTTGGATGACATTTTAAAATATTCCTTCCTTCAGTTTGACCCAGCACCTCGCCATGGAGAGCCTCATGTTACCCAGCATACCCCAGACTACTTTCTGTAAATTGGTCCTCAGAAAACCTGCCTTGGTATGTGGAAGTATACCTGGCTTTTTAAAATATATATATATTTAAAAACAAAAAAGTAGCAGTAATCTATGTGTTTCTGTAACAAATTGGGATCTAGTTGGCATTAAACCACATCATGGACCAAAATGTGCCATACTAATGATGAGCAGTTAGCATAACTTGAGACTGAAATTCAGTGCTACACTATGTTAGATCAATCAGTCATAACAGTTTGTCTGCTATACGTGTAGTAACCATTTTTCTCTGGACTATTCAAACAAAAAAATGGTAAGTAACTCCTCTCTCTCCTTTTGCACTTATTTGAAAATTCAGTTATAGTGTTTAACTGGCATGGATTAATAAGAGTTGGAATTTTATTTTTAAGGAAAATTCACACAAGCTAACTTCGACTTACTCCATTATCACCATTATTTTATTGAAATGTATAATAAACTTAACTGAAGAAAAGAGTCTTCTAGGGAATATGTCGCCGTAACATTTAAAGAGATTTTCCTTCATGTAAACTAAGTTACTGTTTTACGTTGATATGCATATTTCTGTATATTTGTCATGACAGTGCTTGCATCCTATTTGGTGTACTGAGCAAATAAACTTTCCATTTTAAACAAAACACACACACACACACACACACACACACACACACACACAAGAATAGATTAGTAGCTATGTACTCAATACAAGGAAGGGTAAAGATAGGAAACTATTAAAGAAGAGCAAGGCACAGTATATTTTGGAATGTATTATCAATTTCTCTCTAGCTTTGGCTAGACTCAGCCATGCTTTCAATGTTTCTTTGCAGCTGCATTAGATACTCACTAAGGAAGACACCAGTTTACAGCTGAGTCATTCTCTACTTAAAATGGGCATGAAACCAGAATCAGTAAATTTTCGGAACCTAGGGAAGGATACCTGATTATTAACCCTCCCCTGAAATTCCAAAGGGTGCTCCGCACCATGGAGCCAGAAAGGGTGGTTTGCCTTTTGCATGCTACCAATTTTGGATCCACCAAAACCTCTGTGACTTGGCTAAGAAAAAGCCATTGGGGTGCCCATTCCATTGCAACATATTCTGCAATGCAATCCAGTTGCCAGCACAAAATATAATTTCAAATTTGGAAGGATACCTTGCAGTCTAATTAGCTTCATATTCTCAAGATACAAGGCAAACACAAACGATTTCAAGTTTACTGTTTTGTTTTCAGAATTTTGCAATGGTTTTCTGAAGCTGTACAAAGTGGCCATATCTCTAGAATTTGAATACTACCATTTTAAAATCTCATTGTAAATATTCTCATACAATATGGCCAATAAAATAAATAGGGATGAAATTCTATTTACATAGACATAAATACACAGATAGACCTATCTATCACAACCTGATTTATTTTCCACTGACATCAGGTTAGAAACCCCACTTTCACATATATATGCAAACTCCACTTATGCCAGGCATGCATATATGTCATGCAAATGGCAAGTACAAAGACAAGCAGAACCCTCATTTTATGCATTAGCACAAAATTAAGGGAAGGTCATATATTTGAGAAGTGAAGTTGGTAGAACACTTGCTAAAGAAAGGTGCAATTAAGTTTCTGGCCCTGTGCACTCGGCATGCTTTCATCTATCCAACTTTTGGCACTGAGCCCTTAATGGACCTTTTAATTAATATAGACCTTGTTACTTCCCATTTTCATTTTCACCAGAGATCATCTGCACCAGGATGGATTTTAGAGATTAACCCTTTAAAAACAACTGTTAATAGAATAATAATGTGCACAGAGGCAGCTGCCAAAGACAGATTCAGAAGCAGCTGTTAGTGTAAATGTTTGGTTGATGATGGGGCCAAGGAATTATCCAGCAGATCTAGGATTTGAATTGCTCAGATAGAAAGGCATCAAAACCAAATATTTATAAACAAAAGTAAATGGTCAGAGCATATCCGGGTGAACAGGTGCTGAGGCAGTATGATAATAGAAAGAAAGGTCAGGGAAAGTTAGGAAGGAAAGAGCAGAAATTTAGGCAAAATGAAACAACTTTCTTACAAAATTAGCAGGCCAATAAGAATAGACCAACAACAGGGCCCCAGATCAGAGGCACAAGTCAGAAGTTAGGAATAGGAAAGGACCCCAGGAAGACTGAGATCTGAGTTAACCATGAAGACTTCTGATGCAAAGGAAGGCTCAAAGTTGATCCTGGCAGCAGCAATTACCTTAATGAGTATGGCTTATTAGTGGCAATCTAGATATTTTAGCTCAGTAGCAGTGTCATCCTTCCAAGCCTCTTTCTGAAGGCAGTATTACGTCTTGAATGTTGATTTTGGAAATAGTGGCTCTGCAGTTTGGCTTTTGATGCATTCTTTGCCAAAAGCTCAGCAGTTTTACTTGAGACATTTTGGGGGCTTTGGGTGAGGTAGGGAATATTTAGAAACATAAGGCTAATTTTATATTATTTTCTTTGGACAGATCCTGACAGAATGCCAGGCACAACTTCACATATATTAATGAATGCTATTTGACGTTAAAATTGCCATACCTACAATGTACAATGTGAAAATATAAGCTTTTCCAAAGATCAATTACATACTTCTCTGATATATCTTATAGCATGTATTTAGTATTCATTTAAATGACATTCTTTGATCTCCTACTACATGTCAGGAGCTATATGAGGTGTTGGGACACAAGATGAGTTAGACAGTGCCTGTGATAACATACAACTGGTATCTGGCTAGAAATCAGCAGATCTACATCTAGAACCTGACCTCTTACGTATGTTGAGTACAGTTTTTAGCAATTCACCTAATCTGCCATGGATTACATTTCTTCACTGCTACAATAGTAGGATTAGACTAAATTATTTCTGAAGTCCTTTTAGTCTTGAAATGATTCTGAAATCAGATCCTACGTAGGTACAATTTTGGGTGTAGTGATTACATGTTTTCATTAATTATTAATGTAGCATCTTGATAAACCTGACTTAAACCAGTTGTACACCAATGGAAGAAAGAAACTTATGGCTCTTTCTGGGAGTAAAATGTGAATCATTAACACTTTGGATCAGTGGGTCAGAAGCACATAACAAATCCCTTAGGCTCTACTCAGAATGCCAAAGACATCAGTTATGACAGAGAGTTGAGAAAGCAAAGTGAGAAAAAAAAAATCACTAAGGGATGTAGCATTATCTTCTTTAGACAAAGATCAAAGGACTGAAACAAAGGAAACTGGAAAATAAAACTTGGAGATCAAGATGCTGAAACTCCCCATCATCCACAACTGATACCTACCAAAAGTGGTGGGTTCTTTTCCTGATGTGCTCAAATGACCAATTTCTGAGACCCCGGGGTTTCAAAGAGAGAAAGAGTTTATTGCTAAGCATGAAGCAGGAAATCACATGGCTTTTGGTCTAAAAATCTGTCTCTCTGAACTGTAGTAATTCTGATAGCTTTATAGTATTAACAGATGGGCAAGTTTTAGGATAATGAGTACAATGTTTCTAGATGATGTAATTAGACGTGATCTAATTATTGAGTATATGCTAATGTATTACATGCTTAGTCACAGAATGTATCTAAGAAATGGCAGCCTTAATATGATGATGGGCGTGATTTTTTAATATTATAATGAAGTAAAGGTCATTTATAGGTTACAATTTAAGCTACCACACATGTCAGGTGGGCCAATTTTGGTTAGATCCAGTTTTGGTTAACAAGATAACTTTGGAATTGGTGTGGGTTAATTGTGAGCTAACCAAGTCCCTTCATTAATAAACATTAGGGGCTGTCTTTGGTGATAAGTCAAAAAACTGGATAAAATGGGTACAAGTGAGGGTCAGTCACAAGGTTTTTAGAGTCACAAGGGCACAAGATTAACAAGATTAAGGCTATACAATCATTATCAGGCAGCTGGATTACAGTTCAGAGATTTCAGGTATTTCCTCTGTCTACACTAATATATCAGAAACTGAAAAAGGAATATCCATATAATGATTCAGTAATAATAATCATCCCTTAAATCCTAACTTCTTAGTTACACAACTGCCCCTGAGCTCAGACACTAGACGGAAACTTATGTCAGGCTTTAACTCAGAAATTGGGCTTTTCACATTTGCCTACATAGGAAATCTGGGAAACTGTCTTTTTTGCATGCTCAGTCAACAATTCATTCATAAAGCAATAGACGCAGTGGTGGCTTTTGCAGCCTGACAATTACAAAGGAAAATCTAGTTAAATGAAGGTTGTTTTTTTTTTTTTTTTAATTTCAGTTACATTAATGTTATTTAAATAAATTGTTCTGTTCACAGAAGTAATATTTCCTTATTCTAGACTATTTGAAACATAGAGAAAATATAAAGAAAGAAATCTGATTTATACTAACCCCACTACACAGCGATAACATAGTCTAACGTTCCCTCATCACAGAGGCTCTGCCAACCTATTCTGCTTTTACAACACTATACTTCACTCCATTTCATGGATTTTACTGACTGATGGTCTCTGTTTACTAACTTTCTTCTGTTATCTGCATCTGTTTTCTATATATTTTTCTTTCAAACACCCTAAGAGAGAGTTTCTAAAAGGCTGGCCAATCACCGTTCAGTAATGAGAAACCTTGTGGAGCCAAGCTTTCATGGCAGGCGACTTTGTAAACTGGCCATCCTACAGAAAAGGGCCTTGACACCAGATCCCGTCTCTGGTTCAATCAGCTGTGTTCAGGATGAGAGGGCTCCATGTCACAATGCTGGGGGGTCCATATTTGGGGAAATCAGATAATAGGATGTGGCATGGAACACACAGTGAAACTTTCCAGAAAAGGAAAATGACATATGGCAGAATACTTGATGGTATAAGAGTTTCAAGAGGAATTACTTAGAGTATTAACTTAAAGAAATAAGTAATTATTCATACTCCATTGTGCCTGATAGAATAGGGAACCTCCACTGAATCCCTCTAATATTACAGTGGAGGCTTCCGTCTATTTTATTTACAAGGTATGGGGACCCAGGGCTTGGGCTCCCCCTCCCTAATGGAGAATGAAGGCCCACAGCATGTAGCAGCCTTCATGACTAGGACAGAAGTTGAAGGTCATCAGACCTCCTCAAAGAAGAAATTATGTACAGATTGTATCGTAAAGATAACAAACCTGCAGATCCCTGTGTCACGAGACTCTGCTGAAACTATATTCTCATGCCTATGTAGTGACATTCTCCTAAACCCTTACAAACTGCCCTTTGCATTCCCTGCCCTTGCAGAGTGCTGGCTTAGTTTTTCCAGCCGGCTGCCACTAAAATCTTCTTCTGTTCATAAGTCCTAATAAACCCACGTCTGACTCCCTGCCTGGAGTGTTCTTTGGTCTTAGGGCTGGACCGACCCAAGCCCTTCAAGAGCTGGGTTGGAACACAAGGAGTAAGTGTTCATCACTCAGAGTTAGAAAATTCATGTTTCTTCCCAATAAGAGTTAAAATTCTTGTCTCTCTCAAATAATGCAAAAAATGCAAAGGGGGGGATTCTAAATCCATTAAGTAGACAAGGGTGAATAATTCCAGGTGCTTGCTTACACCCCTTTGAATAAATCAGAAATGATTCAATCCTGTGCTAAGGAAAACCCAGAGTCAATAAAAAGGAAACAAAGATCATTATATATGCCACTGTATTCCAACCCTGAACCAATAATACTGAAAGTAATTCAGATGGAAATGTTATTCAAAACTCAATGTGAAGAGTTCAGAACAAATTAAAATTTCAGTGAACCTACAAGAACACACCTGTCTTTGCAGAGTGATTTTTTGTTTGTTTGTTTCTCTTAAACAAAAAATCTGCCCTTTTTAGTCAAATTGGATAAAGATGATCTATTCTCCAAGAATCTAGAATTTATACTTTAATTACCGGGTGGTGAAGAGTTATGTAAGTATTATAACACTACCCATCCTAATTTCTTCCTATGCAATAATAAAATTTTTTTAGGTAGTCATTTGATCAATGCAGACAGCAGCTGTCTATAAACAGTCACTAATGTAAAGAGACTTCCCAGCCAAGAACTTCCTTCTCTTCCCTACCCCTCACTAGTCCCTAGCAGCCTCTTTCAGCCAGAATTTAAGTGTCTTTTCCAATCTAATTTGGCACTTGAAATGAGTTTTTATCTGGGGAAAACAAGCTTTTGTTTTGTTTTGTTTTGTTTTAATCTTTTTTTTATCTCCAATGGCTCATAGTAGGTAAGCTCAGGTATTAATGCTACATCTGTATTTTGCTTCTTTTTTATTTATTCCTTTCCAAAATTAAACCAAGGGTGGATAATGCAGAAATTAGCAAAAGTGATAAATTATAGGGAGCAGAAAAAACCAGCATGGGAGGTGACAACCAAGATCATCCACCTCCATGGAGCTTACTGTCCACATTTTTATAACTTGAGTATTCCATAGACTTCATTCCAGGAAACTTGGTCAAGAAGATAAGAATTGCAAATAACTTAATTTTCCATTTCAAAAACTTTTTGAAAATCTCATTTAAATGAACATCAAGCTGTTCAGCTCTTCAATAGATAGCATCAACTGTCAGTTTAACCCCCAAACTCTCAGCAAAATACTCACTTTGCTGTGTTCACCAAATCTGAACTATCACTATATTTTGGTCTGTGCCCATCCCTAATTAAGCCTACTCATGAGAAACCCTCTTTAAAACACATCCCAAAAGCTCAGAAATATTCTCATTTTGCTCTCTCCCTTCCAAGACTCTACTAAAATTCTGTCAAGGTAATGTGCTCTGTTGCCACATGAAAATACATCTGTGCCGGTTTGGATGTATTATGTCCCCCAAAATGCCAATATCTTTGATGCAATCTTGTGTGGGCAGACATATTAGTGTTGATTAAATTGGAATGTTTGGATTAGATTGTTTCCATGGAGATGCACAGCACCCAACTGTGGGTGATAACTCTGATTAGATAATTACCATGGAGGTATGTCCCTGCCCATTCATTGCGGGCCTTGATTAGTTTACTAGAGCACTATATAAGCTCAGGCAGAAGGAGCAAGCTTGCTACAGCCAGGGGGACACTTTGAAGAATGCACAGGAGCTGAGAGAGGAAGTGCAGTTTACAGAGACATTTTGGAGACAGCCTTTGAAAGCAGACTTTTGCTCCAGAGAAGCTAAGAGAGGACAAATGCCCCAAGAGCAACTGACAGTGACATTTTCAAGAGAAGCTGAAGCTAGAGAGGAAGGTCCTGGGAGAAAGCCATTTTGAAACCAGAACTCCAGAACAGACGCCAGCCACGTGCCTTCCCAGCTAACAGGTTTTTCGGACACCATTGGCCATCCTCCAGTGAGGGTACTCAATTGTTGATGCATTACTTTGGACACTTTATGGACTTAAGACTGTAACTGTGTAACCAAATAAACTCCCTTTTATAAAAGCCAATCCATTTCTGGTGTTTTGCATTCTGGCAGCATTAGCAAACTAGACCACCACCCAACTTTTTTGTCTTTTTTTTCACTGAAAAGGCCTAGAAGTCAGGACACCAAAGAAATAATGAGCTGACCTAGTGCCCAGATCTTGTTTTGTTTTTTGTTGGTTTGTTTGTTTTACATAATATCCCCTACTACAAGGAACCAGGGCATTGTGGAGAAAGAGCTGGTTCCTCAGGAGCATGGAACTTTTTCAGTAAAACATCAAATGTCCAGATAGGAAGAGAGAAAGAAAGGAAGAGGAGGAGATAAAGATAGAGATAAAGGGCTTAATAGAATCACAATTAAAGGGAAAGAATCAAGTATTTACTACTTTTTTTTTTAAGGGGATCTATATTTTATGGCCATCTTATAAGGAACAGCTTATTTTTATAAAATGTCAGGTAATAAATAAAAAGTGAATGCTAGAATTATAACAATCTCCATTTTGTAAATACCAATTAAAAAGTTAACTTCAGTAAATGTGATCTATATATATATGCTAACATCATTAGGTGACAGATTGTTGGAGAACATCATGTTGCTGAACTTAATTAGCACTTGCTAATTGCCAAACAAGAATGTTCTTTTAAAATGGGAGATCTGGAGGTCACTACCTTCATCAAATGATCAAATTTAGCATTACTAATAACTGAACCACCTGACAAAATGTGTGTGTTTATGAGAAGCAACATGAAGTATCCAAAATAACCTCTGAATTGTTCTTGACAAAACCAAGAATGATCGAAACTAATCAAGTCCTTAAATCTGACTTCCAAAAAAACTGTTTGTTTGTTTGTTTGTTTTTAGGGTAGGCACAAATCAAACAACACAAATAAGAAAAAATTAAATCCAGAATATCAGGCATTCCCCAGGACAAATGGACAAATTACGATAACAAACAAACCAAACAAGCAAACAATAAAAATTTGCATGTTAAGAAATAAGTGAGAAAGAAAACTGTTCTTCACTAAAAGGGAATAGTGAAAAAGAACCAAATGCAATGTGTGAACTTTGAATACAGATGTATGTAGAAGTATTTAAAGGTGATATGCCATGATGTATACAACTTAATTTCAAATGGTACAGAAAAAGAGTGCATATATAAACAAGCAAGTATGGCAAAATATTAACAATTTTTAAAGTTGATAGTAGATATGGAGCTACTTATACTTTTCTTTCATGCGTCAGTAATTTTGAAAATTTCCTAAAACGATATTGAGAAAAATATTTTTATTTTTGTAGATACCATAATTATTGTTTCTTAGCTATATCATGACCTGCAATAAATGTGTTGGGCTATTTTGGAAATTAGCCAAATCTGTAATATTATTCCCATGGAAAAATGACACACAACTAAAACAAATTGACAAAATAAGAAAACTTGCTTCTTTATAATAAGTGATAGCTAAGGCTTATTATTATTATTATTTACTAAAAACGTTAAGATATAACAAATTCATAGTGCACGAATCTTAAAAAGATTTTTAACAGCTTTTTTGAGTTATAATCTATATAACATAAAACTGGCCAATTTTAATTATGCAGATATGAGTTTCAGTAAATCTATACTGTTGTGTAACTATCACCACAATCCAATTTTAAAGCACTTCCATCACTAACAAAACATTTTCTTGCATCAATTTGCAGTGGTTCCCACACACAGCTCCAGGCAAACACTGATCTATTTTTGTCTCTATACTTTTCCCTTCAATGGGAAATTTAATGTAGATGAGGCCTTACAATAACTGTGCCCATTTATATGTGGCTTCTTTCACTTAACATACTATGTTTGAGTCCATCCATATTGTTGCATATTTTAATAGTTGTTTCTTTTTTTGATGAGTAGTACTCAATTGTATGACGTATCAGTTTGTTTAGCTATTCACCAGTTGACAGATATTGTTTTTGGCTACTGTGAGGAAGGCTACTTGCACATTCCTGTACATGTCTTTGTGTGGGCATTTGTTGATCTTTTCTTGGAAATATGCCTCGGAGTGAAATTGCCAGGTCATGTGGTAAGAGAATGTTTAACTTTTAAGAAACTGTCACGCTTTTCCTCCCACCAACAACACATGAGGGTTGCAACCTCCCCACATCCTGGCCAACACTTCGTATTGTCAGTTTGGCTGATTATAAACATTTCAAAAGGTGGTAAGTGGAATCTAACATGAATAAAAATTTGCAATCCCTTAATGACTAATGAGGTTGAACATATTTTCATGTACTTATTGCTGTTCATATATCTTTAGAGAAGTGACTATTCAGAAATATCATACATTTTTAACTGTTATATTTTGTCTTGTAATTACTAAATCTTTAAGAGTTCTTTATGTGTTATGGATAAAAGTTTATTGAATATAAGATTTGCAAATACTTTGAATGACAATTTTTTTTTTTTTTAATTTGATGAAGACCAACTGATTGTGCTTCTGGTGCTATGTCTAAAGAAATCTTTGCCTGTTCCAAGATCACAAAGTTTTCCTTCTGTATTTTTCCACAATTTTACAATTTTAGTTCTTATATTTAGACCTATGATCCATTTCAAGTTAATTTTTATAAAGCGAGGACAGCACCATTTGTTGAAAAGACTTTTCTTTCCCCATTGAATTATCTTGGCACGTTTGTCAAAATTAAATTGACCACGAATGTGGAGGTTTACTTCTAGACTGTCCATTTAGTTCCACTGATCTATACATCTATCCTTCTGCCAATACCTCACTGTCTTAAGTACTGTAGTTTTATAATAAATTTTTAAATCTGATAGTGTAAATCCTCCAACTTTTTTCTTTTTCAAAATTATTGAAAGGCTATTTTAGGTTCTTTATATTTTCATACAAATTTTAGGATGAGTTTGTCAGTTTCATAACAAAGTCTGCTGGGATTTTATTAAGGTTTGTATTGAATCTATAGATCAATGTTAATCACCATCTGACAAAATATTGACTCTTCTAATTCAATTACATGATATGTCTCTTCATTTACTTAGAACTTCTTTAATTTCTTTCAGTATTAATTGCAATTTTCAGTCTACAAGACCAGTACTTCTTAAAAATGTTAGTCCGAAATATTTTATTATTTTTATAATATTGTGAATGGAATTGTTTCCTTCATTTACTTTGAGATTGCCAGATATTGCTAATACATACAAATGCAAGTTCTGTATATTAATCTCAATTGATTTTTGTATACTAATTTCAAATTCTGCAACCTTACTTAACTCCTTTAGTAGTTCTTATTGGTTGTTTTGTAGATTCCTTAGGATTTTCTATATGCAAAATCATGTTATCTGAAATTAAGACATTTTTACTACCTCCTTTCTAATCTCCATTATTTAATTGCTGCTTCTTGATTACTGCACTGGCTAAAACTCCAGACCCAAGTAGAATACAAATGGTCAAAGTGAATATCCTTCCTTGCCTTATTTCCAATCTTAAGGTGGAAATTATTCATTTTTTCACCTTTCATATTCAGTGCTGCTCTTCCATAAATGCCCATTACTAATTTGAAGATGTTCCCTTCTATCCTAGTCTCTTGAGAGCTTTAACATAAATGGGTGTTTAGATTTTATCAAATGCTTGTGCATCTATTTAAACAACTGTACATTTTTGTTGTTTGTTCAGTGAATATAGGATGTTACTTGATTTTGTATCTGTTGATGTCCCCTTTTCATTCCCAAATTTGGAGGCTTCCTTCTCTCTTTTTATTGGTAAGTCTGATTAAACTATTTTCAATTTTATTGAACTTTATAAAAACAAGAACATTTGGTTTTTGATTTTCTGTTTTCTTTTTCTTTGATTTCTATGTTCATCTTTTCTATTTATTTATTTCTAGTCATTTTGGATTTGATTTGTTTTTCTCCTAATTTACTGAAGCAGAAACTTACAATCTTGCTTGCTAGTTCTTCCTTCCTTTCTAATACAAATATTTAAAGTTACACATTTCCCTCTAAGCAGTGTTTTAGCAGCATTTCAAAAAGGGTGATATACTATGTTTACATTTTCTTTCATAGCAATGATTTTCCTAATATTCCTCATGACAGTTTCTCTGACAATTGGGTTATTTAGAAATACATAATTTAATTTTCAATTTTTTAAGGTTTTACAAAATTTCTTTCATTGTTGACTTGTAATTGAATTCTGTTGTGGTCAGAGAACATCCTTCATATGATTTCAATCCTTTTAAATACCCAGAAACTAACTTTATGGACTAGTATATGGTCTATCTTTGAAAATGTTCTATGTATGCCTCAAAACAATGTGTATTCAGCCTATGTTGGGGGGAGTATACTATAGATGTCAGTTTGATCCAGTTATTCGATAACATTTTTCAAGTTTCTAATAGTCTTACTTATTTAGTCTCTTTTTCTATAAATTTTTCTATCAAATATTAGGAAAATATTGATATTTCCATTATGGTTGTTGAAATATCCATTTCTTTCGATTCTGACAGTTTTTCTTCATTATTTAGGAACTCTGGTGTTAGGTGCATTTATGATTGCTATATTTTCCTTAAATGTTGATACTTTTTACCAATAAAAGATCCCATTTTGCAACTAGCAATATTTCTTGTTTTTTAACCTCTTTTTGTCTTTTTTTAATATAGTTACTTAACGCTCTTATGGTTACTTATTCTAAGCCATCCTTTTTAAATCAACTTACTTAAAACCATTTTAATCTTTGAATCTAAAGTGAGTTTCATCTCTTGTAGACAGTCCAAAGTCAGATCTTGATTTTTTATCCAGTCTGATAACTTTTGCTTTTTTTTAATCAGTACACTTAGATCATTCACATCAAGTACTGATATAGCTGGATTTATGTTTGCCATTTTGCCATTTGTTTTCTATATATCTCATGTCTTTTTTGTTCCTGTGTTTATCATTTACTACCTATTTTTTGCTGTTAAATATATATTTTTAGTTTACCATTTTCTCAGCAGTTTTATTGAGAAATACATATCATACAAACCATCCAGAGTGTACAATCTAAGGTTCACAATATCATCACCTAGTTGTACATTCCTCACCACAATTTTAGAACATTTTTATTACTCAAAAAAAAAAAAAAAGAAATCCCATACCCCACCCCTATCCATTATTGACCCTTAGCACTGGTGTGGTACATTTGCTACTGTTGATGAAAGGATATTGAAACATGATTAACTACAGTCCACAGTTTGCAGTAGGTGCATTTTCCCCAAATTAACTCCTTTCCCAAATATTAACTCCTTGTAATAGCGACTATATTTGCTCTAGTTCCTGAAAGAACATTTTAATTTTTATACTATTAATCATAGTGCACCATAGGATTTACTTCGTTATACAGTCCTCTGTTTTATCCTCTAGCTTTCCTGCTAATTACATTTCTACCCTAAACTTCTCCTATCAACTACAATCACACACATAGTTCAGTGCTGTTAATTATACTCACCATATTATGCTACCATCACCTCTATCCATTTCCAAATATTTAAAGTCAACCTAGTTAAAAATTCTGCACACATTAAGTATCTGCTCCCCATTCTCTACCTACATTCTATTTCCTGGTAACTTCTATTCTAGATAATCACCCTATGGATTTACTTATTCTAATTAGCTCATATTAGTGAGATCATATAGTATTTGTCCTTTTTCATCTGACTTATTTTACTCAATATAATGTCCTCAAAGATTGATCCATGTTGTCACATGCTTCAGGGCTTCAGTCCTTCTTACTGCTGAATAATATTCCATCATATGGATATACTGCATTTCTTTCTCCATTCATCAGTTGATGGACGTTTCATTGATTCCATCATTTGGCAATTGTGAATACTGCCACTATGAACACTGGTGTGCCAATATCTGTTTGCATCCCTGCTTTCAGTTCTTCTGAGTATATACCTAGCAGCAGGATTTCCAGATCATATGAAATTCTATACTTAGCTTCCAGAGGAAGCTCCAAACTGCCTTCCAAAGAGGCTGCACCATTCTACATTCCCACCAGTAGTGAATAAGTATTCCTATTTCTCCACATCCTCTCCAACACTTGTAGTTTATAAAAAAAATATTTATAAGAACTGCTTTGATTTTTTCCCTGTTAAATCCAATAGTGGACCTAATAACAGTCAATTTCAATTGACTCAATACTCTAATAACTAGAGTAACTAGTATCTTATATTTTTTGTTTGCAAACTGAGTATTTTAGAACCAAAGTCGTCCAAATTCTCGAATGTGTTTTATATATCTGTTATTTGTTTGTTTTTAAATTAACTCCCTTCAACTTAACCATAGAATCTTTCTCCCCCAAGGTGTGCAGTCACTAGTATTTGACTCATTTTTAGTACTATTCTCATTATATTTTATATTCAAAATTTTCTCATTATTTGCATGGTTTTCTAGGGATTTCTTCATCTTTATAGTATGGTGGCCAGTCAATTACCTGAACAGAGGGTGTTCTCAAACACCTGTTCTCACCAGGTGTTCACACTATTCCAATCTATTTGTGTGGTTTGGGGAACACATTTAGAGGTGCAGCTAGTTCTCAAGCCTTCCTCAGCTTTTATATTTCTCAGAGCCCTCTTGCTCTCTGGGAACATGGGTTCCTAGCCAGACAGTAGTGTATGAAAGTGCACCTCAGTCCATCTACGACTCTCATTTCTAAGAGCTTACTGAATTTTTTCCAGTTGTATACCTCCTTTTTTGGAGATAATTTTCCAACCTCTTCACACTGCGATAACTAGAAGTCCATTATAAATTAATTTTAAATGGAGTATTTTTTTTTTTTTTTTTTTTTTTAGTTTCTTTGAAAAAATAATTTGAAAAGGATTCATGTGCTATGGATCCCTTTTTTCCATTCACAATTGATCTGGTAAATTCCGCCAATCAAGAGAATCCTCTGAGCATTTTAACCAAGGATTTGGATGGAGTTGTAATATATTTTTTTTGTTTTGTTTTCAAGTTACATTTTCACTCAAAAATAAGACTATACTTTAGCAGAACCTTAAATATGTAAGCTAATATATTATAAACATCTGAATTAAAAGTTAAAGAAATGCATAGAATGGCAGCAAGTAGTGTGTGGGTTGTTGCTAAAGCAAAAATTAAGTAAATTCTTTAATAACTTGGGCTAAAAATTTTCCATGGCCATTAACATTTCAAAGTTACTTTGGGACACAAACAGTGTAGCTGTAAAACCAGAAACTAACATTAAGATTATTCAAATGTGTAGGTAAATCATAATTAAAAAAAATGTGTTCCTATCACATTATAAGTACTCAATTAATAAGAGTTTGGATAGTAACATTTACTATTATGCTTGTGTGTTCTTGGCTATATATGGATTAGCAAAAAAATAATTATCCTCCCAATACATTTTGTTTTTGCCTTTGTACATGTTGCTTATAGTCACTAGATCTCAATTACTTCCTATGTAACATAATGAAAATAAAGTGCTTTCCTTACATCAGTCACAGTGTGAGAACTCAATAAATTGCAGCTAGTATTAGAGACGACGGCAGTAGCAGTAGTCGTGATAGTGGCAGTGGCAGTGGGGGGGGGTAGTAATGATAGTAGTAGTGGGCATTACAGCAGAACCAGCAGCAGTGGTAGTAGTAACGGTAGCTGCAGTCCTCGTAATAGTGGTAATAGTGGTGGTGGTGGTAGTAGTAATAGAAGTAGTAGTAGAAATAGTAAGAGGATTAGTAGTCGTGTGGAAGTAGTAGTGGTACAAGAAGAAATAGTGGTAGTAGTAGCAGCGCAGCAGCAGTAGTAGTAGAGGGGTATAGTAGCAGAAAAGCAGCAGCAGCAGCAGAGTTAGTATCAGTAGTGGCATTAATTGAAGTAGGAGCAATAGTAGTAGCAGTAGAAGTAGAAGTAGAGGTAGTGGTAGCAGCAATGGTGCTGGTGGTAGTGATAACGTCGTAGCAGTGGTAATGGTAGTGGTAGTGGTAGTGGTAGAGTGGTGGTGGTAGCAGTAGTAGAGGTAGTAGAAGCAGTGGTGGCAGTAGTAGTTGTAATGATAGAAGCAATAGTAGCAACAGAAGTAGCATTAGTATTAGTAGTAATAGTACAGTGGTAGTAGTAGTACTACTACTAGTGGTAGTAGTAATGGTAATAATGAAACAAGTATTGGTAGCAGTGGCAACAAAAGAGGTCACAGATACTCCCTTTTTAGTCAAGGCACGTGATGCTTAAGCAACAACACAAAGTGATAAATGGATAAGAGTTAAAGGAATGAAAAACTGAAGTTTTTAAAGAGTTGTGCTCTCCACGTGACAACACTCATAGAGTGCAGATTGTTGAGGAAGGCTGTCGTTTTGATTTGGCGTATCCAAAATATGACATAAGGAGAGAAACTTTTATATTTCTGGTGATATAGGAAACAGAATTCTTTTTTAATAGCTTTTTTTATGTCAAAATTTTCTCAGAAAAGTCAAAATTTAAGATCTTCATTCTGCAAATGCTTGAGCCCAGAGTCCAAAAATGCACGATAAGAAATCATAGAAGGTTTCCATTGCATAATTCCCTTTAAATCTCAAAATAGAAATGCAGCTATGTACAATGCAGATAATATGTTCTAGGACACCACTGTCTATTGAGCAGTTTTATGGATGCAACAAAACATTTTATTACATCCATACAAAGAAAAGACTGTGACTATTTGCATTCAAAAACAAACTATGACACATTCTGTTATTTATGCTATATATATCTAAATCTTAAATAAGAACAATAATTACAAGAAACCATAAAAGAGATTCATTTCAAGCAATTTTGTTAAACACATATTTATCAAATGAATGAGTTTCTGTAAGGCATTCTCACTTTGTTAAGGACATGTCATGAATTTTTTAACGACTTAATAATGAATGCATTTGCTTCAGAGGTGACTCAGTTTAATAAATCATGTAAGTTGCAATAAATCTTATCACATATTTATTTGGAAAGAGATATTCCAGTTTCTTAAATACTGCTATCCTAACGATGAATAAACAGTTTAATATAACTAAGGGAAAAAGAACAAGTAAGAATAAAAAAAACAAAAACAAAAAACAACTTTGGAAATATATACAAAAGCATCTCTAAAGCCAGAACTCTTAAGATCAAGTTCATGGATGGGTTTTAAATTAGATGCAAATATTTGTGTGACAGAGCACACAAAATTTCATCACATTATCAAATTAGTAAATGGTCATGAACCTTTCCTCCATGTAAGTTCTTCATAGGAAGAATCAAGCAACTTGCTGAAGGGATAAATACTGTGGACCTAAGGAAGGACTACTGATGAAGAATGCAAATCAACTTGCAGGGACATGCTTAAGACAATAGTCTTCACAAATCCTAGAAACACAATGTCAAACAGTACAGATACCAATCCTGAAGACCCTAGTTCAGAGGATACATACCAATAATTTGATTAATAGAAGAGTTTTGTCTAAAAACACAGGTATTCTGGGCCAGAGATCGGCAGAACCTAAACAGGAACCCTCACACTAGTAACAAGGAACACATCAATCATCCTTTCTGACCAACGGAATATGTAGTACTACAACTTGTTCACGGTAAGACCACTTATATAAGGTCGTCATAATCATGTTTGGCTGCCTACTTCCAAACCTATGTTTTTTAATTGATACATGTTTAACCCAGTTATAAAAATTTCCTTTTATTTTTATGGCTATGGCACAACATCTCCTTTTGGAATAATGTAAAATATTGAAAAATACATTATCCATCATTGTGCCACTAGGAGGATGAGATAAAAGTAAAGTAATCTGCATGGCTAATGTATTTGTTCATAAACTTATTAAAACATTAAGTAGAAATTCTTAGTCCTGTCAAAATTGTTTCAAGGTTATATAACCAAGCAGATTGTTTCAGGTTTACATAATCAAGCAGGGATACTGAAACATCACTTTTAAAATGGAAATGAAATCTGATCATGTCACTTTCCATTTAAAGCATTCTGTTGTCTCCTTATGGCTTTTAGAATGAATCCCAAATTTTTTTATACATTTGATGGGACTCTGCATAATTCAATCTGCGTAATTCTCCAACCCCATCCCACTTGACCCCACCAATCCCCACCCCTGTAACATAACAAACTCCATGCCTATATTTCATTAACTATAAACTTTTTCAAGTTCTTAAATGAAACATATTCTCTCATGCTATTTCACTGGCCTGATTACCTTAATACGTCACCCTCAAGATGCTTCCTAAAACAGCTTAGATTTCACTTCCTTTAGAAACCACCAGGACAAATCAGGTCTGGGAGGTTGATCTGCCTCTTCTAATTAGGTCCTTTAATCAAGCCAGACCAAAGCGTCCTGATTCTCATGAGCTATACAGTGGGGAAAGTAAAAGTTCCAAAGCTGTCTCCTTTTCCTTGGGGAGCACAAAGGTCCAGAAGGACAGAAAACAGATCAGATCCTTAACGGACTCAATATTATCCCTCCTCCACATGATCCAACTTATCTTGACATGGAACTTCTAACAGCAACTGGGATTCAGGGGCTTAAGATCCTTGGTAGAGTTCTATCACAGAGTGGCATAGTTCTACTAAAAAATGAAATGACTTCAGTTTCTAGCACACCATCAGCACATCATCCTATGTCAATTTGGAAGACCTTGCTAAATTGTTCTATTTATTTGTAAATTGTTCCATTTATTAGCACTAGATATCTTCGTTTTAATCTTACTGATTCATATCCACTTTAAAAATATATAGAAAGGATAAAATTAACAAAGTGGAATTCAGTATAAATATGTTAAATTACAGAGACAGTTTCTCATACTGGAAAAGACAAAAAATAATAAGACTATTGTGAAGGCATTAGACTCATTAGTAGCTTTCATTTTCTGAAAATTAATTTAATGATGATTTCAAACACAAAAAAAAAAACTCTAAAAAACAATGTATTTATATGCAGATTTCAGGTTAATTATAGTTTAAAACATGGCCACTGAATTTAAAAAAAATTATATCAAATGTAGTCATATATGCACTAGTTTGCTTATATAATAGATGCCCTGAATTTCATATTCTCATGAAAACAGTATCTCCTAGGATTAAATTCACTTCGCTTAGCTTTTTTTTTTTTTACCTATACCCCGGAAAAATAATAACTGCATATATGATATTTCCAGGGTATAAGTGAAATTATATATATATATATCTTTTCAATGAGAGCACATAGCTTTATAGGCAAAGTATAAAATTCCACCTGAAAAACACTAAACTCAGCTAAACAATTTATATCCTGAAGGCTGACACTTTTTTGACCTTTCTGTCTACATGAAATCAAAATAACCACCTCTCCTTAAAAGTAGCAGTTATTGATAATAAAACCCAGCACAGCTTATAAAACAAAAGGTCACCAAAGACTAGAGAATCAGCATGTTTACTGACTCTATAGCTTGATAGTAATTCCAGGTTTGAGGGAAAGGAAAACAATATTATCCCAAATGACATTAAAACATGAGTCCTTGAGTTGATTTCCCATTTGACAACACAAGAATAAATAACCTGCAGGGAGAATTATTTTATCAGCGAGCAAAGAATATGCATTTTCACAGAACCATGTAAAGTTATATCTAGAAGGGACCTTAGAGACCACTAGGTCTAACTCTCTGTTACACAGATAAGAAAATATAAAGCGTAGGTAACCTGCCCTGGGCCACACAAGTGCTTACTTGCAGAACTCAGGACCCCAGTCTCTTAGACCAATACTCATATAGCACCCACCGACCCACCCAGCCATATAGACAACTCACCCTGTGTTTTACTCCCATTTGGAGAAAGAGAGGCAGCCTTTTTCAAACGTGTTCTTTCTGGTCTCAGTTTAATAAAATGAATTCTGGACCAATAATTTAGATTATATTTTGTGCTAAAATCATTTTGCACATATTATTAGATTTTCTCTTCATGGTTTAGATACTGGTAATTCGGATGTATAGATTTGGAAGCTGTAGTTTAGAGATTATACAGTCATTAAAATCAGTATCCAAGTCTCAAACCTAAATTTGTTTGACAATACTTTTGCTGTTAGCCATTTCATAAACTGCATCAAAATCCCTTCTTTCAAGAATCCAGTATTTACACCACGTGTTCTCATAGCACCTGAGTGTACACTATTTTAGCTGTCATAAGATAGAAGGATCTAAAAATGTGATCACTCTTCATGGGTGCTTTACTGAATACATGATCTGTGGCTGGTAATCAAGACTTCATATTAATTGGCATCACAAAAAATCAGAAATGAGCATGGAGATGTTCTTGTTAATCATTATCCCCCATTGTCTACCCATGCTCTAGAAGACTCTGAGTTAGTAAAATATGATGAAGATGACAAGTCACATGTTAGGTAAATGTTGATTTCCACTCAACTGCACTGACTTCAAAAAGTATCTGATAATACCATGTGGCTCATAAAACCTACATGAATCAGTCCTCCTGAGCTTCTAACATAATCTTTTTTATCTATTGGTCCCCATGACCCCAACATCAGGATCTCAAGCAATAATGATTAGAAAGACAGGACAATTACTTTTACATGTAGGTTATTTATGAAGGAAAAGATAATTGACATGAGAGGATACTGATTGTGAAGATAGCAGCAAAAGTATGTGATAAAGTCAAGAATCCTGGGACTTAGTAATGGATTGCAGACAAGTGATTTGCTCTATCTTGGTTTAAATGTCATCACTAAGTGAGATGCTTAGATCCCAATATTGACTGATCTAGATATTTCTGACATGCTATGTAATATATGTCTATACTCCCTCTACATAGTATAGAATGTTAGCCTGTGAGCTATATTTAATATTGTCTGATTAAATATAACTATCAAGTGGATACTTTTCTTTTTCTTACAAACTTCATTTCTCTCTCACCATTAAATTTGAGTGTTCAGGGAAACAATGGGTTGAGGGAAAGACAGTAAAAAGACTGTTTAAGAAATGGTCAGTATCACTATTTACATCAAGCAGTACATAAAGACAAAGAGCAATGAGAAAAAGAGCTAGATTATCTGATAGTTAATTTCTATTGTAGAGAGACTTATAGAAAACTTCTTGTGCCATGAAGATGCAGCTGTAGAAAGAGCAAAACACAGGAAACTTATCATCAACAAACATAAATGTCTTCTCCCCTTTGGCAGAAAATACCAGTTGGTTAACATATAATTACTGAGTAAAAATAACCTCTGTGGCAATTATGCCAGTTTAGCTTTATTTCCCTGGCTGAGTATGTTTCAGCCTGGTGTTTGTATTCAACAAGCACGTTTGGGGACATAAATACAAACCTTTAACTGCTGCTTTTTTCCTAGTTTCAACTTTTATAACAAATAGTACTTAAGTATCCAAAATCTGTTAGCCACTGTCATAAGAGCTAGAGAGACAAAAAAAAAAAAAAAAAAAAAATCACAAAATGAGAAGTTTGGTTAAAATAAGAATCTAGCTATAAAGAGAAGTATTTTATGCATCATTAACAAAGAAATGCCCAAGTTCTCCCTATTGCCCTCAAGATCCTACCCACAGAGAATAGGTATCGATTATTTCTGATGTGATGAGAACTCAGTTTTAGGAAAGAGTTGAGGAAATATTTTACAAGGGAGGGTTACGCTAAATCAAGAAAGACCAGTCAATTACAGAAAAGTTGTCTTGGGTAATTTTATAAATTTGATGTTTGTCAAATAAAAGGTTCATGTAGAAGCTCTACATTAAATATTTATATACTGAACACAACTTTATTTGTGAATAGTGTTCCCAAGAGTTCCCCAAAGTCTTTATGCTTTATGCTAGGCTCCCCTAGAATCTGGGTGGAATTTTGTTTCTAGTGGGTATTATGATTCACGGGCAGTACTCTAACTAGGGGTCTTCTTACCCTCCATCCTCCTCAACACTGTTCGTGTGACAATCCCCTTTGGCTTCATAATATAAGATTCAGTATGTTTACTATTTGTTCATTGTATCAGTTACTTGTTCATGAACATTTTGTTAAGTTCCAAGAGTCTGGTACCTGTGTGGCAAACTGGACAGAGAAATTAAGAAAACAAAAATAAGTCCTATCCCCATGGAACTTAGAGTTTGAGGGGCAAACAAAAATTAAACAAGCTATTACACAAAAAGTCAATTAGTCATAACTTATTAAAGATCCAAGAAGGTATGTGTTACTTGCCATAAACTGAGAGGAGTCCCTATGTAGTTGAAAATGCAATAGAATGAGTGTGTGTGTGTATGTTTGTGTGTGTGTGTGTGTGTCTATTAGAGGGTGATTATGGTAATTTCAGGCAGGGGGAATGTTGTAGCTATTTACATTTTGTTTGTTCAGATAACATTTTCAAAATTGATTTCATTACATTGATAGGTGTCAAGTTATCACAGAATATATTCTTCAAGATAACTGGGAGCATCTTTGATTGCTAAAGGAGCAAAGGAGAAAAGATGTGCTCAGGTATCAGTTGTGTGATTTGGTAATTGGAAATTTAGGAAGCTACATCTGGTTTTTCTCAAGAGACTGAAAACATGTGTGCTTGATTCCTTTGGCAGCGATCCCAGGTAGCTCAAACATATTTTTCCAGGCTAAGTCTTCAAAAGTTAAAAAAGAAATAGGCTTTAAAGTTTCTACAATAGATATAACTATTTATCATATATTAAATTTTTTTCCTAATGTTGCAAATCTTGTAATTAACAGAATCGTAGGAGTTTATTTCCATTGAACAGCACCTGTGGAATGTCAAGTGACTGCCCATTAAATTAACTTGATTCCACAAAACACTGAGTACCAAATATAAATAAGATGTTATGAAAGATACCTGGTATATATCTGGATCAGACATTTCTGCCCTCAAGGACCTTACAGTTTGGTAAGAGAGAAAACAACACAACTGGGAAATTTCAGTACAGCATTTTAAATGCTGTGATAAATGTTCCTTCATGATGCTATTGTAAGTATAAAGAAAGAAATAAGCAGAGCTAGTTGAATTGTCCTGGAGGGCCAGGAAATATTTGTCCGAGCAGTTTTCTGAAACTATCCACTTCTCACCATCTTTTTTTGCTACAACTTTAGTTCAAGCCACCTCCATCTCTTACCTGATCCAGTGGACACCTGCTGCTTACCAGCCCAAGATCTCTATCCTTGCCCTCAGTAAACGGTCTGCAGCCAGACTGATCTCCTTAATTAGGAAAACATTTATTGTCACTCTCCTACATTAAAGCCTCCAAGGCTTTCCATTACACTTAGAATAAAATCCACATTCCATCCCATGGCATAAAAGACTTTAAATTTCTTTTCTTAAAAGAAACTGTCTTGATATTTGTCCATGTGCAGATTTTTTCCATAATTTAGCTGTCACGTCAATGGCAGTTCCCAAAAAGTCATCCCTGACCATTTTGTGAACAGTGTGCCCTGGTCACATTGTGCCACTTTTCCTTTTTTCCTTCTTCAAGGTATTTATCCTCATCTTCATTTAATTCTTTTTTGCCTGTTAACCACCATTAATTATAATCTAAGCTCCAGAAGACCGCTCCTATCTCATCATATACCATTTACTACTAGCAACTAAAACAGGGCTTATCAAATATTTGATACTTATAAAAACATAATAGCCAAGTGAAATGTTGGTATGATTGCCATATTTATCAAGAAAAACTATAAAACCCTCAGGTAAATTTGAATATCAGATAAAGAGCCAATGACATTTTAGTATAAGTATGTCCTGAACATTGCATGAGACATACTAAAATGTGGGGAAACTCACTGGAGCCTGCCTCAAACAATTCAATTGTAAAGACATTTTTAGGATGATTAGGGATTTTAGAAAATGATATTGAGAAATCACTGCTAATTTTGACTAGATGTGATGATGCCTTTTTGGTTATGAGGGCAATATCTTTATTTTTTTCCAGCTGCATGCTGAGGAATTTGTGGGTAAAAATCATGATGCCTGTTATTTATTTTAAACTGTTTAAGCAAAGAACAAAAAAAGCTGATGAAGCAAATAAGGCAACTTGTCAACATGATATCTGAAGACTGAAAGTATGAAAAGACAGGGAGAGATCCCCTGGGGATTCTCCTGCCCCTTCTCACTTCTCCTCCTATTGTCCAAATTTATTCTGAAATCATCTGACACAGAAGGGGAGTGAGTGGGTGCAGAAAACCACAGTTTGAAGGGCAGGCCCCTCTTAACACAGAGGTGAGAGGGCAAAGCCATGCAATGGATATGAGCACAAACGGGATCCAGATCTACACTCTTCTCTTACCTCTTCATTTCTTTGAAATCTTTGATAATAAAAAGAATGCATATACATCTAAACTGACTCTACAGCTGAATTTGAAACTCTTTAAGGGCAAGCACCATGTCCTTCGTATTTTAGTATTCTCACACATTTTTTTTAAAGAATTGAACAATCAATAAATATTTATTGATTGGTGAAAAAATTTTGAAAAATGAATCTGTCCTGAGTCATTCTGTACATTTACAGGACAGAGGAAACATTGAGCCTGCTTATCTTGTTCACGTAATCCATTTAATTAACAGCATTTCAATTACTCTTGCCTCCTTTATAAAGTTTGTCTAATACGATTAATTTCCTAGGGGATTCTGAGTAATGAATGTAAGATGTATAAATTGTGTAACCACTAATTATTACAAAGAACAATAAAAAAATTAAATGTAATAAATTCTAATGTTCAACCCCACCTGTATGGTCAGCCCTTAATTGTTCCCAGGTGGCAAATTAGCCTGAGACTATCATTTGCGTTCATCAGTTTGTCGTTGGCATTTTTGTTTACCAAAAAGAAAAGTGAGTATTATACTTTACATAATAAATGTATGTAGACAGAAAGATGCAAAATTCTAATTCTAGTAGCCTAATGGTTAGACATATATTCCATCTTTGATCCTGTTTCTTATTCTCTATGTATTTTTGGGGAGGAGGGGGGTAAATGTAATAAAATAGTCAAAGCAGTCCTTCTGCAAGGCAGCCCCTCATCGCTGGGAAATTACCCTCAAGTGTTTCTAGTTAACACAATACGCAAACGCGGGAACAATTCGAAAAATAACCTATTGTAGTAAGTTCAAAATCATTATTACATTCCAAGTGAAAATTATAAATCAAAATATTAAACATGCTTTTCACTATATGTGAATTGGCAAGGGTTTGACAAAATATGCATGCTCACGTAAAACTGGTGGAGTAAAAATTTGGGAAGATTCTTAGGAAAACTAATTTGGCAAGTTTGCAAGTGGCAGAGACTCAGCTTGAACCAGCTCAAGCAGAACAAAATTTCCAGATTCATGTAACTGGGTTGTTATTTATGCCATTCAATATTCAGGGTGATTCTCTAATCTAAGCACACAGTTCATCCACTCTGGAAAAGTATCACCCATTATCCTGGAATAGTATCCCACCTCATGTCCCTCTGTGTTCTAGTTTCTCCTCTGGAACATTTCTCAGATATGGTGATAAACTGAGAAATGATATGGAGTTGTCTGAATATGGCACGTCCGCTGCAGTCAGTACTGAGAACGCTGCTTCAGGAGCCCTGGGGCTAAGAGCAAAAGGAAGAACACTCCAGTGCTCTGACTTCCCTTCCCACAACTGTGAGCTATTACACATTGTTCCCAAATACCCACCCCCCAATTTTTTCATCTTCAGTTTCTCCTTGTCACCCATCGCTTCCTCCTGGCTCTTTTAAAATTATTATCGAGCAGGTGGGAACAATATGGTCAGAAGTTGGCAGCAAGGCAAAAACTAATCCAGCTCATGCTTTTATTTGTTATATCCAACTCGAGCTCTGCTTGACACTGAAATAGCTGTAATTTTACCTTGAACCCCTGCTCCATCAAACACAATTGACACTGAGGAGGAGAACTAATATTATGAACTAAACACAGGCATTGCATTGGACAGGGACCATTAGAATGAACGAGAGTAAATGAGTGAAATTTGGGTTCTGAATACCAGTTTAGAAGAGCATGGCTAAATAAAACAAAGCTGATAGACTGTTCTCTTGGAAATGTTCTCAATGTCAGTCTTTCTGATTCTTAATGGGTACACTGTGAAATCACACCCCTTTCCTACAGTGAAGTCAAAACTCAAAATACTTCTAGGTGTTCATACATAAAGTTCACACATTGTATTTATAAATTTAAAACTCATGTTCCAGGCTCTCTACACCCATTCCTGTCAGATTTCACAACATTTACAACAAAATGGTATAACAGTAACAAGAGAAACAATTTCTTTAAACAGTCTGTAGTCTGTACAAAACCTAGCAAATATGTTTCTGTTTTACATGCTCCTGATACCTTCTAGTACTCCATAAATCTTCAGTGAGAGTAGGCTTAACTCATTGCATTCGCTTTGTCTCACAACATTCACTCACTTATATAAGGCTTTGTTTCCAGGTTTTCATCCTCAAAAGTCTAATGAATTTCATATCAAACACTATTAGTAAACTGCCAGGTGTTAAAGCCAGCAGAATTTTTCCAGTTATCTTCCTGCTTTAATCCCCATCGACCATACCCTCTTTGAAACATTCTGCCTGTTTCTATTTTCTAGCTCCTTTCTCCTATTCTTAATTCCTCCTCTTACTTTCCTGTTCTTACTTCCATTGGGAATGGAGGGTCCCCCTAGTATAACACTCAAATAACCCTTCCCCTCCTTCTATACTTTATTAGTATTCTAATCCATTTCCAAAACTCAAAACAACCTTTACAGAAAAGACTGAAATCTATTTGTATAAACCCTGCATAGCATTGCACAGGGATTGAGAGAATGAACTTCATTTTGACTCCCAGCTCAGCTTCAGCTTACTGTAGGCACAGAAATGTTATATAACCCCCTGAACATCTATGTTGCCATCTGGAAGATGAGGAAGTGTAAGAATTTCTATCTAATTGCACTGTCTTATTAAGCTAGTTAATTTATATGGCTATTATCTGAGTGTGTGACATACAATAGACAAGCACGCAATAAATATTTACTGAAGAGCTATTGCTTCCACTTTTCCCACTAGTCACAGCTAATATATCTCTTTCTCCAGGAAAATTCCCCTGCTTTTTTCAGTCAGGTCCAAGAGCAGACTGCCATTGCCCCTATCACAGCACTTAGCCCTATTATAGTTATCCAGTGCACATTGTATTTTGTAACATCAGTAACTTGACAACATCAGAAACTGAATGCATTAGACCATAAATTCCTTGAGGGCAGGCAGGTGCTTGGTCATAATTGTGCTTATATTCCCAGTGCCCAGTATCAAGAAATTAATTGGCATAAGATCAAAGTGAAGGCTTAGTCTAGGTTTCCAATCCAAACCTGACATCACTGTACTGCCTTTAACTAAAGTGCTTAATTTATACGATGTTCGGTGATGGTTACATGTTTACTCCATCTGCTGAATTATAAACTCCAAGGGCTGGCCAGCTAATACGGTCTCTGATCGGGATACATTAACAACCTTTGTCTCTCCTCCAGTTGCTGAGTCAATAGGTGGTTACCACCAGTAATGGCCTCTGGCTGTGTAATATTCCCACTGAAAGGATGTGGGGTAATTAAGGTTGTTTCATATTCGCCAAAAGTTGCATCCTGCTGTTCTCAGAGCAGAATCAATCTTGGCTCTACACTGAATTTGGGACCTTGCAAAATTACAAAAACCTTAAATACTTATTGAAATCAACTATATTCGATAAAACCTGCTGAGATTTTCTTCCCTCTGAGAGGTGATTACTTATTCATTCCCTCTCTTAAGTGACACCCAGAAGCTAAAGAAATAGCCAAACAAGAATTGCAATTTTTGAAAACCACTACCAGAAATAAATTGCTTATATTTTCACACCCAAAAGATGTCTCATTTATTCTGTTTCTTTCTTTTTCACACTTGTTTTCCTGCCGTAATTCCTTTTAGGAATAGCATGTCTCTCATTTATAACCTGGTGACCTAAAAATATGATCAAAAAATTACATCCATTAATGAAAAAATATTTCTTGAATGCAGGATCCAAAGGAATTTTATACTCTTAAATACATAAATATTTAAGAAGACTGAAAAACTAGTTAAACTGCAAAGAAAACAAGCATGGGGGGTGAGATTAGCTCAATGTACAACAGGTCCACTGTTACAGCTGGACACCTATTCAGACGTACCCTCACCCTACTGAGTGACCTCTTGTACAGTATTTGTTATAAGCATCTATCCCACCATAAATTGAAAGCATTTATGGAAAATTTCAAGCACAAGATTTAATTGCTCTATCACTCTGTTTAGATATTTTTTTAAATATTAGGATGAAATATGCTTCCCTGTAACTGAAATCTGTGGAAACTCCCCCCTTTCCCTGCCCTTAAACAAGCTACGTTAACTTCCCATCCCCAACAATGTATCATAATTCCTTAACTACAACTGTCTGGCACAAGCAGAGATCATCCATACCCAGCCTATAAAATATATGAACACTTGCTGCAAAGTAAAACCTAAAGTAATCTTTCCTCCAAAAACCCTCCTCAGAACCAAAATCCTGAGGATGAGGAGTCGTTGGAAGTAAATAAAATGTGAGGGGTCCCTAAAAATGAAGATAAGATGCGGTCCACTGGCATATATCTACAAACAGCCAATCAGAATATGCCAACCTGAATCTTATCACTACCCCTACCTCCCTTTGATTCCATCCTATAAACCTCCCTTAGCTCTTGGATCAGGGAGGCAGATTTGACCCTTGTTCCTGTCTCCCTGCTGGTAGACCTTGCAATAAATCACTTTCTTTCCTCAAAATCTCAATATCATGGTATCAGCCTCTGTGTGCATCAGGCAGCAAACCTATCTCAGTAACATACTTCTCCCCATTGATGCTACAGCTGGGCCAAAATATGGCCTCTCTTTCACATGCTATTACTGAAGATATTTAAATATCAAGATTTTTCTCTCTTTATTTCTTTTCTCTTCCAGTTTGAAGATCAGAGCATACTTAATAAATGTACATCTTTGCTAAGGGGGGAAAAGCTCAGATGGATAAACATTAATTAAAAACTCTGACCATGTTTTGGCAGTAAGAAAAAAATGGCATGGAAAAGAGTAAGATACATAGTGATTAAAGAAGTATTTTTCATGCAAGTTAAGATCTCGCATCTTTATTGAGTGATTCATGAATTGGGGAGCATCCCCCTACAGAAAGGGGAATTCCAAGGGAGTAGAAAGGAAAAGCTTATCTAGGGCCAATGCAGAAGCATGTGGGGAGCTGTTCTGAATGATTAACATTAAGTCTATATTTTATATGGGGGGGGGGTCTTACAAAGTGGGGAACGGATATATGTTGATAAGTATGGTGTGCTTACCCATTCTGATAAGCTATCTCTACCCAAACAAAAGTAGTTTTACTGCCAGGTATTGCTTATTACTGACCCCATAGGATACATTCCATTTTCTCAGAAAACACCTTCAGGTCAATTGTTTTTGTTCTCTGGAAAAGTTCTTTTTAGAAAGGAATCTTCTTCTGGCAATGTCCAATGTGGGCAGCCATTTTATTTTACTTAACAATAACTTTGGGAATCTTTAAGATAAGGGAAAAGGACAGACAAGGGGAAATTAATTTGTTTTAAAAACAATCATCTTTAAATGGTGTTTCATAAAAAGTCTTAGGTTCATGTATTTTAGTGAAAAGACATTTTAAAAAAAAATCAGTTTGCAAAAATTTCCATGCAGTATGTTTATTTAAGAAATTACATCTGCTATCTGGTGGCACTGTACTTTTTAATGCAATTTTGTTGAGGTATATTCACACACACCATATAATCCATTCAAATATACAATCAATGGCTCACAGTATCATCATATAGTTGTGCATTCATCACCACAATCAATTTCAGGACATTTTCATTATGCCAAAATAAAGAAAAAAATAAAAATAAAAGAGAACATCCCAAACATCTCATACTCCTTATCCCCTCTTATTATTTATATAGTTTTCTTGTCTTTATTTTATTACTCATCTGCCCATTCACTAGATAAAGGGAGTGACAGTCACAAGGTTTTCACAATAACACGGTCATACTACAAAAGCTATATAGTTATGCAATCATCATTAAAAATCAAGTCTACTGGATGACAGTTCAACATATTCAGGTATTTCCTTCTAACTATGGTAATACACTAGAAACTAAAAAGGGGTATCTATATAATGCACAAGAATAACTTCCAGAATGACCTCTCTATATGAAATCTCTTAGCTACTGCAACTTTATTTTGTTTCATTTCTTTTCTCCATTTTGATCAAGTGGTGGCACTGTACTTTAATTACAAGAAAAGTGTTTGAGAATTTGAGTTCATCTTGGAAAATATAAACATAAAATTTAAATGCACATTTTGCTATCCTATGAGATTTTTTTGTATCATCAAGGAAAGAGCTACATTTTCTTTTTTAACTCAACATAGAAAAGACTGGAATACTATGAAAACAAACGGTGTAGGACAAATTATATTTATGAATCGATCAAACATAGCTCAAAGTCTGTGAAAAGTATCAACGGAAAGAGGCTGTATGGAACCAATCAATGAGTTACAAAGGAAATACCTGGTATTGTCATACCCAATTGATGCAACTTTTTAAACTTTTAATTCCCAAACAAAATTATTTTATTCTACTCAGAAGAAAAGACATTATTTTGTTCTCCTATTTGAAGACTGTATAAAATTTCAGGAATCCAAACTCATAGTGTTTGTTTATCTCAGTGGTTCTCTTAAATACAGTCCTGGGACAAGCAGTACCAGCAGAACTTGGCACTTGTTGGGAATGCACCGTATCAGGCCTATCCAAACCTGAATCAGAAACTGTGGGTGGGGCCTAGCCATCTATTTTATAAGACCGCCAGATACTTCTGATACAGGCTAAAAGTTTGGTTTACCTCATATTTCCTAAGAATATGTGTGTTTGCAATAGGTGATGTAGATGGACAAAGGGATTCAGAACACAAATTGTACCTTTAAATTTATCTTCTTGTTCAAATCTATCTTTTCATTTTACAAATCATGCAATCCAGTAATTAAACTTAACTCTCCATTGCTCATTTGGGTTGCGAGTGGTGAGACTGGGCCAAGCATACTGAGGTAGGCTAGAGCAGGGCTGAGAGGGGATGGAAGATACCATGAGGAATCCAAGAAGCCCTTGAGCTAGGACGACTCATCAAGGCCAGGACGGCTTGTCCTGCTCAGATATCCGAAACATCCAGTAGCAGCCGACCTGCCCAAATGCACTATCTACACCAGGCACCACCCTAGAGAGAAGGGAGGGTATGAGAAAGAGCCCTGACTTGTGAGATACATTTTTCAAAGGTCTGTTTTGCAAAGATAAGACCTTATGGAGGGGGTAACAGAAAATTCTTGTTAAGCAATAAACTGCTTTGATCGATTAAGAAAGGGGTGGAAGATTAAAGAAAGCTAAGCAATAGAAGCAGATTGCCTCAATGTCGTGTGCCTCTTGTGAGATCACCTGCATGCTCCTCTTACACGTGTACAAAATAAACTTTCTTTCTGCTTGTTGATCCGTGCTCTGCCCTTGAACTCTTTCTCACGGCGCGGCTAAGAACCTAGAAACTCAGCGCTGAAACAATACCACTCCTTGACTCTCCGAATAGCTTCTGCTTCATGTTTATTCTTATTTCTCTAGGCCTTTAGTTATTCTCTCCTTCTCTGCCATTCCTCACACTTTTCTAAATCAAGCTTTCGATTCTTCATGGATTAATTCCATTCCAATATGATCAACTAACTTCAAGAAAATAGATATGAATTTCAAAGGGCTGTGTATTCTCAAGTTTCCAAGCACGCTCTCAATTAACCTGTGTTCTAGTGTTGAACAAGAAACACAACCACAAACTAGGTCTTCAATGGACTTCATTTAAATGTGTCATTCGTGTGTATTTCCTGTTTTCAATGGTATACACCAGTTTTCTTTTCAAATAGGAAACTTCAATATTAAACACAATTTAAAGTCAGAGCTATTTTGGTTAAAGCAAGGACTCAAGAAAGCCTTTCACTTAGCTATTCCTTCCACAGCCCCAGAGACACATCTTTAGATCCTAAGGTTTCACACAGTCAAGTCTAAAAACCTTGATCTAAAACATTTTCCTCTGTGGGTACCTTTGTATGTATTAAGGACGGATTTACAAGTATTCACATGAAAGAAATTTTTTTGTTGTTGTTTAGGCAATATAATGAGTCAATAAATTGAACAATAGAAGAAAGAAACAAGAAAATTCTCAGATATTGAGTAGAAAAGCATTCAGGTTGCATATCTACATGTAAAGACACTGTTCCCTCAATCTAGTATGCTCTCTAACCCAACCCCATTTATTTAGCAACTTTCTATTCATTCCTAGAAACCCTATTAAGGTTCTACTTCCTTTGTAAAGTTTCTACCACAGAGAGCTAATCTCCCTACTGCTACAATTTTCATCCTGAACAAATGTATTACATTCCACTATACCCAACTATTTTAGCAGAATTACTTATGTAGGGTTAAGGTATAACACCTCTTGCATCTTTCTAGCTCAACACCAAATACGGGTGTGACACATGACAGGCACTCAATAAAAGTGTATTTAAGTAAACAAAACTACAGAGGAAATATAAGGCAATTATTCATTAAAGCTTTTCAAGAGTATTCAATTATACTTAAGGTAGATGTTTTTTTGTTCATAATAATCCAAGTTTTGACTTTCTATTTTACCATGAACAAGTAAAACTGTTTATAAAATAATGATTTTGGACATGCTTTGAGAACATTTTCTTTTCACCAAAGTTTGTTATAGATTTATATGATTATGCTTTTAGTCCAACAAGGACGTAGACAAATCACACCGTCTGGGTAGTAGTCAGACAATTTGCTGTTAGATATATTACAATGCTAACTCCCAGCTATTGTAGGAAAAATTACCATCAGGTTTGTAACCAATGCTAGGAACCATTTCAATGAAAACTGGAACTCAAACAACTCTTTGTTAATATATGCAAAGCCTATGTTCACTTAAACCAACTGCTATAATTAGTGAAGACAGTTGATTTTCATAAGAAGATAATAGCATATATTTGACCAGAAAGCAACCACAGAAATAGACATATATAAACTTACCACATAGTAGTAGTACCATATAAAGGCAGTTTGTAGATATAACTCCCCATCATGGTGTCAAATTATATTTATAGAAAATTATTTAAAGCAATTCAAGTTAAAAAGGAAATCAACCATTGTACCATCGAGTGCCTGTACAAATACATAACAACATGCAGCCCTTCGACGGAAACATCACGGTGCATTAAAACATCAAAATGTATCGCATAAAATATATCCCTTGACAATGAAAAAAATGGCATTGCCACTTTAATCCAATATTAATTGCATTTCTACAAACTAATATTTTTGTCTCATTCTTCTTGATTAAATTCAATTCAAATTTGTGATTTAATTTAAATACTGCAAAAAAAAACAGAAATAAGAATTAGTATGATGTAGTGTTTCAAATATTTAAAAGAAATAATGGATTTGGAAAAGATGGTGGATGCTTCATTAAAAAAAAGTAATGAAAAATAAAATAATTCTGAACCTTCTATTTGTAGGCTTTGCACAGCACCATATTATATACTGTGACCCCATAACAACCCTGGGTATGATGATTTCCATCCTGTACTCTTTGAAGGTCTAGGGATTTCACAAAGGACCCATGGGACTCTTGAAAAATAAAAAAATAATAATAAATAAAATTAAAAAAGAGAGAAATCTGAAAGACTTCAGACTTCTAGTTGTCTTACGTTTCATTCAGTGGAGTCTGTCTCTCTGTCTCTCTCTGTCTCTGTCTCTCCCTCTCGATGCTTCCATGTACAATTTTATTAGTACAAAGTCTAATGACTAGAAGGATCTGAAAACCGATACTGCAGGGATTCAGGTAAACCTTCACTGATTAACACAGACTTTAGTTTATTGCGAGTGCTAGAAAAAAAGGTATGTTGATATCATCAGTGACTTCAAAAAATATGATGCCCCTAAGATTAAGTAATTTTCCCAAATTTACACACCCAGATAGAGGCAGATCTAGGAAAAGGTTTCTTTAATTTCTAAGTTGTTTTCAATTAGAAATCTAAAATTTCCAGTCCAAAACCTAGAAGAATGACTATTTTTATCCTTTTAACCTTCTATAGAACATCAACTTCTGTTTTCATAAAGATTACAGCCAATTTTATTAGCTATTGTACAGAATTTTAATTTTACCACAACTTCAAAATAAAGGAATCACACAGAAAAATTTAGAAACTTATAAGCACTTGTTATTAATTGATAATTGTCATCCCTTTCTGGAGAAAAGAGAAGCTTAAATACTGCATCTCACTGCAGTTTCAGTGATTTATTGATCCTATGATGACTTCAAATTATCAGAAATATCTTAGTGATTTGAAGAATTCTGAAATAGGTCAAGACAGACAGAAAAAGTGACTTTGAGATCTTAAAATGAAAAGAAAATACATAATTTTTAAAATATTAAGTGGTACATGGTTAGTAATAATTGTCCCATGCTCTCCCAGCTCACACTAAATTATATATGAAGACAAAATAGTTGTATTTAGTAGAGGCGATAATACACTGAAAACTAGAACTATCAATCCCTAAAAACTGGGAAGAATTTCTGTCTTCCAAAAGCCCCTAGAATTGAACTAGAAGCACAATATTTGGATCATCAGTCTGTGTTGTAAAATATAGTTTAAAAAATCAAGACTACACCCTGCCACCATCGACTATCACTTGTATTTAAAATTGAAGGTGGCTGTGTCAACAAAATAGTTAAGCCGGCAATTTGCTTCTTAAGTTCTACGTAAAGCTCCTCATATGCTCTGCTTTCCTTTCCAACTCTCTCCTCCCCACAAAATCACTTTTAATCATCCATTATAAGATTTCCCTTGAAAATGCCTTGGTATAAAGGGTGTGTTGGGGAAAACAGTGGTAGGGGATAACGTAATGTGGACTGTGAAGGCCCTACAAGTCAAGAGTTACAGGGTTGGGCATAAGCAAGGCAGATCTTCCTAAAAAGTTATTCTTGGGAATATATTGTAATTTTTCATGTAAACTGTCTGTTTAAAGTGTCAGAGTAGCAACAAGTAGATAGATGCGAGAAGACACAATCTCGTCTCATAGAATTGCATCAGCTGGAATCTGATAAGACATTGAGAAACAGTCTGGGGACTAGACATGCCCCCATCCTAGAACTGTGGTTCTCAAAGATCCACCAAAGTTAAGAGGAGTAAACACTGAGAGGGGCAGTTGTTCCACCAAAGACAAACAGGCAACAAAACAAAACAATGATGTTGAAGAAAAAATTACAGATCATCAGCCTAGGACAAAGAGGAAGAGAATCACTTTCCACCAAAGACAAACAGGCAACAAAACAAAACAATGATGTTGAAGAAAAAATTACAGATCATCAGCCTAGGACAAAGAGGAAGAGAATACTGACCCTTTTACAGAAATCTGGATATTTTTTCAAAAAAATAAAAACAGTCTTAAAATCTGTTCAGTAACTTAAAAGGACACATGACAATGTCCCCTATGTGTAATCTTGGTAGAAAACTGTAAGAAATACAGTAGGGGGATAAAAGGACTAAAGAATGAGATAAAGAAGTAGGAATGTAATTAAGATCTTTAAGGAGACAAAATTTCAAAAGCTGCATTGGATGTATTTATGGGTAGAACTGATGCTATAAAAAGTGAAAGAAGTAATGTAGAAGGGAACTTTGGGAAGGTCTCAGAATATGGAGGAAAGTGAAAAGAGATAAAAATAATAAGGGACAAGATGATAGATATAAAATTTTGAGAGTAAAGGGTCACCCTAAGCATTATAATTATCTCTGGGGAAGAAACAAGGATAATTGTATTATCCAAAGTGTCATCTCTCAGCAAAATTTCAGCAATGACTACCAATTCCTATCCACTTCCCTTAAAATTAATCTTTTAGAATTGCATAAAATCAATAAATCCATAATTAGAAACTTTCCTTCTAGGTCAGAAAGTACAGTTATAAATTAATACAAATTTACAACAAAAATAAGAAGCAATCTGCTGATTTTAAATCTAGCTCTTTCGTGACCTTGGGAAAAATCACAGTCATCCTAGGATTCAATTGCTTTAACTCTAAACAGGGCTTACAATGATGACTGTGGACGGTGACAGTTGGAAATGAGGTTTCGATAAAGTAAAGCTCAAACAAAATTTAATGAAAATCGAACATATGTCAGGCATGGTTGGGCATTATACAGTCAAAGACAAATTAGACCTAGCTCCAAACCTCAAATGCCTTATGGTATTGAGGTATTGAGGAAGACTCTCTAATTTCCCTTCTAGTTTTGATTTTCTAGGATTAATTTTCATTTTATTGATAACTTTAAAAAACTGAGAAGAAAATGGTTTAGTATAAAGAAACCCTGTCTTAAAAAAAGTAGGAGGAAGAGGAAGAGAAGGAGAACGAGAAGGAGGAGGAGGAGGAGGAAAAAAAGGTCTGAACATGGAAACATGGGCGTTTATGAAGAGACAGCGTGTTCTGAGTAATTCACATATTTTCTGCTGATGACTTGGACCATCCCGAGCTAATGTCTAAAGTTTCTTCCAGGTCTTGGCATCTAGGATGGCTCTGCAAAGCAGACCAACCCTATAACGTGCAGAGTTTCCTCTTCAAGGGTCCAAATTATTCCTATTTTAATGTCTCCATATTTGCTTTTTACTTTCTCTTATGCGAGATCTGGAGTTGGGTAATGCCAAACTTCAGCACAGTTCATCTGCACCACTGGCGTGCAAGATAACAAGCCTACTGGATTTCTAGCATGGTTTGTCTATTTCCAGAGATTTGCTCAAATAGAGTTCCAAGACACAAGTGAATATTTTAGGGTTCACAACAGAAACAAATGTTTCTACTCCTCAGAACTTGCCTCAGCAACTATGGGAGAACAATATTAGTCTTTTTATGTATGTCTAAGGAGGATATGTATATAACTTGCCTACATGTGTTTGTCCATCAGTAATCACTCTGCACTCCGTGATAACGCTGATATAACAATTTTGTCCCTTTATGAAGCTAAACAAATGAAGGATTTCCTTCTTAATTTTTGAAAGAAGTAGTAATGCCCTCAACTATTTATATTTCATCTAAAGCTATGAGGAACCTCTTTAGTGTTTACCTTCAAAATGTCCATTTTCAAATTAAAATGAGGGTCTGTTGCAAGAAAATAATTCATTTACTGAGGTAACAACACATACTAGACACTGTGCTTGGTGTTTGGAATACAAAGACAAAAAGGCAAACTCCCTTTTTGAAGGAAATGGTTTAAAAGAATGGTTCTCAAACAGTGCTGGGCTTACAATTCATGCAGGGAATTTCATTAAAAATAGAGATTCCTAGGAAAGTGAGGGTTGGGTTTAGAGCAACACAGATGTTTCATAAGGAACAGGAGAAATTTGATTTTGTTATGGAAAATAAAGACTATCCCAGGCTAAAGTGACATCATATCAAAAGTCATGGTTTGTGACCGAGAACCATGTGCTAGGAAACATGCAAAATCTGTTCTTTCCAGGTTTGAGCACTGCTCCTTGGTTTGGCAAGTCTCAGAGAACAGAGAGTGGCACTTTGATGGGACAATTTACTGGCATGAGGACAAAATGCCAGATCTTTGCAACCAAAAATTTTAAGCTCACTCAGTGAGCTATAGGATCTTAAAGGAAACACAATTTCAATATTGTAGGAAAGGCAGCTGTAAACCAGAATTCCAAAGCAGATAAACAGTAAGGGGAGTATATATAGGCTATTAGACAATCATGGCTCTAAGAAAAAGGAAAAGGAAAACTGACATAGCAAATGTTTTTACCTCTACCTTTTACTTTCCCCAATCCATGCCCATCTAGGCAAAACTTTTTGCACTACTTTAATTCCTCCTAATTTAATTACCTAAAACATCTAAATCCAACCCTGCCATTTACTTACTATGTCAGCTGGGAAAGTTCCTGAACTCTCTTAGCTCAGTTTCCTCAGCTGTAAAGTAGGGAAAATAAAAAACAACTCATGAAGGTGCTGCAAGGATTACATAAGACAAAACATTAAGAACAGCCAGATGCCCTGTCAATATTTAATGCTCATAAATGTTAGGTGTTATTGCCGCTATGATTATCATTCCAGGGCTTTCACAAAAGTAATGCCCAGAAATAGTGGGTGATTTGCCCAATGTTATTCAGTCTAGTGACCTGAAAATTGATTTTCATTCAGTAAGAATAGAGACAAAACTCTGTAAGTGATTTAAAATTTTTCGATAACTTATATCCATTATGATGCTCACAATGACTTTAGGAGGAAGGAATAGAGGAATTACCCTGTCCACCTTATGGGGGAAGACATGGTTACTTGGAGAAGTCAAGTGACTTCAGAGAATGAACTAGAGCTCTGATTTCTGGAATCCAAATCCTTCCTCTGCAGACACTGCTTCTGGCACGCTGGCAGGCTCCTTCTCCACCCTGATGTTGAGATGGGCCTTGGAGAACAAGTCATCTGCATGGCTCAGAGTGCTGATGCCACTGAATCACAGGCTAGAGGAGTGAATGGAACGCCAATGTTCCACAAGGCTTTACTCATTTTGAAAAAGAGATTTTATATTTTCTAGTCTTTGAATATAAGAGTATCTTAAATGTTTCATCATGGGTGTGGGATTAAGGAAGAAATATTAAACAATCAGAGACCAAGTGAACATTCACACTCCTAGGAAAGAGGAGAAAGCACATACACGTAGAACTAATTAATAGGTGTATTATTTTTCACTTACAAATTGGGTATTATCAGAGAACAGATAGGTGCCAACTACTTGTTTTCAAATGCTTTTTGCAAGCACATGGTTAATGGTTAATGACTAGTTAATGGCTTGGGTACACAGCCCCCGTAATGAATGTTCAAGCTCATTAAAACTGACATAGTTACCCACAGCACCAAGGTGTTATCAACTGAAAGTACAAAATGAGATCAGCTTTAAAATTACCTTTCAGCCACTCCATATGGTCAGTTGAGCCATAGAGAAAAGATTTTATGTCACATAGCAAAGACTTGAGTGGAAATGAGAAGCAGAGACATTTTTGTGAAAGCTGATAGCTCTCCCTAGAAACTGCCTTAGATCAATTTACTAACTAGTTTCCTAAACCAAGGAACTATTAAAACAGTTGTTTAAATAGTACATTTATGTGACTTAGTGATAAAATGATAAAATGTTAGAATTTAAGTAGGATTTAGAGATAATCTTCTATAATCTCATATTCATTATATATTACATTAATCCTATTAAGGTATCCTAATAATGTGATCACCCAATCTCTTCATTACAATAGCAGAGACCAAGAATTCCCTATTCTCTATCTCAGCTTAACCAAAAGGTAGAAAACTACACTTGCCAGAGACTTCTCCACTTAGTTGAATAGAAATCTATCCCTGCTGACTTCCATTTTATATCATTCTAAAGTCTACATGATTAATCTCTTACCCACCAGGATGCTGGTTCTGATATCACTTCTAAGTCCTGGCTTCTCTAGGTACTGCTTCTTTCAACCACAGTTCACCATTCTGGTTCATTTCCTTGTATACGCTCAACGATAAGCTGCGTCATTCAGCATTGTCATGATTCCATAAATCAGTTATAATCAGCATAGAACCCCTTCTTGGCTACATCTCTCATCTTTTGGCAGTTGCTTAGCTATCCTCTATACTTACCATCATTCAGGGAAAATTTCAGATGCGGTTCACATATTATTTGATATTCCTTTCCATTAAGCACCATATTAACCAAAACAAAATACAAAGCAGAATTTTGTTAACCAAGATCTTAAAATACTCTGAAGATGCCCCTACCCCCAAATCTTACAGTGGCATCTTATAAAGCTTTTAAAATTAACCACTGGCAGGGTGTTAGATTTAATTAGATCTAATTTTAGTTATGTTAGGTATAATATAATTAATTCAGGATATTTAATAGATACATATGTATATATGTGTGTTGTACTATATGCATTTCTTATAATTTACCTTATCCTAATATATCCTGATTAGATACATTCAGATGTAATTCCAGGAAAATAAATGACAATATCAGGATTGCTTTTTAAATGTTCCAGGAAAAAAAAAAAAATTAAGGAGTGTTTCTGGATGAAATGATAGTCATTAAATGTTAGTAACCTTTTAAAAATAGGTGATCAATACACGGAGGCTCATTATGTTATTCTTTCTACTTTTATGCAAAACTTCCTAATAAAAAGTTTTATTAAAAGTTGCCGTGCCTAAAATATCCTTTTCCCAGATGAGCCACAATGCTGGAACTCTCAATTCTCATTTGAAACAAGGATTAACTAATATTTTAACTCATAAATATATACATAGTGTTTAAAGCATTAGGCCATTATTGATGATAAAGAATAAATGCCAGCATTTTACATAAGAGCATAAATTAAAATATCAGTTTAACTAATGCCATTTAGCAAGTTCCTTGGAAATCTGGAAAGAACAGAATCCAGTTTTGATAGTGAAAGGACAGAACTGCAAAATACTACTACTACTGCTGCTACCAATACTACTAGTAACTAGTACCATGGTAACATAATACTACTGCTGCTACTATTATTATTACAAGTTCTACTTAAACCATATGATGTGAACACTGATTACGAAGTTTAGCAGCATGCAAAGTCTAGACATATTGTGTGCTCTGGGTCTATTGGGCTATAATGTCTAGATTTGGATAATTCCAAAGTGGAAAAATGTAGGGACCTCATATGTCATTCAGTCAAACCCTTTAATCATGCAGATGAACGAACAGAAGTCCAGACAGACGACGTGGTTTTCACAAGGTGAACATTCAACTAGTGAGCCAAGTAGCCTGATTCCCAATAGAATACTGTCTATTCCATGTTAAGTTTCTCAATTCTTCTGTATGTGACTCTTATTTAAGAGTCCTTGTATAAATTATTTAGACATGTTTCACTTTTCCCCACATTAATTATATAGCATACACTTAAACTTGTATCTGCAAAGTAATTATCTTCCGTCAGTATTATTTGTATTTCCTTTAATATTCTTTTCCTTAAATCTATATTTGTTCATAGTTACCATGCTCATTATTAACTAAAGTTAACAGTAGAGGACATGAAATTAAATTCTGATTTTGTCATCTTCTATTTGTGTGGCCTTGATCAAGTCACTTATTTGCTTTAAAGTTCAACTCTTTCATTTATAAAATGAGCATACTTCTGCCTAACTTAGAGAACTATAAACATTAGCTATAATATATTTAAAATGCATAGCCTGTCACCTGGCTCTTAGTAGATGCCCTATGAAGCACAGTTCTTACTATTAGTACTAGTAAAATTGATGCAGAGAGCATGTTTTCCTTTATTTTGCACCCTAGAGCACTGTATAAATAATAGCACTTAATTTTCAATGAAAACAAAAAAATAATGGGTAAATTTTATGGCAAGGAAGTAGAATTAGATTTCAGCCTGCCTTTATGAACACACATAAAACCAAACACACTATAATAAGATGGAACATTTCAATTGACTAAATGCCTGTGCTTGAAATGCCTTTTCTCATAGAGAATCTGAGTCATTTAATGAGGAATATTATTGTCTCTAGCAATTCATCTAGTTAAAATCTTTTGGGACTACACCTACATGCTTAACACTTATTTATTCAATAAAGTATTGTCAGGTTGAAATATTTGGTTGTGTGTTACCTGAAGGTCTCAGTGGCCCATTCACACTGACGGCATGACCAACCTGATTAAGCGAAATCAGCCCTTCAGAAAAAAATGCACTTGTAGGTGTGCATGCACACACACAAGTAGAAAACATGACTCAAGCAAAGCAAGTTGAATTTAAAGCTTAATATGAAATTATGTCCTAAACATGAATTCATTATTAGGGCTAGGTGAAAAGACTTTTTAAATACAATTACAGTCAGAGATAGAAAAATAATTACATTTTCTCAAAATCATCTAAAAATTCTAGTAAAATGGAAACATTCCAATATGATTTCTAAGGCAATCTTCCCTTAGAATTACCCATCTTTTCCTTAATATTTCCTTTCTTAAACCTATAGGTATTAATACCCTATAGGTGTTTATTAATAATTTAATTCACATTATCAAATATTTTCATAACACAAACAAATTCGCTTCAGACATTTTCTCTTCTCCAATGTATTCCGCTTACCATGGACCAGAGAAGACCTGAATTCTAGAACTCATTACTGACTTAGAATCCAGGAGAAGAGAAGAAGATCTCTCTGTGTCCACCTTCCTCAGCTATGAAACAAAGATAATGCCCACCCTGCCTCCTGAACAAGCATTTACAAACTAATAAAAGAAATAATGTGGGGAGAAATGTCCTATAATTCTGGAATACTATAAATTCCTGTTACCAGTATCTTCTACTTTAGATATAAGGAAAATAAAATAGCTGATAATTGTCAAAGCAACTTCAAATTCCTCTATGTTTCAAAATCATAATCTAATAAAAGGATAAGTCTGGAGATGAAAGTATAATAATTGCAGTGCAAGTATCTATATTCTAATTATATGCTAATATTCAGCTGACCAAATTTATTCACCACTAATTTCACCCACATTCACATTCACAGATACTTTTCCTTAGAGTTAACCTTACATATTGTGCTAATTCCTGTGTCTCTTTCCCAGGAATGCTCCTTTTTCCAACTTAGCCCATCTGACCTCTGCACTATGACCTTCATCTCTTCTTTAAAGATACTCCAATTCTTCCCAACTCAAGCCAGTTTGAACATATTTTTGGACAATGATAACCCAGAAATCTGTCACCAAATTGCCCTCTAATTGTTAAAGGTCTGTTATTTTCATCTAGTTTCTAAATCCTCAGGTACTATAATTATATTCTATTTTTCAGTATGTTAGGGCACATGTATATATTAATATGGCCTATTAATATAAGTAATGAGGTCTGTATCAAATTAAAGGAGTGGCAGGGAGAATGAAAGGGGTCCATATAAAAAAATATGTCAGTGTGTGCCCTGTACCAGAGTGAATAGAGCGATGTCGGACAGGGAGATGTGTTTTGGATTCAGGGGTAAAGAAGTGGACCAAACTTCATCACAGTCTGGATGGAATGTTTCTTGCATCTCTTCCTTACTTTACTTCCTGCTTATTTCAGTGCCTTCTCATTATTAATTTCATTTTGGTAAGCCCTAGAGATCAGCAAATATATTGGGCACAATGAGAAAAGAACTTTAATATTATTAATCTCCTTCAAGGGAGTGACAGTGTTTATTGATCTTGATATCCTCATGTCTAGAAGAAATCTTGGCTATGCTCGATAAACATGTACTGAATAAATCAAAGGAAAAATGGATAAATTGATGGAAAGATGGATGTCAATGCCACATGCATATTCATCTATATTTGTGTTGATAAACCCAGTCTGCAGGCCAACAAACCTAAGGACCAACCCACAGTTGTGTAGAATGCTCTACAAATATATTTAGCACTTAAGCAGGCTCCTGAGAGTACCATTTAATTTATCACAAACCCTTGAAAGGTCAACAGATGACTCCTGTACAGGGATCATAGGTGGGACTTAGTAAATGCTTGTTGATGAACTCTAAGCATTAAGTCTTCATGCCATTCATCCAGACACATTTTTTCATTGTTCTAAAAATCAAAATATGGCTATTTCAAAAAGAAATAGCTTATAACACAAAAGTTAACTTGCTTACTCTAAATGTTGGTTTATATTTCAAATTTCCTTTCAATATTCTATAGCAATCATTGCATTTTAAAAACATTTTCTCTTTTTTTTCCTGAAAAGTAATTTCTCCTGGAATGTTAACACTAAGTTTTATGGGCAAATCCTTTTCCCTATTCTTTCTTGGTGTTTAGAATCAATACTATCAGTTTAAGACAAGCTGGAGTCTTAAAAACATTTTCTTAAAGAAAACTATTTAGATTTGAATTTCAAACAGAAATGTGAATATTTGCAGTTAGTGTATAACATTGCTATAGTATGCAAATATTTCAATTTTGTTTGTGATTTCAAGCAGTTTTAATAGAGAGTTTAATTAAACTTTGGACAATGTAATAACTATATAATATAGTAATAAAAAAATGGCGATACGGAAAAAAGAGAATATGCTTACTGATACACTTTTGAAAGCACTTCTTTAATTTTGTCAGGAGATTAAGAGTATCTACTCTTGAGGGTAACATCCCTTGACACCCATTACTCTAAAGACATTGAAAGGCTGGCCCAGGAACAATTAATTATATTCTTAACCTAATTTTCAATTCTCTGAACTGTGAATCAGGAACTAGGCTGCTATGTTATAATTTCATCAGTCCTCTACAGAGTTATTTTACTGGGGAAAAAAAAAGAACAGAGTAAACCACAGAGAATAATTCCTCTCATATTCCTGGGAGAGCAGGGAGTGAAACTGCTCCTTATAAGAGTGTGTGCTCTTGACATCTAATACCCACCCCTGCTCCGAAGACATTCTCCATCTTCCAGGCTCAGTAGCAACACTAAAACTACCCTGTGGGCCTCCCTTTCCTGTGGGTCTTTTGAAGGACAAGAACACAGTCCGTTTTGCACTCCGGCATCTGGCGGGGCTGGGGGTGCAAGCTGTGGGTAGAGTGATCTCTTTAGGCCAATCATAGATGAGACTCTGTTTCCACAGTCCTTTTGCATATTCTTTTAGGGATCCACACACCCTCTGGGACTGCCTTGCCTCCTCCAACTTGTTTTCAAATAATAAATATGTTCCCTACATAATAACAAAATAAAAATTTGGCTAGCTGCAAGTATTTACATTTTATTGAGAAGTTTAGCTATCCTTTACTTATTATAAAAGTAATAACACACTTATTTCAAGTTTGGAAAATGTACACAAACATAAAGAAGAAAGTAAAAATAACAACCCATAATCACATTATCAAAAATTATTTCATATTTTGGCATATTTAATCCTGGTGTTATTTTTTTTTGGCAAAGGCAAGTGTGATGCAACTGTGAATATACTATACAGTTAGTTTTATATTCTGCTATCTTCCCTTAACATTTGATTCTGAACATGTTGCAATGTCTTTTTTTGTTTGTTTTTCAAAAGATCATTTTTCAATGGCTGCATAGTATTCCATTAAATGAATATAAAATAAATTATTTAAGCATACAGGTATTTTATAAGCCAAGCAGTCTATAAATTATCTTCAAGAACCCCAAAATATTTTTTGAAATTACCTATATAACTACTTGTTAAACCGTACTTTGAAAGTTACCACTTTTCTATATATATATATATATGTTATATTTTACAATAAGGAACTAATTGAAATTGTGGAACTGTAACCCATAATATTCTTGAAATTTGCTAACTACTTGTTAAATCATATTTTGAAAGTTATAATTGTTATGTATATATGTAAATTTCATGATAAAAAATGTATTAAAAATGTATACCTGTACTATATTTAACACCAAGAAAAGACTTGAGTTGCGTTTTTCAAAACCAAAAATTAAAAGTGTCATTTGCCAAAGATTGGCCTTAATTATTTGAACCCGGATTCATCTTGTACTAGTAATTGCTATAAGAAGGATTAAAAAAAAAAAAAAATTCTAGCAAATTTAAAGTAAAAAAAAAAAAATTTCAGGTCAAGAGGCAAAAAAAAAAGATCAGAGTTGAAATCCTGACTGAGGAATGAGTTCAGGCTAAAAAGAGGGCAATAAACCTCTAGAAGGAGTTGTAATCTGTTGCCCGTGCTCTAAAAAAATCTAACAACTTCTGCAACTCAAACAGATTGAGCTGATGGTCAAAATTCTCAGAATGATAAAATAGTGGGAAGGAAGGACAGAAGGAAGGAAGGACAGAATGAAGGAAAGGAGGGAGGGAGGGAGGTTCGTTTGTTTTGATTCTTCTAATTATGAATCTCATACCCCTAACAATAAGTTCCCCTAATTCTTATAAATAGTATTGGTATGTACAATAATGTGCTTTGTTTTTCATAAAGGATACATCAGTGGCTTTTTGCTGCATATTCAATTTTCTGGATATAATTCATCAGGACCAGACTGCCAGGGAAATGTAAAAGAAATATTAACTGTCCAGAGATTCTGTAAAAGCAATAATCAGGAGCCCTGGAATGTGAGAATCTACAAGGCTCCACACACGTCACTTTTATGTATTTTAGCTCCTTTTATTTTCACTCTGGTTCTAGTTGTGGGTATGATCATCCTTCGCTGAGAAGAAGAAACCAAGCCTCAGAAAATTCAAATAGCTTGCTGAAAGTTCCTGGCTTGTCCAGTTTAAATGACTTTCCTATTTCAGTATATTACACTACCACAGACCGTTTAAGGGATAACAGGTTTAAATATCTGGGATATCTTGTGGCAGTTCAATTGGCTCCAACAAGAGTCCAAAAAGATCAAGATAAAACCCAGAGTCTCACCCAGTATCACTCACCCCAACCAGCCATTTTTTTTTCTACTATTGGGAAAGACAGGTGTGTACAGATCAGAGAAAAATCTATGCGAACTGAAATTACACCCTCTACTGATTGTGGATCCAATGGTCCACCTTTGTATACCAAAGGAATTACAATAGTCGACTTCATTATACCAATTAATGCATTTTATTGAGCACTAGCTGCATTCAAAGCATGTTAACTGCTAGGGTGACTCACATGGGGAAGTCCTATTCCAGGTTTATTGTTTCTTAGAGCAGAGCTGCTCTAAGAGTGGGATAGGCAGGACACTCCCAGGGGATGAAGTGCTGGCCACTGGTCCACAACAGATTACAATTAACTGAGAGTAAGCATTTAGGAACTTTTATAGCAATTTGACACTGCTGCAATATCCAAGTGTCTGCCTAGTAGACTAATCTCACCAGATATGTGTTGTCAACTGGTGGGGTGATGAACAAGCTGCAAACTAGCTAAACATGGTAGATGTTATTACAAGGTGGGAAAATTTAAGGTTGAATCACTGCAATCCAGAGGTGTATAAAAATCTAGAATCAAAAGATTATTTAAATTATCTCTACTCCATGGAATAAATTTTGGAACTGGATACTGACAAAGAAGGTAAAGAGAAGTTTTGAAAATACAGCATCACTTCATTAATTTTTGATTAAGATTAAGATTGTTAAAACTGCTTTAAAATCACTTCCATTACCACTATCCTGACTTTGGAGACTAGTTTCTTCTCTTCTATGAGTGTTATTAAAATAGAAGATGGAAACAGGTCACACATATTTTCCCCTGTGAACAGGGCTGTCACCAATTCAACTGAGATTAGCTAGTTTAACAAGAAGGATCCGGATCCATTCATTACATTAAGAAGATTAAATGTTGACATTCCAGTTTTTGTTCAAAGTGTGAGAATAGGCATTTAATGTGGATAATCACTATTTCACTCAACTTTCTCTTTAATTCTAATTTAGGAATGAAAAAAATTATGAGTGTAATAGCAATTTTCCCTATTAACTGCCTATATACATACTGTCAAAGTAATTTTTGAAATTACTTACTTTTTCCCTATGCCATGTCTGTACTTACTACACTTATTTTTCTCATGATTTATTTTAATTGTATCTTACAAAAGTATTGGTTCATACAAATTGGAAACGAAAACGACTGAATCTTAAAGCAGTGGTCCTACACGATAGTTTTAAAAGTGCTATCTCGGAGGAGAGAGGGCATGTTATAGTTATAATCAAGGTAGAAATTTCTATGTTAGAGAATTCTTGAAAAGGTACTTCTAGAGTTTAGAGAAAGATGATGTTACTCACACCAGCAGGGAAAAGAAGAGTAGTCATTACCTTGTACATGGACATCAAAGCAGGAGAGAGTTTGAATTCCAGATTGTGGAAGGGATTCCAGGTAGAGAAAATAGTGTAAAAGCATAGATAAGAAAGCTTCCGAAATCAGGAATATCAAGTAGTTCAGTGAAACATAACGCCAAGTAGAATCACAGAAAACAGGGCTGAGGTTTGATTATGGGAAACCTTGAATACCAAGGGAGGAGTTTGGGGTTTATCTAATTGGAAAAAAAAATGCCTCTGATGGTTTTTCAGGAGCACATTAACAGTTTTTATCTTTAGAAAGTTGTACTGGACAAGAGACTGCTGGAGACTAAAAACAGGGAAAGTATTATTTTTCCTTCATTATTTATAAAACCACATAAACATACACATTTATTGAAGCAAATTAAGAAAAAATGAATAGGCAAAAGAAAAAAAAAAAACAGCTAAAAACGAGCAACCTGGAAACAATCACTGGTACACAGTACAACCAGTGTGATATCACATGCTATCAACACTGTTTTGCAGTCAGTAAATATGCATGTATGTTTTTATTTTAGTGACTGTATAAGTTACCATGACATATGGATTTGGGGCGATGCAGTCATTGCAACAGTTAATATAAGAGGGTTAATAGCAATGAGATTATCAAGGAGGTAGTTGATATATGTGTTAAACATTGAGAATGGCATGTCAGACAGAAATAATGAAAGAGGGTATCTAGGTTTTATACTGAAACATAATGATTAAAGCAGTCTCCACCTCTTACCAGCAGTGTCTTTGGGTAAGTTTCTTAGTTAAGCCTCAGTTTTCTGGGGTTAATAACTTTAACCTCATGTACTATCTTATGCTATCCTATAAAATAATAGTATAAATTTATTATAGAAGGCACTCAATTAATGTTAGACCACCCTTTGATGATCAATTTTAAAGGCCAGGCTTCAAGGTGATTCAATTGGGAAAAAGATGCTAAAAAAATGGAAATTTCAAGGATATGAGCTGAATTGGGGTAAGGGAGCTGTTAAGCTAGCCATGAGCTTGAGTACCCATCCAAGGCTGCAATGACACTCTCAGATACATTATTTGAGAACCAGCATAATAAATGGCATTGCTTCACTGACAACCTACACATGTCAGGACTGTCTAGACTCCTTCCTTCCCCTTGAGCAGCAATGCATTAAATGTTCCTCGGGTGACCTCCAAGTATTAAACGAAGCTTCTATACCAGGTTAGCTTATACTCTGGCAAACCTCTTATATACCAAGGAAACCTGGTGAGCCATGGTTTAATTTCTTGAAATTAAAGGAAAAGCTCACATTTTATATTTAGAATGATCTGTGATAATGAGGCCAAGGTTGCACATTCTGATCACCTAGGTCCCATGGTATTTCCTGGCTCTATGTGGAATATGCAAATAGGCCAAATGTCTAAGGATTGCTGGAAAGGAGGTCAGAGTTGGAAGAGGAGAATGAACGAGAGCAAATCCATTTCCCTATACTAAAAGCAACCCAGAAACAATCGACTGACAGTGAGCCATTAAGTTCAGTGGCATTTATAAAATAGTACATGCCTTTGTAAGTTCAGATTCGGATTTATCTTGTCAAAAGAGTTGGCTTTATGTTAGGCTCTTTTATAAATATTATAGATCTTATGTATTGTATACAACATAATTATAATACTTAAGCTCTGTCCTAGGATGTCTTCTCAAGATCAAATTTACCGATCAATGCTAAAGAAATTACCAAGAAAATAAGTCAAGTGATTAACACTAAATATTTTATTTTGGTCTCCTGTGAAGTATAAGAGTAGAATGTGTATACTAGGCATTGAAATGTGGCTTAATTGAGCATGCGGTTCACTGATTAAATATCTGTCCAATTCCTTCAAAGTGTCAGTTATACACAGGAATATATGTCTTTTTAAACAGATCACCCTAATCTGAGAGGGGAGACAAAGCCCATGACTTTTTCTTGCTTTTCAAAATCAAAGACTATAATAATTTTATATCGTGGACAAAAACATGGCAAATAAAACAGAATAATATTCAGAATTTCAAATTTAATGTCTCATGGTACTACAAATTAAACAAAATCCTGCTAACTTCCCTTTTTTTTCATTTCTCAACAGAAAATCTTTCCCAGTAAATAATAAAATAACTGACAGTAGCTCGGCAGGGGGATGATTTGTGAGATATCTGTGGATTAGGGTAATTTCTGGTAAACATATACTTCTTTTATTACACTTAGTCACAGAGCTCATCTGAAATAATCATAGTGCCAAGGCAAAAATTTGGCAAATTCAAAATTTATGAACACATCAAAATGAAAATATACAAATAGATTAATAAAGTAGCTATCTCATTTTCTATATGTCATGCCCTCACCATGATACACACTCATCTTGCAACCAATTTTAACTGGAACTTGAGTTTGTGAAAAAATGACACTGGACTTCAGTTAAATAAGCATGATTTGACCCCTGCCTCATAAGTTAAATTGCATCTTTTCATTGCTTCATTTGCAAAAATAAGCACACTTAATTAGATTATTATAGAAGAATGGACTGTAAACGAGTTCATCTTTATTCAATAAAAAGGCCAAAGCTCCTTTTATCTATCATGAAAATAATCTACTCTATGCCTTAAAAATAACACAGATATTATATCTAAGTAAAGGGCAAAGATCAACAGCCATCTAACCTCAATAATTAACATTGTCAGGCAAATCGGAAAATGCTAGAAATGAAAACCCAACTTCCTTTATCCCAACATATTTCTTAGGACTCAATCACCTAGTAACTGTCCCTACTACTGTCCATAAATGCAAATCAAAGTCATCCATGGAGCCACTCAGTACTTTCTTTTGCTTTTTGGGTTATTTTGATTTTGGTTTTGGTTGTTTCCCATTTTAATACAAGTGCCTTTTAAAACTTTCTGAGAATAATAAAATCAGAAATTAACTTAAGGGAATCTCTGAGGTGGTTTCTTTACTAGACCAGGAAAAGACAAAGTGTAATATATTTACATATCGTTTCCAAGTCATTTTAACTTTGTAAAAAAGAAAAAAAAAAACTCCCTAATTTGTGGCCCTTATGCATAAAGAGGAAAGCCACAAAGACAGAAAAGAAAACTAATTAGATTGTTCCCAACATCATATAGTGCTACATTAAGAAAAATCATTCAGGGAAATGCTAGAGATCTAGCATACTCTTGATATCACATAACTAATGATCATATGAGGGGAGAGCACGCACAGAGCAGTTAACCTAATGTTTGCAGGAAAATTCTTATTGATATGCTACCTTGGGAATTGGTTTTCTCTCATGAGTCACGGTATTTCTGATTAAATACTGTAAGTAATCTTTGAAGCATAATGCCAATTAAAATATTAACAATGGACCCCATTACTTACTTTAGCTTCAATTATAGAAAACTCAGTATAATTATACCAAATACAAAACTATCCACATACCATTGATCCACCGGGCTTCTGGGTCATGAAGCGCAAAGTCTTTCCTGAAGAGGTCTTCTAAAGACAATCTGGTTTCTGATGAATTTGTGAGTTCATCTAAAATAAAATAAATTCTAGATTAGACAATCCATTTCATATTCATCTTTAAAACTAACATAATAGAAGTTGGGCTATTTTGCTTCAAAAATATGTCAGGAGGTGATGTATACTGTGGTTATTTTTCAATGGGTTATGGCATTTGAGGTTTGCCTGTTTTGTGACCTTTTTCAATAAATTAAGTGATTTTAATACTAAAATTGTCTTAATCCAGAATACATTTAACTAATGGATCAATCCCTTGTAGGAACTCCGTTAAGAATTCCTGTTACAATGAGCCATAAAAGGGCACATTTTTCACTGTTTTAACAGTAATCTAGCATCTTACTTCTTCCCATAACCACTCTAACATATTCTCTGGAATTTATTTACAGTTTAGTTGCTAAAACCAAACGTGGAAGGGTTGAAGGACTTGAATATATATGATAACGGGAACTCCCCAATTCAGCAGGAAGTTTAGCAAATAAATAAAACCAAATAAATACCTAGTTTCACCAATTATCACCCGACACATACTAAGAGGATTTAAAAGTTAAATGTAAAAATTCAAATGAAAAGCACACATTTTACATTAGTCCATGACAGATAAATAACCTAAGTGTATTCTCCTTTTTATATTACAAAACCTAAGAAATGAAAGAACACCACAATTTGAGCACTAAAATCAGGTATAGCAAACCCCCTTTTAGATGCAAGATGGTAGAGATAGTAATATTTCTTTTTCTTTGCAAAATAACTGCATTGTTTATTTGCTGTGTAAATTCATCTTTGTGACTTTTCAGCTGTGCCCTTCCCTCTGATTGAAAATAAAATGTCAAGGATATATATTAACCTCATTAGATCTTGTTTTTAAAAGGTTCTACACTTATTGCTGCAAGAGCTTTGCTTTTTCCAGCTGAAAAGCTGGGGCAAAGAATCAATATGACTTCAAATGCAATTCCCTTACACATGAATCAACCAGTTACTTAAAGAACAAAATAACTGCTAAGAAACAATTGAAAACACAAATCACCATTGGATGTAGTGAGAATCACTTGATCCTGACTAGACATTGTAATTATGTACAGATTTTCAAAATCAAATGCTGTTAGGCAATGATATACATTTGATCATTTGCATGAGGAACCTTCTGGCACATCTAAATTTGGGCTCTCTTAATTCATTCAACAAATACTGAGCCCCTCAAATTTCAACGTTTTAAGTGAAGTATTGTAAGGTACAGGGGAAAGTCTACACCCTGCCTTGAGATGCTTACATTGTAATAGCAAGAAAGGATATGGCAGGTGTCAAAATAAAATATAGTGTGCTATGCAAGTCTGGAGAAAGGAGGAAAAATACCTTTCTAAAGGAATCAGAGAAGGCTTCACTTAAAAATAAAATGACCTGGCCTTACAGGTTTTAAAAGGCAGAGAGAAAGAAAGTGATGGCAGGGTTAATACAAGGAGTAAGAACATTTTAAAGGAAAGAGAATCTTAGACATATGTTTAGTATTTTTGGATATTAACACATACCTAAAAGCTACAGAAAACAAAATAATGTATAGTAAATATATACATAGCAAATATATGCCAATTTGCAACTAACAAAATTGAGATTTGTTGCTAAAAGAACATTATGTTTCCAAGAAATTAGAAAAAAATAAACATTTTATAATATTAAGGTTTTTCATTCAGAACTTATTCTGCTTGTGTTTTATTTATATTAATAATATCCCATCTATTTTAATAAGGATACTATACGTTTCTTAGATTTTTCCTAAGTATTTACAGTTTGTCATTGTGAATGGAACATTTCAAATTTTTATTGTAAGATTATTATAAGTGTAAGATTATTACGTAGCATAATATAATAATTATATATATTTATGATAAATATATAAGACCTTTATTTTTCTATGTATTCAGTTATATTGTCCACATAAAAAGGGTCTTTTCTTTCTTTTCCCCCAATTTAAATGACAGATAGATATAGATATAGATATAGAAATATAAAGATATAGACATTTAAATAAAATTCAGCGAGATCCCATATACCCTTCATTTAGTTTCCCCCAATAACATCTTATATAACTATGGTACAGTATCACAACAAGAAATTGACATTGACATACACCAGCAACTTTATTCAGATTTCACCAGTTTTACTTTTACTCATTTATGTATGTGCGTGTGTAATTAGTTCTATGCAATTTTAGTATGTGTGTCTATGGATGTCCAACGCTCAAGCACCATTTGTTGAAAAGCATTTATTTGATTTTGTTGAATTATTTCATTAGCTTGGATCTCAAAAACAACATGGAACAATAATGGTGATAGTGGCAGTCTTTTAAATATTTCATTATTTAATAAAATATTTATTCTTGATTTTCAGTAAGGAATTTTTACCATACTTAAGTAATACGTTTGTATTCCTATGTCACTTAAAATTTTTATTAGAAGTTAGTACTATCATTAAAATGCATTTCAGTTCATTTAAAAAAAAACATTTTTCTCCTTTAATGTGTTGATAAAAAATTATCAACGATCCTTTTATTTCTAAAACAAAATCTACATGGTCATGGTGAATTATTTTTATACATCTAGGTTCATATGCTAAATTTTTATATAAATTTTAAGATCTATGTTTATAAATGAAATTGCATGGTTCATTGTTTTTCTCATTTTGTTCTATACTGATCAGCTAACATTGTAACATTTTTTATTAAATATTTCTAGTTTTCTTTTTATTTTCCCTTTACTTTATCTGGAATATTTTAACAATTTCAATAACAATTTTTCTTTCATCTCCAGTTTCCTGTGGAACTTACATGAATCAACCCACCAAAGTAAATCAAATTATTGTAACTAAATCTTCCCCTTAAACAACAATCGGAGGCAGAGATTTTGTAATTTAAGGATGGGTTATTTGACTTCATTCATAATTAGGAAAGTAAACTAAATAGTCCATTTATTTCTTTGTTTTTCTCTTTATCTCTTTCTTCATTTGTTTTTTCTTTGCATTGCCCTTAGAAGCTAGGCATCATTCTTGAAGTCTCTTGAATTTTTCAGTCCTAGAATAAAAACTTCTTTCTACATATAATGAATAATTATGCTTCTCTTTAAATAAAGCCTCAGAGGCAGCTTCTATCCTCAATCTGCTTTTATGAACAAGTCTCCTCCAGTCTCATCACAGGCTTGCCTTGCTCATCTTTTGTAATCAATTCTTTTATCAAACGCCCCAAGAGCTTACTGGGTATTGTATCCTCATTTTAAAGATGGGGAAACTAAGGCACCACAAGGTTAAAGAGCTTGGCAAGGTCACAGGTTAGCCAGTGGCTGAACTGAAATTTGATGTTACATTTCTCTGAATTCAGGGTTTCTCTGATAAGCTGTGCTGATTACCAAAATGAATTTTCTTTCATCACTCTCTTGAACACTGTATTAATTAGATCTTTTTAAAAAATACATTATTTTTTATCAATAACATTTTAAACATGATTTTATTGTCTTTTAGCCACAAAGACCCTTCTCCAAATTTAAATCCAGTTCCTCAGTGTATATCCCTCAGGATCTTACTTGCAATCCATTCTGCTCCAACTTGACCATGAAGGTATCAGTGTCATATTTTTTCTCAAATACAGCAGTACCACAGCGTTCAATGAAAAATAGGTCCTTTTGTTTGCTTTCTTGAAGAAAAATTGTCTTTAATATGTCTGCTTGAAACTTCAAATTTACCCCCCTGCTCACTGCTTCATGCTCTTTGAAGTATTATAACTTTGATAGCATGTTATCAGATTTCATAATTCATCCCCAAACATTCATGACCCTCATTGCAACCTGATTTCTAAGGAACTTGTGTAATGTATGTGAGAACCAGACCCAGGGGGAGTGGCCTGCAGGAATCTTACTGTTTGATTCCTTTAAATATTTTTTCTCTGTATTTTAACTCCAAGGCCACGCTTATCAAAAGAGGTTCCTGGATACCAGCTAATTCTCTCACCTTGAACATCGAGGAGGTAGCTCAGAAAGAAACTGGTATTGGATTGTAAAGCTTTTAAAGAGATAATCCCTCTTCCAAAACTCTTTTCTTATTACTTTTCAGAGGAGGAAATTCTATAATGAATACCTATACCCTAATGTCAACAATAGATTGCTAAAGTTTAACATTCATCTCAGAGAATTTACTCCTCACTAGCAAAGGTACTTGTTACCATCTCCTATCTCTATTCATTTTGTAACAAAATATGAGATATTTCTCTGATGTATGTCTAGACGTGTGAGTGTGTATATGAGTATGAATATTTGAAAACTTTACATGTAAGTTAACAATTGCTATTAAGCAAATGAGATCTTATGGTATGATTATAAACAGCAGCACAAAATCCAATGAAATACAAGGTATAACAATCATCTCCCCAGTATTTACAGAAAAAAGAAACAGATCCATTATTTGTGAAATAGTTACAAGGCATAGAATCTTAGCTAAAACTTTTAGGTTTGGCAAAATGAAGTAACAGAACCAAAATTAAATAATTCACTCCATGTTCTTTTCTCCACTCGAGACCATGTCATTTAAGAACACAGACTGCTAATGGTATGCCTGTGCTTTACTTTCATCCAAAAATCCAATCTTGCTTTTAAATGGACTTTTAAAATAAGCTGGCTACATAATACTAGAAGAAAAAGTAAAAGTTCTTCACTATTGAACTGAAGAAAAGCTAATTTATGATTTTCAGCTATTGGTTTCTCTTTACTGAATTTAATTGCATTACTTTTTTTTTTTTTAATGTTACTTTTTATGTAGTTTATTCCTGACATCAAAAGTTCAGAAATATTTCTTTTAATTTAGCCTGTATTTGAATTAATTTCTTGTTAACACAGTAATAAAAAGAAAAATCTAATCAGGTCATTATTTAGAATTTCCCACTAGAAGAACAAAGACATTTTTCTCCTTCCTGTTTATGTGGTTCTCCTTTTTCTCTGGATCTCCAATGTACCAGTGCCTCCACCTACACCTGCTCGAGTTTAAATCTCAATTTATCCTTACAGGGTATTTTATTTTCCATATTTATTATCAGTAGAGGTTACTCTTCTAGTGCATTTCCATTTTAAATATTACTGAATAATTCACTGAAGTGTTAGCACTTAAAAAAAAAATCCCAGCTATTTTGATGGGATACCTCCCCCCTTTCCCCACATAATAAACTGAAAATACAGAATGCGAGTCACGGTTGCATGGCTGAATTCCAGATTTTTCAAATTATTTACTGTTTGTAAATTCTCTAACCAGGTAACAGACCTAAAGTTCTATGCTCCCTAATCACCTGACATAGTTTCCTCTTATTTTCTATCTTTATTTATGTCCATTTCTTTATTTTACTAGAGTGTCAAAACCCTACACAGAATAAATATCGTCAAAATCTAAATCATTGGAGATTAGACATAAGGTCCCAAGTTGCTTTTAATGCTTCCTAATTAATCACTTAGAAAATGAACAAATATTTGCTATCTTCCACTTAAGAAATTATACAGTTCTTCATATAAATTTAAGGAATAAAGTACATATTACTTGAACAGAAACAATTACAAGATATAGTGTGGTATAAGCCACACATTTTTGAATGAATGAGAATATATGTGCAAATTACTAGGCAAAAATACTCTATTTAATGTCAGTCATCGTTATTGTTAAAAAGTAAAAATATAGGACAGAATGAAGAACCTTTAATTTTTGCAACTTAAGAACCACAAATAGTGTTTTTCATTCTTTTTGAATATTCTTCTCTTCCATAGTTTCTCCTTTTAGCCCAGATGTTTGCATGCATCTTGTAAGATTTGCCTGATCAACACAGTACTGAGTTGCTTCTTATAGTTAATGGATAAATTTACTTTGGAAGGAAGATCATTTGACTATGTCAAATTTGTAAGGTTGAAAAGATGACCTTACAAATAGTACACTAAACAGGTAATCAACTAAAAATCAGTCTTGTCAATGAAGGAAACTTCCAGCTTGTCATTTAGCATTGTTGTGACCCCAATTCACCCATTCAAGTGCAAAATCAAAAAACTAGGTTGCCCCACCCAGGACAGACCCAGACAATTACCTTTGTTCCTCTTGGCATGCTAGAGGTTTCCTTTAATATCTCTTTCTTTGCCTTTCCTTCCTCTTTCTAACTTCTTGTGAAAATAACAGTTTCTTGGATAGAGAGGTCAGTCTATCCCTCATAAATTCTCACCTAGAACTCCTTTTGATTCAGATTCACCCTACATCAGATAAAGTCTAATACTATATACTCTTCTAGTTGAATATCTTTCCAAATCATTCTATCTTCCAATGAATGTTCTTTTCTTTTTGAATATATTTCCAACATGTGAATTCTGCCAGACATCCATGTCTTAATTATAAAGAAACACATTTTAAAAATACAGCCACCTTGGTAAATTACTACATTATGACCAAAGGTGCGTCTATACTGAAAAGAATGAAAAGGGCAGTTGAAAATAAGGTATCATAGATTAATTTAACCATCTCTTTCTTCACCCTCCCAAAACCCTGGCCCTTTTTTCCTCATATATGGGAAGAATTTTTAGCAAATTCCCATTGAATATGAAAGACTGAACTATGGATTGCAAGACGTTACCTCCCTCATTCATATTATCTGGGGTTTCCAATACACAGTTAAGAACATATTCTTCCTTTCTCTATTCTCAAACATGGATAGACACTAATGCTAAAATAACGGTGGTCAAGCTAAAAGGTTAGGTTCTAGACCTAGTTTAAATATTAACTAGCATGTATGTTCTTGGCTACTCCACACCATCTATTTCCTCATTTGTAAAACCAAAGGGTTGGAACAAATCACACTATAATCGGCTATGTTCTAGGAACCCTAAAGAGCACTCATGGGACAGAGAAGGGGAGGAAAAGGATGTGGGTTACCTGTTTAGAGCTCTTCAATCAGAACAGCTCTGTTTGGGGTGTTTCATTATTTTGTATAGGATTTTACTGGAAACAATATACATACACACACACATGATGACACAAAAGCTTACACCCTAAGATCCTCTAATTTATGTTGTATTTTATACTAATTTTCCTTCTTGTTTTCAGTAGAGACTTTAGGTACTCTTAACCAAGCAATGCATTTTGGGTTCTAAAGGATTGATTTTATGTTTTATCTCAAACACATCATTCTTTGACTAAATAAGTCAAGAGACTTAGGATTTACTTATGGATCTAATTAGTCAAGTTAGTCAATTATTCAAAATGCTAATCATTCTCAAATCTCTTTCAGAGATTATTTTCAAAGCTCCTGGAATTGGACAGAGAACCTAAATATTACAAATGTGCTTCCATAGAGCCTTTCAAATTTGGAGGCATAAAAGAAAATCACACCCTAGGTTTTTACGTACGTATTCTCTGGAGTGATGTCTTCTTTTTACTCACAAGTGCTATGGTTCACCATTAAGTCATCATTTTCATGTTTAAGTTCCTCAATCAAGAATGCTGTTTGCCTCAATCACATTAATGTAAATAACTGCTGTCCTTGACTTTCATTACCCTACACCAGTGGTTCAAAGAGTGTGGTTCATGAACAGGAGTGGGGGGTGGCACTCCTAGACATCAAACCAATCTGCTTAATAATACCAAGACATTATTTTCCTTTTTAATAGTTACATAAGCAGTGGTGGATAATACTGCTGGCATCTTATCATGAATCACTGCTGTGGCATCAAACTATACTGTATTCATTACATTCTTTATTGTCACACATTTTCAGTTAAAAAAATCCAGGTTTACGAAGAAATTTCTTTGGTAAAGTATTAAAACTTAATAATTATATTAAATTTCAATCCTTGAGATCCTTTTAATATCAATGGTGAAATGGGAAGTATACCCAAAAGCACTTCTGCCGTATACCAAATATGTTGATTGTCAAGAGTTGAAAAGCATGTGGGCAACGGCTTAATTTGAGAGCCAAACTAGATGTTTTTTCATGAAACCTCATTTTTATGTAAAGGCATGAATATCTAACTACGATTATTCAGACTTAAGTATCTGGCAGATATTTTACTTGAAAATGTGAGGCTCACTTCAAAAAAACAAACACAATTGACGGCTTTTGTTGCAGATGATAGAATTCAAGCTTTCATGCAAACACCTGTGTTTTGGAAACTTGTAATCTACACCTTGAGAATGAGCTTCTCCCATTACTTACAGGCATTTCTAATGACAACATTAATATTAACCAATTTGATTTTTTTTATATTATATAATAAAATTCATCAACCTCTGGAAGATTTTCATAACTCAGTGAACCAATATTTTCCAGATGACCAATAACTGATGTTACAAAATCATACATGTGGCCATTCAAATTGAAATATGGAGCAATGGATTTTAATGTAGCAGAATAGGGAAAGCTCATTATGACATGGTTTCAAATTCCTCATTGCAACTAACCTTTAAGAAACAACCATTGGTGAAAATTTTTAGAAGTATCAAGGAATAGTATATACAATTATCTGAAAAAGCTATTAAAATACTTCTTTCCAACTACATAACATCAGAGGTCAGAATTCTCTCACATACTTCAACCCAAAAAACCCATTGCAAGACATATCATGAAAGTGCAGATATGAGACTCTAGCTGTCTTCTATTAAGCCAGACATTACACAAATTGGCAAAAATGTAAAACAATGCCATTCTTCTTACTTTCTTTATAATCGCAGGAAAAATAGTTATTTCTCATCATATAGTATTTATATTTACATGTGATAGTTTTATAATTGCTGTTTTAAAATGAATTGATAAATATTTTATAAAAATCATAAATTCATTTTTAGTTTTTAATAAAGTAAATGTTGATAGTGTAACTCAAATGTCCAAAAGATCTTCTGGGTCCTCATAAATTTGTGAAGTACCCTATACTAATTTCTACTGTTGTATTTACTTTATTTCACCTACCTTTTCAAACAGTCAAGGTTATAATAATTCTTAATCTAGGTACCTTAAGTTGTCAACTTCCTTTTCAATTTGGTATTACCATCAAATTCAATGACCTTGAACTACTGTATTATTATTTACTACGTTAATCACCAAGAACCTTCACTTAATCCATCTCTAATGTTCTAATTTTTAATGCAACAGTGAGCTTTTGGGTAAATAGTTACTGAAACCTGAGTTTGTACTGACTTACAAACAAACTTACACATGATATATTAAATATAAGGAGCAGCATGGAGAGAGAAGATAAATATAAAATCTATGCTTAATGGTTTAAATATAATCAGGAACTCAGATTGATTACAAATAACAAAAGGCAACACAGATGAAAATTCTGCCAGTAAAATTTGAAGCTTTGAGTCAGAGAAAAAAGATAATGAATGTGAAAGGCAGAGGTAAAGTAATTTGACCTTTAAAGTAACCAGAACTCCAGAATGCTGAATTATAAATCATATAAAAAAAGGCAATCTAAGAGACTTGCTTTCTGTAACGTTATACAGACAGTGATGATGGCACAGAAAAGCAGGAGCAAGACTAGGACCTGATATCTTCGCCATAAGCAAAAAGCCAACTTGTGATCCACAACTTGAATGCATAATTTTCCATTTAAGTAAGAAAGTATTCCAAGTCTAGTTTTACTGATTCCAGTTTTTATGGAGTTTACTCAACTGGATTTTATAGTCAATTGAACGATCTTAGAACAAAAGAAATAGATAGTGTGGTTTACCAAGCCAAAACAATAGAAAACATTGAAATTGCTTCACATAAATTCCCATTTTCCAGAATAAAGAAAAAAAGCAGGATATTATTTAGTCTAAAATCTTGTTTAACTAAGGGAATTTTTTAAACTAATATTGTCCCTTATACAGCTAATAAATAAACTCTGGAATAGGGATGGCCTCGGTTATGTTTTAAATCCAAGGAATTGGATGTCAAAATCCCTGGCAAATAATTGCATGTTAGAATAATCCCTTCCAGAAACACAGGGTCAGATACTCTTTTTTTTTTGGGGGGGGGGGGTGAGCAATTGGATTTTACTCCCACTTGTATGGAAATTTCTTTTGTCAGGGATCAGGCTATCCTGAGTCTCCTATATTGCAAATACCAGCCTAGCATATTTCTAAATTAAATATTTCTATTAGGACGACAACAAACAATATGGACACATTTAAAATTTTATAGCAACAAAGAGCTTTTATATGATGTAGTTTAGGCAAGAAGATGTGGACTTACATTTTTATCATGAGTTTTTAAGATTCCAGAAAAATATGATGGTTAAAATAAAAATTCAGACAAAATTTACACTTCCAACTTTAGTTTTCCATTTTTGCCACCTCCTCCCAATCTACTTCTTTTCCATCTCTTTACACCTTTACTCCCAGCTGAATTACTTTTCTGCTGTGCACTCTTTTTTAGGAATATACACAATTACTTCTGTCATTAATAAAATCAAGGGACAGAGTAAAGCAGAGCTTCTCTCTGTCCCTCTCTCTTTTTATCTGAAATATTTCTTGCCCACACTTTGCACGGATGCAAAAATATACCTTAACCTATATTATAAAAGTTAAAGCACATGCTAGCGCCAAAGGACCTGGGATAGTGACCCTGTTCTTCCATGTTCTACATGGGTGAGATTAGGAAATTACCTTTTAAGACGTGACTGAGTGTTGTAGAATATGGATAAATTAACAGTATCTATTTCAGAGAAGTGGTGAGGATTAAATAAAACGGTACAGGAAGAATATTTTGTACAATATGACAAGCAGTTAATAAATAAGTTACCTATTAAAACTGATTCTCAGAGTTTAGAATGTTTGTAAATAAAAAGTGATTTTAAAAAGTAATGAGATACAGGACCAATCAAATTTTACATAATAAACATGAGCACTCAATCATAATAGCAAACATTTATGACATCACCTAAATCCTCGGAGTCTTGTTGTGAGGCATTGGTGGTGTCATCACCATTTTCAGGTAAGGGAAATGAGGTGGGGTGGGGCTAGATGAGGGGGCAGGGAGCCCCCAACAATGCATCCAGGCCCAGCCTCCATCCCCCTTGTTTCATCTGTGGCTACACACCTGCTGTGTGTCCCACATGCTGGCCCTCTGTAACTGGGGGGAGTAAGCATTTGTTTTGCCCTTTATGGAACTTATTCATTCATTCCTTGGTGCATTTGTTCAATAACTATTTGTTCTACACCCACTAAGTACCAGGCAGTATTTAGGTGTGGCAGCTCCAGCAGTGAGGAAGACAGACTCTCAGGAATGGACATTATGGCAAATGTATGATCTATTGGGAAAGACCAAATTCATTTAAATAATCACATTTTTACTTCTCATTAAGAAAAAAAAATGAAACCACACTACTAACTTTTGGGGGAAAGTGGTTGCACAAGTCTTTCTGTTTCCTGTGGTACAAGGGTAGATAAAGCACTATGAGGGGTCTCAGCGATGGAAAGTTCACATCTGGAGACTCAGAGAGGGCTGCCTGGAGGAGGTAACATTTGAGCTGGGCCTTGAACTGTAAAGGGGATCAGGCCCTGCAAGGAACCTAACAGTGCACGCTTGCATTTGGCTGGCATGTGGTCACATTCTGTCATCACCCTCCTTCTGCTGCTGAATGTCTCCTTTCTTAAAGAAAAAATAAAAACTACAAAAAATAGAAACATTCTTTTCTGACTCTTGTAAAACTACACACAGTATAATAGAAACATGTAATACAAAGTAAAAAATCTGATTAGACAATATAACATATGAGCATAAAGAAGGAAATCAAATATGACTTAAAAATATTAATGCAACTATAAGAAAAGGCCACAAATGTAACTATTCCTACTTTATTAATACCAGAGAAAACCAGTTCCACATCAGAGATAACTCTATTAGAAATGGTACAGCATTCCATACCCGGGGGCAGGGAGGGGGCAGAAGGAAGGGACTGTTAGAACATGTAAGTGTTTTCTGTTTGGCAGCCTCATTATGCCTGGGTAATGCCACATCCAAATGTGTTCATCTGTTCTGTTCTTGGAAAAACAAGCAGAGACACATTAGATTATGCCTATCAATACAACATATCTCCTTTTGTAATTCAACAAAAGAAAATAAACAATTTGCATCTTGGTTGGTCTTGATGTTTACAAGTGAGTAATGCAAATCTCAAAATCTATACAACACTTCCCCTTCATAAAAGCATAATGGGATAGTTTAATCGTTGCTTTGACATTTTAAACCACAGGTCACATACTTAAATGGCAACTTTTATATTACAACTGTCATGAGATTGCTTGCAACACAATGTAACATGGTATTTTAACTAACTATAACCAGGAGCTATTATTGTAGTTGAACATTATAGTAACTAGAATAAATTCATTTTTAGTTGCTGCATGATAAGTCAACTGTCACGAGTTCCATAAAGTCCTTCATCTTATCAGACGGTTTCTGGAAAATAATCTCTTTTCATAAATAGAAGCAGTTGGACCATTTTTTGAACCCAGTTTCAAAGGGTCAAATCATTTTTTTTTAACTTGCTGTCAAGAAGTGATTTTATTATACTCATACACTATCTGAGTTCCTCTGCAACCAATATAAAATAACACCATGAACTGGGGCCAACATAATCCAGGATAACGACTAATTCTTAAAACATAACAGATTGAAAATGGTGATTCATTGAAAATAATTTTAGGCCTAAACAAATAAAATATGTAACTTTAGAAATAATGTTATCTTGAATTAGTTACATGATGATTTTTTTTTACCAGAGTTCAACATAGATAAAGTGCAGAGAATTATAAAGTAAAAATGTAACCATCACCAAGATCAAGACATAATATTACTAAAACTCCAAAAAAACCTCTACGTTTCCCTTTCCAGTATCTCCATTCTCCTCCCCAAAGGTAAATACCATGATGACCTCTATCATACTATATTAGTTATGCCTACTTTTGTTATATTCCATTATATTCTATTAGAGAAATGGAATTATAAAATATGTATTCCCTTGTATTGGGGTATTTTTCACTCATTATTACATTTGAGGTTCTTCCAAGATATTGTTTGAAACCATTTTTCCTTGTTCATTGCTGTGTACTATTCAACAGTATGACTATATCAAAATCCAAGCATCTATTACAATACTAGTTGACATTTCGTTCTTTAAAAATGTTATTCGCAGGATATAACTCCCAGGATGAATCTGGACCCAACATCATGGGATTGAGAACATCTTCTTGACCAAAAAGGGATGTGAAATGAAACCAAATAAAGCTTCAGTGGCTGAGAGATTTCAAATGGAGTCGAGAGGTCACTCTGGTGGACATTCTTATGCACTATATGGATAACACTTTTTAGGTTTTAATATATTGTAATAGCTAGAAGTAAATACCTGAAACTATCAAACTCCAACCCAGTAGCCTTGACTCTTGAAGACAAGTGTATAACAATGTAGCTTACAAGGGGTGACAGCGTGATTGTGAAAACCTTGTGGATCGCACTCCCTTTATCCAGTGTATGGATGGATTAGAAAAATGGAGACAAAAACTAAATGAAAAATAGGGTGGGATGTGGGGGATGATTTGAGTGTTCTTTTTTACTTTTATTTCTTATTCGTATTCTGATTCTTACTGGTGTAAGGAAAATGTTCAAAAATAGACTGGGGTGATATTTGAACAAGCATTCTATTTTGTGAAAACTCATTCTTTCCCAGCTTTATTTCAGTGGGACCTTTAACGTAAAATAGATTACTGCATATTTAATCATAACTATATGATGGTACTGTGAATAGGTGATTGTACACCATAGATGATTGTATGGTATGTGAATATACCTCAATAAAACTGAATTTAATTTTAAAAAATGTTGTTATATATGAATATACTTGTAGCCATTCTACTCACCCCACATTCTCACTTTCACTGTAATTGTCAGATTATCTAATTTTAGCCATTCTGCTGGGGGTGTGATAAGTCATTTTGGTTTTAATATGTATTTTCTTCATAATAAATGATATTAAGCAACTTTTCATTTGTCTGTTTTCCATGTGGATATCTTAAAATGAACCATCTGTTATGTTTCAGTATGAGTCCTTTGAAAATACATGTGTTACAAATACCTTTTCTATACTGTGTCATCTTTAGTCACTCTCTCAATGGTGTCTTTAAATGAACAGAAATTCTAAATTTTAATGAGTTCAGTTTATAGTATTTTCCTTTTTGGGTAGTTGTTTGGGTGTTATATGCACATGTGTCTTAAGAAATTTTGCCTACTCAAAGGCAAATTAATTTATTCTTATGTTTCTTGGAGGGTTTATTAACTTACCTTTCACATTTAAGTCTATAATCCATCTGAAATTGATTTTCACATTGGGTATCAAAGAATATAAAAATTTATTTATTTGCAAGGATACAATTTGAACAAGCACTTTATTTTGTGAAAACTCATTCTTTCCCAACTTTATTTCAGTGGGACCTTTAACATAAATTAGATGACTGCATATTTAATTAGCTTATAATAAGTTTAAAATCTGGTATTGTAATTCTTCTGATTTTGTTCTTCAAGATCATCTTCACTATTCTTGACCTGTTTCATTCCCTATAAAATTTAGAATCATCTTGTCGACTTCCTTTTATAAAATTAATTGGGGACCATTTCTATATTGAATTTTCCAATCCATAAACATTGTATTTGGATAATTTTTTTAAATTTTACTTAATAATATTTTGGAATTTTCTGTATGGAGAATTTGCAGATCTTCTGATATATTTAGCCTTTGGCATTTGAAAAAAATTTGAACAGCCTATCCTTGATTCATTTTTTAAATTAAAAATGTTACCTTTTTAAAAAATAATGTCCTATTTGCTTTATCCTACCAGAAAGTTATCACGATTATTTTGTATATTTATCTTATATCTAGGCAAATGACTAAATTCATTTATTGACTCATAGTTTATCAGTAGATTCTTTTGAATTCTCTATAAACATGAACTGTTATCTAAAATAATGAAATTTCTACATAGTTATTTCTAGTTCTTTTCATGACTTATTTAATATCTAAAACCTGTAATAAAATGTTGAATTTAAGTGTTGAAAACAAGCATCTTGACTTCTTCAAAATATCAAATGCAACATTTCAATATATTACCGTTAATTACAATATTTGCTGTAAGTTTTGTAGATACCCTTTATCAAATTAGAGAAGTTCCATTCTATTATTAGTTTCGTAAGAATTTTTGACATGAATTGTTGAATTTTGTCATATGATTTTGCAGCATCCTAATGCAAAAATTATGTTTTATCTTCTTTAACAAATAACTTGGTGAATACTGATTAATTTTCAAATGCTTAACCTACTTTTTGTTACTAGTAAAAAATCAAATTTGTCTGGCTATATCATTTTTCATATGTTGATGGATTGGATTCATTTGCTAACATTTTGTTTAAAATTGTGTCATCTAAGTTAAAGAGAGGGGCTTCTGCTGAATTTTCCTTGTCAGGTATTGATATCAAGATTATATTGCCTCTTAAAATTATCTGGGAAACATTCTCCGTCCCCCCTATTTTTTTTTTCTTTTCTATTTTCTGGAAGTTGTATAATATTTATGTTATTTCTTCCTAACTATTGGTAATATTTCACCAAGGAAGCCATTTACGGTGAAGTTTTAATTTCAAAATCAATTTACTTGATGGATATTGCTCCATTCAGGTTTTCTATTTCTTTTTTGTCGATTTTGGAAAGCATTTTAAAGGAATTGTCTATATAATCTAAGTTTTCAAATTGATTGGAATAAAGTTTTTCATAATATCCTCTTATGTCATTACAGTCTATAACTGGAGAGATGAAATTTTTCACATATCTGATATTAATTTGTGTCTCTTTTTACTGTATTAGATCAACCTTGCAAGGTGATTATTATTATTTTTCCTTTAAAGAACAATTTTGGACATTGTTGATATTCTCTATTGTACATTTGTTTTCTATTTAATGGGTTTCTGCTTTTATATTCATTATTTTCATCCTTCTTTCTTTGAATTTAATTTGATGTTTATTAAATAGCTTCTTGGCATAGATACATATATCAGTTATTTTGTAGTATATGAATAATTTTAGGGCAAAATTTTTCATTTGATTGCTTTTTACATCTAGTCCACAAGTTATAAGTTTCATTAATTATTAATTATTTCCATTATGAATTTTTTCTTGATCCATACTTTTTTTTTTAGAAATGTTCCGTTTTGCAAATGCTGCCATTATGCAAAATACCAGAAATGGATGGGCTTTTATAAAGGGGGATTATCTAGTTACAGAGATCCAATCTTAAGGCCATAAAGTGTCCAAAGTAAGGTATCAACAATAGAGTACCTTCACTGGAGAAAGGCCATTGGCATCCGGAAAACCTCTGTTAGCTCAGAAGGCATGTGCCTGGTGTCTGTTTGCTCCCAGGTTGCGTTTCAAAATGGTGTTCTCCAAATGTCAGCATCAGTTTTCAATGGCTGTCTTCAAAATGACTCTCAAAGCTGCAGCTATTCTGAAGTCCTTCTGTTTGTGAGCCCCTTTATAAGACTTCAGAGAACTAATCAAGGCCCATGCTGAATGGGCGGGGCCACACCTCAGTGGAAACATTCAATCAGAGGTCGCACCCTGACCAAAGATGTCACTTACAGTTGGGTGGGTCACATTTCCATGGAAACAACCTAATCCCAATATCCCATGAGATTGGATTAAAAGATCATGGCTTTTTCTTGGGGGACACAATATATCCAAACTGGCACAAATATATGACTTAAAATCAAAATATTTGTAAATAATTTTTTAATCTTTTTAAAGATCATACTTTGTATTATTTTTGTCCTTTGTAATTTGTTGATAATTGCATTATAGCCTACCATATAGTCTAATTTGGTAGTTGATCCATGCATACTTGAAAATACTTCCTATTCTGCAGTCATTTGAATCAGTGACAATTAGTTCAAATTTACTTACCATGTCTTCAAACTTTCAAATAATTACTTATTTTTGAGTCATTCTATTACTGAAAGAGGTAGGTAAAATTTCTATAAATTATTGTGAATCTGTCAATTTCTTCTTTTATATCTGTCAGTTTCTTTTTTTAATATATATTTAGGCAAAGATATTGATTTCATATACATTTGAGATTATTTTTCTTTTGCTTAATTAGTTCTTTTATCAGTATAAAACAGTATTCATTATCTTTTCTAATAATTCTTGCTTGAATGTATATGATATCTAATAGTATAGCCATGAAAGACTTCTATTGTTTGGTGTTTATACAACCTACATTTTACTATCATTTTACTTTCTAGCATTCAGCATCCTTAAATTTGATGTTGTCTTTTCTAAGAAATAGAACATTTAACATTATTTTAATAAAATGTGACTTTTACTTTTTATTGAAGTATTTAGTCCATTTTTACTTTGTGTTTCAATGTATCATATTACTATATGTTTTACTTCATCCCACCTATTTTTATTCCTTTTTTCCTTTCTTGTTTTCTTTTGGATCAATAATGTTTATTTTAAAAGATATTTTTCCTTTCCATTAAATGTTTAGTAGTATATTCTCTTTTCTATTATTATATTCTTTACCGTTCCCTCTTAGGCTTATTAGAGTTTACCTTAAATTACAACTTTTGCCACTTCCCAGACAATGCAAAAGCATCTTAATACTTCAAATTTATTCCCCACCCACCTTTTTGTTATTTATGGTATGAATTTTAACTCTACATCTATGCTGCAACCCCACCCCCACAAATTTTCTTTTCCTATCTATGGTATGCATAGGTTTGATTTTCTTTGTATTTTTCTTTCTTAGACTTTGTAGAGCTGCTCACATTTGTGGCTTGAGTTCTTCTCTATTTGGGAAAATTCCCAGACCTCATCTCTTCAATTATTCCAGTAACCCATTTTCGCTCTCTGTTTTCATTAAATCTAATCACCCAGAAGTCAGACCTTTCACTATGTCCCATGTCTCTTATGATCTTTTTTTTCCCCCTATTTTTACCAGGTTGTTTGTTGGATGTTGCTGTTATTTTAATCTTATGCTTCTAGTTCACTACTCTTTTCTTTTCTTGGTTCAATCTAATATTAAAAGCATCTACTAAATGCTTAATTTAAGTAACTGTATTTTACATTTCTGGGATGTTCATTTGATCCCTTATATTATAGATTTAAATTCCATGGTAAAAATCTCTATATTTTTTCTATGTTTTGTTTAAAGTTTTTCATTTATATTTTTAATTAAAGTTGTTTTAAAAGTCCATGTCTGTTAACTACCATATCTACATCACCTGTGGGTTTGTTCCTATTGTCTGTTTTCTTTCGTCTCAGTCCTGTTGCTTGAATTCCTGGTAATTTTTAACTGAAAGCCCAAATATTGTTTTAAAAAATGTAGGGGCTCTATAAAATGTTTCCTTATCCAGAAAGGAATTGATTTTCTTGTAACAGACAGTGTAGTCAGTTCACCTCATCCAGATGAGTTTGTTCAACTTGAAGTTTGCCCTTATCCTAAGGCATAATAGACCTTTTAGGAATCTTGATTGAAATCTTGGGCTATTTACTAATATTACCCTTTCTTGGTGGCCCCAAACTCAAATTTTTCTCCTTTATACTCAAAGACTACAAAATAATTGCTTAGTTCTTAGCTCCTTAGCAGATGGTAACTTCCTGGTTTTTCAGAGTTATCTGACACATCCAATTTGATAATCTGTAAATGTCTCAAGGAGAAATTTCATGACAGCATCTGGTTCACTTCTCTGATGTTTCACTTTCTCCAGGACCTTGGCTCCATAAGCCATCTTGTGTTGGTCAGCCTCAATGTCCACACTTGTTTCTCCGCCCTAGTTTGTGCTCACAGCCCTATTTTTTGGTTATATGCCCTGCCCTGAAAACAGCAATTTTGAAAAACTGGCTGGGAATAAACTGATCCCGAAAGTGCTTCCGTTCTCCCCGGGCTCCTGTCCTCTCAAGCCCTGGCTACCTTGGTTGCTCCCCTATGCTTTAAAGCAGTTCTTTCTTTAATTCAGTTTTCATCACCGTTCTTAGCCTGGCAGAGGAGGCTGGTATTACGCTACCCTGTCTTCGCTCACAGTGAAAGTCCTCCTACACATGATGATTTTTGACAGTGTACTTTATCACGAGGATCTAATCATCTTCTCTCCCTCCTCCTCCTCCTCTGTGTCTTTCTCCTACTCATCATCTTCTCTTCCTCCTCCTCTTCTTCCTCATCTTCCTCATCTTCCCTCCTGTGTCCTCATTTTCTTCTTCCCTTCCTCCTTTTTCTTCTTCTTCTCAAGTTGATATTAAACAAAAGAGCCTTCCTTATGATGTGTATTTCACAGAAATACATTCAATGATTCAAATCCATACTACTGAACCGTTTCTTGCCACAAGCCATTTCCTTTCATTTCCCTTGTAAAGTACATCCAGGTAAATCATCGGGAATAAAACTGTGCATCAAATACTCCCTGCTCAAGAACCTTTGATAGTTCCCTACACAAGTACAGTAAGCCCGAAAGCCTGTAATTTGGTGTTATATAATGAAATCTTTACATACACCTCCTCAAAATACCTGTTCCCAAGAGGCCTACTTCCTTTCTTTCTAATGAAAATGTATAGAAAATGTATAATAAACTATCAGCCATCTATTTCCCCCTGAAAATATTTACATCACAACATATTGTAGCTGTTACTACACACAGGTGAGCTGCCTGGGACTCTGAGAGCCAAAGTGGCTGCCGTGGGGCCCTGGGATTTCATCACGGCAGCATTACTAGAGCAGATGTCCTTGGAACTAATCACCTGCATTTCCTCCTCTTAAACTTGAGAAGCTGGGACTACTGTTCACCACTTCACGTCCACACCCTTTAATGTCTCTTCTGTATTCTTATTCAGAAAACAAGGATTCTGTCCGTAACAGGAAAAAATGAAAATTTAATAGAAGAAAAAGAAATGGGTCAAGAAGGAAATTTAGAAATGTGTTTAATTCTATTTTTCACTCATCAGTCTTTTCTATATCACTTAAAATAGAGTAGAAAACTATTAGACTTTGTTCTAGTTTGCTAATGCTGCAGAATGCAAAACACCAGAGATGGATAGGCTTTTATAAAAAGGGGGTTTATTTCACTACACAGTTACAGTCTTAAGGCCACAAAGCGTCCAAGGTAACACCTCAGCAATCGGGTACCTTCACCGGAGGATGGCCAATGGCATCTGGAAAACCTCTGCCAGCTAGGAAGGCAGCTGGAGTCTGCTCCAAAGCTCCGGCCTCAAAACGGCTTTCTCCCAGGATGTTCCTTTCCAGCAAGCTTGCTTCTCTTCAAAACATCACTCCCAGCTGCACTCAGTTAGTTCCCTCTCTCTGAGTCAGCTCATTTATATAGCTCCACCGATCAAGGCCCACCCCGAATGGGCGGGGCCATGCCTCCATGGGAACATCTCATCAGAATCATTACCCACAGCTGAGTGGGGCACATTCCAAGCAAATCCAACCATCACCAAAACGTCTCCTCACAAGACCACAAAGATAATGGCATTTGGGGGACACAATACATTCAAACTGGCACAGACTTATTCACAGTTCAGAACTTTACATATACAAAATTCTGCCTGAGTATATCTGAGGTTTCTCCTTAGCTATGAAATACAGACAGGAGAGAGGGCAGTATTAAAATTCAATTAAATGTGATGAGCTGAGAAGATTGCAGAGCAACTGTGCCAACACAAAAGCAAGATGCTATTGCTTCTTTTCTGACTCCATGATGGTGTCTTGTACACGAACACAAAGGACACTGTATTTTAAATGCTAACATGTTTGTCACTTCCTAAATATTAACAAATTGCTCAATTTAAAAATATTTGATGCACTTCATTTTCAATATCTGCCCCAAATCTGACTTAACCACTCTTTCCCCAGATTTTTATAAAAATATTCTCATTACTAATCAATGCTTAATATGTGGAAAGAGGAAAATTCCTCCAACCTTATGAAAGCTGCTACCTCCCAGATTCCTTGCTTACCTCTAATCACTGTGCTTTTTTTAAAATTATGCATTCTCTTCACTTAAATTATAAATATTTCTGCTTAGTGGTACATGCTCTTTGCATTGAAAGACCAAATATGCTTTACATTCAAAACAGGATATGCCATCATTTATTTAACTTGTTAGGCAACTGAATATTGACATTTTCAGTATTTTAATACTTCAATGAAAATGCTCATTCATATAACTGTATCCATATCTGAGTTTTTAATTTTAGGAAGAACGACCAAAACAATAATAAGCAACCATAACAGCTGCCATTTTTTTGATATGATATACCTGACCCTATGCAAAGCACTTTCACTCAGTCTTTACAACAGCCCACTGAGTTATTGCTTAGAGAGAGAGCATACGCTTAAAGAGAATTCTTTACTTAGAAGTCATATTTGCAGGCACATATCAAAGCTAGGACATGAAACTAGTCTACTGTGAAAGCCAATTTAACCACTCTATCTCCTATCTTTTCTCCCATAAGCGACCCCCCTAAGTCATCCAGATTTTCCTGGTCTTAGCTATTTAATGCAGAAAACTGCTCTACCATTTTGAACTGGGGGGTTATGAGGATTAAATGATATAATGACTGTGCATAGTCCTTGCAGAATATATTTAAGTTGGTATTTTTTTTCAAAAAACGATAAAATTCCTTAACTGTTAAATTCTAGATTTTACTTTGTTTTGTTTCTTTTCCTGGATGGCACTGCATAAATTTTTCTGGTTCCCTACACTTCCTTAGATCTAGACCTTGCTCAAATGAACTATTTGAGCATGACTTGTTGGATCAAAACCTCATGTGAGATTAAAGACTTACTTAACCGTCACTATCACCATGGCAGTCTCAACCTCACTGTGCCCGTTTGGATATATTATGTCTCCCAAGAAAAAGCCATGATGTGTTAATCCAATCTCATGGAATAGTGGGATCAGGTTGTTTCCATGAAGATGTGACCCACCCAACTGTGAGTGACACCTTTGGTTAGGGTGTGACCTCTGATTGAATGTTTCCATGGAGTTGTGGCCCCACCCACTCAGTGAGGGTCTTGATTAGTTCACTGGAGTCTTATAAATAAGCTCACAAACAGAAAGAACTATGAGAGCTGCAGCTTAGAAAAACCTTTTGAAGATGGCCATTGAAAGCTGACACTGACATTTTGGAGAACGCCATTTTGAAATGCAACTTGGCAGTAAGCAGATGCCAGCCATGTGCCTTCCTAGCTAACAGAGGTTTTCCAGATGCCAATGGCCTTTCTCCAGTGAAGGTATCCTATTGTTGATGCCTTACCTTGGACACTTTATGGCCTTAAGACTGTAACTTTGTAACCAAATAAACCCCCTTTATAAAAGCCAATCCATTTCTGGTATTTTGCATTCCAGCAGCATTAGCAAACCAGAACACTCGCTAAATTGCTGTGCAAATGGTGTCTGAGCCTAGTGTAACATTCTTATTATTGAAGATACTTCTAGAGTGAAAATAAAGGCATCTATATAGTGGAACTGGATTGCACCTATTAAATTCTTCTCTTAACTGAGATCAGGGAAAGGTCTGGTGGTTCATAAATGAATGCTTGTTTTCTTTTATACTTTGATGGACCTATAATGACCAACCCAGGATATTACCTAGGGAGGGTACTAAAGGAATGGGGAAGTTGCCAAAAGAAGCAAGAGTAATGAGGAAGATAAAATTTCACTGCTCTACAATTTTCTCTTTAGTCAGCCATGATAGTAAATCAGCACTATGACACCACCTTGGCACTGACTGATTACAGACGGAGTCAAACGGCAATAAGCCACTGTTGTTGATGAATAGGTGGAGCAGACACGGTCCAAAAGTGATGATTTCAATACGGCAGCTGGACTGAAGAACTTGATGAGTATCTTTTGCTAAATACATTCTAACTTATAAAATAATCACTCTCTTCTCAACATAGTTCAAAATGGGCAATTGTATCCTGCATGAAATGTTTCCTGAGTATGGTCAATCCCATTCTGCATATTACATATAAAAATGAGATGTTATTAATAATATTAATTAATTAATACATTAGCTGGTTTCCACAATTTTAAGCATAAATGTACACTCATACATTTCTGGATTGTATTTATTGATCTTATAATTATATATCCTGAAACTAAAGGTGGGGTATACTTAAAAAAAAAATCTATACAGACAAAAAAAAATATATTAAGGTTGATCAATGTATCCAAATAATACTGCCTTTTAATCTGAAAGAAAGAGTGAATAGTATTTCCTTTCTGGACTACTCATTAAAGAAATATTTGAATGGATAATCCACTGTTCAAAAATAACTAAGACTTCTCTTCACAAGGCAGAGAAGTTGCTGACAACCTTGGAAATTAAGGCACCTGTGTCAAATTACTTGTGTAATAAAATTTGCAATCAAACCAACATTACAGTGAGCACATGCTTATCTGGTTTTAGGCTTCCATTGCTTAGCTCTTCCCTACAAAATGTGCTATTTTGAGCTTCTAAATCATTTGTTAGACTAGATAACTTTGTGTATGCTTTCTTCGTAACCCCCCCCCACCCCAAAAAGAAAACCCAGTAAATATATTTTCAAAGTAGTAAAAGCTTAGTGGATAAGCTTACCAGATTTAATTTGTTCTGTTACTAAAACAAGCCATTGTTAATTATTACTGTTGTTGTTTGGGATCACAGATATTAGAGCTGACATAAACTTTAAGAGGTCACTTCACATTCTGGCAAACCAAGTATGTCCTTTCATTCAATGAAACATTTGGTGTCAAAGGCAGTACATGATATGTCCAAAGTCTCAGAACTACTGCAAGGTATATGAACTTGACCATCGTTCTTAGCACAAGAATTGTTCTGAAGTAACCCCTTGTCCTAAAAGGTCTAGTAACTTGCCGAATGGTGCCAGGATCACAAGTTTCCCCTCCTGATATGGATTTCCTGTCCTGGTTGAAAGTTTCCACCAGGTTATTTTGCAAAGAAAGCTAGGCCCTGGGCACCTATTATCAGTCAAAGGGAGGTCTAGAAGCAGGGGCATATTCGTTATCTTTCCAGGTGTAGATTTGGCCTTGCAGATCTGTTTTGGCATAACTGAAGGACCGAGGCTTGGTGCAATTCAAGCCATAGGGTGTGATCACAGGCATTTGCAGGCACACACAACTGCTAAACCAAAAGGCTCTACTGACACCAAGGTAACACTATGGCCTCAGTGAGTAACAAGCAAATCTGAAAGAGTGAATCACAGGGACAAGGATCCTAGAATTGGAATAGAAGGTAGAGGTTCAAGTGAAAACACAGGAACTATGGCACCAATGTTCTCCATTTGGTTAATAGTCACCAATAGAACAGAGTAAAAATGGAGTCATTCATTTTTTAATAATTATGCTAAAATTCCTTATGTTTAAGTGAAACACATGCTGAACATAAGCTCATCTTCCTTTAACAAAGATGCCTGGCATTCTGCAGCAACTAAGAGCCATCGTATTGCTCAATTACATCGTACTGCAGATGTACAAAAGAGGCAGTTAAGAGAGGGTTCCCGAAAAGAACACTGGATAAGCCAGCTCTTACCAGAAGATTTTTTTATTCACGTTTATTTCCTTCATTATGTTTTTCATTCTCTTTCTTCTCCCCTTCCTCTCTCCTGGCTCCCTCAAATTGTTTCTCAATCTTGTCATATACAAAACAACAACTGCAAAATATATATTTGGCAGTACATACTTTGCAAAGCAAATATTTTTACAAAGATGGTATATTTCACAAAGTACCACAGTGGAACAATTAATTCTACTTGATTCTACCATTTGTATAATTAGTCAATGTAATTATTTCAGCTAAAAGACTCTAAAAGAGAGCTCTTATTAGTCACATTTTGTAGATGAGGCAAGTAAGTTCAATGTGTTTAAGGAGCCCAGAAAATAACAAAGCTGTGACCAGAACTGAAACACAAATGCACACAATTAACAGCAGGCTGTATCAGTCCATCTCTGGTATAGCTACTCCTATGCTAGAAATGACTCTTGCAATAATATTGAGCCATAGATGGTTGTCCAGTTCTTGAGGAAGCTAGCTGGCTGGGTTGTAGCAGGATGACAAATCTATTTATTCATGAAAGAGAGTTTGGGGAAGCAAGTTTTTAAAAAGTAAGGAGACTGGCTATCTCTGCTTTCCTTTTGAGATCACCCAGTAGGGAATAATAAAACACATCTGGTCATTTAAATAATATCCAAAGAAGAATTAAGCCCACCGATAATTCATCTATTACAGTTAAACTATTTAGTCTGAAGAACAAACTTCAAAGATCACTGCAAAAGCAATTTGTAGAGGTTCTTTAGATGGGGGGGGGGCAACGAATGTAAAAATTGAAGGGAAAGAAAGGAAAACAAGGAAGAAGGAAGAGATATCCACATTAGAGGCTAACATTCTCTTTTGATCTGAACTTCTTCCCTCAAATCCTTCCCATCATCATCACAGTCAGGCTATCATCTATGTATGGGAACTCCCAGACTCCATTCTCTCATCTTCAGCCCACGATAAAAGTAAAATATCTCCTGCATTTATCAAACTGGCAAATATAATAAGATGTCTTTAAGTAGCAAGGAAGACCAAAGATCTCCTTGGCATTCTCTCTCTGTCTCCACACACACACACACACACACACACACACACACACACACACACACGTACATATATACATATTATATTTCAGCTTCCCAAAAATATCCTGAGTGATATGTGAACAACAAAATGACTGTGCCATTTGTGAAATGCATGGTTATGCCTTTTTTTTTTTTTGTTCCAAGCAATACTAATGTGCCCTTAGACACCACACGGTGCTTCCTTCTTAAGGCATTTAACTGTGAAATTATCATCCACAATACCATCATAAGAGAGGAATAAAGACAGATTACCTGGGGTTAAGAGGATGACTGACATAGTGATGAGTGAACATACAACTAAAATCACCAGCAGGGCAATAGCAATTCCCTTCCAGTTTCTCTGTGGAGGGCTGTTACTTCCCAGTTCCTACCGAGATAGAAAAAAAAAAGTTTCATAATTATACATGCTCCAAGAGAACTGTATTCATAAAGGAATGATTTAGTGCACCACACAATCACAGTATGAAAGCTGATTAGAATCCTTTTCCTCTTCAGCAGCTCATTTAATTATTCAAAGGTGCATATACTTAAAAGTGGCTATCTTTGGGGGAGGAATCTGATTCCCTAAAAGACAAGCTAGCAAAACTTTATGCCTGCTGTCCAAAATGTAGATGGTGTTAAAATGCATTGAGTATAAACAATAGGACAATAGTCAAAATACTCTGCAAAGTAATTATGGAGATAAAGGGTGCCCATTTACATTTATTCTTGCTACAATGGAACCTACAATAAAGATTTAAATACAAATGCTCCTGAAGTACTGTAGACTACATTTCTAACTGGAATGGGAGCAGAAAAAGATTAGAAATAAGAAAATAATTCAAAATGCCCCTCACAGCAGAGCACTGCACATTTGGCAACACAACAGGTCCCTGTTAAAAGGCAACCATGCTGCTCATAAAAATAAACAAGATGCTGTAACTAAATTAAATGAGTGCTTCTATAGCAATGGTTAATGGAGTTGTCTCCCTGGCAGTATGCAGGATATTGACAAGGAGATAAGATTGATGGGGAAGGATAAATTTGAGCAGCCCTCACAATACATGTAGTAAAGTTTTCCATTTTTCAGATGATCTGTTTTCTACTCTGTTGACTAAAAATGAGTGAGCACAGTTTGCCAAAGCAAAGCCCAGACTGCACTCGTTTGAAATGAATGCCAAATTAAAGTTTATAAAACTTGCAGCCTCCCTTTTTTACCTTCCTACCCCATCCTCAACCTCTTTTCATCCTCCCCCAACACAATCTTTTTCTTATTTTGAAATAACTAACTGATTTACAGACAAATAAAACAAAACATGGAGGTATCCAATTTAGTACAGGTGCACAAATCACTCAAGAAACAGAGAGCAGCCATGCTTTAAACAAAGAAAAACAGAATAGCAATCATTTAATAAATTATAAATGGATATCTGTGGCTCAAAGATGAAAGCATTGAAGCAAATTTTCATATTGTGACTTTGGCATTCAGTTCTGCCATAAACATGTTAATCTTAAAGAAATAGGACCTAATTTAAAAAAAGATGAAACCACAGAACTCAAGAAGAAACATAAGAAGAAACTATACACAGGAAGTTTTGTTGAGTGTTGTTTATCTATTTTTCCCTTTCTCAGATCAACTGCCTCAAGTTCATCTTTCACTCCGGTGTACCAAATCCAGTAGAAGGCAATTCCACTTCTTATTTTTAATGAAATAGCTCTTTCTCAAATAATGCTTATTATCCAATGTCTCTCTTCCTCTTTCATTTTGATTAGAATTTCCTTTTGTATCTTTCATAAAATCAAAACAGTGAGTCCCAGAAATGTCCCAGAATTAGCAGCTTTAGAATAACATATATCAATACCATCAATATTTGTCTTAGGACTAATAAATCCTTTTCTGGAATGCAATGTTCCTGTAAGTTTCTGGGTCAGTTCCCTTACTCAGAATGTGTGTGGTGTGACGACTGTTGATTTTTTATGGAAAGACCCTACATCATGACTGTTCAGGAGCCAGCAAGGCAGAATTGGAGAGTCATGCTGTAAATCAAAGTCAACAGTGGTCAGAAAGTTGTAGAATGCTTATCACAAGAACTAAGTGATGGGTGGAGGCAGGGGGCAGTAGTCAAATAGAAAAGTAGGTATCTGGGACAATAATTATAGACAAATTCATATTTATTAACTCTGAGGTAGGAGGGCCAGGTATTACTGCTTCAATTTGCAAGAAAAAAGAAAAAAATAATAGAAATTAAGCACTTATTGCTGAATTTTCAATCAAGTAATAGAAACAAGAATAAATTATAGTCACATCTATTGATTCTGACCTTATCTATTGATTCTTACTCAAGGCTAATTATTAGAGAAATCACTTCAGTTTTTGAGTATCATATATACACATAATGGCTACTAGACATTGTCTAACACAAAGCAATAACGGCCAAGATATATGTCTGCCATTGTACTGAGTACTTTATATTCATAATATCACTTAATCCTCATGATAATCTTGTGATATTATTTTGACAAAGTTGCAAGTGAACAAAATGGGATTTAGAGAGATTACTAACAAATCTATTTAACTCTTAACAAGTGGGAGACCTGTGAGTCCAGTTCATAAAGTCTGGCTACAGAGACAAAGCTCTTAACCACTACAATATGCTGCTTCAAAAAAAAAAAAACAAACATATTTCTAGAATGAATGCATATATCATCAATCAATGATTTGGGCCACTGCATGATAACAGTTGTACTTTAATAATTTCCATTTGAGAAAATACAAAAGTAATATAAAGCATCCTGAACTTAATAATGCTTTAAAATAAATTGATTTATTTTTTCTCAGAGACAGCAGACTGGGAAATATGCCCTTTAAAAATGGCAAAATACATGACTAAGAAATATTTTTCCACCTATAAAGTAATACATAGAAGAATTTGTGGTTCCACTAAAAATAGTCATCAATGCCCAAGGCATCTACACAACCTTGTGTTCAGGAACTGCTGACTTAATTAACTCCTATTATCTCTCTCCATCTCACCCATCTTACATTCTATTACCATATAAAGCATAGGTTTACTTACAGCATTCTATCGGCATTCTATCGTTTAAAGCCTTAAATGTCCCCACACTATCAAAAGGATCAAATGCAAATGTGTTAGTCTAGAATATCATTGTCTCAAGTCAAGCTACAGTTTGCTCAACCAGCATGCTCTCCTTTCAAGAAAGAACCCTGAACCCTAAACTTGTATGATTACTATTTCCCATACATATCTCACATGCTTCAGCCTCCCCATTGTTAATTTTACTCTATCCAATCCCTTTCATATGCATCCAATTATAGACACTGTAAATCATGCAAAAATCCTGCTCAAATGCCTCTTTCCTAGGGAGTACTTGTAATTATGCAAGTGAGATACAATGTTCCTTCCTCTTGGTGAAAAAAAAATGCCTAATGTGCTATGTACCAACAGATTTCAATCCAACTCTGTTATGTAATATCTATGTATTGAAAACATGTTTCTAAACGTTTCAGATTTTTTTATCTGAACAAATGGGATCATGATGATAATTTTTAAATAGCAGTATTAAGTCAGATAATTCATGCAAAACTCTTACCCAAGTGTGCCATGAAAGTTGACAGCAAAAGAACTTCCTGGAATGTTCTTCCACAATACACTTGAACAAATCACTGTTTCTCATCACGGAGGTCTCACTTTCATGCTTCTTCCTCAGAGAAACCTCTCCTGATCATTCTCTCTAAAATAACCTTTCTTGTTCATTTTGGTTCCCTCACTCAACTTTATTTTTCTTTATAGCATTATCACTTTCGAGTATATCAGATACCATATGTTACTACAAATCGACAAATCATGTCTATTATAATAAATGCTGATGTTTAAATGTTTATTTGTCTTGCATCTCGAGAATATAAGCTCCAAGCTGTTCATCTCATTCACTGCTAATCCCTAACTATTCAAACATTGGCACACACTAGGTGCACCAGAGATAATGCACAATGAATGGATGAGTTATGGCTGCTATGATAACAATGGTGATGGTGGTGGCAACAGTATTGGTGGTGATACTGAAAACCATTTATAAACACGCATAATATTCATGTTGAAGCTTTTAATGACTTAAAAGAAGAGACACATCTTAGACAGCTTTAGATTCCTTAGACCATTCTGGTTCTCTTAATAATTGCTTAGAAACTAATTGCTCAATTTATTAAGTGATGTAAATGGCGAATTGAAAGGTTAGAGTGCTACTGTGCCATTAGTTAAATACATGTGACACACATTGACAACAAACTTTTCAAATGTGGCTACTTGCTCACAATTAATTTGACTGCAATTACTCTTAGCCTCATTGATCAGATGCTTGGATTCCAAAGCACAGTTGCCAATATTCACATTGCCTCATTCTTCAATAACATCCTGCATAATAATTTCTACAGCTGGGGGAAGTGGTCTTAATCGATTTCGCTTTTCAGTGACTCCCTACCACTCAACACCAGGAGACAATCAACTGCACAGCCCAAGCCTGCAGAATAGGTATGATGCTGTGTAGCAGCCTGAGAAATGGAACACGTAACAAGCTTGCAACTGTGGCCATCTGGATGCTCTGGAGTCAGACCAGAATCTATGATGGGATATGATTCCCCATGAGAATGTTAGGGAGCCAAGAATGAATATTTAATAATTCATGTATGATGCTTTCAAAAATCAGTCCTCCAATGGGTGGAGGCATCAGCTGAAATACTTGTGTCCAATTTCAGGTGATATTCACTGCTGTGGTTGTCTAGAGACACATTTGTGTTAACAGACCAAACTAATCTGGACCTCTAACCTAGCATTTAAAGTTGTAGCTGCTGCTAATCAGGTTACTCATCTGCCCTCACAGAACAGTTTATTTTATAAGAGAAGACTGAACACTACACAGATAGTTTATCTAAGTCCAAATGCATTTTTATTTGTTTATGTGCAGAGAGAAAAATGCTGAAAATCAAAAGCAGAAAAAAGGCATGGTGTTTGTATCATTTCATTTGGCAAAATTAGGGACAAGGTTTAAACATCACATTCATTTTTCTTAAGAAGATTGTATAAGTGAAGGATACCAAAAATATTTAGGAATTTTATAAATAGTATTCCAATTATACTTTCCTTTAGAAAACCCCAAAGCATTCATTTGCTATGTGCACCATGAAAAGATATATAATCCCTTTATATTAAAATAATCTCAAAGTGTGCTAACATTTGGAGGAAGACACTAGGAAAAAAACTCATTGGCATGTTGGAGTTGGGTGTGCTGTAATAAAAATAGATATTCTTCAATCATGTGCCTACCTTTTCCAAAACACATGAAAGGTTATCTAAAATATCTTTAGTTCTGCTTGAAACAATGAACTTATATTTTTAGGCTTAAAGTATTAGCATTTATTACATTGATTCTCAGTTTGGTTCTCAATGCAATCACATCAAACATCCAATATCTCAATTCTTCACTTTTCCTTTACCCACCCTCTATACTTACTCTATTGCTTCAAAACCCTTCTGGTGTGCTTAAGCCTTTGCAAACAAAATCTCTCAATGTTTTAGGAAATAAATTCAATGAGGTTCTTCTGATTAAAAAATGGGGCAATACATTCTGTTCGTTCATTTTCTGTTAAAAAAAAAATCAAACATTTGAGTTGCTTAACATTTTCAACTATGAATAGATTGCAGAGGTCAGAAACAGGCCAGAGATATCTACAATGGATTAATCTGAAACTAACTTTAAGGATGCTGAAATACTTTAAAATTTCATGTATTGTTTCAAGATATTAGAGAAACAGTATTTTAGAGTTACATAGTTAAAAGACACCTGGAGAAACCTGCAACTTGATGCAACATTCTTTTCTAGCATACCTAAAAAATGTTTGGTCAGTTCTGAATTGAAAAACCTTGAGGTATGAGAACTCAACAGTTGGCCAATTCCCATTGAACAATTCCATTTAACAAATGTACTGGAGTATTTTTGGGTGTAAGAGCTTATACTAGGTGGCAGCTGGGAATACAGAGGAAAATAACACCTGCCCCAGTGAGTCAACTTTAATGAAGCTGTGCAGAAATGTCTCAACATGAACTCCTATAGTTTTTTCCACTACAGGCATTTCAGTGCTAGGAAAGTGGCAACTCAGCCTCCATTCTTAAACCAACCTGAGTTATGTTTTACCTAAAGGAACTGATTCCCAACTTCGGTTCCCAAGAGATGAATTGTGATACCAAAGTTTACTCCAATTTACAATATTATTTTTAAAATTCTGTATCTTTTACAAGTAAATTGTCATCAATCACTCTTTCAAAACCTTACTCAGAGAGTCTTTCTTAAGTGACTTGTTTTTCACGAGAATCCATTCATTTATGCTGTCTTATTTTTGGTGGGCAAGGCTTACCTACACACATATTTGCAGCTAACATTTTATGTGCTGATTATTGATGATCAAGGTAGAAAAAGTGGCTGCCTTATCTTCTAAACATTCTCCCCATATGCTTTAAGGACACTGTTGTCACTGTTTTCATGTAACACCTGCCACACCCAGGACACTTTAAAAAGGCAGACTTTCTTAAAATGAAATACAGAGCCCTCAGCATGATGTTTAGGCATCTTTAAGATAATCATTCTCACTTATCTGGTGGATCTATAAATATCCTTTCCCAAGCTACTGAATTTGAGGAGTATTACAGAGGTCTCTAAAGTAACGATTTCTTTAAAGGACACTGGTTGGCAGGTTTTTTGTTTGTTTTTTTGAGTATAACAGCAAATGGTAGACATACAGTCATTCGCATGTTTTTGCTCACACTGCTCAGTGGTTTTTAGACCAAGTAAACACTTCAGATGTATGCCATTCCCCCTTCCATCCAACTTGGAATGACTTGGAAGTTTTGTATCCTCCCTTCAGATTATGGGTTCTGTGAATCTACTGAGTCTCATGCTGCACTATGAATTCCTCACATTTTAAGCACAAGGTTTCTCTTCCTTCTGCATACAAGAGAAGTCCTTCCTACATTACAGTTTTTGTGGCTTTTAAACTTTTATATTTACAACTGCTTTAATTGTGGACTTTTAAATAAAATACTATTAGGTGACAAAACAACAGCAACAAAAAAAACTCTAATGGGGACTTTCTAACCACTGCTAGAACACAAGGCTAAATAAATAAAGGCAAACTGGGAAATCACAATATTTTGTTATGGGCAATGGGAGGGGTAGGGAATTACTGATTTCCTTATGTCGCTGTAAAAAAGCTTCGTTTGCACATTCAATCAACATTTCCTAAAAAAGGGTACTGGATATGGTGGGAGTGCATAGCCATACAAAATCTATTAAGAGAAAAGGAATAAGTAGATTTTTTTTAAAGTATGTGGCTAGAGTCTATAAAAATACACATTTAAATTATTTGAAAAGTTCAGTGAAGTGTACAGTTTTCCTTCTAGCAAAAAATAATAATTGACAAAATTTACAAAATGGAGAATAATAACCATAAAAGATATTGAGACAATTTTCAAGGAGCTCACAAAAGTGCAGGGCCAGATTTCGCCTCCAAGAAACAAATAATTACTGTACCATTTAAAATGTTTCAGAATGAACTGAAAGAAGGGGAAAAAAAAACCACTTTATATTAAGTGCCCATTGCCTTGATAGAATATCTGGAAGAGATAGCACAAAAATAAACTTCAAGCTCAATTTAAATCAGGAAATAATTGAGAATACACTAAATAAAATTTTAGCCAATGAAATGCAGTTTATTATAAAGAATAATTAACCATTATAAAATATTGCCCATTATTAGGAGATATAGTCATAGTTCCTACAACATATAATAAAGAATACTGATAAAGAAAATATGAATATGGAGACCATTTCTCAGATTCAATTTATAGTGCCTACTTTTTCTTAAAATTGCCCATAAACTCATACCATTCAGTTCCCGTGTTTATAATTGCTTCTCTGATGAGGGAATATATACTACGTGAAGTTCATACTTTTTGTAGGTGCTCACAAGTTACACATATTTTCAAATTATGCCTGTCATCACATTTCTTCCATTGACCGACTTGATGTGGTGCCTAAATCAGTGCTACTCAAACTGTGGGCCATGCACCAGCAGGATCAACATCACAGGGGAGCTTATGAAAAAGGCCAAGTGAGCATCATTTACTGCTATTTGCTTTATTTGTTTGTTTTATTTTGATTTAGTTTGGTTTGTTCACCCATCAATTTTTTATAGGACTAGGCAATTATGTCAATAGCAATTCAGCATTTATCATTGTCCAATAGTTATGACTGATGGTAAACCACTCCTAAAAGCATTGACGTTAAATTAGAAACAAAACAAAGATGACAGCCATCATCAATATATTTCTAGTGTGAGGATTTGGAGGTCTGCAATGGGGCAGAAGTATCTGTGACTCTGAAGATGTTTAGGATTCACAATCACAAGGAAAGCCATAAAACAGTTAATTCACAATAGCAACAGGTATATTAAATCAATTTAGAAAATGTTAGCATCCAAAGAAAGAAAAATAAAAAAAAAACTTTACTGCAGGACCTCTAAGATAAGGTGAAGTATGAAGACAATCATACTTCATACTGAATCCCTACTAAGGAAAAATTAATATGATGAAGTAGCCCATTCTCTAAAGAGTCATCAAAATTTTTAGGAAGATTCCAACAGAACTCTTTTTTCTTAAACTACAATGATCTTGAAGTTCATCTGGGAAAATAATCTTGCAAAAATAGAATAATTTTGAAAAAAATAAATAATCTGAGACACTAAAATGCAATAAAAATTCATGCTAATGAAAAGAGATTAGGAATGAAAATATATGTTAAAGAAAAATACACATATATACACATAGAGACAGAATTATTTGTATTTTCTCTGCATTTCTCCCTCTACCTTCTTCTTTAAGGAGGGAAACCTGGGCTTCCAAACAATACTTCAATGGGAAATGTCTTCGTGGCTTCCATGCTGCCAAATCAGAGAGCCAATTTATGCATCATCTTACACGACCTCTTAGCAGCATTCTACTCCATTAACCACTCAATCCTCCACAAAACTCTGTTCTTGGCTTCTGTGATGCCACTATTTCCCAGTTTTATTTCTCCATTTTCTTTACACTCCTTAGTCTTCCCTCTAAACATTGGAGTACTCCATGCCTTTGTCCTGACCCACCTCTTTTCTCTACCTGACAGCTGTTCATAATGATCTCATTCAACACTGCTTCATGTATTATTCACGTTTTCTATAGACTTTATTAATATTAAAAAGAAAATACACTAACAAGCTATTTTGAAAAGAAAGAAAAAAAATAAAATAAAAAGATTGTCCTCTATATGGACAGATAGTGAAAGGTATCACTATGTCCTTCAGACAGCCTACCTTCTCTTATATGTATAAAATTCTCCTTAGGCTTCCAGAAGATGGTGGATTAGGAGAGACAGGGAAAAAAGTATCTCCATGAAAAATACTAGATAAAAGACAGAAACTGATCCAGAACACCAGTTCTAGCAATGCACCAGCTGGACAAGGTCTGCTAAATTCACAGACACCGTGCACTTGGTGAAACCAGAAGTTGGCGTTCTGAAATGAGTGAGTGAGCCTGCAGGAAAGCCAGCAGCCATGTGACGGTATAGGGAAACTGGGGGTGGGTGTTTGGAGTCAGATTAGTTTCAAAAACCGAAAAGCGGTTGTGGACCCAGCAGCAAGAGCCGCACAGTGAAGCATGGCAGGAATTGCTTCCCCACAACCCATGGGCACACCTCAATATCTTGTGTGGACGATAGCCTCTTGCACACCTACAGCTAACTGTCCCAGAGCTAGGAAGGTGGAGGTGTGCAAAAAAGGGGAAATTAACATGCCCCATACAGCTATGCTTTCAGTGGGCTGGGAAGAAAATAGAATACTATCTAACACATTTTATGAAGCTAACATCATTCTAATACCAAAACCAGGCAAAGATACTACAAGAAAGGAAAACTACAGGCCAATCTCTCCAATGAATATAGATGCAAAAATTCTCAACAAAATACTTGCAAATCGAATCCAAAAACACATTAAAAAAATCATACACCATGAACAAGTGGGGTTCATTCCAGACATGCAAGGATGGTTCAACAAAAGAAAAATCAATGCATTACAACACATTAACAAATCAAAAAGGAAAAATCAAATGATAATCTCATAGATTCTGAAAAAGCATTTGACAAAATCCAGCATCCCTTGATAAAAACACTTCAAAAGGTAGGAATTGAAGGAAAGTTCCTCAATATGATAAAGAGCATATATGAAAAACTTTACTCAATGGCAAGAGACTGACAGCCTTCCCGCTAAGATCAGGAATGAGACAAGGATGCCCACTGTCACCACTGTTATTCAACATTGTGCTAGAAGTGCTAGCCAGGGAAATCTGGCTAGACAAAGAAATAAAAGGCATCCAAATTGGAAAGGAAGAAGTAAAACTGTCATTATTTGCAGATGATATAATCTTATATCTGGAAAACCCTGAGAAATCAATGACACAGCTACTAGAACTAATAAACAAATTTAGCAAAGCAGCAACATACAAGATTAATGCACATGAGTCAGTAATGTTTTTATACATTAGACATGACTGAAGTGAAGAGACACTCAAGAAAAAGATACCATTTCCAATAGCAACAACAACAAAAAAATCAAATACTTAGGAATAAACTTAACCAAAGATGTAGAAGACCTATTCAAAAAAAAAAAAACTACATAACTCTACTAAAAGAAATAGAAAGGGACCTAAAAAAACGGAAAAATATTCAGTGTTCATGGATAGGAAGGGTAAATGTCATTAAGATGTCAATTCTACCCAAACTCATCTGCAGATTCTATGCAATCCCTATCAAAATTCCAACAACCTACTTTGAAGACTTGGAAAAGCTAGTTATCAAATTTATTTGGAAAGGGAAGATGCCTCGAATTGCTAAAAACACTCTAAAAAAGAAAAATGAAGTGGGAGGACTTACCCTCCCTGACTTTGAAGCTCATTACAAAGCCACAGTAGTCAAAACATCATGGTACTGGCACAAAGATAGACATATTGATCAATGGAATTGAATTGAGAATTCGGAGATAGACCCCCAGATCTACAGTTGACTGATCTTTGATAAGGCCCCCAAAGCCACCAAACTAGGACAAGTCTTTTCAACACCTTGGGCTGGGAGAGTAGGATATCCATATCCCAAAGACTGAAAGAGGACCCTTACCTCACACCCTACACAAAAATTAACTCAAAATGGGTTAAAGACCTCAACATAAGAGACAGTACCAAAAATTCCCAGAAAATAATGTAGGGAAACATCTTCAAGACCTTGTATTAGGTGGTCACTTCCTAGACCTTACACCCAAAGCACAACCAACAAAAGAAAAAATAGATAAATGGGAACTCCACAAACTTAGAAGTTTTTGTACCTCAAAGGAATTTGTCAAAAAGGTGAAGAGGCAGCCAACTCAATGGGAAAAAAATTTTGGAAACCATGTATCTGATAAAAGACTGATATCTTGCATATATAAAGAAATCCTGCAAGTCAATGACATAGTACAGAGATCCCAATTATAAAATAGGCAAAAGATACGAAAAGACAGTTCTCTGAAGAGGAAATACAAATGGCCAAGAAACACATGAAAAAATGTTCAGCTTCACTAGCTATTAGAGAGATGCAAATTAAGACCACAATGAGATACCATCTCACACCAATTAGAATGGCTGCCATTAAACAAACAGGTAACTACAAATGCTGAAGAGGATGTGGAGAAATTGGAACTCTAATTCAATGTTGTGGGACTGTATAATGGTTCAGACACTCTGGAAGACAGTCTGGCAGTTCCTTAGAAAACTAGATATAGAGTTACCCTTCCATCCAGCAATCACACTCCTTGATACATACACTCCGGAAGATCTGAAAGCAGTGGCACAAACAGACATCTGCACGCCAATGTTCATAGCAGCATTATTCACAATTGCCAAGGGATGGAAACAACCCAAATGTCCTTCAACAGATGAGTGGATAAATAAAATGTGGTATATACACACGATGGAATACTACGCGGCAGTAAGAAGGAACGATCTCGTGAAACATATGACAACATGGATGAACCCTGAAGACATAATGCTGAGCGAAATAAGCCAGGCACAAAAAGAGAAATATTATATGCTACCACTAATGTGAACATTTAAAAATGTAAAATAAATGGTTTATAATGTAGAATGTAGGGGACCTGGTGATAGATAGCACTTAGTGAAGGGGGAGCGATAACCTAATAAGAACACATAAGTTATCATGGGTAAATTTAACGTTCTGGGAATGCGCAGGAATGACTATGGCTTGTTAATTTCTGGTGGGTATGGTAGGAACAAGTTCACAGAGATGTTGTTATCTTAGGCTATCTGTCTTTCTTATTCCTTTGCTGGATTATAGTCTGTATATTTTCTTGGGGTAGAGCAGGAACATGTTGGAAGTAATGTATTTATTTTAGGTTAGTTGTCTTTTCCTTATTCCCTAGTTTTGCTTTGTTGAAATGTTTTCTATTGTATTTTTTTTATATAGGTAATAGTTAATTAAAAAGAAATAATGAAAAAACTATGCAGAACCCTCCTGAGGAGCTGGAGGAAAATGCAGAGAACACATGTTGGGATCCCCCACCTGGATGGTTGCTGATGTGCTCACAAACATTGAGGACTGGCGGTTTGATGTGCTGTACCTTCTATCATGGAAATTGCCCTTGGGAAGCCTGTTACTGCAAAGGAGAGGCTAGGCCTGCTTATAATTGTGCCTAAGATTCTCCCCCTGAATGACTCTGTTGCTCAGATGTGGCCCTCTCTCTCTAGCTAAGTCAACTTGGTAGGTGAAATCGCTACCCTCCCCTCTACGTGGGATCTGATACACAGGTGTGCAAATATCCCTGGCAATGTGGAATACGACTCCTGGGGAGGAATCTAGACTCAGCATTGTGGGATGGAGAACATCTTCTTGACCTAAAGAGGGATGTGAAATGAAATGAAATGAAATGAAATAAAGTTTAAGTGGCTGACAGATTCCAAAAGGAGCCGAGAGGTCACTCTGCTGAGAACTCTTACATACAATATAGATAACTCTTTTTAGGTTCTAATGAATTGGAATAGCTAGTAGTAAATACCTGAAACTATCAAACTACAACCCACTAGCCTTGAATCTTGAAGACGACTGTATAATAATGGAGCTTACAAGGGGTGACAATGTGATTATGAAAGCCTTGTAGATCACACTCTCCTTTATCCTGTATATGGATGGATGAGCAGAAAAATGAGGGCAAAGAAAAACTAAAGGAAAAATAGGGCAGTGGGGGGACAATTTGGGTATTCCGTTTTTACTCTTTTTTTTTTTATTCTTAGTTTCACTTTTTCTGGTACAAGGAAAATGTAAAAATAGATCGGGGTGATGAATGAACAACTATATGATGGCAATGTGATCAATGGATTATATACTTTGGATGATTGTATGGTATGTGAATAAATCTTAATTTAAAAAAGGAAAAAAAATTCTCCTTAGACATCATCAGCAGTTACTTCTCAGTGTCTCCTGCTTCTTAAAATTGTCCATTAGACTCATGGCCATTCACAGTTTGATTTTTTCTTTTCCTGCTTCTGAAAAGTGAGAACTCCATGCAAGCAGAGTGCATATTTTGATCAAAGGTCTTGCATTTTTCAAAACTGGGTGTCTTAGCAGGTTGCTTCTATCAAGCTATTTAAATAGCTACTTCCGTCAGTATAGTCCATGGATCAGCAGTGTCAGCATCATGTGAAAGTAGGTAGGAGATTACAAATTATTGAGCCCCTCCCAAGAACTTCTGAATCTGTAGGGTGGGCCCCACAAAACTCTTTTAACAAGTTTTCCAGGTGATTCCGCTGCAAGCTAAAGTTTAAGAAACATTTCCCTGTCAGTGCTAAACAAAGTATTGTCAAGATCACCTCTGAGTTTCTCATAAATACAAATTATCAGGCACCACCCCAGACCTACTGAGTTCCTGGGGCAGGGCTCAGCAATCTTTGTTTCAGCAAGTTCTCTAAATGATTCCTGTGCACACTAATGTTTAAGAAGCTCTGCCCTAAATATTTAAAAGTCTTCTAATGATACAGTTCTGGAACTGCTAAAATGATCCATCTCAGTCTGAGAGGAATTTGGTAAAAGTATTTGGGTTTAGTGGCTTGAAGTCAGCATTTTTGTTTTTTCATTTTTATTGAGATTGTTCAGATACCATACAATTATCCAAAGATCCAAAGTGTACAATCACTTTTCCCTGGGTACCCTCATACAGCTGTACATCCATCACACATAATTTTTGTTCAATTTTTAGAAACTTTTCATTACTCCAGACAAGAAATCAAGTGAAAGATGAAAAAAGAAAAAAAGAAAAGGAAACTCTAATCCTCCTCTATCCCTAACCAACCCCCCTCAATTGTTGACTTGTAGTATTGATATAGTACATTTGTCACTGTTTATGAAAAAATATTGAAATACTACTAACTGTAGCATATAGTTTGTAACAGGTAAATAGTTCTTCCTATATGCCCCTCTATTATTAACTTCTAATTGTATTGTCATACATTTGTTCTGGTTCATGGAAGTGATTTCTAGTATTTGTACAGTTGATCATGGACATTGCCCATACATTCCATCCCAAGTAAATAATCGATGGTTTTCTGCATGGTCATACATTTATGTGTTCACCACCTTCACCACTATCTATATAAGAGCATCCACATTTCTTCCATAAGGCAGGAGGGAGAGTCAAAGAAGGTAGAGAGGCAAAAGAAAGAGGAAAAAAAAATGACAGCTAGGAAGCCGCAAAAGGAAAAATAACCTTAAATCAAAGTAGAATAAAGAATCAGACAATACCACCAATGTCAAGTGTCTAACATGCCTCCCCTATCCCCCCCTCTTATCTGCATTCACCTTGGTATATCACCTTTATTACATTAAAGGAAGCATAATACAATGATTCTATTAGTTACAGTCTCTAGTTTATGTTGATTGCATCCCTCCCCCAATGCCTCCCCATTTTTAACACCTTGCAAGGTTGACATTTGCTTGTTCTCCCTCGTAAAACAACATATTTGTACATTTTATCACAATTGTTGAATACTCTAGATTTCACCAAGTTACACAGTCCCAGTCTTTATCTTTCCTCCTTTCTTGTGGTGTCTCACATGCTCCCCACCTTCCTCTCTCAACCGTATTCATAGTTACCTTTGTTCAGTGTACTTACATTGTTGTGCTACCATCTCCCCAAATTGTGTTCCAAACCACGCACTCCTGTCTTCTATCACACTGTATTGCTCCCTTTAGTATTTCCTGTAGGACAGGTGTCTTGTTCACAAAGTCTCTCATTGTCTGTTTGTCAGAAAATATTTTGAGCTCTCCCTCATATTTGAAGGACAGCTTTGCTGGATACAGGATTCTTGGTTGGCGGTTTTTCTCTTTCAGTATCTTAAATATATCACACCACTTCCTTCTTGCCTCCATGGTTTCTGCTGAGAGATCCGCACATAGTCTTATGAAGCTTCCTTTTTATGTAATGGATCGCTTTTCTCTTGCTGCTTTCAGGATTCTCTCTTTGTCTTTGACATTTGATAATCTGATTATTAAGTGTCTTGGCGCAGGCCTATTCAGATCTCTTCTGTTTGGAGTATGCTGCGCTTCTTGGATCTGTAATTTTATGTCTTTCATAAGAGATGGGAAATTTTCATTAATTATTTCCTCTATTATTGCTTCTGCCCCCTTTCCCTTCTCTTCTCCTTCTGGGACACCAATGATACATACATTATTGTACTTTGTTTCATCCTTGAGTTCCCAGAGACGTTGATCATATTTTTTCATTCTTTTCTCCATCTGCTCCTTTGCGTGTAGGCTTTCAGGTGTTTTGTTCTCCAGTTCCTGAGTGTTTTCTTCTGCCTCTTGAGATCTGCTGTTGTATGTTTCCATTGTGTCTTTCATCTCTTGTGTTGTGCCTTTCATTTCCATAGATTCTACTAGTTGTTTTTTTGAACTTTTGATTTCTGCTGTATACATGCCCAGTGCTTCCTTTACATCCTCTATCTCTTTTGCAATATCTTCTCTAAACTTTTTGAACTGATTTAGCATTAGTTGTTTAAATTCCTGTATCTCAGTTGAAGTGTACCTTTGTTCCTTTGACTGGGCCATAACTTTGTTTTTCTTAGTGTAGGTTGTAATTTTCTGTTGTCTAGGCATGGTTTCCTTGGTTATCCAAATCAGGTTTTCCCAGACCAGACCAGGCTCAGGTCCCAGAGGGAAGAAATATTCAGTATCTGGTTTCCCTGAGGGTGTGTCTTAGAAAATTGCTCCACCCTTTGATGCCTCAGGTCACTGTGCTTTTCTGCCCAGCAGGTGATGCCTGTTAGTCTATAATTCTTGACTGGTGTGAGGAGGTATGGCTGTGTTCCCCCAGGCTCTGGGGTCTGGTTCTGAATGGAAAGGGCCCCACCCCTTTCCTCCTAGAGAAGACAGACCCCTCAGGTGGAGGTCATTAGCATTTCAATGGTCTCTCTCTCTGCTTGTGCTGTCTCCACCCTTCTCAGAGTCACAGCCCTGGAAACTGAAAATGACTGGGGCTTTCTCCACTGAGCCAAAAAAGAAACAGATAGTCCCCTTCAGACCCAGTCCAAGGCGACCCTCTGGCTCTCCCAGGTCAGTCGTCACCCAAAGCCTCTGTCTGTTTTTTTGGGGATGCGTACCTGTAGTGAGCAGTTCACACTCGCTACTTAAAACCCCAGTTGGAGCTCAGCTGAGCTATATTTGCTTGCTGGGAGGGAGCTTCTCTCTGGCACCACGAGGCTTTGCAGCTCGGGCTATGGGGGAGGGGGGTCTCCCGACCTGGTTCCACAGGTTTTACTTACAGATTTTATGCTGTGTTGTCGGGCATTCCTCCCAATTCAGGTTGGTGTATGATGAGTGGATGGTCTCGTTTGTCCCCCCACAGTTATTCTGGATTATTTACTAGTTGTTTCTGGTTTTTTGTAGTTGTTCCAGGGGGACTACTTAGCTTCCACTCCTCTCTATGCCGCCATCTTGCCCGAGTCCAGCATCTGGGTTTTAAGCTCCTATCTGTCCAATTAGCAGCTCTGTTACCTGTGTAATGGACCTAATATGTCTAAAGATAGTTGTAAACCTAACTAGTAGTGCCTGAGACATGATGGTGTTTCATTACCTTCTCTATACTTGACTGCTGTTCCAAATCAGGGTTACATCTCAACTGAGTTCCATCAGATCAGAGACCATTTTATATTCATTTTTTGTATCCCACCTTCTAGTAGAGCCCATAGTAAGTGTTCACAAAATAATTTGACTGCAGCACTATGCTCACCTTTGGGCTTTAGGAGTTAAGAACTGGGTCACTTAATCTTCAGGGATGCATCTCAGGGAAGGCCCTGGGGATGCCTAACAACTAACTTCATCTGAAATCTAAAGAGAAAAGACATCCTAGGGGTGCAGCTGTCCCGTAGAACCAGGCTGCATGTGGCTTAAAGAACACTAAAAGAATATCAATGATCTACAAACTAGACTGACAACCCTAAATCTGGGGTTTCTTTAGATAGTAATTCATGCTTAAGAGGTTAGGCTAACAAGCTAGACAATCATCTAAGAGCTAGATTTCAAGAGATGAGCAAACTAAAGAACACAATCTGCTAAGGCTGCCCAAAGTTCCAGTATTTTAAAAAACTGACCTCTTGCCTATGAAGTATGGCAGAGATTCTGGTCATTTCTCCTTGAATCCTCAATGTCTATCATGGTTTTTGGTACAGGATGAAATCACTGTATTTATTGAATAGAGGAATATAACTAACCAAGAAACAAATTTTTGGCTTTATGGAATGTTTAATCTTTACTTTTACCTGGAAGTTATTTTCAATTCTTAATTTTAAATATTCTTTTAAAATTAATTTTATATCAAGATGTGATATAAAACTAACCTGACAACATGGTATCTAAAGTACTACAGAATATTCACAGTAGAGAGTTAGAAAATAGTGAATATACTACCCTAATCTGCACATATTAATGATTAATTGTATGATTTAAGATTAATCTTTTATCTTCTTAGACTTCAACAGAAAGAGCAGTACATGCCCAAATTATGCCACTGGGTATTTTCTGATGCTGCAATCACATCAGAAAACCCATCCTTGATTTTCTACCTACTAGATACATCAAAGCTCCTCTTTGCCCATACATAGGATAGAGGTGACATTACCCACTTGCATACAATTTTTATAAACTTTAAAAGAAATGATGTAAATGAAAACACTTTACAAACTGCTTATGCTATGTAAATTTTGGTTTTGCAACCATGTCTCAGAAATTTGAAGAAAAAAAAAATCTATACATTATTGTTGATGAGGATTAGCCATAGTTGAATTAGGCAAAAGCAGTTCTTTTTAAATGAACAGTTTTAAGATTTCTGTAAACTCTTAATGAACATACATATTTTTTGAGGCCTAAGTAGTACTTCAACCTATTGCTAAGGTAGATATCAATATATTTTGGATGGATGGATAGAAGAAAAGAAGGAAGGAAAGGAGGGAGGGAGGGAGGGATGGAGTAAGCAAGGTCTTCAGATGAGTCACTGCCCTAAATAAATGACAGTGTAGATGGGAAGATTAATAGTTCATTAAACATTATAAGAACAATACAGAAAAAAGTATTTTAAAAATATTCAAAATCATGGCATAAGATGAGAGATGTGACAGGAATCCAGAGAAAAGAGAAAACCCTATTGCTATTAAATATTAGATATCCTAAAGACTAAATTAATTTGACCCTTCAGTCAAAGAAGACTCCAATAAGGAAGCATGGGCTTACATGCAAAAGTCAGAAGACTACCCCAAGCTGAGGGAACCTCCATTCACCGTTATTTCTACAGGTCAAACAAGGCGAGTTTCATGTGTTTCCTTTTCTAGTGGCTAAAGGTTGTAATTGCACAGGAGTCAAGATTCCAAACAAGGTTAAGAAAATAGTAAAACCGATGGCAAAGTACGACTGCTTGAAAAGCAGCTTCAAGCTAAGTTCAAAACTGGCATCGTTAATTTGCCTTTCATAACATAGCTGACTTTCAGATGCGGTAAGCATCTGCGGAGAGATCTGGCAATCCTCCAGACTTCAGCATGTTAACTAACTCTACTTCACATCACCACCTCCAAGGCCAAAAACCTTCCTGGTGGTATGGCACTGAGTCTCTATTGGAGCTCCCTCACTTTCCTAGAGAGAAAAAGCTGGTGGCTGAAAATTATTCATCTCTTTTAGTAGAAATACCTTTCGGGGTCACAAAAGTTGAAACTGATGTTGAAATAGAAATATGTGATACAGCTCAAAACTTAATTTTTCCCCACTTTTACTTATCATTAATTTTGAAAAAAATCAAAGGAATATCAAATATAAAAACTTAGAAAATTAAGCATTCACTCCACAATGAAAAATTTCATTTCTGCCTTTTAAATAGTAGCAATGAAAGTATAGTTACAATTCTATAAAGTTTAAAAATCACAAGTGCATAGGAAAATATCTTTCTAATTCCTTCGATAGATACAGAAATTTAATATTATAATCTTAAGAAAAGGAGCTGTAGCTTAGACGTCACTTTTAACACATTTTTTGTTCAGAAGAAGAAAAAAAGAAATTAATAAAATGGTGCAGAACAGGAACTAAATGTACTTTTAATTATTTTTATTGCTTTTGCCAATAAAAATGTTAATAAGTACCATACAGGTATTTAAAAAGGAAATAAAGAAAAAATTCTATTACTGTATTTCACCTGTGGTGAACAAAATACCTATGTTCCTTTTAATTAGAAATGAAGTTAAGAATGTGCATTTGTTTTAAATTTTCTTCTACCCTGTGTTCTGTTTTAATAACAATTTCTAATACTGATCGGTACTATACACATACACTATAAATTAAGAGAAATGCAGTTAACAGAGATTTGTATCTTTCATTTAAATACACAGTAAGGTAATGTTCTGGCTATTTTTCAGAAACTCCATGGACCAGGAATAATTTAATGAACCCAAGGTAAGTTATACTTTATCTGCATAAATCATGTATCATGCTTCATTTGTGCTCTGCTTAAAGCAGGACCTCTCAGGCTGAAATTTTTGTATTTTTGAGTAAGGCAATTATTCGCCTCAAAGCCAGTCAATGTTTCTATTCATCTGCTGAAGGGAGCCTTTTTCCCTTAGTCTTTCTGAATAGAGCAGCCAGTATCCTCAGCAGTCACGGGAATGCCCGTTCAGTACTGCCCTTTAAAGATATACCATTCCTATACACTTTCAGAAGAGGTTTGCTGTAAAAGTGCATTTTGCCTGAAATATTTGATGATGGATAGTTTTAATCTAAATTAGAGTTTCTTTTGTTTTGCAATTCTTATATTTTCATTCTCCAAGAGAAGGGAACAGGATTTGTGGACATGTTTGCATGGTGTGGGGGAGGGGGTGACAACCCACCTGCCAGGAATAAACAGCTTTAGTCTCCTATAAAATCATCACTGCTTTGGCCACAAGATAAGCATTGATTCCTTGGGGGTGATATCTGTTAGCATTACAAAAGCACTCTGATCATTGGGGGATATTTAATACTTGTCTCAACCAAAATCCCTAGGTAGAAGGGTCTCAGTAGTAACAACTGATAAGCTTACCGATATGGCCTCAGCCATTTTCATTCTGTTATGCCTTTCAGCCCAAATTTTGAAGACAATGTTAAAGCAGTTCTTCAAAAAAGTAGGGCTGTCAATATCATTTTGGAACCTTCTCCTCAACCCCAACCCCCACCCCCCAAAGAAAAGAAAGACAAAAAGAAAGAGAGAAGAAAACAAAACAATAGCAATTACCTTTCCAGTTATAAATTTGCAAAAGCTAATCCAAAAGTAAACAAAATCTATCTACTAGAATATGAAATCCCTGCTGGCTGGATCTTGTCTCTTTTGTTCATTGTATCCACAGTGCTAATATTATTTGATGCCCAGTAAAGTCTCGATGTATATATGTTAAATAAAATCATCTCAAAAATCAGAAGAATATTTCTTTCCCAGGTCAACCTACTCATCAAAGCTAATTATCTCCCTCAAAGTACGCCCACCAAAATCGCGATAACCCTTTGCACCTCAGGTTAGAAGCCGTCTTTCCAGAGTATCGAATGATACCTTCAAGGCTGCAGAAGGCCCCCAAATGTCTTCTCCCAGCACCTTGGCTTACCCTTATGGTAGCACTTATGGAGGGACATGGATTGTCCAGTTTCATGTGCCTTATCCACTAGTCTCTAACCCTAACCCAAACCCTAACCCTAACTCTAACCCTAACCTAGGGGAATGGCACTGAGTGAGATATATCTTTTATCAATAAATATTTATTGGATAGTGTGGGAATACCTGGCATAGAATTAACCCTAATAGATTAATTGCAATGCTAGTTCAACAAAAGTGGAGATTTACAGAGGCCCACTAGATTTAGAATCTAGTGATCAGGTATGAACTTTGGAAAGATCATTCAGGGTATATGATCCTACCGTGACTGCCTTTCTTGGTCTCTCTCTCCCTCTCTTTCTTTTTCTTAAACCAGCTCTGAATTCCCATTCTTCCCTGTCTTCTCCATGTAATGGTACATTCTTTTAACACTGCACTATGTAAAGAAGAGCCACAATTTCTGAACAGCTGAACATAATTGCCTTTATTCTTTCCTTTATCATAACCTTGTCTCCACTGCATGGTATACCAAGAATGAGCTAAAAAAGAAGTGAAGAATAAAAGAAAGCACAATTCCCTCTTAAAGAACTGAAGCATGAGAAACAGGTCTCAACCTATGGAGAAAGAGACTGCCTATATTCTGATGACATTAATGTTACCAAGAAAGCAACACAGCAATCAGAAGATGGTAATCCAGCACTGCCCATCCAGTTCTTGACAACTCTGATTCTGTTGAAACATAATTCCCTTTTGAAGAAATAAATGCATAAGGAAACATTAGGTCCAGACTATTAAACACCTGAATCATAAAACTGATTTGCCTTACTCTGATTTCATGCATATCATGCAACTTCTAAGATATTATTTTAGCTTGCATTAAAAAAAACTACCAATAAGGACAGAAAGGCCAAATATTCCAAGACAACTTAAAACCAATTCTGCTCAATCTCTTCCAAAAAAATGAACATTCCCCAACTCATTCTAAGAGGGTAACATCATCCTAATATCAAGTCCAGATAAAGACACAAGAAAAGGAAATTATATACCAATATCCCTTACGAACTTACATTTTAAAATCCTCAAAATACTAGCAAACCAAATCCAATGGCACATTAAAATAATTACACACTGTGATCAAATGGTGTATTTCCCAGGTATGCAAGGGTCCTTCTAAGAGATCATTGTCTAACACAAGGTCCCAAAGATGCTTCTCTGTGTTTTCTTCTGGGAGTTTTATAGTTTTGGTCCTTATATTTAGGTCTTTGGTACATTTTGAGTTAATTTTTGTATATGGTGTGAGGTAGAGCCATTTTTTTTCTATACGGATATCTAGTTTTCCCAGCACCATTTGTTGAAGAGATTATTATTCCCTCATTGAGCGGATTTGGCACTCTTGCCAAATATCAGCTGTCCATATATGTGAAGGATTATTTCTGAACTCTCAATCTGATTGCACTGGTCTATATGGCTGTCCTTCTGTCAGTAACATGCTGTTTTGTTTCTGTAGCTTTATAATAATTTTAAAATTTCAGATGTTTGAGACCTTCAACTTCATTCTTCTTTTTCAGGATTGATTTTGCTATTCAGAGCCCCTTACACTTCTATATAAATTTGATGATTGGCTTTTCTATTTCTGAAAAGAAATTGCTGAACCATCATTTGGGTGTGTTGACTCTGTTTTTTTATCCTCTATTTTATTTCTCTCCCCTCTTCTCTTCGTTATTTACTTCTTTCTGATTGCTTTGGGTTTAGTTTGTTCTTCTTTTTCTCAGTCCTCCAATTTTGAGTTTATGTCTCTTATTTGAGATCCTTCTTTTTTTATTGTAAGCATTTAGAGCTATAAATTTCCCTCTCAGCACTGCATTTGCTGTATCCCATAAGTTATGGTATGCGGTTTTGTTGTTGTTGTTATTCACTTCCATATATTTTCCAATTTCCCTTGTGATTTCTTCAGTGACCTATTGGTTGTTTAAGAGTGTGTTAAACACTCTTAATTTCCACACATTTGTGACCTAATACATGATCTAGCCTGGAGAATGAACTATGTGCACTAGAGAAGAATGTGTCTTTTACTGCTGTTGGGTGAAGTATTCTATATGTGTCTGTTAGGTCTAGTTGGTTTCGAGTATTGTTCAAGTCTTCCATTTCCTTATTGATCTTCTGTCTAGATGGTCTATTCATTATTGAAACTGGTATATGAATTCTCCTACTATGAACATAGAGTAATCCATTTCTCCCTTCAAATGTATAAATATTTGCTTTGTATATTTGTGGGCTCTTCTGTTAGGGAAGTGTGCATGTAAATGTATACTTGTACTATCATCTTGATGAACTGACTCCTATTATCAGTATACAGTCCATTTTATCTGACACTATTATAGCTACCCCAGGTCTCCTTATTCTTCGTATGTCTATTTTTTTCCATCTGTTCACTTTAAACCTACTTACACATTTGAATTTAAGGTGAGTCTCTTGTAAACAGCAGATAGTTGGGCCATGCTTTTTTTTCCCAATCCATTCTGTCAGTCTCTGCGTTTTCAGTGTTGTGTTTATACTTAAAGAAATGATTGATAATGCAGAGCTTTCTGCCATTTTTCTCTTTCATCTTTGTAAGTCATACTTTTTTTATCTATCAAATGCCTACTTTCATATTTATTTGATTTTTTTGTAGTATACCATTTTGAGGCCCTTCTCACTTCTTTCTGTATATATTTTCCATATATTTTCTTTGTGGTTCCATGGAGCCTACATTTTACAGCCTAATTCTATAACAATCATTTTTATTTGGCACCAACTTAACTTCAATAGCACATACATTGAGTCCTTCAACTTCATTCTTCTTTTTCAGGATTGATTTTGCTATTCAAGGCCCCTTACACTTCTATATACATACACTCTTCTTATACCTCTCCATCACTCTACCTTTCTGTTTTACTTGTTACAAATTATATCTCTGTACAATGTAAATCCAAAACCACAGATTTACCATTACTTTTTATGCATTGCATTTTAGAAACTGTGAGAAGAAAAAGTGGAGTTACATACAATAAAAATACAATAGTACTGGCATTTATATAATCACCTATACAGTTATCTTTACTGGAGGTCTTTATTTCCTTATGCCACTTTCATCCACTATCTAGAGTCCTTTCCTTTCATTCTGAAGAACTCCCTTTAGTAATGGTTATAGGGCAGATCTGGTGGTAATGATCTCCCCCAGCTTTTATTTATATGGAAATATCTTAATATCTCCCTCATTTTGAAAGACAGTCTTGCCAGATATAAAATTCTTGGATGACAAGTGTTTTCTTTTAGCACTTTAAATATTTTGTCACACTGTCCACTTTCTTCCAGTTTCTTTCTAAGTAGAAACTGGAACTTAGTCTTATTGATCCCCCCTTATACATAGCCCACTGTTTTTCTTTTGCAGCTTTCAGAACTCTCTTGCTACATAAAAGTTTGAATACTATGTGTCTGGATGTGGTTCTCTTCGAGTTGATACTTTTTGGAGTTAACTGGTGTTCCTGAATGTGCAAATTTATGTCTTTCCTTAAATGTGGGAAGTTGCCTACCATTATTTCTCTGGATATTCCTTTTGTCCCTTTCTCCCTTTCTTCTCTTTCTGTGAATTCCATAATGCATATACTGGTATGCTTGATGGTATCTCACAGGTCTCTTCTGTTTTTATTTTTTTTAATTCTGTCTTCTTTCTGCTCCTAAGTTTGCATCATTTCAATGGTCTTAAAGTTCAATGATTCTTCTTATTCAAGCTCCAATCTGCTGCTGAAACCCTCTAGAGAATTTGGTGTTCAACTCCAGTATCTCTGTTTGGATCCTTTTTAAAATTTCTATCTATTTAGAGTCTCATATTGTTCATTCAGTTTTCCTCATACACTTTAGTTCTTTCTCTCTATGATTTCCTCATTTCCTTGAGCATATTGAGGATTTTTTTTTTTTAAATCTTCATCCAGTATGCCCAAAATCTGCCTTTCTTAATTGATTTTCTGGTTTTATATAGTTTTCCCTTGTATGGGCCATCACTTACTGTTTATCTTGTAATCTTTTGTTGCACACTGTACACTTTAATATGTTAACTGTTAACTCTGGAGATTCATCCCTGAGCTTTCTAATCCAAAATTTGTATCCAGAAACTGAGATGAGAGAGATATCCTTTAGTGCCAGGTGCTCACAAAAATGAGAAAACAATGGAAATACATCTCTGACACCCTCTGCAAACTGGCTCTGCTTTGGCTGATGGTCTACCTCAGAGTTAATCCCCTGATAAAGAATATCAGCCTCAGGCTAATATGAAGCACAGGGCCCTCTCTGTCTCATCTGAGCCCAAGTCTTGACCTGGGCGTGTGCTCTTGTGGCCTTAGAAATTCCCCCATATACAGAAATTTGAATGCCTCCTTTATTCCCTATGACATGGACTTTCTCCCCTTCCTGGGTGCTATATTTATGACCTTTGTCCTTTGTCCTTTGTCCTAGGCCGCTTTTATTTAACTGTTTCTTACACTGCTTTCCGTGTCCACAACTGCTTCTACCTGCAAGGCAAGTCCTGGGAGGGCGAGCCAGAGATGACTGTCCAACTCTTTCAGGCTGCCACCCGACAGACTGGCCCTGACATGCGGGCACCCTACTGTATGCATCGGGGTTGCTCTGCTCCCTCTGGGACAGGACCAGGATGCCACAACTGGAGAGCAGGCTTGCCCCACTTAGTACAGCACAAAGTGGAGCAGAGATCAGCAAGGGCAGCACAAGCTTCTCCTACTATTTTTTAAAGCTGTGTTTTCTTGATTTGGCACTTGCCCAATTACTGTAACCCTTTAACTGTTCTCCAGAGCCTGAGAAAGGTGTCTCTGTCAGTTTTTGCTACTTGTTCAAAGATTCCAGGGAGGAACAGTAGCCTGGGGCATGTTACACCACCATCCTAACAGAATGGAAATCAGAAGGACAGTTTGTATTTAGTTTCTAGTCCCCCTTGCTAATATTTATTGGAAAAGTTTGAAGAATGCTGCTCTAAAATAAAACCAAAAGAGTCTAAGCTGTGCATTATAGATAAAATAACTGAAAGAAAGTATGATTGGTTCTATATTTAGTGATTTGATTTTATACAGATATGAAGTCTACTATGGGAATGGTGTTCACAAGAAGGATTCATTTCTGTGGTGTTAAACGTTAGATGAATAAAAGCTTAAAGTGCTCTAAAAAATGTGGACTAGTCACCAGACACAGTGATGACAGGTTATATATGTGGCATTATTCATATAGACAAAACCTTTCTCCAGAAACCTTTTAGAACAGGTCCTGATACTGCTTTACTTGGCTGGTAAGGAAGCAAATGTAAGTCCTGGATGACTGCTTAAAAAACTTTCTAGGTCTAGGTTTTTCTTAGACCTAGATTATGTATTATGTAAACTTACAGGAAAAGTAATCAATTTACCTTGTCTTAATTTTGGGAAAAATGTGTTCAGTTTCTTGGCTGATAAAACAAACCATTCCATGGCATTTGTTTTAACAACAGACATTTATTGGCTCACTGTTTCAGAGGCCAGAAGACTAGTTTCCTCCACGGGTCTATCTTCCGACTGGCTGGCAATCTCTGGGGTTCCTTGGCTTTGCTAAATGGCAATGCACACGGCGGCCTCTTCTCCTTCTCCTCCAGGTTCCTTTCATTTCCAGCTCTGGCTCTGTGCCCTATTTCCTTTGCTTATAGTCTTTGGCCTTATTGGATTAAGGCTCACCTTTGTGTAGTTTGGGTACACTTTAACAAGTAACATTGCCAAAGGTCCTGTTGACAACTGGGTTCACACTCACAGGACCAGGAGTTGGGACTCAAGCATGCCTTTTGTGGGAGACATGAGTCAATTCCCAACATACAGTGTATATAACATGACAATGCATACAGGGAGTACACAGTATGATATATCCACAGAGTTCAGTCACCTTCTCAGTCTTGGTAGTAATAAATGTGTTGAAAAGTAACAAGCCTATGCTTAGGACCTGATCAGTAGCCATTTCATTTTCATAAAAGGTCCATTCTGAAATTCCCATGGCTCTATAACTCACAGAATTTACCAAGTACTAGTTTTTTTCATTCTTACTGATACATGGGCTGAGAGTCAACATAGCTACCATTCAAAATAGTGCTGGAAAAATATGTCAACAAATTAAATATTGAAACACTGGCAATATTAATTTCTCATGAAGACACACACTGTAATATCAGATACAGCAGGACTTTGTTTCATCCAATATTTAAGGGGGAGAAACAAAACACTCATTAGGGTGCCTGCAATAGGAAGTTTGTGGTGAATAAAATTCAGTCCATTATGTTGGTAAGTGAAGCTTAAAGTGAGAATTTTTACACTTCCAAATTTAATATTTTATTAACGACCTAGAGAATTTAGTCTGGGGGATGGGGGTGGTGGTATGCGAAGAGGGGCAGAGCCTGGTCTCTGGTCATCACGAGACCGCACTATCAGCCTGGGGGATTATAGGTGGAGAGAGATGCAGAGATTACCCTACATCAGCTATGAAAGTTGATTTGCTTCATCTTCATCTTCTTTAAGGGGCAGCAGGAACACTTTCTATGGGCAAGAAGAGTCTCCCCGACACGTAACACAGAAATGCTAGAGAAATCAGAGACAATCTTATTGCTGGCATTTGCTTATTGATGTGGCATGATTTAGGAAACAAAAGGAAGTGTCCATCCCCCAAATATGCACCACACTAACTTAGAGAGATGTCACCTACGCCGATGTCAGTACATCCTCTGGGTTGAGACAACGACTGATCAAGGCTATCTTCAGTGTGGTTCTCATGCCTGCTGTTGTTTAGGCCTCAGATACATACTTCAATTTGTTGCCCCAAATAGTTCAGCAAAATTTAAGCCAGTCCTCTGTATGCCAAGAAGCAGGAAACAAAATACAGCAGACCAATACCGCACATCTGTTTAGCAGTACATCAGTGCCATATGATTTGAGGAAATTTTGTTTGTCAAGGATTTGCATACGCTAATTCTTTGTCTATCATAAGCACATCAAAATTGACTACCTTCTTAGTTATCTTATTAATTTTTAATGGGGAGTCAAAACAATAGCAGGAAGGCCATTCCCAATAACAAGTACTTTTTTTTTTTTTTGAATAGGGAAAAAATACAACAATATTCTTCACTTCCTTCTTCTTTATCATCTTTCTCCCACTGCTCCTAATCTACAGTCTCACCTCCCTCCTCCACACATACCAGACAAACCCTCTCCCAAATCCTATTCCAAATGCCTTTGTCATAAATGAGTCAATACTGGTTCAATTCTTAGCCCTCAGCTATATTTTTTTTTCATGGAAATCTCTGCAGGCCACCTGAAACAGGAAGATAAATCATCTTTTAAGAATCCAAAGTGAAAAAGATGTGACACTATATATATACCTGAAAAAGAAGCTTAAATGCTTCTAAAGTCTTTATTTACAAATAACACCAGCATTTCTAAGGATTGTAGGAAGGATGAAATCCAATCTCCCTTATCTTGAAGCAGAAATATTAGCAAAAAAAAACTGCACCAGCCAAAATCTCTCCAAATGTTATTAACAGACACTGCATGTAAACTTTTAATGATGTTTGCATACTGGTACTAGGACCCATAATAACGCTTTCTCAGAGAATTTTATTATAAAAATAAAATACTGAGGATGTTTCATCCTGCACTAATGAAAAAGAGTAAATACAAATAAATTAAGTAGTACAAAGACCATGATTTAAAACCTAACAGTTTAATTTTTATAGCTAATGCAAAAGTTTCCCTAAACAATATACAGAAACATAACTACAGTATGCATAAAAATTAACATAAATATACGTTACCCTGTTTTAAAAAATTAAGCAATGAAGAAACAACAGATAAAGTGCTTCATTAACTACAATATATCATTATTTTATTTCCATCAGCACTTTAATCATGAAATGAAAAAGTGACAAAGGACAAAGAGAAGCAGACATAATGTAATCACAGTTGGAAACCACAACCCAACTTGTTGCTGGGTTTTATTTGCAGCAATTGTAACCCTAGGTACAAGAGTCTGAGACAACAGAAAGATATTCTCTTTCACCATACAAAAGAGAAAGCCAGAAAGGAGGACTGACCAATTTAACAATGCCCTTTGCTTACTGAGATCAACAGATCTCTAATCCCATGCAGTATGGTACTGTTGAAATGTAAAGAATTTCACCTAACAATGGGAGTCTTTTCCTTATCAGAGTTCTAAAGGTCACCAGTGTAACTAGCACACACTCCAATATGCTTATATCTACTGAAAAGAAATTTATAATACATTCACATATAGATAATGATCCTTCCTACTGTACCTACCCTATTTTATGTTCATTATATGCACATTTGGATGTATGGTGAATTACATCACATTCCAACATTATAAACCATGTATCTTTTAGCTTATGAAGCAGCAAGTGATAATTCTATTCTTTCAGAAAAACAGCATACTAATGACTTTATGGGTGGTATATGAAAAAATAGCTGTAGTGCATGGGCATCACTGAGAAGACACAAGAGCCTTGGACCTGCTCTGACATATAACTAAATTTATCACAAAATCCCTGAAGGTTCAGTTTTCTCATTCACAAATGGAGTTCAAAACAGTAAGAACTTCAGAGTGTTGTTTAGGGTTTAAATCAGATAATGATTTTGAGCCTATAACAGAGCAGGGCATATAACAGAAATGCAGTAAATGTTAAATAGTAATTAAGATAATTAGTTACATATCTATGCTTTAGATATTCAAGCACAATAGGTAAGAAAAACCACTGAGAAACTGGGAATTTGATATAATTATGGGAAAAAGTTACAATTTTGGAAAATTAACTCTAAATGAAAGAAGAATAAAGAGAACTAATCTAAAAAATAAACCAGAAATGAATCTGACAACTTCAAACAAATCCCTCTACTCTTGAGTTTTTATCCTAATCTCTTCCTTAGCATGGCATCTTAGATACACAGGTTTATAAACCATATATTTTAACCATAACTTTCCTCCTCCATACATCTATTTCAGAAGCATGCTCTTCTTCTAAAACAACTTTCTAACATATTTTATCATCTGACAAAAAAGTACATTTACTTTTCTCTTTCCCACTAAGCCAAAAGCTAGTTTTCTTCTGCTTGATCAGAAGGAACTAACATATCTGCTTCTTCACATGTAATATTTTGTGCTGTTAATTAAAAGTGCAGGAAAAAAATGACCTGATGCCTAAAAGTCTGAGAGGTTTGGATATGAGTTCATGTTTTGACTTAGGCCAGAGATCATAAATAAAAAAAAATTAATAGTACTTTTAAAAGTTAATGCATTATTTTTAAGCTGATGAGTCCTCTCTCTTGAATTGGTTTAATGGTAACATGATCAGGTTAAACAAATCAAAGTATTTCAAAGAATATTCATATTGGGAAAGTAATTTTCATTTTGTTCACCGAAAATTAATAAGGTGTATCACTACACCAATACTACACAATATTTTTCAGCAAATTGAGGTAGATTCTCCTTTTTGTGAGTTTGTTACTTAGAATTGCTTAGAAGTTTAATAATGTGGACAAAAATGATAGTTACTGTGCTCATAATTGAGAAGCTCACCACCCAATATCTGATATACATACTAAAAGAGCCACATTATTGACAATCAGATTGATCAGAAATCAGTGCTACTTTTTGGCACTTTCCATACCTGGTAATAGCAAGATTCAGACTGGGCTTAAATGCCAAGCTAAGAGTGAAAACCTAGTTAAAAATAACCCCAGGCCATCAAAATCTGTACTAAAATTGTATCATATGCATCACACTTATGGTAAAAAGCAATAGTTGTCAAACATGGCTGCTAATTATTTGGACTTAAAAAAAGTGACTAGTATAAAAACAATAAACACAACTAAGAGAGCATGAAGAGAATCAGCCCATGTGGCATCACTTCTTAGTTACAAGAATGTCAACAAAGTGCTCATACCAAAATGTTATGATGCTCTATATCACAGTTTTTCATTAATTCCAGTCTGATGACGAATTAAAGATTATGTTAATAAGGTTTGATATTATTATTGTTGTAATACATGTATTATTATTCTATGCTTCAATAAGATCATTTATAATATTGTGAAAGATCTGCATCTGCTCCTAGTAGCCCTAAGGCATAGAAAGCGACACTATCTTTGCACTTGGGAAAGAGATGAGACCAGGAATGAGATTAGGGTTCAAAAGTATGAGCTCCTAACAGATCTGAAAGGAAAAAAAAAAAATTGCTAGATTATATGATCTGTTCCAGGAAAGGCACATGAATTAGGGTCCACTAGAAGTTAAGAAATATCCAAAGGTCCCTACTAGTTTGTAAGTACACATAGAAATATGATCCTTACATTGTCTGGGATTCTTTTTTTTGAAAATCCAAAATGGCATTAGGAGAGTGGTGAAAAGAGTGTCCATATTTCAACAATGAATCAAGGCTCTGCTGTCCAAACTGGGCAATAGAGCACAGAACAGGAACGGTATCTTGCCAATAAGACTGAAAGAATGAGAATCTCAAAACCTGCAAAGGGTGGTGATATAGCTTAAGCTGGATATTATGTTCTACTCTCATAAAAGGTTCTCTTACTCTTCCTTGGTATTTAGCTAGGTTTTGGCACATTTTAATAAAAGCTAGCTGGTGTGAGATACTACAGTTGCACATGAATGTTAGCTCTCATGACTGAGATATCTGAGGAGGAAGTGCTCTTGGCTCTAAACACCAAAGGGAAAAATGTTCTTTGTAATGGTTCTAGTCTATAAATACGTATAGGTGAGGCATTATAAACATAATGCATAATAAATGTAGCTCTACGATACAAGTTGAAAGAGGGAATTGAAGTGGAAAAAATATCATGATTTTTTAATGCTACTTTCAGAAAATCAAGGGCAAATATCATACATAAACAGAGGAAAAATATATTTATCTTATCCTTTCATATACTGGAAAGGAGATAAAATCGGCTCTATTTGCAGCTAATATGACTGCCTACTGAGAAAATATCAATGAATCTAGAAAAAAATTCCCAGGAGTGAATTTAACAATGTTGCAGGATACTGTCTAATATATAAAAATCAATTTTATTTACATATCCCAGTAATGAAGATTAGGAAGTTTAAATTTTAAAAATAGTACCATTTACAAAGGCATCAAAATTGTGAAGTACATAGGGAGAAATCTAACAAAAGATGTTCAAAATCTGTTCACTGAAAGAAATTAATGAAGACCTAAATAAAGGGAAACACATACTATGTTCACCAATTGAGAAGACTCATTATTATTATTAAAATAACATTTTTCTCCATATTGATTTGTAGATTCAATGCCATCTCAGAAAGCTTCTCATAAAAACTAACAAGTGGTTTCCAAAATTTTTATGTTTATGACTTGACTAGGTAGTCAAGTCACTTTTGAAATAGAAGAACTAAGTTGGAGGACTTGAACTACCTGCTTTAAAGACTTGGCTATAAAGCCACAGTAACCAAGACAGCATGTTACTGGTGTCCAGACTAATATATAGATGAAGTGGAACAGAATATAATGCAAGAAATAGACTCACCCATCAATGGATAATTGCTTTTCAACAAGACAATTCAATAAAGGACATTTTTTTTTCACAAATAATGCTGCAACAACTGGATAGCCAATGATAGCAAAATGATTCCCAATATTAACCTAATATGCCTAATATGATGTAAAATTATTAATTTGAAAGGTTTTAGAATTAAATATTAAACCTAAACTATTATATTTTCAGAAGAAAACCTGAGGAAAAATCCCAGTGATGGTAATGCTCTATATATGATTTGACTGTGGTTATATGACTATATATATTTATTAATAAAATTGTATATTTAAAATGGGTGAATTTTATTGTATATAAATTATACCCCAATAAATAATATCCCCCCAAATTGGCTTGGATACTTAAAAACTGTGTTTCAATGAATTATAAAATTCATTTATGTAGAAAATTCAAAAAATATTCAAAGTGAGTGATAACTGTAGCATAAAATTCTGTTGGATGTTACTTTTTTCCTTAGATTCTTTTGTTAAAGTATAAGTTGCATGTTGGCAAGCTTGCATCTCTTCTTTAACAGGTACAAAGGATATTCAAATTACTGCTTGTTCATGTAAACTCCTTAGCTTCAGGAAATACAAAACATGGACTCTCATTTCCTCCTTTAAAGAGATCTCTCCATTTCCATCTCAAGGAAAGAATATATTACAAATAATTACATTTTAAAATGCAATAATAATAATAACAGCAATTTTTAATTATATATAGAAAAATCAATGCCAAACTTAAAGGTTATTTCTAGGATAGGATTTTAGAATTTCAGATCCACAAACATATTTGTACTTTCCAAATATTTTTTATGGACATGCATTATTCTTTAACCATAAAGCACAGCGACAGTTTTCCACATTTTTCAGATGTCCACTGATTCTTGTAGCTGAATATTGATCAAATGTAATTATATCCAAAGACTTGTACTTTGCAGATTAAAACATTCATTCATTCAACTAATATTTATAGAGTTTAGGCTTGCCAGGCACTATTAGGAATAAAACAGCATTAATAAAAATAACAGGAATAATAGTAACAAAAGTTTTAGATCATTTGCACTTCTTAAAGGAAGTTTCATTTATACCTACAGGCACATTCTATTTCACATGGGCTCATGTGATTTCACCAAGAGCTATACTGAGAATTCCATTTTAAACAAACATCAACCATGCAGCATGGCGTCTGTCAGCAAATGAGCTCCACTTAGGAAGAGTCTTCCTTTTCCTATTTGTAGTCTTCCTATTTGTAGTACCTTACATACTCTATGGAAATTCTTCCTCACTTCTAACCAGTAGAAACAGTAAAAAGAAAAAAAGTCTCTAAAACACACACCACACCACAGAGACTTATTTTTGCCTCTGAAATGAAAAACTAAAGTTTGCCTGTTCTGAAATGGATCAGGATTTACCTCATTAAGGAACCTATATTCCACTGCCACTGAAATAAAGCAAGAACTCTATTCTAAAAGTGAAAAGTGGGAGAGAAACTAAAGTTTGAGAGACATAATGGAAATCTTGTGTGAAACAACAAGGTAAAACGTAAAAGTAAATCACTTATTCATGGTCTTGCTGACCAAAGCAGCAGTCAGAAAAATGGATAATATTATTTATGAGTACCAAATTCAGTTTCATTTCTAGATGATTAACCTTTCCACTTTCTATGGTGCTATTTAAGTTACAGTTTTTGTGGAGGAGGGATGTAATAGACTTTTGATGTTTAAACACATATGAAGGAAAACATGAAAACAAAGATATAAAGTTAGCCATTGAAAAGGATTTAGGATTTTCAATTCATTCACTCTTATGGCCTTTCATAGAAAACCAAGAGTGAAATAGCTAGTATTCTCTTGTAACAATCTAGGAAACAGAATACCTGTAATACATTGTATTGATAGGAGAAAATAAAGAGTTTTTCAAACTTTTCAGCAAGAGTTAAGTGCCAAGTTTAACTGAAGAATTCCTCAGGGGATATAAATTTCAACACATGTGGAAATATAATACTAATACTACAACAACAAATACTACAGAGTTTGCTTTGCTGGGGATTATTTTTCAAATGCAAACTGTTTATCATCTATATAATTGTCATCATGTTGATTATGTGTGAGAAACCAGAGTAATCAATGAATATCACATTAATAGAATTAAGGAAAAACATGCAATTGATATTTCATGAATAAAAGGCATTTGACAAAATCCAGCACCCCTTCTTGAAAAAAAAAATATTCAGAGACTAAGAATAGAAGGGACCTTTCTTAACATGATAAAGACACATACCAAAAAACCACAGCTCCAATTATACCCAATGATGAAAGACCGAAACTCCCCCCCCACAAGACCAAGAACAAGACAAGGATGCCCACTTTCACAACTGCTATTCAACATTGTACTTGAAGTATTAGCCAGAGAAATCAGACCAGAAAAAGAAATAAAAGTCATTCAAATTGGAATGTCTTGGAAAGACATTGAAAAATAGTAAAACTATTAATGTTCACAGATGACATGATCCTATATCTAGAAAATCCCAAATAATCTACAAGAAAGTCCATGGAGCTAAAAAGTGAATTTAGCAAAATGGCAGGGTATAAAAATAATATGCAAAAATCAATTGTGTTTCTATACACTAGAAACAAGCAATTTGCAAAGGAAATCAATGAAACAATTCCATTCACAATAGAAAACTAAAAGAGTAAAATATCTAGGATAAATTTAAACAAGTCATAAGAGACCTGTACATGGAAAAACTACAAAACATTGCTGAAAGAAAATAAAGAAGACCTAAATAAATGTAAAGGCAACCTGATTTCATGGATTGGAAGACTTAATATTGAAGATGGCAAAAGTACCCAAAGTAATTTATAGATTCAATAAAATCTCGATCAAAATTCTAACAGCCTTCTTTGCAGAAATGGAAAAGCCAACCATCTTATTTATATGGTATGGTGATGGGCCCCAAATAGCCAAATCCATCTTGAAAAAGAACAAATTTGGAGGACTCACACTACTTGATTTCAAAACTCATTACAAAACTATAGCAATCAAAACTGTATAGCACTGGCATAAGGTCAGAGTGTTCAGAAATAAACCTACACATCAGTGGCCAATTGTTTTTTGACATGAGTGCCAAGTCTAATCAACAGGGAAAGAAAACTCCCTTCAAACTGTGCTCAGAAAACTGGATATCCACTCATCATATTAAAAAAAGACTCAAAATGAATCAATGACTCAAACATGAAAGGAAAAATTATAAACTCTTTAGAAGAATAGATAGGGGAATAGCTTCAGAATCTTGTGATGGACAATGGACTCAGGTTTTATACCAAAAAGCAACAAGCAATAATAGAAAAACAGATACACTGGAATTCATCAAACTGAAAACCCTTTGTACAACAAAGAAATTATTAAGAAAGTAAAAGAGAACCTACAAAATGGGAGAATTAGTTGCAAACCATATATTTGATAAGGGTTTAATAGCTAGACTATACAAAAATGCCTAGAACTCAACAACAGAGGCAAAAAACCCAATTTAAAAATGGCCAAAGACATGAATAGACATTGTCCAAAGAATATACACGAATGGCCAATAAGGACTTGAATAGAGTCTCAACAAAAATAGCCATATTAAGGAATTGCTGCATACCCACGAGGTTGGCTATTATTAAAAAACTGGAAATTAACAAGTGTTGTAAAGGATACAGAGAAACAGGAGCCCTTGTACATTGCTGATGGAATGTAAAATGGTGCAGCTGAGACAAAAACACTTTGGAAGTTCCTCAGAAATTTCAATAGAGAATTATCACGTGACCTGGCAATTCTACTTGTAGGTAAATACCCAAAGAACTGATAGCATGGAGAAGAACAGATATTTGTATATCAGTGTTCATAGCAGTATTATTCACAATAGCAAAAAAGAGAAACAACTAAAAGTGAAACATCCTTCAACAGATGACTCGATAAACATAATACAGTATATCCCCAACAGAATATAATTCAGCTGTAAAAAGGAATGAAGTTCTGACACATGCGACAACATGGATGTTACCTGAGTATGTGCTGAGTGAAATAAGCCAGACACAAAAGGGTAAACATTGTATGAGTCCACTCATATGAAACACTAAGAAAAAAAATGCGAATTCAATTAACATCATTGAACTGTGTACCTGAAAGTGGTTTAAATGGGAAAATTTATGTTGTATATATGTTATCACAATAAAAATTTTAAACTGAAAGAAAAAAATTGACCATTTACTATGAAATTAATATTTCTCATTTATACAATATGTTTCAGGACTTTATATGCCTAGAGTGCCTTAGGCCTCAAAAAGTCATAGTCCTCCTGGGAAAAACCTGAATTCTTAAACTTTTAGACTCAGGGCTGCCAGAATATAATTATTTTAATAAATAAATTGCTTTTTGTAATGTTACCAATATTTTCACCTACATACTTGAAAGTAGAAGACATAGATCTTTTTTTATTCTTTATCCATTTCATAGTGAAATAGTAATAAAATTTTTACCATTAGTTAGTATCCTTAAGACTATTGTAATTGCCAGTTTTAACACAGGCCTCCAGTTTTAACATCCTATCTTTCACATCACTTTTTCTTTTCCCTCAAAAACCATAATAAATCTAAATTCAAAAACGTGTACCTTATTCATCTTTCTACAATTCATTCAATCAATATTCATTAAAAGCAAACCTGTGTGCACACAGTAAAATAATCTGTAAATTTCAGTATGATGGCTGCCTTGTGATAATCTGTCACTCAAACCACAGCAGACTACTCATTGCCAGAGATGTGAAGAAGTCCCATGTGCCAAGAGGGTGGCTCTCACTTCAAATTCGGAATAGCTACTGATTAAGCCACTCATTTGCCTATTAAATCCATTGCTACAGATACCTTTTAGAGTTTGGCTATGCAGAGGCCATTTTTTTAACAGCATTATTGAGATACAATTTACATATAATTCATCAGTTTAAACAGTACAAGTCAATGGTTTTTAGTATATATATAGAGTTGTGCAACCATCACCACAGTGAAACTGTAAACCTCTTAAAAGAAGACAGAGCAATCCTGGCCAGTATTTAAGTATTATTACCACTCTCCTAGACCCCTTAGGGTAATCTCAAAAAGCACGCTGTGCTAAAAGATAGGGTAGTCTTCCAAACAGGTGACGTTTTATAAGGATTATTCACTGCCATTGCACTTAAATGCCTGCCTAGTTCACAGGTTTCAGGAGCCTCTAAGAGATGGAGGGGCAGATATGCCCGGATCCTCTATCAGAAAATAAATGAGAATGTAACCTGCATTAGCTACATTCATTTATAGTGGTTGTTTATCCAAATAAAAGTTGGAAAAAAAATGAAAGGTTTTCTTTGAATTTGCTTCTGGATTTTTCTTATTAATTAAGTCACAAATATGAAAATTATAACTATTTACAAGATTCATATCCTCTTAATAGTTCTGTATTTGTTCAGGAGGTTGATACTAGAAAAACTTTTAGAAATATTTTGGAATCATTTTAAAAACAAGAAAGAAAACTTGGCTTTTAACTTTAAACTTTTTTGGCACATATTTCTGTGTTGAAGTATTTTCTGGATCAACTGAGAAATGAAGGGACATAGCTCAAAAGCAGGACTTCTTAGCCAAGAGCGTTATGAAAATTATCCTATTAGTGCAATCCAGGGAGGAGAACAGCAGTGAATCAGAAACATTATTAGCACCCACTTAATAAAGAGGAAAAAGAGGAAAATGATAAATGTGTCTCTAAAAAAAAGATGATCTTGCCAAAATCTCTCATGCTTGCCTTTAAAGTGTCACCAATAAAGGTGACTGCATCTCACTGGATATCTTACACAAGTCTCAGAGCAATCCATCTAAACGGGGGCTGTTTCTCAGAGCACCAGGAAATAAATGGCATCATTAAGTTCTCCTGAAGTAATGTCTCTTTCTCACCAACATACCAACCCCTGTGGCAGTCTCCCCTGGGACTCTCAACTTAGCATTTTTATTTCCCTAATATGAGTGGAAGCGGTCCATATTTTCAAAAACTGCATTTTTCCATGGAATTATAAAAGCATCTCTTTTTTAAAATAAAAATGCAGAGAAAATTATCTTAATGTAATGTTGGTTCTTTTCATTGTTGTTTTGTTTTGTTTTTTTGCATTTCAGAGCAGGGAGTATATTCCAGCCTGTGATTCTCTACAGGTCATTTACACATTATCCTCTTGAGTGATTCAAATGACAGGATTTATTAGAAACCTTACTGAACTCTCCATTTCTTGGTAGGTGATTGTCCCAAATTTGGATTGCTCAGTTTCTCTAGGTCTTTATTCCTTCCTCTCTAATTGGTAACTGGTCATTGGAGTGTTTATTCATTATCAATAACTATGCTAAGAGTCAGGAAACAAGTATAACTCTAACTGACTTCTCTACGTACCCATTAAGGAAAAAGAGACAGACATAAAATTCATATCCCAATTAGATGCTAGAAAGGATTTTCTGGCCCAAACTGATGGAATATATTAGAATGTGACAGAAATTGAAGAACTGTTCTTAGGGCACGAATTTAAAGAGAAACTTTTCTACATAGTTTTTAGCTAATATTCAGAAAGCTAAGAAAGGCTGGTTTTTGCTGTCACAGTGAATTAAATACTAACTTTGTCTCTAGCACGTGTTCTTGGGAAGATCCTTTAAACTCTTTGAACCCCAGTTTTGTGAGATATAAAATATTAACATCATCTTCCTCAAAGGGTTTTTGAAAGTATATATGAAGTCACACACTCTAATAAAGTACTGAATACATAGTAGTTACTTATTAATAGAAATCAATAGATTAATTACATAAAATATATCTGAGTGTATGTATAACCTCTATACAAACATACAGGTGAATGGCTATCCAGAAAGAGCAAAAGACATAGAGACAATTATTTAACCAGAAAACTCCATACAGACAGTGCATGATTTATCTGAGAGTACTTCTCAAAGGCACAAAGCAATTCTGCTTCTGTGACACAGGTCAACCTGCAGTTTTTGGACATCCATTGTGTGAAGCACCCTGCATGAAGTGCTTTCAATTACAGGTGGCTGTTAAAACTCATTGCAGAAAGCCAAGAAACAACTTTAATATACGCTTTTACTAAACCTTGTTTAAATCATTGACCTTTCCTCCATGGTTCATAACACCTTGTCAAGACACAACAGACTGTTTCTAATATAAAAGAAAACAAAATAGGATTCTATTCTGTGAAGACAGCCCTACATGAACAGTGTTTTCACAGAAGAATATTAAAGTTAAAACCAGGCCATGCTTGTTCTCCGTATATGTATATGTATACGTATATGTATGGTTTATGTTTAATGAAGCAGGAGAAAGACAAGAAAGGAACTACATCTGTTAATTGGCAGCGATTGGAATGCTTGTCAAATAATGAAATGCATCAAGAGATTTCATACTGTTTCACTAGTTTGCATAGCATCTTTCCATGTGCATGCTTAAAATTCAGTTTCTATCTGAGTTTCTGACTTTCCATTTCAAAAAGTGGGTGACTGGTAATTTTTCTTTCTGTTTTCCACAGCACATGTCACCATAAACTTCTAATTTCCTGATGGATAGTTGTCAATGAATCATTCATTTAGCCAAGGCCTCCACTGTGTAAATTTTTTATAGAGTGGATACACTCTATAAATCTTCCCATCAGAGTTTTAGAAAGCCTTAGAATTTCTCTGTAGATGAAACAAAAATAAAAGGATGAAAAAAGAAAAAAAAAAAAACAAAAAGAAAAACACAAGCAAAGATTTTGTCCGTATCACTAGAGCAATATCAAATTTCATCTAACAATCCACCAGGGATAAAGCTGGAGTCAAAGCAATGTAATAGTTTTAATATCAGAGTTGGGTTAATCCTGCAGGTTCCCGTGTTAAAGAAACTTAACATGAAGTGACAGGATTCATACTAGTGAAGTTTTACATCTTTAAAGTTCTTCACTGAAGTTAAAATGAAAAGATAAAAACTAAGCTGTACATTCAATTATAGTTACCAATTGTGTAATCTAGAAATGTCATTCAAATTAAGACAAATATAAATAATAGCTGATCAATAAACATAATATATACCATGGCCTCTCCTAGTGAGAGATGTGTAATGCATCTTAGCAGAGTAAAGGCTCTGAGAAGTCCTGCAGATAACAGCTACAAGTGGTTTAATTACATAATTCCCAAATTTATTTGGCCATGGAATCCTATTAATATGGCAGGATACTAATAGATTATGCAAAACAGTGTAGGGAAGCACTAAATTGGCTTCCTGTCCCAAATTCAATCTATAGAATGAATGTTTGCTTGTGAGATTGAGGAACATATCAATAGGTTTAATATTTAAGAACATCATTGCAAGTATCTAGTAACAGTTCTGAAATACCACACTTTACATTAAAAAAAAATAATAAGCAGCAGCCATAAATGCTGGCTCTTCGAAAGAGCTGTTACAAAGCAAATGGTCTAAAATAACTGTGAAAACATTATAGATAATCTTGATCATACAGGATGCAAGCAGATATTTAGAGTGAATAAATCAAAGAATAAAATTGGATAATGTTTGCTACATTTTAGAAAGCCAATGTACTCCACTTTTGAACATCAAAACAACTTACATGGAAGGGGAAAGGAAAAATCCAAATTATACAGGTTGTACACAGACATACACACACACATACACACACACACACATACACATACACAGAGAGATACAGCATTTTAATGAAACACAGAAGAATATTTTATATTTAATAAAGAGTTTATTTTTATGACAAAATCTTAAGCAATAACAGTAAGTTAGAGCAAGTCTACTCATTCAGATATCTCAATATCACAGAGCAAATCTGGCAAGTATTTCTGTTTCCTACCGCTATTTGTGTACATATCTAAGTTAAGAAATAATTTTATCATGAAGCATTTCATGTCTATAAATGTATTTCAACATGCTGCTTTTGAAAATAAACAAAAAGAGCAAACAGTACAGACTCCTATTGAATAGCATCACCTTTTCAAGTTAGCATAGCTTTCAAAAAAGGTATGTACAATATGAGAAAACCAAACACAATACCAGGGAGCTGGAGAGGGTAAGGGAGCAGAGAGATTTAACATTCATGCTACCAATGCAAATGGCACATAAAGGGAAAGGAAAATGAATATTTTAATTACTGATTTTTTTTCAGAGGCTTAACTCAGACTACTTTAATTCTTCCACAAATTCACTTGTATGGAAGAAGGACTTTTTTAGGCGACTCAGCCACTGGAGGTGTTGAAAAACAGTTGTTCCCCTAAAAACTGAAAATTAAAGAATAACCATGATTCTTTTTTTTTCCTTTTCAATGGGCCAAGTTTCATTTTAGTCTGAATTTGACATGTTTATTCTTGAATGAATTCAAATATTTTAGATCAGACAAAAGATATTGTCCGTTCATTTGTAATATTTCTACAAGCTAGACAAATAGGAACTTGTTTCTAAGCAAATACTGGCATGTCCCATTATAGATACGAAGTGCATAAGTCAGTATTTCTGTCAGTCTAACAATATCTGTGACTACTCCCATCCCGTCGCTCACTTCTTCATCTAATTTACAATACCAAGTATCTGTACAACTTATTTGAGAAGGCTTTTTGTTCTTATATAGTATGCAAATATAAAACATTCCGTATTTAACAGATTATTTCTTGAATAGTATTTGTATATAAGTAGTTGGTTGAATTTGTATGCTTACATTGCTTTCAGCATCTGTTAAAACACTAAAGGGATTATTAAGATAAAATTTGCATGTTTAAATCCAAATATTTTCCGTAACACAAAAGGAACTTATGGAAAAATAAAATACTGCCAATTTCATATTCTCCAATTAAAACATCTATGACAAACTTTCAGTTTTTTACATTTTTTGTTAATATGCATTAAATTTTAATTCTAAAACATCCACACTATGAATTATTCTACTGGAGTCATCAATTTATTATCCAAAGCTTTTGTCATACATATTTTATTTATCTAATAAATGTTTTCCACTTATGGGTAGTTAAAATCTGCTTTTATTTTCTAACTTTTATTTTCATTTCAAGAAGATTTTAAAGTTTCTGGTTAAGCTGGAAAAAATACTTTCAAAACATCACAGTTGTTCAATGATAGCTAGTAGCACTTTGGCTTATTCTTTCTGTGTGAGTTTAGAGCCTGCCACCACATTTCTAAAAGCAGTATGAAGAAAATGGTATGAGCAAAATAGTGTTCAACAGTAAAGAAACAAATACAACAACTTGTAGAGCAAAGAGTCTGGAAGTCAATTTTCAGCCTGAATCTTTGTGTGATTTTAAAATAATACTCTTAGGAGAGTATGTAGTTTTCACAGCTTGAAAGGATTAAGAATGCACTATTAAAAATTTCTGCCAAGATTTCTTTATTCTGAAACCTTATTGGTTAGTAAAATTCCCAGCCGTCTTATTCATAAATACAGAATATAGTTCATATTATATACATTACATAGTCTATGTCTATGAGAGAAAATAGTCTATATTCATAAATATAAAACACAGCTAATTTTTTGTGATGTTGTCCAAATCAACCTAATAAAACTGGATCCAATTCTTACAAGACGTAAAAAAAAAATTTCTTTTGGTTGTTTCCTATAACACCAATTTGTTGATATTTTTTTACAATACAGAATACAAATTCTCTTTAAGCTGCAATAAAGCAATGTTTAAACTGTTGTAATATTGTGGAAAGAGTTTGAATACTTTTCAGTAGGTTGAACGGAATTTGAATACTTGTGACTAATATATACTTGATTAATTTTCATTTGCTGTTTTCAAAGTAGAATAAAAATACTTAACTCAGGGGCTTTGATGAGGATAAGCTATCTATCTATCTATCTATCTATCTATCTATTTATTTTTACAATAAGGAAAGCAAAAAGATTTCAAATCAAGTTACAGCTTTGCGTGATTGAACTATTTGTAGCCCGAAATCTAGTCTCAGGGGTAAATACTGCTATGATCAATTATTAATGATTCTGCAAAAAGCATGAGAAAAGAGAATTGCAGGGTAAGTACTAGTGTAGGCAGCCCCTAAGATGGCTCCCAAAGATCCTTCCCCTACTATTTACACCCTTTTATAATCCTTTCCCCTTGAATGTGGGGTGGACTTTGTAATTCACTTCAAACCAATAAAATATGGTAGAAGTGATGGTATCTCATTTCCAACTTAAGTTATAAGACTATGGCTGCCATCTTGAACACACTGTCTGGGCTGGTTTGAAATGTTAGGTACCCCAGGAAAGGCCATGGTCTTTTAATCAAGTCTTATTGATGTGGACTTATTGTGGGTGGGGCCTTTTGATTAGGTTGTTTCCATGGACATGTAACCCACCCAAAATGAGACCTTTTGATTAGATTACTTCCATGGAGGTGTGACCCCCCCACCCATTCAAGTTGGGTCTTACTTAATTTACCGGAGTCATTAAGAGAGCACAGAGCCGACACAGACCAAGATGCTTAGAGAGAAAATGCCCAGATACATTTTGGAGATAGCCATTGAAACCAGAACCTGGAGAAAAGCTAAGAGATGAAATCCAGAGTTTGCCCTGGAGAAGCTAAGAGAGGACCCCCAGAAATCAGAGAGAAACACCCTGGGAGAATAAGCAAGGATGCACAAAGTCTGAGAGAGAGAGGCTAAGAGAGATAGAACCCCAAAGACATTTTGGAGAAAGCCATTTTGAAACCAGAACCCAGGAGCAAAGGACCATCAAACACAAGCCAAGTGCCTTCTCAGCTGACAGAGGTGTTTCAGAAGCCACCAGTCTTTCTTCAGTGAAGATATTCTCTTGTTGATGCCTTAGTTTGGACACTTTTATGGCCTTAGAACTATAAATTTGCAACCTAATAAATCCAATCCATTTCTGGTATTTTGCATAATGGCAGCTTTAGCAAACTGGAACACTCTCTTTCTCCCTCTTTTGGACTACTTACTCTGGGAGTGCCAGAGGCCTGTGGAGCATTCTGCACGCCATACAACTGAGGAAAAGCCTCCAGCACATAGCCTTCAATGAAATGACGCCATCATGAGTGAATATGGAAGCAGATCCTTCCCTTGAGTCTTTTAATGAGACAACAACCCCCACCAATAGCTTGACTGCAACCTCATTAGAGATTGAGTCAGAGGCAACCAGTCAAGACAGGCCAGATTCTTAAACCAAAGAAATTGTGAGACAGTAACTGTGAATAGTTTTAGGCCATATCTTGGGGGGTAATTTGTAATGTGGCAATAGGTTACTAATGAAGGTTCCCCATATTCTTACTCAATAAATGGTAGCCTCCATTATTATTAAAAGCAAAACCTTGAACTGTTTAAAATCCTGAGATGAAAACCAATCAATGCTTTCTCCAAATAACAGTATTTGAGCATGTATTTCCTATAAGACACTGTATCCAATTCTAGTGGTAGGAAGATGAATAAATAAAAAGCCTGTTTCCATAACCATATCAAAAAAAGTTGCAATGATGTGGAACATGAAAGATTGAGAGGAAAATGAAAATTTAAACATCATAGCATAGAAATGATCATAAATCACCTAAAAATGATAGACCCACTGCCTCTCTCTCACTCTTTTTCCCAATAATATATTTATCTCATTGATACGTGAACACACTACATGGACCTTTCTTTCCTAGGGACACAGCTCACCAATTTATACAGCCAAGATCATGCTTCATAGAACCACTAAGTATAATGCTCTCACTCAAATCCTTGATGAATTGAATTAATGCATCATATTTTAGGTAGTCACATGATGGATTTTTCTCTCCTGATGGGCATATATCATAACTGTAAAGATGTGATTGTGCACTAATTAAATTGTTCAGATTTTACAGAAAGCTAGGAAACTTTCAAATCGGAACTCTCAGAATTGTAATTCTGGTTCTGGTACTTTCTGGCTTAGAAGACCTTAGGAAGTAAATTAGCCTCTGATGCCTAATTTGTTTCCCTATAACGTGGAGACATTAATGCCCACCTATTTCAGAGTATTATTCTGATTAAAATAGATGTGTCTTCTGAAATACAAAGCACCTAATAGAGGGTCTGATGTGTAACTGAAACTCAATACCTGATTGTCATAGACATAAGGATATGAAGAAGAGTAAGACATGGTGCCAAGCATCAAGGTATACACAGTCTTTTGACTGAGACTTCTAATTAAACAACAGCCTCACAAAAGTATGGCTAGAACCACAAATATGATTAGAAACTGATTCTCAGCCACAATTCAGTTTATATGTTTGAGCACCAACTGTGTGCAAATTTCTGTGATAATAAGCAAGACATGTATGAGTAAGACATAGCCTTCACCTACACAGAGCACAATAAAGTAAGTAGATGGATACACATAAGTTACCATTAAACAAGACAGACAGGGATAATAACAATAAAGAACAAGGTACAGTGAAAACTGTGTCATAAGACTAAATCCGACGGAGTCTTTTGGAAAATTCTTGAAGGCCCTGTGACTTGAGATGGACTTTAAGAAATGTTTAGGACTGATGCAATAAGGTTCCTATCAACCAAGGTGAAAGTGTAAGATGTTCCAGGATGCTATTCCCCCACAGAATATTTGAACCAGCAAAAAGTGGCAGAGTCATCTTCCTCAAAACTTCAGAAAACAGTTAAAGAGTTGCAGTAACTGGGCAAGTGCCAAGTCAAGGAAATGTAGCTTTAAAACTGTGGGAGAAGCTCATAATGCCCTTGCTGGAGTGAGCAGAGTAATCCTATGTATATACTGTGGTCCTATATGTTGAGGCAAGTCTCTTGGGAGGCAGTATAAATGACTGAGCCAGGAAACTCATCTCTGGCTCACCCGCACAGAACTTGCCCTGAAGACAAAAGCAGTGTAAGAAACCATAGAGTCAAAATGGCCTGGGACAAAGGATTTCCTGCTTTAACTCATAGAACAGAGCAGATGGAAGGGGGAAAAAATCCATTTCATACAGAGTAGAGGGTGCATTTGAATTCCTATAAACAGGAATTCCTAAGGCCATGAGCAAGTACAAGCCCAGAACAAGACACAAGCTCAGGAAAGATGAAGAGGACCTTATACTTCATATTTGCCTCAGGAGTAAGTTCTGAAGAAGAGCACCAGCCAAAGCAGAAGGCAGTTTGCAAAGACTGTGAAAAGCTTTTACCGCGTTGTTTGTTTTGCTTTTGTTAGCTCCTGGCACACAGGTGTATTTTGGTCACATCACTAGCTGGACACCAACTTAAGAAACAGACAAGTTAGGGATTAAATTCTAGAGTTAACAGTTTAAAATATTAAGTGTACAGTGTACAACAAAAATTTACAAGACAAACAAACAAACTGGACATGATGGCCCATGCAAAGGAAAAGAAAAAAATTCAGAAACTGTCAAAAAACCAGGCTTTGGGCATATAGGACAAAGACTATATATATACATATATATATGTGTGTGTGTGTGTGTGTGTGTGTGTATATAATCTTCAATATGTTCACAGAGATAAAGAAAAACAAAGATAAATAATAAAAGGATAACAGGAAAATGAAGAATGAACAATACAAGAAGCTCAAAAAAATTTTTTTTGAAAAGGAAACAAGTGATACTGGAGTCAAAGGCAAAAACAACTGAAATGAAAAATCCCATAGAGGGTTTGAACAGCAGATTGAAGCTGGTATGAGAAAGAATCAGTGAAATTCAAGACAAGACAACTGAAATGATTCAGGCTCATTAGCAGAAAAAAATATTTTTTTAAAGCAGAAAGAAAAACTAAGAAAACTGTGACACACAGCCAAATGTACCAATATATGCATTATTGGAGACACAGAAGAAGCAATAAAAGGGCAGAAGAAATATTCAAAGAAATAATGGCAGAAAACTTCCAAATTTAACAGAAGATACGAATATACACATTGAGGTTGCCCAATGAATCCTGAACAGGATAAACTAAAAGAGAACCATGCCCTGACACAAAGTAGTCAAACTGTAAAATGCCAAGAACAAGCAAAGAGTTCTAAAAGTAGCAGAAGAAAAGCAAAGTGTTATGTACAAGGGATCCTAAATAAGAGTAAATGTTTATTTCTCATCAGAAAACATCGAAGCAAGAAGGCAGTGGGAAAAAAATATTTTAAGTGCTGAAAGAAAACAACTGCCAACAAAGAATTCCATATTTGGCAAGATAGTCTTTCAAAAATGAGGGTGTGATTGAGTCATTCAGCAAAAGCTGAATGAAATCATCACCGCTAGGCCTACCCTACAAGCAATGTTAAAGGGAACTGTTGACACTGGAGGGAAAGGACACTAGACGGTAGACCAAAGCAGTGTAAAGAAATGATGACTTCCAGACAAATAACCATATGGGTAATTATAAATATCAGAACTATTTTATTTTATTTTTGGTGTGTATTTTCACTTTTTAGTTCTTACAAGTTCTGTAGGCAAGTACACAAAAGTAACAATAAATCTATGGTTTGGGCATAAAATGTATAAATATATAATTTGTAAGAAATATAAAAAAATTGGGGGGACAGAGGGGTATAGGAACAGTGTTTGTGTATGCTATTGAAGTTAAGTTGGTATCCAATCAAATGTGATTGCTACAGATTCAGAATGTTAAATTTAAGTCCATGTTAACCACAAAGAAAACACCTGAAAATATATACAGAAGGAAATGAAAGACTCAAACTGGTACATTAAAAATAAATAAAAACAAAAGTAAGGGTTAATGGAAGAATTGAGCAATGACAACAAAAAGGTATAACACTTACAAACATCAAATAGCAAAATGGTAGTAGAAAATTTTACATTATCAGTAGTCATTTTAAATGTAAATGGATTAAACTCTCCAGTCACAAAGTGAGAATGAATAAGAAAGAGCAAACTATATGCTGTTTCAGACTCACTTTAAATTAAAAAAAAAAAAAAAAAAAAAAAATATAAACAAACTAGACTTAAGAGACATATATATAGAACACTTCACCCCACAGCAGCAAAATACACATTCTTCCCTAGAACAAATGAGCCATTCTCTAGGGTAGAACGGATCATAGGTCACAAAACTAGTCTTGATACATCTAAAAATATTGAAATCGTACAATGTACCTTCTCCAGACACAATAAAATAGAGCTAAAAATAAATAAGAGAAGGAGAATTGGAAAATATGCAATTATAGAGATAAAACAACATTCTCTCAAACAACCAATGGGTCAAATTATTTCAGCACTTACGATCTACACAATTTATTTGGCACTTGATACTATAGAATGTATGATATGTGTGTATGCCACTTCTCTTCCCTATTAAGCCTAGCCACCAATTAGACCTAAAAATCTTAGGAGTCTTTTACAAAAAGTGAATTGAGACATATTAATTAGAATATTCATCTAATGAACTGTTAGCAGCCCTTAACCCAATGTGTCACATGTAGTAACTTGTAAAACTTTTGTATGAACGTGTTTTGTGGGTTACAATGGAAACACATTTCTTATAATGGACCAGAATTTTTTAAAATATGAAAACACCATCTCAGTGGAGTATATCCATTAGTTATTTAAATATAAAGTGTCTAATAAAGAATTGTGTTAGATATTCAAAAGGAGTAGAACAGAAAACAATGAAATTCAGGAAGAATCAGACACTTATAAGGGCAAGCCAAAACCAAAGGAGCATCACTGAGTCGGTACTGAAAGGGTGAAATAGGAAATGTGAAACTGCCAAGGTCAACTATCATTTTAAGAGCAGCCTGGAGTTAGCTCTGAGTTGACACCTCACCACAAGGCCATGTGCTTCACTGACAACTATGATAATGAGGACATCTTTGTGGATCGGAGTCAAACTCAAGTGCAATCGATAAAGCTGGTTATAATACCAGCAAGTCATACCAGACAGCAATATGAAAGAAGAGCTCATTTTTCTTCAAGGTGTAAGTTAGAACATTTGGCACCCCTAATAAAATACATAAATACTGTTTTTCTAAATGCATGATTCTCTTATTCCCATTTCCTTTCAGAATCCATTACAAAGCCCAGAATTTGGTATCCGCTTTTCACATACGTTATGTAAATAGAGCTTTATATTTTAAAACAAAGACGACATATGAATAAACATTATGTAGCTTACAGAACTGAAATAGCACCATCTGTCTAAACAATATCATTCCAAAGTACACAGGGTCTTTGTCTACTGTCTTCCTTAAAGAATATTTTGAATTTGTTATGTGAAGTATCAAAAATGATACAAAATATCACCAAGCATATTGCATGTGGCTGATTGCATTTGTTCACAATTCTTCCTTCCCTCCCCAGCTTCATACAGCTTCACTGCAGGAAAAGGAATGCTTCCGTCTTCACTGCCTTGGGCTTAACTTTGTGACTTGCCCTGGCCATTAATATAATGATCCATATCCAAACTTTAAGATTTCTGTGTATGTCTGCGTGCATGTGTGTGTTTGTGTGTGTGTGTGTGCGCGGTTCCGTCTTCACTGCCTTGGGCTTAACTTTGTGACTTGCCCTGGCCATTAATATAATGATCCATATCCAAACTTTAAGATTTCTGTGTATGTCTGCGTGCATGTGTGTGTTTGTGTGTGTGTGTGTGCGCGTGCGCCTGTGGTTTGGCTTTACAATGCAATCCTACCCTAAACCAAACAAATATTACTCCCAGCTAAGCATAGGCTCTGAAACAAGAAACATATGGAGATCTGAACCCAACCCAGATCCAGAAATACGGCCATACGAAACAATCTGCAGACTACTGAGTGAGAGAGAACTTTTGTTGTTGTTAAGTCACTGAGGTTTTAGATGGTTTGCTAAGCAGCATTATTGTAGCAAAACCTGTCTGATACATTTCATAACTTATAATACTATAATATTACCAAAAAATTAAGGTACCAAAAAAACTCATAAAAATCTAATAGCATTCCAAATGGAGCCAAGAGGTCACTCTGGTGGGCATGCTTATGCACTATATAGGTAAAACCTTTTTAGGTTTTAATGCATTGGAATAGATAAAAGTAAACACCTGAAACTATCAAACTGTGACCCAGTGGCCTTGACCCTTGAAGACGACTGTGTAACTGTAGCTTACAAGGGATGACAGTGTGATTGTGAAAGCCTTGTGGATCACACTCCCTTTATCCAGTGTATGGATGGATGAGGAGAAAAATGGAGACAAAAATATAAATGAAAAATGGGGGGGGGGGTGTTTTGGGTCTTCCTTTTAATTTTTTATTCTTATTTTTACTTTTTTCTGGTACAAGGACAATGTTCAAAAAATAGATTGGGGTGATGAATGTACAACTATATGATGATACTGTGAACAACTGACTGTACACTATGGATCATATATCTCAATAAAATTGAATTTAAAAAATCTAATAGCATTCTTGGAAAGCTGCAAGAGTTTAAGTTTTGCAGCATTAATTTCCTTAGTTTATATACCCTTGTTTTTTCTGTGTAATCCTGCTAAATATTTAGCTAGGGAAATTATGGAAATTATTTTGACAACTTTCCATTTTCTCTTCTTGAATTCAGATCCATTTTCCTAGTTACTTCAAACGCAACTTTGTATAAGTCATATTTACTTGAATTCAGACATATAATCATCAGGAAAATATGTAAATGTACACGGACTTATTGGATGTCATCTAATGTATTTAATAATTGGCTCATATGTATACTTTTTGAAGTACTTCAGGATTTTTGCACTACCACTTTGCAAAGCAAAGTTTTGGATCCAGGCACAGAGAACAAAGCTATCTAACATGCATATGAGAGAGACATTTGAAAGTAAATACTAAACCAATGAGGTAACTCATGACTTCTCAAAGAATAACCCTACTAAAATAGAACATTTTAAAATATTTTATACAATAGTAGGACAGTTATGGATGTGTAGCTGTTAAGAGGATAAAGTCTCTAAAGCAGCCCACACTGCTAGCAATTTTAAAAACTCCAAAGTCTGTCCTATATTCTGGATAGGATGGTTGTGTACATAACTAAAAGGATGATGCTTGACCAGCGAAGCTTTGGGAAAAAAACAAGGCAAAGTCATCCTTACACATTCTTTAAGTAAAGAACCACAGATATTATAGCTAAATATACCTTTAACCATCAACCTAGGCCAGAGAGCAAAGGCTTAGCTACTTTCTAAAATGGGCATTAAATATTAAAAACACTTGGTTTCAGTGACCAGTAGATAAAAGAGGATGATGTGGGACCTGGAGAACCAGAGAATTCATGCTTTTCCCAAGGGCAGCCTCTACTCAGCTAGAGCCCATTGTTGGACCTAGTCTGTGTTCTGAACTGTTGTCAACTGATTCAAATTTAAAACATTATGGTAGGTAAACAACACATATTTGTGAATCTAATATGATCCAAAAACCTTATGGCTTCTGTGGTGGATAAATCTCTTCCTAGTATTTTGCTGAATGGGAAACTATATCCAGAGAAATGAAATGACTTCCCTTAGGATAGAGCTACTATTTCCAGAAATATGGCAAGAAATATTAATCTTTTATTGGCCCATTTGATTGTTACTGTGGAAGGAACCACCTATACACTATGATTTCATGGGGAAGTAGGTATAAATATAGAATGGTCTGCTGCTCACATAGAAAATACCATGATTTTTTAACCCTCTCTTTGGAAACACATGGAATTTGGAATTAATATATAATGCATTATGAACGAGTTAACCAAAACCTTCTTTATAAGGACCCCGGGTAAAAATAATTCATGAAAACATACATATGTCATCTCCAGTAAAAAGGAGATGAATTACAGATGAGGAGAAAAGCTTTCTTAGACTAAAATTCCTAAACCTACAATTTATCCTAGAACCATCTCTGTTTTCAAAATTAATATAATCTTAGCTGATAGTTGATAAGTGATATTTCTGTTAAAAATCAATTTTCCTCTATATTATTGACCAGCCATATATTTGTGACAGAGAAAATAATATATTTTTAAATGTTCTGTTAAAATATCAGTGTATATGTACATATCACAATCAACAGTACTAGACTACTTGACTTTCTGTTCATAAAGTCAAAAGGAACATTCACATTGAAATATTCACTGAAATTTAGTTTTCTGAGAAAATTCTTTAAAAAGTAAAAATTTAAAAAATGATAAGTATATGAAAGCATGCAATCAAACAATTATAACATGAATAAAATAGGGAGACAGAAGACTGGAATAAAATGGGGTAAGTTGGTGGCAAAAGACCAGGTACTAAACCTTAAGTACTAGATCTACAATGACTAGTAAGTTCAAGAAATAATAGCCCAGGGATTTTTAATTATTGCAACCTGGCACATTAAACTAATATGTATCCTTTTCCTTCTAAAAGACATAGAAAAGCAAGATAAATTATTTAGCAGATTTTTAAAAATACCTAATTGTGTTACAAAGAAAGAAGGAAATTTCCATGTGCTAGAAATAAAGGGGAAAAATGGGAATGATAAGCTCAGGAGTTAAGAATTCTCTTTGTTGAGTATGGGATCAAGTATGCTGTAGAAACTATATGGGCCTAAATTGCTAGATACCGCAGTTTTAACGTTAGGTTTACTTCTTTTAATTTACAAAATGCATGCCTATGATGGGTTGAGCCCTCTACCATAAGTTTTACCCTTGGGAAGACGGTTGCTGCAAAGGAGAGGCTAGGCCTCCCTGTATTTGTGCCTAAGAGTCTCCTCCTGAATGCCTCTTTGTTGCTCAGATGTGGCCCTCTCTCTCTGGCTAAGCCAACTTGAAAGGTGAAATCACTGCCCTCCCCCCTACGTGGGATCAGACACCCAGGGAAGTGAATCTCCCTGGCAACGTGGAATATGACTCCCGGGGAGGAATGTAGACCCGGCATCGTGGGATGGAGAACATCTTCTTGACCAAAAGGGGGATGTGAAAGGAAATGAAATAAGCTTCAGTGGCAGAGAGATTCCAAAACGAGCCGAGAGATCACTCTGGTGGGCACTCTTACGCACACTTTAGACAACCTTTTTTAGGTTCTAAAGAATTGGGGTAGCTGGTGGTGGATACCTGAAACTATTAAACTACAACCCAGAACCCATGAATCTCGAAGACAGTTGTATAAAAATGTAGCTTATGAGGGGTGACAGTGGGATTGGGAATGCCATAAGGACCAAACTCCACTTTGTCTAGTTTATGGATCGATGTGTAGAAAAGTAGGGGAAGCAAACAAACAGACAAAGGTACCTAGTGTTCTTTTTTACTTCAATTGCTCTTTTTCACTCTAATTATTATTCTTGTTATTTTTGTGTGTGTGCTAATGAAGGTGTCAGGGATTGATTTAGGTGATGAATGTACAACTATGTAATGGTACTGTAAACAATCGAAAGTACAATTTGTTTTGTATGACTGCGTGGTATGTGAATATATCTCAATAAAATGATGATTAAAAAAAAAAAAAAAAAAAAAAAAAAAAAAAAAACAAAATGCATGCCTAAAACATAGAGCAAAACAAAACAAAAGGACAATTGAAAGTAAAAGTTTGGAAAATGACATGACCAACCAGAAAAAAAAACAACCTAACAAAGATAGTATACGCATATTATTATAAGACAAAATGGGCTTTCAGGCAATAAATAGTTTTTAAGAAACAGGTAGGTCTCTACATAGTAACACAGGATCTGAATAGTCCTGTAACAATTGAAGAAGCTTTAAGACCAGAAACAAGATAAGAATGATACATGTTTTTCAATGTGGGGATTTGGAGGGGCATGAGTTTTCAAAGGGAATCATAACTGATTTTCATTTCAAATATTAGAAAAAATGCTGTGTCACCGACTTCTTCCAAAGTGCTGACCAATAAGTTGCCATTTTCTCCAATATAAAGGCAGATAATATCAGCTCTTTGTATCTTGCTGGCTTCAAACTCTCCTTGTAAATTCTGTGGGGATCTGTGAGTTCTACCGAGCATCAACCTGACCTATTCCCTCACTACAGTGGACCCAACACCTCATCTGGATTTGTTCTGGGATTTTTTTTTCCCCTACCAAAGGAGAGTGCTAATCTACCCCTGGGTTTACAACCTCTCCCTACCACCCAAAATAAAAAACCTTGAAAGCAACTCAGTGACACTATGGTACTCTTCTGTATCCAGAGGGGATGGAGGTATTGTATACAAAACACATGCGTGTTATTTAACCACTAGAAGGAAAGCATCCTGGCCTCTTAATTTATATCCCAAACCCACTTGTTCTATCTTTGCGTCCGTGGTTCCTGTGCTATTCATTGCATCACATCTGGTTTCTACTTTGCTGCCCAGAAATTTCATATCAATGTTTCAATAAGACAGTTTTATTTCAGCTTCAGCAGATTTTCCCTGGCATTAGTTCTGTAGGGAGCTGGGTTCTCTCTAATCCTTTATCAACTGCCTCTAGCTGTAATCCCAAACAGATAAAACACCCTGAGACCTTGTTTATCTGGAGGAGAAGTTAAGACAAACACTGCCTGCCTAGTAAAACCTGATTGGGGCATGTTTGAAGCGGAAGCCTATGACTTCTAAGAAAGAGAAACAAAAATACAACTGAATGTTGCAGAAGATACAACAATATGGAGATAAGATACTTCTGCCACATTGTCAGTGGATTCTGAGAAAGATTCAAAAGAGAGACAAAGAAAACTTTATAGTAAAACTTAATGTAATACAAGGAAATCACATACTTCCCAAACTATACATCACCTTTAATTATTTGGCAAGTATCTCACTTCCGATTTTACAACAGACACAAAACGTTGGCTTCCATACAAATATGCTCTATCCCCTGTCCTCTCCAACATGTGTACTCAAGAAATATATGACAATTTTATCTCCTTTTAACAAAAAGCAAGTGATAAATTGGATTGTACAAAGTCTCAGGATAGAAAAGCCAAAGTAGCTAAAAATGCTCAAGGTGGAATCAGATTTCCCCATAATGACAATTTCCAACCTCCAGATCTACTAACTCCTCTTCTTTGCCATGAGTTTCTTATAACATTTCCAGGACCCACACTAGAAATAACTAAACTGTAAATGACCCATTAAAGTAACTGTAAAAGCATTTTAGGTTCCCCAAAATTGGGTCATCTGAAGAACCCACCCCTGCCCCCACCCCCCTTTTAAAATTTGTTTTCTATAGAGCTTTTAAGCAGTGGTCATTTAAAGGTAATGAAATCTTGAATGGCATAGATTCAACAAAGCTTCAGTACAAGTTAGAAATGTAGAACAAGACATGATACGCTTTTTTTTTTTTCCAAATCACAGAGATTACACTCCCTCTCCTTACTTATATCCTTCTAAGGTAGTTGGGATGTATTGGCTATGAAATGCACTCTCTCCAGCCAATGCTTGTATGCAATATTTTCCACTGTTCTGCTTCTGTTAACAAGGACAATTCAAAGGCAAATACTAATTATGATTTTGACACAGTTTTACTTTATTTAGCTTTGAAAGTAATTCCATAGTATGCCCCAATACCCTCATCAGTTTCCTCTATTTTTAATTTCCTAATTTAATGAATAAAAGAACTCAAGGAAAGAATCGGATTTTTAAAAGTATTTTCCCTTCCCAAAGTTTTAGTTTCACTTTTCAAAAGCATTCTTCCAATTAACAAATATGTATGAGGTACTACAAACTAAAATAACTTAAAACTCTAAATAGTAATAATACAAAAGCACTTTCAGAAATCATACATCCATCACTTTGCCTCACTAACCACAAATTATTTCTAGATAAGCTAGTCATTTGAGATCTAATTCTCAAAACTTCAAAACATCCATGGACAATATTTATGCTTACACTCAAGCAATCATGTGTGTTACTGAGATTCTGAGAAACTGGTAAATCTACTCTGCTACAGGGCTGGTGGGTTTATAGGTTCATTTCATATCACAATGATTTACCTCATGTCCACTTTTGTTGACTTGGACATGTGACCCTCAACTATAAAGCTAGCACATTCACATGACCTTCATGTTTCTTGGTTCCAAAATGGGGGAAAAAAAATAAAAATAAAAAACCTATCACACCATCAAAGAAAAGTAGGCCCAAATTACTAGCAGAATGATTTGCACCCATTTCCAATTTTTTCCAATTTCCTAACTTCCATATAAGACATTCTGACATTCACCAAAAATTTGAAAATAATAACCTGATGTTTAAAACATATGACTTCTGAAAAAAGTGATTTAATACTACTTTTCAAAATAATATTTTAAAAACTTTTTCTCATTAAATATACATAGGAAAAAATATTTTAAATATTTTAAAGTTTTAAAAGTCTGTATGCCCCAATGATAGAAAACTACTGGTAAATGCTAAAGCAAGTATAGCTAAATTAAAACTTTTGTTTAATCTTTGTATTGAAATATCTACGTAGATAATGTATAATCATGTATCATAGATGGTGTGCATGCATGTGTTTGTATGCATTTTAAAAATTGATGCACATGTAATACAAATACATCATGAGAGAGACTGCTAACTTGCTACCCAGCAATTAGATACAGGCAAGAAATGCATCCAGGTGCAGGCTATACATTTTCTTGCAACTAGGTGTGGCTACGTGATTAAGCTTTGGACAATGGACAGTAAGCAAAACGTTTCTTTTGGTAGACTCTGAGTAGGCTCTGTAAAAGGGGGAACAGCTAGCTAAGAATGCTTCTTGCTTTCCTTCTTTCCTCTCACCACCTGGAATGTAGACATGATGACTGGAACTCTAGCAGTAATTCTTGATCATGAAGTGATCTTGAGGTTGGAAGACAAGTGCTAACAGGATGCAGGAAAGAGGTGATTACAATTGTAACTGCTCCTGAATGCCAACCTCTCAGTTTCTTTTACATGAAATAGAAATACAGCTCTACTTTGCTTAGACCACTTTTATTTGTGGTGTTCTGTTATAAACAGCTGAACCTAATCCTTAGTGATACATACACATATGCATATTTTAAAAAAAATAGAACTGCTCTGCCTGAAGTTTGGAATCTGCTTTTTCTCATTTAGCATATTGTGCACATGTTTATTTTTATTAAATATGATTATATAGTCAATTAAATTCCATTTTTAATTTAATTGTAATTTATTTAACTCCATTTTATGGAGATTTAATCTACTAAATTGAATTCAGGAGGTTCTAATCTAGAACATCTATCAAATTTGATTTATTCCTGCATTCTTTTCCTCATTTCTGCTACTTTCTAAAGAGTTATTTAAACTCTGAATAGTTTTGTCATCTGCAGAATAGGGATGATACCTATTTCGGTGAGTTCCTATGAAAATTAAGAGACAAAAATAAACATACCTGTACACAGGAAGTGTTCAATCAACACCAGCTACCATCAGCATCTTCACTGTTGACCTAAGTCTTTTATTTCTGACTTGCTGTGTAATATATTAATTTCAGACATGGAAAATTCTATTTTGGGACACCCTAAAACAAGAGAATTACCTCGAAACTCATTTTGTTTTATTAAGTTTTCTGGCTGGTATTTGCATTTTATTTTTTTGAAGATGCAGAGGTTTTTATTGGCCACCCAATCCCCAAAGGGCACCCTGCTTCTGCTGCCTCAATGCCTCAGAACTTTGGTGTCGTTGGTCTCAGCTACCACTTTGCCGTCCACGATCCCGCGGGTGCTGGCCTTGTGGATGGATGGCACAGAGTTGCTGCTGCTCAGGGCTTCACTGAGTCTGAAGTCCTCCCCGTCTTCTAGCAGGTGACAGTAGGTGGCAATCTTGGCCTCCAGCTTAATCTTAATGTTCAGCAGGGCCTGGTGCTGCCCCTCTGCCTGGGTCTGTGTCAGGTCTGACTCCATGTGCAGCAGGACCCCCTTGAGCTGCCCCATCTGCAGGGCGTAGTGGGCTTCCACCTCCTGCAGGCTGTTCTCCAAGCTGGCTTTCAGATTTCTCATGGAGTCCAGGTCGATTTCCAAGGACTGGACAATAAGTCTCAGCTCCATGAGCATCATCTCAGCAGCTCCTAACTCAGTAGACTGAGAGGTGACCACTGTGCTGCTCTCTTCACTCTGCTGAGACCAGCACTTGTCCAGCTCCTCTTGGTTCTTCTGAGCCAACTCATCAGACTGGGCCCAGATATCTACCATGATCTTGCTGAGGTCCTGAGACTTGGGGGCATTCACCTCCATGGTCAGCTCAGAGCTGGCAGTCAGGGCTTGTAGATCCTTTACTTCCTCCTCATGATTCTTTTTCATGAAAAGCAGCTCCTCGAGAGCCTCGATCCCCATCTCCAGCTGCAGGTGAGTGACACTGGTGTCATCAATGACCTTGTGGAACCCATGGATGTTGATCTCCACAGACTGGCGCATGGCCAGCTCAGTCTCATACTTGACTCTGAAGTCATCAGCAGTCAGGCAGGCATTGTCAATCTGCAGAAGGACATGGGCATTGTCCACAGAATTTTCAAAGATCTGAGACCTCAGTTCCTCAATGGTCTTGAGGTAGTGACCTTAGTCCCTGACCTGGGGTCCCTTCTTCTCCAGATGTTCCCCAATTTTGTCCTGCAGTCTCTGATTCTCAGTCTCCAAGCTCCTCACCCTGTCCAGGTAGGAGGCCAGGAGATTGTTCAGGACTTTTGGTCTCCTTCTTGCCCTGGATGCCCCCAATTCCCACCAGACACCAAGCCATCCCTCTGGCCAAGCCCCCGGACCTGCAACCACTGCAGGAGCTAGAGGAGCAGGACACAGAAATCCCAGAAGCTCAAGCCCCCAGCACCAGCATAGACGCTGGCCATGCTGCTGGCTGGTCAGACCCAGTGGCTGTCCAATTGGACCAAGCCCAGGGATCAATAGTTGGTGGAGAAAATGGTGGAGCAAGTGGTGAAGGAAGCTGTCTGAGGAAGAAGGCAAGAGGCCTGGACTCAGGATATGGACACAGATTCTGGTATTTGCTTTTTAAAGAGGAACATTTCAAGTTTTAAAAGACAACCATTCCCATTTAAGGATTAGGAATAATAATGAAAGTAGAGGGAAAGAAAAAAGGAAACATATTTTTCAGTTTCAACTAGAATTCTATGTGTGTCTTCTCTGTTTTCATTTTGACTCCTCTTAACAGAAAATATCTTATAGAACTCTTTATAAATTTAAATTCAATTCTATTGACATTTCTTTAAAAATATTATTAAATAAGTTTAAACCTTAATAAAACATAACTTATGCCAGCAAAGCAAATGCATATGTTAGATGAATTAATTAATGTAGACTACAATTTTATGTAACTTGGAAACAAATCAATACCCATTTGAAAATGATAGGGTTTCTACTTCAGTTTTTCACCCCTTCTAGACAAAATTTCATTTTGAGACATTATTTCTTATTAATTATTAAAATAAAGAGAAAATTGGAATCATGGTAACAAGTAAAATTCTTTGTTGCTCAACTAATTTTCCTATGGTCAACTACATATAAATAGAGGGTTAGAAGAGATATTTTTCCGTTTCAAGAAACACAATTGAGAAAGAAGCTCTACATCAGAAAAACCAATTAATTTGACTTTGACGATTTGAAGAACTTAGGCAAATGCCATTTAAATATATAAAAAACCTGACATCTCTTTATTCATATGTCTAAATTTAAACTGAAATCCTGGATTAAGATCAACTACAGTGATCATGAAATGCATCAGATTTGTCCTCTTATAGGTTTTATGAATTGAAGTAAACACAGAGAGCAAAAGGCTGTTCTAAATAAATCATGACTAATCCAGTCTGAAGGATCAAAATACCCTGAACACACATAAGGCGTCAGTATTTCTGAGTTAAACTAGGGTTCAATTAATAATTGAGGAGGAAGGAATTAATAATTGGCAATTATTTCAGATATAATCTTCAAGTCTTGTGGGTCAACAGCCCATGAAGATAGGTTTCAACAGATGAAATAATCCAAATAATTTAAGTAAAAGCCACTTGTTGATATTATTTAGGTAAATGAGAAGAGTGGCTTTTATAGGGGAAAAATGTGTTTTCTGTATCTGTTACCTACTAAACCCAAATTAACCACATCAACTTTTACTGAACAAAGTTAAGATCATACTATATATTAAATAAAGGTCTAAACATAGTTTTGTTAAAAAAAAGATACAGTCTTGGATCAAATAAAGTTAATTTCCACAGAAACACATTAATCCTATAATCGGTGGGGTGGTACGGCCTGTGTTAGGGGGTCCTGCTGGATCTACTCGAGGGTATCAAACAGATATATGATAAATGCAAAGTTCATAAGCATGGGATTTTTTAGGCATGGTCAACAAGATGATTCATCTTGTGGCAATTTTCAATACAGGTGTCCTCACTGATCTTGGGAAGGTGGGACTGCCTGAGGAAAACCAATCCAAAAACGTCTTACAAGGTCTGCTGCTTTGGCCACATTCTCAATTCTATTTAGAAACAGCTTGGAACATTTTATAAATACATATTTATATATCACATGTTACTACCTTGAAGATAAGAACCATTTCTTTCACATTTAAAGACCCTTCACTGCCAAGCACAGGGTTCTGCATTTGTTCCATAATCAGTAATTAATCAATTATACTGGATAAATGTGGACCTAAGAAAGTACGTAAATCTTGACACAGTAAATAATTATTTTCCACACATTATTACTTTCCTAATAAGCACTTCCTTTTTTTCCCCACTCTTCGTTCATTTCCTTTTTGTTTCTTTTATACTTTTGCTTGTGAATTAGCCCCCGTAGGTGTTTTTGAGGAGACTTAGAGCTAAGACTGTGGGGCTTTCTGGTTCAAATAAAAGCTTTCTAATAAGAGGATTATACTAAGCTCACATTTCCCAAGTGACCGAATTTACAGAAGCAACAGAGAAACTGAAGACTGCTAAAAAGGTGTTAGAAGAGTGAGAAGTGTGTGTGTATGTGTGAGCAACAGTGTTTGGGGAACAGAAATGTTTAGCAGTGACAGCCTCAACCTCAATATGCCTTAAAACCCTCATTAATAAAATTAGGACAATCACACCTACCTCTCAAAGTTTTTCTTAGAGAAAGCTGTGGAGCTTTTCTTACTGAAACTGTTGGAAATGAGGGGAAAGTGTTTCAAATACTTGTGGACTCCAATTAAGATAAAATAGCAGATGCAGCTAGTTCAGTTACCAAAAAACACTTTCCTACAGCAATACCAGTAACTTCCAAAGCTCCTGTCGAACAAAGCCCTGGAATCCTTTTCCAGACCAGATCCCTGATTCTTTCTTCCTTTGCTTCTCCTGCCCATCCCTGCAAGAGTGAAGTCCCAGCTTCTGGAACATTCTCCAGTGGCTACCACCAATTTGGAAATATATTATTTTGTTATTTCACTGGAATCTAATACACATAGAAAACATATTATTACTGTTCAGTAGTAAAATTCTAGAGCCAAGTTATCAGAAATGGGAAGATTATGCCAAGCTAACGCGGGAACCTCAACATTACATTGCACTGTTTCTGAAGTAAAGATTTTTTAAGTTACCAATATTATCTAACAAATACAAGTTTGGAATATACACTTTTATTAGGTTGGTATCCTTGGCAATGTAATTAATTTTTTTCCAGAAAACTGCTTCAGGAATTTAAGAAGGCACACTATGAATGCCCCTGATGATGAGACTACCATTGCCACTCAGCATGGCCTCACTGTCTGCTCCACTGCTCTACTCTTTGCTTCCCCTCCATCCCCAACCCACTCTTCGCTGCTCTGTTCTTCTCCTTTCCCTCTAGGCCCTTCTGCTCACATATCTTGTACATGGTCCAATGAATCCTCCATGTTTTGCTCTCTTAACACAAACTTTTAATTTTAACCCACACCACAAAAGGCAGGATTTGTATCTTGGTTCAGATGTATAGTGTAAAAACTGCCTCATCACTTGCCAAACAGTGGATTAACTGATCTTGGGTATGAGGTCTGCACATTGTAGTCTCTCAGTAAATATCTGTTTTACAAAATTATTAGGTAATGGACACCGCTTGAAGAAATATTCCTGGCCAGGAAAGTATGTAAAAACTAGATCTGGGTCACATGATCGATCAGCATGTGGAAGTGCCCCACCCAAGGACAATGAAAACAGTGAGCAAGAAGAAAATAAATACCATCTGGCACCTCTGGCGTCTGCTTAAATAGTGAACTTAAAAGCCCAAATCCTCACACTTTGGGTGTCCTTTTCAGTGTCTGATCCGTTTACTAAAAGATTTCTTTTCTATCTAGTAACTTGTCCATTCCTGAAATTCAATAAATATGTGATAATTATAGAAACCCAACAGCTAGAGTCACCACCACATTCAGATCTGTTTGAGCATTTTATCAGGCTTTTCATTCCACCATAGGAGCCTTCCTGACCCTAGCGAGTGGAACCAGGTTGACCTTTTTCAGTTCCACCATGATGCATTTTAAGGAAAAAAAGAAAAGTTCCTTTTTCTCTGTTGGCTAGTCCTTGGATTTGAATTATTCTTCTTCTGTAAGAGTTGTGTTTGTGTGTGTGTGTGTGGGTGTGTGGGTGTAACTCAAAAGTCTTGATATCTGCATCAACATCTTTCTAAAATATCAAATCACATCATATAACAACTTGACTTTAAAAACATCCAAGGAAATTCTTTAAAATAAAACCCAAACTCCTTAGCATTGTATGAAATGACTTGGCCCCAACTACAGTTTCAACCTTATTTCTCTTAATTTCTTGCATAAACCATGAAGCACAAAAGTAAACCACATGTCCTATGCAACATATCACTGACCTGTCATTTTATCTATGCAGTTTCCTTGACTTGGAATGCACCACATTTTTTCCCACATTTCAGATTGCTACCTAATATTAAGGCTCAACTAAAACATGATATCATTTACAAGGATATTTCTGATCTCTTCACAGAGAAATATTTTTTACCTCCCCAATAACTTCTTTTAATACTTAATATTTCTTACAATGTATTTTATATTAAGATGCTAATAAGGACAGACTATCAGATTCATCTGACTAAAGGGCTATATTATGTATGTATATATGTATGTATGTATGTGTATATGTGTGTGTGTGTGTGCGTATATAACCCTCAAATTTATCTATTCCCTGAAAAGTGAGCTTATGAACAATACCCAGCTATAATCTTTGGCATTATGAAGGAACCAAAAATCATTGCTCAAGTCTCAATAATGTACATCACTTCAACAGGATTTAGAAGAATTTTCTTTTTTCAAATTGTCTTTTTTGTGTATGTGATGTTCATGACTAATATAATTAAATTTTCTTTATGCCTTATTTTAAAAGATCCCCTCCCTCCCGTGTCACCCAAACTACCACAGTGACTTTCTCCTGGTCTTCTAACTGATTTAATCATATGCCTGTTTTCTATTTTTCCATCTCTGACCATAGTGCTGGAACAGAAGTATGATTTGTAGACTTGTGTCTTATAGTAGTAATATTCATAATATTGTCTACACACTTGTTTATAGCACAAAGAAAATTATGGATGGTCCTCCTTTTTGGATATTCATGAAAGCAGCACCACTCTTTCCCTCATTATGATTGGGAACTTTGCTCCCTCTTTACTAAACCATCTCCCACCCACTTCCAGTGACAAGCAAGAGCAACATCACCTTGAACTCCACCCACCTACCACTCACTCTGCAATAACCGATGGATCAGCTCCTGCCACCCTGCTGCCAGTCTAATCTGTGTACACACACCCTGACTTAGTCGTGCCTGGGTAAGTGTGATGGACAAGTGGGGCCGACCCACAAGGGAGATGCCGACAAGTGTCGGAGAAGCTGCTTATGAAAACTCTCATCCTAATGAAAAAAAAAAAGAGTGAGCGCATGCAAGTGCACTTCAAAGACCACGAGTCGAGTCTGAAAGGAAGGGTGATAGACTACAGCTCATAGTCTAGCACTTAACAAATCTGCCAGCCCTTCTCCCTTGGGACTCATACCTGTGTCCTAGAGAGAGAGGAAACTGCATTTAAGTATAAAAGAGCAAATAAAAAACGAAATGCTGCTTAACAGAGATATTTATCAGACACTGAAAGCACAAGGCCAATCTACCTAGTGACTACAGTGAGATTATACAGAAGTGCCTCCTAATGGAGATGACATCAGTGCGTTTAGGGAAGGCACATGTCCATCTCTGGTACCTGTGTTATAGTCAGTGACATAAAAGATCACTGCAAATTCCCAAAATAGAAAGAAGAAAACTGACAAGGGGGACATAGTATCAAAAATGACTTGCCGTATGTTCTGTTTGGTGACAACATGAACCAACTGTTAAGGAATTTAAGGCACCTAGTTACTCAACAGTTACCAGTGGGGAAAAAAAAATGAAAAGATTATATTCGTTTGTTGTCATGTCATTTTATGGAAACCTTACATAGACTGAATTTTCTCTTTCAAACACTATCTCCCTTTTCTTTCCTGTTCCAGTTTGCTAACGCTGCCGGAATGCAAAACACCAGAAATGGATTGGCTTTTATAAAAGGGGGTTTATTTGGTTACACAGTTACAGTCTTAAGACCATAAAAGTGCCCAAGGTAGCATATCAACAATTTGGGTACCTTCACTGGAGGAATGGCCAGGTGGTGTCTGGAAAACCTCTGTTAGCTCAGAAGGCTGGGCATCTGCTCTGGAGTTCTGGTTCCAAAATGCTGTCTCTTCATCCCCAGGATGTTCCTCTCCTAGGCTTCAGTTCCTCAAAAATGTCACTCTTAATTGCTCTTAGGGCATCTGTCCTCTCTTAGCTTCTCTGGAGCAAAAGTCTGCTTTCAAAGACCATCTCCAAAATGTCTCTGTAAGCTGAAGCTCCTCTCTCAGCCCCTGTGCATTCTTCAAAGTGTCCCTCTTGGCTGTAGCAAGCTCGCTCCTTAAGTCTGAGCTTATATAGTGCTCTAGTAAACTAATCAAGGCCCACACTGAATGGGTGGGGCCACACCTCCATGGAAATTATCCAGAGTTATCACCCACAGTTGGGTGGGTGGCATCTCCATGGAAACACTCAATCAAAGAATTATAATCTAATCAACACTAATACGTCTGTCCACGCAAGACTACATCAAAGATAATGGCATTCTGGGGGACATAACACATCCAAACTGGCACACGTCCTTTATCATAAACCTCTATTTCTTTATTCTTACCTCTATGTACTCTTTAAACTCCCCTGCAACCATACTTCATTCCTTACCACTTTATTGAAAATACTTAAAGTAGTGCACCATTGGTTCCTTTGGAGCAAAAGAAATGACCTCTTTTCAGCTCTTGTCCTATTCACTTCCAATGTGGTATCCCATCCCATACTGTTCACACCAGCATGCCTTCCTGAATCTCTTCCTATCCTATGCGATGGTTGATTTCAGGTGTTAATTTGTCTAGGCCATGGTGTCTAGTTGTTTGGCCAAGCAGGCTCTGGTATGATTGTTGCTATGAGCATATTAATAGATGATGCAGTCCATCTACAGCTGATTTCATCTATAATCAAGAAAGAAGATGTCCTCAGCAATGAGGGGCATCTCTCATTCCTCATTCCTTCATTTAGAACTTTAAAGTGAGAATTGAGCATTTAAGAAGTCAGAAAGAATTTCTCTGCACTTCATCCAGCTGGCTTCTCCTGGGGAATTCAAGGTCACCCTTATGGGAATTTTCAACTTGTGGCCTGCCCTAGAGTCTTGCTAATCCCCATGATCACATGAGCCAATTCATATAATAAAGCTCAATATTTACACACACACACACACACACACACACACACCAGTTCTATTTCTCTGGAGAACTTTAATATACCTTCCTTATATAGCTCGCTTCTTTTGTTGGTCAATCTCATTCTGCTCATTTAGTATCTGATTTTTCATATATATATATATATATATATATATATATATATATATATATGGCTCATAGATTTACATGACTTTATCACTTTGCTTTTGTCACTCAATATTTAAGGTTCTAACATTATATATCAGCACAACTTCCTGGTTATCACATCAACTCTCATGAGTATAACTGCTACTCGTACATTGATGACTTCCAAAATTTATATTTGTTCATATTCATATATCTTGCTTGATTTCAAAACAGTGTTTTAGCTCTATGGTGAGGACTTGCAGACATTTCAAACTCAAACTGTCAAAAACAAAATCAGTACTTTCTCCCTGAAAGTTCTCTCCTTTCTTTTGTTTTCCTCCTCTATTCTTCATACTTGTTCATAATGTTACCATCCACCCACAAATTAAATTAAAAAAAAAAATTGAGTTAAATCTCAACCTCTCATTCTCCTTGGCCCACTCTAAGTGACTCATTCATAATAATGATGGCAAATTTATATGCATTTTCCTTCATCTTTTCACGGTCCTTAGTTCAAATAACAGCTTTATTCCTAATAAAGTGGTTTGATAAAATGGCTTAGGTCTTGGCAATCGCAGACTTTCTAATACTTTTTTCTCACCCAGTCGCTTGCACAGCTGGGCAAATGGAACCTCCCTCAGCAAGTGGTGCCCACCTGCTTAATTTACTTATGGCTCAGAGGAAGCTCTTGAAAGGCTGTTCATTGATCTTTCTTACTTTTCTTCAAAATATGAGCTGGTAGATGTGGTTATACTCATTTCACTACGTTACATAGTACATAAGTAGAAAAATCAGGGATCAAACTCAGGTCCAAAGTTCTGTCCACCAACCCAACCACATCTGTGTCTTTCTGGTACATCAAATCTGCTCTATTCCAGGATGGAGCTCCCTTCTTTCCATTCTGTCAACACTTCGTCCCTCCTCCTTGCCACTCTCCTCATTCTTTACCTCTTAATACTTCCACCTAGACTATTGCAATAGGCTCCTATACAGGTGTCTAGTTCGGCTGCCTCCGCCAGTCCACTTGTGTCTATGCATTTGCTTATGCCAAGCTTTCAGTTTAGAGTGCTCTCAGCAAGGTCTCTCGGCTTAGAAAGATTCCACCAAACTCCTCAAGGCCTAGGTCAAAGTCTACCTCTGAGGAAAACACTACTGTAGTCTCCAGACTAATGCAACAATATGGTATTTCACTGACAGATTGCTCAGCTAATTATGTTTACCATCTATGTAGTGAATGATCTTATTACTTTGTATAGCTTATATGTGACATATTGTCTGTCATATAGCCAAGGGTTTATAACTGCAAAGAAATGAAAATAAACTTATCAGTTCTATGGGTAATTGGGTATAATGGACCCACACAATCTTTCACCATGACAAAATATCCAGTGGGTGGTGGGGTTTCCAAAGTCATTAATGGAAACAAACTGAATCACTCTATTACAAAAACCTTTTACTTAGGCTGTATCTTTCAATTTCACTTTTTTGAATTCAATATCCAGATTTTTCTCATATGATATATGAGCATAATTTTGAATCTCACGAAAATGTTGTTCCAAATACAAAGTAACCATCAGCACAAACTCAATTGAAAGCAAATTTATAAGCTATAATTTGAACTTGTTCTTGTATTTAAACCTGGAATCAGTTCAGTAATACTGCCACTTCATTGTTTGGCCACATTAGATATTTTATAGGAAGCTGTAAGAATCATTACTCTTGTGGATGACTTTTAAATGAGAGAAAAAACTATGTATTAATGTGACAACTATTCGTATATCACAGAAGTGGTTAGAAGTCTGAAAAGTAAAATTAAAAATAATGTCAAGACAGAGGCAATCTAAGGATGCAGACTGCAGAAAATAGGGTTATATGCATATATATATATATATATATATATATATATATATATATATATAAATGCTGATAGTCCATTTTTTAATTTCCATTACAATGTATTCAACATTGTCAAACTAAAAGTTAAAGGTAAATATCTATGCAAGATTTTCCATTTATTTCTTCAGTTTTTAAATAGAATGGATTCTTTCTCACATAATTTTATGAAGTGTTTATAACTATTACTTTTAAGAATTAAAAAATATTTTACAGTACCAGGCCAAAAAATACATAATAAACAAAGCTCTGTTTTCATTATGTGAGCTATATATTTTGGCTTTAAATTCTAAATTCTGTTATAAATTTTATAATGTCAGAAACATCTTTATATTCCTTTCATTTTAAATTATTTTACTATGATTATGGCTTAACTATAGTAATTTGTAGAAGTAATTTCAAAAGGCCAGTGTATCATAGCACACACTCCTATATAATATAGCCATATGTTGTTTTCTAAACATAGTAAGAAAATGCCAGAGCTTTATTTTCAATTCTGGTATTAATAGCCACAAAAATAAATATCACAGAATTTCCTTCCAATATTAAATGGGTTTTTTGATCACTTGTTGTATTAGGCATTTATTTTCTTAAAGTGCCACTCTTCTGGATAAATAGAAGAAATGAAAAAAAATGCTTAAACCTTAAAATATGGTAGACTATATACATAAACTATTTGGAATTTCCAAATAATGAGAGTAAAGATACTGTAAGTAGTCTACCAAATTGGAATACTATTTTGAACTGTAGAATATTCATGATAGCAGATACATTTAACTACTTTTTGCAAAAAACTTATAATTAAGCATCAATATTTATATATCTATACCTATACCTCTATCTCTACCTATCTATGTATCCATCTAGGGTGAAAACACTGGCTAATGATTATTTTAACTGCCTATAAGCATTCTCTGGTGGCTAGTAGCATGAAAATAGTTAAAAGAAAAATAGGACGATGAGAAAAAAGAGGTCAAATATCTTGAGATCATGCACATCATGATATAAATCAGGATAAGTCAAGAACTTAGTAGTTGGCTGGACTGTGTCCTTTTAATTTATAAAAATATTATCTGAATCTACCAATAACTAGGTCAAAGATTATAACAAGATTTTCTGCTCAATTTCTGTTTTTGTAACGAAGTTTGTTAGCGATTGAATTGCATTCCCCACCAAAGGCATGCTTAGGTCCCAACCCCTGGTCTTGTGGGTTTGAACTCATTTCCAAATAGAGCCTCTGAAGATGTTATCAGTTAAGGCGTGCCCAAATTGAGTGAGGGTGGCCCTTAATCAAATATGGCTGAAGTACTTATAAATAAAGGATATCAGGCACATAGAGAGAAGCCACAGGGAACCGTCAGAAGCTAGAAGTCAACAGCATATGAAAAAGAAAGGAAAAGATGCCACCATATGTACTGCCATCTGAAAGAAAAGCCAAGGAACCCCAACAACTACTGATTGCCAGACAGCCCTAAGATAGTGGACCCAGGAAGAAAGCAAGCCTTCCAGCCTCTGAAACCATGAGCCAATAGATTCCTTTTATTATACCAACCCTTTGTATGGTATTTGTTTTAGGAGTTGGGAAACTAAAACGCATTAGCAAGGAACTGATTTTATAGTTTTTATAAACATAATTATTAAATTATATATAATTAGATGAAAATGTGAAGAAATGAAAATACAGAAAAATAAATATTTTGCCCTTTTTGTTTGTTTTAACCTACACTTGGTTTTATTTTCAGATTTTAAGAGAACTTCCCTTTCTTAGAATCAAAATCCCAGAAGGCATAAATGTTGAGTCTTTAATTTGGAATTTATTTTCTTTGAACATCTCAAATGAGTGTTCAGATGACCTGAATGCCTATGATGATAGCAGAATACAGTGTGAATAGAGTCAGCTCTGGAGTTAAATTGTCCTGATTCAAATTCCAGCTCCAGGATTTATCACCCATGTCTCTCCACACAAGTTAATAAAGAGAGCCAAGGATTGTTTCACAGTGACCTGCGATGCTATTTCACCAAGTGTTCCACCCTCCTGACAACTTTTGACATTTTGCCTCCTCAAATCAAATGCTGAGTTTATACACATACACACATACACACACACACACATAATTTCAAATTATCTTTGGGATTTTTCAGAGAGTCCCCACAAAATCATAAAGAACTTGGTCTTTCACCCTATACAAAGAGAAGTACTAGCATTAGGTTTATTTAGTATGTGATAAATTGCCAAGGAAGTGATATCAAATTAAAACAGATTTTTCTGACCTTGTTGATTAAATTTATATAGATAAAAGATTTTATATATATATATATATATATATAATTCCTAGAGATTTATCAATGCCCTCAAAATCCAGGAGATATCCTGGTACTGATCTGCCTAATATTAGACAACTACCTAATATTATCACTCATAATTTCAGTTATTCTTAAAAATATATTCCATGCCACAAAACATGCATTATTTTATAAATTCTCCTTAGATCTTTCACTTTTATAAAACAGTAATAAGTTAACCATAGCCATCCTTTGTATTTTATGTCTTAAGTCTTTTGTAATCCATAATTAAAAAAATTATTCTGATGTTTTCCTGAAAACAACTGTCATCAGCTACAGGCCAAAGTGTATCATCTTCAACAAAAAATCACTGTCCCAGAGATCTGTAGAAAAGACTGTGCCAGGTACCCTGGGCACCGGATTCTAATGACATTGCTTGAAGAACTTTGGGACCATTCCATGAAACTGACTCAAGATTTCCAGAAATCTAGTAGGAAGCTGATGGGTTCATGAAATTGCTAACACTAAGATTGAGTGGATTAAGAATTAATTACTCAGGACTGAATGAACTGATAAAAAATGATTATAGATTTTATTTGGAATATTTCTGATATTTTAATGTTTTTTTTTTTAGATACAAGGAATCTCTTTTACTTTTCCCTTAAACATATCTATAACTCAGAAAACTTTTATCTTTTTCTCCCTGCCTGATCCTCTAGAATTCAGAAACTAGTAGCAAATATTCTAATTTTCATGGAAATATAATTATTTGAATAAGTTCAATAAGAAAAATGTGCTCCCTGTTAACAGAACATAATTGGAAATGCTGGTTATATAACAAAGGGAGACCCACAGATTATTACTGATTTATTGTCAACCAGAGTATCTAGGAGTATATTTTATCTTATGAATAAATTAATGGCTAATACTATTAATCTGTACAAAGCAAAATTCTAAGGATGTTAGAAATAAGATAGATTGTATTTTTTTCAGAAAAATAATAAAATAAAAGGATACAGGAAACGTGTGGCTACCAAGGAAACACTAAATATTAGAATAGGGTCTAGCAAAATGTTTAAATAAGCAGCTCCTAAAAAGTCAGTCTTAGAGATGGTAGAAACACTACTTGTATGTATAAGTTTGTCATGAAAAGTCACTGCCATGATTAGGTTCTCTGTTGCATCACAGTCTTCAAGAATTTTGAAAGGCAGATCTGGATTTTAGTCTTGGGTCTGCCAATTATTAGCTGTGTTCTTGCTGAACAAGTTATTGAAGGATGAACTGTAGTTATTTTGTTTTGACTTATACAGAAGTTAACTATACACAATTGTAGTGAAAACTGCATTTGCTGTACAGGAAGAACCTAGTGGAGAGCTTAGCTTTATGGCAGGAACCACGTAAACTTTTACTGACATGGCTACTGATGTTGTTATACTTCAAGGGACTTCAAGGAAAACAAAGATCTTTAAGATCCTGGTCCTCGAACTCAGGTTGTCCACATCCAACCCCATAGTCTACATATATATGTAATGCCTCCTCCCTAACATTCTTAGCCTACTACAGCAATAAGATGTTCAAGTTGATTTCATTAACAGGCACAGCCAGCTTCATTAAGCTCCCTAAGAGAAGGTAGCCTATGAGTTAACCAGCTTATTTTACATGGTGCCTAACACAGTGCCACATGCAAAGCAACACTTTTCTTAAGGATGTAAGGGATGAATTCAAAACTCAATTATCAGAGTAAGGGAGTCATAAGATGAAAGAAGGCAGGAATGGCACATTGGTTTCCATTTTGATGTCATCAGCAGTGGATTGGTGGTGGCCAGTTAGAACACTGTTTTATGAAAGACTCTGTGGCCAAGACTAAGTTCAGTGGGAAAGAATGTTTGCCATGGAGAAAGAAAGCAACTGAGAATCCTTGATGTTTGTTTTGGATGCTTGTGGCTAATACAGAAATGTTGCTTGGAAATCACAGGAACAATGAAAACACTACTCCTTATTTTACTCTTTGTTATTAATAGACAAGACAGATACTGGACTCCCACTGGAAGGCATTAACCAAAGAAGGGCAACTCTGCACTAACACATCTGCCCAGAACGTACTCTGAAGGACTTGGGTTCAAAGCTCCACTATGTGAATTTAAATCACTAAGAAATGTCTTAAAGACATACTGTAAATCAGTAACAATTTTACCTCGAAGTGTTGCTTTGTGGATTACCAATGTTTTGCATGGTGTCAGGCAAAACAAAAACAAAAAGAAAACAATAAAAAACTCAATATACAGTTACAATCATTATATCGAGAGGGCCTTGGGGCTTTGTGGGAGGCAGGTGTAGAGGTTTGGTTTTGTTTTGTTTGTTTCCTGCACTCCTTCCCCAGGAATAAACCTTTAATTTTAATCACGAGATAAGAAAGGAGGGTTGGGAGTTTGAGGGCAATTTAAGCTTTTCACTGCAAAATCTCCTACTAGGCAGGTCTTAAGCCAAAAACCCATCTGTGGGCTCACAGGCTCAAGAAATTTCAACTTTAGGATAAATTGGAACACTCCCTGAAAAGGCAGACTCTGTACTCTGGCTTTGAAAGAATAAAGTAAGGCTATTCGATTGAAAAACAGAAATACATTGTTTTTAAATATGTTCATGCCATGAAGAGTCTCCTTCCATTTGTAGGTTGTTTTTTTTTCTTTTTTTAATTTTTGGAAAGTTGGAAAATAAAGACCTACACTTGTAAATATTTTTTTTTAAATATTGTTTTAAAAATATTGTTTTTACCATCCAGATTATTACTTCTCTTCCTTATTCTCCTGTGTATGCAGATTTTTTTGTGTGTGCCACAGTAAACCATTTCCAGCCCACATTTCTCTTATAAAGAGAACAATATTTCTCTGAACTTTTTTCGCAAGGAGATTTTATAGAGCAATTTGCCATTCCCTGTGGATATCTGAGAGGTCATACTGAGAATAAAATTAGCAAGTATACAATAAAAGCTAAAAAAAAAAAAAGAAGTTAAAAAGAAAAACCTAAGCATTTCCATGTTAAATGAGAAAGAAGCTGGAGAAAGCTGAGTCTAAAAATCATGTTCTCAATCCCAGAGAGATAATAAATTTTCCTTCAAGGAAACAGGGAGGTGCCTGTTTAAATTTTAGAGCAAGAGCTGACTTACATGGCAAGGTCACATTGTCTATGAGATCAATTTCTGGAATAAATGAAGCCCTGGTGGAAATGAAAAGACAACTAATAAAATAAGAATGTGAGAGTATGTGCGTGTATGTGAATTGTGTAAGACCTGCAAAAGATCTGAAATAGTGGTTACCCTGCAGAAGTCAGAAAGAGTGGGTAACTTTTTAAATTTATATATTGCAGAATAGTTTTCTTAACAAGCAGGTTTTAGTGTCATATTAAAGGAAAATAATAAAATTAGTCTAATAAACATAAGCATACACACAGATAGCTACCTCTAGTCAAAGTGTACCTGTGAGAAGTTGGCAAGTTATACTGATTGCTATTTTTCTTGCCCTCCAAATGTTCCCCAGTAGTTTAGGGATTGCAACAAAGAGAACTCCTCACGAGAATTAAGATTCTACCATTTTCAGGGCCAAACTGTGAGACTTGACCCATCAAAAAGGTCATCCAATCAGTGTAGTGAGTCATGATAAAAATATCGTAAAACCGCTAGAGCTGAATAGAAGAATGGGGAATACAATACAGGGCATATAATATTAAAACCTATTGCTTCTTTCTAAGATTTTGTATTTCAGATATATGCATTTGAACTATCAAATGTACCCCCAGAGGGAAGTCACATTTGAATGCCTCCTGTAAAGTGGAAAACCAGGGAGCAAGCAGGGAGAAGAGGAAGGGATTGGGAAAAAGAATAGGCCTTCTCCAGCCCCTAAATGCCACCCACAGAGTCAAGTTCAGCCTGAACTGGAAGGGGAGGCAGGGTTTATAATCAACATGAGACTAGACAATTAGAACTACATTTTAGAACCAGTTCTTAAACACACACACACCTACCTAGATGAGACTCTTAAAATAATCAAAAATGCTTGAAATGTTATGGATTCAAGCTTTTCTCTCAGGAAGCACAGTGGTAGCAGTGATTAAAGAATTTAATACCACATATCTAGCCTCCATTGGACTGTGTGTAAATAAACAGGCCCCCAAGCATACATACCTACACATTACTAATTTCCCTAAGTTGTGAGAAAAGGGTACTTTCAATTTTGTATAACAATAAATTCTGTCATGGTCAGCCTTTAGAATGTGGCATAGTAGTTACCTATTTGCTTTGCCAGTTTAAATCCATTTGAAAAAAAGAAAAGACAATCTACAATCAGATCAAGATGACCATAAACACTATCAATAAGGTTGCTAATAGTTTATGAGTCAGCTACAGTCCTTACAACTCTGGCAACTTCATTAGGTTATTTACTTTTCCTGAGCTTCAATTTGCCTCATACATGAAACAAGTTTAAAAAAACTACATCTCAGGGTATTTGTTCTAAAGAAATCTAATGATGATAACATGCATAAAATACTTAGCACTGAGGCTGGCACATTTTAACTACTGATTAAACAGCAGTTGTTATTACCATTACTAGGAAATATTAATGTGTATACCAATTCAGAGCTTGAAATGAGTATATTCACTTCATTCAATGTGCATTTTAGGGAGCCTGTCATGGGCAGTGATTATGAAGAGGAATAAACTTATTTCCCTCACCTTGTGTGCAGATAATGCAAAATGCACACTGCCACTGACATTGCAAAATGTCTTTCATTACCAGGTCCCATGACAATTGTACGCATATTAAGAGGAGGGAAAAACACATGAGACTGGGGAAATCATAGCAGGCTTCATGCAGGAGGTGAAATCAAAACTGAAGATTGATGTCTGTTCAAAACCAAGTATTAGCTGAAAATCCATCAGCAAATAATTGAATGAGAAATGGACAATGAGACACATTTGGGTAACAGCCTGTTCACAGTAGCATCCCCAGGTTTATTGAGTGTCTTCTATGTGTCAAGCATTTCATGCATAGCATATTAAAAGCTCATCAAATTCTCTTGCTTTTTTTTCCAGAAAAAAAGGTAAGGCCCAGAAAAATTTTATTAGGCATAAATATGAGTTGGACCCAGCTCTCCAGCAAGCAAAAACCACAATTTTCCCACTGTATTTCCAAAAAGAAAGAGTTGTCCTGGCTAGAAAGTTAAACTGAAGTTCTCAAATGCTAAGGTAGAAAGTGCGACTCAGTTCAGTGGATAACAATGACAAATGTTTAGAGCAGAAAAGGAACTAGGCATTAAAAAGACTTACACCAGCCAAAGCATGTCCTCTTGATGAGAAGTCAGTGAGAAAGCCTGGAGTTGAGACAGCCCATATGAATTCTAAACTTCAGTGGATATCAAAATCACCTGGAGAATTGGTTTAAAAAAAAAAATACCCAGAAGGCCCAGGTCCTAACCTACTTGAAGAGCCTCAGCCTCTTGGGCCTCTGCTTCAATTGTTAAATCTCCAGGTGACTCTTACCCCTGCCAGGATTGGAGAAACCCTGGCCTGACAAGGGATCTTTTGGGGTTGCTGTAGAGGAATGGCTGGGGCGGGGGAGGGGTGTTGTGAAGGAGCAAGCATGATGAGACACTGAGAAGAGTGAACTGTGAGACTGGATTTAAAATAAAAGATTGGGGGTTAGAGCTTGTAACAATCAGAAATTAAGAGCCATTATTCCTGGTCAGATTCTTATAAACTAGTAACGCAATGAAGACATGGCGCGGGGGGTGGGGGTGGGGCTGGGGGTGTGGGGGGTTCCCCTGAACAAAGACTTGGGAAACTTGTATTTATTGGAACTCTTCTATTTACTAACCATTCAGTTGATGGGTTTCCCCTTCATAAAAATCAGGTGCTTGGACTACAATCATTTTGAAGTTCTCTTCCAACTCTGAATGTAGGTATAATTTGAATGAAATGCTTAAATATGAATATGAAGTAAAATAGCTACTTGACCTCCTTCATGGGAAAATGTGAGGAATATAAACAAGATTATTTTACAAACCTAGTACCATAAGACAAACATGCACATTTTAAGTAAAATGCACAATATTTTTCATATAGATTGGGATAAAGGTAAAAGAATATGCACATTCTTGTATTAAGCTATCTAGTTTAGAATTACTCTTTCAAACATCTAACCTTAGATTGGTAATTATGTGCATGCAATTCATTTTTTATTCTGTAATGCCATACAACTTTTCTTTTACTTTTTTCTACTAGAAAATTTAAATATCTTAGATTTATCACTGCTTCAAACTCAATAATAAAGGGTAAGAAAAATAGAAAATTCTATAGAAGGATATGGGCTAGTTCAAATACTAAATAGAAGCCTTTTTTTTCTTCTCTTTTTAAAAATATTTTGACCATACACAAGAACCTATACCCAGTTCTTGTGTGCCTTGGCTGGGCTGACTTTTGTTTTTGTTTGTTTTACTCAAACCTGCAGTGCTGACGACTTGAACACATAAATTAAGATATACGGAAAACTATTGTAGTTGATTATACAAAGGTAACTCCATTTACAATAGGCAAAATCTAAGATCCAAATAAGTAACTTGATCAATTTCCTCATTCAGATATTTAATTAAATTGTGCTTCTTCTAGTAACTGTTGGAAATACTGAATTGAGTCAGCTGCTTTAAGTAGTCAAAATGGGCATTTTAATAAACTATTATAGACAGGGGTGTTCAGGAAACTGTCATTTTTGAAGTATTAAATATTCTGCAGTTGAATACCTGACACCATGTTACATGACAGTTCAGAGATTCTGTTCACGGTTGTTAGGTTTTATTTGGCTATTTGGATAACTGACAGTATACTTGTAAGTATTTAATTCAAAAATATGGGTTTACTATATCTCAAATGAATTTCATGGAAATACAGAATAAAAGTATATGATGACTAAATGGCAAATTTACTGACTGAAATGGAAGCAGAAAATCCTATTAATACTTCTTTTGTCATAGCATCTTTGTAGAAATGTATCAGATTCAGCAAGTCAGTTTGCCATCCACTTACACACATGTACAACTCACAAAACATATATTTAGATATAGAAGTATTAAATTTTCTAATAAAGAATCGGCCAAAGAATGCATGAGAAACATAACTCTGATAGAAAATATTACTTAGGCAGCCTAGCCCACCCAATACCAGAACATGGCTAAACATATCATAACAGCAAAATCTGCAATCCAGACAAATGAGAGCAGCATCGTAAGTGACAAGATGTTTAGCATATACGCTGTTTGTTGAGAAGTAAGGAAAACTGAATTTAAGCTTCGTTGACAACTTTTGACAACAGCTAACATCACTGCCTGGGAAATATTTGACAACTAGCATTTTAATGGCCATGATACAGCAAAAGAATAAGAGAAGGTGGTCATAAACTGAGTGAGGCAAACAGTACAGAAGATGGAAATCAGAAAGGCCTCTTTACCCACACATGAAACCTTGGCTCCATGTTGCATGATTCCTCTGTCCTTTGTACCACGTGCAATGATATCTATTCTACCATTACAATTCTTAACAAACTTTTAAAAACTTTCTCCTCCCAAGTCACATATGTTGATTAAAATTTTAAAAAGACAAAGTAAAGGAAAAATCATATAGAACTATATACCAATAGAGAAATAATTACTGTTAATAATCGAGTTGCTTTCATCTAAATCTGTTAATGGGTCTCTCTCAGTAATTTCATTCACGCCCATATTTTCAATTTCCAACAATTCCCAGATGACTTGCCAATCTATATTCCCATCCTAGTGCTCTCCTTTATTCATCTGCTTTAGTTTCAACACATATACCTTTCAAAAGCAGTCAACAAGATGAAAGCCACTCCTGGCCACTGCCTGCAGCTGTGCTTGTTCATTGCTCTCCATCTCAGGGAAGGCTTCTCCCTCCATCTTGTTGTTCAGTTAGAAACTAATTTGACACCTTCTCCTCTCTCACTCTGCCCCCCACATCTAATCTGTCACCAAGGACCATCTAATTTTACCTGTTAACCATTTCTGAAACCTGATTCCTTTTCTTTTCTCAGTTTCTACTGGACCCTCCTTAGTTCAAGCTATCACAATCTATCTTCTTCATTATTTAAGAGCCTTCTAACAGGCTTCTCTGTTCCCCTTCTTATTCTTCTCAAATATTTCTTTCCACAAAAGCCAGAGGATTTAATCCAAAATGCCCATGAGTCCATGGCTTTTTATCTTATTTTTAGGATAAAGATCAAATCTATATTATCAGACCTATGGTCTGTCTCCTACCTAGCTGGTAGTAAAATGTAGATTAAGATTTAGTCTAGATTCAAATCCTAGTTCTACCAGTATTCCATGACTTGGGATAAATTGCTTAATCTCTTATTCTTCTCATCTACAGAAATGTAAAGGATAATCATACCCTACCTCAGAAAATTATTCATAGTAGTTAATGTGATAAATTATAATGCTTGGCACACAATAAAAATTCATTATTTGTCATCTAACAATTTATACTAATTTTTCTGATCCAAATCCTCCCAGCCCCAATGTTATTCTCCGACCTTTAGCCACATAAGCCTTATTAAACTTTCTAGCAGGTGGGGGTGGGGTGGGGTGGGGGAAGCTATATGATCTTTCTTCTTTGTCTTCCTCCCCTACATTCTTATCACCTGATTTTCATGTATTTAATTCTTACTTCCTTCATCTTTCAGATTTTAAGAAAGTTCATTCAAACCAGGTTCCCTTTCTGGATACTTTCCTAAGACCACACTTTTAATTTCATATCGTTTTGCACAGTTGTAACTTTACAATCATTCATTTGCATATAAATTAATATCTGTTTTCACTTAATAGACCATAAACTCAAGGAGTGCAGGCAACATGCTAATTTGGTTTCACCGTTGGATCTTTAGCAACTATATAGTATCTAATGCATAGTAGGGGCCACATAATATTTATCGAACAAATTAAATGTAATGGTTCAACTTTGATATTGGTTGATATATTGGTTGATATTGGATATATTGGATATAACTGTACAAAACCGTTTTAATGGTTTCATAAGTTTTCCAAGTATCAATACAGCATGATTTACTTAAGCAACACATTTATGAGTGAAGGTGCACTTTGTTTTCAAATTCTATGGCTATCAATGCTGTGATAAACAACCCAGGGCATCTTTTGTGCTTGTGTCTTAGTTTTCCTGACTGTTGTGGCAAATGCAACACAAGGGGACTTAAGAGAAAGAAGTTATTGGCTTACGGTTTTGACGATAGAAATCCAAAATAAAGGTGCTAGAAAGGCATTGCTTTCTCCTCAGAGTCTGTAACATTCCCGCGCTGGCTGCCGGAGACCTTTGGGGTCCCTGGGCTTCTATCCCTCCCTTCCGAGCAAGGTGCTCGCCTCTCCTTTCTCTTTCTGGTTCCGTTAATTTCCAGCACCTGTTTGGCTCTTCCCCGTGGCTTTCTCTCACTCTCGCTTCCAGGTTCTTTCTCTTTAGAAGGTCTCCAGGACCCCAGTTTAAGACTCGACCCCATGCAAATGGACCACACCTTAACTAAAAATTACATCTTCAAGAGCTTTTATTTACAATGGGTTCATACCCACAGGAATGTAGACTGAGAATGTGTCTATAAAGGGGTACAAAATTCAATCTACTACAGCATGGTATTGATCGTTTCCTTAGAAAATTCTCAAAGTATCCCCCTCAGTTTGTTTTGTTTTGTTTTGTTATGTTTCGTTTTGTTTCACCCATTTCAGTGTGATCTCAACCGCTTCAACTTCCCAAGGTTTCCTGAGACTTTCAGGTTATTGTTGCTCCTAGATTATGAACTTGTTTACTGTTCTGTTTATGGTTTCATATTTTTCATTCCATCTTTTTATGTCTTTCTAGTGTGACGTTTTTTATGTTCAGTCATCCATCTTTAATGGAGTTTCTTTAAAAAAATCACTCTTTGATCGCTCAAAAGGCTTTTAAATGCATTATCCAATTTTTAGTTTACTAAATACTTTATTCCTAGGACTGCAACTCTATGCATTGTCAGGAAATTTAACCAGATTAACAATTTAAATTACTTATCAGAGCCTTCTTAAAAAGCACTGGCAGAGCCCTAATTCAACCTCAGGTTTCTAGCTCTTTCACTGGACCTTATTGTCTTTCCCACATACGTTGTGACAAAGTTAGATAGTGCCTTTCCCTAATCCTACTGGTTACAAATAATAAAATGCACACACATACACACAAATAGACATCTATACACACACATATATAACATACATATATTATACTAAAAATATATTCCTTATATATACCTACATATCTGTATATCTTACTATACATATATATCTGTGTATATATCTGGATAGCTCTCTAAATTATACTCTATAATATATACTTATACTACACACACAAACACCTCTAAAAAATCCTAGATGTGCTTCTGGTTGTGCAGAAACATAGTAAATTAATCAGTTATTGCTCTAATGAATATATTTGAGGCCCTGTGGCTTCAAACAAGCAAACATGCTCCCTGAAAATTAAAGTTCTTAAGCAAAGAAGAAGGTGTGATCTAACTGAATCAGGTTGGGCTTTAACACAGATTACTGCAGTCTTTTATAAAAAGAAGTAAAGCAGATGGAAAGAGAAGCCATGGGGAGCAGCCAGAAGCTAGAGGTCAACTGAGAGAAAGAAGATGCTACATTTGAATTGCCATATGTGGCCATGTGACAGAAAAACCAAGGAGCATGAATCCCGAGCAGCCAGTCCCAGAATGCTTCTGGGAGAAAGTGTCATTTTGATGATGCCTTGATTTTGGACTTCTGACCTCAGAACCATGAGCCAATAACTTCCTATTGTTAAGCCAACCCATAGCTAGTAAACTAATACACTGGGCAACTGATTTTCAATTCAGTTCGGTTGTCAGAGAGGAAAAAAAAATGTCAGTGGAATCACAGGCAGTAAAATGAAAAAAACAACAACAACAACAAAAAAAAAACAGTCTGAAATTTGCATTAAGAAATCCAGATTCTAAAGCTGGCTCTTCAGCATAAACTTGGGCAAATTAAACTTTGCAGACAGTTTTTAATTAAATTCTTCATGAGCTGGAGATGGACAACATTGTCTTCAGTTGTTTTCAACTCCAGTTGTCAGAGATTATGATTCTAAAATGGAGATCACAAACTGGAGGTCTTGGTTGAACTGAGCCAGACACCTCTTTGGTTGGGTGAGCCCAATGCTATTCACTATGTTTATCCCTAGACACTCCCACCCCTACCTAGTCATTTTATTGTCTTAGTTTACCTCAACTGCCATAACAAATACTGCACAGTGGTTGGCTCAAGCAACAGGAATGTATTGCCTTATCATTTTGGAGCTTAGAAGTCCAAATTCAATATATTGATAGACTGCACTTTCTGCAAGTCCATGGCATTCTGGTGGTGGAGATCTGTCTCCTTGGGGATCCTCCTGTGGTTTCTACTCCTCCTGCTCATTTGTTATCTTTTTCTAGATTCCCTCTTCTTATAAGGACTTTAGTCATGTTGGATTAGGCACACCCTGATTTAATTTGGCCTCATCTAGATTCGAACTTTAAAGATCCTTTTTACAAATAAGCTCACACCCGTAGGACTAGGGGTTAGAATTTGAACATGTCTTTGTAGGGGGCATAATTCAATCTGCTACATTGTCTTTGGGTGAGAGATGCATTGTCAAGTTCTCATGTGTCCCTCTTTACTCATTTAAATGACCTTTTCAGCAGCTGAAGGTATTTGAGGTCTTCATTAAATGGTACAATGCTTCATAATCAACATGGTTCTGTTCACTTATCCTGCTCTCTCATGTGCTCCTAAACTCCTAGTAACCCAAAAATTATCAGTGTACACTTCCCATAATCTAAATCAGGTCCCTCAGTTGGAGAAATTCTCCAAGGTCCAGATTTAAAGTAGCATTGCTTATTCACACTTAGCATTTTCACTGTATTAATCAGTTTCAAACAAACAGCTTCAACCAGAGAGTTCAGACAAACTGTGGATACCAAATCTGGCTTTAGAAGTCAGAGGTGATCAGAAAAATCAGCTGTCCATGTGGATCTGTCTATTTAGCTTACAGAAGTATATTGTAGATCATGACTTTCTCCCAGTTCACAGAGAAAGCAGACAGCAAACACTAAACTTTGTCCAAGATGACCAGCTATTCTGTATGGAAAGGTTTAGAGTATATGATTGCTTTCAATAATACTATCAATAACTTTTTCAAATACTTGAAGCCCATGTAGAATAAAGACAGGATCTATACCTATCTTCTGAAAAAAAGGATCAGCAAACTTTCTCTGGATAGGGCCAGTTGGTAATTATTTTAGGCTTTGTGTACCATATATGGTCACAGTCATATATTCTTCTTTGTTTTTTATTTTTTTTACAACCCTTAAAAAATTCAGAAACCATTTTTAGGTTGTAACCCAAGGGTTATGTTTTCTCAGCACTGCTTTAGGGCATTTGAGCACAACGGAGAAGGGGCAAGCCCAAATTGCTACAGGAACTATACACTAATATCAGTAAGAGTGGTGAGCCCCGTGGGACTACAGTTTACTAGAGAGCATGTTCCCCATTTAAAGTCCTCTTTCCCCTAGCCAATAGTCCCACACGTGGATGTGGACCCAATATTGCCAGATTCTCAATATGTCAAAAGATTGAAAATGTTATATCTTTGTGTAATTTTTAAATGTTGTCAATTAACTCTAACAACATCAACAACCACAGAATATACACTTGGGCCAAATAATTCACATTGAAATATACAAGCAACTATGCCAATGCAATTGGGTAACTTAATCTCCCTGAGTATTAGGTTCCCCATCTTTAAAATGGGAATTTTAGTTCTTATGGAGTTGAAATGAGGATTAAATGAGATGATGCTTATAAAGATCACTATGAGTGATCAATAATTGGTAGTTGTTTTGTTATTATTTTTGTTATTATTATTGTAAGTACTGCCATCACCCCACCACAGCAAGCAGTTAGGTGAGCTAACTGGCTAATACAGTTCTAGTTGTTGATGACAGGTGATAGATTCTTATTAAAAATTCAACCATTTATATTGCTCCATGAAAAAATTTCTCTTTATTCACATAAGAGCCAAGGCAAGGTCGCATCATTTAAAGGCATGTGACACAGTCAGAATATTTGGGTTTTCCTCCAAGCTCAATTCCAAGCTAATTCTGAGACATTTGCTGGTCTCTTTAACCTTCCATTCCTCAGAGTTTGGTTAATGATATTTAATGAAATACTCCCAATTAATACTTTTTCACAACTTTTAAATGAGAATTTAGGGAAAGATTTCAAGAAATAGAAAAATCCCTGTGTTATATGCCATGCCTTATATTTTCAATGATCTTAATGGTTGACGGATAATCCACCTTTATTATTGTTATTATTATCATCATTATTATTATCCTTTAAGGAAGTACTTCTTGGCCATAAGACCATTATTAGAGAAAGACCAGTAGTAAAAGTGGAGACACATATTTGTGGTCTAGGAGAATCAGAGCTGGAAATCTTGAACCATGGAACTTAGATACAAGGAAGAAATAATTGCATCTCTAATATGTAATAGATAGTAGAGAAATACATGCAAATATAATCTTGTCCATTTTTGAGGAATTCAGTCTAAAAACAAAAAAATTTCAATCTAGAACTTTCAAGTACAACCATGTAAATGCAAACCTATGTCATTAGCATAATTTTATTATTTTGGTCTTAAGAATTAAAACCTGTTTCCACTTTTAAACCATGTAATTTTGAACAAGTTACCAAACCATTCTGTGTCCCTATTTATTATCTATAAAATGGTATAAAAATATTTATTTTAGGTATTTTGATAACTAATGCTCACTATCACTAAGCACAGAGTCTGCTATATTGTAAGCAGTCAATGTATATAGCTGTACTTCAATTATTAATGATGTTCATCAAATATCATGGCCATTAGGATGTGTAGTATTTATTCTGGTAACAGTAATGAGTTAAGTGATTCTGATTTGAACATATAATATTAGCCCCCTCTTATTAAAACATGTATTATAAAACTACATTAAGTTTCTCTCAATTAAAATACAATTTAATTCAGTAGTACCATTTGTTTAAATTATGGTCGAAGAAACTCATCACAAAACTGATTTGTGGTTCACAAACTTTAGAGAACCAAATGTTAGACATGGGAAATCAGCAACATATTTTATTTTAATTATCACAAGTATAATTACAATAATCCTGTACAGAAGATTTCCCTGGCATGGGAAAAGAGCCAAAGTTTTTACTCACAGCATTCTTAAAAAAAAATTTTTAGATGGAAGGATATAGTATGCTGCAATGTACTGAAAGCAAGCAAGATCTTGCTGTATCCAAATAACGTCTTTTAAAAAAAGATTGAAATATTCATGGTGTCAGAATTACTTAGATTATACTGGATTTGGGGAAAGAGAGCTTAGGAAAATCTTCTAAAAATTCAAAACATTTCCCTGTTTAGTAAGAGACATTTTTTTTCTTCACACAATTTGATGTGGGACCTCTACGTTGAATCTTATGCCAATAGAATACTGGAAACCATACAGCTTTAGAGAGTGTTTTTTGTTTTTTTTTTTTTAATCTAAGGTATATTTTTCATTTAAATATTATGCTCCAAGGAAGCCAGGTAAAAGTAGAAGTAAGGGAATTTTTTTTTCTATAAAATGTAAGGATCCAGCAGAACTTCATTGCTACACAATGATTAAAATCACAGGAAAGCTATGTAAGGCTAGAGATCATGCTTCAAGAAAATCCAAAACCTTTTTTTCTTTCCTTTGCTAAAACCTCAAAGCCAGTCATCTCCTGAGTTCAACTTTTTGCTTACATTTGACAGCTAAGATACAAGGATTTCCAAGTAACATTTTACACAAGCAAATACAAAAATAGGAATTATGTCCTTTTGGATACAAGCCAAGAAGCTGTATCTAGAAAATAATACTCTTCACAGAATATTCAGTTCAGCTCAACACATGCTTACTGAATCCTATTAGGAAACTAGGAACTGACTGACACTACAGTCATTATTAATTAAGACACTGGAAATGTGTTTGCCTTTGAATACAACACAATCTCATGGGTGAGAGAAAAAAACAGTAAGAATAAGGCCTAAGTGACATATGACAAGTAAATAAAGCTGAGCATGGAGAAGGACCATTTAAGCCTAGATATGGATGGGAGAAGGGGATGCTTGAGATAAATCTTGAGGGAGTAAGTTAGACAAGAGAAGAAAGCAAGGGCAATTCTAGAAAGAAGTATCTAATAATTATATGAGCAAAGGCAAAGTGACACGTGAATCAGCAGTGTGTTTTGGGGGACAAAATATTTCAGTATACAAGGTGTTGGGTAAAGCAACCAGATTGCAGGAAATCAGATGCATTATGATGGGTGATAGGTGGCACTGAAAGAAAGTTAAGATCAAATGTATACTTGCTAAGTCTCTCTGATGGCATTTTGATAAAGGAATGGCATTCTTTGTTTATTCACCCTAAATTAACTAAATACCTATTATGTTTCCAACATGTGTCAGCTTCTGAAGAACAATCAATGCATAACAAATTATTGCTGTAAGGAAAGAGTTACAGTATAATAGGGGAAATAGTCATACAAGCAAATAATTAAAACAAAAAATGTCCAAAATCCTACGTACACAATGATGATAAATATCATCCACAAAAACACAATCAATATTAACTGAACCTTGGGTGGCAAGCACTATATGTGTTTATCATACATTGTTATCATTTAGCATTCACAAAAAAGGTCCAGATACTATTAAGTAGCTATACTATTTTACAGATGAAGAAATTAAGATTTATGCCAGTAAGATGATTAGCCAGTCCAATTAACAAAGCTGAAGCCTAGCAGACCTAGGATTCAAAACTAGGTTGTTTGATTTCTATTCCTTGTTCCTAATTACGAAGTGTCTTAGTAAAAACATGTGGTGAAACTCTGTGAGAAGATGGGGAATTAATAAATGAATTAGGACTTGACGATGAATAGGAGCTTATCAGAAAGATAAAGGGATAAATCCAAACACATGACACAAATTGATTTGAAAGGTGTTTTATAATTAAAACCTTAAATATTTAATTGCATTATTTTGATTATGCAAAGACAGGCACATGTATAAAATCAGTCATGGAATTTTTTAAATTTCATAGTGTTCACAGACCCTGGAGGATATAAAAATTTCCATGCATACATCAGATAAAACAACATCTGGTCTACTTTTAAATTTTAAGATCTGAGGTTTTTTCATGAAATTCATGTGTCTAAAATCACATGGCATGTTTTATAAACCCTTCTCTTTTTCAGGATTAAAAATCATAGCTTTTGTTAATCGCATGGTTCAATTAAAAATGTCATTATTGAAAGGAATTACGTGAGTTCCTGCTAGATGGTAATAGAAATTTTTTCTTTGTTTGGGCCAATGTTATAATAAAGTATCAGCCACCACATAAATAGAAACACAGCTCATTTACCAGCCTAGTGTAAAACATCAATATTCTTGGGCTGAGGCAATGTCTGAATAATCAACATTGAAAAAATTCCATGGAATAGTTACCATACATTACCATACAGGTGTATCGGAACACAGATTGCCCTATTTAGAATAAAAGCACATATTTTTAAGAACCAAGTCTATGGGGTTATGGAGAAGGTTAAAAGTTTTGACCCAGGCTTTTCCAGTTTATGTCTATACCATAGGTAACTGTCCAATCATAATAGGAAAGTGAGCTAAGGAAAGACAACATAAAGATGGGGATAACAAATGAGGACCAGATATGGGAATAGTCAGACTGGGTGGAATGAGAAACCTGAGGTCAAATGCAGTCAGGAGAGAGGTCCGGGACTGGCAGGGCCAGTGAAGAGTTGATTCAAAAAATCAGGCAAACCTCTTACATATCTCCAGAGACAGAAAACAACCTCATTTTATGATCGATGCAGACCGATTGGGTGTTACTGACTAAAGAAGGAAGAAGAAAGTCAGAGATGAGGAGGCATTCTGACAATCTTATATGACTTCTAGGCAAGCCTGTATAGCTGTGTTCCACAAAAGAAATAATTATTTCATGTATAAAATGCACACTACATGACAACCTTTAACAATATTTCCCTATCTATTCCCTATCAAAGAAGGCTGAAGTGGAATTAATAGAAAATGAACTCTCTGTGTCTTAACATCTCTTCTGTTGATACAGATGATTTTCTAAAGTCCATTAGAAATCTAAAGGGTTTAAGTTTTTCATGCCATCTATCAGGATCTGATGCTTAGACTTGGAAATGAAGTAATACTCTTGGGTAATTTTAACCCCAGAAAGGATTCCTGCAACTGCAGCAGAATTAGAATAATAAAGCTTTTCATCAACTTGCTGAAAGCCAGGGTTGTCACTAAACCATCTTCATGGGATGTAGCTTTCATCCCTTACATTGACTTGGCACCCAGACCAAGTGCCCATTCATTCCACATCCACAACAGTTCTCAGATTTGCATGGCACTTTCCAATCCACTGGCCACATTTGCCAGGAAATTGTTACTTTCCAAAGTCTGCCTCCCAACTCCCACCCTTGGAAGGCTTACTTCTCTAACACAGAATTTCACTGCAAAGCCAAAGGCCAAATGTTAAATGCTATTTGAAATTTTCATGGACCCTAAAATTATTTATTTAAAAAAATAGCATTCTGCTGATTTTCTCATATCTGTAAAACCTACCTTTACTAAATAAAGTATTACAAACAGTACTTCAGGATCTGAATAAGTTTACTAAGCTTAAACATGTCAAAACATCTACTGATTGTAGTGAATACTGAAATAACAGTAGTCTAGGTACTACAGAAGTAAGCTTATCATTGTAATACTCAGAACTTGGGCACCTACCAGTCATCTTGACATGCATTGTAATTTACCATATTAGTTTTCAGTTATTAAACACACTGATGTTAGCAAACATAAATATGAAATGCAGCAATACAACTGAAAATGAAATCAAGGAATGATCAAGAAGAGACTACAAACAACATAGTTTTCATTCTCCTCTAGTGGAAAAAAAAACACAGTGGGCTCACATTGTCCAATTTAGTCACACACACACACAGACACACACACACACACACACACACACACAGATTATTCATCAAACAATCAAAATTGCACCAAATAACAACTTCACAGGAGAGGGATCAATAGTGAGCAACAAATAAAAACTAAAGAAAGAAAATCAGTTTGAAAAGATGAAGGCTAAGGGGTATATGATCAGTCAGGAAGGGGATGGATAAATACATATAGATCCATGAAGACCTGATCTAAACAAACCTTGAAGCCTTAAGTATGAGCACTGATTACTCATTACTCCTCCACACCGTGGGTAGGTGACATGGTATAAACAATGTGGGGAATTTCTTATGAACAAGTGATTTACAAAATTGATCTCTAGTATGCTTCAGTTTATAGTCACAGATTTTTAAAATGTATGCTAGTCAAGACCACTGCATCCTTCACTAAGGTCTCCCTTATTGATTCTCTGACAAGCAATGTCAAGTAAAAATGCATTGTATCAAATGCAGATGGGAGTAGATATACACCCCAGCTATCCAAATGAGCCCTCAGTAAAGATTTTCCTATCATCCTCTTGGAAACTCTGCTCTATTATAACAAACTTTTAACCCCTGAACTGTATTCTATAGGACGTACAAGGTTGGTATTTGAGAGTTCATTTAAAGCATAAATCTGGGTCTCTGTTTTTTACTTATATAAATGTACTGTTTACATAGTCCTGAAAGAGAAGTAAAATAGAATTTTTGAACTCCTTATGCAATAAATCCAATTTGAATAAATCATGCATTTCTTATATTGATATATTGAGCACTTCATTTTAGACAGAGGATGCATGTATAATCATACTACTATGAGAATTCAGACAAATATAGTCAAATATGTACATATACTCTGATACAGGTTATATTATAATAAGAACAAATCAAGGTAAAAGATATTTATCATACTTAATGAGTGCTTCAAGATGGTGGTAATTTAAGAAAATCCATTTTGTACTTATCATTACTTAGATGATTGTATACTATGTATAAGAATATGATGTATCATATCACTTTATCTTGTATGTTTAAAGATCATGCAACCCCTGTGAATCAGCATGGACTTTTCAAAGGCATGCTCCCTAATAGTGTAAGTGAAATTTCAGAAAACATGTAGATCAAAGTCTGGTATTTTGGCTACAGTAACTAAAGGCCATCTCTGATCTGAATACTAGTGTGTACATTTTGGCAAAGGGAAACAGTGATCCATGTTATATATATTAGGCTAATTCTTTCCATGAAGAAGGCTGCTCTGAAAATCTTTGCTTAATATAAAACTGCCTCACATCTTGAAAAGAGTCTCTAATGAAGGGTCATGACATAACATATTCAGCCAAGGCAGTACACTTCAATGTGTTTTCTAAAACACTAAAGTGCTTAAGGGAACTATAAGTATTTGGTTTAAAGGTAACACAGATAAAGATTAACCTCACAACTTGAAAATTAGCTAATTTGTGGATAAAGTACAAATACCTGACAAAGGCATCTGCAGTGCTTCATTGAGAAATAATTGCAGGTTAAGGTCAGAGCTAAACTATACGTCCTGGGTTTTTGCTTTTGCATAAAGCTGAATGAATGCACAGTTAACTGAACAAATCAAATGGTTTGAGTCTATCTATTGCTAAATAGCCACAGCATCAAATAGCTTTAAGTTCCCTTAATTGTTAATCAAGAAAGAAATAATAAATTGAATATGGAACTATTTCAACTACTCAAATCAAGTATTCCCTCCCCACCCACAGCAATAAAAAGGTAAATGGCTAACACTACATTTAACTCAAACATTGACATCATTTTATTCCTTGAAGAGATTCCAAACAATATGTGGACAAAACTTTTCTAATATGATGCATTGTACTAATATTTATTGCTTCTGATGATAAAAAATGGCTGACTGTTGGGCATATCATTATCACTATCATATTTAATGAAAGAGCACAGGTGAGTGGTCCTCAAGTGCCAATACTGAAAGGAGAAAAGAGAAAAAAATAAGTACAGAGTTTGATGTCAACAAGAATATAATTCAATAGGTAAAAGAGCACATGTTACTGTAATGGTTAATTTCATGTTAATTTAAATAAAGGAGCTTTCCCTCAGCAATGAGGGGAGTTTCCTCATCCAATCATTTGCAGGTCTTAATGTGAGAACTGAAGATGACTTTTCTTCAGCCAGCCAAGCTTCTCCTGGGGAACACAACGTCACCTTCACCAGAGTAGCTTGTGACTTGCCATACAGAATTCAGACTTGCCAATCCCCAGTCTCTGATCCAATTCCTGTAATAAATTTCTTAACATTTATACACACACACACACACATATATATCCCCTAAGCAGTTTCATTGCTCTGGAGAACCCTGACTAATACAGTTACTAAAGCATCATTTGTCTGCATCAATGCTAGAAAATGTATAACTGATAAAAGCAGGAACTACTAGAACTTGTAGAAATGTCAGTGATAACATTACCCAGTGACATTTTATTCAGTCCTTCCCAGGGCTTGGCTATGCTAAATTATTTTCATGTGTTGACTCATTTTTATCCCTATAACTTTCTTCTCAGGTATGAAGTGGCATTTGGGTCATTTTACAAATAAGGATCCTGAGGCCTGGTGAGAAAAAATAGTTATCCAATGTCACACAGCTACCAAGTGGCAGGAACACAACTCTGATTCTGGGCTCTCAAGTTTCAAAGTCCATCTTCTTAACCTAGTAGGGTGCTCTCTGTTGCAGCAAATCCAGGAGTTTTAAGAGCAATTTAGAGACGTTCTAGATCATATTAATACAAATCTTTAGTTTTCTTGTGCAAACTGCATCTTTCTGGCTTTTATACCTGCAAGCATCCAAAGTTAACAATAAAAAGGACCACTTAAAGAAAACACTTTTTTGAATGTAATTGTAAGGCTGTGGTTTTGGCTATAATGTTCAGTTGCAGACATGTTACTCATATGAAAAGAACAATGAATTGGGAGCTAGTCAACAGAATATTTTAGGAAAAGTGAAATCAAATGTCAAATTTTCCCTGTCAAATCAGTAAGAAAAGAACACTCAGTTTTTAGTCAAACATTTTAAAATACGTAGGCAAATTGAGTATATATGGCCTACCAATAAATTATCTTCTCAAAAATAATTTATCATAGGAAATATTGTGGCCTAACACGAAATAAAAGCAAAAGAGCAGCAAAACAGCAACAAGATCAACAAAAGAAACTAAATAAACAATTCGTCTTTGTAAAGTATAGTACAAAAATGGCTTAGATTAATTCCACTGCTTAAAAGGTGTGGATTTTTTTTTTTGCAAAATAAACAAACTGCATTAAAATATGTATGTCTTGAATGTTTCTTATTTGTATTGTTTTGACTTATTTAATCTTCCTCTCTATATTTTTAGCCTGTGTGTTCAAGATATTTTAGAAACGTAGTGCTTTTTAACTGCGTTACTATTAAAGGTAAACTCTGTCACTAAAGTCTGGAAAGTATAATTTGGGGAGACATCTGCAGTTCTTTCCCAACCCTGCCAGAATCACAGAAGTAGCTTCTTCTTGCATCTGCTTTGGCAAGAGTTCATCTCCAGGAAAGGCAGTTTCTTACTTAAAATTATTGGGATATTTATTTTTTTTCTCTGCTCTTCTGAGCTGCAAGATCACATTGCCCAAGGGTATGTTTGCCTGCTCAGGAGAGGGGCAAGAGCAAAAGTGAAGTGATTAAAGCAAGAAATAAAAAAACAAAATGAGATTGGACAAAGAAAAATGGTAAGAAAGGAATACTAGAGAAGCAAAGCCCATAGAATAAAGTCTACTTTAGCAAGAAGGCAACCGAATGAGATTATTGCAAGTTCACATGACAAGACCTCACATTTGAACCTAGCCATAGATTATTTTTAGGTACTGTACCAGTTTGTATATATTATGTCCCCCAGAAAAAGCCATGTTCTTTGATGCAATCTTGTTGGGGCAGACATATTAGTCTTGATTAAGTTGGAATGTTTGGATTAGGTTGTTTCCATGGAAATGCACCCCACCCAACTGTGTGTGATAACTCTGATTGGATAATTTCCGTGGAGGTGTGGCCCTGCCCATTCAACATGGGCCTTGATTAGTTTACTAGAGCACTAAATAAGCTCAGACAGAAGGAGCAAGCTTGCTACAACCAAGAGGGACACTTTGAACACAGAAGCTGAGAGAGGAGCTGCAGATGAGAGACAGTTTGAAGATGGCCATTGAAAGCAGACTCTTGCTCTGGAGAAGCTAAGAGGACAAACACCTCAAGACTAACTAAGAGTGACATTTTTGAGGAATTTCGGCTAGAGAGGAATGTCCTGGGAGAAAGCCATTTTGAAACTAGAACTTTGGAGCAGATGCCAGCCATGTGCCTTCCCAGCTAACAGGTTTTCCGGACACCGTTGGCCATCCTCCAGTGAAGGTACCCATTGTTGATGCCTTACCTTGGACACTTTATGGCCTTAAGACTGTAACTGTGTAACCAAATAAAACCCCTTTTATAAAAGCTGATCCATTTCTGGTGTTTTGCATCTGGCAGCAGCATTAGCAAACTACAACAGGTACATATGTATAAACAAATGTACATCAAATGCACATGTCTTAAATTTTGCTAAGTTAAATTTGACTCATAGAAGCAACTAAGGAATGAATGAGTAAACAGTTTATGATTTGCAAACAGCTTCAATTTCTGCCGTGGTGCACACGTTCCTTGCAGAGGCATATCGGGCTCCTTGTTTAGAGGACAGTCACATGTTACTGAGGGCAGCAACACTTTCCTTGAGATGAGTATGCTATAATTACATTCCAATCACAACCTAAAGTTGAGGAAAAGTGGTTAAGACAAAGGAGATCTCCTTGGTTGCAAGTTGGTGTAGTCTAGGATCAGGAAAGAAAGCCTCAAAGCTGAGTATCCTTATCACCAGCGAAGAGGAAGGGCTGGCCCAAGGAATCCAACATGGTACCAGCTTAAAATGTTTCAACTTCCTGCTCTGAGCACCGATCTGCTGTCCATGCCCAGAGCCAGTCCCAGAAAGCGTTTAAGATTAAACATGCAGGAGCCAAAGATGGCTACTTTTTATAGCTTTATAAATTTGCTCCTAAACTTACACTTCCAGAAAATTTGAAACTCTGTGTTGACAGTCCTTTAATCAAATTTCATGCCCAGGAGGCCATTCCTCAGTCTCCAGAAAAGGTTGGATGTCCTGTACTGTTCCAAAGTACCCTGGGCTGCAAATCACCTGCTGCCCTATTTGTTTCCCCTACACTGTAAGAGTGTGAAGGACAGAAACTTTACTCATAATTTATGCCCAGCACCTTACTATAGTTCCTGGAACATAGGTGGCAATCGATATAGCTCACTGAATAATGGAGACAAGTGAGACCGGTAGAGTAAAGAATATAAAGCAGACTTGGAGTTAAATGCATGTGTTTCTCAAGTTAAGTAACAAGACATGGAGGCAGCTGCCATTAAACACTTCCCCTCTGCTATAGGACCTCATTTTAGCAATTTATAATTACATTAAAATAAATTACTGTTTTCCTCAATACTATGAAGTTAAGGCTAAATGATGAAGGTAATAAAGTAAAAAATGAAATATAAATGGAGAGGCGATATAAGGCAGTTTCCCTAGAGACGTGGATTCTGCTTCTTGCTTTGCCACTAACTAGCTCTGAAACTTTAGCAAGGTGATTTGATTCCCCTGAGACTTTGTTTCCTACATCTTTGAGTCAAGGGCTTGAATTAATGGATCTTCCAGCTCTAAAATTCTATCATCCCCAAGCTAATAACTTTATATAGGCAACAGCCGTATATAAGAACAATAACTAGTATTCTCTGTCTCCCCTGCCTCCTTCCTGCCAAGCCACTGTTATCTAACTAGGCAATAGCATCCTTACTGGTTTCCCTGCATCCAGACTTACCTCTCCAACTTATGCTCCATGTTATACTGAGTCATCTTTTCTTAGAAATAGAAATCTGACCTTGACATCCCCCTGTTGAAAGGCATGCTGGGAGCTTAGGTTCATTTCAAACTCCTTAACGTGGCTGGGGAGGCCATGTTATAAAATAATATTTTACTTTACTTTACAATATTCTGATTTTGGACCTTGTACTCTAGCTTCACTGGATTTCCTTCCATTGTATTACAGTGACATGCTATCGCCCATCTCTTGGATTTTAGCATTCCTTCAAACAACCTTCACATTGCCACTTCATCAAAACAACGTCTACTATTTATTCTCCAATGGGTATAAAACACCTCGCAGAGTGGCTTCAACACAATAGACATTTCAATATTTTAATGAATAAATAATTTTAAAATGACTCAACCCAGTACAAATCATTTTTATTTTTGCGTACCATGTACCTACGGCACTGAAGAAAAACTCAAGCAAGGAAAGCACGAATTGCCAAGATTATTGGACAAAAACAAATCTGAAGCTGTACACAAGCTACTCTGCAAAAAGCAATGTGAGGTTAACTGAAGAGACAGCTGCAAAACACACAATGATATAAAGTGTTTGCCAAGCTGCAAAATAATTTGAAAGTTGCTTCTTCAACAGCTGGTATCTGGAAAGTGTGAGCATCGTTCAATCTAGTTAAAATTACACAGCGAAGGGATGTTTATTATGCACACAAAAAGGAGGTTCGAATGTTGAAGTTACAGCACTTTTAAAAGTCTGATACAGTAAACAAAACATGGGTCGGCAGCTGGAAAAATCTCCAATAGTCACATTTGTTTGGTTGTGTTCTCTTTCTAGTTTGACAAAACATATGATCACATCTTTGAAAGCTGTTAAAAAGAGCTATCGACTTCAGTCTGCTTCATGGCACATAATTCTTTGTCTAAGCCTGGCCTGTATGTAGATTGAACAAGTAACATGGGTACACTTGACCTTAATCTCATTAGCTAATACAGCTTGACATTTACAGAATAAATGGGGGAAAAAAACTGGTTCTACTACCTCCAGAAAACTAAATAATATACCTTCATGGCCCCAGCCCCAGATATCACTAAACAGGGTTATGTAATTATTTGAACAGTTAATAAAATGGTTGCCCACAACCCATCCCCTGCCCCCCCAAAAATGTTTTCCCTAATCCCACTATGGTGCCTGAATTTTCCACATTACTCATTCCTTTCATTTAATGAAACATTTCTCAAGTGTGTTCTGCAGAACAGGCATGTTAATAGGTTGTCTTTGGAAAAGAAAGCAAACAGTTCTACTGTCAACTGTGGGAAGACTGTTTTAAATAAAATCAAATGTTTTCTCTATTGTAGTACTTCTCAAACCTTTGAGGAAAGAAGATCTAGTACACAGTTTCCTCTGCATGTACATATAAATTGTATTCTTCATTCATGGAACTCCTTTTCAGAGAATATTTACTAACAGCTTACGGAAAGCAGATTAGGAAATGCTGATTTAATGTGTTTCAGATTCTTAAAAAAAAATTTAAATTGAAGTGGTTTCCAGCAGCATCTCTCACATTATCACATGCTAACATACTTACCCAATTAATATATCTGGTCAGCAGCCCAATCATCTGTTAGAGGGAGCACCATCTCCTTGTCCTCATATTTCCATAAGAACATGTACACCACACTACCCACTTACTCCCGGCTCCCGGGGATTGGAGGCTGCTCCAGGATCAGGACCCAATATTTTCATCTATGGAGGTAACGTTCCTAAGCCTTGGCATCCCCATTTGTAAAACAGGGTTGGTGATACCTGCACTTTTGAAGATTGTTTTGGAAATTAGATTTTATGTATGCAAAATGCCTCATAAAGTCCTGGCATTGTATAAGGGCTTGATAAATGACTTCCCTTTGCCACTGTCACAGAAGTCCCCACAACTGCATGCTGATTCTACATAGCAAGAGGTTAATGGCTTTGTTGTTTTCATTCTGTGAATGTTGAGTACGATGACTGATACATAGCCAGGTCTTGATGCACATTTAGCGAGTGACTTCCCTAAAGTGAATTAAATTATCTTCTTTGATATATATATATTTTTTACACCTTGACTAAATTAGAAGCAGTAACTTAGTGTTTTTAGAGGCCACCAACTTAGACACAGCTTTATAGCAAAGATGAGGCATAATGGATTTTTAACTGTAGAAGACAATTTCACCAACTAACTTTATTTTCCTTTACAAGTAACCTGAATTCCAGTTAAACCAGGAAAACTGAAGACAATTAATAAGAAGCTAGAAGCAAGGGGAAATCTCTTCTGGTCAAAGTTATCTGCCCCTAAATTCCACCATTTTACAGATTCATTTGAATAATAAAATTTCCCTATGATGTTTTTTCTTAACCCAGAGAACTTTCTTCAAAACTGAATATGAATTATTTTAATATGATAACTAGGTAAACCTCTATGCACAGGAAAAATTTTAATTGAATAGTGAGGAGGAAAAACATTTTTTTCACTAGAGAAAAACATTATAATTAAAAAATTTTTGTGTTTGGCTGTGGAGGATGAGGCAGATCTTAGGTAAAGCACCAATGTCACAGTTTGTTGTTTTTGCCTTTGTTTTATTTTTTTTTCAGGTCAGTAAATTTACTGCAATAGATGGAAGAGGCCAAAATAAAATACCATGGTAGTTTGCAAGGATACCACCCTTTGTTCTGATCAATTCAGCTAAGCCTAGCATGGGGCCACTCAGCATCTTCCTCTCCAATCGGTTCATACTGGAATAAGGAATGCAGAAAAATCATATAAAAGATAAAGGGAAGCATAAATATGCATGGCCCTGTACCTCCTCATTTCAATAGCACTTTTCACTCACAGAGCTGCCTCTTCAGAAGAGGGCTGAGAAATGCCAAGAACCTTTTGAATTTAGACACACTGGCAACAACAACAACAAAAAATAATAAAATAAGAAAGAGATTCAGAAATGGATTCTTAGATAGGACACCAAAGCACAAGCAAAAAAAAAGAAACAATAGATAAATTTGATTTCATCAAAATTTTAAACTTTTGTGCATAGAAAAATTATCTATAAAGTAAATAGAAAGCCTATGGTAAGAGAAAAAAATAATTTCAAACCATTTATCTTATAAGGGTTTAATATCCAGAATATGTAAAGAACTTTTACAATGCAACAGCAAAAGACAAACAACCTAATTAAAACATAGGTGAAGGACTTGAATAGATATTTCTCCAAAGATATACAAATGGCCAATAAACACATCAAAGGACACTCAACATCATTAGCCATTAGGGAAATGCAAGTTAAAACCACAATGGTATATTACTTCATACCCATAAGGATCAATATTATTTAAAAAAAAGAAAAGTAGAAAATAGAGAGTGTTGGAAAGGATGTGGAGAAATTGTAAGTCTAGTGCATTGTTGGTGGGAATGTAAAATGTTGCAGCCACTATGCAAAGCAATATGGTTGTTTCTCAAAAATTTAAACATAAAATTACCATTTGACCTGGCAATCCCACTTCTAGGTGTATATCCAAAGAGAGTGAAAATAGGTCACAAACAGATGCTTTTATACCAATGTTTATAGCAGCAGTTTTCACAATAACCAGAAGCTGGAAACAACCCAAGTGTCCATCAGCAAATGAATGGACAAACAAAATATGGTACACACATACAGTGGAATATTATTCAGTCACAAAAAGAAAAAATGAAGTTTGAGACATGCTGTGACATAAAATAGCCTTGAAAACATTATGCTCAGTGAAATAAGCACAAAAGGGCACATATTATATGAAATCACTTATAAGAGATGACAAGAAATAGCAAATTCTAATAGCAGAGCTAGAAAGCAGATTAGAGTGAGGGTTGCACAAGGGGGATTGTTAAAAAAAGCTAATCACTCCATTAAAAAGAAAAAGACAGAAGGAAGGAAGGGAGGGAGAGAGGGAGGAAGGAAGGGAGAAAAATAGAAGAAAAGTTAAGACTAGATTGCAAGTCAACCCTACTAGATGCTGTTGCATTCTTTGAATGTCATGTCCCTAGGTTATATCTTTCTATTCCTCCTTCCACAGGTTCTCTGTCTATCCCATTACCACCTTCCTTGATCAATTACCATATATAGCTGACTATTTTCTAAACATAAATTGGCCATATATTAAATTTCTCCTTATAGACCTTCAAGACTATGCAGAAAGAAGCATTAATACCAAAAGTCTTTATCCCAAAAGTTTGTGAAAGGAAACTGTACAAGTGGTATGCTGCCTGTGAGGCAGCAAGGCAAGTCACATCTGGCCTTGATGAAAGTAATGTTTCTAGAGTTGCACTCACCATGTGTGGCTATATAATTAAATTTAATTAAAGTTTAATAACACTCAAAATTCAGTTCCTCAGCCACACACAGAACATGTCAAGTGTTTAAAGGCCATGTATCCATACTAGATGGTGCAGATATAGAAAATTTTCCTCTTTGCAAAAAACGTTGTTGGAAAATGTGGTTCCAGATTTCTTGTTTTGAGTAAAGGAACAGGGAAAGAAAGTAAAAATTACTATATGAAAATGCAATTTCAACTGAAATAAGGAAATACTTCCAAGAAAATACTATACTCAGAAATATAAGCTGTCCAGGACGAAACAGAAGCAAATAAGGCCACTCAAACTATGTGAACTGAAACGGTGCAATCAAAAAAAAAAAAATTGTCCTAAATAAAAAGCTGAAATAAATGAGTTGAAGATTTCAAGGGAGTTTAATCAGAAAACTGAGATCATTTCAATTCCACAAAGCCATGATTTTACCATTTGTGATTAGCAGATATTTTTCATTTAATAATAAAAAAAAAAACATGGAAGGTTTTACTTTAAGTTGCTAAGTCATAGAAAATTGCTTGACTTTAAAATCAGCAGCCTTTAGTTCTTGAATTTTTAATTAATTAAATAGTGGAAATGAATTATGAATCTATGGCTGAGTTTTGTGCAAACGTAAAATAGTCTTGGTAATTAGCATTTTAAGAACGCACAGTCACTAACTCAGCATAAAATTTAGAATGCTTCAAAACACAGGCGCTGTATCTTAAGACGTAGAGAACTACATTTTAAAGAAAGACACCAAGACAAGAGGGAGCACAAGGCATTCTTATACTATCATTCTCTAATATTTTCCTTCTTCATATGAGGATTTTTAACCTTGAGATTTCCTGATAGGGTAGCAACTATGGATATGCAAAATACTGTTCCAGATGACATTCTCAGCCTTTGTTCTGCTCCCACTGCTCTCCGGAAGGTGGAGGGGCTTGGACCTAGTGCAAGGCAGAACAAACTTTTTTTTTTTTTTAAGGCTTTCCATACAACACAGGAATAATATAATTGCTTGAAAAGAAATAGTCTATTTGTCAAGGAATTATTTTTGTTTCCTTTTTTAGGACTCTATTGTTTAGGTACAGACATGACTTAGAAGTGATGTGAAAAATCTAGACTGTAAGGGGACCACTCAAACAGCTCTGTGTTTTAAAATTTGTGAGATGTGTTGAGATGAAGACTGACAAGGTATATTTTCAAAGTAATACTAAAAATATATAAGATTCTATAATTCCTGGGGTCCCCTTTATTTTCTTAATAGAATTAATAGGATTTTCTAAAATAGGAATAGATGAGTGCCATGGGTTAAAGAACAGAATCGTTTCCAAATATTACTTCCTGCCTGCCCCCTCTCCCAAATGAGTAACTTTCGTGCCTACTTTTACCCCCATCTCCTATTAAGGTTATTTCTTTGGGTTAAAGCTCTGAAGTCTTCAGAGAAATGCAAATATAATGTATTATGCAAGTCAGTAACACCTTTGTTTGAATTTGTGTTAAAAAACAAAACAAAACAAAAAACTCCCATTATCCCAAATGGCTGAAGCAGACAAGTATAAAGAATAATGAATTCATGATATATGAAACGTGTCAGAAAGAATGTAAGGTCTGAGCAATTTTCAGCACAGTGTTCCTAGGTAGAGTGTTCTGTGTCAAAACTGTAAAGGGCATTGACAGAAGGAATGGGCAGAGAATTAGATTAGCAGAGTAAATAGATACTCCATAATCTTTACAAGTGCTATGCCTACTTAGGGAAATAAGATTCTTATAAGGTCTCACTCTTCTGCATAATAAGTTAGTCATTTCCACCAAAGACACTAAACAGTATACTGCAGTTTTTCTGAATGAATCTTGCTTTGTTGTTACTTAATCAACTTTCATTTTTAATCTGCATATATAAAGATTAAATACTAGGTGTTTAATAACTTTGAAAAAAACAACAAAACAAAAACAAAAACATTAGCTGAATGTTTAATCTCATCACAGAGCTTCTGGTTCAACTCTGAAAATCCAAGAGCTGCAGCAGAGAGTGGCAGTATAACGGTTATTTGAAACTCTGCTTCTATACAATCTATACAATAAATAACCTCTCTCAGTGCTTTCATTCTTCAAATGTGGCATGGCTCTAGATGGAAAAGATGTACAAATGAACCATCTGTCAGAGAAGATAGAGTCCAGCTGAAAAAAGGCAGTTTGTTTTCCTGCACTCATATTTTCTTGCTTCAAACTAGATGAATTGCAGGGAAACAAAAAAAGTACTTGCCTCTCTGATGCAACACTGGTGCACAGAAACAGTGCTGGAACACAGAGTCAGTGTCTTTCTGTATAAAATTGGAGTACAGTCATTCTGATCTCAAGACATTTCATGTATTTCCTGTTGATTAAAAGTTCACCTATAGGAGCCCAGACTGCCTTCTTTGTAAACCACTGCAGGTGTGATGAGCATGTTTGATCTCGAAAGTGCCAAGTAGAGGGTTTCATATTTTATTTGACATGTACCCAAACTCAGATCTATGACCTGTAAATTACACCTTGTGAAATCCAGATATTTTGGACCATCCCATGAAGACAATGAATGAAAAGGAAATGATAACAGAATGACTATCTTCTATAATTTTTATCTTCATTCTAAACACAAATAAAATTTAAGAAAAGATAATGAATGGAAGAAGTGGGCAGATAGAAAAGAAGAGCATAATCAACACCAGAACCCAAGTATGTCTAATACTAAATGAATCACAAATTTCCTCTCAAGGACTTTTGGGAAGTATGATATTAAAATAAAGAAAGAGCTATGTGGCCTGCTGTAGACAAAAGTTCCTCTTGGGGTTTTGGTACATTAGAATCTAAGATATAGAAGTTCTAAAAGGTAATGAGGGATGATTCCTTTAGTGTAAAAGTTGGAAGTTAGATATGCTTAAGAGTTATTTATAATAGTTTTGATGCCTAGTTCTTATAAGTCAATTGACAAAAAAATTCTGAGTGATACACTTAAACTACACATGGCTATAATATAACCCACATACAAATATATACCAGATCCCAAGTTGAAAACACACATATACATAAACACACACACTCATACATACATACATGCATTTATACACACATACAATGAGAATGAATAAATAAAAATTAATAAAAATATGGAATAAAAAGGAGATTAAGAATACTGTGAATCTCCACAGATAGAATCCATTAAACACGGTAGTGGTTTAATGGAGTGTATAGCAGGACATTGGTTGGTATCCAGACTCTACTATATATATCATCTGTCTGACCTTTGGCAAGTTTCTCTAAGTCTCTGTAGATGACTTTTATCATATGTAAAAGGGGAATAATAATAGCATATCATTTATTTATTGAGAGGTTTAAGTTTGTTAAACATTTGATAAAATGCATTTTATTAAGTAATTGAATGAAGTTAAGTTCACATTCAATTAAAAATCTGTGCCTTCATTTCAGTAAGTAGTCAATAAAATTTAGCTCTTATTTTTGTAATCATTATTACTACTTTTATTATTATTATCTATATTACCATAATTAGCCTCTGGCCATGTTTCTTGGGTGGACAGGGAACACTGTTTGTAGATGCAAATGGGAAGAAATACAGCAATTTGGTTTCATTTCCTGTTCCAAGTATGACAAGGATTGCTGATTAGGAAAAAAATATTTTAAGGGACATTATTCCACCTTTTTCTTCTTGAGATCTACTTCTTGAAAAGATGATATTGATGGATGACTCATGTAGAAAGAGGCTTTCAGTCTTTTATTTAATATATATTTATTACATGCTTACTATGTACCCGGCATTGGTGTAGGCACTAGAGATTTAGTTGTGTATAAGGCACAAAGAAAAATCCTTGTCATTACTGAGCTTATTTTCTGTGTGGGTATAGAGGAGACACAAGCAACAGAGATTAAACATGTAAAAATAAAGTATATTAGAAGGTGATTAATGCTATGTAGAAAAATAAAGCAGGGAAGAAGGATAGAGTTCTTGGAAAGGGAGTGGGTATAATTTTAAGTAAAGTAGATAGTGAATGATTCACTGAGAAGTAATGTGAGCAATGTCTTTAAGAAGTTGAGGCAATAATCCATGAAGACAGTTCCAGACCAAGGGTTCAACAAGGACTAAGGCATTTTTAAGGGATAGCAGAAAGCCAGTGTAGCTAAGACTGGATGGTATGAGTGAGAGAAAGAGTTTCAGGAGATGCATTCAGAGAAACATCAGGTTAGATTGCATAGGATCTTATAAGCCATTAAATGAAATTTTATTCTGAGATGTGGAACTACTGGAGGATATTAATTAGAAGGTTGCTCTTTCAAGTCTTAGCCTAATCATTTTGGACAAACATTTCTATTATAATTAGTCTTGATATAGTCGTTTTAGTCATTTCCAAGAAAACAAGTTTGGTATGTTCCCTAACTTGTGATGAGAAAATACTGAATGAGGAAAACAGAAAATGAGTTTGACAGGTAAAGTATTAAACAAATTAGCAAATATCAGTAAATCTTTCTAGAAGAAAAGCACTATATAGATGAACTATTACCAAGCCAAAGAAATAGCAGAATTTATAATGACCATCAGTATGCTACAAATTACTCAAATTACTCTCTGGGGAGTGCTATAAAAGTTGGTAATGAGATCCTAAACAATACAGACATGCAATGCAATTTACCCAGTTGAATTCTGAGTCACACCAACTACACATATCATAGTATATTCCTTTTTCTTATACACACTTCAAGGCCCCCATTACTACAGTTTCAACCAAATGGGATGTGGATTGAGCCAACTGTGAAACTTTATGGCCAAGATTTAACACCATCCTGGATGAATCGTCATCTGTTAGGTTTTATGATAGGCTTTTCAGACAGTGTAAGAATAAGATAGCCATTTCCAAAGAACTTGAAGTTATAACCAATAAAATATTCTACCTTAAACTTTGAATCTTCAGCCAATTCACGGTGACTAAAAATTGCAGGAGTTGATTGACTTCCAGTGGTAGCAGCTTGTCTAAACCACTTCTGATGTGAAACTCTCCTAGTAATTCCTGAAAGTAGATTTATGAGTCTGCATTCTCCACTCCACTTATTCCAGGCTTCTCTCTGTTTCCCACATACTCCATGATTAGACCTCAGCCCAAGCAGCAATTATCTGCAGTAAAGTCCACCACCTCCCACCTCACCAATGATGGACTAAACCTTATTCATCCATGATCCAATTGTAACTTCAGTTCCAAATTTGTAATAGAGCAACACTTGCTAGGTATCACTTCTCTTTTCTGCTCCACATATTTCAATTTATTCAATTTACATATTCAACCTCACACATCAATTTTATTGTGCTTGGTCTTCCAAATATTCTATGACAAGCTCCTTCAAGACAGTTACTTGAATATAATGCCCATACTTCTATATGTTCAGGCATAATGAGATGTACAAGCAGAGAGTGCCATAAAAATTCATGAATGCTTTAGCAATCTCAAAGAGAACATGGTCAGAAGTCTTACCTGATTTTACTTATTGTGATAATAAATGAAAAAGTCAAATTTTAAAAAAGTGTTCACTTTAATGGGGAGAGCTACCCACTAAAATGAAGATATATATATATATATATTTTACATTTAGTTGTAGTCTTACCTAGTACAGATCAACACAAAATTACAAATTACAAATATTTTGTTTGAAACAGCAGACTGTGAAATCCCAAATATTTGAAGTTTTAAAATAGATCTACTCTTATAGAAATTATATATGTGCTTTCATAAGACAGAGGAGAAAACAATTCATTGGGTAGGTATTTCATCATAATCACCATACCAAACCTACTTAAGAGAAGCAGGCAGTCCAAGATTCAAGAAAGACAGACATTAATAAGCTCTGTTAAGTATCTGATATCTGAGGAAAGAATATGCTCCAATAATTAAATATATGTAGGGTGAACTCTAATTCTTCTGCACTAGCTGAAAGTTTTCATTTTACATCTTTCATTTAAACTAGAAAAATATAGGGGAAATCTCTGGGAAAACATTGCTGTGTTTTACAGATTGTCCACAACTAATAAATAAAATGAACATCTTTTTCCTGAGAAAATGGCATATCAGTGATATATATTTTTCCCCTCAATACTGAAATCACAGCAGATTGACACTGCATATTGCTCCTATGCGTTCTTTTCTAGATGTGTTCTTTATCTACAGTTCTGTTCCTTTAAATTCTTGGTTGTCATGGCAAATCCACTTTTTCAGCAAACTGGAAGTAATACAATAAAAGATGAACTATGTATTGGTACAAAGTAAATGTGGAAAAGAAGCAAGAGTAAATTACAATACACACTGAAGAGCTGCCCTGTTGCTTTGTTTAGGGTGGAGTGCCGCAAAATGTATTGCCTTAGTTATGTAAGAAAAAAAGCCATTCAACAAAACCAAGGCTGAAGCAGCTGATAAGAATTATGTCAAGGTATCAAAAAGCATTTACTATTTGTAAATGATCAAAAAAGGCCTCAGAAGTTTAGATCACTATCTCATTCACAATACTGAAAAATAAAATACTTTCTGGGTATGCATGGCCAAAAGCTGTATTGCTCATGATAAAACAATTACATAAACCCATTAACACAAGTAGACATGGAAGGTGAACATGTGCATAATCTTTATTTGCAGAGGCAAATAAATGTATAGATTTTTAAAGCACAAGCTTAAAGTGATATCAAGAAATATGTTCACCCTTTCAAAGACAATGTGCAGATTAAGCTTCTATATGTTACAGATGCAAACCAATCAAATATTCATCTCTGTGGGGTGGAGGGTGGTCTTTTTCAGCAGATTGGAAAATAAATAACACTTACTCCTTCCATTTTTAAAGGTAGACAAAAATGACAACTTCGAGGAAATGAACACATGGTCTTAAAGAAATGTCTTTTGTGAAAGCCAAGTTGAATCAGAATTAGAATATCCTACAAGGTCTCAAGAGCATAAAATAGACTTGAATTACAGAGCACCCTTCATCTTTTAATTAAAATGCTGCTGATTCAGGTTTCCCAGTCTATGGTATTGATTAACATCTACTGAATCCCCAAAATATGCCCCTAAATCTGTATCAGACCCTGTCTTCATTCAAGTATATAAGGTAGCAAAACTCAACACCAGAAATTACCAACACAATTCTTCCAGAAGGGACGTTAGATACAGTGTCTGCCAAGCAAAACAAGTCTACAGGAACGTGAAGCAGTGAGACATTTCCTTTGGAATTAAACTTCACGCATAAATGTCCATTCTAGGTCCCTGCCATCTAGATTACTACCAGTGCTCACAGCATGCTGTAAGGTAGCATGAAACCAGAGCTTGAAAATCACTGGAGGCTCTTACAGAAACAGCATAGAATAGCAGAGGACGAACTGGTCAAAAAGTCAGAACTCATTATGAAGGCCAGCTCTGCACAAGTATTATGTTTAATATGCTTCCAAACTTCTCTAAACCTCAGTTTCCTCATCCATTCATCAGGGATTGTATCTAGCTCACATTACACACACACACATACACACACACATACACACAAGTCCCAGAAATAAGATAATTAAATACAGTTACTTTGGGGATTTGGGGGGGGATGTTTTGTTTTGTTTTTTTGGACATAGGAATATTGTATGTTTTATAATATTCAAATCACTGTGCTTTAAAATCACTTGGAATAGTTCCTCTCTGTGTGACTATGTCAGCAACTGGATACATGTTTAGATCTATGTGTCTTTAGTTTTTAATTTTGAGGGATTCCTCTAATTTAATTTTTCTTAATTAAAATAACATAGAGTATTTGCAGCAATCCAAAATCAATTCTACCAGAAAATGTGCATTCAAAAATATAATATACTTTCTTTTTCTATCATGCCCCATATTGTTTCCCCCTTCTCCTTACAGATAACAATTTTTAAATGTTATATTTATCTTTCCAGGATTTTTTTTTTCATATTAAGCAGATAAGTGTGTGTGCATGTATATCCATTTATAGTATTCTACCATTTAAAAACATACATATTGACACTCTTGGAAAAATGGTAGCATAAAAGACACCCTTCTCTCTACTTGGTGTTTTTCACATGTTTATCATGAAGACCATTAGTACTCAATAGATAAATTTCTTAATAATTTTTTACGGCAGCAAACTACTGCATGTATGTGTATGTGTGTGTGTATAAAACAATACTAGTAAAGGAAATTTGGATTGTTTCCAGTCTTTTGCTATGAATATATTCTCGGGTGTACTTTAGCTCATATTTTTGCCAAAGTATTTGTGAAATAGGTTTCTGAAAGTGTGATTGCTTGGTCAAAGGGAAAATGTTATCATACTAGATACTGCAAAATTCCCCTCCATGTGGAGTAATTGCATTTCCACCAGCAATTACCACAACCTCACTAACAGGGTATGTCACCAAATTTTGGATTATTGCTAATCAGAAAGGTGAGAAATGGTATCAAGGTGTAGTTTAAATGTGTGATTCTCTTTTCTGAGCAAATATGAACATCTTTACAAATTGTTAGAAAGTATTTCCATCTCTGTTTTTCTACCCCATTTTCTATCATTAACCTTTCTTTAGGTTTCCTGCTTTTTATGACCTGTCAGAATTTTCTGAAGAGACACTAAAGTACTGACTTACTTTCTTAATATGTCTCTTTAGTAGTAGTGTCTTTCAGTTAAATGTGGTTTAACAGTCATAATATAGTGTCGGATATAAGTCCAACCTTTTCTACACAGAAAGATCCAGTTCCTCGACATTCTCCAGAGACCTTGCTTCCTTAATTTCCTCTCTCCTGTATCTCCAAAATTAGTCCATGTGACATGTTGTCCACAACTTATAAACATACTTCAATTCTCCTTATTCTAAAGAAAGAACAAACATACAGATAACATGAAATAAATTTAAAAAAGAAAAAAGGAAATCTGCTGCATTCCATGTCTCCTCCACTCATATTACTTTTTCTCCTTTCTTGCATACCAAAGCTCTTTTGAAATTTTACTTCCTGCCTCTTCTTTCTTATGCCCTAACTCATTGTGTTAGTTTTCACTCCTACTTCCCAAATGATACAAGAATTTATTACTGATTCCATTTCCAAGCCTCTCTGCTGCCTTGTTATTGGAATCTCATGCTTTTATTTGACTCCATGATGCTCTTTGCCTGTTTTCCTCCTACTGCTCTGGCCATTTGATGTTGGTGGCCATCTTGGACCTGCCTTTTTCCATCTGTCCTTTAGATTTTTTTTTTCTCCCTTCTAAGGCTCTATCCTTGACCTACTAGTTCCCAAGCATATACACTAAGCCTGAAAAATTCTATCAATTTTGATAGCTTTCATGACTGTATATTCTGGTGGATCCCAATTGTTTTGTCTTCTTCCTTCTCTCCTTCAAGTTTAAGCCTCATACCAAAAATGTGCAAAAGTATTTCATACTTCATATATCAAAACCTAAATTCATCTGTCCAATCAGATTTGCTTTTCCTTATATATTCTATGAGTCTTACTACCATCTCTCTAAGTCAATAGAACTAGAGATCTGGAAGGCATGCTTGACTCTTCCTACTCCATCAAAATAGATCCAACCCAGATGATGTATCACAGTACTTAATTAACAAACCCTGAAGAATTTTCAAGGTTTTACTTCTGTTCTTTCCTTACAACTACTATCCTAATTCAGGTCCTTCATTATCTCATCTGAACTATATTGGCTGTCTCTGGCAAGACTCTACCTAACCTATTAGTATAATTTAAGTCCATCCTACACATCACTGCCAAAATGTAAACTCAAAACTCCCAGCCATGTCAATCACCTGCTTAAAGCTCCAGCTGCCTTCCCATCCTCTAGGATAAAGTCTAGGCTCTTAGAAATATCATCCAATGACAATCATCTCCATGACTTGGCTCCTCCAATCTCATCATGTACCAATTCCTTGAACTTTATATGATAGTCATATAAAACTGCTTGTAATTCCTCCGTAAGTGCTATGTGATTGAGATCTCTACAGTTTGGGCATAATGCTGCCTACCTCTTAAAATGACCACCCTCCATTCTTCCACATTCTTTACCCTATCCTTGTTCACGTATCAAGTCTCGGGTTAAAGATCACCTTCTCTAGGAATTAAGCAAAGCTCTTACAAGGCAGCCACGGCATTCAGTGCATACTTTATTGTACCCAACAAACCATAATGCTGATGTTTCTGCCTTTACGCCACTGTAGGCTCTGAGATCACCATCATGACTTCCTCAGCAATAAAAACCAAGCAGTTAGCTCAGTTTGTGGTGCATAATGTTCAGTAAGTAAATGTGTGCTTCTCCAAGCATAGAAAATATACTCTTATTCTCCCTATAGAATAACTATAGGTAGAGAAACTTTCATCTAAAAATGGGTTTACATATAAAATAGATCCAGAAAAAATAACTAAGTATAGAATGAAAAAAATAATAAATGGTGGAGTTACTGAGTGGTGAGAGTAAGGGGATTGGAGAAAAAATAATAGAAACTTTCTAGTCAGTTGAGATAAAGTTAGACATAATTAGGTTATTATAAAATACTTGTTTTTAAAATTCAACTAATTAATATATTTTGCAAAATTCATAACTAACATAATAATGTGGTGTATATTTTTGTGGAATAGACATAATGGGGAGTTACTCTGTTTTACTGTAACTAACTTTGTTTTTGAAAGTACTTCTAATATTTTTCACCAGAAAAGAGTGGATAATTCCCAAAGAACTCCAGTAGAATATCTTTGCAATACAACCTATATTAATAGTTTTATAATTATAGTAATTACCTCTAAATAGAGTGACCTAATTGTGTAATATTTTACAGATTACATTCTTTTGTTAAAATTAGCTCCCTAGAATTCCTACTACACTAAATTAGAGCCATATCCATCCCATCTGTGCCCAATTAGATAACATTAAAAATCTATATGTTATTTTCCACTTGGTTTGTTAATCATAATTCTAAAATATCCATACACTCTTAACACAATTATCTCTAGAAATCAACAAACAGAATTTAACAAACTTGAATTTTAATATAGATGGATGTAAGTTAGAATATGTAATAATATAAATTTATGTACTTTTTAATTTTGAAAGTATCCATCATTCTTTTAGATGGCAGTGATAATTTTTCTGCATAATGGATTTGGTAAAATGAGTAATTAATATTCCATGAGTTTCTTGTTTTAGTACAGACTCTTCCACAATACTTTAAAAATTATATCACTAAATTTATTTCTTTATTGAACTGTTTTAAATATACATTAGAGGACTTTGAAAATGTAAATTCTTGACTTTACCTTCTCCTTCAGTAATGTGATGCATTTTAACCTTCAAAATATGTACATCAGGTCACAAAGCATCAATGCTTCATTGTGTGCTTATATTCCCAAATTAAAAAATATCTTCCAATCTATAAAAGCAAACTCTTGAAATAAGTGCATTATAACCTGCTGTGAATTCATATCATGGTATACCTGTAACAATATCACTATAATTTTCATACGAGTTGAGCAATCAAGACTTACAATATGACTATGATCCCCCTAGTTTTACAGTTCAGATCTAATTATTAAAATAAAACTCTCAAACTGTTTTCTTACTATAATTTATTTTATAATTTTATTGACATAGAATGATTGTTCTATAACATTTTTAATTTTTCAAGCAACAAGGAAACCTTGTAATAAAGTATCCTTTAAGATTCTCGATATTCTCTTCGACTGTCGTATTATGCATTCCTAAAACCTGTTAGTCAATAAGAGAGCACAGCATCATGAACATAACTAATAGCACTGAATTATATATGTGATCATGATTTAAAGGGGAAATTTTAGGTTGTATATATTGTAAATATAGAGAGAATTTAAAAAAACAAAGGACAGTACAACACAGTGATGGATTAGATAGATAGTAGTGCAATTGTAAAATATTGTTTAATGAATAGTAACAAACGTACCACACTAATGTAGGGTGATAATAATAGGGTGGTATACGGGAATTCTGTGTTTTATGCATGCTATTTCTGAAAACCTAAAACTTCTCTAATAAGAAAAAAAAAGAAAAAGGAAAACTATTAGTCATTTTTCTTAACTATATGTAGCAGAAATATATTACTTGAGATAACAATTGCTTCTACTAGATTATTCTGTCTCATTGCAATTACTTAAGGCAAACTGCTGTCACAGTCACAGTTCAGAGATTTCAACAATGTGAGGCTGCAAATGTTTACATTAGGATATCTATCTCTTGTACAAATGTTTGAAGGTGCATTGGGTGAAGAGATAAATAGCTGTCTTTCTTATCTAACATTTATTAATATCCAAATACTTCAAAGACCAGTATCGGCCTGGGTCATTAATTACAGCTGGCTCTGCACTGCCTGGTGTAGCTCTGCCATATATGACTTCTGTACCGTGGTAATAAACGAGCACATCCCTCAAGGGCAACCTCTAAAGACAATGTTAACTCTTGTCAAGTTCCTAGTTGCTGCTACCATTGTCTTATAAAAGTCTGAGAAATAGAAGTCTTCTGATTTCAGACACCTTATCTACAAATGTTTACACAACTTTTCTTTACTCTCCCCTTCCTTCCACCCTATCCAACTCAGCCCAGGACTGTCAGCTCAAGTGTGCAGGTAATCAGACAACAAGGAAATCCTTCTGACAAATCATATTGTGGTCATTAAAAAAAAAAAAATCTTATGTCATTCCGAGAACTGGACACAAGTTTAAAGTATTAACTGTTTCCACTTTGATCCCTGATGTCCTCAGGGTTGGGCCCTACCCTTGGAGCCTTTCTTCTTCATAGTAGGCTTTTTTGATTTCCTTGTAATTGTTTATCAGAAAAAAGTTTGAGTTCCCTATTCCCTCTTCCTGTCTGGACTTCAAGTCTAAAGATATTGATTGGATTTAGATTTGAAACTAATGTTGAATATACTCCCACCTGTGAATTTAGCCTGTGGCCCTTGTCATCTAGTTAAATAGGAAGTCTCTAAATGGCATTATTTTCATGAAGAACTCTAAGACTCAAAAGAAACATGGTCTCCTACCAGCCTAGTACTCTCAGGATTCAGCATCTCCCTGTTAGCTCTTTCTAGTTCTTTAAAGCACTTTTGATCTAGCTTTTGGAGCTCCTGCCCTTCTCCTTCTCACTCTAAATCTTCTCTGTGAGAGTATGGTGACTTGAAGCTGTATGCACCCAGAGAAACATGTTCTTAAGTTTAATCCATTCCTGTAGGTGTGAACTCATTGTAAGTATGACCTTTTGATGAGGTTACTTCAGTTAAGGTGTGGCCAGCCCAATCAGGATGCATCTTAATCCCATAACTGGAGTCCTTTTTAAGAGAATGAAATCCAGACAGACAGAAAGAGAAAGCCACAGGAAGCAAGAAGGTGAACCCAGAAGAGAATAAAGACATCAGGGGATGTCACCATGTGCCTCTTCATGTGACAAGCTAAGGATCCCAGCAGCTGGCCCCAGAATGCCACAGTCTTAGGGGAGCAAGCATTGCCTTGATGAAGCCTTGATTCTGGCTCTCGTTTAGCCTCAAAACCGTAAGCCAATAAATCACCATTGTTTAAGTCAACCCATTTCATGATATTTGCTTGAGCAGTCTAGCAAACTGAAATGTAAGAGTTATATGCCAAAAGGCCCAAAACTGACATATTATTCACTCCACTTGTCAAACTGAGATCAACCAGCCCTCGTCAGCCTACCCTGCCTAGTACCCTTGCAGGGTCCACATGTTGGGAGGTCTTATGAATACTAATCAACTTAATAAAGATTGCCATGGGCCCTCTCCTAAATGTCAAACTCTTTTTCCTTAAAATTATTTCCATTACAAATACGAATTCACTAATACATTTTTTGAAACCTCCTCATTGATGACTCTAAATTAACAAAGCCTAGCCCCTGACCTCAAGAAATATGCAGCTATTTGGAGAGAGACAAGGTAATTTCTAAGATGGTGGAGGAAAGATAAGGGTTCCATGGGGGAACTTAGACCAAACTGCCAAAATATGGTGCCTAAAATGCCACACATTACTTTATTTCTAAATAGCACAAGTCAGAATCAGTTTGGAAAAATGGGATTTTTTTCTTTAAGTTTGGAGTTGTAATGGAATAACCCATCTCTAAGAAATGAAAGAAAATTCTTCTGTGCCATTTTGGGTAGAAAAACATCACATCTTTGCAGCATATAATTTTCTTATGTGGCATCTGGGGTAGAAAAATATACCTGAGCAGTGCATAATTTTCCTCTATGTTCCTTTCTGCTTTGATTAAGAAAGGTTGGATGAAAGTGCAGTCACACTAGTTCCATAGGACTTATGTTACCAAACCAGGGGAAGTCTTCAGGTAAATGATTTCTCTTTCTCAGTTCATATCTGAGTGTGTGTGTGTGCGTGTGTGAATTTTTTATGTTCCAGTGAGGACCAGAAGCAGCCTGTTATCCATGTGGTGTATGTCACACCACTCTTTACAGATGGGAGGGTAAGATTAAATACCTGGGACATCTTGGTTTCTTTATTCCCCACTCCCATGAAGCTAAATAAAGATGGAGGGATGAAGCAGTATTTTAAGCAGATGATCATACCTCCCAAGAAGTTAAAAGTATATTTAAAACATACCATCTTTTTCAGGCAAGCAGTATATAAATTTATTCCCAAATAAATATATTTCAAGGCTATGCCTAAATGAAGTTGTCATATATTTATTTCTATTTATAATGAAAAAGCATGGAGGAGTGGGGAGCACTGGAAAGGATCTCCCCATCATTCAGATTACGTAGGGTCTTCTTTCCTTTTGAGGTAGCCTCCCTGCCTTCCCCTATGAGTTAAATCGCCTTTACCTGATTCAAAGGGTAAATAAAGGAAACCTCTTCCATTTATAGGGACATATTCCATGAACAGGAGTATCTACACTTTCCACTGAAGTCCATTTTTAAAAGTTCTGCCACTGAGAACAAGACACTTGCCATGCACCATTAATGTCTATGAGAGGTCAGGAGCAATTTAAAAAGATATCCCGTAGAGATACCCGAAGAGTTTTTCCCAGATCATTTTCTCCCCATCTAAAATAGCTGACTTTAAATGTAATTTTTGGAACCCCACCAATCTCAGCTTAGCTGCTTCTCCCAGCATGAAATGTGACAATGTAAAATATTTCACAGTGGCTGAATTCATTAAAGCAATTATATCTCAGAGTTAAAGTATCTTTATAACCCTAATGACCAACTTCTATGTACAATGCTGTCCCTTCCTTTATAATGTACACCTTCTCAGAAGTCTAGCTATATGTTTCACTTAATGGTACCTAATTATCCTAGATGGTTATACCACCCTTGAAGTTAAAAGTATATTTAAAACATACCATCTTTTTCAGCTAAGCAGTATATAAATTTATTCTAAATAAATACATTTCAAGGCTATGACTAGATAAAGGCATCATATATTCATTTCTATTTTATAATGAAAAAAGCATTATTGCATTTGAGGGACTATTTTTTGAACAATCACAACTTTCCATCACATTGTGTCCCTTGGGACATATATTGATGAATTATGGCCAAGTACAGCACTGACACTATGGCACCTCTTTGTTCTTATAATATCTCCATAATCTAAACTCCTCCTAAGTTCTCCACATGCTCATATAATGCATGTCTACACCCAGATATAGATTCTTTGTTTTGGCCAATGATATTAGAGTCTGTGGTGGAGAAGAGATGGTTGTACATTTTTTAACACATCTCTTATAGAGACAGGGAGTCTATTTTCCCTCCCCTTGAATTTGTGCTGATGCTGTAACCTGCTTTGACTAATAGAGGGTAGACAATGTGATATACTCTGTATGTTGTAAGTTAGGGCCATAAGAGATAAGTAGCTTCTGCCTCCACTGCTTGGAATGATCCTTTTTGGAAGGCAACTGCTTTGTGAGAAGTACCAAGACCCATGCTGTGAGGAAGCTGAGAGAGAGAAAGACCATGTGGAGGAGCTGCAGGTACCAGACATATGAGTGAAGCCTTCTTGGACCTTCCAGCCTTGCCCAGCTACCAGCTGAATACAGATGAGTTAACCCCAATCAACACCACAAAGAGCAGAAGAGCTGTCCACCAAGCCTGAATCTGAATTCCTGATCAAAAGGAATCACAAACAAATAAAGTCGTTGTTTTAAGCCCCCAAGCGATGAGTGGTGTGTTGTACAGTTAATAGATAACCAATAGAGAATCTATCTAAATTACTTTCTGAATACCTTCAGGTAGGCACAGTAATTCAGCAGACTGTCCTTCGTGACTTCTTAAAAGCAATCAGAGTTGGTCATTTTCAGTATTTTTGTACCACAGCTGCTTCTCTAAAAATTATTTTTCAAGGTCCAGGATAAAAGGAACAGATGCACCTTGCATGATCTTCATGTGAAAAGGAGATTCTTATACTAGGAAATTTCTTTTAAATTTTCCTTAGTCACAAATAGAAACAGGATTGAGATGTTTTGTGTTAAGGGAGCCACCATTTTAGGAAGAAGAGAGATTTTTATTCACTTCTTTATTTCCTCCTGCCTTTTTCAAAAAATAGAAAGAAAGAAGAGAACGAAGAATGATTATTATAATTAAGAGTGCCTGGGGTTGGCTTCAGTCTTTCCAATGTAAATACTCATCTCCATAGAGAGTGAGATGAATAGGCAGATAGGTCTTATATTTTTTTCTCCTAATTTAGAAGTGCTTTCTTGGGGCATAAGGCTGTGAGTCTATATATATATGAACATCTCTAGTGATAGGAAGTTAAAAAGTTAGACTTTGCCCAGAGCATAATTTGTAGCCCATTTGTTGAGCATGTCAGGAGATTCTGACAGTAACTGGGGAAACAGCAGGTTTTGCAGTGCTGCTGCATACACTGATATCCCAGGAACCAGGCTGTTCCGATTTGCTAATGCTGCCATTGCGCAAAATACCAGAAATGGATCGGCTTTTATAAAGGCAGTTTATATGTTTACAAAGTTACAGTCTGAAGGCCATGAAAATGTCCAAGTGAAGGCATCACCACAAGTATACCTTCACCAAAGGAAGGCAATGGCATCCGGAAAAACTCTGTTAGCTGGGAAGGCACATGGCTGGTGTCTGCTGTTCCACTCTCAGCTCCTGTGCATTCTTCAAAGTGTCTGTCTGGGCTGCAGCACCTCCTTCTGTCTGTGAACTTTTTTATAGGACTCCAGTGATTCAATTAAGACCCATCCTGAATGGATCCATCCTCCATGGAAATTAAGGTCTCACCCACAGTTGACTGAGTCACATCTCCATGGAAACACTCACTCAAAGGATTCCAACCCAATCAACACTAATACATCTGCCCCCACAAGACTGCATTAAAGAACATGGTTTTTTGGGGGACACAAAACATCCAAATCAGGGGAATCTGAATTCCTGATAAACTGCTCTCTCTCACTGTAATTAGATTATTTGACCTAGGATTTCTAGGTAAATTTGGAAAAGCAATAGGCCTAATTTAAGAGACTGTGGCTTATAACACACAGGTGGGCTGATTCCTAATGCTAAAATGACGTGGTGTCATCACATAGCCTATATGTATGACTATTTAAATCATGACTTGAGATTTAAGTCATCCTCATTCAGTATTTATAAAATGAAATTAGGAATACTTTTGTACTGTTCTATTTACGATTTCTCTCCACAAAATTTAAAGAAATTAAGAAAAAGGAATTATCAAAGTTCTACTTGATTTCTGTTCCTTCACCCAAACCACCCACCCCCTGCGCAGCCACTCTTCCACTAACACCCTAAGCAAGGCATCAGGAATTGACACCTGAGTCAAATTTTGTAGACCACCTCCTATGCAGTATCCTGAATTTCCAGAAGCATTATAAACTAAAAGTTTTCTCCTAGTGTTAAAAGACTAGCAGCTACTGAGTATGCCCTCCCATAAGTCAGCAAATGTCCTGTTAAAAATTGATTTTTCTTAAAAATTTTCAGAGAAAAGAAGTTATTTGATTTTTAAATAGCCCTCTAATCTTTACAGAATCTTAAATGAAATTTAAAAACTTGGTTTTCCTATTGTTAAGAATAATTTAATTAATTATTCCTCCTGTGAAAGTGTTTGGACTCTTGGTAGAGCTGGTCAACCTTAGCAGATCAATAGGATATTTCATCACCACTATTTTTCTTTCTGGAATGTTTGTTAATAATTTTCAATAACCATGGTAGAATAGAGGAGGACATTTTGACCAAATAAATTTGCTGAATTCGATAGTCTTTAGCTTTCTCAATACATGTGGTGGTAAGGACATAAATTCCAATAGTTTATAATGTGTTGAAGTACATTTCTTTGAAAATGAAATAGATTCTGCAAAAGCTAAAGTCTTCCATCTCCACCTCACTTTTTATTATTATCCTTCCTCTTCAACTGCAGGATGATTACCTCTGACTGAGAGCAACATACAGCCTTTTTAAACTAAATAATAGATATGAGTGATGTATGCTATACTCCTTAAAGAGATACCTCCCATTTCCCAAATTACGTTAACCCCACAGGATATAAGAAAATTCAAGCACACCATGCATTCATCATCATCTGTTGAAAGTCTCTATATCCCTTTATAAATTTACAAGACACAACATTTTCGCAGTGCTGGATCCTGTCCATTAGCATGCTTTTGGCTTCACAGTACCATTCATATTCCCAGAGAGTGATAAAACAACCCCCTTATTTTTACAGAAAATGCAGGTAATTGTTAAATTATATATATGTGTGTGTGTGTGTGTGTGTATATAGCATTAACATATTAACCTGCATATTAACACACACACATATAGCATTGACGCTAATGCCAGTAAATGAGCATGTGTGTGGGTACACAGGTGCACACAACTGCCCCCAAAATGGTTATCAATTTATGTGACTTATACATAAAATTCAATGTGAATAAAGGAGGAAAATGGGTTAAAGAAGACAACTGTTAAAGGATTCATTTTGTAATGTCCAGGTTTTTATCAATAAAACATACAAGACTATACACTTTAAAATAAATGTGGATTCTACTGTTTATATAAAAAGAGGGGTGAAGAAAGAGTTTGTGTTAGCTGATATATGCAAAATTTTCTGCGGAAAAACAAAAAAAGAAAATAATAATAATGGTTATCTATGAAGAGAATGAGAGAATGTGATGGAAAACAACTATAGGAAGGAGACATTCCATCCTACACTATTTGGTGATATTTGTCATTTGAACTGCATAAAGATGTTATATATAAAGTAAAGGATTGTGTGCTTCGTTTAAAATCAAGAAATAGAAAAATAGACTTGGATAACACTAGTCACCAAAGTAAATAAAATGATGGAGACCTCTGAAAAATAAGGATTGGATCTGACTCTTTGGCGACCAAATAACTAGGGCCAAAGCATTCACCTTCTCATTTTCATTAAAATAATGGAGCCAATTTGTCACTCAAGGTGACTGTGAAAAGCAATGGAGGCAATTTGAAACTATTCTAAATTTTACTAATAATACATACATAGACACACACAGGGGAGAGTGATTTTTCTTTTTTAACATGTTATTATGCAAACAAATTTTTCAAAGTAGATTACATTCCAATTGAATGCACAGAAGACAGGATCCCTTCTCCTAAAACACTGCCTGACTCAAGGTGCTCAATAAACTCCTGGGAAACTGTCCTGGAGTAGACAAGACCATGGACTCCACAGGCAGAAAGCCAAGGTTCAAAACCTGGTTTTGCCCATTAGAAGTCATGTGGACCTAATCGAATTATTTTACCTCTCAGTATCTCTGTTTCCTCGACTTTAAAATGAGGATGATAAAACCAACTTGCACACAGGGATTACCAGGACACCACAACTACTATTATTATCTGTGGAAGAGAATAAAATATTCTGTACTGATCACCTGCCCACAGCAAACCACTGACCTCTCCTTTATAAAGGAATGCTATACACAGTTATTATAATTATGCATGATTGCATGATTGTATGTGACCAAAGACAGCTTCACTATTTACTACCTGTTACACTGGGAATCTGAACCGCTCTAAACCTCAGCTTCCCATTTCAAAAATTAGAATAAAAGCAGTACGTTGTTCATAGGGTTACTGTGACGATTACATGAGCTATAGGCACTTGGCACTCCCATGGCATACCTGAAAGCCGGGGAAGTCAGACAAATCAAAGACGCATGCTCAGTGGCTATCTCCCAGCCCTTGTCTACCTCTTTTGCTATTGTGTGCGGATGTTTCAATCTTTTACCTTTCCACAACCCGGAGGGGAAACTTCAGGTTAATGAAAAGGTAGGATCATGCCTTGAACCCTACACCAGGAACAAACAGCCTCAGAGGCTTATCAGGACAGGAACTCTCAGTGGCACGGCGCCCTTCCCCCTGAGTGGATAAAAGCTCAACCCTCAAACAGCACAGATTTGCCCCTCCCCTCCGATGCGAAATGGGGCATGGAGTCGCCATCCACCCATCCTGACCCGAGCAGTTGGCCTTTCCTCTGGACTCTTTGTGCTGTGTAAGTGATAATGTTGGTCATCTGCTGAGTTTCTGCTATGCCTGAGCCTGTATTCTATCATGCACTGTATGGCAACTCGCTCCACAGTGAATAGTACACACTCTAAATTTTAGCAATTAATTGTCAATGGTTAAAAAAATACAGATAATTTCATCACTAAGATTATTTTCCTTTTACAATTCTAAGGTTGTACTTGATAATTTTGCCACAGGCCCCTCAGACTCATCTTCTATGAGAAGTGTCAGCCTGGTTAAATTAGAATTAGGAAATCCTTGCTGGTGAAAAATAAAGCCTTACTTCTCAAAGTGTGGCTCCCAGACTAGGCATCATCTGTCACATGTTATAAATGCAGAATACTGGACCCTACCCCAGATTTGCTGGATTACAATCTGCTTTGTAACAATATCCTCAAGTGATTCCTATGAATGTTAAAATTTGAAAAGCTATGTCTAGAGCTGATGGTTAATTGCTAGCCACATGTGGCTACTAACACTTAAATTAATTAAAATTAAATAAAATTAAAATACAGATCTCCAGGGGCACTAGTCAAATTTCAAGTGTTCAATAGCTGCATGTGGCTGGTGGCTGCCATAGGGGAAGTACAGCTATAGAACCTTACCATTATTCTCAGAAGTACTACTGGATAGTGCTAGTCTACAATATCATTTCTTAAATTTGGTAGAATAGTTTCCTGTGAGACGTTAAAATATATCTCAGGAAAATAAGGTTCAATAATCCAAAACATTTTATTAAACCCCAAATTATTCATAGAACCCTTGTTCACAGAACATAAATACTCACCTAAAGTTATCCTTTTTCTTTCAACCCAGAGGAGAAAACTGAGAACCAGTGAAAGGAAGTGGCTTGTCCCAGGTGCAGGCCACGATTCTTCCTCTTGGTTCCCAACCCCGTGTCCACCTTTATTTCCTTCTTCCCTTTCCACCTCCTATTCTCATAAGGCCCTCATTTTCTCTGCCCCTAAAAATCATCATTTCTCAAGGCCAGGTATACCATACAATCATGCAGCAACAAATAAAAACAAGTTAGACTTAAATTATTTATACCCACTGCACAGCCTTAAAGGAACCAAAGACATCTTGGTGGAATTCTAGACATAACAGATGGATCAGAAGAGATATTTTTCAGGGTATGGCAGAAAATACAGCGGGGAGGGAAGGAAAATGTATGATACATCTTAAATCAGACCACGTGGGTGGCCACGTGCTCTCTCTCCTCCTAAGGGCATCTCTGAAAGCAGCCATCTCCAGGGACAACTACCCCCATTGACAGTAATTTGACATGAACTTCATTTTGCTAACTCTTCAAAGTAAGCTTTTTCCCTTCCTTGAGTGCAATTATCCTACTTCATCTTCCATACACAAGAGCTATTTGAGATTATCAAAATGTTCTCTTCTATCCTTCAAAAACACCTGGACCAATATTGGGATGAACCCGACTAGCAGAGTTGGTGGATTGGCTGCATTCCAAGATGTTGCTGCTGGTGAATCAAACCTGACATTTTAAGCTCCATAGGGCTTGAAGAAAGCTTTGATAAAACTGCTTGAAAAGTTGGCTGTGACATCAAGTGTAGGTCCAGAATGCACCATTTTGTTGAAGCCAAAATGGGGAAAAGACATGTGTCCCTATTTCTGACTCTGAGGGTTTTAAAACATGTAATCTAATTTTCCTTCAGTTTTACCCCCACATCCCCTTTAAGAAGTGCAATTTTATTTAAAGCAATCTTAGAAGTAAGCATGGTGATTAAGTCACCTGGTTTACTGATATGGCAACCGAGAGTAATAAAGGCTGACTTGCTCAAGATCACAGCATAAAAATCATAGGGAAAAAATTAAAAACTTGGAAATAAAACCCAAGTATGACTGCATTTCCATCTTTTCCATGTTAGACTGGGGCATTGTCTAATCAGCCCACACAAGGATTTTGTCATTTAAAGAGAAACAAACTTTATTTGACTTACCATTTATTATTGACATGGGTCAAGATTCCGTCAAGTTAGATGTTAACATGCAGAAGATAGGTAAGGAGCAAATAAATAAACAGATAAATAAATAAATAGATAAATAAATAAATAAATAAATTCTGCTATAAAAGATGACCCCAGAGCCCAAAGGATGTCTGTAGAATCTGTTTTCCTCTGTAGGGTATTATCTAATTTTGCAAACCTTGTATGCCATTCCCTTCCCCACTGACTATATAAGTCTCTCTTCCTCTAATACTCTTTAAACCAGCTTTACCATCTTGCTGGTTTCCTCATTAATGAGTTAAATCCTTGACAAACGTTCACTATATATTATATGAGAGTCATGATTTTTATTTGTAAATTTATACTTTGAGAGGAAACAGTAAAATCTTACAGACCTTCCTATCAGACATGGATCAGGTCTGCCTGTTCTCTGCCACCTCATCTGGGGAACGAAAAACTACAGAAAATTTAAGCCTCACCCAAACCATTATACAGGTAACACCTGCTCCTTTCTGCTTCAAGGCAGAATCCGGTAATAGATTTGATCTTATTAGAGCTATTACCAAGAACAAGAAAAAACAAACCTTTTAAACCAACTGACAGCTTTCCACTTTAATTCTCAAAAACTTTTTCTTCAACTGACCACACTACAGACAATCAAAATTATTTTTACATGATTTTGATCATGAGTAAATCTCCTTCCATCAACTCCCAACCTAAGAGGTAGGAGCTCTGGTTTCTCATCTACCTATGCTATGATCTTGAGCAAGTCAGCCTTTATCACTCTCAGTTGCCTTATCAGTAAACCCTTACTTCTAAGATTTCTTTAAATGAAATTGCATTTCTTAAAGGGAACATGGGGGTAAAACTGAAGGAAAATTAGATTATATGTCTTAAAACCCTCAGAAATAGGAATACACTGCATATTACTAATGACCACCATCTGCAGATTTTACACTGATAATTTGACTGTTGCTTCCCATACCCAGGTCATTTAATATGTGTCTACCTAGAGAACACCAGAAGTATGGATATCCCCAACTGTAAAGTTTGGATTTAAATGGAAGCCAGCAGATTATACTATACAGCAGTTCCATGTTATGATATCTCTTTAATTTTTTTATCCTCTGTATAACCCTTGGTGTCTTATGACCTCTCTGAAGCACCTTTTCCTTCCTATAGAGTGACTCATTTTGGGGTTTATATAACAGTTATGAACTTGTTAGGTTGCACAGCTCCAAATCAGCAATTTTGCTTTGTGAAGCATTTGCCCTGGGTTTTCCCTTAACTAAAATTGCCTTGTGTGACCAATAAGCAATGTGGACCTGACATTTCTGAACCCAAGCAGCTAATCCTAGATTGCATTTACCTATTTTCAAATATTTACACCATCTGTTACTCCATATTAGATTTTTTTTTTTTTTTTTTTTTTGGATTTGGTGTTACAGTTCAAGGGTGGTATCTCTGAGAAGGCATGAAGCATCCCTTCTAATGCAGAATGCATTATAAAGACTGAGATAGAATTTAACTATGAGATCAGGGGAAAAAATTGGGAAAAGCAAATGAATATTCAATTCTGCACCTTCAAAATCAAACTTTGTTGACTTTTTTGCATTTATAAGGAATATAAAACTAGATGTCATATGTTTTCTTGGCCAATACCTAATCCATGTTTCCTTTGGAGCTAGGGTGACTCCACATAATCTCCTTGTCAACAAAAATAGGTCAGTATTAAAGGTGCCTTTAATTTGGTCAAAGTAATGGGAAAAGGTGCTTTAATATAGAGATTCTGAACTTCTGGGAACTGCAACACCCAGTGTAGTTTGATTTCCCAGTCACTTAGCCTCTGTCTGGCATAGCAATCCAATACATATTTATAATCAAATAGTAAGCAGCATCTAGGTAATAAGCCTATCACATTCCTAATCTTCACAATAATAAGGTATGCATCATTCCATTTCCAAATGATAGATCAGATTCAGGGAGAGACTGGGTAACTTGCTCAAACTAGTAAAGTCAAAGAGCTAGAGTTTAAACTTAGGTTAATTAACTACAAAGACCTAGTTCCATCTACTAAAAAATTCTGTGTGACTCAAAAGTTCTTCTTATTTATTTTTTTGGCATATTAATGTTTCTCAAGTGTGGTACTAGAATCTGGTACTCTGAAAAATTCTTCTAGGAATAAAAATTTCCATAAGTCCTGGAAAAGCTTTATTTACCAAGAAATTCAATGATTCAGAAATCTGTTATTTCTATTAACCACCCAAGAAAGCATTGAAGTATACCTGCATACGTTCCAGATTTCCTAAATAAATCCTTCCTTTCTTAATGTTTATCCAATCACTAGTTCATCCACTAGTGAACTGACATTTCAGATGCTAAGTATAGAGATCCATGTGTGTTTACTCATGCTGGAGGGAAGAGAGGTGACTTAAGAAAGCTAGTTTTGTGAATGTGGGGGAATTGCTGTCAATTCTTTGAAGCAATGGCTTTCACAGCTTGGGTTTCAAGTGGTTTGACTCTGGGGGTCACTTACTGCTGCAGCAAATTGGAGAATATGCATATGTGGTTGTGTGAAGTTTTGTGGCCAGGTGCCAAAAGTCTAAGAGTCAATTTATCACAAAGGAAAAACCAATAAATGTCAAATGAGTTTTGCCTATGAACTCAAAGCTTTAAAAAAACATAAATTAAAGAAAAAAAGCTTATTCAGATGTCAAGTGCTAACGAAGGCACAGATACCACTAAGACATCATCAAAGTCTCTTTATTGGCAGCTGGATCTATAAGCATGATACATGGAATATGGCAATCAGCAATACATGAAGAGACCCAGAATCAAGTCCTGCTTCTAATTCTAACCGTGTGACCTTAGACAGATCACTTCACCTCTCAGTTGTCTGTTTCCTGATCTGAAGACAAAAGGTCTGGATTCAGTAATCAAACTAGTCCCTGAAATGCTATAATCATTTATGATTTTCATGGAAGTTTGAAAGGAAAATTTTGGAAAGACAAGCCCACTATTGATGTCAGAGGAGTCTACGCATCAGGGAATCACATTTTTTTTGGGGGGGGGGGGGGCAGGGAGTAACTCTCAGAAATTCTGAGAGATAGAAGGAAATGGATTTGGATTTGGAGATGACACATCTACAAAGGTTGACAAATAAGCCAAAATTACCATCCTGAAACACAGAGGTGCTGACTTTGTGAGTGTCCAGGCCTTGGAAAGGAGGGGCAGATGCTAATGTTGTATAAGCCCCATTTTAGAGCAATCCTAAGCAACCTCTAGATTCTAAGGAGAGAGGGTCTCTTCCCTTTAAACTCCGAGTTGGATTCATACTCGCTTATCACTGCTAGTACGGTGGTCAGGAAGTGGAAAATACGTAATTCCTAGGGTCAGAGAAAAGGGATAACTCTGATCTAGATGCCGGGTATAGCTTCAAAATACACCCATTTTATTTCTTCGGACAGTTATATTTTATAATCCTCTAAAAAGAAACAAATGAAACACATATAGATTTTTTTTAAGCTTTTTTTAACCTAACCGAAATGCTAATGGGAGTAGATAGAAAATCTATTCACAGATTCATAGATGTTAGCAAATTTAAAATGTATACTAACCTAGCCAAATAAATTACCTATTTCTAAAGCTTGAGAAATTCTTTATTAATTCTGGATTTTTTCCTCTCAGAGAGATGATATATTTGTGACCTGTGTTCAAATGATGTCTCCATTCTTAATCTTCAGTTGTGGGTCTGAGAGAGAAAAATTATGATGTGAGTTTGTGAAACATTGATTGAAAAGATTGCTTTTTGTACAAGACGCTCCAATACTTGTTTCAAACCATATGAAATGAAAAAGAAAATGGCCATGTCTTGCATTCATCAACTTAAATTAAAACCTTGGCTGGAGGTGGGATGAGGTTAATGGAAAGCAGGAGCATCTGAGCTTCCACTTTCTTAGTTCCCCTTGCCTCAAGTAAACCCATGTTCCACGAGAGGGAGACCTACTTCTATCCTTGCATGAGCATTACTAATGCAACCTCAAGTGGTCTCTATGGTCCATTATTTGACAAGGAATCGCAGCAGAGTCTGCCATTCAAGTTCTCAGTTATATAATTCAGATTTGTCATATTTCTGTTTTCAGAATGGGGACTCCCAGAGGGCATAAGAAATTCAATCCTCATTTAGATCTCAATAAAAGGGGTGGGGATAGAGGTAATAAAAATGGCTTTTTCTCTTCACTTTTCATTTGCTGCCTTGGATCCTGATACCTAGGCTTTTGTATTGACCTGAGAAAATTGATAAATATGATAAATTACAACAATATTAAAGTCAGATAAATATACAGCTTGGCTAGGGAACATTCCCAAATGTAAAGTCAGATTTGATTATACACTCAGCTAACATTTCTTACATTTCAACTCTAAATATCATCTGTTCCCATATGCAAAGAAATTCTAAGTCAATCATTTCTAGGAACAAAACTTCTGGAAAGAGAATATTAAACCATAAACAGATCAAAGGTCCTAAGTCTTTGGAGAAAACAGATAGGTTATCATCTAAAAATACCAGAAATCAGGCAGACAGTGGTAGATTCATTTTTATCTAATGCTTTATAAAAATCTAATTGTAAAATTTCCACTATTTAGAACATAAGTACATGCATATATGTGGTGTATGTATTTTCAGCATGGAGGGCATGTGTATATGCACACACATTATGTATTTTTCCATTTTTGTTAGCATGAATACCAAATTACACTTGCAAAAGACAGAATCTGCAATGATACAGAAGCATACTAGTAACAAGAGTAAAAATATTTATTAAGCTCCTACCATGGGCCATATGCTATATAATCCCATTCATATGGACTAACTCTAAACCTAGCAACATTCTCACTGTCCACTCCCTTTAAAAGATGAAGGAATAGTTTTAGAAGTGTTAAATAATTTGCTCCAGATTGCATAGTCAGTAAATGGTAGAGGAAGGATTCAGGCTGAAATCTGTTTGCCTCCCCCCAAAATAATTACATCTGAAACCACCTGGTAAATCCAAATACACCACAGAATATACTGTTCTAGCTAATGGAATAAACACATTACCTGAAAGTTGGTTTTAAAAGTTACTAAAGATTTGACAACTTCTAGTAAACTTGAAAGTGAAAGTCATCTTTTTATTCTGTAGAAAGCATTACAAAGAGCACTGTCAACATCAGTTTCTGAACAGAACAGTTTAAAATAAAGCATTGGTTTTATCAGTTTTAGATAAAATCAAGTTTTCTCTATTTAGCCCAGCAGTGGGTGACATATTTGCCATTACATATGGGTATATCTAAAATCCTGAGAATTCAGGACAGCTTAGCAAAAATAAGAATTAGCAAGAAGGAATCTACAATATAAAGAACTTCCTCTTAAGTGCCCCATTCTCCCCACAGATCCTACTTCCCAGTTTTCTCGACCATTCTGGAAATAACGAGCATTCTTTAAGTTAGTATTATGAATGTCTACCAGGTAGGGGGAAGACAGGTATTCAGTTTAAAAGCTTAGGGAACAGGAAAAAGTAAGCAGATACTGGTTATTGACAAAAAACTTGTGGATCAGTCAATATAAACTTTCAAACAGTAGTGTGTTAGGAATAATCAATACTTAGCAAATGACTTCTCAAGATGGAGGCAATGTATACTAGGGCAGAAACAGTGAACATCTGCATCTTAATATATGTTTGTGAAGAAGGTGTCATTCCCCCCATTGCTTATTTGCTCTGTTTTGAACCATTTACAGTTCTTCAGAGGGAAAAAGTTCCAAACATTCCTGGTTAATATATATCTTGGTGTGCAGGTCCCCATTATAATATTTCAGTAATGCATGAGTTTGGTTAGGACACAAAGTCCCTAAGCAAGTGTGAAAATATATTGAGGTAACTGTAATAGTTGGAACATCAAGGAATTACTTTATTTAAATGTTGCATGGTATTAGCTGTTGAACAATCTGTGCAAAAAAAGTTTTGAATTATGCTTAGCCCTGCATTGGCTTGCTCCGTCCCCCACTCCAATGCCAGTAGCACCCCCAGCCTTGGGTCTTGGTAACACCACTGCTATGCTCACCCTCCTGCTACACTGACTGAAAGCTGTCAGTATGACTGATAGTTACATACATTATACTTCTCGTCAAACTTCCTCTTTCCCATGCTAATTATCATCTGAAGTGCATTACATAGTAAAACAAACAAACAAAAATCTGCATATTCAGCAGTCAGCAACTCATTCACCTGTTAATGGGAATTAGCCAATGTTTGCTTTCAGCCAGCCCCTTACAGAGTAGGGCAGTCAAGAAAGTGAGTTTTGATTCAATAGAAGCAGGGATGTAACAGAAAATCTTGAAGTCTGTGTGTCTCCTGAATTAGTCCTGATGATCCCAATCATTTAATAAAATTTCACATGCATGCACAACCTCATATATCATCAAACATATGTGTACTGAAATAGATGATTTTCTGTAAAATGTTAAAATAATAGATCAACTATAAGTGGCTTAATGATTTTCTAAGCCTTTTTTTTCCACCTAGGCTCCTATTCCTATACCATTTACTGAGCATTTGGTATGTGACAGGCATTATTCAAAAGCTTTTACATATTATCTCATTTAATCCTTACAACCAGCATGTAAAAGACCTTTCACAGATGGAAGGGAGAAACTGAGTTATCCTGCCCAATAAAACACAGTCCTTACTGGTGGAACTGGGATATGAAGCGGCATCTGTGATTCCCAGTGCAACACCCACAGACAATACTAAATGAACATATATGTTGATGGCAAAAAAGCTCACAGAATAGCTACAGTATTCTGGTACTGCATAGGGTAACATGTATACTGCAAATAAACCACAAACATGCCTGTAAATACTAATGCTGGAAACATCCTGTAATCATAAATGACTCAAGGAACCAAAATTTTGAAAGAACATCTTTACTCAGACTAAGAGAAATTTAGTTTGTGTTTGGTTTTCAATGTAATACACTTATATGTTTACATATAATAAGATAATACAGCATTAATATTTAATAATGCAATTTTCTTTAACTTGCTTTTATATACTTTAATCTTCTTAAAATGTAATTTGTTCAGTCCCTGAAATAGATTGGATAGATAGGTAGGTAGGTAGGTAGGTAGATAGATGATAGACTAAAAGCTTATAAGCAAGGGGTATTTTGTGGTATGTTCTAAATTCAGGAGATAAAATGTCTTTCTATACATGTAGAAAGAAATTAAGGAAGAGTAGGAAATTTATATTCTCTCTCCTAAGCCACAAAGACTTCTACATAATACCTTTATCCAACTTAAATTATTTTATAACCAAATCTCATAGAGGTCTTCCCCTAATTAGATACTGTCTTTTATGTACTGAATAATTAGAAAATTTTTTTAAAAATCTTCTATAAAACACATTTTTCAACATGATTTCTAAAAGCCATTTTCAAGGTTCTGTGTTAATAGCAATGGTCATAAACTGCGCTATGGTAAGTGTGTGTTTTGTGCATGCATGTGTGTAACTTTTTTGCAAGATTTCATTAGCATGCATTTGAAATTTTTAATTAAATTAAAGACCTAAACTGAAATTAAAATATTGAATCCCAAATTCCATATTAAAACATTTTATGTTAATATTACTTAAAGTCTAAAAGGACATTCACTATTTTACAGAAGGCATTTTACATGGAACATATTTAATCGCAACATTTGACCATGAGTTATTTCATCAAGATGCTGCTGCAAGAGGATTGGTTTCCTACCAAAATGTGTGTTTATCAAGAAAAGTGCTTAACCTAGTCAAATAGTTGCTTGTACAATTATGCTTTTGTGTCATACTTCAGAAAATAGTGTTGTGTTTCTTGTTTGTTTGGTTGGATTGGTTTGGTTTGGTTTTGGAAGCTGAGAGGAGAGCCACGCATTTTACGAACTATTTCTACCCCTTGGATTCAGCAGAAGGGTGCCACCTGGTGGGAATGTAGGAAATTCCAAACTTTGCCTATAAGAATGCACTCATTCAACCAGCCTTAGGAGATTGATCATTACCTGGAGCAAGTGACACGAAAATTAAAATAAAACAAAAGTCCCTACACACTTATGAGGATCTTTCTGGTTCTTTTTCTGCCATTTTATATCAACAGCAGAAGTATGTTCACATTAAAATTTTAAGAACTAGTATTTGCATTAATCTTTGAAACCTCAAACAAATTCTTCACCCATTTTACAGTCAAGGTAAGTTTGTACATGCACACATCATTTGCAATGGTTTTGCATTCTGCTACTAGGAATGTGTCATATTGTGACTGTATAATATTTAAGAGGTGGAACTTCAGACCTAGATGAGCTTATTCTAAATGTCACACATCAGGGCCAAGTCTCAGTTCCTCTGTATATCCTCCTCTGTAAAATAGGACCTACCTCAAAAAGCTGCTTTAAGCCTCAAATAAGAAAATGCACTCAGTAAATATTACCTTATCAGCCGCGAGAACAGTACTTTACACAGAGCAAGCACTTAGGAAACAATAAAAAGTATTAAAAAAAAAAGAAGCTATAATTAGCCACTCAAGATCTTGGATTCTTCAATGTAAAATGGGATCTTGATCATGTTAAATGGGGATGACTGTATCTACCCATGTAAAAGTATTTACTTTTCCACATTTTGTAAATGTGTAGTGTTATGAAAACAACAAAAATAACTGTTATAAACATTTACTTAATCAAGGAAGCTTTAAAGAAAGATTGCTAAGATGATTAAAAAAAAATATTTCCAATGACTCAGAATGTTAATAAAAGTGCATGGCCCCTGCTATTCTTTTCGCTGCCACCTCCTGGAGAGGGGATGCCCCCGGTCATGGCCCTCTCCCCAGTGTCAGAGGACAATCACAGATAAGATGAAAAAGGGAGGGCGAGCTCCCTAAAGGACTACACCAGCCACCAAATTATATGGTTCACAACCATTTTCATTCAGAGGAAAACCTAAGGTCTTCCACTGTGCTTTAAGTGGAAACAGGTGCTGGATGACCTCAGGACAAGGTGTCTTTGAGATTTCAAAAAAAATATCTACCATGGAAAGTGAAAGACCTTTTTGGCAACATTCAAAAGCTTAAATCATCCAAAATCAATACACAGTGAGTGATGAGATGGAACGTGCCCCCTATTTAACCATTAGGTTGGATTTTTGAAGCCATGTTTTTATTTAAATTTGGGTATCTTTTTTTTTCTGAAATATCACAGAAACCAGAGCAATGAATCATGTCTACACGGAGGTGTTACATCCAATATCACATGAGAGTTGTGTGGCATTTGCAGAATTAGACCACAATGATTAATACTGTTAATAAAAAACTTAGTAGTATTAGCAAGTAGTTTAAGCCTTCACAGCAATCATCCATGTTATTTGGCCATCATTTAATATGACAAGCACTGGGCAAAGACTGTACTATATGGGTATTTTCTGGGAGTCCTTGGAAACCCCTCAATGGGATGCTGGTATGCATATTTTAGTCTGACTTTCCTTCTTGCAAAACCAATCCACCTCATTTTAAACTCATGCATGAAATGCATACCACTGACATACTAAAATCATATAAATGACCAGAAAGGCACTTAGAATTGACTCATTTAAAACAAGAGTTCTGGAAATAGTCATTCCCCAGGTATCTGAAAAAAAAAAAAAAAAAAAGAAAAGCACACTAACAAAAAGAAAAATGGATCCAAGCTTGACTCTATCTCCTTGTAACAGTTTTAAGTACCAGATTAGACTTGACAAAAGGATTGTATGCATATATAGTTTGCCCACTATTTACATATATATTTCCAGGTTCTGTGCACTCTGCTTGACTTCTTCGTTTCTACCACCACCATCGTGTAACTGTTTGCAGCACCTCAAGTAACCAGCTGGTGTCACAGGTTAGTGAGCAAAGATTTCATGTGGGGACCCTCACCTGACTAATCATTCTTATTGGTAGAATCATTTCAAGAGCGATAGAGAGGCTCAGTGGCTTGTTAATGAAATTTAAGGGCTGTCAGCCCGAAAGAGGATGTTAAATCCATGCTCCTCTCCTGAAATTATTTTTATACATCTGCTAACCAGTTGCTACACTGTGGTGTGGGTAGGGGAGGTGGGCAAGAAAAAGAGGTAACAGAGGGTGGCATTAACGTTTTAATATTTTTATACTTATATCAGGGAAGGGAACAAAGATGGTTTAAGCAAACAACTGCTTTGTAAGCACACACACACATACCCAGACACACACACACACACACACAAAATTGCAACATTCACCCCAGTAAACCTAGGGAAGCTTTAAGGTATTGAGTAATCCCCACCACCTGTGTGAAACATATGTGAAGGGAATGAGAAGTGGAGGGAAGGGGAGAGGCGAGAGATCACAAGTCAAGAGAGCTGACCAAGACTAGAATATTAATAACAACATCCCTGGCATCGCCTCCTCCTCCCTCGCCATCACTCCTGGGCTATTTGGACAGCTCCCCTGAACACACTCCCCAGTGCTTAGAATACAGGAAGAGCCAGCAGCTGCTGGGGCCATGCTGTTTGCACTCCTTTACCCCACTTTTAGCAACATGCCAGGAGCATCTGCCAGAAGCACGTCCGGGCGGCCTTCCACAGCGCCTTCGGGGCAGAGAGCCCTATCTGGGGTATGTCCCGCGCCTCCCGCTTGTGGTTATCCGCTGACCTAAGAGCAGCCCTCTCTGCCTAGCGTCTCTAACTGATGTAAACGTGACAGCACCTCGAGCTAGCTCATCGCAGACTCTCTCCTCCCCGCCGAGGCACCTCGGCGCTCTCGACCCTCCAACTTTGGGAAAAAGCGACACCGAACTCCCGAGTCACCCCGATCCAGAGACAGAGACGAGATGGGGCTCCACCTTACGGTTATGCCACAGATCCCTAGAGATCGAAACAAAATGGGGGGTGGCGGGTGTGGAAGGAAGGAAAAGGGAATAGAATCACTCCCGGCTTACCCAGGGCACCCCATCTTTGCAGACGCACAACATATCTGGATCCAACAAATCACTAAAACCAACAGCAACCTCCCAGATCCCCTAAATAACACCTTCCCAGCTCTCCTTAATAATTAATGCCTTTCTGTTCTCCAAGCTCCATTCCATTCAGCAGACTATAGTTGCCGGGTGCCCCTTTCCCCCCATGTATCCCCCGCCCCACTAGTTCAGAGGGAAAAAAAAGAAAGCAAAGAAACAACTCTGCCGGTCTAAAGGTCATTTGCCTAGTCGGATCTCTTCGACAAGCGCGCTTCCCAGCTCCGGAGGACGGCTCTCAAAATCTGCCAGAAGACGCCTCTGGGAGCCCGGCAGATCCCTCCAACATGCACGGTTGGGAGCTAAGAGGCCCTACTTCCCTGCGCCCGGCCTCCCCTCTCTCCCTCCGTGGCCGGCCCGCGGGGGCTCCCCACGGCGTCCCCAGCCTTTACCTCTCTCCCGCCTTCCCCGCGGCTCTCCACCTTCCGCATCCTCTCGCCCAGCCCCACAGCGCATTCAGCTCCTCCAACTTCCTGCGGAGTCCAGGGGTGAGCAGAGGAGAGCCTGGAACTGGGGCGGGAGAGGTGGGGGGAAGGAGGGTGTGCGTGGGAGCCACGCGAAGGAGGAGAGACTGGGGGAGCGCGGGTTGGAGCCTCCCCTCCCGGGAGGGCCTGGCCACTACTGCCAACTCTCACCTGGTCCGCCGGCTGCGCCTGGCTCGCCCTGGCCCCCGGGGTGGGCTGCTGCTCCTGCTTCATGGCTGTCATTGCCTGCAGCCCGCGGTGGCGCTCACTTCCTAGCGGGCACTTCAGACTCGAGGACCGTCACTTGGCCGCGATTGCATGTCACAGGCGCCCGTCGCTCTCCGAATTGGAGGAAGGGAAAGCGGCAGCGACGGGATGGGGGGAGGGGAGCAATAAGGAGGGGAAGGAGAAGAGAGGCACCAGCAGGCTCCCCCCTCGCAGGATCCTTCCTTGGGCTATCGCGATCCCTCTAACTCCCCACTATTCCCCCGCCCCCCACCATACACCCCAAAGCGTAGAGAGCCTCGGAGACCCGGCGCGACCAAGTGGCAAGTTAGTGGAGCGGCCAGTGGCGGGCACCCGGCACCTGATTGAGCTCGAGCGACGACCCCCAGCGCCGGAGGAACCCAGCTCTCATTCTACCGCAGTCCGCGCCCCCCCGCCGGCACCACCGCTCGACCCCGCGGGCTTCCTGCGCTGCGTTCAGCTCGCCAGGTGGAGCAGCCCGGCGCGGAGCTCCAGCATTTTCCAGCACCCGCAGCGCGGAAGAGATGCCTGCGCGGCGCTTGAGCTTCCCACTGGCGCTGCCAAGGCTGCCCAGCTCCGCGGACCCCCTACCCCTCCGCCCCCCACGGGCTCCAGCTAAAACCCGGAGAAACGGAGTGCGCCCGTGCAAAGCCCTTAGGTCTGGGCATGCTCCAGCGCGGGAGAAGACAACAGGAGAAGGGGAACTGAGGGACCCCTGAGACCCGCCGGGGGCGGGCCAGCACCTGTCAAGATCTATGGGGTTGTCTCAAACCCGGGCCCGAAGCTTTATGCCTCCTGATCTGGGGCAGTGGACATCCCTTGGCCTCCAGCCCGGATTCCCCAGATAGCTGCCTGGTTAATAACAGTGGAATTCCTAAAGGTTGCTTAAATGATAACCGTAATGGTGAAAATCTGGCACCCACTCCCCCCTCCCTTTTTTCCTCTCCGGACATGTGTTAAAAAGAAGTTCAAATTTTAAGTCCCTTTTCTAGCTTCCATTCTCTACACGTGCCATTCACATTCAAGGTATGTTTATTGAACATTTATTTATTTATTTATTTATTTTTGCCAAACACAGTGTAAGGCACTACGGGATTGCTGGGGAGAGATGCTAAATAATGAGCTAAACCAGCCAAATTCCTGCCTGCAAGGAGCTTACATTATAGTATGGAGATGGGGAGCCTGGAGCAGCGATACAAATGAATGAGCCAATGTAGCCCCTTGGAAGTTGAATTCGCATGGGTGTAATAGACAAAGACCACCAGCTTCATTAGGATGCACTAGCATGTGGCTTTCCGAGGGTGTTAGGAAGGACCTGTCTAAAGAAGTTAGGCCACAAACAGTCCCCATATCTCTGGTACGGATTGTTGGGGACTGCTGAGCAGAGAAAAGGCTGGAGGGAGTTAAATGCCCTGATGTTACTGGCCTCAGCATGCGGGTTACAAGAAGTTTTGTGCAGAGGACACAGAGGATGTGGAGAGAGAAGGGTAGCCTTGTGTTGGGTTTGATTGGCTAAGGCCTGGCACCCTCATTTTCTGAGTTACATGCCCTTGAACTGGCCAGTTTGCAGCTGAGGGGCTGTTGTAGGATATTAATAGCTGTGCCCTACCTACAAACTCCTAAAACATGAATTGTCACAATTTTTCTAAAACATTAACAGTAATAATAGTCCCCTTAAAAAAAGTTTTTTTTTTTTTTTTTTTTTTTTTTAAGGAAGGAACTCATTGTTCACTAGTAGGTTTAATTGGATTAGAAAATTAAATGTAATGGATTTGTCTTTAGAAAAGTAGAATTTGGGTGAAGGGAGAACTTGCTTTTTAAAAACATGTATTCAAGTGCACAATGTGAGGGACCCCTTGAAGTATTTTGGTCCATTTCTATCGACTAGCCTTGCTAAAAGTATAAAACAAATATATATAAAACCCACTGGTAATAAAGCTTTTAGGCAGTTTATACAGTAAATCTGAAGAATCTTGCTTTTCCCTCACATGTAATTTTTTTGGGGGGTGGGGTGGTGAAGAGGATCTGAATTATTCAGAAAATATTTTCATCTTCATATTTTGCTCTTCTGTTCATTATTTGACTATATTCATCCTTCAAATGTATTTCCATTTTGGGCAGTCCTATGAAGGACTTGAAGGAATGTAATTTACCTGGCGAGAATGCTGTTGACACAGGACAAGTGTGCACTGGAGGAGATTATCCTCATACTGTTTAAGATTACTGATTTGATTGAATTCAACTGTTGAACTTGCATGCATTTCAGTGTTCAGCATGTAGTCACTTTGGTAATAAATCAAGGCATAAATTGGTATATGTTTTGTGTATGTTGTGTGTACGTGAAACATTTTTATTTTTAAGGAAGGCTTCCTTGGCATATTGTCTTTTTGTGTCAGTTCCTATTTCCTCAGGCTAAGAATATTCCCTTATAGCTGTTGGCATCTGGGTTAAGGGCACTAATTAAAACTTTATCACATGTAAACTGATTTTCCCAATTTAAATACTCTGCTTTTTGAAATGTGATGCACTGGCCTTACAATGTAGGCTACTCTACTTAGTTCCCAACTCTTATTGAATAAAAAACTCTAATGACTCCAAAAATAAAAACCTAAAGAAATAACTTACAACTTAAGAGAGACTGTCTGAATCTCTGTTTTAGATGGTGTCTGATTATGGTTATCATTAAAAAAACACACTGATTTACAATCAAATGTCCACAAATTTTGTAAACTGCTCAAGCAGATATAGCTCAACTGCTCATTCATACTGAGTTCTACTGCAAGGTAAATAAGAGAGACCTGAACCAGGCTGGATGTCAGGGAATGAGGTTCTTGCCTGAGCAACATCAGGTCACGGGGTTATTGATCAAAGTGAAAACACTTGCCTCCTGCCTCTTCTTACTTCTCTGTTAAAATTAGAAAAAGTTTGAACTTGATGATTTTTAAGATCCCTTCTTTTCTAAATTTCTATGATTATATATCTGTTCTATAAATCAAAATACTATCCTCTGAGTGATATTTTTATATATGTCTAAAATTTAGTGGGAGGGTCATATAACTGCTTATAAAAAATCCAAAACTCAATAAATGAATTAATTACCTGAGAATGGATACATAACATCCTTCAACTTACCTGGTGCTCCCTATTTACATATAAGTAAATATCCTTGGCTTGATAACATATTTAGAATTCAGAAAATTAAAATTAAAACTTTCTTTACAGAGTCTCATTTATGAAAGTTAAACATCTAACTTTAAAGAGAGTTATGGTAGAGATTTATAGAATATTTTTGCGTATTTTTCCACGTATAGTATCTTTGACAAGATAAAGTTAGCTCAGATTTCAGTCATGCACCACTATAAATTTTTTTAACATTCTAATTTTGATTTAGTGGTAAAAGAGATTTCCTGTAGATTTCATGAAATGGAACCAGACTCTCACAATGTAACCAGAGACTAGAAGAGACAGCCTAGAAAAATACCCTCTATCCTGAATTACAAGTGCCTAAACTGTGCAACCTGTGGCTATTTTACTTAACATTTCCTAGGATTCAGAGCACATTTCCTTCTGAAAAGAAAATCTATTTCCTTGAATCCTAATTTCACATTCCTACATGTAGATGCAGCCTACAGTGCTGCTTTCTTGATTTGAATTTCTAAAGTCACTCAAAAACTTTCTCATATACAATATTGTGAACATCTACAATGTCTTTTTCCTTGATATTCCATTCTTTAACAGTGAAATGCCAAGGAAGGACATTTCCTTTTACCAGGAAATATTATTGTCAATAGTTGAGGATATGGTTTCGAGATTTAGATAATAAGTGCGTTGTTCTAGTTTGCTAATGCTGCTGGGATGCAAAACACCAGAAATGGATTGGCTTTTATAAAAGGGGGTTTATTTGGTTACACAGTTACAGTCTTAAGGCCGTAAAGTGTCCAAGGTAACGCATCAACCATTGGGTACCTTCACCGGAGGATGGCCAATGGCATCTGGAAAACCTTTGTTAGCTGGGAAGGCACGTGGCTGTTGTCTGCTCCACAGTTCTGGTTTCAGAATGGCTTTCTCCCAGGACGTTCCTCTCTAGGCTGCAGTTCCTCAAAAATATCACTCTTAGTTGCTCTTGGGGCATTTGTCCTCTCTTAGCTTCTCTGGAGCAAAAGTCTGCTTTCAAAAGCCATCTCCAAAATGTCTCTGTAAGCTGCAGCTCCTCTCTCATCTCTTGTGCATTTTTCAAAGTGTCCCTCTTGGCTGTAGCAAGCTTGCTCCTTCTTTCTGAGCTTATCTAGTGCTCCAGTAATTTAATTCAGACCCACCCTCAATGGGTGGGGCAACACCTCCATGGAAATTTTCCAACCAAAGGTCTTGTCCACAGTTGATTGAATCACATCTCCATAGAAACACCAAAGGATTCCAAAATCTAATCAACACTAATATGTCTGCCCACACAAGATTGCATCAAAGATAATAGCGTTTTGGGGGACATAACACATCAAACTGGCACATGCATTCATTTAAAATTACCACTAAAATGTTTAAGTATCAGTGTTATGTGTGGGCTGTTCCAGAAGTACATGGGACAAGGGTGTTGTATTCAGTCACCCCTATCAAATAGCAGACACAAGACCAAAGAACTCTGTGATAAGATGAAGGAAAAGAACTGTCAGCCTCCCTAAATTTATTCTCACAACAGCCAAATAACAAATATGACCTGGTAACTCAGTTATGTCAGAGGATGACAAATGTCCCTTGAGATTTTGTGAAGAAGGGCAGACTTTAGAGATAAGCTCTTCCATTTCAGATAAATCTGATAAAGCAAATAGGAATTTATAAACAGCTAGTTGCCTGGAATTTCTCATTCCCTTTGCCTTCTTTTCTCTTTCCTTCCTGAGGTAAATCTGCAGTGTCATATAAAGTCCATCTTTATGGGGATTTCCCTAGCAATTAGCCAGTCCGCTATTGAGTGTCCATAATGAGCACAGCATCAGAAAGACAGGGTTCATGAGCTGTGTCTTCAGAGACCTGCTCTGAAATGTGCCCAATTAGCTCTTCACTGATCAAGAAATAGCTTTAGTTCACATCTTCTGCTATCATTTGGTTTCAATTTATAAATCACCTCTACTCACCTCAGTCGGCTTCTTGAATTCCCCAAAGTACACATCATGTCATTGGGCAGAAAACCAGTATGCAGAACAAGCCCCAGAAACAAGCTGTATTTTAGAAACTCTAAAGAGCAGTATAACAGAAATTTAGTTTTTAAAAAAGAAAGAAGATACTTTATACTTAAGTATATTCATGTGCATAGCTTCTACAGTTCTGAGATTCTTTTGGCATTAATTTAAATAAACTTTTTGTCAGTCTCAGTCTATTACAGGAAGACTTTTCTGTTGCAAAAATCCATAGCCCAATTATGATCTCTGGTGGAAGCAGACAGAGTTGCAACATCCTGAAAGCCATTCTTGCTGCTCACTGGAGACCTGAAGATGTAGACAAGCTGCTCATTCTTACTGAGGTCCCGTGTCATCTTCTCTTCTTGGTTGTTATATTTATAAACCTCACTTCTCCACACTCTTTCTGTGACATATATATAAGGGCATTACGATAGGGAAAAAGGAAAGTGCACATGATTTTTCCCATGTATGATTTTCTCTTAGTATGTATAGCTGACTCATAACAACAAAACAACTTGAGAAAGTAGGAAATTTACCTAAATTATCATTATTTTTTACTCACTAGAAGCTTGACAATTGGCTTGTGTTTATCTGTTTTTTAAGGGTAATCATTTAATTAATTAGTTATGTTGGCACAGTAACAAAGACCTTCTATCTATTTTGGCTGATATTAGTGGTTATTTTTTTCTGATCTTCACATTTCTTTTAGAAAGAAAATAAAATTCTCTTATTCAGACTTGCCTGCAAATGACAGAAGGGTTGTTGGATATAGAATAGTATTTAGAAACATTCACACAACATTTGTCCTTTTCAGATAATGAGTTTGCCTTTGATGAATAAATTTCTCTGTAACTGAAATTTCTTGTTTCCATAACTAAGACTAGATTTTCCAATGACTCAAATTAATATCCTTCTCTTTGTCCTTGAAAAGTACATTACTACTGAGCCTTCTGCTATAGTCAGAATTCATAATAGTTACCTGCCTCTATTCTTTACATAATTCCCAGAACAGTACAAAGCAGATTTACCTTTCAGGTAAATCTTTTATGAATTGACAGGGAAAACTCTACTGTGAGGTCCTGACCAATTTTTCAGGGAAAGAGGGAAATCCCACCTTTTTTTTTTTAATACTCTCACCACATTTGATTTATTCTTAAGGATTAACTTACCAGATTCAGACTGTCCCATAAATTTCCCTATTGAAAACAATAGATAAGTGTAAGATTCTGGAGAAATGGCCCCAGAGTATCTATTGACATAAAAGAGCCCTGCCATTTTTCTCCACCAACTGACTTTCTACCACTGAGAATTATTCTTCTACAATTCCTAAAGAAAACTGAGACTGAGTTCTTGAGTTCCCAGCAGTCCTTTTACCACCCAGTGTCATCTGTTTAGATTTTACAAATACAGTTTTAAGGCATCTTGGGATGCAACCTATATTGAAATGAGGCAAATTAAAATGCATCTCTCATTACTGAACAATTTAATTTTGTTTAACCTAATAGCTTAGATGGGTTGTTAGCTATTGATGCAGACTATTTCATATCCATCTATCTATCTTACCTATCTGTCACCTATCAATATGTACTGGGAAGAACATGAAAGTGTTTTAAATCATGCCATTTCTATGCTTCACATCTACATATTTACTAAAGTCACATATTTTAATCAAAATTGAAGGAGAAGGACAAGGAAGAGAAGGAAAGGAGGAAAAAGAGGAAGAGATACAGGGGGATAAAGGCCATGGTAATGCATCCTGAAGAATTCAGGGCATATAAAGTCTTTTTATTTTTCATTATTATTAATGCACTCATAAGGATTATGAAATGCCTTAATTCCTATTGGTCAGATTCCAGATTATGCTCCTGCTATTGGTTATATTCTATGTATTTATATAATTTTAGAAACCATGGTCCAAATTTTAATTTCCTTATTCCTTTCTAGGTGATTTATATTTGACATTTTCAATCAATTTCAAGCTTACCTTTTCTTCTGTTATTTAATCATTTGCAGCACTTAATTAGGCAGAAAGAATCAGTGGAGGAAGCAAAAAGAATTCATCACAAATATCACAGTTTATACAAATCATTGACTAGAAAAATGCCCATTAACTTGCTATTTTATTAACTCAGCAGGATTTATATAAGTGATTAATACTAGCTGATAGCACATCAAAAGAGCCCCAAAGAATGGATGAGCAGTTCTCTGTGGTGGTTCCACTCCCCTCCCTGTGGAGAAGCCATCCACTCACTTTTCCATCTTCCCAAATGTACTTGATCCATTAGTTCCCAGCTCATCTAACATTTGTTCCTAACCAAGTTTGCAGGAACTTTCTTCCCTAACTCGTCTATAAAATGTATGTCTATCCTGCCCTAGTTTGTTCAGCGTTCTAATTGTCTCAAGTGAGGGCTTATCTTTCCTACTGAATTCTAAATTCCTGGAGGAGTGAGAACTTGCTGGTGACTGGGGTTAAGTTTCTGTGTGTGCAGGGGGTGGTAGGTAGGAATCTGTATCAGTCTCCCTTTTTAAGATATATATATATAACCCCAAGGAAAATCTCTTCTCTGCTCTCTAAGAATATTTCACTGACCCCCATTCGACACACAGGAATTATACAATCATGGCATTCCTCTGATCTATTCCTGAGACATACAAGTAAGTGTCTACCAGATTTCACTTGGTACCAAAACATCAAGTAAAAGCCAGATATGCTTGGAATTTTCCACTGCTTATGAGCAGGTACTATATGTTTAAAATACTGGGGCTCCAATGCTAAGAGCTCACAGGGAAGAATGAATTGAAGTTAATAATTAGTTGGCAAGACCACTCCTATTTTATTCTACTTCCCCTAATATGAAAATTCTATGCAGAATTTGAGGAAGGAGGGGTATGCACTGGGTAAAATGATCAGGAATTGCTGAAATTCAATAAGGTGTTTTGTTGACTTAAATACAGCCTAAATTCCAATAGCCTGTGCACAAATGCCAAGAGGTATTGCATGGTCCACACAGCCTTCTAGAATTAGGTCCTATCTCAGAGCATAGTTAATTTCCTTTTACATCCTCTGCACACATTTTAAATAAGCTTGGTTATCTGATTTATTTGGGACACTAGAGGCATCTTTATACTAAAAAATCATTTGTTGTGTATATGAAATTCAGATTTGTGTTATTATTTGCTAAATCTGGCAACCCTAGTGTTACCGACTATCCCTTTCACCCAGACTAAGGTCTTAAAAGAAATCATGGCTTCTTAGAGAAATGGCTGAATCCGGGTCTAGGATAGGATATGTACCAGATAAACCTGGAACATTTTGACATATCAAAACCACAAGGCAACTATAAAAGAATACTTGGGTGACATTAAGAGGAATCAAAAGCCAATCTTGAAAAGGCTCCCCCAGTCAAAGAAGGGAAAATTTGAGCTTCAAGAAGGATAAAGCTTACAGTGGATTTGAATCCATCAGATCTATTTAAATCCTAATTGAACACTTTCTGAATGACTAAGAGCCAATTCATTATCTTGAAAACTAGATAAAAGAAAAAAATCAAATACCATGCCTTTTTGGGGGGGATCTGTAAATGTTATTTGTTAACTGTATTTGGGTAACCAAATAGTAGATGAGAAGAAGCTTCTCCTTATAAAATTATGCAACCTTATGTGCAAAAACAATGGATAGAATTAGAGTATTGCCATTTTGGAATCCCTAATAAAGTAATGGATCGAGGCATTAAGCATCGGTGTACCTCCTGAAGAAAGAACACAGAGCTACCTACGGTTTTGCCAAATATATCAATTCTGAGTCTGATCAAGCATCTTCTGCTGCCCTTTTTGGCAGGAGATACAGAGAAGAAAACATGCAAAGCTGTAGCAGAAGTGTACATTTAGCAAACTCCTCTCTGGGTGAAACTCAACCAGACAATTGGCCCAAGTTCTTCAACAGATACATTTTGAGGAAGATAAAGAGGTGGGGAGATATGTTGATTAAAATGGACCTAAAAGGCGTATCAATTTGAAAAACTGGACATGACTAAACTATAGTGCCTTGGAATGCACACAAATAATAAACCATAAGGAAATGCAAGGAAATGAAAAGTCAGGATATTGGTTACTTTTGGAAGAAAAGAAGGGATGTGAGACACGGCATACGAAGGGCACTGTGTAACTAGCAAAGTTTTATTCTTTGACATGGGTAGTGGTTAAAATGGTATTTGTCTTTTAATGATTTTGTGTGGCTTTTTGTATCTGTGTTTTGTTTTTAAATAAAAGTTTAAAAACCCTTAATAGAGTCCCTGGCTCTTAGTAAGCACTCAATAAAAGGTAGCTATTAAAGAATATAAAATAAAAGACAGGGGCATGTTTACTGCATTTGGAACAATTCCTTCCAAATTGTTATTTTTTAAAATGATGGTAAACCTTCAGCTCTCCAGGGTCAGGCTCCCTCTCCAGTGTATGTACAGCTATAAAATTGCCTGTGCCTTTCCAAAAGGTATTTATGGCATTGAAAACAGAATGTGAACCTTTGTTTTTACTTTTAGAACTCTTCAGTCATAGCAAACAACAAGAGACTAAAGAGGCTTTAAGGAATATGGTGCTTTATGTTGTTCAGTGTCTTCACTGCAAGGCCATTAACTAATTTGCATACTGTTAAATACTGCTTCAGCTTAAGCTGCATTCAAAATCACAGGGAAAATTGAAAATTGCAATCTATTAGTTCAATTCCAAATTTACCTGGAAAAGCAATGAGTCCCAATCCAAGACCACATTTTCTTATTGACGGCAGAGCTACACAGGCTGTGACGTAGAGAACAATTTCTGCTCTTCTTACCAGGATTTGTGGCTTTGGGTGACTATGCCTCTTGCCTTCCTAAACTTAGAGACATGTTTGTTTAAAGGACTACAGCCCTAGGTCTGCAATTTTCCAACTATAAAAAGGTGTGCAACCTGCTGTTCAAGCTGAGCTTTAATTATTACTAGAAGCATGCCTTCTCCTCATTGTGTCCAAGCTTCTTTCCTATATAGCACCTATGCTGGCACTATCTCTGCTCATACTGCCAAGTCGTGGTGCAATGTGGGCTGTATCTGAGAGTTCAAAGTGGGTTCTTCCATCTGCTGAGAAGAAGTGCTGAAATTTCTGAATTTGTACATCCCTGAAAAGAACCCATTCCAAGTGAATGTTCTGTCCACCTAAAAACTTGTGCTAATTTTTCTAGTTCCTTCAAATAAGCCACTCCTGCCCACTCCAGTGGAAAATGATTCCTTCCTTTTTTTTTTTGTATCCCTAGAGTGCTTAATTTCTGCAACATGTACTTGTAACATACCATTTATTTCCTTATTCCATTTAGCTATCAAACTACCATTTTAGTAATCTTTCCACTTTACCAGTCTGTTGGGTCCATTCCCACTTTTAAACTCTTCTTGTGAATAATAATGAAAATAATAATAGCTCACATTTCTTGATTCCTTATGTGGATCAGGCACTGTCTAGTGCTTTTATTACAACAACCCTGCAGAGCAGGTGCTAAGGCTAACTCCATTTAGAGTTATATAAGCTAAGATGGTACCAAAGTTTGTTTAAGACTCCACTGCTAGTTAGAGGCATAAGACAGATTTAAACATAGGTAACCCAGTTGCTAGTATCCTCAATAATATCCTATCTTATATTGAAAGCCACACAAAATAGATGTCTATTTAATTTAATCCATAAGGTTTCATAGAGTGCCTACTATGTTGACTTTTTGCCTGGCCCAAAACCACTGTATGTTTAATATATATTTACAAACACATATGTGTTGTATATACTTTTTAAAATATTTTTTGCAAATCAGTAGAAAGTCAATAAATACACATATAGGTAAATAAATCTATTATAACACTAGAATTATTTTGTATGATATTTGTGCAATTTATCTAGCCCAGAGGGATGCCTAGTAGATGTTCTACAATTATAAAAATTCTCTCTATGCTCCCCATGATCTTTATAACTAGCATTTCTCACTCAGTCTTCCTCATCCAGATATATTATTTTAAAATCTTTATCTAAGGGAGAAGACAATACTTACCCCAATAAATGAATTTCTAGCAGACATTTTCAGATGCTAGCATGTATTTTTCTAATACTCTCAAATCAGGAGACACACATACATTTAAGAAATACTCTATTTCTGGCATAATTTTTTATACAAATTGTCATGATGTTTGTAAATATATTTCAAAGAGAGATAGACAGAGCAAAACTCATACAAAATATAAAAACTCTTCTTTGGACTTTGAGATATCCTAGTAGGGTAGTTCAGTGGTTCTGAATCTTAGGTATGCCTAAGAATCCCCTATCCCAATCACAAAGATTCTGATGAAATAATGCGGGGTCTAGGAATCTGAATGTTTACCAACACCCCAATTGGTTCTGAAGTACGAAATTCAGGGATCACACTCTGAGAAAAAAAGGTTAAGGTATTTAAAATATGACATTTTGGAGACAGAATTCACAGAATCAACATTTACTTGCAACAGACTTAACTTCTCTAAATTTCAGTTTCCTTTTTCTGCAAAATGCCTAGCAAATAATGCTATCTGACCCATAGTATTATGAGAAAATACATGAAAAGTGCTTCACACTGTGCCTGGTACATAGGAAGTGATAATTAAGTGTTAGCACTTAATTTGTTTGGTAGGGGTGGTAGTAGCAGTTGCAAAAGCGTAGACCTTATTTGCATGTACATATTAAAACAGCAACATTATATAGAAGAAAGAACGCTCGTTTTGAATTCAGAAAGAAATGTGCCCAAATTTCAGCTTCTCTAGAGACAATGTGAATTTGGACAACTTTTGTATTCATTCTGAATCTTAGGCTCTTTCCCGTAAAATGGTGTGCTAAGCTGCAGAACACTGTTGGTTAAGTGTGGTATCTATAATTGTGCTGTCCAGTATGGTAGCCACTAGCTACACATGGCTCTTTAAATTAGGCTAGTCTAAATTGAGAGATGCGCTAGGTGAAAAATATGCAAGTGGATTGAAGACAATACCAAAAGAAATATTTTTATGTGGATTACTCACTGAAATGATAATATGCTGGCTATACAGGGTTAAATAAAATATAGAATTAAAATTAATTTCACGTGTTTACTTTTACTATGTTTTTAATGTGACTACTAGAAAAGTTAAAATTATATATGTGGCTCATATTACATTTCTATTGGACAGAGCTGCTCTATGAAACTGCTAATAAAGTTTCTGGCATATAATAGCTTCTCAAACTATTAGTACCATCCCTTAGGTACTCATCAATGTTCTGAATTATCTTTGTAATGTTCTTTCCTTGTTTCTTCTTAATTACAATCAAATTTTCTTTTTATATTTTCACTTTTTTTTCCCTTGATAAATTCTAATCAGCAATTAAGACCAGCTCAGTCCTTAAATTCCCCTGTTACAAATGCATTTTCCCAAACTCCCCTTCAGGACCAAGGTCACCTCAGTTCTTGGACCTTTCCTGGCTCTCTCAAAGGTATCACAGAAACCTGAATTGGTAACTTGCCAGTATAACCTTGAGTTAGGCTTGTTACTGCTGAGTCACACTGACGTGTTAACCCTCACCCCAGTATCCTGATTGGATAGCCATTTCCCTGATTTCTCATGAGTTACTCTTACCTTTCAAGAAGCATGTTTTTGCATTGACCTATGTATTGGTTTTCTATGCTATGTAACAAATTACCACAAACTTAGATACTTAAAACATTTATAATCTCACAGTTTCCACGGCACAGGGATCCAAGCATGGCTTAGGTGGGCCCTCTGCTTTGGATCATACAGCGCTACAATCAAAGTACTAGCTGGACAATGTTCTCATCTGGAAGCTGGACTAGGGAATAATCTGCTTCCAAGCTCAGTCATGGTGGCAGAGGCCATTGGACATTTCTTTGCATCTGTAGACTAAGGATTCCAGCTATGTACTGGTTGGTGGCTGGAGGCTGCCCTGAGGTCCTAGGGGCCACACACAGTTCTCTGCTCTGTGAGCTTCTCTGTTTTCAAGGGCCGGAGGAGACTCTCTCACTCCAGTCTGCTTAGGAAGAGTCTGATAATGTAACACAAACAAGAAAGTGGCATCCAGTCACCTTTGCAACTTTCTATCGATCAGAAACAAGTCTCTGGTTCTGCCTACACACAAGGGCAAAGGATTATACAATGGCATTACTCATTGGAGGTGACCCTTGGGTGTTTCTGTCATATAATTATTACTAGTGTATGAATTTCTGCCTTTCCCACAAACTCTTCCCTTTCTTCTCTCCAACTCAGTCCCATATAAGTTGCTTATACATGTAAGGTAATCTGTCTCTTACTGTAAATCACCCAGATAGGTTGGATTGTAGGCAGCTACTCTTAGATCTTTCTAATGTGCCCACTGTCTGCTTGGAATTCTGTCTCTCTTCCTTTCCTTTTTCCTCGTTTATTATACCCCCTTCTTTCATTTGTTTCTTGTATTTTTTTTTTTTACTTCTTTTTGTCTTTTTTTTGTTTGTCTCAGATAGATAGATAGATGATAGATAGCTAGATAGCTAGATATAACACTATGACTTTAAATCTCCAATTTCATGTATGAACAAAATGAAAAATAACCACAGACTTTTCCATCACAGGATAGAAGTTTAGCAATTCAAAACGCCCTTCCTATTTTCCTTAGGAATGTTTCTGGAATGGCTGAATAAGCTTCTAATAGACTGACCTTCTCAAAGATAATAATTATAAACTCTGGACAAAATGCAAAACAAACAAACACACAAACTACCTGAAGGTCCTGAAAAGTGACAAAAGCAACAAATTCTAGATGGGAGTCAACACTTGGAAGAAGGGAGTAGCACTGGATAAGTTTTACATTTTTAAAGCTTCTTGGCTGAGGTAAGGCCTCAGTGTGCTCCTTGCAGAGCAGTTAAAACACCAGTTAAAAATTGTTTAATTGTCTGGCTAATTCATGAATTTTACATAATGTGGTGCAGATTCCAAATAGCTGACCTAAGGAGGTAAGAACTTAAATAAAATTTGAGTTTGCAATTTGAGTTCAATCAAGTTAGTTAACTCCTAAAACAAACTAAACATCAATACTTTTTGGAGAAATGTAACAGAATCCAGAGCCTACATTCCATAACACTCAAAATGTCCAGAATGTAATGAAAAAATATTCAATATATGTAAAAACCAGAAAAGTGTGACATTTTGAGAATAAAAGACAATCAATGGTGACCAGAAATATCAATAATTGCAATAGATGTTAATGGACCAAATATTCCAACTAAAAGAGATTCTCAGTATTGATTAAAATGCCCAACTATATATGTGTGTAAGAGATATACTTTAGAAATAAAGACACAGGTATATTGAAAGTAAATATACAGAAAGAACTATATTATGCAATAGTAAGGATAAGAAAACTGGAACAGTAGGATTAATAACAGTTAAATATATATTTTAAGACAAAAAGTCTTATGAAAGATAAAGTGGGACATTTCATATTGATAAATGCTTAATTTATCAAAGAAATAATCACAAATTTGTATATGCCTACAAACAAAGCTTCAAAATACAGAAGCAAAGATTGACAGAATTAGAGAGAGAAATAGGCAATTCCATAAACACAGCTGGATATTTCACCAGTCCTGTTTAAGCAATTGATTGACCAACTAAAGAAAAAATCAGTAAAGACATAACTGATCTGAAAAATGTCATCAACACTTTAATCTAATTGATATTTATAGGACATATACCCAATGACTGGAGATAACACTTTCGCTCAGCTCCCCCTACATACCCAAATTTGTTTTTCTCTTTTAAATAAAATTTAAATTGGCTATGCTTTTGATTAAATAAATAAAAAAATCAATCCTACATAGAGGTGTTGGCCCAGAAGAAACAAAGTTTTTTGTTTGTTTGTTTGTTTTGGTTTGGTTTCGTTTGGTTGCTGTTTTGTTTTGTTTTGTTAAATCAGGTTTATAATCCCCTCAATAATTGTGGACCCTTAACCATTCTACATAACATGGGCTAAGTGACTCCTTGTTCTGAATCCTAAACTGTGCAAGGAGAAGCGATCAAAATCTAGCCATATGAGAATGGTGAAGGAATAAAATATAATTTATAGTAAAATAAATCATAAAATAGCAGAAGGTGGTAATACTAAGCAAGGGTCAAAGTGAGGTACACTGATTCTAGGGTAGAAATCTTTATTTTAACCCACCCCTTTCCCTTGCATTGATATTTCTAAGAAAATGCTTCAGTTACAATTTCCCAAAATTGATGTAGGGCAGAGAGGTGACACAGTGATATAAGCATTTCCCACCTTCCTGCAAATAACCAGGTAGGTCAAGAGAATAGTTTATGTTAAAAAAAAAAAATTACTGTTTTAAATGCTGAAAAACAAACCAAGTGAATTCTACCTTCTTCTCTCTATAGCCCTTATGATCTCTGATACAGTGCAACATTAAGGGTCTCAGCCCAAAGGGAATTCTCATTTTCTTCCACCACTTTGCTTGGGTTTTTCCCTTTGATATAGTTAGTGGTTACTGGGCCAGGTTGTGGAAACACAAAGACCATTCCCCTGCAACCTCATAAATATCTGGCTGAAGGCTTCCATAGATTGAAAGAAGCTATATCTGGGAGACTCTCTGCCTTCTGTTGGCACTGGAACCAGAGAAAAGAGATGTGCTGGGAGACCCTTGGGTGTCTGGATAGATTCCTCTAAATTGGTACCCAGCCCATTCCATGATGTAACACACCTTTATGCGCTCTGATCAAATAAGTGACCTGAGGTCCAGAAGACTAAACTCCATTGAGATGTGCCCTCCTCGACAGAATCAAGCCTGCTGGACTCAGCAATGCATTTGGTGCATTTTAAACCTAAGGTGCTTTCCTTGCCAGTAACTGCATATTATAGAATTCACAGCCTTGTGGAAATTATCCTACATTTAAAATAGAGATCCATTAATTGTTCAGATCAGCTCATTTTCTGCCATTTATTTTGTTAATCTTTCAGATCTGTTGATCAAGTCTCTTCCAACTAAGCATCCTATAATACCTGGAAGATCTCCTTAGCCTGGAGAGTGTTGTTGTTTTAATAATCAGAATGAACTATCACTTCCAACTGCCCATATATTTTCTTCCCTTTCATAACTAATACTTCATCCTCCAGCCTCTAAAAGAGATCCAATCAGCCCTTGGCTATCAATACCCACTAGGTATAAAAAGTGCAACCCCCTGCCTGTCCTGTTTCCCTCTATCTATTCAGGACAACTCCAGCCAGCCTCACAACACCATCCTCATCCAATGATGCCAGATATGGCCTACTGTCTCTTGTAGGGCCAGGCAGTAACCTGAGACAAGTGGATCTGTCAAGGAGAACTAAGCTCAGTACCTCCATAGTTCTCAGGCTCAACTATAGAGAGCCCAGCAACTGAATTTTGGCCAGGGAGCAATAGAACCCCAAAGAAACCTGGGTCAAGAGCTCTGCCCATTAATAAAAGCTCAAGTTTAACTCCAGGATCTAGCCTCCAAACCCAGGCAACTAGTGAGATCTAGGTTGCCAATCCAAGGATATCAGGCCTCTCTTGGAAGGAGAAAACACTCCTCAGAGTGTCACAGTGATAGAAGAGGAACATGAAGTAGACCATCAACTCTCAAGGGACTCTGGAGTGAGGCATTTGGGGGACTGGAGCATCGTCCCATCTTTCTGGTGCAGGTGTAAGTACTTCCAGGGAGCATCCCTTTTCCTGAGTCCTGGGAGTGACAGTTGTAGAGCCCACTCAGAAGAGTCTGTGCTCCTGTTTAGACCATTAGTGTTGACTTTCATCTGATCTCCATCTCTGGAGCTGGTTCCTGCCTATGGGTACCAACGGCTGCCCATGTGTACACAATGCTTTCTTCCCAACCCATTACATTGTCTGCATTTAGAACCTCAGGCTCGGGCTAGCAAAGACTTTGCCTGAATTCCGGGATCTAGTCTTCCACCACTCATGCTTGAGCCCCTTTGTGGCCCTGCTTGATTAACTGATCACAGCAGAGAGCAGTGAATGATTTCTGCAAAGCCCAGGATTATAGGCAGTTGATGAATATTAAACAGGCAAGAGGAGTACAGCCTTCAAAGCAGAAACAGTGTGCTATTATCTGAATCCCTTGATAGAATAGGAAATCCTTGAGAACAAGAACTGTGTCTTATTAAGCTGTGGAGCACACAGCTCTTTGCTTATCACATGCACTAAATGAATTTTGGATGAACGAATGAATATAAGAATACACTGGTATACAAGACAGCATGGAGTCTAGACTCATGAAACAAATCCTGCAAGTGTGATTTTTCTCATAATTTAATGTATTACTGTACAGATAATATGCAATCAAACAGGTTATTAACTCAAGTCTTTGTGTACCCCTATCTTATACCAAAATATATAGAGACATTTTTTTTTCAACTTTTTTCAGAGACAAATGACTAAAGGTAAGGCAAATTACTAGCTCTGTGCCTGACTAGCTATGTTACTGAGATGTAATTACTAAACCTTAATTTACTCACCCATAAAATGGACCAAAAAGTCTGTATCTCAAAGGCTTATTGGATAATTAATTAAGATAATATGTGCAAAGAAGCAAATACAGCATCTGGGACCAGCAGGTATTCAGTGAATATTCATCTTTCCTCCTTTCATAAATGGCCAATTTCTGGATTTCAGTTTGAGAAAGCTCTGGAAAGAAGCTAACAGAAATTTCACCTCTTGCATTTATGTTAGTGATTTTCATGTTGGGAAGGAGCTATGAGAATCAACTAAAGAACTTTTATAAGACACACTGTTTGCTACACATCCCCACCCCCAATGCCACCTCTAAAACCTATAGATTGCAAAATATTTCTAAGCGATTTTGATAGCTCCAACCACTTCACTGAACATCCCTATCTTTCTTGCCCTGACTCAAGTTCTTATTCCTGACTGTTACAATCCCTTCCAGTAAATTCACATTTTGGTGGATTTTTAGGCTATCTGTAACACTTACTATATTCCTCAAGTCCATTTGTTCTCCTCTCACCTTGGATAGCTAAAAGTCACCTCAAAAAAACTGTCATGCAAAAAACATGAACTCCTGACTTAGCCCCCTATCCCCTCAGGCATAATCTACCTCATTTCAGTAAATGGTAACTCCATCCTAATTACTTAGCCCGGAAGACAAGGAATCATCGATTATTCCTCTCTTCACTTCTCTCTCCCCTCATGCACCACATCAAATGCATCAGCAAATCCTGTTGGCTCTCACCTCCAAACAGATCCAGGATTCAGCCACTTCTCATTGCTTCCACTGCTAGAACCTTGGCCCAAGCTATTAGTGTTTTTTGCCTGGATGTGGCAAATCTTGCAGACATCCCTTCCTATACTCCTTTCTCCCTTCAATTTCTTCACAGCAGCCAAAGTGAGTCATTTAAAAGAGAAACCAGGTCACATTCATTTTTCCACTCAAAATTCTCCAATGGCCTCTTGTCTCAGTGAAAGAAGCAGCCAAATTTCCTACAGACACCTCCAAGATTCTCACTGATCTGCCATCTTTCCTTTCACTGTCTCTGGGCCTCAGCTCCCATCCTTCTCCCCATTTACCCCGCTATATCATCACTCACCGCCTTGTGGGTATTTAAATAGAAACAGCTGCCCTTGCTGTGCCTTTGCCTGTGAGTGGATGTCCCCCTGAACTCCACTTGGCTCATTGTTCATCGCCTCCAAGTCTGTCAAATACCACTGTCCCTGACAGACCTGCCCTGACCACCGTCTCTAAAACAGCATCCCTGTTACTCTCTATCCTCCTTACCCTTGTTCATTATTACTTGTTAGCACTCAGCACTACCTGGAACTTGTTTGCTTATTTGTTTATTTGCTTATCATCTCTCCTGGTGCAACATAAATTCCACAACCTAAAGGTCTTTGTCTCTTGTTCACTTCCATGTCCTAAGCACCCAGAACAGAGTTAGCCACTTGGGAGACATGCGACAGACGTGTGAATCCTGATGCCTGAATGCCATGTCCTCTCCAGGGGGATCCAATGGTCTTGAGTTTAGACTTTCTGGCCTGGAACCCATTTGTCTGAGACAAGAAGTCCATATTAGAGCCAGTTCGCTGACCAAGTTTACTGTATAGACATAGTTATACAGTAAACTGTATAAGACTCATGTTATGAAGTCTTATACAGTTCACATGTTATGAAGAGATTTCACATGTTATGAAGATTCACATGTTATGAAGAGAATTACACATGTTATGAAGAGAATTATTAAGTTATTATGTTATGAAGAGAATTATTAAGTTATTTCACATGTTATGATAAGTTATTTCATAGTAAAATAGTTGCAATGATTTTTTTTTTTATCAGGTTCACTTCTCAGACCTATCTTCAACTTACAGGCCGTTCAGCTGCATCCCTAGGTGTGCGGTAGAAGCTCCTTCCATACTTGTCTTTTTTTTTTTTTTTTTTTAACCTCTCAGCTGATTTGAAACTCAATTCCCTCTCCGGCCTGACAGAGCTTTAATTTATTAACATTTGATATTCAGCCCAATGTGTCCATTTTATAACTGATCTTTCTAGACGATTACTGTTAGATTTACAACCAGATGCTTACCATATATTTCACTGTACCTTAACAGCATTAGCCTGGCTCTTTAAAATGTGATGCTTTTAAGATGTGTGTATGTATGAGCATGTGTGTATGTGTGTGAGAATGTGTGGGTGTATGAGAGGTGTGCATGTGTGTGTGTGAGAGAGAGGGAGAAAGAGAGAGAACAAAAGACAAGAAAATGTCCTCTCAAAAGCGTTTGAGGATGTACACCACTAGAACTTTAAAAATGAAAAAAAAAAATCTATGAATGTCTCTAATATTTTTGTTTCTGACACCATCTAACAACACAAATTTTTCACTTATTTGATTAAGAATTTTGAAAATCAAGTCCCCTGAATCACTTTTCAAGGATGTAGTATTCCACAAACTAAACAAAATAATTTTTTTGTTCTCCTTGCCTCTATTTCTATTTCCCTATTATAATAACTGGTATACTTGCAATTTTAGTTTCTACTACATAATCTGTACAAACAGCCTATAGGAAAATTGAATCTTCTAGAAAGAATGTAACTCTCTGTCATATATATACTTTTACAATCAATGGCTTTTAGTATAATCACAGAGTTGTGCATTCATCCCCACAATCAATTTTAGAACATTTCATTACTCCAGAAAGAAAAATCTCACACCCCTTAGCAGTCACCTCTCAATCCCTCTATCTTTCCCCCAGCCGTACACCACCACTAATCTAATTTTGTCTCTACAGATTTATTTATGCTTACATTTTATATAAATGGAATCATACAATATGTAGTGCTTTGTGTCTGTTTTTTTTCACTTAACATAATGTTTTTTAATACATTTCTTTTTAGTTAAAGAAGTAGAGAGTGGTAGGTGTACAAAAAAAGTCATGTAAAAAATACAACGTTCCCATATACTTCCCTACTGTTGATACTTTTGTGTAAGTGTGGTACCTTTGTTACCACTGACGAAAGAATATTAGAGATTACCATTAACTGCAGTTCATAGTTTACATTAGGTGTATTTTCCCATATACCACCATATTATCAACACCTTGTAATAGTGTCATATATTTATAATAATTCATGAAAACATTCTCATATTTGTACTATTAACCACACAGTTAATCATCCACAACAGGGTTCACTGTATTATACAGTCCCATTTTTTATCCTCTAACTTTCCTTCTAGTAAAATACATGACCCAAAACTTCCCCTTTCAACCACATTCACACACATAACTCACACTGTTAATTACATTCACAATAATGTACTACCATCACCACCATCAATTTCCAAACATTTACAATCAATCTGAATAGAATTCTGCACAAATCAAGCATCAGTTCCCCATTCTCTACTCCCATTCTATCCTCTGGCAACCTATATTCTAGATTCCAACTCTACAAGCTTGCTTGTTATAATTAGTTCATATTAGTGAGATCGTACAGTGTTTGTCCTTTTGTATCTGGCTTATTACACTCCACATGATGTCCTTAAGGTTCATCCATATTGTCACATGCTTCAGGACTTCATTCTTTCTTACAGTTGAATAATATTCCATCATATCTATATACCACATTTTGTTTATTCATTCCTCAATTGATGGGCACTTAGGTTGCTTCCACCTTTTGGCAATTGTGAATAATTCTGCTGTGAACATTGGTGTGCAAGTCCGTTCAAGTCCCTGCCTTCAGTTCTTTTCAGTATATACCTAGTAGCAGGATTGCTGGATCATATGGCTATTCTATACTTAGCTTCCTGAGGAACTGCCAAACTGTGCACTGTGTGCTGTCCTTCAAATCCCTGAGACCCTGATCAATTTTTTTTTCCATTATTTTCTCTATCTGTTCTTCTGTCTGTAAGATTTCAATTGTCCTGTCTTCTGGTTCATTGATTCTTCCTTCTGCCTGTTCAAATCTGCTTTTGCATTCCTCTAGTATACTTTTAATCTCTTCTATAGTGCCTTTCACTTCCATAATTTATGCTACATTTCTTTTTCTACTTTCAAATTCTTCTTTATGCTCACCCAGTGTCTTAATATTCCTTGCCTGTTTAGCTATATTTTCCTTCATCTTGAATTGATTTAGGAGATTTGGTTGAATATCATTGATTAGTAGTTTCAAATCCTGTGTCTCATTTGAAGTTTTAATTTGTTCCTTTGACTGGGCCATATTTTTCTGTTTCTTACTAGGACTTGTAATTTTTTGCTGATGTCATGCATCTTGATTAACTTGAGTTTACTCTGAAAATCAGTTTCTCTCTTTTGCCTAGGTTTTTTTGTTGATTAGCTTTGTGTTAAGGCTTTTCTTTGACACTTGGTTCAACTTATTCTACACTTTAGAAATACTCATACTTAACTGGTCAGATTTTTTCAGTTCTTTTTCATCTGACTCTTACCCTGGAAAGGAGGTACAATTTTTAAGACTGCACTATTTGTGCAGTTGTTTCACCTGCAGAAGAATGGCTCATTTCCTCAGTTATTTTTCCATGAATCTTTATCTGTCCTGTTTGTTTTTGTTTTGCCTCTCTATATTTTTTACACTCCTTCCATTGCCTCTAGCTATTCTTGTCTGGAGGGCAAATTCTGGGAGAAGGGTCATCCCAGAGAGAACTTCCCCAAATCAGTATTTCCCAGCCAAGACAGGACCAGGGACCCATGAAGTGGGTGTGGAGCATCTCCAAAAAGCACTGGAGAGAGGGTCCAGAAAGACACCCAGAGCCTTCTTGAGTCCCTGAAGCTGCTCTTTCCTGGCCTGCCCAGCAGATGGCACCCTTCTGCAAACTGTTCCTCACAGCTCTGAGGAAGCAAGGTGTCTTTAAACCTCCACCACCTATGTCCTAGTCGGGGGCGAGGTTGAAACAATGGCTGTGGACCTCCTGCTCCAGGGCAGGCTGAAACAGGAGCTTAGAGCCAGGACCCAGTGACCTGAATTAACCAATCAAAAAAGGCTTGGTCATGTGCTCAGCTGTGCCTCATCCCCTCCCTGTTCTTGGGGAAGAGGACTTCCACATCCCTCCCTATCTGCAGCAGCCAGTCAGGGACCACACCCTGAGGTGACCCACTTAGAGAGTGGGAGATGGGTACTGGCAGTCATCAGGGAGTGAGCTATTCAAGGTCTTTACCACAGTTTCTTAGCCTTTCCTCCTGCTCTTCCCTGGATACTGCACAGTGCTCCCCGGCCTCCAGAGCCCAGAACAGTTGTTTCAGACTGTTCCTGCTTGTCCACTGCTGTTTTGGGGAGAACTGAGTCTTGGTACTCCCTATTCCAACATCTTTGCTAGAAGTTCTCTCAGTCATATTTGCAGGAGAAATGGGGACTTATTTAGATAAGAAATCTCTATGCATCACACATAGTGGCTTGTTTTCCTTCATCATTAATATGGACTTCATTTTTCTACTATCTGGAAGTTATTGATAATTTTAAAGAAATTTTGCCCAGATCTAAGCAATAAGAATTTACCATAGAGATCGTGAATTAAGGAACTGGTTGTAAATTGAACATCATGCAATAAAGTCATGCAGTCTAAATCTTAATAAACAGATATTGATCAAGGATTCTGACAGCATCTACAAATGTAACTCAAGAAGCAAAAGTTATTAATACATAATGTCTCCCAACATTTTCTTTAAACTGTCAATTAAAAATTAAATCACCTTGCTGTATTTACTGAAGTATTGCATGTGCTCTAATTAATAAAAAAAGAACCTGTGTTTCATTTTCTTATATGTAATACATAGCAATTGTTCTTACTCATAAGAGCTAGTCTTCTTGTGAGTAATTATATCCATGTTTGTCTTGTCTTCTAAAGCAATGCCGAGTAAAAGCACTGAATTAATATAAATTAACGCAAACTGTAAATGTGTTTGGAAAGAAAAAAAACACTTCTTATTAAATGCATGTGCAACTATTTCAACACAAATGCCAATCAGGCCTAATGTTGTTTTCAAAATGACACTCTTTAACCAATATAATGCACAATCAATTTTAAGCACCAGGCAGGGTGTTTTATAATGCTACTCGAGGGAAGACACACAACTTCTCATTTCATCCTCAACATAGTTAAGTTGTATCACCAAATAATTTATGAACCCCTGATTAACCAGATGCCATTTTCCACCCTCTGTCCCAGATTAAAAAGCAGTGATGGTTTCAAAAGGGTATTGAAAATAACTAATTTATAAACTTTTTTTCTTTCTTCTCTAGATAGCCATCCCCAGCCCCCCATGTAGAAGGAAATAAAGTGGTACAAGTATTTATGCATATAACCTTTGGAAACACAAATTAGAATTTATATATATATATATATATATATATATATATATATATATATTTGTTTCAGTTTTGTGGGGCTCATCTTAATGCAATGTAGTGCAAATCAGTGCTTCTGATGGTCACTATATCATATCCTCTACCTTTTTCTTCTTAAGATCTGAATATCTGTATCTCTATAACAGTGTCTGCCATTTTTCTGTGTGAGGCTGCCCCAGCCTAAGCCTCATCGTCCTGTAGAACTTTGAATTAAGTATTACTTTAATAGTCTAAGAGCTCAAATGTTCCCAGTATGTGGGTGTCTATACAACCTTTCAATTATAACACTTCCTATGCTTTGCCATATTTTGTTGTTTAGCACTGCTGTTCCTTGATAGGCTTTTTAGTTGGAGTCCAGCCAACTTCCTAATTGTTTCTCCCATTGGGGAATACTTTGTGTCTCCTAAAGCCCTGATGTAAAACAACAGCTTTCTCCAAACAATAATGCTAGTTACTGGATTTTTAACTACAGCCCAACTCCACCTCTTGGTTGGCCCAGCTGCTGTTAGACATTCTTTGGTACTGAGCCAGAACATCTGTCGGGACAAAATGATGTGAGCCACTCAGTTCTCTTCCTGAATTGATAGCTTCTGCAGCCAGGGTAGTTATCCAGCCTAGTCCTGCATCCTCCTGCTCTTTTCGCACAAGCCTGTTTGCTGAGTTGCTAGCATGCCTTATGGCCACCTCCATTGCTGTTCTCCTATGCTGGTTTCCTGCTAGATGCCTCAGCCAGATAAATGAGTTAGAGCAAATCAAATCACTGGTCAGGGTTGGGAATTTTTGTTGCACTCCCTAAAGCTCTGTTTATTAGCTGTAATTCTATCACTTCTTATCAGAAAATGAAAACGCTAAATAGATGTCCTTCACGTGTGAAGGTGATGGCAGGATATGCACTTTGAGTTTATTTTCCATTAGCACAGATGACCTCCTCTTCCCAACCACTCTTCCCTCCCTCACACACACTCCCGCACATGGTTGGCCTGATAACTGCTCTATGGCTGCCTTCTTGAAAGAGAGTGAAGTCATATGGACCATTTATGGGAGCAGCCATCCTTCCACCTAGTGCTAGAACAACCTGAGCTGAGAAAACCTTGGACCCAAATGGAATAACAACCCACCTCGTTGGTGAAGGAAATGTTCCTTTTAAGTGAAAATATTTAAAAATCTGTCTTGGATGGACATTTTTCTAAAATTATTACACTGCTCTTTGCTTTATTTTACTGCGGATTTTAAATATGATGACTTGGGTCAGCATTTGGAACATCAATTTTTGTGCAATGCACCAAAGATTATTAGCGTAGGTAGAATTGTTGGCTGATAAAATATGTGTCCTTGGACTGCCTGGCATTGTAAATCTCTTGGTTTGCTTTATGATTTTTCCATCGAATCCTTTGCACTTTCTGTTTTTGCTGATCTCTAGCAGCCTTTCCCCTTTTAGTCTGTTCTGAGCTGGAAGAACAGGTAGTTATGATTCGTAAAATAAGGCATAACATAAAAGTATATTAGTTTGGATTGAGTACCTGAGTACATTTCCTGAGTGTGTGTGTGTATATACACATAAGTTTTAGAGAGAGTAATTTTAACATAATTTTTACATATTATGTTATTACACATTATTATTAACAAATATTATTACAAATTATTTAGCATAATTTTTAATCTTTCTTGCTCATAGCTGCATCCTTGCTCAGTTGATGTGTTCTTGCAAAGACTATGAGGATAACATAAAAGCTAGAAAAACATTGGCCTCTGTTTCATATATCTTGTAGCACAGCTGCATCATCACAGAAATTCTGAGACTCACACTCAGTTCCTGGACTCAAGCGTGTATAGGGGTCAGTTTTGGTGAAGAGCCCCTAAGTGTATGAGTGTGTATAAAATCCTACTCAGAGTTGTTGCTGTGTCTTGATTTGAATTTGCAGGTTTTTATTTCAGGATAAACCACATAGATAGTATTTTGTACCCTGAAGTTTCATCCATGATGGACTCCCAGAGACACAAAACATCTTTTTCTTCCTGTTCCTTCCATTCCTTAAAAATAAATAATTAAAACAACTTCAGTTGCCTAAGTGCTCTATTGTACTTCTTATAAAACTCTCCTGGTGGAAGAGTTTGATAGTAGGAGGTTAACTTACAAGGCCTGGCTGCCCAAATTGAAAACAGATGTGAGAGACTCTTTGTTATTGCTCTCAACTTTCCTGCTCATTCACTCAGGGTAGAAAGTTCACAAACCATGACAAAATCTGCCTTTGATCCTTGAGAGGGAATCCAAGAAGCCTTTTTTAAAATGGTCTGGGATTGTGGGTAAAGCATATAAGATTGAATACCCAGCCTTAAACACATACAGGAATAGATCTCCTGGGCTAGAGTGGTGATTTGGAGCTGTGTGTATCTCACAAAAACTTGTTCTTAAACTTAATCAATTCCTGTGGGTGTCAACCCATTGTAAGCAGGCATTTTTGAAAACGTTACTTTAGTTAAGAAATGGCCCAACCCAATCAGGATGGGTCATAATCCTATTACTGGAGTTCCTTATAGGTGGCCTGAATTTCAGCTAAAGAGAGAGAAAGTCAAAGAGGCAGTACTCAGAAGCTGAATATCAATGGAACCCACAAAAAAAGAGAAAGAAGAGGAGATACCACCATGTCCATTGCCATGTGACAAGTTAAGGACCAAGGATCACCAGCAGCCAGCCCCAGAATGCCACAGTCTTTGGAGAGAAAGCATTGCCTTGTTAATGCTTTGATTTGAACTTTTTTCCTAACCTCAAAACTGTGAGCATTAAATTCTCATCGTTTAAGCCATCCCTTTGCATAATATTTGCTTGAGCAGCCTAAGAAACTGAAACAGCTAGGTTGGTGGTTTGAGATCAAAATACACACACTAGTAGAACCAAAATGGCCCCATCTTGCCATGTTCAGTTCACTGTACTGAGGACCAGAAATGATTTCACAGTGCTGAAAAATGTCCCGTTTTTAACCATGAACAGTGCTTTAAGTGATGGGCTCTTCTATCTAGCACCTAATGAGGTAGAACTCTCACAATGCTGGGACTTTTTCATCATGTTAGGCATTTTAAAAAAATGGAATATGAAACCCAGGTTTTGCGAAAAAAACAGGCTTAGTGATGTTGATATTGAAATCCATAATCAATACATTTTTTTAAAAGAAAGATGTGGGAAACTCATGCAGGATGCACACATATTTGAAAGGAAAGAAGAAAGGAGAATAAGGTATGCAGGAGGAAGAATAAAAACTATTATCTTCCATTTACTCTCTTTACCATTCTACCCTCTTTGTCACAGACCCTAGATTGTACTTTGTTATCAAAACTGTGGCAAGAAGACACATGGGAATGCTGAGATATAGGCCAAAAGCCCCTCCCCAAGGGAGTCGTCCCTGATCTTAAAGCAGTGGGACCTCTTAACCCTACAGCTACTGGACTGACCTCCATTACTACGTTCAACTTTCTGTTCCTGTCATCTAGCACACTGCTTGTCTGATTACTTTTGCTCCTGTCTGCCTGTTCAAAATAATAGGTAGAAGGTTTCACAACCATCACCTTCTTCAGCATTCTCACCCAGCCATCAGAAGTTGCATGAATGGTGCTCCTAACCTGGTTTGAGATGCAAGTGTAATTTCACAAATTAGCAGTAGATGCTATAGTTTGTGTTTTTTCACAGCAGCAATGTGGAATGTTCCCTCCTTCTGACCAGGCCAGATGATGGTACCTCAGCTCCTCTCCCAGCATTCCTCTAATTTGATGTAAAGGCTTGTCCTGAAATGTACTTATCCTTCTTTAATATGAGTTTAAATTTTTCCATTACTAAAATAACAAAGAGTAATGTAATGCAAGGCAACCACTTTACATTGTGGTGTGTTTCCTTCCAGTCATTTTTTTTTTTTTCCCAAAAATGCACTTATCCCTAACCCTGTAAATATTGTAAATATTTTATTACCCATTACTCTATTACTCCAATCCTTTTGGGCAAAGGCCCTATTTGCATCAATGTGTCTTCCTTATATTCTGAGCTGTTGGAGGTAGCATGGCATAAGTAGAATAGACAAAGACTTTGAAGTCAAACAGGCAGGTTTAAATTCTGGGCTTATCATGTATAAGGTGTGTTAGTTGGAGAACTTAACACAATCTCTCCAAGACCCACTTCCCCCATTTATATGTGATTAAGTAACACATGATTGTTTTGAATGTCATATGATTGTTCATATGACTGTTTTGAATGTCAAAATTTGGCTGTCTATATGCACCATCTAGCCAACTGCCTAAGGCAGAGTAGGCACATAATAAACATCACCTTCTTTCCCCATCTCTAGAGGACTGGGCCCAGGTTGTTATATTCATTTGGGGTACAGTGGCAAGTAGCATACTTGTGAAATTATCTGTTAAGAGATTTTTAATGGGGTACTCAACATACAACAGTTAATTGTTTCTTTATAAGGATTTTGTGAATCTGTACTTAAATATTCATATCAAAGAATTCTATTCTTTATCATTTCTCATAGAGGAATTCTTTTCTAAACCTTTCCCCATTATCCCAGATATTTATCCATATTTAAGGATCAATAATCTTAAAAACAAAGCAAATGATAATACAATTAGCATTTTTGCTAGATGTTTTCAGAGGATAATAATTTTATTTTCTTTGAAAGATTCATCATAACCAGTGGTTTATTAAATGGGGACAAAACATTTCTAAGAGTTTGATGAATGTTCCTTAATAGCATGATAAATCCTATCCATCAATTCAGAAAGCATGTATTGATTGTTGATTAGAGTAGAACACAGTGCTAGGCATTGGGGATGAATACAAAATAGCTGGAAGATACCTTTGCAGACATGATAAAACAAAAAACAAACTACCAAAAAAACTAGATAAGCAGTTTAATTCACTTGTGTTCAAAATGATCTTTCTCTAACTTAAAGTTGCAGGTGGTTACAAGGAAAACAGCTTAAGCCTTGAAGTCAAGCAGACAAAGCTTCATGTCTGCCTTTTGCCAACTAAGAGCTCATTTCCCTGAGCAAGTCATGGATCATCTCTGAGCTGCATCCCTTATCTGAAAAATGAGTTTCATATACTAGATAGCCTAGCATGCCTGATAGAGTTCTTAACATTGGGTAAATACTCAGTCACTGTTCTTTTCATGTATTTTCATCATTTTCCTCTGTTGATAACACCTAATTATAAAGTTTTTATAAAGATTAAATGAGAAAACCTACCTAAATGCACATGAATAACAGATTGTGGAGTCTAGGAAGTACTTCATGTTGGTTCAGATCATTTATATCTTTAAGTTTTCTAAAAAAAAAAAAAAAAAAGCCCCCATCCATCTGTGTTTTTTAAGGAAGATTACCCATTAATATCATTTTGAATTTATGAAGTTATGGTTATATGTTTGCATTGAGGATAGCAATATAAAGCATTAATGGATTGTACACTAGTTTCTGTATTTGAAGGCAAAAGAAACCAACGCACTATACATTAACTTCTGTGGAAATGATATTGAGATTCCTTAATAAAGCTACTGGTTCTCCCAAGGCCACTGATTCTCCTGACTCTGAATGTGTTCCAAAGCTGTCTCCATGGGAGGGTTTAACAAGGGCATATAAAACACCTCTGATTGTCTACTGGTTTGATTAGATGGAATGTTTCTAAAAGTTCAGTGTCAAGTAATGATATTAGAAGTTTGCATGCTAATTATCCTATTGCTTATGTAATACACAATTACATTTTACATTTTCCCAGTTACTAAATGGTATCCAGTGAGGCAATATCCTTGATCCATGGAAGCCCTGCTAACCAGATGAGCATCAGAACAGTGAATTGTAGATAAATCTGCCTGAGTTTCATCCTTTTACTATTTACTTTTCAACTACATGGTGAATTTGTGTTGGTCATTTGTTCTTTGCCAATTATAATCAAATAGGATTAGTCATCACAAATACCAGACTCGGAAATTAGTAAATGTATGACAGGCCCTGGAAACACAGATTTGAATAGGATAGTTCCTCACCTCAGGAAGCTGCCAGGCCTTCTGCCTGGAACTGAAGTCACCCCTCTTATCAACCTGAAGAAACCCTATATGTTCTCATTTATGCAGGGCTTCCTGACAACAGCATGCATGGCTAATGTAGAATAAGTCAACAGTGACAATTAAAAGTCTTTGCCCCACATAGGAGAAGCCCAATCCAGGTTCGGTAAACATAGCAGGTTCATCCCTGAACCCATGAAGTATTTGAACATGCGTGCAAGCCCCCCAGAAACCCCCAATCTAGAAAGTGCCCCCCAGTAATTGCAAAGAATTGCCACGAACTTGCCTCTCTGTCCATGCTGTTACCAAATTCTTGGATGGCGGGGTTCATAGAGTTTAGCTTTGATACTGGACCTGCCGAGGGATACTTTCAGTAATTCTTTCCCCATTTTTGACTCATAAAATAATGAGTTTTGAGACTGTGCTCATTCAGATTCTGGAATTCTTGACAAGCTCCAGTATGAGGAGAAAGCTTTTTCACACTGGAGGAAGTAAGAAGGAATGATTAGAAAGAACCCTGCAGGTGAGGAACAAGAAGACTGAGTAGGAGATAATTATTACATTGCAGGTGAAATAATGAAGAAATGCTGACCTAAGTCAGTAACAGTGGGATAAGAGATGTCAGGTAGATTTGAGTATTAAGACAGTGGAATTTGTAGAAATGAGTGGATAATTGGTTGTGAAGGATAAAGGGAAGCATGAGTTGAGAAATACTTGTTTGGGCTGGGTGACTACGTGAATCTTAATTCCACCAGGTTAGCTAAGGAATATACAATGAAAGAAGGGAGGAGAAATCCAATTAGTTTGGGGCATATTGCCAGGGAGAGATGTCTAACATGCAGAGGGGACATAAGTCTGGAGCTTAAGAGAAAAGAAATAGAAAAGAAACAGATAAAAGGGTCCATTAGCATACAACTTGGTCTTTAAAGTTGAGATTGGGAGACACACAGAAAATGTGGTAAGAGATAAAAAGGGAAACTGAGACTATATAGTTGGAGACCACAATATTTAATAGGCAAGCAGAGGTGGGGAAATGGAAAAGAATGATCTAAGTCTCTGCAGAAGCAGAAGAAGATTATGCCAACAAGCTGAAGGAAGTTGTTTTTAAGTATCAAATGTCATAGACATTTAGAAAGTGCTCAATATGTCCAGCTGTTTTTAGAAATGAAGTTTCAGAGAATGAGGAAAGGTAGTCAATGGGCTAAAAAAATGCCTGAGAACTGGGGTAAGCTTCTCTTCATAGAATCCTGAAGGTGAATAGAATTCTATTGGAGCTAGCTAGACAGGGGTCACAGGTTCAAAGCAGGTCTATTTGGGGAGTGGTAGTCGTATGCACCAGAAGGTTTTATTTGAGTGTAAAACTAATTGTGAAGGTGGTTTAGAGAGTCTTAAGCAGGTTAACTTGCTGAAAGGAAGGAGAGAAGGGAAAAGTTGAAGAAATCTCCCAGGATAATAGGAACATTTGGGAGAAAGTCTACGAGCCATGTGCCTAAGCTCATATTGAAAATCTAGGACAGCGTGTGAACAGAACTTTTAAAATTTAATGCCCCCAAGAACTGCCAAGGGATTTTGATTAAATGCAGATTCTGATTCACCACAACTGGGGTGGGACAAGTGATCCTGTATTTCTAGTAAGCTACCAGCTACAGCCCATGCTGCTGGTTCTACGGTCACATTTTGGGAAGTAAGGACATAGAGGACAATAGATGACTGAAGCAAAATGAGCTAACAGGTGGAATCAATGTTAAGTGCAAAATAAGAATATAATTTGGCAAAAGGAAGAATAAGCATGATAGTTAGACATGGCAAGGGAGAAACAACAAGGATACATTCAAAAATGATTCATGAATTCATTAGGGGTACCCTAAATTCTTCTTTGACCTGCATATACTCCTACTTTGCATAGCACATTAAGTCCTGCTTTCTGGGAATTTAAAGATAAAATAACATGTACAAGAAAAAATGAAAATTGCACTAATGAATACTTAAGTACTTCACAAATAACTAAAGTCCAAAGCATGTTAGAAATGTTTGGTAGATAGAGCAGATATATCTTTGGATCATTTCTTTGGATTAAGATTTCATGAGGATTTTCAACATGCCATTCACTTTGAAACCGAATAAATATTGTAGTGAATTATAACCCACACTCTTCACATTCACCTTTAAAAGAAGACATGACAGATGTAAAGTTCCTATCAATTTGCAAATGGTAAGGGGAAAATGAGTCTGTATCTTGAATTGAAGTGATTCTATCTCTTTAAGCCTCTTTCAAAGTAGAGAGCTGCATAGAGCATGAATTTGAAATTATTTGATCTAGACAGAAGAGGAGAAGCAAGGATCAAGGGTCACGAAGAGAGAAGCACTGTTTGAAATCAGAGATTACCTAGCATCCTTTTAGGCATTTCTCCTATTTGGCTGAATCTGGGACTTACCCTTCTTTTCTACTCTTTCATTTTCTTAGCCGATAAACAAGGCACTGTTAGTCCCATTTTTAACTCCACAGGGTGGTTATGCATGTACCACATGCTCATTTCAAGAAATTGGAGCACAAAAAGATTAGTAAGATCGAGTACAGCATCTTTAGCAAATTCCTAGCTAGTTTGGAAAAGAGGTATAAATGGAAAAATTGTATTTTGAAGTAGCATTGCCGAAATATTCTTCTGAGGAATAATAGTCTGTTAAATTCTACTACAAAATTTAGGCAGAAAAAGGAGTTTGAAGGTGTTGGGGATTGAATCATGCCCCCCAGAAAAATCATGTTCATATTCCAACCCCTGATCCTGTGGGTGTAAATTCATTTTTAAATAGTATCTTGAAGTGGTTATTAGTTATTGCATGCCCAAATTGAATGAGAGTGGGCACTAATCCAATATTGCTGAAGAAATTGGATACAGAGAGAAGCCGCAGGGAGCAGACACAAGCTGGAAGTCAATGGCAGCCGGAAGACAAAGAAGTGGATTCTGCCATGTGCATTCCCATGTGATGGAAAAGCCGAGGAACCAGGATCACAAGTAGCTAGTCCTGGAATGCCACAGTGTTCAAGGAGAAAACATGACTTCACTGATACCTCAATTTTGCACTTCTACTGATCTTAAAACCCTGAGCCAATAAATGCTCATTATTTAACTCAACCCATTATATGGTATTTGTTTTAGCAGCCAGGCAACCAATACAGATACTGATGAGAATTTGTGAAACACAATATATTAAAACTATTCTTCTTTGATAATAACAGGAAAGCATACATGTTTAAATGGTTCTGAGAACTACCGCAGTAATTAAATCTGAGTAACATTGCTTAAAATAAAGGTTTGTGGGGTGTTTTGTTGTTGTTGTTGTTTTTGTTTGTTTTTAAATAAGCTTTCATTGTGGTAGCCTATATCCCAACTCAAAATTCCCATTTTAACCACTTCCAAGTGCACGATTTAGTGGTAATAATTACATTCACAATGTTGTGCTACCATCACTACTATCCATTACTGAAACTTTTTCATTATCCCAAAGAGAAACTCTATACCCATTAAAAAATAAATAACTCATTCCCCCCTGTCTGGGCCCCTGGTAACCTATAATCTACTTTTTGTCTCCATCTCTATAAATTTTCATATTCTAGATATTTCCCACAAGCAGTACTTGTCATTTTATTACTGTCTCATTTCACTCAAAATGATGTCTTCAAGTTTCACTCAAGTCATAGCATGTGTCAGAACTTCATTCCTTTTGATGGATGAATAATATTTCACTGCATATAAATATCACATTTTGTTTATCCATTTATATATTGATGGGCACTTGGGATTCTTCCATCTTTTGGCTATTGTGCACTTTGTTTTTAAACCACAGAAAACCTTATCATAAAAACTATTAATATCTCAGGGACTTAGTGTTCCTCAGAGGACAAATAAAGACATTGTTGTAAAGATTAAATGGTTTTCTACAGTCAATTTAGTACAATTGCAATTAGGAAGGGCAATAATCATTTCAGAAATCCAGGAAAGGCATTAATGAGGAAATATAATTTGAGCTGGCCTTGAATGATGCAAATAGTTTGATGCATCGACAAAATTTAACATATTCTGGGTTGGGATGGAAGCTGAGAGGGTTAAAAGAATAAATAAAAATGTGAAGGAGGAAAATGGTTCTGGTATGTTTAAGAGACAATGAGAAAATCAATATGCCTGGAGAACAGGGTTCTGAATGAGTGAAAATCAATTGGTGAAGGCTGATTATAAAGACTTGCATTTTGGTTAAGTTCCATGAAGACTGAGGAATGCATTAATTGGATCCAGAGGTAAGCAAACAGAATATGTCTTTAGCATTCTGACCAAACCATTTCTTTATTTTTTTCCTTGTTGCTTCTGTTTTGTAAAAATAACACAAGCAAATGGAAAAAATATGTTTCAGTTGAGACCAAACTGAACCAGGTTGGGGGTTAATCTGGTATGAATGGAGTACTTACAAGCAAAGGAAATTTGGACATGGAAGCAAAAGCTAAAGGAGGAGACAGATCTCCATGTGACAGAGGCAGACATTGACTGACAGCTTGATTGACAGCAAGCTGCCACCAGAATGCTGTAGACTTCTGAGAAGGTATATAGACTGACACCTTGATTGTAGACTTCTAGCCTCCAAACTGTGAGTCAATAAATATCTGTTGTTTAAGCCAACTGGGGTATGGTATGTGTCATAGCAGCCCTGGCAAACTAATCATGCCCGATGCAGTTGACATTGGAGCATATCCTCTCCTATATTTTCCTAAGCATATACATGTTCACATACACATTTTATGTGGATTAACTCACATTATATCATAATGGCTGCAAATCACACTCCTATCGAGGTCAAATAAGTTTATATAAATGTGTAGAGCAGAGTAGAGTAGGTGGGGTATCTGAAGATGCCAAATTTCACATAGATATTATTACAAACAAACATATGGAACATTCTTTCATTCCACAAAGAATTATGCTTTCACCCTCCACTGTCCTCCTTTCATTTGAAACATACAGCCATCTATGTCCATTTTTAATTTTCCCACTCTTTATGGAAATTCAAGCATAAGAACAATTCTATTTCTCTAACTCTACCATTAGGAAGACAACAGATAAATGGAGCCTGATGCTAATCCTCAGGGTATTGGACACAATGGCAGTGGACAGGATGCTTCTGAATTGGAGAGCCAGCTCCCCCTCCTGCCTAGTGGAAATGAGGCCCAGAATAGGCAGATCTTCACGTATTTCATGAGAAGACAGAAATCCAGACCTTATATGATATTTTAAAGATAAAATATAATCACTGAGACAGAAATCAGATCAGAATTCTATAGGTGAAGCAAAACACACTTGCAATTCTACAGTTTCTATTTTTTGCTTACACATACCCACAACACAACACAACACAACAGCAACAAGTCTCCCTGTTCTTTCTAGTTTGGGGATGATGTTACTCTGCTTCCTCTCTGGCAGGAAATTTGGAAACCCTAGGGTGATGGGCATTTTTACTTACTAACTTTTCCATCCTTAGATGTGAGCTGGTACAATATTTACATTGTGTTTGCACATTATGAATATTTAATTGTGAAAAGTCTCATTTGGAAAGTTTGTAGCATTTTTAAAAATGCTTATTGAGTGTATTTTTTTATTTGAATAGTATTTACCTACTGGAGAGTGATCTATTCCTAAATACCACTTAGGTTATTTTCAAAAGCTCCCTACTGAATATTGATGCAGCCGTGTGCCTTTGCAGAAGTGGGAACAAAACCGGCTGTGTGAACCTTAGAATCACAGCGAGTAATTAGCACAATGTCTGTAATCAGGAAAAGGTTAGGCTTAAAAAAAGAGAAATATAAATGTCTGTGACATGCAAAAAGGAATGAGAGAGATCATTTGAATAGCAACAATAAAAAGAAGAGTTAAACTTCAAGTACAACAAACAACTGATATACACATGCACATATAGACACACATACATTTACACATACCATATTTTCTCCACTTCCAATGCAAATATTTTTATCCAGGTAAAACTATACTTTTATCTATTTACATCATTAAAATTGATTATAAATAAATATGTTTCACTATTCCAGGTTGACAAAAAACAAACATTCATATTTGGTCAAAATTGCCTAAGCAAATAAAATGCAAAATAACTTGAAATATTTGCAGTACTATGTAATTTTTGTGAATAGCAATAATAGTGTAAACTAGAACAAATTTTTATAAGATAGAAATATTCAACAAATGGAGCTCTTTCAACAAATCTTCCTATTTGGTCATTGTGAAAATATAAACAAACCAATCTCAAACAGGATACTTCTTGTTTAACCTAATATCTGACTTTTTAAAGATCTAAGTGAAATATTTTGTTTTAATCGATCGATGGATCTATTACATGTGGTAGCTCACTATTTGAAGAAACAAAGAAAATAAGTATTTGTAAAGCCTATAATTGGCTTCCAATTTTTCAGTTTTCAAATTTTGTGTTTCATACATTTGATTTGCTTAGAAGTAAGTATTAATTATTTTTTCACACATTGGCAAGGACAAGAACTGCTCAGATTTTTAGGCACCTGTCAAGATTCAAGTTTCTATCTTTTATCAGTTTTTTTCATATTTAGAAATAGCTTGAGAAGTTTCTAACAATATTTATCTCAATTTATATTCTACAACCAAGAATGATTTTTATCAGGTGAAGTAGGAAAAATACTTGTTTTTGGTCCCAAGACTGCTTTCCTCCCGGTATTTCACTGATAACAGTATTTCTACTATTTGAATTTTGGACCTTTGGATTAACACCCTCAGCAATGCACAATTTACGAAGTGGTCAGTTAATCACTGCGGATGCCTGGGTTAAGGTGCAGAATTCCTTCCACAGTGACAGTATAAGGGAACCATTGAACTTTTGACAGGAGGAAGGTGGAAAGGGCCTCTTAATATTGCCACATGCACTATCTGGGTTTATCTGTAAAATGGGAATATAGGATTAATCACCTCTAAATTGTTCCTGGCTCTGTCCTGCTGAGTAGATACAGGCTGCAGCCTCTACAGCATCAACACACAGAATAACAGTAAAGCTAACATTATTTTTCCAATCCATTTGTTTATTGATTTATTCAATGAGTATTTATTGAGCACTAATTATGGAAGACACTGTTCTAGAAGCTAGTGGCATTGCCCTGGCAATTTCATTACGATCGTTAATAATGTAACAAAATTTACATGATAGAAAGGAACAAAAACATATCATTACAAAGGTAATTAAGTGGCTATCATCCTAAGTGTTATGAAATCACATAAAAAGGGGGACTTGATCTAGGTTTGAGTAGTTGTGTAACCTTCCCTGAGGAAAGGGTTTTTAAGTTGTGTTCTGAAAGGACAGCAGAAATGAAGGAGAGAGGAGTAGAAGACCAGCCCAAGGAAGCTGCTTAGACCAAAATGAGTCCTGCCTGTCTAAGAAATTTACAATAAACCACTGCTGTTGGAGATCAGATAATGAGGGAGTGAATGGCACAGATGGAGCCAGAGAGGTGGGCAGTGGTGAATCAAGCAAGCTGACTTAGAGCTATGTTAAGATTTTTGCTCTTTATTTCAAAAATAATGAGAAGTCCTTGAATGGTTTTAAGCTAGAAAAGAGCATGATCAGATATGCATTTTACTTACCATGAGCCTGCTAGGTGCAATGATAATAACTGCTAATATTTGCTGAGTACCTCCTGGGCACTTGGCGTCTTTAGGGGTGTTACATGTATTAAAACATTAATATTTGAAAGAATTCAATGAGATAACATCATTATTTACATTTTACAAAAAGTTTAAGTCATTTGGCCACTGCCACATAGCTAATCAGTGAGCAATCAGATTTGTAAGCTAGAAATCTTGCCCACTACACTGACTTGTGGTAGAGAGGGATAGAAATGAGTTTGAGGGACAAGGTGGTCTAGGTAAGAGATAATGTTGGTTCAGACTATGGTGCTATTAGCAGACTGGAGAGAAGTGTAAAGATTCAAGAGATATCTAGGAGACAGAATCAACAGAAATTGATGATTCAGTGGAAAGAGTAGGTGATGGAGAGAAAGTTGTCAAGACTAACACCTAGGCTTGTTCTTGAACAACTAGGTGGTGCCATTTATTGAGATTGGAATCTATCCTAGAGAAGGGATAGGTCTGAATGAAGAAGACTTTTGTTAAGGCAAAAGGTATTGTCATGCAAATTTCACCCCCAAAAAATGCTCCTTAGAGGATACTTGCATTTGGAAACATGGTTTTACGTAATACTCCAGTATTTTTTTTCTTCTACACATTCTCCCTGCCCTCATCTCCCAATATAATTACTCTGAAGCTATGTGAGGTAATCGGTATATAGAGAGGAAGACAAAAAGAGGAAAAGGGCACCCATGTTTCTTTTACCCTCTCCTAAGCTCCCTTGTTTAGTTGTATCTATTTATTTCTGTTGTTTTCAGCAAGATCAGGTCAATTTTTATCATCTTCCTTTTCATCATCTGTTGAGTTTGCAAAGCCTTTTCAGGAATCTAGGCACATGACAGAGCTCCAAAGGTGTGATTAAATATGTGAACTATGGATACATTTTGAAATATAAACATTAGCAGTTATTTTCAGGCAATTCATGTTAAAACACTGAGATCACTGGCCGAGAACCACACCACAGGAAAAGGCTGGATGGTAAAATTGCTGTTTTGGCTTTCTACCTCCATGATAGCAGGAAGAATACTACAATAAATATCCAACCTCTGTTATTCTTCTTTCCCTTTTTTTTTTTTTTTTTTTTTTTTAATCATCATTTTATTGAGATATATTCACATACCACGCAGTCATACAAAACAAATTGTACTTTCGATTGTTTACAGTACCATTACATAGTTGTACATTCATCACCTAATTCAATCCCTGACACCTTCATTAGCACACACACAAAAATAACAAGAATAATAATTAGAGTGAAAAAGAGCAATTGAAGTAAAAAAGAACACTAGGTACCTTTGTCTGTTTGTTTGCTTCCCCTACTTTTCTACACATCCATCCATAAACTAGACAAAGTGGAGTTTGGTCCTTATGGCATTCCCAATCCCACTGTCACCCCTCATAAGCTACATTTTTATACAACTGTCTTCGAGATTCATGGGTTCTGGGTTGTAGTTTAATAGTTTCAGGTATCCACCACCAGCTACCCCAATTCTTTAGAACCTAAAAAAGGTTGTCTAAAGTGTGCGTAAGAGTGCCCACCAGAGTGATCTCTCGGCTCGTTTTGGAATCTCTCTGCCACTGAAGCTTATTTCATTTCCTTTCACATCCCCCTTTTGGTCAAGAAGATGTTCTCCATCCCACGATGCCGGGTCTACATTCCTCCCCGGGAGTCATATTCCACGTTGCCAGGGAGATTCACTTCCCTGGGTGTCTGATCCCACGTAGGGGGGAGGGCAGTGATTTCACCTTTCAAGTTGGCTTAGCCAGAGAGAGAGGGCCACATCTGAGCAACAAAGAGGCATTCAGGAGGAGACTCTTAGGCACAAATACAGGGAGGCCTAGCCTCTCCTTTGCAGCAACCGTCTTCCCAAGGGTAAAACTTATGGTAGAGGGCTCAACCCATCAAACCACCAGTCCCCTATGTCTGTGGTCATGTTAGCAACCATGGAGGTGGGGTAGGCGAATACCCCTGCATTCTCCACAGGCTCCTCAAGGGGGCACTACATCTTTTTTTTTTTTTTTTTCCTTGTTTGTCTTTTTTCTTTCTTTTTTTTTTTTTTTTAACTTTCCCTTCTTTTTTCAAATCAACTGTATGAAAAAAAAGTTAAAAAGAAAACAAACATACAATAAAAGAACATTTCAAAGAGACCATAGCAAGGGAGTAAGAAGAAGACAACTAACCTAAGATAACTGCTTAACTTCCAACATGTTCCTACTTTACCCCAAGAAAGTTACATAATATAGCAACATTTCAGTGAACTTGTTCCTACTACATCCATCAGAAATTAACAGACCATAGTCATTTCTGGGCATCCCCAGAACGTTAAATAGCTTATCTGTTCTTCTTGGATTATTGTTCCCCCTTCCTTAATTGCTCTCTACTGCTATTTCCCCTACATTCTACATTATAAACCATTTGTTTTACATTTTTCAAAGTTCACATTAGTGGTAGCATATGATATTTCTCTTTTTGTGCCTGGCTTATTTCGCTCAGCATTATGTCTTCAAGGTTCATCCATGTTGTCATATGTTTCACCAGATCGTTCCTTCTTACTGCCGCGTAGTATTCCATCGTGTGTATATACCACATTTTATTTATCCACTCATCTGTTGAAGGACATTTGGGTTGTTTCCATCTCTTGGCAATTGTGAATAATGCTGCTATGAACATTGGCGTGCAGATATCTGTTCGTGTCACTGCTTTCCGATCTTCCGGGTATATACCGAGAAGTGCAATCGCTGGATCGAATGGTAGCTCTATATCTAGTTTTCTAAGGAACTGCCAGACTGACTTCCAGAGTGGCTGAACCATTATACAGTCCCACCAACAATGAATAAGAGTTCCAATTTCTCCACATCCCCTCCAGCATTTGTAGTTTCCTGTTTGTTTAATGGCAGCCATTCTAACCGGTGTTAGATGGTATCTCATTGTGGTCTTAATTTGCATCTCTCTAATAGCTAGTGAAGCTGAACATTTTTTCATGTGTTTCTTGGCCATTTGTATTTCCTCTTCAGAGAACTGTCTTTTCATATCTTTTGCCCATTTTATAATTGGGCTGTCTGTACTATTGTCATTGAGTTGTAGGATTTCTTTGTATATGCAAGATATCAGTCTTTTGTCAGATACATGGTTTCCAAAAATTTTTTCCCATTGAGTTGGCTGCCTCTTTACCTTTTTGAGAAATTCCTTTGAGGTGCAGAAACTTCTAAGCTTGAGGAGTTCCCATTTATCTATTTTCTCTTTTGTTGCTTGTGCTTTGGGTGTAAAGTCTAGGAAGTGGCCGCCTAATACAAGGTCTTGAAGATGTTTTCCTACATTATCTTCTAGGAGTTTTATGGTACTTTCTTTTATATTGAGATCTTTGGTCCATTTTGAGTTAAGTTTTGTGTAGGGGGTGAGGTAGGGGTCCTCTTTCATTCTTTTGGATATGGATATCCAACTCTCCCAGCCCCATTTGTTGAAAAGACCATTATGGCTCAGTTCGGTGACTTTGGGGGCCTTATCAAAGATCAGTCGGCCATAGATCTGAGGGTCTATCTCTGAATTCTCAATTCGATTCCATTGATCTATATGTCTATCTTTGTGCCAGTACCATGCTGTTTTGGCAACTGTGGCTTTATAATAAGCTTCAAAGTCAGGGAGTGTAAGTCCTCCCACTTCGTTTTTCTTTTTTAGAGTGTCTTTAGCAATTCGAGGCATCTTCCCTTTCCAAATAAATTTGATAACTAGCTTTTCCAAGTCTGCAAAGTAGGTTGTTGGAATTTTGATTGGGATTGCATTGAATCTGTAGATGAGTTTGGGTAGAATTGACATCTTAATGACATTTAGCCTTCCTATCCATGAACATGGAATATTTTTCCATCTTTTAAGGTCCCCTTCTATTTCTTTTAGTAGAGTTATGTAGTTTTCTTTGTATAGGTCTTTTACATCTTTGGTTAAGTTTATTCCTAGGTACTTGATTTTTTTAGTTGCTATTGAAAATGGTATCTTTTTCTTGAGTGTCTCTTCAGTTTGTTCATTTCTAGCATATAGAAACATTACTGACTTATGTGCATTAATCTTGTATCCCGCTACTTTGCTAAATTTGTTTATTAGCTCTAGTAGGTGTATTGTTGATTTCTCAGGGTTTTCTAGATATAAGATCATATCATCTGCAAACAATGACAGTTTTACTTCTTCTTTTCCAATTTGGATGCCTTTTATTTCTTTGTCTTGCCGGATTGCCCTGGCTAGCACTTCCAGCACAATGTTGAATAACAGTGGTGACAGCGGGCATCCTTGTCTTGTTCCTGATCTTAGAGGGAAGGCTTTCAGTCTCTCACCATTGAGTACTATGCTGGCTGTGGGTTTTTCATATATGCTCTTTATCATGTTGAGGAAGTTTCCTTCAATTCCTACCTTTTGAAGTGTTTTTATCAAAAAGGGATGTTGGATTTTGTCAAATGCTTTTTCAGCATCTATTGAGATGATCAATTGATTTTTCCCTTTCGAGTTTTTAATGTGTTGTAATACATTGATTGTTTTTCTTATGTTGAACCATCCTTGCATGCCTGGAATGAACCCCACTTGGTCATGGTGTATGATTTTTTTTAATGTGTCTTTGGATTCGATTTGCAAGTATTTTGTTGAGGATTTTTGCATCTATATTCATTAGGGAGATTGGCCGGTAGTTTTCCTTTTTTGTAGCATCTTTGCCTGGTTTTGGTATTAGATTGATGTTAGCTTCATAAAATGAGTTAGGTAGTGTTCCATTTTTTTCAATGTTTTGAAAGAGTTTGAGTAAGATTGGTGTCAGTTCTTTCTGGAAAGTTTGGTAGAATTCCCCTGTGAAGCCATCTGGCCCTGGGCATTTATTTGTGGGAAGATTTTTGATGACTGATTGGATCTCTTTGCTTGTGATGGGTTGGTTGAGGTCTTCTATTTCTTCTCTGGTCAGTCTAGGTTGTTCATATGTTTCCAGGAAATTGTCCATTTCTTCTACATTATCCAGTTTGTTACCATACAGTTGTTCATAATATCCTCTTATAATTTTTTTAATTTCTTCAGGATCTGCAGTTATGTCACCTTTTTCATTCATTATTTTGTTTATATGGGTCTTCTCTCTTTTTGATTTTGTCAGTCTAGCTAGGGGCTTGTCAATCTTGTTGATCTTCTCAAAGAACCAACTTTTGGTGATATTTATCCTTTCTATTGTTTTTTTGTTCTCTATGTCATTTATTTCTGCTTTAATCCTTGTTATTTCTTTTCTTCTACTTGGTTTAGGATTGGTTTGCTGTTCATTTTCTAGCTTCTTCAGTTGATCCATTAGTTCTTTGATTTTGGCTCTTTCTTCCTTTTTAATATATGCGTTTAGTGCTATAAATTTCCCCCTTAGCACTGCTTTTGCTGCATCCCATAGGTTTTGGTATGTTGTGTTCTCATTTTCATTCGTCTCTATATATTTAGCAACTTCTCTTGCTATTTCTTCTTTAACCCACTGATTGTTTAGGAGTGTGTTGTTTAACCTCCAGGTATTTGTGAATTTTCTAAGTCTCTGATGGTTATTGACTTCTAATTGTATTCCATTGTGGTCAGAGAATGTGCTTTGAATAATTTCAATCTTTTTAAATTTATTGAGGCTTGTTTTATGTCCCAGCATATGATCTATTCTGGAGAAAGTTCCGTGAGCACTAGAAAAGTATGTGTATCCTGGTGATTTGGGATGTAATGTCCTGTAGATGTCTGTTAAATCTAATTCATTTATCAGATTGTTTAGGTTTTCAATTTCCTTATTGGTCTTCTGTCTGGTTGATCTATCTATAGGAGAGAGTGATGTGTTGAAGTCTCCCACAATTATTGTGGAAACATCAATTGCTTCCTTTAGTTTTGCCAATGTTTCTCTCATGTATTTTGTGGCACCTTGATTGGGTGCATAGACATTTACGATTGTTATTTCTTCTTGCTGAATTGCCCCTTTTATTAGTATGTAGTGGCCTTCTTTGTCTCTCAAAACATCCCTGCATTTGAAGTCTATTTTATCTGAGATTAATATTGCTACACCTGCTTTCTTTTGGCTGTAGCTTGCATGAAATATTTTTTTCCATCCTTTCACTTTCAGTTTCTTTGTGTCCCTGTGTCTAAGATGAGTCTCTTGTATGCAACATATTGATGGTTCATTTTTTTTGATCCATTCTGCGAATCTATATCTTTTAATTGGGGAGTTTAATCCATTTACATTCAACGTTAAAACCGTGAAGGCATTTCTTGAATCGGCCATCTTATCCTTTGGATTATGTTTGCCATATTTTTCCCTCTCTCTATTAATATCCTTTATTGTACCCATACCGAATCTCTTTAGTACTGAACCTTTCTCCAAGTCTCTCTGTCCTGTCTTTGTTTCTCTGTCTGTAGGGCTCCCTTTAGTATCTCCAGTAGGGCAGGTCTCTTGTTAGCAAATTCTCTCAGCATTTCTTTGTCTGTGAAAAATTTAAGCTCTCCCTCAAATTTGAAGGAGAGCTTTGCTGGATAAAGTATTCTTGGCTGGAAATTCCTCTCACTCAGAATTTTAAATATATCGTGCCACTGCCTTCTCGCCTCCATGGTGGCTGCTGAGTAGTCACTACTTAGTCTTATGCTGTTTCCTTTGTATGTGGTGAATTGCTTTTCTCTTGCTGCTTTCAGAACTTGCTCCTTCTCTTCTATGTTTGACAGTGTGATCAGTATATGTCTCGGAGTGGGTTTTTTTGGATTTATTCTATTTGGAGTTCGCTGAGCATTTATGATTTGTGTATTTATGTTGTTTAGAAGATTTGGGAAGTTTTCCCCAACAATTTCTTTGAATACTCTTCCTAGACCTTTACCCTTTTCTTCCCCTTCTGGGACACCAATGAGTCTTATATTCGGACGTTTCATATTATCTATCATATCCCTGAGGTCCATTTCGAGTTTTTCAATTTTTTTTCCCCATTCTTTCTTTTATGCTTTCATTTTCCATTCTGTCATCTTCCAGGTCACTGATTCGTTGTTCAACTTCCTCTAGTCTTGTACTATGAGTGTCCAGAATCTTTTTAATTTGGTCCACAGTTTCTTTAATTTCCATAAGATCATCCATTTTTTTATTTAGTCTTGCAATGTCTTCTTTATGCTCTTCTAGGGTCTTCTTGATTTCCTTCATATCCCGTACTATGGTCTCATTGTTCATCTTTAGTTCTTTGAGTAGCTGCTCTAGGTGTGTCTCTTCTGGTCTTTTGATTTGGGTGCTTGGGCTTGGGTTATCCATATCGTCTGGTTTTTTCATATGCTTTATAATTTTCTGTTGTTTTTGGCCTCGTGGCATTTGCTGACCTTGATAGGGTTCTTTTAGGGTTTGTAGACCAGTTGAAGTCCTTATCTCTAATTTATCAGATCTACAGCTTCGTGGAGTACACTTTCTCTAACTAACCAGCAGGTGGCGTCCACGAGCCACCTGTTCTCCACAAGCCAGATCTCCCCTGCTTAGCCTTTTTGGTGAGTGGGGGAGTGAGTCTTGTGGGGCCCAATTGGTGTACCAAGCTTGCGTGTGTAGTTGGTGTTGCCTGCCCTGTATGTGGGGCGTGTTTCTGGGCAGTCGGGGAGGGGGGGTGGCCCTAACAATCAAATCTCCCTGATGATCCTAGAGTTTTAAAGCTACTGCAATAGTCTAATCCTTCAGTTCAGTCCTGCCACAGTTTGTCTCTGCCACTGACCCACAAGTCTTTGGTATTGGCGTATGGCTCCTGAGACTTGCAAGTGGGCCCCTCTTCCAGGCTGTGCACCCCGGGTCCTCTGTTGAGGGATGACTGTGCTATGTCACAGGTGAGTGCCGTCCCCCCAGGGCAGTTCTGGGCTGCTGGGCTGTGTTGGGAGGCTCCCAGTCTGCTCAAATGATGGCTGAATGGGGCTCTGTTAATTCACACTGCTCCCCCTTCCCAGCTCTGGGACATTCAGCTGAGGTTGCAGGGAAGGCTAATGTCCACGCCCAGTTTTGTGGTGTGTGCCTGTTATTTGAAGCACTTCCGTCTCACTGGGTTGTCTGGGGCAGCTCTGGGCTATGGGGCTGGCGATGGGCAGGAGTGTTTCCTGTCCACCAGGATGGTGGCTGTGAGCGGACACCCCCCTTTTCTTGGGAAGTTGTGTTGTTTAGTGAATTTTCTCAGCCACTGGATTATTGCCTTTTGTCTCAGAGCTCTCTTAGTTCTGCTCTTGACTTGACGTGCCCAAATTTCAATTCTTTGAAGCTTTCTGTATTGAGCTTCTTAGAGTAATTGTTTTAGAAAAAGCAAAAAGGATTTAAAAAAAAAAAAAAAAAACGGCCCTCCTCAGCGATCTAATGGGTTATTGAAATGCTAATAGACAAAGCAACCAGGGCCATTAAGGAAAGGTGCACAGGGCAGAGAGATCAGCCTTGCTTCGGGATTTGCATATGCGCCTCAAGGCCTGATCTCCGCCCTTCCCCTTTCTGTGTTCACCAGAACTCCAAAAATCCTCTGCTTTTATTTTGGAGTTTTTCGTGTTGTTTTTTTTCTATGCCTGTCTCCTCTCTGCTGGGCTGGCTGCTCTCAGAGTCTCTGGTGTCTGGTCTCAGTCTATCTATGGTTGGAGTTTGAATCAGTAGAATGAGTTTCCGATAAGAGCAGCCACTGCAATTCTCCCTTCTCCTTCCTGGAGCTGACAGCCCCTCCTCCCCCGGGACTGAGCCTGGCAGGGAGGGGCGCGGGTCCCCTGGCCGCAAAAACTTACAGATTTCGCTGATCTCAGCAGTTCCACGTTTTCATGAGTGTTGTATGAAGTATGCCCAAAGACAGATTGCTCTGTGGTGTCCAGTCCACGCAGTTCCTGGCTTTTTACCTACTTTCCTGGAGGAGTAACTAAAACATACAGCTCACCAGTCTGCCATCTTTCTTCTTTCCCTTTTAAACGATAAAAGCTCATATTTGACTTTCTGTACCTTGTAAACGGAATAAACTAAACAATTTACTTTCTCTCATGGCCAAACATGGATCAATCACCAAATGCTTACCGAGTGCCATGTTGTCTATGGCAGAGAAAATATAATGGACAGAGTGAGGAGCTACAAGAAGTAATGCCTTTTTCTCATGGAACTTTCAGTCTAGCTGGTGGAACAAGATATGAGTATGTTCAACAAAACATCAGAAATTATGAGGAGGGATCAATGCAAAGATATGACATTAATTATACCATGGGTGGTTTATGTTCTGTTGGTTGCAAGAAAAGAGAAATTATTGTGCATTTGAAATGTGTTAAGGATTTCTGAAAGATGAGGCATTTCAGCTCATTCTTGCAATGTGTACAGATTTCAGCTAGAAAGAAAGGAAATAAAAGAGGAAAGGGTGGTATGATATTCCAGTTGAGAGCAGCTTAAGAAGAAACTTAGTGTTGTAGGAAACACATCAATAAGAATAAAAGGAAGGAAATTTATATTTTAACTCAGCTTCAACAATGGTTGTCCATGTGTAAAGCAGTAACCTTCTCTGGGCCTCTGTTTTCTCCCCTTTAAATGAAGGAATTGTATTCAGTACTCTCTATGAAATCTTACTTTAACATTAGTTTTTATATATAAAGAAAGAGTAAGTTATCCTTTCCCAGCATGATATGAAACTAACATCACTTAGAGTGTTTGGAAGGGTGCATAATAAATTTTGAATCTGGCAGACAAGGATTCAAATCTTGGCAGACCCATTTGTTTCCTAGGAAGCTTGGGCAAGATACTTATTCCCGAAGAGCCTCGATTTCCTCATCTATAAATAAACATATAGAAGTACAATTATAGGTTATAGAAGTAGATACAAATACAGTTAAATGATTAGCCTTTTCTGTAGACTCGTGGAAACGGTATGTAAAGACACCATGTATAGTAACTGGTTATGTCAGAGGCCCTGGGTGGATTTGGATTCCATCCCTTACTATGCATGAATGAAAAGGCCCTGGGTTTGCACTCTTGAGATCTGAGTCCAAATGTCTACTGTGCCTTAGACTCTCCAAGTGTCTTGGGAAAAACATGGGCTTTGAACTTGATCACCATTTATATCTATTTCAATGCCACTCAAATATATTGGAGGAAAACAAAAGATTAAAATATGTAACGGGGCAATATGAATTGTGTAGAATACAGTAGTTGAGGATGTTAGATGTCTAGAGAATTCTATAGTAACCACATGTTTTACATGACATTTATCATTTCACTAGGCTAATATCCCCTCATGTCACTTCCCCCCGAAACTTCTGATAACTTTTTTTTCCCCCCGCAAGTGCTTTGAGATCCTTGGATAATATTTAGGCCAGGCACCATTATCACTCCACTCTGCTAATTAACATAATGTTGAATAATTATCAACAGCTTCATAATTGTCTCTAGCATAATGTTTTTATTTTATTATTATTTACAAATTATGAGAATGACCTGAAACACACTACCAGTTTTCATGCCAAGAAAATGCCACACAGTACATTTTAGAGATAAATGCCACTTATAAATATGGTTTTCTAATGTGTATTGCAGTTTCTTGTCCTAAAGATTGGAGTAGCTATTGGTAGTCAATGAATAATTGATGCAGATGATTAATAACTTTGTGAGATAAGGGATAATTAGATTTGGCATGTGTATCCACCATTTAAGCAAATTGGCATGTGGAATACATGGTTGAAAGAGAGGCAGACAAATGGCATTAAGCTTCCATGATTCAAATGGGTCTCCTGAGAATGGATGCTCCAAATTCTTTCCTAATCTCTCCCCTAAAAGTCAACACAACCCCACAGGTAACCAGGGCTCTATTTTTATGCTAGCAATAGTTGCTGCAGCAACAGAGTGACAGACACAAAAGTCTTGGCAAACTCTCTTCACTTCTTCCTGCCTTCTGGTCATTTATCTTTTTCCCAGATCTTGGTCATTTACTCAAATAATGCTCTACTTGCATGAAATGTGTTTTTATTTTCTCCTAATGCGAGTGAAATAAGTGGCGTTACAAATAAAATACATTATCTTATGTGGGCCAGGAGATTGCGGGGGTGAAGAGGAACTTCCGGTGGACATGAAGAAGGTCCAAATCATGAATATAATCCTTTGAGAACAAATGACAGCTGCTAACTGATATATGTGTTTTATATTTCATAAATATTTATAACTTTAATTGGGTTCATCTAGATATAGTAGAGCATATGAGTGAACATTACCAGAAATTAACGTGAGGTTTTCGTTAAATCAAATGCCTGCCCATCATACTTTCTTTCTCCCTGGTTTTCAATAAGGCAATATACAAAAGGAATAACAACTAAGTAAGATTCAAAAAATATTACAGGCTGCACAAATGTCTGATCCCCTAATACAGAGCTCTGGTGAATCCTGGTTTTGAGCAGACTGTGTGGGACTTTATAGGTTGGCCAAAATCTTTATCTCAAAACCTCCTCCCTCCATGACTGGTCACATAGATGAAGGAAGTAGAGAAGAGGGGTGGCATGAGCTGGTCAGTTTTGGAAACTCAGCTTTTGATGAGCTTGTCTACCAAGGAGCATCAAAAGATAGAGAAGATGAATGGATGTGTATGATGTAATGCACACTCATTCTACACATTCGTGAGCATTGGCTTTATCACTGATTTCTGATTTATCAGATTAGAATTACCTTTCTTCAGTTAGGGAGTGGAGTTGGAGATAAAAAGGAGTAGAAGCTAGGATGGTTATGGGAATATAAGAGCAGAATATCTTGAAGACATGACCAAAAAGATACTTCATGAAAATATTGAAGATAATGGGAATTTGAGGCTAATAGGGGAGACATATTGGAGCAAAAGAACCATTCATGACATTGAGATTAAACACACACACACACAGTATACCTAATACACATATATAGCATTTGTGAACATAACATATATACAACATAACAGAGAAACATATATAAAGCAAAACATTTAAAGTGTTGCATATATAAACATATATCAACATATATATATATATAAATATATAACATCGTTTAAAAACAAAACAAAACAAACGAAAAATTGTGATAATGGATAGAAAGACATAATGAAATGAATTCTTTTTAAAAGATTGCCCTTTGCTAAAGAAAAACAAATCTTCATATTAAAGACACACATGAATGCTCTTTAAAATGAATGAAAGAAGACTCACATCCTGATGAAATTTGAGAACTTTAAGAATAATGACAAATTCCTCACTCTTCCACAGAGAAGGAAAATAAAAAGGTACACTACACAGCAAGAAGCTGATTGGCAGTTGACTTCTCATTATAACTTTGTGTGCTAAAAGACAATAAAGAAATACCTTGAAGAAAATGATTCCTAAACAAAGTGAAATTATCAATGAAGTATTATGAAAAATTATTTTTTTCAAATGTACAAGGATCTACAAAACTACACTTAGCAGATTTTTTTTCATCTTATTTTGTGCTTCCCAGATTCCTCCCAGCTCCTTCACTCCTTTCAGGTTGGAAGTATGAATTCCCCAGCAACTAAGAATATTTATGGCTGAGGGTTTTCAGCTGACCCCCACCCCACCCACCACCCCAAAACTATCCTGTGGAAGAGAGACACTGTGACTAAGGTCACACCCATTCCTAGGGGTCACCCAAACCCCGTGCCTCCCCTTTGCCCCAACTTGGGACAACTCTGAAGGGATATCCCAGCTCCAGAGATCTCCATAGGATCAGAGGTGATCTTTGTTCCAGTTGCTTCACAGCAGAATTTTTACTTTTACCTAATCTGCTTCCTTTTTGTATCTCCCTCACCCCCATCCTGCCCCAGATTGATCCTTAGGGGCTAGCTCCAATCAACTTCCTGCACACAAATCTCTATCTCAGTCTGCTTTCTGGTGAAATCGACTTCAGATCCTGGTGAGCAACAACAACAACATGAGCAAAAAAACAAACACACACACAAAAAAACAGTGTTCAAGAAAGCAGATCACAAGATATTTATGAGTTTGTGGTCACTAACAATGTATGAAAAAACAAAAACAAATAAAGCTCAAAAGAAAAAAGAAAAAAAAGGCACGTGGATTCCTGGTATATTCTCCTTTGAGCATTTCTAGTATCATAGGATTGCATTTCCTTCTCTACAGTTTTAGTTCCAGTATTTGTGTTATATATTTACATAATTTTAAATATTTATATAATTTAAAAACCAGATGTTTTTATTATGCTTATACTTCTGGAATGAACCCATCCATAACTGGAACACAATTTAGGTATGTATCAAATGTGAAATTTATAAACCTTGGCAATTTAAAAATAAATAATACAAATAATGAACTTTAGGAGGGGAAGGAGGAGAAATGTGTGGTTAGGCAAGTCACTATATAATTAATCCTTCAAAGAGTGGAATTACACAATACTATTTAAAGTTAATAAATCAAAAAAAAATCAAAACAATCAAAATATGCATTTTAAATTTATAAAGGAAAATACCAGAAAAAAATAAAACACAAACTATTTAAAAAGATTAACTATTTGGAGTAGAAATGGGAGGAATGTCATACTCTTAATTCGAGACTCATCTAATACATACGTGTGTGTGTGTGTGTGTGTGTGTGTGTGTGTGTGTGTGTGTATGCTGGTTTGAATGTATTATGTCCCCAAGAAAAGGCCATATTCTTTGATGTAATCTTGTGTGGGCAGACATATCAGTGTTGATTAGATTGTAATTTGAGTGTTCCATGGAGATGTGACCCACACAACTGTAGGCGATAACTCTGATGAGATAATTTCCATGGAGGTATGGCCCCGCCCATTCAGGGTGGGTCTGAATTAAATTACTGGAGCACTATATAAGATCAGACAGAAGGAGCAAGCTGCTACAGCCAAAGGGACACTTGGAAGAAAGCACAGGAGCTGCAGATGAGAGACATTTTAAAGACGGTGGTTGAAAGCAGACTCTTGATCCAGAGAAGCTAAGAGAGGACAAATACCCCAAGTGCAACTAAGAGTGACATTTTGAGGAACTGCAGCCTAGAGAGAAACATCCTGGGAGAAAGCCATTTTGAAACCAGAGCTTTGGAGCAGACACCAGCCATGTGCCTTCCCAGCTAACAGAGGTTTTCCGGACAACATTGGCCATCCTCCAGTGAAGGTACCTGATTGCTGATGTGTTACCTTGGACACTTTATGGCCTTAAGACTGTAAGTGTAACCAAATAAACCCCCTTTATAAAAGCCAATCCATTTCTGGTGTTTTGCATTCCGGCAGCATTAGCAAACGAGAACAATATATACATTTTAAATGTAGATATTTTGTTAATTTAAATAAAAATACCTTGAAAAGAAATAAAAAGCATCCTTCTCTATACAAGACTGGGTAATAAATTATAGGAAAATAATAACTTTTAACAGCACTGAAATCCTTCAACTTAGATAATGCTCATAATTTCTGAATGTGCTTCCAAATGTTGTTGAAGTAAAAATCATTCATTGATGGCATTGTCATAACTACCAAAATTTTTTGCATACTGCCCTGGTATCTGTCTTCCTTTGGCTAAAACACTTGCCTCAACACTGACCTTTGGTGTGATTAATAAATAGTTTTTCACCTCTGGGGCCTAGATTCCCCAGAGCTCAAACCCCATGTGTGGCCACCACCCACACCACCCACATGCCTTACCCAGAACCTACAGCTGGCCCTAAATGATAAGCTCATTGTGATGGTTTGAAGCTTTATACCCTAGAAAACATGTTCTTAAACCTAATCTGCTCCTGTGTAAGTAGGAGGACCCATTGTTAAGTAGGACCTTTTGATGAGGTTACTACAGGTAAGATATGGCCCAAGTCAAATAGGATGGGTCCTAATTATATTTGGAATCCTTTATAAGCAGAATGAAATTCAGACTGAGAGAGAAAGAGAAAGCCAGAGGAGCAGCCAGAAGTTGAACATTAAGGGGACCTGAAAGAACAGGGAGAGACCAGGAGAGGATGCCATGGGCCTTGGCATATGCCATGTGACAAGCTAAGGACCTAGGATCACCAGTAGCCAGCCTCGGAATGCCACAGTATTCATGGAGAAAATATTGCTTTGATGATGCCTTGATTTGGACTTTTTCCTAAACTAAAAACTGAGCAAATAAATTCCTCATTGTTTAAACCAACCCATTTCCTGGTACTTGCTTGAGCAGCCCAGAAAACTAAAAGAGATTTTGGTACCAGGGGAGCGTGGTGCTTCTATTGCAAAAACCAAAAATCTGGAAACAGCTTTGGAATTGGGTAATGGGTAGAGGCTGGAAGAATTGTGGGGTACTTGATAGAAAAAGCCTCGATTGCTCTGAAGAGACTGTTGGTAGAAATATGGATGTTAAAGTTATTTCTAATGAAGCCTTAGAAGGAAATGACAAATGTGTTTTTGGAAACTGGAGGAAAGGCAATTCTTGTTTGAATGTGGCAGAGAACTTGGTGAAATTGAGTTCCGATGTCAGATGGAAGGCATTAAAGCGATGAACTTGGATATTTAACTGAGGAGATTTCCAAGCTAAATGTGGAAAGTGCAGGCTGGTTTCTCCTTGCAGCTTATTGTAAAATGAGAGAGGAAAGGGATAATAAGAACTGAACGCCTGGGCACGAAGAAACCAAAAATTGATGATTTGGAGAATTCTGAGCTTCCAGAAAGTGAGTCCCTGGAGAATAGGACTCCATTTCAGTGTAAGTCAGGACTGGAGAATCAGTTATCCAGGAAGGATCTGTGCATGCAAACTGGCAAGGATTTTACAAAATTTGTATGGGTCTGGACTGAAAGGGACAGAAAAGGGACAAATTGAAGGAAGAATGATATCAAGGGCAGAACCATGGAAGCAGAGGTCTGGACTGAATTGATCTCCTTGGGTCTAGAGAGGGGTCCCACCCATGTGTGTGGAAATGGTGGGTTGGTCCCTGAACTTGGAGGGGGTGGGCCAAAAGCCCTGGTGCATGGAGGGCGCTGGCCTTTTGCCTCATCTTCAGGCAGAGTGCTGCCACCCCAGTGCTTATAGAGAGTGGAGTCTTCACCCCAGTGTTATGGGAGAACAGAGTGCCTGCACCAACACTTAGAAGGGGTGGAACTCCCACTCCCTCAGGACCAGAGGAAAAAACCTGGTGCCAGAATTGACTCTCAGACCTTGAAATCTAATGGAATTTGCCCTGCTAGGTTTTGAAATTGTTTGGAACCTGTGACCCCTGTTTACTTCCAATTTCTTCCTTTGGAATGAGAATGTTCATCCAATGGCTGTCCTTCCATTGAATACCGGAACTGGATAACTTGTTTTCTAGGTTTCACAGGGGGGAGTTGTGACCACACCCATAACTGATTTTGATTAGACTTTGTACTTAGCATTGCAAATGAAATGACTTAAGGCTTTTTAGATATTATGAAGGAATGAATGCATTTTGCATGTAGAAAGAACATGTCTTTTGGAGTATGGAGCTGTGTGTACCCCCAGGAAAACCTGTTCTTAAACCTAATCCATTCTTGTAGGTGTGAACCCATTGCAAGAAGGGCATTTTGAAGAGGTTACTTCAAAGTGTGGCCCAATCAAACCAGATGGGTCTTAATCCTATTACTGAAGAACTTTATGAGCTGAATGAAACAGTTCTGCAGTAATAGGATTAAGACCCATCTGGTTTGATTGGGCCACACTTTGAAGTTATGAGCTGAATGAAACTTGAACAGTGAGAGACAGCCAGAGGGAGCAGCCAGAAGCTGAACATCAATGGAACCTGAAAGAGAAGGGAGAAACCAGGAGAAGCTGCCATGTGACAAGCTAAAGACAAAAATCTCCATCAATCAGCCCCAGAACACCATAGTCATCAAGGGGAAAGCAGCACTTAATGATATCTTGATTTGAATTTTTCCCTAACCTCAAAACCATGAGCAAATGAGTTCCCTTTGTTTAACCCCACTCTTCATGGTAGTTGCCTCAGCATCCCAGGAAACTGAAACACTAACCATTGCTACCACCCTCAGGATCCCAGTCCCTTCACTTTTCGTGCACATTTGCTTTAAACTAACCAATCCTTCACTGCCGCAGGAAACTTACTAACCTATACTGGACCACAAGAAAGGCACAAGCCCATGGGTCCCTCTTTTTCAGCTTATGTGCTCCCCACCTGAGCTGACTGTGCTCCCTGTCGACTCTTCCGGGTACCCCTCTCTCTCTGGGACCTGTGAGTAGCAAACTCTTTACTCATACATTATTGTCTAGATTTCCCATCGTGTCATACCTGACTTCCACCAGGACCCAAATTTAAAATCCAACTCAACTAATTTAAAACACATCTCTTGCAGGCAGACCATTGCTTGCCCTATTACTTGTTTATTTTCTTCTCTGAAACAGGTAAGGGAAAATATATTTTCTTCCTTTGGATAGTAAAGAAAACCAAAACACAGAGGGAACAAGTTAGTTGCTTTTCCTAATGTCATAAAGCTAATCCTGGTGGTACTAAAGTTCTGTTCTTCCCAATCCTAGATTCTTTTGATTAGCCTCTTTTTCTAATCACCAGGAACTGGGTGATAACCAAAAGTCAAGGTGAGCCAAAGTGAGAAATGGGTAGGAAGGGGATCGGAATATGAATAAGTAATTAGTATTTTCTACCTAACTTTTATTTGCCATGTAGTTTGATAGGTGCTTACACACATTTTTCCTCATTACTCCTTAAAACAATCCCCAGTCAACCTATGACACTGAGGATCAAACTAGCTATGTTACTTACAGGAGTCCACACAGAGAGAAATTGTACAGAATTATCAAATACTCAGACTTGCATTTTTTCCCCCTACAGCAGTGTTTCTCCACCTTAGCACTACTGATGGTTTGGATTAGAAAATTCTTTTTTTGTGGGAGGATGTCCTGTACATTGTAGGATATTTAGCAGCATCCCTGGCTTCTACCCACTAGATACCAGTAGCATCCTCCCAGTTGTGACAACTGAGGGTGTCCTCAGATGTCACCAGGAGGAGGGCTTGGTGGGGTCTTCCTCCCAGTTTAGAACTACCTACTGGTCTGGACTGTCCTTGTCGAGCTATTTCTCTAATGGCAATGTCTTTCCTTGGACTTGTATACTCTGTAGCTTTATTTTTGTACCTCACTGTCATCTCTGTCATTTAGAACAGAATCAAAATGCTGCATAAAACCTAAAAAAGAGTTCTACTAATAAAAAAAAAAAGGAAAGTATTCAAAAATCTTTCCTGAATATCCCTGGAATATACACTGCAAATACGTAACTAACTGAAAAAAATGAAGGCATTGCATTCAAAGACTTCAAAGTTTACTAACATTTGCAGCCTTCTAAGTGGACTTGTTTGGAGTTTCAGGGTTAGAAGGTGGAGAAATAGTTGTTCATGAACTAACATCTATGTATTTGTTAGCATAGGACACAACTGATATGTCAGTTGAGTATTAAAATGGCTGAGGCATGTCTGGCTGGAGCGAATGACTCTAAATGAGAAATCAATGTGATGAGATTCATTGCCTGAGGCAAAGAACCTTTCGTTCAACTGCCTTCCAAAGGTTTGGATTTATGAGAAGCCAAGTTGTCTCCTAGAACAGCTTTAGTGACTGAGAAATGGCTCATCATTGACAAGGGAGCAGAGGTGGAGCAGAAATACAGCCAACATTTGATCCTCCAAGGAGAGGTAATCCCTTGTAGCCGTGTTAGGATTATTCCCTGGGTGTGGTTCTCCCATCCTGAAACCATTTTATATTACTCCATAACTTATCAGGGAACAGAGCGTGGACAGGAAGATGTGGGGAACAAAAATAGTTCCAGCAGAGCTGGTTCTGCCTATAATTTTTTCTAGCCATCTCTCGTTTGTCTCTTCTGCTAATTATTGTTTTCAATTTTTCTGGTTTCTTAACCCAAATTCTGGACTTGGATCTAACTCTATGTCCTAGGACTGACAGTCTAGATTCAATTTTTTACTATTTTCATATTAAATACACTTACTGGCATGAATTCAGGGGGACTGTTGAAGTTCCCCAGGACAGCCTCTTGAGCACGCTCCTAGATCTCTCTCTCTCTCATTTCTGAACCATTCACCCTCTCCTCCACTGAAGAGTGGCCACACTCACATTGCCATTGAGATGTTCTAATCCCAAGGGAATCCAGAGGTCACACAAGTGAGTGAGTGAATAAAGCTGACAGGTATAATAAGAAAGTAAGAAACGGTGGGACCCAAGGTTGAGCTAAGTAGTGCTGAAAGGCATCCAAATTTAATTTTAAACAATTGCAGATTCTTACTATAGAAAGTTTATGATTCCTACATTATAACTATACATAGGCTTAAAACTGGTTGCCAGCTGACCAAATTTCTCCCAGAGATGTGTTTTATATGGTTTGTATATTATTCAATAATTTGAATTAGTTACCTATATTTAAGTGGGAATTGGCATTGAAAATTGTTCTGATTTCTCTTCCTAGGCTGATAAGACTTATTGTACATTTCAGAAAGGAAATGATTTGCTTCACTTTTCTCACACCTTTTGAGCAGGCGTAGGTTTTCAAGTCCACAACCGTTTTATTGGATTATACTTAAGTGTTCAATCCACTTATATTATGTGCTAATCCCCTGTTAGCAACTGAGTTTTCAAACTCTGGTCTATAAATGTCATGCTTATTTGATCCCACTCCAGATTCACAAATCCACAAACTCCTTTCTGAGCATGTCACCTATCGACATCAAGATAACACACATATTGAGGATATTGAGAATGGGTAGATTTTTATTCAAGGAATAAATATCCAAAGGTGTGTGTGTGGTGGTGGTGGTGGTGGTGGGGTAGGGAGGGTCTATGTATCATCCTGGGAAATAGGCTGGTGAAAGAGAAAACCAGGACCAAGAAAAATAATGTTGAATCAACAACATCCTGTTTCATTAGATTAACCACAATAATTACCAACAGATTGATCTTGCATGAAATAATACAGAAATGTTACGTTAATCAAGGTATGTAAAGTACATTCAATATTTTGGAATAAGATACATGTTCAGTTCCTTTTTCCCTCCAAAAAAAAAAGGAGACTATATTAATAAATTATTTTTAAGAAGAGAATACCTTGTTTTAAATTTTGCATGTCCAGGTTTCCTTAAAAGGATTGACTAGAAATATTCTATAAATCTTTTGAAATTATAATAAGTAATAGTAATGGCACAAATAACAAGTACTTTAGAATTTCCTTAGGATTATATTTTCTAGAAATTAGCATTTTAGAGTACATTATGAGTTTATAATCAAATGGTAATGAATAAGATCATCATAACTTAAAATGAAAAAGATGTTACATTTTATACATGGAGATATGTGCTTCTGTCTTCATCTATCTATCTGTCATCTACCTGATTCATTGTTAAAAGAGTATCTGTCGAAATGTATCAGACTGGCTTTTAAAAACAGTTTTTAGGTTTCTAGCTATCTGATACACAGTGAACGTTATGATTAGCCCTTAAAAATAATTTTTTAAAAAATCAATAAAGCTGTAACAAATCCAAAAACAGTTTACTGCTTCTTCTTTATCATATTCCCCATCAACTCCCTTTTCCCCCCATTCTCATACTAAAAAATTGTACTTTTAACCCTTGAATTATAACATTCTAAGGAAATTCAACATGTATATACCTAATTAGACCAAGAAAACTGACTGTCAAAATGGTGCTATCTATCCCCTTCAAGTTATACACAAAGTAATATAAAAATTATCAAGACAAAAAACTTTTCAAAAAGTCTGTGTTTGCAGTTATTATAATAATTGTCAATTAGAGATGACAGAATATTATTGATTTGGGAATTTGTTAATAGAAGATGCATCATCCAAAGGAGATCTACTTTAAGAAATTTTTTTTATCCATTTCTAATTTGTTCATACTGTTTTCTCTGGGGACCAGAGTCCTTGCTTTGGATGCCAAGAAAGTCATCCTGTAGGAAATCAGTCACTTTTAAGACACTTGCACAGAATGGAAAAATATTCCCTTACTACTTCACTACAAGATTCTGCCCATGGAAATTATCAGTAATTCTAAGCATTTGTGCAATCACTGCTCAAAGTGACATTATCAGAGACATGGCATTGACAAGAAGAATCGTAAAGCAGTAAGGAAGATAATGTAATTTGCAAAAGTACAGTAGGCCATCACGATGATGCTAAAATAGCTTTAGGTGATGGAAATTATATGTATGTTCATGTCTGTAGTACTAGGAAACAAAGTTAATGTATCTGGGTTATGTCAGGAGTTATGCTGAACTGTGCTTTAAAGCATCTAAGTTACACTGAAAAGTAAAAATTAAAAGTTTTGTGTTGCCATCAGGATATAATATTCCTTCCAAGAAATTTTACTTGTTTATTTGGAGGCTTTGCCTGCATATTTTTCAACATTATCTTGGAAATTTGTTAAAATTAAAAAGATGCAACAAACAGAACAGTGAATGACTCCTATTGAAAAAAGTTGTAAGAAGACTACCTCTTAATTAAACACTGATGAGACCTCAAATAGTATGAAAAATTAGGGGCATCATAAATACTGTCTCCAAGAAGGCTGACACAAAGATTGTTCCACTAATAGATGGATAGATGGATAGATAGATAGATAGGTAGGTAGGTAGATAGATAGGTATAGATGATAGATAGATAAGAGAAAGGGAGAGAGGGAGGGAGGGATGCGGGGGAGAGAGAGAGAACACATTGGCAAGCCTAAAATGGAGATTGGTACAAGAAATGGGCTGCAGTCATAACAAAAATCTAAAATATGTGGCAGTGGCTTAATGATTGTATAGTAAGTACCAAGAGAACTTATACTGGAGGCTTTCCAGATGGTGACCCATGTTTTGCAGTTGCAAACCATTTGGTTAAAACTGTTGCCCACTGTAACTTGAGAAATAGACTCAGTGCCTACTGATCTGGCCTTCTAGGGAAAATGGTTGAAAAAAGTAAAAGTAATTGTGTGTACTGAGACAGTAATGTAAGAAAAAATTTATTCAGGAAAGAATTGGTTCAATGCCAGTAGAAATGAAAAGGAATTGAAAAAGTCTAGATTTGGGGGAACTGAAGTTTGGAAAACTTATTGCTTAGATCACAATAGTAATAGATAAAACCAAAAATAAAAACCTTTACGAAAGGAAGAGCTATTCATATTCAGCCCTGAAGCAAAGATTGGATTAAAACTGTGACCACCTCAAAAAATTATCATGCCAGAAAATCCCAGTGTTGCCACCATTAACCAAGATATAAAGAAAGAAGGCAGGCAAGTAAATACATTAGGCTGCAGAAATGTCTAGGAAAAACACTGAGTGTGAATACAGGTACGTGGAAATGACTAAAACAAACTAGATCATGTGCCTACTAAGTTTTTGAAGTAATCACATTACCAAAACCTCCACAAACTTAATTTTTAAAAAAGCCTTTGACTCTTGGAGCCTGCAGACCACTCTGGGGCTCATAGTCTTGCACAAACAGGAAGAAATTGGTGAAAGAAGTTTCTTTCACCTCTTCAATTGTGGCCATGGAGAATGGAACCAGGGGTCACAGAGAACAGTGGACAGGGGAATTTCTGACAGAGAGCAGAATCAGGATCTGATCAAAACTGCCTCTACCCTCAATTTAGGGCACCTTCATGATGCCTTCCCAGCAAGATATCATAAATGCTATGGACCAAGAATTTCAGTGTGTCTTCCATTCTTTCTTTCCCGAATGAAACTATTCACCTTACTTATTATGTCCTAGATCCATCATTGCATATTAGGGGAGATGCAGATGAGTTTTACCTTAGATTGATAAGCTGACACATCATGAAGAGCCAAATTTGGATCTAGAAATATAAATATTATTCTTCACCTAAAGATTCTGACCTTTGAACTGGTGACAGTGGCTGGATAGAACTTTATTTTCTCAACTTGGAGGGAATGAATACATTTAATATGCCAAAGCAGGAAGCAAGAGGATATTTGAGGAACATAAGAATGGACTAAAACATTCTCACAGCTGATCATTAAACATTTTTTATTTCTTCCTGAGAAAACAATTTACCATTCTCTTTTGCATGGGTCCTATAGCCTACGAAATGTAGGCAAAGTGATGTGTGTGCACTGATTCTAGACCTAATCCATTAACAACTTCCCAAGCATGCTCTTCCATGTTCTTTTCCCCTTCATTAAGGCTGGAATTGAGGCTATCTCCAGGGTAACTTTGGAAACTAAGTGTTGAAGATGGTGGGAAAAAAAATGTGAAAGAAGCCAGGGCTCCAGAATCATTGTTTGGAAGAAACTTGCCCATCTGGAAACACCATATTTTAACTTTCAGGTGAGAGAGAATTAATTTCTATGACTTAAGCTACTGATGTTTTGGAGTTTAATTTTTACAACAGTTATTGAAATCTTAACTAATCTAAATGGATTCAGCTCCAATTAAGGAAAGTCTTAACATAACAAGAAATCTAGGTAGATTAAGTAGCTAAAAGATATCATCAAAATCTTGGGAAGTGGGGTGAGACACCATCAACATGGTGACATAAACAGCTACTGAAAACATCTCTCCAGAGATTCAATGAGAAAAAGAGACAATTCTGAATTGTTTGAAACTCTGGAAGAGGATATAGACTGGAGAAGGACCCTGCAAATGCTGAATTGAATAAAAAGAAGAAATATCAGGTAGGAATCTTCCATCCCAAACTGGCCAGTCCTCTCCCCTGCTCCTTGCTCAGTCTCAGTGTGAGAAAGGTACAGAATCAGCAGATAGGACCCCTCCCATAAGGGACACAGTTTATAAAATCTCTCACAGCAGTGAGACATACCCCCACCATTTGAAGACCCAGGGGACAGGAGAGGACATTTCAAAGCCCTGGTCAGTGAGGGAAAAAGAGACTGAGAAAACATGGACAGAACCTTTGTTTCCAGTCCAGGGACTGAAAACCCCTCCTCTACCCTTCAGGGATGCAGCAGCCAGTGGCTGTTTCCTTGCCTTGGGAACGGTGGGAGTACTGGGTCACTGAGGGAGTACTCTGCCACAGGTGGAGTCCCACATCAAGCCAGATTTTGGTTGGCAAAGTGAGAGCACAGGAATCCCACAGTTTCAGGTCACCTATGTAGATACAGCTCATACTTGGAAACAAAGCTGCCTCTGATGATAATTAAGTTACCAAACAGCACCATTTGCAAGACAATCCAGAAGGTGCAAGGGAATTGAAATACTTTTAAAAAGATGCTCCAGACCCTTTCTTATGACCACAGGACCTGGTCTGCATGCCCTGTATGGAAACCTGGTCCTGTTTTGGCTGAGAAATACAGAAGACCCAACTGTTAAAGCAGGGCTCTAAAACAAACTAGGTCTTGTTGGCTGGTAAAAAACAGAGCACCTTTGGAAGCCAGCAGATTTGTATTACAACACACAGTGAAATTGCTGGTGTGTCCAGTGCCTACCTCCCATCCTTGTAGCAGGCCATGGTGGGTACCTGACCTGGGGGGGAAGTCTAGGGAGTAGAGCCAATCTGACAACTGGTCACCAAGAGAAACAAAGAAAAGATAAAGATTAAAGACAACCAACAAGAAAACCCTAGGCAAAAGAGAGAACACAACCTCCAGAATAAACTAATCAAGAATGTGGCAAAAAATCATGAGCCACACCAGGAAACACAAAGATATGGCCCAGTCAAAGGAAAAAACTAATACCTCAACTGAGATTCAGGAGTTGAAACAACTATTTAAAGAAGTTCAAACAAATCTTCTAAATCAAATCAACAAGTTGAAAGAAAATGTCACAAAAGAGATGAAGGATACAAAGAAGACACTGGGTGACCATAAAGAAGAACTCGTAAGCTTTTAAAAAACTTATGGGAATGAAAGTTACAACAGAAAGGATGAAAAACAAAATGGAGACATGCAACAGCATAATTGGAGAGGTAGAAGATTAGTTAACTAGAGGACAGGACATCTGAAATTCGGCATACAAAAGAGCAGATAGGGAAAAGAATGGAAAAATATGACCAAGGACTCGGGGAGCTTATTGATAACATGAAGCACATGAATACACATGTTATAGGTGTCCCAGAGGGAGAAGAGAAGGGAAAAGGTACAGAATGAATAATAGATGAAATAATCAGTGAAAAATTTCCAACTCATGAAAGACATAAAATTACAGGTCCAACAAGCACAGCATACCCCAAACAGAATTGATCCAAATAGATCTACTACAAGACATTTAATAATCAGATTTTCAAACAACAAAGACAAAGAGAGAATTCTGAAAGCAGCAAGAAAAAAGCAATCCATCACATACAAAGGAAACTCGGTAAGACTAAGTGTGGATCTCTCAGCAGAAACCAAGGAGGCAAGAAGGCAGTGGTATGATATATTCAAGATACTGAAAGAGAAAAACTGACAATCAAGAATCCTATATTGAGCAAAACTGTCCTTCAAAAATGAGGGAGAGTTTAAAATATTTTCAGATAAACAGACACTGAGAGGCTGTGTGAACGAGACCGCTCTACAAGAAATACTAAAGGGTGCCCTACAGGCAGATAGGAAAAGATAAGGGAGAGAGGTTTGGAGAAGAGTATAGAAATGAAGATATCTTGAGATAGAAAGAGGTTAGAGACTGGGCATTTGATGCTGAAGGAGTATAGAAAGTTCAAGAGGATTGACTGTATGGTTCCAGAAATAGATAGCACAGTACTGTATGATGGTAGCACAATATTGTAAGTAGTCTAAACAAAGATGACTGTGCGTATGGTTGCAAGAGGAAGGTTAGGGGCATGTATGACACCAGAAGGAAAGATAGAAGATAAAGACCAGGATTGTATAACTTAGCGAAACCTAGAGTGGTCAATGATAGTGATTAAATGTACAATACAAGAATGTTTTTTACATGAAGGGGATCAAATGAATGTCAACTTTGCAAGGTATTGGAAATGGGATGGCATTGAGAAAAAATACAGTCCATGCAAACTAGAGTCTATAGTTAACAGTAATATTGTAATATGCTTCCTTTAATTGTAGCAAAGGCAATATACCAAAGCTAAATGTCATGAGCAGGGAAATAAGGGAGGGATATGGGATTCTTGGCATTGGTGTTGTTGTCTGACCTTTTTATTGTATTTTATCTGATTTTTATATTATTTTTTCTTTTTTTTTGTCATCACTTTTTTTTTGTCTTTTTGTTTTTCTGTTTTCTTTTTTCTCCTCTTCCTCTTTCTTTGCAGAAGACATGGAAATGTACTCATATAGATTGTAGTGGTGAATGTATAACTATGTGATTTTACTAGGAAGCACTGATTGTTTACTTAGAAGGGAATATATAGTATGTGAATAAAACTGTTTTTAAAAAATCTTGGGAAGTTATTATCCAACAACCACCTTCAGAGTGTTGGCAGTTCAGCTGTGTTCCTATTTCCTTTGTTGCCACATGGCCACAAAGTAATTGCCAGAGCTTCAGGCACCATGATCATATATATGCAAGGACAGGCTGAGGAGGGGCAGGGTGTGGACAGATGGTCACTGGGGCTACAAAGGGATTTTTATTTTGATGACTCTCTACTGTCCAACTATTTGGGCCATTTAACCCAACAGATCCTCTATTATTATATATATCAGCAGTAGGAAAAGACAGCGTTATAGCAATCCCTAATAGGATAATCAAAACATAGATCTCATATTTTCTATTAGAAAAACAGTTCCCAGGAGATATGAGACATCTAACCATGGGATGTCAAGTAATCATTCAGCCAGAACTGTCCATCATGAGCTGATTTACAAAAGACCCAGCAAGTCATGAAATAGACCAGACCCAGAAAATATCTGTCATAATATGGAATTGTACATCTGGGATTGAGCAAGTGTGATGCACAAGTAGGTGGCCTAGACACCAAGTCAACCATTCATGTTAAACACATAGTTCTCCCTCAACTCACATCTATGGTCACCTAAGGAGGGCCTTTATGATTGTTGTCAAAGGAGGAAAATTGCTGAGCTCAGTTCACAGGTGTATTGACTCTGAATGTGGGTACAAACTAAACATGACCCTGGAACATGGCTGGCTGTAAGAAAAAAGCCTCCCAGTGGGCTGAACTTCAGGTGCTGCACCTGGTTTCCACTTGGTATGGAAAAAGAAGTGGCCCAACATAAGACTATATATGGTGTATGGTGAGAGGCCCTATTGACTGCTCATGTGCCTTGTAAGAGAGAAATTAAATGACTGAGACATAGGAGTTCTGAGGAGCAGGTATAGGCTGACTCTATGGATTGGTCACATGTTTGTGTCATGGTCTAATACTCACCAGAGATCATCCAACATAGAAGAGGTACTAAACAACCAAGTATAAGTCAGTCAGTCTCATTTGCTGTCTAAATGCTAGTATAATAGGCATACAGATAAAGCTCAGCCATGGTAGCAGGGATGAAAGCTATGCATAGATCCAGTAGTATGGCCTCCCATTCACTAAGTTTGATCTAGTTTCAGTCATTTTTGAATACCAAATTGGCCAATAACAGAAATCAGTTCTGGGCTTCCAATATGTCATTATTCCTTCAGGGAGACCAATCAGTCACTTGGTGCTGCATTGATTGCATTAGATCCCATTCATCTGGAATGAAAAGAAATTTATCTTGACTGGAATTGTTCATAGGGTGAGAGTGGATTTGCCTTTCCTGCCCAAAGGACTTCAGTCAGTGCCACTATATAAGAGACTAAACAGAAGAGTGTTTGACATGTCAACATGGATCCTGCATAGCATCATATTGAACCAGGTTATCCACATTTCAGAAGAGGAGATGAGACAGATAACCATGGGAACCACTGAGTCTATCACAAACCATACCACCCAGAAGCTGCCAGCCACATAGAGTAGTGGAAGAGCCTTTTAATAGCACAACTAAGACTCCAGCTTGGAGGTGACATCCTCAGGATACAGTATGCACTGTACATCAATGACCATTATGTGAAACTGTCTTTGAATGGTTTGAAGCTCTATGTACCCCAGAAAAACATGTTCTTAAATTTAATCCATTTCTGCAGGTGTGAACCCATTGTAAGTAGGAAATTTTGATGAGGTTACTTTAGTTAGGGTGTAACCCACCCCAATCAGGATGGGTCTGAATCCTATTACTGGAGTCCTTTATAAGCAGAATGAACTTGAGAAAGAGGGAGAGAAAGCCACAGGAAGCAAGAAGCTACATCAACAGAACCTGGAAGAGAAGGAAAAGAACCGGAGATGCTGCCACCTGCCTTGTCATGTGACAGAGAAGCCAAGAATTGTCAGCAGCTGGTCCCAGAACACTACAGTCATCAGGGAGAAAGGATCATGTTGATTATGCTTTGATTTGGATATTCATTTAAACTAAAAACTGTAAGCTAATAAATTTCCATTGTTTAAGCCAAGCTATTTTATGGTATTTGCTTGAGCAACCTAAGAAACTAAAACACTGTCCTCTGCAGGTGTAATGCATGGAACTAAGGAATGCCTACGCTTAGTATCACTCTCAGTGACTCACTTGGAGAATTTGTACTTCCTGTCTGAACAGATTTTGGCTGTATAACTTTAAAGGTCCTGGATCTCAGAGGAGGAATCTTTCTAGCGGGGATACCACAAGAGTCCCATTAAACTTTAACCTAAAGCTGCTACTAAGTCTCTTTGGTTTCCTCATGCCAATAGATCAACAGACAAGACAAGAACTCATTACCATGACAAGACAAAACTGTCTTATCAGAGGAATGTGTGACTACTGCTACATATGGGGGAGAATTTATATGGTACCCATATGACTAACCTGGCGAGTCACAAGGCATGTCTTGCAACTCTCATGCAACCAGCTAAGTACCACAGGCAAGTCCGAGAAGCTTATGGTAATGAGTCCAGACACATCAGGTATGATTGTTTGACATAATCTACTAAGTAAGGTACCTAGATACTCAAAGGTGATAGCTAAAGATGAAGGTAATCTAGAAATGATCATGGAAAAGGGAAACATTGCTTCCAATTAGCTGTAGTTCATGGGCAGTAGCTTGTCTCACTTACCTTCCACTATGTGTTTTCCCAGGAATTCTGGAGGACTTAGTTTGAGAAGTTAATACATGAAGCATGACGATCTGAGTGTGCAAGGAGTAGCATTTAAGGATGGTGTTGTACTCTACCCATGTCCCCTCATCAAGACTGAGGCCCTTATTTCCCCAGCTTCTGGGAGTATTTCTGACTGACAGATCTGGGTCAGGGCTTTTCTCTGGGAATTTTCCTCAGCCAGGGAGAGCAGACACACTAATGGTTTATGCCCCACCCCTCATCCAATGCTGATTGAAGAGGGTATATTTAAATGCTTATTCCTTTGCCTCAAATTGAGATAACTCTATAGAAACATTCCAGCACAAGAGCTCCTGGTGGGATAGAGAGATTTTCCAAGGCCTTTATTTGGTCTAAATTTCCTTCATTATCCCCACTCCACCCCTGCCAGGTGTTGATTCCAAGGGCATTCCCGGGAAACTTCTTACATGGAAATTTCTGCCCCAACATCTGTTTTCTGGAGAACCTGACATAAAGCAGTGATCAGTAATGGTCTCTCTACAAAGATGATATTGGGACTGAGAATGAGTGACAAGAAGGATTCAGCCATAAGAAGAACTCTTTAAAAAAAACTATTCCAGGGAGCAGGATAAACTTTATTTCATACCTAGACTCCCTCTTCCACTCTGGGTGACCAAACCATAATTCTATTTCCCATCCTAAGAAATACAGTTTTAAGAAATTCTGGAGTCTTATCTTGCCTTGAATATTATACCCGTGTGAACTAGAACTGGATGTTTCATTAATATCACGCTTCAATCAACTTGAAGCAGAAAGCAAAATGATAATTATATCATTTAGGGATTTCAGGTCATGTTTATTGAAGGATTAATGTGTTACATGTCATGACATAGTTTGTTAACTAGCCAATAGAAGTCATTACCTAAATAATTTCTTCCTTAGAGAGAATTTGGGGATCTAAGATTTCTTAAGTGAGAATCAATATTTCTAATCGACTTCAAAGCATTCTAGCAAAGATCTTCCCATTAGAATTCAATGCAGATACAGGTTTGAAGTAGCATACTAAAAAAAATTAAAAATCTTTAACTGAGCTTAGAAACACAATTTTAACATCAAGTTAGGAGAACATTTATTGAGTGGAAAAGATTTTTTTTGGGGGGGGGGGTCTCTTCTAGCCATATTGTAACATCTTTATTACTCTTAACACCTTTAATAATATAAGGCATCCCTAAAACATTTGAGTCATGACAATGTGGATAGCTGAATGTCAGCTATACTGGCTCATACCTGTCTTGGTTTAATCTCTTCCAAACTGGCTATCTCCTTTTTATCTAAGTGGTTGTTTTCACAAGATTTGCATTCTGGTTGAGCAAAACCTTCTATTACTGTTTTTAAGAGACAGAACCAAGGGGACGAGTTGAAATGTGAGAAATAGGTTTAAAATGGATCGTTATTGATTTATTTGTCTTTTTACAATTTCACAGCAGTATAAACTGGGTATCATATCTGAAATGAACTTTCGCCACAAATTTCTAGCTTTTGCTAGTAATAGTTCATGACAGAGAAACTGATAATAAACATACATGTATATATGCATGTGTGTATGTATAATATGATGAACTTATGAAACTTGTTTTCTAACTGGTGGCTTTCAGTCAGTTTGACCCAGGCTGTTTGTAACCTACTGTTCCTCTAAGTTTTTACTTGCCCATTCTATATGAGTCATTAATCATGAAGCTTAATATATTTGTAGTTTTTTTGAGAACATATAAACACATACTCACATGTTGTCAAACACACATGTCAGAGACTGGCAAACTACAGCTTGTGTGCTGCCCACATATTTTGGTAAATAAAGTTTTGTTTTGTTTTGCTTTAGGATAGAGCAATACTCATTTGTTTCCATATTATCTATTGTTGTTTTTTTTATTTTGCTACATCAGAGCTAAGTAGTTGTGTAAGAGACAGAATAACTCATAGGCCTAAAATATTTTTTAGCTTTTTAAGAAAAAACAATGTTTGCTTATCTCCTGATATATATTCATTGCATCAGTTATCTTTTGCTGTGTAACTAATCATTTTTTGATGGTTAGGCTCATGTGTCGACTTGGCTAGTTGATGGTGTCCAGGTGTCTGGTCAAGCAATCACTGGCTTAACCGTCACTGCAAGGACATTTGTGTCTGGTTAATAAACCAGAAGGCTGGTTTATTAAATCATCAGTTAACTGACTGCACCTGTGATTGATGACAACAATGGAGGGTATGTCTTCTGCAACGAGAGAATTCAATTAGCTGGATTTAATCCAATCAGTTGAAGACTTTTAAGGGAGAGAGAGCGGGGAACTTCACTTCTTCTTCAGCTAACCAGTGAAGAATTTCCTGAGGAATTCATCGAACACCTTCATCAGAGTTGCCAGTTCGCTGCCTACCCTATGGAATTTGACTCATGCATCCTGACCCATGGAATTTGGACTTCTGCATCCTAACAGTTGCGTGAGTAACTTTTATAAAATGCTTATATTTACAGATATCTCTTGTTGGTTCTGTTTTCCTAGAGAACCCTAATACAATCCTGAAATTTCATAGAGTAAAACAATAATCATTTATAAGCCCCAGGTCCTGGAGGTTGGCAATCTGGGCTGAGCTCACTAAGGCAGTGTGGGGACCCAGGGCCCAGGCCCCTTCCCCTTCATAGTGAAAGTCAGTTATTGCATGTAGCCACCTACTTAACTGGGGCAGATTTTAAAAGTCATCAGACCTCCCCAGGGGAGGAAAAGTTGTATTAGAAATAAAGAATTGAAACTCCTCTCCCCTGATCACTGCTGATAACAAAACACCTCCAGTGTCACAAAACCCTGCCAAAACTCTGTGCTCATGCCCTAGGGAATGTCCTTGTTCTAACCCTTATAAACCACCCCAACACCCTGTTTTCATGGGGTGCTAACTTCCGTCTTTCCTCAGTCAGCCGCCACTGAGAATTATCTCCTATCAGTAAGTCATATTACACTCACGTCTAACTCCATGCCTGGTGTGTTCTTCAGTCCTGGGACTGAGCTGGGTTGGAACAGTTGGCAAGCCAGCCAGGAGACCAAAGAGCTGCCCACCGTAGCAGGCATGAATTTTAGGAAGGGAGAGGCCATGTCCCAAATGGGCTCAATTGTCCATCGAGAGAGGGGTGGCTGCTCTTCTGGACAAATGGGGGCCACCGTGAGAATATGGAGCACCCTGAAAACTCGGCAGGTTGGTTAATTGTTTTGCAACAAATAGCAGGACAACTAGATTTGAGTGAGAAGAAAAGGAACCACTCAATGGCAGTGGCTATGGCATGGCCCCATTTAGAAGGCTTGCAGATGGCTGCCAAGGCAGAACAAGCAGTGAAATTTACTGCACACCATATAAAGGAAAAAGTAAAACTAGCAAAAGATATGTGCCTTGCCTAGGTGGAAATGAAGGACTCTCTGACTGATCGCCTGTTCAAAGCGGACAATCAGCTAGAGACTCTGGTGTGCAGATATTCCCTAATCAAAGGCTGCAAGATGCTTTGGGCTCAAGTCTGGAGAATTTTAGCTACTCTGGGATAGGACCCCCAAGTATGGAACCCCCAAAGACTCCTCCTTGGAAGAGGAAGGGGAGGAAGAATGGGAACTTTTTGGCTGTATTTGAAAATTGGAAAGGTTATAGTTATGAGCTTATGAGAAAAAAGTTTATTTCTGTAACACAAGCTGGTCTCAATATGATTTAAAATCAAGAAAGAAATGGCTCTATTCAAAGAACACTATTATAATTAGAATTGATCAGAAAAAGGGTAGAGATGGAATGAGATGATATATATTCAATCCTGTATTTGCCCCCTCCAAAGTATTTCTGTTTCTGTTTCTTGTGACTAACTTACTATTTGTGTCTTGTCTGCCTGTTCAGTACATATTCTTATACCTCTGGATGGTAATAACAAATTAACAAAAATTCTTAAGTAGCTCTATTGGAATTGCTTAAAAATAAACATATATATATAGTACTTGTGGAGTCCCTAAAGAGAAAAAAAAAAAACCTCTTTGCAGCAGGGTTCAAAGCCTTGGTTTTGTAATTACTATAAGCAAACCTGAACATTAGAAAGAAATCACTCCTGGAATTCCCCTAAGGCAGCAGAAGCTGCCAGAGGGCTGCCTCTGGAAAAGGCAAAGACCTGAGTCACAGATTTAAGTGAAACAGATCTAATAATTGGAAATAATTAAAAGAAGGGCATAGAAACTGCTAAATCCCACTTCCCTAATTTAAAACTTTTAAACCCAAATTCAACAGACCAGGCCTCTCTATTTCTGTCTCACTGATCCCCGCCCCCAGCCCTAAACACCTAGGTCAGCTATGAGGGAAGGGCTGAGTCAGAAAGATGGGGGAAAATTAGTTAAAATTCTTTTTTTTTTTTTAAACCAGGCCTGGAAATTAAAAATTGGTAGGCATAAACGTGCCATGGAATAGACCATGTTTGTTAAAATTATTTTTTTATATGGTATATATTTCCCCTAAATCAGAAAACATTGTAGGAACTGATATTCTACAGAATGCCACATTGCAGACCACTACAGTGGAATTCCGCCTGTGGTCTAGAGTGATAAAAGTGGTTTTAAAGGGGCAGGCAAAATGGTTTCCCTTGTAAAAGTACAGTCACCTTGGAGGGTTATGGCTACAAAAATAAAACAATATAAACTTCCAGGAGAGCACCAAAAAAACCTCACCTACTATGAAAGAGTTGGAGCAGGTAGGGATAACAATACCTACTCATAGCCCTTTCAATAGTCCTGAATGTATGTATGGCCAGAAGGTGGTGCATGACAGTAGATTATCAGGACTTAAGCAAGGTAACACCATCACTTTTGCCACAGTTCCAAACATTGCTGATTTATTACAGGAAATTAGTACCCAATTGTGTCAAAATCATTTTTCACATATGCCAAGGTTTCCTGGCAAAGGATCTGGCTAAGTGTAAAAGTCCCTCAAGTGTAACTTTATTTCACTACATTAATGATATCATATTAATCATTAACTCTCTTTAAGGTGCAAACACCAAAGCAACTAATGGCTTTCTTGGGGTTGTTGGAGTATTGGAGACCTTTTGTTTCTCACTTGGCACAAATGTTAAAACCTTTGTATGTTTTGATTAGGAAAGGCCCTCTCTGGGAATGGGACCCTTCCCAATAGGCTGTGTCTGAAAAGGAAAAAAGGGCAATAGCATAGACACAGCACTGAGGTCATAGATCCAGACCTGCCCTGTGATTTGGTTGTAGCTAGCACTGATCTTGGCTTTGGGTGGGGTCTGTGGCAGAGGCAACATTCTAAATGAATTATCCTAAGCTTTTGGTCACAATTATGGAAAGGAGTAGAAGTGAGACACAGCCCCCTGGAAAAGCAATTTGTGTGCTGCATATAATACCTTATTGCAAGTGGAAGGATGGACAAAAAGATGCCCAGTCATCTTAAAAATGGCCATCCCTATTCAGGGGTGGATAAGCCATGCTCTGGCAGTGTCCAACTAAGCACACTGACCAAATGGAAAGCCTACCTGCTACAGTGCAGCATTTTCAATACCAGCCCTCTGAGTGCAGAAAGGCATGAGAGTCTCAGACCAGTATATGCTAGGAGACTGGTGCTATGCAAAGCAGTCAGTGGGCTGGGTTAAAAGCAGTGTGAATGGTAACAGTGCATGAACCAGGAGACATGCTATCTGTACCAACAGTTAGGCTGGGCTGTTTACAAAGGCCTTCTGGCCTGGATGGCAACCTAAAAGTAGGAATCATTGACAATCATAGGTCACCCCCTCTGGGAACAAAAACTGTGGAAAAACATCTGTGAGCCTGCTAATGACAAAAGTTAACTGTTACCAACAGCTAGTGGACATTACCAGAGAGTGCCCTTCATGTTCCCTGCCTCAACCACCTGGGCTACCACACCAGATGGGACACATTGGCCAGTCACAAATCCTAGTGACCTGGTGACAAGTGGACTACGTTGGTCCCCTTCCACTCTCATAGGGGGTGAGGTATGCTTCTACTTCTGTGGACATGGCTACAGGACTTTTGTTAGCTTTCCCGGTGTGGAAGGTGAACTAGTGGGCCACCATACACTGTTTGGAAAGAATGAGCCCTTTGTATTGGGTACCTACACAGACAGACAGTGATTAGGAGACCCCTTCCACTGGACAAATGACCCAAGCATGGACTATGGACTATAATGTAATGTGGACTTTCCATCTACCTTATAACCCCACAGATGCAGGCTTTATAAGAATAAATGAATGACCTCTTAAAGGAAAAGACTTTATCAGGCCCTAACATGCTTGAACTCCACACTGAGAGATGCAGCCCTAGCTCCTATTAAAATGCTAACAGTGGGACCAATGTACACACTGAGAATACAAGTTAAAGGGCCAGCCACCTTACAGTCTAAGCAGGGAAATGATAATAATTTGTTGTTGCCTGTGCCTCAGACCATACAAAATAGGGAAAACGAGATCAATTGGCCTTGGCACTGGCCTATGCAGCAACATTGGTTAGGAATCCTAAGTCTCTGGGAAATGGGAGTTACCCAGAATATTGTAATAAAACCTAAATGCCTGCTAAAATCTTTTTCACCAATCCAGGTCCTCCTATTCCCATGGGAACCTTATGCATAACTACATGGACCCTTCTTATGCCCAGATTAACAACTGATTTAATGGTAGAGGACATAATGTTCTTCTGCCTGGTACCTTGTTGTCAACTAACAGAACTCTAACATGTATATTGGTAGATCAGCAGGAATTACCTCTTATTGCTCCCCATAAACATCTTTCTTTTTGCCCACAGCACCCTAGAAAACACCTTCCTACAGTGGGCTTCAGCAGTAACTCATGCCTACAATCAAATCCAGTGTTGGATTTGCCATCTTCAGGTGCTACCAGCCTTCTTAGGCTGTGACCCCTGAGAATTGGACTGTTTGGAATACCCTGCTGGCCTGGCAGAATTCAGCAATTATCAATAGACACCCTGTTTAAATGGTTTAATTCCCTTTCTTGGCCATGCTGGCATCTCTTTGTGAAGTTGTTGTCTCTGTGTTGGGGACTTCCAGTGTTCTGTTGTCTCTTATACTGTTCTTGTGGAATATGGATGCAATGTCTGTTCTACGGTCAATGTAGTCTACTGCCTGGGGGTAGATTGTGGGGGCCCTGGGTCCTCCCCTCTATAGTGAAAGTTATTTATTACACGTAGCCACCTTCTTGTCTGAGACAGACATTAAAAAGTCATCAGACCTCCCCAGAGGAGGAAAAAATGTATCCTTAACAAAACATTGAAACTCCCCTCCCCCATCACTGCTGATGACAACTCTCCATACCCTTATGTCACAAGACCCGCCAAAACTCTGTGCTCACACCCTATGGAATGTCCTTGTCCTAACCCTTTGTGCCAGTTTGAATGTATTGTGTCCCCCAAATGCCATTATCTTTGTGGTCTTGTGTGGGGCAGACGTTTTTGGTGCTGGTTGGATTTGCTTGGAATGTGCCCCACCCAGCTGTAGGAGATGATTCAGATGAGATGTTCCCATGGAGGCGTGGCCCCGCCCATTCGGGGGTGGGCCTTGATCAGTGGAGCTATATAAATGAGCTAACTTGGGGGGAGAAAAGAGAGTGCAGCTGGGAGTGATGTTTTGATGAGAAGCAAGCTTGCTAGAGAGGAACGTCCTGGGAGAAAGCCGTTTTAAGGCCAGAGCTTTGGAGCAGATGCCGGCTGCCTTCCCAGCTAGCAGAGGTTTTCCGGACACCATTGGCCATCCTCAGGTGAAGGTGCCCGGTTGCTGATGTGTTACCTTGGACGCTTTGTGGCCTTAAGACTGTAACTGTGTAGTGAAATAAACTCCCGTTTTATAAAAGCCTATCCATCTCTGGTGTTTTGCATTCTGCAGCATTAGCAAACTAGAACACCCTTATAAACCACCCCCTGACATCCTCTGCATTTGCAGGGTGCTAACTTCCATCTTTCCTCAGCCAGCCACCTCTAAGAAGAATTATCCCCTGTCATTAACTTCTATTAAACTCATGTCTAACTCCATGCCTGCTGTGTTCTTTGGTCTTGGGGCTGAGCTGGGTCGGAACAGGCAGTTCTTCTGCTGGACTCTCCTGGGCCCAAACACATGGTAGCAGTTAGCAGGATGCTGATGGCCCAAGATAGCCTCCCTCCTGAGTGCTGGCTGGTGCTGGCTGTCAGCTGGAACCTCTTTCCCACAAGCTTTATTATCCTTAAGAAATTTAGCATTAATCTCTTTACATGGTGGTATCAGAGCAGCATTCTAAGAAAACAAGAGCAGAACCTGCAAGGCTGCTTAATGTCAAAGCTTGGAGTGAACATTACCTCCACCATATTAAGTTGTGAGGCCAACCAAGTTTCATGGGATTGTAGAAACTGAGTTACTTCTTTAAGGCAGGAATGGCAAAATCACCTTTTTTTAACGGGTAAGATACAAACATTGGAAGGAACTATGACCATTTCTTGCTATGTTTTATACTCATATATATACCCTAGATTTTATGGATACAATCTTATCTGACAATTTTAGGAGTGAAATCATCCATGCAAAAATGCTTTCCAGGACTTCAAATATAAACCATTTGAAACCTTGGAAATATTCATGGTAGAAAATTTGTTAATACTATCTAGCACTTTTTATTACCTTCTTTTATAAAATATATTGACTATAATTTAATCTATAGTGATGACTAGGTTTATCATTATGCAGTTTTATTTGTAAGGTCTCTAGATTAACAATGTCCTCAGGGGTTATTGAGGCGTATGGTTTTATGGAACAGTTGTCCCTAAACCAAGTGGTCAAATATATTAAAAAACACCTTTAAAATTCTCTTTTATTCTAAATAATGTAATATCAGCCAGCAGTCCTTGTTTTATGATCCCTTCCCTAAAGTATCCTCAGATTTTATTTCCTCTTTCTAATTTTCAGTTTCCAGCTAGTGGCTAGAAAATGACATTTCAAATAATGTTAAACTTATGTCTAAAATCAAAATATATAGTTTCTCTCTGAAAGTCTCCCACAAATATTGTTCAATTCTAATGCAGTATAATGCAGTTCAATTCAGTTAAGTTGTTAAGACATCTCAGACAAGAATTGGTCCAGGTTCAGAGGCCAGCTGTGACACTGATGTTTCTATAACATGTAGCTTGAGAGAGTCAAACTCTGAGGAGGGTTATTTTTCCTGGGACTCAAGAAATCCAGTATTTTTCATTTACAGCACCTGAATAAAACCCCTTATTTAATTCTTTTCAAGTTAAAAACATTTGGAAACAACCAACAACCAAAATTCAGTTAAGTATTAGTGATGAACTGGTAGCTGTTCTCTCATTCTCTCTCTCACTTTCTATATTTCGCTCTTTCCCCCATTCTGGTTTGCTAATGCTGCCATTTTGCAAAACACCAGAAATGGATTGGCTTTTATAAAGGGGGTTTATTTGGTTACAAAGTTACAGTCTTAAGGCCATAAAGTTTCCAAAGTAAGGCATCAACAAATGGTACCTTCACTGGAGAAAAGCCACTGGCATCCAGAAAACCTCTGCCTAGCTGGGAAGGCACATGGCTGGCATCTACTTTCTCCCAGGTTGCGTTTCAAAGTGGCATTCTCCAAAGTGTTGCTCTTGGGGCATTTTGTCCTCTCTTAGATGCAGCTGCTCTTCAAAATGTCACTTGCAGTTGCTCTGAGCTCCTTCTGTCTGTGAACTCTTCATATGGCTTCAGTGATTTAATTTAGATGCACTCTGAATGGGTGGGGTAACACCTCCATGGGAATTATCCTATCAAAGCTCTTGCCCACAGTTGATTGAGTCACTTCTCCATGGAAACACTGAAGCAATAGGTTCCAACCTAATCAACACTAATACATCTGCCCCCACAAGACTGCTTCAAAGATAATGGCATTTGGGAGACCATAATACATCCAAACCCACACACCCCTGATACATACATTCATATTCATCCCCCCCTTCTCTCTCTCTCTCTCTCTCTCTCCCAGCCTCCATCACCCTCCCTCCCTCTCTTTCTCTCTCTCTCTCACAGACACATACACAAACACACACACTATATTTTATATAATAAAATCCTGTTTCTCAAATAGCAACTAATCTTTACACACTAGGACTATACAAAAATGAGATTTTATTCTGGTCTTCAAGTGTGTCTGGTCTCTATTGTACTAAAATACAATTACTTTTAATAAATTGTCAATATGTGATGATCAGTAGATGACATATAAAAATCCAGATTTTTGGCTCATCTGAAAATATTAGAAGGCCTCACAACACTGGTACTTCTTTCCCACCTGGAAATCATCCAAAGAGATGGGAAATAACTGACAAATTTAGGCAGTGCTTTCATTCCACCCAGGTTTGTCACTCTTGTGGCTCATACTTTCCATGTGGCCTTTGAATTTAGGAGCCCACCTTTGAATTAAACTTCCCTTGGATCTGCATCTGTCATCACTGGATTGGACATATTTGATTACATTAATGCCCCAGGCATTTATCATCCTCAGAGGTTCCTCTGACTCTTTATGCAAGAACTTAAGATGAATTCTGAAAATGCTGGCATTTCTTCCTTAACCACTGGTACTGACTTTCTGTTTCTTTGGCTTTTTATGGACAAAAATCTGTGTCTATGTACTTGCACTCTGCATTGCATCATGCTGCTGAAAAGGAGATACTTTATTCACTTAGGAAAGTAATGATTCTTCTTTTTTTATTTCTTGTATTTGTTACTTTGGCTCATATTTTTATTTGTGCTGAGTTTGTTTCCTCATGTATACTGACTCCAGCTACTCATGACACTGTATTTTCCTTCCATGGTAAGCGCAATCTTAACTTTGACAATCGGTAGATGAGATGAGTATGAAGTTTTCCATTCCTTCAAAGGATTGCCCAAAACTTCATGGTCAAGACCCTATTCCTCTCTGGTCACATGTGCTTTCTATCTTAATGATCATCAAACAATGCTCCCTAATTAGACCTCACCCTGTTTTATCTAATGGTGCATTCTTATGTTTAATCCTCCATGAACTTCTTCTGCTCACTCTCTTACTCTACCCACCACTCATCCAACACTTTTAAATTCTCATATTATGTACAGGATTAGATAGGAATATAGTACAAGATTAAAGACATTACAATGAATGCAATGTCTCCTGAGTATGACCCAAATTCCCTCCTGTCCCCACCACACTTTTCACCATATGTATATGTCAAAATGGTTTGTGTTTTAGGATTGCACATGGTTCTTTAATAACCCTTCCTGGCACGGGTCAAGTAGTACTTTGTATGTTTGTGTGGTTTTGTGGTGAGAATACAGCTAGTAAGCAAATGTGACTTAGATCTTTGAACCACAATTTCTGTGGCAGATATGCTTAATATTTTAATCAGCTTTAGGGAAATCAGGTACTGAAACACATGGCCCAGAAATGATTTATAGATATTCTCAGAGGTTCCCAAACTTTCTTGGTTCACAGCACTCATAGTGCCTTAGTAATATTTTTATAGTGCCACCAGGACAAACAAAATGTCTACCTCCTTTTGTTAAATGAAGCCCGAGAAATGTATTGTGCCAGTTTGGATATGCTATGTCCCCCAGAAAAAGCCATGTTCTTTAACGCAATTTGTGGGGGCAGATGTATTTAGTTTTGATTAGGTTGGAATCTTTGGATTAAGTTATTTCCATGGATATATGACTCACCCAACTGTGTAGGTGATAATTTTTTATTAGATTATTTCAATGGAGGTGTGGCCCTGCCTATTCAGCATGGGTCTTGATTAGTTTACTGGAGTACTTTAAAAAGAGCCACACAGGCCCAGACGTTTGCTGACTGATGCTCAGAGATGCTTGGAGTTGCAGATGGAAGGATGTTTGGAGAGAAGCTAAGAGCACACAGATAGAAGGAGCTCGCTGTTGCAGCTGACAGAGTCATTTTGGAGATGGCCTTTGAAAGTAGACTTTTGCTAGCCCAGAGTTTGCCCAGGAGAAACTAAGAGAACACCTCCAGAGACTTATAGAGAAATGTCCTGGAAGAAAGCCATTTTGAAACCAGAACCCCGGAGCAGATGCCAGCCATATGCCTTCCCAGTGGACACCATCATCCATTATTCAGTGAAGGCACTCTATTGCTGATGCCTTAGTTTGGACACTTTTATGGCCTTAAAACTGTAACTTTGTAACCATATAAACCCCGTTTATAAAAGCCAATCCATTTCTGGTATTTTGCATACGGCAGCATTAGCAAACCAGAACATGTATTAAATGTTTATGCTCTAACAAACTGTTGATCATTGTGCAACTTCTCAAACCTTAGAACCAGATTTCTTGTTCCACATTGATTTTTTTCATGGTACTTGATTTTTGTCAGAGCAACTGTTAAAAAATCAGCTTCAAAAGATATGGCATGGTTGAAAGGAATGTAAGTGTTCTAATGTTGAAACCGAATGACTTCCATTTGGTAGTTTGCACAGCATCTGTCAGATGTCACTGTGAGTTCACTATGGCACCATAGGGCATTTGGACACACAGTCTGGGAACTGTGGGTCTAGGTGTTGAATGAGTACATACTGCACATCTGTATACCATGTGTGGTTCCATGAGTAATTCTGCATTTTAGACATTTAACATATAGGAAACTCATGGCTTCTGGGCATTTTAAAGATAGATAAGCCATCAGCTACCATTAGATAAAACAACCTCATTTGACCCATGAGGAAGCTAAGGCTCAGAGAGGTAAAGAGTCTTGCCCATCTTCGTATTTTTTTTTCTGATTTTCTTTTACATTTTACTGTTATGCCACTTGACGCTGTTACATATAAATTGTGTTATAGTTTGGAAAATGGCATGTGGTTCCTTAGATAATGCAACTCTAATCCATTACAGTCTGATCTCATTTAAAATACAAAAATGGATTGACTAATTCCCATTGCTCATGTGTATTTTAGTGCACATTTTGTTCAGTTAAAAGTGACGAATTCATTTTGGCAAGGGGTTGCACAGTTTCCTGAACACTAGATCTTACCCATGCCTAACATTTCCCAGTGTTAGGTTCACTTTTATCGGCCCTTGAGGATAAGATTGGCCTGACATGTCACGGAGCGAGCAGCTGTTCCTGCTCTAACTAACTCACCCCGACAGTTACCAAAGTCCATTTGCTTATGACTTTCCTCCTATTGCCAGGAATGATATTTTCCCTTTCTCTAAATCTATCCTTTCTCTAAGGTTCACTTTACACTATATTGATTTTTACCCCTCTTTTGATGTCATTCTCAGTATAGTCTCCAGACTTTTAAACCCCTATTAGCCACATTATCCACTTGGCTCCCAAAATTTGCCAACTGGTATGGTAAAATAAAGACATAACTAAATAATTCATTCCAACTGCTTACTCTAAATTCAAAAGAAATTCATTTTGATCCATTACCTGGCTACCGTGTTGTCTACGTAAATTTGCACCACAGAGGATCAAAGGTACAGAAGTGTTTAGTTCAGCTATGTAAACAAGGTCTTCAAATTTATTGCATAAAAAAGTCTCCTTTGGGGCCAACAAACTACAGCCTAGAGGCCAAATGTGGTCCACTGCCTGTTTTTATATGGCCTGTGAGACATACAATGGTTTTTATATTTTTAAATGGTAAATTTTAAATAGTAATCCAAGCATTACATAATATCCTCAATTTTGCTTTTTGGCTCCCTAAGCCTAAAATATTTATTATCTGGCCTTTTACAGAAAAAAGTTTGCAGACTCCTGGTATACTTATTCTTGCACCCATGCTATTGCGATGCTTATCACTTTCAGCTAAGTAAAACTACTTAAGCTAAATTAATTGCTTGGATAATTCAATGACATTTAAATTCAGATAATCAAATTCTGTGCACTTCAAAAATACACTTATGGGGATTCTATTTCAAAGCAGGTATTATGCTAGGTCCTGGGGATGCAAAAATTAATAAAAAGCTCCCAATTCAATAGAATCTCCTCATATTACTTGCAGAATATTGCTTTTCCAGCTCATTTTGTGTATTATAACTGAAGTAGTTTACAACCTGTTTTAAGTTAGAAGGATTGAGGATTGCCTTTTGACTTGTGATCAATGAGAAAGTTAGTTAAAGGTAGGAAAGTAATTTTTCCATCGCCTCAAATGTGTACTTCAGTCCAGATATTTGACTTCCTTTATTGCCTTCAGTCTGTTCACACTAGAAATTGAATATCACCCGCAGAGCTTGTGTTGTATAAAAGTATAACAATTAAGGTCAGCTGTTGTCCTATTTCCAACTCTGAATATGCTAAGCCTATATAATTGACATGTTTCCAATTTTAATTTGCATATCACAGTGTAAAGTACCAATGATTACACCTGCTGTATGAATAGTTTTTCTCCTTACATTTAACAGAAACTTGAATTCCATCTTTCACAATGTATTACATAATATCTAAAAGATAGTTACTTGATGCCCCTGAAAAATAGTAGGTATGCCTTAATACCTCCCATTCACATTTATTCATTTCCCTAAAATTTAAATTGTTTTAAGGGTTCTATTGTTTTTATAATTAATGTCTCAGTATTTATGGGTCAGTAGAATCATCATTTCAGCCTTGCCTTTTGCCCACAAAGGTTTTTCAGTCATGCCACTGTCTGTCATTTCCCCGATTTCATTTCTCAATAAAGCAAAATAAATAAATATAATGATCATCCACTTTTAAATGTATATTAAAAATAGGACATTTCTTTTAAAAATGTTACAATATTTTATAATAGGCAAGTAATAATGTAGTGTAATCCTTCACAATAGCATATTCTTGATATTAACCAAAGGAATTTTTAACTTCTTGTTGATATTTGCAATACTGTTTTGGGATGTGTACGATTATGTATAATGTATGACTCAATTCATGTTAGCTGACTCAACAGGATAAGCCATATCAGGGTCAAGGATAAACCAAGACATTTACAAAATTTTGTTGAAGTTTATTTGGGCAACAAAAGATTTGGAATAGGGAAGCACTGAACCAAAAGTGATAAGCAGCTCTTCTGAGGGAATGGAGAAGGGGAGCTTATAACGAGAAATGTGGAAACAAGCAAGGAGATGTTCTGATTGGCTGGCATTAAGTTTCCAATTTACATAGATGGATCTTACACAGTGGGGAACAGATATACACTGATTAGTGTAGAATGCTTGTCCATTCTGATAAGCTATATCTATTGCACATAAACTGGTTTATCACCAGGTTTTGCTTATTAGCAATTCTGTTGAGTACGTTCCATTTTCTCAGAAATCCCCAGTACCTCAGGTTTTTTTTTGTCTTCTGAAAAACTTTCCCCAGAAAGGGGTCCCGCCTGGCAATGCCCAATGCAGGGTGCCGTTTTATTTTACTTAACATTGCTTATCTTTTAAACAATTTTATTTTTCTGCGTAGTCACTTTTAATAGCTTTTATAGTCCTCTACCCCATCTCTAAAGTGGGCCTTTACTTATCTTAATTTGCTTTTAAAAATTCCAGCTACGTTTTCACTTTGCTTCAAATCTTTTTTTTTCGGGTTTTTATCTTTTCTTTTTTAACTTAATAAGTGTTGGAAAACTCTCAAGGCAATGCAGAGCCAGGTAACTTCAGGGGAAGGAAAGAATCATAACTTCTACAACTGTATTTTAGGCTCATGGTCTCAGCTTTGAATTTCTTTCACTGCTCACTATTCTTACTATACCTGTCTTACAAGTTCATCAAATAACCAATCAATCAACCACTGTTCATTAGCAATGACAAAATAGAGTTACAAAGCACTTTAAAAGTTATAAAACACCTCCATATCTATTATTGCATTTGATTCTCTCTTAAATCTCTACGAAATATGTTAAACATGTAATTTTATTATCATTAGCATTTTTACAGACGGCAATACTGAAGTCCAGTAGTCCCTTATATAGCTAGTAAATGCTAGAACTGAAATTAGATTTAGTTCTTATTTCAAACGCCACATCGGTTTGTTTTTTCTTTTTTTCATTTTAGTGTGCCTTTTTTCACACTTGCATTTGATTTATTGAAATTAATTACTAAGAAAAACAAAACAAAACAAAACCCAAAACAAACAACAACAAAGAAAAACAGTACATTACCAGACATTATGGGAGATGCAAAGCACAACCCTGAGAACTAGAGGTGATAAATGTATTTCTATAATGAAATGCCACATTAAAAATAAGTGTTAAACACAGAAAAAAACTTAGGGTTTTAAAGGAAAACACATTGCTTCATTCTGGGATAGTCAGGAGAAGGACAAGATGGAATAAAGCTGGCCCTTCATTAATGGATGGGATGTTTTCTAGAAGGAGTGACAAGACCATTCCAGAAATGAGCAATAAAATGAAGAAATTAATGAGGTGATGACGTGGGAACCACATGATAATGGGCACAGAATGTTTGGAAAGTGAGTTATTTGGCATTTGGAAAGTTTTCAAGAATATAGACTTTGAAGTCAAATAGAGCATACTCCACTGCTTATTAGCTTGATGAACAAGCACAAATTATTTAAGCTTTCTGAGGTTCAGTTTCTTTATTTTAAAAATGCGGGTGTAGCAGACAAGCCCCAGGCTGCTTGCCTGACTAACGGAGTTGTGAATAGCAGCATCTAGCAGGCAGCCTGGCAGGACAGACACACTCAGTAGGCAGCTGGGGTCAGTAGTAGCACCCCTGGGTTGCTGGAGTCAGGATGACTATATAATGGTGTTGCCGAGAAAGCATCAAAGCACCATTGTCGTGACTATTTTCAGCTTGCACTCCTAACACGATGTGACTCTCAGCGTTAAAGAAAAAACAAGCCATAACAGCAGACAACACAATGCAGAGGCAGGTGGGCAGAACATGTAATACCCAGAGAGGAGGGAAACAAATCTGACCTGCAGGTCAAATGAAAACAAAACGAAGCCTTTCACAGAGCAAAGAATAACTGGACGAGATTTTTGTTCATTTTGCCACTTTACTAGATTTTTCCATAAAGACAATTTTCAGATCTTGGACAACTACACAATTCTCTAAAAGAGTGACATGGTTCTTAAAAGGACAATGACCCTTGGAAGACAGCATTGGAAAGTTCGAGAAGCATAGATGGTGTGAGGGAGAAAGGGTAAATGACCCTGTAGAGTCCCAAATCCACAAAGCACATCAGGAGAAGGCATCCTAAGTGGATCCCTTCTGGTTTGCCATTTGCATTGTTTTCAATCCTGCTTCTTAACACAGAACATGGGTAGATGTAGGAGAACAAAGGGGGAGAGGAAGCAGAGATCATCATCTGATCCTATCATAGTCTGATCCCCAAAGCCAAACTGAACAGAGAGACGCTCCTAAATCCAAGGACATGAGGACATAACAGATTTTGTGAGAGGATATTTGGTATTTGAGACAATACACCCGAAACAATGTTTCAGGTTGTTCCAAGGCTAGCACCAGCTGCCCACCCCAGCTGATTAATCCCCACTCTATTCATCTTCAAATAGCTAGGCCAGATAGAATCTGCCACCACCACTACCACACACACACACACTGAGCGAACGTAATAACACAGTGAAACCAGAATTAGATTCAGGGACTGCAAATTCTAAATGCGCATATAGCTGTGTCCATAATGGCATTTAACAAATGCCGGCAATGGTTACTTCTGGGTGAGAGGAAATCGCTCCTTTTATGTCTTACTTACAAAATGCGAAGTAGCTTTACAAAGTAAAACAGTAATTTTAGAGGAAATATTTGGTAATTGGATGTGTAAATAAATCATAATATGAGAAAGCAACAGCCAAGAGGAGAAAACTAAGGGGAAGCAACTAAAGAGCACACAGTGAGAAAAGGAGGAAATATCAATGATTCATTTACTTGGCAGCACCTGTTATGTGCCAGATACCGAGCCAGTTGTTGGAGACAAAGAAATGAAAAGAGAGAGTCACAGTGAACAAGGAGCTCAGAGATGGGTTGAGAGAGACAAACTGGGAAAGAAATGATCTCAACTGAGGATTATTTTTCATGGTAGATGAAAGTGCAGATGGCTATGGGTCAGCCTTGTTTCTGAATAATTAACTGGTACCTTCTTTCCCAGGCACTGCCCTAGTGATAATATATATATTTATTGAAATGGAGTACTCAGGCAACACTATCACGTGCTGCCTCTTGCTTCCACTCTTGTTTTCTTTTGGAGCCAGAAGCAAAGAGGCACAAGATTAGTGAAAACACAAGTGCTAGTGAAGTAAAGTGCAGTGGCTTAAATGGGAGCCCCTGGAAGTTATGCCCATGTCCTAATCCCCAAAACCTGGGGGAGGGGGGAGCAGACATAGCTCTTCAAAGACGTCATTCAGTTAAGGATCTGGAGGTGAAGGAATCATCCTGGATTATCTGGGTGGGTTCTAAATCCAAAGGGGGAGGAAGATTTGAGACAGACAGAAGAGGAGAAGGCAATGTGAAGACAGTGGCTATAAGCCAAGAATTCCAGAGGGTGTTGGCAGCTACCAGAAGTTGGGAAGGGACCTGGCAGGAATTCTCCCTCAGAGCCTCTGGAGGGAGAGTGGTCCTGCTGACACCTTGATTTGGGACTTCTGGCCTCCACAAGTGTGAGAGAAGACATTGCAGTTGTGTTAAGCTATCAGGTTTGTGGTAATCTGTTATAATAGTGGCTAGAAACTAATACAGGAAGAATGAAGGGCACTGGAGGGAAAAACTGGCTTTGGCTTTTGTTGTTGTTTTTGTTGTTATTTTCTATGTGTGGTACTGAAGGATCTTTTGTTGTTGTTTTTGCTTTTTCACAGAGGGTGATGGAGAACGTGGTGAGGAAGAGACTTTACTGATGAGAATCTAAAGTAAAGATTGTGGCAAAGAACAGCGTGTGCTAATGAGGGACATGTGCACCTACTGCCCAGCTAATAGTGGAGATCATATTTTTCATGCAGATTTACATTGTGGCCTTATTAATTTTTCTAGCAGTGATTAGTAGTGTGGGTGTCAAAGATAAAGAGATGATTAGAATGGATTACTTTGGCCATGTGGGACAAGAATGAAAAGAAAGCAAGTATGTTACTAATATTGGATACAATGAAGAGAATTAATTGAGAAAAGAGGAAAGAAGAAAAGGAGAAAATCTGAGCCTGGAGGCTTCAAGGAGGCTGCGGACAGAGGTGGTGTACTGGAATGTATGACGTAAGCGGCAGAGCAGGTTTGGAGGTGGACAGTTTCCCAGGGTGCTACTCTGAAGGCGAGTGGTGAAGTTGGGAGGGAGTGAAGGGTGTGGAAGTCAGGGGTTTATCAGTCAACTGTGTTCAGGAATCAAGATCATGCCATAATTAAGGCTTTGCTTTCTCATAATTAAATTTGTCTAGATGTTCACTAAGCATTGCACTGATTGCTCAGTGGAAAAGGAATAATATATTAATATAAATCCTGCTATATCTAAACAAAAACAAAAGTTTGTTTTATTCCTTGTGTGGAAGTTAGCTAACTAGCACCCACTTCTGTTATTCTCAAATAATTCTCAAATAATATTTTAATGACCTACGTGAAATTCCGGTTGGAGAACTAGGTATTGCACTACAAGTGTAGTCCCCAATCAGCAGCATGGAGATCACCTGGGGACTTGTTAGAGATGCAAATTATTAGGCTACATCCAAGACTTACTGAAGAAAAACTGGGGGTGGGACTCAGCAAGCTGTAGTTTAACCAGCTCACCATGTGATTGTCATGCAGTCCTGAGTTTGAGGACCACTGCTATAGAAGTTATTGGTACTAACTGATCTAGTGATTTTGATTTTTGACATCCATAAAAGTATTAAAGAGTTTCTACCAACCCCTAATATCCATCTCTCCCTTCAACATCTCTTTGACGGCATCCACAGCCACCATAACACTATTATTGTAGCATCCAGTTTCTCTTAACCATTATGGATTGAACTGTTTACCATAAGATAAATGGAGCAAGAGAGAGTACAGCAAAAGAAAAACAACACATTAAAGAACGCACTCAACTTGGAATATGCAAAATGCTCATTGGCTGAGAATGTTTGCCCTGCGGCCTGTTAATGCTCATGGGAATAGAAGATGCTAGACACTGCATGCAGTGCTTGCAGAGAGCATGTGCTGGAACTAGTCTACCGTGGAAGGGGAAATATATATGTGTGTAATGGGTGTGCAGTATACAGCGCAAGGTAACATATTTTAGTATAAACATATGTAAAAAGTATTTTGAATACAAAGAGCATTATGATGAGCCAGGGCTGGGAAGGTTGAGTTAAACAGGGTATGTATTCTGGAACATTTATTTCTGATGTGGAGGGGCGGTGGAGGGAGAGGGTGGTTTCTCTGAGATTTTCTAACATATATCTTAATGGCAAGGGCCAAATATTCAGGTTACATCTCTTTCTTAATTTTCAGTTTGAAATTTGGCCTTTTGAGTACTAGTATTATTTTATTAAAATGTTTCCTATTAACTATTCATTCTCTAAATCTAATACTGTGAACTCACTGGTTAAGAATAGAGTAACTTATTACAATTTGGAAAGGACTGTGTTGAAATTCTCACTTTTATTCTTTCTAAACATATTAGTTTTTAAGAGGAAATATTTAAGCGGCTCCAACAAATGCCCTTTTTTAGTTATTATAACAGCATGGGTCTGAGCATGCGCACACATACACACACACACACACACAAATTGTATTATATAGAGAGGTAAGCAGGATACCCTTCTATGTAAAACATGCCACTCCTGATAAACTAATTCATATTATGAATATATTAAAACTAGACTTTACTGTCAGCCTCTTTCTTTAAAGTATGATCTATCTAGATTATAATAAAACTACATTTCTTTTTTAAAAAACCATTAAACATTTAATTAGAATGCTTTCTCAATTCCAACCATTCCCCCTTGTTACTTGGTTATTATAACTAAAGATGTAATATCCATATTACACCATTCCTTCTAATAGAAACCTAGGAAAAACTTTTTAGTTTTTTAATTTGGTGCTTTTCCCACCTTCATATATGCCTTTTACTTTGCCAATATTTTCTTAAAACTTCCTTCCCTGGAACCATAACATTCCCTTGTTTATTAACCTTTCTTTTTCTGTTAAATTCTTGAAAAATAACCTTTACTCTTATGTCTGGGAGGAATCTGAGTATATAAAATTCAAGTCATAAGGTTTATTGTATTCACTCAGTCAGAAATGAGATACTGATTTATACTGACTACTTAAAAATGTGAATACAAGCAAATTGTATGTATTTAGGGTTTTTTTTGGGGTGTGTTGGGGGGGTGGCAAGGGAATGGAAGGGAAAGGAAGGGAAGGGAAAAGATCTAGTATTTCTGATTTTTTATATTGCCTAAGTAGATAAAACAAATATTTCAAAAGATCATATAAAAGAAGTAAGAATTTTTTATTCCCTGGGCAAACTATGTGTTGGCTCAAATTCAGTCTATTATAATGAAATAATAAATCACACAGTAAAACACAGAGTGAACTTTCAGGATGTTATTCACTTCAGGTGGTCCTAGGCCCATTGCAAACTCTTCCACAAGAGATGAGCCAGAAGACACTTGGCATTTTCTGTATGAACACATTCTGTGCTGTGCTGTGCTCTCCCCAGAATAAATTTACCCAACTGAACATCAGCGTGGTGCAAAACTTCTTTCTGAACAAGCCAATTTGCAAATCTGCAACCAGGAAGAATAAAAATAACCCCTTCTCTCAAATGTGTTAATCTGTTTTACTGAGGACTTTGTTTTCTAAAGGGATGTATTTAAATATGCTTGAAATTGTTAGCACTCTGGGGGAATACTTGCTCTAAGCAACTTGAGGCAACCATTATTAGACTGAAGCCTCTCTCTGGGTTCAGTATATGGACCACAAACTGGTAGAGAGCTGAGCTCTCTGAGGAGGGACGCCAGTGCCCCTCCATCACGTCCCTTAAACTGGTGGGGGAGATTTCGGCTCTTCAGCAGTTTCACTTCCTGACCAGCTTTTCCCAAGATAAAACTGAGCTAGCACCATATGTTTCAAGAACACAAAAACAGCATCTGAATTATTACAGCATGGTGTACTCTGGCCCAGGAAATTCAAGCCACTTAGGCATTGCAATCATAGTAGCAGGCAGAATTTGAGAAAGTGGTGAACATGATTTCATAATCCTTTGTCAGACGACACTTGCCTACAAAGAGAAGAAATCCTTGGGAATTTCCCTGAGGCAGGAACAAATGTTGCCTGTTGCCTTCAGTTATTTTGGAATCTTAATTCTGACTGAATGACCAGTTCTTGGACAATGTTGCTTCCATAAGCATGTCTGTGATGTAGGGAGGGCAGTATTTTCCTTCAAGTGTTTTTTTATTCTAAAACCACAGAGTGGCTATAATTGTCAACTACTGTGTGAAGTGCTGGGCATATAGAGATGTTTAAGATAGAGTACTTGACCTCAGAGAGTTCTAATAAGATACATAGACACACCATCAAAAAACTGCAAAATTGTTTGCAGGTATAGTTACAGAAATAAGAGTTTGACAGGATCACAAAGGAGGAACATCCAACCCACTCTAGATGTTTCATTAAAGGATACCTGAAAGAAAACTGACTTCAATCTTATACATGGTATATTAGTTAATAAAGTGAAGAATGGGCAAATGGATGGAAATTCTTAGGAGAGGGTGCAGTATAAACAGAGGCACAGAAGTAAAAAAAACAAAAAGCATGACAATATGGGATCAGATTTTTGTTTGCTTTTGCATAAAATTTTCAGGAAGGAATGGTAAAAGTAATTCAGAATATACAGGTAAGAGACAGCTAATAGCCTTCCATTTGCTTATTCCTCCATTCATTCAGGCACTCAATGTGGTAGATTAAAAATGGCCACATGTGCTTCTACACTCCTTTTCTCAAGAGGTAGAATCTCCTCCCCTTGAATCTGGGATAGCGCTTACTCTTATGTGATCAATAAAATGGTGTGTGTGTGATCTTTTGGGACTTCCCAGTCTGTGTCTTAAGAACTCTCAACCTGGGTCTCTTAGAATTCTTGCTCTTGGAATCTGACCACCGTGCTGTGAGAAAGCCCACCGAGCCCTATAGAGAGAAGAAGCAAGGCTCCTCACTATCTACATTGCTTGAGCTCCCAGCCTACAGCCAACACCAACTTGCCAGCCATGTGAATGGCCCAACTTCGGAGTAATCCCTGAGCCCCAGGTGAGGTGTCCCAGCTAATGTTGCACGGAGCTGAGATGAGCCTTCCCCATTGAGCCCTGTCCAGATTATAATGTGTGAGTGAAATAAATTAAGTTTTAAGTCACTGAGCTTTGGGGTTATTTGTTATGCAGCAATGTAATTAACTGGAACCACCAATAAGTATTTATAGAGTGCTTACCCTATGCTCACAATCTTACATTATGGAGGGTAGACTTTAATCCTAAGGCAAATATACCAAATAGAATTCAACTGTAGAGCTATCTCCTGTGCAATAGTAATGGCTGGCTGTGTTGAGTTCGATTCTAGGCTTAACATGAAAATCATGCAGTGATCAATTAGTGATGAGTATCAGAAGGAGGCAAAATGATTGTGGTAACATATGTGCTTATAATTTGCCAAATTTGCTGAAGTAAATAATAAGCTTATGACAGTTGTTTTTTTTTTTTAATAACTTATTTTGGCGGCTGAATTTAGGATGGGAAAGGGAAGCAAAACTAGTGTGAGTGCAGCCATCCAAGAAGCTATTACAGTGTTTCAGGACAGAGAAAGGGAGGGTCAGAACTAGGACACCAGGTTAGAATAGAGAGGAAACAAATTTGATGAAGAGGATGGTGTTGAGTGTTAGGCCTACATTTCTTTAGCAGGTGGCTGGGTGGTTAGTTGTGACACTATGTGAAACAGAGGCTCAGTCAGCCAGATGGCAGATGGCAGGGAAGAATATGATTATACAGTTTGGGATATTTTGATTCCCAGGGTTTAGGGACATATAGCTGTCATCTAAGTGTCAGATGACATAACCAAGTCTGTAATGCAGGAAGAGGTTCTGTTTAAAGATGTAGAATGGTTTATCATAACCTATGAATGAAGGAGTTCCACCAGGTAGAGTCAGTGGATGGATATGTGGAAAAAATATCAAGACCTGGTAAATGCTAACACTTATAGGAAAAATTAGAAGAAATAAAACCCACAACTTAAATAGAGAAAGAATGGTAAAGAAGTTCAGTAGAAGCAGGAAGGTATGGTGTCATAGAAACCATGAATATATGGATTTTTATAGAGTGAGTAAACAACACTGTCAGATGCTACAAAATAGTCTCATTAGAAAGGACTGACAAATGTTCATTGATTTGACAATTAAGAAGTCATTAATGACTTTAACAAGAACACTTTTAATTAAGTGGTATGTCAGTTTGTTTTGCTGCAAACTAATTTCCTTCCAAATTTAGTAGAATAAAAAAACAACCAGTTATTTAGCTTACAAATCCATAGGTCAGCAATCTGGGCTGAGTTCAGCTAAGTGGTTCTTCTAGTCTGGGCCAGATTTGGCTGATCTCAGTGGATCTCAGGTGACATTGCTCATGGATCTTGTGGTCAGCTAGTAGATGAGCTACCTACCTGGAGCGATTAGGGCATCTTTTCACATCATTTCAAATTCTCTAACTGCCCATTATTGATTTGTTTATGTGACATTCATGGGGCTCCAAAAAGTAAATGTGGACGTGCCCAAAAACTCTTGAAACCCTATCTCAGAGCACTTGAAACATACTTTCTGTAACACCGTACCAACCAAAGTAAGATACAAGGCAGCCCAGATTAAAGGGCTGGAGAAAGAGAACCACCACTGGAGGAGACGCAATGAATTGTACCACTGTTGCAATGTACCACAGAACCAGCAAATGGTTCTTGGAATTCTGGTTACCTGTCTTACCTGTCCTTTATGGAAGAAAACGGCCTTCAGTAGTTATTTGAGCATGGGTTGTATACCATGTTTGAGCAAAAGGACACGAAACATGGCTACTACTGCCCTTTAAGTCCACAGGACTGTAAAGCGAACACTTCCCTTCCCCCTTGCAGAAGGCAGCAGAGGAAGCATTGCCCTTAGCAGAAAGCTAGGCTTTTATTTACAGCCTCATTTGACTTAATACCCTTACCTTTAAAATACATGTTCAGAAGACTTCCTGTTTCTAAAAATGGGAGGGCTAAATTATTGGGATATTCCCCTCTTGAAAACAACTAAAAAAGCTGGATAAAATATTCCAAAGCATCAAACAGACAACAAGGCAACAAGGAGTTAACAGGCCCAAAGGGAAGGAATAATGTAAACACAAAGATTTATGCCAGAGAGAAACTGATTTTGCCCTGAAGGTATCTGAATTCCTAAAAGAGGCCTTCTGAAAAGGGGAAGCAAAATCAAAGCCCCAGATTCGCCTAACCTGGGAAGTCTATTAGGAATCCTTGACTCCTTTGTAAACAAGATCTGAAAGAGTTTTCCCTCAGGGTAAGGGTGAACCAGAAGTGGCAGAGCCTGTGTAGAATTACAGACCTGCATTGACTTGTCTGTAACGAACCTTGAAGCTGATACATCAATGGGCATTCTCTTTGAAAAATTGTCAAATTAGTTCTAAAAACAGTAAAAACAGTTTTTCAAATAGTATTCATTGCATCTTGAATGGTAACAAGGTGCATATGCAAGCTAGACGCTATGAGGGAGAACAAGAAGAAAAGGAAGAAGGGAAAACCAGAAATAGAGCAAAAGGCAAAGATTTTATGTACTAGAATAATCCAACTATGTGCTAATGATGTTTAAATAAATGAAAGAACAACTTGAAGATCTCTGCAAAGGGCAGAGAACTGTAAAAAGTGACATAGTAGCCTTGAAAAAAAAATTCAGGAAATAAAAAATACATAGTAAAAAATAAAAACCCAGTGAATGGGCTTATTAACAAAATACTAAGGACAGCTAAAGAGAGACTAAATATACATATGAATATAGATTTGAAAGAGTTATTGAGAGCTCAATCCAGAACCCAAAAGAGGACCATGCATGAGAGAGACCAGCAAGCATGGCAGACACTGTGACAAGGTATAGCAATGTGTAATCAGAGTTCCACTTGGAGAGAAGAGAAACTACGGGACAGAGGATACATCTGAAGAGAGAGTGGTTGAGAATTTTCCAGAACTGAAAGACACTGAATTGTAGATTCAAATAGTCCACAAATTCCATGCAGGAGAATCAAAAAAGAAACAGACCACCAAATACATTATATTGAAACTGCAGAAAAACACAGTAAAGAACAATCTTAAAAGAGGCCAGCTAGTGGGGGTTGGGTGGGATGGTAAGGAATGCTACCTTCAAAGGAACAAGAGTTAGATGGGCAGTTGACTTTTTAACAGCAACAAAGAGACAGCAGAAGAATAATCTCTTTAATGTGCTGAAAGAGAATGATTACAACCTAGAGAACATTTCATGAATGGTGGTGAAAAAAGACATTTTCAGACAAACCACAGGAGACGTCATCATGGCAGACTTCAAATGAAGAAATTCTAAAGGACATGCATAAGACAAAAGGAAAAGGATCCTAGGTTTGTCTAAGGTAAGAAGGAATAAAGAGCAAAGAAAAGTGAAACTATGTGGAAACAAGACCTGTTCTGGAATGGATGATCTCTAGTCAAGAGTTGGAAAATATTTTCTGGAAATAGATAGGAGAGCCCTTTTGCTGGCACCCCTGCTCAGCCATATCCTAAGTTAAGAATTCCATCTGTTTCCTTTTGGGCTTAAACTCAACTTGACCAAAGCTGAAATCTTATTTCCTCTCAAATCTGCTTTCCCCCTTGACTTTCCAATTTCAATTATGGCAAATTTAACTTTTCAAAACATTAGGCCTTGCAAGCATTATGGTCTCTTTTGTGAAAACTTTGCATTTGTGCGTTTGTAGTACAAAAATAGCCATATACCATAGGTAAAAGAAGAAAACCTGGCTGTGTACCAATAAAACCTTATTTACAGAAGCAGGTGGTGGGCTGCTTTTGGATGATGGGCCATAGTTAGCAGATCTCTATATTAAGTGAACTTCCAGCTCTATCAGGGAGCTCTTTTGGATCACCTGCATACTCAGAAGGAAGAAATAAAGGCTAAACAAGCTCACTCACCGCAGTTCTTTTATTGTCATAGGTTAGCATATGCAGATAAAAAGAGTTCCCATTGATTTGGCAATCCCTCTACAGTCACAAGACCTGGGCCACCTGAAGTCATCAAGAAAGCCTCACAGTACATGTATTCAACTTTTCTCAATGTAGGAAATACTCAACAACCAGGGGGCAACTAGAATGAGCTTTCAGCTACACAAATCTGACAATTCCATTTCCCTGTTTACATTTTTAGGGGTTTCTTTATTGGTCTGGTAATAAAGCCTTAATTCCTCACAGTAACTTGAGGGCCCTCTGGCTCTGGCCTCTGCCCTTCCTCTCTAGCAGCTTCTCTGACCTCATTTCCCAGCTCACAACCCACAGCATGGTCTCCTGAGTGCCCTGTGCTGGGCACTGCTGCTTTGTGATGGGTTACAGGTCTTTTTTTTTTTTATTATTCCTCTTTCTTTCTAGTTGACAAGTACCAGTCTTTCAAGACTCAGCCTAGGCAAGCTTCCTCCAGAAAGTGATGACACCCAGGTCAGCACACACAGCCCTTCTGGGCATTTCTCTGCTAATGTCTGCAGCACAGTTGAACACTCAGGATGTTCTTGTTTGCCTTTCTTCCACTTGAAACTGTCATTTCCTTGAGGATCTCTTATTTCTGTGTCCCAGCATGTTGCAGAATGGCAGTCAATTAAGCATGTGTAAGGTTGTGTGTGTGTGTGTGTGTGTGTGTGTGTGTGTGAATGAATTATTTGTTGAAGAAAAAAAAACAAAAAACAAAAAACGGTCATCTGTAGTTTAACATAGAATCAATCTAAATCAAAATTACCCACCCACTAATCAACTAATTCATAAATATCTATTGTGCATGATTATAAAGAGGTCAAATTAATCAAAATATTATTGTATGGTAATTATGGTGTTACTCTTTTAGCAATTTAACTGATCACTGGAGTAATTTAAGTTATCTATAATAATTAAATATGTTTTCAATTTGAATGAATTTGTGGAAATAATGGCAATGAGTAAAAAGAAAAAGGATTTTTTTTTTAACCAAGCCCATAATCTGAAGCAATTTAAATATTCTTATCAGATGACTAGTAATACGTGTATATTACAAATTCAGTACTGCTTAGGTTAGCAATTCTTTCAGTTAACTATTTCAACTTTTAATTTGAAACATAATACTAAAAAATTAGCATTTAGAGACTATATCTTGCTTAGATTATCATTATACTACCTAAATAACCTTTAATAAGCCTCCCATTGGACAAATAGCAATTTGTTTATGCCTGCCTGCATTTTTAGTGTGCTTCATTTGTTCATTGATTTAAAACCTGTAATAGAACTACTGGCGTGATGGTTTTTTGCCTTAATTCTTTTAAAAATAATTGACTTTAAAACAGTTCTACAATATTTTCCTTAATCTTTTTGTTAATAACAAATTTCCAACCAGGATGTGTTTATGAGATTACAGAATGATTTTCTTTTATTGCTTATTTCAGTAATGCCTAACATTTTCATGTAATATGGAGTTAATTTAATATTGACTAGTGTGAAATGAAATCATTTGGTGTTCATTTGAATGTCACATATATTTTCTTAAATGTTTCATTATAATTTAACAATATTTAATAGGCATTAAAAACAAACTGTTACCTTCATAGCTGTTCTTAGTGCCATTAGCATTTTGTGCTTAAGTCTCTGAATTTCAATGGTGAGTCTGACTGTCTCCAGCCTTTCTGGGGTGGAAGAGGGTACAAAAGTTTTCTTAAGTGCACATAAGGAAATTAAAATAAAAAGACCCTAAAATTAGTTCTGTTTACCCCCTCATATTTAAGAAGATGAGGCTGATGCTTATAAAATAATATATTGAGAGAATTTATTTTTTAAAAAATCTGGCTGAAAAAGTTTCCTCTTGAGTAAATACTTTCAAAGATGGATAGGACATTAAGTCACTGTCCCATACTGGTTTAATTCGTTTATCTAATTGGTTATCAAGGAGGAAAGCCCTGAAATAATAGATAAGGAAATAAGTGAGATTTTTATCTGGGCCTCATAATAAAAAAAAAAAAAAAATCATGAAGTTTAAATATGGAATGTTGACAAGATTGTTAGTATATTTTTAAATCCAAAATCATTTGAAATTAAGGGATATCCAAGAAGGGATATAGGGGGCTAAAAAGTAGTTTGTTAGTTTGATTTCCTAGTTTACCAGTGTAGTCAGGTGCCATGTATATGGCTCAAGTAAGACCAGGATTATTTGTGTCCCACCTTGAAGTTCATATTGAATGTGTTATGCTCCAATCAAAAATTGCATAGTCCTTTTATTTTTCATTATTGAATCGAAATGATTCTTATCATCCTCATTGTTTAGTGAATAGATTATCTTATTTTGATTATGCAGAGTTATATATTAGAAGATTTTGTTAGAGTTAACTTTAGGAGGCAGCAATTACTTAAAATCATATTTGGCCTATTCCATTGTACAGGTATGTGCTTAGTAAGTGCTTAAATGGAAATAATCAAGGAGTTGGTGATAACTTAAGAAATGATGACAGTGATACTGGTGGTTACCCCAAAGACTTAGCTATGAATGTCTGAGATAAAATTGAGCATACACATAAATGAAAATGCTAAAGTTGGCAAATATATTGAAAAATGAAGACTCTTATTTGCTGCTATTGGGAGTATACAATGTACAACCACTTCAGAGAGCAATTTAGCACTGTGATAGAAAAGCCTAACATTTTTATAATCTATATGAAGAAATAAATATCCTTTATAAAATTCTCCCATATGGGCACACAAAGACATGCACAAGGACAAAGCTGTTCATTGCTTCATTATTTATAATAACAAAATTCTCAAAACCTATTATACATCCATGAGAACATGGAATAATACACTGTGGTAGAGTTATCTCTACCAATATAGATAATTCTCAAAAACAAAATATTGAGTACAAGCAAGTTGTACAATGCTACATATAGTATAATAATATTTAAATAAAAGTAAAAAAAAAAAAACTGCAATGAATACTGCATTGTTATTGATACATGACTATGTAATGAAAGTATAGAATCCCTAGACAGAAATTATTATAGTTTTAATATACTCAGGGACAGTACCTGTAGATTTTGGCACAGTCTCTGACCCAACCTTCTACAGTCACCAATAAGGCCCTGGGAGTTCTTCAGTCATTAAAATAGCATCCCTTCATGTGCAATGAATTCCTAACAGTGGTTACAGCTAGGAGGGAGTTTAGGGAATGGTATGGGGGATTGGTAGAAAAGGGACTTTGTACTTGTTTAATTTCTTAAGACATTATGACAGAATTATTCCCTGGTATTAAGGCTTAATGAAACTGGATGTTAATTTAATACTTTATTCTTGCATGTATGCCTGAAATATTTCACAGTGAGATATAAACCTCAACCTCAACAACAACAAACACCACCAAGGCTTTAAGGGAAGAAATGGAGTTAGGGAAGATAACTGCAGGGTCAGTTCACAAACACATACTGAGGTCTGGGTGGGGTGAATGGAAACTTGTGTTGGACAATTCACAACAGCACCTCTCCTTAATTGCTCCCTGCACTGTATTTGGAACCCAAATTATCAAAGTACCCTGGAACCTGAAAGGTAAGATTACATTTGAGAAATGGTGGACTAAATTGTACTTGTTGGAATTTTAAATTGAGTCACTCTCCCTAAATAGTATGGATTCAACTACTCTGCCTAATGTGGATAGAAATAGAATTTTAACAAAAGAGCAGGTGTTTTCTGCATTACAGATTACAGGGAAGTTGCCTAACAGGAAAAATCCTTCACCATTGCTTTATGACTCTTTTCACTGCAGTAAAATGGGCAGAACTAGTAAGCCTCAAATGTTTTTAAAACTGCTAAGATTATTAGAGATTCGAGAGAGATTTAGAATCCCTAATTACGTTTTAGATTACAGACTGCAGCTGACATACATGAAAAAAATACATATTTTCAAAAAAATACATTTTGACAAAACCTCTACGGGTAATTTTTTTTCTTTTGGGATTAAAAAATAATCACATGATTCTGGACTGAGTTCCAAACCCAAAGAGTAAATCAATCTTCAAAGTTCTTAATCTGGACCTCCCACCTGATCACTCTGCCTACTAATTGTATCCTTAGTAAAGGGCCATTTGGAAATTTTGGCTTCTCCTGCAGACTGCCAAGTATGAAGAACTGCTTTGCTTTCACTTCTAAACAACTAAGAGAAAGGACTTGTGAGTTAGATTATGTTATTTTATGTAAACCACCAGCATGAATGACAGACATTGCTATCAAAGGAAACCCTTAATACAAATTTGTGTAAAGGTCCTCTTCCCACTGTGTGCTTCTGAAAATATGATCTGTACTCAGGGCTTCATTTACGCCTTTATAATCTATAGCCAATGACCCATATGTATCTTATCTGCTTCCCATATCTCTCCTCTGTGGGACTGAGGCATCTTTTCAAATGATTACCTGACATTCATCTTGGATAGTCCAAAGGCATTTCAAGCTCAGTGGGTTCAAAATGTAAATCTTCCAACCCAAAGAAGAGATTTAGTTCTCGCAAACTCATTGAAAAGCAGCATTATTCAACTGGTTGCTCAGGTCAAATATATAGGCGTTACACACAAGCTTCTCTTTGAAATCCTGTTGATTTCACCTCTCAAATAGTAAATAAGTAACCCCTCCCCATTTTTGAATTCTGTTGCTTCTCCTCCTACATAGTTAATATAAAGCTGTTCTCCATCTCCACTACCCCACCCAAGCCCACAGTGCCACCATCTTTCTTACTTGGACAACTTCCATTCACCTCCTAAATGGTCTACCAGTATCCCCTCTTGCTTCCTACCTATCTGTAGCCATTTTATATGTTCTAGTTATCTCTAGGATAATTTCAACATAAAGTGACTTCCTTTAGAAGGTAAATTCTGTGAAGTCAGGGACCTTGCTTCTTTGTACTCAGATTTGTATCCGCAGAAACTTTCAATTGCATTATATTGCAAATCCTTCCTCATATGTCTTAAGTTCTAGGAAATAATTTTACATGTATGGTTATGCAATTTTTTTCAACATTAGCAACATCTTTGGAATAACCTTACAGCTTTCCAAGGTATCTATTTTGTAAAGTCAGACAGTACATATTAAGATGATTTTTCTGCTCTGTGTGGTTTAAAAAATTATTTGTCTTGAGACTTAAAAGCACCAACTTTCTCCCCAGTCTTTACAGAGATATTTCTAAAGTAGCAAAAGGCACTGACTTGATTTTGATCACTTTTCCTTGACTTTGCCTATTTTGTAGCAAAGGAGCACCAAAGAAAATGAAAAGGCTGCAACTACACGTGGGGTACCTCTTGTGTGCTGAGTTCTTCACATATTACTTTTCATTTAATTTGAACATTATCTGGTTTGTTGAATACATTTTTGAGTCACCTCTACTTCACAGAAGAAACTGATGTTACAAGAGATTCAATAATTTCCCAAGGTCTCACAGCAGGTTAAAAGATCTAGCACTCCAGTTTAAGTCCCTGATTCCAAAATTTCTGCCCCTCCTTTAGGTTGTGCTCTCTCAAATTGGAGATGGCCCAGATTTATTCATTACCAGGATTATTCAGTGCCCAGATTGTAAACTGAATGAGGTTGACTTCAACTCTAAAATCCAGAAGGAACTTCCCTCCAACATCTTGTTTTATTGTCAGGTGGGTTTGAAGAAGAGGTTTTCTCCCTCCAAAGTCAAGATCTAATATGGTGATTCTCTACCATAGCTGTACATGAAAATGCCCAGGGAAATTTTAAAGTCACAATTTCTAAGGGTAGAATTCAGGATTCAGCATTTTTATAGCTTTTCAGGGGATTCCAATATGCTGCTAAGTTCAGAAAGCAGAGCTCAAATGTCTTCTTGGGAATGAATCACTATATCTATAAATTTAATGTGCAAGTGGATTTTACATTTTGGACAATAATTATTCTTTAATGTGGAAGGCAGAATCAGGAAGATTACAGTTTCTATTAAAATCTATACAAATATATAAATATATATAATTTGAATTTCTATTTAATATGTTTCATGTCTATTCATTATTCATAAATCCCTGCACCCCCCACCACCAGTTTACATAGGAAATTTTAGACACGTTAAAGGCTGTTCATAGTACGCCTTTTTGCTATTGAGTTATTCACACATTCCCTCTAAGGTGTGTTGTGTGTATACATTTAAGCAAAGTGTTAATTCAATAAGAGCACCAGAATGCAATTTTCTGAAAAGAGGCGATTCATAATAGGCTAACAAAGAAGGCAGACTAGTAGCTAGTCAGTGCAACAACGTTGAATGTACTACACACTGCTGTTTCAAGGGCACAGGTGAATTTCAAGCTACTCGACTCACATCTACACATAGCCCAAATCACTCAAGGCAACAGAGGAAAGAATGGCTTCTATGAATAAAATATAAGCCCAGATTGTTTCTTTTAAGAAAAAAGACATGTCTATGCTAAATCGTAAAAACTGTTTCCGGGACTGTTCCCTATAGCGATGGTACTTGTCTGATTGGCTTAGTCTGATTGTCATACTCTTCAGTGGGGCTCTCAGTCAGATAACTATCAGTTGATAAATGTGCTTTAAAAAAAGAAGTCTGAGAAAGAAGGCATGAATGTGCATTTATACCATTTCCAATCTTTGAATCACTTCTGTCCTTTTTTCAACCTATTGCTAAATTCTACATTTTTCTCTGTCCTCCATATTCCCTCCACCTTCCCTTTTTCTTCCAGATCCACTGTTGTTACCTCAACTTTGGGCTGATGGACTCTCATGTGCACAACCAGACAATCACTCCTTGCTGTTCTGGTTCTTTCTAGCACTTCAGTCTCTGGTCGTGTCTTGGTGTCACTGCCAATGACATCAAACAGTTTGACCAAGTTATCCTCTATCCATTTGAGAAAAGGCGAACGGAAACTTTGGGGGATTCCTAGATTACGGGCCAGGGATCATCTTTCCTCCTCAAAGTCTAAATGGTGTAAACCAAAGTGATCAGGCCTGACCCACCAAGCTTCCCATAAAAGCCTCAAGCTCCTCCACCCCCGCTGCTTTTGGAACTGCTTATCTTAACACATAACTGGGCTCTCACAGCATGGGAGGATGAGCAGGATGAAGATGGAAGGAACAAGGAATACAGATCCCAGAGGATGAGAACAGTAGTTAAGGATGAAGAATGAGGGAAATGAAGGGAAAAGAAAGCAAGGTTAAAAAAATAAAAAAGAATTCTCTGCTGCTGACTTTTTGAAGAGCAAGGACATTTATGAAGTCCTAAGACAAGTGTTTAATTGGCAAGCAGACAATTGCATAAACATTGATTCATTAATTTCTATTTAAAAAGAGAATATTGACATTTAATTGCAAAGTGAGAAAAGTAACCCTTCATCCTTTATAAATATTAATTTTCAAAATACTTAGGAAATTGTTGGCATTGATTTGGCAGATTTGTTTTTTACCCTCTGGGAAAGTTCATGCCTGAATCCAACTAAACATTTTTATAAGGTGAAGACTAACTACACTGATAAATTAATTTGAGAAAATTCTAAGTGATTTAATGTGTTTTTTTCTTTAAAACTGAGGAAGGCAAAAGAGAAGCATCCAGTAAGTATCAACAATTGTGAATTCAAAACACATTCAATTAACAAATTAGTATTTCCAGTCTTATCATTATACTTATTGTTTCTGGAGTAAGTTAACCCATATGTTGTAATAGTTGTATAATGTTACCTATTTGATAGTCAATACAGTGGTAATTGGTGGGTTAGCATAATAAATGCATACAATCAATGATTGTTAACATTACTTTATTCTATTATTAGAATTCAGGGGCAAAACATCAGCATGATGTTTTATTGAAATTTTTCATATCTGACTTAGCTTATATATAATTTAACATGGTAGTAAATAATCTATGGCCCTCTGAAAAGAGTATACCTGAGTACCGTTTAATAATTCTTGGCCAGGTATTTGGTCTGAAAATTGACCAAAAAGTGTCATGTGATCTAGTTCTCATTAGTTTAGTTTAAAAATTACAAGACAGTGATGTGAGTAAATGAGTGAAATATAGATAGAATTTGCTTCTGTTTGTTCTATAAGGACCCCATTAAGAAATAAAGACTAACATTTGCAAAGCTGACAAACATAGTCCTAAACACAAAGAGATGCGTAAATCTATATCACCTCTTATGACCATGCACTGTATTTCTCATTATACTTCTGTGAGCCTGTGGGGTTTCATTGTGTTTGTTATAGAGCATCCACATTTTAACCTAATATATTGTGATGATAAAAGTCTACCTACCAGGGTATTAAGCTCAAATATGTACCCTACATAACTATATAGCCTAGGTTTGTTAAAAAATACTGGACTGAATGTTTGCAAGGAAGGGGTTTAACAAGTTGGAACTTGGATGCCTATTTTGTGCTAAATATTTTATACAATTTTTCATTAGATTCTCAAAAGAACCATATTAGTTTAGTGTGATTGTTATGTTCTCTTACCAAATGAGAAAAAAGAAAAGATTCTTAAGGAGGTTAAGTAATATGCCTGAATGCACCAGCATGTAACTTAAGAGGCAACAACTGGAACTTGGATTTCTTTTGACATGTAGTCTAATGTCAAAGCTTGGATACCTAACCACTCTGCTAAACTGAGCAGATGCTGAATTGATATATTTCCAATAAAAGCCAATAAATGATGATCCTTTACCTAGTCTTTGCAAGGGTAGTGAGGGTAAAACTGTGATTTCTGTAAGGAAATTATTGAAGAGTCTGGAGGATACCCACTACTATCTTCACAGAGTCCCACATTTCCCGCACCTGGGTGGAAACCTTGTTTTAAACATCCATTAATTTCTGAGGTAGTTTATTTTCTTTAGGTTCAGATACCCAATGTTTAACCACAAAATAAGAATGCTACTACTATAGTCCCTTATCTTGCTAAATTTTTGAGAAATGTAATAAGAATCTTTTAGGATTGTTATTTTTTCCTTTATTCATCTTCATATTTCTAGTGGCTAAAACACTGAGCAGCCATATCCAATAATTATCTGATGAGGAAATCATAGATATTAGGAACAGGTGGCCAATTCAGAATCAATTTTGTTAGTGCATATGTTATTCAGTTTAACTCTACCAACATCTTGTTGTTATCACTTGCCGTAAGTTGAATGTAATTTTTAATTTTCAAAATTTGCCAAGCATTACAATTATACCAATTGTGCCATCTAATAGACCCCAAAGACCACATAAGTTCTCAGAGGCATGCTTCTAATTTGATAATTAGGTTGTTCAAATAACTGCATTAGTCTCCTTTATATTTTTATTTGTATTTTTCCTCATATTTTGCATATCTTTGACTACAACCTCTAGCAATGAAGCAATTTTTTTAAATATAGAGGTATAAATGGGTGTATCAGTATTATAAAGTATGTACACATACAGGCATGGGTGTGACAAAAATTGCAACTGGTAAATTTTTTAATGTATTCAATCTTTACATGCATATAACCGGTAACATGATAGACACATGAGACATTTATATTTGCAAACTAATGAATCTTCATGATATCTTTTATAGAATACTATTTCAGTTTGTTTCATAATGTTTACAGTATATATTTAATGTTTATTTTAGGCAACAACATGCAACTTGCCAAGTCACACAATTTAGAATGATGGTAGATCTAAATGCTTTGTTGTTTATTAACGTATACTGCAATTAAGTATTATTCTCATTCAGATACTTTGAAGATGACAGGCAATACCTGTTCAAATTTCAGGTTAACATGGCTTAAGATTAAACAGTTTATCCCCTAACACTCTCAGATAAACTAATTTGATTAATGTACAATGCTTCTTATTTTCCTTTTGGTGCTATGTTTTAAGAAAACCAGGTATAACAAAAAGATGTAATTAATTAGAAAGTATACTGGAGATTAAATCAAAGAGGTAGAATGAGTATGAAGTTCTAATCTGCTAATTTTCAAAATCCAATAAAATGAGAAAAAGTGTACAAAGTGGGGTGGAGGAAAGGAAGAGCGAAAAGAGGAGGGAAGGAAAGAGACAGAGGCACAACTGGAAAATTAGCACTGGAAAACTGAGAAGAGTGCAATCAGTGAACAAAATTTTTGAGGAATCCCTGAAATTTAAAAAGAAGATTAAAAATAACTCTGAAGAAAATTAAATGAACAAAAGAAACCAGAGCCCAAAATTTTTGTGGTATAAGATACTCTGCTCAGGTTGTAGCAGACAAAAAGACTTCCACCGTCAGTCAATGGTTACTAAGCATGGGAGAGGCCACTGGGTTATTCATCAGCATAACTACTGGAGAAGATGGGCCATTCCTCCCTCATTGCTTCCCATTTTATAATCACAGGTGTCATTAAAGATAGTTTGCTTTAAATTTTTAAAATTTCCAATTGAAATAAGATAATTAGAAAACTCAATTGATGGGTTAAATGGATGCAGCTATAAGGAAGCTAGTGAGCTCAAACTTGGATTTTTTTTTTCCTGGAATTCAGTAAGGAAATGTGTAACATAGTTATATACAATTATCTAGGCATGTTGCAAAAATATCAGCAATATTAAATTAAACCACAGAGAATGACAACATGGGAGTAACTGGTAGAGGTGGGGCAAGTAGGTTACCAGGAGGGCAAACATATTTCATAGCTGTTTTCTAAACAGATACACTTATTGAAATTATCTTTCAAAAATTATTGTATAAACATTTATGCTAAACATTTATAGGTAACTTTTGGACATACGATTTATAATGCTTCAAATTAGAAAAATAATAGAAAAGAGAAAAAGTCTGGAAAATAAACTAAAAGAAAGCCAAAGTAGAGAGGAAGTATAAAATCAGACACCGGGAAGAACTCTACTAATGACCACTTCTGCAGCATCTATTTACCTTCTCAGACCTCTGCCCCTCACTCAGTCACCTCAGTGATGAACAGCCCTGAGGGGACTCTGACTTCTGCAGGTGTGACTTCACAGCACCTCAGTGTTGGGTCATGTGCTTCACTCAGACATCCTGGGCCCAGTGCTTTGCCATCCACATACATGGGAAGCAAAGGATCCTTGTTCAGTGCCTGTCTATGTGCAACCAGAATGGGAGTAGGGTGGGGTGGGGGGTTAAAATGTTAGCAATGGAAGTAATGTCCTCAGGCATTACTGTTCTGAGACACAGTTAGGACAGCTTCTGAGAAAATGGTGTTGGAGATCAGTACCAGGCTTCCTTTGTGGTGGCCAGCTTGATAATATGTTTGCTGTGGGTTCTCTCTTCTTCACTGCTCTGCTGCAACTGAACTCAGAACTTCTCCCTGGGACCATATTCTCTATATAGTAGAAGCCCATGAACCTTTGCCTCAGGCTCTGCTTTCTAGGAAACCCAACCTATGAAGCATGAACTATGTTACTAGGCACAGTAAGAGTTAATAAGCTACATTTCTTTATTATAAAACACAGGCCCTAATATTAGGCAAAAAGGAAAGAAGGGAGGAAGGGGGGAAGGGAGGAAGGAAGAAAGAAGTTCAGTTAACCCAATCCAGTTATACACTGTATGGAAGCAAGCACTAACAATATAGCATGAAGTATGATAATAAAATGATAGGAAAAGTACACTGGGAAAATTTTATCAAAAAAGCATGCATTGCACCAGCCAATTATAATGTCAGAAAACAAAATGATGAATGGGTAAAGTTAAAAATATTTCAGGCTTCCGGAAGATGGTGGTTAGGAAAGACAGGGCAAAAAAATATCTCCATGAAAAATACTGGATAAAAGACAGAAAGTGACCCAGAACACCAGTTCTAGTGATGCACCAGCTGGACAAGGTCAGCTAAATCCACAGGGACTGTACACTTGGTGAAACCGGGAGTCCGCATTCTGAAATGAGTGAGTGAGCCTGCTGAATAACCAGCAACCACGCTGAAGTCTGGGGAAGCTGTGGGTTGGCATTTGGAGTCAGGCTAGTTTTAAAAACCCAAAAGCAGCTGCAGATACAGCAGCAAGAACCACACAGTGAAACGCAGCAGAAATGGCATCCCCACAACCTGTGGGCATGCCTCAATATCTGGCAAGGATAATAGCCTTTCATGCACCCACTGCTAATTGTCTCAGAGCAAGGAAGGCAGAGGTTAGCCAAAAGGCTAAAATAACCATGCCCCTTAGAGCCATCTTCCCAGCAGGCTGGGAACGCTCCTGCCCGGCGCCACCACCGCAGCCCAGAGCTGAGCCGAAAAAACCAGTGTGACAGGAAGTGTTTCTAGCAACACATGCACACACACCCAATATCTGGCATGGACAATAGCCTTTTGCACACCCACAGATAATTGTCCTGGAGCTGGGAAGGTGGAGCTGTGCGAAAAGGGGGAAATTAACAAGCCCCATAGAGCCATCCTTTCTGCAGGCTGAGAATGACCCTAAACGGCCCTGCAGCCCAGAACTTCCCTTGGGGGATGGTGCTCACTTGTGATGTGGCCATCTTCCCTCAGCAGAGGCCCTAGGAGGGCATGGCTTGGAAGACGGACCCATTCGGAGGTCCCAGGGACCATACACCAGTACCAAGGACTTGTGGGTCAGTGGCAGAGACAAACTGTGGCATGATTGAACTGAAGGTTTAGACTCTTGCAGTAGCTTTAAATCTCCAGGAACACCTGGGATTTTTGATTATTAAAGCCGCCCTCCCTCCCTAACAGCTCTGACACATGTCCCACATTCAGGACTGGCAGCACCAAATACACATGCAAACTTGGTGCACTAATTGGACCCCTACAAGATTAAGAACCCCACTCACCACAAAGACAAAGATGGGGGGAACTGGCTTGAGGGGAATAGGTGGCTCACAGATGCCACATGCTGGTTAGTTAGAGAAAGTGTATTCCACCAAGCTGTAGATTTCACAAATTAGAGCTATGGGTTTGAATCAGCCTACATATCCTAAAAGAAACCTATCAAGTTAAGCAAATGCCAAGAGCCCAAAAACAACAGAAAATTTTAAAGCATATGAAAGCACCAGATGATATGGATAACCCAAATCCAAACAACCAAATCAAAAGATCAGAGGAGACACAGTACTTGGAGCAATTAATCAAAGAAATAAAGACAAACAACGAGAGCATGGCACAGGATGTAAAGGACATTAAAAAGACCCTAGAAGAGCATAAAGAAGAAATTGCAATAGTAAATAAAAAAATAGATGATCTTATGGAAATAAAAGTAACTCTCAACCAAACTAAAAAGATTCTAGATACTGATAGTACAAGACTAGAGGAAGCAGAATAGCGAATCAGCAACCTCAAGGATGACATAATGGAAAATGAAAGAACAAAAGAAAGAATGGGGAAAAAATAAAAAACATCAAAATGGACCTCAGGGATATGATAGATAAAATAAAATGTCCAAATATAAGACTCATTGGTGTTCCAGAAGGGGAAGAGAAGAGTAAACGTCTAGGAAGTGTATTCAAAGAAATTCTTGGCGAAAACTTCCCAAAACTTCTAAACAACATACACAAATCATAAATGCCCAGCAAACTCCAAATAGAATAAATCCAAATAAACCCACTCTGAGACATATTCTGATCAGACTGCCAAATGCTGAAGAGAAGGGGCAAGTTCTGAAAGCAGCCAGAGAAAAGCAATTCGCCACTTACAAAGGAAACAGCATAAGACTAAGTAGTGACTACTCAGCAGCCACCATGGAGGCGAGAAGGCAGTGGCATGACACATTTAAAACTCTGAGAGAGAGAAATTGCCAACCAAGAATTCTTTATCCAGCAAAACTCTCCTTCAAATTTGAGGGAGAGCTTAAATTTTTCACAGACAAACAAATGCTGAGAGAATTTGCCAATAAAAGACCTGCCCTACTTGAGATACTAAAGAGAGCCCTACCAACAGAAAAACAAAGAAAGGAGAGAGAGAGATGGAGAAAGGTTCAGTACTAAAGAGATTCAGTATGGGTATGTTAAAGGACATTAAGAGAGAGAGGGTAAAAATATGTCTGACAGACAAAAACCAAAGGATAGGATGGCTGATTCAAGAAATGCCTTCACAGTAATAACATTGAGTGTAAATGGATTAAACACCCCAATTAAAAGATATAGATTGGCAAAATGGATAAAAAAAATATGAACCATCAATATGTTGCATACAAGAGACTCATCTTAGACACAGGGAAGCAAAGAAATTGAAAGTGAAAGGATGGGAAAAAATATTTCATGCAAGCTACAGCCAAAAGAAAGCAGGAATAGCAATATTAATCTCGGATAAAACAGACTTCAAGTGCAAGAATGTTATGAGAGACAAATAAGGCCACTACATACTAATAAAAGGGGCAATTCAACAAGAAGAAATAACAACCATAAATGTTTATGCACCCAATCAAGGTGCCACAAAATACATGAGACATAACACTGGTAAAACTAAAGGAAGCAATGGATGTTTCCACAATAATTGTGGGAGACTTCAACACATCACTCTCTCCTATAGAAAGATCAACCAGACAGAAGACCAATAAGGAAATTGAAAACCTAAACAATTTGAAAAATGAATTGGATTTAACAGACATATATAGAACATTACATCCCAAATCACCAGAATACATATTCTTCTCTAGTGATCACAGAACTTTCTCCAGAATAGAGCATATGCTGGGACATAAAACAAGCCTCAATAAATACAAAAAAATTTAAATTATTCAAAACACATTCTCTGACCACAATGGAATACAATTAGAAGTCAATTACCATCAGAGACTTAGAAAATTCACAAATAACTGGAGGTTAAACAACACACTCCTAAACAATCAGAGGGTTAAAGAAGAAACAGCAAGAGACATAGCTAAATATATAGAGACAAATGAAAATGAGAACACAACATATCAAAACCTATAGGATGCAGCAAAAGTGGTACTGAGGGGGAAATTTATAGCACTAAATGCATACATCAAAAAGGAAGAAAGAGCTAAAATCAAAGAGCTAATGAAGCAACTGAAGAAGCTAGAAAGTGAACAGCAAACTAATCATAAACCAAGTAGAAGAAAAGAAATAACAAGGATTAAAGCAGAAATAAATGACATAGAGAACAAAAAAACAACAGAGAGGATAAATAACACCAAAAGTTGGTTCTTTGAGAAGATCAACAAGATTGACAAGCCCCTAGCTAGACTGACAAAATCAAAAAGAGGTAAGATCCATATAAACAAAATAAGGAATGAGGAAGGTAACATTATTGAGGGTCCTGAAGAAATTAAAAAAATTATAAGAGGATACTATAAACAACTGTATGCCAACAAACTAGACAATGTAGAGGAAACAGACAATTTCCTGGAAACATAAGGATAACCTAGACTGACCAGAGAAGAAATAGAAGACCTGAACCAACCAATCACAAGCAAAGAGATCCAATCAGTCATCAAAAAACTTCCCACAAATAAATGCCCAGGGCCAGATGGTTTCACAGGGGAATTCTATCAAACTTTCCAAAAAGAAATGACACCAGTCTTACTTAAACTATTTCAAAACACTGAAGAAAATGGAACACTACCTAACACATTTTAGGAAGCTAACATTAATCTAATACCAAAACCAGGCAAAGGTGCTACAAAAAAGGAAAACTACTGGCCAATCTCCCTAATGAATATAGATGCAAAAATTCTCAACAAAATACTTGCAAATCGAATCCAAAGACACATTAAAAAAATCATACACCATGACCAAGTGGGGCTCATTCCAGGCATGCAGGGATGGTTCAACATAAGAAAATCAATCAATGTATTACAACATGTTAACAAATCAAAAAAGAAAATCCAAATTATCATCTCAATAGAAGCTGAAAAAGCATTTGACAAAATCCAATATCCCTTCTTGATAAAAACACTTCAAAAGGTAGGAATTGAAGGAAACTTCCTCAGTATGATAAAGAACGTATATGAGAAACCCACAGTCAGCATAGTACTCAATGGTGAGAGACTGAAAGCCTTCTCTCTAAGATGAGGAACAAGACAAGGATGCCCGCTGTCACCACTGTTATTCAACATTGTGCTAGAAGTGCTAGCCAGGGCAATCTGGCAAGACAAAGAAATAAAAGTCATCCAAATTGGAAAGGAAGAAGTAAAACTGTTATTATGTGCAGATAACATGATCTTATATCTGGAAAACCCTGAGAAATCGATGATACAGCTACTGGAGCTAATAAATAAATTTAGCAAAGTAGCAGTATAGAAGATTAATGCACATAAGTCAGTAATGTTTCCATATGCTAGAAATGAATGAAGTGAAGAGACACTCAAGAAAAAGATACCATTTTCAATAGCAACTAAAAAAATCAAGTACCTAGGAATAAACTTAACCAAAGATGTAAAAGACCTAGGCAAAGAAAACTACATAACTCTACTAAAAGAAATAGAAAGGGATCTTAAAAGATGCAAAAATACTCCATGTTCATGGATAGGAAGGCTAAATGTCATTAAGATGTCAATTCTACCCAAACTCATCTACAGATTCAATGCAATCCCAATCAAAATTCCAACAACCTACTTTGCAGACTTGGAAAAGCTAGTTATCAAATTTATTTGGAAAGGAAAGATGCCTCAAATTGCTAAAAACACTCTAAAAAAGAAAAACAAAGCAGGGGGACTTACACTCCGTGACTTTGAAGTTTATTATAAAGCTAAAGTAGTCAAAACAGCATGGGACTGGCACAAAGATAGACATATTGATCAATGGAATCGAATTGAGAATTCAGAGATAGACTCCCAGATCTACGGCCAACTGATCTTTGATAAGACCCTCAAAGCCACTGAATTGGGACATAACCGTCTTTTCAACAAATGGGGTTGGGAGAGTTGGATGTCCATATCCAAAAGAATGAAAAAGGACCCCTACATCACACCCTACACAAAAATTAACTCAAAGTAGATCAAAGACCTAATATAAAAGACAGTACCATAAAACTCCTAGAAGATAATGTAGGGAGACATCTTCAAGACCTTGTCATAAGAGGTTACTTTCTAGACCTTACACCCAAAGCACAAGCAACAAAGGAAAAAACAGATAAATGGGAACTCATCAAACTTAGAAGTTTGTGTACCTCAAATGAATTTGTCAAAAAAGTGAAGAGGCAGCCAACTCTACGGGAAAAATTTTTGGAAACCATGTATCTGACAAAAGACTGATATTTTGCATATATAAAGAAATCCTACAATTCAATGACACTAGTACAGACAGCCCAATTATAAAATGGGCAAAAGATATGAAGAGACAGTTCTCTGAAGGGGAAATACAAATGGCGAAGAAACACATGAAGAAATGTTGAGCTTCACTAGCTATTAGAGAGATGCAAATTAAGACCACAATGAGATACCATCTCACACCAATTAGAATGGCTGCCATTAAACAAACAGGAAACTACAAATGCTGGAGAGGATGTGGAGAAATCGGAACTCTTATTCATTGTAGGTGGGACTGTATAATGGTTCAGCCACTCTGGAATTCTGACTTCCAGAGTGGCTGAACTAGAAAACTAGATACAGAGTTACCCTTCGATCCAGCAATTGCACTTCTCAGTATATACCAGGAAGATCTGAAAGCAGTGACACGGACAGATATCTGCACACCAATGTTCATAGCAGCATTATTCACAATTGCCAAGGGATGGAGATAACCCAAATGTCCTTCAACAGATGAGTGAATAAATAAAATGTGTTGTATACACACAATGGAATACTGCGCAGCAGTAAGAAAGAACGATATTGTGAAACATATGACAACATGGATGAACCTTGAAGACATAATGCTGAGCAAAATAAGCCAGGCACAGAAAGAGAAATATTATACGCTACCACTGATGTGCACATTGAAAAATGTAAAATAAAGGGTTTATAATGTAGAATATAAGGGACCTAACAATAGAGAGCAATTAAGGAAGGGGGAATGATAACCCAATAAAAACAGATAAGCTATCGTGGGTAAATTTAACATTTTGGGAATGCCCAGGAATGACTAAAGTTTGCTAATTTCTGGTGGGTATGGTAGGAACAAGTTCACAGAAATGCTACTATATTAGGTTACTTTCTTAGGGTAGAGTAGGAACATGTTGGAAGTAAAGTAGTTAGGTTAGTTGTCTTTTTCTTATTCCCTTGTTTTGGTTTGTTTGGAATGTTTTTTTATTGTCAGTTTTTTTAAATTTATTTTTTGATATAGTTAATAGTTAATTTAAAAAAAAATGAAAAAAAAAAAGAAAATACAGAGCCCCCCTGAGGAGAATGCAGGGGTGTTGGGCTTCCCCACCTTGATGGTTGCTGATGTGCTCAGAGATATTGGGGACTGGTGGTTTGATGAGCTGAGCCCTCTATCAGAGGACTTGCCCTTGGGAAGACTGTTACTGCAAAGGAGAGGCTAGGCCTGCTTATAATTGTGCCTAAGAGCCTCCTCCCAAATGCCTCTTTGTTGCTCAGATGTGGCCCTCTCTCTCTAGCTAAGCCAACTTGGCAGGTGAAAGCACTGCCCTCCCCACTATGTGGGATCTGACACCAAGGGGTGTAAATCTCTCTGGCAATATGGAATATGACTCCCGGGGAGGAATCTGGACCCGGCATCACGGGATGGAGAATGTCTTCTTGACCAAAAGGGGATGTGAAATTAAATCAAATAAGTTTCTGTGGCTGAGAGATTCCACAGGAGCTGAGAGGTCACTCTGGTGGGCACTCTTACGCACAATATAGATAACCCTTTTTAGGTTCTAATGAATTAGAATAGGTAGCAGTAAATATCTGAAACTATCAAACTACAAGCCAGAACCCTTGAGTGTTGGAGACGATTGTATAACAATGTAGCTTATGAGGGGTAACAATGTGATTGGGAAAGCCATGTGGATCACACTCCCCTTTGTCCAGTGTATGGATGAATGAGCAGAAAAACGGGAGCCAAAAAAAAAAAGGCACCCAGTGTTCTTTTTTACTTTAATTTTTATTCTTATTACTTTTATGTGTTTGGTAATGAAAATGTTCAAAAATAAATTTTGGTGATGAACGCACAACTATATAAAGGTACTCTGAACAAGTGATTGTACACCTTGTATGACTGCATGGTATGTGAATATATCTCAATAAAATTGAATTGAAAAAAGATTTCATACTGACAAAAGGAAAAATCATAAACCCTTATGTGTCAAAAACATAGCATCAGAATATTTAAAACTAAGCTGATAGAAATACAAGGAGAATTTGACTAATCCTTAAATGTTAAGAGTCTTTACGATAACTCATTCCCAAATCATCTGATATTAGTCTAAAAACAGAGAACAGTAAAATTCAAAAAACCACAATTTTTGTCTAATAGTGAGACATATATATATATATTTTCCCTCAAAACAATAATACATATTTTTCAAACATCCATGTAATTTTTTAAAATTCATATTTTAGATCATAATGAAGAAAAAAATAGAAAATAGAAAATCCAGAGGCCACATTCACCAAACAAAAATTTTTAAAAAGTAAAATTATAAAGGAATAGCCTAAGAATAGCCAACAAGAATGGCAAAGACCTTTCTCCTCATAAATTTTAGTAATATATTTGTGAATAACTCATACTAAAAAGGAAGTCAAATCAGAAATTAGAAAATATTATTATGTGAAAGAAATAATTATCAAAATCTGACCCCTTTCTGTTCCTCTACCGTGTTGTATTTATTATCGTCTCAGGCCCTCTGGTGGGTTGAATTACACACCCCAATTTAGATATGTTCTTAATCTTAATCCACATCCCTTGGGTATGAACCAACTATAAATAGGACCTCTTGAAGATGTTATTTTTATTTGAAGTGTGGCCCAGCTTAACCAGGTGGTCTTTAATCTGGATTACCAGAAGTTTTATAAAGAGAAAGCCACAGGGAAGAACCTGAAGCTGGAAGTCAACAGAATTAGAAGAAAGGAGCGGACCTCATCATGTGATTGGAGGCAGCAGGGATAAAAATCAGAGGACCCAAGGATCAGCCAGCACCAGAATGTTACAGACTTTGGGGAGATAGCTTTGCCTTGATGCCTTGATTTTGGACTTCTAGCCTCAAATCTGTGAGCCAATAAATTCCCATTGTTCAAGCCAACCCTTTGTGTGGTATTTGTTTAAGCAGCCTGGAAAACTAAGACAGACTCTTGACACTTTACTTATTGCTAATATTTTTCCCAGCTATCAACTGGGATGATCATAGCACCTACTCAAATGGTCATTGGGAAGATTAACTAGTTTATGTAAAGTGCTTACAAGACGCCTGTCACACTTTTATAATTACAAATTCTCTGTGTATAAAATATTGCTTAAAATTCATTATTGTGTATCATTATAATCCATCTCCTTTCCATTAATGTATAGCAGTTTGGGAAAAAAACTGCAAAGAAGTGGAAATATCAGCTGCAAAAGCCATTTCGCTAATTTTGGCATAATTTAAAAAAAAGCAACTTATTTTCATTTTGATTTATCTGTGGTTTTTTTCCCCCTCCCTTCCTTCTTTATTTCCTTTCTTTTTCCCTTCCTTCCTTCCTTCTTTCCTTTCCCTCTTTCTTCTCTCTCCTTCTTTCCTTCCTCCCTCCCCTCCTTCCTTCCTTCCTTCTTCCTTTTTCTGTTATTACCACTGCTAAACAGATCAATCAGTAGAATGACTAACAATACAGGATTTCCTGCCTACATATGAATGAATCCCTGCTAGAGATGTAATATTCTGGGAGAATATTTAGGGCAACATGCCCACAGACTGTTCTACATGAATCCAAGGACACAATTACGGATTCTAAGTGGAGAGTGTAGTACAGCATGGAGATTCAGGACTAGTCAGGCTTCAGTTTAAAATATTTCTAGCAATATGCCTTCAAGAAATTCACCCACTTATCAGATCCTCAGTTTTCCCATCTGAAAAATGATGATGCCAATAGCACCGATCTCATTGGTCACTCTTATTTAAGTGAGATAATAAATGCAAAGTGCTTAGCACAGTGCCTAGCAGATATTAAACACTCAGTAAATGTTCGATTATCTAAATAAAACACTTGGAAGGGACACAACAGAGAGGGAGAATTTATTTGCAAAGCAAATGGAAGATACTAAAAAGATAAAATGAAATCTGAGGAAGGAAGCAGAATGTGAGTCAGCCCCTTTTCCTGGTAGAAAAACTGCAACTACAGCTACAGCTGTGGCCGAATTTTTATGACTCATGGAACTGATCTGCAGAGCTTTGCCCTGAGGCTTAAAGAGGCAATTTATGTTGATATGGGTAATGTGCATACTTATTCATCAAATGTTTGTTGAACACCTACATTGTAACAAGTGCTGGGAATGAGGCATGAATAAACAGACAAAATCCCTGATCTAAGTAAGGGACACAACAAACATCTCAAGGCAACCTCTTTAACAAAAGTGACTGTGAAATATGTGCTTGGTGACAATACCATTGGATAGCTTTATATTGCGGAAAGTTTAAGTGTATGGTTTTAGTTTAAACAAACAGACAATGGCAGAATAAGGGAAGAATGTGATAAACCAGAATTTTAGTGAATAAAAGTTCAACATGAACCAAAAATGTGACCTGACTACTAAACAAGCTGGTTGTATCTTCAGATGAATCCACAGATATGTATTTCCATCAGGATGATGGCAGTTCCAGTATTCTCTGTGCCTAAAGAGAGTTGAAGTCTGCTAACAGATCTGTATTTTAAAACTTCAGTGACACATCACAGAAATTCTGGTGAGGCACAAAATGGCAAAGAAATTTGTGTTATGAGAGGAAAAGTATCAGGAGTTGGGAAAGTTTATATTAGAAAAGCAAAGATTAAGACCAGAGCTGGGAATGGTTGTGGAGGGGAGGTAATTCATTTAAATATTTGAAGAATTGTTTTGTAGGAAGTAGTGTTGACTTTTACTGTGCTATTCCAGATTGCAGACATAGGAAAAAAAATTGGAGATTTTAGAGGTGTCTTTCTTGTCTTCATAATGGAGGAGGCAACTAACTGAGCAGTGGAAACTGGGAGGCCTTTAAGGAGTGTTTTTGGCCAGCTTTGATTTCAATGCAAAAATTTTAGAAGAAAGGTTGATGATTAGCATTTCCCAAACTGGAAGAGAATGCTCCATGATGTTGTCAGCTCCCACTATGGGGCTTTCTCACAAAGTCTGGGGTATTTCTTGTGGCAGGTCATGGAGAGGTCTGCCCATACAAAGCCCTGCATGGGTGAAATGGGAAATATCCTAAGCCCTTCAGAGCAGGCAGATTAGAGAAGATCGCCCCAGTGTGAAGAGCAAAAATTTTAAGGCCCAAACATTCTTAGCACCTTCTACTGTTTGCACTGCTCATTTGCCACTCTGAAGAGAGAGAGAGAGAGAGAGAGAGAGAGAGAGAGAGAGACAGAGAGAGAGAGAGAGAGAAAGAGAACAAGTTTGCATCAAACCCAAGTCATAATTCTCACCCAAACCCAGACCCAGACTTGACCATGAGGTAGAGTCTAACTCAACTTTTCTGAGATGTGGGACAAGATCCCATATTAGGAGGGATTGGCCTGAATGGCCTCAAAAGTCCTGTTCAACCCCTACATTCTGTGACTCTATTTATGTCCATTATCTATTGATCAATGCATTTGCTATCCATAAAGTAGAAGCTCTTTGAAGTCATATAGTGAATAATTTCCCATATCCTTGCAGCTTTGTTCTTCCCCATCACATTTACATTTACTTAAAAATAAAATAAAACAAAAAGCTGTCCCCCTTCCATAGAAGGATAAATTCACCCAGGAGAAAGAGCAACTCCACACATTCTTAGAACGTCACTGAGCTCTAGGTGCCTCACCTCGAAACTGGGCCTACTATATCTGCCTTACCTAATTTGCAGGTTTTCAGGGATGGTCATTTGAATTATTGCATATGGAAAAGCAAGAAAATTATAAATCCTTAGTCAAGTGTAAGTCTTTATTTTTATAGTCCCTCCTTCCTATCATTTAACACTAAAATATTTTTTTGTTTTGCTCATGTATAATAAATGCAAGTAGGAGAATGCATTTTTGCAGCCAATACTATTCCCATCTCGGGCACCTTTTGTGCCAGTGAACATTGGCACATATAGTGGATAAAGGGGGTGAAGATACACTTCTGGAATTAGGTGGCTTCTGGGCATATTTTCTTTTAGCAATTCATTTCTAAGGGTGTTACGAAAGGGGTGAGCAGGCTGTTATCAGTTTCAAATGTAAAACTCTTTCCAGGTATCACCTTTGGTAGAAAAAGTTTAAAGAAAAAAAACACTGTTTTGTTTTGTTTTGTTTTGTTTTGCCTTTTGATTGTTTGTTGTTGGGATTGTTTTCTTTTAGACTTAAATTGAGAAAATGAAAATTAAGAGTGAAATGATTTCAATTTCCAATTGGCTTTCATTTGAACACACTATTAGATGCAGTAGTGGTTAGAAAATAAATTAAAACAGATGCCCTGTTGTTGCATACAAGTTGTTTTAGGCAGTTTGGTTGCTGGCAAAAGGGACTAAGGCCAGCTCAATAATGAACAAGTTGGTGTAAATCTAGGCATGGCTATGAGTTGATGCCCCATTTTGGCCACTTCTATTCCGTCTCCTTTTGTTCATCCTGCTTTTGCTTGTAGCCTCCTGCATTTTGGGTCATTTGAGGGAGAGGATTTGTAGCATTGAACTTAACCTTTTCTTTGTTCTTAGAAATCCAGCAACTGATAATCACGGTGTTCCCTCAGAAATCCAAGTGTGTCGGACCCTGGACATGAAAGCACCTCGGTTACAGTTGATTTAAAAAAGAAGGGAAAGTTAAAAAAAAAAGAAAAGAAAAACAAGGAAAAAAAAAAGATGTAGTACCCCCTTGAGGAGCCTGTGGAGAATGCAGGGGTATTGGCCTACCCCACCTCGATGGTTGCTAACATGACCACAGACATAGGGGACTGGTGGTTTGATGGGTTGAGCCCTCTACCATAAGTTTTACCCTTGGGAAGACGGTTGCTGCAAAGGAGAGGCTAGGCCTCCCTATGGTTGTGCCTAAGAGCCTCCTCCCGAATGTCTCTTTGTTGCTCAGATGTGGCCCTCTCTCTCTGGCTAAGCCAACTTGAAAGGTGAAATCACTGCCCTCCCCCCTACGTGGGATCAGACACCCAGGGGAGTGAATCTCCCTGGCAACGTGGAATATGACTCCCGGGGAGGAATGTAGACCCGGCATCGTGGGACGGAGAACATCTTCTTGACCAAAAGGGGGATGTGAAAGGAAATGAAATAAGCTTCAGTGGCAGAGAGATTCCAAAAGGAGCCGAGAGGTCACTCTGGTGGGCACTCTTACGCACACTTGAGACAACCCTTTTTAGGTTCTAAAGAATTGGGGTAGCTGGTGGTGGATACCTGAAACTATCAAACTACAACCCAGAACCCATGAATCTCAAAGACAGTTGTATAAAAATGTAGCTTATGAGGGGTGACAATGGGATTGGGAAAGCCATAAGGACCACACTCCACTTTGTCTAGTTTATGGATGGATGAGTAGAAAAATAGGGGAAGGAAACAAACAGACAAAGGTACCCAGTGTTCTTTTTTACTTCAATTGCTCTTTTTCACTCTAATTATTATTCTTGTTATTTTTGTGTGTGTGCTAATGAAGGTGTCAGGGATTGATTTAGGTGATGAATGTACAACTATGTAATGGTACTGTGAACAATCGAACGTACGATTTGTTTTGTATAACTGTGTGGTATGTGAATATATCTCAATAAAATGAAGATAAAAAAAAAAAAAAAAAGAAAGCACCTCAGTGACTCCCTGGCCTGGTCCGCTCATGCTGGGCCCCCACGCGACAGTGTCCTTGACTCCAATATCCTCTCTGTGAATTGTAGCCTCTGCCTCCTCCTCTCCAGTCCCCTCCTGCTTTATCATATCCAACTCTGGGAATCTTTAACTTCTACTAATGATAATAGCTGCCAGCTCCTTCCCATTATATTTCATTTCAGAATCCAGAAAGAATCATGGAGATACACATTTCAATTTCATATTTTATTTAATTTTCTTTTAAAAATAAGTTAACTTGATGATAAGTTATCATCAAAAATTGATCTTATCATAATAATAAAGGCAGACACTGTTGATTTATAAAGGATGAAATGGCTTAAAAATCATTGCAAGGTGTTGATGATACTGAGCAACAAAAGGTGGCATAACAATACATATTGCATGATACTAACTCTTTTTCTATCTGCATTTATTTGCATGCAAATAGACGATTCCTATGTATTGTCTAGGGATCTATACATATGCAGTCAACATATTGAAAAATCCCAGGGGAATAACATGCAGGATCATGTTTACCTCTGTTGGGTGGGATTCTCCAAAATTAAGAAACAAGGGGAATTTGACTTTTGGCAATATTGTATTTATTAAGCAGATGTGCTGTTCATTGTAGTTTTCCTTATAGTTTCTATATCTTACATGCTGCCTGATGAATTAATTTTTAAAAGAAAGTCTAATATGCCACATTTTTAGTATTATACTAATAAAAACTTACATTTCTTTTATGACAGGAAAGGCCAAACAAAAGAAAATTTTTTAGTAAAAATTAGATATTAAATATGAGATTATGAGCAAATTCTTCCTTACAGCATTTTGGTTGCAGCAAGATACAGTAGCCCTCCATTCTAGAATTAGGTGTCGAGGGGCAGGGGTTTGTGGGACAAATTATGACAGTTCTACTAACAATTACATAGAGACACCTTCAACTCTGGCCAACAGGCTAAAAATGAACATTTTTAGATAATTTCCTTATCAAATATCCATTTTATTTTTCAGGTTTACTATAAAAATCATAAACTTGAGAGAAAAATAGAGTTTCAAGTTTGAAAGTCAGCCTAAAAGTTACCTGTCCAGATGATTCTTAGCCTATCTTCTACAAAACACTCTGTCAAAGAAATTGAGTTCAACCATTACTGGAAAAACAAAAACAAAACACTTTTCCTAAAAATGACATTGATAAGTTATTTGGAATTCTATTATATGTATTAGTTATAGTAAGTATCAAAACAAGAAAAAAATTTCCAATGGTAGTCCTTGGAGCATGTTTTACTTGTTTTAATTTTGTGTTGAATTGCATAGCTCTACAACCTAAGAAAAATAAATTAAAACCAGGAAAAGCTGTATGGTAACTCAAGAGAACAACGGAAAACATAGTCTTCATGGGTCTGAAGTGTTCAAGGCATTAGTACTTTGTGTGATCGTTCTGTCTTAGTAAAAGCTAGATTCACTGAAAGAAAACAAGCTGAATAAGAAATGAGAGACAAAGCAGACCAAGAGGATGGTTTTATTTCAAACATCACAAAAATAGTAGCAGTATTATTGTCAAATGAGAACGGACAATTCAGAAGGAATGCTGAAATAAGAATATGTGAGCAAAGAAATACATTAAATGGTCAAAGGTAAAAACATTATTGTTTGAAAAGAAATTGTATATAGCAGGTATGATACATATTTCTAAGAAAGAGCAGACAAGAGACTATTATAAAACAAATGTCAAATTAAGGAAATGGATTTTAAATTTAGTTATGCAGTTAAAACTTTAGTTTAACTCAAGTTGCTGCAAGACACTACCATAATAAACCCTTTAGTGCATTTTTTAAAAAATTTTAATTCTTATTGAGATTGTTCACATACCATACAATTATCCAAAGATCTAAAGTGTACAATCAGTTGCCCCTGGTACCCTCATACAGCTGTGCATCCATCACCACAATTAATCTTTGTTCGATTTTTAGAAACTTTTCATTACCCCAGACAAGAAATAAAGACAAAGAAGTGGGGAAAAAAAAAAAGAAAAAAAAAAAAGAAAAGGAAACTCAAATCCTTCCATACCCCTAACCACACCCCCTCCATTGTTGACTTGTCGTGTTGGTATAGTACATTTGTTACTGTTTATGGAAGAATGTTGAAATACTGACAGTAGTATATAGTTTGCAATAGATATATATATTTTTCCCTATATGTCCTTCTATTATTAACTTCTAGCTGTATTGTCATACATTTGTTCTAGTTCATGAGAGAGATTTCTAACATTTGTACACTTAATCAACCCATTTTTTTAAGATGGTTTTGTTCACATGCCATACATTCCATCGTAAGTAAACAATCCGTGGTTCCCTGTATAGTCACATATTTATGTGTTCACCACCCTCACCACTGTCTATATAAGGGCATCTACATTTCTTCCACAAAGCAGGAGGAAGAGTCAAAGAAGGTAGAGAGGCAAAAGAAAAGAAAAAAGAAAGAGGAAAAAAACAAAACAAACAAAAAATGACAGCTAGGAAGCAGCAAAAGGAAAAATAACCTCAAATCAAAGTAGAATAAGGAGTCAGACAACACCACCAGTGTCAAGTGTCTCGCAACCCTCCCCTATCCCTCCCTCTTATCTACATTTACCTTGATATATCACCTTTGTTACATTAAAGGGAGCATAATACAATGATTCTGTTAATTATAGTCTCTAGTTTACGTTGATTGCGTCCCTCCCCCAATGCCTCCCCATTTTTGACACCTTGCAAGGTTGACATTTGCTTGTTCTCCCTCATGAAAGAACATATTTGTACATTTTATCACAATTGTTGAACACTCTAGGTTTCACCACGTTACACACTCCCAGTCTTTATCTTTCCTCCTTTCTTCTGGTGTCCCATATGCTCCCAACCCTCCTCTCTCAACCATATTCATAGTCATCTTTGTTCAATGTACTTACATTGCTGTGCTATCATCTCCCAAAATTGTGTTCCAAACCTCTCACTCCTGTCTTTTCCTATCACTTTGTAGTGTTCCCTTCAGTATTTCCTGTAGGGCGGGTGTCTTGTTCACAAAGTCTCTCATTGTCTGTCGGAAAATATTTTGAGCTCTCCCTCATATTTGAAGGACAGTTTTGCTGGATATAGGATTCTTGGTTGGAAGTTTTTCTCTTTCAGTATCTTAAATATATCACACAACTTCCTTCTTGCCTCTATGGTTTCTGCTGAAAGATCTGCACATAGTCTTATTAAGCTTCCTTTGTATGTGATGGATCACTTTTTTCTTGCTGCTTTCAGGACTCTCTCTTTGTCTTTGACATTTGATAATCTGATTATTAAGTGTCTTGGTGTAGGCCTATTCAGATCTATTCTGTTTGGAGTACACTGCACTTCTTAGATCTGTAATTTTATGTCTTTCATAAGAGATGGGAATTTTTCATTGATTATTTCCTCTATTATTGCCTCTGCCTGTTTTCCCTTCTCTTTTGCTTCTGGGACACCAATGATATGTACATTCTTATATTTTGTTTCATCCTTAAGTTCCCAGAGACTGCTCATATATTTCCATTCTTCTCTCCATATGCTCCTTTGCGTGTAGGCTTTCAGGTGTTTTGTTCTCCAGTTCCTGAGTGTTTTCTTCTGCCTCTTGAGACCTGTTGTATGTTTCCATTGTGTCTTTTGTCTCTTGTGTTGTGCCTTTCATTTCCATAGATTCTGTCAGTTGTTTTTTTGAACTTTCGATTTCTGCCTTATATGTATGCTCAGTGTTTTCTTTATAGCCTTTATCTCTTTTGCCGTATCTTCTCTAAACGTTTTGAATTGATTTAGCATTAGTTGTTTAAATTCCTGTATGTCAGTTGAAGTGTAAGTTTGTTCCTTTGACTGGGCTATAATTTCGTTTTTCTTAGTGTAGGTTGTAGTTTTCTGTTGCCTAGGCATCTGAACTCCCAGGCCACCCACATTCAGGTTTTCCCAGATGAAGACAAGCTCAGATCACAGAAGGAGGAAATATTCAGTATCTGGTTTCTCTGATGGTGCGTCTTAGAGGATTGACACACCCTATGCTTTTCTACCCAGCAGGTGGCACCTGTCATGGGCTGGTGTGGGGGTGTGCGGCCCATAGCTCTCCTCCCCCAGGCTCTGGGGTCTGGTTCTGAATGTAAGGCAGGTAGTAGAGCTGGGCCCCTCCTCTTTCTCTTGGGAAGCTGTGCCCCCTAGAGAGAGGTCATGTACATATAAATAGATTCTTTGTTTCTCTGACTCTGCTACCTCCACCCTTGTCTGGGTCAGAGTGCTGTGATTTAAAAATGGCTGAGGCTTTCTTTATTGCAAAGCACTGCAAGCTGAAAACAGCTGAGGCTTTCTCCACTGAGCAGCCCAGGTTGAGAGAGAGAGAAAGGGACAGAAAGCTCCCAGATTCACCCTTTGGCCAGAGAGAGCACCTGATCCTCTAGGCTCCCCATCCTGAGTCAGATATGTCCCTTGACTCTCCCAAGGTCAGTCGTCACCAAAAGCCTCTGTCTGCTTGTTGGGGATTCACAGTCTGTATTGAGTGGTTAATATTAAAACCCCATTTGGAGCTGGGCTGAGGTAAGCTCGCTTGTTCAGAAAGTTCTGCTCTCCTGCTGGCTCTCGGCTCAGATTTGCAGTTTTTACTTACAGATTTTATGCTGTGATCTCAGGCATTCCTCCCAATTCAGGTTGGTGTATGATGCGTGGACAGTCTTGTTTGTCTCCCCACAGTTATTCCAGGTTACTTATTAATTTTTCTATTGTTTATGAATTGTTCTGGGGGGGGGGATAACTAGCTTCCACTCTTCTCTATGCTGCCATCTTAGCTCCCTCCCTTTAGTGCATTTTTCTAAGAATATTATTGAAACAAAAGTCAACTCTAAGATGGTACTAATGAAGCACAGTGTATAAAAATGATGTTACAGCTAAATTCTATGGAGAACTGTTTTCTGTTAAGATGCAAGAGGCAAATATGAAGTTCATGAGTGCCAACTACATAAGGGCTTGTATTTGTCAATTACTATAATGTGACTGGCTGTTTGTTTTCTTTTTCACCATTTTAGGACACTATGGAGTCACAAAGCATTTTTTACTGAAACCAAAGATTAGAATAACTGATCCAAATATAAAGGTAAACTTTGCATTAATCAATTGAGATATTCAACAACCCTTTATTGATAAATAAATATTTATTTATTGATATTCCCATCATTTGTAATTCACTATGCTGGCTGCAAACAGTAAATTAATCGAACAAAAATGGTTCTACTCGAATAGTGTTTTTATAGCCTAGAAGGGAAAATTATTGCACTCTACAAACAGATATCTGGAAACCCTAATTTAGCACACTACAAGTTTAAGAGCAAAAGTCTAAGACAATGGAATTATCATTCTGACAAACCTTAAAAACAATGCACAAAAGCCCATGAGGTAGACTATTGCTGGGTGTCAGTGTTCTGATCTCCTTTTGAAATTTTCTATTGAAAATTCCATTTCAATTTAAAAAATTATGATAAAATTCAAATAACCTAAAATTCAACATTTAAAAATGTACCATTTAATTTTTTTAGTATATACACAACTTTTACCGTCTAATTCCAGAATATTTTCATCATACCAATAAAGCAGTCACTCCATATTCTCCCTCATCCCAGTCCCTGCCAACTACTAGTCTACATGCTGCATCTATGAATTTCTATCTTCTGGACATTTCATATAAATGAAATCATATGATATGCAGCCTTTTGTGCATAGCATCTTTAATTTAACATGTGTTTTCAAGATTCATCCATGTTGTAGCATGTATCATTACATAATTAGTTTTAAGGCTGAATAATATTCCACTGTACGGACAGACAATGTTTGGTTTATCTATTCATCAGTTGATGGACATTTGGAATATTTCTACTTTTGACTATTGTGAATCATGCTACTATGACTATTCATGTACAAGTGTTTGTGTGAACACATGTTTCTAATATTCTTAAGTACATACCTAGGATGGAACTGCTGGGCCATAAGGTAACTCTATGATTAACATTTTGAGATGCTGCCAGACTGTTGTCTACAGCGGCTGTACCATTTTAACTTTCCCACCAGCAGCGTACGAGTGTTACAAGTTCTCCACATCCTCTCAAATACTTACTATTTTCTTTATAATTATTGTAGCCATCCTAGTGGCTTATCATGACTTTGAATTGCATTTCCCTAATGACTAATGATGTTGAGCCTATTTTTCAGGTGTCTCTTGGCCATTTGTATATATTCTTTAGAGACATGTCAATTCAAGTCTTTGCCCATTTTTAAATGGGTTTATTTATTTTTTTTGATATTAGACTTTTAGAAAATGATTTGAAAATATTTTCCCTTATTCTGAGGGCTGTCTTTTTAATTTAATACTGTTCTTTGATGCACAAAAGTTTTAAACTTTAATTAAATCCAATTTATTTATTATTTTTATTTTTATTTTGTTGTTGCTTGTGCTTTTGTTGTCTTATATAAGAAACTGTTGACTAACTCAAGGACACAAACATTTACACCTGTGTTTCCTTCTAAGGGTTTTGTGGTTTTAGCTTTTACATTTAGGGATTTGATCCATTTTGTGTTAAATGTTGTTTGTGGTATGCTATAGGGGGTTCAGTTTCATTATTTTACAGGTGGCTATCTAGTTGTCACAGCACCATTTGTTGAGAAGACCATTCTTTCTTTGTTGAATGATCTCAACACCCTTGTCAAAAACTAATTGATCATGTGTGTGTGGGTTTACTTCTGGACTCTCAATTATTTTTTATTGATCTATACTATTTTGATTACTGTATCTTTATATTAAGTTTTTAAATTGGGAAATGTGAGTCCTCTTACTTTGCATTTCTTTTTCAAGATTGTTTTGTCTATTCAGGCTCCCTTTTCACAATAGTCGAAAGTAGAAACATTCCAAATGAATTTTAAGATCAGCTTGTCCATTTCTACCAAAAAACAGTTGCGTTTTTCATAGGGATTTTACTGAATTTTTATATAACCTTGGGTAGCATTACCACTTTCACAATTCAATTATTCATAGTATATTTACAATGTTATGCAACCATCATCACTATCTACTTGCAGAGTATTTTTATCATACCCAAAAGAAATTCTGTAACCACTAAGTAGTCACCCGCTATTTTCTCCTCCTCCCAGTCCCTGGCAATCAATATACTTTCTGCATCTATGAATTTGCCAATTATAACATTGTCTTTTCATTTATTTGTCTTCCTTAATGTCTTCCAACAATGTTTTGCAGCTTTATGAGTGTACAAGTCTTGCACTTTCATGGTTAAATTTATTTCTAATTATTTTATACTTTGATGCTACTGTAAGTGGAATTGTTTTCTTTATCTCATTTTTAATTGTTCATTACAAGTGTATAGAAATACAACTGATCCTGTATATAGATCTTTTATCCTGTAACATTTCTGAACTTGTTTGTAAGATTCAATTCTTTTTTTTTTATTTGCATGTGTGTATGAATGCTTTAGGGTTTTTACGTATAAGATCATGTTATCTGTGAATAGTTATAGTTTTACTTTTGTCTTTACAATTTGGAAGCATTTTATATATTTTTCTTGCTTAATTGTCCTGACTAGTATATTCAGTACAGTTTAATAGAAGTCATAAGGGCAAGCATCTTTGTCTTGTTTCTCACTTAGAGGGAAAGCTACCAGTCTTTCATCATTAAGTATGATGTTTGCTGCAGGTTTTTAATGCCCTTTATCAGGCTGAAGAAGTTTCCTTCTGCTTTCTGCTTTCTTGCTGAGGATTTTTTAAAAATTTATTATTATTATGAAAGGGTATTGGATTTTGTCACATGATTTTTTTTTCATCTATTTAGATGAGCATGTTGATTTTATTCCTTGATACTATTAATAGATGTTATATAGATTGATTTGCATATGTTGAAGCAGTCTTGCATCCCTGGGATGAATTCCAATTGATCATGGTGTATAATACTTATAACACATTGCTGGGTTTAGTTTGCTATCATTTTGCTGAGGATTTTGCATTTATATTCATAACAGATTTTTTTGTAGTTTTCTTGTGATATGCTTTTCTGGCTTTGGCATCAGGATGATACTGGCCTCATAGAATAAGCTATAAAGTGCTCCTTCCTCTTCTATTTTCTTGGAAGAAGTTGGGATGGATTATTCTTAATTCTGCTTAAACATTTAGTAGAATTTACCATAGAAGCTATCTGGTTGTGAATTTTTCATTGTTAAAAGAATTTCGATTCAATATCCTCACTTGTTATAAGTCTATTTAGTTTCTCTGTTTCTTCTTGGGTCAGTTTTGGAATTTTGTGTGCTTATAGAAATCTTTCCATTTCATCTATTTTATATTAATGGTTGTCATACAGAGGTTCATAGCATTCTCATAATCATTTTTTAAAAATTTCTGTAAAGTTAGTAGTGATGTCCCTGCTTTCATTTCTGATTTTCACAATTTGAGTCTTCTTTTATTTTTTTCGGGGTCAGACTAGCTAAAGGGTGGTCAATTTTTTTAAATCTCTTTAAAGAATTAACTTTGGTTTCATTGATTCTCTCTGCTGTTGTTCTATCCTCTGCTTTATCTCCACTCCAATCTTTATTGCTTCTGTCCTACTGTTTTATTTGGGTTTTCTTTGTTCTTTGTCTCTAGTTTCTTAAGGTAAAGGTTGGGTTATTGAATTGATTTTGTTTTGTCTTTTTTTAATGTGGGTATTTACAGCTATACACTTTCCTCTGACCACTGCTTTCACAGAAAACAAATTTATTATGGTATATAGTGGGTTTTATTCATTCCTTTCAAGTATTTTCTAATTTAACTTGTGATTTCTTTTTAACCCTTTCAGTATTTAAACCTGTGTTGTTAAATTTCTACATATTTGTGAGTTTTATAAATATCCTTGTGATATTGATTTCAAATTTCATTCCATTTTGGCGAGAGAATATGCTTTGTGTGACTTTAATCTTTTTCAAATTTATTTAGACTTGTTTTGTGGCATAGCATATGTGAAATATAAGAAGACAAAATGTTGAAGACAAAGACAAAATATTGTCTATTTTGGAGAATATTTAATTGGCACTTGAAAGTATGTATTTCTGTGGTTTGGTGGAATGTTCTATAGATACCCATTAGGTCTAGCTGGTTTATTATGTTGTTCAATCTTCTATTTCCTTGTTTTATATTTTGTCTTATCTACCTATTACTGAAAGTGGAGTATTGAAGTCACCAACTGTTGTCATTGAACTGTCTATTTCTCCTTGCAATTCTGTCAGTATTTGCTTCACATGATTTTGGGAATTGTGGCTAGGTGCATAAATGTTTACAATTGATATATGTTCTTAATTGTTTCACCCATTTATCATTTTCTAATGTCCTTCTGTCTCTTTTAAAAATTTTGTCTTAAATTTATTTTGCCTGATTTAGTATAGCCCCTCCAGTTCTCTTTTGGTTACTATTTCATGGAATATCTTCTTCCATCCTTTCTCTTTCAACATATTGTGTTTTGAATCTAAAGAGAGTCACTTGTAGACAGCATAGACTTGGATCATTTTTTTTTAATCCATTCTGCCAACTTTTGTCTTTTAACTGGAGAGATTAATCCATTTATATTTATCATACTTACAGATAATGAAGGATTTAGGTATGCCATTTTGTGATTTTTTTCTATAGAATTATCTGTTTGGGTCCTCAATTCTTCCATTATTGCTTCTTTTTTATTAAATAGATTTTTTGTGTGTTATTTTAAATGCATTGTGGTTTCTTTTACTGTATTTTTTAGTTATTTTCCTAGTGGTTCTTCTGGACATTACCATTAGCATCTTGACTTACAACAACCTAGTTTGATTTAGTATCAACTTAATATCAATAGTATAAAAATACTTTGTGCCTATATAGTTTCATCCCACCCTTTATGTTGTAATTGTGACAAATTACATATTTATACATTAATTGTCCATCAACATAGATTTATAATTGTTTTTATATAGTTGTTTGTTTTAATTATTTAGGGAAAGAGAGGAGTCATAAATAATAAATAAGAGATACATCAATACTGACTTTTATATTCACATTTAAGAATACTTTACCTGTGTTATTTATTTCTATATGTGGATTCAAGTTATTGCCTAATGTCTGTTCATTTCATGCTAAAGGGCTCTCTTTAACACTTTTTGTAGGACAGGTCTACTAGTGATGAAGGAAGAGTGCCACTCTCACCACTATTCCAAAGTGCCAAAATACTGTTCACCAAGAATTCGATATCTAAAAAAACTATACTTCCAAAATGAAGTTGAGATTAAAACATTCCCAGATAAACCAAAAGTGATATAGTTATTTGGACTTTAGCCCTTTGAACATATTTAATATAGTTCATATTTTTTAACATATTTAATATAGTTGATTTAAAGTCTTTGTCTAATAAGTCCAATATTTGGGTTTATTCAAGGACAGTTTCTATTAATTTCTGTGTCCCTGTATATAGGTCATGCAATCTTGTTTCTTGGAATGCCCCACACTTTTTGTTGAAAACAGTACATTTTGATTATTATCATGTGGAAACTGGAAATAATATTATTTTCCAGGGTTTCCAGGGTTTGCTCTTATGTTTTGTCGCAGTTGATCTTTCTGAACTAATTTATTTAGTGATCTTTCTGAACTAATTTTTTAAAGTCTACATTCTTTGTCATGTGTGTCTACTGGAGTCTGTGTTCCCTTAGCTTCATGGTCAGCTGGTGATTGGAAAGAAATTTTCTTAAATATCTGGATAAACAAAACAAAACAAAACAACAGCTTTTGCAGATAGGCTGTGTGTTTGTGTGTGTTGGAAGCACTCCTTCAACACTCAACTAGGCAGTTTTCATCTCTGCCTCCTCTTCACTTCCTACTTGCACAGTGTTTGATGTTCACAAAGAGGTGAAAGTTTAGGTCCTTATCAGGTCTTTCCTGAGCATGTGCACATTCCTGAGCATATGTGTGGACTTCTAGGTTCCCAGAAATATATCAGAACTTTCCAAAGCCCTTATTCCCCAAAGAATCTCATTCGAGCCTTGCATCCAAGATTTTAGTTAGTCTATCAGTCTATCATTTGTCCCAACTGTTATCCATTGTCCCATGCAAAAGTGACTAATATATTTGTTTGCCAATGTTTTCAACAATCACCTCCCATCCACCCCATCACCATATAGCTGCCTTACTACTGAGAGAGTTCGGGCTTAGCAGAGATAAAGCAAACATAGATGTCTTTGTGAATGAGGTCCATTTTGCTCAACACAATATTTAGTATATAGTAAAAGCTCAAATAATGATATATCACATGCTCTTTACTCAATGCCATCATTTTCATCATCTTTTATATCATACTAAAATTAACTATTCATTAAGTGGATTTAAAATACTTTTTTAAAAAAGAAAATTATTTATTACTGTATCTTGGCTATATAAATTTCCTTATTCATTCAGCACATAATTTGTTATGTGCTATGAATTGTTTATCTGGTTCTCTGTCTATCCAGTCATACATTTGCTATTAAAGAAATATTTGTTAAACATCTTCCTATTTATCCACAGCTGTGGATAAAGCTGTGGATAAAACTATGGATAAAGCATAGCCTTTTGCATTGAATTTACTTACCGACAACTAGGTGACAAGTGTTAAAATAAGGAGCATAAGACATCATGCAAGTAAGTTGGAAAAAATGATGCAAATAAATTACAAGAGCCCATAAAAATAAGGGAAATTACTGCAGGTTTTGTGTGAAAATAATGTCTTATCTAAGACTGAAAAGCTTGGATTAAGTGAAGTGAGAAGAACATACCATGAAGAGGAAATGTCATATAGAAGAGCCTAGAGTGATGGAAAATGGTAAGGTATTTCTAGTAATTCAGTATGACAATTCTTAGAGAGTAATGGAGGGACTGTTAAGAGTTGAGGCTGTCAAGTCGGGCAAAGCCGAGATAATAAAGGATCTATACTGCCCTGCTTAGTCTCGACTTTATCCTGAAAGAAATGATAACTTTAAGTTGGGGATTAGCTTATTTCAATACTCATTTTAAATTATCACTATGGATACAGAACAGACAATAGTTTGAAGGAAAGCAATTTTGTGTTAGAAGACTTATAATCTAAGACCACTGCAATCTAAGTTATCAATGATAGTGTTTTGAACTAGGATAAGTTCAGTGGGAAAGATTGATAAATTCAAGAAAACTAAGAAGGTACACCAGATAAGACTTATGGTTTATTGAATTGTGGAAGATAACTTCCCTGATTTGGCTAATGGAAAGCATGATGGGGCTAGTCAGTTGACAAAAATGGAAGAAAGGCTGATGATGAGTGGATTTATGTTATGCCAATCCAAGGACATAAAATGTTCCCAGTATTCAATGACTTTATACTTTCATTAAGAAGTTAAGGCATTCATACATAAAAATAAATTAAAAACATAAACTAACAGTAGGGAGTAAGAAGGTAAAGCAAGTGAGTTATTTACACAGAAGCTATAGCTATATTTAGGGCACAGAAGAAACTGGGCAAGATAGATGAAGAAACAATTCATTAAAGATGTAGGACTGAAAAGGATGGTAAATCAAATTTGGAAAGCAGGTGGGAAGTGGTTTGAAAGAATTTATTGAGGTCTAGTAGAGGATATTTGTGGTAAATGTGGATCAACAAGACCCTAGCTTCTATTTTATTTATTTATTTATTTATTTATTTATTTTTTATTGAGATTGTTCACATACCATACAATTATCCAAAGATCCAAAGTGTACCATCAATTGCCCACAGTACCATGATACAGCTGTGCATCCATCACCACAATTAACTTTTTTTCAATTTTTAGAACATTTTCATTACTCCAGAAAAGAAATAAAGATCAAAAAAGGAAACTCAAATCCTCCCATACCCCTAACGTCCCCACCTCCATTATTGATTCATAGTTTTTGTATAGTGCATTTGTTACTGTTGATGAGAGAATTTTAAACTACTACTAACTGTAGTACATAGCTTGCAAAAGGTATATATTTTTTCCTATATGCCCCTCTATTATTAGCTTCTAGTTATAGTGTCATGCATTTGTTCTAGTTCATGAGAGAGACTTCTAATATTTGTATAGTTAATCACAGACATTGTCCACCACAAGGTCACTGTTTTATACATTCCTATCTTTTAACATACAACTTTCCTTCTGGTGACATATGTGACTCTGAGCTTACCCCTTCCACCACATTCACACACCATTCAGCACTGTTAGTTATTCTCACAATGTGTTACCATCACCTCTGTCCTTTTCAAAACATTTAAGTTCACCTTAGTTGAACATTTTGTTCATAATAAGCAACCACTCCCCATTCTTTAGCTTTGTTCTATATTCTGGTAACTTACATTTCATGTCTATGAGTTTACATATTATAATTAGTTCATATCAGTGAAATCCTGCAATATTTGTCCTTACGTGTCTGTCTTATTTCACTCAATATAATGCCCTCAAGGTTTCTTCATCAACCCATTTTTTTTAAGACGGTTTTGTTCACACACCCTACATTCTGTCCTAAGTAAACAATCGATGGTTCCCTGTACAGTCACATATTTATATATTCACCACCATCAGCACTATCTATATAAGGACATCTCCATTTCTTCCACAAAAGGGAGGATGAGTCAAAGAAGGTAGAGAGACAAAAGAAAAAGAAAAGAGAGAGAGAAAACAATAAAAACATGACAGCTAGGAAGCAACAAAAGGAACGAAAGCATTAAATTAAAGTAGAATAAAGAGTCAGACAATATCACCAATGCCAAAAGTCCCATACCATTCCCCTACGTGCACCCTCCATGCATTTAGCTTTGCTATATTGCCTTTGTTATATTAAAGGAATCATAATTCTGTTAACTATAGTCTCTAGTTTGCATTGATTGTATTTTCCCCCAATCCCACCCTATTTTTAACATTTTACAGTGTTGACATTCATTTGTTCTACCTCATGTAAAAACGTATTTGTACCTTTTATCACAATCATTGAGCACTCTAGGTTTCACTGAGTTATATAGTCCCAGTCTTTATCTTTCCTCTTTCGTTCTGGTGTCCCACATGCTCCTAACCTTCCTCTTTCAACCATGTTCACAGTCATCTTTGTTCATTTGTTACATTGCTGTGCTACTATCTCCCAAATTGTGTTCCAAACCTCTCAATCCTGTCTTTTCCTTTCTGTCTGCAGTCCTTTCTTTAGCATTTCCTGTAGAGCAGGTATCTTGTTTACAAACTCTGTCATTGTCCGTTTGTCAGAGAATATTTTAAGCTTTCCCTCATACTTGAAGGATGGTTTTGCTGGATATAGGATTCTGAGCTGGTGGTTTTTCTCTTTCATATCTTAATATGAATATTTCATATCTTACTATATTTTAATATATCACCCCACTTCCTTCTTGCCTCCATGGTTTCTGTTGAGAAAACTGCACATAGTCTTATCAAGCTTCCTTTGTATGTGATGGATCGCTTTTCTTTTGCTGCTTTCAGGATTCTCTCTTTGTCTTTGACGTTTGATAATCTGATTATTAAGTGTCTTGGCATAGGCCTATTCAGATCTATTCTGTTTGGGGTATGCTGCACTTCTTAGATCTGTAATTTTATGTCTTTCATAAGAGAGGGGACATTTTCATTTATTATTTCCTCTATTATTGCTTCTGCCCCTGTTCTAGTTTTGCAAAACACAAAAAATGGATTGGCTTTTATAAAGGGGGGTTTATTTGGTTAAACAGTTATAGTCTTAAGGTCATAAAGTGTCCAAGGTAATGCATCAACAATCAGGTACCTTCACTGGAGGATGGCCAATGGCATCCGGAAAACCTCTGTTAGCTGGGAAGGCATGTGGCTGGCATGTGCTCTGTAGTTCTGGTTTCAAAATGGCTTTCTCCCAGGACTTTCTTCTCTAGGCTGCAGCTCCTCTTCAAAATGTCACTCTTGGTTGCTCTTGGAGTGTTTGTCTTCTCTTAGCTTCTCCGGAGCAAAAGTCTGCTTTCAACAGTCATCTTTCAACTGTCTCTCATCTGCAGCTACTCTCTCAGCTTCTGTGCATTCTTCAAAGTGTCCCTCTTGACTGTGGCAAGCTCACTCCTTCTGTCTGAGCTTATATAGTGCTCCAGTGAACTAATCAAGGCCCATGCTTGTTTCCACACCTCCATGGAAACTATCCAATTAGAGTCATCATGCACAGTTGGGTGGGGCACATTTCCATGGAAACAACCTAATCCAAACATTCCAACTTAATCCCCACTAATATGTCTGCCCCAACAAGACTGAATCAAAGAACATGGCTTTTTCTGGGGGACATAATATATACAAACCGGTACAGCCCCTTTTCCCTTCTCTTCTCCTTCTGGGACACCTATGACACATAGATTCCTGTATTTTCTGTTGTCATTCAATTCCCCGATACGTTGCTCATATTTTCCCATTCTTTTCTCTATCTGTTCTTTTGTATGTAGGCTTTCAAGTGTTTTGTTCTCCAGTTCCTGAGTGTTTTCTTCTGGCTCCTGAGATCTGCTATTGTATGTCTCCATTGTGTCTTTCATCTCTTGTGTTGTGTGCCTTTCATTTCCATAGATTCTGCCAGTTGTTTTTTCGAACTTTCGATTTCTACCTCATGTACGTCCAGTGTTTTCATTATACGCTTCATCTCTTTCACCATATCTCCCCTAAACTTTTTGAATTGATTAGTATTAGTTGTTTGAATTCCTGTATCTCAGTTGAAGTGTAAGTTTTTTCCTCTGACTTGGCCATAACTTCATTTTTCTTAGTGTAGGTTGTAGTTTTCTGTTGTCTAGGCATCTGGTTTCCTTGGTTACCCCAGTCAGGTGTTCCCAAACCATTACGGGCTCAGGTCTTGGAAGGAGACAATAGTATCTGGTTTCCCTGAGGGTATCTTAGAAGATCAGTATACCCTGTGAGGCCTCAAGTCACTGTGCTTGTCTGCCGGCAGGTGGTGCCTGTCAGCCTGTAGCTCCAGACTGGTATAAGGAGGTGTGGCCCGTGGCTGTTTCCCCCTGGCTCTGGGGTCTTGTTCTGAATGGAAGGTGGGTAGTAGAGCTTAGCACCACTTCTTTCCTCTTAAGGGAAGTGTACCCCCTGGAGAGATATCATTTGCATTTGAATAGTCTCTCTGCCTCTGCTATCTCCACCCTTGTCTGGGCCAGAGTGCTGGGAACTGAAAATGGTTGAGGCTTTCTCCACTGAGCCAAAAAAGGGACAGAAACCCACCTTTCATTGTCAGTCTGAGGCCCCCAGTTTCATCCATCAGCAAGTGATAGCAGCTGGTCTTTGGGCTCCCCCTCCCTCCCTCTCCGGCTCTCCAAGGTCAGTCATCACCAAAAGCCTCTGTCTGCTTGTTGGGGATTCATAGCTTGCATTGAGAAGGCCATATTTGTTAATTAAAACCTCAGTGGAGCTTGGCTGAGCTATAGTCACTTGCTTGGAGAGTGCTGCTCTCTGGCACAGTGAGGCTTTGCAGTTCGGGCCATGAGGGGAGGGGGCTTCCAGCTTGGAGCCACAGTTTTTACTTACAGATTTTATGCTGTGATCTCGGGCCTTCTTCCCAATTCAGGTTGGTGTATGATGTGTGGACAGTCATGTTTGTCCCCCCATAGTTATTCCAGATTATTTAGTAGTTGTTCCTGGTTGTTTATTAGTTGTTCCAGAGGGACTAACTAGCTTCCACTCCTCTCTATGCCACCATCTTCTTCCTCCTCCCCTAGCTTCTATTTCGTTTCTTTTATAAGTATTAATTTCAGATTTTCTAATTTTAGTAACTATCCTTATTGAGCAGTTACTTTTTGCTATCTTATTTTGAAGATACAAATAAGTGTTTATTTTCCTGTCTAATATTTCTTCATTATTAATTTAGTGCTCAGTTGTCAAGATGAACACTAAATTCAAATTTTACTTAAATTTTGAGTGTATCACATTGGTAATCATCAGCCTACACTTAGACTGTTACAAAATTGAAAAGGAGAAAAATATTGAAGCTTTACTGATTTAAAAGAATGAGAAAGAATTGATTAAAATCTGATTGGAAGTAATTCTTATTATTGAAAATATGGCAAGAGACAAATATCTGATGTTAAGAAACATTAAGATGATACCGAATACACAGTGATATTTTTCAATCACAGTGCAATAGTGGAGTGTCAAAGTTTAACATTTAGCATCATTGGCAAGGAATAGTGACATTATAAGTGGATTTAAAAGAGCACAGAGCAAATACATTTTTAGAAACCAGATAACTGATCAGAAGAAACAAAAGAAAATAAAACATTTGTGTGATTTATTACACATTGGCATGAGAGTCACCAGTCTATCCAGCATATTTTTAACTTACAAAGTTTTTGAGATATTTCTGGATCAAGAATTATATTACTTATACAAGGCAACCATACACGCACATGTCTCTCAGGTTAAAAGTTTTAATTTTCAACTGCATGTAAATAATAAATGATGAAAAATGACATGAGAGGGACAACTTTTCCATTCTGGTATCTGAATATGAACTACATTGAATAAAAGTATGATTCCTGTTGGATATATGCCATATATATATATATTTTGCTGATGAAACTCATAGAATAAAAACAAAATTAAAATATATCAGATATAGCCACTATCACCATCTATAATAAGAAAATGTCAATTCTGATTAAATAAGATAAAGATCTCGTGAGACAAGAACAAAATTATAACAAAAATATCAAAATTCATATGTAGAATGAAAAGCACTGTGACAAATAATAACTTCTTCAACTACAGAGCGTCATCTGTATGGTAATTATATTTGGATATGTCTTTCTCTGTAATATTTTTTGAAAATTCAAGGATTTTTTGGTCTTCAGCCTTTATAAGGTATTTGCCAAGTATGCGCTATATTAAGTCCCTACTGCCAAGCATTGACTATTTAAGTTCCAAACTAAGAAGGATCCTCTGGTTGGAAATTACAAACTGTACCACTCACTCTAATTTAGGATGACTTCACAAAGCCAGCACACACCTAATTGGATGTAATACATATATGGGTACTCTAAAGAGAGATTCACATTTTATTTCCTCACCCAATCTGAGAATCGCACTTATTAAAACTAATCATGGGGTATGAAGGATAGGAATCTATTTGAGCTTTACAATTTCCAAGAATTCAAACTGTATGGTTTTTGAATAATCTTTCAAATTGTATGGTGTGTGAATAATCTTTATTTCATCAAATAATAATTTATATGTCTTATAACCAGAGATGGATTCTGTCATTGCTTTAAAATGATATAATTTATGAAAAAGATGGTTTTCCAGATGGGAACAATTTTAAGTTGCTTACAACATGATTAATTGCTGGAACCATATTTTATCTCTTTATGTCACCAAATGCCTATCATCATTGCTTCCACATGAAAACAGCTGGTCAATTAAAAAATTACCTATGGATTGAATTTACTCAACATGAAGCAAAATATAAACATGCACCAACACACAAATACATACACACACAAACAACAGTCTAACACACACTAAATACTTCTCTTGTGCAAACCCAAACTTGGAAAAATTACTCAGCAAATATTAAAACAAAACAAAACATACAAAAACATGACTAACAGAATTGATAAATCAAAATCATAATTTTGATGATCCTTTGATTCTTTGATGATTATTTGATGACACATCCTTTACCTGGCTGAAATTTATTTTTGATAACCACAAAGTTTTGTTGTGACAGGAGAGAGAAAGAACTTTGATATATTAAATACACAGATAGTAACAAAATTTCAAATAATCACCAATTTTTCAAACATTTCCTTGATAAATTATTATTAAAATTAAAAAATATTATTTGCTAATAAAAACCCAATATTTTAATATAGTTTTTCTTTAGCTTTTTCCTCTTCATTTTTATTTAGTTCCTAATGAGTACTGATGTTACCAGAAGGAATATAGCAATGTATATAGAAGGAAAGACAAGGAAAACATCAAGAACCTGGTCATATACCAACTAAATAGCTAATCCTTGAAAAATTGAGAGTTCACTCTATTATCTTTTGGTAGGCAGATATGGTTGGTGTTAGTCACTGAAAATTATGAAACTTGGTGTGGTTCCAGTGAAAAAGCTTTCTTAAATGAATAGCTACAGAAATTGTTAATATTTTTATGTATACATACTGTGATATTAGTGCTTACAAATAAAAGCTGAGGAGAACCAACTGGTCTCTCTCAAATTTTGTAGTCTAGGAAAACGAGTTCATTTACAGCCAGTCAACTAATTCTTGAAACAAATCTGGCCTTTTCAAGATTCATGTGATTATGCATCATTTGTAAATTTTCAATACTGGCTAGATCTGTCATGCCATGTAATATTATATTTTAAAGAAAAAAAAAACATGCAGTAAGTTTTCCTGTATCAGAATGTGAAGTGGTTGTTAGGAAAACTGAGAAAAATAGTATGACCCTTGAAACTTCTTATATGAAATATTTTAATTAATTTTGCTAGCAAAGTGTAAATATATTTTAGCATCACTGAGCTGAGGCAGTCTGCTACATCTCTGTTGTAGAGGATGACTTTGGTCAAACAACCTTTCCTCAGTGAAGAAAATTTGCATATGTATCCTTACTGAAATAAACTATTAAATTCTGAAATTATTTAACATGCAAAAATTCATACAGTTCAAAGGTTCCACATGAACCATTAGACAGAATCTAATGAATGAGACAGAGTCCCTGTTTATTACATTCAAATTAAAAATTGCATATGGGTACATGCTATGAAGTGAGAAGACAAATATTGCTATCAGTTAGGAAAAAATCAATATGGGACATAGATTATAAAATAGAATATAGCATGAGTTGAAATTGAAATATCAAAGTGGTTTGGCGAGAACTACTTCTATGGCCCCTGCTCTTTCAGCAACTCAATTATCCCCTTTTAATGCCTTGCTTTCCTATTCTGCAACATGAGAGGCCCAGTTTGAAAGAAATGTACCAGCTTTAACATTTTATCAGTCAACAACAAAGAGTAAAATGTGCTCAAAATATTAAAGTAGTATTTTACTTCAAAATATTAAAGTAGTGACAATATTCGTGGAAACTTACTCTATGTCAGATAAAATGTTAGCATTTTACAAGTATAACTTAAAATTTACTACAATCTTATGCAATTGACTTTACTTATATTTATATAGACTATATTTATATTCATTTTACAGGTATGGAACTGAGAATCACATAGGTGATTAAGCCAGAATTCAAAACTTGTGTATTCTAGCTTTCAGATAATGTTTTCCCCAAACTTAGGTTCTTGATTGAAAGGAGAAAGAGACAGAAAGAGAGGGAGGGATGGAGGGAGGGAGGTAGGAAGGGAAGGAAGGAGGGAGGAAGGGAGGGAGGGAGAGAAATAGCAATTAATTTTAGAAAAGGAGGTGGGTGGGTTGATTCAAAACATCTCCAATGCTGGAAAACCAACAACTCAAGAACAGAAAGGCCTAATGAGAGGGCCAGGAGCTGATGGTATCCTGACTGTGAGACAAAGGACAAAAGACACCTATTTCTATAACCTGTTTTTGAAAAGCAGAACATTATTCAATCATAACAAATTCTTATGCAAAAATGATAAAGGATAACGCCAAGAAGAGTTTCCCAGGTGTTTGGACACTGCAGATTTATAACTCTCATTAAAATTATTCAGGCAGCAGAGATGTTACCTAGAAAGATATACTTCATGGAAAAACAGTAAAGGAACTCTACTGTGATACAAAAAGGGGAAAAAGGAGAGATACACCCCCCAAACAATGTTGTTACTATGAAAAGCGTACAAAGAACCAAGCTTGCAATATATAAGGGAAGGGATGGCTAAATTCATATGCTGACTTGGGTCATAAAAAAAATCACTAAGCTGGAGATCTCTGTTTTATCCAAATGCATAAGCAACATCTCATGATTCAGGAAAATGATGAACAACCTTTTTCTCCTGGGCTACTCCAGGTCAAGCTCAAAGTAGGAAACCAATGATTATTTGTCTAATAAGATACAGGTGCCCAATTCTGGAAATCCTATCACTTGAAATATGGTTACTGAGTAAAGATTGGAGATTGGATCAATGAACAATTTTATTCAATTTACCAGGTGGTCATAGAAACCAACAAAATGGATGAGTACCTGTAACAGACATGACCAACTGTTGGTAAAGTCCTTCCCCTTTCTCCTCTTAAACTTGTTTGTATGTATCTGCAATCGTGACTAAGTGTACTCCCGTTTTTATTGGTCACTTATGTTAATTCAATGTTTAACCAAGTTGAAGTTGGAACTCTTTAAAACTATTTATTTTTCTAGAAGACATGTCTGTGTGGCTTGAAAGGGTCTGAGAATGATTAGTAAGATTCTAGCATCATCTATATTTGTGCTTAGGTGGTATTTGAATGGTTAGCTGGAGAGGCTTCATCAGATGAAATTTTTAAACGTCATGTTAAGGACTTGGAGGTGGTGTTACTATGGCGTTGCTTGAAAACAGCCCTAGAGAAATGTGTGAAAGGATATGCATATCTGCACATCAGTACAGTTGTGCCCAGTATAGTCTCTAGAACCCCAAAGCACAATGCAACCTAGTTCTTATAAAAAATAATAGCTTAAAAATAAGGCATGCTCATGGATGTAAACACAAAATAAGTTTTTTTGAATGCAGCTGACTTACGTGAACAACAAAATCCACTCATGGGATAAAAATATGCATACATAATTTGTCAGGTCAATTTCCTCTGCTATAAGAAGTTTTGTCATACTTCCTCTTTTGTTGAGGCCAAAATGCCTACAAACACTCTCAGAATCACAGTTCTCTCCTTTATGTATTTCCAAGAAGACTAAAATTTTCAGTAACAAACCATTGGATATACTGCTACGTAAAAATCTATTCTATTAATTATCATTCCTTGAACAATAACTTTTCTAAAGTGAAATCTAATAATTAACCTGCTCAAAATTATTCAATAGGCTTTGTCATCTATAGTATAAATCTAAGGTTCTTGGGGATGGCATAAAATAATCTTCAATATTGAGCCCCTTCCTTCCTATCCACCATTTCACATTCCATCTCAAAACTTACACTTCCGCAAAACCAGGTAACATGGCACATTTCTCACCTTTCATGCTTGTGCACATGCTAGTTCCATCTGCCCAGGATGTACCCCTCCATCTCTGGACATGCACCAGGGAAACACCTACCAGCGTTCTCTGCCTTCTGCAAGTAGATTCATGAATTCCTGCTTCTTCCTGTTTCCTCTGAACCTACTTTATGCCTTAATTGTAGCACTTTCATCACATTTTTTTTCCACCTATGTATCTAATTGAGCACTTTGATTAACTCATTCCCAGTACAGTGTGCTCTAGTATAGTACAGACATTAAAAGAAAAGAAAGGCCTCTGATCAAAGCGATGTGGGGTCAAGTTCCCAATATAATTCATTATAGCTGGATGGCTTTGAGCACGTTACTCTACCTCTCTGGACCTCGGCTTCCTCACTTGTAAGACAGGAGTGATATCCCTTTTTATAGAGTTGTGACAATTAAATGCAGTAAACCACGTGAAAATTAAAGAACATCACTGATACAGAGTAAAAATGATCAATAAATGTTTGCTTGTATTAATATTTTTAAATACAATTCAGATCCCTGGCTCACAGAAACTTAATAAATATCTGCTAAATAAAATGAATGCATGGATAAATGAAGACAGCTTGTGCTAACTCTGACTTCTGCTGGGTTTTTGTGTGATACAGAACTTCTACCCATGATTCATTTGCCCTAGGACAGTAACTGGTATCCAGACAGTAATTCTCCAGCCCAATTAGTGTATCACTTCCCCTAACTTTTCAGTGTCCATAAAAAGCTACACAAACACACAGGAAACGCAAGTAAAGTACAATAGCTTAAACATGTTCTCCTGAGCCTTGTTAGAAGTGGAATTCAAGATGGAATTCAAGTACTACAGAACATTTTCAGGGGGTTTCTCCCAAATCACTCCTCAAATCATGCCAACTAGCCACATATTGTTGACTCCAGAAATCATATGCACTAAATAAGTGCTTCTCAGACCTTAAGAAAATATGAATCACCTCATGAACAAGCTAAAAAATGCAGATTCTAATTCAGAAGGTATTAGGATGGGAAATGCTGATGCTGTGGCATTCCTCAGACCACAATTTATGTACCAAGTCAGTAGACAGTGTTCAAATTTCAAGGAGCAAAAGAGTCAACTGGGGCAACTGTTAAAAATATAGTTGTTAGGATTACACCCCCACTAATTCTAATTAGAAGTGGGGCCAGGTATCTGCAATTTTAACAAATACCCCAGGTGCTTCTGATACAGGCCTAAGCACTATGGTTTCCACTATGATTTTATAGTCTAAGGACTAGGCTTTTAAAAACCACTGCACAACAAATACAAACTTTTTGAGGGCAGTGATTTTTGCCTTTGGTTTCTACTGTCTAGCAGAGCTCCTGGAACTTAGCGGCTGCTTAGTATGTAAATGAAAGAAAGAAAAAAAAAAAAAACGAATGAATCAGGATCTCACCTGAGATTTTAGAAATAATGTGTACAGAAACCAAAATATCTATATATGTTTTTGTCACACGCATGGGTGAGTAATATATGTAAGTCTACAAAGATTTCTCTTAACTTTGAGATAGTTATTATTTACCTTTCTTTCATAAGCCTCTAGTTGGTCAATTTGAATAAATAATAATATTCAGGAAGTACAAACTAAATGATAAGGTATGACTATTTAGAAAACTTATAATAAGAAAGACTGGTTTTTAGGCTTATCAACACATCCCTCTATGTGCTGCTCCCTGCATCTCACACAATATGGACTTAGCTTATTAATAAGTTGAAGTCTATGTTTGATGGTTAAATGACTGTTCTGGCAGTTTAATCTACCTAGAAAGTGAGGAGAAGACGATAATGACATTGCTTCTTCCTTTCATTAAAAGACTTTCTTCCTTCCGAGCTAATTTGATCCTGAGGCCTGAAAAAGTGAGTGATGAAGAGGTTTTTACCTTGCAGATTTTATGTAACTCACAGACATATATATTTTTCTCAATTTTTTTGTTTCCACTGTAAAAGGACTATTAGTTTCTTTCATTCATCCCAAAGAAACTTGCAAGAAGAAAACTGTATATTGGGCTATTTAATTGTAATATACATATGGATAATAGGTTGATGAGCGTAAATTAAAAAAAATTAAGCACGTATAAAACAAAAAGATAATTGGGGTTTCATGCAGATTAAGTGAGAATCTAAAAATTTGAAGGAGTTTATACATTTAGGTGCTGAGATAGAAAATAAAAGCAAGCATCTCAATGCTTCATCTTCATGTTTCCTTTGTTATCCCTTTTCAGCTATGTGATAATTGAAAGTTATTTATTATGAAAGCTCTTAACATGAGGCTGTAATAATTTGGTGAACATTCTTTGTTCTTGTAATTTCAATGATAACAAAATAATAACAATAATAATCTTTACTACTACTATGGCTACAACTCTCATCATTTTTCACCAAAGAGCATTTTAAGTTTTAATTACATTTCTCTCTTCTCTTTAAAGGGAACCATTGATCTCTCCTCTTCAGGTGGAAAAATCTAAGACAACATTAATACTCATAAATGGTAAGCCTTGCACACAAAGGTTGCAGAGGAAAAAAGAAAAGGGTAATAAGTGATTAATAATAGTAAATTTTATTAGGTGCTAACTATGTGCCAGTTAATATTCTAAGCATTTTATGCACATAAACATAACCAAATCTCATGGCAATCTTGGGAAAGCAGTTTTATCATTTTATTTTATTTTATTTATATTATTATTTTTTTAAATTTTATTTTGAAATAAATTCAAAGTTATAGGAACAGTTGCAAAAACAATACAAACCCCATACACAGAATTCCAGCATACCCTGACCCCCCTCCCCCGATCCACCACCTTTAACATGCTGTCACACTGCCATTTCTCTTTCCCTCCCTATTATCTATCATCTATTGCTCTGTCTTCTAAGCATATGAGAGCAAGCTGCACACATCCTTGAACAAACACTATAATTCACATATACAATTCCCATGAACAAGAACATTCTTTTATGCAATCCCGTTAAACGCAGCTAAGAAGTACAAGAGATTCAACATTGATACAAAGCTTACATTCTGTATTTCCTTTTTTTTTTTTTTCCTTATGTCTCAACTGTTTCCCTTTGAGCCTCCTGTCCTCCATCCTCAGATCCCATCCAGGGTCATCCTTGGCATTCAATTGTCATCTATTTAGACTGTCTTTTTTTTTTTTTTCCTCAATTGTGGAAACATATATACAGCCTAAATCTTCCCATTCCACCCCCTCCCTAGCATTCCATTAGTGGGATTAATCACATTTAGAATGTTGTAATGCTATCTCTTTCCCACCATCCATTACTAGAAATTTCCCTTCACCTCAAACAGCAACCCTACACTCATTTCTTAACTTCCCATTGCCTCTTCCCCCATTTCTCTTAATGCATACTCTACTTTTCATCTCTATGGTCATATTCTCTGATAATTTCTTTGTGTTTACTGTGGGGTTTAAAATTAACCTCTTAAATCCATATCAATCTTGGTTTTCTTTGATGCCAACTTAACTTCAATAGGACACATAAACTATGTTCTTATACTCCTCCATTCCCCCACCTTTTTATAGTTCTTGTCAAAAATTACATATTTTACACTGAGTCCAAAACCACTGATTTGTCATTAGAGTTTGTGTATTGTATATCATGGAGGAAGTAAATAGTGGAGTTACAAATAAAAAATTATTGACTTCTATTTGTATTCCATTGTGGTCAGAGAATGCACTTTGAGTATATTCAATTGTTTTTGTTTTTGTTTTTTTTTAATTTATTGAGGCTTGTTTTATGTCCCAGCATATGGTCTATTCTGGAGAAAGATCCGTGATCACTAGAGAAAAATGTGTGTCCTGGTGATTTGGGATGTAAGGTTCTATATATGTCTGTTAAAATTCTCTATATCTCTCTCTCCTTTCTTTGTTTCTCTGTTGGTAGGGCTCCCTTTAGTATCTGAAGTAGGGCAGGTCTTTTATTGGCAAAATCTCTCAGCATTTCTTAGTCTGTGAAAAATTTAAGCTGTCCCTCAAATTTGAAAGAGAGTTTTGCTGGATAAAGTATGCTTGGTTGGAAATTTTTCTCTCAGAATTTTAAATATGTCATGCCACTGCCTTCTCACCTCCTTGGTGGCCGCTGAGTAGTCACTACTTAGTCTTATGTTGTTTCCTTTGTATGTGGTGAATTGCTTTTCTCTTGCTGCTTTCAGAACTTGCTCCTTCTCTTCAGTATTTGAGAGTCTGATCAGAATATGTCTTGGAGTGGGTTTATTTGGATTTATTCTATTTGGAGTTCACTGGGCATTTATGCTTTGGGTATTTATATTGTGTAGAAGGTTTGGGAACTTTCCCCCAACAATTTCTTTGAATACTCTTTCTAGACCTTTACCCTTTTCTTCCCCTTCTGGGATACCAATGAGCCTTAAGTTTGGGCATTTTGTTTTATCTATCATATCCCTGAGATCCATTTTGATTTTTTTGATTTTTTTTTTCCTTTCTTTCTTTTGTTCTTTCATTTTCTGTTCTGTGGTCCTCTAAGACACTGAGTCATTTTTCAACTTCATCTAATCTTGTATTATGAGTATCCAGAGTCTTTTTAATTTGTCCAACAGTTTCTTTTATTTCCATAAGATCTTCTATTTTTTTATTTACTATTGCAATTTCTTCTTTATGCTCTTCTAGGGTCTTCTTTATGTCCTTTATATCCTGTGCCATGCTCTTCTCCATGTCCTTTATAGCCTGTGCCGTGCTCTCATTCTTTGATTGTAGTCCTTTGATTAATTGTGCCAAGTACTGTGTCTCTTCTGATATTTTGATTTGGGTGTTTGGGATTGGGTTCTCCACATTGCCTGGTTTTATCATATGCTTTAAGATTTTCTGTTGTTTTTGGCCTCTTGGCATTTGCTTTGCTTGATAGGGTTCTTTCAAGTTGTAAAAAATACCAGTGTAATTTTTCAGAACTACAACTTGGTGGCGTACACTTTCTCTGACTAACCAGCAGATGGCGTCTGCAAGTCACCTATTCCCCTCAAGTCAGTTCTCCTCAACTTTGTGGTGTGTGGGGAAATGATTCTTGTGGGGTTCAATTGGTGAACTCAGTTTGGGTGTGTTTTTGGTGCTGTCTGCTCTGAATGTGGGGCATGTGTCTGGGTGGTTAGGGAGGCAGAATAGCTTTAATATTCAAATCTCCCAGGTGTTCCTGGAGACTCAAGGCTGTTGCAAGAGTCTAAGCCTTCATTTCAGTTTTGCCCCAGATTTCCTCCGCCGCTGACACTCAAGTCACCAGCATTGATGTAGCATCCCTGGGTTTTCTGAGCCGGCCCCTTTCTCAGCTGTGATCTTCCAGGACCTCTGCTGAGGGAAGGCTGTGCTACATCACAAGTGTGTGCCATCCCTCAAGGGAAGCCCCAGGCCGCCAGGCCATGCAGGGGTGCTCCCAGCCTGATGCAAAGATGGCTGAATGGGGTGTTTCAACCCTCCCCCCGCTTTCCACACAGCTCTGCCTTCCCAGCTGCGGGACAACTAGCTGTGTATGCACCCAAGGCCACTGTCCACGGCCGATATTGTGGCATGTGCATGGTGCCGTGGGATACACTCCCTGTCACACTGGGTTTCCTGGCGTGACTCTGGGCTGTGGGTACAGCCCCGGGCAGGAGTGTCTCCAGCCCACCAGGGAGCCGGCTGCAAGCAGTGTGGTTTCTTTCTCCTTTTGGCTCTCCGCTCTGCCCCCCGGCCCTGAGGGAATCAGCAGCGGTCTATCCTCCATGCCAGACACTGAGAGGCTGGCACAGCTTGCTCCTGCCGTGCTTCACTGCGCAGTTCTCACTGTCATAACTGCAGCTGCTCCTGGGTTTTTTGTTTTTTTTTTTTAAAGAACTAGTCCACCTCCAAACACCAACTCCTGGTTTCCCCACATTACAACGCAGCCATGGGACTTTCAGCTGGCTTACTCAGTTGTTTCAGAATGCAGACTCCCGGTTTCACCAAGGTCCCTGTGGTTTTAGCAGACCTTGTCCAGGTGGTGCATCACTGAAACTGGTGTTCTGGGTCACTTTCTGGTTTTTATCTAGTATTTTTCATAGAGGTGTTTTTTTGCCCTGTCTCACCTAGCTGCCATCGTAGGTTCTCTCAGTTTCACCATTTTATGGTGGAAGAAATCAAGACATAGAATGGTTTAGAGACTTCACATTAATTCACAATCTGTTTATTTGAATTTTAAAGGATGTGAGGAAAAACATGAATTATAAAGGCAGTATTCATTATATTTATGGCCCCACACTGGGTAGACTGTAGGGATGAAATTGATGGGTTGCTTTTTGAGAAGCTGCTGTGTGCCAAATGTATGAACGGGTCTCAAAATGTTCAATAAAATATTTTAATTATAATTATTACATAATTTGTATATAAATAAAATAATATGATGTAAATATATATTATACAAATAATTATAAAGATGTTTCCATATTTGAAATTTTTTCTAAAAATTTCTATGGAAATCATGAAGAGAGAGCACTCTATTCTTCCTGAGGAGGGTAGGGGTAGAGGTGGATAGGGAGATGGGAAGGGAAGGATTGATGTTTAGGCTTATTACTAAAGGTTAAATAGGAGTTTTTCAGACAGAAAGACAAAAAAAGGCATAAATGCATAAGAAGAGCATGATGTTTTGGAAAGTTTACTCTCAAAGTTAAGAATCAGTTCTAACTAAAGAACAACATGGAATACATTATGCGGTAAATGGTGATTTGTGTAATTGGCTCAGTAGTTTGTGTTTAGATTGGGAAAATCCCTACATAGCTACATAAAATCCCTACATACTTAGATGAACGTATGACATTTTAGCAAGATAACTCTGTAGGCAGTGGTAAAATATAATGGGAAAGTTAAGAATCTAAAGTCAGGGAGACAAGCTTTTTTTTTTCTTCTCAGTTGAAAGACCTTACTCCATTTCTAAGAAAAATTGATTCCAGTATATTCCCTTCTATCATTATCAAATACTTTCTATTTGTCTTATATTGGAACCACTTTATTCTCAGTTCCATGCAGACTACACTGATAACAAAGATTATTTTTGCTTCTATTTTGACTCTTCTTTAAGAGGATTTTTAAGAAAATTACATATGATAGATTGAAGCTTTGCTTTCCCCTATGATAGTAATTACAAATTCAAAATGGGATAATTCAGCTACACCATGTATCATTTTCGTAGTATACTATGTGTGCATGGGGTGATCTGTGTTTCAAAGTGATTTTTTCATGGTGTTTTTTTTTTTTTTTTTTTTTTTTTAATGTCCAGGCAAAAACAGTTTTTTTTTTTTTTTTTTCAGGTGAGAAACCTGAGATGAAGAAAGCAAAGTGATTTTCCCCTGAGTCAGAAAGCAAGGTTAGAAATGAAAAACTGATAAGAGTTGCATTGTTTGCATTATAACAAACCATACTTAAGGTACTTTTGAGAGCTTTACAAAAGTTTAAACTCCCATGAAGTCACTGGAGAAAAGGATAAAGAGAACAAATCTTCACCTTTTCTATTTTTTCTTTCATCAACAAGAATAAAAACTAATAAAACCATTTATGTTTAATATGCAATTTGAATGCAGAAGAAGGATTTCAATTTGGAGTAAACAACGATTCAATTATGCAGGAAGTTGCCTATGTGTATTTCCTGGAAGGTCAACAGAGGTAAGAAAATATTAATTAATTAGTTTGCAAACAAATCCTGATTGGGTACAATTAAGCCAAGCAAATCTTCTCTGATGATCCAATTAGACATCTTTTAAGACTCACTAGCTGTCATAAAAGGTAAAGAAGTCAGTGCCATGATGCTACATAGTTGTCCCAGATTGTGGATCTCATCAAGATATTCCATGCCATTTTTCCTTACCTCTAAATATACACTGAACTGATAGGAGGAGTCATTCTCCCTAAGAAACTCTAAGTCTAAGACCTTAGGAAATATTTCCCAGGAAAAGAAAGAAGCTATGAGGCATTGTTGGGCTTTTGAGAATATAAGAAGCATATTTCATGGTGTTTAGACTGCTTCTGAGTTAGAAATTTCTGTTATTTATGCCACAGGAGCCTTCAGCCTGGGGACTAGATGTCAAAAGATTTTCAATGGCAATGAAATCCCCAGAATTGTGAGGCTACCATTCTGACATGATAAAACAAATGAAATATTGGGAAACAATCCCTTGCATTATATATTGAAACTCATTGTTAGCAAATTATATTCTTAAGTAAACCATCGGATGGGAGGTAACATACAGTGTAGAGCCATTTCAATGAATCCAGACATCTGCTTGAGGATAAACAATTTACTCTTATGCCTAAAACATGAAAATACACAAACACCAAAACAAAATTATCCAAAATGAACAGAAAAATAAATGGAAAAAAATATGATCAGAGAATCAATGGGCTGTGGGGTAACTTCAAGCAACAGTCCCTGAAGGAGAGGAGAACGGGGACAAAAATATTTGAAGAAATAATGGCTGATTTTTTTTTTTTCCAAATTTGATGAAAGCATACATAAACTCACAGATCCAAGAAGTTCAAAATACTTAAATCATAAGAAGCATGAAAAGACTACAACAAGGCACATTTCAATTACACTGTTTAAAGCCATTGATAGATGCAAAATCTTAAAAGCAGCCTGAGCACAATACATAGGGATGAAAAATGGTAAGAATGATGGTCAATTTCTTTCCAGAAACAATGTAAGTTATAAGGCAAAAGAGTAATATCTTTAAAGTACTGAAAGAAAAAAAAAATGTCAACCTAGAGTTCTAGACCCAGTGAAAATATTATTTTTCAAAAAAATGGATGTTAAATATAGACTTTTCCAGATATATGAGAGCTGAATTTTATTATAAGAGTTGTACTATAAGAAATATTAAAGGAAGTCCTTCAAGCTGAAGGAAAATAACACCAGACAGAAACAAGGATCTGTACAAAGGAGTGAAGAACGCCGGAAATGGTAACTATGTGGGCAAATATAAAGATTTTTTTTCTTATTATTTAAATCTCTGTAGAAGACAGTGAACTGTCTAAACAAAAGCAGCAACACGATAGTGTAGGGTTTACAACATACATAGAAATGAAATTTATGACAATGACACAAAGGCTAGGGGATTATAATAGAAGTATACTCTTGGAAGGTTCTTACGTTATATGTGAAGAGGTATGATATAATTTGATTAAACTAAATTAATGATGTACATACAATATAAACCCTAAAACAATCACTTAAAAATAAGTTATCTATTATAAGCTGTGAAAGGAGATAAACTGCAATGTTTGGAAAAAAAAAAACAACTCATTTAATCCAAAAGAAGGCAGAAAAGAGGGAAACAGGAAGAAAGAAAAAACAGGGCAAATAGAAAGCAAAATAAAAACCATACCAACATTCACAGTATCTATAAATGGCCTAAAACATTGATTAACAAGCAGAGATTGTCAGATTGGATAAAAACCAAGGCCCAACTATTTACCTTCTACAAGAAATCCACTTGAAATATAAATACACAAATAGGTTAAAAATAAGGAAATGTAAAAGGCATACCATGCTAACACTAAAACAAAGATGAATGGGCTATTTTAATATTAAAGTATATCTCAAAGCAAAATATATTACCATGGTAAAGAGGGTTAATTAGGAGGATATAACAATCATAAACATTATACAGCATAATAAAAGAGCTTCAAAATAAATCAAGACAAAATGACAGAAACACAATGAGAAATAGACAAATGTACAATTATAGTTGAAAATTCCAAGACTCTTCTCTCAGTAATTGACAGAATGAGTAAAGAGAAAATCAGTAAGGATATAAAAGACATGAGCAACACTATCAATCAACTTGACTTAATTGACTTTTATAAGCTATTCTATTTTATAACAGGAGAATGGACATTCTTTTCAAGTGCATACAAAACATTTACCAAGACAGACCATAATCCAAGCCATTAAACAAGTTTTAATAAATTGAAATGATTAAAATCATGCAAAGCATGTTCTTTGACCACAATAACATGAAATTAGAAATGACTGATAGAAAGCTATCTGGAAAATCCCCCAGATATTTGAAACAAAATAAAATATGTCTAAATAACCCATTCATCAAAGAAGAAATCAAAGGGAAATTAGAAAGTATTGTGAACTGCAGGAAAATGAAAATACAACATATCAATGAATCTGGATTCATATTTGCCTCCAGAGACACTGTCTTAATTATCCGCCCTGTTATCAGCTATTCTACATTTTCCCCTCTATTCATTCTGCTTGTTTTCCATCAATTTTTTCAGGTGTTGCCTCCCGGTTTGGCCACTAACTGCTTGGAATAGTGGAAGACATGTAGAACATAGAGGGGTTGAGTAAAATAAAAGGATTCCAGACATGCCAAGTTTATTGCCATGAATTCAGTAAACTTGTTTTAATGCATTGTTCATTGACTAAATGATGGAATTTTGGAACTATTGCTGTGAAAGTCAATGCAATTTACAGAAATGATAGCATCTCATTTTCAATTCTTATCACAATATTTGAGCCCTTTAGATCTATTTTAATTATGCAGAAAACTTTACATTGTTTATCATGTTCTACAGATAGCAGTATATATCAGTTTGGCCTTTAATTTTCTATTCTCTCATATTAGATACTAAAGAATGATGTTTTGTGAGTGATACCGGAGTATAACCACATTTTTTTTTTAATTTAATTTTATTGTTATTTTAAAATTTTGAATATCTTATTGAGGAATATTTTCAAACTTATAGGACAGTCACACAAATAATACAAACCCCATACAGAGAACACCAGCATATCCCTATCACTCCAGATACCCAGATCCACCAATTTTAACAATTTACCACATTTGCCATAGTGTTTAATCTACTATCCATCAATCCATCTATCTATCCATCTATCTGTTTGTCTTTATGTCTGTCTATCAATCAATCCATTTTCTGAAAACTTGACTATAGGCTGTATTCATCATGTACTTAACACTGCCATATACGTTTCCTAAGGGCAAGGATATTCACTTATGTATCCACCTGAAGTGCAGTTATGAAATTCAAGAAATTTAACATTGATATAAAGTTTAAAGTCTATGTACCAATTTTTTCAAGTTGTAATAATGTCTTTTTGAGAGTCCATCTAGGATCATGTTTCACTTCTGTATTGGGACCAGAGATATGCAGTGGGAGCAGGGGCCATCCCCACACAGAACAGCTGTGGGGTAGGGAAATGGCCAGCCAGATCCTATACTTTTAAACAGCCTTTTTGTTTTTCTTATTTCAGCAATCACCCTGTTATTGTGTACTTTACCTGTTTTCTGGAGCTTTGAGAAAGACATTTCTGGAGCAGCTTTCTGCTGGTTGGTGAAAGCTTTTGTGAGGGACAGAGCCCTGAATTGTCACTCCACCATCTTGATAAGGAAGGGGCCACCCCATCTGTTTTTATTCTCACTAATGAAAAATGCATCATTTAGGTTTATACTGTACAAATATTTTCAAAAATTGCCCCTCTGAATTATATGATTAACTTATTAAATGAGGCAGAAAGAAGGTCTCATGCATTGTGCGCAGTCACAAAAAGTGTGTGACTGGATAAATAGCAACCGTACATCCATCTCCCTGAATTCCCGTTATCTATCAGCAGGAACAAATTAAAACTTGATTCCATTGTTACATTCATGTGTGCACATTTTCACAAGGTGCTGCCATCCATTATGAGCTTGGTGCTTAGGTCTGGATTACCTTAACTGATTCATTATAGAAGTTTTAAAATAACTTTTATCAAAATTATAAAGTTGTATAATTGTAGAAATCAATTATGAATGGGAAATCATGAATAAAAACACAAATACATTTAACTATATTATAATTTTGAAATATGAAGAAATACACTTCATTGCACATTGCAGATATTGCACTGTTTTTTTTTAGAAATTGAAGAGTTGTGGCAACCCCAAATCAAGCAAGTCTATCGGCACCATTTTCCCAACAGTGCATGCTCACTTCATGTCTCTGTTGCATATCTTTGTAATTTTCACAATATTTCAAACTTTTTCATTATTACTATACATTTTATTGTGATCTGGGATCAGTGATCTTTGATGCTATTATTGTAATTGTTTGGGGGCACATGTACCATGCCTAAGTAAGATGGCAAACTTAATCAATAAATGTTGTCTGTGTCCTGAATGCTCCACAAACCAGCTATTTCCCCATCTCTCTCCCTCTCCTCGGGCCACCTAACCCCTGACACACAACAATATTGAAATTACGCCAATTAATAACATTATAATGGCCTCTAACTTTTCAAGTAAAAGGAAGAGTCACACATCTCTAGTTTTAAATTAAAAAGAAAAAAAACTAGGAAATGATTAAGTTTAGTGAGGAAGACATGTTGAAAGCAGGTTTCTTGTACCAAACAGTTAGCTAAGTTGTGAATGCAAGTGAAAAGTTCTTGAAAAAAACTTAAAAGTGTTACTTCAGTGAACACATGAATGCTAAGAACGCGAAACAGCCTTATAGTTGATATGGAGAAAGTTTTAGTGGTCTGGAAATATCAAACCAGCCATGAGATTCCCTTAAGCCAAAATCAAATCCAAAGAAAAGCCCTAATGCTCTTGATTTCTATAAAGACTGAGAGAGGTGAGGGAGATGCAGAGGCCAAGACTGAAGCTAGCTGAGGTTGGTTTTTGAGGTTTAAGGAAAGAAGCTGTCTCTGTAACATAGAAGTACAAGGCGAAGCAGAAAGTGCTGATGTAGAACCTGTCACAAGTTATCTAGAAGATCTAGATAAGATATTTGATGAAGGTTGCTGCACTAAACTACAGATTTTCAATGTAGAAAAAAACAGCCTTCTATTAGAAGAAGATGCCATCTAGGACTTTCGTAGCTAGAGAGAAGTCAGTGCTTGGTTTCAAAGTTTCACAGGATAGGCTGACTTTCTTGTTAGGGGCTAGCAGCTGGTGACTTTAAGTTGGAGCCAATGCTCATTTACCATTCTAAGAATTTCGGGGCCCTTAAGAATTATGCTAAATCTACACTACATGTGCTCTATAAATGGAAAATCAAAGCTTGAATGACAGCATGTCTGTCTACAATATGGTTTACAAAATATTTTAAGCCCACTGGTGAGACCTGCTCAGAAAAAAATATTTCCTTTAAAAAATTACTGCTCATTGCCAATGCACTTGGTCCCCCAAGACCTCTGATGGAAATGTACAATGAGATGAATGTTGTTTTCATTCCTGTTAACACAGCATCCATTCTGCAGCTCATGGATTAAAGTGTCATTTCAACTTTCAAGTCTTATTACTTATGAAATACATTCTGTAAGGCTATAACAGTCATAGTGTGATTCCTCTGGTGGATCCAGGCAAGGTCAATTGTAAACCTTCTGGAAAGGATTGACCGTTCTAAACATCATCAAGACCATTCATGATTCATGGGAGGAGGCCAAAATATCAACATTAATAGGAGTTTGGAAGAGGTTGATTCCAACTCTCATGGATGACTTTGAGGGGTTCAAGAGTTTAGTAGAGGAAGTAACTGCATATGTGGTGGAAATAGCAAAAGAATTAGAATTAGAAGTGGAGCCTGAAGATGTGACTGAATTGCTGCAACTCATGACAAAGCATCAATGGATGAAAATTTGCTTCTTAAGGATTAGCAAAAAACTGCTCTCTTGAGTTCGAAGGTACCCCTGGGGAAGATGTTGTGAACATCGCTGAAATGACAATCAAGAATTTACACTATTACATAAACTTTCTTCATAAATTAGTGGCAGGGTTTGAGGGGATTGACTCCAATTTTGAAAGAAACTCTACTGTGGGTAAAATGCTATCAAATGGCATCATATGTTACAGAGAAATATTTCATGAAAGGAAAAGTCAACTGATGCAGTAAACTTCATTGCTATCTGATTTTAAGAATTCCCACAGCCACCCCAACCTTCAGCAACCAGCACCCTGAGCAGTCAGCAGCCATCAACATTGAGGCAAGACCCTCCACCAGCAAAAAGATTACAACTTGCTGAAGTCTCAGATAATGGTTAGCATTTTTTTGCAATAAACTGTTTTTAGACATAATGCTATTGCACACTTAATAGACTGCATTATACTCTAAACATAACTTTTATATGCACTAGGAATTAAAAAAAAAATGTGTGACTCACTTTATTGCAATATTCAGTTCTGGAAATGAACTCACAATATCTCCAAGGTATGCCTGTAGATGGCAAACTAAAGATAAATTGGAAAGGTTTATAAGACATGCTATCCACTATCAGAGCACTTAATACACTATATTTTAAATGTCTATTTCATTTTCTGTAGACTTTGTGGGTAAAAACCAGCCTTGTTAAGTTTTATGCCTTCAGTACATATTTAGTTGCCGACATAACTAAAGGCTAAGCAAACATTTGTTGACTTGATGAATAAATTAATCTCAGCACATCAAGACTATATCTTTGATAAAGTTTATAGATTGCTTTAAAAGTTTGTTTTAAGTCTATGCATTAAGCCCTACATATCTACGAAAAAAGTGTTGGTGGATATCTACATGCACATATAATATTTTTTTCAATAATCTGTGGCTATTTTGAGAATATGGATGCTTTGAAATTTATTTTGATCCAATTATATTACATATAGGGCATAATTGTTCTACAACTCTCCATTTTCTTATGGATTTTTAGTATATTTACTTTACAGATTAAAGATTATAAAAAATTTTCTTTATAATGGCTTTTAAAAATATCAAAATCTAATATTATTGCTTTGACGGTTAGTATTGAAGATGAGGAAAGGCAGATATTAAATATAAAAAAGTTTATTTGCTGGATTCTAATCTTTTTCTTGCATGCAAAAAGTCATAAACATACTTTTAGATTCCACAAAGCAGGATCTGAAATATGTTTTAATTTTTACAGCTCTAAAATAATAGTAGAGAAAGCTACCACCCATTATTTTCTTTTTGTACAACTGCAATGATTTGATTTATTTTAAAATTACTCCTAAGCCTGAATGAAGGTTAGACAAATTTGGATATCAGGTGTGGGGCTTATTTTATTTTATTTTTTTAATGGTTTAATGAAATTTCAACTTATAGGAGTTGGCAATTAAATCATTTTGTCTCAACAATAAAATTATTTAAATATCCACTGAAGTTACTGTTTTATTATGCTATTGTGTGTTTAAGAACTATTACAGTAATATATTTTATAACCATGGTAGCAAAAAACAGAAATGAAGAGCTACTTATAGAGCAAGTGATAAACTTAGATCAAGCAGATTTTATGAGCAGCAGCATGGGTTATTACCATTAGGCTCTTTATGCTCTTTACTATAATGATAAAAAGAACCAACAGAAAAGATACAAACGTATTCGTAACTACTGAAACGAGTTGTTTTTTTCCTCCACCTTGCAACGCACAGTTCTTTTGGACTTGTGTTTCCTAAATTGCTTGTTTATTTCTTTTCATGTCCCAATCAGTCCTAAAAGTACACCAAGCACTAAAACTGAATGTATTAGATTTTTAAATCGTGTGCCTTTGTTTTTCAACAAATAGCTCTTGGGGCACGTGTAAGTGTAGCGGATGGGGATAAAAAATAGCAAAAAATACTAGAGTATATTTTCCTTCTTTTATAACTTCTCCCATATTTAAAATCTACTTTATTAAGGTATAATATGCATACCATAAAGCATACCAATTTTAAACATACAATTTGATGAGTTTTGCTAAATAACTTCTATCAAAATCAAGATCAAAATTTCCATTAACCTTCCCATCATCCCCAAGATACAGCAGAGAGCAAAACAGAGCGTTTTTTCTCATGGACCTTTCACCCATATAGTACAACTTCCTCACTCATTATTAAAATATCTGCTTAAATACTTAGCTATCCCAGGCTGATTTGTATTTTTCATCACCCAGGGGAAAACATGAATTAGGGTGATATCTCAAGCAGTAGGGCAGAGGGTAATAACCTGTTTTTCTACTTATAAAACTTCTCATACTATTGCAGTCTCAACCATAATTGACAATCTATTTTCTGCAAAGACCCATCCTGAATATTTTATGTATATTATCTCATTTAATCTTTTCATACCATAATAAATTTAGGATTGTGGTAGGCAGAATAATGATCCTTCAAAGATGTCCACACCCTAATCCCTAGAACCAGTGAATATGTTACCTTACATGACAAAGGGACTTTGCAGTTCTATTAAGAGTATGGACCCTGAGATGTGGGGACAATCCTGGATTACATGGGTGAGGCTAATCTACATGCAAAAGTCCTTCAAAGTGGAAACACTTTCCCAACTTGGGGTGGGGGGGTGGAGACAGAGGGAAATACATGACAGCACAAACATCCAAGATATGGCAGCTTGAATAGGATCCCTGTTGCTGGTTCTGAGACATAAAGGGCTACCTGCGAAGACTGGATAGAGGACTCTTGGAGCTAAGGGTATCCCCCACCTGACAGCCAGCAAGGATACGGAGACCTTAGCCCTACCAAATGGAACCAAATTCTGCCAACAACTTGAATGATCAGAAAATGGATTCTCCCTTAGAGCCTCTAGAAAGAACTGCAGCCCTGCTGACATCTTGATTTTAGCCTGATGGGACTCACACTGAACTTTTGACCTGCAGAATTGTAAGAAAATAAATCTGTGTTTATAGTAGCAATAGAAACTTATACAAGTGCGGAAGATTAAATTATGTACCCCAATTTAGACATGTCCTTAATCTTAATCCACATTCCTATGGGTGTGAACCCATTGTGTATAGGATCTCTTGAAGATATTATTTTTAGTTACAGTGTGGCCCAACTGAGTGAGATTGGGTCTTAACCCAGATTGCTAGATAAGCAGAAGAAATTCATATATAATGAGAGAAAGCTACAAGGAGAAATTGGAAGCTAGAAGTCAATAAAATCTGCAAGAGAAAGGACAGGACATTGCCATGTGACCAAGGCATGGACACAAGCCAAGGAAACCCAAGGATTGCCAGCAGCCAGCCCCAAAATGTTACAGACTTTAGGGAGAAATCAATGCTTTACTGATGCCTCAATTTTGGACTTTTCCTAGCCTTAAAACTGTAAGCCAATAAATCCCCATTGCTTAATCCAACCTATTCTGTAAAATTTGTAATAGCAGTCAGGGAAACTAAGATAACATGTATTAAGATGATTTTTTTTAATAGATGAGGAAACAGACTCAATTATTTTTGTTTTGTGTCCATTTGAGGCAGCAAAGTAACTGAGCTAGGATTTGAACCCAATGCCCTCCTTATTTTAACGTCCATTCTATTTCCTCTATCGTACATTTTGAGTTTAAGCATTAAGCTATTTGCATGAAATAGCTGACATCTTAGAAAGTATGTTTTACTTGAGAAGTTAATTTGTAGACATTGTGTTTTGGGAAACAATGAGATTGGTGTGTTTCATAGAGAAAGGACTATTTTGAAATCAAAGATAATTTCCAGAGCCCTCAATGCAGAAATCATAAAAGGGAATGCAGTGACTGAAAAAAAAGTCAGAAGGAGATCAGTTCATTAAAAGTTTTACTGAAAGATGATTTTTGTACAGAAGAGGAAATTGAAGCCTAGAGAGAGTTTGTGATTTGTTCATGATCACTGAACGATTGGGCATAACTGGAACTAGAACACAAGTCTACTGTAGAGTAGTTCTTCCATAAGAAAAGATGAGAAGATGAGAGACGTGTGTGTGATGAGGGGAGGGGATGGGGACTAGGGGAGCTGGTGAGGCGAGGGGGAGGTATGGAAAGTTTGCACGTCTCCATGTGTGCATGCAAGTTGTTCGTGTTCACACAGGCTAGGATCATTCAAAGTGTTTTTTTTTTTCCTGGTTATACAATGAATACCTGTTAATACAGAATTGTTGGAAAATATGAATTATTATAAAATGTATGAGGTATACAATATAAAAAAAATGAATATGAGCGTAACCTACTGAATTTTCTTGTTTGCCCATCTAAACCACTCTCGACCCTTCCCCCCTTTCTTTTGTGACCCAGGGTCTGATCCTTCTAAGTGGGCTTTCTGGCCCACTGGCTTCTGACTGCTTTCAGCCTGTGGAAGGAATGGGTGGGGGGTAGGAGAGTGGGAGGAGAATGTGGTCATCAGAGCTGAGCCCCTCTACCTGAAGGGAGTGTTATCCGTGTACCTACCCTCTGGAGGCTCCTTGCTCTGCCCCTGCTCCTTCAGGCCTAGGTGTGGTAATGACTCCCCACTTTTCTTAATCCCTTCTTGGTACTGCAGATTCCACCCATCTCTTTGTAAGTGAGATCTTCATTCAACTCTGCTCCAGTTACCCAGTTCAAGGATTCTATTTATTTCTGCTCAGAACACTGACTGATAAAATGAACTCAGATGTGAAATGGAAGGACAGACAGAGAACTTCTCAGGTCCTGCATATAGAATGGTTCCCTATCCCAGGTAATTCCAGGGGTCTGAGACCATTGCTGCTCAGTGTAAATGTATCTTTATAATAAATTCTCCCCGTGGACCAAATTAGCTTACTTATTTTTGCTTGCATCTCTAAGTATACTGCCCAATATAGCAAGAAATTCCATTAAATCCAGGGGTTAATATGTTCTAGATACAAGCATTTGAAAGAGTGTCACAATGTACTATGAAGAATCAGGAAACGGAGTCAGCAGAATTCAGAGAAAGGAACCCACAAAGCTACAGAGAGCATTCCTTTGAAAGTCCTAGGACCTTTCATATATGTGTTCTGTGATTGGCATGGCAGGTATTGTCAATCCATCCAACTACTAAATAGAAATTCTACGGTAAGGACTTGATAAACACATTCATGTGGTTCTTTTCCAAAAGCCAATTATTGACCAAGATGCCCAATTCAGCCAGTTAATAGTAAATATAAACAGTTTCAGGTTGATGGTGTCTAATATTAGAATTTAATAAAGTTGTTTCATAACACCCTGCCTATATATCTTAGATTTTTGGGTCAGAGGTATTGTGCTTTTCTATCAACTGATGTAAATTAGTCTTTCTAAACCATTTAAAACTTAGAATTCTCTAGGTTAGCCATTATTGCTCCTATTTGGGAGAAAAAAGCAAGTCTTGACTACCAAGGAAGCCCACCGTTTTAGCATCACTCATCAACCATCTGAGTAACACCAAATTCAAGATTCTTCATCCCCAAGATTATAGAAGCAGAATATATATATATATATATATATATATATATATATATATATATATGATCACTTTTCCCTTTTCTTCCCAGATTTCTTTCCTTATGTAAATAGAAGTCCTTCCTTCTGTCTCATCCATTCTCATTTCTAGACCTTATGAATTTATGCAGCCAAGGATATTTTCACTTTGACTACTTTTGATTGCCATTTTACCAGTTCTTGGTTCTTTGGAAAATTTATATAATTTCAGTTTTTATCATAAAATTTTAATGTTACAATTTTTCAAAGGTAGTTTCCCCTCAGTTGATTTTAGAAATATATTCTATACATGTCCTTTGGGCAGAACTGTTGAAATCTTCTTGTAATATGTAATTTTTATGAATTATTTATTATTAGTTTGACTAGGGGACAGAAGAGATGCAAGTCTCCTTTATATTGGAGAAACCAAAATTATTGTTTTCTAATATAAACTAGTAACCAGTGACCCTTAGGAAATTTGTTGTGAACTAAGATATGTTACTACACATAAAAACATTATTAAGGTAGTATATATTTGGCAAATTTTAGTTCGAACTATGGATCTGTTTGATGAATAATATAAGCCTTTGAACTTATGTATTCACAACTACAAAGCTACAGATTTAAGGTATCAATATTGCCTAAAATATAACACCAGTACAAAAGAAAATGGACAGTGTCTTATAAATTAAATTAAAAATTTTCGTCAACCTCTATATATTTTCTATTTCCTGGGAACTAAAGTTGGAAAAGAAAAAAAAAATTATAAGTGAATATATCTTTTGGAATTTGCATGTGTTTTGTCTCTCAAGCATGTCCTAAATGGAAATAATTCTCATCTCTTGAGCACTTTTTACTGTCACTGTTATATCTATACCCTATTTTCTATGACAAAGAAAGTAGAATGTGATTTACGGGTAGGGAGAGCAAAGGATATTTCAGAAGTGAGGGGATATGATTTAACTGAAGAGTGACATGATTACACCGTGCCTCAAGCCACCCATGATATTAAAAATAAATTAAATCCCTCGGAAGAAAAGCAAAGCCATTCAGTTTCCACACCCATCTGTAAGCTTGATGCTTATAACTTTTGGACTAGCAGCTTAGTGAAATATCCTTATAGAGATTGATTATTTCAATGCTTGAAAGAAAAGTCTTTTGTGAGAGGTTTCAGAGCAATCTTTCAAAATATACTAAATTGGAGAATTCCTAATTTTTTCATAACCCTAGCTTAAGTGTGTGGTTTTCATTATTTATACAGAAGTGAGAACATTCTTTAGTTGGTTATATCTGCCAGCCTTGCAAACTTACAGGTGATTGTTATCTAAAAAAGAATTTATATAATAAATAGTGCCTTATAAAGTACATGAAACAGGAGAGAGAGATTATACCTGCAATTGACATTGAAAGTGTACAAAACCAAAATATGTTCATTTGAGGAAAGATATTTCTAGTGAAAAAAGGGACACTGATGATGTTTTCAAAGTTTGTTTGTTTTCCTGGCCACACTTTTCACAATCAGTTTCAGAGAAATACAGTACATTACACAAAGATCACTGCAAATAAAAGAAATCTGACTCTCTCTGACAAGTTTAAGATTGAAAGTAGAGGTAAGTGAATTAGTTTTCTGCATATGTTGACAAATGTGGGGGGTTTATAAAATTCTCTTCCCAATATGTTTATTTTTGTTTAGAATTCCTATAAGCAGGAGAACAAATTTTTCCTTTACCTTTACATATAATTTAGAGAATGCAACTTCCTTCATGAAAGGGAAAATAATGGTTTCAACAAGTTCAATTCAAGCAAAATGTATTAGGTCAATTATTGTTCTAAGTATGGGGGAAACAGAGTTAACCAAAGCATAGAGTCTGTTCCCAAGTAATTCACAGGGTAAAGGCAAAGCAATTGTATTAGGTTATCTATTGCTACAGTGATGTTGCCTGACAAAAATCCATGATCAAGGATTGTCAGGGCTCAGTGGCTGGGGCAGACTGCTCCACGTGTGTTTCATCCTCCAGTAAGCTAGTCTGGGCAGTTTCTCATGGCAGAGGTAAAAGGCAAGAGCAAACAAACCTCTGCTGCCGTCACATTTGCTAACATCCCAAGGACCATATTGAGTCATCTGAGTGACCTCAGGGTCCAAGTGGACGGATATCACAAACTCATGCTGCAAAAGGCTAAAAGGAGGGATAATAAATTGGGGTCATTTTTTTTCCAATATGACACCACAATTGTAAAAGGAAATAAATGTGGTATGCTAAATGTTGGGGACGATTAAGGTAGCATGTATAAAATCCACCCTCAGCGATGCCGGAGATATGCAACATGACCGCTAGGGCTGATGCAATAGCGGCTTAAGTTGCCCTCAGCCTTCTACGGAAGTGATAGCCGTTCGCGCCTAAGATTCGCGCCTAGAGTGCTAGCTTTACTACCTGCCTTCTACCCCAGCAACAGTAGCCACCAATCCTGTGCTAGCCTTACATCTGCCATCCGCCCTAGCAACAGCAGCAGCCAATCCTAGACCGCCACCCGCCTTTGCAGCCACCAATCCTAGGCCGCCACCCGTTAGTACTAGCCACTCCCTCTACCTTAGAGTATATATACCCTGCCTCTTCAATAAAGTTTTGCAGCTTGATCAGAAGCCTGTCTTGCTGTTGTTCTTCGTGTCTCTTGTCCCATACCATTCTTCCCTCGCAGGAGCTGGAGCCTTGGTTGATCGTCCCGCGGGCCGGGACAGCTAAATATGATATTAGAACTAATAAGGTAGCTAGAAGTAATCCAATTTATAGATGTGCTATGTAGCTAGAAGGGTCTTTCTGGAGCAAGTGATCTTAGGATTGAGACTTAAAGATAAATGGGCAACTGCCATACTCTCAGTGGAGATAAGGGGATTTCAGATATTGTAAATATGTGAAAAGTGAGTATGTAGAAAGGGAAGAATGTGTTAATGGACGTAAAGAGACATTATTTTATAGTAGGTCCAGTGCAGGTGAGCAGGCGGGATAGGGCGGGTGCTGGAAAAGGGAACTGAAGCCCGGGAATAAGGAGTTGGCTGTCTCACCTTGGAGAGCCTGCCCACGACGGTGGAGAATTCTGATTAGGCCAATTTTTAATAGGGTGGGGGAGGAGGAAGAGTGAGAGACCCAGAGAACACCAGCTGCATGAAAGCGAAGGACTGGATCTAAAAAGGCAAATTTAAATATAAATTCTGCTGCTTCACAGTATTTTTGAACTCAGTCCGGATCATGGTCATTTTAAATAAAAATAAAACTAAATAAAGGATTCATCCCTAGGTAATTTTCTCACATGATTGAGATTTGCTCTGCTATTCTATGTAGTAATTAAATTTATTCCACAGCTTCTATGCAGAGTTTTAATACACTTTTTTGAAGTGCATTTTAAAAAGCCTTTTTATATTTCACACATACATAACTAACCAGTAGATTTTGCAAAGCCAAAACAGAAAAAAAAATCACATAAGATTGTAAATTAGTGACACTAACAATGATAATAAAAAACACACCTTAGTATTTATAGAATTGGGTTTCATAGACTTGTTTAATGAAAATTAAAACCCTGTCCTAAAATAAAGCCTACATCAGTTCCACGAAGAGTACATTTTAATGGAGAGAAGGACGTGAGGGGAGCAGACACAGTTTAGAAACATGAAGCACTACGTAAGAAAATAAGGATCAAGAATAAAGCTAATGAAGGAGGAAATTGTGAGAACAGCGATTCAGTGATCACTGAAATATTTATAGGGTCAAGTGGGGCTTTGTTGGGCTTTGCAATTGCTTTCCGAAGTCTACTCATGTGTACTCACACACATATACACACAAACATATGCACAAGGACTTAGCAATGCACAATGTCTCTCTCTCTCTCTCTCTCTCTCTCTCTCTCTCTCTCTCTCAGTTTGATTTTCATACATACAATTTGTTAGTGAATTAAAGGGCAGATAACACAAATTATTTGCAAGTACACACATGCTTTGCTAATTGTATGCATAGGGTAAAATTAGGTTTTGTGTACAAAGGAATGGATGCTTATGTTGAAGCATTTCTTGCATTGCAAAGATATACTATTAGAATCCATTCAATACCTACACAGAGTTTAAAGCCTGTACAAAATTGGACTATTTTCACTTTATTGATTTTAGCTATACTTGATTCTTGATTTACAGGTTTGAAAATCTTCGTGCATGTTGTCAGATTTCAATGTGGAAAGAACTTTAATTTGGATCACTGATTTTTTTCATACATCTAATTGGAAAAAAAAAATCTATTACTCACTCTTATTGTACAAAGTAACAGGAGTGCAAACAGTCCCACTTCTATGGAGTAGAGAGAATAGATGTAACTAAATGGTAGAAAGCCATTGACAAATGGAATATTAAGAGTAGGTTCTGGGAACTACATGAAAAGAATAGTGAGAGACTATGTCTACAATTGTTCTTATTGATCCTGGGCAAGTGTTCTGGTTTGCTAAAGCTGCTAGAGATGCAATATACCAGAAACGGAATGGATTTTAAAATGGAGGTTTATTAGTTCACAAATTTACGGTTCTAAGGCCATGAAAATGTCCCAGTTAAGGCATCAAGAGGTAGATACCTTCTCTGAGGAAAGGCCAATGGCACCCGGGGTTCCTCTGTCACATAGGAAGGCACACGGCCAGAGTCTGCTGTGGGCCTCTCCCAGGGTTAGCTTCTGGTTTCAGTGGCTTTCTCCAAAATGTCTTTGGATTTCTGTCTTAGCTTCTCTCTTAGCTTCCCCCAGGTGCAAACTCTGGATTGTGTCTCTTAGCTTAGATCTCTAAACATCTTTCTGTCTGCATCTCCAAGCACCTGGGTTTGTGTCAGATCTGGGCTCCCTCTCTCTCCCTGAGCTCTCTTAAGGACTACAGTAAACTAATTAAGATTCACCTTGAATGGGTAGGTTCATATGTCCATGAAAACAACCTAATCAAAATGTCCCACCCCCAATTGGGTGGGTCATATCTCCATGGAAACAACCTAATCAAAAGGTCCCACCCACAGTAGTCTGCCCCCACAAGAGTAGATTAAAAGAACCTAGTATTTTCTGGGGTACACAATAAGATTCAAACCAACAGAGCAAGTTTCAGGCTTTAGAGAGAGACAACTTTCTAAGAAGCCAAGTACAGACAAGGGAGCAAAAGGCTCTCCAATGAGGGGGAAACAGCTTGGTCACAAATGCAGTCATGCTAAAGTACATGATACATTCAGAGAACTGCAAATAACTGTGTCTTGTAGTAGTGATTATGAGGCAGAGCAACATGGGAGAGAAAAAGGTGCCACGTGCCCCTGCTTCCTCATGGAATGGCTGAGATATTAACACACGTGTTTATGGAACAAATAGAAGATGCATCTGTGAATGTCACTGACTGGTCAGAAATAGTTCACAGTCTAACTTCCTTTAATTATGAATGTTGTCATATCCTTCTGATGAGTTCAATTTCAAAACTCTTTAGTTACTTTGCTTTTTTCTCCTTATTGTTTTTTCCTGACTAAAATAGTTCAGTAATCAAACCCAGTTCATTCTTCCTTTAAATATCTCTTGCATTTGTTGTCTAGACCAGGATCTGAAAACTACTACTTCTTGTCAGAAGCTTCTCAGTTACCCTGGATGCAGAAATCTCAGCTGGTTGGTGGAGGGAGATCATAATATTAATTACAGTTCTTTGGTTGCAAACAACAGAGTCTAATTCTGGCTAACAAAACCCCAAAAAAGTTATATTGAAAGAAATATATCCCAAAGCAAGAGTTCAACAATAAGCTGGTACAAGACAGCAGCTAGGAAGGATCCAGAAGCCACAGCAGCGGGAGCTTGTGGAAGTTCTCTATAGGAGACTGACATTGATGTATCTTAAGTTCAATGACTTTCCATTTGGGAGCTCAAAACAGGGAGCCAAGGTTGCAGGGCAGGGTCATCTCGTGGACCAGACAGGTGCCTAAAATTTTATTGACTATCAACAAGGAAAGCCAGCTGAAACTATAAGCAGATGTGAGAAGAATGTGTTTTTCCCTAGTCATTTACAGTAGTCCTGTTAGGACCTCAGATTTTCTTTTCTCTTTGTCTCTTTACTTCCACAACCACAATTCCATACTCACCCCAAATTCCACAGCAGTCTGTTGGAGTATGAGTTAACCTTCTGGCTACTGATTTTTGATTCAAATCTGCTACACTTGAGCTAGTTTACTCTCTACCATAGTGGTGATGATCTGTTGCTATCTCCACAGCCCATTGCTTGTTCTTCTTCAGCTAGTTCCCTTCCCATCTGTGGACTTGCTGAACATGAGTATATTTAGATCCCATCTTTTGGCGTTTTCAAAAGTTATCACTTCTCAGCCTCCATACAATCTCTCCCATCTGCTACCTTTTTCTCTAGCCTTCCTGAGCTTATCTCCAAAAAGTTCTCAATATGACTTTGTGTCCCAAAGTTGATATACCTTCTTTTCTTTTTACATTGTGTTTACATAATTTATTCTGGTCTCAGGCATTTTATTTATATTTGTCAAGCCTGGAATGCCTCCTCCAAACTAAATTACATTTCTTTCTTCCTTTAATACTTGCCAATAACTCAGCCTACCTCCTGGGGTTTGTTACCACAGAGGGAAACAAAACTACTATGATGTTAGCATTAAAATAAAGGTCTGTTGCATAAAGCTACATAGAAATTTCTAGTCCTCGCTCATATCTGATTCTCTACTTCTGTGGTTGGTTACCCAAGAAAATGACCTTTCTTTCTCCTCCTTTGCCTTTCCCCTAGGTGGACAACTTGAGTAATTCTAGTTGATGGCTTTTCAGAGGAAGTAGCTTATTGCTTCTAGATCAAAGGCTACTTTGTGATAGAAGTAAACATTTGTTGTGTTAAGACACTGGTATCTTCGGATTGTTTTTTAGTGCAGCATAACCAACCCTATGTTTACTGAAAAAAATACATGAAACATAATCCCAAGAGTTTCAAAATAATCTTGGTTTTTGTATAACTATATTTCAGTCTTATTATCTGCTATTCACTTATAGAAACATCATATAAGCTTATCCTTTAACAACGTATTCTTCAAACAATAGAAAGTTTACTCATTTTGTAGGACAAACAACAGAAACATCATCAGCTGTTGGCTATTTATGAGTGCTAAATGCTAATAAAAGCCTACTAAAATGTTGGGAAAATAACTGAGTGTTTAAGTTCCCATACAACCAAAGAAACAGCGATGGAAATACAGCTGAACCAGGACCAGAGACACAGACTTCAATACATTGTTGAAGGCTGGTCTGAGGTCAAAGAAAATGAAGGAGTAGAAACTATCTCCAGGAGACAACAAGTTATTAACTTCAAAAAGGTTCCAGTGCTATGCCTGGGAATATTCCCAGATTGAAAGCCGTAAAGTCTCTTTCATAGAGAAACGCCAGGGGAAAAAAGACAAAAGAGGGGTACTAGTAGAAAGGGGATATCAGTTTAACTGTTGGGAATAAAAATAAATTTATGTAGAAAGTAATAAAGAAACTATAGCAAATTCAAGCCCAAATTCTGAGTTGTTGATAAAATTTAACATATGGAGGAGAGGGGATTGGAGGATAACAAATTTAAATTGAGAATAACAAATTTAAATTGAGAAATCTATCTCAGTTTATAGATAGATACATATATGCAAATTTTTTCATGTATTTCCATTTAGATTTTAAGAGAATGCCATCACAGAAAATTTAGCATCTCTGTAATTCCAGATTCTTTGTGTAAATGTGTTGAAAACTGCATTATTAATATGTTCAAACTATGATTATGTGTTTGTATAAATGTTAGTTTTACAAACAAAGAAGCTGTGTCTTTTTGTAAGACTTCAGTTGACTTAACTGCACCAAAAGACTAATTAGCTTTAGCACAGAGAGTATTAATCATTAACCCAGGTTTATTTATACATTCATCTTGATAGGAACTAATTCACAGAAAGGAAGGGGAAGAAGAGCTTACAAGAAAATAAAAAGCAGGGAAGCACATCACTAGTGGTGATGATAATGATTTTGATGAGGTGAAGAATCAGAAGGAGGAGAAGGAGAAGAAAAAAGAGAGATGAGGGAAAACGAGTCATAGAAGAGTTTTAAGAAAGTTCAATCTTCTGCCCTACAATTTGAGCCATTATGTTTTAGCTCTAAAACTGAAAATACTCATAAACTCTGCTCTAGTATTTCTGAAGGCAACCAAACTCCTGTGATGGTAAATGGTTATAGGGAAATACAAATAATTTAAAAAGAACTTTAGTACAAGGGCTACATGATCAGTCTGTTAGAAAAGATTAGTTGCAGGTAGGCTTCTGTTGTTTTTTAAACTATTGTACCAATGGAAAATATTGCCTTTAAACTTACTGTGACTGTGGTTTAAGTAATTGACAGTCTCCAAAGTAATCTCTCTAACCCCAGTTATTTTTTTTAAAGCAGATTTGCTGTACCTCTGTTAAAATGATCTTACATGAATGTATCCTAGAAACTCATCTTTGATGGTGCTGTTAGTTGTATTAACATGAAGAACCTTGCAACTTGGCTGCAACAATTTCTCCAGATACATATCTTGCCACTAACACCAGACTTATGGAAAATCAATTCATAGCTCCTATATTGTCATTTTCTCTCCTTCTGGAGTATTCTTCACTTTTTCTAACTGTGGACTTCCAATGCATCCACCCAGGTCCAGTTCCTATATGATCTCCTTTATAAAATTTTCCTCAGTGGACAGTGAGGATAAGGGAGTAAATAAATACATAAAATATAAAAGGATCATACATATACCCATAATGACAATGTTCCATAAACTGAGAAGTTGTATTAACTCAAATCTCAACGGCAGAAAAATAAAGGTGGAAAAAAAGGAAAAGCTTACCCCAATTGTCTCAGTCAGAATAACTCTTCTCTCTGATACATACATCTTTATATTCCATTATCACAGTCTGGTTTAGTTATATTTGTTTTTATCACTAGATAGTAGTCTTCTTAGGGAAAAATACTGTTTGGTTTATTGTTTTATTGTTGTATTCCCCCTATGCTTTCCATATAGCAAGTGGTTAATAAATATCTTTGGAATTGAATTGACTAATTCAGCTGTCAATTCAGGCTGAGGTTTGCTTGCCATTGAAAATGAGCAAATCTGAAAATGCCACAGTAATTTTAGCTCTATCTCTATTGTTACAATTCTAAATATTTATTCAATTCAAACAAAATGCGAGAAAATGCATTTGATAGAAGGAAGGGCTGATTATAAATCATATAATTTGACAATTAAAATGCTATACTTGACCTTTTAAAAGAAATTTCAGAAGATTGGTGTAGAAAAAAGCCAGATGGAAATGGGGGATGAGAAAGTGTAGATACCATTGGTGGTATATCATTGGTGAAGTAAAGAAGATACAAGGTGCTACATCAAGGGAAAAGGGTTAAGGATAGAATTTTTTTCATTAAGAAGAGTGTTTTGAGTATGATTTCATGTTTAGAAGATGGAACAAATAGGAACATATGAGAAAAGAATTGAAAATTTATGGTATAATGTTCTGGTTTTTGCCATCTCCTTCTTCTCACACATTTATGATCAGCTTATTCACCTCCCTCTAACATTGTTCCCCAAAATGTAGCCATTGATTACAGTATCTACAACTCCAACTTGGAGGTATGTAGATGCTAATGTGATATGCAAAATGGCCATTTGGTACCACACAAGTGTGTTCCTCATTAGAATTTGAACTAAATAAGAAGTAAGGTTATACATTGCCATTAGGAGTGATTATTTCAATGAACACCCACAAGAATAAGAACAACAAACTTCTCTGCAACTATTAATTTCATAAAATCTGCTAAAACTACTAACTCTTTCCTGGGTAATGTGCTGGGGACTCAATCATGGGGCATGGAAGTGAAGATAAGACCTGGCCTCTTCTCTCAAGTAGTTTTGTCTTGCTCTGGCAGTGAATGTAATACCCCAGCAAGACCTGAGATATCTTTGGTTCTTTCTACAATAAGCAAGATTAATGGTAATTCCTGCTAATTTCAGCTTTAAGAAAGGGCTTAATAACAGTAATTTTCATTCAAAAGTGGGGGAATCTTCAAAGAATTGCCAGCCCTTCGTAGGCTCATGTACAGTAGAAAAGATGAAATTCAGAAGAAATGGACTAAATACAGCAAAGAAAGGGGAGGAAGGAGAGAAAGAGAGAGAGAGGGGAGGAGAGAGATTGAAATCAAGAGGTAAATTTATGATTATAGAAACACTGGGTCAGTAATATAGAGGTTATATTGAGTGTCAGGGCCTTAGAAGACAATTAAGGACTTTAGCAGGTGATGTAATTTGTGTTTAGGAGTTTGGGAAGTGAAGTCCATGGTAGATGTAGTGGAAAAAGTCTAGGGTGTAGATGCATCAAAGCTGAAAATGTGGAATGGAATTAGAGTTGGAAGAAAGTTCCGATATGTAGCTTTTTCTAGCAGCTTTACTATGGTGTAGTTTAAATACCATACAATTCATCCAGATAAGTGTACATTTCAATGAGTTTTTGACATACTTTTTTTAAAAAAAGGCTTTATAGGCAATTAGAAAATCTATCCTATAAGAATGCATTTGTAAAAATCATCATTAGCCTTTTGCAAATGCTCTTAGATATCTATATTCTTATGATCTCTCCCTATTTAATTATGCTAGTTATTTGTATTATTTACCTTTCTGCTGTAAAATAATGTTTAGGTAATTTCATTTTTATTTTTGTGAACTTGTGTTAATTAAATAAGTCGTTCTTCAAATCTGATTATTCCTGGCAGTTACAAATAAAATCATGATCACCCTTTTGGGGCAATTTGTTAAGTATCGTTATACAACTCATGTCATTATATCCAGAAGGGGTTAATGAAAAGCAATCTCAGACAAGGGGGTGTAAATGATATTGCTAAGAATTCTGGAAAGAACATGAATACAATGACCTCTTCCTTAAAAGCTTTCTAGGTCTTAATTATGTTTTGTGGTAATTACTGTCTACTCAAGGGCCAGCTGCAATTGAAAAGAAAACCTAAACCTACAAACAATAGCCATTTCATTGTTAGCTCATCTCACTTCAAGCTCTTGGAGTTTTCTGGAATAGATTTACTGGAATTTAAATGAAAAGAAAAGAAAATAACATGGCATTTATTACAAGTGTAATATTTTACCATTTAATCATTTTAACTTCTCAAAGATTTTTCAGTTCTAATCAAAATTATTTCCTTTGCTCCTGAAGGTCTATCATTCAAACTATAATACACTTTTTATTTGCAAAGATTTCAATTACAAAGACTGCTTAACCATGTAATTTGACAGCCATATCACAGAGTATATCTTCAGTTAAGCTGGCACTGAGGATCAGGCATTCAATTTAAACTTTCAACTTGCAAACACTCAGAAGTGCCTGAAATTATTTTTAAATTAATTTTGATTATTTCATTTTAATTATTGCCATTTTATGACTAAATGTGAAAACTATCAAATACAACATGTGTTTTTATATAAGGACAAAATTGTAAATACAACCAGCAATATGCATATATACATATATTATATACATTATTCATTTATACTGTGTATATATATATATACACAAATATACATATATATCATGTATTTGCATATAGTTCATAGTCATTCTTTTATTTTGTCTTCAGCATTTTATTAGTCTGGGTTTAATTAATTTTGGGAGTTTCAGTAGAGAGAGACTTCCACCTCTTTCACTTCTTACAACCAGTGCACAGAAACTGTTGATCATCAGTGTTCTCATCCTGAGCCATTTCTCCTGAGCCTGTTCTGGATACTTGTTTCACCAACAATTTCATTCATTCAGCAGACATTTATTGCATGCCAACCACATGCCAGGTATTTTATTCAGCACTGGGGACACAATCTAAATGAGGCAGGATTCGTCTCTGCTCTGGTAAAGTCTGCAGCCTAGTGGAGCAGACAATACACATATTAACAAATAAATAAGCAATGTAATTTAGAGTGTAGCAATTGCTGTGAAGAAAGCAAACAGGATGATGTGATAGGGAGTAACTGAGGGGCCCAGTTTTAGACAGCTAGTCAGCAAAGCTTTCTCTGAGAATGTTGAGTTAAGACCCGAATGAGACTGGGCCAGCATTGGAAGGGCTTGGGGAAGAGCATTCCAGACACAAGGGGAAGTGGAAAGACCCTGAAACAAGACACTGTGCAACTAATTGGAGAAAGGAGAACAGTGTAGCTGGAAATAAGAATCAAGAGAGAAAAAAGGTGGGGATGGAGAAAGGCAAGGTTATTCAGAGTTTTGGGGAAGTGACAAGGAGTTTGAATTTTATTCTAAGATCTATGGGAATGCATTGATGCCCAACGCCCACCACTGAAATGGGTTGTGAGCAGAGGTGTGGTGTGATCTGGTTTCTAATTTAAAAATCTCTGGTGTGTGTCACGGAGCATGACTTGGGGGAGGGCAAGAATGGGAGCCAGAAGAACCTACATACAGCAAGGGGTCACAGTGGGCTCAAGGTGCAAGGATCATGAGTTGGAATAGAGAGCTGGGGTGATGGAATCTTGGAGAAGTGGTCACATTCTCACTTTATTTTCGAAGTGGAAACTCAGGTCTTCCTAATGGCTCTGATGTAGGGGTAAGGAGCAAGGGAAATAGAAGAAACTTAATACCAGGATTCTAGATAGCATAAATGATGCCTGCTGGGTTATTTACTGGTGATTTCCCTGCTATCATTCCTAACACGCCTTTGGGATTGACACACTCCACTGACTTGCAGCTAATTTTTTTTTTTTCTTCTTCCTTTTTGCACAAATGTTTTAAAACTACATTCTCCTCAGGTAATATTGATACTGGTTTTACTTGTCCTTTTAAATCCAGCAGTCACAAATGTGACAGCAGTAACAAGTGTGCACCAGCCTCACCCCACCCTCAAACCAGGGTTTGTACTTTAATGAAAAAAATGCATATTCTAGCAAAATGTGGGTAAAATGAGGCTCTAAAAAAGACTAAGCATCAGTGATTTTGATGAAACAGATATTATCCTTTTCTACATTAATAGTCTGGCAAGAGATTAGAAGCAACCAACTACATCTCCTTAGAGTTTAACACTCGGTGGCAGCAAAATTGAACCAAATCAGATTTATTGGTGTAGCCTAATAAAATGGTTAAATGAATAGGGCAACCAGAACCTCCAAGTTCTGAGAAATGGCAGCATACTAAAATCATAAAATCTTGGGTCCATCTGTGTCTGCAACTTTATATGACATTTAATTCCAAATACCTATTCTAGGCACCCCAAGCCAATTAATATGGAAAGGTAACATAGCTGGATGGTTAAATCAGAGCATGGACAGTGGAATCAGATAATATGGGCTCGACTCTAGCTTAATTCCTTACTACCTGTATGACTTTGGGTCAATTACTTATCTTCTCTGGATCTCAGTTTCTTCAACTTTAACATGGGAATGAAAATAGGATCTATCTCTTTGATTGTTATGAGATTTGAATGAGTTAATACATGTGAGGTGATTGGGGAAGTGTGTGCCTCCTGGTAATCTCTATGTAATTGTCACTTACTTTTATCATTATCTTCCTTTGTCTCCAGTTTTGTGGTCATTCAATCTACTGGGCAATCTGCTAATAAATAGTAAAAGTCATTGACAGCACTCAATTTTATATAGCTGATGAAAGCCTTTAACCATGTGTAAAGGCTAAAATGACCTTAGGGGAATGCAATTTATATTATAATGGTTTAATGGAACCAATTATATTATATCAGCATAAAAACTCTGAAATGGAAAAATGTGTTTGCCAGTAAAAATGCTCTGTATTTCAATACAAATGTCCGTATGCCAAGTGTTTATTAGTCAAGATTCAAGAAATAGTCACCAGTTAGTATTAAGTTTTATGATATTTAATTCAATATCCATTAATAAGTTAATACAGAAGCAAGAAGAGATTTTATAACATGGCATTTAATGATAAAATAATCTTAAATATAAAACTTGCAGGAACAATGTCAAACTTTTCAAGAAATCCAACTAATTAAAACTTGCGAGGTGAGCCCTCGATCGTGGGACTTGCCCTTATGAAGTTCGTTACTGCAAAGGAGAGGCTAAACTTGCATATAATTATGCCTAAGAGTCTCCCCCCTGAGTACCTCTTTGTTGCTCAGATGTGGCCCTCTCTCTCTCTAACTGAGCCACCTTGGCAGGTGAACTCACTGCCCTCCCCCCTACCTGGGACCCGGCTCCCAGGGGTGTAAATATCCCTGGCAACGCAGGATATAACTCCTGGGGATGAATCTGGACCCGGGATCGTGGGATCGAGAATATCTTCTTGACCAAAAGGGGGATGCAAAATGAGATGAAATAGTTTCAGTGGCTGAGAGATTTCAAATGGAGTTGAGAGGTCAGTCTGGTGGACATTCTTATGCACTGTATAGATAACACCTCTTAGGTTTTAATGTATTGGAATAGCTAGAAGTAAATACCTGAAACTACCAAACTCCAACCCAGTAGTCTGGACTCCTGAAGACGATTATATAATAATGTAGATTACAAGGGGTGACAGTGTGATTGTGAAAATCTTGTAGATCACACTCCCTTTATCTAGTGTATGGATGGATGAGTAGAAAAATGGGGATAAAAACTAAATGACAAATAGGGTGGGATGGGGCGGATGGTTTGGGTGTTCTTTTTTACTTTTTTTTTTTAGTCTTATTATGATTCTTTTTGATGTAAGGAAAATGTTCAGCAGTAGATTGTGGTGATGAATGCACAACTATATGATGGTACTGTGAACAGTTGATTGTATACAGTGGATGACTGTATGGTATGTGAATGTATTTCAATAAAACCAAATTAAAAAAAAACTTCCGTGGGAGAAATTGTGTCATCTAAGTCTGGTTTTAAATCATGCAAAGCCAACCTCAGCAGCAATGAAGACCACTGGTGTTCCCATTCACATACAAGACACAAAATTAATAATCAAATTTATAATATATGATTAGATCTCAATAGTGCCATTAATATTGGACCAAAGAAAATGGGTTTGATCTCAAATCACTGGGGAATAGATAATGTATACAAACAATATTTTAGTAGTACAATAATGCTTAGGGAAAACAAATAATATTTGATACCTGAAAAGTTCAATCTGATAAACTGAATTTTATTTGATGTAAAAATAATTTTTATTTTCCTTAATAGTTTTCTATTCTGCTTGTAGCCTCAATAATTTTAAAAGGTTTGTGTTTACTATAATTAGTCTCTTTGCATTTCAATGGTGTCCACCACTACAACAATAAAATGTGAGGGATTAGTAGAACAGGGAAGTTATAAAAGGTTTTATTGCAATTAACCATCCCTGTTCCTGTGGGATTTTTATAGATCATTATAAACTTTATGATAAGGAAGAATTAAAGAATCTCTAAAATAAATGAACATAACTGGTTGAAATAGAGCATTAAGAAATGTTAGTGGTCTACATTGCTATAAATTAAAACCTATTTCAGATATAATGCTTAAGGTAATAATTTAAATTAATACATTATCACCAAAAGCTTGTTGCATGTTATTTAAAGGTGTTTTTGATGTGACATATATTCAATTTGCCTGGTTATGTTTTTCAGGTTGGGAGAAAACAAATGACATTACATGTTTGGATAAAACCGCAATTATTTAAATAATACTTATTGACAAAACAATAGGAATAATATATTGTTCTGCATTATAGAATATAAAATGTTATGGGCTTTAGTTTAAATTAAGAATTACAAATGTAGTACATGATCTATGTAAAAAAAATGGTTTAATCAATAAATAGAAAAGTGAAAGTCCCTCCCTTAGCCAACCAGTTCCAATGGTTCCAGAGGTAATCATGGTTTTCAATTTGGAGTGTACAATTTAAGACTTTTTTCTTTACACTTATAAAAATATATGGGTTTATATATTCACACGTGATATATCTTTTCTGAATAAAAAGAAAAACATTTTAACTAAATCAGTAATTTGCTTTTTGGGTAAAAGATAAGTTTTCACATAAATTTTCTTATTCTTTTAATGGCTTCAAGTAATACATTATATTTATTGATCCCGTATAATTTATATTTAGCAAAGGTGGACATTGATATTGTTTCCAATATTTCACTGTTACATACAATGTGTCAGGGGCCATCTGAACAGACACCTTTGAGCACCAATGGAAGGTCTTGGCAGGACTGATTCTTATTAGTGGAATCAATCAGTTAATGGATCTGAGCATTTAAATTTTTGAGAAATACAGACAAATTGCTCTCTGAAGTGGCAGGGCCAATTTTTTCTCCTGTCAATAGAATATGATAGTGCTAATAGATTCTTACTTTCTGAAATGCTAGGTATTAATCTACTTTTTGTCAATCTGATTGGTTAAAAATTGCTGGGTCATGATTTTTGGGTGTACATTTATTTAATCAAAACTGGGATTACATATCTCTTCACTTGCTTTTTGAATCATTTGGATTTCTATTTCATGGAATTTCCTAATTGTTATCTTTGATTTTCTATAGCATCCCTTTGCTCCTTCTAAATTCTAGGAGCTCTTTATAAAGAGCGACTTTCTCTCTTGTATGTCATGTAGGTTACAAATAATTTTTCCAATTTTCCACTTGTCCTTTAAATTTATGGATTCTTGGTAACTCTGTAGGGTAATACCTCCTCACCATATTCTTGAAAACCATTGTAATTTAACAGTGATATTTAAGAGGTGTCATAAATCATTTATAGATATTATTGGAGGGGAGAAGATTATTAATTATTAATTAATTTATAATATAATATAATTAATAATTACATTAATTAAGGATAAAAAAGGGATGTTTATAGTTATTCATATATTCCTTTACCACTTGCTTCTCTATAAACTCTCCTAAACACTGGGAATGAAGCAGTAACACACACACACACACACACACCCCACTGATGTCATTTTTCTCAAGGAGGGAGAGTTTGAGTGAGAAATCTGGAGAAAAATGACAGTAGGTAAGGGAAAATAATTACTTTTTTTTAAGTCTAAGGGAAACTTTGCTCATTATAGTTAGTTATTGGAGATTTAGCAAAAAACTGACAGAATTCTTAGCAAGATACAAATTGACATTTGTGCCGGGAGGCAGAAAATTAATGTTTGATTGTACCCACTGATATTTTACAGAAATACATCTAAACACATGATTTTCATAATTAAACTTATATTTTATAAGTAGAAGTTTCTTATTTTTACATGAATTTCCTATACCAATTTTCTGGTTGATTTACTAATGTAGCTAATTAATTTGTATTGTTCATCACTGAATCTTCAAAACAGTTTCATGAATGCATGCTACAAAAACTTAAAGTGAGCCCTAGTTAAACCTTACTTGATAATTCACTTCGATAGTTAAAAGTGAATCTTCAGTAATAAATTTCCAATATATGAGATTATATAGCCATAATATTTATACATTATAAAGGATGACAGACTGTTCACCAAATATCAAGTACCTTCTCACTCAACTACTGACAGAAGTCTAAAATATCTGAGTACAAATCCATGGCTTGAATAGTGAAAGCCCACTAAACAAGAAATTCAAACAATAGTAACAACAGTAACAGATAATACGAAACAAAGCAATAATACAGATGATATGGTACATCAAAACTGGTGGAAATAAAATGGTGGGCTCCATCATATAATTAAAAAATAATATTTCCAGATGAAATATACAAAATGGCAGTCTTTATCATCTTGATTCTCTTCCCTGCATGTGCTTTCTTAACTTTTCAATAAAGCCAGATGAAGGCATTTTCCACGTTAAAAACTCAGGATGGAGGGAATTTCCCTGTAAATCACTACTGAAAAGTGGTTCCAAAATTCAACTGATTTATATGACAACCTGTTGGACCAATGAAACTAGATGGTGAGATTATTCCAATGAAAGAAAATGTTGCCAATTCTGCTCCTCTAGAAAATTCTGGTCTGTGTTTTTCTCTGTATAGGAACACGACAAAGTGCCTTAATTTGCAGATGAGTCACACTGAATTACATGGTCCAGTGACATGGAAAAGGTCGACCATGTTAGGGTAGTATGAGGGGAAGAAATGATTGCAACGCCTGCATTGTTTATGGTGACAGGCATTTAAGAAATAAAAGACTCCATCTTCAAAAGATTTGCCCTTAGTGGGTTTTTGATAAAATGATTTAACAATGTCATGGAGGAATCTGTTGAATAAATGTTTATAATAAAACATTAATATCATTATTTTTCCTTTTTGGAAATGAACCCATTAGCTGAGCTCTCCAATATGGTAGTCATTAGCCTCATGGGTTATTTATATGAAAATTTAAATGAATTAAAATAAAATAGAAAATTTCCTTAGTCACACTAGGCGCATTTCAAGTGCTCAATAGCCACATTTGGCTAGTGACTAACATTTTGAATAGTGCAGATAAAAAACATTTTCATCATAACAGAAAATTCTATTGGATAACAGTGCCTAGGTCATAGCAATAACCCAAACTACTGCTGAAATTCCTCGTGTGATCTTTAATTATTCCAAAACTTCTAAGAACTTCACTTTCTTAAACATCTTCCCTTTTACTTCATTTCTTTTATGATCAGTATTATTTTAGGGACCAGAGAATTTTGGGTTAAGGAGGTGGAGGGTGGCAGTATTGCAGAATCTCTCCCAAATTTGCAAAAGTTACAAAACCAGTCAAAAATTTTTTCAACACCAATAGTAAATGATCATAAATATCAAAGTTACAACCAGTGAAAGAAAGGAAGAGTCTATCCCTGGGTACAGCACTACTAAGGAAAAAAGGGGAGTTAGTTAAATAGTGAAAGCTTTAATAATGCTTTCCAATTTTGAAAAAATATATTAAAATGGCAAGAAGTTAACCAGGGGTCACTTCAACAGAGAAGACAGCTCTTAGGTTGGAAGATTTCACATATCAACAAAGGACCTTGAAATAGGAAAGGCCTCGAAGGAATGCTATGTTCTGGGGAGTTTTGCTGGCTTAGGGCATAACTTCCTGGCCAGGAGACTTGAATCTGGACAAAACATTGAGAATTTCAAAGAAGAGAACAGAGCTTATGTGATCCAGAAGGAATGGTCTCAGCATCATCCAAGAACTCTCCCTGCCTTTTGTCAGGTATCCAGAAAAGTATATTAAACTCAACAACCAGAATTCAAATTTCTGTTTCATGGGAAAAACAAAGGTACCGGATAAGATAACATTGTGAAGGATAATTCATTCATATTATAGTAAAGTAAATAGAAGGTGTGGTAGAGATGCCTAAGTTAAAGAAAATGTTTTAAAGGGCATGAGAGTTATGCAAATATATATGAGTACAGGTGGGGTGTATACTGAGGGAAACATAATTAAAAAAAAGGATGATAGAAGAACAGAGGCAACTGCATAATTTAATATAAATTTGAATTTAATAGAAAAGGAAAAAATGCTAAGATGATAAACAATGGAATGAAAATTATCAAAACACATTGAATATCAAAACAACTCCCCTATAGATCTAATAAATTGATGTGAGCCACAAGGAATGAAGAGGACCCTGAGTATCAAACTACTGGCTTGGAAGGAAGTTATCAGAGTGAATGCAGAGGAGAAGACATAGGGATCAAAGCAGTTAGAAGAGGACGGCTGTGAAAGCTGGACAAAGGAGATTGAACATAAAGATAATTGATCTTCTTGAAGTAGAAAACCTAACCAATGGAATGGAAAATAGTACTGGGAATATAATACAGAGAAAAATTTCCTGAAATGAGCAAGCATTATACCTGCAGTCTAAATAGGAACAAGTAAAATACCAGGACAATTTATTACTGAACAACCAACATGGATATACATCCTAGTTACTTTTTTATCGTACTTTAAGAATAAAGGAAGAATTTTGCAGCTCTACAGGAAGATGAAAAGCAATGTAAAAGGGGGAAAAATTAGGCTGCTTTCAAACTTCTCCACTGAAATATTCAATGCTAAAAGACGATGTAAAACTGTCCACAAAAAAAAAAAAAAAAGGAAAGTATGATTCAATAATTCTGAGTTGTTCCCAACTATACTGCCATTCAAACTAAAAGAAAACAGGAAGGCATATTTAAAATTGAACAATGAAAGTCTCCAGGGGATATAGTTCTTACATGTTGTTCTTGGGGGAAAAAAAATTAAACTGTCCAGTGGTGAAATTCAGTCAGTTTAAGAGATAAATTACAATAACTCACAACAGGAGATCCTCAGGTATAAGAGCTAGTAGCAATCACTGAATCTTCTTAGATAATAACATATGCAACAAAGGGAACATTATAGACAAAGAATAATATGAAAATGTTGAATAAAGCAACAAAATCAAGAGTAAGGGATGGAGAAAGAAACTGGGAGGGTAAAAATACCCACATTTTTCACAGCAGAGAATCAACTGACACTGTAAAAGTGGAAAGTGTAGTTTAAATAGATGACAATATTGGAGGAATCTAAAAAATTCTTTTAATAAAAACCATTTATGTAAAGTTCATTTTTTTTTTAGTATTACTTCAAATTATTTTCCTTCCATTAAAATCAAGTAAGTTTTAATGTAGAGTTTAGAAGTCTTCTCATTTAAACCAACAGGTTACTGAATTAAAAAAAAAAAGTGAGTTAAAATAGGCATGAAAAGATTATCAGCATTTTTATGTTAACCTAAAAGATATTTTCACTGGTCACTGTTCACCAGTTAGTTGATGTAGGACAAATGTCTCCTATTTGAGTACATCCCCACTGACTGGAGTACAAAATTTCCCTTTCAGTTTAATCATACTATAACATATTTTCTACTATTTCCAATATCAATATTTTCAAAAGGCAAGACATTAAAATTTTTAAAAGCTTTCCAACATAGTCTGATTGCAAATTCTTCTAAAACGTTTTTTTTTAATTTCTTATCAATGTTTTATAGTGCTTCTCCCACACTAATTTTACAGAAATTTTTAGCAGCTTAGTAGTATCAAATCTTAAGAAAGCACTCAATTTAGTTTGCATAGGTACAACTCTATCTTTTTCAATCTCATGTTTCATCAGTTTACATAACTTTCATTAAAGAATTAAATTAAAATGACAAGTAAAACTGGCACAACAAGGCTTGAGAACAAACTCATCTGACTCTTAGAAAACATACATTTCAACTGGTAGGAGCCGAAGTCCATGTTGACACTGAGAGTTGCCTACCAGTCATGAGCATCTAGAGCCTCCTATATAGTCAATTAATAAATTGATGTCAGTTGAGAGAGCCTCCACTATACTCCTTATGAAACATGGTATGCAAAGTATAAACTCATTCTTGCAAATTAATTTTGTTCTCTTTCACTATATATTTCTCTATGTAGTTATTCATTCTTCTACATGCATATATGCATAAAGAGAGGTTGGAAACCATCTTCATCAAAAAAAAACACAGGAGTTAAGATATTCAGATATATATATTTTAATTTATACTTCTAAATGGTAAGTACTTATTTGAATTACAATATTATATTAATATATATTACTATATATCTTTATTACTACCATTATATTACTATTCATTAGCTATGAAGTTAAAAATAAGGAAACAAAATCACAAAACAACAAAATAAAAAGAAGAAAAAAGCCTAACTGAATTTGGAATGCTGGGCAGTTGGCTACTGTAGATACTTTTGGTTGTGTGATTAGCATAGAATGAAACTTCCTGCTTCGAAAAGAACCCAAAAGACATCTATCCTTCTGTCATTGGAGCTCATGTGCTTCAGTGAAATACAACGAGCAAATTATATCCTCTCGGTCATAGTCGGTATTAAAAGTGGACATACAATTTAGATAATCCAATCAGGTTAAATCATAGAAATCTTTCTTGCTTGAAATACTGGACAGGAAGGTCCCATATCAGCCTTCAGATACATACAGGGAAATATGTAGCCCCAGTTTCTAACAGTAATCAGCCTATAACCCTGAGGAGGATCAATACAATATGATGCTAGCACCGTGGGGAAATGTTTGGTGAGCTATTTATTGGCATTGAATCAATGAAGCCATCCACCCAGTGGCTCATCTACTTCTACTGGGTGTGTAAGTAACATCTTTTGTTTGTAATGCTGATGTGGGTAGGATACCTAAAGCATCTTCACTGACACAGTCATTCATTAGTCGAGCACACCAATCCTTCCTATCAGATAAATAACACAAAATCATCAAATTTGTCCTGGAGTATAATTACAAATTACATGGGTCATGGATCGTCAGTCTCCCTGAATCTTCAAAACTGAATGCAAAGTTTGTGAAAAGACATCTATTCTTATCAGATATTACCATAACTGAAAATTAATTTGGTCAAATTGTTGGGTGAGGGGTGACTCATCCATTTCTATTGTCAACTAACACTTCTCAAGAAAATGAATAAGAACGACTTCAAAGCTGATGACCCTCCAGGACAATAACAAAAAGTGAAGTCCAAAAGAGTGATAAGCAATTAGAATAGTTGTGATTACCGTCTAAATCAGTTTCATTTCCAACCAACTTATACATAGTAGTCTTTGGTTTTCAGTTGTATCCCTATAAAGAATAATATCAGTGACTCCAAATTCGCTGCCTTTATTTTCATAAATATTAATGATTAAACCAGGGAAGACCCTTTAGCCAATTCACTACTGCAACTTCTTACTACTGAGGTGAATAATCAATATTTGACTGTCACTGCATGAAAAATAAATATATAAATACACAGAAAAATAACTTTTAAAAAATTGTTTGGCTATCTTCTTTAATAATGAAAGATTAAACACATAAACAGATTATGCCTTAGGGAAAATGGGAAGGAGTCTCAAATTTTTATTCGATATCCCTGTCCTCTTTTTTCCTATGATTATTTTAAAGCGTCATAGCATTTTCTCGCCATTTCGTTAATATCTATCTGCTCTCTCCAACTTTTACTTTTTAGTCACAATATACATAATGTATAATTTTGTTTATGTCACAGCAAACTAAATGAAGATTGGCACTCATGTACATCTCTGTGTGTCAATTTTAATGTGTCCCATCTTCCAATGGTGTTCTTACATCTAAAGATATAGCTCTAATAATATAAGGACAGACATTATTCTTTCTAAAACAGATTCAAAGATAAAGGAGAATGTGGTGTTGTTTTTGAGAAGGTGAGAAAACCCTTTTCCAAGGGACCTATAAAGATACCATGTTATTATCATCTAGTTTTTTTAATTTGCAAAAAAAAAAAAAATAGGTAAATAGGTAGACAAAGAGAGCTAGCAAGTTAAATCATGCATGTGAAAATTCAGTTTCTTAAAGTGGCTAATATGCCATAAATCATGCTATCCCAATTTGACTTCCAAATTTGAATTTGTTTCCTTATCTCTCAAGTTGGGTACCGGCATTGCCAGGATTGCGACGAGCACTGAATGTGTTAAAACAATGTTCATCTGAATTATCTTGTTGAATTATCTATTCTATGCTAATGACCTCCTAAACAAAGCCTTCCCTTTGCTACCTCTCACCTTCCTAGTCTAGTTTAGATGCACATGCTATGTGCTCTCTTAACATCCTGTGTTTAACTCTGTCATCTAACCATCTACCCCACTGAAGTTTGAATCCCCTGAAGGCTGGGATCCATTTACTTGAAATCAATAGTATTGGAGTCGGATGAAAAAATAATCAAATTGAACCAACTTATTGCTATTTCCTAATTAAGTTCAATGTAAAACAAAGATGCTAATACATCATTATTAAAAAAAAAAAACATTCATTAATACGTACAGTTAAGGGAAAAATCTTTGAAAACCTGTGAGGACTTCTGCTTAGCTGCCATGGTCTGAGGCAAAACTCAGGTGCCTGAAATTTATCCCTTATCCTGAGAAAATAATCTGATGGTTACAACCCCGGGTGCCAGGGGATTAGCCATCATCTGGCCTTCTATGTTGTATCCTTCTTCCTTGTTCTTCTTCATTAGATCTAGATGATGTATCACTTTTTCAAAGGTGTATTGAATGAGCATCGGAAATGAGAATACCACCAATCTAGGTAGCAGTTTTCATGCTTATAACAGTCAAAATTATGGATGAGCTATGTAAGGCAGCACTGCTAAATTATTGCTTGGACCACTATATCCCTGTTGTACAAAACCTCTAGAGTAAGTTCCCATTATTGTCTCAGATTTTACCATTACCTAAGCCATATCTAGGTTCTTAAGTCCTGATTCATTTCTCCATTTTCTCTTGAGATTTATTTCCTCATAAGGCTAATGCTAAGCCTGCCAGCAATTATGTTGGAAACTTGTGCGTGCCCCAGGCCAAGCTTGCCCACACTCTACTTTGATTCCTGCCCAAGTTTCCAGTTCTGCTCTCTTATCATCATCTTGGCCAGGCAGGGCCTGGGCATTCAACCTTGCTTGAGGCAGTGTCAAGGCTGGGACAAGCCTGGCTTTTGGCAGTGCCTCTACTAAAAGTAAATAATACTAACTTCTACAAAAGATAAATCCTAAAATCTCTGGGTCTTAAAAAAATGCAAGTTTCTCAACCACATCATAATTCAATGTGGATTGGTAGGGTCTGGAGTCAGTGACAGAAGCCAGTTAGGAGACAGGTGCCATCCATAGGTCATCAGAGTCCTCCATATTCAGCCAGATGACAGGAAAAGAGAGCTAGGAACTCTCACGGGAACTTTCGTTTTGTTTTGTTTTTGTTTTGTTTGGTGTGGGGGTGGGGGTGAGGGGCTTATATATCAGTTCCACTCACATTGTATTGACCTGAACTCAGTCACATGGTCATGTGTAACTGCAACTGATGCTGGAAAATTTTGTCAAGCAGTGCGCCAGAAAGAGAGGACAGTATGAATATCAGTGAGCACAAACATAATCTGGACATGGGAGATCCCAATGGGTCAAGCAGATAAACCTCTGAAGTATCGATGTCTGGAATACATACCATTGCAAAAGGATCCTCTACCAATTTCTTTAATTTAGTACATGTATGGATCTATAGTCTGTCTATAATCTCTACATAACTGAGAAAAATACAAACTTTAAACAACTAATATATTGTCAAAATATTGCTTTTTTTATAATTAGTAAACCTCTTTCAAAACTAGTAGTGATCCCATAATTTAGAGATGCCTTTAAAACTTCATTAGATAGTTCAATTTGTTAAAGCAAGTGTCCTAGTTTGGAGCTGGTATGTGTACCCCAGAAATGCTTGTTCTTGTAATCCATTCTTTTAAATCCATTCTTTTGGTACAGACCTATTGTTGGTGGGACCTTTTGGTTACGCTATTTCAAGACCCATTCAAGGTGGACCTTAATCCTTTATTAGCGTCCTTTGTGAAGAGGATAAAAGACAGTAAAAGCCCAGAGAGATGAGAAAGCAACACCCAGAAACATTTGGAGGCAGCCAGTGAAACCAGAATCAGGAGAGAAGGACCAGCAGATGTCACCATGTGCCTTCCCATGTGAAAGAAGAACCCCAGATGCCAGCAGCCTTTCCTCAGAGAAGGTATTTTTCTCCTGATCCTTTAATTTGGATATTTTCATGGCCTTAGAACTGCAAATTTGTAACCTAATAAAACCCCATTGAAAAAGTCAACCCATTTCTGGTATATTGCATTCCAGCAGCTTTAGCAAACTAAAACAGCAAGTTATACATTTGCTGTAATAATTCAAGGCTAACAGGAGGCTATATTATTATTTGAAAATAACATTCTGTCAGCTGTGTAGTAACTAAACCAAAGTCTTTGGTGGTTTATCTGTCAGATGATCCTACTAACCCACCAACAAAAAATGAAAATTCATTTAAGCTATGCCATTGGATTTGAATAATCCCCAGATTAATCATTTTGCCATTTTATATCTCCATTACCTAAGAATATCTTATCTTGTGTTCATTTGTTTAGATGTGTCAATTGGCCCAGCTGTTTGAGATATCACAGTAAAATGTTTGCTTGGTAGTTCCCTGAAATGAATGGTATAACAAATCTGAATGGGTCTGGCTGACTCAGTTGTTCAGACCATGACATTTATAAGGTTGTTATCATGGCTTCAATCATTGTTCAAACTGGAAAAACCTGTTACAAAGCCATGGCCTGATTACATTGCCCTGACAAAGTATTAGGTAAATATTGCTGGAAACTAGAAGGATACTCTTGGGGAAAAAGTCTGAATAGTTGGTAACAATCTGACATAGATCAAGGAAATTAATTCACTCAAATCACAAAATCTTGCTGAAAAAGCAGTGAACATGTGGTTTTCACATATTAAAAAGGAAAGCATTATAAATATTTTATTATATAATACAGTCATAAATGACCTGGTGCAAGCAAACATATTCTATAAACAGATTGTTCATTATTTCTTGCTATGTACAACACAATTAATTGTTGTGAATCGGATTTGGACATGGCCTAGAATCTGAATTCACAAACTATTTTATTCTTGAATAACGTTTTCCTTCACTTATCTTATAATAAAATGTAGCTAATGGCTAATAACTCTTCTAGATCCTGAACTACAAAGAGAAAAGAAATAAACACATCAAGTAGCATTCTGTCCAGTGGAGAGTAATAAATGTAATTCTGTCCAGTGGAGAGTAATAAATGTAAAACATAACAATATAAAGAAATGCCTGTTAAAATGGGAGGCTTTATAAAGTTCAATTGTTTCAAAGGAGAAGGGGCATTTATACTCACCTAGGGGAATCAGGAAAGACCTCATCTTAAATGTTAAGAATGAGGTTTTTGTTTTGTTTTGTTTTTGTCTGTGTGGCACTGTAGAGGAGAATGTTCAAAGTAAACAGAACAGCAGAGGCTAAGGCATGGAAATATGAATAAACAAAACCAGAGCACAAGATGTGGCCAGAGGAGTTGACTGAGTAAAGGATTTTAGATGCTATGCTTTAGGCAAAGGAGACCCAGTGAAAATCTTTGAGAAGAACCATGACTTAATGAGATTTGCTTATTTGGACAATCCCTGGGATAACTCAACAAAGAATAGATTGCAGCAAAGGCACTGATTCTCAAATTGTATGTGCATAAGAATCACTTGAGCCCCATTCCTAGAGATTCTTATTAAATATGCCTAAATTGAGGCCCAAGAATTTGCATTTCTAATAAGCTCCCAAGTGATGCTCATGATTCTGGTCTGTGAACCATGCTTTGATTAGCAGTGGATTAGAGGCAAGGGGAAATGCTCCAGGAATAATGATGACAATGACCTGAGATAAGGCATTGGCAAAAAGAACAAAGAGAAGTTGAAGGTTTTTACTAGATGGAATGACCAAGGCTGATGGGCCTCAGGACCAACAGAAAGTTTTGAAAACACACAGATAATCCTTTCACCTCATTGAGATGTGCAAACTTCTCAACTTTTCACTGCCCTTCACCTCCACCTACCACTCCCCCCTTCCTCAGTTTCTTCCTTGCCTTGTTTAAATGATCAGACATAAGGATGCCCTTGCATATGCCTTCACTGCCTTGTCTCTCCTTTCTTCATTGTACTTATTTTGATAAAAAAGACTCCCGGTAAAACCCTTTCCTCTTAATTATTCTTTACCTGCATTTCACAGCTGAAGAGAGATAACTGGTTAAGAGAAAACAAAACAGTGCTGATTGGTAGACTTTAAATTTACCATGACTAACTTCAATTGAATCCATAATCTAGTCTTGCATTCACACTATGTTGGCCTAGTTCATGCTCACTCCCACTCTCACATCCTCAGACCTTTATTACATCCTTCACCAGCTTTACTCTCAGCTTCACATTCCACTGAGAACTTAGAACCAGTCAGTACAGAGCATAGCCGTGCTCTCCCCACCACATCCATCTGCCTAACTGTATCTCTTCCCACGCACTCTGCAGGTTCTCCTGTGTTCATGGAGTACAGCTCCCAACCCCATTTCAGGACAAACCTATTTGTGCACTTGACCCCATGCCCTCTCACGTGCTCAAGATCATCAGTCCAATAATTATCAATTGTTTCCTTCTCTTCTTAATTATACCCATTAGAATATACAAATTTTTAAATAAAAACCCTCACTTGACCCAAAATCCCTTATTTCTTTGCTTCCGTTTGCAAGGAAACTCCCTAAAGGTGTTACTGATACCTGCTCTCTCCAATTTCTTTCCTCCCATGTCTTCTTAAACCTACTTAATCATGGCATTGTCTCCATCATTTACTGAAAATTCTCTTATCAAGATTGTCAGTTGTCTTCAGCTTGCTGCACGCAGTGTTAAATGTTCATTCACGACTTTCCAAAACATCAGCATTGAAAAGTGCATCACTCTCTTGTCCTGAGATACCATCTTTATTTGACTTCCAGGTCACCTTACTTTCCTGATGATTGTCCTAACTTAGTCATTGCTTGTTCCTACTTATCTTTTGACCCCAAAACATAAAGACGCCCCTGTTCACTAATAGATCTCTCTTCCCTCTCTAATCTTTAATCTCTTAGGGTTCTAAACCTATCTCATATGCCAAAATTTATAAATCCAACCAAATCTACTCTTCTGATCTTCAGATTTTAATCCAAACACTCCTTGACATCTTGACTTGAATGTTTAATATGCTGCTCAAAGTTTACATGTCCAACAACGAACTCCTTATTACCTTTCCTGCCCCCAAGTTTTGTTCTCCCTAGTCTTCCTTTTCTCAGTTCATGTCAACTCTCTGGCCATTTACTCTCTTTTATAATAAACCTTATCCAATCCTCTAGTTAATCCTATTGGCTCTATCTTAAAATACAACGTTTTCTCAACACATTCACTGCTGTCACCCTGGTTCTATATCATAGTCACTTCACACTTGCAGTGTCGCAATATATTTTTAACCAGTGCCCTTTTTTAATATTCAGTTTCCTTTAGTCTATTCTCAATGTAACATTCAGAGTTATTTCTCACATCATGTCGCTCTTCCCACTTACTTAGAGGAAAAGCCAAAATCCTCACCAAGACCACCAAGATGATCTGGCCCATATTAATTTTCTGCCACAATCTTCTGCATGTTTCCCTTTATCTGCTCCAGCCCTACTGCTCCTCTTGGGATCTCTGGAACATGTCAGGCATTCTTCCACCCTGTGGCCCTTGCACTTGTACCTTCAGAAACACTTTCAGCCTGGACTGAAAAAGATAGAGATGAGACAAAATGTAGGAAGAATGACTACAAAAGCAGAGCTACAGATGCAGAGGCAAGAGAGAGTGGAGCCAGGGACCAGAGACTAGGGGCTAATGTGGTCTCCACCCAAAAGGCCCAAAAGACAGGGTATTAAGTGACAGAAAATTACTTTCTGCCTTAAAATCTAATGTAACTTGCCCTGTTGGATTCTAATCTTGCTTTTGACTAGTAACCCCTTTATTCTTTCCATTCTCTCCTTTATCAAATGGGGCTATCTAAGCCATACCTGTTCCACTGTTGTATTTTGAAAGCAGATTACTTGTAATTTCACAGGTGTGATGGTTATTTTCATGTGTCAACTTGCCCACAAGTGCCAGACCCTATAGTCATGTTCAGATTTGCTATCCCATTTGGCTGCATGAGCCATTTCCTTATAATAAATATCTTAATATAAATCCTTATACCCTGTTGGTTATGTTTCTCTGGGGAAGCCTGACTAATACAGATTACGGCCCATGGAATGGCTCTTCAGAAACAGAATCTTAAGGATGATATTTCTGAATTGGTTGTGGGGTTTGGGGAATTGACTTTTTAATCTGATTAGATTTAAAAGCACTAAAAGTTCTATTTCTAATAACAAAGTGGGCACTGATAGTGTATGTCATGCTTTGGCAATAAATATACATAAAATATTACCACTGGATAAGAGGATAAAGAGGCAAGATTTGGGATGACCATGTATTTGATACCTTAGAACATTTTTCTCAAGATAATGAGTATAATGGGGTTGGTTTGTTGTTCCTAACTATGATATATGCTATATAAGTTGTAAAAGAAAAATGATGAGCTGAGAGCTTCAAATTCCCAGTGCAAGCACTGCATGAATGACATGAAAGTGTCTACATGTCCCCTGAAAGTAACTTTTATCTCTTGAAGCCATAGAATTGAGACTTCTGAACACCAAATGAAGAGTGTATCATTATGTGAGTAACTGAATTACAATTCATACTGAATTCCCAAATTTGCAGGCTGTCTTCTTTTAAAATGAGGGCATTTTAAAGGAAGGGATTCTGAAAGTTGAATGGGGACATATGGGCAGATCATGATGAGGGTGGCAACACTGAGCCCTTAAATTATGCTGAGTCTTCTTTGCTGAATAAACCTATAACTGTCTCTCCACATTGAAAAGCCCCTCCATCTCTGTTTGAGGAGATTAACCATGTTTTACCAGATGAAACTGTTAAGGGTTGCTTATTCCTCTTGGGACCCATCCCCACCATCCCTCTTTGCTTTCAGACCTATGACTAGACTGAAGTCCCAGCAGGCCCCAAAAGGTGAGTGAAAGGATGACCCATGAGGAGGTGTGCTACACTCCAAAAGAACTGCATGATTTCTTTCTCCAATTTATACAGACAGAAATCATGGCAACTGTGTAGGAATGGACATTAAGTTTGTGCATAATTGTGGAAGGAAAATAAAGTTCTCTCAGGCTGAATTTATTGATGCAGGTCTACTAAGCAGAGGTTCTGGATTAATGTTGTAGCTCAAGGGCTCAGAAGGGGCTCTAAATAGTTTGTTTGAATAGTTGGATAAAACAAGGACCAAAAGATGGCCTATACTAAATGAAGTTGAAATGCCAGAACTTCCGTGATATAATGTAGATGAAGGTATCTAAAGGCTTACATAGATTGGAATGTTAGAGTGGATTTCTCATGTAAGAATGTTACCATGACTGTGACGAAGAAATCTGTGAGAGGATCTCTGGTTGCTCTTCTTTGTAGGTCGGTTATTGCCGTGGGAACTGCTGTCAGTGGGGATGACTGGATCCTGTATTGTCAGGAGTCAAGTGGTGGCTTAATCACCAAAGACAAGGTAGTCATGGTTATCAGAATGGACAGCAAAGTCAAAGCAGAACACGCTGGAATCCACAAGCACAATCCTGAGCCCAGGAGGATGGTCTGAAACCCTTGTCAGTTCTGTTGCCTCAGTGATTGGGTAGACTGCAGAAGCCAGGGGTCTTTGCCACAGAGTTACACACACAGCTGGCCCAGAATTTGGAAAAGGTGAAGGAGGATCCAGGGGAAGGTGGAACAGTTGCAAACTCAGCTGGTGCTTCACGCAATAAGGAAAACCAGCAGATCAGCCACAATGTTTGTGTGCTACAAAATGGCATTTTCACTTCTGTGCTCCAAATTTCTCAAAAGAGTCTCTCTTGTGGTCCACCCTAACTGGAAACAAACAGGAAAGAGAATTTGGGGCAACATAGAGGGAAGAGAATTTGGGGCAATGTAGTTCAGCCTAGTCACTGCAACTATGCTATCTGGGTATATGAGGTCAGGAACAGATGACTAGAGCTCAAAACACAGCTCCACCACTGACTAACTATAGGGTTTGGGGGAATCATATAAGCTCTCTGGGTTTGTTTCCCTCACCTGTAAACTGGGAATAATAATAATTCCTACCTCTTTGAATAGTGTGCCAGTTTGGATGTATTATTTCCCCCCAAAATGCCATGTTCTTTAATGCAATCTTGTGGGAGCAGACATATTAGAGTTAATTAGGGTGTGACCTCTTGATTGGACGTTTCCATGGAGATATGACCCATCCAACTGTGGGTAATACCTTTGATTAGATTATTTCAATAGAGATGTGGCCCCGCCCATTCAGCCTGGATCTTAATTAAATCACTGGAGTCCTATAAAAGAGTTCACAGACTGAGCGCAGTGTAGCTGCAACTTAGAGAAACATTTTGGAGATGGCGTTGAAAGCAGACTTTTTGGAGATACTAGCCCAGAGTTTGCTCTGGAGAAGCTAAAAGAGAAAAAAATGCCCCAAAAGCAACATTCTGAAGAATGCACAGGAGCTGAGAGAGGAGCTGGAACACAACCCAGAATCAGCAGATGCCAGCCATGTGCCTTTCCAGCTAACAGAGGGTTTTTGGACACTAATTGTCCTTCCTTCAGTGAAGGTATACTTGTGCTGATGCCTTAATTTTGACATATTCATGGCCTTCAGACTATAAATTTGTAACCAAATGAACCCCCTTTATGAAAGCCAATCCATTTCTGGTATTTTGCATAATGACAGCACTAGCAAACTGGAACAGAAAGTTATGAAGATTAATATAGATGCTTTGTGAAAAACACATTAGAATGTGTATTTCAACAAGTAAAACCACTGGTTGTATTTATTCATTCCCTATTAAAAGCAATAAGACTGCTGAATTGAACCTAGTGTCCTTGATTCTTGAAGATGATTATATAACTATATAGCTTACACAGTGTGACTGTGTGATTGTGAAAACCTTGTGGCTCACACTCCCTTTATCCAGCATACAGACAGATGAGGAAAAAAAATGGGGACAGAAATTAAATTAATAATGGGGGGGGACTGAGGGAATGGGATGTTTGGGTGTTCTTTTATACTTTTATTTTTATTCTTATTTTTATTTCTTTGGAGTAATGAAAATGTTCAAAAATTGATTGTAGTGATAGATGCACAACTATATAATGGTACTGTGAACAACTGATTGTACACTGTGGATGATTATATGGTATGTGAATATATCTCAACAAAATTGAATAAAAAGCAATAAGAATTATTTATGTCTTAATTTTTAACAACAAAATAAAATTTTCTAAACAATTTATAAGCTGAAGTGGAAATCTTGAGACTTCTAAAACATCTCAGTTTAAAAAAAATTGAATCTTTTATTATTAAAATCAAAACATTACATGAGTTTTTTTAAAAATCATGAATAATATGCAAACTATTTTAGTAGTAAACTGTATTTAAAATCACAACTTCAAGACCATTGTTAGAGTCTAGTTTTTTTTTTTTTTTTTTTTTTTTTTTTTTTTTTTTTTTTTTTTTTAACTTTCCCTTCTTTTTTCAAATCACCTGTATGAAAAAAAAAGTTAAAAAGAAAACAAACATACAATAAAAGAGCATTTCAAAGAGACCATAGCAAGGGAGTAAGAAAAAGACAACTAACCTAAGATAACTGCTTAACTTCCAACATGTTCCTACTTTACCCCAAGAAAGTTACATAATATAGCAACATTTCAGTGAACTTGTTCCTACTACAACCATCAGAAATTAACAGACCATAGTCATTTCTGGGCATCCCCAGAACGTTAAATAGCTTATCTGTTCTTCCTGGATTATTGTTCCCCCTTCCTTAATTGCTCTCTACTGCTAGTTCCCCTACATTCTACATTATAAACCATTTGTTTTGCATTTTTCAAAGTTCACATTAGTGGTAGCATATAATATTTCTCTTTTTGTGCCTGGCTTATTTCGCTCAGCATTATGTCTTCAAGGTTCATCCATGTTGTCATATGTTTCACCAGATCGTTCCTTCTTACTGCCGCGTAGTATTCCATCGTGTGTATATACCACATTTTATTTATCCACTCATCTGTTGAAGGACATTTGGGTTGTTTCCATCTCTTGGCAATTGTGAATAATGCTGCTATGAACATTGGCGTGCAGATATCTGTTCGTGTCACTGCTTTCCGATCTTCCGGGTATATACCGAGGAGTGCAATCGCTGGATCGAATGGTAGCTCTATATCTAGTTTTCTAAGGAACTGCCAGACTGACTTCCAGAGTGGCTGAACCATTATACAGTCCCACCAACAATGAATAAGAGTTCCAATTTCTCCACATCCCCTCCAGCATTTGTAGTTTCCTGTTTGTTTAATGGCAGCCATTCTAACCGGTGTTAGATGGTATCTCATTGTGGTCTTAATTTGCATCTCTCTAATAGCTAGTGAAGCTGAACATTTTTTCATGTGTTTCTTGGTCATTTGTATTTCCTCTTCAGAGAACTGTCTTTTCATATCTTTTGCCCATTTTATAATTGGGCTGTCTGTACTATTGTCATTGAGTTGTAGGATTTCTTTGTATATGCAAGATATCAGTCTTTTGTCAGATACATGGTTTCCAAAAATTTTTTCCCATTGAGTTGGCTGCCTCTTTACCTTTTGAGAAATTCCTTTGAGGTGCAGAAACTTCTAAGCTTGAGGAGTTCCCATTGATCTATTTTCTCTTTTGTTGCTTGTGCTTTGGGTGTAAAGTCTAGGAAGTGGCCTCCTAATACAAGGTCTTGAAGATGTTTTCCTACATTATCTTCTAGGAGTTTTATGGTACTTTCTTTTATATTGAGATCTTTGGTCCATTTTGAGTTAATTTTTGTGTAGGGGGTGAGGTAGGGGTCCTCTTTCATTCTTTTGGATATGGATATCCAACTCTCCCAGCCCCATTTGTTGAAAAGACCATTATGGCTCAGTTCGGTGACTTGGGGGCCTTATCAAAGATCAGTCGGCCATAGATCTGAGGGTCTATCTCTGAATTCTCAATTCGATTCCATTGATCTATATGTCTATCTTTGTGCCAGTACCATGCTGTCTTGGCAACTGTGGCTTTATAATAAGCTTCAAAGTCAGGGAGTGTAAGTCCTCCCACTTCGTTTTTCTTTTTTAGAGTGTCTTTAGCAATTCGAGGCATCTTCCCTTTCCAAATAAATTTGATAACTAGCTTTTCCAAGTCTGCAAAGTAGGTTGTTGGAATTTTGATTGGGATTGCATTGAATCTGTAGATGAGTTTGGGTAGAATTGACATCTTAATGACATTTAGCCTTCCTATCCATGAACATGGAATATTTTTCCATCTTTTAAGGTCCCCTTCTATTTCTTTTAGTAGAGTTATGTAGTTTTCTTTGTATAGGTCTTTTACATCTTTGGTTAAGTTGATTCCTAGGTACTTGATTTTTTTAGTTGCTATTGAAAATGGTATCTTTTTCTTGAGTGTCTCTTCAGTTTGTTCATTTCTAGCATATAGAAACATTACTGACTTATGTGCATTAATCTTGTATCCCGCTACTTTGCTAAATTTGTTTATTAGCTCTAGTAGGTGTATCGTTGATTTCTCAGGGTTTTCTAGATATAAGATCATATCATCTGCAAACAATGACAGTTTTACTTCTTCTTTTCCAATTTGGATGCCTTTTATTTCTTTGTCTTGCCGGATTGCCCTGGCTAGCACTTCCAGCACAATGTTGAATAACAGTGGTGACAGCGGGCATCCTTGTCTTGTTCCTGATCTTAGAGGGAGGGCTTTCAGTCTCTCACCATTGAGTACTATGCTGGCTGTGGGTTTTTCATATATGCTCTTTATCATGTTGAGGAAGTTTCCTTCAATTCCTACCTTTTGAAGTGTTTTTATCAAAAAGGGATGTTGGATTTTGTCAAATGCTTTTTCAGCATCTATTGAGATGATCAATTGATTTTTTCCTTTCGAGTTTTTAATGTGTTGTAATACATTGATTGTTTTTCTGATGTTGAACCATCCTTGCATGCCTGGAATGAACCCCACTTGGTCATGGTGTATGATTTTTTTAATGTGTCTTTGGATTCGATTTGCAAGTATTTTGTTGAGGATTTTTGCATCTATATTCATTAGGGAGATTGGCCGGTAGTTTTCCTTTTTTGTAGCATCTTTGCCTGGTTTTGGTATTAGATTGATGTTAGCTTCATAAAATGAGTTAGGTAGTGTTCCATTTTTTTCAATGTTTTGAAAGAGTTTGAGTAAGATTGGTGTGAGTTCTTTCTGGAAAGTTTGGTAGAATTCCCCTGTGAAGCCATCTGGCCCTGGGCATTTATTTGTGGGAAGATTTTGATGACTGATTGGATCTCTTTGCTTGTGATGGGTTGGTTGAGGTCTTCTATTTCTTCTCTGGTCAGTCTAGGTTGTTCATATGTTTCCAGGAAATTGTCCATTTCTTCTACATTATCCAGTTTGTTGCCATACAGTTGTTCATAATATCCTCTTATAATTTTTTTAATTTCTTCAGGATCTGCAGTTATGTCACCTTTTTCATTCATTATTTTGTTTATATGGGTCTTCTCTCTTTTTGATTTTGTCAGTCTAGCTAGGGGCTTGTCAATCTTGTTGATCTTCTCAAAGAACCAACTTTTGGTGATATTTATCCTTTCTATTGTTTTTTTGTTCTCTATGTCATTTATTTCTGCTTTAATCCTTGTTATTTCTTTTCTTCTACTTGGTTTAGGATTGGTTTGCTGTTCATTTTCTAGCTTCTTCAGTTGATCCATTAGTTCTTTGATTTTGGCTCTTTCTTCCTTTTTAATATATGCGTTTAGTGCTATAAATTTCCCCCTTAGCACTGCTTTTGCTGCATCCCATAGGTTTTGGTATGTTGTGTTCTCATTTTCATTCGTCTCTATATATTTAGCAATTTCTCTTGCTATTTCTTCTTTAACCCACTGATTGTTTAGGAGTGTGTTGTTTAACCTCCAGGTATTTGTGAATTTTCTAAGTCTCTGATGGTTATTGACTTCTAATTGTATTCCATTGTGGTCAGAGAATGTGCTTTGAATAATTTCAATCTTTTTAAATTTATTGAGGCTTGTTTTATGTCCCAGCATATGATCTATTCTGGAGAAAGTTCCGTGAGCACTAGAAAAGTATGTGTATCCTGGTGATTTGGGATGTAATGTCCTGTAGATGTCTGTTAAATCTAATTCATTTATCAGATTGTTTAGGTTTTCAATTTCCTTATTGGTCTTCTGTCTGGTTGATCTATCTATAGGAGAGAGTGATGTGTTGAAGTCTCCCACAATTATTGTGGAAACATCAATTGCTTCCTTTAGTTTTGCCAATGTTTCTCTCATGTATTTTGTGGCACCTTGATTGGGTGCATAGACATTTACGATTGTTATTTCTTCTTGCTGAATTGCCCCTTTTATTAGTATGTAGTGGCCTTCTTTGTCTCTCAAAACATCCCTGCATTTGAAGTCTATTTTATCTGAGATTAATATTGCTACACCTGCTTTCTTTTGGCTGTAGCTTGCATGAAATATTTTTTTCCATCCTTTCACTTTCAGTTTCTTTGTGTCCCTGTGTCTAAGATGAGTCTCTTGTATGCAACATATTGATGGTTCATTTTTTTTGATCCATTCTGCGAATCTATATCTTTTAATTGGGGAGTTTAATCCATTTACATTCAACGTTAAAACCGTGAAGGCATTTCTTGAATCGGCCATCTTATCCTTTGGATTATGTTTGCCATATTTTTCCCTCTCTCTATTAATATCCTTTATTGTACCCATACCGAATCTCTTTAGTACTGAACCTTTCTCCAAGTCTCTCTGTCCTGTCTTTGTTTCTCTGTCTGTAGGGCTCCCTTTAGTATCTCCAGTAGGGCAGGTCTCTTGTTAGCAAATTCTCTCAGCATTTCTTTGTCTGTGAAAAATTTAAGCTCTCCCTCAAATTTGAAGGAGAGCTTTGCTGGATAAAGTATTCTTGGCTGGAAATTCCTCTCTCTCAGAATTTTAAATATATCGTGCCATTGCCTTCTCGCCTCCATGGTGGCTGCTGAGTAGTCACTACTTAGTCTTATGCTGTTTCCTTTGTATGTGGTGAATTGCTTTTCTCTTGCTGCTTTCAGAACTTGCTCCTTCTCTTCTATGTTTGACAGTGTGATCAGTATATGTCTCGGAGTGGGTTTTTTTGGATTTATTCTATTTGGAGTTCGCTGAGCATTTATGATTTGTGTATTTATGTTGTTTAGAAGATTTGGGAAGTTTTCCCCAACAATTTCTTTGAATACTCTTCCTAGACCTTTACCCTTTTCTTCCCCTTCTGGGACACCAATGAGTCTTATATTCGGACGCTTCATATTATCTATCATATCCCTGAGGTCCATTTCGAGTTTTTCAATTTTTTTCCCCATTCTTTCTTTTATGCTTTCATTTTCCATTCTGTCATCTTCCAGGTCACTGATTCGTTGTTCAACTTCCTCTAGTCTTGTACTATGAGTGTCCAGAATCTTTTTAATTTGGTCAACAGTTTCTTTAATTTCCATAAGATCATCCATTTTTTTATTTAGTCTTGCAATGTCTTCTTTATGCTCTTCTAGGGTCTTCTTGATTTCCTTCATATCCCGTACTAGGGTCTCATTGTTCATCTTTAGTTCTTTGAGTAGCTGCTCTAGGTGTGTCTCTTCTGGTCTTTTGATTTGGGTGCTTGGGCTTGGGTTATCCATATCGTCTGGTTTTTTCATATGCTTTATAATTTTCTGTTGTTTTTGGCCTCGTGGCATTTGCTGTCCTTGATAGGGTTCTTTTAGGGTTTGTAGACCAGTTGAAGTCCTTATCTCTAATTTATCAGATCTACAGCTTCGTGGAGTACACTTTCTCTAACTAACCAGCAGGTGGCGTCCACGAGCCACCTGTTCTCCACAAGCCAGATCTCCCCTGCTTAGCCTTTTTGGTGAGTGGGGGAGTGAGTCTTGTGGGGCCCAATTGGTGTCCCAAGCTTGCGTGTGTAGTTGGTGTTGCCTGCCCTGTATGTGGGGCGTGTTTCTGGGCAGTCGGGGAGGGGGGGTGGCCCTAACAATCAAATCTCCCTGATGATCCTAGAGTTTTAAAGCTACTGCAATAGTCTAATCCTTCAGTTCAGTCCTGCCACAGTTTGTCTCTGCCACTGACCCACAAGTCTTTGGTATTGGCGTATGGCTCCTGAGACTTGCAAGTGGGCCCCTCTTCCAGGCTGTGCACCCCGGGTCCTCTGTTGAGGGATGACTGTGCTATGTCACAGGTGAGTGCCATCCCCCCAGGGCAGTTCTGGGCTGCTGGGCTGTGTTGGGAGGCTCCCAGTCTGCTCAAATGATGGCTGAATGGGGCTCTGTTAATTCACACTGCTCCCCCTTCCCAGCTCTGGGACATTCAGCTGAGGTTGCAGGGAAGGCTAATGTCCACGCCCAGTTTTGTGGTGTGTGCCTGTTATTTGAAGCACTTCCGTCACACTGGGTTGTCTGGGGCAGCTCTGGGCTATGGGGCTGGCGATGGGCAGGAGTGTTTCCTGTCCACCAGGATGGTGGCTGTGAGCGGACACCCCCCTTTTCTTGGGAAGTTGTGTTGTTTAGTGAATTTTCTCAGCCACTGGATTATTGCCTTTTGTCTCAGAGCTCTCTTATTTCTGCTCTTGACTTGACGTGCCCAAATTTCAATTCTTTGAAGCTTTCTGTATTGAGCTTCTTAGAGTAATTGTTTTAGAAAAAGCAAAAAGGATTTAAAAAAAAAAAAAAAAAAAAAAAAAAAAAAAACGGCCCTCCTCAGAGATCTAATGGGTTATTGAAATGCTAATAGACAAAGCAACCAGGGCCATTAAGGAAAGGTGTACAGGGCAGAGAGATCAGCCTTGCTTCGGGATTTGCATATGCGCCTCAAGGCCTGATCTCCACCCTTCCCCTTTCTGTGTTCACCAGAACTCCAAAAATCCTCTGCTTTTACTTTGGAGCTTCTCGTGTTGTTTTCCTTCTATGCCCGTCTCCTCTCTGCTGGGCTGGCTGCTCTCAGAGTCTCTGGTGTCTGGCCTCAGTCTATCTATGGTTGGAGTTTGAATCAGTAGAATGAGTTTCCGATGAGAGCAGCCACTGCAATTCTCCCTTCTCCTTCCTGGAGCTGACAGCTCCTCCTCCCCCGGGACTGAGCCTGGCAGGGAGGGGCGCGGGTCCCCTGGCCGCAAAAACTTACAGATTTCGCTGATCTCAGCAGTTCCACGTTTTCATGAGTGTTGTATGAAGTATGCCCAAAGACAGATTGCTCTGTGGTGTCCAGTCCACGCAGTTCCTGGCTTTTTACCTACTTTCCTGGAGGAGTAACTAAAACATACAGCTCACCAGTCTGCCATCTTGCCCCGCCTCTCTAGAGTCTAGTTTTAACACATTTTCTCAAAAAAAATAAAAAAGGACCATTTGCTCTGAGAATAATGCCTAAGGAAAAAGGACGAATAACATCGATCCAAGATTTAGACTGCACATACAAGAAGTGGAGGAGAGGCAAATTGTTCTCGCAGACAGACCAGAGATGTGAGCTTAATATGGGATACTAAAATGCCACATTATACATTCTCTTCTCTCCATAACCAGGCTGACACGCTGTGCCAATGTAAATTCACTGAGTTATTAAAGCTTGTGGCGCAGCTAAAAGTAAAAGGCTTCAGAGTAGGTGCTGCCCTCAGTGCTCACCTGAGCAACCTCTGCAGGAACAGGGTTTTGCTTGAGAGCCCACATGACTGACCCAAGAATTCCAAGAGCGCAGTAACAGGGCAACCAACAACTTGACCCAGAGAGTCTGATCACAAGGAATTTCCTAATGATCAAAACCTGGGGACCCAGAAGTTCTTTTTTGTAAAAGAGACCTGGTAGAGCAGAAACTGAGCAGGTGGTTTCAGAAGTGAAATCTGTATGAAGCTTTAAAGCAAAGATATTGAACAGAAGGGGCTCAATGGGGATAGAAGGAACTCTCTATGGCTGAAAAGGTAGCTAGGAGAGTGGACTAAACAAACAAACAGAAAGAGCCCACCCCTGGATCTTCCACTAACTTGCTAGATGCCTTAAAGGAATAGAATTGATTTACTTGTTTGTAAATCGGATAATAACTAAATTGCCTTCCACACAGACCAGCTATGAACATTAAATACAATGAATCTGACAACATTTTACAAAATTAAAATTCCTTTACAAATGAGTTATTGTCCTATTAATATCCTTTTCTTTTCTCTTTTCCTTCCTTTTTTGTTTTATCTTTTCTACCATTTAACAAATATTTTATGAGCATCTAGTATATACCAGACATTCAGTGTCCTAGGTGAATAGTCAAAATTTCCTCTTCTTGTGGACCTTATATTTATTTGGGGAACATAAAACAGGCAAAATGATGCATAGTGGTATATTTGTGTCCTAGGGCTACTCTAACCAAATGCCACAAAATGGGTGACTTAAAACCACAGAAAGTTGTTCTTTCACTGTTCTGGATGCCAGAAGTCTGAAATCAGTGTGTGAGCAGGACAAACTCCCTCCCAAGGCGCAGAGGGAATCCATTCCCTGCCTCTCTCCTAACTTCTAGTGGGTGCTGACAGTCCTTTGCATTTCTTGGCCTATAGAAGGGTGATTTAAATTACAGTCTCTCATTCTTTATTTTCCTCACCAATACAACTCCAATGAAAAGCCAAAGAGTCAAAGTAAATCTTGCATAGCATTTTTTCTAGTCTGTTCAACACCATAGCTTACATGCTGCTGGCCCCTTAGCCCACCATAAATTTGGTTTCTTCAAAGGAACTATGTAATAAAACACTGTTTCACCTTTGTGGTGTCAGAAATCTGTTGGATTTTCCCTTTTCTATGGTGTAAGCACCTTGAAGAGCTGTGAGCAACTGAAGCACGTTCTTTTTTAACAACGTTGTACATCATTCTTTAAATATAATTACAGCTTAATCGATCGAGTGTAAGACAAATCTAACCTGAAACAGGCTAACCTGAACATTAATCTGAACAATTCTTCCTTTGTTTGAAATAAAGGATATGCATCCCCAAAAATGCTTTATCTTTATTAAAATACACACCCTGCTCAGGGATCAAAGAATTTCCTCTGAAGATGTGCGAAAGTGGTTATCATCCACGAAATAACCTGTAAAGGTCATGTTTGCTCCAAAAACATGAAACAAATGTTTAGCTGTAAGCTGAAGAGAGCAAACGAGAACAGACTTATCAGACTACCCATACGCTTATCATCACATAGGATGCAAATTTGTCATCTCTATCATCAAAGAGTTTCAGGAATCTGATCCCTGCTCACCTCCTATACTGGTCCCACCTGAATTCTATTTACCTGAATTCTTGCAGTAGCCTCCTATCTGGTTTTCCTGTTATTGCCCTTGCTTTCCTTTAGTCTGTCCTTCATAAAGCATCCAAAGAGATCCTCATTAAAACTGAGTTGCATTGTCCTGCACAAATTCTTCCATGGCTCTTCACCTCACTGAGAGGAAAGGCTAAATGCATGGCCATGACCTAACAGCCTCTTATCTGCCCCACTCCCCTTGCTGGTCATCTTCCAGTGGCTCCTCCAAACCTACTCTTTGCCTGTCTCCAGCCTGCTCTTGGCCATGATAATTGACCTCTGCTTTCTGATTGGGTCTGACCGATGGGGATCCTGGCTGAAAAACAGAAGGAAGAGAGTGTGGTGAGGGCATTATTCATCTGGCTCTCACCTTGTGAGGTCACCTGGAATGGGATGTGTCTTCCAACCTATAATCCATCTCCCCAGAAGCACTCTCTATGACTCAACTTTCTCTTCATGGGTTTAGGTAGCACTTCCCTCCCCCCACCTGGTCTTAGTGTTGGTAGCAGTCCCACTGTGACTAGCCAGGGGCAATCCCCCATCCCCTTGCAGTTTCCATATATCCTCTGAATAAATAGTAATTTATTAAACTCTGATCATCCTAATTTGGACACACAATTGGCACATAACCCCCTACTTTCTTGATCTTATCTTTCTTCTTGCTGTTCTTTGAACAAACCAGGCAGGCTCCTGCCTCGGGGCCTTAGTTGTAAGCTATTCTTTGTGTCTGGCATCTGTGATTGCCTCACAGTTTATCACTCTTTCCTGGTCACCTTCTAAGTGAGACCTTCCCTGGTGATCCCTTCTTATATTTCCACATCCCTACTCCTTCCTAGCCCTTCCTCACTGCCCCTCATTCTGAACTCCTATCACTATCAAATGCACTTTGCATTTTACATCCTCATCTTGTTTGTCTTGCCAACTGTACTATAAGGTCTACGAGAGCAGTGGTTTTTGTCTTTGTTTTTTCCATAGTGTGTCTTCAGTGCCTAGATGAGTGCCTGGCACATGTTGATGCTCAATAAATATAGAATGAATCAATGAATGAATGTTTCAACTTAAAGTGAAATGAAACTGACATGGGGGCATGGCAAAGTATTTTTTTTTAAAGACGGTAACTCAGCAATCATCCAATTGTTCAATGACATGCAGTAACTGAAGCACCTGGAAGAGTTTCTGGCACTAATTGTCTTCCACACTGAAAATATAAAATATATTTTAAAAGTGAATACCATTGTGCCATAGTATGTAAATTGTACTTTTTTTCTCATATGTAAATCTAAGCATTTTTCTATAGAGAAGTATTGGAAAGAAAACTTTTTTTTTTGGCCTATAACTTTCTCTCTTGTGAATAAACAAGTGGCTCTAATAACAATTATTAGAAAATACAGTTTGAGTTGTGTTTCCTTTGACTGATGCTGGAATGTGCACCCTCTCTTATCAAATTTTTCTGGTAACCAATGACATGATTTCCACATTTTCTGTTTAAAATTCTAGTGACACTTGTCACTCTGGTGAAATGTTTGCCTCTGCATGAAGCAATGTGGTCCATACTTAAAATGTACTTGGACTCTGGGTCTTACACAAACAAGTTTTAACTAATGGTTTAAGAAAAGTTGTACTAGCCTAATCTGTAAATATATGCAATGATAATCCATGGATTTTGTTTTAAAAATACTGTACTTAGGAATATTTTAAAAGGCTATGGTTGTTTTCTTCAGAAATATATCTTGTGACATTTTAATTTTTTCTATTATACAAATTTGAACAGCATTGCTTAGAGGAACCTAACAAGACTCAGAGTAATTATTCTCATCCCTCTCACTGAAGACATATAAATCTTACATTAAAGATGTTGCAAGTTATGGGAATATATTGGTCCTATAAACTACATTTAATGTCAAAAGAATTTCAGATGAGGCATTGGAATAATAATTGAGAAAACCAAGTGATTTAAATTAGGGTTCGGCAACAGTGCCCAGCAAATCATTTTGCAGGCCTTTCACTCCACGTTTTATGTCTCCTCCATAAGTAGATTATGCTAACAGGCGTCCAGAGATTCATATCTCCAGCAGACTGAGATAGGCTGTGGTTACTATAAATTTTCTTTCTCTCAAAGGGCAGACACCACAACCCAAAATGTTTTCATTATGATTCATTTACAAAGACGATGTGTGGCAGGTACACAGTCTATCAATAATATTTAGTGAGTATGCATTTTGGACAAGCTTTGTAATGTGGATTCTGAGCAAAAGAGGCAAATAGAAGAATAAGATGTGATCCTTCCTCTTAGATGCTTGAACTAAAAAATCACGCGGACATCCCCACTCCCCTTCCCTCAGCTATGCTCACTTGAGGGCTAGAGTGAATTCTCATTTGTCCAAATACAACTAATTATATCCTAATCTTGAAACACAAGCAGGATCCCAGCTCCTTACCTCCACATTTTCTGAAAACAAACAAACAAACAAAAAACCCACCTTGAAAAATGAGTCTTAACCACTTACAAATATTATTTTCTTTAAGACTCCATTTTTCATTGACAAAATTGGGATAAAAAGAATACCAATATTAAAGATACATGGGAAGATTAAATGAGAAAAAGCAAAAAAGATCTGAGCATATAATCAGTACACAATAAAGAATAGTTAAAAATAGTAGCGATAGCAGGAACAATTCTGATAGTGATAGCAATGGTAATTCTTGAACTAGTGCTGAGTGCTGTCTATATGCCAGGCACTGAATTAGGCACAGGTAAAATGCAGACAAATCACACAGTCCATATCCTTATTTATTTCTCAGGTTTCTGGGAAAATACACACATACACACACACACACACAGAGACTCAAACACACAAACACACATATGGTGGTTTGTAGATGTATGTACCCAAGAAAAGTAAGTTTAAGAAAATCCATCCCTGTGGGTGTGGACTCATTGTAAGTAGGATTTTGATGAAGCTATTTAAGTTAAGGTGTGACTCACCTCATTCAGGGTGGGTCTTAATACTCTTACTGGAGTCCTTTATGAATGAGATGAATATATATATATATATATATATATATATATATATATATATATATAGATGGAAGCAAGAAGCTGAAATCAACAAAACCTGGAAGAGAAGGGAGATGCCAGCAGCCACCACCATGGACCTTGCTAAGTGACAGAGGAGTCCAGGATCACCGGCAGCTGGTCTTCAGGAAGAAGGCATCATCTTGATGCCTTGATGTGGACATTTTCATGGCCTTAAAATTGTAAGCTTGTAAGCTAACAAATTCCCATTGTTAAAAGCCAACCCATTTCTGGCATATTGCTTCTGGCAATCTAGGAAACGTTTTAAAACAACCCAAAAAGATACAATTACAGATCAATAAATGCTCTGATTATATTTCATAATAAGGTGTTACAAAAGCATATATGGGTTCATTACTAGGCAAATGCCTCGTATTTTCTGGTACTTCCACACCATCTGTTTAAATCCAAGCAATGTTTTAATTAGAAATTATTTGTTTTTGTTTTTGATGGGACATCATTGCTACCACCCCATGAACTCAGCTGAGCTGCATAGTTAGAAAAAAACATTGGTCAGCTACCATGTGTAAAATTATTTCTTAAAGTCACTTGTACTTTAACAGTATGTCCACTCGACAGAAGATTACAATTCATATTGGTTATACAAATGACATTCCATATAACGAATGGCCAGTGAGTGACTAGCATACAGTATTTTCTTAAAATGGAATTTCACTGGAGCAGAAACTGTATGAATATAACCCATCACCACTGGGCAGACTGTTATTATGATTACAACTGGATTTTCATTTAAATGGTCTTGAGGCTAGATAATGAGATTCCACCTGCATAAGCTAAAAACGCAAAATTATATTTTGGTTTCCTCATGTTCCAGCTTCTTGAAATAAATGAATGAGAAAATTATTTATATTGTCTTCAAGGACAAAAATTAACAGCTGTAAAATATTAACCTTTTGCAAAGAATATTCCAATATCTTGAATTTTCAGCAGCTACTCCCAGAGACCACAGATCACATCTCAACAGAAAAATGTGTATATGTGCAAAATACACCCTGCACTTCCAGAGACACTGGTCCTATTTCTTAAACCCATACACCTCCACTACCTATTGCAAAGAGGTCTTCTGGAGATAAACTTTTGATAATGAGACCACAGTAAAAATATCTTTTTGTTTTCAGTTTCCTTCTACTTCGGAGTGAAAATTCATGCAAAAGAAAAATAAAATTACCTTGCCTTTGGGAAGGCACTAAAATATCAGCTAGCAAAGGAATTTGGCAAGAGATGGAGAAATACTGCATTTTTAATCTTCAATAATGGTAGCAGTAACTGATGTATTCTTGCTGAATGTTCATTTATTAAGATGAATAATATTTAGCAACAAATCCTGGTTAATTTTTCCTAATTAGGAGTGGAGTTAATACATGTCACACAAAAATGATGACAGAAAATTTAAACTAGTCTGTAGAATACTCATATATTGCTGTTGTCTTAAAACTCAATAATGAAAAAGATAAATAACCCAGTTTAAAAATTGGTGAAGGATTTGAATTAGATCTTTCTCCAAAGAAAATACACAAATAACTAATAAGTACATAAAAAGATATTCAACATAACTAGTAATTAGGGAAATGTGCATTAAAACCTTGATAGCATACCACTTCACACACTCTAGGCTGGTTTTAAGAAAAAAATATAGAGAATAACAAGTGTTGGTGAAGATATAGAGAAAATTGGTCACATACATTATGGGTAGGAACCTAAAATGTTGCAGCCGCTTTAGAGAACAGTTTGGCAGTTCCTCAAAATATTGAGTTGCCATGTGATTATCAAGTCTGCTCTTAAGTATATGCCCAAGGGAATGAAAATATATGTCCACATCAAACTTGTACATAAATGCTTATTGCAGCATTATTCATAATAGGCAAATGCTGGAAACAACCCATACATCCATCAAATGGTGAAAGAGTAAATGAAATGTGGTATATCTATACAATGGCATATTTTGAAAATAAAATGAAATGAAGTACTGATATGTCATACAATAAGGATGAACCTTGAAAATATGCTATTGATGGTTACCAATATGTTAAAATCTTGAATTGTAATACGCTTTGAAGTCGTGCCTTCAACCTAGATATACCCTCAAAGTAAGATGTATTTTTTAACATAATTTAATTTAAATGCTTTATCAAATTACCACATTAAGCCAAATAGTTCCATAATGCAGATAGGAAAATCACTGGGAGAGAGCACTGCAGTTTCCTTTCAGGTCTCAAATTTGATTGTTTTATAATTTTAAGCAAGATTAGAATGCTTTTAAAAGTCTTCAAAAATTATTTAACATTTTTACGTTATATAATCGATTTTTGAATTACTGGGTCCTGATGTGTTCTCTCCCGATGATTCAAAGAGACATAAAGGGAAAAGACGTGCAAATTCTCTGCCTCATACTCTTTAGTTTCTGTTTTATATGACGAGAATGCTTTTCCTGGTGGGCAGGACTGACTCTCTCCATCCTTGAAGTCTCAGTTTAGATGACAGGTTCTCAAAAAGACTGTGCCTTACGAGAGAATCTAAGGAACTCTAGATGCATCATCACTTTATCAGGTAAATGAAATTGTAGTTCCTTCGGGACAGAGCGTGCGTTGTGTTTATACTCTATTTCTCCCACCATCTGCACACATTGTACCCACACACGTGATCCCACACACTGGGGCCAGGGGTTCCTAGCACAGTGCTAAGTATTTTGTAGCCTAAGAAACATATTTAGGGTCAGACTTTTTGATTTGGGACAGAGATATCAAAGAGTTTTAGATCAACGAGTTTTAAAATTAGCTAATTTTGCAAGGTGGGAGATCAAAGACCAGAGAAATCAGATCACTTCCTCAGTGCCTATAGGTACCTGTTGGTATAACAAAGATTATACCCAAGTCTCAAAATTTATGGCTCTTACATTTTCTAACATCATACCATCTTTAATATGTCAATGTCTTATAATGGAAAAAGATAAGAATGGTGTTTTTATGTGCGTTTGCCTGGGAGTGTATTGCTGAATACTCAAAAGGTGATTTTGCGTGAGGGTGTTTCTTATGAATATATTTCTATTACATCTATGTAGGCATGTATATCTATTTATGTAATAATTTTGAATATATGTATGTATATATAGTAGTGAATATAAATTTATCCATGGGAACCTTATCATTTATATGATAGAAATTTTATCTTTAGAGTATTTTATAATCCCAAAATATATCTTCTGTTGAGATTTTAATGTGCTAGTTTTGCAACTAATATGTTTACGTACATAATCATAGTAAACTACAAATATTAGATAATATTTAAAGAATCCAGTTCTAATGTTATAAGTATTGCTAAGTTGAAACTTGATTTGAAAAGATTTTATGAAGTCCTGGATGTGATATCAGATAAATATTAATTTACTCACAAAATATATTGAGTCTTAGATACCTATTAGTGTTTAAGGGAAAGAGAAGGAAGTATACAAATTAATCAGGCTTGCTTCCTGGTCTCAATGGGCAAACAACAGTGGAGGAGACAGATATGTGAAAATCTCTAATATTAGCCAAATGACTTAAGAGCTCTATAAAATATAAAACACAGTAATAATATCCCAAAGGAGTGACATTAATTCAGATTGGAAAAACCAGAGGAGATTTGTGAAAAAAAAAGAGGTATTTGGCTGGAATAGTATAAATATAATAGTAAAATTCTAATCATATTACTTAAAATACCTGTCCTCCACTCCCTATTAAAAACCATTTTCAGTCTAACTTTAGGATATTTTATAATATTTAGATTTCTATCTAATAACCTAGAGTACTTAGTTATGGAAGCACCCTGGGAAATAAAGGTAGAGTTGTTTGATTATGATCACTTTCTAAATATATATAATTAAAAGTTAAAAAAATTTATTTACTGAGCACAGAGGAAAGTCAATAGAAATCTGTAGAGATAGTCATTTTATCATGCAGTTCTCATTAGGCTTATCTTCCTTATAAAATTCCCTGTACAAGGACCAAATATTATAAACATGATAATAGGATGGAGCAAATTATAAAAATGAAATACTGACCCAAATGTGATTGAAGTTTGAGCTTACTTGAGCTAAGCCTTGTAAAATATATGATCACGCATTCCTGTGAGTGTTGTATACTGAATTTTGCCTTGATTTATGATGTTGGAAATTTTGGAAGGCATGCTTTCTAACACATATACTCAGTCATATTGAATAGCTTACTAAAGCGCTACATTCCGTGATGAATCAACCAATTTAATAACTGCTAATGCCAACTTTTGAACAATGCAGCCCCTAAATGACATTCCAGGGCAACAACTAATAACAATTTGCTATTGTCATCCCACCAAGAGATGCCCTCCTTTTAATCTATAGAATTAACATAAATGTAAATAGTAGGCCAACCCACCAAATAAGTAGTCCATGGACCCTTGTTTCAAAAAATGAACACACATTTGTCTCATTGTCAAATATTGTTTTCTCATGCCATTTATTTTCTAGCCTTTGAATGGACTCCAACATTTTTAAATTTTTGAAACCCTGTCACTGATTTGGTAAAATCTTCCATTTTCTGCAGAAACATATCTTTCTTTAGTTAATATTGTCCCTTTGGAACCTAAGTAACTAAGTAGGATACAAGCAAATATTGAATAAATAAAAAAAAGAAAAAAACAGAGGTTTTCTAAGTTGTAGAGATATTAGTTCCTAAAAGCTAATCAAAGTGTATTAAAAAAAAAATTCAAATCAGCATAATTCTGCCCACATGTCACAGTTGTCTTGGTAATTTATCATCAGTTATCAAAAGCCGCTAAGGATGTTAAAGGAAATAGTCTCACTGAAATAAATTGTTCAGGTCTAGACAAAATAGATCGAATTTACATTACTGTAGCTATAGAGAGCTATGAAAGGTCATCTTAAATTCAAGGATTTTCAAAATAATTGAATGACAAATGGTCTATGAGCATAGTGCTCAACATGTTTTAAGAATTTCCTTTAAGTTACATTGGCCTTCAGATTTCTGAAAAGATGGTAAAACCAACACAAGTTGCTGGCCTCCTACACTGGAATCTACCTTAAGGGAGATGCTACAAAAAGAATGCAATGGAACTAAAACACCGAAATTAAACTTGTAAAAACAGACAGCAAAATCAAGAACAAAAATAAACCTTGGGAAAACAAAAGATAGTAGAGTCTCAATATCGGAGAAACCAAGTAGCCCAGAGCTGAAGTTTGGGGACAACCCTCACATTTTCCACCCCTTGACTCCCATTGCACAGGGTGTATCAATGCCTCTGCCATTAGTAATGAAAGAGAAAAAGCAACCAAAGAAATAAAAACAGCATGAGTAGTCCAGCTCAAGCCAGAGAATTTGGGGTAATGAATTAGGGGGATGGTTCTCAGAATGAACTCAGACCAGCAACATCACAACACCCAGGTGCATGTCAAAAATGCAAATGCCTGGGCCTCAATCTAGACCTTCAGAATAAAAAACACTGACCCCTTAAAGGTTGAAACTGATTGTGTTTTAAAACTTCAACTTCCATATGAGACCAAGGGAAGAGATACCTATTTGGTACAGGATCTAAATTTTCTAAACGGTACAACTCTACAGTCGATTTGTTCAAACACCACAACTGCATGGAACTTTGAATAGGAAGTGAGATACGGTAGGTTAGTATAGGCTGGAATGAAATAGTGACACATCCCAGAGTAACTTGGGCAGATAATAAAAAGTATATTTACAGCCTCCCCCTCCCCAGCCCCGAGGATCTGGGGGAAGGTGCAGATGTGTTGGACATACTCACCTGGACTGGTGTTGATGTTGTCACAAACATTGGGACTGGCGGTTTGATGTGCTGAGCCCTCGATCATGGGACTTGCCCTTATAAAGCTCGTTACCGCAAAGGAGAGTCTAAACTTGCATGTAATTGTGCCTAAGGGTCTCCCCCTTAGTACCTCTTTGTTGCTCAGATGTGGCCCTCTCTCTCTCTAACTGAGCCATCTCGACAGGTGAACTCGCTGCCCTCCCCCCCTACGTGGGACCCAACTCCCAGGGGTGTAAATCTCCCTGGCAATGCAGAGTATGACTCCTGGGGATGAATGTGGACCCGGCATCGTGGGACTGAGAGTATCTTCTTGACCAAAAGGGGGATGCAAAATGAGACGAAATAGTTTCAGTGGCTGAGAGATTTCAAATGGAGTTGAGAGGTCACTCTGGTGGACATTCTTATGCACCATATAGATAACACATCTTAGGTTTTAATGTATTGGAATAGCTAGAAGTAAATACCTGAAACTACCAAACTCCAACCCAGCAGTCTGGACTCCTGAAGACAATTATATAATAATGTAGATTACAAGGGGTGACAGTGTGATTGTGAAGACCTTGTGGATCGCACCCCCTTTATCTAGTGTATGGATGAGTAGAAAAATGGGGATAAAAACTAAAGGACAAATGGGGTGGGATGGGGGGATGATTTGGGTGTTCTTTTTTCACTTTTATTTTTTATTCTTGTTCTGGTTCTTTCTGATGTAAGGAAAATGTTCAGAGATAGATTGTGGTGATGAACGCATAACTATGTTATCATACTGTGGACAGTGGATTGTATACAATGGATGATTGTATGGTGTGTGAATGTATTTCAATAAAACTGAATTTAATAAAAAAAAGAAAAAAAGAAAAGAAAGAAAAAATACACTGACCCTTGAGTCAGTGATGTGCTTAACAAGCCCTATAGCTACTTTTTTTTTTTTTGATACGTCTCAATATTTTAGTGAAAGTGAATTGAAGCAAGCCTTAATTTGATATTTGTTTGGGAATTTAGCACACACCATCTTGAGAATACCGGGAGATGCCACATGAAACTGGTAAGACCAGGGTTTGGAAACATTCCCAGAAAAAAGGGTGGGGTGACAATATCCATGTGTCTGACATGAAAGTGGTTGTAAATGCTTCTGAGGGGTAGTAGCCAGTGCTATTGCATGAATAAAAGCATAACAGAAGCATAGAGAAGTAGAGACAATTACCCTGTGGCAAGACGACTCTTGAAATATAGTTATCTTCTTTGGGCCTCTGCTCCCTTACAATTATGATCTTTTTATTTTCCTTTCCTTTATTCCTCCTCACTTCATAGATCTTTTAAGCTGGATACTATATCCTGGATTATTTATTCTAATAAATGGAATATTGATCATATATGCCTGAGAATCTGTGGTGGCTTTTCTCCCCTTGTTCACAGCTGAATGCTAAAGAGTTGACCATTTGCCTGGCTGAGGGTCTCCAGGTTAACCCAGCCAGTGTTCAGTGAGATCCACAATTCTAGAGGTTCTGTCCAGCATTTTCTTTTTCAAATCATTTAACCTGGTTTTCCTTAGCCTCCAGCTACTTCTGATACCCACTTAAGCTTGAGAACCAGTGGACCCCAGCTGGAGTGGGATAATGTTTCCCTGGGGAAGCCTGACTAATACAGATTCCCATGGAGAGGGTACTTAATAAGGTACTATAATAATAATAATAATAATAATAATAATAATAACATTATATATATTTATACATATAGATAAATCAGCAAACCTTTAGACCGACTGCCAAAGAAAACAAGAGGGAAGATGCATGTAAGTAAAATCAAAAATGAATGGGAGGACATTACTTCTGACCCCAGAGAAATAAAAAGAGTTATAAGAGGATAGTATGCCATGTATGTTTCCTCCCTAGGGTGTGGGGAAATCTTTAAATAAAAATAATACTGATCAATTCCCAAAATATACATGATAAATGTTCATTTTAGAAAAATTGGAAAATACTGAAAAGTACAGAAAATAAAGTCACCATTCAAGTCACCATTTATTGCCAAATAACACTATTTCATCCCATTTTCTCCTTATTTGTGTGTATCTATAGTTATATCATTCTTTGAATGTTACAAAATTAGTTTTGTATTTACATACTACTGTTAACACACAATTTCTGTTAATATAGAGTAGACATTTTTATATAACACTATTTTTTCTAAAATATTATTTTAAAGAATGCCCAGCATTATATGGGTAAGGCATTAACTGAAACCTTTTGTTTTCATATATGTTCTCTCATTATAAATGCCACCATAAATAGATTTACATGAATCTTTGTGAACACCACAGATGGTTTACCATGATCATAGAAGATAATTTCTACAATAAAGTATGTGATTATTTACCACGTAAATGGAAGTGAATTTCTGAGTTAAAAGATGATCATGCAATTCTGAATTACCTTCAGAAATATGATAGTAGCTTACCAAAATTTCATGTGAATTCCTGTTTCCATTTCTGTCATTAATTCAACTTATCATAAACATATTTCAGTTGGCTAATTTTCCAGGAGAAAATGATACCTAATTATTTTAATTTGTATGATTAAGGACTAGTGACTATTTTTCCCCCAAGCATTTGTCTAGATTTTCCTTTAGATAATTGCCTGTTGGTGTTTTGCCCCATAGTTAGAGGGTGTGTCAGTTCTCATTGATACATATGAATTATTTTAAGTATTGGTAAGTATATTCTTCCTTTTTTGTTCTTGTACTTTTTCTAAATCTTATTTGGTCAAAGCTGTCAAACTTTTCTTTTGGGGTTCTAAACAAGAGTTTTTGATATTATAATTGCTTTCCCTAATCCAAATTCAGACAACTATTCAATCATTTACTTTTAAATTCTTGATGAATTCATATACAAATGTGTGTGCATATTTTTAATTATTCTAGAATTTATTGCAATATATTAAATAGGCTTCCTTTAGTTCATGTCTGAAATACCTATCCATGTCTCTCAGCACTATTCTTTTTTTTTTCTTTCTTTTTTATTGAGATTGTTCAGATACCATACAATTATCCAAAGATCCAAAGTGTACAATCACTTGCCCCTGGGTACCCTCATACAGCTGTGCATCCATCACACTTAATTTTTGTTCAATTTTTAGAAACTTTTCATTACTCCAGACAAGAAATAAAGTGAAAGATGAAAAAAGAAAAAAAGAAAAGGAAACTCTAATCCTCCCCTATCTCTAACCAACCCCCCTCAATTGTTGACTCCTAGTATTGATATAGTACATTTGTTACTGTTTATGAAAAAATGTTGAAATACTACTAACTGTAGTATATAGTTTGTAATAGGTATATAGTTCTTCCCTATATGCCCCTCTATTATTAACTTCTAATTGTATTGTCATACATTCGTTCTGGTTCATGAAGTGATTTCTAGTATTTGTACAGTTGATCATGGACATTGCCCACCATAGGATTCAGTTTTATACATTTCCATCTTTTGACCTCCAACTTTCCTTCTGGTGATATATATGACTCTGAGCTTCCCCTTTCCACCTCATTCACACACCATTCGGCGCTGTTAGTTATTCTCACATCTTTCTACCAACACCCCTGTTCATTTCCAAACAGTTAAGTTCATCCTAATTGAACATTCTGCTATACTAAGCAACCACTCCCCAATCCTAAGCCTCGTCCTATATCTTGGTCCCTTATATTTCATGTCTATAAGTTTACATATTGTAATTAGTTCCTATCAGTGAGACCCTGCAATAATTGTCCTAATGTGTCTGGCTTATTTCACTCAGTATATTGCCCTCGAGGTTTTGTCATCAACCCATTTTTTTTAATATGGTTTTGTTCAGTCACCATACATGTCTCTCAGCACTATTCTTAAAATGATTTCACTTCTACTAATTTATGTATTGCTTTATCATGTATCATGTAGTAGTTTTTTTTTCCCCTCCAATTTCTATTTTGCTTAGTTTATCTGGCAGTCTATCCTGATACACATTTCATGCTGTTCAAATTATTGCAACTTTAGAATACATGTGGATACTAGGGAACACAAACCCTACCTTTTTTCTCTTTTACAATAAATTGGAAAAAATGTCAAATTATGGTTAAAGATAATGATAGGTGAACCCAAGTAATAATTAAAATCCATTATAAATTTCAGCTCGTTTCCAACAGCATTTAATCCAATTCAGATTCTCCTTTTCATTTTCAAGAAAAAAATATTTTACTTTCTCCTACTCACATTATATAAACAACCTGGGACTTGTGTTCAGATAAATTTGGATAATTTCTGTGATTTCATCCATTTTTACCCGTCTTTGTTTAGGGATTAACTGTTGACCTTACAAAATAGTTTTATTTTTTATATCTTAGATATCTCTTAATGAAATCTGTATTTTATTTTATATACAAATTGTGATTCATACTGAAATTTTTTGGAACACATTTACTGCTTATTGTGGCATGTGATTCTGCCATGGATAAGGGAATAGATGCCCAGAATATTCTTAATGTCTTTGTAGCTTAAGACCCTTCAATTTTCTCTCGTAGCATTTACCCACTCACCTTGCTTATGCATCCCGCCAATTTCTTAAGCTTGTTATTCAAGCCCTGGCAGTTGGGTAAACATTCATAACAATTGTGTAAACACTTATTTCTTAGAACACCTTCATTCTAAAATTACAGATGACCAGAAGGTTAATACACAATCTAAATTATCATTTCCAGATCAAGCCTGCAATTGTTACACTGTGAGACTTTCAGAATTTGCTCCATTCCACCAGGAAACTTAAACTGCTCTTTGACACACAACCATTTGGGTAATCTGACTATCTTGTTATGTTCCAGCTGATACAGTAATCAGTTAGAGGACAGACACAGGTTTTATTATAAGAGAAAACAGACCACTGCTCCAGGGATAAGAGAGAAAGATACAAGATTTGACAGCCATAGACTTCTAAAAGCACACTGACCTGAAAAGAAAATTTTTATGAGCTGGAGCAGTTAGTGTTTTGACAATCAGTTTAAATCTAAATAATGAATCTCCACCAGAGACTGCTCATAAAAAGTGACATTTTAATAAGATTCTTACGTGTTTGCATTGGTTTAGCCAATAAACAACATAGCAAACCCCAGATCAAGTTATGAAACTTTGTCTTTACCTTGTGTTGTGGGAATATCAATTAGATAGAAAAGAAATCAAAATGTCAGGCCTTGATAATATAGCAATAAATGATAAACCGAACTGCCAAGACCATAAACCTATTATGTTAACTGCATTGTGCATTCCTATGACTTGTGTTTACTTTTGTGTCACATACATTTTATTCTGCCTGTGCTTTCTTTTCTCTGGCCTCTTAAATTGATTAAAAGCTGTGAGTTTTCCTTAAATATATCTCCTAGGTCACTAATTACATTCTCTAGACTTTTACATCCTTATTCAAGTGACCATTGCTTGCATTTTACAATGGGACTATTGTCAGCACAACAAATTGCTGTAATGCCCAGGCAAGGCCACACACTCTGAATGCTAAATCACATTACTGAATACTTTTCCTTGGAACTTGTTTCACTGACCATTTGAGAAAAGTTTAACTGTAAAGGTGCTAACTGGGAATCCAAAGATTTTGTTCCTTTTTTTAAAAGCAAATTCAAAGTTGCTTCATATCTAATGATTGTGTGTAGTGTGCCTGGTACCATAAGACTCCCAACATTCTATAGGCTACATATTTTTGAGGTGCCAATCTGTTGTCAATCAAGCATCTGTCTACTCTCAGGGTATTTGTGGAAAGGCTCAGATTTTCTTTAATGGCTCGGAGTTTCTGTTTTCTTTTTCTCACTTAGGTATCAGGCAGTTCTAAATCTACAGATCAACAGTTTGCCACAGTTGCCCGTCTGTGAACAACTGCTGTTTCTTCCATAAATGAGCCAGATGATCCCAGGAAAGTAGTTATTCCCTGGATGCTGCAAGTTCGGGAAAAGATTATTTTCTAGGTACTATACCATAGGTGATACACTATTTATAAGCATAATTATAATATTATTTAAAATGTCTAGAGCATTTTATGAGTCTCCCAATAACTCTTAATCTTTGTACACAGGGAGTACATGACTCAGTGCTCCTCAACAGCTTTCAAAGGTGCCAAACTGTTGGTAGTACTACCATGTCATGAAATACACTGTTAACAGATGACTATTAGCTGTCATCCACTTCCTGACTATACCAGGTAACAGACTTGGTGCTGACAGACATTTGAAAGGGTCATTAATTAGTAAGTCTATGTTTGATATGCCACAGCCCTGATGACCTCTACAGGGTTGCGAAGAAATGTGAGGACACATAGTATTTTAGGAAGATCCGTACTGAGGGCTTTGGGCACAGAATTGAATCAACAGATAAAATGTATGGTTCTAGACATCCAACTGGATCAAAGATTATGATGCTGCTACATGATAATTGATTATTTTGACCAGTTCTGTTGGTCAGTTCCATATGGGGAGGGGGATTGGAAGGTTGGGAGTAGAGGAATGAATCATATATCTTTTGATTAAATTGACCAATTAATTTTCAACATTCTTCTTTGGCTAGTTGGTATGCATGGTGCAGTTAACCAAGGCCCTGCCACTATGGTCAAACGGATCTGCTTTCTATACCCCAATTCCAACAATATTTTTCACCAAACATTCTAAAATATATTTATCTCTCATGTAACTTCAATATCTATTGCCTTTGTTATTTTATTTTATTATGAATACAATATCTATGACCATTTTAACCTGGTCTTATGACACAAAAATTATATATGCTAAAGATCAAGGTCATTATGGGTATTTTGAAACATCATGGTAAACCATGGTTTCTAAGAAATAGGAACATAACTGAATTAAACTGAAATAACTATTTTCTTTCATTCTGTATAAATTTTTTTCTGAATATAATTTAAATCATGAATTTTACAGAAATTATAGATGCTTTGAATTTTTTAAAATAGCCATAATTCCAGAAAAACTACAACTAAAATGTTGCTATATTTCTCCAAAATTGTTTTTAAAAATTGAGATTATGGTATATGTCCAATTTCATCACTGCAGTTACATAAAACTTTATAGCATAAACATTTTCCTGTTGTATTATTATCTTGCTTTCAACATAAGATCTTATGACCTCAAAATATTCCATTGTGTTGGTATACTATAATTTATTTACTTTGTTATTTTTAATTTTTATATATTATCATATAGTTCCACAAAAATACATCTTAGGATATAAGATTTTTTACTTAATTTCAATTTCTTTCTGTGTAACAGTTTTCCTTAAGTAGAATAATTAATGTTTGCAAGTTACAAATAGTATTGGACACAGAGTGACAGCTTGCTTTCCTGAGGATATCAATTATGAGAAAATATTTTTCCTTAATATTACTAATAATACAATTTAAAATCACATTTCAAGGCACTACTAGTTATACTGTGACTTTTTGTCACACCAGTAGTGTGTATGTATTCTAATGCCACTTCACACTTGACCAGCTTTGGATAACTTGTTTAATTTGATAGGAAAAAAATGGTACTTCCATTTTGTTAGCTTTTCTTTTTCTCTGATACTTGTGAATTTGACTCATGAGGTTGTCTGTTAAACATCTGCATCTCCTTTTCTCAATTATTTATTGATGTTCTTTCGTTTTTACCTACACTTTGGACATCCTTTCCCTAAGTTTTTTTTTTTTTTTTTAAACTAACAGTGGGAACAGTGGGAAATATATGGGCACCACACTTTGTAGCAGGAGTCATTTACCTCATTACCTGAAGCTCTCTTGAGCCCTAGGAGAGTGCTGAAATAAGCTTCTATTTCCCTTGGAAATAGAATGTATATATAATATAATGTAATAATGACTACTATTGAATGAGTACCCAGACTTATAGTATAAGATATTTCCATAAGCTACCTGTTGACATCTCAAATAACACTGCAATCAATATGTTGAGGCTGAAGAAACTTTGATAACTGCCAGATATTTTCTTAGACTTACTATTTTTGAAATATTCTTACACAGTTTTGAAATGGTATATTAGTTATTTGAAAGATTATATCACTTTACTGAAGTGAATTCACTATATTCCTTACTTCTATCGGTTGTCTCCTTTGTACTGCTAACATAGTGAATTACATTGTTTGATTTTTGAGTGTCAAATCAATCTTGAATTCCTAGAATAGATTCATGTTTTTATTATACTTTTTTATATATTGATGGATTTAGTTTGCTAACATTTGCTTTAGGATTTTTTGTGTCTATGTTAATGAACTATATTGGCTTACGCTATTGTTTATTTTAAAGATCATGTCAGTGTTTTATATCTGAGCTACCCTGATCTTACAAAGTATGTTGGGAAATGTTCCCTCCTTTTATATTTTTCTGGAAGGATTGCGTAGAATTGGCATTATGTCTTCCTTAAACATTAGGAAGAATTCTCCAGTAAAGCCTTAAGATTCTATAGCTCTTTAGTGTGGGAAGACTTTTAAATGTGGATGAAATTTCTTTAACAGATCTAGGACTATTCAGATTTTCTATTTCTTGTGTGAGTTATGGAAAGTGATGTTTTTCAAGTAATACGAATATTTCATCTAAATGTTCAAATGCATGGCATAGTTTTTGTTTTTTTAATCACTTTCTGAGAGAGCTGTGTTCAAGTATTCAAGTGCAATATATTTTTACAAAAAAAAATTATTTCTTCTTTTTGTCATCAGTTGTTGCTAATGATTTTGAGGCTACTTGGCAACCCACACATATATGTTCATGGCCATTCCTCTTTTTCATTTTTGCTCCATTTATCAGAATATAATTTCTACTTTGTTACTGATACCTTAACTTATATTTTTTCTTATATGAAAGTTAATAACTGAACTTATTTTCCATAATATTGCATGATGTACACTTTTTTTTCCTATCAGTGAATCTCTTGGTGATATTATTTTGAAGGATCTTTTATAAAATTTTATAAAATTATCTGTGAGTAATTAATTTCTGTTATAATAGTCGAGTTATATTCTGTAGTATATTCATAGTAGTACTTACTTCTTATGGCTTATTTCAAATTTTATGTTTTCAATGCTGTGTTTTTATTTTATTGTTTTCTTCTCTATTTTTTCTAGGTTAAAACAAATTTTCATCTGCTAGTTTGCAATTTATGTATTATTTTTCCTCTTAGCTTTTAAAAGCCCATATATATGTATATATTTTCCTATTGTTTTTAAAATCATTTATCTATCAATGTCTGTAGTTCTGTATTTATTATTTATTTGTTGTCTTCCAAATCAGAAAATTTCCTTTGCATTTTTCACCACCTGTCCTCCTCCCTCTGCCTCACCAAGCAAGTTTTGTTGTGTACCTTCTTTTTGTCTTTGCTCTAGCAAAAAAAAAAATTTGAAAAGCTAATTACTTTTTTATATTCCCTATATATCTATGCATTTTACTACAGTACTTTCTCCAAAAATCCTTTCAAAAAGGGTATTAATGAGATGATTCTGAAGCTGTGTAATTATGAACATCTCTCAATTTTTTTAAGTGATACATTAGAAAGACATATATTTTTGGTTCATGGCTTCCCCCATGCACACACACACTATTTCTTTGTAAGGTAAGTTCTTTCCCTCAGGAAACTTTCAGAAATTTATTTTGGCATTTGATGTTACTAAATTTAATTTATTATGTCTGCAAACTTTTTTGTGCTTTATCAATTTGATTCAGTATATTTATGAATACTTATAAATTTGAGGTGTTACTACTTTATGTCTGAAAAATTCTTGATCATTATTTTTTCAAATATGCTTCCCTTTATTTACATTTTTTATTTCCTGGAACTACTGTTAAGTGAATATTGATATTTCTATCTATATCTTCCATAAATCTTGCCTTTTTTTTCTCATTATTTCTATACCTTTATCCTTTCTAGTTGCCTTTTGATAGAAGACCAGAACTTAACTGCTCAGATCACTAGTTTGCTATTTAGCTGAATCCATTCTGCTATTTAGCCACTCAATTAATTTCTTAAATTCATTTCATAATTTTTATTTTCAATATTTTTATTGTTTTTCTTCAAAGTTGCTCAAAACTATTTTATATTTCCAACTTTATACCTTATCTTTATTAAGGATATTTATTATGCTTTAAAATTCTTAATGTATCTTTTCTTTCATTTATTCTTGCATAGTTTATCTTTTTAAAATTATTCATTTTAAATGTACTTTAAAAATATATTAGTTTTCTTGGTTTGTTGCCCTTTGGGTTGATAGTCTCCTTGGGGTAAAAAACACTTATAATCTTGTATATCTGGGGAGATACACCAAAAACTGGACCTTAGTTTCTTCCCCTTCTGTTGATTTTAGGAAGATAGCTAAACACTTCAAGACAAAGATACTCTACTATAAAAATAGGAACTGAACCACCTGGTTCCACCTTCCATTATTGAGCATCCCTCTCCCTGACTAAGTACTTATTAAGTACTTGTGTTGATGCCTCAATTTGGACATTTTCATGGCCAATTTGGTAAATTTGTAACCAAATAAATCCCCTTTATGAAAGCCGATTCATTTTGGTATTTTGCATGATGGCAGCTTTAGCAAACTGGAACAGCAGGTATGGCCACATGCCTGGTGAGGCCAAGTTAAATGAGTGGAAGATTTAATAGCCATGTAGTGGGAGTGAAGCATGAACTTTTGTTTGAGCCATTGAGATTTGTTAGGTTCATTAGTTTTTAATGTATAACATACATAAAGTTTATTAATCTTAAGCATACAGGTCTATGAATTTATACATCTGTATCACCATCACCAGATTAAGATAGAGAATATTTCCAGCACCTCAGAAGTTTCCTTCATGTCCCTTCCCAGTTGGTACAACTACTTACCCACACCCAAGTAACCACTCTTCTGGTTTTTATCAATGTAGATTAGATATATCTGGCCTTGGAACTTCATATAAATAAAGTCATAGAGAACATATTTTTTCGTGTCTTGTTTCTTTCATTCAAAATGATGTCTGTGAGATTGTCCCAGATTGTATTCTTTTTATTGCTGTGTGGTACTCCATGTTATAAATACCACAATTTATCCACTCTACTGTTGATGGATATTTGGGTTATGTCAGCTTTGGGCTATTATGTATAAAGCTACCATGAAAATTCTATGCATGTCTTTTGGTGGAAAAATGCACTCATTTCACTTGGTGTGTATGTATAGTGTGATGGTTGGCCACAGGTAGGCCTATGGCAAGGCTCTGGATATGCTGCCAGTGTGTGCAGTGGTTCTCAAATGTAGTCTGTCAGAATGACCTGAAGATGCTGGACCACATCCCCAGAGTTTCTGTCCTGGTAGGTCTGAATGGGGTTCATGAATTTGCAGGTCTAAAGTTTCCAGGCCATGTTGCTGCTGCTGATCTGAGTACTACATTACAGGATCATTGATAAATTAATGGAATTTGTCATTGAGATATTCAAGTAGGTACATCAGCTTAATCTAGCCCACCCTGACTGGTACTAGGATTGTCAGGCAAAGCAGACAAGAATACAGAACATCCAGTCAAATTTGAATTTCAGATAGAAAATAAATTTTTTGGAGGGGGGGGATACTATGTGCCATGCAATATTTGGGACATCCTTATTCTCCAAGATTATTTGTGTTTATCTGAAATTCAAATATTACTTCCCTTTTTCCCAGAAGGCCCTGAGGTGCAGCTTGATTAAGTCATTATGCAAAGCTACCCAGGTAATAAGTGGAAGCAGCAGATTTCTAACCTCAGTCTGTCTGCCTAAAGTCCAGGCTCCTTCTATTCCAGCAATATTTTGCCTTCTCTGCTACTCCACTTGCCCACTCTGGAGTGAGAGATGACTTCACTTTCCAAAGCTGCTAACCCAGCATCAGGTGGAGCATTGCATCCATTTACTCACACATTAGCCTAGAAACACTGTTCCCAGGGATGCTACATGGAAATTTATCTTCTCCATGCTAAAGAAGAAAAGCATTTTATGACTCAGTGCCACTTTAATCTCCCACCTGCCTTCACCTTTAGATTCTGCTGCCTTTCGGACCTGACCTTTCTGATCAAGGGTTCATCTGTCTCCTCTAGGGGTGTAATTTCATATGCAGACACTGGCTAGGGAGTCCATGAGAGTGATACATGGCTAACCTTTCTCTCTCGGAGGACAAAGTACCCGACACCTCTATAAATTGTTCTTTTGGGGCAGGGCAGGGCAGGGCAGCAGGCAGTTAGCATTTTTCCGATGCTTCTCACCAAGGCCAATCTGGCTAAATAAGCTCAGTCTTAGAGGAGAGCTCCCGTCCAGAGAAGGGCTTGTGTAGTCTGTTCCAGCAGTCATCCCAGTGGTGTGATTTTTAAGAGCTCTAGGATAAATTCTCCACTACCTAGCCCCCACATGCTCTCCCTTCCTAATGATAAAAGGCTCATTATTATCAATTCATTCTTAGATTTTAAGAATAGCTCATTAATGATTAAAATCTTTGGAAATGCCAGATTCATTATCTGGTCCAAGTGTCATAAGGTATACCAGTTGAAGGAGTTTTCTTCAGTTCCCTTTCACATCTGGACTCAAGAGTTCTTGGGGAGCAAAATGGAACTTGCAGGGAAAAGGAAATACTGTGAGCCACCAAGTTCAAGCATCACATCTGAGAAGACACTCCTGAGCTTTTCACCCCCAAGGCTGAATTGGACATCTCTCCAACCTGTGCTTAACTCTGTTATACCATGCTAATTACTATGTTGCCATTGTCTATTTAATTGTCAGTCTCACCATCAAGCTGTGTGCTTTTGAGAAAAAGGATTTTTTCATCTCTGTGCTCCTGACACCAGGGCAGTTTGGTAGATTGCCTACCTTAGTAATTGCCAAGGACAAACTTTAACTTTACAAGTGGTCCTTAGACTGGCCTGTGGATGCTTTTGGTGGCTCATTTGAAGACAGCTTTCTCCCTAGAGGGAGGTTTAGTATTTCAGGCAAGATCTCTAATCCCCTTGGCCATTCTCTCATTTCCCTCCCTCTCTCCCTCTCTCTCTCTCTCTCTCTCTCTCTCTCTCTCTCTCTCTCTCATACACACACACACACACACACACACACACACACACACACACACACACAGGCGCACACATAACTGGGTCTCTGGAAGGAGGCAGTTTCTCAGCTCTCATTCTTGCCCTGGACTGGAGGTGCAATCTGAAGTTGCCTTTGAAGGAGTTCCTGATCAGAGTCGGTTTGAACTCTGGATATTGGATGCTATTGAGAGGGTTTTTCTCCAAGCTATTTTGAAGCTTTTTGGTCCACTTAGGTAATCAAACCCCACAGAGGAACTGCAAGATGAACAATTCCCATGCAGCTGCTGAGAAAAACAGAAAAAAAGCAACATATTTGACCTTTAAATTTGAACACATGCAATAGAATCATCTTGGAAAACAGCCTGACTGAAAAATGAAACTTCCTCTTTTTCTGAAGGAGGAAATTAACAGTCTGTGCCCTTTTGTCTTCTATACTTGATATTCAAATGTGGTCCTGGACAGCAGTATCAGCATCACTTGAAGCTTATTAGGAATTGTTCCGGTTTGCTAAATGCTGCTGTTATGCAAAATACAAGAAATGGATTGGCTTTTATAAAGGGGATTTATCAGGTTACAAATAACCTAAGTTATAAGGCCTAGAAAATGTCCAAACTAAGGCAGCAACAAGAGGATACCTTCACTGAAGAACAACTGATGGCGTCCAGAACACCTCTGTCAGCTGGGAAAGGCATGTGGCTGGCATCTGCTGTTCCCATGTTGCCATTTCAAAATAGCTTTCCCCAAAATGTCTCTGGGCTCCTGTCTCTCTTAGATTCTCTCAGCTTTCTGCTTGGTTTTCCTGGGACATTTCTTTCTAAACATCTAGGAGTCCTCTCTTAGATTCTCCAGGGCAAACTCTGGGCTTCATCTCTTAGCTTAACATCTCCAGTTGTCTCCAAGAGTCAGCATCTGTGTTGGCTCTTGAGCTCTCCTAAGTACTCCAGTGAACTAATCAGGACCCACCCTGAATGGATGGGGCCACACCTCCATGGAAATAATATGATCATAGTTCTCACCCACCATTGAGTGGGTCACATCTACATGCAAACAATCAAAAGTTTCCACCCAAAAAGATTGGTTTACAAGATTATGGCTCTTCTGGGGTCCATAACAGTTTCAAACCTACACCGGAATGTAGGTTTTCAAGCTCTACTATATCTGCTATATCAGAACACGTTAGTTTTACATATGCATTAAAGTTTGCGGAGCACTGCTTTTCAGAACCATGTGATTAAAATTAATTTTACTCGTTTATATGTTATGATTTTTTGTTGTTGTTTTTTTTTGTTTTGTTTTATTATGCCAAGGGGTTGGGATGCCTTTGGTAATTTCTAGACCCCATCCCAAAAATAATAAATAAGGGAAAGGCTGAACAGCTGATGTCTCCTTCACAAGACAAGCCTTATTTCCTCTTTCCAAAGCCACCAAGCTCTTTAATATCCCTCCCTGGGTTTTACCTTAAAACAGGTATTCTTTGTTTAGCAAGACTCTCTGATTTTATCTTCTCTTTTTTTAAACTCTCTTCCTGTGTGCCTTTTTTAATTTTTTTTTTCCTTTGCAAAGTCCCTGTGGGTCTCAACTGAACAAGTAGGAAAGTGATTTATAGTGAGTTCAGCACTCTTGGGGACTTGTTTTAGAAAAGAACCGTGGTATTTTCAGATCAAGGTGTAAGAAAAAGTCTAGTATTAGCATTATAAGTAAAGGCAGTCACACAAACCAAGCAAATTAGTATGGCAATAATTTATATTTCTTTCCAACAATGATAATTAAAAATCAAATAGTGTTCTAAGATATAACACCAAAAATACAAGTAGCAAAGGAAAAAAGTAGATAAACTGGATTGTATCAAATAAGAATAAAAGAAAAATTGTGATGCAAACTATACCATCACGAAACTGAAAAGACAAACAGCAAAATGGAAAAAAATAATTGCAAATCATATATCTGATGAGACTTGTATTCAGAAATTAAACAAATCTCTTACCACTCAATAATAAAAAAGATAAATAACCCATATAAAAATGGGTAAGGGCTTTTAATAGATATTTCATTTGCTCCTTGGCATTAAAATAACCAAGGAGCAAATGAAAATAGTCTCATCAGTCATTATGAAAATGCTAATCAGAACACAATATTATACTACTTCAAAGCCACTAGAATGGATACACCCAAAAAGGCAGACAATAACAAGTGTTGGCAAGGATATGTAGAAAATGGAACCCTTACATTTTGCTGACTGGAATGCAAAATGGCACAGCCCCTTTGGAAAATCATTTGGAAGTCCTCAAATGGCTAAACACAGAGATACCACGTGGCCCTAAAATTACATTCATAGGTACCAACCCAAGAGATCTACAACAATATATAAATTATATCTCAATAAATGCATAATTAAAAAATCAAATAGTGAACCAAACAACTTGTAACATGTGCATTGTTCAGCTATGATGTAGTTTTAGCACTTTGCAAAATGGATAATATAACATCATGATAAAGGTTTTAAGTGTGAATAAATACTAGAGTGTGTGGCTCAGAAACAAATCAATGGAAGCCTAAATAAAGAAAATACCACTGTATCCTATATATCTGCCCCTTTATTCATTTATCCATCAAGTCACACTTACATTTAATGCATTCATTGAGCCTCTGTTAAAAGTTAGGCATTGGAGTAGGTATTCAGGATATAGCTGTGATAGACATCATCACTAAGGCAATGGATGATACTGATGGTGCAGATGTAAAGTCAAGTAATAACAAATAATTCAATAAAGTACGTTAAATAAAATGAAATGAAGCTGTGATACTAGAGCAGACATAGCCATACTCACTTTGCTTATATGAGCTCTAAAATAATGTTGATTAATCTATGTACTACCATACATTTTAAGTTGATATCTAAGTACTTTTATTGTGGGCTTAAATTAATGTATCTTATTTGCAGGAGGTAGAAACTAGTATAAGATGAAATAATATGTGAATATAAATGGATAAATCTGCTATGATAGGTTTTCTAAAAGAGATTTCAACTATCATATTGAATTAATCCCATGATATGCAAAATAAATTATGCAAAAACGTTTTACTCATGTGTTTTATACAATGCACTTTGAAAAAATATGGAAATCTTTCAATACATTCCAACTACATTTCAAAGAACAGCTTTACTAACCTAAGTGGCTCCCCAGAAGTATTAATTCAAAGTATTCCTAAATAGGCCAAAATACTTTCCTAATAGTAAGCTTCACCTATTTATCATGTTGCCTAAATTAAAAATTAAAATATACTTTACTTAAGCCAAAATTTTGATTTTTCCTTTGTTTGATGCCCTGGTGGATTTTACAACCCATGGTGGATTTTAAAACATAACAGTAATATTTGGTATGGGTGAGGACTTACAATTAATCATTTATGTTGTGTTTTGCTTTTTGTAAATTGAAAAAATAATATCATGAATGTTGCTTCATTCCCAAGAAGATCAATTCTACGAAAGCATATATTTGGAAGGGGAGGATGTGGAAATGAATTCCCTTGAAACTCTTGGTGCAACCACATTGACAGAAAGTCTTCCCATAGCCCCTTAGTTACGTATCACCAGTAGCTCAGGCACCACCAATGATACCCCAAACATACTCTGAAGACACTCTTCTCTGGGAGACTGGGGGAGCTTCTGTGGTGTATTCAACTACCAACAATAAAGTATAGATATAAGGAAACAACAATTAGCAGGAAGTGAGGAAAAAGTTGTATGTTGCAGTTTGTGTTTGTGCATGGTGATAGCACAGAGATGACAGAAAGTGTGAAAAAAGTAGGGTACCAGTAGGCACTTCAAGAGTGAGTGGGAGAATCAGCCTTAGAGATTATTTATGCTAGAATATACATTCTAATTATCAGCCCACTATTTATTTTATCTGGTCAGCATCCCTGTTTGGTGGTTGAGATTTGGAAAACAACAATCTTCTTTTCCGTACCAACCAGGATATACCTGGGGGATGTGGTAGATGGTTTCTAAGTTAAGTGCTATCAATCCTTTCCATCCCTCTACATGCAAGGAAATCCATCACTGAGAGATGGAATATACTCTTCCAACTTCTTGACTCTAGGCAGGCTTATGATTGTTTTGACCAATATAATTTTGTGAAGTCAATACTCTATGACTTCTGTGACTAGGTTAGAAGGAGCATTGCAGTTTCCCCATACATGTCTTTGACCATGTGCTCTGGGAAAAGCTAATTGCCATGAAAGAAGTCCAACCCTGAGATCCCTATGCTGTGAGGAAGCCCAAGCCAGCTATATGAAAAGCCATGTTGAAAGAAATGTGCACCCAGTTCTTCTAGCCATTGCAGCCCTGATAATGGAAAATGTGATTGAAGATGTCTTCAAATGACTCCAGCCCCAGACAACATCTGACTGCAACTACACAATAGATCAAATGACAGCTGCCCAGCCATGCCGGTTAACCAGCAAAATCATAACAGATTATAACAGTTACTTAACGTCATTAAGTTTTGGGGTGTTTTATTATGAAATAATAGTTATCAAGAAGTAGGGATTTCTGCCAGTTCTGCCTACATTTGATTAGGGATTTCTAGTCAAATTTAGGTTTAACTATATTATTTCTTGTTAATAAGGAAGTCTGCTAGGTTGGTTTTAACCTCACAGGAAGATTTTGGAAACAGTTGCAGTGTGAATTACCATGATGGATTCCTGAATGAGAAATACAGAAAAATAACTAGGATCACAGAATTGTAAAATTGATCAAGATCTTAAATATTTTGTATTCTAGCCTCTTGAAAGGAAAACAACCACCACAACAACTAGGTGTTAGCTCAGTTCTGTAGAATTCTGTTCATTCTGTCTGACATCTACAGCCACATGAAGTTCAGTGGAGTAGTCACTGAACTGTTGATCTTCCAGGAAGCACATCATTGCTTATGAACAACATAGACCTTCTGAGATTAAGGAGTGACTATATGATTTCAAAGTGCCTTAAACCTGCAGAACATTGTGATTTTCTTAGTCACCAATCTGCTTGTCTAACTGAATAATTTGGCAACTGTTTTTCATGCGTCATAGTTGTCTCGTACTTATGTTGGTCAAAATGGAATTTTATTGTTCCACCTTACAATCTCAGTCCTTCCTCATCCCAATAAACATCACTCCTCATTCAGTTTCTTAAATGAATCTGGAAGTCATCTTTGAGTCCTTCTTTTTCTCCTCCCACCCCCATTTATTGCACCAGTAAGTCTTCTCGGATCACTTGAAACAAATATTTCAAATCCACTACTTTCTTCATCTTTACTAACCTAGTGCTAGGTTTTCAATATTTATTAATTATTAACTAATCATATTATTTTATTTATTAACAAATAGTTTATATCTTAATACTTATGGATTATATTTATTAATTATTCTGAAAGTAATAATTTATTGTTTATGTATGTATTATTATTATGAAAGAAAGCATAAGGTTTCCTGGAGCAGAGGCAGATTTATTATTACTCACTCATAAAAATAACTAAACTGCGTTCCTTTTGCCCCAATTCTTGCTCCTGGAGCAATGAGAGCTGGATATCATCCTACAATATGAGTTCTGCGTTATAGGTGAGAAAACCTGAAAATATGAATCTGGGTGATAAAATAGGAGAGGGACAACTGTCCTCCTTCCTTTCCTGAGACAGAGAGAGAACTTTGCTCCCTACTATAAATAAATTCAACTTGGAAGGGATTTTTAGTTCTTACCTTTTGGAATACAATGTGTGTCTCCAGGGATAAAGCTGTGTCTCCAGCTTTACAATGCAGGGGTGTCTCCGTGGTACTAGGGGTGTCTCCATGGTACTAGGGCCTCATCCTTGCCCAACCCCCACCTCCTTGCAATGGAAATACATGCTTCTGAGGAAGCAAATGTTTCTGAATGGCCTCTCAATATCTGCTAAGTCATAATTCAACTCCGAAAGGTTGTTCATTGAAGCTCAGGTTCCAAGTTGCAGTGAAATTTACTCAGAAAGCCCTAACCATGCAGAAACATTCATATATATATATAGAATATAGATATATAGCTGTTTTTTTCCCCTACAGTCGACACTAGTTAAAGCCTTCACCATCCCTCACTGAGGCTGCTTCCATGTCTCCTCAGTTTTCTCCTTTCTTTTAGGCTGCCTCACCACCACCATCACCCATTGTCTACAGAGCAGCTGGATTGATCCATGTAATCCTAAATCTCATTGGCAGTCACCTGGCTTCAGAGGCTCCCCAAACTATGTACCCTGACCCACAGAGCCCAGCATGATCTATTCTTCTCTCAGTTCCTTAACTCAAAGCTGACTCCCCTCCCAGGGCCACTGGCATTGCAGTTCCCTCTGCTAGGATCCGCCTCCCCCAAGCATGGCTGGCTTCTTCTCAACTTTTGGGCCTCAGATGGATGTCACTGCTCCAGAGAGGCCTTTGTTGAACATCCCTCAAAAATAACCACACCCCATTCTCTGTATTCTCCATCACAATACCCAATCCGTACCTTTCAAAATGATTGACCAACCATTCTGTTTGCCACCTTTCTTCTCCAAGAGCAAAGAGTTCTTCTTTATCTTCTACATACTTTGTTCTTGGTACTAAATGCCATACCTAGCACAGAGTGGGTATTTATTATATTTCTACAGAAGAAAAGAATAGATAGACAAATGGATTCATTGGGGCTATATGCAGGAAAACATTGAAAACCAGAATGAATGACCCCTTGGAGGTTATTACTTGTCACCTTGAAACTGGAAGGATTTTCAGTTAAAATGAGACAAATTCAAAAGATAAATGGAGAACATAAAAAATTCAGTTCTGATTAGGAACTCTTCTGGATTTCCTAAGCAAAACGCTTTTTGGGATTTCCCAGTTTCCTAAGAGAATATGTAATTTACATGTATATGTATCTCTTCTTTGACTCCCTTCATACCATACAAAACAATTCTAGGCACAAAATAAGTAACTAAACCCTACAAATAGCCTCATACAAAAAGAAGAATAAAACAGGAATATTATTAATTTGAAAATGAGAATTTTTTTTAAGTTTGGATCTGTCCCTGAATGTGACCTTGAACAAATTGCCTTGTCATTCAGATTTATCAGATGTAAAATGAGAAGCCTAAACTAAATTATTTCTAAGGTCTCTTTGAGATTTAAAAGTCTATAAATAGCTAAATTACATTCTAAAAGAAATGATCAATTTTCAAAGAAAGACGATGTGACTCTTTGGAACTTAGTCACTGACAAAAGAATAAATAATGCTGACGTGCAAAGAAGATCTCTGCTAAGAATAACAACAAAATATTAATTCCAGAATGAAGGGCAGACAGTTTATTCACAGGGCTTTTGGTAAATCTGAAGCAATGCCATAAGCAAAACAGAGCTTTGCATGGTCTAAAATAGGCAACGAATGAAAAGATATTGAAACTTCCTCTGCCAAGAAAAATGGCATAACACAGATCCACACTTAATAGTGAAATTTCAATAGACATAGAAAAGAATTTAGGAAAACGCAGCTAATTAACTCACCTTGGTTCCTGCAAACAGGTTATAGCAAATTAATACATCTGACTTTCTGTAAAGTTAGTCGTACATATTCCCTAGATTATGTTCCAGCCCCTGGTAATTATCCATCAAAAATCACCTAACAAACTGTGCCACGTTGAATCTTCAACAAATTATTCATTGAGCTGATCAACAGTTTGCATTTGTTAGTTCTGACCCTTTAGGTTTTGACTCAGGACCCTGAGAATGCTGAAGACATCTATTACTTTCAGTTTTTGTTTAATTTGTACTTTATTCTAAGAAAGATTGCTTAAAATTTATTTTGAAAGAATGATCTCTCTCTTAATTGGGGACTACTAACAGATTATAGGGACTCGTTGGGATTTGTTTCTTTAATCAGTACTAAAAAATTCCCAGTCATTATGTACCTCCTATGTTTTCTAGTCTAGCCTTTTGGAACTTTGATTAAATGTCTATTCTCACTCTTTCCTTTACTCTTAAACTCTCTTTCATACTTTCCTTTTTTTTTTCTTCTTTCTTGTTGCATTATATAAATTTTTAGAATTTATTTTTCAGTTTACCACGGTCATTCTTTCATCACTGTGACTAATCTGCTATTAAGCCACTTATTCAGATTCTGATTGCTATAATTGAATATTTTAAAATCTAGAAGTTCTATCTGGTTCTTTTCAAAATCTCATTATTGATGGAATCTTGTTGTTTCCTCCAGGGCCAAATGATCCACTGGGCATAACAGACAGTGTCTAGATTCACAAAATATTTAGGGGCCCTGAAAAATGTTTTTAATTTCTTTTGAAATAAGAATAAAAAAGGACTTTTGGCTGAATAAAATGTTTTAATATATAGCATTAATGTAATTGCTGTTATGACACCACAGTCATAAAATCTGAATCTTAATATTTTTTAATGGAGGAAGGGGCCTACAAGGCCAAATTGCCTAGGAACCCATGCAAGTAATAATGCAGTTCTATCGTCTTCATATACTCTTTCAATTCTTGAGAATATATATTTTATATTCAGCTTTGGATAATTCTAGGTTCTAGTTCTTCGCAGTCTAAAACTCTGATTCTGTACTTTGTCGCATAGGCTTACTTGCTCAAGGTGGCTTATTTCATTAGGTGTTTCCTGATGCTTGTGTGTGTGTGAAAATTTAAGTTCTTTAGAACGTTCTCAGTGAAATTCTATTTGGGCAAATTTATGTTGGCTTCTTCCAGGTACTCGAGGACTCTGCAAACACAAGACAAATTTGAACAAAAATTATGTTTTTTTTTTCCCCAGGACACAAAAATGTATAAATTCTAGCTGCAATCAAAAGACTTGTTGGCTTATACTTAAGAATTCTAAGAGAATCCCCTACCCCCCATCCCCATACCATATCCAGGATCTAGACTGAGAAAGATAAGCATTTCCACAAACTTCATTCTAATGGCAGGATTCTTCCTAGTATCCAAAAGAAAGTATGGGTCTTTGGGGAACCTGGGTTTTGTGGGGTCTGTAGTCTTACTTTTTATTTTATTTGATCTCATGCTTTATATACTCAATTTCCAAGCCACCAGTGATTAATAGATACCTCCAGGGCAAAGGCTCTGTATTCTTGGCATTTTAGAATGTCTGAGGTATTTCCTTACTTTCCTGCCAGGTGAGGAATTATTTATACATTTTATCTGGAATTTTAGTTGATCTGTACCTTTGGGGTTCTTCCATAGAGAAAAGACACCATCAGAAATGGAAGTATAATTATAAAGTTGACACCCCTTTTCAACATGAACAGGTTAGGGTGGTCACTGTCTAGATATCCTGAAGATCGGGAAAGTGATTAAACTAGAGGAAGGAGTAGCAACAGACAAGATGGAATTTAACAAAGGATTATGAATACTGAATCTTTATATAATTATTTCCTTTTGTTAGTTGCTAGGATATTAGAATAGTTAGAAGGAAAGAATTGAAATGGTGGAACTGTAACCCATAGCATCCTTTGAAATTTGTTCTATATCTACTTATTAAATTGTAATTTGAAAGCTATACCTTTTTGTATATATGTTATATTTTCACAATAAGGAAATAATTGAAACTATTATAATAATAACTTTGGAAATTTCCTATAGATCTACTTGTTAAATCATACTTTAAAAAATATTACCTTTTTGTATATACATTATATTTCATAATAAGGAAATAACTGAAACTGTGGAATTGTAACGTATAATATTCTTTGAAATTTGCTATTTATTAAATTTCTCTTGGAATTTGCATATCACTTGCATGTATATATGTTATATTCTACAGTAAAAAATATGATAAAAAAGATACTAAAAAAAGAAATGGCAGTATATACTGTCAGTATATATTTATCTACATGCCAATGATTAGGAAACCAAGGCTCAAAGAGGTAAATTTAATTTTCTAAGGTCTCACAGCACATAGGTGTCCCATTTCAGATTCACATCCAGGTATCCTTGACCATAATTTATTTTATGAAGGAACAAATATTTATGTTAGCAAATTTAAGTATTTAGATGAAATGGTCACATACCTGGAAAAATGCTACCTATAAAAGGGTATAGGCAAGAATAAAAATCATTAACAAACACTAAATTAATGAAATACATTATTTAAAAATCATTCTTCAGTGAAAATTTTGGTCCAAGATTGCAGCACTAGTGACTTTGGCCAAATATTTAAGAAAGAAATAGTGCCATTCTTATAAATATCCTTATAGAAAATAAGGTAAATTGAAAAAACCTCAACTTGAGGTGACATACGCTTAATATTAAAATAGGACAAGGATGTTTCAACCAAACATGCTTACAAATGTAGATTAAAAATCCAGAGCAAAATATTAGTTGACTAAATTCAACAACATAAAAAATTATATATTATGACAAATATGGGTTTATTCTGGAGATGTAATGTGGATGTAAAAGCATATAAAGTATACTACATTAATTGATTAAAGAGGACAAATATTAAATCATCTCGATAGATACAGAAAAAAAATTGGTAAAATCCAATATCATTTTCTGATAAAAAAATAGAAAGAGATTTAATGGTGCACTTTTCTATTAAAAAAACTTATAGCAAACATCATACTTGATGATGAAACATTAGAAAAAACAATAAAATGGTAGATGAGAATAGAGCCTTATTATAATATAGCTATATTACAAAATCCCTATATCTCACTGGAATTAAGTTAGTATAAATCTAAAGCAGATTCTGACAAGTTAATATTTACATTGTAATCCATAGAGTGACTACTAAGATAAACTATATAAAAATGTATAACTATATAGTATACTATATAAAATATACTTTAAAATCATTAAGGGAATTAAAATGTACTACACTACACTACACTTCATTAACTCAAAGAAAACAGTAATGGAGGAACAGAAGAACAAAAATATATGAGAAATATAGAAAGCAAAAAGCAAAATGACAGATGAAATCTACCATATCAATGTTAGCCTTTAAGGTTAACAAATTAAACAATCAAATCAAAAGGCAGAGCTTGTCAAATCGGATTTGACAAAAGAGACAAAATTCAGCTGTATGTTGTCTAAAGGAAACACTTTAAATTCAAAGATGCAACTAGGTTGGAAATAAAAGATGGAAACAAAATACTATAAAAGAAGCAACCATAAGTGAGCTGGAGTCATACACTAGTATCAGTCAAAATAGACTTTAATCAAAAGAAATTATTGCTAGAGATAAAAAGGAATATTTTTATATTAATAAAAGAGTTAATCCATTAAAATGATATAGCAATTACAAATATAACATGAAAGCCCCAAAATATATTATGTAAAAACTGATGGATTTGAAGGGAGTAATAGGTAATTCAAAAGTACTAGTTGAGACTTCAATACCCACTTTCCATAATGGATAGAAAGAAGCAGAAGATCAACAAGGAAAAAGCAGAATTCAGCAACCCTATAAACTAACTGGACCTAAGATATCTACAGAAACCTCCATCTAAAAGCATCAGAATACTCATTATTTTCAAGCACACATGGAATATTCTCCAGTATAGCTCAAATATTAATTCCTAAAACAAATCTCAATAAATTTAAAAGAATTGAAATCATACAAGTTTTCTGTAGGTAACAGAATTACATTAGAAATCAATAAGAAGAAAATTAGGAAAATTCACAAGTATGCAGAAATTAAACAACACACTCTTAAATAAAAATAGGATCCAAAAAAGAGAAGGGAATTAGAAAATGCCTTGAGATGAAGGAAAATGAAAACAGAATGTAGCAAAACTTATGGGAAGTACCTAAAGCAGTGCTTAGAGGGAAATATATAATATATATTAGAAAAATAAACAAAACCAAAAGTCACTACTTTGGAAAGATCAACAAAATTGGCAAACCTTTACTTAAACTGACCAAGAGATAAAGAGAGGAGACTCAAATTATTAAAATCAGGAATATAAGAGGTGATAACTCTACTGGTCTTATAGAAATCAAAAAGGATTATATGGAATAGCATGAACAACATTATGGCAAAAATTAGGTCATTCATACGAAATGGACATATTCATAGAAAGACACAAATTACCAAAATGAACTCAAGAAATGGAAAATCTGAATAGACCAATTACAAATTGAGGGAATTAATTAGTCATTTAAAAACTTCCCACTAAAAAATGCTCTGGTCCAGATGGCTTTGCCAGTGAATTCTAACAAATATTTAAAGAATTAACACCAATCCTTTATAAACCCTTCTGAAAAATAGAAGGGGGGTGGATTTTTTAATTCATTCACTGAGGCCACTATTACCCTGATACCAAAACAAGATGGACCAATATATCTCATTACTATAGATATGAAACTCCTCAACAAAATATAGCAAACCAAATCCAGCAACATATAAAAAGGAGTATTCACCATGACCATGTAGGATATATCCTAGTGTTGTGGTTATGTTCATGTGTCAGCTTGGCCAGGTGATGGCATCCAGCTGTCTGGTCAAGCAAGCACTGGCCTATCTATTGTTGCAATGACTTTTCATGGACTTAAGTCATCAGTATGTTGATTGCATCTGTGGCTAATTACATCTGCAGTCAGCAAAGGGGAGTTTCTTCTGCCAGTGAGAGATGTTTAATCAATGGAAGGTTTTTAAGCAGGGGGTAGGGGTGGGGTATGTGATAGTGTCAGTAGACAGAAGAGAGAAACTTTGTCTCTACTTCAGCCAGCTAGCCCCTCCTGGGAATTCATCAAAGTCCTTCATCAGAGTGTCAGCTCACAGACTGCTCTACAGAATTTGGACTTGTGCATTCCCACAGTTGTGTGAGACACTTTTATAAAATCTCAGACTATTTACAGATATCTCCTGTTGGTTCTGTTTCCCTAGAGAACCCTGACTGATACATCTAAGAATGCAAGGTTGGTTTGACATCCAATTGTCAATTAATGTACTGAAACATATTAGTGGCATAAAGGACAAAAAACACATGATTATATCCAAAAAAGCAGAAAAAGTATTTGACAAAATTCAATAGTTTACATGATAAAAACACTCAGTAAACTAGGCATAGAAAAAAAACAAAAACAAAACAACTTCCTCAACCTGATAAAAGTCATTTACAAAAAACCCTACAACTAACATCATATGTAATGGTATCATCCTCTCAAGATCAGGAACCAGACAAAGGATGTCTGCTCTTACCACTTCTATTAAAATTTACTGGACTTTCTAGCAAGTGCAATCAGGGAAGAAAATCAATAAATGGTATCCAGTCTGGAAAAGTAATTAAACAGACAGCAAGATATTCTATGTAGAAAATCCGATGGAATCTATAAAGGGTTAGCATCATACTCAATAGTGAAAGATTGAACGCATCCCCCCTAAGATCAGGAACAAGACAAGGATGCTCACTTTTGATCTTCAGTTTAACATTTTGCTGGAGGTCCTAGCCAGAGAAATTAAGACAAGAAAAAGAAAAACAAAGTCATCAAGATTGGAAAATAAGCAGTGAAACTATCTCTAATCGGACATAACATGACCTTACTTGTTAGAAAATTCTTGTTACTTGACTAAACTATTACAGCTAATAATGAGTGTAACAATATTGCAAGATACCAGATGAATATATAAAATGTTTCCATGTACTAACAATGAAAAAAATCCAAAAACGAAATGAAGAAAACACCTTCCCTTTCAATAATGTCAAAAATAATAAAACATTTAGGAATAAATTTCATAAAAATATTGCAAACCTTGTGCACTGTAAATATAAAACATTGTTGAAAGAAATTAAAGAAGATCCAAACAAACAGAAAGACATCCTATGTTCATGGAACAGAACACTTAATATTGTTAAATGCAAAACTCCCTAAACTGATCTACAAATTAAATATATTTCCTCTCAAAATCCCACATATCATTTTCTGCAGAAATTGACAAGCTGATCCTAAAATTCAAATGGAAATGCAAGGAACTTATGACAGCCAAAAGAATCTCAAAAAAGAAAACAAAGTTGAAGGATTCAAACTTCCCAAATTCAAAACTTACTAGATAGCTTCAGTAATCCAGATAGTATCATACTGGCATAGGATAGACAAATAGAATAGAATTCTAAGGTGAATTTATTTTTATCCAAGGTGCCAAGACAATCAGTGATGGAAAGAACAATTTTTCTATAAATGATAACGTGAACTAGATATTCATGTACAAAAGAATAAAGCTTGAATAATTTTTCTGTAAATGATAACGTGAACTAGATATTCATGTACAAAAGAATAAAGCTTGACTCCCTACTTTACATCATATGCAAAAATTAACTCTAAATGGATCAAAGGTCTAAATGTAAGTCCTAAAATCTTTAAAGCACTTAGAAGAAAATGTAGGAGTTAATCTTCATGACCTAGTGTTAGGCAATGTTTTTATACATATAAACCGGAAGCACCAGAGACAAAAGAAAACAAAATAGATTTTTTTTATTTCATCAAAATTTCATAAAAATTAAAAACTTTTGTGCTGTATACTACACCATCAAGTAAGCAAAAAGACAGCCCAGAGAATTGGAGAAAATATTTTCAAATCATATATCTAGTGTATCAGAATACATAAAGAACTCTTAGAGCTTGATAATTAAAAAAAAACTCAATTAGAAAAGAGACAATTTTTAAAGAAATAAGAACATGAAAAGATGCTCAATGCCATTAGTCACTAGGGAATTGCACATCAAAACTATGATCACATATCACTGCATAACTTCTAGGATGGGTATAAAACAGAGAATAATAGGTGGAGAAATAGAACCATCATACATTGCTGGTAGGCATGTAAAATGGTGCAGCACTTTTGGAAAAGTCTTGTCATTTCTCAAAATGTTAAACAGGGTTAATATGCAACCCAGCAATTCCACTCCTAGGTAGATATACTCAAGAGAAATGAAACCAGAAGTCCAAGCAAAACTTTGTAAAATAATATTCATAGCAGCATTATTCATAACAGGTCCCAAAGAGTGGAAACAATCTAGATATCAGTAAGTGATAAGTGAATAAATGAAATGGGGTACATCCATAAAATGGAAAATTATTCAGCAATAAAAAGGAATGAAGTACTCATACCTACTACAGCATGGATGAAATTTGAAAACACCACACTGTGTGAAAGACTGATTACAATGAACAATATTACTGCTAATTTTATTTCTATGAAAACCTATATTTAGAGAAAGCCGATTTGTGTTTCTTGTGGGTCGTGGTAAGGGGAAAATGGGAGTAACTGCTAACGGTTATGGGGTTTCTTTTTGGAGTGATAAAAATCTCCTAAAATTAGATCATTTGTATGTTGCATAGCTTTGTGAATATACAGAAAAATACTGAATTGTACACTTTTTAAATGAGTGAATTTTGGTAAGTAAATTATATGTCAGAACACTTGTTAAAAACACAAAGGGAGTTAATCTGAAAAAACTTTAACACAAACACACAAAAGAAGTATACAAATAATACTTGATGAAATACTGAAGGTTTTCTTTTTAACAAGGTGTTCTAGTTTGCTAATGCTGCCAGAATGCAAAACACCAGAAATGGATTGGCTTTTATAAAAGGGGGTTTATTTAGTTACACAGTTACAGTCTTAAGGCCATAAAGTGTCCAAGGTAACACATCAACAATCAGGTACCTTCACTGGAGGATGGCCAGTGGCGTCTGGAAAACCTTTGTTAGTTGGGAAGGCAAGTGGCTGGCATCTGCTCCGGAGTTCTGGTTTCAAAATGGCTTTCTCCCAGGACATTCCTCTCTAGGCTTCAGCTTCTCTCCAAAATGTCAATCTCAGTCACTCTTGGGGCATTTGTCCTCTCTTAGGAGCAAAAGTCTGCTTTCAAAGGCCATCTCCAAAATATCTCTGTAAACCACAGTTCCTCTCTCAGCTCTTGTGCATTCTTCAAAGTTTTCCTCTTGGCTGTAGCAAGCTCGCTCCTTCTGTCTGTTCTTATATACTGCTCTAGTAAACTAATCAAGGCCCATGCTGAATGGGCGGGGCCACACCTCCACGGAAATTATCCAGAGTTATTACCCACAGTTGGGTGGGGTGCATCTCCATAGAAACAACCTAATCCAAACGTTCCAACTTAATCCCCACTAACATGTCTGCTCCAACAAGACTGCATCAAAGATAATGGTGTTTTGGAGGACATAATACATTCAAAGCGGCACACAAGGTTACCCTCTATTACTTTGTATTGGAAATCTGTCAGATTGGCAAACCAGAAAAAGAAATAAAAGGTAACAACAACAACAAAAAAACCTTCATTATTATAAGATGATAACATAATTTAGTTATAAAATATAAACCAAAGTTCCTTTCTTCCTTTTGTTCCTTTCCTTCTTCCATTCTTCTTTTCTTTCTTTTATTCTCAGCCTGACTCATTTCAAGTGTTTCATCTTCAAGATTCTTTTTTCTGCCAGCTCTAATTTGCTCTTGAAACCCTCTTGGTCATTTTTCATTTCATTTATTGTGGTCTTCAACTCCAGTAGTCGTGTTTGGTTTCTTTTTAAAATTTCTCTTCACTCAAGACTCTCATTTTGTTCATCCACTGTTTTCCTGATATCCTTTAGTTCTTTCTCTGTACTTTCCTTCATTTCCTTGAGCATTTTTAAGACCATTTTTTTAAAAGGCTTTGTTCAGTATGTCCACATTCTAAGGTGTTGGTGTTTTCTGTATCATTTTCCTTTTCTTTCGGATGGGCCATCATTTCCTGTTTCTTTATTTGCCTTATACTCTTTTGTTGCACACTGTAGATTTTAATATTCTAAGATGTTAACTCTGGGATTTACTCCCGCAGAAGTCTGTTCTTTGTTTTGTAACCAACTGGTTATAAGACAGAGAGTTTCTTGAGCTTCAGCCCTCCCATCAGGATGGTCTGCCCAAGGTGAATGCAGTGTGCAGGTTTTTCCCTGTCTTTTTGAACCTCTTTCTTGTCCCAGGATTTTGCTTGCTAGTTGTTTTGCAATACCCCTGGTTACAGGAGGATGGTTGTCCCCTCTGCTTCTCAGGAGACAGACCTCCCTATCCCAGGTATCTGAGGTGAGCAGGTCTTTGTCTTGGACTGTCTGTCTCTACAGTTTTTTACACTCCTTTTTTTACCCCTCCCTGTTTTTGCCTGGAGGGCAAATTCTGGGAGGAGAATGCAGAGAGGACTTCCTCACGTCAGTCTGTACCAGCCAAAACAGGGCCAAGGACCCACAAAGGGGGCACGGACTGGCTTTAACGTGCCCTGGGAAGGAGATCAGAAGGCCACCAAAATCTTCTCTGATGGCTCTCCAGAGCTGAGCTTCCCTGGCCTGCCCAGTAAATGCAGCCCTTCAGCTGACTGTTCCCCACAGCCCTGAGGAAGCACAGTGTCTTTAATTCTCTACCACCTCCACCCCTGGCTGGGGATGCTTGAAACAATGGCTGCCCTCAGAGCTAGGACCCAGTGATCCAAATTCACTAATCAAAAGCCATGATCAGCGATCAGCCATGTCCACTCCTGCTCTTGGGGAAGAAGATTTTCACATCCCTTTCTGTCACTAACAAGTAGCCAGGGACTGGACCCCATGGGCTGTGAGGGTGGGGTATGGGCACCAGTAGTCATCAGGCAGAGAGAGCAATTCACAGTTCTTTACTGTAATTTATCAGTTGCTTCCTCCTGCTCTTCCCTGGATGCTGTCTGATGTTCTTCTGGCCCTCTGGGGTTTCAAAACAGTTGTTTCCAACAGTTCTTGTCTGTTCAGTAGTTGTTTTTGTGGAAGGACTGAACCCTGGAGCTCCCTACTCCATCATCTTCCCTGGAAGTTCTCTAAACCAACTTTCTTAATAAGAGAGTTTTGCAAGTTTTCTGGATATGTCAACATAAATAATTGCGTTAATATAGTCCAGAAATAAAGAGAAAAGAAATTTTTACCATATATATAATTTATAATAAAGTAGAAATAACAAATATCTAAAAAATAAATCTAAATGTATGCAAGTCCTCTGTTTTAATTTGCTTGAGCTGCTATAACAAAGTAGCCCAGAATTTCTTAAATAAATAACAGAAATTCATTGTCTCACTGTCTGGATGCTAGAAATCTGGAATCAAGATATAATAGGGTCATGCTCCCTCTGAAACCTATAGGGGAGAATCTGTTTCATGCCCCTCTCCTGGCTTCTGGCGGTGGCTGATTGTCAGTCCACGGCACTCTCTGCCTCAGTCATCACACATTATCCTCCCCTCTGTCTGTCTTTCTGGACCCAGATTTTCTACTCTTATAAGGATACCAGTTATATTGGATTAGGGCCCATCCTAATCCCAGTTTTGGCCTCATTTTAGCTAATACCATCTTCAAGGATCCTATTTCCAAACAGGATCACATTCAAGGGACCACGATTTAGGAGTTGAGCATACCTTTATTGGGTATATGACTAGATCCATAGACACCTCTATGCAGAAAAGTATAAATCATTACTGAGATAAAATAATGAAAAATAAGTGAAAAGATATATGTTTATTAGACAGAGGATTCAATATTATAACACAATTCTCACTAAGCTTATGTAGACATTTAATACAATTCAATTTAAAATATCATCAAGCAGGACTGTGTGTATATCGTGTGTGTGTATGTGTGTTTGTATGTGTGTGTTTTAATTTGTGGCAGAGTGGAACTTGACAAATGAATTGCAAAACTGATACGTAAATAATAGGCCAATAATAGCTAAGATGATGGTAGGAGTATCTCTACTTGATCTCAAGATTTATTTTAAAGCGACAGCAAATATGATACTGTAGTATTAGTTCAAAAATGCAAATATACAATTGAACACTACAGATTCTAGAAATATATCATTGTCTTTATGAGAATTTGATTTATGACAAAGGTAGCATTGCATAGCAGTGGAATAGAGACAGTTTCTTCAATAAATGGTGTGGGAGCAATTAGATATCCATTTAAAAAAAATGAAATTTGACACCTACATCATATCACATAGATAAATCAGTTCCATTTGGATTATAGACCTAAATTTGAAAAGCATTTCATTACAAAGCTTCCAGAAAATTGTACAGGCAAATACTTTTATGTTTTCAAGTTTGAAAAACATGTCTTAAACATGTCTGAAAAACTATTATATGTAAAAAGAAGACTGATAAATCATATCATACTGTTAATCAAAGGGCATATAAGGAGAATGAAAAGATTATCCCCAGAGTAAGAGAAGATATTTGCAACATATAAAAACAAATGGCTGTATTTAGAATGTATGGAGTACAGCGCTAGATAAAGCTATAGACACAGGGCTAGATACAGCACTCCTACAAAATCTGTGTGGGAAACATCCATAAACCAGTAGAGAAATAAGAAAAAGACTCGAACGAAAAAGGAACTCCAGATTGCTAAAACACATATGAAACTGTAATTATGTTCATTGGTAATCAAGGAAGAGAAAATTAAAACCATAATAAGATAATAACAAGCACACATCAGATTGCAAAACTAAAAAGATTTCTAAATGCTATATGTTAGCAAGAATGGAGAGCCATTGGATCTCTGATAATCTGCTGGTGGAAATGTAAATTGGTGTGAATTACCCACCAAAACTGAAGAATGTGTACTCTGAGCCAACAATCCTCATTCTAGGTTTGCCCTCAGTAGAAGTGTGTACATGGATGTAGGACACATGTACAAGAACACTCCTGGCAGCCTGAGTGTAGTAGCCCCAAATTGCAAGCAACCTAAATGTCTATCAATGGTAAAATGGATTTAAAAATTGTAACATCTTCATACCACTATTTAGCAATGAAAATGAATTTACAACAGTTCATGCATTAACATGCATACATTTTAGAAATGTAATGTTGTATAAAAGGAGAAAATTAGAACAGAATAATATTGATTGTTCCATTATGTCAACTTTAAAACTCATAAAAACCTATAGTGTTTAAATATGCATAGTTAGGTGGTACAAGTGTTAAAAAATCAGGGAATTCTTTATCATGAACATCATGAAAGTGGTTTCCTCTAGGAGAGAGAAATGGATTTTAATCGGGAGGGGTATGTGGCTTTGGTAGCACCTGCAGTGTTGTAGTTCTTGTTCTTTATGGTAGTTATACAACTGCTTATTTATAGCAAACTGCTACACTTTACAGCAATGTTTAATGCATTTTCTTCCAACTGTGTATTTCATTTCCTAATAAAAATTTTAAAAAATACACTTACTCTGAACTGCTGTATAGCCGACTCTAGAAAATAGATAATTAGCCATGAGATATATTCAAGTATAAAAGTGTATAAGGAATTTCTACATTGATTAAGTTGATATGTATAGCTTACCTTGGGTACCTCTGTTCATAACTATTTTGAAAAGAAATGAAATTCCTGAAGAGAAAAAAAAATGTATTCATCTAAACAGATAATACTCATTTTTCCCATGTCACACCTCTCTCCATGTAATGAATTAGATGAGACTCCCAACTATCAAAACTATATTAAGATTCTAGTGCACACCCAGAGGATTGATTTAGGAGAGACTTAGAGAATTAATGACCTGGAGTTGTTGTGCATATTAAATATAGGCTACTCTATTAGAGAAGGAATTGGGCAAATTGGTGCAGAGGTATCAGGAACAAAATAAAACCCTGTTCTTTTCTTCAGTGTGTTGACATCTTGTATCTGGAGAAAGCAGTTAAAAGAAGCTGAGTATTTTTAAGGATTGCATCTATGCAAAATCAGCATAAATTATTGAAAAGTGAAACATTCTGCTAAAAAACTAACTAAATTATTGTTAAAAACATGATTTGGCCAATTTTTCTATGGAGCATACATTTCCCAGAGCTGTGTAAGTATTGACTAAATTCCTGTTAGATTTAGAATTAACTACCATTTATTGGGTCCCTACTATATTCCAGGCACCATAACTAAACTATTTAATTCCTACAACTTTTATGATAGTTTCATAGCAAAGAAAGGGAAATTAAAAGAGATTATATAGCTTGCCTGAGGTTACACAGCCAGTAAATGTTAGAAGTGGGATATAGATACAAATGTCTGACCTGTTTGAATAATTTTTATTACTGTATCTGTCACAGTAGGCTAACTCTTGTAACAAACAGCCTCAGCACCTAAATGACTTAACACAATAAATGTTTATGTTTTGTAATATAATACAACTATTTGGATGTCAGACTGTGAGCGAGAGCTGGGAATCCCATCATTCGGGTCCCAGGCTTCCTCAATCCCATGACCAATGAAGTCATGGGATGAAGTCTTCCACTGGCTATGAGGGAGAGGAGAGAACCTAAAGGATCCTGGAGGAGGGTTGCCTAATTTACCTTTGAAAATACCTATATTTCTCCTTTTCATATTCCACTGGATCCTACTATGCTCCCAGGAATAAAAAGGAAGGAGTTTCTTGAGTTTCTATCAGCATACTGTCTCTATTGTCTGGACTGCTGTCAGCCACATTTTTGCAATTCTTCATTGATTGCAGATATTATAAACATTTAATAATTTTAGCATCCACACTTATTAGTTTATTTTTCATGCAAAATGTAAAGTATGCATTTCACTCTTTTTCAGGGTATTTAGTAATAATGATAGTAGTCAATTCTTATATAGAGTGAACTATAAACTAAGCACCTCCTCCATCTTTTTCAATTATTAATGAATTTCAACTTCTAAGTAACTATTGAAATTGAAACTATTATCACTTTTTCCCCTAGATTAAGAAACTTGACATAGATTTTTAAGTTGCCTAATTATCATATGTCTAGTAAGTGAAAACAACTAGATTTTCACCCACTCTACTTCATTGGCATCACACTATTCTTGTTCTATATTTAATCTCTCTATGCCATAAAATACTTTTTCCCCTTTTACACTCTATTACTTATTTATTTTGTATTTTTTTTCCATCTGTTATGAGAGCCTAATTTAGTCTTTTAAAATTAATTTGGTATATAATTGTTATGGAATGGATATGTTCAAGTTCTAACCCTGATCTGGTAAATGTGAACTTCTTTGGAAATAGGGTCATTTCAGATGAATTTAGGTGAACCTTAATCCACTATGACTGTTGTCCTTAGAGGAAAAGGAAATTTGGAACAGACACCAGCGAAGTAAGCAATGCCATTCAACAACTGAGGACTGATGTCCAAGGACTGCCAGCAAACCACCAAAACCTAGGAAGAAGCAAGTAAGAATTTCCCCTCACAGATTTCAGACTTCTGGCTCCAGAACTGTGAGACAATGTATTTCTGTTTTTTTAAGCCATCTTGTTTGTTTTACTTTGTTATCGCAGCTCTAAGGAATTCAGACAATGATCATCTATTTATTCTAAAGTTCACTCTGGTAATATGAGGGCAAGTTTTAGACTTAGCTCATCTAAAAAAATCTGTTAAAAATTTTTAAGGAAAATTACCTGTGCTGATTGCTATTCTGAAAAGAAGCTACTGTATTGCTGTTACCATTTGGCTGCCTCGGTGTGGTATACTTCATAAATATCCTTTCTGCAAAAACAGGGAGCAGTTTAATATTGATCAAAGCATATTGGTCAATACGGTGGATTTAGAGGCAGTTAATTCCTAAATTATTAATCAGAGTGGTCCTTGCATGAATGAAATAGGCCAACATCTAAGTAATGAGCATTTCCCAAAGGCCAAATATACATCCTCAACCTCATTTGAACTTTGTTGTCATTGTTTTTAAATTAGAATTACTGAAGGGTTAAGCAACATTGCTTTTAGACACCCAGAAATAAAATGTGACCAGGGAGTTAAGAGTGATATTGCTTTCTAACTTATTACTTTAGATTCATATGTAATTCATAGGAAGATGTGCAATATATTTGATGAATGAATACATATTTTGCAAGCTGTGCTCCATGATACATTTGTTTACTGTGAGATTGGGGTCCCTTGATAAACAGCTCTGTGATTATATAAATTTGGGAAATTCAATTTCACTACTATATTTCTTGGAGACATGAGACTTTCAAAAAGGTATTTAAAACATAAAGTACATGAAAGCTTGCTAAAAATGCAATTCTTTTTTTTCTAATAATAAGCATTCTTTTTATCTCATAGCATATCGGTGTTCCATTCACACTTAAGTAAACACTCATGTCAAAAGTACATTTATTTCATCACTTCTCATCTCAATGAAAGATCTTTAGTTGGCTCTGCCAAGTCCCATCTTCCCTAGTTGTGGGATCTTCCATCTCTCTGGGTTTTGAAACAATGCTTGTTCATATGGGATGCATCTGGTTTGGGTGAGGTGTCTAAGCAAAATCTGCCTGATTAAAAACTACATGCTGGCTACAGTTGGTTAGCAATGCTCATTAAATGGCAAGGAGAAGAACAGCTAACATGAGTTCTTGTTACAGAAAATGGACCAGGTTTATCACATGGAGACAGAAAGATCTCAAGGAGTTGGAGAGCTCCCATTGGTTCCCTGGAGCTAGTAGCCAACTGTACCCATGGAGAAAAGCTCAGAAAGTATGTCCCTATTGACTCCATTCCAGCTACTGGTTGTTGATTTTTTTTTTTTTTTTTTTTTTTAAACCTCATTCTGTCACCCAGCCTGTAGATCATTTGGTTGAAAATAAAAATCTTGATCACATTTTTTTTTTAATCTAACATCTCAGTGGATCATAGCTTTGAGCTTAAGAGTCAAGAGTGTCACTTGATTGTTCCTTAGTTCCACTTTGAGATCATCTCCCTAAGTAATTGGTAGATAAAATCTAACTGACTGGACTTGGGGGAAGGACAAAGATTTAGTGTGCAAGGAAGGTTGGAAGGGGTAGCAGGGAAGACAGTTAATATAAAATATCATCTTGTCAAATTGATATACATGAATTATCTCCCATATTAGCCAATAAATTCCTTGAGCCTTACCTTGTGTGGTCCATAGTATTTAGCAAAGAGAGTTGGTGCCTAATGAATAATTTTTAAATGAGTATGAAGTATTTTAAGAGATTACTTGTAGGAACTCTTCCAAACACCTCAGGCCATTTGGGTGGTTATTAGTTTCCAGCCTCTAAAGCTCATATGGGGGTTTCTAAGGATCCTGCCTCATGAGAGCTGATACTAGCTCCAGACAAAAAGGCATGCATTACTTCATCAAACAGACAAGCTTCCCCAGAAGTTTGGGGTATAAACGTTTGGGGTATAAACCGTCATTTCACTTATATGATTTTGGGAAAGCGGTGCCATTTAAAGTAGCAAAAAGTCTCCTTGTTTTAATTCTAATTTTGACTTAGTGTCCTTTAATCACTCAGAGCAAAAGGAGATTTACAACCTGTTTAATCATCCACCAGGAAAAAAAATGCATTTAAAGATATTGCAAAATGACTCTTCAGCAAGGTCACATGATCTTCCTGCAGTGATGTGAAATTGTTTGCTAATGACTGATTATGTCCCTTTTGATAAAAGCTTTGCTGGTGGTGACGGCTTTTTGTGTGGGTCCAATTACAACTAATGATCCATCTTTGGTTCATTCCTCATAGTTACATCCTTGAAGACAACCCTTGTGCACTTCTGTCTACTCTGGCATTTCTAAATGCAGTTAAGCTTAATTTTTTAATAATAAACCTTTCCATTTTTCTGGTGTTTAACATTTTTAAGGTACTTTAACACCTGTGTGGCACATCAAACTCAGAACAGCCCTAAGTGGTAACAAGAGCGGGAATTATCTTTTCAATTACACATGAAGTAGACGTAGCAAACAGTATTTGGTACAGAATTTGTGACAAGGCTTTTGTGACCCTATAGTAACTTTTTTCCCTTTAAAGTTTTACTTTACTCTGCCTTTGGGATATCTTCAGCTTAAGTCCCTTGCCTTTTTCCATCTTCAGCTTGCCATCATAGTTACAAGGATATTTGGCTACCAATCACCCTCTATAAATACTCTTGAATTTGTTGGGAGAAACATTTCTTCAAGCACTGGAATTTGTCTAAGACATTTTGCTATCTCTGTCTCTTTAAAGAAAATAATGGTTTTGATTTTACACCAGAGCATCTCTTATTAAGATGTGATTTTCCAGAACTACCAGCAGGTATAAACAAGTCCCTGATAAAAGTTGATGTGTTTTCCTGAGCAGAGTGGGAAAATTTGGCCATAGTGTACCCTGCTTCAGTTCTCTACATATAGAATGTACTAAATAAATAGGGGAAATGAAGATACTGTTTTGTGTGTGTGTGTTTTGCTTTGTTTTCCCTAAATTGATATCCAGTGTCAGATACCTCACTTGGCTCTAAACTTGATATAATTTGACATTTAATTATATGAAACATAGTAGGCACTCAATAAATGTTTCAGGAATGAGTGATGCTAATAAGTATCCAAATGTTGGCTGCAACAACAAATGAGATATACTTTAAATTGCCCTAATTATAGTTTCTTTTTTATTAATTTTTGGGGAGTTGGCTTAAGGGTATTGAGAAGCTATTCTGCATTTGGGGATCCAATTAAAACATTTTTCCATTGCATATACTGTATTTCAAGCTCTCCTCTTTCCCAGGTTTCTGCTCTCTAATTTCATATTTTTTTGGAAGGGGGGTTTCTATGTTTTATTTCTTGTCTCCATCTTGCTCTCAATGGTCTTTCTCATACCGCCAATGTTCAAATTGCCTTTTTGCAACAATCTGCTCTTTCTTGGAAAATGTGTTTTCCCTTTGCCTTGCAGCACATAAAAACATTTAGAAAATACAATCCTGAGACTGCCTAAAACTCATTATACTCTGTGCTAAAATATCAATGTACCCTTATATCACTTCCTCTATCTTGATCACATTCGGATTATTCAGGGCACCTCTTGCAGCACATACAGCACTAAATGACATTAAAACATATTTGTCTCTCCAACAGACTGTGAAATCCATGTGGAACAGAGGAATGCCTTCTTCATCTTTATACCCTACCTGATAATCAGAGTAACTCCTACAACATAAGCACAATAAGCACTTGTGGACTATATCTAAAGTCTTCTTAGGCTGGGGGTAAGGAACCTGATCTTAGCAAATGAAAGCTGAGTTAACATCTGAACAGACAAAATAAAGATGAATGCAGTATGTATTTTTCTTTAAGTCAAATATCTTTCAATTAAAATATTAGATTCATTCTCACTTTAGATGGCAAAACATGAATAAGAAGCAGAACAATTGTGACAATCATCTGTCACATTTCCAGAGTCACCATTATGATGACTTCATCAGTTTTAATATGGGTATCTTGCAGTTTGATAGAGCCTAGAAAATATTTTTTTTTCCCGAAGACAATGATTTTCTTTGGGCTTCCCATAAAAACTCAAATGCTATGAAGGAGGATAAAAGGATGGATCTATAAAACTGCCTTACAAAATTAACTGCCAGCAACGTTACATGGAAATTTAAATTTTTTGTACATTCATGCTCAAAGGTTACATTATCATGAGTAAAGAAGACAATAATGTGATCCTAGGTCCAAGTCATAGTTTTACTATTAGCAACATGTGTAAAAGTGCATGTAAAAAATATTGTTTACTTAGAATCATAAATCTAGTTCGACAGATAACATTTTAGAGATTGTACGACTAAGGAATAGGTATGGGAGACATTTTCTAAATCTAGTGCTAGAGACACTGACCATGGACATGAGATAGCCCTTGAGGTAGGGGTGATTGTGCAGATGGCAAATATGTGAAGGGATTCTGTGCAAAGCTACCTCTGGCAGAGTGTGTGTTTGCTCTCACCACAATTTCTCCATTAGAAGAAGGAATTGAGAGGAAAAACACGGGGTGTGAGTTTTAACCCAAAGAAGAGATATTGTTTACATTTCTCATTAAATCATTGCAGAAGGAAATGCTTTAATATAACAAAGTAACAATTTTTTAACAAAGTAACAAGAACTTTTTTAAGCTGGGAGATTCGTGATCTTTGAGTTCAATCATTCTCAAAATGAACTTCAAATTCCATTTATAAACTAATTTCAAGTTTAAATCCTTTGTGTCAACTAGAACATCTTTGATTATCCTTTTTTTGGGGAGGGGAGAGTGGCTGCTAAATATCCTTACTAAACTTATACTTTAAAGAAAAATTTTCTTTAATCTTTATCATTACACAGATTCATGGATACTCCTTGAAATCTGTTCCTTGTAGCCACACCTCTATCGAATGTATTGTATTTTTCTATCTACTAGTGGAATGACCTACTTAGTGTGTGTTTCTTCATGACCTGTAAAAGGTTATAGGGATCAGTCAACACATTTGGTGGGTTCCACTCTATGCAGGAAAAATATGCTCCTAAAGAAGAATTAAGGGGATGCCCTCTGTTCTGAGCACAGGTATTAAAGTCTCATATTCCACAGATAAATGCTAGGGCATTCACTTTTAGATGAGATGCCTGAGGCTCATGTAAGTGACAGAAAAGGTCAGACCACTAGCTTGTCTTATGTGCTAATATTCAAACTCAGCTTTCACAGACACAAACACCTATGCCCTCTCTAATATACCACACACTATTTCCCTTCAAATAATAAAATAGGAAAAGAAAGTAACATTCATGATAGTTCCTTGATCTTGATGTTGTGATCTTCAGATAGACTCTCTGAAGTAAGCACAATCATCACTGTTTTACAAATGAAAGAATCTTCACTTTGGAGAAAGTGAGTAACCTATTGCCAAGGATGACATAATTATTGCAAGTCAGAAGATGAGGCCCAAGACTTTTGAGGGCTTTCTCAGAAAAAGACAACAACTGTTCCTCAAGAAGTTTTAAATTAATTGAATAGCTATAAAACTATAAAACAAGAAAAATCTGTATTTACATACAAATCATATCATGGGAATGGTGAAAATATTCTAAGAGACATAACCTCAGGGCAATTTTTATATATGTATGCTTGCATGTATGTATGTATTATTTTTAGGTTTGTGTCTCCTTCCCGAGACCTTTCTTGAGTACTCTTAAACTTTAGTCTTCACTGAGTCACTAATGCAATTGCTTTGATTTAATTCACTTCCATGTATTTATACAGTAAATCCTCCTAATCTGAACTTGCAATACTCAGAGTATTCAGGGTCACCAGGCATTATTATTTAAGTGCTCTAGAAAAATAAGGGAAAGCCAGGGAATCAGTGCAGGGAGAGACATTTGGGAAAAAGATAGAAACAATGAAAACAGAAGGGAAGAAATAAAGGAGAAAAGAGCGAAACAGAAATGGCTGGTGATGGCAATTAAAGAAAAATGAAATAAATAATCTACACTAATGGGGAGGACATGAGAGAGAATGAGACAAGCCCAAAACACTGGGGAAAATGCAAATGGCAGGAGGGGAAGAGGAAGGCTACTGAGAAAGCATTCAGTTTTAATAGGACAGTATTGTGAGCAGCTGGATAACCTTTCATGTATTGTTTGCCAGCATGCCCAAGGCAAGGCATTTGGTACATGACTGAAAAATTTACAATGAACAATGCAAAGGAGAAAAGTATTCACAAGGATCCCCAGGGGAAAAACTGTATATGTGCAGACTAATTATATCTACAACAGACTTTTGATGATATACGTAAACAGAATAATCTTGGAATTATTAATGAAACATCAGGTGCTAACTCAAGATATGATAGACATATCTAAGCCTATATCGTCAGTAGATAAACATTCTTTTACAATTCCTGTCAGACTAAGTTATGTAAACCTGTAGACCATGGTATTTTTCAGAATATAAATTGCTATATAGTGAGTCCATGTGAAATTCAATTCATCCTGGAGGCACTATTATAGAGCCTTCTATATCATTACATTGATCAAATTATGTAATATTAATGGCAACTTGAGATTCAAATCTTTATACAATAAAGTATCAAATAGAGCTTTGAAAAAAGAAAGTTGCTGCTAGTGTTATGTTTGAAAAAAAAGTGATGTCTAGGATGAATTGCTCTTATTCACATGAGCTGAAAGAAAGCTTCAGAATAGCCTTAAAAACATATTTAGCTAGATATCAAGCATCATTTTTTCCTAAATATTTTATAAGAAATGTGTTTTTAAAAATAAAAACTGTTCATCCTTCTTAAAATATGTTTTCATTCTCCTCAGTGTTGTTTTAAATTTTGTCCACAAAAAAAATCAATTGATTAAATTCATAGACTTTAAAGACATATGAGTTCATAGTGGAAAGGACATTGTCATTAATAACATTAAGCATAATAGCTCCAATTTATTAAGTGCTATGTGTATGTTAAGAACTTTTTGCACATTATTTCCTTTATTTCGATATCTATGCTTGGAGTTTAGAATTTCCACCCCTACTTTTCAAATGAAGAAACTGAAGCTTAAGATTTAATAATTTACTGGTAGTAACACAAATAGCAAGTGAAAGAATCTGAAATGCTACTAGAGAGTCTAACTCTAAATTCCATGTGCTAAAGCACAACACTCTACAGCCTTCATCTAATCACCTAATTATGTACACATTTTTATAACTGCTCTAAGTTAGATTTTTATAAATGATTCTGTAGACTATAGATTTTCTAGAGTATCAGATATGAAAAATATTAATTTATGAGCATGGAAAAATTAAGGCTTACTGAAATAAATTAAAATGTAACATTGCAGCTAGGACGTGTAGTAAAACTCATATATTTTAATACAGACAGTGTTTCTAATAGAAAATCAGTTGCTTCCTTCAGTACATGTAATGAATACTTCATTTTTTTAAAATAAAGGAAAATGTTTCTCTAATAGAAAATCAGTTTCTTCCCATGCCCAATAAGCATTAAACAGTCAGAAAATAAAAGAGGTAACTGCATGTCGATGTTTGTTTTGTTGATCCCACCCTTGACCTCCCTCTAGCAGCAGCACTGCTAGAAATATGCCACCATCCTGTTGCTTTATCCCCTTCTATGAGTAATGATCATCCAGTTCTAAGGGAATGACTTGCAGCAATAAAGGGGTTTTCTTTTATGAAACGTGTCCAACCTGTAAAAAACTTTTAAAACATTGACAGCTATCTCATGGTCTACTCAAGGAGACCAACAAGTATTATAAACTAATTGACACATGTGGAGGTACTTTTTAACCTCCTATGACCCAGAATAATATCCCGAATACAACAGCCCCTGAATGCATTCTTTAAAACAGAAAAACAGACAAAACTTTTAATTACAGTAACTGACATAGAGCTTGCAATTTCCCATTTTAATCACATTCAAGTGTACAGTTCAGTAGTATTAGTTATATTCCCAATATTGTGCTGCAATCACTGGCATCTATTATCCTTCCTTTTCCATCTCCTCACACATGAAACCACTCACCCATTAAGGTATAATCCCCTCTTTCTGTCCTGCCATCACCCCCACCTCTGGTCACCTGTAAACCACCATCTGTTTCTACGAAGTTTGGTTCTTTTAGGTATTGCATAAAAGCAAGATCATACAATATCTACCGTCTTGTGCCTGGCTTATTTTGTTCAATACTGTATCTTCAAGTTTTATCCATGTTGCAGCATACATCAGTACTTCATTCCTTTTTACAAGTAGATAATATCCCATTGCATGTATTATACCACATTTTGTTTATCCATTCATTGGCTGGTGGGCAATTGGATTGCCTAAAGCCAACTCAGTATAATCAGCTAGAGAATAAGTACAAAAAGATTGTATTGATTTAACATCAGGTCACTTATTATCTATGGCACAGTGGGCTACTCCTCGTCTTCTATACTGAAGTGCCTTGAATTTTTTCTTGACAGTTTTATTCACACCCCACACAATCCATCTAAAGTGTGCAATAATTGTCTCTTGGTATAATCACAGAGTTATGCATTCATCTCCACAATCAATATGTGAACATTCTCATTTTTCTGAAAAAAAAAAAAATCCCATACCCCATATACCCCCCTATTATTGACTTAGCTTTGGTATAGTAGCTTTGTTACAATGGATAAAAGAATATTACAATGTTACTGTTAACTATAGTCCTTAGTTTGCATTAATTGTATTTCCCCTAAATACACCCTATTATGAACACATTATATTAGTGATAGATATTTGTTCTAGTTCATGTAAGAACTCTCTTATATTTGTACAATTAACCACAGTCATCATCCACAATGTTATACAGTCCCATGTTTTATCCTCTGGCTTTCCTTCTAGTGACATACTTGATCCTAGACTTCCCCTTTCAACCATACTCACACTGAGCACTGTTAATTACACTGTAAGTACCATGCTAACATTATCTCTATTCATTTCCATACATTTACAATCAACCTTGTATTCCTTAAGCATCATCTGCCCATACTCTACCCTCTATCTATCTTCTGGTAACCTACACACTAGATTTTAACTCCCTGAGTTTCTGCATTATAATTAGTGTATATTAGTGAGGCCATACAGTATTTGTCCTTTTGTATCTGGCTTAGTTGCTCAACATAATGTCCTCAAGATTCACCCACAATGTTGCATAAATCAGGACTTCATTCTTTTTATGAGTGCGTAATATTCCATCATCTGTATATACACAGTTTGTTTATCCATTCATCAGTTGATGGACACCTAGACCATTTCCATCTATTGGCAGTTGTGAACAATGCTGCTATAAACATGTCCATTTGTGTCCCTGCTTTCAGTTCTTCCGTGTATATACCTAGTTGGGGGATTGCGAGATCACATGGCAGTTCTATACTTAGCTTTCTGAGGAACCACCAAACTGCCTTCCAAAGCATGTGAATCATTCTACATTCTACTCAGAAGTGAACGAGTTCCTATTTCTCCACATTCTCTCCAGTACTTGTAGTTTTCTGTTTTGTTTTTTCATAATGGCCTTTCTAGTAAGTCTGAAATGATATCTCATTGTGGTTTTGATTTGCATTGCCCTAACAGACAGTTAATGTTGAGCATCTTTTCATGTGCTTTTTAGCCATTTGTATTTCCTCTTTGGAAAACTGTCTATTCAAGTCTTTTGCCAATCTTTAAATAGGGCTGTTTGTCTTTTTATTTTTGAGTTGTAGTATTTCTTTATATATTCTGGATATTAAACCCTTATCAGATATGCAGTTTCCAAATTCCCATCGAGTAAGCTACCTTTTCACTTTCCTGACAAAGTCCTTTGAAGCACAAGACTTTTCAGTTTTGAAGAGATCCTCTTTATCTATTTCTTTTTTCATTGCTTGAACTCTGGGTGTAAGGTCTAAGAAGCCATCTCCTACCACAAGCCTGATTTGATTTTGAAGTAAAAGATCTTCATGTCTATAAATATAGACACATGGACCATTCGCAAGATATACAGGTAAAAGCCCCATTTGCAAGGTAGGTGATTAGATGTTCACATATAACTAAGTGAATACTGTATGAAGACTGTAGTTACACCACCACACTGATGAGCAAGGAATGATTCTGTAGCCCGCGTCCCTGCTCCAGCCCGGTCCTTTTCTCTTTGAGACAGCAGGGTTTCAGATTTTCCCACTTTCATGTCTTTTTCAGTATGAATGCATATGTTGTATTTGCATTGTACTTGGTTTTCAAAGCAATTCACTCATTTTTTTCTCATGTCATTATATTTTTACTTTTATAAGTAAATGCTTTAAAGTACTCATTTTATTTCTTGAATAATTTGAAAAAATCGACACGTTTGCACACCTTCTCGTTATTTTAGATAACTGTATTTAGCAAAAATGCAGTCCTTGGAAAGTTCCTTAAACAATGTTGCTCATTAATGACTGACCATGGCACTTACAAATCCAACAATAAATTACACTGTAGGATATTTCCCCCTTTTTATTGAGAAACTCATTTATTTTTAAGATAATGCTTAAATTAATCTTATCTGGCATTCCATTGTGTGTTTCTATCTTTGTGTATATTTCCAGCAGTTAAAGCTAACCTGTGCCTTCCCAGATAATGCTCACAAAATTATGTATGACAGTGCTGATGCAGTTACTCATTGGCATGCTGCAACCTGCTTCGTTAATGAATATTTTTAAGATGCTTTGAAGTCTTAAATATGAAAATAGAATAAAAATATGATTACAATCACTACAGCACTGCTAAATTTGTTAATGAGCCAACATTCTTTATTTTATCTCAGACCAAATTTGGTGGTTGTTTTGCAAACAGCACAAAGCACTGATTAACTCATAAGCTAAGCTCCTCAGCTTCATGTTGTGGATGTCTTTATGCAGATTTATCCACATTTTTCCCTTAGTGTATGGAAAGAATCAAATTTCACAGCTACAACTACTTTACCCACTCAGTACAGATCCTAAGTGCAGGTAAAATGGAGGTGAAAAATCTCCATGGGGAATAAGTATGCTCTCTTATATTATATGTTGTCATAAAATACTTTATGTGGTGGGATCTGTCATATAAACTGGAGTTGGTAAAATCCCATTATGCACCATCATCTTAGTCGTTATTAATGCTAAGTTCTATAAGTTACTGAGCATGGTCTTTTCTGCCAAATTCAAAACATCCTCATGTTCTAAAGCCTGACAGCAAAGAGCATTGATGTCCTGGGGGACCTCTTGTCAGGGAGAAGTGGCCACCATATTCTACAACCTTTTATCTAAAATTGTTTTAAAGTCCTCCTGAGTCTATTATACTCTGAAATCATTTCTAAACCACTTTGTCTGATTTTTCTTTGTCGAATATTTCAGTTAGCAGAAAGACGTTTTCATACCTACTACCCTACCACCACCACCGTAGAACTGTTTGTTATGCTATTTGGAATCATGTTTGATTTTCCTCACTACAATTGCAGTTTTCCCATCTTTGGGAATATCTTTGAAATCACTTGAGAATTATGCAAACTGCTTTTTTAGTGAGAGAAAAGGTACACTGCAAACTTCAAGATACTAATTTTCATGCTTTTCAACTCCTGAAATTCCTTGCAGACTGCTAAGTTAGATAGTTTTTAAAGAGTTTAAATAAATTGGTCAGATAGGTTTATAACAGAGTGATAAAAGGGAATGAGGATATTCATGAGGTAATAACAATAAGAAGAGCTACAGTTTATTAACCAGGAAACTAGTGAAATAAATAAAATAAATACATCAGTACTTGCTAGATAGTGAATTCTTTGACAGCAGGACTTGTGGGCAATAACCAAATCTTAAGACAGTTAATAAACACATGCCCCATCTATATAGTGGTTAAATGTTCAATAAATACATGTTAATTTCAGTTTAATAGTCAGGAAGAAGTAAGTAGAAGGACAACTGTAGGGGAAAAACTATGTTGGAACAATTTAACTATAAAGTCATCTAGTATTTGAAATACCTTTCAAATCTAAAATGAAATTCAATACTTCTCAGCAGGAAAATTATTTGCCAACTGCCACTATCTCCTAGGAAAGGAAATCACATACTTTTCAGGTATATCCTTTGTTTTCACCCAGAAATAATAGGTGGATATCTTCCCAATGAAGTAATAATTGGACAAGTTTATTTTGTCTCTAAGGAATGGGGGTACAATGGAACTTTTAAATTGTTTCTACAAGGAAATGAGTTCATCTGCCTTAAACTGAATCAATCAATTTGAGTGACTTTTTCCCACTTGCCAAATGTTTGACTAAATCATTTTAAAATTATCTTGTTTTTTTTAATCCTGACGCCATTACTGATTAATTTATGAAAGCCTTGTTTCTTGTTTTATTTGTTGTTTTTGATTGTCATTAAATGTTTCTGAGAAGTGCCATTTTCATTTTTATCTCCTCATCTAGGCACAAGCAGGGATTGGGATATCCAGATATCCATCAGTCTTCTCTCTCCAGATTTTTCACTATCCGGTGATTAAAAATAGCAAAATAGACATTGGAATTTTAATGCTTCTCTCTTTGAATGTTCATCTTGGGTCCAAGATGCACATGAGAGAAGTAGAGAGACAATTTGGTCCAAAATCCTTGCAAATACATACAAGGGAGGAGGAGAAGAATCTGCCTCATCATTAAATAGTTAAGAATTAAGACAAAAATGGGTCTGATTTTATTAAACTTGTTAGCAGTTACCTAGACTGTAGAAACCGTATGTATGTCTGTCTGTCACAGGGAAAGGACAGAGACTATAATATCAAAATCTGGGGTTTAAGAAAATTTTGTGGCCATCAGCTAATAATAGTAATGATAATGATTTAGTTAATGATAATGGTGATTATTTTCTTGATCAAGCACCAGTAATTCTACTTGCTTTAAATTGAAAGGTTTAATTTAAATTTCACAAAACTCCCACTAAGTAGGTAAATTCATAGGCCAATCACTTAAATTTGTGGGTTTTCTCTTCTACCATCTGGTCCCTTACCTTGCCAAGCTGAGACTGAGATGGACTGTGGTCACTGCCTAGTGGAACCTAAGGTATAAGGAGAGATCTGTGAACCTCGGCTTAACGTCTCATGTGGAAGCCAGGAAGACCCAGGACACACAGTCCCAAACCAGAATTTCCTTTATATGGCCAGTTAAAGAGAGAGATCAAAGATTTGGGGCCAAACAGGTTTGGGAAATGAGGGAAGTCAGTGTCTTAGGAGCAAACAGAAAGAAAGCTAGATTTGGAAGAATTTTTATATACAATTTTGTGTACAAAATTTTTCTATACAAAAATTCTTTGTTGTAGACAAAACATGCAATGTTTTGAATACATGACAAGGCCTTGGGCATGAGGAGAAGAGGTTTTAAAAAGAGGATAAAGCAAAACCTGCATAGCAAAATAAGGGTATTGATGATACCTATACTCTTTATCATAGTCACAATACCATGTTCCCTGTAGGCTCTCAAATACTTGACAGTATATTTAAATACATTAAAATACTGTTCATTCTTTATGGCCCCCATTCCTTTCACATACCATGAATCATTTTTTTATCAAGTTAACTTTTTTTCCCACCTTAAAACCCTTCATATAAACACATACACACAAAGCACAAATGGGCCTCTCAAAAACTTTCTTTGTCTACTGTCTCTCTTTATTCAATAGTTTTGAACTCTATGCCTGTATAAAGTGGTTGAAAGAAACGGAAATATTTAACACAGAAAAGACCAGATTTGGCTTAGATATTGCAAATCCAAATACTGAGAGTAGGTAGGAAGGAGGTATCAACAAGTGAGCAGGCAGGTTAAGGAGTTACAGCAGAATGATTTAAAATTGTGGCAAACTGGACAGTTTATTTACCCATTTAAATGGGGAAGCTGAGCCATACTTCCTGCAGCTGCTTGCCTTACAGGACTGTAAACTGAGTCGATTTAGAATGTCCCATGCTTCAAGAGAAAGCAGAAATCCAGATTACTATATAAAATGTTTATATTTTGAAAGGAGCAAATAGCATCATCACTAAGAACATGGGTTCTAAAGCCAGTGTGCCTGGGTTTGAATCCTGGTTCCACCTGACTCATTGCCTGAGCCTCAGTTTTCTGCTAGTTAAAGATGCATGGTAATGAAATAATAGCACCTATCTCATAGTGTTGTTATGAGTTAATATTTGTAAAATGTTTTTAAAAAATGACAAACACATGGTAAGCCCTTGTGCCAGTTTATATATGTATATCCCCCAGAAAAAGCCATATTCTTTAATGCATTCTTGTGGGGGCAGACATATTAGTGTGGAGTGTGTTGGAACCTATTGGTTCAGTGTCCATGGAGATGTGACCCACCCAACTGTAGGTGATAACTCTGATTGGATAATTTCCATGGAGGCGTGCCCCCCCCCCCATTCAGTGTGGGCCTTGTTTAGTTTACTGGAGCACCATATAAGCTCAGACAGAAGGAGCTCATAGTTAGCTGGAGCTGAGACAGACATTTTGAAGATGGCCATTGGAAGCTGATGCAGACATTTTGGAGAATGCCATTTTGAAACACAACCTGAGAGCAAGCAGATGCCAGCCACGTGCCTTTCCAGCTAACAGAGGTTTTCCAGATGCCAATGGCCTTTCTCCAGTGAAGGCACCCTTTGTTTATGGACACTTTATGGCCTTAAGACTATAGCTGTGTAACCAAATAAACCCCCTTTACAAAAGCCAATCCATTTCTGGTGTTTTGCATTCTGGCAGCATTAGCAACTACAACAGCCCCATAAAATGGTGGCTAAATAAAACCATAAATACTTCAAACTTTACAGACTATAAATATCACGGTATAAGTCAAACAAACCGCAATTATGGATTGTATACAGGTTGCATGATATTTCATTTTGAGTCCTTGATGTAGGGGAACATGACATTTCACATGATACCCTGGACAAAGTAAGTAATTTTATTCCGTGTTGCTTTGGATGGGATAGAAATGAGATTAATGACTACATGTTAGAAGCAAGCTTAGTTTGAGTCAAGATCAGAAGTGACTTTCAACCAATTAGTTGTGAACATTAGAATGAACTGCCTAAAAAATCCTAATGAGTTCCCTGGCACTGGATATGGTTCAAGCAGAAATTTCAAGACATCATCTTTTGGAGACAGACTAGAGAGAATTTCTACAGTGGGTAAGGTTTTTGAAAAGTGAATTAGAAAGTGTCATTCAACTCTCCTCTGGAGTGAAGTATCAGAAAACTCTGGCCAATAGGGAAGTGGGAAACAGCCGCTGGAGAACAGTGCTGGCTCCTATCAATAGCCCACAAGCAATAGTCAGTCATGTCAATGGTAGGAGACAGAAAGGAAGAAGCAAGAGCTAGTGGCAGGCATTTGTGAGGTGTCAACAAGGATCTACTCAGGAGTCTTCCTACCCCATAGTCCAAAGAGGGAACTGAGGGAGAGCCAGGTGCACAATCAGGTGGGGCAAGAACAGTGAGAAGACCAGAAAGACAGCCTGCCCAAACAACGCCCACCACCTCCTTCTGTCCTTTTCTTTAGCTCCTACATGTGTGAGAGCTATGTCCTTGAAGTACCTTAAAGAGGTTGCTTGGCTTCTAAAAATTATAAATATTTTCCTGATAAAAGAATTTGATGGTGAGTGGATGGAAGGTAGATAGAGAAGTGACAGAATGCCACCAGGAGAATGGCCAACTCTTCATAAAGGCTGAAGGAAACATTTGAATAAAGCCTCCCCTCCCTTCCTCACCTTCCCAGCCCCAACACACAGCAAGTGGAGAACTATACCAGAGACAAGGTTCTGTCTAGTTTTCAGATTTCACTGTAGCAAGACTAGTCCTTTCCATAAAGCCTTTCCTAATAATATAATCTTAAAAAAGGAGATGAATTTTAAAGTTGATTAATTTGCTTTTCTTCCGACATGTCTGACATATTTAATGTTTTAATTTTGGGGACATGTTTCTTGAGACAGTTTCCCAAAGGTTCAATGTTTAAAAGAAGATAATCCATTCCAACTCTAGTGGATTCAATAAAAAAAAACTTATTACCGGAGACTATTTCCTATTATTTACTTACCATAGCATCTTACTAATAATTTTATAAATTTTTTCATCCTAAACCAATGCTTATAAGTTTTCTAAGTTTTGCAGAATTTTAGAACTTTGGGAATTTTAAAGATTCAGCTCATGTTTAAAGATAAAGAAGGTAAAAGCCAGAGAAGGAGCTTGTCCAAAATAAAATACCTAGTTAGTGGCAAGAAATTGACTTTCAATTTGCTGGCTTTCAGTTCAGTTTCCTTTCTACATGGAATAACAACAAAAATGTCTCTGATGACACAAACATTAGCTGAGCTTCCATACGCATGTGCAACGTTGAATGTAGTGTCCAAGACAAAGTAGAGGAGTTTCCTGCCCCAAATATTTGCACAAATTAAAAGGTAAATCAAGACAGGCTTCAAAGTGATCAATAAAACATATAGAGTGGCTATCATAGCCTGTTGATTAGAGAGGGATTTCTGGATGAGCTGATTTCAACTTTGAAAGAGGTGGGCTTCAGACAGTTATGTAATGGGAAAAGAGTTATCTTTTAACTTTGTGTATATTCAAAAAGTTTTATGTAGCAAGTATTGTTCGTCTGCTCTACAGGCATTCAACACATACTTCTGGGGCACTTACTCTGATACAGATACTCACTGTTCAATGCACTGGGGTATAGAGAGCAAAAACAAAAACAAAAAACATTATGGAACTTTTATTTTAGTGTGAAAAGAAGATGGACATTTGACTAAAAAATTTAATAGCAATAAAGGCTGTGAAGAAAACACAATGAGGTGATAAAACAGAGAGTGAGTGGGTAGCTACCTTGGTTTGATGGCCAAAAATGTTTGATTTGAGTAAGTGATTTTTAAAATTCTGAAACATAAGTAGGAGTCAGCCATGTGGAGCTCAGTGGAGAAAGCATCTGGCATGGGGAGAAGCTAGTACAAGGGCTCTGATGTATGTAAAAGCCTGGCATGTTTGAAAAACATAAAACGATGGTGTGGCTAAGTCCAGGAGGCAAAGAGGAAAGTTAAGGGGTATGAAGAAAAGAGGTATTCAGTGAGAAGATTTCAGGGGGCTTTTTAACCAGGGTAAGGAGTTTGTATTTTATTACAGATGTGGTGAAGGCTGTGTGTGTATGTGTGAGGGGCTGGTGGGAGGGAGCTGGGCACTGGATTGTTTTAATCAGAGGAGTGTCAAGATCTTTTAAAAGATCACTCTGTCACATGGTGAATGGAATGTGAAATGAAAATTCTGGAAGTCAGGATGGCTGGCAGGTGGTTAGGCTGTAGACCAATCAAGAGACAATAATGATTTGGTCTAGACCACTGGCTCTTAAATAGGGGCATTCTTCTCCCCAGGGAACATTTGGCAATGTTTGGAGACAATTTTGATCTTCACAATTAGTGAGGAGGGGTTACTGGTATCTAGTGGGTAGAGGCCTGGGATGCTGCTAAACATGCTACAATGCATAGGCAGGCTCTCCACAACAAGAATTATCTGGTGCTAACAGGACAACTTCATGAGCTTGCAAACTCTGCTGTCTTGTAGGGCTCTGGGCTCAGAAGGACTCCATGCTAGGTTTTATGCTTTGTCATCATCTTCTTGAAAGTCTTAATAATTTTATCTTTGAACTTATGATTTCTCAGTGAAATTCTTTGGGACACTGTATCACTCCTATAAGCAGAGAAGAGTTGTGTAATACACACGTCCTCCTTTCCCTGCTGGTCCATTCACAAATAGGATTCGTGATGCCTAGAGAGCACAGAATTCCAGTGGAACCATGATCTGTGGAATTTTAGTGAGACTGAAAATGAGTAGAAGGTCAGCATGTTACGTCTACAATTAATTAAGCAGGGCCTGATAACCCCAAATGACCACACTTTCCATTTGGACCAGAAATTGCTTCCAATGCAGAAAGAAGGCAATTGCATTCTAGGAAACATAGCAAGGAACTCCATAAAGCCTTTCTTACCCATGTTACTCTCCTGTGTTAGCCAACTACTTACACTGAAAATGATAGTGAAGGAAAGTGAAGGATAGAACAACCCTTTTTCCTTTTTCTTACTGTCTCAACAAGCCAATAGTAGAGATTGTTGGTAAAATATTCCATATCAAGAAGTGAAATTAACAGTTGAGTTTAGCTTTGTACAGCATTTCCACTGTTCTGGTAAGAAAACATATATGTGCATTTACAAGATACATAATATTAATTGTGAAATTTTGATTACACACGAGTTAAAAACTCTTATACATGCATTTATAACCATCATTGCACAATATAAAAACAAATCTAAAATCCAGGCTAATAATTTAACACTTTAATATTTACATAGAATGACATTACATAGCCAATTAATACCATGACAAGAAAAGAAAGAGACTGTATAAGAAAGGAAAAAACTTTATACTTTAGTACCTTTAATGCCATACTTTACTTTTTGATCAAGGGACTGCACATTTTCATTTTGCACTGCACCCTGCAAATTATATAGCCAATCCTGGTTCCAAATATCAATAATCGCATGGTTGAGAATTCTGGGACAAGAAGGTGTGAGGGGACTTGTAGAAAACAGGGCAGATTCAAGATTTGTTCTGGAGACAGAGGCAACTGGAGTTACTGATAGTTTAGTCAAAAGTACTGAACAAAGGTAACTAGTTTGGTGCTAGGTGGAAAATCATGTCATCTAATTTAATCCACAGTGTCATAGTGCCACAGTGCTAGGAAATATACATCTATATATAGATATATGTATATCTCTATCCCTATCTATCTATCTATCTATCTATCTAAAGGAAGAATGCAACTGGTTGTCCAAAATCCCAAAACTAGTAAAGGGCAGTGTTAGAATTCAAATCCAAAGCCCTGGAATCCACATAGATTTGCCCAATTGTCTACACTGCCTCCAATGATGAGAAGGAAGCTGCAGGCTAATGAGGCTCACCTGCAAATTGTAGGGCCAATTGTGAATGGAGCAAAAGGCTATATTCCTTGTCTGCTCTGATCTGTAGATTTTCCTGCTCTGCTGGTCATGCCGTAATGAATATCTCTTTCACTATGACTTTTCAATTCATCTGTCTCCCTATATGGCATATTTTTGAGGTTAGTTATAGAAATTGAAAAATACGAGTATGTGAAACACAGAGAATTTGCTCTGCTTTTTCATTATATTATAGTCTATATTTTATACTATTCATATTTTTCTTTATAGACTCCTTGTCAAATATTTGAACAGTCATTTACTTTATCTACAGTTTGCAAGAATATTGAATATAGTATCAAAACTATACAAAATGACCAAGACATCCCACTCTATAAAATGTCAAAGTATGTAAATCTATTGGAACTTCTGAAAGCTCTTTCTAAAACATCATCCACTAAACATGCAGAGATGCTGGAGTTGGAAGCTTTTAATATGCCCTTGTCTACTTATTATATAATACATATATTTGAAATAATTAATCTTCTAATAAAGTTTATATTTAAATTATACATGGCTTCATTACATTAGCAACAATAAAATAGCATATGACATAGAAATGTGTTTATGCCAAGAGTTTCAGTAATTCAGTTGCGATAAAATGAACGTTTCATTATTTATCTTATGCTAATTTCTTAAATGTCTCCACCTGCTTATTTAGATAACCAGAGCCGGAATTTTTCTCTAAATATGTGGATCAAGTTCTAGTGAGCTGAACTGCTTTTACCCTTTTCTTCTTCTCAAAATGTGTTATTTCTCATCAAGCACACTGCTGAGAATTGGGCCGAACTGATTAGCTTCTCAACAGAGCTTTTGCTGTCCCAGGAGGCAAAGTAAGATTTATTCCATGACAGAGCCAAAATAAAGATATTGCTTTTAGTCTTACAATAAGCTAAAGTAAGAAAAAACTCAGCAACTTGCATTATGGGACTCCCTATGCTATCTGGTAATTTATTCATTTGCATGTCTGCTTCTCTGAATAGGCATGAGGTCCTTCTGAATAAGAACCACGTCCTAAGCTCTTCCTTTACCCTCTCCCTTTTGTAATGCCCTGACCATATGGTGTTCAATAAATGTCTGATAAGTGAATGAATATTGAAGAAAATCTTTATATCACTAGTACAAATAAGTCCAGCTTTCAATAGTTAAGTCTCCTGACTGAAGGCCATTGAGATTATTATGAATTAAAAGCAGGCAAACTACAAAATCTGACTTACCCACATTAGAGGTTAATTGTGTCTTAAAGGTTTATTTTGTTTTGTTTTGTTTTTCTTTTATAGAGATGTAACTTTGGGGACTATTTAATCTACCATATCTGGAAAAACAACAAACAACAGCAACAACACAACACCTGCTTCCTCTCTGGTAGCAAAATGGAGAGGTTAGAAATAGATGTTCTGTTATCAAATTGCCCAAGATCAAAAGCCTGCCCTTCTGTTTACGAGCTGTGTGGAGGTCGGCAAGTTAACAATACAAAACTTCAATTTCATTCATAAGCTTCATTTGTACAATGTAGCCAATAATATAATCTGTATCACAGAGATGTTATGATTTCAACATTTAAAAATAATTGCTCAGTATATAGATCAGGGAACACACTGAACATTACCGAAGAACTCGGTAATTCTTAGCTGTTATTACTTTAGTATCATGAGTTGGCTTTTTTATCTTTCAAGGTTCAAGGGACTCCTCCATCCACTTTAATTTCTCTCTATCCTTATAGATATAGTACATTTTATTAGAAAAGGTGTTTGGATACTTAGAATTTTTTCAGCATCTTGAATTTCTTTGTGTTTATTTCATGAGTATAAGTCTTGTTTCCCAGTGTCCTTTCACTTTGATAGGCAACAATGGGATATTTTTTTTCAGAGGGGTTCATGGCAGCAACTTCACCAAGAAAGGGTAAGGGCTGGGTAGGGCAAGGTGGTTATTGACATTGCCCGAAAGTAGAAAGCTAGAGGCTGAACATCAGCTTTATTCTAAGGAGCACCAAGGTCCATAGCTGTGTAAGACATACTGATCATCTTCCAAAGGGCAAGAAAAATGAAAGACAAAGTGAATCAGATAGAAATGTGAATACACTTTGGAAGAGAGCAGGGATAAATAGCAAAAGAATCCCCCAAATCAGAGAATTCAAATTATTTACCAGTTGGAGAGACCAAGACTCACCCTCATGGGCACTGGCCATTGTTCTTGGACAGATAAACTCATTTTAGTTACAAGATAAAAGACAACATGCAAATTGATTATAAATTGCTTCAGGTAGGAGGAGAACTAAGATGGTGGCTAGCTGAGACAGGGCAAAAAAATGCCTCCGTGAAAAACACTAGCTAAAAACCAGAAAGTGACCTATAATACCGGTTACAGCGATGCACCAACTGGATGAGGGCTCCTAGCTCCAGAGGGGCTGTACACTTGGTGAAACCGGGAGTCGGCATTCTGAAACGAGTAAGCTGGCTGGAAGACCCGCAGCCACGCGGCGGGCTGGGGAAGCCAGGGTTCAGCGTATGGAGACCAGCTGGCTGTTTAAAAAAAAAAAAAAAAAAAAGGAGCGGCTCCAGTAGCAATTGTGGGAACCATGCAGAAAAACACAGCAAGAGGGGGCTGGGCTGGCCTCTTGCTGTCTGGCCAGGAAGATAGCCCGCAGCAGATACCCTTGGGTTCGGGGGAATGGAGGGGAGAGCCGGAAGCAGAAAGAAACCCTGCGGCTAGCAGCTAGCCCCCAGAGGGCTGGATAAACTCCTGCCTGGGGCCGTGCCCACAGCCCAAATCCCCGCCAGCTGTCCCAGAGCTGGGAAGGAGGAACGGTGCGAGGAGGAGGGGGCTGAGATGCCCCGCTCGGCCATTTTTGCTTCGGGCTGGGAGTGCACCGCCGCATGGCCCAGTGGCCCGGGGCTTCCCTTGTGGGACGGCGTGCACTGGCGATGTAGCACAGCCTTCCCTTGGCTGAGCTACTGGAGAAGCACGGCTGGGAGGGGGGATCCACTCGGAGAACCCAGGGATGCTATGCCAAGTCTGGTGGTTTATGGATCAGCGAGAGTGAGAGGCTGGGGCTGAACTGAAATAAAGACTTAGACTTGTGCGGCAGCCTTGAATCTCCGGGATCCTGGGGGATTTGAACATTAGAACTGCCCTTCCTCCCTGGCTACCTGTACACACGCCCCACATTCAGGGCAGACAGCTCCAGCAACACACCCAAACTGAGTTCTCCAACTGAACCCACAAGAATCATTTCCCCACACAAAGCGGAAAAAAGGTTGAGAACTGACTCGAGGGATATAGGTGACTCACAGGTGCCATCTGCTGGTTAGTTAGAGAAAGTGTACATCACCAAACTGTGTTCCTGAAAAATTAGATCGATATCCCTTTTCCTTTACAACTTGAAAGAGCCCTATCAAGCAAAACAAATGCCAAGAGGCCAAAAACAACAGAAAATCTTAATGCACATGATAAAACCAGAAGATATGGAGAATCCAACTCCAAACACACAAACCAAAATATCGGAAGATACAGTATACCTCGCAAAGTTAATCAAAGATCTACAATCGAGGAACAAAAACATGGCAAAGGATTTAAAGGACATCAAGAAGACCATGGCCCAGGATATAAGCTACATAAAGAAGACCCTAGAAGGGCATAAAGAAGACATAGCAAGAGTAAATAAAAAAATAGAAGATCTTATGGAAATAAAAGAAACTGTTGGCCAAATTAAAAAGACTCTGGATATTCACAATACAAGACTAGAGGAAGCCAAACAACATCTCAGTGTCCTAGAAGCCCACAGAACAGAAAATGAAAGAACAAAAGAAAGAATGGAGAAAAAAATAAAAAAAATCGAAATGGATCTCAGGGAAATGATAGATAAAATAAAATGTACAAACTTAAGAGTCATTGGTGTCCCAGAAGGGGAAGAGAAGGGTAAAGGTCTAGAAAGAGTATTCAAAGAAATTGTTGGGGAAAACCTCCCCAACCTTCTACACAATATAAATACACAAAGCATAAATGCCCAGCGAACTCCAAATAGAATAAATCCAAATAAACCCACTCCAAGACATATTCTGATCAGACTCTCAAATACTGAAGAGAAAGAGCAAGTTCTGAAAGCAGCAAGAGAAGAGCAATTCACCACATATGAAGGAAACAACGTAAGATTAAGTAGTGACTACTCAGCAGCAACCATGGAGGCGAGAAGGCAGTGGCATGACATATTTAAAACTCTGAGAGAGAAAAATTTCCAACCAAGAATACTTTATCCAGCAAAACTCTCCTTCAAATTTTAGGGAGAGCTTAAGTTTTTCACAGACAAACAAATGCTGAGAGACTTTGCTGATGAAAGACCTGCCCTACTTCAGATTCTGAGGGGAGCCCTGCTGGAGGAGAGACAGGGAAAGGAGAAAGAGATAAAGAGAATTTTTAACAGACATATATAGTACCTTACATCCCAAATCGCCAGGACACTCACTTTTCTCTAGTGATCACAGATCTTTCTCCAGAAGGGACCATAAGCTGGGTCATAAAACAAGCCTCAAGAAATTAAAAAAAAAAAAAAAACATTGAATATACTCAAAGCACATTCTCCAACCACAATGGAATACAAATAGAAGTCAATAATTTTTGAACTGTAATTCCACTAGTTACTTCCTACATGATATAAAATACACAAACTCTAAGGACAAATCAGTGGTTTTGAACTCAGTGTAAACTATGTAATTTTAGACAACTATATAAAGGTGGGGGAATGAAGGAGTACAGGAACATAGTTTATGTGTCCTATTGAAGTGAAGGTGGTATCAAAGAAAAACAAGATTGATATGGATTTAAGAGGTTAATTTTAAGCCCCACAGTAAACACAAAGAAATTATCAGAGAATATAACCATAGAGATGAAAAGTAGAGTTTGGGTTAAGAGAAATGGGGGAAGGGGCAATGGGGAGTTAAGAAATGAGTGTAGGGTTGCCGTTTGAGGTGAAGGGAAATTTCTAGTAATGGATGGTGGGAAAAAGCATTACAACATTCTAAACGTGATTAATCCCACTAATGAAAGGCTAGGGAGGGAGTGGAATGGGAAGATTTAGGCTGTATATATGTTTCCACAACTGAAAAAAAAAAAAAAAATAAGTCAGTCTAACTAGATGACAATTGAATACTAAGGATGAACTTGGATGGGACAGGAGGATAGGTGGCTCAAAGGGACACAGTTGAGACATAAGGAAAAGGAAATACAGAATGTAAGCTTTTTATCATTGTTGAATCTATTGTACTTCTTAGCTGTACTTAATGGGATTGCATGAAAGAATGTTCTTGTTCATGGGAAGTGTATAAGTGAATTATAGTGAATGCTCAAGGATGTGTGCAGCTAACTCTCATATGTTCAGACGACAGAGCAACAGATGATGGATGATAAGGAGGGAGGGAGGAGGGAGGGAAAGAAATAGCAATGTGGCAGCAAGTTAAAGTTTGTGGGTTGAGCTACCGGGGGAGGGGGGTCAGGGTATGATGGAATTCTGTGTACGGGGCTAGTATTGTTTTTGCAACTGTTCATATAACTTTGAATTTATTTCAAAATAAAAAAAATTGCTTCAGGTATAAGTCTGTCTACTATACATCTTATAAATCCTTCTTCAGGTTACCTATTTTACTTGCAGCAAATTGAGGGATTTTAAGAAATGCTCAATGAATTCAACTACGTCAAAGGGTTCAACATCTCCTTATAGACAGTTTTTCAGGTTTTGCATCTTTTCCACAAAAGCAAGCACAATTTTCTAGTGTAGTATAGATTGATGCATAAAAGAACTATGGTTGCAGGTAGATGTGGCTGACATTAGTTCTGTCTCTGACACTGTGGGGATCCTGCCTCTGCCATTATAGGGTTTATGATCATTCAATCAGCAAATTCTACAAGCCTACCTAAGCTGTGCTAAACATCTAATTTTTCCCCAGCTATATGTTTGTGGAATGATCCTGATGGATTCCCTATGTTAAGAGGAAATATATTTAAGTAGATATTTCATCTGAGATTTCATGAACTTTACATTAGTTCCATGAATTTGTAGTTGAGAGTTAAGAGTTGAGAAATGATTATAGTTACTGAATTTTTATATAGATGCTTGGACGTTCTAGTATATTACAGAATAGCCAAAAGTAAATATCTGAAACTACTGGAACTCACTGAACTGTAACCTAGATGCCTTGATCTTTGATAATGATGCTTTATTGTATAACTAAATAATCTTTACCTTCGGACTATGGAGCCTCAGGATAACTTGTGACTGGCCCTGTTGTACTCGCTTATCTTGTTTTATAACTTTGAAGTCTTGTGATAATGAAGACAGTCCCTTAATGTTTATTAATGAAGGAACTTGCACCAGCTCAGAACTTAACTACCTCAATTCCTAAGCTATCTTATTAGACAAAGCTAGATGTAACCAATTGGCCTGCCTTACCCGCACGGTAGCTTAAACCTTAACTTACAAGTGACCTATACCTCAGTACAATACTAAAATTCACACCCATCATCATGATAAGTCCACCATTTTCTTATATGCTTTCTGTGACTATGCATATAATCAAATTGCATATGCTCAATTATTAGACTATCTCTAACTTTGTTATCCAAGCTATTATACTCATTAACCTAAACCTGCCTGTCTTTGAATTCTATAAAACTCTCAGAGTTACTGCAGTTTGGAGAGACAGATCTAAGGCTCATAGGCCTTCTGTCCTCCTTTCTATGTGCTTTGTGATAAAACTCTTTCTCCCTTTGAAACCCTAGTGTCATAGATTGGTTGTTAGGCATATTAGGCAGAGAATCCCTGCCTTGAGCAGCATCACCTTCTAAAGATGTTCCATTGTTCCCCAAACCTATCTTTACCTAATCATTGAAGTCTGTTTTTAGCAAAATAGAAACCCATTCTCGTGATATTATCAAAATCCCCTATTTTCTTGAGATTCTGTAACAACCACCCCTAGGGTCAAATTCCACCTTTTAATGTCTTGGTTATCATCTGTGTATTTCCTCCAGCCAAGAATATTCCCTTTCTACTTTCCTACTTTCTGTTATCTTCTATTGCCCATACAATACATCTTTTTTTTTCACATGAAATATTATATTACTATAGGATTATCTATTTTAAAACAACACACTCTCTCTGCAGTCATTCTCATCCCTATTTTGAATCAATATTGTGAGTTCTGTACTAAAACAGGAGCTAGAATTCACTGAGGGTTTACTCAGGGTTAGATATATGTTAGGTACTTTTCATGTATTACACCATTTACTTTTCACCAAAACCCTACGAAGGAGGAACTATTATACAATCATTTTACCGAAAAGAAAGCCGAGGCTTTGAGAGGTTTGTCCAAGGTCAGAAATTTAAGAAGGCAGAGCTGGGAACTGAACCGAAGTTAACTACTACATTATACTTCTATTGTAAAGAACAAAATCAAGTGTCCAAGTGACAGTATTCTTTCATGATAATCATGTTCAAGATCAGAGGGAGAACCAGGAAACTATGACATTAACTTAATATTTATTTAGATTCCCATGAACATCAGGAACGAATTTCATTCTGACTATTCTTATATAGCAGTGACTTTCTACCTCTCTTTTCCTGTGGTTAAAAACCTTCAAAGAGCTATGTGCTTATTCAGGGAGTTGAGAGAGGTAGTGTTAGATCATGCTGCCCTTCTGCAGTCAGACAAAAATTCAGGAGTTACTTTCTGAAAGCCATAGGGGAAGTTTCAGAGAGGAGCTCTGCTCAGAAAGCCCTTGATAACTGTAGAAGAAGAAAGTTCTATGGGTGGGAGGAGAGAAGAGCCTGGATGGTATCTGAAGACCACCTGGGGACCCTGCAAGAGCCCCAGGATGTGAGGAACTGGCAGGTGGTTCTTGGGTGTTGGCCCTCCCTCACCTCCCCAATTCCCACTGCCCCCACCATTGGGGTTAAGCTTCCAAATTATCATGTGTTTATCTGATCTTCATACTTCGCACACACCATATTATAATTGCTGGTGTATTTGTTGGATTCCCTTGCTAGACTGTAATGCTCACTATGTGTCAGATATGTTCTAAAGTGTTTTAATTTGTTAATGCATTTAATTCCTACAACCCTTAGAATAATTAAAATTATTATTCCTAGTTCATATTTACAAGCGGGGTACACAACTTTCTCAACTCCATACAGGTAGCGAGGGGAGAACCCCATTCAAACCCAGGTATTTGGACTCCCTAAACTGCTTCATCTTATGGCAAATATGTGCATTATAGCTTGTCCTGCTTATCAGTAAGGAAAATATGCCTTGATCCACAATTTATATGTGTATGTGAATGTACATATGTGTGTATGTATATATATATATAGATATGTGTAATATTTATATATCTCATAGTCTAATAAAGTCTAAACTCATTCCTCATCTGAATATACTTATTTTGTAAATAAAGTGTTCTTAAGCCATCACTTGATAATCCCTCTCAAATAAAATAAAACTAGTGCCTCAACCCAATCAACATAACAGCAGCATTAATTTGTTGAGCACTCTCTACAGTGTACACATTGAACTCAAACTTTCCATGAACTACTTCCTTTAATCCTCCCAGCCTACTGTGGTAGATACTATTTTTCCAGTTTTGCTGTTGAGGAGGCAAAATGACTCAGATAGGTTAAATTATCAAATTCATACCTTTATAAGGTGACAGAGTCAGCTTCATAAACACTGTACTCCACTGCCTCAAGCCTCAATTAACAATTATTTTCAGCTTACATCCTTTATGAAGTTTATCTTGAGTCTTTGATTAAGTACCTATAAAATTCCTGCTAGATCCAAGTATAAGCTTCTGTCCTTTTCTATAGGTTGTTTCATCTTCCAGATTTATCCTGATTCCTGGGAATAACCCTGACCTAAACTGATAAACAGCTAGATGTTCTGTCATTTGTCTGACCTTACCAAGAATGTGTCTTTGGTTATTCCCTGTCTCTTGAAATTGGTCTCATGTTCCTGTGTGATAAACTGATCTTTTCCAGCACACCATCATCGTTTGAACTGGAGGTAAAGATGGTACAATTGGGAAAAGAAGATTATCCTTGGATGATTAAACTACAAATCAGCACCTTATAGATGAGATCAAAGTTGCCTTAAAATATAATGGTTCTTTTTGCAAAGCCCTCTTAAAATATATGGACTATAGTCAAAAGTTCATCAATTGTAACAAAGGTACTATACTAATGCTAAGTGTCAATAATAGGGGGTATAAAGGTAGGGGATTTTTCATTTTGGAGCAATGAGGATGTTTCCAAAATTACTGTGGTGATGAATGCACAACTCTGTAATTATACTGAGAGACAATGATTGTACACTTTGTATGGTTTGTATGGTGTATGAATAAAAGTGTTTTATATATATATATATATATATATATATATATATATATATATATATATATATATATATATATATGTATTTAGGCTCCAAGGCCAGGAATGTTTACCTGTGACCACCTCAAATCTCAATCTTTTAATTCAGTGTCCGTCAAAAAATGGCTTGGTTAATAATGGAACACGGAAAGAGCAAAAAGGCAAAGACAAATGCCGATCACATCTTTTTAAGCAGTGCCCTGGGAGAAGGCATCCTGATAACAGACTCAACCTGTATGTTCTGGGTAACACGTAGGTATTTAGATAAATGCATCAGTCTGTACTATTTGGGTATTGTTGAATATTCAAATAATAATGAATTCAAATTCACCCTGTTTTTAATGTTACTCAAAGTTTGACCATAATTTGACTTTAATGTAATGTTCCACAAGGAGAGAATATTGACCAGGAGATGTGAGTATCGGATTCCTCTGGCAATTATCTATCTCACTGCAAATGAATACTTAGCCACTCTTGTTCCGAATATCATTTCATGGGAGTTGTGTTAATGCAACTCAGCATTCAGATCTAATCAAGTCTGGGATACACCTGACAAGATCAAGTTTCTGAGCCTGGGGAGCTGAGGGTCAGATATGAGGCGTCAGAGAAGCCAGTCTACAGGTCTTTGCTGGTGACATCCTGACCTCATTTTCCTTTGGATACCTTCAACAACATCTTGTTGTGCTCTTGGACTTTTTTAGAAGGGAAAAGAATAATCTGCCAGAGAAGCCTCACTTAATGGAGACATATATTTGGTCTCAGTTTCGACAAGCTGCAGCTTGGTGCATAATGAGACATAAGCCGTAAATAAACACTCTCAAAGTTTGTGCAAGATCATATTAAGACAGATGTCATAGCTTGTAATTACAATATACTGCATATTACTGAAACTCTTCATAAAATCTAATAAGATTCTAATTTATAAGGAAAGCAGCATAGGGAAGCTTGTAGCAACATAATTGGATGACACCTTGTGCCCAGAGGGCAAAAGAAGCTAAAAAGCCTAACTGGTATTTGTGTTCCTAAAAGGCAAGGATTCAGGAAGATGTTTAAAATCCAATAAGTCCAGTTTTGATTGCATTGTCCTTTGAAAATAAGAATGCAGATTTTTGAACAAAAGGTTCCAGAAAGGGTAATTAAAAAGTCCCCACCACCCAAATCTTACTGAATAAGATCATTCAAAAGGTGAAGCTGTTCTGTGATGGAAATGAGAAGCAGAAGCAAGCTAAAGGGATAACCCAGGTTTCTAACGATGTGCTTGAACTCCCCTAAGAGTCTCCTTATTTTAGAGGTGGAACCAAGAACTGGGAAGAGTTCACTTTGATTTAAGGCAGATGTAAACAGAGATCTTGAAGAAGCAAAGAAACTTAATGAGTCCTGTGTTTCATCTTCTGTACCTTTTTCATAAATACAGAACACAAAATTCTTCATGGAAATAAATGATAGTCACATGTGGGGTCAAGGAGGGACCCAGTGACAACCTCCTCTAACTTAGAGAACTTCACAGAGTGACTATTAACAAAGCTACTAGCAGGATGAAGCTGGCATATGTGACTGTGATGATGACTGAATTATTAATAAGCCTTAGAAACAGCTCAGTTACATAGAGGGTGTCTTCAGTCTTCATTTATAAGCAAAGAGGTCGAGGGAAAGTCCTAGACTTTTAGTGCAGCACATCTCCACCTTTCTTTAGGTCACAGGCTATTAAAAGCTTGTTGGTAAATTTACTGAAGAAACTACCAGTTCCATTTCTTACATATGTGACTAAGAGCAGAGACTCAAAATTTGCTTTTTAACTCCACCACTTACTAGCTATATGACCTTGGGCAAGTTAATTAACTCCTCTAAACCTCAGTTACCTCAACTATTAAATTGGGATAAAAAACATTTACCTCATAGGGCTGTCATGAGAATTAAATAAGATTAAGTTTCTAAAGCTTTCAATACATTACTGTTAATCTTTCCTAGAGCCACATATTCATGATAAGTTTATTTAATCTTTCAACAAGAAATCTAAACATTATAGATCACAATGTCCTTCTTATATTACACATCCCATGTATAATTTGTATGGCGTATATAGAGCATACTGTAATTTTCATATTCATATGTAACTTATTAGATAACAATGTAAAAAAGCAAGATAGGGCCAAGCACAAGATCTCAATAAATAGTTGTTTTCTTTTTTTCCCATTAGCTACCATAAGTCCCTAAGGTGGATGAAAATCTAGGACGAGATTAATGATCATTCTTCCCTTGTCATGATTTATAAGTGTTATTATATTTTGGATAAACAAACTTGAAAAGAGATTTCATTTATTAGAACTGGGCACATGTCAAGATTATCTTTAGCCTGGTTAAGTCTTCCTAACGGTTCAGAAAAGACTTTTGGGACAATGAAGCATAAACAGGTGTATCAGAAAGTTAATCTTCCTTCCTGTTCCCTCCCCTTAATGGCCAAGACAACGCCCAGCCAAATGGAATTGGTATTTGGAATAGAATGTGTCCCAGCATCTTCGCTCTCACTTGAATATTAATATGAAATGATTAATGAACCTGTTGTTCAACATGTTAAATTACATAACAATGAAGAGATTAAGTATGCCTTTCCTATCATAGAGTGCTGCATTTTAAGTCCTAACATGTAAAGTAGACCATTAGTTTTCAGTCAGACTTTGTAATAGATTTATTTATGAATTTATCTCACCTCTTCTGCAGCAAATCATGCAGCAAATACTTATTTCTTCATTCTATTTAAAGAATTGAAAGCTTGTTCCACAAGTAAATAATGTGGATCTCTGACCCTGAGTTTTTTACGTAACTGTCATTTTCAGACCAATTAGGATGGATAAGTAAGATATTCAGGACTTAATACCTCATCCTACTTAAGAGATTCCCAGTGAAACTGCAGTATCTAAAGGTGTGAAAAACCTAAGGCTCCTCAATATGAAAATATAATTTATAATCATAGCACATCTTTAATAGCATCTGTCACGTTCCCACAGTATCAGATATTCAGTAACTTTCACTTACAATTAGAATAGATGAAAAAAAAATATCTATCCCCTCTCCTCAGTCTAGGATGAATCGCTATCCTTTATATACTTTCCCAGGTTTCATTAGACCATATTATTTCTCAGGAAGACCAATTGTTTTCCAAGGGGAGACCATGAGAATTATTTGATGAAGATTGAGGCAGGAAGTTACCTATAGAAAAATGAATCTATAGATCTGTCATTTATTTTGCAACTGATGTGAACACTCTATTAGGTGTGTTAGATGCTCCTCAATGTACGGAAAGAAAGGAATGCGTAAAAAGACTAATAAATAAGCTAATAGACTGTGTGCATGGTGTGTGTGTGAGAGAGAGGAGGGGGGGAGGGGAGGGAAAGGAAGAGGAGAGGGAGAGAGAGAGAGGGAAAGAGGATAGGAGGATTTGAGACAATGGTAACCTTGTTTTGGAAATTTTTAAATGCATCTCCAAGTCATGAATTTTAAATTAAGAACTACAAATTCGCCACTCAAGATTGTTATTAAAAACAAGTAAAATAAGGCTTTTTGGTGCAATTTAATTATCCATTTACTTAACAAGCTCCATGAGGCACATATCTTCACAAAACAAAATATTGTTATAATTTCTACCTTATCTAAATTAGAAGAGATATCAGGGAAAGCTAGCTTAAATGTACTCTCATACCACTTGTCTAGCTAGCGCCCAAGCCAAATTCCAGTTTTTAATAAATGAGACTTTCATAGTCTCCTAGGAAATGGATCATTATGAGGCTAGACAACTTCACAATGTATCTCTCCAAATTTAACTTGAGTAAATTTCTTTGGGATTTTTCTGAGAATTCTTTCTTGTTTTGTCACCCTTATGCCAATCTTCAGAATTTGGCCTTTGGCATGCTGAAAGTATAATATGGACAGGATATGTCCACTCAAGTCCTAAGCTTTAGTTAAGCCATTTTACTTTGGAAGCCCGTTGGATACACAAAGATGAATAGTTGTTTATTTATGAGTTAGCTAGATGCTAACAGTGATTCATCCGTTACTTCTCTATTCTTATTGTACAAATAAGTAACTCCTTTGAGAAGAACTGTGGAGGAGAGGCTGGCTTTGTGGTGGTGTCAGCACCCTGTGGCTCTCTCTCCCTCACATTTAGGTAGCCTAGCAACAAGCTGGATCAGTAGGAAGGGCTTCAAGGTCCTTGGCTGACACTGCACTGGCAAACACCCTGCCCTTAGGTCTACACCCTGGATGGGCCTCTTGCCAACAAAGTGTTCCACAGCCCAAAGAGCCCTTGCTGTTGCATGGCTGACTGGTCGTGTGAGCCCTGACTCCCTAAGTTCTCTATCAATAAATAAAGCAGAACACCGGTGGGGTTCCTCCTCTGGGAATGCAATCAATGGTGTGACTAGCTGTGAGGAATTCAAGCCTACTTCTCTGCAGGCTAAGAGGTTGTGGGATTCTATGCATTTTCATCATATCTTTCCAGTTTTGCTCTATTTGCTTTTGTTTTATGCCTTCACTGTGACTTGCTAATGATGTCATCTCTACCCTCAGTCTTGATACTTGTAAGGTTGGTAAGGGAGGCAATGCGGTTCGCTGAGTCATCACTGTAATCCTTGTGCTAGAACAGTGTCTGGATAAGCACTCAACAGCTGTTCATCCGTCAATGTGTTCACTGCAAATGTGGCATTTTGTCACATTCATAAAAGTAAACCCATGCTACAAAAGAGTGAGAAATGTAGATTTATGGGATTCCATGGGAAAATGAGAGCTTATATCACATATAATACAACAAACAATTTAATACAATCTCTATGACATCTTTCTTCTTCCTCTGTGTTTCTCTTTTACCATTGGCTCTTCCTTGCTTTTTACGTTTTTTTATTCCTAAGAAGTATCTCTCAGACCCTCTATTGTCCTAGCATTTTAGCTCTGGCATCAAATTGCATATCCTCAGAACAAAATAAAAACCCTTCAGTTAACTGAAGCAACATTCCTTAGAAGGCAGACTAGAACCAACAACATGGCACAGACATGTCTTTGAAGCTTTCAGCCCCTGCCCCAAGCAGCTTATTAAATTATTTACCTACATCTTTCCCTGAGTGTACAAGGTGCTGGGACAGGTAAGGGGGAAGGCATAGGAGAGGGGATAGTAATGTTGAAAAATATATTGTTTTCCTTTTCATTACAAATAAATAAATGGAAAGGTAAATATGGTGTCCTTAACCAAAGCCACAGCCCTCCAGTGTCTAAAGGGTAGTTGACCTTCAAGTCAATTTTTTCCCTATCTCAAATAATACCGTCTCTATTAGTTGGGATAAATTCAAGGTGTCAGAACCACCATGATTACTATGGGAAAAAATGGATTTATTTTAGTAATTAGATATTACACAATTTGGGGAGGAGCTGGGGAAGTAAAATCTGGAAAAGAGAGAATTAAAGTATCAGAGCAAAGCTATTAAACAAACCCTGATGCTAGAGAACAAATCAGAGTTTGCAGGGAAAACACATGCATTAGGACCATGGAGAAAAGTCTTTGGTACTTTGCAGCTACTTCTATGAGTTTGCAGTGATGTGTCTAATGCTGGAACTGAGATTGATCAGCACGGATGGCAGCTGGGAAAAAGAGCTGACAGTAGAGAAAGGAAGAGTGAAGATAAACTGCAACCCACAAATACCTGTATGTCTCTCTATCTCACCACTAACTAATGGGGATCTTCAGGACCTAATGGCTGCTGCTTCACTTCCCCTCCCCAATCTCACACTTTACCTTGACCAACTCTAACCTCAGCAAAAAAAAGAAACTATAAAGGAAAGGGATGCTCAGAGATGTAGTTCCCAGCATAAACAAGTTGACAGTAGAATACCCAAGCATACTGGCTTCCCTATCCCTTGCCATTTAGCAGGGAAGCTACTCAATTATTTTATATTAAGTAGAGAGCTGTTAAACAAAGCATGAAATACGTATTTCCAGGGGACACAAAGAGCAGCTAGTGCGGTAGGTTGAGTTATGTACCCCCAAATTAAACATGTTCTTAATCTTAATCTCAATCCTGTGGGTGTGAACCCATCGTAAATAGGACCTTTTTTAAGATTTTTTTTAGGTAAGATACAGCCAACAGAATCAGGATGGGCCTTAATCCTATTACTGGAGGCCTTATAGAGAGAAAGTAATGGAGAGGAGCTACAGTCTCCCGGAGGAGAAAGGAGAGACTGTTTTCACCTGATGGGAAAGCCAAGGAACCCTGGGATTGCTGTCAGGCAGAACACTACCAACATCCAGGAGGAAGCAAGCCTTCCAGCCTCTGAAACCAATAAATTCCTTTAAGCCAATTAAGTTCCTGTTGCTAAGCCAACCTATTGTGTGGTATTTGTCACAGCAGCCAGGAAACTAAAATGCATCACTAACCCAGAAACTTAAGGCAGATGTGATCATTTTGAAATGCTTATTAGATGCCTGTGTGCACACACATATGCACATGTACACAATCTTTATTAGCAAATCTACTTACAAAGTATCCAGCATAGAGTCTTTAGAACAGATGAGTTACCTAATTTTTGTTCATTGAGTAACTGAAGGGAACCAATGTGATAAATGTACAAAATAAAAGAGGGATTTTTTTTTTTTTTTTTTTTTTGTCCTAAAATAAACACTCTCAACATATGCTACCAAATGTCCAGGCCAAAAGCAGACTGCCAAGTGAAAAATTTGTTTATTCCAAAGAGTAAATAAACTTCATGCATTGGAGGCTGACTTTTTCAAAATATCATTGCTTCTTCTACATTGCTCCTATTTAAATAATCTTCAGACTTCATCTCTTTTTTTTTACTTTCCCTTCTGCATGGCTGCTTTATAACTTTCACTTTTACATCTGACATGTTTTTCTCACCTGTCTTTTTCTCTCTTTCCCTCTTGCTTTATGTTTTTTACTTTTCTATCTGCTCCTCATGTTGCTTCTTTTTCCTTTTATCATTGCACAAAAACCAGAGAACCATTTTAATTGGAATGCTTGATTTCACAGAAGAGAAAATCAAAGTCCATCTGCCAAAAACTTTTCAGCATCTGGTTCCCACATGTGAGACTAGAGGCTTTTTCCTCTCTGCTAACATACATATTGCCAATACTGGATCACATTGTTCTCACATTGGGGGGATATAGCAAAATGCAATCCCAGCCATCTTATGGTGGAGAAAGAAATTCTTTTTATCTTACATGAGCAGTGAATTCTTAATCCTTTTCTATTTATTTTTTTCCAGTTGGACAGTTGTATGTGATAGCTTTCCAGATGGAGTTGCATCTGCAGGATTTTAAAAGTCTATTTTGTTTTACCTTTGTTCTCTTGGATTTTACAATCTATGTCTACTGCTACTCTCTCTAATGATATTATATTGAGAAGTGGAATTTGGAAATGAGTAATAAAATCTAGATTTCACTGTCTATGTTTTTGAGGGTATTTTGAGTAAAACATTCAAAGGTAGTTGGGTCCAGATGAAAACAGTGGTCAAATCTTTGGTTTTGAACTACATGCACATAAAACCATTTGAACTGATTGATTTTTTTTTTATTAACCGCTGTGTTTTTTTTTTGGGGGGGGGGCAGAGGTGAAGACATAAACTCTCTCTTTTCAGGATATCATACTTCCAAGTAAAGAACACCTATGTCCACACTTTTTTCTCCTAAGCGCTGTTATTAAACTTTCAGGATCTTTCAAACAAAACAAAACAACAGCAGCAACAAAATACAGATATCTAGTTCAAGTACCTTGTATTACTAAAAAATATATATGACCACAGAAAGGTGGTGATTAAGAAATTTGCCTGATATTACTTAGCTGTTTTTTGGGAGGGACTACAATAGCAAAACTAAGAGCCACAGAAAGCATATCTTGCATAGTGAGGTGTGTCAAACTTGCCAACCTGAAAAACTCAGCACAAGGCCACCCAGGGACTGGTCCCAGAGCTGGGTGAATAAATCTGCTCACTTCTTAATTCAAGCTTATCTGGCACATGTTTCCACAGGTGTTTGAGTTTAAATTGTGGTTAAATTTAGTTCAAAAGTCAATTTGTTTCAACTTATTCACTGAGTGTCTTTGATACATACGAGGAAAAATAACTTAATGCTATTATAATAATATATAATATATTTGTTGGTAAACCTAATTTTTTTTTTTTCATTGTTTGTTTTCTTTGGAAAGCATATGGTACATTTCAGTTAGTCTAGAGCCATATTCTTAACTTCTGGGTGAAAAGGACTTCCTAGTTTGGTGGGTCTTCATGGCATGGACTACTGACCCATAATATTCAAGGTTAGGTGCCCCTGTGATGTGGAGATAGATGGGATCACTTCTGTGAGGGCTGCAATACCTGCTGCTACAGAGACTCTCACGCCCTTCACCATGCGGTGAGTTGGCCCTGGGAAGAGAGAGCACTGACAAGGAGAGGATGCAGCCTGCCTGCTGTCTGGCTACAGTAGGAGCTTCGGTGAACTGTGATCCAGAATCTAAGGAGGTAATGGAGCGCCAAGTCAGGCACACTCTCTGGACCAGAGTACTTTGCTCTTGTACTAAAATATTTATACCAAAATTATGTATTGGTAGAATGCAGGTGGTATGTTGCAGAGGTTAAAAACATGGGTTTTTAATTCAGAGAGACCTGGATTTGACCCTTAGCTCTTAGAATAGAAAAAGGAAGGAAGGAAGGGAGGGAGGGGAAAAGCAAGGTAAAGATTTGCTTATATAAGCATACGCTATCACAGGTAGAATTTTAAAGGAAAATATTGCTTGCCCTTGGGGGGAAAATCCAGTGGCTCTGGGACAGGACTTTATTAGATGCCTTCTGATGCACTTTGAATTTCGTATCAGAAGACTGCATTACAGAAAAAATGCATGAACAATATAGAAGAATACAGACATAATCTAAAGTAAAAAGAAGATAATATTCATTGATTTCCTCACTAAATAATGAAGCCTAGCATCAAGTTTTGTTATGTAGCCAAAGTCAAAGCTTGAAAATTTCATTTGTAATGCTGAATTTCAGGTCTTTTAATTAAAAAATAGTTGTCAAGATGTTAAGAAATGTATATCAATAAGGACAGACATATTCTCATATAAAAATACAAATACAAATTATACAATAAATCATATAACAATACTTTTTTAAAATGAAAAAATACAAATTATTAAAATAAAATCCTAGCTCAACTACCAATCACCCTGTGACCTTGGAAAAGTCATTTTTATTCTGTAATCCTCAATATTCTCATGTAAAATTGAGGCAAATAGTATTTATTTCATTGAGTTTTTGTAAACATAAAAAATATAATAATATATGTGTAGCTTCTAGAGCAACACATGGCACATGGACAGTGTCCAGTAAGTTTTACTTGTAGTGGTGTTATATTTAATAGTATAGTTCCATGTTAGAGCAGGGAGAGTGGCCAAGAAAGAGATGGTCACAGAGTAATGCAATCACATTTAACATTGAAGAAATGAAAACCTAGAGAATTTGCAAATGATCAAGTCCTGAAGTACATTCCTGTAAGTGCTGGGAAAAGAACACAGGCTTACAAACAACCAACTTAAAGTGCTTTCTAATGAGTCAATAGACCCTTGCATCTTAAAGTGTGGTTCAAGGACCAGCAGAAAAGGCATCACCTGGGAGCTTATTAGAAATGCAGAATCATGGCCCCACCCCAGACAATGAAACCAGAAAGTGCATTTTAACAAGATCCCCAGGTGATCCATATGCCTTTTAATGTTCTAGAAGCCTTGGTATAAACTAACCTGAAATTGAGGTAACTAATGGCAAAAATTAGGCAAACATTGGGGATTTGGTTAAAAATCAATCTTATGTCAAAATAGCTGTCTGAGAAGTGAAAAATGCCCACAATCACTTGTGAGGCAGATATCTTAGGTGGATGAATGGATGGATGAAGAGAGACACAATAGACAAAAGAAAGCCACAGTGAGATGTGTAGCTATATATTGGTGTGTTCTGCAGGAAACTGATTTTAAAGGATGCAAGTTCTATTTCAAATCAAATGTAAGACATATTGATATCCCTAAATCAAACAACAGGTTTGATGATTCCTTCTCTTGCATAATCTGTTGAAACACACTGGTTGTCAGAATATACATTTAAATACACTTTCAGTTAAGTAAAATGTGAAATCTGTGAAAAATTATGCTGCAGTCATGTGCATTTAATAACCTATCGACTCACTAAATAACATTTCTCAAACAGTTGTAATGACATTGTGTAAACACAAATGGAATCATCAGATGTTAATCCTGTTGAGATTTTAACAAACAGGATGGGCTATGCAGATAGAGTCTATGTAAGGATTTGGAGTCACATAAACTACATATAAATACTCAACTCACAACTGTAAAACTCATGAAATCATCTGGTCATTTGCAGGATATTGATAGTTTGTGCATGTTTCAATTCCTGCTCTAAGTGAAACATGAAGAATATTGCCATTGTTGCAAGGATCTTTTTAAAGAAAATGTTCAGCCTTTGATACAATTGATGTATATTTCATTAGTAATCTACTGGATGAGAAAAAGTGCAATCCAATTTCATTGATAGTTATGGTGAATAAATTCATTTAAATACAAAATGTTCTAGTTTATTTTAAAAAATAATAAAAATAAAGGAAAAGAAGATATAATAAAGAGTTTGCCTAAAATGTTTCACTGTATCTGAGATTTTCAGGGATGGGGAGTATGGTCGTTTGAAGTAATATGTACCCCAGGAAAAAAAAATGTGCTTAAAGTTAATCCATTATTGTGGGCGTGATGCCATTGTAAGTAGGACCATTTGATGAGGCTATTTCAGTTAAGGTGTGACCCACCTCATTCAGGATGGGTCTTAATCCTATTACTGTAGTCTTTTACAAATTGATGGACTTCAGTGGGTCCTTTAAACCCCTGAAATTTTGCAAACATGGGTTTGAAACCTGCTAAACCCCCAATGATCACTTTTTTCCCTTCTAGGGCATAATCAGAATTATATCATGCTGAAAGTCTTAGAGTCAGCCTCACTTTTAAAAATTATTATTATAATAGTATCTCATTAGCAGCTTAATGATTTTTTTCCATGTTTATGTCTATGTAACTACTAACCAGATAAAAATGCAAATCATTTCCAGCACCCCAGAAGGCTCTCTCAGATCCCTTACCAGACATCATTGTCCCCCAAAGGTAACAATTCTCCTGACCTCTATCACCATAGAGTAGTTTTGTCTGTTTTTGAACTTCATTTACATAGGATCGTGCCATATGAGTATTTATTTGGCTTCTTTAGCTCAATATGTCTTATTTTTAAGTGCAGTGAGTGGTTATCCTGACTCCAGACAAGTCATGTATCAAAATAGTGACTGCACAGGTGTTTGGAATTTTTATCACAAAAACAATTGACTTTTGAAGGGATCTGATACTATTATTTGGAAACAGCATGAAGATTAGCAAATTCCTGGATTTAAAGTAAAAAGTTGGATTTTTTTTCAGATACAAAACCCTTTAATTATACAAATTCACTTAAAAAGCATTTATCAGGTCTTTCCTGTGGATCAGGCATTGGAATGCATGACTGGATAGCTATCAATATGCATAGTTTCTTATCACAAATAGCTCCCAGCCTGCTGATATAGGGATGATTATAACAGAATGTTACAAGTGCTATAATGGAAGTCAGTGACCCAAAACAGAGACCCCTAACTCTCTAAAAGGGTCAGGGAGGAGATACTTGAATCATGTCCTAAAGACTGAATAAGATTAACTAGGATTTCATCATAGAGACTTGCTTGTAGGCAAGGAGTTAGACTAAAAGAAAGAATGCAATAAATACACAAATTTGGATAGAAAATAGTCATAGCATATTTGGGAGATGGCATGGGTGGAACGATAAGGGTTAAAAATTGAGGTTGCAAAGGTGAGGGTGTTTCAGAACATAAATCCCCATGTGCACCATGGCCAGGGGATTGTATTTTATATTTTACCCTATGGGCCATAGAGAGCCTTCCAAAAGTTTTTAAAAAGGGCAATGGCATGATCAGATTCGCTAAATAATAATAATAATAATAATAACAATTCTAGCAGCAATTTAGATAATAAATTGGAAATGGAGGAAAGGGGAGCAGGAGGCCCAGAAAGCAGACAAATGATGACATAAATGAGAGATAAGGAGGGTCGAGACTCCTGGTGCTGGTAGTGGGCATACAAAGGAGTAAAGGCATATGAGAGCCATCCCTTAAGGTTACACTGTAACCTGAAGACAGCACGAACTGGGACCATTTGTCTTCCCTGGGAAAGGTTACAGGCACAGTGCTCATTGTCTCAATAGAGGTACTTCCCAGCCATCCTTGAACCCCAGAGAGTTCACAGATGGCATCTAGGGGTCCCTGAGTCTCCAGGCAATGTACATACAGTTGTGGTACTCAGGACACATGACTTGGAGAGATGGAGAATTGTTCTTTTCTGAGTTGAGGTCCATGCCTACATCATTGTTGAAAGCCATTACATTAGAAAATCATTAATATAGTTTGAGTCAAAATATAGAATCATATGAATTACTACTAGGTAACTAAGCTCAATAGTTTTTCACCAAAAAAAAATTCTATATTTAAGAATGTGTAAATTATATTTTGTCACTATACCAATAAATTAAGTACCTTGAGGGAAGGAATTTTTACTTATTTTAATTTGAACCCCTAAAATCTAGCATGGTTGTTGGCACACAGTTGGTGTTCCACATCTTGTTGAGTGAATGAAATTAGTAACCCAACTATATGAACAAACATTTCATATAGAATGGAAATGTTAATACTTATATCATAGTGCTGCCGTGAGGGTAAAGTTAAATTATGGGTTTAATGTACTTGGTATTTCATGATGCAGAATAAGTATTCAGCACGTGGTAATTGTTAATTGTATTAGGCTTGTCCTATAATAACACACATAAACTCACATCTAACAATATCTGTGAAGAAATCATTAAACACTAAATAAGGATCAGGGTAATAATTTGCCGAACATTGACTTTAAAAAATGCTACAAATGATATGAGCCAAAATTGCTATCAGGAATAAGTGTTAGAAAGAAAAGTTTTTGATTACTTTTAATTAGCTTTTGATCTTTCCTTTACCAGCCTGTTATCCTCTCTGTAATAAAAAATAATGAGGGAAGAATGAGTCAAGGTACTAAATCAAAATGAAGCAGTTATATAAGGTTCTATCTAGAGAATTCATTCATATCACATAAATATTTCTGGTCCTAACTCATAAATGGTGTAAGTTCCTATCCTACAAAACAGTCTAAATAAAACAGTCTTTGAAGGTTTCCAAAGAAACTGGAAAGCATATGGGAAAAAAATACACTAACCTAATGTTGCTGGGTATAGTGCAGGTGAAAACAAAATATATATATACACACATATACTTAAGGATAAATGCAACAAACAGTAATATAACGTGTGTGGTGCATGAGTCCTCTGAAACTCTTCTTTTCTTAGGGAGAGGGGGCACCGTCTCCACAGCCCATGCTTCCTCCTTCTTGAACATGTTACGGTGCCTTTAGAGCAATGTGGACTCCACATTCTCCAGCCTGGAAGCAGAAACCAGGCAGGAGCAGCTTGAACATCCTCCACAAAATTGTTCCTCAATTATCTCTTGGCTATTGTTTACAGGAAATAATATTTACTTGTGTATTGATATCCACTTTTCTGTGTAACATGGATTTCTTTTAAGATTATAAGCAAGAAGTGACTTTAAGTAAAAGGAATTTATGAATCCTCCTCCACTTCCTACATATCAAAAGCCTGGCAGAAGGCAGCAAAGCAAAGAGAACAGAGACCCAGGGTGGCTTTTTTAAAGAGGCCATGGCTATGGCATCACTCAACCAAACAGAAATCAATCAATAAAGTCTTGGTAGTCTGAATAAACGTAGATGTGAAGAATCAAATTGAAGCCAGAGCCTTCACTCCCAGTATAGACTGGGTGTGGTGGTTAATTTCATGTGTCAACTTGGTTAGGTTATGGTGTCAAGTTGCATGGTCAAAAGTGGAATTTGGACTCAACTTCAGTATTGGCTCTTGCTGTAAATTCCAGCCAGCCAGCTTCCCCTAGGAAATGTGAACTAAGGACTTCAACATCACCTTTACCAGAGTTTTCAGCCTGTGGCCTGCCCTATGGAGTTCAGACTTGCCAACCCCCAAGGTCACATAAGCCAATTCCTTTTAATAAATCTCTTTTATAAACACATATAATCTCCTGTTGGTTTTGTTTTTTTTCTAGAAAACCCTGGCCCCTGACTTATACACGGGGCAACAAATAACATGTGCTCCAAGTGGTTTTTACTGACTCCAGTATCCTGTAACTACTATTTCAAAATGTCTTTGAGGTCATTTACAAGCAGGCATTTTTGCTCTACAAACTTTCTGACCTTGAAAGTCCTATTCCCTGAAACACAAACCTTCTCAATTTCCCTCAAATCAAACACGCCTCTGATAAGACAGACTTGGGCAGTCATGACACAATATTTAACACAGTAACTTCATCTTCTTCAACCTTACAATAAATTCATCTTCAATTAAAATAGTAGAAATACCTAGCTGACATTCCAAATTTTTGAGATTAAAATGCTGTGATGGCATAAAAGAAATTATATTTAGTGCCTCATCATCCTGTCTAGCTTCGTCTTGTTTCCTTTTTGAGGGAACATCCCAGATAGCTCTGTATCCAGCATATCCCAACTAGCAAGGCCTGCGTCTCCGCATAGTTTGGATGTTAAGAATAGCCTTAGCTTCTCCCAATGACCCCTTGTCCTTTTGCACATATAATTTACTAATAAGGCCTGTATCTCCATATGGCTTGGATGAATAAGAAATTGCCATCAGCTTCTCCAAATGGCCCTTGCTGTTTCTGCTTTTCATGCCATATAGCTTGAAACTTTCAATCCCCAATATCTTTGGGAGAGTCTACTCCTCCATTATGGATCACAACAAAGGCAAGAACCCAAAACCTACATGCATTCCTGTCCCTCTGCCCACCCCAGAAGCCTAGATTAGGAATTGCAGCGGTTCCCTCTGCTGCCCTCACTCACCCCTCCCCTTCCCAGGGCCTTCTATCTGACAGAGCTGTCTTCTCATGCACTCTCAGCTGGCTGGCTCTCTGTGTTTGTGCCTCATCGCCCAAAGAACTCACATATCACATCCAAAACAAATGCATGGAGTCTTTGATACATGTTTGTGTATTCTCGTTTTAAATCTTCACTGGTCTCTCACTATATATATCAATATGTAGATGTTCTATACCAGTTCATTTTTTAAAGAATCAGTATTGATGAATAAATGAATGGATCAATGAAAAATACCATGTGGCGGGTGCTACTATCCCCAGTTAAGAAATGGGATAGCTCAGCAATGTTAAATGATTGATCCACATTCTGATAGCTAAAATTGATACAACAGGATTTTCTGAATCTATTTTCCTATAGTTTATCCTATTCCATTTTGGAATTCTAGGTATTTTGAAAATCGCTAGGTGTCTCTTATTACATAGTGTTAGGTGCCACAGACATAGTCTGAATGATGTAACAGACAGCATTCTTTGTTAGGAAATTTCAGTATTTCACAGTTGATACTCATCTTGATCATATACACTTATGCTTTAGATTAGCAAACCCAATGAAAAATACAGTAACAATTCCTAGTAAATTAATAATTTTAAAATAGGAAGATAAAGCAAGAAAACAAAAATGTCTAAGGATTACAGCACTCATATATGTATAAATACAAGAAATATATCTTTAAAAATATCTTGTAGAACATTCTCTGCACATTTCTGTCCCTCATGTTTTATCATTTTGTCAATGTTTACATAGCGCCTTAACATGAAACTACATCTGGATTGTATATTCCTTCACTTTGATATGTGGACATCTTACCACATTCTTTGAGATGGATGTGTATCTGACAAACTCATCCAAACTGATAGATACTAAATTTTGTTATTGGATTCCTCTTAATCATCCACATAATCATTGCCATGATCCCCTTACATAGTACAGAATGAATATTTTACTTGAAAAATACTTTACTGGAATATTTCTTATTTTATGTTGCATTGAATATTAATTCTTCTCCATGCTCTCCTTACACACCACTTAGACGTTTGTTATACCTTCTCTATTATAACATCTATGTCCACTCTTCACTTGTCTTTACCTCTAGCTATTTTTCTCTTTGTGCTGCATTGTGGATAATTTATTCAAATTCATTTACAGGTCAACAATTCTGTGATCATAGGTGACTAATTTATTGTTTATCCTGTCTTTTAATTCCCTATTTTCAAATGATGTTACTATATTTTTAAGAGTTAATATATTCCCAAACCTGCCTGCTCTTATAAGGTGTTCTCTTCACACATCTGATTACCTTTTCTTATTTGATACTTTTACGATTTTGAAACATCCTTATCCCAGGTCCATTTAAGATTATTCCATTATTTATAATCCCTGGGACATAAATTCCCCCGTCTTTTGCATATGCTGACTCTTTCAGTTTTACTTATCTTCTCAAGGGGACTGTAATTTTTCTTAGAACTTTGGTCAGTACTAGTTTGTTCACTCTTTGAGTACCATGTATCTTGGATTGTGAACTTTTCCCTGTAGAAGAGTTTTTTTTTTTTAATTTTATTCCTTATTATGAATAATTTCAAACATATGGAAAAGTAGAGAAAATCATGTAATCAACACACATATACATTTCATGTAGAGTAGTTTTAAGTTTTCTTTTCAGGGTCACAAGTGTTTCATGAACCTTGGATCCATTTCTATGTTATTTTATTGGGTAGAGTATATCCAGACTTCATTCCCATGCATTGCACCAGATAAGGAGTTTCAGTTTTTCATGGGAAAGTTTTCTTCTCCACCAACAGTGGGGTACATAGCAATTTTTCTTGTCATCTTCTCTCTACTGGTTAGTCATATTCATCTAGGCTCTGGTTGGGGGTCCTGGACTATCCTTTGAAGGTCTCAAATTGTTTCCAACTATCCACCTCAGCTGGGTGCAAAGCCACATAGATTGATCCTTTGGGCTTTAATATTCTAGACATATAAACCAATTTTCAAGTCTGATACTTTCCTGTAACATAAATGGAATTAAGCACTTTGACAATGATTTTATCACAATGCCTACTGATTTCCTTTCTATTTTCTTTAAGTTTTTTGGATGTGTTTGTTTTAGTTGTTATTATTGTTGTTGTTGTGATTATTTAATAAAATTAATGGGTACATGTAAGTTCAGTTTTCCCTGTTGCCTGAACCATGGTTCAGTGTTCTTTCCCTATACTATAGCATTGGCCTACCATTTAGTTTGTGCATTTTAACAAGTTCATAAATGAGTGAATATTCTAGTAGACCTGTTAGTAGATAACTTTTATGCAGATATATTTTTATCAAGACTGTTAAAAACCACACCATTTAGATAAAGGAATAGTTGTTCATTCCACTTATTCAAAAGGCTTTCCCTGGATGCACTCACATAATCGCTAATCTTTTACAGATGACCTGCTTCTTTGCTTATTCATTCACTACCTCAGAGAAAAATACACATCTTTTCTATTCTGAAGAAACTTACAAACTACATGGCTATAGCCTAATGACCAAAAATAGCAGTTAGGGCACAAGGAGAAAAGGGATACTTTTATCTAGAGATGGAAGGTGCTTGAGGAAGTTAGAAATTATCCCTGAACTAGAACTTTAAGAAAATAAGCAGGAGTGGAGCAGGTCGGCAAGAGTTTAGAAGTGGGGAATAGAGAGAGGTGCATACTCCAGGTGGGAAAATGTGAAGGATCCTGCACCTATGCAGAGCTGTTAAAAATTGGTATAGCAGGTGCAGACTGAGGCAAGGGCCAGCAAGAGTTAAGGCACTGAAAGTAAGTAGGGACTATACCATACTAAGGTCTGGGAAGCAATGCAGGGTGGTATTGCTAAAGAAAGAATTTAAGCAGGGAATTGCACAATCAGATTTTGTATTTTAGAAATAAATGTTTCACTACTGTGACCATTAGGCCCAAACATTTGAGTGCATGGATAACTTGCTGTCATTTCCTTTCCTCGTTTTTGTCCCCACTAAGCATGATGTGAAGGAGACAACTTATCTGAAAGCCAATAGGGTGGTCAACAGGTGGTATCCTTCCTGTTTATATTTTCTGCTCTTAAATTGCAGCCTACTAATAGAGAATGTAGTGCTTGATGAAATCAGGCAGAATTCATAAGGTCTCAACAATAGCCAGGTTCTTTCCTGGGCAGAGATGAGTCCAGAAGACTAACACTTTGGTTAACTTTGAATTTTCATCTTAAAAGAGAAAAATCAGAGTCTGAGAATGGTGCCTATATTTAGGAAACAGCGAAACTGTACTTTATCTATTTGGAATCAAGTTGTGGAAGAGAAGGAAGAGGTTGGGGCATAATTAAGTTTCCTGCAAATCATTCTGTCATGGGCTTTCAGATCTGTTTTTTTTTTTTTTTTTTTAATTTTTTTCTAGAAATTAATGGATGATTTTTATTCCTTAACATTCCTTGTTTCTTTTACTGTAATCAAACAGATCCTCATGGACTTCCTCTAGGGTATCTGTTGAGTAATTGATCAGCATACTTGAATTTATAAAAATGATTTGAATGGCATGGGCTTGGGATTTTGATTTTTCAATATTAATCTATCACTGTAATGAGACTGAAATAGTGAAAGCCAAAGCCAGAATTCAAGGTAAACATACACTATTTTTTTTTCAAAATAATGATTGTTCTTATTGATACATCATCAGAGGCATAGTATGCAATATGCTGAAATTATTAGTAGAATGCTGAGCTATAATGGTCCCCAGTTTGGTTATGTTAGTACAGTTTGTCCTTAAATTTGTCCTCAGTGAAGTTCAATACATAAAAATATATTTGTATGAGGAAGAAAATATATCTTCAGTTAGTCAAAAAGATATCATGATTTAAAAAGCAGTTATCTCTCCAGATTCCTCAGTCTATTCTTCAAAGTCTCAGCCAGGGAGAAAACAGGTTCAGATGGAGTTTGCCTCTTCTAATACCTTAACTATTACACATTAGCCCTGCCACAGGAGAGTGAGAAACAAGAAAGGTAATATGTTTACTGAAAAAGTGTCCATTTAGAAGTGACTGTCACTCTTCTGATTGCTAGATTTTTCATACCTCTTGACAGTCCAAAGGTATTTCTTCACACCTTTTGCAGATATCAACCTGCAAAGCTCCCTGTTTCATTTTGAGTGAGGCCACTCTTTCAGGGAACCTACTGACATGGAAGTTCTGAGAAACAACTAACATGCTGTAAAAATTGCTTAGATCCCAGGCCAGCTCTTGGTGACCTTCTCTGCTTGGTGGAGATGTTTTAAGTGCACTGAGTTGAATTAGTGATTGGAGGCAGGACCCTTATTCTGGAAGCTGTCAGAATTCTGAGTAATCCTCAACTCTGCCTGAACTGTTTATCTTAATATATTTTACCTGAAGCAATGAAGCATGATGTTTCTGCTCTGGACTCCACACTTTGCTCCCTGAAAATCCATGGGCCTTTCTTATAGCCTAGGTGAATTTCATTCCTGAGCCCTTAAAGTGAACCATGGTGAGTTTGGTTAAGAGGCTTGAATAGCCTTGGAGCGCATGGCCATGACTGCCTGTTTCTTACCTATATTTATGTAGTCCCTGAATGAAACGTCATGTTCAAAGCTCTGATGAAATTAGCAATGTCTGGGACTCAGCTTTGGTCTGAATTGGCAACAAATTCTGCTGTACTGCCCCATAATCTACCCCAAAGTGGCTCTAGAAGCTGGAAAGGAAGTTTGGACAAACCTTTGGAATAGGATCATAAAGTGGAAGTTAGTCGCTTTTGTACCTACCTGTATAGCCTTGTCATGGCTTGGAGAATAGGCAAATGGGAAATTTTTGAAATGGTTATTATTGCTTAGAAGTAAGAAATCAAAAATTCACTTCTTGAATCTGAACACAGGGAAGATGGGTTACTGTTTGTTCTCCATCTGGCATCTTGCATTCTTTTTTGGTACCTTTCCAGTCATAGTGCAGGAAGCCTTGACCCAAAGCAGTCCTAGCCAGACAGCGTTCAAAGATCCACCCCCTTGCCTAAACTAATTCACACACTGCTAATGATGCTCAAGGATAACAATTTACCAATTAGTCTTACCAACCTCTATTTTTTCCCAAAGGCATTTTAACTCAGGATATTCCAAAATAATGGCAATCAGGTGGACCCTACCTTCCCAACACACATGAAATATTTTGCCTACATCTAAAACATCATATGATATTTTCATAAGGTGATATGACCACTGGATTGTCTGCAAAAGTAATTACAAATAATTTAAGCAGTGTTTATTAATCATTTCATATCTGCTATTCTTGTTTTCCTAATGAGATTGCAAGTTTCTTGATGATGAAGAATGTGTTTTACTGTCCTCTACAGCTCAAACAAAGCACAAGCCCAATCCATGCTGGCTGACTGATCTAGCTGTTAGGGACAACTAGCACCTTTGAGACCATGTGTTTTAGTTTTCTGGGCCACTGAAGCAAATACCATGAAATATTTTGGCTTAAACAATGGGAATTTATTCATTCATGGTTAGTGTCTGGGAAAATGTCCAAATCAAGGCATCATCAGGGCAATGCTTTCTTCCTGAAGCCTGGCTGTCAGTGATCTCTGGCTCCTCTGCCACCTGCAAGGCACATGGTAGCATCTGCTGGTCTCTCCGTTCTCTACCAGGTTTTATTGATTTCAGCTTCTTGCTTCCATGGCTGTTTTTTTTAATCTCTCTCTTCTACATTCATTCCATTTCTGAACGACTACAGTAATCGGATTAAGACCCATCTCGAATGAGATTGGTGGCACTTTAACTGAAGTAGCCTCATCTAAAGGTCCTACTTTACAAAGGGTTCACACCCACAGGAATGGATTAGATTTAAGAACAGGTTTTTCTCTGGGGTAGCTACAGCTTCAAACCAGCATACCAGGTCAAATGTGAAGATTCCTTATCCCATGAAGCAGCTTGATAAATTGGAAATGGCCCTGATTAAGGATCAGACATACCTGGGTTTGAATCCTGCCCCTCTAACTTATTAACAACTAAACTTCTCTTCCAAGTCTATGTTTGCTTTTTTTTTTTTTTTTTTTTAATCATCATTTTATTGACATATATTCACATACCACGCAGTCATACAAAACAAATTGTACTTTCGATTGTTTACAGTACCATTACATAGTTGTACATTCATCACCTAAATCAACCCCTGACACCTTCATTAGCACACACACAAAAATAACAAGAATAATAATTAGAGTGAAAAAGAGCAATTGAAGTAAAAAAGAACACTGGGTACCTTTGTCTGTTTGTTTGCTTCCCCTACTTTTCTACACATCCATCCATAAACTAGACAAAGTGGAGTTTGGTCCTTATGGCTTTCCCAATCCCATTGTCACCCCTCATAAGCTACATTTTTATACAACTGCCTTTGAGATTCATGGGTTCTGGGTTGTAGTTTAATAGTTTCAGGTATCCACCACCAGCTACCCCAATTCTTTAGAACCTAAAAAAGGTTGTCTAAAGTGTGCATAAGAGTGCCCACCAGAGTGATCTCTCAGCTCGTTTTGGAATCTCTCTGCCGCTGAAGCTTATTTCATTTCCTTTCACATTATGTTTGCTTTTTGTACAATGTGCAGAATATCACTGCCTTGCATGTGTGTTATAGGGGAATGCATTTACTGAGAAAATGTATGTGCTATATGTATATGGACTCAGGTAACTTAATGAACAGTATCTTATTATTATTATCCTTTCCCACCCCTGATTCTATGCAAACTTGTTTTACATTAATTCTCTTCCAGAATTAATACACTTGTATCTTGCTTACTTACTCAATTTAAATTTATAAATATATGCATATGTAAAAATCAATGAAGCTAGGAGAAAAAGGGAAAGGGATAATGATAAAAGGAGATCATAGAGAAAGTAGAAATAGAATAATTCAAGTTTCAGACAATGAAAATGTTCTTGGGCACTCCCAAAGGAAGCTCTTAGGAGACTCGTGTTGACCCCAGTAGCTTTATTACATTTTAACTTGTGAATATGAATATTGGGCTCTTGATTTGATATGCAAATATATGTAAAGAACATGCAAATTTAGTTCCCACATTCATAGACAAATCTCTCTACTTTAGCAAGAACCTCATAGCACCCCCATAATAGCCTTGGATGTCAAAAATATGTCTAGTTTTCATGCTTTTCATTTGGCAGAAAAAGTACGCATTGGGAGAGCTGGGTTCTCATTTTGGCTCATTGTGTAACTGGTTATCTAATGTTGGACAAGATATTTAGTCTTTGAAGAGGTTTCAACATTTGGATGCTAGTGACCCCACTGCCTCATTCATAAAGTTGATCCAAGAAACAGCCAAAAATAAAAACACTCCATAAAGACTGTTATGCACAGTATACAGGGACAGGAGGCAACTGCCTGGTTTAGATTACAGGAATGTACCCACTCTAAGGAGCGAAGGAAAGATGAAATAGAGAAGAAATAGTGGACAAAAGGGGACTGCAGGGGCATCAAAGCAATACCTACTATAATAAAAACTCCAAGAGGAATGATTTTAGAGAGCACCCAGTGCAAACTAATTCCAATTAGATCACAGCAGCTGAATAGTACTTTTTACACCAAAGACATATTTCACCCAGCTTTTTGATGAAAAGGGGATTGGGTAGGTTCAATGTGAAATTAGGTTTGCTTTTAAGAACAATAAATTTATGAAATAGGCCACAAACATGTCTTGGGAAGCCAGATACTGTAATGGCTGCTGATTAAATACACTCAGTGCCTTACCATTTGAGACAATCTCCCTGAGTAGGAAAACGAATAATGTCACAGGAAAGACATTATGGAGGCAGCAGGGATTAACGGGACCAGAATGATAAATGGGAGAGGAGGTTATATTACTTCTGAGAGCCAGAAAAACTGAGATTACAGTAGTTGAAGAAATGACATTGAAGAGCAGAGATATGACTGAAGTTTTTAAGATGTTAAAAAGGATAGTAAAGGTCAACATAGATAAGCTTTTTGAAGGATAATGACACATTGAAATTTAAGAACACATTCTAAAAATAAGCAGTGTATAGAAAGAGAATGCTTTTTGTTGTTCGGGAACCCCATACATACTCTGTCCGCTCCTGAATTAGGTTTATTTTGTGGATAATCAGCACAGGAAGAGATGGAGCACAAAGCATTATGCATCATTGCAAAGGAGACATGGATTCAAACCAGAATTAAGATTGCAATTCATAAAACATCCCTGAGGCTGCACATTTATTTCTTCAGAGGACTAATGATAGAGACATGAATAATATGTTGATATATGGAGAAGTCCTGTGGACTTTGCTCTTCCAGAGAGGTTTTATGTTGGCTTTTCCCAAGAATCATGAAGGTATTACCATCTTGGGTTTGCTCTTTATGTTCATTTATCAGCTTGGGGTGGGGGTGGGGTAGAGTCATGCAACTGATGGGTGCAAATTTTTATGTAAATTCTATGAAGGTATATTCATTATACCAGCCTCAAACAAATGTTTGTGTGTTTGTTTATTTTCCCCCTCCCCAGTCCAGATCCAGACTACCTTTTTATCTCCCTGCAAGTGGACAGATGTTTCCAAGTCTACTTTTTTACTAAGGGTGCCACTCTTTAGGGGTCCTGACTTTCTAGCAGTGTCTAATTTCTAACTCCCCTCCTTTCCTTTACTCATCATGTAGTCTGCTGTCACTGTATGCTTCTTTATTTTTGGTCTTTGGGGATTTCCTTTAAATTCTAGAAGTTAAGCAATGCATTTAAAGGATGTTTATTAGGTTTTATCCAGTATTTCTAGATTTTTTTGAGCAGTCTTCCATTTTGTTTGGAAATGCAAGTTATTGAATTCCTGTGAATCTTTCACTGAAAGAAATAAAATAAAATAGGTTATTTTAACCAATTATGTGGTTTGATTAGCAATGGTGGACCGTCCACAAATGCAATTACACCAAACATATATATCCTTAAGTCTTGAGAAAACAAACATGCTCTTGCTTAGCAATTGGAACCATATTAAAAGCTACTACAGGTATTGTCTTAGGGAAGAGAAACCTTTTTCTTCTTGTCTTCAGGATTGTATCTCCTTATGAATTAGTTTCCCATGATTTTAATCATGAGCATTTACACTCTGAGTGATCTCTTTCTTCTTGCCCTGTGGGCTCAGTTATTCATCTCTCTCTTTTTTATAAAACGCAATTTGATTGCAATATATTCACACACCATATAATTCATCCAAAGTATACAACCAATGGCTCACAGTGTCATCATATACTTGTGTACTCATCACCAAAATCGATTTAGAACATTTTCTTTACTCCCCCCAAAAAATAAAAAAAAAGAACCCCAACACATCCCAAACCCCTTTTCCCCTCCTATTATTTATATATTTGTTGTCTCTATTTTATTACTTATCTGCCCATACTCTGGATCCAGGGAGGATCAATCACAAGGCTTTCACAATCACATGGTCCTACGATAAGAGCTATATAGTTATACAATCACAATCGAGAATTAAGGCTACTGCATTACAATTCAACAGTTCCAAGTACTTCCTTCTAGCTATTCTAATATACTACACACTAAAAAGGAATATCTATATAATGCATAAAAATAACCTCCAGAATGACCTCCTGACTATTTGAAATCTCTCAGCCACTGAAACTTCATTTTGTTTCATTTCTTTTCTCCCTTTTGGTCAAGAAAGCATTCTCAATTCCATGATGATGGGTCCAGGCTCATCCCTGGGAGTCATGTCCCATGTCACCAGGGAGATTTACACCCTGGGAGTTATGCCCCACATAGGAGGGAGGGTTGCGAGTTAATTTGCAGAGTTGGCTTAGAGATACAGGCCACATATGAGCAACAAAGGAGGTTTTCTGGGGGTGTCAGCCATTCATCTCTTAACCATCTACTTAATGATTGACTCAGAAATCCCAAGCATGTGTCAGAATTTCTTACCTTTGTATGACTGAATAATATATCACTGTGTGGATAGATCAAATTTTTTTCTATACAGGTTGTGGGTTTTGAGAAGGTGGTGCCAACACGCATGTGCCCTGCATACTCATGAACTCAGACTTGGCTCATAGCATGCTCTGAAGGGTGCCTGTCATTACCCCCACTTTACAGATGGAGAAACTGAGGCTTCAAGAGGTTAAGAGACTTTTTAAGGTTGCCAACTATATTTATGGTGGAGCCAAGATTTGAGACCATGTTTATCTGCTTCCAAACAGGGGTTATTTAACCACTTGGCCATCTTGCCTTGCTGGAGGTGGCCAGCAAACCCTGGGATTCAGCCCACATCAGCCTCTTTGGCTCAAGCTGCACTTGTGGTCCTCGCTCCTGGTGGAGATGCTGGGGCCAGCTGGAATCAGAGAGAACCCCATCTCCCCATTCCACCCCACCCACTTCTGGTAACATTGGCAGTTAGCCCTGAATGGGCCAGAGGGTTGAAATGGACTTTGTCCAATTAGTGGTTTATACAGAGGAGTTCAGAAGCTGTAGTGTTCCTTCTTTCTTTGGTTTCTCCAGGATAGACCCATGTGTGTGTGTGTGAGAGAGAGAGAGAGAGAGAGAGAGAGAGTGTGTGTGTGTGTGTGTGTGTGTCTACCTCTGCCTGGTGGAGAGATGTATCATCTGAGCTTGGCTGTGTTAGAGAAAAAGGATGGAGGCAGAAAGTGGGAGGAGACAGGAGGAGAAGGGAGATAAGGACGGCAGGCAGGCCACGAGCCCAGGGGAAGCTTTAGGAGTTACCCCAGTGAAGGCAAAAGGGAGAAAAGGGGTGCTTCTTGGGGAATCCCAGAGCCTGAGGGTATGCCTGCCCCCCACCCCCCCAAGACAAAGCCTTGTCAGTGGCTGGATTGGGACTGAAGGATGCTGATCTCAGTCTCAGTCCTATCGATTTCTATCTGTTAGTAGCTGTCATGTTCCTGGGCCATGAAGAGTATTCTTCCATTGTTCCTTCCATGAGCCCATTCCAGACTTCCAGGACATGAGTATCTTCATCTCTGTCCCACCTGATCATCAGTGACTTCTGGTAGGGAAAGCCAAATCATCTTCAAATGTGGATAAGATATGAGTACTGCCAAAGCAAACCCAATTTCCTCTGCTTTTTTCACCTCTGCTTGCCACAGAAAAATCCTTAAAACTCAGCCCCCACTAACTTCTACAGACTCTGTACTTGTTAAGGTGCCCCAGTCAGCCTAGGACAATTCAGACATTTGTCTATAGTCCTGACATAATTATTAAAGTACTTCCTTCCACACTCAAAAGTTCATTACTGTGAAAAATAAATAAAGTGTTCATCCTAGCTCTAGTCCAGTTCACATGTAAAACCTCACTAAGGATGTAATATAACTGTCTCTTTCCTCATCACCAAGGAAAGTCTATACTGAAGTGAAGCCATAGACTCTTTATCTTGGTGTGGCCCAGCATTGTCAGTTACACTTCTCCAATATTCTCCACTACTATCCAAGATTTTTTAGCTGCCAGCTAAACAATGTTGGGACCAGAGCAATCCCAACATTTGTGTAGTCCCTGACTCATTAGTTCCCATGTTTACATCTTTTCTGGTTCAATCCCTAGGGATTGATCCTCCACCTTGATTCCCAATCCATGGTAGATTAATTAATTAATTAATTTGTCTAAAATGCCAGGTTTCCTTTAGTCCTGGCAGTTGGCTCCAAACTCAGCTACTGCCTCTCTTCCTGGGAGAGACTACAATCTGTAACTTTGCTGCATATGAAAAATATCATATCACCCCATCCCCAATTCTTGACTTCTACACTGAAATTCCATTTGAAACCACTCTGTATCATTTGCTGAATCCAGTTTCCTAGAGTAACTCATTGACTGAATCATTCCCATGTTGTTTTTTTTCTCTGTGCACATTTGCCTCAGACCACAGATTGCCCTTTCCTCCCCAAAGTGAACTCAATGGACTGCCTAGATTCCTTAGTCTACCTTCTTATTTATCAATTCATTCGGCTGCCAGTGCTCAAAGTCCAATGATCCAACTTGCCTCAAAAAAGTCTGCCTGTGTCTATTATTCAGTCAGAGAATACATCTACAAACCAATTTGAGGGGGAAAATGCAGAATTTAATTTAGTCACAGAACTGTTCTGAAAAGACTGCTTTTCTCTTCTTGGCATGCAATCAGCAAATAGCTATTGTTTATATGATAAACAAATGCTTAAATTCTATGTGATTTGAAGAACATAGGATGAATTTAACAATTACTATTGTATTTAATGTGTGGTTCCGGGTTCAGCTTAGAGGGGAATACAGAAATAAGCATGTAGGTACCCTATCCCTATAAGCTTCCAGCCTGGTAGAGTCACTTATTAAGGTATTTTGCATATATATAAGCATGGGCCTATATGCCCATGGAGCACAAACAATATGGATGAAGGAAATCCATTTGCCCAGGATTCTAATCATAATTAAACAAATCACTTGCAAGATTCAAGAAAAATCTCCATAAAATCACCAACTTGTCAAAGAACTTGTTTAATAGCATAACAATAAAAATCCTCTCCCTTATGTTGATTAGTGGGTGGAGAAAAACACAGAACATAAATATGCTGTGTGACTGCTGTCATTAAATAGAATTAGGAGGTGAAATACAACAGCCAACCTCTAAACAGAATGAGAACTGTTGAATAAATCTATTAAACTAAACTGAAGGCTTTAAATGTTGGGATTTTCAAATTAAAGGAGTTTGTTTTTCATTGTTTCTCCATTTTAAATGGATGAAAAAGGAGTAAGTTTTCTTAAATTGGGTGGAGATGGTTGATTTTATTTTAAAATTTGAGGTCTATTTGGTTAGTAGCAGAGGAGAGTAGTGCAAAGATTTTTATCCTCAGCTCTGTGATTTAAACTCAATATCTGGTCCATCATAACCAGTCAAATGTAATCCTTCTTTCTCCCTCATGCAATCTTCTCCCTTGAGCCAGCGGTCTCCTTACTGTCCCATTTTATTGACCATATTCCTTCCTCCATTTATACCTCTGTTCTTATTAATATTCTATCTGGGAAAAACAAAACAAAACTTTGGTCCATACATTCAAACTCTAACCACTCTTCAAGGGCAAGTTCATAAGATATGCCTTATGAATATTCAACAGGGATTTAATTCAAACTGGTACTGACTTGTAGGGAAATGTTTCATGTTTAACAGGCTTATTTAAAGGCCTAAGTGGGTTGTGCATAGAGGGGAGAAACATTACTCCAATTCAGCTTTACAAAAAGTTGGGGAGAACCACCTCCTTAAATGCTATGTGGACCATCAGATTTCTCTTGCTTTTCTTTTCATGCATGAAAGTGCCAACTGTGTGTTGTGAGTATGCAGTGTCATCCAATAATTTATAAAAGATTATACTAAAAATTCCATATGAGCATGGAGTCTCCTTAGATTGATTAGAATTTTACATATTTTTTCCTGAAATGTTTACTATAAATAAAGATTTGGCATCTTTCACATCTCTTCTTTCTGGCTTTGCATTCTTAAATGTACTTTCTCTCAATCTAGATACAAAGAGAAGAGACTGAAAATGTGTAGGAAGAGGAGGGTGTAAATTTGGAAACACTGACATCAGAATAAAGCAGCTCTTAAGAAAAGTTAACATTTATGACAGCTGATAAGAGAATTTTATTGGAAGACATGAAAAAATATTTGGTTAATTAACAAAAATCACTAAATTGGCAGAGTTCATTTCCTTCATGGTTCTATTTTCTCTCCAGATAGACAATAATTATTCTTCAAATGCCCTTATTATTCTTGACTTAATAATTTTTTTATATCTAATAGAATTTGATGTAGAGTAACTCATGGAATTAGTCTAGTGTCTTATTATATGTGTTCAGCTGAATTAAGTAGCTTAAATTGAAATCACCTTTCCTGGGATCTGTTGTGAGACTTAGCTGATTATTAATCCAGAAACTCTCTAAGGTCAAAGAGAAGCTACCTTCTAATTTAAATCCTTCTATCTCAAACTGTATTTTAACAAGATGTATTTAATTGCCATGTATCTAGGTACTCCCAATATGAAAACACAGATTATCCAAGTCTGCCATCCAGGCAACAATTTCTAATAGACAGCAAGCCAAGATCAAATTGTGGTAAAATAAAGTAATAGCTCTGTTAGGTATGAGAATAATTTTCAACAGCATACTTGTCAAAATTTTCTTGCTAGAACGTAGATCGTGTAATAGACATTATGTATGTATTCTCAAATATAATTCACATTAACAAAATTGTTCTCAGAAATACTAAAACACAAGACTACATCTAAATAAAGAGACATATGGAGGCTAAGAATGTGTGAGTTAGAGAACAGTCAACCCAAGTTCACACAGATAAATAATATGGAAAGGGCTGAAACAGTCTATGCTGATGGAATATGGCAGGTTCCAGGACCCAGAAGAAATCTGTGAAAATAAGATGCAAGGATGATAACCCCAGAAATAGACTATCAGCTTCTGTTGGACTGATATGGGGCACAGTTGTAGATACTGGAAGTTGTACTTTACGGCAATTTTTAAAATCAGGATTGTTTTCAGAATCAGATGAACTTCTAATGTTGGTGCAGGATCTTATTGCACCACACATCCATGTGCTCCTCCAGGTTTCCACGGCATGAGGATGCATGTGACTGTGTTCATGCCTATAAGATGTGGTGGAAATTGTGTGGCCACTTGCAGATCTGGCATGTAAAGCATTCCATGTGATTTTTCAGCTCTTTCTCCCCATGTTTAGGGACCTGAAGGCCAAACATTTGGGTTGACATAGTTACAAGATGGAGGAGAACCTCCTGGTCCACAGGTGACTTGCAGGAGTAAGAAATCACCTTAATTTGTTATGCCAGTGAGGTTCGGGGATGTATTTGTTACCACAGCACTGCTCATTCTACCTTGACTAAAACATAGATTGATACCACAAAAGTGAGAGGCTGTTGTATCCAATAGGTGACATTGTCTTAGAGGTTGAGTAGTGGGGGGTGAGGAAACTGGTATCAGTGGCTGAAAAGATAGTAAATGCTTTATGCAGTGGCAAAATACTGGTAAAATTGCCTCCTGCAGTAATGTGGGAGGCAGACCATGTGAAAATAAATATTAATTGTCATTGTGGCTTAGAGGCTTATTTGTTACCACAGGATAGAGTAGAGTAATCTAATTCATTTCCACTTAGTGGCTCCCCAATTTTCCCTACTTGTTTTCTTCTCAGATCTGCATTTCGTTTGACAGAAGATAGAAACTTTCATTACAAACATGTTAAAGCACTTAACATTCCAAATTGAAGTACCCAAATTATTTAAATGTGTTCCCATACTCAGTCAATATTTTTTAAATAACTACTATCTCCATGATTCTGCTAAATGTTTTGGGGGTTAAGATAAGGACCCTGCTCTAAAGAAGGACAAATGAATAACTACAAAACAATTATAATTATGAAATAACTATTATCTGTCACAACTAGAGTAATACCCATGGAGAGCTATGGAAGGCAGAAGGAAAAGACTATTTCTAGGTGGGGAATTTAGGCAATTTATTTAGGAAGTGGCATTTTAGCTGGTCTTCCACAGAACTGGAATAAGGTTGGGGGAAAATTTAGAGATGAAATGGAAGGAAAGCATTCCAGATAAGAGCAAAGATATCACACAAAATAGAATCCAAATCCACAGGTGACTGGTATCTGATATTCTTCCTATTTTAATCATGAAAACAGGATAAAGAAAAAGGGGTGCAGGGCTGCTAGTCACTAAATCCAAAAGTTTCTTTCAATTATCTGAATTCATCATAAAAGAATTCCTAGTGATATTTTGCGTCAAACAACTGAATACTATATATATAGTCTATTTTATTTTTCCTAAGATAGGATTGTAAAATCCTCACTGACATAGGTCACTTTTGGGATTTAATAGACAATTGGGAACGTGACAAGTGTTTGCATTTGTGTGATTGCCAAGAATTTTCACAAGTGGTTCTAGAGTTTACCTTTATCCCATTCTCTTAAAGACCAAGCAACAAGATTTTGACCTCAAGTAAGAACACACCTAAATCTCATCAGGGCTTGTAGGATGAGATGGATTTATGTAGAATATAATTGTCTGCCACCTAGAAAAGCCAGAGTTGTTGGTAGGAACTAAGCCAAATGATTAATACAGAAATATATATTTATTTTGTCATTAATGTGATTTGATTAAAAGCTAATGTATTAAAAATCAGTATACATATGTATGTTTATATATATATTTCTATATATACATGTATACACATATATATCTCTAGATATAGATATATATGTATATATGTGTGTGTAAGTAGATAGATATCTTTGCTTGAAAATATATACTTGAGTTTCTAGATATCTCAGTAAATAAGAAAAATGATATTTGGCCATCTCCTAAGTCACATAAAAATGTCCTTCTATTTTGATGAAACCTTTTACATCAATCCAAAATGGTATTACCAAGGGTAAATTTATTGTCAGGATTCTCTACCTAAACCCAAGTCCCTCTTAGGTAGAATCGCCAACCAAAGGAAAGATGTTATCTACCATCAGTGAATAAGGTTCCACTCTATTTGCTTAGTTTTAACTCTAAGTTGTAGGTGGGAGAACACCTTGCCATATCTTTACAGTCTCTTTTCCAGAGACTGTGGCAATGATAATATAATGCAGAACCCTCTTATAGTTCTGCTCTGAGGAAATTATGGTCTTTTAAGAACATAGCTTTATGTTACTTAATTTTAATTATGAAAGAAACAGACAAGGGATATCTATTTAAACCATTAGCTTGGGAGAGTATGAAAAAATGGGAAATAAAAAAAACAAAACCAAATTTAAGCAAAATACCACTTATTTAAATGTGTACAAATGGGGTTCTGAAATAATTAAATCTTAAGACAATAAGGATATGATAAGCATAAACATCTGTTTAGAAATGGAGGGACGAGGGAGATTTGGACAGATAGCATCAACTAAGTGGCCTCGTATCTTCTGGCTTTATTAAAGTTACATGCACATGTTAAGGATTTTTTTAAACAGAAAGACAACAGGAAATCTTATCTAGACACAAGCAGCCCATTTTTGGTCTTCTTACTGATAAACTATTTGAAGTATAGATGCAATATTTTAGCTAAATGGTGCTTCTATGCAACATAATTTCCAATTCCATTAAATAGAATTCTGGTGTCTTTCTTTGATAAGCTGAAAGCTTTGCAAGTTATGTGCCAACTCTCTAACTCTTTTGTATTATGTCTTTATTTCTCATAATTTTTCTGCATGCCCAGCTATCCCAAATGATCGTTCATCCTAAAACACCACAGCCTGACGGTCATAGCCAGGGACAGTAATGCTTATAATTAAAAATTGGAGAAATAACTTCTTTGCCACAAAAGTAAACTTGTTTTCTGCAAATTGAGTCACAATTATTTGCTTTCCAAAAGTCTATATTTCTGTGTGGGTCCTAAGTTATAAAACACCCAAAGCTAATTTTCATTGTGGTAGCTTTGTTCATAAATGTGAAATACCAGACTTCTGGATAGTTGCCCAGTTTCTCATTCCAAAAATATATTATAAACATCCCCTATGTTCTGAAATATGGGACACAAATACATGAGCCTGCTATAAGGAGAATTGTTTTTAAAGTTATGCTCTGTTGAAGAACTGTCAGCATAAAAACTTAAGAGATCAAAGACAGTGAATCGCTATGACTAAAACATTAAAACTTATTTTTCTATTTCTTTCTATTACTGCATAAAATATGCCTTTATTTCCCCATCACCTATTTCCTAATGAAACATTTCTGATATCCTTTGAAAATTTAACAGAAAGTATCTTTACACAGATGTCTAAATATTCTACTGTAGGTTGAAAAATAAAACGTTTCATCAAAAGTCTATGCAGATGGAACTTTGAATAGGAAGTGAGATACTGTGGGTTGGCATAGCTTAGAGTGAAATAGTGACACATCCCAGAGTAATTTGGGCAGAGAATAAAAAATATATTTACAGCCCCCGCCCAAGGAGCTGGGGGAAGGTGCAGAAGTACTGGACTTCCTCACCTGGACTGGTGTTGATGTTGTCACAAACATTGGGACTGGCAGTTTGATGTGCCGAGCCCTCTATCATGGGACTTGCCCTTGTGGGGCTCGTTACTGCAAAAAAGATGCTAAACTTGCATATAATTGTGACTAAGAGTTTCTCCCTGAGTACCTCTTTGTTGCTCAGATGTGGCCCTCTCTCTCTCTAACTGAGCCACCTCGGCAGGTGAACTCACTGCCCTCCCCCTACGTGGGACCCGACACCCAGGGGTGTAAATCTCCCTGGCAACACAGGATATGACTCCCAGGGATGAATCTGGACCCAGCATCATGGGATTGAGAATATCTTCTTGACCAAAAGGGGGATGCAAAATGAGACAAAATACTTTCAGTGGCTGAGAGATTTCAAGTGGAGTCGAGAGGTCACTCTGATGGACATTCTTATGCACTATATAGATAACACCTCTTAGGTTTTAATGTATTGGAATAGCTAGAAGTAAATACCTGAAACTACCAAACTCCAACCCAGTAGTCTGGACTCCTGAACATGACTGTATAATAATGTAGATTACAAGGGGTGACAGTGAGATTGTGAAGGCCTTGTGGAACACACTCCCTTTGTCAGGTGTGTGGATGGATGGGTAGAAAAGTGGGGACAAAAACTAAATGACAAATAGAGTGGGATGGGGGGAATGGTTTGGATGCACTTTTTTTACTTTTATTTTTTATTCTTATTCTGATTCTTTCTGATGTAAAGAAAATGTTCAGAAATAGATTGCGGTGATGAATGCATAACTATATGATCATACTGTGAACAGTTGATTGTATACCATGGATGACTGTATGGTATGTGAATATATTTCAGTAAAACTGAATTATAAAAAAAAAAAAGTCTATGCAGAGACAGGGAGGGGGCAAGATGGCAGAGTGGTGAGTTCCAGGTTGTAGTTACTCCTCTGGGGCAGCTGGTAGAAAGCCAAGAACTGCGTGGACCACACATCGCAGAGGAATTTGAGCTTGGACAAACTCCATACAACACCCACGAATGTGTGGAACAACTGAGATCAGTGAAATCTGTAAGTTCTCGCAGCCAGGGGGTCCACCCCCTCCCTGCCAGACACAATCCCAAGGGAGGAGGGTACGTCTGGGAGCAGTCAGCCCAGTGGAGAGGAGACAGGGCTAGCAAAACAGCAAAAAAATAGAAAACAAAATAAAAACAGACTTTTTGGAGTCAGGTGAACATAACACAGAGAAGGGCTGGGCTCAAACAGAATCAGGCACATATGCAAATCCAGGGAGGGGAGCCCTTGTCTGAAAAGCCAGCTTCTCTGCTTTTTTGATTGCTCCTTAATCACCCTCAACTCCTGGTCTTTTAGCATTTTAATAGTCCATTAGATCTGCAAAGACTGTAAATAGTCTATACCGGGCCCTTTCTTTTTTTTTTTAATTTTTTTCTCTATTTCTAAAACAATTACTCTAAGAAGCTCACTACAGAAAGCCTCAAAGACTTGCAATTTGGGCCCAGGCAAGAGCAGAGCTAAGATAGCTCTGAAAGACAAAGCAATAAGTCTGGGGGTGGAGAAAGTTTGCTAAACACCATAACTTCCCAGCCCTTTTGGGAGCTCAGACTCCAGGGTTTGGAATTCACTGACTAGCTTCAGTCAGCCATGTCCCGGACTGGGTTAGGGTCATCTGGAGAACTAAAGGCTCCCCTCCTCCTTAAACCGGTGGGGGAACTGCGGGCAGGCAAGCACCACCTGCTGGACAGCATAGGAGAAGCACAGACTCTAAAGGCCTCACAGGAGGGTCTCATTTTCAAGGAAACTCCATACCCCCCTCCCAAGACCTGGGTCTCTCTGGACTAGGAAAACCTGACTGAGGCTGACAATATCAGAGGAGACCACCACAAAAAAGGCAACATAGAAGCAGGGCAAGAAACAGAAAAATAAGAGGTGAAAAACTCTGATCAACTACACAGAATCTAAGTTAAAGGTCTAGAATAAGCTGCACTAAACACCAAAGGTTAGAGAACAAAGCCAACCAGCAAGAAAATTCTAGGTAAAAGAGTGAAAACAGCACCAGAATAAACTAATCAAGAAAGTCAGATGCCTAGACAGCTTAAGATAATGAGCCATACTAGGAAACACAAAAATATGGATCAGCCAAAGGAACAAACTAATAGTTCAACTGAGATACAGAAGCTGAAGCAATTATTGCTAAATCAATTCAATGAGCTGAAGGAAGAACTAATTGGCGATGTTCAAACAAATCTAAAACAATTCAAAAATCAAGTCAATGAACTGAGGGAAGATATACCAAAACAGATGAAGGATATAAGAAGGACACTGAATGACCATAAGGAAGAAATCATAAACTTGAAAAAACAAATGACAGAACTTATGGGAATGAAGGGCATAATGGAGGAGATGAAAAAGACAATGGAGGGATGCAACAGTAGATCTGAACAGGCAGAAGAAAGGATAAGTGAATTGGAAAACCAGACATCTGAATTCACACACATGAAAGAACAGATGGTGAAAAGAATGGAAAAATATGAGCAGGGTCTTAGGGAGCTGAGTGACAACATGAAACCCACAAATATACATGTAATGGGTGTCCCAGAGGGAGAAGAGAGGGGGAAAGGGGCAGAAAGAATAATAGAAGAAATAATCACTGAAAATTTCCCAACTTTTATGAAAGACAGAAAATTAGAGATTCAAGAAGTACAGCATACCCCAAACAGAACAGACCCCAACAGATATACTCCAAGACACTTACTGATCAGATTGTCCAATGTCAAAGACAAAGAGAATTCCGAAAGCAGCAAGAGAAAAGCAATCCATCAGATACAAGGGAAGCCAGATAAGACTATGCACAGATTTCTCCACAGAAGCCACAGAGGCAAGAAGACAGTGGTATGATATATTTAAAATACTGAAAGAGAAGAACTGCCAACCAAGAATTCTGTATCCAGCAAAACTGTCCTTCAAAAATGAGGGTGAGATTAAAGTATTTTCAGAAAAACAGACACTGAGAGAGTTAGTGAATATGAGATCAGTGCTACAGAAAATACTAAAGGGAGTGCTACAGGCTGATAGGAAAAGACAGGAGAAAGAGGTTTGGAGAAGAGTGTGGAAAAGAAGATTATGAGGAAGGGTAAAAAGAGAGAGAGGAAAAAATAAGACATGACATATAAAATCCAAAAGACAAAATGATATAAGAAAGTACTACCTTTACAGTAATAACACAGAATGTTAATGGACTAAACTCCACAATAAAAAGACAGACTGGCAGAATGGATTAAAAAACAGGACCCATCTATATGCTGTCTACAAGAAACTCACCGTAGACACAAGGACAAAAATGGGCTGAAAGTGAAAGGTTGGAAAAAGATATTTCATGCAAATAGCACCAGAAAAAAGCAGGAGTAGCTATATTAATATCAGACAAAGTAGACTTCAAAATTAAAACAATTAAAAGAGACAAAGAAGGACATTATATATTAATAAAAGGGTCAATTCATCAAGAAAACAGAACAATCATAAACATTTATGCATCAAGCCAAATGCCCCCAAAATTCATGAGGCAGACACTGAGAACACTGAAAGGAGAAGTAGATAACTCCACAACAATAGTTGGAGACTTCAATACACCATTCTCATCAATGGACAGAATATTTAGACAGAGGATCGACAAGGAAATGGGGATGTTGAATTGGATGATAAATAAACTAGACTCGACAGACATTTATAGAACACTACACCCCACAACAACAGGATATACATTCTTCTTGAGTGCTCATGGAACATTTTCTAGGATAGACCGCATGCTGGGTCACAAAGCAAGCCTCAACAAATTTAAAAATATCGATATTATAAAAAACACTATCCCATATCATAATGGAATGAAGTTGGAAATAAATAACAGGCAGAAGATTGAAAAATTCAAAAATATATGAGACTAAACAGCACACTCTTAGAAAACCAGTGGGGAAAGGAAGAAATTACAAGAGAAATTAGAAATTTCTGTAAATACCTTGAGGCAAATGACAATGAAAACACACCATATCAAAACTTATGGGATGCAGCAAAGGAGGTGCTCAGAGGGAAATTTATTGCCTTAAATGCATATATTAAAAGAGAAGAAAGAGAAAAAATTGAGGAATTAACTGTCCACCTGGAAGAACTAGAGAAAGAACAGCAAATAAACCCCAAAGCAAACAGAAGGAAAGAAATAACAAAGATCAGAGCAGAAATAAATGAAACTGAGAACAGGAAAACAGCAGAGAGAATGAACAAATCCAGAAGCCAGTTCTTTGAGAAAATCAACAAAATTAATGGACCCCTAGCTAGGCTATCAAAAAAAAAAAAGAGAGAGAGAGAGCGAGAGAGAGAGAGAGAGAGAGAGAGAGAGCGAGCAGATGCAAATAAATGCAATCAGAAATGGGAAAGGAAACATAACGACCAACCCTGCAGAAATTAAGGAGATAATGAGAAGATACTATGAGCAACTATATGCTAATAAACTGGACAACTTACACGAAATGGACAACTTCCTAGAAAAGCATAAACAACTGACATTGACCCTAGAAGAAACAGAGGACCTCAACAAACCAATCACAAGCAATGAAATTGAGTCAGTCATCAAAAAGCTCCCAAAAGAGAAAAGCCCAGGACCAGATGGCTTCACATGTGAATTCTACCAAGCATTCAAGAAAGAATTAATACTAATGCCGCTCAAATTCTTCAAAAAAATTGAAGAGGAGGGAAAACTACCCAACTCATTACATGAAGCCAACATCACCCTAATACTAAAATCAGACAAAGATACTACAAAAAAAGAAAATTATAGACCAATTTCTTTAATGAATATAGATGCAAAATCCTCAACAAAATACTCGCAACTTGAATCCAGCAGCACATTAAAAGAATTATACACCACGACCAAGAGGGGTTTATTCCAGGTATGCAAGACTGGTTCAACATAAGAAAATCAATTAATGTAATACACTACATCAATAAATCAAAGCACAAGAACCACATGATCATCTTAATCGATGCAGAAAAGGCATTTGACAAAATTCAACATCCTTTCCTGATGAAAACACTTCAAAGGACAGGAATAGAAGGAAATTTTCTCAATATGATAAAGGCTATATATGAAAAACCCACAGCTAACATTGTACTCAATGGGGAGATACTGAAAGCTCTCCTTCTAAGATCTGGAACAAGACAGGGATGCCCACTATCACGACTAGTGATATTCAATATTGTGCTGGAAGTTCTAGCTACAGCAATCAGGCAAGAAAAAGAAATAAAAGGCATCCAAATTGGAGGGTAAGAAGCAAAACTTTCACTGTTTGCAGATGACATGAATCTATACGTAGAAAATCCAGAAAAATCAACAGCAAAGCTATTAGAGCTAATCAATGAATACAGCAAACTGGCAGGCTACAAGATCAACACACAAAAATCTGTAGTGTTCTTATACACAAGTAATGTGCAACAAGAGGAAGAAATAAAAAACAAAACAAAACTCCATTTACAGTAGCAACCAAAAGAATCAAGTATTTAGGAATAAACTTAACAAAGGCCACAAAAGACCTATACAAAGAAAATTACAAGAAACTGCTAAAAGAAATTGAACAGGACCTAAAAAAATGGAAGGACATCCCGTGTTCATGGATTGGAAGACTAAATATAATTAAGATATCAACTCTACCTAAACTGATTTATAGATTTAATGCAATACCAATTAAAATCTCAACAACTTACTTTGCAGAAACAGAAAAACCAATAACCAAATTTATTTGGAAGGGTAAGGTGCCCTAAATAGCCAAAAATATCTTGAGAAAGAGGAGTGAAGTGGGAGGTCTCAGGCTACCTGACTTTGAAGCATATTACAAAGCTACAGTGCTTAAAACAGCATTGTACTGGCATAAGAACAGAGATACAGACCAATGGAATCAAATTGAGTGTTCAAAAATAGACTCTTGCATCTACAGACAATTGATCTTTGATAAGGCAGTCAAGCCAAAACAACTGGGACAGAGCAGCCTCTTCAATAAATGGTGTTTGGAGAACTGGATAGCCATATCCTAAAGAATGAAAGAGAACTCCTACCTCATACCTTATATAAAAATTAACTCTAATTGTATCAAAGACCTAAACATAAGCGCTAAGACCATAACTCTTAGAAGAAAACATAGGGCACTATCTTAAAGATCTTGTGATAGGAGGTGGTTTCCTAGACCTTATCCCCAAAGAGCGAGCAACCAAAGAACAAATAGACAAATGGGATCTCCTCAAAATCACACACTTTTGTACATCAAAGGATTTTGTTAGAAAAATAAAAAGGCAGCCTATACAATGGGAGACAATATTTGGAAACCACATATCATTTGGGTTTAATATCCCAAATATATAAAGCAATCCTACAACTCAACAACAGAAAGACAAACAACCCAATTAAAAATGGGCAAAAGACACTGACAGACACTTTTCTGAAGAGAAAACATATGAAAAAATGCTCAATTTCACTGCTATTAGGGAAATGCAAATCAAAACCACAATGAGATACCATCTCACACCTACCAGAATAGCCATTATCCAAAAAACAGAAAATGACAAGTGCTGGAGAAGATGTGGAGAAAGATGCACACTTATTTATTGCTTATGGGAATGCAGAATGGTGCAACCACTCTGGAAGACAGTGTGGAGGGTCCTCAGGAAGCTAAGTATAGATTTGCCATATGACCCAGCTATTCCATTGCTAGGTATATACTCAAAGGAACTGAAAGCTAAGACACAGACAGACATTTGTAAACCGATGTTTATTGCAGCATTATTCATGACTGCCAAGAGATGGAAGCAGCCCAAATGTTCATCAATGGACAAGTGGATAAACATACTGTGGTATATACACATGATGGAATATTATGCAGCTGTAAGACAGAACAAAGACATAGAAGATATAATAACATGGATGGACCTTGAGGACATTATGTTGAGTGTGATTAGCCAGAAACAAAAGGACAAATACTGTATGATCTCACTAATATGAAATAACACTAATGAGCAAACTTTGAGAGTTAAAAGCTGATAACACAGACTACCAGGAGATAGAAAGAGAGCAGAGAACAGGCATTTGATGCTGAAGACTACAGAAATGTTCAGCAGGATTGATTGTATAGATCCAGAAATAGATAGCATAATACTGTGTAATAGTAGCACAATATTGTAAGTATATGAAACAAAGATATCTGTGAGTAAAGCTGGAAGATGTGGGATAGGAGAATGTATGACACCAGAGGTAAAGACAGATGATGAAGACTGGGACCGTATAACTTGACAAAAACTGGAGTGGCCGATGACTGTTGCTAAATGTACAAATACAAAAATGTTCTCACATGTGGGAGAACAAATGAATGTCAACAATGCAGAGTGTTGAAAATGGAATGGTATTTGGGAAAAAAACATGATCAAAGCAAACTGGAGTCTATGGTCAACAGTAACATTCCAATAGGCTTCCGTTAAATGTAACAAAGGCAATATACCAAAGTTAAATGTGTATGAGAGGGGGATATAAGGAAGGGACATGGGATTCTTGGTAGTAGGACTGTTTTTTGTCCTTACTATTGTATTGTATTGAATGACATTTTTATTTTTCTTTTTATTATCTTTTTTATTATTCACCAAAAAAAAAACATTTTTTCATAATAATCAATATGTTCAAGTGATGACTGTGGTGATAAATGTACAACTATGTGATGATGCCGTGAACCACTGACTGTACACCATGGATGGCTGTATGTTATGTGACTGTATCTCTATAAGATTGTAGGAAAAAATATAAATAGAGGTAAAAGTGCTGGAGAAAACATGCAGAGAGGGATGTACCTATTTACTGTTGATGAGGAGGCAGAATGGTATAACCTTCCTGGAAGTCACTGTGATGGCTCCACAAGTAGCTAAGTATGTGGGGGCATAAGATCCTACAACCTCATTATGGGGTATGTATTTGGAAGATCCGAGAACAGAGACATGAATGGACACTTACACACAGTATTCATGATTTGCAGTGGGTGGAGGTGGCCTAAGGGTACACTGACTGAGGAACAGAATGGCGAACTGTGGTGTATGCATACAATGAAATATTGAGCAAGTATGAGAAGGAGTGAAGCTGTGAGACATGCAACGAGGTGAATGGCTTCTGTAGACAGCATGTTGAGTGAAGTATGCCAGAAACCAAGGCAAACACTGCATTGCCTCAACAATATGGACTAACTACAATGTATAATCTTAGAATTGAATCTTAGAGCACAGCCTAACAGGGAAATGTTTATTGTAATGGTCCCTAGATTGTAAGCTCTTACAGCAGTCAAATCTATTCCTGAATTGTAATGGCTATTTCCAAACTCTCAGGTGTTGATCCCTTAATGTAGAATCTGATTTGTCTCTAGAACATTGGGTATCTGTGTTACACCTGAAACTCAGAGCTAGAGCTCGGCAGATATGAAGATCAGTATTAACGCATACAGCAACCATTAAAAAAAAAAAAAAGCTAAAATAGAGCCCAGACTTCAATTAGAGATATGAATAAAGCAGATCTGGTTAAGACTACAGCAAATCGGGCCAAAGGGTAAAGGTTGAAACTGTGTTCAAACTTCAACTTCCATATGAGACCAAGGGAAGAGATGTTTATTTGGTGTGAGATCTGTATTTTCTAAACAACGTAACTTCTACAGTCAGTTTGTTCAAACACTACAATTACATGGAACTTGGAATAGGAAGTGAGCTATGGTAGGTCTACAGATTAGAATGAAATAACAACACATCCTAAAGTAATTTGGGTGGAGAATAAAAATATATATTCACCTCCCCCCTCCCCCACCGCCCCAAAGAGCTGGGGGAGAATGCAGAGGTGTTGGACTTCCTCACCTGAATTGTTGCTGATGTTTTCACTGGGGAATGACAGCTTCATGTGCTGAGCCCTGTCTTGGGGCTGGCCCCTATGAAGCTTGTTGCTGCAAGGAGAGGCTAATCCTGCTTGTAATTGTGCCTACAAGTCTCCCCCTGAGTACCTCTTTGTTGCTCAGATGTGGCCCTCTCTCTCTAACTAAGCCACCTTGGTGGGTGATCTCACTGCCCTCCCCCCTATGTGGGAACTGACTTCCAGGGGTATAAATCTCCCTGGCAATGCAGGATGTGACTCCTGGGATGAGTCTGGACCTGGCATTGTGGGATTGAGAACATCTTCTTGACCAAAAGGGGGATGTGAAATGAGACGAAATAAAGCTTCAGTGGCTAAGAGATTTCAAACGGAGTCAAGAGGTCACTCTGGTGGACATTCTTACGCATTGTACAGATAACACTTTTAGGTTTTAATATATTGGAATAGCTAGAAGTAAATACCTGAAACTGCCAAGCTCCAACCAGTAGCCTTGACCCTTGAAGACAAGGGGTGACAGTGTGATTGTGAAAACCCTGTGGCTTGCACTCCCTTTATCCAGTGTACGGATGGATGAGTGGAAAAATGGGGACAAAACCTAAATGAAAAATAGGGTGGGATGGGGAGAGGTGATTTGGGTGTTCTTTTTTATTTTTAATTTTTATTCTTATTCTGATTCTTTCTGGTATAAGGAAAATGTTCAAAAATAGATTGGGGTGATGAATGCACAGCTTTGTGATGGTACTGTGAACAGTTGATTATACACCATGGATGACTGTATGGTATGTGAATATATCTCAGTAAAACTGAAAAAAAAAAGCCTATACAGAATTTCCAACAGTAAACCAATAGCTTAAGAAATGTTTATTACTGACTTTTTTTTTTTTTTAAATGATGAATTGGCTATTTATAACTTTCTAAATGGCTACCTAATTTGGTTAAGGTGACCTAAAGCGTTAATACTCAAATTAGGTGCTTCTCTATTTTGGCACATTGTTGGAGTTACTCTGTTGATATAGTAAAAATGATTATCTATTAAGCTTAATAATGAGACATGCATAAAACTTTATATGTGGCAGAGTCACAGGGGCATATGCATTAGTATTAAGAAACTGACAAATTATAAAAGTGTTTGCTTCTTTATTTGTTTTTAAAGTAGTTGCTATATCTGTCTCAATTTGGAAATAGCCCCATTTAACACAGAGTTCCAAAGAAACTACTATGTGCCAGGCATTATATGTGCTGGATATGTCAGAAAGGGGAAGCAGGCACATTTATGTAAATAATCCAGTATAGTAAGTGGTTTATAAATAGAAAAACAAAAGCTAAGAGATTACAATTTTTTTCAATGAGTGAATAAAGACTTCAAATAGCATTTGGCATTTTACTAGGGTCTTGCAAGGCGAATAGGTATTTTCCAACCAGAAAAAGGGAAGAAGGCTATTCTAGCCAGAGAAAAAAGAACAACTAAAAAGTACAGAGTTTAGAAGGCACTTGGAATATTCAGGAAATTCAAAACAGATTGGCTACTTCTCAGAGTAAATGGAATAAATGAATAGGAAACAGTGCAAGAGAGGTGAACTATAGACACACTTTGTAAGGTTATAAATGCCATACTAGGGAGTTAGGCATAATCTTCTGAGGGGCAACTCACTGGTTATAACATGGGAACTTATTTAGTCATATTAGGGTTTAAAAAGGAAACGCTGAAGGAACTGTGAAAAGTATATTGGAAGGAAGAGAGACTTGGGAAAAGTATATCACAAAGGAGGCATTTTCAGTAGAGAGTCAATTGAGGACAGTAGTCAAAAGCCGTGAGAAGGAAGCCGTTGACAGGCCAAAAGCAATAGGAACAAGAAGAAAATGGGTGGGTTCAAGCCCAACTGCAGTGGTAGCTTGAACTCAACTTGATGGTTGCTAAGATGTAGGAGTGGTGACAGGAAGAAGCAGCGATGTTGTGAAGTCTGAAACGGATATTCTTATTAATATTTTAATAAGCCTAGGAAAAGAGGGTGTGTCTGTTTTACAGACTTTAGGGACTATTTTAGGAACTTTAAAATATTGAAAACCGGGAAGGAAATAAATGTATTTCCCTATTTAAATGACATATATATCTTGACTGCTGTCATTTTCTAAAAGATATTATGGCCAATTTGTAAATTACTATACTCATTAGTAATTGGGTCTATTTCCCCTGAAATCCTTATATCTAGGCATTTTTTCAATATTGTGATTCTCCCGTCAATAAGCCCTTTATTATTTTCAAATATATTACTATTTTCCCTTGAACATACTATGAATATATTCCTTCACCCTATAGCAGAAAATTTTCGTTGTCTCTATTAAAAAAAACTCTTCCTTCTCCCTCTTTGTTCAGCTCCCTCCCCCCACATGCATATCTACATCCCATGTGCTCCTGCCCCACCTTTCCTTAGAGATGTCAGTCTAACTTCTCCACAAAGATATCAATGTTTCCATTGTCCCTCTGGCCTCTTTCCCCTACTTTCATTCTTGAACTTGATCTTGCCTTTCCAGCTCACCAGACAGCACAGGCTGCCTTGTACTTGAGTTATTTTATGCATTCATTCACTCCACCAATATTCTTAGAGTCCTTGTCTGGGGCAGGCACTATTCTAGGAATCTTATGTATACTTTAAGTCATTTCCATCAGATGCACAAGATCTTTAAGAGGAAAACCAAATATAATTCATCTTTGTAGAACTACCACAAACAAGTTAGTAGAATCTTACTAAATATTGACTTCATATTTGTGTGCATGTATAAATATGTGGTATGTTTATGTATACCTGAATGTTTGTGTTTTTAATTTTTTAACTTTATATATGTAACAGTGACAGAAAGAAGTGCTAATGAAAATAAACGGTGATTAATCTTATGTTGATTTATACAATTGTATATAAAATGTATGTCCTATCCTTTTTTTATATTTTATTTTAATACAGAATTTTATTTTGAAACAATTTAAAGCATATAAAAAAGTTGCAAGCACAGCAAGAACTCTAAACAATTTGAGAGTAAGTTACCAAACTATTCCCACAAAGACATTCTCCTACATAAACAAAATAAAACCATCAAAATCAGGAAATGAACACTGATACATCACTACCTTCCAAACTTCAGATCCCATATAACTTTTATTATAAAAGATAATAAAAAAAAGTCCCTTTATAATAAAAGGATCCAATTCAAGGATTCTGCATTCCATTTTGCCATGTATCTTTAGTCACCTTTAGTCCAGAACAGGAGCAGGCAAACTGCAAACCATGGGCCACATCTGGCCTGCTGTCTATTTTTATATGTCCCACAAGCTAAGAATAATTTCTGCATTTTTTTGTTTGTTTTACTCTTTGTATTATTTCTACATTTTTAATGGCTGAAAAAAAATGAAAGAAGAGTAATATTTGTGACATGAAAATCATACGACATTCCAATGTAAAGGCTCATAAGTAAAATTTTATTAGAACATAGCCACTTCATTTCTTTACACATTTTCTCTAGCTTCTTCCTCATTATAATGGCACAGTTGGGTCTAAAAGTCTGCAAAATCAAAAATATTTATTATCTGACCCTTGACAAAGAATGTTTACTGACCCTTGATTGGAATAATTCTTCAGTCCTTCCTTGATTTTCATGTCTTTGACACTTTAGAAGATTACAGGCCAGTTATTTTTTAGAATGATCATAAAATTGAAATTTTCTATTATCTCCTCATTAGGTCCAGGGATATCACAGAAGTCATGCTGTGTTCTTCTCACTTCATTCTATTAGGTGTCACAATTTTGATTTGTCCCAATAAGATGTCCACTTTGGTTTCTTGATTATGATGGTGCTTATAAAGGTATATTTTTTCCTGTGATTATAAGTATATTGTGTTTGTGGAGGGAGGGTTTGGGAAGGGGGTTCTTTGAAACTTTCAATATATGTATTTACCTGTTTTTGTTTTTTTTTTTGTTTGTTTGTTTGTTTTTTTTGGTATATACTCATGGTTTTCCATTCCATTAGCTATTTACTTGGATACAGAAATTGTCCCAGATTTAGCCAGTGGGAACTCCTTCAGACTGGTTCCTGTGCCAGTTTTAGAATAAGCCAATTCTCTAAGATGCTGTTTCTTTTAGAAAGAATAATATTTAGAAGCCAGGTTATGGGGGCTGGGCACAGTCATTATTATTGTATAGTTTCTGCTCTCAAGCCCTCTCAGTAGACAGTGCCATGGAATATAAATGTGGGTATATGTGTGTGTGTGTATCTTTTCAAATTCAAAATTATATCTATATTTCTATACCCATCTATATATATCAAGTTCAGCGTGATGTATCTATTGCCATTGTGATAACATCAATCATTCCATATTTGTAATTCCCTTGTGTGACTGTGAGGAAATCTGGTGTCCATTATCATTAACACATCATTTTTATTTCATCAATCACCTGGTGGGTAACCAATTTCTCTCTGCCACCATCATGCCCCCGGCCCCGTGCAGGAGCCACCTCCTCATCATCCTGTGTGAGGTGCCTCCACTGCACCCAATTTTGGCTTTAACAGCCCCTGCCAGGCTTACCCTTCCCCATTTGAGTCCTGCTTGGTCTCTGACACTCTAATGCTTGAACTTTGCTCTATCATTACACATGGGCTCTCATATCCATTCTGGGGTATCCCTTTGTGTGAACGCCCTCCTCAACCATCTCAGGCTCTGATGCCCAGACTGGGCCCCACTGCTCCACGTGAACACCCTTCTCTCCTCACTGGGGCTCAGACTCCCCGCAATGGGCCTCCCTCCCCTGTGGAAGCGCCACTCACCCTGTTAGAGCTGTGCCACTCCCTCTGAGATGTCACCAGCTCTCCTAGAAGCCTGCATGAATGCTTACGTCATCTAATGGCTTTAAGACTCAATATTTAAGAAAGAAAGAGAAGGAGAGGGGAGGGCAGGAGGATGGGGAAGAAATAAAGCTTCCTTTTCATAAAAAGTTAAAATTAATTAGGTATTTACTAAGAAACTGGCACTATGCTAAGACTTTGCCATGTTATCTTGTTAAAATTAAGAAATGCCCTTCTAGAATATGTACCACAAGTATTATATTGATTATGTAACTAAATATTAGAGACATTAAAAGAAATCCTTCTACTATCACAGAGTAATCACAAAGCTAGAAATTTAACCCTGCCCTGTACAATACCAAACTATTCTCTCAACATGAAGCTATAATGCTTCTATGCCTATAGTTATTAACTCTTGATTTCTATATTGTTACTATAAACAAAAGATAAAATCAATTTTTCAACATTAAATGTGTGGTGTCACTAAATTAATGCAAGTTAACAATTCCATTAGTTATCTTTATTGTGCTATGCTAATCTTAATTATTTTCCTTTTCATTGTTATTTATCTTGTTCTTACTATATCTTATTTTTTGTTTTTTTTTGTTTTTATTTGTTTTTTAATTTTGAAATATATATACAGAAAAGTGGTAATGCTCAACGTATGATTTAACAAGTAGAGAACAAATTTCAAAGAATATTATGGGTTACAGTTCCACAATTTCAGTTATTTCCTTATTGTGAAATATATATACAGAAAGATGATAACCTTTCAAAATACAATTTACCAAGTAGCTATTACACAAATTTCAAAGAATGTTACGGGTTACAGTTCAACTATGTCATTGATTTCCTTCTAGCTATTCTAATCTCTAGAAACCAAAATATATATATATATATTTATATAAAGATTCAGTGTTCGTAATCCTTTGTTAAATCCTATCTTATCTGTTGCTACCCCTCCCTCTTGTTTGATCACCTTCTCAATCTTCAGCAATATCTGGGCAGTGACCACTCTAACTTGTTCATCTTGAAAAGGGGTGTCGACATTATGGGGAAGGCGGATGCATCTGGTTGATGTTCTTGAAGAAGCTGTTACCTCTGGGTCTTGGGACTAATCTGGCATAGGAACACTCTGGAGGATTTAAGTCTCTGAAAAATAAACTTAGTGAGTGAAACTTTTATAGAGTCTCACATAGGAACCTGGGTATTCTGTAGTATTTTGGGGACTACTGTTGATTTGGGATTGGCTTACTGTGGCCATCTGGAATATCTAGCTGGGGCTTGCATAAGAGTAACCTCCAGAAGAGCCTCTCGATTCTATTTGAAATCTCTTAGCCACTAAAACTTTATTTTGTTACCTTTCTTTTCCCTCTTTTGGCCAAGAAGGCATCACCAATCCCTCAATACCTGGGTTAGGCTCATTCCTGGGAGTCGTGTCTCATGTCACCAGGGAGACACACTCCCTGGGAGTCATGTCCCACGTAGGGTGGAAGGTAATAAATTTATTTGCAGGGGTAGGCTTAGAGAAAGAAGGCCGCAAGTGAACAAAAAAAGAGGTTCTCTGGAAGTGACGCTTAGGCATAATTATAGGTGGGGTTAGCCTCCCCTTTATAGCCATAAGTTTCACAAGAGCAAGCTTCAAGATTGAGGGCTTGACTTTTGAAGTATGGGTTTCCTAATTTCACACAGCATACATTCTGTCCAAGATAAACAATCAATGTCTCACATTATCTTCATTTGGTTGTACAATCATCATCACTCTCAATTTTAAACAATTACCATAACCCAAAAAAGCTCTTATCAGCCCCTAATTATTTATCCCTAGTATTAGTGTCGTACTGGTAAGGTATTCTATTAAATATACTATAATATGCAATAGGTAGTTTTTCCCATATAACACTTTGTATCAGTGTCATACCTTAGAAGTTGATCATTCCCAACACTTGTTTATATTTGTAGTGCTAATCTGTGGGATACATGCCTTTAAATAACACCTTTCAATCATGTTCGCTTTCAATGTGGCACTGATAATTACAATCTCATTAACAAACTATCATCACCCCTGTCCATTTCTATACCTTTAAGATCACCCTCATTTACATGTTTGTACATATTAGACAATCATTTCCCCTTCACTAGCTTCTCTCTATCTCTAGGTCCCTTATAGTCTACATTATAAGATTGATTTACATTGTTCACGGAGTTCATATTAGTGATAACATACAATATCTCTCCTTTTGTATCTGACATTTCAGTCAGCATTATGTCTTCTAGGTTCATTCATGTTATCATATGATTCAGGACCTCGTTCCTTCTTACTGCTGCATAGTATACCATCATATGTATATACCACATTTTGTTTAACCACTCATGTGTTGAAGGATGCTTGGATTGTTTCCATCTCCTGGCAATTCTTAACAATTTTGCTAGGAACATCGGTGTGCAAATGTCTGTTTTTGTCACTGCTTCCAGAAGTTCTGGGTATATACCGAGAAGTGGAATCGCTGGATCACTATCTGATTTTCTGAGGAACTGCCAAACTGTCTTCCACGGCAGCTGTACCATTATACATTCCACCAGCAATGAGTTCTAATTTCTCCACATACTCTCCAGCATTTGTAGTTTCTTGTTTGTTTAATGGCAGCCATTCTTATTGGTGTGAGATGTTATCTCATTGTGGTTTTAATTTGCATTTCCCTAATAGCAAGTGAAGATGAACATTTTTTTCATGGGTTTTTTAGTCATTTCTATTTCCTCTTCGGAAAAATGTCTTTAAATATTTTTTGCATATTTTACAATTGGGATTTGTGGACTAATGTTGTTGAGTTGTAGGATTTCTTTGTATATTCTGGATATCAGTCTCTTATCAGATATATGGTTTCCAAATATTTTCTCCCATTGTATTGGCTGCCTCTTCAGCTTTTTGACAAAGTTCTTTGAGGCACAGACGCTTTAAATTTCAAAGCGTTACCATTTATCTATTTTTTCTTTCATTGCTTGTGCTTTGGGTGTAAGGTCTAAGAAGCTACCTCCTATTATTAGGTCTTGAAGATGTTTCCCTGCATTATGTTCTAGGAATTTTATGATACTTTTACATTGAGGTCTTTGACCCACTTTGCGTTAATCTTTTATAGAATGTGTACATATCATTCTTTTGGATATGGATATCCAGTTCCCACAACCCCATTTGCTGAAGAGACTATTCTGTCCCAGTTCAGTGGATTTGGAAGCCTTATTAAAAATCAGTAGACCATAGATCTGGGGGTCTATTTCCAAACTCTCAATTCTATTCAATATGTCTATCTTTGAGCCAGTACAATGTTGTTGTGACCACTGTGGCTTTATAGTAGGCTTTAAAATCAGGAAGTGTTAAGTTCTTCCACTTTGTTCTTTTTTAGAATGTTTTTGGCAGTTCCACGTCCCTTTCCTTTCCGAATAAATTTTCCAAGTCTGCAAATTAGTTTGTTAGAATTTTGATGGGAATTGCATTGAATCTCTAGATTAGATTGGGTAGAACTGATATCTTAATGATGTTTAGCCTTCCTGTCCATGAACGTGGAATATCTTTCCACCTATTTAAGTCCTCTTTGATTTCTTTTAGTAAAGTTTTGTAATTTAATATGTAGAAGTCTTTTAAGTCCCTGGTTAAGTTTATTCCAATTCCAAATCAATTACTTGATTTTTTTTAGTTGCTATTATAAATGGGATTTTTTTCTTGAGTGCTCTTCAATTAGGTCAGTACTAGTGTATAGGAACATTACTGACTTTTGCACATTAATCTTGTATCCTGCCACTTTGCTGAATTTGTTCATTAGCACAAGTAGCTTTTCCATAGATTTCTCAGGATTTTCCATATATAAGATCAAATCATCTGCAAATAATGACAGTTTTACTTCTTCCTTTCTAATTTGGATGCCTTTTATTTCTTTGCTTGCCAGATTGCTCTAACTAGAACTTCTAGCACAATGTTGAATAATAGAGGTGACAGTGGGTTTCCTTGTCTCATTCCTGATCTTAGGGGGAAGGCTTTCAGCCTCTCAGCAGTGAGTAATAGGCTGGCTGTGGGTTTTTCTTATATGCCCTTAATCATATTGAGGAAGCTTCCTCCAATTCCAACCTTTTGAATTGATTTTATCAAAAAAAAAAGCAAGCTGAAATTTGTAAAATGCTTTTTCAGCATCTATTGAGATGTAATTTGATTTTTCCCTTTCAATTTATTAATGTGTTGATTAATTTTCTTATGTTGAGCCCCCCTTGCATGCCTGGAATGAACCCCACTTGGTCATGGTGTGATTATTTTAATGTGTCTTTGGATTTGATTTGCAAGTATTTTGTTGAGAATTTTTGAATCTATATTCATTAGGGAGAATGGCCTGTGATTTTCCTTTCTTGTAGCATCTTTATCTGGTTTTGGAATTGAGTGATGTTAGCTTCATATAATGAGTTGGGTAGTGTTCCTTTTTCTTCAATTTTTTGAAAGAGTTTGAGCAAGAATGATGTCAATTCTTTCTGGAAAGTTTGGTAAAATTCTCCAGGGAAGCCATCTGACTCTGAGCTTTTCTTTGTAGGAAGATTTCTGATGACTGAATGACTGATTAGATCTCTTTACTTGTGATTGGTTTGCTAAGGTCTACTTCTTCTTGGGTCAGTATAGGTTGTTCATGTGTTTCCAGGAAATTGTCCCTTTCCTCTTAGTTGTCTAGTTTCTTGGTGTACAGTTGTTCATGGTATCCTCTTATGTTTTTGCTTTAATTTATTTGGGATCCACAGTAATGACCCCCCTCCCATTTCTGATTTTGTTTATTTGGGTCTCCTCTTCTTTTGACTTTGTCAGTCTAGCTAATGGTTTATCAATCTTGTTGATCTTCACAAAGAACTTTTGGTTTTATTTATTCTCTCTATTGTTTTTCTTTTCTCCAGATCTTTTGCTTCTGCTTTAATCTTTGTTATTTCTTTTCTTCTACTTGCTTTAGGTTTACTTTGCTGCTCTTTCCCTACCTTCTTCAGTTAGGTCTTTGGTTTTAGCCCTTCCTTCCTTTTTAATGTACACCCTTAAAGTGATAAATTTACCTCTAAGCACCATCTCTGCTGCATCCCATAGGTTTAGATATGTTGTGTTCTTGTTTTCATTCGTCTCTAGATAATTACTGATTTCTCTTGCAATTTCTTCTTTGACCCACTGATTCTTTAAGAGTTTGTAGTTGAACTTCACATTTGTGAAAGTTCTCAGTCTTTGGTGGTTATTGATTTCTAGTTGCATTCTGTTATGGTCAAAGAATGTGCATTGGATAATTTCAAACTTTTAAAGTTTATTGAGACTTGTTTTGTGCCCCAGCATATGAACTATCCTGGAGAATGTTCCATGGGTGCTAGAGAAGAATGTATATCCTGGTACTTTGGTATGTAATGATCTACATATGTCTGTTAAGTCTAATTCATTTATCACATTGCTTAGGTTTTCAATGTTCTTATAGGTTCTCTATCTAGTTGTTCTATCTATTAAAGAGAGTGCTGTATTGAAGTCTCCCACTATTATTGTAGAAACATCGATTGCTCCCTTCAGTTTTACCATTGTTTGTCTTATGTATACTTTGGAGCTCCTTGATTGAGTGCATAAACACTTATGATTGTTATTTCTTCTTGGTGAATTGTCCTTTTTATTAATATATAGTGTCCTTCTTTGTCACTTACGACATCTTTGCATTTGAAGTTATTTTGTCTGATATTTGTAGAGCTACCCTAGCTTTCTTTTGGCTGTAGCTTGTGTGAAATTTTTTTCCATACTTTCACCATCAATCTCTTTGTGTCACTGGGTCTAAGATGAGTCTCTTGTAAACAGCATATTGATGGGTCATAATTTTAATCCATTTTGCCAGCTTCTCCCCAACTGCACCTGCATGCTGGGCAGGGTCCAAAACAGGTGGAAATCCAATCAGCACCCCAGCCCTCTGTGTGCATGGGGGACTGCCAACCCTGTGGGTTTGGAGTGGGCCCTGTGCAGTTTGGCAAGGAATCCGCTTAAGGGCACAGTGGCCCTAGTGAATCCTGGGCCTTTGAGTGGATCACTCTCTATCTGTGGGGCTGCAAGCCACATCCTCCAGCTCAAATGTGCCCCAGTCCCTGCCCACCTGTGCCCATGAGCCTCCACGGTTGGAGAGGGGCTCTTCGTGCTTCTATGTGGCACCTTCACTTATCCCCACTTCTCTCCCATGCACACTGTGGACTTCCATGGAGGAAGAGTAAATGGGGTCAGCACAGGTCCATTGTTTCCTAAGTTCCCTTGTGGGAGCTCCCAGCTACAGGGCTGAGAAGGATTATCTCCCCAGCTAATTGCTGAGATGGGTGCGCAGGAGTGAAGAGCTGGTCTCTCCCTTGCTTGGCGGCTGACTCACAGCTGCCAGCCCTCAGCAGTCCCAGTCAAATAAACTCACCCTGCACTTTCAGAAGTAATTTCTCTGCTTCTCCATCAAAGTCCCCACTATGTGTTCTAGGGGCCTCCTTCTCTGGCCAACTGTATCCTGGAACCACTTCCCATTTGTTTTCTGCCTTTTCTCTAGTTTTTTTTTTCACAAAGGATAAGTTTGTTCTGCTTCTCCTATTCCACCATCTTCCCAGAAGTCTCAATGTACTTTATTTACTTTTAATTTTTATTTTTCTACTGAATATTATTTATATTTTACCCCTTTTTATCTTGGTATTCTATCTTCTTCCTACATTTTCTCTGCCACAGTTATCTATTTGCTCTTAATATATTTTAACCGTATTTCTAAAAATGGAAGACAAAAAGCACAGCAGAGAGTGACGGTTTGAGTACACTAGGAATTAACCTGGAATTTGAGTATCTAGCAAGTTCTCAGAAGCTGCTGATGCTATAGTCAAAGGGCTACACTTTGATCAACATTGAATTACACTATTATCTCATACACTTAAGGAAACAAAAAACTGTGATATGTCTCTGATCCTTCTCTATACCTACTCACCAAGTTCAATCATAAATGTTTATTATCAAACTGTCTTCTATGCCCTTGTTTTTAAGTCGGTTCTATTTTGCTCTCTGTTATACAGCTATTAGAAAAAAACCACCTAACTTTCCATACTCAGAAACTAACTTCTTAGCTGTCATTTCAAAAATTTGTACTTGACTGCATGTAGCTAAGAGAGAAGTCCTTAAAATACATTTGAGCCAATAATGGGCCTACCTCTTACTTCTGATTAGCTCAAAAAGGCAAAATTTAAAAACGAAAATAGCTTATGCTGTTTTTCTTAATAATGGGTCACACATATTCCCCTTTAGCTTTTCAACTTATAAATCAATTAGGAAAATGCTTTTCTTCCTCTTTTTCACTTTAGGAAAATTTAGACTAGAATTACATTCTATGACAGTTACTGTTTTTCTTTAGGGGAAGGCTTTGAATGTGTGCACATGTGAGCATTGGCCCATGTGTGTACACATACACAGGTATACTTCACAATGGCACCCAACAGATTCACTAAGAATTTAAGTTATATTGGTAGATTATATTTAAAATGACTCCTCTTAACATATTAATGCCCACCTTAGATTATTCCACCAGATATAAAAACTGCCCAACTTAGTGGATGGATTTCCCACAAGTAAAAGAATATTTGCTCTTTAAAAGAGATATTTCCCAAAGCCAAACACACAGATATTGGAGGGTCCACAGTAGGAACCAGGGAATGTCATGAACAAAACACACACGACAAGTTTAACTTTTCCCAGCTTTTCTCCTAGATAATGAGAAAAGTCACAATTGCTAGTACTACATTATCATTTTCAAACTGTTAAAATAGTATTCTCAGGCAAATATAAAATGAATATGGTCAAAGATTTTATGTATCTCATTAATGAAGAAACTAGTAAGATACTAAAGCCAGTTGAAAGAAGAATTTGAAAAAACAAACATACATATATAATCAGCAATATTAAATGAGTTTACTAATAGATGCAAAACTGATCAATATTCTATAGGACAATAAAAAGTGATGTTTGGGGCATTTATTCTATAAGATGCAAATCATTTGTTTACTTTGACAAAATTCATTTTTACTTCTATAGATAAGAATAATTTGAATTACTATCAGTTTTCTACAATATACTTTATTCCCCCACAGCTTGATAAAATAGCCTCCTCAACAGAAATAATCAAAGGCACACACCCCTATAGGTCCAGATAATCCCTGAAGTGTCTGATAGATAATACCGAGCACTCCAGTGAAAGGAAATCCAGTAATCTCTTTCATCCATTTCCAAATCTTGGACATTTTTTTCTTCCTCACAGACTTTAATTTCTTTTAGTTTCAATGTCCTTTTCTTTCACTGAAGATGCTACCCCCTTACACCCTTCCGTGAAGACTGCTAAAAGATGTTATCACCCTGCCAGCTCTCTAAAGGAGATGAGCCTTTCTTGGAGAAGGAGAATAGGATGACTGCCTTGAAATGTGCCCTGGGTTTTGCAGTCCAGCTCTGGAATGTTTCTTGATAATTTAGGACCTCCACCTTAATCTAAAATTCTGCACGACACAGCCTTCTCTGAAGAAAGCCCGATGGTATCCAGGGTTCCTCTGTCAAATAGCAAGGCACATGGCTGGTACTTGCTAGTCCTTCGCTCCTGAGTTTTGTTGCTTTCAGCTCCTGGTTTCAGTCCCTGTCCTTCCCAAATCAAACTTTTTCTATACAACTAACCTCTTGAGACTATCTAACCATTATCAGAGGAAGAAACCTGCAACATTCACTGTGTTTTCTCTTCTTTGTATCTAAAAGGACTATCCATAGAATTATGTCACTAATTTTTCCCTGGAAATAGCACTGGGCACTGAAATGCCAAAGAAAATGGAGAAGGAAAATTTTCTTTGGACTGTAACAATGAAAAACAATAACAAGAATAAATAAATGCAGCTTTTTCTACAAAGTGTGGCAGAACCACAGCTTACTGTATTGTATTTTCCTTCTGAATGTGTACTGCAAGGAAAAATCTGCTTTTTATTATTATAAAAAAAAGAAATGGTGAAACTCAAGGTGAAATATTTCTTCATATCTGAAAGAACAATTGCCAGAGGGAGAAAGTGATGTGAGTATGTTAGCCTCTAAAAGACCCAAAGACTCACCGGGAAACAATGAAAATGGTGAGCACCTTGGAATCCTCATAAAATTGTCACTTGTGCTTGTTCTTTCTCTCCCCCTCCTCGAAGACTAAACAGTTATATATCTTTTTACAAAAATAAGCATTTGATATGCTAAGGACACTTTGAGGGATTAAACATTTGCAAATACCCAAAAAATAAAATTTCTGTTAAATAGAGAGAAAAAAAAAGCAGTTTAAATAAAAGACTAGTAGGCAAGGTATAGTCAACAAATTTACCAGATGGAGACAATTATTGATCAATTGATGGCCTTTAGACATCATTAAACATAGAGATGCAATTTGTCCCTATTACTCCTGATCAATAAGCTAGTACCCCAATTTCTTCAGTACTTGCATAGAAAACCAGTATCTACCGTTGTTTTTCTTATGTGCCAATAATTGGAACATTCTTGAATCATTTCCTATAAAACATATCCTGTAACCCCTATAAACATTAAATGCTTAGAATGGTCTAATTCTGCCTTATAATTATTGTACACTTCTCCAGGTTATCATTTCCTGGTCACCTTCCATTTGAGAACCATTATTATTTGTAGAATCTCTATATTCAGAACAGAAACAATTTACAAATTCACATGAGAGAACGTAATACCCTGTGCCCTTGTGCAATCGTTCTACAGTCCCAATTTTGATGACTAAACACCCATTTTTACTTATTTTATAATCTTGTGTATGAATCAATTCCGTGAAGATCGGGTTTCTACTGTTCGGGACCATTCAATTCATTTCAATTTGCTCATCATGCGAATCAAATATGCTAGGATAAATTTCTGAAAGGGGTGCCACTTATCTAGCCTGTCCCCTCAGGAACCACAATGCATACTTGTTAGAGTTTACCAAGCTAGATGAAAACATTTTCCAAAGTGTGTATACATAAGCACGCATCCCTTGAGGCTTTGAGGAAAAACACTTACTATTGTATTAAGTATGGGTGTTCTTACAAACTTCTCTCTATTTTAACATCTCACATGCATACTAAATGCTCTGAAACTTCCAAATTTAAGAAATATGTTAATATAATGCTTCCAAAACTATTCAACTATAGTATATTTACTACTTTTGTGGTTGTTAAATGCTGACCTCTACCAATTCCTTAAGGTGTTCTTTATATTTATTTACTTAAAAAATAAATAATATTCTTTGGTTCCCAGAGCAACTATGAAAAAATATTGTATGTTCTATCATATAATCATATCAATTTTAATTTTTCTTGCCCTAGATTTCCACTCCCTACTCCTTTGCCCACAAGAGTTCTGCTTTTGCCACTCAGGGTGCTTCAGTCTAAAATACATACATATATATATATAGAGAGAGAGAGAGAGAGAGAGAGGGAGAGAGAGAGAGAGAGAGAGAGAGAGAGAGAGAAAGAGATAGGGAGGGACTGAATGTGAGAGTTTAGAAAAAAATGAAAGAAGCTTGGTCAGCAAAGCTAACAATCTATAAAATGAAGAAATGATAAATGGAGGGAGAAAGAAGCAAGAAAGGAGTCTCCACCGTGGCTGTGAGGGGAGGGAGTTTCTGAGTGTTTGGCAAAGTGCCTTTAAGTATTGAGAAGTACGAAAGAAGACGACAGATTTTATAATATATGAAATGGATCCTCTTTTGTTTTCCTCTAAATATATTTGTAAAATATACTTGCAAAGCCATTTTAATTACTTTTTTTGTTGGATAGTTTCATTATATATGACTCTACATAGAATGGGTTGTGGGGGACATTGACTTGTAATAGGGTTAAATTTGAGGCTGGGAGATGATGAAGCAAGGAGAGAAACACTCACATATTAATATTTTTCCTCATCTCATAGCCAGTTATTCAAAGTATATGGTGTGGTGTGGGTTTCTGGTATTGGCATCAAATACTTTCTCTTAAGAAAATGGTAAACCATTTATTAACACTATTACTGGGTAAATTGTTTATATTATATATTAGCCAAGACTTATTTACTTATTTTATCATTTGGATTTGCCTATTCTTCCCTCAAACCCTGGGGATGCGTCTGTCCTGTTTTGATCACATGTGTTGCCACTTAGAGAGACTTCTCAGTCTATCTTTGCAATTTCAGACTTCAAACACTGAGTTTCAGTAACAATTTCTATGCAACCTCTGTTCTTAATTATACAGAGACTACATTTCCCTCTACACCTTATATAAGTTGTGAAATGCTGGGCAGCAGATATTTATTAATTGGAAATGTTTTCCTATTTTTCAAGATAGAATTCTGATCTGTTCATTTCTAGATGCTCTGTTATCAGCTTTTGAGTTTTTTTCTAAATTACTGCAGTGAATGCCACTAAATACTTAAAGGTCACAGAACTGAATACATATTCCATCAGACTTACCACATATGGAAAAAATAATTTATATTGAACTGCATACATTTATTCATCTGAAATCTGGGGTCTGTGTTTGGTGTGGAGTAGCATAAAATTCACAGGATGTCCCAATTATTATTTTAGTCAACACATATTTGAGTATCCCCTTTGCTTATACCTAAGCAACATTTTTGGAAAGAAACAGGAGAGATAATTTCTCTTCTTTATACTCAGGAAAGTACTCCATAGCCCAAGAAAATCCTAGGACAACCATATGCATAACTGAAATAAGTATTACGGGTTGGGTGTTCATACTGGATTTCTCCTGGCCAGTGGTTCAGCCAGCCAGTCCATGAAAGCAAAGGAAATAGAACTCACTGGCATTTAAGTCATATTAAAGGCACAGAAGACTAAATGTGCCCTTCTTAAATTTTATACCATCCCATTCCTAACCCCCAAAGCCTCCCTCTTTCGTGACATTTTCTACCTGTGAGGCAATCCTAGACATAAAATGTTAAACTAATTACATCTTTGGATAAAACACTTTGGAGAAGGAGATATATGGGCTCTCTTAAGAGTCTATAGGGGAGGCCTTTGATAGATTTCATGCCAACAGATGAGGTTTCCAAAGGTTCCAGCTGAAAGTGTTTTTCTCTAAAGTTCTTGATAACTACCTTCTTCTTCACTGGTCTACAGTTGATTATATATAAAAAGATTATATATCTATAGTTATATATAATATATATGTGTAAAGATACATTTATAGCTTCATAGCATTGAGTTAACTGTACAGAAGAGGCTCTCAATGACTACTCTTTGAGTGAATCAAAACAAAACCTACACCCAGGCCTGTCTGCTGGAGGACATCACTACAGGAGGGAGGATTACCAGGCTTTCTTTTGTTTACTATTGGATCACACCTCTCTCACCTTTACCTACAACACCATCTGTATTAGAAAGAACACCGAGCTCTATTATATGGTTATTTTCTTCTGACGTCCTGGAATTTTCTTAAATAAGCCCTCTTACATATTGCTCTGGAATTTGGATATCTGAATCCTAAAAGTCAGGGTTGCTTATACAAAGATTCACTTGTTAACCTACTAATGGTTCTTCCAGAGTCTTCTTAAAACTAACATAATTACCTAATATTATTTCCATTAGCCAACATTCTAAGAAAGCTTATTTTCTAACAATTAATCCATAAATGTAAAACACTGTATTCTACCAAGTTTCCAAAGAGACCAAAACTTGCAGAAAGCATTCAGTCTGAAAACCATCTAATAATGACACTGAATCAGCTTTTGCCTAAACTTTGCTCAGGATAAACATGTATTTATTCCTTTGCTTTCTATACAACTGAATCGAGGTTGGAGCCAATACAGAAAGAACTTTCATTACCATTATCATTTTGAAACTTCATCTTCAGTTCTGATGGACTATCAATATCATCAGTCTCTCTCTCAATCTTTCAAATGCTCACAGACAAATGTTATCCACAAATTCACCATCAGTTATATGCTATTATCCCAGTAAAAGAGGAGTATAGGATTAGAATCTCTACCCCAAAATGAGGAAGAACAAAGTTCCTTTCATTTCAGATTGATTTGAGCCTCTCCTATTATCACTCTTACCAATTTATCCTCTTAGTATTCCTTATGAATGGTTGCTCTAGATAAATCTCCATAGATTTTTGATGGGTAGAGTCTGAGAAAAGAAATCAATTACAAACTGCACGCAGTTAAGCAGTTTTGAATGAAATGGGGGCATGATTTTACCACTGCGACACACTATACCTTTCTTTCAGAAAGCCATTTGGACTAGTGAGTCTACATACCTCCTCTCTCCCCATTTCCCACTCTTTCTTTCACCAGAGGCTGAACCTGGTAGACTGGGTTTCTTTGATGGCTGACATATAGTTGGATTCAGCTAATGGGAGGCACTGTCAGGAGAAAAGGGTCAAAGAAAGGTAATGGGTATTTCTTCCTACCTCCTTACCTGCTGCAGTGCCTCGTTTTGGGAAGTAGCTGAGCCCTCCAAGAATATTCTTATTCTATGCACTGGATAACCCCTCATCTACTGTTCTCCTTCTTATTAGGCTCCAGTAACTCTATTTCATTCCCTTGTCTCTTAAGCTTAGACAGGGAGTTAAGTAACAGCTTTCCAAAAGCCTTGTGTGTTCCCTAAACCATGCATTAATACGGTCCCCAGCTCTGATCTCCTTGGGGGTGGGATTTTGATCTTGTCCATTAGTTTATCTCCACCAGCCATAAAATTGGTACCTGGCATTTATTAGGTGCTCAATAGCTATCAATGCTTAAAGTTCAATCTGGAGTAAGACTATTTTAGGATGTCCGATTGTCCTTACGATGCTCTAGATGTTCTTCAAACGTTCACAACTTAAAGACCATGTGATTTAGTGGAAAGTGCACAGACTTTGGTATCACGCAGTCCTGGGATTAATGCCATCTCTCTCTCTCTCTGACCTATGAGGCCTTGTGGCCAATTATCTGGTCCTTGGTTTCTTCATCTATAAAATGGTAATAATAGCAGTAATGTCTCACAGTGACTCTGTGAGGATTGCATGACAAAAATGACATAAAATGTCCATCATTGTCTCTGACACATTGTAACTTACTGCTATTACTCTTGCTCAGAATGAATGTATTTTCAAAATCTGACTACCCTTTCTTTTCCCCACAGGGTAATAGAGCTGCTACAAAGAACAGGCTGAGGATGGCCACTCAATCAAATCACAAAGTGTTGAAAAGGTCAAAGTCATATAGCATACCTTTATAATTCATAGATTATTGAATGCATTAACATTCCAATCCCTCATTCTTAAAGAAAAGATTATAATAAGGACCCCAAATGGCTCACATTAATCCTTTCCTATGTCAACGGTTGTTCTTTTGCTGGGAAATGTACAAATGTAATCTCTGCTGACACTGAAGTTCAATTTGGATGTCACACTGTGCTTCTTAGTTTTGATAACAAATGGATACCCAGGAGGAGAGAAATGGGAAATATTTTAAATACTCACAAAAGAAAAAGACTTTTAAATATACTATGGGTTAATTTTGACAAAATGCCAGGTCTAGAAAATTATGCAATTCACTTCACCTGCTCAAGAATATTTTGAGTCCCCAGAAGACTATCCTGAGCTTTTTACACAGGCTTTAAACAAGAAATCAAGCATCTGCTTCCCAAAATTAAAAAGCTGAAAGACTGACTGATGTGAGTTCATGATTACAATGTCAAATATTTCTTTGTAACTGCTGGGCCATTTTCAACTCAATCAGTTTTATTTTTATTTTTCATGATATTTCCAGGGATGACATAGACTCATAATCACCATCTGTTAGGATTTTAAAGGGCTTTAGAGACTACCTATCCATCCCTCTCATTTTACAGATGAGAAAACTGAGGCCCACAGAGGGTAAAAATCTTGTCTATAGTCACTAAGTTATTAGTGGCTAAGCTAGAATAATGCTGAAATCAACCTGAATTTCAAATACACAGCTATTGATATTATTCTACACTACAGATCCATCTTTCTTTTAAACTTCTCTTTAAGAAAGAGCTTAATAAGCTCTGTGATGACCAAATTGCAAAACAAGTTGCTTCGGTCACTTGAAGAAAACTTGAAAATCACTAGGGATATACACCTTGGTATTGAGTTATGTACCTGAAATCTCCTAAGAAAATGTCCAGCACTTCATTTCCTTCCCTCCAGCAGCAACTGGCATCAACACTTTGCAATAAGATTAAGCAACAGGTCTCCTGAGTCTATTCATGACACCAGCTACTTATTTGACAATATCAAACTCATTATTTGGTAATAAGAGGGCAAAATATAGTTGCTTGAAGAAACTTTGTGCCACATGGACAAAATATAACACTTTCCTTTATTAAGGAATAGCATTGGCATAATGGCACAGGGATACAGAAGGAGGCTACATGTGATAGAAAGAGTTTGTAGAAGTATTAAGGCATTTATCTTCTAGGTAAGCATATAATCTGTAACAGAGAGGGATCAACATATAATCCATATTCATTGCAATAGATGTCAAAGCAAAATGACCTTCTGTTAGAGAAGAGTCCTAAAATCCTTGTTTAAAAGATCTGAAGTCAGGGATATGACCTGGTTTTATCATTTTTGTTTGGCAGACAGAAGAGAGACTTCATTTTGATTGACAATTGTAAAAAAAAAAAAAAAAAAAAATTCTTACAAACGATTGGCCTTCATTACCAGGAATATGTCAAATCTCTCTCCTTTCTGTTCCTGGCAATAATGAGGATTCAGTGTTGTCCCAGTGATGGAGGATTTTACTGTCTGTTTTTTTCTTTCCAGGCAAAAGAGTATCCTTAGTTCTGGATGCTTCTTCAGAGTAGAAAAATGTCTTCTAATCCTTCCAAACTCTGATTGCCGTCCATGGTTTGGCTTGAATTTGATACTCTGCCAGTGAACCCAGATCTACTCTGACCAAATTTCTAAGTACCAAAAGTATACACCTCTAAAAGCTTTTTGGATCCCTTATTTTCAGTTGCATTTATATACTGCAGAGGAAACAGTATAATAGAATAAATGCAGATTTCCAAGATGTAATCTCTGGTTACCTGGGTTACTATTCTTACTTACAGTGCTAATTATTTTTCATTTGTTCTGCCTAGTTCCCAAGATCACTCTTTGCCCTACTCCATCTTCTCTTACCCTCTGACTTCACATGGGGTTTGGCAGAGAGGAAGAATAGAGAGGTTGCCTTGCTGAGGTTCTAGGAAAAGCCACATTTCTCTATGTCCAGAGCTGCTGTCAACTGCCCCCTCCTCCAGACCCCAGCACTCACTGGACTCAGATACCATCATTTCCTTCGCTGATTCCTTTCCTGGCCCAAGATTTGGAATGGCTTCCAACTATTACTAGTCCCTGGGGGCCTCACATCTCCCAGATGTCTTCTTTAGCCATGTCCTCACTCTGTACATTGTACCATCATAGCTACCTTAACTGTCCCTTAGTTAATCCCTGTTGAGGAGGCCGTTTGTTTCTGACTGACACACCATTATCATTATGTTTATATCACACTGCATAATTATTCCTGCTGGTAGAGAAGGGAAGTTTGTCTCATTTTGCTAGTGTCCTTAGTATCTACTGCAAAGCCATGCAGTTGGCATTTGATAGAAGATGTTGATTGATTGCAAAAGAAATGACTGCCTGGTCTTATTAAAATCTGCCTTTAAAAGCCTTCATCAAAACCATTTCAGAGCACACCGGATGCTAATGAGCTAGATTTATGCTTTTGATTTGGACTGTGATGACCAATGCATCTATTTCATAGCCAGCAAAAAAAAAAAAAAAAAAAAAAAAAAAAAAGTGCTGTTTTGGTTTCCATTGTGTCCAGATACCAAAAATAAAAAAATTACTTTGTTTCACATAAGTCTGACTTTTTAGAAATCTTGTTTGTGAGAGATTATATAGAGATTCATCATTTGCAGAATTTCCTGATCTTCATCTACCTCTGACTACCCCCAAAGGATCTTGACTTCCTGCTACTAAAATTTGGAATTTTCCATCTGTAATTCCATTCCTTTGAGTAAATTGTTTATCCACATGTGCAACAAAATATTTTTGAGCACCTTCTGCCTATACCATATTTGTGGTGGTTTGAAGCTGTATGTACCCCAGAAAAACATGTTCTTAAATATAATCCATTCCTGTGGGTGTGAATCCATTTTAGCATCCTCTGATGAGTTTACTTCAGTTAAGGCATGGCCCAAGATAGGTCTTAATCCTCTTACTGGTGTCCTTTATAAGAGAATGCAATGCAGGCAGACAGAGAGGAAGCCACGGAAACAGAAGCTGAAATCAATAAACCCAGAAGAAAAGGGAGGGACCAACAGATACTGCCATGTGCCTTGCCATGTGACAGAGAAGCCAAGAATTACCAGCAAGTATCACCTTGATGATGCCTTGATTTGGACATCTTCCCAGCCTCAAAACTGTAAGCTAATAAATTCCCACTGTTTATTACAACCCATTTCATAGTATTTGTTGGAGCAATCTAGGAAACTAAAACAGTATTCTAAATATTTTCCTGTGAAGTGGGACTATGGTGGTTCAGAAAATGGACATGTTTGATAAAACAATAAAGAAATGAATAATTTGCATAATTTCAGATAAAAATATGTATTAGGAAGACAATAAAATGCCAAAACAATATAGAGATGGGCCAAGGAGACTTTCAAGACCAAAATGACCAGAAAAAGCCAGATATGGAAAAGTTTAGGGCAGGGGTTAGAAAACTGTGGTGGCCCATGGTCCAAATCCTGCCCCCATCTGTTTTTGTAAATAAAGTATCATTGGAACACAGCCATGTACATTCACTTATGTATTGTCTGTGACTGTTTCTGTACTACAATAGCAGACTTGAGTAGCTGCAACAGGGACTACATGGCCCTCAAATGTGAAAAGATGTACTATCTGGCTTTACTATAAAAGTCTGCTGAAGCCTCTTCTAGGGGAAGAGCACTTCAAGGGATAAGAAAGACGTACTCCAAGGGTTTTTAGGAGGGGATAAATTTGGAGGCCACAGTGGTTGGAGCGCAGCATGTAAGACAGACAGGGGTCGAAGGTGAGGTCTGGAGGTACACAGGGTCAAGACTGCAATTAGCAGACTGAAATTTATTCTACAAGGGAAGTAAAGCCATGTTCAACTTTTATCCCGGAGTGAAATGATCTATGTTTACTTTCAAAATGCCAAACACATTCTAGGAGATGTGTTGTCATAGATAGGTTTTATCTCATTTCTTCAAAACAAATATTGAGCTAGATAAAAGTATTGGTCTCATTTAGAGGTGAGAAGAAATCATAACCAAGAGAGTTTAAGTGACTGGCCAGAGATCAAAAGACAAGTAGCTGAGTGGAGACCTGCCCAAATCCAAGACACTGGCCACTGCTTGAGAAATGAGAGACATTTTACTCCCATTGCCAGTTCTCAGTACCCCAGCGATTGCTCCTAGGTATAATAATGATGTAACTGGGGGAGTAGAAAGACTTTCTATCCACCTGAATGCATCTTCTGTGCATTTACTGATGCCTGAAGTTCCACTATTAGAAGGTCAACCATTGGGCACCCCTCCTGGGTTACAGTGTAATTGTTCCTATTCACTATGTTCATTTAGGTAGTAGCTTTTCTGAAAAGCAATTAAAGCAGTGCACTACATTCAAAGAAAAATAAAGCAGGATTCTCTAGAGTTGTTGCCCTTCTGCCCCAAAGACACCATAAATGCAGGAAGAGAGATTTTTTGGAAAGTTTCATTTTGATGACTCCACTAACTCTCTGGCCGGTTGTGACAGAGGCCCTAAAGAACAGAGACCAGCTCCCACCTGTCCTTGTATCCCAGCTTTAGCTCAGTTCTTGGCATGCTCTAGGTGCTCAGGAAATGATTTTATGGTAAACGAATGTCTTAGATGCAAATAATTCCAATTGAAGCACCAAAATAATATTTTCGACTCTGTATGCAAAATGTAAATAAAATCATGTGGTGAAATTGAAAATGCCCAAATCAGACTTTTTCTCCTCCCTTTGACTCTCTGACCCTACCACTTGCCAGCACCATCCCCATGTGGGGAAGTGGGACTTGGCAGATCTCATTAATTGAGTGCCGGGGCAAGAGGGAACAGAAGGAAGAGAGGGATCCTTCTGTTCAGGTTTGCCACTTCCTCCTGCCACTGCTTTCCTGTCTCTTCCTCATTCACAAACCTGGTAGGTGTTAAGTGAACACCCACCAGGCCCCTCTGGATGTTTCATACCCAAAGCCATAGAGGCCTAAGCCTGGGTTAACTCCTCCAGGGCTTGTTTCTGCCCTCATATTCAGATGGGCAGCAGATGCAGCAACTGGAAGAAGGAAGGAAAGGCTGAAAACTATGACAGAACCCCAGACTGGATCACTGTGGACAAACTGAAGAACAAATAAAGAAGGCCCTTGACAGGAGAACCTCCCGCTTGCTGCCACAAAGCTGACCTTCTATAAAGGGAGTCAGAATTCCTTTGAATAAGCCATGTGGTGATGCTCAGGTGTCTAGTGATCCTCTTGAGTTGTGCTATCCAATGCAATGGCCACTGAGCACTTGTAATGTGGTGAGTGTCACATGCTGAAATGATAATATTTTAGATACATTGGCCTAAATAGAATATACTATCAATATAATGTCAGCTGTTTATTTTTTTAAATGTGGCTCTTAGAAAATTTTAAATTGCATATTACATATCTGGCATTGTACAGTGCTGCTCTAAAGGAAAACATATTAAGCTAGATTTCCAGAGAGGTGAAGAGATAAGTCTTAAACAGAAGGAAAACAAAAAGCTTTTACCCAACTTCCCAGTGTGAACATAGAAAGACCGCCAAACATCATTAATACTCTTTTCTAAAGAGAATATGCATTAACCTGTTGGCATCCTCTTAAAGCTCACATCACTGAAAATTACCACCATTCCAAATCATAACCTATATAATTAGTATCAAATTATTCTGTTTGTTCCCTCGAAGACTGTGTATGCTCTTTAAAGGCAGGGGCCATGCCTTTTTATTCTTCTTTAGCCATCACAGTATCTGCTCAAATCCTGAACATAAGCACTCAATAAATATTGATCATCTTATTAACAAAAATAAGATAAGGAGTAGGGATTTAGAATAATTATTAGTTACTGACCAGCTCAGTGTGTGTGGTGGGGTATGTGTGCACACGGATGCACACACCAGTGCAAGCTGCACAATATTTGGGATGAAGTTATTTAACATGCCCTCCCTCTCCCCCAAGCTATTATTGCTAGGGAGATGTTTAATAGTAATGCACAGGCAGTGTTGTGACAGCATATTCCTGATGAGGAATCCAATTTCAGTTTCTGCTCCAAGCCAAGAAAGCCTCTTCCCACTGATAGTGGTTTCTTCTGCTTTCCCACCCCTCAACATTACAGTGAAGAATTATGTTAATCTGACAGACATAATGTTCTGCCACAGAAACCACTAACAACAAATGCTTGAATTAGAGGTTCAGAGTGTAACAGCATTATGTAGCAAGGCTTTCACAAAGACTCAAAACTATAATAAAGCATAAGGGCTTTGAAGCAAAACATGAATATTTACTGTAAACCATACAGTGTAGCAGATACACGTCATCAATATCAGACCTATTTCCCTAGGCACAGGGTTTCTGAGAAGGAACCAAAGACCCATAAAAGAACCCAGATTTTACAGAGATGCCATTTTCTGAGTGATTACTAAGCACTAAGCACCAATCCAAGCACGTTGCAAATATTGGCTATAATTTAGGTCTATCTATTCCAATTTTACAGAGTGAGAAACTGACATATAAGGAGGCCAGCTCATCAGAGTTCACATATCTAGTAAGTCATTCAATTAAGATTGACAATTAAAGACATTTATGGCTAGTTGTATGACCCCTTCCTTTGTATATGTGTATAGTTTTCAAGTATGACTATTTGAAGTAAATCATATATCATTCTCATTCAAGAGTGTTCATTCATTCCCAACAAAGTTAAAGACCCCTTCAAAGATTGTTGTGACTAGTACCCAGATTATTGGAATCATGATTCCAACATATGTAGTAGGAAAAATCTCAGATAAGCAGTTTTCTTTATAGAATTCACTTTTCATGAGGATTAATTCAATATGGGTAGCACATTGTATGCCACATGCTGCATGTACGTCACTCAACTCTGAAGCTCAGGAGAACTACAGAACCTTAAAGAAACCAGAACAGCGTAAGTGATGTTTTATTCTTGGGCTTTAGCAAAGAATGTATTTCTTTGCCTATAAACTGGAGCACTGGCCTATGCAAACTCCAAACTATATATGTGTGAAAGCAGAGCACTAAACTTTTTATTCCACTTTTTTGCGTGTGATAGTCACTCAGTGTTTCTTCTTGGAATGTTTAAAACATTAAAAAAAAAAAAAAAAATTCCTAAAGGCTGTGGGGGTAGGAGTGGAAGTAGAAGGAGGTTGTAGGGGTGGAGAATGAAGCCTGACTTTTTGTTTGTGTTACTATTCTTGAGAAAATGATACATTACAGTCATTTTGAGGGGAAAAAAAAAAAAAAAAAAAAAAAAACTGGAGCCATTAAAATGAAGCAAACCAAGATATTGAGGCTTTTCTAGCTTAAATTTCGTTCTGGGTTGAACACTGGTTCCTACAATTAACAAGGCTGCAGAGCATGTAGATATATGTTTTTCTATCAAATATTTAAAAATTAAAAGTAAATGCTACCTCCAGGCAAAAGAAACCTTTGATTTTGCTCCTCTGCAGAGGCTCTGATTTCATTTTAAACAGGTATGAGGTCACCTTTTGGAACTCTGTGGAGAAGAAAAGCAAACACAAGGCAAAGCTGAGTGGTGCCTTGAACACTTCCCTTAGAGGCTGGAAATAAAGAGTAGAAGTCACTAGGTCTGTGGAGTCTCTTCAGTTGAAAGCTTTTGCCCTTCAAAGCCTGATCTGAGGAAAATGGGGATTCTGAAGCACTCATATGACTCCAGAAAAACATAAAAAAATAATCTCTTCTACTCTATGGTCTATCATTTAACCTGTAGTGTTAATTAGATCAGAGAATGAGAAGTCAGAAGTTGGGAACTGCAAAGTTTGGGGAGGTGGGGTAGTGACAGTGGTAGCGGTAATGGTGGTGGTGGTGGTAGTGACAGAGAAGTTGGTGGTGCTGCTGACAGTGGTACTGGTGATGGTGCTGGTGGTTGTGGTGGTGGTAGAGGTGTTGGTGGTGGTGATGGTGGAGGAGAAGGTGCTGATGGTTGTGGTTATGGCGGTGGTGATGGCACTAACAGTGGTATTAGAGGTGTGGTCAAGGTGGTGCTGGCAGTAGTATTAATGGTAAAGAAGGTATGGAGCAAGAAAAATGTGGCAGAGATGAGACACTGAGTTGGCCAGAAAAAATGCCTAGCCTGTGCACTAATCATTTATTCCCTGGCATATCTCCTCACACACCATATTAAAGCCTTCTGAGATGTTTCCCTTTACTGACTATGTTGCAGCACTTACAGAATTTCTGCCTCTCTTAGTCCATTGAAATCAGAATAAGAGAAGCTATTTTGTTGCTATTGTATTGGGCAGAGGCACAGAGAATCCCCTCCTAGCCTCTTCTATGCCAGGTCTATGCCACCAAACTTTACACGAAGTGTTGGCTTGTTTTCCTACACTGGTTTTTGTTTTTAGAAGAAATCTGTGGAGTAAATGCATCTATAGGAGAAACTCAGAGTTCTATAAAGATGGGAAAGTGGTGGCAATCATTTTGCCTGGAAAATACTACCTATTCTAATTGGAACATGGATCCTTTTCTGTTGTGCCTTTGTCTTATCAGGAACTCAGGAACATCTTTCAGAGAAAACCTCAGGGCTAATTTTACTGGCAAAGATAAGGTCAATTATGCAAATAAATTGCTGGAGCAAACTAGAAGAAAGCTAGCAGAAGAGGCTCAGAGAGAAACCCAAAATGAAGACCCTTCCTTGCATATTATCCATATTTTTCATACAGAGTCCCAAAGGAGGTATTAGTGGGGAATAAATAAAATTGCACCAATACAGCAACATAAAACTGACATGTATTTGCACACACACTAAGGGAATGCTGGATAGGGCAGAGTAAGAAGTACAGCTATTGCTGTACTAGGTAACTTCCTATTTAGTCCTCAAAGGATGAAAAAGGCTTGGATTACTCAAAACTTGAGCAAGTGGCACTAAAACATTTTATACTATCATCAGAATCAGTGGCTTGCAAATATTGGTCCAAGACCTACTGATTAAAGTACCAATTCTAAGCTACCACCTCACAATTTCAGATTCAAAATTGTAAAACTGGGGTTGGGCTTGGAAATCTTTGATTTGCTTTTAAACATTTCCTGGAGATTCTTATTCAGCCAACCAAGACATATCAATGCGCCAGAATCTGGAAAGAACTGAGTAGGCATTTTGTTCACAATTATAAATTTTTTATCAATAACAATTACTCTATCTAGAAATCACTCTTCATGTTTATGATAATCAAGGAAACCAAAATTACACATCTGGAGGAAGTAAAAAATGTAGGAAAACATTTAAATCTCAGTAATGTGAGAAACAAAGGCACATTATTTTCCCAAACATGGAAGGAAATTAGCTGGATATTAGGGGACATTCCTGAAATCATTGTGTCTGAACTGTCAAAAACTCATCAACAGAAATGTCCACGATGATTTAGAAATATGGAAGTTAGACTCCAAAAAGAGTTTTGGGCTGCAGGTAAAACAGAATTCACATTTTGAATCTCAGAGGACGGTAGAGCAAGAATTCAGAGAATAAGAACAACTTCTCTTAGAGCAGTGGTTCTCCAAGTGTGGTATGGTACCTAGATGAGCAGCATCTGCATCACCTGGGAACTTGTTAGAAATTCAAATTATTAGGTCCCACCCCAGACCGAATGAATAAACTCTGGGAGTTGGTCCAGCAACCTGTGTTTTAATAAGCCTGATGCTGCTAAAGTTTGAGAATCAATGGACTGAAGGAAACACTTGGTTGTATGTGACTGTCTCCCACAAGATCATTTATATCTTTCTCCAGAACAAGTCAGTTTCTTCATATGCAATTTCTCAACCATCTTCATTTAAGGTTTTTTAAATTCACATAATTAACTGACCCATTTGTCTGATTCTCACACAGATAGGGACAATTTGCAACAAGATCTTTTCTAAAGGCTCTACTTACTGCAAAGTGAAGGGGTGCTTGCAGTGTTGAAAAGACATCTTTTCTAGTATCTGCTATTTTTATCAGTTTCAAAAATATTGGAGATAAATTTCATCATCTTAATAGCCTGCAGAAGAGGCCTGAGAATTATCTATCAAAGGAGCAGCGGAGACAATAGAAAGAAACTGACGAAATTAAAAAGGGAAAATTGATAATAATGGCAATTGGATGGGTTAGACCCTCGAAATTGCCTTTTTTTTACACTCAGGAACAGACATAGTTTTTACTGATCTTTCAGACCCCAGGGTGACCAATTAAACTTGGAAGAGAGAGCCAACCTAGGCCATGAGATTTCATTCAATTTTAACATTCATTTTAGCCAAAATACTCAAGTTAATAAATATTACTGAACATCTACTTATCCTAAGCACTCTGCTAGACATTAATAAATATGTATGTATTTATTAAAAACCATAGCTCCTGCTATCAAACATCTAGGCAAGTTCCCTCAATCAACTATTTGATCAATTATAAAAACTAATGCATTAATTAAAAAATAGTCTTGCACACATTTTTAGTCGCTGTGGATTCTAGTGGAGAGAGACATGAAATAAATAAGTAAACACATAAATATAATTGTATATGGTATATGTGTTCTGATACAAATAGAAAAGCATGAAGTAGAGGAACTAGTGGTACGAAGTGGGAGTGGGGTGCAATTTAGATTGGTGGCCAGGCAAGTCCTCTCTTAGGAACAAATATTTGAACTGGGGGATACTACCATTCTAGATACAGGAAATAGCGGGTACGATGGTCCCAGGCAGGGAATGAGCACTGCTTGTTTTAGGATTAGAAAGTAGACCCATGAGGCTGGAGCTTTATGGAAAGGTGATGCGATAGGGTACAAGGCCCCATATATGTGCAGGAATGAGATCATGTTGGCTCATGTAGGGCACGGTAAAGGGTTTAATTTTTATGCTAAGTACTTTTGGAATATCTGTAGGGCAATAAGCAAAAAAGTGTTACCTTTTAGAGATCACTCTATGTTGGCAAGAATAGAGTATAATGGGGTCCCACTTTCATTCATGGGCAGTATGAATTGGTACAATCATTCTTGTAACACATTGACAATATCTAGTAAAGTCCACAACTGCATTTCTACTCCTATGTATTCATTTTCCAGAAATGCATGCTGATGTGACCAGGACATCCAAAAAAGACCATTTATAGTAACACTGTTCATAGTAGACAAAAATGGAAACAACCCAAATATCTATTAAGAGTGGTTTATTCAAAGAATAGAATACTATTGTGTTATTTTAAAACATGGCCAGAAATTATTTGACACTCCTCTGATCAAGAGGTGGAGTCTATGTCTCCTCCCCTTGAGTCTATGGTAGGCTTGTGGCAACTCTAACCCACAGAGTATTGAAAATGATGCAACATGTCTTCAAAGGCTAGTTCATAAAAAGTATGCATTTCTGCCTTGTGCTGTTGGGACACTTTTGGAGTCTTGAGCCTCTATGTAGGAAATCTGACACTACACATACCATTCCTTACCATGCTCTAAGGAAGCTATATGGATACGAAGCTATTTAGTTTCATATATGAAACTATATGTAGAGGACAAATATAGGCACTCTGATCTACAGTTTAAGCTGAGCCCAGTCTTCAACATCCTGGCCCAGCTGCCAAACATGTGAGTGAAGAAAATTCTAAATGCTTCCAGTCCAGAAGCCTCCAAATGCTTCCAGACATTGGATGTTTCCAGCTGAGACTACAGACATTGTGTAGCTGAGACAAGCCTCCAAGCTGTATTTTGTATGAATTCTGGACCTACAGAATCCATGAGAATAATAATATAGTTTTTGTTTTTGTGCCTCTAAGCTTGGAGTGATTTCTCATTCAGAAATAGAGAAATGGAACAACTATAGAAACAAAACCACAGAAACACACAGCAACATGGATAAACACCTCATAAAAGAAACAACTTAAAAGTGATACAAATTATAGGATCCAGTTTACATAAAATTAAAAAAGAAGTAAACAAATGTATAATATTTGAGGGCATATATAAAGCAAAACAAGGAAAAGACTGCCATGAAATTCAAGATGAAGTTTACATCTAAGGGAGAGAGAAACGGCTGTGATCAGGGAGAGGCAAAATAGGGGCTTCTGGAACGCTGAGAATGTTCTATTTCTTGATCTCATTGGAAACTACACAGGTGCTCACCTTAAAATAATTGGTGAAGTTGTACATTTATGCTTTATACACTTTTCTATATGTGCATTATATTACATAATAAAATAGAGTTGATAAAATTTCATTCTGGCTGCTTGGTGGAAAGCGACTGCATTAAGGAAGAGTGTAAGTAAGGGAATACTTTCCAAGACTGTTTCTGTACTCCATAAAAACGATGCTGGAGTCTTGGACAAAATGTAAAGATAGTGAGAGGTGGTTGGCTTCAACATATTTTGGAATAATAGCCTATAGGATGTCCTGATGGATTAGATGGTGCTAGAGCAGTTGAAATAAAGAGAAAAATCAAGGAGGATAAGTTTTTTACTTCAGTAACTAGTTGGATAGCAATGCCTATACCAATTTCACCAATTAGCATTTAGATTTATTGTAATATGTTTACTTTTACTGATATGTAAATGTGTAAAACTAAAAATCTGTTGACCAATTACCCAGATTATCAAGGAAAGATATTACCTTCAGAATCATTCATTAAAGATTTAAAAACAAATCCTTCCACTCAAAATGAAACCCATCATTCTCAGTTACTGTGAAAAGAAGGCCATAGAACTTAATTTTTTTTCTACATCCTCTAAAACAGAATTCAAAGTATTACTGTTTTTTGAGAAAGAACTTTAAATGGTCCAGTAGGAAAAGAATAGTTAGGCCTGGGCTCTAAATTTATTAACCAAACATTACCACTAACTAGCTCAAAAGTCTTAAGCAAGGCACATAAACTTTCTGTGATTCAGCGTCATATCTGTCAAATAGGGATAATAATACTTGGCTTATTTTAATCTCAAATGGTTTCTGAGAGAATAAGATTGGCTTTTAAAGTACCTTGCATGTGAGCGTCTTTCAGAAATAAGAATGTGTTATACTCAGGTGTTTTAACTGAGTCCCAATTAGATTGCTATTGAACCTAGGAAGTGGGAACACTCTGGAGACATATTTTTGCACAAATTGATTTTCTGCAATGGATGGGTGATCTTGACTGTTTCCTGAAGAAGGAGTGGTCTCTTGTAGAGGTGCCTGGGCACAGGTTTGAGGGAGGGGGTTGGAAATAGTGGAGAATATTCAATGGTCTGCATTCAGCCTGGTTTTGAATCCTGTTGTACGGTGGAAGTGCTGCTCATCAAATCCTTCCAGTTCTCCCTCCACCAGTGCACAAGGCAGGATTGTGCTTCTTTCCTCCTTCCCTGAGTGGGGTCATGAGACAGCTGTGGATAGTGAGCTGTAAGAAAGGGGCATGTGTCACTTCTGGATCAAACATTTAACAGCCTATTAAAGAGTTCCTTTCTCTCTAGCATAGGAACAGAAAAATTTGAGATGGATGATTCACAGGTCTTTGTCTCCAAGCAGAGTTCCCTGGCTGACATGTGATAGACATTTTATGGGAGAAAAAATAAACTTTTGTTTTAAGCCACTGTGATTTGGGGGTAGAATAACTTAGCCAGTCCTGGCTGATACATGAGAAAAGGGCTAGAATAGGGACTAAAGCAGTTAGTTCATGTTATATTTTGTACCTGTCTGGGCCAAGCGTCTGCTTAAGGGGACAAGTAACCAAGAACAATCCAGTTAGTGGGAGTTGTTGCTCAACCCTTATTTCCCTGGTCCCAAAATTCACAGTAATGAATTGGTACCATTAGACATGAAGGTGGCATTTATGTCAATGTGCTCACATTTGAACCCAATGATTGGTGAGATCTTAAATAATTGGATTATGGCATTTTTATCATTTGCCTTTGATGAAAACTAAGAATCAAATACCTATCCCCATCTCCCAATGAGAACATAATGGCTTCTTGTGTGAGGGAAGCTAGAGAAGAGCATAAGAAAGCAATAATGAGACTGCTAGCAAATTTCCCAATTCCCAGGTCTTTTCATAGTAGCCCTCACTATTCATTATCGGCCACAGCCACACAACAGCCCTGAAAGCCAGCCTGGGATATTCCATCCTGGCCTTTAGATTTCTAAATGTTTTGTGGATTATTCCAGATCATGAGGAGAGCAGGTAATAGTTAAGACAATCCTACTAATGAGATGATATTTATAGGTTTTATTTTTAATACAAGAGGCTAATTATCCACTGAGTAGCTAAATCTTTGATCTACCAGAATGCAGGGCTATATTTAGTTACACCAGGGACAGGGCGGAAAAAGTTGTTTCCGGATGTAATCAAACCACATTTAAATATTTAAAAAGTTTAAATACCTTCATCCCTTATTACCTATATTTATGCTTGCCCTTTCCTTTTAAATTATGCACAATTGTGAAAACACCTTTCCTGGTATCTCATATCTGATTATACTCTCAGCTTACGTATTTAAGATTTTGGTTACTAGATAATTTATATTCCTTTACTTCTTGTTGAATTTACATAAAATATTTGTCTTCTCTAGGCTGACAACTTAAATGAGGAGTAAAGCTGGACTGATTATTGAATTTATTTACTCTTAGCTTCCTAACACCATATTACTACCTAGAATTAGGGAAACTTGAGTGAAGTACAGATACTGGGAGACATTTTCACAAAGACCTCTGTTCACTTAGCAAAGTAGAAATTTGGGAATTGAGGAACTGAATCCTTACGAACAACCAACTCCAGACAACAGGACCCATTTTGAATGCTTCAGTCTTGCTCCTTAAGTAACAACTAGCTTTGTGCACATATGGTATCCAAGCATCTGGGCATAAAAAGGGAACAGAACCAATTCTGTAGGCCTGATCTGCATGAAGCTGAACAAGTGGTAAGATTTTGAAATTTTTCTTATAATATATTGAATGTCACAGGCAAAGCAAACAACCCCAGTCCCTGCCTGTTGATTTCTTTCATTCTATTGCACAAAAAGCAGACGGAATGAGCTTCCAGTGTATTCCAGGTACTGTATTAAGTTCTTTGCATATATCACCTTGCTTAATATCAAAGTAACCTCCCACAGACATAACCCTCCCACTTCATTAATTAACAAATTGAAACACAGAAAGATTGCAGACAGTCAAGTAATTACTTGTATAGATCAGACTCCAAACCTAACTAGGATGACTCCAAAGTCTATATTTCTCTTTATGCCACCCTGATGTCCTGGAAGGAGCGAGCTTGGGTACTGCCATGACTGCATGCAGTTGCCCATTCTTTTAGGATCAATTGCACCCCTTAGTGTCAATCATCATCTGTTTGTTCTTTTTGTCTTCTGTCCCATCACCAGGACCTTTTAGGAAAAGAGTGCAATGAAAAACTTCCCCACTTCCTTCTTCATTCTGCTAAGTAAGTACACCCTTCCTTGAGTTTTTTTTTTTTTTTTAATATGAGTTTTCATTGGCAGACATTAAGGAAGCCTGAAGTGTCAGTAAAGTGTTGCTGAAAGAACAGAAGCTTCAGGATCCCATAAAGTCTGGGTTTAAGTCCTGATGGTTTCTCCAGTTGTCTGAACATAAAGTTACTTTTTTTCAAGCTTCAGTTATTTCATATATAAAACTGGAACAGCAGCACATAACTTGCAGTGCCATGAGGATAAAACGTGATAATAGAAGCAAAATGCCTATTCTCTGTAGAAAAATAACTATTAGTTCCTTTCTCTAATACATGAGATGATGAAATATATATGTTTCTAAGACACTGAATGTATTTCCATATGCCCCTCAGATTGCACTGCTCATAATGTTGTTTTTCTCTCATCTCTTTGTTCTCTGCCTATTTTGCAGCTTATTCTTAATGTTCCTTAGATGTGAAGTGTCTGTATTTTTAAGATGCCTGTATTCAGAATGTTAATTGAAATAAGCATACACAATCCATGTCCTAGTGAAATAAAGCACATTCTCTTGGATCTATAAGAAGTAATTTACATGCTTATGATGTTAATTAAATTTCCTTTCCTTCATATCATCCCTATCTGATTAACCTTTACTAGTATAATAACTTTATTATTGACTATCTTTTAAGCCAGCTTTATTTCCACATTATGGATATTTCCTTTTCAATCAATCACAAGTTCAAGGTTTGTTTTTGCCCATTTCAATAATTTCATTTACTAGTAAATAGCTAAATATCATGTGGTTTGCATCTTGCACTTAGATGATTTGTGCATTGTGTTGGTGACGAATAAACAACTTGAATGTCTACTCATTTTCTTCTAAGCATAGTGAAGGGAAGTGTGTCAAATTAAGCTGTGCAAAACAACAGAGGTTTGTACACTCCTCATATTCAAAGTTTTGCTTCGTCTCCTCCAAATGCAAGACTATCTCCCCCATTCAAATTATATTAAATTCAGAATGATTCAAAATAATGCCAGCTGCCAATTTAAACTTCAAATGAAAACCTGATCATTTGCTGACTCTTCATTCACTCGTCTTTCCCACCCCTACCCTTTCTCCTACTTCTTTTTCCAAAGTTTTTTAAAGTTACTCAATAGGTATTCCTCATGGGGGAGCATGTGAACAGTGTCTCTGATTCAAAACTATTTCCATATTTTCTCCTTTTCAACAGCAGTATCGTCTCTTTGGCTATCACTGGTTTCTGACAAACCTCAGAAAACTCCAGACTGTGTTCAAACATGAGTGTCCAGTTCTCTAATTGAATTACTCATAAAGGGGGAAATGTCTTTTTTTTTCTTATTTTTCCAAGCCTAAGATAAAGAATTTTAAACTGACAGAGGTATGAAAGAGAAATAGACTCCTTGCATCCATTACAGTGGACTTAACATGGAGTTATTAGCCACTGTGTCTTTCCTATCTATAAGTGTGTCTTGTCTAAATACTGGACTCGACTCTACCTGGAGGTGATCAGAATGGACCCTCAGCTCCTGCATAATCAAGGAATGAGCCAGGGAATAAGACTACCCCACAGCCAATTCTGTCTTCTACTAGGATTTGAAGGACAGCAGGTCCAGAGTGTGATAGGATCACTCTGAGGAGAGGTTGAGATGAGTGATAATGGAGCAGATAGACATAACAAATTGAACTTTAGAGGAGAGAGATGGTCCATTCCTTCAGTGATCTGTATTACTGTACTCTCCAATTCCCTCAGGTATTTATTCTTTAATAGAAAATTTTAATTGAGTATAACATAAATATAAAAAAGTGAACAAATCCTAATTTGTTTTTTCACAGTGTTGAAAGTCTTGGATGAAATTTCACGAAGTAAGCACATCCACATAACCAGAACCCAGACCAAGAAACAGGGCATGTCCAGAACCCCAGTAGTCTTCTCATGCCCATTTCTGTTCACTATCATGCCCCCAAAGGGTGGCTGCCACTCTAACTTCCAACACCCTAGTATAGCTTTGCTTGTTGTCAACCTTTATGTCAATATAGCACACAGTATATGCTCTTTCATGACTGAGAGCTCTTATTCTTAATATGAGGGGAAGGAGAAAAAATAATTTATTTTTCCTTATGTCACCTATTGGGTGTCAGGCACCTTAGTTATAGATTTTCTTCTCCCTTCTTTCTTTTATTCTCATTTTTTTCCTCTTTCTCTTCTCCTTTGTTTTCATGATGGTCTTCTTCAATCAACTTTTTATTTTGGAATACTTTTATATTATAGACAAGTTGTAAAGACAGCATGGAGAGTTCCTGTAAATGCCACATTCAATTTCCCCTAATGTTAACATCTTACATTGATACATTCATCATAATGAAGGCACCAACACTGGTACTTCACTAGTTTTCACACTGATTTTTTTTTTTTTTGTATTGAGAATATAATCCAGGATACCACATTGCATTTTGTCATCATGTCACCTTAGTCTCCCTTGGTCTATGACAATTTCTTCGTCTTGCTTGTTTATTAAGACCTTAACAGATTAAGAAATATGGGCCAGATATGCTATATATAGCATATAATATATCAATTTAAATTTGTCTGATTTTTTCTCATGATTAGATTGGACATATGGGTTTTGGGGATAAATACTACAAAGATGAAGTACATTTCCTGCACATCAAATCTGGGAGTACAGGAGTTATTACTGGTGATGTTAATTTTGATCAGTTTGTTAAGGTGGTAGTTGTACAGTTTCGTAACTATAAACATACCTCCCCTCCTTTTCCATACTATATTCTTGGGAAGTGAGTAACTAAGTTCAGGTCACACTCAGGGGAAGGGGGTGGGAATTATATTCTACCTACTAGAGGAGCAGTTTTTCCATATGTTGTTTGTAATTCTTCTATAAACATGATCTGTCTCTTCTTTCCTATTTATTTATTTATCTAATCACTTATTTATATTAGTCTGAACTCATGTATATTTATTTTATGATTTTGGTTATAATCTATTACTATGCCATTTATTTTGTTGCTCAAATTGTTCCAGCTGTGGTCTTTGGGAACTCCCTCAGTTTGGCTCCTATGTCCCTTTGTCATGCTACCATCCTTTCACTGACTGATTGATTGATTGATTTTTGACTGCTTCCTCAATTTCTGGCACAAGTTTTTTTTGGAATAGTCCAACATTACCTAGTAATGCTGACTCTCATTTTAAAACTGGAATTGAGGCTTAAAATAGTTCAGTAATTTGCCCAAGGTCACCTAGGGAGCAAAAAAGTAGAACTAATATTTAAACCCAGAAATTCTGATACCCAAGTCCTTAAATTCTCAGCAATATGCTATCTGTCTCACAAGATGATTAGGCTAACCGGGGGCCAGAACTCAACTAAGGAGGGCCCACCACTGAACCTAGGGTAGTAGACCCAAAATCAGCGTTCTGGCCTTAGTGCCTCTGGAAGGAGGGTGGAGGCTCCCGGGTCGTGGTTTGTGCATAAATTGTGAGAGCTGAAACTAAGTAAGGAAATGGGGAAGCTCAGGGCTCTGTTGCCAATTTGGTGTTCATGTTGGGAATGCTGGGGTCACAGAAAACTAATCTTAACTTGCTTTTTGTTTCACATTCTGTTTTATCCTTTTAGGTATCCGCATTTGTTTAGCTATGTAGCTCTTCCAATAGGGTTCCATGATCAAACCAGCTAAGTCCCTGACTATTTCTGCCACCACTACAGTTTCTAACGAAAAGAAGTGTTAACTTTCAGAAGGTGACCTCCAAGAAACTGATCCACCAGTTACACATTCAAGGAGGTACTGATTTTAGCTGACCAAAGCATTCCAACTCAAGTGTGATGGACCAAAGTGCTGGATTACAAATAGCCATAAGGAAATCAATCACTTATACACAGGAAACAGCCATTTATAGTTATCAGGGTCATCATACTTTTACTAAAGGCAGAGGAGTAAAGGCTCATTTTGGAGTATGTATAAAAAATATCCATAGTAGGTATATAATGACATACTTGCATATTTAGAACAATGCTCTATGCTTCAACTAACATAGAGACCAATGACTTCTAATAACATTGATACTACTGTTCTTTTTCATGCCCTTAATGGTTCTCCAAGAATTCTGAATAAAGGTTTCCTTATCTAAGAGAATAAAGCACCACATTCGAACAGTTGTGGATCCAATTTTGTGAAATCTATAAACACTGGGACAAGTTGTAAAAACTAAAAACAAATAATTTTTTTTTAACTAGGACCAGGCAAAGAAGAGATAAGTAGTTGAAAAGCATACAAAATAAATGTGACAGTACAGCAGGAGAAAAAATATATTAATGACTACTATACAACTCTAGAATATTAATCATGATGGATGCTTCGAACAATGTACTTAGAATTTGTTCTATCATTCTTTGACATACTGTTAATCCATTTCATCATGCTGAGGCCAATGTTCAATGATGCCAGTAAGAAGGTAATTAAAAACTCTAATTTTGACTTAGGACTGAGAATGTGTTTATAAACTTAAGCCAGTGAAACATCAATTGATCTATATGTCCTATTCTGAAATAAAAGCATCTCATTTCTCACCCAATGTCATGGAATTACTGGAAAAGGAAAGTGGTACCTGAAATAATATTTTGTGGGAATTGATTGCTGTAGTGGAAAGAATAGATTATCCTATTTTGACAAAGACTCATTAATTTGGGTACAGATTGTTTTCATATTGAAAACTCATGCAAAAATTTGAAAATCTTCATATTTTCAGTTTTAATATTTGTCATATTGACAAATAACTAAACATCTAAATCCCCCTTCCATATTTCCACTCTCCAAATGCCCCCTGCCACTTACTATCCTCTCTTTCCTTCTCAGCCTAAGATTATTTTGGGATCAATGGGCATAAAAATAATCAACACAAGAACAATCGCATTTTCTGTGAACCTCTAAGTTCTATGAAATCTGTGTGCAAATGACTATGCCTGTAAATTTGCCTCAGCTTCCATTAAACCCAAACATCTATAATTCTCTTTTGTGGCTGTGTAATTGAAGAGACAGGTCTTCCTGGCATTATGCATCACTGCAGTTGTATGGTGAATGCTCAGGGGTTGGACCTAACGTCTCAGCTAGACCAGGACTGGAATTACCAACCATGGATAAATTAGACAAGCCCCAGGTAAAAATGCTATCTTTTAGTCATAATGCTTCTGGAAAAAACTAAAAGTAAAATTTTCTTATAAAATTATTGTGGCTATGAGCTTAAAAAAAAAAGTTCAAAGGTAGAAATGCAGCAATGGTGTCAATGCAACAGAAACTTAAAATACTATCAAATGTTTTTGAAGCACACTTTGCAGGATACCAGATTGAGCAAACATAGGATAGATAATGAAAAAAGACATTCCGTTTGCTCTCAATTTACTTTCTAAGTCTATGTTGGAGATATGAAATATAACCACATGAAGCCCTGGAGAATAATTACAAAATGATCTAGACAAATTTACCTACATTTTTCTTCACAATTGGCAACAAATGGAGGGAGAATGAGAAAGTTGGTATGATATCGGAAGTGGAAATCTATGTCTATGCAAACAAACGTCTAGTGAAGTTGTGTTTTAGGAATCATCTTGCTGATTTGACTGCTAATTTAACTGTAATTTGTAAATGGCCAAAGTAGGCCGTTTGAGCCCAAAAGAACAATGTTTAGAGCATTCCAGCATTCTGCTTTATGACATTTTTTAGTTTCAGCTGGAGCATTTTCTGTTTTGAACACTACTGTATGCCCAGTACTTAGAACAGTAGTAGGCAATAGATTAATATCTGTTCTTTAGGTAATTATAAAACATACAATAATTAGTTATGTCAGGAGTCCCAGAGACCAACTTCCCCTTCATCCAGGTTTAGTGGTTCACTAAGAAGATGCAAAGGATTCAGCGTGTGGTCTACTCACAGCTCTGGTATGTTACATGAAATGATACAAAGCAAAATGAGCAGAAGAAAAAGGTATGTGGAGTAAAATCCAGAGCTTCTAAGAATCCTCTCCCAATGAAGGCACACAGGATGTGCTTAATTTCCTGCAATGAATTTGACAACATGTGTGATGTCATCAGCCACAGTGTCATTAGAGACACTGCCCAGGGTTTTTATCGGGGGCTGGTCACATAGGTATCCTCTGCCCTTCACGTACCAAAATTCCAGATTCCCCTAAGGAGAGCGCGTGCCCAGCATACATCATATTGTTTGCATAAACAATCTGAGCTCAGTTAACCATTTTTTTCAGAGTATGGTAGGAACCCTCCTGAAATCCAAGATTCTAGATACCTGCCTTGGGCCAACCTTAGAAGCAGGTATAAGGATAGCAGCTTCAGGTCAGCTATGTTAACTCCTTTCTGTCCAATAGTTACACCTATTTCCCTTTGTCTGTAAGTAACAACCCTAGAAAGAAATTTGGTGATTTTCTAATTAATCGAGTATGCTTAAATTTTCAAAAATGGATACATTTCAGAGAGGTGCTTTATTTATAAAATCAAGAGTCATTTCATCTCCATTGTCATTCATTATAAGCCCTAGTGAAAAATTTACCTTGAGATAGTTGTTAACATATAACAAGTTCAAATAGTGCACAATGCAACATAGTCACACACTGATACAACATCCTAAAGATTTGATCTATATTTATTTATTCACAGTATTCATAATAATAGCTCATCTTTCATAGCATATAATAAAAAACCTAAAATGATTATAGATCTTGATGGCCAATAGAGGCAAAAATATCTAAATTATCAGGGAAATAGGGTATGTCACTTAATTTGTCAATTTCTTTTGCAAACCCTTATATTTAATAAAGAAGTCAACCAGGCATGACAACTTGAAGATATCACTGGGTGCCATCAAGTGCTAGATGGAAAGTGAAAATATTAATTCAGTGATGTAAGTGTTTAGAATATCCAGATGCCTTGCATTTTATCAGAAGAGTAGTTTTTAATTTGCTTAAATACTAGTTATAATTTAACAATCTTTAATTTTACACTTAAATATGTCAGCTACCTATGTAGTGAGCTTCCTATGTTTTCCTCCACTTGAACACTAAAGGTTCTTTTTTATTGCCTGTTGGCCATGTTCCTTGGTCATTAACTCAAGTTTTAGCACTCACTCAGTAATCTACAGTCATGTGTCATCTGCTCAATGAAGACAGCTAGCAGGCAGGTTCAGGGGGTTGAGAACCTAGGCTATTTTCTTCAGGGTATTGAAATTGCCACTATAGTTTTCAAACTTTTTATTTTTTTCCCCCAGAGGAAATCTATTTTCAAACTAATTCTCACTTGGAAGTCTAAGTGAAAAGTACAAGTCAGAGCTGCTGAGGAGAGAAGAATGGGAGAGGCCCAAAGCTGCATTGACTTCCTCTCTTCATTTTCTACTCTCAGCAGCTCCTGAGTGATGCACCAGCTTTCGAGAAAATAATCCGCATGCTATGTCCTTTGCTCCTTCTAGCATTCTTTTGTTTATTAAGATGCAAAGAGGTTAATTTACTCAAGGCCACAGGACTAGTTCAGTGGTTAAGCTATAATAAAGCCAAGATTGACCTGACTCCAAAGCCCAGGATGTTAACAAAATATGAAAATACATGATTTCTTCACTGTTTCCAAGGTGATTTGGACCTGATCCCAGCTTCTCTAGTCACAGATGTGCTAAAGGAGTCTCAGAGAGGTTCAGTGACATGTACACGTCTTCTTTTTTGCTGTTTGATGTGACCTCAACCCTGGAGTTCAAATTCCTTTATTCAGTTATTACACTAGAATAATGTTTTCACCCCTCTTCATTCTTCTTAAATATATATTTTTTTATATTGTATACTCATGTTTAAGTCTTTTATCTGTAAATTTTAATCTCCAGTTTTGTTATGTGAGAATCAGCAAGTCCCTTTGTGCAGTATAAATCAATACTCTTATAAAAAGATATAAAGGAAAAAGAGCTTCATCTTATCTATACTCTTGTCTTTTAAATATATGTTACAGCAAATTACCTAATTAAACAAAGATAACATGAAAATTAGATGTTTGTTTTTATACATCTTTGAAGAAGTAACCATTTTCCTTTTTGTGCTATTTATTATTCCTTCAATTTGCGAAAGCTGAGTAATCAGGAATTCCACGCCACAGCTTTAATTGCAGGCACATCCACTAACTGCTGATGTGGGCTATTCTGCTGCCGAGCTTTTTAAAAGTGACAACTTATTCTTTTCTATTTTTCAAGTGATTAAGGTGGCCTTATGTAATCATACCACGCCCTTATCAGCACAGTATTTCTAGTATGCAGTTTCCTTTAATAGTTCAATTATTTGACGAAAGACAAAGATGATGACATAATAATAATTGTAATAATAACTCAAGTTAGTTGTTAGCAGACGATGCCTTAGGCAACCTTGGAAGCATGTGACATGTATTGATTCACTTAATGAAGTCAAGAACATGATTTAAACATGGATCAAAGAAAAACTAATCCAACTCATGGGTACTTGCCCTTCCCTGGAATTCTGCATCACCAAGGGTTTGGACTGCACACTCATTTGTTGTACCTCATACTGCCTTGGGCATTAACTTTTTCATTTCCATCCACTCTTGTATCACATATTAATCTACATATTTACTTACCAGGAAGACGGAAACTCGGTGGTTTCTCTTCTCACTCTCTCTCACTTTACATATCTCACCTTCCACCAGGTTCTGCAAAATTTATCTCCTAAATGAATCTCCTGGGGATCTTATTTAGATGCACATTCTGCTTTAACAGGCTTGGGACTATATCCAGATATTCTGCATTTCTAACAAGCTCCCAGATGAGGCCAGGCTGCTGATACTCAATAATTCTAGAATTGATCACCTACTCTCCAAGTTTCCTCACTGTATTGTCTAGGTGAGAGGGACCGAGGACCTAATGTGCAGATGAGTTCATGGGAATAAAGCTGATAGGGACCTTTCTCATTTTGCTCAATAAACAATTCCTATTACTTTTCCTTGCCCTTCCACCCTACAAAAGCTTGTAAAACTCTTATCAGGAAGAAAATGAACATGTATTCCTCCATTACTCACCTAGAGAGTATAAACTTCCAAGCCCTTGCTTTTTGGTAGAGAACTGTGAGTGCTTATGGGTTTTTCAGAAGAACTATTACCAGATATTTGTATCTGATGATTCTTAACCCAGATGTGTGTATGACTTAAACTGGTGGCTATTCCCTTTCCAGAAAGTCTCTGAAGGGCATTTTGGCAAGACCCTGGTAGACTCTAGTTTGTAGCTAGTCAATTTTTAGGGACCCTCAAGCCACAGCTAATTTTCCAAAGATCAAGGGTGGAGTCTCTCTGAAACCCTCAGTTCATCTTGCTGTCCCATGACACCTACTTAATCTCTTTCCTTATTCTTAGGATGACCGTTCCTGGAAATGCTATGCTCATGGTATGCAATGCATGGGTCCACGGTAGCCTGTGGAATGCCGATGCTTAAAATAGCTTAAAGGACTAGATGTGGTCAAAATATTTTATGAAAAATGTTCCAATATTTTGATTGATACTTCAAGGAAATGTAAATGAAAGTAAGATTTTTTTTTTTTTGGTCTATATATGAGGTTTGCGAAAATCAAAACAAGAATACTCTGAGTTGCTGAGGGAATGAGCAATCTCATATAATATTGGATATAAGTATTTTTTGAGGGGAATTTAGAAATATATATCACATACATTAAAAATATTCATGCTCTTTTCCAAGTCATCTAGTTCAACTCTTAAGAATTCATCCTAAAGCAATTATAAGGCAAGTGTACAAGGACCAATTGTGTATGCATATTTAGAGGGACACAAAGACATATACAAGTGCATTTCTCAAGACACAGAAAAATTAAAAACAAATATAATATGCAAAAATATGGAAATTGTTACATTATGAGATTGAACCATATTGAAATAACCACTATTTGTCTATGACCTAAAAAATGCCCCTTTCATATGGTTCAACTTAATAATTACAGTATGTCCAAATAATATGCTATGAAACCACTAAAATATACTCATATGCATATAGATATAAACAGAAAATATATTTGAAAGGGTTTTCACCAAATGTTAATAATGTTTATCTCTAAGTTTGGGGATTGTATTTACTTCTTCTTTATCTATACTTTATAATTTTTCTGCCATACACATGAACAAATATATAATTTCTAAATAAATAAATAAAAGGGCAAGCATTATGATTATCAACTAGTAATTTGCCCACATTAACAATCTGAAGCTCATTTCCAGTAACCAAAAGTTGGGGACAGTTCAAAGTATTTTTTACTGATGGTGACATGATATGTATTATTAGAAAAAGGCATTTCCAGTTATTGTATTGGAATTCAGTAATTACTTTTTCAATAAAGAAAGTGAAAACTATTAAAATCAAAAATGTGAAATAAATTAACTTTATATCCTACACTCAGTTAAACTATCATAGCCAGAAGGTAATGAATTACGATAATTTGAGGATAGGAACAAGGATTTGCAAAGCAGAGATTTAACACTCTTCTAAAATCCATTAAAATACTCTGAAAAAAGATCACAGCAAAGCAGACAGTCCACAAGACACTTCAGAGAAATTATGGTGTGCATGCTAATGTAAGTAGATACATGATTTTTGGTCTTAGAAGTCTTATAAGCACATGCAAAAACTCAAGTATGCGAAGCGTTTCTTGGTGGCAGTAGACTGAACAGCAAAGCTTAGTTTTCTGCTGGCTTCGGAGAATAGCTAAACAGTTATGTTCTTAAGGGCATGTGATCTCTCAAGGAATCCACATACTATTTGGTAAGTTACTGATCCATAAGATTTAATTTTTTATAAGGGGTGTGCTTAAAACAGTAAGCCATTGTGACTTCCCTGCTTACAACTGTCCAATGGCTTCCCATTGAATTTGGGATGAAAATCAGACTCTTTATCAGAGACTACAAGGCTCTATAGGCTCTGGCTTTGGCTTTTGGCTGTCTCTCCAATGTCACCCTTCATCATTCACAGTGGCTTTCTCTCTGTTCCTTGAACAGGGTAAATTCATTCCTGTCCCCATGTCTTTGCACTTTCTGTTCCCTCTGCCAGGAATACTTTTCCCCAGAGCTTTGCAGATTCAACCTCAGCTTAAATATCACCTCCTTAGAGTTTTCCAGCCAAACAAAAACAGTCCCTACCCCTTCCCTAGTCATTTACCATCACATGGCATTTTTACATTTAATTTTCTTCACAGTACATGACCATCAGACACTCCTCTTTATCTCTCTCTTCCCATTAGATTGCAAACTCCATGAGAGAGAGCAAGACATATCCCCAGCTAAATGCACTGTTAAATACATGACATAGCTGCCATGGACATGATCTGCATCTGCTCTTCTGTGTGGTTAAGGGAATTAGGGGAGCAGCTTTGAAAAGATGGGCAAGTCCATGGATCCTGACCTTCTGCAGAGTCCCAGCCAGAGCTGGCCCCGGTGGCTTTCTTGACCAACACCCCACACAGCTTTGGTTCTTCTGTTTGTTTCACTCCCCTTTGCTATTAATTAAAATACCAGTAATTGTGTATCTGTGTGACACTAACTTGTGTCACTTTTGAGTCAATCAAGCATCTGGGTTCTGGAATCAACTTCCAAAGGAGTCATTTCTCTTTCTGGAAATTACTGCATTTTTAAATTGTCCCAACAATTATCTAAATCAAAATTCACTTTCTACAATCTAGATTATAGAACTTGCGTTTTTTTGCATTTTCTAAACATGATGTTACAATTGAATATTGCTTTAATTCTTTTCAAAATATACCATTTCAAATTCATCAGGCCTCACCATCTGAACGACACATTCTTCACATTCCACACTCCTCCCTTTAAGAATCACTAAAGCAGAGCAGTGTTTCTTCAGCTATTATCCTTTTATCCTTTCAGGTTCTGTTTAAGTTTGCCAGAGCTGCTAGGACAAATACTACACACTGGTTGCATTAAGTAACAGGAATTCATTGTCTCCTGGTTTTGGAGGCTGGCAGTCCAACATCAAGTTATTGGCAGGGCTTGCTTTCTCTCAGAGTCTGTGATGATCTGGCCACCCTCCATCCAATGGCAATCTCTCACTCCTTGTGTCTAATCTCCTGATTTCTGCTGGCCTTTGGCTTCTACTGAGTGATGGAATGCAAATTTCCTTCAGTAATATGGATTAAGGCCCACGCTGATCCAAAATGGCCTTATATAAATAGGATTTCTGAAGAGCCTATTCACAAATGAGCCCACACTTTAACTAATGATAACATCTCCAAAGGTCTTATTTACAAATCGGTTCACACCAACAGAAAGATGGATTAAGACTTGAGTATGTCTTTTGTGGGGACATGACTGAATCCCCAACACGTATACAGATATATTTTCAGGAGTCCTTGAAAATATGTTTCCTTACAAAGGGATATGAGGCACCAAACACATGTTTGAGAAACAGTGAGGTAAAAAGTTAAGTGAAGGAGGACTTATACTTAAAATGCTAATACCTCTAGGAAAGCAAAGGTTCTGTCACAACATAGATTGATTTTCCTCAATCAGTTTATTTTTCTCATAATACACAGCTGAGACCAGGTGCTCTGTGAAAACTGAAGCTTTATTAAAAAGAAAGAGAAGAATAGTTTTGTATCATGAAGCTGCTGTAGAGAGGCATCTCTCATTCTCCAAACAAGAGCACCTGGGCATAAGGTAAGAACGAAGGAAGGAAGTAGTGGAAAATGAAGGTGGAGTTTTATGTACCTGAGACAAACCACCATTTTATATCTTTCTTACCTTGGCCTTGAGCTCAGTGAATGAAAATGGGATTAACTTCTTCCACATTTTTATTGCCACCAGTATCTGTGGTTTATTTAGCTTCTTGTAGTTTAAGGCAACTTTTTATAGGTTAGCATGGAAAAACTAGATCTAAACCTAATGGTATGAACAAAGTAAAATACACTTTGAATTTAAATCCACCCTATAAATTCTTTAGCTCCCCATTAGACTGTAACCTCTCCAAGGGTGTGCCCTCCATTTTATTCATTGCTGAACTACCAGGGCCCTCTGAATTGCCTCTAGAATACATCCTCAGTGGAACATTTGTTGCGCACAAGAGTTGAGATTGGGGACACGCTCAGCTTTTAAGCTGGAGCCTGCGATTCAGGTTTTCTAATTTAAGGAGCTGTTCACATCTGTGCAATTCACATGGCTCAAGGAATGGTGCACAACATTCCATTCTGAAGTTACTGTCCTCTAGCAGGTATGAAAGGGATTTTTTTCATCCTGGAAAGCAAGTGTCAAGTTGGCTATCAGCCTCCTAGTGGGAGACGGTAAGACTCAGTTACAGGAGCAACGCCTGCAACAGTTTCCATGATAACAGGCAGAAGAACACCCAGGATGGTGAGAGAAAGATGTTTCTCACCTCAGACCAGGCAGCAGCTTGGTAAGGGAATCTTCATGGGGAGAAACTGCCCTATTTCCATAAGTGCTGCCAAATGAGCAGCATTGTCTCAGAATTTATACCCCAATTCCTGTTCCCCACTGGTTCAGGATGGCCCCAAACCTGCACCTCTGGGTTGTTCCTTGTCTCTATAATGTAAGTTCCAGGTCCACTGGACTATTTTTATCTATTTTAACTTACTTTTGTTGCACCAGTTCTTAGAAAAATGAGCCATTATATTTGACCATTATATTTTAACTATGAATTAAAATGTTATGTACTTTAGTCTGAAATTCTTATTGTGTTGTTGTTTTGGTGTGTTTTATTATTGGTTTTTAGGTTACTTCTCTTTAAGAACATTCCCTTTTTCAATTAATTATGTTCTACTATTTTAGCTTTGATGCAATTTTATATTTCCAATAACTGAGCTAAGGAACATTTTCAAATCCTATTTATTTTTAGATGCTTTAATTTAGATTTTATATTATATTGTTAAGTTTCTTTAAATCCTTACAAAACCACCTTTTAATTTTAATGATTTTGCTTTAGATTCTGTTTCCAATCTGTATTGTAATTTTTCTTGCAAAGGAAATGGTTTATGATTTTGGATTAGCATATTTTATCAATGCTCTTTCGTTTGATTACTACATAGACACTGAGTAGTAAAAATTATAGGAGAGAATTGAACCACCTTCCTCTTTTTGTAGGGTGGTAGGCTGAATTCTGTACCCCAACAAACACATGTTCTGAATCTTAATTTGTGTCCCTATGGGTGTAAATCGATGTAAATAGGATCTCTTGAAGATGTCATTTTAAATTAGGGTGTGGCCCAACTAAATGAGGGTGGGTTTTAATCTAGGTTACTGGAGGCCTTATGAAAAGAACCCGAATGTCACAGAAGGGAGAAAGGAGAGGACATTGCCATGTAACAGGAAAGTCAATAACCCTAAAGATTGCCGGCAGCTAGCACCAGAATGCTACAGTTTTGGAGAAGAAAGCAAGCCTTGCCAATAATTTCTAGATTTTGGACTTCTCCTTGCCTCAAGACCATGAGCCAATAAATCCCTCTTGTTTAAGCCAATTTATTTTGTGGCATTTTTTATAGCAGCCTGACAAACAAAGACATGCAGCCAAAAGCCTGCAGAAAGTTTTCAAACTGAGCTCCTCTGCTCCTCACCCTGTATGCTTTCCAATGTACTCTGTGATTTGCTTTGTGTAAAATTACTGAAACAAGCTAATTTGAAATCACTGAAATTATTCTCAATAAAAGCTGGACTATGGCAACATTTATTTTAAGAATGCAGTTAACAAAAAAAGTTACTGTAGCCACTACCCACTTAATTACTTACTTTTGCATGATCTATTTACCTGACTATGAATATTCTAAATCTGTAAATGTAGCACTAAAATGAAAAAGAGGAGAGAAAATGGTCTTAATAACAATCATGCTCACTTGCCCATTTGATTTCCATGTCTTCTTAGAACAATATTGAGAAGAGCTCTTTTCTCCCCTACTCAAATGGGTGCCCTTGAGTCAAGAAATCCAGTATTTTCATTTTATGGAATTCTCTCTCTGTTTGATAGATTTTTGCAAGACAGCCAGCAATAAACATAAGGAATTGTATCATGGTTTACACACACACACACACACACACACACACACACACACTTCCACAGACCTCCTTCAAATTAACACTCAGACACTTTAACTGTGTCCCTTTAAGTAATTTGCTTTCTGTAATAGAACCTCCATCTCTTCATCGGCAAAAAGAAAAAGAAAATAGAAAAATAGTAATTCTCATGATTAGGATGAAGAGTCGAAGGAAAATACATTCAACGATACTTGAAGGTATTTTTTTTCTTCATCCTTTGTTCTCGAAAGAACATACACATACACGTACACACAGGATTGCAATTTAGTGGGCTGAGACCCAGCTTCTAGAGTTGACCTTGGAGAACGTGGTGATTGGAAAAACCTTGGAATTTTTCAGTGCTTCAATTTCTTCAGTTATGAATCAGGATAATACCCATGGTTGGCCACTTTTAGAGGGTTGTTCTAAGGACAAAATGGTCTGATGCATTTGTGAAAGCAATTTAAAGAATTAAAAAGTGATGCACCATATCTAATGTGCCATGTAAAAAACAAGATATATATTTTCTTATTTAACAAGTGATATATGGTGATTGTGAGAATTTATAAGATGCAGATAAAGAAAAACAAATATAGATGGCCTTAGAGACTCATTCTCTTCCTCCTTCCCTGAGCAAGAAGCTGGCTCTGCAGATCTGGGGTTAACCCAATGGAATAACAGGTAAATATAAGAGGCTGAGCTCATGAGATCAGACACTTTTTAAAAGGATCATTTTCCCTATAAGTATATATTTACCTAGATATCCCTACCTCCCTTTTTCAATATACATTTAATATCATATTGTTGGGTTTTCTCTACCAGGATGCTTTTCATAGCATATCAGGGTCCTCTGGTTCAAGCGTTTCTCTGGGTGGAAAACCAATCTAGGCTTCTGCATGCTCTGCTTCTAAATTGCTGTTAGCAGATCTTTTCAAATGTTTATGCCATGGATCACAATTAATGTGTCTGTCTGTGCCCTGTGCACAAAAATAAATGAATAACTGCATAGATAAATATTAAGGCATGAATCTCAGAATTCATGGTTAATCATTGGGTGACATTTCTCTAACAGAGTTATGAATTAATTTGGAACTGTTCAAGTATTTGAAGATCCACAGCTAAACACCAAAAGCTTTTCCAGCTTTCTCTATGGCAGATTTATAACACTGATCTAACAACCAGGAGAATTTAGAAAACCATATCTTTTGCCTCTGAACTGCATGTATAGAGAGATTTTACTGGTTGAACGGAAGTTTCTTTTTTTTTTTATTAGAGGAGTTATAGCTTTACATAAATATCATGCAGAAAAGACAGAGCTCCCATGTAGCTCTTCCTTCATTATTAACCCCTTGCATCTGTGTGGCACAATTGCTACAATGATGAAAGAATATGGTTTACATTAGTGTTCCCTATTTGTGTTGTATAGTGCTATGCATTTTTGTTTAATTTTTATTATAGTAACATATTTACAACCTCAAATTTCCCTTTGAACCACCATTTAAACATATAATTCAGTGCTGTCAACTATGTTCAATGTTGTACTACCATCACCACCATCCATTACCAAAATGGTTTCATCAACCCAAATAGAAATCACAATTATAGTAATAGCTGATGGAGTTATATGACAAGAAAATCTCCTGCATTATCACAACAGTTTCATCTGCATTATATCATTTGATTTTCAAAATAACCCAATGAATTAGAAAGAGCAGACCTCTCTTTTTCTCTTTCTTTTTTCCTTCCTTTTCCCTTCCTTCCTTCTTTCCTTCCTTCCTATTCCTCTCTACCTCTCTCCCTCCCTTTATCCTTCCCTTTCCCCCTCCCTACCTTCCTCTCTCTTTCACACACACACATTTTATCCTCATTAGAAAGCAATTTTTGAATTTCTGATAACTGTGGTTATCAACGCAGTTCTGGACATTCATATTGTCATAATATAATATGGCAAAGCAGGGTATCTCATGATCAGACCATGTAATCAAATGAGATATAAGGTCAAGTTAAGCTTATGTTGAGATATAAAGGCCTAATAGTGAACTGAAATAAGACTGGATAGTGTGACAGTTTGAAATTATTATGTACCCCAGGAAAGGCCATGTTCTTTTAATCCAGTCTTGTGGGTACAGACTTATTGTGAAACAACCTTTGATTAGGTTGTTTCCATGGAGATGTGACACACCCAACTGTGGGTGAAACCTTTTGATTAGATTATTTCCATGGAGGTGTGATCCTGCCCATTCAGGGTGGGTTTTAATTAGATCACTGGAGTCCTTATAGAACTAAGAGCCCCCACAGACACAGATGCTTGGAGACACTGGGAGATGCAGACAGAAGGACATTTAGAGATGCTAAGCTAAGAGATGAAGCCCAGAGTTTGCCCTGGAGAAGCTAAGAGAGGACTCCCAGAAGCTTAGAGAGAAATGCCCCAAGAGAACCAAGCTGAGAGCTGAGAGAAGCTAAGAGAGACAGAAACCCAGAGACATTTTGGAGAAAGGCATTTTGAAACACAACCCAGGAGCAAAGGACCAGCAGACGCCAGCCACATGCCTTCCCAGCTGCCAGAGATGTTCTGGATGCCATTGGCCTTTCTTCAGTGAAGGTATCCTCTTGTTGATGCCTTAGTCTGGACACTTTCATGGCCTTAGAACTGTAAACTTGTAACTTAATAAATCCCTTTGTAAAAGCCAGTCCATTTCTGGTATTTTCCCTAATGGCAGCTTTAGAAAACTGGAACAGATAGTATCAGATTTAGCAATTAATTTGAGAGGATTCAGTCATGAGGTCAAGGTTCATAAGATATGAAGGCAATAGATCCTCTAAAAAACAGAGAGCCCTCTGCTGCCCCAGATGTGAGAGAATGGCATGCAGATGTTTTCAGAACCTTGGACAGCATTCAAAGAGCTGGTTCTTATTCTGGTACACTAAGTCATACCTGAATAGATATCTATGTCTGTGTCTATATCAGAATCTAGATCTAGGGAGAGATATTAAGAAGAGTATGGTTGTTTGTTTAAGTGCTTTTTCTTTTGAGTACTTAGCTAGTCTTTAGGGAACAAAAGGCTTCTCATTCAGATGAAGAGCATTTGGAACGTATAGTCTCCACATCCAGAGAGGGCTCGTCTTTTATTCTGCCTAGATGTTCACAAGGGTATACAATGCTCAGAAGGCCATTCCCTTCTGGTTTACAACAGGAGGAGCTCTGTCCTCTTCAACACCTGATGATTCAAGCCCCAGAGGCACCAACTCCCTTGCACCAGGCATGTAGAGTTCAGGACCATGTACTCCAAGACAGATGTTATCTGCTATTGAATAAACCAAAGTGTTACTATTTTTTTTACTGTAACATGTCTAAGAAAGGGCAGAATGGATTATATATTATTGTCATAAATGCAATAAGTGATAGTGAAGAGTTAAAATGTACATTGTCTTTCAATCAGTTAAACTCGATTTATTTGAATATGCTACAACTCTGTGGCAGAGGTAAACTACATGTTCCAGGCTCCTTTGGAATTAGGGGCATCCATGTGATCAAGTTCTGAACAATAGATTTTGCATGGACACTTCCACGCCTGGCTCATGCAATCCCTGTGCTATCTTCCATAATTTCACTTCTTTTACATCTGCCAGACAGATTAAGGGATGCAGTGGATAACTCCAAGACTCTAGAGCTTAACAAATCCATTAGATTGAAGAAGCCTGGAACTCCAAATAACTGCATGGAGCAGAGACAACCTTCCACCTTAGGGAACATAAATTGACCACAACCTGAATAAGAAATAAAGCTTTATTGTGTTAAGCCACCACATTTTGGAATTGGTATCATAGAAATCACCCACTGTAACTAATGTGGCATGAATCATTAGATACCTTTGAATATGATTTATATGGTCAAACCACATTATATGAAAGTTCAGGTCCCAACTATGACCCCATGGCACTTGGATTTTAATGGGCTGAACTTTTTGCATGTATAACCTACTTTAGTGGTTTGCATTTTAAGTCAACTATGATCTTCCTGACACAGAATATAAAATTTAGCCTATTACAAATGTAATCGTTAATATAGTTTAATGATGATTATGATAATGATAGTATCAATAATACTTAATGAATTTATAGTCTTTAAAGTAATACATTTAAGTTTTTTTTAAATTCTCTATATTTCAATTATATGCATGATAAACATTAGTCCCATTTTAAAAGTGCTGAAACTGAACCATACAAAATGATAAGTAACCAATAAAATACAGAGGGAATTTCAAATTCATATCTTCATATTCTTGACTCCAAAATCAATGCTTTATCTACTACCCTACAATTGTTTAAGCAGAATCTGACACCAAATTGTGGGTGTGCATGAGGCTACTTAAAGGGCAGGAGCTCTTTGGGTATGTAACTTGACAGAACTTATTATAAAGCATCTTGATACTGCAACTCAAAAGATTTCTGTTTCATGGTATCATTAACATATAACCAGGAAATTATGCTGCATTTAAAAGATGCAAAGTAGTCTTTTAAATATTTACTGCTCTTGGTTTCATATTTATTACCGATATTGGCTTTGAGATGAGGATTTAGGTACTATTTTAAATTTATTTCTCAAGATCTGTCAAAAAGGATTTCAGAACAAGACGTTCAGCATATCTGAAATGGCTGCTGCCTCCCAGACAGTTGTATTTGGTCAAATTCCTTTCTTACTTTCTGTTGCTGACTGTAAAAAAAGTGGTTTAATATGAGGGAATGAGTTCCCAAACTTTTCCAAGAAGAAATATAACGCCATTGGAACAATATCCCCAAATGCAATACCAGGAAAAAGAACTTAAAAAAACCTTTGCAGAAATTTCTTTGGATAATTTGTTTCTAAAGGTCATAGTTTATAGAGTATAAAACCCCATGGAAGGCCCAAGGGGAGTTTGAGCAAAAAGAGAGGTAACAATTTCTAGCACAAGGCAATATTGCTAAGAGCATGCAATTATAGAGCTTGAACATGACTTGAGCTTTTTCCTTCTCTTTTTTATTTCTAACAAAAATTGCAAAAAGTAGAAGAGAATACGATGATCAGCAACAACACAACTTACCCATTTTTTTCAAAGCATTCTCCTTTTACTTCTGAGGAAAGATGGCCTTAACATATTTTAGAAAGCCTGTTTTGTGTGCTTTTCATCCAATAATACCAACTATAGCTTACATACTGATTTACAAAATATTTTCATTCATATGTAGAGAGAGAATTTTATCTTTGCAAAATTTGTCAAGAATTACTACATATATATGCATAGCGTTACATATACAATATATGTCATATATGTTACATGATATATATACATATGATATATATATCATTAGGAAACTGTTCCTTAGAGAATCATTTTGGCTAATACCATGTCTTCTGTGATTATGTAATTACCTCCCTATCTCCTGTCTGATAATTTAGATCCCTTTTTTCATAACTCACACTGCCCCAAGAGGCTTCTCTATTCACCTTCCACTCCACTATAATTCATCCTTAAAATCTGTACTGCTTTTATTTACTTTAAATCATGGAAACTTGAATCTGTTGCTGTAATGTCTGCTCTAATATAATTTTATTTTATTTATTCAGTAAACATTTTTTGACATTTCCTGTGTACCAGGTAATGAGCAAGACCCAGGGAATAGAGTCATCGGTGTGCAAGTAAACTGGTATTCCAGAAAAAATAAAAAGGTCCTGATTTGTATCATTTGCCCATTTCCATGGTGTAAATATTCCCATAATGAGTGATTTCAAGCTGCCAAAGATTTAACAAACATATCACAAAATTCCTGAATATTTAATAATCAACTCTGCCGAGCTTATACAAGCCAACCCCATCACACCACTGGGATCAGACCCAGCTTCCAAGGAGCTCATGGCCTGGTAAGGTAGAAAGGAATTTGATTTAAGAAAAGTATATTATACTGGGTGTTATGGGTTGAAAGTGTCCCACAGAAAGCTATTTTCAAGTCCTAACCACCAGTCTTGTAAAAGTGACCCTATTTGGATGTTATTAGCTAAGATGAAAAAAAAAAAAAAAAAAAAACTGGATTAGGGCAACCCCTAATACAATAAACTGGCTTCCATATAAGAAGGGGAGAATTGGACACAGACAAACAGATGTTAGGATGCCATGTGATGACTGAGGCAGAGATTGCTGGCAAGCCATTGCCAGAAGCCAGGAGAAAGCACGGAACAGATTCTTCCCTACCGAATTAGGAAGTATGGCCCTGTTGACACATTGATTTTTGGACATCTAGACTCCAGAATTGTGAGACAATAAGTTGCTATTGTTTTAAGCCACTCATTTTGTGATCCTTTGCTACAGCAGTCACAGGAAACTAAGGCTCTAATAAAAGTAGGTAGAAAAAAATGGAGAAGTCACAAGGGAAGAAATGATAAATTATTAGGGGGATGAAGGTCAGGAATGTTTCTTAGACAAGATACTTGATGTTCTGGAACTTTAAAGATGAATATAATTTTTTTTGTCCCTTCATGTAAACAGCAAAGATATTCAAGCAGAGGAAATGATGTGTTCAAAGGAACGGATGTGTGGCTTGCCAATAGCTTGGTTATGTACCCATGATGCAAGAAAGGGAGTTGTCCACAAAGGGGAGGTAGGTAGATATCAGACCATGGATGGTCTTTTGTTGCTCTACTTGTTGTCTAGCTGCTCCATCAATTAGATAAACTCCATGGCCTCCAAGATATATCCACATTTAATTTCATCTCTAAAACTTTGTCTAATTCTGTATAACTAGAACTGTATCTAAAATCAGTGTGTTTCCCCATCATGCCTTCAAAACTCATTACATTTGCCACCTCTTCTTGGAAGACATCACTGATAGCTGCCCCATTCACTCCCAATTCCCTCCTTTGTCTTGCACAGCAAATTTGCTCTGCTTTAGAATTATTTCCATGTGCCTCACTGCATTTTTTGCCAATGTTGTAAATTTATATGATTAGATGCTTCTCTCTAACCCAAGATGAAAGTCCCACGAGTTCCAGGGCAGCTTTTAATTTTGTATTTCCAGAGCCCAGAACAGTGTATAATCCATTGAAAGTACGCAACAAAAAATTCTGAATTGCGTTGATTTAAAGAGATGCTTCTTGACTGTAATTCAAAAGGTTGAACAAAGCTCAAGAGGATTCTAACTGTCAGAAATGTGAATACCCTGTTTTCTGGCTTCATCTTTCTAACTTCTGCTGTCATATTCAGAGGGAAGGAGTACTAAAAGTCCATGTTAACATTGCTGAGAGAATGAAAACTTACTAGGACTCTTCATCCTGTCAGAACTTCCCTCAGGCTGAAATCCACCCAGCTTAAGCTCAGCTCAGGCAAGATTATGGAGAGGTTGATAGGAATAAAGAAGGATTTTCATGATGCTGAGAAGTGGAACAGAAATCTGATCCTTGAATTTCTGTGCGTGGCTTTAGGGCATTTCTAAACTTGGCACCAATATGAATCTACCCCCCACCAGCTACAGAAACCAGAAACTTCCTTTAAAAATCCATTAATTTCAGTGCTGTAAAGGACTTTTAGACAGCTACATTGGCAGATCTCTACTTGAGCAATATACTGGCTTGGATTGTAGATATAGATTCCCCTGGGACATGCCACTTACTACTAATATTTTCTTAAACAAGTTGTGACCTTTAGCTACTGCATATATAAAATTAGAGTAGTGACTAAAAAAGAGTAATTATGAGGACCAAATGAGATGATGATCCATTCACCTCTGTATCCACACTTTTATTGGAGATCAAGGGTGGTGATGAGGAACCAGACTGGCTTAGTTCAAATCCCATCTCTGCCACCTACTGGTGTGTCATCTTAGGTAAACTAATGGGTCTATTTGGGCTTCAATTTTCTCAATTCAAAAATGGGAATAATGATAACTAAAACAAAGGATTTATGAGAGAATTAAATTATACAATATGAAGAGTTTAAAACAGGGTCTGGCTTATAATTAGTAAGGAGATAAAGTTGAAAGATAGGTTAGCATTAGATCAAAGAAGTAATTGAATGTCTTGCTTCATCTTTAGGGTCCCTACTGTATGTTTCTAGTTCTTCTGAATCTTTGGCTCACTGATGTATTTCAATAATTGCTATTGCTCATTCACTAACAGTCTGTTGATGAACATCCAAATGCCCTTGGGGATATCCTGATGCTCTTTCTGAAGGGAGTTTTTTTTTTTTTTTTTAATTAGAGCATTTATCATTATTTGTAATCACACAAATACAGTCATTTCTGCTTCAGTTAACTTGTGAACAAATATGTCCTCACTACTTCAATGTTATATTCAACTTTTTGTGTTTCTTAAATTTTCTTTCAAAATTCTCCATCTAATGTTAGGGTGTGATTTTGTTTTTCTTTAAATAAATTCTTCAACTATAACACATTCCCCCCAAACCTCCTGCCTCTTGATTCTATTTCTTTCTGCAATAAACAAGGCTGCCTTAAGATTATTTCCTTCTCTTTCTTTCTTCTAGCCAGAGGCCTAAATATGTTGATCTTTAAAATATGGTAGCAGAAACAAAGGCCCAAGGGCTCCACTTACTATTATGCCTAGTTTGCTAATGGAAGGCAGGTGCAAAGAGCAATGTTTGCCTAGAACTTGATCAGACTCACATTAGAGTGTCAATTTCCCCATACATGTTTCTCAGTCACTACAAATATGACCTCCTTGAGGACAGAGATTATCTGGTGCCCTACCTCTTGGTACAGAATATGACCCACAGTGAGAGTGCTGAATGAATGAATATAAATACTTGATCCTTCTTAGGCATTGGGCTACTGGTGTCCATTTTTGTAGCTAATGTTTCTCTGTCCACTGACAGATGACTATTTAAAGAATAAGCAATAAATAACTGGGATTGTTTCTATATCATTCAATCTATGTGTTGATTATATATGGATTTCATTAAATTTTATATGTGGTGATTTTCAAGGGATCTCCATAAGTTCTGATCCCTAAAATCAGATCACAAGACTTCATTGCTTCTTTATGGAAATGCAAAGATCCTTAGAAATGTGATTAGAATGAAAATGTTCTCTTTGGTTTCCAATTACTCCTCCATAGATAAAGGACACTAATTTAAGTAACTGTTAGTCTTAGTTCCTTTGGGTAGAGGGTATGGAAAGAACTAACGTTTATTGATTCTGCATTATGTGTGAAATCCATTACATATGTTCATTTAAAAAAATCAGGTATATTGAGCTATAATTTACATAAAGTCCATGATGAGGTTTGACAAATGTGTCCAGTTGTGTAATCACCACCCTAATTGAGATATACAATAAATGTATTACCCCTCAAATTTATTTTGTGTCTCTTTATAATCAATTCTCTATCCCTAATGCCAGTCACTGAAAACCACTGATATGATTTGTACCTAAGGTTTTGCATTTTCCAGAATGACATATAAAATGAGTCATACAGTATTTGGTCTTTTGTCTGGCTTTTTTCACCATATGCTCTAATTTAATTATAACTAAAATCCCAAGAAATAGGTATTGTTTTCACTTTATAGATGAGAAAATGAAGACTTAGAGGGCTTAGTAGGTTTTGATCCCAGTTATTTCACAAACTATGATAGGCCAAAGAGGGCAATACTTTTGGAAAGATGTTAATCAAATCACATATTTTAGGAATCTGCTCACATCTGGTTAATGGTGGCATGGTGGAACATAAATGGAAAGGCCATTTATTTCAGATCCACTTGGCTCTATCATCTTAGTATCTATGTTAACAGATGCCTAAATAAGTTATTAACATAGTGGTTAATGGTTTGCTACCATGAGATGGTCATAAGGCTCTGGTTGACCCTGCCTCTTAAAATGAGATTGAGTCAGTACACTCATGCTTGTTTTGGCCTAAAGTAACGTATAAATGGAGACCTCAACATAAGGTACATAGAGAGAGGGAAAATTAATCTGCACAACAAAATATTTATGGAGAAACTTCCCAAACTAGGAAGGAGGATGGCATAATTGCTTAGCAGCCAAGGTATGTATACCCCTCTGTCTGATAAGGGAAGGCCTAAGTAAAGCATATTTTTTTTGTTTGTTTGTTTTAACAAAGAAAATAGAATAAAAGAAACAGAGATTTGGAGCAATATACTACGAAAAAGTAGCCTGGTATGCCTCTATTCTAAAAGATGATTTTACATCCCAACAAAGGATATTAGGCTAATTGTGATGCAATGTGAGAATATGGGGGAAAAAAAAATCTCACCAGGAGAAATCATCTGGACTCTAGAATTAAAGGGTTTCTTTGGTTGTTAACCTCATTTGATACCTGTTATTGACCCTACAGGACTGGCCTGAGGGTGAAGAGTTTTGCAAAATGTGATGTGCTTCCTTGGAAAAATTACAAGTATTTATTAAGTGCTGTCTACATGCCCAGGTCATGATGTATGTATATATATCTTTAAAGTTAGAAAAATATATTATTTTATTAGCCTTAAATCAGATTAAGATTATGCATGACTATGGAAACATGAAATTCTTGGAAGTGTTCTAAGGATTAAAAATCACATGATCTTCTTTCCCATTCAACACAGGTCAAATGGAGTTAAACAAGTGAATGCTGCCCCCCCCACCACCACGCACATCCCCACACCCCATTCTAGGATGTAGTATTCTTTCCTCTATATTGATATATGGATGCTATCACTAAAGATAGGAGATCCTTTCAGAGATAAGTACTCTTTTTATTTTGTATCCAAGCTATTGCTTCCACAAAATCTATGGCATTCTGTAAGGAGGAAACCATATAGTCATTATCAAGTCATTGATTTTTATAAGGATGGTCTCTCTGGGGTGACTGGATGCTGAATCAGGAAGCAGCAGAGACCCCTGACATGGAGAACAATGAAGCATGTTCAGGTGACTTAGCTGTGAGGAGCAGTCCAAGTAAGGAAGGAGCTACTTTATTCCCACCTAGCACTGGCCTGAGTCAGCCACACTGTACACCAACACAGTTGGACCAATGTCCTGTGCAACCAAATCTTAACTGAAACAAGCTGAGGATGTAGCAAGTTGTCAGCTTACTCTTGGTTAATATACAAGATGTTTGGAGCCAATTCTCTGACAAAAGTTCAAGAGTTCAATTTCTCTGGGTTATTGCTGCTCATGGAAATTCTTCTCAACATGTTCTAAATGAATTAGCTCTGAAGAATGACACTTACTGACCATAACCACAGCATAGTGGTAAGTGTGTGCACTACTGCGTAAATTAAACACAATAAAGATATACACAATTCTTTAGTGTTTCTGACACTAAAACACCTCCCCAACTGCAGTCATATTTTTTCATTTGATTTTATAACTATTTCTTGCTAAAAGCTATCAAAGAGACATGGTTTAGACATGATTTTTTTCTGAATTTTTGAATACATGAGTAGTTCCAGGAAAGCCTGATTCCTCTTTGTAGAGAAATGACCTGCAGATGAAAGAAAAATAGCAGAAATTCTATAAGATGGACCCAGGCTATGAAAGAATGAATGGCATTGCTATTCAAGGCCAAACTTATGCTTTACATATAGAATTTTTCTATCTTTTTAGTCCACATGCTCCCACTCCCAATTCCATAAACTATTATGCCTTTCTTTAATGCTTATTTGCTATTTAAATATAAATTAAATTCCTGTAAGTGGGGTTACTAAATTAACAGCAAAACACCATTTTGGTTTAAAAATATACTGCTATTTTTCTTTTGCAAAAGTTTGCATCAGTTCACACTCCTAACAAGATGGCGTGTCTGAGTCTGTTTCTCATATCACCATACAGTTGAATTATTACTATTGATACATTTTTAGATTCCTAAATTCATATAAAAAACAAGCTGTGCCTAAAAATACATTAAAATAACATTTCATTAGTATCACTAGTGTTTACTGCCTACATAAACAGTAAATGGACTCTACTGCTCCCAGGGCAGGAGGCCTCCTTTACCAACACTTAGCCACTGCAGTAGAGTCACACCCTGCTTCTCTCTTATCTCTCATTCACTCCTCATCAGGGAAGGAAGAATGCTTTCCAGATGATCGCTGACTTTGGGAGAGGGAAGGAACTTGGCATTAGTGTTTTGATACTTTCATCTTTGTCTTCTAGGACCAACTGCTAACCAAGACAGGTCTACCTGCTCTTCACATAGGGGAAGGCTCTGCCCATACTGGGGAAGACTGTGGCTCCCCAGCACTGTCTAAGATTGAGTCCTGGTAGTTGGTTTGGTCTAAGCAGTGGAGGAGTGAGCTAATCCCTATGTTCAAAGATTTTCCAATCAGTTCATCAGAATAACACTGATATTTTGATCTCCATGTGCCTCTCTTTTCCAATCTCTTAATTGATTATAAACTTGGAAGATCAAGAGGAGTTTAAGTCTCCTTAATCTCTTATGAGTGTGCGTGCACACGTGTGTGTGTATATATATATTTGCACATGAGGAACTATGTCCTCTTACATGTGTATTCATACTTCTGCTAACAATTATCAAAATTAATCACACTCTAATAATAAAAACCCTTTTGAGCTAATGAAAAGTATTAGTGATTTAAAATTTGATGAAAGTTCTGCTCAGTTGGACCCTACCAACAATTCTGACTGCAGAAACATCAAAACAAAGTTCAGCAACTTCTGACCACCTTGCTTTCTCATGCATATCACCTTACTTTCATCTGGATTCTTAAAACAACTTTGCAAAGTGATGTGCGCGTTGATGTCAGTTTTCCTGTTGAAATGCGTGACCTGAAGCAAGCACCAATATCAACAAGCCCTGGTATGTCTGTAATCCCGCTCCAGAGGGAGGGAGGGAGAAGTCTGGACTTGAAGGTTTTACTCTGCCACACCACTCTGCCTCATTAGCTGGCCCCACCTTTCATTTAAGCTACTCTCACAGCCTTCAAACTAAATTTCTTCCTTCTCCTTGCTTTCCCCTATCAATCCATTCTCTACATGGCAAGCAGAGAGATGATTCTAATACAGGACTCTAATTTGGTCTTGATTGGTGTGCTGGTTTGAATCTATTATGTACCCCAGAAAAGCCTATGTTCTTTTAATCCAATCTTGTGTGGGCAGAGCTATTAAGGGTGGGAACTTCCATGGAGATGTGACCCCATCCATTCAAGGTGGGTCTTAATCCCCTTGCTGGAGTCCTCTATGTGTGGACAAAAGGTAGATGAAACTCAGAAAGCTCAGAAAAGCTGAGAGAGAAAAAAATGCCCAGAGATATTTTGGAGAGAGCTCAGAGAAGCTAAGACAGAAACATCCCAGAAGAAACAAGCAGAGAGTCAAGAGAAGCTCAGAGAGACAGAAGCTCAGAGAGATATTTTGGAGAATGGCACTGAAACCAGAAGCCAAACCCAGGAGAGAAGGGTCAGCAGAGCCAGTCATGTGGCAACCCATATGACAGAGGAATCCCGGATGCCATCAGCCTTTCCTCAGAGGAGGTATTTACCCCTTGATGACTTGATTTGGACATTTCCATGGCCTTAGAACTGTAAACTTCCAGCCTAATAAATCCCCATTGAAAAGCCAATCCATTTCTGGTATATTGCATTCCAGCTGCTTTAGCAAACCGAAATACTTAGGTTGTTTTAAAATGTGTCAGCAGGTCCCTATTGCCCTTATGAATAAATTTAAACTACTAAAATGGCTTATCATGCCATCCAGGATCTGAATGGTGATTGCTACCACAGTCTCAGAGCCACTGCCCTGCCCATTGCTCTGTTTCAGATAAACTGAACTTTATTCAAATCGAGAGATATCAATGTAGGAGCCCTTATTTGAGACAGATCCAGACACGCTTCCATTATCCTATATTCCTTAAATTGGACCCTTTGTTTCTGCCAGATGGCCCCGTGGTGGGCCGAGCAATGGCCCTCCAAAGAGGTCCACATTCTGGTCCTTAAAACCTGTGAATATGGCACCTTACATGGAAAAGGGACTTTGCAGATGAGATTAGGATATGGGGAGAGCATCCTCAATTATTCAGGTGGACCCAATGTAATTGCATGAGCTGTTAAAATTGTGAAGAACCTTTCTCTGCCCTACCAGAGGGATGTGATATGAAAAGGACCTAAACCACCATTTCTGGATTTGAAGATGAAGGAAATGGGGCAGGGAGTAAGGAAAGCAGAAGTCTCTAGAGGCTAGGAATGGCTCTCAGTTTACAGCCAGTAAGAACATGGGGACCTGGACACTACAGATGCCAGGAAGTGAATTCGGCCAATAACTGTAATGAGCAGGAAATGGGAATCTCCCCTGGAGCCTCCAGAAAGCAGCACAGCCCTGCCTACGGCTTGATTTTAGCCCAGTGAGACCCATACGGGACTTATGACCTACGGAACTGGAAGATAAGGTTGTGCTGTTTCAGCTGCCAAGTTTGTGGTGATTTACTATAACAGTAATAGGAAAGGAACACAGGCCCCTTTACCAGATGTCATGAATCAGCTCTGAAGAGTCCTCCATGTTTTTCTCATCCTATTCAAATTCATCTTTCCCAAGAGACCATTCCTGGTCTTGCTATCCAAAACAATGATGTTCCCGTTTTCTCAATTTGATAACTCCATCACTAATTGTAAGCAAAATTTATTATTATTTAATTTCCTTACTAGAACATACTTCCCCAAGTCAGTTTATAAGATAACAGAAATGCTGCTCTACTGATTTATACTTTTTCTCTGTTTTGTACTTTTTCAGTGTTTTCTACTTCCAGTTTCATCTTTATTGGATAAATCAAATTTGTTTCCTTGTATTGGGTAACACTGAGGACTCATCATGCAGACTTAATGTCCAAAGCTAATATGTTAGACTCTCCAACTCCAAATGATTCAAGTACCTTAAACATTTTAACACTGATCAGCCCTTCTGATCAAGAAACATTATTCAGCATATTTCTGAATGCATACTTTATATATAGTTTTAAATCTCACACAGAGATTATTATTATCGTTGTGGTCATTTCTTTTTAAGGATAATGCATGTTTAGATTTACCTATGTACTTACCAATTTCTCTACTTACCATCTAATTTGTCTCAAGTCTTTTTGTAATCAATTTTCATCCTTTCATAATATATCCTTTCACAATTCCCTTGATACAAGTAGGTCGTGGTAAAAACTCTCAGTTTTTGTGTCCCTGAAAATTTCTTTATTTCAATCTCATTTTGATTTTTTGGTTATATGATTCTTGATTGATTTTCTTTTTCTCCTAAGAACTTTGAAGATAGTGTTCCAATGGCTGCTGGCTTACATGCATACAATTGTAAAATTTGCTTTCAGGACAAATCTATAGTTCTCAACCACTGGAATCACATGGACAGGATTAAAAATATATACTGATACCTGGACCCACTCCCAGAGACTCTGATTTAATTTGAGTGAGTATGTCATGGGATATTTAAAAACACATCAAGCGATTTATAACATGCAGCCAAGTTTAAGAACCACCAGTTGAAAGTTCTTCCTGTTTGAGTGATCTCTCTTTTCTCTGAATGATTTTAATATCTTCTATTTTTCTTTAGTGTTTTATGTTTACACTACACATGTCTATAGGCATTCTTTTACTTATCCTATCTGTTGATTTTTATTATGCATCAGTTTGGGGAACTTTTTTTTAATATTCTCTCTCCTCCACTCTCTTCCTACTCTGGGACACCAATTAGACCCTATGTTAGCTCTCCTCATTCTATCCTTCATGTCTCAACATCATTTTCATATTCTGTCTTATTATTTTTGGTTATTTTCTTCAAATCTATGTTTCAATCTTTTAGTTTATATTTTTTGGAAAGCTATGTCTAACCTGATTTTATTCCACCCACCCATAGACTTTTTAAAACATATGTATAATTATAGACTCATAAGAAGTTGCAAAAAAAGCACCTAGAGGCCCATGTACTTTTCACCAGCTTCCCCCAATAGATACGTTATATAACTGTATTACTCTACCAAAAGCAAGGAGATGGGAATTGGTAGACTGTTAACTAGACTACTGACTTATTCCATTTTCATAATTTTTTAACATGTATTCACTAGACTCTGTGTGTGTTGTGTGTGTGTGTGTGTAGTTCTATGAATTTTTATTCTATTTATAGATTAATGTAGCCACCACCACAATCAAGATACAGAACTGTTCCAACACTGAAAGCACTCCCTTCATGTTCAAATCTTGCCCTATTCATGTCCCTGGCAACCATCAACCTGTTCTCCATCTCTGAGTTTTCCATTTCAAGGATGTTCTACAAATGGAATCACACAGTATGTAACCTTTTGAGACTGATAAGGAAAATGCCCTTGAGATCCATCCAGGTTGTTGCATGTAGCAATAGTCTATTCCTTTTTTTACTGCAGAACTGTGTTCCATTGTATGGACTACCAGAATCTGTTAAACCATTCAACCATTGAAGAACATCTGGGTTGTTCCCAGTAAAGCTATTATGAATATTATGTACAGTATGTGTATGTGTGTATATATGAACTCTTCTTTTCTCTGGGATAAATGTCCAGAAGAGTGATTTATTGGTCAAAAGGCAAGTACACATTTAGTTTTATAAGAAGGTACTGAATAGTTTTCTAGAATAGCTGTATCATTTTAAATTCCCACCAACAATGTATGAGAAATGCAGTTTCTCCACATCTTTGCAAGTATTTGGTGTTTTGCTATTTTATATTTTAGCTATTCTAATAATGTGTAGTGACCATGACATTTTAATTTCAGGGATGATGATGATTTCTAAAAGTTCTATTTGAGTCTTTCTCAAATATCTTTAGTTATGAACAATAATCTCTTTATGCATGATCATTTTTGGGTTTCACCTTTTATTTCTTTAACAATTCCATATGCATATTTTATATTATATATATATATATGTAATCATTTCAACTTCTTAAGTATTTGGAAGTCTACACAAATACATTTTTTCTGCAGACTTTCATACTTTGTGGCTTATATTTCCTATTTTGATTTTTATTGTGAGCTCATATTTGGTTGAATTTACTCTGCATGATTCCTGAGAGCCAAAATTGGAGACACTTTGCTCCAGATAGGATTTTCAGTTGCTCTTGTTGGGAGTAAGAGGTTGCTACTAATCTGAGACCTCTTTAGCCCTCTTTGAGGGTCCAAACCAAATGGAGAAGTCTCATTTTCACTTCCCACATTTTGAGTGAGGCCCCCATCTAATTTCCCTACTCAGCACTTTTAAGTAATAAATCCCCCCAAATAAACTGGAATTTCTAAACTGCTTAATGTTACATTTCTTAGTTTTAGCTAATTGTTGTTGTGGGTGTGGACAGGCCATTGGGGAATTTCCTTTCCATTTGGAAACTTAGAAATATAGAAAAATATATGCTTGTTATAATTGACCCAAGACATATATTTTTTACTGCAGAAGGAGGATGTTTCAGAGCATCTTGTCTGTCATATTGCCAAAAACATACATTTTTTGGCTTCATTTCTCATATTTGTTGTGGCTGCCCCTTAATAGGGCTTTATTATTCACATAATGGTCACTTAACAAATGAGTGGACAAAAGTATGAATAAATTAATGAAAATTAGTAGAAAAACGATAATTTATAACTTCTTTGGGATGTATCAGGATCATATTTAGATAGTCTTTGCTCAGAAAATTTCTCTTCAAAATGTCAAGTGGAGCGATGGTTTTAATATCAAATTTCTTACGCATGCTCTCCAGCACACATATACATACAATTTTACCATGAAGATAAACTTATTGTACAGTACAAGTAGATCAAGACGATAAAATATAATTTTTAGAAGCTGATGATGCTCAGATATTAGCCTACCTCTGAATTGATAAAAAATCAAAAGAAAAAGAAAAATGTGCCATGGTATAAATCTCTAATAGTCTGAATAAAATTTATAGAGTCAATGATTTTCTGCTTGACATGACTGACTCAAAATACACACGTCATTCGACGCCATGTTCATTTAAAAACTAGCAACCTAGCACCACAGTCTAGACAGCTTGTTTGTTATATTACAAAGGATAGTACCTCAAGGTCACAGCAGATAGGATTTCTTTTTCGCCCAATATTCTTGTTATACTCAGTACAGAAGTGTTTTCTTCTCTGGAATTATCCTCATAAATGGTTAATTTAAGCAAAAGTATTATGTTGACGATATAGAATTGAAATACTGTTCTACTTAATCTAATTGGTGGTATAATTAACTGCTAATGGTTTTCTTAACATATCAAAATGTTATTTATATGTTGCAACAGTATTTTTAAGGCAAAATAATAACCAGAAGCTCATCATTTTTATATTTTGGTACTTTGGGTGCAGACCTAGTCTTCGTGAAGACAGATATTATTAAACATATCATTAGTTAAATGGCAACATTTCTGATTTGCCAATCTCACACGTATTAGTTGGGTGACAAATTTTAGCAATTTTTTAGACATGAGAAAATTTGGGACTAAAAAGGTATGAAAGAATTCTCATTCCTTTCTAGGCAAACATTTTAAGTTTTTAATTGTGCCAGTTAAATTCAGATCCAAACTCTTTTCTAATTCAGAATGTCTCAGCTAAAAAGGTATCTGAATGCAATAGAAACATGATAAAAATGGCAATTTAAGAAGCCTTCAATTGCAAGAAATGAAAAACAGTGAAATATGACAAGTACAGCAGTATAAATAATATAAAAATATGCAGCTTTTCAGATGAAATGAACTATGTTTCCATTTTTCTATGTTCACGGCAACCATTTAGTAATACCGTTTAAGGCATCCAAGTAACTATTTAAGCAGTATTTAACAAAAGCAGATGCAAAAAAGAAACAAGCCTTTGATCATAGGAAACACAGTTTTTAGTATTTGATAGGCTCTGTAGAGTGTTCCAAATTTAAAACAATTTCTCTGTGGCAGAGCCAGGTCTATGGAGACTGTTGAAAGAAATGGCACCCTGGTCTCAAATTGCAGCTGGGAGCCAGGATCTCAACACACTGGCTGACGATGATGAGACCATGTGAAAGAACAGTCTATAGATGTAGAAAGGGGCTGCCATACTCCAACTTGGCTGAAATCCATTATTGTGTCTTAAGCTGGAAGTCACATTTGCCCAATTCTAAGGTATCTGCTGCCAGTTTTCCTTTCTCCATTCTCATTGCCACTGGATATGTGGCACTAGAAATGTGCCAAACCAACATGATCCTTTCTTTTGACTCTTTATTAACACTACCATATTACCAGAGGAAATTGACAATGCAACTTCTTTCATTAGCTTTTTTGCTTAAATCTTTGCAGAATTAAAAAAAAATAAGTAAAACAATAAAACTATTGTCTTTACTTCTAAAAACATAAATTAAATCAAGAGAATAACATAAACTAAATCAGGATAAAGTAAAACTATAACCACAAACTTTTAATTATCTATGAATTTATTTTATCAGAAGTGCATATTTTGATCTATAAATTATTGGTCACTGGGCTAACCAGTGTTAGTGCCTGCTCTGGAAGGTCATACAAGGAAAAACAGAAGAGAAAGATAAACTGTGGTCTACTTCCATTGTCAATGGTTTCTTCTTACTGTCACGATGAAATCCAAGCCCTTAGCACGACACAAAAGCCTTTCATGGTTTTGCCTCTTCCCACCCTCCAGACTCATTTCTGAATCCCTTCTCTTATGTTTTCAATACTCTAGCCAGAATGGCTTCCAGTATATACAAAAGCACCTGCCCTTTCATGCCCCTGAACACACTTAGACTGTCTAGTCTCTGATTTTTTTTTTTTAACCCAGAAAACTCCTACTAATCCAGAAAGACTGAACTTAAGACTCAACTCCTTCAGATGCCCCCACATCTGGGTGAAATGCCCCTGATCTTCCAGCAATACATATACCTTGCTTTCATAACCCTTAACAAACTACATTTTATTAATTATTTTACTCTAGAATTTGTAGACGTTTCTGTCTCTATCCCTACATCCTCAGTACATGTCAGACCATCAGATACTTCATAGATGCTCAACAAAGGGATGTATTTCACAGTTTTTCCTCTATTTTGTGGAGATCACAAATAATCTCATGTGGCCTGGCACCATTTCTATTCAGACAACAGTTAGGGCACCACTCAGAATGGTATGTTTTGGATCTGTTCTGATGCTGTCTCATAGCATCAAATTGTTTGATTTGTCTGTCTGGTTATTGGCAGCCTGCTGTGCATAAGGAGAGAAATGCACAGCTCTTCCAAGAGCTACTTATTGAGTCAGCCCTGAAAGTTTTGTTTATCATTTTCTGTATTCTGGTTTCTTTTTTTTCCCTTGGGACTACTCAAAAAACATTTAAAGCTATCTTCCAATTTATTTTTCTAGTGTATATTCCAGCTGAGTTCTTTTTTATTACTTGGTAATTCCTCTAGTAGAATTCTCAGACCGGCACAGGGAAGAGTTCCCATCACATTATTTCAGTTCTTAGACGCTTATACAATTATACTGAGAAATGCACCAGGAGGGAGAAGAAATTCAGGACTCTCTTTTAGAGGTTGGTTAGAACAACACAGCAATTAGAGTAAGCAGCAGAAAAGATGTAGAAGAAACAGACATCCAAGTGGATTCTTGATCTACTATTTAAGAGTTTCCACCAGAGCTTCTGTTGTTTAAAAGGGGAAAATATCTGTTGTTATGAATTTATCCTTACTTCAAGAATGTGCCAAGACATGTAATTAAAATGAGGAAGGCGGTTGACTCAGGAAAAGCAAATAAAAGCAGTGACTCAGAAGAGGCGTGGCATCTGCCTCCTGGCTTCTTCTGCCTGTGCCCGGAAAAGGGAGGATCAAACTTCAAGGGAGACAGAGAAAGTACTAACTAGCAGTGTGCTATTCCTGAGACCCCAAACCAGCTCTGCTGCCTGCTCTTCTGTCACTGCAGCTACAGTCTGTATCACTGGGCAACAGAGGAAAATGAGTTACACTATGTAATAAGGAATTAAATGTGTTTTCCTATGAGAACCCTGACTTTGAATTGTAAATTACTGGGAGAGGAATTGTCAGGTTATCAAGTAGTTCCTAAGCTAAACTGGTCTACTTCCATTGTCAATGGTTTCTTCTTACTTGGTGGGAAGCTGCTAGGTTGGCTTTCATACTAGCATAGATTTAGCTGGTTAGGAGACAGTGAGCTCAAGTGGATTCAGACAGTTTGTTACTCTCATCACAGCAATCCCAGGGACTTCCTCCTTTCATCAGTTTCCCTCACTCCTCAAGCCCCAGAGGGGTGATGGGGGGTTGGGGCTCAGGTGAATGCTGTACGCAGAGGGATCTCTGCCACATCTGAGGACCACTGAGCTTAGGGGACCCTAAGTCTTAGAAAAGGACTGTGAGCAAATCCATCTATCCTTCCCTACAGAGAGAGACATTGTCTTCATTACCCTACAATATAAGCAAATCTCCTGGGGCGGGGTTTGTCTCTAATTTGCTATCGTGGAATGTCTTCTTATACAAACATTCTTAAATTGACTATAAAAGGGTTTGATCAGAAGACTCAGACTATGTGGAAATATGAGAGATCCAGGGAGAATTGTCTTCCAGTAGGGATATAATATATATTGTTTTCCAAAATTATTTAAACACTTAAAAAAATACCACTCTACTTTTGTGTGTCTTTAATTTTTTTCTAAGCATTTCGCTGAGTTAGCCTTCCTGAATGCCCTTTGAAATACACTGTTGGAGTGAAAAACAAAAATAAAAAATAATTAAGAAAAAAATCTTAGAGTCAGGGGCCTTGGTTCAAACCACAACTTAAGACCTACTTGATATGTGACCTTGACCAAGTTTCTTAAATCATCTGAGTCTTCAGGTTTTCGGCTCTAACATGGGGAAAATAACAAAAATGTGAAGTGTAAGAATCAATTACTCTATGTGATGTGCCCAATAAAAAGCCAAAATAGTAAAAAAGAATTAATCTCCTCTTCAAAAAATCTTTTTTGTTTCTAATACATATTAATTTTCTCAGTTTGATATCTTTTTCATTTTCAGAGGAGTCCTCAAACCTTTTCCAAATAGAATCAGTAAGTAACCAGATAACAGTTCAATCTCTATGTAGTTAGAAACTGAGTTTGGCTTTTTTCCTTTTGATACAAATTTCTCTCAATTTAAAAATGTGAAACTTCTTTTTAGAATGAAATTAAAAATATAATTTTGGAAAATCATATGGGCATTTTCCTCAGTTAATGAACTATATTTACTTATGTTGTAGGGCAGCAAAAGGAGAGGCAGGGTATCATATCTGGTTTCCCAAAAGGAGGTTCTGAGAAAGGCATACTCGTGTAAATGAGAGAGGGCTCAGAAGAAAATCCTGCAAGTAACTGAGGAAGGTGGGATACTGCCACGTTAGATACTGAATGAAGATCTGGTTTAGTTGGTATCTGGAATCACTTAGTGTGATCCCACAGGGAACTATGGAGTATTCATAGCACCACAGATTTCTCACCTTGAGGCAAGGGGCCTGGACTTTTGTATTCCTGTATTTGTTAGATATTGCTGGGCACTATATGGAGATGGGTGGGTGCATTCTCCCAGGCACATACCCACATGTTAAGGGTAACTCTTGGAAGGATATAGCTGTGGGCCATTAGCAGCTAACACTCACAGGTGCCGAGGCAGGGGGCACATCTTCCTGGCAAAGGGTATCTGAGTGGACCACCAATAGCACAGCATCTCTTGCATGGAGAGACCAATTAGAGAAACTTCTGTAGTCTTATAGTTTACGGGAGAGATGGTAGCTCGGATTAGGGTGGTAGTGATGCAGATGGTGAGAAGTGGGTGGATTCAGGATTTAAGAAATGATGAGTGTTGAAGATAAGACATCAGTTGCCTCTCTGTTGGTGTCCTGATTCCAAATATTGTTTCTCCTTTTCAAATTTTTCCATCTGCTTTGATTCCCATAAATCTCCTAGTTGCTAACTATTTAACTATTTGCACGATATTCTGATTTTCCATTTTGCTTTCACCCCCACCTCACCCCACCCCAATTCTTAGCAATTTCTCATATGCCATCTAATTGCATGGACTTCCAAGCTCTCATTTTGCCCTTTTGATCTCAATTTAGTTCCCTGGCCTCTGATCTACTGCTGCCTAAACACTTATATGCCTTGTATGCTCTGCCCTCTGCCTTTCTGGTCTAAATTACTTTCTTTGTCCCCACAAACTTCTAGTCATGAAGAAGGAGGTAGGGTCACTCTAAAGCTGAGATCCAGATAACTTTGTATAAAATCTTGCTCCAGACAATAGTGGCACTCAGAGATAGCAGGAGGAGAAGATAAAAGTAGTTTTCTTTTATTTTTTTTTAAAGATCTAAAAACCACCAGTTTGGAATTACCTAGCATGGATATAAAGAAATAAACTAATCTCTGCTCTCTGGAAGATCAGAATGTGTTACAGTCTTATTTCTAATATACTCATCATCCTCATATGAATGATACAAACAGCATCAGGAAAATCTAAAGACAGTCATTGTCCTCTGTTTAAGCAGCACAAAAAGGTTTGATAACAACCCAAATGGCTAACATGAAAATGTTTTGGAGCTTAATGTGGAAAGCATCAATTATCTGGAAAATTCACTTTTCCAGGTGGATCCCTCTTTCTCCTAATTCTAAACAATATGTGCATTACTGTAATAAAATTGATTAAATGGAATCCTTGGAGAGTGGTTTTTTTTCAATAACTTCAAAATTAACCCAGTTTTTCTCAGTTGTCCTGTTGGAAATCATTTTTCCTGTTGGAAAATACATTAGTCCATTTCTTGTCTTGCAAATAGAGCCTTTAAAAACAATCAACTTTCTGTTTTGTAATTAAAAATTTTACAGTACCATAAGGTTTTCTGACCATCAATTTTCACTAAACTATGTTATAGATATTAAAGGCATAGGAGGTTGCTTTGAATGTTTTTAAAATATTTTTTTTTAATTTCCTGACCAAGCTTTTTTATCCTTTGTTATTTTTTACAAACTAAGTGCAGACAATGTACAGTTAATTGAAGTTCCTGCTGTTTTCCAGTGCTATTAATCAAGGTTTTGCTGTAAAATAATTCACTTTTCAAGCATAGAAGCATCTCACAATTTAGCCTTACATTTTGCAGGGTCAGAGGGAAATTTGAGCTCATATATTTATTTGAAATACAATTAGAATAATGGAAACATCTATATCTTCTTAGCATTAAAGACTGTAGAATGGACAATTAAAAGCTATCCCAGATTAAAACTATGAAAATGTCATGAGTAATACAGACTTGGCCATCTGATTTATCATTCGTCATTACTATATAACTTACTCAGAAGCAATGAAATGAGGGGGGATGCTAAATTAACACAGCTATGAATTCTTAAGTAGAGAAGGAAAAAAAAAACAAACCTCAGATCAATTGCTTCTCAGAATAAGGACTTCAACTGTCAAAAACATGATCAGTTGGAATGGTAACTTGGGGATCTGTTCAGCATATGCTACATCAAAAGTACCTTTGTAAGTGTGGATTGCTTTGTACCAGTCATGAAGGATATGATGTTATGGAGGATTGCTTAGGAGAAACTGTACAGGAGTAAGGACTCTAGGGAAGGACCTCAGGGTTCCCACAGAACTACATGTGTGTGTGTGTGGCATGAAAAGGGAGTGGGATTGTCAACTAACAAGAAACCATGTTTCAATGAAAATATATGTGCTTTTACCTATGCCAGTGGTTCTCAAACTTGAGTGTGCATCAGAAACACCTGAAAAGGCTTGTAAAATTAGATTACTGGGCTTCATCCCCAGAGTTCCAGATTCAGTAGGTCTGGGGCAAAGTGTGAGATTTGCATTTCTAACTGGTTCCAAGATACTGCTGTTCTGGGGACCACCCTTGGATAACTACTATATTTAATTCCATATGTTTGGCCACCAAATAAGAGTTCATTTGAAGAATGCATTCTAAAGCTTAAAAAAAAAAAAGTAAAAAGCTTAAAAGATTCAAAACCCTGAGGTAAGTTAAGTGTCTTTTGTATACCTATTTTCCATTTTTTTCCTTTTTTTTTTTTTTTTTTTTTTTGAGGTCTTTCGTACCTGAACACCTTGGCTTCTAAAGGCACCCCAGTGCGCAAGCTAGTTCATTCATTCTTTTTAACTTGTATCTTGGCTCCTTGTTGCCCATCAGCCAGCTTTCCTCCCTTCTTCCCATCATGTTTTCAAGACTTTAGTGTGTTGCAGGCACTAGAACAGGTGCTATGCATTCCAATTCCTAAGCCACTAAGCCCTTGAGTAGTTTACAATCCGGAGTTTAAGTAGTCACATGAGGACCAGTGTGAGAGGTACTTCAACAAAGCTTTCCTCAAACTGTTTTGCCAAGGAATATTTAACTTTCCTAGGAGTATGAATAAATATTTCACCTAACAGATATTTGAATTGATTCTTAAAGGATGAGTAGAATTTTCCCAGTCAGGAAAAAAGAATGTTTTAGCAAGGAAAATGAGACCATGAGAATATTCTCAGACATTTCTAAATGTCTAACAATGAGGGATGCACAGAGTTACTAAGGAGGGGAAGATGTGTCATATCATATCATATCCTGAGTTGAGGGACGCTTCATGTAACAAGGGCCAGACATGACTTATGATCTTTCTTAAATGTGTTCCTAGTGCCTAGCATCATTCCCTGGCCCTGGCCCACCGAGGTTCTCAACTATTTGTCTATGGTGGAGCTTAATCCCCAGATGACTCAAATATACAGCCACAACTGAGAACCACTGGAAATTTGTTCCAATTGTGAACTATTTTATAATCAATCACTTGAGATGGGTGACAAATATGGAGGGCTGAACTGAGTTGGTTCTCAAGTTTTCTTATCTAGGTGCAATCATTTTTTTTTTTTCTTTTTAAATTCATGTGCTTCTCACCTCCAGTTTCAAATAAACTTAGGACGTCCCTGTGATTCCCAGGATCTACACAGGCCATCTTGCAGATAAGTTCATGCCTGCCTTGCGGCTCCAGTTCTTTCTTGTGTTACTTCCCACTGGGGTGTCCCCAGGGCCCCAATTAAAACTATAACTCACAGTTCTCTCAGTGTAACTAGTTCTTCCATGCCTCTATGTCATTGAACTTACTATCTTCACCTGTAATAACCTCCTCTCCATTTTCCTTAGAGGTTTCATGCCCTTCAAGATGTTAGCACCACCACCCCCACCTTTCTCCGATCTACTGCCAAAACCCTAAGCAAAGCTAGATATCCTTCTTCACCCTTTTCTAAACCTGAATACCTTCATATTGTGTATACAATACCTCTTTTATCTCATGATTCTTTCTCCCACCAGACCGTGAGCTTTTAAAGTTTTAAGGTTTTTGGTTTTTTATTTGTTTTTCTTTCTTCCTAGCATGCTTACAGTCTATCTTAACTCCTGATACATGGGAAGTATTCAGTAACAGTAATGTAATTTGATACAAAAAGAGAAGAAAATGTCACCCAAAAGATGTAAAGAATAAACTTGGAAAATAAAGGAATGATAACAAATGCATGCTTGTGATAACTCCCTATTTTAGTGTCTATTTCTTTCAGGCCTTTGAACATACCAAGTTTTTCCTTGCCTTAGGCTCCCCTGCCTTGCTGCTCGCTATATCTGACAACTGGGTCTGTCTCACCCAATAGGTCTTGGCTCAGAGGTGGAGAAGTCCTTCACTAGTGAGTCTATCATAGTAGGGACCATCACCCCCCCCCCCCACACACACACACACATACACACAGTCTCCCCCAATCATTATATCCTGTTTGTTTCCTTCATTGCACTTACTAAGCACAGGCTATTATGTATTTGCTTCCCTATTTATTATTGTTCTTCCACTAAGCTATAAGTACCAGGAGACCAGAATCTGAATCTGTTTTATTCACAAATATTGTAACTGGGTGTCCAGAAAGATGTTGGTATCCAATGGAGGGGGTTCAATAAATATGTTGAGAGAAAAAGAGAGAGAGAAAGAGCAAGGAAAGAGAAATGAGAGTCTGAATACTAACAGGAATTTAACTCTCATTCCCGCTAACTAAAAATAAGATTTTCCCAATATATGTGTTTAAACAACTTAACACTTCAGCAACAAAAGCAGCCAATTAGAGATATATTAATCATTAAAAAATATAAATCTGTATCAAATGACATTCTCCAAACTCAGTCACAGTTTTTTTTTTCTTTTTAAGTTGTTACTATATTCCTATAGTTGTTGTTTCTAAGTTGTTACTATAGCCAAGATCTTTTTTTTTTTTTTTTCAAAATAATGTATAAATTAGTAACATGACTGAAATTTAACCGTTTCTTTAAATGTAGCCACTTTGTTTGCTGGATGATTTTGAAAACATTTGAGAATTCCTGTTTATGTTTGAAATGTATGTTATTATTTGTTTTCCTACCATAGGCTACTCAATGTCTGATTAACTGCTGATAATTGTTTCATAATTATCTCAGAGAAAAATCAATGCTAGAAATGTCATTCCATACAAGAGAACAGGCTATCTTGGCCTCAAACAGACTTTCCTTCTCCAGGATGCACATTTAAAATAACACCCTCTGTGATTTGAATTTAATTGATTGCGGGGGAGCCAGAGTTTTGCTACTTTTTTCTTAATGCTCCCAGGTGATTTTGATGTGCAGCCAGGTGTGAGAATCATCGACTTAAAGAAAGAAAAATAACTGTGCTCAAGTAGAGAATGGACTGGTTGCTCTACAGACTCTAAGACTTGCCCTGACATTCAAATCAATCGAGTCATTATACATAAAAGGTAGAGAAATTGCTTCTAGTTTTGCTGTTGGTGCTGCAACCTGAATGGGCAATGGATATAAAGGACTCTGGCCTACATGCCTGTTAAGTCCGGTGATTGGCTCAAGACTGGGACTGGTTGTGATTAGAACAAATGATCACCTCCACCCAGGTCTGGCCATCTGCCTCACTGGGCCCTTGAACCTCTGTACTGTTGAAGTTCTGCCCACGCCCTTCCCCATCCTTAAAATGCCTCTTTCCTTCTTCCACTTTAATAGCCTGTCTTTCCTCCTAGAGCCAACCCAAGTCATGATGCTTCAATGAAGCCACTGCAGGAGTATTCCAGATCCCTTCCACATCTTCCAGTCTGAACTATGATTTTTTTAAATTTTGAACTGAGCAACTACTATGTGCTGTGCATTTCATTAAGCATTTTACATGTTATCTCCTTTAGTCTTCACAATAATCTTTTTTTAGCCTGTCTAAACATTGCCTTATGCTGTATGTTATGGATTGAATCATGTCCCCTACAAAGACCTGTTCAAGTTTCCAGTCCTGCGGATATGAACCCATTTGCAAATAAGATCCGAGTAAGATGAGACCACACTGGATCCAGGTGGAGTGGGGTGAGGGTGTTTCATCCACTATGACTGGAGTCCAGGTGAGCAGAGGAAACTGGACAAAGTTGTAATAGGAGACAGATGGTCGAGAATGAGTTCTGGGCTGTCAGCAAGCCACCACCAGAATGCTACAGGTTTCAGAGGAGCATGGCCCTGCTAACACCTTGATTTTGAACTTCTAGCCTCCGTAACTGTAAGACAATCAATTACTGTTGTTTAAGCCAACCAGTCTGTGGTACTTTGTTACAGCATCCTTGCCATACTGTCACTCTGTTTAACACTTCTATATGTATGCATTTATTTCCTCAAGATTATAAGTTCCTCAAGGGCAAGTACAATGTAATATAGATCATTGTATGTAGACACAATGCTAAGGGATGAAGGAGGAAGGAAGGGAAGGAAAATGACTATATAGACAGTCTCTCAAATATAAAGTGATATCTTATTTAATCCTCATCACAATCTCTGGAGATTAGATTTATCTCCTCCGTTGCATAGAAGTAGAACCTGAGACTCAGAGAATTTAAATAACTAGCCTAAGATAGGAATTAATGGAATTTGAACTCAATTTATTCACTATAAAAAAAGTTAGCTTAGTATTTGGGGATTTGGGGTGGGAGTGATTGGCAAATTTGGGTCTTAGGTCTTTTTTGGAGGGAATATGAATTGCCTACTCCAGTTTCCAGGGGAAGGACATCCATTAGCTCATCATTCCTGGTCTCTCTCTATTCCCTCATTTCCTACTTCCCTTGGGACTCTGGGGCAGGATAGTGATTTATCTGATTGATGATTATGAAAGAAACAACTGAACTTGCCCACCTCTGTCCCTTTCTCTCTTCATCTCTTCAGGAGCTTGCTGCCTGCAGGGAGTGTACATTCTGCTCTGCTTCTCCTTGCCACGCTTTCCAGGGGAGGTCCCCATAGGGGAAGATTTGTGGGGGGTTAGCCTTGTCTGTGCGTGGGTGAACTCATGCCTTAACTCTGAGGCTTAGCTCTAGAAAAGCTATAGTTCACAAATATCTGTGTCATATGGTCCAATATTACCTCAACAGAAAAGGTAACATTCTGATTTCTGTTTCTCTGTGTATTTCTTAATTGGTGGCAAACACAGGCAAGTAAAACAGGGTGTCCTTTAATTTGATGCCCTAAAAAGGTGGTTCCCTTAGTGTGGTCCTAGATCAGCAGCTTCAGTAACAACTGGGAACACTGTAGAAATAGAAGTTTTGGGGCTCCACCCCAGAGCAACAATCTGTGCTTTATCTGCCCTCCAGTTGGTTCTGAAGCTTGCTGAAGTTTGAGAACCACTACTATGGACAGAACCTCAATTCCTTTCTCTTTGGACTCTGTGAAGATAGATAACAAAATAGGTCTGAGATCAGGGACAAGTAGGTATAAGATGATATTAGAGTAGGCACAGACAGTACAGAGATGAGGGTAGCTAGAGACATGCCATCTATCAATTTTGTCCTCCTCTGATCAGAGTGGTTGGTCGATTTTGTTGTTTTTGTGTTTTGTTTTTCTTCTCTGTTACTACAGCATTTCAATGTCTAAAAGTTTGGGAGACAAGGCAGTCTTCAATTTTACACACAGCTGAAGAGTAAGAAGAGTATCTTTGCACTCTCATTCCTGAATATACTGCTGAAAGGACAGGAAGGACCAGCTCATGTTCAGAGGAAGGGGCAGCAAACATCCTTCTGAGTAGTTACAGTTGCATTCAGTTGGGGCAGCACAGACAAGAGCAGCCATTCTCAAATTGTGTTCCCTCAACCAGCTGCATTGGCTTCATTTGGGAACTTAACAAAAATGCAAAACTTTGGCTCCTCCCCAGAAACTCCGGGGATGGGATCCAACAATCTGAGCCCTCACAAGCCTTTCAGGTGATTCTGATACACGCTAACCTTTGAAAACCCCTGCAGGGGTTCTTGCTTTCCCTAGGGTGGTGAGTGACCAACAGCAGCGTCTTCACCTGGGAGCTTGTTAGAAACTCAGAAACTCAGTCCCCATGCCAAATGTACTGACCTATTCACCATCTGCATTTTAACAAAATCCCAGGTGACTGGTGTGCACATTAAAGTTTTAGAAGTGCTGGTCTCAAGTCAAGGATGCAAAAACCAAATCATGGGGCAGGAGAAGTGAACAGGATTTTAATAAGGTTTTCAGCATAGGCTAGAAACATGTAAGTTAAAGTGTGAAGAGTGAGGCTGAATTGAGGAAATAGGCTGAAACCCAGAGAGAGAGAGCACCGTGGAAATCCCCCAGGAGCCTGAAGCATCTGCTTCAACCTAGTCTGCTCTCATTAACCTGATACTAGCTTATTGGTTAACCCTGTTGTGCTCGGCACTTGCCTGGTTCATTAACAGAGACTTAATATGTATTATTCTACTACAGGAAGTTTTGCTAGCAACATTTTTAGACCTGCATTAAATTCCCAACCAAGCTTCTTTTGGCATTCTTCTCACAGCAGGGCAGGCCTCCCTAGATGTCCACAGAAGGTCATTTCTCAGCCCAAACAGGTAGCAGCCTAGGATCAATAAGAACCAAATCAACACCAAGCATTTAAACATGTGGTTGGGATATGAATAAGTAGTTGGAGAAATTGTAAAAAGGTCAGGTAGCGGTACTAGCTTTGTGGCCAGCAAAAGCACTTGTACGTATTTGGCATTTCTCAGAACCTCCAGGCTTAGTTTGATTAGCTATTAAAATTATGGTAGGCTAGTGGGGAGAATCATGATAATTGGTGTAGGTCATAGATAATCAGAAGTGTCTCTCCCAGTGGGACAAAACCTATTAAAATTCGTTATTTAACTCTCTTTGCCATTTTTACATTCCACTCACATGCAAAATGACTTGTCCTAATCTGGGTCTCCAAGGAAGAAAACAGACATCTTCCATTGTCCTTTGTTTGGTGCTAATTAACATTTTCAAGAGCGTTACTTAGACAAGCTCTGCATACCCCAAAGCAATCACTACATTTATATTTCATATCATAGCTTTATCTCTTTAAAGAATGAGCTTTTAATATTCAGAATGCTTAGATTATTTCAAGGGGTGTCTCCAAAACTGCTAATTGTACCCCCAAAATCCTCAGATTTATGTCACCAGTGCTGAGGAAAGAAAGTGATTTTTTCAGAAGTAAATCCATTATTTCTAGTATTAGCCTTTGGTGCTTTGGAATAGCACAACACCTGTTCCTGAAAGCCAGCCAAATGGACCTAATTTGGTAGGACAGGTGGGCTGGCATCTAATTGCAATGGTTCTTAAACCTGGCAGAGTATTGGAATCACTTGGGGAAGTGTTAAAATTATCGATGTCTGACCCCCACCTCCAAAATATTGATTTATCTGGTCTGGGGTGGCGCTCAGTCATTTTTTTCTTTTTTTAAATTGCTTCCAAGACTCATGCACCATTACAGGGATTTTTTTTCCTTTTCTCCTCTGGGTCTCCTGCATACTTTGTCTTCACCAAATCTTTCCCTTGGATTGCTTGACTCCTAAACTTTCATAGGGGTCCTGTTACTTGCCTTGCAAACCCTCCCCACACACCCAATAGCTTTCATATACTTTAAACAAAGTGTAAAAAAAAAAACTGATATAAAACATGGGAAAATCACAAAAAAAAATCTGAAAAAATTACGACTAATCCTATTACCCAAGGATAATTATTGAGAACATGTTTCTACATGTGTTTCTCTGTGTGTAAACACATATTTTTTCTTTACAAAAAATGTATCATATTAAATATTCTCCCTTGTAGCCTGAACCTGGCCCTTAGCACATTATTAACAACATCTATAACAAATGATGATCCGTTTATAGCAGCATTTTGAAGGATTGTGGATGTGCCATTATTGTGGACAGTATAACAGGAGATACTGAGGCCAGGGTCCTCATTTATGGAGCCTATTATTCTAGTAATTCTTAACCACTACTGATGGGCGACACAAAAATTGTATGGTGCTGGCAGTCACCAGGCACAGAAGCCACTGGTAAAAACAAACAAATAAAGCAGCCTCTGCTGTTCTGGGAGCTGAGATTTCAAAAGAGACATAGTGTGCAAGCCAAAGTCTCTGGCTCAGATTGGAAAATTTCCATTATTGTAACTAAGATTTCAGATGCCCAAAGGTCTCTGTTTCTCACAGAATCCACTAAGTAAGCATACTCTCGAAGCAGTTTCTGGTCCTTTACAGCAGTGCTTCCCAAATTATGCTGGTGAAGGAATAGGAGCTTGCTTGTTTCATTTTTTTTTTTACTTCCAGTTTTTCATGGATATATACTTCTGCAAAATGGTATAAAAATGAATTTATAGAAAAATGAAATAAAAATGACATACAAAATACAAGCCCCTAATTTTTTTTAATACTAGATTCAAGAGTCATAAAATTTCTTTGACAATTTGCTACAAATATTTTTAAGAGCTTACTCTTAATCTCTATACTCAATTTTATAGCAGGCCAGTAACTGTTTACAGCTCAGCATTGATGGACCACAATTTGAGTGGCACTGGTTTAGAGCATATTCTCAGGGAGGCGAATTAAGCTAAAGGAGAGAATCCAGTGTTTGTGTGGGGGAAATAGTTCCCTAGCAAAGGTGTAACAGAAGTGCAAAGTCTAAATTAATAGTTTTGGGAAATGAATGAAATAACTGAGCAGGACTCTAGCAACCAAGAATACTAAAAACACACAGAGGTGAGTGTTCTACAGTTGGAATGATGCAGAGAAGAAAGCATGAACCCCGCACAAGGATGGCATGAAACTTGGTGAACTGCCCCCTATTTTTCAAGAAATGTTCTGATTCCTGACCTGGGTAATGGTTTTACAAGTGTTTATTTTGCAGTTCTGTATACTGTATAATAAAATGCTACACATACATATATGCCGATATGCTGGTGCTCCCCACAGCTGTAAGTGACAAATGCTCCTATATCAACACAACTAAATGCAGCCAAGTGATGGGAAATGTACTTGAAGGTGACTTTGGTATATTCATACTCAAAAGTACAATATTCGTGTTTAAAAATCCCTTCAACCTCCCTTAAAGGATATGTATCACCATTGCAAAGGATAAAAGACGTATAAAAACAGAGACAGACCCAAATCACATTTTCACTAGTGAAGAACATAGTTTATTATTCTTAAAGGAAAGATGTCAGGTAAGATGCATCCCAAAGGAATAATACTGAGTGTGTGTGACTACCATCTAAATGTAAGGAAGTGGGTGGAGGGAGGAGAGCAGTTCCTTTCTTAAATCTATTTCCCATAGTTGTGGCTTAATGAAAGAGAAGACACTCCTTCATTTAACATTGACACTAAGGTTGCATGGCAAATCATTCAGAGCTAACCAATGATATTTAGATGAATATTATCACTAAGAATATATACATACATATGTATATGTGTATGTGCATTTATTATGAGGGAGTGTCTTTCATGTTTCAACCAGAGTTTCAGTAATGATGTTTAATTGATAAGTTAAACTTTTCTTATTTTGACCCATTTTTGCTTAAGTGAGGAGAGGGCTCACATTTCCATTTCCATGCTGTCATTACTCCAAGGGCAGTTTGCTTTGATCCCTTATTTACAGTTCTAAACAACAATTTCTCTCTTGACCTCTTTGGGTGTTGTTCATCAGATACAAGAGAGGAAAGATGCTCCTGGACACTTTCTCAGGCATCATTCTAAGGTTCACATGCCAGAGCCCTTTGCAAGCTTTTGTCCTTATCTCTGAAAACAGCCAGGGCTCCAGAGACATCAAGTCCAGCCCTGCAGGCTTCTGTCTCCTGTGAAGTGATTGTGCATGGCTGAATTCTGTAGCCACAGACAGGTTGCTGACCCAATTGGGGCTTTAGTTCCCACACTTCATTGACTGATTTTGTAATTCTTTTTACAGTTGTTAAAAATATATTGACTTTTCTGCCTGAGGAGTAGAGCAAGGAAGGAAAAAAAGACTGATAATGGGATCACAGCAAATGAATGGGTAAATTAAATACACTTGGCTCAGCAGAAATAGAACCCAGTGGGCAAAGCCATGGAGGACTTTGCTCTTTGAACCACTGGAACATCTATTGAGGTATGTGTTGCTGTGGCTGTTTACACTGGCATTTCACAAGACATTCGGATAGAGGATTAGAACATGAAGGGAATAGAATGAGAAAGAGGGTAAGAGAAAAGAAATAAGGATTGGGAAAGAGAAGCAGCTGTCCAGTTCTCTGTGGTCAAGTTCCTCCTAGTGGAAAGCTAAACAGAAAGAAAGAAAAAGAAAGAGAAAATGAAAGTAGCAAGGGGGATTGCACAAAAGTAGTAAAAGGACTAGCAGCTAGGCACACTGTCAGGGGCTTTCCTCTCCGTCTAGTTGTCAATAAGAAGTCTGCAGTGCTTCCAAATCAAGAATTGCAAACCAATTGCCTTACAAGACCAGTGGATAATGTAAATGAATAATTCCCACTTAGCAAGAGACAAGACTGAAGGGTAGGAGCTGTGGTGAACTGGGGAGCTTATACCCCACCTAAAGCATCAGCCACCACCTGGTTTCAGGGGCCTCCTGATTTGTGAGGTCAGTGAACTCAGTGTCACCAGATCTTCTGATATTTTAGGAGAAGAACCTATCTGAATTTTATTTAAAATGTTCTAATTTTCAAAACATTTTTTCATTTCTGTGACACTTGTCTTTGTCCCTACCTAACAGGAGAAAAGGGGGGGGGGGTGGCGAGGAAGGGAAGAAATGGAAATTAATTCTCACATTAATTCTCTTTCAGTACAGCCAATATTGCCTTATATTGTTTTCATTTCTTTTTATATATGGATATTTTTTATGGGGAATTAAAAATCCCCAAACGGCAGATGCCACACCATGTATTTCTAATGCCCTGTATGTACTCACCTCCATAGACCAAAGTTCAAGATTTGATTTTAAAAATTCTGTGACTTAATTAAAGTAATCTAACAATGTTTTCCTTTTTATTTCCTCTCCCTAGTGGAACGAAACAAAATCTACTGCATATGTTTGCATGAAGTCTTTCATAAGTAAGGTAGAAAACACCAGTATGAAGCACAGCCTGGTAGAAAACACATCCTCGACCAACATGATTTTTTTAAATTCCAGCCCCCAAGCCTCTAGTTATAGTGTATCCTTTACTCAAATGTAAAATTTCAAAAGCTGCTTCCAATACACCCCAGAAAGAAATAGCAAGGTGGTTAAGTTAGCTAATTCAATTTCTAAAGTTTATCTCAATTATCAGAATATTCTAGATAAGGGTTCAGCAAATATTTTTTTTGTAAAGGACCAGATAGCAAATATCTGTCAACACACAACTCAGTCCTTGGAGCACAAAAGAAGCCATAGAAAAAAGATAAACAAATGAGAGTGACTGTATTCCAATATAATATTACAAAAACAGGCCACAGACAGAATTAGAGATGCACATAGCAGGCCATAATTTGCCCAGCCCTCCTCTATAGGAAAAGTTATTTTTTTAGCCAACATTCTTTGGATAACTGCCTCTATTTCAAATTTATTTTCCAGTGTAGACAGCTCACTTTATTTAGCAGTCTCTCCTACTTCCTGATGAGAATTGCCTCTTCCTGATCATTATGTGCCAGTCTTAGCACAGGCTGTTCCCACTTCTGATACTTGCAAATTATTACTCATTCCAATATGAAATTCACCCACATTTCAGTCTTCACTGATTTTGTCTCTCATTTGATTGTTGAAAATAGCCTCCAAAACAGTCTCACTTTCTGTAACCTCCCATGCCTCCAATATAGTCTGCTTAGATATACTGATTTTTTATAACAGATGAAGCTCTAATCTTACCACTCTTTGTTCAAACATCTTCTAGGACTTCCTGTTGCTCTTAGAAATAAGATTATGACTCATCAACATGACATGACCTCTATCTCACCTTACAAACTATATGCATCTCTAGTTATTAATCTCTGCATCTCTTATACCCAGCCAAACCACAATCTTTACAGTGTTCTGTGCTTTCACAGTGCTGATACTTGCATGGATTTTGAACTCTGCTTGGCTAAATCTCACTTTGTTTCAAGACCAGTTCAAATTCCACATTCTCTGGGAAGTATCCTTGGTCCCCCTTGACCAGAGGTATCCTTTTCTGCAGCAGTAGTCTGGAACTTTGTGTCTCACTTAGAAAACTTACTACCTTCTGTCTTGTTAGAGAATTGCTTATTAGTGTACTACTTGAGGAAGAGGCCCAAACCCTGTTCAGTTTTGTACTCCATCACCACCACTACCCATAGGAGACAACACTATCAACATCCATTATTTATCAAGCACTGTCTATATGGTACTATAAAACTTAGTATTTTATATATTTGTAAGTATTAAATAAGTTAAACTTTACACCTACCCATTTTGCAGATGAGTAAACCGAGGCAATTATATAATTTTTATTTTACAAATGAGTTATCGGGCACAGAGAGGTTACACAGCCAGTGGGTTGTAGAGCTGCTATCCAAACCTAGCAATGAGGCATTGGAACCCAAATTCTTAGCTCTTACACTGCACTGCCCCTCAATAAATATTTACAGGTTTTACATTTTGTGAATATAACTTGTTTATTTTCACTTATAGAGTTTGAAATAATTATATCTATACCTCAATGACATCTAGTTGGTCAGAATTATGATATATTTGATATCTAGCACCCTTGTTTAGAAAAAAAAACCAGGAATAAAACTGTTGTTGAAAACTACAACCTGTTCTATAATGTTCTACTAGATTATTACTGAAGCAGTTATGTTTTCTCAAGGTTTAAAAATTGAATACTGCCTTTCCTGTTATTCATAACTTCGCAAGTTATCAAGTATTTCCATTCCCACCAGTCATCAGGTTTGAATATGAAAGGGAAGAAAAGACTAAACAAAAGTCCACTTTGCCCTGGTCCCCTCCCACTCATCCATAAACTCACAACATGGTATTACTCTCTTCTGGGTGGGGAATTACTAGTAAGTATCCCAGAAACCATCTATAAACATGGGGTGAGTTTTAACAAATGTTTATAATCATAAACCTGCTGAATTTGGGGAGGCAATATTAATTCATCTACATTTGCTGCATTACTCATCTGCATGGCACAAAGACCTCAGCAGTAAGCTTCAAGAGTATCCAGTAGGAGAGTCAGCACGCTCATTTTGGTTTGTGTGTCATGGACTGGGGTAACTCGGGTTCTGGGTATTCCTTCCACAGCCAAAATTATCTTCCACTTGGGTGGTGGTTAGATTCCCTCTAGCCTTCCTTTCTCTTTGGCCTTAGGTTGCTTATGCCTCAGACCCACCCGTGATACTCCCAGAAGTACAGAGAGGGTCTAAGAATTAATAATGGGTCAGAAGGAAATGCTGATGATGGGGTTAGACCCTTCTCTTCCTGTCCCATAGACCAAGGTAAGGATAAGGAGAGGGTGTGCTGTCTGCCCTCCAGGAATTGTAAACAATAGGCCCTATTATCCCGTTCCCCTTGCCCGCCTCTCTCTTTCATAGCCTTTAGCACCAATCCTGCTCTCCATTTATATTCTTCTCCTGGCCTTTGCTACTGCCCAGATATCACTTTGGACTGAAAGAATAATTGTGCAAAGGGCTCAGGCCATCCCTGGTTTTTTGTGATAAACAGATGCTCCTCTATTATGCTGGGATGAAGTAAAAAAGGGAACAGATGTTTGGGAGTAGCTCCATGTAGGTAGACAAAGAAGAATGCAATCAAGGACAATTGGGTTCATATCCAAAATCTACTTATAAGCTTAATAATCTTTGCCTACTTGAGATTCAGGTGTTTTTTGTTTTTTGTTTTAAACAGAAAAATAAAGATTAAATTTTCTTATAGAATTACTGAAAGGATAAAAATGCCACAATATATAAAGTGCCTTGTATCTAGAAGACCCTTAACACATTAATTTTTAAATTTAGAACTCTGAACAAATTAGCATGATGCAACAAGACCAGATTCACAGTGCTATGATGTCTGTAGTTCAGGTATAGTATACACTGTGGAAATCAGCCCACAAAGGAAATGGATCGCAGTTTGAACCATTGATCTAGGACCATATTTTTGCATGACAACATGATGACTTATTTGATAAAGATTCTAATTAATTCATGGCAGGCCCACCGTCATAGTCGGTCTCTGCCTCCAACATTGTGCTTTTAAATTATGCTTTATTTTCCTTAGATTCCTCAGTTAGTTATTTTGGTTGTAGGCAATGGAAATGTATTCTGGCTTAGTCTGAAAAAGAAATTTATTGGAAGGATAGGGGGAGCCCATAGAATCAGAGGAATTATTGAAGAGCCTCATCATAGAATGGATTGATACAATATATTTCTGGATATCTAGGGAACAAGAATAGACAGATATCCAAGCCTTCATGAAGGATGAATGGCCTGCTTCCATTGTGCATTCTCAGTCATTTCTTCTCAAGACACATAGTTTGAGAAGAGACATTCTTATTGAGCTACTCGGGTTACTTCCTACCCCTTGTCCTAGGAAGCCAAGGTCCTTAGTTGGACATTTCAATAGGAGACACACTGGAGACAAAGTCCCCCAGAGGAAAATCTAAGTGTTGTCACCAGAAGAATGGAAATGAATGAGGTGCAGGTAAAATTGACAGATGTCTACTAGGTTGTCATTTTAAGAGCATAAATCCTATATCAGAAATTTACCCTGGTTTTCAGTTGTCATTCATTCACTTACTCAAACATATTGATTGAATGAATGCTGTCTTGCCATGTTCCCAAAGGACTTAAGCACAGGAGGAAAAGGTAGTATGAAGGTTGAATTATAGGGTGTTAGAAAGAACGTTTGCCATTTAATCTCTCAGAGACTCTTTACCATGGAAATTTCTCGATTTTGACTTGTGTACATTTTCCTAAAATGTATAAAACCTTTTTGTAGCATGGCATCATTTATCAGATGTTGACAAAAGATTCAGTTACTTTGATGTTTTAATCCTGATGGCAAATTGAGATTCTGAAATCTCAAACCGGGAACAGGGAGATTAAAATGGGCATGAGTTGGAGGGAGACTGTATTTCTACGGATGGGTTCTGTGGGAAATCCCAGACTTGTGCTAGAATATGGGACAGTTGCAGGGGTGGGCTCTTGGGCTTCCCCAAGGCACTCTGAGCACCCCACATATCTGGAAGGAAGAATCGAGGCAGAAATGAAAAGATAAGGAATGGTGGGGTATCCTGGGCAGTTACCACAAACACTGAGCTTATGTCCCTCCCTATCAGGAGTCATGGTTGTGTGATGCATTGCAGAGCAGTCAGTGAAAGGGCCAGGGAGAAATGGGCAGTAACCTTCGGGTTAGTTTCCTATTCCTCTCTGCTTTCATGTTAGTTCAGCTCAAATATTCTACCCAGCATTTCTACCCCACTCATTTTACAGATAAGAAAATTAAGTTTCAAAGAGATTCCCTTACCCAGAAATCCATAAAGCTAACCAGTATTTGAAAAGAGCCCTAGTACAGTCTGTAGCTTCAGAGTTCCCCTTTTAACTCTATGCTATAGGGTCACTCTGTTTTCCAGCCTTTTCTCCCTCTCTCTCTCTTCCATTCTGGTAGAATAAACTATTTATACCCAATTAAGACATGTGAGCAATTAGCCAAGAAACAGTATGTTTTGGGGTGTATCATAGCAGTGAGAGGGGAGCAGTGGGTAAAGAGCTTCCAGTCTCCCTGAAATCATCTTGGTAGGTGCCCTGCCTGTGCAAGGGACAGGCCTTCATATGATTATGGTTTTAATTCTCACCATGTGCCAAGCACTGTGTCAGTGACTTTTATAGCCTTTATCTCATCTTATTCTCAAAAAAGCTTTGCTGAGTGGCTAAAACAATCTGCATTGTATAGATGAAGAAACAGGTTTAAATGTCTTGCCCAAGGTCGCACAGTTAGTCCTTAACAGGGCTGAGAGCAGAACCCTTGATTCCCAGTCTCAGGCATTTTGTACTATACCATGCTATCCTTTGGGGCTTTGGTAATTACAGGTCACCATGTGACTTTCTTGGACTCCAGCCTACTGAAATAAGAATGCACTGATCTCTGGATTTCCTGAGATGGAAATAAAGATGCCTCCTATTGATTCTATCTCTCCACTGTTTCTCCTTGAAGTCTTACAGACTTCCCTTTCCATCAAGCTTTCTTTACAAATAGGGCTTAAGAAAAGCTGGAGGGATGTTTAGCTGTCAGGCAGATTTCTCTCTATTGCAAAAATGTTAGCCTTTTCACAGACCAATGCATCCTTCCTTATGAACTGGTAGTAAACCAAAAGATGCCTTCTGAGGCCAGACTGATGGAGGAGGCTATACACATTCTTCAATCAGACAGAGGTTCAGCCACAGCTCAAGACCCACCACCTAGCTCAGGAGAGGACAAGATCTTGCTGAGGTTTTCCTGCTCCATGGAGACTTATCTGATTACTTTAACACACAATTATACTTTCCAGTTTGGATTCTAATGAGTTAAGGCAGGAAAAGCAGGTATCAACTAACTAGCATATTTTAAGCACCTATCCTAGTCACCATTATGAATGGGAGAAAACAGCACTCTTAGGCTTTACTTTTTCATTTTTCAACACTTCCTAAAAAGCATAACCATTTCTACTGTTTCATAGTTAACTATTTCATGTCTATTGGTTATTCAATGTAGATGGTAACAATTATGGAAGGTACATTCATGCATATTTTCTTGATCTTTATATTTATCACTATTATTTTGCATTAATAAGGGCTCAGCAAATACTTACTGATTCAAAGATTGACTCATTAGATAGTTAGGCCCCAGATGGTTATAGTGAAATAGAATCCTGATGGGGAGAGTATCTTAAGAGTCTGTGTATCTGTACTACGATGTCAGAAACATAGACAAGTGGCATTGAATTGCTAAGGGTCTATTTTCCTCACTGTCCATGACCCCTATTTCTGATATAGCCCAAAGCAAGAGAAAAGTTACAGCATCTTTACAAACCAGTTAAGTCCCTGCTCTGTCCATATAAAATGAAGGTGACAGTTAGCTTGACCAAACACATCAACATTGGCTGTTTTCATAAATTTCATTATCCAAATAATTAACTATAAAATTCTATGAATTTTCATAGACTATGTCTTTCATTAAATTAAACATTCAACTTTATTTTATTTTCCCAAAGAGTATCTCATTATTTTTCATCATTAAAATATGTTCAATGGACTGTTTAACTTTCTCCTGGATATTTTATTCCTGTATGGTGTCCATTCATTCATTCATTTATTCATTCATTAGATGTTTATCAAGAAGGAACCTTAAGCAGCAACCATGCTAGCTCAAGGCATAAGGATAAATACAACACAGCACTTGAGAAACTCAGAATTTACCCAGACATGTAGATAGATTTATTATAATATTATGTTTTTGGAGTGAGGTATAAGCATGTTCATAGTTTGGGAGGAAGAAACAGAAGTGGAAAGAGGTGTATGATTTTCCCTAGAAAGGGTATAAATGAAAATGTAAAGTCCTAAGGAAGCAGAAGAATAATTTAAGGAAACTTGAAAGGGCCTTGAGATACTTTTTCGACCATTAGTAGAGAAGAAAGTATATAAGTAGATCCAGAGTTTTTTTAGGGGGTGGATATATATGTGGGTATGATCCTTGAGAATGTTCTCCTTTAAAGTCTTGAAGGCCCCAAATAATACTCTTCTTAAGGATTTTTCCTCTGTCTTGGAAAAAAATAAGAAATTAACAAACTAGCTTTTGAGAGCAAGATGTGTGTGCTCCTTCCTCAGAAAGTCAAATTTTACATTGGCAAACCAAGTGCCTACAGAGCTCCTGTTGGAAATTTGCCTGAAAGATTATGAAAGAACCAGAAAATTGTCTCTTTTTAAAGTTGATGCTTCATTATAAGCAAAATCCTCTGTTACTCTCATGAAAAGATGATTTTCTTGAACATAAAAAAAAAAAAAGAGAAAGAAAAAGAAAAGCTCACAAGCAGAGGGATAAAATCAATAAAAATGGAAAATAATCAGTGTGTTATCAACCCTTAGAACAGAGAACAAAGGGTGCATGAAAACTGTCAGATTTTTGTGTCACTGGAGCCTGGAAAATTCTGGACCCTTGTTTAGTTTGAGGAAACCAAAATAGGGCTGGCCCAACAGAATAAATTAACCCCTGCTTTTTTGCAAGGACTGGAAAATCTCTGGTCTCCAAGTCTGGTAATGTTATGAAATTAGGTATCATTATTTTACAAGCTCTACCTTTTTTTCTGGGCCAGAGGGAGAAAAGCTCTTTTTCTTCTTATTTTGCTTCTGTTGTCATTGTTCTTTTGGACAACAGCAAAAATAAATAGATGATGTGCCATGCCTCAAAGATCTCCATCTGCTCCCAATGATAGCAAGAATTGAGGGGTGGGATATTCTTGGACATTTGCCTGTGATAATCCTTCCTGCATCTGGGAAGAGACTGGCTTAATAAAGTAGTAATATCCCTAAAATGTGGCACCACATGGCCCTGGTATTTTATCTCAAGAAAAAATTTATACAAGTTCCTTCTATGGAAGGAAATGGAAATATCCTTATCTTTTCTGGATTAGTTATGCTTGATAATCTATAATCAAATGTGAAAACAGAAAACACTAGCCTTTTTTGTGCCTGAAAGGAGAAAACAAAAATTGCTATTGGATGTCATCACTGTCAATCATCTAAAATAAAAAGGAGGGTGACGGACAGTGTCCTGCCTTTTCTGTAGAAAGGAGTTTCCAAATTGTGTCCACAGGGCTCTAGTTTAGATGAGCTATCCTCCCACCCTCATCAGTCCCTCCTGAGGCTGGAAATGTTATCTGCTTAGGCATTTGAAACAAAAGAACAAAACCTGTCTTGCACAATGCTTGAGAAAACAAGGCTAGATATAGATGCTATTACTTGATATTATTATGAGTAGGCAATAAAGGGAACTTGTTTTCCATTGATTTCTGTCTTTGATGTTATGTTTTAAATGTTTTGATAAAGAACCAATTAATTAATTTGGACCAGGCAAAAAGAAGTACATAACTGTCATTCTTCACTAAAAACGAGCAGGAAGTATAATCGTCTGCTGACTTTGAGGAGAGATGGAGGAGAGATGGCGTAAGATAGCGTCTGGAAAACAGTGGAGAAAGTTTGAAATTGCTGTTGTACAAAGAAAGAGAAATAGAAAACAAGGGAAAAATCATCCAAGGATATAAAAGGTCCAAATGAGGTTGGGAGAAAAATTTTGTAGTGACACTGAGCCAAGACTTTTCCAAACCATCTCCCATATCCCACCTACCAACGTACCTTCAAGCAATCACCAAGGCCTGCCTTTTCTAGTGCCTAATTAGTTCTCAACTTCTCTGCTTTCCTGCTCCAACTACCAAGTTCATCTTCTCCTCTAATTTGGAAACAATAGTGCAGAAGGTCAGACTGTGGTCATATCCTGGCTGTCCCACTTACCAGCTGGGTCACCTTGGGGAAGTCACTTAAACTTGCTAACGTTTTTTCTTTCATTTGTAAAATTAGGATAACAATAGTACCTAATTTATGACATTATTGTAACAATTTAGTGAGAAAATTCATATAAAATGTTTGGCATAAAGTAGGCTGTTATTAATAGCTATCATATTGCCTATATTGCAAAACAAAAGAAAACAAATAAGAAAAACTAACTGGCATCCTTCCCCCTAGCCTTGCCCCTTTTCAATTCATAGGATATCCTGCAGCCAGAATGAGCTCTCTAAAATACAAATTATATTGAGTCACTCTTCTGTTCAAAACCACTAATTGGTTCATCATTACTATCAACATAAATAAACTCTTTGGCAACATAAACATATCAAAGTCTTTCCTGATGTGGCCCCAGCTTACATCTCTAACAAGATCTTTCTCCATTTCACTTTCCCCCATCCCCTCTACATTCTATGCTGGAGTCTTATCTATCCATTTTGTTCTTGCAAATCTGATATATTCTGTCTTCCTTCCAGGAACTTAGCATCTCCTGGAACTCTTCTCTCTCCCCATCCCATTGCCTTTGCCCAGGACTCAATTTGGAGAGTACTTCCCTGGCCTCAAAACTAAGGTGAACTTCTCCTGCACATTATATCCCCTCTCTTTGCGTATCCCACACTGCTGAATTACATTTGCCTGGGTGGCTAACTGTTTTCTCAACTGGAATGTAAACTACAGGAGGCCTAGGTCTAAGTACTCTGGCTTTCCAAGGGTCTGGCACAGAGGAGCACTCATCCATGACAGCTATTATGAGGAAGAAGTACAGTACAGTGCTATTACTCAGTGACAATAAAGACAAAATATTTCCCAGGCCCAAGGCATTCTTGAAACTTCAATTACACGTAACTAAATTCTGATGAGTAATACTAACATATCTCAAAAAAGAAAGTGACAACTGATGGGTGATGTTCAGCATGGAGCATGGGCAAAGGAGTCAGAGAAACAAATACATATTGTCTGGGGGTAAAAATGCATGACTCAAGAGCCCAAATAGCAGATTTGTTTGGCAGGTCTATCTTCACATCAGAGACAGATACATTAGGCTATTAAGATCACCCAGTTAATTTCTCGTCATACAATATTATGGTCATCAGCACATTCCCAATTATTATTTGATTCTCCACTTAGATTTGCCAAAAAGACTGTAATTGGATCAGTTAACAGATCCACTGGATCTGGATTTTTACTTCTGTTTTTCATAGGAAAAAAAAAAGCATATTAGGTAATACTGGTATGAGTCTCTTGTGGGTACAGTCAACAAGAGATCATCTCCAAAGGACTGATCAACTCTGGGTTCCATGCAAAATGAAGTTTATAGATCTGCCAAATTAAGATGGACCTTGGAAGTTTGTGACCACACCAAAGGACTGCCTTCCCTTGAGGTCCTTGGAGAGTGGCCAGCCATCTGCTTTGGGTGGTTTCTCTGTGTTCTTACTCTCTGTGGTCTTGTTCTTTTCTTTAATGGACATAATGGTCCCATTATCCACCATCCACTGTATAACCACACAATTCATTAATAACACAGGAAAGAATTTTTCTGGACTAGGCTTTAGTCAATGCCCATTAAAGTGGCAAAATTACTTCTTCCAAGTGTCTTTATGCTTTTTAAGTGTAATTGACTTTTCACCTCCAGCATTTCTTTTTCCTGTTTTGGATAGTTAGCTTGAATTATATATTTATTATGCATTTTTTTAATGAGAACATTAAAAATCATTTTCAAAGTTCTCTTTTTCATTGTGTTAAGGAATAAGTTGTCACCATTTCTATTAGAGAAAAAAAACTTTAAAATAAAGTTATTTTTCTGAAGACTTTTGTGCTATTGTTAAATTGGCTGGAATTTAATATTGTGGGGGGAAATCCTACTTTGTTCCTACTTTGTTCACTAATTGTTCTGGTCCATTATTTTAAGAGATTACTTTCTTGTAAGTCACCCTTCTTTGCCTACCTTTGCTATGTAAAGTCTGTGAACTGTAAATAAGACCACATAATCAGTAAATCCTAGAGGAAGGTATTGTTGACTTGTCAAACATTTTGAAACATGGAAAACAAAAACGGCCTCAACACCTAATTCTTTGGTTCTCAAATGAGTGCACGAGAATCAGCTGGAGGAATTAATAAAACACAGTTTTCTGGGTCTTGCCCACAAAATTTCTGATTCGCTTGGTCTGAGGTAGAGTGGCAAAATCAGCATTTCCTGCAAGTTCTCAGGTGATTCTATTGTTGTAGGTATAGGGACCATACTTTGGGATTTTGTGTTTCCTTTCTGATGGAAAGAAATTTGGCCAAAGGCAAGAAACTGTTCAAAGTCTCACTGTTAGTTAAGGAAAACTCTTGGATTCATTGCATCATTGGAGGTGAAAGTTATCCATAATTAGGGGGGTAGACCCCACCCCAAAGCCACTGGGAGTTTTCACGGGTGCATTTTACCAATAGTTGTTTCTTTTTTAGCTATAAACTTTTAGCTGCTGCTTAACACCTACAAAATGCCTTGTTCTCTCCACTAGTTTTATTGGAGCCTAAACTCAGCTTATTCAGTAAGCAGTGCTGCCACCTTCTGAATTTCTATCAAAAATATGAATTAAAAAGTTTTGCTTTTTGTTAAATGTATTATGTACTCAACCAATACTCATTTTAATGTTCTTTCCTGCATGAATTCTTTTTCTCCCTTGGGTCTGTTATTCCAAATGCCACTTATTATTTCTTGTTAGCACATTTCCATACAAAGCACTTGCACTCGTTATTCCAGTCCCTCAGCATTTTACAAACTCTGTCATAGTAAACAACACTCCCTTTATGGATTTGGAGTCATGCACCAAAGAAAAATTCCAAAGATTACAAAGTTTCTGGTGGGTGAATTGGTTTTCAAGGATTACTTCAAAAGAGACTCCCAAACCTGTAGTGCACAAAGTCCTTTCATAAAGCTCATTACAAAGATTCCTTTGTTTTAGCTATTCATTGCCACCTAACAAAGATTTTGGCTCATTATATTTTTTGGAATCCAAATATATTTAATGAAATGCTGTGTATTTTCCTTCAGACAGAATAATAGACTATTAGAACTGGTTAGAAGTAGAGAAAAACTAATCTAACCCAATCTCATAATTTTAACCCATAAAGAAAGGTCAAATCCTGGCTTGGGGTCATATCTATTTAGTGACAGAATTGTGACTCTTGAAACCCAATCCCTCCTTTGGCAGGGAGTCCAAAGGCTCTCCTTGGAACATTCATCTGTCAAAGGTCACTTGACATTATGATTGACCAAGGCTGGTTCATGTACCCAAGTACATGTTCTTGTGACTAAAAGTCAAGGTTTCCTACCAGATGGGGAAAAAGCCATTCCTTCAAAAACAACTGAAGCTCAGAATAAAGTAGCTTACCCAGGATCACAAAACTAGGAAGAGATGACAGAGCTGAGGTTCAGGCTGGGGTTTGATTCAAAAGAGCTGGAGCTCTCAAAAACTATCCACAGCCTTGGGTTAGGAGTGCAGGTCGGACACAAAAGTAAGATCTTGAGGGGATAGTGCTGCTTTTCTGCATCTTCTCTTTATGGCTCCTTCAATAGGATAAGGGTGCATGCTTCTTCTCCCTGCCTACCACACCTCATTGTTACCAGACCAAGGTGGTGGATTCCTTGCCTGATGTGCTCAAATGACCAATTCCTGAGACATTTGGGATTCAAAGAAGAAAGAGTTTATTGCTAGGTGCAAAGCAGGAGAGCAAATGGCCTACTGGCCCAAAACTCTGTCTCCTCGAACTGCAGTAATTGTGATCATTTTATAAAGCAAAAGAAGGGCAGGTTTTAGGATAATGAGGACAGTGGCCCCAGATGTACTTAGAAGTGATGTAATTATTGACCATGAGCAGATTGGTTACATGCTCAGTCACAGAATGCATGTAAGAAAACGGTGGCCTTAATTTGATGATGGGTGTGATTTTTAGTGTTATAATGAGGAACAGGTCACGTATAGGTTAAAGTCCAAGCTACTGTGCATGTCAGGCGGACCCGTTTTGGTTAGATACAGCTACAGTTGACAAAATATTTTTGGTCTTGGGGTGGGTTAGTTCTCGGCTGACCCAAGACCCTTTGTTAATAAACATTATGGGCTGTCTTTAGTGATCATAAGACTCTAAACTCAAAAAACTGGATAAATGGGTACAAGTGAAGCTAGTCACAAGGTTTTACAATCACAAGGGCACAAGATAAAAACTATACAATCATTATCAGAGATCAATGCAGCTGGATTACAGTTCAGAGATTTCAGATATTTCCCACTGTCTACTCCAATATACCATCAAGTAAAAAGGAATATCTATATAATGATTCAATAATCATAATCATTCCTTAAATTCTAACTTCTAGGTTACATCATCACCCTTCCATCTTAGTAGGCTCTTAGCCAGGAGTAATCTCCAAGTAGTAGCCTAACAAGAACCTGTTTAATACTGAAAGCATTCCACATTGTGTTATCAGACTTTCAGGAGATGGAGAAGAAAGGAAGGAGAGGATAGGCAGGAGAGTTCTGATAAAGAAAGACTTGACTCTTATTTAAACAGTTTCCATTTCTCTATTAGTATTAGCTATTTGATTGTGGGCAAATTAAACTGCATCTCAGTTTCACATCTGAAATTGGATATTAGTCCTACTTCATAGGATTGGTGTGATAAATAAGTGAGGGTTTATAAGCAAAGCATTGGCCACAATGATGGACAAATGATAGACACTCAAAGATGTGACTATAATTTTGGTTATTTTTATTAGCTTTATCACCTCAGGAAAAAAAAAAAAAAAAACTGTTTAGTCTGGCACATCCAATATGCAGTACCTCCTTAGAATTACCTCAATTTCCAATGTACAGGAACACTTTACTACACAAACCCTGAATAATTGGGACTAGAAAAACTGGCTGAATTTGTGCAGCCATCAGGGAATGATATGTTAGTTTTCCAAAGAGTAACAATTTGATTGAAGTCATCCATTAGGAAAAATACCTTTAAAACTGCCCTGTGTCTATTTGCAAAGCCTACAGTGCCAATGGCCTTGGTGCCATATTGGCATAGGAAGAGGATCTGCCACTTAACTTATCCCAGGGTTCTTTTTTATTTTTATCCTTTAAAAACTTGTTGGATCTTACATGACACCCAATCCTGCCTTATTAACTAGAAACTAAATGAGCATTAGAGAAATTTAATTGAAAGTGATACTCAGAATGTTAATAAGCCCCTGCTCACAAGGGAGATTGATGTTCGCAGCTGCAAACCCAGCCTGGAGGTAGAGTCTCCCAAGACCCTGTCACCAGAGGCCGGATAAGCTGCTGTTTGCTGCTGCTGCCTTCCTTGCAGGCTTAGTTCCGCTGGTTCTCCCAGCCATCCACCTGCTCCCCGAATTCCAACTTAGTCTCCCCCAGAGAGGACTCTGGCTGGTAGCTCCATAGTTAATCAAGCACAAGGTCAAGAGCCCCTGTTGCTATTAGGAATGAAAAGAAACAGCTTGGCTGAGTGAGGTTTTAAGGAAATGAAAAGGACAATGCTGGGAAATGGGGATCAGGCATTTAATCCCTCCCTATTTGCAGAAAACCTAGAAAGCCACACATGCCTTCTGCTCTGAGAATTAATGTCTTTCTGAAAACATGCATAAAGATACACCATGTATTATAAAAATTATATTTGGATATATTAAAAGGAGGGTTTCCATTCCCAGAGCTTAATGCTATTAGATAATCCTAATCACTCTGCGATTGCTGAGTATATCTTTTCATGAAATATTTCCAAGAACATGAGCATAATCTTGAATTTTGCTTTTACCTTCATAATTCAAACCACAGACAATCTACTAAATCTAACAAGTGTCCAGCTGAGGCTAAAACATTGCCATTGACAGGCATAATGATTTCCATTATTGTTTCTGAGACATACGTTTCAATACATTCATTTTCTATTTTTCCTTAACTGAAAGCAAAAAGTAAAGAAAACCAATATTTTAGTACTGGAGACAATAATGTAATAGAAATATTACTGGCAGGCAGTGCCTCAGGACTTAACTTCAAATGTATATTCACCAGTGGTTCTTTGGAAACCTGAATATGGCCTGCAAGAGGAATCAGAAGGCAGCTTATAATATGTAAAAGAGTAAATTTTATGAGAAGTTACAGAAGTCAGTATTTAAGAGCACAAACCAGTCCCCATTGCTGCTTGCCCTGGAGGACTAGACCTTAATTTGATGAGATACTGGATCATCTGAGCCACTTGGCTGACAAGTGGATGCCATGGGCATAAGCTCAGGCTTTCACCTATAGGTGATATGAAGCCATTGAAGAAGCAGTTGCATTATCAGATTTGGTCTTTAAAGTCTGGAAACTGTGTGGAAGATGCATCTACATAATCAAGACTGGAGGCAGGAAGATAATTTAGGAGGCTGTGATACTAATCTAAGCATAGATTAGTACTACATAGAAATAGATATACATAGAGATACATAGAAATATTAAGCACAGATTAGTACTACATAGAAACAGAGCCTGGTGTAGGGCAAGAGTTGTGGGAGTGAAAAAGGTGAAAAATGGACACAAGAAGTTATTTCAGAATTAAAACTGCAACAAACTGGATGTGGACAGTGAGGTTGATGAAGGGGTCAGAGATGACTCAGATTTCCTGTTAGATGAGTTGGTAAATAGCAGAGCTAACCATCAACCCATGTGGAGAGTACATCTTGTATCCACCATGCTCCATGCCAATTATCCCATTATAATTCACAGATTCCTTACTTTTGTTTCTCCTACCCTTCTATATGAGTATGCAGACAAGCAGTTTGCCCATGGGCTAAAGTCTGTGGGTTCCATTGTTTAAACTAAACACTATTATTGTTGCACTGAATTTAGTCATTAGAAATTTACTTATTTGGACATAACATATGAAGTCATTGATGCTTATTATAAATTAGTCTGTAAGTTTTCTCCTAAGTCTTTGTTGGAGAAGATGGAAAAATGAACAAAGGAACAGGGTAGTAAAAGAAAATAAGGAAGCATCAAAGAGTTGGGAGGAAGAGTAGAAGATTGGGGGCCCACTTCTGACTTCCAGTCATTGTCCCACAAGCCTTCACCAGAGCTCTTATAAAATAGGACTGCCGTGCTTCAGTTTTCCCTGGCTAAACTTGCTCTGAGCTTATGGGCTCTTCACCCTTCACTTTTCATTCTGGAAAAGTTAGAATTGAACTGAACCAAAAGTTCACTGTCCTGGCTGACAGAAGCCCTGCCCAGCCTTGGTCCAAAGAGAAGTTATTATAGTTTGTCTTTGGTTTTTGTGTCTCTCTCCAACTACCACTGTCAACTCCCCTGCACTTTTCTCCCAATTTCCTATTTCAAGAACTTGCACAAGGTTTATTAATCCCCAGGGGTGCTCAAGGTAAAGGCAAACATTTACCAAGGAATTTGCATTTTGATTCCAAAGGAATCATACTTAGAAGAAAAGAATATTTGTTTTGGAAGGTCTAGCCCAATCTTTCATGTCTTTCATAATGGAGGCTGGAAAGTTAAATGGCCAGAAACGCTGCCCTAGTTTTGTGGGGAGCTGCCTAATGATTGTGCACACATACGCTTCCATGTATCAGCCCCTGTTAGGTAGGAAACTTTTAGATGCAGACTAGAGAGAATTAATACATTAACTTGAGTTTAAAAAAAACTAAAAAGGAGAAATTATATTAAAGAGTCAAAGAGCTCATAGAAACTCAAATAGGAAAAATCATCATGAAACAACTTCTGACGAACTGAAATTAGGTTTCATTCAGAATTTGCAGCTGCTTATTCAAGTGCTGCCAAGTCTCCTTGAGCAACCTTCTGCTTCTCAGAGGGAGTCTGTTCCAGTTCTCAGTCTCCTTCTCCACACAGCCAATTTGCCCACCCCATTCTACCTCAGCCACTGGCCAATTTCTCTGCTTTTAGTTTCTGAAACCTGTATAATTTTTGCTTTGTAAATAGCTTAAAAAGGTCCACTAGTCGTCTCTGCATCTTGACAACTCCCAATTATGCCTATTTACCACATTACTAACTGGCCTTGCCTCTTAACATCTTAATTCCAAGTTTTCAAATGGGGAACGTGGTTCACCTAGCTCATTTTTATGAACCAGGCCACATAAATCCTATGTCATAGGCACACTTCTGGATCACCTGCCTTTGAAAAGGCATCCGACTATGCACAACTCACTTTGGCCCTTGTTAAAGAAGTTGCGAGAAGAAGAAGGATCTGGACACTTTGACTCAGCAGGAGCAAGGGCAGGACAGCTTACATCAGAAAAGGGGGTGAGCTAGCAGGCAGTGATAGATATGCCTAAACTTGCCCAAGGTCACAGTACTAGTAAATGTCAACATGAGACTTGAAAGCAAGATTGGAAGACACCTCAGCATCAAGCTGAATGAGGAAAAGTATAGGAGAAGCAGCACCTTGGCTGGATTTACTAGTCTCTTCTTTACCTTTTACTCTGTAGACAATCTGTCACCTTCAACCAATTACAGGTCTAGGTAAACAGACACTTGATAAAAGTAAAGCTGGTTTTCTAAAGCAGTGTATTTTATGGCACATTTAAAGTATATTCCTGATTTAATCAGCCAAACATTAAAACAGATGGAGTGACTACATGAAAAAAATAATTCAGTGGATCTCAGACTAGAATTTCAAGTTTGGTCTTTGGGGCACATAAGTGAGCATGGATCTGTTCAACTGGGAACTCCATTTGATTTCAGTGCAAGATTAACTTTACATCCTTGATTTCCAAATTTGTGAATTTGTGTCACAACTAACACCAATGATTTAATTTTACCACAAAGTATCTAGGTGGTATTATGCAAAACTAATTCCTACTGTCCTTACAGCTATAAAATTCTATGACCAGCTCACCATACAAATTTAGCATGCAAGTATCTATACCTACTGATTACCTCCTAAGGCAAGATCTCAATGCTCTTTGCCTCTCAGGGTTTGAGCATCCAAGAATCCTTGAGTAGATTTGTTTTATTTAAACTAAACTGTATCATAATCCAGGAGAACCTTCTCTGATGACAGGAACAGTCCACAACTGCTTTATCCAATACGATAGCCTCTAGCCACATATGACTAATTAACACTTGAAATGCAGCTAGTGCAACTAAGAAATAGAATGTTTGGTTTAACTTAATTAAAATTTAAATAATCACTAAGGTTAGTGGCTACCTTATTGAACAGTGCCAGAATGGAGATGTATATTATTTGAATGACAGAAGGAAAATAAAGAGGTAATAAAACTATTTCGAAGGAAGAATAAATATTTGAAAACCAATGACTTTCATTTTCTGTGGAACTATGGATCTCCCCTTTCTAGATTTTAGGTAATCTATTCTGATATGATACAGGCCTTTCTGGAAGGAGGGAAAGAGATAGATGATTTCTCAAGCTCTAGCTCTATGTTTCAGAATAGTAAGCAATTCACCTAAACAGATATGAAAACTTCCTTGAAAAATAATAACGGCTTTTTGCAATATGTGTTTTGTGTGGTCTGGAGTTCTCACTTAACATTTCTTACGGGTTGAATCGTGTCCCCTAAAAAATATATGCCGAAATCATAAATTCCAGTACCTGTGAATGTGACCTTTTTTGGAAATAGGGTTTTTGTAGATATAATCCAGTTAAGATGAGATCTTACTGGGTTAGGGTGGGCACTAAATCCAATGACTGGTGTCTGTATAAGAGAAAGGAGAGAGAGATTTAGATGCAGAGACGGAAGGAAGAGAACTATGCGATGACAGATGATGAGAATGGAGTGATGCAGCTGCAAGCCAAGCAACATCAGATGTTAGGAAGAGGCAAGGAATGATTCTTCCCTAGAGCCTCCAAAGGGAGAACGACTCTGCAGACACCTTGATTCACGACCTCTAGACTCCAGAACTATGAAAGAATAAATTTCTATTGTTGAGCCACCCAGTTTGTGGTAATTTGTTATGGCAACCCTAGGAAACTAATACAATGTCTCATTGTAAATTAACTAAATTAAAAATTCTTACTAGTTTCATTCTGGATAGCAATAGCTTTTATTCTAATAATCAGCATTCATTTTAATCTTTAACATATGCAATTTATTATGAGGAGGTTCAAAGAAAAGCTAGTAGTACTTAGGTTCTACCATTTTAAAGATTATTTACAGTTAAAGATCTTAAAACTTTTGCTGACAGAAGAAAATATTTGCCTTTAATAAGACATTCAAAGTTATTTCAAAAATATGAAAAAGAGGGTCTTTAAACTTACTAATATTGAAATTTTTCCACTTTCAACCAAGGAGAGTGATCCTTTCTTATTTAAATATCTTCAATGAATAAAGCATTAATTTTTCTCCCACCAACAATTTAGCCATTAAGAGATCATACATCTTTTCAAAAGAAAGTTGGGGACCATTATTTATATCAATATGAATTGAGTTACTGAGAATTTTCCACTACAGGACATTTGCCTCAGACTTACCTTTATATTGGTGGTTAATTACTGTCTTAATTTTAAATGGGATCAGTGAGTGCTTCTTGTGATCCCTTTCATAGAACCCATTTTCTGCTCACAAATAACAAAAAGATTTATAGTCTAGTGATTTTTTTTTTTGCTATCAAATTTGTACATGGTTGTCAAGAACTAAGAAAGTTAGAAGCTAGAAGACATACTATAATATTAATAAACTCTTACTTTTTAAATTGAAAAGGACTCAAAATAATTTTTATCTTTCTAAGGAGGCTCTTATAATTATGGAATAAGTTGAATGCTTTTTTATCTTCTTCATTCTTGTTTCCTTTTTTTTTGTTTGTTTGTTTGCGTCTTTGTTCCCTCTTCCTAATGATTATTGATGGCACATGAGTATGGTAAGAACTTGACAGTTCAGAACCCTCAAAAATAATTTTGCTTTATTAGTTGATTTTTATAACAAGGAATAGAGGCTTACTCAGGTTGCATCAGGTAATGGGGATTTATTATAATCCAGTCTCAAAGAAACCCAGAGAAACCCTTACAAATATCCTCAGGAAAAAACAACCAAACCCCAAATATGACTGAGCTTTATAAAGCTAAAATGCAGTTCAAGAACTAAAAGGTCATTCAGTAGTCAAGCCAGGCTTTTGGACCAAGAAAGCTCATCACTTCCTTCTTAAAGGAGTTATGTGAAGTTGTCTATGATGCCCAATCATTAGCATGACTGAACTCCTCTCTCTCTCCTCTCCTTCTCTCCAGGACTACTTTGGCTGTCATTGAAATTAAAAGTCCATCTCTGATCCTATCAACTGTGACTCAAGTGCGAGGGTACCTGGCCCAGAGCTTGATTACCTATTTCTTAGACACAGATATTAATGTAATCAAATGTAGAATTTTGAAATATTGCTTGGAAATCAATTTTTGTATCTAGGAAGTGGCTTATTCAACCCCACCAAAAAAAAAAAAAAAAAAAAAAAAACCAGAAACTTTGACTGCTACTGTATTGCTGAGGATACCATTATATTCTGAATGTCTATCATATCCATAGATTTCATAAGACTTAAGAAACTCTTAGGAACATTCCATATCACAGATTACCCCCATCCCCAGCAAATGTGTGTATGCACACACACACACACACACACACACACACACATACAGACACTTGCACTTGAAACACACATAGAGCATAAAATAGTTACCCTCAGCACCTAGCCTTATCATTTTTCTTTCTGGAAATGGAGGGCACTCAACAACTATTTATTGAGTGAAGGGATACAAATTTCAATGGTCCTGTCTTAGATTATAAATCCTTGAAGATGGCTAGCATGATATTCTAGATAATTTTGTGTTGTTCATTCTAGTGCAAAGTATATCCTAAAAATTAATAAGTTGCCGGATGATTAAATCTAGATATTTATATTTTCAAATAGGGTATTTGATGAAAAACTTAACTGTGGTCTTTCCAGGGCAATTTGTCCATACATATAAATGGTCCCCAGGTATGTGTTTTACCCTCTGACCTAGCAATTATACTTATAAGAATTTATCTTAAGGAAATAATCAGAGAGTGCATCAGAATTTAATTACAGAATTATTTGTAGCTGTAAAATGTTATTGTGCCACTGCCATACAAACGAACTATGTGGACACTGAAATAATGTTTGCTTTTTTTTAATGAACAATTATATATGAAACTCTTATTGACATGTTAAATAAAAAGGCTGAATAAAAACTAAAATATGCTAAGAAACCAATTAGAAGTGTGCATGTGTGTGAGTATGAAGAGAGAGAGAAGTTAAGAAGAGCATACAAAAACATATTACTTGTGGCTAGTTCTAGTAGATGGGATTATGCCTGATATATATCTTCATAATTTTCTAAATTTTTCAAATTTCTTGTAATAAATAATGCTTTTGTGATTAGAAAATGATGGATAAAATTTATAATTTGGCTTTCTTAGCCTCTATACTTAGAAGATATGTAAGATGTTCTACATGTAAACCTCTCGGTTCACGTGTCCTTGGGACCTCATAACAGAGAGGAAAGAGCCTGCACACTGGAGTCCAGCCTTCCTAGGATGGAATTCCCACACTGCCTCATGCTTCACATGCACTTGAGAAAACAACTGAAGCCATCTTCTTTCCCCTGAATCCCTAGGAAGGTGAGAAGTTTGTGCCTTCCTGAACTGAAAAGGAAGTAAAATCCTTACTCCAATGTTGTCGTCTCCTCTTTTTCTTTTCCTTTCTTTCTTTTTTTTTTTTAATTAGAGAAGTTCTGGGTTTGCAGAAAAACAATGCATAAAATACAGGTTTCACATACACTACCCTATTATCAAAACTCTTGAATTGCTGCAGTACATTTGTTACAACTGATTAAAACGCATTTTGAAAACTGCACTATTAACAAGAATCTTGTGGTTTAACAGGGTTCATTGTGTTATGAACTTCCATATTTTTAAAATTTTTATTCTATTATCATATATACAATGTTTTGATATGAAAGTCTTCCTAAAGCTTGTGCTGGATTCAGATGGAGAGCCCTGCCATTCTTCTGAGACAGAGACAAGTGTAACACCCTACAACTCTGCTACGCACTTGAATGTAAGCTCCACGGAGGCAGAAACATTCTCTGCCATGCTTAGTCTCTACCCCCAGCATGTAGAACTGCGCTTAGTTTAACTTAGGGTTCATTGTTTGTGTTGGGCACCTACATTGTTTTGTTTTGTTTTGTTTTTAATTTTTATTCTAGTACCATATATACAACCTAATATTTCACCTTTTAAATACATTCAAATGTATAATTCACAATGCTGTGCTACCATCACCATCATTCATTGCAAAAACATTTTCATCATCCAAAATAGAAACTCTGTACATTTTAAGCATTAACTCCCTATTTTCTACCTCTATTCGGTCCCCTGATATTCCAGATTCTGACTCTTTGAGTTTGCTGATTATAATTATCTCATATCAGTGAGATCATACAATTTGTGTCCTTTTTTCTGGCTGAACACACACAACATGATGTCTTCAAGGTTCATCCATGTTGTCACATGTGTCAGAAATGTATTCCTTTTTTATTACTGATTAATATTCCATTGTGTTTTTATACCATATCTATTTATCCATTCTTCTGTTGATGGGCACTTCAGTTGCTTCCATCTTTTGGCAACTTTGAATAATGCTTCTGTGAACAACTGGTACGCAAATATCTGTTCAAGTCCCTGCTTTCAACTCTTTTAGATATGTATCTGTGAGTGGGATTGCCAGGTCATATGGTATTGAAATACTTAACTTTCTGAGTAACTGCCAAACTGTCTTACAGGGTGACTGTACCACTTTACATTCCCATTAGCAATAAATGAGGGTTCCTAATTCTCCACATCCTGTTGAACACCTGTAATTTTCATTTTTTTTTAATAGTGTCTATTTTAGTGGATGTGAAATGGCATCTCACTGTGGTTTTGATTTACATTTCCTTGATACCTAATGATGTTGAGCATCATTTCATGTGCTTTCTGCATATTTGTATTATCTTCTTTAGAGACATGATTACTCAAGTCTTCTTCCATGGCTCCACAAAGCTGTGCTTTCTCGACCTGCCCAAAAAACGAAGCCCTTCAACTGTCCTAAACAGTTCTGAGAAAGCATACCATCCTCAGGGGCCCTCTGCTGCCTTTGTCTGGGGCAAATTGGAACAATGGCCTCCCTCAGAGCCAGGACCACAGCAATCCAAGTAGCTATTTGAAAGCTGTGGTGTGTGATCGGGCTGTGCCCACCTTGGATCTTGAGAAAGTAGATTTTTACATCTCTTTCTGGCACCAGCAAGCTACATCAGGTGTCAGACCCCTCTGTTGCCTGCAGGGAGAGTGGGGGATGGATGCCATTCACTGCCATTTGGAAAGAGCAATTTACCGGTATTTAGCATAATTTACCAGCTTCTTCCTCCTGCTCTTCCCTGGATGCTATACAGTGTTCTACTGGATTCCTGAGTCTCGAAATTGTTGATTCAGACAGCTCCTGCCTGTTTAATTGTTATTCTGGTGGAGGGACTGATTTCGTGGTGCTTCCTACTCTGCCATCATCCCACAATCCCTCTTGGGGTTTCTATCTTAGTTGTAAACTATTTATTTCTCTTCTGGAAGAGTCCTTATTTTCATCCTTGCTAAGGCAGCCATTTTACTCCCTTTACAGAACTATGTGTGCAGGTGTCATCTTTCTCCTACTATATGATAAATTCCTTAATTAAAAGGTCTTCTCTTCCACATAACATCTAGCATGGTACCAGGCACAGTAGATGCTTCTGAAATGTTTTACCTGAAAAACATGAGGGCTGAAGGGACCCTTATAAGAATAGTTAACTTCTACAGCAGCAATCTGCAAACTTTTTCTGTAAAGGAACAAACAGTAAATATTTTCAACTTTGCCAGCCACACTATCTCTATGGCAGCTACTGAACTCTGCCTTCCTAGTGTGAAAGCTTCCATAGACAGTAAGCGAACCAGTCAGTGAGCATGACTGTGATGGAATAAAACTTTATTTACAAAACAGGCTAGGTGCTGGATTTGACCCATAATCTATAGATTGCAAATTCCTGTTCTATACCATACCCCATACTATAGTGATCTCTGCCTGTTCTAAGTACCAAAGAGTAGACAGAGTTGGTCTGCATTTATCAATCCAAACCTTCCTTGTTACTGGAAGAATTCAAGAGTGCAGCCTCCTGAAAGTAGGCCAGACACTTAGTTTGTATAAGCAAAGACCAATACTATGATTTACTTTACGTATCTTTCCCTTCCTGCATGAAATCCTTTCCTAATACCATCCTCGTCTCAGTTTCACCTTACAGCTCTTTTTCTTCCAAATCTTTAAATGATAATTAATAAGAATTTCCTATTACACTTAATGGGCTTTCTGGGATCCCTCTGCAAAGAGGAAATGAGAAAGAAAAATCTTATTAGGACCTTTCTTCATCATATAGATGGAGCCGCAATTCACCAATTACAAATTTTGGATTTTTGCTTTATCAATCAATTCTATCTCTTTTCTTATAATAACCTTTCAGGGTATCTGAAATGAAATTAGTTCTTTGCAATTTCCTAAGGCAAAATGGTGTGGGAAATAGAAAATATCATGGGTGAAATTAAAATCATAGGTGGATGAAACCATCATATAACTAAGTGGTAAATTCAATATTTAAAATGATGTGTGTTTTTTTTACTCTCACCTTAAAAGTTCCCCAAGCTTTTAAGTTGTGTTCTCTTAACAGTAAAATATATTTGAGCTCCCATTTCCAAAATATGTGCATTTAAATACTTATTTCCTAAAGACATTTCATGGACCCAGGTGAGAGTCATCCCTAACAACAGCGGATATACATTCATAATACAAAAAGTTCCTGTCTGAAAATTTAGACTCTTATCAGTTAATTTCTTTTTGCATCTGATTAGATTATCATCATTTTACCACAGATTTGGGCTGATAATAGCTCATGCTAAGAGTAGAAGAGCCAGTTCTTATTATTAGTATTATATTCAATTAGCCACTTCTTGGCAGCAATATTTTAATGAATTTGTTCATTTTGTGAGGGTCATCTCAGTTAAAGCTAGAAAATGTCTGTAACTCCACTTACTGGGGCCCATGTAAACAGCAATGAATCATGACCCATAGAGAGCACATGTGTGAATGAGGGCACGGATGTCAGTCCCTCACTCCACCTCCGGGACTGTGATACTGTCTGTGCAACCAACAGTCCCTGTGAGCTCCATGGTATCAAACTATATTTTCATTATCAGCAAACTGCCTTTCCTTTCTATATTCTGATGGGCAGGAATTATAAATAGAAGTTGGAAAATGTCCGCACTTTACCCAATGGAAAATACATAGATTGGGAGATGACTCCTAAAAACCACAATCTTGTACTCGCCAGAACATCAAGCACAGATTCGAGGGAAGCCCAGAAACTCTGCTCCTCCTCCACCTGGACTGTCACTTCTGGAGATTTCCTCTAAAACTTCTGCAGTTACCTCCCAAATTATGGCCAACCCTTGGAAACAGAGTTTTTGCAGATATAGATCATCCTGGATTTGAGATCATCCTGGATTTGATGAGTATCCTTATAAGAGACAGAAAAGGAAAAGGTACAGAGTCCCAGTAGGAAAGTCCACATAAAGATAGAGGTAGAGATTGGAGTGATGTGTCTACAGGTCAAGGAATGCCAAGGATTACTTGCGACCAACAGAAACTAGGAGAGAAGCAAGAAACGGATTTTCTCTCAGAGCCTCCAGAAGGAACCAACCTTGCAACACTTTGACTTCAGACTTCTGCCTCCAGAAGTGTGAGAGAATAAATTTCTGATGTTTTAAGACACCCAGTTTGTGGCAATTTGTTATGCAAGTCCCTAAGAATTAACACAATGTCCTATTGTCTCTCTTTCCATTTCAACCCCTTCAGGAACAGTCTGCCTCCCTGCCCAATTTACATATTCCACCAGACGTCTAAACCAAATTGTGAACTATGTCCAAATTCTTTCTTATGCAACTCCAGGATCATAGAATATGGCTGGGCATTTCTTTCAGTAACCTAGATCTTGCACTGACAGTTAATATGCTCCCAGAACATGCTAGCATCTTTAGGAGGCTAGTCTGTGTAAAGTTCAAAATTGACCTCTGCAGGCAATGTGGCCCTAAACCCATTAAACAGCAGTGTTGTCTCCTGCCTGCCTGCATGGGATATTCATGTGAAGCCTCAAGGCTGATTGGCCATTTTGCTACCATCAGAAAAGCCAGTCTGAGAATGGAGCTGATAGTTGGACTAAAGAGAATCACAGAAATAGAGTTTGCACCATGATCAAACCATACCTGAAACACATACTTTCAACCTTCTTGGTAACTAGAGTGAATATACCACTTTTAAGCCTGTTTGAATTGGGCACTTTATTACTGCCACTAAAATCATTCTAACTGATAAACACTCTTCTCCCTCTTTTTTCCCCTTTGTCTCTTTTGCTTTTTCTCACTTACAAATTCAACAAATATTAATTTATTGCTGAATTGTAGGCCATTATATGCACTGTTTTAGTGCATCATTTTCAGCAAATTTGCCAGAGATATTCTTAGTATAAACACAGCAAGCTATATCAGTGTTTTCCATTTAATTTTGCCAAGTGAGAGATGTTATATGGTCAGGGAAAGAGAAAAATGAGAAGACAGATGACAGTTATAATCTGCTGTGAAAAAGGTAACACAGAACAAAATTATGTATATCCTGCTACCTTTTCTTTCAGGAAGTTATGAAAATTGGGGTGTAAAACATCCTACCACCAAAATGATTAATTTAACAAATATTTATGTTGCACATGGTGTAACAAAGCTATTTAAAAGATATTAGGAGGGAAAAAATATGTCAGGTCAGGATTCCAATCTGCTGATAAAGTTGTGGTCCTACAGCTGGGCCCATGAAGGGATCTAGCTCAGGCTGACTTTTGATTTTCTTTCATCATGTAATTGCCATATGACCAACCTCTTCTCCTCTTCCTCCTCCTCCCCACTCGTCCACCTTTTCCTTCTCCTTCTATTTTTCTGTCAGCTACATCACTTCATCCCACAGGCACAGTGTGTATTTAAAATCCATCATGTATACCCACACACACTTACCTCAAAGGGATGGAGGGAATTTTAAAACTTATTTGCAAAATAATATTTCCATTTACTGAGGTATGCAAATGGGGTTTTCCAAAAGGATTTAGTCATAGTGATTATACAGATGGTTGAAATCAGTCAGCATCCTATTTAGAGACAGACTTATTTTCTCTGGTCCAGCTTTCCTTAGCACACTTTATCAGAATAGATTGATATCTGCATAGCTCCACCACATGGCATCCTCATCCCTGCCTCTCTATACAAGCCTATAGTGTCTGAGGTTTACAGTGACCATGCCAGCTCTTTCAGTCTGGTCAAATCCTCCCTTTACTTTACAATTCAGACAAAAAACGACTTTTCCCCCTTTAATCCTTCTTATATTATTCCAGGCTACACTGATCCCCTCTGTCTTTGATCACTAGCACCACTGAATAGTGCCTAATCCTGTCTTTATCTGTAATGCACTTAAGGGCACAAATTCCTTTCTCAAACAGAGCATTCTGAATGTTGCCCTGTTCCTAATCCTCATCATACCAAACAAGGAGCAAGCTTTGACCTGGTGCCCTTATAGTCACTAGCACAGAGTAGAGAGCTTACTGACAAACTGGAAAAGCTCTTGGTGCAGTCCTACTCTGTGGCTAGCAGTTGGTAAAAGGACTAAATCCACAATCTGGTTCTCCCAGACGTGGCTGTTCCCTAAATGTTGTGTAACTATTCTGATTTACAGCCCAGAAGGTGTGTTAAAGTTAATTTTCCCTCTTGGCATTGGAAATAATGAAGATAGAGAATTGAAAATGCTTCTATTAACCCAACATCGAAGCAAGCAACTCTTCTAATTTAAACATCTCTATTTTATGGAACCAGACAAATATGCTTTATTAATAGTATTGTCTAGAGAACTTTACATTCAGGTATATTTATTGTGCCTATAAAACCACTCACCATTTCCATTTCCCATGGACATCACACTAAACTTTGTGTGAACTTTAACAATGAATAAAAATTGATTAAAATTACATGTGCTGAATTATTTTTTTCCCAAGGATAGCTAACAATTTTCTGAACAAACTTGACCTTTTCCCTCATTCTAACACAAAGGTAAATGGAACAAACAAGTATATCAATCCAGTAGGGCAAGCCTAGAACAAACTGACGCCTGTGAAAATGAAAACTAATTTATTCATTTTATTAAGATGTATTGTAAAATCACAGTTGTGAGCTAATGAGTGTTTAGCATCTCAGCAAACTTATTTATGATTTTCTGTTTTGGTGTGCGTATGTGTGTGCGTGTGTGTTTGGTGGTTGGTTTGTTTTTCCCAGAATGAGGAGCATAGCTCTTAAGGAGAAAGAGATTTAGATTTGCTCTTTAATTTTTTTAGGATTAATTCTTTAATATAAAACCCCTTTAACAACAAAATTATCTACTGTCTGTACTTAGATTTTTGTGTAGCATTTTTCTGAAGTGATTTCCCCTATATTGTAACATTTGATCTTAGTAGCAATGTAATGCCATTCTCGGTGAAACACTTCAACCTCCAGAAGAAGCTCATCTCTGTGCCAATGCACATTTCCACACCACAGCCCCCTTCCTCATCCTTACCCCAATGTAGTAGGACTTGGATCTAAGTCAAAGACAAAATGGACTCCAAATTGTTCAAGGTATACAGAGAATGGAGAATTTGGTGAAAAGAGCACAGATACAAGAAACTCATCTTCCATGGGAGTGTTTTCCAGGAGTTTCCTTTGGATTCAAAAGAATGGAAATCCTTTGGATTCTTTCCATCCATGAAGATAGTGGGTCTGGGCTGCCATCCATTTTAGAGGTACTCCCAGCTCCTAGGAAGGTGGCAGAATGCAGTCTGGGTCCAAGGAAGTAAGCATGAATCCGACCACTTAGTCCTATAAGGGGCTACGGGGGGATCCTTCATGTGAAGGATCAGCCCAAATCACTTCATGTGATCAGCTCAAATCACCAGATTGAATAGGACGAGGAATGAAAGGCCATCATCTCAGCTTGTAATCAGCTTGTAATCGTCCTGACATGGCCTCATGGAGCAGGGAGCAGGAGTCAAGCATGTGAGGCAGTAGGGCAAGAGTTGAGCATTCAAGATCAAGACCAAATTTCTTAAACAATATAGCAATGCCTATTTTACTACTTCTTAAGTTGAAGTTCAGAAAAATTAAATGATGTGCCTAGTAGCACATTAATAGGAAAATTAAATCTCAGAAAAGAGCATGAGTCTTGATTGCTCCCACAGGGTACAATTGAGGTTACTACGTGGCACCTTTGGAGTTGTGAGGAGACCTTCTAGAATCTAAGGTGCTGCCTCTTCACCTATGACAGCCTCATGCCTGTCCCCCTATCCCCCCCAAATACCTAAAGTCACATACTACCAGTGGACCAGGAGGATGCAGGGAGCAAGGAACACCCAGTGAGATTCTTTCCTGATGCCATAAAATGATTCACAACACATCATCCACTTTGAAGGTCTTCCCACGTCATTATAACCTATCCCAAAATGTTCCTAACTTCAAAATTGTCTTCCTCTGTGATGGTTTCCTTATCATTCTCTCCTGGATGGAGTGATGGTGGACTCTGGCAATAAATTTTTACTGAACACCTACCATGTACCACAAATTGGGTCAAGTTCTGGAGACAAAACTACAGGAACACATGGTCCCTGCCTACCCTCAAGTAACTTAGAGTCTAGTGGGACTGAACCACAAAGAAATCAACAATTACATTACATCACAGTGCGATCACTTACAGGTGCATGAAGGAACAGCTTCCTCAATGGGAGTGAAGTTTGAGCCCAAAGCTGCCTTCTCTGAGTGTCTATATCAATAATTATTCATACAATTTACTAAAAAATTAATCACTTTCTACCCAGACATATCTATCTCTAAGCTTGTCCTGAATTGCTATTTAAATGTTTCATTGGTATTTAACTTTTTATATTACTGTATTAGAGAACCTCAAATAGCCATTCTAAGTCTGAGATTTTACAAGACTATATTTTGCCATCTTGACAGTGCTATAAATCCCTGCAAGGCAAAGACTTCTTTCCATAACAGCCTCAGCTTTCCATACACATGCAAAAAAACATCCCTTGGATGTAGTTGACACTCTTGGAAAATTTACCCATCTGCTTTAAGTTCAGTTTCCTCACATTTAAAATAACAATGATACCTATATTGAAGGATTATAGTAGGAGTTAAAAATAATTCATAATAAAATATCTAGTCCACTGACACATAGAAAGCCTTAAAGCATGATTAATTAAGCACAAGGACTTTCATGTAACTTGAGAACCCTGATTCAAATCCTGGCTCCTCTACACAGTGGACAAGTTATACACTCACTATAAGCCTATATGTTTTCATATGAAAAATGGAAAAAAAAAAATCTTACTCCTGAGAGTTTGTTAAGGTCAAATGAATTAATGTATGTAGGGCATTTAGCACAATGCCTGCCACACAGAAAGCACTCAACAAACCAACTATTAGAATTCGTATAATCTAGATTTGAGAAATACTGTGTGAATTCCCAAGATCTTAAACCAGATCACTTCATTTATCCAAAGATCATATTTTACCATCTTCTCCTTTAGGAACACAGCTCCTAACTGAGGAGTGAGAAAAGACTCTCTGAAATTAATAACCAAAATGATAGAAATAATAATAATAATAAACTATCACAAAGCACCTATACATTTTCTATTACCACTGTGCTTACAACTAAGCCTATCAACGGTTGTACGATCTCAGAACAAGGGTTTAATAAGCCAGTAGAGTTGTTCTAAACGTGAATAAGAAAGGAACAAACACTGCTTAAATTTCTCACCATCTTATTGGGAATGGGACATGTAAACAAAGAGTGACAATGCAGTGGAGTATTTATTTATTGTTATGGAGCAGAGGGTACAAAAGAGCAAGAAGAAACTGATAAAGAGAAGCTCCATTGGAGAGCTGTACTTGAAGTGAGTCATAAAGTAGACTTAGGGTTTACCAGGTTTAAGCAATGGAAGAGCATGCCAAACAGAGGAAATGGCATGTCCAAGAACCTGAGTCATGAACTAGTCCAGGATGAAAAAAGGGAATGAATGGACTGAGTTGTGTTTGTATTGGTGGGGTGAGTGCAGATTTGGAAAACACAGAAGAGAAGCAAGAAAACAGCTTATCAAAGAACTTTACCTATATTTCAGTGGTTCTTGGCATTTTGGGGTCACAGATTTCTTTAAATATTTGGAAAATACGATGCAACCTGTCTTCAGAAAATGCACACACACATACACATAAATTTATTTATATTTATAAAATACCTTAAATACTAAAAAAGGTAGGAAAGAGAGTTTCTTTAAGGAAAAAACAAAGAAAACATTTTACTCCTACTCAGTCAGGCAAGCACACAGAATCTCCATAAGATTTTTCAGAATAGGTACCGTGGCTGGATCTCCAATATCAACATTTTGTTTGTTTGTTTTTCTGCTTGCCTTTCTCCTTGGAAGCTTCCCCAGGTTTCATCTGAAGAACTACCACTTCCCCACACAGCATGAGTGCTTCGAGAGAAACTGCCTCAATCTTTGGTGTCAAGGAGTAGGGAATGTGGTTCTAGCTTAAGTGAATCAGCAAAATCTCATCCTTTGGCCACAGTCAATGATTCAGGGAAGGACTGAGACACATATTTAACCAAGTGATTTACTGAAAAGGTTTGCTGAAGAATTCTGGGAAAGCTTCCTTGCTTTTCTGGGAGGGTTTCCAGAAGCAAATCTCACAAACTCTCTTTTGCCACCTATATGGTTTAGGGCATAGCAGCCTAGACGTCTCCTGTGACCCTGACTTAGAGACAGGCTTTAGAATTACGCTGGTACCATGGCAGGTAGAATGAAGAGTTGGAAGGAAGCATGGCTCTTACTGATATGTTTAAATCATAGACTCAAGACAACCCTGATGCCCACTTCCTTCTGGGACCTCATTTTATGGCTGCCACTAAATCTCTTATGTGGTCAGATGAATCCGAATTAGATTTTGATTGGTTGTAACCAAAAGCATCCTAACCAACACGTTGCCAATACTCTCCTTTTAGTCCATACAGAGTTCAACAGAGGCCGCCTTTGGACTCTCTCCCTTCTCCCTCTCCCCCTTTGCACCTTCTTTTTCCCCTCTGCTCTTTGCACTGCAGTGTCCCTGCTTTCATTTAATTAATGCCATTCTCCTTGATGAAGCTGGGAGAGTATGGGCAGGCCTTCAGGTCCTACATTTACTCAGCCTTTTCATCTGTTTGTCTTAATAAACAAACCCTCCTCTAGCTAATACAAACTGTCTCTAAAGCACAACTCTTGAGTTTACAATGTTATTTGCCCCTTTTATATGGCCACCAAAAATAGTTTCCTTCTTCATACCTTAATTACATATGACCCAAAATCTCCAGAAAAAAGGGACAAATTCTCTATTGAGGGTGGGAGGAGAAAACTTCATTCTACCATAATAGCATTTGCAGTGGGTACAGAAATTCCCCAAATGGCCATGGAACTTGTAAGGGTCTATAAAGTTCAGGATAGGAATACTTGCTGTGGTGTTGGGGGGCTACTATAGGACTTTAAGGAGACAGAAAACATAGTCATATTTGTGTCTTTCCAAGATCAAAATGGAGGCAGTGTAGTTAAGGCATGGTCAAGTGGAAATCTTGGTGGCTCACACTGTCTTGTTATGTCTGGGAATTAATCTATCAAAGCTTTTTCTTGCCAGATATCTTAGACCATTTTCACAGTACCTATATCATATATGTAGTCAGTTCTTATGAGTGTGACTATGTCTATGCAAAAATTCTGAAGAGTATTTTAGATTTATCACCATTTGATGATTTGTGGGTTTACATACTCCTATTTAGAGCAGACTATATATTGATAGACTCACAGAACATCATTTGAAATAGATTTTAAGGATTAGGTTATCCAATCAAAAAAGAAAACCTACCTTTTAAAAACAAGCATGATGTATGGCAAGCAAGGGCTAGTAATAATGATACATCATGAGAACATTTGAAAAACGGGCAGAGCCTATTTTCTGATAATAAACTTATATTTTAAGGTAGTGTGACATAAATAATAAATATGGTAGGATAATAATAGGTAAATTTAGCATAAGAGAGGGACAGTTATCAAACTGGTAAAGAGAACTGACTGTTCTAGAGAACATTCAGAATATCTTATGACAATCCAGCCTTCATTCATTTGAATGCACTAAGCTCACCTTTCCAAATTCACGCTGGGAACATGCATCTGCTCCTAGAGAGGTAGTGGTGCTCAATCTCCAGAATTCGTTCAGACCATGGGAACTCCTGATGGCCTTGTTCTCAATTCTCCAAGACCTTCACTCCTGTTTAAAAAAACCCCTTGACTGAGATCTGACTGAGACATGTTCTTCTGCCTTGGATTTAATCAAGCCTTATTCTAGAGGGGCTATTATTTACCCCCTGACTTGATGTGTTCTGAGTATGGCCTCAAAAACTGTGATCGTGCATTAACAGCATTGCCTCCACTTTGATCTCTGAGTCCAGGCAAGGGCAAGTTCTGACCCCTTGACCCCCCCTCTATTAATTATGTATTGCTGTGTAAAACAACTATTCCAAAAGTTAGCAGCTTAAAATAGTAAGTGTTTCCCACACAGTTTCTCCGGCATGAAACCAGGAGAGGCCGAGCTAGGTGGTTCGGGGTCAGGGTGTCTCATAGGTTGCAATCAAGATGCCATCTGAGCCTGTGGGTATCTCACGCTTTACTTGGGCTGGAGGACACACTTCCAAGAGGGTTCACTCACATAGCTGTTGGCAAGAGGTCTCAGTTTCTCTCCTCATGGGCCACTCATAACATTGTAACTGGCTTCCAGCAGAGAGAGCAAAGAGAGAGGGAAAAGGAAGGGAAGGAGGAGGAAGGAAGAGAAGACACAGTGTCTTTATAACTTAATTTCAGAAGTAAGATACTTTTGTCACATTCTATTGGTCACACAGAACAAACACAGCACAATATGGGAGGTGGCTATAAAGGGATGTAAACTGGGAGGTGGAGATCATTGGGGGCCAATGTGGAGTCTGGCTACCACACCCCCCCAGTGGTTCAAGGTACAACACTCAGGCCCACCCACCACTTATCCAACTCCCATTACACTGTTATGGGAGGGGAGAATGAATACCTATGGAAAGCATTTTCCCCAAAATAATGTCAAAATATACACAAAAAAAATATGTTTATCTATTCTAAACACCATGGCGAGTTTGAGAAAAAAAATTTTGCTCTCAAAATTATTGCAGAATTTTGAGCTTTCAACTACGCTATAGCAGTAGATAAAAAAGAGTAGCAATTGTGGAGTCACCTGAATTATAACTAAATTGCGTACTTAGTTCTGAAATGTTGAATGGCTAATTTTTTCTCTATTCTGGTATTCTCCAGCATTGCTATAATAAATATATTTTATTTTTGTAATAAAATTAAATAAATTGAAATAAATAAACAAAAGGATAAATGGTTTAAAAAGCTTTGTTTGGATTACAAATGTATTATTATCAGGACCATATTAGTAAGAAAATCAGGAAGTATCAAGAATTCTGGAACATAATATATGTGGCAAAAAAAAAAAACAATGAGGTAAATCTTAAAAAAAATAACAAACCCTGAAAGCTAGAAGATAAAGGACTGATTTTTAAAAAAAACATCAGCTGCCTATAAGAAGAAAAGGAGTAGAATGAACCCCAAAATTGTGTATTAACAGAAAGAAGTGGCATTACAACATCTTCAAAACTAGATACTCAACTAAGGCTTTGTGAAACCCTTATGAGGTCTTAGTAAGACACCCAAGACCACCATATCATACCAGACCCAAAGGTAAGAGAGAATATATCTCCAAGTAAAAAAAGAAGAAAAATGAACAAGTTTCAACTGTAGACTGAGAGTCCACTCCCAGGCAATGGTGGGATGTTATTATTGAGTTCAGAACTTACGAAATTCAGAACTTTGCACAGAGAAAAAGCTATCTTTGGTAAAATTGTGCCATTACTGTTGTCTCTTTGTTCACTTTCATTTCCCAGGAAAAACATTCAACCTTGAAAGAGTAAAAGACTGAAAAGCAAGGTTTGGTGGACCCCTAGCACTATCAGAGCTGGTGAAACCAAATGGTAACTACAGGTGTTTTGTAGATATATAATATCACACTTATGAATCATTATGCTATGATGATTATACTAATGATGCTTTAAGAGCAGTCTACTCCCAATTTAGATAACTATCCATGTGATTCCTTCTACCCAAATAACTTACCATAAACTTACTAATTTAACTTATTTTATTTCTACTAACTAACCTTGATATCTTTCCCTTCTTGGAATCATTAAATTCCCCTTCTGATAAACGTCTTTGACTCCACACCACTCAGCTCAACAGTTATTGCTATGCACCAAACAGTTGCTACTAGGACCTAGTAGTTTAAACTCATTAAGGCAGTTTGGAAGGGCTACATCTGGTGACTTTTCTACATATCAGTCATAACCCACAGGCTCCCTCCAGGGCTCAGGCAGCCTAAACATACTCACTAGGAAGAGGCATCAGCCAAGGATCTGGCACATTATTGCAAGAGGTGGTTGGAGAGGATGGGGCATGTAATCTTAATCCTCATGGTGTTATACTGGACACCCTTTGCATTGTCAATAGCTCCTTTGGTTAATAGAGAACATCAGTTCCATTTTCTGAGTGCCAACAATGTGGCACACATTTTGATCAATGTTGACTTTCATTATCTTGATCTTTAAAACACTATGAGGTAGTATGACCATTTTTTTTTCACTGAAGATATTAATGCTAGTAATGCTATAATCCAAACCCAAGCCTGTCAGCCTCTGTTCTGGTTTGCTAATGCTGTCATTATGCAAAACAACAGAAATGGATTGGCTTTCATAAAGGGGGTTTATTTGGTTACAAATTTCCAGTCTGAAGGCCATGAAAATGTCCAAATTAAGGAACCAACACAAGTAGACCTTCACCAAAGGAAGGCCAATGGCATCTGGAAAACCTCTGTTAGCTGGGAAGGCACGTGGCTGGCGTCTGCTGATCCCAGGTTGTGTTGCAGCTCTACCCTCAGCTCCTGTGCATTCTTCAAATTGTCTCTCTTGGCCGCAGCAAACTCTTTCTGCCTGAGCTCTTATATAGGGCTCTAGTAAACTAACCAAGGCCCATGCTGAATGGGCAGGGCCATGCCTCCATGGAAATTATCTTATCAGAGTTATCACCTATACTTGGGTGGGTCACATCTCCACGGAAACAACCCAATCCAAAGTTCCAACCTAATCAACACTAATACATCTGCCCCCACAAGACTGTATCAAAGAACATGGTTTTTTCTGGGGGACATTATATAGCCAAACCAACACAGCATCCAAAGTCCAGCCTTCCTCCATGACAACATGCTATTTTTTCAAATCATACTGCTTTTGCCTTCTCTTCCAACAACCTTTTCCCTTCACCTCTCCAACTTGGCTTTATGGCACACATGCATGCACTGACATGCACATGCACACACACAACACATATGCACTGCTTATGCTAACAGAGCAATATTTTCTTTAGGCCCTGTCATTTGATTCTTTGCCAACCAGATAACAAATAACCTGTTTGACTAAATTTCTCATCTTTCATCTAGTTCTGTAAATGAAAAGAGACATGAAGTAATAAAATAATATCCCAGAGAACAATTTACACACATTTTACTTCCTGTTTCTCTTTTAAAATTTCCATCAACAAATTGCCAAAAGGCTCTGGATATAATAGCTTCAGCTGCAAATACAAGAACTGCCTTTATGGATGGAAGGTGTGAAAGGGACTATTACATCAGCGTCTCAGTCTTTCACAGAACACTGTAGTGTGTTCAAATGAGAGTAGAGTGAAAAAAACACAGTTCTTAATAGTTGTGTAAGCCTTCCATACCTGAATTCCAGATCATTTTAGAGACAAGTATTAATTTATTCTTCCTTTTCTCCTAATTTTTCATGCAGACAAATTTAGGCATGGAGGGGATAATGAACCTGGCAGAGGATCAGGAGGAAGACATTGATGGAAAATGGGCACATACTGTAGGATGCTGATTTAGGTGCTTCTTGCCTTTCTCATAATGGAAGCACAGCCATATTGTCATGCTTGTATTTTATGGTTCACTGAACAGCTGCAATAACAAATTTTAAATACCTATCAAATGTCATAAAATGTCATTTAATATTGTTTTTGGTTTGTAAAGAGAAAATGAAAACTGGTAAAGTTCATGTATATTTTCTGCTGGTTCAATACCCTAAATACCATACTCTAAGACTTTCAACAAACATATAGTCAATTGTGGTAACATGGTAATATTAAATAAGAGGGTGCTACATTTTTTAAGAGAAAGCAGTCATATTAAAAAGGGTTCTTTTAATGATGCTGTAAACAATTCCTTTGGCTGCTTCACTGCATAGGTTCAGTTGATAATAAAAATTGCCTTTGAACAGAGAACTCTAAATTTTTACAGGACTCCAATTCTCCTGTGCAATTATGGAATTTGAAATGTAATTCTCCCTGGAACCATAAAAGAATTAGACCAGAGAAACACTGTTAAGAATAAAGCAAGATAAAAAGGATCTGCTTCAAAGACCCCTTTTATTTTTGCTATTTCTTGGTGTCATGTTATATTCCAAGTCACCATGTTATTATGGGAAAGGACAATGAGAAAATTCACCCTAGACAATTGAACATTTCTAGAATGTTGACTCAGGGATATTTTTACCTTGATAATTATATATTAATTCACTGTGGTCAGGTCATCTATGAAATACACAAAGGCTTTCCAGAGGAATGGATGAAGCCAAAGGACAACTGTTTTCCACATACATGTTATGGACCCAGCACTGTGTTAGGCCGGTGTGTCATACAAATGGTGTTATAAACACGGCCCCTACTCTTGAGCTGCTCATCATTTGGTTTGTAGAATAAAATTAGCACAAAGAACGTGCCCATTCAAACTTGGCTTCTATCTCCATTTCACATCCCTTGTACATGTTTCTCTTCTTAGAACACATTTCCTCTCATCTTTGATCTGCCTTACTCGACTAGTCTATTGAAACTTAGTTTAGGAATCACATCTTCCAGTGTGACTTCCCTCATATTCTCTTTTACTGTGGTTTGGGTCCCTCTTCTATGTAAACTGTTAGCTTAGATAATTATGTTGGATACTGTGCTTACATGACCTACTGTCTTCTATGACACATCTCTTAGATCTTTGAGAACAAATACCATGGCTTACTCATCTTTGTACCACTAAGACCTACACAGAATCCGATACATGATTACCATTCAACAAAAAAATAATAATTCTATCTGCATTTCCAAATTCCTTATGGTTTTTTTTTTTACTTAACTGCAAACTATACGCATTTGGAGGGTTGATATCTTATTCCATATTGTTGACTTCTAACATTTTTAAGAGCTAAATGCTATGTCTTAATTATACACTATATACTTAAAAATAATACTGTGATTCATCAACTTTAAGATCAACTATAAGGTACCATAAATTGTAAGACAGATCCCCTCTGCAAAGATGGTAAAATATAGGGAAGAACCACTGAATTATATATTTGAATGTGGTTAAAAGGGGAAATTTTAGGTTTTTTATATGTTACTATAATAAAAATTAAAAAAAACAACCAAAACATTGGACTATAAAACACAAATCGTGAACCCTAATGTAAATTATGGCCCATAGTTAATAATACAATTATAATAATACTATTTCTCAGTTGTAACAAGGGTACCACATTGATGCAAAGTTGTAATAATAGGGTAGAATATGGGAGCTCCACATTTTCTGCATGATTTTTCTGTAAACCTACAACTTCTCTAATAAAAAAATATACAAAAAAATAGGGGGAAGAAAAAGTGTGTCTTCTAATCAATAAAATAAATTCCTTGAGGTCTTGCAATGTGCTTGGCCTTGTGCTGTGTTTTATGTATACTACTTCTCTTAATCCTCACAGAAGTCCTGGAGACAGATACTTCTATCAATCCTACTTTAAAAATTAATAAACTGAAATCAAAGAAAGTTAGCTAATTTCCCCAAGGTTACTCAGATTGTAAGTGACAAACTAGGACTCAAATCTCTATCTTACTCCAAACTGCAGGCTCTACCATCTCAAACATTCCTGATATTCCCTTACTGAGTTCAGCACTGAGAGGAAAACAAACAAAATAACATTATTGGACCTGACTTTAGAATCTATTTTCCTTGTCTCCATTATATATAGAAATACACAAAGAAACACAAACACAGACAGAATTTCTAAATGTATATATGTTTCTTTAAATATCTATAAAACATTAAAATGAGTTTTGTGTGTAAATCATATAATACCTCCTGGATGAACTGGAGACAACTCAGAGATTGATAATCCAGGACTGGCCTGGGGAATGAATATTAACTGACATCTCAGGAGGAGCATGTTAGCCTCTAAGGGAAGACAGATGCCTCTCACACAAATGTCACCTCATTTCAAATATGTCATAAACATTTTACATTTTAATATGCCAAGAAAAAATAAGCTTACCTAATACAGAGAAACAAATAATGAAAAGAAATAAAATTATATATCTCAACATTTTGCAAGGGAATTAATTCAATGTAATACTGAAATCAATATCATTAAAAAACCAGTTTAACTTTTCCACTTGTTATTATGGAGTGACAGTAAGATAAAGACCTCTCTCTGACTTTGGAAAAAATCTGAATCATTTTTGTCCATTTTGCTTCCTGACCATTCCCCTTTCCTCTACAAACATAAACACCAATGTATGTGTGTATGTATGCACACATGCACACAGACTCACACATACACACTTTTCCCACATCCAATTACTGTTATCCATGTCTAGTGTTAATTTTCTGGAAAACTTAAGTGGATAAAGGTTGATTTTGCCAAATTCGGTTCTCTTTCGTCATGGTCCCAGAAGCTCAATGTCATGATGCTATAATTGGTTGCCCAGAGCTTCCCTTTCCAAGATCCTTGCCCAAAGTATGCTTGCGTTAAAAATTTCACTCCTTCTCTCTACTCTATCACCACCACAAAACTGATTCATCCAAAGTCCATTCTCTCATGGCACTACTCTCTGCCTTAGATAATTAGGTCTCCCAAATCAAACAAAAATGTTCTAGTCTAATAATGTTTAATGAAATATGTCCTTCAGTTACTTTTTGAATTTTAACCAAGAATAAAGCTGGCCCAACTTTATAAGGAAAACAAACTTCATCTTAGGAACATCCAAATTCTAGCCATGACCCTTCCTATTAACCCTTCACATCCTAAATCAAATAACACTTCTTCCAGGAAGCCTTACACTTATTTAGGTAGACCTCTCAGGATTCTCCTATTACTCTGTGTGTACAGCCATCATAGCAGAATCTCTGTTTACTCTATTTTTCCAGTCTATTCTGTGACCCACCCACTACACTGTAAATTTCCTGAGTTCTTGAACTCAAGATGTTTTCAATATTTCTATCATAAGACCCTAGCACAGTAACAGACAAATAGTATGTGTATGATAAATGATTGCTGAGTAAGTAAATAAGGGATTAAGTGAATTGTTATTCGATCCTTAGCCAGGTGCTGTAGGAAACAAAATAGAAATGCATAATATGTTCCTTCTTTTGAATTTCTTTGATGTGGCATGAGTTACACATAATAAGAGAGACTGGTATACGATAGTGTGTGATGAAGTGCTAAATTGGTCATCTTTAGGTGTTCAACTGGAGGAAGAATTCCATTTTAGACAGAATTAGAAGAAAAGGTTTCAATACAGAAAAATAAATCATACATTAACTGATATATGAATTTGTGAAAGATTGTAATAAACAGACAAAAGATATTCTGGGAAGATAGGAGGCTATATAGTCCCAGGAGTGGTTGTAGGAATAGCTTTGTATGTATGTTACAAGAAGCCACACATGAGAAATGGCAGAAGCTAAGTCTGGGACATGACAGTAGTCACAGAATTAGGGGAAGCCTGACCTCAGGCTTCTCACTATTACTTCTTGAACGTATGCCTTCTCTGAAAGAGAACATTGTTCCTTCAGCTGAAATGCCCAGTCTTCAGGGATTCGTGCTGGAGTCAGGGCAGTTATTAATTCTGCCTTAGTACCCAGCTTGGGATTCTGAGGCATTGCTGGGTCAAAACCTTTAAAATAAGTCTTAGAGGAATGGGAAAATCTTGCAGACTATTGTGAAAGACAGAATTTGCAAAGTCAGGGTCCAGTCACATCAGATTAAGGCCAACCTTGATTCAGTCTGGCCTCACCTTAACCAATAACATCTTCAAAGATCCTATTTACAAATGGGTTCACATCCACAGAACCAGGGGTTAGGCATTGAACATATCCTATGGGAGGCATGAGTCAGCCCATGACAAGGAAGGATATTGTTTGTATGTCGGTTACAAAAGTACTTGACTACAGTAGTTATGTTCTTCACCTGTTCATTCCTTCTACCACTGGGTGGACTCGTGACTTATGAGCTAAACAAAGCCCCCCATCTTCCAATCCATAGAGATTGGTCAACGTTAGTCACATGATCTGATTTGCTGGGCAAATCAGAGCTCTTTCTCCAGCTTCTCTGATGGGACTAACAGGGCATATGCTATCTCTTTTCTCTTGTTACGGAGAATAAGAGATTAAAAGTGACATTTAGAAAGAAGCAAAGAAAAGAAATAAAGGGAGAGAGAGAGAAGATAGGATTACCATGGCTTCATTTCTACATTCATATATCTAAGGATATGACCTAATTTTGGTGTTCCTTTCAATTTCTTTGTGTATGACAATGGGATTTTTCTAAAAAATCAACTTTTTTTGTTTTGTTTTGGTCTGTTGGAGTTTAATTGTTGTTGCCTGAATTAGTCCAATTAATAAAGAACTTTAACATAGGTATTAGTTTTCTTATCTGTAAAACAGAAAATGAAACTCATACTCAACCAAATTAAGTAATACTTCGAAGTCACTCAGCCAAGAACTTCTTAAATCAGGATTAGAGCTAAGGTCTGCCAGGTTATTATCCACGTGACTGTTCTTTACCCCACACAATTTTTTCTTTTGAAGATGACTAGTTGGCAAGGTAGAGAAGGAAAGCAATTGTGTGTGTTCTAGGTGGGAAGAGCCACATGTTCATGTCCTATTCTAGGACTGTAAGTAATGCCCCAAAAAGGAGGGTAGAGTACACTGGTAAGGGTGGTGGCAAAAGATATTCCTGGGGACAGTATCAGAGAATATAAGCAAGGGAGACATAGGCTTAATTTAAGCTTTAGAAAACCCACTCTGGCAGCCATGGGGATAATGGATTAGAAGACAACAATTTAAGCAAAAGACCAATAGGAGACTTCTTTGTCACATAGCAAAAAAAAATTATGGAGTCCAAAATAAGATGGACTTTGAAGGAGAAGAAGAGTAAAGCGGTAAAGGAATTAGTCAGAATATAAGGGGAATTTGTTGAATTAGTAATTGTGAAGGAGGCCCTCTTGGCTCCCCACTCCCATGAGACCAGACTCTGGGTTGCCTGTAAAATGAAATCCACCGAAGGCCAGCCTAAGCTGGAAGTAGCCTGAGGGAATATTTTGTGAATGGCTAACGGGGTGCTGAGGCATTGATTCTCTCAGCCCAGGGTGACTAGGCAGACCCGGCACAGCCAGAACCCTTGAGTCTGTCATTACTGGCCACAGCAGCATTGTTCTTTCACCCATGGTTCTACACAAATATTAACATGTGTGTTTATATCATGATGTCTCACCTAGGCAGTGGGGTTTTGCATTCAAATACGGGCCTTTGGAAAGTGAGAAAACATGCAAGGTCCATTGGAGTAAAAGTTGAAAAATGGGATACTGCTACTAGAATGGGCCAGTGTTCCTAGGCTTTCTGCAGACCTGGGTAGCAGGGGACAGAAAGTCTAAGAGAGAAGAGCCACTTTGTCATCAAGGAGTAGAAGGGAGTCAGTCAATCATAGCCCAGGCACAGAGCTTCTCTCATACCAACTATCCCCATTACACTCTTACACATAATGGCAATAATGCAGGAATTATAAAAAATAAAAAGGAAGAAATGGCAAAGGCAGGCTGGGTGGTGAAGGGTTCATCTCTCGAGTAGGGTGAACATGGATTAGGATTCTATTTCCATCACTTATTTTTTTAAAAAGCTCCATGGAAATGGACCATTTCTGTTTTTGTCCACCCCGCTATTCCCAATATTTGATTTCATGTTTGATTACATGAAAGTAAAGAAAAAAATAAAAGAAGATAGAATGAATCATACTTTGAGCCAGTTGCTTAATATCATGCAATCTCAGCTTCCTTATCCACAAGAGCTCACTCAATAAAGAGTGGAAGAGGAGATTCAGGGAGAGATAATACATATAGTTGTACTTATCAGTGTCTGTCTATAACAAGTATTCAACAAAAATTAGCCATTGCAGCGTTCTGCAAAGCTTTAAATATACAGAGTCCTTTAGCTTACCAAACAGAAAAACGGATTCAAAGACTGAAATATTCAACACATCTAAGCCAGAGAGTAAAGATGTTTCTACCATATGGTTGAACAGAGATCAGGCATGCTATGTACATGCCCCCAGCACTTCATGGATTTCCAAAATTAATATACTAATCCTTTGGGAAGACAGTATCAAAAGGAAATTTAAACTTTTTATTAAATATCTATCAAGGATTTTATTTTTAAAGTGAAGGGGAAAAAACACCACTAATTTTAAGGGCAAAGCCAATGTTATTTAAAAGCCATATAATAGTAATAATAACTACTATTATAATTACCTGAAAATTGCAATTTAAAATTGATTGTTGGCTAGACATTTGGAACTACTGAGGTAAATGAAGTATCACCCAATATTTTTTAAATAGTTAAATAGTTGGAAGTCCAGTTTTAGGGGTAAAACCAGAATGTATTGATAAATCAGAGAAAAATACAAAATGGAACAGAGCTATATTTTCAGACTATTGTATGATGGAAGATTGTTAAGGTTTTTTTTTTTTTTTTTTTTTTAACAGAGGGGATCAAGGTAAACTGGAATACCATGGAACCATAAAATCTCAGGGTGGAATGAGTCTCTCAAACCATATTGCTAAACCCCAAATGACACCTGAATCGTGGGAAGATGTACGCTACTCCAAAGTCTTTAAGAATGATTTGGATGTGGATAAATAGAAGGAGAGTTCTGAAGGACTCTTAGTCTGAAGAATGAGAGAGAGAGAACAAAGGAGGAAGAGTGAGAGACTCTCTAATCTGAGAGTCCTGTTAACTGTTCTAAGACATGGCATCAGTGATGCCATCCTGGAAATGAGTACTACAGGGTCTAGGACTTGGGCCATAGTTTTCAGTATTTCCATTGATGGAATGGGGCTAGATATTCAAAAATGCCTTAAATCATCACTTCTATGTTTTTGCTACTGCCCAAGCATTTATTTACTTTCCCAAGCCATCCATAGTTGAAAATAATGTAATCTTTCTGTGATGATTAAGTTTATGTGACAACTTGGCTAGGTTATGGTGTCCACTTGTTTGGCCAAGCAAGCAATGGCCTGATTTTCATTGTGAGGATATTTCAATCATTAGTCATTTGATTGTATCTATGGCTGATTCCATCCATAATCGACAAAGAAGAGTACCTTGAGCAATGAGAGAAGTCTCATCCAATCAGCTGAAGGCCTTAAAGGGAGAACTGATGATTTCAGCAGTCAGAAGGGAGAATTTCTATCTACTTCAGTCAGCCAGCTTCTCCTGGGGAATTCACTGAAACTTTCCCCAGCGTTCCTAACTTGTGGCCTACCTTATGGAATCATCTTGCCAATCTCCACAGTTTCATGAGCCGATTCCTGTAATAAATCTCATAATATTTACATACATATATATCCAGTCTTTCTTTGGAGAAACCCTGACTAATACACTTTCCTATGCACCATATTGCTATTTATCTCTTTTCATCATTCCAATAAAATACCATTGCTTTTTCTTACAACATCAATTATGCCAGGAACATAAAATACAGCAAATTAATTGTTCCCCATGATAACAATGTTGGATGACAAAGAAATAAAAACAGGATGTCCTCTTCCCAAAGCAATTTTAAAACTGTAACACTGAACCATGACCAGTCTACTCTCATGTACTACATTCTTTTTAAAATATATCCTTTCAAAAAATTTTCTTTTAATGCACAGACATTTCCTGTTGTGGCATAACAGAGGCAGCTCACACAGAATTTCTGCTTGTCAGGAGAGCCAATTCTTCCAAAGGGTCATTCAGCAATCAGGAATATAGTTGTAGCAATAAACATCTCTGATTTGGGTCTTACTGGGGAAGAATGCAAAGTCACCTGTCTTTATACTTCATTTAAAGTTTATGATTCTATCTAGTCCCCATGAAACAAATGATAAATGCTATTTTAAGGTTAGAAAATATCAAGAATCAGAGGAGGTGGAGATTTTACCATGTTCAGAAGACAAAGCACATGGAATAAGAAAGTGGTTACAGAGTTCATACTATATGCCAGGCTCTCGGCTGTGGAAGAATCAAAATGAATCAGAAGAACCATTGGTAAAGCAAGACTTACCCATAATAGGGGGCTCTTCACTATTCAGAATGACGGCATTAAAAAAAAAAAAAACAGCATTAAAGGAATTCAGAGAAACCAACATGGTTGGCTGATGATTGAACATGGAAAAAGACTTCTTAGAATAACGGAACTGGGACTTTGAAAAATAAGTAGATTGGAATAATTTGAGCCAGATTGGGATGGGCATTTTGGAAGAGGACTAGCTTAGACTAGCTTCCAGACTAGTTATTATGACCTAAACACAGAACTATGTACAGTGTAATTTATAATGTGAGCAATATAGAAGGAAGCCAAGTCCTAGAATCAGAAAACATGGATTGACAACTTTGTACATGAGAAATTGTATTTGGTGCTAGTCAAAAATCATATCCTCTCTGAGTCATCTCCTTTAAAGCTGGGACCAAGTCACGGTTACATCCATTTCCATAGGGCCTAGCACAGTGCCTGGTCCATAAGATTATTTCAATGAAAATATGTGACTGAATGGTCCTGTGAATAATCACTGAATAGCCTATGTAAACAACCTTAAGGGGATGGACTTGATAAAGAGACACACAATTGGCTTCTAAAGATGATGAGAGGCAAAATATGAATTCTTAAAAAGTAAGGATTTAGGGAGTAAAAATATAATTCTAGGACAGAAGGGACAATTAGGAACCAGAGTGATGAGAGAACCCATTCTGGCAATATGATCTCAAAGTTCTTACAACGCAGAACCCTGATTTAGAAAATCCAGTAAAGTGGTTTTTCATAGTAAACATAAAAAAGATCATGAAAGGAATTCTATAGGCTGTAATGATCACAAAATCATTAAAATCATGGAATAATGTTGTATGAGTTTCCCAGGAACATCAGCAACAGAAGCTTTACTAGACCCTTACCATTATCCTTCATTTCACATTTAGATGTTATCCATAAGAACTTGTGTTTAGGGACTGGTATTGCAGTGTTTAGATTTCCTCAAATAAATGAATTTTGAGAAGCAATTCCATGAAAATATAAAGTACAGATGTGCCAACAGATTTGTTCTAAATAAGATTCTGTAAATTGGTTGCCATTAATTACATCATATTTTTAATATCTTAGGGAAACCACTCATTTTTTTCAAAGCACCTGTGTAGAATCCTGTCCTGAACTGCAGAATCATTTCCTATATCCCATGCTTTGTCAGCCTATATTTCAATATGTGGAGCCTACACTGAGACTCCACACCTTGTTCCATGAAAGACAGTAAAATAGAAAAATATCTCCCTTCCCAATTCTTAAAATGTTAGGATTGTACAATATTAGAGTTTGAAGCATTCTTGTAATCAGCTAGAGAGCCCCAAGGTGATTTATCATAATCTTTTTCAAAAATGTATTCTAACAACTCACCAGACTTATCCTCAAGATGCAATTTATGATACATTATCCAAATTCTGCCTATTGTCCTAATCATCACTGGAAATAATACTGACAGATTATTCTTTTCACCTCCACACAGAAATCACTCACACACACACACACTCACATATATATTCTTTTATCAGCCTAACAGTAAGTAGTGCCTTCATTTCTGTTATCCTACCTAACAAACAATAATCACTAACTATTCTACTTAATGATCAATTACAAGGATCAGTAAACTACATTTCACGGCCCAATGTGGCCAGCTGCCTGTTTTGGTAAATAAAGTTTTACTGGAACACAGTCATGCTCATTTGTCTACAACTGCTTTTATGCTACCATAATGGCAGATTTGATTATCCATGTCGAGGACCATATGACCCAGAAAGGACAAATATACATACTATCTGGCCTGTGCTGACTTGGATATATTATGTTCCCCACAAAAACATGAACTTTTAATCCAATCTTGTGGGGTATTTGGATTAGGCTGTGTCCATGGAGATGTGATTCATTCAACACAAAAGTAGGTGATACTTTTGAGTAGATTATTTCCATGGAGGTGTGGCCCCGCCCACTCAGTGTGGGTCTTGATTAGTTTACTGGAGCCCTATAAGAGCTCAGACAGAAGGAGCTTGGTCCTGTAGCTGAGAGAGACATTCTGGAGACGGCTACTGAAAGCAGTCTTTTGCTGAAGCTTTGGAGATGCTAGCCCAGGGTCTGCTCCAGAGAAGCTAAGAGAGGACAAAACACCGCAAGAGCAATACTTTGGTGAACACCATTCTGAAATACCACCGGAGCAAAGGAAGAAGACACCAGCCACATGCCTTCCCAGCTGACAGAGGTGTTCCAGATACCATTGGTTGTTCTTCAGTGAAGGTACCCTATTGTTGATGCCTTAGTTTGGACACTTTTATGGCCTTAGGGCTATAACTTTGTAAGCAAATAAACCTCCTTTATAAAAGCCAATCCATTTCTGGTATTTTGCATAATGGCAGCATTAGCAAACCGGAACACAGCCCTTTATAGAAAAAGTTTACCATCCTCTGATCTATAATCTAAGTGCTGTAGTAAAACAGGAATTCCCTAATCTCTTGCAGTTTTCTGAATTGTTTCTTAATTTAAAATGATGCCAAAGGACTTCAGTAGTAGTAAGTTATAGGTTTAATTTCAATCTAATTTTGGCAATGAGTTACACTAAACATAGTTTAATACTATACCACAATGGCATACAGTGCTTGAGCATAGAAGGGTAAATCATATTTCTTTAGCATCTTTACTGTGTCAGGCATAGGTAGAAGATCTTTTGGATATATTACTTATTTAACCTTCACAACCACTTGGGGAGCTACTTTTATCTCTAATTTACAAATGAGAAACCCAATGAGTTTGTAAAAATTACCTAAAGACATACAAGTAGCATGTGGGACAGCTGGAATTTGATTTCACATCCTTATTCTTCAAAATTTAGGTTCTTCCTAGTACACAATAAAATAAAGGGATTTTTTTAGCTATTTAGGAAGCTAACTGGGCAAAATGTACAGGCAACTCAAATCCTGGATTGCCTTACTAGCCCAAGGGTCCTGTAAATATTTTAGTTCTAAATAAATACTATAATATAAATGAGAGGGGACTAAAGAACTCCAGTTAGTGCCATTACAATAACAGCAGGACATTTTAGAAAACAATTATTTTACTATCATTCTAGGTAGAAAAGGAACAATACCACACATCCTTTATGGTTCTCCCTGGAACTGTTTTCTGCATTAGAAGCCAAGATGCTTTTTTGCATCACAAAACAGATTTCAGTCCCTCCTCTCTCTATTTCACTCTCTGTTCCAAGCAAATAAAATATTTAAAAATCTCATTTTAGGTGTTCACAAATAAAATACTTTGAAACAACTGCCATGCATTATAGTTTCATGAATCACTGGGGGGTAATCAGACCTTGTCTGAAAACCAGTTTCCAATGCCATATACGATATCAGCCTGGCCACCATTACTTGGAGAGCCTGCACTCTGAAGCAAAATGAAGATCTCATATTGTTTGAGGACACAAGTGGATTCACAGTCAGAAATAACGTGCAGAGAAAAGGAGACTTATTTAAAGGGTTGCATCTGTGTGCCTGATCCAAATGAAAATGCAAGGAATTGCCCTCAAAATGATAAAACTTATTTTGGAGAGTCATTTTCCTTAAAAGTCAGAAAATCATGCTGATAAAATTAAGAGCAAGAATAGAGAAGAGAGGAGAATTGCCATTTTACTATTCTCTATCCCAAATTAGAGACACTGTTAATAAAATTCAATCAATTTTCTGCCTGGATATTTAATAATTATTAATTCACAAATATTTACTGAAAGCTTATTAAGTGCTAAATACTGTGATAGGCCCTGGCGTTCAAAGATACAAAACAAAGCTGCACTCAAGGGCTTATAGTTGACAATGTTTATAAATAAATAATTACAATATATGAACGAAATGAAATAGAGGAGGAGGAGACAGAAGAAGAGAAAAGAAAAGAACCATTCACCAAACTTACAGGCTGGAGACCAGACCTTTGAAAACCAAATCATTGTTAGTGGAAAAAATAAGAGAAACCAGGATTAGAGAAGTTGCAAACTTTTCCTATAGCTGGAACAAATAACTCCTATGGGATTATAGGTTTAGAATAAAAGGAATTTTCAAGGAAAACAAAACAAACAACAACAACCACCTACCCAAATATTTGGAAAACATTTATTAACCTAATCCAGAAATAGCAAGACAAACACAGGCTTTATGATATATTCATGGTTTTATCATCAATTAAAAGTCAATCATCACTGGAACATGTCTTTTGTCTTCATGGCTACTAGGTGGAATTGAAAAACAGTATTTCCTCTCAATGTAATTAAGCCATTTGTTTAATTCCCACTCTCAGGCATAAACGATTAGAAAGTAAAATGATTACTGACTGCAGCAAAAACCTAATCAATATAACTTGATTCATTTACCATGTTATGGTATAGTACAAATGTTAAAACACAAGAAATAAAAAACTTTGTATCTTTCATTTTAGGAAGCTGTCACTTTATAAATCACATGCAAAATATTGGTGGTTGGGTGTGTCTTTGCAAAATGTTCTTTTATCTTCTTCATGTAAATAACCACCCTCATGAATCTCAATCAGACTAGAGTTATTGCAGTGATCATCAGATTAAACATGCTTTCATTTGTTCTGAAATAAAAACAGATCTATTTTAGTACAATATATTACAAATTCATCTAATGCATTCCAAACTGTTATCTGAAGTTTATATAGAAACAAACACTAAATTCCTTTAACTATATTGATTTGCTAAGAAGACAAATATTGCCTCCATCATTTACCAGCATGTAACTGCAGGCAAGTTTTTAACCCCTGAGTTTCAGTTTCTTCATCTGTAAAATGTAGAAGATAATAATTCAGCTGGGTGCCGTGAGAGCTGAGTGGGACAAGCTATGCATGAGGCAACTAGAACAGGATCAGCACAGAAGAAGAGACCCATAGTTGTCAGTCATTTTTCCATTAGAAGTAATGCCATGAGATCCATTTTAGCCCTGTAGTAACTTGACATCTATTTTCTCTCTCTCCCTCTTTTTTTTTAGTTCCAAAAGTAGAGGTGATGGGAAGTTTTTTGATGTCACCTTAGCTAACTTATGGTGTGTCCAGTTGTTTGGCCAAACACTGCCTAGATGTTGCTGTAAAGGCTTTTGTAGGTGGGGTCAGCATCTACAATCAGTTGACTTTAAGCAAAGGAAATTATCCTCTGTCATATAGGTGGGCTTCATCCATCTAGTTGGAGGTTTTAAATTAAAAGAACTGAATGTTTCAGGAAGAAGAAGGAATTCTGCTTCAAGACCACAGCCTACACTCCTTCCTGAATTTTCAACCTAAGGAATTCAGACTCAAGACTTCAACAGCACTCTTACTGGAATTTCCAGTCTCCAGTCTACTCTATGGAATTCACACTTTCAAGCTCCCACAATCACATGAACCAATTCCTTATACTATATCTTGTGGGGATTTTTTTTTTTTAACCAATTTTTTTACCTATTTTTTTTAATCAACATAGGGTATAATGCCATTTTCCCTATAAAAAGTCCAATTCCAGTAAGTATAAAAGGACTTGAGTATAGACAGGAAGCACTACCCAAATGTGTAGTAACTTATACTTTACTTTCTTACAGGTTCTACAATGATGTTAATAGTTAGCATTCTTGCTTAGACAGCCATGGTCACTGTAGAGTCTGTGGGTTTGTGATGAAGTTCAAGCACTCATCTTTGGTCATCGCCATGACGAGGCTGAGAGATTGGGCTGCCAGAGGTGGTAGATGGTAAATAAGCCACAGGAGGACAGTGCGGCTTAGTAGCTATGATTGTGGACACTTGTATCAGACCAATGTGACTATCAACTCTGCCTGTGACCATTCAAATGGTGTGGCCCTTGGGCAAATTACTTTATCTCCCTGAGCCTCTGTTAAATGCATATAATAAAACAGTGGCAGGGGTTTGATGTTTCATGTGCTCTGTCACATGAAAGGCTTTTTATAAATTGTAGTTAAATATATTTTCCAGTTGTATTTAAGTATAGAGAAGTAACAGGGTAAACTTCAAAAGAAAGATACAGAGAACTATGGGAAAAATAATGTATATTGTTACCTAGAGCCTTCCTACTTAAATTTTGACCCAAGGTGGTTTAGCAGCATCACCAATACCTGAAAGCTTGTTAGAAATGCTGAATCTCATGTCCTGCTATAGTTATTCTGAATCTGCATTTTAACATGATCTTCAGATAATTTGAATGCACAGTCAACTGTGAGAAGCACTGCTCTAGAGATTCTTTTCATGGTAATTGTTCCATGAGTCTACAGCTATGACATGGCACCTTGAAATACACACACACACACAAACATACAGACACACACATACATATATATAATATTGCACACCAATATGCCAATATTTGATTAGCTGAATTGACATTCTTATATAACCAACAATGCTCACCATGAAACAGGTAAGGTCGGTATTTTAAGTAGTTGTAATCATCTACGGGGTGGCCACTGTCTTATGGAGAGTTGAAAATTGGTGTTAGATAATATTAACTGGAAAAAGAGAAGTAAAAAATGAAAAGCAATTGATTATTGCTATTTCATATGATAAGATCAATCCACTTGTCTATTTCTTGTCTTTGTAGATCAAGATTGTCTCAAAATGTTCTCCAAAGACTTATATCACAATCATTTTGGGTGGGACTAGTTAAAAGTTCAGATTCTCACACAACAAAGTTCCTAGAGCTAATAAATGAATTTACCAAAGTGGCAGAGTACAAGATCACACCCAGAAATCAGCAGTGCTTCTACACACTAGCAATGAACAACTGGAAGAAGAAATAAAGAAAACAATTCTATTCACAATAGCAAATGAAAGAATCAAATATCTAGGAATAAATCTAACTTAAGATGTAAAGGACTTGTACACAGAAACTATGAAACATTGCTAAGAGAAATCAAATAAGAGCTAAATAAATGCAAGGACATTCTATGTTCATGGTTGTTCTAGTTTACTAATGTTGCTGGAATGCAAAACACCAGAAATGGATCAGCTTTTATAAAGAGGTTTTATTTGGTTACAAAGTTACAGTCTTAGGGCCATGAAGTGTCCAAGGTAAGTCATCAACAATCAGGTACCTTCACTGGGGGATGGTCAATGGTGTCTGGAAAACCTCTGTTAGCTGGGAAAGCATGTGGCTGGCATCTGCTCCAAAGTTCTGGTTTCAAAATGGCTTTGTCCCAGGATGTTCCTCTCTAAGCTGCAGTTCCTCAAAAATGTTACTCTCAGTTGCTCTAGGGGTGTTTGCCCTCTCTTAGCTTCTCTGGAGCAAAAGTCTGCTTTCAACAGCCATCTTCAAATTGTCTCTCATCTGCAGCTACTCTCTCAGCTTCTTGCATTCTTCAAAGCGTCCCTCTTGGCTGTAGCAAGCTTGCTCCTTCTGTCTGAGCTTATACAGTGCTCCAGTAAACCAATCAAGGCCCATGCTGAATGGGTTGGGCCACACCTCCATGGAAATTATCCAATGAAAGATCTCACCCTCAACTGAGTGATCACATCTCCACGGAAACTTCCAATCAAAAGTCTCCAACCTAATCAACAACAATACATTTCTTGCCCACACAAGACTGCATCAAAGATAATGGCATTTTGGGGGACACAATACATCCAAACCAGCACAATGGTTTAAGAGATGAAATACCATTGAGTGGTCAATACTACCCAAAGTAGTTTATAGATTCAATGCAATACCAATCAAAATTACAACAACCTTCTTTTCAGAAATGGAAAAGCCAATAATGAAATTTATATAGGTGGACAAGGGGCTCTGGATAGCTAAAGCTTTATTGAAAACAGAAGAATGAAGTTTGAGGACTCGTACTTCCTGATCTTAAAACTTATTACAAAGTCACAGAAATCAAAACATCATGATACTTGGCACAAGGCCAGACATATAGATCAGTGGAATCAATCTGAGAACTCAGAAATCAATCCTCACATTTATGGGCAGCTGATTTTTGAGAAGGTGAGAAAGACTACTCAATTGAAAAAGAACAGTCTCCTCAACAAATATTTCGGGGAAAACTGAGTATCTTTTCGGAAAAAAAAAAAGGACTCCTACTTCACACCATATGCAAAAATCAACTCAAAATGGATCAAAGACCTAAATATAAGAGCAAGAACTATCAAACTCCTAGAAGAAAACATATTGAAGCATCTTCAGGAAGTTGCATTAGGCAATGGTTTCTTAGAATTTATATCCAAGGCACAGCAACAAAAGAAAAAATAGATAAATGGGACCTCTTCAAAATTAAAAACTTTTGTTCCTCCAAGGAACTTATCATGAAAGTAAAACAACAGCCTAACCAATGGGAGAAAATATTTGGAACCACATATCTGATAAAGGTTTAATGTCCAGAATATATAAAGAAATCCTTCAACTTAACAGCAAAAAGACAAACAACCCAATTAAAAATAGGGCAAAACATTACAACAGACATCACTCCAAAGAAGATACAAAATGGCCAGAATGCACATGAAAAGGATCTCAACAACATTAGCCATCAGGGAAGTGCAGATCAAAACCACAACAAGATACCATTTCACACCCATTAGAATGGCTGCTATTGAGAAAAAAAGGAAAATAACAAGTGTTGGAGAGAATGTGGAGAAATAAGAACACTCATTCATTGTTCACGACAGTGAAAGGCAGTTTGGTGGTTGCTCAGAAAGCTACGTATAGAACCATGACCCAGCAATCCCACTACTAGGTATATATATACCCAAAAGAATTGAAAGCAGGATTCAAACATATTTGCACACCATTGTTCATAGCAGCATTAGTCGCAATTGCCAAAAGATGGAAGCAACTCAAGTGTCAATCAGCTGATGAATGGATAAATAAAATGTGGTATATACATGTAATGGAATACTATTCAGCCATAAAAAGGAATACCATCCTGATACATGCAAAAACATGGATGTAACTTGAAGACGTCATGTTAAATGAAATAAGTCAGAGTCAAAAGAACAAATCTGGTATGACCTCACTGATCTAAAACAATGTTCACAACATTGTGAATGCAATTAACAGCACTGAAATACATTTCTGAATATGATTAAAAGGGGAAATGTTAGAGTGTACATATAGTAAAAAAAATAAAAATTTTTTAAAAATTCTACGGAACTGCACTACAAAAACATTCATTGTTAACCCTAAATTAAACCATGGACTTCAATTAATAGTATAATTATAAAAACATGCTATCATAAAGTGTAATAGATGTTCTGTAACAACGCAAGGTATTACTGGTAGGGTGGGGTATGAGAATCTTGTATTTTGTGCACAATAGTTATGTCAAACCACAACTTCTCTAATTCAAAAAAAAAAAGAGCTCAGATTTTTGGGCACCATCCTCCAAATACATTCAATCAGAACTCTTGGAAACTTGGTGTGCACAGGAAGGGGAATATATACTCATATTTTCCCCAGATTCATGGTTAAGTTCTGAAAGCCCCATTTCAAAATGACTGAGGACTGTGTTCAGCCCTCAGAAGTTCTGATTTCATTGATGTGAGTGTGGGTTGGGCATGGCCATTTGTTAAATGCTCCCCAGGCAATTCTAATGTGAAGGTAATGTTGAGAAATCTTGTTTTCTATAGAGCAAAGCCTTGGAGTGAGTATAAACAATTTCTTCATCAAGCTGTCCATTCCTGATTACAAAATGTAAACTCTTACACTGGGTTGGAAGGCAGGATTGAGTATAAGGACAAAAACTCAGTGGCCGCCTGTTGGGGATTGAATCACGTCCCCCAGTGTGCAAGCCCCAATCTCAGGCCCTGTGGTGTTAACTCATTTGTAAATAGGTTCTTTAAAGATGCTCTTTAAATGAGGCCAAACTGAATCAAGGTGGGCCTTAGTCCAATATGACTGGAGTCCCTGTAAGTAAAGGACATTTTGACATGGAAGTAGAAAGGCATGTGAGAGAGGCAGAGACTGAGCCCCACCAGAATTCTACCGACTTTGGAAAAAGCACCGCCTGCCAATACCTTGATTTTGGACTTCTGGCCTCCGAAACTGTGAGGCAATAAATTCCTGTTGTTCAACCAAACTAGTCTGTGGTATTTTGTTATAGCAGCCCTGGCAAACTAAGATACCTTTTAATCCACCTATCCATCTGCCACAAACCTAAAGTTATGAAATTGGCTGGGACCAATAATACAAAAACTATTTGTTCGTTAACTGACAATGTATCAAATCAATCTCCTCTAAAACATTTATCTTTGCTTGCTGCTGACTTCTCTCTTTCAATTTTATCACCATATATTTAAAATATGACATGTACAACTGGATCAAATGAATGGAACTTCAATTTTTTTTCAAAATAATTCAGGATTTCATAAAAGTGATATTGAAGATCTGATGGAATCACATGCTAATGCCCCTTGCGAATGATTTTCTGGCAGAGTTAGACCAGTTAACGAGAAAAGGAGATCAGGACACTGATGAGAAAGCTTCTAAAGAGGATGATTTGAATTTCAAAAGATTAAGAGAGGCCTTTCGCATCACTACTGATGTACTAAAATATTTCTGCAAATAAGGACTGTCTTTATTAATGTGCTACAAAAGTCTTCTATGAAGTGAAGGGTTACATGAATTTCAAACTTTGTCAGAAAAACATGCAGAAAAAAGTAAAATATCTTCTTTATCAAAAATGTTTATAACTGTAAAGTAAGGTTGATAGACAGTAAGGTTAACTAGACTATTTTCATAAGTTTTAGTTCCATCTTTTCTAGACGAAATCCCAATAAGCACTTTTATACAATATGTAGTCTGAGGTTTGGTGCCACATTTGATGAGGATCAAATATCCTCTGAATGTGAAGATTTTCTATATTTTTCTATCCTCCATAGTACCGAACACAGCACTAAAAATACAAAACAGTGTGAACATGTTGGTAGAATCATAGTCTCGAACTAATCGTAGGTAGAGTTGGAAGGGATCTCGAGAGCACATCTACTTCTGCCTCACTGCTGGTTCAAAACCACTCAAGAGTTTCTTACTTTCTGAATGGTGATGTTGTTGCCACCACCCCCATGACTCGCTTATTCAGGAAAAAGTTTAAAACCTACACCGCACAGATGTATCTTATAATATTGCCTTTACTAAAATAAGGAGGCTTTTTAGTAACAGCCTTAATTTTATGTTCCTTTGCTCAGAGAATTTAACTTCAGGTTTAACAAAATAATCTAAAATATAACATTTAATTCAGCCTGGCATTGTTACTTATGGCCTAATGTGTGCCGAGTCTGTATCTCAGGTGATGAAAAAGTCAGGGTAATGGATATCAGTGATGGTAGCACAACATTGTGAATGTAATTAATACTGCAGAATTGTAAAAATTGAAAGTCGATAAAATGGGAAATTTTGTGTTATATATATTACTATAATGAAAAGTATAAAAAATGGGAAATCAATCAAATGTATAATATTAAGAATGGTTAAATGAAGCAAACACATTCATTTAATGCAATATTATACATCCAACAAATGATGCTATAAAGAGTTTTCAAACATCAGGGAATGCTTATGATTATAAGGCTATGTGAAACAAATAGGATATATATCATTCACTCGATATAATTCTAATCACATCAAAAATATACATATATAATAAAAAATCATGGAAAAATGTATGCAAAGCTTTAAACAGTAAGGATAGGAACATTATAGTTATTTTTCTTCTTTTATAGTTTGTCCATACTTTTCAAATTTTGTAATATCTTCCATGAGAAATTTCAAGAGAAAATAAAATAAAAGACTTCAACATTTAAGTTCAAATCAAGAAAAAACAGCTTCTGTTCTCAGTATTGAGGGCTCTAATTAATTAATTGAGATCCCTGGTTTCTTGACATGTTACAGTGGAAAGAGATTCAAGAAATTCAAGGTCTAGTATCAATACATTTGAGTATCCATGTGCAGTAAGTTCACTGATGACCTTGGTTTTAATGAGGATTTAAAAATCTGACCCAAAGTTTTTATAACTAAGTGAGATTACTTCATAGAATAAGAAAACGTTATATGTACTAAAGTAGTATTTTTAATATGACACTAGAAAAGGTCATACAAATAGCAGTCAACTCTTTAGCAGTCACCAAATCTCTGTTGGATGAGTTTTAAGTAGCAAATGCACGGCCTCAAAATTTTTCCTAACATAGTCAGTTAGCTATTAACTATCAATTTGAATTTATATGTGAACTAGAAGATATTTATCCATCCTACATATTGAATGGAACTGCATGGAGAAGGTGAGAATTTCAATGAATAACCTACCCTAGACCGTGCAAGTTAGTGTGGTAAGGTGCTGACAGACCCGATAAGAAGTGGCAAGGTATAATGTGTCAAGTAAATTAAGTGGCACATTGGGAAAGAGGATGCTTAATATTTCTCTCCTTAACTTTTCTACCGACTTGGTAAGATGTTACTGGAGCTGGGAGGACCTTAGAACACAGGGAAGTCCTGAAACCATGATCATTGCTGTCACTGGTAGGAGCATTCCAATACCTGGATTAAATGTAGTCAAGAATCTGCAAATGGAAGAAGTGTCTCAATATTTTTGTGAGAGTTGGAACTGGTGGATATTTCACATGGTATTAAATAAGCAAATACAAATAATTTGTAGAAAACTGCTACAAATTCCACAACATAGAGAATAAGGCAATCGCCCACCAACTCCCATGCTAATTCCTGGGTTAGAAGAAAGAAAACAGAAAGTGTAACAAGAAAAGTCAACTGGGTATAGATAAGGGTTCCCACTATCTTACAAATTGAGTCTTCTAGAAAGCATTTACCATGATATACTTCTGTATCCTTGCCTCATGATATTTCATCTGTTACCTCCTGGAGCTAGGATTGAACTTACGATTCCAAATTGTACAAATGGAACATATTCAGATAGTGTTGACATAAATATGTAATCATTGAATATCAATGCAAATGACTTACAGATGCACAGACCAACCACCTAATTCATTTACCAAGCACTTCTTTGTAGGAAGAGAGGGAAAGAGGGAAGGAAAAGGGAAGGAAGAAGAAAGGAAGGAAAGGAAAGAGATAGAAAGAGAGAGGTGGAGAGCGTAACTTGTACAGCAGAAATAAATTACATAATTATATCATTTTCATTAATCGTGTTTTTCTTTCAAGTGCATTTTTGTCCATTTTATTTGACTGTGTTCATAATCTTAATAAAAAATAAATACATAAAAGACAGAATTTTCTTTAAAAATATTAAAACAAAATAGATATCTATTTGGAAAATAAAAAATAAGCTTGGCTGTGTGTCACTCACCATACACAAAAACACACAAAAAATGATATTAGATGAATAAATTGAAGACCATACTTTCTGAAATGCAAAAAATTAAAATCCTCTAAAGAACATTAGGCAATATCATATATATGTATATACATAAATGCCTTTGAGAATAGTCAGAGATTTAAAATACAGAAATCAAAATCCATTTTAGAAAATAGAGATAAATGTGATTGAACTAAATAAACAAAATTTTGTTGCTAAACCAACTAAAGCAACAGAATCAAAATTCAAGTGAGAGACATTTGAAAATATTTGCAACAAAAATAACAGATTATCTTAAAAATTAAGATTTCCAGTAATAATAAGGAAAAGAGGAAATAGTTCAACTGTAAAGGGCAAAGGATAAGAATATTCTTATTATAGAAAATGAAATATAAATCACCAATAAAATATGAAGAGGTGTTCAATCTTTCCAGTAATTCAAAATATAAACATTTCTTAAATGATATGCCATTTTTAATCTATAAGAATGTCAAATGTTTACAAGTGTGTCAAAACAAATATTGTCAAGCAAGAAAGTATAGAAATAGTTAGCTTTAATTCTGTGATTGTGAAAATATAAAATAATATAGAGAATATGGAGAATAATTTGGCAGTATCTAACACTGTAAATTCTATACTCATCATGTTCAGAAATTCTACTTCTCCGCATCTACCCTTGGAAACCACAGAGGCATGAGCCAAGGAGCTACGCATAACGATGTTCACTGTGTTATTAACAGGAAAAAAAATTGGAAAAACCATCTGATTGCCCACCAATGGAGGAGTAGTTAAATAAGTTGTGTTACATTGTATTAGCGAAAACTATGCAGCTGTTAAAAAGGTTAGATTTATATATACCAATATTAACAACTCTCCAAGATCCCTAGTTTACTGAAAAATAAAAGCTTGCAGGATATTCAATTTTCATAAAAAAGCAAAGCAAATAAAAACAAAAACACAACAAAAATAATACCATATGGTTTCTACAGGTGAACATACTTACAAAATGATAACCACTGATAATATCCTCTTAGGAGGATACAAGAGACAGTGATTAGAGTTAGTAACCAAATAGGACTTTAGCCTTAACTTTTGTGTTTAACTTTTTTTTTAATCCAAGAGAATATATTAATTTATGTCCTAGGGAATTAAAAATAATATCAAAATCAAGTGTTAAATGCATAACTAGACACTTAAGTAGTACTTATAGAATACATTAATGGATTAAAGGAAAACGGTAGGCTGGAAAAGAATGGATAGAAAAACACTATGTTTGTGGTACAGAGGAGAACAGGATAAGAGATTGGGGATTTATGCTACAGATTGAGGACACATCAAAGCTTGTTCAAAACAAGGGGAATTGTACGATCTAAGTGATGCATGGGACACCTGTTGCATGCAAGATGGAGAGGCAGGAGAGAAAGTGGAAATAGACAGCAGTCCTGCCTTGAGCAGGGTAAGACATGACAGAGATCTAAGCAAGTTCAAATGCCTGTAAAAAGGAGCCAAAGAACAGGGAACACCCAAATTCAAAAAGGGGGATAAATAATGGTGCAGGGCTCTGAGGAGGCTGGAGGAACTAAAATTCAGGAAGAAATGTGAAGGTATTACCCTTACATGGCAGAGAGAACACCTTTGCAGCAGAACAGGGTGGGGGGAAGATGAAAAGAAGGAGCAGAAGCACATGCAAGGAAGTTTATTCTTGGTGCAGTGGTAAGAAGGCAGGGCAGAGGCCAGTCTGCAGCCATGTAATTTTTTTTTTTCTTTTTCCAGCAGTGCTCAGCAGGCAAGCATCAGGCAGGAGATAACAGAATCCTGGATTAATCTTGTAGCTTTGCCAGACGGGTAGATACAAGGTCATGTCTCAGGGAATTCAATATATGAGAACTTATAAAAGAGAAGAGCCCTTAAGTCTGAACTAAATGTAGCAGTGAAGAAAAGTGGGGCAATGGATAGGGAGGAAAAAAGTATCTCATAGTACATGATTTTTTTAAAAAAACAAATATTTAATGAGCAACTTCTATGTTCTATCTACTGTTCTGAGGATGAGGATACTATGGGAAATGAATAAAAAATATTCTTGATCTCATGGAGCATATATTCTAGTTGAAAACAGCAGTAAATATGTAAACAAAATATGTAAATATGTAAATTAAATATGTATACAAGAAAAGAACATAATTTCTCATAGTGATTAAAGATATACAGGAAAAAAATCTACTTTAAGGAAAGAGGAAATCTACTTTTAACTCACATTAAAATAAGTATTTTAACATGACCCACTGAGGAGTAAGCATTTGAGGTGAACTCTAAATAATGCAAATAAGGTAGCTATGCAAAGATCTGAGGGAAGAGTGTTTCAAGCAAAAGAAAATAAAACTGCACAACAGTCTAAGGCTGAAATAAGCTTGCATCTTCAAGGGAAGAAGATGAAAAGATCTCTCAAACAGGAGTGAAATGATTAAGAGGAATCGTAGGAAATGGGATCTAAGAGCCCACAGAGACAGATTGTTTTGGGTTTTTGAGGAGTTTGGTTATTATCCTTTCTGCAATAGGAAGCTAATGGAGGGTTTCAGGCAGGTAGTGATATAATCTGATTTAGTCTTTAAGAAAAGCAACGGAGAAAACCAGAGGTGGTGGACCATTAGGAGACTGATGCAGTAGTCCAGGTAAGGTATTATGGTAGGCAGGATTGGTGCAGGAGAGGTAGAGGTGGTGAGAAGTGGTTGGATTCAGAAAATATTTTGCAAATAAAACCAATAATACTTGCTTATATATTTGATGTGATGAGGCAAGTGAAGATAATTGAGGAACAGGTGTAATTGAATAATTAGAGAGATGGTAGGATGAGAAGTTAAATTTAATCTCTAAATGTAAGATTTTAGAATTACAGATCTCCAACAGAAGGAAAGGTTCAAAGTGTGGTCTTTGATGAGGGTAAATGAAGCGAAATGAAGATGAGTTCAAGATGTCAAATTGAATGGCTTGTCTATGTTATGCGGTATCACCATGGATGATGGAAGGACTTGGCATGAACGAGAAATAATGAGTCAGGAACTCATTTAATGAATTGAGGGGGAGCATGGGGGTGGGGGGAGGGAGGACAAGGAGATTAGTCGATGACAGTGAAGAGAGGATGGTTAAGGGATGGTTTGATGGATAGCATAATCTTTAAAGGAAAAGGACTTGCTACATAAAATTGGAGAGGTAATGAGTTGGGTGTAGGAATGGGAGTGTGTTTTATTCAATTCCTTCCTCAGAGGTACATAGGGTTGGGAAATGAGAAGTCTTCTGTGAGAAGGCACAGAAAAAGAGTCAGACAAGAAGGTAAATCACATCATCAGTGAAGTGGTTAAGAACATAATGGCATTTGTTTAGATGAACCCTCAGTGCCACAATACACAGTAGAGAAGAATAAGGAAGTTTCAAGGTAGAACAATAGGATGTGAGTTGGACGGAGAATTTCAGAACACTGAGGGAGTATATGCACACAAATAGATGGATGCTTCCAGGGACATACATCCTCAGGATGACCAAAGATAACAGGGATATTAAGAATGGTGAGTTATTTGGCTACATATTTTCTAAGAGAATTTGATAATAGACTCTTCTAGCATCTTGCAGATGAAGCCACCTCTGAACCAGACTGATAATGCTTTTGCAAAAATAAGACAAAATATGAAAATTATCCAAGAGTTTGGCTGTCCTGGCAATTTTTTTTTAAATATGCTCCCACACACACATGGGACATGACTCCCAGGGGTGTAAATCTCCCTGGCAACATGTGTCATGACTCCTGGGGATGAGGCTGGATCTGGCATCATAGGATTGTGAAAGCCTTCTTGACCAAAAGGGGGAAGAGAAATGAAACAAAATAAAGTTTCAGTGGCTGAGAGATGGCAAATGGAGTCGAGGTCATTCTGGAGGTTACTCTTATGCATTATATAGAGATTCCTTTTTAGTTTTTAGTATTGAAATAGCTAGAAGGAAATACCTGAAACTGTTGACCTGCAATCCAGTATCCTTTATTCTTGAAAACAATTGTATAACTATGTAGCTTATATGGTGTGACTGTGTGATTGTGAAAACCTTGTGGCTCACACTCCCTTTATCCAGTGTATGGACAGATGAGTAGGAAAATGGGGACAAAAATTAAATGAATAATAGGGGGGATGGGGAAATGGGATGTTTTGGGTGTCCTTTTTTACTTGTATTTTTATTCTTATTTGTGGTTTTTTTTTGAGTAGTGAAAATGTTCAAAAATTGATTTTGATGATGAATGTAAAACTATATTGACGGTATTGGGAACAACTGATTGTACAGTATGAATGACTGTATAGTATGTGAATATATCTCAATAAAACTGATTTTTTTTTATATATATATGCAATCCACAGAGAGCCTGGAGCTTAATTTGGAAGTAGAAGAGTGGTTGGATGGATGGAAGGCTTCCTGAGGCAAAATGGTCCAGTGATAGCCAATAGAAGAGGGATGTTTGTGATATGAGTAGGAAATTAGAAAGTAAGGACAGTATAGAAGAACCTCTTGGAGGAGAGTATATTTGTTATGTTAAAGGGGCAATGTACAAATGAAATACCAATTTCATTCTAGAAAGGAGAGGAGTCTGAGAAAAATCCTAGGGACAGAATCAAATATTCAGATAGCAGCATGTGTTCTCTTAGCAAGGTTCTAATAGTTCAGTGTTATTAACTGTTCGTCTATCTTATGAAAACTTCGAAAAGCCAGTATCTTAGGGAACCTCCCCTAGCTCTATCTCCACCTTTCTATTCTAAGACAGATGGAGGGTCCTTGGTCTAACACCTATCTGAGTGCCTTCCCTTCTCTGTTCTACTCTGACAGAATAAGTCAAGATGGCATGAGTTGTCAAGACAAAACAAGGCACAAAGAGAAGAAATTTGAGACTATTTTTATATTCTACTGAAATCAAGGATACCCCCCTTATGAGGCCCAGGCTTCAGTACGTTTTCATAGTCAACTGGCTTTTAAAATTTTGATTTGAAACTAGGGTTGGAAACACCAAAAGAAACCTTTCCAATTCTTTCTTACAAAATCATAACAGCATCATTAGGAAAACTTAGAAGATAGGAGCAAAACTAGAATAATAAAATTAAAAAAAGAATTATGCAAGACATAGAAACAATGTTATCAAACCCTGCTGACGTAAGAAGCAGGAGGTTTAAATAAATGCAGACAAGTATTTTGTTCTCTGATAAAGAGATTCAATCTTTTAACATGTCAGTTCTCCCTAAACCAACAAATAAATTCAAGGTATGCTCAATGAACATTCCCATGTGTGGGTGGGTGTGAGTCAGCATGTGTGTGTTTAATTTTGAAATGTGTCAAAATATTTTTAAATTTATCTGAAAGAAGAAAATTATAAGAATAGTCAGATAAATTGTTCAAAAGAAGAGTAATGAAAGGGGACTTGTCCTAAATAACATTGAAACAACAGAAACAATAAAACAACCAAAACAGGGAGATGTAGGTATAAGACTACAATAAATCACTAGAAAATAATAAAAAAGAAATCCAAATACACCCAAGACATTTTGAAAATTAAAATATAGAAAAGCAAGTATTTCAAACTGATGAGGAAAAGATGGATTATTCAATAAATGTCATTGAGATAACTGTCAGTCACAAGGTAATAAATAAGCTAAAGCTCCCTTGTTTCACCAAAATAAATCCCAGACATATGGAAGATTTAAATATAAAAATATATAAAATATTGGAAAATGGGAGGATTTATATGTGAATATGTTATAAAAATCCTTAAAGAAAATATTGACAGATTTCACTACATAAAACTTTAAAACACTGGTGTATTAAAAAACACTCTAAAGAAAGTTTAAAGACAAATATCCTGAAAACTATTTGGAACATATAGATAGAAAAATACATTTTTTTTTTACAAAACAACAGAAATACTTACAACCCAACAGAAAGATGAGCAGAAACAATTTGTGAAAAGGAAATGTACAGGAAAAAATATATTAAAAACTATAAACACATATGAAGATGAACAGCCTAATAACAGATCATTGCAAATTAAAGAGATTTCTTCACATATAAGAGGTGAAAATATTATAGAGATGATTCATGAAATATTTTTGAATAGATGGATAAAAAGCACCTCTTACGCTTTTGGAGGACATATGTATTAGCACAACCTCTTTGGAGGCAATTTAGTCATATCCCACCCACATTTTAAATGAGAAGTTTCATTGATCTAGTATGACCAACTCTAAGCTTTTATCATATAGATACTTATCCAAATATGAAAACAACATACGGGTTATGTCTATGTATGTAAACGAGTGTGTGTGTGTGTGTTTGTGTGCATGTATTCAGTGCTGCATTATCTATAAAAGCTGAAATTTAGAGGAAATCCATTTAGTTTATTGTGACTCATCCATTCAAGTGGACAGTACATAGAAAGAAAAGCAATAAAGTATTATATTTCTATGCCTTCAAATGAAAATACGTCCATGACTTGTTAGTGAAAAAACCAGACTACAGAATAGGATGCATAATATGATGTAATTTATATTTTAATTAATATTTATATGTGTTATTCATGCTCAGTTATTATATAAAGTTTTTATTTTGAAATAAGTTCAAACTTACGGGTCAGTTGCAAAAATAATACAATCCCCATACAGAGAATTCCAATGTATCTCACACACAGTTGCCCAGATCCACCAAACTTTCAACGTTTTGCCAGCTTTGCTCATCCTCCCTCCCTTCCTTCCTACCTTCCCTCCGTTCCTCCCTCTTTCCTTCTTATCCTTTATCATCTATCTATCTTTCTATCCATCAATTTTCTAAACATTTGGGAATAGGTTATAAAAATCATTCTCCTTATAGCTAGAGGTAAATACCTGAAACTGCCAAACTCCAACCCAGTAGCCTTGACTCTTGAAGATGATTGTATAACAGTGTAGCTTACAACGGGTGACAGTGTGATTGTGAAAACCCTGTGGCTCACATTCCCTTTATCTAGTGTATGGATGGATGAGTAGAAAAATGGGGACAAAAGCTAAATGAGAAATAGGGTGGGATGGGGGGTGGTGATTTGGGTGTTCTTTTTTATTTTTATTTTTTATTCTGATTCTGATTCTTTCTGATATAAGGAAAATGTTCAAAAATAGATTGGTCCAAGAAGAACAGATAAGCTATTTAACGTTCTGGGGATGCCCAGAAATGACTATGGTCTGTTAATTTCTGATGGATGTAGTAGGAACAAGTTCACTGAAATGTTGCTATATTATGTAACTTTCTTGGGGTAAAGTAGGAACATGTTGGAAGTTAAGCAGTTATCTTAGGTTAGTTGTCTTTTTCTTACTCCCTTGTTATGGTCTCTTTGAAATGTTCTTTTATTGTATGTTTGTTTTCTTTTTAACTTTTTTTTTCATACAGTTGATTTAAAAAAGAAGGGAAAGTTAAAAAAAAAAAAAAAAAAAAAAAGAAAAAAGACAAACAAGGAAAAAAAAAAAAAAAAAGATGTAGTGCCCCCTTGAGGAGCCTGTGGAGAATGCAGGGGTATTTGCCTACCCCACCTTCATGGTTGCTAACATGACCACAGACATAGGGGACTGGTGGTTTGATGGGTTGAGCCCTCTACCATAAGTTTTACCCTTGGGAAGACGGTTGCTGCAAAGGAGAGGCTAGGCCTCCCTGTATTTGTGCCTAAGAGTCTCCTCCTGAATGCCTCTTTGTTGCTCAGATATGGCCCTCTCTCTCTGGCTAAGCCAACTTGAAAGGTGAAATCACTGCCCTCCCCCCTACGTGGGATCAGACACCCAGGGAAGTGAATCTCCCTGGCAACGTGGAATATGACTCCCGGGGAGGAATGTAGACCCGGCATCGTGGGATGGAGAACATCTTCTTGACCAAAAGGGGGATGTGAAAGGAAATGAAATAAACTTCAGTGGTAGAGAGATTCCAAAACGAGCCGAGAGATCACTCTGGTGGGCACTCTTACGCACACTTTAGACAACCTTTTTTAGGTTCTAAAGAATTGGGGTAGCTGGTGGTGGATACCTGAAACTATTAAACTACAACCCAGAACCCATGAATCTCGAAGACAGTTGTATAAAAATGTAGCTTATGAGGGGTGACAGTGGGATTGGGAATGCCATAAGGACCAAACTCCACTTTGTCTAGTTTATGGATGGATGTGTAGAAAAGTAGGGGAAGCAAACAAACAGACAAAGGTACCCAGTGTTCTTTTTTACTTCAATTGCTCTTTTTCACTCTAATTATTATTCTTGTTATTTTTGTGTGTGTGCTAATGAAGGTGTCAGGGATTGATTTAGGTGATGAATGTACAACTATGTAATGGTACTGTAAACAATCGAAAGTACAATTTGTTTTGTATGACTGCGTGGTATGTGAATATATCTCAATAAAATGATGATCAAAAAAAAAAAAAAAAAAAAAAAAATTTCTACCAGGCACAAAAGATGACTGCATGTACAATTTTTCCAATACTTTTTTTTTCTTTTCCAAAAAGACCCCCTTACACCTTTTTTGGCTAAAGTATTTCCAAAAACATATTTCACTAAATTTGGTTCCCCAACCAAAACATGAGAACAATTCAGTCCTCTCTCTTATTTCCTAGGGCTCCATGCTTACTGAATTTTATTACTAAGCAATTACAAATTGACTTCCCCTTAGACTGCAGGTCTGTTCCCAAAAGGCTTATAAAAGCTAATAAATAAGCACCAACTCACATTTTCCCCAATGGCTTCAATTAATAATTTTCAAAATTAATTTTCAAAAACGTTTCCACAAAAAGTACTACATCTGTGGGAAGGCTGCTCGCAGATGCTTGGTTTCTCCTGGACATAAGAAAGGACTGGATCTCCATGCCCTGCTCAAATCAGGTACAACCATCAGGTGCTCAAATCAGGTACAGCCATCGGGTGCCTTCCTCTGTCCAGTAAATGTGGAAGTGGTAAATGTTTCTCCCTGGAGGAAGCTTTACAAGTCAGCATGTGCTTTCACACATTCTATTTTCCCTCTGTCCTCCCAACCAGTCATGTTCCAGACAGTGGCTGCCCCCCTGATCTAGGCCCCAAGGTGAGGGGAACCTCGGTGCCGCACAGAAGATCCCAGCAGATCCTCCATGAACACGTAATATGAGAAAGAAATAAATAAGCCTTCGTTATTTTAAGCCACTGAGATTCTGGGGCTATTGTTCACAGCCTATTCAGACTGACACAGCCTAAAACTGAATAAAAATCACACAGGAAACTCCTAATATTCATTCCACTCATTTCAAGAAATTTTAGCATCAATTCTCTTACCGTGTACATTAAACTCTCATAAGATTTCCCCCAGGTATCAAAAAAAAAAAAAAAAAAAAAATAGATTGGGATGATGAATGCACAACTGTAAGATGGTATTGTGAACAGTTGATTGTACACCATGGATGACTGTATGGTATGTGAATATATCTCAATAAAACTGAATTTAAAAAAAATCATGCCCCTTATACACTTACTACTTCCATGCACATTTCCTAAGGACAAGAATATTCACTTACGTAACCACCTTAAGCAGAGTCATAAAGTTCAAGAAATTTAACATTGATATGAAGTTTACAGTCTATTCTCTAAGTTTTTCACACAAAGTCCCAATATCATCTTTTTGGGAATTTTCTCCTCCATTATTAGATCCAGTCTAGAATCATGTATTGCCTTTAGTTGCTATTGTCTCTTTAATCTCTCTCTCCCTCTCCCTTTCTCTTTCCCTCTCCCTCCCCCTCCCCATCCCTCTCTTCTCTCTCTTTCTCTCTCAAATTGTGGAAACATATATACAATATGAACTGTCTCATGTCAACCTCTCCCATGCATATGATTTGGTGGGATTAATCACACTCACAATGTTGTGCTCCTCTCATTGCTATCCGTTACCAGAAAGAACCCATCACTTCATACAGAAACCCCGTACCCCTTATGAATCAACTCCCCCTTCCCCCTCTTCAGTAACCTGCACTGTCTCATACACAGCTATTTTAAAATTTAGTAAGACTGGGTATTTTTTTTTAACTTAGCATCAAAATATAATCAAATGGAATACCATTTTCAAAAGATTTTAATACGCTAATATTACTGCATATTTAAATTCTAGTAAACATATATTATGTGGTTCAGAAGTCATTTCTCGAGGCTTCAGTGCCTTAAGTCAAATTGCAAACATTAGTTTTTAATGTATAGGTCACCAATTGTATTGGTGAACTAGAATATGGGGCAGGATATATATGGGTATCAAAAGGTTTTATTATTAAATAAAATTCTGATATCTCCAAGAATCCTCTTTCTTGGAACCTACCATATTTTTCTTTTTTCCTTCCTACCTTCAAATATTACACACCTACCATTAAGATTGAGCCATGTACATTTGCTGACACTAATTGTTTTTGATTTATAAAAATGTCAATTCCATATGTGTAAATCTATTCTATTTTAGGCAATTACTATACTTAATCTCCATTATATCCCTATGGTGATAACCTTTATTACCCTCATATTTTCACATAAGAAGACATACATGTGCACACACGCATACCCGTAGACTCGTGTAAGTTACTTTTACTTAAACCTCAAAGAATTTAATGCCTTGTTTCAGACTACACAAATGGTCAGGGTTGGAACCCAAATTAGAACTGGAAGACTGTTTAATTACAAATTACAAATATTTCACCTTATTTAATGTTGAGTGTTTATTTTATGAGTTATTTGCATTTTTATTATTTCCAACTATTAGTATGGTATTTTTACCATTCATTCATTCTTTGTTCATTTTCAACATTTATTTAATGCTTTCTGATGGCATTAAATAATAATCTGCTCTCTGGGGACAAAGTCTTCATTTGTAGATTTGCCAGTTTCCATGGTATAAATATTCCCACTGTAGCTGATTTCAAGCTATCAATGTGATGTCAACCAGCTTGCACAATTACTGAAAATTTATCAGCTTTTGTGTAACAGCATGAGCAAGCCTTAGCAAACCACTGTTTGCAATATGTATTCCAGACACTTTGTTAGGTATTAAGGAAAAAAATAAGAAAAACATGTGATTTCCTACTTGGAATAATCAAGGGTCTAGTAAAAGAAAATGAGAATCAGCAACACAAATTATCATAACTTTTGGAAAAAATAGTATATCTTTAAAGATGATTATTTTCCCTATTTTCTCTTCTTTTAGGTAACTGTTTATAATACTGTTCCCAACTGAAAGTTATTTTAATCCCTTGTAAAACCATAACATGATATATGATATATGATAATATGACAAAGTTTACCCTAGAGTTCAGCCAGAAAAAAAAATTGTATCTATTTCAAAGCCACTTCTTCTTCCCATTTTCAGAGAACAAAAATTCGTTAATGGTAGTTCAGCTTGTATATTCTCACTAACGTGACTTTTACTTGCTCTATAATGAATCAAAACAGAATTAAATGGTAGGTAACTATCCATGTTACATGTGATAATTACTATAATCACACCATCATCATTCTCCATATTGATGTATTTTTCCCACAACACATCAAGAAAATTATTTACTTGTAGGATGATGAATGACTCACAACAACAATTCAGGCAGGTATGATGATGATAGGTAATAGGGTAACACAATTTTCTCTTGAAACATAAACACAACCTGTTCTATATGTTCTGTATGTTGGCATGTATAGAGTTTATGCTTAGGTAAAGACACTTTTCAAATCTTCTGGACACTGAATGAAGGCCTGAATTAGAAAAAGCTTAATGTTGTTGATGAAGGGAGATGATTCAAGCATGTTTTCTTCCTGAAACACACCATGTTCTCCATAATTTAAAAAATGGCTATTTTTATGGAGAAAGCACTGTTGGGAATTGAATCATGTCACCCACAAAAGACATGTTCAAGTCTTACTCTGGATTCCTGTGGGTGTGAATTCATTTGTGAACAGGACCTTTTGAAGATATTATTCCTTAAGTTGTGGCCAAATTGAAGCAGAGTGGGCTTTAATCCATATGACTGGAGACCTTATAAAGAGAGGAAATTCAGATACAGTCATTCAGAAGAAGCCAGATGCCAAAACTCAGCAGAAACCAGAACAGACACAAAGAGAGAGAGAGATCAACACATGACAGAGGACTGCTATACCCAGAAAGCTACTGACTCCAGGAGAAAGCATGGCTTTGCTGACATGTTGATTTTGGACCTCTAACCTTCCAAACCATGAGCCAATAAGTAGCTGTTGTTTAAGCCAAGTCATTGTACGGTATTTGTCATAGCAGCTCTGGCAAACTAAAACACATACCATGCTCTTCATTAAAAAAAAAAGCACACAACTATTTTTATGGGAGAAATATAGTTTCACTTACCAAAAATATTGGCAATATAAGGCAGCCTAAATAATAAATTACTAAATAATTTTACATATTGTCATTTTTATATACTAAAATACATTTGTTCTCTTCTGTGGGTAGTAAGTAGAAAAGAAAAGAGGACTGTATTTAAAAAAATAATAATATGAAAATGTCTGTGAACATTTCTGAGTATATGTAGCTGACAGGTATAACTCCTTGATTGACATAAAACAGTGTTTCCAACCCACAATACTCAAGGCCTCTTTAGGAGCCACAAATTTATTGCAATGCTTCTAAAAACTTCTAGAAAAGATATATATATATATATATATATATATATATATATATATATATATATACACATCAAATACCAAGGTTGAATAATCTGTCTTACATAGATATGCATCACTATATTTTAAAAATTATATAAAAGCTGTTTGCATACATGTTTTTAAAAAGCATTCCTCTTTTCAGGGTAGTTTTTTACATTGCTGCTATCTCAAGCTATGAATATCAGAAGTTCAACAATCACACCATGGCTCACAAGTTTTTTTATATTATAAACTAATCAGAGTAAAACATGGGAATCAATAAGGAAAATTGGTAGGACAGATGGCAACAAGAGAGTGGACACAACCATGATATTTATTCAACAAAGATGTCTTGGGCAACTTACTAAGTTCTTATCAACAGTAAGTGAATGTGCAGATACAAAGAATTTTCAGACATGGTCCCTGCCCTGAACAAAGTCTTGAGGAAGATTCAGAAATACGTATTTACTAAGAGAGCACGAGTATGAAACCATAGGGGAGAGAATAAGTAATGAAGGGTGTGATTTTTGAAACTTGAAACAAAATAAAATAATATCTCTTCATTCCGAAAAGAAAGGGAGGGGCATTCAATAGAGAAAGAAAAGATAAGCAAAGATTCTACTTGCTATTAAAGGCCCTGGGATCTCAGTTTGTGGACACACTTCTGAACTGAGCATCTCTCCGATGGATCATTTTCTTTAACCTCCTTATAAGCAACTTCATGTGGGTTAAATTTCTGTAAAATCTCCTCAGTAATAGTAAAACACAGAAGTTTTCCTTCTAAAGAACTGGTGACTGACTTACTTTCACACATATGAATAAAGCTGTGCTTCATACTAAAATTCATTTGTTCTGCCCACACCAACAGTGGGTGGCAGGAATAGTGAAAAAGCATCAGGTTTTCCCTTAGTCTACTTTTCTTGTTTGTGAACTTTGGGTTTAATTTTGAGGTATTTCATTAATCTCATGAGATCAAATAACTGCAAAAGCTATAAGATTATTTTAATAACTCATATATGAAGAAGATAATTACTATAGAAATGAAAGTTGAGATAATTCAATTTAAGGTGGTTAAAAAGTGATGAATATTTCACGTGTATCAGATAAATCATTTGTGAGTGGCAATGACCCAGAAAGTCTGGTAGTGACTCCTACATGGGCTGACCAGATATCCTGGTTTCCCTGGGACAGTCCCAGTCTAACATCTGCTGGCCCAAAGTCACTCTGGTTTGACGTTTACTCCAGAAATTTCATTTTTTGACAATGCTACTCTTTTTTTTTAAATAATCGCATTCAAACAACCTGGGATGGGTTTGGGAGATCTCTACTTTGTACTTCCAGTGTCTGCCATGATCTCTTTGAGTAGTATGTGAGACACATGGTAGGGAATAAAATTCTCACTTTTACTCATTCTTAAATCTGAAAGCCAAACAGCAAAAACTCATTTCTTTTCCAAACTCCATTGACGCAACATAACTATCCCCTCCTTTAAGGACAGGTATCCTGGGATTTTGCTGATGAAACAAAGTACGCTCAGAAACCATAGCTATTGGCACATAACCCTTCAAGTCTCCTGGGATAGTGGGAAAACGTTTTGGTGCAGCTGCCCATACCATCTCACTTGGCATACACCATTTGCCCCAAAATCAGTTCAGTGACTTTGTGAAGCCCAGGCTGCCAAGCAGCAGGGTCAGTGGAAAATGCAGAATGGATTGGACGGCTGCATATGAAATATGAGTGGGAAATAGAAGTCGAGCTGTCCTGTCTTAGCATGCAGGTAGGGTAGTTTGATGTCTGTCGCTGCAGTGGCTGTTTCGTTGTTTTATGGTATAAAAGTATAAACATTTATCCATTTTATTTTTTTGAAGTAAACTATTTTAGCAGCAGTAAATGAAAACAACACATTTTTTAATGAAAAATTAAGTACGGATTTCTGCTTCTCAAGAAAGTTGATGTAACTTTCACACAATATATATGATTATTCAATGTCTACCACAGGAATTGCAGCAATATCACTGATCATATTAGAATCAGAGTACATAAATCTATCAAGAGACATCTCCATCATCTTCAAATATTATAGTTAATTTAAGATGACTATACTTGAAGATAAGGATTTAACATGCACCAACAGATGATATGTTTATATAATATTCCATGAAACATGACTTTTTATTTTTATATCAAATTACTGTACTTCTAAATTAGTTTTGCACAGTTTTGATTCCCAGTTTTCATATGTCATGGCAAAAGTGTTAAATGATAACTTAATTTGTTGGCTTGGATAGCAGAAGACTTTTCAAAGAGTTAAATGAAGCCAGTTTTATGTGAGTGTCATCTAACTCATCAAATTGAAATTCAAATAATTTCAATAAATATTCCATATTTTCCCTCCAATTCATGGAATCAAAGCAGATCTTTTGAAAATATGTTCTCTCTGATGTGGACATCTTCTATTCTTGTGAATACTATTGTTTTCAGTTAAATTGTTCAACTTTGAAAACAATAATATAGAAATTTTGTTGAAGATAAAATGTTCTTACTAAATTTAAAAAAATTATGAACCAAGAATATACCTGGAATTGATTATGGTGAATACATCATTCATATTTGTACCCAAACTCTCTGATATATTGTAGTAAGTAATAGGGAAGGCACAGTTATTAAAAATTCAGCTACACAAATCGTTTAACAGAGCTTGAATACAAACTTTAACTTGAGCACAGGCACTTCTTTCTTGCTAATTATCATCAATCAGATTTCAGCAGTGTTTGCCCCTTTAAGGAGCTACTTTCTAAATCAAACTGAGTGTCTTATCAGGGTACTAATTAAACATTTTTTTTTTGTAAATTTTCCTCTGTATTGGGTTTGCGTTTGTCCAAAATAAGTTGGCAATCTTTAATACAATTATTCAACAAATAGAACTAAAAGCTTCAGGCTTTTGAAGCTTTTAGCAAATTGCAATATTTAAAGCAATGCTTGCAAACAGGAAATATTTAAATTTATACCCACAAAAGCAAGGAAGAAACAATTAAATTAAATAGGGGGTTCTCAGAAAATAAACGAGTTAATTTTGAAATTCTTCATTTGTGCTGTGAAATGTCACAATCTGTGAAGAGAATCTTTTGATACAGCTCCTATTTTTAATCGGCTAAATTAATGGTCTGTAACAGAATGGAATAAAAATGAGAAGTTTGATGATCTTTAAGATCTATATTTGGAGAAACTTTAAAATAACTATTAATAGGAAAAAAACTGCCTTGCAAAAAAATATTTGCTGAAAAAAGTTTAAAGATATGCAAAACATAAACAATAACAACAAAACTACGTCCTGAAAAGTATTAGATAGAAGTATTTCTATATTTTAATATAAAAAAATAGAATTGAGAATATCTTCTATTCAATATAATTTGCTCTGAGGTTGGAAGAGATTTTAACATATATAGAAAGCATATTTTAACAACCAAAAATACTATGGTCTACAGAAGAATGTCAACTGCAACTGTCAATAATTTCAAATGTATTAACCATAAAATGCAATTTTGAAGAAGACTGCAGTATTTGTATGAAAAATAATTTAAAACACTAAGACCATACTGAAAATTAATATTCATTCTTTAGAAATACACCAGCAACATGGTATAACAGACTGATATAAGTGAGAATTTGGTTAAACATGAAAATGTGTAGCAAGAATAACTAATCTACTCTTGTTATTTTTCTTCACAATCCAGATAATGAATATATAGAGAGAGTTTTTTCTTTAATACAATGGATGTTGCTTTTGTTTTTACAAAGAATTTTGTTTCTGAAAATAGTTTTGAATATACTTAGTACATAGATCAACAAAGCAATAAAACCAGTCTACTGGTCAATAAATAAATATTTCAAATATTATTTAATTGCAATTGTTTTTCAAACTCTTTCATACTTTCAAAACTGACCCAATTTGGTCAATAAATTATGTCTTCATCCTACTCAGCTATCATGTGGTGAACTCTACCAATGAATTAAAAATCATTAGTGAGAGAAAAAAGTAAATGACAATGAATTAAAAAAAAAAAAAAGATACAAGAAAAATATCCAAGTATTTTCCTCCAGGATCACTGACAAGATCCAATGTCTTATTGACCTGCTGCTAATTCAGGAAAGGCTGGTGATTAATTTCAGAATTAGCAAGGGGACAGAACTATTACACAAACTTTAGTTGCAAACAATGAATACTATTTTCATTGTTTTTCTTAAAAATAGCTCCTCACTTTTATGAAAAGTTACTCTGTACCAGATACTACTTCAAGCATTTTCTCTTTCATAACTCTAGCAGCCCAATAAATAAGTACTACTTATATCTACATTTAGAGATAAGTAAATCAAGGCATAGAGAAATTTAGTAACAAGCCCAAGGTCTCAAAACTGGGAAGTTATGATGCAGCCCAGATTTGGACTAGGTCCATCTGAAACAGGGATCCATTCTCTCAGGGACCCCTTGGAAATAGCCCAACATCAAAGTGAGTGGTGAGCACTGAACGCTGAGGGAGGGGGTGGAAGTCCCTTTGACAAAGATAAACCTGTCAATAGCAGAAGGATAAAAGATGGAAACACAATATATATACCATTAAGTAGGAGACAAGTATATCTGACTATAAAACATAGAACCAGCACATAAGAACAAAACAAGGGGCAAAAATAAGCTTATCTTGATCGTTTTGATGTCCAACAGACTTACCTACTTTCCAAAGACCAGTTATGTTTCTGAGTGCAGCAGTTTCTATATCATACTGCTCATTTTTCAGACATTATCTCACGTAGGATGGAAAAGATCTTTGAAATAGCTTTTTACCTCCCTGGTAAAAGAAACTCATCTGAACTGGTGAGCCAACAAGTATGTCCTATACACTATAAGAATTACTGAATTCCCACTGGGCCCTCTCATAGGGAAATACTTTTTTTTCTTTCTCTCTCAAACCTCAAGAAGACACCCATTTAAGGACACAAAGGATAATTTGTATGTACTTATTGATTTTGTTAACTCATGACATTATTTGATAAGAATTTTTGTCCAAGTTCCAGCATGTAGAACATCGTCTAGCAAAGCCATCAGAATGTTGCATATTTGCACATACATCACTTCTACAAAGTGCTCCTGATTAAACTTAGATTGCATTCTTATTAGCATTCACACGCTCAGTTCTTTGTAAAAACGTACTTTTCTGTTTGCACTCTTCTTTTATGAAGTCTTATCTCCTCCCTGGCAGCATTTACTCAATATCCCCTGAGCTCTATTTGAGCAAAAATAGTACACAGAGTAGGATTTACCAAGCATGAATATTCCATAAAGGATCATGAGGATTCTGTAGTTCACTGACTCCATTGTCTTTGAAGACAAATTTCAACATAAACATTTAGTTCTGTTCTTCTTGTGCACAACTAAGTGACAATATTAACCCCTGCATATTATGAGAACAATTTATATTCAGTGGGGAATGATTATTCATATAGGCTCAAAGCATATCTTATTTATTTGTATTTCTCCATCCTTAGGTTCTTAATGATGGAAAGAGCCTATCCTTCAGGTTGTATCAACCAGAAAGATGTCAACAAAATAAAAAGAAAAATAATTTTAATTCATGGGTGTCTTTTTAATTTAAAAATAAAATAATAACCTAACATTAGACTGTGGTATCCCTGAATATAAGAACAAGGTTTTATTCATCTTTGTATCCCATGTATATACAATGGCTCATATGCAGTGTTTGTTTAATCAATACACGTTTGTTGAAAGAATGAAGCAGGGATACCCAAACAGTGGCCCAGGGACCAAATCTGGAAAACCACTTATCTCATAAGGGCTATGAACCCAGGCACATGTGTGTGTTTACATATTGTCTATGGCTATTTTCCAGTTTGCTAAAGCTGCCGGAATGCAAAATACAAGAAATGGATTGGCTTTTATAAAGGGAGTTTATTAGGTTACAAATTTTCAGTTCTAAGGACATAAAAGCATCCAAACTAAGGCATCAACAAGAGGATACCTTCACTGGAGAAAGTCCAATGGCATCTAGGGTTCCTCTGTCACATGGGAAGGTACATGGCAATGTCGGCTGATCCTTCTCTCCCAGGCTTTGGTTACAAAATGGCTTCTTCCAAAATGTCTCTGGGCTTCTGTCTTAGCTTCTCTCTCTCAACTCCTGTGTGTCTTTGCTCATTTTTCCCAGGGCATTTCTCTCTAATCGGCTGGGGGGTCCCCTCTTATTTTCTCCAGGGCAAACTCTGGATTTCATCTCCTAGCTTCTCTCCTGGTCCTAGTTCAACAGCTATCTCCAAAATGTCTCTGGGCATTTTCTCTCTAAGCGTCATGGTCTGTGTTGGCTCTGAGCTCTCTTTCTCTTAGAGCTGTCTTAAGGACTCCAGTAAGCTAATTAAGACCCACCTTGAATGGGCAGGGTCACATCTCCAGGGAAATAGTCTAATCAAAAGGTCCCAAAACAGATTTAAATCAGTACAGCTACTTTTGTACAACAAAGGCACACAAAACCTAAATTAATTACCGTTTGGCCTTTATAGAAAAGTTCGCCAACTCCTGGAAATAGGGGAAAAAATCACTAGCCATCTTTTCCATGAGCATATTTTGATATAGTTACAATGGAAACATGCAAAAAGTTTAGTATTTTAGTTTTATTTACTATATCATATGCCTATTTCCATGAGGAGATCCAGTCTTCATTTTTACATTAACATGTGCATGGTTTTCTGTTGAGTAGATATGTTGTGTGACTCCCTTCTCTGGATCCCAATTTCCACATTTGGAAAATGAGAAGACCCACTTTGGGAGCCTGTTAAGTGCTTCCAATTTCTGCCTTCTCGGTCTCTGTGTTGCACTCCCATAGTCTTTCTCATATATGGGACTTTAAAGGTTGCAGCTATGCTCATTTATTTAATTTTCATATATCTGAGGGCAGCTGAGAGATCAGGTTCTAACTTCTCTTGCAAAAAAAGGACAGAATACTCAGGGTTTTTACTGAACACCAATAATATGGCTACTACTGATAGGTCTAGTTCTTCATGTTTTCATTCTCAGAAGAAATGAGTAGCTGTTCAGCTCTGCCAAAAGGAGATTATGTATCATTTTTATCCCTTAGACATTTTTCCTAGAAGCCACAATTATACCAACTTTAGAGATAAAAGATGATGTAACACCACAATGTGTTTAGATTTTCTTCGTTTTCAATTTATAATCTGCTTATTGAAATGCTTAGATAAGTAGAACACTAATTTTATATCCATGTATTCATTGATCCACTCAAAACAATGTTAGTATCTACTATGTACCTCACATTGAGCTATGCATTAGAGATAGAAACAGGAGTAGGACATATATTAGACTAATGAAGTACTCAGTGATGAGCAAAATTCTAAATCCTGAAGACGAATAAAAATGAATCCTGCTAGCTAGTATTATATTTAAGATAAAACTCATAGAAAAAATGATGATAGTTAGTGGGTCTCTATCTATCACCTTCTGGTTTCTGACTTGACCAGCTGTATACTAAGATCCCTAAAATTAGTATTATATAGTGAGAGTCTCTAAAGGCCAGAACCATAAGTTTATGCTATTTCATTAAGGCTGCTGAAACAGACAAACAAAAATTACCTAAGACAATGGGCCCAAAACATTTTAAAAATATATTATTGTACTGAATACAATACAGTAAATCTTATGAATGATGGCAGCTGGGGCATGTCACTCCTTTTTTCCATTGGTGCACCCAATGCTCCTCCACTGGAACAAGAATACGCCCTGGGGATCACCTTGGATCATATGGCTTCTATTTCTAGGAAATGCAGCTCACAATAAGAATTTCAGGGTCTCCACTGATTAGACAACTCCAACCAAGGCCTTTAAATAGGCACCCCAAAGACTTTTTGCAAGATCTGATTTATATAAATTCATATGTTTAGAGCTGTCATTCCAAAAGATAGCTGCCCTTCCTTCATTGCTGGATGGGAAAAAGCCCTGTGGTCACCCCCAACTTTGCTATAAAGTGGGAAAGCTGTGAAAGACACAACAGCTACACGTCTAGGTCTAGTGTCAATCTTACGCCATGTATTACAGCAGGTACAGACAGCATCATGTGTAAAGAAAAGATAAGGAAGCATAAGGGTGCATTCAAAGAGCAAGCTAATTGCCCTTTTGAGTTATACTGTATAGGTGAGGAGAAGGAAGAACAGAGATGTAGGGAGGCTGCACTAAGTCAACCTAATTGATGGGGGGGTGGGGTTCGTGAATGGCAAAATCATTATCCTATTTCAAACAGTAGGACAACTTCCTCTTAACTTTGGTATTGGTTTCCAGTTACTGGGGCCCACCCAGAGGACAAGGTTAAGAAGCAAAAAATACTGTGACAACATGCAAATACATCTTAAACTGTCTCCTTGGATCACTAAGATTATGTCCTTATGGATTTGTAGGAGACTTATGTTATTTCACAGGACTCCAGACTCACCTCCATCACCCACACCATCCTTTCTCCACCCTATGCCAATGTTCCTCTCCAGCCATCCACTAGTGGCTGTGGCTACAAAAGATGACAACAAGAAGATAGTTTCCCATGAAGCTATATTCTCTCATTGTTATCACCCTCCATCTAGCTTTACGTTTCTCCACATGCTTCTTGCTACTTTTCTCTGTGGTGAGAGGGATGAAAAGGGGTTTAGAAGTTAATATGCACATGTCGCCTGAGTTACAAGGACCAACCCTGAAAGAGTTACCTATGAGTGCAAAAATGGGCAATCAAAATTCAATGTTTTGTACTCTGAGTTGGTCAACCACAATGAGAATCTCAAAACTTGCTACCCAAAGTTTAGAATATTCAAACTGCAAGCTTCAACTTCAGAATTGAATATAATTGCTCCCCAAAATTGCCTCTTCAGCTACTAGTCTTTAAATTCTCATGAACAATAGCACCTATGAATTATCAAGCACTGACTATGTGTAGGATACTGTTTTAAGTGCTTTACATGCATGACCTCAGTCCTCAGAAAAAGGTCCTCTTAGTATTCCCATTTGATATTTCACAGCGTTCGATATACTGAGAACGTAGGTAAAATTTTCAAGGTCACACAGCTAGAAAATGGCAGAGTTGAGAGTCAAATCCAGAAGTGTGGCTCTAGAAAGCCCAAACTCTTAATGATCAAGCTCCTTTGTTGACTCCTGGGCTCATTATGCAGCAGGCATTTTCATTAACCTGTCATTATTTCACTGAGGAGGAGATGGCTTTATGGTGATGCTGGAATACACATAGCAAAAAACCTATCAGCATGCATGTTCATATAAAATACAGAGAGTGTGGTGGGCATCCAAATAACATAGAACCTTTAACAAGTTAAAAATTCCCTCATATTTCTCTCATGCTTTTGTTGTATTAATCATAGGAAGTTGAAGTTAGCAGAGATGAGGATTTAGTAGTTTGAGTGGTGAATGAAGTGATTCACATATAAAATGCTTTGATGCATTCATGAGGGTTTTAACTCTAGCGAAGGATTCAGTACCCCAAATTTCCAAAAGCCATGGAGGGTCTCACAATACAAAAATATAATTGTCAGGAAACACTCTCTAGAGATTTAGAATTTGGGGAAATCCGTGCACTTTTAAGTGGTGAGAGAGGAGAAAAAACAGGCATGCTATTCGTTAAATCAGGAGTTATGGAGCCTCTCAGCTAGATGTGGTTCTAGATACTGGAATAATATTTTTGTATACATATATCTATATGAATATCTCATTTAATCCTTATATAACATCAAGCAAGATTGGTGTCATTAACCCCATCTTATAAATAAGGGCGCAGTCCTGGAGATATTAATAATATACCCTAGGTCACAAATCTGCTAGTCATAGAATTAGGATTCAGATTTCAGTCTGGGTGAGTCCAAAGCCCACACAGTTGAGGGTATCTTAGCCTGGGTCTTTACACAGAACAAAGCCTGAGACAAGGGCTTTTGTATATGAGTTCCTTTTGAGAAATGATCCCAGGGAGTGTGGGGGACTATGAAGAGTGAAAAAAGGGAGGAAGGAATGTCATGTCAAGGGTGCATTATAAAACTATTCTCTGTGGGCCACTAAGACTTTATTCCACTGGGGATACTTTGAGACCTGACTCATTTGTCAAGGTTTGCCCATAGAACTCCCCCATACTTCTGGTTCGTGCATTGTGTCAAAATGGCTGAGCAGGTCTCCAAGGAGTCTCAGGCACAGAAAAGCCTCAGGGCAGGAATTAAGACATAGAGTAAAGCAATATAACATTATAACCTGAGCAGCTAGTTGCTGCTGTGAAGACTGGAATAAAAAGGGCAGAGCACAATTCATGCCCGATACAGTGGTGACAAAGGAAAGCAGTTATTCTTGTGGGTGTGAAACACATTGAGAAGTCCCTGCATACGTAATCAGCTGGGAATCCATTAGTCACCCCTTAAGATTACATATTGTCCTTTCATGCATGTATATAAATGTGTAGGTGTGCACACACACCTAAACCTTACTGCACCCTGGGGAAGGGCTAAGGCAGCAATATTGAGGGGACATTTAGACTCAATAATTTTCATCAGTTAAGTTTGGTCTGTAGCCATTCTTAGTGTTCAAATAATCATTCAATTACATTTGGGGCAGCAATGTACATATAAAAGAGACAGGGAGCCCTGAGTTACTTAGCTAACAAATGTGGGTGAGGTGAAGGGTGAAAATATGACTAAGATGGAGAAATGCTATGTGTGGACTTGTATTGTTTTCCGAATGCTTCCAGGGACTCTGCTTCCCTCTGCCTTATGTAAATTATGTGGTTCTTCTCCCTCCCCCGATACTATTATATTACAAAATTCAATTTCATCTCCATTGATGCGCTCATGTCATTAACACATATGCGCCAATCTGTGGAGTAATAGCCATAAATATTATGTGCAAGTATCATGACATCTCAACCCAAACCAAATTTACTACAGGAAGCTTATGCTTCATGCACCTTGATTCCGCCCCCCCACCATAAACCACCCAGAACAATATGTGAAGTGACGTGAGAGTAAAAAAAGCAAATACTTAATCAGATTCCTCAAATACTTAATTACATTCTGATTCAAATTTATTGGAAAACTTTCAAAATGCCAGGTCAAGCATGAATGGGCATCAAAGATTATCAATCTTTGGGGAAATCCATATTCATATGGAAGTATGGAAACCATTCAGATTATTTAACATTCCAGAACACACTCATCTGGCTTTTGGAAACCTTCTCTTTTCCTTTTCTTTTTTCTTTGAAATGAAAGATGAATGAGTATATATCACTTTAGGCAGAATCTTCCAGAAACTATAATCTATAACTACTGCATTTATCTGGAAGTCTGTATTTTACTTTCAAGGTCATGGCTGTATAATTCTGACTTTAGCAAGTAGAAATATTTCTCAAAAGTGTAGACTAATTTCATTGTTCATCTTTAAATATTCATTTCATATTTGATGGACCAGAAATTTGAAATTCAAATTATTTCCTTTCCCTTTATTCTTAGCAAAATAGTCTAGGAATAAGTGTTGCAGTTCATTTGTAACAAAATACAAATAAAGCAAACTTCATAATTCAGCAAGAACTAATTAAAATTATTTGAAAGCATGTACTTACAGGCAAGCAACTTATAATTTCCAGTTGTATATATCAGAATCTCTATAACTTACTTTAGGAAAATTATTCCTCTACTGAATCATTGAATGATAGAGCTGAAAGGAACATAAAAGTTCACCTCCTATAAAACCTTCATAATACTGCAAGGTCTAGAGAGGTTTCTTAACAAGCACAAGGTCACCTATCTAATAAGGTGCAATGTTAGGAATTAAATTAAGGTCTGCTGTTTCCAAGCCCTTGCACTTTCAGAGAAACACTTGGCCAAGCCATACTAGGTACTGTGGAAATCTTTTTAGTGTCTCATTTCCAACATCTAGCCAGGATACCCTGTCTCAAGCCCAAGAACTAGTGCTGTTGTGGGACACTGGGACTCCTCTGTGGTCACTGCCTTTCATTAAGACACAGTGTTCACGTAATCAGCCTTTCCAGATGTAAGCAGAGGTCAATGAGAGAGCCCAATTTTTCTAGAAAATCACAATTTTCTCCAGTTGACTCTTACTGGCTACTAATATTAAGCACATTTGATACATAATGTCTTAACAAAAATGTCTATTTATTAGATGTAGTGGTCACACAGGAGACATGATATGGCACATCCATTTTCTTCCCTGTTTCTTGGCTCTCAAATTGATTATTTTTAATGAAGGGAATGCTGCTGTAGGAAACAATGAATGCACACTTGGATGATTGTTTTCTCAACTGATTCTAGATGTTTATCCAACTCAGAAAAACAAACAAACAGAAGAGTCAGATCTGATACTTGGCTTAGAATGGAGGCTTTTTAAAAGGCAAAAGTGAGGCACTGTCCCCAGCATGTCAGTTCCAGAGGAGACGGTCCTTCCATCAACACTTAATACTATCCATTGGGCCATTCACTTTTGAATTTTGTGTTTTTAATTTTTCTTACTAGGGAATCTTGAAGTATCCACAGACACTTCTCATATCTCTTTGTCTTACAAGGACCTTAGATCCCTCTCCTATGGACATTCCCTGGGCAGAAACATTGCAAGATATAAATGGCCACATTCTAGAAGATATAATAATAACTCCTTTGAATAGCAGGTCCATCACAGGGCATGCATGGCACAGGCTCTGAGATACATCTAGAGATTAATGCCCATTTTGTTACCCTTACACTTGGCATAAAAGTCTGTGTCACTCTTTCACTTTGTGTGAGTGCTTCACAGTCACATGTGGGGTTCAATAGTCTAAACACAGAAAGGAAGAGAACCCTGTGCATACTCCAACTTATTTCATTTACTTCTCCACCCTACTTGATTATGCATTTAGCCTTAGTGATCTGTATAGTTTTAATGACAGCTGTTTCTTTATCCTCACATCTCCATCGCTTATGGAGTTAGGTTCAAATTTCTGTAACAAAAATGTAACATCTGCTACAAACTTATTTTTCTAAACCTATCTGCCACTTCTCTTCCTCATATGTCCTATTTTCAACCAAACCAGTCATTCAATGATCTCAACAGGCCCCTAGTTTTCCAGCCTACAGTACTCTACTTAGCACTCGAGTGTTCTCACCACCAAGAACATCTTTCATTACATTTCCAAACCCTTCTAACCTTCAAGGCCATTTCAAATGCTCAGCTCTTTATGAAACCTTCCTTGTGAACTGCTCACACACACACATACACATGTCTATCATACAACACTTCATATTGCTGGTGGTGGATCATACACACATATGCATAGGTTAGACTGTAAATTCTTTAAAGGAAGAGATTAGACCTGATTTGTCTTTGCAAACTTCCTTGCAGTGTGTATAATGTCTAGCACATAAAAGCTATTTAAGATATTTAAATAATATTGACTGAATAAACAAATGCATAGATTTTTAAGGGAAAACTGGTTTTATACATGAATAAAATTGTGCTTGAATTCATAAAACACCAAAAGTTTAGCCAGTTTTTCCACATGGTAATACATCTTATCAAGGCATTGCTTATGAAGCTAAAAGAAATTTTATCAAATATAGTAACCTGTTATTTGTCAAAACAAAATATATTGAATAATAATTATATCTTGCCTTCTCATAATGGGTTATTCTCAAACTGTGTAAAAAGAACAAAATTATTTTTGTTTTATGATTTTAAATTAAAGAGGAAAGAAAAACATTGAAAATAATTAGTATATAGATCTGACAAGCTGGATATATTTTAAAAAGTATACAGAATTGAAATAATACCAACTAGTGACTAATATGTTAATATTTTAAATTATCAAGCTGAATTATGACTAGTTAGGAAAGGGTACACTGAAAGGTTGTAATTTAAAAAATGACAGGAAATAAATGCTTATTTCTGGTAATTCAAGCTTGAGTTTAAAGCTGACAACCCAATTCTTCTTAAAGTCTGTTAATGACAATTGGAAAAAAGAAAGAATACGGAAATCGAAATAGAAATAGTTATATTACAAAATTTTCTAGTAAACTTCTTATAATACGTCTTTTGGAGTTTAAAGGGATCAGGCCTGGGCGTATAAAGAATTCCAAGAAATTAAACCTGCACAATAATCTTCTAGATTTGGTCCATAGCACAACCAACTAGTATAAACTTTATGGGCTTTTCAGGTCTCTGACAGGCCCAGATTTATGATCTTCCCACATGCAAAGACCTGTTCCCTAAGTTTCACCATAAAGATTTCAAAAAAAGAAAAAAAAAAAAAAAACTGACGCTTATATAGTTGATATTACCTTATTTTTAATTTTTTTTTTCTCTTAATATGGTTTGACTGCTTAGGCTGAGTGACTCTGTTCTTAAGTCATTAATTAATACCTTTTGAGAATAGTATCCTCTCCTAGGTATAGCAATAGAATTAAGTTGTACTATAAGGGCTTGTGTGCCCTTCTTCTCTATTGTAATTATGAACTTTCTCATCTGCTCCTCCTCTATCATTCTTCCACATACAGTACACACCTACACACACACACACACACTGTGATTTTCAACAGAAATTTTGTCTTATTTGCTATTTATCCTTACAACTAAGCACTACATTTTACTTAACAGATGTTCAATAAATATTGCACAAATAAGTAAAATCATGATTCAAGAAAAGGTGGTTCTCTGCTTCATTCCTGGCTTTATTGCATTTGGGTGACTGTTTCTCCTTTTGAAGGACTATGTGGATAATTCATTATAGATGTTTGCTACAAGATGGTTTACTTCCATGATATCAGAGATAAGCAATTAATAATGTCCTTTATTTGCCCTTTCCCCTCTCTTTTAGCTTCTTTTTTAACTCCTGCAAATCACCTTTTCCTCTGCTCTACAAATATACCAGCCTCTTTCTTTCCATTCCTATGATGTTTTTTAAAAAATTTAGAAAAACTTGTTGCTTATCTAAATTTAAACACCAGACACATCCCAAATCTCAGAAAGGTAATGGGGCATTTCTAAGACCCCAGAACAAACCTTAACGATATCAGATTTGGTCAAAGTTTTTGCAGTTGAAACATTTTGACTAGTTCAATGGGCTTGAATTCAATGGACATGAATGTTTGCTGAAAACTACTCATTTTCAGAGGAATTGTGAAGACAAACAAATACAAGAAAACATTGAATCACAGCATATCAAATTATTTCCTCAAAGGAAGCATGCCCTCCACATCAACTCATCTTTGAGAAGCTCACATAAACCTACCAAATCTTGTCTTTCGACTTAATAATCAGTGCTGCTAAATGTGACTGGGAGTCTTGTGTTTCTGACCACCAAATTTTAACAAGCCTCTCTTCTTGACAGAATTACGTCCTATTCTTAGAAGAATCAGACATAATGGAATTGCTCATTAAAAATAATGAGCTTCTTTTGTAATGAGTTCTGATCTATAGCTTCTATCTGTGAAACCTCTTCTTTTCAATTGAAAAAATAATTAGATCCTATGGAGGTCCTCACCTTGGGATATAAAAGGCAACCACAAAACCATACTTAATTATGTAAACTGAATACTTTGAGAACAATCTTACCAAAAGGAAGCAGATTGACTAGGAAAACAAGCTAAAATGAAAATGAGATGGATCTGCTGGCAAAAAGCAAATAGAAAACAAACAAAAGCACGCTGTCATTATTTTGCTTCCAGGAGTCATTATAACTCTTTCCCCTAAAGATTTTATCCTGACAGAAAAAAAGCGCTGGTCAACAATGGGTTAATCTTCTCATTTCTCAACCCATCAAACACTCACTCTTCAAACTTCTAAATGTGCTTTTACTTTTCTTGCCTCAACTGCCTCTTGCATGCTGTGAAAATGGAACATAATTTTTTTTTTTTATGAAAGCCATACAGAAGTTTAGCAAGCAATTTCTTCAAACACGTCACATTTTTCCCCCCAAGGGCTAGTACAGTTAGGAGTAACTAACTCGCCTAATCTTTAAAGCCATACTGGTTGGGCACAAGCCAATCTTGTTCTTTGTTTGAAGGCTCCAATTTCCAAAGTCATTAATAACATACAATAATAATAGATAATATTTAAGTACTTATCATGTCCCAGGCATTATGCTATGCCCTTGTCATATATTGTCTTATTCAGTCTTTACAAAAACTGTATGGGGTAAGAATTAGAATTATTACCATTTTGTAAATGAGGCACTAAACGTTCAGGGACATTATCTAAGATCTCATACCAAGTTTGTGATAAGGTTGGGGTGCAACAGGTGAATGGCAGGATTGGAAAAAAAGGAATCAAAATTAACATAAATTTTAGATGTCCACATCTATTTTTTAGAAAATGGAATGCATACCAATATGCATTCTCTTTAACTTGTGATGCTGTGACCTTGTGCAGGACTCAACAAATCACTCCAGGCCAACAGTGTCTTCCCTTTCTAACTACATCTAGTTTTAATGTTGCCGTAGATTGGGCCTCAGGCAGCACCCCTCAGTTGAGAGGCAACAGCCATTACCCAGCCCCTGACAATGTGGAAATGTAGGCCCAATCTTCTGATTTTTTTCAAAAGAAAAATTAATTTCTTATGCGTAATCTCCTTATTTTCAAAAATTTCTTGAATTTTTCTCAAAATGCACACATGCATGTCAGACCTGGCCCAGAGTCTACCAATTTACATACTATGATTTAAATGCTGCTAGAACCCTTGAGGACCCCTGGATTTCTCTATTAGTCTTTCTAAAGTTTGGGGTCTTGGCTCCCAAGGGCTAAGTTTCCCTCCAGGTTTTCCCTCACTTTGCGAATTGGACTCTACTTTTTGGTTTTCTCTCCAGTTCTAAGTTACTAGAAAACATCACTCTCAATAGCCTGGAAGGGTCTCCTTCTTCCCAACAATTAACAATGAATGTTCACTCATTTTCAAGATCACAGTAGGAGTAAAATGCCATATAATTGAATGAGGCATGTAACCTCCAATAGCTGTAACGCGGTTAGTCAGGTTACCTGCCTAGAAACCTAAGTAGGAGCAGAAATATATAGATATAGGATCTCATATCAAGCTAAGTTTAGTTATATATAGAGAAGCCATAGGTGAGTCATCATCTGAATGGTGTGAAAAAGGGAAGAGCAGGGGAAGATGAGCCAGAACTGAAATGTTTTTATTTTTCATTAATTTCCTAATAATATTTGAGAGAGTAAAACTAATTATCCCATGGTGTGACTGAAAACATTCAGAAGAGGTATTCTATCAAAACTGATAACATCAACCAGACTACTGAAAATGAACCTGGAGTGTTGTGGATTCCCCCATGTTCTAGTTTGCTAATGCTGCCAGAAGGCAAAACACCAGAAATGGATTGGCTTTTATAAAAGGGGGTTTATTTGGTTACACAGTTACAGTCTTAAGGACATAAAGTGTCCGAGGTAACACATCAGCAATCGGGTACCTTCACTGGAGGATGGCAAATGGTGTCTGGGAAACCTCTGTTAGCTGGGAAGGTACGTGGCTGGCATCTGCTCCAAAGTTCTGGTTTCAAAATGGATTTCTCCCAGGATGTTCCTGCCTAGGCTGCAGTTCCTCAAAAATGTCACTCTTAGTTGCACTTGGGATATTTGTCCTCTCTCAGCTTCCCTGGAGCAAGAGTCTGCTTTCAACAGCTGCCTTCAAGCTCTCTCTCATCTGCAGCCCCTGTGCTTTCTTCAAAGTGTCTCTCTTGGCTGAAGCTCCTCTTCAAAATGTCACTCTCAGCTGCACTGAGTTCCTTCTGTCCATCAGCTCATTTATATGGCTCCAGTGACTCAACTTAGACCCACCCCGAATGGGCAGAACAACACATCCATGGAAATTATCCAATCAGAGTTATCACCTACAGTTGGGTGGGGCGCATTTCCATGCAAACAACCGAATCCAAACTTTCCAACTTAATTCCCACTAATATGTCTGCCCCACAGGATTGCATCAAAGAATATGGCTTTTTCTTGGGGACATAATACATTCAAACCAGCACATCCCAGATTTAGCACCTTTCTAGATGTCTATTTATGAGAGAAAAAGAGACAGTATTCTCTAACTGAAGGGGGTGCTGTTCAGGGATTCCAACAGAGAATGTTCCTTTAAATCTCCTGTATTTTATTCAATCCACAGGGGTCTGTTTTAACCTCAAGACTTTGGCTGCAATCCTACACAGAAACACAAGTCCCCACCAGCATACCCACAGAGAATTCCCCTAGCTTCAGACTCCACCTAGCTGCATTTGGATTCAAGGCTAGAGTGGAAGTGAAGAAAGGCTCTGCATCGTTCAAGGTTTGTCAAGATCCTTTCATCTGCAGAAGTCTCCTTTGGAGGGCACAACAAATGCATGGAGACAAAGTTTAGATAGAGTGACCTGTAAGAGCAACTGGGGCTTGTTTTCTTCTTTCTCCTCCCTCTTTTGGGCTGCTGGGTAGTGACTATGTACACACAAACATACACACACACACATTCACTCAGGCACATACACATACACTCAGTCATGCACATACTCACATGCATATACACACACTCACACATACTCTCACACTTGCACATGCAGTCATGTACACACATACACAGCCACACGTACATATGCAAATGTACACACTCACATACTCACTCACACACAGATACACATTCTTCCAAGGAGAGAGAAAAGAAGGAAAACACCCATGGATAGCAGTCTGGGCTCCTGATACGTGAAAAGAACTTTCCCTTACTGCATTCACCTATTCCTTCTAGGCAAGATGCCTGCGCACGATGGACTTAACAGGGAGTCTGGAGACTGTAATTCTCCTTCCCACCCTGAATATGAGATCTAAAAATCTGTGAGAAATCAACTACTGCTTAGAGTGTTTAAAAGATCAAATTTCTTTCAAACACTTACTTTGGAGGAATGGATGAGGGAAGAGCATACTTGGGGAAAATGTACTTGGCATTTGCAGAGCATAAAATCCGACAGGCACCATCAATTAGATAACTACTTCAACATACGTTCAGATTGGTATTTTGCAAATGAAAGTCAGTCTGACTAAGCAAGGTGAAATATGTGCAGGGTGTGTGGTTAAATGATTAAATGAACCTGGAGCACTTTCTGCCTAGATAATTTTGCTCAACTTGGTCCCCAAACACATTCAATAGAACTAATTTAATGTCAACTACTGGGAATAAACCAAATCCTATTTTTTTGCAAATGGAAATTACTTTCTCAACTAAGGCAACTAAGAAGATGGAGAAAGCCCATGGGCTTTCATAAAAACTCTCTGGGGTTCTGTTAGAATGTGCCTCCACAAACTACATTTGCCATTTTGCTTACATGCCTGCCTCAATCAGGTAGAAATTATATATTTCATCTGGGCCAGTCTTGCTTGTTGGAATCAGATCATTCCTTCCAAATTCACTTAAAGTTTTAAACCTATGGCTTTTCAGATCATTTCTGCACAGGGTTGTCTTCCATCACTTCTCCTACCTTCCTATATTTGAATTCCTAAGGTTTTCCTGGATTTGAATCCTGTAGCCTTGTTTTAGTCTCCTAGTCTCATCTAGCCACCTGCCTTTCTCATCCTTTGCTTGCCCTGACCCTATTTCTTTATGGCGGTCATAGCTGCTTGCTAATCAAAGTGTGGTTCATGGATTGGAATCCCATGGGAGCTTGTTAGGCAAGTAGAATCTCAACCTCCATCCCAAACTTTCCATCTGCACCTTAACAGGACCCCAAATGAAGTGTGAGACTCATTCCCTAACTCACACTTGTTTACTTGTTTATGACATTTGCTTTGGCCTAGTCTCCCAGCAAGCATTCTCTTTTGTTCAAGCCTCCACCTCTCCATCTGCCATGTACATAGAACAGTGATTTCATCCCTGGGTGCATGTTAAATTCAACAGAGGAGTTTTCTTTCTCTCTCTATTTCTGTGCTTTTTGTTTTTGTTTCTGTTTTCTTTTTCTTTTCTGGTGCCTCTGCCCCACCCTCAGAAATCTTGATTTAATTCATTTGGTCTCTTTTTTTCTTTTTTTTTTATGTGTTTCTTTTCTGTCTTTCTTTCTTTTTTCTTAAATTCTTCCTAGGAGATTCTAACCTGCAACTAGACTTGAGAAACACTGTCAAAGAATAGTCACTCTCAGCATATAATTCCCACATTAGCATTACACTTGTTAGAAATGCAAATTTGCAGGCTCCACCAAGACCTGCAGAATTAGAAACTTTAGAGGTGGCTGTTTTAACAAACTTTCCAGGTGATTTTAATGAAGGCCAAAGTTTGAGAAACACCATTATTGAGTATCTCTTACCCATCACTTAAAATGCTATGGAGTGAGAAACCAAGATGGAGGCTAGGTGACACAGGGCTAAGGAACACCTCCATGGAAAACACTAGATAAGGACCAGAGAGTGACCCAGAACACCGGTTACAGCGATGTGCCAGCTGGACAAGATCTGCTAGTTCCCAGGGGCTGTATACTTGGTGAAACTGGGAGTCTGCATTCTGAAACGAGTGAGTAAGCTGGCTGAAGTCCCGCAGCTGCGCGGCGATCTGGGGAAGCCAGGGTTTGGCATCTGGAGACCAACGGGCTCTTTTAATTTAAAAAAAAAAAAAAAAAAAAAAAAAAAAGGTGGAAAACCCAGGAGCGGCTGCAGGTGCGATCGTGGGAAACGCAGTAAAACACAGCAAGAGGGGGCTGGGCTGGCCTCTCAGTGTCTGCCCTGGAAGATAGCCCACTGCAGATATCCCTGGGGCTGGGGGAACGGAGCGGAGAGCCAGAAGCCGAAAGAATCCCTGCAGCTAGCAGCTCGCTCCTGGGAGGGCTGGATAAACTCCTGCCTGGGGCCGTGCCCACAGCCCAGAGCCCCACCAGTTGTCCCGGAGCTGGGAAGGAGGAACTGTGCGAGGAGGGGGTGTAGAGACGCCCCGTTCGGCCATTTTTGCATAAGGCTGAAAAAGCGAGCCGGCTCAGCCCGGCGGCCCGGGGCTTCCCTTGAGGGACGGCGCGCGCTGATGATGTAGCATGGCATTCCCTCAATAGAGGTCCTCGAGGATTGCGGCTGGGCGGGGGGACCCACTCGGAGATCCCAGGGACACTACGCCAAGTCCAGTGGTTTGTGGGACAGCGAATCTCCCTTGAATCTCCGGGAACCAGGGGGATTTGAATATCGAGGCTCTCCTTCCTCCCTGACCACCCATACAAGCGCCCCGCATTCAGGGTGGACAGCTCCAGCAACACACCCAGGCTGAGTTCTCCAGCTGGACCCCACAAGAATCATTTCCCCACTCACCGCAGGGACAAAGTGGAGAACGGACTTGAGAGGTATAGCTGACTCACAGATGCCATCTGCTGGTTAGTTAGAGAAAGTGTATGTCACCAAACTGCTCCTGAAAAATTAGATAGGTTTTTTTTACAAATTAAAAGAACCCTGTCAAGCAGAGCAAATGCCAAGAGGCCAAAAACAACAGAAAATCTCAATGCATATGATAAAACTAGACGATATGGAGAATCCAACTCCAAACACACAAATCAAGTTATCAGAAGAAACAAAGTTCCTCACAGAATTAATCAAAGAAATACAATCAAGGAACGAAAGTATGGCAAAGGATTTAAAGGATATCAAGAAGACTATGGCCCAGGATATAAGCTACATAAAGAAGACCCTAGAAGAGCATAAGGAAGACACTGCAAGACTAAATAAAAAAATAGAAGATCTTATGGAAATAAAAGAAACTGTTGGCCAAATTAAAAAGACTCTGGATATTCACAATACAAGACTAGAGGAAGTTGAACAACATGTCAGTGTCCTAGAAGCCCACAGAACAGAAAATGAAAGAACAAAAGAAAGAATGGAGAAAAAAACTGAAAAAATCTAAATGGATCTCAGGGAAATGACAGATAAAATAAAACGTCCAAACTTAAGACTCATTGGTGTCCCAGAAGGGGAAGAGAAGGGTAAAGGTCTAGAAAGAGTATTCAAAGAAATTGTTGGGGAAAACTTCCCAAACCTTCTACACAATATAAATACACAAAGCATAAATGCCCAGCGAACTCCAAATAGAATAAATCCAAATAAACCCACTTCGAGACATATTCTGATCAGACTCTCAAATACTGAAGAGAAGGAGCAAGTTCTGAAAGCAGCAAGAGAAAAACAATTCACCACATACAAAGGAAACAACATAAGACTAAATTGTGACTACTCAGCGGCCACCATGGAGGCGAGAAGGCAGTGGCATGACATATTTAAAATTCTGAGAGAGAAAAATTTCCAACCAAGAATATTTTATCCAGCAAAACTCTCCTTCAAATTTGAGGGAGAGCTTAAATTTTTCACAGACAAACAAATCCTGAGAGACTTTGCCAATAAAAGACCTGCCCTACTTCAGATTCTAAAGGGAACCCTACCAACAGAGAAACAACAGAAAGAAGAAAGAGATAAAGAGAATTTTAACAGAAATATGTAGTACCTTACATCCCAAAGCACCAGGACACTCATTTTTCTCTAGTGATCACAGATCTTTCTCCAGAAGGGACCATAAACTGGGACATAAAACAAGCCTCAAGAAATTAAAAAAAAAAAAAAATTGAATATACTCAAAGCACATTCTCCAACCACAATGGAATACAAATAGAAGTCAATAATTTTTGAACTGTAACTCCACTATTTACTTCCTACATGATATAAATTACACAAACCCTAATGACAAATCAGTGGCTTTGAACTCAATGTAAAATATGTAATTTTAGACAACTATATAAAGGTAGGGGAATGGAAGAGTATAGGAACATAGTTTATGTGTCCTATTGAAGTGGAGGTGGTATCAAAGAAAAACAAGATTGATATGGATTTAAGAGGTTAATTTTAACACCCACAGCAAACACAAAGAAACTATCAGAGAATATGACCATAGAGATGAATTGTAGAGTTCGGGTTAAGAGAAATGGGGGAAGGGGCAATGGGGAGTTAAGAAATGAGGGTGGAGTTGCTATTTGAGGTGAAGGGAAATTTCTAGTAATGGATGGTGGGAAAGAGCATTACAACATTCTAAAGGTGATTAATCCCACTAATGGAAGGCTAGGGAGGGGATGGAATGGGAAGATTTAGACTGTATATATGTACCCACAACAACAACAAAAAAAGACAGTTTAAATAGATGATTGAATGCCAAGGATGAACTTGGATGGAATTGGAGGATAGAGGACAGGTGGCTCAAAGGGACACAGCTGAGACATAAGGTAAAGGAAATATAGAATGTAAGCTTTATATCATTGTTGAATCTCTTGTACTTAGCTGCACTTAATGGGATGGCATAAAAGAATGTTCTTGTTTATGGGAAGTGTATACGTGAATTATAGTGTATGTTCAAGGATGTGTGCAACTAGCTCTCATATGTTCAGAAGACAGAGCAATAGATGATGGATGACAGATAGGGAGGGAAGGAGTGAGGGAGGGAGGGAAAGAAATAGCGATGTGACATCATGTTAAGGTTGGTGGATTGAGCTATTGGGGGAGGGGGTCAGGGTATGATGGAATTCTTTGTATGGGGTTAGTATTGTTTTTGCAACTGTTCCTATAACTTTGAATTTATTTCAAAATAAAAAATAAAAAAAACGTGCTATGGAGGGTAGAAAAATGAATCAAAATCCTGGCCCTTACCCTAGGATGACAAAAATTTACTTGAAGGAAACACCTTGAACACATATAGCCAGACCCAAACGCAAACACATACATTCAGATCTGTGTTATCCTAGTCAGAATGTGACCAAATACAAGTACAGTACATGGAGGTGGGTAGGAAAAAAACCTATTCCTCCTAAGTGGAAGTATTTCTTTAGAAAAAGGAAGTGGAGGTATATATCCCAGGTGACACAACCATAAGCATTAGGAAAGTAGAAGGCATTTAGGGAAAGAGTGACTAGCCTGGTTTATTAGGAAATAAACAAACAAACAAATAAATAAATAAATGCTAGTCAAACGATGGAGGATATCTTGAATGTCATTCTGAGGCATCCAGGTGTTTTAAAGAAAACACCCGAGAAAGCAAGGAAAAGAGCATGTACAGAGGCCTTAAGACAGGAAAAACCATGGTATCCTCAATAGAACCCCTAATTGGGAGTGTCATGGACCAGTCATTTAGGGTGCAGGGCGTGAGTGCTTATCTGTAGGAATGAACGGTGTGAAGGAATGATTTTACAAGAGACAGATTGATAGGACTTTGTGTCCTTGAAATTCCAATTCAATTCTGGAAAGTTCCTTGCTCAATTATGCATACTTAATAGAAACATTCTGTCTGTTAAGGTCTCCTCTACTACTCATCCATCTTTCTAATTCCTTTCTTATCTTCTCCATGAAAACTAATGGAACACTCTGAATACGTAAAAGTTGAAAGTAAGGAACTTTTATGAGCCAACACAATTTTGAAGGCAGTCACAGTAATGCAGTGTTGGAAAAGACTATGAGCTAGGTGTGTGGAATTCTTAATTTGTAACTATAGGTTCTTTCGTGGAGGCCTATCATTTTGAATCACCTCCTAGATTTTTTCCCAGTACCCTTAAAGTCATCAAAGGAAATTAAAATGGAGTGGAGATTTGAATTTTGATGCTGTCAGGGATTGAATCATGTACCCCAGAAAAGCACGTCTCTAATCTTAATGTATTTTTGTTGGTGTGAACCCATTGTAAATAAAAATTCTTGATGAGTTTATTTTTTATTAAAGTGTAGCCAAATGAATCAATATGGGTCTCACTACTATTTACTGGAGGCTTTATAGAGCAGGTTGCAGAGAAAAAAGACACAGCAGCTGGAAGTCAACAGGACCGAGAAGAGAAAGGAGAAGCCGGGAGAGGCCTCCATGTGTACAGCCATGTGACAGAAATGCTAAAGACTAAGGATCAGCCAGCCCTAGAATGCCACAGACTTTGGGGAGAAAGCATCACCTTGCTGACACTTTAGCCTCAAAACCTGAGCCAATTAATTCCTGATGTTAAGTCAACAAGATGTATGGGATTTGTTTTAGAAGCTAGGAAACTAAACAGATGGTATGGTAGCCATTCCAGCCCTTTGAGATAACAGGACCCAAATTTTTTTTGGGAATCCATACCTAACCTATAAACCCTAACAATATTCTATCTACCAATTCCCCCTTCCTGGATCTCAAATTATGTGCTCTCAGATCATACTTAAAGAGGAGAGCATGTGAAAGAGTCTGGCCAATCAGAACAGCGTATTTCCCTAGCCTCAGGGATAGATAGGTTGGAACGAAACATTATATTATGGAACTTGGTGAGTTTATTCTAAAATGTATGCAGAAAAGAAAGTGCATAAGATGGCAAAGAACATTTTGAAAGAGTAGGGCAATGAAGCAGAACCTATCCTCCCAGTAACCAAAAAAACCTATGAATCTATAGTAATTTATATAGTTTGATATTGTCACAAGAATAGTCAAAGAGACCATTCGAACAGCACAGAGAGCCTAGAAAGAGAATCAGACAGTGGAATTTATATTTATATTTATGGATAGCATTTAATAATCAATGAGGTAATATTCTAAGTATAATGAACAAGGCTGAGTGTGAGTATGGTGGAAAGAGGAACACTAGGGGCATGTATGACACCAGAAAGAAAGACAGAGGATAAAACCTGGGACTGTATAGTTTAGCAAAACCTAGAGTGAACAATGATGATGATCAAAAGTACAAATATAAGAAAGTTTTTACATGAGGGATAACAAGTTAATGTAACCAATGCTAGGTATTGAAAATGGGATGGTATATTGAAAAAAAAATACAATCAATGCAAACTAGAGTCTATAGTTAACAGTAACAATGTAATATTCTTCCATTAACTGTAAGTAAAGGAAATATACCAAAGCTAAATGTCTATAAGAGAGGGATATAAAGGAGGGGTATGAAATTGTTGTTGTTGTTTCTCCTTTTTATGTTTTTATTCTTTATTTTTAAATTTTTTTCCTCTTCTTTCTTTGCAGAAGAAATGGAAATATTCTCATATAGATTGTGGTGGTAAATGTATAACTATGTGATTATACCGAGAGCTACTGATTGTTCACTTAGGATGGTGTGTGAATAAAACTGTTTAAAAAATAAATGGAAAGATACAAATGCTGGAGACGATTCAGAGAGAGATACACCTATTCACTGTTGGTAGGGAAGCAGAATGGTGCAACCCCACTGGAAGACAGTGGGGTGGTTCCACAGGAGGCTAAGTATAGGGTTGCCATATGATACTGCAAACCCATTATTTGGTATATACTTGGAAGAACTGAAAGCAGGGACACAAATAGGCATTTGCACACTGCTGTTTCTGGTGGCATTATTCATGATTTGCAATGGATGGAGGTGGCCTAAGGGTACATTGAAGGCCTAACTGTGGTGTATACATACAGCAGACTTGAGCAGCTGCAAGAAGGAATGAAGTTGTGAGGCATCCAACTAGGTGAATAAACCTTGAGGACATTATGTTGAGTGAAATAAGCCAGAATGGAAAGGTCAGTTATATAAACTAACTATAATGAGCAAATGCTGAGAACTGAATGTGAGAGCACAGGATATCAGGGGATAGAAAGTGGGGAAAGACTGGGCAATTGATGCAGGAGTACAGAATGTTCAATGAGGTTTATTGTAAAGGTTCCTAGATTGTATGCTCTTACAGCAATCATGTCTATTCCTGAGTTTTAACTGTTATTTAAGAGATGTTTATTTGATAGAAAATTTATATATTTGGTAGCACACTATATAATTTAACCCATATGATCAGTTTATTTAAACAACATAATTACATGGGACCTAGAACAGGGAATGGATTGTGTTATGCTGTACAAGTTAATGTAATACCCTAATACATCCCAGAATATTTTGGTCAGAAAATGAAAAAGTATTTGCAAAGTCCCCTTGAGGGACTGGGGAAAAATGTGGAAATATTAAACTTCCCCCCTGGGGAATTCCTGATATTCTCGTAAGCATTAGGGATGGTAACAGTGACTTTTAAAATACAACCTTAAAACTGTAAGCAAGCAGGAAATTGTAAATTAACCTTAAAATGGAACCTAAAGCAGCTTTTAAATGTAACCTTTAAACAGGAAGTAGACAGGGGGTGAAAACCTTTAGTTTCACAAAAGAGCAAGATGTAAAGTCTGCAACAAAATGTAAATGTAAAGTTTGCACCTTTCACAGGTGTCATCTAGTCTCTAAAGGAAACAGGAAATAAATAAATTAATGAAATTCTCCAAACTTTTGCTACATGTTACCTAAAATGATTAACTCTCTTTGTCCAGCTCCAGTGGGTTTAGCCAATTAAAGAATCAGATTTGGGGGAAATTGCCCCAAATCTCCCAGATATAGATAAGCCTTTCATCTCTCACTCTTGTTGCAGGTTAATTAAATGATTATCTCTTTGTCTCTAGACCTGCATAAAAGCCAATTGAAACATCACTTGGGAGAGGCAGATTGGGAAAGCTTCCCCCCTGTCTCCTGCCGGCCTAAATAAACCCTTTTTCCCTTCTCAGCCTGGTTCCTTATGACATCTATTGGCTGTGCCAAGGGAAGAACCCAGATTTGGGAAATGCCCCTTCTATAGGACTCCCAATTTAATAAGTCAAGCCCATTCCCTTAAGAAATTTATTTCTGCAAAAGAGAAACTAAGCCTACTTATATTTATGCCTAAGTATCACCCACAGAGAACCACTTTTGTTGCTCTGATGTGGCCTCTCTCTCTCAGCCAACTCTGCAAACATACTCAATACCCTCCCCCCTACATGGGACATGACTCCCAGAGGTGTAAATCTCCCTGGCAATGTGGGACGTGACTCCTAGGGATGAGCCTGGCCCTGGCATCATGGGACTGATAATGCCTTATTGACCAAAAGGGGGAAAAGAAGTGAAACAAATAAAGTTGCAGTGGCTAAGAGATTTCAAATAGAGTTGAGAGGTCATTCTGGAGGCTATTCTCATGCATTATATAGATATTCCTTTTTAGTTTCTACTGTATTAGAATAGCTAGAAGAAAATACCTGAAACTGTTGAACTGTAATCCAGTAGGCTTGATTCTTCATCATGATATATAACTATACAACTTTTATCATGGGACCATGTGATTATGAAAACTTGTCAGTGACACTCCCTTTATCCAGTATATGGGCAGTTGAGTAATAAAATAAAGACAACAAATAAATCAATAATAGGGGGAAGAGGGAGTATGAGATTATTTTTGGTGTTCTTTTTTATTTTTACTTATATATTTATCTTCAGAGTAATGAAAATGTTCTAAAATTGAATTTGGTAATGAATGCACAACTACATGATAATACTGTGAGCCACTGATTGTATACTTTGGATGGTGTAGTGGTTTGTATATAGTATATCCCCCAGAAAAAGCCATGTTCTTTGATGCAATCTTGTTGTAGCAGACATATTAGTGTTGACTAAGTTGGAACATTTGGATTAGGTTGTTTTCATGGAGATGCGCCCCACGCAACTGTGGGTAATATCTCTGGATAATTTCCATGGAGGTGTGGCCCCGCCCATTCAGCGAAGGCCTTGATTAGTTTACTAGAGCACTATATAAGCTCAGACAGAAGGAGCGAGCTTGCCACAGCCAAGAGGGACACTGAAGAATGCACAGGAGCTGAGAGAGGAACTGCAGATTAGAGACAGTTTAAAGATGACCATTGAAAGCAGACTCTTGTTCCAGAGAAGCTAAGAGAGGACAAACACCCCAAGAGCAACTAAGAGTGACATTTTTGAGGAACTGCAGCCTAGAGAGGAACGTCCTGGGAGAAAGCCATTTTGAAACCAGAACTCTGGAGCAGATGCCAGCCACGTGCCTTTCCAGTTAACAGAGGTTTTCTAGACACCATTGGCCATTCTCCAGTGAAGGCACCCGATTATTGATGACTTACCTTGGACACTTCATGGCCTTAAGTCTGTAACTTTGTAACCAAATAAACCCCCTTTATAAAAGCCAATCCATTTCTGGTGTTTTGCATTCTGGCAGCATGAGCAAACTAGAACACATGGATTATATGTTGTGTGAATATATCTCAATAAAATTGCATTAAAAACCATTTTGCATCAAAAACAATCAGTGAGGAAAGTAAAAATAGTCAGGGAAAGATGGAAATGTCATAATGTTGGGAAAAATGGCTATTTTTAGACAGTTATAAATGCTGAATGTAAAATCCTATATGAAAAGTTTAATTCAAATGTTGCTATATATAATTATATAATGAGCTTATAAAAATCCCAGGATGATCTTCATTGCCATTTAAGTTAGAATCTGTTGGAGTAGAACTCAAGCATCAGTATTTTTAAAGCTCTCCTGGTCTTTTCAATGTGTAGCAAAATCTGAGAACCATTTCTGGTTGGTTGAGAAACTCATTCCTAAGCTTACTAGCAGTCAAAGCAAAGAATAGGTTAATAACAAGTGGCAAAGTCATCTTCAAATAAAAAAAATACATCCATATGTTCAGAAGATTTATCAGTTTTCTAATGTTCAAAAATAAGGAAAAAATTTCCCCATTAAAAACTTCATAAATTAACCATGCATTCCATAAAGCTGTCAAATTAACAGTGGCTTTATAATACCACTGCCCATGCTAGTTTATGTTTTTTCTGCCCTTAAACCTAGTCAGAAGAATTATAATTGTCTTGCCATAGAGGATTAAGGGAAAGGATTAATGAGAATTCAGCACATTATCCCCTACAAATTGCCAGAGAAGCTATCTATTTGGATGTGTAGTGGTTTCATCATCATCCAAAACAGCTCATTATCATTATACTGCCCTCTGCCCTGGAGGCAGACAGTACTTCTACATTCCAAGGCAGTTTACTATACAAACATTGTTGGAAAGAGTTCAAGTACGTGCTACTATGCCATGGAAATTGCCCCCCAACACCAGGTACAATGACAAGATCCCTGAATATAACAGGAATAAAATGAGGAGACAAAAGATTAAATACAGTAAATAAAATACACTACTTACATTAGAACCCCAATTTGGGGGGAAAATACAGCAATAACAAGAAAAATCTAGAGGCCGTTTGAAACTTTGATCAATGCTTAACATGGATTTAAATTTAAATGTATTTTTACCCTACATAAATAAGTGGGATTTTGAAAGACACAAGGACTTGTTGATAAGACAAAGTGAGGTGGTCTAGTGAAGTAGGAAGGAATAAGACATGTGGGGGGGAGGCAAAGGTTGGGGCCAGGGTTCTAGCCCCAAATCTGTCCCTCTCAAGCTCTGTGTCCTGGCATTGATGGAGGTGTTTTGGGTCTTGGTTTCCCCTTCTAAAACGTTAAACATTATATGAACCTAGTGTGTAGCAGAAATTTTCTCTGCCTCTATTAATCTAATGTCCATACCCCATAGGCCTCTGGAGGTAAAACCAAAGTTAAGGAATGACTCAGGAGGCCACATTTTTTTACCTGTCACATGGAATATGCAATGGATTTGCTTCCCAAACATACTTCTATTTTTTGTTTCATTATGGTTTTCATTATGGATGTACAACCCACTAAGAACACAGCCAAAGAATATCGTTATTATATGATGCCTTATAACTTCAATTAAACTAGTCACTTTAAGAATGTTGAAACAATTGAGGGAAATTTCCTAACACTAAACCACACTAGCATTTTCAGCAATCTTGTTTAGTTCAGCCTGCACAGAGAACAGCTGGAGAGGTAAGGGCACAAAGACATGCTGATTGCAAGTCAAGGAACCTGAAGAAAATCTAAATTAAACCTATTCAATTTCTGCTCACCCAGAGGGACAGCCAATGGAAAATGGGCCCCCTGAGAATAGGAAAGCAATAGCCAGAGGAAAGTAGAAGGATGTATATGTGAAGCCATCCTATAAGCTTCACATGAACTTCCTCCTTATTTAGAATTGCCCTTGCTGATTTGAAAATACGTTCAGCTTGCTTTCCTCAGGATGCTGTTAAATATATATGAGGCAACGACCACAGCTAATTTAAAGATGATGTCATGCCAAGCAACATGGTGCAGCAGAAAGTGCACTGGGTTTGGAGTTCTCATGTGTGAACTGCAACTGACTGGCTATGAGACCTTAGACAAAGCCTCAATTACTATCCTTATAAAATGAAGGGAATTTCACTTGACCTAAGGGGTTTAAAGTATGTTTCTGGGAACTGGCACTATTCCAAAGAGATTCTCTAAGGACTTCTTGGGGGGGGGGGGTGTTGAGAGGAGAGGCCAAGAAACCAGGGCCTCACCTCTTCCTTCAACCAATTCTGATCTTAGCTATTTTACATATTATATACACATAATATATGCTACAATTTGAAATGGGGTCCTCTACCAAAATGAATTTAATAAACACTAGAATTAAAATATCTATAGTTTCTTCCATAAGTAATTTTCTAGCAATTTTTCAAAATTTCAACTGGTAGAAAGCCAACAATAACTATCCCACTCCCTGCTCCCCCCCTCCACCACCCCCCCCCCCACACACACACACATTCATGGGCATAAATCCTCAAGGATTCATTATTTAGTTTCACATATTAAAGGAAAGTTTTCTTGGAGATCCTACCAGATTCTTGACAGAGTCTTGGAGACAGAACCCTGAAAGGGGGTCCACCCAAGGCATGCTGGGAAATAACATGTATATATATTAATTGGAAATGAATAGGATTTAGTGCTGTCTCCTTGTTCATTAGTCTCTTTTGAAAAATCTTAGGAGCAGATGACATGAAGATAGAGCCATCTCTAGGGCACAGCATATCAGATTAATTTGTTCTTGAGGAGCTCTTCTCATTTACAGGAGGTGGTAGATGGCTGACTGAGATAGACAAGGGACAACAGGAACAGAAGCGCCTGAAGACTCACACATAGATGGTCAGCCCTTAGCCACCTCATTCACAAAGGCAAAGCGTGTGAAATGTCATTTCTCATTTATATCCCCCTGCCACTTTGGCCTCTTCTATTCTGGATACTTATTTTAGTTAAACGCTTTCTCCATTCAATTTGTCTCATCATGTGCAAATGATGGGAGGATGGGAAACCCATCCAGTAGGACCGACAGGGGTCCTGGGCCACTCAGGGCTAGATGGATTCTCCACTTCCCACAGTGGCTCTGATGGATACAAAATGAGTCTTCTTCATCCCCCTTTAATTCCTTCTTCAGCTTTTCTGAGAAGTTCCAGCTTTCATTTAGAATTAAGTGATACTTCGATTTGGCATTGTTTCACAGATACCATAAAAACTATTTAAGGCCTGGGAAAGGAGAAATTTCTGGAACATGTGCTCTGCCCTCAATGAGCTTTCAGTCTAGTAGGAAAACCACTGTGTAAACATTAAGGATCACTGAGGCTCTGTATTGGGGCTCATGCAACGCAGAACCTTCCGTTCCTCATGCTGTAGACTAGCCAGGATGCAGAACTCACACACCAAAGGTTATGGCAGTGTGTCCAAGATGTCAAAATTAACCTGGGGTTATCCAAAATTGCTTTTAAAGAGAGGAAATGATCAGCCAGAACACTCTATTCATCCTGTAAGAGAGGTATGGTAGATAGGCTGTCAGTTCTCATGGTATAAAGAGTGTGAGACCCCTGATGGAGGGAAATCACAGGTAATAATCTTCATGAAAAATTCTTCTACATTCCACATCCTGCCATCTCAAATCATCTTTAGCTTCTTAGCCTGTATTAGACCAATTCATTTTTCTTAGGGTCTAACTCAAGCATATAATTTAGCTGCAAAAATAATGGACAGATGGCAAAGAAAAGTATACCATACAGGAAGGATAAATAGGCCTAGGAACTTTAGAAGGGTTTTTAACAAAAAACACTAGGAAATAATTCACTTGAATGTAAAGAAGGATTGTGATGGTTTGAAGGTGTATGGACCCCAGAAAAGTATGCTCTTAAAGTTAATCCATTCCCATGGGTTTGGACCCATTGTGAGCAGGATCTTTTGGTGAGTACGATCTTAACTTAGGATGTGACCTGCCTCATTCAGGGCAGGTCTTAATCCTCTTACCAGAGTCCTTTATAAGAAAATAAAATTTAGACAAAGAGAAAGAAAGCCACAGAAGCAAGCAACTGAAGCAATTAAGAGAAGGAGAGACCCAGAAGAGAAGGGAGAGACCAGCAGACACCACCATGTGTCTTACCATATGGCAGAGGAGCCCAGGATCACTGGCAACTGGTCTACAGGAAGAAAACATTGCCTGATGATGCCTTGATTTGGACATTTTCCTCAGTCTCAAAACTGTGAGCTTGTAAATTAATAAATCCCCATCGTAAAAGCCAACCCACTACTGATATATTGCTTTTTGCAGCCCAGCAGACTAAAACAAGGATCTTCAACATATTCAAAACCAAGTTAAGTCCACCCATTAGACACAGCAAATTCCCTGGACCAATCCTGCCCATTACTCATCATACTTAAAATACTTGCTAAATGTCATCATTTACTAAATTAGGGTATGTCTCCTATTTTTACTACTTTTCCCAAGAGACTGCCCAGCATATATTAGCCTTAAAGTGCAATTGTGATGACTAAATTTCACCGATAGAAAAGATATGTGGGGGTGGGAAGGCATCTTTGTATGCCTATACTCAGAGAACCTGAAAAACAGCAACTAAAATGGTTGCCATGGTTTTCCATCCACTTAATCAGGAAGATCTGAAATGCTAAAAGTTTGTAGCATGTCTTCTGCCTTCAGAGCTATCATTGCAGCCCCACATTAGGCAGGATATTTAATTTGAGTTGTATGTTGAATAACTGTTGCTAATAAATATTGATTTGAATAATAATGAATAAAACAAGTACATTGGGAGTCCGGCATTCTCTGAATCCAATCAACAGGCATTTCCAGAAGGCTGGAAATGTGAACCCAGTTTCACATGAAATCACCCACGCTGCTGTTAGCAAATATTTATTCCAGGACCTCATACCCAGAGACTCTGATATAGCCAAGGCAACAGTGGTTTGGGTTTATTTGTTTGTTTTAAATTTTAATTTTATTTACATATATTTTTTATATTGTTTTATTTTTTATTAGAGGAGTTGTGGGTTTACAGTACAATTGTGCATAAAATACAGGATTCCCATATACTACTCCACCACCACCACCATGCAATTAGTCACAACTGATGATAGCACATTGATATAATTGTGCTATTAATTAAAGTCCATGGCTTACCTTAGGATTCCGTTTTGTAGTATAGTTTCATTTACTTTTTTTAAATTTTATTCTGTTACCATATATACAACATAACATTTCCCATTTTAACCACACTCAAATATATAATTCAATGCTGTCAATTGTAGTTCACAGTGTTGTGTTACCATAACCACCATCCATTACCAAAACACCTGCATCATTCCAAATGGGAACCCTGTACATTTTAAACCTTAACTTACCATTCCTATCCCCAGCCTCTCCCCTGGTAACCTATATTCTAGAATTTGACTCTAAGAGTTTGCTTATTCTAGTTGTATCAAATCAATGAGATCATACAATATTTGTCCTTTTATGGCTTATCTCATGCAACATGATGTCTTCAAGGTTCATTCATTTTATTGCATGAATTTGGACTTTATTCCTTTATAAGGCTGAATAATATTCCATTGTATGTATATACCACATTTTATTTATCCATTCTTCAGTTGGTGGACACTTGGGTTGCATCCATCTTTTGGCAATTGTGAATAAGGCTGCTACAAACAATGGTGTACTAATATCTGTTCAAGTCCCTGCTTACAATTCTTTTAGGTATATATCCAGTAGAGGAATTGCAGTGTCATATGGTAATTCTATACTTAGCTTTCTGAGGAACCACCAAACTGTCTTCCACATCAGTTGCATCATTTTACATTGCCACCAACAACGAGTGAATGTTCCTATTTCTCTGCATACTCTCCAACACTTTATTTTCCACTTTTTAATAGCAGCCATTCTAATGGGTGTGAAACAGTATCTCATTGTGGTTTTTTGATTTGTAGTTACATGATGGCTAATGATCTTGAGCACCTTTTTTATGTGCCTTCTGGCCATTTGTATATCTTCTTTGGAGAGATGTCTATTCAAGTCTTTTGCCTTATTTTTAATCAGGTTGTTTGCCTTTTTGTTGTTAAGTTGAAGAATTTTTTTATATACATTCTGTATATTAATCCTTTTTTGAATATGTGGTTTCCAAATATTTTCTCACATTGTATAGGTTGTAAGTTTACTTTCATGATAAAGTCCTTTGAGGAACAAAACTTTTTTTATTTTGGTGAGGTTCCTTTTATCTTAATTTTCTCTTTTGCTGTTTGCACTTTGGGTATAAAGGTTAAGAAACCATTGCCTAACACAAAATCCTGAAGATGCTTCCCTATGTCTTCCTCTGGGAATTTGACAGTTCTAACTCATATATGAAAGTCTTATAAGTTGATTTTGAGTTGATTTTTGTGTGTGGGGCAAAGAAGGGGTCCTCCTTTTTTTTTTTTTTTTTTTTTTTTTGCATATGGAGATCCAGTTTTCTCAGCAACATTTGTTGAAGATACTATCCCTTCCCAATTGATAAAACTCTTTAAATGTGTAAAAAAAAAATCACTATAACTGCTAGGTCATAGAGTATATGAATCTTAAAACTTGAAGAGATAATGCCACTAGTATCCAATGTGATGGCATCAATTTATGCTTCAACCAGTAATGTATGTGAAATCCTATGTATCCACATCCCTTCTAACTCATGGTATTGTCAGCCTATTTTCATGTTGGCCATTCAGATGTGAGTAAAATGGCTTCTCACATGTTCTTGATTTGTATTTCCATGATCACTAATAATATTGAACATTTCTTCATGCATCTATTGTACGTATGTGTTTTCCCTTCTGTGAAATGCTTATTCCCGGTGTTTTTTCATTTTCCTATTGTGTTTTTTTGTGCTATTATTACTAATTTCTAGGTGTTGTAACATATTTTGAAACTAATTCTTTGTAGATTATGTGCACTGATAGTATTGCATTGCAGTTGGTAGCCTGACTGCAATATCTTTAAGGTGTCTTAATGAATGAGACATCTTAATTTAAAAAAAAAACAAACAAAAAACTGTAGTTTTCTGGGTACAAGTCCTATCATTTCTGGTTACATTTATTTCTAGATATTTGATTCTTTTACTTTTATGCTTTTGCATTTTAGCACCTGTAGAAAGTAAGAAGTGGAGTTACCTACCAAACAATACAATGCAATACAATAATACTGGCATTTATAAAAACCCAGATGGTTAAGTTTACTGCAGATCTTTCTTTCTTTTTGCTGCTTTGAACCACTGTCTAGTTCCTTTCCTTTCGATGTGAAGAATTTCCTTAAGCATTGCTTGTAGGACAAGTCTAGTGGTATTGAACTCTCTCAGATACTGTTTACCTGAGAATGTCTTAATCTCTCCTTCATTTTTGGAAGAGACTCTCACTGGATATAAAATTCTTGGCAGGCATTTGTTTTCCTTTGGCACTTTATTTCAACCAACTGTGTTCTTGCCTCCATGTTTTCTGATGAGAAATCGGTATCCAGTCTAGTTGGGACTCCCTTATATGCATCACACTACTTTTTCCTTGCAATTTTCAGAACTCTCTCCTTGTCCTTTGCATTTGATAATACAATCAATATATGATGTGGTGTATTCTTCTTCATGTATATCTTGTTTGATGTTTTCTGAATTTCATGGATGTACATATCTGCAACTTTTGCTAGGTTTAGAAAGTTCTCTGTCAAATGCCATTGACTATTCCTTTTGTCCCTTTCTCTCTTTTTTCTCCTTCTAGAACTCCTAAAGTGTGCATATTGGTGCACTTGATGGTGCCTCATAGTTGTCTTAGGCTATTTTGGCTTTTAATATCTCATTTTTCTTTCTTTTCAGCATGACTCATTTCAAGTGTCCTGTCTTCAAGTTCGCTGATTCTTTCTTTTGCTAGCTCCAATTTGGTCTTAAAACCCTCCTGGGCATTTTTTCATTTCAGCTATTGTGGTCTTCAAATCTAGTAGTACTGTTTGGTTCCTTTTAAAAATTCCTCTCTTTACTTAGACCCTCATATTTTTAATTCATTGTTTTCCTAATATCCTTTAGTTCTTTTCTCCTTGAGCATTTTTAAGATAATTTTGTAAAGGCTTTATTCAGTATGTCCACATTCTTGTCTTCTTCATTGGTGTTTTCTGTATTTTTATCCTCTTCCTTTGGATGGACCATTCATATCCTGTTACTTTGTCTTGTACTCTTGTTGCACACTTTACATTTTAATATTTTAAAATATTACCTCTGGCATTATTCCCTAGGATGTCTGTTTCTTTGCTTTGTAACCAGCTGGTAATCATACAGAGACCTTCCTGAGCATGAGCCCTCCTATCAGGAAGGTCTGACCAAGGCAAATGCAGTGTGCAGGGTTTTCCCTGACTTTCTGGGTCTCTCTTATCCTCGGCTTTTGCTTCTCAGTTATTTTGCTGTTCTCCTCTTTACAGGAGTTCGGTTGTTTCCTCTGTTACCCAGGACACAGATCTCCCTCTCCTGTGTATTTGAAGCCAACAGGCCTTTTTCCCAGGCTATCTACCTCTATAGTTTTTTACATTCCTTTCTCAAGCTGCTTTTGCATGGAAAAAATTCTGGGAGGAGGGTCACCCCAGACAGGACAGTCTTTCCCAGCCAAAATAGGGCCAGGGACCCACAACTGAGGCACAGATGAGCCTCAAAGTGCCCTGGAGAGGGGTTCAGGAAGGGAGCCAAGAGCTTCTCTGACAGCTCCCCAGAGCTGAGCTTTCCTGGCCTGCCCAGCAAATGCAGCCGTTCAGCTAACTGACCTCTCCACCTCCCCTCCCCACACACAGCCCTGAGGATGCTGCATCTTTAAATCTCCACTGTCTCTGCCCCTTTCTGGGGAAGACAAAAAATAGTTCCTGCTGCTTTGTCTAGGGCAAGATGAAACAATAGGTGCTCTGAGAATCGATCAGAGTTGCGACCCAGGGATCCAAATTTGCTAATCAAAAGCCATGATCAGTGATTGGCTGTTCCCATCCTGTTCTTGGGTAAGAGGATATTTGTGTCCCTTTCTGTCAGCAACAGATAGCCAAGGACTGTACCCTGTGGCAGCCTGCTGTGAGAGAGAGGATGGGCACCAGTAGCCAATGTGGCAGCCATCAGTTTAATGTTCTCTACTGTAATTTATCAGCTTCTTCCTCCCACTCTTCCCTGGGTGCTGTACAGTGATCTTTTGGCCTCTGGAATTTCAAAATAGTAGTTTCAGACAGTTCCTGCCTGTGTAATGATTGTTTTGGTGGGAGGACTGAGTCCTGGAACTTCCTACTCTGCCATCTTCCCAGGAAGTTCTCTGTTTTTGTTTTATAAGCCTCCTCAGTGACTAATGCCTCTAAAATGCATTCAGGGTTGTGAATCACTGACATGGACATTTCTATAAGGAAAACTAATTACCAGTCCTGGTTCAGGAAACATGGGTTTCCAGGTTATGAAGTTTAATAGGAGAGGAGGAGCTCTTTGAAGGGAAGGTTGGAGTTAGAAAGGCACATACAACTGGTGGGAATTACATACATGTACATGATTAAAACTATGTACAGGCATGATTAGGTGGTTTTGAATGCTGGGGAAAATCCTGTGTCTGGTAAGCGGATATAGAATGTACTAAATGGGTAGGTTCAGAAGAATCAGCTTCAGTTAATAAGATACAGGCAAGATAGTGAGAAGAAGGCCAAAGAGTATGGATCTTTCAAAAAGGAAAGTAAGCCAGAACTCAGATGGGATTTAACCAAGATAGCAGAGGACTTGAATATTACTCAAAAGTACAAAAACCAGTACTGGCTGCCCTGAGGAAACTAATAATAATATTGGAGAACAGTTACATGCAAATGAAGGAAATAAGTAGTCAGAGAAGATCAAACGATGCATGGTCTAGTGAGCTTTGCCTTGGAGGAAGGCTTGGGATGGAGCTTAGGACTTCTTCAGCAGAGAACAAAGTATAAGCTAATATGGACTAAGCTTTAGATCACAAACACAAAGCTTTAAGCATCATGCCTGCTACAGAGTGACTTGGGAATGGTAGCAGCACAGGAAGAGTTACTACAAGAATGAATAAACTAAGTGTTCAACTACATCGCCACACTTGTTTTACCAGATAGCATTGCTTTGTAGGAGAAGGGATGATGTCTTTTGTAAACTGGGATCATGTCACCTTACTGCCTAGGGTGGCCTCCTTGCCCTGGCTACCACTAAGGAGTTTGCAGGACCCTCAGTGAGAGTCAACTAGGAAGGAAGTGAGGACTGAAGTGGTTAGAATAGCTGCCCACCTGTCACTCTGTGGGAACACAGTGAAGAAAGAGGGGTCTCTCCTTTTGCGAGTTCCACATGAAATGGTCAGATAATGTGAAAGTTGAGGGTGGTTAGAAAAAAAGAAAGTTTTTGGATTCATACTAGAGCAAATTCAGAACCATACATACTTTATCTTCATGACTCATTTTTTTGGTATGAACAAGAGTCAATCTCTATGCAAGTTGACCACTGACCAATGGGCTTCCCGGAAGCACTGTTAGTGAGCCAGAAATGGAGGATTTGAAAGCACGATGTGCTCATTGTGATCATTCCTATGGGTGATCTGAGCAGGCACTCTGTTTGAACTCAGGCAATCTGGGTTCTGTTTCCAGTTTCACGCATATAAACACTAGAATTTACAAGAAAACAGTGAATGTTTTAATCTCGGTTAAGGAGATTTTTGATGAAGAAACATGTTGGAAGTGGGAGAGGAGATGTTTCTAGGTGTTTTAGTTTCCTAGGCTGCTCAAAGCAGATACCATGAAATGGTTTGACTTAATGGTAATCTATTCGCTTACAAGCTTAGTTTTGACATCATGAAAATGTCTAAGTCAAGGCAATTTTTTCTTCCTGAAAACCAGCTGCCAGTGATCCCTGGATACTCTGCCATATGGTAAGGGAGCTGGTGGCATCTGCTTGCTGTTCTCCCCTTTCTCTTCCAGGTTGCACTGCTTTCAGCTTCTTGCTTCTATGGTGTGCATTTTCTCTCTTTCTGCCTCCCTCCCTCCCTCCCTCCTTCCCTTTCTCCCTCCCTCCTTCTCCCCCCCACCCCATTATTCCATTTACAAAGGACTCCAGTAATAGGATTAAGACCCATCCTGAATGAGTGGGTCATACCTTAACTGAAGTAGCCTTATCAAAAGGTCCTACTTTCAATGGGTTCACACCCACAGGAGTGGATTGGATTCAAGGACATGCTTTTCTTGGGTGCATATAGCTTTAAACCACCACACTAAGGAGTGGAATTCCTGAAAAGTGAGGCTTTGATTTCCCCATTGACCTCCCCCGGTGAGTTGTTCCTGCTGCCCTCATGGCAGCCATCTATTTACCGTGGTATCCAGAGCTGCTGGCATGTTGACACCTTGAGAGCATCTGCAGCAATCCATTCAGCTGTCCACGTGGTACACCAAGACCAATGCCGACACTTAGTAGCTGCTTATTGATGCCTTACAAAAAGGATGTGTATGAAAATATAATCCTACTGAGTTCTTGGTTTAATTTTACCAATTCATGTAAGGCACTACAGTCTAGAGAACAGAATGTGGGCTTTGAAGTTAACCCATCCAGATTCCAATTACAGTTACTTCAAAATTCTTAGTACAGGAACTTGAGAAAGTACTTAATTTCTTTGATTTTCAGTTTTCAGTTTATCATTTCTGTATAATGATAAAAATGAGGTGATGCATGTTAAAGAGGTTAGTAAGCTGGAGAAAACTATAAGAATATTTGGAATTTTTAATCCCAATTTATGAATATAATTATTTCTTATATGCTCACATATTGTCCCTGATGGAGAAGAAAGCAAGATTCTCAACTAAAATAATGTTTCCATTCTGGTTGTGGGGGTGTCTGTGTCTGAGGTTATCAGCAAAACAAAGACTTAAGATTTCCCCAAATCAAGGAGTAGCTAAATTCAGAGACAGAAAGCAAATATTAAAGAATGAAGCATTGAAAGATTTTTTTTTAAGAGAGAGAGAAAAAAAAGAGTATCCTGTTTGTCACTGTAAAACTATTAAAAAAAAAAAAAAAAGTCAACATAATTTTTCACTCCTGGTGAGTGATAAGATTGGTTTTATGCTTTTGAACTATCACAATTTAATTACGACCTATAAGCAGTACCAAAAAGACAAAACACAATTTTATCCATTTTCATCTTTATTTTTATTCATTCCTTTTTTAATCATTTGCTTCATTGAGCATTTACATGGTTAATTTCACTGAATTATACTAACTCCTGAATAGTAGGATTTTATCTAGACTTTAAAAGTTCCTCATTAGAAAGCACTAATAAGTTTCAAATAGACTTTAGTGGTAGCAAGGAATCCCTATAAAACAGCTACATAACATCAGCTGCAGGTTAGAAACTAAGACCTTGAGATCCCTTTAAATTTTAGAACAATGCTTTTAAAACACATCTAGATGGTGCCCACTTTGGAAGCACCCACCAGGTCATTTGATCTGCTATTAACATAAATGCACATCCTTTGGAAGTGGGCCCCACAGCAGCACTCGTGACTTCTCAAGTGAGAAATCCCACAAGAAAAGGCACTCTTCATTGCTGCACCCAGCTGCAAGGACACTGCTTGCCTTGAACAGTGCCAAGAACACAATGAGGGGAAAAGAGAAAGGTCTGAGTTGACAAGTGACTGAGAAATGTAGTAACAGTAACTGGGAAATGGATATAGTAACCGCATAGCAGCATGATTTGGAAAAAGAGAATACGAAAGAAATTTGGATTTAGACCAACTTACTAGGAATGAGATCTTGAGAAAATTACTTACCTTCTCAGCCACTATTTTGTGATCATTAAATGGCGGACAATAGCAACTACCTTATAAGATTGTTGTGGGAATTAAACAAGCTGTCTTTTGAAATGTAGTGGATGCTTACACTAGGTTGCATCTCTTGTTTTTCTCCTCTAAAAGCAGTCAGAAAATGAAAATTCGAGGACAAAATAAAATGCTTGTGCCTAAGAGTCTCCCCCAGAGAACCTCTTTTGTTGCTCAGATGTGGCCCTCTCTTTCTAGCTAAGCCAACTTGGTAGTTAAACTCATTGCTCATCCCCCTACATGGGGCATGACTCCCAGGGGTGTAAATCTCCCTGGCAACGTGTGACATGACTCCCAGGGATGAACCTTGGACCTGGCATCATGGGATTGAGAAAGTCTTCTTGACCAAAAGGAGGAAGAAAAATGAAACAAAATAAAATTTCAGTGGCTGAGAGATTTCAAATAAAGTCAAGAGGTCATTCTAATGGTTATTTTTATGCATTATATAGATATCCCTTTTTTAGTTTTTAGTGTATTAGAATAGCTAGAAGGAAATACCTGAAACTGCTAAACTGCAACCCAGTAACCTTGATTTTTGAAGATGTAGCTTTTGAACTATGTAGCTTATGTGGTGTGACTGTGAAATTGTGAAAACCTTGTGGCTCACACTTCCTTTATCTGGTGTATGGAGAGATGAGCCAAAAAATGGGAACAAAAATTAAATGAATAATAGGGGGGATGACGGGATAGGATGTTTGGGGTGTTCTTCTTTACTTGTATTTTTATTCTTGTTTTTATATTTTTATTATTTTTAAAAAATTTTTTGGTGTAATGAAAATGTTCAAAAAATTGATTTTGGTGATGAATGCACAACTATATGATGGTACTGTGAACAACTGTGCACTGTGGATTATTTTAGGGTATGTGACAATATCTCAAGAAAACTGAATTTTTAAAAAATGCTGGCAGAGGTGTGGATCCTGTTGGATGGACTGGTACACACCTACAATGCCTACAATGCTTGCCTCGCCCCACCCCAAATATTATTAGGATCGAGGGCCACCTCCCTCCCCCTTCATTGCAACACTAAGTTGACTTGATTCTTTGCCTTCTTCCTCCCTCATCCCTGTAGCACACCAAGGAGGGAAGTTCAGGTGAAGGGAAGAGATATTCAACCACTGGGCAAATAATCTCTAGTTAATTCTTTGGCTCTTATAAAGAAAAACCAGGAGGTTCCCAAAGATAGTTTTTTCCCTCATTTTCTATACACTTGACTGATGGAAATACATTCAAGGCTGGGACTACCAGAGGTGTCCATGATTCCTTGGAACAAAGACTACCCTGAAGGTGAAGGGAGCAGGAAGGGAGAGATGGGAGGGGTCAGTGGATGAGAGTCACACCCAGGCAGCCACTAGAGCTTTGGATGAAGCTGGGTTGCTGAACTGAGGCAAGGCTGGGTGTGTCCTCTTTAGTTCTCTTTACTTATGCTATGCAAGAATCAGAGATAATGTTCCATACTCTAGAGCTGATGGAAGTTACTTCTGAGTCAAAGAAGTGGATATTTAGAGGTCAAAATATCAGATCAGCTTGGTGCCTAACAAAATGGACAAGGGTTAATCTGTTAGAATGAGGGGAAGCATGATTGTGAGGTTACACCAACAGGTGCCAACTCAGGTGTGACCTTCTCTGACCAGCTTCAGATTCTACTCAGCTCTCCCAGGGATATGGGTGCATGCTTTAGGAAACAGGCCAACCATTCACCTGAACTCGTCAATTACAGCATCCATGCTTGCATCAGTCCTCCTTGAATCTTGAATTAGGGGATCATATACCTATTACTGTCCAAAACCTGCATAAGATCACAATGTGCTAGTGACAGAAATGGCACCAGAATCCAAAGTCTTATTCTACACAATCCAATATTCTGATGACTTCACCATATTTGTCCCATATCCCACATTAGTTATTCTCATCCCTTCCAAAATTCCTTCAGTAAGAAGGAAGAAGAGAATTGTTCAAAACACTCTGGAATCTTAGGAAGACTGAATCACAGAACATTTGCAAGATTTTCAGCAGAATTAGATTTGCTATTGATTTGAAATCTAATTTTTATATCAATCAATTTGAAAATAAATTCATTTCAGTAGAAACAGATTTGAAATCTCATTGTTCCCCAAGGGGAAATAATTGGTATTTACATTTATTTACAAGAATGGAAATAATCTATGATAGGATAACTTGAGAAAAGAAAACACATTCTTCCTGGTATCTTTGAAAGACCCCAAAGACAGAATAAAGGCCTGAAATCTGGAAAATTCTTTGCAAATTAAACAATTACCTATTTGTTCTATGAAATATAATCTTAAATGCAGCTTCTTTGTACTTTTGGACCTTGCTCTTTCTCTTCACAGCTTACTTTATGTTATACTCAACCAATCTGTGTATCACTTGGAGAAAAGTAGTGAAGGACACAGATTATGTAACCTTCCCCAAATTTTAATTATTATAAGACTCCCCTTATAACCAACAACTGTCACTATATGGCAAAAAGCATTAAAGAGAAATGTTTATCAATGTTATATATGTATTTTAGCCTTCTTATCTAAAGGCTAAATATTTTTAATAAAATCTTGCTTGTTTATGGATCTTAGAATACAGGATACTAGAATTTTACTCTTTCTAAACTAGTCAAAGAAAGACAACATTTTTTAAGCAATGAAAAGTAAAAACCAAAGACTTAAAACACAATGTGTATATCAATTTGCTAATGGTTCTTCCTACATTTTTATGTCTAATCATCTTTCCAAGTAGGAGGCAATAACAGCAGTGTCACTACCAAATGATTTGAACCTCCCAAATTATTCTTCTCACCCTCACTTTTCTCATACTCTAAATATTTGAAGCACAACCATCTTTCTGAACTGTTTCTGACCCAGAAATCTTGTATCAAAAACTAATTAATAAGGCACATTGTGTAGATCTGGGGTCAGAAAAGGTTTTAGTGTTCCTTCTTATTGGGTTAAATTGCGTCCCCCAGAAGACTGAAATCATAACAACCTGTGAATGTGACCTTATTTGGAAATAGAGTCTATAGAATTAATCAAGATAAGATGAGGATACAGTGGAATAGGGTGGGCCCTAATCTAATATAACTGTTGTCCTTCATAGAGGAGAAGAGAGAAAGATACACAGAGAAGAGACCTTCATATGAGGACAGAGAAAACAGATTTAAGGGATGCAGTTGCAAGCCAAGGAATGCCAGATTGCTGTAAAACCACCAGAAGCTAGGAATAGCTAAAGAAGGATTCTCATCTGCAGGTTTCAGACAGAGACCATCTTGATATCAGACGTTTAGACTCCAACACTGAGACAATAAATTTCTGCTGTTTTAAGCCACTCAGTACATTGCTACCACAACCCAAGGAAACTAATACCCTATGGAAGCTCCTACTAATTCCCAGATTCTCAGGGATCATCCATAATTTCTTTCTAGGTAACATGTAGTTCAAATAGTACTGTTAAATGGGATTGTAAGACTGAAGAAGGCATTCATATTTTAATGCCCGCAGAACATTTGTTTTCTGCCTTTAAGAGTGAATAAATCCCCAAGAACTTAACCTCTGCCAAGGCAGCAGGACCATTTGCTCTGTTCCCACACCAGCCTTCCTAGCTTTATGAGATAGGAGAACTGGGAATAACTGGCAAAAGCAATGAGCGTTTCTCAGGACAGCTCTTTGAAACAAATTATTGGTTCTATAAATTTATAACACTCATGATAAAATTTTAAAGTTTATACAACCCTGGGTCCACCACTCCTCCAGAGTTTAGGCTAACACAAAGGCTGAATCAAACTTTATTTGGATATTCACTCATGAGAACATTCACTGGTTCAAAAAATTTTTTAAAACTCTATTGCTGTATATTCCACCCCACCCACCCCCAAATAATCTGGCCAAAACATTTTGTTTAGATATTTTCTGTAGCGTTCATTCATTTGTTTTGTGGAGTAGAGATGTGGGGGCTGGAGTGAAGGGAAAGGAAGGGGGGGTGGGACAGACATGGAATGACCTTTCTAGATTGTCCATAGAGTAGCAATGGGTGAAGTGGCATCATAGAAATATGCCCACCATGCTGTGCAAGTGTTATCTATGTCCTGATGCAAGAATATCTGGGCAAAAAAGACCTTACAGCAGCATTCTCCAAGTATGGTCTATGGCGTTCTCAAAGGGGCCCCTGAGGGTCTTCCAGGTGGTGTGCAAGATCCAAACTATTTTCATAATAATTCTAAAACATTATTTGCCTTTTTTATTCTGTTGATATTTTCAGTAATGATGCAAAATCAATCATGGGTAAAACTGCTGGGGCCTTAGCACAATTCAAGGCAGTGGCACCAAACTGTTCCAGCAGTTATTGCATTCTTCATGGCCACTAACTTGCAGGAAAGAAAAAGAGGGAAAAAAAAGTCAATTTTATTGAAGGATGTCCTTGTTGAAGCTGTAAAGATTATTAATTTTATTTAAATATTAACCCTTGATTACCTATCTTTTTAATACTCTGTGACAAAATGAGAAGCTTGTGTGAAACACTTCTGCTGCATACGAAAGCAGTCATTATTTCAGGAAAAAGCACTTGTGAAGTTGTTTGAGTTGTGAGATAAACTAGCCACTTTTTCATTGAACAAGATTTTTACTTGGAAGAATGACTGGTACACTATGGCTATTCAGACTTGGGTAGTTGGCAAACAGTTTCTCAAAAATGAAGTAGTGAATCTGTCACTTAGAAGAAAACAACTGACAGCTTTTAGGCACAAAAACCAAATTCTGAAAACGTGTATCTTCCATCCATACCTTGACAGTTTTCCAATACTTATAGGCTTTTCTGAAGAGATCAGTATGATACTAATCAATGTAATTTTTTTTTACATGATATAATGAAATCTCTCAACATTTGGAAGACCTACATAACTCAACCAATATTTTTCATAGCTTATGCATGATGATATAAAATGAGAAATGAATAAAGACTCCTTTCAGAGTATAAGAAAGACCATTTGATTTTAACGCAACAGTGTGAAAAGTTCAATTATGTGGTTTCAGATATTGCATTGCAATTACTCTTTAAGGAACTGCCATTTATAGAGTTTAGATATGGCATCAAAAAAGAATACCCACAAATTATCTGAAAAGAGCCCTACTTTTCCAACTGCATATCTAGGTAAAAATGTATTTTCTTCATATACTGCATCCAAGGAAATATATCACAACAGATTAAATTTAGAGGCAGATCGTAGAATCTGAATGTCTTCTATTAAGGCAGACATTGAAGAGGTTTACAAAGATGTTAAAAAAGTCACTTTTCTCACTATTTTTAAGAAATTATATATTTTATAAAAAGTGTATTATTTATGCTAATAAATATTTTGTTGTTATTTTAAATCAATTAATACCTAATTTAAATTTCTAATATGGTAAGTATCAGTGTATATAGCCCACATCAATAAAAGCTCTATGAAGTCTTGAAATTTTTTTAAGCGTGTAAAGGGGTCTTGAGACCAAAAATGTTTAAGAACTTCTGCCTTAATTCACATCAATGTGCTCAATCTACCAATATAAAATTCAGCAATACAACAGGCTTCCTGAGGCAAGGGCCAAGGCATTTACTAATCTGAGAAAAACTATCAAATGTCCCTTGTCTTCAGAAAAAAGTTACTAACAGTCTTGCTCATATAGCTTGAAATAAATTATGCTTCTAAACTAGTAAACTCAGTATGTTTTATTCTGTAAAGCAATGATTTCCGTCAAGATAGCAGTCATGATTTTCAGCCATGTAATATTTCTGATAACAATATTCAATTAGCTCATCCATTTTATGTCCAGTGTGTTAATTTTATGTTAAAAGAAATCCAATAGTGCTCAATTACATTTGAATCCAAATTAAATTAGCATTACATGAATTTAATGGGTATCTTAATTCGACTGTGCTATTAAGAGGATTTTATACAAATTAAATTCCACCTCTGCATGGTTCAATCTGCTTTGTGTTAAACACAGAATGAAAATTCTTTAAAATATAGGGAGCATAAGAATATTTTATATGGCAAACAGAGAAGGAAAATGATGATGAAATTAAACTAGCACAACTTAAGCAAGGGTTCACTTTAGCCAAAAATTACTTACTGTTTCTACACCCTTTCTAGTAGTACTAGAACTTTCTATTCCCCTAAAATATTAGAACCTGTATTTTGAAAAATCAAACAACGTCAGCACAGTGCTCTGAGATTCTTTTAACCTGCTCAAAATCATGAATTACCAAACCGAGGCTTGTTTGTTTTTTCCCCCTGAATGATTCAAATTTGCCAATTCTGAGTAAACTTTTAATTTTATTAAATAGAACTGACATACAATCAAATCACAACATACTTCAGTATAACAACAAAATTTTCCTATGCTTTTCTCTATGAGTGATTTTATCATAGTTTTATTAGTTTTCACAATGGGTAGCAGTCACTGAGTAATTACCATACGTATAGCAATTTGCTAGTCACTTTTTGCAAATTATCTCCAATCCTAGCTGCATTTCTGTAAAGTAGGCATTATTATCCTGAATTCACAACTGGGGAAAATGAAGCTCAGAGATGTTAACGAAATTGCTCGAAGTCACACAGATGGTGACAGAATCTGTTGATTTCCAAGTCTGATTCTTTCCACATGCTACTCCATGAGGGTCTTTGTGAGGTAGCACAGTGTTAAACTTCTGCAGCCACTGTGCCTGGGTTCAAATCATGGCTCCACTACTCTGTGGCCATGTGTATTGAGGAAAGGAAATCCTCTGCCTCAATCAAGTTATGATAGGGTAATAGGGAAGGACAAATAAACTAAAGAAAATATTCCCAGGCTAGGGACTGGAGTGGAAAGGATGGGACTAGGGGTCAGACCTCTCTGAACATAATATGTTTATGTTGTTTTAACTTTTGAACTATAAAAAGGTTTTGCATATTTGAAAAACAAAATCATAAAAAGAAAAAAAAATAGTATACCCTAAACTTTAACAGAGGCAGAAACAAATGAACTTAATGGATAATAAATCACTCAGATCAAGAATTATTTCAATTAACTTATATACATATAAATATATATATATATATATTCTGAATCAACACTATTTTAAAAGTTTATTAAAGTGAAAGATTATTTTTCAACACAAAACTTTATATTTAAACTTTTAAAACCCTCACAACTTAAACATGTCATAATTATATAGTCCCTTCCCTGAAAAACTGAATCATTAAAACTCTTCAAGTTCAGCTAATTAATAAATCACAAGTTGAACACATTCAATTTACAAAAAATGAAATGGGGGTTTAGGGAGAGGGTGATGGTTTGGGGAAGGTGGCTTGCCCTTTACACCATGTATAATACTGCATTAAGATTTATGTCAAGCATGACTTTTTTATTTCTTGAAACTATCTTCTAAAGTATGACACAGAAAATGCTACTTTAAATATGGAATGAATCATAAATCCATTTGATGATAAAGGAAGAAAATCAGGATGCGTAATGAGAGACAACTACACTAAATTCTGCCATGCACTAAATTTAATCTGACAAATATGTACACTTCCAATAACAGTTTTTCCAAGCTTACAGGAGAAAGATATCATAAAACTGCAATCAATAGGAACAGTCCAACCTCTTTTTTGCAGAAGTTTCAAAAGCTGTGATGGCATAATTGTTCCTTTCTATAAACAGTGTGCAGTCTTGAATACTACATCCATACATCGTGGACTTTCTTGAAATAAAATATTTTTGTTTTAATTTGTCACAAATCAGAAACAAAATCACCTTTTCCAAGACCATGTTCTGACCTGGGTTTTAGGAATCAAGGTTTGCCCAAGAAAGTAAGAAATTCTGTAAGCGGTAAAGCTTCAAAGATCTAGAAGCCCTTTGCATATCCTCACTACTTTGATAACCAGGTTATTTTGTTTTAGACCTACAGACCTACACTATGCCCCATAAATGTAAACTTTTAATAGGACTCAGACCTAATTTACTGATTGCTTCTATCTAGTTGGTCACTTGTTTGATCCATGTTTTCATCTTGGTTTCAACCAAGTCTTATTTCACTGTTGTTTTATTATGTTTCCATCAGTTTGAAAGTGGTCATAAAGAAGGTAATGCTCCCAGTCCTCTTTGGAAGTCTCCATTACAGAGCAACAAGCGACAACAGACTCATCACTGACTCCATTCCCCAGGCTTCCCCAGTTCATATTCAAATCCTTTGGCAAAGAATGCCATTTGATGACAGGTCTGGCCTGGGAAGGTGACAATGGACCTGTCCACTGACTACACCTCTGACAGTCTTGATGACCAATGCAAGCAAGACCTAAGGGACAATAGGCATAACGCAATAGACATAAAGGTTCTTCTTATGTCTAAGCATGCCTACTGAGGTCATCAAGGCTCACCTTCGACATGCACATTAAATCACTAAGGGCCTCAAGGGAGTTCCTATGAGAATGAACCCAGTTCTCACTTGCCTGGTCACCAACCGGACTCGCCAAACCATTATAAATGTAAAAGAATTCTTAAGATACAAAAGCATCCCCTTTAACTCAGAAATGAGTAAGAAAACACGTACAATATATAAATGAAAAGCAATAAATTCTAATCAATGTTACAGAAGGATTTTGTTAAGTGCAACACCAATAAGCTCAAACTAACTTTATTAGAAACTTAATATTTAGGGCAGGCTAGCTGACAGTCCAAAAATTTTCCATTTAAGTGCTTACTTACATTCTATTTAAACATTTCTAGAGCAAGTATGTTCACTATAAGGGACAAAAAGCCGACACTATATCTGGACCTAACTCTATGAAAATGGGTACAAAATCATACTCTTAACCCTTTTTCCAAGGAAATATGTTTAAACGGCTTTACCATGTAGAGCTATGGCTTCCTGGAAGGGCTGCACATCAGCCTCTACAGATGAGCTAGTTTCTGTTTAGATAGCTCAGTTAGGATACACTGGTCAGTCTTGGGGGAGCACTAGAATTTCGAGGTGGAGGAACTTTTCCACACAGGAAGCTGATCAAATCTTCTGTACCTACAGTTCTGCATTTTTTTAACCCAAGCCAACACATCCTTATTGCATCACTGATAGCCAATCTGAATTCCAATATCAAAACTTCACTGATGAGTATCCATGCTTTCTTTGTGGAGACTGGTGACAGTGGTGGCTGCATTTTGGAAGGGGAGGGGTTGGAACCCCCCCTCCCTTAGGGCAAAGGGTGGAGCCTTGAGCACACAGCGTGACCAAAACACAGACATTGAAGGTCTTGGAGCCTAATCATTATTGGTAATCAACTTTCTGAAGAATCAGCTGAGGCTTCTTTGTAACCCAAATCTAGTGAGGTGCTGCTGAGCTATGTAAGGCCTTCTCTTCCTCTTGTTTGCACAGATCGTTGACTTCTATTTCAGCAGCCTTGCCACCGTTACCACCCATCCTCCTCAGGCTGGACCCCTGCAAATTCCACCCCGTGGCTCCACACTGTCCAGGGACGACCCCCGCCCCAGGTCCCGCCAGATGGTGCCAAGACAGGGTGACCACCGCCACTCATCTCACCTGCCAGAACCCTCCTAAGGCCCCAACATGGCGCTGAGACCTCCACGCAGCCTGGCCTGCACCTCCAAGCCCACCCCCAAGATGCTCAAATAACTTTTGAAAGCAGTATTACTCTTTTATTTTTTTAGTGGAATGTCTTTTTAAACAGATCCACAAAATATATCTGCAAGGAAATAGTTATATCTAAATTTTCACTCAGTAAATTTGATAGTTATTAAACTGTGGTGTAATTGGGTCCTATTAGATAGATGGATGAGTTCATAGAGAGACAGTAAATTGTAACCCATCAATATAAATTAAAATCACAAAAAAAAGTTAAGAGCCAGGATTTTCAGTGTAATAGAAAGAAAAGCAAATGTGAAATAATAGTAAAGAAAAACGAAATCCATAATATTAAATTTCTAATGGAAATATCAATGCAAACTTTTTTTCAGTTACATCTTCTGGCTTAGTCCACCGAAAAGGCCCAGAAGCAGTGATGCTCCAGTAACAATAAACACACATGGCACGAAGATTTTCTTCTCTAAATACCATTTTCCTTAGAAAATAACCAGGGTTCTTTGGTGAAATGGCTGACTCCAGATACAGGGTTTGGAAAGTACTGGGGGATTCTTGCACAAGGACTTGCTCATATATCTACTGGAGCCATTTCAAAAATGGATAAAGGACCTAGCTGGAAGTGGCATCTATTGTCAAATTTGGGATAAATTTAACAGCAAAATAATCATGACTATATGTAATTTTAACCCATTAATAGAAATTAAAACCCATGAGTCCATAGTAATACTCAAACAAAAGGAAAAAAAGGAAACAGAGAGAAAGAATAACAAAAATGACAACAAAAGGAAGCACCCCCTTTTTTTACAGAAAATTCCAACCAATAAATACAGAAAGAAAAATATATTTATAAAATTATCAGTTTGCAAACCCTTAATATTATAATTGATTAAGAAAAGAATCACTACTGAATGCTAAAACCATTAAGTGACTAGTGGTTGGAGAACAGAGTATTATAGTCACACAGATTTCTTACTAATGACAAAGTGAAAAGTTACCATATTAGCCAAATGATTAAATTTAGAATTTCCAAGAGAGGACAACCCTCTCTGTCTTTCTTAACCTGACCACATTTGGTCCTTGGAAAACATAAACTTTGTCCTGATAAACTGTGGACACTCCGGCCCTTTTCCTTGCTGCTAGTCTTTGTTCTGCACCAGAACAACTAGCCAGCCAAAATCTCAAGCTCTTCCATCTCTTCAGCACCCAGTAGACAATCGTGCACCAGCACTCCAGCACTCTGGGACATAAACAGGCCCACAGAAGACCCTTTCTTTAGACTTGGAATTAGGAGAAAGTTCATCCCACTCCTCCTCCACAGTGGGGAGAGACAGGGAAGTGGGAGATGCACACAATATTCTGATAAATCTTTCTACAGCCAAAACTCTGGGCCTCTCCATTCTCTTTCACAGGACCAAGGTGGGTGATCAGCTAGGGGCTTTAAAATTGGCGCCTGGACATCTGACTGGCAAGCCTCACTTTGGCGGTCTGTCACCACATGCTTCATGCTGGAATGCAGGTTTGGATGGCAATATTCTTACGGGGTTTAAACCCAAACTGAGACAGGAAGAATCCTAACAATACCTTTTTTAGAGTAATATATCCATCCTCTCATTTAATTTTTTTCTTTTTTTAAAGCAATTTTATTGAGATATATTCACACACTATATAATCCATCCAAAGTATACAATCAGTGGCTCACAGGGTCATCATATAGTTGTGCATTCAATGCCACAATCAATTTTAGAACATTTCATTACTCCAAAATAAAGGAAAAAATAAAAATAAAAAAGAACACCCAAAACATCCCATGCCCCTTATCCCCCCTCCCCATTATTTATTATTTATGTATTTTTAACTCTTTATTTTATTACTCATCTGTTCATATACTGGATAAAGGGAGTGATAGTCACAAGGTTTTCACAATCACACGGTCATACAATAAAAGCTATATAGTCTAACAATCATCATCAAGAATCAAGGCTACAGGATTACAGTTCAAAAAATATGGAACCCTTCACACATTTGCATGTCATCCTTGCACAGGGACCATCCTAATCTTCTCTGTATCATTTCAAATTTAGTATATGTGTTTCCAAAGCAAGTACCTCTCATTTAATTTTAAATAATCGTTTCATACACTGACCTTCCCAAGTCAGACCCTGCTTGCCCAGCGACTTTAGAATTATTGTAGGTTTAATTAGTTTTAGCCTGAGTGAGACAGAACTAAAAACAAAACAAAACAAAACAGACAAATAAAGAAAAAAAACACCCAATTCATACAGAGAGAAAACAGATTTGTGTTTACCAAGGGCAGCGGGGGAGGGGGAGAGGGCAGAATGAGAACTGACAGGATTTCTTTTGAGGAAATGAAAATGTTTTAGACCTAGATAGTGGTGACAGTTGCACAACATTTTGAATGTACTAAATGCCCCTGAATTGTACATTGTAAGATGGTTAAAATTTTAAAATTTAAGTAATTTTATTTTCCCACAGTAAGAACAGAAAATTGTAAAAACCCTAAATCAGTAGCTCCAGTTGTTTTTCTGAGGCTTTCAAAAAGCCTGCAATAAATGCTTAAGAAGTTGCCAGTAAGTTTTGTGATAGTACACTTTATTATTTTAGCCAAATTAGAATAATTTTTATTTTTAAAAAATTTAATAAAATATTTTTAAATTTTAGAACCCAATTATAAATTATAGAGACTCAAAGAGGGGGGTAAAAAAATCTCAGGGAGAACTATTGCTTAAGTGTTTATTTAAAATTCCAAATTTTATTATTATGCATATATTTATGTTCATATGAATAAGTGTATATATATATATGATTTGTAGCATTTTTTCACATAGTGTATATCAAATATCTATTTAACATCTGTTTAATTAGCTAAGGACACATCCATGTCATTTTTCATGACTATATCATAGTCTTTTGAAAGGATATCCCAAAGTGTATTTATTGATGGCCACTTAGGTTTTATTCAGATTTTGAAAATTATAAAAAATATTATAATGTACATCCTTGTCTAAACACCTTTGTATACTTGACTGTTTCTTTACATTAATTCCTGGAAATGCTGGTTCAACAGGTATGCACATTTTAAGAACTTCTGTCCCTTTTGTCCAACCTTCTTTTCAGAAGGCCATTATCAATTGATAGCACCCTGCAGCGTAAAAGCCTCATTGCCTCACTACCGCTGCCCATCATTATTCTTTTATCTTTGCCAACTTAACAAGATCTTCTTCTCCACAATACTATGTGCTAATTTATTTTATTATTAATAGAGTTGAACTATTTTCAAGCATTGTTACCCATTTTTATTTCCCTATGAATTTCCAATTCATGACCCAAGAACATTTTCTTATTGAGTAGTAAGAGTACTTTGTATCTTAAGGAACTTTGTTAGAGCTATTTTCTAAAATATATAATAAACATCTTTTCAAATATGTTATCACTTTGATTTTGAATGATCTAAAAGTTTTTCTGTGCTTGGTCAGGCTCTATCGACAATGTGTTAGGTAATTCAGTCGAGGCAGAGACAGCCAACAATCAATCTAACCTAGAGGCAAGGAGGAATAGAGGAATTTTTAGGAAGAAAAAAAAAAGATAACTTTAGCAATCTACTACTCAACAGCTTTCATTTTATAAATGAGGATATGAAGATTCAGGATTGTTCGGTTCTCAGATTACGTAGTTCGTCGATGGCAGAGCTGGGACTTGAACCAGGACTTGTAATACTTGCAGAAGTAAATCTTCTTTCCACTAGCCAGTTTTTCCAAACTTTGACTGTACATGCTAAACACCTGAGAAGCTATTTAAAATAACCCAAGGGAGGAGCACCGCATGGGCTACCATCTGTCCATATACCTGGAGGGTTAGCCAAAGGCAGCCCTTTACCCATCTCCCAACACATTTCAACAGCACTACTCTACTCTGCCTAACCTTTCGCCTGCAGCAGATGGCTGACAAGGCCATGCACAGATTATGTTGAGGAAGGGGAACTTCAGTTGGATTGGAGAGTTGAAGATGAGAGTTGGGCTGTCAGTAAGAATGTGGAAGTCATTAAAAGCCAGGTTAATGATTAAGGTTGGCAAACGACTTCACGAATGAAAAATCCCAGCTAATTATCTATGCTGACTTGTTCATTCTCACTTGGTCTTCTATTTCCTAATGAAGCTGGTAAAAATTTTAAATGAAACAATATTCTAACAAAATGATGGGTCAATTAGACATGTGTCATGCCCCAAGTGACTAGGGTCTTACACATTTAAATCTCAGCAGGGAATTGTCTTTGGTGAAAATCACTTCCTGCATAATATGAATGTCTAGTTCGAAAGAAAGCTTCTTTTTTTCTGGTTTATAAGGAAATTAACCCAGCAGGAATTAAATTCCTGAAGCATAAAACATCCAAAAACCTCAATCTGAATATTTAGAAAAATCAGCCCTGCCACATCTCAAATCTTAGTTAATTACTTAACATAGTTCAAGAGCCAATAAAAGAAAATCTACCTCACCTGTCACAGGCTAACATAATAATTACTCCAACCCCCAACAATGATAGCACATGACTAACGAGTTTCAAAAGTGAGTCCCACCCACCTAAGCTTTCAAAAGGCCTCTCTTCACTAGTTATCTGCAAAACTCAAGCTCCAACCAAGTACATCTACATCTAGGGAACCACAGAAAATGCCTCATTCAATGCAACCCTGAAACTATAGAGAAATTAACTCTCTGAAGTCATCATGTCCACATCTTTGGGCAGGGATCCCCCATCACAGCTCTGTCAGTGGTTCCCCATGTCATCCCCGCCATATCAGTCCTGCACCCTAACAGCCAAATATTTGCACAAATGCTGAGTTCTTACATTAGGACACCACCTAGGTGACGGTGATGGATCAGTGTCTAATCTCTATTGGATCCCAAAACACTCCAACCTTTGTACCCAGTGTCATTTGGCACCTCCTAGGTTCAATCCAGTTAGCCCCACTGACTCATATTTTCTTCTGACTACGCTCTTACTTCCATCCCCAACAAACCCCAGGCTTTGCCCTCAATTCTCTTTTTCTTTTATTGTACAATTGTTGTGTAAGGTCACAGAGCTTCCTTGGGGCTCTGCTATGGCTTATTTTAGCAGCATGTTTGGCAGGTTTAATTTAATCCTAAAGGACATCTAGATCTTCAAGAAAATTAGTCTTCTCTGGTTTGGGCTGCTTTAGCAAGGTAGCACACATATGATCTTCAAGAGGAGAGAATGATTAAAACGGCATTTCCTATAGAGCAGGGAACAATTACACGGGAAATGTATCTTGAGAAAAGATTCATCTAGCCTTGGAGGACAACTTCAGGGCAAATACTTTAGACATTACTGGATTTCATCTATTCTCTGGACAGCTGGTTCAAAACAATATTTAATGTTTTTGCTTTCTCTGCATCCTAATTGGCAAATAATTTATATAATCGGTGAGTAAGACCTGCTACAGTATTATGTATGCAGATAACCAAAAATACTACTGACTACTGCTGCCACAGCTGAAAATAATGCTTAGATTATTTTTAAAAGCATCATATGCTCATTGCAAAATTATTTTAACAGCAAAAATTTGGAATCTGCCTAAATGTTCTACAATGGTGCAACAGCTAATTAAATTAAGGTTCATACACTAGATGGAATAGTGTGCAGCCAATAAAATGATAATAGGAAGAATATAGAGCAACATGGAAAATATGTATGATAGAATGCCAAATAAAAGTGCAGAATGGCAAGTAATAGGCAATCTTGATGTCATCAAACCTCAAAAAGGTAGAAGAAAATTGCGGCTATTTTTCTTAAATTTACAAACTTTTCCTGATATTACTTGAGACTCAATGTACTTTTTCTCTATGCAAGATAGTCTGAGCACTTTCTGGGAAGTTTTTATATTGCTCCTCTGCCTTGGACTCTGTGCAGGCCAATTCCTTCCATTCCCACAGTAGGCCTGTATTCTGGTTTGCTAATGCTGCCCTTATGCAAAACACCAGAAAGGGATTGGCTTTTATAAAAGGGATTTATTCAGTTACAGATTTACAGTTCTAAGGCCATAAAAGTGTCCAAGCTACATAAACAAGAGGACACCATCACTGAAAAAAGGCCAGTGGCGTATGGAACACCTCTGTCAGCTGAGAAGCACATGACTGGCATTTGCTGGTTCTTTGCTCCCAGACTGCATTTCAAAATGGCTTTCTCCAAAATGTCTGTGGGCTTCTGTCTCTCTTAGCTTCTCTCAGCAATCTTCTTGGTTCTCCTGGGGTATTTCTCTCTAAGCATCAGGGGGTCCTTTCTTAGATTCTCCAGGGCAAACTCTGGGCTTCATATCTTAGCTTAGCATCTCCAAACATCCTTCTGTCTGCATCTCCCAGCATCTCCAAGCATCTGAGTCTGTGTCAGCTCTTAGCTTCTCCAAGAGGCAAACTCTGGATTACATATCTTAGCTTCTCTCCAAAGTGTCTCTCTCTGCTTCTCTAAAGTTCCTTCTGTCCATGAGCTATCTTAAAGGACTCCAGTGATCTAATTAAGACCCACCCTGAATGGGCGGGGTCCACACCTCCATGGAAATGATCTAATCAAAGGTCTCAGCCACAGTTGGGTGAGTCACATCTCCATGGAAACACTCAAACAAAAGGTTCCACCCTAATCAAGAAACTAGTAAGTCTGCCCCACAAGACTGCATTAAAGAACATGGCTTTGGGTGGGTGGGGGAGTGGGACATAATAGATGCAAATGAGCACAGGCTGGGTCTAGGTGGGTAAACCAGAAATCTTTTCCTGAAACTACAAATTTCAAAGAACTATGAATTCAGCAAATGTACCAAGAGTTCCCCAGTCAGAGAAGGCAGCACAAATAATACATACCCTGTCTCAAACACCAGTTGATATTCTATTCAAAGTTGTTTTGAATATACTTTGTAGATTCGACTTAAGAGCTATGCATATAGTTTACATAATTATAAAATATAGTTAAAATTTCAAAAGAAATTCTTAAATTTTCAAAGGAAAAGGAAAGAAAAATAATCCCAACTATATATCCGGTTGCTGTCATTACTACACAGAGAGAAACTAATCCAAATGATTACAAACACAGTATTTTCACTCTACATCACTAATGAGTTACACCCCAAGGGCAAAATGAACCTCAAAAAAACTATATACTATTTTTGGTAATCAAGTTGCTGGTGGTAGTTTTATAATACATGAGGGTTAAAGTAAATGAGTAATAACATCTCTATTGTTGAAAACCAGGATTTTTGACATGGGAGTAAGAAAATGAAGGACCTGTGAAGTTAAATTAAAATTCTATAGTCCCGAATTTGAATTGAAGTCAACAATATTAATTCATAATGTATTTTGCTTTTGAAAAATCTCCTTAGCTCTGTCAAGGAAAAGACCTAATGTGGCCTGCCAAACTCTTCCACAGCTCCAGAATTTTGACCTTTTGGCCCTTCCCTGGAATGGCTTCCCACAGTTCTCTATTTAGTGAACTTCTACTCATCCTTAATGATCTAGCTAAAATCACCCCTTCTTGGTGAAGATTTCTCTCACCCCAAGATAGAGCTAGCCATTCCCTTTTCAATGTTTCCATAGTTCTGTGAATACTTTTCTATCAGTAATAATAACTACAATTAATAGAATATTCATTCAGTGCCAGTTTCAAGTTCTTTATCTATATTAACCTAATTTAGTCATCCTAACTTTCCTGTGAGTTAGTTACCACTACAATCCTGACAGCTGAGGAAACTGAAGCTGTTTCTTGCTGGATTGGCTGAATTTTGTCTTTTTGTTTAAAATACTTTATGGTGCAAGGCTTACAGTATTTGCTCAGTAATTATGTTTTGGATTGGATTGTTTGGGAAAATTTAATTGCTAATTTGAATAACTTAGATTTAAAGCAAAGCTATTTATCAACAGCAATTTTAAGATAATGCAACAAAAAGTACGGAATTAACTCTTGTGATTTACAGTCATCAATTTGATTAAATGTATGCTTTGCTTAACTTTTCTAAAAAGAAAACAAAAGTAATCAGTCAAGCCATTGAACTATACACTATTTGAACTAGATGCTTGCTCATTTTTGCTGCTGTGAGTCTTTTTACACAAGATAAAAAAAAAATTGCTGCCACTTATTGGTCGAATAAGCTCATGAAAGATTTTGAGCAGTCTTGGTGTTCCTCAAAATTTCAATTGAAAATCAGTTTATATAAATCCCTCAAATTGCATTGAACTAGTAGTGCATCTTGGTTGACCTCAAAATACAATTTGAACAAATAATGTATTTTCTGCTTTCACCCATTTTATTTTTAGAATGTACTTGTCTTTTAAAATGAACTATGGCACTGAGGCAATTGTATCTTTTTGGAGAATGTTTTCACATGCATAAAACATTGGGTAATTCTGTAAGTACATTTATGGGTAGATTTTCCATTTGTGATAGTGTGCCTACAATTATGTCTATCTTTCTTTTATCACAAATATATGATGCACATTATTTTTACAGTGCATTTTAATATCCAATGCATATTTTCTGTGCTGCTTTAAATGTCAGTTTACCATCAGCCTAGTTCAGCAAAATTCTCCTTTACCCTGAGAAATGGAAGGGATTTTGATTCCTACTGCCTCCCATACAATACCTCCATTCCATTTTAGTCTTACATTCTGAATGCTTTTTATTTACAACATGCTACTTTCTTCATTCTAAACTTTTTGTCATTCTGTCACAGCCAAATTGTCAATCATTACTGTAAAACCATCCATGTGTAGGCTCATTTGGTTCTATATGGCACCTAGTTGAATCCAATTGGTTAAGACAAAATAAAAAGTTAATTCACATATGGTGGGACAAGCAGATGCCAGGACCAGAATCTTTCTGTCCCTACCATTTGACCCTTATTTCTCTAATGGCATCCTTCTCATGCAGCCTCTCTCTTTTTGGTAGCAAGATGGCAATTGGAAATCACTGGACTTCTATCTTTAGAACAAAGAACCCTAGGAGAAAGAGGACCTTTCTATCCCAATATGCATCCTTGTCCAATTACACCTGCTTGAACCAATTATGGTAATCAGAGAGATGGATTTTGCTGATTGGCTAGGCCTAGGAAACATGCCCAACTCTTGAGATGTTGTAAAGAGGTCAGTCCTACCTGACAGACATACAATGAGAGTGGTGGTGGGATTTTTCCAAAAGAAAAATAGGAGACAACTGGAATGTACTACAAAAAGCATCTAAAGTAGATTGAGATCATTTGGGATAATGTCCAATTCAAAAATTTATGTGTAGTTTTAACTAGTCAATTAATTTAATTTGAACCCCAGTTTCCTTCTATGTAAAATAGGAAATGATAATAATGCCTACTTTGTGAATTTACAATGAGTAAGTATAAGCACAGTATACCGTATACCACATTGCTTAGTAAATAGTAGACACACAGCAAAAGCTAATTTTCTTCAACACCAAAGTCTGGTCCATCTCATTTAGGAAGGCATCCTCAACTATTCCTGTCATTTCATTTATACCACTGAAATCCCATTGGTACTAGAATCTATCATACAATTTAGCACTTACTTGCATACAGTCAACACAGCCTCAATATGCAGGATTGCAAATGCCTTGTCTCACCCACTAATCTTCAAGCTCTTTATGGGCTGAGGTCATTTCTTTCTGCCCCACCCCAGTACCCTGCCCAGGATTAATCACTCAGCATAGAGTGTGAGAGACACTCTGCATCCCTGAACTGAATACAATCAAACCCACACTTTGAGGGTACTGGATTACACATAAAGAAGCACGCACAAACAGAAGAGGTAATAAATATTACTATGGTTTATAGGAAAATAGGGCCAATAAAATAAAAGTCTTTGTACTTTCTTGGATGTCCTTTGAAGTGCTGAAGTTTTTTAATTTTGATGAAGTCCAATTTGTCTAATTTTTTCATTTTTGTTTGTGCTTTTATTGTAAACTATAAGAATCCATTGTTGAACAGAAGGCGCTGAAGATATTTCCTTATGTTTTCTTCTAAAAATTTAATAGCTTTAGCCCTTTTAGGTCACTGATCCATTTTGAGTCAATGTTTGTATACAGTATGAGATGAGGGTTCACTTTCATTCTTTTGCAGGAGAAATTCCAGTTTTCCAAGGACCATGATTCTTGTTTCATTTTTAACCCTATTTCCATTTGTTTCTTTTCAGTGAAGAGCTAAATCAGATGATGGTTGGGATTAGGTTCATATCTTTTGTTAGAACCCCACAGGTGTTCCTATCCACAGCTTAGCTCCATTTTTCTCAGGTCCTCAATAATCACCAAAAATTGAAAAAAAAAAAAAAAACACAGGTTCAATCACTGATACTCTCTTGGTAGAAATTTTAGACTCTCATTTTACCAGTTCCACAAGATTTGGGGAACATCATGTAGTTACTGCCAAAGGCAAGGCTTCCAGTATATATACAGATACACAGAGGAGGAAGACTGCAAGAATCATGCATAAAGCAGCAACATTCTGAATATTTGGTCAGCCGTGGTGAAGAGTCCATTATAGGAACAAAGGAGGTTTATACAATGGGGGTTGGGACAGTGACAGGAGACACTGAAGTTTTCAATGTGCCCATTACTCAGCCTACTACTCTCCTCTGAATATCTCTGAATATACCCTTTAAAACAAAGACAAAACAACATAGATTCTGTAGAACAAATTATTTTTATCTTGTTAGTTGGAAAGGGAGTTTCCAAGTAAGTCTTGGAATAAAGGTGGTAGGCACATACTGGGTTTTTGTAATAATCTATACTAATTTTTCCATCCCTAATTAAATAATAGACTATACAGTTTAACCTCAATTAAACCATCATTATGTCAGCCCATTACAATTAGTTAAATTAATATTCTGAATAGGAAAACTGATGGTTTCAAGTAAGGAGATAACTAACAGTCCATAAGCATCACTCTCACTGCCACCTCAACTTCGTTTCTCTCTACAGGTCAATTCAGAAAACTGTTCCACCTATTGTTGTTCCCTGAAAATGACATACCCACATCCACTTTTGCTTCTTTATTTTTCTTTCATTGAGTTTCTTCCTTACTTCTTGTGGTATCCGATTCTCTACTCTTCCTGCCAGGCAGGTCCCTCATCCTCCCATAAGCTCCTATAGATCCAGGAGATAAGCCATGCTCATTTGGCACACTACAAATTTGTTTTCCTTCCTGCGTATGAATGTTGCTTTCCCCACACTACATTGAAAAACCCTTGTGGAAAGAGAAAATACTTTCTTTCTCTTTGTACTCAAAAGACCTTGCACATAAATAAGTTAAGTCAATGAGTAGTCCATTTACAAACCATGCTTTCCTAACTATGTGCCAGGCACTGGGCTGAGCTCTGAGGAAGAAAAATGACAAAATATAATTTCTGCCATTGAAATGTCACAGCCTGATGGGAAGGATGAGCTTATCAACAACAAAGTTTAACATAATGTGATACTGTAGAAGGAGTTCCAATCTGAGCATACACTGAGATTTTAAAGGCCTTTTTAATTAATTAGTGAACAAACCTAATAGGATTCAATTTGTAGGGAGGGTTTGGCTTTGGCTAAGAGGAAAAGAGGATAGGCAAAGGTTAGATCAAAGAGGAAAAGTGAGTTGCATAGCCTTTTTATGGTATTAGTAGTAGGAGGAAATGTTAGGGGTTCTGGGAGTGCTGAGGATACTGGTGGTGATGGGGGTGATAGAGATATGTATAGAAAATGGCCCCCTGATGTCAAATCTGAGCCCCACAGAAAGAGCAAATGCAAAAAGAAACTGAATAAAGTGTATTCATGAGGGATTTAAAGGAATCATATCCTGATAAGTGTGTGGGAACAGATTCCTATCTGGCCCTCTTAGACCTGATGTGATAAAGTGAAGTTACTGTCAATTTGCTTTTTTTTTTCCTTTTTAATTTTTAATTTTTTTTTTTTTTTTTTTTTTGTAAGCTCAGGAGTAACATGGAAATCTTTTGAAGATCAATCTTATACTGGCATTTGGGGCAGTAGGTTCGAGTGGGAAGAGAGTAGATGGAATTCTTATTTTTAAGGATGAGGCAAAATTATTCAAATATTTTGATATTTGCAAAAATGTTGAGGACATTCTGATGTCTGTATTTTTCATCTGGAAATTATTTCATTTTTTTATATTCTTTAAAATATATTTGACTTTGTGTTAGATATTTCTGTGCTCAACACTAACTTGTAACAAAAAAAAAAACTACTTCTTCCTTTTTCTTAAAATTTGCCCCACCACATATGTAGAAAAACGTATCTTCTGCCATCTTTTCTATCATTATTCACCATAATCCATACCTTTCACCATTGTCATAAGGTTCTTATTTCATTCCTAACTACAACGTCAAAAGCATTCAGCCAGTTTTATTGACAATGACTAAATCCCTGCCAATATTCCACACAATCTCCTTCCTTTCTAATGTGCTGGTCCATTGCACCCTTTTAAAATCTTCTTATAATAAGAATCAATAATGCTTGATAACATGCAAACCTAAGCTCTTGAAGCCTGAATCTGTATATCAAGAGTGAAGTCAAAATTACAGCTTTTATCCATACTATTTAAAAAAAAAAAAGCCTGTCTTCCTTAATTTTGGTCTCACATACCCAAAGTGCGATTTTTGGCTTGAATTATCGGGGCATTTGATTCAATCTTCTACTATATGTTATATCAATTACACCAATCTGATCCTAAATTTACCTAACATCACAAAAACATTGAAAATTTTTGTCTTCCATGTAAGACTTCAGTCCACGTAGAACCAACTTATTGATTTGTTATTTTATTTCTTATTTTGTTTTGTTATGTTTTAATCCTCATCAGGGCTACTTAAGTAATAATATTGAAAGCATGCAAAACTTGAGGTCATACTCTGCCCACCATTCCCTTTTTTTTTTTTTTAATATATTATATGGAACAGTAGGAAGAAAAGTTTAGATTCAAGGATATCTGAGTTCAATTTCTGTCTCAGTCTTGTATTAGCTAGATGATGATCTATCGGAATTTATTTTCTAATCTATGTTAGTTTCTTCATCTGTAAAAGGAAAAATAAAATAGATGATATCTCTCACAGGATTTTAATGAAAGGAATTAATAACATGCCTAGCATGCCTAATATGTCTCTTGAAACAGTTGGTGCAAAATGAAGGATGCTTTATCTTTCTCATTATTAATATTTTAAGAGGTTATATCTGTGTGATAGGAACCACAACTTTTGTGAGCTCTGTGTTGCTACAAAAACTAAGAGAGAAATTTGTAGCTGAATATATAAGGTTACTTACTATATTGACATTACTATGTGTTTCCTGTTAAAAAAAAAATTTATCTTAGTGTAATTTGCAACACCTGTCAATCAATTCAGTCTCTTGCCAATTACATGGCAAATTTTTAAAAATTAAATTTAAAAAATTAAAAAAATTAAAATGTTACAACTAATCTGCTGATATTAATGTGATGCAAATCTTATTTTTATCAGAACCAACACTGTGAGTTTCTTGATAGCTATTTATTTAATAATTTTCCATCTTTCAGGACATTTTGACCCATCATTGAGACCTAGAGGAAGCAGAAGTTGTGCCCCATTTGGTGTTTAAATATACAGTCTACTCTTCACCCTATGTATTATTTGGCATGGTGAATAAATCTAGAAGATCTGCAGTGATTATCCAACTAGCTCAAAGCAGTTGATCAACTGATTTCACTAGTGATTTCATGTAGGCACTGCCTGGATGGATTTAATCAACTAATTCATAGGAAAGGAAGCCACACAATTATACTCTATACTTCTAATAAGGACAAGAGGGTGCACAATATACAGTCACATAATAATAATAATGAAAATAAATTTTATATCATCTTTAATGGAACAGCTAACATATTTACTTAAACATCTACTAAGTACTTGGGCCAAGTGCTCTGAAACACTGAAACAAAGTATGAAATTTGGTATTTATCTTTATGGTGCTTACTGATCTCTTCTAGACACAGATTTTAAATGGGTAAAATAATTGGAGAACACTAAAAACAGCACAAAACTTAGGACCAGATTGCATAGAGAGTGACATCTTAAATTATTTCACCCTCTGAGCCCTAAGTACGTGGTCACTAGTCTTTCCATTTTGAAAATTTTCATACATACAGAAGTTTAGAAAGAATAAAATAATAAACATCGTATATTGTTTCTCCAAATTCAATAGGGACTAACATCTTGTCATGTTGTAACATCTGTTTTTTAAGGTATTTCAAGTCAATCACTTACATATGAAACATGTACCCCCAGCAATCAATTATATATTTCTAAAAGTAAGGTCATTTTCTATACAATTGCAATATCATTATTAAACCCAACAAAATTCATAATAATTCCTGATTAAGAATTGACATTACATATTTAAATTTCCTCAACTGTCCGCAAATGTCTTTTGGAGCTAGTTTGTTCAAACGAGAATCCAATCTAGAACCACACACTGCATTTTGATATATATATATATATATGTTTATATATATATCACCCTTCTCACTTACTCTTTTTGTGACACTGACTTGTTGAAGAGATTGACCAATTGTGCTACAGAATGTCGTCCTTCTTGAATTTTTTTGATTAACTCATTCTATTTAACTTTTACCTCTACTTCCTGTATTTCCTTTAAAGTGGAAGTTGGATCTAGGGGTTTATTAAATTCAGGTTAACTTCAGCAAAAGCACTTCATGGGTCATTCCAAGGTGTTTATGTGTCGCCTGATATGATGCATTACAGCTTCTGGTTGTTCTATAATTGATGCACTGAATGAAGGCAGTAGAAGTCTGATCTCTCCACTGAAAAGTCATGTTTGTTCTTTTGAGCCCAGCAAGGAATCTGTGGAATCATAATCTGGCACCATGTAAATACTCAGTTCTCCATCAAACTTCAATCGTATGGCTTTATTATACATTGATGATCATTTCCTCAGTCAAACCATGATAATCCTATATAATAAACAGCCCCCAAGTCCCCAAGACTTACATCAATGACATTTATTTCATGTTCATAGGTCTGTCTGTGTCAACTGGTCTAGATTGGGACTAGCTGGAACTGGAATCTAGGCTTTCAGTGGAGTTCAGTCTATTCCATGTTTCTTGTTCTGGGACTAGGCCAAGGAGGAACAACTACCTGGGACATGTTCCTCTCATGCCAAAAATTGCTGGCAGAAATTTCCCATGACTCTTCAAGGTTTAGGTCAGAACTGGCCCAATGTCTCTTCTGCCTGTATTCCAATGGGTAATGCAAGTCACCTCATGTTCTAGTTTGCTAGTGCTGCCGGAATGCAAAACACCAGAAATGGATTGGCTTTTATAAAAGGGGGTTTATTTGGTTACAAAGCCACAGTCTCAAGGCCATAAAGTGTCCAAGGTAACGCATGAACAATCCAGTACCTTCACTGAAGGATGGTCAATGGTGTCTGGGAAACCTCTGTTAACTTGGAAGGCACGTGGCTGGCATCTGCTCCAAGTTCTGGTTTCAAAATGGCTTTCTCCCAGGACGTCCCTCTCCAGGCCACAACTCCTCATCAAAATGTCACTCTCAGTTGCACTTAGGACATTTTTCCTCTCTTAGCTTCTCTGGAGCAAGAGTCTGCATTCACGGCCGTCTTCAAACTGTCTCTCATCTGCAGCTACTCTCTCAGCTTCTCTGCATTCTTCAAAGCATCCCTCTCAGCTGCACTTCAAAATATCACTCACAGCTGCACTGAGTTCCTTCTGCTTGTCAGCTCATTTATATGGCTCCACTGCTCAAGGCCCACCCTGAATGGGTGGGGCCATGCCTCCATGGAAATATCTCATCAGAGTTATCACCCACAGTTGGGTGGGGCAAATTTCCATGCAAACAACCTAATCCAAATGTTCCAACTTAATCCCCACTAATATGTCTGCCCCACAAGACTGCATCAAAGAATATGGCTTTTTCTGGGGGACATAATACATTCAAACCAGCACACCTTGCAAAGCCAAAGTCAATGAAAGAGGGATGTAACTTTGTCAACTTTAATGGGAGGCATATGAAGTAACACAGAAAAGACAATTATTGTACAATTCTTCCATAATAGGAAGCAAAGAATTGATAATAATATTCCATCTACCACAGTGATTTTCTATTTTGCTATATCCTCTGTCCTTTTTCAGATTATCAATACACAAACAACTTTTATAAATGTAATTCACTCAGATTTATGAGAAAACAGTTCCAAAAAATGTTTCAGCACATTGAATCCAGCTTTCTCTTCAATGTGCATTTATCATTATTAACATTACTTATATTGTATAACAATTACCATAATATAGCCACCCCCTGACAGATAAAGGCACCAATGCAATGCCAAATTCATCTTTTTTTATCCCTGGTGCCCCGAACAATCCCTAGAACATAAAAGGTACTCAATAAATGTGGGATGAATTATATTTCAGAATAATCTTTAAATTTTTGCAAACAATTTCTACCCAAAATAATGTATGACATGCCTTCTGTTTTCCCTGTCTATAAGTACAATTGTCTTTGTTTCCCAGATGGAAAGAAAAAGACATTGAGAAGGTAAGAAGTATGGCATGCCTAAGTCTAAAGACTAAATCAAAGAAAGAGTAGGAAATGAAACCCTTTCTTCCTGGTTCTTGTTCTATATATCAGATAGCATACCCCAGAACTTTCATTTTGTATCCTACTATTGTTTTCATACATAAGACATTGCCACTGAACATTTTGACTACTAGAGATAAATCAAAGACTGGTGTTAAGCACTAGATCTTTTATACTCCGCCAATAGAGAGAGTGAGAATGAGAGTGAGAGAAAAAAGGAGAGGGAGAGATCTAGAAATAAGTCAAACTGCCTGTTACAGTTTGCTTAGACTGCCAAAATGCAATATACCAGAAATGGGTTGGCTTTTATAATGGGGATTTATTAAATTACAATTTACAGTTCTTAGGCTATGAAAATGTCCCAATTAAGGCATTAATAGGAGGATACCTTCTCTGAAGAAAGGCCACTGGCATCTGGGACACCTCTGTCACATGGGAAGGCACATGGCTGGAGTGTGCTGGTCCTTCTCTCTAGGTTTCATTGCTTTCAGCTTCTGATTCCAATGGCTTTCTCTCTGAGTGTCTGTGTGTCCTTTCTTAGCATCTTCGGGGTGTTTCTCTCTCTATGTTCTCTCCCAATGTCTCTGCCTTTTATCCTCTCAAAAAAGGCTCCAGTAAAGGATAAAACCCACCTTGAATGAGCTAGGTCACATCTCAATTCAAACAACCGTATTAAAAGGTCCCACCATAATAGGTCTGCACCCACGAGAATGGATTAAAAGAACATCTTATTTTAAAACCTAGGGAATAGAGACAAAGAAAATAAAGCAAGAATTCAGGGAGGCTAAAGGAAACTATAATCATCACCAATACTGGAGATGACCAACCTACTATACAGTATATGGACTGAATTAAACTATGTTCATGTTAATTTTCAGTAATTTAGAAAGTTAGTGTATTACAAATACTAACATGCAAATACAAATTATATAATTGAAAAGTTTGCTCTTCATTGAGAAATGAAATTGGCAAATAACAATAAAAGAAAGAAAAAGAGAAGAATCGATGGGGAATGACACGTGCACCTCTAATTGATTATTTCAAATCTTAACCATCACATTATAGATGGACACTCTATTAACTACAACCCAAAGATTTCAGTAATAAATTGCAGTTGCAGGGCTATAGAACCTGATCTACAAATACATCCAAATTTTAGCTTCCCCAAATTGCAGAAATTTCGGAGATTTCCTTCACTGTTTCCCTTGTTTAAAATTTTAAGTCTGTTGGTTTGCTGACTTGTAGGGTAAAAAACTGGTTAGATAACTTATGCTCAATTAATAGAAAGCCTTTTGCCATTGTTAAGGAATTTCATAGACTACTTCTACACCCTAGTGGGAGAAAATGGTCAAAACACTTTTTCAGAAGAGAAAAATTAATATACATATGTGTGTAAATGTATATGCATACATTTATACGTATATGAATGTAGAGAGGGAGAAAGAGAAGAAGCACTCAAGCACTACAATGATATTGGAATCCCCCAGAGTGTCCTGGAATTGTGTAAGCAAACTGATATAATAAAATCTGACATAAAAAGCCACTTAAACCACACTAATTAGAGGGATAATAAAAAATCAAGTGACTATTGAATTGTCACAATAGACAATTAAAGGTTAATCAGATGTTTGACTACAAGTTCTTCTTGCCCCAGGATTTATTCTCAGATGTTTTAGACAGACTCATATGGGGGCTTGACAGATAAGAATCCACCAGGGATTTATTTCTAGGAAAAGCAGTTCTTTGTAAAGAAGACCAAACTTCAGGAATTTGGGGGGAAAATACAGCAATAACAACAAGAAAAATGTAGAGGCTGTTTGAAAATTTGATCAATCTTTAATGTGGATTTAAATTTAAATTTATTTTTACCCTAGATAAATAAGTGGAATTTTGAAAAACACAAAGATCTGTTGTGGGGCGATCTGGTGAGGTAGGAAGAAAGAAGACATGCAACGGGGGAGGCAAAAGATGGGGCCAGGGCTCTAGCCCCAAGTCTGCTCCTCTCAAGCTCTGTGTCCCGACGTTGATGGAGCCTCTTTGGCTCTCAGTTCCCCCTTCTAAAAGATGTGCTTACATTGTGCACATTAACTTAGTGGATGGGACATAAAAGATGATGTTACCTGAGTTAGATTTCATCGACATTTCACCTAATCTTCGAGGTCAAATTCAAATTGTTTACCAATTTCTATCTCCACTTGTTTTGCTTCTGATCTGGCCCATCCTTTGCCAGTCCCTGCATGGACTCCACATCAGGGCACATTCACTGCCTGTGGGTCTTCAACCATGACCTTCAACCCCGGCCTTGGGGTGTGCTATTCCCTCTTCCTGGATCACTCTCCCTCACACTCCTACCTCCCTTTCTGTCAACTGCTCCTCATGCTTGAGACGTCATCTCCAGCCTCATCTCCTCTGGGAGGATTTCCCACCCTCAATCCAGAGACTGGACGAAGGATGCCCCCTTGATGATTCTGTCACCTGAAAGCCTGTTTCTCTAAGAGAGAGATATTTTATCCTAAACTTTATGAATTTGCATGTTTGGTGATTTTTTTCCCCATTTATCAGTGGCAAAATTCCAATCACACATCAGCCTTCCCTTTCCTTTCCCCTCACTGTGCCTCTGGGTAGTTCTTCCAGCTGCACATGGTCAGATGATTGGGGTTCACTTATATGTTAGTCTCCCCTAAACTGGAGTGGTCTACTGAGGAAGTATGAGTGAATCTGTGAAACATTCCCTAATATATGAAAAATAATCTTAGAGTTTGTACCTCGGAATGGAGGGAGAAAAGTTGGAAAAATAAACAAGGTAGTTAGTTAGCATTAGTTCCATTTCACAGATGAGAAAACTTCTAAATGACTCACCTAGATTCTCAGTGCTAGTGGCAGAACTGAGCTTCCACCCTTTGGTTTCCCTGCACCAACCCATGCACATTTCATTACCCCACGCTCTCATGACTATTCTGGTTGATTTATTGGTTTATAGGCAGTGTAACAGCAAGGAATTGTAAATAATTTAAATGTCCAACAATAGGAAAATAAAATTAATTAGGATGTGACCATATGAAGAAATATTATAATAAAACTATTAGAAAAGTTGTTTTTAAAACTATATTTAATGACATGAATTTACTCATAATATAATAAAAAACAAAACATCAGAATACAAAACTATTATAGTGAAAACTTAATTATTGCATTTATATATGCATCAGAAAGAAACTGGATGAAAATATATAAAAATGTTAACAGTTTTATCTGAAATGTGTGATCACAGGTTATGCATCTGTATATTGCCCATATTTTCTGAATATTTTCTATGAATAAATAGAATGGGAAAAGTAGACACTACAAAGGGTAAAAAAAAAGGGTGAGACTTGCCAGTCACTTGACTATGGACAAGGTTTGCGGCCAATTTCATTACTTGTGCACGTCGAGTCAGGCTGTCACCATGCTCTGCTTTTTATAGCCAAATGTGAAAGATTTTAAATTCTGTATAAGTAGATAATTAAAATGTGTGTATGTCTATCAAAGCAGGGACACTCTAATTCCCATTTCTGCTTGGTGCCTGAACCTTGCTGTGCCTGCAGGTTTCCTTTCAAAACATTTAATAGAGAATAAAAGACCATCCCTCCCAGTTAAGTACAGTGTAGGCAGTGGGTGCTAGGACAGCCTTCATAATTATATCTGAGGCTTCACAAGTAGTGCAATTGTGTGGTTGGGGAAATTGTATCTGATTATGATCACTCAGTATTGAGTGTTGGAAAATAGCTGCCCTGCTAAAAAAAAAATAGCCTCTGTGTGTGGGAGAGGTGCTATGGTTTTCTGGGGGGAGGGTTAGGAAGTGGAGAATGAACCAAAGCTCAGATGCAGACCGAGCTATGCTGATGCAGCTGGACAGGGATTCAGCAGGGCACAAAGGTCTTTTTCTAGATTCTCTTCTAGAAACCATGCATATTCTCTGCTTCCAGGAACATGGAGACTGGGCTTGGAAAAACTATTTTGTGTTTGTTTCTTTGTTTAAATGTGAGTGTTTGGGGGATGCCTTCTCCAACTGCCAGCCTCATGGACTGTCTGGCTTCATCTTGGGTCAGTGGACACAGTCCCTAATCCCCAGGACAGTCTTTCTTGCCTAACCAGGCACTTAAGTTAAGCTACCCAGAATTAAAAGCACTTCTTCAGAAATGGTATCTTCTGCACAAAGCAGAGCAGAACTTTGTTCCCTCCCAATCCTTCTTTTGAATATTGCAAATTTATTTCATGTAGTTTAGCAGTAGATTCAGTTTTCAGTCTATCTTTTTGGATGACAACCCATTAATCCCCTGTGAAGGTATGGCCACATTGCAGTTATCTGGTCCCCTAGCTACAGAAGGTCCAATTCAGCAGGTCTGAGGTGGCATTTGCGGATCTGTATTTTTCACACACTTCCTAAATCATTCCTTTGTCCAACCAGGTTTATAACCTCTCCTCTAGAATAGTAATATGGAAGGCAGATACAATCAATCAGTCAATCAATCAATCAATCAACAGCTTTAAAAACACAAATACCAGAATCAAAATATAAAGCTGTTATATATACCATAGGGACTCTTTAAACCTGTCTGAGCCTCAGGCTCATCTTTTGCAAAAATGGAGATAATACCACCTACCTTGGAGGGCTGTTCAATGGAAATACTTAGCACAGTCTCTGGCTCAAAGCAGTTGCTAAACAAACATGAATGCTGCCCTCTCTTTCATCTCAAATGTGGCTGAGTACATTTAAGAGGGCCAGCATGCAGCTCAGATCTCTACTGGTATGAGGAATGAGGGCAACGAAGGTATATGAGACTGAAGGGCCTTGTTGTCCTAGCTGAATGTTTTCAACGTTAGGGACCTGCCTCCTCTTTCTCAGTGTCCTGTAGTAACCCAGCAAGGTTAGTTTGTTTGTTTGTTTATCTCATCCATGGTTTCTTAAGAGTCTTTTTGACACTCTTTGAATTTTAATTTCTGTCTTCACTTAGGGCAATTTCTAAAAGTTTTCAAGAGGAGCTCTTCTAGGAATTACGGGTTTGGAAAGAGTAGGGACTTCTGTTTTTAAATTTTCCTATCACTTACTAGCTTTTTAACTATGTACAAATTACCTGGCACCCTGAGCCTCAGTTTTCTCACCTGCACAATGAAGGAAAGAATATGAAGCAGATACCACTTCTGCATTGTTTCAAATTCTCCTTGCCTCACGTGTCTTTTGTCCCATCTCTTTGAGAGGTCAGACCAGCTCTCAGCACCTCCCCTCCTATCTGCATCGGGGCCTCTCTCCTCCCATTCCCTCCAGACTGCATGGCTTCAGGGCATGGAGAACTGAAAAGAGGGCTGTGGGGGAAGTTAAGGCCCTTGGGGCAATCTTTGGCCAAGGAGAGGCACAAGATAAATATATCTCCCTTTTTGCCCCTTGAAAGACATTCTGAGACACAGGAGACACAGACTCTTGGGAGAGCTAAATTGTTGAACAAGCAATCGGTAACACTTGGGCATAGTGGTCTTGATAATGCATCTTGACCCTGGCTCTTCCTCCTTCTCTGTTTCATTTTCTAATACCATCACTCTTGCTTCCCGGGGTGGTACTCCTAATAAAATAATGGCTGATAAAACCTCTCAAACTCTATATTCTGGGGAAACCTTACGTTAAGACAAGTAATATTTATTATCTTAGAGTTTTTGTAGAGATCAAAAGAAATAATTCACATAAATGTATTATAGAATTCAATACAGGTAAAATTATCACCATCATATGTCTTAAATTTTTGTTTCTCAAGCTGTAAGTTATTTATCATCATCATTGTCTCCTCTATACTTTCTCTTTCTATCTTTTCTGGCCTTGCCCTACCATTTATTATGTTCTTTTTTTTTAATTTGATGAACAGTTCTAAGCTTAGTGTGTTGGTAATAAGTATGACTGCTTTGAGCAAGTAGTAAATGACACTAATCATTTAAACCACCTGGTTATCCTGTTAGTCTCCTACCATTTCTTGTGTGCTTTTTCTCCTCAGAGATGGGAACTCACTAAAGATAAGAGCCATCACTTCACCTAAATGCTCTACCAGCCAGCCCACTCAGGAGAGGTCAGTATAAACTTGCATCTGGAGAGTTCTGGAGTAATGGTCAGCACTCTGGGGGAGATACTGCTATTTGCATAGAAGCCTAAGAGCCTCATGAGATGGACAGTAGCTGGAAATTTGGGGGTCATGACCAGCTCACAAGCCTGGGCCCTTAAAACATCATGGAGTAAGGCCCTTTCTTAATACCCCAATCAGTGCATTCTGAATAAGATTCTTCCCTTAGGGAAAAGACCATACACACCAGGCTCAAGAATAATAGTTTTGGGTTGGTGTAATGATGCTCTGACTTTGAAAGTCTCTATAGAAAAAAGAAGTCAAACAAAAGCCCATTATATTCCATTCTCAGTAAGAACTCAAGAGCACATGGCAGAGAAGAGAGGGTATCTCCCCACTCAAGTTTGGTGACTATTGGAGCGGAATTAAAGAAGGCCTGCCTCACTTAACAGAGAGTGCTTTTTCCCTGCATATTCCCAGTGCCTAGCAGAGTACTTGACCCATTTGCTAAGAGCTCTATAGGAATTTATTGTCTGCTAGGATAAGATGAAGAAACCAGAGGCTCAGATATCCAGTAAACTCAGCAAGAGGATGGATGATGAGGACAACATCAAGAAATATGCAAGGGGGATTTTTGCATGAATAGGCTGCAGTTTCTGATCCTCAAAAAGTGCAAGATTTAAGACTCATGCATGGGTCAGTTTCATGGAGGCGGACACATTTCAGACCTAAGTGCAGCCCATTTCAACCCAAGGTCCTTCACATTTACACATATACATGTATACAATCTCTGTTCTCCCTCAAGTTACAAATTGTTTCTCTCCTCAGCTGTATTCATCCACCAAAACAAGAGCAGTGGGTCATTCTATAGACCAGAATTTGTCTTTCCCTATTCCATCTTCTGCTTCCAGTATAGATATGGACTACCTATAGTCCCCCCCCCAAGACTATCTATAGGTTCCCCCAGCCTATCATTCCCAAGCTATATTTTGTCTTTCCTATAAGAACAAGCAAGAACTCTGTTATCTTCTTGACCTTCTTAGGAATTTGTATTTTGAAGGAAAGACAAAGTTTGTAAGAATTAATATGCTAAAATGAAGGCATCAGATTAAAAGTACTCAATGACCAAGAGAGCAACCCACCATTGGTATCTTCATCATCGAGATGTATCCATCATCCTGCCAGGGCTGCCTCACAGTTCTTATGGTGGTTTGCATTTTAGGACTACTTTCCTTGTATGTCTCTGGCTGGGAAACACAGAACTAGTGACCATTCTCAGGATTTGTAAAAACTGTGTTTCCCCCAGGCCTATCATTACCAAGGTATATTTTGAAGCTAAGCCGCAATTACCCAATAATATTTTGTGTCCTTTCCATCCACAACACTTAGATAAGAGAGTCATGGTTTAAATAAACATCAAGAACTCACCTGAAATGGGACAGATTTTATAAGGTACAATATACCTCCTGAAAAGTATGTGAAGGAGAGAAGTCAGGCCTCCCACTCTCCTGAGATGAAATGTGAGTTCAGGGTCTGATTATGTGTACAGAATTTTTTCTGGGCAGCAGCTGCTGTTACATCTGTCTTCTCCCCTTCCAGGCCAGCACTCACACTCACCTTACCCTGCTATTGGTTCAAATATACAAGTTGATGGATGAAATCTTTCTTTACAGGAAATGAAAAGTCAAAAACTCAAAAAATGATTCCCAAAATATTGTTGACCTTTGGCCTGGTACATGGGATGACTCTGGGGAAGGCAAATCCATGAGGGAGGAGGGTGACACTAAAATCCAAAGGTCTCTGATAGCAACATCTGAGTAACACATGGCTGAAGAGAGAATGTACATGCAGCAAGGGTGGTGGAAAAGCAGAAATCAGGAGAGGGCTGGAAAGACCTTTGCAGACTGCAATGCTGCCAAGGGCCAGTCTGAGTCCAAATCATCAAGTGCATAAAAGTGCAGGCATATAATAGTAACAAAGACAGCTGGCCCTTCAAATATATTTTGTTTCATTATTTAAAGGTTTATTAAGTGCATAGATCATGGAACCCGTGTCTCAGATTTCCAATGAAACCTGAATCGATATATTAAGGAACAGTATTAAGGCAAAGGACTGCAAGCTTTATTGAATGCTAAATATCTTTTATGGTGGGATGCCTCCATAAAACTAACTCTCCTGCTCAAATGGTTATTTCAACATTTGTGAGATAGTGAATGAAACCTGATTGAGCTAAGGCTTGTGCATGGTAAGCAGTGCCTTTAAACAGACAAGTCACCTACTTATCAGACAGCTTACATCCAGAAAAAAGGGAGAATATGTGGGTATAATTGGCTGGGCTTAGATATGAGGAGTGGACATCCAGACCCAGCTGTTGACAAAATAATTGGATCTCTGTCATTGTTTTGGACTTTTCCCTTCACTTGCTACCTTCATTACTGAATATCTTTATCCCCTTATACCTTCAGTATTACTCTTACCAGGGTCTCACTCGTGAACTTGTGATATGGCTTCCCTGGTCTTGATCATCTGTACTCTTGGCTCTTATCCTTAGATGCTATTAGTTTGGGCCACACGACTAATCTAACTCTGTTCTCCAAAACCTCACCATGGCAGTGAGCCCCTTGTTTAGAACCCAACTGGGCTAGCTGATGCCAACTCAGCAAAGCAAGGACTGTCTGTATTCTGCCTGAGATTGCCTATCTCTGGTGATTCTTTCCATGAAGTTGCTTTAAGGACATTTAAGTTGATTTAACAGGAAGGATGCTAACTCAAAAGACAGCTAATTCGTGTGCTGGTCCAAGTCTTTCTGACAAATTCTTTTGATATGGTTACTTAAACAGGCTGAGCTCAACTACCAAATCACAGTCCTAAATACCTCACAGAGTTGCTTACTGGGGAAAAACAAAATAAAGATTAAAAAAGAGACACAGGGTGAAATAATAGTTACTAAGGGACTGTGGAATTCCAAGTATAAGATAAATTCACAGTCTCTGAATCAGCACTAAATGGGCAGAAACCAATGCAGAAGTCATCCAAGGCTCTTGTAAAACATTCATCAAACCTGCTTTAATTGGAAAGAGCTGCTCCAGAGGTGGCAAATTGGTTCAGTGAGAAAAGCCAGAACCGTCAACATTTAAAGAGCCAGAGAGTGAAGGTCTATGAGCACCCACTGTAGCATAGATCACACAACATGCTCTGAGTTTTCAGCCATGTATGTTTGGGAAGGTCATTCACTGCCAAAGGTACCTGGCCAAGAAGACAGGTGGGAGTAAAGATCCATCTCTATTTTGCTCTCCAATTCTTGTACCCTGGCAAAGGCTGTGTCTGCCCCAAGGAAAAAGGGCCTTTCTCTGCAGATAAGAGTTAACATATTGTCTTAGTTTGTCTGAACTGCCATCACAACTATCACACAATGGGTTGACTTAAACAAAAACTATTTCTTGGCTCACATTTTCAGGGACCAGAAGTCCAACATACAAGGTATCGGCAAGGCTTGCTTTCTCCCTGAAGACTGTAGTATTCTGGGGCTGGCTGCCAGCAATCCTTGGAGTTCTTGGCTTTCCTTCACATGTGATGTCCTCTCCTTTCTTCTGCTCTTCCAGTTTTCTGACTTCTGGCTTCTAGTTCTTTATAAGACCTCTAGTAATCCTGATTAAGACCTACCTTCATTCAGTTGGGACACACTGTAACTAAAAATAACGTCTTCAAAAGATCCTATTTACAATGGTTTCACACCCTCAGGAATGTCCATTAAGATTAAGAACATGCCTAAATGTACTTCAACTATATTAACAAGAGTTAATATGGCCTGAGAAAGCCTGAGACTGCTATCCTTGGAAAGCAAGTTGGCCCTTGGCTGGTGTCAGGGAATCTGGATTTCAGGAAGATTCCCACCACTCCTTGATAAGAATGGCTCCCTGTGGCTTAACTGTTTATGCAAACATTAAGATATATGCTGAACACCTGCCTTCCTTTGAGTGTCTGGAATTTAGGTATGTACTAAGCAGAGGATATCTACATGACCATCCCCAAATAAAAACACCAGGCACTGAGTTTCTAATGGGCTTCCCTGGAAGACAACACTCGCATGTGTTGTCACAACCCATTGCTGGGGAAATTAAGTGCACCTGGTGCAACTCCATTGGGCGAGGACTCTTGGAAGTTTCTTTTTAGTGTCCTCTGGACTTTTTTCTGTGAGCCTTTTCCCTTTGCTGATTTTGCTTCGTATCCTTTTGCTCTAACAAATCATAGCCTTGAATATGACTACAGATTGAGTCTTGTGAATCTTCCTACTGAATCACTGAACTTAGGTGTAGTTTTGAAATACCCCAATCCATTTCCTTTTTACACTAAAGAGCCATTTGCTCACCACCCTGTCTTCCCAGTGGCTTTGTCTTCCTGGAGAGTATGCATTTCCCTAATTCAGGCAAAGCTATCATAAGGACTAACTGAGGCTCCTCAGTTGTGATGACTGTTCACAAGAGCCTTGGGTGAAAGCACATTTTTAATAATTGTACTAGTTAACAAGTGTACTACACCAATGCAAGGTGTTAATAATAAGGTGGTGTTCTAGTTTGCTAATGCTGCCAGAATGCAAAACACCAGAGATGGACTGGCTTTTATAAAAAGGGGGTTTGTTTGGCTACACAATTACAGTCTTAAGGCCATAAAGTGTCCAAGGTAACACATCAGTAATTGGGTACCATCACTGGAGGATGGCCAATGGCATCCAGAAAACCTCTGTTAGCTGAGAAGGCACGTGGCTGGCGTCTGCTCCAAAGTTCTGGTTTCAAAATGGCTTTCTCCCAGGACATTCCTCTCTAGCAAGCTTGCTCCTCTTCAAAACATCACTCACAGCTGCACTGCATTCCATCTCCCTGAGTCAGCACGTTTATATGGCTCCACTGATCAAGGCCCACCTTGAATGGGTGGGGCCACACCTCCATGGAAATATCCCATCAGTTATCATCTACAGTTGGGTGGGGCGCATCTCCATGCAAACAACCCAATCCAAACATTCCAACTTAATCCCCACTATTATGTCTGCCCCACAAGATTGCATCAAAGAATATGGCTTTTTCTGGGGGACATAATACATTCAAACCGGCACAGGTGGTATATGGGAATAGTGTATCTTATGCATGATTGTTCGGTAAACCCACCGCTTCTCTAAAAAAAATCCTAAAATAAAGAGCCTTGGATGACTTCTGCATTGGTTTTTGCTCATTTAGTGCTCATCAGAAAACTTAAAAATACTCGGACTTTTTCTTATACTTGGGAGGAGAATTTTTAAAAATGCATAATTTCTTTCCTACAGAATGCTCCTTTCCCCAACTATGCCCTTTACCTGAAATAAAGAATCATTGGTCACTGTCTCCTTTGCCTCATTGAAGCTAGAATGAACACTTCCCTGTCAATATTAACTCTGCAATTAAAGAGAAGGAAGAAAGAAGGGCACCAACATTTGCAAATGCTCTACAATGCCCCAGGTACTATGTTTGGAATTTAGCACACATACATATATCAACGATTCCTCACAACAGGGACCCAGTAGTATCCCTATGTTATGCATTAAGAACCTGGGATATAGAAAGGTTAAGTCATTTTCCCAAGATCACACAGCCAATAAGTGGTGAACCATGAATTGAAACTGAGTTTATCTGATTCCAAAGTTCAGGTTCTTTCCATTACATCATGTTGCTCTTCACTTAAAGTCTTTCCAATCTTCAGCCTCAAATTTATTCATCTGAAAATTGTAGTAATCTATCTCACTGGGTTATTACTAAAAGCAAATGAGAAGTGTGTGTGTGCGTGTGTGTATGTGTGGTATGTGAGTATGCTGAGTATGTAGTACAGGGTCTAACATTTAGTAAACTCTAAATAAATGGGAGTAATTTTTATTATTACAATAATTTTGATTATACTTATCACAGGGAATTGTCCGGCCCTGGACCCCTGAGCCTGCTCAGTTCGGGGTCCCAAGAGCTAGGGATGATAAAACCCACAATGAGGACTATCTAAGGCATACTATTATGACACTTTGTTTTTCATGTTTACAATGCAGCACACTAATAATTATGTGTCATGTTAAATATGCATCAGATTTGTTTTGAAAGTTTGGTTTGAATAAACTCCAAACTCATATTTATGCAATGCTCAATCTCTCATATTATTTTTGAAGAGCCATACAAATCTGCTCCAAGCTTAAAAGCAACCAACAAGAAGAACCACCACAAGTATTATCTGGGAGTGACCAGTTTTTTTGTACCCCAGGCACATATTGTCTTATAAAGGAAGTTTATAAATTATTCTTGCATGCACCACTTTCCATCCATGAAATTGAACAAATAAACCTCCCCAAGTATATATGAGAGTAAAATTCCTACTTGCTTTCTGGAGTTAATAGCTCAAAACACATCCCAAGTGCTGGTTTTGTTCAAAGGTGCCTACTGGACACTGTGTAATGATACAAAGTTTAGTTCACAAATATTTATTAAGAGTCTACTTTTTGTTAAGTAGCACTTAAAGCATTATCCCTGGGATTCAGTAAGACTCAACCAATGTGAACTGGGATGACGACGGTGGTTGGGGTGGTGATTACAGATGAAGCAGTTTGTATTCCAATGTAGGACAAGAGCTTAGATAAGTTTCTAAGGTCAACCCATTAATATTTTTTAATTTAATAGCCCACCCTACGCGCACACACACACGTTACATACAGGCATAGGATTGAGCTCTCTCCCTTCTGGTTTCCTCAGGAAACCTTCGTGTCCTTTTATTTTATAAATCTATGTTAGGTACTGAGCCCATTTATCATCTACTTTTTTGGAAAATTCAACTTTCCATGGCTCTGCTTAAATTACCTGCCACAAAAAATACAGTAAATTCTCCTATTAAATATGCTCAATATATTATTACAGCATTATTATATTATTATATAAATATTAATATATAACATATAATATTACTATTTATTACTATTATATTATTACTTTCAAGCCCTATATTAATGAACTCAGTCCAAACCACAGAAGAAAACAACCTTAAAAATAAATATAGCCAATTCTATTTCCTTGGATATGCATTATTGCTATTGATTTTCTAGTCATCTACTTGTAAAGCCTGTTTGAAAATGTTTTTTAAATGCTCAGTCTCATTTATTAAAGCCTTGAAAGTTGATTGCTTTAATTTCCCCCCAATCAACAAGATAGCCCTTAATTTTAAGGTGTGGGCTAGTAGTACTCCCAACTATGAAGCAATGATGCCATTTATTTACATTAGAATCAACACAAGTTCAGAACTTATTGCCCTCATCAATTTTCCAAATAAAACTGCAGCTGTACTGTGGAACAGGTGAAATGAGGTCTGTATTTCTCAGATGTAACATAGCCAAGAGCTTAACCCAGGCTCCATGAAGTTTAATAGCAATAAAGCCAAAGTTATTTCAGCCCTGCAGTACACTTATTTACAGAGATAGATGTTATTGGCTTTCTTTCAATGTACTGATTTTACTATCATTAAAACATGAAATGGAATTCCATGTTGTAATATGGATGGAATACCAAAAACTTGCAAGATCTCCCTCCTCCCCAACCTCTTTAAATTGTAAAGCTACATTCACAATACTAAGAGATGTATAGAACCTTATCTACAGCTTCATTCCTTAAAGAAAGAACATGCTATTGAGAGATTATGGAATATCAAGTGTAAGAAACAAATGCATCAGGAGCTTTTAGTCACAGGATCAGCATCACAATGTGGTGGTACCCAGAAGACTGTCAAATTAACAGCATGAAAGGATGCAGGAACTAGTCTCTAAACTCTTTGAAGGCAGGAACCACGTCTGTCTCCACCTATCACAGTGCCAAGCACATATCAGGTGTCTAGTAAATACTGAATTGATTAACAGATATGTGCAATAGAAAAAGAGCTGGCTCACTTCATGGTGATTAGTTTGGGGGAAAAAAAAACTGTCACCAGGATCTAGAAAGGAGATTGGAGTTCTTTATATCAAAAAGTATTACACAAAACAAAGTTAAGTTGGAAGGGGAAGCAAAAGGAGGATCATTTCTTTGCCTTTGCTTAGGTGTCTATCTCTGGTATCGACTCTTTTAAAGTATATCTGCTTCTTCCTTATTCTTTGTCTTTTTTCTACTTCTAAGCCTACAGTTTCAACAAATGCTTTTAAAGTAGCATTTTTTAAATGCAGTATCACTCTTTTATCCTCAGCATTCTCAGTTCACAAGAGGAAAGAGGGATGAAATTCACATATTTGGGAACCATCTCTTTTTGTGATCACATGCAATCAGATTTCTATTCCCATAAACAATAGCTGAGTTTTCTATTTTACACTCATGCATGCTAGAAAGATTATTATGGGAACATAAAACATTAAGTTGGAGTGAATTAATGGTGCTGAAGCATATCAAATGTGCCTGTGGCTGTATAAAGCCACAACAAAGTAACATTTATGTATTTCATGACTCCCATGACAATGCAATCTTCTGGTTTCTTTCACCACCAGGAGAAAAAATAGTCAATGGAATCAGACCCAGAGAAATCACAGAAAGTGGAATTAATAGAGGAGGAGTTTAAAACAGCTATTATAAATATATTCAAGGGTTTTGTAAAGGATAGGTATGGTGACTGAACTGATAGGGATTCTCAGCAAATGAATGGAAACCAAGAACCAAGTGGAAATCCTAGAACTGAAAAATATAATACTTGAAATGTAAAATTGACCATGGACTTAACAGAAGATTGATACTGCAGAAGAAGAAATCAGTGACCTTCAAGACAGGGCAATGGAAATTACAAAAATGATGTATGGAGAGAAAAAAAAATTTAAATAAACAGAGCTAAGTGACCTGTGGGACATCATTGCATAATCTAACAAATGTGTAATTAGAGTTCCAACAGGAAGAGAAGTAGATTGATTTGGGAACAAATTTTTAAAGAAATAGTGGCTTATATTTTTTTTTTCCAAATTTGATTTAAAAAATAAACCCCTATAAGAAGCTCAGTGAATCCCAAGCAGGGTAAACATAAAGGGAATCACACCTACACACACCATGCAGTTATAGATGCTTTGCTCCTTCTACTTTATGTTTCTACCCCTAGATGATCTCATCCATACTTTGGCCTATAAATAAAAGGATTTTCATCCTCTTTGCATTCACTTTATTCATCTACTTTAAATCACAGTTCAATCATTTTACTTTCCTTCCCAAAAATCTTCACCCCATCCTTCAGTGCCAACCAAATGAAACTAAGACTCCTCCTCTTAATATAAAAAAAAAAGATCCTCCAAAACCTAGCAATAAGTTACCTATCATATCCCTTTACCACGTTGCTCCTTTTCATATGATCCATGACCCTATCACACAGGGTTCTGTGCCTTTCTCCCAATGCCACCCCTCCCTCTTTTTACATTGTGCCATTGCTGGGGCTGTTTCTTCTATCTGGGACCTCCCTCCCCCAAATTTTGACCATTACAACTTTATTTACCATTGGAAAGGCAGAGTGACATGACATGCCTACCATGAAATTCTTCTAAATTCCCAAAATCAGAAGTATCCTTTTCTTTCCACAGGATACTTGAAGAGGCCAAAAATTATGGTGAGAGTTGGGGTAGATAGAAGAGCCTTGGGCCAACTCCCAAAGTTTCCCGAGACCACTAGGTATTATCTGGGCTATATAGGTGACAAAGACACAGAGGGACAAAACGGATTAGTTGAACTGCATGAACTTCCCAATGAGGTAGATTAAGGATACAAATCCTTTCCTGTGGCTTGAGAATATTGGGAGTACAGGAGAGTGGGAACTGCAGCCAAGAGGAGGGAGAGCCAAAGTTCCATCACTTAAGTGATTGGAAGATTAAGCAAAAATTTTATCTACTCAATAGACAGAAAGCCTTTGCCATTTTTAAAAAATCCAGCAAGGACATATCATTCCTGTCTGATGAGATATCAACTGAGAAAAAGGAGAGCTCTATTGAATATGTTCTTGCCAGTAAAACTCAAAACAAACAAAGAAAAACAATTAAAAGAAGTTCTTGGGAAACAATTAACTGCCCTATAATTACTCTGGGTATGACCTGTTCTGATCATTCCCCTGCTTAAGATTCTCAAATGGGTCTTCATGACCTACAGAAACAAATCCAAACTCAAAAGATTGGAATATAAGGTTTTTTGTCCTCTTCCCCAATCACCCTCCGGCCTTATTCCCACTATTAACCTTCATATTCCTCATGCTGCAAAAAGAACAAACTTTGTTTTATACTATTTCTCCACTAGGTGCCACCACACATTTTTCTGGATCATCATTGCCTTTACTCTTGCCTGCCAGGCCAACACCGTAAACTTCCTATGACGCCATAATGTTGTTAATCTTTCCTTGCTCTGTGCTATCTCTAGTTAACTGGTAATCACTTATTTATGACATGTACTGCCCTACATTGCATTCATTTGTTCACTTTTCCTATTTGCTTACTAAGATATGGGTCCTTGTTCTTTGGGTCCACTTACTCATCCTGTAACCCCAGTGTCTAGAAAAATGTTGAAAAATGAAAGTGATCCCTAAGTGGTTGTAGAATTGCATTGAAATAATATGATCAATAGATGCAAAAGAAATGTAGGATGGTAATAGCAGAGCAAAGTAGTTAAAAGGCCCAAACTGGTAGTCTGCTATATTTGTATCAACTCATGACTTACTAACTTTGTGACCTAGGTAAAGTTAATAAACTACTCTCTATAAATTTGTAATTTAAAAAAAAAGTAAATGGAGATAATAATGCTCTGTAGAATAATTGTAAAAAAATGACATGATTTAAGTAAAATGCATAGCACAGTTTCTGTCATATAGCAAGCACCCAATAAGTTGTAGCTGTTATTTGTATTAGTACAAAATGAAATCATTAAGATAGAAAAGAACTACTAAAAGGATTCACAGTATGCCCATGGACAAAGAGAGTTGTATGTTTTGTTAAAGTTTTTATTGCAGTAACAATATCTGGAATATAAAATATTCCATTTTGACCATTTTTAAGTGTACAATTCAATGGCATTAATTACATTGACAACATTGTGCTACCATCACAACCATCCATTTCCAAAACTCTTATATCACCACAAGCAGAAACTCTGTACCCTTCAAGCAGTAACTCCCCTTTCCTCCCTACCCCTGGAGCCTGGTAATCTGTAATTAACTTTCTGACTCTATGAATTTACTTATTGTAGATAATTCATATAAGTGGAACCATACAATATCTGTCCTTTTGTATCTGGCTTATTTCACTCAGCATAGTGTCTTCAAGTTTCATCCATGTTGTCAGCCATGTGTTTTCCTTACCACTGAGCTCTCATACAACATATCATTCATGTCTGCCTCTGGTTATACAGTGGATTCAGTGGCCTACCTACTCCTCAATAAATCTAGACTAAAAGAGACCTAGTTTTTCACTTTTCGAAAGACCCAGGAAATTTCCATTTCCTGTAAAGACCAAAGGGTTAAGACTGCCATAAAGTCACCATGAAACTACACAGGGATGAGAGGTCTAGCTGAGGATAGTGTTGTAGGAGGAAGGCTAGGCAAATGCAAGATAGATATAACATAATCATAATTCATGCCAATGGGCCTGAGAGAATCAGAAGTTCCTCACAGTTTTTCAAGGAATAGCTCAGCCAGAAAGCCGGTGGCTAAAAAAGTTTAATATTTTTTAAACTGAATTAGATTCACAAGTGATTGGGATGTATGTTCCAAAATGTCAGGTGAAATTGGGCAACTCAGGAGCTTTTCTGAGGGGCTTGGTAGTGGAATGCCTCTCAGCTTTTTGAATAGGAATATGGATGCCAAGGAGCTTCATCCTCAAATGACATTTCTGAATGATTTCTTACTAATAGCAACCTTGGCAAACTGTTCTGGGCCTACAACAACACTGACTAATCTCTTCCTGTTACCAAAATCTAGTTGAAAGTATAGATAATGCTTGAGATTTCTGTGGGGGATATGCAGGTCATCTATCCCTCTAAGCTTGAAGGTGGTATACTTGGCTCTTTCAAGACCATCAGAAGGCTGTGTTTAGGCCACATGTGTTCCTGTTTACACAGAATTGCTTTTATCGAGGTTCATTAGGGAGGTAACTCCCATCAAAAATGGACTGCCCAACTGTGACTATTTGAAGGTCACTATACAAATGGATTGCAACCTCCCCACCTCATCCTCCAACTCAGGCCTTTTTTGATGACAAAAATATAAACAAAATTAAAATCATCTGTTATTAAGATAAGGAAATATTGCTTTGACTAGAGCAGAATATGGTTACAACAAGAATGTTTTTCTTGAGGCGCAAAGTGTTTCAGTTGATCTTGCCTTAGATACAGACTTCCCATAAACTCTTCTTTTATTCACAATTGTTAGGTCATTCTACAAATGTTTCAGAGACATCTGTCCTCCCAAAGTACAATTGATGAGGGATCTTCAGACAGTTTTTTAATTCCTATCTATTCCAAATGGCCTCTTTTCCTTCTCAGTATTTTCTCTCTGCACATGCCAGTGCTTGCTTATCCAACCACCAGCAAGGCTAGAGGGACTTGTGTGAATTCAGCAGTAGTTTGACTTTAGGTGGATTGAGAAATGAAATTTTGTGTGCCACAGAAAAAAAAAAGGCAATGTTTGTAATCATTCTTTCCCTCACTGAGTAGATGCATTAATTACAAAAGGCCAGAGAAGCCAATTGTATACAAGAAAGCATGCAGAAGATGCAAAGATGGAGTGGTCTGAAAGATACTGTATACAGAAGGATAGCTGTATGAGGGTAGAATAGAAGAGAGAGATAGAAAGACTGAAGGAGAGAAATGAGGAAGGAAGAGACCACTATGTACACAGAGCCTGAAAGACTGAAACAAGAGACAGAGAACAGATGGGAGAGCAGCCCAAAGAGGCTGAGATAGAGGAGGTAAGCAAGACGGTAGATCTTTGGAAAATGGGAGTAGTGACAAGAACATTTTAGGAAGTTTCTCTGAGAAACATGCACAGTATCTACTTCTCTGTATCCCTTCAAAATTTTTCAAAAACTACATGTTCTTCAATCCTTTTAGAGTCAGATTTGTATCTCCAGTTCTCAGCCCCTCTCTCCAGGTTGCTATTAAGATGAGCCTTCAGGCAGCTCCAGCTGATCCTGGAGACATTCAGGACACACTTTCTGCCTTACTCACAACTGCAGTGAAAGACATGACAAACTATGACAAAAAATGCTGTGCAAAAGCATTTTGGGTTTAGCAGGCTGAAACTTGATGCAAATGAGTATGTGAAAAAATAAGGTAGGAAGGGATCTGGAAGAGGAGACTAAAATGTACCTCATTAATTTTCTTTTCACAAAGCAAGCCTCTCTCCCTCCGCCCCACCTCCCCACCATCTCTGGTACTGGAAAGGTGGTTCCATTCCCTAGGCTAAAACAAAAGGCAATGGGTATGATGATCATTAGCAACTGGAGAAAACTGGAAGGAGGATGAAGTGAATGAGAAGTGCTAAGACATGTACCTCTGACCCACAGAGATGGATGCTACAAGAAAAGCAGCCATGGACACTCCTTAGTGCATTTACCTCAAGGGACATTGTGTCATTATTGGCAAGTAATAGCCCCCTGTGAAGTCTTATGTGAAAACCAGTTCTTAGCACTAAGTCAATAAAACCCAAGGAACTAGTCATGGCTCTTTTCCCTTTGTCTTCCAAGACCAGAAGGTAATTTTTGTAGCTCTACTCTTTGACTTTTAGAGTTCCTTATAGTTTCGATATTAGTGTTCTAATTTTTTCTCATGCTTCCAAATTCTTAACTATAGTTTACACTTTTCCTGACCCTTATTTCTTGTTGTTCTTTTATTGCCCTTTTTAAAATTCATTTGGGAGGATGCAGCAAGATGGAGGCAAAGAGAGGAGCATAGTTTAGGTAGTCCCCTGGAGTAACTGATAGACAACCAGGAACAACTAGTAAATGGTCTAGAATAACTGCTGGGGGACAACCGTGACTGTCCACACATCATGCGCCAGCCTGGATTGCATGGAGTGGCTGAGACTGCAGCATAAAATCTGTAAGTAGAAACTGTAGAACCGCACTAGAGGCCCCCTCTCCCATAGCAGGCTGAAATGCAAAACCTCACTGTGGAGAGACCAGCATTCACGGAGTGAGCAAATATAGCTCAGCTCAGCTCCAACTCGTGTTTCGATTAACAAATGTGGACTGCTGAATACAAGCTACAAAAATAACAAGCAGACAGAGGCTTTTAGTGACGACTGACCTTAAAGAGTCAGAAAACTCCTGTGTCCAGGAAAGGAATCCCAGAAGACCAAGTACTACCTCTGGCCAATGGACAAAACTGGGGGGCTCTGGACTGGCTCTGAAAGGGGGCTTTCTTTCCTTTTTTCTCTCTTTCAACCTGAGTGGCTCAGTGGAGAGAGCCTCAGCCATTTTCAGTTCACAGCGTTCTGACCCAGACAGGGGTAGAGATAACAGTCAGAGAGACAAAGAACAATTCAAATGCAGAAGATAACTCCCTAGGGGGTATATCTTTCCTAAGAGGAAGGAGGTGAGGTCCAGCTCTATTGCCGCCTGCCCTTCAGAACTCAGACCCCAGAGCCTGGGGGAAAACAGCCAAAACAGAAACTAAAGGGGTCACACCTCCTTACACCAGTTGGGATGGACACGCTGGCAGGCACCAGCTGCTGGACAGGGTAGGAAAAGCACAGCTGCTAGAGACCGCACAGGAAAGTCTGTCAATCTCTAAGACACACCCTCAAGGAGACTTGAAACTGAATATAACCCCATTCTGAGATCTGAACCCATTCTGGTCTGGGAAAATCTGATTGGGGTAACAGAGGAATCCAGATGCCTAGACAGCAGAGGATTAAAAACTACACTGGGAAGGGCAGCTATATGGCCCAAAGGAACAAACTTACAACTCAATCAAGATACAGTTGAGATACTGTTTCACTCTAATGAAACAATCAATTAAAGATTTTCAAAGAAATATGCTATATCAAATCAAAAACCAAATCAACAATTTCAGGGAAGATATGGCAAAAGAGATGAAGGATATAAAAAAAATACTAGGCAAACATAAGGTAGACATTGCAAGTTTGAAAAAACAACTAGCAGAATCTATGGAAATGAAAGGCACAACACAAGAGAAGAAAAACACAGTGGAGACATACAACAGCAGATCTCAAGAGGCAAAAGAAAACAACAGGAACTGGAGAACAAGAAACCTAAAATCCTACACACAAAAGAACAGATAGGGAAAAGAATGGAAAAATATGAGCAACATCTCAGGGAATTAAGTGAAAACATGAGGCACATGAATGTACGTGCCACGGATGTCTCAGAAGGAGAAAAGAAGGGAAAAGGGGCAGAAGCAATAATAGAGGAAATAATCAAAGAAAATTTCCCATCTTATGAAAGACATAAAATTACAGATCCAAGAAGTGCAGCATACCCCAAACAGAATAGATCTGAATAAACCTATGCCAAGACACTTAATAATCAGAGTACCAAATGTCAAAGACAAAGAGAGAATCCTGAAAGCAGCAAGGGAAAAATGATCCATCATATACAAAGGAAGCTTGATAGGACTATGTGTGGATTTCTCACTAGAAACCATGGATGCAAGAAGGAAGAGAAAAACTACCAACCAGGAATCCTATATCTGGCAAAACTGTCCTTCAAATATGACGGAGAGTTTAAAATATTCTCTGACAAACAGACAATGACACAGTTGGTGAACAAGATACCCACTCTACAGGAAATACTAAAGGGAGCAGTACAGACAGATAGAAAAAGACAGGAGTGAGAGGTTTGGAACACAATTTTTGGTGATGATAACACAGCAATGTAAGTATTCTGAACAAAGACGACTATGAGTATAGTTGAAAGAGGAAGATTAGGACCATGTGGGACACCATAAGGAAAGAGGAAAGATAAAGACTGGGACTGTATAACTGAGTGAAACCTAGAGTGCTCAACATTTGTGATAAAATGTACAAATATGCTTTTACATGAGGGAGAACAAATGAATGTCAACCTTGCAAGGTGTTAAAAATGGGGTGGTATTGGGGGAAAAATACAGTCATTGCAAACTAGAGACTATAGTTAACAGAAACATTGTATTATGCTTCCTTTCATATAACAAAGGCAATATACCAAATCTAAATGCCTATAAGTGGGGGACATAAGGGAGGGGTATGGAACTCTTGGCATTGGTGCTGTTGTCTCTCTTATTCTACTTTAGTTTAATTCAACCTTTCCTTTTGTTGCTTTTTAGCTATCATTTTTTTTCTTTCCTTTTCTTTTTCTTTTTCTCTCTACCTTCTTTGACTCTTCCTCCTTCTTTGTGGAAGAAATGGAGATGTCCTTATATAGATAGTGGTAATGGTCATGAATACATAAATACATGCTTATATGGGGAACCATTGATTATTTACTTAGGACAGAAAGTATGGTGGGTGAAAAAAAATCTTAAAAAAAATGCGTTGAAGAAACCTTGGGGCAATATGTTGAGTGAAATAAGTCAGACACATAAGGACAGATGTTGTATGGTCTTACTGATATGAACTAATTATAATATGTAAACTCATAGACATGAAATATAAGTTACCAGGATATAGAACGAGGCTAAAGAATGGGGAGCAGTTGCTTATTATAAGCAGAATGTTTAACTAGATTGAACTTAAGTGTTTGGAAATGGAGAGAGGTGATGGTAGCACTTTATTGTGAGAATAAGTAACAGTGCTAAATGGTATGTGAATGTGGTAGAAAGGGGAAGCTTAGAGTCACATATGTCACAAGAAGGAAAAGTTGGAGGTTAAAATATGGGAACGTATAAAACAGTGAATCTCATGGTGGACAATGTCTATGACTAACTGTACAAATATTAGAAATCTCTTCCATGAGCTAGAAAAAAATGTATGACACTATAACCAGAACTTAATAATAGAAGGGTACATAGGGAAAATATACCTATTGCAAACTATGTACCACAGTTTTAACATTCTTTCATCAATAGTAACAAATGTACTATACCAATACTATGAGTCAATAATGGAGGAGGGGTGGTTAGGGGTATGGGAGAATTTGAGTTTTCTTTTTTTCTCTTTATTTCTTTTCTGGAGTAATGAAAATGTCCTAAAAATTGAAAAAAAAAGAATTGTGGTGAAGGATGCCCAGCTGTATGATGGTACTGTGGGCAACTGAGTGTGCACTTTGGATCTTTGGATGATTGTATGGTATGTGAACAATCTCAGTAAAATTAAATTAAAAAAAAGAATAAAGCCAAAAAAATTCATTTAATTTGTTTTAAGAGGATTCTAATGGTTTGAGGGATGAAGTGGGTGAATGAATGTTTTGCTGCTGATGAAATTTTTATTACCAAAGGCAACTTGAGAGAAAAAAAGTCTTTTATTTCTTGTACTATCTGGAAGAGACTAGTATCTAGCATATTAAGCAAAATTAAAAATGAAATTCTAAATAAACCAATCAGAAGAGGAAGACCAACCACATTTAGTAGTTTGCAGAAGACAGTATTATGTAGTGGTTACAAAAACGTGTTCTGAAGTCCTGTACACCTGAATGCAAATTATGACACTGCCACCTCCTAATTACATGCAGTTATATAACCTCTGCATCCTTGGTTTCTTTTCCTGTAACATGGTGGAATGGATGGTAGCAATTTACGGGTTTAATGAAGGTTATCAACATCTATAAAGTACTGTGCCTGTCATGGTAACAGCTCATTAAAGGTTGATTATTATTATCATCTGTTAAAAAGAGAAATCAAGTAAGAGGGAAAGAGAGAGGAAGATCAACATCACAAGAGAGACCATATTGAAGGCCAGAGGAAAAATACAATCAATCATCACTCAACTTGTCCAACTAACTACTGCCCCTGGAATGTTTGGTACAGACCAAATCTGCTTGCCAAACTATTCCTGGAACGTGGCCTCTGCTTTCTCACGTTACTCTTTCTCCTCTGATATTGTTCACTTACCTAAGTTCAACTCAATTTTTCTTTCCTGTGGAAAGTATGGAATTACAATAATAATATAATTCTCTTGCTTTTCTTCTTCAACGCTTTTTGACTGTTCAACACCCACCTTCAAAATGTAGTTATCAACTCATATTTATGTTTCTATTTGTGCTCTTTCTCTTTTGATCTTTATATCTTAGCCCCCTAATTAAATAGTGACATTCACAAAGGCAAGAGCTAAATTTTATGTCCCTTTATAACCTCAGTGCTTTGTCATATTATTCAAACCTATGGGTCCAAAAATGCATAGATGTATTTCAGCTAATAATTTAAGACAATGAGACCAAGAAGTGTGGGAAAGATGCTGCCTTGAAAAGAAGAGCTGTGTCTTCAGGAATTAAAAAAAAAAAAGTCTTTCAGATTTATTGGTGGAAAGGCTGCATTCCTGAATCTTTTTATTGATGTCTTGCCATTCAGAGGTTAAATTTGAAATTTGAATAGCTTATTTTTCATTCTTTTTTTGTTTACAAAAATAACCTGCACTAATTTTACAAAATTAGGCAACCACTCCACAGCATTAGAATGCTGATAAATCAGTCACCTTTGTAAAGCCACCACTAGTAAAAATTTGATACATTCTTACAATATTTTCCTGCGCTTTGCTCTGTTTTGCACAGATAAAATCACATTTTATAAACAATTTTGTATCCTGCCTTTTTCATTTAATGTTGTAGCATCACATTTCCAAATTAAAAAAAAAATCTCTTCTTAAATATAACTTTAATAGCTAATGGTGGTTCAATGAATTGTTATGCTTTCATTTACCAGCCCCCATTACTAAACTATCTAGATGTTTCATTTTCATTGTATTATAAATAATGCCACCATGAACATATTTGTGCATAAAACTCTTTCTATATTTCCAATTATTTCCTTAGGGTAGATTCCTAGAAGTGAAGTTACTGGACCAATATTCATAAACATTTTTAGTCTTATGAGTTGTACTGTAAAAATATTCATCACAAAAGCTGTGTAGAATATATGTTTTACTGAACTCTCAGTTATAAAAATTCATTAAACAATAAATAAGATCTCACTGTTGTTTTAATTTCAATTTATTCCATTATTTTTCATCCATGTCTTCAAATGTTTTTTAACTATCTCCCTTCCTTTTGGTGACAACGGTTTTGAGAAGGGTGGTTTGTTTGTTTCAACTCAGAGCATGCTGCCTGCAGCAATTCTACTCCAAAACCAGATTCCTCTTGAAATCCTGCAACTGAGAATTGCAGCTTTAGGAAGACTAAGGACTGGATTCACTCATTTTCAAATTAAAAGCTCAATCCTGATTTTCTTGCTTTCATTCCATCCTGTAACCACCAAAATTGTATAGAAATGCTTTCCTCCCCCAAATAAATTCAAGTGCCCAAGCAGTTTTTGCAAATACTGGTGGTGTATATCCCTTTATACAGAAGGGAAGGATTTGGAGGCAAACAAGGAGGGGGCAGATGTCTGGGGTACAGGCAGGAAAAGTGCTCCAAAGACAGAGCTGCCTGCAGCCTTCTCTCTGCCCCCAGAAGTCACAGGTCTTCATCAGTAATTTCAACAACCTATAAAGAAAGCAGAATTCTGGCACTCTTTAGAAAAACCGTTTGAATTTAAAAATCAGTAGGTATATTTGCACTATATAAAAACAGCAGCCTAATTACTTAGAACAAAACTAACTTTTCCTCCAATTCTTTGAGTAAGATTGAACACAGCCTGCCTCCATGACTATCATCACTGAAGCTATGTGTAAAGCCTCCAGTATCACCTTCCCTGAAAAATATCAACATATATTGCCTGACCTGAGTTGTCTTCCTATATTTGTAAGTATGGTGATGATTTAGTTTACAAAATTCTTTTTGGGCATAAAGTCAGCATAGCTTAGGAAGGGGTTAGGAAAATTTGAGCCTTCTCAATGGGGGAAAGCAGATGCGAAAATTCCAATTATTTAGAACTGGGCCTGGGACGTGCCAAAGACAGAGAATAAAATTGGGAAGAGGCACCAAAGGAAAAGGAGGGATTGCTAGCCAAACACAAGAGAAAGGCTCAACATCAGTAATGAGGGTTCAGCAGGACTGGACCAGCCTGCCCTCCTGGCTTCAGGGTTCCTCTCTGTTCTCTATCCTCCACACTACTGCTGTAACTGCAGACCTCACCCCATTTGAATCACAGCAGGCTACAGCCTCCTGCCCTGACTTTCCTGCCTCCTCTGCACCTCCCAGTTTTGCTTAGCTGAATCCCATTCATCATTCAGGGCTTATTTCCTGACTTCCCCACACAGAGAGGACTCTTTTATCTTCACGCTCCATTCTATCTTTAGTGCCTGTCATCTGCCCCATGGTGTGCTAGAGCTGAACCTTAAATTTTAAGTCTGACAGCTGGTTGTTAACACAACCATTAGTAATAATTAAATTCTATAAAATTACAATTAATAAATTATATTAAAAACAAAGGTAAAAAATACTCAAAATTCAATACATCCTAGTTATTTTATTACATTTTACGAATATATATGCTTTATAAAATTACTTACGTCTGTTTGATCTGTATATGGAAACACTGTAAAAGGTTAGTTCTGTGCAATCTCTTCCCAACTCCATTGTCAATGACATCCCCTCAGTAGATTGAAATCAACCATGGTGGGTGCGTATATACTATGGATATGGAAAAACACTATAAATCAGGGCTTGACTTTTATTATATTGACTTTCTAGATTTAATAAAATGATTGAGAAACATTTAAAAATTCAGATTAAATTGTACTGTGTCTCTTGTTGCAACATTGTGAATAACACAAATAACTGAGAAAATAGCATTTGGGTATTTGGAAATTATTATCCAATTGAACAAAGAACTTGGTCGTGTCATTGATGAACAAGTGAAATTCTGATATGTATCTTTGTTGTTTCCCTTTCAACTTACTTGTTCACGTACACAAATCACCAACTATCATTCATTTGGAACTATATTTGTCAATTGCAACCATCAAATGGCTATATAAGAGTTCAGCAAAAACCAACGAGGGTATTCTTTGAGAAGCAATTAACTTAACGAAATTTACAATAAAGAGAATTGTATATTTTGTTATCATTATTTATAAATTATGTGCTGTATATTGTTTATATCAGTAATATTTATAACACATTTATTTGTTTGTATATATGCAAACCAGAAGGCTGGTTGTTAATCATTTGCATGCATATATCATTGTAGAATTTTTTTTTGTTTAAAGAATTAGGACCATATCTAATTCCTCATTAGGTGTGCAGCACCCAGTTGATACTCAGTAGGTTCTTGAAAAATGCTTGCTGACTTGAGTTAAAAGGAGAATTGTAATCCCAACTATTTAGAAATATAGGGATTCTCCATGATTGGGTGGCAACGTTGGAGTGTTTTCAGAAACTCATCTGGCCAATATGAACAGGGAACTATAGACAGAGTCTATCTATCCCAGGAATAGAGAGAAAGAGTATATGGCTACAGCAACAACATTCCCAATATATAGCTCTAACTTCTTTATCAATTTTACTTTTGACTATTGTGTCACCAGAAGACAACTACTCAATGTTTTAACCTGATTTGTATAATCAGTGTTGCCTTAAAAAAAGTCTGAAATTATTTTTAAAATTCATTTTTGATGCAGTTACACTATTCTCAAACATGTCTGCCTCCACACACACAGACTGTTATATACCTAATCTTTAACATTCACCTTATAGGGAAAGAGCTGAAAACATATTCGTGCCAACACATATTCAGTGGTATTACCTAAAATTGTAAAACATTTCCTTTAATAGCAGAATGTATATTGTACCTCATTTTGGCTCAGAAAACAGAACCACTATTGGTATTCTCAGCAGAAAGGGAGTTAAAAAGCATCAGGTGCTCCTAATGTGTGTGAAATGGTATCTCATTGAGTTTTAATTTGCATTTCTTCAATGGCTAACAATGTAGTGCATCTTTTCATACACTTATCGGCCATTTGAATACCTTTTTTGGAGAAATGTCTATTCAAACCCTGGGCCCATTTTTAAAATGGAGCTGTTTTTCTTTTTGTTGTTGAGTTGTAGGAGTTCTTTATATATGCTGGATATTAAACCTTTATCAGATACAGTTTCCAAATATTTTCTCCCACTCTGTAGGTTGTCTCTTCACTTTGATAATGTCCTTTTATGTGCAAAAGTTTATAATTTTGATGAAGTCTATTCTATCTATTTCTTTTTTCCTTTGTTGCTTATGCTTTTGGTATGAAATCTAAAAAGCCACTATCTACTACAAGGTCCTAAAGATTATTTCCCTGTGTTTTCTTGCAAGAGTTTTATAGCATTAACTTATATTTAGGTCACTGCTCCATTTCAAATTGATTGTTGTATATGCTGAGAGGTAAGTGTCCATGTTCATTCTTTTGTATGTGGATTTTCATTTGTCTGAGCATCATTTTTTGAAGAGACTAGTATTTCCCCATTGAATGGACTTGGCATCCTATCAAAAATCAACTTGATCCATATGTCTGTCCATCTGTCCATTCTTATGCCATTATCACACTGTTTTAATTACTATAGCTTTGTAGTAAGTTTTGAATTCAGGAAGTGTGGGTCCTCAGGTTCTTCTGTTACAATATTATTTTGGCTATTTGAATTTCATATGAATTTGAGAATTGGCTTTTCCATTTCTGCAAAAGAGGCTGCTGGGATCTTGAGAGGGACTGCACCGAATTTGTGGATTGTTTTGGGTAGTACTGATATCTGAGCAATATTAAGTCTTCCAATCCATGAGCACAGTATATCTTTCCATTTATTTAGATCTCCTTTAATTTCTTTCAGTAACATTTTTTAGTTTTCAGTGTTCAAACCTTTCACATTGTTAGCTAAATTTATTCCTAAGTACTCTATTTTTTTTAAATACTACAATGAGATACCACTTCACATCCAAAGGAATGGCTAGTATTAAAAAGAAAAAATTGAAAATAACAACTGTTGGTGAGGGTGTGAAGAAAGAGAACCCCTTGTACATTGCAGGTTAGAATGTAAAATGGTACAGCCACTATGGGAAACAGTTTGGTGGTTTCTCAGAAATTGAAACACAGAATTACTATGTGACCCAACAATTCCATTCCTAGGTATACACCTAAAAGGATTGAAAGCAGGGATTAGAACAACTATGTGTACACCAATGTTCACAGCAGCATTATTCATAAAAGGTGGAAGCAACCCAAGTGCCTACCAACAGACGAATGGATAAACATAATATGGTATATCCATAAAGTGGAACATTATTCAGCTATCAAAGGAAATGAAGTGCTGGTACATGCTACAACATAGATGAACCTAGAAGACATCATGTTGAGTGAAATGAGCCAGACACAAAAGGACAATATTTTTCTTATATGAAATACTTAGAATAAACAAATTCATAGAGACAAAAAGCAGAACAGTGGTCACCAGAAGAAGGAAGAGGTGGGAATGGTGAGTTACTACTAAATGAATATGAGTTCAGGTTTGGGATGGGATGAAAAGATTCTGGAAAAAGATAGTGGTGAAAGTTACACAGTACTGCTAATGTACTTAATATCAATAATTGTCCACTTAAAATGGCTAAAATGTTTTTATGTTATGTATATTTTATCACAATTAAAGGTAAATAAATAAATAAATAAATACATAAATAAATAAATAAAAACTCCCTAGATGACTCTGAAGGCTTTAAACTCATTTGGAGTTACAAATTTTGGTCCCTGTTTTCAAAGATTATTGAGTAAAAACAGTACACGATTATAAATGCATTATTATTATATGAAAAATATGAATATATATGAATAAAGGCAGTAAAAATGAAAAATAATATTGTGTGAAGATGGCTAGTTTATCAAGACTTTCTTTTAAGTTACTGTTATACTGTTATTACGATAAATGGAAGACAAATCATTCACTTTACTTGATAACTATTCTTACACTACACAATATCTTAGAACTCTGCAATGACTCCTAGATCCCCATTAGGTCAACACCTTTGACCCTGATCCTATCAACAGGTAAGGAGATCAGTTATTTTTCCCCAGAGGGCATCACCAGACATCTGGCCACATGAAGGCTAAGCTGACTCTTTTCTACTCATTCCCACAGTTTTGTAAGTGTTCCCTTCCTTTTCTCTCTCAATTTAGTAACTCACAGAATAAGAAGCCATAAATGATTTATAAACACAGCAACTTCAACTAATCCCAGCATTGATCCCTGGGAGAGCTAGTAGTTGTGTGTATCTATCAAGGGAAGTCTAATTATCCACTTCTTTTGTTTCTTATTTCCAAGACAATTCAATAGACAAGATAACACACCTATCAAATATATATTTACAAAAAAAACAGCATTAGATGTGTAGAGCATCGCTATGGACATAGGAGGAGGATTTTGTAAGCTGGCCCCCCAGGAATGATTCCCAGAACTTCACAGAACTGAGCCAATAGAGGGGCTGTTTCCTCTGCTACAAGCTAGTAGGTAAAGAATCAGGGTACCAACACTTGGATTTTAGACTTGGGTGGATGCCTGAATGAAGACGCTGCTCTCAAAACCACAAAATTAAGACAAAGCTCAGTAGTAAGGTACTACGGTAAAATCTAACACTTCCAGTTCCTGTAAACAGCCAAATGAAATGGGAAAATGACCTCAGCCTTACTTCCATCTTCCAAATATAATGGATATCTAGCTGGAAGAATCTAATTCACATTTAGAGCTATAGTTTCAAAGGAGAATGAGAAATGTGAGTTTTAGCTTTTCCACTTCCACAGAACAGGAAAACACAATCAAAAGAGATGGGGTTGGATGCTAGTGCCAACCAACAACATACAACAAAAATCACCAACTCTGCAGTGGTTAGGATTATGAAGAACATGACCATATCCTTCAAATTACACCACAATGCAAACTAGCGAGAGTGCTGTTTTCTAAAGTGATGTTTGACTGAAATAAAATAACCAAGAAGCATTCTACCTAGGAAAAAAGTTATAAATATAATTAAGATAACTAAAAATATTGCATGTGTTTTGTACTCTGCTTTTATTTTCATTTAACATTATGCTTTAAATCTTTCCCTATGCCAATACAGGTCTTCACAAACATGTAAAAAGGTTATCTAATACGCCATCATTTGACTATTATACAATTCACTTAACCATTTCCCTTCAGCTGGTCATTTAGGTAAATTACAACTTGCCACAAATGCTAATGATAGTGTAGGGAACACCTGTGTATGTAAATCCCTGTCTTCTCCAATTATTTTTGTTAGGATAGCCTTCTCTTATAAATGGGTCCTATTTACTGGCTCACCAAATCTAAGACTTTGTTATTAGTTCTGTAAATAAGACAAAATTAGATCCATATTGTTTTACAAGCAAAAGGGGGAGAAGTCAGCAGTACATTATTTTGTGCTAAAATAGCACAGCTTCTGAAACACCTGGGACCTTGTTGAGCACTCCCTAAAAGCATAGAGAGCAGTAAATTTTGCTTCATTCTGATTTGTGGGTTAGGCCCATAATCTTGATGTTACAAATCAATACATTTCTTATTTAAGAAGACATCTAATCACTACACACTGGTACTGGCAAATACTACTGCTTACTTTCCTTAAAACAATACCTGCTTCTAGTATTTTCAGTTTAAATCAATTCACTAAGTATATGTTTCTCACCATGCTCAATTCTAGTGAAATCAAAGAACATGTATAATAATGTCTCTAAACTCCAAGAGCTTACAGTGTTTTGTGGGACTGTGAGAAAAAAATGCTTTATTGCTCTATTTTAAAACTGCATTATACTTAGTCTCTAAGTTTTTCTTTTCATCTATGTGGGAACAGAGAGGGGTAAAAGCACTTTAGAATCCCTTTAGAATCCCTGGGCTATAATCTCACCTATGCCCAGGGGTTTGTTTCTTATTTAAACTGGTATCTCTGTTGCTTAGTTTATAGCTTGATAAATAATGGTTAATTGAATGAACAAATGGACATTAAATTAATGAATCAACTCAGACGCTACTCTTTATGATAGGAAATAGGTTCAAAAAATGGTCAGAGAATCTACATGGCTTAGTAAACTAAAGTATACTCAACATTTAGCAAGTGCTTAACTAAAGTCTGCCGTAAGTTCTTTATGTGTTGCGTTTTATTTACTATCATAACTACTTTACATAGTAGATACCACCCTGTTGCCCAATTTACAGATAAGGAAATGCATGTGAATAATCAGAAACTAATTTGCCCAAATCATGTAGTGAAGAAGATGTGAAGTGGGGATTTTGAACCCCACTATGCTCTTAAACACTACACTAGGTTGTCTCCCATATGTTTTCTAACAAATATCAGGAGTTGATATGGGGCAAAATCTTACAGCAAGCTAAAAAAACAATGTTTAAATGCTGTGACTTCCTCCACATATTTGCAATACATACTGTCACATCATTTTTAAATTGCTATGTATCCTTTTGACAGAAAGTTTACTGTGTCCTCTTGATGCCCTCCCAATCTCAAACTGTTCCAAAATACTGAAGTCATACTTTGTCCAGAGATATTCAGACCATTATTGGAATACCGAGCTAAGAGAAAACTCAAGTCTGCTTGGCAATTGCCACAATCATCTCTTGCTAATACGCCATGGTGCTACTGAAATGTTCTCAGCCTGACCCACATAGACTTCTGGTCTGGCTGCCTGCCAGCATGACAGGGCTGCCTCTCACTTGGCTTCAAGATTACAGCTCCAGGGAAGGCAGAATTCTAAGATGGCTCCAAAATTTCCTGGGCCTTTGTCTACACCTAGTTATTCAGTCAAACACTAATCTAGGAATTGCTATGAAAAGTATTTTGCAGACACATAAAGTTTTAATACACCAGGACTTGTATATATGTGTGTATCCTAGAAAGACTTTTTCTTTCAGTATTATAAAGAAAAGCCTAGAAGCAGAATGAGAATTATTCTTAACAGTGATTTATAACAGATGAACATCAATGAGACAGGAGCCAATGCTATCTAGAGGTCATACTCTAACTCATCATCATTTGAAATATGTTATCTTACAACAAGAGAAAATAGGCTTTATTCAGACTGACAGTTGTGTTGTTTAGACTTACTTTAAATAGGCAATCCCTCCTTTAGTAAAAGGATTCCAAGGAATTGTGTTATAATTACCCTAATGTAAATATTGTCAACTGCAATCTCATAGAAACCTAATTTAAGGAACAAAGAGATTCTTTTTTAAACATTGCCATCCATATTTCTCTGCAAGAAATTATGATTTTAAATTTTAGAAAAAGGCAGACTCATCTTTATTTTAGGTTTGGCAGGCACAAACTCATTTTAGAATCTGATTATATGTACATTCAATTCTGTTTTTACTAGAGAGACTATAATCCTGTGGGAAAGTCTGTGATCTTTTTTTAATTTTATTGTTTGTGTCCAAGTGTGATATCAAATGTTCTATTTCACAAGGGTGATAGCTAAATGTGATAGACATAGTTGAGTTTTACCTTCTTGGTTCACAAGATTTTGGAAGAATCCCTTCAAAGACCAAAAGGTCACAGGCACCAGGCACCACTATCAATAGTGGCCTATTAACACAAACAGAAAGCATGGAACCCAGCAGGAAATAAGCTTCTTTTTGAAAACTAACCTTGAAAACACACACCCAAGTTATAATTACAAACAACTAATTGTAAATGATATATGAGACATAAAGTTATATGCAAAAGCAGAGTGATACAGAGAAAGAAAAAAGGCTGCAAGAAATGGCTACTCATCCTAACTGAATAGAGAAAACACTATGGGATAAATCTTCTAGTGTTTGTCACCTTTTACATCCTGGAATCTCCTGCAGAGAGATTTTAATATACCTATAACCAGCCAAAACCCTCTGAGAAACTGATTTACCTGGTTTAGGACAGTGATTCTCAAAGTGTGCTCCCATTACCTGGGAACAGGCCAGAAATGCCCATTCTCAGGCCCCAGCCCTATCTACTAAATCAGAAATTGTGGGGGTAGGACCAGCAATGTGGGTTTTAATGAGCCCTCAAGTGATTCTATGGCATACAAAGTTTGAGACTCACTCATCTCAAGTAAGGCAGTGGAGAGGCCAGACCTTTATTGATTTAAAGTTTCCCAGATGATTCTAATATTCAGCCTGGATTGAAAAAATACTAAGATCTTTAAAATGGATGGTTTATATTAAAACATAATTTTGAAAATAGTATATCATGTGTCTCATGCAAATATAAAATGAACCTCTGTCAATGATTTTATTTAACTCAGTCAATTAGGGATTCAGAAAAATTATTACAAATTCAAAGGAGAAAACACAGACCAGACAAATAAGTAAATGCATCAGGATAGCAGAAATGGATTTGCATAATACAGGCAAAACTGGCTTATCCCACAGTGGGAGAGGAAATTCCACTGAAATGCCATTGGACAGAATTTATCTGCATACCTACAGAAAATAATTCTTTGCATTACTATCAGTTTTCTACAACTTAACTTATATGGGGTTGCTTCATATCTCCCAGGCACTAGCTTCAGAAAATCAGATAATCCAGGAGGGTATACTCTGAGTAATAAACAATTTTCCATTGCCATTGCCTAGTGATATTTAATCATCATAAAGTCTCTCTCAATTTTTCCTTACAGTTATAGACAATGGAAAAGGGCTAGGCAAAGCTTGGTCTAAAATGAACATGGTCAACTGAGATGGCAATGAGGAGACGGGGCTTGTAAAGGCAGAGAACTTGAACTGACACAACGTTTGATAAAAAGAATTTGTCCTTTTAGAAAGGCATGTCTTTAATATCATGCTATATGACTCTGTTCTTCCAATCATGTCAATAGGAAGTTTTTGGAGGTTTCTGAAAAAAGAAGTGATAAGATTAATGCAGTGCTTTAGGGATAGTAATCCAGAACAATCTGCAGGGTGGACTGAATGCCAGAAATGATTGGAAAGACCAGGTGGAAGGTTAAATTTAAATTCAGGAGTAAAATTTAAAGTTTTCTCATTCAGACATTCTTCTCTAAGAATGCCATTGGAGACAACAATATTCCAAATCCATCTTATTCCACAAAACTCACAAAACCAGTGCACTCTCTCTCTTATGGCTTTGCTCTACAGCAATATCTTAAAAATAGAGACCCATTTTTCTTTCCAGACAGGGTGGCTAGTTATCTGTAGTGAAAAGTTTCATTTTCTAGCATTTTTCATTGAAACTATCACCTGATAATTACACTGAATAGAAAGTAACCATTAATCAAATCTTTAATGTATCAATTCATCACTGTCTACCTCGCGTGAAGCAGGAGAACTAAAATTAATCAGTCAAACCGAACCCCATCACAACCAAATGCCTAGGGAAAGGTGGAAACAGAAATCCTTTTAAATGGAGCAAATACATTTGATTCTGCTGGCAAGTCTGAGGCCTAAACACTAACAGTATTTTCTGTCATCACAGAAGGTGATTTTAATCTCCTCTGTTGCTGGTTTGAGCAACTTCAAGTTTGCTAGAAATTTAAAGCTCTTAAATGTTATCTGACCCACAAAGGAAGTAGGTGAGTTTTGCCACTGCCCTTCCTTTGCATTTCATTTTGATAATGAAAGACTTTTACAAAACAAATTCATATTTCAAAATGCAATTGCTTCCTGTGTCCTGGAGACCTCTGGTTCTCAAGAGATAAGTCCCCTGGGCTAGGATGACACACTTAGAGGTTCCTCCTTATAAAGCTCTAGGAAAAAAGGTGTTTTTCCCCGTGGTAGTGATTACGCATGGAGTCTGACTCTAAAGACTCCTGATAATGAATATGGGGAAATATTCGTTTGTTATTTATCATCCTCTGCTTTCCTGACCTGTGTCGGTTCCATGAAAAGAAATCAGTCTCAACTCCCCAGCTGAGATTATAAATTCTTTGAAGAAAGCAGTCAGGTGTTATACTTTTTTTTTTTTAAGTCCCTTCCCAAATATGGCAACTTTTGCATAGCTGCTTAATAAATACTTTGGTGTTTGATTACTGAATACAGATCTTCCAGAAAGCTTGGGGGTGGGGTGTGGGTGTGGGGGGACAAAAAGATTCTCTTAGGGGCCGAAAATGTCAAGGAACTTATTTTTAAACACATAACCTGGATTATAAGCCTTTATTATATTTTATATGGGAAGATGAGATTTGGCACTTCCAAGAGATACATTTTAAGACTTTCAGTGGTTACCACTATAGTACGCTATTTCCCCCTATAAAACACGGGAAATGAAAAATTAATGAGATTCGAGACTGCGGCAAACTGAAAACAATCAAGTCACTGAGCTGTAGGTGCTAAATGGTCAACTAGGCTCCCTCACTAGTAAGGGGATTCCACTCACAGGCCAGCTGTGCATAAGTCAAGTCTGTGCCTCCTCAAAATTGCAAAGTATTGCATATTGGAAACCTGTAGCCTTGGTCATTAATCAAAACAATAACAGCAAATCCACCAACTCCTACATTTTACCAAATAGCCTCATTTTCTCCACGGCATCTATCACAGTACAAGATAAATAATTGGTGCTCAACAAATTTTGTATGAATGAATTAACTTGTAGATTACTAAAGTCTGTAGTTCAGGGTGGCCAAATTTGAGACCAACTGAGGGGGAGGTAAGAGTCAAGGAAAGAAGAGGCTATGATGCCTAAGTTCATTCTAGTAGCCAAAAACTCATGCTAGTAGCCAAAAAAAAAGACCAGCCGAATCTGACTGAATCATCCAGAAGAGTGTCTCAATATTTAAAGGACAGACTATGAACTGGTTTGCAGTCAAGGTGGTGTTTGTGTTGGCAATTTAAGTTCCTTTTGTTAGTGAGCTAAGTTTAGGAGTTGGCCATTTGAACAACTCAGTGTCAGGGATCTTCTCTTCATTTAAATGAGAGCAGGAAAGGATGTTTTAGAATGATCAGGAAAAAAAATGGAAGAGCCCAGTTTCCTTGGAGGAAATAGATATACATGCTACTAATCCAGGACTTAACCAAAGTAAAAAGAAATAGACCATAAAAGTGTGAAATGTTCAAGGTAACAATAAAACTAAACTACCTGTATAAAGACATGGTAATGACAATAGAACTAATGCCTTAATTTGAATAGCATGTAGCTTGCAAAGTGTCATCACATGTTATCTCATTTGTTTCACATAAATTATTATAAAATGTTTTCACACATTACATATATTTGTATATTTGATTTTTTTTTTTTTTTAAACCACCAAAGCCAACCACATTTGTATAGATACTGGCTACCGGCTATCATAGTTTCATCAAAAATATTCTAAATGCCCACTGTTTCATTTGTATATTCTTTCTAGGGTCCACTGTGTTTTTGGCTCTTTGAACCAATCCTTCTTGGAACCTGCTAACAAATTCATTGGTTTCCATCATGCCTGTAACTTTGAAAAGAGTAGAGCCATGTCTAAGATAATAAGGTCACGGGGTCTTCAAGAAAGTATACCAAAAGAGAACCCCTCCTACCTCTGCATTCAACAGTAACAGCTCTGACTTCCTATGGGCTCCTATACCTCTTCGGTTTAATCTTGTTGAAAACTAATGTGTCCAGCAAGTCCACGGGTACATTGATCATGCCATTCTGCTTTCAGTCCTTATTGAGAAGGCTTAGACCTCTTCTCAATGTTGTCTGAAGGAAGACATGTTGGCAAAGGGAAACTGTAGAAAAGACATTGGTTCCTAGCTCTACCTATGGTCAAGTGTGCTTTCTTGGACACACTGCTTAACTTCCCCTCAAGAGACTTAGTGTGGACCCTGACTCAGTGAACACATCTCAGTCCATCACTCTTTCTAGAACCTTTTTTCCTGACCTAGTATTAAATCTGCTGTGGAAGATAGAATATAAATGTCCACCTTTCTGCAGCCCCAGATTGCATCCCCAGATCATGATTCTTTGTGCTTTCTGCCTCTTTCCTCTTAATAAAACACCATATTTTTTTCCTCTAACACTCACTTGCCCGTTCTTCCTCCTAATATGTCCCTTTCACCATATAATCCCCATTAACTGTCTTCCCACCTTTTATCTAAGGCAGACCCATGCTTGATTTGTCTTCTCTTTACTTATCTCTCTCTAGAAGAGGTCCTTTTCCCCTGTTCAGTGGTGGCCCCAGAATTTCAAGATAGGATAGTTTAGAGGCAATAAACTTGTCAGAAAGGCATGCCAAAGGACATGTCTTGAACCTGCACTGGCAAAGCAGATGCTATGTTGTTGTTCTGGGTTACTTTATTTGGAGTAGCTTGGTGAAGGTGGTGTACTAATTGATTAGTTCATGTGTGATACTAAAGCCCCATATGCTGTTTTTTCTTGTTTGTCCCTTCAGATCTGTTCTCTAGTCTACTCCACTCTGCTCTGTGCCCCAGTAGGATGACCGTATGGACTGCCCAAGCTCCTTTGTCCTTTTACTGGTTTGGGCCACCCTTTGGGGTAGAGATAATAGGGTTGAACCAAAGAGAGATAAGTGTACTGATTCACTCTAACCTTAGTTCCCCTCTTGTCAGCCTCCAGTTTGGGCAGTGGCTGTGCCTCTAAAACTATCACTTACTTCCAGTAAACCTTCTCCTAAGGCTATAGCTCTCACCCAATTTTGGTAATACCATTCACTCCCCTCCCCTCTTCAACACCAGAAGTGATGACAACTTTACATTATTGCTAGTCTCTGGTGTTTCATCATCTTGTAACTCTTCCCACACCTCTATAAATAGTCCCTTCAGCAAACTGCCTTCATTTAAATCCACTGAGTGTACCATTTCCTTACTGTCAGGACTGATGTCCCACTACCACCAGTACCCTCCTGTAACTTACACCTCTCCCTCCTCAGAACACTGCACTGGTGTGACTAGAATTTCTTGTCGATAAGAAATTTCGCCTACTCGCTAAAATTTATTTGTAACTTTAAAGTCAATACTCAGAAGACTTTCACAGTCATTCATGGACATGCACAGAGAAGGAAACATTTGAGTCCCTGGATGCACATGTTCTCTCTGAGGTCGAACAAGGTGACGCTCTGCCTTCTTGTTCAGCTCTTCTACCGTAAACAAGGGTCCTTTTTGTGGTATATTTAGTGTCATGTTTTCCGCATTTTTGTGCTTTTTATTGATGACTTCACTATTTAAAGTGGCTCTCAAATGTACTCCTGAAGTACTCTCTAGAGTTCATAAGTGCAAGAGGGCTGTGATGTGCCTCATGGAGAAAATACATGTGTTAGACAAGCTTCCTTCAAGCATGAGTTATCAGGCTGCTGGCCATCAGTTCAGTGGCAATGCATCAACAATATATATTAAATAAAGTGTCTTTAAACACAAACATACATGAAACAAGTTTTTCATTAATCAGTTGATGGCTTATAGGAACCTAACCTTATATTCCCCCTGGGAGCAATGGTTCAATATTCACTAATTCAGTGTTGGCAGCAATGAGAATCAATGGTATCTCTGATATTTCTGAGCTTTTCCCCCATTTTCCTGTCTTTGTCAAGTCTGCCATCTGGAAGCTCCTTCCCAGTGGAAGGAATAGGGATTCTTAATTAGCTGTGACCTTGAACAAGTCAAGAATCTCTATCAAACTCATGAGGATAACACTCATGAACACATTGTGAAGCACAAACAAAATAATGTGAGCCCAAGAAACAGCACATGAAAGCAGATTAACGGTTGTTACCCTCTTCCCTAAATTAATATATATGATAGTTCCTTTTCATTTAAAAAGCATTTATTACTTTACTCAAGACACAATCTATGCTTAATATTATGTGCAAGGAGACATTATTTTCCTATAAGACATTAGTCCTTTACTACAGCAGAAACAATTAGAAGTTTTCCTCCCTATTTTTGTCACACTTTTTCATATTAAAGTTGAAGTGCAGAAGCATTAATTCCACATAATAATTATGTACAGTTCATCCTCAACTGCCATTTTCCAAGGCTAGTCTCCCTTTCTGATAGATTTTGCCTTACTGTTCTATCTGGCCCATGAGAAAGATCCTTGGAGACTGAATAACACACATTCCAACATATAAGGAACCAGGCTCTACAAAATGCCAGCTCAGCTTTCCCCTCTTTCTAAAGCCAGCTATGAAAACGCTATTATTTTGTTTTCATTTCTTTTGCTTCTTTCTGCATCTCTTCTTCTCTTCTAAATGGTACACCAATAATTCTCACTGCTGAAATCCCTACTTTTCCATTTTCAACATAATAAAGTGCTCATTGCCTTCCATCTTTATAATACGGCCTTTGAAAACTTTAATAGTCTTAGTGTATATTGCTTGTTTTTAATCCTCATACCCCATCTCCCCTGTTACTGCCATTTAGATGTAATTTGCATGAGTGGTAACTGGGTCAGCCTTGCCTCACTGTCTTCCACCCAATGGAATCAAGGAAAATTCTGGATCTACCCAGGACCCTTGTTCTCCCAGTGAGCCCCTTGAAGTAGCTTTCACTACCTCTCTTTAATGTCTGTGAAGGTGTAGGAAAAAGAGTTGCATAAACTCACAAAAAGCTTGGTGCAACCCTCTACAACATAGTTCTTTCCATTGTTTTCTGTAAAACTGTAAATAAAGAGCATTTTATGCTTTTGTCTGGGAGTTGTACTCATCTTATGGGGACTGTTTTTCACTTTGAGAAAAGTTTAAAGCAAACATGGCAGATACTAAGGAAACAAGAATCTTGAAAAGTGTGTGTCAAATGCCACTGTGGCTTAATTCTGTGTAAAACAATGTAAGTCAATCTCCCTCCCTCCCTTATTTCTTCCCATAGGGACTTAGAAAAGGATCTCTTAAAGGGAGGAAAGAAAGTCTAAGAGTTTTCTAGTTTAGATTACTGGATGTTGTGCTGGTTTGACTCTATTATATACCCCAGAAAAGCCATGTTCTTTTAATCCAATCTTGTGGGCAAAATTACTGTGGGTGGGACCTTTTGATGAGGAGTGTTTCTATGGAGTTGTGACCCCACCCACTCAAGGTCAGTCTTAATCCTTTTCTGGAGTTCTTTAAGAGAGCTCATAGACAGAGGTGGGGGGGGGGGTGCTCAGAGATGCTGAGAGAGACATTTTGGAGAGAAACTAAAATATGTAATCCAGAGTTTGCTCCCTGGAAAAGCAAGAAGGACCCAGTGGAGCTGAGAGAAGCCAAGACAGAAGCCCAGAGACATTCTGGAGAACACCACGGAAACCACAAGCTAAACCTGGGAGAGGACCAGCAACTCCAGCCATGTGCCTTCCCATGTGACAGGGGAGCCCCCAAATGCCATCAGCCTTTCCTCAGAGAAGGTATCTTACTCTTGATGCCTTAGAACTGTAAATTTGTGAACTAATAAACCCCCATTGTAAAATGCAATCCATTTCTGTTATATTGCATTTCAGCAGCTTTAGCAAACCGAACCAGATGTGATGTCTTTTTTCTGATGCTCACGTTCTGGGACGTATCCAACCAACTGAGGTAAAATAAAATGACCTAACCCCTCTTATAGGCATCTCTGTCCTCTGCCTCAAGAATACCCTGGGACTTCGATTTCCTACCCCATCAATGCATTAAGCATATGGTTTTGGTCTGGTATAAAATGCCATCTCTTCTTTCAGCAGTGTATCTGCTCTACCATCTCTTTGCATTACCTTTTCATTAAAAATAATCAAATGCAATAAGCATTCTTGGATGCCTCCATTGTTTGGAAAATTGGGGATTTCCTATTAAAAGAGCATCTATTTCCAGCCTCTTTGCCTCCAGTAACATATTCTTTGCAGTAGACTTCTGAAACAAATATTGTAATTACTTTTCAGTAATATTGTTTTCCTCTCATCCTCTTTCTCATCATGGTTGACTCTATCAGTGAAGAATTAGTCATGGCATTGCTTCCATATGTGAGTATGTATTTTTTCCCCCATGTGCTTGCGGAAGGGGATCAAGATAGTTTTCCTAGCAGCTCTCAAAAGTCTGTTAGAACCGAGCTCTGCAGGTCTGAGAGCAATTTCCCTTTTCAGCAGATGGTCCATGCTCTGGGCTACCTGATTTGTTTGGAGTTATCTTCTGCTTCCTTCATTCTTAGATTCTGACCACTTTCTCATCACTATACCTTTTCTCCTTCTGTATTTTGGCCCTCCAAGACTTGAATATTTTCTTTTAAAATTTCTCCACATTTCTCCTGACATAGTTTCCCGTGTTTTTCTTCTCTTTCTGTGATGTCATTTCTGCAATGATGGAATGTTTTATATTTGCACTATCCAACAAAGTAGCCATAGCCACATGTGGCTACTGAAAACTTGAAATGTGGATAGTGGAACTAAGAAAATAAATTTTTAATTTTAAGAAATTTTCATTTAAACAGTGACATGTAGCTAATGGCTACTGTATTGGATAATGTAACGAGTCTAACAGACATCTTTATATTGTTTAAAGATATAAAGGTCATTGGCAGTAAGATCATTTTTCTAGTCTCCCTTTCATTTCTACCTTTTAAACTTGGTTCTAATGTGTCTAACTCCTTTTTTCCCCATTTATTCAACAAATATTCATGGGATATCAACTCTTTGTTGGTACCAGTGCTTGGTATTGGTGATCCAGGAATAAATAAGTAAAGATGTATGTCCTCAAGTGCCTACAGGAGGAGATGGGTAAAGAAATCAATAACAATAGTATAATGTAAAAAATACAGGACAGTGTGCCTCCTTCTAAGGTTGACAGAAGTGTGAAGTGTGGTGGGAGTGAGAGGGGTCTGAGCAAAGAGAATATTCTTCAGCATCCCACCAACTGAGGTTTGAATCATAAGGTGATTGCAAGAATTAAAAAGGATGGCACGTGAGAAAAGTGTTCAGCACACTGGCTGCTATGAAGTAGAATTAGTTCCCTCTTAGACAGAATGCATAAATTTACCTTTTAATCACAAGGAGTACCTATATATTTTTTATCTTAATTGAAATAATGCTGTGTTTGTTCTCCATACTCAGGGCACTATTTCTGGCTGTACCTCATTCAGCTTAGTTAAGCCACATGTCCAGCATGGCTTTGACTCTCCTTTGTCCAGCCATGCCTGTATCCAGCCTGAAACAGACTTCCCTGTTCTCCCTGTCAAAATACACTGCACACAACCCCAGTCCTTCATTTTTGCTGAAGACTTACTGACCCAAAGAATTTTTTAAACAAAATGTGGTGTCTTTTGTATACACTGCTTCATTTCAGAAGAAATGTAAAACCCTAGAAACGTGAGCTAGAAGTAAAGCCATTATTCCTGCCAAGATTTCATAAAACTTCTGTTTGAACACCTTGAATGACAGGGAGCTCACCATCTACCAAAGCAAGCCAATTCAATGTCATTGTTTCTGTCTACGGAAAGTTATTTTTCTGTTCAGAGGTAACCTATTGCCTTCTAGCTTTCTCCATCTGTCCTTGTTATGCCTTCCACCTCTAGGAAGTGGCATATCACTGGGGAAAATACTATAGTTAGGCCAGGGTTGTGAATTACAAACAACCTTTCCTATCTAACCAGTATCCAGCTAGGAGTCATTTTACAATGGATATAAATATTGTCCACCAGGTGAGTCCCAGTGAAAAGTGTCAAAACCACCAGTTTGGGGTGGCCTGGAACAAATTTAATTCCTCTGGTCCATGGAAACCTTTCACATATTTCAAATAGTCTATCCCTCAATAGTTTTTCTATTCCAGGCTAAATATCTCTATTCATTTGTTCTTCACGTCACAACTTCAAGTTCCCACATCATTCTCCCTTCTTCTGATCTATCCCAATTTCCCTCATTCAAGTGTCCTAAATTGGGTTTATTTTTAGTTGTACCCAAACATCTAGTTGGGTGGTTTCAAGGTATGCTGGACAGATTTAAGGGTTGCAAAATGATACTGAATTGAGGGGTAACACCCAGCTATACCCTGGGTCGCTTGGCTTCAAGTCCACAGTTTTTATTCTTCAGTGTATGACCGGAAAAAGATTTGCTGGTATCTGGGAAGTCTTTGGTGACAAACCTAATCTCTCACAAATATTTTGAATAGTTTTCATAGTCCCGTCTTCAAAACTTCCCACTTTCTTTGATGAAGACATAGAATGGGGGGTGGGGTTGCTGCTGAGAGGAAAGCCAAGGAGGAGACAAACCTCCTATCCCCAGTTTGATTCTTTTGGCATATCTAAATTTCTTTGATGATAGAAATACAAAGATTAGTTTTCCTCTTATGGTCTAGTTTACTTCATGTACATTCTCCCTCATGCTTCCAACATAATAGATGATAGATTTTAGAGATAGACAAATAATAGAGATAAATTAGAGAAAGATAGACCAAACATACATACAAAAATACATAGTAGCAAGAGAAGGGGTTTGCCATCACTCTAATTCTATTGTTCTATTTTATTTTGCAGAGTTTTTTTTTTTTTTTCATGCAAGTCATTTGCTGTATTTCCCAATTTGTCTTGCCACTCACTTTCTCTTCCTTATTACACAGCTTAAAAACGGCCAACATGTTTAGGGTGAGTACTAATGCACAATACAATGCAAAATATGTTTTCCCAGGGGACAATAAAAACCTGATAGAGCCTCACTCCGGGATGAGGTCAGAAAAGATGGAAGGCAATTTGGGTTTCAGCAAATATCAGCCTGCCAGGTCCTTGTTGTTGTCTTAAAAATAGCTCCCACATATCAGGGCATATTTTAGAACTAAGTTAAAAGCACATTTGCTTGTTCAGAGCATCTCTTATGGGGCTAAAAATGCTGAGGCTGTGGAAAGCAAAGTTGGGAGTATTTATTTGTAACTTTCACTTACTCCAGAATTCCCTCGAGGAATGACTTTGCAGCAACTTAGGCCCAAATGTAGTGCAAATAAAAATAAACGGGTGATTTTTCCCACTCTTATAAGACCTCTTACCACCTCCTCACTTGGATGACAATTGTAAGAGAGGGTGAATTAGTAACCCATATCTACACTTTTATCTTCAGTAGCTCTCAGAGACTTTCTCAGTCAGTGTTAAAAGTCATCACATCTAAATCAGGCCCATTTCAAGATTACTGTATTCCAGCACATCCTTTTTTCCTTGGTGGTACTTTTCATATCCAGGATTATTAACATACAAGAAAAATCAGTTGAATGTCACATCTTAAAAAGCACTTAAATTGTGCTTGTTTGGAGTCCTAAGAAACATTAAAATCTTCTACTTCTCTGATATTTATGTTAAAAATGCCTAAATTCTAATTTGTGCATAATGTGATAACACAACATATCACAATTTTGTTCTGGCATGCCAGCAAAGCAAAACAAAGGCTTGGATAGAAGAAGACACACAGATTCAGTAATCGAGACAAAGATAAATGCATAGGAACAAAGAGGCACCGTGCCAAAGACCAAAGAATGAAAAGATCAAGACAGAGACAGAAAGAGGGAGAGAGACGCCCACAGCAGAGGTCAACGATACATTCTTTGCCCCTCTACCAAGGATGTTGGTCTCAAAACCACACATGATCATGTTCACCCATGCAATCTTGAATGGTACAAGTTGTTATACAATTGCATGAGGTTATTTTTGTTATCATTCTTATTGTCCTTGATTGGGTGCCAAACAGGTCAGATAATCTTTCCCCACTTTTATTTATTAATAATTTTATTCAATTTCAATCCCCTGGAGGAATGTGGACCAAGAAAGCTCTTACTGCTTTCAAGGAACACTCCATGGATCTGATATGAACTATGTAAGACACATACACAAGAACAGCTCAAGTGTAAACCTCCACCGAGCTCAGCAGGGCCTCATCTTGGAGTATATAGCAAGAATTCATGTGAGCCTCAGATTCAGAAAGAGCTAATTTGTTTACATGCTCCTGGGCCGGATTCCTGCCCTGTCAAGACAAGCACTCTGTCACTGCCTTCCTAATTGTAATTAACCAAGTAATAACATTAGGTCTTTGTGGAGACACGGAAGGCCCCCTGGCTTAACAAACTATAGAGAAGGGCCTCCCCAAAGCTACAGATGTCTGAAGGCGGACACTGGAGCTAGGGAAAGGCCAAAAGCCTTGCACGTCTGAAAGCAGACGGCAATTTAGATGAGGGAATAATCTCTGAGCTCTTGCTGGGCTCCTTCCGTGCTCCTGTCTCCTGCCTCCTGCCCCCTGCCCCTGCTGTTTCCTGTCTAGCTCCCAAAGAAATTGTCCCTTGAGACTAAAGATATGTAAATACACCTCATGGCTTTAGAGAGAATGTACCCCTTCCTGAAATACCTGCGGACAGTCACGTAGGAGACTACCTTGTACGCTATAAAGACCTGTAGAAATAAGTAGAATAAAACTTTCTTTTTGCATGAACACGGAGGACGGAGTGTGTTCCCCCTTCTTTCACAGGTCTTGAGTTTTCTTTTGTGTTACAGCTACTGGTCTTCTGCTGTAGTCCTCAACATGCCTAGTATAGAGCTTGGCATGAAATAAGCTCCTCAGTGAACACTTGATGGAGTGGATTGAATTGAATATACGAGAAGGAATAGAGTAATGGCTCTGTGCTACCACATTGCCACATTACCTAGTCACCTTCCTTGTCCCAAGCACTTAAAGAATTCAGGGTGAGTCAGGGTGACAAGTCACCCCTTTGACTGGGCTTCTTGAAATGGATTTTAGTAAAGCTTAGCACCAATGGGTGTTAGGAAATCAACATGAACACACTTCTCCTCCTTACTTAGCAAATTATTTAATCAGATCAACTTGGAAGAGGAAAATCAGCCATGGAAATCAGGGTGGGGCATATATTGGTGCACATACCTCCTGTGCTGGTTTGTATGTATTATGTCCTCCAGAAAAAGCCATATTCTTTAATGCTATCTTGTGAGGCAGATGTATTAGTGTTGATTAGGTTGGAGCCTTCTGACTGAGTGTTTCCATGGAGATGTGGCCAATCCAACTGTGAGTGACATCTTTAATTAGGGTGTGACCTCCTGATTGAATGTTTCCATGGAAATATGGCCCCGCCCATTCGGGGTGGGTCTTGATTAGTTCACTGGAGTCCTCACAAACAGAGGGACTTCAGAGCAATTGAGAGTGACATTTTGAAGAGGAGCTGCAGCTAAGGGAGGACAAAATGTCCAAACAGCAACATTTTGGAGAATGTCATTTTGAAATGCAACCTGGGAGCAAGGAGATGCCAGCCACATGCCTTCCAAGCCTCCTAACAGAGGTTTTCCAGACACCAATGGCCATCCTTCAGTGAGGGTACCCTATTGTTGACACCTTACCTTGGACACTTTATGGCCTTAAGACTGTAATTTTGTAACCAAATAAACCCCCTTTATAAAATCCAATCCATTTCTGGTGTCTTGCAAAACGGCAGCATTAGCAAACCAGAACACCTCCCCTGGGCGAGGTCTTTTGGATGAGGAAGTGTGAAGTGCCAGATGTCAGGGAGCCTGCATTCTAGACTCAGACCTGCTGCCAATAAGTGATCTCTTGGTGGGTAAAACGATCTCCCTATGCCACAGATTCTTAATATTTGAAGTGAATGTTTATTAAGTGTCTGCTGTGGACCAGGCACTGTATTTTGCACACATGGCAACTCAACTCACAGAGTAGTTACAATCATTCATTCACTCATTTATTCATTTGATATTCATGGAGTGCCTTCTGTGTGCCTGGCATTACTCTGCAAATACGGCAATGAACAAAACAAAGAAAAACCCTGGCTTTTATGTGGTGGAGGTAGATAACAAGTAAGATAAATAAGAAAAATATGCAGTGGGTTCAAAAGCAATAAATGCTAAAGAGAAAGATAAAGCAGCGAAGGGAGGTGGGAAGTTTGGAGACTTCTCAGGAGTGGAGTTTTTGCTTTGTTTTGTTTTTGTTTTTGTTTTTGTTTTTATTATTGTTTTTAGATAGCACAGTTGGGATAGGATTCACTGAAAAGGTGATGTGGGAGGGAAGTCCTGAGGGCAGCAAGGGGGAAGCCATGTCAGCGTTTGGAGGAAAAGCTTTTTGGGCAAAGGGACAAACAAGAACAAAGGGGTTGAGTCAATAACTATGACAGAACATTATACTACACAACAAAAGGCATTTTAAAAATTTCATGACATTATCACAGAAAAAGAAAAGATATAATTTTTAATCAATTTTTATGGTAAGTAATTTTAGATGTAGAGAAAAGATGCAAAGATTGCATGGAGTGACTATATACTCTTCACCCAGTGTTTTAATTTACGAAAGCTGCCAAAATGCAGAAACAATGGGAATTTTTATTTTTTTTTTATGCTTTTACAATGGGAATTTATTAGTTTACAAACTTAGAGCTCTAAAGCCTTCAAAATGTCCAAATTAAGGCACCATCAAGGCATCATCAAGGTGATGCTTTCTCCCCAAAGACCAACTGCCAGTGATCTTGGACTCCTCTGTCACATGGCAAGGCACATGGCAGCATATGCTGGTCTTTCCCTTCTCTGATGGGTTTTGTTGCTTCTGGCTTCTGGCTTCCATGATTCCTCTCTCAGCTTGTGTGGCTTTCTGTCTTTTTCTTCCTTGGCTTTCTCTCTGCGTCTGAATTTCATCCTCTTTAAAGGATTCCAGTAAAAGAATTAAGACCCACCCTGAATGGGGTGTGTCACATCTTAAGAGCCTACTCACCAAAATGATCCTACTTACAGAAGGGTCCAAACCCACAGGTGTGGGTCCACTCCCACAGGTTTTTAAGAACATAATATTCTGGGGTCCATAAAGCCTCCAAACCATTACACCCAGTTTGCCCCATTGTTAACATCTTATATCTCTATGGTACATTTGTTAAAATCAAGAAACCAACTTATTTCTGATTTTACCAGTCTTTCCATTAATGTCCTTTTTCTATTCCAGGATCCAATCCAAAATATGACATTATATTTAGGATTTTTTTAATTAAAGAAGTTGTAAAGTTTATAGAAAAAAAATGTGCATGAAATAGAGCTCCCATATACTACTCAATTATTAACACCTTGCATTTGTGTGGAACATTTGAAAGAACATTTTTACAATTGTACTATTAACTACATTTAGGTCATTTTAAACTCAGTTGTTTGACAGATTAAATTCTGTTTTCTTATACCACATGGAATTTTAAAGGCAGTTGGCGAACACTAGCCAGGCCATTGAGTCACCCTTAAGTGGAGTCAAAAATGATAGAAAGAACTCGGGGCAGGTGGTCAGGAGCTTTGAGTTTTCATCCAAACTCTGCCACTAACTAGCTGTGTGTCCTTGGACAACCCACTTTCCCTCTCTGGATCTGGGGCAGATTCCTCATATATAAAATTTAGAATTAGATTAGATGTCTAAGCTCTCACTAACCTCTTAAATTCTGTCCTGGTTTTATCATGGCATCAGTGTGTTAACACACAGAAATATTAAGAATCAGGTGACTGATTTCCCTAATGCCAGGCAGAGATTTGTTAACAAACAGATTAAGCTGTAGAGAGCTTTAGTGCCACCCCTCTTCTCATCCCATCACAACTCCATCCCTATCCTCCATCCATCCCTTCCCCATCCTCCTACATCCTGTTCTAGACAGTAGGTATTAATGGCTAAAACTATTAATAGATAAGAGTCTAACAGAGTTTTACATGTATTTCTGTTTAAAATCTCAAAACCCCATTATGAGGTAGATACTATGTTTCCTAAGTTTTACCAATTATGGTAGATGCAATAACAGTCTTAATCCCTAGAACTTTGAATACGTTACCTTGCATGGCAAATGGGACTGTGCAGATATAAATAAGGTAAGGATCTTGAAATGGGGAGACTAACCTGGATTATCTGGATAAGCACAATGTAATCACAACGGTCCTTACAAGTACGAGACAAGAAGTCAAAGAGGAAAGAAAATGCTACATGATTGGCTTTGGAGATGGAGGAAGGGGCCATGAGCCAAGGAATGTAGACAGCCTATAGAAGTTGCAAAAGGCACGGAAATGGATTCTCTCCTAGACTCTCCAGACAAAACACAGCCTCGAGAACCCATTTTAGACTTCTGCTCTCCAAAGCTATAAGAAAATAAATTTCTGTTGTTTTAAGCAACTAAATCTATAGTAATTTGTTACAGCAGCAATAAGGAACTAACACACCCCTGAAGGCTAAAAAAATGTGTTCAAGATAGCATAGCTGGTAAGTGGTACATACCAGGTTTGAACCCAGGAAGTTTGTTTCCAGAACTTGCATTTAAAGACACTAGGCTTAAAGATCTTGAAATTTCTTTCATCTTCTAGTGTGATTAAATACAAGAGTTTGTCAAAGCACAAAAGCAGTACATTACATGTACAAGTTTATCAGAAGACCTGAGCAGCTCCTTCTCCCTCCCTCCTATCCCTCATCTCCTTCTTTCCAACTTCATCTTCCTCCATTCAACCACCTCATTCTGCCCCTATGTTTTTCATTCCCCCTCTCCTTTTCCTTTCTGCCTCCCTCCTGCTTACCACGTGCAAGGCACTGTGTTGGTGATAAAGGGGAATTCAGTACATCAGAGGTCAGGTCTATATTCTTAATTATTGATTCATTCATTTAAAACTTTTATAAGTGTCTGTGATATGCTAGGTACTTTATATTACATACTTTACAGGTTCATGATTAATAAGTCATTAATGAAAATCAATATCGGGTAATGGGAAGAGTGGGTGCTTTGCTATCAGGTTGCTATCAACCTGGGCTTGAGCCCCACTCATCAGACACTACCTAAGTGATTCTGGAAATTCCCCTTTACATCTCGTGGGCAAATTCCTGCATCTGTCAAATAAAAAGATTCTGTTTACCGTCCTGCTTGGTGAGATAACTCAACAGAAGAGAGTGTATAAAATGACCTGTGATACTCCACAGAAGAGGACAAATGCATAGTATCTGTTGATGGAATTCAAACCAGAGAATTTGCACTTTTAATTGGGCAGATAAGATGTAGAAAGAGCTAATAATAAAATAGCTCATATCAGGATATCTGCACAGGACACCATTACTAGACCAACTTTATACATTTGGAAAAACTGAAGCATGGAGAGGAAAATTGCCTTAAGTTTTGGTAGAACTTAGTGGCCAGTCCAGGTCTTGGGACGTCAAAACCAGTTCTCTTTCCATCACCCTGTTGGTCAGTTGAAAGCTCTATCCAACTAGTTAACAAGTGACTAAGTGAGAGCTTCAGATTCCACAAACAATTGTTAGAAGTAGAGGAAAGAGAGATGATGTAGTGTCAGACGGACTAAAGAGAACTGCAGGATGCCTGAGACACATTTCATTTCTTCAAGTTGTTCCTCTGACTTGTATGCTGGCTAATTTCAGACTTACATGTTTAGATTCTGGTTTTCTAAAGTGTGCAACAAAGCAACCTTAAAAGAAAAAAAAATGAAGCCAGTCCTCTCTGCTTAGGAGAAAAAAAGATAATCTCCTCAGGAAGTAATGAAGACTCAGGGTTGATCTTCTTCTTAATATTTTTTTGTGGCTATATTTCTAAGTTGGGGAATAGACAGAAGAAACAATTTAATACTTTCGCATTTGTTCATTTGCCTACTATTTTCCAATAAAAAATACAATAGTAGGTATTTCAATTGTATTAGAGGACGTTCAGTTAAATTTCTGAGGTCTGTCATTTTGGAAGTCTAAATTCACCTTCCATAGTTTAGTGGCTCTGTTAATTTATATTTAATAGAAAGTTTTGTGTATTCTTAATGTGCAAATATTTAAAGTTAAGTGAAAAACAATATTCTTAATTGTGATAAAGCACATTCATTTTCAATAAGCCCTATGAAAGTTATTGCATTTTTTCTGGGAATTCCAGTAAAAAAGATGTAATATAATTAAGCATCCATGTAGCATTTAAAAATCTTATAAAAACATAGCAGGGAAACAAAGAAAGAATTCCAAATATAGCAAATTTTCTTTTTAAACTATTTTTCCTTAACACTGAATGAACCCAATTTGGAAAGGTTACATATACTTAAGCACATGATAACATATAATAAATTAAGTTAAATGAAAAATACATAATTCTTTTCCTTTTTACAGAGTATGGTTTTCAATACTTAATTCACCATCTACCCGTCTGACAGAGAGCTTTAATATGAATCTAAGCTCCAATTCACAATTCAAAACTATAGCTATTTATTACAATGTTGTTTCATTTGTCACTTTTATGGAATTCAGTGTATTTTTCAGGCTGTAAAATGGGCCAGAGTGATTCAGAAATGATGTATGCCATCATTATTGCTCACTTTTAGTGCTTGAATTGCACCTACTCTCCCCAATAGGCCTAATGTATTAGGTGACTAAATAAAAATATGCTTCAATAATGTATATCTATGAAGACTTCATTAGCTGCCCAGGAGATGCTATCCTGATTTGAAATAACTGCAACACATGTGATGGACTCCGATGGACTGGGGATGATTGGGATATAAATATACACTAAAGCAGAGTGGTGGAGGGAAGAGGCTTTCAGCATAAATTGGAATTGAAAGGATACATTCAAATGGCAGTAAATGTTCTTTGTAGAAGTATAGCGCTCCAGAGGTTTCTTCCCTCAAATAGCTAAGAGTGGAAGGTGAGCTGATTTCTTTGTTTGCTTCAAATCCCAAACAGACTGTCCTCCAGCTTTCAGCAGACTCACTCTTTACAATGTGCCTATAACGCTGGTCGCATTCACTGATGACTGAGTTCCCAAGTCACCCAGTGCAGAGTCTCAACAGCATAAGGCCAAGGAATGGAGGAAACAGTTCTCCTAAAGGCAAACACTTTACCTCCTACTAGTTATTCAACTGCTACGTTAAATGAGTTTTGTGTTCTTAATTAAACATCTTACAGCTGTCTGTCTATAATGCATATGTGATGAAATAAGTTTAAATCTACAGTCAAAAAACTTTTGATTCAGCATTGTCTCAGAAGTTTCCACAGTGGTTTCAGAGGCCATTTATAACATGGACAGGTTAAACAGTTTATAAAGATAAGCCTAAAATTTCTGACATTCCCCAACTCATATATTTTGGCTGAAAATGCATCTTGGGATAAAGTTTATTTCCCCACTAAAATAGACTTGGAATTCCTTCCTTCTCATTGGAAAAAAGTTGTCTCACAAGTGATGAGTAGATGCTAAAGTAGATGTTTCATATCTTCTCTAAAGACAAACTGGGAAGTCCCTTCTCTCAAAATGGGGAGAAACAGAAGCCTCCAAAGTGAGAAATAACTGCTAAAGAAATGACACTTCTAAAGCAAAAAGTTGTGGGTGGTATATGTGGCATGGGGGGTGGGTAGATGGTGTGTTGTGGGGGTGGGGGTGGAGGAGCAGAGCGAGGTGGAGAGTGCTGGGCATCACCACAGGCAGCCTTGGCCCTGGCCCATCACAGGCCCCTATTCCCTTCCCTCCCTTGGTCCACCGTCAAGCCCATGTAGATACAGGGTGTGCATGCCCAGTCTTTCTTCCAGCAAAGGTCTGACTACCTGACCCTAGCTTGAATATGCAACTTCTCTAGGAAAAAAAATCTTTGGTTTCTCTTAGCCTGATAACCTATACCTTGCTATGGAAATACAGGGTATATGACATCCTGGGCATCTGGAGTAGCATTTACCCTAGCCCTATTATGTCTTAGATAAATTGCTTAGCCTTAGGGATCCGTCTTCTCTTGTTTTTATTCTGACTGTTGCCTCTAAGCAAATTACATCCAAATCTATATTTTCAAGTCCATTCTTTTTCTTGAGTTCCCAACTTTTCAACTGCTACTACACATTGCTACCTGAATATTCCCAAAATTCATATTTAAATATGTAGTACTGGTTATTTTAAGCTCACTATGTACCAGGAATTCTGTCAAATGGTTTGTATGTACTATTAATAATCTTCATAGCAACTCTATGAGATATCTAGTAATTTATTTAAGAAGTATCTCTTTAATGCCTACAAAGCACCACTATTGTGCTAGGTGCCAGAATACAGCAGCACAAAGTTTAAATCCTTGCCTTCATGGAAGTTACATTATGTAGAATTGTGAATCTTACTTTACAGATGAGAAACTGAAACTCAAGAAGTCAATGGACCCCTCAGTAGGCCCAAACTTAGGAAACAGTAGAGTATGATTAGTTCTCATGTTCTTTCCACTAAACCACACTGACAAAGTATTTATTATATTCTTCTAGAGCAGGGGTTGGCAATTTTTTTGTAAAGGGGCAGATAGTAAATATTTTGTTTTGTAGTCCACACTATCACAGAGGTTCAATTCTGCCATTGTAGAAGGAAAGTAGCTACAGACAAAACATAAATGTAAAGGCATAGTTGTGTTTTAATCAAGCTTTATTTATGGGCAAAGGGCCACAGTTTGCTAACACTTGTTCTCCATGTTCCTCAAACCTCTATGACTATACTTTTTCAGTCAACATTACTATATTCTAGAAATCATTTACATTAAAAATCTTGAATCCATCTGTAAATGCTCCTCCTCTTTCACTGTCCTCCATCCCTCCCAACTCCCACAATACATCCTGTGACTCTCCAATAATAGCTTTTTCATAATACCAATCACAATATAGATTAGATGGCTTCTAAGGCCAATTTGATATTATTCTGAAATCACTAGAATTAAAATTTATCCTTTAAAAAAAAACACCTTGTTGATGGAATCACAGAAAGTTAACATTAACAAAGGCCTTGGAGGAAATCATTCTACAGCATTTTTTTTTTTTTTTTTATGGCATATAAGGTAAGTACAGGCTTATAGAGGCTCCAAGGGCACATCTCAGAGACAGATAAAATATAGTCATAATTTTCTCCTTCCTTCCTTCCTGTTTGCCTTCCTTTTCCTTCCTTTCTTTTTTTTACCTTGTGATCTATGACAGTATCTACGTATTTTCCAAGAATGGAAGTTTATTATTCACCAAATTGGAAGAGGAGTAACTTCTCACCCTGCCATCCCTATCCCCCCTTATTACAACTCCAATCACTCATAGGCATCCAATAAGCTCTGATCTACTTCCTTACAATCCATTCAGAGTGGTGGAACAATCCCACAAATCTGGAATTTTCCCCTATTTATGCCACTCGTGTCAATGGGAGAATCTACCTCAGAGAGAACAGGGAGGAACAGAGCTGGATGGATGGGGTTCAATGTGAGTAACTAATTGTTGAGTGTCCTAGTGCTCCTGTAACAGATTACCACAAACTTAGGAATTTAAAACAACTCAAATTTATCTTACAGTTCTGGAGGTCAGAAGTCCAAACTGGATTTCACTGTACTAAACTCAGGACATCAGTAAGATGGCAATCCTTCTGGAAGCTCTAGGAGAGAATCCGTTCCTTGCCTTTTCCAAATTCTAGAGGCTACCCACAGTCCCTGGCTTGTGGCTCCCAGCCAAAAATTGTATCACCTCTGCTTCCACTGTTCCATCTCCTTCTCTGACTCTCCTACCTCCCTCTTTTAAGGATCCATATGATTATATTGGATCCACCTGAATAATGCAGGAAATCTCCCCACCTCTAGATCCTTACTTCAATCATATCTGTAAAGTCCCTTTTGCCTTGCAAGGTAACATATTCACAGGTTCCCGTGAAGAAGCGTGGACATTTTCGGGGAAGCCATTCTTCTGTCTATCACACTAAGCTTCCCTGTGCACGGGAGTATTGTTTATGTTTGAATCCGGGAATGTAATTCTGACTATACTGAAATACAAAATACAAACTAATTTTGAATCACACATGGATTCCACAAATATTTATTAAGTTATCTGTTGTGTGACGTGTGTCCGGCAATGTGAGGAGTAGGAGGGGGCAGGGGAAGGAGCATACGGTCCGCACCCTCAAGGTGTTTACAAGCATGGGGGGAGGATGTTTCAAGAGAGTCTGCCAGAATCTTAGATACAAAACAAACAAATCCTTTGAAATGTATCTTTAAACATATAGGTTCTGTACAGCACTCACATTTGCCATTTTGTTTAGCAAATATTTATCTAGCACAAACTGTTTGTCAGGAATTGTGCTGGACACTCAGCTTACAGCAAGAAGGACAAAAGTTCCTGCCCTAAAGGAATTCATGGTTTGATGGAGGAGACAGAAAAAGAACAAAAAGTAAGCTTGTTGAGATACATGTGATAAAAGAAATAAAAATGGCATGGGTGGGATTTCTTTGAATTGATTATTCAGAGACAACCTCTCTGAGGGGATGACATTTAAATTGATGCCTGAAAAATGAGAAGACACAACCCATGCCTAGGACTCAGGGAAGAGCCTGACAATGGAGGGAGCAGAAAGTGCCAAGACCCTGAAGCCAAAGAAAGCTTGATGTGTTTAAGCCAGAAAAAGAGCCAATTTAGCTGGAAGAAAGCTGGGGTAGGAGTCATTATAAATTTTTAAAGTAATTTTTGGTCGACTTAAAATGAATCTACTGCTCAACCAGAGGACTTGCAAAGAACTCTGAGCCAATCATACAGCAGTAGCTTTGGGCTGAGGATGCTTGCTGCAGGCCCTTCCATCTTCATTACCAGCTATCACGTTTGCAGGCTAATAAATACTGCATGAGGCTGTTTACTGCTCTTTGAACTTCTCCTGAGTAGCAAGCAGTTCCCATATTTTTCATTTCCCATTATGCTTGTGATTTATCTATTTATTTATTTTTTTTAATTCACCACTTGAAGAAAAGAAGAGAGAACCGAGGAAGACACTCGGCATCCAGCAACAAGATCTGGTGCTGAGTGCTGAGTGATGTGCCGAGGGAAAGGTATAGGCATTTGGAAGGCATAGTAAAGACTTTAAATGAAGAGCTAAAGTATGTAGCATGTAAACAATTCCACAAGTAGATTTGGCTCTGGGATAATGCTCAAATTAGGAGACGATTATGAGTGTGGTCTGGATAGAGCCCCAAATATACCAACTACCTGACTATTATCTGCACTTCTTCCTTTCACTGTTTCAGGCAATCTAGTGCTCATCCTCCAGAAACAAGGTAAAGTTGATGTACATATGCATGGTAATGTAATGTATTTTCTCTGTCTAATTGATAGATAACTTCCTATTCACAGAAGACTGACCACTAGTCCCCAATTTCCCAACCCCTCCCAGGCAAAAACATATGACATGAATACTCATTGTTAATAACTGAGTAGTCAAGCTAGATCCGTCTTGCTAACTTTCTGAGCATACAATGAGACCCTTCTTGCTAACTAGAAAGAGACATGAGAATCCAATGAGCAGACATACTGTGGGTCTGCAGCTCTCTGAAGCCATTTACATGGAGAGATTTCGGTGTCAGTCTCCACTTCTTTCACACTGCCTTTTCCATGTCCCAGGTCACAGTTAGGACATGTTATTGAATTCTTTGTATCTAATATACTCCTGCCTACCATTTTCTACTCTACAAATCTCCAGAGAAAGAGGGAGCCATCTGAGGACTGTCAGAAAAACCAGCTTTTACCTGGGGAACAGCAGGCTTGCTCACTATATGTGAACAGATAACAAACCAGGAAAGCTTAAGCCCATCAGCATTCTCAAGGAAGCATTCCTGGCTCTTGTTCTTGGTAAAGAAAGTTCATTTCAGACCATCCCACTCTAGAAAGAAAAAGCTACAGAATTCACTACAGAATTCACCCTGCTTGTTTGATCATTATACATCTCTCACAAAATCTATTTTAGGCGTGGAGTATAGACTCAAAAAGCTGAATATAGACTCAAATAGCACTGTCTCTACTTCTCTTCTCAGCAAAATTCTTAAAACAAACAAACAAACAAGATTATACTATCTGTTGACATTCCCTTATTTCCCATTCTCTCTTCAACCCACTCCATTTGGCTCTTGCCCAACCACACACTTTAAAGGTCACCAATAACCTTGTCCCCAGGCAATAAAAATGTTTAGTTCTCTGTCCTCTTACATGACTTCTCATGATCATTTAACACAGCTAGAGGTTTTTATTACATCACAATCACTCATCTTTCTACCAATCTCAAAAGCCACCTTTTCTGACTTTCCTTTGCTAGGACTCCATCATCTATTTGATGTCTAAACCTTAAAATATCCCAGAACTTGGTCTTCAAACCCCTTCTTTTTTTCATGTATACACCTTCTTGCATTGATCTCGCCCTCTCCCACGGCTTGACATCGATGCCTTCCAAATGTCAGCCCCTGTCCCCTAAACTTTAGCCTTATATCTATTTCTTTCCGACATCCTCAGTTGACAGGGTATAAAGTCAAACTTTATAAGGCTGAAACTGAACTATTTATTCATTTGTCCCTACAAATTTTCTCCCCATTACCCACAAAGCATTCTCCATCTTAGTAAATGGCACCACCATACACCCATCTCTTCTCACCAAACCTAGGATGTAACCTTAACTTCTCCCTTTTGACACTTATACACACAAGATGCTACAATCCTAATCCAGGCCACCATCACCTCTCTCTTAGACCTCTGCAACAGCTCCACAACCAATCTCCCTGCCTCCAATCTTGCCGATAAATCCAACAGCTGCCACAGGAAATTTTGTAAACCTTGAATCACATCTCAGCACTCCTTTCCACCCTTTAAAACTTCCCTATGATTTTCTCCTGGAATTAGAATAAAATCCTGACTCCATGATCCAGCCCCATGCTCTCTCCTCAACCTCATGTTCCATCCACTCCCCTCACCCATTATGCTCCAGTCACACAGGACTTCTTTGCCTTGAGGATGCCATGCTCACTTGTCTTCCAGAGCCTTGTATGTCCTGCTCCTTTTTCTTCCAAGGCACTTCTCCCAGATCTTCAGCTGGCTCTTTCCTCTCACCATTCCAGGTACAACTATACTTATTTATCAAGTTTATTGTATAAGAAAACAATAAGAGTAGTTAATGTACATACATTTCAATTACCTAAATTATTAAATATTTATATAATTATACTTACTGTATAATTATTATACTTTAAGCTTATTTTTCTTTGTTTCCTCTTGCTAGAGAAAAGTTCCCTGAGTGTAAGAATTTTGGTTTGTTTCCTGATGAATCCTTTGTGCCTAGAAAAGGGCCTAGAGCATGGAAGGTATTTAATAATCTGTGATGAATGAATGAACTAAAATAACTACCCTCTTGGACAGGTCTTCCCCAATTGTGCAAATCAAAGCCACATAGATACCCACACCATTATTCCTTATCTAGATCACATCCTTCAGAGTACTTTTCAATACCTGAAGTTGCCCCCTGTATTTATGTGCTTGCTGTCTCCAATAGAATCTAAGCTCCTTGAAGGCAGGTGGGTTGTTGACCCTGTTCACTGCTTATTCCCGATTAATGAGAATAGGCCCTGGCATTCAGTGACTGCTGAGCAGATGCGTGCCATATGATCAATCTTGCTGATTTCCTGACACACCAAGGAGGACTGAACTTCAACAGAAGCCCCCTAAGACCCCTGGGTTTGGGGTCTTCTGCACATAGAAACATTAAATTATCATATTCTTCAGAGCTAAGACTGGGAGCCTCTGTTCTGCACCTAGGACAAATGCGAGAAAACATTGTGAAAATGGCCTAATTTGTTTTTTGCACTTTTTCCTTCTTCAGTTTTCCCTCAGCCCCAGTGTCCAAGTCCATCATGAGTGTTAACTCACAGGCTGGGGGCTGCACCCCACAGAAACCCACTGTACTCCTGGCCCCTCATCTCCTCAGTCTATCACACTTTGTTAAGTGCTTCTCCCTACGTGTACTATTTTCAGCTGAGAGTGATAGCAAAGTGATAAATCTGAAAAGCAAATTTATGCTAAGGAAAAAATAATAATATGTTAAGGAGATAACCAAAGGGACAGAGAATCTCCAGCCCATTTAAGGTATATTTAAAACCCCTGAAATTGAAGGTTGGGGGTTGGGGGAGGGTGGCTTTCAAGCCCTGAGTTAGACAATAAGGGTGGTCCTTTGAGGACATGTCATTGCACTACTTATTTGATAGTGTGTTCTGTATATAAGATCATCCATACATGCACCCTCAGGTCAGGCCCACTGTGAGGAAGCAGAGGGTACTGGGGTGGCACTGAGAGCCTCATTTGACTCCTCATAATCTCATGGCAACCTTTGCTCCCTTTTTCATTCCACGTGGACTCTTTGACTAAATGACAGGTATTTGGCCTCCTGCACAGTCCTGGAGCTACACAGAGCATCCCATCAAACATGAATGCAAAACGAAGGCTTGAATGGGGAAGAGACCTATCCAAGATGATGCAACTTCAGTGGCAGGTCCAGAACCAGATCCCAGATCCCCTCATAGTCCCGAGCTCAACTCTTGTCACCCCCTACATTTGAGAGAAGTTCTGGTACCTGCTATCAAGGCCGTAATGGATGTTGCTGACACTTATGGAGAAAGCCCTCTGAGGACCTCTGGGGTTCCTGATCTTAGGATGGTTGCTGGGGAGTTATCAGGTCAGAGAGGGAGGCATGGGATGGGAATAAAAGAAACAGGGATATGGAAAGGCCTGGATTCAAGTGAGGATCCATCAAACAACCCAAATATCCTTCAGCCATTATAAGTTCACCAACATCCACCCTCCTATGATATTCTGATTACCTAGTCAAAGATTATCTTATATTTTCCCATTTTATTTTCATGTAAGTATATTAGAAATAATTGTATTCATCTGTTTTTTTGTTATTATGAGTCTTCTCCATTAGAAGGTCAGCTCCATGAGGATGGGATCTTGTGTGTTCTATTGATTCTACATCTTCATTCTTGGAACAGTGATAGGGACTCAATAAATATTTGCTGATTGATGAATGCTGAATATATCAAAGGTAAGACAGGGGCCCTGGTACCCTGGAGTTACGAAATAAATATTTTTAAATAAAAACTCCTATTATTTGATCTTCCCTTACTTCTACTGTCTGAATCTAAGAAATCAAATGCCTCCACTCTGGAAGAAAGAATACCTGTATATGAGAAAGCCGACAGCTTAGAAGGCTAGCCAATCATTTATAACTCATTTGTTGTCCAACCTTCATTTTCATTTTATCTAACTCATCTCTCTTAAAATGAAAGAAAACTGCTGAAAACCACTCACCTCTCTTGAATTCCTCTTATACAGACCCAAACAGAGTGAAAATGTGCAAACATTGCTCTCCCCAGGGGAAGCCATACCCACCCTTGTTGCCATCAGACGGCTACATTATGATTCCCAGGCACTGGAAATCTATCATTTTCAACTTCTCCACCTACCCAGGAACAGACTGCAGTAATAACTCCAAGGAGCTGCGTTTCAACTCCAGCTGTGGATCCAATTTCCACTTAAAAGATTTAACCTGGAAATTATCAGTGATAACTGCAGGGGGAAAATGAACAGCTGATTGGGGAGGAACAGTGGGAGAAGCTGGCACAGCCTGATAAGAAGAAAAGACAAATGATACACAATGCGGACTGGAATAAAGGATGTCATTGTGGAAACAAAACGTGATGTACAGTGATTCCAACTGCAAAGCCACCAAACAGCTATTAACAAATAAGTGGTTTAATGTGATTATACATAAGAACAATGAAATTAAATAACTTCACATGCAACAAAAGCTGCATCTGGAGACACTGATTGAGAGCTGGTGAGAGATCTAAGCAACAGGAGGAGATAATGACAGGATCATGCTTTGAATGAGAAAAATCAAAGGGTGGGAGATGGGGGAGTCTGTTTAATTGGGGTGCAGAAGTAAGGGTAGTCTTCAACTCTAAAATATTAATGATGAAGGCTGAGAATTTTAAGTGTATAATGAAAATTAAATTAAAAACATCAGCATCTTTAGCTGTAGGCATTTAATTCATAAAGCTAACTTAACTTTACTAAACATCTAAGTGCCAGACACTGTGCTAATCCATGGGAATAAGAAGAAGATAAAAATCATCTCTTCCCTCAAAATTCTGTGGATGGGCAAGGCAGCTAAGAACTGCAGGAACAGAGTTTTAATGAGAATCCGTGTATTCCACTCTCACAAAAGCTACACTGCATTTCCAGAACAAGAGCCCCTTATTAATTGATTTTACATATATTATCTCATTCAATCCTCATGACACCCTCTGAGCTATACTCTGCTGGCCCCATTATGCTGTCAACAAAACTGGGGATCTGGGAAACTTCGACACATTGCAGAGCTAAAGAGTGAAGAAGCTGGGATGTGAACCCAGTGTTTGTTCCAAAACCCATGTTCCTTCAACTACACCAGGTTATTTCAGCAGGCACTTGGCCAGAATCAATTCCTGGCAAATCTATGAAATATACAAGGCATATTGCCTCCACTTTCTTGGGGATTTATGCCCCCACTCTATTTTCTCAGATTTTCTCCTCCAAACCCCTCTCTTGGCATGATCAGAAATTCATTTACAATAGCCTTAAGGTCAAAGAATGAATAAAAACTCCAAACAACAATCAGGTCAGTAATTGGCAGAAAAGGAAGGGAAGAGGTATTTGAGGTAGAAAAGGAGGTTTCTATAAACCCTTAGCAGAAATACCACAGATAGCCCAAGAATAAAGTGAAGGGCCCGAGACTGTCTCTGGCGATCTGTGGCCTCAAGTCTGTTTTTCTAACCGTCTTGACCAATCTAGAGGGTGCCTCAGCCTCGAGCCTTGCCACACTAGGAGGCAGCAAAGGACCTGGCAAAAGAACTCACTTCAATTAACTTCAGCTCTGCAACTATTTACTATCTTGTGACTGTGACTCATTCATCTACAGTTATGAATATAGTAAAGAACAGTGTTGACTGTTTAAGAGTTTACAATCTCGTTCAGGATGTAAGAGAAATGAATCCATAGTCAAATTTTTACAGGAGGATGAGGAGTGGCAGAGTGTGTTCAGAGGTGGAAGGTATATTTTAGGAAATGGATACAGAGAGACCAAAGCGAGATATACAGTTAAGGAAGGCTTTGTGGAGAAGGTAGACTTTGAGACCATCCTTACAATTGTGAGGGACAGAAAATGGAAGACCATTACAAGAGAAATGCAAGAGTAGAAAGCAAGAGCACAGCAAGTGAAATGAGCCTAGAAAAGATACGGGATGGGGGATACTGATTGAATGGTGGGGATTTTGTGGTACATCTGTTATATGCCAGCCCAGACCTCATGGGTTTACAATTTACAATCACCATTTAGTTTAATCTCACAATGACTGTGAAGGAAGAACCTGTGTTTATCCCTATTATAAAGGGAAACTTAGAAAAAGAGAGAGAGAGAGAGAGAGATGGATGCATTATTTGCCCAATCAGTAACAGTCAGAGCCAGGAATGGCAAGATTATTCATAGGATGCTTTATTCAGTGTGTACATGGATTAGATGCAAATAAGACAAAGAAATAGTTCCCTTGCCCTCAAGAAGCACACAGTCTAGTGGGGGACACAGACAAATTAATCAGAGATTTCAATCTGTGTGATATGCCATGATTGTGGCATATGCATATAGAAGGGGCAATAAATTCAGATAGGGGATTGGTTTAGGGAAGACCCTGTGGTGATTCTTGAGGTGAACCTTGAAGAATAAACAGAAGATATACAGGCAAAGAAAGGGGAACAAGGGATCTCTGAGGCTGAGGAAAGGGCCTTTGAGCAACCTCAGAGGTGAGAAAGGCTTGGCTGGTACAGGAAACTGTATGGCAGCAGGTCCTAGGGCTTAAGAGCATAGACTCTGGAAACAGATGCCTGGCCTAGGTCTGGCCCTGCCCCTTGCTGGCTGTGTGATCTTGGGAAAGTCATTTAACCTCTCTGGGCCACCATTTTATCATCTGTAAAATACAGGTAATAACAGCTCCAGTCTCTTATAGTTATTATGAGGATTGAGCAATATTTGTAAAGAACTTAAAATAGTGCCTGGCAAATATATAATCTAATATGACTGGAGTCTTAACAAGCCTGATCATGGAGGGCCTTTTATACTATGGACCTTGTACTTTATCTTGAAAACAATGAGGAAATGTTGAGGGCCTTTAATAGAATAGTAAAATCTCTGGACTGGCATTTTAGAGAGCTAAAGGTTATTTGCAGTAATTCAAGTGAGAAATTTGGAAGGCTAGCAACTAAGGCAGTCACAGTAAAAAAAAAAAAAAAAAAAAAAAAAGAAGAAAACAGTTTGAAAGATATTAAGAGAGGAATACATAGAAATGGGTGACAAATTGGATAAGGGTAGAGATGGCCCCCACAGTTTCAGTTTTGGGGGTATGGTAGTATTTAAAGGAGGCAAAATGCTTCCCTTTGGTCCCTTCCCTTCCATTCTGCTCCGCATCCTTCATCCACCACACTGAGCTGTTTCCCCATGTGTAAAATGAGTGCTTCCAAGTATATAATCTCCAATCATCCCTTTTGCTCTAAGAGCCCTTGAAGCTGCCTTAGTTTATCATGAGTGATTCCAAAGTACCTGAGTCCAGACATCTCTGACGAGAATCACAGTATGCCTAAAGATAACAGGGCATTGATACAAATGTGCAAATATTTCCCACTCCTTGCCCTCTTTCTTACTGTTTAAACAGGCATGATTTTTAATGGCCTGCTTAGAAACGAGCCTTTAGGTAAGCTGCCTTTCCTCAAACATGTGAAGCACTCAGAGATGAGGCTTGAGAGCTGGTGAATCGTTCTCTAAATGGCACTTTATTCCACAGGGCAGTTTCTCTCCCATGCCACAAGACACTGGGGAAGAAGTCATTGAGTGAATGTGGGTCAGAGGGAACAAACGGCTTCTCCTGCACTTACCCACCCATTCCTTTCATGAATTTTTACAGCATCTCATGAGCTGCTAAGTGAAAGAAATTCCCTAGACACCAGAAAAAGTGACCCCAATGAACACTTTATGCATTCACTATTCCTCTCCTTCCCCAACCCCTGCTAACATGAAATAAATCTAGTCAGTAAGAAAAACTAGATATGTTACCTGCTTCGATGTGCATTTTGATAATTTTTGTGTTTTTTTTCCTTAAAAAGCATTTTCCCATTTTTTAAAAAGCCATGCAACAGAGTATTGTAAACATATTTCCCTTTAACTGGAACTAAAGAAGATAATTCAATAATTCAATCCTCTGTCTTAGAATTAACTTTCATATATGTGCTGCAAGAGAAACAAATTCAATATTTCCTTCACTCAAATGAGGAACTGGTACTGTAGAACTTTCAGTTTTATTCTATCTGTTGGAAAACACTTTCCTACAGTTCAAGAAACTAAAAGACTCCACAGCCCCCCATCCTATGCATTTTCAGCATTACCTGAAAAGCAGCTCCAAAAATGACATAGGAGAAGAGGATGAGGGCTGACCAGTTGCTTCTGAGACTTACCAAAATAGATTTCCAGTCTTGCCCTCAGGAAGAAATTCATGTTCATACAAGAACCAGCTTGAATCAGAGCAGTTTCTCTATATCTCACCAATCCTCATAAGGGGAAAATTAGAGGGGTAAGTGACTTGCTCAGTCTTACCAAAATGGCAGGGTCAGGATTAGACTCCAGAGATCTGACCCCCTCAATCTGTGCCTTACTGACTTTGAGGTTATATCACCAGAATTTTGTCTTGTAATTTGTTTGACATAGCATTACCACTTCTGAACATGGTAGTGTGACAGAGTGAAAAATACAGCCAGACTTTTCCTTACTCTATCAACTCCACTACCTGAATTAAAACTTGTCCCAGCTTCTCCATAGGGATAAATTATACTAAAATTAATAATAATAAAAAAAAAACCTCCACTCTACTCTGTTGTACTTAACAGCTATAAAGCATTTTATATATTTTATCCCATTTAAATACTCAAAGCAACCCCACTAAACTGAATTCGGCATTCTCCATTTTTCCCTGTGGATGCACTCTCCACCTGTCACCTTGCTCTGGCCCTGGGAGGCTGACCGCTATGGACCACATCACCTATAGCCCCTGCAGTGTGACTTCTGGCCTCAGACGTCAGGAGCGGCGAGGTCCAGGATGTGATCATCGGCTCCCTCCCTGTTGGGTCAAGGTGTGGCAAGGGCTGGGTTCCTCTAAGGAGGTAACATCTCCCCTCCAGTGGCCTGCTTCCACCTCTTCTACAGGGACAGCTTCAGCAACCTTAGAGTTCTGATAAACATCCCTTCCCATTAGGAGTAAAGGCTTCCCACTATTGCGGGAAATGGTGGAACACTCTGTCATCTGTGTATGTGTCAGGCTCACATAAATGTATACAGTATACACACACACACACACACACACACACACACACACACACACGCATCCTAGAAGCACTTTCTGATTGAACCCTGACTGACACACACTGCATCAGAAGTTACACAAAGGGGCATAATGGCTAAGGAACTTTCCAGTAATCACACAGCCAGGGCAAACTACACAATTTTTGAGGTCTCAGTGCAAAATAAAAATGCAAGTACCTTTTTCAAAAATCAAGGGAAAAAAGCTTTTTCCTTTCTTCTGTGGCTTCTTTTAGCCTTTCATGGTGTTTTTTTATTAGCTATTCAAAGACATGCTCCCTTGGAGCAAGTGCAGGCTCTCAAGGTGCCTGAGACCCCACCCCACAACTTGGCCTGCTTAGGCCTGTGGGGTCTGTGTGCCCAGCCCAGCCTGACCAGGGCCCGGGCGGGGAGTGGAGGGTGGCAGGGTTCACTCGGCCAGGGCAGGGATGAGGGAGAATGAGCTGAGCTCTAGCATCCCATTGGACTTCACTTACAAAATACAAATTCATAGATTTCAAAATGGCAACTACAGGTCATCAAAGCACAAGATTGGGGGTCCCTGTCTAAAATGGGGACCTGGGTGACTGCATAGCTATGACACAGGCCCTGCACAAAGCCAGCGTATGATAGAGCCAGGATCTAATGTATATCTGACTCTGAACTTGGTGCTCTTGCCACAGAATCTCATTGCTTCCACAGCCAATAAACTGCTGTCTCGCATGTGGTTAGAAGTATGGGGGTCAGAAATAAATATAGAACCAACAGACAGATCATAGCTTTAATTTCCCAATCCTTTAACCCACCTGCATTCTCCACCCTGTAGCCAAGGATGGAGAGTATCTAGTTTTCCCTTACAATTAACAAAAATAAGGTTAAACCAGACAATAATTTTGGTGACTTTTCTGCTTCTAATCTCAGTATCAGACTCACACTGAGCTGCCGTTAAGTGCACGCAGCTAGAAAAGGCTGCAAGTCACTAATCAGAAAGTTTTGCCTTAGGAGATACAGGTGTCACCAACCGCTTTAAAATTGAGTAGTGTTGCTTGACCGTTCTTGCTGGAGGCGGAAGTATTGGTCCAGGGAAAATTCAAAATCATCAGACTGGAAAAACATTTCAGCTCTTTGGGTAAACTGCAGGGAGATTGACTGAGAAGGTGCTTGGCTGCCCACATAACACTGAATTTTGACTCTCAAGAATGGAATGATGGCACTGCTTATTGAGGTAGGGGCAGAGGAAACAAAACACAGAATTACTTCTGAGGAATGAAACAAAGACAACCAATATTAGTTTCTAAGCCATAAATCTGCTTGAAAGTAGAATTACTTTGTGGATTTTTCATGCAGAATATGAGGCACAAGTTTCCCAGATAATGAGGTGGCAGCATCTGAAATAGAAGATTTTCATTGAGAGTTTGCATATGTAACGTTGCTCTGTGGGCTGTGTGCAAAGAAATACAAGACAGCACGAGTTTTCTCTCAGGGGATGCAAGCACTACATCACAAAGAGTAAACAGTTGCCTAACCTGTATCAAATGATATATGAATGCTATAAGGGTCAAAAGAGAAGAGAATACCAGATTTTATGAAGAAGGTAAAACTTAACTATTCTTTGCAAGAATGAAGCAGCACATAAATTCATGTGCTTTATAAGAGAGCAAACAGAAAGAAAGTCCAAGGAAGATTTATCTAAACCCATGAATGAGAAGTACTCAACAGGTTGTTTGAAAGGAGGTAGGGCAGTTTGCTGGACATTTACTATTGATCTCAATGAACCCAACTTTCCTCAAATGCTCTCCTCAGTGACAAGGGAGAATCTCAGAAGGATTCAAAGGTGAATGCCTTCTATGATCACAATACCCTGAGACCTGAGGCTGAAAATTCCCCTTCCCCCTTACCAAGGAAGTCTTTCTTAAGATGCATTCACATCCAGCATTCCATGGGGCAAGGAACCAAGAAGCCAGGCAGCCAGCCTGGTGAACCCAAACCAGAGCCGACTATGAAGAAAGCCACATGACTAATTTTATTTTTTTTAACAACCACATTAAAAAAGTTCAAAAAGGGTAAAATATATTTTTATTTAACTCAATGTATCCAAAATAGTTATTCAAATATGTAATCAAAATTTATTAATTTGCTGAGATATTTTTCATAATTATTTTTGTACTAAGTCTTCAAAATCTGGAGTATATTTTACACTTACAGCACATCTCAGTTTTGACTAGGGCTTAAGGGCCACACGTGGCTGATGGCCAGCATTTTGGACAGTGCAGGCCTAAACTCTTTTTTTAAGCATTAAAATCTATTACATCAATCAGCAAGGATTTGGGCCACCTCTCCTCTTCTTAGGGCCACCTGCAAGAATCCTAGATACCAATCACGGATGGATTCAAAGGCCCTGAGACTAGAAGATGCTGGAGAAAAGAGATTGTCTGTCATTTTTTTTTCCCTATCATCAGTGACCTGGCCAGTGCCATATACCTTGCACATAGTTTATGAGTCAATGAATGAATGAATAAATGAGAAGAATGGCTATGTGTCACTGGGGACTATTGGTAGAATAGAGAGGAATAGGAATAGGCCGGAGGTCAATGAAGAGAAGAAATACACACTATCACAATTATAAACTGCATGTCACGTTCAAGACTCTCCACATTTTCTTTTGTTATGCCCAGTTTGAACATTTCCCAATGTGTGCTTTATTAAATACTAGTATCAGGAGCGACTCAGCACAAATGAGAGAAAAGAAAAGGGTTCTATTGATCAGCAAATGCCATACACAAGTGTGTTATGAGTGTGTGTGTGTGTGTGTGTGTGTGTGTGTATTAGAGTCCCTACTTGGCAATTCAACATCCACACCAGCTCTGTGATAAACACAAATGAGTTGAAAGGATTTCTTTTCAGCCTAACTTTTCAAAAGCCTTTAACATACTGATAGTTACTAGTTTTTTATTTCTGCTATGTCTTGCCTACTAAATGGTGAGCTCCTTGAAGACAAGGGATCACATTCATTGTGCTTTTATAACCATTATATGGCCTTTTATTCTTGCTTGCACTCTTGCCTCTACAATCCTTTTTCCAAACACTGTTAGTGTGGCCTTTGGCAACATGATCAGATCACATTACTTCTCTGCTTAAAACAATCTAACCTTCTCATCATATCTAAAATAAAATACAAGCTTCTTCATGTGACCTATCAGGCTCCATATGATCAGGTCACTGTCTAGCATCTGAAATCTGATAGCCTCCCCCAGGGGTCTACAAATTATACTCCTTGGGTCTAAAACAGTCTATTTTGGTAAATCATGTTTTATTGGCTCCTAGTCACACTCAATTTTTTAAAGTTTTATGTATGTTTGCTTTGGAGATGCAATGGCAGAGATGAGTAGTAGCCACAAAGCCTAAACTACTAATTAATGTCTGATCCTTCACAGAAGAAATTTGCCAACCCCTCTTACTCTTTCACCTTCATTCTTTGACTTCCATCTACACTGAACTTCTTTCCAAACCTCAAACCCTGAACACTGTTATATGCCTTGGGAATTTTTCATTCCTTATTTCCTGGGCCTGGGACATTCTTCCTCTACATTATCACATGACTACTCCTTCTTGTCAGGTCTCAGCTCAAATGTCATCTCCTGTTACCTCCCCCTAACTATCCAATGTAAAATAACTTTCCTACCTACATCTAGTTGCTCTCCATCCCATTACTATGGGGTTTGCTATTGTTTCTTCATAACACCTATCACTAGCTGATATTTCACTAACTGCTTATTCCTTATTTACATGCTTACATATTCATTATCTGTCTCCCCTGATAGGTAGCCTTCAAGTCCTTCACTGCTATAGTCCCAAAACCTAGAACACTGCAACACAAAGGAGTCACTCAATAAATATTTATGGAATAAATGTTATGGAATAAATCGATTTATGGTGGGCCCATTATAAGTCATCAAGAAAAGAATTCCAAGGACTCCAGCAGATCAGAACCACATGACCTTTAGAGACCATTTACAATAAACTTCTCACTTTATGGATGAAGAAAACAGGAATTCAAGAAGGGATGTACCCATGTTGAATACAGGTTTCATCTTTTCCCAGACCTAGGACACCCTGAGGTCCAGCCTTACTACTGTCTACATGGAACATAATGCAGAGCAGAAGAACATGAAGCTAAGTAAAATGATTTCTCTACTGAGAATTTCTCAGTCTTTAATAAACTACTTTGCAGGCAATCTACCAAAATGGGATTATTTTATATAGATGTTCCTAAACAAATTTTAATCCTTTTTGTCCTACGGAAATTTTTAAATGATATTCTGTAATTAGTGACCTACATTCTGCATAGTCCTATTTATAAAGCAAATGCTGGCAAAAGAAAACGATTAGCAGTGTTACCTTCCCCAAACCTCTCTTAGGTCCCTATATAGCATGCATCCTTATCTCTATGTTCTCTCAATTACCACACTGTATTGAAATTGCCTATTTGGGGACCTCTCTCCTATACTAGACTTTAAGCTCCTCAAAGGCAAGAAACAGACTTGATTCATCACTGTACCCTAGAGGAATCACACTGGCAAAAATATGAAAAAGTGCTTAATAACTATGTCTTCAGCTTCTCTGTCACAAGACTATTGTCCTGGACTGGATCAATCTTCTCCCATATGGCTTTTTGGCTCACTCTCTTACCTCCTTCAAGGCTTGACTCATATGTCACCTTCTCAAGGGAACTTATCCCAACCACTTTATTTGAAATTGTATCCTTCTCCTTTTGACCTTTCAGATCTTCATTACTCTGTTCTATTTTTCCCCAAAGCACTCATCACATTCTAATACATTATATATAATAATTTATACAATATGCTTACTCTCTCTTCCCTACCCACCCCCCAGACAGTAAGCTCCAAAAAGGTACGGATTTTTTTTAATCCTATCTGCCATGTTTATTAATGTATCCCTCACCCCTAAAATGCTTGAATGATAGGTGATCAAAATAAATTTGTTGAATAAGAAAAACACATGCATGAATGAAAGAATGAAACCAAAAGGACAAAGCTACATCTCAAGACTCATCTGAGGTAGGCCAGTTGATGGTAGACTAGCAGACCCTTCTGTGAACAAAGCAGATGCTGGTTACTCTCTTCTCAATCCAGGAAAAACCTAAAGTTCAGGTTTGAGAACAGCACTGAACAAATAAAACTTAACAGCCCATATGGGAAAGGAATTTGCCTTGCTTAATGACTCGGCATCAGAGCAAGTTTGAGGAATGTTTGAAGAGAGCTGAGACCTTATCTTTTGTATACTGCCTGCTCCCAGGGAGGAAGATTCCAAAGTACAAAAAAAAATATCTAGTCTTGCTTGCTACCAGGAGGCAGAGTGAAGTACTTACTAGTGTGGACAGAAAAAAAGAATGCTCACACTGAACTGATTTCCATGAAGAAAGAATCTACTCAGAAAGAAACAGAGTAAACTACCCTTTTCATCTGGCTTCTCCTACTAATTCTTCAACTTTGGCTCAGGCTGAGAGGGATTGTGAATGTTGTGAATGTGGGCCTTGACTGGAGCTAAGAAAAATTAGAAATTAGCATTTGGACAAGAGGTTTTGGGTAAGGGCTTAGAGTTTGCACTTAGCTGGGCACTGAAAGAAAGATGGCACCACTGCTTAAAGATGAGAGGAAACAGGAAGCAAAAAAGAGAAGCTAAGTGATTTAATTCTTTTTATAAAAGGAAAATTATGATAATGGTAAGAAAACAGAAACTTGTTTTGTGACAAGTAAATTTAAACAATTAGTACTGTTATTAATATGCAGGTCTCATCTGATTGGTCAGGAAATGGAAAAAGTCTCTAGCAGAATTAACAGTCTTTGTGGAGAAATCACAGTTTAAATTTGCTCCTATTAACTTGGGAAAGAAAATCCACTCTTCTCTTGAGCAAAACCAGAGCTTTTTTGAATGAAGCCAAGACTTTATTTATCCAATGCTTCAGGAATGTTTGGGGAACAAAGAAGTGGAACCAAGATGACTCCTAATAAAGAACTCATCCTAAGAAAGAATTTATCCTATGACTGTCAGACTCTAATCTCAATAAAATCTACACTATCAGGATGTTCACTTTTGGAAGCATGGTGAAATTATGAGTCATGAGAAATTAAAAAAAAAGAAAAAACCTACTGATTTTGGAGAATCTACACTTGTTTTTGTTTTTACATGGATTTCCTCATTTTCATCCCAAAGAAATCTGTGAATGAGGTGGCATTTATTAATTATTCTACAGATCAAAAAGCTGTGGCTTCCTGACTAAACGGATAACCCAAAATCACAGGGCTACCAAACAGAGGAGTCAAACACAACTAAAGCTTCTTTGATGCCAAAGCTCTTTTTTCCCCTTATACTCAGAGATTAAAGGGGCAGAAACTGCATTCTTCGGTGATACAGAGGACGCTGGGGAGACTTAAACCCAAATGACTAGAGTTGGTAAGGTAAGACTTACACAAATCCAGAACTAAATCTCTGAGCATTCCACCCAGAATCATCTTTGTGGAAAGACAAAGGAGTTCTCCCCTGGGGGATACCTAGCATGCCATTTCCTACCCAATCACCTATGCAGGTGTTAAGTAGATAAAAATGTCCCCAGAGATACACACATGCACAGCAGCAGAATTGATTTCTCAAAATCTGCCATGGGTGATACATTCCTTTCTTGTGTTTACACTCAAGTGCTTTTTTCCCTCACAACAAAAATAGAAAAATGTTTAGATAATTAAAATAAAAATCATAATCCAATTACAACTAAGGCAACTATTTATTCATAGTCTTTTTCTGTGGTATATTCAGTAGTTTTCATCACACTGTACTCTTTCCTGCTGTTTACTCAACATTATGACATAAGAGTTTATTTTTTGCCATTAAAATTCTACAAGTTTAAAATACATAATAATGTATATGGGAAAAAATAAAATGCTCTGTAAATATGATTTTAATATCTATGTAACACACCAGCAAATATATGTCATAATTTACTTAATTCCCTAAATGTTAATCATTTAAGTGTTTTTTTCCTATTGTAAATAACAAATATTAATTTCAATTATTCAAATATCTGTAGAAAGGATGGAATATTTACTGTGCTGATCTCTTTGTATATTGGAAGAAGAAATTTGCCATGTGGTTTTCTGGAATCAGGGCTTAAAAGGGAGTAGGCATGAAAGCAGGAGGGCATGGCATGCCTGGCAGATGGAGAGTGCCATACCCTCAAGTGGGGAGGTGGCACAGAAAAGAGAGGTTGGGGGTGGCAAAAGGCACCTCACAGTGGTGACCACTCTAATTGCATCTTCACACAAATCACTGAACAGAATATGAATGATTCAACCCCCAAAATAATGAGGTGTCCTAAGCAAGTTGAGGAAATGTAAGCCTAAACGTGAGTTTTAAGAGAAATAGCCAATTAGATTCCTGTGCATTAAAAAATATATATATAGTGGATGAGAAAACAAAAAAATGCACGTTAACCTCATTTAGAAGTCACATTAACTGTCAAGGAAACCATTTCTCAGATGGGCAAGGGAGCTCCAGCAAGAAGGTTCTGGGTTCCAATGTGAAAGACCCTCAAAAGATACATCTAACTCTTAAAGATGTAGAGGAGACAAAATAGTCCAGGGACAAAAGCTATTGGGCTTAAACTGTGACAGGTAGCTGGAGAAAGCTCCTAATCAGAGGAAATGTAAACTTTCATAATGTATTTTACAGGCTTTTTCTGAAGATAAAAGTAAGAGATTAGAGAATTCTAATTTATATGCAGTTTTAGGATGGGGGTAGGGAGACAGGGCATACTCAGAGACAAGGGGAGGGATTGGATGATCGTTTACAAAACTGTTATCAAACCAAGTATTTGTGAAGCCTCTCAGTTTATACTCCCTTACAGTCAAGTCCCAATGTAATTAAATCCAAGTCAGCCATAATAAAATATAATCATTTTAGTAGATAATATGTGCTGACAAATGTCATTAAGGAGAATTCTACAAAAGACAGGGAAATATTTATTATGGTCCATCTGAATGTTATATTGCTAAAGAAACTCAATATCAAGTTTTACTTTAATTATTACCAATGAGAGGACTCCACTAGGTAAGTTTAAAACCTTGGCCAGTACTACTTAGAAATCACCAAAATGCTTTTAATTAAGATCTGCCAACTTCAAGTTTATATAAAATATTCCATGTAAAAAAGATATATTTTAAAATTGTTAATGCTACTGATGTACCGCTCACTGGTAGCCTTTTAAAATAGAAGTATCAAGCTTCCAACCCCTTTTCTGTTAAGTTCTGATTAGATGACAAACATCTAACACAGTTTTCCCATGATATTTCTAATTAAATTTTCCCATGTCATTGCCCCTCCAAAACATCAAATTGCCCTAGATATGTCAATATTATGGTGTCTACACTATTCTTATTATATGGTCCTCCAAACTTGGAAATGACACACAAATCTTTTGTCACACTGCATTTGATTTTTGATTTGGAAAATATCACTCTATCAATCATGTGAAGAAAGCTTAATTTGTATCTCCTTTTAAAAATATGCCTCACATTTCCTCTGTTACTCAAACCTTAGTTTTTTCTCCTCTAATATGTACTTTAATATTTAAAACATGAAAAATTCAATAAAATACACTGGAAATATACAGCATGCAGGTGATGAATTGGAAATACCAAGCATTATTACCTTCAAAAGGGCATCATTATCATAATGACATTAACAACCATTTAATATACATGGTTATTGTTCTAAGTGATTATCTACTATAGCTATTTCACTGAGTTTTGAAAATCAAGTATATTATTATATATGGGAGGTCTCTGTTCATTCATTCTTACATGTAATCATTTAACAAATATTTATTGAGTATCTTTGTGCCAGGCATTGCATGAGGTACTGAACATGTAATGGAGAACAAAACAGCCCTGATCTCTATGTACATGGAACTTACAGTGGGTCCAAATGACAATGAAGCTGAAGCACAAAGGATTCAGAAGAATTAGCCAAGCAAAGAAAGAGCAGAGGGGCAAGCAAGGAAATGCAACAGCATGCGGAAAGATGCTGAGCAAAGAAAGCAGTTGAGATGTTCAAAACTGAAAACAAAAAGCAAGTGTGACAAAACACAATGAGTTCAGAGAAGAGTTGTATGAGAGTGGGCAAAGCCAGATCATACAAGATCTGTGAACCTTATGCAACAGCTTGAATTTTATTTTAAGGTGATGGGAGGGAAATAAAGAGTTTTCATCAGAGAGAAAGAGTTAAAAAACTACTCTGACTGCTATGTAGAGATTAAAGACAGTAAGAGAACTTCTAGCTAGAACAAGGGAGTGGTCACCTCTCATGCTCTACACTACCTGGCTCTCCTTTCTGCTTTGAAGCACAGGCAAGACAGTCACTCCCTAGCTCTCTTGTGGTTTGATGGGTACATGTGTCTATCTGGTCAATGGGGCTGTGAGTTCTCTGTGGGTGTGAGTTCTCTCTATGTACTGGTCTCTCATCCAAGCCATCATGAGGGTGTGTGTGCTGAATGTTACCTGAACCAGAAGTTGGAGGCTCTCTGACTCTGTGTCCTTGAGTAACTCTGAGAAGAAAGACTTCCCCACCCACTCCAGCCAGCATCCCCTAACCCATGCTAGACTATAGCAAGGGCAAAAAAAAAATCAGTGTTTTGTTAATTACCCTGAGATTTCACACTTACATTGTGAGCTCAAGCTGGTCTAAACCATCCTGACTAAAACATGAGGATAATGTCATTCAATTTTGTGGGCATAAGAACCAATAAAGTAATAAATATATAATTGAATATCGCAAGAGCAAACAGACAATAGATGCTAAGAAGATGGTATCTAGAAGTATTATTATTAGCTCCTTGGATTCTACTGTCAGCTCTGCCATTAATTAGCTCTCTGGACTCTGGGGACCAATTCAGCAATATGAATCTCAATTCCCTCTTCTGTTGAATGAGGGGTTTGTGCTACATCACCAAAACTCTGACAGGCTAGGACACTGCACTGATGGGATAAAGAATGCAGAGGAATCCATGGAAGCTGGAAAGGCTGGGCAACAATCTCCTTTCCTCTTTATTCATCTCCTTTCATCAAGCAGAGTAAGCATATTCCTTGGATATTAGAGCGATAGACAAATGGTCCGAGCAGCCAGCCCACTAACAGGTGCTTATGTTCTTCTTTGCATAAAGGAAAAAGTGAAACAATTCAGGTTTCTCCCAAGGCCACCAAACAAACCCCTAATTCCTCTCTGGAGATTTGCAAACCCAGTCTCTAACAAGGGAAAACAAAAACACCAATTCTGCTGGCTAAGATAGTCACAGGTATTGGTAATTAGTGATAAGGAATTTCCCAGTTTGCCTCTCTGTTCCTTTTCTAAGAACTGCCACACAATTCTGCAAATCTCCAGAGTGACTGACTGGGACTCCTAAGTGAGACAGAAGTCTGGGCTCCTCATGCCCTAGGCATTTCTCTAGGCAGCAATTCTAAAAAAAAAAAAAAAAAAAAAAAAAAAACCTAAGCTCTGGACCCAAAGATGCCACTAACTAGCTCTGTGATTCTGGACAAATAACTCCACACTCTCCACAGCTCAAGATCCTCATGTGTAAAATGATGATCTACCTGTCTGCCTCCTGGGGTTGTTGTAATGATCAAATGAGATGAAACAGAAGTGAGTGTCCTTTGAAAAGCATACTTTGCCCTACAGATGCATTTGAGAATCACTGATGCATTGTTGTTGTTATTGCCATTATGATCTTCGCAGCCCCAATATGATTCATCTCAAAGGATCTTCCTTGTGCACATCAAGAACTAAAAAACGGCCTCCCTTCTCCATTTGATGCGTGCTATGGCTGTGAAGGGGGTCTGCCAACTTGAAAATGTAAACAACCTATTTTCACTGAGATGATTTTCCTTACATAGAAAGGAACAACTGTTCTTTTTTTTGTTTCTTTCTTTCTTTCTGAATGCACATGAATTCCTGTCCTCCTGAGAGATCCTAACTGCCTTATCTCTATAATCTGTCCTAGGTGTTTCCTATTCTCTGAATAAACTTACTAAAGTAAATACCTATTTCTCAGATCTCATGGGGGTCTAGCTAACTGTTTTTACCAAAATCTCATCCACAGGGCCACAAGTTGAAATACAGAAAGCCAAAGGAATTGGAGGCAAAGGTTTCTAGAGGCAAGAACACAACCAGGGCACACTATGAAGTCACTTAGATGGTGGGAGGAGAAGAGCACCTGACAGAGTTCCTTTGTCCAATAGCCTAACATGGACTATGAACTTCCCTTCTTTAGGAAGCTTCAGCCTTTAAGGTCAAAAGCCTTTGTAACCATCCAGAGTCCTCTCCAGGAATGCAAATACTTTTGGGAGCTGTGCTGGTTAATTTTATGTATTAATTTGGCTAGGCTATGGTGCCCAGTTGTTTGGTCGAACACTAGTCTAGAGGTTGCTCTGAAGGTATTTTGTAGATGTGATTAGCATCTGCAATCAGTTGATTTTAAATAAAAGAGATTACTCTTGATAATGTGGGTGGGCACCATCTAATCAGTTGATAGCTTAAGAGCAAAAAATGAGGCTTTCTGGAGCAGAAAAGATTCTGCCTCAAGACTATAACATAAAATCTTGTCTGAGTTTCCAGCCTTCTGGCCTGCCTACAAATTTTAGATTTGCCAGCCCCAATAATTGTGTGAGCAAATTCCTGAAGATAAATTTCTTATTACATGTACACATATACTGCATTTGTTCTGTTTCTTTGGAGATCACTGACTGATAAGGGAGTGCATTTGCAGTTACTAGCTAAAACATAGATGGACTTATTGAGAGCCTGCTGAGAGTAAACTTTAACTAAGTAACATACCAAAAATGGGGAGAAGAGAGATAGTGGCAGGAAAGGACAGAGGGATTATTAGGTAAACAGAAATTTTAGAGTTGAATTATAGAGATCTAAACAAATAATTATAAAAATGATAAAACTGAGGCCCAGAGATGATAAACAGTTAGTTAGGAATAGACCAATGTTACCCCAATCCCAGGTTAGTGAATAAATTTTGACACAAAATAGCTCAAATAATTATGGAAATGTGTAAAATATCCCTTTATGGGAAAGACTGTATCTGTTGGTAGCTCTCCGTTACAACACTACCATAGTAGAAAACATTCTACTATGTCAGACAGAATGCATGGCACCCAGATACAAAAATAGGCCAGCTCTCCTAGGGCATGGAAGCTCTGGCAATTTGTATCAATCTAGGTTTGTACAATAGGATTGTGCAGAGTTCTTTGGAAGTATGGAGGAGGAGCACTGAGCCCACCTTTGGGAGGGTTGGTGAAAGATTCCTAGAAGCAACCAACCTGGTCTTGAAGAAAGTCACCAGAATGGGGACAGCAGAGAATATGCTGCAAGCAGAGGGAGCAGCAAGTATAAAGGCAAGGAAGTATGAAATCACTTGGAGTGTGTCACGGAAATGCATGGACAACATCCTGCTGAAGTGCTGCAAGCTAGGAGCTCCAAGGAGAGAAATGAGATTGGATGGGAGGAGGAGCAAAATGGAGGCCTCTCCATGCTGTTCTAAGTTTAGACTTTATTAAAGCAATAAGGATTCATCTGGGGGATTTAAGAAGAAAAAGTAGCCTAGTCATATTTGTATTTCTGGTAGCAGAAATCATGGATTTAAAAGATGTGCAGCAGGGATAATACAAAAGGAACAGATGCAAGAGATAATCAGGAGGTATAAAATCATCCAAATTCAGTGAATAATTGAATGTAAGGATGGTAGGATAGGAAGACTGAAGATAACTCCTTAGTTTTTTGTAATTCTTTTAAAGGAAGAACAATTACATGGTTTTGGGGTGCAGTGGAATTGATTAGTTTAGAGAACTTTGAATTTCAGGTCATGTATTACTGGTGCTAGATCTAGGGGGAGGAAACTGCTGAGATATAAAGGAAATTAAGAGATAGATACTTGACCTCCTTTCCCCAATTTAACTAATTACCATAATTATCTACTGGTTTTAGTGCTAAAAACTTGACTATCTAAATATAATAAGGAAATGGTATTTGGAAAGTACCAAAAATAATTTTAAAACTTATAGAAGATGAAATTACCCTTCACTTAATATAAATCAAGGAATATCTGTTGAATGGGTGAAGACTTAACACTAAATTATACCAGCTGAGTTATGGGTTAAAATGATAGATTAAACATATGTATTAAATGTTGTGCCCTCATGAAACCCACTATAATTATAGTAAATAAATTTTATTCTCAAAGTCTTAAATCTACACAAATAGGACATCAGGAAAGGAGAAAATAACAACAAATTTTTGAAAGCTGGAAAGCAGATGGACAAGAGGAATTTACTTAGTAGAAATGAGAAAGTTGAACCCTAAGTCAGTATTAAAGAACCAACACAAGTTATAACCTAGAATCATCACACAAGACTTGCTAGATTTAAAGGGCCTATTGATCATCCAGCACAATGGAATCACAAAATTCTATAAGCTTCAAAAGAGGAAGGAAATAATTGAGTTATCAAAGGATTAAGTATTTGGATGATTTTAGGCTTCTCGACAATAATCCTGTAAGCAAACATTGGAAAAATGCCTTTAAAATTCTGAAGAAAAATTATTTCTCATCTAAATTACTATACCCAGGCAAACCAGCAATTAATATGATATTGTTACAAAGATATTTTCAAGCACAAAAGGCTCAAATTGTCCTTCTCCCCCATTCTCAAAACACTACTGGAGGATGATCTCCATCAAAACAAAACAGAACAAAACAAAACGAGAGAGAAGACATGAGAAATAGGCCCTCCATCAGAGAATCAGGAAATGTTATCTCAGTAGGACCTGTGGGCACTAGATTTGGAGGGCAACCAGCAGAGTCGGAACCAATGTATCCCAGAAGACAGACACACCGAAGACTCATCAGTACGATGCCCAATGCCATCATTCTGACTTTTCACTGGAGAATAGAATGTGCTAGTAAGTCTTCCCCTTGTTTGTAGCTGGAATTGGTTTGTCTTGAAATGTACTGATGAATTTCCTGCTCTTTACTCTGTGCTCTGCTTGCTGAATTATAGGTAAACAGTCATTTCACTTCACAGAAATGTTGCTTTTACCCACTCATGAGTACTGTAGTTAGGGTATGGTGAGTTCAGAAAAAGAAAATACAGATCCACCCACTCTCCCTGATCATGTTCCTGCTGGATGTCTAGTACATGGCCTACCTCAACCCTGCTCCACGGCACATGCTCTGGCATCCCTAAAGGAGACTCATAAATATCTGATGAAGGTGAAGCCACACAATGACCCACAGGCTCAATTCTGTTTATCTTCTCTTCAGAGCCTTCATAGAACAATGACAATATTGTCCTTTCCTTACACAGCTATTCCAGTTTGCTAATGCTGCAGTCATGCAAAATATCAGAAATGGATTGGCTTTTATAAAGGGGTTTATTTGGTTACAAATTTACAGTTTGAAGGCCATGAAAATGTCCAAATTAAGGCACCAATATGAGTATACCATCACCAAAGGAAGGCCAATGGCATTCAGAAAAACCCTGTTAGCTGTGAAGGCACACGGCTGGCATCTACTGATCCCAGGTTGTGTTCCAGCTCCTCTCTCAGCTCCTGTGCATTCTTCAAAATGTTGTTCTTGGGGTGTTTTGTCCTCTCTTAGCTTCTCTGGAGCAAACAATGGGCTAGCATCTCCAAAATGTCTGCTTTAAACAGCCATCTCCAAAATGTCTTTCTTAGCTGCTCAGCACTGAGCTCCTTCTGTCTGAGCTTTTATAGGGCTCCAGTGATTTAATGAGACCCACCCTGAATGGGTGGGGTAGCACCTTCATGGACATTATCCAATCAAAATTCTCGCCCACAGGTGATTGAGTCAGGTCTCCATGGAAACACTCAATCAACAGGTTCCAACCTAATCAACACTAGTACATCTGCCCCTACAAGACTGCATCAAAGAACATGGTGTTCTGAAGATAATACATCCAAACTGGCACAACAGCTATTCAAATTTTAAAACTAACCTGTAAATTGTTTGCAGATACTTACACTGTTGGTATCATAAATTTTAAAAAATGGAGTAATTAAACCAACGGTCTTAGCAGTGAGCACTTCTGGAGGGTGGAATGGGGGAGATGCGATTAAAGTCAGGCAAACAGAAGACTTCTAAGACACTGGCCATATTCTAACTCTTAACCTGAATGATGAGAAAATAAGTGTTTGTTTTACTGTTTATAAACTGTCAATATGTTTTATACACTCTTTTCTCTATATAACACATTTCACAATTTGTAAAAGTAAAAATAAACACCAAATGTTTTTGTAGCTTTTTTTTGTTTGTTTTTTTTTAATATTCATTCTACTGAGATATAGTCACATACCATGCAGTCATACAAAACAAATCATACATTCGATTGTTCACAGTACCATTACATAGTTGTGCATTCATCACCTAAATCAATCCCTGATACCTTCATTTCCACAAACACAAAAATAACAAGAATAATAATTAAAGTGAAAAAGAGCAATTAAAGTAAAAAAGAACACAGGGTGCCTTTGTTTGTTTGTTTGTTTGTTTCCTTCCCCCATTTTTCTACTCATCCATCCATAAACTAGACAAAGGGGATTGTGGTCCTTATGGCTTTCCCAATCCCATTGTCACCCCTCATAAGCTACATTTTTATACAATCGTCTTCAAGATTCATGGGTTCTGGATTGTAGTTTGATAGTTTCAGGTATCTACCGTCAGCTACCCCAATTCATTAGAACCCTTTTCATAAAAAGGGTTGTCTACACTGTGCGTAAGAGTGCCCACCAGAGTGACCTCTCGGCTCCTTTTGGAATCTCTCTGCCACTGAAACTTATTTCATTTCCTTTCACATCCCCCTTATGGTCAAGAAGATGTTCTCCATCCCACGATGCCAGGTCTACAATCCTCCATGGGAGTCATATTCCACATTGCCAGGGAGGTTCACTCCCCTGGGTGTCTGATCCCACGTAGGGGGAAGGGCAATGATTTCACCTGCCAAGTTGGCTTAGCTAGAGAGAGAGGGCCACATCTGAGCAACAAAGAGGCATTCGGGAGGAGCTCTTAGGCACAATTATAGGGAGGCCTAGCCCCTCCTTTGCAGCAACAGTCTTCCCAAGGGCAAGTCCTGTGGTAGAGGGCTCAGCCCACCCAACCACCAATCCCGTATGTCTGTGAGCACATTAGCAACCATCGAGGTGGGGCAGGCCAATACCCCTGCATTCTCCACCAGCTCCTCAAGGGGGCTCTGCATATTTTTTTCCTTTTTTTTTTTTTAATTAATTCTTTTTTTTTAAATCACCTGTATAAAAAATTAAAAAAATTTAAAACTTTAAAAAAACATACAATAAAAGAACATTTCAAACAGACCATAACAAGGGAGTAAGAAAAAGACAACTAATCTAAGATAACTACTTTACTTCCAACATGTTCCTACTCTACCCCAAGAGAGTAGCCTAATATAGCAACATTTCTGTGAACTTGTTCCTACTATGCCCATCAGAAATTAACAGACCATAGTCATTCCTGGGCATTCCCAGAATGTTAAATTTACCCACGATAGCTTATCTGTTCTTATTGGATTATCTTTCCCCCTTCCTTAATTGCTCTCTATCACTAGTTTCCCTACATTCTACATTACAAGCCATTTGTTTTACATTTTTCAATGTTCACATTAGTGGTAGCATATAATATTTCTCTTTTTGTGCCTGGCTTAATTCACTCAGCATTATGTCTTCAAGGTTCATCCATATTGTCATATGTTTCATGACATCGTTCCTTCTTACTGCCACGTAGTATTTCTTCGTGTTTATATACCACATTTTATTTATCCACTCATCTGTTGAAGGACATTTGGGTTGTTTCCGTCTCTTGGCAATTGTGAATAATGCTACTATGAACATTGGCGTGCAGATATCTGTTTATGTCACTGCTTTCAGATCTTCCGGGTATATACCAAGAAGTGTAATCACTGGATCAAAGGTAACGCTATATCTAGTTTTCTAACTTCCAGAGTGGCTGAACCATTATACAGTCCCACCAACAATGAATAAGAGTTCCAATTTCTCCACATCCCCTCCAGCATTTGTAGTTTCCTGTTTGTTTAACGGCAGCCATTCTAATTGGTGTGAGATGGTATCTCATTGTGGTCTTAATTTGCATCTCTCTAATAGCTAGTGAAGCTGAACATTTTTTCATGTGTTTCTTGGCCATTTGTATTTCCTCTTCAGAGAACTGTCTTTTCATATCTTTTGCCCATGTTATAACTGGCTTGTCTGTACTACTGTCATTGAGTTGCAGGATTTCTTTATACATGCAAGATATCAGTCTTTTGTCAGATACATGGTTTCCAAAAGTGTTTTCCCATTGAATTGGGTACCTCTTTACCTTTTTGACAAATTCCTTTGAGGTACAGAAACTTCTAAGCTTGAGGAGTTCCCATTTATCTATTTTTTCTTTTGTCGCTCGTGTTTTGGGTGTAAAGTCTAGGAAGTGGCCGCCTAATACAAGGTCTTGAAGATGTTTCCCTACATTATCTTCTAGGAGTTTTATGGTACTTTCTTTTATATTGAGATTTTTGATCCATTTGAGTTAATTTTTGTGTAGGGTGTGAGGTAGGGGTCCTCTTTCATTCTTTCGGATATGGATATCCAACTCTCCCAGCTCCATTTGTTGAAAAGACCATTATGACCCAGTTCAGTGACTTTGGGGGCCTTATCAAAGATCAGTCGGCCATACATCTGTGGGTCTATCTCCGAATTCTCAATTCGATTCCATTGATCAATATGTCTATCTTTGTTTTTGACAACTGTGGCTTTAAAATAAGCTTCAAAGTCAGGGAGTGTAAGTCCTCCCACTTCGTTTTTCTTTTTAGAGTGTCTTTAGCAATTTGAGGCATCTTCCCTTTTTGATTTTAGACTCAACTGATCCATTTTACACAATATAGTAAATACTTATATGGAGATTACCATAGAGAAAAGAGGTGTTAAAATGTATGACATAAACAAAACCTTTGAGAAGTCTTTAAGAGATTCCTGAGGACAGGAATATTTAGGGAAAGCTACTATGAGCAAATTCAGTCTGATTTCAAAGATGGTTGGGGGTGGCTGTCCTCTCCATGCAAGTATGACAGCCTATGTATTCTTCTTTTTTCCCTCCAATAACAAGTATAGTGCTTAGAATATAGAAAGAGATCACTAAGTATCAAATAGTTGGATGTTTGTTTGAAGAAAAAGCATTCCTGTCTGTGGCTCAAATGTACATCTAATATCTTATTCCATAGCTGGCTTTGTTACTTCCCCCTTTGGACCATTTTGCCCAATTTCCCAGAATGATTAGTCAAAAAGAGTTCCTATAGTGATGTTTCAATTAAATTGTCTGTTTTATTAAAAAAATTAATATAAGTATATTATTCTGGCATAGACTTTAGTATAATAAATGAATAAAATAGATTCCAAAGTTATGTTCACAGGCCATCAAGTATATATGTGAATTTCATGATCCAAGAGAATATTTTTTCCTGTTGCATCAATTCCACAAAACTTAAGAATTAACATCATAATTACACCCTTACTGTTTTTTCTTACTACTTTATTGAAAACAGAACTTTCACAGATGCTTTGTAGAATCATTATGTGAAAGTGATGAGCTTAGATCAGCAGAGTGAAACCCTGGAAGGGATTTGAGTGAGTTATTGGCTTGTGTTCTGAGGTTTATCGTGGATACTCATGAAAAATGGAATTCAAGACTTACCATTGACCCGAGAGCAGCTAAATATTTTTGAATGAGTTCTCTTTCTCTGAATATGGGATACATTTATTCTCAAATTCCTAGTCAGCTTTCAGTTTAATTCACAACAGATTATTTATATATAATTATAGGAGGCTACTTTAATGTTTATGCTACCTCATTTAAATGTTTTCTGCATTAGTTTTGTTTTTGATTTCCTGAGAGGCTTCAGCTAATGATACTTTTTATTATTTATTCAATAGATAGTTACAACCACGTGTCATGAACTGTGCAAAGTTGCTACAGATAAAATGGTGAAAAACAATCCGTGGAACACCTCCCCTTTTAGCTTACATTATACGAATAAATAAATTACATAAATATAAAATCGTGTTCTGTGATAAGTACTTCCAAGGAAATGTAAAGGGTCCTGTAAGACCACATTAACTAAAGAACTAAACTCCAGTGGCAGGAGTGGGGAGAAGTTTCAAGAAAAGCTTCCCCTGAGACTGTAATATTTAATGTAAAATTGCAGGCAAGGAACAGGAAGGGTAAGAAAGGAAGGAGGAAGTTCTGAAAAGAGGTGAGAGTGCCAGAAAATTCTCAGCCCTCTCACTCTCCATTTCAGAAGATTAGTGTTTGAGATTAGTCTCAAATCAAATCACAGATCCTCTAATTAGGATCCATTACATCTGTCCAGAATTTCAGCTAGCATCTGTCTATCTCTTCCTGTCCCAGAATGTCACTTCCTTGTTTCTCTGCATGACATTACATCAGCACCATAAAGCCAAACACTCTAACTGCTTGCTCATAATTCAGAGAATACATTCATGCATCATTCCCTATGACTGAGACGACAAAAGCAATCATACTGGACAATAGCCCCACCCTCTGTTTGTACCAAGGCAGAACATTAGGAAAAATTTCCATTTGGACTGAGATTTTGAAAGAAGTTATATTGGTGGAACATCATGGGTTACTCAGTTGCTCTAAATTATAAGAATTCTGTGCTTCGCGAATCTTAGCTCTGTACAGAGGGACAAGGTGCATTATTGAAAAATTAGCTGGTTGAAAAGAAATGCTTCCAGGATTTAGTGACCCCACATTTTACACTGAGCTTGTCATAAAATGGACAATCAATAAACTCTTGCCTGAAAATTGATCTCACAACCATAACTACATCTCATGCCATGCGATAAGTGCTATGATAGAGATAGATAATCAAGGGGTCCAAAAGAAGCCCTGAAAAGAGGCCTCAAACTCAAACTGGGGAAGAGGAGTCAAACCAGGGTCATTTCCCAGAGTAAACACTTTAAAGTATGGGTAGATGATAGAACACCAATGGGGAAGTGTAATAGGAAAAATGTACAGCCACCCACAGTTTGGGAAATACAACTATCTCAGTATAACTGTTAGAAAGTAATACTCACCTATTTTTGAGACATAAGGATGTGTTCCCAAGGATCTCTTAGCTAATTGCCATAATTATAAATTCTTTCATGGAAACTATATCTATGGTGGCAGATTCCAAATTATTTTGTGATTTCTGATCCACCCCCTGACTCAAGAAATCCAAGCAGAGATTATTAAAATGAAACAAGATCAAATGAAAGTGCACAGAGAATTGACCCTCTTGGCTGTCATTGTGCAAGCCACCCTTACTGTTGTTGTCAATGAAAACAGGAAGGGAAACAAGCAGGGAGCCGATGTGTTCTCATTGACCAACATAACCTACCTTTGCTTTGGTGATTTTACACAGCAATATAACTGATGTTGAAGGATGCAACTGAACCATATTAGGTCAACTGTCCCCTGGCTGCCACACCAATTATTGCCACAGAAATGATGAATAAGCTTTGTTCACAATCAGATTACTATAACGGCTTGCCAAAGAGCATTCCTCACCAGCAATAAAATATGACTTTGTTTTTGGTGTCAGACAGGATTAAGTATAAAGTGTGAAGATTCCTAACCCTATCGATTTCCTTGAATTAGGCTCACATTTCTCATGCTTTTCAGCACCTTATTCATGCTTGAAAGAGAAGAAGGTATTTAAAAGAAGAGCTATGCTTGGGGGTCAAAGAGAATGCAGGCAGGAAAATGTGGAATAAGGCTGCAGGGGAAAGGTATGGAAGTGGGCTGCTAAATGGTATTAAGAAAACAAATGATTTGGCCTGTTTTAACATTTGACTATTTGCTAAATAAAGACAATTCCATGCAGTGTGCAGTGGTTTGGAGCTATGTACCCCAGAAAAACATGTTCTTAAACTTAACTTATTTCTGTGGATGTGAACTCTTGTAAACAGGACCTTTTGATGAGGTTCCTTCAGATAAGGTGTGGCCCAGGTGAATCAGGATGGGTCTTAATCCTATTCCTGAAGGCCTTATAGGGAAGATCAGAGAGAGAGAGAAGAACCAGAGGGAACAGCCAGGAGCTGAAAGAACCAGGAAGAGAAGGAGAGTCCAGGAGAGACTGCCATGTGCATTGCCATACGACAGAGAAGCCAAGGACCAAGGATCATCAGCAGCCAGCCCCAGAACACCAGCCTTCATGAAGAAAGGATTGCACACTATTTGCTTTAGCAATGAGGAAACTAAAACAGAGGAGAACATAAAATCATACAGATTGAACAGACTTGAAAAAAAGTTTGACTTTATTCTACAGATGAGAAAATAAGGGTTCAATGTAGTGACATGACTTGTCAAAGATCACAGAGGTAGTAAGTGATAAAATCCAAACTGGAATATAGGCTTCCTGATTCTGAAACAAAGTTTCATTTGCCTGCTTTTGATCAATTTTTGACACCTCTAAGCCTCAGTTTCCTCATCAGTAAAATGGAGATAGTAGCATGTATCTTAAAGGTTGTTGGAACCAAATGATCATAACACATGTAAAATACTTGGCATAATGCTTTTCATGTAGCACTCAACAACTATTAGCTGTTATTATTAGCCATCAAATACATAATGTGACTCAAACATACTGAAGTGGTCCCCATACCAAATACATATTTTCTACTAAGACACCTAAAATTCTTCCCTTAAGTGATTTTTCTTTGGGAGAACCCTTAACTCTCCTCTCAAAATATATTGTTTAAATGGGAGCATGGTTGTATTATTGCACTAACCCTTATTGTGTGAGTTTCTTTCTTTTTTTATTTTCCTAGTGCAATATGGAACAAGACAGGGTAAAGTTTCTGGAAGCCTAGAAAGTGGGTTAAACACAGAAGGAAGAACTCAAATGGGGTAAGATACTACTATTATATCAGCAATTCTTCTGCACACATGCTCATAGGAACATTGCTCCTGGACTGAATCCTATTCTCTCCTCATGTTCAGCCCTTATCAGAACAAAAATGGAGCAATGGTCAATTCTGGAAGCCCACATGTGAAGAAAAAAATTTAGAAAACTGGACAATCTCCAGAAGAGGAAGGAGTGGGAGTTAAAGGAAATTAGAATGTCTAGACATATTAAAGAGCAGGAAGATATTCAGGAAAAAAAAAAGGCAAGAGGGTTAAAATGGATTTGCTGGCCACCCTCAAATGTAGGAAGGTTTATTCCACAAAGGCACCAGGAATCTTCTTGGATGCCAGGACACTCATCCACCCCTTCCTCTGAATACCAAAACCAGATTGTTCACGACATTTCTGCTCACTAGATTTTAAGCTACTGGAGAGCTTCACCTTTGTATTCTCACTTTAAGATAGCATATAAATCACTTTTTCAGTGAATAAATAACCTGTTCTACATAGCTTTAAGGAGCAGGACTAATAACATGGGTACAATTTGTAGACGGAGATTTCAATTCCATTAGCAGAAAACATCCCTAATGCTTACTCATGAGCTGTTTCATGAGGACACAAGCATTCTATCAGTGACTCTTCCATCAAGAATGTGGGATCTTGTGCTGGCTGGGAGGCTACAATAATGACTTCTAAAATTAGTTCAGACCATCAATATTTTCCACTTGGATGCCTGTAACAACTCCTAACTAGCCTCCCTGACATTTTCTTCCCTCTCTAATACATCTCCACATTTCTTTAAGACTTATCATGCTAAAGTACAAATATCATCTTTGCCTTTATTTCCTGAAAACTCCCTGGGTCTTATTACCTACACCAGCATTTACAAAGAGTACCATATAGAATGTTCATCCCATGTGATGCTCAGCAAATAATGGGTTCCACTGTAAAATAAATGTGCAAAATACCATACCATACTCTCTCTACTCCTCTCTTAGAGACCTATGGTGCCCCTTAGCTTTTCTTACAGAGACATTGGTGTGTCTCAGATCTCAGAACAATTTCAAATTGGTTCTTTCTATTCTTATCTTAATCAGAGACAATGATTTATTTTTATTTCAACAATACCCACAAACGGTTGACATATTTCACCCCCTGTTCATGGGGTTTAACATTTTCCACAATGTTAATTAGTGGAGGATTCACTTGAGATGGATCATGGCGGTAAGTAGCAGATCATGGGACTAGAGAATGGGCTGAGCAGTGAGTGGAGCATGGAGTATTGGGCAGAATCTCTGGAGGACATCAAGCAACAATCAAGGCTTTACACTTCATAGCCAATGGGTTGTCCATTTGAGGTTGTTGAGATTCCATACCTGGCAACATGAACGACAACTTAATGCTAAGGCAACTTCCACAAAGCCCACTGGCACTCTTTTTTCCAAAAATTATAGCCTTCTCCACCCTTCCTTTCCTCCTCTTGGTGAGATGCATTTCCTAGAACTGTAATCTGGCATCTGCAAATAATAAAAGACTGATCATGGACAGGGAAGGTTAGCATCAGTAAACTTATCCACACCCTTAGGTGATACTGTCAGTACCAAGCCCAGATTCCCTTTACCAGGATGACACACCCATCCCCCAGCTGCTGTGAGTGTTGGCTTCTAATGGCCCAAAGCTGTACTTTCTTCCAGAGAATCACCAACATGGAATGGGAGACAACTAACTCTGGAGTTATGCCTTTCTTTATCCTTCCCCTGATTGGGCAGCCTGTAGACATGACTGGCACAGGAGGCACAAAAGACCAGTCCCTAGCCTCCAGGTGGGACCAACTCTGTGTTACAATTCACATTCCAGAGCTCACTGTAGGATCAGAATGAAGCTGAACACAAATGAGACATCTTGACCTAATTCCATCACCTGTCTCATCTTGCTTACCCCACATCCTTCTGCTGATAGCACTTATTCAATAAATTATAGGCACCAAATCCCTATCTTAGGCTCTGTTTCTAGAGAACCCAACCTAAAACAGCCCTGAAAGACCAAAGAAGAATGGTTCTCCCTTCCTTCCTTTAATTGTCATATATCTTCCTTCAGAGCCATCATCTCTTGTAGATGAGTGTTTATTGTATTTATGTAAAGAACAGCTCTGCCTAATAAGCCCCATCTTGTTAGAGCATCTCCCCCCTTCACTGCTTCTCCCAATTGCTGATGACTGTGTAATTATTAGAAATTATAAAACAATATAACATCAGATGCAGCAACGCATTCATAATATTTACATTTGCTCCTATAATCATAATTATCAAAGTATCAGGTGAGCGCTCACCTGTAATGTTGGAATACGAACTTTATACTTAAGAACAACTTGGCTAGATATAAAAACCTTGGGTAACAATTTTTGTCATTATTCCATACAATTTCTACCTGTGTTCTTATATTTAATCTTGTGATGAAGCATTTGTGACCAGTCTGCTTTTTCTATCTGGATGCCCATGCATACTTTCTTTATATTCATCAGGATATGTCTCAGTGTTAGTTATATATTGGCTTTTCCATGAAAACAGTGGGCCTTTTTTTTCTCACTGTAAGATTCAGGTTTTAATTGAATTCAGGAAAATGTTCTTTTATTTTAATATTTAAATATTTTTATTTTATTTGTGTCATTCTATTTTCAGGGATATCATTTATCATAATTTATACCTCTTCTTTGTGACTTCCATAATCTATAAAACTATGTATTTTGGCTCTCATTTTTTTGTTTCCATTTCTTTTTCTGTGAATTATCTCAAGCCTTTTCTCCATTTCATGGTGCTGTTTTTCAGCATTGTCTTTGTAAATTCTGTTTTTAATGTGGTCTCATTTCTTTGATGACTTTATTCTTCCATTCCATTTCTTTCCTATGGTCTGCTCATTTTTCATTTCAAAGTGGTGTGTGTGCTGTGTGTGTGTGTGTACATTTCTGTGTGTATAACTTGTAATTTATTCATTTGACACATTTTAAAAATATTTAACGTTCACTTTCATTTACTTTAAAGTATGAAGAATAATTATATTTTTAAAATTTTCCTCATCAGTTCCTTTTTCTGGTGTTATCAGCATTTGCCTTGTGTTTTCTATGTCCTTCTTTGCTTTACATCCTGTATTAGTTTCTTTCTGCTCATTATGCTTCTTGGATGATTCAAGGTCATGCAGACCAGTGATAGGCACAAATAAAAAGGAAGCAGCAAGGGCAAAGGGAGATTTGGAATAGCCTCCAGTTTCCTCTTGGTTATGTTGTCTAAGAAATCTTTTCCACCAAATCTGTCACATTTTCTGTTGGGAAGTCTGGCTCTCCTAAGGTTTCAGCACCCCACTCTGAGTCAGCTTGTTCACAGGAAGCCCCATATCTCACTCTCATGGTTTGTAGTGTGTTTGATCTCTGTTCACGTGACACTGAAAAGCAGATGCAGAGGATCGATAATACTTTCCAAGATCTAAGGAACAATGGATTGGCTTTTGGCATATTTCTGTAGAAGATGGAGTTTCATCTCCTCTTTTTCTTATCAATAGATTTCAAAAAGGCAAGTAAGATTTAAAATGTACTTACTCAATCTTCTTTTGCTAGAATTGCACTTTCTATACCATACCCATTCTTCATAATGCTACTCTTTCTCCATTCCATTCATTTGGCATTATCTAACAAGGATCTATATTTACTTTACTCATTTCTTACTTTATGTGCTGTCAATTTCCAATAATGTCTACAGACAAAAGCAGCAGCATTTTTTCACTCCGTGCTGTGCCTTTCAGTAATCTGCCTTATGAAGCAGTACCTAGAAATGCATTATGTTCAAATTAGGAGGTCATCTGTATTTTACTTTATTTGTTTATTCACCCCTCATTCATTCATCAAATATTTATTGAGTGCTTTTGACATGTGTTGTCCCAAATAGAAATTGAGAAAAAAACACTTACCAGCACTTCATAAATCCTCCTAAGATAAACACAAAAGTTTTTAAAAATTGAATAATTTTAGAGAACAATTTCATTTACTCTGCATTTCTATCATCCATAAATATTGTTAGGTGATGATTATCTGCTTTGTTCTGACTAGGGAAATCGAATTTCATGAGCTATTGATGAGACTGATTTTTCTAAGAAACGAACATTGGTCAGTTGTTTCATTAGATTTTTCTTTTTTCTTCTGGTTTTATTTTGAAAACGGAATATATGTACTCCTAGGAAGATTTATAGATGTGAGTATTTTTTTATAGCCCCACCACAATACATGGAGGAGAATGTAAAATAACAACGTAAATCTCATAGCTGAAAGAATAAGGATATATTTTGTAGTCTCCTAAAACAAATTCTTCAATTGCCTGAGTTCTTTGGAGGAAAACATGCCATGTAAAGCCAATAAACATATAAATAAGTAATAGACTGCTGCAACTATGTGGATGGAAAATATAAAAAGTAGATGATGGCTCCAAACTAGATTTCAGACGAACATTTGCTGCTGTTTTGAGGAATTAAAGATCCACATTTAGAACTGGGCTATTGAAGTACCCTTTTTTCCTGCAGAATGCAGATAATTATGATCAGAGTCTATGACTATGACTATCATTATGACTCAGGGACCCAGTTGCAGAAATTGTCAACTGAAAATGAACTAGAGAACTTGCTCCTCTTGCAGCCAACAGGTTGTACAAGACCAGAAACTGCTTTGCCAGATATACAGTATCATTGAGAGTCTCAGACCTTTGGAGCTAACTCTCTTCTTAGATAAATTAATGGAAAATAAATGACACTAGCCAATAGAAGGCTAAGGGCCAGAGTGCTCCCAGTTAACCAACACTGATAAAATGATTAAAATATTGTCATGAGGTTTCATAAGTAGATGCAGTTCTCCTGAAATTTTGAATAAGGTGAGGTGTGCTGGTTCGAATCTATTATGTTCCCCAGAAAAGCCATGTTCTTTAATGCAATCTTGTGGGGGCAGACTTATTAGTCTTTTAATTAGGGTGAGACCTTTTGATTAGATCATTCCCACCCATCCAGTAATTGGTTCACTGGAGTAATTTAAGAGAGCTCACGGATAGGAGAGAAGTTCAGAGAAGATCGGAGAAGCTGAAAGAGACATTTTGGAGAGAAGCTAAGATATATAATCCGGAGTTTGCCCCCAGGAGAAACAAGGAGGACTCATAAGAGCCAATACTGAGAAAGATGCTTAGAGAGAAAACATTCAGAGACATTTTGTTTACAGTTGCTGAAACCAGATGCTCGGTTATGCTAAACTAAGAGATGAAGCCCAGAGTTTGCCCCAGAGAAGCTAAGAGAGGACCCCCAGATGCTTAGAGAGAAATGGCCCAGGAGAACCAAGCAAAAAGCTGACAGAAGTTAAGAGAGACAGAAGCGCAGAGACATTTTGGAGAAAGCCATTTTGAAATGCAACCTGAGAGCAAAGGACTAGCAGACACCAGCCATATGCCTTCCCAGCTTTCAGGAGGTGTTCCAGATGCCACTGGCCATTGTACAATGAGAGCATCCTCTTGTTGATGCCTTAGTTTGGACACTTCTATGGACTTAGAACTGCAAATTTGTAACCTAATAAATCCCCTTTATAAAAGCCTATCCATTGCTGGTATTTTGCATAACAGCGCCTTTAGCAAACCAAAATATGGGGTCAGAATAATATATGGCTAAGAGTGAGGAAAACAGTGGAGAATTCAGTGACAGACAGCCTGAGTTTCTCCACCCTGCTCATGGAACCTCCTAGAAGCAGCAAAACTATCCTTTGACTTCAATACCTGGCAAGTGTAAATCTGGCAAATGTATAAAGTGATTTTTCTTTTTAAGAAGTTTTATACCAGGGAGTGATAATAGAATCACAAAAATTTAGATCTGAAAGGGACCCTAGGATTCCTCAGGGACAACAGTTCTCAACCTTTTCTTCCCAAGTGAAACTTTTGTTCAAACAGTGTCTTATGTCAAAGACTAGTAGCTAAAACGTGATAGCACTGGAGCTGCTCAGGACTCAGATGGGAGGTCCACCAGCATCACCATCACTCAGACTCTTGGTGTTCACAGCTGACCTACTAGAGCCCTGACAAACACACTTTTAACAACTGAAACAACTGCTGTAAGGTCACACAGTTAGCTGGTGGCAGAGCTAAAATCAGAAATTACTTCAATGACAATCCTCTTTCCCAGTGATCTTCACACTCTAAAATGCAAAGGAATCATCTGGAACTCTTGTTAAAATGCAGATCTTTATTCCAAAAAGAATCAACTGAAACTCTTTTTAAAATGCAGATCCTGATTCCATGGGCCTGAGGAGGGACTGAGATTCTGCATTGCTGACAAGCTCCCAGGTTATAATGCTGCTGGCCCAGGAGCACACTTGGAGAGGCAAGGTTTTATACCACACAACATTGACAGGAGGTTAGCAGGCATCCTAGAAGGAAATACTATCTGAATTACTAAGCCATCCGCCATTTAACTCAGACCTTCCATCTTCTCAAGCTTCAGTATTCTTTTACTTAAAAAAATGGGGTTAGCAGGGGATAAGCAAAGCGGAGAGAAGTAGAGGATTTGCAGGTGCAATGTGGTCCAATAACTGATCCTTAGAGACTTAATCTGAAAACAGGGAATGGCTCATATTAAGCCTGATTACTTTTGAAATTATAAACCCAAATTGAAAATTCTGAATTAAAAATATATACATATTGAAGACGGAATGAGAGCAGAAGATGAAAGGCAAACAACTATTTATGGGCAGTAAATGACACTAAACTTGAGAGGTCCGTGGTATTCCTTTTGTTGCTTCATCTCTCCAGACACTCACCATCTTTGAGTCTCTGCCTTGCAACCCAGCGCTCATTTGGAGAACCTCATTTTTTCATTTCCAGATAGTGTTTGGATTCACATAATGGCCTTAGAAACTCTGATGCAAATTTGTGATTTAAGCACGAGTAAAATATTTCACAGGGTTTCCTGTAGTCCTTTTTATAAAACCATGAAGACAGACCCTTATTCCTCAACACAGGTAGGTTCTTGGTTGTCTGTGAAATTAATAGACCCTATAAGAAAAGGTTATTCTCCTCAACCCTAAGGATATTGCTATTGCTTGTGGAATCAAATCTGCAATGGAAACTGAAGTGAATTGCTGTGTAATGAAGATCTCACTAAATCAATGACAAGGACACAGAATGCCCTAAAGTTACTTGAGAAAAGAGCCACATTTTGAGAAGCTGATGGAGAAATGATTCTGTCAAATTTTATCCACCAAAGTTGCTGTTAATACAATATTAGAAGAGAAAAAGTCTTTTTGTACCCACTGGAAGCATCTGTATTCAAGTCAATTATGTAACTTTAAAAGAATTCCTACAATAGATTCTACATAAAAGTTTGGGCTTTGACTTCTTTCAGTGCTAAACATCAGTAATTCATGAAAACAAAAACAGAAGTTAAATGAGCAAAACAGCTTATTTTGACAAAACAGCTCTAGCCCATTTATATTTTTAAATGAAATATTCTTTTCTGAGTTTAATGTGGTAAACGAGTTTAAACTATTAAGAAGCCTACATTGGAATTGCTTTCTTGTAATTTGGTAAAGTACAAGCTAAGCATTTGAATAAGGAAAGAGAGGCATTTTCTCCTCAATATTACATTAAATAAAAGAAATCCACTAACCTATAATCCTGTTTCCATGGGAACCTATATAAAGAGCCAATCTGATACAAGGCATTTTTTCCTGTTGTACATATTTTCCTCTTTCTTTCCTTGAAATATACTTTTGATTGTTGTCCAAAGGCTAAAAAGTAAGTGCTGAGAATGAAACAATCACCTTTGCTCATCTGTTTCAGGGTTAAGAGAGCTACAGAAGTAGTTAAAGCAGAAAACAAAAGAGCATCACCATACAGGATTGGAGTAAGTGCTGGCTGGAAGAATGGACTTTGAAGAAAAAAGAAAAAAGCCTTAACAAATCTGATGCTCTGACTTGAGATTTGGAGATTAGATTTGAATCTCCCAGCTCCTCTCCATCATTTCCTAAATTGTGTGCATAGTAGCCTCTGTCTGTATATCAAGCACCTCCCACCCTCACCATCTTTACTAGAGTACAGTCATCATAGTGACTTTTATCTGGAACAGGTGTTCTAAAAATGTTCTCACCAGACCAGGAACATCGGCACACCTGGGAACATGTTAGAAATGCAAACTCTTAGGCCCCATGTCAGATATACTAAATCAAAGACTCAGAGGTGGGGCCAGGAGTTTGTGTTTTAACAAGCCTTCTGGGTAATTGTGATGCATGCTAGAGTCAATGGTTTCATACCTGTTTTGCCAGGAATTTATGCAGAGACATTGGCTTTAATTTGGAGCGAAGTGCCTTTCAGTATATAGGGAAGAATGGCTAGAATTAATGTGTCATCCTTAGCACCAGCATAAAATGAGATCCCTGAGGAATTTATCCTGGCAACGGGCCAGAGAGAATAGTAGAACAATGCTAGAAAGACAATGATGTGAGATTTGGGGGTTATACAGGAATATGGTTGAGATTAAATGACAAAAAAAGAAGCAAGCCATTCCTTACATCATTTTGGTGAACTCTCTTTTACAATAAAATTGGGTTGGGGACAACTCTGGCTCAAAATGACAACTAACTAAATAAACACAGACCTTAGGATACACATATTTGAATTCAAACCTTTCAGGGTATGTGCTATGCTATTTTCTATCTATCAGTGGAAACAGAATCTTTTATTTGCAATCTAAATCAGCATTTTATTTCTAGGAGATATCTTTTCAGAGAGCTTTGAACCAAAAAGTCTATTTGTAAATCACCAATAAGCATCATTGGCTGCATACCCCTTAAGTGCCCTAGCTCACTTGCCTGTGTTTGTTAGAACAACACCCCAGGCCTGGCTGCCCATTGCAGAGGTGCTGAAAGGGGATTCTTGGACAAACTAGGAACCTAAGTCTCAGGACTTCTAAGCTCCCTTCTAACACTAAAGCCCTCTGATCTTATCACAAGTGAGGCTCTGGGCAGACACAGGGGTCATCATCCTGAACATCCGCTCTCATGGAAAAAGACTGTGGATGTAAATGCCAAGCGGTAAAGCTGATCCTAGGATAAAATTAGAAATTATTTTAGGGCTAACTCCCCACCCCAAACATTTCTTTTCTCTTGTCACTTTCTTTTTAAGGAACATGTGGAAAGAAAGAAGACCTGTTTTATTTGAAGAGACTTGAAACTACATTCCAGTCAATCAAATATTTGACAAATTATACTGTAGCATCTTATTAATACTGTCTATTTGCAGTTTGCTCTTCCTTAGTACCAGCAACAAGTGAAGACTGAGTATTGTTTGGGAGTAAGACTATGGAGCTTGGTAACTCCTATTGCTGTTACAAAGAATTGGGACAAATATTTTGATGGGAGCCAGAACCCACTTTTCTCCTGCCTCCCGCATGGAACAGCTTATACCTTTGGTGGCAATAGAGAATATAAATAAATTTGTAGCTATTTTTCTAAGAAAAGGTCACTACATTTTTTTTTTTCATGTAAGACCTGAAAACAATGCAGGTAATAAATAGCCACTGCTTGGGCACTACAGTGATGTAGCACGGCATTCCCTCGGCTGAGCTCCTGGAGGATCGCAGCTGGGAGGGGGGACCTACTCAGAGAACACAGGGAGGCTACGCCAAGTCCGGTGGTTTGTGGGACAGCGAGAGAGAGGGTCTGGGGCTGAACTGAAATGAAGGCTTAGACTCTTGTGGTGGCCTTGAATCTCCTGGAACCTGGGAGATTTGAACAGTAGAACTGCCCTTCCTCCCTGGCCATCCATACACACACCCCAAATTCAGGATGCACGGCTCCAGCAACACACCCAAACTGAGTTCTCCAACTGAACCCACAAGAATCATCTCCCCACACACCGCGGGAAAAAGGTTGAGAACTGACTTGAGGGATATAGGTGACTCACAGACGCCATCTGCTGGTTAGTTAGAGAAAGTGTATGTCACCAAACTGTGTCTCTCAAAAATTAGATTGATATCCTTTTTTTTGTTACAACTTGAAAGAACCCTATCAAGCAAAACAAATGCCAAGAGGCCAAAAACAACAGAAAATCTTAATGCATATGATAAAACCAGACGATATGGAGAATCCAGCTCCAAACACACAAATCAAGATTTCGGAAGAAACATTGTACCTCACACAATTAAACAAAGAACTACAATCAAAGAATGAAAACATGGCCAAGGATTTAAAGGACATCAAGAGGACCATGGCCCAGGATATAAGTGCCATAAAGAAGACCCTAGAAGAGCATAAAGAAGGCATTGAAAGAGTAAATAAAAAAATAGAAGATCTTATGGAAATAAAAGAAACTGTTGGCCAAATTAAAAAGACTCTGGATATTCACCATACAAGATTAGAGGAAGCTGAACAACATCTCAGAGTCCTAGAAGTCCACAGAACAGAAAATGAAAGAACAAAAGAAAGAATGGAGGAAAAAATCGAAAAAATCGAAATGGATCTCAGGGATACGATAGATAAAATAAAACGTCCAAACTTAAGACTCATTGGTGTCCCAGAAGGGGAAGAGAAAGGTAAAGGTCTCGAAAGAGTATTCAAAGAAATTGTTGGGGAAAACTTCCCCAACCTTCTACACAATATAAACACACAAAGCATAAATGCCCAGCAAACTCCAAATAGAATAAATCCAAATAAACCTACCCCAAGACATATTCTGATCAGACTCTCAAATACTGAAGAGAAGGAGCAAGTTCTGAAAGCAGCAAGAGAAAAGCAATTCACCACATACAAAGGAAACAACATAAGACTAAGTAGTGACTACTCAGCAGCCACCATGGAGGTGAGAAGGCAGTGGTATGACATATTTAAAATTCTGAGAGAGAAAAAGTTCCAGCCAAGAATACTTTATCCAGCAAAACTCTCCTTCAACTTCGAGGGAGAGCTTAAATTTTTCACAGACAAACAAATGCTGAGACACTTTGCCAATAAAAGACCTGCCCTACTTCAGATTCTAAAGGAAGCCCTCCCACCAGAGAGATAAAGAAAGGAGAAAGAGATACAGAGAATTTTAACAGACATATATAGTACCTTACATCCCAAATCACCAGGACACTCATTTTTCTCTAGTGATCACAGATCTTTCTCCAGAAGGGACCATAAGTTGGGACATAAAACAAGCCTCAAGAAATTTAAATTAAAAAAAAAAAATTGAATATACTCAAAGAACATTCTCCAGCCACAATGGAATACAAATAGAAGTCAATAATTTTTGAACTATAACTCCACTATTTACTTCCTACATGATAAAAAATACACAAACTCTAAGGACAAATCAGTGGTTTTGAACTCAATGTAAAATATGTAATTTTAGACAACTATATAAAGGTGGGGGAATGAAGGAGTATAGGAACATAGTTTTTGTGTCCTATTGAAGTGAAGGTGGTATCAAAGAAAAACAAGATTGATAGGGATTTAAGAGGTTAATTTTAAGCCCCACAGTAAACACAAAGAAATTATCAGAGAATATAACCATAGAGATGAAAAGTAGAATTTGGGTTAAGAGAAATGGGGGAAGGGGCAATGGGGAGTTAAGAAAGGAGTGTAGGGTTGCTATTTGAGGTGAAGGGAAATTTCTAGTAATGGATGGTGGGAAAGAGCATAACATCATTCTAAATGTGATTAATCCCACTAATGGAAGGCTAGGGAGGGGGTGGAATGGGAAGATTTAGGCTGTATATATGTTTCCACCACTGAAAAAAAAAAAAAAAAAAAAGACAGTCTAAGTAGATGACAATTGAATGCTAAGGATGAACTTGGATGGGACTGGAGGGTGGAGGACAGGTGGCTCGAAGGGACACAGTTGAGACATAAGGAAAAGGAAATATAGAATGTAAGCATTGTATCATTGTTGAATCTCTTATACTTCTTAGCTGCGCTTAATGGAATTATATAAAAGAATGTTCTTGTTCATGGGAAGTACCTACGTGAATTATAGTGTATGTTCAAGGATGTGTGCAGCTAACTCTCATATGTTCAGAAGACAGAGCAATAGATGATAGATGATAGATAGGGAGGTAGGGAGGGAAAGAAATAGCGATGTGACAGCAAGTTAAAGTTGGTGGATTGAGCTATCGGGGGAGGGGGGTCAGGGTATGATGGAATTCTGTGTATGGGGCTAGTATTGTTTTTGCAACTATTCATGTAACTTTGAATTTATCTAAAAAACAAAAAAACAAAACAAACAAAAAAAAAAACCTCAGGAAAAAAAAAAAAGTAGATGCTGGAATACAATGTTTTCTAGCCAGGGACAAAACTTATGGAAAGTTTGTCACCTGGAAACAATTCAGGGCAAGAAACAATGTGAAGCTCACAAACAGTGTGTGCATGAAGGAAGTGCTTGGGGCTGGGGTGACACCACCTTTTCATTCCTCTTTTTAGTTCAGGATCAGTTTGTGGACATGGAGAAGTTTGAATTACCATAAAGTCTGGGAAACAAGGTGCATTAAAAGCAGATGGAAGTTAATCCCCCTTGTCACCACCTACTACCCGAAGTTAATCCCCCTTGTCACCACTTATTACCTATCATTATAAAGCATTTATACCTATAACAGCTCAATTATGCTGAGTGCACGAGAAGCTGAACTGAAGTCCTGTGAAATGTTTGACTGGAAGGTTTATTTGGAGTTCTCTGACACCAGCTACATACATTTACATGCATTTTTTTCCTGCTGAGCTTTCAGAAGACTGAGTTCAAAAGCAGCCAGTCATTTATTTCCAACTGTTTTTAAATTGCTCATTTTAATGCAAGAATAAATGGGCAAATGTCAGAAACCTGTTCAGACAGTTCTCTTTGTCTTTAGCACATTTTAGGGCCTGATTATGGAACTTGTTACTGTGTTATATAAGCATGACTTCATCAAGGCACTAAGTTCCCACTAATGTTACTCTTAGGATCCCATTGGTTTTATATAATCTCTTTATATAGAAGAATGTTCAGGGCTAAATATGGAAAGCAATCAACTAATTTTTTTTGTATACAGAGTGCAAAACATTACGCATTAGATATATGCCCACAGGTTATAAACACATTTCCATAAGTTGGCAGGGAAGTTGAATGAGTAGAAGAAAGAAGTCAAATTTCTTATGGTAGAATCCCACTTGACTTGGTATAGGACAATTTTGCCTTCAACACAGCCAAGAGCCCAAGCAGATCTTCACCAATTTTTATATGTCTCTGGGTATATAGTTGAGGCAAAAAAGCAAACTCTGAAGATTTGCTCAGCTTGATAGAGGCTACAAAATTTTCCTAATATGGCAAGAGTAATTCAGAGTGAATCAAAATTCATAGATTTGGGTAGATTTATATCTGGAGAGGGTTTTAAATAACAAAGAGGGTAATGATAGACAAAATTATATTGCCTGAGATACCTTGATATATTACAGAACCTAATTTAATAAAATTTACATGAATAACAAAAACTATGCATTAGAAAATATTCCCAATATTTCACTTTTACCTTTGGTATAAGATGAGATCAAATTAACTGCTTCCCACTCTCACCTCTTCTATGTCTTCCATAGAAGGAAACATTCACCAGCCTCATGATCTAGCGAAACCCACTGTCCCAGAACTGTAGAAAGTTTTAGAATCCTGTCTCTAATACTTCAAAACCACAAACTTAAGCCCTTTAATACTTATAAGTAACAGGTGATTTAATAAATCTAAATCAATAACTACAAAAAAGACCCTGGCTTAGTTTTACCTAAATTTGGGTGATACATTCAAACTATGGAACACTGCTCAGCAATAAAACTGAACAAAATATTATTACACGTTAACATGAATGAATCTCAAAAACATGCTAAGTGAAACACAAAAGACTAAACTTCATATGATTCCATTTACATGGATTTCTACAAAAGGCCAAACTATAGTGACAGAAAAAAAGCTTAATGATAGTCTAAAGTTGGGAATGGAGGGGAAAGGGCTGACTGCAAAAGGGATACAAGGAAACTTTTTCAGTATAATGGAATTATTTTATATCTTCCTTGTTTTAGAGATTATCTGATTGCAAACAATTACCAAAATCCATCAGCCTGTACACTTAAAATGGGTGAATTTTGTTATATGTATATCAGACCTCAATAAAGCTTTTTTAAAGGCTTAAAAAATAAATTTAAAAAAAGAGCAAGAAAGAGAATCATCTCCAAATTCTACAGGCCATTAACATGAGTCAGCATATATTAATTACTATGTGTATGAATATATAATTATTATAACAAAAGCTTTCTATTGAGCAATACCATATGCCAGAAAGTACGCTAATTAATTCCTTTATATAGGCTATCAAATTTAATTCTCACAACAACCCTGTAGAGTAGGTGTTATTTTCCCCATTTCATATATTAATAAGTGGTTGTTTAGAGAAGCTGTTTCTTGCTAAGACTGCCCTGCCAATCACTGGCAGAACTGGGATTCAAAGCCAGGTTAGTCTGATAAGCCTCTGTTCCCAATAGCCATCCTTAGAGAATGAATCTAGTATCAAAAGCAGATATTTCCTCAAGTTGTGACCATCATATTGGTTAAAAGAAAAGAAAGTCAGCTACAATACAGCAAACTGGAATTTTTAATCCAATTTCCATGTTTTCTGAAGCACATGCTCTCTGGTGCCCACTAGGAAGAATCCAAAGGAATTGAATAGTGTTTCCTATTACATGGATTTTAAATGTCTACATATCACAAATGGTATGATTGTCTTGTTTGTGTGTTTAATGGCACAAAACTTAAGAAAATTCCATTTCAGGAAAATGTCAAATCAAAAATGAATATTTCAGATTCACCAGGGTCCAACTCATGTATCATTGTGAAATGTAATCAACTGTTTCCAAAGCTGAGGGCCACTTGGTATATCTTGTATGTGGAAATCACAATACTTCACAGTATTTCACCACACTTAAAGGTACTTGGTCTATACTGGCAGAACAAATTACAAAATCAAGGCAATTATCTGGAAAAGTGAAGGTGGGGAGAAATTATCTTTGCAGTAACCATCAACAACAAATGAGGCTTCAATAAGTTTGTACCATGAGCCAGGACTGTACAGTATTTTGAAAAGGAAGGAGAATGAAGCACAGACCTCATTTCAAAATACCCTGCTATATAGCTGCCAAAAACAATTTAACATGCATAAAATAACTACCCATGGTGAAATAATAAACTATATAATTGTAAATAAAGCTGTCATCTAAGTTCCTAAATGGGGGAATTCAGTGTGAGCTGGAAGGCTAGAAAAAGATTCTGTGAGGAAGAGGTGATAGAGTAGCTGATGAGTGCAGCAGCTGAGAGTGCAGGGTGAGCAGGCAGCTGGATTTGTATCCCAGGTGAGTGACGTAATAGCTGTGCTACTCAGCCAAATTACTTCTAAGTGCCTCAATTTCCTCATCTATAAATTGGGGGTGCAGAACTTAAATGATATAACACATGAAATGTGTTTGGAACAGTGGCTGGCACATCATCAAGTCTCAATAATTGTAAGCGATTTTGCTATTATGTAGGTGGAAATTAAGGTGAGACAAAGCATCAAGATTTAAGAAGGAGGAGGAAGAGGATGGGGTGGGTACTCTGTAAAAACATGATGACTATAAGAAAGTGAGGAAAAGTGCCTAATTGGGGAAAAAAGTACATTTTATGTTGGGGAAGGGTCGGGAATAAACGTGAGAAAAAGTAGAACAAAACAGAAGATGACCTTGAAATCTATGAGGAGATATCTGGATTATACACAAAAGCAATAGAAAATTGATTAATTTGTTGAACAAGGCATTGCTCAAAAGACAAGTAGGGTTTAAGGAAAATTGATCCCATAGCAATGTGTAAGATGAGTTGGAAATAGAAAGTGACAAAAGGAAAGGAGAATAAATAGACTATTGAAGAAACCTGTACATTTCAACAAAACTGTAAACTTGAGGCATGAAAAGAGAGTCAGAAATCCATCCAAGGAAAGGACACCCTATAGCAGTCCCAAGTTACAGGAAGACCATAAAGATTTATTATGACAACGGGGGAGGGAGAAGGACCCGATTCTATAAGAAACGGCAAAGAAAACAGAAGATTCACTTTAATGAACTTGGTTAAAATCCAACTATTTAAACAATCAGGGTGAACTCTTCACTGCTTATCATTCTTTGTCCCCCTCTTAGGGCATTCTAAAATATAGTGACAATCTACATTCCTCAAAGCTATACAAAAATAGAAGCTAATGAATACTGATAAAGATCTCTCCAGTATCTTGTATTTCATGGTGCAAAAGTCTGACAAAATCCAGCATAAAGGAAAATAACAGGATCACAGAGCACTTCTCAGTGAGGTTTACAATCACCTGCAGCATTTTGAGAGTATCCCAATCAGAATTCAGGTTTCTGTGTGACGGTTTCACTTAACTGTATTCTGCATCCTCCTTCCCTTCCTGTTCTATGAACAGTCTCTGAAACAATACCAACATTTACAGTTTGGGCCTCCAGATCCTTCTCACCCTTTCAGGGTAACTTTTTTTTCTCAAACTCAGGGCATCTGCCCCGGTATCAGTGTCCAATTGTTGGAGTGACTCTCTATTCAGTATTCTAAAACCTGAAGAGTGCCCTTTCCCAAGACGTAATGTTCTATCAGTGTCAAGGTAAGTTTGAACTTCTTAGTCTTTTAAGAAGAAACAAAATAAATTATTGTAATCTCTCCAAATTGCCAAACTGTAAACACCAATTATGAAACACTTTCATTTAATGATTAGACACTACAGATCAAATCAAGCCACTTTTCCACAACCATTTTTAGGACAAACCCCTCACTGTATCAAAACCTATGTTTTCAGTTAGTTATTTTTGTATCCCAAAGCAAATGCCACCAGATGTACTGAACTTGTATATGTCCCTCCTTTTATAAAGTTAGACAAGTCTTGCTGCACTTGGACCATCTGTACATGAAAACAGTATGCTACTGATGATTTCCAGAGTCATTGCAGAGGGTGCTTGAGCCAAGAGAATCTTGAACAGAAGAGCAGTCCAAGTTAAATTTATTTTTAAAGCACTTATACATCTATTTCTATAGTCCTTTTGGCCTCTTCACATTTCTCACATACACACACATGCACACATTCATTCACACTCTAAAGCCCCACAGTGTGGAAAGGACCCGGCATGTCCTATTCCATGGTGTTCGAAAATCATTTTTCCATTTCCTCTCTCTCAAGCAGAATTCACATTTCTGTCTGATCTCAATTTGGAAACAAATCATACATTTAACATTTTCAAAAATGTACACTAAAGTGTGAGCCACTGATGCTGGGTTTAACCCTCCCAGGAATGTCTGAGGTCTAAGGCAGGCCTCCGTTACCCCAAACAACTCTCCTCTTGGTAGAACGTGGGAGGAAGATATTTTGATTGGAGTGTGTTGCTGGGTTCCCCCTTGACTGTACCCACATGGAAAAGAGGGGGCAGACAGTTGGCATTCCAATTCTAAGAGAAAATAACTCAAAATATAGGCCACAGATATTTAACTAACTCCCTCATTTTGTTCAGAATAATGACAACTAGTTTATTACTTATCCATGGCTGCTATGGAATCTCTCTCTTTTACTTTGTCAAAGTCTAAAAACTAATGCTTTTTTAAACAAAAATGTAACAAAAGGTACTATATAATGGTACCTCTTTAGACAAGAGATATATTCAAAAACTAGTCTTATTTGTATTAAAATTTCATAAATAGAAATCTAGTTTAAATACTTGAAAAATGCTTTTTAGGAATCCCCTTGAGTACAGAATACACACACACACACACACACATGCACGCACACATACAAGCTCTCACATGGATTCATCAAAAAGTTTCTCATGGGCAGCTGGTCTTACTTTTTTCTCATATCAGTCGTATCCTCACTTTAATGGAGTTTGACCAGATGGAAAGACACCTTCTTCATCAATTATTTCCCACGATGCTTTAGGAGTGAATATGTACTTCTGAGCAATATTTTATCATATGACACCTGAGCTACAGCTTCATGAGCATGAGTGTTGCAAAATGAAATTGAACCGCTCTAGCACCAAAGCCATAAGCAAGATGACAGATATTGATTGTGCCCCAAGTTGTAATGTAGGCACCTAATGGGGCATATTAATGTACAATGAATCATTAGAATATTATTTTAAATTTTCCATTCACCTGAGGAATTGATAGCAGGGAATTTCACCTTCAAGTCAATCCCCCACCTCCCCAGACTCGGACAGCACTCGATAAAGGTCATTTAGAATATGGCGGATTTTTAGAAGCTTTGAGAAAATTAGTGATGATTTGCTAGGTCCCAGAGAACAAATGCTCATATTACCAAGAATTAAAAAACTTTTTAAAAAATTTTCACATGCATCTTTGTTTATCAAAACACAAAGGCAAGGTGATTTCTCTATAAGAACTGTACTCTCATATTCCGAACAACATAATAAACAAGTAGTATCTATTGAACACTCACCATTACTACTTGGACAAGTGCTTTATATGCTTTATTTCACTAATATTCATAAAAACCCTCTGAAGTAAATGCTATTATTATTTTCATTTTAAAGACATGGTGACTAAGGAAGATGGGGATTAAAGAACTAGCCTGAATGGTTACACAGTAAATGATAGATTCAAGGTGAAAACTCAGATTTCTCTACATCTGGAGATCACCTACACTTAACTATTATATAATCCTGCCTAAAGAAAAGCAATGAGACCTGGAGTCTTTCATTAGGAAGCTAAGCACCTGTTCTTCTTGTCACTACAGTTCCTAACCCAAAGCAGGTTGCTGGGGTGTACATCTCGGTCATAGCTGTGAAGGACATGAGAAATGTCACAGAGCCCTTTCTAAGGTCCTCACCTCTGAGCCATTAATTATTGCCCCCTGCTGCCCTCAGCCAGTGACAGCGGAACATAGTGGACCAGACGGAATTCTGCCTTGATCTTCCTCCCCACCAAACTACCTGTCACAGGCCCCTATTTCTCAGGTACTCCAAAGACACAGATATTTCAGATTCAGTGTTTCTGTTTTCTAGTGCATCAAATCTACTTTTCTTTCTACTCTGCCCTTACCTGTTATTCTTTGTTTTCTCTCCTGGTTTCTGGAAGCCTACTTTGCCTTTGAGGTGCATATAATTTGAAGAAAGCAGTGCGGCATGATAGATAATAGAGAGAGCTTAGGTTTAGTGTTAGGTTGACTTGGTCCAAATTTGGTTGCTACACTATTTAGCAGAGAATTAGGGCAAATATGATCTGATATATTGGGGTGATGCATCCAAGTAAGCTTTTTTTTTTAAATCAGGGCTTTCAAAGACTTAACCTAAATAACTAAGTGATGTGGTACTGCAAAAACTGAGAATGATATAAATATTTTAATACCTTGGAAACTTTGTTGCCATTGCATTTCATCAAATGGGCAAATGTCTATTACACTCACACAAAATGTAGGTCTGATTCAGTGATTTTCTCCAGGGACTTATTCAATAGGCTAATTACACAGCTCAGAGCCACGATCAGGGTTCCCTGTGAATCCTTTATTACAGTCAATGGAGTTAACAAATATTGATACAATGTTTTCTGTGTGCCAGGCTTCCATGAGCTTCTAGAAATTCAGCATTGACCAAAGCATAGTCTCAGCTGTCAGGTTACCTCCATACTGTGTGGAAGCAGAGTGATTTGAGCCATTACAGAAATGAAGAAAGACCTCTGGAAACATGGGTGAGGGAAGCCTAATATTATAAAAAGTTATGGGAAAAGGAGAGGGGCCAGTGAGCCCTTCCCAGAGGTGACAAGAAATGAGTTATAAATTGTGATGGGGAGTCAGCTGTTCAGAGAATATGGGATTGTATGAGCACAACTGAAATTTTGATGGCAACAGAAAAGTTCCACAGGGGTAGAACATTGTATCACATTTGGCCTCACATAAAGACATTTTTTTAATAATCAGCACAGGTACTGTCCTGCCAGATGATTAACTTTCATTCCATCAAGGCAGGAACTGTCAGATCTATCCTCACTTTTCCCCCATAACTTCTCTCCCTACCTTATTGTACCTGGCTTCCACCTAAAACTGCCTGCAGGCACAAAGAAAAATATGTGCCCCTTTGACTTAGCCTGGGACCCCTCTGCAAACCCCAGTCATTCATACATACATACATACATACACATACACATTCATACATACATACATACAGTGTTTCCAAAGCTTATGTGCTAACATTTTCTTGAGGAATGCAATCCCAAGGAAGCAGAAGTGAGGGAAAGGAAACATAAGAAAGAGTGAATATAACAGAGGATGTTACTGAGCTGGCCAGAATTTGTGGCAAGCTATTTGCTCGGTCTTGCACGTCATCTTCAGAGAGGCCACATGATGTTACTGAAAATCTGAAAAGTCTACCCAGGGAGAGGAAGGGAGAAAAAAATTAACCACAAACTCATATTCCACGCTCAAAGTTCACTTTAAAGAGAGCTAACTCGCCTATCCTTCCAGGTTACAGATCATGGGAGATGAGAACACGGCCTGGTGTCTCATGTCTCAGCAGTAACAGGGAAGTTTGGGGTGAGGCAAGTGCTCTCAGGCATGAGAATGAGGTGAGCCACTGTTGGACTGTTTCTTTGAACAGCAGAAGAGATCAGACAGATCTGCCACAGTGGGCCCACTGGTTTGAGACAGCAGCAACTTGACTTCAAGACTATGGGAAGAGTGAAAGTTTTGTTAGAGCTGCTCTACTCAGAAAACAAGGCTGGACTGAAAGCCTGAAACTCAATCCAACATACCATCCGTGTCAGGATGTGTTAGTACCTGCTTGCTGTGCTCTATACCACCTCCCCTTGTTGGCTGCCTTAACTTTGAACTCCTTGGCCTTGCCTTATCCCACATTTTAGTGGATGGGGGGAGCTCAAACTTTCCTTTATTATTAGACCTTAGCTAGAATCCTACCTTTCTACTTACTGACTGAAATTACTTGAATCCTCTGAATGTGATTTTTTTTTCATTTGCATTATGTAGATGCTCCTGCTTCCTTAACAAGGCTGTTGGGAATCTTAAATGAAATATCTCTGAAGCACCCAATAAAATACCTGACCCATCTGAGGAGCAAGAGATATATTTAGTTTTATCCCCTAATCACTCTCATCTGCCTAGTTTATGGTTTACTCAGGTACTTTTATGCATATGTATTATTTTACTTCTATGCATGGCAAGATGGTCTCCAAGTACTTCTATTAGGAATACTTCTGTAACAGTAAAACTTGATAAAAAGGTTTGTGCTGTCATTAACGTATTATCTCTCAGCTCAACACCTGCCCGTCCATATTCTGCTTGATGATACTGAGGCTGGAACTCAGCAAATGTATCTGTCCTTTGTCAGAAGAGTCCATGTGAGACTCTACCAAAGGGTACTAGGAGATCAGAGGCTGAAGGAGAAATAAAGAACTTGCTTCTTCCAGTTTTCCTTGCTCCTCCTGCAGGTGTCATCCCAGCAATGGCTCCTCACCCAAGGAACAACAGTGGTTCTAGGTTCCAGTTCTTCTTTGGGTCTCCACTAACTAACTTCATGATGTCCCCCAGAGATATAGAAGTGGTGGCAAAGCACCCCTTCACTAGAGCTCCAAACTCTAGTTATGCAGCATCCTCCCCTGAGCTCCTGGTATAGTAGTACCAGGTGGACCAAAATCCCTTTAACTCCTCCCAGAGGTCTGGATCCCAGCTGCATGGGCCCCTCCTCCAAGCTTCCTTGTTCTAAATAGTTCCAACTCTTTGACCCCAACCATAGAGGCAGTAGTTGCTTCCTGCATTTACTAGCTCTGTGGAATATCAATGTTCCTTATTGCCTTTTCAGTCCTTCAATACTAGTCTAGCCAAATCCCTATATTATTAAGTTTTCTTTTTATTAAAATACCTGGTATGGTTCCTATTTTCCTGACTGGGCCTGACTGATACTAGGAAAATCAAGATCAATCTTGCCTAAAAGGGGAAAAAGTTACCAAAGGACAATATGAAGGTTAAAAGTTGTATGTGGAAAAGTAGCCTGGAACTTTTACTGTGAAAAGGAGAAAAGGTAAGAATAATTTTACACACACACACACACACACACACACACACACACATTGTTAGTTGTCAGCTAAGAGGGAAATAACCAAAAGGATGGTTCTACTTCATCCTGATGTATATCTGGACACCCAAGATGTCTATCCACACTATTCGTCCTCCAGCTGTCAATTTACCAGATTCTCTTCATCTCATGCTTTATGGCCCCATCTTTTAACACCCTGCTACTGCTGACATCTAATGCTAATACTGGGAATCCAAATGGATTCCTTTGGTACATTTACAGAGGATAAAACCTCCCTTCCTAACTTCTTAAAAGAGAAAATTCTCTATATTAGTTACCAAATTGCAATATGTCCAAATTCATTATTTTCTATTAGCTTGAGTTTTCTGAGGAATTAATTTTTCATGGATGCTGTTTCCCAATACAATGCGTAAGTAGAGGAATGAGATGATGGAGAAAGATTTTATATGTTTTAAAATGCATGCCAATGGGTTTGCAGAGCTAGACAATGCTTACTGAATTTAATATTTTCTCCCTTATTATGTAAAAGAATAAGTTAATCAACTGGGGTGGCAAATGTAAAGATAGATAAGATCATTTGAATGCAGTTGAGTTCATACAGGTCAAAATTAATGCGCCCCAGGGCAAAATGATGACTCAGTAAATGCTCAAATACCAGCACTGCACAGGATCAGGAGACATGGCTTCAGATAGGGACACATTTTATAGCAATAAAAATTCATAACAAAGATATATGCATAATAACCTATGAAGAATTTCACACAAATATTTTAGGGTATCTATAATTTCTAGCAAATAAAAGGGAAGGTATCTTGTTTCAAAAGATTATTTACTGGTTTCCCTAGAGTCATGGGTTTTTAAAAAGACTCCAAAATTTTCACAAAAGCTAATACAGAAAACTTATCCACACAAGACAGGCCACTGCACCACAAATCTCTAGTAAGCCTACCATAGGAGCTGCCTGTGATTTTGATAGAAAGGTCCAAAGAGAAGGCTTTCCTCTTCATGATTCAAACCCTCACCCATTCTCTCACTAGTACTAAAACTTCTGGAGGACATGAGAACTTCTGCTTCCCAAAAATACTCATTATCATTTGCCTTACTCTTGTAGAGGCCCCTGGCCAAATGATACCAATTAACATATATTCAACCAGAACATGGTCTCAGACCTAGATGCACAAAACATCATGTTTGTTATGTCAATCCACTTCTGAGAACCCTCAGCAGTTCCCCCACCCTTATATTCCCAGAGGTAGGCATAATGTCCTCAGTAGATACTAATGGATCCCCTAATGTAGGAGCTGCCATGCTGGAAATTAATGTTCTCCATTTGCTGGCCCTGGTTTCTTTCTACTGTCAACAATGACATGAATATCCTCCATCTATAAATGCCAAACTCATATTCACTTCTTTCTTCCCGTGTACTATTTCCCTTGCCTTCCAAATATTTCTATCAACTCAATCCTGTTCATACTTTAATGCTCAGCTCAAGTTAGTTCCGTTTCTTCCATGAAGCTCAGTGGCTCTTCCATACTTTCTATGTGTGAGGGTCTGCTGTAAGCAGCCTTATACACATTCACTTATTTAAACCTCACAAAAAACATTACGAAGAAGATAATTTTATTATTTACATTTTATAGATGACAAAAGTGAGGCACAAGAAGTTGAGTAACTTGTACCAGTATCATATTGCACAGAGCCAAAATTTGAACCAAGCACTCTGGCTCCAGATTTCAGCTCTTAACCACTAGTTTTTACTGGTGGCTTTTTCCCCCCAATCCTCTCTTCATTTACATGCCACTGTGCTAAATTCTTGCAGCAGATTTTCACTAAAATAGATAACTAAGCACTCAATTATATGAAATATCAGGCTATGTTCTAGAGCCTACAGAAATATAAATGAAAATATTTTATCTGATATCTACAGATGAGGAAACAAAGGCCCAGAAAAAGCATGTTACTCACTGAAAATTTACTAGAAACTAGGTCTCCCAACTCCCAGGTAAGTGCTTTATCTACCACACATTTTTTAACATCTTCGATTGGCCCCTAGCTGCTTGAAGTGTGTTTACCTTTCTTCTCATTTTAGAACCATTTTCAACATGTCCTCTAAACTCACAGTAAATTTTAAAAGACCCAACAGTCTTTTCTTCATTACAATTCACTTCTCATGTTCAATTTTCCTACAGTAAAGAGTGAAATCCTCAAAATCCTCTTTTCAAGTCAGAATTACCAAGACTGTCCTCTGCTAGTTTATTGCATTTCACTCTCCATTTTGATAAATTCCACCTTGCCCAATATGAGACCTTTGGACCTGGTTGGGAGGTTTGGGAAAGCCCCCTTGTCTTTCTGGCCCTCTAATTCTTCTTGGGCTCCTACCAGCATTAACGTAAGTCCTGCCCTTATATCCCTGTCCACACTCCACTCCTTTCTGGTCAAACCATTATACTGAATTCAGAGTCTTCTTTGAACCACTGTAATGTCATCCTTTTCTTTATTCCCAGCACCCCTCACCCTCACTTCCCACTCTCTGTTGCTCTTTCTCTCTCGGCCCTCTATCCCTTTCCTGGGTTCCACAGTAATAGCTGATACTACATGGTTTCCTTCTTTGCCTATTACCATTCTAGTCAACTTTGGTATTTGTGTGCTCCTCTGCTCTCTCTGGCTCTTTATATTTTCCTCACGGCTGCTGCTGTATCTTATGACTGGTTATGAGCCTTGACTTGGCTCAGGTGTGATACTATGCCTACAATAATACAGTGTGCAATAACCAAAGCCTTTTCCAATTTCCAACTCTGCATTAATGCCTCTCTGATTATTCATGGAGCAGGTTAGATTAAGACACTCCCCTAAGCACTGAACATGTCACAATGCCACTCTTACCAAACAGCAGTTACATAGACATCTATGTTCAACATAATAATAATGATAATCATCAACACTATCCTATTAGTCAACATTTATTGAGTGCCAACTTTCAGACACAAATTATCTCATTCAACTCTCACAATTCTATATGATCTGTCTCATCATCCCCATGCTACTGCTGAGATGACAGGCCTAGAGGTTAAGTGAACTGCACAAGGAAACCACAGAATCAGGACTTGAAACTGGGCAGTTCATGTCTGGAGCCCACCTGTCCAACTACCACTTTCTGCTGCCACCATACAGTCCCATCCACTGAGTCTATCTGTATAAATTACATTCATACTTTCATTGAACAAATGCCTCCCCCCAGTCTACTGTGCATTAAAAACTATTTCTACTTCTAGTTTCCTGGAGAGCAGGAAAGATCTGCTATTTATCTAAGTATTAGTGTGCCTATCTCAGAGTCCATGGAACTTAGCTCCAGGAGAACCAGGCCTATGTATGTGTTGCTCACACCTATATCTCCAGTGCTTAGCACTGCATCTGGGCACATAGTAGATGCTCAATAAGCATGTGTTGAAAGAAGACAGCATGTTTCCAGAAAAATGAAGCTCTGTCTCCATCTCATGCTTCTGTACCCAATACAGAACCTCATGCAAGTTCAATGCTTCTGCTGTTGCTGCTGCTGCTGAATGTGCTAGTAACCCTATATAATTAGATATTATTAATGCTATAATTAATTGTATTTGGAATGCAATCTATTTTTTGCTTATATTTAAGACAGCCTTTATTTAGTTTTCTATAAAATAGGGTATACTGGAATGCAAAATTGTTGCTCCAAGGAATTTCTGGAAAATATGAGCATGTGCATCTAAATATTATTTACCTTATCCCTTGAAACCAAAGGGCAATTTCAGTACTAAAGAATACCTGCTGCAAGAGGTTCCTATTTTATGGTTGTACATGTGTCAGTGCCTACTGTGGTAGTTGCTGTTATTCAAGTAGAAGACAACCAAAATATTTTGGTGTGCTGATCATTGATAACCCAATCTTAATGGCTCATTTAATAGTCCCTACTAGCAGCTTTTAACATTTCATAAAGATGTTTTAAAATGGAAAATTATTTTTTGAGGTAAAATTATACAATATATCACTGACAGATTAAAGAATTTCTGATGTGATAGCCCTTATTAAAGACAACAGCCACTAAAAATAATTCTTTAGATGTGTAAAAAATATACATTGTGTAATAATATATAAGCCAATTCAGTTATAAGTGTTTCCTTAATTAGGTTAAAGGTGAAGTGTATATAAATGCTTATGAAGGGTATCTGAAAACAGAATTTGCAAAAGGGATATTAATCCTTCCTAATTACTAAGCAAAGGTTTATATTTATTCATTCATTCTATTTTTTATTCATTCATTCATTCTATTTTTTATTGTTGTTGATGAGGTTTTATAACTGCTTTCTATAAGATCATGTATTTCTTTCTTCGGTGAGTAAAATCTCAGCAAAACAGGTAAAACTTTCCTAAGGAGACTCCATATTTGATGGAGAAGTTCCCAGTTAAGTTGCCAGTGGAAATGAATCATATTTGCTAATATGGAAGGAAAACTGAACTTCTGATGCTTCAGAAAAGATTGTGTAACCAACCAGAGGGCCAAGCTGGTTAAACATATAAATGAAGAAGACACGTTCTCCTTTTGTGGTGATTTAAAGAAATGGAATAACCATGAATTTTGGTTTTTAAGCAACAATATTTATTGCAGATTTAATTACAACAATGAAAAACTGGGAACTATTCAAAGAATGGTGACATAAATTACAAGATATCCAAACCTTTGAATAATATGAAGTCGTTAACAATGATATTTTCAAAGAAAAGGTCATGAGATAAGAAAATTTCAAGTGGAAAAAATTAGTCTGGATTTTTCATTCCTTCAATATATTTCTGAATTTACAAATATTAAAATATTAAAATAGAAATTTTTAAAATTTCTAAACTTTCTACTCCTCAGGAGGATAAAAGACAATTTTAAGCCGGAAAGAACTGCATATGCAGGAGTCCATCAGATTAACTGGTGTCCTTGATAAGGCAAATGTTTTGAAGTGCCTTAAAGCGTCCCTCTTATAAATCAGGTGCAGATAAATGACAAAATCCTGAGGTATGAGCTTGCCAGAACATGGTAGGCCCTCAATAAATACAGTGATGATAATTACGGGTCAGATTTCATGCTTGTTTTATATCAACATTCTGCTACATTTTCAAACACTAATGGCTTGGCACCACAGATGTCACAATTTCAAACTTACTACTACATATGTCTACTAAAGTCTCATCTATAAAATTCAATTCAACTAAATTTTATTTAAATGCTTTCTCACAGATGTTTTGTGAGTTTCCTTTACCAGATCATATTTACATCATGGGCATCTAATGCTCAGAGTTTAAGTACTTTGCCTAAGATAACACAATTAGAAAAGCTAAGCAATGAATCAAATCTAGATCTTAAAGTTTCAAATCAATGACTCTTTCCAACACCCAGAAGAATTTTTTCTGCTCACCTTCTTCCTCTTCTTCTCTTGCTCCTCCATTTACACAAATTCTATGAATTCTTCAAATCCTGCCTCCTCCAAAAAAACTTTTCTTGGCTGCTTCCAACCCACCGTGGTGGCCCTCTGAATATCTGCTGAGTTTTCCTGAATTGATTATAGGTTTGAAGCTTCTTGGACCCTCTAAAGGGTCATTTGTCCTTCTAGCTTTCTGCCTTTCTCCTCCATCAAGCCTCCTCTTCCTGCAAACTTGGTAGTTAAATGTAAACAACCTAAGCAGACGAGAAAGTAATAGGGCAAAGCCCATCAACAGTAGGAAATACTTCTGCAAGGGGCATGTAAGGAGGGAGAACAAGCCTGAAGAGCTTGCCCAATGCAGAATGGAACTCAAACAGCAAGAGATTCCTGGGCAGGAAATGGCCAGAGGATGAGAAAAGGGGACCTCCAGAAAAATGCACGTCCTAAAAGGATATTTCTGCAATAGTGATCATTTAAAGGCATTTATAGATAATCAGTCTGTGATGTAGAAATCATAATGTCCTTACATAAATGTACTGAACCAATAAAAAGTTATAATAATATTGAGTTTTCACTATATTCAGACATAGTGTTAAGTGTTTTGCATGCATTATTTCTTTTAATCCTAACATCAGCCCATTTTACAGTTTTCAGAACTAAGTCTTTGGGGGAGGGGGAGCGTGGGTTAACAAAACTTGTTGAAGGACATGGCTAGTAAGTGCTATAGCAGTGCTATAGCTCTCAGTCACATGTCTCTGTGACCCCACACTCTGCTCTTAAGTATCCATGAGCATTTTATTGCAGGGATGACAGACTGGAAATTAATGATTTGCCGTGGATGGTTCAAGGTACAATTTTTTTTTTTTAACCTCTGAGATCTAGTCCAACCAAACTCACATGGGCCCAAATTCACATACCCTGTTCTCAACCTCAAGGTAGGAGGAAAAGAAAAAAAAAAGATAATTCTCTTGCCAGTGCCATTTGACTGAGTGAGGAGCTAATGTGCAAAACCCTCGAGCACTGTCTTAATAGCACAAAGGTTCAACAGCAGTTAGCTGCTGTTTCCCCCATCCTGGGAGTTGCTGCTGGCAATGGTGGGATTTGTGAGAAAAGTATTTAATTTTTGGTATTTTTTTTAAGGTTCATCGGGGTTGAATGCCAGGCCTTCAGCTGCAGCAAACCCTCTCTGCTTATTTGGATGCAGTCAGAAAACTTCTGCCATTTGCCACATGGACCAGGGCTGTCAGAGTCAGCTGAACCTGGCCCTCTGGCTGGACATCTATTGGCAACTCCCAAGGAAGTCTATCTCCATGTTTCACTTTGGCTGTGCTCCTTCCTGGGGAGAAAAATGGGGTGTACATCTCAAAAGTTAAGGTGCAAGAGAGAAAGATATAGCAAGAACATTACAAATACATTAGAGATTTGGCATGGATGACATTTCACAAAGAATTCTGAGAAGATTTGAACTCGGCTCAAACATTTAATGCAGCTTTTGAACATGCTTTATTTTGAAGACAGATTCAAATATGACAGAAATATTCAGAGTGTCTGAGAGAGCAAATGGTCCAAATGTTCTATCTGGCAGAGGTCTTTAAAGAATCAAGAAAAATCTGGGACTGATGTAATGTGTTAGATGATTTAAAACTGGTTAGCATGATCAATAAGAGTGTTCATAACATTTCTATCAAGGTTAAATCAGCCTTGACACAGAGCTCGGTTCTAATCATGGAGGATGTCAGTCAGGGCTGGGAAATGGCCTTTGGAAAGGACTTGCTTATCATTAGGATGTTGCAGAAACTGGGATGACACTAGACTGGCATTTTCCAAACAGTACTCTGCATGAGATTCTTAAATCAAAATTAGTGTTCTAAGTCCATATAAGGTTGGAAAACACTATATCCCCCTCTTAAGAGATTCACAATGCATATTAATGTATATTAAAGGCTGTGAAAACGTCTATAATTAACAAAAGCTGCTTGATTTTCTCTAAGCCAAGATTTCTCATTTGGTCTTGGATCTCTTTTTCATATAGTACTATTACTGCTAGCAATAAAAATGAGTATCTAACCTAATTGAACACTTACCACCTGCCACCTGTAATACATCATTCAGGAGTGCAATACATGTATTAATTCACTTAATTCTCATGTCAAACTAAAATGTAGTAGGCATTGCTAATAACACCATTTTACAAATGAGAAAACAGAGGAACAGAGTAACTTACGGTCATACAACAAGTAAGCAATGAAGCCTGGTTTTTATTCCAGGAAGTTCCACGCACTTACCCAGTCATACAATCATCCTGCCAGAGTTACTTTGCCAATGGATCGATTATGACAAACATGGAAAGTGATAAAAAACTTAAAACCACTTTTGCAACCATTCTAAAATTCAAACAGGTGAAATTATGACTGAACACTTTCTGTATCTAACTTCTTGAATCTGGTTAATTATTGCCTTGTGAAATGAAGACTTTATGGAATAGTACGTACACCATCCTGTTGAATCATCCCAGTGGTAGGTGATTTAATTATCAAGAATAATGTACTTCTATTTGCCAATGCATATAAATTACATCCTATTTCTTTTTATATCTTTATGATTTCTCTACTAATCCAGAAGTTATATAATTGCTGTTGTTATTTATTATTTATCTTATTATGTGCTAGATAAGCATGTTTAAAAGACAGCTGATGTTGTTAGTTTTCCAAATTGCTACCTCTTGATTTACCTTTATTTTATTAGTTTTTTGTGTTTAAAATTAGTCAAAGTCTGTCTGATGAAATCTCATAATCATTATTTTTTTATAATTTTTGAATTTCTGATGACAATTCAACCTAATTTGTCTAAATAGATTTATTAGAGACTGGAAATCTTTACCACTTAACATCACAATTCCTAAATTTTTGGAATTTTAAATATTAAATGAAGCATTAGTTTATAACTAGAAAAATCAATTTTCTGAAGCTGCAAAGATTGCCATTACTCTTGAGAACTCTATACTTAAATAAGTTTATTTTTATTTTATATATATATTCCCACCACAATTGGAATGTTTTTTATTACAGCTGAAGTCATCAGATTTACAAGACAAACAATCCACCACAAATAAAGCCAACATGATTAATTAGGTGTTATGAGGATTCTCTCAAATTTGTATTTGTATGCCCTGATATTTCTTCTCTTCTTTAAAATCTTACTCATTTAGCAAACAAATTGTCACAAACAAGCTCCACTGGTATTTAGTCACAAAAAAAATCAATTTAATATTTTCTGTTCAGAAAATATCTGAATTTTGAGTGTATGCAAGGGCAAAATACAAACCAAAGTTTTTCTGTGAGCTGCTTTACAACAGTAATAGCTGAAGCAAAATAAGCTAGTTATAGGAGCAAACCAATAACACTACGCCCAAAATACTTTAAAATCTTGGTTCTGAAAAGTGACTGACTTCTCTCACATATTTGAACACTGGAATGAATGAACTTAGCCAAAAATTGCAAGCATGATATAAAAATATATTAATATATTCTGGGAGAGTTAATTAATTCAAAACAGCAAATCCACTTTGAGAAAGTGAGGTTGGAGTGATTCATTAGTGATGCTTAATCAGCATTATTATTTGATTCCTGAGGAAAACTATTAACATTAGTAGAACAATAACTGTGTTCTTGAAGAAAAGCTTCATCAGTATTTTGAAATGTTTAAATCTTCTATCCAAGGTGGCATTTTAATCAAATATTCTCATCTCAGGGATGGTCACCATCTGAAACCATAGAGTATTCATATTTTCCTTTGTTAGAAGCTCAGATAATCTTGAGTTATCAGAATCAACTCATCGGTCAGTTATGTGGGACTTAGTTCAGTTTTGAGGACTTTACATTAGAAAAAGAATGCACATCAGGACAACACAACAGAATACAGCAAGGAGGAAGAAAGAAAAAATGATAGGAAATCTATATGCCTTATCGCAAATATTTTCAACATTATATTTTCATTTGGAAGAAAAGGACAAATCATTACATTTAGAATTATAATTTCCTTGACATATAATTTAAAAGAGACCAATTTTTTGTTGACAGAGTTGTAGTCAAATAGAAAAAAGAACAGCACATAGTCTCTGGATATCTGATACTATCCACTTGTGACCAATAGAAGAGATCATCATTAAATTGTCTTACTCATATTTTGCTTGTGGCTATTTCAAAAATAAATTCCTGATATAAAACATTATGTTCATGGAAGGTAGTTTATTAAAATTATTTAAAACATTTTATTTACATGGCTTATACTAATTCAATATATATCTTCCTTGGAATCTTCCCTTGCATTCTTCTCATAATTAAGAAGAAGTTTAATTTGTTTCCAATAAGTCTCATATGGATGTCCTCAAATGGTGTGAAAAAGTTTGGAATACAGTATAAAATATTACACTGTCTCCATCACACATAACAAAGAAATGTACTTTGAGAAATCCTGGCCTAGTCATTCTGATCTACCCAGGATGGCGCACAATCATCCTGGGTTTCCAGAATTCCTCCACGTGGGTAACAACCAACCTATTAATATCAAGGTCCTGTTCCTTCCATGACTAACCTGGTGGCTGAATGTGACCCTAATGATTCTGTCAGTCAGTTCAATGTTCTCTCAAACTGTATCAGAGAGTATAAGCAGAGATTTTAACTTTGAGCGTATGCATGTAGGGAGGGAGGTATGGGATGGGAGGGCATCTTCTTCTATCCAAGGTGGCATTTTAATCAAATATTCTCATCTCAGGGATGGTCACCATCTGAAACCATAGAGTATTCATATTTTCCTTTGCTAGAAGCTCAGATGATCTTGAGTTATCAGAATCAACTCATCAGTCAGGCATGTGGGACTTAGTTCAGTTTTGAGGACTTTACATTAGAACAAGAATACATATCAGGACAACACAACAGAATACAGCAAGGAGGAAGAAAAGAAGAGGACTGGGGAAGGAGCTAAGGAAGAATGGAATAAAAATAAGAAGGGCCCAAATATTCCAGAAAAGATATAACACAACCACAACAATGCAAACTCTTTAGATTTTCAAGTTATGATTCCAATTAAACTTCGTAGCCAACTGTGCCTTCCAGGATCATCAAAGTCTAGTCAAATTTACCAACCTATTCTACAGAGCTTTGTATAAAGCTTTGTATAACTAATCCCACCTTATTGCTCTATACTCTCTATACTCTCTATACTCTCTCCTGCTCATTAAACAGCTATTAAAACAGTTTTTGTTTTATTTTGTTTAGTTTCTTTTAAATCTAGGGAATCCTTTCTTCAAATAAAATCTTAGGAAAATCTCAAGGAATAAAACAGAAAATCACACAATATTCTGTATTGAATCAAGGTAGTAGTTCCATGAAACTGTATACTAAAGACATTTGATATGTTAGCTACATTGCTTTGTGAACTTTTTATATTATTTTATTAAAGTATTCTTTGCTTGTATATATGTCGGTGTCTCTCAATGTTGAATGTACATTATATGAATCACCTGGGGATCTTATTAAAATACAGGTTCTGGACTTATGGGTAAGATGGAGGAGTAAGGAGCTCCAGGACTCAGTCCTTTCACCAAAATGGCTATTGAAATGGCAGGAACCATCTGATAACTGTCCTTGGATTCCAGAGGCCAAAAGAACACTGTACAACATCCAAGGAAGAGCAGGAGGAAGAGGCTGATAAACTACGGTGGAGAACAACTGCCATTGTCCATACCCCACTCTCACAGCAGGCTGCCTTGGAGTCTAGTCACTGGCTACCTTGCTGGAGACAGAAAGAGATAGAAAATATTCTTCTCCAAGAACTGGGCTGGGCATGGCTGATCACTGATCATAACTTTTGTTTAGCAAAGATAGAATGCTGAGTTCTAGCTCTGAGCTACTGTTTCAACCCACCCCTGACAAGGGCAGTGGCAGCCATTGTTTCAGCCCCACCCCTGACTGGGGTGGAGGTGGAGGAGATTTAAAGGTACACTGCTTCCCTCAGGACTGCGGGGATGACTATCTGAAGGGCTACATTTGCTGGGCAGGCCAGGAAGGAACAGCTTTGGGAAGCCACCCAAGAGGCTTCTGGTGTCCTTCCTGATTGCCTCCCTAGGGCACTTTGGAGCCAGCCTGCCCTCTCTTTGTGGGTCCCTGGCACTGTTTTGGCTGGGAAATTCTGACTTGGGAAAGTCCTCTTGGGGTGACCCTCCTCCTGAAATTTGTCCTTCAGTAAAAAGCAGCTAGACACAATGAAAGGAGTGTAAAAAACTATAGAGCCAAAACAAAAATAAACAGAACAGATCAAGATTCCTGGAGAAGGAACAGAGGAAAGGAATCTTTCTCCCAGAAGTGAAACAGGTGCATAAAAACTGCAACCTTAAAAACTGCACTGCATATTGGGGGCAAGAAACAGATTAAAAAGAGCTGAAAAAATAAGATCAGTTAAACACAGGCTATGCTAAAGGTCTAGAATAAGTTTAACTAAGTCCCAAAGAAGAACCTTAACACAAAGTCACTCAGCAATAAACTCATTAAGATAATCAGATGCCTAGGTATCAGAAAAAATCACAAGAAATCCTAGGAAACAAAAGATATGGCCCAGTCAAAGGAATAAATTAAAACTTCAGAGGAGACAGAGAATTTGGAACAACTAATCAAAAATGTTCAAATGAAACTTAAATCAATTCAAGAAGAAGGAAAATATGGATAAAGAGATAAAGGATATTAAGAAGACAATCTGTGAACATAAAGAAGAATCTGAAAGTATAAAATGAAACTAAACAGAAATTATGGGGATGAAAGGCACAATAAACAAGATTAGTAATACACTGGAGACATACAATACTAGATTTGAACAGGCAGAAGAAAGAATCAAAGAACTAGAAGACAGGACAATGGAAATCTTATAGACAGAAGAACAGAAGACAGAGAAAAGACTAGAACAAATTGAACAGTACCTCAGGGATTTGAATGATAGTATGAAGTACACACAAATATGTATCATGGATGTCCCAGAAAGAGAAGGGAAAAGTAGCAGAAAGAATATTTGAGGAAATCATGGACAAAAATTTTCCAAATCTTATGAAAGACTTAAATACACATGTCCAAAAAGTACAACATACTCCAAACAAAATAAATCCTAACAGACTTACTCCAAGAGGCATACTAATCAGGTGTCAAATGCCAAAGATAAAGAGGAATTCTGAAAGCTGCAATAAAAAAGCAATTTGTCATATAAAAGGGCTCCACAATAAGAATGAGTTCCAATTTCTCATCAGAAATCATGGAGGTGAGAAGGCTGTAGTCGGACATTTAAGATACTGAAAGAGAAAAACTGCCAGCCAAAAATTCTTTATCTGGTGAAAGTGTCTTCAAAAATACAGGAGAGTTAAAAATATTCACAGATAAACATGAGAGAACTCATCAACAAGAGACTTGCCCCACAAGAAATACTAACGGGAGTTCTGCAGGTTGAGAGGATAAGACAGGAAAGAATGGCTTGGAGTAGTGTGAAGAAATGAAGATTATTAGTAAGGGTAACTAAAGGATAAAAGAGAGAAAAAATAAGATATGACACATAAAAGACAATGGATACAATGGTAAAGTACAGCTGCCTTTATAGGAATAACATTGAATGTTAATGGATTAAAACTTCCCAATCAAAAGATACAGATTGGCAGACTGGACAAATAAAAATATGATTCATCTATATGCTATCTACAAGAGACTCACCTTCTGCCCAAAGACACAAATAGGTTGAAAGTGCAAGGTTGAAAAAAGATATTCCACACAAACAATAACCAAAACAGAGGTGAGGTAGTTATACTAACGCTGGACAAAATAGACTTTAAATACAAAACTGTTATAAGAGACAAAGAAGGACACTACATATATTAATAAAAATAACAATCCAACAAGAAATAACAATCATAAATATTTTTGAACCTAATCAGGGTGCCCTAAAATAGATCAGGCAGACAGTGGCAAAACTGAAGAGAGAAAAAGACACCTCCACATTAATATTTGGAGACTTCAATACACCATTCTCATGAATAGCTGGAACATCTAGACAGAGGATCAATAAGGAAACACAGAACCTGAATAATATGATAAATGAATCAGACCTAACAGACATATACAGAACACTGCACAGCAAAACAGAGGATATGCATTCTCAAGTGCTCATGGGTCATTCTCCAGGATAGTCCACATGGTGGGTCAGAAAACAGGTTTCAATAAATTTAGAAAGACTGAAATTATACAAAGCACTGTTTCTGACCATAATGAAATGAAGCTGGAAATAAATAACAGGCAGAGAACTGGAAAAATCACCAACACATGGAAGTTAAAAACACAAAATCAGTGGGTCAAAGAAGACTGCAAGGGAAATCAGTAAATAGCTTGAGAAGAATGAAAACAATAATAGAACAAATCAAAAAGTATGGGATGCAGTGAAGGCAGTGATGAGAAGGAAATGTATAGCCCTAAATGTTTACATTACAAAAGAAGAAAGAGGTAAAATCAAAGACCTAACTCCATGCCAGGAAGAACTAGAAAAAGAACAGCAAACTAATCCCAAAGCAAGCAGAAGAAAGGAATAGCAGATATTAGAGCAGAAATAAATGAAATTGAGAATTAAAAAAATAATAGAATTAACAAAATCAAAAGTTGGTTCATTAAGACAATCAGAAAAATTGACAAACCCATAGCTAGACAGAAACATTTAAAAAAGAGAAAAAATGCAAATAAATAAAATTAGAAATGGGAGGGGACATTGCTCCTAAACCCACAGAAATAAAAGGATCATAAGAGAATATTATGAACAACTGCATGCCAAAAAATTAGACAACTTAGATGAAATGGACAAATTCCTGGAAACAAACAAACAACCTACTCTAACTCTAGAAGAAATAGAAGACCTCAACAGACCAATTATGAATAAAGAGATTGGATCAGTCATCAAAAATCTCCCAGCAAAGAAAAGCCCAGGAACAAACGGCTTCACAGGTGAATTCTGCCAATCATTTCAAGAATTAACACCAATCCTGTTCAATTGCTTCCAAAAAAATGAAGAGGAGAGAATACTACCTAACTCATTCGAAGAGGCCACTATCACCCTAATACCAAAGCCAGATAAAGATGCTACAAAAAAAGAAAATTATAGACCAATGTTTCTAATAAATATAGATGCAAAACTCCTCAAAAAAATACTTGCAAATTGAATCCAACAGCACTTTAAAAGAATTATATGCCATGGTCAAATGTGTTTTATCCCAGGTATGCAAGGGTGGTTTAACACAAGAAAACCAATTAATGTAATAGACCACATTGACAAATCGAAGGGGGAAAACCACATGACAATCTCAATTCATGCAGAAAAAGCTTTTGAAAAAATCCAGCACCTTTCTTGATAGAAACACTTCAAAACATAGGAATAGGGAAACTTCCTCAACATGATAAAGGGCACATATGTAAATCCCATAGTTAACATGATACTCAATGGTGAAAGACTGAAAGCCTTCCCTCTAAGATCTGGAACAAGACAAGGAAGCCCAATATCACCACTGTTATTCAACATCATGCTAGAAGTCCTAGCTAGAGCAGTTAGGCCCAAAAAAGGCATCCAAATTGAAAAGGAACATGTAAAACTTTCACTCTTTGCCATGACATGATCCTATATAGAGAAAGTTCTGAAAAATTTACAACAAAACTACTAGAGATAATAAACAAGTTCAGCAAAGCAGCAGGGTAAAAGATCAACACACAACAATCAGTAGAGTTTCTATACACTAGTAAGGAGCAATCTGAGATGGAAATCAAGAAAAAAATCCATTTACAATAGCAACTAAAATAATCAAATATCTAGGAATAAAATTAACCAAATATCTAAAAGACTTATACACAAAAAACTACAAAGCATTGCTAAAGGAAATTTTAAAAGACCCAAATAAACGGAAGGGCATTCCATGTTCACAGATTGGAAGACTAAATATTGTTAAGATATCAATTCTACTCAAACTGATTTCCAGATTCAATGCAATCCCAATCAAAATTCCAACATCGTACCCTGCAGAAATGAAAAATCCAATTATCAAATTTATTTGGAAGGGTAAGAAGTTGAAAGACTCTCACATACTGTCTTTAAGGCATATTATAAAGATGCATGTTCAAAGCAGCATGGTACAGGCATAAGAATGGATATATTGACCAATGGAATCGAATTGAGAATTCAAAAATGGACCCTCATATCTATGGCCAACTGATTTTTGAGAAGGCTACCCAAGTCCACTCAACCTGGAAAGAATAGGCTCTTCAAAAAACGATGCTGGGACAACTGGATATCCATGTGCAAAAGAATGAAAGAGGATTCCTATTTCACACCTTACACAAAAATTAACTCAAAATGGATCAAAGACCTAAACAAAAGAGACAGGACCATAAAACTCCTAGAAGAAAATGTATGGAAGCATCTTCAAGATCTTGTGGTAGGCAATGCTGTCTTAGACATTACACCAAAAGCACAAGCAATGTTTAGTCTAGAATTTTTGAAGATTAGATAGCCACTGAATCCACTGTAATAACCAGAGGCAGACATGAATGATGAATGTGTGGGTAAGAGCTCAGTGGTAAGGAAAACACATGGCTGACAACATGAATGAACCTTGAAGACACTATGCTGAGTGAAATAAGCCAGATACAAAAGGACAGATATTGTATGATTCCACTTAGATGAATTATCTACAATAAAGTAAAGCCACAGAGACAGAAAGTTGATTACAGGTTACCAGGCTCCAGGGGTAGGAAGGAAAGGAGAGTTATTGCTTAAAGGGTACAGAGTTTCTGCTTGTGGTGATATAAGAGTTTTAGAAATGGTGGTGATGGTAGCACTTTATTGTGAGTGTAATCAACAGCACTGAAATATATAGTTGAATGGGGTAAAAGGGGAAAATTTGGTTTATATATAATACTAGAATAAAAATTAAAAGATAAAACATAGGACTGTACAACACAGTGAATTCTACTGTAGACAATGGACTATAATAGCACAAATGTAAGAAGGTTCTTTCATGAATTATAACCAACATATGATACTAATACAGGTGGTAATTATAGGGTGGTATACGGGAAAATTGTAAATAATGGATGATAGATAGAACTATTTTAATAATCTTTCATCAATTGTAACAAATGTTCCATACCAATGCAAGGTGTTGGTGGTGGGGTGGTATATGAGAACCATGCATTTTATGCATGACTGATTTTGCAAACTCACAATTTCTCTAACAATATATATATATATACAGGTTTTGACTCAGAGGTCTTGGGAAAGATCAGAGAGTCAGCATTTCTAACAAGATGATGATGCTGTAGCGGGACCATGGACCACATTTTTAGTAGCAAGGAACAGTGTTAGTAACTGTTGAAATAAAATATAAATTTTTACTTCCTGACATCAAAATTGTTTAAAAATAATAAGAATTGATTAATGAACAATAAATCATAGTGCCTAATTAAATGGCTTCTCTACTCTGAATGCTGTGATCTTAGGAAAGTCCTCCAGCTCTCTAAAGCCTCAGTTTCTACTTATGTTCAGATTCATTTAGTTCTATGATTCTAAAGGCAAAGTGATATACATCTAATTGCAAATACAGGTAGGCTGATATATCCCAGGATAGTCAGAGTAGGTGACAACACTCAAGTTAGACATGGGCCTTAGGCCTGGGTTGAGTGTTTGGCAGACTCATGGCCTCTGCATGGTATTACATAGGCTCCAAAGGCAGAGTCACTCCCCAGAGTTGTACAACCCTATGACCATGGGTGGTATCTGCCTTGGTCAAAAGCAATGGCTAAGAACATCCAGTGTGACAGAATGACATGAAGGCGTTATTCTCAAAAGTCTACAGGAGTTAGGCAACTAACGTAAATGGTTGACATTGTTCATAGGATAACAGGGCCTCAAGGGGAGTGTGGCAAAATATAGGTGCTGTGGTGAACTCACTGCCCTCCCTACTACGTGGGACATGACTCCCAGGGGTGTAAATCTCCCTGGCAAAGTGGGACATGACTCCCAGGGATGAGCCTGAACCCAGCATCATAGAATTGAGAACATCTTCTTGACCAAAAGGGGGAAACAAAATGAAATAAAATAAAGTTTCAGTGGCTGAGGGATTTCAAATGGAGTCGAGAGGTCACTCTGAAGGGCATTCTTATACACTATATAGATAACCCTCTTTAGTTTTTTGTATATTGAAATAGCTAGAAGGAAATACCTGAAATGTCGAACTGGAACCCAGTATCCTTGATTCTTGAAGGCGATTGCATAACTACTACATAACTGGTGTGACTGTGTGATTGTGAAAACTTTGTCGCTCAAACTCCCTTTATCCAGTGTATGGAAAGATGAATAGAAAAATGGGGACAAAAACTAAATGAAAAATAGGGTGGGATGGTGGGGGGAATGGAATGTTTTAGGTGTTCTTTTTCACTTTTTTTTTCTTTTGGAATAAGGAAAATGTTCAAAAGTTGATTCTGGTGATGAATGCACAATTATTTGATGGTACTGTGAATAACTGTAGACTGTGGATGACTACAGGGTATGTGAATATACCTCAATAGAACCGTATTAAAAATCAATAAAGGTGCTGCTACTCAATCTAGACAATTACTGCAATGCAGAAAGGCATGCCTATTCATCGCAGTAAAGAAAATATTGAATTTTTCAGGAGAAGCAGAAATCCAGATTTTTGTGTGAATCTTACTTAAAATCCAGTGTGTGCAGATTAACAGAGCCTGTGTAAAGACTCCCAGTTTGGAGGCCCTAACACAGGGTCTCCATGGATAGCCTTGAGGGTATCAAATGAAATCCAATTACCCCCATGTGGGTACATTCTATTTTTATGAACAAAAAGAAATTACACAGCAATGTGCAATAATCATGGTCAACATTTTTTTTTCCTTTTGAAAATTAGTGCTTGCTGTGAGGTCCTTGTCATCATCTAGGAACTTGTTAGAATGCTGACTCTGGTCCTACCCCAGACCTTCTGAGTCAGAGCCTGTAGTTTTAACAAGATCCCCAGGTGATTCAATAATGTGCATTCAAGGTTGAGAGGCATTGACATATATACAATCAGAGAATACTTGAATAAAATAATATAAAAAGTTTGCAAAGTAACATGGCTAGCATAGCAAATACTTTCAATACACCAGCCTGTAAGTACTTCAAGGTAGGCAGTCCTCTTCCATTCCATCAGAGACTGCCTATTGTCCAAGAAGTGCCTTTGGGCTTCATAAGGTCACTGCTTAGCACCTCACTCATTTAGGGAAAAAATGAGTCTAATCATTTTCATATTCATGTTGGCCTCATGGCATTCATTTTAAAGTAGCAGCTGAATGCTGGGGTCATTAAACATTTTTAAACATAACCAAGAGGTAGAGGAAGAAAACATAGCTGAATAGATGTGCTCCCCATTAAATTCTGTACTCTGAAGAATGCTAAGAAAAAATACAAGAAAATTCACACTGTCCCTGTCCAAGGGTCTCATTCTAGCTCAAGATTTTAGGGTTTGGACTGGTGCTGATGATGGCAAAATATTCAACCAATTTAGTTATAATATTATTTAGATCATTTATACAACTCCTGGCCAAGGGTCTCATTCTAGCTCAAGATTTTAGGGTTTGGACTGGTGCTGATGATGGCAAAATATTCAACCAATTTAGTTATAATATTATTTAGATCATTTATACAACTCCTGGGTCATGTTTGCTAAGCAGCTACTTAAAAAAATGAAAAAAAAAAGCTAGCATATTATATCACTTGTTAAATGAACTTAAAAGCACAATAATTTGTTTAATTAAGTTGTTTTCAGTTGCTAAATTGTTGGACTGAATTGACAGAATCAATCTTGAGTGGCACAGATGTTAAGGGATTTTGTTTACCCGGAAGTGAACCTGATGACTGAAGTTATGAAATCCTGGCTCCGCGTTACTGACACACAGAACACATACCAGTAATCATATAAAGGACAAAGGTGTATATTGGGCAATAGCTAATGTCTGACAAAATAAAACTAAACACTATTCGAAAACCTTACTGAAACAAGGAAAGAAGTAGTAGTAAATAAATAAGACTCTTCTGAAAAAGAAATAGTTGACAAAAGTCACCTTAGGCTGGTTTGCACTCCCTTCTCAGCATACTTAATCTCCAGTCACCTTTTGGTGGACACATATGAACTCAGCCAAGATTAGCAGAACTACCCAACTGACCCCTACTCATGTGGAAGAATGAATGTTTTAAGCTTCTAGGTTTGGGAATGATTAATTACTCAGCAATAGGTTACTAATACTTTTGGTTTTTATAACTTTCTGTTTAAAATGAAATCTTGTATTTTTATAAGCAGGTAAACATAGAGTTAACCAAATCCATGGTTTATAGAGAAAGGCCTAATTTTTTTAGTTCTATAGCTCACTTTAAAGAAATAAAAAGTTAAACTGAATTTATGTTTAAACCCTAGGAAGAAAAAGAAATGTATTTGAAGCTTTCTGTAAAATATGATCTCCTCTGAGCATGCTGCATACATAAAACCAATACTGTTCTATTTATCAGCACCTATGTATCAGTTATGTGCAGTTGCTACAATGGATATCAGCAATTACTCCAATTACTTGAGGTTTACCATTTGAGTCCATCTATTTTCCATCAGCACCCTCCTAAAGCAGACATTATACATGCTCCATACTCCCATTGTCTCACTTAGTATTCAGTAGAGAAACACTGCCTCAAGTAGGCCTTGAATACATTTACAAGGAACTCTGATACGGTGGCAATTTGCTAATAAGTATTTGATAAGGCATGTTACAATACTTCTACCATCTTCCTTTTGATTCATCAAAATGTGCATGTTTAAACCCTAAGAGCATTAGAAAATAAATCTCTGTAGATAATCATAAAATTCTATTTATATATTACATGGTAGATCTTTGTGATGATTTAAGAAAGTGGTTGGCAAACTTTTTCTGTAAACGGACAAATAGTAAATACGTTAAGCTTGGCAGTTCCTAAGGTCTCTGTTTCAACTACTCAACTCCACTGTCATAGTGTGAAAGCAGCTACAGACAGTACAAAATACATGTGTGTGGCTTTTTCCCATAAAATTGCATTTATAAAAACATAAGGCTGGCTGAATTTGGCCTGCAGGCTACAGTTTGTGGACTCTTGGTTTAAAGCATTAGCTTTTATTATTCCGGGCTAGAATTTATTAAGGTCACACAGGATTAAGGAAGGTTAAAAGAAGATTGCCAAGGTCTTTGGGAAGGGAAAAAGGGCAGGAAGAAACTACCCTGTCTCTTGGAATAATTAAAATGTGTCAGAAAAGGATAGGATGGAAGAGGAGGAATGAGAAGTATGTGGCAGAAAGGCAGCGCCAAAGCATAGTCTCTTCCCTTCAACTGTTCCTTCCTTCTATCCTCAAGCACTCATCAACTTTTTTTTTTTTTTAATCTTCATTTTATTGAGATATTCACATACCACGCTGTCATACAAAACAAATCGTACTTTCGATTGTTTACAGTACCATTACATAGTGGTACATTCATCACCCAAATCAATCCCTGACACCTTCATTAGCACACACACAAAAATAACAAGAATAATAATTAGAGTGAAAAAGAGCAATTGAAGTAAAAAAGAACACTGGGTACCTTTCTCTGTTTGTTTCCTTCCCCTATTTTTCTACTCATCCATCCATAAACTAGACAAAGTGGAGTGTGGTCCTTATGGCTTTCCCAATCCCATTGTCACCCCTCATAAGCTACATTTTTATACAACTGTCTTCGAGATTCATGGGTTCTGGGTTGTAGTTTGATAGTTTCAGGTATCCACCACCAGCTACCCCAATTCTTTAGAACCTAAAAAGGGTTGTCTAAAGTGTGCATAAGAGTGCCCACCAGAGTGACCTCTCGGCTCCTTTTGGAATCTCTCTGCCACTGAAGCTTATTTCATTTCCTTTCACATCCCCCTTTTGGTCCAGAAGATGTTCTCCGTCCCACGATGCCGGGTCTACATTCCTCCCCGGGAGTCTTATTCCACGTTGCCAGGGAGATTCACTCCCCTGGGTGTCTGATCCCATGTAGGGGGGAGGGCAATGATTTCACCTTTCAAGTTGGCTTAGCTAGAGAGACAGGGCCACATCTGAGCAACAAAGAGGCATTCGGGAGGAGGCTCTTAGGCACAGTTATAGGGAGGCCTAGCCTCTCCTTTACAGCAACCGTCTTCCCAAGGGTAAAACCTGTGGTAGAGGGCTCAACTCATCAAACCACTAGTCCCCTATGTCTGTGGTCATGTTAGCAACCATGGAGGTGGGGTAGGGGAATACCCCTGCATTCTCCACAGGCTCCTCAAGGGGGCACTACATCTTTTTTTTTTTCCTTGTTTTTCTTTTTTTTTTTTTTTTTAACTTTCCCTTCTTTTTTAAATCAACTGTATGAAAAAAAAAGTTAAAAAGAAAACAAACATACAATAAAAGAACATTTCCAAGAGACCATAAAAAGGGAGTAAGAAAAAGACAACTAACCTAAGATAACTGCTTAACTTCCAACATGTTCCTACTTTACCCCAAGAAAGTTACCTAATATAGCAACATTTCTGTGAACTTGTTCCTACTATATCCATCAGAAATTAACAGACCATAGTCATTCCTGGGCATCCCCAGAACGTTAAATAGCTTATCTGTTCTTCTTGGATTATTGTTCCCCCTTCCTTAATTGCTCTCTATTGCTAGTTCCCCTACATTCTACATTATAAACCATTTGTTTTACATTTTTCAAAGTTCACATTAGTGGTAGCATACAATATTTCTCTTTTTGTGCCTGGCTTATTTCGCTCAGCATTATGTCTTCAAGGTTCATCCATGTTGTCATATGTTTCACGAGATCGTTCCTTCTTACTGCCGCGTAGTATTCCATCGTGTGTATATACCACATTTTATTTATCCACTCATCTGTTGAAGGACATTTGGGTTGTTTCCATCTCTTGGCAATTGTGAATAATGCTGCTATGAACATTGGCGTGCAGATATCTGTTCGTGTCACCGCTTTCCGACCTTCCGGGTATATACCGAGAAGTGCAATCGCTGGATCGAATGGTAACTCTATATCTAGTTTTCTAAGGAACTGCCAGACTGACTTCCAGAGTGGCTGAACCATTATACAGTCCCACCAACAATGAATAAGAGTTCCAATTTCTCCACATCCCCTCCAGCATTTGTAGTTTCCTGTTTGTTTAATGGCAGCCATTCTAAGCGGTGTTAGATGGTATCTCATTGTGGTCTTAATTTGCATCTCTCTAATAGCTAGTGAAGCTGAACATTTTTTCATGTGTTTCTTGGCCATTTGTATTTCCTCTTCAGAGAACTGTCTTTTCATATCTTTTGCCCATTTTATAATTGGGCCGACTGTACTATTGTCATTGAGTTGTAGGATTTCTTTATATATGCAAGATATCAGTCTTTTGTCAGATACATGGTTTCCAAAAATTTTTTCCCATTGAGTTGGCTGCCTCTTTAACTTTTTGAGAAATTCCTTTGAGGTGCAGAAACTTCTAAGCTTGAGGAGTTCCCATTTATCTATTTTCTCTTTTGTTGCTTGTGCTTTGGGTGTAAAGTCTAGGAAGTGGCCGCCTAATACAAGGTCTTGAAGATGTTTTCCTACATTATCTTCTAGGAGTTTTATGGTACTTTCTTTTATATTGAGTTCTTTGGTCCATTTTGAGTTAATTTTTGTGTAGGGGGTGAGGTAGGGGTCCTCTTTCATTCTTTTGGATATGGATATCCAACTCTCCCAGCCCCATTGGTTGAAAAGAACATTATGACTCAGTTCAGTGACTTTGGGGGCCTTATCAAAGATCAGTCGGCCATAGATCTGAGGGTCTATCTCTGAATTCTCAATTCAATTCCATTGATCTATATGTCTATCTTTGTGCCAGTACCATGCTGTTTTGGCAACTGTGGCTTTATAATAAGCTTCAAAGTCAGGGAGTGTAAGTCCTCCCACTTCGTTTTTCTTTTTTAGAGTGTCTTTAGCAATTCGAGGCATCTTCCCTTTCCAAATAAATTTGATAACTAGCTTTTCCAAGTCTGCAAAGTAGGTTGTTGGAATTTTGATTGGGATTGCATTGAATCTGTAGATGAGTTTGGGTAGAATTGACATCTTAATGACATTTAGCCTTCCTATCCATGAACATGGAATATTTTTCCATCTTTTAAGGTCCCCTTCTATTTCTTTTAGTAGAGTTATGTACTTTTGTTTGTATAGGTCTTTTACATCTTTGGTTAAGTTTATTCCTAGGTACTTGATTTTTTTAGTTGCTATTGAAAATGGTATCTTTTTCTTGAGTGTCTCTTCAGTTTGTTCATTTCTAGCATATAGAAATATTACTGACTTATGTGCATTAACCTTGTATCCCGCTACTTTGCTAAATTTGTTTATTAGCCCTAGTAGCTGTATCGTCGATTTCTCAGGGTTTTCTAGATATAAGATCATATCCTCTGCAAACAATGACAGTTTTACTTCTTCTTTTCCAATTTGGATGCCTTTTATTTCTTTGTCTTGCCGGATTGCCCTGGCTAGCACTTCCAGCACAATGTTGAATAACAGTGGTGACAGCGGGCATCCTTGTCTTGTTCCTGATCTTAGAGGGAAGGCTTTCAGTCTCTCACCATTGAGTACTATGCTGGCTGTGGGTTTTTCATATATGCTCTTTATCATGTTGAGGAAGTTTCCTTCAATTCCTACCTTTTGAAGTGTTTTTATCAAAAAGGGATGTTGGATTTTGTCAAATGCTTTTTCAGCATCTATTGAGATGATCAATTGATTTTTCCCTTTTGACTTGTTAATGTGTTGTAATACATTGATTGATTTTCTTACGTTGAACCATCCTTGCATGCCTGGAATAAACCCCACTTGGTCATGGTGTATGATTTTTTTAATGTGTCTTTGGATTCGATTTGCAAGTATTTTGTTGAGGATTTTTGCATCTATATTCATTAGGGAGATTGGCCGGTAGTTTTCCTTTTTTGTAGCATCTTTGCCTGGTTTTGATATTAGATTGATGTTAGCTTCATAAAATGAGTTAGGTAATGTTCCATTTTCTTCAATGTTTTGAAAGAGTTTGAGTAAGATTGGTGTCAGTTCTTTCTGGAAAGTTTGGTAGAATTCCCCTGTGAAGCCATCTGGCCCTGGGCATTTATTTGTGGGAAGATTTTTGATGACTGATTGGATCTCTTTGCTTGTGATGGGTTGGTTGAGGTCTTCTATTTCTTCTCTGGTCAGTCTAGGTTGTTCATATGTTTCCAGGAAATTGTCCATTTCCTCTACATTATCCAGTTTGTTGCCATACAGTTGTTCATAGTATCCTCTTATAATTTTTTTAATTTCTTCAGGATCTGCATTTATGTCACCTTTTTCATTCATTATTTTGTTTATATGGGTCTTCTGTCTTTTTGATTTTGTCAGTCTAGCTAGGGGCTTGTCAATCTTGTTAATCTTCTCAAAGAACCAATTTTTGGTGATATTTATCCTCTCTATTGTTTTTTTGTTCTCTATGTCATTTATTTCTGCTTTAATCCTTGTTATTTCTTTTCTTGTACTTGGTTTAGGATTGGTTTGCTGTTCATTTTCTAGCTTCTTCAGTTGATCCATTAGTTCTTTGATTTTGGCTCTTTCTTCCTTTTTAATATATGCGTTGAGTGCTATAAATTTCTCCCTTAGCACTGCTTTTGCTGCATCCCATAGGTTTTGGTATGTTGTGTTCTCATTTTCATTCATCTCTATATATTTAGCAATTTCTCTTTCTATTTCTTCTTTAACCCACTGATTGTTTAGGAGTGTGTTGTTTAACCTCCAGGTATTTGTGAATTTTCTAAGTCTCTGATGGTTATTGACTTCTAATTGCATTCCATTGTGGTCAGAGAATGTGCTTTGAATAATTTCAATCTTTTTAAATTTATTGAGGCTTGTTTTATGTCCCAGCATATGATCTATTCTGGAGAAAGTTCCATGAGCACTAGAAAAGTATGTGTATCCTGGTGATTTGGGATGTAATGTCCTGTATATGTCTGTTAAATCTAATTCATTTATCAGATTGTTTAGGTTTTCAATTTCCTTATTGGTCTTCTGTCTGGTTGATCTATCTATAGGAGAGAGTGATGTGTTGAAGTCTCCCACAATTATTGTGGAAACATCCATTGCTTCCTTTAGTTTTGCCAGTGTTTCTCTCATGTATTTTGTGGCACCTTCATTGGGTGCATAGACATTTACAATTGTTATTTCTTCTTGCTGAATTGCCCCTTTTATTAGTATGTAGTGGCCTTCTTTGTCTCTCAAAACATCCCTGCATTTGAAGTCTATTTTATCTGAGATTAATATTGCTACACCTGCTTTCTTTTGGCTGTAGCTTGCATGAAATATTTTTTTCCATCCTTTCACTTTGAGTTTCTTTGTGTCCCTGTGTCTAAGATGAGTCTCTTGTATGCAACATATTGATGGTTCATTTTTTTTGATCCATTCTGCAAATCTATATCTTTTAATTGGGGAGTTTAATCCATTTACATTCAACGTTATAACTGTGAAGGCATTTCTTGCATCAGCCATCTTATCCTTTGGTTTACGTTTGTCATATTTTTCCCCTCTGTCTATTAATATCCTTTATTGTACCCATACCGAATCTCTTTAGTACTGAACCTTTCTCCAAGTCTCTCTGTCCTTTCTTTGTTTCTCTGTCTGTAGGGCTCCCTTGAGTATCTCCAGTAGGGCAGGTCTCTTGTTAGCAAATTCTCTCAGCATTTGTTTGTCTGTGAAAAATTTAAGCTCTCCCTCAAATTTGAAGGAGAGCTTTGCTGGATAAAGTATTCTTGGCTGGAAATTTTTCTCACTCAGAATTTTAAATATATCGTGCCACTGCCTTCTCGCCTCCATGGTGGCTGCTGAGTAGTCACTCCTTAGTCTTATGCTGTTTCCTTTGTATGTGGTGAATTGCTTTTCTCTTGCTGCTTTCAGAACTTGCTCCTTCTCTTCTGTGTTTGACAGTGTGATCAGTATATGTCTCGGAGTGGGTTTATTTGGATTTATTCTATTTGGGGTTCGCTGAGCATTTATGATTTGTGTATTTATGTTGTTTAGAAGATTTGGGAAGTTTTCCCCAACAATTTCTTTGAATACTCTTCCTAGACCTTTACCCTTTTCTTCCCCTTCTGGGACACCAATGAGTCTTATATTTGGACGTTTCATATTATCTATCATATCCCTGAGGTCCATTTCGATTTTTTCAATTTTTTTCCCCATTCTTTCTTTTATGCTTTCATTTTCCATTCTGTCATCTTCCAGGTCACTGATTCGTTGTTCAACTTCCTCTAGTCTTGTACTTTGAGTGTCCAGAATCTTTTTAATTTGGTCAACAGTTTCTTTAATTTCCATAAGATCATCTATTTTTTTATTTAGTCTTGCAATGTCTTCTTTATGCTCTTCTAGGGTCTTCTTGATTTCCTTTGTATCCCGTACTATGGTCTCATTGTTCATCTTTAGTTCTTTGAGTAGCTGCTCTAGGTGCTGTGTCTCTTCTGGTCTTTTGATTTGGGTGCTTGGGCTTGGGTTATCCATATCGTCTGGTTTTTTCATATGCTTTATAATTTTCTGTTGTTTTTGGCCTCGTGGCATTTGCTGAACTTGATAGGGTTCTTTTAGGATTTGTAGACCAATTGAAGTCCTTATCTCTAATTTATCAGATCTACAGCTTCGTGGAGTACACTTTCTCTAACTAACCAGCAGGTGGCGTCCACGAGCCACCTGTTCTCCACAAGCCAGTTCTCCCCTGCTTAGCCTTTATGGTGAGTGGGGGAGTGAGTCTTGTGGGGTCCAATTGGTGTACCAAGCTTGCGTGTGTAGTTGGTGTTGCCTGCCCTGTATATGGGGCGTGTTTCTGGGCAGTCAGGGAGGGGGGGGTGGCTCTAACAATCAAATCTCCCTGGTGATCCTAGAGTTTTAAGGCTGCTGCAATAGTCTAATCCTTCAGTTCAGTCCTGCCACAGTTTGTCTCTGCCACTGACCCACAAGTCCTTGGTATTGGCGTATGGCTCCTGAGACTTGCAAGTGGGCCCCTCTTCCAGGCCATGCACCCCTGGTCCTCTGTTGAGGGATGACTGTGATATGTCACAGGTGAGTGCCGTCCCCCCAGGGCAGTTCTGGGCTGCTGGGCTGTGTAGGGAGGCTCCCAGTCTGCTCAAATTATGGCTGAATGGGGCTTTGTTATTTCACACTGCTCCACCTTCCCAACTCTGGGACAATCAGCTGAGGTTGCAGGGAAGGCTAATGACCACGCCCAGTTTTGTGGTATGTGCCTGTTATCTGAAGCACTTCCGTCACACTGGGTTGTCTGGGGCAGTTCTGGGCTATGGGGCTGGTGATGGGCAGGAGTGTTTCCTGTCCACCAGGATGATGACTGTGAGTGGACACCCCCCTTTTCTTGGGAAGTTGTGGTGTTTAGTGAATTTTCTCAGCCACTGGATTATTGCGTTTTGTCTCAGAGCTCTCCTAGTTCTGCTCTTGACTTGACCTGCCCAAATTGCAGGTCTTTGAAGCTTTCTGTATTGGGCTTCTTAGAGTAATTGTTTTAGAAAAAGAAAAAAGGAATAAAAAAAAAAAAAAAAAAAAAAAAAGGGCCCTCCCCAGAGATCTAATGGGTTATTGAAATGCTAAGAGACAAAGCAACCAGGGCCATTGAGGAAAGGTCCACAGGGCAGAGAGATCAGCTTTTCTTCGGGATTTGCATATGCGCCTCAGGGCCCAAGCTCGGACCTGAGCTCTGCCCTTCCCCCTTCCACGCTCACCAGAACTCCAAAAATCCTCCGCTTTAATTTTGGAGTTTTTCATGTTGTTTTTTTTCTATGCCTGTCTCCTCTCTGCTGGGCTGGCTGCTCTCAGATTCTCTGGTGTCTGGTCTCCGTCTGTCTATGGTTGGAGTTTGGATCAGCAGAATGAGTTTCCGATAAGGGCTGCCACTGCAGTTCTCCCTTCTCCTTCCTGGAGCTGACAGCCCCTCCTCCCACGGGACTGAGCCTGGCAGGGAGGGGCGCGGGTCCCCTGGCCGCAAAAACTTACAGATTTCGCTGATCTCAGCAGTTCCACGTTTTCATGAGTGTTGTATGAAGTATGCCTAAAGTCAGATTGCTCTGTGGTGTCCAGTCCACGCAGTTCCTGGCTTTCTACCTCCTTTCCTGGAGGAGTAACTAAAACATACAGCTCACCAGTCTGCCATCTTGCCCCGCCTCACTCATCAACTTTTGAATGTAAACTGGCATGGCCACTTAGCAAAACTGTTATGTAAATGTCCACTGAAGCTGAACACATGCACACCCTTGGACCTAGTAATTACACTTTTGGATATGTAACCAACAGAAATGCATGCATATGCTTAATTAAAAGACATATACTAAAAAGTTAGTAGTGAGGCTATTTTAATTAAACTTTTATTTAAAATAATTATATTTAAACTAATTATATTCATATTCAGTTGTAAGAGATAATATAGAAAGATCCCATGTAGTCTTTACCCCATTTCCTACAATGGTAACATCTTACAAAATTATAGTACAATATTATAATGGTGATATCAATAGTGATACAATCCACAATCATAGATTTCCCCAGTTTTACTCATACTCATTTACCGAGTTTTACTTGTACTTGTGAGTATCTGTGCATTTAGTTCTATACAATTTTATCACAAGTATAGGTCTGTGTATCCATCACCAGTCAAGATACAGAACAGTTCCATCACTATAAGGATCTCTTTTGTGGCCCTGTGATAACCACACCTACCTCTCCTCCTTCCACCCCTCCCCCTGTTAATGCCTGGCAAGCACTTATCTGTTCTCCATTTCTAAATTTTTTTCGTTTCAAATATTACATAAATAAAATCATATAGCATGTAATGTTTCAGGGATTAGTTTATTTCACTTTACATAATTCTCTGGAGATTCACCCAGTTTGTTGAGTGTATCAGTAGTTTGTTCCTTTTTATTGTCGAGTTGTATTCCACTATATGGAAGTACCACAGTTTGTTTTAATATTCACCAGGTGAAGGACAACTGAGTTGTTTCCAATTTGGGGCTATTACCAATAAAGAGGCTATAAATATTTGCATACAGGTTTTGTTGTGAGCATAAGTTTCGATTTCTCTGGGATGAATGCCCAAGAGTGTAATTTTGGGGTCATATGGTAGTCGCCTATTTAGTTTTTTTAATAAACTGTTTAAGAAGTAATATCTCATTGTGGTTTTAATTTGCATTAGGCTAATGGCTAATGATGCTGTGGTGGATTGAATTGGATATCCCAGTTGGGACAGGATCTTGGTCTTGGCCTGCATTCTGGTGGGTGTGGACCCATTATAAATAAGATCTTTTGAAGATGTTACTTTAGTTAAGGTCTGACCAAAATGAATCAGGTTGGGCATCAATCTGGACTACTGTAGTCCTTTATAAACAGAATGAAATTCGGACATAGAAAAGCCATGGGAAGAAACAAGAAGTCAAAGGAAAACAGAGGAGAAAGGAAAAGACATGTCCATGTGTATTGCCATGCGACAGAAAATCCAGGACTAAGGATCACTGGCAGCCAGCCCCAGAATGCCACAGTCTTCGAGGAGAAAGCATTCCCTTGCTGACACCTCAATTTTGGACTTCTTCTAGCCTCAAAACCATGAGCCAACAAATATCCATTGTTTAAGCCAACCCATTGTAGAGTATTTTTTTTAGCAGCCAGGAACTAAAACAGATGTTGAACATCTTTTCATTTTGTTATTTGCCATCTGCATATCAACTTCCATAAATTTTCTCATGTCTTTTACCTATTTGGACTGTTTGTTTGTTGTTTTACCTTTGATTTTTGAGAGTTCTTTATAGATTGCAGATACTAGTCCTTTGTTAGAAATGCGGTTTGCAAATATATCCTCCCTGTCTCTAGCTTGTCCTTTCATCTTCTTGACCAGGGTCTTTTTAGAGCAAAAGTTTTTGTCATTATTTTTTTGATGAGGTCCCACTTATAATTTTTTCCCTTTTTTTTGTCTTGTTGTCAGTTCTAAGAACTCTTTGCCCAGCCCTAGATCCCAAAGATTTTGTCCTATTTTTTCTAAAAAATTTATAGTCATATGATTGATATTTAAGTCCATATCCATTTTGAGTTTTTTCTAATGCAAGATAAGAGGTTTATGTCCAAGTTCATTTTTTGCCTATTGATTTTCAGTTGTTTCAACACCATTTGCTGAAAAGGCAATCTTTCCTCCACTGAATAACTTGGCAACTTTGTCAAAAATCAGTTTGGTATATTTGCACGGTTCTATTTCTAGGATCTCTATTGTGTTCCATTGATCTGTGTCTATCCCTCCACCAATAGCACACTGTCTTGATTTTTATAGCTATGCAGCAATTCATAACATCCAGTAGAGTGATTTCTCACATTTCTTCAAGATTGCTTTAGCTATTCTAGAGCCTGTGCCTTTCCATATAAAATTTACAGTAAGTTTGTCTATGTCTAAAGGAAACAACATTGCTAGGATTCTAGTAAGAATTGTATTAAACCTTTAGATAAATTTGGGGGGAAGTGACATGTTTACTATGTTGATTCTTCCTCTTCTTGAACATGGTATGTCTCTCCATTTATTTAGATTTTCTTTGACTCCTATCACCATAAGTTTGTGATTTTCAGCACATAGATCTTGTACATATTTTGGTAACTGTATACCTGTGCAATCATTTTCTTTGGAGCAATTGTGAAGGTGTTTTTTTTTTTTAATTTCTGTTTCCACATGTTCATTCTTAGTATATAGGAATACAATTGATTTTTTGTTTTTTTTTTTTTTTTTTTGTATCCTGTGACCTTGCTAATGTCATTTATTAGTTCTAAAAGGGATCTACATGAGTTATCATGTCATCTGCAAACAGGGACAGTTTTAACTCCTTTCCAATAAGTGTGCCTTTCCTTCCTCCCTCCCTTCCTCCCTCTCTCCCTCCCTCTTTATAGTAGTGGCTGGAAATCCCAGTACTTTGAGTGAGAAGAAACATTCAGTCTTCCACTGTTAAATATGATGTTAGTTGTAGGTTTTTGTAGATGCTCCTTATCATGTTACGGTTACTACCCCCATTCCTAATTTGCAGAGGGCCTTTGTCATAGATGGGTATTTTTATCACATTAATGTTATTACCCTCTATTTCTAATTTGTAGAGAGTCTTTGTCATTGATGGGCATTAGATTTTGTCAAATTATTTTTCTGGTAATCAATATGATCACAGGATTTTTCTTCCATAGCCAGCTGATATGGATTGCATTGATTGATTTTCAAATGTTGAATGAGCGTCAATAACTGAATGAAATCCCACTTGTTTGTGGTTTATAATACCTTTTATATATTTTTATTTGATTTGCTAATATTCTACTGAGGACTTTGTGTCTTAAGTTTATGAGAGATATTGTCTGAGTTTTCTTTTTTGCACAATCTTCGTCTGGTTTTGGTATCAGGGTAATGACTATCATAAAATGAGTAAGGCAGAAGCATGGTTTTTAATTGCCCAAATTTGTAAGCTACTCAATTGTCCATAAACAAAAGAATGGATAAATATACTGTGTTATTTCATAAAAGGAAATGGGAATAAATGAACTTCTACATGAAAAAAATGTGCATGGATCACATAAATATTATGTTAGGCAAAGAAAGCTACCCATAAGGATATATACTACAGGATTCCATGTATATAAAGAACCAAATAAGGGAAAACTAATCTACAGTGCTGTAAGTCAGGATAATGCTTTTCCTTTTGGGGAGAAATTCCTGAAAGTGGGCATAAAGGGTGGCTTTCTGGGGGTGCCAGCCCTGTTCTGTTTCTTTGTCTATGTGCTGGTTACACAAGTCTGTGCACTTTGTGTACAGTTCACTGCATTTGTGCACTTATGTTCACTTTTATGTATGTTTACTATACTTCAATTAAAAAGGAAAAACAATATTCACCACCAATCACCAGTCCCACAGAAATACCCCCTGCCCCAAAACTGCCCTCTTTACCTCCTGCTTGAACTTCCAAGGACCGGATACATACAGACTGTGTGCAACTCAATGCTCATATAAGCATCAAGATGGAAATGGCTGTTTCATATTGCTTTGGACCCCAAGGACATGAATTTCATTGCTTTTGTAAAAAATAGTCACCGTCTATTTTTCTTTCCTTTTAAGCCTTAGGGTTGAACAACCTCACTGGTGTTCAATGTACAATCTGTATGAAAAGTTTAAGAGTCATTTGTAATTCTAACAGAGGGGAAATGGATCAAAAGGTAGTTCTGCCAACTACTTTTAATTCAGTGTGCACTTTTTCATGCCTGCTTTGTACTTGAAGATATGGATATCACAGAGTATTCTTTATAACAATATGCAGCTAATTAAAAATAAATTAACCTGATAGCATCTGTGATTGCAGAAACCCTTTCTTTAGTTTTCTGCACTTAAGATTGATAAATGGAGATTTATTAAATACTTATTAGAAAATGAAAACCATAATTAGCAAAGTATATCAAGAACCTAAGAATATCCTGACTTCAAAGCAAAAGCAGAATAGTAGATAACAGGGGTTAGTGAAACTAAGTCTTATATCAGAAGAACAATTCACTGGAAACTAATTCTACCCAAGAGATTTAAAGTCTCTAAGCTTTTTATATGCTTAGAAAGTCCTGTGCCCCCTCTAAGAGCTTCTGAAGATTTGCAAAACAGACACTGCAAGAATCCTACAAAGAACATTCACTCCGCACTCAGAGGAAAAGGAAAACTGAACAAAATCGATTCTCTGCAATTGCACTGCATGGTCACTATCAAGTTACCCTCACAAGAACAGAGTTCCTATTGATCCATCTACCTGTATCACCCTTACTGGCCACTTTCCTCTTTTATTTTACAATCTTCAGGAGAGGAAATGTTTTATTGTTTTTGTTTACTTTGTTTCATTTCTTTTTCTAATCGGTTAATAGATGGTAACTTACATTTTCAGACTGACAACATACACAACTGTGATTTGAATATCATGAAGCGTTAACTAGCAGTGGTTCTCAAACTTTACTGCGTCCATGAGAATCACCTGCAGAGACATTAAAAATGCAGATCCTCGGGTCCCACCCCTAGAGAGTAGGATGGGGCCCCGGATTCTGCGTTTTTAACTTTCATCCATGGTGATTCTGATCTACAGGACATGAGGGACATAAAAAAGAGAAAAGAGAGAGAATACCAACCTGAAAAAATGAAAATTCTAAGACTAGAGTATTTTTTTGCAAGAAAGTAAAGCTTGTTAATTTTGAATACAAACAGCAGTAAGAACTGGGAATGTATAGTGCTGCCACAAACCAGAAATATGAAGGCCTGATTTAAAGTAGTAAAAATCAGTCAACATCGTATATTGCCCTCATGCATTCATTCAATAACTATTTATTGAACACCCAAGTGCCAGGAAAGGCAAGGCATGGAGGATGCAATGGTGAAATATCCCTTAATAAGCTGGCAGTGTAATAGAGAAAACAAAAATATGTGGGTACCTTTGTGGATAAATTGAGCTGTGTGGCTGAAGTTATTTATTTAAGCCTTGTTTCTTCAGGACAGACCAGCCACTGCATAAATGAAGCATCCGAGTTACAAAGAGGCTTGAATGCAAACACCACTAGTATTATCAGGGATTCTGGCTTTGTCCGTATCCCCTGGGGATGCCCGTCTTGAAAGCTCTGAAGACTCTTTCCTTTCTCCATGGAAACAACTTTCTTCTAGCTGATCAGGTGTGTTAGCTTGCCAAGACTGCTATGACAAATACCACACAATGAGTTGGCTTAACAACGGGAATTTATAGGCTCACTATTTTGAAGACTAGAAATCCAAAATTAAGACGTCAGCAAGACCATGTTTTCTCCTGGCAATGGCAGTCCGCCATTTTGTGCAATGTCCTCATTTTCCTCCTGTGACTTTCTCTGACCTCTGGATTCTACATCTTCTGACTTCTTCCAGTTTCTTATTTCTACTGATAGACTGAATCTGAATTTCCTCTGTATGATGCATCCAGTTATATGGATTAAGACCCACCCTGATTCAGTTTGGCCACACTTTAATAAAAATATCTTAAAGAGGTCCTACTTACAAATGGGTTTACACCCACAGGGACATGAATTAAGATTAAGATTGAGAATAAGAGCATATCTTTTGTTGGAGTATATGATTCAATCTACCTCACTGTGGGTCGTCAGTCCAAAGAACCCAGAAGCCCCTGCACCATCCCCAGAGAATGTCCACCCTTTCAGCTCACCTTTGAGGGAAAGACTGCAGATCATCCATCCCTAAGGTTTTTCAGCCTCTATGGAGTATGGTCTCCATCATGACTCTCATAGCTACATCTCTCCCTTCTGTAGATCTAGGCAACACCTTATAATGGAAATGAGGCTACTCAACAGTAGGAGTGTTTTTCTTCCACTAACACCAAAGTTATGTCCCAGAGCTAAGTATACAACTTGCCTTTAGTCTCCCCCCACCCCCAACTTTAGTGTAAGCTTCCTCCCCTCACGGGACACACTCTCACCCCAAGTTGGAGGGCACTGTTGATCTCCCCTCTTTATTATGAGGACCTGAAATTTGGAATTTGGGGGTACTCCCATAAAAGCACTTCTGGTATTGCTTAGAATTCCCGATTTACTCATTTCCCTGAGGGATCTCCCATATGATCCACAGCACTATGGTGCTTAAGCTCAAATAGACTCCTGTTCCTACATTTGTAGTATCAGGAACTATCAGTTTCTCCAATTATCATGTTTAGGAATGATCTTAGGAATGATCTGACCAGGAACCAGAGAGTGGCCAGTGGGGTTGCCCAAGATTTTATTGATATGAAGACTGAGAAGAGGAAATTGTGATTGTATGATCCTCATTCAATTTATTTTTGTTGTTACATCATTAGTAAAGGTTTTATAGTTGAAAAATAATTATAAAATAGAAACCACACACAAAAACATGAATCATCCTCCTAGACTTTTGCCTAGACAAATGAATACATGGGTATGAGTACATGTGTATGTTTATGTATGTGAGTGAACATAAATATTTATTTCTATAGTTTGGCAACTAAATCTCAGAGTTCAGATTCATTTGAAAGCTGCTTCTTTCACTTAACAATGTATCATAACAACTTCCCATTAAAAACATCATACATCTACACATCTATCTTAAGACTGCATTGTGTCCATTGTATGGTTTCACCATATTTTCCTAGTAAGTTCTCTAATATTCAATGTTTGGAGCTGTTCACAATTCTTCATTACTGTCAACAACCCTACATCTTTTACCTATATCTTTGAGAGCCTATGGTGAACACAGTTTTACTTACATCTTTGTGAGCCTGTTCAATTGTTACCTTAGGAAATGGTCCTAAAGTACAACTGCTGGGTCAAACAAAAGGAACCTAAAAAGTTAAAACTTTATGTTAACATTATAGGAAAAGCAAGCCAATCAAGCAGAACAGATGTGGTCATAAATGGGGTCAGACAAGTGTCTTGAAACATAATGTTACCTTAAACAAAATTCCTAATTTAATGAAGTTTTTGTCCAGAAGGCAAGCATTGGTTCCTGTTACAAACATAAGCATTTCTCAGGGGTGCCATTATTATTGATAAATGGAATTTGATTGACCACAGCAGATTAAGTATGTAATTATAACAGCAGTGACTGCTGTGCATGTCATGCCTTCTCATTCTTTTAAAATCCTACCCTTAAACGACTTCTATTGCTCATCACCACAGCAACTTCCACATATCCCCACAATTGTGCTGATTTATGCTTTGGTGGTATATTTTAGGTTTAATAATTTGTACCAGATAAAAGGAAGAATACTGGGGCTATAGAGGTGAGGCAAGTATGTCTAGACTAAAGCAGAGTTCTGCATTGAAAGAAGGCTGAGGGAGAAAAACCAATAATTTTAGCAGAGTGTCCTTGGGTTGACATGAGTCTCAGACAGTGGGGCACACACCACCCAAGGACCTGCCCAGAATGCTAGGCAGGGGTCTTCAGTCTCTCTTGACCCACATGTGTGCAGGAGAGTGTTGAGTCAGTCTGTGAGTTACAATTGACTGTTATGGGATGTGGTTATATGGTGATAGAAGGGGATCAGCTAAATAAGGGTTTTAGAAACATTGTATTATTGGTATAAATCTGGACCTTAAACGATTTTGCACCAATGTATTTTTGTGAGCTAGTTTTGGCATTTCTCTTTGCCCCCTTCCATAGTACTGGAGCATGTCATAAGGCTAATAAAATATACCAAAGGTAAATCTCCCTGCATCTTTAGGGATATGACTAAGGATCAGGAAAGACAATATTCTGACAACCATTCTTACCATCTCTTCCTGACTAGGTCTCTTCTGACACAGCATGAGGACAAATATTGGGGTAGAAAGCAGGTGTAATTCAATGTGAAAAGAGTACCAGGATGCTTGCTTTTTCAGTCCTTCTCACACCAATTATCTTACCTATACCTCAATACTCCAGGATGAGCACACTCCACCACATTCGGGGTACGTTACAGGAAAAAGGCCTCTGGGGAAGGTTTCTTCAAGACACCAATCATCGATGCTGTGACGGATTTCAACTCCTACCAATCCTGATCTGAAATATTCCTGTCTTCCTGTTAGCAATGATCTCCACTCATCATTTGATCCTTAGTGCTTTTCTTACCTGCCTGAACCCCCAATTTCTCAACTGTCCTTGCCTTGAAATGTGTTTGTTAATCCCTGCTCTATCTCTTCTCATGGGCCTAGACACGTGGAACCATTTAAGGAGAAATTAAGGGACACACAACATATTGAAATAGATAGTAAATTCATCCCTGATTCGCAACCTAAGCATTTTATTCTTATCCTTTTGGGGATACATCTTTAATTTTGAAAAACTATTCTTTCAAAAATATCTATCCATAAAACATTCAGTAACTACCAAATTAAAAACAATTACAGTGTTTGTCTTCAAGCAAATATCTCAACTTCCTTGTTTATTTCTATTAGGTTCTGAAAATAAAATAGTGCAGAGGTTGTAGCTGTGAAGTAGAAACTCCAAGGAGATGGGTGGTTCAGTCTTGTCCTCAGCTCTGTGATTATTCAGGAATCTGTATCAGTGCCTGACTGTGTTGGAATTTCCTCAGCTTCTAATCCTCTAACCCCTTTCAAACTGACTAAAGGAAATGGTCTCTTGACTTAGCCGAGAAAATGACCCAAATCTCTCAAATTTAAGCTACTTCCCATTTTGATTTTATAGCATTTGCTCACCAACGAGGAGGTAAGGAGGGAACAATAAAATATCTCTTCTTGCCAGCAAAATATTTTTATTACTCTTCATTAAATAATAGCATTGAGGGAGTATTATTTACCAAGTTTTAATGGTATCTTATGTACTGAAAAGAACACATTATTAGGCCAAGAAATAATGATATAGATTTTAGAGGTCGCAGGTTACTCCAAAAGCTCTTGCCTTTTTGCTTCCTCTCTCTCATTTCCTTCCATGTTTGACTAATCAACAATTATGTTCTGAGATGCTACTCTGTAACTATAATGTGTGATGCTGTAAAAAGAGACAAAATAATTATAAATCTGCAAATAAAAAAAAAAAGACCCCAACCAATGAGGAATTGGTGAGAAGACAGTTGAATGGATAAAACAGTTAACAAATAAGGCAGTGTATATTAAGTAAAACTGTATGACACTTTCATACTTCACTTTCAAGTGTCTGTAAGTAAGAAGTCCTGGCTCCTATGGATGTAGGAGAAGTAAAATGTAAGAAGTAGAACATGTGCCCCTTATTTAAATAAACTTATAATCTAATTTGAGAAAGAAAAGATAATATATATGTTAATGTAACCAGCATTTGCAAATTAAATTGTAGACTTGCTAGAACACACATGAACAGCTTAACTAAATGGACAGTAATGAGTCAACAAAGACATCATGGAGCAGATGCGATCATAGGTATTTCCAGAATATTGCTTCTTATTTCCACTCCCAAAAGGAACACTTCAGAAGCCATGAAACTTAGTAAAGGGTTTGCATTTCTCAGTTCTCAACAACTTTATCTTGGAATTCCCATACAACAGAAATAGTTGAGACTGTATTTTTATGACTGTTTTAATTGCCCAATAAGTCTACACCGGCTATTCACAGTACTAGAAAATATAGAGAAGAATCAACCTAAGACAGTGAAGGGCCACTGTGCATTGATGTTATGCCTCAGTCCAACGGTTCTTCAGCAGACTTGTTCTGCACACACTACCCTCATTCAGGTGCACCTAAAATAATACATGAAATAGAATACTGGCTTCTCTTTTAACAACCTAAAACTTTAGAAAAAGATGAATAAATGGTTTGCAAACTTATAGTAATGATAAGTGTAAAATAAGCAAGGACAGACTAAAGCGCCAACTCTGTAGATTTTAGAAATCCTACCATTTTAATAAACTAGGATTCTTTAGACAAGAATAATCTGATGTTTCAAATTGTGACTATCCAAGACAAAAACACCTATGTATTTCATGATGGAACTTCTCTTTTGTCGCTAGAACTCTATATCTGGTATACTTATAAATCATTTGGTGTTAATTACCAAAAAAACATCAAAACCTATATTTTTAATCTTGATAAATAAATATTTAAATAAGAATAAATAAATATTTATTTGGTAAATAGTTTATTTCCAACCTCATCCTAAATATTTTTTAAATAGTCATGTCACCTAAAGCATGACTCTTTCAAATTACGTTTTAACTATCTTAAAGTCCCCACAGGTTAACAGATGACATGCAACTGTGACTTTAAATGAGAAACTCATAAAAATGGATTTTCATTTCACCTGCCAAAAAGAACACAGTCCTTTAGAAGAAACTCTTGATTATTTTTATTCTTTTTATTCTTTTTATTGTTACTGTAAATGGTAATAATTGATCATACTGAGAACCCAGGTCTCAAACTTAAGCAGTTCACACACACACACACACACACACAAACAAAAGCACTTGGGTTAAAAATTCCCTCTAAAACAGCTGTGTTAATGGCATTCTCTGAGCATTGTACCAACACAACAATGCTTTTTTTATTTTGCTGTGCTGTTTTTAGTTTAGAGTAGTTTAGAAATAATTCAGTCTGAATGGCCAATTAACTCAGGCAGACTTGATGACAGGGAGAGCTAGTGCCAGAACCCCATTGTACTTTTGAAAGAATGACAAAGGGAAACACTGTGTAACTACCCACTCAGACCTCATGGTGCCCATTTGTTTATTCTTGTTAGTTTTTTTTGTTTCTTCACCCTGGTTTGCATTTTTCCTGTGGACATGATAACCCCTTCTTTCAACCATGTTTTTCTTTTCTATTTGTAGGTATAGGTGTGTCTGACAAGAGGACTTCCGCTCTGTCACTGCTGTCGTTCACATTGTCTTCAAGTGACTGTTTGCAAACACATTGTGGAAGTGTCAGGATATGGTTCATCTCTTCTCAAAAATCTGGACATCTGCAATACACAGAAAACTACTACCCCTTACCCTCATGGCTGAAATTTATATAAGACAGATGATAACACCTGGTACCTACAATGCTGTATTGATTTTTTATTTGAAGGTCAAAGAGCCCCCTTGTTTAATAAATATTCAGCATTCTAAACATTTAGCACAGTTGAACAGTAGATTGCACTCTTGTTTCTCAACTCCCTACCAATCCTATGGTAGGCTGTCATGAGGTACAATAAGATGTCCTGAGATGACGGTATAAATCTAACTTTATAAATGATGTTTCTGTAAACCTACAACTTCTCTAATTAAAAGTCAAAAAAAAAAGCAGTAATGGCCACTGGGATTTCACAGAAAAACATCTCTGACATCAGCAGTGTTTCGCCTCCCTTAACAGGAATCCATCTATGCTTCTATCTTCCCACTTTCCACAGTTCATGGCTACCATGTTCATGGTTATGGAAACATAGACAATACTTTTACATTTCTTTCATTTGTCTCTCTCAATCTCTGCATCATTAGGAAATCCACCTCTGTTTATCTTCTCCTTTTCCCTCTTTTAAGTCTTTTCCTCTTCATCTAAAGTGGGCATACAGGTTAAAACACCAGTTTTAAACCTGGAGAGATTAGGGTTAAAAATTCTAGAAGTCAGCAAATGAAATCAGATATTTTAAGAACATTATTTCATTAATTTCTCTAGTGCTTTCAAAGAGTCCACAATCCCCTTTTAAACTCTCCACAAAATTGTTTTCCCAGCTCTACATCCTTCTCTGGGTAAATCTGTCTTCCCTTCAAATAAGCATTCAAGATGCATTTTAAAGTTCTCGTTCAATTTTACTTCTTTTTTTTCTTTTATTTAATTATTAGAATTACAAGAGTTCCGTTTTCTACACATTTTCATAGCAATGTACAATACTTCAGATACATTAAGGCTAAATAGTCTTTTGAGGACCAGCCTCAGGGGAAACAAAATCACCATTTGTAACTGTTTCTGCAGGAAAATGAATTCTGTGTTCCAAACAACTGATTTACAAATGAACATTTGGAGAGCAACCCATTTGGAAGTAAAAGATTCAGTCTATCCTACGTCGTCTGCATTCTAAGCCGTAAACCTGACAAGGTTATCCAGTGGAATGGTTCTAAGAAATGCCTGTCCAGACAGACAGGCACTGGTCAGCTCCCCCAATCAGCTAGTACTGGGACAATGTTAAACCCTGATGGAGGGAGATCTGGGCCTCTCCTTCCTTTCAGCTTCCAGTTCACTCAGAAGAGCAGAACAAGACAACATGGTATAAACCCCAGCTTGACAGTAGCCTCAGGACCTTAGAAAAGCCACATAATCTCTTAGTTTTCCCAGGCTTCATTCTCTCCTGCCTCCTCACCAGCACACCCTGCCTCCATACAGCTCTTTGTCTTCCTGCCTCTGTCTTCCCTCCTGTGTCGTTTTCCCTCTCCATTCTTCTTACATCTAAATGCAGACATAAGATACAGATTCTCTTTTAAAACAAATGTAGACTGTCTTTTATAACACTAATAGTTGCCATATTCAGTATGTGCCAGGAAGGATCAATGTATTGTTCTAATCCTCTAATTTACTGATGAGGAAACTGAGTCCCAGAGTGTTTAAATAACTTGCCCAAGGCTCTATGTGGCTTTGAAGTGTAGATGTGTGACCAAAAGACAAAACAAGCATTTTCCGCCCCACAAATAGGTCCTCTACACTAGTGAGACATGGCTGTGTCCCTCTTAAGGCATTCTAGATCCTCTTTCTTCAAGTATGTAAAGCAACATTATAAAGAATTTTACTAAGCAACTTTTTAAAAGAATCTGATCATTATTGGGAATAAGGGAGTGTGTGGGAGAAGGGAGGGTTGCTGGAGTGAGGCAAGTAATCAAGATTTAAGTAAAGGCAACCTTGGAAAGACGCAACTATGATAAACAAAACTGTTCTCCCTGGTGAACCAATGGGACCAGGAGAGAATTAAAAGGCCTGGCTTCTCTCTCCATCTTCTCCCTCCCACACAGATGGCTCAACAGGAACACTGTCAAGTGTTCTCTGCTCACACAGCAAACTCCATGGGCACTGAAGGAGTTCTTTACCATTGGTCCTCACAGAAGGAGGGAGGCAGGCTCATCAAGCATCCTTGGTTTGGGGTTGTGCCAACCTAGAGAAATAAGACACATCTAACTTCACCAGAGTTCAGCTGCTGAAAATCATAAAAAACTTAAATGTGAAATGAGAACTCATTCAGATGAAGCTTTAAATTGATGCATTTAAAGACACTGAATAAACTCTTCATGTTACAATATGGCATGCTCTTTTAATATTAACTACTACATATTTTATAGACTCTATTTGTTGCCAAACACTAAAACAAACATTAAGATGCTTTTGCCTTAACTGGTACTATGCATGCTTCCAAAATAGTGGTATAAAAAGCAGCATAAACCACATCATAATCATGGAACTCATCTGCATTAAACACACATTTGCCATGAAAGTGGCAGTTATTTTTCATCTACAAACAATTATATCTCAATTACTTACTCTCTGTTAGAGATCATTTCATCAAAAACTCTCATTCAATTGATGTAAGGATATATTTTGTTTGGGGAGAAACATAATATCTAATTTGGACTAATTAAAAGAATAGGCATTTCAAATTCATGAAAAGCTGACTTCTATTGAAAAATATGCAGTTTTATGAGTTTCATATACAGAGAATAAAATAAACTAAGCTACAAAACTTACACTAGAAATAGAAGGGCCTAAAAGAGAATTGGTCTTTAATGAATAAATAAAAGTAATGGGCAGTGTACCACATTTTCCATAAAATGAAAAGCATGAAAAAGTTTATTCCCTAAATAGTTTAAACATACTCCCTGTATTGTGTTTAAATTTTGAATTTGCTCAGTAGAACTTTCCTTTTTAACTATGCAATTATAATAAACACATCTAAATCATCATATATTCAAAATTACTACAGTCTAGACAAATGAACTTTATTGTGGGGGAAGGAATAGTTTAATTAAGTCTAATTATATCAGCTAATCTTAAATTACATGCAAAATGTCTACAAAGTATAAAAACTCAGTACTGTACAAAAATATAAGAAAGGACTGAGGTTTACCAGCATTGAAACTTTTTTGTGTGTAAGTTTCCAAGAGTATTTTTAAAAAACCATAACTCATATAAACACATGCACTTAGAATTTAAAAAAAAAAAATAAAGAGGAGTCATCCCAAATGTATTTGATTGCAACAGAATGATTTACAGAGTAAACAAATTATTTACAAAGTAAAAAATCTATTTCGCACAACTTTATTAAAGTTATAGGATGCGGTCTTATATTACATGATATATAAAATGAGAGAACAATTATCAACATAAAGATTGTATGGTAAAAGTATTATGTAGGAATGGAAATGTCTATGACAAAGTAGATGATCATCTTTTGGAGTACAATGTAGCTAATTTTGAGACCTCTTGTAATAACAGAAGAGATAATTCCCTTCCAGGAGTTCTTTGGGATCCCAAAAACACTTCATTGGCTTGTCAAGTATTCGGGATGGGAGTCCAGGAAAGTCCAAAAGAGAAACTAGATGACTTCACTAGGTCTCATAGAATTTTTGACCCCAGTCTATGTCTTCCAGTTGGTTCCGATCCCTAACATTGTCAAGCAGCATGTAAACATGTAAAAGTAACATTGAGTGATGTAATTGGTGATCTGGGTATTACCGACTTAAGTCCCTAAAACAAAACCTGTCTGGGCATAATGCCTGGGTCACATGCTTTGTGACAACATCCAGACAATTTTCTGGTTTTGGCTACAGAAAAGGGTCACAGCTACTGCAAGAACATGCATGATATAGGGAATGGCAATGATCAAGAATCAAATGTCTTCAACAAAAACTCAGCAAGCATTCATTAAGCTTCTTCTGTGCTACATTTGCCCTGACATTTCTAGAATTTACTCAATCAATAAAGGTAGCATATTTTTTTTTACTCTTCTACTCTAAGATCTAAATTAGGAAGAATAGAATAAAATATATAAATATTTACTTAGTTAAATATGCTGCTTAGCCATTTATTATAAAACTGCTTATATCTAAAGTATCAAATATTTGGTATAACTTTCACTGACATTAACACTTTCTTTTTGAAAGCTCTCCTTTTGGTCCTCCTGAATTAGCAGTCAAACAAGATGGCAGAAATTCCATTCAGAGCTGACAAATCTAGTTAAGAGTGGGGTTATACAAATATAGAGAAAAATAAATCACATTTTAAAATGTCTAATATATGGACTCTACTGCTTTATTACAGTAAGAATTTGGTTCTTACTAGAGTGATTTAGTGCTGTGTAATTCATTTAAAGTCATTTTTCCTTGCTCTTGTAATATTTTTCTTGATCTATATATTACAACCCTTGCTTTCCAATAAGTTGGAGATAACTGTGAAACTGGATAACCTCCAAAATTGCATTTATTTTATCAATGATATCTAACTTATAATATGCTTGCAGTGTGGCCTCTAGGATTAAAAGAAGTAATAACAATGAAGCCGGCTATTATTTACTAAGCATTATTTTAAATGCTTTACATGTATCATCTCATTTAAGTCCCACAACTCTCTAACATAGGTAATATTTTTACCTATCTTAAAGATGAAGAAATGAGGTTCAGAAAGATTTTGATAACTTTGCTAAGATAAGAGTGCTAAAAGTGGCAAGTTGAAATATGAACTTCAACAATTTGCTTCCAAAGCACACATCCTTAACAATTATGCAATATTGCCATCTTGAAATAGATGATTTATCTTTGGCTGACAAAATATACATATGTCAAATTTTTAACTTTGCTTATAAGAAAATAATTTGTGCAGTTAACCTTTTTAATTAACAAAGTCAATTTCAAAATGTAGAATTTCAGTTATCATGACAGGCAGGTAGGGGAACTGTGAGTGGTCAAGCTGAATTTCTCCTGACCAGAGATGATGTTCTATCCTGTGACAAAAGGGAGAGTTAGAAATTCCTGGATTAATATAGAATTTGAAGACTGCCAAGCAAGATGTCATCAGGATGAGAATTTAGATTTGAAAGAATGGGTGCTATTTGCTAAGGCTCTGGCAGGAGACAAGTTTGGCAGAGAATCTCAGGGTAGCCTGGAAGACTGAAATACAGAAGCAAGAAGATGGCTCTTTCTGGGAAGAAACTCGGAGTGGATGATTAAATGGCCTTTTTGGGTCCCAGTCTCCAGATCTTCCTACCTTGCAGATTAACAAGCAATACTCCCTGTAGACTCAGCCCTGTCTTACCTTTGAAAATGGGGGTTTTCAACAAGACATTAAGAATAATGTTGAGCAGGTCTCTGAGTTAATACTGGTTCTCTCTTCTGCAAGTTCAAGCAGGCACAAAAGTACAATACAGAAGATTTTACATTAGTTTTTAACAGTAACATTAAATATCATCAATTTATAATAAAGATAGCCATACTGCTTTGGCCAATGTAGGAACAGGAGAGGAGAGCAGGGGGGCCTGAAGTCCCACTCATTTTGCTTCTCCTTCAATATACCTGAGGCCTGGGGCTTTGCAAATTGTAGGATAAAATCCACATGTACAGAAAAGAGATAGGGTATAGAGGGTTAGGACTGTGCTCCAAGTTATCAGTTCTACCATGTGATATGTGATTTGGGGACAGCCTCCTAACTCTAACAGGAACCCCTCCATACATAATTCCTGGATGACAATCGTTGAATCCTGTAAGGCCCATTGGGTGGCTCAACTGTCCCCAGTGTCAGAAAGGACCAGAGACAGACCACCACAGTGGCTCTCAATTTACAAAGCCACAGACCAGAATGAGCCACACTCACTCATAGCCCCAGGACTCCCTCACCTGCAGCAATAGCCACCATTAGGCCAGCAATTCTCAATTGGGCAATTCTGCTTCCCGGAGGACATCTGGCAATGTCTGAACCACATTTGGGGTACAGTGCTGCTAGCACTTAATGAGTAGAGACAAAGATGCTGCCAAACATCCTACAATGGATAGAACAGCCTCACACATGCAAAGAATTCTCTGGTACAAAGTGTTGATAGTACTAAGGTTGAGAAACACTGAGTTAGACCATGTGAGGCCAAGTGGATGCAGGAATTTTTAAGTTTATTTGTATTGACTGACATTCTCAGGGGCAGATACAACAGATATATAGTATCTGAGATCTCCTGAGCATTCAGAATAAGCTCAGCTATTATATATACACCCAAGACTATCCTTCTAGATCTCATTTTTGGTATGTTCCTACAATTCATTTCGAACTTTTTTCCAAATGTTCCCCTAAGCTGAAACTAACGAGACATGGATAGCTCCATTCCAGTTAACTCTTTTCTACATTTGCCCTCGGCATTTTTCTTATTGTACCATCATTGACAGAATCTGAATTCTATAACCACAGTAGCCAGGAGCAGAGTGATATATTTGTTGGTATCTTTGCTCCACTTAGCCCTGGCTTCATATATGCCCTTGGCTTACTGCACTCTAATGATCTCCAAAATATAAGCTGCCTCCTCTTCCCTATTTTGCTCACCATGAAAATTTCAGCCCAATACATTAAATACATTAAATATTTTGTCCAGATAATACACTAAGTATTTTGTCCAGATAGTCATGACAATCCTCTTTATTAAGTGTCTTTCCAAAATCAATTGCAATTTATAATACAATGTAGTGTATTATCTTATATCATGTACACTATATAAATACAATTCATGAAATAGCATACAATATATCAATAAAGTATACAATACAGTATTATTGTCTGTAGCCTATAATACAATTAAGACACTTTACCAAGTGTCTTTCCCAAATCAATTGCAATTTATTATACAAGATAGTGTATAATACAAATAATGTATACACTACAATGAAGTAATGCTTCATTACCTATTGCTATTTTTCTTATTCCAGTACAATGTATTTCCTTCTGTATTTCATCATATCTTATCAATATTAATCATATGTGTTCTACAGGTGGTAGTTGATATTCAATAAGAAACTATCTAAAATATTTTGCAAATGTTTGAACACTGTACACGTTTCTGTGGTGACTGCTCATTGTTAACATTACTACTCTGACCCTAGCTAGACCAGATTGCTACAGATTCCTCTGCCTGGGTTCCTAATATTGTCACTGGTCCAAAGGGAGTTAATATCATTGTTCATCCAGACCTTTGCTAAAGTGTGCTTGCTTCTGAATACTTTGCCTCTCCCAAATCCTAAGCTATCCTTTGAAATTATCTCATGGTATAATATCCTACTTGGCATGCCCAGTGGACACACTTTCTGGACTCACTGAACCCTTGGTTCACAATTCTGATATTTCCAGATTGGGCCCATCTTGTCTGTGCACAATCTCCATAAGTGATAGATGAAGAAAACATGAAGCGAGGTGATGACTATGAGAATGTGAGACTCTGCAAAGACACATCTGTCTGCATGTGATGACTACCTAGACAGTCAAATGCCTACACATTTTAGAAGAATGTATCTTAAGTTAGATATTGTTCTTATTTTCCATAAGCAACATTATCATGCTCTATCATAGAGCTAGTATGAACTATGGAGTCAAAGCTAGACTAGGTAGGAGGCCAGTTCTACCTCTTCCTTACTGAGGTCATTAAGCTCTTAATATTTTTATGTAAAATGAGGATCATGTCTTCACTGAAATATTAAAAGATACGTTGAATGCAGAGAGCTTGACCAAGAACAGCTATTTATTAAATGCTGATTCCTACCACTTTCCCTAGCAGAGATGTGGTAAAAATTAATGAATTCATGGATAGGAAAATTGCTGGCACAGAGAAAGTACCCAGAAGATATTTTCTCATGGTATGGAAAATTCATATTCTTAAAAAACAAAATTCCTCAATATTTGAAATCACTTTAAAAACTTTTAAACTAAACATTAATGAAAGAGCATAACAATAGACCAACTGAAGCTGCATTTACATTTTTAAAGCTCCACACTCACACTGTCACCAACACGCTCCCTCTCTCTCTCTCTCTCTCTCACACACACACAATGGGGTAAGAAAATCCTTTGAACAAAGCTAAAATCATATTTGGCTTCCTTATATTTATATCTTCTGCAATAAAAAGAGCCACATGACTCTGAAGAATATTCCAGAGCAATACTATATCATTGGATGGCCTTCATTCACTGATTCATTCACTCAGTAAGCCCTTGTGGAGCACTAATTCCTTGTCAGATGAAGTGCTAGATACTAGTAGTCACAAGAACAGAGAGATACGGTTTTTTCCTCAGGAAACTTGCAGCCTAGTTGGGAGGTGTGAAGTGGAAGATGGTTGAGGTAGGGAATATGGGAAGGGAGAGAAGAAAAATGGGTAAACGTGTAAAAACAATTGTGTATTACAAGTCCAATAAAGCACAAAGTAGTCTAACTTTACCCAATGCTGGGAAGGAGGGAAAGAGGACCAGGCAAAGCTTCAGAGAGGAGGTGGATTCTTAGTGAACTGAGTTGAAAATGATGGGCATTATCCACCAGGAAAGCAGAAAAGGGGGATGCAAAGGTTTAGAATTAGAATATCAGGGGGCTCTGGGTTACAGCAACTAGTTCCTAATAACCAGTGGGAGCATGAGTGAACCAAAAGAACAGTAAAGGAGGAAGTGTGAAATCTGAGCTGTCAGCTTAAGGTTTGTATCAAATAAATCTGGGTTCAAATATGAGCTCCATCTCTGACTTTCTGGGAAATCTTGGAAAAAATCAACATCTCCATCTATAAAATAAAGATAATAATTCCTTCCTTGCTAAGTCACTGTAGGAATTAGAGTTAGCCCATAAAAGCAAAAGCATGGTGCTAGTACTTTAACATGGTAATGATGATTGCGATGGTGATGCAAGTAACGATGATGGTAGTTGTAGAGCTGGTGGTGGTTGCTTTCCCTTACCCGATGCTTCTATACATTCCACTGGCTGGAATGTCCTTCTCTCCTTCTAATTCTTCACTCAGCTTACTCTTGCTTGCTCATCAAGCCTCAGTTCAAAGGTCACCCCATCCTACAAGGGGGAGTTGTCCCTTCTCTGAGTTCCCAGAGGATACTCTGCTTATCTGTGTCATAGCACTTTTCAAACTCTTGTAATCACCTAGTTACTTTTCCATGCTTCCCTCCTTCATCCCAGCCCCATTTAGACCGTATGCTTCTTAATGGCACTGTGCCTTATGCTTTTTTGTATCCTCATTTGTGGAACATAATATCTATTATATATTCAATAAGTATTTGTTGAATTAACATATTGATATGCAAGGAATTGGAAATCAGAATCCAGAAGGGTTCATTTGTAAAATGGAACCTTCTTCTACAAGGATTCTGGTAGAGATTATAACAAACAAAGGTCTTCAGGAATACAAGTGCCTCACCTCCTCTATGACCTGGACACTTGAGGAGCAGCACTATCAGCATAATGCTACCAGCATCTGTTTACAAGGTCCTGCAGCAATAGCCTAAGGATGACCACAACCTAGATGGACAGAGCCATCAGAAAGGCATCTCTGAGGTAAAACCAGAACGATGCTATGGGAAGTCCCAGGAAAGAGTTCCCAGGCTGTTACAATTGCAAATACAAAGATCATGGTATGGCAAAGAGCTTGGTTTGTTTCAGGATCAGAAAGAGGGCCAGTATGGCTGGAGAGCAGTAAACAGTGGAAACAATGACACAACATAAGGTGAGAGGGAAGAATGGGGTCCAGACAGTACTGTGGTAGCTTGATGTTATGTACCCCAGAAAAACATGTATGCTTGGTGCTATGTACCAGAAAAAACTTAATCCATTCCTGTGGGTATCAACCTTATAAATAGGACATTTTGGTAAGGTTACTTCAGTTAAGGTATGGCTCAACTGAATCGAGATAGGTTTAATACTATTACTGGAGACCTCATACAGAAGGTCTCAGAGGAGAAAAACACAGGGAGAAGCCAGAAGCTGGAAGGCAATGGAACCCAAAAAGAAAGAAGCCAAGAGGGGTTGTCGTGTGCATTGCCATGTGACAGAAAAGCCAAGGACCAAGGATCACTAGCATCCAGCCCCAAAGCACCACAGTCTTCTGGAAGAAAGCATCACCTTGATGCTTTTGGACTTCTTCTAGCCTCAAAACCATGAGCCAATAAACTCCCATTGTTTAAATCAAGCCATTGCATGGTACTTGTTTCAGTGGCTGGGAAACTAAAACAGGTATAGATCTAGGATCATCTTCTAGAGCAATGTCAAGCTTTTAACCAGGTAAACAAAATGACTAGAATAAGATGTTAAAACAATCTCTGAGCTGGTTATGGAGAATTGATTGTAATGAAACATAGTGGGAGCCAGGAATACATTGAAGTTGTTGCCATAATTCAGGTGAGATGTGAGTGCATGTTGCATGGGCGATAGCAGGAGAGGTGGGGAGAAGTGGGTAGTATTGAGATATATTTACTACATAGAACAGTCAGGACTGCTCATGGAATAGACATGTGGAGTGAAGAGAAGGGAAAAAAGATGGACCTTATAGGTTTTTAGCTTGAGTCTCTGAAAGAGGATGATGGTATCACATAATAAAATTAGATGAAAGAGGGGTGGGCAGCAAGGATCAAAATTTCTGTGTTAAGTTTATCTTGTCTATAAGACATCTAAGTGGTGATGTCAAGTAACATGCAGCAGCTAAGAACAGAGGTCAAGGCAGAGGTCTAAGTGGGAGACCATGGCTGTTGGTGTGCAGCACCTGGTAATTCAATTCATGGGACTGAATGACACCTCACAGTCAGAAGTCACAAAACAGGGGTCTTGAGCCCCCTAAAAATTATTTTTGGTGTGATACTACATAGACTATATTTCCATCCTAATCATCCCTCCAATATATTTCTTTTTGGGGGTTGGGTATGCACCTATAGGTGGAGCATGCTCTCTCCATTTACCACATTTTCAAATGTCGTATATTTTATCCATATCTTTTATTTCTGTTACCTCTTGGCCCTTGAGCCATTTAGGTATCTCCATGGTCTTGAGAGTTTAAAGACTCTAAATCCCTAGAGGTACCAAAGAAGTCACTGTGACAGGCCCTGAGCAACCCTATTTATTTGATGAAGAAAATCCCAATTATTTTCCCTCACATTCCCCAAATACAAAAAAGCCTATGACATGTACAAAACAAAAACACAATGCAAAAATTTATTAGCTAATGAGTCACTTAATTTCAAAGGAGACAAGGTTGCCTGAATGAGATCACACTGGGACTCTCCCCTTTTTTGTTCAAAAGTGATAGCAGAGGTTTGTGCTTTGAGATCAGAGGCAATATTATATTTTATCTTATTACATCTTTGTAGGAATAGTGCTTAAATGATGACATTCCTATTGTTCACATCATGGTGGACATTGCTGGTCCCTTGTAATCTAAAGTCTTTTTTCCTGATATTCGTGATAGACATTTTTGGTTTTCTACTTCCAATGTCATCCAGTTCCCTAATTCTCTCTAACACAATGCCATTTTTATTTGTGAAACCTTTTCCTCTACGTTCTTCACTTGATAACATGTGTCACTCAGCCTATTGGATAAATAATTGGTATAGGACTCAATTCTAGCCAGGAACAACTGAGAGGAAATTTGTGAGAGGCTTTTTCTTAAAAAGAAACTCAAAGGAAGAAATCCCTCTTCAGCCATTGGGCCTTGTCAGTTGTCATATCTGCAGACAAGTGCGGAATTGAAGCAGCCATGTAGTGGCAATGATGGAAATTAGTCTAAGAAAGACAAAGTGGAAAGGTAAAAAGAGCCTGGGACCAGGTCATGCTATTTGGCACCTGATTAACTGATTCTTGAGGTGCTCTATCAAGAGACTTCTGGTTTTGTGAAATGATCATTTTCTTATTCTTGAAGTCAGTTGATTTAGAATCTTCTATTTCTTTTCAGCTAAAAGCATCTCAACTAATAAAATCTACAATTTTTTAACTTACCCCAGACCACAAAAGACCATGATCATTTAGAGGGAAGTGGGTGGGGAGAAAAGAACCATGGTAGCCATACCTGTTATTGTTAATCAGAAGACCATCCTGTAGGATGGTGTTCTGGTCTGCTAATGCTGCCGTTATGCAAAATACCAGAAATGGATTGGCTTTTATAAAGGGGATTTATTAGGTTACAAAGTTACAGTTCTATAGCCATAGAAATGTCCAGACTAAGGCATCAAGAAAAGGATGCCTTCACTGAAGAACGACCGATGGTGTCTAGAACACTTCTGTCAGCTGGGAAGGCACATGGCTGGTATCTGCTAGTCCTTTGCCCCTGGGTTGTGTTTCAAAATGGCTTTCTCCAAAATGTCTCTGAGCTTCTGAATTGCTCCTCTCTCTCAGCTCCTGTACATCCAAGCATCTGGGGGTCCTCTCTTAGCTCCTCTCTCTCAGCTCCTGTACATCCAAACATCTGGGGATCCTCTCTTAGCTTCTCTCTCTCAGCTCCTGTGCACTCTTGCTTCTTCTCCTACGGCATTTCTCTCTAGGAATCTGGGGGTCCTCTCTTAGCTTGTCCAGAGCAAACTCTGGGCTAGCATCTCCAAACATCTCAAACAGCCAGGAACCACTCAAGACCCACCCTGAATGGGTGGGACCCACACATCCATGGACATAACCCAATTCAAAGATCTCATCCACAATTGAATGAGTCACATCTCCATGGAAACACTCAATCAAAATGTTCCACCCAGCAAGATTGGGTTAAAAGATTATGGCTCTTCTGGGGTCGATAACAGTTTCAAACCAGCACAGATGGTAATAAACTGTGGCTCCTGTCTGAAAAGAAGCATGTGACAACTCTCATCTCCTTCCCCTTTCTAATCCTCCTCTTTCCTATCTGCAAAATGAGAGTCTAGATGAGGCTCTCAGAGAAATGCCTACAAAGGCCTAGCATAGCAAATGTACTTTAATCTTTCCTATCTCCTCTGGAAAATGGTGTGAACCATTGAGGGAGACTCTTGGAAAAGACCCTTCTTGATTAAAGACGGCATGTGGATTATGAAGTTAGAAGACTATGAAGGAAAGAACTCTCATAACTTTAACACCTGAAATTTTCAGGTAGTCTTCTATGTTTAAATCTAATACTACTAACGGAGATCATTCACACGTCATTAGTTATGGCTGAAGAAGACTAATTAGCAACCAATAGCCAGGAAAATGTTTATCAGTGTATTATCTTCAAATAAGAAAGAGGTAATTTTGGTATAGACAAATGATTGGCATTAGTCAGAAAAGACTATTTTGGATTAAAAAGATACCACTAAATTAAAACCTTTGAAGACCAGCTATTATTAGCAATTAAGAATGTGGGAGGTAACTGTCTAAATCAAGCTAATGAACAAACCTTTTGTTCTTATTAAGAGTCACCTTCAGTGAAGCCTTGTGGCTAATAATATCTTCTACTTGGATTATGCTTTCTATTTTTGAAGAACAACCACCTGAAGATGGGCCAAGAATGTGTTATCATCTTCACTTTCTATCTGAAGAAATGAGCCTCAGGAAGATTTCCCAAGGTCAAAGAATAGGGGCCAGAATTTAGAGCTCATGATCTTATCTTTGCGCTACTTGCCCTTAAGCTTTGCCCTCAGAGTACAAATTCTGATATATAAAATCCAGCCCCCATATGAATTTGCAGCCTCATTCCTCACCCTTTAACCACTTGCACTTTATAATCTAGTCAGTTTCAACTAAATGCTTCCAAGGCTGTTGCATTGATTTGTTTCTTCCTCTTTTACACACTATTTTTTCTGTGTCTGGAATGTTCTCTTTCCTTTTTTGCCAAATTATCATCTATGTAGGGTTCTGGTTTGGGCTTTGTGAATGTTCCATAAAATCTCATATTTCCTCCACTTAGCACTTAGCACTTTATATTGTAATTGTATTAATTTGTAATGTAGGTTGAGTCTTAAAAACGAGAGATAATACCCTAATCATCTTTGGATCCCTTTCACTACATGTTAAATGCAAACAATGAAAGGATAATTCATTCCATGCTGCCCATTCATCAACCAAAGTCAATGTTTCTTTCTTGAATCTGTCCTTTCACCGTAGCCATAGATGCCCTTTCTTGATGAAGAATATCTGTCCTGCATAGTCTCTCTGCCCTAATATCATTCACTGTATAAAAACAGAAAAAAAAAAAAAAAAAAAAAAAACTATTCAAGTAAAGCATCCATCTATTAAATACAATTAGCACTTTCATGCTATTTACTTTCCATTAAAATAAAAGTGGATCCTGTTTTTCTTAGGGCAAATTCCTGGAAACCAGAGTTGTGAAAAGTAATGTTTTTCAATGCAGCAACAGTGATTCATCTTGGAAATTAAGGTTTCTGATGAGAAAGAGCCTCACTAAAGCACCAGAGCCAACAGTCCCCTTGCAAAGCCCCATACATTAAGATTAGCAATGACTTCTGTTTGCTTTGTTAACCCAAGTTCCAAAACAGAGAGACAGAGATTGTCTCTGGATGCAAGACTTCCCTCAACCCTAATGCTGAGAGACATATAATGCAAAACCTGATTTTACTTACAGGAGCCACTTCTCCAGAAGATTAGCATATTTGTTGTCACAAACCCAGAGGCCCTTTTGTCATTTTTCCAAATGCTGTCTATATATTTTAAAGTGAAAAGCTTAGTTCTGCTTAAGTCAAGGAAGAAGGAATGTGCTTCTGAACTCAAGTCACAGACAATCTCCAGAGAAGATTGTGACCATTCTTTCATTCAGAGAATATTAATTGAGTGCCTGCTATGCACCAGATATTAGGTGAGGCACTGGGATTGCCAAAAGTTAAAGACAGAATCTCAGCCCTTAAAGAGGTAGTGAAGAGACTTACATGGAAACAAGTAATTATAACACAGAAGAATAATTGTAATTAAGGAGAAACACAAGCAGATTATTTGGTGAGAACATAACTGTCTGCCTAGTGGAGTCTAAAACCTTCTACCAAGAAAGTTTGCATGAGATTTAACGTAAGAATAGAAGCTTTCAAGAAGAACCATTATGTGGGCAGAGGGAACATTGGGCTTAGTGGCCCAGTGGCAGTAGGAGAACCATACCCATATCTTGATAAAAGTTCTCCTCAATTCAACTACATGAACCATTTTTGCAGTGACCCCAGTTATCTTCCCTTTTTGTATCACAGCACTGGGATGAGTAACTGCATTTTTTATTGAATTAATCAGTTCTTTAGATACCATTTAAACTCAATCTTCTTCCCCTACCTTTCTGGTATAGGCCCATGAAGAAACCTTGCATATGTTGCTTCAATATTAGAAGACACTTTTAGCTCTCTGGCAGCTATGAAATGAGTTTTTATCATCATTATAGTTAATAATAATTGCAAATAAAATCCTCTGCTTTTATGTCATAAAAATTGATTCTTGCCATATACCTCTCTATGAAAATGTCATACCCTTAAAAATTGCTACTAGAACAAATTATACTTCAAAGCACTTATATAGCATTTTTGTTTGGGGAGGTAATTTAGGTTTATTGCCCTCCTGTTATCGGGAAGAAAAGACTTAACAGGGTTAATTGCTTTCCCCAATGCCATATACACATTGTGGTACCAACAGTGTGAGAATTTAAGTTAAGGGTACACCTCCAAAGGAAAAGGCCAAAAGGCCATCCAATCTGCCTTATACTCCATTTTCTGGCAATAGAGTAACATATGTGTGTTTGATTTTTCTTCCCATTGATAACTTTAAAAAAAAAAAACAAAAATCACAGTTCTGTGAAGGATTTCAAAGCAATAACCTTTTTCAGAAGGTAAACTTTCTTTATTTCCGGTCTCATCACCCAGCTTAAATCCAGTTCTGCATATGTAACATCATACTGGGTTTGTCTGTGGGAGGTCAAGTTTGTTACTGATGATTAATTTTGTTCAGTTATGGTGTATTGCTGCCAATTATGTCCTGCCAAACTATGATATATCCAAGGGCAAAGAACGTAAGTGAAGAAAAGGAGAAAGGTTACAGTGAGATTCCTATCTACCACTGTTTCACCCCGTTCTTAATAAAGCTGGCAAGAAAGGAGATACCGTCCCGGCACACTTTCTGCTTTGTGTAACTGTATTAATCTCGCTAGTTACCAAATGGTATTGATTATCCGATGGCTCCAAATCAAGATCAGAGAAAAAAACAACACAAAACATGGAATGCCATCCAAAATGCCAATACACTTATTTGAGAACTTTGCTATAAATTTGAAACATAAAGCATCACTTCCAACCTAGTTACCTATTGAGCAAGATCTTAGAATTTTAATTTAGTTCATCCGAGAGCTGTTAGACCTTAGCTGCCATTTAAAATCAACAAATTTATATATTCAGTGTCCACTGTGTGGTAGGCTTTGTATCAAGTAAATCCTATGAGGAATAAAAGAGATGGACCTAATGAGATCCACCTAATGAGATCCTGGTTCTCACAGATTTTATGTTTTTAATGACCCTATATGACATTCTAAAGTTGTTCAGACTCCATCTGCCATCCTCAAACACAAACAGGCAACTCTTACAGGCATTCCATAGCACACGTCTTATTTTGTAGTCAGTGGTTCTGAAACTTTAGTGTGCATTAGAATCACCTGGAGGGCTTGTTAATACAGACTTCTGAGCGCCATCCCAGATTTCTGCTTCAGTACGTCTGGGGTGGGCCCCATAATATGCATTTCTAACAAGTTTCCAGGTGCTCATGCTGCTGTTTTAGGGACCTAACTTTGAGAACCACTGCTTTTGCTTATTAATTCTATGCTTCGTTTGTGGAACCATAATATCATTTCAATGACAATCAGTGATTTGTCAACAAATTTATCCTCAAGAATGTCTTCACTAACTGACCAAAACATGAGCTTCTAGAAATTATTAAAACTATATTTTTCCAAAAAGCAAATGAAGTAATATTAAATATTCTCGAAAACATTTCAAATTTACCTTGAAAATAAATTATATGAGAACACACCTTCAAAGCAAAAGTTGAAATGCAAATACTAAATGGGTCAAATAAAAAAATAACCCAGATTTTTAGGCAAAAAAGCACATAAAATGCAAAACTGGCCACTTACTAAGATATTGTCAATCGTTGTTAAAAGGAAAAAGAACTTTAATACTCCCTTTAAAAACAGTTGAATTTCTAGTCATTTGAAATAAAATTGTCCCATAATCTTTTAAAGTTTAAATGTTTGACCCTAAACGCACATTGTAAATGACTATTAACTTGTCATCAACACAATGACTAACTTGTGAACTTATTCGTGTTTATCCCAGGCTGTGACTTTGCCTTAAGCACGTGAGGAATAATTAAAAAGATGTCAACCATTTGTAAGAGAGAGAAAAATATTCTCACATGCACAAAATCCTTCATTACCAATTTTCTGTAAGTCTTCTCTTTCGGCTTCCTCAAACATCACCACTTAGGAAAATGGCCTAGTCTCTTAATGCTGACGAAAATCTGTTCTTTACCAAATGGAACAGTACAATTCACTGAATACCAATGATAACTCTTTCTTTAGTGTGTCTGAGTCTGTGTTAAGATCATAATTTAATAAATTTTCTTTCTTTCCTTATGATTAAAGTCCTTCGGATTAGGACCAGAAAAAGACTCTAAGACAAGGAGCAATACAGAAGTAAGTTACACTCTTTGCACTTAGAATTCCATATACTAGTGAAATTCAGGGGATCTTACATTTTGCATATTGTGATGACAAAGACATGGATTTTTGCCCTTAAATTCTCTTTGCATTTAAAAAATATTTTTGCATATGCAATTTGGATATTTATTTATGAAATACTCTTCCAGACTAAATTGCAACAGCAGCTCAAGTACCATGTGAAGTACCATGCAGATGTGGTGCCCATCCCTCAGACCAGAGGTGTGAAATTAACAACCAGTGAGATGCTGATTATGGCAATTCCATGCCATTCTCACCAGTCCAACTCATCACAACGTCATACTCCAAAATACCAATTTGTTGAAAACAGAAATCATTTCTTACCCACCACTCACCGGAGGTCACAGATTTAGCAAGAATACCTGTGACAAGATAAAATATTCATTCTCTTTTACCCTCTTAGTTTATCCTGTTTCCTATACCACAGAATGGAGCTATGGGTTAGACATAATAAGGAAGAAAAGTCTTATAGTATAAATACTCACCAATATTACAACATAAAAAGCAGCCAACATTATCATGAAAAGGGCTAGTCTGCTCATAGATGTTCTACTCTAAGACAATGAAAATAATAATGACTATTCATGTGGGCCTTGTAATAACTTGTAGCTATTGTAGCAGGATTATGTAGAAAGAAACTGGAACTTTTAGACCTTCAGCTCCTTTTCTGTATGGAACTTGGAACATGGGTGTGCAGGTGGTGGCAGAATAAACCCAGCAGGTCTTGAAAAGGGAAAGAGAAGGAAGGAGACTGTAAGAAATGGAAGAATTGGAAATAAAGTGGGTCATTTATGAACTAAATGGTGACTAGCTTGGAAAATAAAGAAATACTGCATATGACATTTTGGAGTTTCCATAACAAAATATAAGATATATGATTCCTGATCAGTTCAACCCCAAACAATTCACTCACAACTTCTAACTTGAAAAGTGATGAAGGATTTTTTTCTGCTATCCTTAGGCACACATATATTATATTAAAGACATTAAAATGTGAAAGAAATAAAAGTCTCTGCATATTTTAGGAGCAAAGTTCTAATTTTGCAATTACACACACGCGCATGCACGCAAAAATCCACCAAGAAATAAAGAACAAACCAAGTCCAGAGATTTGGCTGGAAGGTCTAATTTACTTTGAGAGTAGCCAGGATAAGTCAGGACTGTGAAGAATAAAAACAACTTTATTGCCCAAGGTGAAAGAAATACTTCAGAAATCAAGTTTATAATAATTCCAACATTAGATCTGTGTTTAGTATTCCCAGTTAGTCCCTAAAACTTTCCATTACAGATCTTAGAATGAAAGATTCTTTTTTAATACTGCTGCTACCTTGGCAGTAAGAATTATAATGATTTCCTGAAAGGCTTTACCACTTTAAAAGCTCTGAAATGGGAGAGAGTTTTATGAGTACATTGCATTCAACATTCCTTCCAAAGTGATCTGAGAACATGCCTGGCACCTTCTTTTGACTTCCTCTACTGTGTTCACTCTTATCAGCTTTGATTATAGAAACATACCTGCCCAAATATATCAGGAAAAAATGTATTAGGACGTTTGAGCTGGATAGTGGCCAAAATGAAAAAAAAATTAAAATGTGCAGCCACCTGAATAAGGTATAATGTTGACCATCTTACTCACATTACCCTTCCTGTTCCCTCATTCTCCAACTCTGCCACCAACATGACCATAAATAGCCTTCATTAGTAACAATTTCTGAATTTGACCCACTGCAGATTTCATCACTTTGTAAACTTTAAGTAGGAGCTGAAGGTAGAAACACCTGTTCTTTCTCCATCTACACATATTTTGGCCTTTAAAGTTATTTTTTAGTCTACACAATTCATTTGGGCTCATTACTATTGCATTCTTTTTAGTAGTAAACTGTTGGGGGAGAAGGCCAGCATTTACTGCACTAACAATGGGGGGAAATTCCCTAGAGATTTACTAAATTGAGCGGAGGGGGGGGTTCCCTAGAGATTTTAGAATTTCTGAAATGGAGCAATTTACAAGTATTAAGTGTCTGAATATTTCCAGAGTCCTCACCCTCCCCATGGGTCATTTATAATTATCTTCAGGCTAACCAGATTCCATGAGAGGATTTCATTTAAAATATTCAGATATAATAACTTAAAGAGTCAGAGAAAATTAAATCAAAATACCCAAGCTTTAAGCAAAATAAGATTCCAAAAGTTTCCAAGAGTCTTGAATTTCAATAACTCATAGCTTCCCCAAAACCTCTCATCCTGGAGGTTTTCCTTAGACTGTTACTGCATTTTGTTCATAGGCTAATGCATTATCTAAATATAGATAGCCCTTTTAGTTTAAATTCCAAAAGCCATAAATGTTTTATAATTGAGCACATAATTTGCAGTAAGATATCTTTTCCACTCATCCCTTTTTAGTACTGCAAACTGGAAAATACTCAAGAAATCACTCCCGTAATAGTTCAATGCCTGCAACTGTGTATACTTTATGAACATCACAAGCTTCTTTTGCTCCCAAGAGCAATATCAAAGGGACACAAAATAACTTAACCTGTACAATTAACCAAGTCACCCACAGCTTTGATTCAAGATTCCTTCATTAAGTCATTAATATAATACATTGCTAAGTGGTGGGTTGTCCAATTTTTATGATGCCTTTCATTTCAATTCAACAGCTGCAGTTAAAATGAAAAACCAGCATCTGCAAGATCAGCAAGATGATGCAAAATCCTTAAACTAGAAATATTTTTCTGCCCCCACAGTTTGTTTGAGGGCAGTCAATGCCAGATCACCAGTAAGGGAAGTGATTTTAAGCCCCAGACAGTAGCATTCATTTGTGCCTATCCAACAAAGAAAAGGGCAAATAAAATATTTCATTTTTGTGGTCCCAAACACACAGAGAGCCACTGGTCATTTTATCATTCTCTAGACATGCTCAGAGACAGACAGCCAGTTTGCAATTCTACACCACTTTTAGCTATAACACATATTTCCCACTGTAGTTTATAGATCACAATGTGGTATATTCTGTATTTACCATTCTGGCATTGTCAGGTAGTGATAAGCTTATATAATTGAAGTAGATGGAAATCTGACATGCAGAGAAAAACTTATATCCTAAAGCTCAGTGTTTTATTTCTAAAGTTGGACACACTACAGAAAATCCTATGCTGAAAAAGATTCTTTTTTTGCCTTTAGAGATGGTGTAAATTATCTGAATTGGGTTCTACATTATTGTATTTAAAAGTAGCTTCAGTTAACTCCATCTGTTTACATATGATGGGAACCTAATTGTGCATCATTTACTATATCCTACAGACCCCATTACTTAACTATGAATAACTGGAGGAAAATGTTCAGTTTATGGTCTATTTACCACTGAAAGGCTCTTACAAAGGGCAGGTAAGTTCACAAGAAAGAGACATTGCTGAAAAATGATATTCCTTTTGTAATTACAGTCTATGCAGTATTATCAAAGGCCTGGGTTGTAAATCAAAAAGTTATGTAAAAATAATAATAATAATAATAATAATAATAATAATAATAAAGTTATATAAATTATAAAAAGCCAATTTTCTCTAATATCAGAATCATAGTAAAATATATGCACTTGTATAGGAATGAGAGATTGTTGTAACTAAGGATCAGGTTATCAGGATTTTCCTTAAAAGAGTTTTAAGGAGATTCATCATTTTCCCCCAAGAAGAGAAGTATCCAGACATAATTCAGATAAACATAAAGAAAGAATAATCTTTCACTGGAAGCCTGGTCATTTACAAGTCTTCTTGTAAATAAGAACATCCCAAAAAAGAACAAAGAAAACAACATAAACAGTACTTAAAACTAAAATTCTGAGCTGTTTCCCTTTCCTTTGGCCATATGCTGTCAGAAAGGTCTCAAATTAAAAGCAAGCACCTGAATTAAAGAGGGTTTCCAATGGTCTCACTAGTTTTGAGATATATGGTGGCATACATAAGAACATGTGTTTTCATATCTGTCATCTTTCATATTCTCTCACTAGAGTCACTTTAATATAACTATTGGTTCAACACTCACAATGAGGGCTGTACTGTTCTTTGGAAAGAATAAGAAATCCCAAATCCTTACAAACATGAAATACTTTTACCACATTCCTTGCCAATTTAATATTATTTATTATCAGCAGTTCACAAATGTTTCATCAATTCCATCCAGAAAACTGACACAGATTAGAAGCTCTTGTAAAAGCCACTAAACTTTCTTCCTGAATTATATCACTGATAGATTCTCAGTCAAAAAAGCCAAATTCATCAGAATAAAATAATTGTTCAGTGGAAACTTCTGTCTCCAGTTTACATACACATGCAAGTGGAACCAAACACTTTAATCCAATCCAACCTTCAATTCAAACACACACCAACTAGGTATCTCCACTGAAAGTGCCCTGACCAATTACCATGTGTTAGGTAGATAAATCAAGATACAATTGCAGAAGAAGAGGGGAAAGATAAAACCTGGATCCTACCTTGAGTGTTTTTGAGGGCTGACACTTGATGTGATGGGAAACACTGGCAGTTTGGTTCATGTTTCAGGACCCTGGACAGTACACGATCCCAGGCAGTGTTCCAGATGAGCCAGAAATCAAGACTTGACTGACGGACTTCAGCGGGGGCTGCTGTTGCTGCTGTTGCTGTTGCTGCTGCTGCTGCTGCTGCTGCTTCCTCACTCCGGAGGCAGAAACACTGTCAGATTGGAGGGATATGTGTCTCAGCCCTAAATAAAACATTCATTTGGTTCATCATTCTCAAAGCTCTTGGCAATACGGAATAGCAAGCCATAGGCTGTTTCAATTCACTTGCATTGTACCTTTTCAGTACTGGGATGTGACAGCTCCACAGTGCAGCCAATGATCTTGGCTCTCATTCTTTGAAAGGGACAAATACCAGAAAACACACAGAAATCAATTGCAGTCCCACAGTTAAAGGGATACTCTCAACTACCCTGGTTCTACCCAGTTTATACTTTCTTCAGTGCAAAAGAATGTTTCACAAACACATATATATCCCTTCCCACCCACCCCCACCCCTTTCTGGATATTTTACCATAATTCACTCTGCATTCTGCAATTAAATTTTATTCCTTCCTGGATAGTGTTTGCAATCAAAACACCAGTAAATGCTGGAAAAGGACCTGTTGGTGGTTTAACGATTGCAGGTTTGTTTGCATCTTCATAGTAAAGGACTGACATGCCCTATGGATAGTCAAGAAAATTTGCAATAGCAGCCAGTTTAGAGACTGACCTTTCTGTACAGTGGGAGAAAGTTTAAAGTATATGAAAAGGTTTCAAATACAAATACTACTTGTTGCACATTGCACAAAAAGAAAAAAAGGTTTCATTTTCCTTTCTTTAAAAAAAAATTAACCATATTTTCCCTTAAGGAGACATGTTTTGATTGCTGGAGACAAACTAATAGCAACCACATATCAGTACAACTTCCCAAATAGCCATATCTTGGCCCCAAATGGCACTGTAGGTAAAACTGCATCATAAATACCTTATAAACAAAATTCCTCAAGGTCATCAGTCCCCATTATCATATCAGTACCCACTACAATGAATATATCCTAGTTGAAGATGAGAGATCCAGCAGGTTGGACTAAATGGAGAACGTTATTTTACAATCCTAATCATAAAACATTGGATGTGGCCTAGGCTGAGCGTGTATGTCTCGAGTATTTTTGAAGACCAATACATTTTACTCAGCAAAAATATTTCCTGCTGGTGAAATGCCAAGTTTTACAAGGTTAAACTTCACTATGCTTTCAGGAAGCTGTATGGGTGCCAAAAATATTACAGATAAACTTTATTCTGAGAAAGAATAAACTAATAAGTTTAAGATGAAGTACTCAAATTTCAACTTTTTTAATGCTTCAAGTTCTGAAACAGAAAAGAGATTTAAACATTCTGGCAAAGTCATCTCTGAATGTGTGAGAATGACTAGGTTTCAGAGGATGATATTTGGAGCAATATAGTGGAGGGTAAAGATTAGACCATAGCAAGATGAGACAGTCTGAAGCAAGAAGGGTTGATGGAAGAAATACTGGGGTAATCAGAAGATCATGGGCAAGGAGATGGAGCTGATAAGGCAAAATGTCACACCCACCAATCTGGGGCTGCAGTACCCAAAGTATCCCACTGAGTACAACCAGAGGCAGTCTTCAGACCAACAAATGTCCTTGAGATTCAAAGTTTAAAATTTGAAATCACAAATGTAGCTGACATCTCTGCTCACATGTTTCTACTGGACAGCATTGATTTAAATAATCCATGAATCAAATGAAATAAGCTTCAGTGGCAGAGAGATTCCAAAAGGAGACGAGAGGTCACTCTGGTGGGCACTCTTACGCACAATATAGACAACCCTTTTTAGGTTCTAATGAATTGGGATAGCTGGTGGTAGATACCTGAAACTATCAAACTACAACCCAGAACCCATGAATCTTGAAGACAATTGTATAAAAATGTAGCTTATGAGGGGTAACAATGGGATTGGGAAAGCCATAAGGATCACACTCCCCTTTGTCTAGTTTATGGATGGATGAGTAGAAAAATAGGGGAAGGAAACAAACAAACAAACAAACAGACAAAAGCACCCAGTGTTCTTTTTCACTTTAATTGCTCTTTTTCACTTTAATTATTATTCTTGTTATTTTTGTGTGTGTGGTAACGAAGGTGTCAGGGATTGATTTTGGTGATGAATGTACAACTATGTAATGGTACTGTGAACAATCGAATGTACGATTTGTTTTGTAAAAAAAAAATCCATGAATCAAACATTTTATATTAAAATTTTTTGAAAATTTTGTATTAGACATTAATGAAAAAACCATATCAAATTTGTGGAATGCGGTTAATCAGTAAGTAGAGAGAAATTTCATATTTAAATGTATATCAGAAATGGAGAAGGGCAGAAAATAAATAATTGGTGAGCTAAATATCCATTTCTATGAGTTAGAAAAAGAGTGGCAAAATAATGCCAAATATAATACAGGGAAGGAAACAAAAAAGAAAATAAAAGAAATTAATGAAGTGAAAACAGGCTAATGAACATTTCAACATGTAGTTATCAACTGAAAAATCTCTGAAGAACCAAACATTCTACAGCTGGATTCGCTTCTGGTCCTTTTTTCCTAGATAATACTTTCTATTAGATATCCGAGGATTCTCCAAACTAAATTATCTGGGTAATACAGGGGGAACAATGGGATATAAGAGTTCCTCAAATGCATCAAAGAACTACAGAGGATGGAGGGACCCATTAATACTCTAAGGAACCTTAATTGGGCCCAATAAAAGAGCCAACATGTACATGCCTACCACAAGGTGTTGCTGTATTACAACCACTGTAGTCATACGAGATTTCACCCCTTTTCCACAATTCTTCAAAACTGTGTTCCAGGCACACCTGGATAGCAGTTAGAATGCAAGAGACACAATGGCACCACCACTTACATATAAGTAGCCGGAATTTGCTTAAAATCCTCTCCAAATATTCAATTTTGAAAGAAAATGGAGAAAATGCACATTAATAGAAAGAATGCCAGTATAGACCATAAGGTCCCTTTTCATGTCCCACAGTTTGTCATTATATCAAACTCTTGAGTCCTAAAGAAACATATCAATTTAAGAGGAAATTATATGACCCAAGGCCCATTTGGGGTATTGTTTTCCCTTTCTGATACATTAGCATTTCAAGAATCAAAGAAATTAAAACAATAATAAATTTTAAATATTTCTATTAAGTATAGATTCACATAAGTTTGTAAAATCTGCTGTGTTTTTATACATTCAATTGTAATGTATAACCAGAAGAAGATAGAGAACAGAAAAAATAGGAAAATGCTAGAAAATTATAAATACTGCTTAATAAGGATATAATTAATATAAATTTTTTCTAATTGAGATATATTGGGTTCAATATGTTTAGTATGAAAGCAATCACAAAATTCCATGACAATTTTTCATATGGTAGGATTTTTTCAAATGCTTAAATCTATTCTGGAAACACTATACAGGGATTCATAATGAACTAGACACTTGATGCAATTTAATCCAAAGGACCAATGTCATATTTAATCAACAGTAATGATAATCATATAAAAACTTTTGTTGTCAGCCCCTTCAGTTTGTGGAAAATTAAGAGTAAGTCCCTCTCACCCTCCTGTCTAAAATGGGAAGGAAGATGTTTACTAATTTTAGAAAACATGATCTCTGGTGTTCCTTGAATGGCTATTATTTGATCTTTAAAAAAGCAAGCTAGAATTGGTCTAATAAAAATACTCAGTGGATGAAAAAATGCCACATTGTCAGAAAGATTCTACTACCTGCTCTCCGTTTGTGTTAGACCATGCCTATTCTTGCCCTAATCAGCTCTTCACAATGATGACCATCTTACAAGCTTAGGCAAACCCAGGGCCTTAGCCAATAAAAATCATATCTGGAAGGATACTATGCTGTTGCTCTCATATGCGGAGTCCCGTGTAGAAAATCCAAATCTCTACATGACTACAGAGAGACCACCTCCCCATCTTGAAGCCCACTATGTGAGTCCAGACCTTGGACTTGTCTCCTGAGTCATTTGCACCTTCCTAGAATTGGAATCTAGTTTCACACTGTCAGGTGCATTGACTCAGGTCTTATGATCCTCACCTCATGCCTGACTATTGCTTCTTTCTCCTTCTGATATCTGCTTAGCTTTAGATTGTTCCCTGAATTCACCCAAGTGGATGTCATTGCCCAATTCTAGCCTTAATTGTCTCCAAGAATTGATCTTTTCTGGACACTTCTTGGTCAGTCAGTACAGGCAATGCAATAATAAATAGCCTCAAAATCTCAGTGGCTTAAAATAATGAAGATTTATTTCTCATTATGCTATATGTCCCTAATAGGTTGGCAAGGGGCTCTATCCTACTTAGGGAAACTAGGTTAATGGAGGCCCCATTTTGACACAAGATTCCTTGATCAACATGGCACAGGAAAGGAAACATGGCACATCATGCTCTCTTATATGTTTCTGCCTAGCAATGACACACATCACTTTTACTTATATCCCAGTGACCAAATCCAGTTTCATGGCCACATCCAAGTTTAAGTAATAAGGAAGTACTTTAACCATGCACCCAAAGAGGAGGGGAATTGGAATAGCAGTAAATAGCCCTAATGATGACCACACTCTTACCAGCAGCTCTTTCCACCCTGCAGGGCCATAGGCTTAATTCTGCTGTCCAGCCTCAAGATGCCAGAAGGCTCACGTTTGAGGCCCTACTGCCTATGACAAGTTCGCTTGGAAGAGATTGCAGATAGATACAAGACAGAACTTCCTTAGCCTAAATGTTTTGTTATCAATAGGGCTTTCAAAATATCCTTTTCTGGGTTCTTTCAGGAATAGAACACAGACCTATAATAATCCTTTTGTGAAAGGAAGTATCAGAGTTAAAACTCAAGTATGTGGGCGTTTCATGTGCTGGTACATAAAGCTCTGTAAAGGGCAGAAATCCTGGTAGGTGGGAGAACAGGCAGGTCTGACTATATCCAGAATATAAACTCTTAACCTGTGTTTTAGTTTCCTAGCTACTAAAACAAATACCATACAATGGATTGGCTTAACAACAGGAATTTATTGGCTTACGGTTTCAAAGGCCAGAAGGCTTGCTTCCTCTCGCGGTCAGTATCTTCTGGCTGGCTAGCAATCTTTGGGGTTCCTTGGTTTTTCTGTCATATAGCACTGCACATGGCGGCATCTTTTTCCTTTCTCTTCTGGGTTCCATTGACTCTCAGCTTTTGGCTGCTCCCTGGCTTCTCTTTCTGTGTTCAATTTCCTTTGTTTATAAGGACTGCAGTCATATTGGAGTAAGGCCCACCCTCATTCAGTTTGGGTACACTTTAACTAGTCACGTCTTCAAAGATCATATTTACAAATGGATTCATACCCACAGGACCAGGGATAGGGATCAGAACATGGGGAAAGGGGTCAATCTGCAACAAATACCAGTGCTACATATATAAAAGACAGATTATTTTATCCTAAGTATCATAATTTCACTAATACAAAAAAAGTGGAACTCACATTTTTCATTCTTTCAATAGCAATCATTTCAAGCACTGCCTGAAAGAGCCCAAACATAGTACTATGAACTCTCAAATAGTAATAAATTCATTTTTATCTTAGATGGTCAACTGTTGTGCAATTCACTGTATCCAATCCATCTCTCTTGAATCATGCCCTATAACAGTCAAACTAAACAGTATGTTGACAGAATCATGAAGGTGGTGATTTAGAAAACCATGGAGATATGTCAATCTCCTTTTGGAAGAACTTACTCCAAATTTTCAATTTATCTTCCAATTTAAATAAAGAAGTGGTTCACTATTCTCTCACACACATGAGGTGTTGCCTAAAGCCACACAGATGTGAGCAGGGATTAGAATTAATAAGTGAAGTTATTGTCTAGACTTTCCCAGTCAGGTACTCAGTCTGACTCCCCATTCCAAATCCAAATAAAAATTTGCACACCATCCATTAATAAGTGTGAACTGCCCCTTTTTGTATCTCTATTTAGTGAATTTGGCTTCCTAATCTCTCCCTGAATTTTTTTATGCCTCATCCATTGTTTCATGTCTAGGTCATGACAACAAACTCCCCAGGCTGGACATGTGGTTGTGCACTGAATTCCCTTCCTGACTATTATTTGATCCCACCATGATGTCTGCTAAGTACACTGGGTAAATTATTCTATGTGATGCAAGTGCATCTCAGGGTGCCTGCCTGCCCGACATTCCTGACAGGTTCAACTCCCCTCTCCTCAACAGCTAGAACAAAATACAAACATCTCGGAACTTATTTCTTGCCAAAAATGGAGTTCTCCACTAATGGAAAGCCACAACATTATCTCTGCTAATGTCATTTAGTCTGATGCTTTCATTTTTAATGGTGACATTTATATTCTGTAGAATAATTCTCTTTGCAAAACTGGCAGCTAAAAATGTGATCCAAACCCTAAATTTATAGAACACTAAAATAGATGGTCATGATTCCCTCATGAGGAATTTTTGGAGCCCCCTTCACCTCCAGTTCTTCTGATACAAATAATTCAGCAAACAGGGCCCACCAAAGTGCCTTAGAAATATCCAGTTCTATGTACAGATGCCTCCATAACCACACAGAAATAAAAACTGGAGGTAACTCTTCATGTAAACATAAAAATCTCTACTCTGCAACCACTGACAAATATCTTCAATAAATTCTCTTTATGTTTGGAGAGTTATAAATCATCATGAAGACAGAAATGCACACATAAAATCCACTTCACTGTAGTTCCCTGGACACCCAGGAACAGACTATTTCATCCAGTTCAGCTATTAGTGACAGTGGTCCCCCAAGCAACCAAATAACTATTCTAAAATTCCAGAATCTTACTAATAGGAAATTTGACTATAGCTCCCTGGTTGCCCATTCCTCCTGTTCTCATTCTTTCCTGATCTGAGGGCTGTACCAACATTTATGGCCTGTGAGAAGTTCACATTTAAAGCAGGTAATTGATGAGCTTAGTAAAACAATCATTATTATTTATCAGGGAGCTTTGGCAGATATCCAGACCTATATAGCCCACTGTACACCCCACATCTTCCAATTAGCAGAGTACAGGACCAGTGTTTTCCAGGACCCAGTAACCACCCATTCATATAGCAAACAGTTTTCAGCTGTAGTTGCATTACTTCACAGAGATAGTGCCCAACTCAGGGGACCAGTTTCTACCTTTGCAGCCACAAAGACATACCATAGCTGGCATGGTTTGTAATTTCAGCATTTTGTACATCATATAAGAGAAAAAAGAGCTTGTTTGGGAATTTTGTTTTATCTCAATAGGATTATGGCCACAAGACAAGTCTTCTGGAATAAAAATCTAAAGAAAAGACTTAAAACAATTAAGTATTTACATTCTCTGGGGAGTACAATAAAGGATGACAATTAAAAATATCTCTTCTTCTAACCCAGCCATTACGTCATTTTAGGAGAACCCTAAAGTCAAAGCTAAAGGGTTACTTTTGAACTTTGGCAAAAGGAGTTAAGAGTGTACTCATGTCACTCCCTTCCTGCCATCTCCAATCACTACCCATTCTTCAAAGCTTGTCCAAAATATTATCTTTCCTCAACTTTTTCTTCCTGATTTCCTCAAATAAAGCTGACCTCTGTCTCCTGGAATTTTATTTTTTTCTTTTTGCAATGAAAGAGATTTGATTGAATCAGAGTCACATTAATATATTAGCTCCAATATATAGTTTACAAAACCCCTACTCATTCAGGAAGGGATGTGACACAACTAAATGATCTATGCTAACTTGAGACACTGCATGTTAAAGCTGTCCCCTTCTTTGACAGAGACCACCTCAAGCAGAGACTGCTTCTTCTGCATACTCCAGGATGGATCCAGTCCATACATGGTAGTTAAATTGAAAAGCACACTCTCATGCAGGTAGTGCTGAGAGCACTGTCTTACCATTGCTTCCAGCTACCAGGGGGAACCTTTCAGTTCCCCAGATAAAGCAGACACATGGCAGCATTGTTAGCCCCTGCATTTGTTGATTCAATCGTAAAAATTTCTGTGAAGAATTTGTGGGTTTCTGCAAAGTATTTTGACTGAAGGAAAGCTCTGTTCATTAAAACTATCATTTTAACCTACAGACCATCCAATTTTTGTGTTACTTTCTTAACGTCTAGAAAAATACTTTTCAGCTGTTTTTTAGTCTTCGATAGTTCTGAGGCTGTGAAAATGTCCAAATCAAGGCATTATCAAGACAATACCTTCTTTCGGAAGATAGGCTGATGGTGATCCTTGGCTCCTCTGCCACATGGCAAGGCACAAGGTGACGTCCAATGGGCTCTCCCTTCTCTTCTGGGTTCCCTTGCTTCCAGCATCTGGCTTCAGTGACCTCCTCTCAGCTTCTGTGGCTTTCTCTCTGAGCTTCTGTCCCTCCTCACATTTTATATTTGCCAATTTTATGGATACTAGGCATACTCTGCTTTTAATAAGTTAGTTCCATATTAATTTTATATCTGTTAACCTGCCCATAATTTCTTCAAGGGATAAGATTATGGTTCATGATTCTCCATATATGCATCTTCATATAAAACACATGCTATGTACATATAAGATCAATAATCGCATGGCATATTAGGTAATTAATTAGCGAATTAATTAAAGCAACAGTATATGCATTGTTATTAGCAATAAATAAGTAAAATTTAGCATTGGTGAGAGAAGTTTTGGTGGAATGGTTATTGGGAATCATATTTCAATGAGTGAAAGGGTGAAAAAAAAGCTGAGAAAACAGACACAAGGAACATAAACCACGCTTAAGAAACTTAGCTACTGAAAAGAGAAATGTGGTGCTTGGAAAAGATAATAGCACGATATAAATAAAAGCATTATTACTATTAAATCATGAAGTCTACAGAAACTTCTAAATTTTGCTTTTATCTAAAAATATTACTCTTTCTACCCTCTCTCCCCAACAAATATGTCATATATGAGTCAGCCTGAGAACCAAACAGCAGATGTGTCACCAAGCGTATTAGAAAATTTGAGCAAAATACCTAATGTCTGGAGCGACAGTAACAAAAGAGGCAGCAACTCCAAGGAAGCAGCATGTCATTCTGAATTTTGCAAAAACAATAACTGAGTTCTTCTATAATATGTTCCCAACACAATATAAAAGTATAAAAGGTTTTAGTGTTGAGAGAGCAAGCCAGTGTTCAATATTAATGTTTGTTACTTTTGAGCTCATAAGAGTTAAATGATGATGCATTGATTTAGAATGAAAACATGCTAAAAAGACTTTTTTCCCATTAATGGATTTTGATAAAGGACTGATGAACTCCAATGGTTTCCAGCTCTTAGGATAATAGTTAAAGCATTCATTTGTTGACTGAGAAAACGTTTTAAGTATCTAACTATGTCCTAAGCACTATGGTAGGCACCAGCCACAAAACAGTGAGCAATCACAATCCCTCTCTTCACAGAGCTCACAATCAAGTACTAGGAGAAAAGTTAAAATGATGATGCCAAATAAGGAGTAAACCGCTCTAAAGGTATGTCATCAAAGAAGGCTTCACAGAGGACATGAAGCATGATTTGGGACAAATGTGACAGATTGAAATTAATCAGGTAGAAAAGGAAAAATAAACAGGAAAAAAATGAAAAAATGATGCAGCAATTTTCAGAGTAAATATGAGTGGATGGAGTTAAGATTATTGGTGGCAAGGACAGTCTTTATGAGGAAGAAGCATTCTATTTCCTCTGAGACTGGGAAGAATGAGGCTTGTCTGAGTTTAGATATTGATCTAAGTATCAAGGTGAAAACCTGAAGTACATGAACAGAGATTCTCTGTCCTCCCTTAAGCAGAAGTTAGCACAATCTACTGAGAATGCCTGAGGGAAGAAGTTACGTGAAAAGAAAGTAGTGAAAGATTGAAATAGCTGCTGAGAATACACAGGTGGACCAAAGATAAATGAAGAGGTTTGATAGAGAAATAAGGGTCCACCCGAAAAAGGCTACAACAATAGTAGCAAAGAGTTATTTAAGAACAGGATCAAAGCTAGCTTGATAGAGGACCAGCATCCGGCATGCATGGGTTAAAGGTCACCAAAAGTCAAAGTTCCCATTCTACTGGTCCTGCATGTCCACACTACTCATTTAGTCCCTTAAGGCACTGTAGTCTTCCTTTAAAATATAAGAAAGGGAAAATCCAGGAAAAGAGAGCAAATGAAAATCATGCATCTAATTTTGCTCCCTCCAGAAAAACCATTAGAATAAGGAGATTTTTTATTTAAAGATATAAACCCACAAGAATGCAAAGAACAGGAGAGGATTTAGTTGCAAAAAACTTTGGAAATGCTAAAAAATGAGTATTAGTGATTTAGCAGGCTAGAAACAGCAGGACATTAAGCTGGTAACATGGAAAATTGGGAAACAACCATAACTGCATTACAGAATCATCAAACACTTTAAGAACTGACAGCACCAGGTACCTCTGGAACTGGGAGTAACAGGTAGTTCAGAGGAAGGGAAAAATGAGAATTGGTTTAAAGTTCTTTGAGAAGAAAATGAGATCCCTAGAACTCTCGCCCACTGTATGCATCTGGGTGACCTCCATCCTCCACTCCAACAGAATTCTGGAGGGTTCTCAGCATCAGCTCTGCAGACTGTAAAATAAAGAGTATTGGCATAAGAGAACACCAAACTCACTTGCAAGTCTAGATAACTTATTAAGAATATCGAGATTAAGTAACCAAAAGCAAATGGAAATCCAGAACCATGGTGGGCAAACCTGTACTTTCCAGACAAGAGACTGGAAGAGTCTACTCTGGGGAAACTGTTGATCTAAGAGGAAAAACTCAAAGATACAGATATCAGGGACCCTACCAAATGACCCACCATGATCACCCTGCAAAGAAGTTCAATGTCTGGGAGCTGTATTCATATGCTCAAATGTTTCCATCAATTTTTAAGTTCCTGTTTTAAATCGTGAGCATGAAACCAAGGATTATCAGAAATCTGAGGGTATTCTCTAACTTGAAATATAGAGACAAAATCAAATAGATACAAGTGACTTGGAGGAAATGAGGATTATGGAAGGAGAAGAAAATGTAGAGAAAAAAACAATTATTAAGAATGATAAGAGAGGATATTGCATCCATGAAGCAAGGATGGGATACTTAAATAAAAATTAGAAGAGAATTTTTGAAACTCTTGGAAAGTAAAAAAATGATAGATTTTAAAAATCAATATAACATAAGGTTGAGCCAGACACAAAAGAACAAATATTGTCTGACCTTTCTGATAAAAAATAATTAGAATAAGCAAATTCATAGCATAAGAAACTAGAATACAGGTTACCAGAGGCCAGAGTAGGTGTATAGAATGGGGAATTAATCCTCAAATGATAGAGTTTCTGTTTGGGGTAATGGAAATATTTTGATAACAGATGGTGGTGATGGTAACACAACAATGTGAATGTAATTAACACCACAGAATTATGTATTTGAATGTGGCTAAAAGAGAAAATTTTAGGCTGTATATATGTTACCAGAATAAAATTTTAAAAACATCATAGGACTACACAACACAAACAGTGAACTCTAAACTCTGAGCTACAGTTAATAATATAATTGTAATAATAGAGTTTCATTCATTGTACCAAAGGAACCACACTAATGGAAAGTGTTAATAATAGGGAAAACTCTGTATGTGAGGCTAGGCATATGGGAACTCTGTATTTTCTGCATGTCTTTCCTGTAAACCTACAACTTCTATAATAAAAAAGAAGTAAATGTAACATAAAGTCAAGGAAAATTTCACATAAATAGAACAATTTTTAAAGAAATGAAAAAGATAGGAAAATTAGAGCTCTCATTTGCAGTGGTGTTATATTCTAATAATAGAGCTTCCAGAAAGAAAGGAAACAGAGTAAACAGAGAAGAAGAACTAATCATTCAAATAATTCCTATAGTTTTCCAGGAATGCAAAGATCAGATATTCCAGATTGAAAGGGATAATGAGTGCCTAACACAAAAAATAAAAACATCCCTCTAATGATGTGCATCTCTTTGAAATTTTAAAACACTGTTAACAAAGAAAGATACTAAGATATATAAATAAAGGATGACCAACTAGAGTAGCCATGGATTTCTCAAAAGTAATTCTGAAAATCTGTAGATTCACCAAAACAACATGCTCAAGGAAAATTATTTTCAACAAAGAATTCTATAACTAGTCATACTATCAGTTAAGTAAGAAAACAGGATAAAGGTAACTGCAAGCACTCAAATCCTAAAATGTTTTACTTCCCGCACACTTTTTCAAGAAGTTTTCATATGATTTGCTCATCAAAATATTGTTCTTGATGAAACAATGCAAAAAGCATGGCCAATACTAATCAAAGGACAATTGTTGTGTGATTAAGTTATCTTCTTCTTCATGGAAAACCATTATTATTTGAGGGAACAACTGACAGAAAATCTATAGTTGTTCAGATTTGGGTATTTGGCAGACATTTTCTCTAAAATAAACAAAATGAGACTGTCATTTCAAGAAAAACAACTGACAATATCCATTGCCAATGGAAAAATTCTAGCTTTTAACCCAAAATCAGAATTTGGAAAACTTGTCCCATGAGCTTAACAGCTTCCAATACTTAAACACTTTGCTGAGGAGATTGGTGGTGTTATTAACAATGTGCTTTTTTATAATTATAAAATAAAATCTGTCAATATTTGGAAGAGCTGCGTAAGTCACTGAACTAATATTTTCTAAATAACCAATGCATGATATTATAGATTCTTCTGTACATAAAAATTCATTTAAAGTGCAAGATGGGCCAATTACCTTTTCATAGTAAAGCATTCACTGATATGGTTTCAGATTTCCCATCACACACAATTACCATGGTAGAGTTTTGATGTAATATCAGAGGAAAACATCTGCAATTATTTGAAAAGGCTACTAAAACACTCCTCTCTTTCCCAACTAAAATTCTATGTGAGGTCAATTTTCTTCATACACTGCAGCCAAAGCAACAAATTGCAACAAGTTGATGCAGAAGAAGATATGAGAATCCATCTATTTTCCATTAAGGCAGACATTAAAGAGATTTGCAAAAAAAAAAAAAAAAAAAAAAAAAAAGTAAAACACTTACTCTTCTCATTAATTTTGAATTGGTTTGGAAATTATAGTTACTTTTCATAAAAATATGTTACTTAGGTATACATGTAATGGATACATTACTGTGATTTTTAGATGAATTATAAGTAAATCTATGTATTTTTAATTTCTCAGTTAATTATCAATATGATAAATATCAATAGTAACCTCTATAAACAAAAGCTCTTTGCGTCCTCAATTTTTTTTTTCTCAAGTGTAAGGGGTCCTAAACTAAAAAGTTTGAGAACCAGTCATTTAAGGGAAGGAAGAAAATGTGTTAACTAGTATATTACAATAGCTTTTTTAATACCATGTGCTGTAGAATTGTATAACATACCATGATTAGTCCATCCTTCTCATTTACAGATCAGCAAAATGATACTCAGAGATGTCAGGCTGGTTGCCCAAGGTCATGCCACCAGTTAACAATGAAGCCAGCTAAAGAGTCCACGTCTCTTCTCTCTCATCTCAAGGCTCTTTCTTGCATATCATGTTGGCCTCTGAACCTAAGTTTTCCAACCTGGACATGGTTGTTTATGAATGGAAGCTGTGTGTCAATTTGTGTGTGTGTGTATGTGCGTGTGTGTGTGTGTAGAGTTGTATGACAATCTTTTCCTTCCCACTTTTATAACTCCCTCTCAGAAAACATGTTCTCACAGCCTCTACTAAAGAAAAGGCAGACCCCAGGGGCCCCTTTTTTCTGGTTACCGCTAATAAGACCAGGTTTAGACACCTGAACAACATAAACTTCTCTTTCTGAAATTAGAATTGGAAAACCAGAAAAACCATTCAGTCTCTACTGAAAATTTAAACTGGAAAGAACTGAGTAGATGGGTTTAGGGCCAGTGCAGCCACATCTAGGCTAGAAGCTCATTTAAGCCAAGAAAATGTGAACAGTTGAAGAAAACACAAGAAGATAAGCAGAGAAACACAGGGGAGTGTGCTGGTTCCAAACTCTCCAGTTCCTGGTCACAAGCTTCTGTGATGCACAGCTCCCTTTCTTTCTTTTGGCTTCCACGAGGTTGCCTTTGATTTATTAAAATTTGCTTTATCTAGCTTGAATGCATTTTTATTACTTGCAGCCCAGCCACTATATGTGAGGACAAATGTGCACATTTACATAATTCCTACCCCCATAGTGAGGAAGGATAGCTTTGGGAGTGGGTGGTAAGTGCAGGCAGAACATAAAGGTCTGACATGTGCCTTATGAAGGCAGTGGCTAGAGCAGAGTGCACTGCAGAGAGAACCAATATGCATGCTTTCAGTGATAACCCGAGAGACCAAAGCAGAGGTTGGTAATTTGGAACCAAAAAGTAGTTGGCATTTTCACTGAAAAACTGGATTGAGAAACATTCAGGGTTGGATAACACATTAAAAGGATTTCATAAATAATTGTTAAATTAAGGAATAAAAGCATAGCCTAGGTGGTGCCAACATTGGCTAAATATTAAAATCATCTGGAAAGTCACTTACTCAAAGCTCTTTATTCAATTGGTCTATGATGGGGCCCAGATAGAGGTAATTTTTTTGCAAGTACCCCCCAGGTAATGTTAATGTAAGAATGTGAGATTGATACCCAATGTGAAATATATTCCATGGCAGTTGTTGATAAAATTGCTGTTCTCACATATTCATCCTTCTTTATTTGGATGATGAACTAATTTTAGGAAGGGAAACCCAAAGAAGAGCGGCGTGCTCCCCACTCATGCTTTTAAAAAAGGCTTTGAAGCTTTGGAGGACAGTAATTTCACCCAGGGTGGTAAAAATACAAGTGGACCCCAGAGGAGAATCTCTCTCTATGAAAACAGTTTCCAGCTTCCTAGTTATAAATTTACAGATGGAAAGTAAAAATGGTATTTATACTAAAGAGAAAAGGAGAGGTTTTCCTGGATAAATTCTAGAATATTCTCCAGAAGAGGTTAAAAAGACTGGAGCAGGAGACTAGCAAAGAAAAGAAAGGGTGTCAAATCAATGGAAATCCAAAAATAAAAACACTGTAAGGAATGGAAGAGGAAACAGCTATGCTAGTGACTCGAATGGCATAGGGTAAGAAAGAATTTCAACTACGATACTGCTAAAATGTCAGTAACAATATAACCCCACTGGATGCTGATATTTACTGTTTTTAAAGCTCTTTTAAAGCATTATGTTAAAGTGACAGTAAAATGGCAAAGGAGTTAAATGGAATGTGTCTCTCCTAATCCTGTTTTATGGGGACTGAAATCCTGCTAAAATGTAAAATTCATTTTTAAAATTATTGCAGTTCTGAAATGGCTTCAAAAAAAAAAAAGAGTCACAGAAAAGACTTGTGGACAGACTGTGTTTGTAGTCATCTAAGAACTCTGCCGTCATCAACAAGGAGGCATGGCACCTAGGGGTCCATGTCATAGGTGCTTAAAATCTGTACCCAATACCCAGCCAAGCAACATGGCCTCTGATTCAGGGAGAATCTCTTCACTCTCTTTGGTCAAAGTCTGCAGAATGATGCAGATCCTGCATTTCGGCTTTTCTATACTTAAAGACATAGAAGATGGACTAGGCTCCTAAGTAACTCTCCAAACACACTGATTCTTTATTTATGGGGCCTAGGAGATAGAGAACATTAAGTGAACTCAAAATGGCATGCTGCGATCAGATTTTCAGCTGTTCTGTGTCACTGGTAACTGCAAAATAAAAAGAACAGCCCTACTATCAATAATAAATGCCTACCGGAGAACTCCAGTAAAGCCACCATGATTAAATAGCACCAAGGAAGAAAGGCGAACCTGAGAAGACACTTTTTCTCTCTTTCTGGCAAAATGCCCAGGCTATTGGTTTTTCTTTGCTCTTCACTCCACTGTTGCCAGCCCACACCCTATCCCCCCACCCCCACCCCTGAAATTTGTTCAAATGACAGGATAATTGAGGTCTTAAATGAAAAATTATTACATGTCTTCAAACTTCTCTCTGGGCAAAACTGATAACTTTAAAGTTGAAGACTTCATCCTTTATGCCATTTCAATGTCCAGATGTGGAATATTATATTGATTAGAAGACAGAAGGAAATGAAACGAACATTTACAGAGGCATGATGATGAACCCTTCTCTCTCCCAGCACTTTAGCATGTTATCTTATTTATACTCATAGTAACCACACAAGGTTTGTCAAGTAAAATTGTTACCATTTTACAAATGAAGAAATAAAGATTCCTGAGGAGAAACACAAGAGCTACCCAACACTGGAGACAGAAATGAAACCTAAATCTATTTGATGCCCAAACCCTCACCTTAGTCTTTCCTGTCTGTGAACAGCAAACCAGAGTGAGCTTCCCAGTATCATCTACTCCTTACCATCATCACCATTATCATCATTGTCACTGTCATCATGGTCTGATGGCTGACACCTAATAAAAAGTCAATAAATGCTTGCTGAATAAATGGATAAGTGAATTTCTTGTGGGGGCCCTTGATGCTGAGAAGTGACTCAGAAATAGGAACTAAGTAGCAGGAAGAAGACAGCAGCAATTCATTTGAGTGATAAGAAAGATTCGAGACTCCAGGGATGCCTGCCCACCTGGCCGGAGCAGTATCGATGTCATAGTCCAGTTACCTCCACATGTGCCCTGTGTATTTTCTCAGATACCTTTTTCCTTTTGAAGTAGCAAATGATGGTGCTTTTAACTTATATGCTACCAGAAAAAAAAAAGAAAAGCACTGGTGATAATTGTGGTAGCAACTCAGCTGGTATCGGTAATAGATCCCAAAGTTTTAGAACAGATTTGGTTTTAGTCTCCCTGTACGTAACTCATTTAGCAAGTAGGGAGATATTGTAGAGTGAACTTGGGCTGAATGTTTCAGAGGCATTTTATGCCAGAAAGCTTAATTCTTACACTGCCTGCTGGCACACGGAAGGCCTGACCTAGACAGGAGTCATTTGCCCTGCCCCCCTTCTCTTACACTTTAGAACTTCCTCTTGAACTTCCTTTAAGTCCTCTTGTTCTCATCCTCCCAGCACAGGTGCTGGAATATTTTTTCCCCTATCAAAAGAAAATATTCAAAATATTTAACAACCAGCTTAATATAATCTCTTCCTTTGTCTGGCACCCGACAAGGTACTATCTGGCCCAAGCTCCTCTTCCTGCCCAGGCAGATGCAATCACCAGAAGCATAACCGTGGGAAATGTCTGGCCAGAAAGAGAGTACTTGACACGGTTACTAATGCCAACTGATAGAGAAATTGTTCAGTATTTTAAAATTTGCCATGGGACCTAATGGCTGAATGTCAATCCATTCTTGTCCAACACTCAGTAAGGAATTGCTCCTGTCTACTCAGATCCACTCTATTCCTTCCTTTTCCTCTTTATCCAAAACTGATTTTCCTAAGAGTATACCACTCATCTAGTTCCCGCACAAAAAAAACTGAAGGGTTTTTTTTTTTTTTTTTTGGTTTTGCTTTTTTTTTTTTCTTTTTTCTTCCAAACAGTGCTTGGAGTCTTCCCTCCTGAGCAAGATCCTCAGCATGAACTGGGGATGGGGAAAGAAGGCACAGGGTCCAAAGTGGGCCAGGGACTTTGCCACAGGAGCACTGGGATGCATATGTCAGGGGCTGATGTTGATTTGTCCTTTCCCTATCCCCTGTTCAGAATTTCCCTGGTTTCAGCCTTCTATAAAAACTGGAAGAAACTTTGGTGAAAACTAAAGAATGTGGGACCACAGTAATGAGCTTAGAAGCAAAATCAGAAATTACAGGATTTTTATGGAAGTTCAAGTGCAAATGATTTATGGAAGATTTCAAATCTCAAAAATCTAGAATTTCTATGACATGGTTTATGAAAACAACAATTCAAGATGTTTAAAAGTGAAATTTTTGAGTAGTATGCAGGGCAGATTCCAACAGAGTTTATAACCATCTGCTGTTCTCCATTTCTAATCTCAACCACCACCAGTGAAGTGCTAAGGCCCAGATGACCAAAAGAAGACAAATGAGAAGGAGGAAGCACAGAAATTCACACTGAAAACTCTAAACCTTAACCATGCCAGCTTCTGGTGATACATTGATGTGAATTTTTTAAATAATAAGTTTTAGCCAAACTCGGACTATGGTTTCAAGGGCAGAAAATCTGCCTGTTGCACAAAAGTAAAGTGTATTAAAATAATGAAACATAATTGGATTTTTAAATTCAAATCTACACTCCTAAAATAATACCTCAATTCTATTTCATTAACTATACCCAATGCCCAATCAGAGTGTACCCAGTCTATTCCACTGAGCAAGTGATCTATTTCATTATTTAATGTCAGATTGTTGCATTTGAGTTTAAAAAGAAGAAAGGAACCTTAGGTGACCTAATCATTATCAAGCCAGCCCAGGATAGGTGTGAAGAAAGTAGACATCCATGTGACCTAAGTAGAGGGTTGGGAGGAACCATTCTGGACAAAAACTGATTCACTAGGTCTAGTCCCAGACCCTGAAGGTTTTCATAGTAATTGAACAATGACAAAATCATTCTTTGGGAGCCTTCTCTCTTTTTAATTCCTTGGCCTTCTCTCTGTTTCCTTCTTTATACATTATAAATGTAATCACTGTAAGGTATAATTCATTTTTAAAAATTATAACCAGTCCTTTATCTGAATACATATGACAAAGAGAAAGAGAGTGCTCATACATTGTCTTCTTAATATCCTTTAGCTCTTTATCCATACTTTCCTTCATCTCCTTGAATTGATTCAGGAGATTTGTTTGTACAACTTTAATTAATTGTTCCAACTTCTGAGTCTCCTCTGGAGTTTCAATTTGTTCCCTTCACTGAGCCATATCTTCCGAGCCATATCTTCTTGTTTTTTAGTATGGCTTGTAATTTCTTTTTTGCTGATGTCTAGGGATCTGATTATTAATGTATTAACTTTGAAGGTCCATTTTTCCCTCTTGTCTAGGGCTTTATTGTTGATTAGCTTTGTGTTAAGGCTCTTCTCTGATGCTTGATCCAACTTATTCTAGACCATTAGAATAGCCCGTGTTTATCTGTTTAGATTTTCTCCGCTCATCTACAGCTGATTCTTGCCCTGGATAAGAGGTGCAATTTTTAAGATTGCACTTTTTGTGCAAGTGTTTCACCTCCAAGATATACCTTCCCTTCTTCTTTTCCTTCTCTAGGAATCTTGATCTGTTCTGTTTGTTTTTGTGCAGAATTTTCTCCCCAGCTCCTATGATTTGTTTAAATTCTCTCCCTCACTCAGTGCTACATTTTCCTTACACTTTTCAGTCCTGGGACGCATCCTATCTTATAGCAGTTCAGTTTAACCACCCCCACCGCCTCCCTTTTTTTTCCCTGTGCAGCTTTTTTGCCTCCAGTTTCTTCCCCATTACTGTATCCCACCCTGGGGAGCCAGAAGGGGTCAATCCAGAAAGATAGATCACTTCAGAGAAGTCTGTTTTGCGCTTAGGTGGTCCAAACAACAGAAACTGGATTAAGTAAGGGCACAACACTCCTTGCCAGCAGTTCTACCATGGTCTCTCTTTTTCTTTTTCCTTTTTAACCCCTGGGGGCCTTTTGTTTGCAGCACTCCTCAGCAGCTTGTGGTCTACCCTGGGTCTCTGTAGACTTGGGTCCCTGTGCCTGGATATGTGTGGGGCTCTAACACGCAACTGTGAATGGCTCTACAGTCTGTGTCTGTGGTGGGAGGGACCCAGGTTGCTGCCTCCGAATGACTCCAAAGCTGCACAGGACCAAGTGCAGGGGAGGGAAATGGACTGGCAGGTACAGGACAGAAATTTCCTAAGTGATATTTTTCTTTTGATTCAGCATTTGTGTTGTCCTTCTCCAGTCTCTACCATCCTCCAGAGTTCTAAGCAAACTGGACTTGTACTTTTATTTTGCTAAATCTCTAGAGAGGCTTACATTGCCATGTTGATGACATCTTATTCAGCAAACACTTTTTGAGTGTTTATATATTTAATCAGAAATTCAAAGTATGTTGGAGTTACAACTGTGAGTTAGATAGTTATCTGCCTACAAAGGACTGATCATATCACCTAGTACAAATTTAATTCATGCCCATAATATGGCTAACATAATTCTAAATATTTTCATACTCATACATATATACTATCAGATAGAAATTAGCAGCCCCATTTCACAGAGAAGGAAATTGTGACTCAGAGAAGTTAAATGCCTTTTCTGAAGTCACACAACTAGTGAGTAGTGGTGGTACATTAATCATGGTCTTCTGCCTTCCAGCCCTTGCCAGTTTTGTCTGTCTTGTAGTGGGCATTCTTTTCTTAGGACCTATTCTAGGAGGCTAGAGGCACTCAGGAGTGAAACCATTTCCCCCCCTCCCTGTTATTTCTCAACCTATATTTTTTCTATTAAATCACAGTGATCAGTTTATCAATGTGACTTGTTTATGTTCTCAGTTTTAAATATCCTATTGATTAGCTCAGAACTTTTCCTTGATTAAGAACTGATATACACTTGGCAAGCTCTATTATGAAGTCATCTCTCATGGAAGAAAAAAAAAAAGGTAAGTTCATGAGATGGGGTTTTCAAAATTATTCTCTGATGTCTAATTAAAACAATTGAAAGTCACAAAATATATTAAATTTTGTATAGAAGAAAGTAACTGAACCTTTGGACCATTGATACTTATCGTCCTTGTGACCATTCAAGCTGAATTATTCATGCCAAAGATAGGACTGTAATGGAAAGTGTATTTTGGTTGCTTTTCATACTTCCTCACAAATCTTCCCAAAGACCTTGAACATTATACTCTCTGGTTATAGAGGATATAACTTATAATATGGGTTGGAATAAAAAATATTTTATTGAAAAAATGAAAAAATACATCTCCTGTCTTGGTATAATAAATTCTCTACAATTATATCTTATAGAGAATATGATTGTTCATTTATCTGAACATAATTTTGATCAGAAATATCTTTGGGTAGAGAAATTTAAGGTTCCTATTCTGGGCCTAAAGCTTTGCTCCAACTGGTTATTAGAATGATGGTGTAAACTGAAACAATTAATACGGCAATTCTCACTCCTTTGAATTTTAGTTAGAACATAGCCCTCACAATACACAACTAATAGTGACATCCCAAGGACTATTTGAATTATTTCACCTCAGAGTGAATGAGTCAGTTTAGCTGACTGTCAATCTGGCCTCCATATCTATAATATAAGAACTCCTCAACAGAACACATTTTTATATAGCAAAAGTATGTGTTTCCCTTTCTTGAGAAATGATGGCATTAAAAGAGTTACATGGGGAAAGAGGAAAATTACAATTTCCAGGCAAAGGTTCATATTATAATTTAATTTTGTAGGAAATAAGTTAGAGCAGACATTCAGCACATGGGCAAACATTTCTCCCCCTTGTTCATTCGTGGCAAAGATCAAGGCCCAATTTCCTGCCAATCCTCAGTGCAACTTTGGAATCCATCTCTACATGGCAGTCTTGGAAGCCATTCTGATGTACTGGAATTGGCATGCACAATAGAACTTAATTGCTATGCCTGAGTATAATGAGCCCATCATTTTTCAAAGAGCCATAGACCCAGGTATGGTAGAAACTGAGCTGAATCTAAGATAAATCAAGGTAGAAGCAAAAAAGATTTAAAACCACCAGCTCTCATAGTATGATATTTTGGAGATGAGAAATATTAATAATTCAGAACACATTGTGTGATCTAATAATTGCTTATATAATATTTATCCTTAGAATGGCTGTAGGCCAACACTACAGGTTGGCTGATGCAACCTCTACTTTCAACACCCTTCTCCTTTGCCTGACTCTATATAGAGGCTGTAAAAGCTGAAAATGTGTTTACTTAGGCCCCTTCTGAGCTAGGTATGGGCATGCAACATAGGTTAGGGATGTAAGCAGAAATCTGCTGAGGAAGCCTGTTCTCCTTCCTTCTTCTTCCATTTATAATATAGTCACAAGGCCTGTAGATGAGGCAGCCTCCAATGCCCATGAAGCATAAGCATAAACACCAACATACTAACAACTGTAGAATAAAACATGTGATAAGCCTGGATCCCTGAGGTTATTATTAAACCTATATGCCCTGGACTATCACCTCCAGACTTCCTATTATGTGCAATAAATATGCATTAAGGTTAATCAACTCCTCTGTATTTTGAAGTAGAACACATTCCTGATTGATACACTGGTGTTGGGGATTGAATTGTATCCTACACAAAAGGCATGTTCAAGTCCCAACTTCAGGTCCTGGGGATGTGAACCCATTTGTAAACAGGACCTTTAAAGATGTTAGTAGTTAAGGTGTGCCCAATCTGCATGAAGATTACCTGAATGTGATGTGGCTGAGGTCTTTATAAGCAAAGGAAATTGGACAAGGAATGAGCAGCCACAGGGAGGAACCAGAAGCTGGAAGTCAACAGCATCTTGAAAAGAAAGGAGAAGATGCTGCCATGTGTATTGCCATGTGATGGAAAAGCCAAGGAACTCCAAAGATTGCTGGCCAGCCAGAAGATACTGACTCTAGGCAGAAGCAAGCCTTCTAGTCTCTAAAATCATGAGTCAATAAATTGCTGCTGTTAAGCCAACCCATTGTACGGTATTTGTTTTAGCAGCTGGGGGAATAAAACAAATGGCTTTTAAAACAAAAACACAAAACTGTAAATAAAGCAGAGATTCTAAACATGAATATTTAGTCATAAAAAAACTTTAAAAATATTTCTAAATATATAAAATATTAAATTATTGCCAGCTGAGCAAATTCTCATTTCTCTCCTTTTTCCTGGGAATGGACACCAATCCTCTTATACTGATGAAGAGAACAATGCATTTAGGCTAGAGTTTTATAATTCTATCTGTTTTGTCACTTGTTCCCTCACTCATTCTGTGTGCTTCCTCCAATTCTTTTTTATGCCTTGGGTTCTTTTCCCAACCCTGGTTGGTTGTCAGTACAGAGGAATTCCATCTTATAGTCTAGGTCCAGACCCTGATCCAATGCTTGGAATATCCTATGCATTGCCAATGCTGTGCTTAACAACGTATAAAAAGGCTCATCTCAACCAGTGAGTAGAGTGTGAAATTAGTGTTGTTTCCCTAAGTCTATAATACTTCTTTCACTACCTACCAACAATAAGTAGGCTTCCTGCCCAACCTTGACTCCACCAACCTAATGACCACCCAGGCTTCTCCCTTGGCCCCCTATGAACAGTTCTACTTTAAGGGATACTTGTACCAGGGCCATGAGAGATTCTGATAAATGTTCCCACCTCCCGTTTCCCATACTCAAATGCAACATGAGAATACAAAACACTCAACTGTGTTTGGAACTCACATAAGTATGGTTTGCATAGGCTATACAAAATACACATACACATAATTTTAGCTTTCTCTAGAAGAAGAATTTTTAGAGCCAAACACACTGAAATGATATTTTCATGTTTTTTTAAAACCAAATAATGCTTATGTGCTATTAAACTATAAAAGGGAATCACTTTATGCCAAGAATGGCCACTTCAGATTGTAATTTTCATCACTGATCTGATATTTAGAGCAACAGAACTACACTTCAACTGGAACCAATCAGAACCCAGTAATGTTTTGATTATTTGCAGGTCACACTCATAGAGGTGATATCTTGTTTCAGCAATCACAATTTAGTTGCTATACTGAATAATGGTTGATCTGACTCTCTGTAAGCAACAAAAATCTGTTGAAAAGGAACAACTAATAAAATAATTGACATAACAATCCTTTCAAAAAATTCTACATTTAGAAAAAATATTCGAAGAGCAGAACATTGGAATCAACCTGGGAAAAAGGAAAAAAAGCTAAGTTTTGAAGACCACAATTTGCTTATGTCTAACTTCATAACATAGTCCTAGACTTAACTCTTCTGTACTGATTCCCAGCTTCCTTGCCAGGGCTTACCAGGATTCATGAGCCAACTCTTTTCAGCCCCTCTCCAGGTAGGTTATACCACCTCCATCAGCTGCTGAAGGGCACGTGAAACTATGTTATAATCTCCTTCATGCTTCCTGTAGGGAAGATGACCCATAAAACTGAGTAGCTGGGGGTGGGAGTGGACAAATGCTTTCAATTAAGACAGTAGCTAAACAAAATCAAGTGGGGAAGTATATTAGCTTCAAACTCAACAGAAGTGCAGGATTCTGGCACTGCTCAGCAGGAAGCCTACTTGTGCAGAAATTCTTGCAAGTTGGCTTTAGCCAAGTTTGTTTCCTAAGCATCTATTTTGCACAGGGAATCTCATATATCCTTGCCTAGCCAAACTGTGGAAGAACAGGCTTCTTCCGACTGCTGCCTCCTCTCCTTGTCCATCATCGTTCTGTCCTTCAGAATTCCTCAGGTGGGCCCCTGGAATTAGGTTGAAGTCTGTTCCCCAATGGCTAGGTATATATGTCGGGATCTCCCAAGAGCTAGCTGACCACATGCCATACAGTGGGTTCTCGACGGGCCTTCAAGTTTCAGCAGCTCAGCAAACCTCTAGCCAGGAAGTCAGATGTCAATATCCCCTTCTTTCAGACACTCTCAAACTCCTTAATTGGAGATCTCTTCAAGGTCTCCTCAACTTAAATCTGGTAAATGGGAGGAAGGAGGAAAGTCTAAAGGCTCTATAACCTATGAATTTCCTTCATTCTATATTTCCATAACTTTTCTTCTTTTATGTAAGCTGTATGGGGCAATGGGGATGACGGTCCCAGGATTAGTTCTGTGATCCTTTCATAATTCTTTCGTAGTGACTCTAGCACTCCCCCACTGCTCTCTACTTTGAGGCTTTAGTAGAAATTCTGAAACAAAAGGAACCACTCCTCTCTCAACTTTCTGCTATACAAAGAAGTTAAAAATATTATAAGATATGAGTAAGTTCCTTAATCTAGGTTTTAATATTTATAATACTAATCATTTGAATATTAAATTAAAATCTGTTTAACAAGAAATATTCCTTTCTATGTGCAAAAGCACATCCTTATGACATCAAAAACAAAACAAAACAAAAAAACCCTCAAACTGATCCTTGTCACTCCTAGAAATTCCTGCAACAATACCCCACCCACCTGGATCAGAGTCTGACATGTACCCAAAGCCAGCCCATTTTCTGACACAAACACTGATTTCGATTGCTACCACCACCCCAAAACTCCCATGTCCCCCTCAGCTCCAACACCATATGCTACTGCTGCTTCCTCCCCACCAAGCTCAACCCGAGGTCTCAGCCTGCCTTGTGGTAGAGCCACAACAATGGTATACAATAATTAATTCCTCAGGTACGTGGGAAGCTGCCACAGAACATACATAAAATATTCCTTCTTAAGAGATCTTTCTTAAGGGAAAGAATCCACTACCAGGTATTTTGGGCTTTGTTCCAGACTCTCAAATATATATTTAAACAGGTTTGATATTCCCATGCTGCTTTTCATACCTTTTTCATACTACATCACCTTCACAATCAGCAGTTGCTCAGATATTCTGTGAACTCACCTCTGTTAGACAGTTACCACGTTTGAGGCTTCAGGGCCTCAAAAAAAAAAGTGGGGAACATGGACTTGTGCAAGGTTTGGGAACCAATCTCAACAGAGGAAATGTTAAAGAATTTGACACTTCTTTAAGTGTGAGGATGGTTCTTATAACACAGTCCTGGCTGGCTATTGTCCAACCTTTCAGCAAAATATTAATGTGCAAAGATTCAGCTTAATATCCAGGTACTTCCTAGAGGTGAAAAAAAGAGCTTGGCCAGATATAAGACCTTAATCCCCAAATTGTGGGTCATGGAGATGCCAGAAATTATAAAATGTTGAGTCTTTTTGTGTCTGTAAGTCAGAAATCACAATGAATGAATTTATTTATTCAGCTAACATTTGTTAAACATTTTACTCTATGCCAAGCACAATGTTAGTTTGGCAGAGCCAGAGCTAGAGGGCTTGCAGTACTTTAGAGCAATGTAGACAAGTAAACAAATATGTCAAATTATTTATTGAGATGCTAATTTGTTGTTGTTTTCTTACAACAACAGATTAAGTTGAAAAAATTCCCTCCATATCTCTGTTCTTCTAGTCTTGGGTAATCATCTTAAACTCTAGTGTCAGAGCTAAAAGCAGAAGTTGCAGGGCAACTAAATATTTGCTTTAATCCAGATTTTTATTTAGCAGTTGTCTTAGTTTCCTGGGACTACTGTAACGAAGTCCCACAAACTGGTTGGCTTAAAACAACAGAAATGTATTGTCCCACAGTCCTGGAAACTAGAAGTCTGAAATTCAGGTATTGGCAGGGCCACGCATTCTGTGAAGTCTACAGGAAGAATCTATTCATGCCTCTCTCCTGGCCTCTGGCAATCCACAGCATTCTCGGCCTCAATTGTCACATGGCGTTCTCCCCTCTGTCTCCTGTGTCTCTTCTTTGCCTCTTATGAGGACACCAGGCATATTGGATAAAGAGCCCACCCTACTCCCATATGACTTCACTTTAACTTGCCTAATTCCATCTGTATGACCCTATTTCCAAATAAGGTCACAGTTTCAGGTACTGCAGATTAGGACTTCAACATATCTTTTGGGGTGATAAAATTCAACCCATAATGGGAGTCTAGAATCATTGAGAAAAACTAAAGCTGAATTTTGGAGAGAGAAGATACCTGAAAACCATAAAAAGGAACAAGTGTTTGGGGTTGGGGATTTTTTTGTAAATGATAATGCCCCTCTCACCATAAGAAAATTGGATGGGAAATGAGGAAAATGTAAGAACTTTGGTAAAAGATTTATAGGCCCACACTTGCACCAAGAGAGCAGAGCTACCTGTTTGGGACTGGCATCACATGCCTTTCAGAATCCCAGAAGGGCTGGGAAATGGGCATTCACATCAGAGCTGTCAGGTAAAGTCCCTCCCCCTTTATCAGGTAATCACTGGACTCTTGTACCATCAGAGGGAGGGAAAGATGCTCCCCAAAGCATGACTAAAATGGAATTACTTTATATTCTCAAGCAAGGACTTGGATCCAAATTGATTCAATTTAGAAAAAAAAAATTAAGAAATTTGAGATTTTTTACACTTGCCTCTTAATGTAGGAAATTCATGCCTGCTACTTAAAGAAATGCAGTAAGATCTGCATGCTATCAAAGAAACATATGTAGAGACAAAAAGGAACAAAGAGTCAATCTTTCTGGAGATGTAAGAAGGTGTAGTGAAAGAAAACAGAGGTTTCATACCTTACACATTCCTAAGCCTCTCTACTCCTTAGAAATGTTCGTTTGTATGGTAAACTGAATTATGCACCTGATTCAGAAGTGTTTTTGACCTTAATCCATGTCCCTGTGGGTGTGACATCACTGTAAAGAGGACCTCTTGAAGATGATACTTTTAATTATGCTGTGGCCCAACTGAATGAGAGTAGGCCTTAATCTGGGTTCCTGGTGGCTTCATAAAGGGAATCCAGAAATCACAGAAGAAGAAAGGAGACAGCATGGCCATGTGATAGGAAAGCCAAGAAACCAAAAGGATTGCCTGCAGCCAGCACCAGAACACTAACGACCACGGGAGGAAACATGGCTTCTAGCTTCCGAAACTGTGAAACATTAAATTCCCCTTGCTTAAACCAAGCCATGTGTGGTATTTCTCAAAGCAGCCTGGAAGCGAAGACAATGGCCAATGCCTGTGATACCTGCACAAACTCTGCAGGCAGGGTCTTGCCAACTGACTAAAATAACAAGATGAGGAAGGCAAGACTTATAATTCACTAAAATGTTCCCCTTCTAAAATGATTATTTCATTTGATCAATAGATATGTTTCTTTATTTAATGCATACATTCTTCACTGCCTTTATCTAAATGCAGGAGTAACAGTGTATTTAGTAGGCCTAACCACAGGAGCAGTCCAAGACACTGCTGATTTCCCCATAATAGCTTCAAGTAAGCCATTACTGTCCCTGATTCATGGGAGACAATATCACTGTCTATAGAGTCTTAGAATCATTGTATCTATTTGTGAAGGTTGAGTACCTTAACGGATAATATTTTTTAGTTCCTCTCTTTATTATCTTATAGGAAAATGAAATAAGCCCATTTCTCTGTTTCTGGTTTCACACTTTACCTCCACCACCACCATCATCACTACCACCCCTGACACACACACATACCTACAGAAGTGGAACAAACCTAAAATCTGTAAATGTAAATCCAGAAAAAGCATGGGTACCTGAAAATGAGGATGATGGGAATCTGAGGCACAACTGCTAAGGTAGGTTGTTTGGCACACAGAGAAGTCTAGGCCATCTTCAAAGAAAAATAGATCCCTCTCTTCTGGAAAAGCCATATTAGCTCAATACTTACTAGGTTAATTTTAACACTCAAATTGAACATTATTTAAATATACAATTAAATTATATAAATACACAATTATTTGGAACTGGTATTGCACTGGGGGTCATCAAAACTACCCCCAGACTTGATGATTCACTAGAAAGACTCACAGGAATCAGCACATAGTCATCCTCAGAACCATTCTTTTCCATCCTTATGGCAAAAGGATCAAAGCAAAAGCAGCAAAGGGGAAACGTATGAGAAAAAAGCCAGAGGAAACCAGGTAAAAGTACCTAAGTTTCCTCTCCAAGAGGAGTCACAAGGGACATGCCTAATTCCTCCACAAAAAAAAAGTTGTGACAGACAAACACATGTGAATTGTTGTCTGCCAGGGAATCTGAGAAACTCACTGTCCAAGGCATTTTTTGGGGGGTCGGGTCACATAGTTACCCTCTTCCTAAAATATCCCCAAATTCGAGTGTCCTGAGTTGAAAGCAGCCATTCAGCATAAACCAAATTCTTTGTACAAACAATTTTGGCACAGAGAGCAGTCTTATCAGTTAGAGAAAGTTTTTTTAATCAGAGTAGGGAATTGTTTTCCAGCCACATTCCCAGACACCAGCCAAAGACCAGTCTTGCAAACAGACCTTTTGAAGGACAGGCAGTCTCAGGCCTGCTATGTTAACTCTTTTCTGCACAAGAATAAATGTCCAACAAAAAGGTTCTGGTATAATTGTATCATGATTTATCATGCAGTCACTTAACCAATGTTAAAAATAAACACATGATGCCACTGAAAGCCTTTTTCATAATGACAATTGTATATGTTTCAATCAAGTTTATATTATCTAGGTATAGATAAAAAGATAAATAGAAAGATGATAGATGATTGAGATAGATGATTGATGATTAGATGGATGGATGGATGGATAGATAGATGAAAGACAGATAGATAGATATAGGTATAGACATTAGATATGTATTAGAAAGACTTGAGTTAAAAGAATAAACTGTACCATTCATTATATGTATATATGTATAAATATATGTGTGCATATGTTTGCTTTGAAAAAGATTAGAAAGAAAGGAAAAAATGTCAGGCAAGTGTTCAGTGGTTCATTCCAGGTATAGAGAACTCATCTTTTTTTTTTTCCTTTTCTCTTTTATAGTTTTCATTATATTTCCTTCAGTATTATTCAACTTATTTTAGTATCATTTTTTCAAAGCTTCATTTATTTAATTATATGTTTACTGTCTGTTTTGTTTTTCTATCACATTTTCCATAAGGACATGTATTACTTGATGAGAAAAAAATAAAACTTTTATTGCTTTATATCTAATTCTGACAACTGGGCAGGTTGAGGAGGAAAACTTCCAGTTTAAGAGTCTATGGGCAGTGGGGATTCTTGAAATCTTACTTCTTGCAGAATGAGCAGTTAAGACAGGCTTTGGAAATCAGAAGTCACAGGGTCTGTGAAATCTGTGTCAACTGTAGCGAGCCTTTAAAATGAAGGTGCTTCTCCTTTTCTAAGATGTGGGGCTAGACTAAGAGTCCAAGCTCATCCATACCTCATGGCTTTTCAACTTACTCTTCACTAACTTTGCCATCATTCAGTCCTCAGTTCTTTCAATTTCTCTGACTGCCCATGTTAAGTAACGTAGTCTCTCCACCCTTACCCAGACCATCCTTACCACATTTCCTTGTCATTTTATAGCATATTTTCTCATGTCATTTTCTTCATAATGAATACCACTATCTTAAATTATGTTATTTATTTGTTTTTTTGTTTATTGTTTAAATCTATCCACTAGATGATAAGTTTGCTAAGGACTAAAGCTGTGTCTGACTTATACAATACTGTACCACCAGAACTTGGAACAGCCTCTGTGAAGCTGGCATTCAGTATATTTGTGGAATGATGCTTGAACAGTTTTTTTTTTTTAATACCACTTATTAGATACCCAAACTCCTGAATATTTAAAAACCATTTTTTCCATAGAGCCAGTCTTAACTGATACTTCTGCTATCAGCTTATGTAATTAAATAGCCCCTACTCTGCCAACTCAGGGTACAAAAACATCCAAGTCCTTTTTCTTTTCCTCATTACAAGCAGAAAGTTAAATATCCTACTCCATGTCTATTGAAAACAAATAGTGAAACACCACCTAACAAAAGCATTTGTTACCCACTATCAGTTTCTTATTTTATTTTACCGATACTTATGACTGTTATTTATACTTTTTATTCCTTCATTTAGAGACACCTGGTTTTGCCTGATATTCTCAGAAAGGTTTGGGAAAACTGAAATGTTAATTTCATTAAATCTTTTGCCAAAACAGTGTTTTTGGGTAAAATGTTTTATCTTTTCAAATGCTTTACGTATATTTTCATCCAGACTTTGGCACTGCTAATTTAGCTCACTCAGTTCATGGTTAATAAACGAACATATCCTAACTCTATTGGATAAGCTAACATACAATCTAACTCACCAAACCAGACCTCATTTTCAATCAACAACTCAGACTTTAATTTTCAGTTTAAAAGTTGGAATGCATTTAGAAGGATATTACAAAAACTACTGAGAATAACTGCAGACCACATCACGAAAAAATACATTATCAAGATAAATCAGATTGAATTATATAAACTTAAAATACTTAATATTTTTAAAATAAATCAGTATATAGTTTATCATTACTTATTCTGTAATAATGTAATGTCACAGGTAGTAAAATTTCAGCTTATTTGAGAAGCAAAGAGTATGATAAAGACATGATATTCCTTTGATATATGTATGTGTGTTTGATTATCTACCTCTGGTGTTGAGCTTTCTTAAATAATGAAATATAAATCATGTAGTTTATGTAAATAAGAAATAACTCCATTAATTGTTAGGCTTCTTATTCAAAGTTTTGGGGCATACTTTAATGGTAAAGGAAGGTACAAACTACTAAATATAGTTATGAGCTAGTCTCTTGTTAATCTAGCATATGAGCTCCTCTCTTATTAACAGGAGATAGAAAATTTAAACAAAATTAGGAATACCTGTAATTGGAAGAAATACTCCATGTTAAAATTTGATAAAAATAAATTTTAAAACTTTAACATTACAACAACATGAAAGACATCATCTATATTTTTAATTTAGGGATTTTATTGAATATTTAACTTAAAAATTGGGGCAGATATGAAATATATCCCAAATTATTTAGAAGATCCTATGTTTCTTTGGCTTTTTAAAGGTGGTTTTCTTTTCATCACACTAGATGATGCAGGAATAAGTATTGATAAGAGTTGAAAAGAAATGTGTACTTCTAAAAACATGGGGAAAAACAGTTTTTGTATTCAGTATTTCTTAGTGATATTCTTTTTTCTTTAATTCTACAGGATTCTGCCTTAAGAGGAATGCATTCTTCGACAATAGTTGAGGGGTAGAAGAGAGAAAATCATTAATTGAAAATTGTAATTAGCCCCACTATTCCACTCTACCTTATATCTGAAATCAGAAATCCCAACACAGACCCCAATACTCTCTTTCTTACAAGTAATTTAACTTTAACAGGAACATTTTTAATACATAGAAAATCAAATGCTCTGAGGATTTATGGTGCCATATTTATTAAAGGAGCATTCTTCATAGATGCCTTCAAGGTTTCTTAATGCCCCAGAGCTGTGTACTCTTGTAAGATTTGGGATGAGTGAAGGACATGCCTTTCTTTTATGAAGTAGAAGAAATGTTTTTCGAAGTCAGGTGAGTTCTCAAGTAGATAAACTTTAGGGGGGGAAATATGGACATTAAGGATACTGAAATTCATTTTCCTTAAACTTTGTCTTCATGGGTAACAATCAAGTTTAAAGAATGATGTTTTAAAGTACCCAAGGACCCAGAATGACTTTCCCTTATCTCTTGCTGGGGCACTCCCTTTTAAACTCTTAAAACACAAAGAATCTTAGGACACCCTTTTCCCTGGGCAACAGGGCTATTCACTCACTCTCCCAAGGGAAGTTATCATCAGTGACTCCAGGGGCTCTACCCCCACCCTTCTGAGGGAAACCACCCCAGTTACTGGAAGATGACTTACCTTTGGAAGGGAGGCTGCCGAGTTACTCCAGGTCATCCACACCAACCCTTCTGAGCTGAGGGCTGGTGGAATGGGGTGAGCTATCTTAAGTGATTCTAAGTTGAATTTTCTGGTATGTATCACTAGAAAAGAGACAAAAGCCTAGGCTATCTCATGCAGTATATACTTACAAATTCTAACATTATGAAAGATATACTTGAATAAAGCAGTCTTGATAATAGGAGTAAGAGGTATTGCTTATACATAATCAGGTTGAAATGAAAATGATTCCCTTGTGAAAATAGCCTAAGTATTGAGACCTTGTCTGCTGGTGGCCTACTATGGCTATTCCCATTCATAAATACATTCAATAATGCACAAGTGAGGCAGGACGGTAGAATAAAGAGGTAGGCCTTTGGAATCGGGATGATCTGGGTCTCCATCTCTATTCTGGCCCTTACCAGAGACGTGATTGAAGGTAAACAATTTAACCTGTCAAAGCTTTGGTGTTGTCAGCTATAAAATGAAAATTAAATCACCAACTTCACAGAATTTGAGAGGATTAACTGAATTAACACCCAGAAATCATATAGCAAAGTCACATGCCTGGCACAGCGGCACGGCAACCAATTAATAGAATGTCCCTTTCCTTATTCATCATTTGCTGTAGGCAGAGTAATTCAAAGAAGAGTGAGATATAAACACTTCTCTCACAGAGTACAAAATGTTGAGAGGCAGCCAGAAGTTGGAACAAAAAGCTAAAGTAGAGTTGATTAAGGGCTATAAAAGGGACACATACAAAGTACTATGGGAGCACAAAGCCAGAAGCTAGGAAGGCAGCCCTTCACATTCCATATGATTTAATTCAACTCAATATAACAAATTATCATTGAGATCCTGCTGTCTGCTCAGCAGTATTGGGCACAACAGACCATTCAGAGCATAAACTATGAACCCTGTCCTTTGGTAATTTACAATCTAATTCAGAAGACTTACAGGAAAAACAATATTTAATAGATATTTATTTAATGCTTATTATGTGACAAGAACTAACCAAATAAAGAGTAAACATGGTCCCTACACTTCCAGAGCTTAAAATCCAATGGCAGATGCTGATAAGTAAGAAATTAACTTATTAAAGAATTAGCACCACCAAATGATGAGGTGTCAAAAGATCCCAAGAGCAAATGAGTGCTGTGGAGGCCCAAAATGGAAGAAGGAAAACATCCATCACCATTAGATTGCCCTCACACTCATCCTGAAAACTCAGGCAGACCTTTTTGAATGTGTAGCATGGAAACTATCTGCACTTTGGTATTCTGTATAAAAGAAATCCTTTCGGTTTTTGTACATTATCTAATTTAACATCTCTACTCTACTTTTCCCTGAGACTGTCAGTCATGAAATGGCCCCAATCTATCAGGGTTATGTATTTCATTTGTGACATGTGATTAATGTGACATATATATGCAAATATGATCAATGTTGTAGATCTGAACTCTCCTCGTAGATGCTCACTGCTTCGCCATTTGACTGAAGGTGCCCAATTCTGTCAGATATAGAATCACTTGAATTGATTAGGCTTAAGGAATATTTTAAATACCAACCCCAAAGGAGAGTTCATAACTACAGATATCAGGTTGCTATTAAATATGACTCAAGATAATGGAGCTGACATAAGAGTATGGAGCTTAATGTAATGCCTCTAATTTTCCAAAACAGAACACATTTTTTATGGTAACATGATAGAGCAAAGTACATTATGCCCAGCCATTAGAATTCCAAGAAACTGTCAAACTGAAAAGAAATCTTCCAATAAGGCATAGGGCTCAGAAATATTCTCCAATTTCACCAACATTATTTAATTTTAACTTCAAGATTCTTGGAAATACCATTTTCTTCTTTGTCTGGCAATAGAAGTCAGAAAATGAAATCATCTTTCCTTTCCCAGATACTATACCAACCACACCTTATACTGCCTCATCCCCAGACTCCCCTCATCGAGAAGGAGGCAGAAGGACACGGAATAAAAGGCAAGAAATATTGGCAGGAGAGAGGTTTGGGTACACATCCTGGCTCCACTCATTGTCTGCATGATCCTCTCTTAGCAACCTCTCTCACCTCAACTTATTGATCAATGAAATGGGGATGACAGTACGATCCCTGCAGGGTTATTGTGAAAACATAATTAAGGAGATAATGACTGTAAACCATCTGGAAATCAATAAAAAAGTTATATAATTATTGTAACCAGAAGAGAGAAGCAATCTTTTATTTGAGAACAAAAGCACTGAATTTTGGAGGAACAACAGTCACCAATGTCCTTCAGTTTTAAAGACAATAAGCTGGCATTCTCAAATACAAAAGAGCTCAGGAAAAGTAACCAAGTGACTTTCTAGGAAAAAAAGAAAACATTTCTCAAACAAATCAGGTAGTCAAAAGATGATTCTCAAAGCCTTAGTCAAGGGGCTAGTTGAAGGTCAATGCAGAAGGTCATGAAGAAGTGTCTACAGAGAACTGAGGGAAAAAAGGTAGTCTAAGAATATCATACCCAGGACAGTTGCTCTTTAAGCATAAAGACAACAAATTGATGTCTTAATCATTCAAGAACTCAGGGAATATAATTCCTAGAAGCTATTTTGAATATTAAAATCCAGCCAACTAAGGGATAAATAATAATAAAGATCTAGGGAGTAGAGAAGGTGGTTTGGAGACCTGGCTTCAATTAAATATACAAGAGAGATTACATAACTGTGAGAAGTATAGTTACTACGGAGATTGTAAACCTTGAAAATGTAAAAATAATATAACAATCAAAACTGGGAAGAAAGGGAAAAATGTGGAAAGAAGGATAAGAGAACTAATTTCCCCATCTTTCATAGTAGGGAATTAATTGGCATAGAGTTCAATTTAAACATAAAGTTTTAAGAAATATAATCACTCCAAATTCTTACTGTTTTTCACATTCTTTTGCTTGTAGTTGGAGGGGGATCTCACAAGATTTAAGACAAATTACATCTCTTGTGATAAGAAAATACTTATCCGAATTTTTGCAATTATTTGGTTCCATTTCTTTTCTTTTTCTTCTGTAAAAATTCAGAAAAAATAAACTGAATAGTATTAATAAAAATAATAAGTATTTCCTCATTTAATAAAAATATGTCTCTATATCTATTACCTATTCATCTGTATATCTACCTATCTCCCTCTTTATATTTGTGCACAATGTCTAAAAAGCTATTCACCTAATGTTAATTATGATTATTTCTGGGTGGTAGGATTTGAAGTAACTTTTAACTATTTCTTTTATACCTTTCATTATTGTATGGACTTTAAATGAAGACAATGTGTCATTTTTTTTTAAGCAGCAAAGTCATTTATATAAAAATAATGAAAAAGTGGTTTCTTCTGGGAGTAAGACTCAGCTAGGGAATAGTTACTTTCCATATAACTCATTTGATACTATTTGGAATGTGTGTGTGTGTGTGTGTGTGTGTGTGTGTGTGTGTGTGTGTGTGTGTGAATACTGGCATATTTTTCCTTTATGAAATAATAAAGGAAAGAAGGAAGGTAGGAAGAAAGGGAGGGAGGGAGAAATGGAGGGAGGAGGAAAACAGATGGCATGTGGTTTAGTGATAAATTAATTTCTACTTCAACTCATGCTCAAGGCGATATAATTTGAAAAGTGGGGAAAACAAAGGAAAGACCCTGTATCAGGTGCCTCCTGTGGACCACTTTAGACCTTCTTGGCCTCACTGATACAGGGGCTTCCACCCCCTTCACACCGGCCCAGGCCTCAATGCCCAGTCCCTTGCCCACATGGTGCCCTTCTTGCCTCCCACCCAAAGTTTCCCCATTAAAGCCATCCTAGAACCCCACCTAGTGTCCACACATGCTCAAAGTGTAGGGAAAACTGTGAGGTAAACTTTGACTAATGGATACTGGAGCTAGCAAATAAATTCTTCCTCCTTTCTCACCCCGGTGGATTATCCTAAGACAATTTCTCCAACAGTGGGATCAAACAATCAATTGTATTTAGCAATTGTCATCTCACTAAGGCATTCTAGAAACTTCTTATCCCCCTGCTCTGTTTCACTCCTTTATGCCTCACTCCCATCCCCTGGGACTGAACTCTTTAATAAAATAATAGGCTCATGTCCTCTATATCATCTACTTAAGGCTCTATTTTCTGGACAAACAGTTATTTCTCTCCCTAGTAATGTTGAATCTAAGTTCATTGAAAAGAGGTGGCTTTGTAATTATAGGACACTTATAAAATGATTTGGTTTCCTCTTTAGGGGTTTAGACAAAGAATCAATGTCTAATGATTTATTTTCCTCTTTAGGGGCTTAGACAAAGAATTAATGTCTTTCCTTACGGGGTGAGTGAGTACACGCATAAATATATGCAGGTATATCTGCATAAATATATGCAGATATACCTGATATAAAAGTTATACTTCAAAACTGGAGTAATAAAGAAAATTTCTACAACTTATTCTCATGGGAATGTATCATGCAACTTGGAACGTCATCCACTGTCCCTCTGCTCTGCAGCCTTGGAGGGCTTCACATTTACCCCTACTCCTCTCCCTCCACACCACAGGACCTGGAGTGACAAAGGCCATCACAGACTGACCTGAAAGAATCTCCCTTCACCACTCCCCACCTTCACACCATGCTCCAAAGAGCTATGATAGGGGGAAAACTTAAAGTTGGAGGTGTGTACTTATATACTGAGGGAGAGAAGCTAAGGAAGGGAAGGAGGGGGCAAGAATAACCCCAAGGGCAAGGAAGTAAGTGTCTGAAAGGTAGATGGCGGGCCAGACGACAAAGGTTATGATGTGAATGGCTTTTGAAAAACCTCATAGCCCGAGGGCAGAGGAGTTGAAGTGTTATCTGGAGAAGACCAACTTTGCCAATGCATGGATGTCATCTGTATTTATCACATTAATAGTCTATACAATAACATAAACTAGTTTTTCCATTATCAAGTAGAAGAGGAATGTGACCAGGAAATGTGACAGAAAATTGTGAAGTTTTGTGGTAGAGAAGGAGAAAATGTAAAACATCATAATTGTTGACCCTGAGATGAAAGCCCAGAGATAGTTTTCCTACTTGGGTTATCTAAGGAGATTGCACGGCTGAGATTGTCACTGCAAGTGGAGGTTATTACAGCATTTCCTTAGAAGGTTGAGAGTAGAGAAATTCTGCCAAACTATGTGTGTAGGATTTTCCTAAATCTGGTTTGTAATGAAATTTGGCTATGAAAAGATCCCAAATTGTGAATAGTTAAATTAAGAGGTATACATCATCTTTTCAAAGAAAGTCTGTTTGCATTTTTCTGAGAAGGATTCACACAGAGCTACCACATATATGTGTGCAGGTTGTACACTGCAGAACACGTCCTAATCTATGTGAATGTGCCCCAGGGGTTATATATGGACAACCCCTGCACTCTATGCAGGAGTCCTAGATTTACAATTAGTGTACTACTAAAATTTGAGGGTTTTTTTTTTTTTCCATTGCAGAGCCTTTGAGTGTGAGATGTCTTTTAACCAGCCAGTTCTCCAGTGGAATGATTGTAACAGAGTTTAGAGGAACCATGACCATCCTAAGTTTCACCTTTTATAGCCTTTTACCCTCCTTACCACTTAGGATTACTGATCTCTGCATGGATTTTGCATGATGTAGGATGTGGTTTTAGAGAAGACTTATCATCAGACCAGTAAGTAGAGCCTATTACTGTATCCCATGTTCCTTAAAGACAAATTGGAGAAATAATCCATACTTCCATATTCTATCTATCATAGGAGGTACTCAAGGGTTGTTAATTGAATGAATGGTGAGTGGAACTAAGTCTGTTTCCTTTGTATCTCCCCACAACTACTAAGAAGGGATAATGTCCAAGGGCAGCATATGAGCATCTACTAACAATTTTCCTAAATAATAGAGTTTCTTCTTTCAGAAATATTGCTTGAAGCAGCCAAAGAACTAAATAAGCTTCCAGAAATGAAGCGGAAAATAAAGTCTGGCAAAAGTAGTTCCTTCTTTCTTAATCAGCAAGCACAATCCCATGGGCTGGTGCTGCCCTTCAGGCTAGTGAATGCTCCAATCCCATGCATTTGGGAGGGTCCCTGTGTTTGTGAGCTTAGGGAGGGGGGTGCGAGAGACCCCTTGGTGGGCTGTTTCAGCCAGCCTGCTGAGAGATGCCTCTGGGGGTGGGACCTAATTTTGGAGAGTGGCTCTGCCTCACCTACCCCCCTCAGAGTCATGACAGATGTCTGTCATTTACACTCTTGAAATGAGAAGAGAAAATATCTAAAATGAGCATGATGAAATGGAGCATTATTCAATTAGAAAGATGAAGCCTGATTTTGAGAGGCAGAATGTAATTACAGGGTTGGAGCTCTTCCAGGAGTTGTGGATGGTACCCCAGCTGAGTTTGGAGAAAATTCTCTGAGTCTGAGTCTGGGCAGATGGAGTTCACTTCCTCCTCCTCACCAGCACTGTGGAATCTGGTGTAATAGCACAAAGTGCCCCCCACCCATCACAGTCTCCGCTGCTGCCTAAAAGTTAGTGGTCTCGACTTTGTGCATTTATAAAGCCATGTCCTTAAAACACATGGAGAATGCCGAGCTCACCTTTTTAGATTTGCTGTGAGTAGGAATCAGATTGAGTGAATAAATATGAAAACATATGGTCATCTGAAAAAATTTTAGTTATCATTAATTTGGATATTGTTAATAATATTGAATATTTTTTCATATCACCATTTTCTAAAAAGGGGCAAATACATTGAGCATCCTCATTGAAAGCAGAAAAACACAGAGGCATATTTACCATTTGAAATTATTACCCAGCAATTACTCTCCTTCAGGCAGGAATAAGCTGCATCATAATTCTATCAATATAAAACATTTTGAGTTATTTTGAATAGGTCCTTTATAAACTTAATTCATTGTAAATGTTTGTGTTTAAATTCCAAATACATCAAATCTCAAGCCCAAATAATTTTGGTTTGAAAAAAGTAAAAGGCTCCAAGAGACTTGGACTTGAGGGGAAGCAGAAAGTATGAGAACAGGGCTTCAGCTGAGAAGCAGACAAGGAGAACTAGGTGTTCACAAATTGAATTGTAATTCTGGGTGGGGTTCAAGAGACCATATTGTCAACAACAGCCAACTGTGTGCCTAGGATCACACTGTGCTCCATCTGGAAAGGGTTTTACCTGGTATTTTTTTGCTCATCACATCTTCTCATCCATTCTGGGAACTGGACTTCGACTTCTGACAGCTTTTTTTACTCAACATTTTGAATCCTGGCTCCCTTTTATTCACTTTAATGATCATTTATTGAAAGCCTACACCAGTAGCTCTCAAGGTTTGGCTAGCATCAGAATCACCTGGAGAATAGCTTCTCAGCCTTTTGGCTAAGATCAAGTGTAGTATCACCTGGAGAGCATATTAAATCAGATTGCTAGGCCACTCTCAGGGTTTCTGATTCAGTGCTCTGGGGACTGTGGGGGAAAGACAAAAATTCTGCATTTCTGGAAAGCTCTCAGGTGCTGCTGATGAACTTTGAGACCCACTGGCCTTTACTATGTCTGGTGTTGTGCTTATCTTAATGTTAATTCTAACAATCCTGTGAGGTTGGATATTTTTATCTCCATGTTATTAATGAAATAAACTGAGACTTGGAAAAGTTTAATAGCTTGCTCAGGGGCACAAACTAATGAGGATAAGCTAGGATTCTCACCCAGGACTTTCTAACACCAAAGCCTATGTTCTTTGAAATATATTGTTCTTATTCTCATTTTATTCATAAAGTTAAGCTAGATCCCAACTAACGGTCTTAGAACTGTTTATTAGGAAAGAAAGGATAAAAACCCATTTTATCTCCCAAGAATCTGCCTCAGTTCCATGGGTGAGAAAACTGCCAGCTGCTGGCTATTTAAAACACATCTCCCCAGCACTGATGCCCATCATCAGACTAGCCAGGTGACAGGAAATTAAGGAGAACTATGCCAATCTCTCCCAGCACCTGCAACTCATTATGGAGGCAAACTCAAGTTCAAGGGTTCCATTCAGAAGAATGGTATAAACAGATGATGCCCAATCTGCCAAGGATTCCCAAGGCTGATTTCTACCTCCGTTAAGAAAAACGAAGATTTATGCAAAAGCTATCTAAGGCTCTTCACATGGGAGGTCACAGACAGGAAATCAAGATATATTCAGTAAGAAAGTAGCCTTTGCTTTACCAGGCTATAGCCTTTGGGGGAGAAATCAGCCATTTGTTCTTCTTATGGAAGAAGATTCACAAAAGTTGTATTGCAATGACTTGGGCCAAAAATCTACCTCAAAGTTCTAGGAAATGCTTTAAATTATTCATAACCAAAGACATTCTTGATAGCCCATAGCTATATATATTGCATTAATCGGGATGACCATTTGAGGATGGCTATTGTTAGCACTGTTGATATCTCTTGCCATCCATAGCCTGGCTTCCAGCAACTATAAGCCACCTCCTATTCCAGGTGGGAGCAAGTGAATCCCACCGCATGTACATAAGAAACTTCAGCTCCCCATGCTATGGTTCAGCAACACAGTGTGATTGGGGGAGCTTAACCAGTGAAATAAATATCTGATTAATATGTGTCAGTGAGGGAGGGGGCAGTTTAGCGTCACAGACATACTCTTGGAAAGTGACCTGGTGGTAACGTTCTAGGTCAAGTGTTGAGTCTGTCATACCCTTATTACTTGTATTGAAATTGTGAGGGAGGCAACTCCCTAAAGAATGTCAAGCTTGTCATTACTAGAAGGGAGATGCAGAGGCAAAACATTAGGCATATACTGCAGATACCTTCAGTACACAGTGAGGAACTGATCTTGCTCTTTAGCCATGGAGAGCCCTAATCCTGCCCATGTCAGCTGCCCTTAAGGAAACCTGCCTAGAGGATGGGAGATGATTGTCCACTCTCACTTATATCTAGACAAGTTCAGTGGAAAGGATCCAGCCTATTCATAATGGAAACCCACCCTCAATGGAAAGAACCCAGCCTGCCAGCCGATTTAGCACCTGTTAGTGGAGAAGAAAAGCCTTGTAACCTCACACCTGCATTCAAACATACCAATTACCAGATGATGTCCAAAGGTGCTGAGCAAACTAACATCTGCTGAAGGGTTGATAAGCCTAGAGACAGTAAATTAATAAGCAGGCAAAAAAGGATTATAAAGATTATAAGAATTTCAAGGAGATTCCATCTTGAAGGATAGAGACCAAGGCAAACTATCAGAATAGATGGAGCAGTGCCAGATCAATATGTCTTGCTCAGCTCAAACTGCATCAGCCTCTGTGAGACTGAGGTAGCAGATATTTAAGTAGCTCAGATTAGCTAAGCTGAACAGTATGCCTCATATTTTCTTCTATTTAAGAGAGGGCAGTGTCAGAAAATCACCTTGAAGTCACATGGAAATCATTTTTTGGTGATAAATTTTATTCTAATCTCAACTCTAAAGTTCTACTCCAGAAAGGGATTGTGGTGGATTGAATTATGTACCCCAGTTTAGACATGTTCTTAATCTAGATCTGCATTCCTAAAGGTGTGAACCCATTGTAAATGGGGTCTCTTGAAGATGTTATTTTAGTTAAGTTGTGGCCCAACTGAATGAGGTTGGCCTTAATCCAGATTACTGGAGTCCTTTATAAACAGAAGAAATTCAGGCAGAAGAGAAAACCACTGGGAGGAGTCAGAAGCAGGAAGTCACTGGGAATCCAGAAGAGAGAGGAAAGGACATCACCATATTAAGTGATTCATATGTGCAAACCAAGGAACCCAGGGATTGCCAATGAGACAGAATACACTGAACCCATGAGGAAGCAAGCCTTCTAACCTATAAAACCTCTAAACTAGTAAATTCCTCTTGTTAAGCCAACCCACTAGTGGTATTTGTCTTGGCAGCTAGGAAACTAACATAGGGATAAAGAGAGATCTGAAATGACCAAGTGCACTTAGGAGTGTGAGAAGTTACTATAATTGTTCCTATCTGGATAAAATCAGATATTCTATGTTTGGGGTCCAAAAGTTAAAGCTGTCAGGCCCATGAGAGAAAACTGAAGGAAACAAAGGTGTTCAAGGACCTAGACTCTCAAGTGGCAAAACAAAAAATAGCCAGTCATAAAGGCACTGATCACATAAATGAACAAAGGCATCAAGACAGGGCAGCAGTCATGACTGATCCAGGTACAATTATACCAGCTATCAGCTTTTCTGAGTCCAGTTCTGACCTTTATGGTAGCTCCTGGAGATCATGCTCTGAAAACGTCCTGGCCACTGATTGACATACATTCTGGCTAAGTCAGGCCCTAGCCAGGGCTCCAGCCAAGATGGCCAATGGTATTCTACAGCATTGGAGAGCACAGGCCAAGGCACCTAGATGTTGAATACATAATTATTGGATGAATTTTGGTCAGATAGAGCAGTCCAGGCAAAGGTACAAAGCAGTTGAATGCACAGTCAGTTCAAGTTGCAAGTATTTACTGGGTAGTAGGGATGATTAAGAGTTGAGGCTAAAGAGGTAGCTATTCAAGGAAGGCACTACCAAATAATTTAGACTTGATCCTGAAGGCACAGGGAAGCCACTGAATGGTATTAAGATAGAGTGTGAAATCATCTTATCTACAATTTAGAAAGATTATTCTGGCTGCTAGGAACTGAGTGAGTGTAGAGCCAGGGAGAAGTATTGTAAAGCTATTGCAATGATCGGGTTGAGACTTAAAAAAATAAATAAAAAAATAAAAATAAGGAAATAAAAGCAGAAATGGGTCTTCTGCAATTAGATGATTCCTACAGAAACCTGGAGTTCTTACTTAACAGATGCTGTTTTCTGAAAGATCCCCTCTTTCCTGCAGTGAGTGCAGGTATTGCAGGGATATCTGAGCAGCAGCCTCCTCCCCAACACAGGCCTGGATCTGGCTTTATGCCATATATGCTCCATTAATCCCAGACTTGCTGGGGATGGAAATGGATGTTTGTCTGGTGATGATTCTGAGAACTTGGGGAAAGGAGAGTATGTTAACTGAGTAATGCCAAGGCTTAGATTTGTTGCTGAATGCTTACCTAAGAACAAATCACCTCAACATGCCCAGTAAGACAAGAGACACAAAAAGGCTCAATAGTCAAGTCAGGGTAAGCTTAAATTCCCAGCATCTCCCATAATCCCAGAAAGACTGATGGTCAACCAGCCATGAAGGAACAGTAGAAACGTAATTGCCAAATGTCATCTGACACACTACAACAGTGCTGCTTCAGTAACGACCCTGATCCATGGGAGAACAAAATTCCCTCACCAACCTGTTTACTGTTCTACGAACAGACCCTTTACATTCCTCCTTCTGCACCTCTTCTCTCTCTACCCTCCCTCCATAGAGGTTGTGCTATTCATGTAACAGTATGTGTGTTGTTCACTCCATTGAGAATTCTTTTTTGGCATATATTTATTGCAATATAGAAAAGTTTTATCCCATAATGTCTGATGAAAGTTGGAAAGGTCAAGGCACTAAACCAGCCACACACACATACACATACACAGAGAAAAATGTCCTTCTAGAGACACTTCAAAGAAGTGCTTTCAAGGACATGGTCCACGGAACAGATGCTAAAGAGTGGCAGGCATAGAGGGTCTGATACATTATGAAAGCTATCAAAAATTTGACTGTGACCTGGAAGGACTAACCATACATCTCAAATAGATGGCAGAAGACATGTCTAAGACATATCATTACTTCAGGGAATTTGAAGAGAACCAAAGAACAAGTGCCCAAATAAAATGCTGGGAATCCACCCATTAGGGACTGACTATGCTATATTAAGTGACTCTTTCCAGGAAGATATATCCAGGGCTAAAAAGTATGTGCCTGAGAATATTCCTGGCAGCAAAGCATAAAGAATGCTCTGTACGAGGTAAGGAACATGGTGTATAACAGCAGAGAAATGGGTCATACAGCAGCCCAGGAGGTGACATAGGCTCCCTTAAGGAAGATAAAGCCCAGCTGAGTAGTGAAGAAAAGTAGAATAGACAACAACAACAAAAAAAAGGGTAGTTAGAGAGAACAGTGTGTGCAATGATGTGGAGATAAGACCATTTGATACTTAGAATATGCTAATTTGTATTATTTATCTTTTTTAGCATCATTGCAGGTCTCCCCAACTAAATCATTGATTGTAAAATCCATGTCTTATATCTCTTTATGGTCCTAACACTAGCACAATACCTTTCAAGGACAAGAAACTTGGAAAATATTAGTTGATGCTGTGACTTGCTCTTTCACGATCTGACCCTGCCTTTGCTTGGATTGGATTTGCTGCCATTTCTCAACTTTGCACTTCATACACCAACAATACCAAAGGGCAATAATAGGTCTGTAAAAATGTCTTGTTCCTTTGTGTTTCTGTGTGTTTCTGTTTCCTTTCTGTTTTCTCTTCAGGAAGGAAAGGAATTCTGTATTTTGCCTCCACCTTCCCCCTTGTCTATTTAGTAAGCTCTTGACCCTTCTTCAAAAGTGAATTCATACCCTCTTCCTAAGAGAAAGTCAACTACTGTCTCCACTGCAACCTTCTTTGTTCTTTTGGCATACAACTCGATTTTTACCTGTTTACTGCATTGCAATATATATGTTTTCATGTGTGCTCCCCTCCCCCCCAACAAGATTGGGGCTCCTTTGGTTCAAGATCTGTGTCTTATTCATCTTTGTATCCCCAATACCTGCCATATTCCCCAGATTTTAATTAATTTGTTTATTCAATATACATTTTTAAACACCTCACTATGATGTGTGCATTATTTTTGGATCAAGTGAAAAAAAAGACAACACCAGAGCTTAGATATTAGTAAACAGAAACCCAAAATAGTAAGAAAATTGCCATTATAAACAACATAATTTCAGAGAATGATACACACTATAAATTATAAAACAAGTTTATATGATATGTATTTATTGAACTGTGCATTATTGAATTCATGAGAAAGTTCAACATGTGATTTGGCACTGATTTTCAAAAAAGGCAAACTCCAAATCTGTATAACCAACCCTTTTTCATGCCACTATATGCCTCAAATTATTTAAATTCCAAAAAGAAACAAAAAGGGACAACAATTTCAAGCTAGAAAGATTCACGAAATCATTCTTCCTTGTCTATCTGCTTGCCTCTGGTAAGAGGAAAACAAAAATGAAAAGTTAAAAAATATGACACCAAAATGTCAAATTACACAAATTAAAAAGGCAACCAAGCAAAGACAAGCTCAGGAATCTAGTTAGAGACTAGAATATTCATCAGCAGGTATTTATCTAGTGGGACAATGTAAAGAGCTTTTAAGAAATTACCTTGAAAAAGCTGTTGATTTAACAACATAAAGGGAAATCCAACCTTACTTCATATGTTTTTCTGAGGCAGTCTACCAGTCTGGTAGAAAACAAATGAAAGTACTAAAAGGAAAAAGAGGAATTCCCTGGCAGCTGCATTCTCAATAAAGTCATTTTGATGTCTCCAGGAGCCATGTGGTGAATAGGCAGATCTCTTTTCTAGCCACTTTCAAGGGAACTCATATGGAGGATGGGCTCTACCTTTTTCTTTCAGTGAAGAAAGCAGTAGACAGAGTCAGGAGATCTCAGTGCTTTCAACAGCTATCCGGATACGTGGTCTCACTGAGACATTTCCTTATGATCCATGTGGGTCTCATTTCCATCATTTCTAAATTCATACTAGATAACATCCTTTCCAATCTAAGCATTTGTGATTCCAAGCCATTAAGAACCTGGTTCAAGGTAGAATGCTATCTCTGTTGGTTAATGGTGGAGTCAAACTCCAGGACCCTAATTTGTATATGTCCCCTATGCACAGGTTCTCAGCTGCCACTGCCTCTTTCCTCTCACCTGTGTAAGATTACTGGGACTACCAATCAAGGTCTTGGACCAATATTACCACCCTGTCTGTGCACAGTTAAAGGTCTAACTCAGTGTTTCATTTTCTTCTAATGAGAATACAGGCAGTCCTTTCTCTGCATGAAAATGCAGGGCCATGAAAATTACTGTGCAAGCTGATTTTGAACAAAGCGATGTTTAATAATCAAATGAAAAAATTACAATTGTGCCACGACCTTTAAGAATTTGCGTTAAAACATTAAACACTATCTTATTATTGGTTATAAATGTATGACAATGAATAAAACAGTAAAACCAACATATATTTAGTGCACTATAATCTAAAACATTGGAAACAGAATTAAAATATTTTATTTATTTGTAAAAAGAATTACCAACAGTTGTTTAAATACAGTAGTCCTTTCCTTCCTCTAGCTGTACAACTTATAATAAGGAATGAGCATATTTTCTATGCCTTGACAAATTATCATACTCTTTTCTAAGTTTGGATCAGCTTGTAACATTTTATCCTTTGCACTTTCAATGTCTTGAAATATCTCTGAGTGTTCCTTTAATGTGAAGTTTTTGCCAGCATCACTTCCTCTGGGACATCTTCATCCTGTTCATTACAACCACTTTCCTCATTTATGTCAATAAATTTGCCTTCCCTAGTTCCTCTGGCTTCAGATCTAGAGTCTCTTGAACAATGGCAGTTTCAACACTACCAAGGTCAGCAATTTGTTCTATAACATCATTCTGTTCAATTTGAATTTCACTTCCAGTATCATTTTGTTTGTTTACTGCACTTTTAACTTTGTTAGCCACCTCTCCCTTTTGAGTATCCATTTTTGTAAGATGCCACATGGGTACGTCACAGGGAGACAAACATGCTTTGCCACCTGTGTATGAACTGAATGATAAGACATGCAGAGACCAATCACTGCAGACTTTGAAAGAAGTGACATGGCTAGTCAGTCATCATGATGCACATCTGTTATCGACACTGATTTGCGACTGAAGAGTTACAAGCAAAATTTGTATTTTCTGCAAATACTCACAATTATATACTGTAGGTAGTTACAGAAATTTGAACCATGTTTTTGGGGACTAGTTCGATAAAACTGTGGCAAATGAAATCCATGTGTATCAGAACTGTGCAAGGCAAGGACTGCCAGTGTAGTCAAATCAACTTTCTGTTTTCTTCTTTCCAATCTAGATAAGACCATCTCAAGAATTTCTTTTCTTATATACCCATTATTAGTCTTTTTAACCTCTTTTTTAAAACTTTAAGGTTACTACAGTAAATCTCTCTTCTAATTCTTTATCTCCATCTCTCCTCCCCACATTCTTCCATTCCATCTATGAACTAAAACAAAGTAACGGCCTAAATCATATCTTACAAAAATAACAGTAAAACTAGAGAAACACCATAATCAAAGAAAAGAGGGATGTGTGGAAACCACAATAATAAGAAAAGTGTCTTTGATCTCTAAGCTCCTTGAAGACACTAAGTCCTTTCAGAACTTTTTAAAAGTCTGCATCTATATCTCAAGTCTGACTTGATTAAAGTTACCCTTCTCAAAAACCAGCATTAAATATTTTTATATGTTGCAAATATGAAATATTTCTGCTACTCTGTAAATTCAGTAGGTTCACACATGGATAAGGAAGAGGACCTCATTTTATTTTTAACATTATTATACTTAACAACAAACATAAAAATCCAAGTTACAAGTGAGCTTTCAGGGAATAACCCATCAGAAAGCAGAGGGCTTCTCTAATATAATGGCAAGGTGTTTCCCCATAGCAACAAAAGAAGTTTTTAGACACATATTCCTTTAAGACACAAAATGAACCACATTTACTTTTGCTGGTCTTTTAAATTTTAATTTTTCCTTTTTTCCCCTCTCTCCTACAGTAGATTTTTTTCCTCTCTTTCATTGCAACTTAGCATAAGATGACAACCTGTGTTTTCATTCTTACATACTTAACCTCCTCTCCCAGCATTAGGCAAACATATTCCATACAGAAGACGGTCACTGTGAAGAGTTACAATGTTCATGAATCACCTTAAATTACCATAGAAAGCATACAATTTTCTGGCATTATATTTTTTCCACCTTAAATTTACCTGTCCAGTAAAAACAACCCTGGGAGTTAAGGATGGGATCCTACCAAAGGATGCCATAGATCACTAGGTAAATACCACCATAACTGAGATAGACAAAAATCAGAGATTTACCTGTTATTGCACAAAGGAATAGATGTGCTTTGCACTACTCTAAGTCACTACATCTGGTTCCGTGTGCTCTCTCTGTCCTCCCCACATCCTTTAGCCATGCCCAGTCTAGACTAAAACCCAATCAACTATTCAAATAAAATGATACTGATTTCTACAATTTGGCTATATTCTTCTCCAAGTAAACTCATCTCTTTTTCTGAGGTTGCTCATATGCTCACAAAAGGTTCCAAATTTGCACTTTATTTTCTCCTGAATTATTCATCACTTTTTCTAGTGTGGCTGGAATGTACCATATTAGGATTATATCTTATATTTTTTCTCCTTGTTTTCCATTTCCTCCAGGGAAAGGTGTTTCTCTTTAGTCTCTGAGCATACCTGTCAAAGAGCAGCATTTGGTGATAAGAATAATCGTTTAATATGCTCTTCTAGAGAGAGTCTGCAGTTCCCCAGGAAATAAAATCCTACATCATAAGAAGCAACAGAAGACACAGTGAAATTAGTTTGAACCAAGGCCTAAAGCAAGAATTTTAAAAAAGCCTTTACTATTTTTGTTCTTTTTTCTTTGTTTAATATTCATTACCAGATATTAGTTCAGGACAGTCACCTCCCATCTGGCAGTCATTATGTGAAGTTAGGACATCTGAAGCAATTAGAATATCCAAGTTCTTGTTTCTAAGATATTCATTTTATTAGTCCTCTTTCTGCACTTGGTGACATGCTCTACTGGTGAGAAAAATGATCAGATTCGTAAAACACTAAGAACACCCTTTACTTCTTCGTTCAAACCCCTTCTATCATTAAATATATATATATATATCCCAACAGCACCACTCATCTCCCTGCATGTGTTTAATGCCACGCTATATTTAATATGTACTGCATGTAATGAGAGAAGTATAAAAGAAGTATAAGTGGCTCTTCTCTAATGGCGCTTAGAACCTAAATGAGGAAACAAGTAATATTTAAGTGACAAGACAATAAAACATGCCCTTAATTATTTAGTAGTGACAAATTCTTTAAGGTCTTAAGAGATACAGCTGCTAGGTTTGGAGAGGAGATAGAATATGAAATGTTGCTCTGTTTGCCCTGCTAAGAAAAAAAAAAACAAACACTAGGAAGACCTATTCCCCATAAAATTGGTATGACCAAAACAGTTAGAAGAATATCAGATCAACTCCCAAAGCCAGCTTCTCACAGCACCCTGACACTGATAGAATTACACTCATTTAGGGTTTTAAACACTAAGCTGACCAAACAAAATAAACCTGCCAGTTTGCAATCCCTGAACTAAATATATATTTTTTACATTTAAAGGGCATGAAGAACTAAGATGAATAATTTTATTTTCTTTCCAAGGCCGGTTTACCAAGGTTTTGGAATTCCATTAGACTTATTATCGTATATAGTACCTGGAGCCACAGACGAAAGCCACTTGAGGTCTTTAGGTACCAAGTGATAGCCTCTATCCAATTCACTGGTATGATCCATGGCTCTTCTAACCCAGCTCTCTCAAACATGACTTCTATAGGTCCTCATGTTCAGTGTATAAGAAAAACATAAGGAGCCCAAAACAGTTATTTCTAATGAGAGGTGACACGCAACTCTATCTGTCCTATGTTTTTGAGGGCCTATTTCAAAGCTAGTAGCCTGCTCCCCACCCCTCCAAAAAAAAAAAAAATAATAATCATGCATCTCTATGCTTAGTCAATGAATGCTTATTGGATTAGTTTGAATGCAAATTTTAATATTCATAAAAAATTAAATTGGAAGATTTTTAAGGCTATAGTGAAAAAAATTTTTTAATCACATTATTTTTAGATAATCTCTGCGCTAGTCAAACAAAAAAATAGAGGAGCAATTATTCTTTTGTGAATAAGAAAGTGGGAAGAAACATCTCTTGACCCCAAATAGGCCCCAACATTTCTTTGGAGACCAAAAAGTGGTGAATGGCAGATCCTAAAGAGGTGGTTCTCCATCTTGGCTGGCCATTCAAATCATCTGAAGGGTCTTTAAAAACACCACACCTTAGCTACACCACCAGAGGTTTGTATTTAATTGGTCTGGGTGGAGCCCAGACACAAATAGGTGCCCAAAACTCTCCCAGTGATTCCAATGTATGGCCAAGGTTGATAACTTTTATTCTCAGAAGACACCTCTGAGACCTGATCCAGTTTTTTCAATATCCCTGTCAAATGCATCTTTGGTGGTCTTACTAAGGCCCTTCCATCCCTTGTAGCTAGGTAAGAGTTAATTTTGCAGTTGCTTTTCTCCAATTAAAAAAAAAAAAGTTTTCCACTCTGGAGTACCATAAAAATCTTTCTTAGATGTTAAGCCTTCCTTGGCTACAGCTCTGAAAAGGCCTACAGAGCTTATAAAACCTATTCATCACTCTCCAAGTCTCCAAACGAGTTACCCTAAATAACAATTATTAGCCACAAATGTGACAACTACTGTAAATGGTGCACTCCCTTTTATCTTGGTTTTTTCAAAGAGATCTTCAGGGAACAAAACTGCACTCTTGATTTTGCATTCCTTTGCAACCAGCAACCTGTGGCCTGAAACTCCAAATAACAGTCTTTTGGGGTCTCTGTTAACTTTTTTCTAAACTTTACATAGCTAATTAGAAGTGTTCAAAGGCCCTCATTTTCAACCACTTAGTGGATGAGAAATGCATGTTTAATGGGCATCCTCAAAGACCATTTAATGACTCTAGAAGGAAAGCAAGGCAAATTGATTATTATGCAATGACTTCTATGGGTCCTGGTGCCCAGTGCATAAGTGGCAGGGTAGAGAGGTAACCAGGACATTGATGTTGACATCTCAGATTTTTAATGAGAACACTAATCTTACTGAGGATCAAGCAGCATTTTTTAAAAATTAAATCTTTGGGGGCTGTAAGAAAATATTCCAAGTTAATATCATTCAAATAGTACTTTGAAAATCTTATTGACCCCCAAGAACTATTTAAACACCTTCAGAAGGGTGACAGGTGAGAATTAGGAGCTATTGTGTTTCCTTGACTGAGAAGATTTGAAAGGTGACCCTCCCCTCAGGAATCTGTGGGCTCCACATCCAAGATGATTATACTAATCAGTGGTGTTTGAGCTGAGCTCTATCTAAATCAAAGTAGGAGTTGGGTGTTTTTTTTTTTTTTTTAATTAATCATGGCTTGCATTAGCAATATGGAGAAAAGATAAAAAAGCAGGTGCCATCTTGATGATTTCTTAAGGAAGGCAATGTATTGCACTACTCTAATAACCTCAGTATTGTTGAACTAGGATTCCATTATATCCCCTTCCACTTGTCATGCAGTCAGGAGAATGAAAGTAAATGTCACTTACAACTAGAGGAGACACACTTTGCTTAAAACAAAGCTTAGCTCTTCCCAAACTATAACCTCCTTTGTCCCCTTCAACACCATAACCCCACACCCACCTACTCACATGGCATGCCTATTTCCACATTGCTCTAGATCAGGATGGATTGTTAAAAACACAGATTGCTAGGTCCCACCCCCAGAGCTTCTGTTTCAGTAGATGTGGACAGAGACTCCCCTCAAACTGCATTTCTAACAAGCTCCCACGTAATCACTCATTAAGGACCACTACCCTAGATGTTTGTTTATTCCTGACACTCATGGCAAATTGCTATTGTCTGAACACGCCCTGTCCCTTTAGGCCCCAGCTACCCCCTCTCCACAAACACAACATCCTCGAAAAAGAAAAGGCTCCTGACATTTTCACCTCATTCATAAACTCCATCTTAACCCATTCCCTTCGTCTCATCTTACACTCCATTCCAGACATATTCCTAACCTTGCTGACTCCTGGTGCTTGGCTTGGCACTGAAACATTTCTCCAGGTCTGAGCCCTGGGCTCTTGACTCCTACACAGGTAGCTTTGATTTCACTGCTGGCAGCACCAATGGGTAAAAACCTCACCTGGCCCAACCCAGCACAGGCCATAGACACACACACACACACACACACACACACACACACACTGCATACAATAATAAATACATACATAATATATATATGTATTATATATGTATGTATATACATATGTATGTATGTACATACAATGGTATGCCATTTTATAGCATATGCTAGAAACCATAAACTAATAGAATAACAGCATGAGGAAGGATACTAAATAATATTTAGTATACTTACCTGCCAAACTTTTAATTCTTTCTTAATAAATAAGGATTTGAAAAGCAGGTTTTATCTATTTAGGGACTGTAGAGGGGTCTCTATCCCACAGCACAGATTCTCTCCTCTTTCCTAATTACTGTCTGGCTACTGAGGGATTATGTCCTAATTTTATTTTGGCCCATTTGCTCCCCTCCATATCATATGGGTTTCCTTTGCTCTTCATGGATGAGATGAAAGCAAGTGTAATAGTCCTACCAATGGTCTCTTCAGGAAGAGATTTCTCACTTCTAACTAAAAGATATCTATTCCTCTCCTCTGGATTTACCACACCAGTCAGCGAAGTCGGGATTTTGTCTTGTAATGGTCTCACACGCTTCAGACATTCACCAACTTCCCTCTACTTACTGCTGTTACAGTTTTTAATGGTCCAGTTTCAGGCCCACAGAGTAGAGTCCAAAGTGGGATTCCAGCATTGGGTAGCCTGAGAGTAAGTGACTTACGGCTTTATCGTTACTCGGCCTGGAGATGTTTAGACTCACTTTATAAGGGTTCTTTTATTATTTCTGCAATGATGGGATACTACCATTCAAAATGGTCCCTGGACATTTATTTAAAATGCCCCTGCCCAGGCATGGGATACAATTGTGCCCGTGGCATTCCATGCAGCCACAGATGGGAAGAATCCCCGTGTGGGGTGGATTTCTGCCCTGAAGCTGACTGGCATCCACTGTTACTACTGCCTCGTTGATTGTGATTATCCTAGTGAAAGGAATTTGGGAGGTACGACTAAAATGTTATGCAAAGAACAGAAAGAAAGTAGGGAAACAATATATCCCTATTCTTTGTCTTTCGCTATGAGGTATTTCCACTCTCTTTAAATCAAGAACCACAGTCCTTTCCTTGGTTACAAAGAACAACTTCCTTTGGCTCCACAGTGCCCTCATTCTCTCACTATACTGGGGAAGGCTCCTACCATCTTTCTTCAGGACTATTACAATTGTCTCCTAATGAATATTCCACTCCTTGCTTGTGCTCCCACCTCCAGGTTTTCTTCCCCTTATGCAACCTTTATGATATCCCCAGGGGGGTGATTATTGTTAAAAAAAAAAAAAAAAAAAAAAAAAAAAAAAGGCAAATTCTGCTTAGATGCTTAATGCTTATAAAGTCTTTTAACAAAGTCTAAGTCCTTTGCATTTTACACACAGCCCTTCACAACCTAGATATATCCTTGCTTTGCAGCCCCATGTCATACCATCATTGCCTTTCCAAGAACGCTTCACCAACCACTCGAGGTCTTTAGATTCCTCACATACTGGTCGTCCCCTTGCTTTCAGTACTAGGCTTCTTGATCTTTTAATTCTCCCAATGCAAAACATTCTCATGTGGGGGCTTCGCATTGTTCTCTTGCTCAAACAACCTTCTCTAACTTCTCAGTGGTTAACTCCTAACTTCTACTCATCTCTCAGTAGTACTCACTTATCATTTCTCAGGCAAGTTTACATAAGCAAACAGGGGAGCAAACAAAATGGACGTATGGAAATTTTGAGAAATCTGGTTTGCCTACAGTTTCTCGACCCTTTTTCTTTTTTTCATTAGCATACAGTCTTCTGCTTAATTCAAATCAGCTTCTGAAATATGTACATTTTGCATACTCAGTGCTTGCTGAGTAAGTCCAGCGTCACAGATCTTTACTCCTGATTCAAGAAAGCTTATGGAGGGCTTTGTCAAACAACAGTCATTAGTGCACTAAGTTTTGTTTTGTTTTGTTTTTTAAATTCAGTTTTATTGAGATATATTCACATACCATACAATCACCCATGGTGTACAATCAACTGTTCACAGTACCATCATATAGTTGTGCATTCATCACCCCAATCTATTTTTGAACATTTTTCTTACACCAGAAAGAATCAGAATACCAACAGAAAATAAAAGTAAAAAGAATACCCAAATTATCCCCCCATCCAATCCTATTTTTCATTTAGTTTTTGTACCCATTTTTCTACTCATCCATCCATACACTGGATAAAAGGAGTGTGATCCACAAGGTTTTCACAATCACACTGTCACCCCTTGTAAGCTACATTGTTATACAATCATCTTCAAGAGTCAAGGCTACTGGGTTGCAGTTTGATAGTTTCAGATATTTACTTCTAGCTGTTCCAACATATATTAAAACCTAAAAAGTGTTATCTATATAGTGCATAAGAATGTCCACCAGGGTGACCTCTCAACTCCATTTGAAATCTCTCAGCCACTGAAGCTTTATTTCGTTTCATTTCACATCCCCCTTTTGGTCAAGAAGATGTTCTCAATCCCACAATGCTGGGTCCAGATTCATCCCTGGGAGTCATATCCTGTGTTGCCAGGGAGATTTACACCCCTAGAAGTCAAGTCCCACTTGGGGGAAGGGCAGTGAGATCACCTACCAAGATGGCTTAGTTAGAAAGAGAGAGGCCACATCTGAGCAACAAAGAGGCACTCAGGGGGAGACTCTTAGGCACAATTATAAACAGGGATAGCCTCTCCTTGCAGTAACAAGCTTCATAGGGGCCAGCCCCAAGACAGAGGTCTCAGCACATCAAGCCTTCAGTCCCCAATGTTTGTGAGAACATCAGGAACAATCCAGGTGAGGAAGTCCAACACCTCTGCATTCTCCTCCATCTCTTCAGGGGGGCCCTGAATATATATTTTTATTCTCTACCCAAATTACTTTAGAATGTGTTGCTATTTTATTCTAATCTATACAGACCTACCATAGCTCATTTCCCATTCAAAGTTCCATGTAATTGTAGTGTTTTAACAAACTTACTGTAGAAGTTATATTGTTTAGAAAATAAAGATCTTACACCAAATAAACATCTCTTCCCTTGGTCTCACATGGAAGTTGAAGTTTTAACACACAGTCAGTTTCAACCTTTACCCTTTGGCCCAATTTGCTCTAGTCTTAACCAGATCTGCTTTATTTATATCTCTAATTGAAGTCTGGGCTCTATTTCAGCTTTTTTTTCTTTTTTTTTAACAGTTGCTGTATGTGTTAATACTGATATTCATATCTGCCAGTCTCTAGCTCTGAGTTTCAGGTGTAACACAGATACCCAATGTTCAGAGACCAATCAGGTTATACACTAAGGGATCAACATCTCAGAGTTTGGAGATAGCCATTACAATTCAGGAATAGATTTCACTGCTATAAGACCTTACAATCTAGGGACCATTACAATAATCATTTCCCTGTTAGGCTGTGCTCTAAGATTCAATTCTGAGTTTACACATTGTAGTTAGTTCATATTCGTGAGGCATTATAGTGTTTGCCTTGGTTTCTGGGGTATTTCACTCAACCTGCTGCCTACAGGATCCATTCACCTTGCTGGGTGTCTCACAGCTTCACACCTTCTCGTAATTGCTTAATATTTCATTGTATGCACACACCACAGTTGAGTTCACCATTCTGTTCCTCAGTCAGTGTACCCTTAGGCCACCTCCACCCATTGCAAATCATGAATACTGCCTCCATAAACACCAATGAGGGCACTAAGTTTTGATGCATCTCCTTTAGAAAGAAACCTCTTTAGACTTAGAAGTCACGGTTAAAGATATGAAACATAGACCAAGTCAGGTTATGGAAGGAATCTCAAAGCCCAGATTAAGGACTTTGGGAAGGTGGACAAGGTTTTGGCAAGCTTGACCAGAGTAAGAGAAGTTAGTTGCTTTAAAGAATTCAATTATTCAAGCCCACATTAATAATATCCCAGGGCACTTTAAGAACATGCAAAACTGATCCTAAAACAAATGTGAGAAATCTTTGAGAAATCATGGAGTAGTATCAGAACTCCATAGGTGGATAACTGTGATCCTGGTTCTTGTAGCTGGGAAAAGGTCACTTCAGTAGGTGGGGGACAGTTTAATGAGATGGCTAATAATCCCTGCCAGAATTCTGCCAAAAGAGAAATTCATTGAGAAACAGCATGGGTTCGTGAAGAATAAACTGTGCTAAACTAATCCAACTTACCTTTTACAAAAGTCTATAAATCAGGAAAGCTGTCAGATATCTAGCACACTTAGATTGCAGATTGATATTTCTCACTTGTTCCAGATATTCTAAAGCTTGGGTTAGTAAAGCTTCTTTTCCCAACTCTAATACAGCTTTCGGTAATTAACATTAGTATTGCAGAAAGCTCAACAACAATAATTTGCTCCTTATAAATGTATGCCATATTAACTCATTGTCACTTAATAATTTACATAATTGCTTTATAATTACTTTTAATTCATTATAAGCATCTGTTTACAAAATGAATTCATTGATATGATCACATGCCTTCTTGCATTAGAGTTATAAATGAAGTAATAGTCTGGTTTCTTCCATCTAAAATCACATTTTTATGTGCATACAATATTCCAACAACTTATTTTGTAGGGATATGTAAATAATCATATTTCTTGAAAATGTTACAAAATTAACACTATAAACATGCTTTTAGTAAGACAAGCCCTCATCAAAGTTAGATGTTGGTGATTTTTGTTTTCATTTTAATAATCTCCCTTCCCTGCATAATTTTCTTCCACCCTCCACCCCTTGCATCCTCAGCAGCCACTAACCTTATATTCCCAAATGTCCTCGTGATTTCACCACCATCCTACAAACCTCAATATCTAAATCAGTCCACTGGACAAATTCCAAAATTGGTTACTTATGCCCAACAAAGTAGCTGGAGTTTTGCCAGGTTCTGTGAATTTAGTTCCTGGTTTCAAAGACCATGCAACATAGCTTGAAATTTACCATATTTTACCAATTTCTCATTTTGTCATATTGTAGCATTTTTAATATCCATGCATCTTACAATCAATAGCATTTTAGTTTTCCATAAACTACGGTAAACGCAAACAATATGGTCAGACTACATAGAAAGGGAAGCAATTAAGTTTGTCTGAAGGGTATGCAGGAAAGTGGAAGAGTGACAAATGTGGAGGAAAAAAGAGAACAAAGAAAGATTCCTCAGAAGGACATGCTATCTAAGCCTTATCTTTAATTCAGGAAGAGTTCAAAGGCATCGTCCTTCTGAAAAGTATTTCAAATTCCAGGATGGGATTTGACAACTGATGTGACTTTTCCATGATTCCTGAAATCTATTCACACAAATTCTCATAGGCAGCCACATGTAACCTGAATACAAGCAAGGCAGGGCAGGTACCCTGGCAAACCTGAGCTCCTGATTGTGAAGGAATGAAAGCTGCTGCTATATGAGGCAGAGACTATCAAGAATAATAAAAATAATAGCAAGGAAAGAAAGAGTTGTAAACAAATAAAATGACTGTCAAAGTATATCAGTGTTCATAGCAGCAATATTCACAATTGCCAAAAGATGGAAGCAACATAAGTATTCATCAACAGATGAATGGACAAACATACAATGGAATTTTATTTCTCCATAAAAAGGCATGAAATTCCAGTGCATACTATATCATGGATGAATCCTGAAGATACCATGTTGAGCGAAATGAGCCAGACACAAAAGAACAAATATTGCATGATCTTACTGATATGAAATAATTGGAATAAGCAACCTCATAGAGTCAGACTCTAAAATACAGGTTACCAGGGGACAGAATGGAGGTAGGGATGAGGAGTTAATGCTTAAATTGTACAGAGCTTCTGTTTGGGTTGATGTAAAGTTTACTAATGGACAGCAGTGATGGTAACACAACACTGTGAATGTAGTTAACAACACTGAATTATATATATTTGAATGTGTTTGAAAGGGGAAATTTTAAGTTGTGTAAATGTTACTAGAATAAAAATTTCTGAAAAACATAGGACTGTACAATACAAACAGTGAACACTATTGTAAAGGATGGACAATTACAATAATTATAATAATGTTCTTTCATGAATTTGGAGCAAATGTACCACACCAATGCAAAGTATTAATAATGGGGTTATTTATGGGAACTCTATTTTATGCACAGTTTTTCTGAAAACCTACAACTTCTCTAAAAAAAAAAGAGTAAGGAGCCCAAATAGCCAAAACCATCTTGGAGGACCCACACTTCCTGATTTTTAAGTTTATTATAAAGCTACAGTAGTCAAAACAGTATGGTACTTGCACAAAGGCAGTCATATAGACCAACGGAATCAAATTGAGATTTCAGAAATAAACCCTCACATCCATGGTCAACTGATTTTTGACAAGGTTGCCAAGTCCACTCAGTGGGGACAGAAAAGTCTCTTTAACAGGGTGCTGGGAAAACGGGATCTTCATATGCAAAAGAATGACTGTGGACCCCTACCTCTCACCACAAACAAAAATTAATTAAAAATGGATAAAGATATTCTTGCAAGCATTAGGGACTCCCAATTTAGTTAGTCAAGCTCTTAATCTTGGGCTTGACCTTAAGAAACTTATTCCTGCAAAGGAGAAGCTAAGCCTACTTATAATTATGCCTAAGAGTCACCAGCAGAGAACCTCTTTTGTTGCTCAGATGCGGCCTTTTTCTCTCAGCCAATTCTGCAAATAAACTCACTATCCTCCCCCCTACATGGGAAAGGGACATGACTCCAGGGGTGTAAATGTCCCCAACAACATGCGACATGACTCCCGGGGATGAGTCTGGCCCTGGCACCATGGGATTGAGAATGCCTTCTTGACCAAAAGGGGTAAAAGAAATAAAACAAAATAAAGTTTCAGTGGCTAAGAGATTTCAAATCGAGTCAAGAGGTCATTCTGGAGGTTATTCTTTTGCATTATATAGATATTCCTTTTCAGTTTCTAGTGTATTAGAATAGCTAGAAGGAAATACCTGAATCTGTTGAACTGTAATCCAGTAGAGCTGATTCTTGATGATACTTGTATAACTATATAGCTTTTGTTGTGTGACCATGTGATTGTGAAAACCTTGTGACTGACACACTCTTTACCCACTGTATGGGCAGATGGGTAATAAAATAAAGATATATATACATACACACACACACACACACACACACACACACACACACACACACACACACATATAATGGGGGGATAGGAGTATGGATGTTTTGGGTGTTCTTTTATATATATTTTTTTATTTTGGAGTAATGAAAATGTTCTAAAATGACCATGGCAATGAATGCACAACTATATGATACTGTGAGCCATTGATTGTATACTTTGGATGGATTATATCGTGTGTGAATATATCTCAATAAAATTGCATTTTAAAAAAATGATCAAAGACCTAAATATAAGAACAAAAACTATAAAACTCCTAGAAGAAAACAGAGAAATATCTTCAGGACCTTGTGTTATGCAATGGTTTCCTAGACTACACCCAAAGCAATAGCAACTAAAGAAAAAAAAGATAGAAGAGACCTTGACACAATTAAAAACTTTTGTGCATCAAAGAACTTTATCATAAAAGTAAAAAGACAACCTATAGAATGGGAGAAAGTGGAAACTGTATATACAATAAGGATTTAATATCCAGAAAATATAAAGAAATCATATAATTCAACAAAAACAAGACAAACCACCTAATTTTAAAATGGGCAAAAGACTTGAATAGACATTTCTCCAAAGAATATATACAACTGGCTAAAAAGCACATGAAAAGATGCTCAACATCATTATCCATTAGGGAAATGCAAATCAAAACCACAATGAGATAAGATTTCATATCCAGAAGAATGACTATTATTTTAAAAAGGAAAATAACAAGGGTTAGAAAGGATGTGGAGAAATAGGAACACTCATTCATTGTTGATGGGAGTGTAAATGGTCTAGCCACATAGAAAACAGTTTAATGATTATTCAAAAAGTTAAATTTAGGATTACCATATGACCTGGCAATTCTACTTCTAGGTACAAACCCAAGGGTATTTAAAGCAGAGATTCAAACAGACATTTGCACACCTATATTCATAATGTTATAATTCAGAACTGCTAAAGGATGGAAGTAACACAAGTGTCCATCTACATATGAATGTATAAACAATATGTGAAACATACATACAATTTTATATTATTCAGCTATGAAAAGGAATGAAGTTCTGATACATGTGACAATATGGATGAACCTTGATGACATCAGGTTGAATACAGTAAGTCACAGAAGGGCAAATGTTGTAGGATCTCATTGAAATAATTAGAAGAAGCAACTTCATAGGGTCAAAAACTAGAATACAGGTTACAAGGGGCTGGGTTGGGGGTAGGGAATGGAGATATAATGCTTAAATTGTACAGTTTCTGTTTTGGTTGGTGGAAAAGTTTTGACAATGGACAGTGATGATGGTCTCACAGTATCGTGAATATAATTGACACCACTGACTGTATATCTGAATGTGGGAAAAGCAGGAAATTTTAGATTGTATACATGTAACCAGAATAAATTTTTAAAAAGCCATTTGACTCTGTAAAACAAAAGTAGTAAACCCTAATGTAAACTATGGGCTATAATTAAAAGTAAAAAAAAAAAGTCAACTTAGAATTAAAACACCCAATAGCAACAACAAAAATAATTTTATTCTCTTTGGAAAGTAGCATGTTATGTCCTATTGTTCTATTCATCAGACTCTTCCCTGTCAACATGGGAGGGCAAGACATCTGGAAAATTTTAGAGCTCCACAGAATTGAAATAATAGTGACACTGGGAAAAACAAACAAACAAAAAAAGCCTGGGACGTGTCACAAAAAGACATCTAGTCCAACACTTCATTTTACAAGTTGGGAAAATGAGGGCAGTGGAGAGAAAGCAGCAGCCGAGCTTCACTAGAGTGGCTTAGCTTGAGGGGACAAAGCATGGTCTGGTGCACTCCCCTTCATCTCACCACCTCTTCACAAATCAACCCAGAGTGAGTCGACCTCAAGGTATAGCTTTGCCAGTATCAATCAAACTCACCGTTTATTTTCAAAAACGCATAGAACTAATATCCAAAAAGCGGATGTAGGGTTCCTGATTCTTCTACCTTTCACCTTTCATTTGTACAAGCAAAAGGTGTAAATTCCTGCTAAAGCTGTGGCTTAGAGGATACATCCTTATTACACAACTCCTGAGTGTCAAACCAAATGCTCAGTTCCACAGGGAGAGCCATGAGAGAAATGGACTTGCTTTCTAAACACTTCCACCCTCAACTCATCCCCTCCCCTAAAACTGCCTCAGCCTCCCCTGACAGTATTGTGTATATGCCAGCACAGCACTGCATACTATACTGAACACAAAAACTGAACCTTGTTGCTTCACCAATTCAAGCTTATTAATTATTTTTAATGAGATTTAAACATTCAGTAGCTATATATGAGGAAGTGACTCCATCTTTAGAATAAACACACTGAGCATTTTCTTAACCTTTAAAACATGTCAAGGGCATAAATCAAAATATACCAAACTGCCTCCAGTTGAAAAGACCACTTCTTTAACACAAATGCTTTGGCAATTTCACAGGAAAGAGGTCATTTTCTTCAGAAATGTTCAGAATGGGTTGATTTTGTTTAAAGTGTTTTATAAAAACACACACAAACACACTTTTCATACTGGATGGATGAGAATTCAAGGTCAGAAAAATAAAATAAAAATGAAACCAGGAAAGTGTTACTTTGGAGATTTCAACAAGTGTTGCTGAACTTTAACGAAAAAATAAAAGTCACAATGCATTCTTAGCAGCATTTGGAGCATTAAACATTGCCTCGCATTTAGAAAATAGTTAGATTTTCTTTTTCATCTCAATTTTTAGGCACTTTCTTTTAGCAGTTTAAAGTAACACCCATTTATCATCTCATCATTCCGGGAGTCAGAAGTTCAGGTGGGCTTAGCTGAGTTCTTTGCTTAGGGTCTCACAGAGCTGAAATAAAGGTGTGGGCAAGTTACAGTCTGACCGGTAAACTCTGGGGAAGAATCAGCTTCAAAGTTAATTTAGGTTGTTGGCAGAATGCAGTTCCTTGGGGATGTAAGACTGAAGTTCCCATTTTCTTACTGTCAACCAGGGGCCGCTATCAGCTTCTAGAGGCTGCCCACAGTCCCTGTACCATAGTCCCCTCCAACCTCCAGCCAGCAAAGATGTCACAGGAATCCTTCTCACAACTGGGATCTCTGAGTCTTCCCATTTTGTCATCAGTGAGAGAAAACTCTTTGCTCTTAAAGGGCTTGTCTGATTAGATCAGACCCACCTTGATAATCTCTCTTGATTAACTCAAAGTCAACAGACTAGTAATTTTAATTACATCTTTGTCCTACATAATCAGGGCATGGTATCATCATATTTACAGTTCTGGGGATTCGGGTGGGAAATACTGTGAGAGCAGGAGACATTTTTGGATTCTGTCTACTACAAGTGGTAACATGGACTCAAGAAAAACATGAAGTGATTTAAAGATCATCTGTTTCATGGATGGACTTTATAGATGGGAAGAACTGGATTCAAATCCTAATTCTGCCCATGAAAAAACACTTCATATCACAGGGTTGGGGGGATGAAATCAGATGTGGGATCTACTATTTATTCATTTAACACAGTGTTTGGAACCAAATCATCATTTAGTAGTTGGTTATACCAATAATCTTAAAACTAAATGCTAGGGTTTCAGAAGCTTTGCAGCAGTCAGTGCCTCTGGAGCACACAAGACCACCTGTCTCTGTGTCCACATACGGGGCAAGCCCCCTCTTTAGAGGGAATGGTTCCTCCTCCTAAGGTGATTTCTTTAGAATCACAGGGTCTCACAGTCCAGAACACAATGAGATACTAACCTAAAGGCTTCAATTTGTAGATGAGGAAATTAAGGTCTAGAACGGTGAAAAGATTTGACCCAGGTCAAGTCCTTAGATACTAAAGATTCGAAACTAGGACTTAGGTTTCTTGATGCCTCGTGTGCCAGTCTTTTGCCATCTGGGTCCTAACTTTTTAAAATTATACTCAGATACTAAGACAAATTCCTCAATGGGGTACATAATTTACTTTTCTTTCTTCCTTTTATTTCCTTTTAGGTTTTTTGTTTTTTGTTTTTTTGCTTTTTTGTTTTAATCTCTTTCAGAAAGTGTTTTACAAAAACTTTGCTCTCTGACATCCAGGAATTCTTGACTAGATTTTGCTACAATTTTATTTTGAAAGGTGAAGAAGAAAAGAAAAAGAGAAAATTACCTTTAGGGGAAAAACACATTTAAACTGAGAGAATTGGATAGGAATTATGGAAAATAAAATAAATATATGTGACTACATTTTTCCTGCAATAAAACTCTCTAAGAGCCAAACGGTAGCTTCTCCATAGCGTGGTTTATTATAAAGATACAATCTCATCCCAAACAGCTTTCAGATTCAGCCGTACAACAGAGACCTTCTGTGTTAATAAAGGACAGCTGAGGTTGAATATATTTAAATTCAGTTACCTCAGAATTCAGAAAGTGGCACATCAGGCTCATTAGCTCACAGGGAAAAAAAAATGGTTAAGGTAGTTCCATAAAAGAAGATGATCCAAATGTGAAATAAAAGTGATTAAATGATGTCTTTAAGTCAGACACTAAAAAATATGGTACTGCTGTGAGTATTACTTTTAGTATTTGGCAGTGATGTGTGATAACTCAAGACTGTTCCATGCAATGACTTTTTGTGCCTTTGGACCCTTGTGCAAGGTTTTCTGGTTAATTTAGTCAAGAGTTTATTGGAATCAGCTCTCAGGTGGGTAAAGAAAGAGGCCATTTCTACTTAACTGTTCCACTCCAAGAGTTATCTTACTTCAAACTGTCTTTAGTGGAAATCTGAAAATTTTAAGATTGCATCTTTACATAAATAATCCTAAAACTAAAGAAAGTGGAAAATGAATAAAAAGTATCTTTTCCCTTAAACATCTAGATAACTAAAGCAAAGGGTATCAGAAGTTAAATTAGTTAGGCAATTGCTTCCATTTTCTATTTCACCTGGCTGTGTAGACATGTTCTAAATTAGTTTAATGCACTTTACAAATATCTTAATATTCTAATGTCCTAGCAACAGTTTTTTTAAAACCTTGACCTCCTTTGAAACATTCAAACATGCTCTTAACACATGAAAGAGGCTGGGATGCTATAAAAAGAACACTGTAACCAAGAATCAATAGCTCTAGTTCTAGTTTCTGCTCTGCTTCACTTAGCTCTGTGATGGTTATCAATCTGTTTTCATGTCACTATGCAGCAATAGTTTATAATCCCCAAATCTCAGAGAGGTTTATTTTTGTTCACATTTCATGTCACATGAGGGTTGGCTGCTCTGCTCCATGGGTTCTTCATTCCGAGACCCAGACTCAAGGAGAAGCCCCTATCTGTAATGCACTATTCTTGTGAGGTTAGGAAAGAGGGCAATGGCAGATCCACAAGTCACATGGCTAAGCCTGACTTCAAAGGAGCACAATGTAGAATTCTCTCTCAGGGGGAGCAGCAGATAATCAAGAAAAATAAGACAACCTACCCCCAGATGCTCTCTTGGTCCCACATGTACACTTCTTTCCCTTTTGTCCCCCAAATACATTCATTTTCCCCTTAGAAAGGGCATAAAAGTCCCACATAATCACAGCATAAGACTCAAAGTCCAGAACTCTTGATAGTTCTATAACACCATCTAGATGTGACTCCTCTTGATTTGAGAACTGGTACACCAAAAAGACAATTAATGTGCCCCCTCTTATACCCAATAATGATAGAAGAGGATTAGGGTAACTGCAATCAACAATCCCATGCAGGAAGGCGAAGAATGGGAGGCACCCGGAAGTCAGTGGCCTATGCCAATTCTGAAATCCTGCTGGGCAGATGTTGCAAGGGCCCACGATAATGATCTTTGATTAGGCCGAACTGCAGCTCTTGACTATTCCACCTGGGAGCCCCTTAATTTCCCATTTATCCTTCTTGATCCCATAAGAAGAGAACATTGTAGAATGTGTCATCTTAAGAAGTTGAAAATCTTTCTCCATCAGCTCCCTATTTGGAAAGGCTTGAAACTCTACAGGTCATATTAAGTCTTGAACATTCAAAAACTCTTTTAATCTAAACTGAGGATTCTATTGCCATATAATACTCTCAAAACCTAAATTAGCTTTTTATCCATTTGATTCCATTCAACTCCAGATAAAAATACCTCACCCATGACTATTTTCCAGACTGTCCTCTTTCTCTCCCTCTAAACTTAATTCCAGGCACATTGAGCTTATCCCACATCTGTGAGACAGCATACTCTTTTCCCTGTTCCATTTTTTCCAAATGAAAGGATTTACTGGGCACCACTTCAATAAACAAACAAACAAACAAAAAAAAAAAAAAAAAACAATGTCCTCCCCTTCTTGATTTGGTCTTTGCCTGTAGGCTGTTTTAATTCATCTTTGTTGCTCAAAGCATTTCTCAGTATTATAATTTACTCACTTGAAGATGGGTGTGACGGTTAAATTCATTCATGTGCCAACTTGGCCAGATTATGGTATCCAGTTGTTTGGTCATGCAAGCAGTGGCCTGATTGTTACTGTGAGGATATTTTGTGGATTTAAATCCTCAGTAAGTTGACTGCATCTATGGCAGATTACATCTACAATCAACTAAGCAGACTGCCTACAACGAGAGACATCTCATCCAATCAGTTAAAGGCCTTAAAAAGGGAAGTGATAATTTCAGCAGTGAGAAGGGAGAATTTAAATCTCTACTTCAGCCAGCCAGCTTCTCCTGGGGAATTTATCTAAAACCTTAATTGGGGTTCCCAGCTTGTGGCTTTCCCTTATGGAATTTGAACTTGCCTATTCCACAGTCATGTGAGACAATTCCTATAAAAAATCTCATAATATTTACATTACTCCTATAAAAATCACATAATATTTACATTACATATATTATATAATATATATACACACACACTGGGGAAAGACGAGATATATGTGTGTGTGCGTGTGTGTGTGTGTGTGTGTGTGTGTGTGTGTATACATATATATATATATATATCTCCTGCTGGTCACATTTCAATAGAGAACCCTGACTAATACAATGGGAAATAGTTCCATCTTTCAACACTGATTAATGAATCCCCCCCAAAAAATTTTAGGAATATCCCCCAAAATGCAATAATTATACTTTTCATATCTTATGATTTTTAAAAATACATGAATTATATTATGAACTCAGTGCATTATTTTACATTTTATTTATCATCATGGAATCACACATATATGTGCAAGACATAATTTATTCTTTCCACAGAAAATGCTTGATGAGCACAAGGATTCAAGAAACCTACTCTATGGTCTCAGAGAGGCCAATGGTGCACATTTTGGGAACTATAAACCTACTCAGTGTTATCTCTACCAGCAAGAAGAAACTGCCACCAAGCAAAGTGATTTACCCTGTATTTCCCTGCTTACTGGGAGTATGCACAATAATGCAGTGCTTAACCAAATCCCAACTCAGTGGATGTTCTGTCCACCCAATGTGCTATGGTTGTATACAAAGAAATCCATGGCAATTACTAGGTATCATTCTGAGCCATAAGTAATTGACAGTAATTGGTCATTTTTTACCTTCCAAAACCTCAAGTGTATATAATTCAACCTAAAATGTATTTTGGAACTTAGCCCTGTTTTCCAAAAGCCATGCTTTCCAATGTGTGAGAAGTGCAATACATGATTAGATGGTACATGTGATTATTTGTGGTGGTACCCATATACAGGATTAAATAACAATGATCAGGGATGCATCTCTGAAATTGGGAAGGCTAAGGGTATAATGGTTATATAATGTCATCTATATCATTGTCCCTAGAGAGGGGGTTCCTGATTGTAATTTCCTCCCTAAATTAACATATATTGGAAGTTTCTTGTCTGTTTTATTGCTTTTCTTATCATTCTTTCAAGTTGTTGTATTGGTGGACATAGTTGGGCCTAACCTTTACTTTAACTACTAAATTAATACTATGCTTATTATTTAGAACATAAACTATTTGCCACAGAGTTGTGTGCGGTAGTGTATCAGCCTAGGAAAAGATTCCAAGATCTTTTTTTTTTTAATCATGGGAGACTCAGGAAAAAGCAGGATGGCTGCAGATGTGAGAAAGTATACTGGCTCACGATTCATGTAACAAACTGCAGTAAACAAAATGGACCTGTGATGGTAGTTACTACAATTATTTTGAAACCTTCTGATTATGTTAATAAGGAAATCTCAGTTTGATACTCTCCTGCCTTCAACACCATTCTAATATTGTCTAACACTAACCAAAAGAAAGCAAACTTGATGTACATAAGTTCTATGGGCAGCAGTCCTTGGTTAGACAAATAGTATCATTTCATTTGTTGTTATAATCACTGTATTTGTGCCAAAACAACTGTTCCTATTTTTAGAAAATGATATAACATTTATTTTAAAAACACATCTTTTAAATTTGAAAAGTAAGTCAAATTGATGAAAAATATAAAGTAATAATTCAGGAGGTATAAAAATTACTGATGCTTGAGAAACCCCATTTAGAATACATCTCAATCCAGTGGTTCTCAGTAGAGATAGTGTGCCTCCTAAGAGACATTTTAAAATTTTGTGTGAGTATTTTAGCTGTCATACTACGAGGATTTAATGGCCAGGGACCAGGGATCCTAGAAGCCTGCAATGCAAGCAGTATTTTTGCCCAAAAAGAATGTTCCATTGTACATTTATATAGGTGAACCTTCCGTTTTTGTTTTTGTAAACTTTTTTTGTGGTTCACATACTTTCCTTGTATAGCCTAATACATTTTTTTACAAATGAATCTGCCCATGTAACCACCACCTATAATAAGATATAGAACATGATCACTCTCCCAGAAACCTCTTTTGTATAACCCCACCCTTTCCCTGCCCCAGAGTTAACCACTATTCTGACTTCTCTCACCATAGATAAGTTTTGTCTCTTTTGAACTTCATATAAATGGAATCATGCATTACATATCTTTTGTTATTGGGTTCTTTTGTTTAACATTATGTCTGCGAGATTCATCTATGCTATTGCCTGTACTGGTAGTTTGTTCATTTTCATTGCTATAGAGCATTGCTATCATATAAATATACCATAAATGATTTATTCATTCTAATAGTGATGGACACATAACTTGTTTTCATTTAGGTCTGGTTTGAACATTGCTATTCAAACCAGGTATACTCTGTTTGTTGAGTATATATACCCGACAGAAGAACAGTTTTTTATAGCTGTCACATGTAAAATGTTTCCATGTACAGATGTGCCTATAGAAATTACTATTCATTATGTCTGCTAATGTGTATTCCTATGCATGTCTGAGCATTTATATATTGAAGTACATATTATTTCATCATAAATTATTTTCCTTTTATCATTTCTTATATTATGGTTAGAACATTATAATGTTTCTTTTATCTAGTGTGCAGTTAGGTTATTCATATATAGATACACACACAAATATATCTTGATATATACATATATGTATGTATATTTCAAGATAGTAAAAAAAAGGACTGTACAAAATATTTCTTATAAAAATGGAATGTTGGTTTGATATTGTTGATTACTACTCCTGTAACCAATGAAACAGTTTATTGAATTGCAAGCCATTTGGAGGTAAAGAAATCTGGGGAAAAACAGATGTCTTAGAGAATCCTGCAAATCAGTGGGGGTTTTGGGGGGAACATAATACAGTCTTCTGTTAAAACATAAGATCCAGCCACTTCCTTCATTTTCAGGCCTCGGTTAGTCCCTGCCACACTTCCCATCCTCCTTTCCAACCCATCTACAACAGCACACGACAAAGGTGCTTTAGCAGTTCTTCTATAACTAGGAATGATTGTCACCCTACTCTCCAATCTGACTAGAAACACCTCTTTTAAACTTTCACTTTCATGCTGCCAAAATGGCATCCCCTCACAAATAGCATTTTGTAAAAGTAGTAACTGCTCTATTATAATCTCAGTATTTGTCCCATGAGATCAAAAAGAGAGGTGATATGAGGCCTTCAAACCATCTAGATGACTCTTCATCAGTTACAACTTTGCCAGAACACTTTATCTTTCATTTTAAAAAAATACATTTTCGATACTCATGCCTCTCCTTAAATAGCTATGTCCATGGAAAGTCGATCTGGTGTAGCAGAGACAATAATACACGCTGCAGGTAAATCCATTAGCACTAGAAAAATGACCCATATGCCTAAGCATTGGTGGCGGTTTTATTAATGTGGTTATCATGGCCGGGTAACACTCATCCAGGCATGTTTTTGACTAAGAGGAATAGTGGAAAGATAAATATCTATCCTTGAAATTTTTGAGAGAGAGAGAGAAATCAAGAGGAATCATTGTAAGCAAAACTGATGGTACAGCCCACAGAAGTTGATTTATCACCTGGGATCATGTTATTTCCTCAATATATGTGGTAGCTTGGAGATATATACCCCAGAAAAACATGTTCTTAAACTAAATTCATTCCCGTGGGTGTGAACCCATTGTAAGTAGGACCTTTTGATGGGGTTACTTCAGTTAAGGTGTGGCCCACCTCAGTCAGGATGGATCTTAATGTTATTACTTGGACCTTTTATAAGCAGAGTGAAATTCAGACAGAGTGAGAGAAAGTCAAAGGGAGTAGCCAGAAGCTGGTAGTTGACAGAACTGGAAGAGAAAGGGGAAGACATCACCATGTGCATTGCCATATGACAGAAAAGCCAACAATGAAGGAACACTGGCAGCCAGCTCCAGAACGTCACAGTCTTCTGAGAGAAAGCACTGCCTTGATGATGCCTCACTTTTGGACTTCTCCTACCCTCAAAACCATGAGAAAATAAATTCCCATTGTTTAAGGCAGGCTGCTGCCTTTTAGCGGCCAGGAAACTAAAAAAATACATAAAACCTCAATTGTACAGAACACCTAAAACTTCAATTCACCAAGAACTTTTCTATATTTTATAATGGAGAAAAGGAGGTGAATCACTCACAAAGCAAACAAACAATGAAGAAAAGGGATTAAGAGAGATTTTCTACCAATGACAAGAATGAAGGAATCAGAAGGTATGTTTCTCAAATTGATGCATAATAAAAAATCAGGAATAAGAGACAAAATGCTATATAACAGAACTTGAATCCAAAGTGGTCCTGACAACTGAAACTCTGGACCAACTCTCAACCCTGGTTTCATGTTATCATCACCTGGGGAGCTTTAAAAGATGGACTATGCTGGGGACCCACCCACAGAGATTCTGATTTAATAAGTCTGGGTCAGGGCCAGGCATCAGTAGTTTTTAAATGGTGCCCAGGAGATTCTGAAGTGTAGTCAAGGTTGAGACCACTGCTGCCTGAGATCACGCAAAGGTTCACTCTAATAAAGGATCAGATGCCATGATTGTTGGCAGTGGTGGGCAGGTGAGAGAACAGTGACATAGTGCAGGACCCAACTACTGTTTCAGAATGGACAAAAGGGAGATTCAGAGTGAGATCTAGCTAAAATCTTCAAGTAATAATAATAGATAGCATCTACATTCCAGGAACTGAGCTAAAGTGAAGAAAAATGGGAAGAGTATGTTCCTGTTGGGAAATTTTAAAAAGATAGATAAAAAGATGGAGAGAGAGAGATAGATGTATGGATATACATAGAAGATTTGGGGAAGAATGGCCAAGAAAATAGATAATGGTTTACCTCTGGAATTTGGGGTTAGAGGATTTATTTATTATATAATTGTGTACTCATTTGAATTTTTTTCGTTTTTACTATATGCATGTGTTATTGTCAGGATTTTAAAAATATTACTCACATAGCAATTTATGATCTTGATGAGGACTGTTTTATTCACTGCGTCCCAGCTCATACCAGTTGTTTCCTCTCTCTCTGATCCCTGGATAATCCTGTTTGTCCATTGCCTATTCATTACACCTACCAAAACTGAGCTTTGCTAATTAGCAATAGACCCTATACTTTTAACTGGCACTTGACTGAGACACGCTGAAGACCAGACCAGTCCAGATCAATTGGTAACATTTTGCCATAGAAAATTTAAGTTTGTGAGTGCAATACCTGGGTTATAGCTACAGATCTACCCAGGGATCTACAATTTATTCTATGTGTGGGTTTAGGGGATAAGCTAGAAAGAAGCCTATGACTGCTGTTGGGTAAGATGACAGGGATAAAATAGAATTTGCATTAGCTTGCAAACTCTCCTCTTCTAGAGATCCCTTGGGTTGTCAAAGCTTTATAGAACTTTTAGTTCTCCATTTTATTGATCAAGTCTGCCTCTGAAGTTCTCTTTAAACATGTATCTCTAAGCAGAAATGGGAGGGTGGGGAAGGGGTGAGAGAGAAGGAGACTGCCTAAAGTCTAGAGTCCCCCGCCCTACCCCCTGCACTGTTACTCTACCCTTCAGAAGCATCCCTTCCTCTCCAAACCACATGCTAGCAAGGAAGCACCTTTCCTTTAATATTGAAGAAAAAAGCACCCATGTGAGGAATGAGGATACCTGAGGTCTATTGCTACTTATATTGTCTAGTTTCATAACCTCAGGCTACCCACTTCACCTATGGAAGAAGGAAGCTTGGAGGGATAAATTCTTACTTTTTAGTTGTCTTTCACGTCTTTGGAAGGTGCTGATGTTAGTGAAGTATTAGCCTTTATGATAGTAGCTAATAGATCCCAACTTCAGTCTACTTAGGAGCAGTGGCCTATAAAACATAGACCCAGAAGAGAGAAATCATGTAAGATGCCACTCTGGATAATGCAGGCATCAAATATCATCGTACAAAATGGTTTTCTACATATATATATCAATTAAATAATCAATTCCTCTTCTCAATTGTCCACATGTCCTGGAAAAGTAGAAACTCAAATCATTACAGTGTCTTCGTTGCCACAATAAAATTTGGTGTTATACTCCAACTGTTGAATGATCTTGTTATACAACTTCTATGACATAGCTAGAGGGCTTTATGGGTGCATGTTCAGATTTATTTGTGTGGAAAGTGTAATAAATAATGCTGAAGAAATACATAAGCTGCCTTACAACTCTAATACTATATTCTACTACTTAAGTATAAAGGAGAAATCAAGTCCCTGCTTTCAAACAAGAGGTCTTAATCTTTTTGAAGCTTTCTTTCTAAAATGGCAATTTATAACTTAGAATAAAAACTGTCCAAAATTAAATAATTTCAAATACTTGACTGGAAGAGTGACGGTTTATTGCAGAGATGATTAATACAGGAAAATCAATGTTATTCTTCACAAAATGAATCCACGTTCATGAATTTTAACAAAATTGTATGTTATGCTTTTTAACAAGAGAGATCATTACTAATGAAATGGATTTTGAGTTCCAGAATTGTATCAGAAGTTATTGACATTATTTATCCACCCTCTGACCCAAAGGAGAAAGAGGAAACTAAAATGGGACCAGGGAAAAAATAACATTGTGATTTATAACTCATTTTCTGATCAGACTTACAAACCCACCTAAAGTGTTTAATCAATACAGAGCACTTAAAAATGATGTCAGTTGTAGACTGCTCTCACCTGAAAGCAGTACTTAAGCTAACTTCTTGCTAAAAAGAAAACAACTTGCTTCTCCTCAGCATTTATTTCTCAAAATTAAATCGAATGTCTAAGAGATTTCATCAGAACTAACCTGCTTCTTGAATTTTTACTGAAGAGAATGAATAAAGTAAAGGAATAAATATTCAACAATAGCTATGTATTAATAGGATGATTTGTGGCACTTCGAATGGACAGTTCATGGACCTCTCTCTTTGCATTTGAAGCCATCTTTCATGGACTTACAGGAGGTGACCAATGGCTGCTGGGAATAACTCAGTCATTTCCCAGGTGCAGGGCACTGAATCATGAGCACCCAGTATCTACACGCTGTGTTTAGAAATTAGGCCTCTTTAGTGCAGAAATAGAAAACTGAAGTCTTTTGTGTAAGTCAAGATTATGAAGGTTACAAATGAAGTAGAAATGAACCTATTCAAGTCTTAGAATATCACCTTTACAGTTCACCCCTGGAAGTTAGAAAGAAGTCATGATGACGGAAAGGAAACACAAGTTTGAATAGTCTTTAGCCAAGTATTCTAGATTGATGGGTCAAATTAGAAAAAAAAATGATTATTAAGGGAAATTAGTGATATTTTTTAGATCACCCTCAATAGTTGTGCCAATTGCTTGCATGTAAGTTTTTCATTTAATGCTTACAATAACTCTGTAAGTATTCTTATCTTTATACTTCAAATAATGAAGAGAAGTCCAAACATGTTAAGGAAATTGCACTAAGTCACATAGCTAATGAGTGATACAGCTGGGATTTGAAACCAACTTGTTCTGGTTCCAGAGCCCATGAGCTTTCATTTTAAGTTAGGCTGTCTCTCAAAGAGAAAAGATTTCTATGACACACAAAATTCCTTTGGGTCCACTGTCAGATACATAATTATCTATTGCTACTATAATGCTGCAATAACTAAAACTGTAAACCGTGTTGGCATAAAATAATAGCCAATCCATGGGTCAGCTGGGAAGCTCTGTTGCTCTAGGCTGACCTTGGCCAGTCTCATGTGGTCCTGCTTGTGTGTCTGTGGTTAACTAGCAGATCAGCTGGGGGGACAGTTCATATCATTCACTCTGCCACCAACAACCAGCCCTCGCTGAGTGCCTGGCAAGGAAGGGCAAAGACTGTCCTGGAGTATGCAGGACCAAGTGGGAGGAGAGCTATCTGGGTATGAGGGAAGAAGACCCTAGCTGGATGGAGAAGAAAGAATGAACACACAAGTTATCAAATGACCTAATGCATGTCAAGTGCTTAGACTAGTCCCTGGCACTATGAATGCCAACTTCATCACCGACAACATCAGTAGTGGCATGTTCCAGGACGCATCTAGGTACTGCAAATCCCACAAAAAGAGAAATAAATCATGGTATGACTTAAATTTTCAAGCTTTTCAAGAGCCAGATAGGGCCTTCCTATTGAAGACCTAATTCAGTGTAACATAACAAATTCCAATATAACATACCATGTCTATATGCCCTATGCTTATTCTATTGCTTCCCAATTAACATGTATCATATCCTGTTAGAGAAATGCAATTCTGTTTTTTTTTGTGCTGGTACTTGACCATTTTTAAATTTCCAGCTTTATTTACAAACAATGGACTCATTAGGGTTTGTTTTTGGCCAATCTAAAATAACTTGAGTGCCTTCTTAAACTTTGGGACCTAGGCACCTCACTTCCTTCACCCAGTTCCACGCTGCAACATAATATGCACACAATTACTGATAGATACATAGGATGATGAAGAACTAAATAATTGGGACCATACATTGGAATTATTTTTTCCTTCCTCTCTCTCTCTCCCTCCCCCTCTCACCTTCCCTTTTTTCTTTTGTTTTAGTTATAGAATTTTAGGACTTATCCAGCATTTAAATACCTTAAATGCATTTATATTACCAGTTAATGCTAAGGTATCAAATCCTTCTTAAAACCTACCAAAAAGACAATGAGCATATGTATTTAGTTCAAAATAAGCCTCTGTCTTTCAGAGTAAAGCTTAGGTTTTCATGTGTGCAAATGTATTGAATTTGGGCAGTTAGACCAAGTCATAAATCCTATAAACACTGATGTATTTTAGAGCAGTGGTTTTGAAACTAGATTGCAACTCATTAGTAAATCTAACATCTTTTTCAGGATTTTTTAATGGAATGGAATAGAATAGTTTAGGCTAGGCTAGTTTCTAAGATAAATGAAAGGATAACATAAAATAAAGTACCACAGTATGTTTTATGTAGTTAAGAGTAAACACTATTTCCTGACGTATTATTTCTGTGTGTGTGTTCAGGGTAAAATGTGTTTCACGCTTTGTCATGGTCCAAAATATTTGATAAATGCCACTCTAGAGATGTTGCAACAAATGATTGTTCTGTAAAGCAGAAGTCTTTATAACCAACCTTAGCCAAAGTCACAAATAAATAATAACAGAACAGGTTCTAGAAGCTGCAGAAGGCCCATTATGGGGGGTCTTTCCCAGCTGATGCTGCAATGCTCAGCTTGCATTCTGTGCAGGCCCTTACGCCATGCACAACTGGTTCATTTTATTATCTGGACCAGAGCTGGAGGATGTTTCCAATCCATAACAAAAGGTTTAGAATTTTTATTCAAACCTCAGTGGATCCTAGCACTTCTTCGGCAGCATTTTGGGACATCTTGGGCATGATTACTGTATTGTCTGGCTGGAAACACAATTTGAGGTCTGGAGAGAGACATATGCCCAATCAAATTCCCTAACAGGAGGATTACTAGACATAAATTTTGCTAATCAGTATCAATCTAGTGGTTTATTGTTTGCCATCAGACACAAGAGCTCCCAGGACGCCAGGGGATGGTTACAGAATCTGGGAAAGATCAAAGAGTCCAGCCCAAAAGTCCAGGTATTCCTCCAAACATTCACTTGCCTGAGTCCTCTAGCTCCAAAGTTCACAAACTGAAGTCCAGGTCCAAGTGAGGGCTGCTGTCAAGTTTTGTGTGACTGACACAGCATTTAATAAACTGGAGACAACATTTAAAAATTGGGATATTTCACATGGAATCTATTTTCCTATTTTCTTATGTGGCAAGGGGACCAGAATTCCTTTATAGCAAATACACAGGTGGATCTCTGTATAAGGCAAACCTCCAGGTATGCAGTGTAAGCATATGCACCTCCACCTGCTTCACTCACTTGCTTTACCTGACTGGTCCCCCAAACATTAATCTGCTATCCATAGTCTTCACACATATTAGTAATTAGAACAAATCTTTTGGAAACAGATGAGTTCTGTCAGAGTAGATACACCTGGAAGATTATTCAGTCAACGATTTACATACATACTGTTTCTTATCCTGAATACCAAATTGCTTGATTGTTGACTGTTTAACAGAAAAACCCAGTGGGCAGTGTACAGCCATGAAAATTAGAAATCTGAGTCTTTCCTGGCAGGGAGAAGCCCTGGAAAATATCATAATAATCCCCTCTCCTCAAAAATATACTTCCCTCACATTCAAACTTATTTCTCATGCCACTCCTCTATAAATTCAAAAACTTCATATGTGGAATTTTGTTGGAGCCCAACTCATCATAGTAGAATGCCTTCATCTTCAATGTCCCCCCAAACCCCTTAGTCTTCCCGAATTGGAAGCTTTTATTCATGCTCTGCAGCCTAGAAATCACTCCCTTCCTTCCAACATTCTGTTCAAATCCCACCTCTTCTGCATGGCTTTCCTGTCACTCCGGCCTCTGAGGACTCACTCTTTTCTGGATTTCTGTGACTCTTCCTGTCTCTTCCACTCTTTGGATTGCTCTTTGTGCACTGATTCATCAAACAAATATTAATTTGACATTTATTAACATAGTACACTAGTCATTATCAAGATTATAACATGTATGCCATCCAGTCCTTACCAACACGAACCTGGTGCTCAATGGTAAATAACACCCAATGTTCCCACAGTTGCCACTTCAAAGTTGAGCACCTAACAGGTCCCCTACAAATGTCTATTACGTAAATCATCGATGCAAACAATGAATGAGTGAATAAGTAAAAGGACAAACAGATGAACTGGTAAACAATGCATATCTGTGTCTTTGGTTTATTCAAGCATTTTTTTAAAATTTTGCATTTGTACCACGGTGCATTAGACCACATCCATAACCATGAAATGCTCCAAATCTGAGAATCATGCACCATGCTGTTCTATTTCTGTGGCTTCCATGGTAACAAGAATAGATCCAGAAAAGAAAAGAAGAGCAGCCTGACGTGGATGAGAAAACACAAAGAATTAGGGATTCAAAGACTGTTTCTGGCCAAGACTGTTACTAACTGGCTGTATTGGACCATAAATTCCACATGAACAGTTTACTGATCCAGTTTAAGACCCAGTTTCCTCATCCACAAAGCAACAAGGGTAGATTAGATCCAATCTCTGAAACCTTCCAGCTGTTGCAATTAGACTTGGAGAGCACCAGGAATAGGCTTTCTCTGACATTTAAAACACATGATAAATCCTAACTTGCAAAAAAAACAGGAAGAAAAAGAAAAATTTTATCATCTCATGTTTTGTTCTTGTTATCGTTGTGGTTTTGGATTTTTCTCTATCATTACTTTTGATCCATGCCACTGATTATAATTAGAAAATGCTGATTTACATAAGTTGTACATAGAAAATGAAAAAAATATCTCTCTATCATGTTCTTTAATCTGATCAATCAGGTTAGGGGCTTGCTGCATCTTGAAATGGATTTGGTTGACTTAGAATGTTTACACAAACAGGATAGACTCTCACGTTTTTCATTCAAACCATACCCTGCTCAGAGGAAGGCAACAGACAGTTCCAGAAAACATTCTAGAATGACTCTCATTCCAGAAAAAGTGGAGATTCTCAAATGTTAGCATGTATCACAATCACCTGGGGAGACTGTTAAACCGTAGATTGCTTGGCTCCACCCCCTAGGGTTTTGATTTTAAAAAACCTGGATAAGGCCTGATAATTGCATTTATAACAAGTTCCCAAATGATGCTGATGCCTGTGGTCAAGGAGCCACTTTTCTATAATATATTGCCTTCCTTGGCAGCAAGGTCGGGATCAATCAGTAAAAAATACCGAAATAAACGGTAGTCCAATGTAACTAAAAGATTTCTTAGATTTTAACTTGTCCAATAATAGGTCTAGCTTCCATAAAATGGGAGCTTCCCAGTACCTGGAGACAAGACAGCCACTCAGGTATGCTAAAGATGGAAAGTCAAATTAAAAGATGTCAAAAAAATTTTTTTTTTCCATCTCTAAGTAGCTACAAAATTTTGAACAAATGAATGGATGACTCAAAATCAGAAGAAGTATATTTTATGTGCTTTTTGCAGCAAATTTATACCCTAACCATACTTCCCTTTATTAACTTGAGCTTGATCATTTTTGCAGTTGTTTTTAATGCACTTCAAAAAATGAGGTTCTATATTCTTCAAATCTACAGATTTAAAATGATGAGAGTGCAAGAGAACTATGTTTGGAAGAAGGTTGCTTTTATCCATCCATAGTACACATCAAATAAGCAGGGAGTTTAAAAAGGTCTTCACTACCTCTGGTCTGTATACTGACCAACAGATGATAAAAAATTTAAATGAGAGAAAATCAATTATTAATCTGCATTCTTTTTTAGCAGACACTTTTGTAAAATTAAACTATACTAGAGTTTGAGTAGATTTCAATAGCAAGTATCATACTAATTGATTTCTCTTTATTGAAATAAAATTATAAAGTTACTAGATCTACTTTTAACCCTTTACCTTCAAAGTAATGTCATTTATGCCAGGAAAAGAGCCAAGTTGTATCATAAGATAGCTCTCTTTTGAAATCTTTCTAACCTTTTATGTTTGAAGGAAACTCCGTTTTAGATGTCTTTTATGCGATGTTTCTAGAAAGGAGGGGCTTTTAGCTCATTTTTAAATACCTAAGTTAAAGAGGTTTATTTATGCATCAATGTTGTACTGAAGGCCACTGTTTTAGTGTCCTATGCTGCTCCAGAAAATACCATGAAATGCATTGGTTTAAAACAATGGGAATTTATTAGCTTACCATTTGAGGCCAGGAAATTGTCCAAATCAAGGCATCATCAAGGCGATGCTTACTGCTACCAGCAATCCTTGGCGCCTCTTCCTTCTCCTTTGGGTTCCATTTCAGTTTCCTGTGGCTTTCCCTCCCTCCCTCTCTCTCTCTTCATTCTATATAAAGGACTCCAGTATTAGGATTAAGACCTATCCTGAAGGAGGTCGGAAACACTTTAACTGAAGTAGCCTCATCAAAAGGCCCTACTTACAATGGACTCACACCCATTGGAATGGGTTCTAGTTAAGAACGTGTTTTTCTGGGGTACATAGAGCTTCAAATCACCACAGCGACCTATGTGTTCAAAGCATTAACTATCAATTTTTTTTCACTAATTTGTTCATCAAATATTTATCGTCACACCCAATGTGTATTTTAAGGGAGGAGAGAAGCAGAAAGCAGAGGAGGAACAGGACAGCATTGCAGGCTTTGATGCAGACCCAGGAGTTTCCTTGTTGCTTGTTTGCTTGTTTTTTAATTTTTTCTTTTCACTTGGCTGAATGAGAAGTTAAATGACAATGTGTGGCTCAAAACATTGAATGAATTGATATGCAATTGATATTCCCCTTTAATACGCTAGAAAAATTAATTACACCAATAGCAGCAGGCAAACCAGTGACATAAGTGAAAAACTACAAGGAGATTGTGGTGTTTTTATAAAGCCATTAATTGATGCAGTGATAAGAAGCAGCAGGAAAAAGAAAGATTGCAAAATGCTGCTCTGGGCCCAAGACCTAAGACTTCATGTGTGTGTGTGTGTGTGTGTGTGTGTGTGTGTGTGCATACACAAACATATATATATACATACACATATGTAATGCATATGTGTGAGATTATATAAAAATGTACATTATGTATTACTGAACCATTTCAAAGTATATTCAATGTAACACTTTACCCCTAAATAGATCGGCATCCATCTCTAAACACTAATAATTTCCTATATAACTATAATACTATTATCACACCTAAAAGAATTAATAATAATTCCCTAGTATCATCTAAAATCCCTTTCCCCAATCATCAAGACCTGGGAACTTTTAATGGCAGAAGCTGTATCAACAAATGATTTAGAAGATATTTCCTTAAAGTTAAGAAATTTAGTTAACAAGTGGTTGATAATAGTTGAGTATAATGACAAGTGTTCCAGTCTGTCTTGGAACATTTTGTTGTTGTTGTTCTTTTAGTAAACTATTTTACTGAAGTCTAACATACCTACAGAAAAGTGAATAAATCATAATGTACAGCTTGATGAATTTTCACAAAGTAAAACACCTATGTAATAGCACCCAGATTAAAGAAAAGAAAAATCCGTGCAACCCAGATGCCCCTCCATTCACTACCCCCAAGGATGGTACTATGCCATAGATTAGTTTTCCCTGGTTTTGAACTTTATATAAATGGAATCATAGTGTGTGCTCTTTCAACTCTAACTTCATTCACTCAACATTATGTTGAGCTCATCTATATTGTTCATAGCGGTAATTCATTCACTCTCATTGCTGCATAATATTCCTTTGTTTGGATGGACCAGATGTATTTATTCTTCTCCTGTTGATGAGCATCTGAGTTGTTTCCAGTCTGGGGCTATTATAAATAGTGCTTCTATGAACATTCCTGTACATGTCTTTTGGTGCCATGTGCACTCATTTCCATTGGGATATGCCCAGGGCAGGAACTGCTGGGTCATAGGGTCTATATTCAACTCTAGCCAATGCTATGTTTAGATGATTTTTTATTTTTGCTTTTTGTTTTGTTTTGTTGTTCCCTGCAAATACTATTGAGATATATTCACATACTATATAATCCATCCAAAGTATACAATCAACGTCTACAGTATCATCACCTAGTTGTGCAATCATCATCACATTCAATTTTAAGCTATTTTCACTGCTCCAAAAAGAAAAATAACAGATAGACATAAAAAAAGAAAACCCAAAATACCCCATACCCTTGATCAACCCCCAAGTGACCCTAAGAATTGGTGTGGTATGCTCATTACTGTTGATAAAAGGATATTAAGATATTACTGTTAACTGTAGTCCACAGTTATTTTCCCATATACCAATCTATTATTAACTCTTTGTACAAGTGTCATATATTTGTACTAGTTCATGAAAGAACATATTTATATTTGTAGTGTTAATCTTAAACAACACCTGGAACATTTTTACTTAGTTTTATAATTAAATTTTGTATCTTAATTTAAATTTGTGAAAACAAAGGTGGTGAATGGATATGTTTTCCAATCATTTATGTTATTTCATAAAGTTATATTTTTATAAATATACTTATAAACATAAAAAATTGATATTTTACAAGTTTTAATGATGGTGATAATGTATTAGTGAGTCTTTATTAGAAAAGTAAGGCTCCCCAAGAAAGCTTCCAATCAACAATCTTGGGAAGGTCTCCTCATTCTTGGGAGAACACAGATACAAGGCTTTAACTCAGAGATAAAGCTGATAAAGAGAAAAAGGTTTAGAAAGGCAGGAGGACAGACAAAACAATAGTAAACCTCTTTAAGGACAATGAGAATATAAAGAAATCAACCTCACTACAATGAAAAAGTATGAGGATATAGGGAAATAAAGAATGAGTGAAAATTCATGAAAAACTCAATTCAAAAAGAAATATACAAAAAAAATACAACTGGTCTATTATTAGAAATAATTTAGCCGGAAATCCAGGCACAAGGAAAATGATTACTAATAACATATATCTACTAAAAAGCCATATGGTCTTCTTTTCTTTATTCTGCACACGAAATACTATTGTCAATTATCTTTCCATGTGTTCCAGTTCTCTCTAGATAACACAGGACTTGACACAGTCTTAAACATCTTAATACCTCCCACACAAATTAACAGCACAATGCCTTTCACATCAGGGACTCCATAAACAATTGTTGTCTTTCTATTTGATCATGATGAAAAACCTAATGTCTTTTGACTCCAGTGATGCAAAATCTAGGCCTCCAAAAAGATATCCCAGGAGTCTCTGGAAGCTTTAACTTTTCTTTTTGAGAATATCTGCGCTATAAAAGAAATAAGCTTCTTGTCTTTAAGGAATGGGGAATAGATGGTAAATGCATTCTCACAGAAGCCCAAGATTGCATCAGAGTTACCCAGGCTCTAAACAATGACAAAAAGTACATTAACCACAAGACCAAGATGCCTAATCAATTTGCAAGCACATGGAAGAGCTCAGAATGATGGGTAATAACTAGCATGACTTTGTGACCAACAAATCATGTTAGACCAATTCAATTGCCTCCTGTGACAGACTGGCAGACCTTGTATGCAGGGACTAAGGGAAAGACATAATATATTTTGACTTCGGGGAGGCTTCTGACTCTGTTCCACATGACATGCTCATCAATAAAGTATGGAAAAATGGCTTGCTGTCAGAGACGGATTAAATTGATTAGAGAGATGGCTAATTGGGAAGAGAAAGAAAGTCACAGACTGCACAAAAACCAAGTGCAAAGCCAATATACTGCTGCTTTGGGCCTGAATAAATTCAAGGGCAAATGAGTATAACAGGGAAACCAGAATATAGTTAGATGGGAAGTCTTTCCCTGTAAATAGACTAGCTCATATCTTAGAGCTAAATGAACGGACACTCTGTTCCCTTACTCATAGGAAAGTAATTATTTTAGAGTAAAGCTTTGTGTCTCCAAAATGCATTATGAAAATGCAAAAAACATAACTACGCATAACTGTTTTCTATTAAGATACCAAGAGTAAGAGTCCATCAAGAATAAATTTGACAGATCTCCCCTGATACAAAGAATAAAATAGAAATAGGAAAATAGGATGGCTAATTTTCAAGGGTAAGAAATATGAAAGCGGAGGCGGAGCAAGATGGCAGAGTGGTGAGGAGCAGAATTTCGTCTCTCCCCTAGAGCAGCTGGCAATTACCCAAGAACTATATGAAAGAGTGTTTTCGGGGTCTCCAGTAACCAGTCACACATTGGACACAAGTTTGGAATTGGAGGAAAAGCTGAGATCGCAGTGAACATTGTAAGTTCCCTGGACCAGGGGTCTGGCGCCCCTCCCCACCCAGACCTCACAGACTGTCTTGCTGCCGGCTCCCTGAAAGGGGGGGAAAAAAAAACAAACAACAGCAATCTGCTGAGGGCAAGAAGGGAGGCTCAACCCAGCCTCAACTGCAGAATTAATTAACAAATTAATTAACTAACTTTGGGAGCTGGGGTGCTAAAGAAGGGCTGGGCTCCGAGAAGTGGGAGCACGTAAAAGTGGGCACCCATTCCCAGACTCCAAAAAAGCCATTTTTTTCCCCCTACATTTTGTCCCTTCTAGCTTCTCACTGATCCCTTATCTTTTTGCATTTCAATAGCCCCCAGCAGGGGTGGAACTGAAGCTGTTGGAGAGTAATTATCAGACAATAGCCCAAAGCATATCTTTAAATGCTCTATTCTGACACTGACAAAACTTCCAGGCTGGGGAAAGACTTTTATAAGAGACTCTTTTTTTTTTTCCCCCTTTTTTCTTTTTCTTGATTTCTTTTCTATTTTTTTTTTTTTAAATCTAAAAGTAATATATGTGGTGATTTTCTATCGGAAAGCCCAGGTTGAGGGACTAGGCTGGGCTTCGGGGAGACAGAATACCCACAGTGTCTTTGAGTTCCGTATTCACTACTGAAGGCCTCCAGCCCTGTCTTTAATTGGCAACTCAGGCTGACCAAGGAATCTACCTGGAGATGCCCCAAAGAGGAGAGGGGAGAAGGGAAAAGTGCCCCTGAGAGACAACTGGAATTCTGAGGATTGGGAGAGTGGATGGAGGTCCAGCTCAACTGGCAGTCCTCCTTCTGGGAATTCAGACCCCAGGGGCCGGAATTCAGATTCCGGCTTCAGTCAGCCACACCCCCAACAGGATCAGAGTCACCAGGAGAACTAAAGTCTCCACACCTCCTTATACTGGTGGGGGAGCTGCGGGCTGGCCAGCGCCACCTGCTGGACAGGAGAGGAAAAGCAAATTCTAAAGGCCTCATAGGACGGTCTCATTCTCAAGAAATCTCCATACCCTCCCAATGAGACCTGGGCCTCACTAGACTGGGAAAATCTGACTAGGGTCAACCATATCTGAGGAGACCCACTCACAAAAAGGTTACATAGAGGCAGAGCAAGAAACAGAAAAGACAAGAGGGGAAAAATTCTGATCAACTAAATAGAACCTAAGTTAGAGGTCTAGAATAAGTTGAACTGAATAACAGAGGCCAGAGAACAAAGCAAACCAACAAGAAAACCACTAGGTAAATGACAGAAAACAAGCTCCAAAATAAACTAATCAAGAAAATCAGATGCCTAGACAACTTAAGATAACAAGCCATACCAGGAAACACGAAACCATGGACCAGCCAAAGGAACAAACTAATAGCTCAGCTGAGACACAGGAGTGGAGGCAACTAATGCCAAATAAATTAGATGAAATGAAGGAAGATACAGCAAAAGAGCTGAAGGATATAAAGAAGACACTGGCTGACCATAAAGAAGAATTCATAAACTTAAAAAAACAAATGGCAGAACTCATGGGAATGAAGGCCACAATGGAGGAGATGAAAAACACAATGGAGGGACACAACAGTAGACTTCAACAGGCAGAAGAAAGGATCAGTGACCTGGAAGACAGGTCATTCGAATTCATACACACAAAAGAACAGATGGTGAAAAAAATGGAAAAATATGAGCAGGGTCTTAGGGAGCTGAGTGACAACATGAAACGCACAAATATACGTGTTATGGGTATCCCAGAAGGAGAAGAGAGGGGAAAGGGGGCAGAAAGAGTAATAGAAGACATATTCACTGAAAATTTCCCAACTCTTATAAAAGACAGAAAATTAGAGATTCAAGAAGTACAACGTACCCCAAATAGAATAGATCCCAATAGACCTACTCCAAGACACTTACTGGTCAGATTGTCCAATGTCAAAGACAAAGAGAGGATTCTGAAAGCAGCAAGAGAAAAGTAATCCATCACATACAAGGGAAGGTCAATAAGACTATGTACAGATTTCTCTGCAGAAACCATGGAGGCAAGAAGACAATGGCATGATATATTTAAGATACTGAAAGAGAAAAACTGCCAACCAAGAATTCTATATCCAGCAAAACTTTCCTTCAAAAATGAGGGAGAGATTAAAACATTTTCAGACAAACAGACACTGAGAGAGTTTGTGAATAAGAGACTGGCACTACAAGAAATACTAAAGGGAGTGCTACAGGCTGACAGGAAAAGACAGGAGAAAGAGAGTTGGAGAAGAGTATAGAAATGAAGATTATCAGGAAACGTAAAAGGAGAGGAAAAAATAAGATGACATATAATTTCCAAAAAACAAAATGGTAGTAGAAAGCACTGCCCTTACAGTAATAACACTAAATGTAAATGGATTAAACTCCCCAATAAAAAGACACAGACTGGCAGAATGGATTAAAAAACAGGACCCATCTATATGCTGTCTACAAGAAACTCACTTTAGACACAAGGACAAACATAGACTGAAAGTGAAAGGTTGGAAAAAGATATTTCATGAAAACAACCAGAAAAAAGAGGGAGTAGCTATATTAACATCAGACAAGTTAGACTTCAAAAGCGAAACAACTAAAAGAGACAAAGAAGGACACTATATATTAATAAAAGGGTCAATTCATCAAGAAAACATAACAATCATAAATATTTATGCACCAAGCCAGAATGCCCCAAAATTCATGAGGCAAACACTGCGATCACTGAAAGGAGAAATAGATACCTCTACAATAATAGTTGGAGACTTCAATACACCACTCTCATCCATGGATAGAACATCTAGACAGAGGATCACTAAAGAAACAGAGATGTTGAATTGTATGATAAGTGAACTAGACTTGACAGACCTTTATAGAACACTACATCCAACAACAGCAGGATACACTTTTTTCTCAAGTGCTCATGGAACATTCTCTAGGATAGACCACATGTTGGGTCACAAAGCAAGTCTCAACAAATTAAAAAATATTGATATTATACAAAACACTTTCTCAGACCACAATGGAATGAAGTTGGAAATAAATAAAAGGCAGAAGGTCATAAAATTCACAAACATATGGAGGCTAAACAACACCCTCTTAGAAAACCAGTGGGTAAAGGAAGAAATTACAAGAGAAATTAGTAAATACCTTGAGGCAAATGACAATGAAAACACAACTTATCAAAACTTATGGGATGCAGCAAAGGCGGTGCTGAGAGGGAAATTTATTGCCCTAAATGCCTATATTAAAAGAGAAGAGAGAGTAAAAATTGAAGAGTTAACTGCTCACCTGGAGGAATTAGAGAAAGAACAGCAAACTAACCCCAAAGCAAGCAGAAGGGAAGAAATAACAAAGATTAGAGCAGAAATAAATGCAATTGAGAACAGGAAAACAATAGAGAGAATCAACAAAACCAGAAGTTGGTTCTTTGAGAAAATCAATAAAATCAATGGACCACTGGCTAGGCTAACAAAAAAAAGAGAGAGAACAGATGCAAATAAATGCAATCAGAAATGGGAAAGGAAATATAACAACCAACCCTCCAGAAATTAAGGAGATAATGAGAAGATACTATGAGCAACTATATGCTAATAAACTAGACAACTTAGATGAAATGGACAACTTCCTAGAAAAGCATAAACAACCAACATTAACTCAAGAAGAAATAGATGACCTCAACAAACCAATCACAAGTAAAGAGATTGAGTCAGTCATCAAAAAGCTCCCAAAAAGGAAAAGCCCAGGACCAGATGGTTTCACATGTGAATTCTACCAAGCATTCAAGAACGAATTAGTACCAATCCTGCTCAATCTCTTCAAAAAAAATTGAAGAAGAGGGAAAGCTACCTAGCTCTTTCTATGAAGCCATCATCACCCTAATACCAAAACCAGGCAAAGATACTACAAAAAAAGAAAATTATAGACCAATTCTTTAATGAATATAGACGCAAAAATCCTCAACAAAATACTCGCAAATCGAATCCAGCAGCACATTAAAAGAATTATACACCACGACCAGGTGGGATTTATTCCAGGTATACAAGGCCGGTTCAACACAAGAAAATCAATTAATGTAATACATCACATCAATAAATCAAAGCAGAAGAACCACATGATCATCTCGATTGATGCAGAAAAGGCATTTGACAAAATTCAACATCCTTTCCTGATGAAAACACTTCAAAGGATAGGAATAGAAGGGAACTTTTTCAATATGATAAAGGCAATATATGAAAAACCCACAGCTAACATCACACTCAGTGGGGAGAGACTGAAAGCTTTTCCTCTAAGATCAGGAACAAGACAGGGATGCCCACTATCACCGTTGCTATTCAACATTGTGCTGGAAGTTCTAGCTAGAGCAATTAGGCAAGAAAAAGAAATAAAAGGCATCCAAATTGGAGAGGAAGAAGTAAAACTTTCACTATTTGCAGATGATATGATTCTATATGTAGGAAATCCAGAAAAATCTACAGCAAAGCTACTAGAACTAGTCAATGAATACAGCAAAGTAGCAGGCTACAAGATCAACACACAAAAATCTGTAGTGTTCCTATACAAAAGTAATGTGCAACAAGAGGAGGAAATCAAGAAAAAAATCCCATTTACAATAGCAACCAAAAGAATCAAGTACTTAGGAATAAACTTAACCAAGGACACAAAAGACCTTTACATAGAAAACTATAAGAAACTGCTAAAAGAAATTGAACACGACCTGAAAAAAATGGAAGAACATACCATGTTCATGGATTGGAAGACTAAATATAGTTAAGATGGCAATTTTACCTAAACTGATTTACAGATTCAATGCAATACCAATTCAAATCCCAACAACTTACTTTACAGAAATAGAAAAACCAATAACTAAATTTATTTGGAAGGGTAAGGTGCCCCGAATAGCCAAAAATGTCTTGAGAAAGAGGAATGAAGTGGGAGGTCTCACACTACCTGACTTTGAAGCATATTACAAAGCTACAGTGCTCAAAACAGCTTGGTACTGGCATAAGGACAGATATACTGATCAATGGAATCGAATTGAGTGTTCAGAAGTAGACCCTTACATCTATCGACAACTGATCTTTGATAAGGCAGTGAAGCCGAAGCAACTGGGAAAGAGCAGCCTGTTCAATAAATGGTCTTTAGAGAACTGGATATCCATTTCCAAAAGAATGAAAGTGGATGTCCATCTCACACCTTATACCAAAATTAACTCAAAGTAGATCAAAGACCTAAACATTAGCACCAAGACCATAAAACTCTTAGAAGAAAATGTAGGGCAATATCTTAAAGATCTTGTGAAAGGAGGTGGTTTCTTAGACCTCACACCCAAGGCACGAGCAACCAAAGAACAAATAGACAAATGGGATCTCCTCAAAATTAAATACTTTTGTACATCAAAGGACTTTGTCAGAAAAGTAAAAAGGCAACCTACACAATGGGAGATGATATTTGGAAACCACATATCAGATAAGGGTTTAATATCCTGAATATATAAAGGAATCCTGCATCTCAATAACAGAAAGACAAACAATCCAATTAAACAATGGGCAAAAGACATGAGCAGACGTTTTTCTGAAAAGGAAATACAAATGGCTCAAAAGCATATGAAAAAATGCTCAACTTCACTGGCTATTAAGGAAATGCAAATCAAAACCACAATGAGATATCATCTCACACCTACCAGAATGGCCATTATCCAAAAAACAGAAAATGACAAGTGCTGGAGAGGATGTGGAGAAAGAGGCACACTTATTCATTGTTGGTGGGAATGCAGAATGGTGCAACCACTCTGGAAGACAGTATGGAGGTTCCTCAGGAAGCTAAATATAGATTTGCCATATAACCCAGCTATTCCATTTCTGGGTATATACTCAGAGGAACTGAAACTTAGGACACAAACAGACATTTGTAAACCAATGTTTATTGCAGCATTATTCACAATTGCCAAGAGATGGAAACAGCCCAAATGTCCATCAAAGGATGAGTGGATAAACAAACTGTGGTATATACACATGATGGAATATTATGCAGCTGTAAGACAGAACAAAGACATGGATCATGTAATAATGTGGATGAACCTTGAGGACATTATGTTGAGTGAAGTTAGCCAGAAACAAAAGGACAGATTCTGTATGGTCTCACTAATATGAACAGACATTAATGAACAAACTTTGGGAGTTAAAAGCTGACAACACAGGCAACCAGGAGATAGAAAGAGGGCAGAGATCAGCCATTTGATGCTGAAGGACTACAGAATGCTTAGGATTGATTGCATAGATCCAGAAATAGATAGCATAATACTGTGTGATGGTAGCACAGTATTATAAGTACACTGAACAAAGATGTCTGTGAGTAAAGCTGAAAGAGGTAGGATAGGAGAATGTATGACACCAGAGGTAAAGATACATGATAAAGACTGGGACTGTATAACGTGGCAAAAACTGGAGTGGCCAATGACTGTTACTAAATATACAAATATAAAAATGTTTTTGCATGTGGGAAAGCAAATGAATGTCAACCATGTAGAAATTTGAAAAAGGGATAGTATTCAGGAAAAAACATAATCAAAGCAAACTGGAGTCTATGGTCAACAGTAACATTGTAATATACCTCCATTAAATGTAACAAAGGCAATATGCCAATGCTAAATGTATATGAGAGGGGGATATAGGGGAGCAATATGGGATTCTTGGTAGTGGTGTTATTTGCTGTCCTTAGTAGTATATTGTATTGTATGACATGTTATTTTTCTTTTTATCATTTTTTCTTATTGCTAAAAAAAAAAAAAAAAACAATTTTTCTTGTAGTAATCAGTATGTTCAAGTGCTGATTGTGGTGATAAATGTACAACTGTATGATGATACCATGAACAACTGATTGTACACTGTGGATAAATGTATGGTATGTGAACATAACTCTATAAAATTGTAGGAAAATACATATATAGGAGTAAAAGTGTTGGAGAAAACATGGTGAGAGGGATGATGCCTCACCAATATGGACTAACTACAATGTGTAAACTCAGAATTGAATCTTAGAACATAGCCTAACATGGACACAATAATTGTAATAGTCCCTAGATTGTAAGCTCTTACAGCAGTTAACTCTATCCCTGAATTGTAAGGCCTATCTCTAAACTTTGAGATACTGATCCCCTAGCGTATAACCTGATTGGTCTCTGGAACAATGCATATCTCTGAGACACCTGAAACTCAGAGCTAGAGCTCGGCAGATATGAATGTCAGTATTAGTGCATACAGCCACTGTCAAAAAAAAAAAAAAAAAAATAAGCTGAAAAAGAGCCCAGACTTCAATTAGTGATATGAATGAAGCAGGTCTGGTTAAGACCAGGGCAAGCCAGGCCAAAGGATAAAGGTTGAAACTGATTGTGTTTTAAAACTTCAACTATCATATGAGACCAAGGGACTAGATATCTATTTGGTACAGGATCTAAATTTTCTAAACGGTACAACTCTACAGTCGATTTGTTCAAACACCACAATTGCATGGAACTTTGAATAGGAAGTGAGATACAGTAGGTTAGTATAGGCTGGAGTGAAATAGTGACACATCCTAGAGTAATTTGGGTGGATAATAAAAAATATATTTACAGCCTCCCCCTCCCCAGCCCCGAGGATCTGGGGGAAGGTGTGGATGTGTTGGACATCCTCACCTGGACTGGTGTTGATGTTGTCACAAACATTGGGACTGGTGGTTTGATGTGCTGAGCCCTCGAGCATGGGACTTGCCCTTATGAAGCTCATTACCACAAAGGAGAGTCTAAACTTGTATGTAATGGTGCCTAAGAGTCTCCCCCTGAGTACCTCTTTGTTGCTCAGATGTGGCCCTCTCTCTCTCTAACTGAGCCATCTCGACAGGTGAACTCGCTGCCCTCCCCCCTACATGGGACCCAACTCCCAGGGGGTAAATCTCCCTGGCAACGCAGAGTATGACTCCCGGGGATGAATGTGGACCCGGCATCGTGGGACTGAGAGTATCTTCTTGACCAAAAGGGGGATGCAAAATGAGACGAAATAGTTTCAGTGGCTGAGAGATTCCAAATGGAGTCGAGAGGTCACTCTGGTGGACATTCTTATGCACTATATAGATAACACCTCTTAGGCTTTAATGTATTGGAATAGCTAGAAGTAAATACCTGAAACTACCAAACTCCAACCCAGCAGTCTGGACTCCTGAAGACAATTATATAATAATGTAGATTAAAAGGGATGACAGTGTGATTGTGAAGACCTTGTGGATCACACCCCCTTTATCTGGTGTATGGATGAGTGGAGGAATGGGGATAAAAACTAAAGGACAAATGGGGTGGGATGGGGGGATGATCTGGGTGTTCTTTTATCACTTTTATTTTTTATTCTTGTTCTGGTTCTTTCTGATGTAAGGAAAATGTTCAGAGATAGATTGTGGTGATGAATGCATAACTATGTTATCATACTGTGGACAGTGGATTGTGTATCATGGATGATTGTATGGTGTGTGAATGTATTTCAATAAAACTGAATTTAATAAAAAAAAAAAAAAGAAATATGAGAGCAAGTCTGGAGGATGTCAGATGACTAAAAGCAGAAGCAATGGAGGCCTCTAATCATTCTGTCTAGAATCAGAGGTCAACTGAAATTAATTTCTTCTACTTAGCATATGGGTTAAGATCAGACCTTAAATTCAGTATTTGGGGCAAGCCAATCAATATTTTAAACTAACCAGATCATCTGGAAGAACTTTCATAGAAATTCTGTTGGGAACTGAGGAATCATTTATTACAACAAATGCATCAACCAGCAACTCCTTAATTAACACTAATTATGCTTCCGTCCCAGGTAAGAACAGTCTTTGCCCTTAAAGAGTCAGGTTAAATGAAAAGGTAGCACCTCTGAAAGACAAAACAAATCTACTATGATCCCTCCTTTCTCCAACATTGATGATCTCTTTCTCTCAACTTGAGCCCTCCTTCCTTTAATGTAACCTGGTCTCCCTTCTCTAAAAACCTTCATCTGGCTTTACCATGGTGATGATTTTAAAAGCTACCTGCAAATTTTTCTATATTCCTCCCTTCTAAAGATGCAGTCTAATTTCTCTCTCTTTAACTGTGGGCTGTACTTAGTGACTTGCTTCAAACAAACATAATATAGTAAAAATGATGATGTGCCACTTTGGAAACTAGGTTATAAAAGGCACTATAGGTATTATTCATAAAGAAAAAGATTGATAACAACAATAAAATCAAGAACTTCTATTTATTAAAACATATCACAAAGAGAGTTTTTTAAAAAGCCACAAAATGTGAAAAGACATTTTTAACCATATAACTATCAAAGGATTTGTACGCAGAATATACAAAGAACAATAAATTGATAAGAAAAAGACAAATCAATAAAAACAGTAGGCTGAAGACTTAACTGGATATTTCACAAAAGAGAAAATCCAAATGGTCAATGAACAAATAAAATAAGATTAACATCTTTAGTAATCAGAGAAACGCACATTAAAACTACAAAGAGATACAACCATACACCCATCAAATTAGCTAAAATAAAAAGTCTGAGAAAGCCCAGCACTGGCAAGGATGTGAAGCATTATCTGCTAAAATTAAATGTAGGCATACTCTATGACTCAATACTCTCTCCCCTAGGTAAAAATACCACAGAACATGTGAACAGAATGGCACCAGGATTATGTGTACAAAAACTTTAATAGCAGTATAGATTTTAATTGCCAAAACCCAGGGGAAAATTATTTCAACAGTGCAATAAGTTACATTTACAAAATATAGCAATAAAAGTAAACAAACTAAAATACTGTACAACAACTTGGATAAATCAAATAAAGGTAAGGTTGAGCAAAAAAGCAAGACAAAAGAAAAACTATGTACATATATATAAAGTATTAAATTCAAAAAATGCAAAGCTAAACAGGGATGTCAGAGGATGCATATATTGGTGCTAAAATTATTAAGCAATACAAAGAGGTTATTACAATAAAAGTCAGCATGGTGGTTATCTCTAGTGGGTAGAGAGGGAGAAATTTCCAGAAGAAACATATGAGGAGTTTCTGGAATGATGGCAATGTTCTATTTCTCAAACTGAGTTGTGGTTCATTGTTTCAGTCTATAATTATAGTAAATATACTGTTTGTGTTTCATGCATCTTCCTGTGTGTTATTATTTCACAATTAAAAATTTCTAAAACAATAATGACAAAGCACAACACAGCCCCACAAACTGGCTTTAATTCACACCACTCTATAGAAATTGCTTTTGGGGATATTTTCTTAAGAATCTCATAAAATAGTGGCAGACATTTATATTGTGCTTATCCTGCTTCATACAATTGCAAATATTCATTTAACAAATGTTTATTAGGTGTCTACTTTGTGACAGACACTGTTACAGGCATTTGGAATTACATCAGCGAAGCAAAATAAAAATTAAAATCCTGACCCTCATTCATAAAACTTATATTCTAGTTTAAGTTTACAATAAAAAATTATTCTAGCAATTATGATTATAAGAATAGACTGAACATAGGCTCAGGAAAGACTGCAACCAGGGATTCAAATAACATCAGGATTCTTAGTCTCCATCTCTCATCCCTTACCCCGGCTTAAAGTTATATTTTGACCTCATTCACTCAGACCTTTACATAAGTTAAGGGCATACGTATAATTACCATTGCTGAAAACATTCTTCCAGCTTGCGCTCCAAGGGGAAAGAAAACCATCTATCATCCAGTACCATATAAAAGAATCCCAGGAAGACCTCTAATTGGCCACTTTAGAATCAATGATTCTAAACTGAGGGCAAGTTGGTGGTGTACTATGATTGGCCAAGGCTGGATTTCATACCAAATCCAGTGATCAGAGAAACCCAACACTGTAATTGGTGGTGTTAGCCCTACTAGAGTGGCAAGGAGTAGGTGAGAGGAATTTCCAAAAGAAATAAAATAGGTAAGTGTTACCGGCCTGACAAAAGCAGTTGATTGACACGCCAACAACTAGACTTAATAAAAATCAGGCTATGAAAAGGGAGACTATTAAAAAAAAAACCCTGCAGGATCACAGAGAAGGAATGATTATTTCTGACTGAAGAATCAAGAAAAGCTTCACTGATCTGCACCCATCCTCCTTCCAACCCCTCACAGCCAGATCTCAAGGCCCCCATGTAGGAACCAAGTTGAGCATTTTACTCAGAACTGGAGAAACACAGATCTGAAGGGGACTTTAAGGTCAAGCTGGCTATCCTAACATATTCTAAACAGAGAGAATGATGGGTGAACCCATAACTTCAGTATAATGTTCCAGAAAGGAAGCCACCTCAGTCCAGCATTTAATAGTCCTTATATGCTATGTCAGGATTAAAGTCTGTTCTCCTTAACCAAGCCAAAGTAGTGGAGTTTATAAAGCAGTCAATAAAAGGCAATGGTGCAATCTGAGACAGAAAACTAGAGAGCAGAGATGAAAAGGACTGTGAGTTTGAGCTCTGTGTCCTAAACCAAAATTTCAGAAATTCCTCCCTTGCTCTTCACAAGTTGCTAAATGGATCTCTAACAATGAAATCCTCCTCTCCCCTATAGTGGAAATTTGGGGGCTAAAACTTTGGGGCTCTTTTATTGGAAGTTTGGCCAATGGGTTTAAGGAAACCCATCACAAAATGTGGTAACCTCCTTCAGACACTATGTTTGAACTTTCATTCATTCACCATATTCTAGAACCAATCTTCTAATTATGAGAATAAATTTAAAATAGGCCCCCATACTGCACACACACACATACTTCCCACACCACAATACAGCTCTCTCCTATCAACTACACTGCTGTAACAGAACTTTAAAATGTCTGCAGCTTGTCACCAGCCCCCTCCTTTGTTCGCTTTAAATGTAACTAATTCCACACACAGCCCATCTTTCCTGGATGATATTGCATTGGTTTCTCTCCCCAACCCAACTGCTAGATGTAAAGTCCTTTTGGTTTAAGGTAATATGTTTCCTTTATCTTTGTTTTTCTTGAACTCATAATCTTGAACTCTTGATGTAATGCTCTGTACCCTAGTAAATATTTGATAAAGTTACTGATGATTTTCATGAATTTACATTATATAAAAAGTGATTCTGCCATCACTTTTCTTTCCAATATTCATAAGACTCAAAGAAGAAACTTTAGCAATCTCCAGTGAGAATGACATCATGGGATCAGGCAACCAGAACTGGAGTGTAAGAGGAAATGAGTCTAACTGTGGAGAGAGAGGACACATCGCAATTAAGAGCATGAAATCCAGTATCAGATATCTCTGAGTATCCTTAGCAAGTTATTTAAATGCTTTGAGCCTCAGTTTCCTATTTGTGAAATAAGTATAAAACCCATCCTTCAGGGATATTGTGGGGACTGAATGAAATTAGGCATTTAAAACACTTACTACAATAAACTCACATGTTAATAAGCCTTCAATAAACAGTGGTGTGTATACATGTGTATATGCATGTAAATTTTATTTTCAGCTCTCAGTTATCATATGTGATGGACACCTAATTGCAACTAATTTGGGGTCACCCATTGTTTCCCCAGGTTTGCCTCTAAACTAGGGAACCATGTACATAGTTAGAAGTCATGGGGGTGGGTCGGAACACCTGTTCCGTAGGTACACACAGAAACATCTGGACCTCAGCCACTGGGTCACTGCTGACATGTGCCTAATGCACATCCTCCTGGCTCAGTTCTGTGGGCTCTCTGCTGGAACTGTGCCCTGCTGGGGCAGAAACCTGTATGAGATTATCTGTGGCCCTGTCCATCATGCCAAGCAGCCATTCCTTCTGTGGGATATTGTTGTCTAAACAGAATACAGAAACCCCCAATTTGTGGTGTTTTGTCCCTTTTCCAAAGTCTCTGTCAAGAAATAGTGTGCATGGCTCTTTCTGAGACTTACCAAACCCTCTGCTCTCATGAGCTCTACTGATCCCCCTCCTCAGCCTGAGGAATATTCCCTAAGTGTGGTAAGAGTCCTACTCTTCTCACACCTCTTTTCTCCAAATGTTTGCCTCTGCCTTGAGTCTTCTCTGAGCCCTAAGGACACTGAAAACTCCTTTGATTATCACAAACTCAGTAAAGGGGTTGCCTATGAAGGAAGAAGGTGATAATATTGGAGAATTTATGGAGGCTGCTGGGTTGGTAGTAAGGCTGTATTTCTTCACATGGGTGGTGCTTCCATTTGTGTTAGCTTTTTAACTATTTGTTAAACCATACCATACATTTTAAGTTTTCTGCATTTATTATATTTCACAACTTTAAGAATCAGTGACAAGGAAATGAATGGGTGATGAAGAAATGAAAGCAATGATTGCAAACTGTTTTCAGAAAAGAGAGCATAAGTAGTACAGAAGGTAGAGTCAAAGGAGATTTTTTTAAAGAAGAGAAACAGTTTATACCATTTAAATTTTTAGTAGAAAGTGCCAGCATTAAAAGAGAAGTTAAAGATATAGGAGAAAAGCATAAGATCCTTAACAAATCAAGAATTCATGAATCAGAATAGGCATGAAAAAAGAGGACAGAATGGATGCCAATGAAGGCAATTTTGTAAATGAGAAGCCAGTCATCTAATGACTTCATTTTCTCTGAGAATTAGGAAGCAAGATTGTGCTCCAAAAACTAGCCCTCTTGGCAACAGGAGGCTGACAGTACTTTTCCCCTCTACTGCTCCAGCTTGCTAGGTTGCAGCCGAGAGCAGCAGCTATGCAACTGATGGCCACAGCAGATGCCAGCAAGCCCACCGATGCCAGTGTTTAAGGCACCTAGCACTGCCAACAGCCTTGGCACTGTCTTATGTAGTTGCCAAAGACACATGCACCAAAGCTACGGGACACTACTGAAGTCAAAGCCCACACAGATTTTCATTTCCACCTATTGCTTTATTAAGCTCATCATACCCAACCCCTGAGAATGGAGCCAGAGGGTGTCCAGAGTTCCCTCCCTCTGATAATACCTCATGTATACTTCAATTCTCTTTTGCCTTAGGATGTATCTGCTGCAGGAATCTCCCATTATAGTGTTTCTCAAAATAAAATGTGTTGTTTCTGACCCAGTAGGCCAGGAGGGGGCCTGAGATTCTACATCGTTAACAAACTGCCAGGTAACCCTGAGGCTTCTGGTCCTCACATCACAGTTACAGCAGCAAGATCCTAGAACTTCACGTAAATAGGTCTAAAAAGGCTCCACGTATCTAGCCACATAACATTTCAAAACACACCAGAATTATAGGTAAACACAGCTTAGATTCAACCTGAGACACTCTGCAAGACTACCTACCCAAATGAATGATGAGCACTTCGGTCAGTCAGAACTAATTGAGCATCTTCTATGTATCCCACCATGTGGGATGCAGACAATTAATGGGATTTGTCTCTGCCTTTGTGGAATTTATTTTTGACTCAGTGAGAGGCAGCATACTAGAAAAATACCAAGGGCACTCAGATTAAAAATAGAGTATTCAACTAGACACAGTCCTTTTCTCTTTGCTGACACATTATCAAATTCCTTGATATACCTTGAACAAATTTCACAGAACTCGAAATCACAGCCATTCTCTATGTACTTGTTCCTCCTATGCAGAGTTGGTCAAGTAAAAGTTATCCTGTTTAAAAGCCATGATATTTATATATCTATGGAGCTTATAGCCTTTTAGTATGGTGAGTCTTTACTATCGAAAGCCACTTTCACTTATTAAAAAATATTTTCTCTTTAAGAGTAAAAGTAAGTGATTTCCAAGTTAAAAAGTTGAACCACTGTGGTACTTAATTTGGGATTTGTTCATTTCATCTTTGGTAAATCTAAAGAACTCACAAACAATTTGGAATATTTAACGAAAACAGACTTAGTGAGTACAGTTTTAAACTTCGTAACTAGGCAAAAAATCCTACAGGTACCCAAGGATCAACAGATAAGCCATAAAGGAACCAAATTGTATTTGAATGCAGACAGCCCTTTCACAACATGAAACACCAGAAGAAAACGAAAGACAGTGTAGAGTTTTACATAAAAGGCTGTTAACTAAAGATTTCTATATTCTCTCCATTTGCCATTTGTGTAGAAAGGCCACAGACTATAATTTTTGGATATATAAGGGCTCAGAAAGTCTAATACTCAAATATTCTTTCTGAGAAAATTACTGAAAGATATAAACTAGCCAGTGCAAAGTTTCCTCAAAATTCAACACTCAAGAATGAGAAAGCTATGGTTTTAATTGTGGTTTTGAAAGTAATGACTGTGATCACTGAAGTGAGTTAACAGTATATAAATAAAACAGAATAATAACGATAAAAATAATAATCCAGATATAAAATTCAAAATATTTAAACAAAAACTAAGAAACATGTGTATGAGAGAAGAAAAGTAAGAATGCTAATAACTTCATTACTTCAACTATATGCCAAATATTTTGTTAGCTGCTCCTCTTTCAAGAGGTGTTCTATTTTTAACGTCAAGAAGTAGAGAAATATGGTAGAGATTTATTTTCTTCTGACATTCTTTTTCTTTTGTTTATAAATCTGTTTTGCAAATTAAATGCTTTAATTAGTTTTTGTCCAAATTAATAACATACATAGAGTAAAATGAATTCAGAAGTGCAGCAGGGTTTTTAATAAAAAGTAACGTTTCATCACCCCAACTCTTCCTTATCTCAATACCTGGAAGCAATTATTTTTAATCATTTCTGTTTTGTTTTCCCAGTTTTTACCCTACATGTTTCAAAATAAAATGCTTTTTCTCTTATGGTTTGATCCTTCAACATTTGATACTCCTCTCTGAGAAAGAGAGGAATTTAACTGATGAATAGCACCCTCTAAAGTCCTGTCCCTATTTTTCCTTTTGGCATCAGGGCTTCCTCAAGGCTCGTCCATCCTCGTGACCTGTGTTCCTAGATGAGGCAGTGAGTGGGCTGGCCAGCCTCACAGACCTGTATGTCAGCAGGGTAGCCTTGTAGTGAGAGGGGGTATCTGGTCAGTGGTCTGGTCACTGGAGAAGGAGTTCCCTGGGAAAGCACCAGTTTTGTCTGCACTCTGGAGACAGGGCATGAATGAGGGACAACCATTGTAAAAGTCTATATATTAACCTTTGAGACTGCTCTTGCTGGAGCTGCATCTCAATTCTCTCTACCTCGTAATCTCAAAAACCTGGTGTTTTCCTAGAATTCTGCCAGGCAGAAAGACACATTCCTCTGAGGCAAATCCTTCCTTGTATTTGTACTGTGTCTTTCTCCACTTCTGTGATAAGACAACACTCTTTCATTTGTTTTCTGTCTTCCAGCAATGTATGGAGCTCTCTCATAAATGGATGGACCCCTTTGCTGCTCTCTTTGATCTTCCAGTTCTATTCCTTTTGTGTTCCTTATTATATTTTAATGGAGATATCAAAAAGGAAGGAAGAAAAATATGTATTTTCAACACAGCATCATGAACCAGAAGCCTACGTATAATTAAAAATTCAAAACTGTAACACAAATTAGGATGGTGCAATACAAATTAGGATGGTATTTTCCAAATACTTAAAGGGAAACAAAATGCAGAAAATATAATTTGTATAGAGAATATATAAAAAAGAACCACCTTCTCTTACCACCTTGCAGTTGTACACCCGTGGCAAAGATGGAATTATCAGACTGACATAGCCTGATTTTATTCAGTATTTAAAGCACATAATACAAATTCCTTTTTCTGACTGTAGGCTTACAAAGCAGTCTTCTGGGCTCAGGTGTTGCCTCCCCTTAGAAAGTGCCATTTGGGAGACAATGTTTTCCAGTTTCTTCTACATATATTTCTTTTTGGTAAATCAAAGAACTGAAATTCTGATTGTATGCATATTATATGCATCAGGCTTCTGAGAATATTTTACTTAAGCATCTCCCTGAGAAACAAATCTATTCAAAGCACATTAGCAAAACCAGGTCCCTGAACTTTCAAAGCTAAGAGCTAGACCCTACTAGGCATCCTGAGAGTAAGCTGACAGCCCTTATATAAGTCAGCCGCCGCCTCCTCACACACACCTCTGCTTTTATCTGTGGAGCATGACATTGTTGAGAAAAAACACTGCAATAAATCAACATATGTGTCACGTTCTTGGAGGTGAAGACCAAGTATTAGCAAAGTCAACTAATTACTCAAAAATTAATTTATAGGTTTAATGCAACTATTAAGTAAACCAAGTGATATTTTATTTGTTTACTTGATTGCTTACTTGCTTTAACTTTTGTTTTCTTCTGTATATGAGGGCAAGAATTGGTAAAGTAACTTTTGAAGTTCATCTGTAAGAACAGATAGCTAAGAAAGACTAATACAATTTTGAAACTGAAATGCAGGAAGCTTTTAGTACTGTCTATGATTATAATAAAATATATTAAAATGCAACATTTGAAACAGTCCTCTTATATGCATAGATGGATAGAAGGAGGAATGAAAACTGAAGAATAGCCAATACCATGTGTTTAAATTTAAGATGTTTTAACTCTGGCATTTCAAATAAAAATGAAAGGTAAATGTTATTTACAAATAACTCAGCAGTTGCTTAATTATTTGTGAAAAAATAAAACATGTCCCTATCTCACACCCTACAGCAAAACAAATTCCAGAAGGATAAAAGACTTAACTGTAAACAATGTAACCATTTAAATGTATAAGAAAATTAGATATTTATCAGGTGTAAGGATTTTCTAATCATAGAAGAAATCAAAATAATGAAGGTAAAGAACTTTCACTAAATAAATTTTAAAATATTTGACTATCAAAACCTCAAAAAACCTCACAATTCAAGTAACAAACAATATGTTTCTAACAAATATGACAAAGGTTTGATGTCCAAATATACAAATTCCTTAAAAAATCAATAAGATACAAAATTAAACATCTAATAGAAAAATGGTTAATATAAATAAGCCACAAAAGTAAAAATGCAAATGGATAAGCATTCCATCTCAATTATTATTTAAAAAGCAAAATACTTAAAAAGATATTCTTTTTACAATATTAGCATGAATTTTAAAGCAAAGATTAAAATATAATAAAATAGACATGTTCAAGTCCTAACCCCTGGTCCTGTGGGTTTGAATACATTTGTAAATAGGACACTGAAGATGCTATTCTTAGTTAAGGTGTGGATTCATTTCTGAATCAGATCTCCAAAGATCCTATTTAGCTGAGGTCAAATAATCAAAATAATCAAAAACTTTAACAAAGACTTAAGTGATAAAGAAATGTATCAAATTATTAATTAATATATATTAGGGAAAAGGTTGAATAAAAAGATAGTGTGTTTACTATAAATACTATTTTCAAAAAAACTGATACAGACATAGAAATGACTTACAGTATGATATTCAGTCTATGTGTGTGCACGCCCACTTTCATTTGGCAGAAACCAGACTATAAAATATGTGTATGTGTACTCACATATAGACACACAGAGATTTTTAAATAGGAAGGAAATGCACTAATGTTAAGATGGGTTGCTTCAGCTGGTGAAATTATTAGTCTGCATTTTCTTTTGGTACCTTCCTATATTATCTATATCCTTCACAATGAACATGTACAATATCTGTAATTAGAAAGAGTCCTAGTATTACTTGATTTGTAATTTTTGTCCTTTTTCTGATACAGTCTAGTAATTCACCAACTTCCAGGTTTGGTAATCAGATAAGTAAATTAATCTTAAATTATAATACTGGAACAGAAAATGATCTTTCTCATTAGTAGCAGAAAAGGTGATATTTGGGTAAGATTTTTTAAAAACCAAAATAGGTATTTTCTAAAATGGCAAGAGACACTGTGAAAACAAATAAAAGGAAAAAATTGGCAATTATTTGAAAAAAGTTGAGTGGGAAAACAAATAGGTTTTTCCCAGCTGCAATTACCCAAATACATTTTTTTAAACATAAATCTGCAAATTAAGCCCCATTCTGATTGTTTGCTCTATTCCTTTGTTGTTGATCTTCCATATTCTAGACAAATTCCTCTCTGGATCTTGCCCTTAGCCTAGCATCACAGTTCATTCATAAAACACAAAGTTTGTGAGACTCTCAACAATCTAAGAAGAGAATCAGATCCTGCCACTCGGGTAAAATGAGTAAGAGAAAGAAATACAAGAAGGAGAAATACAAGCTCATATTTTAGTAAATTATCCTGCCACATTTTTATTTAACCCCCACTATGTGACAGTTTGTATAAGTTATTATAGAGGACTTGCCCTCTGGGAAGATGGAGCAGATATAGTTTTCCCTACTCCTCCCACAAAGCACAACTAAAACCCCTAGATATTATATATAAAACAAACTTAAGAAGATGCTAAAAGGTGGAGAGAATAATGCAGATGAGCCAGGCAGCTTAGGACCAAGAACGACACAGTGGTGAGTACCCTGGGTTTTGTTTTGGTCTTTCATATTTCAGATTTGCAGTTAAAGAAGGTGGCAATGCAGATATGCCAAGAGATGCAGACAAAAATGGTCCCAACACTAACACAAAGATGGTGAAATCTCTGAACAATTGGAAACTAAATGACACATCTCTAAATAATCCATGAGTCAAGGGAAGTCTCAAGGGGAATCAGATAACACACTGAACCAAACAAAAATGAAAATCCAATATATCAAAATTTGTGGGACACAGGCAAAGCAGGGCTGAGAGGGAAATGTATAGCCCTAAAAACACACATTAGGAAACTGGAAAGTCTCAAATCAATAATTTCCTAAATGTGAATTCATGGAAACCCATAAACCAACATTTTTATACCCTTTATTCTATCCCTGGAGACCAGTTTAGATGTGTGGTTATTGATACAGTTTGGCCCTGTTTGTCTCGTTTGCTAATATGGAAGTCAGAGTAATGAATCTTTACATTAGATTTACCTTTCAATTGTTTCAAATGAGATACTCTTCCTACCTACATGTTTACATGCATACTCAGGTTTCGTCTTTATGTAAGATTTTATGACCTTCTACTCAGGTACACATCCATAATTTTAGTGATAGTTTCTAATCTCTACTGGGTTGATTACCAGTGCTTACTGATAAACAGTTTAATTCCTGCACCCTCAATTTCAGCAAGATAAATACGGCTGCATGATGCATTGTCTTGAGCTCTCCTAGAACTCCTTTTACTGAAGTACATGACATTAGCATTCCTTGGGAATGCAATGAGAAACTTGCCAATTTCTGAAAATGCTGACAATATCATTGTCCCCAGTGTCAAGTCAGCATCTCTTCTCTGCAATCAGAAGTTACAGGTCACTCAAATCTCAGAACCAGAAGTAATAGGGTTTTTCCTGCATTTAGTTTTCATTTTATGGGCACCATAATTTTTGCAAACACATGGTGTTTCCCCTTTGCTGTGGCTGCTGGTAAATTTATAACCAAATTGAGGCTCATTCCAGCAGTTGAAGAGTGTCCTATGATACTGTGTTCTCAAAACTTCTCTCTATTCATCTTATTTTCCTAATTTAATTTTCTCTTTGTTGCCATTTCCTCACCTTTCTTTTTTATCTTTATCCCATTATGTGTATGTAGATAGAAAGATTGACAGAGATAAGCTGCCTCAAATCACTTTCTAGAATGATTTGGAGGCATAAGTAAATCAGTAATGCTTTTCATGACAGCATCAATAACACTCACTCTAATAATTGGCTTTTTTCTCATGCTTGTTTTAGACTTTGTAAATGAAACTCTGAAATAATGTTCAAGGCTGAATCCATTCCATTCTTAGATCTGTTCCAAGGAAACTATGGCCTCTGCCCCTAAGGCCCTTACATCTTAATTTAGAGAAAAACAATTGCAGTATTTAAAGACCTAGAAACCAGCCTAAGTCTATCCAAATGTAAGTAATATTTCACAGTGGCTATGGATGTTAGAGAAGATAATATTAGTGTGTGGTGCTATATTTCATGGAGAAGATAAGACAAAATGAACCACGTAGTGTGGCCAGGATTTGCATTTCAATGACTCCTTCTTCTCTGTTTTATTGCTTCTTTTTCTTTACCCAATTTCTAGCCCCAAGCTCCTTCAAGTTTGGAGGGAGTAACAAATGATAAGACATTCTGTACCTAGTAACAGTGTCTCAGAAAAATACCATACAAATCTTTAGAGAGAGTGGGGCTAGCAAATGAAAATACTTTTGACCGACTTCTCATAGGCAGAAAGCCGTATTTCTGAGTCACACTCAAATGGGGAGATTCACTTGTTTATATGAAAGTCTCTTACTGGCTCTCCATTGTTATTTCTCAGTCCTGACTGGGTGGGATGAGAGGACCCTGACTGGAGAGAGGAACATTGTCCAGAAAATAATGTTGTGCAGGACAAAATGAGAGTGACTATAGGTATTACGTTTCTGGGAAAGGGAGAAATTAAAGAGGGCACAGAGACGCAAAGCCTTAAGAGCTGCCAGGGAGAAGAGCTTGGATAGCCTTCAACAGAATTAGGGAAGTCAGGAGAGGTGAAGGTCCCATCACTACGTGCTGTCAATGCTATGGCAAGTGACACCAAATCTGGAAAGGAAAGAGCATGGCTTCTAAGGGGAGCCCTTTGCTTATTCTCCCTCCACTGATGACAGTTGTTCTCAGTGCATCTGACAGAAGCTTAAGCCAGGAATTTCCAAAACATGCAATCCATCACTTCTACATAGAGACAGGGCCTGCCTGGAAAGTCACTGCCCTGGGGACCACAGGAGTCTGACCCCATGAAGCAGATCATGAGTTAGCAAGGGAGAGAGCTTGCCTTGAGGTGCTGCCACCTTCCACTCTCAGACTACATGTATTAATTCCACGCTGACAGCAGGCAATTGTCCTGAATTAGAATGTGGCCATGAGCACAATGCAGTGTGGGCAGCAAATGCAGACTCAGAGAACCTTGGGGAGGAATCCAGGTTCCAGGCAAGATTAGCAACTTCAAGGGCTTCAGAGTTAACAAGGGCCAGTAGCTATTAAAAAAAAAAAAAAAATCCATGTAAATTACTGTGCACCAGCTATTAAACATATTCTTTAGATTAATGCTGCCAAACCAAATCAGAAAAGCATCATATGTCTCTGCAGGGAGGCAGCATGCTGGGAGGAAATTAAACTAAAAAGCAGAATAGCCTGGTAAAGGATTAGCCTCTGCTCAGATCCAGGGGTCTATCTTCCTCCATAACTGCAGGTGGGAGCCACTTACCAACCTGGCAGAGAAAAAGTGTAGACTGCTGCTGCATATTCTCATTCTCCTACCTATTTTCATGATAGCTTCTCTTCCATCCAAGGGAACCATCAACTAAGTCAGCAGTCCAGAGCAGTCAGAGTTCCATGACCTGACACAGGATGCTGGGCAAATTCCTTAGCACAGATTTTGACAATAATGTAGAGGCAGAACCTGCTATTTGCATCTTTCTACTTGCCAGATGCAAACACAGCTGGCCTGAAGGAAGTAGGGACACTGCACAGGTTTATCATCCAGTAGTCTTTTAAGCCAATAATCTTTAAATATTTATTCAACACTCATGTAGTAAGGGAGAAAAATGATTATCTATTATACAAATTGTACAGCTAATTTAAATTCAGAATATAAATCAGATTCTACCCAGGAAAATTTTTCAGAGATCTGAGAGACAGAAAAAAATCTCCTCCTCTGTTTCATTTCTACAAAAACATTTGGCAAAACGTTTCCTGATTTTCCTAAGTTTCTATTTTTCTTTTTTGATTTCTCAAGTAATTAAATTATTCATTGTTTAAAATGTATATAATAAAGTAAATCACCTATTCCTAGTTAATGACACTATGTGGTTCAGAATTTCAATGAACTTTAATGGGCTCTGACAACACTATGCAGCTACAGATTCACGGCACTGCCTGAACTGAAGAATTTAAGAATTTGAATAAAAAGCCATAAAAACTGAACACAGCTGATGGTGTGTGTTTCAACCAAATCTTCACATACAGTCAAGGGTGGAGTCTGTATCATGCACGCCAAAGTTTCTCATAAGTTAAATTAATTGGGAAGCAGAGAAGGTGTGATAGGATTTCACAGAACTCCAGGAAAGACAGAGAGAGTAGTTTCAATTAGTAACTTTGCAGTTCCTGTCGTGAAGGTGAACAAAGAGAGGTTTGTTATTTCTTTAAAACAACTACCTCCTTTCCAATCACCTCCTTAACCTGAACTAGTTTGAGTTCAAATAGGCATCAGATACTGAATCTTTTCTAAGACCCTTTTCTTGTGTGTGTATATATATGCATGTATGTGTATCTATATGCATACATGTGTATGTGCATGTGTGTGCATGTATTTTTATGTGTATGTGTGTCTATGTGCATATGTATGTGTATATGGTATATGTGCATGAGTGTGTATATGTCTTGGTGATTTCAGAGAAGGAAGCTTGGGAATCACTTCTGGGAAGGGTTAGCCAAGGGGTCTCCTAAGTCTTTCAAACAAATCAGCCAAAGTGTTCAAGAATATAGAGACAACATTTATTGAGCACCTACTGAGCACCTGCTGAGGGTCAGGTACCGAAGCTTGTCTTCCCTCACAGACAGGTGTAGCACCCTCACGCCAGTGATACCAGAGGCCCAGCCATCCTCCCTGGCAGCAATTAGTAATGGAAAGAAGAGTTTGCTCACTGGTGGTTCTGAGGCTGACAGGAGGCCTTTAGAGTGTGTGGTTGCAAGGGTATGTCATGGCCAAAACAGAAACCATGCTGGATGGTGTGCCAAGACTGAATGTAATTTATGAGCTTCTAGAACAATGTCCTCAGAAGATGAATGGGGAAGGCAGTTCAATTTCGCTGGGGTGCTCAGTCTTCCTCAACTGGCTGCTACATCCAGGTAATAATCAAAAGATGGAAAAATTACTCAGAATCACATAAGCCCCAAGCTACTGCCCAGTATCAAAACCCTATAAATGTCACATCTAAATCCTACTTCTTCTGGAGCATTAATTACATCGTGCTCCAGGGTATTGATGTCAATACCTATGATGAAAGACACAGATATATTCAATGGCAAATACGTAGATTAAAGACATTTGATGTGATCCAGGGAAAAAGTACTCTCGGTGGAGTGGGGAATTAGGCAATTTAAAATCATTGCCACCCACCTTCCAAGGATTCAGAGATTCTTCCTAGGGGAGGTAGACAACTGTGCGAACCCACCTCAGTTCAGCAGACAAGAAGTGCAGACCTCCATGAGAAGTCAAAGGAAAACATATAACCTTGCTGAGGCACTAGATCACTGATCAGTGATCAGTGATACTGAGGCAAGTCCAATGTTTATTCAAAATACAAACAAAACTTTGGTAGTTATTCAAAACAAAACAAAAAAAAAACAGTTTCAGTATGCTATCCCATGAGACATAAAAATTTCAAATTAATTAATAACACAATCTGATTTCTGCCTTGGTGAATGAGGCCCAAGAACTAGAAATCTTTCTGAAAGTCGAGAGAATGCTTCCATTGTACCAAAGCTGACAGTGTTTCTATAAAATCTGACCTTAGTAAGGAAAAAGCATTGGCAACTAAAAAGTTGTTTCCTGTGACCTGTATCATTATCTTCCTCTCATTTCAACTTTGTATAATTCTTTGGAACAGGCAGACGGACAGTGAAGAGATTGTTTAGCTTTCAATTAAAAATATCCTTGAGAAGCACAAAGCTTCATTTTCAATACAGCATGTTATAAACTAAATAGCCCCTTCACCTCAACCTTTAACAAGCAGCCTGTCTTTAATATTTGGAAACCAAAATTACTTTCTATTTTAATCGATGAAAAGCAAGCATTTAGCTTATAAATGGATTTTTTCCTGAATTCTTTAAAAAACCACTGAAAATGGATGTTTATAATGGAAGTTCACTGGTTCTCCATCAAGCTAATTCAGGCTGGATAATTCCTTTCAGGTAACAGCAAGCATTGTTCCCCTCAGCTCCTTTACAATTAATACCAAGACACAAATATATTCCTATCTATTTCAGAGGGAGCAGAAGTGATGGGAACAAGAGAAGGGGAGATGATAACTAGTGTCAAATGAATTCTCCTATGCATCTCCCCACTAAATGGAAAGATAAATGTGCAATAAAAATTTAATAGCAAACAGTGGAACAGTGGAACAGTGGAATTTAATAGCAAACTATAGGAACCCTGATAGAAATAAGCATAATGGTATAATATATTTTCTTTGTGAGGAATGATTATTTGGAGCTTTAAGCTTTGACAATTCTTGTAAATCTTATCTGTTTGCTAGCAATTAATAATAATAAATTGCTTCACATCTCCCTAGATAAACGTCAGCAATCTTTCAAATCATTTTTGAAGAAATGCATTATCTAATGCACACCATTACAGAATTTTCTAAAATTTCTAAACAGTATTTAATAGCGCTGTTCCAAGAAGAAATAAAAGCAATTTAATCTTTGCTGCTGATATAAATGTATCACCAAATACCTGTCAGCCCTACTTTGTGCTTAGCAGAGACAGCTAGCTGTCCATCAAAATCCATTTTTGGCTTCTGGAATACAGAGCTGTGCCTGGGAAATGGCTGTCCAGGAAAGGACTACATCCTCTAGGTCCCCATGCCTGTAGTGTGGCCACATGACTCATCTTACCAATAAGACTCATCAGAAGTGATGTTTGCATTTGTGAGTCAAGCTTTTAAGAAGGGGCTGTAGATCCTCTAGGTTCTTTCAGTTCACCTAATCTTGATAGAAGAAACAATGAGGGCCTAGGAATGGAGAGACTGTACGTTGAAAGGAGCTGGGTCCCTGAATCCAAAAAGGAAAACTGTTTATGAACCAGGAACACATGCCTTGTTGAATGAGTAAGCTATAAATTTCTACTGCATTTAAGCCATTACATATTTGTTGGCCTATTTGTTATAGCATTTTGGCCCACCCTAATTTAGTATGTGTGTGCAAGATACACAAAGAAGTGAACGGCATGCTTTTCTTACAAAAAGTATTTTTTCTGGTTAGAAAGTCAAAGAACACACCCAAGAAAAGTAAAATAACACAAAAATATATAACAATATAATAGTTTAAGAGATGCTAGAGGATAATACAAGAGCTACCTGATGAACAATTGGTGTTGATACAAAATCCTAAGAGTTCAAAGGAGAAAACATAAATATTTAGAAAACTACCCATGCAGAAATAGTGGGTTCTTCTGGGGGGTACATAGTTCAAGACATCTTGCTGATAATAATAATAAAATAGTATTTTACTCTTCTGGAAATTCTTCACTTGGATAAATAGGCCTGAAGTTCATGGTAACTTCCACTTTTTTTAGATGTGCTGCATTTCTCATTTTCACTGGTTTCAGGACCTCTGATTTGTGTGTAATTGTAAGCTTAGTTTTTCTTGCAATGCCAACCTTTGACCTGACAAGACCACTTCTATTCTTATTTTCTGTAGTTTCCTTAAAACAACTTGTGAACAATCTTTTCCCATAATGTAAAAAGATTCCTATTTCACAGATTCTCTTTATTCAGAAAATAAATTTATAAATTCTAGCTAAGAGATTCAGTTCAAATTCTAGCCCAAATTAGAAGAGCTCCAGAAATTGGCAAGTTTTATTCAGATTAATTTATTCATATTAATTTTTAACAAACATTTATTGAGTGCTACTATTTCCTAGACGTTGGAGATGTAACAATGAGAGAAACAATATGATCCCTGCTGTTGTGGTGCTTGTATTCTAGTGAGACTACTTATAAAGGATGACAAAGTCAAATCATATACAGAAAGAATGGGATACATTAAGTCTGGGATATATTAACACTGAGACTGGAAATGACCCAATGTTAAAAAAAAAACAGCTGTCTTCAAAGATTTGAAGGCACTGCCTCATTGCTTCTGTCCACTAATATATCACAAGCAACTAGAACAGTGTTTGACACACATTAGGTGATCAAAAAGTGTTTTTCAATGAATGAGTGAATGAAAGAATGTTACCCTGAGCCTGAGAATCTGACTCAATTCCAAGTCCTTCCTTCTTGCAGCAGTGAGGAATAGTGCTTAACTCTGTCAACTACCAGATGTGTGACTGTGAAAAAAATCACTGAACTTTTCTGACAACATGGACCTGTGGGTGAAAGTACAGGAAGAAACATCTGGGTTCAACATAAAGAAAGAATTTCCAAAGATCAAAATATTCAAATACAAAATGGTCTTGCTTTCCGAAGGGAACTAAGTCACTGGAGATGTTCAAGCATAGTAGACTGGATGACCAGTAGGTCATGTCTGGTAGGAAAAATTCAGATGTTGCCAGTTCTTGAGCAAGGGCTCAAGTCATTATGAGTTTTTCAATGGAAATTTGGGGTGTAACAAAGGAGAACAAAGACCCTAGAATAGAAAGTAGGTGGGATAGGAGAAAGAGCCACATAGGGAACCAGGATCCCATCAATAGTCCATGCGGACTAGCACGGTTAATGAACTTAACTTAGGGAGAGAGGACTCATTGAAAACTTTGTCCTATGACTGGACATGCAGACACCAAGAACTCATCACTGAGCCCTGAATACAAGGCCTGTATGACAGTGAAAACCCACCCTGAGTCTCGGAGTTTAACTTAATTCTGTGCCCCATCAGAAGGAGGTACTAAGGAGTTGAGGGTCTTCTCACATGCTTATTAGCTGTGTGACTTTGGGTAGGCCACTCTGAACCTCAGACTGTTCAACAAAATGGGAATAAGAACATGGAGCTGGTAAGCTGGCTGAGATCATTAAATGTAAGATTTGATTCTGAGCATGCAGCTTGCTTTCTGACTTATGCTAGGCACTTGATCCATGTGTTTCTCCCCTTTTCCCTTCTGACCATAAAATTATGTAATTCTATCTCACCAAGAGGCTTCATAATCTTTTTGTTTCCATTTCTTGTTGGGAGACTTTAATTCATCATCTGAGGAAATCAAATGGCATTTACAGATCTCAGGAATTAGAATGTGTCATTGACTCAGACACAGATAAAGTGTATCTCCTTAAACCAAGGCAAAGGCAAAGCCAGGACTTTCCCTTGCCCCTTTTGGGATCACAGTTACCCATATTGGTCATCTGTGTAACCTATCTGTTTTTGCTGTCTGCCGGTTGGTTTCACCCTATGTTAAGAGGTATGAATCTGGAAGTTCATTAGCATTTGAAGGGTCTTCTCTAAAGTGTATCTGAACCACCTATACTTAATGTAGCATCCTAGAAAGGATAAACACGTGTTTTTACATTCAATCCAGAATGTGGGCAGAAAAACTGAAGCTACTATGTCTTCCTCCCTTCATCCAGAAAATCTCTTACTATACAACCACATTTCCCTTCTGGTCAGGAGTCACTAGGCTTGCATCAAATAAAAATGTGTCAGCATTACCACAATCAAAGCAGAACTTCCTCTGCCCTTCAGTCTTCAAGCTCCCTTCAAGCCAAATAAAATATGGCCCCAGACACATCTCTCCCAAACAATCCATTCCCACAGGAATGGGGTAAAAGGTCCTAATGCATTTTGAATTCACAAAGCAAGTCTCCTTACATTTAGATCAGTCGATTTACATCTGAATCCAAAACTTCAAGAGAATCTGATATCTCTCCTGCATAGCACCATTATGTTTTTCAAAGATTCTTGTTCTCAAAAATTCCTCGATCTCACAGACATGGTTAGGCTCTTTATTTGGGTAGTTCCAGCTATGTAAATGTTTATTTCATATTTGAAAACTGTCTGATTCAATTTTTCAGTGCCTTGTTTTGCTTTATAAAGGGTTTACCTAGGGTGCACATAATAAAACCAAATACTAGTGATTTCCTCTCCAAATTAGAAAATGATCATTAACGCTTATAATAATTTTCTCAGGCTACTTGAAATCAAAATAACAATTATAAATCCTCCCAGAGTAGTATATCTCATTTTTTTATCTATTTTATTTTATAATTCCCTCATATCTGGATAAGTCATTTGGTTTTAAATACTTCAGTACGAATTAGAGTTTCTTGCTTTTCTTTTTAGATAGAAACACATAAGGAGAAGGCAGAGGCAGGTCCAAGAAATACAATGGTGCAAGCTTGAAGACAAGAATAAAATGATAGGCATGGAAAAATTATATTTCTCCATCTTGGTGGTTAGAAGTGACCCATGTACAGTGCTAACTACCACAGAAAGATTTTTTTTTAATGGATAACATGATATTTCTGACCTGAAGTTTTAGGGTTTAGTTCCTGGTGAATAGTTAATTCAGGCTTTCTACAATTTTCACCTAGAAATCAGTTTTTTCTGAGATCCTAACAGAATTTAATCCTTAGTTTCCCAAGAAATAAGTGATTTCACGAAATCTACCAGAATGGAATTTAGAAGAGCAGATTTTTGCATGAAACCTTGTCAAGTAGATTCCATAAGCGCCTGTAATTTATGGTTCTGTTTGGAACTGCACCCCTAAATTCCTCATGCTATGCTGAAATCCTGGTTGAAAAGGAATTTGGGGATATGAGGGCATGCTGGAGACTGGCATCAAAGGGCTACTGAGCACAGCTAATCAACTGAAGCAGGGAAGGAAGGCCTCAGGTAAGAACATGGAACTTCCTGCTGAACGACATTGCTGAAGTAGGGGGATATGCGGTTCTTCAAAGAAGTGTGGGGGGCTTTCCAGATGGAATAAACTTTTGAAGCCTAAAAAATAGATACTCATCTAATAGAACAATAAATTAAATGTTGAAAACCAAAGTAGGCATCCAGAGGACAGAAGACAAGAAAGCAGAGACGATGCAGGTAGGGGAACTGGAAGAACTGGCTTCAGAAGAGAATTCTTCAGGGCACCAACAGACATCTTAGGACCTTTCCTTGGATTTATGCAGACTAGCACAAATGGGCAGAAATGACGTGTACATACAGACATTTTTGCTATTATTTTTTGTTGTTACGCCCTCCCTTTTATTGTATCCTGCCTAGTATAACCTGAGGAAAGTGGGTGCATGATTGTCACAAAGGGCTGTGGGAAATGATTGATGGAAAGACACCAACAGTTACAGGTGAAAGATAAAAAAAATTTCCTTGTGAACTAAGATATGAAAACTTACAGAGATACTTACATCGACAGAAGGCAAGACAGCATGCTCCCAGATGGAGGTACAAGTTTCCCAGGCCTGCAAGTCTCATATGTAGATGCAGGTACAGTAGTTCATACTTGGCGATGGGTGACCTAAAAAAGAAACCAAAATTTGAATGAAATTTCCATATATATCTTCAAATAGAATGTATTCCAGAAGCAACCATTTCCAAGGCCCTGACTGATTTCTAATATCCCATCTGATCTACACAAGCTGAAAGATGGAGACCTGATGGCACTATCTACTTTCCACCCAGTATAAAGGATGAGGTGGGAGCCAGAGCCAGTGAAAGGGCCACTGATCATGGCTCCTACTTGTATCAAACATGCGGACCTTTGTTTAACATTTAAAATAAATGCTACATTGAACTTCTACCTCAAACCATAAACAAAAACTGACTCAAAAGGAGCAAAGACTTAAATATAAGAGCTAAAACTATAAAGCTCTTAGAAGAAAATATAGGGAAATATCTTGAGAATTTTGTTAGGCAATGATTTCTTAGACTGTACACCAAAAGCATAAGCAACAACACATATATATATATACATATAAATTGGACTTCATCAAAATTAAAAACTTTTATACATCAAATAATATTATCAAGAAAGTGAAAAAACCTACAGAATGGGAGAAATGTTTGGAAAACACGTATCTGTTAAGAGTTTAATATCCAGAATATATAAAGAACCCTACAATTCAACAACAACAAAAAAAACAATTTAAAATGAATTTCTCTGACTAAAAAGAATCCGCATGTATACTGCTAAACAAATACCACATGTATGAGACATTATTTATTTAATCTATGGCAATACTTGGTGCACACATGCATTTCTGGGGTCTGGCGCTAAAGTTTAGGAACCATTCCACTAGATTAGGAGGTCCAAGACCCAGGTTCTAGTACTGGCCCCATTGCTGCTAGCAGAGAAATCTACTTTAGAGGTTTTGCCTCTCTGGGGTGACTTTCTTTCTTCATCTATAAAATAAGGCTATTGGACTAGGTTAAGATTTCTCCAAGTTTTCCTGAAGTTTCTCATCTGCCTCAGAATCATCTGGAATACACAGTGAAAAGTAAACTTTCCTGGATCCCTCTCAAACTTTGGTTCAAAATCTTTAGGGAAAAGACCTAGAATTCTTCACATTTAACAAGTTTCCCCAGAGACTCAAAAACGTGCTACAGTTTGAGAGCCACTTGTTCCAGGTAGTTTCTCCGCTTGTTTCCATCTTTGACATTACATGAGAGCAAAGACAGAGCAACCATCTCTGTGAATCATACTTGACTGTCTGAACAAGGTAAATTCAAGCACTTTACCCTGAATGTGTTAAGTTGCCTTCACAATGCTTTATATTGGGCGATTAAGTCATAAAGCATGGAGATACTAAGGCATGGTTGAAGGAGCCCAGGATTCTGAGCCAGGATAACCTGGGTTCAAATCCTGCTTCAGCTATGTTCCAGCTCTCTTCCTTCATGAACTCCCTGTGCTTCCATTTCCTCACCTGTCAAGTCTGTGTAATCATAACAATTCTCTTATCTTAGCCAGTATGATCTCTAAGTTTTCTACAGAAATAGAATTTAGAAAGAGGCCGTCTGGGAGGAAGTATAGAGGTGGGGGTGGGATAAAGGTTTGATCTGGAAACCCCATTTGCCTAACAAGGTCCCATGTGAGGCAGCTTTGGCAAAGGTAGGGGTAGAGGGAAAACTGATAAAGATTCACTACCACTACACATAGGTTCACTATCAGAATTAAAAGAAAACATGGATTTTACATAGCAGAATCTCTGTCATATAAGTAAGGATCAAACGCTAACAGGTCTCATTATTAAGTTGAACCATAAGAAATTGCTGGAATTTAAATATTTTTGACTGTCAAAAACATATACCGTATAATTCACTAATTTAAAGTACACAATTCCATGGTTCTTAAGTATATTCACAGAGTTTTGGTGTGTCTGAATTCTTGTTAAAATTATAAAAAAATTGGTTTAAAATTTATACTAAAACTGGTTTCACTAAAAAAGGCAATTTCATATAATTTCAACATAATGTAAATTAATACAGGAATCTCAATATGACACAATCAGTCCATTCCACCCCAAATTGTTCAAATCTTTCTCACGTAACAAAAGTGAGATTATTACGGAAAAATCTATGAAAAAGGTAAGGAGTTTTCTTCTTTACAATGAATTTTTTTCTTTTAATGAAAATTCAAAGGCTTCACCTCAAATCACACTGCAATCATCTTTCTGAGTAAAGATATGATTAAAAGTGAGGCGGGAGGTGGGGCAAGATGGTGGACTGGTGAGCTGTATGTTTTAGTTACTCCTCCAGGAAAGTAGGTAGAAAGCCAGGAACTGCGTGGACTGGACACCACAGAGCAATCTGACTTTGGGCATACTTCATACAACACTCATGAAAACGTGGAACTGCTGAGATCAGCGAAATCTGTAAGTTTTTGTGGCCAGGGACCCACACCCCTCCCTGCCAGGCTCAGTCCCGTGGGAGGAGGGGCTGTCAGCTCCGGGAAGGAGAAGGGAGAACTGCAGTGGCAGCCCTTATCAGAAACTCATTCTACTCATCCAAACTCCAACCATAGATAGACTGAGACCAGACACCAGAGAATCTGAGAGCAGCCAGCCCAGCAGAGAGGAGACAGGCATAGAAAAAAACAACACGAAAAACTCCAAAATAAAAGCGGAGGATTTTTGGAGTTCTGGTGAACATAGAAAGGGGAAGGGCAGAGCTCAGGCCCTGAGGCTCATATGCAAATCCCAAAGAAAAGCTGATCTCTCTGCCCTGTGGACCTTTCCTTAATGGCCCTAATTGCTTTGTCTCTTAGCATTTCAATAGCCCAATAGATGTCTGAGGAAGGCCCTTTTTTTTTAATCCTTTTTTCTTTTTCTAAAACAATTACTCTAACAAGCCCAATACAGAAAGCTTCAAAGACTTGCAATTTGGGCACGTCAAGTCAAGAGCAGAACTAAGAGAGCTCTGAGACAAAAGGCAATAATCCAGTGGCTAAGAAAATTCACTAAACACCACAACTTCCCAAGAAAAGGGGGGTGTCCGCTCCCAGCCATCATCCTGGTGGACAGGAAACACTCCTGCCCATCACCAGCCCCATAGCCCAGAGCTGCCCCAGACAACCCAGTGTGACAGAAGCGCTTCAAATAACAGGCACACACCACAAAACTGGGCGTGGACATTAGCCTTCCCTGCAACCTCAGCTGATTGTCCCAGAGTTGGGAAGGTGGAGCAGTGTGAATTAACAAAGCCCCATTCAGTCATAATTTCAGCAGACTGGGAGCCTCCCTACACAGCCCAGCAGCCCAGAACTGCCCTGGGGGGACGGCACTCACCTGTGACATAGCACAGTCATCCCTCAACAGAGGATCTGGGGTGCACAGCCGGGAAGAGGGGCCCACTTGCAAGTCTCAGGAGCCATACACCAATACCAAGGACTTGTGGGTCAGTGGCAGAGACAAACTGTGGCAGGACTGAACTGAAGAATTACACTATTGCAACAGCTTTAAAACTCTAGGATCACCAGGGAGATTTGATTGTGAGAGCCACCCCCCCTCCCTGACTGCCCAGAAACACGCCCCATATACAGGGAGGGCAACACCAACTACACATGCAAGCTTGGTACACCAATTGGACCGCACAAGACTCACTCCCCCACTCACCACAAAGGCTAAGCAGGGGAGAACTGGCTTGTGGAGAACAGGTGGCTCGTGGATGCCACCTGCTGGTTAGTTAGAGAAAGTGTACTCCACGAAGCTGTAGATCTGATAAATTAGAGATAAGGAATTCAATTATTCTACAAATCCTAAAAGAACCCCATCAAGTTCAGCAAATGCCAAGAGGCCAAAAACAACAGAAAATTATAAAGCATATGAAAAAACCAGACGATATGGATAACTCAAGCCCAAGCACCCAAATCAAAAGATCAGAAGAGACACAGCACCTAGAGCAGCTACTCAAAGAACTAAAGATGAACAATGAGACCATAGTACGGGACACAAAGGATATCAAGAAGACCCTAGAAGAGCATAAAGAAGACATTGCAAGACTAAATAAAAAAATGGATGATCTTATGGAAATTAAAGAAACTGTTGACCAAATTAAAAAGATTCTGGACACTCATAGTACAAGACTAGAGGAAGTTGAACAACGAATCAATGACCTGGAAGATGACAGAATGGAAAATGAAAGCATAAAAGAAAGAATGGGGAAAAAAATTGAAAAAATCGAAATGGACCTCAGGGATATGATAGATAATATGAAACGTCCAAATATAAGACTCATTGGTGTCCCAGAAGGGGAAGAAAAGGGTAAAGGTCTAGGAAGAGTATTCAAAGAAATTGTTGGGGAAAACTTCCCAAATCTTCTAAACAACATAAATACACAAATCATAAATGCTCAGCCAACTCCAAATAGAATAAATCCAAATAAACCCACTCCGAGACATATTCTGATCACACTGTCAAACACGGAAGAGAAGGAGCAAGTTCCGAAAGCACAAGAGAAAAGCAATTCACCACATACAAAGGAAACAGCATAAGACTAAGTAGTGACTACTCAGCAGCCACCATGGAGGCAAGAAGGCAGTGGCACGATACATTTAAAATTCTGAGTGAGAAAAATTTCCAGCCAAGAATACTTTATCCAGCAAAGCTCTCCTTCAAATTTGAGGGAGGGCTTAAATTTTTCACAGAGAAACAAATGCTGACAGAATTTGCTAACAAGAGACCTGCCCTACTGGAGATACTAAAGGGAGCCCTACAGACAGTGAAACAAAGAAAGGACAGAGAGACTTGGAGAAAGGTTCAGTACTAAAGAGACTCGGTATGGGTACAATAAAGGATATTAATAGAGAGAGGGGAAAAATATATATGACAAACATTAACCAAAGGATAAGATGGCTGATTCAAGAAATGCCTTCACGGTTATAACGTTGAATGTAAATGGATTAAACTCCCCAATTAAAACATATAGATTCGCAGAATGGATCAAAAAAAATGAACCATCAATATGTTGCATACAAGAGACTCATCTTAGACACAGGGACACAAAGAAACTGAAAGTGAAAGGATGGAAAAAAATATTTCATGCAAGCTACAGCCAAAAGAAAGCAGGTGTAGCAATATTAATCTCAGAGAAAATAGACTTTAAATGCAGGGATGTTTTGAGAGACAAAGAAGGCCACTACATACTAATAAAAGGGGGAATTCAACAAGAAGAAATAACAATCATAAATGACTATGCACCCAATCAAGGTGCCACAAAATACATGAGAGAAACACTGGCAAAACTAAAGGAAGCAATGGATGTTTCCACAATAATTGTGGGAGACTTCAACACATCACTCTCTCCTATAGATAGATCAACCAGACAGAAGACCAATAAGGAAGTTGAAAACTTAAACAATCTGATAAATGAATTAGATTTAACAGCCATATACAGGACATTACATCCCAAACCACCAGGATACACATACTTTTCTAGTGCTCATGGAACTTTCTCCAGAATAGATCATATGCTGGGACACAAAACAAGCCTCAATAAATTTAAAAAGATTGAAATTATTCAAAGCACATTCTCTGACCACAATGGAATACAATTAGAAGTCAATAACCATCAGAGACTTAGAAAATTCACAAATACCTGGAGGTTAAACAACACACTCCTAAACAATCAGTGGGTTAAAGAAGAAATAGCAAGAGAAATTGCTAAATATATAGAGACGAATGAAAATGAGAACACAACATACCAAAACCTATGGGATACAGCAAAAGCAGTGCTGAGGGGGAAATTTATAGCACTAAACACATATATTAAAAAGGAAGAAAGAGCCAAAATCAAAGAACTAATGGATCAACTGAAGAAGCTAGAAAATGAACAGCAAACCAATCCTAAACCAAGTACAAGAAAAGAAATAACAAGGATTAAAGCAGAAATAAATGACTTAGAGAACAAAAAAACAATAGAGAGGATAAATATCACCAAAAGTTGGTTCTTTGAGAAGATCAACAAGATTGACAAGCCCCTACCTAGACTGACAAAATCAAAAAGACAGAAGACCCATATAAACAAAATAATGAATGAAAAAGGTGACATAACTGTAGATCCTGAAGAAATTAAAAAACTTATAAGAGGATACGATGAACAACTGTATGCCAACAAACTGGATAATGCAGAGGAAATGGACAATTTCCTGGAAACATATGAACAACCTAGACTGACCAGAGAAGAAATAGAAGACCTCAACCAACCCATCACAAGCAAAGAGATCCAATCAGTCATCAAAAATCTTCCCACAAATAAATGCCCAGGGCCAGATGGCTTCACAGGGGAATTCTACCAAAGTTTCCAGAAAGAACTGACACCAATCTTACTCAAACTCTTTCAAAACATTGAAGAAAATGGAACACTACCTAACTCATTTTATGAAGCTAACATCAATCTAATACCAAAACCAGGCAAAGATGCTACAAAAAAGGAAAACTACCGGCCAATCTCCCTAATGAATATAGATGCAAAAATCCTCAACAAAATACTTGCAAATCGAATCCAAAGACACATTAAAAAAATCATACACCATGACCAAGTGGGGTTCATTCCAGGCATGCAAGGATGGTTCAACATAAGAAAATCAATCAATGTATTACAACACATTAACAAGTCAAAAGGGAAAAATCAATTGATCATCTCAATAGATGCTGAAAAAGCATTTGACAAAATCCAACATCCGTTTTTGATAAAAACACTTCAAAAGGTAGGAATTGAAGGAAACTTCCTCAACATGATAAAGAGCATATATGAAAAACCCACAGCCAGCATAGTACTCAATGGTGAGAGACTGAAAGCCTTCCCTCTAAGATCAGGAACAAGACAAGGATGCCCGCTGTCACCACTGTTATTCAACATTGTGCTGGAAGTGCTAGCCAGGGCAATCCGGCAAGACAAAGAAATAAAAGCCATCCAAATTGGAAAAGAAGAAGTAAAACTGTCATTATTTGCAGATGATATCTTATATCTAGAAAACCCTGAGAAATCGACGATACAGCTACTAGAGCTAATAAACAAATTTAGCAAAGTAGCGGGATACAAGGTTAATGCACATAAGTCAGTAATGTTTCTATATGCTAGAAATGAACAAACTGAAGAGACACTCAAGAAAAAGATACCATTTTCAATAGCAACTAAAAAAATCAAGTACCTAGGAATAAACTTAACCAAAGATGTAAAAGACCTATACAAAGAACACTACATAACTCTACTAAAAGAAATAGAAGGGGACCTTAAAAGATGGAAAAATATTCCATGTTCATGGATAGAAAGACTAAATGTCATTAAGATGTCAATTCTACCCAAACTCATCTACAGATTCATTGCAATCCCAATCAACATTCCAACAACCAATTTGCAGACTTGGAGAAGCTAGTTATCAAATTTATTTGGAAAGGGAAGATGCCTCGAATTGCTAAAGACACTCTTAAAAAGAAAAACGAAGTGGGAGGACTTACACTCCCTGACTTTGAAGCTTATTATAAAGCCACAGATGCCAAAACAGCATGGTACTGGCACAAAGGTAGACATATAGATCAATGGAATCGAATTGAGAATTCAGAGATAGACCCTCAGATCTATGGCCAACTGATCTTTGATAAGGCCCCCAAAGTCACTGAACTGAGTCATAATGGTCTTTTCAACAAATGGGGCTAGGAGAGTTGGATATCCATACCCAAAAGAATGAAAGAGGACCCCTACCTGAACCCCTACACAAAAATTAACTCAAAATGGACAAAAGATCTCAATATAAAAGAAAGTACCATAAAACTCCTAGAAGATAATGTAGCAAAACATCTTCAAGACCTTGTATTAGGCGGCCACTTCCTAGACTTTACACCCAAAGCACAAGCAACAAAAGAAAAAATAGATAAATGGGAACTCCTCAAGCTTAGAAGTTTCTGCACCTCAAAGGAATTTCTCAAAAAGGTAAAGAGGCAGCCAACTCAATGGGAAAAAATTTTTGGAAACCATGTATCTGACAAAAGACTGATATCTTGCATATATAAAGAAATCCTACAACTCAATGACAATAGTACAGACAGCCCAATTATAAAATGGGCAAAAGATATGAAAAGACAGTTCTCTGAAGAGGAAATACAAATGGCCAAGAAACACATGAAAAAATGTTCAGCTTCACTAGCTATTACACAGATGCAAATTAAGACCACAATGAGATACCATCTCACACCGATTAGAATGGCTGCCATTAAACAAACAGGAAACTACAAATGCTGGAAAGGATGTGGAGAAATTGGAACTCTTATTCATTGTTGGTGGAACTGTATAATGGTTCAGCCACTCTGGAAGTCAGTCTGGCAGTTCCTTAGAAAACTAGATATAGAGTTACCGTTCGATCCAGCGATTGCACTTCTTGGTATATACCCGGAAGATCGGAAAGCAGTGACACGAACAGATATCTGCACGCCAATGTTCATAGTAGCATTATTCACAATTGCCAAGAGATGGAAACAACCCAAATGTCCTTCAACAGATGAGTGGACAAATAAAATGTGGTATATACACACGATGGAATACTACACGGCAGTAAGAAGGAACGATCTCGTGAAACATATGACAACATGGATGGACCTTGAAGACATAATGCTGAGCAAAATAAGCCAGGCACAAAAAGAGAAATATTATATGCTACCACTAATCTGAACTTTGAAAAATGTAAAACAAATGGCTTATAATGTAGAATGTAGGGGAACTAGCAATAGAGAGCAATTAAGGAAGGGGGAACAATAATCCAAGAAGAACAGATAAGCTATTTAACGTTCTGGGGATGCCCAGGAATGACTATGGTCTGTTAATTTCTGATGGATATAGTAGGAACAAGTTCACAGAAATGTTGCTATATTATGTAACTTTCTTGGGGTAAAGTAGGAACATGTTGGAAGTTAAGCAGTTATCTTAGGTTAGTTGTCTTTTTCTTACTCCCTTGTTATAGTCTCTTTGAAATGTTCTTTTATTGTATGTTTGTTTTCTTTTTAACTTTTTTTTCATACAGTTGATTTAAAAAAGAAGGGAAAGTTAATAAAAAAAAAGAAAAACAAGGAAAAAAATACGTAGTGCCCCCTTGAGGAGCCTGTGGAGAATGCAGGGGTATTGGTCTACCCCACCTCGATGGTTGCTAACATGACCACAGACATAGGGGACTGGTGGTTTGATGGGCTGAGCCCTCTACCATAGGTTTTATCCTTGGGAAGACGGTTGCTGCAAAGAGAGGCTAGGCCTCCCTATGGTTGTGCCTAAGAGCCTCCTCCTGAATGCCTCTTTGTTGCTCAGATGTGGCCCTCTCTCTCTGGCTAAGCCAACTTGAAAGGTGAAATCACTGCCCTCCCCGCTACGTGGGATCAGACACCCAGGGGAGTGAATCTCCCTGGCAACGTGGAATATGACTCCCGGGGAGGAATGTAGACCTGGCATCGTGGGACGGAGAACATCTTCTTCACCAAAAGGGGGATGTGAAAGGAAATGAAATAAGCTTCAGTGGCAGAGAGATTCCAAAAGGAGCCGAGAGGTCACTCTGGTGGGCACTCTTACGCACACTTTAGACAACCCTTTTTAGGTTCTAAAGAATTAGGGTAGCTGGCGGTGGATACCTGAAACTATCAAACTACAACCCAGAACCCATGAATCTCGAAGACAGTCGTATAAAAATGTAGCTTATGAGGGGTGACAGTGGGATTGGGAAAGCCATAAGGACCACACTCCACTTTGTCTAGTTTATGGATGGATGAGTAGAAAAATAGGGGAAGGAAACAAACAGACAAATGTACCCAGTGTTCTTTTTTACTTCAATTGCTCTTTTTCACTCTAATTATTATTCTTGTTATTTTTGTGTGTGTGCTAATGAAGGTGTCAGGGATTGATTTAGGTGATGAATGTACAACTATGTAATGGTACTGTGAACAATCGAAAGTACGGTTTGTTTTGTATGACTGCGTGGTATGTGAATATATCTCAATAAAATGAAGATAAAATAAAAAGTGAGGCAGCAGGTAGGAGTTTTGATGCAAAACACCCAGGAGGAAGTGAAATGAGGGATTTTTATGCCTTGTCCTAGCTATTATTATAGCAGGCTATCCTTGTAGAGCACATCCTGTTCAGTCACTTCAATTATGACCTAACACTCTCCTGATCAGGTGTTATATGACTTATAGACTCCATTAGTGCTTAAAAAGTCACAGAATCTCTTACCTGTTGGTAACGGATGACATGGTATTGCTTTTCCTTTAGAAACAATCTGATAAACAACTAGTCCTATGAGGTGTCAAAATAATTAATGGTTATAACTGAGCTATTAATACTATGTTACTAACCAGATGAGAGACCAATCTAATTTGCTAATTTAACATTAATGTTTATCTAATAGCCAAAATGATGAATAAATTGTTGTGACTCTCATGTTTATACTTCATGATTTTAAATACCACAGTGTGTACCTCCCTGGCACTGTGTGACCCAGCCTATGCTCTTGCTGTGGCTCATTGGCCCTGTTCCAGAGAAAGCAGAGTAATCCCTGTGCACATACATGGATGCCTATGTGTTGGTGCCAGTCTACTGGGCGGCAGCCTGAAAGACTGAACCTGGAAACTCATCTCCTGCTCCCCCTCCCAGAACTTGCCCTGCTGACGGAAGGAAGCAGGCCTCTGACGACCAAAGCAGTATAAGGAATAATTAAGTCAAAGCGGCAAAGGGCAAAGGATTACTTGTTTTAAGTCAGAAAATAGAGCACCTGGGAGACAGAAAATGTCTATTTCATAGGGAGTAGAGGGAACATTTGAATTCCTGTAAAAGGGAGAATGCCCATGGCCATGAGCAAGCACAAGCCCAGGAAAAGACTCAGGCAAAACATGGAGGGACAGAGCACTTCAAACTTGCCTGATCTTCTTGATAGAAGAGCTAGACTCTGAAGGAGAGCACCACCCAATGCAGAGCAGATTTGCAGAGACTAAGAAAGGCATGAACCAACTATATGTTATTTACAGGAGACTCACCTTAAATTTAAAAATGCAAGTAGATTGAAAGTGAATAGAGGAAAAAATATACATACCATACAAATATTATCTAAAAAAGAGATTAGGTAGCCTTAATATTACTAAATAAAATAGATCTTAAGTCAAAACTGTCACGACACAAAAAAGCTCACTGAAAAGGGGTCAATTCAACTAAAACACGTAACAATTAAAAATACATATGTGATGGAGGCAGGGCAAGACGATGGAGTGGTAAGGTGTAGGTGTTAGTTACTCCTCCAGGGCAGTAGGTAGAAAGCCTGGAACTGCGTAGACTGGACAATGGAGAGCAATTTAACTTTGGGCATACTTCATACAACACTCACAAATGCGTGGAACAGCTGAGATTGGTGAAATATGTAAGTTCTTGTGGCCAAGGGACCCATGCCCCTCCCTGCCAGGCTCAGTCCTGTGGAAGGAGGGGCCATCGGTGCTGGGAACGAGGAGGGAGAACTGCAGCTGTGGCTCTTATTGAAACCTCAGACGGCTGATCCAAACTCCAAACACAGATAGACTGAGACCAGATACCAGAGAATCCAGAAGCAGTCAGACCGGTGGAGAGGAGATAGGGCTAGCAAAAACAGCAAGGAAAACCCAAAAATAAAAGCGGAGACTTTCTGGAGCTCTGGTGAACATAGAATGGGGAAGGGCAGGGCTCAAGCAGAGTCAGGCTCATACACAAATCCAGAAGACAAGTTTCCTTGTCTGCAGAGCCAGTTTCTCTGCTTTCTTCATTGCTCCTTAATGGCCCTAATCTCCTTGTCTCTTAGCATTTCAATAGCCTATTAGATCTGCAAGGAGGGCCCTTCTTTTTTTTTTATCTTTTTCTCTTTTTCTAAAACAATTACTACTTCAAGAAGCCCATTACAGAAAGCCTCAAACTTGCAATTTGGGCCCAGACAAGAGCAGAGCTAAGAAAGCTCTGAGACACAAGGCAGTAAGTCCAGTGGCTGAGAAAATTCGCTAAACACCAAAACTTCCCAAGAAAAGGGGGGCATCCCCTTACAGCCATCTTTCCAGTGGGCAGGGACCGCTCCTGCCTGGCACCAGCGCCACAGCCCAGAGCTGCCCCAAACAACCCAGTGTGATGGGAAGATTTCCAACAACACAGGCACACACCACAATATCCTGCATGGACAATAGGCTTTCCCACACCCTCAGCTAATTGTCCTGGGGCTGGGAAGGTGGAGCTGTGTGAAAAGGGGGAAATTAACACCCCCCATTCAGCCATCCTTTCAGCAGACTGGGAACGCCCCCTACACAGACCTGCAGCCCAGAATCTCCCTTGGGGGACGGCACTCACCTGTGACATAACACAGTCGTCCCTCAGCAGGGGACCTAGGAGTGCAAGGCTTGGAATAGGGACCCACTCACAAGTCCCAAGGGACCATACACCAATACCAAGGACTTATGGGTCAGCAGCAGAGACAAAGTGTGGCAAGACTGAACTGAAGGATTAGACTATTGCAACAGCTTTAAATCTCCAGGAACACCTGAGAGATTTGATTATTAAAGCGCCCCCCCCAACCTCTCAGACACATGCCCCACATGCAGGGCAGGCAACACCAACTACACGTGCAAGCTTGGTGCACCAATTGGACCCCACAAGACTCACACCCCCACTCACTGCAAAGACAAAGTGGGGTAGAACTGGATTGAGGGGAATAGGTGGCTCACAGATGCGACCTGCTGGTAAGTTAGACAAAGTGTACTCCACAAACCAGTAGATCTGACCAATTAGAGACAAGGGTTTGAATTGATCTACATATCCTAAAAGAACGCTATCAACTTCAGCAAATGCCAAGAGGACAAAAACAACAGAAAATTTTACGGCATAAGAAGAAACAAAAACATATGGATAACCCAAGCTCAAACACCCAAATCAAAAGATCAGAGGAGACACACTACTTGGAGCAATTAATCAAAGAACTAAAGATGAACAATGAGAGCATGGCACAGGATATAAAGGACATGAAGAAGAGCATGGCACAGGATATAAATGACATGAAGAAGACCCTAGAAGAGCATAAAGAAAAAATTGCAAGAGTAAATAAAAAAACAGATGATCTTACGGAAATAAAAAAAACTGTTGACCAAATTAAAAAGATTCTGGATACACACAGTACAAGCCTAGAGGAAGCTGAGCACCAAATCAGTGACCTGGAGGATGAAAGAATGAAAAATGAAAGAACAAAAGAAAAGATGGGGGAAAAAATCAAAAAAATTGAAATGGACCTCAGGGATATGATAGATAATATAAAACATACAAATATAAGACTGATTGGCATTCCAGAAGGGGAAGAGAAGCATAAAGGTCTAGGAAGGGTATTCAAAGAAATTGTTGGGGAAAACTTCCCAAATCTTCTACATAATATAAATACACAAAGCATAAATGCCCAGAGAACTCCAAATAGAATAAATCCAAATAAACCCACTCTGAGACATACTCTGATCACACTGTCAAACACGGAAGAGAAGGAGAAAGTTCTGAAAGCAGCAAGAGAAAAGCAATTCACCACATACAAAGGAAACAGCATAAGTCTAAGTAGTGACTCCTCAGCAGCCACCATGGAGGCCAGAAGGCAGTGGCATGATATATTTAAAATTCTGAGAGAGCAAAATTGCCAACCAAGAACACTTTATCCAGAAAAACTCTCCTTCAAATTTGAGGGAGAGCTTAAATTTTTCACAGACAAACAAATGCTGAGAGAATTTGCTAACAAGAGACCTACCCTACTTGACATACCAAAGAGAGCCCTACCAACAAAGAAAAAAAGAAAGGAGAGAGAGCTATGGAGAAAGGTTCAGCACTAGAGATTCAGTATGGGTATGTTAAAGGACATTAAGAGAGAGATGGAAAAAACATATCTGATTTTTCAAAGGATTAAAACAAAGGATTAGATGCCTGATTCAAGAAATGCCTTCACAGTAATAATGTTGAACGTAAATAGATTAAACTCCTCAATCCAGAGATATAGATTGGCAGAATGGATCCAAAAAAAATGAACCAACAATATGCTGCATACCAGAGACTCATCTCAGACACAAGGACACAAAGAAATTGAAAACGAAACGATGGAAAAAAATATTTCTTGCAAGCTACAGCCAAAAGAAAGCAGGAGTAGCAATATTAACCTCAGATAAAATAGACTTTAAATGCAAGGATGTTATGAGAGACAAAGAAGGCCACTACATACTAAAAAAAGGGGCAATTCAACAACAAGAAATAATAATAATAAATGTTTATGCACCCAATCAAGGTGCCACAAAATACATGAGACAAACACTGGCAAAACTAAAGAAAGCAACTGATGTCTCCACAATAATTTGTGGGAGACTTTAACACATCAATCCCTACTATAGATAGATCAACCAGACAGAAGACCAAGAAGGAAACTGAAACCTAAACAATCTGATAAATGAATTGGATTTAACAGACATATATAGAACATTACATCCCAAATCACCAGGATACACATACTTCTCTAGTGCTCACAGAACTTTCTCCAGAATAGATCATATGCTGGGACATAAAACAAGCCTCAATAAATTTTAAAAAATTTAAATTATTCAAAGCACATTCTCTGAACACAATGGAATATAATTAGAAGTCAATAACCATCAGAGACTTAGAAAACAACACACTCCTAAACAATCAGTGGGTTGAAGAAATAGCAAGAGAAATTGCTACATATATACAGATGAATGAAAATGAGAACACAACATACCAAAACCTATGGGATGCAGCAAAGGCAGTACTGAGGGGGAAATTTACAGCACTAAATGCATACATTAAAAAGGAAGAAAGAGCCAAAATCAAAGAACTAATGGATCAACTGAAGAAGCTAGAAAATGAACAGCAAACCAATCCTAAATCAAGTAGAACAAAAGAAATAACAAGGATTAATACAGAAACAAATGACACAGAGAACAAAAAAAAAAAAAAAAACAGAGAGAATAAATAACACCAAAAGTCGGTTCTTTGAGAATATCAACAAGATTGACAAACCCCTAGCTAGACTAACAAAATCAAAATGAGAAGACCCATATAAACAAAATAATGAATGAAAAAGGTGACATTACTGCAGATCCGGAAGAAATTTAAAAAATTATAAGAGGATACTATGAACAACTCTATGGCAACAAACTGGATAATGTAGAGGAAATGGACAATTTCCTGAAAACATCTGAACAACCTAGACTGACCAGAGAAGAAACAGAAGATTTCAACCAACCAATCACAAGCAAAAAGATCCAATCAGTCACTAAAAAGATTCCCACAAATAAATGCCCAGGGTCAGATGGCTTCACAGGGGAATTCCACCAAACTTTCCAACAAGAACTGACACCAATCTTACTTAAACTCTTTCAAAACATTAAAAAAAATGGAACACTAAGTAACTCATTTTATGAAGCTAACATCAATCTAATACCAAAACCAGGCAAAGATGCTACAAGAAAGGAAAACTACAGGCCTATCTCCCTGATGAATATAGATGCAACAATTCTCAACAAAATACATGCAAATCGAATCCAAAGACACATTAAAAAAATCATACACCATGACCAAGTGGGGTTCATTCCAGGCATGCAAGGATGGTTCAACATAAGAAAAACAATCAATGTACTACAACACATTAAAAACTCGAAAGGGAAAAATCAATTGATCATCTGAATAGATGCTGAAAAAGCATTTGACAAAATCCAACATCCCTTTTTGATAAAAACACTTCAAAAGGTAGGAATTGAAGGAAACTTCCTAAATATGATAAAGAGCATCTATGAAAAACCCACAGCCAGCATAGTACTCAAGGTGAGAGACTGAAAGCCTTCCCTCTAAGATCAGGAACAAGACAAGGATGCCTCCTGTCACCATTGTTATTCAACATTGTGCTGGAAGTGCTAGCCAGGGCAATCCGGCAAGACAAAGAAATAAAAGGCATCCAAATTGGAAAGGAAGAAGTAAAATTGTCATTATTTGCAGATGATATGATCTCATATTTTAGAAACTGATGACAGAGCTACCTGAGCTAATAAATTTAACAAAGCAGGATACAAGATTAATACACATAAGTCAGTAATGTTTCTATATGCTAGAAATGAACAAATTGAAGAGACACTCAAGAAAAAGATACCATTTTCAACAGCAATTAAAAGATCAAGTACCAAGGAATAAACTTAAATAAAGATATAAAAGCCCTACACAAACAAAACTATGTAACTCTATTAAAGGAATAGAAAGGGACCTTAAAAGATGGAAAAATACTCCATGTTCACGGATGGGAAGGCTAAATGTCATTAAGACATCAATTCTACCCAAACTCATCTACAGATTCAATGCAATTCCAATCAAAATTCCAACAACCTACTTCGCAGACTTAGAAAAGTTAGTAATCAAATTTATTCAGAAAGGAAAGATGCCTCAAAATGCTAAAGACACTCTAAAAAAGAAAAACAACATGGGGAGACTTATACTCCCTAACTTTGAACCTTATAATAAAACAACAGTTGTCAAAACAGCATGGTACTGGCACAAAGAGAGACATATTGATCAATAGAATTGAATTGAGAATTTCGAGATAGACTCCCAGACCTATGGCCCCCAAAGCCACTGACCAGGACATAACAGTCTTTTCAACAAATGGGGCTGGGAGAGTTGGATATCCATATCCAAAAGAATGAAAGAGGACCCCTACCTCACACCCTACACAAAAATTAACTCAAAGTGGATCAAAGATCTCAATATAAAAGACAGTACCATAAAACTCCTAGAAGATAATGTAGGAAAACATCTTCAAGACCTTGTATTAGGCGGACACTTCCTAGACTTTACACCCAAAACACAGGTAACAAAAGGAAAAACAGACAAATGGGAACTCCTCAAGCTTAGAAGTTTCTGTACCTCAAAGGAATTTGTCAAAAAGGTGAAGAGGCAGCCAACTAAATAGGAAAAAAATTTTGGAAACCATGTATCTGACAAAAGACTGATATCTTGCATATATAAAGAAATCTTACAATCAAATGACAATAGTACAGACAGCCCAATTATAAAATGGGCAAAAGATATGAAAAGACAGTTCTCTGAAGAGGAAATACAAATGGCCAAGAAACACATGAAACACATGAAAAAATAGCTTCACTAGCTATTAGAGAGAGACGCAAATTAAGCCCACAAAAAGATACCATCTCACACTAATTAGAATGGCTGCCATTAAACAAACAGGAAACTACAAATGCTGGGGAGGATGTGGAGAAATTGGAACTCTTATTCACTGTTGGTGGGACTGTATAATGGTTCAGCCACTCTGGAAGTCAGTCTGGCAGTTCCTTAGAAAACTAGATATAGAGTTACCCTTCGATCCAGCGATTGCACATCTCGGTATATACCCGGAAGATCTGAAAGCAGTGACAAGAACAGATATCTGCACACCAGTTTTCAATAACAGCATTATTCACAATTGCCAAGAAATATAAACAACCCAAATGTCCTTCAACAGATGAGTGGATAAATAAAATGTTGTATATACACATGATGGAATACTACACACTGTAAGAAGGAACTATGTCATGAAACAGATGACAACATGGATGAAACTTGAACACATAATGCAGAGCGAAAAAAGCCAGGCACAAAAAGAGAAATATTATATGCTACCACTAATGTGAACATTGAAAAATGTAAAACAAATGGTTTATACTGTAAAATGTAGGGGAACTTGTGATAGAGAGCAATTAAGAGTGGCCATTAGCCTTCCCTGCAACCTAAGCTGATTGTCCCAGAGTTGGGAAGGTGGAGCAGTGTGAATTAACAAAGCCCCATTCAGCCATCATTTCAGCAGACTGGGAGCCTCCCTACACAGCCCAGCAGGCCAGAACCGCCCTTGGGGGGACGGCACTCACCTGTGACATAGAACAGTCATCCCTCAACAGAGGACCAGGGGTGCACAGCCTGGAAGAGGGACCCACTTGCAAGTCTCAGGAGCCATATGCCAATACCAAGGACTTGTGGGTCAGTAGCAGAGACAAACTGTGGCAGGACTGAACTGAAGGATTAGACTATTGCAGCAGCTTTAAAACTCCAGGAACACCAGGGAGATTTGATTCTTAGAGCCACCCCCCCTCCCAGACTGCCCAGAAACATGCCCCATATACAGGGCAGGCAACACCAACTACACACGCAAGCTTGGTACACCAATTGGACCCCACAAGATTCACTCCCCCACTCACCACAAAGGCAAAGCAGGGGAGAACTGGCTTGTGGAGAACAGGTGGCTCATGGAAGCTACCTGTTGGTTACTTAGAGAAAGTGTACTCCACGAAGCTGTAGATCTGATAAATTAGAGATAAGGACTTCAATTGGTCTACAAATCCTAAAAGAACCCTATCAAGTTTAGCAAATGCCAAGAGGCCAAAAACAACAGAAAATTGTAAAGCATATGAAAAAACCAGACGATATGGATAACCTGAGCTCAAGCACCCAAATCAAAAGATCAGAAGACACACAGTACCTAGAGCAACTAATCAAAGAATTAAAGATGAACAATGAGACCATAGTATGGGATACAAAGGATATCAAGAAGACCCTAGAAGAGCATAAAGAAGACATTGCAAGACTAAATAAAAAAACAGATGGTCTTATGGAAATTAAAGAAACTGTTGACCAAATTAAAAAGATTCTGGACACTCATAGTACAAGACTAGAGGAAGTTGAACAACGAATCAGTGACCTGGAGGAGGACAGAATGGAAAATGAAAGCATAAAAGAAAAAATTGGGAAAATAATTGAAAAAATCAAAACGGACCTCAGGAATATGATAGATAATATAAAACGTCTGAATATAAGACTGATTGGTGTTCCAGAAGGGGAAGAAAAGGGTAAAGGTCTAGGAAGAGTATTCAAAGAAATTGTTGGGGAAAACTTCCCAAATCTTCTAAACAACATAAATACACAAATCATAAATGCTCAGTGAACTCCAAATAGAATAAATCCAAATAAACCCACTCCAAGACATATTCTGATCACACTGTCAAACACGGAAGAGAAGGAGCAAGTTCTGAAAGCAGCAAGAGAAAAGCAATTCACCACATACAAAGGAAACAGCATAAGAATAAGGAGTGACTCCTCAGCAGCCACCATGGAGGCGAGAAGGCAGTGACATGATATATGTAAAATTCTGAGTGAGAAAAATTTCCAACCAAGAATACTTTATCCAGCAAAGCTCTCCTTCAAATTTGAGGGAGAGCTTAAATTTTTCACAGACAAACAAATGCTGACAGAATTTGCTAACAAAAGACCTGCCCTACTGGACATACTAAAGTGAGCCCTGCAGACAGAGAAACAAAGAAAGGACAGAGAGACTTGGAGAAAGGTTCAGTACTAAAGAGATTGGGTATGGGTACAATAAAGGATATTAATAGAGAGAGGGGAAAAACATATATGACAAACATAAACCAAAGGATAAGATGGCTGATTCAACAAATGCCTTCACGGTTATAACGTTGAATGTAAATGGATTAAACTCCCCAATTAAAAGATATAGATTCGCAGAATGGATCAAAAAAATGAACCATCAATATGTTGCATACAAGAGACTCATCTTAGACACAGGGACACAAAGAAACTGAAAGTGAAAGGATGGAAAAAAATATTTCATGCAAGCTACAGCCAAAAGAAAGCAGGTGTAGCAATATTAATCTCAGATAAAATAGACTTTAAACGCAGGGATGCTTTGAGAGACAAAGAAGACCACTACATACTAATAAAAGGGGCAATTCAACAAGAAGAAATAACAATCAGAAATGTCTATGCACCCAAACAAGGTGCCACAAAATACATGAGAGAAACACTGGCAAAACTAAAGGAAGAAATGGATATTTCCACAATAATTGTGGGAGACTTCAACACATCACTCTCTCCTATAGATAGATCAACCAGACAGAAGACCAATAAGGAAGTTGAAAACCTAAACAATCTCATAAATGAATTAGATTTAACAGACATATACAGGACATTACATCCCAAATCACCAGGATACACATACTTTTCTAGTGCTCACGGAACTTTCTCCAGAATAGATCATATGCTGGGACATAAACAAGCCTCAATAAATTTAAAAAGATTGAAACTATTCAAAGCACATCCTCTGACCACAAAGGAATACAATTAGAAGTCAATAACCATCAGAGACTTAGAAAATTCACAAATACCTGGAGGTTAAATAACACACTCCTAAACAATCAGTGGGTTAAAGAAGAAATAGCAAGAGAAATTGCTAAATATATAGAGACGAATGAAAATGAGAACACAACATACCAAAACCTATGGGATGCAGCAAAAGCAGTGCTGAGGGGGAAATTTATAGCACTAAATGCATATATTAAAAAGGAAGAAAGAGCCAAAATCAAAGAACTAATGGATCAACTGAAGAAGCTAGAAAATGAACAGCAAACCAATCCTAAACCAAGTACAAGAAAAGAAATAACAAGCATTAAAGCAGAAATAAATGACATAGAGAACAAAAAAACAATAGACAGGATAAATATCACCAAAAGTTGGTTCTTTGAGAAGATCAACAAGATTGACAAGCCCCTAGCTAGACTGACAAAATCAAAACGAGAGAAGACCCATAGAAACAAAATAATGAATGAAAAAGGTGACATAACTGCAGATCCTGAAGAAATTTAAAAAAAATTATAAGAAGATACTATGAACAACTCTATGGCAACAAACTGGATAATGTAGAGGAAATGGACAATTTCCTGGAAACATATGAACAACCTAGACTGAACAGAGAAGAAATAGAAGACCTCAACCAACCCATCACAAGCAAATAGATCCAATCAGTCATCAAAAATCTTCCCACAAATAAATGCCCAGGGCCAGATGGCTTCACAGGGGAATTCTACCAAACTTTCCAAAAAGAACTGACACCAATCTTACTCAAACTCTTTCAAAACATTGAAGAAAGTGGAACACTACCTAACTCATTTTATGAAGCTAACATCAATCTAATACCAAAACCAGGCAAAGATGCTACAAAAAAGGAAAACTACCGGCCAATCTCCCTAATGAATATAGATGCAAAAATCCTCAACAAAATACTTGCAAATCGAATCCAAAGACACATTAAAAAAATCATACACCATGACCAAGTGGGGTTCATTCCAGGTATGCAAGGATGGTTCAACATAAGAAAATCAATCAATGTATTACAACACATTAACAAGTCAAAAGGGAAAAATCAATTGATCATCTCAATAGATGCTGAAAAAGCATTTGACAAAATCCAACATCCCTTTTTGATAAAAACACTTCAAAAGGTAAGAATTGAAGGAAACTTCCTCAACATGATAAAGAGCATATATGAAAAACCCACAGCCAGCATAGTACTCAATGGTGAGAGACTGAAAGCCTTCCCTCTAAGATCAGGAACAAGACAAGGATGCCCGCTGTCACCACTGTTATTCAACATTGTGCTGGAAGTGCTAGCCAGGGCAATCCGGCAAGACAAAGAAATAAAAGGCATCCAAATTGGAAAAGAAGAAGTAAAACTGTCATTGTTTGTAGATGATATGATCTTATATCTGGAAAACCCTGAGAAATCGACGATACAGCTACTAGAGCTAATATACAAATTTGCCAAAGTAGCGGGAGACAAGATTAATGCATGTAAGTCAGTAATGTTTCTATATGCTAGAAATGAACAATGTGAAGAGACACTCAAGAAAAAGATACCATTTTCAATAGCAACTAAAAAAATCAAGTACCTAGGAATAAACTTAACCAAAGATGTAAAATACCGATACAAAGAAAACTACATAACTCTACAAAAAGAAATAGAAGGGGACCTTAAAAGATGGAAAAATATTCCATGTTCATGGATAGGAAGGCTAAATGTCATTAAGATGTCAATTTTACCCAAACTCATCTACAGATTCAATGCAATACCAATCAAAATTCCAACAACCTACTTTGCAGACTTGGAAAAGCTAGTTATCAAATTTATTTGGAAAGGGAAGATGCCTCGAATTGCTAAAGACATTCTAAAAAAGAAAAACGAAGTGGGAGGACTTACACTCCCTGACTTTGAAGCTTATTATAAAGCCACAGTTGCCAAAACAGCATGGTACTGGCACAAAGACAGACATATAGATCAATGGAATCAAATTGAGAATTCAGAGATAGACCCTCAGATATATGGCCGACTGATCTTTGATGAGGCCCCCAAACTCAGTGAGTTGAGTCATAATGGTCTTTTCAACAAATGGGGCTGGGAGAGTTGGATATCCATATCCAAAAGAATGAAAGAGGGCCCCTACCTCACACCCTACACAAAAATTAACTCAAAATGAACCAAAGATCTCAATATAAAAGAAAGTACCATAAAACTCCTAGAAGATAATGTAGGAAAACATCTTCAAGACCTTGTATTAGGCGGCCACTTCCTAGACTTTACACCCAAAGCACAAGCAACAAAAGAAAAACTAGATAAATGGGAACTCCTGAAGCTTAGAAGTTTCTGCACCTCAAAGGAATTTCTCAAAAAGGTAAAGAGGCAGCCAACTCAATGGGAAAAAAAATTTTGGAAACCATGTATCTGACAAAGACTGATATCTTGCATATATAAAGAAATCCTAAAACTCAATGACAATAGTACAGACAGCCCAATTATAAAATGGGAAAAAGATATGAAAAGACAGTTCTTTGAAGAGGAAATACAAATGGCCAAGAAACACATGAAAAAATGTTCAGCTTCACTAGCTATTAGAGAGATGCAAATTAAGACCACAATGAGATACCATCTAACACCGATTAGAGTGGCTGCCATTAAACAAACAGGAAACTACAAATGCTGGAGGGGATGTGGAGAAATTGGAACTCTTATTCATTGTTGGTGGGACTGTATAATGGTTCAGCCACTCTGGAAGTCAGTCTGGCAGTTCCTTAGAAAACTAGATATAGAGTTACCATTCGATCCGGCGATTGCACTTCTTGGTATATACCCGGGAGATCGGAAAGCAGTGACACGAACAGATATCTACACAAACAGATATCTGCACGCCAGTGTTCATAGCAGCATTATTCACAATTGCCAAGAGATGGAAACAACCCAAATGTCCTTCAGCAGATGAGTGGGTAAATAAAATGTGGTATATACACACGATGGAATACTACACGGCAGTAAGAAGGAACGATCTGGTGAAACATATGACAACATGGATGAACCTTGAAGACATAATGCTGAGCGAAATAAGCCAGGCACAAAAAGAGAAATATTATATGCTACCACTAATGTGAACTTTGAAAAATGTAAAACAAACGGTTTATAATGTAGAATGTAGGGGAACTAGCAATAGAGAGCAATTAAGGAAGGGGGAACAATAATCCAAGAAGAACAGATAAGCTATTTAACGTTCTGGGGATGCCCAGGAATGACTATGGTCTGTTAATTTCTGATGGATATAGTAGGAACAAGTTCACAGAAATGTTGCTATATTAGGTAACTTTCTTGGGGTAAAGTAGGAACAGGTTGGAAGTAAAGCAGTTATCTTAGGTTAGTTGTCTTTTTCTTACTCCCTTGTTATGGTCTCTTTGAAATGTTCTTTTATTGTATGTTGCTTTTTTTTTTTTTCATACAGTTGATTTAAAAAAGAAGGAAAAGTTAAAAAAAAAAAAAAAAACAAACAAGGAAAAAAATACGTAGTGCCCCCTTGAGGAGCCTGTGGAGAATTCAGGGGTATTGGCCTACCCCACCTCAATGGTTGCTAACATGACCACAGACATAGGGGACTGGTGGTTTGATGGGTTGAGCCCTCTACCATAGGTTTTACCCTTGGGAAGACGGTTGCTGTAAAGCAGAGGCTAGGCCTCCCTATAATTGTGCCTAAGAGCCTCCTCCCGAATGCCTCTTTGTTGCTCAGATGTGGCCCTCTCTCTCTAGCTAAGCCAACTTGAAAGGTGAAATCACTGCCTTCCCCCCTATGTGGGATCAGACACCCAGGGGAGTGAATCTCCCTGGCAACATGAAATATGACTCCCAGGCAGGAATGTAGACCTGGCATCATGGGACGAAGAACATCTTCTTGACCAAAAGGGGGATGTGAAAGGAAATGAAATAAGCTTTAGTGGCAGAGAGATTCCAAAAGGAGCCAAGAGGTCACTCTGGTGGGCACTCTTACGCACACTTTAGACAACCCTTTTTAGGTTCTAAAGAATTGGGGTAGCTGGTGGTGGGTACCTGAAACTACCAAACTACAACCCAGAACCCATGAATCTCGAAGACAGTTGTATAAAAATGTAGCTTATGAGGGGTGACAATGGGATTGGGAAAGCCATAAGGACCACACTCCACTTTGTCTAGTTTATGGATGGATGAGTAGAAAAATAGGAGAAGGAAACAAACAAACAAACAGACAAAGGTACCCAGTGTTCTTTTTTACTTCCATTGCTCTTTTTCACTTTAATTATTATTCTTGCTATTTTTGTGTGTGTGCTAATGAAGGTGTCAGGGATTGATTTACGTGATGAATGTACAACTATGTAATGGTACTGTGAACAATCGAATGTACGATTTGTTTTGTATGACTGCGTGGTATGTGAATATATCTCAATAAAATGAAGATAAAAAAATGCAAAAAAAAAATGATATAAGGAACAGTGTAGCAGTAAAAAGGAGATTATGTGAAATATACAGAAATGCTTTCAAAAAAAAAAAAGATAGAGAGCATTTAAGGAAGGGGGAATGATAACCCAGTAAGAACAGATAAGCTATCATGGGTAAATTTAATGTTCTGGGAATGCCCAGAAATGACTACAGTCTGTTAGTTTCTGATGGGTATGGTAGGAACAAATTCACAGAAATGCTGCTATATTAGGTTATTTTCTTGGAGTAGAGTAGGAACATGTTGGAAGTAAAGCAGTTATCTTAGATTAGTCGTCTTTTTCTTACTCCCCTGTTATGGTTTCTTTGAAATTTTTTTTGTTGTATTTTTTTTAATTTTTTTGATACAGTTGATTTTTTTAAAAAAAGAGTTAATTAAAAAAAAACAATATAAAAAATAAAATATGCAGCGCCCCCTTGAGGAGCTGGTGGAGAAGTCAGGGGTGTTGGGCTTCGCCACCTCAACGGTCACTGATGTGCTCACAGACATAGGGGACTGTTGGTTTGACGGGCTGTGCCCTCTAAACAGGGGAGTGAATTTCCCTGGCAACGGGAAATATGACTTCCGGGGATGAATCTAGACCCAGCATTGTGGGACAGAGTACATCTTCTTGACCAAAAGGGGAATGCGAAAGGAAATGAAATAAGCTACAGTGGCAGAGAGATTCCAAAAGGAGCCGAGAGGTCACTCTGATGGGCACTCTTATGCACAATACAGACAACCCTTTTTAGGTTCTAATGAATTGGAATAGCTAGTAGTAAATACCTGAAACTATCAAACTACAACCGAGAACCCATGAATCTTGAAGACGATTGTATAAAAACGTAGCTTATGAGAGGCGGGGCAAGATGGCAGACTGGTGAGCTGTATGTTTTAGTTACTCCTCCAGGAAAGGAGGTAGAAAGCCAGGAACTGCGTGGACTGGACACCACACAGCAATCTGACTTTGGGCATACTTCATACAACACTCATGAAAACGTCGAACTGCTGAGATCAGCGAAATCTGTAAGCTTTTGCGGCCAGGGGACCTGCGCCCCTCCCTGCCAGGCTCAGTCCTGGGGGAGGAGGGGCTGTCAGCTCCGGGAAGGAGAAGGGAGAACTGCAGTGGCAGCCCTTATCGGAAACTCATTCTACTGATTCAAACTCCAACCATAGATAGACTGAGACCAGACACCAGAGAATCTGAGAGCAGCCAGCCCAGCAGAGAGGAGACAGGCATAGAAAAAAAACAACACGAAAACTCCAAAATAAAAGCGGAGGATTTTTGGAGTTCTGGTGAACATAGAAAGGGGAAGGGCCCTGAGGCGCATATGCAAATCCTGAAGAAAAGCTGATCTCTCTGCCCTGTGGACCTTTCCTTAATTGCCCTGGTTGCTTTGTCTCTTAGCATTTCAATAACCCATTAGATCTCTGAGGAGGGCCCGTTTTTATTTATTTTTTGTTTTTGGTGTTTTTTTTTTTTTTTTTTTAATCCTTTTTTCTTTTTCTAAAACAATTACTCTAAGAAGCCCAATACAGAAAGCTTCAAAGACTTGCTATTTGGGCAGGTCAAGTCAAGAGCAGAACTAGGAGAGCTCTGACACAAAACGCAATAATCCAGTGGCTGAGAAAATTCACTAAACACCACAACTTCCCAAGAAAAGGGGGGTGTCCGCTCACAGCCATCATCCTGGTGGACAGGAAACACTCCTGCCCATCGTCAGCCCCATAGCCCAGAACTGCCCCAGACAACCCAGTGTGACGGAAGTGCTTCACATAACAGGCACACACCACAAAACTGGGCGTGGACATTAGCCTTCCCTGCAACCTCAGCTGATTGTCCCAGAGTTGGGAAGGTAGAGCAGTGTGAATTAACAAAGCCTCATTCAGCCAACATTTCAGCAGACTGGGAGCCTCCCTACACAGCCCAGCAGCCCAGAACTGCCCTGGGGGGATGGCACTCACCTGTGACATAGCACAGTCATCCCTCAACAGAGGACCCAGGGTGCACGGCCTGGAAGAGGGGCCCACTTGCAAGTCTCAGGAGCCATACGCCAATACCAAGGACTTGTGGGTCAGTGGCAGAGACAAACTGTGGCAGGACTGAACTGAAGAATTAGACTATTTCAGCAGCTTTAAAACTCTAGGATCACCAGGGAGATTTGATTGTTAGAGCCACCCCCCCCTCCCTGACTGCCCACAAACACGCCCCATATACAGGGCAGGCAACACCAACTACACACGCAAGCTTGGTACACCAATTGGACCCCACAAGACTCACTCCCCCACTCACCAAAAAGGCTAAGCAGGGGAGAACTGGCTTGTGGAGAACAGGTGGCTCGTGGACGCCACCTGCTGGTTAGTTAGAGAAAGTGTACGCCACGAAGCTGTAGATCTGATAAATTAGAGATAAGGACTTCAATTGGTCTACAAATCCTAAAAGAACCCTATCAAGTTCAGCAAATGCCACAAGGCCAAAAACAACAGAAAATTATAAAGCATATGAAAAAACCAGACGATATGGATAACCCAAGCCCAAGCACCCAAATCAAAAGACCAGAAGAGACACAGCACCTAGAGCAACTACTCAAAGAACTAAAGATGAACAATGAGACCATAGTACGGGAGATAAAGGAAATCAAGAAGACCCTAGAAGAGCATAAAGGAGACATTGCAAGACTAAATAAAAAAATGGATGATCTTATGGAAATTAAAGAAACTGTTGACCAAATTAAAAAGATTCTGGACACTCATAGTACAAGACTAGAGGAAGTTGAACAACGAATCAGTGACCTGGAAGATGACAGAATGGAAAATGAAAGCATAAAAGAAAGAATGGGGAAAAAAATTGAAAAAATCGAAATGGACCTCAGGGATATAATAGATAATATGAAACGTCCAAATATAAGTCTCATTTGTGTCCCAGAAGGGGAAGAAAAGGGTAAAGGTCTAGGAAGAGTATTCAAAGAAATTGTTGGGGAAAACTTCCCAAATCTTCTAAACAACATAAATACACAAATCATAAATGCTCAGCGAACTCCAAATAGAATAAATACAAATAAACCCACTCCGAGACATATACTGATCACAGTATCAAACACAGAAGAGAAGGAGCAAGTTCTGAAAGCAGCAAGAGAAAGGCAATTCATCACATACAAAGGAAACAGCATAAGACTAAGTAGTGACTACTCAGCAGCCACCATGGAGGCCAGAAGGCAGTGGCACGATATATTTAAAACTCTGAGTGAGAAAAATTTCCAACCAAGAATACTTTATCCAGCAAAGCTCTCCTTCAAATTTGAGGGAGAGCTTAAATTTTTCACAGACAAACAAACGCTGAGAGAATTTGCTAACAAGATACCTGCCCTACTGGAGATACTCAAGGGAGCCCTACAGACAGAGAAACAAAGAAAGGACAGAGAGACATGGAGAAAGGTTCAGTACTAAAGAGAATCAGTATGGGTACAATAAAGGATATTAATAGACAGAGGGGAAAAATATGACAAACATAAACCAAAGGATAAGATGGCTGATTCAAGAAATGCCTTCACGGTTATAACGTTGAATGTAAATGGATTAAACTCCCCAATTAAAAGATATAGATTCGCAGAATGGATCAAAAAAAATGAACCATCAATATGTTGCATACAAGAGACTCATCTTAGACACAGGGACACAAAGAAACTGAAAGTGAAAGGATGGAAAAAAATATTTCATGCAAGCTACAGCCAAAAGAAAGCAGGTGTAGCAATATTAATCTCAGATAAAATAGACTTCAAATGCAGGGATGTTTTGAGAGACAAAGAAGGCCACTACGTACTAATAAAAGGGGCAATTCAGCAAGAAGAAATAACAATCGTAAATGTCTATGCACCCAACCAAGGTGCCACAAAATACATGAGAGAAACACTGGCAAAACTAAAGGAAGCAATGGATGTTTCCACAATAATTGTGGGAGACTTCAACACATCACTCTCTCCTATAGATAGATCAACCAGACAGAAGACCAATAAGGAAATTGAAAACCTAAACAATCTGATAAATGAATTAGATTTAACAGACATATACAGGACATTACATCCCAAATCACCAGGATACACATACTTTTCTAGTGCTCATGGAACTTTCTCCAGAATAGATCATATGCTGGGACATAAAACAAGCCTCAATAAATTTAAAAAGATTGAAATTATTCAAAGCACATTCTCTGACCACAATGGAATACAATTAGAAGTCAATAACTGTCAGAGACTTAGAAAATTCACAAATACCTGGAGGTTAAACAACACACTCCTAAACAATCAGTGGGTTAAAGAAGAAATACCAAGAGAAATTGCTAAATATATAGAGACGAATGAAAATGAGAACACAACATACCAAAACCTATGGGATGCAGCAAAAGCAGTGCTAAGGGGGAAATTTATAGCACTAAATGCATATATTGAAAAGGAAGAAAGAGCCAAAATCAAAGAACTAATGGATCAACTGAAGAAGCTAGAAAATGAACAGCAAACCAATCCTAAACCAAGTACAAGAAAAGAAATAACAAGGATTAAAGCAGAAATAAATGACATAGAGAACAAAAAAACAATAGAGAGGATAAATATCACCAAAAGTTGGTTCTTTGAGAAGATCAACAAGATTGACAAGCCCCTAGCTAGACTGACAAAATCAAAAAGACAGAAGACCCATATAAACAAAATAATGAATGAAAAAGATGACATAACTGCAGATCCTGAAGAAATTAAAAAAATTATAAGAGGATACTATGAACAACTGTATGGCAACAAACTGGATAATGTAGAGGAAATGGACAATTTCCTGGAAACATATGAACAACCTAGACTGACCAGAGAAGAAATAGAAGACCTCAACCAACCCATCACAAGCAAAGAGATCCAATCAGTCATCAAAAATCTTCCCACAAATAAATGCCCAGGGCCAGATGGCTTCACAGGGGAATTCTACCAAACTTTCCAGAAAGAACTGACACCAATCTTACTCAAACTCTTTCAAAACATTGAAGAAATTGGAACACTACCTAACTCATTTTATGAAGCTAACATCAATCTAATACCAAAACCAGGCAAAGATGCTACAAAAAAGGAAAACTACCGGCCAATCTCCCTAATGAATATAGATGCAAAAATCCTCAACAAAATACTTGCAATTCGAATCCAAAGACACATTAAAAAAATCATACACCATGACCAACTGGGGTTCATTCCAGGCATGCAAGGATGGTTCAACATAAGAAAAACAATCAATGTATTACAACACATTAAAAACTCGAAAGGGAAAAATCAATTGATCATCTCAATAGATGCTGAAAAAGCATTTGATAAAATCCAACATCCCTTTTTGATAAAAACACTTCAAAAGGTAGGAATTGAAGGAAACTTCCTCAACATGATAAAGAGCATATATGAAAAACCCACAGCCAGCATAGTACTCAATGGTGAGAGACTGAAAGCCTTCCCTCTAATATCAGGAACAAGACAAGGATGCCCGCTGTCACCACTGTTATTCAACATTGTGCTGGAAGTGCTAGCCAGGGCAATCCGGCAAGACAAAGAAATAAAAGGCATCCAAATTGGAAAAGAAGAAGTAAAACTGTCATTGTTTGCAGATGATATGATCTTATATCTAGAAAACCCTGAGAAATCGATGATACAGCTACTAGAGTTAATCAACAAATTTAGCAAAGTAACGGGATACAAGGTTAATGCACATAAGTCAGTAATGTTTCTATACGCTAGAAATGAACAAACCGAAGAGACACTCAAGAAAAAGATACCATTTTCAATAGCAACTAAAACAATCAAGTACCTAGGAATAAACTTAACCAAAGATGTAAAAGACCTATACAAAGAAAACTACATAACTCTACTAAAAGAAATAGAAGGGGACCTTAAAAGATGGAAAAATATTCCATGTTCATGGATAGGAAGACTAAATGTCATTAAGATGTCAATTCTACCCAAACTCATCTACAGATTCAATGCAATCTCAATCAAAATTCCAACAACCTACTTTGCAGACTTGGAAAAGCTAGTTATCAAATTTATTTGGAAAGGGAAGATGCCTCGAATTGCTAAAGACACTCTAAAAAAGAAAAACGAAGTGGGAGGACTTACACTCCCTTACTTTGAAGCTTATTATAAAGCCACAGTTGCCAAAACAGCATGGTACTGGCACAAAGGTAGACATATAGATCAATGGAATCGAATTGAGAATTCAGAGATAGACCCTCAGATCTATGGCCGACTAATCTTTGATAAGGCCCCCAAAGTCACTGAACTGAGTCATAATGGTCTTTTCAACAAATGGGGCTGGGAGAGTTGGATATCCATATCCAAAAGAATGAAAGAGGTCCCCTACCTCACACCCTACACAAAAATTAACTCAAAATGGACCAAAGATCTCAATATAAAAGAAAGTACCATAAAACTCCTAGAAGATAATGTAGGAAAACATCTTCAAGACCTTGTATTAGGCGGCCACTTCCTAGACTTTACACCCAAAGCACAAGCAACAAAAGAGAAAATAGATAAATGGGAACTCCTCACGCTTAGAAGTTTCTGCACCTCAAAGGAATTTCTCAAAAAGGTAAAGAGGCAGCCAACTCAATGGGAAAAAATTTTTGGAAACCATGTATCTGACAAAAGACTGATATCTTGCATATATAAAGAAATCCTACAACTCAATGATAATAGTACAGTCGGCCCAATTATAAAATGGGCAAAAGATATGAAAAGACAGTTCTCTGAAGAGGAAATACAAATGGCCAAGAAACACATGAAAAAATGTTCAGCTTCACTAGCTATTATAGAGATGCAAATTAAGACCACAATGAGATACAATCTAACACCGATTAGAGTGGCTGCCATTAAACAAACAGGAAACTACAAATGCTGGAGGGGATGTGGAGAAATTGGAACTCTTATTCATTGTTGGTGGGACTGTATAATGGTTCAGCCACTCTGGAAATCAGTCTGGCAGTTCCTTAGAAAACTAGATATAGAGTTACCGTTCGATCCAGCGATTATACTTCTCGGTATATACCCGGAAGATCGGAAAGCAGTGACACGAACAGATATCTGCACGCCAATGCTCATAGCAGCATTATTCACAATTGCCAAAAGATGGAAACAACCCAAATGTCCTTCAACAGATGAGTGGATAAATAAAATGTGGTATATACACACGATGGAATACTACGCGGCAGTAAGAAGGAACGATCTCGTGAAACATATGACAACATGGATGAACCTTGAGGACATAATGCTAAGCGAAATAAGCCAGGCACAAAAAGAGAAATATTATATGCTACCACTAATGTGAACTTTGAAAAATGTAAAACAAATGGAGTATAATGTAGAATGTAGGGGAACTAGCAATAGAGAGCAATTAAGGAAGGGGGAACAATAATCCAAGAAGAACAGATAAGCTATTTAACGTTCTGGGGATGCCCAGGAATGACTATGGTCTGTTAATTTCTGATGGATATAGTAGGAGCAAGTTCACAGAAATGTTGCTATATTAGGTAACTTTCTTGGGGTAAAGTAGGAACATGTTGGAAGTTAAGCAGTTATCTTAGGTTAGTTGTCTTTTTCTTACTCCCTTGTTATGGTCTCTTTGAAATGTTCTTTTATTGTATGTTTGTTTTCTTTTTAACTTTTTTTTCATACAGTTGATTTAAAAAAGAAGGGAAAGTTAAAAAAAAAAAAAAAAAAAAAAAAACAAGGAAAAAAAGAAGATGTAGTGCCCCCTTGAGGAGCCTGTGGAGAATGCAGGGGTATTCGCCTACCCCACCTCCATGGTTGCTAACATGACCACAGACATAGGGGACTGGTGGTTTGATGGGTTGAGCCCTCTACCATAAGTTTTACCCTTGGGAAGACGGTTGCTGCAAAGGAGAGGCTAGACCTCCCTATGGCTGTGCCTAAGAGCCTCCTCCCAAATGCCTCTTTGTTGCTCAGATGTGGCCCTGTCTCTCTAGCTAAGCCAACTTGAAAGGTGAAATCACTGCCCTCCCCCCTATGTGGGATCAGACACCCAGGGGAGTGAATCTCCCTGGCAACGTGGAATATGACTCCCGGGGAGGAATGTAGACCTGGCATCGTGGGACGGAGAACATCTTCTTGACCAAAAGGGGGATGTGAAAGGAAATGAAATAAGCTTCAGTGGCAGAGAGAATCCAAAAGGAGCCGAGAGGTCACTCTGGTGGGCACTCTTACGCACACTTTAGACAACCCTTTTTAGGTTCTAAAGAATTGGGGTAGCTGGCGGTGGATACCTGAAACTATCAAACTACAACCCAGAACCCATGAATCTCGAAGACAATTGTATAAAAATGTAGCTTATGAGGGGTGACAAGGGGATTGGGAAAGCCATAAGGACCACACTCCACTTCGTCTAGTTTATGGATGGATGAGTAGAAAAATAGGGGAAGGAAACAAACAGACAAAGGTACCCAGTGTTCTTTTTTACTTCAATTGCTCTTTTTCACTCTAATTATTATTCTTGTTATTCTTGTGTGTGTGCTAATGAAGGTGTCAGGGATTGATTTAGGTGATGAATGTACAACTATGTAATGGTACTGTGAACAATCGAAAGTACGATTTGTTTTGTATGACTGCGTGGTATATGAATATATCTCAATAAAATGAAGATTAAAAAAAAAGACATAATGCTGAGCAAAATAAGCTAGGCACAAAAAGAGAGATATTGTATGTTACCACTAATGTGAATTCTGTGAAAAATGTACAATGTTTTATACTGTAGAATGTAGGGGACCTAGAGATACCAATTAGTGGAGGGGGAATGATAATCTAATAAGAACAGATAAACTATGGAGGGTAATCTCAAGGTTATGGGAATGCTCAGGAATGATTATGGTTTGTAAACTTTGTTGGATATAGTAAGATCATGTTGGAAGCAATAGAGTTATTTTAGGTTTTTTTTTTCTCTTATTCCATTGTTTTCTTAGGGGTTGTTAATTTTCTTGGGGTATGGTAGGAACATGTTGGAAGCAATGTAGTTATTTTAGATTATTTGTTTTTCTTACTCTGTTTGGACATGGTTTATTAATTTTCTTGGGGTATGGTAGGAACATATTGGAAGCAAAGTAGTTATTTTAGGTTATTTGTTTTCCTTAATCCATTGCTTGTTTGAAATGTTGTGGGGTTTTTTTGGTTGTTGTTTGCCTGTTTGTTTTTAATTTTTTTAATAAACAAAGTTAAAAAATTGAAAAAAAATCAGTAGAAAAATGGGAGTAAAAACTAAATGACAAATAGGGTGGGATGGGGGGATGGTTTGGGTATTCTCTTTTCACTTTTATTTTTTATTCTTATTCTGATTCTTTCTGATGTGAGGAAAATGTTCAGAAATAGATTGTGGTGATGAACGCATAACTATATGATCATACTGTGAACAGTTGATTGTATACAATGGAGGACTGTATGGTTTATGAATATATTTCAATAAAACTGAATTAAAAAAAAATAAAATAAAATAAAATAAAATAAAATAAAAAAAAAAAAAAGGAAATATACCAGAACATTGGTTTCAGTATATTTTGAGTGATGGTCTTATAAGAGTATTTATCCTACTTTTTTCCATTTTCCAAATTTTACTTAATTGACATGTATTTTTTAAATGAGAACTATAACAAAATAAAATAAAAGCAATGTTTAATCCTAAAAAAAAAAAAAAAAAAAACGTAGCTTATGAGGGATGACAATGTGATTGGGAAATCATATGGACTACATTCCCCTTTGTCTAGTTTATGGATGGATGAGTAGAAAAATGGGGAAAGGAAAAATAAATAAACAAATAAATGAACAAATTGCTGTTTTTCACTTTAATTTTTTTTCTTATTATTTTTGTGTGGTAATGAAAATGTCAAAAATTAATTTTGGTGATGAATGCACAACTATATAATGGTACTGTAAACAACTGAATGTACACTTTGTTTTGTATGACTGCATGGTATGTTAATATATCTCAATAAAATGAATTAAAAAAAAAAAAAAAAAAAAAAAAAAAAACAGAGACCTAACTTCAAAACTGGAGGATGTAGAAAAGCAAGAGCAAACTAAAACCCAAAGTCAGTAGAAGGAAGAAAATAAAAATTAGAGCAAAGAGAAATGAAATAGAGAATGAAAAAATAATAGAGAGAATCAACAGAACCAAAAATTGGCTCTCTGAAAAGATAAAATCCAAGAGCTTTAGTTAGACTGACAAAGAAAAAAAGAGAGAACACAAATAACTAAAACCAGCAATGAAAAAGGGGGGGCATTACTACTGACCTTACTGAAATAAAAAGAAATATAACAGGATACTACAAACAACAGTGTGCCAATAAATTAGATAACCTAGATGAAATGGACAAGTTCCTAGAAACACAAAAGCTACCTTCATTGCATCAAGAAGTAACATTAATTCAATTTCATGAAAGTATGCTAACTTTAGAATTATGGCTTCTTGCCAACAAAGATAGAATCCATCAAAGAAATCCTAAGATTATAATTGTATCAAACATTAAGGGACAACAGTGAAGTCAACAACTATTAAGTCTGACAATTCATATATCTTTGAAACTTTACAAAGCAGTGGAATCAACACTTTAGCACATAAATAACCACTGTAATTATAGAAAGGAGTTTTAAATATATTCACTTATTTTTTAATAAAAACTAATACAAATTTCAGTAGAGAATATGAAAGAGTCAAAATAATTTTGAAATAAAAAGAAAGTTATCAATCACCACAATCTCACATCTAAAATACAGCAAGTGAATACTTCAGGGTATCATAGAAAAGTATCAACAGGAGAATTACCTGGTAGTTTGGTGTAATTCAACTTTATTCTTCATTCATTTAACCTATACCTAGACTTTGAAGATTTGGTAGCTTGAATAATTTATTGTTTTAACTAAATCTTGATAAAAATAACTGAGCCCTCTGAATTTCTTGTTTCCCTCATACTGGTGTCTCTATGTTCCACAAATGATGGGAAAACAATTTCTAAATTTACTGATTTCCCCATGTTCTGTTTCCTTTGTGTTGCAAACATGGAAGGGAAATTATCAGAAGCCAGGAAATGGGCAGGGTTTCCAGTGTCTAGTTGGAAAAGCTGGGAAATGTTAGTTTTATTAGTAACTATCTTAAAGTGTTTCAACAACAACTAAACACACCAATTCACAAATTGCTTTCTTCAAACACTGTGGAGCCTCTCCACAATGAAAGATTTCATTTTAAACTGTACCTTCACCACAGAGTAGATATAAACACAATATGTGTAAGAAACTCACATTTAAAATTCAAGTTTGCCTAACCAAATTAAAGATGGAGATACATATATGTATACATATTCATCTAACAGCAGAGCCCCAAAATATATGAAGAAAGTATCAACAAATTTAAAGGAAGAAATAGTTCTACATAAATAGAAGGAGACTTCAATACACACTTTCAAAATAATAGTAGAACACCTTGACAGAAGATCACTAAGAAAGTAGATTTGAATGATACTATAAACCAACTAGACCTACCTGATATTTATAAGCACTTTACCCAACAGCAGCAGAATACACATTCTTCCATAGTGCATATGGATTATTCTCTAGGAAAGACCATATATAATATTACAAAACAAGTCTCAAGAAATTCCAAAATATTGAAATCATACAATGTATTTTCTACAAACACAATGGAATGGAGCTAGAAATCATTAACAAAGGGAAAACTAGAAAATACACAAAAATTTGGAAATTAAACAGCACACTCTTAAACATCCACTGGGTTAAAGAAGATATCAGAAGGTAAATTAGGAAATATCTTCAGGCAAATGAAATAAATACCAAATATACCAAAACTTAAGAAATGCAGCAAGGGCAGTGCTGAGAAGGAAATTTATAGCTCTAAATGCTAACCTTAAAAAGAAGAAAGATCTCAAATCAGAGACCTAACCTCACAACTGGAGAACCTAGAAAAAGAAGAGCACGCAAAACCCAAAGTGAGCAAAAGGAAAGAAAACACAAGGATTAGAGCTGAGATAAATAAAATAAAGAATAAAAAACAATAGAGGGATTCGACAAAACCAAAGTTGATTCTTTGAAAAGATCAATAAAATTGACAAATCTTTAACTAGACTGACAAAGAAAAAAAGAGAGAGGATGCAAACAACTAAAATCAGAAACGAACAGGGGGACATTGATACTGATCCTACAAAAAGAAAAAAGATTATAAGAGGATGCTATGAACAACTGTACACCAACAAATTAGATACCTTAGGAACACACAAACTATCTACAGTGACTCAGAAAGAAATAAAAGACTTCAACAGAGCAAAAAAAGTAAGGAGAATGAATCACTAATTCAAAACTTCCCAAAAAAGAAAAGACCAGGACCAGATGGCTTCACTGGTGAATTTTACCAAACATTCTAAGAATTATCACCAATCATGCTCAAACTCTTCCAAAACACTGAAAATGAGAGTCCTTTCCAAACTCATTCTATGAGACTAACATCACCCAATACCGAAGCCATATAAAAGAAAAGAAAATTAGAGAAAAAAAATAAAAAAACCTAGCAAACTGAATAAAACAGCTCATTAAAAGAATTATACAACATGATCAAGTAGGATTTATCCCAGGTATGAAAGCGTAGTTCAACTTAAGAAAATCAGTTAATGCAATAAACCACATTATAGATCAAAGGAAAAAACCCACATCATCCTAATTGATGCAGAAAAGGAATTTGACAAAATCCAGCACCCCTTCTTCATAAAAACATTTAGAAAACTAGGAATACAAGGAAAATTCCTCAACATGACACAGGGCATATATATATATAAAGCCCATAGCCAACATCATACTCAAGGCTGAAAGGCTGAAAGCTTTTGCTCTAAGATCTGGAATAAGACAAAGATGCCAACTGTCACCACTGTTATTCAACATTGTGCTAGAAGTTCTAGCCAGAGCAGTTAGGTAAGAAAAAGAAATAGAATGCATCCAAATTGGAAAGGAAAAAGTGAACTGTCCCTATTTGCAGATAATACGATCTTATAGATAGAAAATGCTGAAAATACATAGAAATATTGAAAAATCAAACAAAGCAACTAGAGCCAATAAACAAATTCAGCAAAGTGTGGAATACAAGTTCATCACCCACAATCAGTACTTTTTCTATACACTAATCATGAACAATCTAAAGAGGAAATCCTGAAAAAATTCCATTTACAATAGCAACTAAAAGAATAAAACATCTATAAATAAATTTAACCAAGGATGTAAAGGACTTATATACAGAAAACCACAAAATATTGCTTAAAAAATTAAAGACCTAAATGGAAGGACATTCCATGTTCACGGTTTGGAAGAACAAATATCATAAAGATGTCAATTCTATCCAAAGGGATTCACAGATTCAACATAATCCCATTTGAAACTCCAACAGCAATATTTGCAGCAATGGAAAAGCCTATCATCAAATTTATATGGAAGAGTAATAAGCCCCAAACAGCCAAAATCATCTTGAAAAAGAATAATGAATTTAGAGTACTCCCACTTCCCTATTTTGAAACTTATTATACAGCTACAGTAATCAAAGCATCATGGTACTGACACATGGACAGACATATAACCAATGAAATTAAATTGAGATTTCAGAAAGAAACCCTCACATCTATGACCAACTGATTTCTGACAAGGGTGCTAAGTACACTCAACAGTGACAGAATAGTCTCTTCAACAAATGGTGCTGGGAAAACTGAATACCTATATACACAACAATGAAAGCAGTCTCCTGCTTCACACCATAGACAAAAATTAACTCAGAATAATCAAAGACCTAAATATAAGAGCCAAAATCATAAAATTCCTACAAGAAAACATAGGGAAACATCTGCAGGGTCTTGAGCTAGGCAATGGTTTCTTTTTTTAAAAAAATAATTTTATTGAAAATATTCACACACCATACAATCCATCCAAAGTATACAATCAATGATTCACAGTATTATCACATATTTGTGTATTCATCACCATAATCATTTTAGAACACTTGCATTTACTCCAGAAAAAGAAATAAAAAGGAAAAAGAAGACACCAAACATCCCATACCTCTTATCCCTCCCTCTCATTGATCACTAGTATTTCACTCTACCCAATTTTAAGACTTAAAATAGATGTATGTTAACTAAGACAGAGTAGTATTGTCAGAAATAGATACATAGATCAGTGGAACAGAACAAAACATCCAGAAGTAGTTTCATATAAACATAGGCAACTGACCTTTTCTTTTTTTGCTATATAGTTATACAATCATTATCAAAGATCAAGGCTACTGGATTACAGTTCAACAATTTCAAGTATTTTCCTCTGGCCACTCTAAAACACCAGACACTAAAAAGAAATATCTGTATAATGAGTCAGTATTGGCAGTCATTGGTTAAATCCAAATTTCTCAGTTATACCTCCTTCCTCTCATTGATCTTTCTCTCCAACTTCAGGGATAGCTGGACAATGACCATTTTAACTTCTTCGTGCTGGAAAAGGCTGTTGACCTTATGTGATAGAAGCATGAAACTGGCTGATGTTCTTGGAGAGACTGGTACCTCTGGGTAGGCAATGGTTTCTTAGATTTTACACCAAAAGCATGACAACAAAGGAAAAAACATAAATTATACTTCATCAAAATTAACAATTTTTGTGCATAAGAAGGACTTTATCATAAAAGTAAAAAGATGGCCTACAAAATGAGAGAAAACACCTGGAAACCACATATCTGATAAGGGTTTAATATCTGGAATATAAAGAAATCCTACAACTTGGCAACAAAAAAACAACCGAATTTTAAAATGGGCAAAAGATGAACAGACACTTCTCCAAAGAAGATACACAAATGGCCAATAAGCATGTGAAAAGATGTTCAACATCATTAGCCACTAGGAAAATGCACATCAAAACCACAATGAGATACCATTTCATACCCAGTAGAATGGTTACTGTTTAAAAAATGGAAAATAACAAGTGTTAGAAAGGATCTGGAAAAACAAGAACACTCATTTTGGGACTGTAAAATGGGGTAGGCACTCTGGAAAACATTTTGGTGGTTCCTCAGAAAATTAAGTATAGAATTACCATATGACCTGGTTGTCCCAATTCTAAAAATATACTCCAAAGAACCAAAAGCAAGAAATTGAACAGGTATTTTCACACCAATGTTCATAGCAGCATTATTCACAATTGCCAAAATTTGGAAGTAACCCTAGTGTCCATCAAAAGAAGAATGGATAAACAAAATATAGGAGATACACACACACACACACACACACACACACACACACACACACACATACATGAATATTATTCAGTCATATAAAGGAATTAAATTCTAACACATGCAATGCGGGTGAAATTTGAAGATAGCAGGTTGAGTGAAGTAAGTCAGATAAAAAAGGGCAAGTATTTTATGATCTCACTGATATGAAATAATTAGAAAAGGCAAATTCAGAGTCAAAAACTAAAAACAGCTTATCAGGGGCCAGGATGGGGATAGGGTATGGGAAGTTAATGCTTAACTGGTACAGAATTTCTGTTTGGGGTGAGGAAAAAGTTTTGGTAAGGAAGGTAATGATGGTAGCACAACAGTGCAAACGTAATTACTGAACTATATACTTGAATGTGGTTAAAAGGAGATAATTTAGGTTGTGTATATACATGTGTATATATATATTTCTCAACAAAAATTTTAAAAACAAAACCTAGGCTACACAATAAAAACAGTGAAGATTTATGTAAACTATGATCTACAGATAACAGTATAATTAAAATAATATTATGTAATCAATTGTAACAAACTTACCACACCACTGCAGTGTTAATAATAGGGAAAATGATGTGTAAGGGTGGTATGTAAGAACTCTGCATTTTCTGCAGGATTTTTCTGTAAACCTACTACTTCTCTAATAAAAAAAATTAAAAAATTAAATTCAAGCAAAAATAAAAAATATATTGTGGATGTGTATGTCTTGGTCAAAATTTATTTTCTGAGAGTTCTCATACAATATCTGGAGAGCTTCCTAAATGGAAGAATACAAAGATATTTACACTCTCAAGTAATAACCACTCACATTGAACATCTCACCCAGCAAACATAACATCTGCAACTACCTGAGTACAAATACTCAGAATGTCAACTAAGAATATGAGAAATGAGACAGAAACATAAGCCTAAACATTTCATTAGAACCCTAGAAACACAAAGAATCCAAGTCTGGCTAAATACATGCACAATAATTACAAACTAGCTACACTGAACCATCAATTCAAGTCTTTTATCTCTCAGGAAATGGTGAAAGCACAGGAAAAAAAAGCATTAATTTAATTTGGTAAGGATTTCTGTGTGTTTCCTATTTGTTTTGTTGCTGTTTTTGTTTAACTGAAAGAGGATGAGGGAAGAGAAAATTTTTTTACCTGAATTTTTCCTATCTCCACCCCTGTGTTCATCTCTGGGTCAGTCCATGGGAACCACTAAGAGACTTTATTTCTGTGACTCTCAGTGTATTCTAGAAGCAGAGAAAGAATGTTGAACTGGGAAGGAAAAATAATGGACTTTGGAGAATGACTGCAGCTCTTAAATTTCCTTTGACTTGATTCAATTTGACTTATCTAAGCATCATGATGTGGCGAAGAGAACACTGGAATGAGATAAAAAAAATAACAATAAAGTGCCTCAGTCCAGTCCTGGATCAACTTCTGCCATAAGGCCTGGAAGTCAAGAAAGAGCAAGTCATGAAAAGATACAGGAACACACTCTCCAGTCAGGCTGAGACTGAGTAGCAACTATAAAGACAATGAAGTGGAAATCTTGGCACTGTCAGGAATCTGAAAAGGATGAACATAATAAATTAGAGGACAGAAAGAATATGGTGGCTTGGAGCTGTGTACCCCAGAAAAACATTTTCTTAAATTTAATTCATTTCTATAGGTGAGAACTCATTGTAAGTAGGACTTTGTGATAAAGTTACTTCAGTTAAGACATGGCCCAGGATAATCCTACTACTGAAGGCCTTATGGGGACGGCCTCAGAGAGAAAGAGAAAGCCACAGGGAGAAGCCAGAAGCTGGTAGTCAACAGAACTGAGAAGCCAGGAGAGACTGCCACGTGCATTGCCATGTGACAGAAAAGCCAAGGACCACAGCTTACCAGCACCCAGCCCCAGAATGCCAGTCTTTGGGGAGAAAGCATCACTGATGATACCCTGATTTTGGAATTCTCCTAGCCTCAAAAATGTGAACCAATAAATTCCCATTGTTTAAGCCAAACCCATGGTATTTACTTTAGCAGCCAGGAAACTAAAACAAAGAACAATCCACCCTGAGCAGAATACCCTAGAAGTAAGGACCAGTGGGTGGAGGGGTGGGTGTCAGATAAAAAAGTCCACATTATAGTTTTGATTACTAGATCAAAGCACTTTTACTTTTTTCTCTAGACAGTAAAAAAAGAGCCATTGACGGGTTTCACTAGTGTTATAAAGGTGATATTTTAATTTAGCAGCTGTGAGATGAGATTAACAGGAAATTTCCAGAAAAAATGACCCTCAGGATGCATCATAAGGAAGACTGGAAATGGACCAACTCATGCATGCTAAAAAACCTGGGATTCCCTTACACTCCATTCCAGGTGAAAGATTATTGCTTCTAAAAAGTGAACCATTCATCAATAAATTATTTGTTTAATGCATCACTTAGATTTTCTTAGCCCAAGCACTTTTCTTTCCCTTTCTTTCTTTTCTGCATTTCCCCCCTTATTTTACTGAACAAAGCTCTACCAGTTGGGATCAATTCCTAAAGCTTGAGAAGGAGACATCTGTTGCTGAAGCTGGACTCACGGCTCAAAAAGCAGCCTGGAAGTTAATAATGGGACACTATCACCGAATAATAACTATTACTTTCCTCCTAATGTCCCTGAAGCATTATTAAATGTGGCACTTACAGCTCCTTATATGTAATTTACCTCTGTAAAAGGTCATCTGCAAGTACAGCACTTAAAAATATGCTACCAGGTACTTGAGATTACACGCTGAACCATTCATTACTTCAACTTGAGGCCCACACCGAACAATTGTCATTTAAAATTTAGCCTCTCCCTGTTAAAAGCGACAATGGCATCTTCTTTGGTGCACGTTCACAGTGGAAAACATTCTGTCTCTCTTAGTTTTTTGAACATTTAAGCAGTTCCTGGGCTTAGTAATGCTAACAAATCAAACACTGAAGCTGGTGAAGTTCATCCCCAAAGTGTCCTGCTGCTCTTTCCAGGCATCCTAGGGACACCAAAGACTCAGCACTACTAAGGACCTCCTAGACAGACCCCCACTTTAGCTTTTCCTTCTCCTATGCTTTGGACCTTACCCTGCTCCCTAAAACCTGACTTGTCCAGGGAGTCCCAGTTAAGAAGGTGAATTTAAAAAATTGTAACAAATACTCCGCACCAATGCAAGATGTTAATTATAGGGTGGTATACGGGAATCCTGTATTTTAACATGATCTGTAAACCCACAACTTCTCTAATTTAAAAAAAAAAACACAATTCTAAGTTTATACCCTCAACAAACCTCTCAAAACTTTAAAAAAGATACAAGAACACAAAAACAATATGACGTAAGATAGGGTACAAGACCAAAATGATTTTGGAATCTAGAAAGTGAATTGATGAAAACCTACAGTGAAGAGAGTAAGAAATCAAGCTAATTCATACCAGATAATCCTTTAGATGCCTTTGTCCAGGAAATGGAAGCACCAAATATCTGTGGAATCAGGAATAAAATTGGGGTACACTAAAAATTGGGAAGATTTGATAAAATCTGTTTGAAAAGTAATTATATCCAAGATCTCCTCAGCTCCAAAACTCATTGGCCCTCCACAAACTAGTAAAAATCAGAAATCATTTTCCTATGAAGAGGATTAAAAGAGGGTCTCTGAACTGGGAAGTGCCTGCCACAGTGAAGATCAGGGATGCTCTAATGAAAGCACAGTATTAAAGGAATGTGTGCATGCTCAAGGCTGAGTACTGAAACCTTCAGCCTAAGGACTCCATTCTATTCCCAAAATATTGTCCACACAGGAGACTGGAAGATCATTCTCTAAAGAACATGACAATAAAAAACAAAAACCAAGTAAAAATCTAAAGAATCTGCCATTTAGGGGTTCCCCTCCAAATAGCTTATCCATATCACTGGCTATATACTCAGAGCTTCTGAACAGATTTTAATCCCTCATCCTTAATCATGAGCAGATGACAGTAGATTACTGAATATTGAAAAACAAAGAAAATAGAGACAACACAGCAAGCAACCAGGAGGAAGGGAGAAGACATTTGCTGGGATAAGATAACTTAAAATTGAATTGTACTAATATCAATGAAATAATAATAGAGGATATTACATCCATGAAGTAAGAACAGGATTCTAAGAAAGGGAATTCAGAGAACTAATATTTAAACAACTCTTAGAAACTAAAAGCATGATAGCAAAAATTAAAAGATTCATAGAGGAATTAAACATGAACTTTAAGAAATCTCCAGATCATTTTATGAAGCCAACATCACTCTAATACCAAAACCAGATAAAGATGCTACAAGAAAGAAAAACTACAGGCCAATCTCTCTAATGAATATAGATGCAAAAATTCTCAACAAGATACTTGCAAATTGAATCCAAAGACAAATTAAAAAAATTATAAACCATGACCAAATGGGGTTCATCTAAGGCATGAAAGGGTAGTTCAACATAAGAAAACCAATGTATTACAACACATTAACAAATCAAAAGGGAAAAATGAAATGATTATCTCAATAGATGCTGAAAAAGCATTAGAGAAAATTCAGCCTCCTTTTTTTGATAAAAGTACTTCAAAAGGTAGGAATTGAAGGAAACTTCCTCAATATGATAAAGGGCATATATGAAAAACCAACAGCCAGCATAGTTCTCAATGGTGAGAGACTGAAAGCCTTCCCTCTAAGATCTGGAATGAGACAAGGATGCCCGCTGTCACCACTATTATTCAACCTTGTGCTAGAAGTTCTAGCCAGAGCAATCTGACAAGACAAAGAAATAAAAGGCATCCAAATTGGAAAGGAAGAAGTAAAATTGTCATTATTTGCAGATGATATGACCTTATATTTGAGAAATTGATGACAGAGCTACTTGAGCTAATAAACAAATTCAGCAAAGTGGCGGGATACAAAATTAATCCACATAAGTCAGTAATGTTCTTATATGCTAGAATGACCTAATGGAAGAGACACTCAAGAAAAAGATTCCATTCACAATAGCTACTAAAAAAATCAAGTACCTAGGAATAAATTTAACAAGGATGTAAAAGACCTCTACAGAGAAAATTACATAACTTTACTCAAAGAAATAAAAGAGGACCTAAAGAGATGGAAAGATATTCCATGTTCATGGATAGGAAGGCTAAACATCATTAAGATGTCAATCCTACCCAAACTGATCTACAGATTCAATGCAGTTCTAAACAAAATTCCAACAACCTACTTTGCAGACTAGGAAAAGATAGTTACCAAATTTATTTGGAAAGGGAAGATGCCTCGAATTGCTAAAGACACTCTAAAAAAGAAAAACGAACTGGGAAGACTTACACTTCCTGACTTTGAAGTCTACTATAAAGCCAACAGTAGTCAAAACAACATGGTGTTGGCACAAAGATAGACAAGCTGATCAATGGAATCAAATTGAGAATTCAGAAATAGACCCCCAGATCTATGGTCAACTGATTTTTGATAAGGCCCCCAAATACAATGAACTGGGACAGAACAATCTCTTCAACAAATCGGGCTAGAGAACTGAATACCCATATCCAAAAGAATGAAAGAGGACACCTCACACCCTACAAAAATCAACTCAAAATGGCTCAAAGACCTCAATATAAGAGTGACATAAAACTCCTAGAAGATAATGTAGGGAAACATCTCCAAGACCTAGTAATAGGAGGTTGCTTCTTAGACCTTATACCCAAAGCACAAGCAATGAAAGAAAAACTAGATAAATGGGAACTCCTCAAAATCAAAAGCTTCTGTACCTCAAAGGAATTTGTCAAAAGGGTGAAGAGGCAGCCAATGCAGTGGGAGAAAATATTTGGAAATCATGTATCTCTGATAAGAGACTGATATCTTGCATATATAAAGAAAACCTACAACTCAACAACAATAGTACAAACAGCCCAATTATAAAATGGGCAAAAGATATGAAAAGACCTTTCTCTGAAGAGGAAATAAAAAGGGCTACAAAACACATGAAAAAATGTTCATCTTCACTAGCTATTAGGGAGATGAAAATCGAGACCACAATGAGATATCATCTCACACCAATAAGAATGGCTGCCATTAAACAAATAGGAAACTACAAATGCTGGAGAGGATGTGGAGAAATTGGAACTCTTATTCACTGCTGGTGGGACTGTATAATGGTACAGCCACTGTGGAAGACAGTTTGGCAGTCCCTCAGAAAACTAGATATCGAGTTACCCTACAATCCAGCAATTTCACTTCTCAGTATATACCCAGAAGATCTGAAAGCAGTAACACAAACAGATATTTGCACACTGATGTTCACAGAGGCACTGTTCACAATTGCCAACAGATGGAAACAATCCAAATGTCCTTCAACAGATGAGTGGATAAACAAAATGTGGTATTTACATACCATGGAATATTAGGCAACAGTAAGAAGGAATGATGTCATGAAACATATGACAACATGGATGAAACCTGAAAACATAATGCTGAGTGAAATAAGCCAGACACAAAAGGAGAGATAGTGTATGTTACCACTAATGTGAACTCCATGGAAAATGTAAAATAAGTGTCTTATGATGTAGAATATAGGGGACCTAAAGATAGACAGAAGCTAGCAAAGGAGGAATGATAATCTAATATGTACCGATATGATAATGAGAGTGAACTTATTAGTGTGGGAATGGTCAGGTGTGACTACGGTTCATTAATGAGATTATAAGTATCACTGAAAGCAAACATGTTCATAAATGATTGTTTAAAGGCATGTAACACACAGAGTAGCACCACAAACCTAAATAAGTGTTAGCAAGATAAACTTATAAGGTATGACACAGGTGCAGAGTTAACAACAGAATGGTATATGGAAAAACTATCCATTACGTATTAATGATTATATTTAATTGGAATATCTTACCAATACTACTCTAATACTAGGGATGAATAATTAGCAGCTGACAAGAGCTCTGGGGTGTATTAGGTAATGATAATTGTTTAAAGTTGAGAGTGATGAGGATTGGTACAACTAAGTGAAGATAATGTAAGAAACTGACCATTTATCTTCAGATAGAATATATATTAAGTGAAACTAGGAACCCACTACTTAATAAATCAAGCCCTTGACTTGAGGCTTGCTCTTGTGAAACTTAGGGTTGTAAATGGGAGGCTGAGCCCTCCTATAATCGTGCCTAAGAGGCACCTCCAGGGAACCTCTTTTGTTGCTCAAATGTGGCCTTTCTCTCTCTAAGCCCAACTCAGCAAATAAATTCATTAACCTCTCCCCTGGGCGACATGGGACATGACACCCAGGAATGAGCCTGGCCCTGGCAGCAAGGGAATAAATATGCCTACTTGACCAAAAGTGGGGAGTGGGGGGAAAGAAAGGTAACAAGCTGAGATCATAGTGGTTGAGAGATCCTAAATAGAGTCAAGAGGCTATCCTGGAGGTTTCTCTTATGCAATCTCCAGCTAGACATCCCAAATGACCACAGTATGCCATGCCCTTACCAAAAGTATTCCCCAAATACCCAGGTCCCTACCTGAGATTCTATAAGATACTCATTCACTAAGTTTTATCTTTCAGAAACTTAAAACCACCAGAGTGTTCCTATGCCAGACAAGTCCTAAAACCCAATGGCAACAGCCTCTTTAACAACAACTATCAGATGCAGCTCCCTTCCTTAGACTGTCAAAACCCCTTTCAATATGAACATGTTAGAGTGCTCACTGCCTAGACACCCCTGAAAATGGAGAAAGAGATTAGGTAAGAAGAAGGGGCAGCAACAAACAAGGTAAGATTTAACAAAGGTCTATGAGCACTGAAACTATATAAATATATACATTTTTAGATGCTAGGGTGTTGGAATAGCTGGAAGGAGGTAAATGATGGTGGAACTGTAAACTATGACACTCTGAAATTTGTTCTATAGCTATTCTTTGAACTGTGCTTTGAAAGTCTTCACCTTTCTATATATACCTATATTGCATAATAAGGAAAGAACTGAAACTGTGAAACTATAACCCACAAAAACTTTAGAAATTATCTATATAACTGCTTCTTGAGCTGTATATCAAAAGTTAATACCTTTCTGCATGTATGCTATATTTTACAATAAAGGAAATAGCTGAATTTGTGGAACTGTGACCCATGATATTCTTTGAAATTTGCTAACTGCTTGTTAAATTGTACTTGGAAAGTTATCAATGTTATGTATAAATGTTAAAGTTCACAATTAAAAAATGCATTTAAAAAAATAAAAAGAAACCTCCAGAGATTAGAACAAAAACAACAAGATAAAATTAAGACAAGACAAGAAGCCTGAAGGGCCAATCCAAAAGAACAAATTCAAATTATAAGAGTCCCTGGAAGATAAAAGAGAGAAAATGGGCAAAGAGGAATTAGAAATAAAATAGTTCAAGAAAACTCCCCAAAACCAAGAGATCATTTCAGGAGTGAAAAGTCCCACAAAGAATCCAGCAGAATGTGAAAAAATACACAAAAGCAAAATATTATGAAAATTCAGCTCACTGGTGACAAGGAGAATGTTTTACAAGCTTCTAGATAGAAGAATCCTTAGATTGCCTATATATATACACTGTAATCTGGACCAATGCCTTAAAATTCTAAAGAAAAACACCTTCCAACATAAAATTCAATACACAGCCACAATGTCAATCAAGAATAAGAATAGTTTGAAGACATTTTCAAACTTTTAAACCTCTCACATACTTCTTTCTCAGAAAACTCCTGCAAGATGTTTTCCACCAAACAAGGGAGTAAACTAAGAAAGAATACAATATGGGATATAAGAAACAGGAGATATAACATAAAAGAGAAGGAAAGTGAAGCCTCTGCATGATGGTGAAGAGGGATCCCAGAATAACTTCTGCTTACCAAATGTAGAGAGCAACCAATCCAGAAAAAAGCAAGTTCAAAAATTTGTGGCCAGGGAGAGAGCAAGGTCCCATATCCACCCTTTCCTTCAGACTGAAGTATTAGACATACTGAAATTAAAGAAACAATCAATTTGATGAGATCCATCATGATGACAGTGTGTGGCTAAGAATAAATGACAAAAGAATAAAGAAATATGTTCCTATCAGGAATGCTCACACTGAAGCCTGTTGTCTGTCTTTTAATCAGTGTCCTGGCAAGACCCTGCTCCTTCCCTTAAGCTACAATGCAGAATTAAACTCAAATCTATCTAAATAAAAGGAATGCTCCTGTGTACATTCTTGCTTACATATGCATGAAAAGTTTCTGAAGGATTCCTTACAAGTTGCTAGCTAGCAATTTCCTCTGAGGAGGGGAAATGGGTGCCTAAAGGAAAGAGGTGAGCTGAAGACTTAATTTTTACAACTTACACTTCTGTTCTTTTCAAAATTGGAGCATGTTCATGCATTACCTACTGGTGTAAATAATACAAAATAAGATTCCTAAAAATTATCATAAATGCACAGTTTTGATTCAGCAATTTTACTTCCAGAAATTTATCCTACAGATATACCTAAACATGTGCAAGATGACATGTTAGGAGGTTATTCACTGAAACACTGCTTGCAATACCAAAAGACTGGCAACAATACAAATAACCACCACATTGAAATAAATGATGAACATTATATGAAAGAAATAAAATGAGCCATATAAATAACCTCAGTAAATGTCAATAAGTTATAAACACTAATTTCCAAAATGTTCAATGATACTAATAATTGGGGAAAACATAGTAAGTGTCAATGAGATATATTTCCAAACCTATCAGAATGACAGAACCTTATAATATCAAGCATCAGTTATGATGTAGCAAAACAGGAATTCTCATGCAAATTCTAATTTTAGCTAAGGTTGCCAAACTTTTGTTGTCAGAAACCATATATCCCCACATTTCTGGCCAGGGTTCTACTTCTTTCTACCTATTTAACATGGACTGTTAAAAATACCAGCCCCCTTACCCTCCCACTTATTCTTGGGAAACTATCTAACTTCTACCAACCCAAGTACACCTTTCTGGTTGATACAAGGTACTATCCTCACTCTTTGTGTCCTATGACTTCATTGCAGTTTACTGTCAAGCACGATACACATTTACAGCTCTAAGCCCTGATGCCTGATGCCCAGTTTGCTCATTTTTGATCCTCCTGGTGTGGGATCTCTTGGTTTCTCGCTGTGTTTTTGGTTGGTGAAATTTACTACATTTTGGCCACTAGGCTTTTGCTTTTAATCTGTCCACCTCCAATGCTTGCTCTCTTATGACTTTTCTACTTCTGCACTTCAGGCTTGTTGCTTTTAAACTACAGCAGCATGACAATGGAGTAGGCAAAAAAAACATGGTTTGTAGGAGAGTGAGAAAGAGAAAGAAGAGGGGAAACATTTAGTGACCATTAACCATATGCCTACAAAAATATATAATTGATTTTATTTTATCCTTAAAATAACTTAAAGGAAGGTAATATTATTTTCCCTATTTTACAGATAAGGAAATAGGTCCCATTTTTTTTTTCTTTTCTCTTTTTTTTTTTAACTGTCTGCTCTCACTGTGCAGGGGAGGAGGAAGTTCTCAAGCAAGGGCAACATTGTCAGCATTTAAAACAATAGCACCTGAAAAAAAACAGTCAAACAGTTTTGTAGTTAAATACAATCTATACCACCTCCCGCACCCATTACCTCCCTTCTGCCACTCTCTTCTCATCCCAAACCCATCCAGCAGCCCTCGCCTTCTTAGTTTCCGCGCATAAACCACACACACTCCTTTCTCAGGGCCTTTGCACCTGCTGCCTTCCCTACCTGGAATGTCTCTACCCCCAGTGCTTGTTCCCTCCCCTCCTTTAGGTATTTGCTCAAAGAATACCTCAGTGATAACCATTAACCACTCAACTTAAAATCACACCTCTCCATCACCCCTCTCCCTACCTCTCTTCCTTCTTTATTTTTCTCCATTGCACTAATCACTATTTGATCTGTTAAATGTTTATTTGCACACTCTGGCTTCTCCACTAGAATGTAAATTCCAGGAGAGCAGGGATCTTTGCCTGATTTTTCATTCCCTGTGCCTAGAACATTTCCTGGCACATTGCAGACGGGTGTTTTCAATCACCAGGAATAGCATGCCCAGTTTCCCAAACTTATGTGAACATGATGGTTTCAGGGACTGTGTTAACACTTTGGGAAATGCTGCTTTAAGCTTTCAGGCACTTAAGCTTAAATGAAAATGGAGTTGTAAGAGCAGGTTTTGGTGAGAAGGATAGGAGGAAGACACTAGAATCTGATACGTCTGAGGCAAAGTGGGAGGGACAACAATTTCAGTCATTTATTCATTCAGCAAATATTTATTGAGTGCATCTAATGGGCTACGAACTCTTCTAGACACAGGGACCCAGTTCTCACAGAATTCACATCCTCTTCTGACCTCTCTGACTTGCTGACTGCTTTTAATCCTACAAAGTTCATAAGAAGAGTATGACAAGCCAGTGCTAAAATCTTTTTAAAACTTTCCTTTCTGATCAGAAAGATAAAGAGATGTAATTAAGCCCTGGGATGGGGATGCCACATGCAAACTTGTGAGGCAACCCAAGGTATGGATTTCCCACCTGCCCTGATTTCATCCCTTCAAGATCTGCATGATGATCAACATCCCTCTGTCCAGAAGGTATGACTGAGTGATCCCAGAAAAAAACCAACAACAGGATTACACTCTTTCATATCTTCTTTGGAGCAAGGGAGATGATCATAATACAGAAGACGGGGCTGGCTAGAATGCTAATTGGCAGGAGGTTGCTTTATAATCTCCAGCAGCCAATAAAAAAAAAAAATTCATTTTTAAAAAGGTCCTCTCTCCCTGATAAACAGAATGGGGCAACAGCATATTGTTTAGTGAGTTACTGTGGCTAAAATCTCACTCTGAAAATTACTTGTCATGGCAACCAGCAAGCATCACCCCTACAGCCACCAACCTGAAGCAGACAGATTGTTTCAATTATCTAATTTTCACAATGAATGAACCCTGCTTATAGGAAATCCATAGGTGGTTGGCAGTTGCAAATGGTAACTGTGACAAGATTGGAGCTGGTAGATCTACATCCTATCTCAAAATACAGAATAGAATTGTAATTTTCCGTAAATATTCAGAGAAGTAAAAGGAGGAAGAGAACTTCTAAAACTTATCCTTTTATCTTAGATCTGGGATACGCCTTCTCTTTCCAAAATTTCCTTCCCCAGCATTGCCTGTCTCTACTTCAGACAATGCTGCATGTAAACATGTAGACTTTTGTCTTCTAACTGCATCTTCCTTTTCCCTCTTTGGAAGTTTTATACATATGGCCAACATACCCCCCCAAGAACTCCTCAGCCTTAATGGAAACTATTTAACACAGTACATTTCATACCAAATATATGGTAAAATTGTGTGTGAAGCTCTCTGCTAAACCACAATTTCAATTACCCTACATTTGAATAATCCCCCTTCTCTGTGTCTTCTCCCAACATGTTAAGGCCAGTTGGCCAGAGCATTTATTTGGAGGCCAAAGGGATAGCGTCAATTTCTTGCCCCACCCAGATAGATGTCCTTGATTTAGATAAAATCAGGGAGGAGGTGGGCCTTGTGCTTGATATCTGGTCCTCTCACTCACCCCACAGGGGCCTGTGTACTCCTCTTTCACACTTCTCCTAAAGCCAAAACAGTGTGCTCTAGTTTTATCTCCCTTTCTCTCATCCCAGTTTCCATCCCTTATTCTTACCAACCTCTACCTATTCTGTTTGTCATTCTTTTGGGGAGGCCATTTTCAACCAGGATGACTACGAAGAAACTTAACATTCCCCCAAAGTAATGGACCCTTTATAGTGGAATTTTAGGCACCAACAGGGTTTTTGTATTATGCTATGCTCTTGTTAGAAGTTTTGTTTTTTTTTTTTTTCCTGTAACTAGCAGGGGTGAAGCCCAAAGCCAAGACTTTCCAGTACTGCCGCAGTCACACTGTGCAATCAGTATCTCCAACCAAACCTGGTTCTCAGTATGACTGCAGGCCTGAGGAAAAGCCCCACCCATTCAACATGGTACATTTTCACTTTACTCTCAATATCTTCAGAGGCTGACAACAATGAAAAATATCCATTCCCTGCACTAATAATCCCATCTTCTCCATGCAGATTTTAAAAAATAAATTTTTAATTTACTGTATTCTCTTTCTGAGTGGTGCTGACATTGATTGAGTTGGTTTGTTCTCAAAGTAATGCTTGCTGAATCCCAAAAATGAAACAGAACTTAGGCATTCAGTTATGTAGCAATTCAATATACTTATTTGGCAAAGTTCAGTTTACTAAGCAGAACTCAGAAATGATTTTCTTTTTAATAAACTAGAAAAATACACAAGGAAAAGACTTTCCAAAGTCTAGTGGCTAGTGTACACTGTATGCATTTCAATCTACAGCCACGTTTTCCCCCAAAGACCCTGTAACAGATAAGAGAAGCTATAGTCATCAGTGTTTTAAGTTCTGGCCTTAGGAGAAATTCTGCTCAGCCTCTTTTTCTCAATCTTTGTTCAAAGAACATCTATCTTCAGTTCAATAGTTTAAACTCTAATGACCAAATCAGTAAATGTTTATTTTGTAGACTGGCAAAGGGGAAGGCAGAAACAGGCTCAACCTTTTGCTGATATTTTTTTTACAGCGGTAGAAAATGTCATCAGATGAATTAGAGACAAAGAGATTTTTTCTCACAGGCACATAACAGTTATTAATGAGAGGTTGAGGATTTTTTTAATGAAAAAGTTACTGAAGTAGCATTCTTGAATGTTCTGCATCATTGTCCTTTTCCTCATTAAGAAATAAGATGATGATAACTTATTACAATAAAACCAGTATTTTTGGTGTTGTGGGTATTAATTAGACTGAGATATTCATAAAATACTTCAGGAATAAATCCAGTTGGTCTCCTCTAAAGAGTGAAAGATGTGGAGAGTCAAGGGTAGGACAACTTAAATTTTCATGAAATTTGGAATGAAGTCTCTTTATGAAATATAAAAGGATTTATCCTACATTCCAGCAATTACAGTGGTAAGAGGAATGTTAGAGGAATGCATGGTGGTACATTTATCATAATTCTATTTATACTTTTATTTCCAAAGGGCATTCACATTGGTAAGTTTACAATTGGGAGAATTCCTATTGGTTAAGTCTCACTTCTTATAAATTGCAACCACAATATTTTCAATGCATATTAATATATAAATATTTCCACTTGAACTTCATATTTATAAATTCAAGACAAGAATTTGAGTTACACTTGGATTGTCTCTCATGGTACATTATACAAAGTTACAGCTATTCTACAAAGGGGCTTACTAGGACACTATGGTTTTAAAAAATAATAAATATTTTAAAGAATTTCATTTAAACAAGTTATGGGCAAGGGCTCAGACCACCAGGATGAGACAAGAAAGGATCAGATTTAGAGCAACTGGTCTGAGGATGTGGCCTGGATTAGGGCAGGAAGCAAGAAGGACACTGACCAAGATCAGCATAGAAAGCCAGTTGGCATAAGGACCCAACAAAGATTTGCCAACCAACTGGAGGGCTGAAACCAGACATCCCATACAGTGGTTTTAAGATGAGGGTAGATAAAGTTGACAGACGGCCTGAGAAGCCGGATTTTTATCCATTCAATAAATCTTTATAGCACCTCTTATATTCAAGTACTCAGTTAGGTACTAAAGATATAGTAGTGTATAAAATAGACTTGGCTTTTGCTTAATGGAGCTTATAGACCAGTGGGAAGACAGACTTAAAAAAAAAAATGTCACACATGTAAATATACACTAACAAACAGCCTTAGTCTTAAGGACTACAAAGGGAAAATATAAGATACAATGTGAGTGTGTTTTTATTTTGGAATCAGGGAAGACTTTCCGAGGAAGTGACTTTAAGTTGAGAAGCGAAGTATTAGTAGAGGTCAGACAAAGAGAGAGAGGAAGAGAGTTAAGGCAAGAAGGTGAGAAAGCATGTGCAGAGGCTATAAAGCGGGCAGAACTTGCTGGGTTCAGGGATCTGATCAAATCCATCAAGGCTAGAGGATAGTAAAGAAGGGGGTGAGGAGAACAATGGAATGAGACCAGGGACCCTGCTGTGCTTGGTAGACTGCAGTAGGAGTTTGGGTTTTATTTCAAGTAGAATGGAAAGTCATTGAAGGGTGACAACCAGGTGAGTAATTTGTTTAAATGTGCATTCATTTAAAAAGCTTTGTGACTCTGTAAACTGGAGCAGGCAAGATTGGAAGCAGGAAGAGCAGTTAGGAGGTTTTTACTTGGTTGGATGAGAGTGGCCCACTGGGATAGAGAGAAACTAGTGGAATATAAGGCCCAGTTTTCACAGCCCTCTGCTGTGGCTAAGAGGTGAAACTCACCCAACACTCACTTTCAGTCCCATCTTGGGTAACTATCTCAATTTGTCTTACCCACGTTGATCCAATGGGCCCATCAAAGTCACAGCAAAGGACTCAAGACACCTCTGGCAATTACCTAGATCAGGTAATCCTCAGAAAGGTTTTCATAACCAAGATTCACTTGAAAACACTATTTTCCTAAGTTAAGACTGCTTATGGCAAGCAAAGCAAAACCACTTCATCCTGCTAACTGGGCATTCACTTGGCAATAGACATCTGAAATACTAGAGCCAAACACACTAGAACTGGCCTAACCATAGGAAAGGCAATGTTGCTCAACTGAAAATCTGCAAGAAACTCGTTTATTATTAATGTCACCATGGGCACTGAAGGCTTTGATACAGATGCCAGAGACCTGCCTGTGTTCAGCCAGGCAAGACAATCTCACAGTCTCTTTTTCCTGCCTAAGAGCATTTAATTCACTGGGAAGAAAGCTTTTCAGCAGTTTGACCTCCAGACCATCAGCACAATAGTAGAAGTTTTAAGTGCAAAAACCAAATCATTTCAAAGAGGATGTGGGATTTGCTTTCAGCACAATTTGGAAAACCACAAGGTTTAGTAAAAACAGGGCCTAAAAAAGAGATGAGAGCTTCTGATCACTCCTGCTGGTCACACTACATGTCATTTAAATTCGAAACCCATGGTAGTTGTCCAGCAAATGTTCCCCAATTTTTACCTTGTCTTACTCCTTGTTACCTCAATAGGCCCAAAATGTTTAGGACCTTGATGGTTCTGGTTTGCTAATGCAGCCTATGCAAAACAGCAGAAATGGATTGGCTTTTATAAAGGGGGTTTATTAGGTTACAAATTTACAGTTCTAAGGCCATAAAAGTGTCCAAATTAAGGCATCAACAAGAGGATACTTTCACAGAAGAAAATTCCACCCAGTTAGGACTTGCATTCCAGAGGGGGCAGAACCTGAAAAGGAGAAGCTAAGACCAAGGGAATAGCTATGATTTCTCGAATACCTACTCTCTGCTAGGCCCTGAGTCACCTGTGTGAATGCATTTGAGGAGCAGCAACACAAGCAGGCAGAAGGGGGATCTGCCAAATGGTAAGGAACCTCAGGTTCTAATTCTGCCTCTGTGAAGAACTGACATGTGATTTCAAGCAAGTCATGGACTCTTTCTGTGCTTTACTTATCCCATCTATTAAATAGGAATAATAATGGGGTCAAATACAATAATAAAGGGCAAAAAACAAATGTAACACAAATGTAAGAGGCTTTTAATTGTTTTGTTTTATTTTGCTTTGGGGATCCTTTGAATTTTAGACCCCTAATGATCTTACCAACTATAATTATCTATGCAGATAAAGAAAAATTTAGTCCAAGGAGGCTCAAAGTCTTGTCTAATACCTGGAACTGGAAAATGTGTCATTTGCCTTTGCTTTCTTTTCCCTTCAAAGTCAGGAGTCCTCTAACTGGATGATGAGGCCCATGACAAGGTGACTGTGTGACCATGGAAAGGGGAAGGAAGTGGTAGGAAAACTCTGAAAAATTTAGTGCCACAAATTCAGAAACAGGAATACCCATAAGAGGTGCCTTCCATGTTCCCCAAAACAGACTGTGTCTTCCCCAGAGTACCTCTTTGTTGCTCAGATGTGGCCCTCTCTTTCTAGCTAAGCCAACTCGGCAAGTGAACTCACTGCCCTCCCCCCTACATGGGACCTGACTCCCAGAGGTGTAAATCTCCTGGCAACACAGGATATGACTCCCGGGGATGAACCTGGACAAGGTATCATAGGATTGAGAACATCTTCTTGACCAAAAGGTGGATGAGAAACGAAATGAAATCAAGTTTCAGTGGCTAAGAGATTTCAAATGGAGCCGAGAGGTCACTCTGGTGGGCGTTCTTATGCACTATACAGATATCCCTTTTTAGGTTTAGTATTAGAATAGCTAGAAATAAATACCTGAAACCATCAAACTCCAACCCAGTAGACTTGACTCTTGAAGATGATTGTATAACTATGTAGCTTACAAGGGGTGACAGTGTGATTCTGAAAACCTTGTGGATCGCACTCTCTTTATCCAGTGTATGGATGGATGGGTAGAAAAATGGGAACAAAAACTAAATGAACAATAGGGTGGGATGGGGGGGATGATTTGGGTGTTCTTTTTTACTTTTATTGTTTATTCTTATTTTTATTCTTTCTGGTGTAAGGAAAATGTTCAAAAATAGATTGGGGTGATGAACACACAACTATATGATGGTACTATGAACAGGTGATTGTACACTATGGATGACTGTATGGTATGTGAACATATCTCAATAAAACTGAATTTAAAAAAAAAGAAGATAAGATATAAAAGGAAGTTCTACTAGTTTCTAAAAATGGTAGAAAAATTAATATATGAAGCAGAAACAAAATGAAATGCATCCTATCAATTTACTGCATCACTCTTACTAGTATGTTTACAGTAGTTTTCAAAAATGTTTGCAACTATCTGGTATCTAAGTTTATCTTCTATATAGTATATGTTTATCTTAAATTCTTAAATTTCTAAGCATCTTAGTTACTAAACTTTTCTGAAAGAGACAGCTTGAAATTAAAGTTCAGGTCATGACTCTCATCTCCTCAACTGATACTCTCTTGCCATACATGCCATGTAATGTGGTTTAAATCTTTGCTTTTTACTTTAATTATTTTAACTATTGTTAAATACATGGATTGACCTTTTTTCAATTAAAAACAAGTGGAAAATTAGATTGGGGTGAAGAATGCATAACTATATGATGGTACATCATATAGTTGATTGTACACCATAAATGACTGAATGGTATGTGAATATATCTCAAAAAAACTGAATTAAAAAAAAAAAAAAAAAACAGACTCTGATGAACAGAAAATGAAACATACATGACCTTAACAAAAAATCTGTGTATTTAAGAAAACAAAACCAAAGATACAATATCTGAGATATATGATCTAGGGCACAGGGAATCAGAAAGTATTAGCGATATAAAAAGGCACAGTGGATCAATAAGTGCAAAGAAATGCTGATGTTAAAATACACAATCAAAATAGAGGTCTAAGTATTATTCTGTATTTACTCTCTATTATGTAACTTAATATAATGTTTAAAAATTAACATCTCTAAGAGAAGCATTTTTTTAAATGTAAAGAATTATGCAAAAAAACTACACTTATTTTCAGTAGTATTTAGTTTATTCTTAATTTTTATTTTTAATGAATAATTTTTTAATGAATAAAGTTATTCATTAATTTTATTGAATACTTCTTATTCCATCAAGATCACCCACCTGAAAATTAAATGGGTTAAAAATTTAACAACCAAATAATACAGAAAAGCCTAGGTTATAAAACAAGTCTCCTGTTTAATCTCACCCCACTTCTCCTTCCTTATGCCTGAGGCAACCATTTTTAGCTTTCTTGGATGTTTCTTTTGTTAGTGATTGTCAGTGACTTTCATACCACTAAATCATAGGCTTAAACCAATATTTCTTGATTTATAAATTAACTGATGATTTATAAAACTGGCTATATTTTGCTGTCATTAGGTGAACAATTAGATATTGTGTTAAACAAAATGAAACAGGTTTCCTATCTATAGGATTTCCATGGCCATGAACTTACATAAACCAAAGTATTAAAAAATATCTAATAAGCACTGTTCTCTCTGAGTCATAGGTAATGGGTAATCTTAATTTTATTTTGCTTTGTGCCTTATTGTTTTTACAAGTTACTTACGTAGAATTTTTTTACTCCTAAAATTAGGAAAACATGTTGATAAAACAAAAGGGAGACATCTGGTTCAAAAGAGTGAAATAAAGACATGTACACCACCAAGGAAAAACAACCAAAAGGAGAGAAAGCAAGAGAGAGAGAAATTCCATCATCACTACAGCTAGAAAATATCCAGAACCCCCAAACATATTGCATTTATACCAGATTTAGGAAAGATATAGATGCACCTTTATATTCTCATATGACAGGGAAATTTCAATACTATATAGCAAGGCCTTGAAGACCTGAAACCACAATTCCCTTATTTAGGACAGCAAGTGCAGAGGTTTGAGAGAGCTATTGAACCAACACTGGATTCTTATATTTCTGAGTGTCAGGGCCAGGAGACAAGTGGGGAGCTCAGCAGACAGGATGAACAATGTGTTCTCCTAGGAACCACTTTTTAGTGTAGACTGGAAGTTTCTCTGTTTTGCAGCACAATGTCTCTTACAATCAGCTGAAGATAAAACACAAAGAAGAGAGGAGGTGGAGAGAAGAGATTGAGAGAAATTTATGATGTAAAGGGCTGAACAGTTTGGTACAGAGATTTCCTACTTCCTCAGGTGCATGGAGAACTCTGAGAGCACAGGACAATATACCTTTGGGGCAGAATAAAGTACAGAGTTCATGAGAAGGTATTTGGGGAAAATAAACCTGAATTTAACCCACTTCTTTTCTGTTTCACTTCCCCAGCCCTTTGCCATATATATTCTAGACAACAGCTACTCCCAAAATATGCCTGTATTATAATTAATTAAAATCCAGTATAGAGAAAAAAAGTAAAAAGAAGGAAAGTAATATAACAAACTAAAAGTAGATAAAGACTTCTCTTTAGGACAATGCTGGGAAGAAAGAGAACACATACAAAACCACTTTATGATATCAAATAAATTACAAAGTATGAGCCTTTGGAAATCTGTTTGTAAATAGAAGTTACAGAGAATTTAAAAATTAAAAAAAAAGGAGTACAAGATACAAGACAGAAGTGGCAGGTCTCAGGAAAGAAAGCTAGCAGGTCTTAAGAAATGGACAATATAATAAAACCATCAAAGAAATTAAAAACACGTTTAACAGTATGATACAGATGATTACATAAAGAAATATTTATAGATACGTATGTACACACAGGTTAGTATACACACATATTTCTTCACTCTGTCAGCTGAGAGGGCCTAAAAAAACACAACGCCCCAGTAGCAATGAGCACACCTAGTACTGGGTTCTTGGTATCTAACCTTCATTCTCCAGTAAAAGGAACCAAGACTCCTTGGAAAAAAGGGCAGATTCTAAGACTGGGGCAGGAAATACACAAGATCAGCCAGGACCATCTTATAGCACCAAAAAGGAAGAAAATACTAAAACATGCGCACAAGCACACCCACACACACACCATTAACGGGCTATGTCAAGGGCACAGAGACCAACTGAAAAGCTGAAAGATCTTCCAATGGTCAAAGCTGGAACAATTTGAACAAAATAAAGTAGCATCAGATTAATTCAATTATAATCTAAAGTGTAATATAAATATCCATCAATTTATACTATGTAAATAAGTGATTGAATAAACTAACAAATGGGAGAAACAGACAAATCTTCCATGCAGTCAAATTCCAAATAATTCATGTAGATGTGTTGCTCTCCAGGAGGTGGAGCATAACTCCCCATTCCTTAAGGGTGAATGTCCATAGTGATGTCCTTTCAAAGGGTACTGTATGAAAAGGGAGCAAAAAGAGAACATTTACAGTGGAGAAACCTGACAAAGACTATCTCAACCAGATGATCAAAGTTAATTTCGACAATCATGTTGACAGTATGTACCCTTGATATAATCTGATGAAAATTGCATTTCACCTCTGTGATCATCCTGCTGAAAATCCATAACCCAAGTCTAATCATGGGATAACAAACAAATTCCATAAGAGGGTCAAACTACACTACCCCTGACCAGTACTCCTCAAAGCTGTCAAGGTCATCAAAAACAAGAAAAGTCTGAGAAACTGTCACAGCCAAAGAAGCCTAAAGAGATATGACAACTAAACATAACATGGTATCCTAGATGGGATCAAGGAACAGAAAAAGTACATCAGGTAAAAACTAAGGAAATCTGAATAAACTATGGGATCTAGTTAATAAGAAAAAAATTCAATATTGGTTCATTAATTCTAACAAATGTACAATATCTAAATAAGATGCTAAAAATAGGGGAAACTGTGAGGGGGGGAAGGGTGGTATATGAGAACTCTTCAATTTTTCTGTAAATTGAAAACTTCTAAATGGAAGGAAGGAAGGGAGGAAGGGAGGGAGGAAGGAACCAAATCCAGCCAGATCCATTGCAGGAGGCAGAGCTGTCCAGCAGAGTCCACCCTAAATCAGGTGACTCATAGACCTAAAAGAGAAATTCTGGAAATTCCTGGAATTCCTGAAATAGAAGATATGCAACTTCACCTTTGCTACATATTGCCAAATTGCTTCCCAAAATGGTTCTACTGTTTAAACTTCCACCAAATGCATAAGAGTTCTTATTTACTCCCATCTTTGTTAACACTTGCTACACAAACATTTTAAGTTTGGTAATTTAATAGGTGAGATATTTTGCTTCTTTAATATTTGAATTTGCATGTCACTGATTCCTAGTAAAGATAGGCATCTTTTTATCCACAAGTACTTCAGCATTCATCTCTAACTTTTGGAAAACATGACTCCAAACTATTATGAAATTAACAATGTAATATATTAACATTTAGTCCAAGTTCAAAGTTCCGTGACTATTTAAAAATATCTTCTACAACTGATTTGTTGAAATCAGGATCCAAACAAGGTTCACGTATCGCATTTGGATAATGTGTATCCTAAGCCTTCCTTAGTATATAACATTATTACCACTTTTTTTTGTACTGTTTATCTTTTAAAGAAACTGAATGATTTGTCATGTAGAATTTTCTGCATTAGGTTGATTATATCTTTGTAGTGTCTGTTAACATAACTCTTCATCCCCCATATTTTCTGTAAACTTGCAGTTAGATCTAGAGGCCTGATTAGATATAGGTTCTTCCTTTAGACAATACCACTTCATAGGTATTGCTGTATACTTCTTATTGCTTTACATGAAAAGAAAAACAATGGACTGGCTCACCTCTTGATGGAAAGATTACTTAGCAAAGTCAGGTCATGTCATCCTGATCCATCTATTATAAAGTTTCACATCAAATTCTTTCCTAATATTTTTAGTAACTATTGATTATCATTGTCTTGATCCATTAAGGGTTGAAAAATGTGGTTTACTATTTCTATCACTCCTTCTCATTTAGTAGCTATGAATCTTAAAAATAGTAAAACAGAAAACTTTCCTCACGAATTATTTGGCTACTCTAAAATACAGTTCATATAAGAAAGATGACATACCTCTCCTATTTGAAATACAAGCTGTCTAAATTCAGGAGACATTGATTGCAGCTATTTTTTCTGCCAGTGGATGAGGGGAGCTTATTCAGGAAATATAGCATGCACTACCTTTTCCAATGCAATTATTTGAGCACTGAATGCCTTGTGCCAACCTCCCTGTATTCACTGTCTGAGTCATCTGATAGAGAGAGTTTGCCAGAGCTTCATTTGAAAGATGCCTAGACCCTATCTCTACTTAACAGTTTGGGTAGAGAGCAGAGTAGCAGGAAAAGGACAGTGATGTTGCTTTCTCCTTTGGTATTATTGATCAGTTTTGTCCTCCAAGCAGCTTTATATAGTGGGGCGCTGGAGGCAACATGTGGGCTGCACCTGGCACATTTTCATTTGGAATGATTTTTCCTCTGTAGCTCTTGGCATGTATGTTAGAAGCTATAAAATAATCAAGCCAAAGCTCATGATAGCACATTCTTCCTCCACTAAGAAATTTGCTTCTGCACAATATTAAGACCAGCTCCACTAAAGTGATCTCTATGAGTCTGGAAAAACACAGATTTCCCTTCCTCACCATTAAGAGGGAATATACTACTACTATTACAAGTGCTTTAAAATACACAATTTAATTTTGACTCCACAAAAATCCTGCAAAGTTGTTTATAAAAGAATAAAATGTAACGGAGAGAAATTTAGAAATGTGTCTCGGATAGAGTGAATTAATAACCCCAACAAACACACGTTCTTAATCCTAATCTGTGTTCATGGAGGTGTGAACCCATTGTAAAGGGGGCATTTTGAAGATGTTATTTTAGTTAAGGTGTGGCCAACTGAATCAGGGAGAGTCTTAATCCAGATTACTGGAGGCCTTATTAAGAGAACCTGAAAGTCACAGAAGTGAGAAAGGAGAGGACATCACTGTGTGTGATGGGAGACAGAGATATAAGTAAAGTAACATCAAGGATTGTCAGTAGCCAGCAACAGAATGCTACAGACTCCAGGAGAAAGCAAGCCTTGATTTTGGACTTCTTTGAGCCTCAAAACTGCAAGCCAATGAATTCCCATGGTTTAAGCCCACCCATTGTGAGGTATAAGGTAGCCTGGCAAACAGAGACAGTGGCCAATATCATTCAGAGCATTAAGAGGTATCAATGATATTATAACCTGGATCTGTATTGCTCCAGGGTCACACCACCAGGAATATTTGTTGAACATCTCTGATGGCCAGGGCACTGTCCTAGGCGTTAGGGAAACAGAATAATCTGGTGGTTCCTGTCCTCTACAACTTTGCCACTTGCTACTCAAAGTATGGTCTGAGGACCAGCAGCATGGACATCACCTGGGAGTTTCTTGGCTATGAAGAATCTTAGGTTCTCGCTCAGACCTACTAAATCAGACTCTGCATTTTTACAAGATACCCAGGCATTTTATATGTACACATGAAATATTAGAATCTTAATCTAATTGTGGAAATAGTACACACATTTAAAAAGAAAAGCAACAATACAGAGTAACTAGAGATGAGTAGACCAGTGAGTGTCCCACAATGGCAACACTATATGACACAGAAGAGCTAGAAATCACAAACTACTCAACCAGGAAGGACTACTTTGAGAAAGCAGAGCTCAAGTTGAATCATGAAAACACTTTTTTACTGGAAACACAGGGAGACTGTTCGAGTAGAAAGGCTGTGACAATGAAGGCATGAAGGCAAAGATATTTATAGAATATGTCAGAAGCAGAGTTGACTCTGCCCAAAATGACCACTCATTAGATGTTCTAGACAAGGACAGAGCCTGTGATTTCACCTCTGTTCTCCTAGACCCTACCAGAGTGTAGCATTTTGTTGATTTTCAATAAATATATGTTGAGTGAAAGGCACTTTTCACAAGTTACACTGCCCCCTGAATTCTTGTTTATGTGCATAACCTTCCTAATTTGATTGTGGATACTTTCTAAAAGTATGTCGGGAATGGTGTTACCTTGAAGAGGTAGGTTCAGCCATTGCCTTCCAAAACCTTGGTCAGTGTGTCTATATAACACAGTGATAGACTTTGAAAGAATGTATATATGTAATTAATTTCTTTATGTGTGGCGCAGAGATCAGGAAACTACATAAACATCTTATTTCACAGATGGATTTTATATTACAGCCAGTATTTAGGAATATTTATTTAGAATAGAGTCATAAAATGGAATCACTTGATGAAATATATATAAACATTTTAAAGCTTTGAATCATACTGCCAAAACAGTTCCCTTCAGTACATTCTAGTCTGGAAAAGCTACTTAGGAAGAAGGTACAGATTATTGGATTAACTGTTTGATGAATAAAAATAGTTGTTGCTGTATTGAGTTATCATCTTCCAAGAAATGTAATGGCCATTCTACAGCTTTTAAGAGAAAGATGATTTTTCCCATTTTACAATGAAGGAAACTAAGGTCGAGAGGTACTTAATAACTTTCACAGTCACACAGTTAATAAGTAAATGTTAGAGTCAGAATTTGAAACCAGTTCTCTAAGTCTCCAAGGCCTGTACTCTTTACACTATAGCCAATTTCCTGTTCTGATTATCTATTGCTGCATAACAAATTATCCCGAAATTCAACATTTTATTATAGTTCACAATTTTGGGAATCAGAAATTTAGACAGGGCTTCGCTGGGCAATTCCGATCTACATGGCATTAGCAAGGGCACATTATACGGAACTGAAGTAGCCACTTCCACTTCACTCACATGACTGAAAGTTAGTGCTGGCTGTTGGCTGGAAGCTCTGCTGGAACCATCAGTCGAGGGGCTTAGTTCTCTTCTACATGGACCGCTTCACTGGGATAACTGATCTTTATCACAGCATGACAGCTGGGTTCCAAGAGTAAATACAGGAAGTAGAAGCTTCCAGACTCTTAAGGCCAAGGCCTTAAAACTGACACAGAATCACTCCTACCATATTCAATCGGTCAGAATAATCACAGGGCTGCCCATACTTAAGGGGAAGAGACATAGATACTGACTCCCATATGGGTCGTCAATGGGAGGCGTGTCAAACAATTAGCAGCCACTTCTAATTTATCACACTTTCTAAAATGGAATGCCTAAAATACGTACATCCAAGTTACATGTTATATGTAACTATACTCCGTTTGGTTCACAGTCCCTAATACCTCACAGAATACAGCTGTTTTCCATTATAAGAACTTCCACACTATTCTATTTTCTGTAACCATGTGCATGAATTATTTTGAGAAAAATAAAAACATTTTCTTAAGATTTTACTATAGAGTTTCTGCTTATTTCATAAACTAAAAATGGTCAAAGAGAGAATGCTGAATGATGGAAAGGATGCTGTGAGATTTACTTCTCTCTCCTTTGTTATAATTTATCTGGCTTGTTAAAACTCATCAGCAAGAAGCTGCAGTTTGAGGAGGAACAACTCTCCAGACTCAATACATGGTTTACAAGATGAAAGCTATTGGGTAAATACTGCTGCTTCTTCAATAAAGCACTGCAAAGTAGCATGCTTTAGTAGATAACTTCCAAAGAGAGCCCCAGTGTTCCCAATTACAAGATAAGACTGGCCTGGATCCATCCATGTCTTGAATCTAGTTGGCATTCAAGTGAAGTTTCCATTTTGCAAATCCACGCAGACCTTATTCTAAACCAACACAGGTATATCTGGCTCACCAGCAAATATAAGCACTGCTGAAGAATTTCTACGCTATTAAAAATTCACCTTCCTCCCATTATCTGTCAAGGTCCCACACTCACATCTGGCTGAGTACACTGATTTCAGGAGTTAACCAAAACACCACATAATCTGTTTCCACATTGAAACAAATATGGAAATCGAATGTAATTCCCACATATCCACCTAATTTAACACCCACTCTCTTCACATTCCTGATCTAAATAGGGATATGCTCCTGCAGGTATCTCTCTAGAGGACTGCACAGGAAAATCTAGGTTTTTCCTTCTGCTCACTGCCCAGCAAAGTTTCAGCCCTGACAGTGGTGCCAACTCAGCGGAAGAGGCACAGAGTGAATGGATGAGCAGAAATTTGGCCTTCATTAATGCTGCAATAGAAATTTCATTTATTTGTGAATCTATCTCCATATGAATGGCAAACACATATAGAATGAGTGTATAAAAGAACATGCCTGACCTCTAGATTCAAATTCATATTTTAAGGCTTATCTGCTAACCCAAAATTCTCACAGTAAATGGAGTGAGTGTTCTGAATAATGTTTGCCCATTTGTAAAGCTATTCATAGATGGACTGTTAGACCCTGCTAGGCCATGTAAAATGATGTGGAGCGAGCTACAAGTTTTGTGTTGACAGGAAGTCGCCAGAAGCTATAAATGTAGCTTTAGATTAGGATAGATGGTACGAAAGATACCTTGTGAGTGGACAAGCCCGAGATGAACCTCAATTGCCCAGATTTGGAAACATCCTATTTATTTCAGATTCTAACCACTTCTCAGCTTGCCTACACCCACTCCACCCTGGGACACTAAATAAGTTGTTAAAAAAAAAATCTGCTAATCCCTTCCACCCTATGTCCAGTATGCCAAAGCTTGGGCAAAGGGCTGGTCATGATATTATTGAAGTTTATGCTGTAAAATATCTTTCCAACAAATGATGCTCTTTTGAGATATCTCATACTTTCTGAGGGATGGCTTCTGTGAAGAGCAGTAACTGTTTTATAGTGTAATTCAGAGAAGAATAAAGAACTAATTCAGACTTTTTTTAGTTTAGCAAGAAAATTAAAGCACTGGAATTCATTACTTAACAAGATTTAATGTAACAGTATACCTAATGTACATATAGAGAGGTTCTCTACTACCACTGAATGCTCATGAAATAATAATATATCACTTTATAATATATAATAACATTTTCTTATGAGGTAACTATCAACAATTAAAGGAAAATGAAAACAAAAATACCTAAATATTTGTGATTGGAAATACTTGATTAAAAAGTAGGGTGGTATAATGAAGTGAACACAACTCACATACCATTTGACCCAACATTTCTACTTTTTGAAATATACGTTTTCTAAGTTCAGGTTTTCTAGAAAACAACCCCTGAGGCAAATTTTACATAGAGTGTTTAAATGTTTACTCAAGGAAGCTAGAGTAGGAGGAAAAAAGGAATGAGAGAAGGAGGAAAAGCGAATACTAAGTTGCGTATTGCAAATCTAGCCACAATTTTACCATAAAGCACACTCGGTTGCTGTCACAAAGAATGTCCCCTGAGACAGTATATGGAAACACTAAATCTGGCAATAGTCCATCAGATGGAGAAAGGGACAATAATTTATCCACCAGCTCCCTCACATCCCTTGTTTGGCATTGATCACAGCTTCCCTTTACGACCTTTAAGAATGCAGTTAGAACTAGGCTATCTTGTGGGGAAGTCATCCAGTAGCATCCAGCAGAAAACCATGGCCAAGCAAATCTGACAAGGTGCATAGAATAGATCAAGAACAATCTGAAATACTTGCATGAGCACTTATAGGATATCTATTGCAGCATTATTTTTTTTTTTTCCATGATATGAAAATCTTTATTTACCTGAGAAGTTTTTTTTACATTATGTAGGTATTTAGAACTAAACACAATTTTGTAAACCAAATGAATTCTAAGTATTTTAAATGCAGCCACCAAACTGAATGATTTAATTGGGTGGTGATACCATTAAATAACATGGACTCTCTTGCTGTAATAGATCAATGAATAGTTTATTGATTCTGTATTTTATTTACAGCCAGCTAATGAAATTTAAAAATGAAATTTTTACTCTATTTTTTAAACGTTTTTGGTGGGATTTCTTTCTTGTTTTTCCAAAATTCTCTCTCTAGTTTTTTTTTTTTTTGTTTGTTTTTTTTTTTTTTATCATCATTTTATTGAGATATATTCACATACCACGCAGTCATACAAACCAAATTGTACTTTCGATTGTTTACACTACCATTACATAGTTGTACATTCATCACCTAAATCAATCCCTGACACCTTCATTAGCACACACACAAAAATAACAAGAATAATAATTAGAGTGAAAAAGAGCAATTGAAGTAAAAAAGAACACTAGGTACCTTTGTCTGTTTGTTTGCTTCCCCTACTTTTCTACACATCCATCCATAAACTAGACAAAGTGGAGTTTGGTCTTTATGGCATTCCCAATCCCACTGTCACCCCTCATAAGCTACATTTTTATACAACTGTCTTCGAGATTCATGGGTTCTGGGTTGTAGTTTAATAGTTTCAGGTATCCACCACCAGCTACCCCAATTCTTTAGAACCTAAAAAAGGTTGTCTAAAGTGTGCGTAAGAGTGCCCACCAGAGTGATCTCTCGGCTCCTTTTGGAATCTCTCTGCCACTGAAGCTTATTTCATTTCCTTTCACATCCCCCTTTTGGTCAAGAAGATGTTCTCCATCCCACGATGCCGGGTCTACATTCCTCCCCGGGAGTCATATTCCACGTTGCCAGGGAGATTCACTTACCTGGGTGTCTGATCCCACGTAGGGGGGAGGGCAGTGATTTCACCTTTCAAGTTGGCTTAGCCAGAGAGAGAGGGCCACATCTGAGCAACAAAGAGGCATTCGGGAGGAGACTCTTAGGCACAAATACAGGGAGGCCTAGCCTCTCCTTTGCAGAAACCGTCTTCCCAAGGGTAAAACTTATGGTAGAGGGCTCAACCCATCAAACCACCAGTCCCCTATGTCTGTGGTCATGTTAGCAACCATGGAGGTGGGGTAGGCGAATACCCCTGCATTCTCCACAGGCTCCTCAAGGGGGCACTACATCTTTTTTTTTTTTTTTTTTCCTTGTTTGTCTTTTTTCTTTTTTTTAACTTTCCCTTCTTTTTTCAAATCAACTGTATGAAAAAAAAAGTTAAAAAGAAAACAAACATACAATAAAAGAACATTTCAAAGAGACCATAGCAAGGGAGTAAGAAAAAGACAACTAACCTAAGATAACTGCTTAACTTCCAACATGTTCCTACTTTACCCCAAGAAAGTTACATAATATAGCAACATTTCAGTGAACTTGTTCCTACTACATCCATCAGAAATTAACAGACCATAGTCATTTCTGGGCATCCCCAGAACGTTAAATAGCTTATCTGTTCTTCTTGGATTATTGTTCCCCCTTCCTTAATTGCTCTCTACTGCTAGTTCCCCTACATTCTACATTATAAACCATTTGTTTTACATTTTTCAAAGTTCACATTAGTGGTAGCATATAATATTTCTCTTTTTGTGCCTGGCTTATTTCGCTCAGCATTATGTCTTCAAGGTTCATCCATGTTGTCATATGTTTCACCAGATTGTTCCTTCTTACTGCCGCGTAGTATTCCATCGTGTGTATATACCACATTTTATTTATCCACTCATCTGTTGAAGGACATTTGGGTTGTTTCCATCTCTTGGCAATTGTGAATAATGCTGCTATGAACATTGGCGTGCAGATATCTGTTCGTGTCACTGCTTTCCGATCTTCCGGGTATATACCGAGAAGTGCAATCGCTGGATCGAATGGTAGCTCTATATCTAGTTTTCTAAGGAACTGCCAGACTGACTTCCAGAGTGGCTGAACCATTATACAGTCCCACCAACAATGAATAAGAGTTCCAATTTCTCCACATCCCCTCCAGCATTTGTAGTTTCCTGTTTGTTTAATGGCAGCCATTCTAACCGGTGTTAGATGGTATCTCATTGTGGTCTTAATTTGCATCTCTCTAATAGCTAGTGAAGCTGAACATTTTTTCATGTGTTTCTTGGCCATTTGTATTTCCTCTTCAGAGAACTGTCTTTTCATATCTTTTGCCCATTTTATAATTGGGCTGTCTGTACTAATGTCATTGAGTTGTAGGATTTCTTTGTATATGCAAGATATCAGTCTTTTGTCAGATACATGGTTTCCAAAAATTTTTTCCCATTGAGTTGGCTGCCTCTTTACCTTTTTGAGAAATTCCTTTGAGGTGCAGAAACTTCTAAGCTTGAGGAGTTCCCATTTATCTATTTTCTCTTTTGTTGCTTGTGCTTTGGGTGTAAAGTCTAGGAAGTGGCCTCCTAATACAAGGTCTTGAAGATGTTTTCCTACATTATCTTCTAGGAGTTTTATGGTACTTTCTTTTATATTGAGATCTTTGGTCCATTTTGAGTTAATTTTTGTGTAGGGGGTGAGGTAGGGGTCCTCTTTCATTCTTTTGGATATGGATATCCAACTCTCCCAGCCCCATTTGTTGAAAAGACCATTATGGCTCAGTTCGGTGACTTTGGGGGCCTTATCAAAGATCAGTCGGCCATAGATCTGAGGGTCTATCTCTGAATTCTCAATTCGATTCCATTGATCTATATGTCTATCTTTGTGCCAGTACCATGCTGTCTTGGCAACTGTGGCTTTATAATAAGCTTCAAAGTCAGGGAGTGTAAGTCCTCCCACTTCGTTTTTCTTTTTTAGAGTGTCTTTAGCAATTCGAGGCATCTTCCCTTTCCAAATAAATTTGATAACTAGCTTTTCCAAGTCTGCAAAGTAGGTTGTTGGAATTTTGATTGGGATTGCATTGAATCTGTAGATGAGTTTGGGTAGAATTGACATCTTAATGACATTTAGCCTTCCTATCCATGAACATGGAATATTTTTCCATCTTTTAAGGTCCCCTTCTATTTCTTTTAGTAGAGTTATGTAGTTTTCTTTGTATAGGTCTTTTACATCTTTGGTTAAGTTGATTCCTAGGTACTTGATTTTTTTAGTTGCTATTGAAAATGGTATCTTTTTCTTGAGTGTCTCTTCAGTTTGTTCATTTCTAGCATATAGAAACATTACTGACTTATGTGCATTAATCTTGTATCCCGCTACTTTGCTAAATTTGTTTATTAGCTCTAGTAGGTGTATCGTTGATTTCTCAGGGTTTTCTAGATATAAGATCATATCATCTGCAAACAATGACAGTTTTACTTCTTCTTTTCCAATTTGGATGCCTTTTATTTCTTTGTCTTGCCGGATTGCCCTGGCTAGCACTTCCAGCACAATGTTGAATAACAGTGGTGACAGCGGGCATCCTTGTCTTGTTCCTGATCTTAGAGGGAAGGCTTTCAGTCTCTCACCATTGAGTACTATGCTGGCTGTGGGTTTTTCATATATGCTCTTTATCATGTTGAGGAAGTTTCCTTCAATTCCTACCTTTTGAAGTGTTTTTATCAAAAAGGGATGTTGGATTTTGTCAAATGCTTTTTCAGCATCTATTGAGATGATCAATTGATTTTTCCCTTTCGAGTTTTTAATGTGTTGTAATACATTGATTGTTTTTCTGATGTTGAACCATCCTTGCATGCCTGGAATGAACCCCACTTGGTCATGGTGTATGATTTTTTTAATGTGTCTTTGGATTCGATTTGCAAGTATTTTGTTGAGGATTTTTGCATCTATATTCATTAGGGAGATTGGCCGGTAGTTTTCCTTTTTTGTAGCATCTTTGCCTGGTTTTGGTATTAGATTGATGTTAGCTTCATAAAATTAGTTAGGTAGTGTTCCATTTTTTTCAATGTTTTGAAAGAGTTTGAGTAAGATTGGTGTCAGTTCTTTCTGGAAAGTTTGGTAGAATTCCCCTGTGAAGCCATCTGGCCCTGGGCATTTATTTGTGGGAAGATTTTTGATGACTGATTGGATCTCTTTGCTTGTGATGGGTTGGTTGAGGTCTTCTATTTCTTCTCTGGTCAGTCTAGGTTGTTCATATGTTTCCAGGAAATTGTCCATTTCTTCTACATTATCCAGTTTGTTGCCATACAGTTGTTCATAATATCCTCTTATAATTTTTTTAATTTCTTCAGGATCTGCAGTTATGTCACCTTTTTCATTCATTATTTTGTTTATATGGGTCTTCTCTCTTTTTGATTTTGTCAGTCTAGCTAGGGGCTTGTCAATCTTGTTGATCTTCTCAAAGAACCAACTTTTGGTGATATTTATCCTTTCTATTGTTTTTTTGTTCTCTATGTCATTTATTTCTGCTTTAATCCTTGTTATTTCTTTTCTTGTACTTTGTTTAGGATTGGTTTGCTGTTCATTTTCTAGCTTCTTCAGTTGATCCATTAGTTCTTTGATTTTGGCTCTTTCTTCCTTTTTAATATATGCGTTTAGTGCTATAAATTTCCCCCTTAGCACTGCTTTTGCTGCATCCCATAGGTTTTGGTATGTTGTGTTCTCATTTTCATTCGTCTCTATATATTTAGCAATTTCTCTTGCTATTTCTTCTTTAACCCACTGATTGTTTAGGAGTGTGTTGTTTAACCTCCAGGTATTTGTGAATTTTCTAAGTCTCTGATGGTTATTGACTTCTAATTGTATTCCATTGTGGTCAGAGAATGTGCTTTGAATAATTTCAATCTTTTTAAATTTATTGAGGCTTGTTTTATGTCCCAGCATATGATCTATTCTGGAGAAAGTTCCGTGAGCACTAGAAAAGTATGTGTATCCTGGTGATTTGGGATGTAATGTCCTGTAGATGTCTGTTAAATCTAATTCATTTATCAGATTGTTTAGGTTTTCAATTTCCTTATTGGTCTTCTGTCTGGTTGATCTATCTATAGGAGAGAGTGATGTGTTGAAGTCTCCCACAATTATTGTGGAAACATCAATTGCTTCCTTTAGTTTTGCCAATGTTTCTCTCATGTATTTTGTGGCACCTTGATTGGGTGCATAGACATTTACGATTGTTATTTCTTCTTGCTGAATTGCCCCTTTTATTAGTATGTAGTGGCCTTCTTTGTCTCTCAAAACATCCCTGCATTTGAAGTCTATTTTATCTGAGATTAATATTGCTACACCTGCTTTCTTTTGGCTGTAGCTTGCATGAAATATTTTTTTCCATCCTTTCACTTTCAGTTTCTTTGTGTCCCTGTGTCTAAGATGAGTCTCTTGTATGCAACATATTGATGGTTCATTTTTTTGATCCATTCTGCGAATCTATATCTTTTAATTGGGGAGTTTAATCCATTTACATTCAACGTTAAAACCGTGAAGGCATTTCTTGAATCGGCCATCTTATCCTTTGGATTATGTTTGCCATATTTTTCCCTCTCTCTATTAATATCCTTTATTGTACCCATACCGAATCTCTTTAGTATTGAACCTTTCTCCAAGTCTCTCTGTCCTGTCTTTGTTTCTCTGTCTGTAGGGCTCCCTTTAGTATCTCCAGTAGGGCAGGTCTCTTGTTAGCAAATTCTCTCAGCATTTGTTTGTCTGTGAAAAATTTAAGCTCTCCCTCAAATTTGAAGGAGAGCTTTGCTGGATAAAGTATTCTTGGCTGGAAATTCCTCTCACTCAGAATTTTAAATATATCGTGCCACTGCCTTCTCGCCTCCATGGTGGCTGCTGAGTAGTCACTACTTAGTCTTATGCTGTTTCCTTTGTATGTGGTGAATTGCTTTTCTCTTGCTGCTTTCAGAACTTGCTCCTTCTCTTCTATGTTTGACAGTGTGATCAGTATATGTCTCGGAGTGGGTTTTTTTTGGATTTATTCTATTTGGAGTTCGCTGAGCATTTATGATTTGTGTATTTATGTTGTTTAGAAGAATTGGGAAGTTTTCCCCAACAATTTCTTTGAATACTCTTCCTAGACCTTTACCCTTTTCTTCCCCTTCTGGGACACCAATGAGTCTTATATTCGGACGTTTCATATTATCTATCATATCCCTGAGGTCCATTTCGAGTTTTTCAATTTTTTTCCCCATTCTTTCTTTTATGCTTTCATTTTCCATTCTGTCATCTTCCAGGTCACTGATTCGTTGTTCAACTTCCTCTAGTCTTGTACTATGAGTGTCCAGAATATTTTTAATTTGGTCAACAGTTTCTTTAATTTCCATAAGATCATCCATTTTTTTATTTAGTCTTGCAATGTCTTCTTTATGCTCTTCTAGGGTCTTCTTGATTTCCTTCATATCCCGTACTATGGTCTCATTGTTCATCTTTAGTTCTTTGAGTAGCTGCTCTAGGTGTGTCTCTTCTGGTCTTTTGATTTGGGTGCTTGGGCTTGGGTTATCCATATCGTCTGGTTTTTTCATATGCTTTATAATTTTCTGTTGTTTTTGGCCTCGTGGCATTTGCTGAACTTGATAGGGTTCTTTTAGGGTTTGTAGACCAGTTGAAGTCCTTATCTCTAATTTATCAGATCTACAGCTTCGTGGAGTACACTTTCTCTAACTAACCAGCAGGTGGCATCCACGAGCCACCTGTTCTCCACAAGCCAGATCTCCCCTGCTTAGCCTTTTTGGTGAGTGGGGGAGTGAGTCTTGTGGAGCCCAATTGGTGTACCAAGCTTGCGTGTGTAGTTGGTGTTGCCTGCCCTGTATGTGGGGCGTGTTTCTGGGCAGTCAGGGAGGGGGGGTGGCCCTAACAATCAAATCTTCCTGATGATCCTAGAGTTTTAAAGCTGCTGCAATAGTCTAATCCTTCAGTTCAGTCCTGCCACAGTTTGTCTCTGCCACTGACCCACAAGTCTTTGGCATTGGCGTATGGCTCCTGAGACTTGCAAGTGGGCCCCTCTTCCAGGCTGTGCACCCCGGGTCCTCTGTTGAGGGATGACTGTGCTATGTCACAGGTGAGTGCCGTCCCCCCAGGGCAGTTCTGGGCTGCTGGGCTGTGTAGGGAGGCTCCCAGTCTGCTCAAATTATGGCTGAATGGGGCTCTGTTAATTCACACTGCTCCCCCTTCCCAGCTCTGGGACATTCAGCTGAGGTTGCAGGGAAGGCTAATGTCCACGCCCAGTTTTGTGGTGTGTGCCTGTTATTTGAAGCACTTCCGTCACACTGGGTTGTCTGGGGCAGCTCTGGGCTATGGGGCTGGCGATGGGCAGGAGTGTTTCCTGTCCACCAGGATGGTGGCTGTGAGCGGACACCCCCCTTTTCTTGGGAAGTTGTGTTGTTTAGTGAATTTTCTCAGCCACTGGATTATTGCCTTTTGTCTCAGAGCTCTCTTAGTTCTGCTCTTGACTTGACGTGCCCAAATTTCAATTCTTTGAAGCTTTCTGTATTGAGCTTCTTAGAGTAATTGTTTTAGAAAAAGCAAAAAGGATTTAAAAAAAAAAAAAAAAAAAAAAAAAAAAAAAAAAAAAAAACGGCCCTCCTCAGAGATCTAATGGGTTATTGAAATGCTAATAGACAAAGCAACCAGGGCCATTAAGGAAAGGTGCACAGGGCAGAGAGATCAGCCTTGCTTCGGGATTTGCATATGCGCCTCAAGGCCTGATCTCCGCCCTTCCCCTTTCTGTGTTCACCAGAACTCCAAAAATCCTCTGCTTTTATTTTGGAGTTTTTCGTGTTGTTTTTTTTCTATGCCTGTCTCCTCTCTGCTGGGCTGGCTGCTCTCAGAGTCTCTGGTGTCTGGTCTCAGTCTATCTATGGTTGGAGTTTGAATCAGTAGAATGAGTTTCCGATAAGAGCAGCCACTGCAATTCTCCCTTCTCCTTCCTGGAGCTGACAGCCCCTCCTCCCCCGGGACTGAGCCTGGCAGGGAGGGGCGCGGGTCCCCTGGCCGCAAAAACTTACAGATTTCGCTGATCTCAGCAGTTCCACGTTTTCATGAGTGTTGTATGAAGTATGCCCAAAGACAGATTGCTCTGTGGTGTCCAGTCCACGCAGTTCCTGGCTTTTTACCTACTTTGCAGCATTATTTTTATAAGGAAAACTGGAAACAGATTGAATGCCCATTTATAGGGGAATGGTTAAACATATTATCGTATACCCTTATCATGGATGGATTAAAAACAATGAGGTAGATCTATATTGACTTATTCAAAAATATATCCAGGACTTACTAAATAGAAAAACAAATCACAGAATTATACATATATCGTGATCCATTTTAACGCAAAAAAGAAAAACTATGTATGTGTGTTATATGTATGTTCATATATATGCATATAGACATATATGTATGTAGGTATATATGTGTGCGTGTGTGTGTTTAGGAAAAGGATTAATAAGATACACACCAAAATGTTAACAGTGGCTACAACTAAAGAAGGGAGTGTGAATGTGGAGGCTCTTTTGAAGAGGGAGTTCACATTTTACTCTTACTGTTCCTGTGTAATTTAAAAAATTTTAATTAAATAATTTAAAGGAGGAAGAAAGGAAGGAAGGGAGGCAAGGAGGGAAGGCAAAACACAACACTGAGATCCAGATTTACTTATACAGTATCTGAATTATTTTTATTTTAGGTGGACAACTATTCCGACCAAGCGGTATTTCTCCTCCTGAGGCTTGACTTCTGAGTTCTAATCCTAATACTACTGTGGTGGTTTTTAAAAGCTTTTGCTTTTGAATATTTTGAATGATATGCTTTAGAAAAATTTTGTTTTTATTTTTTGTTGTCATTCTTTCCTCACTTTAATATTTTAATGATAAGCATCCTGGAAGGAAATCCACTATTAAGATGAAACAAAGTATGAACAACTTTTATTAATAATTACAGACCCACCCCACCAATACCACCACCACCCCCAAAAAGTGCATCTGACAAATAATCTCAGAAAGAAGGTCCTGCCCCATATGAGTGAGGCAAAGGAGAGTCAGATAAATAAAGCCATTTCAGTTGGATATGATCTCAGGTAGTGAAAGTAAAAAAGGAACAGGTAAGCAAAACAGCAGAATGAGCTAATGATTGCTGCGAGGGTTGGAAGAATGTAATGAAGCAATTGAAATAAAATATAATTTATAAATGTGCCCTAAGTGACAACAATGAAAACACCTTCAACTATCCTCAGACTAATGAGCAGTCCAGGGAAAGGAGTTCCCTTGAATAGTGAAAGACTGGCCTCATGTTTTCCAATGCTTTTTAACTGGACAAATAAAGGAAATAAATCTCTGAAATTGGTAAATAAGAGATCTTATTCTGGAGTGGCTCAGCCTGAACTGTGATAATAAGTCAACAGCACCAACTTATTGCAACATATTCTCATGTGTCTTCTAAGTCATAATTTTTTCAAAGCTCATTGAATTTTAAAGATTGTCTTACAAAGTTGTCATTTGAAAAGTGAAAAACAAAGTAGTGGAACAGAGAGTGGTGGAATGAGGGTCACTTTGGATTGGGGGTCCAAAGAACCAGATGTAATCCTACCACTTCCCTGAAGACCCATTTCCTTCAGGAGGTTACTAATCCTCTCTGGACCTCTACCACCTCCTCTGTAAAATGAACATGGTAAAAATACAATCTACATTGGGATTCTCTGCCAGATTTACACTGTGGTGAATTTTTTCTCTTGGGAAAATAGGAGAAAACTTTTTGAGCCATAGATAATCATGCCATTCCATCTTACATATGGGTAACTCGGGCCTAGAAACATCAAATGACTTGTAGCAAGGGTTTGCATGGAGACACTTGAGAAATTGCTTTCTTTCCCAAAATAAACATAGCTGTGTTTAGCCTGAATTTAAAACATTACATGGTCATTCTTTAAACTAAAGTACAGAAAAAAATATTACAAACAAATCGCCTGAAACAACCCATAACATTTTGGTGAAAACACATCCCTAAATAACTCCCTGTATCTCTCGCTGTGTCTCCAACATCCCTCTCACCCAATAGAAGGGGAAGATGTCAAACAAAACTTTATCTTTTTTTCTTTGACAAACAAACCACTGGTATCTGGAGTTTGAATATTGCTGAGATATGTGAAGAAAAATGCTACAAATGGAGCATAAGAGCCTCCAGGAGGGAAGTTAAGACTAGCTAGTTATTCCAACATAAGTTATCTTAATAATCCATCTTTTCTCCACTGCATTAAAATATTAAATCCTCAAATATCCTTGGATCATTTTCTCCCTCTGTTGTCTTATTTCACTTATCTATCAGTTCATTACTATTCTACTACCATGTGGCTTGATTACTAATAGCTTAAATGTTTTAATAGCAATGAACCATTTAGATATCTCTAAGAAAATTTAACAAGTCCTAGGAGACCCAAAGATTTGAAATGATTCCAGGAAGGTGAAAGACTGTTGACAAGCATTGATATAGATCATACCCAAGTGAAACCACAGTTCCAGATGATCGTAGAAACAATGCTATCAAGTGAGAATTTCTTACTCAGTGAATTTGGGAGAGTCTTAAGGAATATGTTTGGATGTCAACAAATGAAGTTGGTATAAATCTAATTCACCCATCAAGTGTTATTATGAGACCCAATAAACAATTCTCATTGAAACCTTTTCACAATTTTAATGCTATCTTATCGGCCTTGTAGGGCGGTAAGAATTTCCATAGGCTTTTAAAAAAAATCTTAATTAAAAAGCATCATATTTTTCCTCAAATGCCTCATCAGTACTAACCTTTCTTAGAACTTCTTTTATAAGAGGACTTTTTTTTTTTTTAATTCATCATTCACAGTGAATCTATCATTCTACTCTATGCTATAGAGTTCTCAGGCTAAGAACCCAGATACTCAATTTTAGCACACACCAACCAGCATGCTCGGTATTGAATAAGAGTCATAAGCTGTTGTGAAAGCTAACTGTCCTAAACATGGAAACACATATCGGACATTTCAGTGCCTAAGTACTGAAGTTATAAATATGGAGATGATAATAATATTATAATAATCTAGGAGAGATCTATCCGCACCTAGGGTGAGCCTGGGATTGAATTTGGACCACAGTTTTGATCCTATCAGTTGGCCAAATATAGGGGATAATAAACCATGAATCCAGGGAGTGATCATGAAGTCCAATGTGAGGTTTTGAAATAAAATCAAATCAAGGGTACTCTATTCATGGGGTAATAGCCACCATGGAAAACCCAGAGCAAATTTAGAAGAATTCTTAACTTATGATGACACTAAAAATAAATAAATGTTACTCAGCCTAAACATCACCAGAAGTACTGACACCATTCTTATTTTTATAATTAGCCATTTTAAATTGGATAAAAGTGTTTCCCAGTTAAGCATTAAGATCAACAGGGCAGAGAAGAGAATATATTCTAGTGATGTGAAGTAGGAATGGGTTGCAATGGTAGAGACAAAATTTCCCCAATTTCTAGGAGAAATTTTAGGGCAGAAGTCATTCTTCATTCATTCATTCACTTATTCATTCATTCAATAAATATGTATGGAGAACCAACAGGGTGCCAGATGCTGCCTAGGAGTGAATAAGCTAGGTGAGGTACTTACTTTTGTGGCGATTAGAGTCTAGTAAGAGGAGTATGACAATAAACAAATCAATCGATAAAATATCAGATATTGAAAAATTCTATGAAGAAACGTGCTATGATAATGTGTGTCAGGGAGGGCTTTGAGAGGAGATGGGGTTGAGCTAAGACCCGAAAGAAGTGAGGGAGCTCAACATTCCAAGGTCAAGAGTGGTTGCTTTCCAGGTAGAGGGAGCAATGTGGCCAGAATGGTTCCAGAAAATGAGGTGGACTGGTAGGGGATGAGGCGGTAAATAGTAGAGAGCCGAATCAGGCTGGGCCTTGTACAGTGATAAGGAGTTGGATTTAATTTTCAATGTAATGGGAAGTCACTGGAGAGTTTGAGCAGGGCAATTAGAGGATTAGATTTACATCTTTAATTGATCAGTTGGGCATGCTGAGAAATGATTCTAGAAGGGCAATAACAGAAACCACTTTTTGCAATAGTTTAGGACAAAAATGATGGCGGCTTGGGTAGGATTGAAAGAAGTGGAGTTGCAGAGAAGCGGACAGACGTAGGAGTTAAAGGCTGATGGGTTAGATTTACGTATAGGCTGATGGGTTAGATTTCTAGGTCATTGAGGCCTGCATTCAGGTACTGATTTAATCTACTGATTAAAAATTGAGTAATAATTTTATTTTATATTATTTTGCAAAATTTAACAAATCCTTTGGTGAGAATATTCTTGCTCAGTTTTTCAGTGTCAACTAATCCTTTTATTTCTTCAAGTATGTACTTTTTCCTCAAAATGCAAGTCATCTTTTCAGATAATTCTCCTTCACATATATATATGAGTTTACATAAATCTTTAGTTTAAAAATAAATGGATAAAATATCAACAACCTTCCTTGAAGAGACAAGTATTTCCCACAGATATAGATGCAATTTCAATAAACAAGTCATCTTCTATTATCTCTGATACAACAAATACAAAAAATATGTAAAATCCATGCCTCTGTGGGATGTCTCTTGAAAACTGCATGTGCATAGGACAAGTCATTTGTGCAGGAAACAAGATCTTTTATGATGATGGGTATTTTTGAATGTTTAGTTCCATACAACTTCCCTACTTACACACACACACACACAGACACACACACACAGTATCATAAATTCTATAAACAATAGCTATAAACCAATGGGCCTAATCAGATATAATGTGGCATTATGGAGTATGCCAGCCATTTGCAGATTCAGGCTTGACATTATTTTTATTAACTTTAGAGAAAATGATAACAAACCTAGAGGGAAAATAGACCATTTTCCTATCACCAAAGACATCAAACACTGAAATTAGCAGTAAGTGATTTATCTTTGGGCCCTATTATTTTACATCAAATGGGAAGATCCATTACTATCTTTGCATGGAAGTCCCTGCATTAGGCAACAACAATCACTTCATTGAAAGAGCCTATTCTCCAGACAGCTGTTGCCTATTTGTGTTTCCTGCCATAAATAAGACAGAGAACAGGGAAAAGCACAAATCTAGGATCAATGAGAACTGATTCAAAAAGTCAACTTAAGCATACCTCAACCTAGTGATACCCAAAATACAATATTCTCTGAGGATGGGAATTCTTGACTAGCCTCATGTTGTAAAAAAAAAAAAAAAAAAAAATTACCCTAGTACATGTAAGCCATCATAAAATCATCTGAGCTCAGCTAAAATGGTTTTATAGACATTTTAGTTAGAGGACATTATTTTAAAGTTGTGCTGGGAGCAAAATGATAGAGGCGAAGGCTATACATACAAGAAATTATGTTCTGATCTCTTCACACTAATACAAGAACTAGTATCTATTTTTTTAATGATCACATACAGATACTACATCCATTTTCAATTATTTCATTAAGAAAAGAGCAAAATTCCATTCCATGTATATTTTTTTCTTTGAGTGCTTTACCCCCCAAAAGGCAATAATATTGTAAAATATTTATTCCATTAGTTTTAGGTAATTGAAATGCCAAGAGCTAAGTATTTAATCTCTGTCGGCAGGGAGAGCTGCCTGCTGTCACTTTTTATTAAGTCTTTTTCTGCCGCTTTTTGCATAGTCAATAACAGTGTCTAAACTCAAGAAGAGATATAGAATAACATTTAAACAGCAATCTATGATAAGGTAATGTTTACATTCAGGATAATATGAAAATGTCCACTCTACAAGGGCAAAGATTTTTCTCCAGGTTAACTAATTAGAATGTTTATTAGCTGCATTCATTATTCTGACAGGCCCAGGGATTTTTAAACATTATTAGCTTCTTAAGCGCCTTATTCCCTAAAGAGCTTATGTCTGCTCGAATCTGGACAGGTGGATTTTAGCAGCACTTGATATTTATTTTCCCAGGCCTCCAATAGCACAAAAACAGAATACAGAGCATTCATCCTTAATACCTCAGGGCACCAAGAGTGGCTTCAGTGACTTCCCACACCATTTTTATGGCAGCCTTCACAACTCTGGCTGGGTAATGTATAGCCTTCCCAACTGGACTCCTATCAGTGACTTATCACCATAGAAAATGGGCAGCAAACAGATCTGTCTTTAGTGGCATAAACTGGAAAGAGAGAGGACTATTTCTGCCACAAGGGGTGGGAAGCAAACAAGCAGGGCTCACAGCCTCCTTATTAGCTGAGACACCAGATGGCAAGAGGTGGTCCCCAGGAAACCGGGTTTCTGAGTCATGCAACATGAGAACCACCTATCTTTGATTTGAATTATGATTAGCTTGTGCTTCCTGCCCCATGAGTATTCATTATCCTCAACCTCATCCTAACTTGAGGCTGAAATGTAATACCTCTCACCAATGCACAACGGTTACAAGGAAAAGTAAATGGACTTGAGAGTTCAAAAAATCCAAGTTTGAGACCTGTCTTACCTATGTGTCAGTTGGGTTACCTGACTCACCCAACTGGGCTTCACCTCTCTGGGCTTCAGTTTTCTCATATATAAATTAAAAGTGGTATCTACGTCAAAGAGTTATCCTTGTAAGAAGCGAGAGAGATGGGAGGCAGTGTAGGCAAGTTCAATCACGGCCTCGGGAGTCTGACTCTGGTTTTGATTCTCGGCTCTACTATTACTAAGTTCATGGCTTTGGACAAGTCACACAACCTCTCAAAGACCATGTCTTCTCATCTGTAACATAAAAATAACCATAGTACCCAATGAATGGGATGAGAGATTCACTAAAGCAATGAATATTCATTGAGTGACTACTATGAGTTCAGAACTAGGGATATGGCAGTAAATCAAACGGACAACAATCCCTGACCCCATTGAGCTTACATTCCAGAAGGGGAAAACTGACAACAAACAATATAAATAAATACAATTATATAGCATTTCAGATAGTAAAAATTTCATGGATAAAAATAAGACAGGGAAGGAGAAGTTGAATGTAAGGAGTTTAGCACAGCACCTGGCAGTTGAATTTTCAGCTCCATCATCAAACATAGGCTGCCATTTTTCTATCTGTGGTAAACACCACCCAAAATTTTATCATCGATCCTTTTACTTTCCCCATCTCTGAGTTCCCCCAAATTTCTCATTCTCTGGGAATAAGTTGAAGCCAAAACCTACATCAACAGGGAAAGAACCTTTTCCAGGGTTTTTTGGCAGGCAGGTATACCCATGGGCCACTTAAAAAAACATAACAAAAATTGGTCTTTTCTTTCAATTAATGATGAGCCTTAAAATGCAAATGTTTGGTTGAAGTCCCTCCTTAGTGAGAATGAGTTGCTGCAGAAGAATAAATTGTCAAAAAAATCAACACACATAAAGCTCATTAGCTATCCCCTGGTAACAAGAGAAGGAAAATTATCTGTAGCAGAATGCCTCACCCAAGCCTAATAGGGAAGACTTTTTTAGCAACTGAAGGGCTGGTGAGCTCTCCAGGGTCTACTTGAGGAGAAGAGTATATGGCCATCTGGGATTTTGTTGTAGGGAGAAGAGTAAAGCAGAAAGAGAAGGGAAGAGTTTGTGGGGAGCTTTAATGAAAGAGATGTAGCTTCTGAAACTGAGAGAGCTATTTTCACTAAGAACTTTGGGAAACCCACAAGAGAAAGCCAGCCTTGAGGCCAAGAAGATAAAGGTCAGGGAAGACTTGTCCTTTTCCTGTGGGGAATCCAGAGCCAGGAAGACAGGCTATGGGGCACTAAAGCACTGCACCGTTGGCACAGATTTTGGCATTTTCACAGAGGAATTCAGCAGAGCTACCATGGTAAGGGATCAGTGGGGACCAGAGTAGAAAAACACCAGGCAACCACCAGAAACCTCTCTGGGGACCTACAGAAATAACTGGAGAAGGTATTTTGGGGAAAGTGGACTCTTCTGAGAAATGAAACTGATTTGGGATAAAATTATAAACCTAATGACTAGTTTTGGAAGTAGTGGTTCATGTATTTGTTCAAAATCCATCTTGGTATTTTATAGTTAGGCCTTATTAAAACAAAAAACGGGCAACAAAAAATGCTTTAAAATTAATGGGAGCATCCAGGCACAAAATGGCAGGATAGGAAGTTTTACAAATTGCTGCCTCCACTAGAAAAATCTGGAAAAAGACATTGGAATTAACTAGGTAATAACCCTGAAACTAGACTGGATATTTAGAACAACTACAGGAGTGCCAGAATAAGTGGAGACATGGCTGAGGGTTCACTTTAGTAAGTGAAATGCCGAACCAGTGACCAGCCCCACTGCTCAGCCCTGAGGCAGCATCTGTGCAAATGGCAGCAGCCGTGGAAACACGGCCCAAATTCTGAGGGCCCAGCTGGAGCGTGGGCAGAGGCAACCTTGACCTCCAAAAGTTGAGAGACCAGCGTGGACAGTGACCTTGGTTTCAGCCCTCTGGACAGCAGCAGCTTCCAGCCTTCCACCAGCATCCCCTGGATGTAAGGGGCCAGGACACCTTTTCCCGCTATTTCCCCCCCTCTCTGTGTGTGGGCGTTTCCGGTCTGGCAGATGCCTGAGGGCCCAGCGTGGACGCTGGCCGGAGTTTCCGCCCACTCAGCAGCAGCTACTTCCGGCGTCTACCTCCCACCTGCATAAATCTGCCATAAAGAACTAAACCATTTATTTCTTGTTTTTGTTTCGTTTTGTTTTGTTTTTGTATAGGTGTTTCTTGGTCTGTCAGATCCCTGAGGGCCCAGCTCATTGCTAGCCTTGGTTTGGGCCCCTGGGCAGCAGCGACTTCTCCCTCACACCAGCATCCACCGGGAAGTACATGCCTGGCAGATCCTGGAAGGCCCAGCACACACGCAGTTTTGGACCTCTCAGCAGCAAGGGCTGCTGTGCACCACTTCCTTTGTTTGTTTTTACTCTTTCTCCCTTTTGTGAAGTTTGGTCTGGCAGATCTCTGGGGGATGAGCAGGGATGCGAGCCTCAGTCAGGGGCTAAATAAAAGCATCTTCCAAGATCCCAACAGCAGGTAACGAGAATTGGAGAGCAATGCGCTGCCTTTTTTTTTTTTTCCTGTATATAGCTATATGGGTAAATATAAATGGCAGTATTATTGATTTTTTCATTTGTAATACTGTCTTTTACTTTTCATGTGGCTTAAAATTCATACATATAAAGCAAGTATAATCCTTTGTTACTGGACACACAATGCATAAAGATGTAACTTGTGACAAGGACAACATAAAAGGGAGAGAAAACCTATATGTGCAGGTTTATTGAGGTCAAATTAAATTGTAATACATTTAGTCTGCTGTATGTACTTCCCATGGTAACAAAGGAAAATACTTTTAAAATTTTATACTAAAGGAAATAAGTGATTGAAATGGATCACTATAAAAGATTATCTCAACAACAACAAAAAAATTAAAATGGCAGAAGTCTTTCCTTAACAGTAATTACCTTAAATGTAAATGAATTAAATTCTCCAATTAGAAGGCAGTGAGTGGTGTAAATCTCCCTGGCAACGTGGGATCTGATTCCTGGGAATAAGCCTGGCCCTAGCATCATGGGATTGACCAAAAGGGGGAAAAGAAATGAAACAAAATAAAGTTTCAGGGGCTAAAATAGAGTTAAGAGATCATTCTGGAGGTTATTCTTATGCATTTTATAGATATCCCTTTTTAGTTTTTAGTGTATTAGAATAGTTAGAAGGAAATACCTGAAACTGTTGAACTGCAATCCAGTAGCCTTGATTCCTGAAGATGATTGTATAACTATATAGCTTACACACTGTGACTGTGTAATTGTGAAAACCTTATGACTGACATTCCCTTTATTCAGTGTATGGACAGGAGAGTAAGAAAATAAAGACAATAAATAAATAAATAATAGGGAGGGATAAGGGATATGGGAGGTTTTGGGTGTTCTTTTCTATTTTATTGTTATTTTTATCTTGGGGGGAGTAATGAAAATGTTTAAAAATTGATTGTGGTGGTGAATGCACAACTATATGATGATGCTGCAAACCACTGATTATACACTTTGGATGATTATCTCCTGTGTGAATATATCTCAATAAGATTGCATTTTAAAAAAAGGTAGTGAGTGGCAGATTGGAGAAAGAAGTATGACCCAACTATATGCAATTTACAAGAGACCCATCTTAGATTCAAAGATATAAAAAGGTTGCAAGTGAAAGGATAGAAAAATAATTCAGGCAAATAGTAATCGAGAGAGACCAGGGTGGCTATATTAATATAAGACAAAATAGACTTTGAGTCAAAAACTGTTAAAAGACACAAAAGGGGCATTTTATATTGATTAAAGGATCAATTCAACAAGAAGATTTAATAACTATAAATATGTATGCACCTGACAGAAGAGTGCCAAAATATATGAAGCCCAAACACTGACAGAATTGAAGGGAGAAATAAACAGTTCTACAATAGTAGTTGGGGATTTCAAAATACCACTTTCAATACATTATAGAACATCTACACAGAAAATCAATAAGAAAATAGAGGACCTAAACAACACTATACACCAACTAGACCTAACCAACATATATAGAACACTTCATCCAACAACAGCAAAATATACATTCTTTCCAGGGGAACATGGATCATTTTCTAGGATAGCCAAATATTAGGGCATGAGAGAAGTCTAAATAAATTTTAGAATATTGAAATCACAAAAAGTAACCTCTCTGACCACAGTGAAACAAAGCTAGAAATCAACTTCTGAAGGAAATCTGGAATATTTACAAATATGTTGAAATTAAAGAGGAAACTTTTAAAAAACCAGTGGGTGAAAAAAGAAATTACAAGGGGAATTAGAAAATATTTAGAGATAAAAACAAAGATACAGCAAACCAAAGCTTATGGGATTCAGTGAAGGCAGTGCTCAGAGAGAAATGTATGGCTATGAATGCTTATATTAAAAAATAAGAAAGATCTCAAATTAATAACCTAACTTCACATCCTGACGAACTAGAAAAAGAGGAGCAAAGTAAACCAACAGTTAGCAGAAGACATGAAATAATTAAGTTTAGAGTGAAGATAAACAAAATAGAGGAGGGAAAAATAATTGAATGAATAAACAAAAAAAGTTGGTTCTTTGAAAAAAATCAGTAAAATTGACAAACCTTTAGTTAGACAGTCAAAGAACAAAAAGATGGAAATAACTAAAAACAGAAGGAAAATGGTGATATCACTACTGACCTTACAGAAATAAAAAAAAATAAAAAGATTATAGTAATAACTATGAACAATTTTATACCAAAAAAACTACAAAATCTAGAAGAAATGGAAAAATTCCAAGAAATATATCAATTATCCAAATTGACTCAAGAAGAAATAGAAAACATCAACAAACCCACAAGTACAGAGACTGAATCAATAATCAAAAACCTTCCTCCAAAGAAAAGTCCAGGACAAGATGGCTTCAGTGGTGAATTCTAATACCAGTCTCTCTCAAACTGTTCCAAAGAATTCAAGAGGAAAGAACACTTCCTAATTCATTTAATATGAGCAGGATTTTACTCTGATACCAAAGCCTGGTAAAGGCATCATAAGAAAAGGAAATTATAGATCAATTTCCCTTATCAATATAGATCCAAAAATCCTTAACAAAATACTAGTAAATCAAATCCAACAGCATATTAAAAAGATTATATACCATGACAAAGTGGAATTTATCCTAGGAATGCAAGGTGAGGTGACATGCAATAATCAATGTAATATGCCATATAAATAGAACAAAGGAAAAGATCCACCCTTTCTTGATAAGAATACTATGAAAACTAGGATTATAAGGGAAATTTCTTAATATGATAAAGGCCAATTATGAAAAACCCACAGCTAGCATAATACTCAATGGTGAAAGACTTAAAGTTTTCCCCCTAAGATTAGGAAAAAAATCAAGGATAACCACTTGTACCACTGTTATTCAATATTGTACTAGAAATTCTAGCCAGAGCAATTAGGCTAGAATAAGAAATAAACTGTTTTACAATAAAAGGAATTCAAATTCGAAGAAATATAACTACTTCTATATCCAGACAAAATGACCTTAAATGTAAAACATTCAAAGGAACCCATTAGCTAATAGTTTTCAGCAAAGTGACAAGGTACAAGATCAACACAAAAATTGTGTTCCTTAGGAACTAGCATGAATAAGGTGAAGAGGAAATTAAGAAAACAATCCTATTTACAATAGCATCTAAAAAAATAAAATATCTAGGAATAAATTTAACCAAGAATATAAAAGACTTGTACACTGAAAACCGCAAAACACTGCTGAAAGAATTTAAAGAATACCTAAATAAATGGCAAGTCTTCTCATGTTCATGGATTGCAAGAGTTGATATTGTTAAGATGTCAATGATATCCAAAGCAATCTATGGGTTCAATGTAATCCCTATCAAAATTCCAACATTCTTTTTTACAGAAATGGAAAACCCGATCCTCAAATTCATATGAAACTGCCCCAAATAGCCAAAGAACAACAACACTGGAGGAAAACACATTTTCCAATTTCAAATTTTACTATAATAATCAAAAAACTGCAATAATCAAAACAGTATGGTACTAGCATAAAAATAGACAAATAGGCCAATGGAATAGAAGTTATATACTCATATCTATGGCCACCTGATTTTGACAGAGGTGTTAAGTACATGAAGTGGGGAAAGAATAGTCTCTTCAAAAAATGATGCCAGGAAAACTGGACATCCACATGAAAACAATGACATTAAACCTTACACAATATACAAAAATCAAACCAAAACAGATCAAGACCTAAACATAAGAATGAAATCTATAATCTCTTAAAAGATAGCATAAGGGCAAATCTTCATGACCCAGGATTCAGCAATGAATTCTTGGACTTTATACCAAAAGCAATAATGACAAAAGAAAAACTAGATACATTTGATTTCTTCAAAATTTAAAACTTTTGTGCATCAAAGGAAATTAATCAAGAAAGTGAACAATCTACAGAATAGGTGAAAATATATGAGAATCATATATCAGATAAGGGCCTAACATCCAGAATATATGAAGAACTTTTACAATGCCACAACAACAACAACAACAAAAAAAAAAAAAAACCCTAAATTAAAAATGGGCAAGGGACTTGGATGACATTTCTCCAAAGAAGATATACAAATGGCCAATAAGCACTGTGTGGTAGTTTGAAGTTGTTATGTACCCCAGAGAAGAACATGTTCTTTTAATCCATTCCTGTGGGTGTAGACCTATTGTAGGTGGGACATTTTGATTAGGTTATTTCAGTTGAGATGTGACCCACCTCATTCAAGGTGGGTCTTAATCCTCTTACTGGAGTCCTTTATAAGAGGATAAAAGACAGAAAAAAATCCCCCAGAGAAAAGGAGAGAGGAAGCCAGAAGCTGAAAGCAATGAAACCTAGGAGAGAAGAAGCTGTGGACATCACCATATGCCTTCCTGTGTGTCAGAGATATCCTGGATTGCCAGCAGCTTTTGTTCAGGGAGAAGGTACTGGACTGTTGATTCTTTATTTTGGACATTTTCATTGACTCAGAGCTGTAAATTTGTAAGCTAATAAATCCCCATTGTTAAAACTCAGTCCATCTCTGGTATATTGCATTTCGTCAGCCTTTGCAGACTAAAACACACAAAAAAATAAGCTCAACATCATTAGCCATTAGGGAAATGCAAATCAAAAACACAATGAGATACTACTTCACACTCACAAGTATGACTATTCTATAAAAAAAAAAAAAACAGAAAATAACAAGTACTGGAGAAGTTGTGGATAAACCCTCTAATGCATTGTTGGTGGAAATGTAAAATGGTGCAGCCACTGTGGAAAGCAATTAGAGGTTCCTCAAAATTAAAATATAGAATTACTATATGACCCAGCCAAAGAAAGTAAAAAGCGAGTTTCAAACAGATACTTGTACTCCAATATTTATAGCAGCATTCTTAACAATAGCCAAATGATGACAAATCATGTCAACAAATGAATGGATAAACAAAATGTGGTACATGTACACAATGGAATATTATTAGACTATAACAAAGAATGACGTTATGAGACATGCTGCAACATGGAAGGACTGTGAAAACATTATGCCAATAAAATAAGCAAGGCACATGAGGACAAACATTTATAATAGTACTTATAAGAGATGACTAGAAATTGCAAACTCACAGAGATAGAAAGTAGCTGAGAGGTTACCAGGGAATGGGGAGGTGGGGGGAAAGATAGAGGCATGTGTGTTGAATAAAAATAAAATAAAACATACTGGACTCAATTCATGAAAGTATATTCCAGCAGCCAGTGCTGCCCCAAGCTAGGCTGGCTTACTTTAGGATGCAGTCTGAAAAAAAATTATGGAGATCCTTCTGTGTGGCAATGGCTTACGAAGACTTCAGCTAAATGCAGATCAAATAAAATTCTCTGCACTTGTCAGATACATACCATAAGCCTGTTGGTTGCACCTCTTCACAATAAAATCTCTTCACAACTAAAATCAGCCAACTGTTGTTTGCATCTCTTCACAACTAAAATCAGCCAACTGTTGTTTGCATCTCTTCACAACTAAAATCAGCCATCAAAATTGGCAAATGCTATAAATCAGCTTCCCCCCATAAAGAGCCGGTTGTTAAACATCTACCTGCACACCACTGGGCTTTTGGCTTTTGACTGATGTTATCTTTACTGGGGGCAGGTGCCAAGGTCCTTAGGCGAGGGCTATGTGAGATTTCCACCTCGCTTTGTTTCTGCAGTTTAGGTGGCTTGGTCCACAAACAAAGCTGTTGGAGGAAGGGTATAGCTGCATGAGCTAAGCCTTAAACTTGCAAAGGGCTTTCCAGAGATGCAGGAGCAAGGTGAGCTCAGGAGAGCAACAGTGTGGAACACTGAACCTCAACAAAGGCAGCAGCCGTGGTATAGGTGAGAGCAGAGGGGCACTCAGCCAAGCACTGTTTCCAAAGTTGTTGCCCACAGATGCTAGCCACACAGAGCCTAGTAAGAAAAACATGTGTGCTGGGTTTTTAGCAGGTTCTATCAGCTCAGGTGTACCTGGTGCAGCTTTTCCTAAGCTACACAAGTCCAGCTTTTCTTACACAGATATAGGACAGAAGTGAATAGTAGAGGAGTATCTTTTCCAACATAGGCTGTTGAGATATTATTTGGCAAAGAATATTTGCTGCTTTTGCAATGCAAGTAAGTCATGCTCTGCCCTACAACTGTCATTACTAAGGTTCTAAGTTTATATTATTAACTTTAGGCACTTGTAAGCAGGACGAATGGAAAAATAATATTTAAAAAATTAAAAGAATACTTGAAGAGAATGAAAGGAACCTCAAATAAGACCCAGTGATTGGGTCTGCTATTACTGCTATTGAATGAGAAGGAAACTGCCTCAAATCACTCTGGAAGAGCAGAAAGTATGAGTGGGTGGAATCTTTCCCTAATATATATTAAGGGCACATTCTCCAAAATAACCTCTTGCTTGAAGAGTTTCTCCCAGATAAATTTAATTTACAGGTAGTACACTGCAGAAAACTGACATAAAATTAATTGGCTTCCTGATAAAGCCAGTATTTAGATTTCCTTCACCAACTGGAATGAGCATATAATTTATTGTCTTAACAGGGCATTTTTGAGAGTGAAAATGGCTGCTCCCAGTCACTACTTTGGGATAAGGGAAAGACACTGGGGTGTCCCAGGGACACTGGTACTTATGGTCACACTTCTTATTAACCACCGAGTGTCTGCCCTGGACTTGGGCAAAACCGAATACTGTGTCCTGGAAACAAAGCTTTGCCTGGAATAAATACTCTAAGGGCTGGGATTGGCTTACTTTCTAAATATAGTAAGGTGGGGCCAGTTCTAGTAATTATTAGTGTCCTACTACTTCTGGAGTCTTTTAAAAATGAGAGTAAAATAGGAAATTAACACAAATTATAAGCATCTTGAGAGCAGCAACTTTATGCAGTTGGTTCAACACTCTATCTGCAGCATCTAACGAAGGTCCTTGCACATAGTAAGCAATTTACATTTGTTGAATGAATGAATGTTTTGGTGACTTATACAACACTTATTCCCTATACAATTTTTTCAATAAAAAAATCACTATATAAATGCTTTTTTAAAAAAGCGAGGCTCATCAGAGATTTGGCATTGAACTAATTCATCTTCTGAGGACCTGAAGAGATCATAATCATCCCAGTAACAGCTGCTGAAGGAACCTCAATTTCACCCATAAGGCCACCACTGACTACAACTGAAAATAGGAAATGGGGGAGAACTTTGATTTCATTGGACTTTTAATTCACAAGGGCAAGTAAATTTGATTTCCGACTCTAATTCTTTTGCACTTGAAATTGCAAAGCAATTTAATTTTCAGACTCATTTCTCCCTAGGAATTTGATAATGGGAGGGTGTTTATATTCAATTTGGGGCATCTCTACATTCTTGACATTTTACTATTGGGGTATCCTAATGCTGTCATTTAACTTTATTGTCATATCTCTAGTGGGCTATTTTGGGAAATATGGCTAGACATAATTTGAAACAGGAAACAGAACTGGGGATGAATTTTCAGCCTTGAGCACAGAGTGACCTCAGAGTTAATTTAATTAATATATTCTTCTACTTCATTTCAGCGTCTTCCAGGGGCAAAATCTACCCTGCCCACCAGGGGTCCAGGAAGATACCCAAGAGAACAGTGGTCAGGAGTAGGGGAAGGACTCTGAAGGTAGGAGCAGACTTCCTTTTGGACCACTGTCACCTCCCTGGAGAAGATGTTCATATGCCTGATCTTTTCCTTCCACAGGGAGAAGACCCTGTTAGCATCACACTACTGATTTCTCTCCCCTCCCCCCTCCCCTTGCTCTTCTCCAGAAGAAAAAGGTTACCAGGAGAGACCCTTCGATGCATGGTTCTCAAGTGGGAGGAAGGGGTTGATCCACATTCGTATCTCAAGATGTGGGCTCTTTCTCCTTCTCTCTCCACCCAGACCAGTAGGAAGCAGTGTCCTGGGGTGGGGGTTGGGGGTTGGGGGTTGAGTAGGGGGTGAGTAAGGGGTGGGTAGGGGTGGGAGGGGGCTACTCTTCAGACTCCAACTCCCTAGCCAAGCTGTCCCATGGGTAAGAAGTAAGCAACATGTTTTGTTTCTCCAACTGCTCTCTTTTTTGTCTTATCAGTCAGTTCAGAACCTGGTCAGGAAAGAGTTTTATTTATTAGGTCCCTTTAGGACCACCAGTAAACAGCTCATAATGAGCACCTAAGGAGAAAGTTTGGATGCTCAATTGATATTTGTTGAATGAAAGATAAGAGCTGAGATGTACAGATTACATTAAAAAGACAGTTATTCCCAAGTCAGAATAATTCTTGACTAAAGATATTGACATATATAAAGAGATATGTCAATCGTATGGGGGCAGGGTTTAATTTGCCAAAGAACATAGATCAAAGAAAAGACTGAGGAGTATATATTGACAGTGTCTTCCTAAGCTATGTCGAGAGAGAGGGATCTTGTCCTATAGAATTCAATAAGTGGTTTCGTGCAAGAGAGGCCTTCAAGCAATCAGTCTCTTACTTGAAATTTTTACTAATACAAGGAATTAATGTTTGTAACAGAATTATTGGAAAACCCAGATGATAAAAGCAAAATCAATAGCCTAAAATCCTACTACACATAGAAAATCATTTTTACCATTTTGATGTATATCTTTGTACTTTTGATTTTCCAGTTAAATATATATAATTATATATAGAATTTTCATGAAAATAGGACCTACACTTTATTTTTGGCTCATCTCTTTCACCTGGTATATTGTGACAATCTCCACATATCAATGAATGTACTACCATATCATGTTTTTAAATGAATGCAAATATGACATGATCTAGATGTAAAATAATGTATTTAATCAAGTCTCTATTTTGGGAGGCATCATGATTCTAATTTTAAAACAAAACCACACTATTGACTAATGGGTATTGAGTTTCTGTTGGGGTGATGAAAAAGTTTTGGAAATAAAAATGGAAATGGTTGTACAACATTGTGAATATAATTAATGCTGCTGAACTGTACCCTTAAAAACTGTTACATGAAAAATTTTATGTTATATATACTTTACAACAATAAAAATTTTTAAAAAAAGCACTAAGAACATGCTTGTGCATAATCTATACACATACACATTTGTGCAGATGATTGGCTTTTCCTGAGATGGATTGTTACCCTGCTCCAGTAGAGTTTTAGAATTTTCTCAATAATAATCTATGTGCCAGTATTTTATTGAGCATTTTGAATACATTCATACCTCCTCTCATGAGAGATTATTCTCTCAGTTTTACAGAGGATACAAATCCAGTTCTTTAACTTGTCAGTGGTCACATAACTAGTAAGAAGCAGAACCAAAGTTGAAAAGGATCTCCCTTTTCTCAAAGTTGGACAAAACCATTGTGCACACCTACAGTGCAGATTCAGGATATATTAAGCTTTTTCCTAGGTAGTTCTTTCCTTTTGGTGCTGCTATAAATGAGATTTGTTTTCCAATTTATTTCCAAGTTAATTCGTATTGTTATATGGTGAAACCATTATCAAAATCTTTTTAAAATTCTATTATTTCCAATAGCTGCTTTCAGATGATTGCATTGAGTTTTTCAGATAGTCATTCATGTTATTATTTCTTCCATAAATAATAACTTGTCTTCATCCTTTCCAATTTTCATACCTCTTTTATTTGTTGTTGTTTTCAGTTCTATTTGCATAAGCTAGGATTTCAAAAACTATACTAAATAGTTAAGTATGGCAGTAGGTAGTGTTTTATTTCCCCTGACCTCATCTAATCTAATGTGTCATTAGCAAGCCTGGGACAGGTGTTTGCTTGAGATAGAGTCCCCTCTCCCATCATGTTAAGGAAGGATATATCTATTCCTAAAATCTAAGAGTTCGTTTTTGAAATCATGAGGTTAAAACTCATCAAATGCATTTTTGACAACTGTGAAAATGATGTTTTCCCCTTTAACCTATTCATTTCATGAATTATATTAATAGATTTCCTAATGTTGTGCCATACTTGCATTCCTAGAATAAATCCTATGTGGTCATGGTGAATTATTCATTGACTATGCTGCTAGATTTGATTTTCTAATATTTTATTTAAGATCTTTGCTTCATATATAAATGAGAAATTAGTCAAGAGTTCTCTAATTCTGTGTCATCTTCTTCAAATTCTGATTGCTAAGCTTACATTATCCTTGTAAAAATAAATAAAATTATTGCAAGGTGTTTCTCTCCTGTACTCTGTAAAGTTTAAATAATATCAGCATCATTTAATCTCTTTAAGAACCATAAAACACTTATGAAATGATCTATGTATGCCAATGCCCTTCTTGGGGCTAGTTTTTCAATCTTTTGATTTATTTTAGAGTTACTGAGCTATTTATGTCTCCTATCTCATTATATACCAACTTTGGTAATTTGCCAAAAAAATTATATACTTAATGAGACTTTGAAGCTTATAAGCCTAGAATTTCAAGTATTTTGTATAATTGATTTAATTTGCTTATATTTGTCATTCTTAATTCTGCACGTATGTTTGTTATTTATCTAATTAGATAACATTTTATCTATATTATGCTTACACAAAATAAATTCTTGGAATTAAATATAAGTTGTATCCTTTTTTGTTCTCTAGTTTTTTTTCTTTGTATCTGTTTATATTTGTTTCTTTGTATTTCTTTGAATTTGTTTACTACTCTTTTTCATTTATTTTCTTTCTTCTTAAAGTATTTTGTTTTCAAAAATATGCATGTGCTTGCATATCCATGTATCCTTTTATTGTTGATTTCAGAGAACTGACAACTTGGCTAAGGACAGAATTGGGGGACATAACCTTCTCCACTGAACTGCTGTAATTATTGCTTCATTATCTTCTGGCATCTAACGTTGCAAAGAAGTCTGCGAGTCACGCAGATTTCCTTTTTAGCACCTGTTTTTATTGTTGGTTAGTTGATTGTTGTTATTGTGCTAATGTCACAATGCTTTCAGAATTCTTTCTTCATCCTTGAAATTCAACATTTTCATTTTTAATTAATTTTCCCTGGTACCCATGAACTCTTTCCATATGGAATTCATCCATCATTTTCCACCAAGTTGGTTATTGTTATTCCACCCACTCCCAGCATGGAGACAAAAGCTGTTTTCTAAACCTGTCTGGCTGGAAGTTAGCTCATGAGTGCTGATAGAGTCTCCCGGGCAAATTTCAATCTGCAGACACCCTGGCTTATCAGCCAGCTAGTCTATCCCCATCAGGTTCATGAGCTCCTGGTGTCTTCTCTCCAGGCATCAAAAGATGAGCTGGGTTGTGCTGGGCTGACATGTGGGGATGAAAGGGGCAACTTAAGGTTCAATGCTCAGTCCAGGCAGGGAGGTGACTGAAGGATCATACTTTGAGGTAAAAATATTATGATAATTTTTTACACTCATACACTGTTCAGTCTAAAAGGCTTAAATAAGAAAGGAAACTGGAGGAAGAAATCTTAAAGATAATTCTAGACTCAATCTCACAATGTCTTTTTCATTTCTTTAGGATTCTAGCTAGCCAGGAGGACATGTCCATTTTCTCTTTGATTTTTCTTGTTTCCTTTATTCTTGTTCCACCATCATCATGGCAGGGGAAGGTTTGTGGGAAACTAGCTGGATTGTTTCTTGTCCTTCTAGCTCAGTTTCAATTTTGTGCACTGCACTTGGCCTGTTTTCTCCTTAACATATTTTTGGAGGAAATCAAAAGAAAAAGCCACTTTCTGCATGCATAGGTGGTAGCATTTGTGTAAATGAGAAGTACTAGCGGAGAAAGAAATCATTTTCCATTAATGGTCCAAATGATAGGGAATAAATACATCTGTCCTGGCACCTGGTCATCCATACCACAGTTACAGAAGGAAACTTGAGATCAAAGGATCTGGGGACTTGAGAACTGATACAGAATAGAGACAATCACAGTAAGGGGAAAACCTGATCTGATTGTAAACCAGTCTTGCAACCTGGCGAAGAAAAATGAAAAAAGACAGTTAAGTCTCATAGCACCAGTAGTTTTCAGGGACTATGTATGCAATACCAAGAATGCAGTAAAGGAGATGGGAGGTACCATGTGGAAAAGCCACTATTTTCAAGACCATCTCACAGGACAACAGCCACATGAGGGAGCTTGGAAGCAGAGCCTCCAGCCCGGTCATGCCTACAAATAACCACAGCCCCAGCAGACGTTTTGACTGTGGCATTATGATATCCTGAGCCAGAACCACCCAACTAAGCCACTTCCAGACCCTGAGCCTCAAATCCCATGTGAGATAGTAAATGTTTGTTCATTTAAGCTTCTAAGTTTGAGGATAATTTGTTACTCAGCAATAGATAATACATGTCTAGTAATTTTGGTGGAAACTGGGCATTGTAGATAAGACAATGTAGCAACTCTGGATTCTGTCATATTCTTCTGGAAATTACTGAATTTTTGTTCTGCCAGGTAATTAAGTCTCCTGGAATCTAACTGCAAATATTATCTTCTGCATGTATGCAGCTACTTATATCTATTTCTGTTCTTATGTCTTCCCACTGCTGTTTTATGATCCTGGCCCCCATGGGTCTCCGCTGTGCAGATTAAATTTGGCAAGCAGTCAAGAATTTGAGTAGAGAAATAGTTCACTCCTCCGTAGCTTCTTTGCTTCTAATGATCCCTCTAATTTCTGGCTGCTTTGTCAGCCCTAGGCTCTGTACACTAACCCTTCAGTACTTCTGCCTGCAAGGCTATGCATGGGTGGGAAATGTAGTCAGTTCAGAAAAGCAGGAAACTCATAGATCTGGCTCCACATTTTCTTCATCTTTCAAGAGTTCATAAACATCTGGTCTCTGCCTGATTTTCTGCCATGCTTCCTTGAAGTCTTCCCAGGGTATGCTTGGCTAACTCTCCAGTCAGAATTTGGGGACAGTTTAAACTCTAAATTTTGGTCTCATTCCTTCTGTGGTTCTTCTGCTGCCAGGGTTTCTCCTTAAAATTTCCAGCATCATTCCTTTAGCCTTTAAGTACATTTAGCCTATAAGGCTGTTGAGGAAACTCACCACAGTTTTTCCAGAATGTTCGTCTCCTTGGGCTACTATAACAAAGTATCACAAACTGGGTGGTTTAAAATAAGAGAAATGTATTGCCTTGCAGTTTCTGGAGGCTACCAGTCCAAAATCAAGCTGTCAGCAGCACCACGCTTCTCTGAAGTTCCAAGGAAGAATCAGTTCAGTGCTTCTCTTCCAGCTTCTGGTGCTTACTGGCAATTCTTGACATTCCTTGGTTGGTGGCAGCATCACACCAATGTCTGCCATAATCGTCATATGGCCTTCTTCCCTGTGTGTCTCTGCATGTCCTTTCCTCTTATAAAGATGTCAGTCACTGGATTTGGGGCCCACCCTAATGTAGTATGACCCCATCTTAAATTGATTACATTTGCAAAAATGCTTTTGTCCAATAAAGGTCACCTCCACAGGTACCTGGGGTTAGGACTTGAGCATATCATTTTGGGGAGATACAATTTAGCTCACTACAAGCAGCCATAGCCATGGGGAATGAGCAGTGCCCTTGGGCAATGAACAATGAACCCATGAACTCAGTTCTCAGCCCTTTCTCTTCCTCCTGTCACAGGTCTTTGTTCTTGTTTTATTGTTTTTATTTTTTTCAGCCTAAATTGCCCCTCCAGCTTCTCTTTGCTTTTTCATGCTTTCCAGCATTTTCTTTTTATTTTATCCAGATTTTTTAATTGTTATCTGCCAAGGGTTTGCACAACTACCTCAATTTTCATTATTAACAGAAGCAATCCCAAAGGCCTGGTTCTGAACACTTATTTCCAATTTTGAATGTGGCACCTTTCAGCTGCGTAGACAAATGTGATTAGAGATAGCTCAAGAAGACAACCATCTGGAATTTTCCCTGGAAGTGGTAAGATGTATTTTAAAACTCCAAAAATTAAGAACATAGAGGCAGATTTATGAATAATTTTAATATAGACCTAGTATTTATAAGAATTTATACTGCCGGCAGCCTGCTTCACCAGACTTAACATTAGGGTAGCTACTTGCGTTAGTTTTCTATTGATGTATAACAAATAACCACAAACCAAGCAGCTGAAAACAACTCCTATTTATTAGTTCACTCTTCCACAGATCAGAAGTCCAGCATGATTTGACTGGGTTCTTTGCTTGGGGTCACAGGGCTAAAATCAAATTGATGACCAGGCTAGATCCTCATCCAAAGGCTCTGGGGAGAAATCGCTTCCAAATTCATTCAGACTGTTGGCAGAAGTCAGTACCTTGTGGTTGTAGGACTGAGGTTCCCATTTCCTGGCTGGCCAGAGGCTTCTCTCAGTTCCTGAAGACCACCACATTCCTTCTTACATGGCCCCCTCCATCTGCAATCCAACCACACACATTGAACCTCCCTGGTGCTTGGAATCTCTGACGTCCTCTTCTGCCCACAACCAGAGAAAAATTCTCTCCTTTTAAAGGAGTTCATGTGATTAGATCAGGCCTACCTGGACACTCTACTGTGCTAGAAGTTGTAGGAAGGTGTAATGTATGCATCAAACCAACATGAATCATAAGCAGATAGCTGCCCTGCACGACAGCAGGTGCCAGCCTGTCTGAAAGGGAACGAGAACCAAAGATACGTATAACAAAGGAAGTCACTGAAGCCTAACAGACTTTACCCGGGAGTTTCGATAATAGTTAATAGATCACCTGTGTCTCCGCTGAGGGGTAGACTCCCCTCTCTGCAGACGTGCTGGTGAAACTAAGATAAGGAAGTCTTTGTGATCGTCCCAAGGAATTAGCCCTTCCTTGAGAAGTGCAGCAAAGCACTTCTACTCCTGGACAAATTGCCATAAATACCAGCCCGTGTCCCAGGAAATGTTGGAGGTCTCACCCAGGAGGGACACTCTGCCTGGGACCAGGTGTCAGATGGGACTCTAATAGTTCCATCCAGGGACTCCCCATCAGCAGTATCAGACGTGGGGGGCTTTCCCCAGCTTGGTGAGTTTTTCTTTCTCTTTCCTTTATCTGCTAGACAGACCACTTTGTCTGCTGGGCAGACTGCTTTACTTTTAACTATCATGTTATTAATGATAAATGTTTGTAACCCTGGTTTAATGAGTTTTTTTCTTTTCCTTTTCTTTGTCTGCTGGACAGAGTGCTTTACTTTCTACTATCATATCATTAACAATAAATGTTTGTAGTTTTGTAATTCAGTAAATTCTCTTCTGTAAAGTTATACTATATCAGTTTGTGTCTCTTCCCTCCTCCCATGATTCACCTCGCACAACAACTCCTTAAGGCCAATTGTACCATATAATGTAACATAATCATGAGAGTCAAAACTCAGTGCAGTGACAGGCTCTGGAGACTACAGCATCCTGGTGCCCACTTTTAGAATTCTGTCCACTATGGTCTCATCTTCTCATCACAAGCATATCTCTTTTACTAGACCAGCACTTGAGGGTCACCAAGGGAGCATGGGGCATGACTGCAGATTTCCATTTTGGATCTTACCTTTTAAATTCAGTGATTAATTAACAGCCAGTGTGTCCTCTCTTATGATCATCAAACAAAGAATCCAATGAGACCAGACTCCTTCCCATGGGGAAAACAAATAACACACCCTTCTCTATATTTTTTGACATCTATCGTAAAGGGTTTGGGACCTTGTAGAAAAATAGACTAGTCCATTGCACTCTCTGCTAGTATTCATTGGTGGGTACTCACACATTGCATTTTGGGAAGTGAAGCATGTAATTTGCATCCAAAACTATGGAGAGAAGCACCCGATTTGCACATTTAAAATGATTTATGTGCAATGCTCACTCAGATTCATTTATAACAATGGAAAAAATTGTTTAACACTAATAGAGGGCAAAGTACCTTATAGCACATCCACAAAATGCAGACATTTATTCATCTCTCAGCCTTTCAACAAATATTTATTGTTTGCCTACCATGTGCCAGGTTCTGTTAGGTTCTGGGGATACCACATTGATACAAAAGAGAAATGGTTCTTATTCTTATGGAATTTATTTTCTAGTTGGAGAAGAGAGGCAATCAAATAAGAACACAAACTAATGTCAAATTGCTACCTCTGAAAGGTGCAACCATTTAAAATGATGCTTGTAATTTAAAAGTTGTCAGAAAAGGAATAACCTCCCTATGATCTAATGTTAAGATAAATAAAGAGGATTGAAGGAATAGAAAGATACCAATAATAAAATATGAACTTCATAAACAAACCAGACTAGAAGGAAATATGCCAAATGTTAATAGAGGTTGTCTGTGGTTTTTCTTAAATTTTTCTGCAGTCCTGAATTCTGCAATTTGCACATATTACTCATAAAATAGGAAAAAAATCTCTATTACAAAAATAAGAAAATCACTTTCCATTCCACCTCCCCCTCCCCCTGAACTAATTGAAAACACACAATTAAATGTGAAGCTGCTCAGCAATCACTTGGCAAATTCCCATTCTTCACAGACTTGCAAAAATTGTTCAATACACAAAAGCCTTCAAAAATTTTAGCAATAATTAAGCCCATAACATATCAGCATTACTGTTCCTATGCTCATCCCCATCCCCTTCTTCCTGCTGAGACCAGTGTCAGCCTCTCCCTGTCATGATATCACTGCATTATGGAGGAATCATTGTGTGGCCAACTCGTCACTAAATCTCTAAACACTGTGCCTTGAATCTGTACAAGACCATATAGTAAGCATTATTGCCCTCATTGACAGACAAGGCACCTAAATCTGAATATTAACTTAGGTAGGAAAGGCTAAGGGCAGGATTTGATCCCACGTCTCTCTGACAACCAAGGGCTCATGCTAGGAGGCAGAATTCTACTACGGTCACTAAGATTCCTGCTGTTCCCAATGTTTGTGCTCTCTATATTCCTTTTTCCCTAAGTAGAGGGGAACCTTTGAATATAATGGAATATCACTCCCATGATTTGTGTTATGTTGCTAAATGGCAAGAGGAATTTTGCCAATGTTATTAGGCTCCCAAATCAGCTGACTCTGGGTGGGCCTGACATAATCAGGTGAGGCCTTTTAAAGAAGGACTGGAGCCCTCCATAAGGTCAGAAAAATTCGACAGTTGGCTTGAAGGAACAAGCAGCCACAAGTGCTGGAACCTCAAGGAAACTGAATTCTGCCAATAATCAGTGAGCTTGGAAGGGGACCCTGAGCTTTAAATAAGATCATAGCCCTGGTCAACCTTGTTTTAAGCTTGGTAAGTCCCTGAGTAGAGGCCCCAGCTAATCCATTCCCAGACACACAAAAGAACGATGAAATAATTAATTTGTCTTATTTTAAACTGCTAGGTTCATATAATTTGTTATCCAGCCATAGAAAAACTGATATAAGTTTCTTACTCATGCCTGACCTCTGCGTTTGGGTAAATAGTGATCTGGGTTCTATCCAGGCTTAGGGACAGGGTTTGGGGCTGGTATGAAGCAGGGAATTGAAGTTCAAGAGTTTTCACACAGGGATACTTGAAAGTCTCAGGACTAACAGGGCAGCAGTGATCAGCAAGAACCAAATCACTAGCAAGGGTTTGTAAACAAGGACAAAACAAAGGAGCAAACAGGTTCAGCTGGAGGATCCTAGAGACAACTCACAAAGTAAGAAGGAACAGACTTTTTTGGTGGACCCACTGGACAAAAGAGGGGTGGGGGAGGTGGGTATTGATTAAGACATCAAACTAGGGAATCCTCTTCCTAATCCTCCCTGCCTTCCTTTGTACCTACTTAATTTCCCTAATCTGAGAGGATTCAAGTTTAAGCCAGCAGGAAGACTGCTCAGTTCCTCCTCCCCCTAACCAACACGGACCTCCTGAAGTAAGTTGGATTCAAACATAACATCAGGTTGCAGTGGTGGGGGGTGGGCGTGGAGGTTACCTCTCCAGCTTTAGAACCAACCACCAGGCATGGAGAAAAGAAGAAGGAGAGATTTATGCCTCCCATTTCCAGAAAGATCCATATCAAGACTCATTCTTTACTGTAGAGGTTGATGTCATGGGAATACTAAACTCTTTAAAATGCAGTTTGGTGTCAATGAGAGCTTTGAACAAGATAGCTCAGATCCAAGATGTTCAGACCATCCTAGTGGGATAGATTATTCTCCACATTTCAAGAGATTTCAGGAGAGCCAAAAATGTCCAATGACTCCAGATTTTGTAGGCCTTGCTGGCCAACACTTAAAATTCACAGGTTGAGCTCTTATCCTTTGATTTGAGGATCTTGTGCCTATTAAAATGTAGTTATTCCTAAAAGAGACGCCTCAGTTTACAGTTTCATCAGTTGTGGCCCTCTCTCTCTAGTTAAGCCAACTTGGCAGGTGAAATCACTGCCCTCCCCCTAAGTGGGATCTGACACACAGGGGAGTGAATCTCCCTGGCAACATGGAATGTGACTCCTAGAGAGGAATCTAGGCCTGGCATCATGGAATGGAGAACATCTTCTTGACCAAAAGGGGGATGTGAAAGGAAATAAAATAAGTTTCAGTGGCCGAGAGATTCCAAAAGGAGCCGAGAGGTCACTCTGGTGGGCACTTTTATGCACATTATAGACAACCCTTTTTAGGTTCTAATGAACTGAAATAGCTAACAGTAAATACCAGAAACTATCAAACTACAACCCATGAATCTTGAAGACGATTGTATAAAAATGTAGCTTATGAGGGGTGACAATGTGATTGGGAAAGTCATATGGACCACACTCCCCTTTGTCCAGTGTATGGATGAACGAGCAGAAAAATGGGGGGGGGGGGGGCGGGGGGCACCCAGTATTCTTTTTTTTACTTTAATTGTTCTTTTTCACTTTAATTTTTATTCTCATTATTTGTGTGTGTGTGGTAATGAAAATGTTCAAAAATTAATTTTGGTGATGAACACACAACTATATAATGGTGCTATGAACAATTGAATGTACGCTTTGTCTGACTTCATGGTATGTGACTATATCTCAATAAAAATGAATTTTAAAAAAATTTCATCATCAACAAAGAACAATAGACATCACCACACTTCCTTATGACCAATGTGACTGTAAAAGGAATAAGATATGACGAAAGTACTGAGGCACTAAGGAGCAAACCTGCATAGCAAACATTTTCAGAATGGACATTGGAGGTGCTGGACACAAAGGGTAAAGCTTCTCTCTGTTAGCAGCTTCTGGGGGCCTGAGCAGTTTGTGTCCTTGTATACTTGTTTATGCTGCTGCGGGAAAATACCTTTTTTTTTTTTAGTTCTGTTGCACTGAAGTGATCATATTTTAATAGGAATACCCATTTACTTCCTCTCTCTCCAGCTCAAAAGCCACCATTACTCCTCACTCCACCTCAGAATAGGAAGTGTAAACCCCAGTCCCAAAGTCACATATGGAAAATGAAATCAGTGAGAAGAGTCATCAAATAAATGAGGAGAGCATCGATACAGCAAAACCCACAATTTAAAAATGGGGAAGGTTTACACATGTCTGTACCCCCAACCTCAGACATGGATGAAGCTGCCAGAAGATTAGCAGGCACCTTCTTCAATGCATAGACAAAAGCGAGGCTTGAAACACAAGCTGGTACAGTGTGGGACAACGCCCCTGTTTCACCAGAAGATGGGCCCTGGTGTGATGCTGCTAGAGAAGTACTGTCCCCTCTCTATACATCCAGCCTCTCCTGGGTTACAAATCAGCCTCAGGAATCTGCACCTCCCTTTTCAGGATCCCTACCCTCCCTTTAGTCCATTAAATGCAAAATACTCCAGGTAGCCCTCTTTTAAAACTTGATTTCTCCGAAGAGTAAAATGTTAAACTTAAGCTTGTTTACCCTGGGATGAGGGGAGAGACAGATGGGTATGGTAGAGTAATTTTATCTAAGGGCAGCTAGTGAAAATATCAGGAACCTCTTTCTGGAACAGAATCAAAACCACAAATTTAATCTCTGACAAGGATTATGGTACACTCAAATTTAATAGGATCCTTCACAGTGAGTATTAGGTCAGAACTGGGCAAAAGCAGACCTTGAAGAATATTTAGACATACATTCCCTCCATAATCATCCAGAAAAAAAAATGTATTACATGTACCATGCACTGTACTACTTGCAGAACATCCAAAGATGAATGAAAGTTTGTAGTATAGAGAAGGAACATACCATCAACAAATATCACGCTGTGTGAAGATACTCCAACAGGTGAAATACAGTGTTCTCTATAGCAAGGGATGAAAAGCAGCAAATAGTACCTTTTCCCTGGGCAGCATCTCAACCCCCTAGAATTACACATTCTAGAATGCAAACTTTCTCAAAAACAGCCAAAGACAATGCTTCCTTACATGTGACTTGGCTCCCAGGCTTATGCATATCAGCAATTAAGCAAACATTTTTGATTGATTAATCAGTGTAAAATCCTTGTCAATGAGGTTGTTAACTCATTCTTGCGAAATGTGCAATTTTAAGTTACATATACACAAACATCATATCCACAAATATTAGGCAGTGTAACTTCAGTGTTGGGGTACAACAGAGGAAGTAAAGATATATTTCAATTTAGCTTTAGCCTGAGCTGAGAAGCAGGAGGAGGAGAGATAAAAAGGCAATCATGTTCTAAATGGCAGCAACTTCAGTGTAGAAGTCTTTTACATTTATGCAGATTTGATTATCCAGAGAGATAAGACAGAAACTAGTGAGGGGAATCAAAGAGAAATAAAAGCCTGGAGTTAGCCTGAGAAATCAGGTTATTTGGAAAAAAGGAGGTGATCATTCAGCCAGTTGTGCCCTATTAAGAGGAAAATCCTCAAAGCCAAGATTTCCAAGTGGCTGTTATTTGAATCTTTGATAAAAAAGATGAAAAATTTACAAGCCAATAGAACTGAACTAAACCCCATTTTAAAAAAAAAAAAAAAAAAGTAAAGCTTTGATCCAAATATAGAAGAGTGATTTTACAAATAAAAGGATTGTCTTGGGAAACCCTGTAAACTAATGGTAAGACTTAATGCTGGCCAGATTTTATTTTTAAAAAAATAATATAAATTCTCAGACTCATCAAGATTGAGCCAGCGGATGCTGCACTTTCACCTTAAGAATTCCAACCCACTTTCTTAACAATAATGAATAATCCTAAAGGTGATGAAGCAAACAAAAAGGTGCTGGGGAGATATTTTCCTTTCCTTTTAACTGATAGAGCAATCACACATTTCTCCCAGACTGCTCACCACAATCACACACATGCACACACACACACACACACACACACACACACACACACTCAAACAGCCAAAAAGTGAGCAGGGAATGGTCTTAGTTATTGAATCCACAACCTGCTTTAGTCTATATATGTGTGTATGTATATTACACACATATATATACACACACACACACACACAGAGAAATACCCATAAATAGTTGGAGTGATGATTATTTGGGGATTCCTTTACAAACATACTCTGTATCACAGGGTGATTAAAATTGTCAGCTGCCAGGCTATTGATGATCGCCCTACCTATCTAGAGAAACTAATCTACCTTGTCCAATTGGGAAAATAAACCTTAGAGTAACTGAATCCATTCTTCATTTCATTTTTCCAGCACACACCTTGTTCATAGCTGACCCAATCTATAAATGTAAGTCATCCAGCCTCTAACTCAGAGGAAGAAAGTAGAGGAGCCAAGAGATTAGGCAGGTGCAATTCATCACTCAGAAAATAAACAGGGCCCTGCTACTGTAGTGGTGAGAAGATAGCAGCTGGGTTATAACTAAGAGCCCCAGCAGCAGTTGTTGAGCAGGACCCAACCAATAAAAGCTTGACCTTGAGAAGCAAAGAGAATCAGAAGACAGACGATCTGGCCCAGAGAGATGAGTTTTGTTCTCTGTAAAATGAGAATAGGCTATATGACACCATGTATTTCTCTAGTTCTCCACTTTACAAGGCACGTTAAGAAAGACGTTCTCATTTGATCCTCACAACCTCGTTAATGAGATGGTCTCCAAAGTCCAGATGACCTCAAAGGATGCCATCCAACTCTTTCAATTTATCATTTCCCAAGATTAATGTATTCATCTGTCTTCCTGAACTCATGTTTGTTTTCAACATTACCTGTCACCAGTGAAGCTTGATTATTAACACTCACGGTGATAAGTGGGGAAACGTTTTTAAAACACAATACCAGGGTAACAATCCAAGTATATAAGGTGTCACAGGTGTTGAAACTGATATTATTTTTTAGCTTATATTGCTGCCTAGACAAATAAGCACTGCTTTCAATGCAATCTGTTCATTCTAAGATGCTTCCTTGTTTGCAACATTTTTGGAGCCTTTGTATTGGACGTACAGCCACTGTTACCCCAAGCACCTCCCAAGAAAATCAAGCACCCTTCTTTATAGTCACACTTTGTTTTGAGCCAAAGACATCATTACTAATTACTCAGGCTGTCCTCTCAAGGACTGTCTTATAGCAGAGTGAGTTTGGCTATTTCAAGAGGTCTTATCTCCCAGAAATTAAAGATCTGCCACCCCTGAAGATATTCAAATGATTTGGTGCTGACTCTGCAGCCACTTCCAAACATGAAACTGTGTGCAGGCCCCCAAGAAGGATGATGTCTTATTCTGATTTGTATCCACATTGTCCCACATATCAGCTGTCATGTAAGCCAACACCCAGGGCCACCTTCACGAGCATCCCTAAATGCACTTGATTTAATGCTCTCCTATCACCATCTTTAAATTCTTAATAATTTAACAAAAGAGACTGGCTCAAAACAAAGTGTGACTATAAAGAAGGGTGCTTGATTTTCTTGGGAGGTGCTTGGGGTAACAGTGGCTGTACATCCAATACAAAAGCTCCAAAAATGTTGGAAACAAGGAAGCATCTTAGAATAAACAGATTGCATTGAAAGCAGTGCTTATTTGTTCATCTTTAACTGGGCCCCAAAATTAGGTAGCGGTTCTCAACCAATAACTATTTGTAAAATTGAACTTAACTGTTGTGGTTCTCAATTTTACTTATAGGATATAGGAAGCATGGTGGAAAAGAAAGAGCAAAGATCCTGGATTTGAATGGTGTTCCAGGCATTTACTAATTTCTGGTCTTGGGCATATTAAGTTATATTCTGCATGTATATGCATTATACTGTATTATCTATCTTGCAAAGTTTTAAGGATTAGAAATAATCTATCTTAAGTAATTGGCACAAAAATAGGTCCCCAAAATGGATAATTTTATGAAATTGGAAAGAATTGAACCTATCAGATATGATATACAAAAAAGGAAAAATGTAAAGTTCAATGGGATCAGAGGCATCAAAGTGCTTTAAACCTGAAAAGCAGTAAATACAAATGTATCTGTATCTAAGCTGAATTGTATTTTATTACTATTGTATTGTCCTGTTTAATTAATGCACACTTTAAAAAGCTTTATGCTGTGCAATTATTATTTCTAGTCTACTATTAATTAAAGTTTGTGGCCATTTCTTAAAAACATTGACCATGAGACCCTTGTTCTAGAAACAAATCCTTTATAGTAACTGTCATGGAAAGAGATAAAATATTTTTCCATAGCACAGAATCTTTCCCTATAAGTGGATAATATTTTTGTTGGATGAATACTTTGGAAAGCCACTTAAGGTACAAGGTAAAAAGAAACCATACTCCATTACCTGCTCATCTTCCTGGCAAAGGGCCATGTTGGAGGAACAATTGATAGTGACAGTTTTGCTAACTAGCCAGTTTGGGTTTTGCTGAGTGGTACAGGTAAGCTGAGGGAGGTAGCTGTTTCTTCACACAAGAGAGGGGAATTTTTAGAGCCCTGTTAATAGTAAGCTGGGAAAGGGAACTTTGGTGGGAAGACAGAGTGATCTAATGGGGAATTTTATTAAATAGGACATGATAGGAATCTTCTTCCCTACCTCACATTTGAATCTTCAGTAAAATATCTGTATCTCATTCATTGTGGATTTAGAATTGTTGGGGGAAGATGCAACAAAGATAAATGAGGGGCAATGACTGTGACCATGCATGAAAGATCTAGTATGACCAGGAGCCAGAATATAAACATTATATAATGTTATTCCCATGGGAAATTCTGAATGGTTATCACCTTGACTTCTAGCTTTAACAAGAATATAATCAGATGTGAATATAAGAACTACCATATTTTTCCCCCAGTGGAAATTTTTCTTTTTTGAATCTCCAATACTTAATTATGTCAGTTAAAAAATAAAATAAATGTTATAATAAAAAGGAAAAAAGGAATGGACTAATTGTTTTTGGTTACATTAATTTTTATCTGTTTAACAATTTATACCTGTTGTCTTTTTGCTGATAACCCAAAGCACCACAAACTGGATGGCTTAAAACAACAGTGCTTTACTGTCTCACAACTCTGGAGACTAGAAGTCTGGAATCACGGTGACAGCAGTTCCATCTGAAACCTGTAGAGGAGACTCCTTCCTCGCCTCTTCTACCTTCTTGTGTTTCCTGGCAGTCCTTGGCATTGTGCAGCTGCATCACTCCAATCTCTGCCTTCTCCATCTTCACTTGGCCTTCTCTCTTGCCTGTCTAGTCTTTGTCCAAGTTTTCCTCTTCGTATAAGGACACCATCATAGTGGATGAGGAACCACCATATCCCAGTGTGGCCTCAACTTTAACTAATCACATCTTCAAGACCCCATTTCCAAAGAGGATCACATTCACAGGGCCATGGGTTGGGATTTGAATGTGTCTTTTTAGGAGATACAATTCAACTCATAATACCTACACACTGGTTTGTCGCAGTTATGTACAACAACATTATGGTTTCTGTTTTGAGCCTTAACTGCTCCAATTTTGCCAATGGCTTTTTCAAAATTTCTGCATCACTTTTCAAAAGAACTACCATATTTTTTAATTTCAAACGTAATAATATCTTCAAAGTGTCTTTTTCAATGATTTTTTCTTGAAATTCTTTCCCTTTAACTTTCAGAAGGGAAGGCAGAGAAGTGAGGGAACCAGAAAATTAAATATAATTGGCCTAAATATTGTTGATTGGTACTTAGCAACTATACCCACTCCCTTCTATGTTCCACACTAAATCTAAAGGACAAGAAGACTAAAATCTACATTCCCCAGACTCCCTATGATCTAGGAATGTGGATGCAATTTCGATTCTGCAATGAGAGGTTAAGCCACGTTTGGAAGGTCAATGGAGGCATTGTTCAGAGGCTGACCTCCATGTTCCCCTTTCTGCCACCTGTTTGTGTCATGAGGGTGGCAGGTCTGTCTGCAAGAGAAGCATCAGTCTCCTGACTTCCAGGTCACAGCTACAGCGATGGCCCCCATATTGCCACTTCTATAGTTATTTGAATAATTTTGTAAGGGCCTAAACTCCTGTATTAAATCTTCTTTCTACCTGAAGGTACCTATCAGTGGTTTCTGTTTCCTCCACCAAATCTGCATTATATAATGACATATTGTCCCAATTGTACCAATAGATCTTTAGATTTAATAGTCCCTGGTTTCATCTGCAATGAGTGTGGTGGTCTCTCTCCAACCATTCTGTAAAAGGAAGAAAAGCCACTCCCTTCTAACTATCTTAATTTATTAAATTCTATTATTATTTATAAAAACACCCAGCAGGCAATGACCACTGCTTATTCAATTTATGAAAACTCTCCCACCATGGGGTATGTTGATTCCACGTTTTTAAACATTCAATTACTATCATAAAACAAAGCAGCAGCTATTAAAACAGTGAAATGAAATAGAACATCTTTAAGGAGCAAACTGAATGAGGTTTGTACTGTGAACTGAAGGTTAGCAAGTGGTCATCTTATCAAGCAGGGGAAGGCAAGGGTCAATTTCTTCCCTTACCCTCATGCAAGGTTTGCTTATTGTTTCTTTCTATTCCATCTTTCAACTATTTTTCTCTTTGAGAAATGTCCACCCCCCTCCTAGTCACATTTCTAATATCCTTAAGAGCCCAGATGAATAGTACCTCCCCCAGGGAGATTTCCTTGACGCACTTACCATGATTTTTCTTTCACCTCTCTTTCATGCCTATTTTATATCCCATTTTTTCTCAAATAGTAGTTTTGTTTCTGTTGAATTTTTCCTGGATTTACAAGCACATTGTAACTCAAGGTGTTAAGGGCAGGGACTGGGGCTTCTTCTGTTTTGTTTTGTTTTGTTTTTATTTTTGTTTTTGTCATTGCTCTATCCCTAGCACCTAGCACAGCACTTGATATTTGGTAGGCTTCTCAATAAATATTTACTGAACAAATAAAGTGTGTCATAAACAGATATTTGTCTACCAAAATTCACATGACCCTTCCATAGTGTAGAGTTTGCTGCTGGGATTAGATTTCCCAGGCTCTTTGCATCCAGGGTGACCATGTGTTAAGTTCTTACCAACAGACTATAAGCAGAAGTGATGTAACCACTCAGGACTCCATTATTTGAACAAGGTATACCTTCTCCACTTGGTGTTCCCTTAAAACAGGTGGAAACAAAGACCAAGGCCCTGAGTGATTAAGGAGCCACAAGATGAAAGAGGCCTAGATCCTCCAAATTACCATGTGGGAAAAAACTGCTTGTCCATTGGGAAAATCAAAACTGAACACTTACATAAGTGAGAAAAAACTTATTATCCACACAAAGATCTCTGCATGTGTAGTTATAGACATTTGATTCATAATAGCTAAAAACTGGCACAATCCAAATGTCCATTAACTAGTAAATGGATAAACATATTGTGGCACATCCATACAATGGAATACTACACAGCAATCAAAAGAAATGTACTAGTGGCATATGTGACAACATGGATAAGTACTAAAAAGCATTATGCTAAGTAAAAGAAGGTAGACACTAAAACCTATATACTGTATGAGTCTATTAATATAATATTCGAGAGAAGGCAAAAACATCAGAGCAGAAATCAGATCAGTAGTTGCTAGTTGCTGGGGATGGAAGGAGTTGTTTAATTCTAAAGAGTTACTTGGGAACTTTTTTGGAGTGATGGAAATGTTTGATATCTTGACTGAGATGGTAGTTGCATAACTGCAAATGTTTGCCAAAACTCATTGAACTATACACTTAAAAAGGGTAAATTTTATTATATATAAATTATTCCCCGAAAGCCTGTTTAAAAAAAAAAACTCAGCTGTGTTAAGACATTGGAAGCTTGGAGTTTATTGGTGGTGCAAAGCCAAGTATGTTGGTGTTATCTAATGCATGAATGAAGGAAAATAAGTAGACACTGCATGCTAAGCTGCTTCTGCATGCTCCAAGAAACCATGCTCCTTGCTGAGTTCATAATAAATGCTCAACAAAATATGCTAAATAAATTTAATTTCTCTCCCACGATTTTTACATTCTGTAGTTTGACTACAATCATTTATATATTGATTCCTCTATTTCCTCCTATCACCGCACACCATAAAACTCTGCAAACACATTTTTCAAACATTTTACATGCAGGCAATCAAGCATCAGCCTGTTTTATTCATAAGGCTATTTTTCTTTCTAGCTGCTGGAGCCACTTAAACATTTAATATCCATAAACTGCTTTAATTTTTTAAGAACACAAATGGGGATTCCATTGCACTGAATTTGGAATTATTTGATGTCATAGCAACGAATCTCATTATGCCACTCATAATTCAGTCACTGAGGGGAGTACTCAAACAGTCTTATCCCCTTGGACACCCTGTTACTCACAGATTTAGAATCCTAGACTTCCAACACTCACAGCTCTTCTACCTTGAAGCTATCCCTTCCTTACATGACAGGAGGTAAACACCCCTAATGTTTAATTGGATCTATTTCCCAAAGTTAATCAAAACAAATGAAAGTGTACGAGAAAAAAAAAGAATTTAAGGGGAAAATAATTGTGTGTTATATATGTGTGTATGTGTGTGCATGCATGTGTGTGTATAATGATTTCCTAGAAAGTATTCCCCAAGATCATGCAGTGTTAAAATATTAAAGAAGTTTAGAAAACAGGCAGTGAAGTCGGTTGGAATCAGCCAGATGGCACTGGAATTCCAATTCACATACTTATAGTTCTGTGACATGGGGCATTTAATTTAAGCTCTCTGAGCACATACTTACAGTTCTGTACATGGGCATTTAATTTTAAGCTCTCTGAGCCTCAGTTTTCTCGTCTATAAAAATTACATGATAAACTAACAGACCAGGGGTTAGGGATATTATACACTGTCCTTCCCAGGCAGAAGAGACAATGCTTCATCTAAGGAAGGGGTTTTTCAGGGAAGAATATCAAGGTGCAAGAGACAGGCCAATCTTGCATCTCAGAGTTAAGAATGATCTAGAAATGAAATCACTTCCAAATTCAAACAATTTGTTATGATTATAAGGAGAAGCTAATGAAAAGCTAAACATGTGGTCAAGGATGGTATTTCTCTTGTTTCCCATGGTAGTCCCAGACTGGTGCATGGTTAGGCAATGACGGTGACTCAAAGTTGAGTGGAAACAGGGATTCTGGACCCACTTCCTAGAACAGCTGTGTGTTTGAAGAGCTCACTTCATCCTAATGTGCCTTGGTTTCCTCACATATAAAGATTATCTGACATTGGTACTACTAGCTCTCGAAATGCAATACTTTATAGCTCCTAAAAGTGAACAGGGCCTAAAGGGGTCATCTGGTTTAGTACTGGTTTTGCCATCTCTGCTTTCACCCATAGCAGGAGGGCACTCAAACCTTCCACGACAGATTGTTGCCCATCTTTTTGACAGAATAGACATAAATGGCAGTGAGTGATATTTCTATGTCTCCCCTTCCATGCCATCAATAATTCCCTGCCTTATAAAAAAAGAATGCAATGCCTACTAACTAAAATGTCAAAACTGACATGCCAAGATAAAAGGTACTCTAAGTACAGAGTCAAATACCTCAGAAAAAGCAATCTGTATTCTGGGGCCGGCCACAATCCTAGAGATGCTGCACAATGCCTTGACATTATCAGAGGTGCGTGGAAGTAAAATCTGTCTCCCAAGACATATTTTTTACTCTGGTCAGACAATTAATGAAAGAGGCTATTAAAGCTAATCTATGGTTGTTAGCATTTGAAAAGGATTTCCCTGAAAAATGGGATAAGAAAGAAGATGTTAAAACAGGGGGAACCAAATTTTTGATAGTGCTTTCCTCATTTTGGATGTATGATGGACAGATAATGTGAATCAGATGACGGATGTATCAGCAATGCAGACAAATGGCTGAAAGAGAGCTATCTTCTGTAGCAGAATGACATTCCTGGGAATTTTGCCTGATTTGAAAGAATACAACCGCTTTGTGGGTTAATTAAGTACTCAATCCTTCACAGGACCAAAGGAATATAATTTGTGAGTTTAAAAAGTTTTTAATACTAATTAAATAAAAGGTGCCCTCCTCACCCTCCTCCATAACAAAATTCCTTCCTTGAGTTATTATGACAAAAGTGTTCCTGGGAAGCTTGCTTAAAAATTGCTAAAATTTGACAATTGTATTATAGTAGGATAACTAACACATTCAGGAGTGTTAACTGGGGATAAGAGGGACAGGGCACAGGACAGACAGAGCAGAATAGGTATATTAGGCAAGGATAGGTTATGCTGGAGTAACAAACAGCCCCAACATCACACCAAAACTTGAGTTTTTACTCATACAAAACTATGTATCATGACTGAGAAGCTTTCCAGGACATCTGTCCTCCAAGGAGCCACTGAGTGAGCCAGGATTCTTTGATCACTCTGCCATCTCAATATAAGTCTATCTCAGGTGTCAGGGAAGGAAAAGAGGAATTAGGAAAACTATGCATTGCCGAGTCCATAGAAAATGGCTTTTGGTTGTCCAAGATGCCTTGGCCCCCCAAGCCATCTAATTAGGAAGTTGCCCACTCACAGGATTCAGCTACATCACATGTAGGATCCTGCATCCCTAACTGTTCCTGCAATGTTTGAAGATTCAGATCAGCCTATATGAAGAGGTAATATGTGGGCACTTTCATTTAAATATAAGGGAGGAGACATTCATGGAACTTAGAATAAGGATAAGGAGGGAAGAGGCAACTGATGTTGGGAGCTAGAAGAGGAGTATGAACCACTATATGATTTCTAGAATGGTTACCTAAAAAACCAGACTTGTAGTAATCTAGATTGCTCACCAAAGAGCAAGTGGCTGCCATAAACTCTGCTCCTTCCTCCTGTGGCCAGGCATCTCAGCTAGTGCTCTTAATCCCCAAATGAAAGCCAGCCCTCCAGGATCCAGTGCAAATGTGACTCCTACAGAAGGGTGCACAAAGACACAGAATCCACAGCTTAATCCTTAGTCTCTTGGCAAAACTAACCTTGTCCACTAACCTGGTGAGTGCTTTGCACAGGGCTAGCACATAGTGGTGCTGAAAATAATAGCTGGCACAGAAAGCTCGATTTAACAAGAACTAATTCTTAACCCTCTTAACAATACTATGCAGTTAGACTCTGCTATTATTCCAATTTTATATGAGGAAATAGGCAAAGAGAGGGTAAAACCACTTCCCTAAAATAATACAATGATTACTGAAGGAGATAGGATCTGGAACCAGGCAATGCAGCTCAATGGATTACTTCTCCAGAAAGTCCACCTTCCTTGCCTCAGTTCCACATCAAGTGTCCTACTATCATCTCGACTGCAGCCTGAGACCTCCCCGTGACTACAGAACTACTCCTGAATCCCAGTCTTTGTGACTAGGTCCCTGTCTCTCCTGCTAGAAATATCCTTGGTGCTGACAGTGTGTTTAATTTTCACTAATTTTTCTTTCCTTTTCTGTGTTTGGGTCCTCACAACCACCCCCAGGCTTGGCAATTCACCAGGAGGACTCACAGGACACAGCATATGGTTGTACTCCATGACTATGATTTATTAAAGTGAAAAGATACAAAGCAAAATCAGTAGAGGGGAAAGGTACAAGGGGTGAAGTCCAGAGGAAGCCAGGTATAAGCTTCCTAGAGTCCTCACCCCAGGGAATCATACAAAATGTGTTTAATTCCTCCAGCATCAAGTTAGACAACACAGATGAAATGTTGTCTACCAGGGAAGCTCCTCAGAGACTCAGCACCAAGGGCTTGTGCTGGGGGCTAGGCAGGTAGGCACCCTCTGCCTAGCACATACCGAAATTCCAGACTCCCAGAAGGAAAGCAGGTGTCAGCACAAACCATATGATTTGCACACACAGTTCAGGCACAGTGAGCCACTCTTACCAGTTTGGGAAAAGGTGAGAACCCTCCTGAAATCTAAGAACCCAGAAGCCAGCAAAGGCTGGCCATTCTTGGAAGCAGGCCATTCTAAGGATAGTGGCTTCAGATTTGCTATGTTAACCCCTTTCTGTATACACTCCTATCCACCAGGCACTGTACTAAGGAATGAGTTGCAAAGTTTTATGTTTTGAGCATTCACTATGGCCAGCCATAGTTCCAAATGCTGGACATATAGCAGGGAAAAAAAAGACAAAATTTCTTCCCTCAATGCCGGTTTGAAACTGTATGTACCCCAGGAAAGCCATGCTCTTTTAATCCAATCTTGTGGGTGTGGAATTATTGTGGGTGGTACCTCTTGATTAGATTGTTTCCATGGAGATGTGACCCTTCCCATTCAAGGTAGGTCTTAAGCATCTTTACTGGCATCCTCTATGAGAGGATAAATTGCCTGAGGGGAACAGCAAGGAATGGGAAGGAGGGAGAAGTTATAAAGGGGCTCGAGGAAATTTCTGGAAGTGACGGATATGTTCACTATCTTAATCATGGTGATGGTTTCAAAGATGTATATATATCTCAAAACAAACCAAACTGCACACTTCACATTTATGCAGCTTATTGAATAGCAACTATACCTCAGTAAACCTGTTAAGAAGCACAAGGAAGAGGAGGAGGAGATGGTGGTAAGTGTATCGGTGCAGAAAGAAGAGATAGAACAGAGCCCTGAAGGGATGCCTGCCAGTTACCTGATTCCTCACACTTAACTCAACCCCTGCCACTGTTCACTTGCCTGGATACCCTCAAGTTACCACCTTCTGAGACATACCCTGGTCAATTGCTCCAAACATCAGAGATTTATTCGAACAACCAGATACCAACTGCTCTGGTTAGCTAATGCTACCTGTTATGCAAAATACCAGAAATGGATTGGCTTTTTAAAAAGGGGGGTTATTTGGTTACAAAGTTACAGTCTTAAGGCCATAAAAGTGTCCAAGCTATGGAGTCAACAAGAATACCTTCACCGAAGAAAGGCCAATGGCATCCGGAAAATGTCTGTTAGCTGGGAAGGCACATGGCTGGTGTCTGCTGATCCCAGGTTGTGTTCCAATTCGTCTCTTAGCCCCTGTGCTTGGCCTGTGTAGCTCTTTTTAAAGTACTCCAGTGATCCAATAAAGACCCACCCTGGGTGGGGCAACACTTCCATGGAAATAATCCAATGAAAGTTCTCACCCACAGCTGATTGAGTCACATCTCCATGGAAACATCCAATCAAAACTTTCCAACCTAATCAACACTAATATGTTTTCTGCCCACACAAGGTTGCATTAAAGAATATGGCTTTTTCTGGGGGACATAATATATACAAACCGGCACACCAGCCATCCACGGTGTCCCAACTGTCAGTAAGAAAGTATAGTCTTAAACAGCTTGGAACTGCATATAAAATGGTGCTCAACATCATTTGTCATTAGTAAAGTGAAAAATTAAACTTCAGTGTTATATCACCACACACTTACTGGAAGGGCTAAAATCTAAAACACTGACTACCAATTCCTGGCAAGTATGCAGAGCAAAATGCTACAGCCAATTTGGAAGATTATTAGGCAATTTCCTATGAAGTTAAGTGTAGTCTTACTACAGAAGCCAGCAGCCACACTCCTGTGTTTACACAACACGTGAACCAAATCAGACAAGAAGTCCTTAAACAGATGAATGGATAAACAAACTGTAGTACATCCATACAATGGAATGCTATCCAGCAGTAAAGGAATGAGTCATCAAGTCACAGAAAAACATGGACAAATCTTAAGTGCATATTGCATTTAAGTGAAAGAAGCCAGCCTGAAAATTCTACATACTTTGTGATTCCATTTATATAACATTCTGGGAAAGGCAAAACTATAGAGACAGTAAACAGGTAAGTTTCTTTCAGGAGTACAGAGGGAAATAGGGTTGAATAGATGAAGCACAGGGGTGTTTTTTGGGTGGTGAAACTATTCTGTAAGATACTGTAATAGTGGATATCTAACGCTATGCATTTGTCAAAACCCAAAGAACTTGACAGCATAAAGAGTGAGCTTAATGTAGGCAAATTTTAAGAAATAATCCTTTAGGATGTTGGGGAATCCCAGGACAGAATGCAGAATACGACAAAAAAATTCATATTACAAATGCATGAAATGACCTCACTGAAGGGGCAGAACAAAAAGGTGCTGAACCACATAATTTTGAAAATAAGCAGTCTATAAGACTAAAGGCCAAAGGAATTGTACACAATCACTGTATTCTAGTTTTAAAAGTTATTTCCCAAGGGAGTATGGGTTAAAAATCAGAAACCACTATACATTCATCCTGGAATTGAACAATTAAGTAAATGGACGGCAGATGGTGGGAGCCAAGTTTCTCACTGTTGGAGTGGGAGGTTACAGACAAGCAAGGACAGAAGGCAAGAATGACCCACATATTAACAGATTTAGAGACAGTATGAACTCATGTTTAGCTTAATATAGATACAAATGTTTGCATGCAGAAATATTTATAGATATGTGAATTTACACAGGTTAGTATACATTCATATTTTTTGTTCCATCAGCCAGGAAGACGTAGAACCAAATACACCCCAACAGCATTGAGCACACCCAGCATCCAGATTGAGGTTTCTAACACCATTCTCCAATTTAGAAAAATCAAAGTCTCCTTAGAGAAATGGCTGATTCTAGGACTGAAGCAGGAAATATAAAAGATTAGCCTGGAGCATTTTGTAGTGCCAAATTTTGTAGACACTTCTTTCTCAAGAAGGTAGAGCATAACACTCCATTCAGAGTGTGGACTGCACATCACTTTCAAAGAGTACAGTAGGAAAAGCAGAGAAAGGAAGAGCTTTACAGTGGAGAAACCTAACAAGGTGTTCAAGGTTAAAATCAAAAGTAAGTCATGTTGACAGTATGTATGCTTGATATGATGTGATGAACATGGCACTTGACCTCTGTGGTCTTCTCAAAACCCCATGACCCTAGTCTAATGAGAAAAACATCAGAAAAGTACTAATTGAGGGGCAATCTACAAAATATCTGACCAGTACTCCTGAGAACTGTCAAGGTCATCAAAAACAAGGAAAGTCTGAAAAACTGTCACAGCCAAGGGGAGTGTAAGGAAACATGACAACTAAAATTACATTTACAGTGCCCTGGATGGGATTCTGGAACAGAAAAAGAGCATAAGGTAAAAACTAAGGAACTCTACATAAAACATGGACTTCAATTAATAATAAGGTATCAATATTGGTTATTTAATTCTAACACATGTGCCACACTTATAAAAGTATAAATGTAGGGAAAACTGGGTATGTATATATGGAATTTAGATTTCTCTGTAAATCTAAAACCATTCAAAAATTTTAAAGTTTATTTTTAAAAAAGGAATTGGTCTTAGGAGTTAGCTAGAATTCTTTCTAATACCATATCTATGAGACTTTAGGCAAGGTGCTCAATACCTTTGAACCTGAGTTTCATGTTACTATAAACATAACCACAGCCACTACACAAGGTTGGTTTAAGGATCGAATAAGATGATGTAAGTAAAATGACTGGCACCTAATTGACCCCCCAATAAGTGTCCATTCCCTTCCCTCCCTGTACATGAGAGCAATTATTAGCAACTTATGGAGAGTCTGAAGGCCATGTCCCTCTGGCTCCTTTCCAACTAGCTTGTAATCTCTCCCCAACCCCAGCAGGATAGGTGTCTCCCCCTTGCATGAAACTCTAAGAATAGTGAGCCAAAAAAAAAATCAGCAACATGTTTACTGGATTCCTCTGAACTAGGTCCTGCACCTTTGGGTAAAGGATTCCTTGCAAATAGGCAGGGCTATGTTTTCCAAATTCCTTTAGAAAACAGCCAGGTGGTCCCCTTAATCTAATGCTTTCCAGTTACCATTCTGTCCCCAGACTTGGTAGCCATAAATCCTCTGTCCTGCTCTTTCATTTTGACCTAAAGGTCCATATATAAAAGACTCATGTATTTGAGCATATCTCCAACATTTTGAATGACTCAAGGTCTATGGTATGTTTAAAGCCACAGTTGACCACTCTTCCCTTCCAGTTCCATCCTTTTTCCTTTCTTTTGTTTCTTCCTTTTGTTACTCCCCTATATTTAGCCATAATTAGGATCCAAACAGAATCTAAAATGGAATTTTTAGCATAAAGGAATTGCAACAACAAGGAGAAGGATGAAGTAAAGGAGGTGGACAGAAGACTTCTTTAATTTACTTCATTGTATGTATTTTAAGAAATACTAATATAATTGTTAAGACCTTATAAATATTAACTCATTTCAACCTCTTTTCATCCCTATGATGTGATACTATTATTATTTACATTTTACAGATGAGGAAACTGGAACTCAAAAAGGTAAATAACTTGCCCCAGGCTCAGAGAACTAACAAGTGGCAGAGCAGAGCTTGGATTCAAACCCAAGCAATGTGTCTCCTTGGTCCAGAGATAACAGAGCCAGGCACTTCAAATTATTTATTTCATTTCATTCTCATAGACCTTTAGGGTTACTACTTTAACCCACCCCCTTGTATGCCCCTAATAGATGAATCTTGGAGGAATTAAATGGTTTGCCTATGAAGATAAGCCAAGGAAAGGCACAGTCAGGAAGAAAGAGTTGCAGGGATGTGGAATACCTCAAGCAAAGGAAAGTATTAAAAGGAGGTAGAGACATCCAAATAGTGTCCTCCCACTCATGTCCCCATATGGGGTCCCTGAGCTTCCCCTTACCCACCATCCCACACCCTTCCAAAGTCATACTTCCCTGTAGCAGCAAGCCTGTGCTTCCCTCTCCCCTCCAGTAAATCAAACAAGCCCAAAAAACTCTATTGTCTGACACCCCAGAACAAAACCCAGGCCTTTTCTGTAGTTTCCAGGTTCTCTGGGTAGTTACCACACTTCCAGGGTATTATGCCAGCTCCACAAGGTTCTTTGTTTAAATAGTGATGACTCTCCACCCCTAAGGAACTGGGAGGCATTTATAATCCAACAAGCCAACCAGAAGGACTAATCTTTAAAAACATTTTAACAGAGCAATGAATTCACTGCAGAGAATATATTGCTGCCTTTCCTTTCCCTTAGTATTGAAGAGATTGACCCAATTTGCATGTTTAAAGATGTCTCTTACTTATATTTGGTGTATTCTGTTCTTTTCAGACTTGAGGGGAATTTGAGTAGCAGGAAAGTTTCCTGCAGAGTGTTTTCTAGTTCCTGGTGATGAGGTTTCACTGCCTTGTGTGCTCTCCATCCCCATGTCCTTCCTCTCCAGACCTGGGCTCCTAGCTCTTCTTCTTCCATCTCTCCATCACATCCTCAATCCCTGGTCAAGCGTGGACATCACTGGGTGGGCCATAGTCTGGGTTAGGTTGGAAATAAAAATTGTCTCATGGAAATAGCATAAGACCAGCAGTTACAAGAATACAGTTCTGGTCCTGGTGCTACCAACAGCCCTTCTGTGCTTTTAGGCAAGTTAACTCACCTCTCCAACAGTTTTCTCCCCTGGCACATCAGTACAAACCAGCCCCTCTCTACCTCTTTGCTCTAAGGAGCAGAATGCAGTTTTCAACTGGGCAGTAATGCCTCCCTGGAGGCATTTGGGAATGTAGGCAGGGATTTTTTAGACTGTAACAACATTTAGGGAGCATTACTGACATTTTAGTGGAAGGGGGACAAATGCTAAATGACCTGCAGTGGTCAGGACAAGCCTGCATAATGAAGAATTTTCCCATTCACACTGCCAATAGACACCCTCTGAAAATCCCTGTTAAAGACCTAAAGACACTAAAAGATTCAAAGAGTTTTATAACGTCAGGTATGTTAGCACTAAGTAGTTAAACTCTCATTCAATTTTGCATTTCATCAAAAGGAATTCTATGACCAAAAAACCCTCTGTGTGTGTGTGTGTGTGCGCCTGTCTGTCAATACTCGCACAAACTAAAACAGCACTAAATCATGAATCTGGAGACCGAGGCACTAATTCTGGTACTACCACTGACCCACTACATGACCTTGAGAAAGTCATTTCCCTTCTCTTGGGTCACATACAGTCTCCTGGTCTGTGAATGAAATCATTGTTCTGTTTAATTTCTAAGGTACCATGACATATGGCTCAATATTTCCATGACTCTAAGACCCATAAAAAGCTCATTTTTCTTTCTGTACTTTAATAAGCAAATGTGATCAGTGTAGGTAGATTAAATAAAAGTGTTAAGGATTGATGGGGGTTGCTCTGTGCTTTTTTCTATAAAGGTTAAGTCCAGTGAACTGACAGCAGTAACTGAGAGATGTCACCATGGGCTGATGGAAGGTCAATGGCAAGGTGAATTTATGCTTCTAGTGGTATTTTCAGATAACTCAGAAGCAGAGCTGAGAAAATGCTGAAGCATGTCCTCTTTGCTGAGTAAAATATCTTAAGAATAAGCTGGGGTGTAAGGAGTTGGGAAGGAAATTTGAATGCAGCTGTTAATTTATTCTATGAACATTTATGAAGCACATGCTGTGTGGCAAGTCCTGAGCGAGGCATAGCAGTAGAAAGAGAAGACATAGCCCCTGCCCTCAAAGTGCTCAGAATTAGTCAGAAAGAAAACAGATAACTTTTAATAACATGACAAATGCTATAGAATACAAGGTGCCATGGGTAACTCCAAAAAAAGCAACAGGCTCCGGCATGCTACAGCCTTGAGGGATGAGTGGGAGAGGTGAGGCAGTCACCTGATGGGAAGTGGAGTGGAGGCTGGTGAGGAGGTTGGGAAGGCTTTCCCAGGCAAGCAAGGCAACACACAAAGGCACTGAGTCATGGGATAGCGAGGCAAATTGCGGAGAAGATAAGCAATTTAATTTGCTTTGGGAGCAGATGATTGTTGAGAAATACAAGAGACTAGATGGAGGGGATTGACATGGGTCAGCTGTGTGCTTTGGACTTTATCAGGTAAGTCACAAGGATCACTACGGAAATTTCTAGTAAGGAGTAACATAATCAGATAGCAATTAGTGAGGTGAAAAAGATAAGTTATCAGGGGTTAAAACAAAGTTAAGGAGATCAAATCTATGAATAGGAACAGAAAATTCTGTTTCCGAATCTAAAATGTAAGTTGCCATGAAAGAAGGAAAGGGTGAGTGTGATTAGAAAGAGTTCAAAAATAATATGGGGTTCAAAATGGAAATTAGTACAAAAGCTTTCATCTCTCCTTACTCTCAGACTCCAGCAAATGAACATTAGACCTTAAGCCAAACAGGTGAATTGGTTGGGGTAGGGGAGGGGGTAGGGGACTCAGAAAACAAGAGATGTAAACAAATTTATAAAAGGTAGAAAGAGGATGGAAATTTGGAGATGGGTAAAGTAACTAAAAATCCCAGAATAAGCAGGAGAAGCCTATAATCAAGACAAAGAGCTCATCTGCCCCATAGAAGCCTGTGGAAATTCCAGAATCTGTGTCTGCAAAGACAAAGAAGGGAGGGAGTGGGAAAGAGTGACCAAAAGAGGAGACATTAACTGAAATTCTATCCACTGGTGACTGTATTAGTCAGCAATGTACATGACTCATTCCCATGCATATATACATACACTGGGGCACACATACACACACAAACACACAAACACACACATGCACAAACAATGTCTATCTTTATGAGCACATGCTAGCTACCTGATATTATATCTCTGGGAGAAACAGCTACCACCATCTTAATAGCTACAAGAGAACTCTTCTCTAAAGAAACTGAATGAACAGTCCAAAGGAAAATTAGACTGCTAAGGTGAATTCAGGGTGCTAAAGAAAAACCTCCCTTTCCTGCGTTTGAGAAGCCCTAGAGTTAAGGCCAGGTTTTAATAAGTTCACTTTGAAATAAAGACTTCCAGTCAACAAGCTTTCCCACAAAAAATGAAGCTTGTAAGTAGCTTTTTATTTATATAGCTACATAACCCAAAACCATACAGGATAGCAGAGGAAACCCACAGCAGTCGCTTAGGAAAATCAACCTAATTCCTCTTATTAAATGCAGCTGGGCATCCAAAGATAACCAAACAAACGTAGGAAATCATCAGTATGGAAAATGAAAAAAGGAGAATAGAAAAGAAACTGGCTTCATATAGAACAAATCATTCAGGAAAAAAAAATAGAACATTCTATACAAACTTTAAGCCATGGCTTTTGAACTACTGTTTATAACACATTAGTGAATTGTGAAATCAATTTGTTGTATTGCAAACAGAATTGTCTTTTTATGGAAGAGAAGAAAGTAAAGTGCAGAATTAAAAATATCAGAGTAGAACAGAGTTTGTAAGGATATTTTAAAAATATATTAAATTTGTATATGTAGAAGGGTAACGGGTCATAAGTTAAAAAGTTTTTATTACTGTAAACTGCTGTCAAAAATGATTACAAAATCTTGTTATAAAGAGTTTCCCTCAGAGATATTAAGAAAAAATAGATGTTCTAGAAGATAAAGTCAAGGAAACCTTTCAGGATATAGAATAAAAAAATTAAGAGCTAAAGCTTTAAAGAACAAAATAAGGGTCATGGAGGATTAACCCAAGATGTCCAATGTACAGCTGATAAGACTTCCAGTAACAACAAAACAGGAATGAAAAAAGAGAGGGGAAGAAATTAACCAAGAAACGATAGACGGAAATTTCAGAGATAAAAAGAGACATGAATTTTCAGATTCAAAGAGGCTACTGAGTACCTGGCAGAGTAAATTCAAAATAATGGTAGTGACATTTTAGAACAACAAAGATAGAAAAAACCCTAAAAAGCTTCCACAGAGAATTTTTTTAATGTACTTACAAAGAACAAGATTAAGACTGGCATCATAATTCTCATTAACATCCACAGGTCAATACTCTCAAATGACTTTGTTATTGTACATGATTGAGAGTAAAACCTGGCCTTCACCCCGATATGCCAGCCCCAGAAAGTTTCTCTCTCATGCATCTCTTAACGTATTATAACAAAAAGAGGAAGGTGGAGTATAAATGGAATTAATCCCAAAGTCAAACGAAAAAAAATCCTAGGATGATGGTCCTGCTGCAGGCTTAGAAACAATTGAACCAAATAAGAACTGAATGGCTTCAAAAAGGATGTTTTCAAGAAGATTGATGGATTAGGCAAAATGACTTAAGCATTAGGTGATATTAGAGACATAGTGAAAAAGGTACACATCCTCTCAAAAAGAAAAAAGAAAATATAAACCCTAAGGAAAAAAAGATTTAAGAAAATCATTGCCCAAATTTGAAAAAAAAAAAGGTAATAAATGTGATGTGAATTTGTGCAATTGAAGGAATATAAGAAAAGAGACATATGAAGTGGATTTTAAGGAAAGTAATCCTTGCACTGTAAAGAATAGCATTTACTTAGTTATGGCAATGTATATGCTATTTATTGGCTTTCACTTTTTAGAATCCATCAACAGACAAACAAAAATACTTATATATAGTTACAGTATAGGTTACAAGTAATAACAACATTGACAACATAAAAGTAAAAATACTGCTGACAGAAGATTGAAAGAACAAGAATTATAGAGATACAAATGAAAGCATAGGGACAAACAAATCTTCGTCTAACATCTAGAGTCAAAATTCTGCCTAATTCTAATGGAACAAAATAGAAAAGTTTAAGAATATCATTTTAAGTAATATCAATTAAGTTTGGAATTAACCAATTAAACTAAAATAAATAATCATCAAAAGATTTAGATAATAAAGAGAAGCAGTAAATGACCTTTTTTGTATATTTCATAATTTTAGTTAATAGATTAAATCTTAAATTGATATATCAAGAAATAAAGGTTATATCTGCTATTAAGAGGTGAGAGGGAGCACAGGCACAAAATGAAGTAGGAAGTTTTGCAAGTCCTTCCCTCCACTTGAAAAATTAAAGATCTCGAAAAAGAGACAGGAATTAACTAGGTGTTAGCCCTGGAACCAGAATGGACATTTAGAACACCTACAGGAGAGGCAGAGGAAGTGAGAGGCTGCCAAGAATTCAGCTTTTATATGTGAAAACATAAACCAGTGACGAGCCCCCATTGCTCAGCCCAGGGGCAGCGGTTGCTGAAATGGCTGCAGCTGAGACAAAGCAGCCTGGATTCCATGAACAGTCAGATTGGGCCAGGGCTGGCAGAGAAGCCTCCTCCTCTTCAATTTGGTGTTGAGAGTCGAAGTCAGTCCAGGAGATCCCTGAAGGGCCAGTGTGGAAGCTGGCCTCAGTTTCAGCCCTCTGGGCAGCAGCGCTTCCAGCCCACTGCCAGCCTCCACCTAGACCTAAAGAGCCAGTGCACCTTCCTCATTTTTCTTCCTTCTATGTTGCCTTGTCTGACAGAGCCCTGAGGGCACAGCATGAACTCTGGACTTGGTTTCAACCCTCTCAGTGGCAGCAGTTTCTGGCCTCACACCAGCATCTACCAGGACTTAAAGTCCCAGTGCCCTTTGTCGTTGGTTGGGTTTCTTCTTTCTCTTGTCTTGTTTAGTCTGGCAGATCCCTGAGGGCACAGGACAGATTCTGACTGGCCTTGGTTTCAGCCCTTTCTGCAGCAGCAGCTTCTACCCTCACACCAGCATCTACTGGGACATAAAGAACCAGTGCATATATTTTTTCTTTTTCTTTCTGGTTGGTAGGCTTTTTCTTTCTCTTTTTGTATTTTTGTGTCTGGTGAATCCCTGAGGGACAAGCGTTGCTGGCCTAGGTTTCAGCCTCAAAATCTATAACTTCTGGCTTCCTACCGGGCATACAATAAGATGCTGAGAAAGGCAGTGCCCTTCATATTTTTTCCTTGTTTTTTTTCCTTGGGGGGTGGATACATTGTATTTTATTGATGATAAACCACAAGGTAGGGGTCTCTAAGACCCTCCCCTTCTTCAGGGGGTCTGGGATGGAAACTTTGGAAAAAGTGGGTGATTCTCAGTGTTGAGGAATTGAGTAGGGGCAAGCAATCCTCTGCAGCTGAGTGCCTCTCCCTTCTTCTCAGGCTGTTGCTGAGGCTGATGGTTCCGGGGCCTCTAACTCCTTAGAGGCCATGTGGACTATAAGGACCCTGCTACTGTAGCCAGATTCATTGTCATACCAAAAAACAGCTAGACAAAGTGGTTGTTGAGGGCAATGCCAGCCCCAGCATCAAAGATGGAAGAAAGGATGTCACTGTAAAAGTTGCAGGAGACAATGTGATCCTCCATGTAGCCCAGAATGCAATTTAGGGGACTCTCTGACACCTGCTTCACAACCTTCATGGTGTCATCGTATTTGATTCCTTTCTCCAGGTGGCTGATCAGATCTACATTGGACATACAGGGGGTGGGGAGTGGAAGGCCATGCCAGTGAACCTCCCATTCAGCTCCAGGATGACCTTGCCTACTGCCCTGGCAGTGCCAGTTGATGCAGAGATGATGTTCTGGGCAGCCCCATAGCTGTCATGCCACATTTTCCCAGAGAGGCATTCTACAGTCTTCTGGGTTATAGCAATGGCAAATACTGTGGTAATGAGTCCCTCCATGATGCTAAAGTTGTCATGAATGGCCTTGGCCAGTGGGGCCAGGCAGCTGGTGGTGCAGGAAGTGTTGCTGACAATCATGAGGGAGTTGTCATACTTCTCATGACAAACCTGGGGACATCAGCAAAAGAGGCAGAGATGATGACTCTTTTGGCTCCATCCTTCAGGTGAGCCCCAGCATTCTCCAAGACAGTAAAGAGCCAGCATCAGTATCACCATACTAGATATTGGCAGGATATTACTCCTGGAAGACAGAGATGGACTTCCCAATGATGACAAAATTCCTGTTTTCTCCCTTGATGGTGCCTTTGAGCTTACCATGGGTGGAATCATACTGGAACATGTAAACTATGCAGGACAGCTCAGTGAAGGGGTCATTGATGGCAACAACCTCCATTTTACCAGAATTAAAAGCAGCCCTGGTGACCAGGCACCCAAAATGTCCAAAACCACTTACTCCAAACTTCATCATGGGATGTGGTTGTCTGTCAAATAGGAAGGAGCAGAGAGCCTAGTTTATGTATGTATGTGTGTGTGTGTGTGCATATGCTGGGGGGGGAGGGTGTTTTGTCTGTTTCTTAGAAATATTTTTTCATTTTTTCCCCTTTCTCTCTTTCCTTCCTTTTTTATTTTTCTTTTTTTTCTTCTTGTTCTTAGTCTGATGGACTGAAGAGTGGGAGAAGTAGATTTCCAGAGTGATCAAAACAATATAATACTCAGAGTGTCCAGTATTCAACAAAAAACTACAAAGCATACAAGTAGGCAAGAAAGTGTGACCCAGGCACAGGAAAAAAAGAATTCAATGGAAAATATTCCAGAGGAAACACAGTCATTGTAATGACTAATCAAAGACCTTAGAACAACTCTAACAAATAGGATCAATGAACTACAGGAAAATATGGAAAGAACTAAAGGAAATCAGGAAAACAACATATGAACAAAATGAGAAGTTCAATGATGAGATAGAAATTCCAAAGAAGAAGCAAATTGAAATTCTGAAACTCAAAAGTACAATAACAAAAGTGAAAATTTCAAGAGAGCATATGGTGATTTGGAGCTATATACCCCAGAAAAACATGTTTCTAAATTGAATCCATTCCCATGTGTATGAACTCTTGTAAGTAGGAATTTTGATGAGGTACTCCAGTTAAGGTATGGCCCCACTGTATAAGGATGGGTCTTAATACAATTATTGAAGACCTTAAATGGAAGGTCACAGAGAGAGAAAGCCAGAGAGAGCAGCCAGAAGTTGAAAGTCAACAGAACTTGGAAGAGAAAGGAGAAGCCAGGAGAGACTTCCATGTGCATTGCCATGTGACAGAAAAGCCAAGGACCAAAAATTGCCAGTGGCCAGCCCCAGAACCCCACAGTCACCTGGAAGAAAGAACTGTCTTGATGAAACTTTGATTTTGGACTTTCCCTAACCTCAAAATTGTGATCCAATAGATTCTTTTTGTTTAAGTCAACCTTTTACTGCATGGTATTTGCTTTGGCAACCAGGAAAATAAAACAGAAGGGTTCAAGAGCAGCTTGCAGGAGATGGAAGGAAGGATCAGCAAACTCAAAGACAAAACAATTGAAATTCTCCAGGATTAGGAGAAGAGATAAAAAAGAATGAACAAAAAATGAACAGAGCCTGAGGCACCTGTGGGACATCAACAAACAAACCAATATATGTACCATAGTAGTCCCAGAAAGAAAAGAAAGAGATAAAGGACCAGAAAAATATTTGAAGAAATAATGGCAGAAAACTTCCCAAATCTGATGAAATGCATGAATATACAAATCCAAGATACTCAACAAACACCAAGTAGGATGAACTCCAAAATATCTACACCAAGACACACTCTAAGCAAACTGTACAATGCCAAGGACAAAGGAATAATCTTAAAAACAGCAAGAGAGAAGCCATATCCAAAGATCTTTAATAAAATTACCATTGAATTTCTTAATAGAAATCATGGAGGCCAGAAGACAATGGGAGGACATATTTAAAGTGCTGAGAGAAAAAAAGTTCTTACCCAAGAATAATATACCTACCAAAGTTGTTCTTCAAAGATGAAGAAGAAATTAAGACATTTCTGGATTTTTGGACAAATGCAACCTGAGGGAGTTCATTACTACTAGACCCAACTATGGGAAATGCTAAAGGGAGTCCTCTATGTTGAAAGAAAAGGACACTAGACAGCCTCTCAAAGATGGATCAGTAAATAAAGATCTCCAGTGTAGGTAAAAATACAGGTAAATATAAATACTAGTATCATTTAATTTTTCATTTGTAAGATGCCTCTGTAAGATCCCAGCACCTGGGGGCTCAGCACAGGATGGTCTGACCACCATAACTTCTGAAACATTCATTTTTTTACAAATTCAAATAATTAAGCTTTTTAAAAGAATGCTGGTTAAAAGCTTTGGTTTCTAGTAAAGATTAGCGTGTGTGGTTTTTTAAATAAGCTGTTTTGCTAAATTATTTTTAGTTGGAATATTTCAAACAGATTCAAGATCACAAACTTGTTAAATTTTATAATCGTTTGCTTCTCAAAAGTGTAATGCTGTCTTTTACTTCTTATAAGGCCTAAAATTCAAATGTATATAAAGCAAGTGTAAATCTTTGTTACTAGACATCCAATGCATAAAGATGTAGTCTGTGACAAGAACAACATAAAAGGGAGGGATTAAGGTATATAAATACTCTGTATGTGTAGGCTATTGAAGTCAAGTTGGAATCAACACAAAATAAATTGTGATAGATTTAGTACACTAAATATAATCCCCCTTGTAACCATAAAGAAAATATCTAAACAAAATCTATATAAAGGCAAAAGCTAAGTGATTCAAAATGGCTCATTATAAAAGATCATATAAACAAAAATGAAAGCAGTAATGCAGGTAAAGAGGTTGTAAAAAGGTATAAGACTTACAAAAAACAATGAGCAAAATAGGAAGTAAATCTCACCTTAGCAGTAATTGTCTTAATTATAAATGGATTAAATTATCCAATCAAATGGCAGAGATTAGCAGAATGGATAAAGAAACATTACCCAACTATATGCTGTTTACAAGAGACCCATCTTAGATCCATAGATACAAATAAGCTGAAACTGAAAAGATGGAAAAATAATTCATGCAAATAGTAATCAAGAGAGAGCAGGGGTGGCTATATTAATATCAGAAAACAATAGACTTTAAGTCAAAAAATGTTAAAAGGGACAAAGAAGGGCATTATATATTGATTAAAGGATCAATTCAACAAGAATTATAAATATATAATTATACATATATATGCACCTAAATTATATTATAATTGTTACATATAATTATAAATATACAATTATAAATATATATGCACCTAACAGCAGAGCACCAAAATATATGAAGCAAACATTGACAGAACTGAAGGGAGAAATATATGGTTCTACAATCGTAGTTGGAGATTTTGATAGGATTTTGATAGGATTTTGATACACCATTTTCAACACTGGATAGAACATCTATACAGAAAATCAATAAGGCAACAGAGAACCTAAACACACTATATACCAACTAGACGTAAACAACATATATAGAACAATTCGTCTAATAAGAACAGAATACACATTCTTTTCAAGTGCACAGAGACCATTATCTAGGATAAATCATATGTTAGGGCACAAGAAAAGTATAAATAAATTTTAAAATATTGAAATCACAAAAAGTAACCTCTATGACCACAATGAAATGAAGCTAGAAATCAATAGCAGAAGAAAATCTGGAAAATTTACAAATATGTTGACATTAAACAGCAAACTCTTAAACAACCAATGAGCTAAAGAAGAAATTACAAAAGGAATTAGACAATATTTAGAGGCAAAACCAAAGATACAGCAAACCAAATCATACAGGATTCAGTGACGGCAGTGCTTAGAGAGAAATATTTGGCTATGAATGTTTATATTAAAAAATAAGAAAGAAGTTAGGTTATTTTCTAACTTCACATCCTGAGGAACTAGAAAAAGAAGAGCAAAATAAACCTACAGTGAGCAGAAGACATGAAATAATTAAGATTAGAGTGGAGAAAAACAATTAGAGAAGGGGAAAATAATTGAGTCAATAAACAAAACAAAAAGTTGGTTCTCTGAAAAAAATCAATAAAATTTTGAGACAAAGAGAAGAGGAGAAAATGCAAATAATTTAAAACAGAAGGAAAATGATATCACTACTGGCCTTACAAAAACAAAAAGGATTATAAGAAAATATTATGGACAATTGTACACCAAAAAACTGAATAATATAGAAGAAATGACAACATTCCTAGAAATACATCAGTTATCCAAATTGACTCAAGAAGAAATAGAAAACATTAACAAACCCATAACAACTACAGAGACTGAATCAATAATCAAAAACTTCCTCCAAAAAAAGTCCAGGACCAGATGGCTTCACTGATAAATTCTACCAATCACTTAAAGAAGAAATACTACCAATCCTTCTCAAACTGTCCCTAAGAATTCAAGAAGGAACACTTCCTAATTCATTCTGTAAGGGAATGATTACTCTGATGCCAAAGCCTAGTAAAGACCTCATAAGAAAAGAAAAGACCAATATCCCTTATGAATACAGATATAAACATCATCAACAAAATACTAATGAACTGAATCCAATGGCATTTTAAAAGGGATTACACACCATGACAAGGTGGGATTCTTGCCAAGGGTAGTTCAATATAAAAAAATCAATTAATGTAATACACAACATAAGTAGTATGGAGGGGAAAAAAACACATGATTGTCTCAGTAGATACAGAAAAGGCATTTGACAAAACCCAGTACATTTCTTGATGAAAAGACTCAGAAGAGTAGAAATAAAAGGTAACTTTCTCAACATGATAAAGACAATTTATGAAAAACCCACAGCTAACATAATACTCGATGGTAAAAGACAAAGTCTTCCCACTAAAGATCAGGAATGAGACACGGATGCCTGCTTTCACCACTGCTATTTAATATTGTAATAGCAGGTCTTGCCAGAGGAATTGGGCAAGAAAAAGAAATAAAAGTTATCTAAATTGGAAATGAAAAAGTAAAACTATCTCTATTTTCAGCTGACATGATCTTACATATAGAAAACCCAAAGGAATCCACAAGAGAACTCTTAGGGCTAATAAATGAATTCAGTATAGTTGCAGGGTACAAGATCAACATACACACACAAAAATACCATGTTCCTCTATACTAGCGAAGAACAACCCAAAAAAAGAAATTAAGAAAACAATTCAATTTATAATAAAATCTAAAAGAATAAAATATCTAGAAATAAATTTTAAAAAGGATACATAAGACTTTTATAGTGAAAACTATAAGACTGCTGAAAAATATTAAAGAAGACCTAAATAAATGGCAAGACATTCCATTTACATGGATTGAAAGCATCAACGAGGTTAATATGTCAATATTACCCAAAAGATATACAAATTCACTGCAATCCCTATTAAAATTACAGCATGTTTTTTTCCTGCAGAAATGGAAAAAACAATCTTCAAATTTATATGGAACTGCAAGGTGCCTGAACAGACGAAAAAGAAGGACAGGATTGAAAGACTCACACTTCCCACTTTTAAATTGTATTACAAAGTGACAGTGATTAAAACAGTGTGATACTGGCACAGAGGGAGACAGAAAAAAATAGATCAGTGGAACAGAAATGAAAGTCCAGAATTAGACCCACACATCTGTGGCTAATTAATTTTGACAAGGGTGCTAAGGACATGCAGTGGTGAAAAATGGTGTCTTCAACAAATGGTGTTGGGAAACTAGATCTCTACATGCAGAAGAATGAAGTTAGACCCCTACTCACACCATGTACAAAAAATCAACTTAAAATGGATCAAGAACTTAAATATATGAGCCAAAACTATAAAATTCTTAGAAGATAAGATAGGGGGAAATCTCCATGACCTAGCACTAAGCAATAGATTCTTAGATATGCCACCAAAAGCATGAGGAACAAAAGAAACAAAAGATAATTTTGATGAAATCAAAATTAAAAGTTTTTGTTCATTGACGGATAGTATCAAAAAAGTGAAAAGATAACCTACAGGAGAAAATAGTTGCAAACCATATGTAAGATAAGAGTTTAATAGCCACAATATATAAAGAACTTTTATAATGCAACAGCCACAACACAAACAACCCAATTAAAAATGTGCGAAGGACTTGAATAAACATTTCTCCAAAGAAGGTATACAAATGGCCAGTATGCTCATGAAAAGAAGCTTAACATCATTAGCCTTTGTGGAAATGCAAATTAAAATCACAGTGATATACCATTTCACCCTCACAAAGATGGCTATTGTTAAAAAAGTAATAATAAAGCAGAAAATAAAAAGTGTTGGAGAGAGTGTGGATAAATTACAACTCTAGGGCATTGTTTGTGGGAGCATAGAATGGTGCCGCAACTGTGGAAAGCAGTATGGCAGTTCCTCAAAAAGTTAAATATAGAATTACCATATGACCTATCAATATTACTCCTGGTTATAAACCCAAAGAGAAAACAGGATTGCAAACAGATACCCGTTCACCAGCATTTCTAGCAGCATTATTTCCAATAGCCAGCAGCTGGAAACAACCCAAGTGTCCATCAACATATGAATGGATAAACAAAATGTGGTACATACACACACAATGGAATATTTTTCAGCCATAAATAAAAATGAAATTATGAGACATGCTGCAACATGGAAGAACCTCAAAAACATTATGTCAGTGAATAAGTAAGACATATAAGTACAAAAATTGTATAATATGACTTATAAGAGACAATTGGAAATAGCAAATTCACAAAGATAGAAAGCAGGTTAGAAGTTACCAGGGGAGGGAAGATGTGGGAAGGGGGAGAGAGAAGTGTTTGCTTAAAAATGGAGAGAGAATACAAGGGAAGATGAGGAGAGGTGAGGGGAGGCGAGAGAGAGAGGGAGGGAGGAGGGAAGGAAGGAGAGAAGGAAGGAAGGAGAGAAGGAAGAAGGAGGGAGAGAAGGACAGAAGGAAGGAAGGAGGGAGGGAAGGAAGGAGGGAGGGAAGGAAGGAGGGAGGGAAGGAAGGAGGGAAGTAGGGAAAGAAGGCGGGTAGGAGGGAAGGAGGGAAGGAGGGAAGAAAAGAAGGAAGGGAAAGAAGGACGGAAGGAAGGAGGGTGGGAAGGAGGGAGGGAAGGCGAGAAAGAGGGAAGAAAGGTGGGAAGGAGGGAGGGAAGGCGGGAATGAGGGAAGGAAGGAGGGAGGGAGGGAAGGAAGAAAGGAGAGAGAGAAGGAAGGAGGGAAGGAGAGAAAGAAGGAGGGAAGGAGGGAGGGAGGGAGTGAAGGGAGGGAGACAGGGGGGCAGGTGGGAAGGCAGGCAGCTCTCAATGATTTGGGAACAGATCATCCCACAGAGGGAGCAGCCAGTGCAAAGGCTCTAAGACAGGAACCCGTGCCAGGTGCTAGAGGGACAGCCTGCACCAGTGTGGCTGAAGCAGGGGAAAACAGAGACAAGAGAGTTCAGAGCTTGGCAGTGGCCCAGTCAGGCAGGGTCTCAGGGGGACAAAAAGATTTGAGAGATATGACAGACATTGTTATTTGGATGTCCCCAAACAATTTCCACCTTTGTATCTCTTCTTTCTGTCTCCCACCACAGTGGCTGGAAAGTCAAATACTCACTTTTCCAGCTATCCTTGAAGTTTGGGTAGCCATTGGTCCAGTTCTAGCCAATGAAATATAAAAGGAAGCCAAATGGGGTCTTCCTGGAGATGTAGTTTGCTCGCTAATAAAAATATCAGACTCCAGACCAGTATGCCACCATCCTGAGATCAAGAAGTAACAAGCAAACTAATGAAAGGACAATGAGTCAAGCACAGCTATACTGGAAAACAGAGAGAGACCAGATCATTTTTTAAATTGTTTAGCTGCTGAATAAGACCTATAACAGCCTATGTCCAGTCTTCTTCTGAAGTAAGATAATAAATATTTAAATTGTTGAAGACAGTTTAGTTGGGTTTTCTATTATTTGCACATAAATACATCCTAACTGATAAGGAGGTAACCATCTCACCTAAAAAGAAAAAATGGCTATAAGGAATCTTCTCTGGGAAGTGACACTAAATAGAGACAGGAGAAGCAGAGCTTTTCATTTCAAGCCCATCTGTACTATTTTTCAATCATATAAATGTATTATTTTGATAAAAAAGGAAAAAGAAACAGACTAAGGAAAAATAAGTATCAGAGCCTTCTATTTGTTAGGATAAATACATTATTATTTAAAAAAAAAAGTTAGGCTTTTAAATTGTTTCATTTTTAACTCGTGGGTAATTTTTCATATAAAAATTGTGCCAGTTTGAATGTATTGTTTCCCCCAAACGCCATTATCTTTGATGTAGTCTTGTGGGGCAGATGTTTCGATGCTGATTAGATTTGCTTGGAATGTGCCCCACCCAGCTGTGGGTGAGGACTCTGATGAGATATTCCCATGGAGGCATGGCCCCACCCATTCAAGGTGGGCCTTGATCAGGGTGATCAAGGTGAGCCATATGAATGAGCTGACTCAAAGAGAAGGAACAGAGTGCAGCTGTGAGTGACGTTTTGAAGGGGAGCAACCTTGCTAGAGAGGAACTTCCTGGGAGAAAGCCATTTTGAAACCAGAACTTTGGAGCAGACGCCAGCCACATGCCTTCCCAGCTAACAGAGGTTTTCCGGAAGCCATTGGCCATCCTCCAGTGAAGGTACCCGATTACTGATGTGTTACCTTGGACACTTTATGGCCTTAAGACTGTAACTCTGTAGCCAAATGAACCCCCTTTTTATAAAAGCCAATCCATCTCTGGTGTTTTGCATTCTGCAGCATTAGCAAACTAGAACAAAAACAGAAACCAGAATTTTGTCCATGGGATTTGATTACAGTTCTACAAGCTTTGCCTCCCAGGTGAAGGATATTACAACTGTATGATCACTGTTTCTCTCTCTCTTCATCTGGTGATGTCTAGTGTAGAAAATTTAACACTTAAAAAGCTGACTCTGCAAGTTGTTTGGGTGATGAAAGAGTGGTGACCTAAGATGTTATTTTGTATAGAGATGGCATTTAGAGCTACATAACCACTAAGACAGTGGTTATCAATCTCAATATGTAGGCAAATCACTTTGGAGCTTGCTAAAAATGCAGAGTTCTAAGGCCCACCATCAGAGGTTCTGTTTAGGTAAAATCAGGCATTTTTTAAAAGTTTCCAAATGAGTCTGATGCAGAGACCACACTTTGAAAAAAACCATGCTAAAGGGTAGTGAGGAAAGAAGGTGCCATCACATAAAACGGACTGATCACTCTCCCACCCACCCATCAATCCATTCTTCATGCTATAAATGTTTGGCAAGCACCCACAGCACGCATGGCACTTAGTACACAAAGCTGAGTAAGAAAGCAGTCTTGCCCTTGAAGACTTAACAGTTCAGATGCAAAGAGGCCCTTAATAGAATTTCCCTTAGGACTCTTGAAAATTGTCCTTTAGTTCAAGAATTTTTGAGCGCTTTGGAAGCCCAGGGAAAATTCTGCCTTTCAGAGCAAAACAGCTCAGTGATTGCACTTTAGAAATATTTCTCCTAATGCCAGGAAGGCAAAGATTAAGCCAGGATCATTGTCAGAACCCTGGGCCCAGTATCTGTTGGTAGAAATGATCCTGCATCTTGAACTTTATCCTTTGTATGCATGCATGTGTATATACACATGCACACACACACGCGCACACACACACACACACACACACAAAACTTTTTCTAGGGTTATAACTTATAGTCTTGGTTTTCTTTATATAATTTATAACATATTAATGTATACCCATTTTGCATGGGACTCAGATAAGGTCTAGATACAAGCAACAAGCAAGCAATTCTTAATAAATTTCAGTAGGTTGTGACATTCTAAATCTCATAGGGAAATGGACTGGTCAGACTTTCCTACAAAAGCTATTAAGACAATCTTTAATACAGAATGAGTGCTATTGGGGGTTTTAGTGGTTTTCATATCATATATCTAGATTGTATACGCTGGAAATGTTTAAAATAGCCAGTCATCCAGATGTGCTAGCTTCATACTGCCAGGCAACCAGATGTGCTGGCATTTTGTAGCAGTAGACTTGGTTTCTTCTTAAGCAGAAACCGAGTATATATATATTTGGTTCTAGACAGAAGCTAGTATGTTTCTGCTCCTGGTTATACTTTAAAATTAATTTCCCCCTAATTCTTCCAACTCAAGTTTCACATTTAAGAATTTATTCATCCCCTGATCTTCATAAATCAGATCTATGAAGCAATATACAAACTTCAGATGATGAAACATCATAGCTATAATTAAAACCCCCTTTCTCAGTACGTCTTAAGTCCACCCTTGAGGAACCAGCAGTTTTTAAAATGAACTTCCCCAATTTAGTAAATTGTCCTTCTGGAGTATAAAAATATTCCTACTGGTTATTTATCATGTATTAATTTTCCAGGTAATAAACATTTTATTGAGTGCCCACTGTATGCCAAACACTTTAGTCATTTCTCCATTCCTATTATTCTGCCTATACTGGAAGAGATTAAAATGTCAAAAACTAGTATTATTATAGGTAACTCTTGAAAATGAAGAGAACTGACAAATGCAAAGCAAATTTAGCAGCTCAACCTTCCCTCTACCACAGTGAAACCTAAGGAAATAAGATCTAACAGACAATATCCATCTCATTTCTGTTCCCAACAGTATTAGAAAGGGGTTTTGTTTTTTAAGTGCCAGCCCAATTCTACCAGGGCACGCCTTTAATTGTCTTTTTATAAAAGGCTTTGGCAAATACATGTGCAAAATCATCTTTAAAATAAGTTTCAAGGTAAGACTGAATTTCTGAGGATGGAACTACTACCATTTAAGAGATTATTTCAAATAATAGACCAATGAATCACTATATTGAATTATGTGTAATGTTTATTAACCAAAAGTCACACAAAAATACAATTCCTAAAAGTAGTGTGTGCATTTGGGCTAATGAAAAATAATGGCTTTCTCTTCCTGGATATTATATTGAAGAATAAATAGTGGAAAAAATTCCAAAGTACATATCCTTCCTCCTCTGTTTGAGGCATAGCTTAAAGAATTGATTCAGAAGGGGGGAAATTGTTTCATTTGAAGTTGTTTGAAAATCAACATCTCCTATACTAATCTCTCTGAAATATCAATCCCAACAGATCATCAGTGATTTCAAAGAGTTCCTTGACCAAATTATGATTGTGAAGTGCTTTATACTGCAGTCTCCTTTTAGAGATTCCCAATGAAACTTATCATTAGCAGGTATAGGAGAAGTCCTGCAGTAGAGAGCCTTTGAATTTTGTTTAAACTTGAGTTCCAGACTTATTTTACCATGCAGCATGATTTCTAATTGGAAGAAATGGGATAACTCCTTGGAAAAGTATCCTTCTGTCCATCAGATGCCTGAATATCTGAATAATGGGCTAGACTTTTATTTTTTGATGATATTTTATCCTTGAGCAAACACATCAGTGCAATGCTGAAAAAACAGGAAGATCAGAACATTCTATTATTGGTAAAATTTTCTGTATATTGTTGCTCTGTGTTAACAATAAATTGTTGGTTTCATGAAATTTCAACAAGTATTATGTTCCTTTGGAAGAGAAAAAAAGAAAACTTTTATTTTTCAAACACAAGTATTTTCTGTTAATTTTTCATGCACATCCCCAAGATTTTACCAGTTCTCTACCCCATCACTCTTCTTCCTGGGAATTCTCTGAAAAGGGGAGCTGACAGGCTGGAGAAGGCAGAAGTATAAATCCTACTAAAACAAAATAGGAGTACAATCTCACAAAAAGCAATTCATCTGTGCAAGAAAAGTTTAATGTGCAGTGGAAGGAGACCAGAAAAATTGATGCAGAAGCTCAAAGGACTTCAAAACTGCTTAAAATTCCCTTTCAGTGTGATGAGAAGACTTCTAGATTGTCTAAGCTTTCAAACCTGAATATAGTTTTTAAGATCAAGCATGAAAGAGTGTGCCTTTAGGAAAAAGAACATTACAAATTTTCTCAAGGTAGAATCCATATTGTCATGAAGCCTATAAATCTAATTTGGTCAATTAGTCAATTAGAGGCCCCCTCTCCCTGCAGGATAGTACATTCAGGATCCTAACAACCTCTCGGTAAGGAAGGATACCAAAATGGGAAGATTCTTGAACTAGAAAACTGGCAAAATCCATTTGAAAACTAAAAATCTATTTTAACCCTAGTGCTACCTCAAAATTGCTATGTCTTTGGGTGATCATTAACACTCTCAGGCCCTTCATTTCCACGTCTGTGGGAGAATTTCTATTGAATGCTTACACACTTATTAGACAGTAGAATCTTTCTTAACTGTTTTCCTAACAGTCTTGTATGTTATGTGGATAAATTTATACTCTCTATTCCTATAGAAAACATATGACTGGATTCCTATAGCACACCCAGAACAGCCAAGCACTTGAACCCTACCACTTGGCCACATGCTGAGTTCTGCTCATTTTTGTGTCCACTTTACTTGTAACTATAATTGCAACCTTTCATTATTATTTTGCACTAGTGAATAGAAAGGTAGAGTCATTTCTCAGAAGTTTGGTTATATGTTTAGATGAATCTCTACAATAAAATGACGGGGAGATTCTAATACTGGTTGTTGAACTGAGTGTGGGTAACATGACTGTAAAAGTTTTGGGGCGAAGTTTATGAAAATCCAGAAGGATACTGAACTCAGATATCTTCATATGGATCTTCAACTTAATGCAGCTTCTTGAATTTTATTTTGAAATAGTTTAATACTCACAAGAAGTTTCAAACAAGTACAAATGTCCCACGTACCCTTCACCCACTTTCCCCCAAAGATAATAACTTATGTAATTGTTAGTACATTGTCAAAACCAGGAAATTGATGTTGGTATAACATTATTGACTCTAGATTCACTTTTAACCCAAATTATAAATAATGAAGGATGCATTATGGGTTTGGTAAATTCAGTAAAGATGAAGGTAGAACTCCAACTGACAAACTCATGGTCAAATAATAAAAAGTGTAGCCATATGTCAAAAAATTGTCAGAACTAAATGTTTATAGCAATTGATGGATAACTTTTACATTTAAAAACTTGGCATGATATCCATTTATTTAGTACCAGCAGAGAGAATTTTAGAGTAATCCCCCGATATGTGACATATTGAACGAAGATTACAAACAACAAATAGATCAGTGGAGATTATTTGTTGGAAGTAAGATTAGGGATGATCTAGAAATTATACCTGCAAAAACAAATACATCTAAATATGAGAAAGAAGGAAAAGGGTAAGAAGAATTGAGACATCCAGTCAACCTACATGATGGTGTAAGATGCTCTGGGATACCATTCTCCCACAGGATCTTTGAAGAACAGCAAAAACTGACAGAACATTTTCCTCAGAGATCCAGAAAACAGTTTAAAGGGTTGCAGTAAACTGGGAAAACACTGAATCAAGAAAATAGAACTTGAAAATGGTAGGGAAAGTTCATGGCACCTTGCTGGCCCCTTTTCAAACCTCTCCCCAGTGTGATGTGGAGTGGCCTGTGCTCTCACTGTGTGTGCTTGGCCTAGTTACACAGGGAGCAGAATAACCTTATGTGCATTCTGTGCTGCCTGTATATCAGTGTCAGTGTATCAGGTGGCAACAGGAAGGAATGAACCAGGACACTAATCTCTGGCTCAACCCAGAATTTGCCCTGCAGGCAGAAGCAGCTTTCAGACATCTAAAGCCATTTAAGAAACAATCAAATCAAAGTGGCCTGGGGCAAAGGATTACTGGCTTCAAGACATACAACAAAGCACCCAGAAGGGGGGAAGAAGAGTTTATTCCATAGGGAGTAGAGGGTACCTTGGGATCCCTGCAAATAGGAGATTCCTAAGGCCATGACCACACGCCCAGAACAAGATGCAAGTTCAGAAAAGACCAGAGAGGACCCTGCACTTTTACCTCAGGCTGATCGTCTTGGTAGAAGGCCAAACCCTGAATGAAAGAACAACCCAACCCAGAGCCAATTTGAAAACACTGGTTTTCCTTGTTTTTGTTATCTCCTGGCACTCAAGGAAATCTGTCATATCACTAGCTGGATACAAACTTAAGAAACAATTCAGGGACTACATCACAGAGTTAACATATTAAAACATTAAAATATACAGTGTGCAACAAAAGATTATGACAAAAAAGAACCAAAAAATCATGGTCAATATGCAAAAGATTATAAGACAAACAAAGAAACAGGAAATGATGGCCCATCCAGAAGAACATGATAAAACTTCAGAAGCCATCAACAAAGAAGACCAGACTTTAGACAAACCTGACAAGACACTTAAAAAAATGATCTTCAATATACTCAAAGATCTAAAGGAATATAGAGAGATAGAACTAAAGGATATCAGGAAATCAATAAATGAACAAAATGGGAATTGCAATAAAGAGATAGAAATTATAAAAAGGAACCAAACAAAATACTGCAGTTGAAGACTATAATAAGTGAAATGAAAATTCCCCAGAGGGTTTCAACAGCACATTGGAGGAGGCAGAAGAAAGAATCAGTGAACTTTAACACAAGATAATTGAAATTATTCAGGCTGAGGAACAGAAAGGAAAATTAATGAAGTGAACAGAGTCTAAGAGACCCATGGGACACCATCAAGAATACCAGTACACACATTATAGGAGTCCCAGAAGAAAAATAAGGAGAAAAGGGGGCAGAAGGAATATTCAAAGAAATAATAGCAAAAAACTTCCTAAATTTAATGAAAGACATGAATATACACATTCAAGAAGCACAACAAAATCTAAACAAGAGAAAATCAAGGATAACCATGCTCAGACACATTATAATCAAATTGTAGAATACCAAACAAAGAGATAATTCTGAAAGCTGTAAGAGAGAAGGAACTTGTCATGTACAAGGCAGCCTCAATAAGATCAAATGTCATTTTTTCATCAGAAATCTTGGAGGCAAAAGGCAGTGAGATAAAAATATTTAAGGTGCAAAACAAAATAATTGATTCAAGTATTTTATAACCATCAAGACTGTCTTTTAAAATGAGGGATAAATTAAGACATTCCCAGAAAAATAAAAGCTGAGAGAGTACATCAAAATTAGACTGTCCCTACAAGCAATGATAAAAGAAGTCTTCAGATTGAAGTAGCAGACACTAAACAATAAATTAAAGCATTTTAAGAAATCAAGATCTCTAGTAAAGGTAACTATATGGGTAATTATAAATGCAAGTACTGTTGATTTGTATTTATGTTATGTAACTGTACTTCTTACATCTTACAGGCTCTAAAATGCAAATGCATAAAAAGTAATGATAAATCTAGGGTTTTGGGCACACAATAATAATTTGTAACAAGTACAACAAAAAGGTGGGAAGTAGAAGGGTATAGGAACATAGTTTGTGTATGCTATGGAAATTAAGTGGGTATCAAATTGAAAGTGATTGTTATAGATTTAGGATGTTAAATTTAAGTCCCATGGTAACCACAAAGAAAATACCCAAAAAAATATATACTGAAGGAATTGAGAAGGGACTCACAATGATTCACCACCAAAAACAACAACAACAAAAAAAAAAAAACCAAAAAAATCAAAGTAGGCAGTAATGGCAGAATTAATGGACAAAAGAAGTATATGACTCACAAAGACCAAACAGCAAAAAGCAAGAAGAAAGTCCTGAATTATCAGTAATTACTTTAATTGTGAATTGATTAAATTCTCCAGTAAAAGGCAGATGTTAGCAGAAAGAATAAAAAAAATGACCCAACTATCCAACTATATGCTGTTTATAAGAGATTCACCTTAAATTCAAATACACAGGTAGGTTGAAAGTGAAAAGATGGAAAAAATACTCCATGCAAATAGTAACCAAATAAAGCTAGGGTAACTATAATAATAACAGATAAACTTTCAGTAAAAAACTGTTACAAAGGGACAAAGAAGTACATTATCTACAGATAAAGTGGTCAATTAAACAAGAAGACATAACAATTGTAAATATATATGTACCTAACCACAGAGCCCCAAAATATATGAAGAAAATATTGATAGATTTGAAAGGAGAAAGATATGGATCTACCTTAATAATACAAGAGATGAATATGCCACTTTTATAATGGATAGAATATATAGACAGAAGATCAAAAAGGAAATAGAAGACTCAAACAATACTTAGTAAACCTTAAGACTTATCAGACATATATAGAACACTTTACTCAATCACAGCAGAATACACAATTGTCTCTAGTGCACATGCATCATTCTCCAGGACAGAACATATGCTTCTCAGGTAACAAAACAAGTCTCAATAAATTCAAAAGTAATGAAGCCATACAATGTATGTTCTCTGAACACAGTAGAATGAAGCTATAAATCAGTAATAGAGGGAGAAGAGAAACTCACAAATCATTGAAAATAAACAAACACTCTTACATAATCGATGGATCAAAGGAACTTAGGAAATATTCTGAAGTGAATTAAAACAAAAACATGAGTTACCCAAACTTACTGGATGCAACAGAGGCAGTGCCAAGAGGGAAACCTGTAGCTCTTACATGTAGCTTACATGAAAAATGAAGAAAGATCTCAAATCAGAGACCTAACCTCACACCTTGAGGAACTAGAAAAAGAAGAACAAATCAAACCCAGTGTGAGCAGAAGAAAGGAAATAACAAAGATTAGAATGGAGATAAATGAAATAGAAAAGAAAATAAAACAGTATCAACAAAACCGAAAGTTTGTTCTTTGAAAAGCAACAAACCTTTAGCTAGACTGACAAAGAAAAAGAGAGAGAAGATGCAAATAGCTAAAATGAATATTGAAAGGAGGGACATTATTGCTGATCCCACAGAAATAGAAGATTATAAGAGGATACTATGAACAATTGTATGCCAACAAATTAGCAACTTATAAGAAATGGACAAGTTCCTAGAAACACACACTACCTACCTGACTCAAGAAGAAATAGAAGATCTCAACAGACCAATAACAAGAGGTTGAATCATTAATCAAAAACCTGCCAATAAAGAAAATTCCAGGACCAGATGGCTTTATTGGTGAATTTTAGTAAACATTCAAAGAGAATTAAGACCAATACTGCTCACAATCTTCCCAAAAATTGAAGAGGAAGGAACACTTCCTAATGCATTCTAAGAGGCCAGCATTGCCTAAAACCAAACACAGATAAAGATATCAAAGAAAAGAAAATTACAGATCAATATCCCTTATGGGCATAGACGCAAAAATCCTCTACAAAATGCTAGCAAACTGAATCCAACAGCACATTAGAAAAATTATAAACCAGGAAGAAGTGGGATTTATCCCAGCAATGCAAAGTTGAATGAACATAAGAAAATCAATTAATGTAACATACCACATTAATAAAATGAAGGAAAAACACCACATGATCATCTCCATTGATGCAGAAAAGGCAAAGAAGATCTAAATAAATAGAAGGATATTCAGTTTTCATGGATTGTGTTCTGGTTTGCTAATGCTGCTGTTATGCAAAATACCAGAAATCGATTGGCTTTTATAAAGGGGGTTTCTTTGATTACAAAGTACCAGTCCTAAGGCCATAAAAGTGTCCAAACTAAGGCATCAATAATAAGATACCTTCACTGAAGAATGGCCAATGGCATCCAGAACACCTCTGTCAGCTGGGAAGGCATGTAGCTGGCGTCTGTGTTCCCAGGTTGCATTTCAGAATGGCCTTCTCCAAAATGTCTCTGGGCTTGTCTCTCTTAGCCTCCTCAGCTCCTGTGCAGCTAACCATCTGGGGGTCCTCTCTTAGTTTCTCCAGAGCAAACTCTGGGTTAGCATCTCTTAGCTTAGCATCTCCAAATGTCCTTCTGTCCACATCAACTATCAACTTTTCAATGGCCTTCTCCAAAATGTCTCTCTCTTATAGGACTCCAGTGATTTAATTAAGACCCACCCTGAATGGGCAGGGTCCATATCTCCATGCAGATAATTTAATCAAAAGTATAGCCCACAATTGATTCAGTCACATCTCCATGGAAACACTCAATCAAAAGATTAATGTCAGCCCTCACAAGACTGCACGAAAGAATATGGCTTTTGGGGGGACATAATATATCCATACCAGCACAGATTGTAAGAGTAAATATTGTTAGTATGTCCATTCTTCCCAAAGTGATATACAGAATCACTGCAATCCCAATAAAAATTCCATTAGCCTTCTTTGAAAAAATGGAAAAGCCAATCATCAAATTCATACTGAAGGGTAAGGGGTCCTGAATGACCCAAAAACATCTTGAAACAGGAGAACAAATTGGAGGAGCCAAACTTCCCGATTTCAAAACTTACTACAAAGCCATAGTGGTCAAAAGAACATGGTACTGGCACAAGAACAGACATATTGACCAATAGAATCAAATTGAGGGTTCAGAAATAAACTCTCACATCTATGGCCAGTTTACAAAGGTTCCAAGTCCATTCAGTTGGAAAAGAATAGTCTCTTCAGCTAATAGTGCTGGGAAAACTGGATATCCATATGCAAAAGAATGAAGGTGGACCCCTTCCTCACCATATACAAAAATTATCTCATAATGGATCAAAGACCTAACTATAAGGACCCAAACTGTAATAAGAGTTTAACACCCAGAATACATAAAGAACCCCTACAACTCTATAAGAAAAAGACAACCCAATTTTAAAATGTGATAAAGACTTGAATAGACATTTCTCCAAAGAAGATATACAAAAGGTCAAAAAGTACATGAAAAGATGTTTAAAATCATTAGCCATTGTGGAAATTCAAATCAAAACCACAATGAGATACCATTTCACTCCCACTAGAATGGCTTCTACTTTTTAAAAAAATGGAAAATAATAAGTGTTGGAGAGGATGTGGAAAAATAGGAACACTCGTTCATTGTTGGTGAGAATGTAAAATGGTGCAGCCACTGTAGAAAACAGTTTGGCAGCTCCTTTGAAAGTTAAGTATAAAATTACCTTATGACCCAGCTAGGTATGTACTCAAAGAATTGAAAGCAGAGACTCAAAAAGATATTTGCACAGCAATGTTCATAGAGGCATTATTAACAATTGCCAAAAGGTGGAAACAACCCAAGTGTCCATCAACAGATGAATGGATAAACAAATTGTGGTATACATACAATGGAAGATTATTCAGCTATAAAAAGGAATGGAGTTCCGATGCATGCTACAGTATGGATGAACATCGAAATACCATTTTGAGTGAAATAAGCCAGACACAAAAGGACTAATATTTTATTATTTCATGTATATGAAATAATTGGAATATACAAATTCACAGAGTGAGAAACTAGAATACAGGTTTCCAGGGGCCACATGGGGAAGGGGAATGGGAGTTGATGCTTAACTGGGACAGATTCCTTTGTGATGGAAAAGTTCTCATAACAGATGGTTGTCATGGTGAATGTAATTAACACCACTGAATTGTATATTTGAAGATGAATAAAATGGGAGGTTTGGGATTGTATATATGCTACCAGAATAAAAGTCTTTGTAGAAAACCCCATAGAACTGTACAACACAAACAGTGAACCCTAATGTAAAGTACGGAATATATTTAATAGTATAATTATAATAATATTGTTTCATCAATTGTATCCAAGATACAATACTGATGCAAAGTATTAATAATAGGGAAAACTGCATGTGTTGGAGTGGGGTTTTGTGCCGGTTTGAGTGTATTGTGTCACCCAAATGCCATTATCTTTGTAGTCTTGTGTGGGGCAGAAGTTTTGGTGCTGGTTGGATTTGCTTGGAGTGTGCCCCACCCAGCTGTGGGAGATAATTTTGATGAGATGTTCCCGTGGAGGTGTGGCCCCACCCATTCGGGGTGGGCCTTGATTGGTGGAGCTATATGAATGAGCTGACTCAAAGAGAGAAAAGAGAGTGCAGCTGGGAGTGATGTTTTGAAGAGGAGCAAGCTTGCTAGAGAGGAACATCCTGGGAGAAAGCCGTTTTGAGGCCGGAGCTTTGGAGCAGACGCCAGCTGCCTTCCTAGCTAGCAGAGGTTTTCCGGACTCCATTGGCCATCCTCAGGTGAAGGTACCCGATTGCTGAGGTGTTACCTTGTACGCTTTGTGTAGTGAAATAAACCCCCGTTTTATAAAAGCCTATCCATCTCTGGTGTTTTGCATTCTCCAGCATTAGCAAACTAGGACAGGTTTATATGGGAACACTGTACTTTTTGCATGCTTTTTTTGTAAATCTACTCCTCTAATAAAGAAAAATATGAAAAAAGAGAATATGTATTTTTATTCATGATATCATCTACTACTGAAAATTGTTATCTTTTTTTTTAATTTGTAATAACATAAATATAGCTCAATATTTCCCATTTTAACCACTTCCAAATAAAAAATGACTGAGTAACATAATCCTAGACTGGATTTAATAATAGAGGATAAAATACTCAAAAGGATATTATTAGGACATATGAAAAAGTTGGAATATGGACTCTATGCTTTATATCGCCATTAAATTTCTTGAACTTGATAACTGTACTTAAGGTGATTACTTAAGCGAATATCCTTGTTCATGGGAAAAGTATTAAGTGTTCAAGGAACATGATTTTCACAACATACTCTCAAATGTTTAGAAAATAGATTGATGAATAGGTAGATGAACATATGGATGGGTGAATGGATGGGAATGGATAATGGATGGATGGACAGATAGATAGATGATAGATTGATACAAAGATATTAGAGATACATGATGGATAAATGACTAGAATTATATGGTAAATGTGACAATATGTTAAAAGTTGTTGCATCTGTGGTGGAGGGTATGTTGGAGTTCCCTGTATGCATTTTGTATTATTTAACTGTCCTGTAAGTTTGAAATGATCTCAAAATCAAAATTTACATTACAAAGTACAAATTTTTAGAATAATAAACCTGAGACTATGGAAGATCTTCAGCTCTTCAATGAAAAATGCATACATACATACACACATACATGTATACATAAAAATATAATGGCAGTCACTAGTCTCTTCCTCAGGAAAATTAGTAAGCCAAACATGCAGAAGAGGACATAAAACACATAGAGAGAGTTTAGAGAGTTTAAAGATTATGTACATGTGAAGTGTTCACCCAGGTAAACACAAAACAGGCACCTTCCAGCTTCCAGATGCACCTGTTGGGTCCCTCTCTGAACAAAACCCAATCCCTCCTAATCAACATCCCAACTTTTATAGTAATTATTTCTTGGCTTTTATTTATGACTCTCTCACTTCTGTGTGCTTTGCATCTCTTAGAAATATAATTCATTTTTCCCTTCAAAACTTTAAATAAATGGATTACTTCTTTTGCTCAACACTATGCTTATGAGATCCATACATATTGTTGCATGTAGCCATAGTTCATCCATTTTCATAACTCTATATAGTAATCCAACATATGACTGTAACATACTTTATCCATTCTACTAATGATGGTCATTTAGAGTTTCTTTTCCAGTTTATGGCTGTTAAGATGAGCATTCTTACACATCTCGCCTGTTGCCCATTTGTAGGAATTTCTGTAGGAGTGGAATTACTCGGTCATAGGGCATGCCTATTTTCAACTTTATTAGATAATTTCAATAGTTGCCCTAATTTACACTTCCTCCAGAAGTGCATGATACTTACCCTTGTTCCAATGTCACCAACACTTGCTTTCATTAGACTTTTTAATATTCTGCAAGTGTGATAGCTGTGTAGTGCCTTGTCTTACAAATGTCAACTCCATCTCACCAACTTTTTTTTTTAATTCAGTTTTATTGAAATACATTCACATACCATACAATCATCTGTATACAATCAACTGTTCACAGTACGATCATATAGTTATGCATTCATCACCACAATCTATTTCTGAACATTTTCCTTACATCAGAAAGAATCAGAATAAGAATAAAAAATAAAAGTAAAAAAAGAACACCCAAACCACCCCCCATCCCACCCTATTTGTCATTTAGTTTTTGTCCCCATTTTTCTACTCATTCATCCATACACTAGATAAAGGGAGTGTGATCCACAAGCTTTTCACAATTACACTGTCACCCCTTGTAATCTACATTATTATACAGTCGTCTTCAGGAGTCCAGACTACTGGGTTGGAGTTTGGTAGTCTCAGGTATTTACTTCTAGCTATTCCAATACAATAAAACCTAAGAGATGTTATCTATATAGTGCATAAGAATGTCCACAGAGTGACCTCTCAGCTCCATTTGAAATCTCTCAGCCACTGAAATTATTTTGTCTCATTTCGCATCCCCCTTTTGGTCAAGAAGATATTCTCAATCTCATGATGCTGGGTCCAGGTTCATCCCAGGGAGTCATATCCTGTGTTGCCAGGGAGATTTACACCCCTGGGAGTCGGATCCCACATAGGGGGGAGGGCAGTGAGTTCACCTGCCAAGGTGGCTCAGTTAGAGAGAAAAAGAGGGCTGCATCTGAGCAAAAACTCACCAACTTTTAAAGGGTTCTGGCTATCCCAAGCCAATGGCTTAGAGAATATCATAAACTCCATCACAACCACTTCCACCTCTGCTCAGGAACTATTCTGGTCTTAACTTCTCTTGAACCCCTTTAATCACTGATTCTATATAGTTTCTCTTCCTCTTCGGATAGCCAGGCTGTTTTTGAACTATTCATGTTGGCTCTGACCTTGCACTTCCATATGACACCTCTTTCTAGAATGGACCCTTTGCTCACCCAGAGGCACAGTGTCTCAGACCCTGCACCCTTTCTAGGTCACAGGACAGGGCAATAGAAACCCCAAACCCCACTTGCTAGGAGAGAAAGGGATCTGATAGAAACTGATGCCAAAAGCAAGTAAGTGACTTATCAAGAGTCACAGAGCTTCAGAAGCCAAACAAGATTCCAGATGTCTCCATTTCCAAGCCAGTGCTCTTTCTACCACAGGACATTGTACAAATGATTGAATTCTATAGATTCAGTGCCACTTATGCCCCTGCTGAATTCCACATTTATGATTAAATTAACAAAATGAGAATGTGTTTCAAGAATTGAGTTGAATGCTTAAATATGATAAAGTTAGCCAACTGTACAGTTAGACTGAATACAAGACTGCCCTCACTTCTGACACCAATTGCAAGTTCAGGATGTTACCAAAATCACATTCAAGGTCAATAATTATCCCATTGTGAGAATCCAAAGACAGCATGTGTGGAAGAGCTTTATGAAAACACAAAGCCACATGTAAGTGTGATTCAGGGCACATTGTTAGTTTGCCTTTGCAAAAGTACCCACCCTGTGGGACTTAGAATCCCCAAAAGGTTCAATGTGAAACATAAAATGTCCTCCCTCTGTCCTGATGGTGAAGAAATCATAGCCTTCAAATTTCTATTATAATTGCAAGGCTTTTCTAATGATGAAAAAAAAAATTCACTATAGAGTGCACTTGAGTAGCTTTATACTATTGTATTTCCGCACCAAATAACTCTCAGACTTTTATTAACTGTTCTACCGAGTCCTATTTATCAGAGAGGCAGGTGTATTACCTGATAATACAATAAGCTCTGCTGGATGTATGAGTTGTTTTATTTCTTTTATGCCCATAATCAGTTCCCAGAGCATAATAAAACAAAAGGTTTATTTCTCCCACCAACCCCCTCCAGGTTTTTTCTAGTAGTGAAGCTATAAATTATCAACTTCCAGAAATAACTGTTGCCATTTAATAAGAAATATAAAATATATTCTAATCTAACAAGGGACATGATAGATAAAAACAAAAAAAGAATTCTTCAAATTTGGTGACATGATAAAAGATGAGCACAAGCATGCAGGTGTATTAAAGTTAGCAATGGGCCTGACCCAGGAAAACAACAAAAAAGACCTAATTTAGATGTCATAAAGTGGATATTACATATCATTTTTCTCAAACGCAGTTGCAGGCGTCTTATCTTACCTTCTCCTGAGCTTTACAATTCCCTAAATTGTCAAATCCAAGAAAACATGCATCTTATCATTCATATACACAGGTGTAAAATTGAAAACGGGGGCAGGTTTGTTCTGTGTTGATGATGTAGAGTCTTGGCATAGACTCAGGCACAGGCAAAGCTTGACTTCCTGCCCTGGCCATGACTTGCTCCCCTCCCTCAGTACTCATCTCCCTGCTCTTCTCCCAGGAGTCTCCAGACTAGGACAAGCTGTGCCCAGCTTGTTCCCTATAGAACTTCTTGTCATTGCAGCCTTTTGATTTTGAATATTCTACATACAAATTTTTAAATTATTTAAATGCATCCTACTTAATAAATAACAATCATGCTTAAGTTTCTGGGCCACATGCTATAAGTCAAAGATTCCCAAATCCTTAAGTACCTTGCTTTAGAGAAGCAAGTGTGGGATGCAAACAGCATTGGCATCACCTGAGATCTTGTTAGAAGTGCAGAATCTCTACTGAGTGAAAGAAGCCAGGCATAAAAGGGTACACACCATATGTGAAATTCTAGAACAGGTGACATTGATCTATAGTAACAGAATGCAGATTAGTTGTTGACTGTGTCTGGGGGTCAGGAATGGAAGAAATGACTATAAAAAGGCATGAAGAAATTTTTTGGAATGAGAGAAATGTTCTATATTTTCACTGTGGTAGTGCTTACAAAGGTGTACACATTTTTCAAAACTTAACAAATTCTCCACTTAAACAGAGTGCATTTTATTTTATTCAAATTATACCTCAAGAAATAAAAGGAAAGAAATGTACAATCTCCACTCCAACCTCAGAAATCTGAATTTTAAGCAAACCCCTGGGTAATCTGTGTGCTCCCTGAAGTTTGGGAAACAAACTGGAAAACTGATTCACAAATTGTGTGCACGTTGAAATCATCTGGGAAACTTTAAAAAACAGTGCTCTCCCACACTCAGAGATTAAATGCTATTCAGATGATTGCAAAATGCAGCAAAGCATGAGAACCATGGACTTAAGGCAATTGTTCTTCAAGTGTGGTCTCCAAACCCGCAGTAACAGTATCACTTGTGAACTTGTTAGAAATGCAAAATTTCAGACTTCACACCAGACCTATTATATTAGAAATCCTGGGGGTGGGGCCCAGTAATCTGTTTTAACAAGCCTTCCAGGAGATTCTGTTGCATATAAAAGATTGAAAAGCACTGATCTAGAGGTGTTTTTAAAATACAGATGCCTGGATCCCACTTCCTGTCCAGATTCTGAACAGTATCTTCTATGAAATTACAGGAAATCACCGGCATTTGGGAATCTCTACTACGCATCTTATAAAGAAGACAATCAGCACTTCAGCTTGAGAAAGTTCCTAGAATGTGACAAACCATCTTCATGTCTAGATTCTCTTTTAGTAACCAGCCCAGTGATTGTTGAAAGATAGAGGAGGAAGGTAAATGGAACAAAATTCTATTTTGAATTATTAACCAATACTTTTCCTTTAAATCTCTTTTTCTGGCCTTTCCCCCAACCGAGCACCCTGAATTAATACATCAGGAAGGGGATGATGTTCCAGAAAGCAGAGGAAGGAAAAGGGAGTTGGTTCTTGTCTTTGGAATTTCAAAAGCCAGGTCCTTAAGTAGAAACATACAGAACTTGGAGCATAGATATTAGATTTCAAAATCTAATGCATGACGAATCAGAGAAGGACTTAGAGTCCCTAAGACTAGATGAAGATTCTTCCAATAGGGAAAAAGGAGAGTCAGAAGCAAAGCAATGTGCATAAAACCTAGTATGGGTCCCTGAGAAAGGGAGCTCCATAGTCTGTTTGCTCATGCTCCAAGGAAGGGCTGGAGGCTTGACAGAAACCCTAGATAGGTTTGGGGGATCCGAGATAGAGAGAAACTTATGCCTCTTTTTCTGCGTAAGCATAAGGGAGGGGTACAAAGCACCAGAAAAGCGTAATCACATGCTGGGTCTGGGCAGATGTAGCTTAGCTTCACTAGGCTCTAGGACTCAGTATGATGGAAATAGCAGCTTCAATCCCATGCGCCACTCAAGGACAGTTGCCAGGCTTGAGGGTATGAAGGATGAGGCAGCAGCAACCTATGTGAATTAACAACTCAGGACCAAACAGGGTGGAGAACATCTCAGAAGATGCCAGTGTGGAAAAATGCCAGTGAGGACCCAATCCTCTTCCTGAGACCCTAGAGGTAGGGCTATTTCAAAATTGACTGAGATTAAGTCTCTGTCACCTGGTAGAACAGGGGCATATTATTATTTTCTGTTGCATTACAGAAAAATTCAGAAAGTACCATAAAAATTTCACCTCAGTTGGGAGCCCAAGCTTGGTCCTTATTAAATAATGAATGACCCTAACTAACTTCAAGGAGAGTTGGGCTGTCCTGTGTGAATAAAAGATGACATGTGGAAAGCCAATAACAAAATTGTGAAATATAAAATCAAGGGAATGGTACGTGAGATATCACCTTGCAGTGGAAAATTGCCACATGAGTAGCAAGAGAACTAGTGAATGTTGAAAAGATTTTGTGAACTCTAAAACAGAATAGAAATATTACCTAGCATTCCAGGTAGGAAAACTGTATAATCATCCAAGTAAGGAAAGCACTAGGAACTAGAAAGTACACCTATCCGGAAGAGGGATCTGAAAAGCTATTCTTCTGACAGAAACTTAAAATGAGATAGTTGCAATAGTGAGCAGATTTAAATTTAGATCCAATAAGTACTCAGCATATTTTTTGCTTCTTTTGTCACAAGGAAGAAACTTACTCATTATGTTGTGAAAGACTAACTGAATTCTATGCAAGTGAACTGAGTAGTGACCATAGACTCTTATGCCACTTTCAAAAGGGTGTGTATCTCTCTAATTAGATTGTGGGCTATTTAAGAATAGGGAGCATATCCTCAATTTCTCTTCTAACTACACTGTTTCTTTTTTGAATGCCAGTCTTTGGCACTTAGATTTTGTCCTTGATCCAGTAAGAACTGCTGTAATTTAATAAGCATGGAGAGATATTATCCTGCCCTTTACTTACAGGTATTAAGCACCTGTGTCAAATACAGTGCAAGTTGTTTAACCACATCTGACACTATTGAGTGCATATTCTGCAACAGGCTGTAGGCCAGGCTTCTAGAAACTTTGTCACTGACTTCTCCTGTTTCTTGAGTTTATAGCCAGGGTTCTAACGCCCAAGGCAGAACCCTGAGAGTTATCTTATCCCTTTCCTTCTACCTTAACACCCACTTCAAATTGGTCAGCAAATCTTGTCAATCCTGCTTCCTACCTCTGCTTTGTATCCCTGCTGTTTAGGCTTTTGCCATTTCTTGTGTGCTCATCTGCAGTGGCCTTCTAGCCAACGAGGCACCTCTTAGCTGTCTTTCCGTCAGAGCGATCTTTCAAAAATGCTTTTCTAATCATGCCATTACAGCACTTAAAAAGCTTCCATCATTCCTTATCACCTGCCAAATAAAATCCAAACTGCTTAGCTTGATTGTCAAGATCCTTCAAGCTCTATAAGCTCAGTGGAAACAGGAGGCTGTACCTGTTTTTTTTTTTTTTCATAGATGCAGTTGCTGCCCCCAGCCCAGCGCCTGCCACAGAGGAGGTGTTCAATTAAATTTTGCTAAATAGTACTGTTATTCTTGGACTTACCCCTGCTATGTTCCAAACTTCCTCTTGTCTCCCCTTGAATCTTTCAGTCTCTGCTCCGACACCCAGAACTCCTTGCAGTCTCCAAACAAGCCACATTTCAGAGCCTTTGCATATTTGGTTCCCTCTGCCTACAATGTTCACTCTTCTAGAAGGAAACATAAGTTCTCTGAGTTTACTGACAGTTAATTGGATGACTGAATCTTTATCACCTGGTTTCCAAGAAGTGTTGGCTTCACTCTACTACACTCAGGGAAAAGCCGACAACCTCCTTCAGCTGTTCCCACAGGAAAGGCTTCTAAAGCTTGATTCCACAGCTTGCTCTCCAATTGGAGCTCTGATCAGTCCCCTCAGCTTTCTGTGCTACACGAGGGTGGCAGCAAGAGCCATAGTCCAGTCCTTTTAAGGTGGGAAGACTCACTTGCTAATTTGGAGGTGGATGCACTCAACGTTGAATTGATGACAGTTTAAGCCACTGAGTGTGAGAAAACAGCCTTGCACAATGCCAAGCCATTGTCACCAGTGGGAAGTAGAGGATAGAGGCTGAGGTCAGAAAAGCAAGTCTTGCCTTTCATTCAGGAAATTTTAGGAAAAACGTAAGCATACTTTGGTGACCAAGATCTTCACGTATAGCAAAAATGACGATGTAATTATAGAAAGTACCTTTGGAAACAAATGTTTACATTTCCTCATCTATATGCATGTGTTTTACAGCAATGTAGATCCTAGTTGTATTCCAGATAAATGAACATATTATAATGATATGATGACTGTTAGCATTTACTGAAAACTTAGTGTGCCTGAAACTTCTCTATTGGGTTTCCACCTATGAAATTACTTAATCCGCAGAAAAATCCTAAGAAGACATATTATTATTATATTTATTTTACAGAGCAGTTAAGGAACTTGCCCAAAGTCATGCAACAAACAAACGGCAGAGTGAAAATCTGAATCCAGGCCTTCAGGCTCCAGGGAGTCAAACACATCATGTAACCTTCAAAAGGTCATAGATATAGAAGATGCCACTTCAATTTCTTATCTCCACCTTAGTCACATTATCTTAATAAGAAAGTCAGTTTGCATTGTTCAATCATCAGGCATGACTTCACCAGTTTGAATTTCTAACACAGGTACCCATATAGCAATCGGCATTTTAATGAAAATTATTTGCATTTGGTATAATATGCGTTATCACTAACCATGACATATCACCAACATCACATTTTTTTAAATGGTCTTGGCTCAGAGTAGTAAAAAGTATTTGACTTCTAGCTACATTTGTTAATGATATTACAAATATCATATGGCAGGTGGATGGGCACTGAGACATCAAAAAAGAGGCTGGCTGCAGGCATCTGGCCTGGCCATTCCGGAGCACGCCAGCTGACGTCAGCCAGCTTCACAGGGAGGCATCAACCTCCAAACTGCATGTACACTTCATTGAAACCAGCATGTAATCAACACACTCCCTTTTGAAGGTAAACATTAAAACTTGTTTTTGTTTTTAGCCATGAAAGGAGATGTTTTTAGTTACTGGAAGACTTCTCAAATCAACGGATAATTGAATAGAATCATTTGAGGGTAAGCACAAATACATATGTCAGTAGCCTCTCCAAGCCCTTATACTCCATCCACAAGCTAATAAGCTCATCTGGGCAAAAATTTCCATAAAAAACAAAAGTGAAAAGTAAATGAAGTTACTGCTTTTTGGTTACAGTAAGGTCCTGAATGGTAATGGAAAGCTCTATATAGCAAAACAACAAAGTACACAAAAGTTATTCTCGCCCACATCTCCTCCCCTACCCACCCTGTGCCCCAGTCACTTTGGCCACAGAGCGAATGTTGATATTCCAACATTTCTGCATTCACTCATTCTTCCATTCATTCAGAACTTCCCATATACTAGTATGTTTTTCCAACTCCATCCATCAAATATCCTAGTCTTTCTTCAAGACACTTTTCTAATCTGAAGTTCTCCAAGAAGACCTCCATGATTAGCTGTCTGAAATTCTCTTTACCTTATTTGTATTATGATAATTTGTGAACTATATGTGAAATATCCCCAGCCAGAGTATAGGCACCCAGAGGCAAAAAGGAAACACTGTTTTTGCCTTTTTATCAATCATTATATTTTGGCTTATTGAATGAACTATATCCAAGTGACTAGAGTAGTGACCATCAATTCTTATGTCACTTGCAAAAGCATGTATTCAGGTATTCAGTCTCTTCAACTAGACTGTGTGCTCTTCAAGGATACTGACCATGACTTCATTTCCCTCCCAGCACCACTGCACACACACACAAACCACATACCCCCACATACAAACACACACACAGTCTAGTAGTCACTGCATTAAGGCTCTACAATGCAAGTTGAATTATGGTACTCTACAGCCTTGAACAACAAACAAAAACTCTATTTCATGACTTTGTCACAAGGGGAAAAAATTTCCTTCACAGATCACATTTGATGGGGAAACTGAAATTTTGCACAATGCTCCTTTGATGTTAATTGAAAAAAAAGTTTCACACATCACATTCCAGTAATACAGACCATTGTATAAAGTAGCATTGGTGATTCTTTGTAACACTATAAAAATAGTCCATCATCTTCCATGAATATAAAAAGTGAAAAGTGATTTTCAATTTCTTATTTTAGGAGCTTGGCTAAAAACAATGAAATGGGAAAGAATCAGAAAATTTACAGTTGGGAAACACATTTGGATTCCATAACTGAGAAGAACTTTACACAAAGGGATCAGTTGATGGTAGACTAAGCCAACCAAAAATCAGGGTTGGAACCAGTAATTATGCCCATCATTCCTAAAGTTTTACCAACACCTCTAAACTTTAAAATATTTACTTTGAATAGTACCATGAACCCTACATTGGATGATTTTACCTTTACTCTACAGTATTCTTCAGAGATAGGAAAGAATAAGAACCACAGAAGAAAGTACCAATTAAAAGGATCAACAAGTAAGTTGAGAGCAAGAGCCCAGAACTAGAACCCAGAAGGTTTATGTTCAAAACCCATTGTATCCACTCAGTTATGCAATTGTGGGCGAAACACTTTATCTCACTGAGTCTCAGTCCCCTCATCCAAAAAACATGAATATTAATGACATCCTATCTTCCTTCTTTTTGCTTTTATGATCAATAAAATGTTTGAGAAACCACAGTGTAAACTATGAAATATTCTAAAAAATATAATATATTAGAATTAAAAATTCGTAAAGACAAATTACTACAACTGCAACCATATTCTCTAAACAAAAGAAATCATGCCATTTTTTTTTTTTTGGTTTCTTTTTTTTTTTTAATCTTCATTTTATTGAGATATATTCACATACCATGAAGTCATACAAAACAAATCGTACATTCGATTGTTCACAGTACCATTACATAGTTGTACATTCATCACCTAAATCAATCCCTGACACCTTCATTAGCACACACACAAAAATAACAAGAATAATAATTAAAGTGAAAAAGAGCAATTGAAGTAAAAAAGAACACTGGGTACCTTTGTCTGTTTGTTTCCTTCCCGTATTTTTCCACTCATCCATCCATAAACTAGACAAAGTGGAGTGTGGTCCTTATGGCTTTCTCAATCCCATTGTCACCCCTCATAAGCTACATTTTTATACAACTGTCTTCGAGATTCATGGGTTCTGGGTTGTAGTTTGATACTTTCAGGTATCCACCACCAGCTACCCCAATTGTTTAGAACCGAAAAAGGGTTGTCTAAAGTATGAGTAAGAGTGCCCACCAGAGTGACCTCTCGGCTCCTTTTGGAATCTCTCTGCCACTGAAGCTTATTTCATTTCCTTTCACATCCCCCTTTTGGTCAAGAAGATGTTCTCCGTCCCACGATGCCAGGTCTACATTCCTCCCCGGGAGTCATATTCCGCGTTGCCAGGGAGATTCAATCCCCTGGGTGTCTGATCCCATGTAGCGGGGAGGGCAGTGATTTCACCTTTCAAGTTGGCTTAGCCAGAGAGAGAGGGCCACATCTGAGCAACAAAGAGGCATTGAGGAGGAGGCTCTTAGGCACAATTACAGGGAGATATAGCTTCCCCTTTGCAGCAACCGTCTTCCCAAGGGTAAAACCTATGGTAGAGGGCTCAACCCATCAAACCACCAGTCCCCTATGTCTGTGGTCATGTTAGCAACCATCGAGGTGGGGTAGGCCACTACCCCTGCATTCTCCACAGGCTCCTCAAGGGGGCACTACATATTTTTTTCCTTATTATTCTTTTTTTTTTTTTAACTTTCCCTTCTTTTTTAAATCAACTGTATGAAAAAAAAGTTAAAAAAAAAACCAAACATACAATAAAAGAACATTTCAAAGACACGATAACAAGGGAGTAAGAAAAAGACAACTAACCTAAGATAACTGCTTAACTTCCAACCTGTTCCTACTTTACCCCAAGAAAGTTACCTAATATAGCAACATTTCTGTGAACTTGCTCCTTCTATATCCATCAGAAATTAACAGACCATAGTCATTCCTGGGCATCCCCAGAACGTTAAATAGCTTATCTCTTCTTCTTGGATTATTGTTCCCCCTTCCTTAATTGCTCTCTATTGCTAGTTCCCCTACATTCTACATTATAAACCATTTGTTTTACATTTTTCAAAGTTCACATTTGTGGTAGCATATAATATTTCTCTTTTTGTGCCTGGCTTATTTCGCTCAGCATTATGTCTTCAAGGTTCATCCATGTTGTCATATGTTTGACGAGATCGTTCCTTCTTACTGCCGTGTAGTATTCCATTGTGTGTATATACCATATTTTATTTATCTACTCATCTGTTGAAGGACATTTGGGTTGTTTCCATCTCTTGGCAATTGTGAATAATGCTGCTATGAACATTGGTGTGCAGATATCTGTTCGTGTCACTGCTTTCCGATCTTCTGGGTATATACCGAGAAGTGCAATCGCTGCATCGAATGGTAACTCTATATCTAGTTTTCTAAGGAACTGCCAGACTGACTTCCAGAGTGGCTGAACCATTATACAGTCCCACCAACAATGAATAAGAGTTCCAATTTCTCCACATCCCCTCCAGCATTTGTACTTTCCTGTTTGTTTAATGGCAGCCATTCTAATTGGTGTTAGATGGTATCTCATTGTGGTTTTAATTTGCATCTCTCTAATAGCTAGTGGAGCTGAACATATTTTCATGTGTTTCTTGGCCATTTGTATTTCCTCCTCAGAGAACTGTCTTTTCATATCTTTTGCCCATTTTATAATTGGGCTGTCTGTACTATTGTCATTGAGTTGTAGGATTTCTTTATATATGCAAGATATCAGTCTTTTGTCAGATACATGGTTTCCAAAAAATTTTTCCCATTGAGTTGGCTGCCTCTTTAACTTTTTGAGAAATTCCTTTGAGGTGCAGAAACTTCTAAGCTTGAGGAGTTCCCATTTATCTATTTTCTCTTTTGTTCCTTGTGCTTTGGGTGTAAAGTCTAGGAAGTGGCCGCCTAATACAATGTCTTGAAGATGTTTTCCTACATTATCTTCTAAGAGTTTTATGGTAGTTTCTTTTATATTGAGATCTTTGGTCCATTTTGAGTTAATTTTTGTGTAGGGGGTGAGGTAGGGGTCCTCTTTCATTCTTTTGGATATGGATATCCAACTCTCCCAGACCCATTTGTTGAAAAGACCATTATGACTCAGTTCAGTGACTTTGGGGGCCTTATGAAAGATCAGTTGGCCATAGATCTCAGGGTCTATCTCTGAATTCTCAATTCGATTCCATTGATCTATATGTCTATCTTTGTGCCAGTACCATGCTGTTTTGGTAACTGTGGCTTTATAATAAGCTTCAAAGTCAGGGAGTGTAAGTCCTCCCACTTCGTTTTTCTTTTTTAGAGTGTCTTTAGCAATTCGAGGCATCTTCCCTTTCCAAATAAATTTGATAACTAGCTTTTCCAAGTCTGCAAAGTAGGTTGTTGGAATTTTGATCGGGATTCCATTGAATCTGTAGATGAGTTTGGGTAGAATTGACATCTTAATGACATTTAGCCTTCCTATCCATGAACATGGAATATTTTTCCATCTTTTAAGGTCCCCTTCTATTTCTTTTAGTAGAGTTATGTAGTTTTCTTTGTATAGGTCTTTTACATCTTTGGTTAAGTTTATTCCTAGGTACTTGATTTTTTTAGTTGCTATTGAAAATGGTATCTTTTTCTTGAGTGTCTCTTCAGTATGTTCATGTCTAGCAAATAGAAACATTACTGACTTATGTGCATTAATCTTGTATCCCGCTACTTTGCTAAATTTGTTTATTAGCTCTAGTAGGTGTATCGTCGATTTCTCAGGGTTTTCTAGATATAAGATCATATCATCTGCAAACAATGACAGTTTTACTTCTTCTTTTCCAATTTGGATGCCTTTTATTTCTTTGTCTTGCCGGATTGCCCTGGCTAGCACTTCCAGCTCAATGTTGAATAACAGTGGTGACAGCGGACATCCTTGTCTTGTTCCTGATCTTAGAGGGAAGGCTTTCAGTCTCTCACCATTGAGTACTATGCTGGCTGTGGGTTTTTCATATATGCTCTTTATCATGTTGAGGAAGTTTCCTTCAATTCCTACCTTTTGAAGTGTTTTTATCAAAAATGGATGTTGGATTTTGTCAAATGTTTTTTCAGCATCTATTGAGATGATCAATTGATTTTTCCCTTTTGACTTGTTAGTGTGTTGTAATACATTGATTGATTTTCTTATGTTGAACCATCCTTGCATGCCTGGAATGAACCCCACTTGGTCATGGTGTATGATTTTTTTAATGTGTCTTTGGATTCGATTTGCAAGTATTTTGTTGAGGATTTTTGCATCTATATTCATTAGGGAGATGGGCCGGTAGTTTTCCTTTTTTGTAGCATCTTTACCTGGTTTTGGTATTAGATTGATGTTAGCTTCATAAAATGAGTTAGGTAGTGTTCCACTTTCTTCAATGTTTTGAAAGAGTTTGAGTAAGATTGGTGTCAGTTCTTTCTGGAAAGTTTGGTAGAATTCCCCTGTGAAGCCATCTGGCCCTGGGCATTTATTTGTGGGAAGATTTTTTTTTTCTTTTTAATTCAGGTTTATTGAAATATATTCACAAACCATACAGTCATCCATGGTATACAATCAACTGTTCACAGTATGATCATATAGTTATGCATTCATCACCACAATCTATTTCTGAACATTCTCCTTACATCAGAAAGAATCAGAATAAGAATAAAAAATAAAAGTGAAAAGAGAATACCCAAACCATCCCCTCATCCCACCCTATTTGTCATTTAGTTTTTACTCCCATTTTTCTACTGATTTTTTTTCAATTTTTTAACTTTGTTTATCAAAAAATTAAAACCAAACATGCAAACAACAACCAAAAAAACCCAACAACATTTCAAACAAAGCAATGGATTAAGGAAAACAAATAACCTAAAATAATTACTTTGCTTCCAATATGTTCCTACCATACCCCAAGAAAATTAATAAACCATGTCCAAACAGAGGAGTAAGAAAACCAAATAATCTAAAATAACTACATTGCTTCCAACATGTTCCTACCATACCCCAAGAAAATTAACAACCCCTAAGAAAACAAAGGAATAAGAGAAAAAAAAACCTAAAATAACTCTATTGCTTCCAACATGATCTTACTATATCCAAGAAAGTTTACAAACCATAATCATTCCTGAGCATTCCCATAACATTGACATTACCCTCCATAGTTTATCTGTTCTTATTAGATTATCATTCCCCCTCCACTAATTGGTATCTCTAGGTCTCCTACATTCTACAGTATAAAACTTTGTACATTTTTCACAGAATTCACATTAGTGGTAACATACAATATGTCTCTTTTTGTGCCTGGCTTATTTTGCTCAGCATTATGTCTTTTTTTTTTTTTTTTTTTTTTAATCTTCATTTTATTGAGATATATTCATATACCACGCAGTCATACAAAACAAATCGTACTTTCGATTGTTCACAGTACCATTACATAGTTGTACATTCATCACCCAAATCAATCCCTGACACCTTCATTAGCACACACACAAGAATAACAACAATAATAATTAGAGTAAAAAAGAGCAATTGAAGTAAAAAAGAACACTGGGTACCTTTGTCTGTTTGTTTCCTTCCCCTATTTTTCTACTCATCCATCCATAAACTAGACAAAGTGGAGTGTGGTCCTTATGGCTTTCCCAATCCCATTGTCACCCCTCATAAGCTACATTCTTATACAACTGTCTTCGAGATTCATGGGTTCTGGGTTGTAGTTTGATAGTTTCAGGTATCCACCACCAGCTACCCCAATTCTTTAGAACCTAAAAAGGGTTGTCTAAAGTGTGCGTAAGAGTGCCCACCAGAGTGACCTCTCGGCTCCTTTTGGATTCTCTCTGCCTCTGAAGCTTATTTCATTTCCTTTCACATCCCCCTTTTGGTCAAGAAGATGTTCTCCGTCCCACGATGCCAGGTCTACATTCCTCCCCGGGAGTCGTATTCCACATTGCCAGGGAGATTCACTCCCCTGGGTGTCTGATCCCACGTAGGCGGGAGAGCAGTGATTTCACCTTTCAAGTTGGCTTAGCTAGAGAGACAGGGCCACATCTGAGCAACAAAGAGGCATTCGGGAGGAGGCTCTTAGGCACAACCATAGGGAGGCCTAGCCTCTCCTTTGCAGCAACCGTCTTCCCAAGGGTAAAACCTGTGGTAGAGGGCTCAACCCATCAAACCACCAGTCCCCTATGTCTGTGGTCATGTTAGCAACCATGGAGGTGGGGTAGGCGAATACTCCTGCATTCTCCACAGGCTCCTCAAGGGGGCACTGCATCTTTTTTTTTTTCCTTGTTTTTTTTTTTTTTTTAACTTTCCCTTCTTTTTTAAATCAACTGTATGAAAAAAAAGTTAAAAAGAAAACAAACATACAATAAAAGAACATTTTAAAGAGACCATAACAAGGGAGTAAGAAAAAGACAACTAACCTAAGATAATTGCTTAACTTCCAACATGTTCCTACTTTACCCCAAGAAAGTTACCTAATATAGCAACATTTCTGTGAACTTGCTCCTACTATATCCATCAGAAATTAACAGACCATAGTCATTCCTGGGCATCCCCAGAACGTTAAATAGCTTATCTCTTCTTCTTGGATTATTGTTCCCCCTTCCTTAATTGCTCTCTATTGCTAGTTCCCCTACATTCTACATTATAAACCATTTGTTTTACATTTTTCAAAGTTCACATTAGTGGTAGCATATAATATTTCTCTTTTTGTGCCTGGCTTATTTTGCTTAGCATTATGTCTTCAAGGTTCATCCATGTTGTCATATGTTTGACGAGATCGTTCCTTCTTACTGCCGCGTAGTATTCCATCGTGTGTATATACCACATTTTATTTATCCACTCATCTGTTGAAGGACATCTGGGTTGTTTCCATCTCTTGGCAATTGTGAATAATGCTGCTGTGAACATTGGTGTGCAGATATCTGTTCGTGTCACTGCTTTCCGATCTTCCGGGTATATACCGAGAAGTGCAATCGCTGGGTCGAATGGTAACTCTATATCTAGTTTTCTAAGGAACTGCCAGACTGACTTCCAGAGTGGCTGAACCATTATACAGTCCCACCAACAGTGAATAAGAGTTCCAATTTCTCCACATCCCCTCCAGCATTTGTAGTTTCCTGTTTGTTTAATGGCAGCCATTCTAACCGGTGTTAGGTGGTATCTCATTGTGGTCTTAATTGCATCTCTCTAATAGCTAGTGAAGCTGAACATTTTTTCATGTGTTTCTTGGCCATTTGTATTTCCTCTTCAGAGAACTGTCTTTTCATATCTTTTGCCCATTTTATAATTGGGCCGACTGTACTATTGTCATTGAGTTGTACGATTTCTTTATATATGCAAGATATCAGTCTTTTGTCAGATACATGGTTTCCAAAAATTTTTTCCCATTGAGTTGGCTGCCTCTTTACCTTTTTGAGAAATTCCTTTGAGGTGCAGAAACTTCTAAGCTTGAGGAGTTCCCATTTCTCTATTTTCTCTTTTGTTGCTTGTGCTTTGGGTGTAAAGTCTAGAAAGTGACCGCCTAATACAAGGTCTTGAAGATGTTTTCCTACATTATCTTCTAGGAGTTTTATGGTACTTTCTTTTATATTGAGATCTTTGGTCCATTTTGAGTTAATTTTTGTGTAGGGGGTGAGGTAGGGGTCCTCTTTCATTCTTTTGGATATGGATATCCAACTCTCCCAGCCCCATTTGTTGAAAAGACCATTATGACTCACTTCAGTGACTTTGGGGGCCTTATCAAAGATCAGTCGGCCATAGATCTGAGGGTCTATCTCCGAATTCTCAATTCGATTCCATTGATCTATATGTCTATCTTTGTGCCAGTACCATGCTGTTTTGGTAACTGTGGCTTTATAATAAGCTTCAAAGTCAGGGAGTGTAAGTCCTCCCACTTTGTTTTTCTTTTTTAGAGTGTCTTTAGCAATTCGAGGCATCTTCCCTTTCCAAATAAATTTGATAACTAGCTTTTCCAAGTCTGCAAAGTAGGTTGTTGGAATTTTGATTGGGATTGCATTGAATCTGTAGATGAGTTTGGGTAGAATTGACATCTTAATGACATTTAGCCTTCCTATCCATGAACATGGAATATTTTTCCATCTTTTAAGGTCCCCTTCTATTTCTTTTAGTAGAATTATGTAGTTTTCTTTGTATAGGTCTTTTACATCTTTGGTTAAGTTTATTCCTAGGTACTTGATTTTTTTAGTTGCTATTGAAACTGGTATCTTTTTCTTGAGTGTCTCTTCAGTTTGTACATTTCTAGCATATAGAAACATTACTGACTTATGTCATTAACCTTATATCCCGCTACTTTGCTAAATTTGTTTATTAGCTCTAGTAGCTGTATCGTCGATTTCTCAGGGTTTTCTAGATATAAGATCATATCATCTGCAAACAATGACAGTTTTACTTCTTCTTTTCCAATTTGGATGCCTTTTATTTCTTTGTCTTGCCGGATTGCCCTGGCTAGCACTTCCAGCACAATGTTGAATAACAGTGGTGATAGCGGGCATCCTTGTCTTGTTCCTGATCTTAGAGCGAAGGCTTTCAGTCTTTCTCCATTGAGTACTATGCTGGCTGTGGGTTTTTCATATATGCTCTTTATCATGTTGAGGAAGTTTCCTTCAATTCCTACCTTTTGAAGTGTTTTTATCAAAAAGGGATGTTGGATTTTGTCAAATGCTTTTTCAGCATCTATTGAGATGATCAATTGATTTTTCCCTTTTGACTTGTTAATGTGTTGTAATACATTGATTGATTTTCTTATGTTGAACCATCCTTGCATGCCTGGAATGAACCCCACTTGGTCATGGTGTATGATTTTTTTAATGTGTCTTTGGATTCGATTTGCAAGTATTTTGTTGAGGATTTTTGCATCTATATTCATTAGGGACATTGGCCGGTAGTTTTCCTTTTTTGTAACATCTTTGCCTGGTTTTGGTATTAGATTGATGTTAGCTTCATAAAATGAGTTAGGTAGTGTTCCATTTTCTTCAATGTTTTGAAAGAGTTTGAGTAAGATTGGTGTCAGTTCTTTCTGGAAAGTTTGGTAGAATTCCCCTGTGAAGCCATCTGGCCCTGGGCATTTATTTGTGGGAAGATTTTTGATGACTGATTGGATCTCTTTGCTTGTGATGGGTTGGTTGAGGTCTTCTATTTCTTCTCTGGTGAGTCTAGGTTGTTCATATGTTTCCAGGAAATTGTCCATTTCCTCTACATTATCCAGTTTGTTGCCATACAGTTGTTCATAGTATCCTCTTATAATTTTTTTAATTTCTTCGGGATCTGCAGTTATGTCACCTTTTTCATTCATTATTTTGTTTATATGGGTCTTCTCTCTTTTTGATTTTGTCAGTCTAGCTAGGGGCTTGTCAATCTTGTTGATCTTCTCAAAGAACCAACTTTTGGTGATATTTAACCTCTCTATTGTTTTTTTGTTCTCTATGTCATTTATTTCTGCTTTAATCCTTGTTATTTCTTTTCTTGTACTTGGTTTAGGATTGGTTTGCTGTTCATTTTCTAGCTTCTTCAGTTGATCCATTAGTTCTTTGATTTTGGCTCTTTCTTCCTTTTTAATATATGCATTTAGTGCTATAAATTTCCCCCTTAGCACTGCTTTTGCTGCATCCCATAGGTTTTGGTATGTTGTGTTCTCATTTTCATTCGTCTCTATATATTTAGCAATTTCTCTTGCTATTTCTTCTTTAACCCACTGATTGTTTAGGAGTGTGTTGTTTAACCTCCAGGTATTTGTGAATTTTCTAAGTCTCTGATGGTTATTGACTTCTAATTGTATTCCATTTTTGTCAGAGAATGTGCTTTGAATAATTTCAATCTTTTTAAATTTATTGAGGCTTGTTTTATGTCCCAGCATATGATCTATTCTGGAGAAAGTTCCGTGAGCACTAGAAAAGTATGTGTATCCTGGTGATTTGGGATGTAATGTCCTGTATATGTCTGTTAAATCTAACTCATTTAACAGATTGTTTAGGTTTTCAATTTCCTTATTGGTCTTCTGTCTGGTTGATCTATCTATAGGAGAGAGTGATGTGTTGAAGTCTCCCACAATTACTGTGGAAACATCAATTGCTTCCTTTAGTTTTGCCAGTGTTTCTCTCATATATTTTGTGGCACCTTGACTGGGTGCATAGACATTTACGATTGTTATTTCTTCCTGCTGAATTGCCCCTTTTATTAGTACGTAGTGGCCTTCTTTGTCTCTCAAAACATCCCTGCATTTGAAGTCTATTTTATCTGAGATTAATATTGCTACACCTGCTTTCTTTTGGCTGTAGCTTGCATGAAATATTTTTTTCCATCCTTTCACTTTGAGTTTCTTTGTGTCCCTGTGTCTAAGATGAGTCTCTTTTATGCAACATATTGATGGTTCATTTTTTTTGATCCATTCTGCGAATCTATATCTTTTAATTGGGGAGTTTAATCCATTTACATTCAACGTTATAACCGTGAAGGCATTTCTTGAATCAGCCATCTTATCCTTTGGTTTATGTTTGTCATATTTTTCCCCTCTCTCTATTAATATCCTTTATTGTACCCATACCGAATCTCTTTAGTACTGAACCTTTCTCCAAGTCTCTCTGTCCTGTCTTTGTTTCTCTGTCTGTAGGGCTCCCTTTAGTATCTCCAGTAGGGCAGGTCTCTTGTTAGCAAATTCTGTCAGCATTTGTTTGTCTGTGAAAAATTTAAGCTCTCCCTCGAATTTGAAGGAGAGCTTTGCTGGATAAAGTATTCTTGGCTGGAAATTTTTCTCACTCAGAATTTTAAATATATCGTGCCACTGCCTTCTGGCCTCCATGGTGGCTGCTGAGTAGTCACTACTTAGTCTTATGCTGTTTCCTTTGTATGTGGTGAATTGCTTTTCTCTTGCTGCTTTCAGAACTTGCTCCTTCTCTTCTGTGTTTGATAGTGTGATCAGTATATGTCTCGGAGTGGGTTTATTTGGATTTATTCTATTTGGAGTTCGCTGAGCATTTATGATTTGTGTATTTATGTTGTTTAGAAGATTTGGGTAGTTTTCCCCAACAATTTCTTTGAATACTCTTCCTAGACCTTTACCCTTTTCTTCCCCTTCTGGGACACCAATGAGTCTTATATTTGGACGTTTCATATTATCTATCATATCCCTGAGGTCCATTTCGATTTTTTCAATTTTTTTCCCCATTCTTTCTTTTATGCTTTCATTTTCCATTCTGTCATCTTCCAGGTCAATGATTCGTTGTTCAGCTTCCTCTAGTCTTGTACTATGAGTGTCCAGAATCTTTTTAATTTGGTCAACAGTTTCTTTAATTTCCATAAGATCATCCATTTTTTTATTTAGTCTTGCAATGTCTACTTTATGCTCTTCTAGGGTCTTATGTATATCGTTTGTATCCCGTACTATGGTCTCATTGTTCATCTTTAGTTCTTTGAGTAGCTGCTCTAGGTGCTGTGTCTCTTCTGACCTTTTGATTTGGGTGCTTGGGCTTGGGTTATCCATATCATCTGGTTTTTTCATATGCTTTATAATTTTCTGTTGTTTTTGGCCTCTTGGCATTTGCTGAACTTGATAGGGTTCTTTTAGGATTTGTAGACCAATTGAATTCCTTATCTCTAACTTATCAGATCTACAGCTTCGTGGAGTATACTTTCTCTAACTAACCAGCAGGTGGCGTCCACGAGCCACCTGTTCTCCACAAGCCAGTTCTCCCCTGCTTCGCCTTTTTGGTGAGTGGGGGAGTGAGTCTTGTGGGGCCCAATTGGTGTACCAAGCTTGCGTGTGTAGTTGGTGTTGCCCGCCCTGTATATGGGGCGTGTTTCTGGGCAGTCAGGGAGGGGGGGTGGCTCTAACAATCAAATCTCCCTGGTGATCCTAGAGTTTTAAAGCTGCTGCAATAGTCTAATCCTTCAGTTCAGTCCTGCCACAGTTTGTCTCTGCCACTGACCCACAAGTCTTTGGTGTTGGCGTATGGCTCCTGAGACTTGCAAGTGGGCCCCTCTTCGAGGCTGTGCACCCCGGGTCCTCTGTTGAGGGATGACTGTGCTATGTCGCAGGTGAGTGCCATCCCCCCAGGGCAGTTCTGGGCTGCTGGGCTGTGTAGGGAGGCTCCCAGTCTGCTGAAATGATGGCTGCATGGGGCTTTGTTAATTCACACTGCTCCACCTTCCCAACTCTGGGACAATTAGCTGAGGTTGCAGGGAAGGCTAATGTCCACACCCAGTTTTGTGGTGTGTGCCTGTTATTTGAAGCACTTCCGTCACACTGGGTAGTCTGGGGCAGCTCTGGGCTATGGGGCTGGCAATGGGCAGGAGTGTTTCCTGTCCACCTGGATGATGGCTGTGAGTGGACACCCCCCTTTTCTTGGGAAGTTGTGGTGGTTAGTGAATTTTCTCAGCCACTGGATTATTGCCTTTTGTCTCAGAGCTCTCTTAGTTCTGCTCTTGTCTTGACCTGCCCAAATTGCAAGTCTTTGAAGCTTTCTGTATTGGGCTTCTTAGAGTAATTGTTTTAGAAAAAGAAAAAAGGATTAAAAAAAAAAAAAAAAAAAACGGGCCCTCCTCAGAGATTTAATGGGTTATTGAAATGCTAAGAGACAAAGCAATTAGGGCCATTAAGGAAAGGTCCACAGGGCAGAGAGATCAGCTTTCCTTCGAGATTTGCATATGAGCCTGAGGGCCTGAGCTCTGCCCTTCCCCTTTCTATGTTCAACAGAACTCCAAAAATCCTCCGCTTTTATTTTGGAGTTTTTCGTGTTGTTTTTTTCTATGCCTGTCTCCTCTCTGCTGGGCTGGCTGCTCTCAGATTCTCTGGTGTCTGGTCTCAGTCTATCTATGGTTGGAGTTTGGATCAGTAGAATGAGTTTCTGATAAGGGCTGCCAGTGCAGTTCTCCCTTCTCCTTCCCAGAACTGACAGCCCCTCCTCCCATGGGACTGAGACTGGCAGGGAGGGGTTTGGGTCCCTGGCCACAAAAACTTACAGATTTCGCTGATCTCAGCAGTTCCACGTTTTCATGAGTGTTGTATGAAGTATGCCCAAAGTCAGATTGCTCTGTGGTGTCCAGTCCACGCAGTTCCTGGCTTTCTACCTACTTTCCTGGAGGAGTAACTAAAACATACAGCTCACCAGTCCGCCATCTTGCCCTGCCTTCCCCATTTATTCTTACAAAGGATTTTCTTCTTCTGAATGTATGTGAAAAATCTTAAATCATATTTGGGTTGATGATAAACTATCTAATTGAATGCGATGAAATTTAGTTGAAACCAAACTGCTCTGGAAAATCATGAATATAGATGGATATTTGCAGACTTGGACAAGACTGAGCCTGGAGAGAGAAGACTGTGGTGAGTAGGGACACCCTAATACTGCTTCAGATGTTTATCAATAGATACCACTCAAGTTCTACTTCCTCCATGGAGATTCCCCAGTTATCCCCAAGCCCAACCATGGGTTCACCACTATATGTGAACCCATGGGAGTCCTCATCTGAACTCTTAAAGTATACATACCACACAACTTCCAATTACACATGTTCTTTCTTACCATTGTTTACTTGTGCCTCCCCAAAAGTCAGTGTACCCTCCTTGTGAGTCAGGACCTTGACTTATCCTTCTGAGTATCCCAGGTAATGGAAACTGGGAGAGGACGGGGAACAGACTCTGCTTTTGGTAGGTGTTTGTTGACTAATACACCATTTTATACAAAGGGATATCTTAATCCCCTAACAACCTGGCTCCATGTCTCTACTGAGAACCAGTGAAGAGAAAAAAGGGCTTGATTTGCAGAATGGAAACAGTTATGGGTTGAATTTGTGTCTTCCCAAAAAGGTAGGTCTCTCAGACCCTGAACATAAAGTGGTTGGATCAGATGGTTTCCAAGAACTTCTTGTGGTTCTAAATTGAGTAAGTATAGGGCATTGAAACAAGGTAGCTTACTGTGTCCTGGTTGATGATTCAGTAAATACATTTGAATCATGAGAGGCAACACTCCAGAACGTGACCTTACTTGGAAATAGAGTCCTTAGGGGTGTAATTAGTTAAGATGAGGTCATACTGGAAGAAGGTGGGCCCTTAATCCAATAAGACCAGTGTCCTTAGAAGCAAAGGAGAAAAGACACAGAGACAGAAGGAAGACAGTCATTGAAGAGAGAGGTAGCGATTGGAGTGACTGACACAAAGCAAGGAACGCCTGGAGCCAACAGAAGCTAGGAAGAGACAAGGAAAGATTCTTCCCTAGAACCTTCAGAGGTAGCATGGCCTTGCTAACATCTTGATTTCACACTTCTAGTCTCCAGAACCTGTGAAAGAATAATTTTTTATTGTTTTAAGCAACTCAGTTTGTGGTAATTTGTAACAGCAGCCCAAAAAGAAATGAAGAAAATATTGATGGTGTAGTTTGCTTCCTCCCTGTTATCTCTTTCCTTGAAGTCTAACAATTTATCAGTCATTAGTCCATCCACAGTTTTCAGAATAATCTCACCAGGAGACCAAGGCAGCAGAGAGCAGGGGAATGAGCTCTGGACAGGAAGCCAGAGAGCCAGGTCTTAAGCTCTCTCATTACCAGCTGTGGGCACGTGGGAAAGGCTTACCTCTCTCAGACCTGGAACATAAAGTGGTTGGATTAGACGGTTTTCAAGAACTTCTTATGGTTCTTAATTCAATAAGTATAGGGCATTGAAAAGAGGTGGCTTATTGAGTCCTGGCTGGTGATTCAGTAAATATACTTGAATCATGAGAGACAACTGGACTAAGTGGCAAATATTGGCAGATGGAAAACCGAGAAAGAGATTTCACTTCCTACTGTGACCATTTTTTCTTTCCAAAAACGTGCCTGTGATTGGGAATCAGGTACTCAGAGAAGCACAGTTGACTGCAGAGTCCCCTCATTACAGAAGGAGAAAATAGAGCCCAAGATTCTTCAAAATTTTATACCCATAGTAATAGGCTTCATAAAAAACAAAAATTAAATCAAATTGCTCTTCAAAAAGAAATTCACCTTTATGAATGAATACAGCCTGAGGCATTATCAGATTCAGGGAAGGGCAGAATTGAAAGTTGCATTTGCGAAATCTCCCAGCAATGCATAAACGAGTTGGGCTATAAATGAATGCTAGATTTGCTTCAACCTAAGAGCTTCTATAAAGCACAAAAGCTTTTAACTCCCAGTGAATAATACTTTCCCATAAAAATCTGTCTTCCTGAGTTCTGTTTCTATAATTTCTGTATCTATAGTTTGGAAGCCTTGTTGTTATTTTAAGATACAGTGAAAAGTAGTTTCAAAGAAATAGTTTCTACAAGCACATTTGCATGCTGAGACAGTTAACTACTGTTGTGTGTTTTCTCAGCAAAAACTCCTCAGATTATCCATTTATCGATCATAGATTCGAGGAACCAACTTGATTTCTACTCATTGCTCCTCCCTCCCTTTTGCTACTCTACTCCTACTCATCCTTCAAGTCCCGAATCTGGTCCTACCTCCTCTGGAAAGTGCTCCCTGCTTATTCCAGACCACACTGATCTCTCCTTTCCCAACTCATTCAAACTTGAGTCTATACCAGATAATTTAGCACTCAATTATACATTTAGAATCCCATTATTCTCTAATAATTTACTAAAACTTAACAGAAGCTGCTTCAACTAGATTATGATTTCCTTGAGACTTTAAAACCATGAGTTATTATATATGAACCCTTGAGAGATACTTAATAATTATCTGTGGAAGAAAAGAAAGGGAAAAGGGGAGGAAAGAGGTAACCAAAAAATACTTGCCACTTGACTGTTTATATTGGAGAATACTGGGCAGGCCATCTTGACAGGGATGCAAATAGAGAGTCTTCTGGTAAAATAGCAGTTGGACCTTGAAGAGATGTTTTATGATGCAGCATTTAAGAGCCAGAACTCAAGAGTCCCTGGGTTTGAGTACTGGTTGCCCTCCCTTTCGTAAAGTTGTTACCAGCTTTGTGCCTTAGTCGCTATAAAATCCATAAAAAAGGAATAATAACTGTATCTACTTCATGGACTGTTGTAAAGATTAAATAAGCTGACACAAGTAAAGTGTTTAGTTAGCATAATGCTGTTAGCTAGTAAGCATCCCATAAATGTTGTTATTGTTGTTATTACTAAGTTCGATTGTTATTATTCAGTTCGATTAATAGCAACTCTCCCCAGTAATATGCAACTTATCTCCCATTGTTTTTTCCTATGGACAGAGCCAATTTACAAATAAGAAACAAAACAGAAACACATTGTTTATAGACAAAGAGAGAGGAAGAAAAATGATGAAACTAGTAAGTTTTGAAGTTAAAGTAAGACCTGCTTAAAGATTGGGCTTGATGCATTAGAAAGACACTCATTTCTAGGAGGCAGGATTTCCAGGTGGGGAAGACAGAGATTGATAAACAAGTTTAGTGTCCAAGGATGGAGTGAAAGGGACGGGCTTTAGAGAGGTGACACAAATGACCTGGGCTGAGCTAAGAAGAGGAGCCAAGTAATTTCTTTCAAGCCAGACAGAGCTGGGCTCTACATTTGCACTGATGAACTGTACCAAAGATGCATCAGTCAGAACAGACTATGTTATGTTATGATAAGAAATATCCCCTATATCTCAATGGCTTAAAACAACAAAGATTTGTATCTTGCTCACACTACCTGTTACACTGGCAAGCAGGGAGCTCTGCTTTTCATAGTTTCTTAGGGATGCAGGCTACCAGAAGCTCTACACCTTCTGATAGCACCATCTCAAAACAATGCTTCATGCTTCTCCACAGCAGGGAAAGAAAGAATGGAGACTTGTGTACCATCACTTAAATGCTCATGCCCAGAAGTAACATGTTGTTTCCACTCACATTTCATTGGCAATTATGAGTCACATGCCCATGCCTAATTTCAAGGAAACATGCTCAGATGGAAAGTAGATACTTTGGTGAATACTAGTAAAGACGCCTCACAAATTCCTCACACTCTTTTATAACACTGAATAGCAGGGTGTTCCAGTTTGCTAATGCTGCCCTTTTGCAAATCACCAGAAATGGATTGGCTATCATAAAGAGGGTTTATTTAGTTTCAAATTTACAAACTTAAGGCCAAAAGTGTCCAAGGTAACGCATCAACAAAGGGTACCTTCACTGGAGAAAGGCATTGGCATCCGGAAAACCTCTTTTAGCTGGGAAGGCACCTGGCTGGCATCTACTTGCTCCCAGGTTGCGTTTCAAAACGCCATTCTCCAAAGTGTTGCTCTTGGGGTGTTTTGTCCTCTCTTAGCTACAGCTGCTCTCCAAAATGTCACTCTTAGCTGCTCTGAGGCCCTTGTCTGCGAACTCCTTTATATGACTCCAGTGATCCAATTAACACCCACCCTGAATGGGCAGGGTAACATCTCCATGGAAATTATCCAGTTCACTCAGTTGATTGAGTCACATCTCCATGGAAATACTCAAGCAAAGGATTCCAACCTAATCAACACTAATATGTCTGCCCCCACAAAATTGCATCAAAGATAATGGCATTTTAGGGGACATAATATATTCAAACTGGCATATGGGGTAACCTAATAACAATAACAACAGCAATAATAATAATAACATCAGCTATTTTTATTGAGTATCAGTATGCGCTGCACACAGACATATTTGTGTTCAATAAATGATAGCTATCATCATCATCATCATCATTCTAATTCTAAGCACAACCCTTCAAGGCATAATTATCTCTGCCCCATAGTCCAAGCCCACAAGTCACTTAAATTCCAAACCTATCCAGTACAGGTATCTGGGAATCCTAGCCCTCTCCCCCAGTATCCAACCTCCTGTCTCCTCTCCAGGGTACTAAGAGGGAAGTGGCAACAAGGACAAAAGGCCTTGCAGACCTCCTAGTCCTTGGGGAGATCAACCCCTCCCCATCCCTCTTACCTCCCTCCAGCTCCAACATAATTCCTTTTCTCTGACTTTCATAATACAAAACTCAAGAAGAAAACCCTCTGCAGGCAACCTCCACTGTCTGCCCTGCTACCCTCAACCCCACCCCACCACCAAAGCACAAGTGGTCAAAATACTAGCTGCCTTCCTTGAACGTGAAGACAAACATTTGGAAAAAACAAAATTTCAATAAGTTGTCCAACTACACAAGATCATAGATCCGAGTATTGGTCTGTACAAAGGAGGAGTTCCCCACTTGGTTGAAGGCCTGAATGATGGGAAAATAAGCCAAAGAGACTTACGATGAGTCAAATAACTAGCCCAGTGTAACAGCTGGTAATATATTCAATAAAGTAGTTGGCAGTTATCATGTATAATATTGTGTGACAACACTGGTGATTGGACTTAGTCATTATATCTGTGTAGGAGTTAAGTGAAATTCAAAATGGTAGAAGCACATTTAATGGCCCTCAATCAATAAAAGTGAATATCAAAGGATTATTTAAAAATATGACAAACAAATAAATGTTGATAGTATGCAAAAAGAAGCTGTTTCAACAACTTCAATTTTGACTTGTTTTGTTAAAAATAAAAACTTTTACATATGGGCTCAAATATTTAACATATTTACCATTAACTCTGCATCTGCGAAACCCTTGGAATTCTATGTAAAATAATGTATGCTGCTACGTATGTATGTATTTCCAGGAAGGAGTCCATAGATTCTATCAGATTGTCAAAGGAGTTTGTGGTCCATAAAAAACAATGTCTGACACATACATATATTTCTAAATTCCCTCTTCATTTTTTCCTATTTTCTAGGTAAGTAAAAAATTTTCAGAAAAGTACTACATGGCCTTAAAATTGACACATGATTTTGAGGTGTTCCATTTAAAAGCCACCTATAAAATTCTGCAATCTGACTCCAAATCCCTGGGCTCCTAATATATAGAGATGTATATAACACAGAATTCTAAGAGCGAACTGTTGCAACATGAGTGTGTCATAAAGATGTTCTGTGCTCAAATGGACATGAAAATCTCTGAAGTTAACATCATTTCATTCCTGTAAATAAGAGGAAATTCTTCAGAGATACAGGAGAAATGAAAGACCACCAAATACTAGTAAGTACATTACATGGTTGACAGAGTAATCTCCAACATCAGAAACAAAACTGAGGTGATGTGAAAAGGTTGACAAAATGTTTACACCTCATCAAAGAAAGAAAGATGAAAGCTGTTGGTTAAATGGAGCAAGTTACTATAAAGGAACCATTTCTTCCTCACCTGGAATGATGGAAAAGGGGAGTATGACCCAGCCCTAAGTCAGCTGACTCCCGTTGTTTGATTTAAGGGGGTCATGAAACTTCTTGGGTCCATGTCTCTACAATCCCTAGAGCAGTGATTCTTAGTTTATTTTCTGCAGAGACAAAGTCAGGTGCTAGAGAAGGAATTTGAACTTAGGTAAATTGTGTAAAGCATAAACACCCTCAACTACAACTCAAAACTGCCTCCTATACCTGTCTTGTTCAAGTCTCAGATCCCCAAAGGTACAATGATTTTCAGATAGAAAGTGTTCAAATAAATGCCAATGAGTGAGGCTCATATTTATTTTTTCTGGCACAGTAACTCCACCCATTGTCCTTCTATCCAAAGAGGCATCTCAGTAGGAGAGAGAAAGATTGCTGTAAGGAAAAAAACCTTGAATTTCCTTACACAAATTTAGGTGTGTTTTCAAACTTGGGTATTCTCATGGTCCGCCAATTATTCCTAACAAGTGTTATGACACCACAGTTGAAAGAATGGAGACTGGTGTCTCCACGTGATGACTTCTCAGAATTTGCACTAGGGAAGGATTCCAGAGATGATGAGACAGGATCTGCTGGTTTCCACCAATATCCCTTCTCCCCTTCTCCCATAGTCACACAGTATAGCAGGGACCATGGATGTCTGCCTAAGCCAACATTTCCAGGACTCCTTTGCATCATGTGTAGCCACAGAACTAAATTCCCACCAATGAAATAAGAGCAGAAATGTGCCATTTTCTTGCCTGGTGCATGTGCTTCTTCACATTGCCAGCTCCGTGCAAGCTATCGGACCCAGTAGGGAAAGCAGACAGTGTCTTCTGGCCTTGCTACTTGAAAGCAGTAGGCTGGAGGACTGGCAGCATTAGCATCACCTAGGACCTTACCAGGAATGCAGAATCTTGGACCTCATCCCAGAATGAACCAGGCACTGCATTTAACAAGATAAATAAGTGATCTATCTGCAGGTTGAAGTTTAAGGAGCTCTGAACTAGAGAATGTCTGAGAAACCAGATGGAAAGAAGTCTATGAGGTCTCAAAAGGACTTTCTGGAACAGAGCTGTCGAGGGCCTGGCACAATCACCCTGGACTCCTCCATGAGAGAGAAACCAACTTCTATCTTTCTTAAGCCACTGACTTATTATTGAGGCTCTTATGAGACCAGTCTACACCTACCCTAATTAATGTAGTGAGGAAATAGACTATGTGTGCTTCTCTTTCAGAAACTAGCAATGAAAACCTCTGGGGACAGTATAAAAACAACTGCCAAATGAACTTCAATCCTTTACTTCTGGCATTGCATTTTGAAGGACATTGTTGTCTTTTATTTCATAATCCAGGTGTCAGCTAGGGTGCTTTATCCCTTTGGGTTAAGATTGACCCAAATCTCAATTCCAAGCCTTTCTGAGAGCTTCTGCAAATTCCTGGGGACTTCTTCCTCCTGCTTTTCTCAGCCTCTAAGCTCTTGCATTATTGCACCCTGCCTTGTTGTCATCCTATATCAATTCAGATGTGAAGCCCAGCTACTTCCCTGATTACCCTCGAAAATTCACTCTTCCCCATGGATCCCATGAGTTTAGAGACATTATTAAAAGATTGGGGCAGCACACAGAGAGCTCCTATGTGGTTTTGGTCATCTCTCCAGATCCTGCCCCTACTTCCTCCTCTCATCCTCCCTATCTCCTTACTCTGAGAACAGTTTCAGCCATGAGGGAGAGAACTGGAGGGGAAGGAATAAAATATCAGAATATCAGGGGAGCGAAATCCACTAGCCTAAGGTTTGGAAATGACTTTGTCACTACCAGGCAGCAAAGGCATTTCTTTAGTCTCGGGCTCCCTTCCTTTATGTGCCACACCTCATGTCTCAGGAGCTGTGGCATATCATCACTAAAACTTACCCTAAATGAATGCATTTATGCAGTCATTTGACCAGCATTCACTATGATCTACTACATGCCAGGCACGTTGCTAGGCACAGAGGACATAAGCTCTGACCCCAGTGAACTTAATGTCTACCATTAGGGAAACAAGTTCGCAAATCAATGATTATAAAACAATATGGTTACAGTTCTGATAGAAATCAGTACCAGCTGCAAAATAGGTGGAGAGAGGTTCATCTTGGGTCCTGGGAGGGGGCACTAGGGCTAACACTTGAGACAGATACCTAGGGCAATCAGGAGAGTATTCCAAGAGCTACAACTGCATGTGCACAAGGCTGGCGAGTATGGTCTACTCAGGACCTGCATATAATATTCATGTGTGCATGGCTGGGAAAATGAATGGATGGAGGAGGGAGGGTGGTGAGAGACGGAGCTAGGGATGTGGGCAGAGGCCATATTCCTGAAGGAGTTACGTACAAAGGTTGGACCTTAACCTAGCTCCTTAACCTTTTTTGTGCCATGAACCCCTTTAGCAGTCTGATAAAACCTAAGATTACATAATAAGATTACAAAATAAGAAAAAGTGTGTGTGTGTGTGTGTGTTGGGAGGAAGAGGGAGGAGGAAGAAGAAGAATGGAATGGGACAAGGAGAACAGCAAAGACAAATGTTGCCAATTTCTTAATATTTCTAAAACCCATTTCTCAAGAGGGAAAGGTTGAGTGTGCTTATGAAAGGCCCCTGGCCTTGACAAACTCTCTCTTCTATCAATCTCCAGATTTGGTTACCACCTGAGGCTTTAAAAAAAATAGAAAAGAAAAGACATTTGCTCCACCAGCCTATCCAACTACACCAAACGGGAAAATTACCCTCTGACCCCTGTAGCCATTTACTAATGACCTGCAGCATGAGACTGGATAGCTTTTCTCATTAGTGCATGACTACACTGCAAATGTTATTGCCAGTCAGCTGATTATAAAAGCATAAAGAGAAAGTAATTAGCACAATCATTTTACATAGAGTAAATTTTACTGCAGCCAGTTTGTCAGAGATGCAATTTCATGGGATCACAGCCATTCATTAATGGAGTTATGGGAAACTGTTAATTTGTTATTTGAAATGAAGTCCTTATCTCCAGCCAGTTAGCTCAGTTAGTTAGAGCCTCATGCTAAGGAGGCCAAGGGCATGGGTTTACACCTCTTCTGTCCAGTTTGACTTTGTAATGTGGCACAATTGCTGACTGGCACTCCCAGCCAGCCAATCCACAGGGAGGCAGTTCATTGCAGGCGGAATAATTTCCAGGGTTCCATGAGCATAGATGACTCAGAAAAATTTGCTGGGAAAATTTAAATTCAAAATACATATACGGTTGGTAATGGCAAAGTGGAATAAACCTTGTATTTCCAAGACAGCACATAATGAAGGAAAACTTTCAATGATTCCCTGGCACTACATCTTAGTGATCTAGAAATACAGTTTCCCCAATTTTGGAACCAATCATTTGCCCTGTTTCAAAAATTGACTAGATATTCAAACATCCCAATTTTGGAACCAATCATTTGCCCTGTTTAAAAAATTGACTAGATATTCAAACATATCCTTTTCTACTCCTGTCAGTTTGATTTATCTCAGCTGAATAGCTAGAGGGTCATACCGTCTCAGTATCACAGGTGAGTTAATTTTGAATTCCCAGTATTTATATTTTCATGCAAAGGAAAAATTGGAAACTAGCCACTTTTTTTAGCTTCTTTTAAATATTAAGCATCCCAAATAAATAATCATATCAAATCCTCATCTGAAAATGAGCTACATCTTAATGCAATTTTTTGTACCATTAACTATGGCCCATGGTTTAACTTAGGGTTCATTTTTGTGTATAGATCCATGGATTTTTAAAAATTGTAGTAACATATATACAACCTAAAATTTCCCCTTTTAACTGCATTCAAATATATAATTCAGTGCTGTTAATTACATTCACAATATTGTGCTACCATCACCAACAACCAACATTCATTACCAAATCTTATGATAGCCAAAGAAAATATATCTGAGTACCATATTTAGCCTTAAACTACAAATTTTCTGCATCTGATAAAAGAGTATGATTGAGGCAAGATGGCAGACTGGTGAGCTGTATGTTTTAGTTACTCCTCCAGGAAAGTAGGTAGAAAGCCAGGAACTGCGTGGACTGGACACCACAGAGCAATCTGACTTTGGGCATACTTCATACAACACTCATGAAAACGTCGAACTGCTGAGATCAGCGAAATCTGTAAGTTTTTGCGGCCAGGGGACCCGCGCCCCTCCCTGCCAGGCTCAGTCCTGGGGAGGAGGGGCTGTCAGCTCCGGGAAGGAGAAGGGAGAACTGCAGTGGCAGCCCTTATCGGAAACTCATTCTACTGATTCAAATTCCAACCATAGATAGACTGAGACCAGACACCAGAGAATCTAAGAGCAGCCAGCCCAGCAGAGAGGAGACAGGCATAGAAAAAAAAAACAACACGAAAAACTCCAAAATAAAAGTGGAGGATTTTTGGAGTTCTGGTGAACATAGAAAGGGGAAGGGCCCTGAGGCGCATATGCAAATCCCGAAGAAAACCTGATCTCTCTGCCCTGTGGACCTTTCCTTAATGGCCCTGGTTGCTTTGTCTCTTAGCATTTCAATAACCCATTAGATCTCTGAGGAGGGCCCATGTTTTTTTTTTGTTTTGTTTTGTTTTGTTTTGTTTTGTTTTTTAATCCTTTTTTCTTTTTCTAAAAAAATTACTCTAAGAAGCCCAATACAGAAAGCTTCAAAGACTTGCTATTTGGGCAGGTCAAGTCAAGAGCAGAACTAGGAGAGCTCTGAGACAAAACGCAATAATCCAGTGGCTGAGAAAATTCACTAAACACCACAACTTCCCAAGAAAAGGGGGGTGTCTGCTCACAGCCATCATCCTGGTGGACAGGAAACACTCCTGCCCATCGCCAGCCCCATAGCCCAGAACTGCCCCAGACAACCCAGTGTGACGGAAGTGCTTCAAATAACAGGCACACACCACAAAACTGGGAGTGGACATTAGCCTTCCCTGCAACCTCAGCTGATTGTCCCAGAGTTGGGAAGGTAGAGCAGTGTGAATTAACAAAGCCCCATTCAGCCATCATTTCAGCAGACTGGGAGCCTCCCTACACAGCCCAGCAGCCCAGAACTGCCCTGGGGGGACGGCACTCACCTGTGACATAGCACAGTCATCCCTCAACAGAGGACCCGGGGTGCACGGCCTGGAGGAGGGGCCCACTTGCAAGTCTCAGGAGCCATACGCCAATACCAAGGACTTGTGGGTCAGTGGCAGAGACAAACTGTGGCAGGACTGAATTGAAGGATTAGACTATTGCAGCAGCTATAAAACTCTAGGATCACCAGGGAGATTTGATTGTTAGAGCCACCCCCACCTCCCTGACTGCCCAGAAACACGCCCCATATACAGGGCAGGCAACACCAACTACACACGCAAGCTTGGTACACCAATTGGACCCCACAAGACTCACTCCCCCACTCACCAAAAAGGCTAAGCAGGGGAGAACTGGCTTGTGGAGAACAGGTGGCTCGTGGACGCCACCTGCTGGTTAGTTAGAGAAAGTGTACTCCACGAAGCTGTAGATCTGATAAATTAGAGATAAGGACTTCAATTGGTCTACAAATCCTAAAAGAACCCTATCAAGTTCAGCAAATGCCACGAGGCCAAAAACTACAGAAAATTATAAAGCATATGAAAAAACCAGACGATATGGATAACCCAAGCCCAAGCACCCAAATCAAAAGACCAGAAGAGACACAGCACCTAGAGCAGCTACTCAAAGATCTAAAGATGAACAATGAGACCATAGTACGGGAGATAAAGGAAATCAAGAAGACCCTAGAAGAGCATAAAGAAGACATTGCAAGACTAAATAAAAAAATGGATGATCTTATGGAAATTAAAGAAACTGTTGACCAAATTAAAAAGATTCTGGACACTCATAGTACAAGACTAGAGGAAGTTGAACAACGAATCACTGACCTCGAAGATGACAGAATGGAAAATGAAAGCATAAAAGAAAGAATGGGGAAAAAAATTGAAAAAATCGAAATGGACCTCAGGGATATGATAGATAACATGAAACGTCCAAATATAAGATTCATTGGTGTCCCAGAAGGGGAAGAAAAGGGTAAAGGTCTAGGAAGAGTATTCAAAGAAATTGTTGGGGAAAACTTCCCAAATCTTCTAAACAACATAAATACACAAATCATAAATGCTCAGCGAACTCCAAATAGAATAAATCCAAATAAACCCACTCCGAGACATATACTGATCACACTGTCAAACACAGAAGAGAAGGAGCAAGTTCTGAAAGCAGCAAGAGAAAAGCAATTCACCACACACAAAGGAAACAGCATAAGACTAAGTAGTGACTACTCAGCAGCCACCATGGAGGCCAGAAGGCAGTGGCACGATATATTTAAAATTCTGAGTGAGAAAAATTTCCAACCAAGAATACTTTATCCAGCAAAGCTCTCCTTCAAATTTGAGAGACAGCTTAAATTTTTCACAGACAAACAAATGCTGAGAGAATTTGCTAACAAGAGACCTGCCCTACTGGAGATACTAAAGGGAGCCCTACAGACAGAGAAACAAAGACAGGACAGAGAGACTTGGAGAAAGGTTCAGTACTAAAGAGATTCAGTATGGGTACAATAAAGGATATTAATAGACAGAGGGGAAAAATATGACAAACATAAACCAAAGGATAAGATGACTGATTCAAGAAATGCCTTCACGGTTATAACGTTGAATGTAAATGGATTAAACTCCCCAATTAAAAGATATAGATTCGCAGAATGGATCAAAAAAAATGAACCATCAATATGTTGCATACAAGAGACTCATCTTAGACACAGGGACACAAAGAAACTCAAAGTGAAAGGATGGAAAAAAATATTTCATGCAAGCTACAGCCAAAAGAAAGCAGGTGTAGCAATATTAGTCTCAGATAAAATAGTCTTCAAATGCAGGGATGTTTTGAGAGACAAAGAAGGCCACTACGTACTAATAAAATGGGCAATTCAGCAAGAAGAAATAACAATCGTAAATGTCTATGCACCCAATCAAGGTGCCACAAAATACATGAGAGAAACACTGGCAAAACTAAAGGAAGCAATTGATGTTTCCACAATAATTGTGGGAGACTTCAACACATCACTCTCTCCTATAGATAGATCAACCAGACAGAAGACCAATAAGGAAATTGAAAACCTAAACAATCTGATAAATGAATTAGATTTAACAGACATCTACAGGACATTACATCCCAAATCACCAGGATACACATACTTTTCTAGTGCTCATGGAACTTTCTCCAGAATAGATCATATGCTGGGACATAAAACAAGCCTCAATAAATTTAAAAAGATTGAAATTATTCAAAGCACATTCTCTGACCACAATGGAATACAATTAGAAGTCAATAACCATCAGAGACTTAGAAAATTCACAAATACCTGGAGGTTAAACAACACACTCCTAAACAATCAGTGGGTTAGAGAAGAAATAGCAAGAGAAATTGCTAAATATATAGAGACGAATGAAAATGAGAACACAACATACCAAAACCTATGGGATGCAGCAAAAGCAGTACTAAGGGGGAAATTTATAGCACTAAACGCATATATTAAAAAGGAAGAAAGAGCCAAAATCAAAGAACTAATGGATCAACTGAAGAAGCTAGAAAATGAACAGCAAACCAATCCTAAACCAAGTAGAAGAAAAGAAATAACAAGGATTAAAGCAGAAATAAATGACATAGAGAACAAAAAAACAATAGAGAGGATAAATATCACCAAAAGTTGATTCTTTGAGAAGATCAACAAGATTGACAAGCCCCTAGCTAGACTGACAAAATCAAAAAGAGAGAAGACCCACATAAACAAAATAATGAATGAAAAAGGTGACATAACTGCAGATCCTGAAGAAATTAAAAAAATTATAAGAGGATACTATGAACAACTGTATGGCAACAAACTGGATAATGTAGAGGAAATGGACAATTTCCTGGAAACATATGAACAACCTAGACAGACCAGAGAAGAAATAGAAGACCTCAACCAACCCATCACAAGCAAAGAGATCCAATCAGTCATCAAAAATCTTCCCACAAATAAATGCCCAGGGCCAGATGGCTTCACAGGGGAATTCTACCAAACTTTCCAGAAAGAACTGACACCAATCTTACTCAAACTCTTTCAAAACATTGAAGAAAATGGAATACTACCTAACTCATTTTACGAAGCTAACATCAATCTAATACCAAAACCAGGCAAAGATGTTACAAAAAAGGAAAACTACCGGCCAATCTCCCTAATGAATATAGATGCAAAAATCCTCAACAAAATACTTGCAAATCGAATCCAAAGACACATTAAAAAAATCATACACCATGACCAAGTGGGGTTTATTCCAGGCATGCAAGGATGGTTCAACATAAGAAAATCAATCAATGTACTACAACACATTAACAAGTCAAAAGGGAAAAATCAATTGATCATCTCAATAGATGCTGAAAAAGCATTTGACAAAATCCAACATCCCTTTTTGATAAAAACACTTCAAAAGGTAGGAATTGAAGGAAACTTCCTCAACATGATAAAGAGCATATATGAAAAACCCACAGCCAGCATAGTACTCAATGGAGAGAGACTGAAAGCCTTCCCTCTAAGATCAGGAACAAGACAAGGATGCCCGCTATCACCACTGTTATTCAACATTGTGCTGAAAGTGCTAGCCAGGGCAATCCGGCAAGACAAAGAAATAAAAGGCATCCAAATTGGAAAAGAAGAAGTAAAACTGTCATTGTTTGCAGATGATATGATCTTATATCTAGAAAACCCTGAGAAATCGACGACACAGCTACTAGAGCTAATAAACAAATTTAGCAAAGTAGCGGGATACAAGGTTAATGCACATAAGTCAGTAATGTTTCTATATGCTAGAAATGAACAAACTGAAGAGACACTCAAGAAAAAGATACCATCTTCAATAGCAACTAAAAAAATCAAGTACCTAGGAATAAACTTAACCAAAGATGTAAAAGACCTATACAAAGAAAACTACATAACTCTACTAAAAGAAATAGAAGGGGACCTTAAAAGATGGAAAAATATTCCATGTTCATGGATAGGAAGACTAAATGTCATTAAGATGTCAATTCTACCCAAACTCATCTACAGATTCAATGCAATCCCAATCAAAATTCCAACAACCTACTTTGCAGACTTGGAAAAGCTAGTTATCAAATTTATTTGGAAAGGGAAGATGCCTCGAATTGCTAAAGACACTGTAAAAAAGAAAAACGAAGTGGGAGGACTTACACTCCCTGACTTTGAAGCTTATTATAAAGCCACAGTTGCCAAAACAGCATGGTACTGGCACAAAGATAGACATATAGATGAATGGAATCGAATTGAGAATTCGGAGATAGACCCTCAGATCTATGGCCGACTGATCTTTGATAAGGCCCCCAAAGTCACTGAACTGAGTCATAATGGACTTTTCAACAAATGGGGCTGGGAGAGTTGGATATCCATATCCAAAAGAATGAAAGAGGACCCCTACCTCACACCCTACACAAAAATTAACTCAAAATGGACCAAAGACCTCAATATAAAAGAAAGTACCATAAAACTCCTAGAAGATAATGTAGGAAAACATCTTCAAGACCTGGTATTAGGTGGCCACTTCCTAGACTTTACACCCAAAGCACAAGCAACAAAAGAGAAAATAGATAAATGGGAACTCCTCAAGCTTAGAAGTTTCTGCACCTCAAAGGAATTTCTCAAAAAGGTAAAGAGGCAGCCAACTCAATGGGAAAAAATTTTTGGAAACCATGTATCTGACAAAGACTGATATCTTGCATATATAAAGAAATCCTACAACTCAATGACAATAGTACAGTTGGCCCAATTATAAAATGGGCAAAAGATATAAAAAGACAGTTCTCTGAAGAGGAAATACAAATGGCCAAGAAACACATGAAAAAATGTTCAGCTTCACTAGCTATTAGAGAGATGCAAATTAAGACCACAATGAGATACCATCTAACACCGGTTAGAATGGCTGCCATTAAACAAACAGGAAACTACAAATGCTGGAGGGGATGTGGAGAAATTGGAACTCTTATTCACTGTTGGTGGGACTGTATAATGGTTCAGCCACTCTGGAAGTCAGTCTGGCAGTTCCTTAGAAAACTAGATATAGAGTTACCATTCGACCCAGCGATTGCACTTCTCGGTATATACCCGGAAGATCGGAAAACAGTGACACGAACAGATATCTGCACGCCAATGTTCATAGCAGCATTATTCACAATTGCCAAAAGATGGAAACAACCCAAATGTCCTTCAACAGATGAGTGGATAAATAAAATGTGGTATATACACACGATGGAATACTACGCGGCAGTAAGAAGGAACGATCTCGTGAAACATATGACAACATGGATGAACCTTGAAGACATAATGCTGAGCGAAATAAGCCAGGCACAAAAAGACAAATATTATATGCTACCACTAATGTGAACTTTGAAAAATATAAAACAAATGGCTTATAATGTAGAATGTAGGGGAACTAGCAATAGAGAGCAATTAAGGAAGGGGGAACAATAATCCAAGAAGAACAGATAAGCTATTTAACGTTCTGGGGATGCCCAGGAATGACTATGGTCTGTTAATTTCTGATGGATATAGTAGGAGCAAGTTCACAGAAATGTTGCTATATTAGGTAACTTTCTTGGGGTAAAGTAGGAACAGGTTGGAAGTTAAGCAGTTATCTTAGGTTAGTTGTCTTTTTCTTATTCCCTTGTTATGGTCTCTTTGAAATGTTCTTTTATTGTATGTTTGTTTTCTTTTTAACTTTTTTTTCATACAGTTGATTTAAAAAAGAAGGGAAATTTAAAAAAAAAAAAAAAAAAAAAAAAACAAGGAAAAAAAAAAAGATGCAGTGCCCCCTTGAGGAGCCTGTGGAGAATACAGGGGTATTCGCCTACCCCACCTCCATGGTTGCTAACATGACCACAGACATAGGGGACTGGTGGTTTGATGGGTTGAGCCCTCTACCACAGGTTTTACCTTTGGGAAGACGGTTGCTGCAAAGGAGAGGCTAGGCCTCCTTATGGTTGTGCCTAAGAGCCTCCTCCCGAATGCCTCTTTGTTGCTCAGATGTGGCCCTGTCTCTCTAGCTAAGCCAACTTGAAAGGTGAAATCACTGCCCTCCCCCCTACGTGGGATCAGACACCCAGGGGAGTGAATCTCCCTGGCAACGTGGAATATGACTCCCGGGGAGGAGTGTAGACCTGGCATCGTGGGACGGAGAATATCTTCTTGACCAAAAGGGGGATGTGAAAGGAAATGAAATAAGCTTCAGTGGCAGAGAGAGTCCAAGAGGAGCCGAGAGGTCACTCTGGTGGGCACTCTTACGCACACTTTAGACAACCCTTTTTAGGTTCTAAAGAATTGGGGTAGCTGGTGGTGGATACCTGAAACTATCAAACTACAACCCAGAACCCATGAATCTAGAAGACAGTTGTATAATAATGTAGCTTATGAGGGGTGACAAGGGGATTGGGAAAGCCATAAGGACCACACTCCACTTTGTCTAGTTTATGGATGGATGAGTAGAAAAATAGGGGAAGGAAACAAACAGACAAAGGTACCCAGTGTTCTTTTTTACTTCAATTGCTCTTTTTCACTCTAATTATTATTGTTGTTATTCTTGTGTGTGTGCTAATGAAGGTGTCAGGGATTGATTTGGGTGATGAATGTACAACTATGTAATGGTACTGTGAACAATCGAAAGTACGATTTGTTTTGTATGACTGCGTGGTATATGAATATATCTCAATAAATAAAATGAAGATTAAAAAAAAAAAAAAAAAAAAAAAGACATAATGCTGAGCAAAATAAGCCAGGCACAAAAAGAGAGATATTGTATGTTACCACTAATGTGAATTCTGTGAAAAATGTACAATGTTTTATACTGTAGAATGTAGGGGACCTAGAGATACCAATTAGTGGAGGGGGAATGATAATCTAATAAGAACAGATAAACTATGGAGGGTAATCTCAATGTTATGGGAATGCTCAGGAATGATTATGGTTTGCAAACTTTCTTGGATATAGTAAGATCATGTTGGAAGCAATAGAGTTATTTTAGGTTTTTTTTTTTCTCTTATTCCTTTGTTTTCTTAGGGGTTGTTAATTTTCTTGGGGTATGGTAGGAACATGTTGGAAGCAATGTAGTTATTTTAGATTATTTGTTTTTCTTACTCCTCTGTTTGGACATGGTTTATTAATTTTCTTGGGGTATGGTAGGAACATATTGGAAGCAAAGTAGGTATTTTAGGTTATTTGTTTTCCTTAATCCATTGCTTTGTTTGAAATGTTGTGGGGTTTTTTTGGTTGTTGTTTGCCTGTTTGTTTTTAATTTTTTGATAAACAAAGTTAAAAAATTGAAAAAAATCAGTAGAAAAATGAGAGTAAAAACTAAATGACAAATAGGGTGGGATGGAGGGATGGTTTGGGTATTCTCTTTTCACTTTTATTTTTTATTCTTATTCTGATTCTTTCTGATGTAAGGAAAATGTTCAGAAATAGATTGTGGTGATGAACGCATAACTATATGATCATACTGTGAACAGTTGATTGTATACCATGGATGACTGTATGGTTTGTGAATATATTTCAATAAAACTGAATTAAAAAAAAAAAAAAAAGTATGATTGAGACTTGGGTTCACTTTCGAATGGTCTACAAACAGCCTGCAGAGTCCCATTATATAGAGAACTCTCAGAAGAGAGTCAACAACCATATACCTAGGATGGTTTCATTTCTCGTCCTCTGAACCCTGAACCATGAGATCTCCTATGAAGAAAGGGTTCCCTGGCTAATCACGTTAGGAGAATGCTGCCTTCCACATCCATCCCTCTACTTCCCACCCCAGGGATTCATGAGAGTTATGCTGAAAGTTTTGGGAAGTCCTGAAATGTCCCAAATTTATGTAAATTTTGAGGCATTTTTTTTCCCTCCTCACAGAATACATATTAGTCTCTCATTGAACATACTGTGGAAGTGTTCTTTTAGATTATTTCAAATTTCAATGTGCAGTGAATTACCTGAGGATTCTGTTAAAATGCAGATTCTGATTCAGCAGGTCGGAGATGGGATCTGAGCGTGATCTGAAATTGGGCATTTCTAACAAGCTCCCTGGGATGTTGAGGCCGCTGGTCCTCCGACCACACTTGGAGCAGTAGGTTTCAGATTCCATGCCCCTGGAGGCAGGGGGCTAGAGTGCACAATCTTCCAGAGACCTATTCATCTGTGGTGGATTGGATTTTTGGGTTCCAATTCTTTACTTCCATGTAACAGGGAACTGATCTGTGCCTCCCACTGTGGGCAGGGCCTTGTCTCATTGATATCATGTGAGTCAAGTGACTTGCTTTGAACCATGGGAGATCAGCAGAAGAAGGGCTTGCCCCAGAAGCCTCTACACCTTTGGCCTGAGCTCCAGAACAAAGATATGTAGAGCCGACCTGAACCAGCCAGAGGCCTGGAGTCCAGCCTAGCTCAGCCAAGCCAGCCAGGTGAGCCAAATCCCAGCTGATCTGCAGACTTGTGAGAGTGACATAAATGTCCACTGTTTTCGGCCACTGAGATTTTGAGATTGCTGATTATATAGCAAAAACTGACAAATACACCATCCTGGCCATCTATCCACCCACCCATAACTATGGGTGCAAAAATTTGTCTATAAATCTTTATTGAATCTCAATTATCTACCCTGTACAAGGAGGTAGAAGATATGATTCCTACTCAGAGAGTTAACAATCTGGTTTAGAAAAAAAAGTGACTTACAAATGAAAGATTAAATCACAGTGTAAATTAGCAAAAAATTAAGAAAAATAGAAGGTTAGTGCAGTCTGAGTAGGCTGGAGTTGCCAGAAAGCTATGGGTGCACTTTGGGTAGGTAAGGAGAAGTGGAGAATTCATTTTGAGAAGAGGATGCTCCCTGAAAAAAAAAGGTTTTAATAGGGTAAAATGCCACAAAGTTAAAGTATTGATTGCAAAATTCAACCACCTTTTCTGACCATTATGGGAAAGCTCCCCTGCATTATTATACTGTGGCAGGTCATTTGTGACCATTTGGAAGAGAAGGCACATTCTACCCGTGCATTGTTCACTCCTGGCACAGAAACAATAGGAGACATAATGAGGAGCCTCCAGTGGCCGGCTTTCAGGGGCCATGACAAAGTGAAGGCAACGAGCCCAGTAGGCTGCAGGCGAGAGTTGGTGCACATTATATTTGCCCAGTGGAGCTGACAGAAGCTGAGAAATATTGGAGCAGGAGAAAAAGTGCTTTGAACCAAATTACTTTTTATTCCTCACTTAATAAAAACTTCCTGGTTGTCTTCAGTTATCGCGGCTGGGTTCATGATTCAAAGATCATAAATATATGCATAGAGCAATTCTGATGATGATGTGCTTAGGATTAGGGGAACCTCCAAGGGAGAAGCGAGTCTGTGCAGAGTGAGTAATATGCAGCCCTGCAGGTCTGCTCACCTGCAGGAGCCATTTTAAAGAGGAGACGTTGCAACAACATCCACAGGTGAACCAGGGAACGGAATTCCCATTGAGTGGCTCCTGTAACAACAAGGATTATACTGTTTTAAAAATAGGAGACCTTAGAAATGAACTGTTCAATCTACTCACTTTACTCAGGTTGGGAAACTGAGGCCCAAAGGAAAGTACTCGCCTAGCTTAATCAATGCAAACCCAGAACAAGAATCTCTGGGACTCCCTGCCCATTGTTTTTCCCATTTGTAGCAAGAGGTCTCAGAATGGTGGAAGGAGTTGTGTATTCCCTATAGGGCCAGACCAGTCTGCAGTAGGTGACCCCAGGTATGGTGTCTGTCTGGAGGATCTGGGAAGGAACTCATCCTGGCTAGAGGAGGCACAGGACACAGAAGACCAACCATGGTCAAAGGAAGGGGCAAATTAAAGTCACAGCAGACTCTACACTCCTCCAATTGTCCTTTAGTCCCACATCAATGCTCCTTCCTCCCCACAGTGGGACCAGAATTATCAGAATCTGGAGAAAGAAGGTGGTAACCAAAAATAGAAAAGCTAATATTTACTGAGCATTGTATTAGAGAGGTTCATGTGTCAAACTGGCCAGGTTATAGTGTCCAGTTGTTTGGTCAAACACTGGCCTGATTTTTGCTGTGAGGATCTTTTATGAATTTAAGTCCTTAGTAAGTTTGATTGCTTCTATGGCTGATTGCGTCTACAATCAGCTGAGGATATTGCCTTCAACAATAAGAGAAGTTTCATCCAATCAGTTGGAGACCTTAATGGGAGAACGGATGGTTTCTGCATCAGAAAGAAGAATGTACTTTTCTACTTCAGCCAGCCAGTTTCTCCAGTACTGACTGGCTGAATACTTTGAAAATTTTCATCAGCGTTCCCAACTTGAGGCGTACCCTACGAAATTTGGGCTTGCCAATCCCCATAGTCGCAGGAGCCAATTCCTATACTAAATCTCATAATATTTACATCATTATTTATAAATATCTCCTGTCAGTTCAGAACTGGAGAACCCTGACTAATATAAGCATGTCACATGAATTGTCTCATTCAATATCACCAAAGCCCATTTTATAGATGAGAAAACTGAGACTTAAAGAAATTGAGTAATTTGCCCAGGGTCCTGCTGCACATATGTGGTGGGGTGGAGTTTGAAGGTAGGAAGTTTTGACTCCAGGGCTCATAACCTCTATTACTTATTGTTCTACCACTGAATTAATCTCTATGATAGGCTAAAAGTTACATAAGCATAGCCATAGTCATTCTCGTGCCTCCATCCCACTCAAGAGAATTCTGTACTTGCCAAATCAATTCCCTTCCTCCACCCTCTGCCCTCTGAAGGAACAGTTATCCATCTTAGAGGATTTGAGAACTGACTGAGTCTGTCTGACCTGCAGGAAGAATGAAAAGACCCAGTCCTAGAGAGGGAGGTCACATTGCTCTACAAAATAAAGACTAGAAAAGAGACAAGAGGAATAAAAGAAAGTAAATGTAGACAGATCTAGTAATCAAAGTGAGTGTTGAATGAGCAGCTTCAGGCATTGAGGGATGCAAGAAAACTGAGTGGAAAGTGGATGTGAGAAGTGGAGCTGAAGATCCATGTTCTTCTGTAATAAAGGTAAAAGGGAGAGTTCAATGAATATTGTGTGATTTTTTAATTGTACTTTTGTAAAGATGACTCCATTCTAAGGCTAAATAACAACTTGAATGCACCACAATTTTGAGGCTAAAGTGTACAATTTCACTACTTCATTGGTTCATGTCTGTTAAGAAACAGGAAGCAGAAAACACCCCACATCCAAATGAGTTACACATATTGGGGTGGAGGGCAATTTTTCCGGGAACACAGCAAGCCTCAGAGCAGAGGTCATCAGACTTGCAAAGGACAGAGGGTCCTTGGGGTCCCTCCTACAAGTCAGAAACTCACAAGTCCAACATCTAAAGCGAGAAAGGAGAAAATGCAGAAAGTGAGAGGCAACAAAGAACATTTTTCCAAACACCTAGACACCACCAACCTCTGGAGACATCCTGAAGTAGCTGAAAGATTTAAGGAGGACTCTATCTGCAGCAATTCTAGTGACGGCAGAGGCAGAGAAAGGCAGTTTGGTTCTTTTTCCCATGATCCTAAGATACTTCCAGTTTGAGAAAACAATGTGTTATACACTCTATCCACCTCCATTAGAAAGGTCAGAAAAATGAAAAAGGTTAGAGGCACGCAGCAAGACTGATATGTTCACAGGGAAGTGGAGATTTAGGTCTGGGGGCCCTGAAATAGAAACCAGACCTGAGACATGGATTTAGAAGGTGCTAACCCAAGTCATGAAGACTGAGAGGATCAACATAGAGAACAGGTGAGGCTGAAGTCTGAACCTTTAGAAAGTCCAGCTTCTCAGTTGCTCAGCATCCTGCTGCATAGAGATTAAGCATCGAGTCTGTCAGAACTCTGGAGTGAGTTATTTATTGTAAGTTACAAAATTGTATCTGAATGGCCTAAGAGATCCTTTGGGTTTCTGCAGTGACAAGCTTACCACCAGAAGCAGTCAGTCACCCAGGTTTATTAGAATTGGGCTGTGAGCTGCTCTGGAGTTTCAAATAGGATACAGCTTCAATTAATCCCTGAAGAGTTCACCATCTAGTTGACACATATGTGAACTTTTGAGGGAGAAAAAACAAATCCACCCCTCAATGTATTTTCAATTAAGTATTTTTCTGGGAATGCATTGATGTGTTTGTGTGAAGATGTGTTCTCAAATACATTTTAATATAAAGAAACTCAACATCTTTGCCCTGCAATGGGTCACTTGAGGCAAATGAAGAATGAGTAGGTAGTCAGCCTCATGGGATTAGTGTGAAACAAAATATTTCATGACCCAGTTAGGCTATTGTCCCCCTAGATCTCTGCTATGCAAGAATGTTCACTATAGAAAGAGGTTAATTTCAATATAGAGTACAGAGTATTTGCAAGGGAAAGAGCTGATATGTCAATCCCATGATCCTAAGACAGGGAGTTAAGGCAACCTGAAGTAGACCCTCTCTGACCAAACCTTAGTGACAAGGAAGGTAATGAGGCTCTAGAAATAAAATTATATCAAGATAAAGAGAAGTCTAGACTGGATTAGACCAAAGAGATCAGGTCTGTATAGAGCGCATCACAAATGATGCTGTAAGAGTCTCTAGTCCCAGACCTGCTGGCTCATGTTTTCCCTGGGAATGATGACTGAGCCTGTGAGTGTTCAGTGAAGGAGGACTTCTGATCACAGTCAGCACGTACGGAGTGAGGTCATTCTTGCTCCACCACCACACTGAGGAGCATGTTCAGCAAGTTGACTGCTGAGAGGAGCTCTGAGAACCTCAACCCACACACGTGCACACAGCAGGAAGTGGTAGGCTGCTCAGACGCTGATGTCTCTCAACTTGGGGACGAGTGGCAGGTGGCCCTGCCACTTGGGACAGTAAGAACACAACCCATTCCACAATTCTAAAAGAAACTCAAGGGAAGGATGGTATCCCAAGCCAGAAACCTCCTCAGTTTACCAATCTGGCATGCCAGAACCTAGCTGGGCTTAATTTAATTTTAAGAAATAAAAGAGGAGTGGAGGGAGACTGCTATGGGTCAATTTATGCTATATGTCTCTCATTAGAACATTATGAAAGCTGATCCCCTGGCCCCCATCCACCTAGCCAGGACCATGTGTTGCTGTTCTAGTCACATATTCTAAGTGACACCAAATACATCTGTTTTTCAAGCACGGATGTATATTTTATTTTTAAGTAAAAGCAGGTCTGGAAAACATCAGTTAGATCACAAGGAGGTTCCAAACAAAGAAATCAGTGAAAGGCACTCACCATTTGCATCAAAGTAGTGCCAACTGCCCACGTAGAAAAGGCAAATATTATTTTTAGATATGCACACTAAAAGGTTTAGGGGTGAAATGTTAAGATGAGAATTATGTTAAAATATAGCAGGAAAAATGAAACAAGTGTGCAAAAGGTTGATTAACTAGTGATAAACATATAGGGGTTCATTATACTTCTCTTTTGCAAATATTTAAAAGTGTATATAATGAAATGTTTTTCAAAATAATGTGTACAGACTTTTTTTAAAAAAAGAAGAGGTCGACATTATCTGCATGCTTCCCAATTGTGAAAGCTGGTCAAAACAAGAGACCAGTTATAGATGGCTAAAAATCCTGTCTTCACATATTATTATATCTAATTAAAGATATTAATTTTTTTTAATTCCAATGCAGACAGTCGAGTTAAACATATGCCTCTGTCCACAGCACTTTCTTAATCTATACAAGACTTCGTTTTCTTGTGCACTTATTCCCTCCCATTCCTTTCCTCACCCCTATACAAACAACTCTTCTCACTTGTTAATTTGTAAGTCTTTGTACGTGTTCTTGAAAAAAATACACATTTAATATATGTGCATGAATTACAATACACTCAGTTCTAAAAATGTCAACCTAGATTATTGTGGATTAGGTTATTTTTTTAATGATCAATTACTAAGAAAGTTAGGTTCCATTCATATGGATGAAATTACCCAAAAAATGACAATAACTATAAAAGATACATAGCAATTTGGCATAGACAATTATATGTTAGTGGCTAAGTGTTATTATACGTTTTTCTCATTAATAGTAATAAAATATGCACTCAGTACGAATTTTTTCCAAGTTCTAGAAGGAAGGCACAACCTTTTGAGATATATTCTAATGATTCTTAGATCAAATGTTTTTCTGATCCCCAACAGAAACAAAACAAAACAAAAATGCAAACTTTTGTATTTTCAGTTACATCTTCTTTGTATCTGGGCAAGTCTCAACTGACGATCAACAGATTCATTGAGTAGCTCATATGTGAAAATGGTTCAGCTGCCAATTACATTATAAATTCTAGTTACACAGGCATTATCATCACATCTGTGATCTCTAACTTCCAAATGATAAGAGGCATCTATCCAGCAGATGTTCATGAAATTTGAGCAGGGCAGAGGGCACTATGAAATAACACAGCCAAAAATTTAAGAATATACTAAATCTGGGCCATCACTGAATATGAAATAAAACTTGGTTTGTAAGAATTTCTATAATAAAAAAAGATGAAAATAGAATTAATTAATTGTTATAGGTTAATGTCTTGGGTGGCTTGATTGAACATAATCAGTGACTTTTGTTGTTAGTAATTTTGTGAATAAATTTTTTAATATTTTCACTTTGTCTAGAAATATTTATTGGGAATATTTATGCATTATAGCAAAAAAGAACATGACTGGATTTTTGCCTAACTCACTAAAATGTATTTCTTTATTTCTTTTAATTCTTATAAAAAAATTTCATTTTGTTGTGTTTTTTAATTACCTGCTTCTTTTCAAGAAACTAAGCATCATGTAAATTAGGAACCAGGTGCACGATGCAAACTATTAAAAATACAAGCCATCCTCATCTTATAATCAAGTAGGTTCTGAAATTTCCTTAGCAAGTCAGGTGTTGAGTATCCAGAGTGTATCTTTCCCCATGAATACATTATTACACAGAATGGTTAGCTTTCTAGAGCCAATAAAAATTTTCTACCCTGTTAACACTGATGAAATTGTTTTCCTAGAACAGTGGTTCTCAAAGTGTGGTCCACGGATTCCAGGGGACCACCAACACATTTTCATGGGGTCCTCAAAGTCAAAACTATTTTCAAAATCATACTAAGACATTACTTGCCTTTTCATTGTGTTATCATTTGCCTTGATGATCCAAAAGCAATGGTGGATAAAACTGCTGGGACATTAGCACAAATCAAAGCAATGGCATTTGTATCCTTCACCATCACTCCCTCATCCTGGTAACCACTCCCTTCAGGTGTTAGGGACATGAGGGCAGGAACAGAACCATGGCCCAAAGCCCCACAGTCCTCAAATAAATACCTGGAACACACTCTCCTGCCCCCCAACCTCCTGTTGATGACTCCCATTGGCCAAACCCAACAGGAAGCTAGAAGGCAGGTCCATAAAATGCCAGCTTCCATAGAAACCGAGACAGGATGCTAGCTTGAAAGCACAAGCCAAGAAGCAATCCTATTCTAAAGGACAGAATCAGCTTAACAATTGACCCGTGGATATGCTCCATGCTAACTGAACCTCTAGACAGAAGGTGGGCTTCCAGGGCTGCTTCCAGGGAGCCCTTCAGGAGAGACATGAGGGAATCGTATCAGAGTAGAAGATGCAGAGGCCCCACCAGAAACCAATCCCAGAATTGTATGAAGGGATCGAGAGATTCCACATGGATTACAAGCCTGTAAGTGTGTGTGTTGTGGGGCAGGGGGAGAAGGGGCATCTCTTTGAGGTTTAAAGTTCATGGTTATGGCCTCTCCAAAATACAAATAGCAATTCAAAGACAACTCAATAGAAAAGTGTGTGCAAAAAAAATGCACCTTATGAAAATTTGATATGATTTTGTTTTCTCTTGTGCTTATTTTTTTAACCCCAGTAACCTGAAACAGGCCACCCCCCCTCCCAAAAAAAAGTATAACACATTAACTCTTAACCTATAGTCAAAACAGACATAAATAATGTGTGTGTATATATATATATGCATATATTAAAATGAAAATTCTGCTATTTAATTCTCCTTCTCAAATATTTTGTTTTAAAAAATTTATCTTCCCTTTATCCAGTGTATGGATGGATGAGTAGAAAAATGGGGACAAAAATTAAATGAAAAATAGGGTGGGATGGGGAGATGGAATGCTTTAGGTGGTCTTTTTTACCTTTATTTTTATTCTTATTTTTATTTTTTTGGAGTAAGGAAAATGTTCAAAAATTGAATGCACAACTATATGATGGTACTGTGAACAACTGATTGTACATTGTGGATGGTTGTATAGTATGTGAATATATCTCAATAAAACTGAACAAAATAATGTATCTGAGTTTGGGATAAAGATAGGGATGTTCTTCATCTGCCCCTGCAGATCTAGCCTCCACCCTTTACTGCCTACTTGTCCTTTGCCCCTGGATGTTGACCTTTTATGGACTAACTCAATGGACTCCCCTGCCTTCCAGCTTCCTACTGGGTTTGGCCAATGGGAGGCATCAACAGGCGTTGGGGTAGGGGTGTCAGGAGAGGGATTCCCATGTATTTATTTGAGGACTGCTGGGCTTTGGGCCATGGTTGTATTCCTTTCCATGGTGCTATCACCTGTAGGGTAGCCATCCTTGAGGTAACTGTTCCCAGCCCTTGCTTCACATCCCCCCAGGCTTTGGGTTAGTGTCAGCTCCCACTGTGCCAGCCCAGCTTACTTCACTATCCTCTGCTGGTGGCTCCTAATCCTGCCCACAGTTTTATCAATAGTCCTTAAACTCCCCTCAGTCCCTTATACGAGGTGTGCCAGACCCTGATGGAGACACCAGAGAAGCTGACACCAAACTTCATGAGATTCCTGATAGCTAAGGATGGAGCACTGAGGTCAAAGAAGGCCAGGAGAAATGCAAGAAGACAAGGGTAAAGGCAGCTGCTTTCTCATCTTGTGATGTCTCTGGGACTGCCAAGGGAGAAGAGTCTGAGGCTATGGGGGAGAAGACCTTATTTTTCAAATAAAAAGACAAATGGGGGAAAGACCAGTATCATAAAATTAACAGTACAGCTGCCATTCACTTCCTATGTGCATGATGCTGGGTTGAACATTCCACCTGCATGATTTCATAAAAGACCATTTCCAGAGAAGAAAGTAGACTTAGGCAGGTTTCATCCCTTGGTCCAGGTGGAAGAGCCTGGAAATGGCAGGTCCTTCTGCCACAAGAGCCCACAGTCTTAACCACCTGCTCTTCTGACATCATCACATCTATGATAGGGACTCCAAGAAGCTTTGTCTAATGACCGTCCTGTTATGAAAAGGGATAAGGTCCAGATGCCCTGTAGACACTGTGCCAGCCAAGAGGATCTGTGGTGGGCTTTAAGACAAATCTGCTCAAATGATTGCTTCAATGTTTGGATAGATGGTTTGTCACCTCTGTTTTTTTTTTTTTTTATGCTCTCTTTTTTTTAAATCTTTCCTTTTTCCCAGAACTTCTTAACAACAGCCTTAAACAATAACCACAAAACAAAATCTACAACAAAGCCTCATACCTGAATAAAGGGAAAGGGATGGTTCTGCTCAGAAGCCAGGGATTCCAGGAACCGAGATAAAGCCAAGAGATCCTATTTAGCTAGAGCCGCTAGGAAGGAATTCTCTGGGCCCTGTTCCTCTAGAAACGAGGAAACCTAAAAGCAGGACGTTGGCAGAAAAATTATACTCAAAAATGCAATATGGAGGAGGCAGGGCTCCACTATTATTGATCTTTTTCGAAAGGCCCAGCTACATGATTTTTGGGGGCCAGTGAAAAATGAAAATGCAGGGCTCCTTGTTCAAAAATTGAGACTCAAGACAGCAACAGCAAAGCATTACAGCAAGTATGGCAGCCTTCCGAGCGTGGGCTTCTGCGTGCCTAGGTCACACACCGTGAAACCAGCCCTGTTTCTTTTGTTAATCAAACCCAGAAAACAAATTAGCAGATAAGGCTGTAGAAAAAGCATGACTGACACAAGCCAAAAAAAAAAAAAAAAAAATCACATGTAATATAACAACCCTACCAAACTGGGCTGGTAGGAGGCAGCAGCTCAAAATGTCACTATAAACAAAGGCTCATGACCATCAGGCAGCCTTGACTCTGAAGTTTAGTGTCAGAGAGAGGGCCTCCCGCAAATCACCCACCAGGGCCTTTGCTGGAAACAGTTCTCTTCACTCATTAATCTCAGGGCCAACAGAGCTGTGGTTTCCAGGAAACAAGAGAGACCCTGATGAAGCCAATCCACAGAAAACAGTCAACTGAATGGACTTCTGTCACCTAAAAAGTATTTAACAAAAGAAAATAATGCAATGCAACAAAGTCTAGCACTTAGAACCTTCCTCAAGTTTGCCTAAATGCTGATTAATTGCTATTAATTTCGTACAGTAAAGGCCAAGATATCATTTTTCCATCTGTACATTAAAAATGTGTTTAGTCTCTAAATATTAATGAAAACTGTTCATTTATAACTGTGGAACTTTTTAGATATTACTGCCACTAATATAAATTTATCAGGACTGTGGTATGGCAGCAAAGCCAAATCACAGACCAATAAAAATCTTCACGTATTGGAAAATCAAATCTGGCTAAATACCAGCTTTGGGCCAGAGCCCTCTAATTTCTCCTGGTATGTGGTCTACATAGCTTGAATTGTAAAGACAGCCAAATCAGATCATTTACCCACAAACCACTTTTGGTGGTTTGAAGCTGTATATACCCCAGAAAAACATATTTTTAAATCTAATCCATTCCTGTGAGCGTGAAACCATTATATGTAGGGTCTTTGGATGAGGTTACTTCAGTTAAGGTTTTTCCCACATCACTCAGAATGGATCTTAACCCTATTACTGGAGTGATTATAAATGGAATGAATACAGAGAAAGGAGGAAGGCACAGGAAGCAAGAAGCTGAAACAACCCAGAAGAGAAGGAAGAGACCACGAGATGCCGCCATGTGCCTTGATGGTGGCAGAGTAGCCAAGGACTGCCGGCACCCAGGCTTCAGGAAGAAAGCATCGACTTGATGGTGCCCGGATGTGGACATTTTTCCAGTCTCAAAACTATAAGCTAATACATTCCCATTGTTTAAGCCAATCCATTTCATGGTATTTGCTGGAGCAGCCTAGGAAACTAAAACTCACTTACTCCCTGTAACAGGCATTTGCTATTTTTTTGTTCCCTTCCCTTATCCCAAAAGTTACAGTACCTCTCCCCTGCTGTGTGTGATCCTGGTGGGCTGTGAATCAAGGTGCCTGCCTGCTCTAGCACAAACAGGGTGAGTGCTTGACCTGAGTTTAAGTAATCAGACTTTCTCTCTCAGGACTTTAGATCTTGATAGAAGGATAACAAGGACAAGAAAAAGTAATGTTTGAAACATATTCATTCACAGTGGGGCTCCGTGAAGCTGTTGGCTCATTTCTGCCACCTGGACCCCCAAAGCTACCTTGATTCCTTGTCTTTTCCAACTGTTTCTCCAGTTCTTCCAGAATTTCAATGAACTATTCAACATCCTTGCAGTAAATTACTTTTCTGATAAAGTTATCCAGAGTCTGTATCAGATGCTTATAGGTAGAAATGCACTTAACAACATGATTTAAGTCATCATTATATATTAAGGAATACTTTAGCTTCCAAAGGGATAAGGGATAAATGGAAGACAGGCTCCCAAAGTTTGGCATCCCATTGGAGAGAAAGTTTAAAGCAACATATAAATATGATGGAAGAACTGGCAAAGCAAGAGACCAATGTGTTCAAATCAATATAGTATAATCTATGGTTATGGATACATAACAGAATGTGTACTAAGGAACACCCAGAGAATTAAATTTAAAGGAAATGATCAGGAAAGATAAGAGTTATACTAAAGGGTGATAAGGACTTGGTTTAACAAGACGAAAGGAACAATTCACCCAGATCAAATTCACTCCACAACTACCAAAACTCAATTACAGGATCAACTTAACACAAAGAAAAATAGATTTTGACACTGCCAAATTATGCCATTGAATTACCAGTACCCTATCAATTTCGCTATGGCACATCTGGTTAGATCAAATGACGCACTGTGGTTTTTATACCCAAAAGGTATCCTTGGAGAATAAAAATGTATTTGCAAAGGCATCTTGAGGGACTGGGGAAAAAATGTGGAACTATTAAACTTCTCCATCTGGGGAATTACTGATATTCTCACAAGAATTCTGGACTACCTATTTAGAAGGCCAAGCTCTCGATCTTGGGGCTTGCCCTTAAGAAGACTGTTACCACAAAGGAGAGGCTAAGCATACTTATAATTGTGCCTAAGAGTCACCCTCAGAGAACATCTTTTGTTGCTCAGATGTGGCCTCTCTCTCTAAGCCAACTTGGCAGGTAAACTTGCTGCCCTCCCGCCTACATGGGACATGACACCCAGGGGTGTAAATCTCCCTGGCAACATGGGACATGACTTCTGGGGATGAACCTGGACCCAGCATCGTGAGAGTGAGAAAGTCTTCTTGACCAAAAGGGGGAAGAGAAATGAAACAAAATAAAGTTTCAGTGACTGAGAGATTACAAATGGAGTTGAGAAGTCATTCTGGAGGTTATTCTTATGCATTATATAGATATCCCTTTTTAGTTTTTAGTGTATTGGAATAGCTAGAAGGAAATAGCTGAAACTGTTGAACTGCAACCCAGTAGCCTTGATTTTTGAAGATGATTGCATAATTATCAGCTTACACAGTGTGACTGTGTAACTGTGAAAACTTGTGGGTCATGCTCCCTTTATCCAGTGTATGGACAGATGAGTAGAAAAATGGGGACAAAAATTAAATGAATAATAGGAGAGGATGGAGGGGGATGGGATGTTTTAGGTGTTCTTTTTAACTTTTAATTTTTACTTTTTGGAGCAATGAAAATGTTCAAAAATTGATTGTGGTGATGAATGCACACCTATATGATGATACTGTGAACAACTGATTGTACACATTGGGTGATTGTACAGTATGTGAATATATCTCAAAAAATGGAATTTTAAAAAGGTATCCTGGGATGTTTATTTTTTTTTTATTTTGAAATAAATTCAGTTATAAGAACAGTTGCAAAAACAATACAAACCCAATACACAGAACTGTAGCATACCCTGACCCCCCTCCCGATACCCCACTCCACCAACTTTAACATGCTGTCACACCGCCATTTCTTTCTTTCCCTCCCTCCCTATCTATCATCCATCATCTATTGCTCTGTCTTCTGAACATATGAGAGCTAGCTGCACACATCCTTGAACAAACACTACAATTCACATATACAATTCCCATGAACAAGAACATTCTTTTATGCAATCCCATTAAACGCAGCTAAGAAGTACAAGAGATTCAAGATTGATACAAAGCTTACATTCTATATTTCCTTTTTTTTTTTCTTATGTCTCAACTGTGTCCCTTTGAGCCTCCTCTCCTCCATCCTCAGATCCCATCCAGGATCATCCTTGGCATTCAACTGTCATCTATTTAGACTTTTCTTTTTTTTCCTTTTCAATTGTGGAAACAATATACAGCCTAAATCTTCCCATTCCACCCCCTCCCTAGCATTCCATTAGTGGGATTAATCACGTTTAGAATGCTGTAATGTGATGACCTTCCCACCCTCCATTACTAGAAATTTCCCTTCACCTCAAACAGCAACCCTACACTTATTTCTTAACTCCCCATTGCCCCTTCCCCCATTTCTCTTAACCCATACTCTACTTTTCATCTCTATGGTCATATTCTCTGATAATTTCTTTGTGTTTACTGTGGAGCTTAAAATTAACCTCTTAAATCCATAACACTCTTGTTTTTCTTTGACACCAACTTAACTTCAATAGGACACATAAACTATGTTCCTATACTCCTCCATTCCCCCAACTCTATATAGTTCTTGTCAAAAATTACATATTTTATATTGAGTTCAAAACCACTGATTTGTCATTAGAGTTTGTGTATTTTATATCCTGTAGGAAGTAAATAGTTACAGTTCAAAAATTATTGACTTCTATTTGTATTCCATTGTGGTCAGAGAATGTGCTTTGAATACACTCAATTTTTTTTTTTTTAATTTATTGAGGCTTGTTTTATGTCCCAGCATATGGTTCATTCTGGGGAAAGATCCATGATCACTAGAGAAAGATGAGTGTCCTGGTGATTTGGGATGTAAGGTTCTATATATGTCTGTTAAAATTCTCTATATCTCTTTCTCCTTTCTTTGTTTCTCTGTCAGTAGGGCTCCCTTTAGTATCTGAAGTAGGGCAGGTCTTTTATTAGCAAACTCTTTCAGCATTTGTTTGTGAAAAATGTAAGCTCTCCCTCAAATTTAGAGGAGAGTTTTGCTGGATAAAGTATTCTTGGCTGGAAATTTTTCTCTCTCAGAATTTTAAATATGTCATGACACTGCCTTCTCACTTCCATGGTGGCCGCTGAGTATCACAACTTAGTCTTATGTTGTTTCCTTTGTATGTGGTGAATTGCTTTTCTCTTGCTGCTTTCAGAACTTGCTCCTTCTCTTCAGTATTTGAGAGTCTGATCAGAATATGTCTTGGAGTGGGTTTATTTGGATTTATTCTATTTGGGGTTTGCTGGGCATTTATGCTTTGTGTATTTCCATTGTGTAGAAGGTTGGGGAAGTTTTCCCCAACAATTTCTTTGAATACTCTTTCTAGACCTTTACCCTTCTCTTCCCCTTCTGGGACACCAATGAGTCTTAAATTTGGACGGCTTATTTTATCTATCATATCCCTGAGATCCATTTCAATTTTTTCAATTTTTTTCTCCATTCTTTCTTTTGTTCTTTCATGTTCTGTTCTGTGGACTTCTAGGACACTGAGTCGTTGTTCAACTTCCTCTAATCTTGTATTATGAGTATCCAGAGTCTTTTTAATTTGGCCAACGGTTTCTTTTATTTCCATAAGATCTTCTATTTTTTTATTTACTCTCACAATGTCTTCTTTATGCTCTTCTAGTGTCTTCTTTATGTCCCTTATATCCTGTGCCATGGTCTTCTTCATGTCCTTTATATCCTTTGCCATGTTTTCATTCCTCAATTGTAGTTCTTTGATTAATTGTGCCAAGTACTATGTCTCTTCTGATATTTTGATTTGGGTGTTTGGAATTGGGTTCTCCATATCATCTGGTTTTATCACATGCATTAAGATTTTCTGTTGTTTTTGGCCTTCTGGCATTTGCTTTGCTTGATAGGGTTCTTTCAAGTTGTAAAAAAAAAAATACCAATCTAATTTTTCAGAAATACAAGTTGGTGGCATATACTTTCTCTAACTAACCAGCAGATGGTGTCCGTGAGTCACCTATACCCCTCAAGTCAGTTCTTCTCAACTTCATCCTTGTGGTGTGTGGGGAAATGATTCTTGTGGGGTTCAGTTGGTGAAATCAGTTTGGGTGTGTGGCTGGAGCCTTCTGCCCTGAATGTGGGCGTGTGTCCGGGTGGCTAGGGAGGCAGGGCAGCTTTAATATTCAAACCCCCTAGGTGTTCCTGGAGACTCAAGGCCGCTGCAAGATGCTAAGCCTTCATTTCAGTTCTGCCCCAGACTTTCTCTGTCACTGACCCATAAACCAGTGGCATTGACGTAGCATCCCTGGGTTTTCCGAGCGGGCCCCCCTTCTCAGCTGTGATCTTCCAGGACCTCTGCCGAGGGAATGCTGTGCTACGTCACAAGTGCGTGCCATCCCTCAAGGGAAGCCCTGGGCCAGCGGGCCGTGCAGGGGCGCTCTCAGCCTGATGCAAAGATGGCTGAACGGGGCATCTCAACCCCTCTCCACTCCTCGCACAGTTCCTCCTTCCCAGCACCGGGACAACTGGCGTGGCTCTGGGCTGTGGGCACGGCCCCGGGCAGGAGTGTCTCCAGCCCTCCAGGGGGCCAGCTGCAAGCAGTGGGGTTTCTTTCTCCTTTTGGCTCTCCCCTCCACTCCCCTGGCCCTGAAGGAATCTGCCACAGGCTATCCTCCAGGCCAGACACCAAGAGGCCGGCTCAGCCCACTCCTGCCGTGTTCCCACCGTCACACCTGCAGCTGCTCCTGGGTTTTTCCAATTTTTTTTTTTAAAGAACCAGTCCGTGTCTAAACGCCAACCCCCAGCTTCCCCACTGCAGCACGGCCGCAGGTCTTGGGTCTTTCATCTGGCTTACTGACTCATTTCAGAATGCAGACTCCCAGTTTCACAAAGTATACGGCCCCTGTGGTTCTAGCAGACCTTGTTTAGCCGGTGCATCGCTAAAACCTGTATTCTGGGTCACCTTCTGGTTTTTATCTAGTATTTTTCACAGTGGTGTTTTTTTTTTGCCCTGTCTCACCTAGCTGCCATCTTAGGTTCTCTAATTTATATGAAATAAATGACATGAAAAAAATACTTATGAACGAATTCCATAGCAACATTGTGAAAGTGTTTCTCATCTGCGTAAAACTTTGAGTAGTTAAAAAATATTGAAATTCAAAATCTATTTCCCCTAGTCTAAGATTAGTAGAATAATCTTGGTAAACGGCAGTAACTATTTGAAGTTTGCCTTAAAAACACACATGCGCACACAAAACCTCAACCTGCAGTTTTTTCAACATAAAGGAAAATAACCAGGCTTATAGACTCTGAACTTGCAAAAGAATACAAAGATATCAACTTTGAGAAGTAATATTTTGTCTTCTCCACTCTAATATCATTTGATCCCACAATGACTCTTCTGTCATAACGATCTGAGACCAAAATTGGGTGTCAGTTTGTCCTCTTCATTATTCTGACATCCTAGCTTCTTTTCTAGAGAACTAGCCCTACCAAGAGATCTAGTGCCTTAATTTTAGCCTAACTGACTATGAAATCCCCAGCTTTCCTTCCTTCCGTGATGCTGAGGTTCCAGTCATGACCCAGCTACGCCTTCCAGGGCTGTGAAAGTTAGATCACTGTTAGCTGTCATTCAATGGCAAGGAGACTGGGTACAGAGGATCTTACTAGCCTGTGGCTCAGCTCAGCTTGCACCCAGGGCAGTAGGTATGAAGGCTTTTCTCCAAGTGTGCTTATAAGCCAACACTTGCTGGCCGCCTTGTGTGTACTTTTGGAGGATTTACTATGTGCCTAATTGTGTGCTGAACTCAATGAGGAATAGAGACCCCTTGATTTAGCTATAGCAGTCTTATTTACAAAGTTACTGCTTATGGAAAGTAAAATAAGAAATTCTCAGTGAGTATGGCCATCAGCAGTTAACTGTTGACTTCAGTAGGAAACAAACACCCCCCTTGGGTACAGAGGTTGTGCAGGCAGGCCCATACACCAGCTGTGTTCCCATCTCTGCCAAACATCCTCACTGCTGATTCATAAGCACAGGGCGCCTGTTGAGTGACTCTGAGCCTCACATCTGCTTATTGGATATGAGATGCTAAGCTCATTAAGGAGCTTGGGAATATATAAAAACTTTGCCAATAGCTTATTCCTATGAGCTGATTTAGGCACGTTATGATGGTATACATTATAAAGTCAAAACCTCTCCTAAATTCTGGCACAGGTGCACAGAAAAAACGACAAGTGATTATTAAAGGAATTGGGGATTAGGCTCCAAAGTGAGTGGTTAAGACATTAGGGGAGGTGGGAATAATGAAGATTCAGAAACTAGGAAGGGCTTGAACTGGGGCTTGAATGATGGGTAGGTCTGAACATGTAGCATTTGATAGACATTACCTTGCTGACTGTGAAATTTTTGGCTCACTCTCCTCAGTTTCTCAATATCCTCATCTATTTAATTATCAACTGATACACACACAAAAAAAACTACTCCTTTATTTTAGAATAAAACAATTCCCTGTTTTTGAAAGAGAAAAAAAGCATGTGATATTCATATATCACACCCTATGAAGTAGCCTTGAATGCCACTCAGAACTTTTTTGAACATCAATTTCCTAGTCTATAAAATGCAGGACTGGGATTAGATGATTTCTGTATTCCCTAACAGCTTGATAATTCTCCAAAGACTATATGCTGTGATCTTACAGCCATCTATTTTCTTTAAATATGCCACATACACAAACACAAAAAAAGCCTTTCCAATACAACTGACATGCTATTCATCCTTCTTTGGGCCAAATGTATTAAGAGGGAATAAAAAGCAACCACCACATTTAAATGAAAGAGTTATCAGTCATTCTTGTATATTGCAGCTGCTCGAGAAGCCATAGGGCAAAGGCATTTATATGGAAGATAAGCTCATTGTGTTGAACAAATTAATGCTGGATTGTGAATTAAACGGCGTGTCTTCGGACAGCTAATTAGCTTTGTGCTGCTCAATTAAGTTTTGAAAGGACATGTTATGTTTCTTGATGGAATACAGAATATACTTCAAGGCTATTGTTGCTCTAGATAATTTCAATTTCAAACCTAGTGGAAATGAGCAAGAAACAATTCAGACTGCCCAAAGAGCTTAAATTCCAAACCATAAATAGCAAAATAATGCATTTTATTTTTAACCACATATGGAAATCTCAAGTTAACAAACACAAAATTAATTATAACTATTTCTTTTGCATAGCATCATTTAAGTTTTCAGTTTAAGGGTGAACACTAAATTAAAATGACCTTCTAGACTTCATACACTCATGTTCTATAAGACCAAATCACAAATGACCATTCTTCCATACACACTGAGAGGGAGAGTATCATAATATGGAAAAAGATTAGGGTTTTCACTAAGAGAATGTTAAAAATAATGAGTCTCAGAACCGTTTAACTTCATTGTCTAGATTTCCTTACCGGCAGAACAGGGAGTTAGAATTCTTATCTTACAGGGTATTATGAAGACTCCAATACTCCAAGTACATTGTGGGTCCCAAACTCAATGTCTTAGTTTCCTTTCCCTGTTCATGCTGGTTATGAACTGGCCTAAATTCATGTTCAGGTTTTTTGTTAAACACTGTGAGCCTCCAGTAATAAGGAAGATAACTGTTCCTGCAGATATATTAACACAAGTTGCTGTGCTATAATAATTTTTTTTTTAGTTTCAGATGGAATTCTACTCATACAAATACAACAAGCAGACACAAAAAAAATCAGTGTCACTACCTGTTTCTGTAAGTTCAGGGAAGTCCCCGTCTCTCTCCTAAATCAACTGTTGAAGCCTCCAGAGTAAAAAGTGTAGCCCCTAGGCAGATTCAACTACACTCTGAAAGTAGGATCTGCCAGTCTTCTTGTCAGATCAGGCAACTCTACCGGGGGAGGAAGGAGGGCAAAAGACCAAGCAGAACCCAGAACTAGAGCAGTCCTGCACGGGGCTGTAATGGGCTAAGACATGTTTATGCAACACCACACCCCTCACCCCCATCCTCACCAAGATTTGCAGGCCTCTAGATGAAATGTTTCTTGCTAAATCCAGAAACACTACATATACTCTCCTGCACCTCCTTGAATGCCCATTTTCCTCACTAAACTTGACCCCCAGAGTGTCCTTGCCCAGGTTTGCTTATCCTTGGATCATCTACTTCTGAGAAATGATAAGTGGACATCCACCTTGGGCTACACATCACATTCCTGTTTTCTTCTTTCTTTTTTCTCCTGATGAACCTGTGAGCCTGCAACATATAAAATCTCTGCTAACTGCCAGGAAACAGGGCAGTCACCCTTTTAGACAACCCTCCTGCTAGCAACGAATAAAGACTTTCTCTTTTTTGCTCCACTTAGACAGTCCTTATTTCAGAGCTCTTTGGCAGGTGTTATGTTACTGGATTTGCCTGATTTGTTTGTTTTGTTCTCACAAAGACGATGGGGCCTGTACAGTATTTCTAGCCAATTGCATTCCATGAATACGATTGATTCATTTTCCAATGAAACATTATTTCTAACATACCTTATGCAAATTAAACTCCCCTTTGCAGGTAGAAATAACCACCTTTGAAGCACTTGCAAGGAGCCACCTCCAGAGAGTAGATTCCTGATAAGATTTCTCCAGATGTTAACTAAACACATATAAAGCACACTATTTATACTGAATGACCCTAAAATTTGTGATAAATAATATATCATTGTCACGTTGTCAAATCATACCTCTTATTTTACCTCTTTTTTTTTCTTTTAAATATACCTGATACATAGAAATGTGGCCTGGCAAAGAACAGGAGACCGTGTCTATGTCGACAGATCAGTTAGAATAAAAACACTGAAGCTATTAAAAAAAAAAAAAAAAGATTAACACAGGCCAACAAAATCTATTAGTTGTATTTTCACTTCAGTAAAAAGGTCCCTGGAGCCTACTGTGCGCCAATAGGTCACCTGCCACATGCTAGGATTCTGAGAGGCAGACACAGCTCCATCCTCAGGGAGCACAGAGGCCAGAGCTCATGGAACAACAGTGATGCCCCCATCCATGCAGCAGTCACCTTTGTAATGTCACTGGCAAGTGGCAATCCAGCCGTGATTGAGTATACTGCAGGGACTGGAAACTTCCCTGTCACCCTTTGCCTCAGGGACAAACAAATGGACCCGTTAATTTAACTTTAATTTAGTATCTGGTACAGATCTATAAATATTACCCTTACTGAGGAGCATATTTGCATTTTTATAATAGATTCTTGTCTTTAGACCATGGGATCAGAGTTGGAATTTCAGACATGGCAGCAGACCAATCAGAAGGCTATTTCTTGTTTGGGGTGTGGGGAAGAGACCTTTCAGGGTCCTTCCAAACATACACCATACTCTGTTGCCTTTCCCATATAAAGGATTGGTCCTGCTTCCACAGGATGAGTAATGGTGAAGAATAAAACACTCTTCTTATAAGAAGTCACAGAAATAACCATTTCTGCCCTCACATCATTTCCCTTCCTGCCTTCCACTGTAATTCATGAAAATGATTTAAAACTTTGGACTTTAGCGAAAACTGCAAATCCGGTCTGCAATTAGTTTTGTATGTTTAAGATTTCCTTCATGAGAAGCAAATCATAATTCTTTAGAAGCAACATTTAGCCTTGGAAAAGCTATGAATCTTCAAGCTCCCATTTTTAAAGAAATTGAATTACAAGAAAAAAGGACTTTGGTGTGATTTTGTAGGTGGAAAACTCCCTAAAATAAAACTTGGGGGAACTGGCAAAAGAACTGCTTTCAAATTTAAGTTCTCAGCACTTATAGCCAACCTTAATTATTACCAGGAGCCAGGGACTCTAAGACACATCAGGCCATCAGACCATCAGTCTTGGAAGGTGAACTTTCTTTTACCTAACCTGTGACCAAGTTCAGAATAAAACATGAGGTTGTTATAAATCCATAGAATAATCCTCAAAAAAAAAGAAAAATCTTCAAGTTGCTCTCTCCCCACCATTCTTGCTTGCATTCCTTTTTGACTAACCTGGTGCTTGCCACTTAATGGGTACATAGCAAAAAGCTTATTGGACTGAGGAAATGTCATACAAAATTTGAAACCTGCTACCTCTGCTGCTTCTCCAAGCCTTTGGAAGGTTTATTGGAAAGCAGTATGCACTCTCCCAGAACATTCTGTCTTGGTGATTGATGATATGGAAGATGATTAAACATTTTCAAACTTGGAGTCTTTAATATATTGGTAGTAATCCCTTCAAATAAATCACATGTAAGTAATAAGTCAAGGACATCACTCAAAAATTATAAAGGAAGTCAAAATCTATTTACTGGGACTCGTCGTAATTTTGATTTATTCTTGTTATCAGAAACATAATACCAGATTGCATTTCAAACTTGCTTCTTGAATGGCTCTTTTGTTTCATTTTGATGATGGCTCTGTCTTAATGAACATAAAAATATTTGGCAAGAAAACAGCTAAATCTGCTTGTGGTACATGAATTTCATTTTGTGTTACATATTGGCCTCCACGGTCACATTTGTAAGGCAGAAAAAAGAAGCAAACAACTTGGGAGGCAAAGGACCACCAACCAGTCCCTGAGTAAGCCTAAATGGCTATGGACATTTTCTTGGTTTACAGGCCAAGTTGAATAATGTCTAAACTAGATTATTTGCTTTTATAGAAAAAGACTCTTTTTCTCCCAGAATTTCAAGCTGCTTGATTAAAAGAAATTGAGGAAGTCTCACATTAGCCTGACCTCTGATACATTAGAGAGATTCAAAGTTAGAAAACAGAATCTCTTGCTCACTTGGAGCAAAAGTGCACATGGAGACCCACCTTACAACTCAATGTCCCTGTTAGATTGATGCCTTCAAAAAGATTCCTTGGGTCTAATCTTGGAGTGGCATTTTGTTTATTTTTATTATTTGCTTTCATTTATTTATTTAACATACATCTATTGAGCGCCTAGTTTGTATCAGGTGTTGGGAACACCGTAGTGACTTAAACCAGACGAGGTCCCTCCCACCAGGGAACAAAAGAACATCCTAGTGGGGGAGAGAATCATCACCAAACATGTAGACCAACATGTAAAACCGCTGCAGAGGGTTTGCATTTAAAAACTGGCTCACTTTATCACAAGGGCAACAGGTGACTAATGGTGCATACCCATCTTTGTATTTCTCTTCAGCTAGCTGTAGTTAAGGATTTTATGTGCTTTGTAACCTATTACACTGAAAGCAGCAGAAAATCGAAGATTTAAGGGGAGTGCTATCAGCTGCCAATTCACAAAATGGGAATGTAATGTGGAATTTTTGAGGGTTTTTGTTTTTGTTCTCCTTCTTTTCATTAAGGCTGGAATCAAGCTTACATGTAAACTATTGGTAATTGAAGTTTCCTTTTGTGTCATTCAGTGTAAAACTGTCTAATTTGAAAACAAACGTAGGTTATGAAAAATAAAGATTTAGGCACTGGTCAAAAAAAAAAAAAACTGCTGCAAAGGTGACATAGGGTAGATGCACAATTAGGATTTGACCAAGGGAAGGAGGTCAAAGAAGGCCTCTTGGAGGAGGTGACAATGAACCCTGGAAATGTGGAAATTAAATATGTGAAGAGTGCAGAGGGAAATGAATACCAAGTCCCTGTCCCTGGAGGGAACATGGTGACAACCAGGGACAAAAAAGAAGAGCCTAGCACAAGATGAGGCTGGAGAGGCGCAGGAAACAGAACAGGCTAAGAATTCCTTCTTCATCTTATAAGCAATGGAAATCCATAAGGGGTTTTAAGCAGAGAGGTGTCATGATCACTTTGTGTTTTAAAAATGAGTCTTGGTGAAAGGCAGAGAACATATTGGAAGAGGTGTAGGGTATCTGTTGGTGGATCAATCAGGAAGCTCTTAGTCCAGGCAAAAGATGAATGGTAGCTTAGCCCAGAGGGTGGCATATTGGAAGGATGGATGGATCTGAGAGAATTTCTCATGTCTAGTTCCATTCTTCAACCTGTGTCCTCCATTCTAATTAGCGTCTCTTTTCTCACCATTGATTTTCTTGCCTGGTTAATGCTCCCTTCTATAGTATCAGCTTTTAGTGCTGTGCTTTATAATAAGGATTCAATGTATAATTCTGTTATGAATGAATAGTTTTCACTTTAATTATTCTCCTCCAGGCCCCATGAAATTCCACTAATTCAATCTGTCTTACAGTGGCCCATGTGGGTGTACGCACAGAACTGGCCTGGTGGTTCTCAGAGTACAACTGTCGACACCTGTGGGGAGCCAACTTACCCCATCCCCAAGCCTCAATCTTAAATCCAGGTGCCCAGGAGGGCAGTATGAGGATGAGTGGTCAGGAGAATGGACTTAAAGCCTGGACTTCATGTCTTTGAGCAGACTTTTCTCCATGACAACCACTACTGTGCCAATGAAATCCATCTCTTTCTCCACTTTTGACATGATTTCCATAAGTTGTTAACACCTTTTCTCAATTCTCAACATTCAGTATTCCATTTAGTAGACTATAAAATAGCCTCAGTACTATAATAACTCATGGCCTTGTGTTCCAGTTTGCTAATGCTGCCGGAATGCAAAACAGCAGAAATGGATCGGCTTTATAAAGCGGGTTTATTTGGTTACAAAGCTACAGTCTTAAGGCCATTAAATGTCCAAGGGAATTCATCAACAATTGGGTACCTTCACTGGAGGATGGCCAATGGTGTCCCGAGAACTTTCGTTAGCTGGGAAGGCACGTGGCTGGCGACTGCTCCAGAGTTCTGGTTTCAAAATGGCTTACTCCCAGGAAGTTCCTCTCTAGGCTGCAGCTCCTCAAAAATATCAGTCTTAATTGCTCTTGGGGTGTTTGTCCTCTCTTAGTTTCTCAGGAGCAAAAAACTGCTTTCAAAGGCAGTCTCCAAAATGTCTCTGTAAGTTGCAGTTCCTCTCTAAGCTTCTGTGCATTCTTCAAAGTGTCCCTCTTGGCTGTAGCAAGCTCACTCCTTCTGTCTGAGCTTATATAGTGCTCTATAAGACTAATCAAGGCTCATGCTGAATGAGTGGGGCCACACCTCCATGGAAATTATCCGATCAGAGTTATCACCCACAGTTGGGTGGGTCACATCTCCATGGAAACAACCTAATCCAAATGTTCCAACTTAATCAACACTAATACATCTGCCCCCACAAGATTGCATCAAAGAACATGGCTTTTTCTGAGGGACATAATATATACAAATCGGTACACCTTGTAGTGATACTATAAGCAGAAAACATGTTAGAGTTTAGAGGGTCTCCTTCATTATCTCTTTTGATGCTCACAATAACCCCATGAGGTAGGCAAGGCTGAGATTGATTCCCCAGAAGTGACTTGAGAAAGCAACCAACATGTTAGACAATTATGCAATAAAGCAGGTGCTTGTCAGACCAATCAGGAAGACTTAACCCTCCCAAAGTCCTCCCAAAGGATTCTCAGACTTCCGGTGCATCCCATTTCCCACAATGACTCTTTCTCTGGAGGATTCTTGGGCTCCTATGATACTTCAGAAACTTTCATTTTAGCCATTTCACATAGACAATGCTCTGAAGCGGGATATAACATTCACAGCTTTTTTAAAGCATACTCATCTTCTTCTAATGTCCAGAGATGATTCCCACTGGATTCCTCTGTTCTGGCTACTTACCACAAGGAGATGTTCTCTCATACTAATTACAGAGACAAGCACTGGTGGTGGATCATGTAAAGCTGGTTTTGACATTTTCCATACTTTCTCTGACTAATCAAATTGGTAATAGAAGGGAAGAATCTGAGAGTTAGAAAGGTCCTTATTAGATATCTGTTCCAAATCCTTGACCCCTTTCTCCAAAACGATGCATATGTACATGCATGTATGTTTTTCCAGATATGTTATATCTAAGTCAGCCTTTGGAGAGTCCAAAGTTCCATGCCAATGATGCTGCTATTGTTCAAAACATTTTGCAAATCTTTTCTTTGGGAACTGTCTTCCAAGCCAGTTACAAGCTACCAACAAAAACTTGTGACTTAACCTTAAAGAACTGCTTCAGACTGGGCTCCAAATGATAAATGACATTTTTCAATAAGAAAATCCACCCTCAAAGATTAAAGATTTGCTGCCATTGAGTAGCATCAGGAAAAGGTGGCTACAGATGCTGCAGGCTACCACGTCACACACAAAATGTAATAGCAGCTTCACTCTTCTCTGCACAGATTGTCTATAGAGACTTCTCCGAAGAGGTCATCTGCACTTGGACGTAGAGGTTTTAGTGTCTCTAATTCCCAAAGCTGCCTGCCACCATGTTATAGTCACACTTTGATCATCATTTTATTTCTGCAAATTTCCTTTTCCACTGTGGTCATCTTCTTTCTCTGCTTGGTCCACAATGTCTACACTGAAGGGCCTGGTCTGTGAGGTCTGGAGTGGTGTCTTCCTCAATTACGACATAGCGGGGTGTAAGGTCTGCTGAACCACTTTAAAGAGCTGTGATGACAGTGAAGAAACCACCATCTAATAATGTTTCTGTCTGTTTTGATTAACATGTATGAGGTAGTCATATACTACATAACTCGATCCAACAAAAAAGATTAAAATACATGTGACATTTAAAATTGACCACTGACAATTAGCCCAGTTTATTGGGGTAAGTGGGGAAATAGACCCTTTAGAATTTTTCAGGGTCCATTTCCCTTCTTAACCCATCCTACCTTCTTATCCTTTAAGAAAAAGGGAAATATGGACCTTTACATCCTGTCATTTCACTTTTAAAAGAAATAAACAAGAATATTCATACTTTATCTAAAAAGATGCTTCTCACAGAAATGTTTGAGTAAAAAAATGAAAAACAATTTAACATTTCAAATCAAGAGGTTGGTTAAATAAATTATTGTGTTCATGTAGGTATGATGTTATGACATCACTAAAATTGTGTTTCTGTAAAGAATTTAACAAAAAGAGAAAAGGCTCACCCTCAACTCCAAGAGCCCTAAGCAGCAGCTAGCCCAAGGCCCAGCCATCTTCCCTTCCTAGGAGGCCTCTTCTATGAGAAAGGAGCTGTCTCCAAAGCCTCTGGACCACAGAACACAGCACTGTCTTATCCTAGGCATGTTTGCCCCCTTCTTATAAGAAATTATCAGCCTCATTCATGACAGTGTCCCCAGCCCCCCAATCTTTGCATCACAGTTGCATATGCCTTACTGAAAAGCCTACCAGCTTTCCCCACCAGATTGAGCTGGAGATCCTTGTTTACGTGTCTACATCCAGTACTGTACCTCCACAGAATGTGTGCCTTTTGCCCACAACCATCCCTGCTGATAGCTGGTGGATTATCAAACACCCTGGTATGAGCACCCTTTAAAACAGGGTGGGCACGAAGGGGGTTCATGTACTCCCTAAAATTGTGGCAAAACTTATTGGACATATATACATGGATGTGTGCATTATTTCAGGCTGAGGCCCCACAGTTTTCAATACACCCTGTCACTCCACACACAATTAAGAGCCTGTGCTTAAAATAATTCTTCCAAGTTGCCATATTGCCCAGATCAATTTTAGGGAATGGAATGATGGAAAGATTAAGGTAGGAGGGTGGGGGCACAGGAGGGCACAGCAGGAAGGGTGTACTTCCCAAAAGAAACTCATCCCTGCAATTGGGAAGAGAAGATAAAATCCCCTGTCAACTGGGATAACAAAGCCAAGGCTCTGGAAACTGTTTCTGTCTAGGAGTTGAGAGCGCAGGCATTGTTTAGGAGCAGATGAGACAGGCTAACATCATGTGTGATTGCGCCAACATGGAGCCATTTGCATTTGGAGGCTTGTTAGCCAATTTCACATCCTTCTGGAGTTCAGCCAGCTGATGGACTGTGACATGAGATAATCGGTATCAGTGACGTGTGAAGGTCCCATAAGAGATGACAGGCAGACTGCGGAAACAGGCGTCCCAGGGCCTCTGTGTGTGAGCAGACAGTGTAAATGAATATAATAACACAGTGCCCATTTGCAGAACGAAAGCCTGTTTCAAAAAGCTGACAGGAACAAGGATTTTCCCAGAGTGTTTCTCTTAATGATTGGAAGGAAAAATAAGAACTGCATTTTCTTTCAGTTGTCAGTGACAGGTAGAGAGTTTTGAAGTTGTGCCGTTTGGGAAGCAATGGCTATTTGGAGGTAAGTTGAAATAACTGAGTATATTATTTTAATGACTTTCAGGTTTAAGAATGTGGAAAGGTGAGATAGTTAATATGGGGAATGTCTCCAATTGTTCCTTCTAAACCTTTTCCACATCCACCCTCTGTCTGCTCCCCTGCATCAGGCCAAGTCCTGATGGGAGCTCCCACCCATGATTTCCTTTTCCACATCTCTCATTCACCCCTCAGCCCACCCCAATCTGGATTCTCTGAAAGGTCACCAATGGCATCCAAACTTCCAAATCCAATGAACATCTTGGTTCTCTTAGCATCTCCATTGAATTTTAAAGACTGTTGAAATGATTCTTGCTCTAGAGAACTTCAGTCCAAGGGAGAGTTCTTCTAGCAGGAAAGTAAAGATTTACTGCAAGCTTGTGGAGGACCAGGAGCAAGGGGGCAGGAATAACTTGCAGCTCCCAGCAACCTGACAGGTCCCCAAGATGAAAGGGGCAGGAGGGCTGAGTACAGACTCTGAAAGCTGATTTCCCTGGAAACATGTAGTCTTTGGGCAACTACTGCAATTTTCCAGGAACAAAGACATGATAATCATCATACCCAAAATGTCAAATGTTGCACTTTTGCACACCCATTTGTATTTTTCTTCAAGTACTTTCCACTCCTTCTGAGTAAAAGGAGCATAATTTAACTAAGAGAGTCTAGTTTATAAACTTGGATGAGGATAGGGTTGTCTATTTGCTCACACCACTTGGCCAAAAGTTACTGGTTTGTGTTTCAGGCTCTGAAAATGTCCCTGAGTCAAAAAGTCATATCTAATTGCCATGCACCTCATTTTGCGCATATTGCTGCCCCTTTCCTATGTTCCCCTGTTACCTGGATAATTACTACTCACTCTCTGTTAGGAAGCTTGCCATGCCTCCTGCCCCATCTTGGACTGGGTGAACACCATTTCACTCTCTACCTAACACTGCCATAGAACTTAGAAAGGACCTTTAGGATAGAGTGAGCTGAGACTGCAAAGGCTTTGATGATGAAGGCTCTGAGTGTTACCTCAATCCCACAGCCTAGTGCAGTATCTGGCAATGAGCATGCACTCAGTAAATATTTGTAGAATGAATGAAAGGAATAGTATTATTATCAGATGACAGCACCAATTCAAGTTCATTAACATTCTAAAACAGCAAACCATTGGGTACAGTGCAATATGCAAATAATATTACTGAGCTATTAAGAACCAAGCAAACTAATGCTGTACATTTAGGACAGGCTTAATACAGAAAAAGTATAAATTCTAGAATTAGTTTAATGCCACTTGGGCTGGCTGATATCACAGATCAGCTATCTGTCTTCATTTAGCTTCACAGCAGTAGGTTACAAGAACACTATTTGGAAAGGTGTCATAATTTTTATTGGAAATTCAATAAAAGTATAATAAAAATGAAACACCAGAGGTCATAGGAAGTATTGTGCTTTCTTGTGTTATTCATTCCATCTTAAAGTAAATCCGATTTTAAAAACCATAACACCATGTCACAGTTCTACTCTCCCCAACAATGCTCAGCGCTATGTGATACAGACCCCTGGTCCTTCTGGAAAATGTGTATTCTTCCTTGGCACTATGAGAAATTCTAGTGATTTCATTAGCCACTACCTAGCAGAACAGGGCAACCAGGTAACACGTATTCTTGAATGAGCCAATGTCATTGATCTTGGGAAGCAAAGAGTGAAGTGCAGGCTCCTGAGGCAGGCACACAGGAGTAAATTATAAACAAACGCAAAAAATAAATTAGGGTTGGTAAGGAAGTTATCTCAGTGCCTCCAAGAGACCTTTCTCCCCCCATCCCCTAGCCCATGTGAGTTGGGGGTCAGATAAGGGTCTCCTGATTTCTCTTATTTCTCTAACATCCCCTGCCAATACTTCCCAAATAACTTCTTCTTCCCCCTACCTCCTCAACAAACCCCATAGGTTCTCCTGATTATTTAAGCTTTTGAAAAACCAAAGACAAGCAACTTCTGTCTTCTACCCTGCCATGAACCATTCCTGAGGCACAAAGCAGTCTAGAGACAATTGTCTGTTTGAAGGGGAGTACAAAAAGAGAGAAAATGCACATATTAATATCTCAACATATACCAGACAGCCGCACACATATGTATGCACACAGAGACGGATTTCTGCAAGTCTCCTATGCAGAAAAACATGTAACCCAGAACCTTGGATATGACATTAGTAGGCCTACTTTAGCAACCATATTCCCACAGAGGTGGGAACATGCCCAGGCTCACACACCCTAACGTGCCTTTGGCCATTGCTTTGGACTTTGCTTAACCAGTCGAAAGCAAGAAGGACAGATAGGGGCAATTTCCCTAACTTATTTGGGTCCCCATTCAGATGCTGGTTCCCTCATGTCCTCATTCTACCTTCACTTCCATTAAAACATGAAAGTGCTTGTTGTCATTTTATCACAGAACACTGTCCTAGTTTGATAATGCTGCCGGAATGCAAAACACCAGAAAGGGGGTTTATTTGGTTAAAAAGCTACAGTCTTAAGGCCATAATGTGTCCAAGGTAAGTCCTCAACAATTGGGTACCTTCACTGGAGGATGGCCAATGGTGTCCGGAAAACCTCTGTTAGCTGGGAAGGCACGTGGCTGGTGTCTGCTCCAAAGTTCTGGTTTCAAAATGGCTTTCTCCCAGGACGTTCCTCTCTAGGCTGCAGTTCCTCAAAAATGTTCCTCTTAGTTGCTCTTGGAGCCTTTGTCCTCTCTTAGCTTCTCTGGAGCAAGAGTCTGCTTTCAATGGCCATCTTCAAACTGTCTCTCATCTGCAGCTACTCTCAGCTTCTGTGCATTCTTCAGAGTGTCCCTCTTGGCTGTAGCAAGCTCGCTCCTTCTGTCTGAGCTTATATAGTGCTTCAGTAAACTAATCAAGGCCCATGCTGAATGGAAGGGGCCACACCTCCATGGAAATTATCCAGTGAAAGATCTTACCCTCAGTTGAATGATCACATCTCCACGGAAACATCCAATCAAAAGTCTCCAACCCAATCAACACCAATACATTTCCTGCCCACACAAGACTGCATCAAAGATAATGGTGTTTTGGGGGACATAATACATCCAAGCCAGCACAAACACATATCTGGAAGTTAGAGATGGAAGGGCTTTCACATTCTTCTAATCCAACTCCTTCATTTTTACAGATGGGAAAAGGCATCAAGAGAGGTAGTGGCTTGGATAAGACCCCCAAGTGAGTTGGCGACAGCCAGGAGATGGTCCCCATTTCCTCCAATCACAGCCTACAGCCCTGAGGCCATGCCATGGTGTTCTTTGGTGTATATGAAAGCCACTTCATTCACTCTCTAAAACCTGGGGTGAAGGCACCAGGCTATATACATTTTAAAGAGACTTTCCGGCCTCAGTCATCAAACAGGAGAAGAGTTTGCCTCTATAATCACACTGTTATGAATTTTGTATCATTATTTGCTTAGCCAATATGGAGAATCTCTGGAGAGGCAAGAGGAAAAGGCAGGAGTGGAACGAACAGCCAAGGGTCTCTTCCCATTTACCCCCCGACCCTATGTCCCACCTCAGTATTAGGGCAGCCCTATTCCTAGAGTCTGTGGGTGGAATATTCTATGTCCCAATGTTAGACCCAACCTTACCCCAATCCCAGTCCACTATCTGCCTAATATCTCCTGCAAGCAGAGCCTGTACTCTTAATCCCTCAGCCCCATGACTCCTCCTCCACCCTCAGCAGGAGACAGGCAATGCGATGCAGGGAGTAGGACGTGCTGCTCAAGAATCCCATGATGGGAGAAGCAGGCGAAGCAGAATGGAATGGAGCACACCAGGAACAATAGTCCAGGGCCAGGAAAAAAAAAGCAGGAGACTTGGGAAACCACACTGTTTGGGACTCTAGAGTTGTGTTTACAATAAGTGTGTGTGTGTGAGTGTGCATACATGCTTGTGTGGGAGCGCCTATGGTACCAATGTGCATATGTGTCTGTGCGTGTATGTGTCCATGTGAGGAGTTGAGGAGTTGTGTGTGTGCCCATTTGTGTGTGTATGATGAGGTTGAGACTAAGTGCCATTGGGAAAAACTGTCTACCCTGATGCTATTATAGGTAGAAAAAGCACTAACAATAACGAGAAAAGAAAACCCTCCAAAAGTGGGGCGAATATGGTGAGTGGGAGAGCAGAATGCGAAGGCCAGAGTGGAAAATTATATTCCCATATGGTCATTGTAATGACCACCAGGCTGGCTCCCAGTGAACACTGACCAGGAATGTACTGGGGTGAGGGGGGAAAGAGAACCAGGACCACAAAAGCTTGAGAAAACACATTGCCCCCTTTCTCCTCAGCCAAGAAGAAGGAAGAAATGTACTAATTTACAATTAAAATTTCTTAGACTATATGTCTCTTAACATTCCAGAGATTTCATAAACAAACTTTCAGGAACAAACTTCAATCTATTCCTTCTTGTAAACCACTTAAAATGTAGCAGTTGTTGGTTGTTGGCCTCAGATACCCCGTAGAGCCTCCCTACCCCCCACCCCCACCCCAGTGCAGATTGTGAGCCTAGAACTCTCTCTCAGGCAGCTAGCAAAAGAAAACCCTTCAGAGAGAAATAAAATTCTTAACAATTACTGTTAACTATGCTTTGAAAGGGAGAACACTCTTTCAATTACCGAATGTCAGCTCTAATCCCCACTTATGAGTGGTAGAAATAAAACAATGCAATAATTACACAATCTTCGGGAAAACTGACAAATATATTCCCAGTGCAAATGATTTATTGAGCCTGCCCGGCCACAGCCTGGCTTCACTCCTTAATGGAAGCTGTAAAAACGGTGCCCTGTGCTTCTACAATCACAGTGATTTCTTACAAACCACTGATTAAGCAATAGATGAGGCAAGCATTTTGGAAACTCTAAAATATCTCTGGTTTGTTGAGGATCTCTCCAAAATGATGGCCTATCCACCTAGGCGGCCTATTAAAAAATCACAAAGTGGAATGTCAGAAAGGACTTTTTCCAGCAGTGAGGAGAGGTTAAGTGTCATTCTAAGCGCTCACAGAGGCAGCGTGGGGATGAAACCCAATGCCCTGATTTCCAGTCTTTTCCATGATTCCCCACAGCCTCCACTATTAGTAAGGTATAATCAAATGTGGACCATTAACCTCTATTACTTCCCACTTGAAAGCTAAGCCAATCAATATGCTCCCATCACCAACAAGATGATCATTTGGTAGCAGTTACTCTTGATCAGAAAATTAATGAGTTGGGTAATATAGGAAGAAATGTGCTGCCCATTTTTCTCTTGGGTAAAATATGGACACGGAGAGCTAGGAGACAATCAGAGGATCTGGGTGACAGCATTTTATCCAGGAGGATGCTGTTGGGAGACTCACATGGTTTTTCTCTAGTGGGGTCACTCAAGCTCTTTTGCTAGGGATGCAAGAGATTGCAAAGTTAAGGCTCTGAGAAAAGGAGACTGGGGAAGCAGGAACTAGAAATAGAAAAGCAGTATACAAGAGAAGGTTTGGAATAAAAGATAATATATATATATTCCTAAGCAACGAGAAGAATATAGGTTAATTAAGTATTTAAACAAATACATCATTATGAAATTGTAAATTATTGGTGGAAATCCTAAACCACATTTTTTTGTCACTTTATTTCCATTTTGGGGAAATAATTGAAACTTCCTGAATCAGTAATTATTAAACCATCCTGGATGGTAAATTCTTTGAGAATCTGATGAAAGCTGTGGATATACTTACAAGAGAAGTTTGCACTTGCATATAGATGAACATATGTGTACAGATGTATACAGATATAGTCCTGCATACAGTTTCAGGGTGTCCCAGTATGCTTCTGAGAGCCCACCATTAGATACCAGGGCATGACACTTTTTACTAGACTGGGAAGTTATAATCAATTACCTAAGTATAAATACATATCCCCAAAGTACCAAAATTGTTTCACTCTTTGAGTTTCTCAAGAATCCTGTTCTAAAACACCTCTGCCAAGAAGCTTCATCCACCTGAGAGGGAGTCTAATGTTTCTGTACATCCTCTGAACTTTCAATATGCTGCACTGTAAATATTCTTAAATAATCCCATGAGTGCATACAGTTTTCCAGCTCTCTGGACTCTGCTCCCTAAGCACAGGCACCTTTTCTTTTATGTGTACGTGGGGGCATGTGTATATGTTCATGATGCAATGTGCAGGGCATAATATTTCTGACGATCAGTTTCCTTATCTGTAATGTGGGAATACCAATACCTGTCCTACTTATCTCATAGAGTTGCTAAAAAAAAAAATTTGATCGGGTGGCAACACGCTTTTAAAAATGTATGAAGGATCATAAAAATATATGGCATTGCCATTATTCTTGTCATCATATTGTTATCATGGGCAATACTTAAATGCAATTTGTGAGCCTCAGGATCTTTTTGGGAAGTTAGTCTAAATGTTTGTCCCCTTTAAAAATAAAGATGCTAAACTTTCCAATCATATTAATCATATTGGCCACATCCTATGCTCCAGGAGAAGAAATGGCTTATAGCCTATGTCTGTCTTAAGAGTTAAGAAATAATTCTGTGCCCCTGCAGGACTGACATTCAGTGGGTTCAGGTAGCTTGGCTGTCCTGGGTTTCTGTCCCCAGCAACTGTTCTTAAAGGTTGGTGGCCCAGTTGTGCCAGTTGTTCAATATTTTAATATTCCCCACTGGCACCAGCTAGCTATGTGCTGGATGCTGTGACAAAAAAACAAATGTGTTAAGACATGGCTCATATTCTTAAAACAACTAGAACGTGATTGGGGAGCTAAGGTTATTAACACAAAGTACCCAGTATTTACTTTCTTCTGTGTTTCAGCATTTGAAAAGACACAATGACTTCTAGAAGGGTTCATAGGAAAGACTCCATGGATACGGTGGAATTTACAATGGTCCCTAGGAAAGACCAACCCAGCATTGCTGGCCAACAGTCAACTCCACCAAAATGCAGGCAGGAGCACTGAGAAAGCTGCCCTCTCAGCATTAAAAAGGGACAGAGAAAGCTTTGCGTTTTATTTTACAGATGGCTTCTCTTTCCTCCTTCCCCACCCTTACTTCCAGGCAGAGATTTAATTACTTTAGAAGGGCAATTTGCAAAGTTCTTTAAGACCTTCAGAGCTGTCAGGTGCTACAGGGAAGACAAGTGCTCTGGCTACTCCATCTATTTTGGTGCTGTGGGTAACGCGTCATTAGATCAGATCGACGCGGCACTCATTTCACGCTCCCAATTTCTGTTCTATTAATTCTTTGCTTACATCTGCTAAGAATCACCTCTTCATTTGTTACACCACTGTTATATTTTAATACGTACAACCAGAGTTGGAGTTTAATTGTTTCTCGAGTGAGCTGAAATCCAATATTAGTAAAATAGTTCCATTTAAATGAAACCCCAGCAAGGCTCTGCCTCTTCCTGCAGCTGCCTCAACTGATGGCTTTGGTTTTGCTCCTCTGGGGCTTCCATGCTTCACTACACTGATTCCATTAGCCAGGAGAAGGCCACAGCCTCCTGGGGACCACCCTGCCATCAGCCCTGCAGAATCTGCCAGCCCTGGCCTCCACGCTCCCTTTCTTGGTTGAAAAAACCAAATGTGGTAGGAAAAACGTGTATAAAAGGATGCATACCAGCACCCTACCAACAGAGGGGGAAAAGGAAAGGGGCTTGGAAATCTTGGCTCCATGTGATGAAGGTATTCCCTTTTTGGTGTTTTCTCAAGACTGAAGAAAAGCTTTAAATTGCTTTTCCAGTATTAGTAGATGCTGGACTTAAATTCTTTTGAATGTGGAGCTGCAAAAAGCCTTAACAGTTCCTCTTCCCAGGCAGGATTGTGCTGGCAAGAATACAGTCATTCTGTGCTCTTTAGAAAGCCAGCATGTACATTTCTCTCCTGAGCCAGCAAGTTTACCCATCAAGTCCAAAATAGGCCAGAACTCAAGAGTCTCCTTACTTTACATGACTTCCCATAAGTGAACCACCCTCTCTTCTAACCACTGCATTCCTAACCATTCCTAACAACTTGAAATTTTTGCCTTTTATTGCAAGAGATGCCCTCTGAAAAATTCTTCTGCACATTTGTCATTCTACCTCACTTCCCCAGATCACTTCAGTGCACAATAATTTTTATCCCTTCTAAAAGCTAGAGGACAGATTTTTTTTCCTATAATTGGTATAGTTACTAATTTGTTGGGAAATGATTGCATTTGGTGAGAGGCAGAGAGGATAATAGACAAGGAGACAGAAAAGGTAGCTCTATAAAGAGTTCTAAAACAGTATCAATAAAACTTTGCAATTAATTGAATGTGGTAGTCAGAAAAGACCCCTTACCCTCAGGTACCTGTGGTGGGCAGAAGAATGGCCCTCCAAACATATCCACATCCTAATTCCCAGAATCTGTGAATATGTTTCTCAGAATCAACTCTTTCAGAATTCTGGAAGTTAAAGGGTTGCAGCAATTCAGGGAGTAGTCATTCAAGAAAAATGGCCAAATCTTGGTAAGATCAGTGAGCTTGGGGCACTTTAGCTTGCTCTTTCCCATCCTCCCTCCCCAGCTCCACAGTAACTTTGACTGTCAACAGCTTCCAGTCACAGTGAAAACCAGCAGCATGGCAGCCACTAGAGGGGAAGACCAAGGTTGGTGCTTCTACAGAGTCCCAATCCCAGAAAATTACCATTAATTTACCTGTCCTAGAGTTCTGGGAGGACCCCAATGCAAGATTGTCTTTATTTGACCTGTCACATACCTTGCTCAGTGGGAGCAGCCTTTTTCCCAGGGGTATTTGTCAAAAAAACAATCACAGGCAATAACTTCATGGTTGTCTGAGATGGTGAAAAAGAGTTGGGGCAAACAATAGGCTAACCCAAAAGCTTAAAAGGAAAATTTGAGGAATGAGATTTTCATAGGGGGGCTTTGAAAAGCTCTGACATATTCTTGGGAATCTAGAAAGTCACATATTCAGGTAGAGCTAAAAGTGCATGCTCAGGGCTGTGTTCATGCTTGGGAAAAACCTGAGAGGGACCTAAGCTCATGTCTCTGTATAACCTTAAGGTTCTGTGCAAGTAGGAGGTGAAGGCTAAGATGAAGCTGTAATCTTCCTAGCTAAGTGCTGAAGATGTGCCCCCAACATGCACACAGAACCCCTTGGCAAAGACTAGAAATCTTATTGGTTCCAGATATTTAAGGAAATATCTGTCCAATCATTATCTGACCACTAAGCTAAACAATCAAAGATTTCAGTGGCTGCACACAAAGAAACATGCTGACATTACAGAATTAGTTCAAAGAAGTCACTACACAACAACAAATAGAAATTCTGGAATTGAAATATAAAAATAACTGAAAGGAAAAATTCACTTAGAGCAACTCAGCAAATTTGGGCAGGCAGAAGAAAGAACCAGTGAACTTGAAGATAGATCAATGAGATTATCTAGTCTGAAGAAGGAAGAGAAAGAAAAAAGAATGAACAAAAATAAACCAACCTCAGAGAATTATGGGATACCATCAAGTGTACCAACATGCACATAAGTGGAGTCTCAGAAAGAAAACAGAGAAAAGGGCAGAAAGAATATTTGAAGAAGTAATGGCCAAAAACCTTCCAAATTTGATGAAAAACATTATTCACACATCCATGAAGCTCAACAAACTCCAAGTAGGATAATCTCAGAGATTTACACCTAGACCCATCATAATCAAATTGTCAAAATTCAAAGAAAAATAGAGAATTTTGAAAGCAGCAATAGGGAAGCAATTCATCATCTATAAGGAGTTGTAATTGATTTCTCATCAGATGCCATAAAGTCTAGAAAGCAGCAGGATGACATATTCATACTGCTGAAAGCAAAAGATCAATAAGAATTGGTTCAGCAAAACTATCTTTCAAAAATAAAGGAGAAACTAAGACATTCCAGATAAAAACTTAAGAGAATTTGTCACTGAAAACCTGCCTTGTTATTCTAATGGAAGCCCTTCAAACTGAAATGAAAAGACACTACTCAGTAACCAAATCCACATGAAGAAATAAAGAGCACTGGTAAAGATAGCTACAAATATAAATATAAAAAACAGAATGAATTTATTTTTATTTGTAATACTTTTTATCCTATATGATTTAAAAGACAACTACATAAAGCAATAATTATAAATCTGCATTGATGAGTACACAATGTTTAAAGGTGTAATATGTATGACAATAACAACAAAATGGAGGGGAAAGGAAATGGAAGCAAATATGCAAAATTTTATATACTATTATTATTAGGTTGGTGTCAATGCAAACTACATTGTTATAAGTTGTTAGCTGTAATCTCCAGGGCAACTGCTATGAAAATAACTCAAAATATACAGTAAAAGAAAGTGACATTATAAAGATAATGGTGTAAGGCATCCCTGGAAAGATTCCACTTAGAGACAACTAAATAAAAGGGTGCATCCCACTTATGTGGAACACTGAAGGATGATAGAGACTGGAGAAAGATTACATAAATGCAAAATTAAAAGGAAAAAAATACCTAAAAAAGAAGGTAGGAGACCTGTAACTCAGATCTGTAACTCAGACTTGCCATCCTGGACCCCATCCCCACACTTGGTTCCATGTGGTTAGAAGTCACACAGAAGCAGCACTCCAGCCCAGGCACCTCCTACCCTGGCTGCTGACAACAAAACAACCCATAACAGCAACTGAGAACCCCATGCACATTCAGGCATGGGGACCCCAAAGCTACATACACCCAAGGCAGGGCCCTAGTAGGCAGCATGTGCATGCATAAAAAGCAGCCCCCAGGAAACAGGAAACAAGAGTGACCTGCAGCAAAAGTGATGGCAAGTGGTGCACCTTCCCAACCAGTCTCTAATTGCTGGTATACTTAAACAAAAAAGAACAAATGGGTGTTTTTCAACACTGACCCCATCTGGCTCCCTGGCAGGATACCCTAGCATGGAAGTTACTGAAGGCAGAAAAACCTCATGGAAGAAAAGGGGAAATTGAACCATTTTAAGGCAGAGCAAAAAGAGGACTGAAAGCTGTAGTGAAAAGGGGCCACTGAGTGTGGGAGAGCAGTTGAGCAAATCATAACTGCTGGGGAAGAAAAATTGCATAAAAACAAACAGAACAGCCCAAGACTCACAGAAGAGAAACAAAGGAAAGGAAATCTCCTGGAGGTGAAACAGTCACACATAATAGTGTAATCTTAAGAGTTGCAGTGCATGCCCAGGGCAAGAAACAGGTGCAGAAGAACTGAGAAATACTGAGCTGTTAAACACAGGATCCTCTACAGTTTTGGTAGCACAAGTGTAGAAGAAGAGTCTTAACACACAGCGAATCTATAATGAAGCCCTAAGCAAAAGGGAGAAACTGACTTCCAGAGTTAGCACATCAAAAGACAGAACAGCTAGAAGGAGGATCAATGAGGAAACAAAGGAAAAGAATAATATGATAAATGGACTATATCTAACAGACATATACAGAATATTGCACCCCAAACAGCAGGATATCCATTCTTCCCAAGTGCTCATGGATCGTTCTCTAGAATAGACTACATGTTGGGTCACAAAACAAGTCTCAATAAATTTAAAATGATTGAAATTATAAAGAGCATTTTTGCTGGCAATAATGGAATGAAGCTGGAAATTAATAACGAGCAGAGAACTGGAAAATTCACAAATACATTGACATTAAACAACACACTCTTAAGCCATCAGTGGGTCAAAGAAGAAATTGCAAGAGAAATCAGTAAATATCTTGAGATAAATGAAAAAAAGAACACAACATATAAAAGCTTATGGGATGCAGCAAAAGCAGTGCTGAATTTACAGCCCTAAATGCCTATATTAAAAAAGAAGAAAGAGATAAAATCAAAGACCTAACAGCACACCTGGAGAAAATAGAAAAAGAACAGCAAACTAATCCCAGAGCAAGTAGAAGGAAAGAAATAACAAAGATTAGAGCATAAATAAATAAAATTGAGAATTAAAAAATAATAGAATTACCAAAACCGAAATTGGTTCTCTGAGAAGATCAGTAAAGTTGACAAACACTTAGCTAGACTAATAAAGAAAAAAAGACAGAATATGCAAATAATTAAACTCAGAAATAAAAGCCAGGATATTTCTATGGCCCCCAAAGAAATAAAAAGGATCATAAAAGGATTCTATAAACAACTCTATGCCAAAAATTAGACAACCTAGATGAAATGGACAAATTCAAACTTATTACACTGAACCTAGGAGAAATAAAAAACACAATAGTTGAAAACAAGTAAAGATATTGAATCAGTAATCAAAAACCTCTCAATGAAGAAAAGCCAAAGACCAGACAGCTTCACAGGTGAAGTTTAGCAAACATTAAAAGAAGAATTAACACCAATCCTGCTCAAAAACTTCCAAAAAATAGATGAGAAACACTTTCCAACTAATTCTATAAGCCAGCATCATTCTAATACAGAAGCCAGATAAAGATGTCAGAAGAAATTTACAGACCAATATCCCTCACAATATAGATGCAAAAATCCTCAAACAAATACTATCAAACCGAATCCAACACCACATTAAAAGAAATATGCACCATGATCAAGTGGGACTTAACCAGGTATGCAAAAGTGTTTCAACACAAGAAAATCAATTACTGTAATATACTACATTAATAGAACAAAGAAAAAATATGTGATCACTTCAATTGATATAGAAAAGGCATTTGACAAAATTCACACCCCTTTCTGATAAAAACACTCAGAATATTAGGAATAAAAGAAAACACCCTTATAATAAAGGGCACATACAAAAAAATCACAGCTAACATCATACTCAATGGTAAAAGACTGAAAGCTTTTTCCTTCAGATCAGGAACAAGACAAGCCTGCCCACTGTCACCATTCTTATCCAACATTGTACTAGAAGTTCTAGCCAGAGCAATTAGGCAAGAATAAAGAAATAAAAAGCATCCAAATAGGAATGGAAGAAGTGAAACTCCCTATTTGCAAATGACATGGTCCTATAGAGGATCCTGAAAAATCCACAACAAAGCTACTAGCGCTAATAAACTAATTTAGCAAAGTGGTAGGATACAAGATCAAAACACAAAAATCAGTGGCATTTCTGAACACTATTAATGAATAATCCAAACAGGAAATCAAGAAAAAATTCCATTTGCAATAGACTCTAAAAGAGTCCAACCAAGGATGTAAAGGATTTGTACAAGGAAAACTACAAAACATCACTGAAAGAAGTTAAAGAAGACCAAAATAAAGGGAGGACATTCTATGTTCATGGGTTGGAAGACTAAATATTGTTAAGATGTCAATTTTACCCAAATGACGTACAGATTCAACACAATTCGAATCAAAATTCCAAGAGACTTCTTTGCATAAATGGAAAAAACAATCATCAAACTCAAATGGAAGGGTAAGCAGCCCAAACTGCCCAAACCATCTTGAAAAAGAACAAAATTGGAGGACTCACACTTCCTTACTTTAAAACTTATTACAAAACCGCCATAATCAAAACAGTGTGGTACTGACACAAAAACAGACATACAGACCAACGGAACCAAATTGAGAGTTTGGAAATAAACCCTCACACCTTTGCCCAACTGATCTTTGAATAGGTGTCAGGTACACTCAGCGGGGGAAGAATAGTCTCTTCAACAAATGGTGCTTGGAGAACTGAATAGCCACATGCAAATATTGAACGTAGGGATCCTACCTCACACCATATACAAAAATTAACTTAATTATAAGAACCAAAACTATAAAACTTCTAGAAGAAAACATAGGGAAACATCTTCAGGACCTTTTTTAGGCAGTGGTTTCTTAGACTTTATACCAAAACATGAGCAACAGAAGAAAAAATAAATAAATGGGACTTCATCAAAATGAAATACTTTTATTTTTGTTTTTGTTTTTGTTGAGAAAAAATATTTGGAAACCATATAAGCAACAAGGGTTTGATAGTCAGAATTTATAAAGAAATTCTACAACTCAACAACAAGAAGACACATGACCCAATTCAAAAATGGACAAAAGACTTGAATAACTGCTTCTCCAAAGAAGATATACAAATGACCACTAAGTACATGAAAAGATGCTCAAAATCATTAGCCATCAGGGAAATGAAAACCAAAACCACAATGTGATACCATCTTACAGCCACTAGAATGGCTACTATTTTTTTAAAAATGTAAAACACCAAGTAGCAAAAAGGATGTGGAGAACACTAGTACATTGGTGGTGGGAATGTAAAATGGTGCAGCTACTGTGGAAAACAGTATGGTAATTCTTCAGAAAGTTAAGTATAGAATTACCAAATGACCCAGCGATCCCACTTCTAGGTATACACATCTTTTGAATATATATACCTAGAACAGGTATTTGTACGCCTATGATCACAACAACATTATTCACAATTGCCAAAAGGTAGAAGCAACCCAAGTGTCCATCAACAGATGAATGCATAAATAAAATGTGGTATATACATACAGTGGAATATTATTCAGCCATAAAAAGAATGAAGTTCTGATGCATACTACAACATGGATGAACCTTGAAGACATCATGTTGGGTGAAATAAGCCAGACAGAAAGGGATAAATACTGTATGATCTCACTTAACTGAAATAAGCAGAAAAAAGCATATTCATGAACTCAGAAACTAGAATAGAGATTACCAGAGGCCAAGTGGGGAGGGTAATGGGGAGTTCATGTTTAATTGGTATGGAGTTTCTGTTTAGGGAGATGGAAAAGTTTTATCAATGGATGATGGGGATGGAGGCACAACTTTGTGAAACCACTGAATTGTATATTCGAAAAGGAGGAAAACAGGGAAAGTTTCAGTTGTATACAAACTACCAAACATGCACACAAAAAAACATAAAACTGTACATACAATCAATGTAAACAGTATGCTAAAGTTAATAGCATAATTATAATAATTTTGCTTCATGAATTGTAACAAAGGTACTACACTAATGCAAAATGTTAATAATAGAGAACACTGCATGTGAGGGGGGAATATGGGAACTTTGTACTTTCTACATGATGGTTCTGTAAATCTACAATGGCTCTAGTAAAAAATAAATTTTAAAAATATATACTAAAAGAAACAAGAAGAAAATTAAAATAGTGCACCAGAAAATATCTATCTAATACAAAAGGAGGCAGTAATGAAGGAATAGAGGAACAAAATCCACATAAGACATAGAAAATAAATAGTAAAAAGGCAGTTATAAGCCCTTCCCTGTCAGTAATTATGTGTAAATGGATTAAACAAGCCAATTAAAAGCCAGAGGTTGGAGGAATAGATTTTTAAAAAGAAAAACATGATCCAACTATACGGTACCTGTAAGAGACACACTTTAGGTCAAAGACAAACATAAGTTGAAACTGAAAGGATAGGAAAAGATATACCATGTAACCATACAAACAGTAATCAAAGGAAACTGGGTTGACTATACTAATGTCACAAAATACAGACTTTAAATTAAAGATTGTTATTAAACAGCAAAGAAAGACAGTGTATAATGATCAAAAGATATCTCTATGAGAAAGACAAAACAATTATAAACATATATGGTTCTAACAACAGAGACCAAAAATACATGAAGTAAAAACTGACAGAATTGAAGGGATAAATGGACAATTCAACAATAGTGATCAGAGACTTCAATAACCCAGTTTCAATAATGGATAGAAAAACTAGACCTACTAGACACTTATAGAATACTCCAATAGCAGAATGAAGTTTGAGAAATTCACAAATATGTGAAAATTAAACAGCACACTCCCAAATAATCAATGGGTCAAAAAAGAAATCACAAGGGAAATTAGAAAATACTTTGAGATTAATGAAAACAAAAAAACACAACATACCAAAACTTATGGAGAGCTGCAAAACTAGTGCTAAGAAGGAAATTTATAGTTGCAAATGCCTATATTAAAAGAGAAAGATCTTAAATCAATAACCCCTTTTTCTACCTTAAGAAATTAGAAAAAAAAGAGCAAACTAAATCCAAAGCAAGCAGAATAAAGAAATAATTAAAAATAGAGTGGAAATGAAACAGAGAATAGAAAACAATAAAGAAATGAAACCAAAAGTTGGTGCTTTAAAGAAGTTAACAAAATGTATAAAACTTTAGTTAGACCAACCAAGAAAAAGAGAACCTGAAAATTACTAAAATCAGGAATAAAAGAGGAGACTTACTACTAATCTTACAGAAATAAAAAGGATTATAAGAGAATACTATGAACAATTTTATGCCAGCAAATTAGATAACCTAGACTATATGAATAAATTCATCGAAAGACAAACAATTGAAACTAACTCAAGGACAAATAGAAAATCTGAATAGACCTATAACAAGTACAGATTGGATTAGTAATCAAAACACTTCCCCCAAAGTGCAGCCCAGGACCAGATGGCTTCACTGGTGAATTATACCAAATGTTTAAAGAATAAGTAATACCAGTTATTCACTAAATGATCCAAAAACTAAAAGAAGGGGTAACCATACTCAACGTATTTTATAAGGCCAGTATTACCTTGATACCAAAACCAGACATCACAAAAAGAACCTACAGACTAACATTCCTTATAAATATAGACCAAAAAATCCTTAACAACATATTAGCAACTCCAAAACAGCATGGCTTTGCTTTAAACCTTGATATTAAAGCTGATTTTTCATCCTGGTATTTTAAAAGCCGCTTTGGGTTTTTTCCTTTTTTCTTTTTCTTCTTCCTCCTCCTCTTCCTCCTCTTCCTCCTCCCTTTCTTCTTCTCCTCCCCCTCCTCCTTCCCTTCCCCTTCCCCTCCTCCTCCCCCTCCTCCTCCCCCTCCCCCTCCTCCTCTTCCCCCTCCCCCTCCTCCTCCTCCTCCTCCTTCTTCATGTAAACCAACAAAATACAAAGTACAAAACGGCAAAACACAAAATGGATTATACACCATGAGCAAGTAGAACTTATCCCAGAAATACAAGGTTGGTTCAAAATACAAAAATCAATCAAAGTAATACACCATATTAATACAATAAAGGAAAAAGAACACAAGAACATTTCAATAGGTGCAGAAAAAGCATTTGTTAAAATCACTTGACAAACTAGAAATCAAAGTTGTGGTAGGTAAAATAATGGCCTCATCATTGATCACCATGTCCTAATTCCCAGAACCTGTGAATATGTTATATTTCATTGCAAAAGGAATTAGCAGATGTGATTAAGTTAAGGACCTTGAGATGAGGAGATTATCCTGGACCATCCAGGTGGGCCCAATGAAATGACAATGATATTTACAAGAGGGAAACAAGAGAGTCAAAGCCAATAAAAGGAGATGTGATGACGGAAACGGAGGTTGGAGTGATGTACTTTGAAGGAGGAGGTAGGGGCCATGAGCCAAAGAATGGAGGCAGCCTCTAGAATCTGGAAAAGGCAAGGAAGTATTCTCCCCCATACCTTCCAGAAGAAACTCAGCATTGCCAAGACCTTCATTTTAGCCCATAAAACCAGTTTTAGCCTTCTGACCTCCAGAACTGTAAGAAAATAAATTTGTGTAGTTTTAAGCCACTAAGTTTGTGGCGATTTGTTAAAACAACAGTAGTAAACCAATACAGATATAAATTTCCTCATTCTGATAAAGGGCATCTACAAAACATCCACAGCTAACGTCACAATTAATGATAAAAGACTGGATGTTTTCCCCCTAAAATCAGGAATAAGACAAGGATGTTCACTCTTGCTCCTCTATTCAACACTGTACTGAAAGTTTTAGCCAGGGGTATTAGTTAAGAAATAGACAAAAAAAAGTCATCTAGAATAGGAAGGAAAAAGGAAAAAAAATGGCATGAACTTGTATATAAAAATTCTAAGGAATACACACACACACACAAAAGATTATTGGAGTAATAAATGAGTCAAGCAAAGTTTCAGGATACAAGATCAATGTACAAAAATAAACTTCATTTTTATACACTAGCAATGAACAATCAGAAATTAGCATCAAAAGGAATAAAATACTTAGGAATAGAGTTAATCAAAGAAATGCAAGACTTGCATACTAAAAACTACAAAACATCACTGAAAGAAATTAAACACTTTAATAGATGGAAACATATCCCATGTTCATGGATTGGAAGATTTAATATTGTTAAGACAGCAATATTCCCCAAATTGATTCAACTCAATCCCTACTATGATTCCAGCTGCCTTTTTTGCATAACTTAACAGCTGATGTTGTCAAATTCATATAGAAATGTAATAACCAAATAGTCAAAACAATCTTTAAAAAAAAAAAAGTTGGAGGGCTCACACTTCCTGATTTCAAAACTTATACAAAGCTACCATTTGAAAGACTATATGGTACTGGCATAATGATAGATTAATGGAATAGAATTTATAATCCAGAAATAAACTCATATATTTTTTATCAAAATAAGGGTGTCAAGAAAATAAAATGGGAAAAAATAGTCTTCTCAACAAATGCTGTTTGGACAACTGTATATCTACCTAAAAAAATATGATGTTGGATCGAAGATCTAAATGTTAAGAGTTAAAACTGTAAAATTCATAGAAGAAAACACGGAGGTAAACCTTTATGACCTTAAATTAGACAATGGTTTCTTAGATATGGCATCATAAACACAAGCAACACAGAAAAAAGAGATAAAGTGACTTCATCAAAATTAAAAACTTTTTTGCTTCAAAGTACACCATCACAATGCAGGGAATAGGACAAAATATTTGCAAAGTTTATATCTGATAAGGGTTTAGTATCCAGAATATAGTAAAAACTATTGCAACTCAGCAATAAAAAGACAAATAATCCAATCAAAAGATATGCAAAGCAAGAGATGGAAACAGCCCACATGTCCATCAACGGACAAGTGGATAAACAAACTGTGGTATATACACACAATGGACTATTATGCAGCTGTAAGACAGAATAAAGTCATGAGGCATATAACAACTTAGATGAACCTTGAGGATGTTCTGTTAAGCAAAATTAGCCAGAAACAAAAGGACAAATACTGTGTGATCTCACTTACATGAACTAACATTAATGAGCAAACTTTGAGAGTTCAAGTTGAGAACACAGGTTATTAGGAGGTAGGAAGAGGGTAGACATTGGGCATTTGATGTTGAAGGAATACAGAATGTTCAACAGGATTGACTGTAAAGATCCAGAAATGGATAGCAATACTATCTGATGATAGCACAATATTGTAAGTAAAATGAACAAAGCTAAATGTGAGCATGGTTGAAAGAGGAAGGCTCAGTGCATATATAACCCCAGAAGGAAAGATAGAGGATAAAAACTAGGACTGTATAACTTAGCAAAAACTAGAGTGGACAATGATGGTGATTAAACGTAGAAATATAAGAAAGTTTTTACATGAGGGAGAACAAGTGAATGTCAACATTGCAAGGTGTTGAAAATGGGATGGTATATGGGAAAAATATAATCAATGCAAACTAAAGTCTATAGTTAACAGTAACATTGTAATATTCTTCAATTAATTGTAACACAGGCAATATACCAAAGCTAAATGTTAACAGAGGGGGATATAAGGGAGGGGTATGGGATTCTTGTTGTTGTTGCTGTTTCTTTTTTTTTTTTAATCTTCATTTTATTGAGATATATTCACATACCATGCAGTCATACAAAACAAATCGTACATTCGATTGTACACAGTACCATTACATAGTTGTACATTCATCACCTAAATCAATCCCTGACACCTTCATTGGCACACATACAAAAATAACAAGAATAATAATTAAAGTGAAAAAGAGCAATTAAAGTAAAAAAGAACACTGGGTACCTTTGTCTGTTTGTTTGTTTGTTTCCTTCCCCTATTTTTCTACTTGTCCATCCATAAACTAGACAAAGGGGAGTGTGGTCCTTATGGCTTTCCCAATCCCATTGTCACCCCTCATAAGCTACATTTTTATACAATTGTCTTCGAGATTCATGGGTTCTGGGTTGTGGTTTGATAGTTTCAGGTATCTACCACCAGCTACCCCAATTCTTTAGAACCTAAAAAAGGTTGTCTAAATTGTGCGTAAGTGTGCCCACCAGGGTGACCTCTCGGCTCCTTTTGCAATCTCACTGCCACTGAAGCTTATTTCATTTCCTTTCACATCCCCCTTTGGTCAAGAAGAAGTTCTCCATCCCATGATGCCGGGTCTACATTCCTCCCCGGAAGTCAAATTCCACGTTGCCAGGGAGATTCACTCCCCTGGGTGTCTGAATGTTAACAGAGGGGGATATAAGGGAGGGGTATGGGATTCTTGTTGTTGTTGCTGTTTCTCCTTTATTTTTTTTTTTATTCTTTGTTCTTTTTTTTTTTTTTCCTCTTCTTCTATCACTGCAAAAGAAATGGAAATATTCTCATATAGATTGTGGTGGTGAATGTGTAACTGTGATTATACCGGGAGCTATTGTTTGTTCACTTAGGATGGATTGCATGGTGTGTGAACAAAACTGTTTTAAAAATAAACAGAAAGATACACACACACATACACACACACACAAAGATGGGCAAAGGATTTGAGCAAACATTTATCCAAAGAAGATATAAAAATGGCCAGTAAGCACATGAAAAGATGCTTAACATCATTAGCTGTAAGGGAAATGCAAATCAAAAACACAAGGAGACACCACTTCACACCCACTAGGATGGTTATATTCAAAGAGAGATAATAGCAAATGTTGGTAAAGATGTGGAGGAAATGGAACCCTCACACTTGGCTGGTGGAAATGTAAAATGGTGCAGCCACCGTGAAAAATGGCTTGGCAGTTTGTCAAAAAGTTAAACATAGAGCTACCAGCAATTCCATTCCTAGGTATGTATCCGAAAGAATTGAAAGCATATGTCCACACATGCGAAAAAATGCACATGAATGTCCACAGCAGCATTATTCACAAGAAGTGAAGACAACCCAAATGTTTATCAACTGATAAATGGAGAAACAAAATGTTTTATATCCTTTCAATAGAATATTATTTAACAACAAAAAGTCATGACATGTGCTACAACATGAATGAATCTTGAAAACATCATTCAAGGTAAAAGAAGTCGGTTACAAAAGACCACGTATTCCATGACTCCATTTACATGAAATGTCCAGAATCAGCAAATCCATAGATATAGAAAGAAGATTAGTGGTTACCAGGGGCTGGAGGGTAGAGGGAAGTGGAATTAGATAAGCGGTGACAGTTGCACAACCCTATGAATATCCTAAAAACCACTGAATTGTACATTTCAAAAGGGTGAACTTTATGATTTTAATTATATCTCAATTAATGAACAAAAAGAAATAAGAATAGTTATAGCCTACAAGTTTGTTTTGAGGATTCAAAGCAAAGTAAGGATAGACACAAAGCAATTAGCTTAGTGCTGGACTAGATGATGCTGATGATGATGATGGTGACACTGATGAGAAGGGGTTTGTCATCTCGGGGAATACATTTTGCTCACAGGTTTAGGGTCTAAATTTCAAACCTAAGAGTGTTCCATCCGGATTCTGCTTTATTTTCTTCCCCTCTCCTCCTCCCCACACTCTCACCTTATCATTCCCATTCCCTGCCTTTTGGGATCTGATCCTCATTTCAAATGTCTTTATTCCCTCACTCCTAATCCCTGGCTCTGATTCTCAGTGGTCCCCTGCTGCCTTCTTTTCAGCCTCCTTCTAGATGCAGGGCTCAGGCTCTCAGAGAGCACACAGTGGGCACCAGCTGCTTGAGTGTCAGAGCCCAGGGGTCTCAACATTGCCCCAAGGTAGCTGCTGCTTCTGACGCACAGCACCAACATAGAGACAGGCTCAACATGCACCCACACAACAAGACAGAAGCCTCGGGCAGCCACATGAGCCAAAGGGATTATTTCGGAAGCTAGGAGTTTATGTCACCCTTTTAATGAAATAATAACAGATTCTTTGATTTGCACCCATTTGCAATGTTACCACTCACAGACAAGCTTCTTGGAGAAGGTGATTCATCAGTCAGCCATCCCATTGCGAGGAGGGGAGAAACAAATCACCATGCCGCACACATCATAAAAATGGAAATCGAGGAGGTTGTTCATTAATGCAGATTAGTTTTAAGCTAGGAATGGCTTTGCTCTGCTGAGATTAATACACACACAAGAAATTCTCAGCGGGGCATGGGTCCTTATTATTACCTCGCTGACTAATGAACCTTCCAGCACAGGCAGAGCAGCTTCTGATGATCCTTGCTCAAATTAACCAGCCTTCAGATGGGCCTGGGATCAGAGCTGTATGGGGCAGACTTCCCCTTTAGGCTCTCCTCCCCAGCTCAGGGCCCTCTGGCCCTTCTCTGTCATTCCTGGGGCACACAGGGATGACTGCAGCTGGTTTGTTCTTACCAAAACCAAAGAATGATTTTGTATTTAAGGGTTTCAACTACTTTTCAACCAAGCAACTGAGCACCAAGTAATGTGAAGAGCTAACTGACACAAAGAGTTAGTGGCTGAAGTTGGCTAAACGTGTTGCCCCTCTCAGCATCAAAATAGAAAAAACATTTTAAAGAGGGCTTTAAATCCCATAATCCAAGTGGTTAACAAATGGGAGAATCTCAGGTTTTGAGGAAAACCAAGGGAAGATTTTGTTTGTTTGTTTTCTGGTTGATGGGAGGAGCATTTCAAAGCCTTCAAGTCACTCAGTGCAGGCAGCTGCCTTCTACAATCATATTAGAGCTGATTTTGATGCTGAACCTAACCCAGGGGTATAGGCCAGGTTTGAGCAGGCACCACAGGTCAAACAGTACCCTCCTCTTTTACTTCTCTCTTTCTCCACTGTTCTTGTCCTTTTTTTTCTTCTCTCTCTTTGTCTCTGTTTCTCTGTCTCTGTCTCTCTCTGTTTTCCTCTCACTCTTCGATTTTGGATACAAAAAATATCAGCAAAGAAATTCCACTATCAAGATTCTTCCCTTAATCTGCTAGTTTCCTTTCTTTTTCCCATAGAATTTACATAATGAAAAGAAACTTTGCACAGAATGAGATGTCTGTCTTTTATAATGGCAACCACAACAATGAAGACAGTTATTTGTATTTCTTAAATACTGAGTCCTATATTTGTGATCTCTAAACTTTTTTGATTGTGTTCTCATATGAGTAAATGATTTTTAAAATTCACCTCCAATATGCTATATATTTATTTACAAATTATACACGTGTACTATACTATTATACTACTATATAAAGCACAGTATTAAACATTCAAAAAATATTTAAATAAGTTTAAAACCGAAGTCAGTAAACATTTTCTTAAAATGCCAGAGAGTAAATATTTTAGGCTTTGAGAGACACATGGTCTGTGTCACAGCTACTGAAATCTGTTATTTTGGTGGGAAAGAAACCTGTAACAATATGTAGATGAATGGGCATAGCTGTGTTCTAAAAAAAAATTATTTATAAAAACAGGTGGTTAAAACATAAATATATAAATAAAAGTCCTAAATATTTTCCCCTGCCCAAGAATATCAAAAGGAATATGACTAAAGACCTTCCTTATTCACCAATCCTATTTTTTTACATTTTTTATTATAAAATATATATACAGAAAAGTGATAACTTTCAAAGTATGATTTAACAAGTAAAGAGCAAATTTCAAAGAATGTTATGGGTTATAGTTCCACAATTTCCGTTATTTCCTTATTGATTCACCAATTCTTGATTGCTTCCATAGAATATAATTTGCTCTCTTATTTCTATATACTGAGATAGAGAGTACAAATCAACACGGCTAGGTTGAGATAAAAATGTTTGGCTGTGGGCTTGGCTCATTTACTGGCTATAGAGTTTACTCCATAAATTAGCTTTCTTATCAACTCCATGATTCAAATTCACGCTTCAGCAAAATGTCAAATCACTACATGTCATGGACCTTTTGGGGTTTCTGGCAAACAACCAAAGTCATAATTGTAAAATTTGAAAATCCCAAGGGGCTATTGAATAAAGAAAAATAAAACCTTTAAAAGTCCTAAGACCTCTATGAGTATATGTGTCTGTGCATGTGCCTGTTTGTGCATGTGTTTTTTGAGTTGCAGAAACAAATATTGTCATCTTAATCTTTAAAAATATAACATTGCCAGTGCTATTGTGTCAAATCCAATGTATCCCTCTGTTAATCTGTAAAAAAAATAAAATAAAATACATTGGAAATATTTCAGAAATTACTGAAGTCATCTATATTAAATCCAATAAACTGAATTTATGTTATGAATTTAACAGTTTTTAAGTATCACGCTGGATTCACTGAGGATTCTTTTATCTTGCTTCACTGACTTAGAAAATCTTAACACTGCATTGGCATATTTAGGATGTCAAGGCAATCAACCCTCTAAATAAAGAGCCTTCTCTATGATGGCCTAGTTCACCAAACAAATGTTAAGAGTTACTTTAATCATTTTAGTCAAATTGAATGCGTCAAGGAGAAATACTATAAATAGAGGCAGCACTAATTCAAAAACATGCCTTGAGTCCTAACAATCCTGAGTGAGGCAGGAGACTGCATGACCTAAGAAGATGCTAGCAGTCAGGAAAGCTTGGTTCTAATAAAGTTTGAATGCAACCCACTTAAATTTTCTGAGCCTAGTTTCCTTATTGATGTGGTAACAATAATACATAATTTATAAAGCTATTGGGAACTTAAAATAACATGCAAAAGTACCTTGTAGAGTGCCTGGCATACAACATGTGCTCAATAAATATCTTGAGTTTTTTCTCCTTCCTGCCTCTACCAAATGCACAGGGTAACTATGAAGATCCAAGAGATAACAGATTTTAAAATTCCATGTGAAATAGAAAATTCTCAGATCATGGAAGACATATGTATGATTAAAATTGACCCAAATTATCCTGATACATTGCTACCTCTTGTTAGTCTACAAAGGATATCTTTTCGTCACATGAAGGATAAGAAATGCTCTTCTTCATTCTCTGCCTCCATTAATTCAAATTCTGCCTTCAGAAGGAATTATCCCAGGTTGATGCTAAAAATCCCTCCCCTAACAGGCATTTCCGTGTCTACTAGAAAAGTTTCTTCCTTGTGCCATCTCAGATACTATGCAAGGGGAATGCTATGACCCAAAGATTACTTCTGTGTGAGCATATCCACACCAGTCCTGACACACCTAACACACCAAACCCAAACTCGAGGTGGTTATTAAAAAACAAAGGAGAGAAGCAATCCCTTCTCCTCCCTCTACAACACCCCAAGATATCACCATGGGCCTCCAAAGCATTTACATTTTTTATGTGGAAATTGTTCTAGGTAGTCATTCATGTAGCATGACTTGAGGGAAACCAATTGGCCTGTGTGTTCACTAATTACCAGACCAGAACTAAAGTCTCATCATTACCAATTATTTTAATCATAAAATCATTTGACAAAATATTTCTGGTTTTACTCCTGTGATGGTTAGTTTTATGTGTCAACTTGACTAAGCGATAGTGCCTAGTTATTTGGTCAAACACTAGTCTGAAGTATTTTGCAAATGAGATTAATATCTACAATGAGTTTACGTTAAGTAAAGGAGATTACCCTCGATAATGTGGGTGGGCCTCAACCAATCAGTTGGTCTTAAGAACAAAAACTGAGGCTTCCCTGAAAAGGATAAATTCTGCCTCAAGACTGCAATGTCAACTCCTGATGTGTTCCAGCCTGCCAGTCTGCCCTATGAATTTCAGAATCAAGACTACAACATCAACTCCAGTATGAATTTCCAACCTATTGGCATGCCCTACAGATTTCATACTTGCCAGTACCTACAATCACATGAACAATTTCTTTAAAATAAATCTCGTTACACACATACACACACATACACACATATCCAATTGCTTCTGTTTCTCTGGAGGACCCTGACTAATATACCACCCTTTAAGGTACATGGTAGAATTGTACTTCTTACTCTTTCTCTCTTTATGGTTGAGCATGGATGGCCCTGTGACTAGGATTCTGGCCAATAAGTAGCAACCGGAATTCTCACACACATCCCTAGGCTGGGGGATTCAAATGCCAGCAAGAGACCTTCCAGAGCTCTTTTCTCTTCTGATGTAGTGTTCTAGTTTGCTAATGCTGCCAGAATGCAAAACACCAGAAATGGATTGGCTTTTATAAAAGGGGGGTTATTTGGCTTTTATAAAAGGGGGTTTATCTCTTTTAGTCCAAGGTAATGCATCAACAATCAGATACCTTTACTGAAGGATGGCCAATGGCGTCCAGAAAACCTCTGTTAGCTGGGAAGGCACGTGGCTGGCATCTGCTCTAGAATTCTGGTTTCAAAATGGCTTTCTCCCAGGACGTTCCTCTCTAGGCTGCAGTTCCTCAAAAATGTCATTCTCAGTTGCTCTTGGGGTGTTTGTCCTCTCTTAGCTTCTCCAAAGCAAAAGTCTGCTTTCAACGGCCGTCTTCAAACTGTCTCTCATCTGCAGCTACTCTCTCAGCTTCCGTGCATTCTTCAAAGTGTCCCTCTTGGCAGTAGCTCCTCTTCAAAATGTCACTCTCAGCTGCACTGAGTTCCTTCTGTTTGTCAGCTCATTTAAATGGCTCCAGTGATTTAATTTAGACCCACCCTGAATCAGTGGGGTAACACCTCCATGGAAATTATCCAGAGTCATCACCCACAGTTGGGTGGGGCGCATCTCCATGGAAACACCCTAATCCAAACATTGGAACTTAATCCCCACTAATATGTCTGCCCCCACAAGATTGTATCAAAGAACATGGCTTTTTCTGGGGGACATAGTATATACAAACCAGCACGTATAGTGACTTGCAACATTCAAGATGGCGGCTGCTCTGAGCAACAGGGTGAAGATACATAACCACTTCATGATAGACATGTAGCATGAGCATAAAGTAAACTTTGGTTGTTTTAAGTCACTAAGATTTGGGGATCATTTGTTAATGCCACATAACAAGCCTATCACAGCTATAGCAACTAACTTAGTCACTGAGTTTCCCTCAAAGGCAGATTTTAACTTAGCTAGTTATTAATATTGATATTCAAACAACACTCAATTAACAGAGTAATCCTAGCAAAGAGCATATTTCTGAAGAAATGAAACACTGAAAATAGCTTTGATTGTTGATGATAAAGAGAGAAATCATTAACACTCAGTATTCTAAAACATGGCACAGTGCCAAGGAAGGTAGGCCAGAGTTGGCAGCCTTGGGAATTCCTCTAAGCATATAATGGCATGACAGCTATACTACAACTATAGTTAACAATTGTTATCATTCTAACTGCTATATTTAATGAGCACATAGTATATGGTAAGCATTGTGCTAATTGCTTTGTTTCAAATATGTTATCTCATTAATCCTTACAATAACCTTATGCGGTAGATTCTATCCCAATTTTACATAGGGGATGAGGAAATGAAGTTAGTAAAAAGATGTTACTTGCTAGTTACCTTCAGGTCTTTCTGAAGCCAAACTAGTCTCAACAGAAATTATAATACAAATAGAGAGTTACATCATAAATAAATGGAAAATTGGATGGATGGATGGATGGATGGATGGATGGACGGATTGACGGATGGACGGGAGGGAGGGGAAATGTAATTGCAAATATAAACACATGAATTTTCCCTTATTTGGCAATATTGAACAGCTACATTTCAAGTTCTTGCCAAAGAACAAAGCTACAAATTTTCTATTCTCTGATCCTTATCCAAAGGTCAGTTGTAAGCTATTTTCCTGGAAAACTGCCTACAGAATATGCACTCTACCCTTTGTTTGAAATCAATAGATCTTAATAATTGAGGACCAAGCAAGAACCAGCATCCAGGAACTGCAGCACTTTGCTCCTCCCTCAGTACAAATGGAGGCAAGAATCTGATGTTTATGCCCAAGAAAAGCAAAAGTTTATCCAGCACTTCTCCCAGATTCTCAAGGTGCTGACCAAGAATGAGATGAGGCACCCAGAGACAGGAGATGCTATGACCCGGCTAAGGGAGATCCTGGAGTACAATGTCAGGGGAGGCAAATACAACTGGGGTTTGACGGTGCTGGCAGTGTTCCAGGAGCTGGAGGAGCCAAAGAAGCAGGATATTGATAGTCTCCAGAGGGCTCTGACTGTGGGTTGGTATGTGTAACTGCTCCAAACTTTTCCTGGTGTCAAATGACATCATGGATTCATCCCTCACCTGATGGGAACAATTCTGCTGGTACCAGAAGCCAGGCATAGGTTTGGATGCCATTAATGATGCCATGCTTCTGGAAGCAGGTATCTACCATCTGCTGAAGCTCTACTGCCAGAGCCACACTATTATCTAAACCCGATCGAGCTGTTCCTGCAGATTTCTTATCAGACTGAGATCGGGCAGATGCTGGACCTCTTCACAGCCCCCCAGGGCAATGTGGATCTTGGCAGATTTACTGAAAAGAGGTACAAATCCATTGTGAAGTACAAGACAGCTTTCTACTCCTTCTACCTTCCTGTAGCTGCTGCCATGTATATGGTGGGCATTGATGGGGAGATGGGGCATGCCAATGCCAAGAAGATCCTGCTGGAGATGGGACAGTCCTTTCAGATTCAGGATGATGACCTTGACCTTTTGGGGGATCCCAATGTGACTGGCAAGGATGGAGCTGACATCCAAGACAACAAGTGCAGCTGGTCAGTGGTTCAGTGTTTCCAATGAGCCTCTCCGGACAGCGCTAGATCCTACAGGAGAATTATGGGCAGAAGGATGCTGAGAAGGTGGCCTGGGTGAAGGCACTCTATAAGGAGCTGGAGCTGCCAGCTGCCTTAACACAGTATGAGGAAGACAGTTACAGCCACCTTCTGGGTCTCATCAAGCAGTACTGTGAGCCCCTGTCCCCAGCTAGCTTCTCGGAGCTGCCGCACAAGATCTACAAGCGGAAAAAGTGACCCAGAGACTGTGAGGGCTGGGAAAGGAGGCTCTTAACAAATTAGTCTAAACTTCAAAAAAATAAAAAGTAATAACTGAGGAAGGAGCTTAGACAGCTTTGTAAATCTTATGAAATATATGGACTCTCTTCCTAGAAATATATATATATATAAAATTTTAGAGGATCCACCGCAGGCACTCCCCTCCAAGCCCACTTATGGATTCCTTAGGGGAACCTGGTTTCTAAATGGCTTTTTCTAGTGGTTGTTCTTGGGTCATTAGATCCTGCCCCTTATAACCACACACTCCAAATCACAGCTGAGTCCTTGTCCTATTCCTGCCAAGGTCTGGAGGAAGGACTGATGAAAAAAAGCACTCTGATGCACACATCTTATAGAACTTGTGGGTTACTTAGACAACTCCAAGTGATACATGCTTAACAAAGTACAGTTGGTGATATCAACTCAGATTGGTGGTATTATCTTCTGCCTGTTTAGGATGAACTGTAGCCAGGTTTGTTACACTAAACCTCTTTACCTCAAGTATGTCATCTTAAAACACCAGCGTAATTGCTTTATAGTGTTCTTGTCTTTGTTTCCCAACTACTATGAGAAATATCACATAATGGGTTGGCTTAACCAATGGGAATTTATTGGCTCATGGTTACAGAGGCTAGAAGGCTTGCTTCCTCCTAGGTGGGTAGCATTCTAGCTGGCCGGTAATCTTTGACTTTCTTGGCTTTTCCATCACATCGCGATGTCCTCTCCTTTCTCTTCAAGATTCCCGTGATTTCCAACTTCTGGCTCCTCCCCACAGTTTTCTCTTAATGAGACTTCCATAATACGATTAAGACCCTTCCTGATTCAGCTGGCCACACTTTCACTAAAAATAACTTCTTCAAATGTGCGTTAAGATTAAGAGCATGTTTTTTCTGAGGAACATAACTCAATCTGCCGCAGTTGTGAAAACTGGAAAACCTACCCACATCTCACCCCCTTATAATTTTGTCCTTTAGGGGACAAACTGTCCCTGGCCTTGGCTTATCTTCCACCCCCAACCTAACTTTCCTTATACACAATCCTACCAAGTCTAAACGCACAAGTCTAATTTCCACAGCTGCTGAAAGGGGAAATCCCTCTCTCAAGAAGATGAGAGTCAGTGTAGCATTAAGTGAGAAAACAGGTTACAGCATTTCATGCAAAATGAACAACTGTTCTATCTTTATAAACAATGAAAAATATCAAAATGCTAAGATTAATTTCTAAAGGGTGATATTAATAGCAATGTTTTTAATGTTTATAAAATATATTTAATATTTTATTTTTTTAAATAGCTACATAAGCATATATTTATAATGCTCACAATCAGAAAAAAATAAATGTAATAAAAAGTACGTGAGGAGGCGGGGCAAGATGGAAGACTGGTGAGCTCTATGTTTTAGTTACTCCTCCAGGAAAGTAGGTAGAAAGCCAGGAACTGCGTGGACTGGACACCACAGAGCAATCTGTCTTTGGGCATACTTCATACAACACTCATGAAAATGTCGAACTGCTGAGATCAGCGAAATCTGTAAGTTTTTGCGGCCAGGGGACCCGCGCCCCTCCCTGCCAGGCTCAGTCCCGTGGGAGGAGGAGCTGTCAGCTCCGGGAAGGAGAAGGGAGAACTGCAGTGGCTGCTCTTACCGGAAACTCATTCTACTGATCCAGACTCCAACCATAGATAGACAGAGACCAGACACCAGAGAATCTGTGAGCAGCCAGCCCAGCAGAGAGGAGACAGGCATAGAAAAAAAAAAAACAACACGAAAAACTCCAAAATAAAAGCAGAGGAGTTTTAGAGTTCTGGTGAACACAGAAAGGGGAAGGGCGGAGCTCAGGCCCTAAGGCGCATATGCAAATCCCGAAGAAAAGCCGATCTCTCTGCCCTGTGGACCTTTCCTTAATGGCCCTGGTTGCTTTGTGTCTTAGCATTTCAATAACCCATTAGATCTCTGAGGAGGACCCTTTTATTTTTTTTTTTTTTTAATCATTTTTTCTTTTTCTAAAACAATTAATCTAAGAAGCCCAATACAGAAAGCTTCAAAGACTTTCAATTTGGGCACCTCAAGTCAAGAGCAGAACTAAGAGAGCTCTGAGACAAAAGGCAATAATTCAGTGGCTGAGAAAATTCACTAAACACCACAACTTCCCAAGAAAACGGGGGTGTCCGCTCACAGCCACCATCCTGGTGGACAGGAAACACTCCTGCCCATCGCCAGCCCCATAGCCCAGAGCTGCCCCAGACAACCCAGTGTGACGGAGGGCTTCAAATAACAGGCACACACCACAAAACTGGGCGTGGACATTAGCCTTCCCTGAAACCTCAGCTGATTGTCCCAGAGTTGGGAAGGTGGAGCAGTGTGAATTAACAAAGCCCCATTCAGCCATCATTTCAGCAGACTGGGAGCCTCCCTACACAGCCCAGCAGCCCAGAACTGCCCTGAGGGGACGGCACTCACCTGTGACATAGCACAGTCACCCCTCAACAGAGGACCCGGGGTGCACAGCCTGGAAGAGGGGCCCACTTGCAAGTCTCAGGAGCCATACGCCAATACCAAGGACTTGTGGGTCAGTGGCAGAGACAAACTGTGGCAGGACTGAACTGAAGGATTAGACTATTGCAGCAGCTTTAAAACTCTAGAATCACCAGGGAGATTTGATTGTTAGGGCCACCCCCTCCCCAACTGCCCAGAAATACGCCCCACATACAGGGCAGGCAACACCAACTACACACGCAAGCTTGGTACACCAATTGGGCCCCACAAGACTCACTCCCCCACTCACCAAAAAGGCTAAGCAGGGGAGAACTGGCTTGTGGAGAACAGGTGGCTCGTGGACGCCACCTGCTGGTTAGTTAGAGAAAGTGTACTCCACGAAGCTGTAGATCTGATAAATTAGAGATAAGGACTTCAATAGGTCTACAAACCCTAAAAGAACCCTATCAAGTTCAGAAAATGCCACGAGGCCAAAAACAACAGAAAATTATAAAGCATATGAAAAAACCAGACGATATGGACAACCCAAGCCCAAGCACCCAAATCAAAAGACCAGAAGAGACACAGCACCTAGAGCAGCTACTCAAAGAACTAAAGATGAACAATGAGACCATAGTACGGGATATGAAGGAAATCAAGAAGACTCTAGAAGAGCATAAAGAAGACATTGCAAGACTAAATAAAAAAATGGATGATCTTATGGAAATTAAAGAAACTGCTGACCAAATTAAAAAGATTCTGGACACTCATAGTACAAGACTAGAGGAAGTTGAACAACGAATCAGTGACCTGGAAGATGACAGAATGGAAAATGAAAGCATAAAAGAAAGAATGGGGAAAAAAATTGAAAGACTCGAAATGGACCTCAGGGATATGATAGATAATATGAAACGTCCGAATATAAGACTCATTGGTGTCCCAGAAGGGGAAGAAAAGGGTAAAGGTCTAGGAAGAGTATTCAAAGAAATTGTTGGGGAAAACTTCCCAAATCTTCTAAACAACATAAATACACAAATCATAAATGCTCAGCGAACTCCAAATAGAATAAATCCAAATAAACCCACTCCGAGACATATACTGATCACACTGTCAAACACAGAAGAGAAGGAGCAAGTTCTGAAAGCAGCAAGAGAAAAGCAATTCACCACATACAAAGGAAACAGCATAAGACTAAGTAGTGACTACTCAGCAGCCACCATGGAGGCAAGAAGGCAGTGGCACCATATATTTAAAATTCTGAGTGAGAAAAATTTCCAGCCAAGAATACTTTATCCAGCAAAGCTCTCCTTCAAATTTGAGGGAGAGCTTAAATTTTTCACAGACAAACAAATGCTGAGAGAATTTGCTAACAAGAGACCTGCCCTACTGGAGATACTAAAGGGAGCCCTACAGACAGAGAAACAAAGACAGGACAGAGAGACTTGGAGAAAGGTTCAGTACTAAAGAGATTCGGTATGGGGTACAATAAAGGATATTAATAGAGAGAGGGGAAAAATATGGCAAACATAAACCAAAGGATAAGATGGCTGATTCAAGAAATGCCTTCACGGTTATAACGTTGAATGTAAATGGATTAAACTCCCCAATTAAAAGATATAGATTCGCAGAATGGATCAAAAAAAAATGAACCATCAATATGTTGCATACAAGAGACTCATCTTAGACATAGGGACACAAAGAAACTGAAAGTGAAAGGATGGAAAAAAATATTTCATGCAAGCTACAGCCAAAAGAAAGCAGGTGTAGCAATATTAATCTCAGATAAAATAGACTTCAAATGCAGGGATGTTTTGAGAGACAAAGAAGGCCACTACATACTAATAAAAGGGGCAACTCAGCAAGAAGAAATAACAATCGTAAATGTCTATGCACCCAATCAAGGTGCCACAAAATACATGAGAGAAACACTGGCAAAACTAAAGGAAGCAATGGATGTTTCCACAATAATTGTGGGAGACTTCAGCACATCACTCTCTCCTATAGATAGATCAACCCGACAGAAGACCAAGAAGGAAATTGAAAACCTAAACAATCTGATAAATGAACTAGATTTAACAGACATATACAGGACATTACATCCCAAATCACCAGGATACACATACTTTTCTAGTGCTCACGGAACTTTCTCCAGAATAGATCATATGCTGGGACATAAAACAAGCCTCAATAAATTTAAAAAGATTGAAATTATTCAAAGCACATTCTCTGACCACAATGGAATACAATTAGAAGTCAATAACCGTCAGAGACTTAGAAAATTCACAAATGCCTGGAGGTTAAACAACACACTCCTAAACAATCAGTGGGTTAAAGAAGAAATAGCAAGAGAAATTGCTAAATATATAGAGACGAATGAAAATGAGAACACAACATACCAAAACCTATGGGACGCAGCAAAAGCAGTGCTAAGGGGGAAATTTATAGCACTAAACGCATATATTAAAAAGGAAGAAAGAGCCAAAATCAAAGAACTAATGGATCAACTGAAGAAGCTAGAAAATGAACAGCAAACCAATCCTAAACCAAGTACAAGAAAAGAAATAACAAGGATTAAAGCAGAAATAAATGACATAGAGAACAAAAAAACAATAGAGAGGATAAATATCACCAAAAGTTGGTTCTTTGAGAAGATCAACAAGATTGACAAGCCCCTAGCTAGACTGACAAAATCAAAAAGAGAGAAGACCCATAGAAACAAAATAATGAATGAAAAAGGTGACATAACTGCAGATCCTGAAGAAATTAAAAAAATTATAAGAGGATACTATGAACAACTGTATGGCAACAAACTGGATAATGTAGAAGAAATGGACAATTTCCTGGAAACATATGAACAACCTAGACTGACCAGAGAAGAAATAGAAGACCTCAACCAACCCATCACAAGCAAAGAGATCCAATCAGTCATCAAAAATCTTCCCACAAATAAATGCCCAGGGCCAGATGGCTTCACAGGGGAATTCTACCAAACTTTCCAGAAAGAACTGACACCAATATTACTCAAACTCTTTCAAAACATTGAAGAAAATGGAACACTACCTAACTCATTTTATGAAGCTAACATCAATCTAATACCAAAACCAGGCAAAGATGCTACAAAAAAGGAAAACTACCGGCCAATCTCCCTAATGAATATAGATGCAAAAATCCTCAACAAAATACTTGCAATTCGAATCCAAAGACACATTAAAAAAATCATACACCATGACCAAGTGGGGTTCATTCCAGGCATGCAAGGATGGTTCAACATAAGAAAAAACAATCAATGTATTACAACACATTAAAAACTCGAAAGGGAAAAATCAATTGATCATCTCAATAGATGCTGAAAAAGCATTTGACAAAATCCAACATCCCTTTTTGATAAAAACACTTCAAAAGGTAGGAATTGAAGGAAACTTCCTCAACATGATAAAGAGCATATATGAAAAATCCACAGCCAGCATAGTACTCAATGGTGAGAGACTGAAAGCCTTCCCTCTAAGATCAGGAACAAGACAAGGATGCCCGCTGTCACCACGGTTATTCAACATTGTGCTGGAAGTGCTAGCCAGGGCAATCCGGCAAGACAAAGAAATAAAAGGCATCCAAATTGGAAAAGAAGAAGTAAAACTGTCATTGTTTGCAGACGATATGATCTTATATCTAGAAAACCCTGAGAAATCGACGATACAGCTACTAGAGCTAATAAACAAATTTAGCAAAGTAGCGGGATACAAGATTAATGCACATAAGTCAGTAATGTTTCTATATGCTAGAAATGAACAAACTGAAGAGACACTCAAGAAAAAGATACCATTTTCAATAGCAACTAAAAAAATCAAGTACCTAGGAATCAACTTAACCAAAGATGTAAAAGACCTATACAAAGAAAACTACATAACTCTACTAAAAGAAATAGAAGGGGACCTTAAAAGATGGAAAAATATTCCATGTTCATGGATAGGAAGGCTAAATGTCATTAAGATGTCAATTCTACCCAAACTCATCTACAGATTCAATGCAATCCCAATCAAAATTCCAACAACCTACTTTGCAGACTTGGAAAAGCTAGTTATCAAATTTATTTGGAAAGGGAAGATGCTTCGAATTGCTAAAGACACTCTAAAAAAGAAAAACGAAGTGGGAGGACTTACACTCCCTGACTTTGAAGCTTATTATAAAGCCACAGTTGCCAAAACAGCATGGTACTGGCACAAAGATAGACATATAGATCAATGGAATCGAATTGAGAATTCAGAGATAGACCCTCAGATCTATGGCCGACTGATCTTTGATAAGGCCCCCAAAGTCACTGAACTGAGCCATAATGGTCTTTTCAACAAATGGGGCTGGGAGAGTTGGATATCCATATCCAAAAGAATGAAAGAGGACCCCTACCTCACCCCCTACACAAAAATTAACTCAAAATGGACCAAAGATCTCAATATAAAAGAAAGTACCATAAAACTCTTAGAAGATAATGTAGGAAAACATCTTCAAGACCTTGTATTAGGCGGCCACTTCCTAGACTTTACACCCAAAGCACAAGCAACAAAAGAGAAAATAGATAAATGGGAACTCCTCAAGCTTAGAAGTTTCTGCACCTCAAAGGAATTTCTCAAAAAGGTAAAGAGGCAGCCAACTCAATGGGAAAAAATTTTTGGAAACCATGTATCTGACAAAAGACTGATATCTTGCATATACAAAGAAATCCTACAACTCAATGACAATAGTACAGACAGCCCAATTATAAAATGGGCAAAAGATATGAAAAGACAGTTGTCTGAGGAGGAAATACAAATGGCCAAGAAACACATGAAAAAATGTTCAGCTTCACTAGCTATTAGAGAGATGCAAATTAAGACCACAATGAGATACCATCTAACACCGGTTAGAATGGCTGCCATTAAACAAACAGGAAACTACAAATGCTGGAGGGGATGTGGAGAAATTGGAACTCTTATTCACTGTTGGTGGGACTGTATAATGGTTCAGCCACTCTGGAAGTCAGTCTGGCAGTTCCTTAGAAAACTAGATATAGAGTTACCATTCGATCCAGTGATCGCACTTCTCGGTATATATCCGGAAGATCGGAAAGCAGTGACACGAACAGATATCTGCAAGCCAATGTTCATAGCAGCATTATTCACAATTGCCAAGAGATGGAAACAACCCAAATGTCCTTCAACAGATGAGTGGATAAATAAAATGTGGTATATACACACGATGGAATACTACGCGTCAGTAAGAAGGAACGATCTCGTGAAACATATGACAACATGGATGAACCTTGAAGACATAATGCTGAGCGAAATAAGCCAGGCACAAAAAGAGAAATATTATATGCTACCACTAATGTGAACTTTGAAAAATGTAAAACAAATGGTTTATAATGTAGAATGTAGGGGAACTAGCAGTAGAGAGTAATTAAGGAAGGGGGAACAATAATCCAAGAAGAACAGATAAGCTTTTTAACGTTCTGGGGATGCCCAGAAATGACTATGGTCTGTTAATTTCTGATGGATATAGTAGGAACAAGTTCACAGAAATGTTGCTATATTATGTAACTTTCTTGGGGTAAAGTAGGAACATGTTGGAAGTTAAGCAGTTATCTTAGGTTAGTTGTCTTTTTCTTACCCCCTTGTTATGGTCTCTTTGAAATGTTCTTTTATTGTATGTTTGTTTTCTTTTTAACTTTTTTTTTCATACAGTTGATTTAAAAAAGAAGGGAAAGTTAAAAAAAAAAAAAAAAAGAAAGAAAGAAAAACAAGGAAAAAAAAATGATGTAGTGCCCCCTTGAGGAGCCTGTGGAGAATGCAGGGGTATTCGCCTACCCCGCCTCCATGGTTGCTAACATGACCACAGCCATAGGGGACTGGTGGTTTGATGGGTTGAGCCCTCTACCATAAGTTTTACCATTGGGAAGACGGTTGCTGCAAAGGAGAGGCTAGGCCTCCCTATATTTGTGCCTAAGTGTCTCCTCCTGAATGCCTCTTTGTTGCTCAGATGTGGCCCTCTCTCTCTAGCTAAGCCAACTTGAAAGGTGAAATCACTGCCCTCCCCCCTACGTGGGATCAGACACCCAGGGGAGTGAATCTCCCTGGCAACGTGGAATATGACTCCCGGGGAGGAATGTAGACCCGGCATCGTGGGACGGAGAACATCCCACGATGTGAAAGGAAATGAAATAAGCTTCAGTGGCAGAGAGATTCCAAAACGAGCCGAGAGGTCACTCTGGTGGGCACTCTTACGCACACTTTAGACAACCCTTTTTAGGTTCTAAAGAATTGGGGTAGCTGGTGGTGGATACCTGAAACTATCAAACTACAACCCAGAACCCATGAATCTCGAAGACAGTTGTATAAAAATGTAGCTTATGAGGGGTGACAATGGGATTGGGAAAGCCATAAGGACCACACTCCACTTTGTCTAGTTTATGGATGGATGAGTAGAAAAATAGGGGAAGGAAACAAACAGACAAAGGTACCCAGTGTTCTTTTTTACTTCAATTGCTCTTTTTCACTCTAATTATTATTCTTGTTATTTTTGTGTGTGTGCTAATGAAGGTGTCAGGGATTGATTTAGGTGATGAATGTACAACTATGTAATGGTACTGTAAACAATCGAAAGTACGATTTGTTTTGTATGACTGCGTGGTATGTGAATATATCTCAATAAAATGATTAAAAAAAAAAAAAAAAGTATGTGAGAACTATTAGCTCTGGCTAGCTAATAATAGCTACCAATATATTGCTAGCTGTTAAAACAGACAAGGAGGACTAGCATTTATGTGCTAAGATTTTTATGGTTATTATTCTATTTAATCTTTACAATAGACCTATGATATATGTATTATCCACCTTTTTAATGGGCATGGGAAAAAACTGAGTTTTATAGAGGATTAAGTAATGTACCCAAATTGCACAGCTAAAAAGTGGCAGAGTTGAATTTTAAACTCATGTCTATATGACTTATACAAACTGGACACTTTCTACTATTTCTCAAAAAGTATAATTAGTCAAACAATGAAATTACTAAAATTGGCACCTTTTCTTCCATGTCTCAGACGTGACTGGTGAAGAAAATATGTTTTGTAAATTGTGCCCATGCTCAAGGAAGAAATCTAAGTTTCACTTTAAAGCCCAGATAGCAAATCCATTTGATACAACTACTTCTCTCCACAAGCACAAGAAAGTTTCAGAACTTGAAGAAATGTGAGCTCAGTAATCAAGTAATGATCCTTAACAAGGAAATAAGCTCATTGACTACAGGAGCAAAGAACAACAGCCAGCAGTTACTCTGCAGAAGATAGGCTTCCTCCCACCCAGGCCTGCCCAGTATTCCATCACATTCCCAAAGATTCCTGGAGAAAAGCACTGTTTCTCCTCCTTACAAGTCTGTAGGGTCCTGCCAGGACCAGGAGCAAGGTAGTATTTGGCTGGAATTCACATCAGATAGATACATGGCCAGCTTTGTGGGTTGGGGACTAGAGCTCATGAGGCCAAGGTTGCTGTTTCACTCCAGATACCTTTGCATGAAGGAAAACCATGCACAATTTGCAGAGTCTGCGCTGCTAATCTCTACCAGCTGCATCACAAATGCATGTGTTGGGCTGAAGCGAGGCTTCAGGGAGGCTTAGGGGAGAACTGCAGAATTACTTTTGAAGGATCGTCTTTGAGAACTGTTATTTTAAAACAATGGGACTTTTTTTAAGTGTATGTAAATCCATGCATTCATCAGTGTGTCACTGATTCTAATAGCACACCAATAATCTCTTCTTCCCCAAGCCTACCATATGACAATTAAAAAAAACAAAACATGGAATAAATGCATAGCAGCACTAAAGAATAGGGAGGAGTGGACCACTGACAAACCAGAAATAATTCAGCCTTCCAAAAGATAAAAGGGGACTAGGATTGTACTTGTGGTTAAATAGATAATCTGCTCAGGATAAAAGTCAGTGGTAAGTAGAGCTGATCCCTCTTTCAGATCTGCATTTGTTCCATGACTTGATGTATTTGCTTCCCATAGCTGCTGTAACAAATGACCACAAAACAACGCCTTAAACAACAAGGTCTGGAGGTCAGAAATCCAAAATGGGTTTCACAGGGCTAAAAATCAAAGACTGCACCGCATTTAGAGGCTCTAAGGGATAATCCATTCCTTGTCTCTACCAGCTTCTAAAGGCTTCCTACATTCCTTGGCTAATAGCCACATCACTCTTTCCTCCACCTCCATTTTCACATTTTCTTCTCTGACTCTGGTGCTCCCACCTCCCTTTTATAGGGACACTTGTGATTACATTGGGCCCATCTGAGAGATACAGTTTTGCTCTTGAAAGGTTTCTGAGCATTAAGCAGGATGGATTAAAAAAATAATACCTCACCTACAAGGAAACAGAAATCAGGCAAGAGCAACATAATTTAGAAAATAATGAGCAATGATTTCAGCACTCTATAGACAATTCTAATCTTGAACTTAGAATTTGAATCCCCAGCCAAATTAGCCATGAAGAATGAAGGAAAAATCAACACATCTTCAGACAGAAAGTTTGCTCATAAGAGGTGTTCAGAAAGGTGCATGCTTATTATAATTGTACTTGGGAGATACTGCCACAAAACAAAAAAGAAAACAAGAAGGAGGAAGATACAGAATCCAGCTATGGCAGATACCACAGCTCAGCTGGCTCCAATCTCCTTTTTGGGTGCCTCAATGCTACAGAGACTGAAACGTTAAAAGCTATACTTCTCCTAGCTCTTTTGCAGCAAGATGCTGTACATGTCTTAGGTTTTTTCAAGCAGACACATCCTTATAAAACTTGGAATGTGGAAGTGAGCTACCTGAAGAGGTGGTGGCCATGCCTGGAGATGGTGTCTTCTGAGGCAGTGGAAGTAGAGCTTCCTCTCCCCAGTTCCTCAAGTGAGGTACTGAGCGGCAGCTGCAGCAGCCAAGGAGCTTCTGCTAGAACTTGCCTGTCCTGTGTTTAAGGGAGTCTCCTGGCTAAAGCGTTCATTTCAGGCTCTGTTGCATCTTCTCTGTAGGGCACAGAAATTCTGTAACCCACTATTACCCCCAAAATAAATCTCTTTAAATAAGCTAGTGGGGATTCTGTTGCCTGCCTTTGAGGATTAGAAATGAGAGTGAAGAGGTATAGACAAGAGATTGTCGCTTTCATTATAAATGCTTCTGTAGCATTTTATTTTTTACTATGTATTACTTTGAGTAAAATCTTTAGAATGTTTAAATGTATGAGCCGGCAAAGGGAAATGAGGCCTTTTGCCTAATTCACAGGATAGCAAATCCAAATGGGCCACAAACATATGCATAGTTCTCCAATTCACTAGGAACCAAACAAATGCAAATTGAAGTTACATTATAGCCCTCAAACTGGCATAAATTTTGCAGTATTGCAGAAAAGGATTTGGAGAAAACTATACTTTTGGGTGGAAATGTGAAATGTTACAGCCTTTCTGGAAAGCAATCTGGCAATACTAATTAAAATCAAAAATATACGACCCCTCCACAACAGCAATCACAATCCTAGAAATCTCTCCCATAGAAATGAAACCACTACTACTTAAGCACTATCTGTTAAAGCATTGCTCATAGTTGTAAAAACTAATAAAAATTACAGTATAAATTTTATTTGAATTTTTATAAAATAAAATGATTTACTATTAATATATAATATATATAAATTATATAATATAAAATATTTTAATTATAATCTTAAACTGAGGCAAAAACAACAATAAATTTAGGTTAAGCCACACCTTTCAAAGAATGAATATGACCTATACCCAGATATGAAGGAATTCATAAGATGTTGAAGGAAAATTAGCAAGCTCAAGGAAAATGTGAAGACTCACCAAAAACATTATGTACTTTACCAACTCCCTGCTTTTGTTCACACTATTCCTTCCACTTAAACTATCCCTCCTCCAACATTAACTCATAATCTCTGCCAAGCAAATCTTACCTGTGTTGAGTGTAAATTGTCTTAACCTTTTTGCAAGAGCAGTACAAAAATATGATTCAAATTCAAACTATAAAAGGTATCACTATTTGATCCAGCAATCTCATATCTCTGAATTTACAATGAGGATGTAAATACCTAAATGTGACATGATGCATATATAAGAATTTTTATAATAGCAAAAAAAATGAAAACAATCTAAATATTCATCGTCAGAAGGCTAGTCAAATAAGTTATGATTCATAGGCTCAATAGAATATTATACAGCCATTAAAAATGATTGAGACATACTGATTGATTGAAAACCATCTGGGACATACTGCCAAGTAATAAAGGTCAGTTACAAAAGAACTATGATTCATTAATATAAAATTAGGTCTCCCTCTACTAAAAGAAATAGAAGGGGACCTTAAAAGATGGAAAAATATTCCATGTTCATGGATAGGAAGGCTAAATGTCATTAAGATGTCAATTCTACCCAAACTCATCTACAGATTCAATGCAATCCCAATCAAAATTCCAACAACCTACTTTGCAGACTTGGAAAAGCTAGTTATCAAATTTATTTGGAAAGGGAAGATGCCTCAAATTGCTAAAGACACTGTAAAAAAGAAAAATGAAGTGGGAGGACTTACACTCCCTGACTTTGAAGCTTATTATAAAGCCACAGTTGCCAAAACAGCATGGTACTGGCACAAAGATAGACATATAGATCAATGGAATCGAATTGAGAATTCAGAGATAGACCCTCAGATCTATGGCCGACTGATCTTTGATAAGGCCCCCAAAGTCACTGAACTGAGCCATAATGGTCTTTTCAACAAATGGGGCTGGGAGAGTTGGATATCCACATCCAAAAGAATGAAAGAGGACCCCTACCTCACATCCTACACAAAAATTAACTCAAAATGGACCAAAGATCTCAATAGAAAAGAAAGTACCATAAAACTCCTAGAAGATAATGTAGGAAAACATCTTCAAGACCTTGTATTAGGCGGCCACTTCCTAGACTTTACACCCAAAGCACAAGCAACAAAAGAGAAAATAGATAAATGGGAACTCCTCAAGCTTAGAAGTTTCTGCACCTCAAAGGAATTTCTCAAAAAGGTAAGGAGGCAGCCAACTCAATGGGAAAAAATTTGGGGGAACCATGTATCTGACAAAAGACTGATATCTTGCATATATAAAGAAATCCTACAACTCAATGACAATAGTACAGACAGCCCAATTATAAAATGGGCAAAAGATATGAAAAGACAGTTCTCTGAAGAGGAAATACAAATGGCCAAGAAACACATGAAAAAATGTTCAGCTTCACTAGCTATTAGAGAGATGCAAATTAAGACCACAATGAGATACCATCTAACACCAGTTAGAATGGCTGCCATTAAACAAACAGGAAACTACAAATGCTGGAGGGGATGTGGAGAAATTGGAACTCTTATTTATTGTTGGTGGGACTGTATAATGGTTCAGCCACTCTGGAAGTCAGTCTGGCAGTTCCTTAGAAAACTAGATATAGAGTTACCATTCGATCCAGCGATTGCACTTCTCGGTATATACCCCGAAGATCGGAAAGCAGTGACACGAACAGATATCTGCAAGCCAATGTTCATAGCAGCATTATTCACAATTGCCAAGAGATGGAAACAACCCAAATGTCTTTCAACAGATGAGTGGATAAAGAAAATGTGGCATATACACACGATGGAATACTACACGGCAGTAAGAAGGAACGATCTCTTAAAACACATGACAACATGGATGAACCTTGAAGACATAATGCTGAGCGAAATAAGCCAGGCACAAAAAGAGAAATATTATATGCTACCACTAATGTGAACTTTGAAAAATGTAAAACAAATGGTTTATAATGTAGAATGTAGGGGAACTAGCAATAGAGAGCAATTAAGGAAGGGGGAACAATAATCCAAGAAGAACAGATAAGCTATTTAACGTTCTGGGGATGCCCAGGAATGACTATGGTCTGTTAATTTCTGATGGATATAGTAGGAACAAGTTCACAGAAATGTTGCTATATTAGGTAACTTTCTTGGGGTGAAGTAGGAACAGGTTGGAAGTTAAGCAGTTATCTTAGGTTAGTTGTCTTTTTCTTACTCCCTTGTTATGGTTTCTTTGAAATGTTCTTTTATTGTATGTTTTTTTTTTTTTTAACTTTTTTTCATACAGTTGATTTAAAAAAGAAGGGAAAGTTAAAAAAAAAAGAAAAACAAGGAAAAAAATATGTAGTGCCCCCTTGAGGAGCCTGTGGAGAATGCAGGGGTATTGGCCTACCCCACCTCCATGGTTGCTAACTTGACCACAGACATAGGGGACTGGTGGTTTGATGGGTTGAGCCCTCTACCATAGGTTTTACCCTTGGGAAGACGGTTGCTGCAAAGGAGAGGCTAGGCCTCCCTATAATTGTGCCTAAGAGCCTCCTCCCGAATGCCTCTTTGTTGCTCAGATGTGGCCCTCTCTCTCTAGCTAAGCCAACTTGAAAGGTGAAATCACTGCCCTCCCCCCTACGTGGGATCAGACACCCAGGGGAGTGAATCTCCCTGGCAACGTGCAATGTGACTCCCGGGAAGGAATGTAGACCTGGCATCGTGGGACGGAGAACATCTTCTTGACCAAAAGGGGGATGTGAAAGGAAATGAAATAAGCTTCAGTGGCAGAGAGAATCCAAAAGGAGCCGAGAGGTCACTCTGGTGGGCACTCTTACGCACACTTTAGACAACCCTTTTTAGGTTCTAAAGAATTGGGGTAGCTGGTGGTGGATACCTGAAACTATCAAACTACAACCCAGAACCCATGAATCTCGAAGACAGTTGTATAAAAATGTAGCTTATGAGGGGTGACAATGGGATTGGGAAAGCCATAAGGACCACACTCCACTTTGTCTAGTTTATGGATGGATGAGTAGAAAAATAGGGGAAGGAAACAAACAGACAAAGGTACCCAGTGTTCTTTTTTACTTCAATTGCTCTTTTTCACTCTAATTATTATTCTTGTTATTTTTGTGTGTGTGCTAATGAAGGTGTCAGGGATTGATTTAGGTGATGAATGTACAACTATGTAATGGTACTGTGAACAATCGAATGTACCATTTGTTTTGTATGACTGCATGGTATGTGAATATATCTCAATGAAATGAAGATTAAAAAAAAAAAAAAAAAGGCAGCATATCCTGCTGCTAAGAACACAGGCGGTAGTGCAGATAGCCTGGGTGCAAATCCTGGCTCTGCCGAGCTGTGTGACCTTGGACAAGTAAAAAAAAAAAAAAAAATTAGATCTCTCTACCTGGTAAATACATATGATTTATGGAGAGATTGTTATCAAAAAGGAATTTCCAAAACATTTTAACACTGGTTTCTTTAAACTTGTGAGATTTAAGTTAGTTTTAGTTTCTTTCGCTTTTTAATCTTTATGTAGTTTTTTTTCTCACTATGTTATAGTTTACAAAACAATACTGCTATTTTTTTAAAAAAGGAGTTTATAGCTTTATAAGTTCCTTATTTATTAGAATGTCAAGTTCACTTGATTAATAAAATAATAGTAACTAGCATTTTTTTGAGCATTTACAATATACCAGGTACCATTCTACTTTTACATGTATTAACTTCTTTAGCCTCACAACAAACTTATGAGGCAGATACAATTATTTTCCCCGTTTTACAGATGAGGAAAGTGAAGCATAGAAAGGTTACTTACTTAAGAAAATCAACTATGATACTTTTAGAAAGAGCATGTTTGAAATAAAAATGACAAAAAAAAGGTAGACTATTTAACATCCCTAAGCCTGTTGTCTGGAATAGCCAATTAAACCTGTTATCTAGAAGGAGCCAAATAACCAAGACCTCTTTTCTTGTTCAAACTTTCATTTCCTAAGCAATCTGGTTTTTAGTATGTGAATTTAACCCTTATCTGTTCTTGACTATGTGCCACCACATTTTCTGCTGCGTTTCGAAGCACACTATAGCTTCCTGGTTGTCCTTGATTACGTTAATTTGCAGGCACCACTATCTGTGTGGTTATAAAATCACCCATTGTAAAATTTCCCTTCATGCTGCGACACCCTGAAGCCAAAGGGAACGTAACAAATGACTCAAAGTTTTAATGCTTAAAGTGTTGTCATACAGAAAAAAAAAAAAATGCTCAACAGGCAGCAACTCCACACCCGTGCACTTCACATTTCAGAGCATGTAATGGAAAAGATGTAATTACTATGGTTAATTGGTTTCTGGTAAAATATCACTGAGAGTGAGAACTCATTAATATATCATTCCAATCCCTGGGGACACCGGGTGCACTTACTTTAGGTCTGATCTCTGGTATCAGTCCTGACATCTTTCTCAGGGTTACTGCCCTCTTTGAAGGAGAAATTGTAAACTTCAATTTGTATATTATGACTTGAATGCATTCTCTATTGTTTCCGTTAAAAAATCATAGAAATTATCTAGTCAGGTAAACTATGACATAATTCAGAGATCCTTAAGAGATTTATTTCTAAAAGACTGACCTTTAAATATTAAGCAGGAGCATGAGTCTGATAAATATAAATGCAGACTAGTAAAAATACTCTCTCTAGTTTGTCATTATTAATATTATTTCAGAAATTTTCTTAAAAGACTGATGGGACTGAAGGAGCCAGTTATTTCAGGATTATCTATCAAGTCATGGGTCCACTTCAGAGAATTAAATCAACCCTAGATATTAGAAAAGTTTAGGGAAAAGTCCTAAATGAATTTTACCAATTTTAAAAATTGTCTCTTCTGCTGCCATGAACCTTGGCATTCATATAACTCCCAACATCTCTCAACAACTGAAGTTTAAATGGGAATGATGATGATAAAGAAAAAGGAGGAGGAAAAGAGGGTAGTAGTAACAGTGGTGATGGTGATGATGGTAGTGATGATGATGGCAATAGTGATGAAGATGATGCTGGTGCTGGCGATGTTAAATGATGATGGTGAAGGTGATGATGGGAACCAGGTGATGATGCTAATGGCAATGGTGAGGCTGGTGAGGATAGCGATAGTGTAGGTAATAGGGAAAAGATGTGTGCCCTTTTGCATTCCAAATCAAAAGTCTACACTTTCAGGTTCTGAACATACCTCAACACTTAAAACAACCTTTGGAATTGAAAAGAGAAAATAGATTTCTACATCAGACATCCCTTCCTTTTAGTTTTTTGATTAGTTATTATTTTAAGCACCAATCTCCATATAACCTTCCATGAGAGGTACTTCAAACACTTCCAAACTTATGGGTTTTTTAGCCACATTATGTTTGTTCTGAAAAAAAATAAAGGGTAGTGGATGGGACTTTTCTTACAAGAGTGAAATTTATGCTAGAAAACTCCTTCCTGAAAAGTATTTGTGCTATTGCAAATGAGTATTTATTAACATGGAAAATTGATCTGGAAACGTTAAGTGAAAAAAATCAGGTTACAAAATAGAATGTGTGGCACAATGCTTATTTGATATGGAGATATGACAATATATAGTTAACTATGAATTGTAGAATTATAAATGATTTTGTGTATTTTTGGTGTTCATTTTCTGCTTTTCTATATTGTTTCAAGACTTTTTTTTACAAGGACCATGCGATACTTTTGTGATATGGAAAAAAATATTTTTTAAGTCTATGCAATAAAGAGGATTTTTTTTTTTTTCCGGCTACAGCTAGAATACTAAAACTGCAAATGAATGCTTATTTTGAGGAGGCAGTGAAACCTGAAAATAGAGACCTGACCTCTCAACTAGGGCATCAAACGAGATGTCAGAGGAGGAACAAAGCAAGCAAAACACATGAAATGTTGAAGAGAAAACATTTCTAAGGGTCAGGGAGGCATCTAAAAAAGGCAGAGTTCATTTCAGCTCAGTAAATACTTATTTATCACCTGTTCTGTACCAAGCATTGAGCTTTGCGGTAAGAGAATCAGAACACACCAGGACCCTTCTCTTGGAGAACCTACAATCCGACAGGAGACAGAAGCAGAAACGGATGGCTCCAAGGCAATGTGAAGAGTGCTATTCAGAGGCGGGCGGCAGCTTCCACAACATTCCCAAGGAGAGGCTTGGGAGGATGGTGTGAGGGTAGGTTCCTCAGAGAAATACTGTGTGAGATGATATATTAGGCTCTTAGGGCTGCTTGCTATAAGAATTTTACTCAAACATGGTGGCTTAACATAACAGAAATTTATCATCTCACAGTTACAGTCCTAGAGGCTAGAAGTCTGAAACCCGGATGACCACAGGGCCATGCTCCCTCTGAAGGATCTAGAGAAGACTCTCCTTGCCTCCTCCAGCTTCTGGTAGTTGTCAGCAATGCTTGGCATTCCTTGGGTTGTAGCCACATCACTTCAATCTCTGCCTTCATTGATATATGGACTTCTTCACTGAATGTCTGCATTTCTATGTCTGAATCTCCCTCTCCTTTCTTTTATAAAGACAACAGTTATTGGATTTAGGGACCAAACTAATCCAGTAAAATCTTATCTGCAAAGGCCCTATTTCCAAATAAGGTCACATTCTGAGGTTCAAGGTAGACATGAATTTGTAGAGACAGCATAAAAGGATGAGTGAAACTAAAAAAGAGAAAGAGGAAAGAGAATGTCCCCAACAGAAGAAACGGAATTAACAAAGACAGTCAGTAATCAGCTGGATGTGTTTCGGGACAACACACAGGGTGGAGTGTGAGGTATCCAGATGCTAATAGAGTCTAACCACCAAGACAGATGAGGCTGATGAGGTTGGGAGGGCCCAGTCTTGTGCATTAGGCTAGGAACTTTTTAATTTAATTTGTAGGGTTGGAAATCCATTTATGGATTTTAAGTAGGTTGAAAATGTTGACCTTTACCTGAACTCTATGCTCTCAGAAAACAGTGACCCTTTTAGGATCCCTTTTTATTCCTGAAATGCCTCACTCTAAAGAACCACCCTTTCCCATACGATGTAGGTAAGACTCACTGTCTGCTCTTCCTATGAGTCCTATGAGACTTGTGGATGTCTCCCTTGTTCAACTATGACAAGACCCAACACACACCCTCCAAGTTACCATTCTTTATCTCATGAATGATTAGCTGAGGTTACAACTGTTTGTCCCCCTGAAACCAACCACAGGGAAAAATAAAAACAAACAAAAAAAAAGTCCTGTTCAGGTAGTTAAGAACTCCCTGGATTGCAAAACAACCCCATCTGCAATGTATTTACCCCTTTCTATAAAAGTTCTTAAGGCAAACCCACCCTGCTGAGATACTCTGATCTTTGGATCTGGAGTGTTCTCCCTACTGCAATGGCCTGAATGAAATCGACCTCCTTAATTGTGTGTCTTTGACAGTGGGTGAGGTATCATGGTCAGATTCTGCCATGTGCTCCAAGTAACAGGACAATATGAGCAATGGCAGAGAGGGCATGTAGCAGTTGCTGGGTGGCATATGCTGTAGCAAACACCATGGTGCCCAGCCCAGACACCTCCCCCGCCCAGGACCACTGCAGTCACACCCCATTGCTAAGAAAATCAGCTGCCAACATCCCTCCCTGAGATCTGCCTCCGCTTATTCACTGTTGGTGCTCTAAAGACCGAACAGATGGTATAGGATGGTGTATTTGTGGTTTCTCAGTTCTAACTATAGGTATTTTCCCTCCCATACCCACGGAGGAATACAAGAAGGGAGCCAGGCCTTGCATTCCTTTTTTTTTTTTCTTTATTGTATTCTTTTGTATTGCAGGGAGCAGAAGTTGATCAGTACCCAGGAGATAACACAACCTTTGCCCATCCCAGGCTTTTGTTCCATGGCCCACTGAGGTGATTAGACTGAATGGTCCCATATCAACTGAGAGAGGTGAAGTAGGGCAACTGGAAGCAGCCAAAACAAGAGTAGTCAGAGCTTTAAAGAAGACAAGGTTTTGCAGCCCCTTAAGAAGGGGTGATGGAGTTGGCTCAGGGCTGCTGGGAGACCAAACATTTAGGACAAAGGCATGAGAACAGTTGCAAAAGACTTCACGTCCATGCTTAACAGGGAATCAGTAAAGCCACCAACCTTCAAATGGACCACACAGTTTGAATATTCAGAATCTTAACCAGCACAGTGATGGGCCATAGAGCATCCCCACTCCCCTGACCCTGTGTAACTGCACAAAAAGGGGGTAACATTCAAAACAGCACTGAGATCTAATTTCACACACTCAGGAGAGTTAAAGCTCAATGTCAGAAAAATTTGATTCATGAAAAGAAGGCATTTATTGTCCCTGAAAGTTACAGATCAAAATTTTAACATGCTCCAGAGGCAAATGCAAGCCCGGCAAAGAGTAGTATATAAATAGGACAATAACTGATTGCCGATTTGAGCAGCAGGAGTACCCCAAGCTGCCTCCCTAGCTTGGAGATCATAACTGAAACCCTCTGGAAATCCACTCTTGAGGGAACCATGGTGGGTTACTCTTTCCAATGCCCTGGAAACAAAATCCTTCCTTCTTTCCTCTTTGTTCCTCATTTGTTTTATAAATAGGAAATTAAACTGCCACCTCTAGGTCCAAACTGGCATAAGTCCAGTTAGACAAGTGCAGGCTCAGTGGGTCTTTCCAGCTCCCATGGTGAGTGGGAGGAAGTAGAGTGCCCCTCTCCCAAAAATCCCTCCCAGCTGTGTCTCTGTTTCCAAACAACTAAAACAGAAATATCATGAGAAGACAGATTCTCAAACCCACGTGGCAACAACAAACCAAATAGCACTGTGTCAGGGAAAAATGCTAGCTGCCTGCTGAAGACACTCAGTAAAGAAGGCAGAGGCTTGTTTTGTAGAGAATGAGCCCCTTCCCAGGAAACCTGCTAGAATAGTGGGATATTCCTTTTTTGTTGTTTATTTGTTTAAATCTCCTTCTACTGTTTATCTTCTTAGAAATGTTTCAGTCCTACCTCAATGTTCTTGGTGTGTTCCTGACTGCCTGAAAGGCTTGTCACCTGCCTCCCCCCACCTCCTGCCACTCAAGTCAGCGAGTCCCAAACATGCTTCATAGCCACCCCCACTGCTCTCCTTCTGCCTTTCCATCTTCCTGGATGTCCTTTCACAGTCCTCCCATCTTTCTGTAACTGGCTGAGCTGTGGGGTGCCAGGAGGAAACACCCTTTGATGGAGCTCTGTGGCTCCATCTCCCTTCCATGCCCCTGGACAACATCTTAGACAGCTCTCGTGGCTTTCCAGGCACTCTCAGTTATAAAGAGTCTCATTTGAATAATTTAGACTTATGTTTCAGAAATTAGAAAGTCTTACCCAATATAAATCAAAATCAAATCTCATATACAAATTAAAGGCCTTCTCTTCCTCCCAGTTCTGATCTGACCTATAGCTTAGCAAGGGAAAGGACATAGTCTGTGTCTTCCCTTCTCTCCACCCTCCAGCTCCTTCTACCTGGTCTCATCTAGAGCTGGAGTCAGGAGGAGGGATGAGAGAAGGGGGACGCTCTTACATAATGGTGTCATTCTCCTTCACCAACAATGCCCTCAGGGTAAGCGTTCCACATTAGAGGGGCACCATTGGGATCCCCATGCTGCTAGTTCTCAGACATGAGGGATGAAGGCCTCAGCTGACCTTCTGTAAGCTCCCTCTCCTCATGTCTTGCCCCTTCCATGCACCCCATAGTTGTTTTATTTTTAATTAGAGCAATTGTAGGTGTATAGAAAACTCATGCAAAGAGTACAGTACTTGATCATGGTGTATAATTCTTTAATGTACTGTCAGATTTGGCTTGCTAGTATTTCATTGAGGATTTTTACATCTATATTTATGAGGGCTATTGGCCTGTAATTGTCTTTTCTTGTGATATTCTTATTTGGTTTTGGCAATAGGGTGATGCTGGCCTCATAGAATGCATTGGGAAGTGTTCCCTTCTCTTCAATTTTTTGGAGGAGTTTGAGCATTGGAGTTAATTCTTCTTTGAATGTTTGGTTGAATTCACCAGTGATGTCCTCTGGTTCTGCACTTTTCTTTGTTGGGAGGTACCCCTATAGCTTTTGACAGCTCAGAGTCCTCACCTGGAAGACCATCCTCTTCAATCACCCTCTTTAAAGACCACTATGCCAGTTTGAAATTGTTATGTACCCCAGGAAAGGCCATGTTCTCTTAATCCACTCCTGTGGATGTGGACTTATTGTGGGTGAGACCTTTTAATTAGGTTGTTTTCATGGAGATGTGACCCACCCAATGATGGGTGAGATTTTGATTAGATTATTTCCATGGAGGTGTGACCCTGCCTATTCAGGATAAGACTTGATTAGCTTACTGGAGTCTTTTCAGAGAGCTCACAGAGAGAAAAGACTCAAAAAAGCTGAGAGAGATATTTTGGAGAGAAACTAAGATATGTAATCCAGAGTTTGCTCCTAGGAGAAGCTAAGAGCTGACACAGACCCAAACACTAGAAGATGCAGACAGAAAGACATTTGGAGATGCTAAGCTAAGAGACAAAGCCCAGAGTTTGCCCTGGAGAAGCTTTAGAGAGAAATGCCCTGGGAGAACAAGCAAGGATGCACAGGAGCTGAAAGAGAGAAGCTAAGAGAAACAGAAGCCCAGAGACATTTTGGAGAAAGTCATTTTGAAACCAGAACCTGAGAGCAAAGAACCAGCAGATGCCAGCCACATGCCTTCCCAGTTGACAGAGGTGTTCTGGACACCATCAAACTTTCTTCTGTGAAAGTATCCTCTGTTGATTCCTTAGTTTGGACATCTTTATGGCCTTAGAACTGTAAATTTATAACCTAATAAATCCCCTTTATAAAAGCCAATCCATTTCTGGTATTTTGCATAATGGCAGCTTTAGCAAATTGGAATAACCACCTAAGTTTCATAGAATCCACCTGGCCCATAGGAAACTGACCAATGTGTGGCAGGTCAAGTGGTGGAAATGCAGGCAACCCTATATCCCCTGGCATTACAGGCTTCTCTCACCCACACTCACCTTCAAAATTTTCCCAGGAAAAAGTAAGTACCAGGCTTTATGCGCACAATGCATTCACACTCCCAGAGACTTGTGTCAAGTTCTCTCAAGAACTCTCCCACTACTCTCTGTTCTGGGGCAGCCCCAGAACAGGCCTTCAGTTTCAACTGCTCAGCAAGCATCAAGCCTTGGAGTGGACTGCTAGGCGCTCTTCTTACAGGCATGCCCAGTGTCTACACTGAGTCTCTTAGAAGTCCTTGCATTGTCTTAAGGGAGCAGGGAGTATCTCCTTCCTCCACCAGATGAAAGAGAAAGAAAATGCTCCACCACTTTCTCCTGGCAGACAAACTACTACTCCAAATCCCAGCAAGAAACTTCTCTCATATTTGTAATCTGCTTTTCTAAACTGCCGGGGGTGGGGGGGTGCGGCGGGAAGAAGTGAGAATGGGTAGTGAGGATTGTAGGCTGCTCAGGCTGCCTCGATGTAAACATTGTCTAGGTCTGGCAGATCCTTGGTGAGCTATTTAGACTGTGGGAATAATATGATTATGTTGTTTTCAGCTTTGAGGCTTCTGTATAAAATCCGAAACAAAAGGAGAAGTTTTTGCATGTGATCTAGCTACATAATAAAAGGGTCCTAATCCTTCAAAGCCCTGCCTTGGCCCTCAGCTCCTTCTAGAAGCCTCTGGCCCTCACTGAGAACTCCCTTGCTGGAACATCCAATGCACTTAACACATTCTGAATTCTGTTGAGTAAATATATTGTCTTATGTTGGTCTGTTATTTCTCCATGTTGGTCCCAGTAGCGTGGCAGTCTTTTTGAAGATACAGACTGTGCTTTATATTTATTTTGTATCCCCTATGGCTTTCACCACTTTGCTGCCAACATAAAGGTGCTCAATACATATTTGAAGTGAATTGAACTGAATTTCCAATAAGATACACACTGGATGCAGAGTGCCTCGTTGTGGTTAGGGGTGCTATGTGTGGAACAAAAAGAAAGATTGCATACAAAGTTTGTCTCTGAAATTTAGGAGTTGTAAAATTGAACAGGGCTTTGTAAAGATAACGCTGCTTCTTGGAGTTGGATAACGTTGTTTATACACCTCTGGGAATAATAATCCCATTGGTTCAGCATCCAGTGCATTGGGTCCATTTATATAGGCAGCCCCTGGATGCTGAGACAGTGATAGAGAATGGCAAAGGGAGCTGGGAGGTGAGCTCCTTCCCTACTACAATTCAAATCACCACCCCCAGGTTTGTTTACTAGAAGTGAGTGGCAAACACTCAGACATGGCAAGAAATCCCTGTGGGACCAGGGATCATGGGATTAGGTGAGCATGGTCCCCTCCTCCCCTCCCTTCTTCTCTCCTCTCTCACACATGCATGGAGGGACATACATATACTCACAGTATATCAGGAGGTAGTTAGACTTGCCAAAATTCAAGCGAACAATAGGGGTTGAGGCACTTCCTCTTTTTGCTCACCCCTGCACACCTCTTTTACCAATGGGGAATATTCAAAGAAAGATTTTAATACTAGTCAAATCCATCCAAGTACATTTTAATATGCCTAATATTTTGGATAAGTGGAAGATGAACCAAGGTCTTGGATCCCACCAGTTAAAGAGGTTTTTTTTTTTTAAGATGAATTTTATTGCCTCTGTAAAATCACAAATAAGTCTGGCATCTTGTTTCCATGGCTGAGGATTGTCTTTAATCTTTTAGATTAAAAAGTTGAAAAATACTTCCACAAAGATCAACTCCCAAAACAACGTGACTCCAGCCCCACAGACTAGAGCACGGAATCCAGATTTAATGCATCCTACCCCCCCCTTCCTAGGGTCCTAGAACCCCCAAGGTCCTCGTGTTTTGGTTGCCTACCAGGCTGTGAGAGTTAGGAGTCCTCGGCCATAGGCCCTAATGGAAACAAAGAAATTCCGCCTCTTTCCTTGAGTCTGGAAGTCAGTACCAAGGCCCTCAGTCTGCTGTTCCTTCTGCTCCTCTGTTCTCCCACCCCTTGCACAGTGACAGCAGCCATGCCTTCCAGGCCATGTTGTAGTAGCAGTTTCTCTACTGCTGCCCTTTCAGGCTTCTTCTCTTAACCCCACCCCACTTCTCGCAGGAGCTCAAAAGTTACTTTGGAGTACTGACAATGCAGGGTAAGTTAAAAACTAATTTAGAAGCAATTGTGGGTCTTTTGTACTTTCCCATTCTTAGGGATCACTCAAAAGAAGCAGGGGTCAAGGAGAGAGTAGAGGAAGCTTTCCACACAACTCTTTGCCTCCAATTAGCACCCTCCAGTCCTTCAAAGAAATGCTCTAAGAGGCAAATTTTAACCTCAGGGAGTGGAGATATTTGGGGCACATGAGTTGTTTATATGCTCTGTCCTATGGTGGCTGATGGCACCATAATCCCCAAAGCAATGATTCTTTTTATGTGACAAGGAGTTGGAAAAAGGGATGCTGAGCAAAGGAGTCCATATATTTCCCATAACTCGAATTACTACAATGAATTGCTACATTACTCACCTTTGCACTGGACATTAATCACAAAAACAAAAAAACGCAAAGCCAGGAAGTTGGCAAGGATGTGCTATTTCAACCCTGAGCCCTGTGCTAAGAGCACACATCAGTGGGTGAGGGCTCTGCAGTGCTTCCCTTTCACATCTGTTTTTAAGCCATTATTGCAAAGGCTTGTGGGACAAACTCACAAAGAAGGACTGAGACAGTTCTGAAATTTGGGGAAGGTCTCCAGAAGTCACTTGTGAAGGCCACCTGCCAGCAAAGGACCCACCAAATCCACCTCTGTGCCTTAGTGTGTGCCATTTAGTCTGCCTGTTGCCAGCTCATGCTTGAAATCATTTTTATTAAAAGAAAATCTGTACCAAGAAATATTTTGTATCCAAAAAAAAAAAAAAAAAAAAAAAAAAAGATGCATAAAAGATATTTATTTCATGACATGGAAAGATGCCCAAGGTAAATTATTAAGGCAAAAAACAAGTTGTTAGGAGATACGGAAATGTGATCTCTTTTGTGCGCCTGTGTTTTTAACAAAATGTATTGTATTGTGTCCCACCAGCCTGTGGAAAGCAGATTCACATTTGAAACTAGGTAGGTTTCAGGAAACAAAGAAGATAATAGTCTGGAATAACTGAGTTTTGAACTCAGATACCCTTTCAACATCACTTCCTGAACTGAAGTTGTCTCACTTTGGCCAGAGAAATGGGGGTTGGAGGTAGGAAGTAACTGATCAGTGACTGCTTTTGCATCATGGTCCCTCCAGCCCCAGGAGCTCATTACCGCCTGAGACAAGGGACTCCGGGGCTCCCTATCCTTTGGTTCTGACACATCCTGAGGTCATTTCTCTCTGGGGTCATTCCAAGCCCCCAACCCCCGGCCCCTATCCCCACAGGGAGCAGGACCTGCTTTCCCATAGCTCCAGCACAAATGGAGCTCTCCTCTGTCTCCACCACTCCTTCTTGGTCCTGAAGGAAATCTTTCCCCCAGGAGCACTTCTTTCCTTCTGTGGCCTCAACAAACTCTCCAGATTAAGGAATTTGGACATTGAAAGCAAAACAAAATGGAATTCCTTACAGGTTACTTCACTTTCCAACTCCTGCTCATCTGCCCTAAGGTATAGAGAACCAAGCAGGCCAACTGCTTGAATGAAGGAGAAGAAAAGAGAAAATAAGAAAAAAAATCTATTTATGTGGTGGGTACCTAGTGGGGAGAAAATTAAAGGAAGGATGGAAGTCTACTTTGACTTCTTAATCTGTGTTTCTGGTTGATTTGATTTTTGTACAAAAGCACACATTCTTGGATTAATTTCAAACTTAAAAAAAAAAAATAAAGAACTTGAAAGATGATATTTTTACTTACAAAATTTAAATATACCCCTCCCCTTTCAACTGGTATATTCATCCAAGTGAGTATTCTATTATTTTTTAAAGCTCAACTGAAGTATTCGTTAGGGAATAAGTAGCACAGAGAAGCAAACAAAGCTACAGACACAAGAGAAAATCACAGAAGACTGGGATACTCAAACGGAGAAAACAAAAGTTTTCAGAAATTGTAGCATCTTTATATCTTCAATTATATCCATGAAAGAATGTGAATTTGGGCATGACATTTCTCGTTAGGGTCCCCTTCCCTACACCTTGCTATTTCAGCTTCAGTCATCATGCGGAAACCCTGAGAGCTTGTCACACTGTGGACACTGTTAACGTACTAGCTTATTCAATCCTCCCAGTAACCCAAGAGACAGGTACTACAGTTATCATTTGACAATTTAAATGTATATATCTATATTGCCTGGCTGAGTGGGAGCCCAGGCACTGTCAGGGCCAACAACGCTCTCCCTCTGCCCCCAGTACCTCACTGCCAAGACCCTCATCTGCCCCTTTGACATTCACATCCCACATGATGGTCCTCTAATTGGAAAGGAAGGAGTGGCGAGCGGAGAGAGAAAGGAGGACTTGGGAGGTGACCTACATGCCCCTCTGACTGGGAATGAGGCTCTATTTGTGGAAGGGCTGAAGACCATGTGCTGGGGAATCTCTTGTGACAGGAGCCTTTTGAGGGCCACAGAGACCATCAAGACCTGTAGAAGTATAAAACCTGGGGCCCAGACTCAAGAGAAGCTTTTCTCCCTCTCCGTCTCTTTTCTCTCTCTCACAGTGGCCACTGTATTAGTCAGGGTTCTCCAGAGACACAGAACCAACAGGATGTATGTATATATATACTACATGCCATAACTGAAGGGGCATGGCCCCTTACACGGCCCTCAAACTAATGAACCACACCAGTCCTCTAGAGAACCTGGTACCTGTAACAATTTCTTAAAGAGGACATCATCCTTCATGTTTTATTGATGGGAGGGGACTTGCCCTCCCTTTTAAAGCCTGTAACTCAAAAATGGGCCATATAACCATTCATCTCTGGTATCACTATTATCTATGTTAATGAATGTAAATAGGATGCACAGCACCTTGTGGGTAAATTCACCCTAATAAAAATATGAAGTGATAAATAAGCTTCCCCAAACATTTCCCACATACCCAACTGGTTTTGTTTGTTATAAATCTGACACTTAAATTTCGGGAAGTTATCCCTAGAAGAACAGGTTCATGACCTTGATGACAAATATTTCATACAGCAAAAACAAAAAGAAATGTATATATAAATATACATTGAGTGATTTATTTTAAGGAACTGACTTATCAACTGACTGGAAAACTCAGAGAGGAGTAGGTGGTCTGAATTTGAGCCAGAATTTCTTCTGGAAATCTCAGTTCTTTGCTCTTATACCCTCTGACTGATTGAATGAGGATCACCCACATTATCAAAGATTATTTCCTTTACTTAAAGTCACCTGATTGTAGATGCTAATCTCAATCTCATGAGCAACATCTAGGCCAGTGTTTGACCAAAAAACTGGATACCATAACCTAGCCAAATTGGCATAGAAAATTAACCACCATAGGCAGCATCAGCAGCTTCTTTAGGTGACCTGGTGAAAGAAATTGATAAGCAGGAATCAGCACAGAAGAGAGGAGCCTAGTGGCTGTGTGGTGGACCTTTCTGATATGTTTCAGCAGGAAGACACTGTTAACATGGCTCCTCAGCACAGGCTGGTGAGGCCGTTTGGACCACATTACTTTTCACTGTCCTTGCCTTCTGTCTGAGAGCACACTTTAAGCAAGACATTGAGCAGATGGAGTGTCTGCAGGGAGAGGAAGGCCAAGCAGGAAGAAGATCCAGATGAGGAGGAATCAAAGGGAACTCTGGACCTTCAACCTGAAAAAGAGAAGATGTGGCAAGTCTGTAAATATTAAAAGGCTGACAAAAAAATAAATGAATAACAGAGGGGATGGAATGTTTTGGGTGTTCTTTTTTACTTTTATTTTTATTCTTATTTTTATTACTTTTTTAGAGTGATGAAAATGTTTAAAAAATGATTGTGGTGATGAATGCACAGCTATATGATGATTCTGTGAACAACTGATTATACACTTTGGATGATTGTATGGTATGTGACTATATCTCAATAAAATTGCAAGAGAAAAAAAAAAAGGCTATCAGGTAGAAGATTAATTGAATTTTTTTCACTATCTCCAGAGAGAAGAACTGGGGTCTTTAGAAAAGTTTATCATAAGACAGTTTTCAGCTCAACATGGAGGGGAAAGTTCCAATAATTTGGCTGTCTAACAAAGGAGTGGGCTGCCCATCACTGGATGTGTAGAAGCATTAAGAAAATGGCTTTATGTCAACAATGGCCTTGGTGTGATTTACACATTGCCGGGGAGATGAGATTGAATGGCTGCTCGGTTGCTTCCAATGCTGAGATTTAAAATCTGAAAATGTCAGAAACATTATTCCCAATTCTTAAGGATTCTGATTCAGGCTTTGGTGTTTTCCTATCTGTTGAAGCCATTTAAATATTGACTGATCCTAAAAATGCCTTCAGAAAAATTAAGCCTAATGAAGAAGTAGGATGTTATCATGAAAATAGCATGGAAATAGGCAATTAACAAACTGAGTTCTGCTGCAAACACTTCTATATAGTCACTGTGTGAACTTGAGAAAATCACTCTCTGAGCATCAGTTTCTTCATCAGTAAAATGGGTAACACTGTTAAGAAGAAAACATCTCAGCAATAGATCAAATGAAACCCCAGCCATTGGAGAATTCTGAATGCTCCCCAAAAGTCAGCAAATCAGAGAGGTAGGCAAAGGTTCCCTTTGGTGCTCTCACTTGTTCCTTTTACAGTAACTACAACACTTTAAATTCATGTTTCCTCCCAGGAACTCTACATGCTATTGCTTCAACTCTCCCTGGTCACAGATGAAAGCAATATGGAAAACTTAACAGGAAGAAATTAGAGACTTTGATGTGCTCAGCCTTGTATGCAAGTAAGATTTTTACAAACAAACATCCTTTGGGGGAAGGCAATGCTGAACCCAAATGAATGGGACCACTAACTCCGAGACACCCAAATGTAGAGGCTTTACATCTGGACAGAGCAATCTTCCTGGCATGGTTCAAATCAACCAAGTCGGTGACTTAAAAATAAAATAATGCGCTGATCTGTGTATCAATAGTTCATTCATTTTTGTTGCTGAGTATATTCCACAATATACTTATCCATTTACCTGTTGATGGCTATTTAGGTTGTTTCCAACTCTTGGGTTATTATGAATAAAGCCATTACGAATACTTGTAAAAAAAAAAAATGTGGCACCCAAGGATATTTTTTTTCTCCCTCACCACAAGGATTCAGATTCAAATTAAAGAGTGATTAAATGGAGGTGCCTCAGGCATCACCTCCTAATAAATGCCACTGCTGGAACCAGTCTAAGAAATGTGATTCTCGAGCTGGCTTGGCCAAAGCTGTTATCATCTAAGATAACACTTGCGTGAAATACATTCTCTCTTAAAACAATAATCCATATTAGACCCCTGCCACCTTTCCATTCGAATGCTGTAATACATGAGATCTGTCAGCTGATGAAAGGTGGAAGAGGAAGCCTTTGAGCTTGTTTCATCCCTCATGTGGGTCAACTACCGGGACTGGGTAGGGAGCCAAGGAAAGAACAGTACTGGTGGGGTCACCTGTGAGCAGGTCGGGGTTCAGTCCCCTTTCCCCCCCATTCCTGCCCCTTGTGTGTGTGTTGGGGAGAGGTGCTCTTAGCATAATAACTCATCAGAGTTAGGCCACCAGGGGAGATCATTATTAGCAAAAGAACAGTTGTTATTGAGATACTCCATCCCAGGTGTTTGAAGTCCAACACTGATTAAAAAAGGACTGGGTCCCCACCCTCAATTTCTGGAGCAATGGAACAAAGGTCTCCTCCAGCTTTGACCACCTGGAGCAATTTGGCACAAGAGAGCCAGAAGGAAGGAAGTAGGGAGACCAAGGAGAAAGGGATCTCCTGGTCAATCCAAGCCCTTTTCTCTGATGTTTGTGATTGTCTCCTGGTAAAACAGTGTTCATCTACTCACTGTAGACAGCTGCCCACAAAGGAAATGGTACTTAATGCAGGATTATGCTCATTTGGAGTCAGAAGGCTGAGCTGGGTTTGAAAGTCAAGTGCACTATTTTCTGACTTTATGACCCTGGGCAAGTTCTATAATTTTTTTCCTTCATAAAACAGAAATAACATTTTGTGAGGGTTAAAGTACCAGGCCAATGGTTAAGCACTTACCAAATCCATCTAACAATATTTATTAACTGGTGATTGCAATTAGTGCCTGGCATTCAGAATAACTGTGCCATTTTTAATAACTAAAATAGTGGTATTTTGTTAGTAAGATCCAAACACTTAAATTAAAACAAAAAAAAAAAATCTGAAATGGATCCGGAAGGTTATATAGGGCATTAAAATTTTAATTTGAGTAAGTTAGAAAGCATTCTTCTTTTCCTTCATAAGTGGAAGAAAATGACAGTAGATGAAGCAAAGACTCTACTGCAAGATAATTCTCACTCTGGCTCAAAAGTTTCTGTATAAATGGAATATGTACATGATGATATTAAAATTGTGTAAAATTTCCCCTGCAACCTCTACAGTGGAATCTCCATCTACATACAATGAAATAAAGAAATCAAAGACAAACCAGAGTAGTATTCTTTGAAGCAAAAATACAGCTTGATAGGAATTTTTAAAAGACTGCATTTCCTGAAAAAGAAAATTTCAAAATGATCTCAAAATATTTAAAGAGGAGTTGTTTGAAGATGATGGAGTCACAAGAAAATATTTAGAGTTAGCTTATAACTCCTTTCCACATCCTCATTTCTCATGGGGTCAAAAGGAGCCATTTCATCAGCTGGAAATTTTTGAACAAAACTCACTTATCAAAAACTCAATGATGGCACTATTAATGTCATACACTTTTAGATATCACTTTAAAATAGTATTTTTAATTGTTTAATTTTCTATTTTAAAGTTAAATGTTCTTTTAGGTAATTTGATCCTTTTTATAGTACTTCATTTCATTAATTTTATTTGCTAATAATTTAAATTAGAATGGTAATATGCTTATCATTTACATTTTATTATAGCTTTACTTCATGTTTTATAATGTATTTATACATTTCCATATTTGAAGTCTATGATCTATTTGATTTCAATGGTTTTTTTTTTGTAGTTTTTGAATTCTAAGCATTTCTATATAACATGGTATTAAGTATACTGAAGTATTACATGAAATAAAGACTGCAATCCTGGTGTTGACATTTTGCCTTGATGTTGCAATCACTTTTGTTAATTGCCTTTCTGAGCCAGGCATCATGCAGATAAGGGAGTAAAATAATGAGCAAGACGCTTAGAAGTTTATTCTTTGTATACACGGTCAGTTCCTTCTATTCTTCCTCACACCTTGAAAATGTACATATAAATTACTGTCAGGCTGAGACTAAAGAAGCTTACTATAAGGATTATCCCTGTGGCTTCCCAACTCTGCTCTGCAGTGTCATGGGCATTAAACATGTCACGGGGTCCCCTGCTCCCACTGCAAACATCCTACGCTGGATGTCCTTTGAGGAGGAATTGAAATGTACTGGATTCTTCCAAAATGTCTCTGTTTTTGTTTTCAACTATAGATGTGTACTCAGCGTTGAAACAGTTAGGCAATCTTAAGAGATCTTAGGATTTAAGAGCTCTTCTTGGGGAAGCTTATAGAAAGTCATACTAAAATTACCAGGATTACCAATGGAGAGATACAGAAAATGAAAAAGAAAAGAGATGGCTGAATCACATTGGTAATCGGAACCAGGAGTGTCCACCAGGTGGACAGGTTTTCAAACATTTAGATTTGGACTTTTTTCCTGAGGAGGGTGGCTTGGGTTATGGGACTAAATAGTTTGGGCAGTTTAAGAAGAAAACAGGATGAAGGAATGTGGAAAAGAGGAAAAGCATAAAAGGGGTAGGTGTGGGTGTAAAAAACAACTGGGGCACATTAAAAAGAGAATCTTAATTTTTTTTAAATGAAAGCTACTGATTATTTTTCCCAGTTGTAACAAATGTGACCAAAAGCAAAAACACAACCACAACAACAATAATAGCAACTAGCATGCAACATCAAATCATCAAATACCTAAACCCATTCCTAACTCTGCAGACTGCCCCCCTCTCCCAGGGAACATGAAGTTTAATAAAACAACAAAGGAACAAAAGAACTAATTATGCCAAGATTTGTCAGCATTAAGAAAACATATAAATTAAATAATTTAAAATGCATGTCTATTTCTTTCAGGAAATGACAGTAGCACCAACAAGGCCTACAGAGTATTTCCCAGATCAAGTATAGCTGGAGAATTTGCTTTAATTAACAGGAGGGAATTATTTTTCATCGACACATCAAAGTAGAGATATAAATACATGTTCCCAGAACATTTATTTTCTTTAGAAGTTTAAACATTAATCTCTTTAAAACTTAAATTCTACTTTATTCATTTTCTTACACATTTGGGTTTTTATGGAGAGAAGTACAAATATCTCAAAATATCACCAATGCTAAATTTCATCAGGTCCAAATTCATGGAACAATCAGACTCACCTTTTAGTAAATGTGGTTCCAAAACATTTTACTGATACCATGGGATTGGGGTTATTTTTATCCCCCACCTAATAGAAAGTAATATCACTGAGATCAAAGCTTGTGTAAACAAAAGCTTACTTTGTCATTCATTCAATAAGCAAATATATATTGAGCACTGACTATATGGCAAACTCTTCCTGATACTTATATTCTAGCTGAGAAACCAGACAATAACAAATCAGAGGTAAAATACAGTGTATCAAGCAGCAATAAATTCAAGGGAGAAAAATAAAGAAAGTAAGAGGTATTAGGAGATCAGTCTTGGGGAAGTTTTTATTTTTAATAGGATGGTTGGGAAAGGGAGGCCTCATATATAAAGGGATATTTAAGCAGAGACCTGAAGGAGATGAGGGAGCATAAATGTCTGGTGGAAGAGCATTTCAGCAAGTGTAAAGCCCTGAGGCAGAGCAGGCTTGGTCTGAGGATGCCATCATGGCTGAGGAAGAGGGTGGAGGACATGGACATGCACTGCCCAAGGTGCAGACAACCTCTAGTGCTCAACATCTTCAAGGTGGTGGGCCTTACACCAGGTTATGCCCTTCCCAGGGCAGCACTCATCCAATGGCTAATGAGGCAAGGATCAAGGTACAGCCATTTCAGCCTGACAGACAACAGCTCTGCCAGACCATATATGCTCCCATGCTCCTTGTACGGTTGCCTGCAGCTTTGTTGGACCTGCTACACGGTTCGACTTCTCTCTGTCCTATCCTGTTCAGCCTGCTTCTTTCCACAGTGTGAATCCCTAATAAATCCCCAGCACACCCATCCATCTCAGTGTCTCCATCTCAACGTCTGCTTTCTGGAAAACCCAACCTGCTACCAAGAGTGAGCAAGACAGACTGGTCAAAGATAAGGTCAGAAGGACCTTGACTTTGGCATTTACTCTGAGTGAGACAAGGAGCCCTGGATACTTTGGAACAGATTGCTGGCTTGGTCTGACTTTTCAAAAGGATCCCCCAGACTGCTGCATGGAGAATAAATAGAGTGGAACAAGGGTAGAAGCAGGGAGGAGATAACACTCATCCAGGCAAGAGATGTTGGTAGCTGGCTTTCTAGAACACCTACTTAAAAAAAAAAAAAAAAAAAAAAGGCTGGCACTTCTATTGAGACTAGCCAGCATCCAAGTAGACTATTTTCCCTCCTGTACTGACAAAAAGACTATCCCAGTTAACCATAAAAAAGAAACACAACAGGAAGGCAATGTCCCTCCCCTGGAACAGAAACTTACTGTGTGCCCAGCAATGTTCTTTATAAGAAATATTAAAAGAGCTCTGCTTTCTCTTGCTGACTCCAGCTCTTCTCTGCTAGGCAATTTGATACATGTGAGGTCTAATTACCTGGCACTGGGTGATTTAGGATGGTCTCACTCACATGTCTGGCAGGTGGCTGTCTTTTGGCTAGGGGGCCTCAATTCTCCTCCACATGGCCTCCTAGCCTCCACTTACCTAGTTTGGGCTTGTTTGCTTCGTGGTCCCATGGTTCCAAGCAGAGCAAGAGAAAGTCTCAATACACAAGTACTTTCTAAACCTCTGCATGTGCCACATTTGCTTAAGTTGCATTGGCCAAAGCAAGGCTCAGGGTAGAGTCAGTGTGGGATGGCACTACCAAAGGACAAGGATGAAGGGAGGGAGAAATGTGTAGCCATGTTTTTCAGTCTGCCCCACATTGCAGTGGAAATAGACAAGAACTCACTACTCTTGCTCCTGGAGAACTTCACCTTGATAGAGGTAGAGTTCAGATTTCTCTGCCCAGAAACAGAACTTTCAGTGTGATGAAATTCATACTAATGGACTCTGACTTATTACGTGTCAATATGAACAAGTAATGCAATCTCCTTATAAAATGAGAAAAGCAATCTTTATCCTTCCCTTCCTCATGTAGATCTTATGAAACCATATGTGAAAATTCTTTGGAAGAAATATGCTCTATCAGTCTCCATCAGTGGCACCTCTATTAGAATAGAGAAATTTGAGATATCTTCATTCAAATAATGTATTTTGAATAAACACAGTATCATTAAATAGAGTCATGTTGCTTGGGCATTCACCTCAAACTTTTCACAAACATTCCCCATTGCCTTTTAACATGACACTTCAGAATGAAGGCTAAGCCTTTCAAGTGACATTGCTGACTGTCACTACTAAGCCTTTGTCAAACCAGGATCTCTGTCTAGTGGTCAGTAAATAGCACAAGATTTTCACAGTCCATTTGCTCCAACTCAATTTGAGTGGTGTCAGAATCTTCAGAGTTTCCAGGAACCAATGAGCACAGAAAACGAGTTTTTGTGATAAATGTTTCAGAGGAAAGAACAAGGTCAGACATCTATCTGAATCCAATCCCTCCTTTTAAGAGACAGCTCAAGTCCTTCCTATTCCATGATAATTTCTCTGATCACCCTCGCCCACAGTGCTCTCTCTTTCTCCTGAACTTCAGTAATACTTTATTGAATAAACTAGACTTAGGAAGCAAGCAAAAACTGATTTTATTTTCTCCCAGTCATTCATTACCAACACTTTTGATAAAAATCTTGGGCAGATTCCCATTGCTTTGGTCACTCTTAGTTATAAAAATGCCCAATGAAAACTAATAATAACAGAATGTCAGTCAGTCCAATCTGAGAGTCATATAACTTTATTCTAGGGCAGAATAAATGGAAACTCCCAACTCCTATTTTATTAAACCTTCTTTCTCCATCTGGCACCTGCCTCAGAATTGGAAGACTACAGTGAAGGAGGGGGAGTGAGCACCTCCTCCACAATTCCTCTCTTCCCTGCTCCATCTTCTCTTCCACCCACTAGCTGCTGGCAGATGTGAGCAGCTGCAGATGTCCAACACTGACTCCTTCTCTCCTGGTGTCCCTTTTTTGTTGATTCCTATAGATCTCCCACCACTTTTGACTCCAGTTTTGTTACCACATTCAATTCTTCCCCTCTGGTTGGTCACTTCTACTACCAAGGATTTGTCTCTCAGTCGCATTTGAATCAACCCTCCAGGTACTCTTCTTGGACAAGCCATCTTCCTTTAAAAAGGCTCACATCTTTCCAGAAAAATACACTCTTTCATCCCACCATCAGCAGAAGTTCTGCTCACTTCCAACACAGCCATCTCTCTTTCTTGATTCTGCTCTCAGGGCTTTTAGCCAGCTGCAGCCTCAGCCATCTGCCTTTATTCATTTTAGGCATCAATCAGATGTCAGTCCCAAAGTCCCTCAAACTCCCAGGGAAGCATACCAACCTTCCTCCAATGTAGTTTTCTTGAAGCCTCCCTTTACTTGGTTTAAAATTACCAAAAAGCCCTGATGGGGATGGAAAAAATATGCAGAACCCTTTCAACTCTCTCCAAAGAAACCCCTTCCTTCACCTCTTCAATCTCTCCTCTCCTATAGGTTGCAGATTGCTAATGAGGGCAGAACCAACTTCATAGCCATTTTACATATTCTCCTGGTGATCTAGCCTAGGCCAATGCCTTATGAGTGGTGATACTTGGAACCAATTATTCTTCCTCTTCTCGGCCTTTGGAATCTTTACTGAAAACCTCTGAGACAACAGTAAGTGTCTAACAACATGTTACTCTTCTACATATATTGTCCTAAAAAGATTGCAATAGTCAGAGGCAATAAGGTGGAGTAGGAAGTTTTACAGATTCCTCCTTCTACTTGAAAAATAGATGAGCTGGGAAAAGAGAGTGGAATTAACCAGGTAGTAACCTTGAAACCATATTGGACATTTAGAACAACTACAGGAATCCAGAAGCAACGAGAGGCTGCTTAGAGTTAAGCTTCAGCAAGGGAAAGCACTAACCGATGACAAGGCCCCATCGCTCAGCCCTGCAGCTGCAGTTGCAAAAACGCAGCTCTCATTCGGGGAGCGGCCCCTGGAGCCCAGACCCGCAGAGAAACCTCATCCTCCACAGGTTAGGGTTGAGGGTCGAGGTAGGTCTGGGGGACCTGTGAGGGACCAGCGCGGACACTGACCTCACTGTCGTCTCTCGGGACAGCAGCAGCTTCCACCTTCCGCCAGGATCCGTTTGACATAAAGAGCCAGAGCTCCTTCTTCAGCTTTTCTTTTTTTGCCCCCTGTGTGTGCGCGTTTCTGGGCCTGACAGATGCCTGAGGGCTCAGCACAGACGCTGCCTTCATTTCTGCCCGCTAGGCAGCAGCGACTTCCGGTTCCCGCCAGCACCCAACCGGAAGTCAAGAGCTAGTGCACTTTTTTTCATTAGTATTCTGCCTTTTGTGAATGAGCGTTTCCTGGTCTAGTAGATCCCTAAGGGCTCTGCTAATCACTAACCTTGGTTTTGGCCCCTGGGCAGCAGTTATATCTATCCTAACATCGGCATCCACCAGGAAATACAAACCCAGTGAACCTTTTTTTCGTTAGTTTTCTGTCTTTTGTGGGTAGGTGTTTCTCGGTCTGGAAGACCCCTGAGGGGATCCCTCATTCTACGAGGCCAACATTACCCTGATACAAAGCCTGTTAAATACATGAACAAGCAAAGAAAATTACAAAGCAGTCCAAATATCCATCAGCAGATGAATGGACAAACAAAATGTGGTATAAACATACAAGCATACCTCGTTTTATCGCACTTCACTTTATTCTGCTTTGCAAATATTGCAGTTTTACAAATTGAAGGTTTGCGGCAAATCTATCAATGCCATTTTTCCAACAGCATGTCATTGCTTCGTGTCTCTATCACATTTTGGTAATTTTGGTAAGTCTCACAATATTTCAAACTTTTTCATTATTTGTATATCTGTTAAAGTGATCTGTGATCTTTCGTGTTACTCTTATACGTGTTTGGAGGTACCATCAAACCACAACCATACGACTGCAAAATTAATTGACGAATGTCTGTTCTGACTGCTCCACCAACTGGCCATTCCCCCATCTCTCCCTCTCCTCAAGCCTCCCTATTCCCTGTGTCCCAGAGAAACAACAATTTTGAAATTAGGCCAGTTAATAATCCTACAATTGATGCAGCAAACTTCAATGATGTCTTAAGAAATTGTCACAGCCACCTGAACCATCAGCAACCATACCCTGATCATTCAGCCATCAACATCAAGTCAAGACCATCCACCAGCAAAAAGATTATAACTTGCTGAAGGCTCAAATGATGGTGGGCACTTGTTAGCAATAAAGTATTTTTAAATTAAGGTACGTATGTTGCTTTTTTTAAGCATAATGCTATTGCATACTTAATAGACTACAGTATAATTTGCCCTGGAGAACCAAAATATTCATGCAACTTGCTTTATTGTGATATTCACTTTACTGAGGTCATCTGGAACTGAACCTGCAATATGTCTGAGGTATGCTTTCCAATGCAATATTATTCAGCCTTGAAAAAGGAATGGGGTTCTGATAGATGCCACCACACAGATGAACCTTGAAGATACTGTGTTCTAAGTGAAATAAATCAAACACAAAGCAACAGATATTGTATGATTCCACTTAAATGAAATAGCAGAATATAGAAACACATAGTGACAGAAAGTAGATACTGTTTACCAGGAGCAGGGGATAGAGGGAAGAGGAGATAATGCATAATGGGTGTAGTATTTCTGTTTGGGATGATGGGAAAGTTCTGGTAATGGATGGAAAAACATTGTGAGTGTGATTAATCCCACTGAATGCTATGCTTGGTAGGTGTTGAATTGGAAAAGTTTATATTGTACATATGTTTCCACAATTTTTTTAAAAAAGAGAGCAACTAAGGAGACAAAGACAATTAAATGCAATACATGATCCTGGACTGGATCTAATAATGGAAAAGGAAAGGCCCAAAACAGCATTATTGGAACAAGTGAAAAAGTTATGTTAAAGTTCTTGACGTTGATAACTGTACAACTGTATGGTGGTTATATAAGGAATATCCTTCATAGCATGATGTATACAACCTACTCTTGTATGTTTAGAAAATTAGTAGCTAGATTGATAGAATGATACAGCAAATGTGGCAAAATGGTAAAACTGGTGGATCTAGGTATCTGGAAGGTGAGAATGTTGGCGTTCTCTGTATGGGTTTTGTGTTACTTTTGCAACTGTACCCTGAGTTTGAAATTACTTCAAAATAAAAAGTTTAAGAAAAAAATTACAAATCAATTCCCCTTATAAATATAGATGCAAAAATACTTAACATAATATTGGCAATACAAATCCAATAGCCTATTAAAAAGATCAAACACCAAGTGGGATATATCACAGTAATGCAAAGTGGTTCAAGTTACAAAACTCAATCAATGTAATATACTACATAAATAGAATGAAGGAAAAACAAACACACAATTAATTAATAGACACAGAAAAGGCACTTGACAAAATCCATCACCTCTTCTTGATAAAAATAAAGTATCTTGGAATAAATTTAACAAAGGATATGAAAGATGTGTAGACTGAAAACTACAAAACAGTGCTAAAAGAAATTAAACAAGACCTAAATAAATGATAAGATGTCCCATGTTCATGGATTAGAAGAGTTAATATTGTTAAGATGTCAATGTTACCCAAAGCAATCTACAGATTCAATGCAATCCCTATCAAAATTTCAGCAGTTTTTTTTTGCAAAAATGCAAAAACCGATCCTCAAATTCACATGGAACTGCAAGGGGCTTGTATTAGTTAGGGTTCTCTAGGGAAACAGAATCAATGAGGTGTCTCTGACTATCAGATTTGTAAAAGTGACTCACACAACTGTAGGTATGCACGAGTCCAAATTCTGTAGAGCAGTCAGCAAACTGTCAACTCCAAGGAAGATGTCCAATGAACTCCTCAGGAAACGAACCAGCAACTTCGACGAACTCCTCAGGAAATGAACTGGGATCTTCGATGAACGTGTTCAATGAACTCCTCAGGAAACGAACCAGCAACTTTGACGAACTCCTCAGGAAATGCTTCACTGGGCAGCCGAAGAATAAGTGAAGGTCCTCTAACTGTCTTGCTTGTAAGTCTTCAACTGATTAATTGGATCAAATCCAGCCAATTGCATTCTCTCATTGTGGAAGACACACCCTTTGGTGAGTCATCAGTCACAGCTGCAGTCAACTGACTGATGATTTAATAAACCAACCTGTTGGATTATTAACCAGCCACAAATGTCCTTGCAGCAATTGTTAGGCCAGTGTTTGCTTGACCAGACAGCTGGGTGCTATCACCTGGCCAAGTTGACAAATGAACCTAACCATCACAGGGCTCCAAGTAACCAAAACAATTTTGAAGAACAAATTTGGAGAGTTCACAATTCCTGCTTCCAAATTGTACCAGAAAGCTACAGTAATCAAAACAGTGTGGTAATGACATAAAGATAGAAAAATAGACCAAAAAACAGAACAGAAATTCCAGAAATAGACCCACACCTCTATGGTCAATTGACTTTAGGCAAGGGTGCTAAGTACATGCAGTGGGGAAAGAATAATCTCTTTCTGTCTATTCTAAAAATAATCTATTTTTCTGTCCCAGAAAAATACTACTGGGGCAATGGGATATCCACTTGCAAAAGAATGAAGATGGACCCTACCTCATCCCATATACAAAAAATTAACTCAAAATGGATTAAAGACCTAAATATAAGAACCAAAATTATAAAAGTTCTAGAAGAAAACATAGGAAAACATCTTCAGGACCTGGGATTCAGCAATGGATTCTTAGATGTGACACCAAAAACAAAAGCAACAAAAGAAACAATAGCTAAATATGACTTCAAAATTAAAAACTTTTGTGCATCAAAGGACATTATCAAGAAAGTGAAAGGACAACCTATACAACGGGAAAAAATAGTTGCAAACTATATATCAGATAAAGATTTAATACCCAAAATACATAAAGATGTTTTATATACAACAACAAATGTTCAAACAACCCAATTTAAAAAGGGGCAAAGAACTTGAATAGACATTTCTCCAAAGACAATACACAAATAGCACAAGAAAATAGGCTCAACATCATTATCCATTAGGGAAAAGCAAACCAAAACCACAATGAGATACCACTTTACACCCACAAGGATGACTATGATTAAAACAAAAAAAAGGCAGAAAATGACAAGTGTTGAAGAGGATGCAGAAAAGTTGTAACTCTAGTCTATCATTTGTGGGAATGTAAAATGTTGCTGTGGGAAGTCATATGGGAGTTCCTCAAAAAGCTAAATATAGAATTATCATATGACCTGGCAATTCCACTCCTAAATGGATAGCCCAAGAGAATGAAAAGAAGCTCTCAAACAGATGCTTCTACATCAGTGTTTACAGTAGCATTATTCACCATAGCAAAACATAAAAATAACCCGTGTCATAAATAGATAAGATGACTAAACAAAATGTGGTGCATAAACCTAATGGAATATTATTTGGCCATAAGAATGAATAAGGTTCTGAAGCATGTTACAACTTGGAAGAACCTTAAAAACATTATGCTCAGTGAAATAAGCAAGGCACATGAGAACAAATTTTGTGGGAGAACCTAAAGATGGCGGCTAAGTGAGACAGGGCAAAAAAACACCTCCGTGAAAAATACTAGATAAAAACCAGTAAGTGACCCAGGACACCACTTCCAGCGATGCACCAGCTGGACAAGGTCTGCTAAAACCACAGGGACCATGCACTTGGTGAAACTGGGAGTCTGCATTCTGAAACCAGTGAGTAAGCTGGCTGAAAGTCCTGTGGCCATGCTGCAGTGTGGGTAAACTGGGGAGTGGCGTGTGGAGATGAACTAGTTCTTCAAAAAAAAAAAAAAAACCAGGAGCAGCTGCAGTTACAACAGTGAGAACCACACAGTGAAGCATGGCAGGAGTGGGCCGTGCCAACCTCCTGGTGTCTGGCGTGGAGAATAGCCCACTGCTGATTGCCTCAGGGCCAGGGGTGCAGAGGGCAGAACCAAAAGGAGAAAGAAGCCATGCCACTTGCAGCTGGCTCCCCAGTGTGCTGGAGACACTCCTGCCCGGGGCTGGACCCATAGCCCAGAGCCATGCCAGGAAACCCAGTCTGATGGGGAGTGTATCCCACAGCACTGTGCACATGCCACAGTATCGGCCGTGGACAATGGCCTTGGGTGCACCCACAGCTAGTTGTCCCGGAGCTGGGAAGGCGGAGCTGTGTGAAAAGTAGGGAGATGGAGATGCCCCATTCAGCCATTTTTGCATCAGGCTTGGAGAGCCTCTGCATGGCCCGGTGGCCCAGGGCTTCCCTTGAGGGATGGCATGCACTTGTGACATAGCACAGCCTTCCCTCAGCAGAGGTCCTGGAAGATCACAGCTGAGAAGGGGGGCCCGCTCGGAAAACCCAGGGACCCTACATCAATGCTGGGGACTTGTGGGTCAGCAGCAGAGAAAATCTGTGGCAAGACTGAAATGAAGGCTTAGAGTCTTGCAACAGCTTTGAATCTCTGGGAACACCTGGGAGGTTTGAATATTAAAGCTGCCCTGCCTCCCTAACCACCCAGACACACACCCCACATTCAGGGTGGACAGTACCAACAACACACCCAAACTGAGTTCACCAATTGAACCCCACAAGAATCATTTCCCCACACACCACAAAGACAAAGTTGAGGAGAACTGACTTGAGGGGAAGAGGTGACTCGCAGACGCCATCTACTGCTTAGTTAGAGAATGTGAACGCCACCAAGCTGTAGATCTGAAAAAAATAAGATTGGTATTTTTTACAACTTGTAAGAAACATATCAAGCAAAGCAAATGCTGAGAGGCCAAAAACAACAGAAAATCTTAACGCATATGATAAAACTAGACGATATGGAGAACCCAATCCCAAACACCCAAATCAAACAATCAGAAGAGACACAGTACTTGGCACAATTAATCAAAGAACTACACTCAAAGAATGAGAGCATGGCACAGGATATAAAGGACATAAAGAAGACACTAGAAGAGCATAAAGAAGAAATTGCCAGAGTAAATAAAAAAGTAGAAGATCTTATGGAAATAAAAGAAACTGTTGGCCAAATTAAAAAGACTCTGGATACTCATAATACAAGATTAGAGGAAGTTGAACAATGATTCAGTGTCCTAGAAGTCCACAGAACAGAAATGAAAGAACAAAAGAAAGAATGGAGAAAAAAATTGAAAAAATCGAAATGGATCTCAGGGATATGATAGATAAAATAAAACGTCCAAATTTAAGACTCATTGGTGTCCCAGAAGGGGAAGAAAAGGGTAAAGGTCTAGAAAGAGTATTCAAAGAAATTGTTGGGGAAAACTTCCCAAACCTTCTACACAATATAAATTCACAAAGCATAAATGCCCAGCGAACCCCAAATAGAATAAATCCAAATAAACCCACTCCAAGACATATTCTGATCAGACTGTCAAATACTGAAGAGAAGGAGCAAGTGCTGAAAGCAGCAAGAGAAAAGCAATTCACTACATACAAAGGAAACAACATAAGATTAAGTAGTGACTACTCAGTGGCCACCATGGAGGTGAGAAGGCAGTGGCATGACATGTTTAAAATTCTGAAAGAGAAAAATTTCCAACCAAGAATACTTTATCCAGCAAAACTCTCCTTCAAATTTAAGGGAGAGCTTAAATTTTTCACAGACAAACAAATGCTGAGAGATTTTGCCAATAAAAGATCTGCCTTACTTCAGATACTAAAGGGAGCCCTACCAACAGAGAAACAAAGAAAGGAGAGAAAGATAATAGAGAATTTTAACAGACATATATAGCACCTTACATCCCAAATCACCAGGACACATATTTTTCTCTAGTGATCATGGATCTTTCTCCAGAATAGACCATATGCTGGGACATAAAACAAGCCTCAACAAGTTTTAGAAAAAAAAAACACAATTGAATATATTCAAAGCACATTCTCTGACCACAATGGAATACAAATAGAAGTCAATAATTTTTGATTTGTAACTCCACTATTTACTTCCTACAGGATACAAAATACACAAACTCTAATGACAAATCAGTGGTTTTGGACTCAATGTAAAATATGTAATTTTTGACAAGAACTATATAAAGGTGGAGGAATGAAGGAGTATAGGAATATAGTTTACGTGTCCTATCGAACTTAAGTTGGTATCAAAGAAAACCAAGATTGTTATGGATTTAAGAGGTTAAATTTAAGCCTCACAGTAAACACAAAGAAATTATCAGAGAATATTACCATAGAGATGAAAAGTAGAGTATGGGTTATAAGAAGTGGGGGAAGGGGCAATGGGGAATTAAGAAATAAGTGTAGGGTTGCTGTTTGAGGTGAAGGGAAATTTCTAGTAATGGATGGTGGGAAGGTGATGGCATTACAACATTCTAAATGTGATTAATCCCATTAATGGAATGCTAGGGAGGGGGTGGAATGGGAAGATTTAGGCTGTATATATGTTTCCACAATTGAAAAAAAAAAGACAGTCTAAATAGATGACAATTGAATGCCAAGGATGATCCTGGATGGGATCTGAGGATGGAGGAGAGGAGGCTCAAAGGGACACAACTGGGACACAAGTTAAAAAAAAAAAAAAAAAGGAAATACAGAATGTAAGCTTTGTATCAATGTTGAATTTCTTGAACTTCTTAGCTGTGCTTAATGGGATTGCATAAAAGAATGTTCTTGTTCTTGGGAATTGTATATGTGAATTATAGTGTTTGTTCAAGGATGGGTGCAGCTTGCTCTCATATGTTCAGAAGACAGAGCAATAGATGATGGATGATAGATAGGGAGGGAGGGAGGGAGGCAAAGAAAGAAATGGCGGTGTGACAGCATGTTAAAGTTGGTGGATCAGGGTATCAGGGGAGGGGGGTCAGGGTATGCTGTTTATGGGGTTTGTATTGTTTTTGCAACTGTTCCTGTAACTTTGAATTTTTTTCAAAATAAAATTTAAAAAATTTTTGTATGATTTCATTTATGAGATTACTAGAAATAGCAAATTCTCAGCAACAGAAAGTAGGTTAGATGTCACCAGACAATGAAGGGAGGGGAAATGGAGAGGGCTTGGAAAAATAAAGATTAATTAATTAATTAATTAATAATGAAATAAAACTTTTTAAAAAGAAGGCAGAATTAACAAAACTTGATATTTTTTCTTAGACATTATTGAGCATGGGTGATGTGCCAGGCATTATGCTCGGTGTTGGATAATGAATTGTGAAAAAAGAACATTTTTTGCCCTTATGTATTTAAAATCTAAATAAAGAAATTAATTCTTTTAAAAAAAAGATTGCCTTATTTTACTGGGTACCACTCACTATACCAATAGCCATGTTAAAGCCTTGGAATGACAACTGTTTGGAGGAAATGAAACAAATGAAGAAAAAAGAATCCAATTTGTATTCCTGAGGACCTCACAAACCCATGGTGACTATAGGAGAAACTTTCTGGACTTATCTTTCCATGATGCCCCATCTCAGTGAGAACTCACCTGCACTTCCCCTGATGGGTTCTAACAGCCATGTTTATCGGGTGATGGCACTCACTAACCATTTTCCACTGGGAATATGGCTGACATCTTCCTCAAGATGGGCCAATTATATTCTCTCCTGGGAATTTACAATTGGAACAAAAATTGTATCATGCTCTGTAGCTGGAAGGATGGGTATATTCTACCTTAGGTACCAGCGAAGCAGAGAAAATCCACCTGCAGAAGAAAAAAGAGACACACAAATGTTGGGGGGCAGAGAGGGGCAGAGAGAGGGCATCTGTAAGCCTTCTGGCTCCTACTTACCTTCCTAATGACTGGCTGCATCCCTGCCCTTCGGTGTCTATGATACTCTCTATATCCTTATACAAATTCTCCTTTGTTTAAGCTAACTAAAGTTAACATCTGTTTCGGCAATCCAAAGTAACCTAAGTAATACAAACACATAATGTATACACAAAAAGGAGTCAAGAATGAGGCAACAGTGTTTCAGTAAATGCAGTTGATTAGCGAAGGCATCACAGAGACTCAGTATTTGGAGTGAGCCTCAGAAGATGGTGGAATTGCTATGGGAAGAAATAGGAAGGGATATTCTAGGTAGAAAAAAAATGGTATAAATGGTATGAGCAAAGGCAAGGAGATGGGGAGACAAAGCATTTAGCTGAGGGGTCCACTGTATCAAGAATAACCCTTGAAAAGAAAATTAGATAAATAGTAAAGGGTTAGATTTTAGAGACTCATGAAAGCCATTCAAAAGAAGTTGAAAAATTCGTGACGACTTTTCAGCTGGGGAGAACACGGTAAGATCTGTGCTAAGGAGGCTAATTTTTAGAACAGTACTTAGGGCAAACTAGAAGGTAAGGAGATCGAATATAGGGATATTAGATAGGAAGTAATTGCAATAACCTGAGAAATAGGTAATGAAGGACTAGTCTAGCATAGAGGCAATTGGAATGGGGGTGGGGGGCAGCCAATTTGACAATTTAATGCTGAAACTAGTGTAGGGAGGCATGGTCTCATGGTAGAGACAATCCAAAATCTAAAAGGTGATAAACATGACATGTCCAAGCCCATTTAATTAGCTGATTGCCCTGGTATACACTAGGCTATTGAGTGAGTTGGGTGCATGCATGTACTGTTTCTTGTTTCGTATCTAGCGGCATCTCCCCCCTTCTTTGGGAGCACACTCCAGTTTCCATTAAGTCAGGATTGGATGTCAGGAAGCTCTCCTAAAGTTGCATGGCTCTTTCCAAGAGGAGTTGAGAGGTCAATCTGGTGGGCACTCTTACACACAAGATAGACAACCCTTTTTAGGTTCTAATGAATTGGAATAGCTAGCAGTAAATACCTGAAGCTATCAAACTACAACCCAGAACCCCTGAATCTTGAAGATGATTGTATAAAAATGGGTGACAATGTGATTGGGAAAGCCACATGGACCACACTCCCCTTTGTCCAGTGTATGGATGGATGAGTAGAAAAATGGGGGCAAAAAAAAAAAAAAAGACACCCACTGTTCTTTTTTACTTTAATTGTTCTTTTTCACTTTAATTTTTATTCTTATTATTTGTGTGTGTGTGGTAATGAAAATGTACAAAAATTAATTTTGGTGATGAATGCACAACTATATAATGGTACTGTAAACAACTGAATGTCCACTTTATATGACTGCATGGTATGTGAATATATCTCAATGAAATTGAATTTTTAAAAAAAAGTTGCATGGCTCTACCTCACTGCAGAACTGCATAGAGGATGCACTCTTCAATGACTCTGCCACCCAGTACAGACCCATATATTGTCATAGCACGGTGCATCCCAAAAAGCAATCAGAGGAGCCTTTTAAATTAGGAGGAATTACATTGCTAGCTTTATTCAGAAGTATCAGGGTTTTTACTTCTCAACCCTAGGATTAGAGAGCCAGATTTTATAGCCCACCCTGAGCTCACCTGCTGTGTGATTTCCACTCCAAATCAGACATCCTTGGTGGGAAGGAGGCTCTGTGGTCATCAAACAACTGCCATAAAATTAATATTTCAAGGCCCTCTCTTCCTATACTTGGAATTTGATGGAGTAGTCTATGATATCAAACTACCTGGGATTGAATTTTGGCTCTCCCACTTAGCAACTGGGCAATTTTGGGCAAGTTAATTAATCTCACTGTGAATTAATATCTTCAGTTGTGAAATGCAGATGGCAACAGTGTTACCTCATGGAGATGTTAAGAAGATTAAATAACTTACAACTCACAAAGGTGGATAGAGATGACTCAAAAAAATGTTGCCTAACACTATAAGAAGCACTTAAACATGTTAAGTGGTTGTTATCTGAAAGAGCAGTTCAGCTTTCAGTTGTACAAGAGATGAGATAGTTGCATTTGGTATATTTTCTCCACATGTCTCAGAAACAAGCCTGCCCCAAAAGTAATTTCATGTGTCTGCTTCAGGGTGTGCATTCCAATGGTGCAGCCAAATGTGAGCCCAGGAGTTTCCCCAGGATTATACTAACATCAATGATGAACAGTTGCTAACATGTATCCTAAATTTTTTTCATAATAAGCAATAAAGACTTTTGAGTCTAAATCATATATTTTGCCAATGTTTGAGAAATCTACAGCTCTTTTTTTTTTTAGGTAAAATTTTAGTGTCTTGGGTTCAAATAATACATGGCCCATGTGCCAGCCCTGCTTCCCCCCATCACCCATCATCAATCAACTCTGCCAAGTTCAGATGCAGCCTCAGACCTTTCTTAGCCCAGAAAAAGGCAGCCATCCATGGCCCTTTAAAGACAATAGAAAATACAGTCCACTTGTCATTTCAAGTGCCTTTGTTAGAGTGAGGACCCAGAACTTACTTGCTCTACAAATTGGTGACCCTATATCCACAACTGCACTTTAATCAACAACAAATAATTTCCATAATACTAAGAATCAGTACTGTAGGCAATTGCTAGATAATTTTATTATCAATAGACTGGATATCGAGAGAACCACTGTGGTGGTTTGAAAGCGTATGTACACCAGAAAAAAGCAAGTTCTTATATATAACCTATTCCTGTGGGTATAAACGCATTGTAAGTAGGACCTTTTGATGAGGCTACTTCAGTTAAAGTGTGACCCACCTCAGTCAAGATGGATCTCAATCCGATTGCTGGAGTCCTTTATAAATGGAATGACAAGAGAAAGAGGAAGCCACAGGAAGCAAGAAGCTGAAACAGAACCCAGAGAGAAGGAAGAGACCAAGAGATGCCGCCATGTTCCTTGTCATGTGGCAGAAGAGCCAAGAATCACCAGCAGCCAGCCCCAGAATACCACAGTCTTTGGGGAGAAAGCATCACCTTGATGATGCCTTGATTTGGACATTTTCCTGGCCTCAAATTGTAAGCTAATAAATTCCCATTGTCTAAGCCAACCCATTTCATGATATTTGCTGGAGCAGCCTAAGAAACTAAAACAGCCACTCTAACAGACAAGTTAAGCCCGTGGTTTCCAAGGGTCTTTAGGCTCTTTCTTTATTAGGTCATCAGGAAATCAAGGACTTGGGCCTTATATGGTATGGTGCAAAGAGCTCTGGGTGGAGGCCCTGGCTTCAAGTCCCAAGCTTGCTTGCCATGGGACACGAGGATAATACCACCTGTGCTGCTGACCTCCAGAGGGTTCTCAAAATGAGCCAAGGTCATCATTTATGCTTGTAAACATGCTGTGAATGCCTTCAAACGCTCTGCTCACAACATACCGGCACAATATAGATTGCCAATGCCTTTGGTGAGGTATGCCTCAGGGATAGGTCTGATATAAGAGCCATCCATTAAAGCGGTGTTGCTCATATTTAAAGACATTGCATACTAGTAACCAAATGCTCCTTTTAAAGGATCTCAGGGATAAATTCCACCTTGGGTTCAGCTCCAAAGCACATTTGTCGTTTCTCAACATTTTGTAGGATTTCACTTATCTGACAAGGAAAATTATGCAACTTTATTTCACTTTTTCTCTTTGATGTAGAAAACTTGGAGCCAAGATCAATGAAAAACTGTTAAATTAGCACATCCTAGGGGCCTGGGAACATCTATTCCTGTTGTTCCTTTTAAAGTGTGAGCTCTGCTGTTATTTTTAATTTGACTCTTCTACATTATATTGAATTTTATATGATAGCTCACATTCTTTCACAAGAAGAAGGGATAAAAGTTAAGGAAATAGCAGAGATGAGTGGCTGAGGAATACTGAGCCTTTAAGGTTGAGTCATTTGCCCTTAAGATCTTCAAGAAAAGAAGGAACATCCATCCAATAGGTCAAACAGTCATTTATTGGGAAATACTTTCTAGTAATCTCTTTCATCTCAGACATTCTCTGATTCCATCTGCACTGGAGGCATAATGGTGACTTTAAGATTATTCAGGACAGAGATAAAAAGCCCAAGAAGACTACCTATGTCCACAATCTCTCCAGAAGCTACTCTCCAGATTCCGGCAGGTTCCCCCACTGGAGATCAGCAGGAAAGGTCCAAGGCTGGCTCATTTCCGACTCTTTAGGGTAGAGGACAATAGGAACAGGAGGTCCCAGTGCCTACACAAGCTTATTCTTTTTCACTTGGCCTATTTCCAGGGAATTACTCTAAAGCTGTTTTGTAATGAAGTTAACAAACATATATCATTTACATCTTGGCACAGAACACATTATAAGGAATGCAAACACAAACATAAAACAACTCCTAATCCCAGCACAGTTGTGATATTGAGGCGGAGAAAAAAGGCAAGTGTTGATATATCCATAATGTGACACAGAGTGGGATAAGAGCTGGATGACAAGCACAAATCAGGGCTGAGGGGATGAGATGAAAGGCAGAGTGCTGGGTGGTCAGCAGGAGGGACTCTGGAGCCAGACCACTGCCTGGGTACACACGGAAGCCTGTTCTGCTGCTTACAAAACGCATGATCTTAGAGGGTAAGTCACTTAACATCTCTTTGCCTCATTTCCTCTTAAAAATCAAGATGATAGTACTTATGTCACTTGGTGGTTGTGATTACTAAATGATTTGATAATGCAAACCATTTGGAATAGTGTCTGTTGGAAACTTTTGCCAATCTGATGGCTAGTCCGCCTCAGTAAACTTAAAAGCATCCCAGTTTTATGGAAAACACAAATGTTTCTCCTTCCAAACTTTGCCCATCACCAGACCCTTCCTTACCCACAGTGGGGAGAGGTCAGCTTTCCACCGGCACACTAGGGAGGGCATGGTGGGAGCCCCCTAAGCTGGCCTGAAGAAAGATCTCAAGCTCATTAGTGTCTGAACATAACCATCTAGTCATTATAGATGATAAGGTTTCAGAATAAAAAATAAATAGATGATAGATGGTAGAGAGATGATTGGTAGATGGATAGATTAGAGACATAACTAAGTTAATAAACGATGTGCCTTTTTACGAGTCAAGAAAGCTTTCTCCCTCCCAAATATTTTCCCCAATCTGTATCTAAAATTCCACCATTAGCATTTAATTTTTTCAGTTAAGCCACGCCCTTTGCAGGCATTATTTAGTAAATTCAAATGCTCTCAAGATAGGTAACTCATTGTATCCCTAGCACGTTGACAGGGACAGTCATCAGATTGCCTTCTTCCTAATTAGAGGAACAAGGATGGTGGGAGATGGTGAGCCTTCAGAAAGCTTGGAGATGGCCAGCAGTGGAGAAAGAGGGTGTCCAGTGCCCCAGAAAAATTTCTGCCTTCACAGTTTTGCTGAGATCCCTGCCCTGCTCAAATGTCATCCACTAATGTAATAGTAAGGTCATGAAAAGATTTATCATTCAGTCCTTTCTCCTTGCCTTCTAAGTGGTATTTCAGAAAAGGGGAGAAATGTTTCTATTGGTAAGCAAGTTGTGGCTTAGTTAGCACATGTTTTAATTGCCAGAGGAAATAAATGGTTGAATTATAATCAGCGGTGATGTTACTCTGAAATGCTTGGGTTGCAGGAAGAAAAGTAGGAGTCAAAATATCCAAAGTACAGCATTGTCATGGGCATTTCAAAAGCAGCACAGCCAGCCAAATCAATCAGGGTAAAAACAACACAGACTGAAGGCCACACTCTAGTCACTCTTGGAAGAGAAAATGGTAGTGACATATGTTCACTTAAAAATGGAAAACTGCAATTCATTTCCAAAGTAATCATTTCTAGCGCCTGCCCCAATTCTTTATGCCTCTCTGAACTTTCCTGGTATATTTACAGCACAAAACTTTCTTCCTGTGTATGTATTCATGCTGTGTTTTATTTGCATTGCAGAATATCACTGTAGCCCTCCCAGTAGTTATAAATTAAATTTATTTTGAGATGCGAGGAATGGAACAGAAGTAGTCCCTGCTGTGACTTAATGTTGTAAGAGTTTATTTCTTTGTTTTTCTTAGGAGACTATATTGATGGGGCAGACAGAGGGGGGAAAAAAGATAAATGCTCCCCCTGTTCCGTCCCTGTTTTCATTCTCATTTTTTAAAAAGCAAATGTATCCAAATAATCTCCTTCCAGATGTACTCAGATCAAATGGGGACACAGAGTAATTGAGAAACAAGATTTCCATCTGCTCTATCAATCAAAAAGCAAAAAGTGGGAAGGGGAAAAAAAAAAAAAAAAAGTAAAAAAACCACCAATGTGCCCTTGCCTGTGATCCTTGTGAACGGATGGGTAATTTGAGTGCTCCAGGGGGTTACTGATGATGAGCTGAGCTGAGCTGTGATCCTGGAGTGACTGAAAACTGCACTCAACAATGGAATGTCTCTGTGTTCTCCAAGGCTTTCTCCCAGAAGTCGGACGATGCCCCCTGTGGTGGTTAATTTTTTGTGTCACCTTGGCTAGGTTATGGTTCCCAGTTGTTTGGTCAAACACTAATCTAGGTGTTGCTGTGAAGGTATTTTGCAGATGTGATTAATATCTGAAATCAGATGACCTTAAGTAAAGATCAGCCTCCATAATGGGGGTGGGCCTCATCCAATCAGTTGGAGACCTTAAGAGCAAAACCTGAGGTTTCCCTGTGAAAAAGAATTCTGCCTCAAGTCTGCAGCATAAAAATTCTGCCAAAATTTCTAGCCTACAGATTTCCCAAGTGAGGCAATTCCTTAAAATAAATTTCTCAATATATACATGTATATGTAAATGTATAGGCCATAATACATATGTGTGTGTATACATAGCCTATTGGTTCTTTATGTATTCATATGTATATAGGCATATGTGTGTGTATTTGTATGTATGCATGTATGTATGTATGTATGTGTGTATATATCTCCTATTGGTTCTGTTTCTCTGGAGAACCCTTACTGACACACTTCCCCCACCCATACCCCATCCCCATTGGCTGTTTGTCCCCCATGCCCCATCTCCATTGGCTATTATGTATGTATGCATTCATTCATCTATTCAACAAATATCCATTAGGTCCCTACCTCAGACCCTACACTAACTACCTCCTGCCTTCACTAATTAATTTAAATTTCCCTATGATTCTATGAAGTAGGTGCAGACAAAGCGGCTACTAAATTTTATGCTGTATTTATCTTTTTACATAATTATCCTTTACCTTTCAAGCTAGATTGAAAGCTTTTCAAGAGCAGGAACTTTGTCTTTCATTCCTCACATTCTCTAGATAGGTTTCTAACTAAGAGCCTGCATATAACAACTAGGTGTACACGGAAGCCAGAAAAATGGGCCAAATGTATTTCTTTTTTAAATACAGTGAGGTGCCCAGTAAAGCATAACTTTATCACATATGAATATTTGCTTTTAATCAATAGTGAGTTTTCCAGTTTGCTAAAGCTGCCATTATGCAAAATACCAGAGATGGATTGGCTTTTATAAAGCGATTTATTAGGTTACAAATTTACAGTTCTAAGGCCATAAAAGTGTCCAAACTAAGGCATCAACAGAAGGATACCTTCAGTGAAGAAAGGCCAGTGGTGTCCGGTATACCTCTGTCAGCTGGGAAGGCATGTGGCTAGCATCTGCTGGTCATTTGCTCCTCGCTTGTGTTTCAAAATGGTTTTCTCCAAAATGTCTCTGGCCATCTATCTCTCTTATCTTCTCTCAGCTCTCTACTTGGTTCTTCTGGGGTGTTTCTCTCTAAACATCTGGGAGCCCTTTCTTAGCTTCCCTGGGGCAAACGCCAGGCTTCATCTCTTAGCTTAGAATCTCCAAACATCCTTCTGTCTGCATCTCCCACTGTCTCCAAGTATTTGGGTCTATGTGGACTCTCATCTCCCTTAAGGACTCCAGTGATCTAATTAAGACCCAACCTGAATGGTTGGGGTCACACCTCCATGGAAATAATCTAATCAAAATATCCTACCCACAGTAAGTCTACATCCACAAGACTGGATTAAAAGAACATGGCCTTTCCTGGGGTATATAACAGTTTCAAACTGGCACAGTGAGAACACTGACTTTCCTGAGTCTTAGCCCTACTTCTAGCAGTGGAAACATCAAGTTATCTTGGAGCAGATCGTTATTCTGAGAAGAGGCATTTGTGTGACCTCTCTGAATTATTTAGATTAAGGCAAGCGCCTGTTCATTCTAAAAGAAGAGAATAACTGAATGCATCTGTCTTGGCAAGGCAAGGGCTTTGCTGTTAGTAGAAGCCAATTTGTGCACTTCTTGAATGTTTATCTTTGCATCTGCTGATTTACCCAGGGGTCTTGGAACCTTCGATAGGAAGGAGAGAAGGACCCAGGCCTCTATCTCTTGCAGTACGGTTATTAGGCATGTCCATGGGCCAGTTGGGGCATCAGGCATGGAAGGACAATGAGGTTCCCTGGGGGACATGTACCATTGGCAGCTGCGCTACTAGATTCCCTCCAGATGTACCTCCTCATGCCAAAATGGCTGCGTGCACATGAACCGATGGAAACAAAGGCACCCCAGACAACAATCTTTTCCTCATGAGCTCCCTCTGATGGGAAGGAGAGGTCTCCCACACATAACCTGAGAAACTACTGCCCCAATCTTGTTGCAAAGGCCAGGAGCCCAGTTACTCCCAAGCTCGCTGTGGTGAAATTTGCTAGTGCTGATCTTCATATTTTGGATATTGTGTAGCTGAGACTATTGCAAAAGCAGAGGAGAAAAGGGCCCTATCGTGAACTCACAAGACTTTCTGGATTCTTCCAAAAGCAGTAACAAGTAGACTCTGGACTAAGAATCTATAAAGTTCCTGAACTTTTCACAAAATGAAGGCATCAAGGAGGATGGAGTACACTCCTCCAAAGTAAAGCAAAGGAGGCTCGATGCCACCCTAATTTGAATATTAAAATGCAGGTGACCACATGTTACACCATCCCTAGTGAAGTAATACTTCTCGGTGGCACAGATTTTCAACCCTCAAGAGGCATCCTTCAAGGCCCAACCCACTTCTCACTTTTTCCTTAAGGTGTCCGCTGATGGACCTGACCCCACAGAAGCTGCAAGACTTGCTTCGTGGAGCTGCATCTGCCACTGAGTTGCTATGAGATTCTGGATGAGTCACTGAACCTTTCTGAGCCATGTGTACAACAAGGGCTTTAAAAACTATCCTGGAATTGCTCTTCAGATTAAATAAACTGTAAAGCTCTATTCAAAAGTATAACTTTTAATTCTTGAATGTTTAGGGATACAGTTGGCTTAATACCATCATTCACTCTTGGGGCTGGTTTGTGTTTACAATGGATGGAATTTATCTAGCCCCTTGGGCTGACCTATCTTCGTGGGGGGACCTAAGCCTAGAAAGAATAATAGCACTAACTACCATTTTTAAAAATATCTAGTATAAGCCAAACACGGGGCTAGGTGTAGAAGTGACTTATCTCTAGGCCTAATGGCAACACTACAAATTAGGTATTATCATTCTTATTTAGTGGATGAGAAAATCAAGTTCAGAAAGTTGAAGTAACTTGTTCAAGATCCTGTAGCCAGTAAGTGGCAGAGCCAGAATTCCACTCTGTGTTCTTTACATTTTGCCAAGCTGAGCTTCTTGTGGAAAACCACATTCACTTTGATCCACACTGTTACAGGAAAGGGAACTAGGTCAATTAGTTGGACAATAATAAGAAGTGCATAAGCCATAATAATGACCGTAGGCAGCCAGGAATTGCCCAGAAACCCTTGTTGTATAAATTAATGAATGAATTCCTCCAGGTTGGAGCTAGCAAGGCTTCATGGAGGAGGTGAAAACTAAGAAGCTGGCATTCTTTGCCTCAACACTTTGGACCTTCCCTTAATGAACATATTCCTCACTCTCAGATTCGAAAACCATTCCATCAGGAGTTTTCTGGAGCCATCTGCCTCTGGGAGACCCGGGTTTGCAGGATTAATCCCTCTCCTGCTTGTCTCACAGTGTCTTACGTAGAAATGGCAACAAAGAAATATGTGCTGGTTAACTTTTGGCATCTCCTTCTGCCCTTTTTTACCTGTATTTGCACATGCCCTTCAGAATGCATAGAGACTTCGTATCTTGAATGTGTTTTTGTATTTTTCTCTTCCCTGTATCTGTGCATGTGGCCTTGCCTTGGTCAGACAGAGGCCTCCACGTTGTCTCAAGATGTGGGGCTGTTACATAGAAGAAATGCATATTAATACATTTTACTACTTAAACAGCAGACCTGAGATAAGCAGGGTGTATACCATGTGCCACAATAATAGAATTGGACTGAGAATAGAGAAAGGAGGAGAACACCCTGTTCACACTCCATCCTGCTCTCAGGGAGACCAGGAGAGGGTCACCTGGATGGGCTGGAGGAGGTATGGCCTTAGAAAAGATCAGGGAGGAGAGACTAGATGCTCTGACCTGGGGGACCAGGGTGAAAAGAGGAGCTCAGGAGTGAGGACCTGGATGGTCAGCCCCAGGGAGCAGCAGGAGAACATAACAGAGGGTGAAAGCTGCCCCAGTGCCTGGGGGCACTCACTACATTCAAGGTGCCCATTGTCCAAGCTGAGACACCCCATCAGCTGTTCATCTCCAACCACTGGGCCCAACACTGGCCAAGCCCACCCTTACTTCCTTGTATGGAGCCCGCTTTTGTTCTATGTTATGATAACAGCTACCCCTAGAGCTGACTGTGTAAACATGTATATGTTAAATTTTATATTTATTTATACATTTTATATTTATTTTCTATGTATATATTTAATCTTCACAACAATCCTCTGTGGTAAGTATTATGATATCATCTCCAAAGTATAAATGAGAAAACTGGGCTATAGAGGGATTAAATAAACAGCCCAAGGTTGCACATAGCTGAGCTTCAAACCCAGGTACTGTGCCTCCACATCCAGGCTCTCAACCACTATCTACACTACCTGTCATCCCCCGGGAGACAAATAAGACCCCCTGAAACAGAAAGTGGGGGCCAATGGGGTAATGGTGGGGAAGTGGAAGGAGAAGGTCAGCTCCATACTTCATAGCACTGGACAGTGAGTCACCCCCCCCCCCATTTTAAATGGTACACTCTCCCCTCTGCATGGGATGATCCAGATCAACAATTTATGCCCCCAGCACCCTTATCCTCCTCCAGGTCTGGGGCCCTGCCTTATTAACGTCAAGACATCCATAGCCCAAGGGCAATGCCTTGCATGTACAGAGAGCCGGATAAAAGTTTGCTAAATATATTGAATTACTAGAAGTTATTAATAAAAGCTTTATGGCTGAGCATATTTTTGTCCTAGGGCACACTGAAGGATACAATTCTCAAAAAGGCACATAAAGCTACCACAGCGCTCTCACACTTGGGCCAACACTATTCTTTCATTCTCTAGCCTGGAGGGAGAGAACAACTTACTTTTAATAGTGCTTTATGCTTTTCACGGAGTTTTTAAATACATCATCTCATTTGAATCTGACCAACTCTGAGTTTGAGTCTTACTGCCCCTACTGCACATGTTGAGAAGCTGAGGTTTAATGAGGTCAAATGACCTATTCAAGGTCCTATAGTTGTTTAGTAACAAAGCCAGGACTTAAATGCTGGTTTCTCAATGTCTGATTTGGTGTCATTTCCTCTGTGCCCAGGTGCATCCTTTAGACAGTGAAGGTATGTCTCACTCTCAGATTTCATAAGCTTTCTTCCACACATCCCCTTTCCAAGGCCACACCCTTGTAGAGCCTTACCAGTTATGCTATCCATTACCCTCGCCATGGACCAGCAGCATCAGCATCACCTGGAAGCTTGTTAGAGACGCTGGCCCTTGGGTCCATCCCAGAGGTACTGAATCCGAACTTGCAATTCAACAAGATCCCTGGGTGATTTATATGCACATAAAAGTTCAAGAACCACTGCTGCAGAAGACCTGCCCACAAAGGCAGTCATCAACAGCATAAAGATGTTTGATATTTTTCAGGTGTGTTCTGTGAACAGCAAATGGGTATTTTGTGCCATTGATGACATTCAGATGTTAACTTGGTAAGCATCACCTGGGATTCAGGCTCGGAAGAACGTGAAGGATATTGGCACGTGCCTTGGGACTTGGACTTGTTACAAACTCCAGGAAGCATATGCTGGAGAATGCATAGATAAGTGCTGTTCATGCTCGGGAAACCTCAGGGAGGGAACATGTACCTAAAGAAACAGACACTTGACTTTTCTAAAGCCCATAAATATGGTACTGACAGGCACTGTTGCCTTAGTGCATACTTTCTGTTGCTGTTCTGAGAGTTCAACACAAGAGGGGCTCAATGTTCCAAACACACAGAGCCAGCTCTGGCATGAACCAGAAAAGTGTTTCTTTCCATTTCAGAAGTTTATGCTGCCTGTGTTGATTTCATGGTGGTCCGTCACCTCGTCTGGTCAGGTGGTAGACTGAATGGAATTCAGTCTCCTTTTCCCACCCAACTATGTTTGTCAGCTCTCATGCCAGAGGAAATATAAACCAAACAGTCTTTGAGAATCTGCAGATTGTCTTTACAAGATGGTGTGCAGATATACTCCACAGTGTCTTACAGAATGAGCTTCTAAAATTTGTCTGAAAAAGCTAAGCAAATTGATAGGTTTTCCTTATGAAGAGCACTTGCTAAATCAATATTAATTTGTTGATTAACCTTAATGGTATCTAATAACTAATGGTGGCTAGTATATTTTTGAGTGTTTACCACGTGCCAGGCACTGCTCTAAGCACTTGACATCTCTTGGCCCATTTAATCCTCAAAACAATCTTTTCCGGGAGGTACTATTATTCCCCTTTTGCACATGAGGAAATTAGAGAGATTTTAAGTGACTTGCCTATGTTTGTTATCCAGCTGATGGGTAGTTCAGCAGATAAAACCTAGGTAGACCAGCACCAGAGCCCAGACACCCTGACTCTGCAACCACAAGCCAGAGTTGGGAGGGGCTTCTGAGATGAAAATACCAGCAAGGGCTTGTACGAAAGCACAACCTCCATTTTCCTGCTTGGAGCAGAAATAAGTCCCCAGGCAGGACCCACAGGAATCAGCTGGAATATCAAGAAGCTTAGCCTCCCAGTTGTAGAAGTAAATCCTGTTTAGTTTCTAAGAAATGGAGTTATTAGTGAGTCCTCTCGATTAAGGAGAGCTTTAGTGTGTTAACCTAAGCTAAGGAGCTCTAAATAGTTTCATAGTCCGGATGCCTGGGTGTATCAGCAGAATTAAAGCTTCAAAGACTACAACTGTAAGACTTGTTTTGACTCATGGACTCTAAAATAAGCAGAATTCTGGCAGCAGATGGGAGGAGAGTACCAAGTAAAGAGTGATCTTGCTGAGTTTAGGTGTTTAATTCCTTGAATATATTTCTCTGCAAGCTTGTTATGGCATTTATTAAGAACTATTTCTAAAATTACTGTACTCATATACAGTTGGGGTTGGTTGAAAAGGTGGGCTGACCCTCTATAATCTTTCAAATACCCACTTTCAAAGGGGACCGATTCTGTTGAACCACAAACTAGAAGGAGCTAAAATACCATGTGGTGATAGAGTTCTCACTGTAAACATATTGCCTGAAACTTTAGAAAGATGTACTGAATAAGTGTAGCCAACACACAAAATCTATACAGGGTTTCTTAACCTCATCACTTGATATTTTGGACTGTGTGCCAGTTTGGATGTATTACGTCCCCTAAAATGCCATTATCTTTGATGCAATCTTGTGGGGGCAGACATAGCAGTGTTGATTAGGTTGGAATCTTTGGATTGGGCTGTTTCCATGGAGATGTGACTCACCCATCTGTGGGTAATACCTATGATTGGATTATTTCCATGGAGGTGTGGCCCCACCCATTCAGCATGGGTCTTCATTTGTTCACTGGAGCCTTATAAAAGCTCATAAACATAAGGACCTCAGCATAGCTGCAGCCAAGAGAGACATTTTGAAGACGGCATTGAAAGTAGACTTTTGCTACTCCAGAGTTTGCCTAGGAGAAACTAAGAGAATACCCCCAGACACCAGAGAAAAACTTCCTAGGAGAAAGCCATTTTGAAACACAACCTGGGAGCAAAGGAAGAAGAATGCAGCCACGTGCTTTCCCAGACAACAGAGGTGTTCCAGATGCCATTGGGCATTCTTCTGTGAAGGTACCCTATTGCTGACACCTTAGCTTGGACACTTTTATGGCCTTAAGACTGTAATTCTGTATTCAAATAAACCCCCTTTATAAAAGCCAATACATTTCTGGTATTTTGCATGATGGCAGCATTAACAAATGCCATATAATTAGCAAAGACTGTATAAGCCTTTGTCATGGAGGATTGTCTTGTACATTGTAGGAAGTTCAGCAGCATCCTGGTCTCTACCCACCAGATGCCAGTAGGCTCCTTGCTCCTGTTGTGACAAAAATGTACCTCAGGTGACAAAAATCACCTCCCTCTCCCATGACTGAGAACCATTGGTCTATATCCAGTAACAGAAATATGTGACTAGGCTTGGAAAGTATTGTGTTCATAAGGTCTATTAAATGGCTAAAGGAAGGATAATATTCCCTTTCCACATCAGTCTTGCTCTAGATTTGGCCACCTGCCCAAAACCTTTAGGATCTTCCTTGTCCCATTTCTCTCTTCCTTCCTTAGCTTCTTCAACACTATCTTTTCCTTTGTTTCATTCCTAATCCTTCCAGTTCTCCTTTCCTGGCTCTTTTCCCTTCACCTGACCCTAAAATGTTGATGTGCCACCTTGTCTTTTCTTAGCCTGCTACCCCTCTAATTTTACAGGCTCTCCTTGGTTAAATTTCCCATGGCTTCATCTCTCACCTACATGTTGACGACTGACTACTAAATCCATATGTTTAGCCCTAACCCTGTCATAGGCTTCAATTAAAAAGTACTAAAATAATAATCCTAACTAGGTATGCATCCATATTCCACAGATATCTCAAACTCAAATGATCTAAAGCTATACAAAATATTCATGAAAATTCCAGGCAGCTGAGTCTCATAGACATAAAATAACCATCCATCTGATTACCCAAGGAGGCAGGGTCAAACTGCTAAGAAGTGTCGCTTCTGCTAATTGCTACGATCAACCAATCAACAATCTCTATTCTGCCTCGTCCTGGCTTTCCCTGTGATTGTAGAGCTAGTTCTCTTGACTCCAGGCTTCCCCCACTGTTGCCTGAGACAATTCCAAATCCCAGGTAGAATCCAATCCCCAATTCCCCTGTGCTCCTATAACAATGACAGACTCCACAATCTACCCAGTTACCCAAACCAGAAATCTGAGCCTCACCACTGACTCCTTCCTTAACCCTCCCACTCAACAGTCATAATTATTCTGCCTGCAATCACTCTACTCCTCTCTTGCTACTGCTGCAATCTTAGTTTAAGCAACTATTACATTTTGTCTGCATTATTCAATAGGTCTCCCTGCCTCCAACACTGATGTCATCCAATTAATTTTACACCTGGCCACCAGAGTCATCTTTAAGAATGAAAATCTGGTCATGCCATTCCCATGTAAGCACTTCACTGGCTCACTTTCTCTTCTGACCTTTTTTATAATCTGACTCTTCTACTTGGAAGTTGCTTCAAAACATCTCCCCTCCCTCATTCTCTCGGCTCCAGACAAACTCCTGCTGGTTCTATTGGATGACCTCTGTGACCTTCCCCTCCTTTGTGCTCACACAGCCCCCAAAGTTACCCCATCAGGGCCCTCAAACTAAGCAGTAGTTGCCCATTTTCCACGTCTGCTAACCCTAATAAACTGGGAAGTCCTTACCTGCAGGAACTTCTGTCATCTTCATCCCCGTGATTCTGGGGGAGCATGCTGCCCAGCTCATTTATGAAGACATTCCTCGGAACACAGTGCTCTGCCTAAGAGGAATTCTCCTGAATTATCTTTTCTCAACCTCATTCCACCCAAAATGAATGTTTTTTCTTGTTCCCCAATCTCACTTTCCTGACCCCCTTTTATAGTCTTCCCTCCTCATGAGGCTCCCCAAATTGGCCTGATTCTGCCTTGATTAATGTCAGCCTTTCCAATTTCCTGTTCCTTCTACACGTCTCCTGTGGCTGCTGGATTCTGTAGCTTTCCATCATTGTATAGTTCCCTCTCAGACAGTTGCTGGGATAACCTACTGAACCTTAATAAAGTCTCCCTTTAACTGAGACCAAATATGATAAAGCAGTGGCCAGTTGGGATTATTTATGTGTCTTTTGAGGGTTAATCCTTAAATCCACCACTCTGAGCCACTGGAGTGCAGATTCATGAAAAATTTCTCCACCTCCCCATCACCACTAACACCAGAATCAGAACATGGAGTAGGGAGTATGACTGCAGGGAGAGCAAAGAAGAAAACAAATAAAATAGTGCGGCTATACCCTTGCAGGTAGTCCGGACTAGAGCATTCCCTGAGTTTTACAAAGCTGATAAGAAAATCTCTTCCAGCTATGGATTAAAATATCCATGCACCTTCTTTGAAGTCAGCTACGAAAACATTTGCCTTAGATGTTTTTTTAATGTGAAGTGATAAATACACATTTTTTCCCCCATGGAGAATATTTACGAAAACTTTTCTGGTAAATGTCATTTCACAAAATATAGGGTCTCTGGAGACAGCTCAGGAAAGCAGTCCCTTGAATGTGCTGTCATATGTGACCCAATACTCCGAATTACCATATTTTTATATTGTACCTCACTCCTTTTAATGATACATATATTCTACTAATGGTGTGAAAGAGATGGAAACTGGCAGTTTTAATGGTGTGTGATGTATGTGCTCCCTAATCATGAAATGTGGGGTTTTGCCTAAGACAAGGAGAAACTTACAGCCAGCTTTCATCAGGGCCCCGGTTTCAGTGTGACACTCAGCAGAGGTGACTTTGGTGGTGACGGGGAATGTGAAGTGCATTTCCTTTGTACGCATTAGCGATGACCACACAGTCAGACTTTGACAGTTTGGGAACTTCTGAACCTTTTATGAGCCACTTTCTTTCTCCAGATGGCCTCACCCCCCTCCCACTTCTGTCTCTCTTTCCTTTCTCTCCTTTTTTTTCCTCTTTTCCTGGATGAGGCCTCATCCTCTCCACACTTACTGGAACTGATTGTCAATTCAAATAACTCCACCTCTGGGTCACCCTGCTGGCGGAGAGATGTAACCATTATGGGTTTGCATTTTGGAGACTGGGATATTTAAAATGAACGTAAGGCAGGGCTTATACAGCAGGACACCTGAGCATACCTCCTATCTGGGAGATACGTGGGGGATCATCACACAGCGCATGCCTTCACCATGAACCCAGGTCTGCTTTCCAGATGTCCCCCACTCCACAGAACCAACCAGTGAGGGACAATGTGGATTTAGAGTGATGGGCGTTGTTACCCCAGCTTTTCCTTTCCATTTCCTTCTCCCCCTCACCACACCCCTTTACTATCCCACCCCATTCTTGCATGATTATTCTCCCCGTATTTGCACAGATCAGCAGAGGATGTGATATACTTCAATCTAATAGTCCTCTCTCCCAGGCATTTTAAGCCTCATCTCTGACTGTAGAGTAAAATATGTAGGGTCTTCTTAAAAGAACTTCAGATGTGATCCAGAGATAGAGGGGGAATATCTGGCATGTTGGGAAGTGGGCTGTGCCCACACTGACCTATCAGTGCATTCTCACTGTTTAGACGACCACTGGGAAAGGGCCCAGGCTTCCACACTTGGACGAGAATTTCAAGCTGGGGAATATATCTATTGTAGCTGCCGTTACGGACTGAATTGTGTCCCCCCAAAAGGCAGGTTTGAATCCTAACTTCCAGTCCTGTAAATGTGACACTGCTTAGAAACAGAATCTTTGAATATGTTATTCCTTGAGATGAGGTCAAACAGGATTAGGGTGGGCCCTCATCCAATTTTACCGGTGTCCTTAGATGCAGAGGCAATTTGAACATAGTAAGAAAGACACGGAGAAAGACCGCCATGTGACAGAGGCAGAGGTTGAGGGATGCCCCCACAAGTCAAGGATTACTTTGGATTGCCAGCCTCCAGAAGCCAGGGGAGAGCCATGGGACAAATTCTCCCCTTCCAGGGGAAGCATGGCCCTGCCAACACCTTGATTTCAGACTTGTAGCTTCCAGAACTGTCAGGCAATAAATTCTTCATGTTTAGGCAACTAGTCTTTGTTACAGCAGCACTGGGAAACTAAGACAGTTGCTTTCCATGAGGTGCTGGGTTGTTGGCCCCTGAGAGACATGACCTGTGCTGGTTCCCTGAGCCCTGCTGAGCACTGCGGAAGGTACCTATTGCTGCTCTCTTCACTTCCAGCACCTTCAACCCCTCACCTCGTCTTGTTTTTTTTTTAAATACAGTTTAATTGTGATATATTCACACACCCTACAGTCATCCACAGTGTACAGTTAATTATTCACAGCACCATCATACAGCTCTGTGTTCATCACCAGAATCAGGTTTTGAATCTTTTCCTTACTCCAAAATAAAAATAAAAGGGAAAAAGAACGCCTAATTTTTTCCATCCCCTCCATCCCACCCTATTCTTCATCTAATTTTTATCCCCATTTTCCACTCATCTGTCCATAAACTGCATAAAGGGAGTGCAAGCCACAAAGTTTTCACAGTCACACAGTCACACTATGCAATTGACATAGATATACAATCATCTTCAAGAATCAAGATCACTGGGTTGCAGTGTGACAGCTGCAGGTATTTCCCTCTAACAATTCCAACCCACTAAGGACTAAAAGGTGATATCTATATGGCGCAAAAGAACACCCTCCAGAGTGACCTCTCGACTCCATTTGAAATCTCTCAGCCACTGGAACCCTACTTAGCTTCATCTCTCTTCCCCTTTTTGGTCAAGAAGATCCTCTCAATCCCAAAGTGCTGGGTCCAGGCTCATCTCCAGGAGTCATTTCCCACATTGCCAGGGGGATTCACACCCCTGGGAGTCACGTCCCATGTAGTGGGGGAGGGCAGTCAGTTCACCTGCCAAGTGGGCTTAGAAAGAGAGGGGGCACATCTGAGCAACAAACGGGCTCTCTAGGAGGGACTCCTAGGCACAATTATAAGTGGGCTTAGCCTCTCCCTTGCAGCAACTAGCCTCACGGGGGAAGGTGCCCAGATCGAGGACTTGGCCCACTAAATTGGCAGTCTTCAATGTTCGCATGAAAATCAGCAGTAGCCCAGGTGGGGAAGTCCAACACTTCTGTATTTCTCCCCAGCTCCTCGGGGGGTAGGGGGTGGGGTGGGGGAGACTGCAAATACACCTATACTCTCTGCCCATATCACTCTGGGATGTGTCGGGATTTCACCCCAGCGTGTAAAAACTCACCAAATCCCACTTTCCATTCACTGCTCCCTGCACCTGTGATAAATAAGATTATCTAGTGAGCTACAGAAAATATAGATCCTGCACCAGATATACATCTCCCTCCTTGGTCTCACACATCAGTTGTAGTTTTAAAACCCAGTCAGTATCATCCTTTACCTTTGCCTTAGTCCTAACCAGATCCTCTTTGTTCATATCTCTAATTGAAGTCTGAACTCTTTTTCAGCTCTTTTGACAGTTGTTGTATGGGTTAATACTGACATTCATAGCTGCCAAATTCTAGCTCAGAGTCTCACCTGTCACACAGATACCCAAAGTTCCAGAGACTGACCAGATTATACACAAGGAGCTCCACCATCTCAGGATATAGAGATAACCATCACAACTCAGGAATAGATGTGACTGCTGGAAGAACTTACAATCTAGAGACCATTACAATAAGCATTTCCCTGATAAACTGTGTTCTAAGATTTAGTTCTCAGAGTTTACACAGTATAGTTAGTCCATATTAGTGAGGTATTATAATGTTTGTCCTTTTGTTTCTGGCATGCTTCACTCAAAATGCTGTACTCAAGATACATTCACCTAGTTGCGTGTCTCACGGTTCATTCCTTCTTGTAGCCACTCAATTTTCTATTGTATGCATACACCACAGTTCACCATGCTGTTCATCAGTCAATGTACTCTTAGGACACCTCCGTCCATTGCAAATAGTGAATACTGCCACCATATATGCTGGTGCGTAAATGTCCAATTTTGTCACTGCCCTCCAATCTTCCAAGTATACACCCCGTACTGAGGTTGTAGGACCTTGAAACCCCCACATACCTAGCTTCTTGTGGGACCACCATACTGTCCTCCAGATAGGCTACACCATTCTACTTCCCCACCAATGGTGAATACATACATATCTCTCTCCACATTCTCTCCAACACTTGTGTCCCTCTGTTTAATTTTTTCCCATGCAATTTTATAGGGATATATTCAAATACCATACAATCATCCACAGTGTAAATCAATTGTTTACAATATCATCATATGGTTGCGCATTCATCACAATTAGCACTTACACATGTTCATTACTCAAAAAAAAAAAAAGAGAAAAGAAAAAGAATTGAAACAAAGAATAATAAAAAGGACAAAAGTAAAAGTAAAAATAAAATAAAATACAGCAAGAAGATCAGTCAACAACACCACTACTAAGAATCCTGTACAAGAATCCCCTACACCCCTCCCTCCCAGACATTCAGCGTTGATATATTGTCCCTGTCACATTTAATGGGAGCGGACTACAATGTTACCATTAACCCTAGACTCCAGTGGCATTGGTTATATTCTTTCCTCCAATACCCTTCCCTTTTCAACATCCCATAAGGTTACCATTCATCTGTTCTCCCCATGTAAAAACATTTTTACATTTGTGTATTTAGTCACCATCACTGAGCACTGTAGGTTTCATGGAGCTACACAGTTCCCAGTCTCCATCGTCCATCCTTCCCTCCTTTTTTATGACTGAAATCTGCAAGCTTTCCTTCCCCATCCCCTTAAATCACTGACTATGGGTTGGCTTCTAAACTTCAGATCTACAAAAATAGACAGAACTCAAAGGGATTACTCAAGAGAAATCTGACTGCTTGAGTATCAATCAAAGTGATGCCAAAGAGCCAGGGAATTCTCAGAGAGGTCGAGATCTCAACCAGGGGTAGCGCCGTGAGGGCTCTTGACTCAGTTGCAGGATAGAATTCAAGGACTAGTCAGTGTGTACATTCAAAACGTTTAATAAAAAATCCGGAGAGCCTTGGGAGTTCTAGGAAAAGTCGAGACCTCGATCAGGGGCTGACACTGTGAAGGTTGTGACTCAGCCACGGGAAAGAATTCAAGGACTAGTCAGCGAGTGCAGCCAAAAAGTTTAATGCGCAGCAAAAGTACACACTCGAAGGGGGTGAGTGCAGGCATTCTCCAAAGGAGGAGAAGCCCTCTGAGGTTGGGATTCCTGCATTATAAGGACTTGGAGAGGCCCTTCCCCCTCTGGTTATGCTAATAAGGAATTGATGAGCTGTCCTTTTCATTGGTTCTTTTAGAGCACCCACCTGAGTGAGAGCTAGGTATGCATGTGCCAAATGGAACTTCTTGTTATGGCTCATAGGGTCACTTCCCCCCACCTCCTTCCTTACTTAACTGCCTCAAAAGGATTTTTTGTTCATTAGCCTGTGTTGGGATTGAATCATGTCCCTTATGTTGGGTCCCCAACCCTGGTCCTGTCTGTGGGAACCCATTTGTAGATAGGACCTTTGAAGATGTTATCAATTAAGGTGCACCCAAACTGAATGAGGGTGGCCTTCATCCAAAAGGGCTGAAATACTTATAAGCAAAGGAAATCTGACACAGAAAGAGACAAGCCACAGGGAGCAGCTGGAAGTTAACAGAACTTGAAAGAGAAAGAAGATGCCGCCATTTGTGTTGCCATGTTGTGGAAAAGCCAAGGAACCCCAAAGATTGCCGGCTAGCCAGAAGATAGTGCCCCTGGAGGAAGCAAGTCTTCTAGCTTCTGAAAGCATGAGCCAATAAATTCCTGTTGTTAAGCCAACCAACTGTATCCCATTTGTTTTAGCAGCTAGGATGCTAAAACAGCTTGACCCAATATTGGCATGTTTAAGGCAGTGGCCCTTAAGAAGAGAAGAAACCAAGGTTTTTAAATTCTGTATGACATATGAAGAGAACTACAAATAATTAAAAGGTATTTTTTAAAGCATGAATAAATGAAGAGATATACAATGCTTCTGAACTTGAAAACTAAAAATTGCACAAACAGCGAACCTGTCAAGATGAAGTTAAAACTTTAATGCAATTTCATATTCTCTAAATATTTTTCTTGAAACTTATTTCATATTAATTCCAAAGCTCATCCAAGAAAAAAAAATAGATAAGCATATTCAAGAAAACAACAAAAAGACTAATAATTTAAATGGAATAGTCCAGAATTAAATCATACTATCAAATAAGAATTTAATGTATTATGAAAAGACATTATAAATCAATGAAGGCAATGGTAGAAATAATCAGTAGTGTTGGTTTTGCTGATTAGCACTAGGGGAAAAATAACTTCAGACCCAAGTTATGCAATAAAATGAAATTTAGATGAATTTAAAAATTAAATATAAAATCCCAACCATGAAAATTTAAATGCAGACACTCATAAAATTGATAACTTAACACGTCTAGAAAGTTTGGAGGAGGGAAGACTTCTAAGTATAAATATAATAGAAGAAATTGAAGAGAACAATTAAGAGATTTAATAGAAAAAATTAAAAACACCTACACTTCAAGGAAAATTATTAACCAAAATTAAAGAAAAGGAAAAGGCTGGAAAGATAAAACATAGAAGTGATTAATGTCTTTAGCATATAGACATTAATGCAATAAGCACTTGGAACAGACACATTAAGAATGCCGTATATAAACCAGGGATAATATAAAATAATAAAATTCACAGACATGAAACTCAACTTTGCTAGTTTTTAAAATAATGCAGATTAAACAAACATGAAGGTATACATTTTACCTATTAAATTAACAAAATAAAAGTCTAATGGTAATCTATATTGCTGGTAATGGTATATCAAAAATGTCACCTACATTGCAATATGGAAAGCAATATGTTTCAGGGACCGCAAAAAAAGATTATATTCTTTTAATTGATAGTCCTACTTTCATACAAAACATGGAGAAAGCTATACGAATGAAGATGTTTATCACAATATTATTTCAATAATAAAAAATAGAAACAGCCAAGTGTTTCTACTGTCAGAGAAGACAATTCCACTTCTGCCTGACTTTCTAGAACACTTGTGCTGGACTCCTGAACCACTGCATGAGAAGTCCTAGCATCCGAGGCTGCCATACTGGAAGGAAGCCCAAACCTACCCATGTGGAGAGTCCACATGGAGAGGCCCTGCAACTACATGAAGACAGGGGGATGCCCGGCCAGCCCCCCACCACTGCTCCAGCCCCCCGTCTCAGATCCAGCCACCATGTGACAGCACATGCATGAGCCAAAACCACCCAGCCAAGCCATTCCCAAATCCCTAACACACAGAAACAATGAGAGATAACAAAATGATTGTTGTTGCAACTCACTAAGTTCTGAGTAGCTGGTCACACAGCATCTCCTGGTTGAACAGAAACCTCTACTGTAGAGAACTTAAGGCGGTCATTAAAAAGCTTTACTATAAACACTGTGTAGAAACATAGAAAGTTCTTTTTACATAATGATGAGTGAAAAAACAAGACACAAAATTTTATATACATTACAATGGTAACTATTCAAAATCTACATTAAAAAGGACTAGACTGGAGTAACCCACAGTGGTAAGAGTTGTGTTAAGGTGGTAACATGACAGAAGGTATCATTTTGCCAATGTCTAAACTTACTAAAGTTTACTTATAATGACTGTGCAATTAATGAGAATGATTTGTTCCTCAAAAGAGAGAAACTAAGAGTAAGGAGTTACATTTTAAGTTACTGGTTTAGTAAAATGAAAACAATTTAATAGAACCACAGAAATACTATAACAAAATTCATTCCTTTTCCAAGGGTGATTATGGATTGGGACAGAGCCCCTGAGGTTTCGTGTTAAAATGTAAAAGTTGCATCTTCCATGTTTCCAACATTTGAAGGGAGTCCATCAATATCACTGTTTTTGTTTCCTAGGATGCTCCAGCAAATAACATGAAATGCTTGGCTTACACAATGGGAATTTATTCACTCATGGTTTTGAGGCCAGGAAAATGTCCAAATCAAGGCATCATAAAAGCGATGCTGTCTCCTCCGAGACTGTGGCATTCTAGGGCTGGCTGCCAGTGATCCTTGGCTCCTCTGTCACATGGCAGCATCTCCTGGTCTCTGTTCTCTTTTGGGTTCCATTTCAGCATCTTGTTTCCTGTGGCTTTTTTTTTTTTCCTTCTCTCTCTCTCTCTGAATAGCATTTTCTTATAAAGATGAATTTAAAACTTTAATGCAATTTCATATTCTCTAAATATTTTTCTTGAAACTTATTTCATATTAATTCCAAAGTTCATTCCAGAAAAAAAATAGATAAGCATATTAAAGGAAAACAACAAAAGGACTATTAATTTAAATGGAATAGTCCAGAATTAAATCATACTATCAAATAAGAATTTAATATATTATGAAAAGACATTATAAATCAATGAAGGCAATGGTAGAAATAATCAGTAGTATTGGTTTTGCTGATTAGTGTTAGGGGAAGAATAATTTCACACCTAAGTTATACAATAAATTAAAATTTAGATGAATTAAAAGATTAAATATAAAATCCCAACCATGAAAATTTAAATGCAGATACTCATAAAATTGATAATTTAACACATCTAGAAGGTTTGGAGGATTAAGACCTATCTGGATTGAGGTAGGACACACCTTAACTAAAGTAACCACATCAAAAGGTCCTACTTATAATAGGTTCATACCCACAGGAATGGATTAAATTTAAGAACATGTTTCTCTGGGGTACAAACAGCTTCAAACCACTACAATCCCCCATGGCCAAATATGTACTGTAGAATTCTTCTTTTTATATTATTGCTTTTATTTTTTAAGACAAAAATTACACACGTGTTTTATATAACATGCAAACAACATAGAAATGTCTGAGATGTTCAAATGAAAATTTGGCTTTAAGTTTGTCTCTCTTGGAACTAGCTTGGTGACTTCCTTGAAGATCTATCTGGTCACAGAATCTCACCTTGAGTCCAGGATTTCTGGGTGACACTTGGTCCTCTCCATCAGGAACACACGTGGCTCCTCATAGATCAGGAACTCAGCAACTAAAGGACATGTCTTAGTTTAACATGCTGCTATGACAAATATCACACAACAATGGGAATTTATTGGCTCATCTAAAATTGAGGTATCAGCAAGGCAATGCTTTCTCCCCAAAGTCTGTAGCATTCTGGTGCTGGCTTGTCAGCAAACTTTAGGGTTCCTTGGCTTGCATCTCTGCCTCCTGTCACATGGTGATGTCTTCTCTTTTCTTTTCCGAGTTGCCACTGACTTCCAGCTTCCTTCCCATGGCTTTTTCTTCTATGAATTTCTTCTTGGGCCACACCCTAACTAACAGTAACATCTTCAAGTGATCCTGTTTTCAATGGATTCATACACACAGAAATGTGGATTAAGATCAAGAACGTCTAAATTTGGGGTATATAATTCAATCTACCATAGGATACACATACACTGTATGATGTAATGATGCTGTAAGACTCAATAGTGGCAAATGAAACACCTGTTTAAAAAAAAGAAGACTAGTAATTTATTTGAATGTCAACTTTGTCCAGTATCTACATTACTTCTTACACAGTTGGTGAGCCTCCGAGACCTCCAAAGAATTAAGATTATACCTATCTTCCTGTTAAGTCCTGGGGATGACTGTAAAATACAATATTATATAACATTTTAAAAAAAGAAGATGATGACTAGGGAAACACACAGCAGTTGCTGGTCCATGGTAGTTTATCAAATCCCAAGGGCAAGGATGGCCGAGGCCCCTTCTCAAGCTGTGGAGTAAGTTGCTTGGTGGCCCATCTGACAGCACCTGGTTCTGTTTTCCAGAGGTCACTGGAACATCTGGTCTGTTATCCTCTGTAGCCACAGGTGAGGTGGACTTTGGGGGGTGTGCTCTTCTTAGGGGCTGCCAGCATGCATAGCCCACTCCCTGCAGATGTAAGGTTTGGGATCAGGGGCATCGCTTCAGGGGTGGGACAATTACAGGCTTTTGCTGGAGAAGATAATAGTTACTTACAGCATCAAATTCTCTCAAAACTTTGCCAAGCTTCTTGTCTGTTTGCCTCCAGTCACTCTGTGTGCAGGATGTTATCTAAACCTAATCTTTCTGCTTAAGACACCAGTCTAGAGGTCAGCAAACTTTTCCTACAAAGAGAAAGATAGTTAATATTTTAGACCTTGCAGACCAAAAGGCAAAATTGAGGATATTACTTGGGTACTTCTAGAATAAGAGAGAAAACAAATTTCCTTTTTTTTTTTTTTTTTTCCATCCATGCTTAACTCAAGGCCATAAAAATCAGGGTGCAGGCCAGGTTTGTGGGAAGGGGGCTGGGGGTTGAGGGCGGGAGTAGGGGCAGTTTGCCAGCACCTGATCTAGTCTATTACTCACTGGCTTCAGGGCTCCATGCCCTTCTTTTTCATCTTAATAGTGACAACCTTGAGGCCATGTGAGATAGTAGGCTTCAGAAGGAAGGCAATACCCAATCTCATCTTTGTTGTCACTGGTCTTTTTACTTTGCTTATGGTGTTTGCTGTAAGGGAACTATTGGAAAAGGGTGCTTGAGAAAAGCCTGGAGACATAAGCTTATCTCCTGGTAGAGCTGCCCCTTCAGAGCCACTACTAACTGCTTCAGTTTGTAGTACAGATGCAATTGACGTCTTCTTCCTAGCCCTGCTAGTTTTCCAATTACTGAACTCTCAATCAACTTAGATTGTAGGCAGAGGCCTCCTTTAGCAAGGCTGTACTCATCTCCACCAAGGCTAGCAGGCTGTTAACTGTGGCCCAAGTCACCACTTTCCAGAGTGGCAAGAAACAACCAACAGACCACATTCTAAGATTTTCCTGCCATTTCCCCTAATGCTGCTGTGATTGGTTGAATTCTGTACCCCATAAAACACATGTTCTAAATCTAATCAACATTCCAGTGGGTATGAACCCATTCTGAATAGGACCTCTTGAAGATGTTTTTAGTTAAGATGTGGCCCAATTAAATGAGGGTAAGTATTAATCCATATTACTGGAGGCCTTATAAAGACAAGAAACTGGAAACCAGGATTCAGGGAAACATGAGTGGAGCCAGAAGCTGTAAGTCAGCAGAAAGCCAGAAGAGCAGACGAAAGGAAAGGATATCGCCATGTGCCTCCTATGGAGGAACGAAAGATAGAGAGCAAAAATCACTATATACCACTCTGAGGAATATTCCAGGAAATCAGTCTGAGTCAGAAGCAGCAGAAAAAGTTTTCTGAGAAAACGGTCAGAACACATTAGGCCAAACATAATAATAGTTCAAAGAAAATCCTAAGTTATTTAGTTGAAAGACAGAATTCCAGTACTTTTATTGCATTAGCCCATCAGAACAAAACAACAGACCCAAGAAAAGACTTCAGACAATATTGTAAAATCCCAAGAAAACCTGGCTTGCAAATTCAGCCAACCCTCTGTTTCCCAGCAGTTGGCAGGTCAATCTTTGAACCCAAACTAATTTTTCTTCTCCTTAAGAGTCCTGCTGCCTGCCTTCTAAATGTTCACCAACTCCTTCAAGCCTGGGAGGGAACAGAAAGGAAAAAAATCAAAATAGTTCATCCAGGAATTATGTTTTGGGATTATCAAGCCACCCCCCCACCCCCACCCCTGCCACCTCCCTTTTCTTAGCTGGTTAAATGATTTTTCTCTAGATCAAAATTTCTACTTAAATTTGTGGACTGTTTCTTATGGTATCAGTCAGGATGTGCTCGGTTATGCTGCATTAACTAACACCCCCAAATCTCAGAAGCTTTAAAAAAAATTATGGCTTAAATTGAATTGTATAATTTTAATGGGTGAATTGTGTGGCATGTGAATTATATCTCAATAAAGCTGTTAAAAAAAAATAGAAGGGTTCATTTCTGCCATGCAAACTTATCCTGAGGGCCCTTGGCACCTCTAGGCAGCTGTCTTCAATGTTGCCTACATATCACTATCTACTTGCACACTGGGAGTGATTTGGAGGAAAAGCACTGGAAGATAGTGAGGGAGGTTCATCACTGGGATGGGTGAGTAATTTGCTGAGGTTGCAATTAGGACCTCCAGTTTCTGATGTTTTCCTTTGGAGTCATTAGTCTGTCTGGAGTCGGTAAGGGCTGGGAGAGGAGAGAGGGGAGATTAGGAACAACACAGTCAGGGGCCTGGCAGTTGCTTGGGTAGTGGGGTGAGAGGGAGAGCGGAGCAGGTGAGGCTGATATTTAGAAGTTTGGGACTGAAGTTGTCTTTTTTCCCTTTCCCCCTTTTAGCCTACAGTCCCAGTTGTTTTTCTCTGCAGTCCCACAGCTGCAAGATTGGTTTCAAAGCAGTTAGGGTGGGGAAGGGTGTGGGCAGGGGTGCATGAGGAGCTGAGCTGGCAGCTTGGTTAGGAGAAGGACAAACAGTCTTGGTCAGAGGGGAAGAGACAACATGGAGGACCACACCGGCTCTTAAATACTTCCACCCAGACCTGGCCTACTTCTCTTCCACTCACATTCCACTGACCAAAAACTAATCACATGGAATGTCCAACTCTAGAGGTGGGGCAGTGTCATCTTATTGAGAATCTGAAGGGAGGAAAACAGGAAATATTGGTGTGCAGCATTACTGACTTCCAATCTTGCTCTGTTCCTAAATGCAAGAAGCCTCGTTACTGTTCGATTTTTGCTTGGGTTTTTCAAACCCCAGTGAATGGTAGGGATTTCCATCCAGAGAGTGCTTGGAAGGTGAGGGGTCTGAATGAATTAAATTGTGAAACTCGAGCCTGGCCACCCTTGCGCTGTCTATTTGCTGACATAAAGTATATTTTGAAAGCTACCTTCGTGTGCCAAGGCAACCCTAGGGGCCTCAGGGTGCACATTCAATAGGGCTCCATTTCACTGAGCCATTCTCATGTCTTTCATCACTCTCCCTCGTAATTAATGCCAAACATCTGAAAAACTACAGAGAATCTGCTGTGACATTGGAACCCAGTTTCAGAATATCTAAACTGACAAGGCCATTAGAAAACATTTCCAATTCAACCGCTGCATATTACAGATGAGGAAGCTGAGGCCCAGAAATGGAAGGAACTCGCCCCAAATCACAAAGCTAATAAATGATATAGTGCTAAGCCCCGAAAGCTGTGATAATTTGTCACACCACAACAGAAAACTAATGCAAAGTCATACTCTCCACAGAATTATATTGTAACTAGGTGCAATTTAAAACCTAGAAGTACTAAAAAAATGCTCAAAGCAGTAAAAAGATCTTGGTGTCCCACACTCACTTCCATATGTAATTCAACATAAAATATTATTTTTTGAAATTACACATAAGCTTACATGTATGGTATAACTGAATTAAGTTCCTTATAGATTTTTTTATTACAAAAGTCTGGAATTTCTATCAAAATAAAACTTTTCCCCTTTTCTTTTTATTAGATAATCACCATTGATGTATAAGATAATCTAAGAAGGCTTAAATGAAAGACTAAATCTCTAATTATGGAATTTCTGAAATCAGGATAGGAGTTGGGGCACAGGGATGGCAGAGGAAGAGACCCTTCCATCGGGGCAGGAAATCAATTCAGTCAACTGAATTCAATTTAGGTGACCCTTGGAGTTAGCAGCCCCACTACCCTGGGCGATTGCAGCAGGGGGGTGGCAAATGGTCTCTCCCACTCCCCCCTGAGCTCTCTCACCCCTCCTGCATTGCTTTAATGGATGCTTCTCCTGACATCCCTCTGACCACATCAGAAAACTAAACAATGCACATTGGGTTATCAAATGCTATTCGGGACACGGTAAACCCACCTTCAGGTTGCCTCTGAGTTCCCCAAGGCAGAGAGTAGCTGCGATTCTGGGCATATATTTAATGTCTCTAAACTTCAGTTTCCCCATCTATAAAACGGAGATAGTAACAGCAGCCTCTACTCTTCTGCTTCGGCTTCTAGGTATATACACAAAGAAATGAGAGCACAGATCCACACAAAAACCTGCACAAAAATGTTCACAGCAGCATAATTCACAATAGCCAAAAGGTGGAAACAACCCAAATGTTCATCAACTGGAGAATGGATAAACAAAATAGAGTATATCCATATAATGGAATATCATTCAGCCATAAAAAGGAACGAAGTATTGATAATGTGCTCCAACATGGATGAACCTTGAAGACATTATACTAAGTGAAAGAAGCCAGTCACAAAAGGCCATATACTGTATAATTCCATTTATACAAAATATCCAGAAAATATAAATCCATAGAGACAGAAAGCAGATTAGTTGTTCCTTAGGGTTTGGGTGGAGGTAGCTAAAGGATACAGAGTTTCTTTCTGAGGTGATGAAAATGTCCTAAAATTGACTGATGATGATTGCATGATACTATGAATATAGTAAAAACCATTGAATTGTATACTTTAAGGAGATAAACGGTATTATACGTGATTATATCTCCATAAAGCTGTTAAAAAATTAAAATTAAAAAAAAAATTACACAAAGAAACAGTAGTTTATCCCATTGGGTTGTTTTGAGGATTTAAAGGAGTTAAAACCTATGAAGTGCTTGACCCAGTATCTGGCAGGTAGAAAGTGCTCAAACTCTGTTACTGAGGCCCCCTCTTTCTAATTTTTGGCAAGCTTGCTCTCACTGTGGAAGAAAAGAACAAACACTGAGCACCATTGACTACACTTTGGATGGACTGTATGGTGAATGAATAAAACCGTTTTGAAAAGTAACAAACATTCTCATCTCCCTTCCCACTCTTGCCTCCACTCTGAGCAAGAACCTTCCGCCTATTTAAACAAAGCCTCTTCCTTGCTTACGGGATAATGGCAGTCACCTCTGTGTTTGGAGGAAGCAGTTCTGACTTTGCTTCAGGCCTGTTTTTCTACTTTGGCCACTGTTATATTCTCAGGACCATGTGAGCTGTCCCTAGAGCAGCAGGCAATAAGATATGGCAATCAATTGTTGTTGTTTTTCTAAGTTGGAGGCAGACTCAAAGGGTTCTTTTGTGCAATGGAGTAGAGGCTCTGGTATTTCTCATTTGGGAGGAGGTCTGAACTCAGCATGAGGAGACACTGTGTCTCTTTCCCAGTCTAACTTTCCAGTAAATGAATCACCTCTGCTTGGAGGCGAATGTGGCAGGCCCAGGACAATACAAATATGAGACCCCTGAATCTCTCCAGATACCCATCGGGAGAGAGCAAGCAACAGATCCTGTGCTGCTCCAAGGCATTTAGCAAAGCCCAGGCCAGTGCCCTGAGCAACAAGAAACAGCGAGTTGAAAAAGAGTCATCAGCAGCAAAAGGAGTATGGCTCTGAGCCTTGTGGTCCTGATTTAAAGAAGCATCCGGTGAGCTGCAGTGAACTGGGATGAGGGGGCCATAACCCCAGATGACTTTTGAAGCCAGTTCACAAACCTGCATCACACTGGAAAGAAATTACTCAGAAGGTCTTTCAGTTCATAATTCAAAAACCTCTCATTCCCTTGGTCAACTTTCTAGCTTTTTTCTTAGTGAGACTTCCTCCTCTGAACGCTGTTGCTCAGGATAAGATGAAAATAGAAATAAGGGATTCTAGGGAACTCTTCTATCCCCACAGGGCAGGCTCCATTGGCCTGAACCAGGTCCAAAATCTCTGAGCAGAGTTGTTAAAGTTGTCTCTCACTTAAAATCGCCGCGTAAAACTCAGATGCCAAAAACCCCCATGGATGAGGCAAAATGACAGGTAAACTTGAGCAATTTTGAGTGATGGAATTTTTTCCTATTTCTTTTTCCATGCAGAATCATTGTCTAAAGGTCTAAGCCTCATGGTTAGAATCTGGAAAGTCACTTTTTCCAAAATGCGCTTATCCACAAAGTGGATATAATATGCTCTTTCCCAAAGGGAGGAACAGATGAACAGACACATTATTTATTTTATTATTGCTAAGTTGGGCTTTTTCAAATGATTTTTGCAGACATATCTTTAACAGATTTTTACTCGTATTTTATTTGTTGAAAAATTTCCATGACCTCACATAATTTCAATTATTCAGTGGAAACCACAGTTTGGGGAATTATTTCCAGCCATTTATTCAGCCCTTCGAATAAGCCAAATTTATAACTTGAATTGATTACTTTGTCCATTTGGAGATCAGCTCAGATGAACAGGGATTAAGAGAGAATGTGTTTTAGATCCCTTCCCTCTTGCAATCACACAGGAGCCTTTTTCTTCTTTGGGAGCAGCCTGGGAGCAGCTTTGAGTCTTGCCCTTCATGCTAGTGTGGTCCTGGTGAAGAGGTTCAGGAGAGGGAGGGAGTCACTGAGGACACCATGACACTGAAGCTGCCTTCAGCTGCAAGCAACAGGGAACCAGACTGCAGAGGGTACCCAGACAAGGGTTTGTCCTTTCACAAGACAAGAAATCTGGAGCTGGGCCATTGCTGGCCTTGGTTCAGGGGCTCAACAATGTCTGGCCCATTTGTCTGCATGTTTTTTGGCCTTTCTCTCATGGTCAAAATGGCTGCTACAATTTTGTAGTCACACTTTCAATCACAAAGAAAAAAATAGGGAACGGGAGAAGGAGCACCCCAGCCATGGTTGATCTCTTTATATTAAGAAGTCAAAACCTTCTCCAAAGCCTCCAGCTGACTTCTGCTTCCATCATCATCTCTCAGCATTAGTGTGTCTCTCTCCTTCTGCCTCTTGCTCCCGTTCAGTCTCTTCTCAGTATATGAGCGTATTTAAGTATAAATCAGATCATGGGAATCCTCTGCTCCAAAATCCTCCAATGGCTTATCTGTGCCCCAAAGAGTAAAATCCAAATCCTCAGAGTGGTTGAGAAGGTCCACGTGATCTGGCCACCTTGTTTCCTCTCTGACCTCACCCACACTCTTCCATCCTTGCTCTCTCCACTCCAGCCACCCTGGACCCCGGTGTTTTAATGGACACCAGGTATGATCCCCCTTCAGGGCTTTTGCACTTTCTTTTCCCTGCCTGGCATGCTCTTCCCCTCTGTAACTACGTGGTTTGCTCCCTCAGCTCCTTTGGTCTTTGCTCACATTTCAACCTTGTAGTGAGATCTTCCCTGACCACCCTATTAATAATCTCAGCTCCCCATCCCCCATTCCCTTCCATGTTCTATTTATTTATTTTTTTGCATGGCATTATCTAACATATACACCTATTTATCATTTTTGCCTGTGTCCCTCAGTGACCAGAACAGTGCCTGGCATATAATAGATGTTCACACACTATTAGTTGATTGACACATGAAAACATAAATGATGACAAGCACAGAACTTGCTTGAATGGCCTCCCCTACCAAGTATTTGGTACTCTGGTCTCTACAGCAAGAGGCATGAGAGAAAGGGGGTAGAAATGACTCTTAAGTGGGCAAGAAATAGTGTAGACCCTCTGGGTCTTCCTGCCCTATGATTCTCCTACATTCCTTGCTCCAACCTTCAACTAGTTTTGAATGTTCATAGGAAAACAATGCTCAAATTAATGCTGGTTTTTCCTGTTAAGTGAGTGCCTTGGTTTCCTAGGGCTGTTGTAGCAAAGCATTACAAAATGAATGGCTTAAAACAACAGAAATGTATTATCTCACAGTGGTGGAGGCCAAAAGCCTGACATCAAGGTGTGGCATGGCCACCCTCTGTATGAAACCTGTAGGGAGAATCTTCCTTGCCCTGTCCAATCTTCTTGTGGTTTGCCAGCAGCCTGGTGTTCTGGGCTTGCAGCTACAGCACTTCAATCCCTGCCTCCATCATCCCATGGCCTCCCCTATGTCAATCTGGGTCTCTTCTCCTCTTACAAGGACACCAGTCATGTTGGAATAAGGCCTATCCTACCCCCGTCTAACCTCATCCTAACTAATGCCACCTACAATAATCCTACTTCCAAAGAAGGTCCTACTCTGAGGTCCTGGGGGTTAGGATTTCAACATATCTTGTTGGGAAACGCAACACAAACCATAACTGTGGGGATCCCACAGGTTGGTTAGAGCATTAGGTATTGGGGGCAGGGATTCAATAACTCTGACACCAACTACAATGAATTCAATTCTGGCTGCTCTGAGTTAAGAGCACAGTCCTCACCAGACTGGTTTCACCTCACACACCAGCTCCAAGTTCAGGGGTTCCCAGGGCCACCCACACTTCTGAGCAACAGACTACAAATTTGGGGGTTCCCTCCACCGTCTCAGGTTCTATAATTCACAGAATGACTCATAGGACTCAGGAAAGTGCTATACCTTGAATGATGATTTTATTATAGCAAAAAAGGATACAAATCAGAAGCGAGCTCAGGGAGGGTCTCAGATGCAAAGCTTCTGTGTCCTCTCCACAGGGAGTCAGAACAGATCACCCTCCCGGCACATCCATGTGGATTTCCAATCAGGGAAGCTTGCCTGAGCTTCATTATCCAAGTTTTTATTGGGGTCTCACTACATAGGCATGATTGACTGAACTGACACCCATGCAACTGAACTCAATTTCCAGCCCTCTTCCCTCCCTGGAGGTGACTCAAAGCTCCAGCCCTCTAACCACATGGTCGATCTTTCTGGCAGCCTTGCTCACTGCCTTGGTCAAATATTTGACCTGAAAAGGGTTGGAAACAATAAGAAAGGTCTTTAAACCCAGGGCAAATAATAAGTGTGATTTCAGTAAGACTAGGAGGACCCACCCTAGCCTCAGCCCAAAATATACCTCACCCACCCCGTGCTGCTGCCCAATATCCCTCCATCCAACGTTAAGGCTTTGGTGAATTTAAATGCCAACCGATCATGTCTACCCTCACAAATTTCCGCTGATAATTTGATTTTTTACTTTTTGCTATTTCATCTTTGGTTCACCCATCACAGGCTTTTGCACGTCGCCCCTCCTGGAGGATAAATCTCTGGGGAGATGACCTTGCCCTACGTACCTGGCGTTGCATTCCTCACCAGAAAGCATCAAATGAGCATGCGTGGATGGATTACTTTATAAAGCTGAAGATGCAAATGTCCTGCGGAATGTTTTGTGCCATGACATTTGTATTTGGGGCTGTTTAGAGAACTGTAAATTGACCTTCAAGCACTGGGTTACAAAATGACACTCAGCAAAAGAGACACACAAAGTAGACACCCTACACTAATTCATTCAGCTTAGAAAAGGAGACTTACAGGAAACAGGTTAAAAAAAAGAGACCTAAGCTCTGACCAATCAATTTTGGACAAGTTTCCTTCTGCCTTGAGCTTCCAGTAAGCCTAAGCCTGAGAAACAGAACTTGCCTAACAACTATCATCTCCTTTTTTTTTTTTTTTTGGACTATAAATTCCCAGTGCTCCCCCCAAACACTTTGGAACTCTGGTTTCTACTCAATGTTGCCCAATTCGCAAATTGTTATGCTATTAATAAGGCTCTCTTCTTTCTATTTACAGTAGGAGTCCTTTTGACAGGGCTGGGTGCTGTGGAGAAAGCATGGGGGTTATGAATCACACGCTTCAGTTTTCATTCTGGTTCTACTTCTTACTTATTGTACAGGTGCCTTAACAGAGCCCCCAGTTTCCACTCTGTAAAGTTGGCAAATAATACCCACCCATTGGTTTATTAAGAGCATACATCAGTAATGTCAGTAAAAGACCCAGCCCAGAGCCTGTCCCATCAGGGCCTGAGTCAGAATCAGACCCAGTGACTTTCTGTTATAGGGCTGCTCTGGCTGCTGGGGTGGAGCACCTTTGGAAAGAGCCACCTGAGAGCACCTCCTGCCTCTACTGCAAGGTTAGAGATTCCCAGAGAAGCATCATCTCAGGAGAAGTGATGGCCTGGGGTTCTGGAGAACAGGAGAAAAACAGGCAGGAGAGCATTGTCATGTCAAACTTACCACTAAGGAAGAAGTTGCTCCCAGCACTGAAGGTGGTCCCTTCTGTGCAAAACAAAACCTTGAGGCTTTGGATCCATCCTGGGCTCATTCAGAACAAGATCCACTAGGAAGAAAAGAAAGCCAAGAACATTGCCCACCTGTATACATAGCAGTCTGACAACCAGCAGGACAGCTGGGGAGAAGCTGAGCCCTCCTGTCTGACAGAGGCCGTGGTGTCTCCTTGAGCCTCATTTCTGAACATAGGACTGTCCTCTCAGCCTTTTGCAGGAGCAGGAGACTTGTCCACCACAGCTATGTCTTGGGTCCAGGGGACACAGCCTGCTTCTCACACCTCTCTGCCCCTCCAGACATTGCTCACCCAACTTGCCCAGCAGTGCAAACAACTACCCCTTTCCCTGGCCGCCCCTCAGCTTCTATTGGCAAAGGAAGTCCTCCCCAACTCCACCGTGTAGACCTGCACTGCTCCTTATAAAAGTCGTCAGCCATGCATGGTTATTCAGCACTCGAAACATGGCTAATCCAAATTGATATATGCTGTTAGGGAAAAATACATGCTATATTCTGATGACTGAGTATGAAAAATAGTGTAAAATATCTCCTTAATACCCTTTAAAATTGATTACATGTTGAAACAATATTTTGGATCTATTGGGTTAAATACAATATACTATTAAAATTAGTTTCACCTGTGTTTTTGACCTTTCTTTTTAGTTCCGCTGCTAGAAAGTTAGATTACATTGGTGGCTCAAATTTATGGTTCCCATTATGCTTCTGTAGTATAGCACTGATGTGAACTGTTCATCACATGATATCGTCATTATTTGTTTTATCTCTGACTTGCTTGCTAGACTTGGGGCTCAGGAGAACAGGAAGCGTGACATTCAATGCCTAGAGATATGTATGATTCTTGGAAAATATTCTGCAAATGCTTGTTGAATGAAGGAATGAAGGGAAGACTGAAAAATATATATGGTTACAAAATTGCTTGGAATGATGTGCTATTTTGAATTGTCCACACCACAATCTCTTTGGCATGGAGATGACATCTATACCCATGTGTGCTGATTTGAATGTATTATGTCCCCCAAAATGCCATTATCTTTGATGTAATCTTGTGTGGGCAGATGTATCAGCATTGAATAGATTATAATTCTTTGAGTGTTTCCGTGGAGATGCTCCCCACCCAACTGTGGGTGATAACTCTGATTGGATAATTTCCATTCAAGGTGGGTCTAAATTAAATCACTGGAGTCATATAAATGAGCTGACAAACAGAAGGAACTCAGTGCAGCTGAGAGTGACATTTTGAAGAGGAGGTACAGCCAAGAGGGACACTTTGAAGAATGAATAGAAGCTGAGAGAGTAGCTGCAGATGAGAGACAGTTTGAAGACGGCCGTTGAAAGCAGACTTTTGCTTCAGAGAAGCTAAGAGAAGACAAATGCCCCAATAGCAACTAAGAGTGACATTTTTGAGGAGCTGAAGCCTAGAGAGGAGAACGTCCTGAGAGAAAGCCATACTGGAACCAGAACTTGGAGCAGATGCCAACCACGTGCCTTCCCAGCTAACAGAGGTTTTCTGGACACCATTGGCCATCCTCCAGTGAAGGTACCCAATTGTTGATGCGTTACCTTGGACACTTTATGGCCTTAAGACTGTAACTGTGTAACCAAATAAACCCCCTTTTATAAAAACCAATCCATTTTTGGTGTTTCGCATTTCAGCAGCATTAGCAAACTAGAACACCATGGTTGGTCTGTGTCTTACTTTGCTAGGACTGCTGTAACAAAGAACCACAAAATGGGTAGTTTAAAAAAACAGAAATGTTTTATCTCACAGTTCTGGAGGCTGGAAGTCAAAAAATCAAGGTGTTGGCAAGGCCATGCTTCCTTCAGAGTCTGTAGGAAGGCTCTGTTCCCTGGCTCTTCTAGCTTCTCTTCTCTTTGACAATACATGCCTTTGCCACATAGCGCTCTCCCCTTTCTCTCTCTGTCTCTGCCTCTCTGTGTCCAAATTTCCTCTCCTTATAAGGAAACCAGTCATATTTTGAAATAGGTCCACCCCAATCCAGTTTGGTCTCAACTAGATCACATCTTCAAAGATCCTATTGCCAAACAGGGTCACCTTCATGGGACCAGGGATTTGGACTTGAACATGCTTTTTGTGGGGGGGGACACAATTCAACCCAGAACTGTATGTAATCCCGTGTATTCTCCCAGGCATTGATGAAATGATTATCCCAAAACTACACTGAACCTTAGGCATGTAAACTCAAGCTTGCACTTTTGTCTTGTAAGTGGGTTGAACAGGCTATCAATTTATAAAACTTTGTATGCGATGGTCTCCCTTTTTCAGAATTTGGCTGCTTAGTCAGCTGCTTTGTTTATCTCCTGACTACTCTATGTGGGGTCCATGGACCAGCATCACGGGCATCAGCGGGGAGCTTATTAGAAATGCAGAACTCTGCTTCCGCCCCAGCCAGACTAAATCAGAAGCTGTATTTTAACAAGATTCTTAGTAAGGCCTCATCTATGCTTTTCTGTTTCTCAACTCCAAGGAAGAGGGCCACCTGGGAACTTAGCTATCATTCTATCACTCCTTTTCATTCTTCACACATCTTTTGCTAAATATGTATTGAGCAATTGTGTTAGGTGCCGTCCCAGGTCCTGAGAAAGCAAGGATGAATGCAAAGCAGGGTTCTTGGATAAAGACCTGTGGCTCGTGTCTACTGCTATTGAGCCTCCTTCCTTGGGGGAGGTAGCCAGACACCCTGGATATGAGGGTGCCAGGAGATCTGCAGGAGGGACAGGGGTAGGTGAAGCGGACAGAAATGGTGGAAAATGGCCCAGTGCCTGGAGAGAATCGAATGACAGCTGCTTCATGAATCTTGCATCCTTCTGTGCCCAGAGGAAGCAAAGCAGCCAACACCGCCTTTCTCCCAGAGAAGGAAACCTTCCCAGAATCTGCCTGTCTCCATGGAGACCCAAGAACCTGCAAAGCCTCCCTCAGCTCCCTGGTCCCCAGGCTCAGGTTCAAGCAGTCTTCATCTGGATCTCTGGAGAGGCATGAGCTTTCTTACTCTGAGGAATGCAGGGTTTTTTAGTGACATCTGCAAGTTCCTGGAGAGCAAAATCCACTCAAACTGCAGCTCAAGGGCATTCCTCAGACATTGTGGCTGGTGAGTTGCAATGAACTCGCACCCACAGTAAGAAAATTCAACTACCAGAATTCTTTTCCTCCAGTTCTCCAATTACAATTGCATTCACTTGGTTAGTCAAATTTATTGAGCACCTATTGTGTTTGCTATAAAGAATACAGCGGTGGCTCTGTCCTAGCAAGAGAAACCAATGTATAAACAAGCAATAGCTTGAAACTCTCCAGTGGCTGCCCAGTGCTCTGATGAGAAAGTTCAGAATTCTTTCCTTAGCCTACCAGGCCCGGGGTCCTAGACAGACCCTGGCTTGTGGGCAGACCCATGCTCCCCACCCATACTGGCAGCTTACAGACTCTCCTACCCATAGGCACCCCACTCCCCCCAAAGGTTTTCTCCTGGAATGTTCTTCCCATCTTCCACGCCCTCATTTTTCAGATCTCAGCTCAGGGATCTTGGCCTCGGGAAGCTTCCACATCCCCGTGCCTAGGGAACTGTGTCCCTGCCCTGTCCTCCCAGAACCCCTGCCTTTCTTCCTGCCCAATCTTCCGCCATCCCTTAGAGTGCACCTCTCTTTCCTGTGGGGGATCCTGACTGATGCAGGCTTCCTTTCCCAGGCTACAGGAATCCAAAAATGCTCCAGCAAGGGAGAGAGAAGATTAAGCTTTGGAAAGATAAATCTGGTGCTGTGAGCAGAGTGTATTAAACAAAGGAGAGAGGGCTGGAATGACTATTTTTTAAATGCCAGGTCTGGAGCCGTTTTTAAAATATTATCTTACTTTTTCTTCATCACATATTGATGAGGATGGTGGTGGTGTCCTATTTTTCAAATGAAGAAACTGATGCCGAGAGAAGTGCAGTAACTTGCCCGAGGCCCCACAGTGAGTACATCCAGGCCTGCTGGCTTCCATAAGTGGCTGCCTCAGAGAGGGGCTATTGGAAAAGTTCCTCTGTGGGAGGATAATGGAAAGGAAAGAACTAGTTTGGCAGATGTTATAGGGGGAAAGCAAGGGAATATACTGATGATTGTATGTGAAGAAGGGGAATGGGGAGAGGAATTCATCCAAGATGGCAGCAGTTCTTACCCGGCCTCTGCCTTCTGGAAGCTGCCACAGACACCTCTCCCAGGTATCCCCTCAGCACCTTGTGTTTCCGCCCATCAGAGCGCATATCGCAGCATTTTACAATTTCCCCGTCTGGTTGTCTGTCTTCTCCACCAAGACTGTATTGACCGGTGGTAGTCACAGTTGGATCCCCTCAAAAGGCAGAGGGCCTGGAAGTGCTCAGTGCAGACTTGCTGAATGAATGAGGTGATGAATGAATGAAGGACTGAGTGACTCGGGCAATGAGGAAGCCAAGTTGAGGTTCAGAGAGAAGAGCCTGGAGCAAAATGCCCAGCATCTGTGAGCCAAAGCAGGTGGGAATCTCCCTGGGGCTCTCTGGGAATCTCTGCCTCTGGGAGCCCTGGTGACTTAATCCCACTTTGCATTCGACTTGTCCAGAGGAAGATGTGGAGGACAGACAGCCAGGGCTGTAGCACCCAGCCTTAGGGAGACTCAGTTCAGTACCTTCGTAAGTAGTGTTGATCTTTCATCCAAGACCAGATACGAAATCACTGATTCCACAATTGCAAATCTCAGAGACTCCTCTTAGCGATGTATTGGCTGGTGCACTTGGCACCTGAAGCACAATTTATGCCACAACTTGTAAAACTCTAATGATGTAAAGGATTGGTTTCCTCTAAGACTTTGCAGGGATGCTCTGCAGGGAGGGGATCCATGTGCTGGCTCTGAAAAGTGCATCTACCTCTACCTTTCTCAGTTCCCCATCTGCGGAAGGGTCAAAAAACTCTGTAGCCTTATCACTGCCACTTTGTTCCCTCAGACTCTGGGGAAGGCTCGATATCCCTCAGGAATCTCTCTGCCTGGCTCTCATCAACGTTATCATCACCTCCTGCACAAGCCACTGCAGTCACCTCCTTCCAATATTTTCCGCGTCAATGTTCTCCCCTCCCCACCCTCTGCCCACACTGTTAGGAGGTAAGTTCCCTAAACACTGGCCAGAACCAAGAGTAGAAAGCCTCAACTCTGTATTCAAACTTTTGGGGTATCTACCTAGGCACGGAATTGCCAGGCCCTATGGTAATTCTATGTTTAACTTTGAGGAACCTCCAGACTATTTTCCACAGCGGCTGCATCCTTTTACATACCCGGCCACTGAATTGCATGTTGAAAAGTGGTTAAAATGGCATGTTTTATGTTATGAATCTTTTACCACAATAAAGTGTAAAAAAATAAAATAAAATAAAAGCCTAATTCTTTAAGCTGGCATTGGTGACCTTCCATGCTGCAGCTGTCATCCTCCCTGTGGGCTCCCCTCCTGCTGCACCTCTGCGTGTTCACCAGCCACACGCAAGCCAAGTGCAAGCCAACTCCTCCCCTCCTCTGGGCTGCCTCTGCTTCCCAGGCCCAGCCTGCAGTGCCTTCTCTCCAGGGACCCCTGTCAGGATCCCACTGGCCTTCAGGGTTTGTTCAAATGCCACCTCCTCTCTGAAGCCGATCCCAATGTCCCCAGTGAGACTTAGCCCCTCTTTATATATTCCCATTAGGACTTACTTTTTTTTTTTTTTTTTTTTTCTTAATCTCTCATAAACTTTTTCACAAGATTGCTTGGTGTTGGAGCTAATTCTGTAAAAGTTTGTGAGAGCAGCCCCATTGCACGATGGTCTCATTTTGCATGTCACAGTTAGGGTCCCTTGATAAACAGCAATTCACCCATAATCAGCACATCAGCAGGTTGTTACTGTGTTCTTTGCAACCTAAGGGTTTCTGTATTTAATGACCCTAATTAAAACTCTTAGCATATCAAAGGAATTTTTTTTAGAAAAACAACAATAATTAGCTTTGGAAAATTCCACAATTTATTACTATGTCAAGCTTGATAAACACTGCTTTGTTTTTCTTCCCTGCTTATTAGTCTTCCAGGGAAAGCTTTGAAATCCTGAACCTTTCCCTATAGTGAGTGATTACAGCATTGATTATCATTTTCTAACTCCTTTCTCTTTTCTTCCCTCTTCTCTTTCAAATGATAGAAACTATATACACTTAAAGGACTTTGCTTCTTCATTTGTCTTCTCTCTGCCCTCACCAATTGCTTCCTCTCTTCTAGATAATTTTTAGCAGCTCATTAGAATATGCTAGAATCTCCATATTGACAACCTTCTCTTACCTAGTTTCCCACCCCAGCAATAGTACCGGCAAAATTTCTCAGATGGGACTGTCAATATACTCCCCATCTACTTCCTTATTTCCTATTTTTAAATTGAACGTATATTTATATTGTATTAGGAAATATAAATTATGAATTAGTCTTTCCAGAAATTCCTTATTTATTCCCTGCTACCCTGCAATCCATGCCCCACCATCTTTTTTTAATATAAAATTTTTTATTGGATACATTGTTGGTTTACAGAAAACTCATGCAGTAAACAGAGTTCCTATATTCTTTTATAAATGTAAAGCTGTCATGTCACTCTTCTATTCAAAACATACCAAAGTTTCTCATCACACTTTGAATGACCCCCTTTTCCTCACCGTGGCCTGCAGGATCCATGACATCTGTCCATGCCCCTGAATCTGTCTGTCTACCCTCTGAGCACTCTCCATGCCCCCACCACACTGGCCTTCTGTCTGTGGCTCACACATATCCAGCTCAGTCCCCTCTGGGGTTTTGGCACTTAGGTTCTTCTCCCTGAAGCACTCTTTCCTTAGATCTTCCCAAGACTGGCTCTTTCTCATTATTCAGTCTTCCCCTCAAACGTTACCGCCTCATCCAATCCAGTGATGCATTCCCACCACCATCACACCCACCATATCGATCTATCTCCACCATGACATTCGCTATTGTGTATTATCACCTTGTTATTTTTTCTTCATTTGCTGTCTGAGTCCCCCATAAGAATGGAAGCCCCAATGGACAGAGGTGTTGTCTGTTTAGCTTACAAGTGCCATTGAACAGGGCCTGTCATGAAGCAGATCCTTGCTAAGTATTTACCGAATGAATGCATGAAGTGGTTAAACAGTCATGGGTGGATCTCTTTGTGGGAATCACTGCATACCACTCAATGAAGAATCCATTTTCAGCTCAGTCTACCACCTAAACAGCTCTTCCCACCAGGACAATTTAAAATGCCCTCATCCATCATGGTGTCCAGAACTGGGCATCACCCCACGGAGCACAGAACTGCCACTGAATAACTCAAAGGATGCTATTCTGGTTTACTAATGCTGCCATTTTGCAAAACACCAGAAACGGATTGGCTTTTATAAAGGGGGTTTATTTGGTTACAAAGTTTACAGTCTGAAGACCATGAAAATTTCCAAACAAGGGCATCAACAGTAGGATACCATCACTGAAGAACACCAATGGCATCTGGAAAGCCTCTGTTAGCTGGGAAGGCATATGGCTGTCATCTGCTTGCACCTAGGTTGTGTTTCAAAGTGGCCTTCTCCCAGGACATTTCTTTCTAGGCATCTGGGAGTATTCTCTTAGTTTCTTCCAGGCAAACTCTGGAGTAGCGAAGGTCTACTTTCAATGGCCATCTTCAAAATGTCTCTCTTGGCTGCAGCTAACATCAGGGGTCCGCAACTTCAAGCATGTCTAAGCATCAACATCAGCAAGTGCCTGGGCCTGTGCAGCTCTCTTTTAAAGTACTCTAGTGATTAAATCAAGACCCATGTTGAATGGGCGAAGCCACACCTCCATGGAAATAATCTAATCAGAGTTATCACCCACATCTCCATGGAAACAACCTAATGCAAAGATTCCAACCTAATCAACACTAATATGTTGCCCCCGCAATTGCATAAAAGAACACGGCCTGCACAGATGCCCTTCAAAAAGCCTTTCTCATTTGTAGAGAAGCATGCAATGAGTAAGCAGTAAAGCCTTCCAGAGAAGTTAGTACAGAAAAAATTCAATTTCTGAAGTCAGAACTTTGGACAAGTACACAAGCAAATACCAAGAATGTAACCTAGATAAGTGCAGCCTATGACAAGCAGAATATCCAAAATAATCTCAGAGAGAGACTGTTCTCTTGGCCCCACTGGTTTTGGGTTCTAGCCAGTTCCTTGGTGTGAAAGAATTTATAAGTTTCCATTAGAATTCACTGCAAATCTTTTAGTTTCCATGTTATATAAATATGCATGGTGAACTGCATATAGGCCTCAATAAAATGATGAAGAATTAGTCACTCAGCAAATCTTGGCCTAAAGAATAGCTCTCAATATTTCATGTATACAGCACACCAACCCATGAACCCTAACTGCACTTTCTTAAAAGAGCAAATGCTCTTTGACCCTAAAATTCTACTTTCATGAAGTTAACCTAAGAATTTAATTAAGAACATGAATTAATTTGAACCACAAGGATAGTCATTACCATGTTATTTATAATAACAACCTAAATGTCCAATGATAGGAGATTGGTTATTGTCATTTAAAAATTATTCTGTGGGGAGGGGCAAAAAAAATTATTCTGTAGGTAAATATTTATTGGCATAGAATGAGTTCATTTGGTTGAAAGAGCAGATTACAAAGAAATATGATCCCACTGTATTTATATATTTCTATATTATGCATTTATTTATGTTTATGTATATATACACACATATATAATCAGTAAATGTGTTTCATAGTGTGTGTGTTGGAAAGGGCAAGGAAGGACATACACCAAATTGAAATCTTAAAAGCAGTTTCTCTGTGTGTAGAAATAAAATAAATAAAAATAAAAATTTTAGTCCAAAATGTGGTGGAGATTAGAATGGGACCAGTCAAGTTTTCTGAATCAGTTTCCTCCATCTGAAAGTGCCACGCATCACACACACAGACTACAACAGAAACCTCTAAGCCCCTGACTCTGATCTCCCTCATGCAGCCTCTGGTTATGTATGAGACTTCACCATACTTTTTGCAGATCTTTGTTAATCTCTCTCTCCACCATACTGCAAGCAATTAGAGGACAGGTCTGGGGTTTCTTCACCTTCCTTTGTCATCAGATTTCAGGCTTAGACATAAATGTTCAATAAAAAGCTTTGAATGGGTTAATTAACAAAATAATGAACCAACCAAAGAATTACTAAATGGCACCAATGGCATAGGCATTGCCTATAAGGTTAAAACATGCTTTAAAAGTGCTTAGGGGGAGAACCTAAGATGGCAGCTAGGTGAGACAGGGCAAAAAGCATCTCCATGAAAAATGCTAGATAAAAGCCAGAAAGTGACCCAGAACACCAGTTCCAGTGATGCACCAGCCGGACAAGGTCTGCTGGATCCACAGGGACCATGCATTTGGTGAAAGCGGGAGTCTGCGTTCTGAAATGAGTGAGTGTACTGGCTGAAAGTCCAGCGGCCATGTTGTGGTGTGGCGAAACCATGGATTGGTGTTTGGAGACAGACTGGTTCTTTTTTTAAAAAAAAAAAAAAGAAGCCCGGGAGCGGCTGCAGTTACAACAGTGAGAACCATGCAGTGATGCACAGCAGGAGCAGGCTGTGCCAACCTCTCAGTGTCTGGCATGGAGGATAGCCTGCCACTGATTGCCTCAGGGCCAGGGGGACAGAGAGGAGCCAGGGGGGAAAGAAACCGTGCCCCTTGCTGCTATCTCCCCGGCGGGCTGGGAAAGCTCCTGCCTGGGGCCGGAGCTATAGCCCAGAGCCGCACTAAGAAACACAGTTTGATGGGGAGTGTCTCCCACAGCACTGCGCGCATGCCACAATATTGGCCATGGAAGGTGGCCTTTGGTGCACTCACAGCTGGTTGTCCTGGAGCTGGGAGGGCAGAGCTGTGCGAGTGGGAGGAATTAACATGTCCCGTTCAACCATCTTTTCAGCAAGCTGGTAACGCCCCTGCACGGCCCAGTGGCCCAGGGCTTCCCTGGAGGGCCAGCATGCGCTTGTGATGGGTCACGGCTTTCCCTCAGCAGAGGTCCTGGAAGAGCACAGCTGGGAGGTGGGACCCACTTGGAAATCCCAGGGACCATGCGCCAATGCTAGGGACTGTGGGTCAGCGACAGAGACAATCTGTGGCAAGACTAAAATGAAGGCTTAGACTCTTGCAACAGCCTTGGATCTCTGGGAATACCTGGGAGTTTTGATTATTAAAGCTGCCTGCCTCTCTAACCACCCAGACACATGCCCCACATTCAGGGCGGACAGCACCAAAACACACCCAAACTTAGTGCACCGATTGAACTCCACAAGAATCAGACCCCCACACACCACAAAGATAAAGTTGGGGAGAACTGACTTGAGGGGAATAGATGACTCACAGATGCCATCTGTTGGCTAGTTAGAGAAAGTGTATGCCACCAAGCTGTAGATCTGACAAATTAGAGATCAGTAGTTTTTATATCCAGAAAGAGCCCTGTCGAGTGAGGCAAATGCCAAGAGGCCAAAAACAACAGAAAATCCTGAAGCATATGATCAAACCAGATGATATGGAGGACCCAGGCCCAGGCACCCAAATCAAAAGATCAGAAGAGAAACAATACTTGGTGCAATTAATCAAAGAACTAGGGTCAAACAGCAAGAGCATGGCACAGGTTATAGAGGACGTGGGGAGGACCCTGGAAGAGCATGGAGAACAACTTGCAAGAGTAAATAAAAGAAATAGTTTCTTCTATTTCTTGTGGAAATAGAAGAAACTGTTGGCCAAGTTGGGAAGACTCTGGATGCTCATGGTACAAGATTAGAGGAAGTTGAACAATGACTCAGTGTCCTCAAGGACCACAGAACAGAGGATGAAGGAACAGAGGAAAGAATGGGGAAAAAAAATGGAAAAGTCAAAATGGATCTCAGGGATATGATAGACAAAGTAAAACATCCAAGTTTAGGACTCGGTGGTGTCCCAGAGGGGAAAGAGAGGGTAAAGGTCTAGAGATTCAAAGAGGCTGTTGGGGAGGGCTTCCCAAACCTTCTGCACAATATAAATACACGAAGCATGGATGCCCAGTGAACTCCAAATAGAATAAATCCAAGTAGACCTACTCCAGGACATGTTCTGATCAGACTGTCAAATGCTGAGGAGAGGGAGCGAGTTCTGAGAGCAGCAAGAGAGGGGCAATTCACCACATACGAAGAAAACTACATAAGACTGGGTGGTGACTGCTCAGTGGCCACCGTGGAGATGAGAAGGCAGTAGCATGACATATTTAAAATTCTGAGAGAGAGGAATTTCCAACCGAGAATACTTTATCCAGCAAAATTCTCCTTCAAATTTGAGGGAGAGCTTGAATTTTTCACGGTCAGGCAAATGCTGAGAGATTTTGCTAATGAAGAACCTGCCCTACTTCAGATGCTAAAGGGATCCCTACCGACAGAGAAACAAAGAAAGGAGAGAGAGGGATATAGAGAAATTTAACAGACATATATAGAACATTACATCCCAAATCACCAGGACACACATTTTTCTCTAGCGATCACGGATCTTTCTCCAGAATAGACCATATGCTGGGACATAAAACAAGCGTCAAGATATTAAAAAAAAAAAAAATTGAATATACTCAAAGCACATTCTCTGAAGTGGGGGAAGGGGCAATGGGGAGTTGAGAAATGAGTGTAGGGTTTCTGTTTGGGGTGAAGGGATATTTCTAGTAATGGATGGTGGAAGGTGATAGCATTGCAAACATTCTAAATGTGATTAATACCACTAATGGAATGCTAGGGAGGGGGTGGAATGGGAAGATTTAGGCTGTCTGTATGTTTCCCCATTAAAAAAAAAAAAATGTCTAAATAGATAATGAGAATTAAATGCCAAGGATGATCCTGGATGGGATCTGAGGATGGAGAAGAGGAGGCTCAAAGGGACACAGTTGAGACATAAGAAAAAAAAAAGGAAATATAGACTCTAAGCTTTGTATCAATGTTGAATTTCTTGAACTTCTTAGCTGTGCTTAATGGGATTGCATAAAAGAATGTTCTTGTTCATGGGAAATGTATATGTAAATTATGTTGTTTATTCAAGGATGTGTGCAGCTTGCTCTCATATGTCCAAAAGACAGAGCAATAGACGATGGATGATAGGGAGGGAGGGAAGTAGGGAGGGAGGGAAAGAAAGAATGGTGGTGTGACAGGATGTTAAAGTTGGTGGATCGGGGCATCAGGGGAGGGAGGTTGGTGTGTGCTGGAGTTCTGTGTATGGGGTTTGTATTGTTTTTGCAACTGTTCCAGTAAATTGGAATTTATTTCAAAATAAAATTCAAAAAAAAGTGCTTAGGAATCCTTGTGGCCTTGAATATGAACATTGGAATTGGGGGGGACAAAAAGATGAGGGAAGTATTTGTGTTGCATGGAAATCAGGAGAGTCAGGGTACGCTGAAAATAGCAAAATAGAAAACGCTGGCCTGAAGAGATTTGCAAGTGTCTGTAATATTCACTTAGTGGTTTTCGAATACCCATGAGCAGGAAACACTGCAGCTCAAACACCACCTTTTCTTAGCAAAGAAGCTGCAAAAGATGACCCAGGGAAAACAAATCCCACTGAAAGCAATGTTCTATTATTCAGGAGCTCTGAGATGTGACCTGTCCGGGCAGCTACTGAGCCTCTTCTGCCTTTTTATATTTCCTCTTTAATCAAATCCCTGGGTGCTACAGTTCTCAACTTCTGGAGATTTAAAAGGTACTTGATTAATGGACTTGATCAGTGTCCGCTCTTGTTTAACCAAGGTATTCGCCTCCGCGTTTCACGTTTCACACCCACATCACACGTTCCGCTTTTATTACAGGAACTGAAGGAGATGACGGCCTGCCAGACAGCAAAGTAATTTATGAAAAATATATTTTTAAAGGGAGAGTGTATTAAGCTTGAAAAGGGCTCACAGCCTGTTGCTTTTTTTTTTTTAAATAGGCTATGCAAATAATTAAATGTCAGGTCATATTGACACCATGCCAGTTTGAATGTATTATGTCCCCCAGAAAAAGCCATATTCTTTGATGCAATCTTGTGGGGCAGATATAATAGTGGGGATTAAGTTGGAACGTTTCGATTAGGTTGTTTGCATGGAGATGCGCCCCACCCAACTGTAGATGATAACTGATGGGATATTTCCATGGAGGCGTGGCCCCACCCATTCAGGGTGGGCCTTGATCAGCAGAGCCATATAAATGAGCTGACTCAAAGAAAAGGAACTCAGTGCAGCTGTGAGTGACGTTTTGAAGAGGAGCAAGCTTGCTAGAGAGGAACGTCCTGGGAGAAAGCCATTTTGAAACCAGAACTTTGGAGCAGACACCAGACACGTGCCTTCCCAGCTAACAGAGGTTTTCCGGACACCATTGGCCATCCTCCAGTGAAGGTACCCGATTACTGATGTGTTACCTTGGACACTTTATGGCCTTAAGACTGTAACTGTGTAGCCAAATAAACCCCCTTTTTATAAAAGCCAATCCATCTCTGGTGTTTTGCATTCTGCAGCATTAGCAAACTAGAACAGACAACATCAAATTTAGGAGAGTATAAATGGTATTATAATACTAGAGTCCTTGAGAATATTAAATTGGATTTATCAGGGCACGGAATCATATCTTGCTTTTGTCATGAAACAACAGTTTCGATTGGGTTAAAAATGAGCCAATTTCCAAAAACCTCTATTTCCTACAAATGTTTCCATATATACCACAATTCTTTCAAAAGAGATGAAGAGAAATCGAGATGAGTTCATAAATATGTTTAAGCACTAAATCCCTCTTTGGTCTTTTATTTTTCTTAAGCCTCTTCTGCCTCACACTAGCCTATTTCAAATATTGACTTCATGCAGAGAATGGATGAGAATGGCTGATATTCAGAGCTGAGATAATGGATGCTGCTCACCCTATTTTAGAACAATTCTGGATATTTACCTGAACTTTGCTCATGGCTTTGTACACTTGACTATTAGTCACACCACTCTGCACTAACGACTGTGCTCTAAGGACTGTGCACTAGATACTTCATACTAAGTACTACACACTAGGGACTGTGCACTAGGTACTATATACTATCATGCAGCTATTCTAGATTAACAGGGAAGTCAAAATCCCTTTAAAATGATATTGAAAAAGCACAAATGGCCAGCAAATAAATATGTATTGCCCCCCTAATATGTGCTAGGATTTGTGCTATATCGTAGAGGCTCTGTGATAAGTAAGATGTTACTACACTTTGAGGAGAGGAGATAGCAGAAAATATGCCTTTCTCCTTTTATTATACTTTATTGGTGATTAAGGGAAATTCCTATTTCCAGAGTACCTAACAAGTGATCATCAGGATCCAGCTGAATGTCAGGAGGAAGCCAGTTTGGGATCCAAGATTGGTTGGCTGATGACAACCAACCCCAAAATGACAAAACCTTGGCACTGAGTCCATGACTTCTCTCTCCAATGCTGTGGTGGCTTGGAGTTATGTAACCCAGAAAAAGAAAGACATGTCTTAATCTTAATCCATTCCTAAGGGTGTGAACCCATTGTAAACAGAACCTTTGGATGAAGTTACTTCAGTGAAGGTGTGGTCCTGCTATATCAGGATGGGTCCTAATTTTATTACTGAGGGCATTATAGGGAAGGCCACAGAGAGAGAAGCTAGAGGGAACAGCCAGAAGCTGGAAGTCAACGGAAGCTTGAAGAGAAAGGAAAAGCCAGGAGAAGCCGCCATGTGCATTGCCATGTGACAGAAAAGCCAACAACCAAGGATTGCTGGCAGTCAGCCTCAGAATGTCACAGTCTTCAGGCTGAAAGCATCACCTTGATAGCTCCTTGATTTTGGACTTCTCCTAGCTCACAAACCATGAGGCAATAAATTCCCATTGTTGAAGCCAGTCCATTGCATAGTATTTGCTTTATCTGCTAGGAAACTTAAAACAAATGTCCATGGCAGACTCACTAATCAATCACAGCATCTGGCAATTTATTCCACAAATATTTGCTGAGTGTTTCCTATACATGAGCACTCTAATAACCACTGCAGACAGAGCAAAGCTCTTGGCCTCATGGAGTTTACATTCTAATGGGGAAAGAAGGTGTGCCAGTTTGGATATATTATGTCTCCCAAGAAAAAGCCATGATCTTTTAATCCAATCTCATGGGATATTTGGATTAGGTTGTTTCCATGGAGATGTGACTCACCCAACTGTAGGTGATAATTTTGATCAGATTATTTCCATGGAGGTGTGGCCCCACTCATTCATCTTGGGCCTTAATTAGATTACTGGAGCCGTATAAGAGCTCAGACAGAAAGAGCTCAGTGCTGCAGCTTAGAGACACATTTTGGAGATGGCCCTTGAAAGCAGACTTTTGCTGACACTTTGGAGATTCTAGCCTACAGTTTGCCCTGAGAAGCTAAGCCTAGAGACATTTTGGAACGCCATTTTGAAATGCAACCTGGCAGCAAGCAGATGCCAGCCACATGCCTTCCAAGCTAACAGAGGTTTTCTGGACACCAATGGCCTTTATCCAGTGACAGTATATTCATGTTTATGCCTTGGTTTGGACACTTTTATGGCTGTAGAACTGTAAATTTGTAACCAAATAAACCCCCTTTATAAAAGCCAATCCATTTCTGGTATTTTGCATAATGGCAGCTTTAGCAAACTGGAACAGAAGGCTACTCACAAGAAAGACAATTTCAGAAAACGAGAAGGGCTAGGAAGACAATGAAGCAAGGAAAGGGGGCTAGAGCGTGACTGAGGGAATGGCGGACAGAGGGCATTTTGAATAGGGAAGTCAGGTGGTCCTCTCTGTCGAGGTCACATTTGGGGAAAGGCTTAACCAGGGAGAGAGGACCCGTGACCATCTCTCCCGCAGACTCACCTCAACACAGCACTCTGGGCAGCCTTTACCAGACAACTGCCGATGGGCCATTGTGTGCTTTGGGTGGTCCCTGGGCTAAGCAAGCAGGATGCAGAAAAATCTAAGGTAAAAAGCATTCAGTGTGGCTATGGAGACACATTTATAAACATCAAACATCACAAAATTGAAGCATCAATGGAAGACTTGGAACACGTGGATTCTAGTCTTACCTTTAGAATCTCAGTTTTCTCATCATTAAAATAAGACAGTAGGGCCAAATGATCCATAAAATTCATTTTAGATCCTATGGTCAATAATACTAACTACAAAGTGATGGTGCATTTTTATAAAATCGGAGAGAGAGGGTACATTAAGTAGAGAAGTCTTGTTGAAAGGTGGTAATTTGGACAGACAGATGAGCAATAAGATGTAGCTGTGGCTCCTTAGAGGTTTCTGGGTGACAGAAAGAGCCACATTCAGCCCCCTGGTTTTACAAACAGCACCAATAGCCACAATCCAGAGCAGTTTTCACATCTGAATTCTGAATGAAAACCTATTGGTGTGGTCTTCTCAGGCAGACATATGCTGGAAATCACCCACATCCCAATCTGTCATCTGGCCACCTCAAAACACAGAGGGCTACACAATGGCAAATAATAATGTTGTGAGCTAAAGAGTAAGGACCATTAAGGGGTTTATCAGAGAGAATCCGCCTCTCACTGCTACATGCCAACCTTGGAGCCATTACTATCAGAAGCGCCCTCGGAGAGAATTATAGGCTTGCATGGTAATGATGGGTGGGTGTGCCAGTTTGAATATATTATGTCCCCCAAAATGCCATTATTTTTGATGTAATCTTGTGTGGGCAGACATGTCAGTGTTGATTAGATTGTAACTCTTTGAGTGTTTCCATGGAGATGCACCCCACCCAACTGTGTTTGATGACTCTGATTGGATAGTTTCCATGGAGGTGTGGCCTGCCCATTCAGCATGGGCCTTGATGAGTTTACTAGAGCACTATATAAGATCAGACAGAAGGAGCAAGCTTGCTACAGCCAAGGGGGACACCTTGAAGAATGCACAGAAGCTACAGATGAGAGACAGTTTGAAGACGCCTGTTGAAAGCAGACTCTTGCTCTGGAGAAGGTAAGAGAGGACAAATGCCCCAAGAGCAACTGAGAGTGACATTTTTTAGGAACTGCAGCCTAGAGAGGAATGTCCTGGGAGAAAGCTATTTTGAAACCAAAACTTGGAGCAGACACCAGCCACGCACCTTCCCAGCTAACAGAGGTTTTCCAGATGCCATTGGCCATCCTTCAGTGAAGGCACTCAATTGTTGCCATGTTACCTTGGACACTTTATGGCTTTAAGATTGTAACTGTGTAACCAAATAAAACCCCTGTTATACAAGCCAATCCATTTCTGGTGTTTTGCATCCCAGCAGCATTAGGAAACTAAAACAGTGGGGATCAAGACTCAGGTGTTTATCTAAATAAATACCTGATCTTGCTTCACAATGGCATTAAAAACAGGACCCAAGTGCCTGATAATGTCCCCCTCACCTTTTTTTAGAGGCAACTGTTCAAGGTCAGGTCCTCAACCATAACACAAATATTTCTGTGTTACTGTGATAGTGTGAGTTGGATGATAAATGATTAAAATTCACTTTGTGGATACAAAGTGCTTTATAAATACTTTATCTCCAGAGTGACTTCAACTTAGAATTTCTGACTCCATTTGGACCTCTCTTTATCCAAGACACAGGGTCCCATTTCTATTTGTAAATATTTAATGTTCCACACTGGCCTCTTTGCAGCTCCCCTGGATGCTGATGGTTGATGACTTGGATCCTGCCATCTAGGAAAACTAGGAGATCCAGAACTGGCCAAGGAATGAAGGATATTTTGAGTAACTTATGATTCAAGGACAGTTTATTTATTGTATCTCCCATTTCCATGCTGTAGAGCAAAGATGGAACATCCTCTATGATCTCTGCCAGGGATGGATGGCTTCATGGGAGTGTGCTCTCACCAGAGAAAAGCTCATGAGATAATCCAGCACTTTGGGGCCACTCTGTTCACTGGCCAAGTCATGACCCCCATCCCTCAGCCAGAAGCAAAATGAGAGAATGGTTTCCCCGGGAACCTTTAAGATATCATCTCCTCTACCTGCCTCCCTAAGGCAGCATCCTCTGACACTCACTCAGCCTGACTTTGCCCTGGGCTCTAGAGGGCCTTGGGGGACAGGCTAGAAGTTTACTAGCCAGAGAATTCACAGTGCACAATGGAGCACGGTGGTGCTACTACTCATCTACCTGGTCCTCAGTCTTATTTGTAAAACGAGGTTTGATTCTGTCTCTTTGAGATCTTGGTAGCCTCTGGTGGTGGATAAGCGTGTGTTCAAATCCCATCTCTGGCACTTAATGATTTTGTGACCTGGCCTCAATTTACTCATCTGTATAATGGAATTAAGACCTACCTTACAGGGTAATTTAAGAAGCAAATTAATTAAGCATGTGAGCACAGTTCTTAAACTGCAGTGAGAGAGTCCTTGCATTTTACCATCCAGCACAGTTCTCCCCGCCATGAAAGTGCTCCCTAAACACTGGATTGATTATTTATTGGATTTATGCTGAGAACAGAATAAAACCTGCAGCGTAGCCCAGACCCTGTCTGAATGAAGAGTTTTACCTGGATCATGCCTGTTAAGGACAGAGACTCTAAGGTAAAAATACCTCCCTGCCTCATGAGATGATTAGAGCATCCAAGGAACCACCATAGTCCAGCACACAACATAAAGATTGCATATAAAGGGGAAAGGAAAAGCAGGCACAAGTGTACACATAAGTGTGTGTGCATCTGTTCCATGATCTTAGTGGCTTAAAACAACAATCCTTTTATCATATCTCATGATTTTGTGGGGCAGGAATTCAGGCTGAGCTTAGCTGGATGATGTTTCAGTTCCACATGGCATCAGCTGAGGACAGGATGGACTGGAGGGTCTGAGACTGCTTCACTTTATGTTTGGGAGTTTGGCAGGAATGGCCAGAAGGCTGGGCTCAGCTGGGACAGTGGATGGGAGCACTAACATGTACCCATGACAGCATGGCGATCTCAGGGCAAGCAGAATTCTTACACTGTAGGACGGGGCTCCCAGGAGAGTGTCCCAAGGACCAAGGCTGGAGCTGCAAGGATTCTTCTGACCTGTCCATGGCAGTCATGCAGTGTCACTTCTGCCACATCCTGTTGGCCAAGCAAGTCACTAAGGCCAGTCCAGATTCAAGAGGAGAGGAGTAAGATGCCCCTTCTCATTGGGGTAAGTGGAGAAGAGCTTGTGGCCATCCTTAGTCTACCTCAGTACCTGAGTCTCTGTTCTGCTTTGTAGAACCAGCTGTGGGTACCACCTCTTTCATTCTCTCATCCTTCCCTCTGTCACTGTTAATGTCCCAATTATGCAACACAGTAAGATGATAATGCCCAGATGGTAAAGGATCTGGAAACTACATCATATGAGGAAAGTATGGGAAAAATGGGGAGGTGCTTAATCCAGAGAAGAAAAGATTAGGGGGAGCATTTAGTTGTCCTCACATAATTAAATGACCATGGGAAGCTTTTTCTGCTTATTAGATATCAACAGTTAACAATTAGATAGAAAATACAAGCATAAAGATTATGCTTCATATAATTTATTTTAATAAGATGAAGAAAGTATTTTATTAGCAGATGTTATCAAAATTTATCAAATTGTGGTAGTGATTTGGGCTGTTCACGAATAGTCTGGTACTCTTTCCAAGCTCATGGTAGGGTTGCATTCCTCCCCCAACTCCTTCTTGAGGTTAGGTATGGCCAAATGACTAGCTTAGACCAAAGAGATGTGATTGGAAGTGACATATTTCATTTCCAGAAGGAAACTCCAAGAGCCAGTGTGCAAATTCTCACATCTCCTTTCCGTCATCTGTGATGGTCAGAGAGTGGAGGCCCATTAGCCTGATTCTGAGAGTGGCACATGGAGCTTAGTCTCCAAGTGGGGTTACCAGGTAAGATGCAGGAATCTGAATTTAAATTAAATAGGGATAGCCAAAGAAGTAGGATTTAGATTATCAAAGGACAGAGAAAAGGCACACCCTCAGGGGACATAGCATGATTGAGTTTTGTCTGCACTGTCATGTTCCAGCTTTGTCAGAGTATGCAGGAGCAGGAGTCCCTGCGGGGCTGGAGATAAAGCACTGCTTGGTCAACTGGACCAGGTTACCAGGACCTATCTGATCCTGAGGGATTGCATTCCAAGACTTGGACGTCAGCGCCATTCCTGGGCCAGGCAGCCAGGAAGTATGGTGGGAGGTGAAGTGAAAGTACCTCATTGGAGACATTTCAAAGCACACACACAAACTTTTGTTTGAAATGTCAGTGTTATAGCAAAATTCCTGACAGCAAGGGCTTGGCTCTATTCATCTTCCTATCCCCCCACACCACATGGCCTCCCTCCTTGCTCAGCACATGGGGGATGTTCAATAAATACCTTTAGAATGTAATCAACTTGGGCAAGGAGCTAATCATAGGCTGAGATCCCTTTAGCTGCTACAGCAACTCCTTTTGACCGTCAGGGGGCAGCATGCCGCCTTGAACTATGAACAGTGGCCTGAGGCCTAAGGATATGGGTGGAACTGCCATTCCCAAAAAACAGTAAGTACCCAGAGGCCAATCTCTGCTAACATTTTCATGGGGCCACAGCAAAAGGAGATAGATAAGGGTGAAAGGGTCTCTTTTTTTTTAATGCAATTTAAAGAATTATCCTTCATTCCGAAATTATCTCTTTCCCACTTTTTTGTCATAAAACATCCTTTCTTTTATGAAATGATTGTTAGTGGTTGGGGTTTTGTTTTGTTTGTCTGTCTGCTTATAGCTAGTGTCCTAATTTGATCAAATATTTCTGGTGTTGCAGAAAGTTTGTAGAAAATTACTTTTCAGGTTTGTGAAATCAAAAGTTTGAGAGCCATTAGCATACAATGCTGGAATCAGAGAAGAAAAAGGGGGAGTAGACAAACTTTGCCTGGGGCAACCCCAGGCTTCCCTTCCAAGCCTGATCTCTGGCTACAGAATGCAAGACTGTCTGGCCAAGTCAAGGAATTTCAGGCCTCAGCAGGCAGAGGAAGATGCACAAGTGTAAGACACCAGCGAGGTTTTGAAATCACACTACCCAAGGGGCTTGCAGGTCCCACTCCACTTTATTAGAGAGGCTGGGAGAGCCCCCTCCCCAACGCAGACAGATCGCCCTGACTGCTCAATAACCCTTCATGGTTCTGGACAATCACAGGTCAGCACCGCAAGTGCCTGTGACATTCCAGTCCCAAAGTCATTGGGCCTCTTGTCTGCTGGGCCATTGCAGCCTGGACACGGACGATGCCCGAATCACAGAGGACCAGCTTTAGTCACAAACCAAGGGATACTGTCTATCTGTGCATCGTAGAGTACGGTAGAATTTTTAGCAATGATAACACCACACAAGTCAACAGCCCATTCCTGAGACTACCATGAGGACTGCCAAGCTGGTTTTGAGTGGACACAAGGAGGTACAAGATGCAGCGCTGCCTTCAGAGAACTCTGTCTTAAACACTCCAGAACAACTGCCAAAGGGGAAAAAGAGATGGCACTCAATTTGCAAGACTTGGGAAGGCTTCTCAAGATGGGCCTGAAAGAGCAGGCAGGTTTTTTGAAACATGAAAGGAAGGACCAGCTCTACAAAGGCACTGTCTGATCTGAGGACTCAAGAAGGAAGCACGGGACGGGGTGTTTTGGGGCCCAGGGCCTGGTTCAGTTTGGCCGGAATGTCAGGCATGTAGCCGGAAAAGAGTGGGTACAACAACAAACAGCAAGAGGGCTCGGCAAGCAGGCAGAGGTGGGCTCGGGTCCCACTTCCACATGGAGCACTGGGTTGCTGTGTTTGACATCCTACGCTCAGCTCCTTGACCATCCAAGGCCCTGACGCTTCAGAGAACTGAATAAGAGAATGAATGGGATGTGCATATCAAATTTTAGTCCACAAACTCAAGGGTGCAAAAGAATGTAATTTAATTTTTCACTTAGTCAAGTTCTGCTTCAAGCCCCATTCTGAATCATTCAGGACGACCCCTGCGGGATCCCATGTCACCGCGGGGCCGTCCAGCTGTCAGGGGTCCACTGGTTGTGTGGGCATCTGCAGAGACCTGCCTCTCTCCCCACCTGCTCTGTGGATGCCGTCCACCCCAACGGCTCCTCCATCATCCTCATTCCTGACCTAAAGGCCCCTTCAAGCCCACAGATTTCCCTGATACTTTCTGTGCCTCTCAAAGGCACCCAGATGGCTCTGCTCCCTCTGCTCCGAAGCCAGGGAAGAACCTTCTCCTCCCCGAGATCTTCACACCCTTCCAGCATTCTGCCCGGCAAAAGGGGCCCAGGTCCCTTGCTCCTGGACCCCCAAATCCTTCCCTCCTCAGGGAACTTGGCTGAAGGCAGACGAGAAGACTAACTTGTCAGAGGCTCCCCAGCACACCCTCTCTCCTGTCTCCTCCCCAATCAGGGATGTTTTATTTAATTACAAAGTGTTCTCCCAAATCTGCTGGGTTTTTTGCCTCTGTAAGGCCTAAACTTCTGAAATTTAAAAGCCAAGAAAAGATCGCATCTTCTCCTTTCTCTTCTGGGTTCTGTTGACTTCCAGCTTCCAACTGCTCTGGGTGGCTTCTGTCTTTGTCTTTCACTTTGCTATAAAGGACTCCACTGATCCGGATTAAAGCCCCACCGATTCAGTGGGGCCACACCTTAACTGAAGTCACATCTTGGAGCAATCTTATTTACAAAGGGTCCACACCCACCAGAGTGTGAACCAAGACCAAGAACATGTCTGAACTGGGGTACACAATTCAATCCCCAATAATGCCTTTTCTCCAGAACTTTGCCTTTATGGACATATGCCTAACTAAAAAAAAAATGGAGGAAGAGGGTCTGATTAAAAAAAAAACAAAACCAGGATTACAATGATTAATAATTAGAAATATCATTCCCACTTCTCCAAGTTGCTTGCTTATTGAATGGATTTGAAGATCAAGCATCGTCCCCAATGTGTACACTCAGTAAACTAGGGGACAAGTTTGCCCAGGCCTGCGGGGGTCTCCAAAACACAGGACTTACGGTGCTAAAAGCAGGCAAGTACCAGTCAAACCAGGATGAGTTGTCACCCTACAGCAGCATTATTTATCTTTCCCAATATGAAGAGGCTAAACAACCTGGAAGGATTATGGCTCAGGGCCTAGAATCCCAAGGGTTGAACAAATAAGGAAGTTTTTCCAACAAAGGCTTTCTTTTAAAGGGCAACCGGTTCTAATTTCAGGGCACGCCAGCAGCACTGTGCAGACTCAACATGTATATGGAAAATAGTGGCATAAGACAAGGGCATCCTTGAGAACGTCATAATGAGGCTGTACAGGGCCGAACAGTACCCCACAAAACTCATTTCTACCCTGAACCCCAGAATGTGACTGTTTTTGAAAAGAAGGTCCTTGCAGATGTATTTAGTTAAGATGAGGTCGTCCTGGATTAGGGCAGACTTGTGAGGACACAGAGTGAAGAAGGCCACGTGAGGACAGAGGCAGGGAATGCAGTGATGCATCAGCAAGCAACGGCAGAGCAAGGACCGCCGGGGTCACCGGAGGCTGTTAAGAATCAAAGAAGGATTCTTCCCGGGGGCTTTCAGAGAGAACATAACCCTGTCACCTTGATTTCCAACTTCCGGTCTCCACCACTGTGAGAGACTGAATTCCTGCTGTTTTAAGTCACCCATTTGTGGTGATTTGTTACGGCAGCCCTGGGAAACTAAAACTCAAGCCTTCCCAGGAGCTAACCTTGCGGCTCCCTCACACACGGCCTAATCCACAGATCTACAAGTGTCCCCAGCCCACTGGAGGACAGGACAGCTTGACCTCTGTTTCATATTCCTGAGAATGAAAGTGTAACAGGCTTTCTCCAAGATCTATTCTCTCTTTCTTTCCTTTGACCATCACCAGGCAGGCACCTGATTCTGTAGCATGTCTGAGGGATGAAAAAACAACTCAGATTTCTATAACCTGAAACCTAGTTTCTGGTAGGAAAGTACCATCTGGTGGATATTTGTGAAACTGCTCATGTCCTGCATTCGAAAATGAGCATCTGAGGGCAGCTTGCCTGTCAGAATGCCGATGAAAATATTACCCCAAAACTCATGAGAGCACAGCATAAAACAGGGGCTATGTACAGACAGTTATTCTTCTTAGAACCAATCAGAAGCATATAGCAGAGGCTTCTCTGTTTTCTGGTCTACTCTGTCCAATTTACAGTTAATTCAAGATAGCTGTTCACTGTCTGTTTTCTTCTTCCAAAGCATTCCTTGGAAATTCTTGCTTCTCTTTATCATGAACGTTTATCTATGAGAGTTGGTCTCTTGAGAAATCTAGTCATACCTCATTCTACACGCACACCTGGAGCTGCCCCTCACACAGCTCACCGCCAACGCTGCACCCCTAAAGGGGGGCCTCTGCCGTGTTTGTGCCACACGTCCTTCAGCCACGGCTCATGGAACAGGATGGCCACCTCTCACCCAAGCTTAGCAGTCATGCTTTCACTCTCCTGGTGTCTGGAACCAGTATTCTGAAACAATGAATTAGGCTAGATCTTAGGTGAGGAGAACTCAGTGCCGAAGGGCAGGCTTTTCCACCATGTTGAAGGGGAGGAAGCAAATCTGGCCTACAAAGAGCAGTGGCCTGGAGCAGAACGAGCTGAGGAGACCCTTCTGCCTGTGCTCTGGGAGCATTCCACGTCCCAGTTCCCTTGGACCTCCTGAGCTGGGCTGTACCACATCAACGAATTCCCCTTTCCTACTGAAGCAGGCTCTAGTGGTTACTTCCAGTTAAAGACACGTAACCCCATGATAAAGATCTAACAGTAGCTCCTGAAACCTGATCAGGCATGTCTCTGAGGTTGCTGACTTTCCATGCCTGGTAGAGTCGGGGACCGAAGACTTCATAGAAATAAGGTATCACTTCTAATCAAAAAACTCCAAGGGACTCCATACTCGGTATAACATCTGCAGACAATAGTGAGATAAACCAATCGGCCTGTTCTGGTTTGCTAATGTTGCCAGCATGCAAAACACCGGAGATGGATGGGCTTTTATAAAGGGGGTTTATTGGGTTACACAGTTACAGTTTTAAGGCCATAAAGTGTCCAAGGTAACACATCAGCAATTGGGTACCTTCACTGGAGAGTGGCCAGTGGTGTCTAGAAAACCTCTGTTAGCTGGGAAGGCATGTGGCTGGCATCTGCTCCAGTGTTCTGGTTTCAAAATGGCTTTCTCCCAGGACATTCCTCTCTAGGCTTCAGTTTCTCAAAAATGTCACTCTTAGTTGCTCGTGGGGTATTGGTCTTCTCTCAGCTTCTCCGGAGCAAAAGTCTACTTTCAAAGGCCATCTCCAAAATGTCTCTGTACAAAATGTCTCTGTAAGCTGAAGCTCCTCTCTCAGTCCCAGTGCATTCTTCAAAGTGTCCCTCTTGGCTGTAGCTCCTTTTCAAAATGTCACTTTCAGCTGCACTGAGTTCCTTCTGTTTGTCAGTTCATTTATATGGCTCCAGCGATTTAATTTAGACCCACCCTGAATGGGTGGGGTAACACCTCCATGGAAATTATCCAATTGAGTCATCACCCACAATTGGGTGGGGCATATTTCCATGCAAACAACCTAATCCAAATGTTGCAACTTAATCCCCACTAATATGTCTGCCCCACAAAATTGCATCAAAGAATATGGCTTTTTCTGGGGGACATAAACATTCAGACCAGCATACGGCCCCACATCTGTTTGACGGTTCCATACAGGGAAGCAGCTCCACCTCTGGCCCTGCCAGATGGACAGGGTTTTTCCAACAGGAAAGGGCATTTCCTATCATGCAGTTTTGAGGAGGGAGGTGAATGGTAATGGAGGAGGAGACTCTCACTTCCCATCAGAGCAATTGTGGTATCAGTGGGGTGAGCGGTGACACACCAGAGAGCGTTGCCATGAGCAGTTTAGCAGGCAGAATGTTTATTAAGGTGTGCTCTTGGGATCGATGCCTGTGGAAGGGAAGGGGAAGAAGTAGGAGTTGATAGCGGGAGAAGTCAGGCTGTGATGCAGGCCCAAGGACAGCTCTGGCGGAGCCCATGGGGAGCTTTGGAGCTTAAATGGCCCACCAGGGTTGCCAAAGTTGGGCTAAGATGGCCTGACCTTCACACTCCTGCATCAGTCAGTCATTACATGTGAGCTGCCTCGCGAAGGCCATGACTCTGGATAAGGCCATGACCTCTACAGCAGAAGGCTGTCTGCGGATAGGACTCCTAGCAGTGAGGCAGCAAGTCCTTCCCTGAGGGGTCCTCAGTCTGTGAAAGGCAGCTGGGCTCCTAATGTGGCCGTTACCCCCGATTCAGTTTCCATTCCCACTGGGAGATGGCATTGTTTTCATTCTCTTCTTTCTTATCCTCTTGACACTGGCATTTACCTAAAGTAAATTAAACCATCCTGAATAAACAAGGCCCTAGGTAAGGAATATTGGGTAATGATCAGTACTTGTTCCCAAGTTCCTACTTTGCCTCTTCCCGTTACTGTACTATTCCCCTTGTTGTTTTCTATTCTGTGATGGCTTTCATGTGTCGATTTGGCTAGGTTGTGGTGTCCAATTGTTTGGTCAAGCAAGCACTGACCTGATTGTTACTATGAGGGTATTTTGTAGATGAATCTAAGTCATTAATCAGTTGATTGCATCTACAGTGAATTAAATCTACAGTCAACAAAGGAGATTACCTTCAGCAAGAAGAGGAGTTTCCATATCAAGTAAGTTGAAGACCTTCAAGGGAGAACTAAGGAATTCAGCAGTCAGAAAGAATTCCTATCTCTCCTCCTCAGTCAGCTTCTCCTGGGGAATTCATTGTCACCTTCATCAAATCTCCAACTTGCAGCCTTGCCCTTAGGAATTTAGATTGCTAATACCCACAGTCATGTAAGCCAATTCCTATCAGAAATCTCATTAATTAATATCTATATCTATGCCTATGTCTGTATCTATATCCATTGTAGGCCAATTCCTATCATAAATCTCTTAATATCTGTTTCTGTGTCTATGTCTATGTCTATCTAAATCTATAACCATTGAAAGCCAATTCCTATCATAAATCTTTTAATAACTGTATCTATGTCTATGTCTGTCTCTATATCTGCATCATTTCTATATATTTTGTCAGTTCTGTTTCTCTGGAAAACACTAACTAGTCAACATCTTCTTTCCATTCCCTCCTTCTTTAGTCAGTTTTTGTTTTCCAAGAAGATAAGCAACTGGACAGACTAATTCATACTCTGGAGTGAATGACTGCTAACTCATCATTCCTGACCATCTCAATCTTCTCCATTCCTGCTGCCCCATCTTTAGTCCAGATATTTTCCACAACTGTATTTAGACAACATTCTATGTGATCTTACTTCTCCATCTCTTCTCTAGTTCAACCTGACCACTAAAACCACAACAACCATCTTTAAATACTACTTTCGTCATGTCATTTCCGTGCTCAGGAGAGTACAGTGTCTCCCCCGTTCCTTACATGCCCAGTCCAAGGTCAGGGAGCACTAGACCAGGAGTGAGAGACCTGAGGGACAATGTGTCTCAGAGATAAAGAGCAGGCTCTGGAGCCCAACTGCCACCGTGTGAATCTTGGTTCCACCATTTTCTGGGTCTGGGGCTTTAAGCAAGATCCTAACTCTCTCCTGCCTCAGTTTGTCCACTGGCAAAATGGGGGTGAAAATAATGTACCTTACTGGGAGGATTCAATTATTTCATCTAGGTAATAAACCTAAAGCACCTAGACTAGTGGCTGGCATGGAGGAAGTGCTCGATGTTAGGATGATTATTAGAACTATTCCTTACTAAGTACCAAATATCTGAGTGATATTGGACAAACCACTTCACCTTGCTGGGGTGGGGCCTCAGTTTCCCACATCTTTAAGCTGAGGGGATTGCCCAGATCATCTCAAATGTCCCTGCCAGCCCAGGATTCTGTTTCTTTCATCTTCATCATGTCCCTCTACCCCTACCCTTGATCATTCACTTCCACATTCACTTACAATGGCTATAATTCACTCCTAATTCTGCCCAGCTGAGGACCTGTCTCTACTCCCCTTCAGGTGACCAGGTCACAGGGCAGAATGTAGGATTCTTTTCATCTTTGTGTGTACCTACAGGGTCTGGGATTGCTTCTTCTACACAGGTGTTCAAGAAGTGATACCAAACAGGTGTCGCACACAGAACGTTTTTGGCTACTTTCCAGCTACTTGCTTTCCCTGAGTCCACCCCTCTGGGATCATCCCTCCAGCACACACTGGACACACTCTGGCTTTGCACTTGACTTTAATTTGCTACCATCTGTCATAGAGTACAAGTTCCCAGAGGCATGGGGCACATTTTCTTCCAAGCCCTACCCAACCCCAGGAAGGAGTGACTTAAATATAAAAAGACCAGATAATGATGGGAGGGAAGAAGGACAATGGAAGCTTTATGGGGACAAACTGTTGCAACCTCCAATTTCTGAACTATCCTGAGGCATTGATAGAATTTTAGGAATAAATTTCTAAACATTTAGAAAAGTTAATGTCCTTGAGGAAGACAGTCTCCTATATATACTATTTATTCTTTTGTATGTTAACACCCATATTACCCACCACATTTAGTTAGGGGTAGGTCATAGTTAGGGAAGGCACAGACAAAAAGTCTTAATAGCCACAGGTGTTGAGAAAAGGACCACTCTTTTCTAGAGGTATCAATGATAAAGTTTGTAATATCAAATGAAGAAGCCACCACAATGGTGAAGGAGTTGGGCAGGTTCGGATCAGTGTCCCTGCCTAGAAGGTTACCAAATATATTTACGTATGTTTCAGTCTGTTTATATTTGGGCTTGTTACACTGGGGACACTGAGAACACCTGCTAGAGTTTTTAAGAAATATAACATCCCCTGGCTTCGTGATTCCTCAGAAAGTTAAACATAGAATTATCATCTGACTTGTCAATGACACATTTAGATATATTCCCAAAAGAACTGAAAGCAGGGGCTCAAAGTTCAGAGCAGCATTATGCACAATAGCCAAGAGGCAGAAGCAGCCCAAGTGTCCATCAACAGATAAATGGAAAAACAAAACAAATGTGCTATATATATGCAATGTAACATTATTCAGTCATGAAAAGGAATGAAGTTCTGATACACACTACAACATGGATGAAACTTGAAGAAAACCTGTTGAGTAAAATAAGGACCAATACTGGATGATTCCACTTATATGCAATAGATAGAATATGCAAATTCATAGAGATGAACCATAGATTCCAGGTTATCAGGGGCCAGGAGAGGGCATGAGGAGTTATTGCCAATGGGTACAGAGTTTCTGCTTGGGGTAATGAAAAAGCTTTCATAATGGGTGGTGGTGATGGTAGCATGCTATTGTGACTGTAATTAATACCACTGAACTGTATGTATGAAAGTGGTTAAAATGGGAAATTCTGTATTTATGTTACCACAATACAAATTAAAAAAAAAAGAGGCAGCCTGCTTTCTACGATCTCAACCATCCAGAACACAACCAGGAACCGGGAGTTCAGATACAAAATATGGCGACACTGCTCCTTCCCTGTATTGCCAACCGGTGTGCACTCAAGGAGCACAGAATAATTCTAGCCTGAGAAAACCATATGCTTACCAGTGTCATATCCTTAATTACAAAGTCAATTCAATCTCCTGGATATCTCTTCTGTGCTGCAGATATAATTCTGCAAATCAATGCAAACAAGAAGCGCTTCTGAATTCAAGGCCTGGCATTTCCCAGTTTTGTCATGCCAAGCCACCCAGCCAATGACTACATCAATTGTTAATATGCCTGTAGTTTGGTCCCTGACTAATCTGATCAAAGGACATGTGCCCAGTGTCTCTTGTTAACACATCACAGTTTGGATCTTAACCTAGGGCTTGTGTCACCTGCCGCAATACAACAGAACAGCTACAGATTGACTTTTTTTTTTTTTTTTTTTTTTTTTTTTTGGCATTTACAAAAGGGATTTATTAGTTTACAGATTTACAGTTCTATGGCCATGAAAATGTCCCAATTAAGGCATCAACAGGTTGATGCCTTCTTTGAAGAAAGGCCACTGGCATCTGGGGTTCCTCTGTCACATGGAAAGGTACATGGTTGGTGTCTGCTGGTCCTTCTCTCCTGGGTTTTGTTGCTTTTGGCTTCAGGCTTCAGTGGCTCTCTCAGTTCCAGTGGGGGCTTTTCTCTAGGCTTCTCTGGGTGTTTCTCTCTCTGAACTCTCTCGGCTCTTTCTGTCTTTTATGATCATAAATGACTCCAAATAAAGGATCAAGACCTATCTTGAATTGGGGTGGGTCACATCTCAATTGAAACAAGCTAATCAAAAGGTCCCACCCACAATAGGTCTGCATGCACAAGAATGGATTAAAAGAACATGGCCTAAATTGATTGTACACTGTGGAGGACTATAAGGTGTGTGAATATATCTTGATAAAACTTTTTTTTTTTTAACGTACATGAACAATGGGGGGAGGAGAGGAATGGGATGTTTTTTTTTTTTGTTTTGTTTTTTTTTTTTTTTTTTCACTGTGTACTGTATTTATTTATTATGATAGTTGGAAAAACAAGACTCAAACCACCCCCTTCCCCTGCCCTACCCCTTGCGTAGTGCAGCATGATGCTCTGTCCCACGTATTCGTCCGTCTTTCCGTCTGCCTACCTGTGATGTTGTGACCTGTTCTTTGTCCTACTTGGCTAATAAAAGAGGATCCAGCAGCACAGACCTCAGCCCACATTCATTCCCAGGGAAGTTGCCTGCAGTGGCTGAGCAGACAGGTGTCTCGAGGTCTGCTTGCTGCCCACTGTGGCCAGCGGGGGAGGGAGGGAGGCTGCCTCGTGATGGGTCACTCCCAGCTGGCCTTGCAGCTCTCTCCACGGCCCTTGCCAACCTGTGGCTGTGTGCCACTCTTTTTTTTTTTTTTTTTGTTTTTAATCATCATTTTATTGAGATATATTCACATACCACGCAGTCATACAAAACAAATCGTACTTTCGATTGTTTACAGTACCATTACATAGTTGTACATTCATCACCTAAATCAATCCCTGACACCTTCATTAGCACACACACAAAAATAACAAGAATAATAATTAGAGTGAAAAAGAGCAATTGAAGTAAAAAAGAACACTGGGTACCTTTGTCTGTTTGTTTCCTTCCCCTACTTTTCTACACATCCATCCATAAACTAGACAAAGTGGTGTTTGGTCCTTATGGCTTTCCCAATCCCATTGTCACCCCTCATAAGCTACATTTTTATACAACTGTCTTCGAGATTCATGGGTTCTGGGTTGTAGTTTGATAGTTTCAGGTATCCACCACCAGCTACCCCAATTCTTTAGAACCTAATAAGGGTTGTCTAAAGTGTGCATAAGAGTGCCCACCAGAGTGACCTCTCGGCTCCTTTTGGAATCTCTCTGCCACTGAAGCTTATTTCATTTCCTTTCACATCCCCCTTTTGGTCAAGAAGATGTTCTCCGTCCCACGGTGCCAGGTCTACATTCCTCCCTGGGAGTCATATTCCACGTTGCCAGGGAGATTCACTTCCCTGGGTGTCTGATCCCACGTAGGGGGGAGGGCAGTGATTTCACCTTTCAAGTTGGCTTAGCCAGAGAGAGAGGGCCACATCTGAGCAACAAAGAGGCATTCAGGAGGAGACTCTTAGGCACAAATACAGGGAGGCCTAGCCTCTCCTTTGCAGCAACCGTCTTCCCAAGGGTAAAACTTATGGTAGAGGGCTCAACCCATCAAACCACCAGTCCCCTATGTCTGTGGTCATGTTAGCAACCATGGAGGTGGGGTAGGCGAATACCCCTGCATTCTCCACAGGCTCCTCAAGGGGGCACTACATCTTTTTTTTTTTTTTTTTTTCCCTTGTTTGTCTTTTTTCTTTTTTTTTTTTTCTTTTTTTTTAACTTTCCCTTCTTTTTTCAAATCACCTGTATGAAAAAAAAAGTTAAAAAGAAAACAAACATACAATAAAAGAGCATTTCAAAGAGACCATAGCAAGGGAGTAAGAAAAAGACAACTAACCTAAGATAACTGCTTAACTTCCAACATGTTCCTACTTTACCCCAAGAAAGTTACATAATATAGCAACATTTCAGTGAACTTGTTCCTACTACTACCATCAGAAATTAACAGACCATAGTCATTTCTGGGCATCCCCAGAACGTTAAATAGCTTATCTGTTCTTCCTGGATTATTGTTCCCCCTTCCTTAATTGCTCTCTACTGCTAGTTCCCCTACATTCTACATTATAAACCATTTGTTTTACATTTTTCAAAGTTCACATTAGTGGTAGCATATAATATTTCTCTTTTTGTGCCTGGCTTATTTCGCTCAGCATTATGTCTTCAAGGTTCATCCATGTTGTCATATGTTTCACCAGATCGTTCCTTCTTACTGCCGCGTAGTATTCCATCGTGTGTATATACCACATTTTATTTATCCACTCATCTGTTGAAGGACATTTGGGTTGTTTCCATCTCTTGGCAATTGTGAATAATGCTGCTATGAACATTGGCGTGCAGATATCTGTTTGTGTCACTGCTTTCCGATCTTCCGGGTATATACCGAGGAGTGCAATCGCTGGATCGAATGGTAGCTCTATATCTAGTTTTCTAAGGAACTGCCAGACTGACTTCCAGAGTGGCTGAACCATTATACAGTCCCACCAACAATGAATAAGAGTTCCAATTTCTCCACATCCCCTCCAGCATTTGTAGTTTCCTGTTTGTTTAATGGCAGCCATTCTAACCGGTGTTAGATGGTATCTCATTGTGGTCTTAATTTGCATCTCTCTAATAGCTAGTGAAGCTGAACATTTTTTCATGTGTTTCTTGGTCATTTGTATTTCCTCTTCAGAGAACTGTCTTTTCATATCTTTTGCCCATTTTATAATTGGGCTGTCTGTACTATTGTCATTGAGTTGTAGGATTTCTTTGTATATGCAAGATATCAGTCTTTTGTCAGATACATGGTTTCCAAAAATTTTTTCCCATTGAGTTGGCTGCCTCTTTACCTTTTTGAGAAATTCCTTTGAGGTGCAGAAACTTCTAAGCTTGAGGAGTTCCCATTTATCTATTTTCTCTTTTGTTGCTTGTGCTTTGGGTGTAAAGTCTAGGAAGTGGCCTCCTAATACAAGGTCTTGAAGATGTTTTCCTACATTATCTTCTAGGAGTTTTATGGTACTTTCTTTTATATTGAGATCTTTGGTCCATTTTGAGTTAATTTTTGTGTAGGGGGTGAGGTAGGGGTCCTCTTTCATTCTTTTGGATATGGATATCCAACTCTCCCAGCCCCATTTGTTGAAAAGACCATTATGGCTCAGTTCGGTGACTTTGGGGGCCTTATCAAAGATCAGTCGGCCATAGATCTGAGGGTCTATCTCTGAATTCTCAATTCGATTCCATTGATCTATATGTCTATCTTTGTGCCAGTACCATGCTGTTTTGGCAACTGTGGCTTTATAATAAGCTTCAAAGTCAGGGAGTGTAAGTCCTCCCACTTCGTTTTTCTTTTTTAGAGTGTCTTTAGCAATTCGAGGCATCTTCCCTTTCCAAATAAATTTGATAACTAGCTTTTCCAAGTCTGCAAAGTAGGTTGTTGGAATTTTGATTGGGATTGCATTGAATCTGTAGATGAGTTTGGGTAGAATTGACATCTTAATGACATTTAGCCTTCCTATCCATGAACATGGAATATTTTTCCATCTTTTAAGGTCCCCTTCTATTTCTTTTAGTAGAGTTATGTAGTTTTCTTTGTATAGGTCTTTTACATCTTTGGTTAAGTTGATTCCTAGGTACTTGATTTTTTTAGTTGCTATTGAAAATGGTATCTTTTTCTTGAGTGTCTCTTCAGTTTGTTCATTTCTAGCATATAGAAACATTACTGACTTATGTGCATTAATCTTGTATCCCGCTACTTTGCTAAATTTGTTTATTAGCTCTAGTAGGTGTATCGTTGATTTCTCAGGGTTTTCTAGGTATAAGATCATATCATCTGCAAACAATGACAGTTTTACTTCTTCTTTTCCAATTTGGATGCCTTTTATTTCTTTGTCTTGCCGGATTGCCCTGGCTAGCACTTCCAGCACAATGTTGAATAACAGTGGTGACAGCGGGCATCCTTGTCTTGTTCCTGATCTTAGAGGGAAGGCTTTCAGTCTCTCACCATTGAGTACTATGCTGGCTGTGGGTTTTTCATATATGCTCTTTATCATGTTGAGGAAGTTTCCTTCAATTCCTACCTTTTGAAGTGTTTTTATCAAAAAGGGATGTTGGATTTTGTCAAATGCTTTTTCAGCATCTATTGAGATGATCAATTGATTTTTCCCTTTCGAGTTTTTAATGTGTTGTAATACATTGATTGTTTTTCTGATGTTGAACCATCCTTGCATGCCTGGAATGAACCCCACTTGGTCAGGGTGTATGATTTTTTTAATGTGTCTTTGGATTCGATTTGCAAGTATTTTGTTGAGGATTTTTGCATCTATATTCATTAGGGAGATTGGCCGGTAGTTTTCCTTTTTTGTAGCATCTTTGCCTGGTTTTGGTATTAGATTGATGTTAGCTTCATAAAATGAGTTAGGTAGTGTTCCATTTTTTTCAATGTTTTGAAAGAGTTTGAGTAAGATTGGTGTCAGTTCTTTCTGGAAAGTTTGGTAGAATTCCCCTGTGAAGCCATCTGGCCCTGGGCATTTATTTGTGGGAAGATTTTTGATGACTGATTGGATCTCTTTGCTTGTGATGGGTTGGTTGAGGTCTTCTATTTCTTCTCTGGTCAGTCTAGGTTGTTCATATGTTTCCAGGAAATTGTCCATTTCTTCTACATTATCCAGTTTGTTGCCATACAGTTGTTCATAATATCCTCTTATAATTTTTTTAATTTCTTCAGGATCTGCAGTTATGTCACCTTTTTCATTCATTATTTTGTTTATATGGGTCTTCTCTCTTTTTGATTTTGTCAGTCTAGCTAGGGGCTTGTCAATCTTGTTGATCTTCTCAAAGAACCAACTTTTGGTGATATTTATCCTTTCTATTGTTTTTTTGTTCTCTATGTCATTTATTTCTGCTTTAATCCTTGTTATTTCTTTTCTTCTACTTGGTTTAGGATTGGTTTGCTGTTCATTTTCTAGCTTCTTCAGTTGATCCATTAGTTCTTTGATTTTGGCTCTTTCTTCCTTTTTAATATATGCGTTTAGTGCTATAAATTTCCCCCTTAGCACTGCTTTTGCTGCATCCCATAGGTTTTGGTATGTTGTGTTCTCATTTTCATTCGTCTCTATATATTTAGCAATTTCTCTTGCTATTTCTTCTTTAACCCACTGATTGTTTAGGAGTGTGTTGTTTAACCTCCAGGTATTTGTGAATTTTCTAAGTCTCTGATGGTTATTGACTTCTAATTGTATTCCATTGTGGTCAGAGAATGTGCTTTGAATAATTTCAATCTTTTTAAATTTATTGAGGCTTGTTTTATGTCCCAGCATATGATCTATTCTGGAGAAAGTTCCGTGAGCACTAGAAAAGTATGTGTATCCTGGTGATTTGGGATGTAATGTCCTGTAGATGTCTGTTAAATCTAATTCATTTATCAGATTGTTTAGGTTTTCAATTTCCTTATTGGTCTTCTGTCTGGTTGATCTATCTATAGGAGAGAGTGATGTGTTGAAGTCTCCCACAATTATTGTGGAAACATCAATTGCTTCCTTTAGTTTTGCCAATGTTTCTCTCATGTATTTTGTGGCACCTTGATTGGGTGCATAGACATTTACGATTGTTATTTCTTCTTGCTGAATTGCCCCTTTTATTAGTATGTAGTGGCCTTCTTTGTCTCTCAAAACATCCCTGCATTTGAAGTCTATTTTATCTGAGATTAATATTGCTACACCTGCTTTCTTTTGGCTGTAGCTTGCATGAAATATTTTTTTCCATCCTTTCACTTTCAATTTCTTTGTGTCCCTGTGTCTAAGATGAGTCTCTTGTATGCAACATATTGATGGTTCATTTTTTTTGATCCATTCTGCGAATCTATATCTTTTAATTGGGGAGTTTAATCCATTTACATTCAACGTTAAAACCGTGAAGGCATTTCTTGAATCGGCCATCTTATCCTTTGGATTATGTTTGCCATATTTTTCCCTCTCTCTATTAATATCCTTTATTGTACCCATACCGAATCTCTTTAGTACTGAACCTTTCTCCAAGTCTCTCTGTCCTGTCTTTGTTTCTCTGTCTGTAGGGCTCCCTTTAGTATCTCCAGTAGGGCAGGTCTCTTATTAGCAAATTCTCTCAGCATTTCTTTGTCTGTGAAAAATTTAAGGTCTCCCTCAAATTTGAAGGAGAGCTTTGCTGGATAAAGTATTCTTGGCTGGAAATTCCTCTCTCTCAGAATTTTAAATATATCGTGCCATTGCCTTCTCGCCTCCATGGTGGCTGCTGAGTAGTCACTACTTAGTCTTATGCTGTTTCCTTTGTATGTGGTGAATTGCTTTTCTCTTGCTGCTTTCAGAACTTGCTCCTTCTCTTCTATGTTTGACAGTGTGATCAGTATATGTCTCGGAGTGGGTTTTTTTGGATTTATTCTATTTGGAGTTCGCTGAGCATTTATGATTTGTGTATTTATGTTGTTTAGAAGATTTGGGAAGTTTTCCCCAACAATTTCTTTGAATACTCTTCCTAGACCTTTACCGTTTTCTTCCCCTTCTGGGACACCAATGAGTCTTATATTCGGACGTTTCATATTATCTATCATATCCCTGAGGTCCATTTCGAGTTTTTCAATTTTTTTCCCCATTCTTTCTTTTATGCTTTCATTTTCCATTCTGTCATCTTCCAGGTCACTGATTCGTTGTTCAACTTCCTCTAGTCTTGTACTATGAGTGTCCAGAATCTTTTTAATTTGGTCAACAGTTTCTTTAATTTCCATAAGATCATCCATTTTTTTATTTAGTCTTGCAATGTCTTCTTTATGCTCTTCTAGGGTCTTCTTGATTTCCTTCATATCCCGTACTAGGGTCTCATTGTTCATCTTTAGTTCTTTGAGTAGCTGCTCTAGGTGTGTCTCTTCTGGTCTTTTGATTTGGGTGCTTGGGCTTGGGTTATCCATATCGTCTGGTTTTTTCATATGCTTTATAATTTTCTGTTGTTTTTGGCCTCGTGGCATTTGCTGTCCTTGATAGGGTTCTTTTAGGGTTTGTAGACCAGTTGAAGTCCTTATCTCTAATTTATCAGATCTACAGCTTCGTGGAGTACACTTTCTCTAACTAACCAGCAGGTGGCGTCCACGAGCCACCTGTTCTCCACAAGCCAGATCTCCCCTGCTTAGCCTTTCTGGTGAGTGGGGGAGTGAGTCTTGTGGGGCCCAATTGGTGTCCCAAGCTTGCGTGTGTAGTTGGTGTTGCCTGCCCTGTATGTGGGGCGTGTTTCTGGGCAGTCGGGGAGGGGGGGTGGCCCTAACAATCAAATCTCCCTGATGATCCTAGAGTTTTAAAGCTACTGCAATAGTCTAATCCTTCAGTTCAGTCCTGCCACAGTTTGTCTCTGCCACTGACCCACAAGTCTTTGGTATTGGCGTATGGCTCCTGAGACTTGCAAGTGGGCCCCTCTTCCAGGCTGTGCACCCCGGGTCCTCTGTTGAGGGATGACTGTGCTATGTCACAGGTGAGTGCCGTCCCCCCAGGGCAGTTCTGGGCTGCTGGGCTGTGTTGGGAGGCTCCCAGTCTGCTCAAATGATGGCTGAATGGGGCTCTGTTAATTCACACTGCTCCCCCTTCCCAGCTCTGGGACATTCAGCTGAGGTTGCAGGGAAGGCTAATGTCCACGCCCAGTTTTGTGGTGTGTGCCTGTTATTTGAAGCACTTCCGTCACACTGGGTTGTCTGGGGCAGCTCTGGGCTATGGGGCTGGCGATGGGCAGGAGTGTTTCCTGTCCACCAGGATGGTGGCTGTGAGCGGACACCCCCCTTTTCTTGGGAAGTTGTGTTGTTTAGTGAATTTTCTCAGCCACTGGATTATTGCCTTTTGTCTCAGAGCTCTCTTAGTTCTGCTCTTGACTTGACGTGCCCAAATTTCAATTCTTTGAAGCTTTCTGTATTGAGCTTCTTAGAGTAATTGTTTTAGAAAAAGCAAAAAGGATTTTAAAAAAAAAAAAAAAAAAAACGGCCCTCCTCAGAGATCTAATGGGTTATTGAAATGCTAATAGACAAAGCAACCAGGGCCATTAAGGAAAGGTGCCCTGGGCAGAGAGATCAGCCTTGCTTCGGGATTTGCATATGCGCCTCAAGGCCTGATCTCCGCCCTTCCCCTTTCTGTGTTCACCAGAACTCCAAAAATCCTCTGCTTTTACTTTGGAGCTTCTCGTGTTGTTTTCCTTCTATGCCCGTCTCCTCTCTGCTGGGCTGGCTGCTCTCAGAGTCTCTGGTGTCTGGCCTCAGTCTATCTATGGTTGGAGTTTGAATCAGTAGAATGAGTTTCCGATGAGAGCAGCCACTGCAATTCTCCCTTCTCCTTCCTGGAGCTGACAGCCCCTCCTCCCCCGGGACTGAGCCTGGCAGGGAGGGGCGCGGGTCCCCTGGCCGCAAAAACTTACAGATTTCGCTGATCTCAGCAGTTCCACGTTTTCATGAGTGTTGTATGAAGTATGCCCAAAGACAGATTGCTCTGTGGTGTCCAGTCCACGCAGTTCCTGGCTTTTTACCTACTTTCCTGGAGGAGTAACTAAAACATACAGCTCACCAGTCTGCCATCTTGCCCCGCCTCCCAGATTGACTTTTGAGGAGTGATCTCCCGCATCCAGCTTGAAGCAGGGGCAAAGGCTTCATCTATACGTGCTGCTTTGAACCCCAACCTCCTGTACCCTAAAGGTATATTTTATGTTTCATATATTCAGAAAAAAATGGAACTAAATTCTCTTGAGGAGCCACAGGCACACTGAGGACAACCAGAGCTGGAGCTGCCTCCTCCTCATCCTGCAATGTCCCACCCATCCTCTCTTTCCCTATTGCTTTCTGATAAGAGGGCTCAGCAATCTTCCAGCGCTATCCTTCCCACCCACACCCACCTACCCACACCACTCATCAGCTTCCATCCCACCCTCTCTTACCTCTTCTGGGAACCTGAGTCAGAAACCACCCTACTCACCCCATATCTTTTGCCTCAGCTCAAGCAACCTTACTTTCAACCCTCCACCAGCATGGAGCTCTTTTATCTCCTATAACCATGATTTTCTCAAAAAAAGCTATTTACAACGATTGAATCTATCCCACCACCCTCTTACTCCACGGCTCCTTGCAATGTGCTTCAATTCCCACTTCTCTTCTAAAGTTGATCCCTCAAAATCACCCATGATCTTACAGTCAGGAAATTTAATGCCTCTTATTTAACCTTCATCTTTGTCAACTCTCTGCAGCTCTTGGCATTTCTGCCAGCTATTTCCTTAAAGTCCTTTGCTCTCCTGGTTCCTAAGACACTCCCCTCTCTCTGATATTCATTCTACCACTGTCACTACTCCCCCAACCCCCTTCCTTCTTTGACTTCTTTTCTTTCTGGGGACCTCTGCATGGCATTCTCCAAATCCCTCCTTGGCTTATGTCTTAGGTTCCCAGGCTGCATTGTTTAAGCCAACACATGAGTTGGCTTAAACAATGGGAATTTATTGACTCACAGTTTCAGAGGCTAGAAGGCTTGCTTCCTCCCCAGGTCAATAGCATTCTGGTTGGCAATCCTTGGGTTCCTTGGCTTTCCCATCACATGGCAATGTCCTCTCCTTTCTCTTCTGGGTCCCACTGACTTCTGGTCTCTAGCTCCTCCCTGTGGCTTTCTTCCAGTAATAGGATTAAGACTCATCCTGCTTCAGTTGAGCCATAACTTACCTAAAAATAACATCTTCAAAAGATCTTATTTACAGAGAGTTGACATCCCAGGAATGGAGTTAAGATTAAGAACATGTTTTTTCTGGGGTACATAACACAATCTACCATAGCTTATTTCTCTCCTTTAGCTTTCTCTCCTTACTCAAGATTTCATCATTCACCTGTATGTTTACAACTCTAGAACTTCAGTTTCACTTCTGAAGATACTCTTGATCTATGGTCTTTATTCCCACTGGCCTGGTTGACATTTCCATTGTTATCTTCCTAGTTCCCTCAAAATCAACAGGTACAAAACTGAAGTCATCATTTTCCCTCCTAAACCTGCTGCTCCTTCCTATTTATGCTCTTGGCATGAACACCCATCCCCACCCTCACCTCCACCCTGGTCATCTCAGCCACCTGAGTTAAACAACTCAGCACTGTCCTTCCTCCTCCGCCTCTCCCTTTGTTTGATCATGTATCAAATTCCATTGATGCCACCCTTGCACCCTCTTTCTCATAACCATGCCCACTCCCTGCTCCCATACCCCATCAGGCCTTCACTGTCTCTTCTCTGGGTGATGACATGTCAGGCTAATTTATTGAGATATTGATTTGTGTTTTCTAACATTGCCTTTTCACCTCTGCTATTCTATGAAGAAAGTCAAGCTCTTTGGTGCATCCTTAGCTCCAGTAAAAGTCTTCTTGGCTTTTATTGAAGAAAGCACACTTAGTGCCTTTGAGGGCAACAAAAGAGGAAAGGAAAGACTTAAAATGAGAGAGGAGGAAAGATGGGAGAAAGACTGAAAATTTTTAAAAAGTGGAACACTATTTAGGAATCAAAAAGCTAACACTAAAAAACAAAAAAGAATGGACAACACATTTACACAACACTAAGATCACTTACTGAGTAATTCCATTCATATGAAATTCTAGAATAGGCAAACTAATCTACCGGGATCAAAATCAGAAGAGTGGCTGCCTTGGGGTAGGGAGAACATTTACTGGAAGGGGACCAAGGGAAATTTCTGGAATGATAGAAACGTACTGTATCTTGATCAGAATGTGGTTATGTTGGTATTCCATTTGTCAAAACACATCAAACTCCCCACTTAAAGTCTATGGATTTCACTGTATGCAAAGTTTTAAAAGAGGTCAGAATTTGTGAGGAGATGAAAGAGCAATCAATGAGCAGCACCCATAAGGCAGCACTCTGAAGAGGTAACACTACTTCAGAGGAGATGGCTGGGTGGTGTCACTAGGAAACCTGGCCAGAAGCTCCGAGAGTACTAGCATTAGCAAAGCTTCCTCAGCCCTAAGCCACGGGCCACCAGCTTCAACATGTCAATGGCAACCATGATGGAAAAGAGAGTAGGGGTCCTTCCCGTGCCTATCCAGCACCTAGTAGTCTTTCCAGGTTCTAGAACATCTGGAGCACTGCCACATAGGTATGAGATCGAATTTTCTGCCAGAAGAGCAAAATGGAGACTTGAAACTCAACTCAAAGAGTACAAGAGAAGGGTATTTCTTGTACACCAAACTTGGTTGGCTGACAGCCATACCCCTTGCAATTGTAAATATTTATCATTTTATTCTTGATCAATTCTTCTTATCCATTTTTGACAAATTAATCTTCCTAAAACACAGTTTAGGTCATGTTATTCTCTAACCCAAACATTCCATTACTCCATATTCCTTAGAGAAAAACAAAACAAAGCAAGACTGTATCCCTGAACCTGAAATTCCACCTTCTTCCACTTGGCCCTCTCTAAGCCATTTACTGAATCCCATTCAACTTAGGACGGATGTGTCATGCAATTCTGACCACTGAGATGTGAGAAGTCTTCTGGGAGGCTTGTAGGAAACCTCTTCTCTTAAAGAAAAGGCCACTCAGGAAGAGTTCACTCTTCTGCTGCTAGAATTTATTATGCATGGCTCTGAGGCCTGGGACTACAACCACCATCTGTCAACCACGGAGGGAGACATCTGAGGATGGGGCCCCATGCTAAGAATGGCAGAAAGATGGAAGAAACTGGATCCCTAATGGTGTCATTGGGCCAATCAATCCTGGAGCTAAGCAATCCTGGCACTACCTATCTACAGGTGCTTCAATGTGAGCTGACATTCTTATGTAATTATTTCATCCATTGGAATTGGATTTTTCTGTTACTTGCATTCAAAAGAATCTTACCAACACACTCTTCTGTAGCTTTGGTTCCTGCTAAGCTTCAATTTTCTCCTCTGTAAATGGAGCTATTAATGCCCGTTTCATGAGATGGTTGTAAAGATTGAACATGAAGCATTAAAACCTTGCCTGGCACATAGTAGGTGTCTGTGCTGGTTTGAATGTATTATGTCCCCCAGAAAAAGCCATATTCTTTGATGCAATCTTGTGGAGCAGACATATTAGTGGGGATTCAGTTGGAACATTTGGATTAGGTTGTTTGCATGGAAATGTGCCCCACCCAACTGTGGGTGATAACTCTGATGAGATATTCCCATGGAGGCGTGGCCCCACCCATTCAGGGTGGGCCTTGATCAGTGGAGCCATATAAATGAGCTGACAAACAGAAGGAACTCAGTGCAGCTGAGAGTGACATTTTGAAAAGAAGCTACAGCCAAGATGGACACTTTGAAGAAAGCACAGGAGCTGCAGATGAGAGACAGTTTGAAGATGGCCATTGAAAGCAGACTCTTGCTCCAGAGAAGCTAAGAGAGGACAAATACCCCAAGTGCAACTAACAGTGACATTTTTGAGGAACTGCAGCTTAGAGAGGAACATCCTGGGAGAAAGCCATTTTGATACCAGAACTTTGGAGCAGACGCCAGCCATGTGCCTTCCCAGCTAACAAACATCATTGGCCATCCTCCAGTGAAGGTACTCAATTGCTGATGTGTTACCTTGGACACTTTATGGCCTTAAGACTGTTACTGTGTAACCAAACAAACCCCTTTTATAAAAGCCAATCCATCTCTGGTGTTTTGCATTCCGGCAGCATTAGCAAACTAGAACAGTGTCAATAAATAGTAATTACAGCTTTTCCTATATGGTAGCTTAGCTTTCAAAGTTAACAAGAGATATTCCTATGAGTACTCTTTATTATTAACTACTTTGTGTCTGTTTTAAACCAAATTTATTGAACAGAATTTAATCTTTCTGTGGACAAATGATCAAAGCAGGGACTAATTTTTACTTTAACACAGAGGTGTGTTCAGGGCCTGCTGAAGTGTACAGATTGTTTCTGTCAACTGTCAGCAGTGGAGTTCAGGACACATTCCCTGGGTGAGACTGGGGACGCAGAATTCAGCACTAGGTGTAGAAAGACCCAGCAAGGAAGAACACTAAGCTCTGCATCAAGAAACTCCATCGAGAGACACATAACATGGTGGTCTGTAAAGCAGGGGTTCTCAACAGGGGTGATGAAGACAGTGTAAACACAACCGGAGAGGGAGAGTTACCACCTCATACCTATTTTCTTTTCAAGAATGTGGTTTGTCTCTCTCCTTCCAGAGAAAGGGGGAAGTGTCTAATTTGACCCCCAACTCTCATCCAAGTTAGAAGGCTTCAAGAGAATGTTTCGTGATGTTTGGAGCTGTGTGTACCTCGTTCTCCAGTTGGATGTCTGCCCAGCCTCAGAGTTGGAGCATGGAAGGAGATGAGCTGGGGGCCCACAGGCTCCTTGGGTCTGCAGTGGCAGGAGTAAGACTCATGTTCATGTGCTCCAGAGATTGTGGGCATGGTGCCTCCAGACAGAAGGTGCCACTGACTCTATCAGATGCCCACCACTGTCTGTGGAGCCCAGGCTGGCTCCACTATCAGTGGGACCCACTGTTTCCCCAATCTGACCATATAAGTCTGTAAGATTAGAAAGCAACTCATCCAGGAGAGGACAGCAACCTCGCCAACTTCTCATCCCTACTGGAGCAGGTGCAGGGAAAGAGGGCAGGGAAGAAAAGTCGGGCCCTGGACCTCTGCGTCCCAAGCTGCTGAAGTCCCTGCTAAGTTGAACTTGCAAAGGGGAGGAGCTCTGAAATGACTTAAGACTGCATTCTTAAGCCAATGAGACTACAAAATACTGGATGGCCATGGATTTGAGAGAGGCTACTGAGGCTCACCCCCTCCTGGCTCCTTCATATTAGTTGGGGAGAAATAAAGCTGTTCTGTGCGTGTACATCATCACTGCAGTGACCTGGCTTCATCAAACCAGTTGTAGAGCCTAGAGGGATGTGGGGACAGGAACATAGGTAAAGTTCCTTGTCACCAGCTCAAAATATAATATACTGACATTCGTAAGGGACCAAACACCAGATGACAAAGCTTTTCAGAACTGCATGACATTAAGTGTGAATTGAGGAGCACTATTGTGAGGAAAGAACTTGAGCTAATTTTAGTATATGGACTTTACAAACAGTTTCCTCTACTACTGCCTACTTCTACTCATTTTATGAATAAGTGAGGTCACTGGCTACCTAAGTTTCAAGTAAGGACTAGGGTTACTGGGAATCAACGATACAGATCCTATCCCAGCTGAAGGTGTCTGTTTTTTCACCCATTCTCTACATAAAGGGCACAGTTAGGATAAATTGAGGCTGTTTTTCTATGCTGCTACAGTCAGATTTGTTAATTTCTCCAGTGGTTTTGTTGAGCTATTTTTAATTAATGGTTTATTTCATTATGCCTTGAACAAAGTGGTGATGAACAAATGTGAACATACAAATGTTTGTAAAAACAAATTAGGTTGTGGTGAGGAATTGTGCATTTACTTTCTGCACATTTTCAGCAGAAACTGGCATTCTGTATTTCCTTAAGAGTTGAATCTGACAGCTTATCACCACTTTTAGTTCCATGCATCTATCTCATCGCTAACAATAAGGCTAACTGGGGGATTATTTGCACTTACCACACATTATGACAAACACATCTATCCATTGACATTTAGTGACTATAGATAAATGGCGCTGAGAAAAGCTTCAGTTGCATAGCACCTCGTTGCCTAAGGGTAATTTGTGTTTTATTAGGCAGAGGTAGAACTGTGATGAAGAGGGTACCACGGACAATCTGTTAGGTTTCAAACTTGGGGAAAGTCTGGAGGACATAACCCAGATAGGAAGCTTTTCTGAGTCAATGTGAAAAGTATTTATTGAGCTTCTATTGTGTGCCCAATGCTGGTCTAGACGTTGCAGGAAATCAGGAGGAATCTTAGCATGGACTCTACCTTCCAGGAACAGATGCCACTTTGTGGGGGACAAGGTATCTATACACAAAACCATTACAAGTGAAAAAAGAGGGCACATGATAATATGCTACATGTATATTATGTAAATATGATACATATATATATATATACACACACGCATGTATATTTACTGCTAAATTGAGTATTATCTAGATGTAAAAAAAAAAAAAACATGGTTTAATTATCTTATATCTGCCATGTCAAACTGTTAAAATAGTGACATCTTATAAATTATTTTCACAACTGTCTTCTTGAAGAGCTCCTAAATACTTGGCTAAAATCAGTTTCTCAATGCACTTCTGTCCTATCCCAATCAGCTAAGGCCTCCAGGATCAAACCTAGCATCTGACAAAGTCATGCTTATTGATCCATTGCAATGAGGAAGACTGCATGCTGCAGGACTGTGGGAATATTGTAAGATTTGGGGAAGACTAAAGTTTGGATGAAATTTAAATGAATCAGGGCTTTGATAGGCTCAGAGCCAAGCAGGAGCCTGTTTCCTAGGAAACTACAAAGTTAAGGTAGATGTGGAATGTTGTGTCCAGAATCCCCTTATCTGAAGCTCTGCACCTCATCTGAAAATCAAGGGTGCTTCTCTGTGTCCAAGTGACAGGCCAAAGTGGGATGTTTCATTCTTACTGATATAATTACAGCCAAGTTTCAGATAGTCTGATTTTAAAGAACAAAGTTTCCGAATGAGGAAGAAAGCAGTTGTCAAGAATGGAGATGTTAGGACACATTATGGCTGCACTGGGTCCTTGGGAGAAATATTGTTTCCTGTTAACTTCACAGCTGGCTTTATCTGGGTCTGTTATCCCAGCTTGATGAAGTACAGAGAAGACTTATACTTTCTCAATCTGAGCTAAGTTTTACCTTCTCACCTTGAGTACAACACAAAACACACAGCTGCCCTGCATTTTGGTTAAAAGTGTCCATGCTAAGTTATAAATACAAAGCATGATGTATCCCCACCAAGGCCTAGCATTGTGATTCCCACATAGATTCCCAAAAGTATTTTGGTTGTTGAATTTGATTACCAGGAAATAGCAGTGTTTCAGGTTCATCAAAGAGGGAACGTGAGGGCCAAAAACAAATTAGATGAGGCCCACTCAAGTAGCCAGTCAGGGAGTTCCAGTACTACAACAAAAAGAGCCCCTCGCAAAACTGAAGGTTGGCCGCTCTTTCTCAACTGGAAGTAACATTATTTTATAGAATTTATTTTATAGAATTTCAGCAGGAATCCATCCAACAAAGTTGTAGCTACAGAGAGAACTTTAAAAGGAAACAGACAACTAGACAGAGCAGCCTTGTGTGCAAATCCTGTTTACATGACCATTATACTTTCAAACCTGTGTCTTACAGATTTTGTTCTTTTTATGGATGGTGATGGTCGATTCACCTGTTCTTTCTCTTATCCCACCTAGGCATACATTAACTGCTTAAAAAAGGCTCAGCCTGTCAAGTTCTTATTGCTCAAATAATACATGTTCAATCATCACAGCTCAAATATGTTATCATTAAGCAATGAAACCTGTTATAGAGAACATAATGAAGTCACTGGGAGTGAAAAACTGTTCCTAACCCCTCAGTACCCCCCAAGAAGGAGCTTTTGTGTCAGAGGAACACTCGGCACTTCACTTCATCATGAAATGTTAACACACTGCAAGACGCTGTTTGTAAACTAGTCTGGTGGGTGTAAACCAAAGAACAGACAGTACAAAAAAGCTGTTGTTCTCAAGACTGAAAGCCACGAAACCAAAATCTCTCTCCGCATTCAATAGTTCTAGGGTAAACCCGCTGGGAACTGCGAGAACACGGAACAGAACTTCCCATCTGACAAAACAGTTCTATTTTGCACCGAATTGCGGGCAAGAGTTCATTAGTCAACATTTAGATTAACAAATGAAAAACATCCTTAAAGAACATTCCTTACCGAGCGTTCTACCATGTCCTACTCATCAGCCACGTCCAAGGAACTCGCCCTCATCTCAGGACTGTCACAGACCACACGCTCTCAGAGCCGGCAGTGATGAAACCAGCCAGCGAGGCCTCCCTATTACAGAGGCCGCTTCGTTTCCATTCCACGTGTGCGGCGCCTCTCAGGGCCAGAGGCCACATCACGTCCGAGTTGCTACAGCTGTGACTTGGAGCTGGCGGGGACGCCTGCCTGGCGTTTTCTGAGAAGCCGAGAAGGCTCCCTCCAGTCTAAAGTTACCTCAAGGCTACCTAAAACACTTTTACGCTGTCGGAACACCACCCACACACTTGTGCCATTGTTTCAAAACACTGAAGATCCCTCATTCGTATGCAGCCTCGGGCAGCTTTCACCTCAGGGAAGTGCCATCCCGCAAACTCACAACCGCCTCAGATGGACATATTCTTTAAGAATTAGCTTTAGGCTTGTGCTATCCATTTTGAGTCCATTTTTCGCGTTTATGAGGACACACTGGAAGAATATAACAGCACATGGAGGAAAGAAAAATGCTTCCTTAATACACACACACACACACACACAAAGTATAACTTTCTTTGCTTGCTACTCAGGCTAAAACGGCTCATCTCCCCCAACCCCCACCCCACCAGCCACTTACTTAAGGGACTTTAACCACTTCCTTCTGCTATTGTTACTCATTTGAGTCTAAAATGGACATGAGCAGGAGAGTTGCTTGGGAACACGAAATGATCTAGGCACACAATGCCTGGATTCTCAGCACACCATAAAATTCTGTGTTAGTTCTTGATATAACTTTACATTCCTTTTAAGTTAAAAAAAAAAGTTATTTGAGATTTTCTGTGGGAAATAACTAATCCATTTAAATTACTGTTAGAATACAGAGAAGAGTTTATTTTGAATACATACATTCTGGAATCTAAGAGTTGGAAATCACAATCCTCTTCCATGCTAAAGCTCACCTTAGAAAAGTATCTCAGGACTGTGGGAAGATGGTGGCGTAGAAAGCCCCAGGAATTAGTCCTTCCACCAGAACTATTATTAAAAGGCAGGAACTGTCTGAATAAGCTATTTCAAAACTCTGGAATCCAGTAGAACACTGTACAGCATCCAGGGAAGAGCAGGAGGAAGAGGCGGGTAACTTAGCGTAATTACCAGTAAACTGCTGTCTCCCTGAGGTGGTTACCAGCGCCCAACCCCCTCTCACAGCAGGCCACCCTGGGATCCAGCCCCTGATGTATATTCCTAGGGCAAGAAAGGGACATAAAAAGCCAGTTCCCCAGGATCCAGAGAGGGCAGGGGCCTACTGCTGATCACAGCTTTTGATTACCAACTCTGGATTGCTAGGGGCCCAGCCCTGAGGGCATTCATTGTTCCAACCCAGTCCTGAAAAATGAGGCAGAAGAGACTTAAAGACCCTAAGTTTCCTCAGGGCTGGGAGGACAGGAGGACTGCATTTGCTGGGCATGTCAAAAAGTGCAGCTTACGGTAGCACGGGAGCAGCTCCTGGTGCCCTTGCTGGCACCTTCATTTTCCCCTCCCCAGGGCGATTTATTGCAGATGGCCTGCATTCCCTTTGTGGGCCCCTGGCCTTGTGTTCACCACTAAAGAGTGACTTGGGAAACTCCTCTCTAGCGGGCCCCCTCCCAGAATTTGTCCTCCTGACAAAAACAGCTTGAGACAAGCAGTCTGGAGCAATACCAGAAAGAGATGGATGGCCTGAAGCAAAGGCTTACTTGCTTTAAATCCAGCACTGGAGCACAATGGAGAGGGAGAAGGCCTGTCTCCTGGGAATTAGAAAGGTCATTCAAACTCTGATAAACAGAGGAACTTAGTCCTAAAAAACTAGCAAGTACAATCCCAGAATAAGACACAGGCCCAGATAAGACCGAGACCCAACACTTTGCATTCACCTTGGTTGGACCTTCCTGATGGGGACGGACTCTCAAAAAATCTGTCATGTCACCAGGTGGTTTACAAATTCAACAAAACAAAACAAAACAAACATCTCAGGGAATAAATCCCAGAGTTAACATTTTAAAATATTAAAATATACAGTGTGCAACAAAAGATTACAAGACTAACAAGGAAACTGGAAATGATGGTCCATCCCAGGGAACAGGATAAAAATCCAGAAAACACCAAGAAAGACCAGACTGTGGACTCACCAAAGACTTTAAAAAATGATATTAAATATGATCTAGGAGATGAAGGAAAATACAGAGAAAGAACTAAAAGATATTAGGAGAACAATGAATAAACAACATGAGAATCTCAACAAATAGGCATTTTAGAAAGGAACCAAGCAGAACTACTGGGGTTGAGGACCACAATAATTGAAATGAAAAATTCCCAGGAGGATTTCAACAGCAGATTGGAGCTGGCAGAAGAAAGAATCAGTGAACTCAAAGAAATGAGTCAGGCTAAGGAGAAAAGAATGATGAAAAGCAAAAATAGCCTAAGAGACCTCTGGGACACCATCAAGCAAACCAAAATAGACATTATGAGTCCAAGAAGAAGAATGAGAGAAAAGGGAAGAAGGAATATTCAAACAAATAATCACAGAAAACTTCCCAAACATAGCAAAAGACGTGAATATGCACATCTAAGAAACACAGAGAATGCCAAACAGGATAAACCTGAAGGAAAATTCACCCCATCACAAGGAGAGAGTTCTGAAAGCTTCAAGAGAAAAGCAACATGTTATGTACAAGGGAGTCCCAATTAGATTGAGTGCCTACTTCTCATCCGAAGCCATGGAGGCATGAAGACAGTGGGTTGAGATACTTAAAGTGCTAAAGAAAACAACTACCGCTCAAGAATTTTCTTTCCAACAACATTTTCTTTCAAAAATGAAGGAGAGATTAAGACATTCCCAGATAAGCAAAAGCTGCAGTTCATCACCGCCAGACCTGACCTACAGTTCTTCAGACTTAAGGAAAGGATACTAGACAGCGGTTCAAAGTGGGATAAATAAATAAAGACCTCTGGTAAAGGTAACCATTTGGATAATTATAAATGCCAGTACTACTGTATTTTTTGGTATGTAACTCCACTTTTTACTACCTACAGTGGTAAAATGCAAATACATAGAAAGTAATGATAAATCTATGGTTTTGGACACAGAACGCACAGATATAATTGATAACAAGTACAAAAAAAGGTAGGGGGATGGAACGATATGGGAGAAGTGTGTGTATGCTATTGAAGTCAAGTTGGTATCAAACCAAATATAATTATTGTATATTTAGGATGTTAAATTTTAACCCCATAGTAACCATAAGGAACACACATGAAAAATATATTCAGATAGAAATGGGAAGGCGTTCAATTGGTACACACAGAAAATCACTTAAAATAGAAGTAGGCACAAACGGAAGAATACAAAGACTAAATAACAAAATGGTAGAAGAAAGTCCTGCATTATCAGCAATGACTTCAAATGTAATCAAAAGACAGAGATTGGCAGAATGGATAAAAAAAAGCATAACCCAACTAAACACTACCTGCAAGAGGCTCACCTTAAATTCAAAGACTGAAGTAGCTTCCAAGTGAAAGGATGGAAAAAAATATACCATACAAGTAATAACCAAAAGAGCTGGAGTAGCTGAATTAATACACAAAATAGACTTTAAGTCAAAAAGTTACAATGGACAAGGACGGTCATTATATAACTGATAGAGGGGTTGATTCAACAAGTTGGCGTAACAGTTATAAATCTATAGGCACCTAATAGCAGAGCCCCCAAATATCTGAAGCAAGTCGTGACAGCATTTTAGCCTGGTAACTACCGGCAGCATATACATGATTTGGTAGCCATTTTGATCACTTGATAACCTCCCTTTAGTCAGCAGCATCTAGCACAATAGTGTTCATATCAGTTTTCCCAATGAGTCAAAGAGGCTAAGAAATGTTGCTGAATCAATTTTGAAAAGAAAATTTAATAAACCATATACTATTCATTAAAAATAAAACACAAAAAAAGCATTCTTACCAACAAGTTCTATTCTACCACTAACTAGTTATGTGGCCTTTGGTAACTAACTTAAAATATCCGAATCTGTTCCCTCATCAGTAAATCATGAGTTGGACAAAATGACCAAATTCTGAAAATGTCAAGTGTATGGGCATGTGTGTAAATGTGTATAGAGTGTGTGATTTCAAGCTTAACTGCATCAATTAAGTTTTTCAATATTTATTTAGAAGTGGCAGGTGTCTTCCAATCTTATCCCCCACCCTCCTCCTAATTTCCTTACAATCACATGCTCACCCCTCCCTACATTTTCTATTCAGACTGTATCCTCCATACCTAAAATGTCTTCCCCACCTACTATCTACCAAAATCTTACTCATCTATCAAGGTCCTGGTGAAAGGAATCAAGTCTATTTCAGTAGAAACTGAAAGGATTTAGACATCTCATGAATGTTCATGGTATCCCAACTATGCATTATGACACCAGAAAACAAGTCTCAGATTTTCTTACTGCCCAATCCTCTGAACAGTAGATTCTTAAGGATTTGTTTGAGACAGGTACAATGTACTCCCAATAAGAAGAAAAAATGGTGTATGGTTCCAACTGTGTTATCAACTTTCCAATAAGCCTCCAAGTAAGACCAACTATATATCACAACACTGGATCTTATTCATCAAAAAATGTAGGTAACTATGAATTGAGTCATCTTTAAATTGGCTTAAAAATAGAATTTGGAAGACAAAAGGCTCAAAATTGGTCAATAAAAGCCAGGACTAGAAATTAATTGTGCTTCTACTGTTGATGTTGAATTTTATAAAACATTTCAGGGTATTTCAATTATCATTGAAAAATACTCTGATTTAGTGAATGACAGTCATTTACACTATGGAAAGATTTCATAATGGCTAAAGACCTAGCCAAAGAACCATTTAAGAACCTACTTCAGAAAATTTATGATCACTAATATTCCCCAATGTTTTATGTAGAATGTAACTTTTATTTTTAAGGCATAAAATTATTAAGAGAAAAATGTAATAATTCAGTCTTAATTTTTTTTATAAAAATGGATATTTTCAAGGGAACAAGTCATATACTCAGCTGAATCCAAGTTTTAATTTCAAAATGAAAAATGGACTTTATTTAGTCACTCATTCATTCAGCTGCCAAACACATTTACTGCACTCCTGTTATGTATCAGGCAATAGGTAAGGTACTGGAAATACCAAATGAGTAGGATGGATTCTAATGGAGAATTTCTTCAACTGTTGTTAGGTGTAACCTTTACCATTATTTTAAGAAAGAACTTCAGGAACACACACATTTAATTTTAAACCATAACCCCGCTTTATTTTATAATAACTTTCATCTCACCTTGTTGCTTTTTTTTCCTCAAAACCACCATCACCACCACCACCATCTTCATGAAGAGAAAGTCCAAGCTTAGTAACAGACATCTCTCAAATCATTTCAGGGCAAACGATTCTTCACTCTCTGAGAGTGCCCTTACTATAGCACCAGCCTCTAAACTAAGACCAGAATGTTTTACTCATCTTCAAATCCCCAGTTCTAGCACAATGCTTGAACTACAGTAGACAGTAAAAAAAAAAAAAAAAATGAACCTTGGATTGAAGATCCAAACCGCGTTACAGTGTGTAACTAGCTTGAGTTTAGTGTTTGAACAAAAGAGAAACTTCTGATTCAATTTCTTACTTTTAATGTAATGTATAAAAAGTCATCAAAAGTGATGTGAACAGTAGAAAATAGTCAAAAATAATCATTTTTCTGAACCAAAATAAATAAAATTAATACTTTTCTTCTTTCGGGTTGTCCTTTCTTTTTTATCTATCACCATTTTTTTCCCCTAAATTATTCCTTTGTATCCTCATTACATTTTTACTGCTCCTGTGACCACTAGAGCAACACTAATATAATCCTTAACTCAAATAAGTTTTATTTAATTTCAGTCCCCAAGTTCTTAATACATCAATTGAACTGGATTATGGCATAGAGAATACCAATGACAACCACAGATTTTAAACTTATTTTTGTTAAAAGTTTATCAAGACCGAAACAAGATATGATAAAAGTTCTGGTATGCTGGAAAACAAATTATGAAGAGGACTGAACATCCACACAGTATTGAAGTTATCAAAAATAAATGACAAAAGTCCTCTTTCACAGAAGTCGAAAAACTTTCCCAGACCTTCCAGCAGATCTAAAGTCCTTGGTAAGGGTCAGCTCAAATGTGGTATGGACCTAATACAAAACCAAAGTACTTATTTTCCATATTTGCTGTGAAACTTTTGCAGAACCTCCTGGTAACAATTTTGCCCTTGGCCAACTATATATACAAAATACTATTCCACTGAAATATGTTCTAAGATACAGGGTTTCAATCAATGTGGAAGAATGTTTCATTCTCAGAATTTATACATATTTCAGTTTGTATGTATCCTAGTTTATATATAGTACCCACTAACCTGAATCAGCAATCTGTGCATTTACTGCTAAAGGTGATGTTTCAGAGGGCTATAAAAAGATACATATGACTGGTAATTATGAACTACAAAAGATAGAGAAGTAGGGTCACAGGAGTCAAAGTTGGGCTAGTAAGAAAAGCAGGAAAACACTAGGCTTTATTATTGAAAGATTAGCCCATTATTTAGAGGAACAACCCTCCTTACAATGGTACAAATAAGCTTTTACACTACAAATAATTTCCTCAATAATTTTACAAATATTTTGGTATATCTGTAGTGTTAAGTGAAAGTTTCTATTTATACAGATATATTCTCTAGGACTTTTCTATAGAAACTAAGTATAGAATAAAGAACAGAATCACCTACTATTGACATATTTCATATTTCCAAAGATATTTCTAGAAATATCTGCAAAAACAATTAAGTTCTTCCATTATTTCAATTTGTAAAGTAGTTCTGAAAACAAACAGAAAAATTGTATTGAGCACCTGAACAGATAACTGCCTTATCTCTTATCAGAAAGGAAGACAGATCAGAAAAGTATGATTACTTGCAGAATATGATATTTATTAATGTTTAAGGGTTAGGTTGTGAAAACTTGCTTACTAAAGAGAGGCATCAAGTTAGATAACTATCAACTATTTTATTTGGGCCCATCAATATTCCCCTGTTGATCAAAGGCCCTGCCTATTAAAAAGGAGAGATTAGATAACATCTTTACCACTCCAAAGGAATCAATGGAAAAAGCTAGATCATATTCTCACAACTCATAGATATTGCACTGCTAACAAGGTATAACACCTCTTATAGATAAATTAAATTGAGGTCCAGAAAAGTAAAAGAAATTGTGCAACTTTACACAAATACAGTTTCCATAATTTAACAACAACAAGAAAAGCTGAAGAAGCTATAATACCAATTAGTAGTAGATCCAGAATAAAAATGCCAATCTCTGGTCTCAATTCAGTGCTTTTCCAATGTACCAGGCTGCCTGATGCTGAATCAGTGTTAACAGATTTGTATTCATCTTAGCCAACCTCCAATCAAGTACATATTTACACGAAAGTTGCTATAAGTTGAAGAAATGGTATACAAAATCACAGGAGAGATGTAAAGAAGCAAGAGCACTGTTTCTATCATATTACAGCTCATTCCCCTACAAGTAGAACAAAAGGTTTATTCGGAGCCATACAGAAGAGTTGGAGTCTTCTTGTTTCTCCAAATAAGTATAAGCGTAAAGGAAAGATTTTGGCATTCATGCTTTCATACTAAACAGTTAAGAACGTCTTTGTATACATATGCCTGAGATTAAAATCAACAGCTTTGTAAACATGTTTTTCTAGCTTATTCATTTCCTATTCAACCATCATCCTGGGTGGGGGGTAGGGGGGACATATTTATAAGAATATTAACAATATTTTAGTGGGCTAGGAGGATGAAATCTTTAATGCTTATCAATATAGTTCTGTATCAAAAGATATTTGAAAAAAAGTGCAACAGTATATACAATAAGCTCCTGTTTGTGTAAAATAGGGGAGCTATATAGCGCTATATATATTTCTATATGCACAGAAAATACAAGGACACATATGACATTTCTAGCAGTGTTTGTAATGAGAAAACAAGACAGTCTGGGATGGGAAAGAAAGCTACTTTTTACTATATACTCTTTGGTACTGTTTGAATGTTTTTTTTTTTACAATGTTCACTTAACACTTTATCAAGTAAAAAAAAAGATCTTTGATACTCATTTTACAAAAATACTGATACTATTACTACAGCAACAGGACATACAGTCTGTTCTTTATATCCATACTCAAAGAAGTAAGATTCACATAAATTATTAATAAAATTTTAAATATCCCAATTCTCTCTTAAGTGAAAAGTTTACTCTCCAATTCTATCTTTATAGTAAAAACAAACAAAACACTTATGTGTTCTAGATAGGAATATTCTGATCCTATGTGTTATTTTCACAGATAATTGCATTCATAGGTAGGTACTGTTTTAATTCTAAAAAGCCTATAAAAACTCCCAATTAGTGTTCTATAAATAACCAGTAAAAATTTTAAGATCACAAGAAATTTTCTACCACACACATTATTAGGATTTCAACGAATGCCACTATTCCAATAGAATTAGAAATCATATCAAATACACAAACACAAGGGAGAAGTACATTGCTTCTAAAAAAAATACATTAGAAAAGGTAATTCAGTTTTAATTTATTTCCATCACTTTTTCTTCATGATCCAGATATTTTTAAATGTAAAGAAAATTAACTTTCCATGATATGTCAGGGACTGGCACTAAAAAAAATTTTCAAACTGCAAATGACTTATACAAATGAAAATATCCAATGGAGATCCAGTTATCAAAATGAAAGCACTCAACATATTAAAAGTTCACAATTATTTGTATAGATCACATATAAAAGTCAGTTTGCTAACCAACTCTTATGATTTTAAAGAACTATTGTAGAGGTCTGAAGAAAATAGATTGGTTAACTTGTAAACAGATTAAAGAGCTTGAAACAAGTAGTAAAAAGAAGTGTGTGCCTTTATTAGAATGGTGTTAGGCTTTAAATACACCAATTTTCATCATCAAATTATTGGTTTTTTAATAAGAAATGACACTACAGGATTGCAATACTGGTCCAACAGTCTTGTCTTTACTTTTCTATTAAAGCAAGAAACAGAATGCGAGTAATCAGAAAGCACTAGCAGGCATCAGTTAATCCAAAATACTAGCTTCTTAGTTCCAAAAGCACTTGCAAAGAAAACCATTGACAGGGTGGAAAGGGGTGGAAGCAATTCCTAATAACTGGAATCCCATGAGTGTGTATGTCAAGTCGCATGAGGCTATTTTTAGAATTTATCTTGTTACTTGGTCACTTTTTTTCCTCAAATACTACAGTTTTTCTTTGACTTTTTCCTCAAAGTATAAAAAGTATGAAATATAAACAAGCTCTTGCACTGCACACTTAGATGTGTACAATTCAAGCACTATAGAGCTATCTACATACCGATAAATCCCATCAAATCTTGGATAATTCAATAATATACAAAATATCAGGGCACAGAAAGAACTAAAACCCACTTCTTTTTGTTACACATAAGATTCAAATATTCAATCTAAAGAAAAACACTTATTTATTTTAGCTTTCCTCAACATTCGCATGGTGATATACTTATTAAAATATTCCTGTATAATTATGTTTGGTCTTATTATTGTCAAGTCAGGCTTTAAACTTCAAAACCAGCCATCCAGACAAAACAGGTAATCAGAAAGATCTCTTCCCCACCGCCCTAGCCCCGGGAACTAGAAGTCAATTTTACGACATGACTCCAAACACTGGATTGTGACGACAAATGCTAGGTCCAATTTCTTCATAATCCTTTTTGGTGTGGCATACTTGGTAGAACTCAGGCTGAAAAAAAAAAATACATATTTTTATAATGGTCAAAAATCTACTATTTTTCAATATGCTTTAAAATATATGGGTTTTTAAAATTAAACCTAAAATTAATAAGAGTCCATCCACAGTACTTGAACTAAGCTTAGAAATTCAAGCAACTCTGACCTAAAATTAGCTATAAAATCCATATCAGAACTGAAAAGGAGCAATTAACTTGAGTTCCTCCATCCTCTGCAAACATCTGTCCCTCACAGGATTATGAAATTTTGAGGAATGGAAGGTTGATTCTCAAATGACCAGCTGTTCTGCCCAGGCTTTCCCACATTGTGCAATGAACCAACAATCTAAAACAGCAGGATTAACTAAAGGTACGATAAACTACTCCCAGTCATTCTATAAAACTTTATAGATGAGCCTGCTTTTCTAACTCAAGATCTGGCATAGACAGACTACTTTATGTTATGTTTTGTGTCACCTCATTTCTCAAAAGGCAAAGTTACAAATTTGACTAGGTAATATAGCACCGTTAGAGATGACTACAATTATGGAAGAAAATAACTCTCTTCCTATTTTTAAGGGTTTTAAATCCAAGGTTGTATAGTTATTCAATTAAATGCAGATAAAAGCTCTTTTCTTATAATACTGCATGCACTACCAGGCTATAGTACCAATATTTACTAGACTAATGATATAAGAACATCTTTTAAAGGGACTTCAAGATGTTTTGATTTGGGGAGGGGGTTTTCAGAAAAACACCTTTACTCAGTTCAGAACATAAGACTTCCTATGCAATGACACAGTCAACTTTTACCTTCATGTTTTTAAATATCTGCATAGAAAGCAACAATGACCTTCTAATGTGTGCACTACCACAGAGGTAAAAGAATTTCCCCTGCAGATAAATTCTAAAACATAGTGTGAGATACTCACTGTAAAGTAATATCTAATCAGCTAAAAAAAATATGAGTATTAAATTCAAAGGATTTTACTTTTTGAAATCTATGTACCTATGTACCCAATTTTAAAACTTACATATGAAATACTTAGATAAAAATTAAAGGAATTTACTTTGCTTTTCTAAATTATCTAAGTACTGATGGATTTTTCTATATTAAAAAAAAAATTCATTCAATTTTAAAAGTAAGCTTCATTTCACTCACTGTAGAGGCCAGCATCGATCCCCCAAACCAGACTGCATATCGCTGCATGTGGTGTGTAATCACTTGTACGTCAATAGGCTTTGGCTAAAAAAGGACATAAGATAATTTCAGTGGTAAACTCAAGTAACAGTTTCTGTATCATTTAACCTTAAGTATGCTACATAAAAATAATACTTATATTAAATTCAAAAGAATTCAAAAGAAACAACTGAGATTGGTTATCTACGGGGGAGAGGGGCGGGAACACTGGAGAGGATGGGGAATAGGAATCGGATAAAATAGATGGTAGGGGACAGGTTTTACCCTTGGGAAGACGGTGCTGCAAAGGAGAGGCTAGGCCTCCCTATGGTTGTGCCTAAGAGCCTCCTCCCGAATGCCTCTTTGTTGCTCAGATGTGGCCCTCTCTCTCTAGCTAAGCCAACTTGAAAGGTGAAATCACTGCCCTCCCCCCTACGTGGGATCAGACACCCAGGGGAGTGAATCTCCCTGGCAACGTGGAATATGACTCCCGGGGAGGAATGTAGACCCGGCATCGTGGGACGGAGAACATCTTCTTGACCAAAAGGGGGATGTGAAAGGAAATGAAATAAGCTTCAGTGGCAGAGAGAATCCAAAAGGAGCCGAGAGGTCACTCTGGTGGGCACTCTTACGCACACTTTAGACAACCCTTTTTAGGTTCTAAAGAATTGGGGTAGCTGGTGGTGGATACCTGAAACTATCAAACTACAACCCAGAACCCATGAATCTCGAAGACAGTTGTATAAAAATGTAGCTTATGAGGGGTGACAAGGGGATTGGGAAAGCCATAAGGACCACACTCCACTTCGTCTAGTTTATGGATGGATGAGTAGAAAAATAGGGGAAGGAAACAAACAGACAAAGGTACCCAGTGTTCTTTTTTACTTCAATTGCTCTTTTTCACTCTAATTATTATTCTTGTTATTCTTGTGTGTGTGCTAATGAAGGTGTCAGGGATTGATTTGGGTGATGAATGTACAACTATGTAATGGTACTGTGAACAATCAAAAGTACGATTTGTTTTGTATGACTGCGTGGTATATGAATATATCTCAATAAAATGAAGATTAAAAAAAAAAAAAAAAAGACATAATGCTGAGCAAAATAAGCCAGGCACAAAAAGAGAGATATTGTATGTTACCACTAATGTGAATTCTGTGAAAAATGTACAATGTTTTATACTGTAGAATGTAGGGGACCTAGAGATACCAATTAGTGGAGGGGGAATGATAATCTAATAAGAACAGATAAACTATGGAGGGTAATCTCAAGGTTATGGGAATGCTCAGGAATGATTATGGTTTGTAAACTTTCTTGGATATAGTAAGATCATGTTGGAAGCAATAGAGTTATTTTAGGTTTTTTTTCCTCTTATTCCATTGTTTTCTTAGGGGTTGTTAATTTTCTTGGGGTATGGTAGGAACATGTTGGAAGCAATGTAGTTATTTTAGATTATTTGTTTTTCTTACTCCTCTATTTGGACATGGTTTATTAATTTTCTTGGGGTATGGTAGGAACATACTGGAAGCAAAGTAGTTATTTTAGGTTATTTGTTTTCCTTAATCCATTGCTTTGTTTGAAATGTTGTGGGGTTTTTTTGGTTGTTGTTTGCCTGTTTGTTTTTAATTTTTTGATAAACAAAGTTAAAAAATTGAAAAAAAATCAGTAGAAAAATGGGAGTAAAAACTAAATGACAAATAGGGTGGGATGGGGGGATGGTTTGGGTATTCTCTTCTCACTTTTATTTTTTATTCTTATTCTGATTCTTTCTGATGTAAGGAAAATGTTCAGAAATAGATTGTGGTGATGAACGCATAACTATATGATCATACTGTGAACAGTTGATTGTATACAATGGATGACTGTATGGTTTATGAATATATTTCAATAAAACTGAATTAAAAAAAAAAATAGATGGTAGGGGAATAACAATGAGTGTAAATTTTGTACAGCTCTGATTTGAAGAACCATGTTAATATTTCACATACTTGAAAATAAATAAATAAAACTTCAAAAGAAAGGAGGCATGTGGGTCAAAATAATATACAAGAAAAATCCGTTAAACTAACTGTATTTAAAAAAAAAAAATAACATAACCACACTGAAAAGGGACAAGCTCAAGTAACTTCTGAACACAGTATTATGACTATATGTCCTCAGATTAAAGAAAAAAAACTAAGCAAATATTGAACCCTATAGTTAGCAGGTCTATTTTTCACAGTAGTGTGGAAAAACTTCTGAAACCATATATATATATATATATATATATATTTTTTTTTTTTTTTTTTTTCCTCCTAGGATTGAGCAAAAACATAAATATATTATGGATAATGGCAGACCAGTTTCTCATTGTCAGAAAAGGGAAATGGAAAGGTAAAAGGCTAGAAAAAAACCTGGGGTGTTCTGGAACTGGAGGCATCAGCATGAATTTGTAGTTTTTAATTTATATAGAGAGAAAACTAGATATAGAAGTGCACACACACACACACACACACACACACACACACACACGTCCTAGCTCTGTCTGCTGAGAAGGTCTAGAAGTATTGACACCCCAAGTAGTAATGAACACACCTAGTATCCCAGCTTGGTTTCTTAACAGGATTTTCCTTTAAAAGGAAAAAGGGAGCCTTGAATAAATGGCTGATCCAACACTGGAAAGTATGAGATGAACCTGGAACATCTTGCTGTGCCAGAAAGTAAAGAATTGCTCAAATAATGAAGGGGCAGCATCAAAAAGGGGTAAGTGCCATACTAAATGGGTCCCACTGGCCACATGTGAAAAAATTTGAGCATGAAAATTAATGCTATTAATGGATTACAGCCCATAGAAGAATACAAAAAACATACTACTGAATGAGTGAATGAGGGACATAGTGGTTTGGAGCTATATATCCTAGAAAAACATGTTCTTACACTTAATCCATTCATGTGGATGTGAAACTGTTATAAATAGGACTTCTCATGAGATTACTTCAGTTAAGGAATAGCCCAGCTGAATCAGGGTGGGTCTTAGTCCTATTACTGAAGGCCTTATAGGAGGGTAGGTCACACAGAGAGAGAAGGCCAGAGGCAGCAGCCAGAAGAGGCTGCCACATGCTCTGCCATATGATAAAAAAAAAAACAACAAAAACTAAGGACCACCAGCAGCCAGCTCCAGAACAAGAAAAGTCTCCTAGGATGGGAGAAAGCATTGCCTTGATGACACCTTGATTGTGGACATCTCCAAGCCTTGAGCCAATAAATTCCTATTTAAGCGAACCCATTGCATGGTATTTGCTTCAGCAGCCAAGAAACTAAAACAAGGGAGAAAGGAAAACTTTCCTTTATAGAAAAATGAGAACTGAAAAACATGGAATGATGGACGACTTTACAAAACACTGTTTGGCAACTATCACAATAACAACTGTTTAGGCCAGTCCAAATACAGATGCTAAAACCCAATGGTTCACAAAAGGGGAAAACGAAATGAAACAAAACAAAGTTTCAGTGGCTGTGAGATTTCAAATGGAGTCGAGAAGTCACTCTGGAGGGTATTCTTATGCGCTATGTTGATAACCCTTTTAGTTTTTAGTGTATTGGAATAGCTAGAAAGAAATACCTGAAACTGTCTAGTTGCAACCCAGTAGCCTTGATTCTTGAAGACAATTATATAGCTATGTAGCTTACACGGTGTGACTGTGTGATTGTGAAAACCTTGTGGCTCACACTCCCTTTATCCAGTGTATGGACAAATAAGTACAAAAACGGGGACAAAAACTAAATGAATAAAATGGAGTGGGATGGGGGGATGGAATGCTTTGGGTGTTCTTTTTTACTTTTACTTTTATTCTTATTTTCCTTCTTTTTGGAGTAAAGAAAATGTTCAAAAATTGACTGAGGTGATGAACGCACAACTATATGATGGTACTGTGAACAGCTGATTATGCACCATGGATGACTGTATGGTATGTGACTACATCTCAATAAAACTAAATTAAAAAGAAAAATAAAACCAGTGGTTCAAAGTTTAATGAGAAAAAGGATAGTTAAATAGTCTGAAAGTATCTCCTCATAAGATTTTTATGAAACATAAAGGAAAAAAAAGCATAGTGGAGAATCCTGGCAGGCACAACTTTAAGTGATCAAAGTTAACATAGAAGACAAATTGCATTATGTGTCTACTGATAAGATGCTCTGAAGAGGATACATTATCACTTCTATGATATTTTGCCAAAGGTGCATAATCTGAATCTAATTATGAGGAAACATCAGGCAAACCCAAATTGAGGGCTGTGCTACAAATTAAATGACCTGCACTCTTCAAAAATGTGAAGATCATGAAAGGCAAAAAAGACTGAATAACTGGTTACAGATTAAAGGGACATGCAACTAAATGAAATAAGTAATCCTGGATTAGATCCTGGACCAGAAAAAATATATAATTTTTTTTTCTTTTGCCATAAAGGACATCATTGTGAGACAATTGGTGAAATCTGAATCATCTATATTCAGATAACAGTATTATATCAAGGTTAATTTTTATAATTTTGATCACTGTAATGCCATTATTTTTAGGAAATATACACTAAAGTAGTTAGGGATAATGAGGTATCATAGTCCCAACTTTCTCTCAAATATTTCAGAAAAAAATAATTTGTGTGTGTGTACATATAGATATATTTGCAAAAACAGAATGATAAAGCAAACATAATAATGTTAACATTTGGGGAATTGTAGGTAGATAGAATGCAGGAATTCTTGCTACTAACTTTGTAACTTCTATAGGTATGAAATTATTTCAAAATAAAAAGTTTCAAACAGCTCCAGAAAACACTTAAAGGATTAGAGTAGTAGGGCAAGTACTGACTCAAAAGTCTACTTAAAAGCTATAGGCTCTCCTGCTGGCCCCTTCCCAATCCCTTCATGAGGTGGGCACTGAGTCAGCCTGCGTTTCCAATGCAGACCCCTGGCCCTGATTCTGGAGGGTGCAGAGTAACCCTCATGCATGTTCTGAGAGTATGCGTGTCTGGCCCAATCTTTCTGGCAGTGGCCTGAGGGACTCACTGTCCCAGAATTTGCCCTGCATGAGGAAGGCAGCTCATTGAGCTCTCCTACAGAATGCTCTAGGAAAACACTCAAATCTTGCTACCCGGGGAAGGGGATTGCTGGCTGTAGGACAAACAGTGCAGTGCCCTGGATCATGAGGAAACTGTTTACTGGAGATATTCATATCCATGTAAGCAGGGGAATCCTAGGACCATATACACATGCCCAAGCCAAGAGGTGTGCACAGAAAGGATCAGGGAGGCCCTACACTTTCACCTGGAGCTATTCTCCAAACTCTCTCTATGGATAAAACCTCACAGGTCAATCTGCAAAGTGTTTTATTATTATTTTTTTTATTTTATTTTAAAATAAAACACTGTTTAGTTTCTCCTTTTTCCTCTTGGGTGTAATTTCATGGTGCAAGTAATGGACAGTTTCTAAGGAGATTTAATATGTGTGTGTGCGCGCACGTGTGTGTTAACTTCCAAGACAGCATAAAGTAGAAAGCTCAGATTTTAGAAATATGCAACGTATCAATATATAGTGGCACAATCAATTATCTGATTCTTAATTATTATATTCTGTATATATACTGTTTAAGCATATGGAACATTTCTTGTGGCCTGTTTAGGCTACATGATGTAGGCAACAAAAGGAATAACTGAAATTGAGAATATTCTGCAAAGGAAAATGAACTTTAAACATGTGGTACTGCTGCTGATGAGCAGAGAATTTCACAAGACTGGTTGTCATCTTCTCCATGTAGATCTCTAATTGGCTTGAAAATATGTCACATGTGCATATCTGCACTCTACTTTGAGGCACACACTAATCAGAATGATCTATGCCAAAAGTAGAGAATCAAGAGCAATTTTAAATAAAGATCCAGTCCTTTCTTTCCTTACTCTCCGTAAGGTATTGTTCTCCCAGTAATAGTATAATTTGAGGCCATGAGAATGTCCAAATTAAGGTATCATCAAGGTGATGCTTTCTTCCTATAGACTGGTTGCAGGTCCTCTGCCACATTATAAGACACATGGTGGTGTCTGGTGGACTCTTCCTTCTCTTCTGGGTTTCACTGCTTTCAGCTTCATGCTTCCATGGCTTTCTCTACAGTGTTTCATTTTTAACTTCTTTTTTTTTTTTTTTAAACTCCTGGAATTCAAGGACAGCTCTGCCTAACATTAGGTGGATACAAGCTAAAGGAAAAGATGCCTCAGAGTCTAAATTCCAGAGATAACACAATATAATATCAAAATGTCTAGGTTTCAACAAAAGTTTACAAAACATAAAAAGAAACAGGAAGGGAAGGCCCAAGCAAAAGATAAGATTAAAACATTAGAAACCATCAATGAGAAGGATCCAAACCTGGGACAATCCAGACAGACAAAAAATGGTCCTTAATATGCTCAAAGAGCTAAAGGAAAACATGGACAAAGAACTAAAGGAATTAAGAGAAATAAAAGATGAACACACAGAAAATAACAAAGACAGAAATTATGAAAAGAAACTAAACAGAGCTAAAGACCACAGTAACACTAAAAATTCCCTAGAGAGGTTTAACAGCAGATTGGAGCCAGCAGAAAAAAGAATTGGTGACTCTGACAATAACACAATTGAAATCATCCACTCTGAGGAACAGAAAGAGGAAAGAATGAAAAAAAAGTAAACAAAACCTGAGTAACATGTGGGACACATAAGCATACCAATATACACATTTGTGGGAGTTTCAGAAGGAAAAGAAATAAAGGGGCAGAGAGAATATTCAAAGAAACAATAGCTGAAAACTTCTCAAATTTAACAAAAGACATGAATATAAACATCCAAGATGCTCAAAAAACTCCAAACAGGAGGGAGGAAAAAGAAACAAAAGAGATAATCACAAATGCAATACATGATACTGAATGGGATCTCAGAATGCAGAAGAATAGTCCCCAAAAGACATTATGGGGACACAAGAAAAAATTGGAATAAAGAACATAAGCTATATATTAAAGTTAAATTTCTTGAACTTGATAACTGAGCTTATGGTGATTACATAAGGGGAATATCTGTGTTCATTGGAAATGTACAAAGAAGTATTGTATGGTCAAGGAGTGTGATGCGTGCAACCTGCTCTCAAATGTTCAGGAAATAGATGACAGACAGACAGATAATGGATTTGGGCATCTGGGGGACAAGGGACATGTTAGAGTTCTCTGTATGGGATTTGTAATATTTTCACAACTGTCCAGTCAGTTTGAAATTATGTCAAAATAAAAAGTTTAAAAAATTAATATTGAAATAGAGAAGAAAATCAAATATTGAAACAGATAAAGAGCTTTGAAAATATGTTATGAAGATCTATAAAAATGACTATCAAATAAAATAAAAAGGAAGGAGGCAGAGGCCTCTGACATATAGGTTTTTACCTACATCCCTGGATATGTCAGTATAATGCCGACATCACTGGGAAAAAAATTCCCCATCTCTTATGTAAAAACATACAAAAAGCTTAAGGACATGTTGAACATTTTTACTTTACTGAAATTCTATACTGAAAAATACATAGCATGTCTTTTTCTCATTTCATGAATCTGTAATAAGTCATTAAAAACTAAACAACTACTTAATATACCCATAACCACCAGACTATTAAGGCAATCCATTCACTTCAATCTGTCAAATATTTTAATAGAAACTGAAAAAACTCATAATCAATGTATTAGCATGATTCTCAGTACAGAGAATTTGACGGGTGGGTAAGTGGAATCTGGGAATGGGGGGAACAAAAACCAAAGAACATTAATCTATTACCTGAGTTAGAGATCATGTCATTATGGTGGCAGAGCTCAATAATACTTTGCCTTCCACCCAAAACATACTTTTTACTGTAGTCCAAGGAATGGGGTTAAGATAGTTAAAGTTTATGTGCTGAAAACAGTCCACTTTCATGAAATTTCTCAATAAGAGCAAACCCTAGAGTGTAAAATGAGTTCTACTTAGCAACTTATCCTCTGCAACAAAGCTTTGCTTCAATATTCTTACATTTAATAAGAATGAAACATAAAATTTTCCGAAATTTTGTTCAGACATTTTAGAATTTAAAATTCTTAATTCGGACATGAACCACCAATTTGATTTCACACTATGAAGCTGCTATGAGAGACCTAGAGCCAGTTTGTGAATGCATGCTTGACCACTCAACATCAGCATTGTTCTCAACTCTGCTTTACTGTTTTGCTACAGAGATATTTAAAATTTGGGTTATCCATAAAGATTATCCCTGAAATATACAATGAATCTACTATATATGGTATTTCTGATAGCTATAGCTAAGAATATTTTCCAGAAATACAGACAATATCCTAGAGGAATCATATGGCCAAGAATATCAGGGACATGAATCTGTAACATTAACTACTTCCTTGTAGAATACCTGATAAGTAGGAAAATAAGAGAAAAAATTGGCAGATACTCCCCATCCCCACTATCATAATCAAGGTACCCCTCATAACCTTCCCACCAATAACTGGGAAACCAACCTTCAATCTACCGCCACTCAATTCCTCACTTAATTTCAGCCTGGCATCCACGGTCCTTTTCAAATCTCTTTGCAAGCGACGTCCAAAGTCCCTGAACATGGTTGAACCTCCAGAGAGGACAATGTTCTATAGTAGAGGAGAAAAACAAATAATATGATCTTTATTTAAAAGGAAAGAAGTGAAATTTAAAGATATAACAAACAGTACTACAATTCTATTATACTCTTTCAAGAGTTTTTTTTTAATTTAATATTAAACAAAGGACAGAAAATAAAGGTTTTTTTTAGTAGTAGGACCTTGAATAACAATTTTTCAATAAATACTGACCTTGTAGAGAGGACGCCTGACATCAATAGGACAATTCTGAATTACCTCATCTACTACTTCTGAGATAGGTTGTGTGAAATCTGGATTAGCAAACTGGGAAATAAGAAATTTGAGTTTAATAGAGATTAGATTGCTACTGACTTATTATCACTATAAAAAGTTAAGAAGCAAAGTTTCCAGTTCAAATACAAAAGGTCTTTTAAAACTTGTAAGTTCTGGTCTGTAATTGATTCAAATGCAAGAAGTTGAAATCAAGAGATTTCAGAAGAAATCAAATTAAATAATGATATATGCTATTTTGAAACCATCAGAAAGCAAAAATGTGAAGCTACACAAATACTATAAGCAGACAAACATCTGGGTAAATAGAAGTCAGTACATGCTGGTGAGACTATAGATTACATAACCACTTCAAAGAACAATCTGGCAACACCTAATAAAGTTTAAAGTGCAAAGACCATTAACGCTGCTGCTTAGAACAAACCCTAAAGGAACTCTCACACATATGTGCTGAGAGTTACATAAAAGTTTAGTCACTGCAGCCTTGTGTATGAGAGCAAAACCTATTCAAAAGTCCATTAGGAGAGAATGAGATAAATAAAATGCTGCATATTCATATGATGATATGCAAAATATCTCCACATAATTGTCACTCAAAAGCAAAACTCATTTGGTAAAAAGCTAACTTCAAAAAAACTTGAGTGATTCTATTTACATAAATTTTAAGCAAAAAATTATGTTTCGTATGGATTACATGCACATGTAAAAGAAAACATGGACTAGGTATATAGCAAATTCATGATAGCAGTATCTCAAGACAAGGAAGGAAAAGGATAAAAAGGAAGTAGAGAAAGGGAAAGATTTGGGAAACGGACTTTATCTGTAATATTTAACTGCTTTAAAAAAATCTCAATATGATAAATGTTACATTAACGTGATTATCTGGGGTGGTAGGTACATATGTTTTATATTACATGGCATACTTTCTTGAATTTTTTTTTAAACAGACTGGTTAGGTAATTGTTTGACAATAAAAATCACTATGAAAAGGAATATGTGGTTGAAAATACGTAAATGAAAAAAAAAACATGCAAAAAGAAATGATACAAAATATTAGAGAAAGCTTCCTTTCTTCCCCATTATTTATTTTTATATGTGTGCCCTGTGGTTTCTAAAACACACTGTATATTTCTTGAGAGAGGAACCACAAAAAAGAAAAACAAAAGTAGTTTTCAAAAGCTAGATCTGATGATCAAACTTGTATTCTCCAACAAAGATCTCACTTTACTAAAACTTTTCAAAAATAAAGGTTTAAGTGGCCATGTATTTAAAATAAAAAAAAGAAAGCCTAGTTCAGATTATTCCTAGTTTAAAAATAAAAAGGTCGAGGGACCTTAAAGGTACAGAGTTTCTGTTGAGGGGTGATGAAAAATTTTGGAACATTGTGGGGATGGCCGCACAATGTTGTAAATGTAATGAATAGCACTGAACTGTACCCTTGACAATGGTTAAAATGGCAAATTTTAAGTTATATATATTTTAATACAATAAAAATAGTAAAAACTAAAAATAAACATAAAAAAATAGAAACCTAATTCTAATGTGTTAAAAACCAACAAGTGTACTTTATTAGAAAGAATAAAATTTGAAATACCGTCTAGAAAATAGGCTGCCAACTACTTCTCTCAACCTTTCATTTTTAAGTAGTTTGCTTTAATGGGTGAGACAACGTTCCTTTGTTCATTAAATAGATTCTACAACTTAAGTGATAAATATTAGATATGTGTCAACTTTTAAAATAAATTTTAAATTATTTAGAGGCTGGGCATATAATGAAAAAAGATTTAATGTTTCTTAAGTGATGAAGCATACTGGTACAAAATATTTTAATTAACATAAAATATCACTAACAAAGATTCTACTGACCTCTACTACCATAAGAGAAAAGAAACCGGTGGACAAAATCTATCTTCTGAAGGACGCTGAGGAGTGTACATAAAAACCCTTAATAGGAATATATAGTGGGTCCAGAATTATGGCTCAATTTAAACCCTGAAAGCCCTACCCATAGGTTGTACAAAGGGTGTATTTTATCTGTCATGGGGTAAGCACATGTTGTATTCAAGGGGGAAATAGAGAATACAGCTCAACTTAGCTGTCTCTACACATCATTTAAAGATAAACTCATGTGCAGGCAGGGAATGGCACAGTCAAGGATTAAGTGGAATGAACAGCAGAATTGAAATTCTTGAAATTCTATTTTCCAAGATTACACTCGTGATCGTGAACAATCTTATTCTAAGCCTTGGACTGTGAAATCTCTAAGGAACCTTTAGTTATCAAAACATTATGCTTTTCAGACTCTTGCTCCAGAGAAGCTAAGACAGGACAAACGCCCCGAGAGCAACTGAGAGAGACATTTTGAAGAGGAGCTGCAGCCTAGAGAGGAACGTCCTGGGAGAAAGCCATTTTGAAACCGGAACTTTGGAGCAGACACCAGCCACGTGCCTTCCCAGCTAACAGAGGTTTTCCGGACAACATTGGCCATCCTCCAGTGAAGGTACCCGATTGTTGATGTGTTACCTTGGACATTTTATGGCCTTAAGACTGTAACTGTGTAACCAAATAAACCCCCTTTATAAAAGCCAAAAAAAAAAACAAAAAAACATTATGCTTTTATGATCCCATACTGATACTTCAATCCGTCATTGAAAAAAAAAGAGAGATTTAGTTCCCCTAAATCTGGATAGGCAATATTAACAATTTAACACAGAAATGAGTTCTATGATACTCATTTTAAAAAGTGTTATCGACTTATTAAGGCAGAATCTGAAAATTCTTTACATAACATTGTACTTTGTTAGCCATAATCTTCAGGTTTTTTCCTAAAATAACTGCCTGTTTTTCACAAACACACACACACATAACCTTCCTATAATTCTTTCTCTACCTTTACAATAGTTTACCAGCTATATCACGAGCAAATGGAAGGCAGAGAGAGAGTCATTCATTCCTGTGCTACATCTCTGTGCTTTCCTCATAGTTTTTAATCAGGAATGCACAAAAGAAGAAAAAATATGAAACTTTTAAATATTCACATACCCTGGATTCACCCAAAGAAATTCTCATTTAGAAAGAAATGAAGTCCGACTTGGGAACATCTTTTGAAAAAGCTCAGAGATTAAGTCTGCAGAATCCCAGGTGGGAACGAGTAGAATAAAATGTAGTAAAGCAGCAGAGAGTAAATATTTAGTAAATAAATAAAGAAAAAAATTAATAATAAATTGTTAGAGACTATTCATCTTTAATTCTAATAGGCTCAACCTAAGGTCTCTAATAAGAACAAATATAGGCTTTTTATTTCAGTTTCAGCAAAATGGTTAGTTATGCCTTTATCTGTCCCCTGATCAGGTCTTAAGATTACTGCTACTGAGAATATAAGCGGCTGTCAAAGGAGGGGTAGAGAATACCCAAGTAAATATAGCAGTCCCAATTTTTCTATACTTGGAAATGTACTTTAAAACTTTAAAATTTAGGAAAGCTTTGTGACAAAAATTCAATTTCCTTCAGAAACAAAAAGTCAAAGTACCAAATCCATTCCTTCTAAACTGGCAGTTCTTTCTAATATTTGTAATGAATTTAGCAGTTCAAAAAGAAACTTCCTTGCTCTTTCATATATTGTAATTCATTGTTCAATCACTGAGAAGTTCAGATGTCCACTTTCTTCTAGCCAAAACAAAAAACACAGTTAAATCCTTCAAATGACAGAGGAACTGAGACACAGATTGTTTAAAATTCTAGAAAAATATCTTAACATATTTTCTCCTCACTTAAAAAGTAACACAATTCATACAATAGAAAAAAGAGGTCTAATCTGGGAAAACAGGGTGAACTGAATGCACACATCTAATCTGGCTCTCTCCCAAAACTCTACTAGAAGTAATAGTAAAGAGAAAACTTATAAACTGCATAATCCCCAGAGTATGGAGAGACCAGAAAAGGAAGATGTAACAGCAACAAAATTTCATAAGCTGGAAAGCAGATGGGTAAGACTTTGCAGGACTTAATAAGTTATCAGTAGGGAAAGCCAGGAATTAAGCTGTTTTATATCACAAACCCTCAAAGAAATGGCTGCACCTGGTAGCTCTGAAATTGAGGCAGAAGAGGGACAGGGAGAACTACTTGTTGAAAGTCTGTCTGAAAAGTCCCCAGATCCCCTGTCCAAAGAAGTCTATCAGCTGCCTCCTTCCCAACCCAGGAGAAAATTGGTAAATCTATTCTCTAAAGAGAATAAAATAGGGCATCCCAGGACTCTTAATTGCAGCTGAAATGACTGAAACCAGGGGGATTTTAAGTGGAAGTATGCAGCCTGCTACTGGTACACACATGATAGCTTGTTTCGCTGTCAGACTTTACTCCAGAAAAGAAACACATGCACAGGTCATTCTCCTTCCAAAGGAAAAGCCACAGTCAACAACCCCACCCACAAAGTTCAGATTTCCAATCAGATTCTTAGTGCCCCCTTCTTAAATATGAAGGAACACATTCACCATTCACTCCACCAAGGATTATCAGAGAGATTATCAGCGAGCCTCTGACATGAAAAATATAGGGATCAAAACACAGAGAAAAGACAATTTGGAAGAACCTATGCAAAAAGAAAACTTAAAAAACAAACAAACTATGATTAATATCCTCAGAGAGCCAGAAGATATGCAACCGTGAATCAGGAACAAGGAAAAGCATAAAAAAGAATATTTAAAAGCAAGTGTGAGGAAACATTGAGGACTAGTGGTTTAGTATGCCAAGCCCTCTTTCTTGGGGCTTGCCCTCACGGAGCTTGTTACTGCAAAGGAGAGGCTAAACCTGCTTATAATTGTGCCTAAGAGTCTCCCCTGAGTACCTCTTCGTTGCTCAGATGTGGCCTTTTCTCTCCAGCTAACCCAACTTGGCAGGTGAACTCATTGGCCTCCCCCCTACATGGGACCTGACTCCCAGGGGTGTAAATCTACCTGGCAATGCAGGATATGACTCCCGAGGATGAATCTGAACCCAACATTGTGGGATTGAGAACATCTTGACCAAAAATGGGATGTGAAATGAAACAAAATAAGTTTCAGTGGCTGAGAGATTCCAAAGGGAGTTGAGTGGTCACTCAGGTGGGCACTCTTATGCACTATACAGATAACCCTTTTTACGTTTTAATGTACTGAACAGATAGAAGTAAATACCTGAAACTATCAAACTGCAACCCAGATGCCTTGACTCTTGAAGACAATTGTATAGCAATGTAGCTTACAAGCGGCAAGTGTGATTGTGAAAGCTTTGTGAAAAATAGGGTGGGGGGGGATGATGTGGGTGTTTTTTTTTACTTTCATTTTTTATTCTTATTTTTACTTTTTCTGGTATAAAGAAAATGTTCAAAAAAATAGACTGGGGTGACGAATGCACGACTATATGATGGTACTATGAACAGCTGACTGTATACCACGGATGATTGTATGGTATGTGAATATATATCTCAATAAAACTGAATTTTAAAAAAGTAAATGAACAATGGGGGAAGGAGGGGAACGGGATGTTTTGGATGTTTTTTATTTTAATTTTAATTTTACTTTTTGGAGTAATGAAAATGTTCAAAGTTTGACTGTGGTGATGAATCCATAACTATATGACGATACTGTGAACAACTGATTGTACACTTGGATGATTGTTATGTGAATATATCTCAATAAAATTGCATTTTAAAAAAAGCAGGTGTGAGGGAAGCTCTTGGAAATTAAAAATATTACCAGAAATAATAGATTAGAGGTTTTAGAAGGTTAAGTTGAAGAAATTGCCTAAAGATTTCGGTCGAAAAGACAGAAAAAAACTTGAAGAGGAAAGCTGAAGAAAGTGGGCCAGTATATCAAATGTCCACTATCCAAACAGGAGAGCCAAAGACAGAACAAAGAAAATATTAAGAAGGAAGTAATCAGCTAAATAATTTAATATTTTTCCAGAAAGAAATGAGTTTCCAGATTTCAAGTGCCCACCACAAGAGATGAAAACAGAGTCCCATGAGGGCACATCATAAAATTTCAGAAAGCTCGGGACAAAGAGAAGATCCTAAAAGCATCTGGAAAGATGGAAAAAACGAAGGAAAAAAAAAAAAAAAAAACCAAAAAAAACAAGTCCTAAAACAAGATTTAGGAATAGAATTTTCCCGCTAAATTGTAACACTAGAAGAGAAAGCAATTGAGCAGTGGCTTCAAAATGCTTAAGAAAAATGATTTCCAATCTAAAATTCTATACCGAAATTATCAAGCAAGTGTGAAGACATGCAAGGTCTTAAAATTTTCCTCTCCCATGCACCCTTTCATCAGGAACCCTACTGCCAAATGATCTCCACTGAAATAAAGAACTGAACAGTAAGGAAGAGGAAGACATGAGCAGAGAGGGAACCAACACAGGACAGACAAAGACAATCCCCAGGACGACTATGACAGCTCTGTACTTGGAGCAGATAGAAATGAGTTCAAATTGGGGCATACTTCGGCTCCAGAAAATTAAATCGATGAAAAAAAAGCCTATGCACTTAAGAGGACACTTCCACAACTGGTAGAGAGAGTTTGGAGGTGAAGTAATAATTAGTGAAACACTAAGCAAACAATTTATTAATGACCCCATGAAACACAAAGCACAGGATAGAAAAATATTTCATGGTTAACTACAAGGCTCAGATCTGAATAAAATTGTATAGTCATAAAAATATACACACTGAATTTAAATTAAAACATAATTGGAACGATAAGGGAATGGGAAGGGTATGGTGTGTGATGGGGACCAAAGGAGGCGAGAGAAGGCAATTTCTCTTCCACAGCCTGAAGTTAATAGAAAAAGACTAAAACTGAAAAAACTTGAAGTTGCAATATAATCTAGTAATTTAGAACTACGGAAGCAATCACCAAAAGAACCAACTAAAACACATCTATGGAATGGAAAACAGGGGAAAAGGTATGCAGGACATTCCTAGTTTTTGTTAGAAGATGCAGAAACAGGACTTTTAAAACAATGTACATACGCATAATTTTGATTTAAAAACACAACTTAAAGAGAAAGAAAAACATTTCTCATAAAAGAAATTACACAGAAAATAAAGCTATGGAGAGTAAAAGATGTTTTAAGTTTTCAAAAATCATGCAAAAAACTTGGTATATCAAACAATAAGGATTTCTTTAATTTAAAAAATTGATATATCAAACAAAACCAGCAAAATAAATTCATCCAGCCAATTATTCCATTCCTAAGCAATCATGACACACCGAAACACATTTTATTTACATAGGTTTTTAAGACAGTCGAAACATTAGCTAAGTGAGTTTGCAAGAATATTCTTCTCAAATGCTTCCTCCTTTGAAGTCCAATACGTCTCTTGGTCCTAGTCATTTCAGAGTTTGGCACCTGGTGCAACATCTTCCACAATAATAATTCCTGCCCTCAACTTGGGGTTTAATATATTTCTCCAACATTTCAACTTCAAAACAACTAATGTTCCCTAATTCCATTGACCTGTGACCTTTTATTCACTTCTAGTTAAGCCACTTTTTCCGTGCATATGCCCCACAGGAAAATTTACCCTGACTTCCAGCTAAGGGTGGATATGTCTCCACCCTCCTGGATACCCACTAAAATGACAGCAAGGGAATGAAAAACAAAAGGCAAATGCCCAAAGAGAAACAGAACAGAAAAGGAAACAATAAATAAAATATTTCAGACTCTGTTTTGAGGATAAAAAGGGAATGTTACATCCTAAGCACCACCAGAGGGGCATATTGGTAAGAAGTGAACCAATTCTCCTTGTAAACCCTTCAAAAGGTTCCTGGAATTAAAAGTGTAAGAAGGGGAGGCAGGGCAAGATGGCGGATTGGTGAGCTGTATGTTTTAGTTACTCCTCCAGGAAAGTAGGTAGAAAGCCAGGAACTGCATGGACTGGACACCACAGAGCAATCTGACTTTGGGCATACTTCATACAACACTCATGAACACGTCGAAACTGCTGAGATCAGCGAAATCTGTAAGTTTTTGTGACCAGTGGACCCGCGCCCCTCCCTACCAGGCTCAGTCCCGTGGGAGGAGGGGCCGTCAGCGCCGGGAAGGAGAAGGGAGAACTGCAGTGGCAGCCCTTATCGGAAACTCATTCTACTGATCCAAACTCCAACCATAGATAGACTGAGACCAGACACCAGAGAATCTGAGAGCAGCCAGCACAGCAGAGAGGAGACAGGCATAGCAAAAAACAGCAAGAAAAACTCCAAAATAAAAGCAGAGGATATTTGGAGTTCTGGTGAACATAGAAAGGGGAAGGGCAGAGCTGAGGCCCTGGGGCTCATATGCAAATCCCGAAGAAAAACTAATCTCTCTGCCCCCTGGATCCTTCCTTAATGGCCCTAATTGCTTTGTCTCTTAGCATTTCAATCACCCATTAGATCTGCAAGGAGGGCTTTTTTTTTATGTTTCTAAAACAATCACTCTAAGAAGCCCAATACAGAGGGCCTCAAAGACTTGCAATTTGGGCAGGTCAAGACAAGAGCAGAACTAAGAGAGCTCTGAGACAAAAGGCAATAATCCAGTGGCTGAGAAAATTCACTAAACACCACAACTTCGCAAGAAAAGGGGGGTGTCCGCTCACAGCCATCATCCAGGTGGACAGGAAACACTCCTGCCTGTCGCAAACCCCATAGCCCAGAGCTGCCCCAGACAACCCAGTGTGACGGAAGTGCTTCAAATAACACACACACACCACAAAACTGGGCGTGGACATTAGCCTTCCCTGCACCTCAGCTGGTTGTCCCAGAGTTGGGAAGGTGCAACAGTGTGAATTAACACAGCCCAATTCAGCCATCATTTCAGCAGACTGGGAGCCTCCCTACACACCCAGCAGACCAGAACCACCTTGGGGGGACGGCACTCACCTGTGACATAGCACAGTCATCCCTCAACAGAGGACCAGGGGGGTGCACGGCCTGGAAGACGGACCCACACGCAAGTCTCACGAGCCATGCGCCAATACCAAGGACTTGTGGGTCAGTGGCAGAGAAAAACTGTGGCAGGACTGCACTGAAGGATTAGACTATTGCAGCAGCTTTAAAACTCCAGGAACACCAGGGAGATTTGATTGTTAGAGCCACCGCCCCTCCCTGACCGCCCAGACACATGCCCCATATACAGGGCGGGCAATACCAACTACACACACAAGCATGGTACACCAATTGGACCCACAAGACTCACTCCCCCACTCACCACAAAGGCAAAGCAGGGGAGAACTGGCTTGTGGAAAACAGGTGGCTTGTGGACGCCACCTGCTGGTTACTTAGAGAAAGTGTTACTCCACGAAGCTATAGATCTGATAAATTACAGATAAGGACTTCAATTGGTCTCCAAATCCTAAAAGAACCCTATCAAGTTAAGCAAATGCCAAGACGCCAAAAACAACAGACAATTCTAAAGCATATGAAAAAACCAGAAGATATGGATAACCCAAGCCCAAGCACCCAAATCAAAAGACCAGAAGAGACACAGCACCTAGAGCAACTAATCAAAGAACTAAAGATGAACAATGAGACCATAGTACGGGACACAAAGGATATCAAGAAGACCCTAGAAGAGCATACAGAAGACACTGCAAGACTAACTAAAAAAATAGATGATCTTATGGAAATTAAAAAACTGTTGACCAAATTAAAAAGATTCTGGATACTCATAGTGCAAGACTAGAGGAAGTTGAACAACAAATCAGTGACCTGGAAGATGACAGAATGGAAAATGAAAGCACAAAAGAAAGAATGGGGAAAAAAATTGAAAAAATCGAAATGGACCTCAGGGATATGATAGATAATATAAAACGTCCGAATATAAGACTCATTGGTGTTCCAGAAGGGGAAGAAAAGGGTAAAGGTCTAGGAAGAGTATTCAAAGAAATTGCTGGGGAAAACTTCCGAAATCTTCTAAACAACATAAATACACAAATCATAAATGCCCAGTGAACTGAAATAGAATAAATCCAAATAAACCAACTCCCAGACATATTCTGATCAGACTGTCAAACACGGAAGAGAAGGAGCAAGTTCTGAAAGCAACAAGAGAAAAGCAATTCACCACATACAAAGGAAACAGCATAAGACTAAGGAGTGACTACTCAGCAGCCACCAAGGACGCGAGAAGGCAGTGGCATGATATATTTAAAATTCTGAGTGAGAAAATTTTCCAACCAAGAATACTTTATCCAGCAAAGCTCTCCTTCAAATTCGAGGGAGATCTTAAATTTTTCACAGAAAAACAAATGCTGAGAGAATTTGCTAACAAGAGACCTGCCCTACTGGAGACACTAAAGAGAGCCCTACAGACAGAGAAACAAAGAAAGGAGAGAGACACTTGGAGAAAGGTTCAGTACTAAAGAGATTCGGTATGGGTACAATAAAGGATATTAATAGAGAGAGGGGAAAAATATATATGACAAACATAAACCAAAGGATAAGATGGCTGATTCAAGAAATGCCTTCACGGTTATAATGTTGAATGTAAATGGATTAAACTCCCCAATAAAAAGATACAGATTCGCAGAATGGATCAAAAAAAAATGAACCATCAATATGTTGCATAGAAGAGACTCATCTTAGACACAGGGACACAAAGAAATTGAAAGTGAAAGGATGGAAAAAAATATTTCATGCAAGCTACAGCCAAAAGAAAGCAGGTGTAGCAATATTAATCTCAGATAAAATAGACTTTAAATGCAGGGATGTTTTGAGAGACAAAGAAGGCCACTACATACTAATAAAAGGGGCAATTCAACAAGAAGAAATAACAATCGTAAATGTCTATGCACCCAATTGCGGGACACTGATTACGTGCTTCAACTTGGCGGGCCTGGGCTGGGGGACCTGATCAGCCCCTGGGGAGGGTGGTGGGCACGGGCGACAGCGCCCTCCGCAGCCCCCCGGGCCTGGGAAAGTGAGGCCGGAGGCAGGCCCCATTTCCTCACCCAAAATAACACTGTTAGGGGAGGCTTGCTGGAGGGAACCGCCTTTTCCCCACCCCCTTATCTTGCCCAGACACTCCCCGTTGCCAGTGCAACTCCCATTACCACCAGTGCGCATACATTGTTGCCAGACACCGTTACCGGAGCAACTCTCGCCCCTTTTCAATCAACCTCCGCGCCCTCTCAGAACCAATCCAAGCCTTTAACCTCTACAGCTACCCCGCCCTCTAAACGCCCGATATAAGCTTGTACTCTCCCCTAATAAAGCTCTCTCTCTCTCTTGGCTTCTTTACCCTAAAAGAACCGTGTCCCGCCTGTTCCTTTCTCACCGCCCTCCATACTTTGCACGCCTACGCCGGGGACCGGGCCCAGTCCCCCGCCTCGCCCTCGCCTCCGGGAAAGAGCCCCCGCCGCCGGTACCCTCCAAGCAATCCTGAGAGCCTAGGATTTGGCAACCGGCCGCCACCTCCCCCCCCCCAGACGAGTCAACTGCGACCGCACCCAATCAAGGTGCCACAAAATACATGAGAGAAACACTGGCAAAACTAAAGGAAGCAATGGATGTTTCCACAATAATTGTGGGACACTTCAACACATCACTCTCTCCTATAGACAGATCAACCAGACAGAAGACCAATAAGGAAATTGAAAACCTAAACGATCTGATGAATGAATTAGATTTAACAGACATATATAGAACATTACATCCCAAATCACCAGGATACACACACTTCTCTAGTGCTCACAGGACTTTCTCCAGAATAGATCATATGCTGGGACATAAAACAAGCCTCAATAAATTTAAAAAGATTGAAATTATTCAAAGCACATTCTCTGACCACAATGGAATATAATTAGAAGTCAATAATCCTCAGAGACTTAGAAAATTCACAAATACCTGGAGGTTAAACAACACACTCCTAAACAATCAGTGGGTTAAAAATGAAACAGCAAGAGAAACTGCTAAATATAGATAGACGAATGAAAATGAGAACACAACACATCGAAACCTATGGGATGCAGCAAAAGCAGTACTGAGGGGGAAATTTACAGCACTAAACGCATTCATTAAAAAGGAAGAAAGAGCCAAAATCAAAGAACTAATGGATCAACTGAAGAAGCTAGAAAATGAACAGCAAACCAATCCTAAACCAAGCAGAAGAAAAGAAATAACAAGGATTAAACCAGAAATAAATGACACAGAGAACAAAAAAACAATAGAGAGGATAAATATCACCAAAAGTTGCTTCTTTGAGAAGATCAACAAGATTGACAAGCCCCTAGCTAGACTGACAAAATCAAAAAGAGAGAAGACCCATAGAAACAAAATGATGAATGAAAAAGGTGACATAACTGCAGATCCTGAAGAAATTAAAAAAATTATAAGAGGATACTATGAACAACTGTATGGCAACAAACTGGATAATGTAGAGGAAATGGACAATTTCCTGGAAACATATGAACAACCTAGACTGACCAGAGAAGAAATAGAAGACCTCAACCAACCCATCACAAGCAAAGAGATCCAATCAGTCATCAAAAATCTTCCCACAAATAAATGCCCAGGGCCAGATGGCTTCACAGGAGAATTCTACCAAACTTTCCAGCAAGAACTGACACCAATCTTACTCAAACTCTTTCAAAACATTGAAAAAAATGGAACACTACCTAACTCATTCTATGAAGCTAACATCAATCTAATACCAAAACCAGGCAAAGATGCTACAAAAAAGGAAAACTACCGGCCAATCTCCCTAATGAATATAGATGCAAAAATCCTCAACAAAATACTTGCAAATCGAATCCAAAGACACATTAAAAAAATCATACACCATGACCAAGTGGGGTTCATTCCAGGCATGCAAGGATGGTTCAACATCAGAAAAACAATCAATGTATTACAACACATTAAAAACTCAAAAGGGAAAAATCAATTGATCATCTCAATAGATGCTGAAAAAGCATTTGACAAAATCCAACATCCCTTTTTGATAAAAACACTTCAAAAGGTAGGAATTGAAGGAAACTTCCTCAACATGATAAAGAGCATATATGAAAAACCCACAGCCAGCATAGTACTCAATGGTGAGAGACTGAAAGCCTTCCCTCTAAGATCAGGAACAAGACAAGGATGCCCGCTGTCACCACTGTTATTCAACATTGTGCTGGAAGTGCTAGCCAGGGCAATCCGGCAAGACAAAGAAATAAAAGGCATCCAAATTGGAAAAGAAGAAGTAAAACTGTTATTGTTTGCAGTTGATATGATCTTATATCTAGAAAACCCTGAGAAATCAACGATACACCTACTAGAGCTAATAAACAAATTTAGCAAAGTAGCGGGATACAAGATTAATGCACATAAGTCAGTAATGTTTCTATATGCTAGAAATGAACAAACTGAAGAGACACTCAAAAAAAAGATACCGTTTTCAATAGCAACTAAAAAAATCAAGTACCTAGGAATAAACTTAACCAAAGATGTAAAAGACCTATACAAAGAAAACTACATAACTCTACTAAAAGAAATAGAAGGGGACCTTAAAAGATGGAAAAAAATTCCATGTTCATGGATAGGAAGGCTAAATGTCATTAAGATGTCAATTCTACCCAAACTCATCTACAGATTCAATGCAATCCCAATCAAAATTCCAACAACCTACTTTGCAGACTTGGAAAAGCTAGTTATCAAATTTATTTGGAAAGGGAAGATGCCTCGAATTGCTAAAGACACTCTAAAAAAGAAAAACGAAGTGGGAGGACTTACACTCCCTGACTTTGAAGCTTATTATAAAGCCACAGTTGCCAAAACAGCATGGTACTGGCACAAAGATAGACATATAGATCAATGGAATCGAACTGAGAATTCAGAGACAGACCCTCAGATCTATGGCTGACTGATCTTTGATAAGGCCCCCAAAGTCACCGAACTGAGCCATAATGGTCTTTTCAACAAATGGGGCTGGGAGAGTTGGATATCCATATCCAAAAGAATGAAAGAGGACCCCTACCTCACCCCCTACACAAAACTTAACTCAAAATGGACCAAAGATCTCAATATAAAAGAAAGTACCATAAAACTCCTAGAAGATAATGTAGGAAAACATCTTCAAGACCTTGTATTAGGAGGCCACTTCCTAGACTTTACACCCAAGCACAAGCAACAAAAGAGAAAATAGATAAATGGGAACTCCTCAAGCTTAGAAGTTTCTGCACCTCAAAGGAATTTCTCAAAAAGGTAAAGAGGCAGCCAACTCAATGGGAAAAAATTTTTGGAAACCATGTATCTGACAAAAGACTGATATCTTGCATATACAAAGAAATCCTACAACTCAATGACAATAGTACAGACAGACCAATTATAAAATGGGCAAAAGATATGAAAAGACAGTTCTCTGAAGAGGAAATACAAATGGCCAAGAAACACATGAAAAAATGTTCAGCTTCACTAGCTATTAGAGAGATGCAAATTAAGACCACAATGAGATACCATCTAACACTGGTTAGAATGGCTGCCATTAAACAAACAGGAAACTACAAATGCTGGAGGGGATGTGGAGAAATTGGAACTCTTATTCATTGTTGGTGGGACTGTATAATGGTTCAGCCACTCTGGAAGTCAGTCTGGCAGTTCCTTAGAAAACTAGATATAGAGCTACCATTCGATCCAGCGATTGCACTTCTCGGTATATACCCGGAAGATCGGAAAGCAGTGACACGAACAGATATTTGCACGCCAATGTTCATAGCAGCATTATTCACAATTGCCAAGAGATGGAAACAACCCAAATGTCCTTCAACAGATGAGTGGATAAATAAAATGTGGTATATACACACGATGGAATACTACGCGGCAGTAAGAAGGAACGATCTGGTGAAACATATGACAACATGGATGAACATTGAAGACATAATGCTGAGCGAAATAAGCCAGGCACAAAAAGAGAAATATTATATGCTACCACTAATGTGAACTTTGAAAAATGTAAAACAAATGGTTTATAATGTAGAATGTAGGGGAACTAGCAATAGAGAGCAATTAAGGAAGGGGGGAACAATAATCCAAGAAGAACAGATAAGCTATTTAACGTTCTGGGGATGCCCAGAAATGACTATGGTCTGTTAATTTCTGATGGATGTAGTAGGAACAAGTTCACTGAAATGTTGCTATATTATGTAACTTTCTTGGGGTAAAGTAGGAACATGGTGGGAGTTAAGCAGTTATCTTAGGTTAGTTGTCTTTTTCTTACTCCCTTGTTATGGTCTCTTTGAAATGTTCTTTTATTGTATGTTTGTTTTGTTTTTAACTTTTTTTTTCATACAGTTGATTTAAAAAAGAAGGGAAAGTTTAAAAAAAAAAAAAAAGAAAAAAGACAAACAAGGAAAAAAAAAAAAAAGATGTAGTGCCCCCTTGAGGAGCCTGTGGAGAATGCAGGGGTATTCGCCTACCCACCTCCATGGTTGCTAACATGACCACAGACATAGGGGACTGGTGGTTTGATGGGTTGAGCCCTCTACCATAAGTTTTACCCTTGGGAAGACGGTTGCTGCAAAGGAGAGGCTAGGCCTCCCTGTATTTGTGCCTAAGAGTCTCCTCCTGAATGCCTCTTTGTTGCTCAGATGTGGCCCTCTCTCTCTGGCTAAGCCAACTTGAAAGGTGAAATCACTGCCCTCCCCCCTATGTGGGATCAGACACCCAGGGGAGTGAATCTCCTTGGCAACGTGGAATATGACTCCCGGGGAGGAATGTAGACCCGGCATCGTGGGACGGAGAACATCTTCTTGACCAAAAGGGGGATGTGAAAGGAAATGAAATAAGCTTCAGTGGCAGAGAGATTCCAAAACGAGCTGAGAGGTCACTCTGGTGGGCACTCTTACGCACACTTTAGACAACCCTTTTTAGGTTCTAAAGAATTGGGGTAGCTGGTGGTGGATACCTGAAACTATCAAACTACAACCCAGAACCCATGAATCTCGAAGACAGATGTATAAAAATGTAGCTTATGAGGGGTGACAATGGGATTGGGAAAGCCATAAGGACCACACTCCACTTTGTCTAGTTTATGGATGGATGAGTAGAAAAATAGGGGAAGGAAACAAACAGACAAAGGTACCCAGTGTTCTTTTTTACTTCAATTGCTCCTTTTCACTCTAATTATTATTCTTGTTATTTTTGTGTGTGTGCTAATGAAGGTGTCAGGGATTGATTTAGGTGATGAATGTACAACTATGTAATGGTACTGTGAACAATCGAAAGTACGATTTGTTTTGTATGACTGCGTGGTATGTGAATATATCTCAATAAAATGATTAAAAAAAAAACTGAAAAAAAAAAAAAACAAAACAAAAAACAAAACAAAAAAAACACTAATAAAAAAAAAAAAAAAAAAAAAAAATGGACCAAAGAGCTCAATAGAAAAGAAAGTACCATAAAACTCCTAGAAGATAATGTAGGAAAACATCTTCAAGACCTTGTATTAGGCGGACACTTCCTAGACTTTACACCCAAAGCACAAGCAACAAAAGAAAAAATAGATAAATGGGAACTCCTCAAGCTTAGAAGTTTCTGCACCTCAAAGGAATTTCTCAAAAAGGTAAAGAGGCAGCCAACTCAATGGGAAAAAATTTTTGGAAACCATGTATCTGACAAAAGATATCTTGCATATATAAAGAAATCCTACAACTCAATGACAATAGTACAGACAGACCAATTATAAAATGGGCAAAAGATATGAAAAGACAGTTCTCTGAAGAGGAAATACAAATGGCCAAAAAACACATGAAAAAATGTTCAGCTTCACTAGCTATTAGAAAGATGCAAATTAAGACCACAATGAGATACCATCTCACATGATTAGAATGGCTGCCATTAAACAAACAGGAAACTACAAATGCTGGAGGGGATGTGGAGAAATTGGAACTCTTACTCATTGCTGGTGGGACTGTATAATGGTTCAGCCACTCTGGAAGTCAGTCTGGCAGTTCCTTAGAAAACTAGATATAGAGCTACCATTCGATCCAGCGATTGCACTTCTCGGTATATACCCGGAAGATCAGAAAGCAGTGACACGAACAGATATCTGCACGCCAATGTTCATAGCAGCATTATTCATAATTGCCAAGAGATGGAAACAACCCAAATGTCCTTCAACAGATGAGTGGATAAATAAAATGTGGTACATACACACGATGGAATACTACACGGCAGTAAGAAGGAACGATCTCGTGAAACATATGACAACATGGATGAACCTTGAAGACATAATGCTGAGCGAAATAAGCCAGGCACAAAAAGAGAAATATTATATGCTACCACTAATGTGAACTTTGAAAAATGTAAAACAAATGGTTTATAATGTAGAATGTAGGGGAACTAGCAATAGAGAGCAATTAAGGAAGGGGAACAATAATCCAAGAAGAACAGATAAGCTATCATGGGTAAATTTAACGTTCTGGGATTGTCCAGGAATGACTATGGTCTGTCAATTTCTGATGGGTATAGTAGGAACAAGTTCACAGAAATGTTGCTGTATTAGGTAACTTTCTTGGGGTAGAGTAGGAACATGTTGGAAGAAAAGTAGTTATCTTAGGTTAGTTGTCTTTTTCTTACTCCCTTGTTATGGTCTCTTTGAAATGTTCTTTTATTGTATTTTTTTCCTTAATTATTTTATTTTTATTTTTTAATTTTTCATAGAGTTGATTGAAAAAAAAAAAAAGTTAAAAAAAAAAAAAACAAGGAAAAAAATATGTAGAGCCCCCTCGAGGAGCCTGTGGAGAATGCCGGGGTATTGGCCTACCCCACCTCGATGGTTGCTAACATGACCACAGACATAGGGGACTGGTGGTTTGATGGGCTGAGCCCTCTACCACAGGATTTACCCTTGGGAAGACTGTTGCTGCAAAGGAGAGGCTAGGCCTCCCTATAATTGTGCCTAAGAGCCTCCTCCCAAATGCCTCTTTGTTGCTCAGATGTGGCCCTCTCTCTCTACCTAAGCCAACTTGAAAGGTGAAATCACTGCCCTCCCCACTACGTGGGATGAGACACCCAGGGGAGTGAATCTCCCTGGCAACGTGGAATATGACTCCCAGGGAGGAATGTAGACCCGGCATCGTGGGATGGAGAACATCTTCTTGAGCAAAAGGGGGATGTGAAAGGAAATGAAATAAGCTTCAGTGGCAGAGAGATTCCAAAAGGAGCCGAGAGGTCACTCTGGTGGGCACTCTTACGCACAATTTAGACAACCCTTTTTAGGTTCTGAAGAATTGCGGTAGCAGGTGGTAGACACCTGAAACTATCAAACTACAACCCAGAACCCATGAATCTCAAAGACAATTGTATAAAATTGTAGCTTATGAGGGGTGACAAAGGGATTGGGAAAGCCATAAGGACCACACTCCCCTTTGTCTAGTTTATGGATGGACGAGTAGAAAAATAGGGGAAGGAAACAAACAAACAAACAAACAAACAAAGGTACCCAGTGTTCTTTTTTACTTTAATTGCTCTTTTTCACTTTAATTATTATTCTTGTTATTTTTGTGTGTGTGCTAATGAAGGTGTCAGGGATTGATTTAGGTGATGAATGTACAACTATGTAATGGTACAGTGAACAATCGAATGTATGATTTGTTTTGTATGACTGCGTGGTATGTGAATATATCTCAATAAAATGAAGATTAAAAAAAATAACAGTATAAGAAACTACACAAGTAGAGGTAAAACAGGACTTTAAAAAAAACAAACTGTTTTGTTTTTCCCATTGCTTTGCTTTGGAAATTTTTTTTATCTGATAAAGTTAATTTAAAAAAATTGGTATACCTAATCTCAGTGGTGCCTCAGTGCTATTAATATGGATTTTCTATTCATCCTCAATTCGCCTCAGAAGTAACTAAAAAATTCACTATGCTCTCAAATCCCTCAATCTTATGCCAATCCCTTCTCCCAACACATCAGTTTGACTCTGCCTTCACAGAAAAAAATTAAACTATGAAAAAAAATTAAACTATGAACTATGATGATGAACTTCCTCAATCACCTGCCTGCTCCTCTCCTCCTTGCTTCTGTATTTTTCTGTACCAATATTTAATTCCTTATCTCCTGTTACCAGATACTGCTTAAAAATAAGCACCATTCCTGAACCCTGTTATTACAAATCAACTTACCAGTTCCCAGTAGCCATCATTTCTTTCTTTCGTAGCCACTGCCCAGAATGCCCACACTATTTCTAAACATAATGTGTTGACCAAGCCATTCCACTGAAATTTCTTCCTTAAGGGTCACCAATGACATAGATGCCGACCCCTAAATACTTCTCAGTTTCCTCTAATATTACTTCTCTGCAGCAACTAGCACTATTTAACTTCCCTTCCTTGAAACATTCACCTCTCTCAATTTCATGACCCAGTCCCTTGGTTTGGTTACTACCTCTGTGTGCTCTTCAGTATTTTTCACAGGCTCCTCTTATTTTTGTCAGTCTATTAAATGCTGGAGTTCACTAGAGCCCCATTCTTTGTCTTCTTCCCACTCTACATCCTCAATCTGGCCAATCCCTTCCTTTGCCAAGTATATGGTGATAACTTCCACATCTATCCTCACTCCAGAATATCCACCCCAGTTCGAAACCCTTAGAACCTAAAGTGTTTATTTTTGAATCTTTTTAAAGGATGCATATTAAATCATCCCATTTGTACTTCATCTATTCCTCCCCTTCAGTATTTGTAATTTCAGTGGATGACATAACATCTAGTTGTTCAAATTATGAACCTGATTCTTCACATTCTTACTCCTCACAGATCTAAGCAATTACTAAGTCCTGTTGATTCTTTTCTTTTTTTCTCATCTCCTTTCTCATCTCATTGACCTACCCCAGATGTTACTAATATGGAAAACTGCAATAAACTCTCACCTTTTTCCAACTCGTCTCATCCCTCTATTCCAAAATCTATCCAATCCAAAGACACCACAAGTGATTTTTCTAATACTGTACATCAATCTGACTGTGCCACTTCCATACTGAAGATTTCTGCACGACCTCAGAATCTGGCAAACTCCCTTGCATTACATAGTCCCTCATTATCTGGCCCATGATCACTTACCTGGATCCATTTCCTAACACTCCCTCCCTTTTATACTTTTATTATCTAGCTCTCTCATGTCCCAGACCTATGCCCAGCTTATCTCCTCTTCCAGAAATATACTTCCCTAACTTACCTGACTGGCATATACTCATTCATCCTTAAAGGCTAACTCAACTGTCACCTCCTCTAAGAAGTTTCCCTGGTTCCCTCAAGGAGATTCAGATGCTCTTTGTCCCTATGCCCTCACCAAATACACACCTTCATTAAAGCAACTATTCTGTTTAGATATGCATCTTGCTAATCTGAACAGCATAAGAGCAAGAGGAAGTAATTTTCATGTTTGAACGCCCAATGCTTAAACTGATACCATGAAAATGATATCCAATTAATATCTGCTGAATGAACAATTTTAAAAAATAACTGTTCCTAATACTGAGTAAGACAAGGCATTTAATGTTAGTAATTTTATTAATAGTCAAATTTCTCATACTATGTAGAATAATTTTTCATTATTAGGTGAGCATTATTTCTTCAATTTAATACAGCCTTTATGTTGCTGAGATTTCATGGAGACAGAAGACTATTTAAATAATTTCTACTAGTTTAACATTTGTTATGACAGTCAGTTGAAGATTCTTTTTATAGTGGTCATATTACACAATTGGGGGCAGAAAAGGTTTTTTAGGCCCTTTCACAAAATACATTATTTTAAAAGGTCACATATTTGAAAGGATCCCTTCTTCCCACAACCCTAAGCAGGTCATAAATACTAAAGAGTCAAAGTTTTGTTTTTCTTTATTTATGAAAAATAGTAACAGTTTACCCAGCTTTAACAAGGGCAATTATTTCTTGAAAAATAACTATTTTAGTATGCTAAAGGAAGTTCCTGAGAGTAATTTTCTCTGAATAATTTCTAGTTCATTTTCTCTGCTGAATTTTTCAAAACAATTCCAACCAGGAAAACTTACCTCTGGGTGAAAAAAGATTTCAGGTCCCAAGAATCTCTCGTAACCAACATCAATGGAAAATTCTTTCTTTGAGATAGCATTGATTCCAGTATACTGCTTAATCCACTTTGACCCATCTGTGTCATACTTGTTAAATTCTTTTACTAAATCTGGGCAGACATAACTATAACGCTCCTAGGAAAATGAAAAAAGAAACAAAAGTAGTTTTTTCCACCTGTTTTAGGAAAAGTCAAAAGGATAGCAAATTTTCAGTAAACCAGAATCAAATGGAAAAAAAAATCTTCAGAAAATAAATTTAGAAAATCTTAAGCTGGAAGACAATTTTATGCTAGGATTTATAGTACAAATAAACAGCTCATCTCCCAAACATAATTTCTGGCTTCACCTAGGAACAGAGAAAGATTTGTAAGACTAAACAACCCATTTCTACTTTATTAATGCTTTTTCACAAAAACATTCATTAATGTCATCCAACATTTTATACTGTCTCACTAATAATAAAGTTTGTTTCTAGAGAGGGGAAAGCATAAAACTGAAGAATAAACAGAACTGAATAATAAATAGCAGTTGCTACAAGCACACAAATTAATATAGATCCTTAATCCCTATGCAGAACAAATCTGATTAGGGCCTAAGTAAATGAAGAAAGAAAAAAGGCTAAAAATATATTCTATTTAACTCTATGAAGGTTGAATTGTTGCATGTTTGGTTATATATTCTAACTAAAATCTGACATCAAAAATGCAATTCGAAAATGTGTCATGGTTATAGCATTCTATTTGCAATTTATGGCCTCCTGACTGCCATCCTCTTATCTTATTTTTGAAGAAAAACATACATTTTACATCATGTTATTCATCAAAGACTCTATGCAAGACAGATGCAAATACTATGCCCATTATCAAGACACATAAAGGGAAACAATATTGGGAAACAAAGCATAGTTTCCTTACATTATATTAGATTATCTTTCTCCAAACCATTGGGAGTGAGAATCACAAGTAAATGGTGATCCTTAAAAGATATTAACCCAGATTGATCATCATCAGTCTTCCGTGGAATAGATTTAAATTCCTGGTGTGTGTGTGTGTGTATGTGTGTGTATTTAACTTCACAGATTTAATAAGGATGTTAAACCAATAATCTTGACATTAATTAACATGAGATGAGTTTTGACAGCCACGTAAGATCATTTCTTTACTACCTAAGTAGTAGTCAACTCAATTTCTCTTCTAATCTCTGAAGAGTGATGGAAAATGCTACAAACATGTGAAGGGAGACATAAATGAAGTTATTCTCTACCAGGGCAGTTTTGTTTTTATATATTCAAAACATATCTGAGAAACCCACTGAAATTTGTAAGGTGTAATGGCAAATGATAAATATGAAAAGCAATGCTAAGTGTTTTGACAGGGTGAATGAAGCATTTATATAATAGAGATTTATAAAGCAGACAAATTATTAAAATATAGTACATGGCATTTACATCTTTCTTCTATTGCCATATCACTTGAGCCAAACACTGCCTCTATTCTATAGTCAAATGAATCAATTATATTAAAATAACTTTCATAAAACAAAACTCTTAGGATTAAAATAAACAAGTAAAGAAATGGAGATGTGAAGACAATGTTGTGAAACATTTATTTTTATGAAAGCAAATAATCACAGAAATGTGTCTTTTTAAGTCCTTCAGTATAAATTGTCTTGTATGTTAGTGCTCTCAAATGTGAAATGAGGAGAGAATAGGCAAAGGGTTGAGAACCCCCAATAATTTACTTGCAAGAAATTCAGAAACATATATAATGAAAAACAATGATTTGTAACTGACTAATAAAAGATTATTTTTAAGCACCAATCCTCATGTTCATGTTAGTATTATAAATGTGACTGAATTTTTACATTTCCATCGCTACTTTTTACCTTTACTGCCTTAGCTGTTTCCAAGGATTGCTCTGGCGGGATTCCTACTTCTCGGTCTCTCAGCAGTTGCTGAATAAAATACGTTATATCTCGTCCTGCAATTGGAATGTGCTTAATACAGCTGCCAATCACATACCCTTCAGCCTAGACCAAAAAAAAATAAAAAAGTCAATTTAATTTCTGTGTTTTGAAAATTAATATATAACCTAAACAATTAACCGTTAAAGACCAATTTCTCAGATTCATGTATTTGTATTCTTATATCTTGCTTTATCCCAGAATTTCAGTCTTTATTCCTCAACAGGATTCCTCACACTTTACTTGTCATAGAATTTATAATTCTGTACAGAAATTATGAACATGAATGGCCAGCAACTTACTTATTCTCCCACTAACAAGATTATAATCATGATTAAAATGACAGCAAAGAAATAATGAATTTGAAAATATAAGTAGTAAATGTTTTATATAGTAGACTTTTTATAGAATTAAATCTTCTATAATTTCAGTAAAAAGTTTAGATTGCATTGTAGGAAATTTGGACACTGACTCACAAGTGGCAATTATATTTCCAACTGAAGTAGGTACCAATTTCACAAACCTGAGGTACTCTATGCACTATCATAATGACACAGGTCAACACAACAACAAATAATGAAGCAAAAGTAAATTTAACTAACAATGAATATCAGAAACTTACTTCCTCATTTGGCCATGACAAAATATTCAGAACCAGATTTACTCTCTTGCCTTAATGAGAAAACTAGACAAATTATATGAAATAAAGGTTTTCAGACATTGGGCAAAAGGCAGAGTAGGGCAGTGACCCCTGAGAGAAGGGAAACAAATACAAAGATCCCATCTCACTGCATATGGAGAGTTTTCAGGCCCCAATTCTGGGACAGTGGGTACCCAAGCAGAGCCTGGTGGTTTCATTTAAGTTAAGGATACAGAATTTAGAGTTCATGGAGGCCAAGGTATCTATAGTTTGCAGGTCAAAATACATGGGGAGAAGGAGCTGCAGAGATAGAGAGCTCAGGAGATGGGAAGAGAGTTTTGTCTTAACTGACTAGTAATTGGCACATTCATAAACCCACACAAGCCAGAGAAAGCACCTCTGGAAAGATGTAGGCAGAACAATCCCCTAAGCTCGCACATGGCTGAAAAAAACAGCTCATATTCCCAACAGCCAGAATTGAAAGATCTTCTCAAACACAGGGTATGAAGAAGAGTACTCAGAAGGGTATTGCCTTGGTAGTGGGGACAAATTAGACCTAGACTATGGGCTTTTCTGTACCAGTTTAATAATACTTAAAAGGAAAACCAAACAGATTCCTGGTAACTTAATGTGTCCCAGAAAAAAAGCTCTAAAATATTTAAAGGACTCCAAAAATCCAGAACACGACAATAAGAATCGATAGCATCCAAACAAAAATATTAAGCATGCAAGGAAGCACGTTGACCAGAAGAAAAGTCATTTCACAGAGAAAGACAGAGAAAGAACAGAAATGATAAAATTAGTAGACAAGGACACTAAAACAGCTATTATAAACATATAGTCCCTATGATCAAGAAGGTCAACTGAAACACAAGCACGAGGAAGAAAGAAACAAAGATGTAAAAATATACAAACAGAATTTTAGAGAGGAAAATGGTACTGGATCTGAAGGAAAAAAACACTGAATTGGGTTATAGCAGATCAGACAATTATAAAAGAAAAAACATTAGTGAACTTGAAGACAAAGCAACAGAAATGATCCAAAATGATACACAGAAGGAAAAAAAATAACTATGAGACTTTTAACAGCCTAATACATATGTAATTGTAGTCTCCAAAGAAAAGGAGAGAAAGAATATTTGAAGAAATAAAGGAGAAAACTTTACAGGTCTGATGAAAACCATAAATCCACACACCCAAGAAGCTCAATAAACCTAGAGGAGAAGAGACTATGAAGAAACCACATGTAGATACATAATCAAACTGCTGAAAACCGATGAACCAGGGTTAAAGAGAAAATCTCAAAGGCAGCTGACAAATAAGAAACATTACATTCAAAGGAACAAATAAAAGAATGACAGCAGACTTGTCAGAAACAATGTAAGCCAAAAGACAGTAGAGCAACATCCTTAAAATACTGAAAAGTTAAAAACCTGCCAAGATAGAATTCTATACCAAGTAAAATTATCTTTCAAAAATAAAGGAGAAATAAAGAATTTTTCAGATATACAGAAGTGTAAAGAATTCATAGCCAAAAGACCAGCTCTATAAGAAATTCTACAGGAAGTCATTCAAGGCAGAAGGAAAATATCAGTTGGAAATTTGGACCTTCACAAAGGAATAAAGAACACTGGAAACAGTATTTCAGTAAATATGAAGGAATTTTATATCTTTCTACAATCTCTTAGAGATAACTGACTACTTACAACAAACATAAGTAATAAGATCTTAAGGCGTTTATAACATGCAGAAGTAAAATGAATGACAAAGCTAGTACAAAGACTGGGAGAATATGGAAGTACACTATTACATGGCTTCTATTCATAAAGTGCTAGAATATTACTTGAAGTTAGGTGATAACAAGTTAAAGATTTTTACTACAAACTCTAGAGCAACCACCGCCAAAAACAAATAAACAAGTACAAAGAGGTATAGCACAGCTAATAGCCACTAAAGAAAATAAAATCATGAAAAATTATCCATTGATTCAGAGAAGGCAGGAAAAGATGGAAAATGGAACAAAGAACAGGAACACCCATTCTCAACAACCTTGGCAAATTCATTCTCTCTTTTTCATGTTGACCATAGCTATTTGCAAATTACCTATTCTAATAGTAATATTAAGAAGCTGCTATTACTGCTGAGTTGTGTAGATGTTAAGAAAAAGACTGGGCTCAGGCAGAACCAAGTTCAAATCCCAATCAAGCTACTTGCTTTATATAAATGAGTAAACTGAAGCCCTCAAAAGATAATATACTGTATTTCATTAAATCCAATTTTAAGATGAACAATTATTTTATCTATTACTAAGAAAAAATATGCTGCCAATTAAACTATATACCATCAAATGCTGAACACATCCTAATTTCTAAGATGTTAAAATACTCACCCAATGGATAAATAACATTTGATATAATCGTACAATGGAATATTATTTGGCAATAAAAAGAAAGGAAGTACTGAAACATACTACAACATGGATGGATGCACTTTTAAAACATTATGCTAAATGAAAGAAGCCAGTCACAAAAGACCACATATTCCACAATTCCATTTATATGAAATGTCCAGAATAGGCAAATCTAGTAAAGGAATAAAGTAGATTTATGGCTGCCAGGGGCTAAGGGGATTGGGGTGGGGGTATGGAGACTGACTCTAATGGATACATGATTTCTATACAGAGTAATGAAAATATTCTAAAATTGTTTGTGAATATACTAAAAACCACGGAACTGTACACTTTAAAAAGTTGAATTGTATGTGAATTATATCTCAATAAAGCTACTGTTTTTCAAGTAGCAGTTATTACTAATACTATTTTAACACCAAAGAGGGGAGAGGGGTTGCAATGGAAGGGGACCAGGATTCTAATCCAAAAGTAGTCACTATGAGAATATAATCTTCAAAAGAGGTTGTCTGGTGCATTAAAAAAAGAGAATGAAATAATAAAGAAATAAGAAGTCAAAATAATTGCATTCCTTAAATGATAATAAAAAAATTATTTTAAAAAAAGTAAACTTCTCTAGATACCCATGTAGTACTAATGAATACGAATTCTAGTAGTCATTTGAATTCATAAGACAGAATGAAATATCTCATTTGTCATAAAGAAATGGAAACAAAAGTGTCTTGGAAAAAATTCTATCTCTGACAAATAATCCAACAGGATGCATTTTTCTTAATACTGCAAAGCCTAAGATTTTTATTCACTATAACAAATCCCCAAGCCATTAAAGTTCATGTGCTTACAACTAACTGCTTTATTCCTTTATTCCTTTAGGTAACTGATCTTTGCACCATTATAAAATCTGTTAATTACGGATAAGGGGAGCCATCAACTGGGTAACACACAACCCCCATCACCATGGAAAGAGAATTCCATGTTTTACATAAGAAAGCCATATACATTTCAATTCCACATATTGCAATTCATAATTTTCCTAACTGCAGTGTAAACCTATATATAGCAAAAGAAGCACTGTGACATCTGTTTATAAAATGTCAGTAATAATTTGAACAAATGACCAAATTACAGAAAATTTTAAGGTATAGTATTTAATGTTTTTTAATAGTAGTATTAATTTGTCCAATTTAACTTTGCCAGATACGTTATTTGATGGTCTATTCAATAATTTTAAACCATCCTTACCACAGGAATGACATGAGTGACACCATCTCCACTGTCTATTACAGTACCAGTCAATGTCCGTTCTCCTACTTGTCTGGAGGTCCAGGATGCAGCTAAGGCAAGAACAGCCTTGAACAAAAAGAAATAAGATAGGCAAAAAATAATAATAAAAACTTTATTCAATTTTATCAAGTACTTTTTTCAAATTTAAATGCAATTGTGAGAAGAATACACAAAATACACTTTTCTCCTAAAGCCAAAAAAATATAAGGCTTAACATGAAATAGTATAGTACTATGGTGGTTTGGAGCTCAGTATATCCCAGATAAACATGTTCTTAAAGTTAATCCATTCCTGTGGGTGTCAGTCCTTTGTAAATAGGACCTTTTGATGAGGCTACTTTAGTTAAGGTGTGACCTACCTCATTCAGAATGGGTCTTAATCCTATTACTGGAGTCCTTTATAAACAGAATTAATAGAGAGAGATATAGAGAAAAGCTAGAGAAGCTAGAAGCTGAAAGAAGAAAAAAAAAAAAAAAACCTAGAAGAGAGGAAGAGACCAGCAGATGCTGCCATGTGCCTTGCATGTGGCAGAGGAGCCAAGGATCATTGTTAGTCAGTCTTTGACAAAAGTATCACCTTGATGATGCCCTGATTTGGACATTTTCCCAGCCTCCAACTGTAAGCTATGAATTCTCATTGTTTGAGCCAACCCATTTCATGGTATCTGCTTTGAGCAGCCTAGGAAACTAAAACAAGTACTAATATTGCCAAGACTTAAAACTGTATTAGCATGGAGTGGCCTGTGTCACAAACCACAAAGAAGGTGAAAATAAGGCAGAGAAGTACAAAACCACTCAAGTTACTCAATACATAGACGGCTCTAAATAATTATCACTCTTATAGATAAAATTAGCTTCAAATTTTCTAAATATAACATGCATTTAGGAATATATAACAAGTTCTTTAACCTATGAAAAGCCACTGAACACATGAAAATGATATTATGAGTTAATTAGGAGACACAGGCAATCAAATGATATTTTTCTATGAAAAATCTTAGCATAGATCAACATAATTCTTTTAAAAATTAAAATTAAGAAATTAACACAGCTAATTCATTTTTTAAACACTAGATCTCTTATCACCCAAGTCTCAAACACAACATATCACTAATAATTAAAAGTACAGTTAAATCAGCTTTATTTTACCTACTTGCAATATGATAGCTGAAAGAGACCTAGAAAGATATCTAGGCCACCATCTTATTTTAACACAGGATCACACCATAATTACTATAGGCTGACAAGAATGATACAATATTTTTTAAAGACCTTACAACGAAAAATTCAAGAATTCAGTACAAACTTAAATGTTTAGACTTCCTTGTGGGAAATTATCTTTCCTTTTTAGAAAAGTCCAAAACCCCCTGTTACAATCAAGACTGTCTTCCAATCATTTTTTAAAAGTCTTTTGTAAATAATTAAGATCCCAAACTAGAACAGGTATGTTATTAGCACACCATGTTAAAGATCTGTTATTGACTAGTGAGCGTCAATACAGACAGAAACAAAGACTAAACGATGAAGTTAAGACCACTTAGGGATCACTAATGAATCAATGAGATACCAAATTATGATTCCACAAGAATGAAACAAAATCTTTAGTGCTTTTGTTTTAAAGCAAGCTCTATTTGGTAATATTATTAAATGTTTGGTTTGTTACATTTAGAACGCAGAGGAGAAGCAAAGAACTCACCAAAAAAAGATGAATTCCCCCCAACACTTCACTTTATTTAGATTCTAAGAGCTAAAAAAAAGGCCACCAACTCAAGTATGAATGCCCTTCTAAAAGGTTACTGACAGGTGCATACAATTCTTTAAATATTTTCAGGAACAGAGAACTTAAAAAAGGCAGCCCCTTGAATTTATGGACTGCATAAACATTAAAAGAGTTCTTTGCTATCCTAAGTCAAAATATTCCTCCCAGTAATTAACATGTATTGGTCTTGTGTATCCTGAAATTACATCAACTTAATCTGATCCCAAGAAAAGGCAAAGTAAGACAGACCTCAACTCTCTCCATAGCTCCCATTAAAACCTCGAGTAAGCTGCCTTCAAACTTTAGTTTTTTTCCCTCTATAAAAAAAGAGATAAGAATACCTATAACTAACTAATAGGAATCATTAATTCATATACTTATTACACTTGGGATATGAAGGTACTGCATTTGCCAAGGGGTTAATAAAAATAAAAGAAGCTCTGACCCTGAACAGTGGCAAAGGAAGCTGTTCCATATAGATCTGTATAAAAATTAAGTGCAATAAAACATTACAAGGATTTATGATTAAAGGTACATGCAGGATACAGAGGGACACAAAGAAGAGAGTGGTTGAATATACCTGTAGGTATATCAATCAAAAAATAATTTATGAAAAAAGAACACAATGAATGTTACAAGAAAAATGAATATATATGTAAAGTTCTTGGCATGGAATAAACATTCAATAAATTAGTTCCATTCTCTGTACCTATGAAAGGCCTTGAAATATCTAAAGACCATGAAATTACTTCCTTTAAAACTTCCCTTTTAGGAGGTTTAGAGTACAATATGTCACTAGAAGGAAAGCTAGAGGATAAAACGGGATGGTGTAACAGTGAATCCTTTATGGTCAATGACTGTGTTATTAGTACAAATATAAAAATGTTCTTTCATGAACTAGAACAAATGTATGTTACTATTACAAGAAGTTAATAGTAGAGCAGTATATAGGGGAAAATGTACCTATTGCAAAGTATGTACTATAGTTAACAGTAATGTTTTAATAGTCTTTCATCAACAGTAACAAATGTACCACACCAATGCTAAGGGTCAATAATGGGGGGATTTTGTTTGTTTTCTGAGTAGTGAAAATGTTCTAAAATTGATTGTGGTGAGGAATGCACAACCATGTGATGATACTGTGAACCACTGATTGTACACTTTGGATAGACTGTATGATATGTGAATATATCTCAATAAAACTGCTGGAAAAAAAATTCCCTTTTGCTGACGAAATATTCTGATTTTCTATAATACGATGTCTAAAGTATTAATTCAAAGAGAGAGTTGTGATATGCTTTATAGTTATGTTTAAGCCCTTGCAGAAAAAAAGGAAAATATGTATTTTTAGGAGAAAATTCAGGTTGAAATTTCAAGACTGAGCTCAAAATAAATACGAACTTGCTTACCTGCACAGCAATGTACAAGCCTGGAACATTGAAGGACTCAAACATTATTTCAGCGGTATATTCTCTGTTTTCTGGAGTATTCAGTGGAGGTTCAGTCTATTGAATTCAAAAATATTTTAAATAAGTAATATCAGATTATTTTGATAACTTTATAAACAAATTTTAAATGCAATACAACTTATTTAAAATACTGTATTTAAAAGGCATTAACTTAGACTTACAAAGATAAACACACTGACAAAAGGAAGATGTATATGAAAACAATATGGCTATTCACATGTGGAGAAAAAAGAAAAGAAACTGAATCCATGTATCCTACCATTCATATGGATTAAACACTAGGAAGGAAAGGGTTAGCAACTGAATGGACCAAGAAAAAAAGAAAGGTTAAAGAAAGGTGACCCAGTCAAATCACCTTGTAAACACAGTAATGACAGACCTCCAGGCAAACATACCAATGATATTTGCTAGTGGGAGAATTCTCATCTATGGAATACTTTTAGTAGGATGTAACTGGTATATTTAGCATTACAGTAAACAAACCAGATTCTACAGATTTATGGCACTGCCTGGAAAATGTCACAAAAACTATGTAAATGTTAAGAGTATAAAATGGAGATATTTACACAGCTCTTTTGTGTAACTGATGTGCATGCAACACACTCAGAAACCTCATAGGTAAATCTGCACCAGAATACATTCTAATGAGGCAAGAAAGGACCTGAAGAACAACACTGGTAATTCTGGACTTGATGTTTCACTAATGCCTCAAGATTATTAGAATTCTCTGAATTACTAAATCTTGAAACGGGTAAGAGCTCTGATTCCTATAAGACTGATTTGGCAATCTAATCCTTTGTGTAATCTCACATATTTAAATGTGGAAAATAAAACTTTTAAACATTAATACTGATGAATTATCTTTTTGACCTTGGTATGAGGAATGACTTCTTAAAAATATTTCAAATCATAAACAGGAAAGTGAGAGAACTTGAAATTATTACCAAATAATCTATTTCAAATCTCAAAAGACAAAGAAAGAAAAAAGAAAAAACTAGAAGTAAATTTTTCCCATACATAAAACCTTTACCAGTTAAAACTACCTGATGTGTTTAAACTTATTTAGAAGAGTTTCAGAACTATGTTCAAGAGTTTGGGTGGACACATACAAAATTAAACAAACGAAAAAACCAAGGCAATCAAATTACAAACTCCAGGTAAAACAAAGTTCTATATAAAATAAAATACAATCACAAAACCTCACAAAGGAAACTACACAAATAGCTAATAAACACACGAAAAAGTGCTCAACATCATTAGTCATCAGGAAAATGCAAATTAAAACCAAAATGAGAAAGCTTACACACCCACCAGAATAGCTAAAATTAAAAAAGACTGACAATACCAAATGTAGGATAGAATATAGAATAACTAGATTGCTCATACAATGAAAAGTATCAGAAGTTTTTTATAAAACCATTCTTTCACCTATCCTATGACATAGCAATTCCACATCTAGGTATTTAAACAAAAGAAAATAAACATATGTCCATAAAAAGACTTATACAAGAATGCTCACAATAGCCAAAATAATCATAATAAATACTGGAAACAGCCCAGGTGACCAGCAATAGGAAAATGGACAAAGTGAGGTAATCCATACAGTGGAATACTACTCAGCAACAACAACAAAAAAAACACAACAAATCACTGATAAATGCAACAACATGGTTGAATCTCAAGATTATGCTGAGCCAAGGGTTTACCAAAAAGCACATATCATGATTCCATGTATAAGAAACTCAAGTTCAAGCAAAACTAAGGTATGGTGGAAAAAAATCAGAGCAATGGTTGTCTCTAGGGCATTAAGGCAGAAGCTGACTAGGAAATGGCATGAGAAAACTTTCCAGACCGATAGTAATGTTCTGTTTAAGGTTACAGGGATGTATGCAACTGTTGAAATCAGGGTTTGGAAAACTATAGACTGCCTCCTGCAAGGCAAATAGGGTCCACTGCCTATTTTTCAAAATAAAATTTTACTGATACGCAGCCATGCCAACTCATTTAAATAATGTCTACGGCTGCTTACACGCTACAACAGATCTGAATAGTTGCGACGGAGACTATATGGTCCGCAAAGATAAATTATCTGGTCCTTTAGAGAAAGAATTTGCCAACCTCCGGTCAAAACACATAGAAAGGTAGGGCTAACATCTGTGCATTTCACAGTACATAAATTTTATACCAAAAGAAAAAATATAAACAAATTGTGAACTCTAGTAGATGATATGCATGCTGAAGTACTTAGCGGTAAAAATGATTCCGATCTACAACTCCTCTTGAAATGCTTCCAAAAAATAAAATGGATTTATGGATGGATAAACAGCTAGATAGATATGACATGAAGCAACTGGGTAAAATGTTATTTTATAGTATAGGTTATAGTACATGGATGTTCATTATAAAATTCTTTCAACTTTTCTGCATATTTGAAAATTTTTCATAATAAAATGCTGATAAAAAATATATATAAACATAATATTGGAGAATACTATGAGACTCAGCCATAAACAATATTCACGAAACATAATAATGTAAATAGACTATTGATTTAACCAAAAATTGTGATATAGCTACATTGCAAGGAAGGAGAGAAGAGAGGGGTTTGTGTTGAAGGCAGTATACAAAAGGAAAAGAATGAATTCTGCATCTTTCCTACTAGAAGTTAGTAGTCAGTGTCTAATATATTTTTTTAAAAGCAAACAAGGAAGACAAAAAAAAATGTCACCTAAATTTATGAGATACCTATCAGGAAAAAATCTAATAAACTGAAAGTGGTGACTCTGGGGAATATGAAATCAAGAGTCAGAAGAAGTGCTATATTTTTTTTTAGGTCTTGCAGCATTTCATTTCTGTAAGCTACAATCATGCATTGCCATGAATAAAAAAAAAAAGGCTTTAAAAAGTACATTATGGGAGGCGGGGCAAGATGGCAGACTGGTGAGCTGTAAGTTTTAGTTACTCCTCCAGGAAAGTAGGTAAAAAGCCAGGAACTGCGTGGACTGGACACCACAGAGCAATCTGACTTTGGGCATACTTCATACAACACTCATGAAAATGTCGAACTGCTGAGTTCAGCGAAATCTGTAAGTTTTTGTGGACAGGGGACCCGCGCCCCTCCCTGCCAGGCTCAGTCCCGTGGGAGGAGGGGCTGTCAGCTCCGGGAAGGAGAAGGGAGAACTGCAGTGGCAGCCCTTCTCGGAAACTCATTCTACTGATCCATACTCCAACCACAGATAGACTGAGACCAGACACCAGAGAATCTGAGAGCAGCCAGCCCAGCAGAGAGGAGACAGGCATAGAAAAAAAAAATAACACGAAAAACTCCAAAATAAAAGCAGAGGATTTTTGGAGTTCTGGTGAACACAGAAAGGGGAAGGGCGGAGCTCAGGCCTTGAGGCGCATATGCAAATCCGAAGAAAAGCTGATCTCTCTGCCCTGTGGACCTTTCCTTAATGGCCCTGGTTGCTCTGTCTATTAGCATTTCAATAACCCATTAGATCTCTGAGGAGGGCCCTTTTTTTTTTTTTTTTTTTTTTTAATCCTTTTTTCTTTTTCTAAAACAATTACTCTAAGAAGCCCAATACAGAAAGCTTCAAAGACTTGCAATTTGGGCACGTCAAGTCAAGAGCAGAACTAGGAGAGCTCTGAGACAAAACGCAATAATCCAGTGGCTGAGAAAATTCACTAAACACCACAACTTCCCAAGAAAAGGGGGGTGTCCGCTCACAGCCACCTTCCTGGTGGACAGGAAACACTCCTGCCCATCGCCAGCCCCATAGCCCAGAGCTGCCGCAGACAACCCAGTGTGACAGAAGTGCTTCAAATAACAGGCACACACCACAAAACTGGGCGTGGACATTAGCCTTCCCTGCAACCTCAGCTGATTGTCCCACAGCTGGGAAGGTGGAGCAGTGTGAATTAACAAAGCCCCATTCAGCCATCATTTGAGCAGACTGGGAGCCTCCCTACACAGCCCAGCAGCCCAGAACTGCCCTGGGGGGACGGCACTCACCTGTGACATAGCACAGTCATCCCTCAACAGAGGACCCGGGGTGCACAGCCTGGAAGAGGGGCCCACTTGCAAGTCTCAGGAGCCATACGCCAATACCAAAGACTTGTGGGTCAGTGGCAGAGACAAACTGTGGCAGGACTGAACTGAAGGATTAGACTATTGCAGCAGCTTTAAAACTCTAGGATCATCAGGGACATTTGATTGTTAGGGCCACCCCCCCTCCCCGACTGCCCAGAAACACTCCCCACATACAGGGCAGGCAACACCAACTACACACGCAAGCTTGGTACACCAATTGGGCCCCACAAGACTCACTCCCCCACTCACCAAAAAGGCTAAGCAGGGGAGAACTGGCTTGTGGAGAACAGGTGGCTCGTGGACGCCACCTGCTGGTTAGTTAGAGAAAGTGTACTCCACGAAGCTGTAGATCTGATAAATTAGAGATAAGGACTTCAATAGGTCTACAAACCCTAAAAGAACCCTATCAAGTTCAGCAAATGCCACGAGGCCAAAAACAACAGAAAATTATAAAGCATATGAAAAAACCAGACGATATGGATAACCCAAGCCCAAGCACCCAAATCAAAAGACCAGAAGAGACACTGCACCTAGAGCAGCTACTCAAAGAACTAAAGATGAACAATGAGACCATAGTACGGGATATGAAGGAAATCACGAAGACTCTAGAAGAGCATAAAGAAGACATTGCAAGACTAAATAAAAAAATGGATGATCTTATGGAAATTAAGGAAACTGTTGACCAAATTAAAAAGATTCTGGACACTCATAGTACAAGACTAGAGGAAGCTGAACAACGAATCAGTGACCTGGAAGATGACAGAATGGAAAATGAAAGCATAAAAGAAAGAATGGGGGGAAAAAAATTGAAAAAATCGAAATGGACCTCAGGGATATGATAGATGATATGAAACATCCAAATATAAGACTCATTGGTGTCCCAGAAGGGGAAGAAAAGGGTAAAGGTCTAGGAAGAGTATTCAAAGAAATTGTTGGGGAAAACTTCCCAAATCTTCTAAACAACATAAATACACAAATCATAAATGCTCAGCGAACTCCAAATAGAATAAATCCAAATAAACCCACTCCGAGACATATACTGATCACACTGTCAAACACAGAAGAGAAGGAGCAAGTTCTGAAAGCAGCAAGAGAAAAGCAATTCACCACATACAAAGGAAACAGCATAAGACTAAGTAATGACTACTCAGCAGCCACCATGGAGGCAAGAAGGCAGTGGCACGATATATTTAAAATTCTGAGTGAGAAAAATTTCCAGCCAAGAATACTTTATCCAGCAAAGCTCTCCTTCAAATTTGAGGGAGAGCTTAAATTTTTCACAGACAAACAAATGCTGAGAGAATTTGCTAACAAGACACCTGCCCTACTGGAGATACTAAAGGGAGCCCTACAGACAGAGAAACAAAGACAGGACAGAGAGACTTGGAGAAAGGTTCAGTACTAAAGAGATTCAGTATGGGTACAATAAAGGATATTAATAGAGAGAGGGAAAAATATGGCAAACATAAACCAAAGGATAAGATGGCCGATTCAAGAAATGCCTTCACGGTTTTAACGTTGAATGTAAATGGATTAAACTCCCCAATTAAAAGATATAGATTCGCAGAATGGATCAAAAAAAATGAACCATCAATATGTTGCATACAAGAGACTCATCTTAGACACAGGGACACAAAGAAACTGAAAGTGAAAGGATGGAAAAAAATATTTCATGCAAGCTACAGCCAAAAGAAAGCAGGTGTAGCAATGTTAATCTCAGATAAAATAGACTTCAAATGCAGGGATGTTTTGAGAGACAAAGAAGGCCACTACGTACTAATAAAAGGGGCAATTCAGCAAGAAGAAATAACAATCGTAAATGTCTATGCACCCAACCAAGGTGCCACAAAATACATGAGAGAAACACTGGAAAAACTAAAGGAAGCAATTGATGTTTCCACAATAATTGTGGGAGACTTCAACACATCACTCTCTCCTATAGACAGATCAACCAGACAGAAGACCAATAAGGAAATTGAAAACCTAAACAATCTGATAAATGAATTAGATTTAACAGACATCTACAGGACATTACATCCCAAATCACCAGGATACACATACTTTTCTAGTGCTCATGGAACTTTCTCCAGAATAGATCATATGCTGGGACATAAAACAAGCCTCAATAAATTTAAAAAGATTGAAATTATTCAAAGCACATTCTCTGACCATAATGGAATACAATTAGAAGTCAATAACCATCAGAAACTTAGAAAATTCACAAATACCTGGAGGTTAAACAACACACTCCTAAACAATCAGTGGGTTAAAGAAGAAATAGCAAGAGAAATTGCTAAATATATAGAGACGAATGAAAATGAGAACACAACATACCAAAACCTATGGGATGCAGCAAAAGCAGTGCTAAGGGGGAAATTTATAGCACTAAACGCATATATTAAAAAGGAAAAAAGAGCCAAAATCAAAGAACTAATGGATCAACTGAAGAAGCTAGAAAATGAACAGCAAACCAATCCTAAACCAAGTAGAAGAAAAGAAATAACAAGGATTAAAACAGAAATAAATGACATAGAGAACAAAAAAACAGTAGAGAGGATAAATATCACCAAAAGTTGGTTCCTTGAGAAGATCAACAAGATTGACAAGCCCCTAGCTAGACTGACAAAATCAGAAAGAGAGAAGACCCATGTAAACAAAATAATGAATGAAAAAGGTGACATAACTGTAGATCCTGAAGAAATTAAAAAAAATTATAAGAGGATATTATGAACAACTGTATGGCAACAAACTGGATAATGTAGAAGAAATGGACAATTTCCTGGAAACATATGAACAACCTAGACTGACCAGAGAAGAAATAGAAGACCTCAACCAACCCATCACAAGCAAAGAGATCCAATCAGTCAGCAAAAATCTTCCCACAAATAAATGCCCAGGGCCAGATGGCTTCACAGGGGAATTCTACCAGACTTTCCAGAAAGAACTGACACCAATCTTACTCAAACTCTTTCAAAACATTGAAGAAAATGGAACACTACCTAACTCATTTTATGAAGCTAACATCAATCTAATACCAAAACCAGGCAAAGATGCTACAAAAAAGGAAAACTACCGGCCAATCTCCCTAATGAATATACATGCAAAAATCCTCAACAAAATACTTGCAAATCGAACCCAAAGACACATTAAAAAAATCATACACCATGACCAAGTGGGGTTCATTCCAGGCATGCAAGGATGGTTCAACATCAGAAAAACAATCAATGTATTACAACACATTAAAAACTCGAAAGGGAAAAATCAATTGATCATCTCAATAGATGCTGAAAAAGCATTTGACAAAATCCAACATCCCTTTTTGATAAAAACACTTCAAAAGGTAGGAATTGAAGGAAACTTCCTCAACATGATAAAGAGCATATATGAAAAACCCACAGCCAGCATAGTACTCAATGGTGAGAGACTGAAAGCCTTCCCTCTAAGATCAGGAACAAGACAAGGATGCCCGCTGTCACCACTGTTATTCAACATTGTGCTGGAAGTGCTAGCCAGGGCAATCCGGCAAGACAAAGAAATAAAAGGCATCCAAATTGGAAAAGAAGAAGTAAAACTGTCATTGTTTGCAGATGATATGATCTTATATCTAGAAAACCCTGAGAAATCAACGATACACCTACTAGAGCTAATAAACAAATTTAGCAAAGTAGCGGGATACAAGATTAATGCACATAAGTCAGTAATGTTTCTATATGCTAGAAATGAACAAACTGAAGAGACACTCAAGAAAAAGATACCATTTTCAATAGCAACTAAAAAAATCAAGTACCTAGGAATAAACTTAACCAAAGATGTAAAAGACCTATACAAAGAAAACTACATAACTCTACTAAAAGAAATAGAAGGGGACCTTAAAAGATGGAAAAATATTCCATGTTCATGGATAGGAAGGCTAAATGTCATTAAGATGTCAATTCTACCCAAACTCATCTACAGATTCAATGCAATCCCAATCAAAATTCCAACAACCTACTTTGCAGACTTGGAAAAGCTAGTTACCAAATTTATTTGGAAAGGGAAGATGCCTCGAATTGCTAAAGACACTCTAAAAAAGAAAAACGAAGTGGGAGGACTCACACTCCCTGACTTTGAAGCTTATTATAAAGCCACAGTTGCCCAAACAGCATGGTACTGGCACAAAGATAGACATATAGATCAATGGAATCGAATTGAGAATTCGGAGATAGACCCTCAGATCTATGGCCGACTGATCTCTGATAAGGCCCCCAAAGTCACTGAACTGAGCCATAATGGTCTTTTCAACAAATGGGGCTGGGAGAGTTGGATATCCATATCCAAAAGAATGAAAGAGGACCCCTACCTCACCCCCTACACAAAACTTAACTCAAAATGGACCAAAGATCTCAATATAAAAGAAAGTACCATAAAACTCCTAGAAGACAATGTAGGAAAACATCTTCAAGACCTTGTATTAGGCGGCCATTTCCTAGACTTTACACCCAAAGCACAAGCAACAAAAGAGAAAATAGATAAATGGGAACTCCTCAAGCTTAGAAGTTTCTGCACCTCAAAGGAATTTCTCAAAAAGGTAAAGAGGCAGCCAACTCAATGGGAAAAAATTTTTGGAAACCATGTATCTGACAAAAGACTGATATCTTGCATATACAAAGAAATCCTACAACTCAATGACAATAGTACAGACAGCCCAATTATAAAATGGGCAAAAGATATGAAAAGACAGTTCTCTGAAGAGGAAATACAAATGGCCAAGAAACACATGAAAAATGTTCAGCTTCACTAGCTATTAGAGAGATGCAAATTAAGACCACAATGAGATACCATCTAACACCGGTTAGAATGGCTGCCATTAAACAAACAGGAAACTACAAATGCTGGAGGGGATGTGGAGAAATTGGAACTCTTATTCATTGTTGGTGGGACTGCATAATGTTTCAGCCACTCTGGAAGTCAGTCTGGCAGTTCCTTAGAAAACTAGATATAGAGCTACCATTCGATCCAGCGATTGCACTTCTCGGTATATACCCGGAAGATCGGAAAGCAGTGACACGAACAGATATCTGCACGCCAATGTTCATAGCAGCATTATTCACAATTGCCAAGAGATGGAAACAACCCAAATGTCCTTCAACAGATGAGTGGATAAATAAAATGTGGTATATACACACGATGGGATACTACGCGGCAGTAAGAAGGAACGATCTGGTGAAACATATGACAACATGGATGAACCTTGAAGACATATGCTGAGCAAAATAAGCCAGGCACAAAAAGAGAAATATTATATGCTACCACTAATGTGAACTTTGAAAAATGTAAAACAAATGGTTTATAATGTAGAATGTAGGGGAACTAGCAATAGAGAGCAATTAAGGAAGGGGGAACAATAATCCAAGAAGAACAGATAAGATATTTAACGTTCTGGGGATGCCCAGAAATGACTATGGTCTGTTAATTTCTGATGGATATAGTAGGAACAAGTTCACAGAAATGTTGCTATATTAGGTAACTTTCTTGGGGTAAAGTAGGAACAGGTTGGAAGTTAAGCAGTTATCTTAGGTTAGTTGTCTTTTTCTTACCCCCTTGTTATGGTCTCTTTGAAATGTTCTTTTATTGTATGTTTGTTTTCTTTATAATTTTTTTTTTCATACAGTTGATTTAAAAAAGAAGGGAAAGTTAAAAAAAAAAAAAAAGAAAAGAAAAACAAGGAAAAAAAAAAGATGTAGTGCCCCCTTGAGGAGCCTGTGGAGAATGCAGGGGTATTCGCCTACCCCACCTCCATGGTTGCTAACATGACCACAGACATAGGGGACTGGTGGTTTGATGGGCTGAGCCCTCTACCGTAAGTTTTACCCTTGGGAAGACGGTTGCTGCAAAGGAGAGGCTAGGCCTCCCTATATTTGTGCCTAAGAGTCTCCTCCCGAATGCCTCTTTGTTGCTCAGATGTGGCCCTCTCTCTCTGGCTAAGCCAACTTGAAAGGTGAAATCACTGCCCTCCCCCCTACGTGGGATCAGACACCCAGGGGAGTGAATCTCCCTGGCAACATGGAATATGACTCCCGGGGAGGAATATAGACCCAGAATCGTGGGATGGAGAACATCTTCTTGACCAAAAGGGGGATGTGAAAGGAAATGAAATAAGCTACAGTGGCAGAGAGATTCCAAAAGGACCCGAGAGGTCACTCTGGTGGGCACTCTTATGCACAATATAGACAACCCTTTTTAGGTTCTAGTGAATTGGAGTAGCTAGCAGTAAATACCTGAAACTATCAAACTACAACCCAGAACCCATAAATCTTGAAGACGATTACATAAAAATGTAGCTTATGAGGGGTGACAATGTGATTGGGAAAGCCATATGGACCACACTCCCCTTTGTCTAGTTTATGGATGATTGAGGAGAAAAATGGGGGAAGGAAACAAACAAACACACAAAGGCACCAGTGTTCTTTTTTACTTTAATTGCTCTTTTTCACTTCAATTACTATTCTTGTTATTTTTGTGTGTGTGGTAATGAAGGTGTCAGGGATTGATTTTGGTGATGAATGCACAACTATGTAATGGTACTATGAACAATCAAATGTACCATTTGTTTTGTATGGCTGCATGATATGTGAATATATCTCAATAAAATGAATTTAAAAAATAAATAAATGTGGTATATACATAAAAGGGAATATTATTAGCCATGAAAAGGAATGAAGTCCTGATGAATCCAACGACATGGACTGAGGGCATTATGCTGAGTGAAATAAGACAGACACAAAAGGACAAATGTTGTATGACCTCAGTGATTTGAAACAATTAGAATAAGCAAACTCATAGAGTCAGAATCTAAAAGATAGGTTATCAGGGGAAAGGGTGGGGAGAGGGAATGGGAAGTAAAGGCTTACAATGCACAGGGTTCCTATTTGGAATGATGGAGATGTTTCAGAAATGGACGGTGGTGATGGCAGCACAACGTTGTGAACACAATTAACAGCACTGAAATATATATATGTATATCTGAATATGATTAGAAGGGGAAATGTTAGATTGTATGCATGCTAACAGAATAAAATTTTTTTAAAAAAAATCCATGGAACTATGTGTATAATTGTTCTGCAAACCCACAACTTCTCTAATAAAGGGGAAAAAAGATTATATATAATTATCAAAAGCACTTCTTAAGTGCCTACTTTGCTGCTTCAATATACTACTCTTCCATTGGAATCCGTAACTGGATGGTCTTAAAGACAGAATTATAAGAGTCTTTTAGACATATGACAACTCAACAAATAATTAAGTACAACTGAGTTCAAGAACAAGTGTGATACAAAAGTTCTCTAAAGTTCTTCAAAAATTTCCTCGGTGAAATTATAATCTTTACTTACCAAAAGAAAATAATGGTCTTCAGGTTCTGCCCTTAAGTATTTAAAGATCACTTGCTCCATAAATCTTTCCATCAAGTCCCAATCTTCAACTATTCCATGGCGGATTGGCCACTATTAAAACAAAAACAAAATAAAACAAATAGTAGACAAAAAAGTGGATGAAGATCACCTAGAGAAAATCTTTAGTATCTCCCAAGGATAGCACCTGGGGAATACTAACATTTGAGTCTTGGGTAACATTTAAGTCAGTGACAATAATGGGAAAAAACAGACAAATAAACCAGTAACAATGACAAACAAAAAGACTATATTACCCAAGTTAGGAAGAGAACCAACGGAGTAATCCTGTGGCAGCCAAAGGAGAAAAGACTTTTAAGATGATAGACAAATCAAGCAGGATTAGGACTATTATATACAAATGGATTTAACAAAGAAGTCATCAGTGGTGAGCTTATCAAATAATTTGAGACAAAGTAAGATGTTCGATATTAATTGGAGACTAAATAAGTTTGGTTTTAAAAGGAAGAGCAGATGCATAGCCAAGGCTGAGGATAGAAGATAAGAAAAAAGGTTAAGAGAAGTTTTGCTGTTTTGGTTGGTTGGTTGGTTGGTCTGTTGGTAGCATTCACAAGATTTGAAAATGTGTTTAAGACAGAGGACAGAATCAGTGGAGAGGAAACTCTGGCCTCTCAACTCACTGACTGCTTCATTTACCTTGATTTCTACTTTCCCTTTTTGCAAGTTTAGATCTTTTATCACAATCATCTCTAAATCCAGGAAATGCAGGCACACCACTCTCTTATCACAAGCTCTTATCATTCTAGCAAACTCTACACCATCACACCATAGCTTTTTGATCACAATTAGATTTCTAGTCTGCTGACTGCTGTAATTATTCCCTAGCCTTAAATCCCCACACACAAAGTTTAGATTTTATGGCCCATCATTTTGACTATTAATTAGCATTTTCTCTTGCCATCCCATTTGCCAAAGATTAACACAGCATGATCCTACCCTAAACTTGCTTAGACCCAGGATGCCAACTAAACTGAAGAAATATACATAGCGAAGTTGATAAAACTAAAAACTAATAATCACCATTCTCAAAATAGACCTACCCTCGCCTGGCAAACCTTTGCTTTCCTACTCTGTTCATCTTTACTCTCCATAATGTTAATTTTAAGTGTTCTCCCTAACATTAAGATTTTACGTTCTCCCTCCATTCCCTAAGCAACAGATGACGTCACTATGTATTTCACAGAAAAGCAGAAGCCAACAGTCAGGAATCAATTTCCCTCCACCAAATCTGTAAAACTACTGATTCCACACCTACTCTTTTGTCTCATGGAATTGTATTATAATTTAAGAACTGTTCCACATATCAATGTATTAATCAGTTCTCTGGATCCCATTCCTCCAGCTTTCTCAGAGACCATGCAATAGTGATTATACCTTATCTTTCCTATTATTTTACTCTTTCTCCAATGGGATTTCAACATCTCTTCTACCTTAACCACATAACTTGTCTCTTCATCTGTCTTTTCCTCCCAATCACAGTGAAGCCTTGTCGAATAGTCCTTACTGTCATTTTTTCCTTACCCATTATTTCACAATCCAACCTACTTTAATCCAGCACCACTACTCTTCTAAAATTATTCTCACTAAAGTTACAGACGACCTCCTTGTAGCTAGACAGCAAATATTCTATGGACTCCACCCTACTTGAGATTTTAGCAGCATTCCACACTGTTTTATCAGTCTTCCCTATTTACTCCTCACTTTCTAACCATGCCTTCTCAGCCTCTTCTGCAGGTTTTTCCTCCTCTACTCATCTTGGCCTCTTCCTATACACTCATATAGGTAATCTCATCCCCTCCAGAGGCAAAGAATCTCTCTCTCCAGCTCTCTCTTGTTTCTAAGCTCCAAGATTCATATATGTGACTGATTTAACAACTTCTCAGATATCTCACAGGTGCCTCAAACATAGCGTGTTCATAACTGACTTATCCTCTCCTCTCTAATCAAAAATATTTCTTATTTATGTTCTCAATCTCAATTAAGAGACTACCCAGAACTGGGAATTATCCTCATTACTATTGCTAGTTTACCACTTGGGAATTCATCATTCTTAAATATTCACTTTTTTATTCTTATCAAAAAAATTAAAAATTAACATACATCTGATCAAACCTCTAGATTTAACTACCATTTTACAATAAGAAAAGTAAATAGAGGAAATAGAGGATCATGTTAAATGGCACAATAAAGATGCAATCAGCAGAATCCAGAACCTGGGAAATTTTACAAGACAAACAGGTTTTTTTCAACAAATAAAAGCAAGAAGGAAAAACAAAACAGGGAGAAGAAACTATAGATAAAAAGAAACTTATCAATCAAATCCAATAAGTAGACCTTATCTGACTCTTGATTCAAAAAGATTAACATATATATAGGAAATACTATTTCCAATATAGGAACTCAGGGAAGTTTGAGAACTAACTGGGTATTGGATGATAACAAGAAATTATAGTGATTTTAGATGTGACTGTTATCTTTCAAAAAGTCCTTATCTTTAAGAAGTATTTGTAGATGAAATCATATCTTGGATTTACTTTAAAATAATCCATAGATGGATAATTGTTGAAGCTGTTTGATGGGCACAAAGGAGTTCATTATATTATTTTCTGTACTTTCGTAAATAAAGTTTTCCAAAATAAAAGTTAAGTGTATGTATGTGTATGTGTGTGCCTGTGTCTGTAAATACACAAACACAATTTCCTCTTCTCTCCATTCCCACTGCTGTCACTTCTATCTGAATTACTAATATACCTTGCCTCAACTACTGCAGTAGTTGATGATCTGATCTTCCCACAATCACTCCCACTGCTCTCAAATAATTTCTCTTGTCACTGCAGCCTGAGTAATCTTTCTAAATAACAGAAACAATAAATATATACTGAGTATTTATTATGTTCAAAGCACTGTAACAATTTCTTTATGTACATTATCTTATTAAGCCTCACAAACCTGAAGTAATATTTCCATTTTACAGATGAAGAAATTGAACTTCAGACAGGTAAGTCACTTGCATGATCTAAAAAAGCTAGAAAAGTGACAGAGCCAGAATTCAAGCCCAAGCAGTCTCCAATATCTGTGCTTTAAATCACCAAAAGTACCCCTCTAGTTAAACCCATTAATGTTACCCATGGGATAGAGTTCAAGTTCTTTAACATGGCCTAATGACACTTTCCATTGATCTTCCCTTGGCCTACCTATCCAGCTTTTTCTACCTCATTTCTATCCTACAAGCATACTGGTCTTGTAGTTCCCAGCTCCCTCCACTTCAAAGCCTTACCATATAGCACTGTTGTCTCTGTCTAAAAGAACCTTGCCTACACTCTTCACCCAGCTAGCTCCAATTTTATTCTGTAAGCCTCAGCTTAAAAGATTTAAGCTTATGGACAAGGACTTTGCTGCATCCCCACACTAGCTTAGACTACTCTTGTCATATACTCCCAGAGAATCCTATACTTTGCTTTTTCTAACCCATAACACTTATAATTATTTCTTCACTGTCTTCCTTTCCACAACATTATAACAGCTTTGAAGTCTTATTTACCACTGTACCTTCAGCATTTAGTGAGCTTTTATACTCACAAGGTTTTTCAACAACAAATAATTGGGGGAGAAGAGAAGAAAAAAGATACAATAGAGGAGATTTGCAAATTAGGCAAAGTTGAAGCCTAAAAGTAGGATGATGGATTTCATCTTTGGTAGGGAGCAGTGACTGTGGGAGGAGGCACAAAGAAAGCTTCTGGGTTACCAGAATTGCTCTGTATTTTGAACTTTTATGAGCATAGTCATAAAAATTCTTCAAACTGTACACTTAAAGAGCTACATATTTTATTGCATGTAAGTTATATCCCAGAACAGAAAGAGAGAAATAGGGAAAGAGAAAGGGAAAAAGGAAAGGGGAGAAAAAGAGGGCATCATTTCCAGATGACATAGCTTCAAAAAGTAAAAACAGTATAGACTTGAATAAAGGTGGGAAGGAAATGGTCCAGATGTGGCAAGGTGGAGGGTAAAAGCAAGCCAATCCCATGGTGGGCTCTGAGATGCAGTGGGTGTGGAAAAGTAAATTCTGCTCATTGGAATAAGCTGAAAGTTTCCTTATGGAAAACACACACACACACAAACACAACAAGTGGAATTAAAGCAAGGCTGGGAGGAGACCACAGGAAATTTCTTATTATGAAGAGGTTGAGGGTATTAGGCCTTTAAATTAGTAAAATGAAATGCTATTTATTTAAACAAATCATAAAAACATACCTTTGTTGCATATGTAGGCTTTTCTATTGCTTCATCACCAATGAAGAAGTCTAGGTCATCAACACCTTTCATCACCCTCCTCTGAGCTTGATCACCCACTTTTGCTGACTCCTTAATAGCAATACCTTTAAAAAAACAGACAAGTTATTTAGAAATGTCAAAAATTCATTTTCTTCAAACAAAACAAACTTTTAACTTACACTTCTTCCATTATAAAGTGTTCTGAAACAAAACATCACCTAGCATATCTAAACTGTCAAACTAATATACAAAGGCCGCATAAAAAACCTGTAACAAAATTCACTTAACACAATTTTAACACAATGAAATCTCAACTTTCACTCAGAAACAAGGCTTCAAACATTAAATACTAAAAAGAGAAGTATTGTTATGGGAATGTTTCAGTTATATTTTTTAAAAATCATAAAAGATCTATTTTATGAGTAAAATTACATTTCTACAAAGTGAACATATGCTTGATGAACACTAAGAAATGAAAAAGAAGTACATTTAAGAATGAGAAAAAGAAAAATGTAAGGAGAATTTAAGAAAAAAAAAGCTTATTTATACTATTATGGACTAGTAATTTAATATAACCAGCTTAAAGGTTTGTTAAACTTTGATCACACATACAAAAGGAAATCTTGAATAATTTAAGTAAAACAACAATCCCCCTTAAATAATCCAGCATACAGCTCTAGAACTAAAACTTGTTCGTTATTTATTTCTAATTAAGTTCTTCAAATTAAGCGGTCCTTCATTCAAAATAATTATTATCTGAATGCATCTGAGCTCTTAGGACATTTAACTGTTACATTTTTGTTTAATAACAATTATATCCTTAATAAACTGGGTAGACAATACTGAAAGGAAAAAAATTCTTAATCTACAGTCTACTCCTAAATTTGATGGGGAAAAAATACTAGACTGTAACAATAAAGTAGCCTTTTAAATAAAAAAGAATTCAAATACCCTGTGCTTCTAAATACTATCAAAAATATACCCACAGTAATAACTTTTTAGAAACTTTGCTAATCAATCTCCACATTATTCTGTGATAGTTTATTTTGACAGTTTATGTTTATCCTTAATAGACTAACCAATACAAGAGAGAAACTATGTTAAGTTGTATACCCTGAGGATAAAACTTAAATTTTTCTGAGGTAACATACAAAAATGACAAAGGATGTTTTGATGAAATTTGTGTGTGTGTCAATGGACAGAAATGAAACTAGAAATAGCTAACAGCTATTGGGTACTTAAGTGCTAAACATTGCAATATATTCCACATGCATTATTCACAATGATTCTATTAAGTAAATACTCCTTAACATCTATTTTAAAATAATTCAACTTCTAGTAAAAAAAAAAAAATTTAAACAAAATTATATTTTAAAAATCCAATACCTAGCATTATTTCTTTACTTTAAGAAAGCAGTACCTAAAGAAATGGTCGTTCTAAATTATATTCAGTACCAACAAGACCATGTATATAGATTTACTCTTCTTCTGAAGGTGATTCTAAGAAGAAGTAGAACAAAAGAAAAATAGCAACAGAGGACATCCAACAACCACTACGGGATAGCAATCAAAAAACAAAATGAAATACCAACTACACAACCAAAAAAACTACTATTAAAAATTTTTTGAAAGACAGGAAAAAATTACTGGAAGAATTTTTCACTTTAAACTCTTTTGGTTTGTTTCTTGAATATTAACAAGTTTAATGATTTAGTGATAATAGATGTCTTTGGTACACTAGTACTACTTATAATCTCCCTAGTAATTTATTTATAATGTACATAGACATTGAGATGGCTCACTGTAAAGTTCCTGGAAAACAAAGATATATGAAAGCAACTGTGAATCTCATCTACAGGCTTTCCTTATCTAATGTCCATGTTCATCAGTAAGAGACAGTGACTCTGTCTATATCCAGTCATTTTAAACTCTGTGTCTACAACACTAAAACTGGCTGAGTTATAACAAAAAACAACAACAAAAAAAAAAAACTCCATAATCAAGAGCAATATCCTCAAAGTAGAAAACTGTTTTTGTAAATTATCAGGTCATTCTTTAAAAAGGGTATTTGCTAGATTTGGTACACAAAAGCTAAACAGAAAGCTAAAATGAATGGTCAGAGGTTCAGAAATGGGGCAGCACATAGAATTTGGTAAATCATGATTTTAATGTACTAAATTTTATAATGTGAGAGCTGATTACCTCTTTTAATTTAATTATCAGGAAAAGAGAGCTTTAAATCAGCTCATTTGTGGCTTCAAAGAGATACTTACAGGAAGGGATGATAAACTGTGGTTCTGTATTTCCAGCATATCCTAGTTTTGTATACCTGCAAAAAGAATTTTAGAAAGATTTCACTAAAATCTTAGTAATTATGAATTTAATTCCTTTCTTAGACTTTGCTATATAGAAGGGGATTCCATTCTGAGCAAATAATATACAAATAATATATAACTCATGTTAACATCATTACTTTCAAAATGGCAACAAAATTATAAATGCCTCTAGTTTTTGACCCAGAAATTCCATCTCAAGATACTATTCCTACAAGGATATGCAAATATGTGTGAAATAACACATATATAATTTGCTACAGTCTTGCTTATAATAGCAAAATACTGGAAATAATCTAAATGTCCATCAAAAGGGAAACTAAATAAACTCAGCTAAATTCCTACTACAGAATATTAAACAGCCATTTAAAAAAAAGATTAAAGACATTCTTTATATACTGATATTCAACCATCTCCAAAAAGTATATTGGCAATTGAACAAGCAAAGTACAAAACAGTGTGTAAATATGCTATATTTGTATAAAAGAAAAGGGGGAAGAGTAAGAACATACAAAATATATTTGATTGTATAGGCACAGAATTATCTCTGGAAGGGTATACAATAAATCAGTAATTATAGTTGTCTCTAGGGAATGGAATTAGGTAGCTGATGGACAGGGATGAGAGGGCAATCCTTAACTGCATATAGTTTCATACTCCATTTGCATGCATTATTATTCAAAAAGAAATATAATTTAGAATTTTTTTGCCACAGCAGTTTCAGGTTATATTCTTACCTTTATACCATCATCATAACAATGACAATTAGAAACTAAAAACTGAGATTTGACCAACAGCATGTTGGGGGCTACTTAGGAGACAGGTGGCCTTGTGGCTATATGGGGAAAACTACTGAGTATGAGCTAGCTTTAAAGAGAAGGTAAAAACAATAGATTAAAGTACTCAATATTCAAAACTGCTGCTAAATGGTAGGCAGGTAAATTGCTGTGACATTCTTGGATTCTAATAATCTCTGCGGGAATTTTTTCTACCTTAAAAGAAAAAGAGGAGGTCCTTTAGGGATGCTTTAGCATCCAAACTAAAAACAGAAAATGCCAACAGTTAAATCATTAAAAATAAGAAAAAAAAATAAGGGGAAAACATGAACTGTTCAAATGTGATACTGCTCAACTAACTAAACCCCTTCAAAGGTTCCCCACTGTCCATGTCAAAAAAAAAATCAAACAACAATGCAAGGCATACAAAAGCCTTTTAACATTTGGCCCCAGTGGTTCGCATCAGCGACTCCAGCTGTTAGGAACGAGAATGGGATGGTCATGGGCCTTGTGCAAGGCACCGCTGCCACAGCTATGTGCATTCGCTGCAACGATTGAGTGTTTCCACCTGGTGTGAACCATATTGTTTCTGAATTACCAGTCCTCTGTGCTTCACCAGCTGTATAATGAATCCCAGCATGAAGCAGAAACAAGAACTCCAAGAGAATGTAAAGAATAGTTCAGTCCCAAGAACTCTGAAGATGATCCAGCCTTCTGCAGCCGGATCTCTTGTTGGAAGAGAATATGAGCTAGCCAAAGGCTTATCCAAAAAGAAGCATGGGAATGGTCAGTTAACATCAAAGACTTTCAGCTCTGGAGTAGTTCTGGACCCAGAATATAGTGAAAATATAAATCCTGAAGGAGTCACCCAAGAAGCATTTGATTTTACAGTTAAAGGAAATCCATCCTCTCAATATTGGAAAGCAGTGGTGGAAAAATGGAGGAAGGCGCTCTATGAAACACTTAAAGAAAATGAGAAACTTCATAAAGAAATTGAACAAAAGGACAATGAAATTGCCTGCCTGAAAAAAGAGAATAAAGAACTGGCAGAAGTAGCAGAACATGTACAATATATGGCAGAGGTGATAGACAGACTGAAAGACGAAACTCGGGATAACTTTGAATCACTGGATAGTCAGGAGTTCGATTCTGAAGAGGAAACTGGTGAGGATTCTGAAGTGGAAGACTCAGAAATTGGCAAATGTGCTCAAGAAATTGTATCTTCCTCCACAGACACAAAGCCAAGTATATGAAATTTATTAGTGTTTGACTTTTCAGAAATACACTGCCAAAGTTTACCTCCACCTTGTAGCAGAATAAGTAACTATATAATACAAACTCTGGAATCAGACTTCCTTGTTTGAATCCTGGTACCCTGTTACTGTATTAAAATACAAATACGATGTATTTTTAATCTATGATATTTTCTGTAAATAGTACTTTCTCAGTTGTCTGGCATGACTTGTATATATGATAAATAAACTTCAACCTCCTATCAAAATATATATATATATAATTGGCCCCTGACCACCTCTTCCAGCTGTCCTGCCAACACACCAGATTCCCTAGTCATAAAAACTGCTGAACAAAACAAGTCATTTCATGCCACTGATCCAGGGATGCTAGCCTTCCACCCCTGAATGCAATTGCTTAGTGCCTACTCATCCTCCAAAATTCAGGCTAAGTGTCACTGCCTCAGTAAAAATTTTCAAAATTTCCCCAGATAGTTGACTACCCTTGTCCTTTAAGTACAAGTATTATTTAACAATACCTGAGCCTTGATTCCTTCATCTGTAAAATAAGGAAAAATAATGCAAGATTGTTCAAAGTATTAAACAAGATAAAGCATTAAGAGCAGTAACCTGAACACAGTCCACACTATAATAAATGTCAGCTCTAAGTACTCTTTATATCCATTCTCTCCAAATTTTCCATTCCTCCCATAATCAAATAAAGGACCTACAGATAACTAAACTTTTAAATGCTTATAGCTATGACACATATTATCCCTTTACACACAGATGAAAGTCAGATTGTAGAAGATTCAGATTTGTAGCTTGTATCTGATATATTTTTATCACACTTCTGCTGCCAGCTATCTTTTATTCTTCCAACTCAGAGTCTCATCTTAACATAAAATCTGCAAGTTTAGAAAAACAGGACTCTAGTAATAGAGGTCAGTATGATTGAACAGCTCACTCTCCTCTGGAGACAAAAAAATTAGAACAAATTACTCAAATACACAAAACCACCATCACCTGATATGAATAATCTGTTCCCACAATGAAATTAACTGTAACTTAGCTGAAATAAAACACTGTAGCATAAGTTTTTAAAAGTACCCGCTACAGAGGCATCAGCAGTATACTTTGTCCCCCGTTGGATGAATGGAGCTGACCATACCATAAAAAATGAAAAACTGTTCAACAGGAAACCATCATCAACAGTCTGAACCACAATACCTTCCCTAAGCCTACTCTTTTACAAGCACTTACTAGAAGGATTATTACCCAATTATTCCTTCATATGATTCCTCATATTAATACCACCATATTTATTTCCATGTGTCACCACAGCAATTCAAAGCATCACTATCCAACAGTGCCCTAACAGGACACCTTGCTTCCAACTGTTTACTACCTCTAACACCTCACAAAGGACAGAATAATCTCCCTAAAAATCTCTTCTGAACTCAAAAATCTTAAAATGATGTTCTACTGCCTGCAAATCCTTTACTGTATTTCCTAATTAGAAATGATTTTACTGTTTTTATTGTGAGCCTTTGTCTTTTCAATTTTAATCAAAAAATAATCTAAACTTGGTAACTACTTGAAAAAAATAAAATTGAGTCCATAAAGCATGCATTAAACAGGATATATCCAGATGTATCAAAGATTAAAAGGAGGAAAAAATCAAACCACAAGTTCTCAAAGAAAATGTGGGACAATTCCTTTATAGTCCTGGAGTGGGGAAGGTTTTCTAACTGTAACTTTAAAATCTAGACACTATAAAACAACAACAACAACAAAAGACTGATGTTTCAACTGTGAATATTAAAAATATCTTTACAGAAACACACTGAAAATAGTCAAAAGAAAAATGACCAACAGAGAAAATGTATCTGCACTCAGAGACAAAGAGTTAATCTCCTTAATATATAAAGGATACCTAAAAGTTGATAACAACAAAGGGAAGAATGGAGGGAAGAAAGCAGGGAGGGAAGGAAAAAGGAAAAGCAAAGGACATTAACCATTCACAGAAAAAGGAATAGAAATAGCTAGTAAATGAAAAGATGCTCAACTCCATGGGATAAAAGAAATACAAACTAAAGTATACTTGGGAACTCTCATACATTGCTGGTTGGAATGCAAAATGATACAACCACTTTGGAAAACAGTTAAACATTCATTTGCCATATGACCTAGAAATTCTACTCTTAGGTATTTACCCAAGAGAAATGAAAACATATATTCACACAAAGATGTGTATATATTCACTATAGCTTTGTTCCTAATGGCCCCAAACTGGAAGCGAAACAATCGCTTATGAATAGAAGAATGGATAAAATGTGTGGTATATTTATACAAAACAAACTTACTCCAAAGAGGAAGAACCAGGAAAATAAGACCATTTCTCAAGGGAAAACACAACCAATAGACGGCAATCCAGAGATGACCCAGATGTCAGAATTATGAGATAAAGAGTTGAGAGCAGCTATTATGTCTATTACAATGAAGTAAAGAAAAATACCCTTGTAATGAATGATATAGAAAATATCAGCAGAGGGATTAACACTTTTTATGAAAGAATAAAAGGAAATTCCGGAACTGAAAATCACAATATCAGATACAAAAAAATCCCTGAACGAGTAAAGCAGCATGATGGAAATGAAAGAAGAACGGGGGAACTTGAAGAAAGGGAAGAGAAAAGGAAAAAAAAAAAAAAAACGATTTAAGCAAACAAACAGAACCTTAGAGAATTCTTGGACACTATCAAAAAATTAACATATTAAAGTTGCAGAGGGAGAAGGGAGAAAGGGTAGCAAACCTTTTTTGAGGAAATAATGGCTGGAAACTTCCCAATTAAATGAATGTACAGATTTGAGTGGCACAAGAAAACTCAAGCAGAATAAATACAGGGAAAACAACACTTAGGCACATTATAATCAAATTGCTGAAAATCAAAGACAAAAAGAAAATCTGGAGAGCATCCAGAGAAAAATGACTAATTAAAACAGGAACAAGATGCAAATGACCACAATCTTCACATGAGAAACTAGGGAGGCCAGGAGATAGCGGAAGACATTATTTCAAAGCCTCAAGGGGGAAAAAATGTCAATCCAGAACTCTAGCCAGCAAAAACATCTATCAATAATGAAAGTGAAATAGACATTTTTCAGATAAAAGAAAACCCATTGCCATCAGATCTGCACTATAAGAGATACTAAAGAAAGTTCACAGGTGGAGAACCCAAGATGGTGGTTAAGTAATAAGACAGGGCAAAAAAACGCCTCTGTGAAAAATACTAGATAAAAGCCAGAAAGTGACCCAGAACATCAGTTCCAGCGATGCACCAGCTGGACAAGGTCTGCTAAATGCACAGGGACCAGGCATTTGGTGAAACTGGGAGTCTGCATTCTGAAACGAGTGAGTAAGCCAGCTGAAAGTACGGCAGCCGCGCTGTGGTGTGGGGAAACTATGGGCTGGTGTTTGGAGACGGACTAGTTCTTTTTTAAAAAACAAAAAACCTGGGACTGACTGCTGATACAACAGTGAGAATCGCGCAGGGAAGCACGGCAGGAGCGGGCTATCCCAACGCCTTGTTGTCTGGAGTGCAGGATAGCCCTTCCCACACCACCTGCTGATTGTCTCAGGGCCAGGGGGCAGAGGGGAGCCAAAAGGAGAAAGAAAGCACGCCACTTGCAACCATCTCCTCGGCGGGCTTGGGACGCTCCCACCCAGGGCCAGACCCATAGCCCAGAGCCACGCCAAGGGTCCCAGTGTGACAGGGAGTGTTACCCGCAGCACCGCACACATGCCACAATATCGGCCATGGACAGTGGCCTTTAGGGCACCACAGCTAATTGTCCCGGAGCTGGGAAGGTGGAGCTGTGCGAAGAGGAGGGAAAATAACAAACCCCATTCAATCATCTTTACAACAGGCTGGGAACGCCCCTGCACGGCCCGGTGGCCCAGGGCTTCCTGGAGGACCGGCGCACACTTGTGAAGTGGCACAGCCTTCCCTCAGCAGGGATCCTGGAAGAGCACGGCTGAGAAGGGGGACCTGCTCGGAAATCCCAGGGACCCTACGCCAGTGCCAGGGACTTGTGGGTCAGCGGCAGAGACAATCTGTGGCGGGAATGAGGTGAAGGCTTGGACTGTCGCAACAGCCTTAAATCTCCGGGAACACCTAGGAGGTTTGATTTCTAAAGCTGCTCTGCCTCCCTAACTGCTCAGACACATGCCCCACATTCAGGGCAGACAGCACCAACAACACACCCAAACTTGGTGCACCAATTGAACCCCACAAGAATCATTTCCCCACACACCACAAAAACAAAGTTGGGGAGAACTGACTTGAGGGGAATAGGTGACTCACGGACACCATCTGCTGGTTAGTTAGAGAAAGTGTACGCCACCAAGCTGTAGATCTGACAAATTAAAGACTGGTATTTTATAGACCCTGAAAGAACCGTATAAAGTAAAGCAAATGCCAAGAGGCCAAAAACAACAGAAAATCTTAAAGTATATGATAAAACCAGACGATATGGAGAACCCAAATCCAAACACCCAAATCAAAAGATCAGAAGAAACACAGTACTTGGCGCAATTAATCAAAGAACTAAACTCAAACAACGAGAGCATGGCACAGGATATAAAGGACATGAAGAAGACCCTAGAAGAGCATAAAGAAGACATTGCAAAAGTAAATAAGAAAATAGAAGATCTTATGGAAATAAAAGAAACTGTTGGCCAAATTAAAAAGACTCTGGATAGTTATAATACAAGATTAGAGGAAGCTGAACAACGACTCAGTGTCCTTGACAACCACAGAATGGAAAATGAAAGAACGAAAGAATGGGGAAAAAATTTGAAAAAAATCAAAATGGATCTCAGGAATATGATAGATAAAATAAAACATCCAAATTTAAGACTCATTGGTGTCACAGAAGGGGAAGAGAAGGGTAAAGGTCTTGAAAGAGTATTCAAAGAAATTGTTGGGGAGAACTTCCCAAACCTTCTACACAATATAAATTCACAAAGCATAAGTGCTCAGCGAAACCCAAATAGAATAAATCCAAATAAACCCACTCCGAGACATTTTCTGATCAGACTGTCAAATACTGAAGAGAATGAGTAAGTTCTGAAAGCAGCAAGAGAAAAGCAATTCACCACATACAAAGGAAACAACATAAGACTAAGTAGTGACTACTCACTACTTACTTACATGGTGGCCAGTGACTTACTCAGTGGCCACCATGGAGGCAAGAAGGCAGCGGCATGACATGTTTAAAATTCTGAGAGAGAAAAATTTCCAACCAAGAATACTTTATCCAGCAAAACTCTCCTTCAAATTTGAGGGAGAGCTTAAATTTTTCACAAACAAATGCTGAGAGATTTTGCTAATAAAAGACCTGCCCTACTTCAGATACTAAAGGGATCCCTACCGACAGAGAAACAAAGAAAGGAGAGAGAGCTATAGAGAAATTTAATAGACATATACAGAACATCACATCCCAAATCACCAGAACACATATTCTTCTTTAGTGATCATGGATCTTTCTCCAGAATAGACCATATGCTGGGACATAAAACAAGCCTCAATAAATTTAAAAGAATTGAAATTATTCAAAGCACATTCTCTGACCACAATGGAATATAAATAGAAGTCAATAACCATCAGAGACTTAGAAAATTCACAAACACCTGGAGGATAAAAATGAGGGGGAGATGAAAACATTCCCGAATAATCAAAAGCTGAGGGACTTCATCACCAGTAGATCAGCCCTATAAGAAATGCTAAAGGGAACTGAGCAGGCTGAAAGGAAGCGACACTAAACAACTGACTGAAACCACATGAAGAAATAAAGATTTCCAGTAAAGATCACATGCTAAATATAAATAACAATACTACTGTATTTTTGATTTGTAACTCCACTATTTACTTCCTACAGGATCTAAAATACATAAACTGTAATGATAAATCAGTGGTTTTGGACTCAATGTAAAATATGTAATGTTTGACAAGAACTACATAAAGGTGGGGGAATGGAGGAGTAAAGGAATGTAGTTTATGTGTCCTATTGAAGTTGAGTTGGTATCAAAGAAAAACAAGATTGTTATAGACTTAAGAGGTTAAATTTAAGCCCCATGGTAAACACAAAGAAAGTATCAGAGAACATGACCACAGAGATGAGAAGTGAAGTATGGGTTACAAGAAGTGGGGGAAAGGGAAATGGGGAGTTAAGAAATGAGTGTAATGTTTTTGTTTGGGGTGAAGGGAAATTTCTAGTAATGGATGGTGGGAAGGTGATAGCATTGCAACATTCTAAATGTGATTAATCCCACTGATGGAACGCTAGGGAGGGGTTGGAATGGGAGGATTTAGGCTGCATATATGTTTCCAGAAGTGGGGGAAAAAAAAAAAGTCTAAATAGATAAAGACAATTAAATGCCAAGGATGATCCTGGATGGGATCTGAGGATGGAGGAGAGGAGGCTCAAAGGGACACAGTTGGGACATAAGGAAAAAAACAATGGAAATACAGAATACAAGCTTTGTAAGCTTTGTATCAATGTTAAATTTCTTGAACTTCTTAGCAGTGCTTAATGGGAATACATAAAAGAATGTTCTCGTTCATGGGAAATGTATACGTGAATTATATTGTTTTTTTAAGGATGTGTGCAGCCTGCTCTCATATGTTCAGAAGACAGAGAAACAGATGATGATGATAGATAGGGAGGGAGGGAGAGAGGGACGGAAAGAAAGAAATGGAGGTGTGACAGGATGTTAAAGTTGGTGGATGGGGTATTGGGGGAGGGGGTTCGGGGTATGCTGGAGTTCTGTGTATGGGGTGTGTATTGTTTTTGCAACTGTTCCTGTAAGTTTGAATTTATTTCAAAATAAAATTAAAAAAAAAAAAAAGAAAGAAAGAAAAAGTTCATCAGGCTGAGAGGAAATGACACCAAAGAGGGAAATACAAGTCTTAATGAAGAGTATCAGAAAGGATAAACAGCTGAGTAAATATAAAAGACTATTTTTCCCTCTTTATCTTTAAAAATACATGTGACTGTTTAAAGCAAAAAACTCAGTCTCTTGTGGGTTTGGTTTACACTGTATACAGAAGTAATAGCTATGACAATTACAGCAAAAAAGAAGAGTGGGACAGGAGGAGAGAAAGGTAATAGACCTGCAGGGTTGCAAGATTTCTACCATTTACATAAAGTTTTAAAATATTAAGTCTAAGTAAACTGTGAGTAGTAACTGTTGTTAAAGATGTATCTTGTAATTTCTAGACTAATCACTTAAAAATGCAAAGAGGTATGGTTTAAAAAGTCCAAAAGTAAATTAAAAATGGAATTCTAAAAAGATTCAAAAAATCCAAAACGGCAGAAATAAGGAAAGAGAAGAACAAAAAACATATTTGATATTGTATCAAACATTTTTGTGGTGTCAACTGTATACAGGGTATTTCGGCATGGAAATCAATGATGCTATCTTGCTCTTAAAAATCAAAAAGAAACAATATGATAAAATCTTAGGAGGCTATAATGCTGATAAATGCCATATTTTTCTGTGCACTTTTCTAAAAATAAGGAAATCCACTTATCAAAAGGATGTTTTTAAAATAGTAAATCCAGTTACATTTAGAATGTAAAAGTATTAGCATCTCTTATGTCAGATACTTTTGTTTCTGCAAATTTAAATGTTTCCCTAGTAAAGGTATGTGAGTGACAGTACTTTTACTTAGTTCAATGGTTCATGTTTCTTTTTGCTTTGAAAAACATCTCAACAGCAAAGAAGCTGTTTGAAGATACCAATAGATCATTGACACTGAACCAGTAAGCGGGAACAGAACCTACAGAAAACCAACTATATTTCACAAATAAACTGGAATAAAAAACTATGATGAAAATCATGCCAGGAAAAGAAAAACATGTACTGAGACTATTATACTGATCAATACAGTGTATGACCACCTTGCAATCTATGTTAAAGGAAGAATGGCACTAGGATTTTAACTTTCAATGTTTCAACAATTTCAAACTATATAACAAAATGATTAAGATACCTTACCTAGAACTTTAGGTTGGAAGGGATCTTATCGATTTAGTGCAATCTATTTTCTAAAATTTCTTAGTACTGGCAACACTAATTTAAACATAAAACAATTCTACCTCAATTTGAAAGACCTGCTTCAAATCTTACATCAAATATACTTTTCTTTTATGTAATAAACATATAAATTATCAAATTTTAAATGAAAACGAAGGTCTACACATAAATAATGGCCAAAAATTCCCCAACTTTTATGAAAGACATAAATATGCATGTCCAAGAAGCTCAACATATTCCAAACAGAATAAATCCTAATAGACCTACTTTAAGACACACACTAATCCAAATGTCAAATGCCAAAGATAAAAACGAAATCTGAAAGCAGCAAGAGAAAAGCAATTTGTCGCATACAACGGATCCTCAATAAAACTCAATGCTGATTTCTCATCAGAAACCATGGAGGCAAGACAGCACTGGTGTGATATATTGAAGGCACTGAAAGAGAAAAACTGCCAGGCAAAAATTCTTTATTCAGCAAACCTGTCCTTCAAAAATGAGGAGGAGTTTAAAATACTCACAGATGAACAGAAACTGAGTTTGTCAACAAAAGACCTGCCCTACAAGAATTACTAAACAGAGCTCTGCAAGTTGAAAGGAAAAGACAGGAGAGAGTGGCTTGGAATAGTGTAAAGAAATGAAGATGATAAATAAGGGTAACTGAAAGGGTAAATGCAAAACCCAATAGTACTGTATCCTCAATATACACAACTCTACTCTAATTCCTATAAAAGTTACAATATAATTGAGCAAGAAAAAGGCATACTTCCTGATAATGGATGTGCAAAATATAAAGTGGGACAAAAGCAACATAAAGAGGGGAAATAGATATGGGAGCAGAGAATGTATATGTTATTGAAGGTAAGCTGGTATCTTTTCAAATTAGTAGGTGTTAAAGGTAGGTTGAATAATAAAAACCCAACGGTACCACAAAGACAGTGTTTTAAAAATACACAGAAACAGAAATGAGCAAGGCATCAGTCAGATACATCATAAAAGATAACTAGACACAAGTTGAAAGTGAAGGATGGAACAAAACATTCCATGGAAATAGTGAACAAAACAAAGCTGAGGTAGCAATACTAATACTGGACAAAATAAGACTTTAAATTGAAAGCTGTTTTAAGAGACAAAGAAGGCACTATATATTAATAAAAGGGGCAATCTACCAAAAAGAAATAACAATCATAAATATTTATGCACCTTACCACAGTGCCCTAAAATACATGAGGCAAAACACTTGGAAAACTGATGTAAGAAACAGATACTTCTAGAATAACAGATGGAGACTTCAAAACAATAATCCCATCAATAGATAGAACAGACAGAAGATCAAAAAGGAACAGAGAACTTAAGTAATATGATAAATGAATGAGACACCTAACAGACATATACAAAACACTGCACCCCAAAACAGCAGGATATACATTCTTCTCAAGTGCACATGGATTGTTCTCCAAGACAGACCACAGGTTGGGTCACAAAACAAGCGTCAATAAATTTAGAAAGACTGAAATTATACAAAGCATCTTCTCTGACCATAAAGGAATGAAGCTGGAAATCATTAACAGGCTGAGAACTGAAAAATACATAACTATATGGAAGTTAACTAACACTCTTTTAAACAATCATTGGGTCAATGAAGAAACTGCAAGAGAAATCAGTAAATATCTTAAGAATTATGAAAATGAGAACACAACATACCAAAACTTATAAGATGCAGCAAAGGTAGTACTGAGAAGGAAATTTATAGCCCTAAATGCTTACATTAGAAAAAGAAGAGCTAAAATCAAAGACCTAACTGAAAATGTGAAGGGGCTAGAAAAAGAACAGCAAACTAACCCCAAATCAAGCAAAAGGAAAGAAATAACAAAGATTAGAGCAGAAATAAATGAAATTGAGAATAAAAGGAAAAAACAGAGAAATTTTACAAAATCAAAAGTTGGTTCTTTGCAAAGATCAATAAAATTGACAAATGCTTAGCTAGACTGATAAAGAATAAAAAAGAAAAGACACAAATATATCAGAAATGAGAGGGGGGACATTACTACTGGCCCCATAGAAATAAAAAGGATCATAAGAGGATACTATGAAAAACTGAAAATTAGGGAATGTAAACGAAATTGACAAATTCCTAGAAACACATGAACAACCTACACTGACTCTAGAAGAAACAGAACACCTCAACAGACCAATTACAAGTAAAGAGATTAAATCCCCAGTCATCAAAAACCTCTCAAAAAAGAAAAGCCTAGGACCAGATGGCTTCACAGGTGAATTCTACCAATCATTATGAGAACTAACACTAATCCTGCTCAAACTCTTCCACAACGTTGAAAAGGAGGCGGGGCAAGATGGCAGACTGGTGAGCTGTAAGTTTTAGTTACTCCTCCAGGAAAGTAGGTAAAAAGCCAGGAACTGCGTGGACTGGACACCACAGAGCAATCTGTCTTTGGGCATACTTCATACAACATTCATGAAAACGTGGAACTGCTGAGATCAGCGAAATCTGTAAGTTTTTGCGGCCAGGGGACCCGCGCCCCTCCCTGCCAGGCTCAGTCCCGGGGGAGGAGGGGCTGTCAGCTCCGGGAAGGAGAAGGGAGAACTGCAGTGGCTGCTCTTATCGGAAACTCATTCTACTGATTCAAACTCCAACCATAGATAGACTGAGACCAGACACCAGAGACTCTGAGAGCAGCCAGCCCAGCAGAGAGGAGACAGGCATAGAAAAAAAACAACACGAAAAACTCCAAAATAAAAGCAGAGGATTTTTGGAGTTCTGGTGAACACAGAAAGGGGAAGGGCAGAGCTCAGGCCTTGAGGCGCATATGCAAATCCCGAAGCAAAGCTGATCTCTCTGCCCTGTGGACCTTTCCTTAATGGCCCTGGTTGCTCTGTCTATTAGCATTTCAATAACCCATTAGATCTCTGAGGAGGGCCGTTTTTTTTTTGTTTTTTTTGTTTTTTTTTTAAATCCTTTTTTCTTTTTCTAAAACAATTACTCTAAGAAGCCCAATACAGAAAGCTTCAAAGAATTGCAATTTGGGCACGTCAAGTCAAGAGCAGAACTAAGAGAGCTCTGAGACAAAAGGCAATAATCCAGTGGCTCAGAAAATTCACTAAACAACACAACTTCCCAAGAAAAGGGGGGTGTCCGCTCACAGCCACCATCCTGGTGGACAGGAAACACTCCTGCCCATCGCCAGCCCCATAGCCCAGAGCTGCCCCAGACAACCCAGTGTGACGGAAGTGCTTCAAATAACAGGCACACACCACAAAACTGGGCGTGGACATTAGCCTTCCCTGCAACCTCAGCTGAATGTCCCAGAGCTGGGAAGGTGGAGCAGTGTGAATTAACAAAGCCCCATTCAGCCATCATTTGAGCAGACTGGGAGCCTCCCTACACAGCCCAGCAGCCCAGAACTGCCCTGGGGGGACAGCACTCACCTGTGACATAGCACAGTCATCCCTCAACAGAGGACCCGGGGTGCACAGCCTGGAAGAGGGGCCCACTTGCAAGTCTCAGGAGCCATACGCCAATACCAAAGACTTGTGGGTCAGTGGCAGAGACAAACTGTGGCAGGACTGAACTGAAGGATTAGACTATTGCAGTAGCTTTAAAACTCTAGGATCATCAGGGAGATTTGATTGTTACGGCCACCCCCCCTCCCCGACTGCCCAGAAACACGCCCCACATACAGGGCAGGCAACACCAACTACACACGCAAGCTTGGTACACCAATTGGGCCCCACAAGACTCACTCCCCCACTCACCAAAAAGGCTAAGCAGGGGAGAACTGGCTTGTGGAGAACAGGTGGCTCGTGGACGCCACCTGCTGGTTAGTTAGAGAAAGTGTACTCTACGAAGCTGTAGATCTGATAAATTAGAGATAAGGACTTCAATAGGTCTACAAACCCTAAAAGAACCCTATCAAGTTCAGCAAATGCCACGAGGCCAAAAACAACAGAAAATTATAAAGCATATGAAAAAACCAGACGATATGGATAACCCAAGCCCAAGCACCCAAATCAAAAGACCAGAAGAGACACAGCACCTAGAGCAGCTACTCAAAGAACTAAAGATGAACAATGAGACCATAGTACGGGATATGAAGGAAATCAAGAAGACCCTAGAAGAGCATAAATAAGACATTGCAAGACTAAATAAAAAAATGGATGATCTTATGGAAATTAAAGAAACTGTTGACCAAATTAAAAAGATTCTGGACACTCATAGTACAAGACTAGAGGAAGTTGAACAACGAATCAGTGACCTGGAAGATGACAGAATGGAAAATGAAAGCATAAAAGAAAGAATGGGGAAAAAAATTGAAAAAATCGAAATGGACCTCAGGGATATGATAGATAATATGAAGCGTCCGAATATAAGACTCATTGGTGTCCCAGAAGGGGGAGAAAAGGGTAAAGGTCTAGGAAGAGTATTCAAAGAAATTGTTGGGGAAAACTTCCCAAATCTTCTAAACAACATAAATACACAAATCATAAATGCTCAGCGAACTCCAAATAGAATAAATCCAAATAAACCCACTCCGAGACATATACTGATCACACTGTCAAACATAGAAGAGAAGGAGCAAGTTCTGAAAGCAGCAAGAGAAAAGCAATTCACCACATACAAAGGAAACAGCATAAGACTAAGTAGTGACTACTCAGCAGCCACCATGGAGGCAAGAAGGCAGTGGCACGATATATTTAAAATTCTGAGTGAGAGGAACTTCCAGCCAAGAATACTTTATCCAGCAAAGCTCTCCTTCAAATTTGAGGGAGAGCTTAAATTTTTCACAGACAAAGAAATGCTGAGAGAATTTGCTAACAAGAGACCTGCCCTACTGGAGATACTAAAGGGAGCCCTACAGACAGAGAAACAAAGACAGGACAGAGAGACTTGGAGAAAGGTTCAGTACTAAAGAGATTCGGTATGGGTACAATAAAGGATATTAATAGAGAGAGGGAAAAATATGGCAAACATAAACCAAAGGATAAGATGGCCGATTCAAGAAATGCCTTCACGGTTTTAACGTTGAATGTAAATGGATTAAACTCCCCAATTAAAAGATATAGATTCGCAGAATGGATCAAAAAAAATGAACCATCAATATGTTGCATACAAGAGACTCATCTTAGACACAGGGACACAAAGAAACTGAAAGTGAAAGGATGGAAAAAAATATTTCATGCAAGCTACAGCCAAAAGAAAGCAGGTGTAGCAATGTTAATCTCAGATAAAATAGACTTCAAATGCAGGGATGTTTTGAGAGACAAAGAAGGCCACTACGTACTAATAAAAGGGGCAATTCAGCAAGAAGAAATAACAATCGTAAATGTCTATGCACCCAATCAAGGTGCCACAAAATACATGAGAGAAACACTGGCAAAACTAAAGGAAGCAATTGATGTTTCCACAATAATTGTGGGAGACTTCAACACATCACTCTCTCCTATAGATAGATCAACCAGACATAAGACCAATAAGGAAATTGAAAACCTAAACAATCTGATAAATGAATTAGATTTAACAGACATCTACAGGACATTACATCCCAAATCACCAGGATACACATACTTTTCTAGTGCTCACGGAACTTTCTCCAGAATAGATCATATGCTGGGACATAAAACAAGCCTCAGTAAATTTAAAAAGATTGAAATTATTCAAAGCACATTCTCTGACCACAATGGAATACAATTAGAAGTCAATAACCATCAGAGACTTAGAAAATTCACAAATACCTGGAGGTTAAACAACACACTCCTAAACAATCAGTGGGTTAAAGAAGAAATAGCAAGAGAAACTGCTAAATATATAGAGACGAATGAAAATGAGAACACAACATACCAAAACCTATGGGATGCAGCAAAAGCAGTGCTAAGGGGGAAATTTATAGCACTAAATGCATATATTAAAAAGGAAGAAAGAGCCAAAATCAAAGAAATAATGGATCAACTGAAGAAGCTAGAAAATGAACAGCAAACCAATCCTAAACCAAGTACAAGAAAAGAAATAACAAGGATTAAAGCAGAAATAAATGACATAGAGAACAAAAAAACAATAGAGAGGATAAATATCACCAAAAGTTGGTTCTTTGAGAAGATCAACAAGATTGACAAGCCCCTAGCTAGACTGACAAAATCAAAAAGAGAGAAGACCCATATAAACAAAACAATGAATGAAAAAGGTGACATAACTGCAGATCCTGAAGAAATTAAAAAAATTATAAGAGGATATTATGAACAACTGTATGGCAACAAACTGGATAATGTAGAAGAAATGGACAATTTCCTGGAAACATATGAACAACCTAGACTGACCAGAGAAGAAATAGAAGACCTCAACCAACCCATCACAAGCAAAGAGATCCAAACAGTCAGCAAAAATCTTCCCACAAATAAATGCCCAGGGCCAGATGGCTTCACAGGGGAATTCTACCAAACTTTCCAGAAAGAACTGACACCAATCTTACTCAAACTCTTTCAAAACATTGAAAAAAATGGAACACAACCTAACTCATTTTATGAAGCTAACATCAATCTAATACCAAAACCAGGCAAAGATGCTACAAAAAAGGAAAACTACCGGCCAATCTCCCTAATGAATATAGATGCAAAAATCCTCAACAAAATACTTGCAAATCGAACCCAAAGACACATTAAAAAAATCATACACCATGACCAAGTGGGGTTCATTCCAGGCATGCAAGGATGGTTCAACATAAGAAAAACAATCAATGTATTACAACACATTAAAAACTTGAAAGGGAAAAATCAATTGATCATCTCAATAGATGCTGAAAAAGCATTTGACAAAATCCAACATCCCTTTTTGATAAAAACACTTCAAAAGGTAGGAATTGAAGGAAACTTCCTCAACATGATAAAGAGCATATATGAAAAACCCACAGCCAGCATAGTACTCAATGGTGAGAGACTGAAAGCCTTCCCTCTAAGATCAGGAACAAGACAAGGATGCCCGCTGTCACCACTGTTATTCAACATTGTGCTGGAAGTGCTAGCCAGGGCAATCCGGCAAGACAAAGAAATAAAAGGCATCCAAATTGGAAAAGAAGAAGTAAAACTGTCATTGTTTGCAGATGATATGATCTTATATCTAGAAAACCCTGAGAAATCAACGATACACCTACTAGAGCTAATAAACAAATTTAGCAAAGTAGCAGGATACAAGATTAATGCACATAAGTCAGTAATGTTTCTATATGCTAGAAATGAACAAACTGAAGAGACACTCAAGAAAAAGATACCATTTTCAATAGCAACTAAAAAAATCAAGTACCTAGGAATAAACTTAACCGAAGATGTAAAAGACCTATACAAAGAAAACTACATAACTCTACTAAAAGAAATAGAAGGGGACCTTAAAAGATGGAAAAAAATTCCATGTTCATGGATAGGAAGGCTAAATGTCATTAAGATGTCAATTCTACCCAAACTCATCTACAGATTCAATGCAATCCCAATCAAAATTCCAACAACCTACTTTGCAGACTTGGAAAAGCTAGTTATCAAATTTATTTGGAAAGGGAAGATGCCTCGAATTGCTAAAGACACTCTAAAAAAGAAAAACGAAGTGGGAGGACTTACACTCCCTGACTTTGAAGCTTATTATAAAGCCACAGTTGCCAAAACAGCATGGTACTGGCACAAAGATAGACATATAGATCAATGGAATCGAATTGAGAATTCAGAGACAGACCCTCAGATCTATGGCTGACTGATCTTTGATAAGGCCCCCAAAGTCACCGAACTGAGCCATAATGGTCTTTTCAACAAATGGGGCTGGGAGAGTTGGATATCCATATCCAAAAGAATGAAAGAGGACCCCTACCTCACCCCCTACACAAAAATTAACTCAAAATGGACCAAAGATCTCAATAGAAAAGAAAGTACCATAAAACTCCTAGAAGACAATGTAGGAAAACATCTTCAAGACCTTGTATTAGGAGGCCACTTCCTAGACTTTACACCCAAAGCACAAGCAACAAAAGAGAAAATAGATAAATGGGAACTCCTCAAGCTTAGAAGTTTCTGCACCTCAAAGGAATTTCTCAAAAAGGTAAAGAGGCAGCCAACTCAATGGGAAAAAATTTTTGGAAACCATGTATCTGACAAAAGACTGATATCTTGCATATACAAAGAAATCCTACAACTCAATGACAATAGTACAGACAGCCCAATTATAAAATGGGCAAAAGATATGAAAAGACAGCTCTCTGAAGAGGAAATACAAATGGCCAAGAAACACATGAAAAAATGTTCAGCTTCACTAGCTATTAGAGAGATGCAAATTAAGACCACAATGAGATACCAGCTAACACCGGTTAGAATGGCTGCCATTAAACAAACAGGAAACTACAAATGCTGGAGGGGATGTGGAGAAATTGGAACTCTTATTCATTGTTGGTGGGACTGTATAATGGTTCAGCCACTCGGGAAGTCAGTCTGGCAGTTCCTTAGAAAACTAGATATAGAGCTACCATTCGATCCAGCGATTGCACTTCTCGGTATATACCCGGAAGATCGGAAAGCAGTGACACGAACAGATATCTGCACGCCAATGTTCATAGCAGCATTATTCACAATTGCCAAGAGATGGAAACAACCCAAATGTCCTTCAACAGATGAGTGGATAAATAAAATGTGGTATATACACACGATGGAATACTACGCGGCAGTAAGAAGGAACGATCTGGTGAAACATATGACAACATGGATGAACCTTGAAGACATAATGCTGAGCGAAATAAGCCAGGCACAAAAAGAGAAATATTATATGCTACCACTAATGTGAACTTTGAAAAATGTAAAACAAATGGTTTATAATTTAGAATGTAGGGGAACTAGCAGTAGAGAGCAATTAAGGAAGGGGGAACAATAATCCAAGAAGAACAGATAAGCTATTTAACGTTCTGGGGATGCCCAGAAATGACTATGGTCTGTTAATTTCTGATGGATGTAGTAGGAACAAGTTCACTGAAATGTTGCTATATTATGTAACTTTCTTGGGGTAAAGTAGGAACATGGTGGAAGTTAAGCAGTTATCTTAGGTTAGTTGTCTTTTTCTTACTCCCTTGTTATGGTCTCTTTGAAATGTTCTTTTATTGTATGTTTGTTTTCTTTTTAACTTTTTTTTCATACAGTTGATTTAAAAAAGAAGGGAAAGTTTAAAAAAAAAAAAAAGAAAAAAGACAAACAAGGAAAAAAAAAAAAAGATGTAGTGCCCCGTTGAGGAGCCTGTGGAGAATGCAGGGGTATTCGCCTACCCCACCTCCATGGTTGCTAACATGACCACAGACATAGGGGACTGGTGGTTTGATGGGTTGAGCCCTCTACCATAAGTTTTACCCTTGGGAAGACGGTTGCTGCAAAGGAGAGGCTAGGCCTCCCTGTATTTGTGCCTAAGAGTCTCCTCCTGAATGCCTCTTTGTTGCTCAGATGTGGCCCTCTCTCTCTGGCTAAGCCAACTTGAAAGGTGAAATCACTGCCCTCCCCCCTACGTGGGATCAGACACCCAGGGAAGTGAATCTCCCTGGCAACGTGGAATATGACTCCCGGGGAGGAATGTAGACCCGGCATCGTGGGATGGAGAACATCTTCTTGACCAAAAGGGGGATGTGAAAGGAAATGAAATAAGCTTCAGTGGCAGAGAGATTCCAAAACGAGCCGAGAGATCACTCTGGTGGGCACTCTTACGCACACTTTAGACAACCTTTTTTAGGTTCTAAAGAATTGGGGTAGCTGGTGGTGGATACCTGAAACTATTAAACTACAACCCAGAACCCATGAATCTCGAAGACAGTTGTATAAAAATGTAGCTTATGAGGGGTGACAGTGGGATTGGGAATGCCATAAGGACCAAACTCCACTTTTGTCTAGTTTATGGATGGATGTGTAGAAAAGTAGGGGAAGGAAACAAACAGACAAAGGTACCCAGTGTTGTTTTTTACTTCAATTGCTCTTTTTCACTCTAATTATTATTCTTGTTATTTTTGTGTGTGTGCTAATGAAGGTGTCAGGGATTGATTTAGGTGATGAATGTACAACTATGTAATGGTACTGTAAACAATCGAAAGTACAATTTGTTTTGTATGACTGCATGGTATGTGAATATATCTCAATAAAATGATGATTAAAAAAAAAAAAATGTAGCTTATGAGGGGTGACAATGGGATTGGGAAAGCCATAAGGACCACACTCCACTTTGTCTAGTTTATGGATGGATGAGTAGAAAAATAGGGGAAGGAAACAAACAGACAAAGGTACCCAGTGTTCTTTTTTACTTCAATTGCTCTTTTTTACTCTAATTATTATTCTTGTTATTTTTGTGTGTGTGCTAATGAAGGTGTCAGGGATTGATTTAGGTGATGAATGTACAGCTATGTAATGGTACTGTAAACAATCGAAAGTACGATTTGTTTTGTATGACTGCGTGGTATGTGAATATATCTCAATAAAATGATTAAAAAAAATGTATATTCAGAAAAAATGCAAATATTGAAAGTCAATGTTGAGTCAGTTAGGGATCTTTAGCTCCGTGCCTCACACAGAAAAGGTGCTTAATGACAGCTGAATGAATGATGGAATGGACTTAAGCAATATGTGGTTTCTTCACTACACAAAACTTCCTGAAGCCCAGGCAATACTATGTCATAAGGGCATGAAGGCTGCTTTCCAGGGAGCCTAGTTCTGTGCCTGCACATAGCAGATGCTGATGAATTGTTTGCTGCTGACGATCCTGCAGTTATATTTTCTAAAAAATCAGTTCTCGAGGAGGCGGGGCAAGATGGCAGACTGGTGAGCTGTATGTTTTAGTTACTCCTCCAGGAAAGTAGGTAAAAAGCCAGGAACTGCGTGGACTGGACACCACAGAGCAATCTGTCTTTGGGCATACTTCATACAACACTCATGAAAACGTGGAACTGCTGAGATCAGCGAAATCTGTAAGTTTTGCGGCCAGGGGACCCGCGCCCCTCCCTGCCAGGCTCAGTCCCGGGGGAGGAGGGGCTGTCAGCTCCAGGAAGGAGAAGGGAGAATTGCAGTGGCTGCTCTCATCGGAAACTCATTCTACTGATTCAAACTCCAACCATAGATAGACTGAGGCCAGACACCAGAGACTCTGAGAGCAGCCAGCCCAGCAGAGAGGAGACGGGCATAGAAGGAAAACAACACGAGAAGCTCCAAAGTAAAAGCAGAGGATTTTTGGAGTTCTGGTGAACACAGAAAGGGGAAGGGCGGAGATCAGGCCTTGAGGCGCATATGCAAATCCCGAAGCAAGGCTGATCTCTCTGCCCAGGGCACCTTTCCTTAATGGCCCTGGTTGCTTTGTCTATTAGCATTTCAATAACCCATTAGATCTCTGAGGAGGGCCGTTTTTTTTTTTTTTTTTTTTTTTTTTTTTTAAATCCTTTTTGCTTTTTCTAAAACAATTACTCTAAGAAGCTCAATACAGAAAGCTTCAAAGAATTGAAATTTGGGCACGTCAAGTCAAGAGCAGAAATAAGAGAGCTCTGAGACAAAAGGCAATAATCCAGTGGCTGAGAAAATTCACTAAACAACACAACTTCCCAAGAAAAGGGGGGTGTCCGCTCACAGCCACCATCCTGGTGGACAGGAAACACTCCTGCCCATCGCCAGCCCCATAGCCCAGAGCTGCCCCAGACAACCCAGTGTGACGGAAGTGCTTCAAATAACAGGCACACACCACAAAACTGGGCGTGGACATTAGCCTTCCCTGCAACCTCAGCTGAATGTCCCAGAGCTGGGAAGGGGGAGCAGTGTGAATTAACAGAGCCCCATTCAGCCATCATTTGAGCAGACTGGGAGCCTCCCAACACAGCCCAGCAGCCCAGAACTGCCCTGGGGGGACGGCACTCACCTGTGACATAGCACAGTCATCCCTCAACAGAGGACCCGGGGTGCACAGCCTGGAAGAGGGGCCCACTTGCAAGTCTCAGGAGCCATACGCCAATACCAAAGACTTGTGGGTCAGTGGCAGAGACAAACTGTGGCAGGACTGAACTGAAGGATTAGACTATTGCAGTAGCTTTAAAACTCTAGGATCATCAGGGAGATTTGATTGTTAGGGCCACCCCCCCTCCCCGACTGCCCAGAAACACGCCCCACATACAGGGCAGGCAACACCAACTACACACGCAAGCTTGGGACACCAATAGGGCCCCACAAGACTCACTCCCCCACTCACCAAAAAGGCTAAGCAGGGGAGATCTGGCTTGTGGAGAACAGGTGGCTCGTGGACGCCACCTGCTGGTTAGTTAGAGAAAGTGTACTCCACGAAGCTGTAGATCTGATAAATTAGAGATAAGGACTTCAACTGGTCTACAAACCCTAAAAGAACCCTATCAAGGACAGCAAATGCCACGAGGCCAAAAACAACAGAAAATTATAAAGCATATGAAAAAACCAGACGATATGGATAACCCAAGCCCAAGCACCCAAATCAAAAGACCAGAAGAGACACACCTAGAGCAGCTACTCAAAGAACTAAAGATGAACAATGAGACCCTAGTACGGGATATGAAGGAAATCAAGAAGACCCTAGAAGAGCATAAAGAAGACATTGCAAGACTAAATAAAAAAATGGATGATCTTATGGAAATTAAAGAAACTGTTGACCAAATTAAAAAGATTCTGGACACTCATAGTACAAGACTAGAGGAAGTTGAACAATGAATCAGTGACCTGGAAGATGACAGAATGGAAAATGAAAGCATAAAAGAAAGAATGGGGAAAAAAAATTGAAAAACTCGAAATGGACCTCAGGGATATGATAGATAATATGAAGCGTCCGAATATAAGACTCATTGGTGTCCCAGAAGGGGAAGAAAAGGGTAAAGGTCTAGGAAGAGTATTCAAAGAAATTGTTGGGGAAAACTTCCCAAATCTTCTAAACAACATAAATACACAAATCATAAATGCTCAGCGAACTCCAAATAGAATAAATCCAAATAAACCCACTCCGAGACATATACTGATCACACTGTCAAACATAGAAGAGAAGGAGCAAGTTCTGAAAGCAGCAAGAGAAAAGCAATTCACCACATACAAAGGAAACAGCATAAGACTAAGTAGTGACTACTCAGCAGCCACCATGGAGGCGAGAAGGCAATGGCACGATATATTTAAAATTCTGAGAGAGAGGAATTTCCAGCCAAGAATACTTTATCCAGCAAAGCTCTCCTTCAAATTTGAGGGAGACCTTAAATTTTTCACAGACAAAGAAATGCTGAGAGAATTTGCTAACAAGAGACCTGCCCTACTGGAGATACTAAAGGGACCCCTACAGACAGAGAAACAAAGACAGGACAGAGAGACTTGGAGAAAGGTTCAGTACTAAAGAGATTCGGTATGGGTACAATAAAGGATATTAATAGAGAGAGGGAAAAATATGGCAAACATAATCCAAAGGATAAGATGGCCGATTCAAGAAATGCCTTCACGGTTTTAACGTTGAATGTAAATGGATTAAACTCCCCAATTAAAAGATATAGATTCGCAGAATGGATCAAAAAAAATGAACCATCAATATGTTGCATACAAGAGACTCATCTTAGACACAGGGACACAAAGAAATTGAAAGTGAAAGGATGGAAAAAAATATTTCATGCAAGCTACAGCCAAAAGAAAGCAGGTGTAGCAATATTAATCTCAGATAAAATAGACTTCAAATGCAGGGATGTTTTGAGAGACAAAGAAGGCCACTACATACTAATAAAAGGGGCAATTCAGCAAGAAGAAATAACAATCGTAAATGTCTATGCACCCAATCAAGGTGCCACAAAATACATGAGAGAAACATTGGCAAAACTAAAGGAAGCAATTGATGTTTCCACAATAATTGTGGGAGACTTCAACACATCACTCTCTCCTATAGATAGATCAACCAGACAGAAGACCAATAAGGAAATTGAAAACCTAAACAATCTGATAAATGAATTAGATTTAACAGACATTTACAGGACATTACATCCCAAATCACCAGGATACACATACTTTTCTAGTGCTCACGGAACTTTCTCCAGAATAGATCATATGCTGGGACATAAAACAAGCCTCAATAAATTTAAAAAGATTGAAATTATTCAAAGCACATTCTCTGACCACAATGGAATACAATTAGAAGTCAATAACCATCAGAGACTTAGAAAATTCACAAATACCTGGAGGTTAAACAACACAATCCTAAACAATCAGTGGGTTAAAGAAGAAATAGCAAGAGAAATTGCTAAATATATAGAGACGAATGACAATGAGAACACAACATACCAAAACCTATGGGATGCAGCAAAAGCAGTGCTAAGGGGGAAATTTATAGCACTAAACGCATATATTAAAAAGGAAGAAAGAGCCAAAATCAAAGAACTAATGGATCAACTGAAGAAGCTAGAAAATGAACAGCAAACCAATCCTAAACCAAGTAGAAGAAAAGAAATAACAAGGATTAAAGCAGAAATAAATGACATAGAGAACAAAAAAACAATAGAAAGGATAAATATCACCAAAAGTTGGTTCTTTGAGAAGATCAACAAGATTGACAAGCCCCTAGCTAGACTGACAAAATCAAAAAGAGAGAAGACCCATATAAACAAAATAATGAATGAAAAAGGTGACATAACTGCAGATCCTGAAGAAATTAAAAAAATTATAAGAGGATATTATGAACAACTGTATGGCAACAAACTGGATAATGTAGAAGAAATGGACAATTTCCTGGAAACATATGAACAACCTAGACTGACCAGAGAAGAAATAGAAGACCTCAACCAACCCATCACAAGCAAAGAGATCCAATCAGTCATCAAAAATCTTCCCACAAATAAATGCCCAGGGCCAGATGGCTTCACAGGGGAATTCTACCAAACTTTCCAGAAAGAACTGACACCAATCTTACTCAAACTCTTTCAAAACATTGAAAAAAATGGAACACTACCTAACTCATTTTATGAAGCTAACATCAATCTAATACCAAAACCAGGCAAAGATGCTACAAAAAGGAAAACTACCGGCCAATCTCCCTAATGAATATAGATGCAAAAATCCTCAACAAAATACTTGCAAATCGAATCCAAAGACACATTAAAAAAATCATACACCATGACCAAGTGGGGTTCATTCCAGGCATGCAAGGATGGTTCAACATCAGAAAAACAATCAATGTATTACAACACATTAAAAACTCGAAAGGGAAAAATCAATTGATCATCTCAATAGATGCTGAAAAAGCATTTGACAAAATCCAACATCCCTTTTTGATAAAAACACTTCAAAAGGTAGGAATTGAAGGAAACTTCCTCAACATGATAAAGAGCATATATGAAAAACCCACAGCCAGCATAGTACTCAATGGTGAGAGACTGAAAGCCTTCCCTCTAAGATCAGGAACAAGACAAGGATGCCCGCTGTCACCACTGTTATTCAACATTGTGCTGGAAGTGCTAGCCAGGGCAATCCGGCAAGACAAAGAAATAAAAGGCATCCAAATTGGAAAAGAAGAAGTAAAACTGTCATTGTTTGCAGATGATATGATCTTATACCTAGAAAACCCTGAGAAATCAACGATACACCTACTAGAGCTAATAAACAAATTTAGCAAAGTAGCAGGATACAAGATTAATGCACATAAGTCAGTAATGTTTCTATATGCTAGAAATGAACAAACTGAAGAGACACTCAAGAAAAAGATACCATTTTCAATAGCAACTAAAAAAATCAAGTACCTAGGAATCAACTTAACCAAAGATGTAAAAGACCTATACAAAGAAAACTACATAACTCTACTAAAAGAAATAGAAGGGGACCTTAAAAGATGGAAAAATATTCCATGTTCATGGATAGGAAGGCTAAATGTCATTAAGATGTCAATTCTACCCAAACTCATCTACAGATTCAATGCAATCCCAATCAAAATTCCAACAACCTACTTTGCAGACTTGGAAAAGCTAGTTATCAAATTTATTTGGAAAGGGAAGATGCCTCGAATTGCTAAAGACACTCTAAAAAAGAAAAACGAAGTGGGAGGACTTACACTCCCTGACTTTGAAGCTTATTATAAAGCCACAGTTGCCAAGACAGCATGGTACTGGCACAAAGATAGACATATAGATCAATGGAATCGAATTGAGAATTCAGAGATAGACCCTCAGATCTATGGCCGACTGATCTTTGATAAGGCCCCCAAAGTCACCGAACTGAGCCATAATGGTCTTTTCAACAAATGGGGCTGGGAGAGTTGGATATCCATATCCAAAAGAATGAAAGAGGACCCCTACCTCACCCCCTACACAAAAATTAACTCAAAATGGACCAAAGATCTCAATAGAAAAGAAAGTACCATAAAACTCCTAGAAGATAATGTAGGAAAACATCTTCAAGACCTTGTATTAGGAGGCCACTTCCTAGACTTTACACCCAAAGCACAAGCAACAAAAGAGAAAATAGATAAATGGGAACTCCTCAAGCTTAGAAGTTTCTGCACCTCAAAGGAATTTCTCAAAAAGGTAAAGAGGCAGCCAACTCAATGGGAAAAAATTTTTGGAAACCATGTATCTGACAAAAGACTGATATCTTGCATATACAAAGAAATCCTACAACTCAATGACAATAGTACAGACAGCCCAATTATAAAATGGGCAAAAGATATGAAAAGACAGTTCTCTGAAGAGGAAATACAAATGACCAAGAAACACATGAAAAAATGTTCAGCTTCACTAGCTATTAGAGAGATGCAAATTAAGACCACAATGAGATACCATCTAACACCGGTTAGAATGGCTGCCATTAAACAAACAGGAAACTACAAATGCTGGAGGGGATGTGGAGAAATTGGAACTCTTATTCATTGTTGGTGGGACTGTATAATGGTTCAGCCACTCTGGAAGTTAGTCTGGCAGTTCCTTAGAAAACTAGATATAGAGCTACCATTCGATCCAGCGATTGCACTCCTCGGTATATACCCGGAAGATCGGAAAGCAGTGACACGAACAGATATCTGCACGCCAATGTTCATAGCAGCATTATTCACAATTGCCAAGAGATGGAAACAACCCAAATGTCCTTCAACAGATGAGTGGATAAATAAAATGTGGTATATACACACGATGGAATACTACGCGGCAGTAAGAAGGAACGATCTGGTGAAACATATGACAACATGGATGAACCTTGAAGACATAATGCTGAGCGAAATAAGCCAGGCACAAAAAGAGAAATATTATATGCTACCACTAATGTGAACTTTGAAAAATGTAAAACAAATGGTTTATAATGTAGAATGTAGGGGAACTAGCAGTAGAGAGCAATTAAGGAAGGGGGAACAATAATCCAGGAAGAACAGATAAGCTATTTAACGTTCTGGGGATGCCCAGAAATGACTATGGTCTTTTAATTTCTGATCGTTGTAGTAGGAGCAAGTTCACTGAAATGTTGCTATATTATGTAACTTTCTTGGGGTAGAGTGGGAACATGTTGGAAGTTAAGCAGTTATCTTAGGTTAGTTGTCTTTTTCTTACTCCCTTGCTATGGTCTCTTTGAAATGCTCTTTTATTGTATGTTTGTTTTCTTTTTAACTTTTTTTTTTCATACAGGTGATTTGAAAAAAGAAGGGAAAGTTAAAAAAAAAAAAAAAAAAAAAAAAAGAAAAAAGACAAAAAAGGGGAAAAAAAAAAAAAAAAAAAGGTTTTAGTGCCCCCTTGAGGAGCCTGTGGAGAATGCAGGGGTGTTCGCCTACCCCACCTCCATGGTTGCTAACATGACCACAGACGTAGGGGACTGGTGGTTTGATGGGTTGAGCCCTCTGCCATAGGTTTTGCCCTTGGGGAGGCGGTTGCTGCGGGGGAGAGGCTAGGCCTCCCTGTGTTTGTGCCTGGGAGTCTCCTCCTGGGTGCCTCTTTGTTGCTCGGGTGTGGCCCTCTCTCTCTGGCTGAGCCAACTTGAAGGGTGGGGTCGCTGCCCTCCCCCCTGCGTGGGATCGGACGCCCGGGGAAGTGGATCTCCCTGGCGGCGTGGAGTATGACTCCCGGGGAGGAGTGTGGGCCTGGCACCGTGGGACGGAGAGCATCTTCTTGGCCGGAGGGGGGATGTGGGGGGAGGTGGGGTGGGCTTCGGTGGCGGAGAGATTCCGGGGGGGGCCGAGGGGTCACTCTGGTGGGCACTCTTGTGCACACTTTAGACGGCCCTTTTTGGGTTCTAGAGAGTTGGGGTAGCTGGTGGTGGATGCCTGGAACTATCGGGCTACAGCCCAGGACCCATGAATCTCGAAGACAGTTGTATAAGGGTGTGGCTTATGAGGGTTGACGGTGGGATTGGGAAAGCCATGGGGACCAAACACCACTTTGTCTAGTTTGTGGATGGATGTGTAGAAAGGTAGGGGAAGGAAACAAACAGACAAAGGTACCCAGTGTTCTTTTTTGCTTCGATTGCTCTTTTTCACTCTAATTATTATTCTTGTTATTTTTGTGTGTGTGCTAATGGAGGTGTCGGGGATTGATTTGGGTGGTGAATGTACGGCTGTGTGGTGGTACTGTAAACAATCGAAAGTAAAAAAAAAAAAAAAAAAAAAAAGAAAGTCAATGTATGTATTTATTATATGGAAAAGTCACAGAAATATATAGAATATTGATTTAACCATAAACTGTGATACAATTATGAGGATCCAGGAAAGGGGTATAAGAAAACTAAAAATCAAGAAATTATGGCATAAGCATATTTAAAATTAAAGACATATTACATGCTATAACAGCTAAGTGCTAAAAGTGGCTGCCCCTAGATTTCAGGAAGTTGGGGCCATTGAGGGTACTTTTAATTACAAATCTTGTAAAATAATTCTTAGAGATGAATTTGTGTGAATGTGTCATTTTGAATAAAAAATAAATGCATACCTATCAATTGGAAAAGATGATTTTTCAATAGAGAATAGTCACTGAAGAGTAACTTCAAATTCTAGGTGCTTACATATAGGTAGATTTGAAAAAAAAAAAAAAAAAGAAAGAAAAGGAGGGAACACTACCTAACTCATTCTTTGAAGTCAACATCACCCTAATACCAAAACCAGATAAAGACTCCACAAGACCAATTTCTCCTATCAATATAGATGCAAAAATCCTCAAAAAATACTTGCAAATCTAATTGAACAACATGGTAAAACAATTTTACACCAAGATCAAGTGGGTTTATCCCAGGTATACAAGGGTGATTCAAATAAAGAGACTGCATTTGACAAAACTCAGCATCCTTTCTTGATAAAAACACTTAGAAAAACAGGAATAGAAAGAAATTTCCTCAACATGATAAAGGGCATAAATCTAAAACCCACAGCTAACATCATACTAAATGGGAAAGACTGAAAGCTTTCCCTCTGAGATCTGGAACAAGACAAGGATGCCTGCTGTTACCACTGTTATTCAACATTACACTGGAAGCTCTACTCAGAGCAGTTAAGTCACAAAAAAGAAATACAGGGCATTCAAATTGGAAACAAAAAAGTAAAACCTTCACTCTTTGCAGATGACATGATCCAATAAGGAAGTCCAAAAAACTCTACATCAAAGCTACTAGAGGTAATAAACAAATACAGCAAAGTGGTAGTGTACAAGATCAACATGCAAAAACCAGTAGTGTTTCTATAAACTAGTAAAGAGCAATCTTAGGAGGAAATCAAGAGAAAAATTCCATCTACAATAGCAACTAAAAGAATCAAGTATCTCCCAAAGTAATTTGTGCAGAGAATAAAAATATATTTTCCCCTGAGAGACGAGGGGAAAATGCAGAAATATTAACCCTTCCCACCTGAGGAATTAATGATATTCTCACAAGCACTAAGTACCAATTCAGAAGTCCGAGCCCTCAATCTTGGGGCTTGCCCTTATGAAACTTGTTACTGCAAAGGAGAGGCTAAGCCTCTTTATAATTGTGCCTAACAGTCACCCCCAGAGAACCTCTTTTGTTGCTCAGATGTGGCCTCTCTCTCTCTAAGCCCACTCAGCAGGTAAATTCAATGCCCTCCCCACTACAGGAGACATAACTCCCAGTGGTGTAAAACTCCCTGGCAATGTGGGATATGACTCCAGGGATGAGCCTGGACCCAGCATTGAGAAAGGCTTCTTGACCAAAAGGGGGAAGAGAAATGAAACAAAATAAAGTTTCAGTTGCTGAGAGATTTCAAATAGAGTTGAGAGGTCATTCTTGAGGTTATTCTTATGCATTATATAGATATTCCTTTTTAGCTTTTAGTGAATTGCAATAGTCGGGACATACCTGAAACCACTGAATTGCAACCCAGTAGCCTTGACTCTTGAAGACAACTGTATAACTCTGTAGCTTACACAGTGGGACTGTGTGATTGTGAAAACCTTGTGGCTCACACTCCCTTTATCCAGTGTATGGACAGATGAATAGAAAAATGGGGAAAAAGTTAAATGAATAATAGGGAGGTATGGGGGGATGGGATGTTTTGTGTGTTCTTTTTTACTTGTATTTTTATTCTTAGTTTTATTTTTGGGGGAGTAATAAAAATGTTCAAAAATTGTGGTGAATGCATAACTATATGATGGTACTGTGAACAACTGATTGTACACTGTGGATGATTGTAGGGTGTAGGGTACATGAATATATCTCAATAAAACTGAATTTTAAAAAATGGATCACTAACTGCAACAAACTCTTGGAGATAGATACATATATATATACAACTAAAAATAAAAACGACTAAAAAAATCAAGTATCTAGGAATAAATATAACCAAAGACATATAAAGGACTTGTACACAGAAAACTACAAAACACTGCTAAAAGAAATCAAAGAACCTAAACAAATGGAAGGACAATCCATGTTCGTGGATTGAAAGACTAAATATCATTAAGACGTCAATTCTACCCAAAATGATCTACAGATTCAATTCAATCCCACTCTACTCTGCAGAAATGGAAAAGCCAATTATCAAACTTATTTGAAGGGGTTAGAGATTCCGAAGAGCCAAAAATTTCTTGAAAAAAGGAAGAGCAAAATTGGAAGACTAACACTTCCTGTCTTTAAAGCATATTATAAAGCTATAGTGCTCAAAACACCAAAATACCAGCACAAGGATAGATATATTGAAATGGAATAGAATTCACAGAGTTCAGAAATAGATCCTCACATCTATGGCCAAGTGATTTTGACCAGGCTTCCAAATCCACTCAACTGGGAAAGAATAATCTCTTCAACAAATGGTGCTGGGAGAATGGGATATCCATATGCAAAAGAATGAAAGAGGATCCCTATTTCACAACATATACAAAAATTAACTCAAAATGAATCAAAGACCTAAATACAAGAACCACAACTATAAAACTCCAAGATGAAAATGTAGGAAGGCATCTTCAGGATCCTGAGTTAGGCAGTGGACTTTACACCCAAAGCACAAGCAATGAAAAAAAAAAAAGGTAAATGGGACCTCCTCAAAATGAAAACTTGTATGCATCAAAAGACTTTGTCTCAAAAGTGAAGACAATCTACACAATGGGAAAAAATATTTGGAAACTACATATTCAATAAGGGTTTAAGATCCAAAATATATAAAGAAATCCTACAACTCAAGAATAAAAAAATCAGGCAACCCAATTTAAAAATGGCCAAAAGAATTGAATAGACATTTCTCCAATGGACATACAAATGGCTAAAAAGAACATGGAAAGATGTTCAACATCACTAGCTACTCAGGAAATACAAATCAAAACCACAATGAGATATCATTTCATACCCACTAGAATGGCTACTGTTTAAAAAAACAAACAAACAAACAAACAGAAAATTACAAGTGTTGGAGAGGATGTGGAGAAACAGGAAAACTCATTCATTGCTGGAGGGAATGTAAAATGGTGCAGCCACTGTGGAAGACAATTTGGCAGCTCCTCAGGAAGCTAAGTAAAGAATTACCATATGACCTGGCAATCCTGCTTCTAGGTATATACCCAGAAGAACTGAAAGCAGGGACTTGAACAGATATTTGCACACTGATGTTCATAGCAGCATTACTCAATTGTCAAAAGATGGAAACAACCCAGGTGTCCATCAACAGATGAATGGACAAACAAAATGTGGTATATACATACAATGGAATATTATTCAGCCATAAAAAGGAATGAAGTCCTGATGCACATGACAACCTGGATGAACCTTGAAGACATCAGACTGAGTGAAATAAGTCAGACACAAAAGGACAAATATTGTATCATCACCCTGATTTGAACTAATAATAATAAGCAAACTCATAGAGTAGAATCTAGAATATAGGTTATTAGGCGATAAATTGGGGATAGAGAATGGGGAGCTAATGCTTAATTCATACAGAATTTCTATTTAGATTGATCATAAAGGTTTGGTAACGGATGGTGGTGATGGTAGCCCATTATTGTGAGTGTAACTAACAGCAGAATTATGCACGTGAATGTAGTTTATAGCAGAAGTTTTGGGTCATGTATGTTACTAGAATGAAAGTTAGAAGACAAAACATGGGACTGTACAACACAGTAAACCTCGTTGTGGATGACATACTGGGGTTAACAATACAAGCATAATAATGTTCTTTCATGAATTATAACAAATGTACTACACTGATATAAGGTTTTAATAACAGGATGGTACACTGGAAAAAAATATACCTAATGTGAACTATGGACTATAGTTAATAGTACTATTTTAATATTCTTTCATCAGTTGTAACAAATGTTCCACACCAAGTGTTGGGTATGGGGTGGTGTAGGGAAATTCTGTATTTTATGTGTGATTGTTCTGTAAACCCACAAGTTCTTTAAGAAAAAAAAATTTTTTTTAAACTGATACACTGTTTAGTAGGAAGAACATGGACTTCTTTGCGTCAAGAGAAACATTCTCCTAATCCTTTTCAGGCTACAACTTAAAGTCGAACTCCTTTTCACTAGCAGGGAGAAAAGATCATTGATTGTTCCACCACTTACTCTCCTGTGATCATCACACTTCATTCCTCATGTATAGGAATAAAATTGAATTCACAAGGCTGTCATGAGAATTAAATGAGATAACAGCAGATGGCACTCAGTAAGTATTCAACAAATATTTCCATCTCCAGACCATTTTTCTTTACTCAAAGACTTCCTTTTTATCCCTCTTTCCATTCCTATGATTATTCTTTCAAAGATCCTTAGCAATGTTTTCCCAACAACTTTGTTACTACACCAGTCCAAACTATCACCACTAAAGACATAGATTATAGCAATCAATCCTTGCCACATGAAAGAAGACAGTCACAAAAGGCCACATATTGTATGAATCCATTTATATGAAATGGCCAGAATAAGCAAATCCAGAGACAGAAGGTAGATTAGTGATTGCCAAGGGCTGGGGGCAGGGGGGAATGGAGAGTGACTACTCGTGGGTAAGGGAAACTTTGGGGGATGATGAAAATATTCTAAAACTGAATGTGTTGATAGTTGTGCAACTTTGTGAATATACTAAAAATCAAAGAATTATACACTTTAAGGATAAAGTTTACAGTATGTGAATTATATCTCAATTAAGCTGTTATAAAATAAAAACAGGACCAAGACTAGTACTGCATAAATTCAACTTTGTCACTCTTTTGCTTAATGATCTATACAAGCTACTGTCCATAAATTCATTTCCAAATCATTATGCCCCATTTTAAATCCTTTTGAAATAAGTCATGATATAAACAAATAAAATAAATTGCCATATCAGAGCTCTGAATAGGAATATCTGAATTCCAGTAGGCAAGTCTGCTCATTGAACCCTACCCCAAATATTATGAAGCTCCCTCCTGACTTGCCAAACAGCAATCCTTCATTAATTAAATGTTCACTGGACATTATTAAATACTATGCACTAGGTTATGACTTGGGGAAAGAGTAATCAAAAAAGATAGTTTCTGACATCATGGAGCTTTCAATTTAGCTTAAATATCCAACACCAACTAAGTCTTCTTCCCTTCCATCGATCATAACCTATTTATGCTTTTCAAAGGATCTGATGAAGTTCAGCTCCTTCATAAACCACTCTCTAACTGCTATAGCCATTATTAATCTTACCATACAATTAAATACTAATATATCACCCTTAATTATTTCATGTACCTCAGGCTCATCTCTGGAACTAAACTATAAGCCTCAAGTATAATATCATGCCTGTTCTAGTTTACTAATGCTGTCAGAATGCAAAACACCAGAAATGGATTGGCTTTTATAAATGGGGTTTATTTGGTTACACAGTTACAGTCTTAAGGCCATAAAGTATCCAAAGTAATGCATTAACAATTGGGTACCTTCACTGGAGGATGGCCAATAGCGTCAGGAAAACAACTGTTAGCTGGGAAGGCACATGGCTGGCGTCTGCTCCAGAGTTCTGGTTTCAAAATGGCTTTCTCCCAGGACATTCCTCTCTAGGCTTCAGTTTCTCTCCAAAATGTCACCCTCAGCTGCTCTTGGGGCGTTTGTCCTCTCTTAGCTTCTCTGGAGCAAAAGTCGGCTTTCAAAGGCCGTCTCCAAAATGTCTCGGTAAACTGAAGCTCCTCTCTCAGTTTCAGTGCGTTCTTCAAAGTGTCCCTATTGGCTGTTGCAGCTTGCTCCTTCTGTCTGATAATTTAATTCAGACCCACCCTGAATGGGCGGGCCAACACCTCCATGGAAATTATCCAGTCAGAGTCATCACCCACAGTTGGGTGGGGCACATCTCCATGGAAACACTCAAAGAATTAAATTCTAATTAACACTGATAGGTCTGCCCACACAAGATTACATCAAAGATAATGGCGTTTTGGAGGACAAAATACATTCAGTCTGGCACAATGCCTTAGCTTTCTGTATATACCATAGTGTTCAGCATAGAACTCAGTACACTGTAAGAGTGAAATAAATATTTGATTGTTTTCAATACCTTTATACAATAATTATAACTGTAGCTACCATTAATTGTCTATTATGTATCAACTATTTTGCTTTGAGCTTTGCATTCTCTTATTTTCATCGTAACACTGCAAAATGGATACTTCGTTTATATACTGGGAAACTGGCTCAGAGGAGTAACATCTTCAAATAGTGAAGCTAGATTTGAACTCAGGTTTCTAACAGCCTCTAAAGTCAATGCTCTTTTTACTGTACTATACTGCCTTCCTTAAGTATGAATGGTTGCATCCAAAACAAAACCAAAGAATTAACAGCACAGTTTATAATTCTAGCTGCGATCTTTACCAAGTAACATATTCTCTGTGCCACAATGTTCTCATCTATAAAATGGGGATAACAGTACCGACTTCATGGAGTTAAGATATTAAATGAGTTAATATATGTAAAACTTTTAAAATAGTGCCTGGCACATAGCATGTGCTACGTAACTATCGGCTATTATCAACATATATCACCACCATCAATTCATCAAATATGCATCCTATTCCAAGCCTGGTTTGGCTTCATAGTGCCTACAACATAAAAACCAAAATTAGTACGGAATTCAAGGACCTCTGTACCTCCATAATCTAGCTCCAACATTTTTTAATTTAATTCAACTTAAGAAGCCCTTACTGAGTGCCTACCATACCAAATCAGGCCCTTGCACTACTTTCCTGTACTATATCCAACATTCTAGCCATGGAACCACCTAATATCCCCCAAATTCAACCTTTACTTTTCCCACCTTTTTTTCTTCCTACTGTCCTCTCACCTGGTATACTTGTCTTATTTCTATCAATACTTTGTTCATCCTTACAGGCCCACTTCATTTAGTATTTCTACCATAAAGCCTTTTTTCATCTTCCTAGGAAAATGTAAATTTTCCTACATCTATGATTCCAAAAAGTTTCATTTATACCTGTCACAGCATTTACCATATTGTCTCATAATTATTTGTGTAAAAGCAGGCACCATTTCCTATTCATCATTATATTACCCACAGCAACCAGCAGTACCCATTTGCACAGATGAGGCTCACTAGATATTTACTGACCACCACTTTCTCCAATTATAAACAAACAATGCATAAGCTATTTACGTCCTTCCTAGTTTTTAACTTATATATATAGTAGCCCATAATCTTCTGGGGGAAAAATGCAGTTCAAATTCTTTAAAACACTGGCTTACTATTAAAAACAAAACAACCAACAAAAAAACTTAAACAGCCTGTCATTTCACTGCATTATCAAGTGGGTCCTACTTTCCAAAATAGGTCACAACCCCAAAATAATGTTTTGCTTCTATCCTAATGAAAAATCCTTTATTATTACTATTAAGAAAAACCAATCTTTCAGGTGTTTGGTTTGAATGCTGTATGAAACATGGAGGACTTACACTTTGGGGAAAGAAAGCATTAATTCAACTACCAGTTAGTAATGGGCCAAGCAATTTTCAAGTTGAAATAAGGAATTTTAGGCTACATGAAGAAAAATGGACAACATACTTCTTCAACTCCATCTTTTCCCCCGGAGCAGACAATGCCATTTTTTTTTTTCCTGCCAGAATCTAATCCCCATGTCTATTCTTAATCTAACCCACCATTAAGTTTTGTAGGAGACAAAACCCCATTATAAAAGGAGGGAACTGATACTTACCCATTCACTTCTGTCAGCTAGTATACAACACATGATCTGCAACTCATCAACCTGAGATTAGGTCAGAAATTTGAATCTTGGCTGACTCAAGATGAAGAGGCAGTTTAGAATCCATATTGCTTGTGTCTAGTTGCAGCATCCTGGCCAGACTTCCTGCAGTGTGGTAGACTTCTGCTGCCTGGCCTCCCTTATCCTCTGCTGCTTTAATGAGCCTGGTTCTCCAGCTTTCCTGTCAATTTTGTGATCTACAACATATCCTTTCAACAATTCCTTTTTTGCCAGAGTGATTTTGTTGTTGTTTGCACTGAAGATTTGTTACTGAAATAGCCAAAATTACAGCTCTCATTTCTTATCAAACAATGTTACTGGTTTTATATAATATTAATATATAAAATTCAACAATTTTATTTTTATTTTTATCAAACCATTTTAATCCTGTTTCACTTTTTTAAAAAATCAAAGGCTTGTTTTGTTTTTAAATAACTTTCCTGGCAGCAAGGCAACTTGAAACAAGCAAGGAAGGCCATTTACGCATACAGAACATGGCAATCAAGGAAAATGCCTTTACTCCATACTACCACACACAGTAAAAGCTAGGAAAATAATTCATTTTTATAAAGACTAATTTCCAAAATCAGTAAACCAGCCTATACCCCCTTTGAAAGGAATTTTGGAAAACAGTAAAATTCTCAATTAATATTTTATATGAATAACAAACAAAGGCAGGAAAAAAAACTAAAATAGTCCCTTTCCTTTGCTCTGTTATCTCTACTTTTTTTATTATGAAGCAAAATCGTAAAATAGAGACTTTCAAACAGGAAACGTATAAGCTTTTACTACTAAAACTTTGTGGGCTTTTTAAATAAAATACATCAAAAGAGATCATACACTCCAAACACAGCAATCTCTTTAATTCTGTTTTTAAACGTCTACCTGTTTCCTTTAAATTATATATTTATTATTTTTCAGAAGCAAATACCAAACAGCAAGTCCTCTAATTCTAAAAATTCATTTTTTCAAAGGAACCTATCTTTATAGTCCTATATTCTGTTTTTCCATTTTTTGACTAATGATTTCTGTGTTTGTATGGGCATTAGTGAGAGAAGAATGACTTTTTTAATGCATCAGTAGAGATAGTACACCACGATTCATCTTCAAATTACTGCTTCAGAAATGTGTATGCCTTCATTTTGAAGTTGTATGTCACTAAACATCATTTCCTTAATTGTGCTGCCTGAATTAACTAGCAATTTTCAATTGTCCTCGCAATATTCAAATAGCCAACAAATAATTCTGTATCATTTAAAGTGCATGGATTCCATGTTAATCACATCAATACCATGTTCAATAAAACCTCCCCATACATTTCCTATTTATACAAAAAGAATTAACAGTTCTAAAGATACATTTTTAAAAATATATACGTTTATAAACTAGGTTAACAATATAACCACCTTTGTTGAATAATATCCCAAGTAGGAGACATTATAAAAGTAGGCTCTGGCATTACGGGGTATGTCATTGGAAGATCTGAGAGCAGAGACATGAACGGACATTTGCACACTGGTGTTCATGGGGGCAGTACTCATGATTTCCAATGGGTGGAGGTGGCCTAAGGGTACATAGACTGAGGAACAGAATGGTGAACTGTGGTGTACACATACAATGGAATACTGAGCAACTACGAGAAGGAGTGAAGCTGTGACACACGCAACAAGGTGAATGGATCCTGTGCACAGCATTTCAGTGAAGTATGCCAGAAATAAAGGCAAACGCTATAATGCCTCACCAATATGGACTAACTACAATGTGTAAACTCAGAATTGAATCTTACAACAGAGTCTAAGAGGGAATCGATTATTGTAATGGTCCCTAGATTGTAAGCTCTTACAGCATCAAATCTATTCCTGAATTGTAATGGCCATCTCCAAACTCTGAGATACTCATCCCTTAGTGTATAACCTGATTGGTCTCTGGAACAATGGGTATCTCTGTGACACCTGAAACTCAGAGCCAGAGCTCGGCAGATATGAATGTCAGTATTAGCGCATACAGCAACTGTAAAAAAAAAAAAAAAAAAAAATGTAGGCTCTGGAATCAGAGTTCAAATTCTAGATTCTCTACTTAAATATTTCCACAATTTACTTAGGGATGTTATATAAACTCTATATCTCAGTTTCCTCATCTTTAAAGTGGGGATTACATAATAGTATCTACTTCATAGTTTATGAAAAGGATATAAATAATTATCTCGAAAACAAACTTGGTTTAAAATGTTATGTTGGGGGAACATAAAATTTGTTTTTCATTTCTACCATAAGTATGCCTCTGTACAACAGCAACACTAAAGAATTCTGATGCATGTGTTGCACAAGGCCTGAAGCAAGATTTAAACTGTAACATTACTTAAGAAGAAATTTCAACTCCTATAACTGATAAACATAAACTCATAAGAAAATTTATGAAAATTCAACAATGCTGTCATTTAATAACTAGGAACACTTCTGAAAGACATTTCTCAACTCTGGACCTTGGTTTCATCTGTAAATCAAGAGTGATTAAATAATTTCCCAAGTCTTTTTCAGCTTTACAATTCTGAGTCATTAGACATTTCCCGTAATTCACTAAAACAAGTTTCGTGAATATACATTAAACGTAGTTTTTGTAACCTCAAATAACTGAACTTTAAAATGCATATAGCAGAAGAAAAGCACACTATAAAAAGTTAATTATAATAAGCTCTAAAGCTTTAAGTAAGCAAACACTTGCGGTCTAGCATGGATCAATACTAAAAACATAGTTTTTATATTTACATAGTTTCAAAAGAATCCTGAACTGCAAAGTCTTTGACAGGCTAATTCCCCTTTAGGGATCTTTATCTTCCTCTTAGCAACTGAAAAAGGTTTAAAGACATCTTTCTCAAGAGTATTGCATTTTTAGAAAGGGCAAGTAAACCAAGAAGAAGATGTTTAAAGATGGAATGTTTAGCATCAAAACAGATGAAAAAAATTATTATTTTGAGATCTGTGTTGGAGGTAGGGAGGAGAGGAGGGGTAAAGGATAAAAGATACTTCTAAATCTACACAAATTTGAAGCAATCCCTTTCCTGATTGCAATGAGTGTGAAAGAATGACTTGAGTTTAAATCAACAGTTTGGAAAGACTGTGAAAAAGATTTTGAAAGGAAATTTTTAAAATCCCACAAAACGGGCCCTCGGAAAAAACAGGATATTATTTGTCTATTTGCTTTAGTATTAGTCAATTATGTAGGTGTCTTTTATATGTTTTATGATATAAAGGTCTACATAAAGTTACAAAACAACCAGCACAAAGAAATATTAACCATGAATTCAAAGAACCAAATTTAAAACATTAACATCACCTTACTTCACATTATCATTTAATAATTCATGAAAGCTGTAAGTGCTTGGTAAACTATAAAGCACATTAATGTAGTATTATTATTACTTAACTGCTTTGCTCCAGCCTCTTTATACCAGTAACTATTAGGGATGGGTGGTGTCATAAAAGAGGCTACAAGTTCCAATAGAATTACAGGGGAGCATTCAAAAGCTTTTATTACAATGGAATTTTGTTACAGGACATATACTGCTTGAAGCTAAATTTTAACCATTCCACACTCCTGTGCCTAGTCCAAGCATTTAACTGTTTCCACTTCTTGAGGGAGGAAAAGCCTGCTTGACAAGGAAGAGCACTGTGGAGGGAAATTTAGCCCTGTCTTGAGCTAAACTCTCTTTCTAAGAATTTTGCCTCTTGCAAAGTGGGATGAAATAGATGGGTTGTCAGAATTGCTGATCATTCACCATTCTGACACTTATAAATGTCCATGTGTGCACACATTCTTCTCATTGTAATGCTCAAAAAGCTGGGTAACACATCCACAATTTTTTTTTTTCCCCAGTGTGGGAAGGGTGATCTTGAACCTGCAGGGAGCAAGCTGGCACCACACTTCAAGTCCACACACATCTCTCTGCCTCCAAGTCTTGTGCGTCCAAGGACAGGGAACCACAGACACATCTTTGTAGGAGGGTATATATCTACAATTTTAAAAAAGAGGAATTCTGATATGCAATCTGTCTGTTCTCTTCTCTTTGAATTCTCTCATTTTATTAGCTTTAATTCATAAATTATAATGATTCCCAATTCTCCACTTTCATTCCTGAAGTTCCTGTATTTTTAACCTCCTCCAGGACATTTCAAATTACAGATCATTTTAAATTCAACAACAAATTCCAATTTTACTCAGTTTCTCAAAACCAACTCACAATCTTGAAATCCTCATTGATTCCTACATAAAATCCATTAGAATCCACTGCCAAGTCCTAGCTGTACCTCCTTCACAATCTCCCAAATCAGCAAAAGAAAAATTTGATTGCACAAATTACTATGTTAGGCCAGGCACCGCAGGAGACAGGAAAATAAGCACCGGACACTATGTCCAATAAAAAGGGTGCTAACTGATCATTCTAATAAGTACAATGTATTGAGCTTACAGTATGTGCCAGGCTCTATGAAGAACATTTTTGACCCATTATCTCAAAAGAAACCCACAAGGCAGATACTTTTATCACGAAATTACAGATGGGAAAAATAAGACCTGCAGAATTTGAACTTTCATACAGCTATTAAGAGGTGGAGCTTAAACTTAAAAATAGATCTGATTACAAAGCCCTTGCTAGCCATAAATAAACAGTACACAATATAACTGCCTGAAGAAAAGTACCATCAAACAAAAGAAGCAATATTTCCCAAAGGTATCTCTTCTACTCCATTCCCATGGCCAATACCCTACTTCAGCATTTCTGCAAAGCTGATGTTGAGTGGGTCACTTAAGTATCATCTAGAAAGCCTATTTAAATGAATATTCTTAGATCCGACCCTAGAGATTCTGAGCCACTGGGTATGGGGTGTTTCTGATGCATTTTTTTAAACTATAACCCTAATCCCTGTTCGTTCGTTCATTCATTCATTCATTTATTCAACAAAAGATTTAATGAGTTCCTACTGTGCGCCAAGCCTCGTGGCCTCATCACAAATACCTCTTCTACATCTGATCCTGCTACAATCCACTTTGCAAATATTCTAAAAGCCCTATTTTCAACATTTCATGCCTTTTTACTCAAGGATATTTACTCTCTATTGCATAAAATTTCTTTGCAAAGCTTTGCTGGCATATAATGCACACCTGGTACAGAGTAGGTGCTCAATAAATGTTAATTCCCTTTCACCCTTAATCTATAGCCACATTGTATTACATAATCCTCAATTCAAAAGGGGAGCGGTGCAATGTATCATGCGAGGAGGGCTAAACACAAGAAATGCCTACTCTTCCCTTTCTTCCACAAATGTTTTTCCTTCCCCTGCCTAAAATGCTCTCCTGTGCATCTATCCAAATCCTCAAAAGGACAGACCAGATCTTGTCTTCATTAAAACTTGCCTGACTCTTCTAACCATAATACTCTTTCCTTACAACCTACAGAACAACTATACTATGTCTGAAAAGTACATTCCCTAACATTTGATTAAATGCAGACTTCTGCAGTCCTCTAATTTTTAAATCATCTTAGCTCTTGTTTAAGATATTTGAGAGCAGACTGTATTGTACACTGTCATTATAATTACAAGAGTATCTGCCCTGCTAAGAATATAGTGAGCCTCGATTTGACAATACCACTTTTTCTGCTTTTGCGAGGCATCCTTAAGTTCTTAATACTGCTTTCTGCCTTTAAAACATTATGAATGAATTCTCTCCAAAACATCTAAATGACTCAAACTGGCACAGGATCCTTCTCTATATAAGAAGACTATTTAGTGTAGTGGCCCGCCACGTTTATTTACTGTGATACCCTGACCAAGTACCTTACCTAAAATAAGTCTAAATTTTCCCATCTATAAAATAAAGATACTTCTCAGATTAATGTGGAAAGTAAATGAGATAATGTAAAACATTTAGCACAAGCCTGCTAATAATCCTTGATAAACACCAGCTATTATTACTTCCTGATAAACAAAACTTGAGAGTAAATTTTTCTCTAGAGATTAATTTTAAGTCAAGTGACAATGAAATAGTCCACATATTCACATATCTAGAGGAAAAGAATTTAAGCCATGTCAAAAAGAGTTTCCATCAGTTTCCACTTGGGTTGATGGAAAAGTTTTGGGAATAGATGGTGGTGATGATAGTACAACATTGTGAATGGTATTAGCAGCACTGAATTATATATTTCAATGTGGTTAAAAGGGGAAATTTTAGGTTGTATATGCTTCTAGAATAAAAATTTTTTAAAAATAAACCATGGGACTATATAGCACAAACAGAGAACCCTAATATAAACCATGGACTACAGTTAATCGTATAATTGTAATAACACTCTTTCATCAGTTGTAACAAATGCACAAGACAAATGCAAGGTGTTAACAGAGGAATTTATGGAGACTGTATTATCTGCATGATTTTTCTGTAAACCTACAAATTCTTTAATAAAAAAAATGTGCACAGAAAGACTTCTCTAATGAATGAATCAAATTTATAAGGCTAGGATTCCAAAAAAAAGGATCATAAACAGAAATAAGTGGAGTAAACACTACTAATAGAAATAAAGTAACTGCATACTTCTGAAAAGGGGCTCAGGAGGTCCCATGTTGTATCAGAAAGAACACAGGGCTTAAATACAAAAAACAAGTAGAAATAGCAACTCGCAACACCTGCTAACTACAAGACCTTAAAAAAGTAATTTAATTTTTCTAATCCTGTCTTCTCACTTGTAAAATGCAGAAAAAAAACAGCTGCCACAAGATTTAGATAAAGTAAAAAGCCCAGCCAGCAGACCTTTCTCTTCTGTGTTTAAAACTAAAAAATCTGAGCTGTGTTTTACAATAATGCTGGAAAGTTCATTAGATATACTATATACACAATCCAAACTCAATATCCCAACACAAAACTGACAGGGAGAAAAGGAAGAGAAGAGAGATTTTAGGTAAATCTGAATAAGAATCTGACTTGGCAAAACATGTCTATTATACTTATTTCAAATGGAGTGCAAAACATGGCCCAATCAAGGGATAAGAATTTTAATGAATGCTTTTGTGTAACAAGATACTGTGAATGCTTTTGCCCTTTGAGATGGTTGGAGAAACAGCATTATTATTAAATACTATGTACAGAATACATGTAAGAAACATGAACTTCCCACTTACGCCTTTCCCCACTCACCCAGCTCTTTCCCACTGCTCTTAGACCAAGATCATCCTATCCCTACCAACTGCTGGAATGTGGCCACAAGATGAATAAATTAAGCTTCTCATTCATTAACTCCAACAAAACATTTATGCTTACATTTTAAGATTGCTAAGAAGTTTTATTTAGGAAAATTCCTTAATTCACTCTAAATCTGCATAAATCTAAAAGTCCTACTATATAGCTATATTAGCCTCTGATATCATAACCAATAGAAATAATTCACCAATGGGGGGGGGACATAAAAGGGAAAAGGGAATTTCACCATGCAAAATTCCATAACCAAGCTACAATATAAAAATACATAAGGAGTTCCCTTGAATGTCGGAGAACTTTAAGTAAAAACATGCAAAAATAATTTAGGACATTTTACCTTTACCAAGTGTTAACAATGTTTTTTAAAAATGCATACTTTCCTCACCACTTATAGCAGGTTTGAGTTCTGCAATTTAGTTTTTAAGCAACCAGCTCTATCAGTGAGGATCTCTGTGCCCCAATTATATTCTACAGTGCTTTTCCAATACAGAACAAAAGAAAATGTGTATCAATACGATGGGAGTATTTCTTTCTGAATACTTTTCAAAATGAGTATTTTCTTTTATGATCTGAGCTTAGCTGATTCTTTATCTTATGTTGATTTTGCTGGAGGATCACTAATTTTGAGTTTTGGTATTAAGCGCAGTTTCCTAAATCATACTGCTTTTCTTACCTAAGACTAACAAGTTTCACAGGTATTTTTCAGGCACCTTTTGCCTAACCTGTATAATGAAATGGAATGAGCAACCTGACTCAGGTTATAACTTCTCATTTACATTAAGTGAGTAATCATAATTAGTGACTCAAGAGGTGAATGCCTTCTCTAAAACACAAAGGAACACACATATTATTAGGTATGTAGTTTGTATTTGAGGGACCACAGTATTCTGGAACATAAAAATCCCTGATAAGGCCTTTCTTAGAGATTCTTATCTCAATCCAACTAGCTATCCTCAATATACTAATGAAGCTAAAGGTATAACTTTCAGGAACTGGATTTAACAGGCAACCAGAAAGACCAAAAAATGTGAACCAAAAGAAATAAATTTCCAAAGGTGGAATTTCAGATTGTGGCAGATAGTAAAAGATAATGAGGGGACAAGGGGACCCCTAATCGGTTCCATTCAAATCATGAGTGTCCAGTTAACAACCTCTCCTTGTCAGGTGACCAAGAGCAGTGACAAATGTATTATTATTGAAATAGTAAAACAGAAATAAACTAGGTATAGACTGAACCCCTCCCCCACTCCTGATCACTCAGCAAGTGTTTAAATCCAGGGTGGCCCTTTCAGGAATGAGGTCTCTTAAGGTCAGTTAACCTATTATACTAATTCAAAGATAACAAAAACTGTGCTTCAAAATAGGAAAACAGAGAAAGAAAAAGTAATATCCTACTTAAGATGTTGGCACACTGTTTAACAGGGAGACAACCATCTACATTATTTTTATTGATAACCTAGTTATTCCTAAAGCATGAAATATTTATTGTGAAGCAGTATTTTTCACTTTATCAAAACACACTTGTAAAGACACCTACTCTGTCAGGCCAAATCTAATATTAAAACTGACCCTAAGCATAGTACCTATTTACTACTTACCAATTAGGCTAAGAAGGGAGAAAAAAAAAATACTAGTTCAAGGCAATGAGTCTGCATTAAGAAGAAATTAACTTTAATGAATTGTCCATCAAAAAATACATATTAGTTCCATAGCTAAACTAGGTGGTGTTTCACAGGGAAAATAGTATAAGATGTCAGTTGTTCCCCTATGCTGGAAAACACCTGGGTTTTTGGAAACTGCCACAAAGCATAAAGATACAAGTGTGAAAATAAGAGAAACTTTACACAGAATAAAGAGTGGAGTGACACACCAATACTTTAAATAATAATAGTATGCTGAATAATAAAACGGGATGAAGGCTGGCAATCCTTCCTTCAATACCTCTGCTCCCAAAATAAACAGTAGCCTGTTTTCAGGAATAAAAAAATAGAATAATGTGGCATCACAGATCCCAAAAAAAGACATCAATATTTAACATAAAGCTGTCATTCTACATTAAAACATAGCCTATTCTCTACGTAAGTATACACTGTGCTATACAGAACTCTCTAAAATGTCTATAAACATAAAAGAACTACAAATGTATCATAATCAACTCCTTGCAAATTAAGCACAATGGTTTTGTGATCACCTCTATACTTTCCTTCTCGCTTCAAGCCACCTCCACAGAATGAAAGTATACAACTTAATAGTTTATTTTTCTGGGTGTCCCCCTTACCTCTTCCCCAGTGGAACATATATCCATTTTATTAAGTTCACATAAATTAATACCTAGCACCGGTAATTCAGTCTATCCAAAACCTGCTTAATTTTGAAAGATCTAATAAGATGTGCTCAGGTTGGAAACGATAAACTACCTTATAAGGGTATGAAAGACTGAAAGCAGGAAGAGGCTTTGACAAAACTAAGGAAGTTGCAGCGCGCTTGCTCACTGAGGGACTTTTTGAGGCAGAAGTAGTAACACATGACATCTTTCTCTCACAAATTAAAATGTGACTTGGTTCACCGGTAAAGAGCAGTGGGCGATGGAAAAGACCAGGAGTCGAAAAGAAAGGGGAGGTGGGTAGTCTAATGAAAGCTCCGACCTAGGTTCCCATTTTAGGAGTCCGAGCCTTCCCTATCCCCCACCCACACCCTGGGCAGTGTTGTCTCAGAGATCTTGCAAAACCTCCAAGGGGTGCTTCTCTTTTCTCCCTCCTCTGCCAAGCCGGTCCTGGTGCTTGGTCCCCTCGGTCCGCGAGCCCACAGGCAGGGCGGGGCGCGCAGGCAGAGGAACACCGGGTGGGCCGGGTTCGGCAACCACCTCCACCACCGCCCGCGGGCAGCCACAGGGAGGTGGGAGAAGGGCCAGGAGGGGGTCGCGCGGAGGGAGACGCCCCCGTCACGGTCCCAGAAGGATGAAGCGACCGGGCGAGGGAGGCCCCTGGCTCCGGGCCCCACCCCTCGCCACCCAGGGAGCCGAGACTGACACAGCCGGCAGCGGTACCTCCCCGCACCATTCATCTACCGGCCTCCGGCCTCCTCCCTCCCCCGCCATTTTTCTTTCCTCCGCCTCAGTTTCCCCAGCCCCGCTCGTCAAGCCCCTTCGTCGTACCCCCCACCCCCACCCTTTCTCAGCGCCCTTACCCGGTGCCACAGTCCACCACACAGGCCGGCAGCCGTCCCGCCATCTTCCTCCTCGCCTGCTGCTGCCACTGCCGGCGTCTGCTCCGTGCTGGTTAGGGCCGGGGATTGGCGGCGGGAGATGGGGGCTATCTGACCATCCACAACCGGGCCGCCCTCTCCGTCCGGGGGGGAACTGGGAAGTCGAAGCAGTAGCGAGAAGGCAGCAGGCTCGGTCAGCGGCTACCACTTCCGCAACCCAGGCAAGCAATCCCCGCCCTGGCCCGCCGCGGCCTCCTCCCCCTTTCTTTTCCCTCCCCCTCACTCCTGCCCCCACCCTACAACTTCTACCCCTCGCACCGCCTTTCCCTGGGAAGCCAAGATGGCCGCCGGTGCCGACGCCCCGGCCAGGCCAGGACCAGGCCGCAAGGGCTCCCCCTTCCTGCTCGGAGCGGGCGGGGCGACAGAGCATGCGCGGTAGCCCGCCGCCCACCGGCAGCTGCTCCAGTCCGAAAGTTAGCGGGCTCCACTTCGGGTTTTCCAGGAGGGTACAGGAAGTCCGCCTGAGCTTCCAGTTCTCCTTCTGAACCTGGAAGAAGCTTTTCGGATCCACCCTTCGATTTAGTTTCAGTTACTTCCATGCTAGTTGAAGGTGTGGAGTCGCATCCCGCAATCCCGAATATCTTCGCCAGTGCCCCGGAGAAAATTGCCTAATTGAAAACGTTGTCACTGGCATGCAGCCGTTCTTAAAACTTGAGTGGCTGCATTCCTGTGTGAAAAGAAGGGATGTTAGATAGAGGAAAAGCAGTCAGAAAAACTGAGCAACAAAGGCTTGCTTTGCCTTTGTTCAGAGCTTTTTTAAATTCAGTTACACGTGTACATTGTTACAGGACTTTAGATTGTAGGCCCCCCAGAGGGCAAAATGGCTTGTGCCTGCAAGGAAGGCAATTCTCCCGGGAATATATTCTATGTAATGTTGTCTACACAAATAGACCTTTATGAATGGACGATGAGAAAGAATCCCATATGGAGTAATAAGATTCTACTTGCAGGATAATAGTAGAGATTAAGGACCAAGAAATTTTAAAATAAAAGTGAAAAACTGGAACGCTTGGACCAGCAGTTCTCAAACTGTGTGCATCAGAATTGCCTGAAGAGCTCCTTAAAACACAGATTGCTGGGCTGCATTCCAAAGTTTTCTGATTAGTTGGTCTGGAGTGGGGCATGAGAATTTGCGTTTCTATCAAGTTTCCAGGTCTGGCATGCCACTTTAGGAACCTAGGAGGTTCATAATAACTTTCCTCTCCACCAAGTTTATCCTGATAAGCTATCCTGGATTTGTTTATATGAGGCTGAAATAAAAATTTTTTCCTAAGAAAGGGTGTCTTAGTCACTCCAGAAGATCACGTTGTCTGCTGTTAGGCAGGCCTAGGGATGGAATGTGGGCTTTTCATTCATTAATTTCAAGGATAATTATTCCTCACCTACTGTATGGTGGGATATTCAATGGGCAAAAAACAGATAGTCTCCGCTTTCACAGACTTTACAGTTGGTGGGGGGGGTGTGTTAAGAGCAAGAGAAAGAAGAAAGCAGGTGCCTATGAGAGATGGGGGAGAGGGGAAAAAGGGAAATCTCTGACAAAGTGTCATTTAAAAGCTAAGTAAGGATTGGACTGTGGGAAAATGGCAAAATCAGAAGCTTCAAGAATCAGTCCCTCCACCAGAACAGGCAGGAACTGTCTAAATCAACTATAGAACAGTGTATAGCAGCTAAGGAAGAGCAGGAGGAAGAAGCTTGTGAATTACAGTGCATAACAATAAATTGCCCTCTCCCACAGTGATTATTGGCACCCATCCCCTGCTCTTGAGGCAGGCAGGATGGGATCTGGCCCCTGGCATGGCTTGCTGGTATTAGAAAGAGACATAAAAATTCACTTCCCCAAGATCCAGGGTGGGTATGGGCCAATGGCTGATCGCTGCTGTTGATTAACAGCTTTGGATCCCTGAGGGCAGACATCATCCCAACCCACCCCAGGCAAAGACTGTGGGGGATGTTTAAAGGCAGGATGCTTCCTCAGAGATGCAGAGGACAGTTGAAGAGCTGCGTTTGCTGCGCAGCTCAAAAAGCCCACCTTTGGGTAGTCAGGTAAGAAGCTCCTGGTACAGTTCCTGGCCTCTCCTCATATCCCCTCCAGGGCAGTTTGAAGCCAGCTGGGGCTCCCTTTTTTGGGTCCCTGGACTTGTTCCAGCTGGGAAAGACAGCTCCTCTCCTGCATGTCTTCCCCTCCCAGAATTTGCCCTCCAGGCAAAAGCAGCTTGAAATACAATTGGAAAGCAAACGTAAGAAACAATTGAGGCAAACAACAAGGTCAAAAGCTTACCTGCTTTAAGTCCCGCAGTGGAACTCTGGGAGAGAAAATAGAGGGGGCATTCAAACTCCTGTAAACAGGGGAACCCCTAAGCCACTAGCAAGCACAAACCCAGGACAAGACATGGGCCTAGAAAACACAGGGAGGACGCTGCACTTTGCATTCACCTTGGGCAGACCTTCCTACTAGGAGGATCAAAAAGATCTCTGTCATGTCACAAGATGGTTTACAAACTCAGAGAAAACAGACACCTCAGGGACTAAAACCAAGAGTTAACATTTTAAAATATTAAAATGTACAGTGTGCATCAAAAGATTGCAAGACAAAGAAACAGGAAACAATGGCTATCCAAAGGAAGAGGATAAAAACCCAGAAAATACCAACAAAGAAGACCAGACTGTGGACATAACAGATAAAGACTTTAAAAAATGCTCTTCAACATGATCAAGGAGATGAAAAAATATACAGAAAAAGAACTAATGGACATCAGGAAAACAATGAATGAACAATATGATAATCTCAATGAAGAGACAGAAATTTTAAAAAGAAACCAAACAATTATTGGAATTGAAGAACACAGTAACTGAAATGAAAAATTCTCAGGAGAGTTTCAATAGCAGATTGGAGCTGGCAGAAGAAGGAATCAGTGAACTTGAAGCCGAGATGATTAAAATGAGTCAGGCTAGGGAGCAGAAAGAAAAAAGAATTATGAAAAGTGGAAATAGCCTAAGAGACTTTGGGATACCATCAAGCAAACCAACACACATATTATGGGAGTCCCTGGAGGAGAGGAAAAGAGAAAGGGGCAGAAGGAATAATCAAAGAAATAATGACAGAAAACTTCCTAAAGTTAGCAAAAGACATGAATATGCACATCCAAGAAGCCCAGAAGAACACCAAACAGGATAAACCTGAAGGAAAATTCACCCCATCACAAGGAGAGAATTCTGAAAGCTGCAAGAGAAAAGCAACATGTTATGTACAAGGGAGTCCCAATTAGACTGAGTGACTCTTTCTCAGTATTCATGGAAACATGAAGGCAGTGGGCTGAGATGCTTAAAGTACTGAAAGAAAACAACTGTCAACCAAGAATTTTATATCTGGCAAAACTTTCTTTCAAAAATGAGGGAGAGATTAAGACATTCCCAGATAAGCAAAAGCTGTGGGAGTTCATTACCAATAGACCTCCCTACAAGCAATGCTAAAGTGAAGGACACTAGACAGTGATTTGAAGCAGCATAAAGAAATAAAGGGCTCTTTGCTCCTTCCTGCTCAACAGACAGCCTCATCTTATCATGCGTCCCTTAGACATGATGGTGAAGGTCAGAATAAATGGATTTGGCCATATTGGGCATGTGGTCACTAGGGCTACTGTGAACTCTGGCACAGTGCAAGTTGTTGCCATCAATGACCCCTTCATTGACCACAGTATGTGGTCTACCTGTTCCAGTATGATTCCACCCATGGCAAGTCCAAAAGCACCATCAAGGCTAAGAAAAGGAAGCTTGTCATTAATGGGAATCCCATGACCACCTTACAGGAGTGAGATCCTGCCAGCATCAAATGGGATGATGCTGGTGCTGAATATGTTGTAGAGACCACTGGTGTCTTCGCAACCCTGGAGAAGGGTGGGGCTCACTTGAGGGATGGTGCCAAAAGAATCATCATCTCTGCCCTTTCAACAGATGCCCCCATGTTTGTGATGGGTGTGAACCATGAGAAGTATGACAATTCCTGCAAGATTGTCAGCGGTGTATTTCTGCACCAACTGCCTGGTCTCCTGGCCAAGGTCATCCATGACAATTTTGGCACCATGGAAGGACTCATGACCACCGTCCATCCCATCACTTCCCCCTAGAAGACTGGGGATGACCCCTCCAGGAAAATGTGGCCTGACAGCCATGGGACATCCCTGCATTTACCAGTGCTGCAAAGGCGGTGGACAACATCATCCCAGAGCTGAATGGGAAGCTCACTGGCATGGCCTTCCATGTCCGCATTCCCAATATGTCCATCGTGGATCTGACCTGCTGTGTGGAGAAAGCAGCCAAATACGATGACATCACAAGGTGGTGAAGCTGGTGTCAGAGAGTCCCTTAAAGAGCATACTGGATTACACTGAGGACTAGGTTGTCTCCTGTGATTTTAATAGTGACACCCACTCTTCCTCCCTTGATTCTGGGGCTGGCATTGCCCTCAGTGACCATTTCATCAAGCCTATTTCCTGGTATGACAACGAATTAGGCTACAGCAACAGAGTGGTGGACTTTATGGTCCACATGGCCTCTAAGGTATAAGAGCCCTCTAGACCACCAGCCACAGCATGAGAGGAAGAGATAGGCAGTCGGCTCCTGGGAAGTCCTAGCTCCAGCTCTATCCCCCAACACTGAGAATCACCCTTTCTCTACTGCTTCCATCCTAGACCCCCTGAAAAAGAGTAGAGGCTCGGATGGTACCTTGTCATGTGCCATCAATAAAGTACATTGTACCCAGAGAAAAGAGGGAAAGAAGGGAGAGAGAGGGGTGGGGGAGGAAGGAAGGGAGGAAGGAAGGAACTTCCAGTAAAGGCTATATGTTCACCATAGCTCTAGAGCATCTATGAGATTGCAATCTGAGCCAGAATGAACATGTGTAACCACCTCATCCTGCTGATGACATGAATACAGAGACACTTTGTGCCTTGTGAATAAATATATATCCCCAACCACTACATTCCTATACCCTTGGTTCCAAAGTCACTTAGACCTGACCATAAAAAATTAAAAAGTTACTGAAAAGTAAGTCTTATCTTACCTAAGAGAAGTGCCAATGGAAACAGAGCCAGATTCTGAAACACATTTTGTTAACATTTTGGATAAGTAAACATTTCTTACTGGTAGAATCTGTTAGATTCAATTTGGTATTTTACTTTGGGATTGAGATGATTTATTTTGTTTAATTTATTATTTGTATTATTTTTTGTGACAGGATTGTAACAGCTGACATTTATGACCAGACACTTGCTGAGCATTTTTCCCATATTAATTCATTTAAAATGAATTACAAAAATCCTATGAAGTAGGTACCATTATTGTCTCTTTTATTTACAGTTAAGGAAACTGAGGCTGAGAGATTAAACAAGACCACAAAAGTAGAAAGTGCCAGAGCTAAGCTCAAGCCCAGGTAGTCTGGACCAAAGTTGGGCCCTGTGCCAGTTTGGATATATTATGTCCCCCCAAAGCCATGTTTTAATCCAATCTTGAATATTTGGATTAGGTTGTTTCCATGGAGATGTGACTCACCAACTGTAGGTAAAACATTTTGATTAGCTATTTCCATGGAGGTGTGGACCCACCCATTCAGGGTGGGTCTTAATTAGATCACTGGAGTCCTTTAAGATATGCTTGGGCACCAATAGAGATGCTAGGAGCCTACTGAGATGCTTGCTGATGCTTAGAGATGGTTGGAGATGCAGATAGAAGGATGTTTGAAGATGCTAAGCTAAGAGATGAAGCCCAGAGTTTGCCCCAGAGAAGCTAAGAGAGACCCAGAGACATTTTGGAGAAAGTCATTTTGAAATGCAACCTGGGAGCAAAAGACCAGCAGACACCAGCCACATGCCTTTCCAGCTGACAGAGGTGTTCCGGACACCATCGGCCATTCTTCAGTAAAGGTATCCTCTTGTTTTTGCCTTTGTTTAGACACTTTTATGGCCTTAGAACACTAAATTTGTAACCAAATAAACCCCCTTTATAAAAGCCAATCCATTTCTGGTATTTTGCATAATGGCAGCTCTAGCAAACCAAAACAGGCCCTTATCCACTACTCAATACATATTCTAGTTTTGGGAGATCCAAACAACACATGAGAATTAGAAGAAAAGCATAAAACTACCCTATTAAGATTCTAATTGAGGCTGCAATGAATGTGTAGGATAATTTGAGAATAGTTGACATCTTTTAAGTATTTTATTTTAATGTTTCCTTTAGGAACAAATGTGTGCCTCCATTTATTTAGACCCCCCCACACACTTTTTTTAATCCATGAGTAAAGTTTCATGATTTCCTCCTTAAAGGTTTGCATATTTCCACTTAAGTATATTTCAATACATTTTTGTTGTTGCTATTGTTACTGTTGTCAGTGGTAGCATTTTTTTTTTTCATTTTGTAATTATAATAGTAATAGCTGGTTTATAAGAAAGCAATTGCTTTCTATATACTGCCCTTATATTCAACTAACTTGGTGAACTCATCACCAGTTTTTAATAGATTAGCTTGGATTTCCTTGATAGTTCATCAACTATCTTTAAATAATGGATAGTTCATTTTTTTTTTTAATATGGACTTTTCTGATTTCTTTGTCTTGTTTTATGGCACAGTTTAGGGTCTCTTGTGCAATATCATATTATAGCAGTGATAATTTGCCTCCAAATTTTATTTTTTACTTTAAAGAGAACTTTTCTAATAATTCCAGATTAAACAAGTCCTGATTTTAGCACAAAGCCTCATGTCTGTAAACAGATATATACTCATTGTTGTGTTGCTCAAATCCTCTGTATTTACTTTTCTTTTACAATTATACTTATGAATTTTACACTTTTTGTTTACAATTAGACCTATGAATTTATGAGAAAGGTGGACTAAAGACACTATATTGGATATTTGTCTATTTTTCTTTGTATTTTGATCTGTTTTTAACATATATATTTTGATGCTATTATGTTAAGTATCTTAAAGTTCATAACTTATTCTGTTGGTCAATTATACCTTTTAACTAAAGAAAAATCCATTTTGCCCCTTTTGTTGCTTTTTACCTTGAGAGTTATCTTATCTATCATTAATATTACAACACCATTCGAGTTTGGTGTATTTTGGTATATCTTCTTCTACCCATTTATTTTCAACTCTGGTTAATTTTCTTTCAGATGATTCCTTTTGCATGTTTTGTTTGTCTTGTTTATACCCTGAAAACTTTTGTTTTCTAGTAGAGTTTAATCCCTCCTACTTATTATGATTATTTATAGTTTGGACTTGTCCTATTCAAATTTTGAACATTTAATTTGGGTTTTCAGTTACCACATTAACTAGTTATATGCCTAATTTATATACTTACAGTGGATACCTATAAAGCTTTAATGCTCTTATTTAATGTTATCTCCTGTATTAATGTCTGCTTTTAATCAGTATCTGTAGCCTTCCCCATAACAAAACAAGCACCTAAGTAAACTTTTGCTTGCATCCTCCCTTCCTCAGTCACCTTTCCAGTTAGGCATATGCTACTAAACCAAAAAATAAATAGTAAATGGCATTATGCAATTAAAAGAAAAAAGCTAAGTAAGGCCTGAGGCTAGTAAAGGTCAGGGGAAAGAGGAGGAAGGAGAGCCTTCCAGGAGAAGAGAACGAGCAAATGTCAAGGACCTGAGGTGAGAAGAGATTGATTGTTCCCACAGATTTTGAGACGAACAACAACGTGAAATGATCCAAGGGAAAGTACAATGGGAAGTGAATCAGAGATAAGGAAGAGGCAATAATGCAAGGCTAGAGACTGCTTCAAGCATTTTAAATGTTTATCCAAAAAAGCAAGTTGACGCTGTCAATAAGCAAGGACATGTTGTGGCTGCTTTGTAGAGAATGGACCCCTCAGGGTCAGGTTGAAGTGGATGATCTTGTGCATACTGGAGTTCAGGGATTGAGGCATGTGAGGGCTAGCATACAGGTGGGATCAGAGAGGAAACTCACTTAGAGGCATCACCATCTTCATCAACTCGTGATCAGCGTATCCACTGCAACTCACAACCAAATAAACAATGAATTAATCCAGATTGGGGAAAGAGAGACTTTTCTCAGAGATTGACTTCCAGAAGTCAAACAGAGTGGTCCTTCTTTTAAATGCATATTTTTTTGTTGTTTTGTTTTTTGTTTTTAATTTTCCTGCATTTTAGAAGAAGATTGCTGGGTGGGGATTCTTTGCCACCTCCCCTATCAAGTATTAAGGTTGCTTGGGGGAGTGCATGCCTGAAGATTGGCTTGTGACAGAAGAGAGGAATGAGTCTGGTAAGGGAGAATAAATGGTTGCTTCCAGCAGTTACAGTGATAAATCAGGAGTGAAGGGCATCGTACCAAAAGGGGGTCCCAAACCAAGGGAGGAGCTTGAGCAGGTCGCTCAGAGCAGCCCTTGCTGGTAGGCCATCAAGATAGCTGACCACCCTCTGGCCTTGGGCTGGTTATCCTGGAAGTGGTTACACCAAGGTTCAAAAATTCTAATGCTTCAGGGTCCAGGCAGGTGTTGGTAGAAGTGAGGGCGGCCAGAAGGAGGGTCAGGCAAAGTGGAAAGCCCACGCCCTGTCAGAAGGCAGTGGACAACTCTTGCTATGCAGGAATTCAGGTCTCTTGGTGCCAGAGCCTCCCTTTTTCTTCAAGAGAATTCTGAAATCTGTATTTATATCTGTTTGTAATTAATTTTCTGCAGGCCATATCTGACCTGTGGGCTGCCAATTTGAAACCTTTGATGTGAGAGGCTATTTTAGTTGTGTGTTGCATTCAAATATGAAGTTCAGGGATATTAGGTACTGTAACTCATTAAGGTATCTCATTACCTAGGCAAGTCAGGAAGATCTACTATCACAGTCTTTTTCAGTCAAGACTGCCCTTTGTTTGTAAAGGCAGTGACTACTGGAAGCATTTGGAAGTTTCCAGTGCTTCTTGGAAGAGTCATCTGTGCTTATTCCTCATAATCTGTCTACCCAAACACTTGGCTTGCCTAAGACCCCTTGTACTTCCTGCTTGCTGCTTGCCAAATTGGTCAGCCTCTGTGCTGCTTCAGTGGCCGTCTTGCTCAGCTGGGCACAGACTTCATAAACACATCCTGCAGAAGCATTTCTTGACCACCCTGTTTGCATTGTACCACCCCCGCCTACTTTGGTCTTCTCTAAACATAGAGAGGCAGAGGATGTCAAGCTAGAAGAACCTCTTAGAGATTATCTTGTCAGATATGAAAAGAAAGAAATCATGGGGCTGGAGGGCTGGGGGGGTGTTTGCCCAACACCATTTCTCCCTAGTAGCTCCCCAATTTCCTTTATAGGGCAGATCACCAGGTGCTTGGTTCTTGTCAGTTTCCAAACCCAATCCTCCAATCTCTCAAACATCCGTGAGTCTTGCAATATCCTTCCAATAAATTCCCTTTGCTTAAATTAGTAGCAGTTAGTTTCCATTATTTGCTTGAAATTTAAGAACTTCAAGTGATACACAAGTCCAGAGATTCAGAGTAATTTTCCTAAGATCTTAGAGAAAGTAAGAAACAGGCTACCGGCTGAAACCCAGTTTTAACCCCTTTTTTCAGAGCCCTTTAATTGTAACACTGCAAGCTGCAAGCGCTGTTTCGTTTAACAGCTATAATGCTTACCAGATATTTCCTATGTTAGTCTGTTTTAAGGGCAATTTAGCAAATGTCTCCGATTTTTAAATGTGTCTGAGAAATTCACGTCATTTAATCTCCATTATCTTAAAATAAGAAATATTATTAAAAAAACAAAAATTGACTTAGTTACTTGCAGTTGGGATGACTATTTGCAAGTTGGTAGATTGATCAAATCCACAGAGAATATTGGCTAAGGGCAGATAGTTATGTGGTTAAGATCTCTAGGTAGCCTGGTGGTCCAGGTGCCAGGGTCAGATGGCTGGCTGTGAATCTTGGCTCCTACCCTCACAAGCTATGTGAACTTAGACAACTAACTTAGTGTGTAGAGAGAGCATTGACCAGAAATCAGGAGACCTGACTTGAGAATGAGCTCTTCCACCTCACCTGTTTCTACATCTATAAAATTGGCAGAGTTGGTAAAGCTTGAATTTAAAAAAAAAAAAAAAAAATGCATATTGTAAACTGTAGAATGCTATGGAATGATCTTATTATGGACAGATCAGGAGATATATGGTTTAATGACTTTTTTTACTCATTACTTGACTTAAACATCCAAAACACATCCTCTTCTACACAGAAGTTATCCTGGGTCCCGGGTGCTTACTCTTATAATGCTTCCATAGCTCAAAATATTTTTTTTTTTTTTAATTGTACTTTCGATTGTTTACAGTACCATTACATAGTTGTACATTCATCACCTAAATCAATCCCTGACACCTTCATTAGCACACACACAAAAATAACAAGAATAATAATTAGAGTGAAAAAGAGCAATTGAAGTAAAAAAGAACACTGGGTACCTTTGTCTGTTTGTTTCCTTCCCCTACTTTTCTACACATCCATCCATAAACTAGACAAAGTGGAGTTTGGTCCTTATGGCATTCCCAATCCCATTGTCACCCCTCATAAGCTACATTTTTATACAACTGTCTTCGAGATTCATGGGTTCTGGGTTGTAGTTTAATAGTTTCAGGTATCCACCACCAGCTACCCCAATTCTTTAGAACCTAAAAAGGTTGTCTAAAGTGTGCGTAAGAGTGCCCACCAGAGTGATCTCTCGGCTCGTTTTGGAATCTCTCTGCCACTGAAGCTTATTTCATTTCCTTTCACATCCCCCTTTTGGTCAAGAAGACGTTCTCCATCCCACGATGCCGGATCTACATTCCTCCCCGGGAGTCATATTCCACGTTGCCAGGGAGAGTCACTTCCCTGGGTGTCTGATCCCACGTAGGGGGGAGGGCAGTGATTTCACCTTTCAAGTTGGCTTAGCCAGAGAGAGAGGGCCACATCTGAGCAACAAAGAGGCATTCAGGAGGAGACTCTTAGGCACAAATACAGGGAGGCCTAGCCTCTCCTCAAAATATTTTTAGAAGGTCTCCTTTGGACTTGCCTTCAGAGTCTGTGGCACATTCTTTAAATATCTTCTTTGGTACCAAATCTTGGCCTTTTGTGGGTAGATTTGACTTTTGGACTTGGCCAAAAGTCATTTCTTCAGAACCAAGTTCAGTGAATAAAATGGCTGATCAGCCAGGGCTACACATTTTGATCAAAAGCTCTGTGTGACTGTAAAGTAATTTTATATAACATATAAACTGCCTCTGACCATGGTTCTAAAAAGGAGTTCTAGAAACATTTTATTCAGTGGCCCCCTCATTATATGTATAATTTCAACTGAAAATATATTTCATAGGGTGATATTTTCCATACAGTGCTGGAAATAAGGATGGATTTGGTGGGATTTCACCCTAGTCTCCCCACTGCCTGCAAAGAATGAGTAGTTTATTTCAAATGTGACCACCAATTTGAAAGTTAGAATACCCCACACACACATGCGCGCGCACATACACACACACACCACAATTATAAAAACAAATTCCAGGTGGACAACAAATCTCCAACGTAGCATAAAATCCATAGGCTTTGTTGTGGCTGACAAAGTTCTCTGTGTTCTGGTGCCTGCCTCTCTCTCTTTTCTCTCAGTGCAATAGTCACATCAGCCTTCTTGCTGTTCTTCACACACAAGGCCATTCCCACCTGCATCTCTCCCAGGACATTGCCTCTAATCATTAGTTACTTGAGAATCAGTTTAAACCTCACCTCCTCAGAGAAGCCTTTTCTGCCTTCCCAATCTGAGGTAGCCTGCCTCCCCCATCACTCTTGACTATCTCACTGTATTTTAATTCTCTGAGGAAATGTCTTCTTTATTTATTGCTTCATTGGAATTGTTTCTCTCTCCCAACTAGAAAACATCCCCTGCCAGAATTTGAAGGGGAATTGGCACATAATAAATGCTCAATAAATATTTGTTCAATGAATGAATGAATGTGTCAAATAACACAAGCCAAAACTATAAATATATTAGAAGAAAATTTAGGAAAATATTTGTATAATCTCTAAGTGAGGGATACTTTCAAAAGTAAAACAAATAACACATAAACCATTAATGGGAATATTTGGCTATATGAACAATGAACTTTCCACTGGCTAAAGATTTTAAACAAATTACACATTAGACAAAAATATTTACATCACATATGACAAAGGTTAATATCTCTAATAGTCAAAAATAACACACAAAATGATTTTTTAAAGGCAAATAATCCAATACAAACACTGACAAAGGGTAGTAACACAAACTCCCTATCAAGAAAATTACAAATAGATAATTAACAATGAAAAGAGGCTCTTCATTGCCAGTAGTCAGGGAAATGCAAATTAAACAAAGAAGTACTATTTTTTCACCCATGAGATTTGGAAAAGTTTAAAAGAGAAAAGTGCTGATAAGTGTATGGAAAAATGGACATGCTGCACCCCACTCCTGAGAATGTGACTTGCCACAACCTCCTGGAAAGCTATACAGCACTATCTATTAAAATTGAAAATTCATATACATTAGATGAGGTCTCCATTGCAGTGAATCCTAAATAAATAAAAGTTCTGCTGTTGGAGAAATAGAGAATATGATCATGAAGGTTGTTTAAAAATTAGAAGATTTAGAAGGATATCCTTTATTTCAAGTGCCTCTGTGGCCAGATAAATCCCAGGGGTTCTCTTAGCTTGGAAGAAGGGGAGACTGGCTCTTGATGGGCAACTAGCAATCTCTTCTGCATGTCTGCATTAACCTTGGAGGGACATATGACAGAGATTAATATTCATACTTCCTCCATAGTGCAGTACCTGCATTTTATTCAACTGCCAATGTGCCCAACCAAAAGACTACAGTTTTCAGTCTTTCTTGCATTGGGTGTGGCTGTATGATTAAGTTGTGGCCAATGATATATAAGTACAAGTAGTTGGATTGAACTTCTAGAAAATATCTTTAAAGAAGGCTGACTCAACCAAGAGGAATGCCATTTGGTTTTTGCCCTCCACCTTCCTGCCTCAAACACAGGTGAGGTGATGGGAGCTTCCCAGCCACCATGGATGATTGACCTTGAGAATAGAAGCCATATCCTAAGGCAGGTGGAGCAGAAAAATTGGAGCCCAGGTCTCTCATGACTCGGATTGCCATATAACCCTGGACCGTCCACCTCTGCCCTTATTTTACATACAAGAAAAATAAATCCTTAGTGCTTAAGCCAGTGTAATTGGGGTTTTTGGTCGCATGTGGATAAAACTAATTCTCATTGATAACACCATGATATAATGTTAAATGCAAAAAGCAAGTTGCAAAATAATATCAGAAGGATATAAACTCAAACACTTATATTTGACGTAAGGCCAACTTAGGTATAAATAAAAGGGACTGGAGAGGATCACATTAAATTGGAAAGCCTGGGCAGCATAAATAACTTCATTATCATTTCCACCAATGGACTCAGATCTTCCAGTTTTTCATGTTAAATTTTCCCAATGTTTTGCAAACAAAACATTTTACAGGCTGTATCGAGATTGCAGGCCATTAGTTTGTGACCTTTGAGATTTGTAGTATAATCTAATATTTGCAGGGGAGGGTAAACCTGGTGCAGGGTAGAGGAAGGAAGATGGGCCGAATAAGTGTATTTTTATATGTGGTATAAGCATAGGGAGGTGATGAAAAGGCTGCACACCAAACAATGGAAATCTAAGAAGGATGAGATTGGAGGGGGAGAGTATTGACTGTTTCATTACAACTCTGTATTGTCTCTCATTATAATGAGATTTTTAAAATCTAATGAGGTAGGGGGAGAAATTGCTGAGAAGTTACAGTGACTGAAAAGTCAGTCAAATGGATTGATCCAAGGTCAATTGTAGAAAACTTTTAGAATAATTCAGTCAGAGCAAATTCAATCTGTCGGTCAGTAATTTAAGCATTAATACCCAAAACTAGAATACACAAATTTGAGAGGGAAAACACAGGTAAATTGTAGGTTGTGGTGACTTTTGTTAGTGGAAGTCATATGTAAACATGTGTACTTGCCAGTTTAGAGAGAAAAAGATGTTCCAGGAAATAGTACGTTGATTACTTTTTAAATAAAAGATAGAAGAAAGTGCATTCTTAGTTCTTCAAAGTATGGCCCAATGTACACATTGCATTTAGTTTAGCACATCATGTTCTTATTAAAATTGGTTCTAGTTTAGAGCAGCTCAGATTTTTAAATATTCATTGCTTTTTCTACTTCTGTCTCAGGCATCACCATCCTCTTCAAAATGCTTATTTGAAAAATGTGCAAGTTTCTTACTTCAATCTAATACTGCACAGTTGGTTCCAGTTTGATGAGAAGAAACTGGATTGTGAATATGTTTTTTGTGACACATCATCTGTTTTCATCCTTTTGAATATTTGACAGCCTGTGATATTTCTTGCATTTCTGAAACAACTCTCCCAATTATAGAAAAAGCTAATAATGATAATATAATAAATAATGAATTATTTGACTAGGGTTGATCTACATCAAAGTTTAGCAAATTTTCTTCCCCAACCCCACCCCTGAACCCTTTGCTCACTTACTATATGCTGTTGTAGCATTTAGGCCCAGGGAATTATGATCCTTAAATAGCAGTCAATTTCTCTAAGAGCATATCTATGCTTTTTTATAGAACAGTAATTTTGTGGAAGGGATTTAGTTTAGCTCCCTAGTTTAGCAAATGAGGAAACTAGGATATAGAGAAGTTAAGTGATATATTTAATGTCTCACAATAAAGTAGTGGAGCTCCTAAAATGACTTAAATATATCTCTAGAGAGTCATAGAATGTGAAAGCTACACAATTCTTATTAAAAATTTAGGAAATTTGATGTTGCAGGTACAATCTGGCCTAATGTCCAAATGATCAAGATACTTTGGTAGTAAATGAGAGAAACCAATCTCAAACCAGTTTAAGAATTACAGCTTTTAGAGTGGTTGGAATTCAAATAAGAATACATTCCAGGGGGTTAATTAGATGCAGCCATGGCTGGATGCAAAGGCTCAAAAATTCATTGGAATCTGCCTCTCTTTTTCTCTTGGCTTTGCCTGCCAACACGTTGGCTTCATTCTCAGGCAACCTTATTCTCATGGTGGCAAAGATGGTTTCTGCTCTAACAGTTTATCAACTCTAGTGCAAAGAGTACACCTCTTTCCCAGTGGTCCCAGTGAAGATCCTGGAACAAACTCTCTTTAGTTGGCTTAGACCAGGTGTTCTTTCTGAACCCAGCACTGTGACTCCAGTTGCCAAGCCTGGGTCATATTGCTTCCCCACTTCCAACCATCCCCACCAGAAAGAACCACATGGACAAAAAGTGGAGAAGGGATGGTCAGAAAGGAAAAACTAAATGTTTATTACTCAGAGAGGGAGTGAGGAATGTAAGGCAAGCAAAAACAAAAAGTCTACTAAAAATGCCATTTACATTTACATTGTACTATAAACTAACATAACTAATCACTAATTTTTTGCTTGGTGGTTGGGGGTTCGTCATTTTCATTTAAAAAGCAAAAACAAACAGAAGAACACTAAGGAAGTGGATACTGTAAAAGCAGGTAACAAAAAATGCACTGGCAAAATCATTGATGTAACAAAAAAATGATCATTGAGCATGTGTATTTAAATTGTCAGTCCATAAACGAACACAAAGCCAAATAAAAATGAAAATATCAGACATCTGTCAGACATTACATTAATCTAAATGTTTAATGATTCCTGCACTGGGAAAGTAAGCATTATACTTTTGCAGCAGCATTTCTTTATTTTGGTTTCCATTTCATCCCAAATACTGATGAACTTGCCCTAGCAACACTTAATAGTAGTCTTTTGGAAGGTATATAATTATTAAGTTCATAAAGTATAATGGTCTCATACACTGCCCAACCTTTATCATAGTGTAACTAGCATTCTGGTCATTCATTTGTCAATTTGTTCATTCATTCATATGTGTTATGTGCCAGTTGTGAACCAGGAACAGGGCTGGACGCTAAGATTAAAGAGATGAATAATATGCAGTCCCACCCCTTGAGGAAGTCAAAGTGCAGGAAGGGAAACAGACAAGTGAAAATTTAAATATACTGTGAGAAGGTATTTACACAGGGCTTTAGAAGCAGAAGAGGACACATAGCTCACTCAGTGGAGAGATGGGTGGGGGGAGACTTCAAAGAAGAAGGATGCGGGACTATGTGCAGGGCAGAAAAGGGAGTGAAAGTCAATTCTGGAAGGAATAACTTGTGCAATGACACAGATGCTTAAAGAGCTCTGGGCATTTAAGAAATGGTTGGGTGGTATGGGATGTATACAGAGGAGGGTCTGTGTGAATGACTTTGTGTGCCGAAAAGTTTGGACTTTACCTAGCAGTTCCACAGCCCTGGTCCCCCAACCAGAACCAGGCTGACTGCAAGAGCTAACTGGAGAACTTGTTAAAAACACAGATTACCCAGACCTCACCCCTGGTTTGAAAGAAATCTGTGTTGTTGGTGGTGGTGGTGTTTAAGAAAAACAACTCCCTACATGATTCTGGAGCACACCCAAGTTTGAGAACCACATCAGGGTATTGGGAAAGAAAATAACCTGTTTTGGAAAGATAACTTTTGGCAGTGAAAGTGGCATTAGAGGAAGTTAAAACGAGAGGTGGTGACACCTGATAGGAGACAGTAGTGATAGAACAAACAAGAAATGGCAAGCGCCTGCACTATAGAAGAGGCAGTGAGTGGGGGTGGAGAGGAGGCGAGCGTTCAGAGACATTTCTGAGAAATATAATCCACAGGATTAGACAATCTGTTTGATGTGGGACATGAAGGGGTGCAGGCTCTAGTTTGCAAAGGGTGCCCTTGAGAACCGGGAGTGAGAGATAAGCAGGAAGCATGGCTGCATTACAACAGCGTGAGGTTAGTTCAAGGTGAGAGTTCAGGCTGGGGCTTGACGTGGATGGATGGGAGGCCAAGGCTTGGGTTGGGCTGTCCAAGATCCAGAGGCACACATCTGGGAGCCCTGAGGTTCAAGACTTGCTGATCACCCCTCACCTAGGGACACTTCCCTCCTTTGTCCCGCCTGTAATTCTGTGCCTGTCATTTCTCTTAGTCCTTGTAGTAACCACTCCTTGAAGCCAGAAACAGGTTTTTCTATATGTTCTCTAGCTTACCCTAGTGCCTGCACATATTTGATGCTCACTAAACATTATTAAGTGAGTGAAATTTATTAATTACCTAAATAATTATGGCTACAGCAGCCTCATTGTATCTGTATAGTCTTTTGGCCTCATTTTTTGGTGATAATTATATAAACTTGTATTTCTGTAATTCTACATGCCTCCATCATCACTCTCCAAAATGCACATTTTTATGATGAGTAAGAATAAGCAAAATACGTTACTTTCTTCCAAACATTAAGATGCCTGTGTAATTAGTGAAGCCGGAATCTCCATAATAATTTAGTTTCCACCAAAAGCACTTCAATGAACAAAAAATTATTTTTAAAACTTTCAATCTAATTAATTAAAGCCAGAAAGATTAAGTTTAGAGTGTTATGATTACTTCTGAAGTATCTGTTTATCTAAAGTACCTATTATCTTTTTTTCATAAGGTGCTACCTGGAATAAATTAGACATGCTTTGCCCAAGCCCCAAAGGAGTCATTGCTTTGAATGATGAACAAATAATAAAAGCACAGAAGATATATGACTAACTCATCAGTTACATCAGTCTTTCATGTATTCATTGATCAGATGATTCCTTTCTAGTTTATTCCCCATTACCTTTGCCTTTATTACTACATATAAAGTAAGTGCCCTCTGAGTACTGGACAAGAATGTCCTATTTATAGAGATTTCAAATCATCAGAAAACTCAAATAGTTGTAATTTTTCTTTGTAATCTACACTAATGACAAAGAGACCAATGAGAAGTAAGCAAGCTATCATAGGTGATTTTGAAATACAATTTCAAAGCAGATGTGGCAGTTAACTTCAGATAACCAAAAGATGTAAAATGATAAAGATATTGGGAAAAATAAAGGAAAATCTTTTTTGTATTTTAATGTCTACATTTCAAACTAGTCATTTGGAATAAGTCCTATATTTGTTAGGGAATTGTACCTCTCTGAGTCTGTTTGACCCTTTGTAACTTCCCTGTGTGTGTTGATGTTCTGTCCCCTTGAGATGACCTAATTATCATGAAAATCTATAATTCCCAGTTTCCCCTGATCTCCAGGAGTCCACTCTTATGCTTCTCTGCTTATAATTTATGCTATGTTTGCACTACTCCCATATATTGCCTCAACACCTACTTATGATCCTGTTTAAAGGTATTGAATGTAATACCCATTACACCTGCCTGGCCCTGCCCAACCCCTAGTTTTGCCTTCTCGGACCTGCTTTGACCTTTTGCTACCCAAAACTCAGTATAACATACAGTACTTGCTTTAATGTGCTGGTCATTTGCCTGTTTGCTCTTCAATCCATTCCTTGCCTTTCTCTTGTTCTGCCTGCATTGCAGAAAGCAGATTCCTGCCAACTGCATTTCCCAGGCTCACTTACCCATGCCCAGGAGGAATTAGGACAGTGAAAGATGAAAGATGAAAAGTAGGAGCACTGGCAGAAGAAGAGGAGATGCCAAGGTATTTCTTACCCTCTCTCCAGTTTGGGAAGCTTCTCCATCAGCAGCTGCTTCTTCTCCACTATTCCTATTCTAGATCCAGCCAGGGATGATGGCTCCAGAGCTCTGTTAACCAGTTCCTTTTTTTAGTCTCTCCAGCCTTAGGAATGAATGGTTGAGGCTTCCTACTTTTGACACTTCAGGGGTGCCTCTCCTTCCCTATCTGGTTTCTCAGCCCTTTCCACACATTTGTAACTTGCTTCTGATATGAAATTCCCTTCACTGAACCACTTAACTTGGGCTCTAGTTTCTGATTAGACCCCATTAGATACACTGAGATGTATACCTTGTAAGTCATTAGGCAAAAAGTAAAACGATTGTCATAATCATAGAAGAAATAGTGTAGATATTGCAAGACATCCCAAAATGTCCACCAGAGACATACCATAAGTAATGAATACACTACTGAAAATATATAACACAATGTTAACACATAGAGCCATTTAACTTTAAAAAGCCACTTTCATTTAGTTCTTATCCTCATTCTTTATCAATCTTCCATCGATACTGAAACCATGGGGAATGGAACAGAGTGAACAAAGAATCATGCCCACGCAGAGCCCAAAACAGTTCCAAGTGGATTTGCCTGCACAAAAGAAAGAACGATGTAATCAGGACTCAGAGTAGGTAACAAAATGCAATTAGTCCTGCTGTTCCTCTGAAGACCCCCACCACTCTGCCCCCAGAAACCCTCTCCCTTTCTGCATTCATTTGACCTTCCCATGACTCAAAAGCACTTAAGTTTATTGCATGGAAGAATCCAGGAGAGTTGTCAGTGGCCTAGATGGCCTAGTAGTGACGCATCCTTTGAGACAGTTTTCCAAAATCAGACTTTTGTGCCCATGAAAGATTGAGGCTGTGGTTTTAGGACCATTGGCAGGATTTGGTTCATCATGTCCAGCTTCTAAGCAAAAGTCCTTTTCTAGTTTTGTTGAAATGGAACAGAACTAGAAGACACAAGCTGGACTAGTTTTATTCTTTGATCAGCAGTGGGCCATTTACACAGGTTAGCTCACCTGCTGTCTCTTTTTGAACTCCTCTCCACACCCACCTACCCATTTCTCTAACCACTGCCTTCTGGCAGAACCTGGACTCAGAAAAAGGTCTGTTGGCTCACTCACACTGAAGTATAAGTGGCAAAAATCATTGTCTATTTATAAAGTACAATCATCCAAAAAAGATGGATAGCAACGATAAGAAAACAGTAAAGCTTAATATGCTGTTCCTCCTGGAAATATCTACATTTTAACAGATCACAGCAAATTACATTCATTCCTCATTTTAACATAGTTGGTAGCAAAATGTGATGCTATGAGTGAAAACTTGCTGGGTAACCCTTTCTTTTCACTGTAATTGACAAAAAATCTGCAGTCTGTTAATGAAAAAAGGTTGAGTTCCAGGTTGGTGATATCAATAATACCTACTTGTAACTCCCCACTGAAGATCACTGTCAATTTCTTCCTTAACACTAATAAAAAATATAAATACTTGTGAAGAAACAGAGAACTGCCACATCATCAACACTATTTCATAAGTGGTTCAGAGGCTGTGAAATTAGCAAGATCTTTAAACCACACAAACCAACAATGGCTCCCTTTAAAGTCCAAGCCCTCTAAAATACATTTTAGAGCCACTTTGTATATAATAAAAGATATATTGTTTTAAATTCAAGAATGTGGAATATGACAGCATAGCTATCATATTTAAGAAACACTTAAAATCAAACTGACAGTAAGAGCTAAAAAGCAAGATGGGAAACTTCACTTTATGTACCTTGACCTGGCTTCCATTGCCCAGAAGAAAAAAAAAAAAAAAGGCTCTGTTTGCCTAGCAAAATAAGTTATCTACATTTAAGTTTCATGTTTGTAGCGTGAGACCTCATATAGCAGTGGATAAGTACAATCAATGTCAAAGCCCTGCTCCTGATCCTCTGAGTGACCTTGACCAAACGAAATACATTTCTCTGAGCCTCAGCTTTACATTCTCATACACAAACTGATAGTCTTGGACTGGACGTTAGTTGTGTGTGTGTGTTCATATATGTTTTTAAAGCTGGACTCCACTTTGTCTGAAGACTGCTACTCCAGTCCTATGGAAACAAGCTAATCCATACGGTTATGTTGATATCCCTTTGTGAACACATATAGATGGAAGAACTAGCAGTCTTGCAAGATTGAAGGTTTAGGTTCATGAAACTGGAATTTATTTTTCAACTGAGGATTGAATAGAAGCCTGGCACTGTTTGAATAGCAAAGCCCATTGTGACTACAGCTCAGTGGCTGTACATTTTTGCTTTGTACATCAGGCAGTTTCTTTAAACACAGGTGGGGCGCTGGGCCATTATTTAACCAAGATATAAGTAAGATAGAAATCCATCAAAATGGCATGGCAGATCAAGAGAGGAGAGTCAAGCAAGTTCTACTGCTGTGCTGGATCTAAATTGCAAAGGAGAGGAAGGAGCAGGCAAAGCAATATAATTAGAGGCATTTTAAGCTGTGGGAGGAACAGCAAAATCTTCTATATTTGAAATCCAAGTGGGAACTTGAAGTTTTTAGGTGGAAAGGATAGGGATTGAGGAGACAAGAAGGGGAGTATGAAAGGAAGGTGGCAAAAACTTTTCTCAGACACACAGGGTAATTATTTGATCAGATACCTTGAAGAATCTAAGAAAAAAATGGTAGGAGGAAGGAATAGTAAAATAACATTTCTCTAAGTACTGTGAGAGACGTCACACTGGACAAAAAACAATGAGAAATATTGAGGAGGGAGAGGGCTGACGGGGCAGAAAGAACTGAGATAGAATCAGTTTGAATATCTACAAGAGATAAAATTGATTTTTTAAAAAATATTTCACCAGAACAAAGTCTTTGCATACTATTAATATTTAATTTAGATTACATAGCTTTACCATGCTAAAAGTAGTATTTTCTAAAAATACTTTAAAAAGTGCTACCCAACCTTCTTGGCTACAGTTCAGGGGAGGGTTATGGAACTTTCCATAAACCCAGAAACTATCCTCTCCCGAAGGCTAATTTTGTTTTCTACCTGATCCTGCCATACTGAGAAAATAAACATTAAGTTGCTTCTTCAGCAAGGAACAATTCTCAAAGCTGCTTTAGTTCTTGAAGGAGAAGCAAAAATACCAAGGTTTCAAGTTTCTCTTGAAAAAGCTGTTTTTCTTGTATAAATAAACCCTCAAGGTTATACAGCATTTTATACTTTTTAAGACCCTTTCATTTGAATTTCAGTAAATTCCATGATGTATCACGTGTTTTGTTTTTATATACTGTTTTTTCCACTATCAAAAACAACAAAATGTTAGACATGCTTAATTAGTTTCTTATGACCTCAGTACTCTCAGTCTTTCACTGTTCTCTCTCCTTTCTGACTTGAAAGCATTTTACATGGCCAGTGAGTTCTCTTGACTACCAAATTTCTAGTCTTTCACTTACTTAACTCAAGACCTATAAGAACTGTCTGGGATCGGATGAATATCTGGCGCTCTAGTAGCCAGCAGTCAGGTTATTGGTAGTGGAAGAGACACTGTGGCCTGTTGAGATAATTCAAGGGCATCAGGATCTATCAACCAAAGTTTTAAAGCCAGACTAGATCTGGCTTTAAACCCTGTCTTTACCATTTAATAGCTGTGTGGTCGCCTCTGTAGCATTGTGACATCTGCTTAATACCATTTGTCAAGTTTCTCCTTGCATAGAGTTCCTGCCGTGTAAGTCACTGCATGAACGTTCATTCCTCTCCCTCACCTCGTAGGAGGAAGACTGTTAAAGAAAAGAGCCACCCGTGGTTTAGGTGACAAGGGCTGGGCTGTGATCCTTTCTATAGAAATTAGAGATGGGAACTTCGAGAATCCCAGGATAATTTTGTGCACCACTGAACTGCGACCTGCTCACCAAACCAGCTGAAACCAGGACATCTGCTGACACCCGACAGGATAATGCAACGGACCACACACACCATAATCCCAAAATGGCTCCAAACGTACACAAAAGCCCATCTCCAGCGAGCCTGGTAATTACAAAACAACAAGCCCAGATCTCGCCCATCAGTATCACTCAGACATTTTGTTTTCCTCACATGGGACAAAGACGGTTTGGGGGTTTTGGCTTGAAAAGACCTGTCCCCTTTCTCCTCACCCAAACCTCACTGCTGAGGGCCCAGACCTCTGTCTGCATCGGGTTTCTGCTTAGCAACACAAGTTTCCCCCTCTGTGGAAAAGGCTCAGTCTTTATTCCCCTGAGGGAGAAAGTAAAAGAGAGGCCCGTGATTGCTGTAAATTCTCTGTCTAAAGAGAGAGGGAGAATTGGAAAACGGGATGAGAAAGTTGGAAGAAGTCGCTTCAAGAGGACAACTGATCTCTCCATGACAGGTAGTGGTTTGATTTCAATGAGCATTTACTAAGTAATTCTGGTCAAATGCTGCATTAGATGCCAGAGGTAGGTAGATGAGTGGAATGTGGACCCTACCCTAAGGACTTCTGGCCTGGTGGGAAGGACATATGAAACATAATGTTCACATCATGATTTTGGTTGGTGCTAAAAAAGACTCAAGACAAAAAATACTTGGGTCATAGAAGACGGAAAGGTCAGCTCTAACTGGGGGGTAAAAGAAAGCTTCACAAGAGACGTAATACCAATGAGACTGATGCCAATTAGGATCTTCATGCTGGTTCTAACCAGCAGTTATATAAAAATGAAATCAGTTATGGAATTTATTGACATCTCTGGTTTGTATTAATTCTTCCATTTCTTCTTAATGATGTTTTCAATTTATACATAAGCTTATATTTTGAAGTATATGTATAAACCACGTTTGCCATTAATACCCAAAATACCTTCCTTTCTTACTTTCTAAGACTTACATCTTTTTTCCGTACTATGTTTCTTTACCATGTTTGCCTTATGTTTCCCATCTTCTAACCAATCCATGACCCAGCAACGTGCATCAGGGTCCCTGTAAAAGAAACCCTTGGAGAAGCCCAAGATTGTGGTCTCAGTGTGCAGCCCCTGTTCTTGCTTACAAAGCTCCATGCAATTCTGCAACTTCTAGATAGATTTGCATTTTAGAACATGCTATCATCTTTACTCAGAGGATACACTCTATGCTCTTGTTAGCCCGAGAGTATCTCTGTTTTGCCCTGTCTAAAGCTTTCCTTTTTTCAGCTGCCTTTGAGTCACACAGATCCAAGGAGCAGGGATTGTTCTCACTCTCGTTTTGACAGGAAGACAGCTTGAAGTGGTGTAACCTGATAAAGATTCCCCAAGTGGCCAAAGACTAAGCTTGCCGTGAAGCTCTAAAAAGTGCCCTCTATGGTTGCTGAAGTTAAGTGGCAGAAATTTTAATGTAATTGTCCCATACCCACTCTTGGGTAGTGGGGCAGCCTTGATTGACACTTACCTCACATTATTTAGGTCACAAAAGCACTGTGCAAGCTATAATGCATTATGCAAACAAAACTGCTAAATTATGTTTGCAATTATGTTAGAAACACCAACCTGTTAAAGGGTAAATTCTTTCTGCATTGATCATACCCATGTCTCTTTCCTTTATCGACATTTATAGGAACTACTTTGGAACTAAGTTGACCTGTTATTCCTGAGAGTCATTAAAAGGCTGTCCATTTAACTGCAGGAAATTTTTTAAAAAAATCTTCAGCTTTTCAGGAATATTTCATTTGTTTTTTAAAAATTGGATGAACATTGATTAATTTTGGATTGTGGGTATATGTGTATTTTTAACTATTATCTGTGTTTTCTTCATTTTTAAATGTCTCCAAATTAAAAAATAAAATTAAAGATACCCATATACAGAACTGCATGCCTGCCAGGTAGGGCTAAAACTTACATAACTGATGCGCAAGAAACAGGGAATGGATTCCGTTGAACGGTAACTCTTCTGGTTTGCTAATGCTGCCAGAATACAAAACACCAGAAATGGATTGGCTTTTATAAAGGGGGTTTATTTGGTTACACAGTTACAGTCTTAAGGCCATAAAGTGTCCAAGGTAACACATCAGCTGTCGGGTACCTTCACTGGAGTATGGCCAATGGTGTCCGGAAAATCTCTGTTAGCTGGGAAGTCACATGGCTGGCATCTGCCCCAAAGTTCTGGTTTCAAAATGGCTTTCTCCGGGGATGTTCCTCTCTAGGCTGCATTTCCTCAAAAATGTCATTCTTATTTCCACTTGGGGTATTTGTCCTCTCTTAGCTTCTCCAGAGCAAGAGTCTGCTTTCAATGGTCGTCTTCAAACTGTCTCTCATCTGCAGCTCCCGTGCTTTCTTCAAAGAAGAAAGCTGTAGCAGCTTGTGCCTTCTGTCTGATCTTATATAGTGCTCCAGAAATTTAATTCAGACCCACCCTGAATGGGTGGGCCAACACCTCCATGGAAGTTATCCAATCAGAGTCATCACCCACAGTTGTGTGGGGCACATCTCCATGGAAGCACTCAAAGAATTACAATCTAATTAACACTGATAGGTCTGCCCACACAAGATTACATCAAAGATAATGGCGTTTGGGGGGACGTAATACATTCAAACTGGCACAGTAACTTTGACAGATTGGCCTCCTGATAGCAACTTCTAAATCACCCACATTTACCTTTTATTTTCTTTTGAAAATTTGCATTTTCTAGTTTTTCTTAGCATCTCTTCCCTGCATTTATGCCACTATCCATTGTATTTAGTTTATAGCAGCATTTTTTTTGTATTTATTTATTTTATTAGAGAAGTTGTAGGGTTACAGAAAAAAATCATGCAGAAAATACAGAAGTTCTTATATAACCCCCCCACCCACCCACACACCCTCACACAGTTTTCCCTATTATTAACATTTTGCATAGGTAGGGTAACTTTGTTATAACTGAAAAAACAATATTATTATAGTTATACTATTAACTATAGACCATAGTTTACATTAGAGTTCACTGTGTTGCACAATCCTATGGTTTTTTTTAATTAAATTCAGTTTTATTGAAATATATTCACATGCCATATAATCAAACATGGTGTATAATCAGCTGTTCACAGTACCATCACATAGTTATGCATCCATCACCCCAATCTATTTTTGAACATTTTCCTTACACCAGAAAGAATCAGAATAAGAATAAAAAATAAAAGTAAAAAAGAACACCCAAATCATCCACCCCATCCCACCCTATTTTTCATTTAGTTTTTTGTCCCCATTTTTCTACTCATCCACCCATACACTGGATAAAGGGAGTGTGATCCATAAGGTTTTCATAATCACATTGACATCCCTTGTAAGCTACGTTGTTATACAATCATCTTCAAGAGTCCAGGCTACTGGGTTGGAGTTTGATAGTTTCAGGTATTTACTTCTAGCTAATCCAATACATTAAAACCTAAAAGGTGTTATCTATATAGTGCATAAGAATGTCCACCAGAGTGACCTCTTGACTCCATTTGAAATCTCTCAGCCACTAAAACTTTATTTTGTTTCATTTTGCTTCCCCCTTTTGGTCAATAAGATGTTCTCAATCCCACGATGCCAGGTCCACATTCATCCCCAGGAGTCATATCCTGCATTGCCAGGGAGATGTACACCCCTGGGAGTCGGGTCCCACGTAGAGGGGAGGGCAGTGAGTTCACCTGCCAAGGTGGCTCAGTTAGAGAGAGAGAGGGCCACATCTGAGCAACAAAGAGGTACTCAGGAGGAGGCTCTTAGGCACAATTATATGCAGGTTTAGACTTTCCTTTGTAGTAAGGAGCTTCAAAAGGGCAAGTCCCAAGATAGAGGGCTCTGCACATCAAACCGCCAGTCCTCAATGTCTGTGAGAACATCAGCAACAATCCAGGTGAGGAAGTCAACACTTCCGCATTTTCCCGCAGCTCCTCGGGGGGCTCTGCATATATATTTTTATTCTCCACCCAAATTACTTTGGGATGTGTTGTATAGCAGCATTATTTTTAATAGTAGGCAACTGGAAATGATAGGAACAAGGTACAGGCATTCAGAATGGAGTCTAAAGACTGGAACTGGGTTAATGAAAACATGTTAAATTTTAAAAGTGGCACACCGAATTGCTTATTATATTTTGATTAAAGCTATGTAAATATTGTACACATATATTATCTATAAATCTATGTATGTAAAGAGAGAGAGATAATTTGAGAAGGAATATGGAGAAACGACAAAATTAATATACAATAATATGGGAATTACTGATGACTTTTTAAAAAATCTCTTGTAAAAATGTCCTGAAATTTATATCTTCATACCATTGAGCTTTCCTTTGCCTCCCATGCTTTTAACTTTGTGCTGTCTTTTGTGACTCTTGCTGTAGCTAAATGCCTGGAGTAAGATTGATTAAAAAGTCTTTGAGAATTTAGAAATATCAGTGCTGCCCAATTCCCATTCACTTCCATTTTACTTTTGAAAATGTCATTGTTCATATATATTGTTTATGGATACCTATGGATCAAAATATCAGGTGCTAGAGTGTTAAGCACGGAGTTAGAGAGGTTTTATCTTAAGAGGAAGGGAGAGGAAAAGGGTCAGTCCGTAGTGCATGAGTCCTCAATTGGATCAGCATTGTTTTCTTTTTTTTAAAGGGGAGAAAAATTGTGATAATGTTCAGATGTGATCACTCTGGGTGGCTAGATGCATGTTTCTTATGTTGTCCTCTATTCTTGTCTGTGTGCATATGCTATTGCACTGTTTTTTTTAAATGCCATTTTAAAAACCTCTTATTCCATTTTGCTGGTCTTTTGAACTTTTCCTGCATACTATTGAAATCTTACAGAACATAACTGTAAGTAGGAGAATTTTGGAAGTGGAAGTAGAGAATAGAGCTGAAAGGAAGGGGAAGGGGAGATATAAAAAGGTTATAGCTTATGGAACAGGAAATAAAGGTTCGAATATTAAGAAAGTCATAAAGAGGAACTGAAGTATGTATGTTGCCTAAAATTACAATAGAGGAAATAAAAATAGTGACATCCACATTGGGAGGGGGGAGGGTGTTAAGTTAACTAAGCCCTCATCTATCAGAATGGGAAGGAAGTCCACAGATCAAGTCTGTCTGTTTGATAAATGAAGAAGTGGAGATATGACTGTATTGTTTAGAGATAGGGAAGTAGCCACCAAGAAGAGTTAAAAAACTAAAGTTGTTAAAACATTAAACTTGGTTGCTTCTGGAATGTGGGTTTAGGGTTTGGTGGGGGTTGGATATTGCAACAGAAAATTCTTACCTTTTACCATAAACTGTTCGGCACCATTGAATTTTTGTAAATGTGTGCACGTTTGATTAAAAACATTTTAAAATACAACATACTAGTAAGGCCATCAGACCCAAGAAAAAGTCCCCTCTTCAATAATCTGATCAAGTTACTATTCACTTCTTGAGCCTGCTTGCTAATAAATTATTTTAATCGGTATCCTGGAATTAATCCTTTCTAGTTTTTCTTTCTCTTTTTTTTTCCTTTTATTTTTTTGTCTTCTGCAAACAGTTTCAAAATGATTTCTCTATACAAAAATTTGAAGACTATTCATTATGGAAAGTTTGTTTCTGATAGACAATTAGGTGAAAAAAGAATTCAACTGGGTTTAAAACATGTATACGACAAATCCAGAGATAGAAAGTTGACCAGTGGTTGCCAGGGACTGGAGAGAAGGGAAATAGGGAGTAACTGCTGATGAGTATAGAGTTTCTCTTTGGGGATGATACAAATATTGTGGAATTAGAGAGTGGCAATGATTGCATAACTTGGTGAATATACTAAAAACCACTGAATTTGTACACTTTAAAGGGATAAATTTTATAGTATGTGAGTTATTTCATAATTAATTAAGAACACAAACTTATGAAAAATGCTGCAAGGAAATAAACTAAAATGATAGTCATGTTATACTTGGGAGATTTTTTTTTATCTTCTATTTTCCTAAAGTTTTGATATGTGATACTATTTTTATAATTTAAGAAATATTTTAAGTAATATCATTAGCCTCAGTGTGCAATACAATCTTTAGATATCTAATTTTTCCTCCTAATCCCATAACACTTTATTTTCTCTTACACTATAGAGTGCATAATTGTTCACATTTTAATATTTTTGTTTTTTTTTTACAGTTTTGGGTTTGGTGTTACCATCATTCTTGTTTGACTTTTTCTTTTCATCATCTTGATGCTGTCAAACCTTTTATTGCAGATTGCTCAGTCTTCTCTGTTTTCTTCACTCAGTGTAAACAGGTTGCTTGGCTCCTTTCCCTGAGAGCTCTCGCTGAAGCACTTAATAATGCCTTAACTACATCGTGACATCATGCAAGGAGAGCTGGACTTTCCTCCCTTTAATAAACCGTCAGCCTAATCAGAGGTGGGAATCTGGAGGAGGAGGACAAGGACAAGGAGAATGAGAGGAGGAGAAATTGATATTTTTTCCCTTCCTATGTGCTAGGCTCCTTATAGGCATGTTTTCAATTCTCCTTCAAGTCTTGGGGGCACTGTTACCCTCTTCTTTTCAAGGCAGACTGTGGCTCAGAGAGGTTAAGCAACTAGTTCAAGGTCACAGACTGGTAAGTAGCAGAGACAAGATCCAGGCCCAGGTCTGTCTAACTTCAAAACCAGTACTCTCTTTTATATATCTTCATCTTTATTTAGGTCAATTATATTGAGACATATTGCCAAGTTGTTCTCCTGAAAGTTTATATCAATTTACACTGATTAGTGAATTTTCATGTTTATTGGCCTTTTATTTACTGGTGTACATGAACTGTTAGTAAATGTTCCATGTCTATTAGCTATTTATATACTTTCTTCTCTGAATTTCCTGCTCCTTCACTCCACCTATTTTCCAGTTGGGCTGTACGTTTATTTGCAATTCTTATTTGATTTGTAGGCCTCTCTATATATTATGGCTAATGATTCTTTATTTTCTATGCTATAATCATTATTTCCTGGATTACCATTCACCTCCCATCTTTCTTTATGTACTTTTTAACTGAAACAATTATAATTATTCACATTTTCAAATCTATCAATTTGTTTTCTTTATGGTTTGAGTTTGGTGTCACTTTTCCACCCTGTGATAATAAAAAAATTTCTGTTAATTTTGTTCCTGGTAGTTTTATAATTTGTTTTTGTCTGTCTGTTTGTTTAAAATGTTCGAGTTCTTGATCTCTCTGAAATTCAGTTTCATATGTGCTGAGAGAAGGAATTAGCATTATTCTTTCTCCTAATCAATAACCCAGTTGTCTCAAACCAATTCATTTAATTTTATATACTATAACCACTTATTATATATGTGCCTTTTGTGGTATACCAAATTGAAGTACATAAAAGTCTGTCTCTAAATTTTCTGGTCTCTTCCATTGATTTACTCTTATTCTTAAACCAGTATTAAGCCGTTTTAATTATTATGGTTCTATTGTTAATTTTTAAATATCTGGAAGGACAAATCCATCTTCTTGCAATGTCTTTTAAACAAACAAATAAATAAAACTTGCACCCGAAGAGACTAAGTGACTTGCTCAAATTCAAATTCCAGGTCTCTTATGTTTGGGTCATTTATTCAACTAATTCACTTATTCAATTCATTTCACAGATTTTTGTTGAGCACCTACTATACACCAGTCACTGTTCTAGATGCTGGGGATCCAGCAAGGAATGAAATACAAAAATCTATGCCCTTATGGAGCTTATACATATTCAAAATTAAACTTTCCAATTTTTGAGACATAAATTTTAGTTATTACTACAGCATAATACAAGAAGTGGAATCTTGCATTTACATTGCACAACCTCTTTTCCTTGCACATAATTTTTTTTTTTTATTAGAGAAGTTGTGGGTGTACATAACTTTTTTAAACTTTACAGTCTCATTTCTCTTTTTTTGTATGCAAATTATTCTCTCCTTTACATTAAAATTTGGTTTCTAAAAACCCCTTTGCAGGAGACTTCATGGTTAAGGAGCTTAAAATTTTACGAGAAAAATAACTTAAGGGAAATCAAGGTCACAATTAAGCTAGCAAAAAAATACGTATTTTCCTTAAACACTCATTAAAATAAAATAGCAACTGTACCACATATTAGGCATCTGAAATTAGTAATAATTGCTGCTGTTTGATTTCCATTCACCACTTCTGCTTTTGGAAAACAGTTCCAAATCTCTTTTTTATGAAGTTTCAGCAAGATGCATGTTCCTTTTATTTTTTAGCACTTAATATTCATAATAAGAGGCTTTTTTCCTCTCCTGTTAGTTCTGATCACTCCATTTCTGATTTTAAGACTTGGAGTAGCTGACTCCTACCATCTAATCCTAAAACGGCCCCAAAGAAACATAGTAACTGGACAGGAGTTAAATGTAATTATATGTCTGTGCTCTGGAGTTGAGCAGCTATGGATACAAATCCGGCTTTGCCAGGGAATTACTGTGTGACTTTGGGCCAGTGAGGTACCTCTCTAAGCTGTGTTTCTCCACCTATAAAATACTGAGAATAACAGGACCTATTTCACAAGGTTGTTGAGAAAATTAAATAAGCTAGAACACGTAAGTGCTTGGCACCTAAGAGTTAAATAGTGTTAAATAAATGTTAGCCAATATTATCACTGGGATGTTTGTTAAGATCCTTTCCATTCAAAGAACCAAGTTTAATTTGTGTAATAGGAGAAGGGTATGGTGAGGCTATTCATGGAATGAACCTCCTGGGAATTCCAGAGGAGTTGAACACGAGTCCAGTTGCGTCACGGGCTTTGAAAGTAACTCAGGGACTTGAGGAAGCACCCAACGAGGAGGGGCTGGTCTGAGTCATCGCCCTGCTGCTTTGGCGGCAGTTCACTGATCCTCGGAACTGCGATGACTCGGCGTCTCCCCATCTGTGCTGCTACCATGCCTATTTTTACTAATCACTTCCTCAACTCTCCCATGAATACATTTGCTTTCAGGTCACCCATGGCTCCTGCTTGTTCATAAGTGCTTACTGATCATGTCTGACTAAGTCAAAGTTCATCCTATTCAAGGAGACACATCGTCGGCATCTGCCTGGCCTCTCAGTGTGAATTTCAACTTCGGCTCTTCCTCCAATGCCTTAATTGTCTTCCATTACAGTTCCAGGTCAAATTTCAAGAAGAGAGGATCTGCTTGACTCATTAATATCCCTACTGGAACAGAGGTTTGATGCTAAACAACATCGTAGGCCATAAGCCCATGTAAAACTTGTTGTCTTTGGGACACACGCTGGTTCCTGGTTCTGGTCAGCTATGGTGGGAGAACTGGGGCAGGAAGGTCAGGGGAGGGGTGTGACGAGGTGCACACCTGGCTACTCTCTCCTAGGGGCTGCAGGCTTTGCAGTTTCCCAGAAGGCCACCATGACTGGCATATCCAGTAAGATATACCTTGGGCAATGTTCATCCATGCAATATAGCCAAAGAGGAATTTATCATGCATCCTCCTCCCTTCATATAGTTATTTTATTAGTTTGGTTGTTTTCAAAAGATTGTAATTTAACTTGAGCTAATTTGCATAAAAGGGGAATTTATTGGCTCACAATAAAGGAAGGATTAAAATGTAAATGCTGAAATTCATTCTTTCCATGTGTGATGGTTGGGTTCATGTGTCAACTTGGTCAGGTGATAGTACCTAGGTGTCTGGTCAAGTAAGTATTGGCCTAACCATTACTGCAAGGACATTTGTGGCTGGTTAATAAACCAGAAGGCTGGTTTAGTAAATCATCAGTCAATTGGCTGCAGCTGTGTCTGATTACATCAATGAAGGGTGTGTCTTCCACAATGAGAGAATGCAGTCAGCTGAATTTAATCCAATCAGTTGAATATTTTAAGCAAGACAGATAGAGGACCTTCACTTCTTCTTCGGCTGATGAGCAAAGTGTTTCCTGAGTTCATTGAAGTTGCCAGTTCACTGCCTGAGGAATTCATTGAACACCTTCATTGGAGTTGCCAGTTTGCTGCCTGCCCTATGGAATTTGGACTCGTGCATACCCACAGTTGCGTGAGACACTTTTACATTTATAGATACCTCTTGTTGATTCTGTTTCCCTAGAGAACCCTAACTAATACACCATGTAACTGTGCTTCTTTTGTAAAAATTATACCCTATTTCTCTCCTTCTGATCCCCATAAACTGTGAGTCTGACCTTGAATGATCTAATGCTATTTCAATTACTTGTTTCTGGCTTACATAACACTTGGCCCATATGTGTCTGGTTTGTTTTTAGCACACCAAGCCTTCCTTTGAACTCATTTTACTTCCATAGGTTCTTGATATCTTGCTTCCTTTCATTTCAGGACTCAGATTATTCCCCTTCCTGTAGTCTTCTGTCTCTAGGGGCTTTGGCTCCATTCATGGTGCTTCTAATTTTCTTTGGGCTTTACCTCCATCAAGTTTCCTGGAAGTCCTGTCTTCCTACTTCTCCCTTTCTTCTTCTACTCTGAGCTCATGAAGTTTTCTCCTGCATTTACTCAAGAAAAGGATATCTTTGCTGGAGTAAGTAATCTTGGCACTCTCCCCTCAATTAAAATTCATCTTGGCAATCACTTGTCTACTTCTTATTCATTAAGAAACCTGAGGGGGTAGAACAAAGTAGGATATATTGTTCAACCACAAGGCATGGACCAACCACAATAACCCCTTCACAATCCTTGATTTGAATGTGTATTCAGCCTATTGCAATAGCTTACTTACAAACCTTGGGTTGCATGTTTATTAACCAATCACAAGAATGTACAGACAGCCAATACTTAACTTGAATGTTTACTCACCAATCACAATGTGCCAATGTCTCAAACCCCACCTCCCTTTGTTTGATATGATAAAAAGCCCTTGTGCCCAACCACGTGTGAGTCTCTATCTCAAGTACGCCCCACACTCACCCCTTAGGGCATGTACTTTCACTTTTCTGGATAAACTTTTCTTACTTGCTTATACCTACCTGTCTTATCCTTGAATTCCTTCTTGCAACTAGACAGCAAACCTGGAACAGAACTGTGGTAACATCTTTCTCTGCAAAAAAGAGCTGCTCTAGCACTTCCCTGTCACTGACAGGTCCACGGATGGTACAATGATCCTTGGGCAAGATATCACCTTCCTAACCCAAAATGAATATGGCCTTGCAAAGGTCCTCAGTTTCCACCTCACTGGGGCCGCCTTCTGTGGGTGCCTCAATTCTCTTGCCACTAGGCCTTGATACATGTCTCAGTATTCCCAAAGGACCCCCAGAGGACATTGGTTGAGGACATTGGATGCTCCCATTTGGCCACATCTGCAGCACTAACCACGCTTCCTCACAAAGCAACACTAATTTCCTCTTTCCAGACAAGACCCTTGCCCCACTTTGCCTAATTTTCTCCCATCTGGTCACCTAAGAACATTTCTAATGATTTTAAGTTAGGGTTTATTATATTTTTAATGCAGCTTTATTGAGATATATTCACATACCAGATAATCATCCAAAGAGTACAAACAATGGTTCACATTATCATCATATAGTTGTGCATTCATCACCACAATCAATTTTTGAACATTTTCATTACTCCAAAAATATAAAAATAAAAATAAAAAAAGAACACCCAAAACATCCCATACCCCAACCCCATTATTTATTTTTTGTATTTGTTTTCTTACTCATCTGCCCATACACTGGATAACGGGAGTGTCAGTTGCAAGGTTTTCACAATTACATAGTCACACCTTAAATAACTTAGGGTTTATTAAGCATTTCCTAGGTGTGAAGAACTCTGGAAGCACTTTTTCATTCACTACAACCAACCCTCTGAGGTAGTATATTCATTTTCTATTACCACATAACACATTATTGTAATCTTAGTGGCTTAAAACAACATAAATCCATTATTTTAGGAATCTGGGCACGGGTTAGCTGGGTCCTGTGCTCAGAGTCTCACTAGGCTGGATTCAAGTTGTTGGCAACAGCTGTTGTCTCATCTGAAGCTCAGGGTTCTCTTCCAAGCTCACTACTGGCTGTTGGCAGAATTCATTCCTTTGTGGCATTATGACCCAGGTCCCTATTTTCTTGCTACCTGTCAACTGGGAACTGCTTTCAGCTCCTGGAGGTTGCCCTGAGTTTCTTGACATACAGCTTTTCCTCTCATAAAGTGGCAGTTTGCTTTCTTCCACGCCAGCAGGAGAGGTTCCTCTGAGCCTTCAGCTTCCTTTAGAGACTGGCCTGATTAGGTCAGGCCCACCCAGGTTTAGCTCCCTTTTGATAAACTCTAAGTCAACTGAGTAGTTACCTCATCAGAGGAGTGATATGCCACCATATTTACCAGTTCTGCTCACACTCAAGGGGAAGGGATTATGCAGGGAGTGTGCACCAGGGGACTGGCATCTTGGGCACTCTCTTAGAATTCTCCTGACTATGGGGAGGTACATTATTATCCCCACTTTACAGATGTGGGAAATTGAGGCACAGAAAGATTATACAACTTGACCATAATCACACAGCTTGTAAATGGCAGAGCTGGAATAGTTTACCAGGCATTTTGATTCCAAAACCAACACTTTTAATGAATGTACTTGACCTCTTTTATTATCTCAATTTCTGCCTGCAACATTGTCCTTATCCTTATTTCTGCCCACAAAATTGCATTTCTTTCATCTGTCAAACATCAGTGTAATTCTCATGTCCTTCAAGAGATCTTTTTTGATTAGCTGAGCTTGATGTTGACTGCAGCTAACTCTCAAATCTCTCATATGTCTCCCAAACCCAACTCCAGTTAAATATTTACAGCACATACTACAAAACAAAAACTAATATTCTTTGTTTAAGCCAGAAATATATTGACTGCTTTCTATAACTCACAAATAGTTGTCAAATTTAACCTAAAGAATATTTTATCCCTTGGAAACCCTAAACATAATTAGAAATAGAAAATTGAAAGCTTCACATGTTTTCACCCTCTCAAAAGAATGTGACAAATGATACGCCCTTAGACCAAGAGATAAGCTATATTGGAAAATGTAAAGTGTCTTTTGGAAATTAAGCCCAACAGGATGTGGCATTAATATGGGAACAGACTCTAGAACAAGTTAAATGTATCCAGGAGAGTCAGTGGCCCAGGAGTAATCTTGCTTTTTCTTTCAGTGATTCTCAAACTTGAGTGCATCTGAGTCACCTGTTAAAATACAGATAGCTGGGTCCCATCTCCAGAGTTTCTGATCAGTGGATCTGGGGTAGGACCCCAAAATTTGCATTTCTAACAAGTTCCCAGGTGCTGCTGATGCTGCCAGTCTGGGTACCAGACTGAGACCACTGTTTGAGAGGGAAGAACCAATGAGCAGAGAGGACAGGATATCTCATTTTAGTGGTAAAGAGGAATCCCTAAAGGAGATGAGCAGAACAGAGGGTTGTAATAGAACTGCTTCCCAAACCTGGTTGATCTTCAGAGTCACCAAGGCAGAGCTTTTAACTACTACCTATCTCTCATACCCCAGTGAGGTTAGGGTTAGCAGGGAGGGTCACAAATAGGAGAAGGAGAACCAGGAATCTGTGATTCCGAGGCACTTTCAGGTTTGGAATTCACTAGCCCAGATCTCTACCAACACTTAAGTTTGCTAGTTGTCCTAAAGCTGTTTTCACAATAGTAGTTGTGGACTTTTGAGGTATTAACCCATAAACAATTCATCTAGGCCATCTTGATGTCAATAATCAATTGCTCAAAATAAAATCCAGGAGTAAAGATAAGTCAATGAATTAACCTGAAAATCTCTACTTTTATCTTTTCCCTGCACTGATCTAGAAAATGAGATTTCATTGTGTGTGAGTGTGTGTGTGTGTGGGGGGGGGTGTATTCAGTTTTATTGACATATATTCACAACATACCATACAATCATCCATGGTATGCAATCAACTGTTCACAGTTCCATCATATAGCTGTGCATGCATCACCACAATCAATTTTTAAACATTTTCATTGCTCCAAAAAGAATGAAAATAAGAATAAAACTAAAAGTAAAAAAGAACACCCAAAGCATTCCATTCCCCCCCATCCCACCCTATTTTTCATTAGCTTTTGTCCTCATTTTTCTACTCATCCATCCATACCCTAGATGAAGGGAGTGTGAGCCACAAGGTTTTCACAATCACAACATCACACTATATAAGCTACATACCTATACAATTGTCTTCAGAACTCAAGGCTACTGGATTGCCATTCAACAGTTTCAGATGTTTCCTTCTAGCTGTTCCAATACACTAAAACCTAAAAAGGGTTATCTATATAGTGCATAAGAATGCCCTCCAGAGTGACATTTTACCTCTATTTGAGATCTCTCAGCCACTTCGACTTTATTTTGTTTCATTTCACTTCCCCCTTTTGGTCAAGAAGATTTTCTCAGTAACACAATGCCAGGTCCAGGCTCATCCCTGGGAGCCATGTCCTACGTTGCCAGGGAGATCTACATCCCTGGGAGTCAGGTCCCATGTAGGAGGGAGGGCAGTGAGTTCACCTGCTGGGTTGGCTTAGCTAGAGAGAGAGGCCACATCTGAGCAACAAAGAGGTTCTCTGGGGGAGACCCTTAGGCACAATTATAAGTAAGCTTAGCCTTTCCTTTGCAGTAACAAGCTTCATAAGAGCAAGCCCCAAGATAGAGGGCTCAGCCTACTAAATTGTTAGTCCTCAGTAATTGTGAGAATATCAGTAATAACCCTTATGTTTTTAAAGTCTGCTTTTGAAACAAATGGTTTGAAAACAACAGGATAATAGAGGAAGAAGGAGGGTAGACAGACCTGGATTTGAATATGAATAGAGCTCACATAATCTTGACTGAGTTGCTTAACATTTCTGAGCCTGACTGCTTATTGTATCATGGAAAATAATGTCAAGCTTGGAGGTGGTTATTGTTAGTGTAAGTACTTTTTTTTCTTTTTTGTATCATGATCTCATAAAAGAGATGTTTGTACTTTAAATTTCAGGAAAAGGTAAGTTGGGGAGGGTTTTGGGATTTGGACAGAGTATAAGTTGAGAGGAGGTCAAAAGGGACTTTAGTGTGACCTGAAAATTTTATAATGCATTCAAGCAGTATACGTTTAACTAGAAAAAAAAGACAAATGTAAAAACAAACTAAAAATTGCCCTCAGATCACCTCAAGAATGCTCTGCCCAGACAGCTAAGGGGTTTTTCTCTGATTTTTCACTTATCCTGCCCCTCCCACCCATAACAGGCACCCAACTTTCCATCTAATTAACATAATTTCCTTTCCATTAAAACAAGCTACCCTGAACTCGTTACTCATTTCTCCTGGAGAAACATGTGTATCTGCTCTTATTCAGCAGCTTCTTTCCCTCTGGTATCTAAACCTCTTACCTTACCACGTTCAGATTTTATGCCTTGTCAGTAAAAAGAATAAACATATTCATGCAATCCAGAATATAATTTATAAATTATATGAGTATGTACTCACAATCTTATGAATTAAATATTAATAGTGCTTTGTTTCTTTTAGGAAAAAAGTAAATATAAAGGGATATTCTCACCTTTTCCTTCTATAACCTCTTGAATCATCCTGGGTGCGCACCACAATGGAGACTGCTGCCGTGGAGGGGAGGGCTGGGGAGTTTGACGATAGTAAGGCCTAGAGAAGAGAAAACTCTCTCTTGCTCTCACCCTTGATGCTCAAGTTCCCGGTTCCCGTCCCCAAAGTGGACACTATAAATAGTTGTGTGTTGTTTTTTCCTGTATTTTTTCCTTGTTCATTAATTTATTCAACAGAAACATATCAAATATGCACTAGGCACTGGGGATATTGCAATAAAGAAAACAAGCAGATATGCCTTTTTACCAGTTTCGTTTTCCTACAGAATACTCTCCTGAGGCCTTCTGATGAGACCTGCAGTAGAGTGATAACAATGATATCCTTTCCTGTGTAACTTTGAAGTGCACCTCCAAGTTTGGCTCTGAGCTTCACCCATGACTTGTCTTGGATAATGGGATACTAACAAACATGACACAGATTTTTGAGACTCTTGGAATATCCTGCTGTCATGTGAAACACTTCCATGTGTACCCCAGTCACTTGTATCACTCTAGCCAACACCAAGCTAACTATCAGGCATGCAAATGAGGCCTTCTGAAACCCATGAGTCCTGACTGAACCACCAACTGCCTGCACATGGATGAATAAGCCCAACCAAGATCAGCCAGAAGAACCGCCCTGTTACACTGCAAGGTAAATAAATGAGTGTTTTCAGTCACTGCATTTGGGTTGGTTTGTTACACAGCATGAGATAACTGATACAAGCTACAGTGTGGACTAGTTTGCTCTGCAGTATAGCTCCCTTCCTGTGATCTCTCTTCACAAACATCTTGGGGCTGCCTTGTGCTGTTTTCCTATAATGGATCTCTTGTTTCCAGTACTCTACATCTTCCTCTTGCTTGGTTTCCTCTTACTTCTTGAGAAAGGGTACATGAGAAGTAAATTGTTTAAGACCTCACATGTCTGGAAATGTCTTGTTTTTCTACTTTCACATTTAAAATGCTAGTTTGGTTGGGTATAGAATTCTAGATTCTTAATTATTTGGCTTCAGAATTTTGAAAGCCTCTCCATTGCTTTCTAGCTTCCCATGCTCCTGTTGAGAAGTTAAAAGACAATTATGTAAGAAAACAAAGACAAAAAATCAATAAATAATAGGGTGGATAAGAGGTATGGGATAATATGAGTGGTTTTTTTTAAATTTTTATTTTTTTTTTTGAGTAATGAAAATGTTCAAAAATTGATTGTGGCAGTGAATACACAACTATATGATAATACACTTTGGTTGACTATCTTTTATGTGACTATATCTCAATCAACTTGCATTAAAAAAAGATGAAAAAAAAATCCACTCTCATTCAGTTGGTTCATACATAAAAAGAACATCTTCAAAAGGTCCTAATTAAATGGGTTCATATCCGTGAGGATGTGGATTAAGATTATAAAAACAAAAGTCAATCTATGTCAAAAGAAGATGAGACCATCACTTGGTGTCTGAAATAAAAGGACAAAGCTGAATTTTCTGCTTGTTAGAGTAAGGGAGAGCTATGCCAGTCAGGCACAATCTTTCCAAGCACGGTCTCTAGAGAGAGCAGTTTGCTGAGCTTGTCTTGGGTTTTTTTGGGAAGTGTGGAATTCAGGGATTGATGGACTTTTGGAGGCTTAAGTAAGTTGACATCATCTGTAGAATCATGGTTCCTTGGGTAGACTTCATCGATTGATTGGCTAGCACTTAGAGGCATGTTTGTTGAAGTGAGTCCATCCCTGACTGGCTGACATCCAGAAGCAAGGGCTGACACTGACTGGCTGTGTTTCGATAGCATGTTCATTGAGGTGAGTTGCTATTGATCAGTTAAATGGGCTTAATACCAGGTCTGATGGTCACTTGGTACAGAACAATTGTATTTCTCAAAGCTTGTGAAAACATGTTTATTCTCACTAATTGCTGCACTTAAGTATATGATCTGGATTTTTTTTCCTTCTTTAGAATCTTATAGGATCTTCTCTTTGTCTTCAATGTTTGACATTTTGCACTCCTGGGCATTGGCATGAGTCTTTACACTTGGTAAAATTTTCAGTCTGAAAACTCAGTTCATTAACTCTCTCCTCCCCTCCATTTCCTCAATTTTCTCTCTCTGTTTTTTTGGATGCTGACCCTTCTTGATGAATTTCTTAGCTGCCACATGTTTTTATCCCCCATTTTCCATCTCCTTTTCATTTGCTGGGAGAGCATCTCTACTTGATATTCCAAGTTTTCTATTAAAAAATTTCATTTCTGCTGCTGTATTTAATTTCCAGACTTTCTTATGTTTTCAGCCTGTTTTATCTATCTATCTATCTATCTATCTACCTATCTATCTATCTATTTATTTAGGTAGAATCCTGTTCTTGTGTCACAGTTATAGTAGCTTCTCATTATGAGGGTTTTGACATTTATTTCACCTTTATTTCTTCGATGTTTCTATTTTTCGTCTTCTTCCTTTTACTTCCTATCTGCCAGGTTAAAGGCTTTCCTCAGATACCTTGTGATATTTTCTTGTCTGACAATATGTAAGGGTGAGATATTAAAACTTTGGCTGGAAGCCCTGAGGATATGAGAGAAGGGCTGGTCTAGCAGGAGCTTCCCTATAGGATGATCAAAGTGAGCTGTTTAGTAGGGGAATTTGCAATATCAGTGTCTTTAGGCCTTTCATCATGAACCATCTGTATTTCCCAAAGACTCTTCCTGCTTGGAGGGTGAAAGTCTAGCTTTCAGTGTTCTGGGAGCAAAGTAGGGAAGAAAGGATGCAGTGTGGGGTGCCTCAAGAGCTAATATAAATTCACTTAATAACTAGGTACCGGTCTATCATCTTCACCTGGATGTAGTATTTTTCTAGTGCACAGCCATCTATTTTACCCTATTCTGAAATTAAACCATGACTCTTTTGCCAGTTAGGAAAGGAGCAGTCTTCTAATACTTCATGGATCTGGTGAGGAAATCGAGGGATCTAACTCCTTTTAAAATAGACTTCAACAACTTCCTTATTTAGTCCATACCTCCACCTCCACTTCCACAACCTGCTGCCATTAGTTCCCTATCTTTGGAAATTCTGTAAATCAGATTAGTTCTTAGTTTTCTCTGCTGCCTGAGTGGATTTAGTTTTCTCAGATCTGCTTTCCAGCTTCCAAAATTGTCTCCTCTTCAGTTCTCTCCATTTATTTGGGTTAAAGCCTTAAAATGTCCCTTCACTGGCATCTTTAGGGGGCTTCAGGAAGGAAAGAATTCAGAAGTACACGTTCAATCTCTTATCTACACACAGAGCTTGCTTTTCACTTTCTAATTACATGGAGTGTATTAGTGGCTTCATAATTGAATCCAGCTTATAATTTATTTGTGATAAATCTAAAACTAGTTAATGAAAGACGGCTCAATAACAATAGGCTTAAAGCAATGTCTTTCTCCTTAAAAAATACAGGAAAAGAAGAAAGTAATTCGACACCAACACAGGGAAGAGGGGTACGTAATTACAAATCAAGAGTAATATGCCTGGGAATATTCTTTCCATACATTTTTATGCCCTTGCTAAAATGCAGATTGCATAGCAACCTAATAAGAAAATTCCTAAGCCTGTGCAAACTTGTGGGAGGAGTGTAGTCATGCATAATCTTACACTAAAATCTGCCAAGGCAGTGAATACTATGCAAGTCACAATTTTGGGATTCATTCCACACAGTTACTCACAGCTGGAAACATACGTGCTCATGAATCTTTGTCAAGTTTATCACTTTTTCCTGTTGCACCAAAATTTTAATACAGACTTCTTAACAACTTGTCACTAGAGGTAACCTATTTATTAATCATATGATAAACCACCCACAAGTAAAGCTAATATTATTCTGTAATTTAATGTTGCTCTGTTAATCAGTCAGTTTTTCCAGAACTGCCCTCTCCTGCAGCCTTTTGGGGATGGCTGGCTTCCATACTCAGAACGAAGCCAGAAAATAACACATTGTAACACTGCAAAAGCAAAAATAAACAGGAAAGAACATGTAGTCACTTATTCTGTCTTCCTCTGTAATGGCTCCTTCTTCTCTGCCTGAAGCCATGTGATCTACTTTCCCCACCTTAGGAAAACCTTCCCTTGATTCTGCCTTCTCTTGAATGTCGGCTTTGACATCCAGTGGTCTTTTCTCACTTCCATCTTCTTTATCCCTTGGCACTATTTGCTAAGATAACTCAGACCCTCTTTGTTGAAGGATAACTTACAAAATATTCACTCATAATAAGCCTCAATAGGAAAGCCTGATTTCCCACCTCAAAACAAACCTTCTCTCCTATAACCATATTCTATTAATAATAATAAAAACATATATTGAAAAATTATTGAGATATTGTTCTAAGTACTTTACATATATTAACTCTTTTCATCACCACAACAACCCTATGAAAAATATATCTTGTTATCCCCAAATTTATAGATAAGAAAAATGAGACCCAGAGAGGTGACATAATTTGGCCAAGGAAAAACACTGGTCATTAGCGGTACCTATATGTAAATAGTACATCATCTACTTCAGAAGCCTAGAAATCAGCATTAATTTCTCTCTTTCTCTCCACATTCTTACCATCTGTGCCAGTTTGGATGTATTATGTCCCCCAAAATGTCATGCTGTCTGATGCAATCTAGTGGGGGCAAATGTATTAGTGTTGATTAGATTGGAAGCCTTTGATTGAGTGTTTCCATGGAGCTGTGACTCAATCAACTGTGAGTGAAGCGTTTGATTGGATAATTTCTATGGAGGTGTTACCCCTCCCATTCAGGGTTGATGTTAATTGGATCACTGGAGTCCTATAATGGAGTTCACAGACAGAAGGACCTCAGAGCAACTGAGAGTGACATTTTGAAGAGGAACTGCAGCTAAAAGAGGACAAAATGCCCCAAGAGCAATATTTTGAAGAGCACCATTTTGAAAGGCAACCTGGGAGCAAGTGGACGCCAGCCACATGCCTTCTGAGCTAACAGAGGTTTTCAGGACATCAGTGGCCATTCTTCAGTGAAGATGTACTCATGTTTATGCCTTGGACACTTACAGACTTAAGACTGTAACTTTGCAACCAAATAAACACCCTTTATAAAAGCCAATCCATTTCTGATATTTTGCATAATGGCAGCATTAGCAAACCAGAGCACCATCTTAGGCAGGGCTACTGTCATCTCTCAACTGGACCACTGTTCTAGTTTGCTAATACTGCTGGAATGCAAAATACCAGAAATGGATTGACTTTTATAAAAGGGGTTTATTTGGTTACACAGTTACAGTCTTAAGGCCATCCAGTGTCCTTCAACAATCGGTACCTTCACTGGAGAAAAGCCAATGGTGTCTGGAAAACCTCTGTTAGCTGGGAAGGCACATGGCTAAACCAGCCTTCTAGGTGTTCCCATTCTCTTTCCCTATAGATTATTCTCCAAATAGACAATAAGTGAATATGACAAATCCACATTCATAATGAGAGATTTTAGCAAACCTCTTTCAAAAACTAACTTCATGCCATCAGAGTAGTTGTGTGGATAAAGAAATTTTGAACAACACAGTTAATAAACTGAATCTGATGATGTATATAGACCATGGTACAAATTTAGAGAATACACATTCTTTTCAGTAATACTTGGAACACTCACCAAAACTATGTTCTATTTGTTGTGAGTCTCAACAAATATCAAACAGTCATTGTCACATGGATACAAATAGATATAGATAGCAAAAAAGTCAGTTCCAATGTACTGGTCAGATCCATCCCCATTTTACCCCTACTCTTCCCTGTGCAGCATTCCCAGGCTCTCCTGGGCTCTGGATTCTGGCATGCTCAGCCAATAGGAAATATTGCCAGCACCAACAGAAGATTGGGAGGCAGGGAAGGGGAAAGACAAGATACCTCTGCTTCCTGTGACTCTATACTCTGTGGTTCCCAGCTTCTGTTGGGCAGCCCCTTCTTTAAGCGCTGGTAAAAACATCTCCTTCCCTTGCTCTTCCACACCTAGGAGTGAGAATGGCTGCTCTGTTAATCACTCAATTGCCCCATTGTCCCTGATTAATTTTCCAACTCCTCCATTACCTGTGCAACCAGTTCTCCATATGAAATTCCCCTCTGGTTAAATATATACAGACCATGACTGATGTAACCCCAAACACTTAGAAATTACATCTAAACAACTCATAGGTCAATGATTACAGGAAAACAACTTGAACTACACCTCAGCATTATGGGATGCAGGGAGAATGCGCCTTACAGGGAAGTTTACATTCCAAAAACAATGAGATATGATTTTGGCCCACCTCCTAGTATTGATGACTTGTTTGTGCTATGTTTACTTGTTTTAACTCTGTTTTCCTTTCTTTCATCAATTCTGTATAATTCCTTGATTTTTTTTTATCTTCATTTTATTGAGATATATTCACATACCACGCAGTCATACAAAACAAATTGTACATTCGATTGTTCACAGTACCATTACATAGTTGTACATTCATCACCTAAATCAATCCCTGACACCTTCATTAGCACACACACAAAAATAACAAGAATAATAATTAGAGTGAAAAAGAGCAATTGAAGTAAAAAAGAACACTGGGTACCTTTGTTTGTTTGTTTCCTTCCCCTATTTTTCTACTCATCCATCCATAAACTAGACAAAGTGGAGTGTGGTCCTTATGGCTTTCCCAATCCCATTGTCACCCCTCATAAGCTACATTTTTATACAACTGTCTTCAAGATTCATGGGTTTTGGGTTGTAGTTTGATAGTTTCAGGTATCCACCACCAGCTACCTCAATTCTTTAGAACCTAAAAAGGGTTGTCTAAAGTGTGCGTAAGAGTGCCCACCAGAGTGACCTCTCGGCAATTCCTTGATTTTTGAAGCATCTATAGCTCCGTTAAGTGCCTATACTACCCTATTACCCTTGGAAACAGCACTGCCATCTCCCACGCCTGCCTTAGCATTAGCTTTATGCTGATTGATGTACTTCAAAATTTATATCTCTTGCCCTGATTTCTTTGCTGACTCCCATTCCCATGTTTACAGTGGTGAACAGGATATCTCTGCTTTACCTTTTTAGAACACCAAATTTAACATGACTAAACCTAAATTCACCATCCTTCTCTCAAGGTCATCTAGAATCTGTTGTTCCTAAGGGCTTTGACTGACCCCATGGCTTTCCCAGTTACCCATCTTTGAAAACAGACACCTTCAGGGCAGGAAGTGCATCTCATTTTCTGAAAGGGCTTTTTAGGTATGCAGTAAATACTTTTTGAATGACTGAAAGACTCTCCATTCTCTTTTCATATCCCTTTCTATTTTTTAAGAGTCCTTAATGCCCTCTCAACTCCATCCTCTTCTTCCTGTCTTCATTGTCATGAATCCCTTTGACCACTCACCTGGGGAGGCTGCAGAGCAGGCTGAAACTCTGAGAGTTCAAGTATAACTAACCTCATAATGGCCTTTAACAAAAGCCCCCTGGTCAGCAAGAATAGGGAGATCTGACTCTCATGCTCTGTGCTGTTGGCATATTGTCTGGAGCATGCCCATTGTTGGCGAGTTGGTTTGCAGAAAATGCAGGAAAGACTAATGCAGCCGAGTCCTGTTAAGTTCTGTTTAGGATGAATTCCTGTCCCAACAGCTCTGCTTCTTCTGGTGGTAGAAATAGCCCAATGGTTGGGATTTCTTTGTCGGATTTAACATGTCTGTAGCCAGACCTAACCAATCTCTAAATTTCTGGCAACTCCACAGCTATTCTTTCAGTTATTCAAACACAAAATGTTAAAATTATCTCTGACTCTTGTTCCCCTCTATTCCCAACAGCTACTTGACTGAGCCTTTTTGATTCTTACTCTTTCCTTTTTCGTTCTCCTTTTTCATCCACTGCATCCCTTCCCCCCACCTGCCAACTATAATTTATCAGGTGCTCATCAAACGATATCCAGATTACTCCTTCAATTAGATCCCTTTGCCTCTTTCCACCCTTTGTAAGAGTCCAGATCTCCAGATTCCTCATCCTGATGTTTCCTTTCATTATGTGATGGCATAGCACTCAGGAGTGGGCAAAGATTCCCAGCAGCCTTTCCAAGCTGGTATTTCAATATGGCACCACCCTCCTCAGAGAACCACATGCTCCCCCTCTGGCCAACATCACCGTGGGTTTCAGAAGGAGCTCTCTACGCTCCCCTGAATGATGATACTTATTCCTGCCTCCCAGGCTTTGCACTAAACATTCCCCATCCCCTCCATCTGCCCGAATCAGAGCCATGGTCCAATGTCCCATTTCCTCCTCAAACTGGAGCTGATAGACCTCATTTATGCTGACCTTCTATAGGCACAAGTACACTTAGACTGAGATGGATTTACCACGAAGCTAATGAAGACTCATTTCAGGGCCTTCTACTTGGACAGTCCCCTCCAAGGCTATGTACCTAATTTTTATTTGTATTCTGTATTTCCTTTTTCCTTAAAGAAAATCCTCTAATTTATTAAAAAAAAAACAAAAAAACTTCAGGCTCCACATAATCTGAATCTGCCCCTGAATTGGGGCATTTAATTATCTTCTTTTATTGAAGTATTTTTAAACTGTCTAATGAATGATGAACTTGCCTTCTCACCTAGGAGGGGATTCTTGCTGTGTAATGCTGAATGTTCAGTGTGGTGGCTAAGAGATCACAGTGGAGTCCCACAGGTCTGTGTCCAAAGATCACCTCTACCATTTCCTAGCTGTGTGGGCTCTGGGCAAGTTCTGGTTTTGTTTTGTTTTGTTTTAACCTCAGTTTCCTCATCTGTTGAATGGGAACGATTATAGTCAGGGCCCCATCATGATTTTCACGGGCCCTAGGCACTTTTGCCCTCATGGAACACTGTGTCCATAAAAAAATTACAAATTATGTCTCATAACTACATTGATATAAAGACTAATATAATCCAGGCAGGATTATACTCATTTCTCACTTCTAATTTTAAAAGAAACTCAAACATTTTCATGGACGCTTAAAAATATCATAGACTCTAGACATTATGCTTGTTGAGCCTACCAGATGTCAACCCTAATTATAATCCCCACACAACTGAACTCTGGTAAATAATAAATGAGGCAATGCATATAAAGCATTTGGCAAAGTGCACAGCACATATTAGGTGTTCAATAGACATTAGCCATCATTATTTTTGTTATTATTATATGCCCTTTTTGTAGCCTTCACAGTAAATAACAGAATATAAATGCATACTGAATTGAATTAAATAGAGAATATTTTATATTAAAATATTTGTAGCTACTGGAGTTGGGAAACATAGATATTACTTTATTGTATATTATACTATAGTATCAATTAAAACCTATATTATGTATTTGCTTGTGTTTCCTGACTTGGGGTCCACTCTGATTTATAAGCAATTATTGCCTGCCTAGTAGGTGCTCAAATGCCTTCCACTCAAAATTCCAACTACTGTTCTTGAACACTAGATTCCCAAACTTCAAGGGATTCTGGCTCAGTGGACCTGGAGTGGAATCTGAAAATCTATAATATTAAAAAATCTCACTCTCAAAGTGATGTCGAAGAGCTACTCAGTTTGTGGGAAACCACCATTATTGGCAAGCCTGTAGGGGATAGAGACAGATAGACAAGCAGTTTTGGGGGACTTTAGCTAACCTTTCCCCCAAACTCTATGACACTCACCCCTAATTACCACAAATAAAAAGAGTGGGCCTGCTATGCAAATTCAGCTTCAAGACAAGTTCCCTCATCACTTCCAACAGGATTGCACACCTAAGCCTTCTTAATAAAGTAATTCTGGAGTTGCTACCAGGAAAGATATCAATCCATATTGTAGCTTTCAGGATAGACAGACACAAAAAATCTGGGGTACTATATTTTTAAGGATTGAAGGAGTTCTATGCACATGGAGCATCCAATCAGGGGAGGAAGCAATCACTGTCAGTTGATCAGTGGGGAGGCCTCACAGTTAAGGGCGACTTGAACTTATCACAGAGGAAGGTTGACTCAGGACATAGGGGAAGAGAGAAAACTGACTGGGGGCCAGGGAGCCTAGGAATAAAAATGGCTTTGCTATTCACTCTCTGGGTGTCTTTGAAAATAAAGCTATGAAAAAAAGACAAACCTGTCCACATTTATTCTAAATAAAAGAAATCTGGTATAAGAATATTAGTATTAGCAAAAATAGAATTTAAGGCAAAAAGCATTATTAAGAATAAAGACAGATACAACCCTATGTTGAGGAACAACCCACAGGAAGACAGATTCATCAGGCACTTGTATGCACCTAACAAAACATTCTTGGTATAATTTAATCCACAATCAAACTGGGAGAATTTAACACATCTCTATCCAATAAGGATGGACCAAGCACATAAAACATAACAAGCGTAAAGAAAAATGGATTTGAACAAGAGGGGGAAACTGAAACACCAGAGCAGTGAAAAAACTTATCTAAGATTATATAGCTTGTAAGGGACAGAGCCAGGATGCAAGCCCTAGAAATCTGGTTCTATTGCCAATACTGAGCTACAGTGGCATTTAGAAGTAGAGTTAGCGCTTTAAAGGGTATTAATTTACATAAAAATATATTTAAAATAAGTGATCTAAGCATTCAATATTCAATTCAAAAAGTTAGAAAAGAACAAATAAATACCATGAAAAAAAGTAAAAAGTAAAAAATAAGAAAAGAGATAGATGAAATAGGAAATAAAGAAGGATCATCAACACTGAAAGCTGGTTTTTCAAAAAACCTAATAAAATACATGACCTTTGTAAAATATTGATGGAGAAATTCACAGAGAATGAAAATATGAGAGAGAGAGAGAGAGAAGAATGAAGAAGTCAGTTTAGCTAGAAATATAGCAGAGATTTATAAAATTCTAAGTATAAAAAATAGTATAAAGACCTTTCTGCCAATAAATTTGAAAACTTAAAGGAAGTAGATTATTTTCTAGAAATACAAAAATTACCAAAATTTAACAAGAAATTAAAAAAACCCAAGGAAACAATACCCAGTAAAGAAATTGAGGGTAGTCAAGAATCTTCCAAACCTCCTCTCCACTCCCAAAGACAGAAGGCACAGACAATTTTACAGGTGTATTTTAACAAATTTTAAGGAAATTATAATTGAAAGGTTTTTTTTTGGGGGGGGGTGGAATTAAAAAGAAGAAGAAGAAGGAAAAGACAGAAAAGGAGGAGGAAGAGGTGGAAGAAAAGAAGGAGGGGTGGGGAGAAAGCCATGCAATTTATTTTATGAAGTTACAATTACCTTGACACCAAGATGGGACAAGAACAATACAAGAAACAAGAATTATTATTAAATAAAATAATAGCAAACAGGCTTATATTCTGAGTTCCCATCAAATCTATTTGCCATGTGGAAGTAGAAAGAGGGCAAAGGGAATCCTAAATCCCAGTCAAGCTCTGAGTTCTCCAATGGGCCATTTTCCCAGTTTAGACGGTATACATTGTTTTAGTTCCTGGCTGTCAAAGCAAATACCATGCAATGGGTTGGTTTAAACAATGGGAATTTATTGGCTCACAGTATTGAAGCTAGAAGTCCAAAATCAAGGCATTAGCAAGGTGATGCTTTCTCCCAAAAGACTGGCATTCTGGGGCTGACTGCCAGTGGTCCCTGGTTCTTGGCTTTTCTATCACATGGCAATCACATGGTAGCCACTCATGGCTTTTCCTTTTTTTCTGGGTTCTTTTGACTTCCAGCTCTGGCTACTCCCTCTGGCTTTCTCTCTGTGGTCTTTCCTATAAGGCCTTCTGTACTAGGATTAAGACCCATCCTGAGTCAGTTGGGATGGGCCTCTTCAAAAGTTCCTATTTGCAAAGGGTTCACATCCACAGGAATGGGTTCAATGTAAGAACATGTTTTTCTGGGGTTGTTGTAGTTGAAGCTAAATGGATCCCAGAAAATCATGTTCTTAAAGCTAATCCATTCCTATGGGTATAGACTTACTATGAGTGGGACCTTTTGATTAAGTTATTTCATTTGAAGTATGCCACATGTAGGTCTTAATTTAATTCTCTTACTGGAGTCCTTTATAAATGGGATGAAAAGGGAGAGAGAGATAGAAAGCCACAGAAGCATAAAGGAAGCCATGGAAGCAAGAAGCTGAAGCAACAAATCCTGGAAGAGAAGGGGGAGAGCAGCAGATACTGCCATGTGTCTCACCATGTGACAGAGGAGTCCAGGATCGCTGGCAGCCAGTCTTCAGGAAGAAGGTATCATATTGATGATGCCCTGATTTGCATTTTCCCAGTCTCAGAACTGTGAGCCTGTAAACAAATAAATTCTCCTTGTTAAAAGCCAACCCATTTTAAGGTATCTGCATTTTGGCAGCTCTAGCAAACTAGAGCAGATTTTGGAAACAAGAAAGTGGTTACTGCTATTGCAAATACCAAAAATGTAGGAATGGCTTTATAAATGGGTAAGGGGTAGATCTGGAAGAATTGTGAGGTGTTTGAGAGAAAACAGCCTAAGCTGTTTTGAAGAGACTGTTGATACAAATGTGGATGATAAAGGTACTTCTGATGAGGCCTTACGCAGAAATGATGAATGTGTCATTGCCAACTGGAAGAAAGGGGATACTTGTTTTAAAATGGCAGAGAATTTCACAAAATTGAGTCCTGTTGTCAGATGGAAGGCAGGAGTTGAAAGTGACAAGCTTGGATATTTAGCTGAGGGATTTCCAAAATAATGTGGAAAGTGAAGCCTGGCTTCTCCTTGTGGCTTATAGTAAAATGCAAAAGGAAAGGTATAAACCTGAGAACTTAACTCCTGGGTACAAAGAAACCAGGATTCAATGGTTTGGAAAATTCTGAGCTTCTGGAAGATAACTCTCCAGAAAATAATGTCCCCGTGAGGGATTAACTGAACTTGGAACCAGTCAGCCATTTCAGTGCAAGTCAGGATTAGAAATGCAGTTTTCCAGGAAGGATCTGTGGAAGGTCCTATGGTCTGACAGTTGGGAACCCTGTGTACTGTATGCAAAACTAACAAGTTGTTTGCAAGATCTGTATGAATGGAACCACTGCCAGCCTGGAGTAAAAGGGACAGATTGAAGGAAAAATGACTTCAAAGGCAGAACCGTGGAAGCTGAGGTCTGGAGTGAAGACATCAAGGGCTAGGAGAGTGGATCCGCCTGTGTATGTGGAAAGGGTGATTGTGCCCTGGAGCTTGCAGAGGGCAGGGCTTCTGCCTTGTTGTTCCAGAAGTGTTATCACTCCAGGGTTCTCAGATGCCTGGGGGATTGCAGAGAGCTTCTGCGCTACCCAGTGCTTGAGGAGGGTGGAGCTGAGGGCATGGCCTGTGTGGCAAACACTTGCAAAGGGTGGGGCTGCCACTTCATCAGGCCCCAAGGACAAGGCATCATTCTATATTCGACTCTCAGAGGTTGAAATCTAATGAAGTATGCCCTGCAAGTCTTCAGAACTCTTTGCAACCTATGACCCCTGTTTTCCTTCCAATTTCTCTAATAGGAACTTTTATCCTATAACTATCCCTCCATTATATATTGGAAGCAAATAACTTGTTCCCTAAACTTCACAGGTCTACAGACTAAGGGGAATTATGTCCCAGGACAGACCACCCCTGTAAGTGATTTTTGGTGAGATGTTGTACTTAATATTGTTACTGAAATGATTTAAGCCTTTTAAGATATTGTGATGGAATGAATATATTTTGCATACGGAAAGAACATGTCTTTTGGGGGTCCAGAGGGTGGAGTGTGGTAGTGTGAAGCTGAATGGACTCCAGAAAATCATGTTCTTAAAGCTAATCCATTCCTGTGGGTGTAGACCTATTGTGGGTGGGATCTTTTGATTAGGTTATTTCAGTTGAGGTGTGCCCCAGGTGGGACTTAATCCTCTCACTGGAGTCCTTTATAAACAGGATAAATAGGGACAGAGAGACAGAGAACACCACAGAAGCAAAAAGGAAGCCACAGAAGCAAAAAACTGAAGAAATGAAACCTGGAAGGAAGGGAGAGACCAGCAGACACCACCATGTGCCTTGCCATGTGACAGAGGAGTCCAGGATCGCTGGCAGCTGGTCTTCAGGAAGAAGGTATCATCTGGATGATGCCCTGCTTTGGACATTTTCACAGTCTCAGAACTGTAAGCTTGTAAATTAATAAATTCCCCTTGTTAAAAGCCAACTCATTTTATGGTATCTGCATTTCAGCAGCTCTAGCTGACTAAAACAGGGTTATATAGCACCAAGGCATCATCTAAGGCATCCCCCAAAATATAACAATCATTTTTTAATGGGTCTAAGGAAATGAGTCTTCATGAACCAGGCTTCATGATACTTTGTTGTTTTTCTTGATCTTGGGTGAGATGGGACATGCCAAGACAGTGATCACTTTTACAACCTCCCCAGGATACCATACATTCAATACCACAAACAGGTAATTTACAAGTGACAAGCTTTTACAAAAGCTACAAGAATTTTATAAGATCTCTTGGTTCCAACCTCCTTCTGCGGCAAATGTTTACCTAGATCAACTGGTGAACAACAGGCCTGCTTTGGGTTTTCAACTGTTTTTGTTCCCTCTCTTGGGCTACATGCCCTATTATTTCTATTTTTATAGTCAACAATTGGCTAAATAGAATTTTCACAGAAGGTATTTGCATACTTGCAGAGTGTCAGTAGTCAAAATCTGTTTTTGTTTAATTAATTAAGTATTCTTTATGCTGTGAATAAAAAGGCTCTTTGTATCAGAGATGCTACTTGACATGTTTTAGCTTTTCCTGTTTGATAAGAGTTTTAAGATCCATTTTAGTTATGTACACATATATATGTATATACACACATATATAATTATATAATTTTGCTATTTGCATATGGAAGACAACATTGAATATTCATTATGAATTAGGACTTTGTATCTGAAAGGGCTGGTTTCATATTCTCAGTTCTAATAGAAAATGGCCTGGACATAAACACAACAAGCTGTTAACAGAGGTTACCTTTGGTGTAGGGTACTGGAGAGGGGCTGGGGCTCTCCGCTTTTCCCTTTACCCCCCTCTGAATTATTTTAACAGTGAGCATGTTTAACATTTGTAACTTGAAAAGGAAAGAAATGAAGGGAAGGGAAGAGGGGAGGGCAGCAGAGGGGAAGAAAGGAAATTCTAGCTTCCCTCTTTACCAATTCTGTTGCCTGAGGTAACAATTCTGCCTCTTTATACCACAATTTATTCATCCATAATTTGGAGAACTTTTAAGGAATCTTTGAAGATTAAGTGAGATAATGCATATAAGGCTTTTTACATGTTGCCTGGCAAAAATTTGGCATTCATTGGCAATGTTAGCCATTGTAATTAGACAAAGTGCTTAACTGAATATCTGGCACGTGGTCGTGGTAGGTAGTCTTACTAAACATATTTTGCTTATTTATTTTGCTTATTCTTTTTTATGCCTTGCAAGTTTTTCTTTGAAATTTTTGCAGTGGGTTCTTTGTTTTAAAGACAGATTAATTCTATAACCTTCCAGGTGTTTTTAACATGTCTGAATCCTAATGTACTTAACACAAAACTATTGTGCACATAGAAATTGGGAAGTTATCTCTGAAGTAATAAAATAAGGCTATAACTGAAAAAAAAAAAAAAAAAAAAAAGACAACAAAGACCTGAATTGAAGACAGGAACTCTTTAAAAAATGTTCATTTTGTGAAAACCAAGAAAGACTGAGAAACTAACGAATGCTAGTTTCCTGATTTTCATAATTGAATATTCATTACTAAGTCTGAATAGGGAGAGAGAGAGAAAATGCAGAAAGAAGTTGATTCGTTACAAATAAGGGTGTAAATTGGTATCACTTCCTGAAGGACAATTTGGCAATACCTTGCAAAAGTAGAAATGCATATATCCTTTGATCCAGAAATTCAACTTCTAAGTAATTAGCCTACAGAGATGGTTTCGTATCTATGAAATGATTACAATACAATGATATATCCTTTGTGGGTATTCATTGTAAGAGCGAAGTTTAGAAACAATATATATGACCATCAATATGGGACTGGTTAAATATATTAAGACACATTCATACAGTAGAGAAAAATGGACATATTAGATTGCTCTAAATGTACTCTTATGGAGAGTTCCAAGAGAAGGGAGGTTAAGAGGAAAAAACAAAGTGTAGAACATTGGGTAAAATATGCCACCATTTGTGTTGGGGGAAAATACATGTATGCATGTATGTGTAAGTATATGCATATATTTTATACACTTCTATTTATATTTGTATCCATATGTAGATATGCATATATTATTTTCTTATTCATCAGTATGTATATTTATGTGTAAAAGCATAAAATAGCTCTGTAACAATGTGTAAGAAAGTGAAAATAATTGTTGGCTCCAGATGGGGGACTGAGCTGCTGGGAGATGGGGAGGGAAGGAGACATACTTTCCTCTGTATACCATTTTGTGCCTTTTTTTGTTTTGTGCATTATACAGATATTACTTAAACAAAAAAATTAAAGTAAAGACAATGTAGAACATTGGAAAGCCAGTATGAAATCAGTTGAAAGGAGTGAACAGTTGTTAGTAACATGAGTGCAAGCAGATGGAGAAGGAACTCACACAGAACAATTCCCCAAATATAGAAATAATCTACTTTTTGTCCCATAGACAGAAGAACGATTGGAGCAGGAAACTGGAGAAACTCAGAGACAGTCATTTTCCACAAGCACGACATGTTCACAAATCTGTTTCCAGCTTAAAGTTTATCTATATTTTTATGGTGTGAGGATTAGCACATCACCCATTCTCCTTTTTGCAAGATGAAGGTAATGTGGTAAATTTTATGGTATGTAAATTCCACCTCAATTAAAAAAATAAATTACCTTTTAAGAAGTAAATGGTGTTGGTGCATCCATACCATGGACTACTACTCAGCAATAAAAAAAACTACTGATACATGTAACAACTTGAATGAATCACAAAGGCATTAGGCTAAGTGAAAGAAGTCAGTCTCAAAAGGTTACATAGTGTAGTAATATATTTATATGACATTCTTGAAGATAAAATTATAGGGAGGGAACAGATCAGTTGTTGTCAGGTTATGAGTGGGGAAAGAGGTGACTTCACAGGGACAGCATGAGGGAGTTTTGGGGGGTGATGAAACTCTGCAGTATCCTGATCATGGTGGTAGTTGCATGAATCTATACAAGTGTTAAACTTCACAGAACTGTAAACCACAAGAAAAATGTCAAATTTACTGTATAATAAATTTTTATCTGGAAATTTTTTTATTAAAGCTGTTCAATTGAGATAAATTCACGTACCATACCCAGTCACCTAAAGTGTACAATCATGTCTTCTAGTATATTCACAGTACATGTATAGTAACTTTTAAAATAAATTTTTTAAAAGTTTAAAACAGTCTAAAGCATGGGGATTCTTTCAAGAGCATAGCTCCAATGTAGACTTCATAATTTTAGCATTTAAGTGTAGCTTCTACACCAACTATCAACAAAATTTTGATTTGATTTTGTTGCCGTAATTGTCCTGTTCTCGTTCAACAACAAAAGCCCTAATCTACCCCTGTTTCTTTCAGAAAAATTAAAAGAATCATTCCAGCCTCATCTTTACAGGGACAGAGTGGCTACATACAGTAAGTGCCCTCATGAATGAATGAGCCAGTCCTGTAGACATTGACGTATGATGACGGCACAACCAACAACACACTTTTTTAAAAACATTTTTTTTCTTTACTAGAGAAGTTGTGGGTTTACTAAACAATCATGCATAAAATACAGAACCCCTATATACCACCATACCACCAACACTTTGCATTGTGCGGAACATCTGTTACAATTGATGACAGCCCATTTTTATAATTGTACTGTTAATTAAAGTCCATGGTTTAACTTAGGGTTCACTGTTGTGTAGTGTAGTTCCATGGATTTTTTTTTTTTAATTGTATTGTTACCATTTGTGCAATCTAACATTTCCCTTTTTAATCGTATTCAGATATATATTTCAGTGCTGTTAACTGCACTCATAATGTGCTACCATCACCACCGCCCATTACCAAAACATTTCCATCATTCCAAATAGGAATCCTGTACATTTTAAGCCTTCACTTCCCATTCCCTATCCTTGCTCTGTCCCCTGGTAACCTGTGTTCTTGATTCTGACTCTATGAATTTGTTTATTCTAATTTGTTCCAATCAGTGAGACCATACAATATTTTTCCTTTTGTGTCTGACTGATTTCACTCAACATGATGTCTACAAGGTTCATCCATGCTGTCATGTGCATCAGGAAGGACTTCATTCCTTTTTACAACTGAGTGATACTCCATTGTATGGACATTCCACATTTTATATGTCCATTCATTGGTTGATGGACATTTGTGTTGCTTTGGCAATTGTGGATAATGCCACATTGAATACTGGTGTGCTTTTAATTCTATTGGATATATACCTAGTAGTGGAATTGCCAGATCATGTGGTAATTCTATGCTTAGCTTCTGAAGAATCGCCAAACTGTCTTCCACGGTGGCTGCACATTTTACACATTTGCTAGCAAAGAATGAGTGTTCCTATTTCTCCACATCCTCTCCAACACTTTTTATTTTCCGTTTTTTTAAATAGCAGCCTTTCTAATGGGTGTAAGTTGACATCTCATTGTGGTTTTGATTTGTATTTCTCTGATGCCTAATGATGTTGAGCATCTTCTCATGTGCTTTTTGGTCATTTGCATATCTTCTTTGGAGAGATGTCTGTTCAAGTCTTTTGAATTGAACTTTTTAATTGGGTTGTGCTGGTTTGAATTGAATCTATTATGTCCTCCACAAAAGCCATGTTCTTTACTGCAATCTTGTAGGGGCAGACTTACCAGTCTTTTGATTAGGGTGGAACCTTTTGATTGAGTGTTTCCATGGAGATGTGACTCACCCAACTGTGGGTTGGACCTTTGATTAAATTATTTCCATGGAGATGTGACCCCACCCATGTTGGGTGGGTCTTAATTAGCTCACTGGAGTCCTTTAAGAAAGACATTTTGGAGAGAAGCTAAGAGGACCCTGACGCTTAGATGCACAGGAGCTGAAGAAGCTAAGAGAGACCCAGAGACATTTTGGAGAAAGACATTTTTGAAATGCAACCTGGGAGCAAAGGAACAGCAGATGCCAGCCGTGTGCCTTCCCAGCTGACAGATGTGTTCTGGACACCATCAGCCATTCTTCTGTGAAGGTATCATCTTGTTGATGCCTTAGTTTGGACACTTTTATGGCCTCAGAACATCCCCTTTATAAAGCAAATCCATTTCTAGTATTTTACATAAAGGCAGCATTAGCAAACCAGAACACCCTTCCATAAATTTGATAATTGGCTTTTCCATTTCTGCAAAGAAATTTGTTGGAATTTTCATTGGGATTGCATTGAATCTACATATTGCTTTGGGTAGTTTTGACATCTTAACTGTAGTTAGTCTTCAATCCATGAATATGAAATGCCCTTCCATTTATTTAGGTTTTTATTTAGGTCTTTATCAATGTTTTATAGATCTCTGTAAACAAGTCCATCCTTCATTAGATTATTTCTAGATATTTGATTCTTTTAGTTGCTATAGTGAATGGATTTTTTTTTTTCTTGATTTCTTCTTCCAGTTGTTCATTGCTTGTCTATAGAAACACTACTGATTTGGGGTGTTGATCTTGTACTCTACCACTATGCTGAATTCATTTATTAGCTCTAGGAGCTTTCAACAACACACTTTTACAATTCATTGTCACAACACACCCTATATGCTGGTGTGAGGATGATTCAACAAAAGTGAATAACTAGGGATTCTAGAGCAGTGTCAGATCTGGAAAAGCAATTCCAGCACAAGTTACTTTGCCTACACTGGATTAGCAACTCCATGTCTCTCCCAGGCCGAGAGGAAAATCAAACAGCCTTCTCAAAGACAAGGTGTGAAATATCAGATGCCATCTTTATTGCTGGAAATGACACTAAATAAGTACTTGTTGAAATGAAATATATCACATTCTCCCATGTCTCATGGAAGCAGTCAAAGGTTAATTGTTTTCCTTGAGATTCAGAATGGAACAAAGAACACTCTCATTCGTTTATTTCCTTTGCTGTTATTCTTGTTATAGGCCTATTTATTTTACATAATTGCCCCAGATTTCATCCCAAATAATCCCAGAAAAAGCCAGTTATCGTAGGGGCAATGGTTTAGTTTGCCAGACTGCTATGACAAGTAGCTCACAGTGGGTTGGCTTAAACAATGGGCATTTATTGGCTCACAGTTTTGAGAATAGAAGTCCAAAACCAAGATATTCTCAATGCTGACTTTCTCCCTAAAGACTGTAGCATTCTGGTGCTGGTTGCTGGCAATCTTTGGGTTCCTTGGCTTGCATTTCTGCCTCCTGTCACATGGCAATGTCTTCTCCTTTCTAGCTTCTGTGATTTTCCAGTTCTCTTTATAAGGTCTCTGGAAACCTTGATTAAGGCCCACCCTCAATCAGCTGGGCCACAACTTAACCAAAAATAACATCCTTAAGAGATCCTATTTACAATGGGTTCACACCCACAGGAATGTGGATTAACAGTAAAAACATGCCTAAGTTGGCCTTCACTACTCATCTATGACAGGAGAGACAGGGCTAATGGTTTGGACATCCTTCTGGTGCAAAAGGAACCATCCTGTAGAGAAGGCAGGAGGAAGTACTTCCAGGTTGAGAGGGAGTGCTCTGAAGTCAGAAATCTTGAATTTGAAATCCAGCTCTGAAATATATTAGCTGTGTGTTCAAGTTTGCTAATGCTGCTGGAATGCAAACACCAGAAAACAGACTGGCTTTTATAAAAGGAGGTTTATTTGGTTACACAGTTACAGTCTTAAGGCCATAAAGTGTCCATCAACAAAGGGTACCTTCACTGGAGAAAGGCCATTGGCATCTGGAAAACCTCTGTTAGCTGGGAAGGCACATGGCTGGTGTCTGCTTGCTCCCAGGTGGCATTTCAAAATGGTGTTTTCCAAAATGTCTGCATCAGCTTCCAACGGCCATCTTCAAAATGTCTCTCAGCTCCAGCTAGCTACGAGCTCCTTCTGTCTGAGCTTATATAGTGCTCTAGTAAACTAATCAAGGCCCATGCTGAATGGGTGGGCCAACACATCCATGGAAATTATCCAATCAGAGTTATCACCCACAGTTGGGTGGGTCACATCTCCATGGACAGTGAACCAATAGGTTCCAACCCAATCCATGATAATACGTCCGCCCTGACAAGAATGCATTAAAGAATATGGCTTTTTCTGAGAGACATAATATATACAAACTGGCACAGTGTGTGATCTTAAGTAAGTAACTGAACTTCTCTGACTTCTGTTTCCTTCCTGGTTGTTGTGGGTGCTAGAAGTAATTTATAAGACTGGTAATAAGACTAAATGTGATAATGCACGTAAGGTGCCTAATACCACATTCTGGTACTTAACAAGTACTCAGGAAGTGTGAGCTGTTTTCATATGAGTAGGTCATTAACTGCATTTTCATGTCTCTGAACATGAAGGGGTGGGAAGCACCATGAAAGTGTTTAAATCTGGTATTCCTCTCCTTTCTGCTTGCATTGACCAACAACATACCCTGGTGAGACATGCAACGAGCCCTGAAAGTCTGGTGTCCCATTCTCTTGGGGATTTTTCTGATCTGCCAGTTAATCTGATCAGTTAATGATCATGAAGATGTTAGCCACTTCCTGAGACTTCTCTATTTAAAGACTAATGACTTAAAAAGTGTTTTTAAGGCTGGGGGTGGTTGGGGGCAGCTGGGGCCATTGAGCAATCTCAGGTGACACCACTTTCTGCACAGATCAGCCCTGCAGTCTGGGCTGTGGCTCCCCTGTGAGCTGACCATCTTGCACTAGTGACTGGATGGCTGGGTGGTGGAGGCTACCTTTCTCATGCTCCACTATCCTCGTGCACATTTTTATTATTTTTTATTTTTTTAAATGCAATTTTATTGACATATACTCACACACCATATAATCCATCCAAAGTATACAATCAATGGTACACAGTATCATCATATAGTTGTGCATTCATCACCACAATCAATTTTTGAGCATTTTCATTACTCCAAAATAAAGGAAAAAAAAATTTTTAATGAAAAAGAACATCCAAACTATCCCACAACCCTTATCCCCCCTATTATTTATATATTTTTGTCATTATTTTATAACTCATCTGCCCATACACTGGTAAAGGGAGTGTCAGTCACCAGGTTTTTGCTATCATACAGTCACATGATAAAAGCTATATCGTTATAAAGTTATCATCAAGAATCAAGTCTACTGGATTACAGTTCAATAGATTCAGATATTTCCTTCTAGCTATTCTAATATAGTAGAAACTTAAAAGGAGTATCTATATAATTCATAAGAATACCCTCCAGAGTGACCTCCCGACTCTATTTGAAATCTCTTAGCCACTGAAGCTTTATTTTGTTTTATTTCTTTTCCTCCTTTGGTCAAGGTGGCATTCTCAATCCCACAGTGCTGGGTCTAGGCTCATCCCTAGGAGTCCTGTTCCTCAAAGCCAGGGAGACTTACACCCCTGGGAGTCATGTCCCACTAGGGGGGAGGGAAGTGAGTTTATTTGCAGAGTTGGCTGAGAGAAAGAGGCCACATGTGAGCAACAAAAGAGGTTTTCTGGGGGTGACTCTTAGGCATAATTATTAGGAGACTTAGCTTCTCCTTTGCAGGAATAGGTTTCATAAGGGCAAGCCCAAGATCAAGGGCTTGACTAATTAAATTGGGATTCCCTAACGCTTGCGGGAATATTAGGAATTCCCCAGGTGGAGAAGTTTGCTATTTCTACATTTCTCCCCAGTCCCTTTTTTATTTTCTGCCCAAAGTACTCCGGGGGCTTTGCATATTTTTAACATCTACCGTTCTGCTTTCCTTCCTTTCCCTCCCAAATCAGAGTGGTCTAGCGCTCATTAAGCTTCATAAGGATAGTACTGATAAATAATTTTAAGAGCTGGACTTTGTCTGAAAGAATCATCAGTGAAGATCAACTGTATCCTCTGGGAATTTTCAGGCAGCCACTGTTTCTGTGGGTATTTGATATTTATTGCTTCCTCATAGCCATTAAGCTGCTGTCTTGCCATTTTAAGGAAAGCTGGGAGAAAAGTCATATGACTATTTCCTACCACATAATATATTTACTGTTTTGCTTGAAAGTTTGAGTTTCTTGTTTCCTAGATAAAGTATGAATTATAAAAATAAAAATCATCACTCCTGCTTTCAGGCCAAACATATTTTACTGGGCAATAATGTGTTATACACAAGGACATCAAATAAGTTGGTAGTTAAATCCAGGGACCATGTTTAGTCTTTCTCTTATTTGATCTGTGAAAATGAAGCACTGACACTATTTACTCCCCTGTCCTGAGATTTTCTCACCCATCCCTGGACTTTATGGCCCTACAGTCTGCCAGCTCTCTTGCCACTTTTCTGGCTATTCATTTTCAGTCTCAATTGAGGCCACTTCTTCCTCTGCCTGTCCCCTACATTTAGTGTTTATTATGATTCATTCCTAGGCCCTCTTTTATTCTTCAACATGTTTTTCTGAAATAGTACCTATGTCCACGGCCTCAATTAGAAAGCATATATTGATGACTTCCAAATAAAACCAGCCCAATTTTTGGTCCTGAGTTTCAGACCTTCATATCTATTTGCCTTCTGGAATCTCCACTTGGTTGTTTCACAACCTTGTCTCAGTTTGGGTTTCCCACAAGACTCCAGTACTTGGATTTGGATGCAAGTAGTTAATTTCAGAGGGAGGTGGTCCCAGGAAGCATTTCAAGGGAATGGGAGTGAGACAGGGAAGAAGGAAAGCCAACAGAGGTATGTTAAGCAGGTTATTGCCATTGGCAACCAAGGCTCAATTTCACTGGGGACTCTCCAAGACACTGTAAGGAATATATCTCAGAATGGTTAAATTGAGGGCCTAGTAAGCTAGGGTATTTATCCACCAATTCCAGCCCCTCACAAGTGAGGGTCGCTACTGGGACTTTCAGGCTGATTTGCATGTGCCCTGCATCCAAGCTCACTCTAGTGGCCAGGAAATTACCTTAGGCAGAGAAATGGAGAAGCTGTCATCCCAGATGGGAGCTGTCTGCAGGCAACTTCAATGGTAGACCATGGGGATGCAAGTGGCCCTAGACAGCATCTACAACACACCATTGTGTAGTAGATTGAACTCAAGGTCTTTACTCCCAAATGTGCTCTTTCACCTTCCACCTGCCTCAATAAATAATCCCACTATCAACATAGTGCCCAAGCCAGAAACTTGAGCAATCTCAGTGTCATCCTGGATTTCTCCCTGTCTAAGTTTTCCAGGGCTGCTAGAACAGATACCACACAATGGGTTGGCTCATAGCTTTAGAGGCCAGAATCTAGGTCCCAAAAGCAAGGTGTCGGTAAGGTCATGCTTTCTCCCTAAGGTCTGTAGCATTCTGGGGCTGGTTTGCTGCAATCCTTGGGGATCCTTGGCTTGCATCTCTGTCTCCAGTTACACGGTAATCTCTCTATCTCTTTGTGTAAGCTCTTCCAGTTTTTGCTGACTTCTCTTTATCAAGCCAAAAGCAATACAGATTAAAACCCACCTAATTCATTTTGGCCACATATATAGTATCTTTGAAGATCCTATTCACAGATGAGTCCATACCTTAACTGACAATACATCTTCAAAAGGTCTATTTATAGATAGTTCACCCTCACAGAAACATGGATTAAGATTAAGAACATGTCTTTTGTTGGGGGATGTGATTCAATCTATCATACTCCCTTTCATTCATCATCCATATCACATCTATCCATCTTGTGCATTTCACTGCCAGTACATAAACTCAGCCTACCACCTTCTCCCTCATGGATGCCTGCATAGCCCCCTCACTGGTCTTCCAATCTCCAGACTTTGTCTCTCCCAATCCATTTTTTTTTTTAGCCTTCAGTCTCCTTTTTTTTTTTTATTTTACTTATCAAAAAATTAAAACAAATAAACAACAAAAAAACACAGCATTTCAAACAAAACAAAGCAAATGATTAAGAAAAACAAATAACCTGAAATAACCACTTTGCTTCCAACATGTTCCTATCATACCCCAAGAAAATTAACAAACCATAATCAAACAAAGGTATAAGAAAAATCAAATAACCTAAAATAACTACATTGAAGCTAATTTTTAATGCAATAGCTTTTTTTTTACTTTATCAAAAAAATTAAAAAAAGAAATAAAACCATTCAAACAAAACAAACAAAGGTCTCCCAATCCATTTTCAACACAGCAATCAGAGTGACTTTCTGATCATGCCTCTTACCTGCTAAAAATCATTCAGTGACTTTCTCTGGGAATACAGACCATACGTCCTAACGCAGCTTGCTACACTTTCCATGACTCAGCACTTGCTCATGCCTTTAGCCTCCTGCCTCATCATTTCCTATCCAGCTATTCCCCACAAAACATGCTTCTCTGTGCTCACCTGCACACATGCTTTCTACTGCCAGTCCTTCAAAGATGCTGTGCTCTCTCCAACCTCAGGGCCTTTGCTCAGTCTCTCTTCCTCTGTTAAGACCTGTACTATTCCCAAGATCACAATTGTGAGTCACTTCTTCCAGGAAGACTTCCCTGATCTCGCCTGCTATATGATTCCCATGGCATCCTGTGTGTCCTCCACATGGCATTTCACACACTGACTTGTAAACTGTTTACCCATTTAGATGGTCCCTAGACTGAGAGCTCTGTTAGGTGAGAGGCTATATCAGACAATCATTTTCGCATCATTGACACATAGTAGTATCTGGCACATAGTAGGCCCATACATCACACATTTGCTGAATGGATAAACAGGACTTACTGATTGAGTGAGGGGGAAAATGTCTCTCCATCCTATGATAAAAGCAGTAAATATGTACATTTGGCTGGCTTCTGTTGACTCTTTTCCAAATGCCTGCAATCTGAGTATTCAAAGCAGTATCTATATTTGAATATCACAGAGCAAAGAAAGGCCCCTCTTTGAAGTCACTGTGGGTCTTGTCAGCTCGAGAAGCTGAGGGCCAAGAGAAAGCCGGGTGTCAGTAGACCTGCCCCCCACCTGCTGCTGTGGAATTTACCAAGGCTCTGAAGAAGATCCAAAAAGATACGCTTCCTGGAAAATCAAATCAACAGTCTTTCCTTGGCCCCTACTTTTAGTAACCCCGTACAATCAGTCTATTCATCTTTCTGGTAATGATTTTTTCCCCCTCAAAGCACTCAATTCATTTTCCATTGCTGACATGTAATCCAGAAATAATAGAGGTCAGGCTAGTATAACTCATATCCAAAAAGAGAGAGTGCCAACACCCTGAAAGGAAAGCTCTGCATTAAGTATTTCTGAAAATAATTCTCGGCAAATCAGGGAGCTATGAAAAGGTCTATTCAGTTGTAGATGGTATTCCTTTTTGTTGTTTACTATAAACATGGCTTCTCAATGGAAAAGGTTGAGTTTGAAAACACCACCCGGGCACAGGTGTAATTACATCCCAGGATTCAAATATGAAATTTGTTTCTAGGCCTATTTTCAAAGACAGGCCTATATGAAGGTGCTAAAATTTGAATCAGATTTTAAAAATTCTAAATTCCCAATGTGTGGCCATCACAGTCAAAACAGCCGACCAGATGCCTGATGGATATGTAACAAGAGCAAGAAATAAACCTTTGATGTTTTAGCCGCTGGGATTGGGGGTTCTCTGTTTCTAGCATAATCAGTCTTTTCTGACTGATAGAATAAATGATAATTTCCTTTCAACTCTCTTGAGTTCAAAACCACTTGAGAAGTAGACACAAGGAATCTGGCAGTTGAAGAACAAAATCCTCAGTTCTGTTTCTGAAAAGGCCAGTTTGGAGAATGAAATGTAGAAGTTAGCCAAAATCAGGTTTGCTAGTAACTTCCCTTCTGAATTGACCCTACTCATCCCAACCATCAGGCCTCCCGTGACAAGGCCAGATCCTGACATAGAAAGTTTAACTCCTGAAGAAACAGAGTAGAGCTTCTTGAGGAGAGGGAGGGCAAAGAAACAGCAATAAGGCAAAGGGGCTAAGCTGAGTATGCTCAGTTCCTTCTCCCCACTCACCAGTCAGATGAGGCACTTCATGCAGGGAAAAATTCCTGAAGAAAGGAAGTTCTCTCCCCTTGGTGGAAAGAGTTCACAGCTGAAATAATGAAATATCGATCCAATTAAACCCAAGAGTAAAAGTCAACGGAATTTACAGGGGCCATCCTTCACCTCAAATTATTTTTTGAAAATGATTGGCATTGTAGATACTCAATTCATTCCATTTGACATCTGTCCTGGGAGGTGGATAGTGCAGGCCATCCATTTCCAGGGAAAGCCAGACCCTGTATGATTTCTGATGTTGTGAGGAGCTGGATCAAATAAAACTACATCTGGGTGCTTATTGGTTCATCTGAGCTCTACGAATCCACCTGAAGGAGAGAGAATCCCTAAAGGATAATCTGGATAGAGGCTGTGAAAGGAAAAGAGACAGTTACATTATTTTGACTTGATAGAAAGAGGGCTCTGGGCATATCAGCCTCAAGGTGTTTAGTAGTTGATGATAGAAGCAAATCCCTTTCCCCATATGCCTTCCTCAGTGGCTGCCTCTCTGCCTTACCAAATGAATGGTGTTTAACATATTTAAATCCAGGATCTTCTTGTAGGTTTGTTATGGAAGTACTATGGAATCTGCCTTCGAGTTCATCACAAAGAAGTGTAGTGCTGTGGAAATCGGATACCAGTGAAGCGCAGCAATTTTAAGCAAGAGAAGCACAACGTTGTGATATGTTGGAAAAAATAGCCAACTAATCTTATGATTGTCATGTAGGACTTACCAATTGAGTAACAAACATGTGTCTAATTCCAAAGCAACAAAATGCCTTTGGCCTCTGCCAAGTTGTAAAACATGCAAACATACACATTTTATATAAATTCAAAGTGATAGATAGGTAGATAGATGATAGATAGATAGATAGATAGATAGATAGATAGATAGATAGATAAAAAGGAAGGGAGGGGAGGAGGGAGGGAGGGAGTGAGGAAGGAGGAAGAAAGGGGGTGTTTCTCTCTCCTCCATTTAACAAATTTATAAGCTCTGTGTAACAAACTGACTCACTTTGGTCAAATGCCTTTTTTATGTTGTAACAGCTAAGAAACCACAAGCTCATCATGTGAAGAGGAAGAGTCTGGCATTACATCTTGAATTGTAATTATCTTCTTTGCATGAATCTTAGAGAAAGGTTTTCATATTATTTTCTTTCTGTGTAACAGTCTGCTTCAACTGATCCCAAGACATCACTTGGATGAACTACCCAGAAGCTAAGAAACTGTCAGGGTAGGCTTACTTTTTGGTACTACTTTTGAACCTATTTTAAATTTTGCATTAAGCTTTCCCACTACTATGTGCTTAGTTTCTTTACAGTTTCTTGCTTACCATGTAAGAAGCTTGAATACAATTCCTGGAAAAATGTATTTTGGACCTATTTCCAGAAGGTTGTGTTTTCTGAGGTTTCCCAAGTAAAAACATTAATGTTTCTCATCACAAAAGAAAAAAATATATTTTCTTAAACTTTAGTAACTGATAATGAATGGATGTTATTTCCCCTCTGGAGAATACAGATAGTTTAGTTTTGGTGGCTAAAACTGGTAAGCATTTAATGTGATATTGCCTTTTTCTGATAGGTCAGATTTCAGTTTGGGCATTGTTTATAAATTATATTAGAAGGATGTTTCAGAGAGCTATGATAAAATTCTGGAATTTTTAAGAAGACATTCATAGAGAACCACATAGAAGTTTGCAAGTTTCCCTCATTAATCAACACTTGTTATGAATAGTTTTAACATCAAGTTAGAATTTATGATTTATTTGGTCTCCGCTTATTGGCAAACATTCTATTTATACAATAAAATTTGATGTCTAAAAATATTTGAGTGAGACAGAATCCCATCAGTAGGATGTGTTTTCAGACTTTTAAACCTGAATTATGATTTGTTGTCTTGGATGGTTTCTGGACTTTGGTCATTCTTCCAAGGTGAGTAAGGACAGTGATGAGCCCTAAGACCTACGGGAAAAATAAAGAAGACCATTTTCTGTGGCAAAAGAATGGTAATAGTTTCTGCCCACCATGGCCTGTTAATTACAAACATCAACATAGACAGCTGCTCTCCATGGTCCATTTGCTGTATCTGGTGCCCTTAGGGGGATTCAGCATCCCAGTTTGCCTGGGGTTGCCAGGACATGGGACTATCAGTGCTAAAAAAAACTAGGAAAGCTCTGGACAAACCTTTAAGCATTTGGCAGGATGAGTGCATCACCCTAGATGGTCCCTAATTCTGAAAGATTGCAGTCCCTGATCTGGGGAATTCAGAGCTTCTGACTAACGTGATGGATATGTGGTGGTTGTTCAAATGCAGCAGCTCATTGCCTCCAGGTTTGCCTTAAAATGACACAGGGAGATGTATCTGTTCATGGTCCATACAGGGTCAGGGTCTACTGGAAAGCAGAGTTCTCTCTCTCTCTCTCTCTCTGCTATTGTGTTCACAGTGTTGTGGTATCATCACCACCATCCATTACCAAAACTTTTCCATCATCCCAAATAGAAACTTTGTATATTTTAAGCCTTAACTCCCTATTCCCTACCCTCACCCTGTCCCCTGGTAAACTATATTCTAGATTCAACTCTATTAATTTGCTTATTCTAATTATTTCATATCTGTGAGATCATACAGTATTTGTCCTTTTGTGTCTGGCTTATTTCACTCAACATGATGTCATCAAGATTAATCCATGTTGTCGCATGTATCAGAACTTTGTCCTTTGCTACAGCTAAATAATTTTCCATTGCATGTATATACCACATTTTGTTTATCCATTCATTGGTTGATGGACACTTGGTTGCTTTCATCTTTTGGTCATTGTGAATAATTCTGCTATGAACATCAGTGTCTAAGTCTCTGTTCATGTCTCTTGATTTCAATTCTTTGGGCTATACACATTGGTCCTTTTGTGTCTGGCTTATTTCATTTAGCATAATGTTTTCCGGATTCAACTATGGTTTAGGAGGTATCAGAATTCCATTCCTTTTTATGGCTGAATTATATTCCATTGCCTATATTTACCACATTTTGTTTAGCCATTCACCTGTCAACGAACACTTGAGTTGCCCCCAGTCATGTTTAGCCTTTTGAGAAATTGCCAAATGGTTTCTCAGCAGGGCTGCACTATTTACATTCTCAACAGCAGTTTATGAAGGTTCTATAATTTGTCTGTTTTACTATAGCCATCCCAGTGAGTCTGAACTGCTATCTCATTGTGATTTTTATTTGTATTTCCTTAATGCTGAGCATCTTTTTTTTAAAATTCAGTTTTATTGAGATATATTTACATACCACACAATCATCCATGGTGTACAATCAACAGTTCACAGTACCATCATATAGTTGTGCATTCATCACCCCAATCTATTTTCGAACATTTTCCTTATACCAGAAAGAATCAGAATAAGAATAAAAAAAAAAAGTAAAAAACAACACCAAATCATCCCCCCCATCCCACCCTATTTTTCATTTAGGTTTTGTCCCCATTTTTCTACTCATCTATCCATACAATGGATAAAGGGAGTGCCATCCACAAAGTTTTCACAATCACACTGTCACCCCTTGTAACCTACACTGTTATACAATCATCTTCAAGAGTCAAGGCTACTGGGTTGGAGTTTGGTAGTTTCAGGTATTTACTTCTAGTTATTCCAGTACATTAAAACCTAAGAGATGTTATCTATATAGTGCATAAGAATGTCCACAGAGTGACCTCTCCACTCCATTTGGAATCTCTCAGCCACTGAAGCTTTATTTCATTTCGCATCCCCCTTTTGGTCAAGAAGATGTTCTCAATCCCACGATGCCGGGTCCAGATTCATCCCCAGGAGTCATATCCTGCATTGCCAGGGAGATTTACACCCCTGACAGTCAGGTCCCACACAGAGGGGAGGGCAGTGAAATCACCTGCCAGGGTGGCTTAGTTGATGCTGAGCATCTTTTCATGTGTTTATTGACCAATTGTTTATCTTCTTTGGAAAAATATTTATTCATATCTTTTACCCATTTTCAAGCTGGGTTGCTATCTTTTTATTATTGAGTCATAAGTTTTTTATATCTATCCCAGTTAAAAGTCCCTTATCAATAGATGTATGATTTGGAAAAATTTTCTCCTATTCTGTGGGTTGTCTTTTCACTTTCTTGACAGTATCCTTTAAACCACAAATGTGTTGAATTTGATGGTGTCTAATTTATCTGTTTTTTCTTTTGTTGTTTGTGCTTTTAGCATCTTATCTAAGAAACCATTGCCTAACCCAGAGTCAACATTTATACCTATGTTTTCTTCTAAGAGTTTAATGGTTTCTCTCTTACATTTAGGTCTTTGATCCATTTCAAGCTAATTTTTTAAACTTTTTATTTTGAAATACTTTCAAATTACAGGAAGCTAATTTTTTTTAATGGTGTGATAATTTGTTGGCCTATAAGCTCTCTCTGTTGGTGAAGAGCTGTAATTTCTCTTTGTATCCCCTGAAAACATTTAGAGCAGGGTTTTTACAAACCATTAGGATTCATGAAACTCAATCAGCAACTCAGAACAAGGACTTTTCTAAAAAATGAAATAGTATAGAGAAATATCAGATGGCAAAAATGTAGTTAAGATAGATATTATTTTAAGGAACTTTAGCTTCAGATTTATGTGTGTGTGCGCATGTGCGTGCATGAGCTCATGTGTGTATCCATGTTTGTACTGAGTTGAGATGGAAAGCATAATTCTTACATTTGATACAGTTTGCTTGGAAAACATTGATCTGGAGTACTGTGTCTCCCTCCCATTAGGTGATAATTGAAAGAGTAAATTAATAAGAGAATGATCAAAGGTTGCTTTCTTTTTGTCTGTAGCATTCTGTCTTCCTAGGAATGCATTTGTTGGATAAAATGACTCTGGGAACACAGATTTTAGGAGTGCAGGTGACCTCACCCTCCAGCAGGACTCAACTTGCCCTTGGCCTTTGGCACTTTCAAGTGAAAATAAAGATAAGAAAATGCCAGCTCCCAATGGGGACGTTCTCTCTCCTCTGGCTGCTTGTCAAGGGTAATTCCAGTTTTAGATAGACAGTCTGACTCACAGTCATTTGGCTTCTTTGGTTTGTAGGGTGAGTCTTGTCAATCATCTTGCTCTGGGCATATCATTCCAACAACGAACCTCCTCCAAGAAAAGCAACACTTAAATTAGTAGATGAACAATGTGAAATTGTTTAAAGTAGACACATAGGTACAAACAAATATGTAGAAGGCCCCCAGGGAAATATTCAGAAAAATTAGAGATTCAGTTCTATTTAACAAATAAATTTTGAGAGAACAACAACAACAAAATGCCATCATTACTAATTCTGTGGTATACATAACAAACCTTAATATTTTCATGAATAAATATGCTAATGTGTAATCTTTAGCATCAGCTATAGAAGGTTTAAATGTACCATACCTTAGTATTCCAATAACTAAGTTGCTAGGAATCTTGAATCAGAACTGATATTAAGTAATGAAAGCAAAACATAACTACTATTTGAAGGATTTAATCAGAACATAGAATTTAGTGGGGAAAAGGCTTTTAGAGAGCTTTAGGGACTTGCTCAAGGTTATACATTTCACCAGTTGAGGGCAAACCTGAAATTAGAACCCAGCTTCCAGATTTCTCTTCCAGTGCTCCTTCTACTTTGCTGTTCTCTAGTGTTTTCCTTAAATTCTTCGGGAAGCTACATCAATGAGGTCACAATTAATGAACCATAATTAATTCATCCATTTATCAAAAGTGAATTGAATGCCTGCTATGCGTCAGGCTCTTTTCTGTGACAAAGTTCCTGTCTTCATGAAACTCACTTTTAGTGGGGGTGACAGAAAATGAGCTATTAAACAAAAATTAACAATGAAGGTCTTGCAAAGAAAAGCATAATAAAGGAGCAGCACTTTAGTTCTTTGGTTAATAGGAATTTGTGAAAATGGTCACGTTACCTGGATGGAAAACATAAAACTGGGTGGAATATGAAAGTCCCAATTCCAGCTCAAATCCCTTTCCTCCATTCTGTGTTGAACAGTACCGAAAGAGTGGAAGACATTGAAAAGATTTAGTTTCTTCTCTGCCCTGGGGCTACTCTGCTTCCTTGAATTGAAGGATTTAGGGAGGGAAATTACATCATAGGCCATGGAATGCCTCAGATGAGCTGGAGCCAAACTGCCACTGTTCTAGGTGAGTAGTTTAACCACTTTTTGAATTTCAAAAAGGAAAAAGTTTGCAGAAGAGAAAAAACACTATCTGTTTTCATTGTACAGCCAACAACATTAATAAGAATCGTCTTCTTAGGAAGAGGGAAAATACTGATTAGAGACACTGGTTTAAACAGCACCACTGAGAAAAAGGGTTGGAGCAACTTCATTTGATACAGCAAAGTTCCAACACCAAAAGAAACGAGCAAAAACAAGCAAACAAACAAAAAAGATTAAACAGCTGCTCCTGTCCCGTACAATTCCAGAGATAGGTTCTTTTGCTACATTTGCCCCATGACCATCTCAGTGGTGTGGGACTACCTTCCTGAAAGGCAGATTAGTGACTTAGGAACCGAGGAGCAGATCAAAAATTAAAGTTGGATGATCATGATCACAGACACAAAGACCTACTTGCCTTTCTTCAGTGCTTGAAATAACAGAGCAAAGAGTGATAAATCTTTTTTTTTTCCTTCATTTTATTGAGATATATTCACATACCACGCAGTCATACAAAACAAATCGTACATTCGATTGTTCACAGTACCATTACATAGTTGTACATTCATCACCTAAATCAATCCCTGACACCTTCATTAGCACACACACAAAAATAACAAGAATAATAATTAAAGTGAAAAAGAGCAATTGAAGTAAAAAAGAACACTGGGTACCTTTGTCTGTTTGTTTGTTTACTTCCCCTATTTTTCTACTCATCCATCCATAAACTAGACAAAGTGGAGTGTGGTCCTCATGGCTTTCCCAATCCCATTGTCACCCCTCATAAGCTACATTTTTATACAATTGTCTTTGAGATTCATGGGTTCTGGGTTGTAGTTTGATAGTTTCAGGTATCCACCACCAGCTACCCCAATTCTTTAGAACCTAAAAAGGGTTGTCTAAATTGTGCGTAAGAGTGCCCACCAGAGTGACCTCTCGGCTCCTTTTGGAATTTCTCTGCCACTGAAGCTTATTTCATTTCCTTTCACATCCCCCTTTTGGTCAAGAAGATGTTCTCCGTCCCACGATGAGTGGTAAATCTTTTATTCTGAATTGGCTAGTACAGATCTTGGAACTGATGGAGGAAGAAATCTTCACTCCAGCCCTAAATCCAAAGTTATTCACTTGGATGCACATTACTTAAATATAGTAAGCATGAGATTTTTCATTTATGTAATAGAAAAGATATTAACATTATACCTATCTCATTGGTATAATGGAGTAATACACATTGGTAAGCACATGAGTTCTCAACACAGAACCAGGCACGTGGGTAATCAATCAATAACTTTTACAGTTAGCAATCACATCAGCAACACGAATCAAATAGAGTCACAGCTGGATCATCAAAGCTACTTGAGAGCCACTCCAGGAAGGGATCCTGAAAACCTCCCATAATTCAAAATGTGAACAATTCAAGAGAGATTTTCCCCTTAATAAGTGTAATGCAAAATACACCAGGCACATATGCCTAGAGCTTGGTAGTGCATTTCTTACATCAAAATTACTCTTTAATGCACAGTAACCCGTTTTTAGTGTGGGGAATTTATATTATTTCAAATTACGTAGATGAAATGAGACTTTAATTTTTTGTCTCTCACTGTTTCAAATTTGCTAATTCAAATTTGTGTGAAATAGAACTGCCCTGTTTACCAAAGGCCACCCAGTAACAGAGAAGGCCTGTTAAAAGGAAAGAGCTCAGAGTGTTTCAACATACCCAAATAGACAGGAAAACAATGGAAACTGCAAATCCTGAAAGACCCGGAATTTAAATTATTGGAATTATTTTTACAACCATGGAGTCTCTAAAATGATAAATTTTATCTATAAAAAACCTACACAGAATGTGAAATGAAAACCTACAGCAGAATGTGAAATGATGAAAAACTCCTCTGATGGGAAAGGAGAACACAAAAGGAAGGAGAAAAATAAAACCCTATGAACTGCATGGACAAAAGCAAAATTTCTAATAAAGATTTACAATTGGCCTACAAGCCTTGGATCCACATGCTTTCACATCTGCCTCACGGAGGTGTACAAAAGCCCTTCCCAGGACCTGAGATCCAGATTCCATGCTTAAAGCTAGGCCTATAATCACATGAAGGTCCAAAGGTGTTTAGGACATTATAGCTTTACTACCACAATTCTGATGTCAGATCTGGAAGAGAGGGTTTTGGTTTTTATTGGGAGGAGGGATTACTTTTAGTTTTTGGCTTAGACTTAGATCTTCAGCTATTCGTATTTCAGTTTTTTCAAAATAGGTCCAGACAGCAACTGAATTATATTCATGGGAAAAGTTCTTTAAAACCCCACATAATTAGAAACTTGCATAATTCTAGATTCTCAGAGCACATAAACTTATTACATTGCTGAGCATTTCTTACAGCAAATTTTTAGACACTTTTAAAAATGAACTTTAAATTTTGGAATAAATTATATTTACAGAAAAGTTGCAAAGATTGTGCAGAGAGATTCCATACACTTTTCACCGAGTTTTCCCTGCTGCTGGCATCTTACGTGACCATGGTACATGTCAAAATTAAGAAACCAACATTGGTACTATTCAGTAAACTCAAGGCTTTATTTGGATTTCACTAATTTTTCATTTAGTGCCCACTATTTCTTCCAGAACCCAATCCATTTTTAAATACTTTTAGTTTAGGGAAAATTCAAATTATTTGAAATTTGTGCAAACTAATAATATGTTTATATCATGCTGTTTCAAATTTGCTATATTTAAACTAGTAGGAAATGTTACTGCCCTGTTTATCCAAAGACTATCCATAGACTTTTTTTTTTAAATGACAGAAAATAATACTTCATTCACTAATATAATAATATAACAAAGTCTGGAAAGCAAGATATAAACCAACATTTCCTTTCTTTATTTTTACATTACCCAACTGTTTATCTCCATAGGAAATGCTGAGTAGTAAAAAGTTTGATAACATTTTTCAGAAGCTCTATCAAAATATTTCAAATTTATTTCAAGTTATCCATAGGTTTTAACACCAGAATTGTGTTAAATCAATAAAATTGTGTTAATTTAATCTACTGCAGTGGCCTCAGTCAGTGGTGTTCTAATTGGAGTGGGTGGAAATGCATGAGCTGTACTTTAGAGTGATTTCAGCTGGAGATTTCATTTGAAGAAAAACCACTAGTAAAGAATATCCAGAGAAAATCACCAGAATAATTTAACAAATACTAATATCAAACAAACACCAGATGTGATCATGTTATAAAAAGCACTCAGAAAATCGTCTAGACAGACACCATTTTTTATATAAATAGTTTAAATAAATATTTTTACTGCAAGAACACACAAGCAAAATATGTAGCTGTACATATAGCAGAAAGGGAAGCTGACAGCTCTCTTAAGGTCTGGGAGTAGGGATATGTTGAAGCCTTTTTGTACAGGCTTGCAAGAGTCAATTGTGTGTGTCTCTTCCCATCTCTATATTCAATGATGTCATGTTGGTAGGAGTGTTTACATCACAGAAATTGGCAAATCAGGGCTTTTAAAAATTTATTCAGAGAGCCGGTTTTTTAGAACATTATTGTCTGGAAGTCATACAGCATCATTTCCACTGCATTCCATTTGTCCAAGCAAGTCCCAGGGCTGGCCCAGAGTCAACATGGGAGAGGAAATAGCCTCTACCTCTTGATCAGAGGAGTGGCAAAGAATTTGTGGCCATCTTTATTTAATTCAGCAGTCTGTCCTCCGGACACAAACTGTTTACATTCTTTCCACGTACAAACTGTATTCACCTTTCCCAAGATACCCCAATGTCTCATTTCATGGAAACATCAGGCTCAAAGTCCAGTATTTCATGACCTGCAGCATGTGCAGGTGTACATGGAGCCCCTCTGGTGAGGCTCCTTTGGATCTGGAGGCCGGGGAACTGTTTTGTGGTCTCCCCCCACCCCCATGCCAAACATACAGTGGTAAGGCAGGAACAGGAAAACTACAACAGACACGCCCATCCAACAGCAGGAAGAGCAAGTCCATAGTGATTCTGAAATCCACCTGGACACATGCTGTCAGCCCCCCACCCTTCATTCCCAAGACTGGGAACTGAATACCCAAGATGACCAACTGCTCATCCTCCAAGAACACTCCATGTGACTTCTCTTCATTCAGTAGTGTTCTAGTTTGCTAATGCTGCTGGAATGCAAAACACCAGAGATGGATTGGCTTTTATGAAAGGGGGTTTATTTGGTTACACAGTTGCAGTCTTAAGGCCATAAAGTGTCCAAGGTAACACATCAGCAATCGGGTACCTTCACTGGAGGATGGCCAATGGTGTCCGGAAAACCCCTGTTAGCTGGAAAGACACATGGCTGGCGTCTGCTCCAAGTTCTGGTTTCAAAATGGCTTTCTCCCAGGACATTCCTCTCTAGGTTTCAGCTTCTCTCCGAAATGTCACTCTCATTTGCTCTTGGGGCATTTTTCCTCTTAGCTTCTCTGGAGCATAAGTCTGCTTTCAAAGGCCATCTCCAAAATGTCTCTGTAAACTGCAGTTCCTCTCTCAGCTCCTGTGCATTCTTCAAAGTGTCCCTCTTGGCTGTAGCTCCTCTTCAAAACGTCACTCACAGCTGCACTGAGTTCCCTCTGCTGTCAGCTCAGTTATATGGCTTCACTGATCAACTTAGACCCACCCTGAATGGGGGGAGAAACACCTCCATAGAAATTATACAATCAGAGTCATCGCCCACAGCTGGGTGGGGTGCATTCCAAAGAAACACTCAAAGAATTACAATCTAATCAATACTGATAACGTCTGTCCACACAAGATTACATTAAAGATAACGGCGTTTGGGGGGACATAATACATTCAAACTGGCATAAGTAGTTTCATCTAAAATTCTTTGCAGCATGGCAGCTGGCTTCCAAGAGGGCAAAAGCAGAAACTGCCAGGCCTCTTACAGTGTCACCGTCACCCAGTGTTGCCTGATTTAGCAAATAAAAATATAGGATGCCCAATTAAATTTGAATTTCAGATAAAAAATAAATGCATTTTTAGTGTAAGTATGCCCCATTTTATTGTTTATCTGAAATCAAATTTAGCTGGGCATGCTGTACTTTATCTGGCAACCCTACTTCCCTCACATTCTAAAGGTCAGAGCAAGCAAAAAGCCAGCTCACATTCAAGGATAGGAGAAAGAGACTTGACCTTTTGATGGATGAGTGGCATGCACGTCAAGGGGGGGAGGAATTCATGGTGGACATCTTTGCAAACTACCACACTTCAGCAAAAGCCTTTGAAATGTGCATCTCACTACAAAGCCAGTGGTTCTATTCCTACGGATTTTTCTAAGCACACTATTAAAGATGTGCCATATCGGTGTTCACTGTAGAATAGCTTATAACAGGGAAAAACAGAAAACAACCTAGTTGTGCAAAGATAAGAGATTATAACTAAATTATGATAAATCCACACAACAGTGCTATGGAACTATTAAAAGTGATTGTTGTGGAACATTCACATGTATTTAGTCTTCCTTCTAAAAACTATTGAACTTCTATGTGCCAGGCACTGTGTTAGGCCTTAGGATACAGTGGAAGACAACACAGAGCTCATCTCTGGTCTCAGGCATCTTACAGACTGGAGGGGCAAGATTGATATTAAGCAGATAATCACACACCTGACTAACTGACTATCTGTGACACCAAAGGACAATTCCTGGGTAATAGGAAATTATCTCAAGTGCTAACTACTGGGGACTGGCTTGGGGGAAGGGGCAGGAAATAAAGTGAAATCTTCCCGAAAGAAGTGACAATTGACCTGGGGTTAACCAGGCAAAGGGTAGGGAAAGAGAGTACCAGGCAGAGTGAACAGTTGAAGGATTATTAATAAATATTTATTGACATGGAAATGTGATCATAATATATAGTTAGATATGAGGTGCTAATTAGACACCCAAGTGGAGATGCTAAATAGTACACAAGTTGGAAGCCTGAGGAAGGTTAGAGCTGGATATATACATTTGGGAGCTACCAGCCTATATCAGTGGGGTGGGCAAGGATGTAAGAAAATCAGGAAGGTATGGGATTATGAAAACCAAGAGAAAGTTTCAAGAGGGAGAGAGCAGTCGCTTGGAATGTGAAGGAGGTTTGACTAAGATGAAGGCAGAGAAAAGACCATTGTATTTGGCGACATGGAAGTCATTGGTGATCCTTCTGAAAGTTTCAGATTTAGTGGGGAGGACAGAATCCTGACTGAAATGGATCAAAGAAGGAAAATAGGTAACATTCATTTGAGCAATTTTGCTGTCAGGGGAGCAGAAGATTTGGGCAGCAACTAGACAGGAATGGGAAGTCAAGAGCAGGTTTGTTTGCTGATGGAAATGATCTCGCAAAGAGAGCAATCAATAGTGCTATTTGCAGGAGTGAAAGTTCTTGAGCAGGTGAGAGGAGATGAAATCTAGAGCCCAGGTGAAGGGTTAGTCTTAGCTAGGAGCAGAGACACTTTCTGCTCTGGAAGCAGGAGGAAAGACAGAGAGTGGGTCCCAGTTCAGGAGCCTGGGGAGGTGCAGTGTCAGGAAGATGCGAGAGTGCTTGTTTCTTCTATCTCGTGAAGTATGAATCAAAGCATTAGTAAGAATGGGAGGGAGGGAGAGAGAGACATTAGAAACATACTAGAATAATTCTTCAAATGTACTTTACATTGCAGGTCGACTACAATAATTTGCCCAACAAACTCTACAGTTTCTCAAGATCCCAAACAAGAAAAGGAATGAAAGGAAGCCACAATAAGCAATGAGAACAACAGTGCATTGATCAAGGTGAGTTTACTGAAGGATTTTCTTTATAATCCCAAAGGGAATTAGTAATCATGTGTTAAAATTCATCAATGTGAATTTAGCAATTAGGAAAATTCCCAAGTCTTAAAAGGGGATTACACATCAAAGTCTTTTCAAAGGCATCCATCCTAGAATTAACAGAGACCCAGTGATGTCTGTTTTACTGACTTAATCAGTGCATTGAATTGTTTGTCTCTATCAGCAAGATGACAAAAGGTAGTTGGATGGCACATCTACCATGACCAAAGCAGCTCAGACATGCACAGACTCCTGTCTCTTGATAAAATGTAATACACTACCTTAAATTGCATAAACTACTTACATTTACACCAAAAGCTGATGATCCTGGGAGTGTTTTTTCAGAAGCTATTAGAAAAATGAAATTTGAGTAAAGTTTTTGGGTCATCAGTGTTCTATATTTAGAATCTTCAAAAATTCAAAGATCCTAGCAATTTGTCACCAAGAAAGAAAGGAAATGGGGTATTCCAGTTTGTATTGTGTCCCCCAAAATGCCATTATCTTCGATGCAGTCTTGTGTGGGCAGACGTATTAGTGTTGATTAGATTGTAATTCTTTGATTGAGTGTTTCCATGAAGATGCGACCCACCCAACTGTGGGTGATAGCTCTGGTTGGATAATTTCCATGAAGGCATGGCTCTGTCCATTCAGTGTGGGCCTTGATTAGTTTACTGGATCACTATATAAGCTCAGACAGAAGGAGCGAGCTTGCTACAGCCAAGAGGGACACTTAGAAGGACACACAGGAGCTGAGAGAGGAATGTCCTGGGAGAAAGCCATTTTGAAACCAGAACTCTGGAGCAGACACCAGCCACATGCCTTCCCAGCTAACAGCGGTTTTCCCGACACCATTGGCCATCCTTCAGTGAAGGTACCCAATTGTTGATGTGTTACCTTGGACACTTTATGGCCTTAAGACTGTAACTTTGTAAACAAATAAAACCCCTTTATAAAAGCCAATCCATTTCTGGTGTTTTGCGAAAAGGCAGCATTAGCAAACTGGAACAATAACATAAACTTCCATCTTAAGAAATGAGAAAAAGAAGAGCAAAGTAAACCCAAAACTAGCATATAGGAAATAATAAAGATTAGAGCAGAGATAAATGAAAGAGAATAGAAAAACAATAGAGAAAATTAACAAAACAAAAAGCTGGTTCTTTGAAAAGTTCAACAAAATGGTCAAACATTGCCAGACTGACCAAGGAAAAAGAGAGAAGACTCAAATTACTAAAGTAATGAATAAAAGAGAGAAAATTACTATTAACCTTATAGAAATTGAAAGAATTATAAAGGAATACTATGAGTAAGTGTATGCCAATAAATTAGATAACATAGATGAAATGAACAAATTCCTAGAAAGACACAAACTACCAAACTAACTTGAGAAGAAATAGAAAATCCAAGTAGACTTACAACAAGGACAGAGATTGAATTTACTAAATCAAAAACTATTAAAAAAAAAAAAAAAGTACAGGCCCAAAGAGCTTCACTGGTGAATTCTTCTAAACATTTAAAGAAGAATTAGTGCCAGTTCTTCCAAATTCTTCCAAAAAAAGAAGAGGAGGGGACACTTCCCAACTCATTCTATGGTGCTAGCATGCTAGCATTATCCTGATACCAACACCAGACAAAGATATCAGAAGAAAGAAAACTAGAGACCAAGATCCCTTATGAATTAGATGCAAAAATCCTCATAAAAATACTACCAAAGTAATACCCTCTCTTTGCTAAGGAACAGTTTTCTCATGGGTTAGGCATTGCACTCCTGTGGCCACCAATTCTTTGCCCAGGCAGCCACAATTTGACTGTTCTCCTACAGTGCTCTGTAGGAGACTTCTGTGAGCTGCCTTCCACATGCAGAGTAAATTCTGGGATGGTGAACCTGTGATGAGTATCCTGGTTCAGTCCCTCAGGATGCCACCAGGTGGAGTGTGCCGGACATAAATGCTCCCAGTACTCTGTTTCCTCCAGAACTGGGACGAAGGACTTGCTCTGGGAGCACAGACCAGCTCTGCACCAAGTGAGGGGATGAGGGAAGGGCCAGCCAGGGCACCATTTTTAAGTAGCTTTTTTCTTGACTCAGTACTCGTTCTGTATCTGCAGGCCTTTAACTGTTCTCTGGAACTCTGAGAAAAATGTTTCTGCCAGTCTTGCTGGTTGGCCAAAGCTTCTGTAGGGGGATGGAGCCCTGTAGCTTCACACTCCACCATATTGATCAGGGAGAGGCTGGTAGATTGAACTATATACCCCAATTTAGACACATTCTTAATCTTAATCTGCATTCCTGTGGGTATGAACCTGTTGTAAATAAATCTTAAAGGTGTTATTATTAAGATGTGGCCCATTTGAAATGAGGGTGGGTCGTACTCCAGATTCTGGCATCTTTTATAAGCAGAAGAAATCCAGGCATAGTCAGAGAATGCCATGGAGAGGAGCTCGGAGCTAGAAGTCAAAGGAATTCAGAAGATGCCTGGCAGGGATACAAACCAAGGAACTCCAAGGATCACTAGCAGCCAGTATCGGAATGTTACAGACATTTGAGAGAAAGCATTGCCTTGCTGATGCCTTAATTTGGATTGATAGCCTCAAAACTGTGAGCCAATAAATTCCCTTCATTTAAACCAGCCCATTGTGTGGTATTTGTCATAGCAGACAGGAAAACTAAGACACCGGGAATGTCTTAAATGTCTCCTTTATTTTTGAAAGATAATTTTGCTATGTATGGAATTCTCGATTGACAATCCTTTTCTTTCAGCATTATGAACATGCTATCTCACTGTCTTCTGGCCTGCATGGTTTCTGATGAGAAATTTACTGTTAATCTTATCGTGGCTCTCTTGGGCATAACAGGTTGATACTCTTTACTGCTTTCAAGATTTTCTCTTCGTCTTTTGAAGTTGATCGTAATGTGTTTCAGTGTGGATCTCTTTGAGTTTATCCTCCTTGGAGTTCATTGAACTTTCTGCATATTCAGATTAGTGATTTCATCAAATTTTGAATAATATTCCTTCAAATATTCTTTGTTCCCCTTTCTCTCTCTCCACACCTTCTGGGACTTTCATGTGAATGTTGGCTTCCTTGAGCGCAGGTCTCTGAGACCCTGTTCATTTCTCTTTACTCCTTTTTCTTTTCTTTCTCAGAATGGGTAATCTTAATTAACTTCTCTTCAAATTCTCTGATTCTTTCCTTTGCCTGCTCAAGTCTGCCACTGAGCCATAAAAAAAATTAACTTTTTTCATTTCAGCTAATATACTTTTCAACTCTCAAATTTCTATTTGGTTCTTTTTCATAATTTCTATCTCTTTGTTGATATTCTCTATTTGATGAGACATGGTTCTCATGCATTCCTATAGTTCTTCATCCATGGCTTTCTTCAGTTCTTTGACAATATTTTAGATAGTTGATTAATGTATTTATCTAGTAAGACAAACATCTGGGCTTACTTGGGGACAGTTTCTATTGATTTCTTTTTTTACATGTATGGAACATACTTTTTTTTATTATTGCATGTCTCACAATTATTGGATGTTTAAAATAACATAATGTGATGAACAGATTCCCCTACCACCAGCCCAAGGTTTTGTTGTTGTTGTTGCTATTTTTTTGGTTTGTTTGTTTAGTGACTTTATGAACTAATTCTATAACATCTTTATTTTTTGTCATGCATGGCCGCTGAAGTCTCTGCTCAGTGAGCCTAGTGGTCAGCTAATTATTGAACAGAAATTTACTTAACTGCCTAAATTCAATATGTCTCATAATATTTGAAGAGAGGGTCTGTATGCATTTGGGGGTATGCCTTCTACACTCAGTCAGACATTTAGAAGTTCTCCCTTAGCCTTCCCTTTCTGCTTGCACTGAGCCTCAATATCAGCTAGATGTGAAAGCATAGTGCCTTTTCAGCTCTTTCCTGAGCATGCTGCCCAGTTCTGGGCATGCAAGCAGCTGTATACATGCACAGAGACTTCTAATTTCCCAGAAATGTGTTGGAGGATATCTCAATTCCTGGCTTTCCCTTTTAAGCTTTTTGGTTAATTTGTTCCATATGCTATACACCATCTTAGGAAGCCATGATGTTATATAGTTGCCTATACTTGATTTCAACAAACACTCTGGGAGAAAAGACTTTTTTCACTGTGATGGTTCAGAGTCAGGTCAAATACAGATAAGCTTGCAAGTGAGTTCTTCCTGCAAGACCAGACTGGTCAAATTATGACAGTTCTCTAGGAATGAGATTTCAAAGACGCTCCAACCCTCCAGTGGCTACAAGGCTGCCACTTTTGAATACCAACGTGGGCTGTTAGTTTTCAAGGCTACCACAGAGGTGGGTAGCAGGGGATGGGACTATGGCAAGTTAAAACACCACAAAGCTCATTGTTCTTACTGAGATTCAACCATTTTACTTGAGTAAATGCTCCCTGGATTGCTGCAAACCTTTGTTAATTTCCTGTGTTCTGGAAATACTGATGTTGGCAATTTTTACCAGTTTTCTCATTGCTTTTAAGGAGGAAAGCATTTTTGGAGGTCTTTTTCTGCTATTTTCACTGATGACACTTTTGATTGTTTTCTTTATCATTTTTGTAATATATTCTGAGCATTCTTTAATGTTTGGGGCAGGTCTAAATTTTTTTTTAATGTTCCTAAAGTTGAGCTCTGGGAACATGTATTGATTTATTATATGGAAATATATGGAAATCTTTTTTTATTAATTTTAGCTATAAATAACTTGTTTGGACAGTTACTTCATATTTAGGAGAGACTCAAGGATTATGGCATTGAATGCATCCCTGTCTAATTTTTTGGTATTATTCAATGATACTTTTTATATATTTATCTAATTTGACCACTTTATTTAAAATTGCAATCCCCTCTCTAAAACTCCTGATTTATCTTCCCTTTCATTTTTTTACACAGCACCTTCCTCTACTCCCATGTAAGAACCATAAAGGCAAGGATATTCATTGGTTTGTTTGTTTAACAATGTCGAATACTCAGGGACCTAGAACTTTGACTGGTTCATAGTAAGCACTCAGTATTTGAATAGATGAACCAATAATATCCCTACTTGAATTGCACTCTGAGGACTATTTATAGCCCAAGTGCTAACTCATCCTTAGACCCACAGACATTTCCTGAGCACTTGTCTGCTATGTCCTGGTATAATAAGACACAATTCCTGACCTCCATATTGGAATCAAAGAACGGCAATAAAATCTCAGTGAGGTTTTCCTTGTCTTTATAGAAGCGGAAATAACTGGGAGAAGAAGAGAAAGAGTGGTGTGGACAGTATCTGAGGGCTTAAGAGAGAAGGAAGGACTGAGAACTCATTAATTCAGGCTGGGGGCACAGGGCAGGGAGATGAGAAGTCCTAAAGGAAATGAGGACTTGCATTTAGGATATTGCAATTGGTTTGAAGTGGCTGGAAGGATGGATGTTTGGAAGTGGTGAAGAATGAGGTGGTAGGGTAAATAAAGCTCAACAGCTAAAGAGATTTGTCTGCCATTTTAGCGAGGTTGCCCTCCATCTCTGGGACCAGGGAGAGCCACTATTTTTCTTTTTCAGGCAATTGATGTGGATTTTGATTGGGTTGTGTGAAGAGTGGAAAAATCCAGATATACCTTTGGAGGCTGGTTTATGATGATTATTTTTGTTTTATGCTTTCACTTGAAGTAAAACTGATCATTTTTCTAAACTAAAAAGGAGCTTTGTGTTCCCAAATTCTTGGAAATCCTGTTTCAGTTATAAAAGTGTAAAATATAAGACATGTAAAGTATAAGACAAATTTTATGCTGAACTCCTCTGGTTTTGTGGAAAAGGCAACCACAAATCATTTTTTTTTTCCTAAAATCACTGTTATTGTCCTAGATTATTTTGCAAGTGCATGTTTCAGTGAATGAAACCTACAGTGGTTATGCCTGCTGATGAAAGTTATGTTATTATGGATGGAGCAGATACAATTTTGGTTAGGAAGAACTGTTCTTCTCATGAAGAAATAATGAGTGTGTGCCTCATTTCTTGGAGCTCCTCTCAAAGAGCAGGTGACTAAGTGGTATAGGTAGCAGCTGCCTACACCATGGGACTCATGGTAACGCTTTCATTAAAATCATTGCCACCAGGATCAGGGGAAAGATGCCTATTGATCCAGTTCCTGTCCCTGATATAACATTTTATGGGCTCAGAGATGATCCCTTAGGGCATATTGCTATTCATTATGATGTTGCTCTGGCCCTTCCATGGCTGTTCTTTCTGTCCTGTACATTTTTGTTCAAATCCCAACAAAAATGGAAAAAAGGACACTGGCTTCAGAATTAGTCACTTATTAGCAACAGTAGCAGAAATAACAATAGCAGCTAACAATTATCAAGGGTTTACCATGCACAAGCCTAATCTCATGCAGTCTTCACAACACCTGACAAGGTAGGTGCTGCTATAATCTGCCTGTTTTAGGAAACCAAAACACAGACCACATGACCTTGGGTGAAATTTTTACGTCTCCTTTTTCTACTGTAAAATGAGAACAGGAAAATTATGCCTAAAGTTATGCCTATTTTTCATTTAATTCCCATAAGTGAGAAAACATATAAAATTCTTAGCACAGACGCTTGATGAAAGGTAATTACACTTTTGATATACCTGATCTATATGATGGAATTACTTTTCAGGTATATAAAGACAGTTCTCTCTCCAAGCTCCCCCAAATTCCTTTACCTTCCTATTGTTTTCACATTCATTATCCACCCTGATCACATCCTGAAGTGCTTCCCTACAGTGTTTGGGGTCCGTACCCCCCACTTCTCATTAAAAGGACAGTGTTGTTCAAAAGAGCTCAGGGAGCTCTCCAGCCTGAAAATGCACCCAAAGACATAACTTATTTGACTGTAAGGAAAAAAAGGAACACCCTGCTACCAGGAACACCAAAACCCTAAACCCCATTTGTTTTTGTTTTCTCATTTTTACATTATTTATTGTGAAATATAACATATATACAGAAAGGTGATAACTTTCAAAGTATGATTACCAAGTAATTATATAGGTAATTTCACAGACTATTATGGTAAACCTCATTTGTTTTTTCCCAGCTCAGAGCCACACAGATGACACTTACATGTGTGAACTCTAAGACATGTGAGAAAAGGAAGTGGCCAGAAGAGAATAAAATTAGAGGAGAGTAGACAAGAACTTCAGAGCTACTGAGCCCTACTGGGAAGGGAGAGTCCAGAGAATGCCCCCCACCCCCACCCCAGGACAACACTAGTTCAACACCCAAGTCCACAGTCCCTTCATGGCGGATGTACTGGAAGGACTCTGAGGTTGGTTCAGTCATGGTAACCAAGGATCCCTCAATGGCAATGTGAGCAGCTGGCTGTATGTGTGCCTGTTCCTGCCCAGGTCTGGGTTTCACCAGCCAGGCAACCTAAATCATCCAAATCCCTGAAAGTTATCAGGAGGGAAACTCCTCTTTCCCAGATTTGTTCTTGACAGATCCTCCTGGTAAAGTTTTATATGATACTCATTATTGATGACACTAATCAATAGATTTGGACAGCTGTCATTTTTCTTATATCCAAGAATCAGGAAGACAGGAGAAGAATTAAACTAATGACAACATTATTAATAATAACTATACTCAAAAAATGAAAGAAAGAAATGCATTTCAGAAAGATTACAGACATAGCTAAAAACAAAACAAAACAAAACAAAACAAATAAACCAAAAGAAACCCTTCTCAGGCACAGTTATTATTCTCTTTGGGGCTCCTTGTCTGGGCACTAGGTATGTTTTTTTAGGTCTGCAATGGAGGGCTAGGAAGAAGGATCTTGGTAAATTTCATGAGAAGCATTGAATATAGTTCATACCACCAAATTCCCCAGGAATTGGAGATGACCATGGTCCAGTTCCTTCACCACCTAAAGGAGGCAGCTAAGGTTGCAAGAGGTTCTATGACTTTCTCAAGACTATGCGTCCACTTTGAAAGGAGCCAGGGTTAGAAGAGTTCACATGTTAAATGACTCGGGGTAAATTTTTGTGCGTGTGTGTGTGTGGTTAAGTATTGTGCCAGTTTGAATGTATTATGTCCCCCAAAATGCCATTATCTTGATGTAATCTTGTGTGGGGAGACATATTAGTGTTGATTAGATTGTAATTCTTTGATTGTTTCCATGGAGATGCAACCCAACCAACTATGGGTGATAACTCTGATTGGATAATTTCCATCGAGGTGTGGCCCTGCCCATCTGGTGTGGGCCTTGATTAGTTTACTAGAGCACAGTACAAGCTCAGACAGAAGGAGTGAGCTTGCTACAGCCAAGAGGGACACTTTGAAGAATGCACAGGAGCTGAGAGAGGAGGTGCAGTTTACAGAGACATTTTGGAGACAGCCTTTGAAAGCAGACTTTTGCTCTAGAGAAGCTAAGAGAGGACAAATACCCCAAGTGCAGCTAAGAGTGACATTTTTGAGGAACTGCAGCCTAGAGAGGAATGTCCTGGGAGAAAGCCATTTTGGTACCAGAACTTCAGAGCAGATGCCAGCCACGTGCCTTCCCAGCTAACAGAGGTTTTCCGGACACCACTGGCCATCCTCCAGTGAAAGACCCGATTGCTGATGTGTTACCTTGGACACTTTATGGTCTTAAGACTGTAACTGTGTAACCAAATAAACCCCCTTTATAAAAGCCAACCCATTTCTGGTGTTTTGCATCCCACCAGCACTAGCAAACTAGAACAAGTATTAACAGAAAATACAGAGAAATAGAAGGACAAAGAAGCAGGAAATAGGGGTCATTAAAAACACCGAATACACATTTACTGAGCTGACCTTTGGTTTCTTGGACACAGGCATGAGTTTTACAGTCACACAGGACAAGGAAGACCCTGTTGATTGTTAGGCCAGAATCACTGTGTCATATCAGTGTGCTATGGGGACTGCTTAATATTAAAACAAAACAAAAGAAAACATTTCTAATGCAAAATTTTCAGTATTCCTTTGAGGCTCTCTGCAGTTCTTTTCAGATTCAACTTTAATGAGGAATTGTTTCTACTTGCTATGCCCTCCTTCATCTTCATTTCCTCAATAAGTCACTACTTTCTTACATTTCTCTTTCCCAATCAGAGACCTGATGCATCCTCATTTGTACTCTAGTAGAAAGTCTATTATCCAGGGGAATTCTCCCAGTTATAGGTCTCTCTGTATGTGTAGATGTATAAAAAAAATACAGAAAGGAAATACACCTAAATATTACCAGTATTATTATGTAGATTGTGAGGTTAAAGGGGACTTTAATTGATATTTTGCTTTTCTTTCTGTATTTTTAAAATTTTCTTCAATTCTGTCAAAAAAAGAAAACCATTTTTAATATAAATATCATATATATGTATGTTTGTGCATTTGTATATATGTATATGTATATACACATATATCTGTATATGCATGTGTATGTGTGTATATCTTAGCATAGTTCTGGAAATTTTCTTTTAGTAGATTCAGTAAGATTTCCATAGAACTTGTAACATCACACCCTTTCTCCCTAGATATCAGCTCCAACATTTTCTGTTACATACAAAGGTTTATGAAGAATGGAGCATAATTTCAAGAGACACAACACTGATTCTTTGCTGACCAATTTTCTGATTCATGGATTATGTCATCCTCTCCCTGATATGAACTGTAAAATATGGAAAATACAGTGTTGTCTTCCTTTAAACCTTTAGGAATGTCAAAGAGAAAGAGTACATGGGTTCAAAGCATTATTTTTGGGCTATTTTGTGACAAGTAGTAACATGTATGCAGTTGAAGAGCATGCTGTTCATTGAATGCTTTTGTTGTCAAAATTAAATGGTTTTAATTATATCATTTACCTTTTTCTGCAAAACAATAGTGTGTTATAGAGGATGTGAGGCATTAATTTTTGCTCAGTTGAATGCAAAGGAGGCTCTGACACAAAATATTCAATGTGATTACTACCCAAATGTTGAGTCCAGTTGGAAAATACAGAGCTGACATTATGATGTTACTAACCGAGAAAGAGTCATATCATTGCTTTCAGATTTTCAATAAATATGCCAAGTAACCAAGTATCAATGAGCTCAGTAAATATACATGAATTAGTCCAAATAAATAATGAAGGAAATGAAACATAAATGGAAATGAACTAAGATAGAATCTACTAAAATCCTATAATGAATTTAAGGGGAAATTTAGGCTTCAAAAATAAGCCATTATAAAAGGTATGTGCTAAGATATTAACAAATCCCTTTTGAAATTCTTGCCTGATTGCCATCAGCCTCAGAATCTTTTCTAAGATGTTTTATTTCTTACACTTTAAACAAGAGACTTCTGACCCACGTAAGTGGACTGCTATACATATATGCCATTAAACAGCAATCTGTACTCAAATTCCTGATTGTTGTTGTCATTATTGTTAATGTAACACAATGTTTTGAAAGGTATCAGACTGCATTCTACAAAGGTTGCAGTTTACCTGCCAGCCGGGATTCCTGAAAGCACAAACCTCTCTGTGGACTTACTTTGAGTGTTACCTGGGATAGGGATCTTATTGTTTTTTTATGTATGGAAACTTTCAATGATTATTAATAATTAGTTACACAATAAGGAGAAATGAATAATATCAATAACATTAATACTACGAAACCCTTAGGCTTTATGTGAAGAAACACGAAGGCATAAAGGAATTAAGCAGTTTGGTTTCTGAAATTAGCCTTATTATTTGTTAAGATTTATATTTCATGTTTTGTGATTTTGAAAGTTGCCTCAAAACTCCTCAGCTTGGCATTCCATCATAAATTCAGCATTCCTTCTCTGTTCAGTTCCTCAGTGTTTTCCTGCAAGGCCCTAGTCCTGCACCCCTCAATGTCCTTTAATTGCCTAGACCAGAGCAGGACTATACCCCTCCAATAACAATTTATTATTATCTCAGGGCCCAACTGAGGCTCATATGCTTAGCCAGACCCCACAATTCCATGAAGATCCTTTACTGACTTTTAATTTCCTTCCTTCCTTCCTTCCACAAATAGTTATTGAGTGCTACTATGGATTGAATTGTGCCCTTCAAAAACATATATCAAGTCTTAACCTCAGGTCCCACGAATGTGATCCAGTGTGGAAATTTGAACATGTTATTAGTGAAGATGAGGCTGAAATGGATTAGTATGGATCCCAATCCAACGTGACCGGTGTCCTTAAAGAAGAGGAAATTTGGACACAGTCATAGGAAACAGAGAGAGAAGACGACCATGTGACAGAGGCAGAAATTGAATTACACCGCAAGTGAAAGAAACCCATGGATGGCTGGCAAGCCACCTCCAGAAGCCAGAAGAGAAGCATGGAACAGACGTTCCTGACAGACTTCAAAGGAAGCATGGCCTTGCTGACACCTTGATTCGGACTTCCAGCCTCCAGAACTGTGAGACAATACATTTCCATTACTTTAAGCCATATAGTTTTCAGCCCTGTGTTACAGCAGCTTTAGAAAACTAAGCAAGTGCCCACCATGGCGCAGACACTGTTTTTGGCCTTGTTATAAAATGACATTAGAGCATTTCAAATGAAGTGAGAAGTCAATCATGCATGAATTTCGAGATAAAGTATTCCAACTGAGGGCCTGCCAAGACCTGTGTTAGCTATCTATCGCTGCAAAACAAATGATCCCAAAACATTTATTGTCTCCCTCAGTCTCTGTGGGCTAAGAATTTGAATGTGACAACTGGGTGGCTCTGACTCAGAGTCTTTTAAGATGTTGCTGTTGAGATGTTGCTCACAGCCATAGTCATCCAAAGGCCTGACTGGGGCTGAAGGATCCACTTCCAAGATGGTTCACTCACACAGTGCTGGTTGTTGGCAGGAGACCTCAGTTCTTCCCCATACGGGCCTCTCCATGGACTGCTCGAGCATCCTTGTGACATGGTGGCTGACTGGCTTCCTCCAGAGCAAGTATAGGGGGCAAAGTAGAAGCCACATGTCTTTTATGACTTAGCTCCAGAAGTCACACACCATCATCTCTACAATACCTGTTGTTACACAGGTCAACACTAACCAGCATGGAAGGGGACTATCCAGTGGTGTGATGCTATGGGGATGGGAATCATCAACTTGGAGTTGGCTGATCAGGACAGAGGTTGGCAAGTTCAAGGAACAGGAAGGAGCCCAGTATGATTGCAGGGGGATGAGTGAGGGGGCATGTGGGAAGAGACAGGGGCAGAGGGGCAGAAGGAGATCAACTCATGTGGGGCTAAATAGGCCAAAGTAGAGACTTCTGATTGTACACTGATTATGAAGGGAAGCCATTGGAAGGTGGCAGGATAATTTATTGAATTAGTAAATTCTGTTTGTTTGTCCAGTGTTTTTCTTTCCCCCCTCACGTGCAGCAGGTAGCCTAAGCTTTGTCATTCTTGGCCTCAGGACTTCTGACTGGGCTGCAGGCAGAAGCAGTATAAGACCAAGGGCTCTTCTAGGGTTGGTAGAAGCCTAACATCTCTGAAAGGCTTTTGTTAGGTTTCCTCCAGGTAATGGGGAGAGGAAACATTGCTTTGAGAAGCTCCGAGGCTGGGAAAGAAGAAGGATCCTAGAGGCATTGAAAACTATTTGAAATCATGGGCTATGGATTCCCCAGCTTTGCTTTCTTGCAGTGACCCTGGGAGGATGCGGGTCAAGACCTCAGAGGAGAATGGTTTTGTAGGGTCTTCAAGGGGAGGGAGGGACCTGAAGCAGCAGAGTCACAGGACTCAAAGTGTGGCTGTGAGGTAGGTAAATTGCCAGGAACCAGCAAGGTACCATGCTATCCCCAGGACTTTTGCAAAACTGTCCTCTGGGGAGAGGTCCCCAAAGTCACTGAAGTTGGGTTTCTCACCAGTCTGGTAGGACAGAGACTCATAGTCATAATTAAAATGGTTTAAAGAAAGGAAAGGAATATCATATTTCTTAGACAACTCATTTTGTGCACTGATATTCATTTATAATACACAACAAATGTGTTTTAATTACATCCCTATTAAAGTTTGCTGCTTGATGTTGAGATATAGTTCTTGCTTTACCTTTAAACACATCACTTGGATGCAGTCATTTGGAATGGGGCTAGATTCCCACAAGAATAGTGCCTCTGCTCATCTGCATGGTAATAATCAAATGATCAGTCAGCCTCCACTTGGGTTGCAGCATTCAGTCTCTCCAGCTGGGGCTTCTAGCACCAAGTACTACAGACATCTCCTGAAAGAGGACAAGCTGAAACAAAATGCCAACTTCTAGCTCAAGTAAAGCCACCCTTGCTGAGGCTTCTCATTTGGTGGCCACAGCCACTCTAGTAGGACATTCCAGGGCCCATAGACTGGAGTATCCATACCTGAAGTGTAGCTTGCTGTTCATTGCTGCAGTTAAACCTTCTTTGTCTATAGCTGGTCATTGATAGTGGGGTTGAAATGTACCCTGGAGAAGACAGCTGAGAAAGCGGTGGCTTCTTATCTGGGTAATTGCATGTTGCAGGAGATAATGTCCATGGCTGTACTGCAGGTTAGGAGGTTGAGCTGGCTGGGCTCACTAGTGCTGATGACTGATTTGCATTTGGGAAGAGGAGACTGAGGGCTGCTGCCTCAAACCTGGCAGGAACTCCCAGAGATGGTGTGTGTGAGTGTGTGTGTGTGTGTGTGTGTGTGTGTGTGTGTGTGTGTGTGTGACAGAAATAGCTGGCCTGTCTTAATAGGCATAAGAACCTGTGTGTGTTAATCTTTGTTGCAGTTGATGTTTCTAGTGAAAAAGACACCACGAATCTGAGATTTGCATGTAGGAAGTTTATGGGGGCATGCTTTTAGTATCAGCACCGTTGAGGGAGTGAAGGAAAGAGGAATAAGCAAAAAGAGAAATTGAATGGCTATGCAGTCCCAGCAAAGGGTTCAGCTAATCGCACAAGGAGCACTGGAGCAAGGCGTGCCCTGCAGAATTGTCCTGATTGAGGCATGCTCCCTTTCCCCATCAGTAGATGAGGGGTGTTTCCAGGAAAGGGATGAGCCCCTGGGAGAAGCACTCTCTGGATATTCAGCTGAGAGCTCCTAGCCTTCAATACTCCCAGCAGGTAGAGAAATGAGGACTGTATTTCTGACAAATAGGGGAGAGAGGAGATAGTCTTGCAGAACACCACATCATCCACTACAAATCTTTTTCACATTGTGAAGAATGGACATGTTCGGTTAAGGGGCACTCATAATAAGTTTACAAAATTAGGTGAGGAAGCACAGCAGAGCTCTCAGCAGTTGCACATACTGACTGCATGTAAAACCCTAACGTCATTCAGGATTCAACAATAATCACATTGCCCAGTAATCTTGTTGCCCCCTCAGAAGCAGACACTAGTGCTCCTAGTCCAGCGACTCTGATAATTCCAACTTCACTCTTCTCTAATAGGCCTCTGCTTCAAATGTTCTCTTGAAATTTCCACCTCCTCTAATTGTTCTTTCTTTTGCATTCATATCCTCCTAATAGGGAATCTATTGGGGTCCGTGAGTCTCCTTACAATACAGCTTGCCCCCATTGGGTTGATTTCTTGGGCTAGGCCACCTCAGCCTAGAAATGGTTGCCTTTGGTCAGGCATGAAATGAACCAATTATGTTTCATTTCAGCTATGGTCACATGACAACAAGCTAGGCAAGGTCCGCTGGGGTCACTCTGCCCAGAAGGAACCAGGAACCTGGCAAGTATTTGGGCTTGCTGGTGCACAAGGGTTTCCAACTTCTTTCCTAGAGGGCAAGCCTGGGTACTGAAACAGAAACAGGCACAGCTCCACAGAAAATTAAGGTGTGGGCTTCCTAAATGCTTTTTCTGATGATATTTGTAAAGATTATTGCTAGACAGGAGGGTATGAATGTGGGTAAGAAGAAATATAAGCACTGGGAATATCTGATGGTATTATTGATGAATAGCTACTATTCAAAAAACCTTTCTTTTTTTTCTCAAACCTCATTGATACATACATGTGACATTTTTTGAGTGGTAGCAGATGTAGCAAAAGACTACAGATTTAGATGGCCTAGAAATGACCTCTTGTTGAAGAAAAATAGGACACTGCCTTGCACCTGCCTCCTCATTTCCTGCTTATAACATTTTTTTTTAAACCATTTTGAAGTGAACAATTCAGGCCTTCAGTACATTCACGGTGTTATGCAAACACCACCTCTATCGAGTTCTGAAACATTTCCATCACTCCCTAATAAAAACCCCATACACACTAAGCAGTTGTTCCCATCTCCCCTCCCTCAGCCCCTGGCCACCATCAATCTGCAACCCATCTCTATAGATTTGCCTATTCTGGGTATTTCATATAAATGGAATCATATAATATGCAACCTTTTGTGTTTGGCTTCTTTCACTTAGTTTTCGAGGTTCATCCATGTTGTAGCATATATTAGTAGATCATTTTTTGATGGTTAAATAATATCCATTCGTCTATTGATGGACGTGGCTTGTTTTCACCTTTTGGCCATTGTGGATGATGCTGCTATGGACATAAGTGTACATATACTTGTTCAAGTACCTGTTTTCTATTCTTTTGGGTGTATATCTAGGAGTAGAATTGGTGGCTCATATGGTAATTCTATGCTTAAGTTTTTGAGGAACTGTCACACTGTTTTTGCTTGTATCTCTTAGCTGTTTGTTTGTTACAACCTATACTGCTGTTTTTCATTTATCAATTTTAGACTATTTGTTTTTTATTATGGTTTATGAGGATTGAGTTATCTTATACCTCACTTCTTTTGATTGGGGAATTGTGTTAACTTCAACCATCCTTAAAGAGATTAGAACATTAAATTCCTATAAGCCATGCACACTTTAATATGAATGAGCCCATCAAATTTTCCACATTTCACAGTTAGTTAAGGGCACTTCAGAAAAACTTGGATGTCCACGCAGAAAGGTATGCCTAATAGAGAGACACACAATGACTAGAGATGACAGGAAAATGTGATAATTTCTACTCTTAGTTGATTGTTTGGATGCCTACTTCCAAATAACCTGTGTGTTGCTATTTATTGATTTTTGTGTTTTAGGTACCATTTATTGACTTCCTATCAATAGCTATTGACTGTGCAAGATAAGGTGCTGTCATGCATACATCCTTCTTAAGACTCCTTCCACCTAGTATATTTAACATAATGTTGGTTAATTTTAGGGTATTTATAATATAATTTTGTTACTCAGCATTTACACTGGTATGACTACGCATGCTATTCAGCTATGCAGTAAACTATAATTTCTTTTCCCTTGCTGCACAACGTTTTGTTTTCCCTAGATTTAGACTTGCATAATTTTTTCATTTGTTCTGTATTTATCACTTTATCAACACCAAGCCCTTTGCCAGTTGTCTAAATCTCCTCTCAACACATCCATTCCCACTAGGTATTCTGTCAATTTTATCTTCCTAAAGAAATCTATTTGAGATTTTTGACAGGCTTAGACTTGGACTGGTTTCCTTTGGGATCTTTCTTCATCATCATCTTGCAGATTCTCTTCTGCTTTCTTCTTATTGGATCTCCAGAGATTGTGTGATGGACATCCTGTTTCCCATCTCCTTTGCCTTCTTTCCTGGTTTACTCCTATTTTGGTGGAGAAAATCCTCCTCAGAAAGGTTGCATCAGAAGTAACTATTTTGAGTCCTTACACATCTGAAAATATCTCCATTCAACCTTTACATTTAATTGATAGATTGACAGGGTATAAGATCCTAGGTTGGAAACAACATTCCTTCAGAATTTTAAAGGGGTCACTCCACTGTATTCTAACTTTGAGTGTTCCTCTTGAAATGCCAAAAGCCTTTCTGATTCCTGATCGTTGTAATGTGATCTGTTCTATCTTTTTCTAAAAGCTCGTAGGATCATCTCTTTGTTCAGGTTTTCTGGAATTTATCATTGGTTAGGGCCCATTTTCATCCACTGTACTGGTTACTTGAACCTGTTCAGAGCAATTCATCACTTTTAGTTCTAGAAAATTTGAATGAACTCTTTTGAACTTTCTTTTTTTGAACATTTATTTTCTAAGTCTCTGTCATAATACATAATAGATTTATTAAGATACAATTCACATACCATAAAATTCACTCTTTTAAAGTGTACAATTCAATGGTTTTTAGTATATTCACATAATTGTGCAAACATCACCACTATACTATTCCAGATCATTTTTATTACTCTAAAAGAAAATTGTACCCATTAGCAGTCACTCTTATGTTCCATTCCCCTCTCCCCCTAGCATGTGGAAAACACTAATTTACTTTACATCTCTATAGATTTGCCCATTCTAGACATTTTATAAGAATGGAATCATAGAATAGGTGGCCTTTCAATTAGCATAAAATTTTCAAGATTTAACCATGTTCATAGAACTAAATAAAAATTCAGAGCATCATTCTGAAAAAAAATGAAAACGTTTTTTGAGAGGGTCCATTATCTCTTTCCTTTCTCAATTTACCCCTTTCTAACGATAATACTCTAAATTGAATCTTGGAAAGAGAAGAATGGGAAATCTTAAAAATCAGGAAATCATTTTTTTTTTCCTTTGTGGGGAGGTGGGCCTCAACATTTCTATATGGCTGTACATAATAAAAAAATATTTTCAGTAGTGACTGGTTGATTTCCTAGCAATAGTTAAGGATGAGCTGCCTCGCTTATCAAGAATATACTTTCTTTTCCCTAATTCTTAGAGGTGATCCTCTGTGTCCTGATCATTTACTTTCTTTCTACTTGACTCAATTATCCATTATGTTGGTTATGCTTCAGTTCCACTACATAGAAAAAAATCTAAAATTTCATATCTTAAACATACAAAGATTGATTTAATTTTGTCTTTGAAAAGAAGTCAAAAGGTAGACTATCCCAGGCTGTTGTATGAGGACTTTACTTCTTCTATTTTCTTTTCTTTGTGGTTTTCATAACAAAGTTTGCTCCATGGTTCAAGATAGCAGCTGGAGCTCAAGCCATCTCAGCTTTATTCCAGATAGCAGAGAGGAAGAAAAGAAGGACCAAAAGGCATACCTTAGCTGTGTGTTCCCTCTTTTAGAGTCTTCCTGAATGTACTACCCAACAATTTTTGCTTACATATGTTTAACCAGAACTTATTTGCAATATCAAAGGAATAGGAAACACAGCCTTTTAGTTGGACATGCTGTTACTGTGAATAAAACCTGGTTCTATTGAAATGGAAGAAGTAGAGAGTGCATATGGAGTAGGTGCCTAGCAGTCACTGCCATGTCTATGTAATTAAAAATATTTTCCTATTTTTATAAACATTGGCATCTGATTTTCTGAAAAAATGATGGTGAAGGGATTAGTAATTAAAAATATTATTATGTTTTTGGAGAAAATAGCTTTAGGTTTCCTCAAGAAAAACATGTTTTATGTATGTAGAATATTACTTGTAATAATATACTTGTAGAGAGCTATAAGATTTTCAAAGTAGTTTCAAAGAACATTATCTAAGCTGGTAGTTCTATCAGTCTTGTTTGGTAGGTAGGACAGAAATTACAACGTTTATTATGAAGATGATGGGACTAAGGCACAGAAAGATAAGTGTCTTCCAAGAGGTCACCTAGGAGTTTTCAGAGCTGAGTTTAGAGTCCAGGACTTCTAATTCATTCTCCAGTTTTCCCACTTCAGCATCAGATGGGAGCACTGTGGGAAGGAATAGCTAACATGAAGGGTTTTGGTAGTGTTGGGATGGAGAACAGAGTCGGTGCAAGCAAGCATGGCACCAATATCAAAGTCATCTGCCTTCTCCTCAAGACGGTCTCGCTGTGAATTATGCATATTTGTCAAATGCCTGTAATGTCCTCATCCCCTGTTTAGAGCTTCCATTCACTGTAGTGTAAGGTAAGTGTTGGCGTCAAATCCTGTTGTACATGTACTGAACGGATAAGGCAAAATACCAACTTGGTAGTTATGGACATTTGACCATAACTACCTCATATTTTTATGCATAAAGAGAGTTCACCAAGAATCAGAATATTTAGAATTGCATATTATTTCATCATAAACAGGGACTATGAAAATAAGTCATTATGCAGAGTCTGTGGATAGTGAAAATACTATGTATATTTTACATATTAGGATGTCATGAAATTCTTGTTTTCATTTGTTTATTCATTTGAGTTGTATTTGGGTTAGAGATTTTGTAAGCAACAGGTCTACCAAGAAAAAGAAATCAGTTTTTATATTGTGCCTTAGGGGAAAATGTGGTTATTAAAGCATGTTAATTTTTAACTGAAAGACAATGGCCTGTTTTGAGGGAAGGGTTAAGCAACAAAACTATTTAAAAATTAACTTTTATAAGCATATAGCCAAGCATTCAATGGAGGTTTGTGCTTCCTGTGTACTGGAAGCACTTTACAGAACAATACTAACAATATTTTAAATAAGAAACATCTGTAAATGCAAAGCATACATAGAATTGCACAGCAATATAATAAGGAAATGAAACTTTCTCCTTCAAATTCCAAATACCAGAATTCCTACCAATAGTAGTAATTTATTTAGGTTCTCTCAATGTTCAATATCAATAACAGATATTACATACCAAACTCATAATATCAGAGGTTTTACTCATGGCCTTTGCTTTCATATTACATATATTTAGGAGTAAAGGAAAACACAACCTTTAATTTTTTGTAACTTTCTTCTTATGGAAAATTTCAAACATAGGGAAATAGAATAATATAATGAACACTTAGGTATCCATTACCCAGCTCCAACAATGATCAATTCATGGCTAATCCTGTTTCATCTATTTCCCTGTCTCCTCCCATTCCTGATTACTATGGACTTCATACCTTTTCATCTGTAAATACTTTGATATATACCTCTAAAACCACAGCCTTTTAAAAACATAGCTGTGATATTACTATGAACTTCATAACTTTTCATCTGTAAATATTTTGATATATACTTCTAAAACTACAGCCTTTTATTTATTTATTTATTTATTTTGAAATAAATTCAAAGTTATAGGAACACTTGCAAAAACAATACTAACCCCATACACAGGATTCCATCATACCGTGACCCCCCTCCCCCGATAGCCCAATCCACCAACTTTAACCTGCTGTCACATCGCTATTTCTTTCCCTCCCTCCCTCTCTATCATCCATCATCTATTGCTCTGTCTTCTGAACATATGAGAGCTAGCTGCTCACACCCTTGAACAAACGCTATAATTCACATATACACTTCCCGTGAATAAGAACATTCCTTTATGCAATCCCATTAAGTGCAGCTAAGAAATACAAGAGATTTAACAATGATACAAAGCTTACATTCTATATTTCCTTTTCATGTTTCAACTGTAAAACTACAGCCTTTTAAAAACACAGCTGTGATACATGGCATCCTTTGGGATTTGTTCTGTGGCCACTTGTCGCATTGCGGTTTGGGAACTGTCTCCTTTCTGTGTATATGTTGTGTTTCACAGTGGGGAGGTGGCTGGGACTGTGGTACTGTGACTTGTGACAACTCCGGAAGTTTCCTGTATGGCTGCTTGTTGGGTCATGCTTTGAAGGATGTTCCCTTTTTGTGTGTATGTTGTATTTCACATTGGGAAAGTGGCTGAAGCTGTGGAACTGTAACCTGTGATATTCTTTGAGATTTGCTCTCCAACTACTTGTTGGGTTGCACTTGGAAAGTTATCATGTCTATGTATATATTTTATATTCTACAATAAAAAAAAATTTTAAAAACATAGCCTCTGTGGTAGGTTATAGATGGCCCCACATTTTTTAGCACCTGCCATAGAGAGAAGTGGTAACTCCCCTCGCCTTGAGCCACAGCGACAGAATAGAATGTGACAGAAGAATCTTTCTGGGAATTCCAAGGTTAGTTCTTAAGAGAGGCCTTGCTACTCTCACCTGGAGCTCTTTGGACACATTCTCTGAGAGCCCTGAGCTGCCATGTAGGAAGTCTGACATCCCCAAGACTGCCACACTGACGAGGCCACAGGTAGGTTTTCTGGTCCAAAGCCTTCCGTTCTTTCTTTTCACAGCACCAGAAACGTGAATAAAACCATCTTGGACCCTTTAGATCTCCCCTTCTGCCAGCTGAATAATAATGGTTATCTTGAGATGCTAAGTTTGGGGGTAGTTTATTATTCTGCAATAGATAAAGTGTAGCAACGACAAAACTATTATCACTCCTAAAATAATTAATAATATTTCCCTAAAATATCACATATCCAATGTTCAAATCACAAGTCATACTCACTGTCCCATAATTTTTAAAAAACATTTTGTTTTAATTGCTATCCAAATAAGGTCTACACATGGTAAACTGGGTTTAATAATGTCCTCTCCAAGTTCATGTCCACCTGGCTTCAGAGTGTGACATTACTTGAAATAGGATCTTTGAAAATGTAATTAGTTAGAATGAGGTCATAGTAATCCAATATGACTGGTATCTTTATAAGAAAAGGGAAATTTGAACACAGAAGGAAGACAGCCATGTGAAGACACAGGCAGAGTCTGGAGATATGCTACCACAAGCTAAGGATTGCCTGGGACCACCAGAAACTAAGAAGAGGCAAGGAAGGATCTTCCTCTAGCGACTTCAGAGGGAGCATGATTCTGCTAATACATCGATTTTTTACTTCTAGCCTGCAGAACTGTGAGAGAATAAACTTCTATTGTTTTGAGCCTCCCAGTTTGTGGTTCCCAATTAACACATATGGCAGTTGATTTTTATAAATCTTATATCTCTTTGGTCTATTGGTTTCCTCTTCCTTTTTTTTTCTCCCCCCCCCCCCCCCACTTTTAAACAGTTTAAGGATCTAGAGCATTTGTCCTGAGAGTTCCCCCAATCTGGATTGTCGTATTGTTTAATATGTTCTTCTGCCAACTGTGTTTCCTGTAAACTGATAGATCTAGAAGCTTGATCAGTTTCAGGTTTGAGTTTGGGCCAGGCTATTTCATAGGGTGTTGCTTACTTCTACCAGGAAGCATATCATACCATCTTATCTCTTGCTTTGTGATGTTAGTTGACAGTGACAAGCATCACGTACACCCATTTTTAAATTTGGGATTGCAAAATAGATTGGTGCAAAGCAAGGGAAGAAAGAATTTCAGCAGCATAGGATAAAAAGCATTTATTTGACTCATGAGTTTGTGTGAGTAGACTGGGGGGTCAGCTGATCTACTCTGGGCTTGGCTGGGGCAACTTGACTGCTCCACATACCCCCCATCCTCTTCCTGGGACCAAACGACTATCCTGGATCATAGTTTTCTCATGATGATGGCAAAGCCACAGAGAGCAAGTAAGTCAGATTGTCAAATCCAAAGTCAAGAGGTGGGAAAGTAGTGCTGCCTTCCAATGGAAGGCTCTGCAAAGTTACATGGGAATGGGCATGGACAATGGAAGGGGTGAATAATTGGGTCAACAACAGCATCTAGCACAGTGATATTCCACCATTATTTCTCCTTCATTAATTAGCCAGAATACATCTATTAAAAATAAACATGAAACTTCCCTTCATCAGCTACTTGGTTACTCTGAGGTACAATTAATTTAGGAAAGGTAGGATAGATGTTTGATTCCTTCTCTTTACCAATTTTTCAAAATAGCTGAGGCTTAGTGTTTTTCAAAAGTGACAAATGAGTTTTAAGGTTTTGTTTTTTTTTTAATGATCTCATGGACTTCAGACATATTTGATGTATTTCAGTCTATTGCAACTACTATTCTTATTGTTGCTCAAATTGTCCCATCTTTTGCCAATAGGAGCTTCATGAAGTTGGCTCCTGAATCTTTTCACATGCCCATAGTAACCTTTGATATTTGCCTTGTTTCTGATATGACAGACCCAAAATTAGGCATCCAACACTCATTTTTTTTTAATGCATGGATAGATCCAGGGATGGAAGGTTAACTTAATTTTTAATGTATCTGAGGAAAGTTTTAGTCCTGAAAGACTAATTTTTTTACCAGGGCAAATCATGTATAAAAATATGCCCTAAAAATTCAAATTAATTAATATGGTATTATAATTGTTTAAATTGTATTTCATATGGGAAATCAAGGACTATTTGGTGAGGACTGACTTCAGCGGGAATAAGTCAGGGATGAAGATCATCGTTTTGTCTCATGTCAGCCTTCACCCCCTCTTCAGTCTTGAAACGGGGGCCTAGGAGGTGACATCTTGCCGTCAATGCCAAAGACTAGAATTTGTCTTTGACTTTAGCTAGAGGTGCCCCTCACAAAGCTTTGCTGCATCTCTCCTATAGTCACATGTATTTAGTTTATTACTAATTCAATTCAAATACTCTTCACTAATTCTAGGATTGTGTTAAAGTTACCAGTTGGGTCTATATGAAATATAGGATAAATATAGTAGAAAAATAAAATATATTCCCTGCTTATACAGTCAGGTTGGAGAGACAAGATAAACCCTGGTCCAATGAAATGATGACCCAGGTTAATATGTACTTTCATATTCAAATGAGAGGTAGTAACAGTTATTACTGTAGGATTTCAGAGGAGAGAAAGATTTATTATCTTAGCATGGTCTGAGATAGATTTATGGAGGAGTTGTTCCTTAATCCACATCCTGAAGAATAGGTGTCATTTTCAAGGGTAGAAAAAGGGACTTGAAGAAACATGGAGCAGTTATGAGGGAAGGACAGTGGGGAGGCTTGGAATGAAGGGTTTAGGTTGGGAAGTCGGGTTGAAATGTTTGGAACATGTTGGCTGAAGTTGGTCTCTTGACAAGTTTGAATGTTAGGCTGAAGAGATTAGATTCCAGAAAAGCATCTGTTCCCTTCATCTCAGCTGCCAAGGTCTTTGCAGTTAACCAGTTGCTAGGCTATTTATTATTTTATGGAAAAATTCCAGGAGTATGATTAAAGTAGGAGAACTATCAGAGTTGGAGTGGTAAGGAAAGCCAAACAGAATAAGGACTTAAGTGAATGGCAAGGAAAAAAGGGGGTAGGAAACTCAGAGAGGGGCATGTTTTCATTCATTTAATAAATATTTATTGAGTGCCATGTTCCGAGGATAGAGAAGAACACAATGCATTAAGCACCTGTTAATTCAATTGAAGAAGAATCAAAACCTTAATGTGGATGAGTTAATAATTTAAACCTTAAGAGTAGAATTTCAGACTATGTGATAGCCCAGGAGATGAGGTATTTTTTGTCACAGTCGCCTTTCCCCTCATCTCAGATAACACCACGTGGTAGGGCACCTATTCTCCTACCCAGGTGTAATGCTAAACTGGTTCCTTTCTCTGCACGCTCATATACTCGGCCTTTAAGAGCTCTGAGAAGGACAAGGGGGCAGTAACAGCCAGAGTTCAGAAAAGTTGAGGCTAATAGCTGAGTAATATCAAGTGCTTTGGAGTAGGAGCTACTTTAAGAGAAATTGTCAGAGAGCAGTTGCCAGGCATTCATCCCATTAGTCAATATGAACTTAGCTCCTCCTATGCTTTAGTCACTAATCTAGGTGGTGGGGATGCAGTGGCCAAGGAAACAGGAAATGCTCCTGCACTCATGGTGCTGACTTTCTGGTGGAAGAGACAGGCAAAATAGTAAATGAATAAATACATACTGCATTTTCAGGTAGTGGTACATGCTATGAAAAAAATGCATAGCAAGGTAGCAGAATAAAGAGTGATGAGTGTGTGTGTGGTGGTGGTGGGGGTAATTTTAGATTGGATGAATGAAGGAAATATCTCTGAGATGACATTAGATTACTTTGGGAATAGTGTTCCGGGGAAAGGAAAGAGCAAATGCAAAGACCTTAAGGCAGGAGGGGCTGGGAATGATTGAGGGGCAGCGAGAAGGGGTGTGTCTGGAGTCCTGTGACCTTGTGGTAGGAGAGGTAGGCAGGGGCCAGTGTACTTAGGGCCTTGTAGGCCTCAGTGAGAAATGTGGAATTTTCAATGTGATGGGGACTGTGGGATGGTTTTGAGAATGGGAGTGATATGGTCTGATTTATATTTTTAGAAAATTATTCCAGATGCAGTTTGAAAATAGACTATATGAAGCAAGAGTGGAAGCAGATCCTAGGAGCAGTTTTGTTGGTCAAGGTGAAAGGTAATGATTATACAGACTAGGGTGTGGTGGTAGATGTCGTGAGAAGTGGCCGGACTCAAGATGCATCTTGAAGGTAGAGCTGGCAGATCTTGTTGATTACTTGGGGTGTGAAGAAAAGAGGTTAATAAAGGGTGAATGGTAGACCTATTTACTAAGATAGTGAAAGGCTGGTAGAGGAGGTTTGACAATAAATATTTGTAGAATGATTGAATGAATAAAATAATCAATGAACCTTTAAACTTGGGGAAATGAGGATGGGTTCTTTAGTTCTTCACTATTACAAGACAATAAGAGCATGTGATGGTCTAGAGTCACACTAGATTATCATAGAGCGAGTTTCAGGGGCTGAGCGGTATAGAAACCATTGAATAATACTGAGTACTTAGGAGTGGCATAGTAGAAAAAATTTAAACCAGTGTTCTAAAAGAATTAACACTGGGCTGGAGGTCAGAATATTTTCAGGGCTTAAGTGAGGAATGGAAAAAGTTAATTAGGCATTTCACCCCAAAGCCTTTGAACTTTGTCTTGACCAAGTTCTTCCATTGATCTACCACTTCTAAAGGGGGAATGGAGATTTAAATTTTTTCTTGACAGTGTAGAAATAATCAATTGAATGTTGCCACTTCAGTTGGAACTAGAAGATAGAGAATCCCTCCAACCATTTTTTTTTTTCATTTTTATTGTGGCAAAATGCACATAACATAAAATTTACCATTTTAACTGTCTTAATGTGTACAATTCAATGGCATTAGTACACTCACAATGTTATACAACTATCACTGCTGTATGGTTCCAGAACTTTCCATCACCCCCAAAAGAAACCTCATACCCACTAAACAGTCATACAAACGCACCCATTTCCCCCTTCCCCTAGTCCCTGGCAACCACTTAACTGCTTTCTTTTTCTATGGATTTGCCTATGCTGGACATGTCATATAAATGCACCTGGCTTCTTTCACTTAGCTTAAAGTTTTCAAAGTTCACTGTGGCTATAGCATTTATCAGTATTTCATTTCTTTTTATGGTCAAATAATATTCTATTGTATGAATATACCACATTTTGTTTATCCATTCCATACATTGATGGACATTTGGGTTCTTTCCACATTTTGGCTATTGTGAATAGGGCTGCTATGAGCATTTGTACGCACCTTTCTGGTTGAACACTTGCTTTTTTTTTTTTTAATTTTATTTTGAAATAAATTCAAACTTACAGGAATACCCATACACAGAACTCCAGCATACCCCAACCCCCCTCCCCTGATACCCCGATCCACCAACTTTAACATACTGTCACACCACCATTTCTTTCTTTCCCTCTCTCCCTCCTTCCTTCCCTCCCTATCTATCATCTATCATCTATTGCTCTGTCTTCTGAACATATGAGAGCTAGCTGCACACATCCTTGAACAAACAATATAATTCACATATACATTTCTCATGAACAAGAATATTCTTTTATGCACTTCCTTTACGTGCAGCTAAGAAGTACAAGAAATTCAACATTGATACAAAGCTTACATTCTATATTTTCTTTTTTTTTTTCTTATATCCCAACTGTGTCCCTTTGAGCCTCCTCTCCTTCATCCTCAGATCCCATCCAGGATCTTCCTTGGCATTTAATTGTCATTATCTATTTCGACTTTTTTTTTTTTTTTCAATTGTGGAAACATATGTACAGCCTAAATCTTCCCATTCCAACCCCTCCCTAGCATTCCATTAGTGGGATTAATCACATTTAGAATGTTGCAATGCTATCACCTTCCCACCATCCATTATAAGAAATTTCCCTTTACCCCAAACAGAAACCCTACACTTATTTCTTAACTCCCCATTGCCCCTTCCCCCCACTTCTCATAACCCATACTCCACTTTTCATCTCTATGGTCATATTCTCTGATACTTTCTTTGTGTTTATTGTGGGGCTTCAATTTAACCTCTTACGTCTATAACAATCTTGTTTTTCTTTGATACCAACTTAACTTCGATAGGACACATAAACTATGTTCCTTTACTCCTCCATTCCCCCACCTTTATGCAGTTCTTGTCAAAAATTACATATTTTACATTGAGTCCAAAACCACTGATTTATCAGTACAGTTTATGTATTTTAGATCCTGTAGGAAGTAAATAGTGGAGTTACAAATCAAAAATACAGTACTATTGGTATTTATATTTACCATGTGATCTTTACTGGAACTCTTTATTTCTTCATATGGTTTCAGTCAATTGTTTAGTGTCCCTTCCTTTCAGCCTGCTCAACTCCCTTTAGCATTTCTTATAGGCCTGATCTACCGGTGATGAAGTCCTTCAGCTTTTGATTATCCAGGAATGTTTTCATCTCCCCCTAATTTTTACCTTCCAGGTGTTTGTGAATTTTCTAAGTCTCTGATGGTTATTGATTTCTATTTGTATTCCACTGTGGTCAGAGAATGTACTTTGAATAAATTCAATTTTTTAAAAAAATTTATTGAGGTTTGTTTTGTGTCCCAGCATATGATCTATTCTGGAGAAAGAGCCATGATCACTATAATAGAAGAATGTGTGTCCTGGTGATTTGGGATGTAATGTTCTATATATGTCTGTTAAATTTCTCTATATCACTCTCTCCTTTCTTTGTTTCTCTGTCGGTAGGGCTCCCTTTAGTTTATGAAGTAGGGCAGGTCTCTTATTAGCAAAATCTCTCAGCATTTGTTTGTCTGTGAAAAATTTAAGCTCTCCCTCAAATTTGAAGGAGAGTTTTGCTGGATAAAGTATTCTTGGTTGGAAATTTTTCTCTCTCAGAATTTTAAATATGTCATGCCACTGCCTTCTTGCCTCCATGGTGCCCACTGAGTAGTCACTACTTGGTCTTATGTTGTTTCCTTTGTATGTGGTGAATTGCTTTTCTCTTGCTGCTTTCAGAACTTGTTCCTTCTCTTCAGTATTTGACAGTCTGATCAGAATATTTCTTGGAGTGAGTTTATTTGGATTTATTCTATTTGGAGTTAGCTGGGCATTTATGCTTTGTGTATTTATATTGCGTAGAAGGTTTGGGAAGTTTTTCCCAACAATTTCTTTGAATACTCTTTCTAGACCTTTACCCTTTTCTTCCCCTTCTGGACACCAATGAGTCTTAAGTTTGGACGTTTTATTTTATCTATCGTATCCCTGAGATCCATTTCGATTTTTTCGATTTTTTTCCCCATTCTTTTGTTCTTTCATTTTCCGTTCTGTGGTCCTCGAGGATGCTGAGTTGTTGTCCAACTTCCCCTAATCTTGTATTATGAGTATCCAGTGTCTTTTTAATTTGGCCAACAGTTTATTTTATTTCCATAAGACCTTCTTTTTTTTTATTTACTCTTGCAATTTCTTCTTTATGCTCTTTTAGGGTCTTCTTTATGTCCTTTATATCCTGTGCCATGCTCTTCTTCATGTCCTTTATATCCTGTGCAATGCTCTCATTGCTTGATTTCAGATCTTTGATTAATTGCACCAAGTACTGTGTCTCTTCTGATCTTTTGATTTGGGTGTTTGTGTTTGGGTTCTCCATATCGTCTGGTTTTATCATATGCTTTAAGATTTTCTGTTGTTTTTGGCCTCTTGGCATTTGCCTTATTTGATAGGATTCTTTCAGGGTCTATAAAATATCAATCTCTAATTTGTCAGATCTACAGCTTGGTGCCGTACACTTTCTCTAACTAACCAGCAGATGGCATCCATGAGTCACCCATTCCCCTCAAGTCAGTTCTCCCAACTTTGTCTTTGTGGTGTGTGGGGAAATGATTCTTGTGGGGTTCAATTGGTGTACTAAGTTTCGTTGTGTTGTTGGTGCTGTCCGCCCTGAGTCTGGGTTGGGTGTTTGAGCAGTTTGGGAGGTAGGGCAGCTTTAAAAATCAAATCTCCTAGGTGTTCCCAGAGATTTAAGGCTGTTGCAAGAGTCCAAGCCTTCACCTCAGTCCCGCCACAGATCATCTCTGCCACTGACCCACAAGTCCCTGGCACTGGCGTAGGGTCCCTGGGATTTCCGAGTGGGTCTCCCTTCTCAGACTTGCTCTTCCAGGCCTCTACTGAAGGAAAGCTGTGCTATGTCACAAGTGCACACTGGCCCGCCAGGGAAGCCCTGGGCCGCTGGGCCATGAAGTGGCATTTCCAGCCTGCTTTAAAGATGGTTGAATGGGGCGTGTTAATTTCCCCCTATTCACACAGCTCTGCCTTCCCAGCCCCAGGACAATTAGCTGTGGGTGCCCTAATGACCACTGTCCATGGCCGATATTGTGGCGTGTGCGTGGTGCTGCGGAAAACACTCCCCATCACACTGGGACCCTTGATGCGGCTCTGGGCTATGGGTCCAGCCACAGGTGGGAGCGTCCCAAGCCCGCTGGGGAGATGGTTGCAAGGGGCAAGGTTTCTTTCTCCTTTTGGCTCCCCTCTGCTCCCCTGGCCCCGAGACAATCAGCAGCGGGTGTGGGAAGGGGTATCCTCCATGCCAGACACCGAGGCATTGCTTCCCTGTGTGGTTCTCACCATTGTATCCGCAGTTGGTCCCACGTTTTTGTTTTGTTTTGTTTTGTTTTTTTCTTATTTAAAAAGAACTAGTCCATCTCCAAACACCAACCCATTGTTTCCCCACACTGCAGTGTGGCTGCTGGACTTTCAGCAGGCTCACTGACTCGTTTCAGAATGCAGACTCCCGGTTTCACCAACTGCATGGTCCCTGTGGATTTAGCAGACCTTGTCCGGTTGGTGCATCGCTGGAACTGGTGTTCTGTGTCACTTTCTGGCTTTTATCTAGTATTTTTCACAGAGATGTTTTTTTTGCCCTGTCTTGTCTCCTCTCCAACCAATTTTAAAGGCTGTCATCCAGATGTATCTTTGGCATATGTTACCTAATAAGAAAAGCACAAACACTTCCTTAATCAGCTCAATTCCATCTTGCCCATAAGCCTTACTGGCACACAAGTAAATCATGTTTAATGCAGATGACGAAGGTGTAATTTCCATTCCAGGAAGCCATCTACGTGTCACTGTTCTTTGCCACAGGTATCAAAGCAACTGCCAAGCCTGCTGACCTCCTGAGTTGATTTGCCTCACGATTACTCTAGATTCTCTAATTGTTAGCATTCAGCCACATTTGCTTTATATCTATATCTACATATAAACATACATGTGCACATATCATTATTACTACTATTATTATTATTGCTATTATTAGTGTTGTTGAATCATTCAAGAGTAAGTTGCAGATACTATAACTCTTTACATCTTCCTGATGTTTTCTTTACAAACATGGGCATTCTCTTACATAGTCACAGTACAATAATCAAGTTCAGTAAATTTAACTTTGATACCACATTATCATCTTATGTATAGTCCATATTTAAAATTTCAGTCATTGTTCCAATAATATTCTTTATAGAATTTTTTTCTTTTAATCCATCACATTGTGTTTGTCATCTTATGACATATTTGACTCTCCTAACTCTATAGTCAGAGCCATTATGTTCAGATATGGTTCTTTGCTTCCCTTAAAGTCATTAAGCACCAGTTATTTAGCATCTGTCAAATAGTTAACACTACATTAAGCCAAGAGAGGACCAAAAATAATTAGACATGAAATTTCCTAGTCTGCCATCTCTTGGGAAGACAGTATTTCCATCCAAGAAACAACTAAGTTGTAGTTCCAGAGCAAGACACCAGTAAGTATTAAATAAGCTGGATATAAGATCTTAAGGAATTCAAAGTTAAAAAAAAAAATAGGAAAAAAAAATAAAAGAAAGGAGCACTGTAGGGCCAAGGTTAGCCTCCAACTCTCTGTGTTGGGTATTGCTCTTCTCTACTGAAAACTGAGTGGGGGTGAAACTTGGTCACCAGGAGTTTTTTAAAACTCCCTATATAATACTGAAGTGGTGCCTGCGTTGAAAATCACTGTACTAGAATCTAAAAACATCTCAGCAAGCACAAACAGCTGCTCAGCCTCATACATTCCTTTAGACGTATCCCTGACCTCTATCCAACAGATGCCAGTAACACTACCCTGTTGTGACAAACAATTATGTTTCCAGACATTGCCAAATGTCCCCTGGGGTGGGAGTGGGGGAGACAATATCAACACATTGAGAAGCATCAGACTGGACTGAGCTCCTCAAGGACAAAGGTCACTTCTGATTTATTATTGCATGGCAAGCACCGTATCTGGCCCAGAATAGGTACATGAATCTTTGCTTAATGAAAGAACTAAGGAATCCCAGCACCACATTTCTGCTAATCTGTTCAATAGTCCCACTATGTTCACACTGAATTGGGCCAATTAAAGCTTTTCCCAGTGAACGAATGAGCAAGGTTTAGGTTGGTCCCATGTAATCTTTATGACGAAATTGCATTTCAGTCAAAGTTCAAAGCACTAGTTGACCAATTATAAAGCATAAACTGATAAATCCAGCAAGGTACATGATTAATTTCAGAAGATTTATTTTTTTTATTTATTTAACCTAAAAGATAATGGACAGTTTAAGTCTGGCCTTAAGGAAGGTGGTGTGATGAAGGCAACTGGCATCTCCCACTGATGGGGACAGCCTGAGAGGGATGTGCAGGGGCCTGGGGTAGTGCTTCTTGGGGAGTGATCAATCTGGTCTGTGAAAAAGATTGAAGAGTCAATCATGATAAACTGGCAGGAATCCTGTCTAGGCCGCAGCATATGCACAATGTGAAAACAATCTTTTATCTTGTATTTTAGTTTCTTAGGCTGTTCAAACAAATACCATGTGTTCTAGTTTGCTAATGCTGCCTGAATGCAAAACACCAGAAATTTACTGGCTTTTATAAAGGGGGTTTATTTGGTTATAAAGTCACAGTTTTAAAGCCATAAAGTGTCCGTCAACAAAGGGCACCTTCACTGGAGAAAGGCCATTGGCATTTGGAAAACCTCTGTTAGCTGGGAAGGCATGTGGCTGGTGTTTGCTTGCTCCCAGGTTGCATTTCAAAGTGGCGTTCTCCCAGGATGTTCCTCTCTAGGCCGCAGCTCCTCTTCAAAATGTCACTCTCAGTTGTTCTTGGGGCGTTTGTCCTCTCTTAGCTTCTCGGGAGAAAGAGTCTGCTTCCAAAGGCCATCTTCAAAATGTCTCTCAGCTCCAGCTCTTGTCTCAGCTCCTGTGCTTTCTTAGAAGTGTCCCTCTTGGCTGTGGCAAGTCCACTCCTTCTCTCTGAGCTTTTATAGCACTCCAGTGAACTAATCAAGGCCCATGTCTAATGGGCGGGGCCACACCACTATCCAGTCAGAGTTATCCCCCACAGTTGGGTGGGTCTCATCTCCATGGAAACACTCAAAGAATTACAATCAAATCAACACTAATACGTCTGTCCACAGAAGATTAAATCAAAGATAATGGTGTTTGGGGGACATAATACATTCAAACTGGCACACCATGAAATGGTTAAACAATGGGAATTTATTCGCTTACAGTTTTGAGGCTGGGAAAATGTACAAACTGAGGCATCATCAAGGCAGGGCTTTCTCTTCAAAGACTGTGGTGTTCTAGAGCTGGCTGCCACTGATTCTTGGTTCTTCTGCCACATAGTAAGGCTCATGGTAGTGTCTCCTGGTCTCTTCCTTCTCTTCTAGGTTCTGTTTCAGCTTCTTGCTTCCTGTGGCTTTCTCTTTGTCTGAATTTGATTCTGCTTAAAAAGGACTCTGGTTAGAGAATTACAATCCACCCTGGTTGAGGTGGACCACACTTTAACTGGAGTAGCCTCATCAAAAGGTCCTATTTACAATGAGTTTGCACCCACAGGAATGGATTATATTTAAGAACTTGTTTTTCTGGGGTACATATGGCTTCAAATGACCACACCTTGTTTATTTTTGTCACACAAGAAAGGAATGGGAAAAAGTTACTTGCATGCAAAATCACCTCATTTAAAAATACTATCTTAAAATTTGCAAAGATGTTAATGCTAAATTTAGTGGACTCTAACCATATTTTTCAGAATTTCCTATTTCATATGTCCTTCTCTTATATTTAATGACCTTAAAAATGATACTGTTTCAATGATAACAGCTGCTCCAAAGAGATGTTAATGAGACAAACTCCTGGCAGGGGAAGGAGTTGAAGTTCTGGTCATTCTAAGAGGGATTTCCTGAGAGCTTTGGCTGTCTTGTCCTTTTGCACTCATAAAGTCCTGATATTGTAAGTCCCTATTTCATATTTTTTGAACTGCAATTCAAATACCTTGAATGCCCAGTAAAGACATTGGAAGTTGGAGCAGCACTCTAGGTCTCTTAGAGTTTTCAAGATTTATTTTTTGTCTTAGTTTCTTTGCTGCTATGACAAATAGGACACAATGGGTTGGCTTAATAATGGGAATTTATTGTCTCATGGTTTTGGAGGCTGGAAGACCTGCTTCCTTGCTGGCTGGCAATTCTTGGGGTTCTTGACTGTACTTTCATGTGGCAATGTCCTCTCCTTTCTCTTCTGGGTTCCCACTGACCTCTGGTTTCCAGCTCCTTCTCATGGTTTTCTCTCTCTAAGGCCTCCAGTAAGAATAACATCTTCAGAAGGTCTTATTTACGAATGGGTTACGAATCTACACCCACAGGAATGTAGATTAAAATTAAGAACACATTCTCCTCCTATCCCCCGGGGTACATGACTCAATCTACTATACCTTTTAAAAATCTAACCTAAAAATATTCACATACCCAGTAGTTTACTGCTTTAAAAAGGACATTTTCAATAGGACTCATTCCTGCACTGCTCCCCACTTATATATCACAAGACGGTGTTTTGGTTGATATGTTCTACCTTAGTGAATAACCTTGGCCCTTGTTGCTTGTTGATTCATATCCTATTTCCCAGCCCTCTGCTTCTCTTTGTCATCTGTTAGCCTTATCCTACAACACTCCTCCCCCCAGCCTGAACTGGTTCACCACTAGTTTCATCTCTGATATTCTATAGTGGCTATTATAGATAACAGAGTGGGACTTGATAACAACGTCCTGTGTTTATTGCTTGGTTCCTACATTCTGTGTCTTGAGCCAGCTTTATTGATTCAACAAAATTGTGCATGATCCAGGTACCCTTTTAGGCATAAAGATCTGCAGATTGGCTCTGCTGTAGGAGCAGTATTTAATACTCTGCATGCCAATTCCACATCTGAGTCAGTGGTTTTAATGCCATACAGTGTCTTGGCTTAAATGACAGAAATTTATTGTCTCATGGTTTGGAAGGCTAGAAATCTAATGTCAGGGCATTGGCAGGGCTAGCTTTCTCATGTAGGCTGTAGTGTTGCAGCAATTCTCTGTCACATGGCAATTTCTTTCTCCTTGCATCTGTTATTCTGATTTCAGCTGACTTCTGACTTCTACTGACTTTTGGATTCTAGTGACTGGATCTGTCTGAATTCCCTTTGCTTATAAGAATGCCAGTCATGTGGATTGAGGCCCATCCTGATTCAATTTGGCCTCATCTAAATAGGATCTCTGCAGATCCTATCCATAAATAAGTCCACACCTTAGTTAAAACAGGCGTTCCTCATTTTATTGAGCTTCTCTTTATTGTGTTTCACAGATACTGCATGTTTTTTGTTGTTGTTATTTTGTTTTTACAAATTGAAGTTTTGTGGCAACCCTGCATAGAGCATGCCTATCAGAGTCATGTTTCCAACAGTAGGTACTCACTTCATGTCTTTGTGTCACATTTTGGTAATTCTCGCAGTATTTCAAAATTTTTTATTATCATCTTATCTTCTATGGTGATTTGTGATCAGTGATCTTTGATGTTACTATTGTAATTGTTTTGGAGCACCACAAACTGCACCCATATAAGATGGTGAACTTAATCCATAATTGTTATTGTGTTCTGACTGCTTCACCAACATCTCTCTCCCTCTCCTCGGGCCTCACTATTCCCTGAGACACAACAATATTGAACTTAGGCCAATTAATTACCCTACAATGGCCTCTAAGTGTTTAAATGAAGTCTGTGAGGCTATAGCCGCCATAGATAGTGATTCCTCCGATGGATCTGGATAAAGGCAATTGAAAACTTTCTGGAGAGGATTCACCACTCTAGATGCCATGAAGAACATTCATGATTCATCGGAGGAGGTCCCATGATTTGGAAGAAATTGATTCCAACCCTCATGCATGATGTGCCAGTTTGAATGTATTGTGTCCCCCAAACGCCATTGTCTTTGATGTAATCTTGTGTGGGCAGACCTTATCAGTGTTGATTAGATTGTAATTCTTTGAGTGTTTCTTTGGAATGTGCCCCACTCAGCTGTGGGTGATGACTCTGATTTGATAATTTCCATGGAGGTGTTTCTCCGCCCATTCAGGGTGGGTCTAAGTTGAGTCACTGGAGCCATATAAATGAGTTGATATACAAAGGGAACTCAGTGCAGCTGTGAGTGACATTTTGAAGAGGAGCTACAGCCAAGAGGGACACTTGAAGAAAGCACAGGAGCTGCAGATGAGAGACAGTTTGAAGGTGGCCATTGAAAGCAGACTCTTGCTCCGGAAAAGCTAAGAGAGGAAAAATACCCCAAGTGCAACTAAGAGTGACATTTTTGAGGAACTGCAGCCTAGAGAGGAACATCCTGGGAGAAAGCCATTTTGAAACCAGAACTTTGGAGCAGACGCCAGCTACGTGCCTTCCCAGCTAACAGAGGTTTTCCGAACACCATTGGCCATCCTCCAGAGAAGGTACCCAATTGCTGATATGTTACCTTGGAACACTTTATGGCCTTAAGACTGTAACCGTGTAACCAAATAAACCCCCTTTTAAAAAAGCCAATCCATCTCCGGTGTTTTGCATTCTGGCAGCATTAGCAAACTAGAACACATGACTTTGAGGGGTTCAAGACTTCAGTGGAGGAAGTAAGTGCAGATGTGGTGGAAATAGCTAAAGAACTAGAATTAGAAGTGGAGCTTGAAGATATGATTTAATTGCTACAATCTCATGATAAAACTTTCACAGATGAGAAGATGTTTCTTATGGATAAGCAAAGAAAGTGGTTTCTGGAGATGGCCTATACTTCTGGTGAAGACGCTGTGAACATTATTGAAATGACAACAAAGGATTTAGAATATTACATAAACTTAGTTGATAAAGCAGCAGCAGAGTTTGAAAAGGATTGACTCTAATTTTGAAAGAAGTTCTATATGGGTAAAATGCTGTCAACTAGCAGTGTATACTACAGAGAAATATTTTGTAAATGGAAGAGTGAATTGATGTGGCAAACTTCATTGTGGTCATATTTTAAGAAATTGCCACAGCCTTCCTAGCCTTCAGCAACCACCACCCTGAATAGTCAGTAGCCAGCAACATTGAGGAAAGACCCTATACCAGTAGAAGGATTAAAACTTGCTGAGGATACAGATGATGGTCAGCATTTTTTAGCAATAAAGTATTTTTAAATTAAACTATGCACATTGTTTTTTAGATGTAATGCTATTGCACACTTTGCCTGTTTGTATATGTATTATGTCCCCCAGAAAAAGCCATATTCTTTAATGCAATCTTGTATGGGCAGATGTATTGGTGTTGATTGAGTGTTTTCATGGAGATGTGACCCACCCAAATGTAGGTGATAACTCTGACTGGATAATTTCCATGGATGTGTGGCCCTGCCCATTCAGCGTGGGCCTTGATTAGTTTACTGGAGCACTATGTAAGCTCAGACAGAAGGCGCAAGCTTGACAGCCAAAAAGGACACTTTGAAGAATGAGCAGGATCTGAGAGAGTAGCTGCAGCTGAGAGACACATTTTGAAGATGGCCATTGGAAGCTGACACTGACATTTTGGAGAACGCCATTTTGAAACACAACCTGGGAGCAAGCAGATACCAGCCACGTGCCTTCCCAGCTAACAAAGGTTTTCCAGATGCCAATGGCCTTTCTCCAGTGAAGGTACCCTTTGCTGATGCCTTATCTTGGACATTTTATGGCCTTAAGACTGTACTTTGTAACCAAATAAACCCCCTTTATAAAAGCCAATCCATTTCTGGTGTTTTGCAAAAGGGCAGCATTAGCAAACCAGCACACCCTGCTATAGTGTAAACATGACTTTTGTATGCACTGGAAAACCAAAAAATTTGTGTGACTCACTTTATTGTGATGGTCTGGAACTGAACTCGCAATATCCCTGAGGCGTGCCTATAATTTCATTTTTCAAAGGTCCTATTTACAAAAGCATTCACACTTCAAACCCACAGGAACTTGGATTAATACTTGGACATGTCTTTTGTAGGAGACTTGATTCAATCCCCAATCATCTCATACCTCCTCTTGCCCACCAACCTGTAGCCACATGGCTTCTTTCTTTACCCATCAGCTGCTTCCTCCACCTGGATTTTTGTCCCCACAGGTGTTTACATTATTGGTTCAATCTCATCATTAAGAAAAAAGTCAATCCATTGAAAACTAACCAATCCATCAAAAACTGGCCTCTCCTAGTTACTTTCACCTATCTGCCTTTATTTCCTTCAGAGTGTTTATCACAAACTCTATTGAATTATTTACGTATTTGCTTCTTATTTATTGCCTACCTCCCCCCTCTTAAAAAAAAAGATCGAAAATATCAGGGCCTTATTTGTTTTTTTTAATTGCCATATCTCCAGTGACTTGAATAAAACATGGCATATATCAATAAATATTTATAGAGCCAATGACTATATCTTCCACATTGTCAAGTACAGTGCTTGATAGTCATAGAAAAGGCTATCAATAAACACTTTTAGATGAATTGCCATATTAGGGTCTATGATAGGAAACAATAATACTTTTTCAGACTTGTAATACATTCTGAATTCTAGTTCTATAATATTTTATTCTTCAGAGTTACCTAGGTTATCTAATTTCTTGGTGTATAGTTGTAGTTATGTCCCCCATTTCATTTCTGATTTTAGTTTTTTGTGTCCTCTTTTTGTCTTTGTCAGTTTAGCTAAATGTTCGTCAATTTTATTGACCTTTTTAAAGAACTAACTTTTGGTTTTGTTGATTCTATTGTTTTTTATTATTTATTTCTTTTATCTCCTCTCTAGTCTTTATTTCCTTCCTTCTACTCACTTTGGGTTAATTTGCTCTTCTTTTTCTAGATCCTCCAGTTGTGAAATTAGATCTCCAACTTGAGATCTTTCTTCTTTTTTAATGTAAGCATTTAAAGTTATAAATTTCTTTCACAGTGCCGCCTTTCCTGCATCCCATAACTTCTGGTATGTTGTGTTTTCATTTTCATTTGCCTCAAGATATTTCCTAATTTCCCTTTGTTTTCTTCTTTGATCCATTGGTTATTTAAGAGTACATTGTTTAATTTCCACATATTTGTGAATTCTCCAGGTCTCCCTCTGTTATTGACTTTTAGCTTCTTTCCATTGTAGGTGAAGGTATTGTTCCGATTTGCTAATGCTCCCAGAATGCAAAATACCAGAGATGGATTGGCTTTGATAAAAGGGGGTTTATTTGATTACAAAGTTACAGTCTTAAGGCCATAAAGTGTCCAAGGTAATGCATCGACAATCGGTACTTCACTGGAGGATGGCCAAGGGCGTCCAGAAAACCTCTGTTAACTGGGAAGGCACGTGGCTGGCATCTGCTTGCTCCCAGGTTGCATTTCAAAATGGTATTCTCCAAAATGTCTGCATCAGCTTCTGACAGCCATCTTCAAAATGTCTGTCTCAACTACAGCTAGCTGTGAGCTCTTTCTGTCTGAGCCTTTATAGAGCTTCAGCGAACCAATCAAGGCCCGTGCTAAATGGGCAGAGCCATGCCTCCATGGAGACCATCCAATCAGAGTTATCATCCACAGCTGGGTGAGTCACATCTCCATGGACACAACCCAATCCAAAGTTTTCAACTTAATCAACACTAACATGTCTGCCCCTACAAGATTGCATCAAAGAATATGGCTTTTTCTGGGGAACATAATACATTCAAACCAGTGCAGGTATATTGTATGATATCAATATTTTTGAATTTATTGAGACTTTTTTGTGACCTAACATACGGTCTATCTTGGAGAATGATCCAGGTATGCTAGATTAGAATGTGTATTCTTCCATTGTTGGGTGAAGTGTTCTATATATATCTATTAGGTCTAGTTGGTTTAGAGTATTGTTCAAGTCTTCTATTTCCTTATTGATCATCTGTCTAGATGTTTTATCCATTATTGAAAGGTATATTGAAGTCTCCTACTATTCATGTAGAACCAACTGTTTCTCCCTTCAAATCTATCAATATACACTTCATATATTTTGGGGCTCTGCCATAAGGGGAACATAAATTTATAATTGTTATGTCTTCTTGTTGAATTGATCCCTTTATCAGTATATAGTAACCTTCTTTGTCCCCTGTAACAGCTTTTGACTTAATGTCTACTTTATCTGATATCAATATAGCTACTCTAGCTGTCTTTTAGTACTTGCATGGTATATATTTTTCCATCCTGTCACTTTCAGCCTACTTGTGCCTTTAAATTTAAGGTCAGTCTCTTATAAAAAGCATATAGTTGGTTCATGCTTTTTTATTCATTCTGTCAATCTCTGTCTTTCGATTGGAGAGTGTAACCCATTTACATTAAAGTAACTATGAATAATGCAGGACTTTCTTCTGTCATTTTGGTACTTTCTCTTTGTAAGTCTTATACGTTTTTTGACTCTCAATTCTGTTAATACCTACTTTAAAATTTATTTGATTTTTTGTATGGTATCATTTTGAATCCCTTCTCATTTCTTTCTGAATTTATTTTTCATATATTTTCTTTGTGGTTATTTTGGGGCCAGAATTTAACATCCTAAGTCTATAACAATCATGTTTGATTTGATTCCAACTTAACTTTAATAGCATGCACATACACTGTTCTTATACTCCTCCATACTCCCACCTTTTTGTTGTACTTGTTAAAAATTTTATTTTTATACATTATATGTCAAAAACCATAGATTTATCAGTTCCCTTTATGCTTTTGTATTTTAGAACTTGTATGAAGTAAAAAGTGAGTTACATACCAAAAAAAACACAATTGAACTGGCATTTATAATTACCCATATGGTTACCTTTACTGGAGGTCTTTATTTTGTTATGCTGCTTCAACTCACTGTCTAGTGTCCTTTCTTTTCAGTCAGATCAACTCCCTATAGCATTACTCATAGGGCAGGTCTAGTAGTGACAGATTCCCTTGGCTTTTGTTTATCTGGGAATCTCTTAATCTCTCCCTGATTTTTGAAAGCAAGTCTCACCAGAAATAAAATTCTTGATTGGCAATGTTTTATTTCAGTACATTAAATATTTTGTTCCACTTCCTTCTTGCCTTTATGGTTTCTGATGAGAAATGGGCACTTAATTTTATTGGCATTTCCTTGTACATAACTCATTGTTTTTCTTTTGCAGCTCTCAAAACTCTCTCCTTGTCCTTGTCCTTGCACAGTCTGATTATTAGGTGTCTGGGTATGGTTCACTTTGAGTTTATCCTGTTTGGGGTTCATTGGGCTTTTTGAATGTGCTTATATTCATGTCTTTCATTAAATTTGGGGAGTTTTCTGCCATTATTTATTTAAATATTCCTTCTGCCCCTCTCTCTCTTTCTTCTCCTTCTGTGACCCCCATAATGTGTATAGGTATGGTTAATATTAGGTGTCCCACAGGTCTCTTAGGCTCTGTTCACATAAAATTTTTTTCTTTCTGTTCATCAGCCTGAATCATTTTGTCTTGCTTTAAGATCACTGATTCTTGTGCCAGTTCCAATGAGCTGGTGAAACTCCCTAGGGAATTCTTCATTCCAGTTGTCATGGCCTTCAACTCTAATATTTGTTTGATTCCTCTTGAGAATCCTAAAGAGATTCTTATATTATTCATTGTTTTCCTCATACGCTTTAGTTCTTTCTCAGTGTTTTCCTTTAACTCCTTGAGCATACTGAGGATCATTTTTTAATGTATTTGTCTGGTATGTCCAAAGTCTGGTCCTCTTTGGATGTGCCATCATTTTCTGTTTCTTTCTTTGTCTTATAATTTTTTGTTGCACACTGTACATTTTAATATTTCAAAGTGTTAAATCTGGGATTTAGTCCCTATTCCTAGAGCTCTCTGTTCCTTACATTTTTGTCCAGCTAGTGACATCAGAAATTCTATCTTATTTAAAAGCCCTCTGGTTCTCCTCATATACAGACTAAAGTCCAAACTCCTCAGCCTAGTTTCCAGAGCACACTCTAGTCTCACCAGAACTCACTTGGCCTGTCTTATTTTCCATTGTTTCTTTACATATACCATGCTGCAATCTCACCAAAACTCACTTGGCCTGCCTTATTTCCCATTGTTTCTCTACATAAAGGCAATGCTTTGCCAAACCGGTTTTATCACTTTCTTCAGAACACACCTTTTTCTATTGTTCATAATTTTACTCACCTAGGGAAAAAATCCTCCCCACCCCCCATCAAAATCCTACCCATCATTAAAATCAAGTTCAGATTCCACCTCTTTTCTACACTTGATATTAGCTAAAAGGCCGAGAAGCAATCCACCTCTTTTCTAAAGCTTTTTCTATTATCTACCTGAAGAGAACATGCCCCCAAAACTCTCTTCATCCTCTCAAAGGCAGGGCATGAGTGGCCACTAATCAAGGACTGTCTTGGGATGCCTATTCTGTCAATGTTGGAACTTCCGTTAAAATCTTTGTTGATATCTTGCTCTTCTAACCTGTCTGTAAGCTCCTTGAAACTCTTAATAACTTAGATATTTCAAAATCCCCCAAGTTTATGACTTCTATTAAAGCTATGGCTTACTCTATAAAATGTGCTTATATGAATGTGCTTATTCATGTCTTTCATTAAATTTGGGAAGTTTTCTGCCATTATTTAAATATTCCTTCTGCCCCTTTCTCTCTTTCTTCTCCTTCTGCAACCCCCATAATGTGTATATAGGTATGGTTAATATTAGGTGTCCCACAGGTCTCTTAGGCTCTGTTCACATAAATTTTTTTGAAATTCACAATTGTTTTTTTTTTTTTTAATCTTCATTTTATTGAGATATATTCACATACCATGCAGTCATACAAAACAAATCATACTTTCGATTGTTTACAGTACCATTACATAGTGGTACATTCATCACCCAAATCAATCCCTGACACCTTCATTAGCACACACACAAAAATAACAAGAATAATTAGAGTGAAAAAGAGCATCAAATTGTCTTTTATACACCATTATTTGTTTTAAAAAATTGTGTACCTCAATCTATTCATTAGCATCTTAGAAGCAGATTGAATTAAAAATATTTATCAAGGTGACCATGTGCCCAGCAGTCAGAAAGATCCTTGGAAATTAAAAATAAGCATAGATGGTTTCAGCTATTAACTAGAGAACCTCAAGACTCATGATGTAGTTAGTTAGTCAGCTGTAATCTTTCTAGGATAAAAATTGAGTTATGGTCTTTGAGACTTGTTATACAGGAAAGTTTGTTCATGACTGCCCTGTATTAGCAGCACAACTTTGCTTTTAGATGCATATTGTGGTATAAGTACTTTACTGGGGAAATTATAGTCTCTGGAGCATAGTGTGGAAGATTTTTTGAAGATGTCAGGACTCTTAATTGAGAGATTTCAAAAGGATTCAGACAGGGATTGACTGTAGATTAAAAAGGAAATTAATAAAAATAAAAGATCAAACTTTTAGTCTGGAAAATAGTGGTACCAATTGATAGAAATGGAGATGTGGGAAAGAAATTAGGTATAAGGAAAAGTTCAAGAAAGCAGCATGTGCAAGTTCATTTAACAAGTATTGGCTAGCAACTCTGCTAGGCACTATTCTAGATGATGAGGATACAGGGTGAACTAGAGACAAAAATCCTTGCTCTTTTGGAATTTATATTTGGAAATGTAGACGGTTGAGACTGGGGGAGGCCTCAAAAAATACACTGATGGTAGACAATTTCATTTAAATCACAGAACCCTGTTGTCTTGTTTTTGCTTTCTAAATACAAATCAGGATGCTGGCCAAGTCCTTTTGGATGTGGGATATGAAAAAGACAAAGTTCAAGTAAATTGCTAACGCTTATGGAACTCTTCTTATGTGACATGATATAAACCCTTCACACATGTAAACTCATGTAATCAGGCATACACATGAAATACCAGATAGGGCAGGTACTATCATTATCCCCATTTTCAAGATGAAGAAATTTGAGGACCAGGGAGGTGAATGCAGTTTGCCTCTGACTCGCAGAGATGGATCTAGTTAACCTACAAAAGGACCCAGGAAGCAAAAATACTCCCAAGCCTCTCTGCTTTTCGGTTCTCTCCTAGAAAAAGGGAAATCGAAAGTTTCGGAGGTCCAACTTTTTAAGAGTTGATAGCTTTCGTCCAGGACGCGCCAAGTGGCGGCTCGGCCACCTCCCTCGTTCTTCCTTCCGGCTCCAGCCACCTAGGCCCACTTCCTTCTACTCCCTCCACCTCGCCCTGCTTCCCTTTCTCCTATCTTCCGATGCTTCCCGCCTTCACCGCTATTTTTCATCGCGTTGTGCCACCCGCACCTAGAAACCCCCTGCCTGGGGCCGTCGCGTCGCCCTGGAAACACGCCCTGGCGCAGGCCGCCGTCGCGCTGCCGTGACGTAACCGCGCGCCGCTGCCTTCGGCAAGTAGGGCGGGGACGCGAGGCCAGGCGGCCGGGGGCGGGGTCGGGGCCTGGGCCGACCTCCAGGCCTCAGCTGCTGTCGCTCTCTGCTGAGTGTGTTCTGCTTGCCCGCTCCCCACCCTACAGGGCCGAGTGGAGTCGGGTGGCGTCGGTGGCCTCCCCCTGAGGGGCCCCGCGGCTTCAGGGTCTCGGCCTCCACCGCGGCGCGATGTCGGGCGCGGCGACGGCTCTGTGAGTCCGAGGCCGCGGCCGCAGCGCTGGGCGGCGGTGGGCCCCGGCCGGGTCCGCTCATGGTGCCGCCACGACGCCATCGCGGGGCAGTAAGGCCAGGTAGGCAGGCAGGGGAGGGCGCCGAGGTCACCAGGAGGCAAACCCGAGCGGAGGCCCGTGAGCAGCCCACCTCCCGCTCTTGTTGGCAGCCGACATGTCCTCGGGGTCTCTAGAGGCGGGTGAGGGGTAGACTGGCGTTAAGAGCCGCTGTCTCCTCTGGCAATTGAGGAAGCTACCGCCGCCTTAGGACTTTATCTCATTCCCTGGGAGTCGCCCTGGAGAGGCGGCACTGGCTTAACGTCTTTTTCTACCCCTATAAGGATTCTCTTTAGCAGCTGTTCCTCCTTCTCCTCGTGAATTAATGTTTTCGGGGTAAAACAACTAGATATAGTGACGAGAGTGAGTGAGTGGAACGTGGAGGATCCTTTTCCTTTGCCACTTGAGATACCTGGAAGGGTGCCCCAAGAGCCACAACAAATCATTCCTCTCCGATAACCAAATTCCACTCGAAGAGATCAAGGATAAAAAAAGACACTTTTAGAAACGCATGTGTTTAGACCCTGTGCCTGGGATGGGTTCCTCTGAAGGGAGAGGCAGAGGGAGTACTGTATTTATGAAACTTGGAGAAGTTATTTTCTGGCAGTTAACTATTCTCGAATGTGCCATATGTTGACTGTGGACTTTTATTTTTTTTCCCTGCACCAGATACTACTTTGACCATAACCGGAAGTGTACAGTGGATAACATGAAAGTAGAGGAAAGTGTTCAATTACATTTAACACATTTTGGTATTTTTCTCTTCCTTGCTTTCATTTTAAAGGTGCAGAGTAAAAAAGATAATGATGACTGTTATTTTGAGTTGTTGATGTTATCATAAGCATCGTTATGTTACTGTTTTTAGGTGTGCTGAGTTCTTCACCTCCTTTTAGACTCAGAGCTGCCAAGTTTTCAGGCACTGCTTTTGAAGACGTAAGAAAGACCCTTAAAATAAGGTAATGTCCACACTTTTAATCAAAGGTTTTCATACAGAACATTAAATCCTAGCTAGTGTCAGATATTCCTTTTACAGTAGTTTTCTCATTTTACATGGTTGCTTTCCCAAAGACATCTCTAATGTGATCTCTATTTTCCAAATAACAGACTGCAAATGGTGTGTGTATTTATCAAGAACCGAATGAATTCCCAAAGCAGTGGTTTCACTCAGCGCAGGCGAATGGCTCTTGGGATTGTTATTCTCCTGCTTGTTGATGTGATATGGGTGGCTTCCTCAGAACTTACTTCGGTATGTAGTTCTTTTCTAGGAACCATGTTACATTATAGGAACCTGTAGTATCTCTAGTGATTGTCTCATGCCTACTAAAAGCAGTATTTTGAATATTATTGAATTATTTTCTTTGATATTGAAGTAGGGTTAATTCAAGTTGAAACTGAAAGGGTAACCTTTTTTGTTTCATATGGTTTTCTTATATTTTGTATCTCTTAGGGAGGGTAATTTGGAAATAGAAACTATATACATGTTTTCTTAAAATTTGAAGGTGTTTCTTTTGATCTTTTCTAAATTCACTTTCTTTGTCTATAAATATTATTTTCATTCATGATGAAAAACTGTCACCATTTAGTAGAAAGAATGTTTTTGGACAAATGAACAAAGTGATCTGACTTTTCACATACAGATCACTATTAAACACATACATGGACGCATGCATATTTATATGTTTGCTGACTCACATTATTGTGACATGCGAGTTATACAATGATTGCCTTTTAGTTAAATTTTATTTGTCTTTATTGATGACATATTGGTAGTAATGTGGTATTTTGGTTTCAGGAGCTGGTTTTCTTTATACTTATGTAATTACTTTATTCTATTCGGTTAATGGTCCCTATAAAAAGACAAGCAACTCTTATTCTCAAAGATAATTGCACTTCTACTTACATGTTGCACTCTTAAGGCAAATATACAAAAGGAAACTAGCCTTTGTAAAGTGAAATTCCACGTCAAAAGAAGCTGTATGATTTTGCAAGTCTTTTCACATACTAGCTAAGGAAATAGTTGACATTGAAAGTAAATAGTTGATATTGACATTGTATCCAAGATCCTTAGAAAAAGTTTCATGAGTAAAGAGATTTTTAGCCCTTTGGAATTAGGGTTTGGAATACAAAAGGCCATTTAATTTTCATTTGAAACTTCTTCTTTGCCTTCTTTTGAGTTAGCATTCTGGAGTTTAAACTCAAAAAAATTTCTAATGTTGTCAAGGGAAATAAATAGTTTGTTTTTCATACATCAGGTAATAAAATTTAGAACAAAGACCATCTGATTATATTAAAGCTTAGCAGTCTACATCTAAGCAAGGAAAAAAATACTTGTCTCTATTTTTTGAAAAAGTATAATCTATTAGAAAGGAGACATTTTATAATTTTGTTATCTGAGGGCATACATAAGGTGTCCAGTCCTTCAGTCAACTATGCTTGTAAACCTTTGAGATAAATTGTGTATTTCAAAAAGAAAATCATTTTGTTATGGAAGTTTTCTAACATATAAAAGTAGAGTATAGTAAGTCTCTACATACCCATCACTCATCACTCACCTGTAACAGCAAATTATAGCTATCATGTCATTTTACCCATAAATTCTTTCTCTAAAATGGAAATGGACTTAATTTTTCAAAAACAAATCAGCTTAACCATTATCACAGCTAACAACATTAACTATAGTTCCTTAAAATCACAATACCGAGTCCATGTTCAGATTCCTGCAGTTACGTAAAAGACTTCTTTTGTTTAGGTTTGTTAGTGTCTAAAGAAATATTGGATGTTGCATTTGTTATCTTTTAAGTCCCTTTTATTCCTTAACTGTCTCCCCCACTCCTTCAGATTGAGTCCTGTGTCTTTTTTATTATCACCCCATTAATCTTTTTGCTTTGGGCACAGGATCCCCTGGACTTATCTTGTACATCTCCTGCCCCATTCCTAGATTTGTCCATTTGTTCATGGAGCCATGATTTCTTTTAGTGTGAAATGGTACAGACCACTGTCTGTGTCCTACAGGTACTCATTCCTCGTGGGTTGTCATTTCAGTGCACATAAGTGGAAATTTTTTTTTATAAGGAGACACACACAAAAAATCACATGTTCATAATGATATTTCCAATTAAATGAAGAATACGGGTTTTTATATAAATTCCTAATAACATGAAACTTCATGCAGTGTCCTTTACATTGCATTCTATTTCGTAGTTTAATGCCTTGCTTTATGCTATTGCCTCTGCTTGCGCTGTTATTGAGCCCTTCAGTGACAGCTGAGGTTTGCCTTTCTTGGCAAATGTTTCCATAGCCTCCAAATTGTTCTGTCTCCCTTTGATGCTTCCATGCACTTTTTATACCTGTTGTCATGGTACCTGGCGCATTATGTTATATTTTCTTCACATAGATCTCTTCTTCTAGATTGTAAGCTACTCAAGGACAGGAAAGCCTGTCTTATTCTTCCTTAAGCTCCTGCACAGGTCCTTGTTACACAGTAGGTTCTCAATGAGTGTTGAACAAAACTTTTTTTTTGCAGGTTGTTGCTGCTTTTTTTAGGGATATTATCCTTTATATGCAAAGCAAAAACAATATTCAGGAGTGAATATAGACAATTTTTATAATTCCTTTGATCTTTCCCTTCCAGTTGAATTTCTATAGAGTTAAAAAAAATCATGTGATGGCTTTATTTCAGTGGAGATGCATAATAAGGCTTAAAGTCATCTCATGGTTGTCTGTTTATTTCCTTTACAGTATGTTTTTACTCAGTACAACAAACCGTTCTTCAGCACCTTTGCAAAAACATCTATGTTTGTTCTGTACCTTTTGGGCTTTATTGTTTGGAAGCCATGGAGACAACAGTGTACCAGAGGATTTCGAGGAAAGCATGCTGCTTTTGTAAGTTATTTATTTATTTATTTATTTATTTTATTTAGTTATTTTTTTTCATTTTTATTGAGATTGTTCAGATACCATACAATTATCCAAAGATCCAAAGTGTACAATCACTTGCCCCTGGGTACCTTCATACAGCTGTGCATCCATCACCACACTTAATTTTTGTTCAATTTTTAGAAACTTTTCATTACTCCAGACAAGAAATAAAGTGAAAGATGAAAAAAGAAAAAAAGAAAAGGAAACTCTAAACCTCCCCTATCCCTAACCAACCCCCCTCAATTGTTGACTCCTAGTATTGATATAGTACGCTTGTTACTGTTTATGAAAAAATGTTGAAATACTACTAACTGTAGTATATAGTTTGTAATAGGTATATAGTTCTTCCCTATATGCCCCTCTATTATTAACTTCTAATTGTATTGTCATACATTTGTTCTGGTTCATGAAGTGATTTCTAGTATTTGTACAGTTGATCATGGACATTGCCCACCATAGGATTCAGTTTTATACATTTCCATCTTTTGACCTCCAACTTTCCTTCTGGTGACATATATGACTCTGAGTTTCCCCTCTCCACCTCATTCACACACCATTCGGCGCTGTTAGTTATTCCCACATCTTGCTACCAACACCCCTGTTCATTTCCAAACATTTAAGTTCATCGTAATTGAACATTCTGCTCATACTAAGCAAGAGCATCTACATTTCTTCCACAAGGCAGGAGGGAGAGTCAAAGAAGGTAGAGAGGCAAAAGGAAGAGGAAACAAAAAAAAATGACAGCTAGGAAGCAGCAAAAGGAAAAATAACCTTAAATCAAAGTAGAATAAAGAATCAGACAATACCACCAATGTCAAGTGTCTAACATGCCTCCCCTATCCCCCCCTCTTATCTGCATTCACCTTGGTATATCACCTTTGTTACATTAAAGGAAACATAATACAATGATTCTATTAGTTACAGTCTCTAGTTTATGCTGATTGCATCCCTCCCCCAGTGCCTCCGCATTTTTAACACCTTGCAAGGTTGACATTTGCTTGTTCTCCCTCGTAAAAGAACATATTTGTACATTTTATCACAATTGTTGAATACTCTAGATTTCACCAAGTTACACAGTCCCAGTCGTTATCTTTCCTCCTTTCTTGTGGTGTTTCACATGCTCCCCAACTTTCTCTCCCAACCGTATTCATAGTTACCTTTGTTCAGTGTACTTACATTGCTACCATCTCCCAAATTTGTGTTCCAAACCACGCACTCCTGTCTTCTATCACCCTGTAGTGCTCCCTTTAGTATTTCCTGTAGGGCAGGTGTCTCATTCACAAAGTCTCTCATTGTCTGTTTGTCAGAAAATATTTTGAGCTCTCCCTCATATTTGAAGGACAGCTTTGCTGGATACAGGATTCTTGGTTGGTGGTTTTTCTCTTTCAGTATCTTAAATATATCACACCACTTCCTTCTTGCTTCCATGGTTTCTGCTGAGAGATCCGCAGATAGTCTTATTAAGCTTCCTTTGTATGTGATGGATCGCTTTTCTCTTGCTGCTTTCAGGATTCTCTCTTTGTCTTTGACATTTGATAATCTGATTATTAAGTGTCTTGGCGTAGGCCTATTCATATCTCTTCTGTTTGGAGTACGCTGCGCTTCTTGGATCTGTAATTTTATGTCTTTCATAAGAGATGGGAAATTTTCATTGATTACTTCCTCTATTATTGCTTCTGCCCCCTTTCCCTTCTCTTCTCCTTCTGGGACACCAATGATACGTACATTATTGTACTTTGTTTCATCCTTGAGTTTCCGGAGACGTTGCTCATATTTTTTCATTCTTTTCTCCATCTGCTCCTTTGCATGTAGGCTTTCAGGTGTTTTGTTCTCCAGTTCCTGGGTGTTTTCTTCTGCCTCTTGAGATCTGCTGTTGTATGTTTCCATTGTGTCTTTCATCTCTTGTGTTGTGCCTTTCATTTCCATAGATTCTACAAGTAGGTTTTTTGAACTTTTGATTTCTGCCGTATACATGTCCAGTGCTTCCTTTACAGCCTCTATCTCTTTTGCGATATCTTCTCTAAACTTTTTGAATTGATTTAGCATTAGTTGTTTAAATTCCTGTATCTCAGTTGAAGTGTCCGTTTGTTCCTTTGACGGGGCCATAACTTTGTTTTTCTTAGTGTAGGTTGTAATTTTCTGTTGTCTAGGCATGGTTTCCTTGGTTATCCAAATCAGGTTTTCCCAGACCAGACCAGGCTCAGGTCCCAGAGGGCAGAAATATTCAGTATCTGGTTTCCCTGAGGGTGTGTCTTAGAAAATTGCTCCACCCTTTGATGCCTCAGGTCACTGTGCTTTTCTGCCCAGCAGGTGACGCCTGTTAGCCTATAATTCTTGACTGGTGTGAGGAGGTATGGCCATGTTCCCCCAGGCTCTGGGGTCTGGTTCTGAATGGAAAGGGCCCCACCCCTTTCCTCCTAGAGAAGACAGACCCCCCAGGTGGAGGTCATTAGCATTTCAATGGTCTTGCTCTCTGCTTGTGCTGTCTCCGCCCTTCCCTGAGTCACAGCCCTGGAAACTGAAAATGACTGGGGCTTTCTCCACTGAGCCGAAAAAGAAACAGATAGTCCCCTTCAGACCCAGTCAAGGCGACCCTCCGGCTCTCCCAGGTCAGTCGTCACCCAAAGCCTCTGTCTGTTTTTTGGGGCTGCATACCTGTAGTGAGCAGTTCACACTCGCTACTTAAAACCCCAGTTGGAGCTCAGCTGAGCCGTATTCGCTTGCTGGGAGAGACCTTCTCTCTGGCACCAGGAGGCTTTGCAGCTCGGGCTATGGGGGAGGGGGTCTCCCGACCTGGTTCCGCAGGTTTTGCTTACAGATTTTATGCTGTGTTCTCGGGCATTCCTCCCAATTCAGGTTGGTGTATGATGAATGGATGGTCTTGTTTGTCCCCCCGCAGTTATTCTGGATTATTTACTAGTTGTTTTTGTTTTTTTGTAGTTGTTCCAGGGGGACTACTTAGCTTCCACTCCTCTCTATGCCGCCGTCTTGCCCGAGTCCTCAGTTATTTATTTTTAAGTGTTTGATGGGGAGAGAGTATATTTTCTCAAAGTTTAAGCTGCATTAGTTTCTTTAAGGGACAGTCAGATTTGAGTTACTCATTTAAGTGAGTGAAGATAGTGTAAGAAAAACTTGCTTTGGTACAAATGTTTACGTTTAGTCTTCTGATCAACTTGGTAATGGAATATTTTGCAAGAAATTGAAAGTACATAATCACTTTCATTTCCTTACCCCATCACATCCCTCTGAGTTGTTAAAATTTCTTAAGTAGCCAAAATTGACTAATGGGGAGAGGAAGATGTAAAGTAAGGAATAGGAAGAATAGCGTCTTTAGTTATTTGCAGACTGAATGAATGTCATCTAATTAGTTGAGAAGTAGATTGTAAAAGTAAAATAATTCAAGATTTTAGTTACTAAAATTAAAATAGCATATTTCAGGACATATCTCAGATTTTTGGATTATCTTCTTTCATTGATAAAACATATCATGCTGATTCATAGTGTTGAAAGAAATGATAGTTTCCATAGTGATGTTTCTTCCTTGTAGAAGTAGGAACTTTGAATTTTTAGAATGAAGAATATAAACAGTGTCCCTTCTATTAATCTTATTGTCTTTTATGTGTATAATTTGGGGGGGGGGCAGTGTTAAAATGGTATTATTTGTTGTTTTATCTAATGAGTACATTCTTAAAAAATTACTCATCAGATTTTTGTCAGGGGATTTTCAGTAATCCTAGGTGAAACCTAGAAATGTATACTCTTGTGCCCAAACAAATTTAACTTAGCAAAAACATAAATAAATTTTACTTTGCAAAAGTAATAAATGTATATTATAGAAATGTATATTGTAATATTACATATAAAAATACATGTGTATTCATACATGTACATTGTAGAAAATTTAGAAAATATAGAGGAACAAAAAGAAGATAATAATCCCTTATAATTCTACTATTCAAGGATAACCACTGGTAATATTTTGGCATATGTCCTGCCATACTTTTTCACATTTTTCAATGTGTATTTTTCTTTTATTTTATATAAAAATGGAATTGTTCTATTTTGTCCTGTTTTATAACCTTCTTTTTGCACTTAGTAGTATATTATAAAAAACTTTCTATGCACTTTAGTATTACTAGAACATTTTTTATTGTTAAATATTTTTTAATTTTAGTAGTGATTAATGTTGATTGTTGAAGATAAACTGTGGTAACAAGAAGAATAAAAATAGTCTACCCGTAATCTCACCATCTCAAGAATGGTCATATGTGTATGTGTGTATATTAAAAATTATTTGTAACAGAATAGATGTAGTCTATATGTATTGTTTTGTAACCTGATTTTATTTTTCACTGAAAAGATACCATGAGTATCTTTCCAGTTAATAAACATGTTATCATCTTTCCTATTTAAGTAACCTTTTACAGTTAGATTTTTTTTTTCTTTTGATATAAGTAAACAGGAGCATCTTTATTCACATCTATAATTATTTACTTAGGATAAATTCCTAAAAGCATAATCACTGGATAAAAAGTCATGTTTAAAGCTAATTTACTTTCTGCAAAGGTTGCACCAATTCATACTTCCGTTAGCAGTGTATGAGATTGAACCCTTAGCAAAACCCCCAGATTTGGTAGTTTGGTTAGGTGAAGAGTGGTATCTTGTTTTAATTTGCGTGTTTTTATTTACTTTAAGATATATGTTGGCCAGTGGAATTCTTTTGTGAGTTGTCTGTGTATTGTCCATTTTTCTACACTGACTCCATCTTTTTCCTTTTTAAGAGCATGAGCGCTGATGTTTAAATCCTGCCTGCTCTGTCACTTGCCAGTCATGTGATCTTGGGCAAGTTATTTAAACTTTCTGGCCCTTAGTTTCTTTATTTGTCAAGCAAAGATGAGGATAGGGTAACTGTGGGTAGTAATTGAAATCATGCTTGTTCAGCACTTGCAGTGTTTCTCAAAGTGTGCTCCAGACCCTGGGATCCATTTAGGGAATATTGAGGTCAAAACTATTTTCATTGTGATACTAATATGTTATTTGCTGTTTTCACTAGTCCACTCATCCTTTCCCTATTAATAAGCTTTGGACTAAGACTAACTTGGGTTTTAATCCTGGCTCTGCTACTTAGATGAAATCTTTAAGCCTCAATTTCTTCACCAATAAAGTGAAAATAATAATACCTTACCCTGCATGGGTGAATACCTGGCATATAGTATTCAGTCACTAACTTTCATCATTATTAACAGTACAGTCTTATAGGTCTGCTTTCAATTTTTAGTTCTATTGCTTTGAGCTGTATCTATTCTTTTGCGCTGTATCTGATTAGTCCTATTTTATAACATGAATTTAACTGAATTTTATGTTACATGTTCTGTATTTAGTTTGCAGATGCTGAAGGTTACTTTGCTGCTTGCACAACGGATACAACTATGAATAGTTCTTTGGTAAGTGTTTCTCATCAAGAAAGAAGTAGGTAGTTGAGCCATGGCAGGAAAGACTGAAACAACTTCAGTGGCACCACAGCTAAAATAGGATATAGATAAAGCTCAATATTGGGTACCCCCATGAAAATTCTAATTTGTTACTTTCTTCCTGAGGATACCTGGGGCCTAGAGTAAGCATTTTAGCCCGCTGAGGGGAGAGAGGAAAAGAGGAAATGAGTTAAGGCGTTGTTCTGGTTTGCTAATGCTGCTGTTTTGCAAAACACCAGAAATGGATAGGCTTTTATAAAGGGGGTTTATTTGGTTACAAAGTTATAATCTTATGGCCATAAAGTGTCTAAGGTAAGGCATCAACAAAAGTACTTTCATTGGAGAAGGGCCATTGGCATCCAGAAAACCTCTGTTAGCTGGGAAGGCACATAGCTAGCATCTGCTTGCCCTCAGGTTGCGTTTCAAAATGGCATTCTCCAAAATGTCAGTGTCAGCTTCCGACAGCCATCTTCAAAATGTGTCTCCCAGCTGCAGCTAGCAGTGAGCTCCTTCTGTCTGAGCTTTTATAGGACTCCAGTGAACTAATCAAGACCCACTCTGAATGGGTGGGGCCACATTTCCATGGAAACTGTGCCAGTTTGAATGTATTGTGTCCCCCAAACGCCATTATCTTTGATGTAATCTTGTGTGGGCAGATGTTATCGGTTTTGATTGCATTTCTTTGAGTGTCTTTTTGGAATGTGCCCCACCCAGCTATGGGTGATGACTCTGATGAGATATTCCCATGGAGGCATGGCCCCACCCATTCAGGGTGGGACTTGATCAGTGGAGCCATATAAATGAGCTGACTCAAAGAGAAGGAACTCAGTGCAGCTGTGAGTGATGTTTTTGAAGAGGAGCTACAGCCAAGAGGGACACTTTGAAGAAAGCACAGGAGCTGCAGATGAGAGATATTTTGAAGACAGCCGTTGAAAGCAGACTCTTGCTCCAGAGAAGCTAAGAGAGGACAAATACCCCAAGTGCAGCTGTGAGTGACGTTTTGAAGAGGAGCAAGCTTGCTAGAGAGGAAAGTCCCGGGAGAAAGCCATTTTGAAACCAGAACTTTGGAGCAGACGCCAGCCACATGCCTTCCCAGCTAACAGGTTTTCCGGACGCCATTGGCCATCCTCCAGTGGAGGTACCCGATTACTGATGTGTTACCTTGGACACTTTATGGCCTTAAGACTGTAACTGTGTAGCCAAATAAACCCCCTTTTTATAAGAGCCAATCCATCTCTGGTGTTTTGCATTCCGCAGCATTAGCAAACTAGAACAGAAACATTCAATCGAGAGGTCACACCCTAATCAAAGGTGTCACTCACAGTTGGGTGGGTCACATCTCCATGGAAACAGTCAGAAGTTTTCAACCTAATCAACACTAATACATCTGCTCCGACAAGACTGCATTAAAGAATATGGCTCTTTCTGGAAGACATAGTATATACAAACCAGCACAGTGTGAAATAGTAATGGACATTTCTTTGTCTCTTACCAACTTCATCACTTTGTATTCATTATTATATCATCATCATTTAGAAACAAATATTTTTCTTGGCACTGAGACTATATGCCCAGATTGTTCATTTCTTTGTTCCACGGGTATTTTTAGAATACCTAATATGTGCTGGACATTTGTTCTAAACTCTGGAAATGTAACTTATGTTCTAGTATGTGAGAACATATGTCTGTTGGTAGCAGGTAATATGCAAACAAATAAGTAATTTATAATTTTACTGTTTATAATCTAGTTGGAGACATAGTGTGTATAAATCTTTTTATGCCATCACTAAGACATCTCTTTAAAATGTACTGTTGGCAATACTTCTTTCCAAACTTTGCATTCTATCTGAGACTAATTTTAAAGTTACTTTAAAATTTAGTAACAGTTTGTGAAGCAGTGGCTTGGTGATCTTATTGACTATCTAGTTTTTTGTCTTGTTTTTAGAACTACAGTGGCATGCAGGGTAGGTTACTAGGGAATATGAATTTATGAAGCTTAGAGACCGTAAGGGTTGACAAGATTATTTAATGTCATTTGTCTGTATAAGTGCTGAAGCATAGTTAAGATAGCAGCCTGTTCTTCTAACTACTCTTCTACTAACTCTTGCTATTGTTTATAAGCTGTATATGTCAGATTTGCTGTGGACCAGATGCTGTCATAAAGAGCTCAGTATAACAAAGAAACCAAGTTCTGTAGTCTCTTCACTTACTGAATATTTTTTCATTGGCAGAGTTCTGTTCCAGGAGCTAAAGGAGAAATCAAAGATGTTGGGGGGAAGAAAAAAAAAAGAAAAATTCTGTTAATGTAAGAAACAGCCTAGTTGGAGAGTTTTGCCTTGCCTTAAATATAGCTCATCTGAGAGCATTTGGAAAATCACTTGATGAATTTAGAACCACCTAAAAATACAGAGTTTTAAAGCATGATCAGACAACTCTGGCTTTAATTTTAGTGTGTCTACCACCTGGTTATTTTATATCTCAGGTTCTAGAAAAGTTCTTTTAAAAAATCTTATTTCATAAGATTGTTGTGAGGACTAGTGACAAATGTATATTTAACTGTTTAGGACCTGGTACCTGGTATGTAGTAAGAACTGTAAATGGTAGCTTTTTTCCCCTAATTACCAGGAATTTTTGGTTTTATTGAATCTTAGGCAATAAGAAGAAACAATATAGCAAATATAAATACATATTGTATGTTATTTGTTCATTGTCTGCCTTCCTTTTATACTGTCTGACCATTGAGGACAGAGACTTTGTCTTAATCTTATAGCCACAGGACCAGAACAGTGGCTGACATAGTAGGGACTCATAATATGCGTTTATTAAAAAAAAATGAATGAAAATAGGTGAAAGATAATATGTTACCTGAAAGGTCTGTTTTTATGGCATTTCAATATCAAATGTCAAAATGTGTCAGTGTTATTGTATTAGACTACTAAAGTTTAAATAGATTCTTTTCTGTCATTTTACCTGTATGGATCAGTTAAGTTGCCTTATTAAACTTTGAAAACGCATTTTGGGGAAAGTTAATGCTGTAATGTGATAGTGAACAGCTGTCTTTGGATGGTATCTGGGTCTAATTATCATCCATTTAAATTTTAGCCAATATTTTGGCTCTTCTAGTTGTTATTTAAATTTGCTTCTGTTACATTTCAGAGTGAACCTCTGTATGTTCCTGTGAAATTTCATGATCTTCCAAGTGAAAAACCTGAGAGCACAAATATTGATACTGAAAATCAAAGTAAGAACAACTAAGAATTTCATAAGTTAGAAATGGTGGTAATTTTATCTGGCCACCCCAAAACTTAGTGATTCTGTGAATTAATTGTATTTACCTCTCAATTCTTCTGTTCCACTTGGTGTATGCTAGGCCTACAGTCTTCCAGATTGTGAATCTGATTTGGTTTAGTCATTTTTGTATTACTTCATCAGAGGATAATTTCCAGAAATCTCTGTGGTTTCATCATGTATTTTAAAAAAAAATAAACAATATTCTCTTCAACCACTCTCCCAAAAAGACCCCGATAGCAAATTAGAGGAGTTTTGCTTGTCCTGTGAATTTAGTAAAGAATTTCAGCTTCAATGTAAGGCACAGTAGGTATTACTCATAGTATTTCCCTGTAAGGAGTGGACCTTCAGAGGGATCTTCTGCATGCTTGCCCAAGAAAATAATTCTCATAACTTTATAAGATTTTATAAATGATAAAATAATAATCATACTACAATCCTGAACCAGCTGATTGTGCATGTATACAATTGGAGAAACCTTGTTTGAATATTGGTCTTATTTTAAAACCTTTAAGACATTTTTGTAGATGAAAGTTTTTTCCTAACTCTTTTGAATGTACAAAATTGCCCCAGGTAATAATATAACTGGTATTTTGACTCACCTATCTGCTCACAGATGGTTTAAATAGTATGCTTTTATCAGCAAATTAAAACTGGTAACTTTTAATGGATGCAAGGGGAAACATTAATGATTTTGTACTATGCTTTTTTTTTTAAGCTCCCAAAAAGTCTCGTGTAAGGTTCAGTAATATTATGGAGATTCGACAACTTCCATCAAGCCATGCATTGGAAGCTAAATTGTCCCGCATGTCATACCCTGTTGTGAAAGAACAAGAATCCATACTGAAAACTGTGGGGAAACTTACTGCAACTCAAGTAGCAAAAATAAGCTTTTTTTTTTGCTTTGTGGTAAGTCTTCTCTTTCTTATGTTTGGAACTTGAATTTTAAGGCAGTATTACATACCAAGAACATAGTATTGAAACGTGATACTATTAGGTTGCTTAATTATGACTTGAAACTCTGCTATCTAGATTTAGATTTATTGGGGAATTAGAGTATCAAAGTTAATAAGTGTTCAGCCATAGAAAATTAGAATTCAATAATTCCTATAACACTAAAATTGTTTGTATATGGTAAGTTCTTCAGAATTTTGCTTTGCCTCAGGGTCAGCATTATGAATAGTTATTTCACACTGATGTATTCAAGGGCTAATCATATCCCGATAGAGTTTACTATATTCACTGATTTCTTCAAATGAGTGTTGTTGCAGTTTTATTAAGTTCATGTCAATGTGGTCACATATTATTTTAGCAAGTACTCATAGTAAACATCTGTACAGAATTTCTAGGAATTTTCTTGATGGCTGCACTATTATTTTGGTATAGAGACTGAAGAGTGTGCTTCAGATTACATGTAGAATAGTGATACAGTAAATAAAGTATTACTATTTAGGGCTAAATTGGGATTAGAAACTTGTATGAGTTAGTGAAAACTAACATTTAGAATTTAAAAAATGAATTTCAGTGCTACTTTATATATGTATCATTAGAGGGAACCTAATCCAGTGTTGTTTAATATGAGCCTTTAAAATTCAAGTTTATACTGAACACATTAAAACACTAGCCAATGCACTGCTACCTATGTTGGTATTTTTACTCTGGTTATAAGGTTTGTTTTTTTTTTTACTTCACAGTTTTGCTTCTTATACTCATTGCTTACATAGCCCATTTTTCTTTTTCTCCATTCCTGAATAGCTTCTGTTTTAGTGATAACCTTATTAATACATTCTGCTGTGTAAATCAAAAGTAAATCTTCGGCAGTTGAAATATGATAATTACATATGCAATAAAAAGTCTCATGTATTGGAATTATATTGTGATTTCTGTTTGTTTTAAATGAGTGTAAGCCAGGACCAAAAAATTGATTATATGCTAATTTTTCTTTAAGAAGATGAGATGATAGGTAATTAAAGTATCTGTATGGTAAAAGTTAAAACAAGAGTGGAAAGATAAGAGCCAGATTAAATGCATAATGGAGACGGAAGGAGCTGGCTGTCTCAGCTGATGATTCTATCAGGAACTTTAAATTGAAGGAAGAAAGGTACTTCAGGTGAACACACGACTTATTTCTCGGCAGATTGGCAGTCAAGGCAAAAGGAAAAACCATGTGAATGTCGCAGCTTGTTGTCTATTGAAAGGAAGTATCTCACATCATTGGATAGTCTTTCCCGTTGCAAAACTCTGTGAGAAATTTGTTACACAACTTCTTTTGTAATAAGGCACTATTCTGAATAGCAGGTTTACAAATATGTACAAATAATAGTCTTTATTTAATCAACCTTAAATAAATTCTGAGAGCAGAAAGCTGTATTAGTATTTGGTAAAGACATTTCTATAGGAAGTCAGAATAATACAGTCCAGGTATATAGCTTTCTGGAAACCTAACTTAATAAGTGGCAACTTAGATAAGGTCTGGAGCAGTTGCTGTTTAATAGAAGTATAATGTGAGCCTCGCTTACAGGCCAAATATATATTCTAAAATTTTCTAGTAGTCATGTTAAAAGAAAGTAAAAAGAAACAAGCGATGTTAATTCTAACTCTGTATTTTATTTACTCTACCAAATATAGCATTTCAACGTCTTATCAATATAAAAATTATTCATAAGGTAATTTACACTCCTTTTTTGGTACTAAAATCTTCTAAATCCAATGAGTGTTTTACACACATTTCAATTCACATGAGCCACATTTCAGTTCCTTGGTAGGCATATGTGGCAAGTGGCTCTTGTATTGGACTGAGCAAGGCAAAAGAGCTAATGATTACCATATTTGCCAGCACTCCTTGAATACTGTGTGTCTTATTAGGGCTTATTGTGTTTTAATTTTTTTTCTGAAAAATATAATTTACGTGATACTGTTTTTACCAAGAATGTCTTTTATGACAATTTAAAAATGAATTAGCATCCATAAAATAAGGAAATATTATATAAATTATTTGCTATGAATTGACTAATTATTTTTAAGTGGTTGTCCTAAACTTTGGAATAATGAAGAGAAACATTATAAGGCTAATTTTTATTGGAGGATAATTGACATGGGCCTTCTCTTGTGATGAGGGTTCCTTGGACTGGAGAGTCAGAGAATGGAGTTCTGAGAGTTGGAGAACAGGGAAGGCCTTTCTGGAAAGAGTCCAAAGCTAATGATGAATTCTTAAGATCTTTGAATGCCTGCTATTTAAGTAATCTTTTTATTTCTTTATCTTGCAATTTTAAACCTGAATGCTAATTTTTAACCAACTATTATTATTAATTTCTTAAGGGAACTTGGATAGCAGAGATCTTAGGCCTGAGGTAAAGTACTTAGTCCTTTTTTTTTTTAAGCCAGTGATTTTTTTCCAATACCAAGCAGCTTTTAAAACCTCTTACGATAATAGTGTTTAGGGGGAGAAAAAAGGGCTGATAAAATTGTAAAGGCAAATATAGACCAATGTCATTCATTAGATTTCACTGTTTTCCTTTTCTTTAGTGGTTTTTGGCAAATTTGGCATATCAAGAAGCACTTTCAGACACACAAGTTGCTATAGTTAATATTTTATCTTCAACTTCTGGTAAGACATTTGTTTTTAAAACCTGCATTACAAGTTAAGGCCAATTTCTGATGCGCACACACACACATTTCTATCTTGTTCTATATTATTACCTTTAGTTCTAATGTATTCTTAATCATTACAGTTTCACGCCATAACCTTGTACTATTTATATTCCTGCAAAACTTTACAGTATTTTTTATACAACAATATATTAAAATTTTATTGGGAGGTTCTTTGTACTGCAGTTGTCTTTTCCTTCACATATCCTTTCTGAAGATGTTTTTCTAGACCCTGTGGCTAAATATAATTGCTTATTTCAAAACTATAATTTGCCCTATGAAAGGTGTTTCATTTTTAAAATTGAATCATCTTCCAAATAAGGAAGATAAAAAAAAAATTTTTTTTAAATTTAGATATACTTATCAAGTGTTTAACTGCAATTTTATTTAAAAATTATATTTTTAAAAAATTATAGAAATAATATATGCTTACTATAAATAATTCAGGGAAATTGTATAAAATAAAAGGCAACAGTGCTGTTTCCACTAACACACACCCAAATGTAGTCACAGTTATAGTTTTGGCAGTGTTCTTCCAGGCTTAAAGGAAGTATTTTTGAAGCTGTAGAAATAACTTTAGCACACAGGCTTGATTATGATGAGGTTAGAATGTCATATTTTATGCTTGATTTAACTCCCTTATTAGTTTAAAATAAACAGAACAACACTTGATCTGTACTGTTGAAACAAGCATGGTTTAGTTCAGAGATTTTTTGTATCTTTGAATATTTCAGCCTGGGTAACATCAGTCTTATTTTTAGTTATTTAAAAATGACAAGAAATAGTTTAAACGTCAGGTATGTAATTTTCTTAGTTAAACAATCAAGTTGTTAATAAATAGTTTTCACAGTATTGAAGCTAGTAAACCTTTTTTCTTCCTCTTTTCCCCATAGGACTTTTTACCTTAATCCTTGCTGCAGTGTTTCCAAGTAACAGTGGAGATAGATTTACCCTTTCTAAACTATTAGCTGTAATTTTAAGGTAAGAATATAGTGTAATAGCTGGTTCATTTTGCTTAAAAATAAAATTTAAAAACTATCTGGCTGTGATCTCATAGAAGTTTATATTATTTTATTTTATAATGTGTAGGCAAAGAAAGATGAGAATAAGAGAAGATTTTAAATGACCATCGTATTACTCAACTCTCCCTCACAGCTTTGACTTGTTCTCCAAACCTTCCTTGTTATGTCACTGGGGGAGAGGACTCGAGGGCAGCTTTGGTTCCCATTCATGTGACTGCAGACTTAAGTATTGCCCTGACACACTTACATATCAAATGCCAACTTAATCCTCATAACCTCCCAAGTTTCTGTTTCTTTTTCTTAAGGCAAGTTTTTTTTTTTTCTGTTTTTTTTTTTTTTTTTTTTTTTTTTTTGCTTTCTAAAACCTTAATCTTTATTTCTAGATGCCTTAACATTCAGTCTTCTCTGATTGTCACAGCCTCAAGTGGTCTTTTCAGTTATTTTTTGTATAATTCATTTGGCAATTTTCTATTACAATATAACGTCAATCTTGTTGATAACCATATTTAAATCTTGTCTGTTTATTTAACTTTGTCTTCTTCTCTAATGGATTGTAAACAACTTAAAGACCAAGACCTTGTGTTATACTTCTTTGTGTCACTAAAGACTCAGCATAGGGCTTAGCTCACAGGCACTACACAAAAAAGATGTGTTGGTTTGGTAAAGCTGTTGTTTTTGTGAGAGAGAGAAAATCAGAAACTAGAGAAGGTAGTGGAATGATTTAGTGGAGACTAGTGTTTTAAATTCACAGAGCCGTGTTTGAATCAGCTCTTCTCTTTGCCCCTGGGCAAGTCTCTTAAACTCTCTGAAAGCATTTTCTAGGAAATGGTGGTAGTATTATCTATTTAGCATGTTGTTTTAGAGTTTGGAGGTAATGAGACTGATGTAGGCGACCATATGAATAAATGATAAGTCTTTACTATGCAGTTTTCTCTTTTATAATGGTAAATTAACAATGGTAGTTTCAGTGGGCAGTCCTGTTGATCTAAATGATATGCGGCTTAGATTTTATGGCCACTGGGAATTTATTCTTTTGCATAGTTGGTTAATGTATTTGCCAAGTATTTTATTTTTCAATAAAAGTTTGGTTAAATAAACCATGGTTTATTCATACAATGGAAAACTGTGCAACTCTTGACCACAGTGACATGTAATTAGATGTGCTCATATGAAAAGATACACAAGATATATAGCCAAATGAACAAGCAGAATAAAAATAAATTTAAAAACCCAGAGAACTGTACAACATAAAGATTAAACTCCAGTGTAATCCATGGACTACAGTCAGTAATATAACCACAGTAATACTGTTTAATCAATTACAACAAAGTTACCACACCAATGCAAAATGTTTACAATAGGGGAAACAGTGAGGGGAGTGTAATATGGGAACTCTGAACCTTCCACCTGGCTTTTCTGTAGACACATAACTGCTGCAATAACAATAAAAATTTAATGGGGAAAAAAAAGAAAATTTGGCCAACCATATTTTTGCATTAGAGAATTATAGTATATTTGTATTGGGGAAGTAAATGAGGTTTTATTCAACCTCATTCACAATTTATGTTAATTTCTAACTTCCCTTTGCACCCTTAATAAAGAAGAGTTTGATAAAGAAGAAAACAGTTGTAAAATGTTTAACTTGACAATATTTTGACAGAGTCCATTATACCTTTTTAAATTATATCTAGAACTGGGGTCAGGAAACTATGGTCTGCTTGTGGCTTGTTTTTGTAAATAAAGTTTTATTAGAACATAGCCATGCCCATTCGTTTATATATCATCTGTGGCTGCTGTTCCGGTTTGCTAATGTTGCCATTTTGCAAAATACCAGAAATGGATTGGCTTTTATAAAGGGGGTTTATTTGGTTACAAATTTAGAGTTCTTAGGCCATCAAAGTATCCAAACTAGGGCATCAATAAGAGGATGCCTTTGCTGAAGAAAGGCCAATGGTGTCTGGAAACCCTCTGTTAGCTGGGAAGGCACATGACTGGCGTCTGCTGATCTTTTTTTTGCTCCTGGGTTCTGGTTTCAAAATAGCTTTCTCCCAGGACATTTCTCTCTAAGCCTCTGGGGGTGTTCTTTTAGTTTTTCCCAGGCAAACTCGGGGCTTAGCATCTCCAAACGTCTCCAGACATCTGCTTTCAATGGCTGTCTCCACAATGTCTCCCTCAGCTTTTCATGGGGCGTTTTTTCCCTCTACTGTCTGTGTGAGCTCTCTTTAAAGGACTCCAGTGATCTAATTAAGACCTACCCTGAATGGACAGGGTCCACATTTCCATGGAAATAATTTAATCAAATGTTTCCACCCTAATCAACAGACTAATCAGTCTGCCCCCAAAAGATTGCATTAAATAATACAGTTTTTTGGGGGACATAATGTATCCAAACCAGCACAGCTGATTTAGAGCTACAGTGGCAGAGTTGAGTTGTGACAGAGACCATGTGGTTTGCAAGCCTAAAATATTGACTGTCTGTCCCTTTAAGAAAAAGTTTGCTCAACCTTTGGACTATAATTGTTACTTTAGAATTTTTTTTTGGCATAAGTATATGTTTTTAAAAATACTGTATTAATGTTTGTTTGAATACTTCATTTTGAACTGGCCTTTCACAAAGAGAGTCAATTTCTGAGATTATAAAAGGAATTTGAGATAGCAGTAATCTTATTTTGTCAATTGAGAGACAAGATAACATAGAGCCTTTAAGAATGTGGTCTCAAGCCAGGCTGCCTTGGAATCCAGTTCTGCCTCCATCATTGCTAGTTTTGTCATTTTGAGCAGGTTTCTTCCCTCTTTGTGCCTTAGTTTTCTCATCTGTATGTTGGGGATAATATGGATTTATGTTGTATTGATGACTTCATGAGCTAAAACCTCTAAAGTGCTTGGAAAATGTCTGGTGCACAGTATGTGTTCAATATGTATTAAACATCAGTGTTATTTAAATGGAATTGAAACCTCTTAGTATTGTAAAGATTATTTAACACAATATGTGAAGGTTTCTAATATGTTGTGGGTGCTCAATAAATAATAACAATGAATTTGACTAATGATTATATAACAGAAAATTGTGATTATTTAATTGAAGAGTATGTGTATTTAATGTAAGGACTACATTTGATTTGGCATAATTCCAAGAAGGGGGAAAATATTCATTTTTGTATTCCTTTCCCAGTGCCACTTTGGTCTTTCTGATTAATAGATAACAGCATTAGATAAATATTTTTTAAAATTAGCAATATCTCATCTATTTGTATAGACATACACAATTTATAAGATGCATAGGAATAGGAAAACATTGTAAGCTCCATGAGGCAGGGACCACGTCTGTCTTGTTTACTTCCATATCTCAGTACTTAGCCCATATTAGATGTTCAATAAGTAATAATTGAATGAGTGAATGCCATCTGATTTCTCCACATCCTTAATTCAGTCTTATTTCTATCCATTAAAATAATGGGATTAATGGAATTATTTAAGAATAGTTTTACCATTAGTTTAGGTTTTATCCATTAGCAAGAGTAGCTCCATTATAGGTGTATATGGGTTGACTATATGTATATCTACAAAACAAATACTAGAAGTTGGTTAATTCTTCCCAAATTGAAAGACTATAGATAGCACAGTGGGTAAGAGCACTGGACAGTGGAGCAGGATGCCTGGGGGTAAATCCCAGCTGGTGCTGTTGGTCAGGTTATTTCACCTCTATGCATTAGTTTTCTTGTATAAAATGAGAATGACATTCATTTCCTTTTTAGTCCTTTTAAGGTAATAGCTGCATTTTGGGCGGATTCAGTGAGTTAATACAAGTAGATCACTTAGAGTATTGCCTGTTGTTATTAGCTATTATTAATTAAATCACTACAGTCTTTAACAGCTCAACCTGAAGTTAAGATTAGTTTTGATCACTTTTAAATAATTTTTATCTTTATAATTAGCCTTTTAAGGGGTTTATTCTTTTGCTCATCAGTAATGACTTATTCTTGTAGCATTGGAGGTGTTGTGCTGGTAAACCTGTCTGGGTCTGAAAAATCTGCTAGAAGAGATACAATAGGTAAGTACCTGATTCTCTTGTTTTCTCTGTTAGAGTGTACAGAAAGTTTTGTGCATATCACACACACACAGGGTGGAACTAGCGGGGTTTTTTCTTTTCTTTTTTTTTAAATTCTTTTCTTTTTTAACATTTCCTTTTGAAATAATGTAAAAAAATTAAAAAATGGTTTCGGTAATTCCCAGATAGCCTTTAATTGGATTCCCTAAATGTTAACATCATATATAACTACAGTATAGTAACAAAAGTCAGGCATTAACATTGATACAGTACAATAATTTGTAGACCTTTTTCAAATTTCACCATTTTCCTCACTAATCTTCTGGGCCTGGATAAGGTACAGCATGTGGTTGCCATGTCTCCTTCATGTTCTTTAATCTGGAACCATTGCTCAGTCTTTCCTCTTGTTTTGTGACCTTGACATTTTTTTCTTTTTCATTTTTATTGAGATCATTCAGATACCATACAATTATCCAAAGATCCAAAGTGTACAATCACTTGCCCCTGGGTACCCTCATACAGCTGTGCATCCATCACCACACTTAATTTTTGTTCAATTTTTAGAAACTTTTCATTACTCCAGACAAGAAATAAAGTGAAAGATGAAAAAAGAAAAAAAGAAAAGGAAACTCTAATCCTCCCCTATCCCTAAGCAACCCCCCTCAATTGTTGACTCGTAGTATTGGTATAGTACGTTTGTTACTGTTTATGAAAAAATGTTGATATACTAACTGTAGTATATAGTTTGCAATAGGTATATATTTCTTCCCTATATGCCCCTCTATTATTAACTTCTAATTGTATTGTCATACATTTGTTCTGGTTCACGGAAGCGATTTCTAGTATTTGTACAGTTGATCATGGACATTGCCCACCATAGGATTCAGTTTTATACATTCCCATCTTTTGACCTCCAGCTTTCCTTCTGGTGACATACATGACTCTGAGCTTCCCCTTTCTACCTCATTCACACATCATTTGGCGCTGTTAGTTATTCTCACATCTTGTTACCAACACCCCTGTTCATTTCCAAACATTTAAGTTCATCCTAATTGAACATTCTGCTCATACTAAGCAACCACTCCCCATTCTTAAGGCTCGTCCTATATCTTGGTACCTTATATTTCATGTCTATGAGTTTACAGATTATAATTAGTTCCTATCAGTGAGACCCTGCAATAATTGTCCTTATGTGTCTGGCTTATTTCGCTCAGTATGTTGCCCTCGAGGTTTTGACATCAACCCATTTTTTTTTTTTTAATATGGTTCTGTTCACTCACCATACATTCCATCCCAAGTAAATAATCGATGGTTCTCTGCATGGTCATACATTTATGTGTTCACCACCTTCACCACTATCTATATAAGGGCATCTACATTTCTTCCACAAGGCAGGAGGGAGAGTCAAAGAAGTTAGAGAGGCAAAAGAAAGAGGAAAAAAAATGACAGCTAGGAAGCAGCAAAAGGAAAAATAACCTTAAATCAAAGTAGAATAAAGAATCAGACAATACCACCAATGTCAAGTGTCTAACATTCCTCCCCATCCCCCCTTCTTATCTGCATTTACCTTGGTATATCACTTTTGTTACATTGAAGGAAGCATAATACAATGATTCTATTAGTTACAGTCTCTAGTTTATGCTGATTGCATCCCTCCCCCAATGCCTCCCCATTTTTAACACCTTGCAAGGTTGACATTTGCTTGTTCTCCCTCGTAAAAGAACGTATTTGTACATTTTATCACAATTGTTGAATACTCTAGATTTCACCAAGTTACACAGTCCCAGTCTTTATCTTTCCTCCTTTCTTGTGGTGTCTCACATGCTCCCCACCTTCCTCTCTCAACCATATTCATAGTTATCTTTGTTCAGTGTACTTACATTGTTGTGCTACCATCTCCCAAAATTGTGTTCCAAACCACGCACTCCTGTCTTCTATCACTCTGTAGTGCTCCCTTTAGTATTTCCTGTAGGGCGGGTATCTTGTTCACAAAGTCTCTCATTGTCTGTTTGTCAGAAAATATTTTGAGTTCTCCCTCATATTTGAAGCACAGCTTTGCTGGATATAGGATTCTTGGTTGGCAGTTTTTCTCTTTCAGTATCTTAAATATATCACACCACTTCCTTCTTGCCTCCATGGTTTCTGCTGAGAGATCCGCACATAGTCTTATTAAGCTTCCTTTGTATGTAATGGATCGCTTTTCTCTTGCTGCTTTCAGGATTCTCTCTTTGTCTTTGACATTTGATAATCTGATTATTAAGTGTCTTGGCGTAGGCCTATTCATATCTCTTCTGTTTGGAGTACGCTGCGCTTCTTGGATCTGTAATTTTATGTCTTTCATAAGAGATGGGAAATTTTCATTAATTATTTCCTCTATTATTGCTTCTTCCCCTTTTTCCTTCTCTTCTCCTTCTGGGACACCAATGATATGTACATTATTGTACTTTGTTTCATCCTTGAGTTCCCGGAGACGTTGCTCATATTTTTTCATTCTTTTCTCCATCTGCTCCTTTGCGTGTAGGCTTTCAGGTGTTTTGTTCTCCAGTTCCTGAGTGCTTTCTTCTGCCTCTTGAGATCTGCTGTTGTATGTTTCCATTGTGTCTTTCATCTCTTGTGTTGTGCCTTTCATTTCCATAGATTCTACTAGTTGTTTTTTTGAACTTTCGATTTCTGCCTTATATATGCCCAGTGCTTCCTTTACATCCTGTATCTCTTTTGCAATATCTTCTCTAAACTTTTTGAATTGATTTAGCATTAGTTGTTTAAATTCCTGTATCTCAGTTGAAGTGTACGTTTGTTCCTTTGACTGGGCCATAACTTTGTTTTTCTTATTGTAGGTTGTAATTTTCTGTTGTCTAGGCATGGTTTCCTTGGTTATCCAAATCAGGTTTTCCCAGACCAGAACAGGCTCAGGTCCCAGAGGGCAGAAATATTCAGTATCTGGTTTCCCTGAGGGTGTATCTTAGAAAATTGCTCCACCCGTTGATGCCTCAGGTCACTGTGTTTTTCTGCCCATCAGGTGATGCCTGTTAGCCTATAATTCTTGACTGGTGTGAGGAGGTATGGCCATGTTCCGCCAGGCTCCGGGGTCTGGTTCTGAATGGAAAGGGCCCCATCCCTTTCCTCCTAGAGAAGACAGACCCCCCCCAGGTGGAGGTCATTAGCATTTCAATGGTCTCTCTCTCTCTGCTTGTGCTGTCTCCACCCTAACCTGAGTCACAGCCCTGGAAACTGAAAATGACTGGGGCTTTCTCCACTGAGCCGAAAAAGAAACAGATAGTCCCCTTCAGACCCAGTCCAAGGCGACCCTCCGGCTCTCCAAGGTCAGTCGTCACCCAAAGCCTCTGTCTGTTTTTTGGGGATTCGTACCTGTAGTGAGCAGTTCACACTCGCTACTTAAAACCCCAGTTGGAGCTCAGCTGAGCTATATTCTCTTGCTGGGAGAGAGCTTCTCTCTGGCACTGCGAGGCTTTGCAGCTCGGGCTATGGGGGAGGGGGTCTCGCGACTTCGATCCGCAGGTTTTGCTTACAGATTTTATGCTGTGTTCTCGGGCATTCCTCCCAATTCAGGTTGGTGTATGATGAGTGGATGGTCTCGTTTGTCCCCCCGCAGTTATTCTGGATTATTTACTAGTTGTTTCTGGTTTTTTGTAGTTGTTCCAGGGGGACTACTTAGCTTCCGCTCCTCTCTGTGCCTCCATCTTGCCCAACTGACCTTGACACTTTTGACATACTGTTCAGTTGTTCTGTAGAATGTCCTGCAATTTGGGTTTGTCTGATGTTTCCTTATTGTTAAATTCTGGCTGATAATTCTTTGGTAAGAATACCATAGAAGTGATATTTTGTATCTTGAATAGTGCATTGTATCAGGTTGCCCATGATGATGACTTGTCCTATTACCAGTGTTAACTTTAGCACTTGGTTAAGGTGGTGCCTGCCAGGTTTCTCCAGTGTAAAGTTGATAATTTTTCCCTTTGTAAGTAATAAGTATCCTGTGGAGAGATACTTTGAGACTATACAGATACTCTGTTTCTATCATATTTTTGCCTATTAATTTTACCATTAATTGGATTCTTGTCTGAAACAGTTATCACTGTGGTAGACGCTTAGTTTTTTACTCATTTCTAGATTTTACAAAAACAAAGGTAATGGAAAACAGCTTAATGGTTTCCCTCTGTAGACATTTGAACTGTATTGAGAAGAACAATATTTTCTAAACTATTCCTAGTTGCTGCCCAGCGAGCTATGCCTTGAACCGCCTCACCTCTTTGTCACCCAGAACAACTTTGTGTATATAAAACAATGTATATATATATAGTATGTTGGTGGGGGGAGAGGTAGAGGAATTTTGTTGAAAGGGTTTCCTGCTGCTTTAAAGAAATTTGGAAATAATAAGTGGATTTAATAAAACATTGGGCAATTGGATAATTGATTAAGGTATTGAATATGATAATTTAGTAGACAACATATTATTTGGCTGTTTTTAAAGTCTTAAATGTTTTTTGAAAGTGAGTTAATAAAGAGAGTCAGTATTTTTCACGTACTGTGAACCCAGCATTATTAGATATCATAGAACGTTAAAAAGTATAAATCATGTATTTGCAATTTTCAAGGAGTTCTTAATTTTATTTAGTAAATGAGATTTATAAAATGAAAGAACGGGAAAATAAAATAATACCATATGTAACCAGAGTAAGTATTAAATTGTCTAAAATGAAAGAGAAGGTGTATAGAAATTCAGCAGAGTAGAGAAATGCTTTATGGCAGAGATGAGACTTTACCAGAGCCTTGAAGATGTGGATGGTGTTGGTGGAATATAGATTGGAAATGATACAGAGAGTACCTGTAGGGGTGGGCAGAATAATATGAGCAACAGCTTAGAGATGGAAAGAAGCATTCTAAAGTTGGACAGTTTCAGGTGTCAAAATTGTTTATGAAGATAAAAAATAGGAAATACACATTTCAGAGTTTAAAAACAAAGTGCTACATACTTGATGTGTTTTATTATAATATGTAAGTGCTTGACTAGAACATTGAGGTGAATGTTTTTGCATGTATTTGTTTACACATTAGCTTCTTTCGATACTTCTGGAGCACTTGAATATGGGATAGAATATACCTTGTCTTTTCATCTCTTTATACTCATTGCTCAGAATAGTATCTGATACATTGTTAGCTTTTAAATAAGTGTATTTTGCGTGAGTTAATGAATGGAATGCTTTAAATATTATGTTGATTCTTACAGGTTCCATTTGGTCTCTTGCTGGAGCCATGCTCTATGCTGTCTATATTGTCATGATTAAGAGAAAAGTAGACAGAGAAGATAAGTTGGATATTCCAATGTTCTTTGGTAAGACTATCCTTAACTTGTGAGGCTTATTAAAGAATTAATTTAGGGTTTTATTTTGTTTTTTTTTTTGGAGGGAATAGGGAAGTCTTTTATTTTTCCTTTCATACAATTCTTTCTTTAAAAGAATTATGAAGTCCATTCTCAATATTTTTCTCTTGCCTTTTCCTGCATAGTTGTGGACTTCCTATTCCCTCAATGTTAGATTGACAGACTTCTAACATCTTTTTTTGCAGTGATGTTTTCAGCCTGTGGGTCAGATGTTTTCCTTATTGATATGGCAGAATTATGCTATTATAAGCATATGAGAGTATATCTGCTTTATTTTGCCATTTTTGAATTGTTGGAAGCATAGGATTAGGAAAACTGTCCCAAAGTGGTATTTATAATACTGTTTCAGTCTATGTGCTTATTTTCCTTTAAGATTGTAGGGCCATCTAAAGGCTTTGCATTTGCAATTTATCTTGAAGACTCAGGCTCTTTTATGACAGATTCTCAGACTACCCAATTTCAGCTTCTAGCATCAGTTCTTATATTTTAATAAACTACCTTATATGACTTACAGGTTCTCCTTTGCCTAATATCAGCTCAGGAGAGAATGGGTGGCATCTGTTGGGTTGTAAGAGAAGAGCACATTGACGAGAAGATACATGAATATCAATAGATAAAGAATCCTGTTGATGAGAGTTTAAACTGCCACGTACAGGGAATTAGGAAACCTGGTTTCTAGCTTTTGTAACTTCATTTATATTATATTCTTCTGAAAAATGAGAAAGTTGGCCTAGATCCTGGGAGGATTGGGGGAGATGGAGTCACATGTGGCCCTGGTTCTTGTACATCTCCGTTGCTTCAGCTGAAAGAGTTCTGCTTTGTTGGGCTTTTGCATCAATTTAATTTGCAGAAAGTATTTTTTCTGCTAAAGATATTTTGAATACCTCTACCTAAAGATAAGCAAAAATAAAACATTTGAAAAACCACCAGACTGGGTGATCACTCAAGTTCCTTTTAAGTATAGAATTCAACAAATCTACCTGTATGGTAGGTTGTTAATTTACATGGGATTTCATAGACTTGGCAGTTCAGGACCAGAAAATATATATGTCCAAGTTTGTTGTTTTAATTAGAACAATTTTTTAATGTTATTCAAGCATTTTGAAGTCACAGATCCCTTCTGTGTGTATGTTTTTTTTTATTTTATTTTTTATCACTAGATTTCTTAAGTTGGCTTCCCTAGAAGCAGAATGTGAGACAGGGATTTTGTGCAGGTGATTTATTGAGGGATTGCTCTGCAGGAACACTGGTAAGGGAGTGAGGGAAGCAAGACAGAGAAGGAGAAAGAACCTGTGGTCTCAGGTAAGGTCCAATTCATGGCAGGTATAGGGGAGTATATGTCTGGATTATAGTTGTCCTGGCCTTGAGCCTTGATGGTGACTCCTCCACTGGTCAGTCCTTGGCTACAGAGCGTGTGAGATGATGGGGCTGGGACCTTCCTGTGAAAGACAGACCTGTTTGCTTTCCGAAGACAGTTCTTCCCAGAAGGTGGATAAGTATGAGTCTCTAGCAGCACATAGGGAGTGGTTCTTCCAAACCCCATTAAGAAGATTCATCTAGGCATCCTAAATACTAGTTCGTTATTTAGGTGATGAAGCAAATATAAAATATCTACTGAGTTTACTTTCCTTTGAAGAAAGCTCTTTAGTTATCTCATGAATCTCAGAGTGGCTCTGTGACATTAAGTTGTATAGAAAGTGCAATAAAAAAATTACTGTAAAATTGATATGTTTTTCCTTTAGTCTTTGCATTCACATTTGTATACAAGTATATGTAAACTTACATTTCTATACTAATAATAGCTAGTCTTTTTTAAGTGCTTACTATGTACCAGGTACTATGCTATATTTTATGTTTTACCTAATCTTCCCAACAACCTAAGCAGATACTATTTTACACTTATAGATTGGAAAACTGAGGCTTAAAAGAGGTTCTGCACTTGCCTGAGGTCACACTGCTAGTGAATGGTAGAGCTGGGTTTGGAACCCAAGGCTGTCAGAATGCTACGTTTTATAACTTCTTCCTTTATAATTAGTCAATCTGCACTTACTTGGTATGTCAAATAGCTATTTGTGTATGTATGGTGTCTCACTAACCTGCTTATGAGTTCTGCTAAGGCAGGAACTGAGAATTTTATCTTCCTAGCATTTACAGGTGCCTTAAACATAAATGAGTTTATTAAGAGAGCAAACGTACAATTTCTCATAATTACCTAGACTGAATACACAGACACACAAACACACATAGACCAGTTATATCTTTAAATTCTAGGACAGTCTGTTGTTAGTAGCTAAAGTTGACAACCCCTTCTCTTTGAATTGTTTTAAATGGTTTTTCCCGAGTTTAAATTACCACAGTAGTTGCTCCATACAGTGTAAATAGTTGAGCCTTAAAAGCTCATTGATCACCAGTTGTTTGATACAGATTTTTCTCTGATGTTAAGCTATTTGCAGGACTGACTTAAAAATAAACAAATTCACAGTAAGGAAACCTGTTGGAGCCTTTTGTGTAAAAGCTAATATTTTCTAATTATAAAGTTATAAGTTTGGGAAATTGAAATAAGTCACAATGACTAAATTTTATCTCTTTTATATATATTTAGGTTTTGTAGGTCTGTTTAATTTGCTGCTCTTATGGCCAGGTTTCTTTTTACTTCATTATACTGGATTTGAGGACTTTGAGTTTCCCAATAAAGTAGTATTAATGTGCATTATCATTAATGGCCTTATTGGAACAGTTCTCTCCGAGTTCCTGTGGTTGTGGTAGGTACTATTTATTTATTACCTCATGATTTATTAGTTATTAGTTTATAGATATTTAAATTTAGGCATTGAATGTAAGCATTTAGATTTCGTCTGTCTTTTGATGACCCCCTTCTGTACATTTCTCTTCCTCCACATACTTACTATTTAATATAATCCTCCATTGCAGCAGGAACTTTGTTTTTGTTTGTATGTTGGTTTTTGCTTTGTTTTGTTTTCTAAACCTCTGTGTACCTATTGCATACAATAAGCACGTAGAAGAAACTCAATAAATAGTTGTTGAATGAATGAATGAATATGGTCTAAATTTGTAAAAGTGTTTTAGAAAACTGTTATACAAATGAAAGGAGCCATTCATTATCTAATGGACATCCAGATGTACTAGATATGCATCCCAAGTATGAATGTATGAGTTCGGTGTGAGAATCTTGGTACTTTGCTTTAGGAGTCTGTGTTTTGAGATTATCTGTTTTCTTGCTCATAGGCTTTTTAAAAATTTTTTAATTCAATTTATTGAGATATATTCATGAACCATACAGTCATCCACAGTGTACAGTTATTCACATTACCATTATATAGTTGTGCATTCATCACCAGAATCAATTTTTTAACATTTTCATTACCACACTAAAAAAAGCAATAAGAATAAAAATTAAAGTAAAAAAGAACATCCAAAACATCCCATATCCCCCATCCCTTCCTATTATTCATTTACTTTTTGTCCTCATTTTTCTATTCATCTGTCCATAACTGGATAAAGGAAGTGGAAGCCACAAAGTTTTCACAATCACACAATCACACAGTGTAAGCTATATAGTTATACAATCATCTTCAAGAATCAAGACTACAGTTTCAGGTATTTCCTTCTAGCTATTCCAATACACTAATAACTAAAAAGGGATATCTATATAATGCATAAGAATAACCTCCAGAATGACCTCTTGACTTAATTTGAAATCTCTTAGCCAGTGAAACTTGATTTTGTTTCATTTCTCTCCCCACTTTTGGTCCGAGAAGGCTTTCTCAATCCCACAATGCCAGGGCCAAGCTTATTGCTGCGAGCTGTGTCCCACATTGCCAGGGAGTTCTATACCCCAGTGTGTTTACCTGTGGAGTTGGCTTAGAGAGAGAGGCTGCATCTGAGCAACAAAAGAGGTTCTCTGGGGGTGACTCTTAGGCAGCATTACAAGTTGGCTTAGCCTCTCCTTTGCAGTAATAGGCTTCATGGTGGCAAGCCCCAAGATTGAGGACTACAATGGTAGTCCCCAGTGCTTGCAAGAATGTCAGGTTTAGTATTTCCAGATTTTCCCCCAGTCCTTCAAGGGGGCTATGCAAATACATTTTTATTCTCTGCCCAAATTACTCTGGAATGTATTGGGGCTTCACACTAACCTGTGCAAACCAACCAGATTTCCCTCCCTATTCAGAGTTCCATGTAATTATGTTGTTTGAATAAACTGACCATCCAAGTTAAATTATATAGTGTGTTATAAAAAAATATAGATTTTGCATCTAAAAACCATCTCTTCTTTTGGTCTCACACAGAAGTTGAAGTTTTAAAATACCATTGATATTGTCCTTTACTCTATAGTCGGATTTACCTTAGCCCTAACCACGTCCCTTTTGTTCGTATCTCTAATTGAAGTCTGATCTCTTTTTTCAGACTCTTTAACATTTGCTGTTTGGTAATGCTGTCATTCATAGCTCCTGGACTCTGGCTCTGAGTCTCAGTTGTCACACAGATAACCAAAGTTCCAGGGACTGACCAGGTTGTACACAAAAGAGTTCAGTATATCAGAATTTAGAAATAGCCATTAAACTCAGGAATAGATGTAACTGCTGTAAGAGCTTGCAATCTAGGAACCTTTACAATAAGCCTTCCCCTGATAACCTGTGCTCTCAGATTTAATTTTCAGAGTTCTCACATTACAGTTAGTTCATATTAGTGAGGCATTATAATGTTTTTCTTTTCATTTCTGGTTTATTTCACGCAATATACTGTCCCCAATGTCCTTTCACCTCACAAATCATTCCTCATAGCAGCTCAACATTCCATTGTATGTATACACCATAGTTCGCCATTCTGTTTATTAGTCCATGTACCCTTAGGCCACATCCATCCACTGCGAATCATGAATACTGTCACCATAAACCCCACTGTGCAAATGTCCATTCTTGTCCCTCTTTTCAGTTCTTCCAAGAATATACCTAATGACTGAGTTGCAGGACCATATGTCAGCCCCATGTTTAGCTTCCTGTGGAACCACCACACTGCCCTTTAGATGGGCTGCACCATTCTACTTCCCCACCAACGGTGATTAGATACATCCCTTTCTGCACATTTTCTCCAGCATTTGTATCCCTCTGCTTACTTTTTAGATGGTTTTATTCACACACCATACATTCCATCCTAAGTAAACAATAAATGGTTCCCTGAATAATCACAGTTATGCATTCACCACCACTATCTATATGAGGACATTCCCATTTCTTCTACAAAGAAAGGAAGAAGCAAAAAAAGAAAGGTCAACTAAACAGCAACAAAATAAAAAATAAAATTAAAATAAAATTCAATTCAAAAGTCAGACATATCACTGTGACTAAGAATCCCATAACCCTCCCTCATATCCCCCTCTTCCAGATATTTAGCTTTGTTATATTGCATTTGTTACAATTAATGGTAGCATATTACAATGTTACTGTTAACTATAGACTCTAGTTTGCATTGATTGTATTTTTTCCCCAATACCATTCCATTTTTAACACCTTGCAAAGTTGATGTTCATTTGTTCTCCCTCATGTAAAAACACTCTCATGTTTGTACATTTAATCACAAGCATTGACCGCTCTAGGTTTCACTAAGTTATACAGTCCCAGTCTTTATCTTCTATCTTGCCTTCTGGTGTCCTACATGCCTCTAACCTTCCTCTTTGAACCGTACTCACAGTCATGTTCGTTCAGTGTACTTAGAATGTTGTTTTACCATCACCCAATACTGTGCTATCCATTTCTGGATCTACACAGTCAGTTCATTCTTTACTCCTTCAACATCAAATGCCGGATGTTTACCCTCTTTCTGCCTCCTGGTATCTTCATTTTACATTCTTCTCCAAACCTCTCTCTCCACTTTTCCTGTCTTGCTGTAGCACTCCCTTTAGTATTTCTTGTAGAGGAGGTCTCCTGTTCACTAACTCTCTCAGTGTCTGTTTATCTGTAAATATTTTAAACTCTCTCTCATTTTTGAAGGGCGGTTTTGCTGGATATAGGATTCCTGGTTGGCAGTTTTTCTCCTTCAGTACTTTGAATATATCATACCACTACCTTCTCGCCTCCATGGCTTCTACTGAGAAATCTACACTTAGTCTTATTGAACCTCTCGTATGTGATGGGTTGCTTTTCTCTTGCTGCTTTCTGAATTCTCTCTTTGTCTTTGACATTGACAGCCTGATTAGTAGTGTCTTGGAGTAGGTCTGTTGGAATCTATTCTGTTTGGGGCACACTGCACTTCTTGGGCCTATAATTTTATGTCTTTCATAAGAGTTGGGAAATTTTCAGTAATTATTTCTTCTGTTATTCTTTCTGCCCCCTTTCCCTTCTCTTCTCCTTCTGGGATAGTTATAACATGTATATTTGTGTGCTTCATGTTGTCATTTACTTCCTTGAGCCCGTTACTATTTTTCCATTCTTTTCCCTGTCTGTTCTTTTGTGTATAAGATTTCAGATGTTTGTCCTCTAGGGCACTGATCCTTTCGTCTGCCTTTCCAAGTCTGCTGTTGTGTCTGCATTCTGTTTTTCATCTTTTCTGTTGTGCCTTTCATTCTCATAAGTTCTGCCATTTGTTTTTTCAAGCTTATGAATTCTTCCTTATGGTCACCCAGTGTCTTCTTTATATCTTTCATCTCTTTTGTCACATTTTCTTTCAACTCATTAATTTGATTTAGAAGATTTGTTTGAACAGCTTTAATTAGTTCTTTAAACTCTTGAATCTCAGTTGAGGTGTTAGTTTGTTTCTTTGACTGAGCCATGTCTTTGTGTTTCCTGGTGTGGCTCGTGATTTTTTGCTGTCTGTGTACCTGATTTTCTTGATTAGTTTATGCTGGAGGTTGTTTTCTCTCTTTTGCCTTGAGTTTTCTTGTTGGTTTTCTTTGATCTCTATATTTCTTTGTTTCTCTTGCCGGCCAGTTGTCAGATTGGCTCTGCCCCCTAGTCTTCCCCCCAAATCATGTACCCATCGTGGCCTGCCACAGGGATAAGAAGTGGGCACTGGGCACCCCAGCAAGTTCACTAGATCTGCTGGCTTCTAGTGGTGCTGTTTTCCACTGGTCAGCAAGACCTGGGTTTGTTTTAGAGCTCTGCTTTGACAGTTGGGTTGTCTGTATTTTTTAGCCCAAACCAGGCTGGGTTTCTGTGCACGATGTGTAGACCAACTCCTGTAGTCCTAATAAAGAGTTTGAAGCATCTTTTAAAAAAGGTTTTATTCCCTTGCACTTTCCAGACAGTCCTACATATGGCACTGTTTGGTAACTTAATCGTCCTCAGAGGCTGCTTTGCCTCTGAGCACAGGTTTGGTGTACGTAGGAGATCTGAAACTGTGGGATTCCTATGCCCTCAGTTTGCCAGCCAAAATGTGTCTCAGTGTGGGCTCCATCTGTGGCAGAGTACTCCATCAGCTGACCCAGTACTCCAGCTGTCCCCAAGGCAAGGAAACGGCCACTGATTGCTTCTTCCTTCAAGGGTGGGGGAAGGGTTTTCAGACTGAAGGCTGGAAACAGAGTCTCTGTCCACGTTTTCTCAGCCTCTTTGTCCCTTACTGACCTGGGCCTTGAGGTGTCTTCCCCTGCTCCCTGAGTCTTCAGACAGTGAGAGTATGTCTCACTGGTGTTAGAGATTTTAAAATCTGTGTCCCTGGTGGGAGGGATCCCGTCTGCTGACTGCATGCCTTTCCTGTATTGAGCCCGGGGGAGGGGGAGGAGAGAGGACCAGCTGGTCTGGGACGGAAGATTCCTACCTGATATTCCTTCTGTTTCTTTAATTCAGCATCTGCAGGGTCCTTCTCCAGTTTGTATCCTCCTCCAGAGTTTCAAACAATTCAGAATTGTCCTTTTTTTCTTTGATTCTCTGTAGAGGAGTTTTCAGTAGCTGTTTATTTCACCGTGCTGATGACGTCACCCTGCTCATAGGCTTTTTTGTCTTGTTTATTCTCAGGACCTTTCGTATGTGTGAGCCAGATCCATAATCTGATTAATTTGTGATGTTAATGTATTTTTAAAGTGATTGTCAAAATAATATTAAAATAGTTTGAAGTAATATAATATATGGGTTTTGAGAAACTTTTCAAATATAGAGCTTTTTACTGAGTGTCTTTCCCTCTAATAGAAACTTAAAAAGAAAAACAAATTTTACTTAAACTCCTAAATGAACTTTATTAAATACCAATTAAGACTACTGAAACTACTAGTTTTCCCTTGCAGAAGACTGCAACAATATAGCTTTTTTTCGTGCAGTAAGATATTTTTGCTTTAATGACCTGCTGGCTTGTCATTTTCTTAACATCTGTATTGTAAAGTATTGTCCTACAGTCTTAATAAAGCTGTTTCCTTTGTTTGCTATGTATCATTATCACAAAACTGTAAGAGCTCTTTTTGACAGTTTAACACAAGTTAAGAAATATACACTATACTTACAAAGTTGAATATAATCTGTAAGCAAACCTTGAAAAGAGAATTGAAGTACTTTGAACTTTTTATAGTTGTTTTTATATATTTGGGTTTTTAATATTTGAAGATAAATTTTAAGAATCATCTTGATAACTTTATTATGTCTTAGTCCTTCCTAAGCTTTTATTTTTGTTTCTGAAATCTCAAGCCTTTATTTTAGGATAGACAGTCTTTGTTCAGTGTTATTCTTTAGTTCTTTTATTTTTTTAACATGGAAATGCATATTTCTCTCTTTTATTTTTAGGGGCTGCTTTCTTACCTCATCATTGATAGGCACACTTGCACTAAGCCTTACAATACCTCTGTCCATAATAGCTGACATGTGTATGCAAAAGGTAAGGCAAGCTATTAAATATTTTAGGTATATTTTTAAAACAGAGCTAATAAATATTAAGGGATGTGACTAAATAATAAGACAGTGACCATGAATCATACTTGATGCCTTTCTTGCCAAGATGCTTACTAGGTAGAGATATAAAAAGTAAAAAGATATTGATAATCTATTACTTTTTTAGCTTTTCAGTTTTTTCCTAAGCTTCTGAGTTAAGGGTAGTATCTTTATATGTAGTTCTCCAGTTTTTGAGCTGATTATATTCCTCATGTTCTTTGGTAAGTTAGTAGCATGGAGCAGGTTATATATTGTAACATATAAATAGTAATAGTGTAATTTCTAGGATGAACGCCAAAGGTTCCTTAATACTATCCTAATATTACTATAGATAGAAGCAGCACATGTATAATGTTGCTTCTCAGTGAATGGTCATTTCTATCTGACCACAGCAGGTGCTCCTTCCCTCTTCTCTGAAGTCCTAGTCTGGATGCAGGAATTCTTGTGATAAACATTGGCCGTGATGAAGAGAATCTGGGGTGTCCCTACCTACCAGCAGCCTAGAAGGGAGGAGTGTCTTCAGTGTTCTTAAGGGTAGCAGGAAGAAAAGAGGTGTGCCATTAGCTAATGTTAAAAGATATATTGTAGCCATTTATCACTCAGTTCAGTATTTGTAAGCTTTTAACTCCAAGTACTAAGTATCAAAAGAGTGTGCATGTAAATTTGTTTTAATATACTTTGAAGAGGGAAATAATTGAAAGCCCAAAGGCTTATAATGTGTGTAGAAGTTAAAATCAAATTTTTAAAGCTGTTTTTCTTTAGGTCTTTGTGCAGTTTTTAGGACAAAGGCAGATACTCTCAGTAATATGTATACCATATGTACCTTCTTTATTTAAAAAACAGTTCTGAGATATTTAACTTCGTTTTATGGTACAGTAAATTCTTAATTATTTGTCAGGGTTAAAGAATGGTGATCTCCTTAATTGAGGATTATCTTATATACCATGCATTTTCAAAGAATGTGAATATTATAGTTGTGCAACATTAGGTTCTTTTATAGATTTAAATAATGTTCAGGTCCTTGTACCTCTTGGGATCACAATCTTGAATATCAACTGAAATTGTTCGTGAAACTGGGGAAGTGTGGCTTATTAGAGGATTTGGTAAACTGCTGTATAAATCAGCTTTTATTGTGTTGATGTCTTGAACACATCATTTCAAGATTTGAAAAACAAGTCGAAGATTAAATCTGGGGAATTTTCTTAAAGAACTGTCACAGGGAATAATCTTATTAAGTGATTTTATAGCAAAACACAAGAAAAGGGAAATGTTTATGAATGTAATTTCTTGGAGCAACATAACCACAGTCCTTTCTTAATTGTCTCCACATGGGCAACCAGTTAAATGAGGAGGTAACCGTTGGTGGAGATTGAGAGTAAAGAGAGAACACCTGGAAAAAGTAGCAGGGTTTTTCCAAGAGCTGTAATAGAAACATGATAGCAGAAATCTTCCACTTTTGTCAAGTTCTTGGTTCTAACAGACAAGCATTTTTATATGTAGTTTCTGAAGTTTTAGCATTTATTGACATTATTTATTAAACTTGAAACAAATTATTTTAACCTGTTTGTATTTGATATATTGTGCCATACAAAGGTTCCCTGATCACATTCAGATTTTCCTTCAGATATATTTGGGAATCCAAATTTTTATTTTTGTTTACTTAGGCAATTTTCTTTGCTAATAAATAACTTCATTTCATTGTTTTTATAGCGTGTCAGAAATCATTTAAAGTTTTTAATTATGTGGCAATACATAAATTACTGCTTTGTTAAAGTGAACTTTGCCTTTAAAAGTCATCTAGAACTCTATCTACGTGGATATCAAGTGTCATGTATTTTAAACTTTGCTTGTATTTACTTAAGAAATAAGGTTATTTGTTGAATGTTCATGAAGTCATTTTATTGACTATTTCTACATTTTTTTAACCCTCATTATTCTTAAGTTTTTCATACTTTTTTTGGTCTTGGGTCATTTAAATGTATAATGGTTTTTATAGATTATTAAAGATTCCAGCAACTATTCCAAGTATATGTTATAATTTGCTGATAATTTTATAACTGTATGAACTGTTTTAGTTTTTCTTAATGATTGCTTCATTCCTGGCTGTCCCTAGACCGATTCATCCTTTGTGTGTGTACCACACAAATAACACATGCATTTTAAAAGTAGTCAGAGCAATTATTCTTGTGTTATTCATTATACATCCCTCATAAAAAACATTCTTCTCACATAAACCCTTTACTCTATGGTGCTATGAAATAGAATAGGGTATGTTTTCCACAAGAGGGAGCATTGCCTATAATTCTAAACCTCTTTTTAACACTCAAACAGGGTGAACACATTTTCCTTTTCTAAAGACAGGAGTTACACTTTTCATCATTATTTTTAAAGCAAACCACCAGTCTGTTGCACACGTCTGAATAACAAATCAAATCAGGCTTCTTAACAATTGTTTTTGATCCTTAGTTTATTCTAAGATGGTAAAAATAAACCAGTGAAAGGGAAGAAGGATCTTTGTGTGTGTGTATGTGACTTTCATAGTATCTCATCATTTTTAATTTTCTTGATAAACCTGGTAAAATGATGGATTGGAGAATTAGACTTGGTGACTTCTAAGGGTTTTTCATTGTTGAGGTTTAACTTGCTTGTTGTCTTTGGCTGACATTTTCTTAGTAAAAATATTTTTATTAAGTATTTTAATTAAGAAAATATTTTTTGTTTTATTTAGTCATTATTTTGTTTTGAACTTATTTTCATTTGCTATTAGATAAACTGGTTTTGAGTGTCAGGATTAAAATTTGTTGCAAACTGTTATAAAAGGTTTGCAAAGGTTGCACTTGAGTTCCATTTGTTTTTAGTGCCATCTTAAAAAAACTGTTATATAACCATTTAAAAAAAAAATATGAGTTTTTGAAGGTGACTTCAGAAACAGAGGAGGAGTGATCAATTTGAAATTAGGCAATGAACAGTGAACAAGAAGTGGGCAAAGTGGCGTGCAAGACAAAACAGAGTTTCATAGTGGATATTTCTGCTCTTGGGTATACTATACCTAATAAGTGAAAAACATGCTTTCTTGCTTTAGGCTATTTTTCCAAGTAAAGAACTATTGTCGGTAATTTGAGACAAGTAGAATTGTAAATTGAAGTCATGAATCCTTGTATTTAATGATATATTGTCAGTGCTTAGTATTACCTGCTTGGTATTTTAACTTATTCATGTTAGTTTTCATAAATAGAAAACTTATGTTAAAGGGGAAAATTGTCCTATTGATAATTTTTTTGACCTTTTATTTTTAGGTACAGTTTTCATGGTTATTTTTTGCAGGGGCTATCCCTGTATTTTTTTCATTTTTTGTTGCAACTCTCCTATGCCATTATAACAATTGGGATCCTGTGATGGTAGGAATCAGAAGAATTTTTGCCTTTATATGCAGAAAACATCGAATTCAGAGGTAAGTTTAGTCCCGTTATTGCTTTTTCAAATAATGTTTGTTAAACGAAGTGGGAATTGTCATATTTGCCTAGCTTTTAGAGATTTGGGGAAGGAATTATTGAAAGATTATAATTTATATGTACTGTGCCAGATAAGAATAAAACAATTTCTTCAGATCCTTTGGGTGATAAAGTAGTTTCTTTTAACTCTTTTTTTCATTTGATTCCCCAGTAAAAACTGAAGTACTTATTTGCTATTTTGCTATAACAAATTTAACTGTAGAATCTTTTAGTGATTTGAACATAATTCATAATAAAATATGGCAGCATTGCCTGAAATTTTCTTCTCACAAGGGCCTTTTAAGAGATAACTTTTTGCATTTTTCTCTAAAAAGAGCCCAGCACAAGTTGTTGGGAGATCTTGTCGTAGTTTTGATTCTGCCATGAACTTGCATCCTTGCCTCACTAGCTTCAGCTAATAGCATAGATAATCTTTAAGAGTTCCTTTCAGCCTTAAGGCTTTACTTAACTATTGATTTTTTTTCTCTTAAGAGTCCCAGAAGACAGTGAACAGTGCGAGAGTCTCATTCCTATGCACAGTGTTTCTCAGGAGGATGGTGCTAGTTAGCTGTTGTCTGTAGCCCAGGTTTGTATGTGAGCTGGCATTAACATTGGAAACAATTCTTACTCTTGTAATTCTCAAACACAGAACTGATATTCCGTACTTAGTTGTTTGAGAGGCCCTTCAGCCTGGAGATCAAGGGTCTGGTATCTGGAGTCAAACTTACTGGCTTCCAATTCCAGCTTCTCTGTGTACTAGATATGTGACTCTGTGTAAGGTTCTTAACCTCTCGGTTCCTCAGTTTTCTTATTTGTAAAATGGGGGTTAAAATAGAACCAATCTCACAGGGTTATTGGAAGTATTAAATACTTATGTTTAAAGGACATAATAGTGGTCAATACGTTTTAATTATGCTTTTATTCATGGTAAGGGTCATCCTTTTATTTGATGATGTATTTTAGACAAATTTTCTCTGGTTATAAAAATAATTAAAGTTCAATACTTTGGTGTATATCCCATCTTTTCTCTCTGCACATGTGTTTTACATAACTGGCACTGTTTATGTGCTGATACTCTGATTTTCCTCTTTCACCTAACAGTGTTTCAAGAATACTTCTTCATATTTTAATTTTAAGAAATATTGTCTGTTTTAATATTTCTTACATAACATAAAGTATACATGGATATTTAACGCTTTGCTTAATGAATGCTAAAAATTATCCAGCATATACCTTTGGCAGATACAAAAGTAATTATTTACCTAGAATGCGAGATCACAATAACTGTTGGAATTCTGGAGATTGAGGTCTCTTGCTTCTGAGATATCTTCAGGAAATCTATATTGAAAAGCTTCCTGATGGCAGCTGGGCGTCTTCTCCTCACCTAGGACACTGTACAACTCCTGTCAACTCCTAGCCTTCCCAGGAGACTTGAACCTTAAGTTTCATTAACTTCATGGTAAATTCATCTCTAACCTTAGGATAATTGTCTTGTTCTGTTTTTCTTTGGGGGGCCATTTTTAATCTAGTATTTATTGTTACACATGCACACAGTTTAAAGCTTTATAGGTCTACAAGACTTATACCAAACAGCTGTCCCCTGCCATGCACTGTCTATCCCATGTTTTCATTATTTTCCCACTTCCAGGAAATCACTTTAAACTCTTATCTGATTCATATGGTATTACCTCCCTAGCTCTGTAAGTAACGTGCTTATATTCCTATTTCTTCATTTTTCAGTTTTAGGCTTTTTCTATTGACTTTCCCACTGAAGAAGATAAAGATGGATTACTTTCTGTTTACCCCTCCTCTCCTTCTACCCACATGGCTACCCCACATAATCCCTGCCTCCTCCTCATCCCAGGGTAGTTGTTGCTGAGTCTGTATCAAGTTTTTATATTGTTTTGATGACTTGAAATTAACTTTTCTTTTCCTGCATAATATTTTGTTTTTCTTGGAATTTATAATAGTTTTCTTTTTTTAAAATTTGTTCTTTTATGTATTTATCACTAATCCAATCTCAAACTCGTTCCCCAGTCTACCTTCAGAACATTGAAATGCATGAGGTAGTATATGTCTAGCTTCATTTTCTTGAAGAAACATTTCCTTGAGGATTCTGCTTGCTCCAAAATGAACTAGGTGTTCTCCAGCTTGCTGCATAGCTGTTGTCCTAAGATCTCCCTTCACCATCATTCTTTGTCTCTCACTTTTGCAGTAAATCCTTGGTTTTCTGTTATCTCTTGTCTTCTCTTTATTGATTTTCACCATTTTTTGTTAGCATATCCTCTGGTAGCTTCCTGAGGAAGGATGCTTGGGAGGTAAATTTTTTTAAGGATTAACATGTCTGAAAATATTTTAACATATACCTAATTTATAGTTTGGCTGTGTATGGAATTCTGGGTTGGAAATTATTTTTTTCAGACTTTTGAAGGCAGTTTCCTGAATTGTTGAAAAATCGAATGCCATTCTGATTCTTGATTCTTTGTACATATGATACCTTAGCCATTTATCTAGTCTTGTCGCTCCCCAAACCCATCTTTCTCTCTTTCTTTTTCTTTCTTTTGCTCTCTTTATCTCTCTCTGGAAGTTTGTAGGGTCTTCCTGTTTCTGTGGAAGTGTTGTGCCTTCAGGGAGGTCTGCCTGATTGTGCTGGGCAATTGATGGGCCCCTTCAGCCTGGAAACTTCTCTTCTGGGACAGTTTCTTGATTTATTTATCTATTAATTTCCTCTCCAATTTTTTCTCTTTCCTTTCTTAATGGAACAGTTGTTATTTGGATATGGACCTTTTGGGATGATCATCTAAATTAATTTTTTCTTTTATATTTTCCTTTTTACCTTTTTCTGCTTTCTGAGTGCTTACTTCAACAATATTCTCAGCATTATTTGTTTATAATTTAAATTTATTTTTCATTTTAGTTTATTTCTGCTGTTTTGCTTTAATTTATGCTACATATTATTAAGTTCTAAGAGTACTTTTTTAGTCTCTTATTCCACTTTTATAGCATTCAGTTCAGTCATGAATATAATATCTTCTTTCATTTCTCTCTATATAGGTCCATTTTCCTCCAAGTTGCTTTTTTCTGCTTGCTAGTTCTGCCTTATATAACATGCTTTTCTCAACTATCTGGTTGGTGATCCTTGACTCTCTGCTTATATTTATGAGTGAATGGCATACTTAAAAGCTAATATGAAGCTCTGTTGGCATGGGTAGGGCTTGTCTGTTGAGGGTGGTCTGGTTGGAGTGCTGTCTTACAGAACCCTGAATATGAGTTATCTTCAGATCTTTTCTTTCTAACAGATCAGATTTGATTCCTGGGCATTGCCTGGAAGCTTATGCCTGATTACCAACAGTCTGGGAGAGGAGAAGAAAGTGTGGGTGTCTGAACCTTGAGAACGTAAATTTTGGCTTGATCCACTTATTTTCAGTAGGAAAATCTCCCATCAATTGTGCCTGGCATTTCCTCTGTCTAGAGACCCTCTGATACGCCCTTTTTACAGAATAAACCTCAAGTCTTCTAGCTGGGGTGGAGAAAGAGGCCCTTGAACAGTGGTGAAAAGTAAGAGTAAGGCACCCGAGTGTCTAAATGCTTTTCCTGTAGACTTCATACCTTTTAGTTCCTGCTTTTAGTTGTTTCTTCACCTGTCCTTACAGAGATGCTGGTTGTATCTTGCTTTCTTATTGTTGAGAGTCAGCTGTTAATAGTTTCTCTCTCTCCTCTTTTCTTTATCCATATGTTTATTCCATCAAACAAAAATCCCTTTATTATCTTTTTAATGAACTTTAGGAGTGAAACTAAATATGTGCTTTTTTGCCACATTTAAGTTAAAAACACAACACAACAGTTATTCTTCAAAGCTTTTTGTTGCTGGAATTTATGCAGTTTCCCTCCTTGGTGCTTCGTATGTTATTCCCATATTCACACTCACACGCACCCACCTAGGCAAGATTTCAATATTTTTGGAAGTGAGAGCTGGATAAATGGGAGACAGTGAAGAATGAAGAAGATAGATTACACTCAAGTAGATTAGAGTAGAACAGGTTGGGTTGGTGTCTTTTTCTTGACAGGTGTAATGGTGGAGTATACCAGGAATAAAACTAAACACTGTTACATGATCTTGGGGTAGTGCTGGATGTCAGCCTTTAAAATTGCCTTAGAACTCACTTCCTTGAGTTTTTAGTGCTTAACTCCAGTTCAGGTACCCAGGATTGTTAAGTATATCTACCATGTATGGTATATAATTTAAGGTTAAAAAAATTTACTTTTTAAAAAATATTTCCTTTTTTGTAAAATATAGAGAGTTAAAATTATGGAAATTGTAATCTAATGATGATTTTGTGTGTGTTTTTATTTTTAGCCTGATAATGGAACGTTATACAGCGAAGAGACAATCCCCGACTAAGTTTTTGTAGAAAAATGTTTCAGTGCCTAGTCTGAAAAATAACAGTTTCAGTTCTTTGAAACTCTAAAACATATTTTCCTCATATCTGTTTTCTTCATTTTGATAATGAAGTACTTTGCAGTGTATGTATCTTTAGAAGTATAGGGAGTTCCAGTCCACAAGCCACCGAAAGGACCAACCTGCCTTAAACCCCTCAAGGAATTCAGCTGATGAAACAATTTGAACCAACCAAGGAATAAAATCCTAATGTTCTGGAGATTTTATCTTCACATATTTGTTAAATGCTGGATTATAGTATGAAAATGTTTTCAAGAAATCATTTAAGTATATAGATCAGTGTTTCTTACAGGTACAATGCTAAAATAAGCTGCCTGTAATAGGTACAGATTATATTTTTGAGTTTTGTAGAATATTGCAAAGTAACAACACAGAAAAAGTGTTTAATTTATGCAACAAGTTCGTTCATACAAATTTGGTGGGACTTTTAAAAGAATAAATATTTGGGAAAAGATCTGGTTCACTTACACTATGTTTACTGTATTATCCTTTCATAGCATTAGGTGCCTTGTACTTTAAATCTGTGACAAACCATGACAAACTTTTAAAGGGGAAGTATTATTGTAAAATGAAGAATTATGTATTTCTAAAGGCTGTATTGCTGTAAATTTTATTGATAAAGCTCTGCTTAATTTAGAGTTTTGGAGAAAGATTCACTCTTCAATTAAGAAATTTTCATAATGGAATGATTTAAATTGAAGTGATAAAGAGTATTATTGAAATAAAATGTTTAAAAATATTTATATACGTATTTTCTATTATAGTTATATCAAGTGGTTTTCTAGTTGTTTTTTTTTTCCACATGTAAGTGTGCCATATTACTTTAAAACTGGATGCCTCTTCTTTAAATAATTTTAGTTTTCCTAAATACATTAATGGTCAGAAATACCACAAAAGGCAGGCAACAAGGAATTCTGTTGTAAAAATTACATTACAATTTTTCCTCTACCAAGATTAAATTAAATATCAAATACTTCTAATTGCAGGTCTTAAGCTTCCTCTCATATATACTGAACATATGGTTCAGTATTCATCCAGGCTTTGATTAATCAAAACCCATTTCCTTTTCAAGCTTTGTGAAAAGCTTGTTAATGAATCTGTTTTTTTTAAAAATTCCCTTTGCATGGTTTTGCTTCAGTTTTTCCTCTTCATGTTTTTAAAATTACTGTAAGTCTAAAATGAAGTTTAGCCTTCCTCCAGCTTAGTCCTGAGAACTTTTATATTATACTAACTTAAAAGATCGTTATGATATTGAATTTAAAAAGACAGCTGTTTTCTAATTTGGAATTTCCAATTCTTGTTAAGCTAAAAATCATTGATTTTATTTTACTTTTGACCTGTATAGCTTGACAATGTAAAGACATGTAAACAGTGTGGACTTCTAAAGAATTTTCTTTTAAAATGTACTTAATGAGACATTTCAATAATTCAGAGACTAATTTTGAGGTCTATTATCTAGAAACCTTTTCTGCTTTTTACTGTTTGAAAGTTCACAAATGTTTTCAGCAATTTACAAGCTAAAGTAGTTGAAACAGAGGGGGTAAAACTCAGATTTTCAATTACTCTGTAAATATGCTAGCAAAAGAAGTTGAACTAAGAGTTTTTGGTTGTTCATGTGCTTTTTGTTTGCCTTAGCATTAGCTCATGTGTTGTCACTACTCTGGAAGTAGTAAGCCTTGGTTAACATGCCTGATAGATCTTGAGCAGGTCTTCCTCCACTAGGCTGCTTTTCTGTTCAAGAACTACCTCTCTGGGAGGAGGCACTGTTAAATTGGTTAATTGAAAGTATGAATTACTACTTTTTTACTCACCTATTTTTTCTCAGGGTTTCCGTATCTGAGTGGTAATTGTATTTGAATACTGTAGCCAGGGTGAGTGAACAATTGAGGGCTTCCTTTCTGTGCCTTGTTGGTTAAGAGTTCATATTTTCAAGAAATAGAATTGTATTGGGTTACTTCCATTCTCTGGATCACACAGCAATGTAGGAGTCAAGGGCCTCGGGATCACAGCAACTGCATCACAGGCTTTGGGGAATTTTGGGGGAGAGGTTACATTCAAATAACTGCTGATGTCCTTCCTCAAGATTAGAAGAGTGTTGGTCCATGATTATATTTTTCTAAATCTAAAAATACAGTAGAGTCCTAATTACTTGTTTTCAGTATTCTTTTCTTCCCATACATATTTAAAATCCTATCGTTTAATGTTTCAAACTATGAGCTTGATTAAAGGAAGCCTCCTATTTTGTCAGAAAGATTTTCTGTTAGATGAACATCAGAATCTCGACTAAAACAAAACAGAAAAATAAGACTAGATGGATGCTTTTTGAAGCCCAGAAAAGCCATTAACTGTATCTAATGCACCTATACTTATTCCCTTAAACAAATTTTGATTTTCTTTTTTTTTTTTTAATCAAGCTTCACCTTCTTTCAGCCTGGCTTAATTTCTTGCAGTAAACTGATCACCCTTCCCCTACACACACACCCACACACACACACACACACACACACACACACACACACACCAACACACAAACAGCTGAAGAATAAAGTTCATTGTTTTCTGTAGAAGTGAACTCACAAGGTTAAATGTGAATGTTTTCAAAAGTACACAGCATTGTTTTCAGGAAGAATGCTAATGCCCACTTTGAAATTAATCATGTGGAGCCAGTTTGGGTTGCAAGCTATGACTCAAGGAAGCCAAGTTTTTCATAAAGCACCAAAGGTAAGGTCCATAGCGCTAATCCTCAGTGTGCTGGTTGAGGAAATAACATATTTTTAAAGAAGGATAACAGAGGAATTAATTACAAAATATTTTTTCCAGAATCATATTAGTAAATAAATATTATTTTCATTTTAAGCTGTTTTAATTGTGAAATAATCCTATTTCATTTCTCTCTACCCCCTTTTGAAATCCTCTCTATTAAATGATATTTTTGGAAACATTCACAGAAATAAGAGATGTTATCTTATTCTGTGCCATCTACAGAATTTATATAGCTAACGTCATTTTTTTTTTAAGTAGAGAATAAGTTTACAGAAAAATTGTGCATAAAATACAGAGTTCCCACATACCATCCTATTAAACCTTGTGGTATACATTTGTTACAATTCATGAGAGAACAGTTTATAATTGTGCTATCAACTTTTTTTTTTTTAAATAGAAGTTGTGGGTTTACAGAACAAACATGCATAAAATACAGGATTCCCACACACCACACCACCACCAACATCCTACATTGGTGTGGATCATTTGTTAAAATTGTTGATAGCACATTTTTACAACTGTATTATTAAAGTCCATGTTTTAACTTAGGACTCACTGTGTACTATAGTTTCATGGATTTTTTTTTTAATTTTTATTCTATTACCGTATATTTGACATAACATTTCTTTTAATCATGCATAGATATGTATTTCAGTGCTGTTAATTGCACTCACAATGTTGTGCTACCATCACCACCTTCCATTACCAAAACATTTCCATCATTCCAAATAGAAACCCTGTACATTTTAAGCCTTAACTTCCCATTGTCTGTACCCACCCTGTTCCCTTGTAACCTGTCTTTTAGATTCTGACTCCATGAGTTTGCTTGTTACAATTGTTTCAAATTAGTGAAATCATACAATATTTGTCCTTTTGTGTCTAGCTTATTTCACTCAAGGTTCATCCATGTTGTTGCATGCATCAGGACGTCATTCCTTTTTATGGCTGAACAATATTCCATTGTATGTATTTACCACATTTTATTTATCCATTCATCAGTTAATGGACACTTGGATTGTGTTTTGGTTTGCTAACACTGATGGAATGGAATATATAAGAAGTGTACTGACTTTGACCAATGGGGATTTATTAGCTTACAAGTTTACCATTATACGGCTGTGAAAAGGTTCAAATTAAGATATCAACAGGATGATACCATCCCTGAAGACAGGTTACTGGTGAGCTTTGGCTCCTCTGTCAGATAGCAAGGCATGTTGTGATATCTGCTGGTCTTTTCATGGGTTTTGTTTCCAGCTTCTGGCTTTAGTAGCTTTCTCTCAGCTTCTGTGGGTGTGTCCTTGTCTCTTGGCTTCTTTGGGGCTTTTTCTGTGAGATTCTTTGGGTTCTCTGTGTCCTTTATCTTATAAAGGACTCCAGTAAGAGGATTAAGACCTGCCATGAATGAGGTGGGTCACATCTCAATTGAAATAACCTAATCAAAAGGTCCCACCCACAACAGATCTACACCCACAGGAATGGATTAAAAGAACGTGATCTTTTCTGAGGTACATAACAGCTACAAACCAATGAAGTTTGCTTCCATTTCTTGGCAGTTGTGAATAATGCCATTACCAACATTGGTGTGCAAATACCTGTTTGAGTCCCTGCTTTCATTTCTTTTCGGTACATACCCAATAGTGGGATTGCCAGGTGATATGATAGTTCTATACTTAGCTTTCTGAGGAACCGCCAGACTGTCTTCCAGAGTGGCAGTATCATTTTTCATGGCCACTAGCAATGAATGAGTGTTCCTATTTCTCCACATCCTCTCCAACACTTACTTTCTGTTTTGTTTGTTTGTTTGTTTGAATAGCAGCCATCCTAATCGGTGTGAATTGTTATCTTGTGGTTTTGATTTGGACTTCCCTGATGCCTAATGATGCTGAGCATCTTTTCATGTGCCTTCTGGCCATTTGTATATCTTCTTTGGAGAGATGTCTGTTCAAGTCTTTTGCCCATTTTTTAATTGGGTTGTTTATCTTTTTGTTAAGTTGAAGGATTTCTTTATATATTCTGGATATTCATCCTTTATCGGATATGTGATTTCCAAATATTTTCTCCCATTGTGTCATTTTACTTTCATGCTAAAACAAAAGTTTTTAATTTTGATGAGGTCCTGTTTGTTTGTTGTTTTTTCTTTTGTTGCTTGTGCTTTGGGTGTAAAGTCTAAGAAACATTGCCTAACAAAAGGTCCTGAAGATGCTTCCCTAACTCTTATATTAAAGTCTTCGGGAACTTTTGTTAAACATAAATTGGTCATAAGTGTGAGGGTTGATTTCTGGGCTCTCAATTCTGTTCCACGGGTCTGTATGTCTGTCTGTGCCAGTAACATGCCGTAACATGATTACTGTGGCTTTATAGTAAGTTTTAAGATTGGGAAGTGAGTCCTCCAACTTCATTCTTCTTTTTCAAGGTGGCTTCAGCTATTTGGGGCCTCTTCCTCTTCCAAATAAACTTGAAGGTTGACTTTTCCATTTCTGCAGTGAAGTTTGTTGGAATTTTGATTGGGATTGCACTGAATCTATAAATTGCTATGGGTGTTGCTGACGTCTTAACAATATTTAGTCGTCCAATCCATTAACAGAGAATGCCCATCCATTTATTTAGGTCTTCTTTGATTTCTTTTAGCAATGTGTTGTAGTTTTCTGTGTACAATTATATCCTTGGTTAGATTTATTCCTAGATGTGCCAGTTTGGATGTATTGTGTCCTCCAGAAGAAGCCATGATCTTTGGTGCAATCTTGTGGGGGCAGATGTTATTAGTGTTGATTAGGTTGGAACCTTTTGATTGAGTGTTTCCATGGAGATGTGACTCAGTCAACCATGGGGGAGAACTTTCATTGGATTATTTCCATGGAGGTGTTGCCCCACCCATTCAGGGTGGGTCTTTATTGGATCACTGGAGTGCTTTAAAAAGAGCCATGCAGACAGTGTGATTGTAAAGACTTTGTGGATCACACCCCCTTTATCTAGTGTATGGATGAGTAGAAAAATGGGGATAAAAACTAAAGGACAAATGGGGTGGGATGGGGGGATGATTTGGGTGTTCTTTTTTCACTTTTATTTTTTATTCTTGTTCTGGTTCTTTCTGATGTAAGGAAAATGTTCAGAGATAGATTGTGGTGATGAACGCATAACTGTGTTATCATACTGTGGACAGCGGATTGTATACCATGGATGATTGTACGGTGTGTGAATGTATTTCAATAAAACTGAATTTAATTAAAAAAAAAAAAAAAAAAGCCACGCAGGCTCAGATGCAGAGCAGCTGTGAGTGACATCTTGTAGAGCAACTTAGAGACAGTTTGAAGACGGCTGTTGAAAATAGACTTTTGCTTTAGAGAAGCTAAGAGAGGACAAATGCCCCAAGAACAACATTTTGAAGAATGCACAGGAACTGAGAGAGGAGCTGGAACTCAACCCGGGAACAACAGATGCCAGCCACGTGCCTTCCCAGGTTACAGAGCTTTTCCTGGATGCCATGAGCCTTTCTTTGATGAAGGTATATTATTGACACCATAGGTTGGGCACTTTTATGGCTTTCAGACTGTAACTTTATAACCAAATAAACCCCCTTTATAAAAGCTTATCCATTTCTGGTATTTTGCATAATAGCAGCATTAGCAAACTGGAACACTAGATATTTGATTCTTTTAGTTGCTATTGTGGATGGAATTTTTCTCTTGATTTATTCTTCTGATTGTTCTTTGCTTCTGTGTATAGAAATACTACTGACTCTGGAGTATTGCTATTGTACCCTACCACTTTGCTGAATTCATTTATTAGCTCTAGGAGCTTTGTTGTGGATTTTTAGGGATTTTCTCCAAATAGGATCATATCATTTGCAGATAGGGAAGGTTTTACATCTTTCTTTCCATTTTGGATGCCTTTTCTTTCTTTTTCTTGCCTAATTTCTCGGGAAAGAAATTCCAGTACAATGTTGAGTAACAGTGGTGACAATGGGCATTCGTGTCTTGTTCTTGATCTCAGAGGGAAAGCTTTCTGTCTTTCACCATTAAGTAGGATGTTAGCTGTGAGCTTTTCTATATGTCCTTTATCATGTTGAGGAAGTTTCCTTCTATTCCTAGTGTTCTAAGTGTTTTTATCAAGAAAGGGTGCTGTGTTTTATCAAATGTCTTTTTGCATCAATTGAGATGACTGTGTGTGTGTGTGTGTGTGTGTGTGTGTTCATTCTGTTAATGTGATATATTACATTAATTGATTTTCTTATGTTGAACCAATCTTCCATACCAGGGATGAATCCCACTTGATCTTGGTGTATAATTCTTTCAATATGCTGTTGGATTCAGTTTGCTAGTACTTTGTTGAGGATTTTTGCATCTGTATTCATAAGAGATATGAGTCTGTAGTTTTCTTTTGTGTGTGTGTGGTATCTTTATCCAGCTTTGGAATGAAGGCAATGTTGGCCTCATAGAATGAGGCTTTTCAATGTTTTGGAACAGTTTGAGCAGAATTGGAATTAGGTTTTCTTGTAATATTTGGTAGAATTTCCATGTGAAGCCATCTGGTCCTGGGCTTTTCCTTTTTGGGAGGTTTTTTGTTATTGAGTCAAACTCTTTACTAGTAATTGATCTGTTGAGATCTTCTATTTCTTCTTGAGTGAATGTAGGTAGTTTTTGTGTTTCCAAGAATTAATCCTTTTTGTCTAGGTTATCTAATATATTGGCATATAGTTGTGCATAGTTTCCTCTCATAGTCCTTTTTATTTCTGTGGGGTTGGTAGTAACATCTCCCTTTTCAAATCTAATTTTTGTTATATGTGTCCTCTTCTTTTCTTTGTCAGTCTTACTAAAGGTCGATTTGTTGATTCTGTTGATATTTTCAAAGAACCAACTTTTGGTTTTGTGGATTCTCTCTACTTTTTTTTTCCATTTCATTTATTTCCATGCTGATCTTTGTTATTTCCTTTCTTCTGCTCACTTTGGGTTTAGTCTGCTCTTCTTTTTCTAGTTATTCCAGTTTTGAGGTTAGGTTTCTGATTTGAAGTCTTTCTTCTTTTTTAATGCAAGCATATGGAGCTATAAATTTCCCTCTCAGCACTGCCTTCGCCACATCTCATGAGTTTTAGTATATTGTATTTTCATTTTTGGTCACCTCAGGATATTTCCTGATTTCATTTGTGATTTCTTCTTTAACCCATTGATTGAGAGTATGTTGTTTAATTTCCACATATTTATGAATTTTCCATTTGTCCTTCTATTACTGATTTCTAGCTTCATTCCATAGTGGTCAGAGAATATACATTGTTATGATTTCAAAATTTATTTATTGAGACTTGTTTTATGACCCAACATGTGGTCTATGCTGGAGAATGAACCATGTGCACTTGAGAGGAATGTGTACAATGTTCTCTAAAGGTCTGTTAGGTCCAGTTAATTTATCATTTTATTCAAGTTCGCGGTTTCCTTATTGCTCCTCTGTATAGCTGTTCTATCTATTGATGAGAGTGGTATATTGAAGTCTCCAACTATTATTGTTAAGACATCTATTCCCCTGTTATGCCACTTTTTGTCTCATGTATTTTGGGGCACCTTGATTAGGTGCATAAATATTTATGATAATTTCTTCTTGGTGGATTGCCCCTTTTATTAATATATAGTGTCCTTCTTTGTCTTATAACATTTTTGCATTTAGAGTCTATTTTGTCTGATATTACTATAGCTATCCTAGCTCTTTTTTGCTTACTGTTTGTGTGGAATATCTTTTCCAAACTTTCACTTTCAACCTATTTGTATCCGTAGGTCTAACATTCTCTTGTAGGTAGCATCGAGATGGATCATATTTTTGTATCCATTCTGCCGACTGGTGACTTTTTATTGGAGAGTTTAATCCATTAACATTCAGTGTTGTTATAGGTAAGGCAGTACTTACGTCAACCATTTTATCCTTTAGCTTTTATATGTCATATCTTATTTTCTCTCTCTTTTTATCCTTTCAGTTACCCTTAGTGATAATCTTCATTTCTATACTCTCCTCCAAGCCTCTCTCTCCTGTCTTTTCTTTTCAGCCTGTAGAACTCCCTTTAGTATTTATTGTAGGGAAGGACTCTTGTTAATGAACTCTCTCAGCTTCTGTTTGTGAATATTTTAAACTCATTTTGGAAGGATAGTTTTGCTGGATAAAGAATTCTTGTCTGGCAGTTTTTCTCTTTCAGTACCTTAAATATATCATAGCACTGCCTCCCTACCTCCATGGTTTCTGATAAGGAATTGACACTTAATCTTATTGTGGTTCCCTTGTATGTTATGAATCGCTTTCGCTGCTTTCAGAATTCTCTATCTTTAGCAGTTGACATTCTGATTAGTATGTGTCTTGGTGTAGATCTGTTATGATTTATTCTGTTTGGAGTACATTGTACTTCTTAGACATATCTTTATGTCTTTCATAAGAGTAGGGAAATTTTCAGCCATTATTTCCTCGAATATTCTTTCTGCTCCTTTTCCCTTCCCCTTTTGGGACACCTATGACATGTATTTCATGCGCTTTGTGTTGTCATTTTAATTCCCTGAGACACTGCTCAAATGTTTCTATTCTTTTCTCTGTCTTTTCTTTTGTCTGTAAAATTTCAATTGTCTGGCCTTTTAGTCTGCTGATTCTTATGTTCAGATCTGCTATTGTGTGCCTCTAGTGTATTTTTAATCTCTTCTATTGTGCCTTTAATTCCCATCTTTTCTGTAATGTTTCTTTTTATACTTTCAAATTCTTCTTTATGATCACCCACTGTTTTCTTAATATCCTTTATCTCTTTAGCCATGTTTTCCTCCATCTCCTTGCATTGGTTTAGGAGTTTTGTTTGAACATCTTTGATTTGTTGTTCCAAATTCTGTATCTCCTCTGACTTTTTAATTTGTTCCTTTGGGCCATATTTTCCTGTTTCTTATAATAGCTTGTAGTTTTTTGCTGGTATCTGGGCCTCTGATTATCCTGATGAGATTATTCTGAAAGTTGGTTTCCCTCTTTTGTCTAGGATTTTGTTGTTGATTGGGTTCATGTTAAAGCTCTTCTTTCTCACTTGTTTGTATTTCCCAGCCAAAACAGGGACCCACGCAGTCGGTGCAGACCAGTTCCAAAGGGCCCTGGGTAGAAAGCAACTTCCCAAGATTGCACTTTCCCAGCCTGTCCAGCAGATGATTCCTTTCAGCAACCTATTCCACACAGCTCTACAAAGGCAGGGTATTTTTAGCTTTCTGCTCAGCTTCTGAAGGGAATGGAAACAGTGGCACTGTGAGCACCTGTTGGGAAAGGGCCAAGGTTGTGGAACCCAGAGGACTAATTTCACTGGCCAACAGTTGTATCAGAACTGTGTCATGTTCTCCTCTGTTCCCGGCCGGGCATGAAGGGTGGGGCTTCCCCAGCTCTCCCAGTCTGAGGCAGCCCACTGAGCAGGAAGCAGGCTGACAGAAGCTAGTTGCCTTAAGGGTGGGGGATGGGAGCCAGGCGCTGTGGCCCAGCAAGTCACTCATAGTAGTTTCTCTGTCTCTTCATTCTGATTGTCCCTGGTTGTTCCCAGAACGGCTGCTTTGGAGAGTTTCTGCCTGTCTTCTGAGTGTTTTTGGTGGAGGAGTGAGTTCTGCTGCTCCTTGTTACACCATCTTCCCAGAAGTCCTCCCTGTAAATCTTAAGAGCCTTTAATAATCTAGGACAGAAGATGAATTCATTGTAAATTAAAAGCAAATAATGACTTGGGAATTTGCTATTAATATAAAGCTTTTTTTGTTTTGCCATCAGGAGTAAAGATTGCACAACAGTTTAAATCTTTATTTTAATTCAACTTTATTTACTTAGTTTACCTTATTTTCCTTCTTTCTCTAAGTATTTTATATATCTTAAAAGATAAGCACCATAATAATGTCCTTGCATTTAAAAAATGCTGTCCTATAGAATTTCCTATATTTCATATATATTGACTATCAGAATGCCAAATAATGAAATCACTGACGCATATTTAAGAAAAAATCACAAAAAGGAAGTATTTAGTGCTCTTGGGTTAGAAATATTTGCTGAAATACTAACGAGGAACGGCAGTATCTCCAAAGGGTGAGAACATTTTGAGTATGTGATGACATGAATGCAATCTTATTTTGGGGGTTTAGGATGGGGAAGCACTCTGATGAAGGCAACATTCCTTTATAATATTTTAACACTTGGAAAGTAAAAACATCCAAGCTGGAACTTTTAAAAAATCACTTCATGAAATTTTAAATTTAATTTTGCATGTAATTTGTTTCATAGGAACTACTTTTATTAACTTCCATTTAGAAGTGATCCAAAGTTCTTTTTGTCCCAAGCTTTCAGTATTTTCAGTGTTCGTTATTTCTCAGCTTGGTTTTCTTAGGCATTGTTTAAATTATGACAAGTACTATGAAAGTCAGTCATGCATGAGTGTCCATTAATTTCACTGGGTCCTTACAAAGGCAGGCAGGATGAGTTTTGTTCCAGGGGTCTTATTTTTGAAACTAGGTGAAACAGTTTTTTAGAATCTTACTACCAGTCTTTGCTTACTTAAGATATCTTTTACATTTTTATTTGTAATGCAAAATCCAATGTCAATCAGACAATATAAGATTTGTCAAAGAAAAACTGCACTGCACAATGTTTGGTAAGCTTGGCTTTATTTATAGCTACCATGGTAGGGGAGAGAGAGAACTTAACTCTGAGGAAGGCAGGGGAGGGTTTGAGTTTCATAGTCAGGTTAAGGGCAATGGGAAAGTTCCAGTAAGCCATCTGGCAAAGTGTGTGTGTATGTGTGTGTAGGGGTTGGTAACTTGGAATAGCTAGAATCCGAAGTTGTCTTTTTTCCATTTTATTCCCCCCTGCAGTCTAAGCTGTATTTTTCTGCAGTCCCACAGCTGTAAGATTAGTTGCAAGGTAGTCAGGGCAGGAAAGGGAGCTGACAGGGGCACGTGAAAAGCAAGGCTTGGTCAAGACAAAGAAAAATAATCTTGGTCATGTTAAAAGCAAAATTTTGTTGAAAGCTACCCCGTCTTAATTATTCTGTAATAAAGTATAATACACTAAGTTCTTTGACCTTTGTAGTAGCTTAGTATAAAATCATATATTTTTTAATACGCATGCTCCATGTGAAGTTCCACAGACAACCTGCTCTAGGGCAGTGGCTCTGAAATTTTAGGGTACATAAGAGTCACCTGGAGGGCTGGTTAAAATACAGAATGCTGGGCCCCTACTGAGTCAGCAGGTAGGACTAGAGGCAGGAATTTGCATTTCTAACAAGGTTCTGGTAATGCCCATGCTGCTGGTTCTAGGACCACGCTGAGAACCATAGTTGTAAGGCCAGAGCATAAACTTCAAAGTTTGATTCCCCCCACCCCATTTCCCATGAGCAGATTTATTTGGGGGCACTTCTTTAAGCTGGGGAGGCCTACATTTGCCTAGCTATAGAATGGAGGTGAGCGCTGCCCACCTCAGCCTGTGGGAAATGAGCTCATGCTGGCGAAAGCCCCAGCCCAGTGGCCTCACATCTGATGCCCTCAGTCAGCCTCATCATCAATATCCTCAACTGGAAAATGAGAACTAAAGTCAGGGTCTTCTAAGGTTCCTTGCAGCTCTAAAATTCTGTGTCTAAAAGGTCTATAGTTCAAGAGCCTACTACAATACCAGGCACCTCACATTTCCTTGGTGCTTTACACAGGGATACTGTGTAGGCCAGGCTTTCGTTTTTGCTCTTAGGGTTTAGCATCTTGACGCTCTAAAATTTTCAGTCAGATTTATAAAGCACCATTTAAACAGTTACATTTGAGCACAGTTTGAATCCATGACAGTTTTATGGAAGCTGAGCAAATAAGTTAAATAGACCACGGTAACGTCCACACACTAACTTCACCACACTGGGGGTCCTAGTGGTGGCAGGAAGAAATATGTACAGTAGTAGTTGTTGTCTACTTGAGTTTCACACCACATTAAATAAGCTGCCAAACAAACCCAAGCTAAAATTCAAGCGTGTAATTGTAGTGCTCTATTTAAAAACAGGCACTGGCGTATTCACTGTTGTGAATTTATAATCTTAAAACTTGGAGATGCTGAAAGTACCAGGCAAAAATACTACTACATTATTTTATCTTTTAATTCCAACTTGTTGGAAAAAGAAAATAATCAGACCCAGGGTCCTTTTTGCTTTTCTCTAGCCATCTTGGTCTGCTATACTGTATTTATGGGGAGAGGGCTTACAATAAAGTGTATGAAATTCATTGGGGTTTGGAGATACACGTGAAACTTGAATAAGGTATTTGCATCCATCCCGAGTGGTCTCCTTAAGTTACTGATGTCAGGTGCCAGCAGATGAACACTGGGGCTGTGAGCGGGAGGACGTTGCTCATACATTGGATGATGCACTTGAATTTGAAATATCTATTTTTAAAATCTAGAGCAGAAAGAGGATAGAAAAAAGGCAGGCAGGACATTGGTAAAGTCAATTCCCTTTAACGTGATATATCTGATAATGGCAAAACAAAAAACAAACAAACAAAAAAATCAAATGCCAGGCTACAATATAAAGTAAAGGTTCAGCTTGTGTGATCTAAAGTGGGTCTTCATATTCAAATTAGTAGTAGAGGTTAGGAAATAACAGTTGTGTAGAAATAGGTATATATATGTAGTTTGCATTTCTTTATAGTCAGGTTTGTTTTGCTTCTGATAAGTTTACTACACTAAAATTTGAGGTTATCAAATGTCAGCAAACTGTGATTCATTTTTTTATATAAAACAAGAGTGCATCATTTTGATCAAGTTTTAGCATTGTAATTTTATCTGATACTTCCATGTTGAGTAATCAGTGGCTATGTGCAAACACTCCCAGGGAGGTAGTACTTAGTATAGCAATCATTTTATGTAAAAGCTCAATTACCAGACCCGAAAGGCCAGAGGTAATGAAAGAGGACTTTAGAAAGATGAAATATGTTTGTGATAATTTAAAGAAACAGCTCTTTTCCTTAGTGTGGGTAATGTAATGCAGATTTTTATCTCAAATTTATTATAAAACTTGATAATTTTATTATTCCATCTATTTAATAAAATGAAGTGTTCAGATCCTGAAGTATTTAAAATTTAAACACAATTTTAAAACTAGTTTTTAATTCTTGTGTTTTTATGTTACAATTTGGGGACAAAATTATCAATTTTTGAGGCATTTAGAAATATTACTTATTTTTATACTATATAATTTGGATGTTATTTTATAGACTGTGAATCACAAATGAATTATTTAATGTATTATTTTAAAAAAATCATTTGTATATTCTATTTATAGATGTATATTCTATTTCAGTAAAAATATATTAAAAGGTCAGATCTATCCTTGTACGAACAAATATTTGATTTCTAAACTTAACTTTTATTAAAACATTTCCATTCATTTATTCTTTCAAATGCCTAAATCACTTGAGATGCATCTCAGGTATTTGATAAAGTAGTTCTTCCTATGGAGCACATCATTTAGCTTTGAGAGACCAAACATTTAGATATTGTGAGTTGCATCTTATGCCTGTTAGGTGCTAAAGCCAACCTATAAGGTGAGATTTTTGAATAATCACATTACTCTTGGGAACTTTCCACATAGGAGTTCTACATTCCATCTCACCATAATCCTATCAAGTGAGTTTTCCCCCAGAGTTGGAAAGTTCACAGTTCACTATTTTATCGAAAATTATAGCAGTCAGGCTCCCACCAAGGAAGCAAAAATCACACTTGAGTATTTTAAACAGAGGGAATTTAAAACAGAATAGATTGCACAGGTATGGAAAGAGCTAAGAGACGGGCAAAAGACTGAGGCAGCTCAGAAATCAGCAGCAGCAGGAAGCCAACACTACGTCTAGGGTGATGGAGCACAGGGAGGGAGTGTTAACCAAAGCCCAAGGCCAGGGTCACCATGAGGCAGGACCACTGCAGGGCAGAGCTGGAAACTTGGAGCAATGCGACTGGAAGCAAAATACAAAAGGAGCAGAATCACTCGGTTTCTCTCCTCTTTCTGCCACTGGCACCCATTGGCTGGGAGCTGATGTGGGAGCTTCGGGTGCCAACTCCGATTAGGGAGCAGAACAGGGGAAGGTGAGGAATGGGTCTGAGGTCAAGCCAGCCCAGAACTGGTGCAAGCCCTGAGCAGCTGGTTTGCATTAGAGCCCATATTGGATGAAAAACACATCTTTAAACAATAGAACTGCAAAGCTGTCTTGGGACAAGAGATACTCTGCAATCAGGATTGGTTTTGTCCATCACAAGTTCTATCCAGAAAGTGGAGTCAGGGAAAATTGCCTGCCCTGGGGTCTATTTCTTATTCCCACACACCCTCCCGCTTCCTTCCTTCCTCTACTTTCCCAACCTGAGCTAAAGGCAAACGTGGGGGACAGTACTGCCTTTTTAAAACCAGGCATAAATATAAATGTTTTTGGGGTGTCTGAGAAGATAAGCGCTAAAACATTCAGGATAGTGTATTGATGGAAGCGTTGGGAAAGAGGAAAGAGGAAGGATAATTTCCTGGACACTCATGAAAGAGTATTTTCTATGTGGAAATAAAATCTTAAGGAGATAGTGTTCTCAGAACCTTGCTCTGACTATCTGAAACATCTTTTCTTTCTTCATCCACCTGATAAAATTATATAGAGAAAGCCCTGGGACCCCTCAGAGCCAAAACAAAACAAAACAAAACAAAAAACAAAGTATGCTCTCTGGAGTATCCTCTTTACCTTTTTAAATTTGAAATCCCCACCAAGGCAGCTGGCCCAGACAGTCTGTTCCCTAGTTCATACCCAATCCAAAATAAAGCCCACCTGCCCCAAACCCTCCCCTATAAGATGGACAATTCCGGTCCCATCAGTAGAAGTCAAGCTAATTTCCTTTCTATGTCTATCAAAATCCTTTGCCACCCCTAGAACCCCAAAGCTACCTTTGCTGCAGCAAAACTTTAGTGTCCCAAATAAAATGCGGTAGTCTGCAAACTTGACTCCAATCTGTCTTTCACACACCTAATTATTTTTGAAAGTCACTTAATCATTTGTCTAGCCTAAACTTTTAGAAATAAAAAATTAAAGCTGTAGTTCATTCATCATAGGATCATTGTTTTACAATGGAAGGGTCTGGAGAATACCTAGTGGCAAACCTAGGGTGAACTTAGGTCCTGATTTGCCAAGGGCAGTTCCGTTTACACAGGTTGTCCTGGTGTGATCATTAATAATGCCCTCTTCCACTCTCAAAAGTGTCACAGGTTAGACAATAAATTACATGGTTACTCCAATGTACCCCACGCTTCCTGATGACTAGTCTACTGACAAAATTTGTGTTTTCTGATTCTAATCTAGTGTTTTTAACACTGGACTTCTGTGCTTCCACAAAGGAAGAAATACTGGTCTTTTGACCAGGACATTAAGAGAGCCCTTCCTAGAGACAGTTTCCCTCCTGGATTGGACCTCTTACTGATGCTAAGATATTTCATTGAGGCAAGTGAAGAACCAGGGATCAGGTTGGCTTTATTGGTCCGAATTTCACTTCCAAAGGCCAGAAGCCAGATTATTATTATCCAGAAGCAAAAGTTAATGAGCAAATAGTTTTAAGTCAGCACCGAGGAGAAACATCTAGAATCAAACCTAGCCACATAGGCCGAAATCACCGTAAGAGCTAAGGAAATTAAAATACACAGTGGGTGCTGCTTTCATAAAGATTCAAGAAAAAACTTAAGAGGTAAGTGCTGCACTTTCAAATGAAAATTAGCAGGTTTCATTAGCTTTGGATGAAAAAAAGTAAAAATGCTTTGGGTAAAACAAATGACCGTCTACTAATCTCTAAGTGTCTTGCATCATTCCATAATGACCTGAGACCTTATCGAGATGACTGCTCCTAAAATACCTTGGTGGGTGCACTTTAAAATGCTCTAATTTAAAGATGGAAACTTACTGCATGGGCCAGGGAACATTTCTGGTGTATACCCAGGAAGACTGCAAATAGTTAGGCCTTAGTGAGGGATGATAAATTAGATGAATACAGCCAAAGAGACTTATAGCCTTACAAGGAATGTATTCAGAGAACAGCATGGAGAAGGGGATCGGGTGCTTTTGAAAACATCAATTATTAAATTTCTATGAATGTGATGGAAAGAAAAAAGACTGGCCTTGACCAGCATCTTTTGGTAGTGTTAAACCCATTCTGAAAATATCCACAAGTTCAACATAGAGTGCACCGAAGCACTGCAGCCATCAAAATGAGAGGCTAACTAATGAGACCTTGCCTTTTGAGTGCATTTAATTCAGGAAACTATTAGGTCCACTTTCTTAGACAATGTTTACAAACAACTAAATCTTGTGTGTACTTGTGTGTCCTATAAACTGTGATTTCAACTCAATTTTTTTGAGGCTTATTTTAACAATGAATTATTTAAGCATAACTACATAGAAATATTTCTGAATTCAAGTCCTGCTGAATTCTAGTGTCTCACAGGATTAACTTCTTGGGTGTTCCAAAACAAACATAACAAAACACAAAAACATATTGCATGGTCAAATAAGTCAGTGAAACATGTAAAGTTAAACAGTACTCTTCACTGCACGATTCTGTAGAATATGTAATTGCGATATAAATAATGACTCCCTAAAAGGGATGAGGTCCAATTTGCAGTTTTCTTCAAACTTATTTGATCCCTGATCCTCTCTCCCCCAAGCTCTTGCTTTTTTGCTAAACTTCTATCCATATATGTAGAGACACTTGCCTTCCACAGAAGACACTTTAGAAAATGATATAGAAGGCAAAATGGCTCACAAAAGGTCAGGAATCTGTAGGTATTTTTTGTGGTGTTTTGAGTTTGGGGTAGAAGAAATTTCTCCTGAGATAATGAAGAGACTGAATGAATGACATGCCTTGTTAGACAGACAGATGGCAGATTTGAAGAGCTCCGGCAAGCAACTTTGTGTTCCTAATAAAGATAAAATATTTTTACCTTCAGTTTGTAGTAAAACATTACATAGCAGCATGAGATAGATAAAGCAGTTCAAGAATATCTCCTATGCTTCCTACATTGATTCAAGAAACCTGCAGAAGCTCAGCAATTACTGCCAAAATGTCTTTGTGGGCATTAGGTTAATAGAAACTGGAGAAGGGTGGAAAAGGAGGCAGATGCTAGTAATTAAGAATAAGGACTCTATTTGCTACGAGGCTTTGTAGGGGCAGCACTTGGTATTGGCATTTGGTAAGTATTTGTTTTGAAATTGGAATTCTACTTTGTTGAATTTTAATCATAGACAGGGAAGTACATTTTCCCACATGTAAGAATATGCATTAGCTAATTTGAGTCATAATAGGAAAACATCAGTTTTCTAACTCATGGTATGTAACAATTGTTTTTCTCAGTGAAGTTTTGCTTTAAGACAGATTAAGCTTGTCAAGGGAGAGAAAGGAATGAAGGTCAAGACTGGCTTACTTTTGCAGATGACTGCAAGAGGGAAATGGGGGAAGGAATGGATTCATCAAATTTTGAGCTATGTACTTCATTAAGTAAGAACTTTGCTATTAGAAATTATTCTACACATCTTATTTTGCTTCCTCAATGAGTATGCTAAATGTCTTTTGAAACCCACCTTCAAACACATCATGAATATATTAAATAGTAGTTCTGTAATTGAGAGTGATAATGTAACATTTGTGTATCTGGTGTTTGCAAAACACAAGTTGTAATTAAACACTTGTGTGAGTATCCAGTGTTTGCAAAACTGCAGGGAATGTATTGATGAATAAGATAGTCTAATCTCAGAGTTTACAATCTTTGGGGGGAGTGATAAGAAAATTATATAAATAACAATAAAATAACTATATAAATAAATAGGTTACAGTAGTTGCCATTATTGGGCATTGAGACAAGGGGGCATTCCTAGCCCATTGAAGGGGTGAGAAAAGGCTTTACACAGAGTGGCATTTGAAATGAACTTTGAAGGCTGAGGTCAGATTTTGAGAGGAGGTATTGGTAGGGAGAAGAGAGAAATCAAACGACTGCATGGAGTTGAAGAAATTTGTGGATGTTTGAGGAAAAGCAAGTAGTCTTGTTAGTTGGAATTGGAACAAGCATTAAGGCATTTGGGAAATTGAGTTAGAAAAGCAAATTGTGAAGTATTTTCCTCCATGATCTTGGATAAGTTACTACTGTCGCCAAGCCTCAAAGTCTTCCTCTCTTAGTTGAAGGAAATAATTACACCTTGGAAGCATGAGGGTGAGAGGTAAAGATAATAGGTGTACAACATCCCCAAAAAGAGCATGACGAACACCTCTCACCGAACTGTTGCATTATTAAATTTTATTTGTATTAAAGAGCAATTAATTGTGGCATTTGGTGATATTTGAATTGGCAGTTTCAGTAGAAAGTTGAGAGTTGAAAACTAAATTGAAAAGGTTAAAATCAGGGTGATTTTTACTTTTGTGTGTGTGTATATGTGTGTACACAAGAATTCTCTAGAGTACTAGTTATAAATGTAGATTCCAGGGTTCCAGATGTCTGATACAAGAGGCCCAGGAATGTGCATTTTTAGCAGTCAGATGACTAATGATATAGAGGCTCCACAGAAGCCATTTTAAGAAACCATGGATCAAGGATTGAGTAGGGAATAGGTAAGGGCAGATGAGATGGGCAGTGAGTGAGGAATGGCAGGTTCCAGGTGGGTTATCTGTGGCTGTGGAGCCTCAGGTGCACTTGTGGGTACATTGTAAATGGCCAGTATAGAGGCAGGTACATAGAAAGAGGGAATCAGATAGAACAAGGAGGCTAATGCACCAATAGCCAGGAAACAAGGTAATGAGAGGAACAACTCACCTTAGGAGTTGAGATTAAGAATAGCAGGGAGTCTTGATCTTCTCTGAGAAGTGGGAGGCAAGCCTATTGGATGGGGGAAAGATTCGACAACCTGAGGAGAGTAGAGGCAATAAAAAGGAGGTCACAGGAAATGAAATGCTTGTAGAGCACCTCTTTTTAAAAGTGGTGATGCAAGCTACCACTTAAATTTGTTTTTGCATTGGGACAGCAGGTGGCGCTATAGTAGTACATATGCTGATAGTTGGTCTCAGCCTCCTAGACCAGCTCTTGCTGAATGGGATTCATAACCCAATTTCAAGCGCAGTATTTCGGGAGCATCATTTATTAACTTTTATAGCCATGAACCTTCATAGAAGGAACTTTTAAGGTTTTGCTTTAGTTATTAAGGTATCTAGTTTTTGATGTTGTGTTTTTTTTGAATTGCCAATTGCTCAAGTCAAAAAGAAATTAATTCTGTAGAGTTTAAGGGAATTATTACCCCTGACTGATTGTCTTCACTTGAGGCACAGAGTGGAAATTAGAACAGAGAAAAGACTGAGAAAAGAGAAGAGTGCAATTTATAGGATGACTTCTTGAAGTAGAATAGCTGATTCAAAGGTATGGATATCAGATGTTTTGTTAGATGCTGCCTAATTGCCTCCCACCAAGATTGTGCCAATTACCTTATTTTTTTTCTAAACTTTTAACTTTAAAACAATTTCAAACTTACAGGAAAGTTGCAAAACAATATAGAAACAATATATAGAACTCCCAACATACCCCTCTGCCAACTATTAGCATTTTATTGTATTTGTTATTATCACTCTCTCTATATATATCTACCCATCTGTCCATCCATCCATCATCCATCTGCTACCTATCTATCCATCTTTCTCATCTATTATCTAAACATTTGAGAGTAGGTTGTATACATTAAGCTCCTTTACCGTTTGATACTCCCATATATATTTCCTGAGGACAAGGGCATTCATTTACATAACCTTAAGTAAAGCTATCAAGTTCAACAAATTTAACATTGATAGAAAGCATACAGTACATATTCCGCTTGGCCCAATAATGTCCTTTTGGGCTTTTTCCCCTCCATTATTAGATCTAGCCCAAGATCATATATTGCATTTAATTGTCATTGTCACTTTAGTCTTTCTCTTTTTTTAAATTGTGGTAAAATATATACAACATAAAATTTCCTATCTCAACCACTCCCAAGCACACAACGTAGTGGCGATGATTGCATTCAAAATGTTGTGTTACTATCACTGCCATTTATTAAATAGAAATCCTGTACCCTTCATGCATTAACCCTCCCCGCTCCTCCTCCCCCAGCCTCTGGTAACCTGTACTCTTTGTTTCTGTCTCTGTTGATTTGCATTTTCTAGTTATGTGGAATCACACAATATCTGTTCTTTTGTATTTGCTTATTTGACTTAACACGATGTCTCCAAGGTTCATCCATTTTGTAGCATATATCAGAACTTCATTCCTGTTTACAGCTGATTAATATTCTGTTGTTTGTATCAACCACATTTTGTTTATCATTTATCCTGGTCCCTGTGATGCGAAGCTTTTGGCCCTGGCCTTGTTCACACAGTGTTCCAAATGAGCCAACATCACATGGGAAGGCTTATATGTGAAGAAGGTGAAAGGGAATGACTGTTCTAGAACCCTTTTCACAGAAAAATGCAAACATGGTTTCATTGTTTTGCCAGAAACGTTCTTGGCACCAAGTCACTTAAATTCCTATCCCTAGGTGACAGAATGCCGGTGCCTTCAAAAAGAATAACCCTCCTTAGGGAATCCATGTCAGACAGAGATGTGAACCTTACCACTGATGATGCCCCCATCTCTAATGGCTCTTTTGGAGAGCTTGCTCATGTCTTTAAAAGTTTCTACAGTAGTTCCTCAGCAATTTTTTTCTCAATCCTTTCAAAAATGGTTGCTGCAGTTGTAACCTGTCCTTGCTGAAAGAGTGCTGTCCTCTTGAATGTAAAATTCTCCAGTGAAGATACATTTCCCCCTTTTCACTCCTGTGGTTAGCACTGCAACAATAGCAAAATTGTTCCCTGACACCTGAACTTGGGGCAGGAAATCTAAAAATACACAATAGCCACCACTTTCAATGTGTACTAGACCAGAAGATCTGTGCTCACACGCAATTCTGACATGTACCATAAAGGGAGTTGGCATTCTAGTGGCAAATGTCATGCATTACAAAGACTGAGGCAGACAGTGTGAAGAAGGATGTGAGCCCAATTCCTTCTGTTTTCATCCTCTTTCGAGCACAAACCTACACTATCAGCTCCACAATGGGGAAACCATGAAGAATCACAGTCCTCAGGGAAGTAATTAGGGGGAGAGAGGAGAAAGAAGTATATACTAGTGTAATAAAACTGAGCTTGAATAGAACTCTGGTCAAAGAGAGAAACTGATTTTAGAAATATAATAAAAAAATGGATTATAAATATAATAAAATGCCACAGAGTCCTCTTCTATCTTTGGAGAAAAATATATGTCTAAAAAGAAGCTCCAAAAAGAAACAGAGTCACTAGAAAAGCATTTGACAAATTAATAGATTCTTTGGAAGACTTAGGATGAGTGAATCCAGTCATAACAGGAAGCTAAAAGGAAAACTCATCTGGCTAAGTCCAGAGATACTGACTTTCTCATGGCAGAACCCTGGATACTCTCCTTCTCTCTGCCTTACATGGCAGCGAGAGGAAGGAGACCCGTAGGAAATTTTGACATCTTGGTTTGCTGCGAAACAGAGTCACTAGAAAAGCATTTGACAAATTAATAGATTCTTTGGAAGACTTAGGATGAGTGAATCCAGTCATAACAGGAAGCTAAAAGGAAAACTCATCTGGCTAAGTCCAGAGATACTGACTTTCTCATGGCAGAACCCTGGATACTCTCCTTCTCTCTGCCTTACATGGCAGCGAGAGGAAGGAGACCCGTAGGAAATTTTGACATCTTGGTTTGCTGCTGCTAGGAATTCCTATTCTCTTAGGGTAGCAGAGGAGCTATGGTGAAAAGAAGAGAGCTTATGAGCAGTGTGGCAGCCAATGTGGCCGAAACAAGAATGAGCTTTGGATGGAACTGATGTATACAACCCTAATCTCTTGCTCCTGTCTTGGGTTGACAACACACTGCATATGTCATTTCCACTTCAATTGGAGGTAGAATCAGACCTTCCTCTTTATTCTTTAAAAAAATACCCCATCAGTCAACTTTCCTGTTGGGGTCGGTTTTACCAATTGCATTCCATCCTATGAGCTTGAAAACTTGGAGGCAATTTGAAAATTTTCCTTCCTCCCACATTTCCGTAAGTCACAAAAATGTAGCTAATTCTTTCTTGGAGGAGTTAAGCTTTCTGTTTAATTTTGGCAGAGGACCTATCAGGGAGATTAAAGGAACTCTAGTTTAACCTTCCTCTCATTGCTGGGTTTCTTTTCTATTTAATAAGAAAACACCCAGCCTCTATTTTCAAAGCTCCAGGGAGTGTGGGCTCATCTGTGACAAAGAGAAGTCCATTTGGATAGCTCTCTGCATTTTTGCTATCTGCTTCCTTAATTGCTTGGTGTTGCTCCACTGAGCAAGTTTGTTCCCTCTTTCCTACGATGGCTCTTCAGATATGGGAGGATGGTTTTCATATCCATCCCATGAGCTAGTCATAGTTGGGACATGACTCACTTTTCCCCAGGAATGTGTCTCCATCAGCCACACTGGTCTCCATGCCACCAATCTCATCTGCAATCAGTCTTGTACTTGGCTGCTAGATTTATCCAAAATCAGTTTCAGTTATCTCCCTGTCAATCACTTGTTGAAAATTTGCCAGAAGGTCCCAGTCTTATTAAAATCAATCTCAGGCTAAGGTTTTTTTCAACCAGCCCTACCCAGTCTATGCAACCTTGTGTCTGTCTCTTTACTTCCCAACAAGGCCATCCTGCTGAGGTTAGGCTGACCTTTGTAAGGGTCCCCAACTAACTTTGCTCATCTATGCTCTAACCTTATGCTTTCCCAGTGGTTCTCATCTGGCAAGCTTGATACTGGCCTCTTCAAAAATATTCTTCCTGTGTGGCCTTGAGGACTCACCTTCTCCATAAAACCTATCCTGGCTGACATTAACCTTCCATGAAATGACACAAATCTGAATTCCTGTCTTATAAATGGAGATTTACGTTTGGGGAGTTTATGGGGCCTACTCTCAGATATTCCCAGGGAGGAATAAGGGAAGCAGGATTGGGCAGAATGAAATATTGAACTGCAATGCAGTTACAACAAGGGCTTGAGCCAAACCATGGGGCACTCTGGATGGAGTTAGATGGCCTTTCAGAGTTGTTCCTGTTGAGGCTGGGGGCTGGCTCTTGTATTTCTGTATGAATCAGTCATTGGATATGGGTTGCCCCAGGAAAGGAGCATAAACCTTCAGCAGGCACCTTCCTTTTGCAGAGAACAAGTGTGGAGGGACGCCACTGCGAGTTCTCAGCAGGTAGCTCTCCCATCAGGGGGGAAAATGAGCGTCTCAGCTCTGAGACGGAACCTAGGCAGCAGTTCACAGCATCCTCTACAATGCGGTTGTTGCTAGATGCACATGAGTTTCAGTTGATTCTGATGAGTCCCCTGGAAAGAACTGCTGTTCTAGCTCCTTGAGGTGGTTCTAGGAGCCAAGGACTGTGGGTGTCCTTCCTTATTGTGCTGGTTTGAATCTGTTATGTCCCCCCAAAAAGCCATGTTCTTTAATGAAATCTTGTGGGGGCAGATTTATTAGTCTTTTGATTAGGGTGGGACCTTTTGATTAGATTATTTCCATGGAGATGTGACCCCACCCATTCAGGGTGGGTCTGGATTAGTTTACTAGAGTCCTTTAAGAGAGCTCATGGAGAGAAGGAGCTCAGAGAAGCTGAGAGAGACATTTTGGAGAGAAGCTAAGCTATGTAATCCAGAGTTTACCCCAGAGAAGCTAAGAGAGGACCCCCAGATGCTTAAAGAGAATCACCCTGGGAGAACAAGCAAGGATACACAGAGGCTGAAAGAGAGAAGCTAAGAGAGACAGAAGTCCAGAGGCATTTTGGAGAAAGCCATTTTGAAACCAGAACCTGGGAGCAAAGAACCAGCAGATAAGCCTTCCCAGCTGACAGAGGTGTTCTGGAGGCCATCAGCCTTTCTTCAGTGAAGCTTAGCAAATTGGAACACATATCAAACCCAGCACTGCATATGAGAGGGACAGACCAGTACAGGTCAGAATGGCTCTAAAGGGTAAAAATTTGAAATGCCATTAATATTGTAGGCAGTTTGGAGGTGGGTTTGCCTAAACATTAGGAAAGTCTTAATTGAATAGAACCCAGGAATCTGAACATGTTTACAGGCTCTGAAGAGTTGATTATAGTTGTAGTATAATTTATTGGCATATTACATACTGAAAAATACAAATCCTAGGTGTACAGCATGACACATTTTAATAACTTAGTGAATACATCCATGTATCGAGTGCTCAGATCAAGAAAAAGAACTTTGCCACACCCCAGAAGCCCTCTCATATGCTCTTCCTGTCCCTGCCCTCTATAAAGGGTAAACCACCATCTGGACATCTTTCACCATACATTAGTTTGCTTGTCCTTGAATTTTATTTAAAGGAATTGTACAGTGTGCAGTCTTTTGTGGCTGGCGTTTTTTTGCTCAACATTATGTTTGTGAGAGCCATCCAAATTATGTGTAGATGGAATCCACTCATTCTCATTGCTATTTGGCTTTCTGTTTTAGTTCTACCACAATTTATTTATTCATTCTACTTTGAATAGACATTTGGTTATTTCCAGTGTGGGGCTATTATGAATAGTGATGCTATGGTCCCTCTTATACATATCTTTTAAGTGAATATGCATATGCATTTCTGTTGGATATATACCCAGAAGTGGAATTACTGGACCATATGTATACATATGTTTAGCTTCAGTTGATACTGCCAGTTTTCCACAGTGGTTGTACCAATTTACATGCCCAACAGCTGTGTCTGGGAGTTCTAATTGCTTCATATCTTTGCCACCATGTGGTAGTCTCTGGCTTTTTAAATTTTAGCTATTCTGTTTGGTATGTAGAGTTTCTGACTGTGGTCTTAATTTGCATCTCCCTGATGTCTATTGGAGCTGAGCATTCTTTTAATTCTTTTTGGGTATTTTTCCAAAAAAGATTGTTTAAGGCTTTTGCACATTTTCTATTGGGTTGTCTGGGCAAAGGTTTCTTTATAGTATGATGTCATGGATTTATATTTATTGACATGTAAAAATGTACAAAATACAGTAAGAGGAAACTAAAGGTTATAAGGGTTATAATGCAGCTTAGGTAGTAGAATCATATTTTTATTTATAATATAAATTTGAAGGGCAAAACCTTATTAATTATAGTTTTCTCTATTGGGAAAGATCATGGATAATTTTAACTTTCTATCCTAGCTATCCTCATTTGTTATTGTCTTATTAAATTTGTTTTAATCACCAATCTGGAAGAACAATGAAGCTGTTTTCATTTTGAAACAAACAATCAAAAACCAAAATGAAACAAAACCTTGTCAGCACATGCTGGTTTGGATCAGCCATCGTCCTTTCCCATCTGGAACACTGAGAAGCACTGAGGAAAAGCATTCTCCCTTGGCATGGTTTGAAAGTTTGAGTTAGGAGAAGAGAGTGTAATAACGAAGAATATAATAGCTTTTATTGGGTAACAGCCATGCACTCCCTCCCATCCCGGGGAGCGCAGGAGATGTTCTGGCCATAAAGAGTGGCTAATTACTTAAATTGCCTCTTCTTTGTGGGAATAACCTTCCAATGCCACTGGCTGGGGTTATTGGTCTTATAACTGACGTCCTGCTGTTAGCTGGGATGAGGAAAGCACATTATTACACGGTGCAAGTGTAATGCTTTTGTTTACATTTTACAAGGCAAATGGGGTAACTTCTGGTCTTATGTAACCCTGAGTTCTACCAGAACCTGCACTAAGAAATGTGATGTCGGCTTCCCTCCTTCTCTTTCCTATAAACTGAGAAAATAATATCAAACCAGCCAACCCACTATCAAACAGCTTTTTAAAATTTTTGAAACAATTTCAAATTTACATAAAAATTGCAAGTACAGTACAAAGAACTCTGTATTCCTGAACAATGTGAGAGTAAATTGCCACATGATTATTCAACACTCCAGATTCTTTAGCAAGTCTTTCCTACAAAGAAGGGCATTCTCCTATAAAGCCACAATACAACCATCGAAGTTGGGAAATCCACATTACTACCACAATACTACCATCCAAACTCAAGTTTTTTCACTCATCCCAGTAATGTCCTTTATAGCAGAAGTTGCATTTCAACATTGCATTTAATAACAGAGTTTTTCATGACTGCATTGAAAACCTGCAGCTGTTTAAAATTGAGCCGCTGTTGGCCAGGCATCCACCTGCCTCCACTCCCCGACCCCCCACCCCGCCCCAAGGAAAGGAAGCCCGCAGCAGAAGCTGTGCAGGCTTGCTTTTGAGACTTAAGAGGAGGGCTGAGATGTTCTTGTCCCACACACAAAGGCAAGCTCGGCTCTGCATGGGCAAACGGGGTGGAAAGAGGGATGCGGGCTAGGGAATCTTCTTCAGACAGGGACAGCACCCTGGGGATGTCAACTAAACCCCAGACAAAATTCCCCATCTCTTGTAAACTGTGACAGAGTTGCCAGCACTTTCTTCGTCATCTAAGAGTTTTCACTTCCGTCTTTGAGAGAATGTCATCTTGGTGGGAGGTATGATTGTCCTTACATATGCCACTTTGGGAACAGAACATGCAGCCATAATCACTGAAAGGAAATACCCTAGCATGTGGGAATCCGTCTTGGCTGACCTAATGATGCTCTGCGAGGGAGGTCGTCTGGCTGGAATGCCAAAGGCATCATTGGTTTCTGGACGCTCCAGAAGGTCACACATTTCTATGTATTGAAATAATGCTCTGATGCACGGATATCTCTCTCATATGTATCTCCTACTTATTCACTATTTGAATCTTTATTTTAGTTTTTGAATAAGTGATACTTGCACATGGTACAAAATTCAAAGATCAGAGAGAGGAAATGGTGAATCATCTCTCTCCCATCCCTTTTCCTATCACCCAGTTCTCCTTCCTGGAGCTGTCAGTGTTCTGCAGTTTCCTGGGTACCTTTCCAGAGGTAATCTCACCCATTTTCTCTTGATATGTCTGTCTCCTTGTTTCTTGAGGGCAACTATTGTGTTTGACAATAAATAAGGTAAAACTGCTTTGCAACCTTGGTTGTGAACATAGAGCTAATATTGAAAGCATGAAGTTATTGGAATGGTGTGTGGGGGGGTACAATTTGGCCTATTTAACAATAAAATATTATTATACATGAAAAAAAAATCCCCATCTCCACCTTTTAAACTTTTCTCTCTTTCTTCTTCCCATGGCTCCCCTTCCCAGTCCCTTTTACCTACTTCTTCTCCTCTCTCTCATTATTTTCACATACTTTTCCAAATTTTTTAACTAAATCCCTCTGTTTCCTTCAAAACTCCTTCTTAAGGAAACCCAGTGAACTATCAAAAGTTGTTTTCTATTGGGGGTTGGGAAAGGTGAGAAACAAGACTTTCTCTAGCTGACTTTCTATATTGTTCTGCTTTAAAAAATCATATTACTATATTATCTTCTTGACAAGAATACATAATGACAAAATAACACCAAAACCAAAATGTTCCTTGGTGTATCCAACCACTAAATAAATCTATTTGAGGAGGTAGGCAAAGAGCAAAACTATCATGTTTCCTATCTTTATTATTAAGAAATACTACATTTTTGGCCCGTTTCTTGCCTCATGCCTGTGTTTCTCTGACTTTGCCATCACTGTGTCTGACCGCGAATATGAAAAGGTCCCACAGAGGGGACTTTTCAAATTTTTTCCTAGCTCCGTGGCTTTCTCTGTCCTAATTCTTCCTCCTCAGGCCCCTTAGGTTGGGTGTTCTCCAAGGTTCTGTCCTGTCCTGCTTGCTCTTTACACTCACTCTCATGATGCTCTCATCCACTCCCGTAATTTCAGCTCTGGATGACTTCCAAATCTGTGCCTTTCAAACTGACATCTGTCTGAGCTCCAGGATTCCATTTCCAATGCCTATCAGATACCTTAAACTCATCCAAATTATTGTTACTATTTCTCATCCCCTTTAGAGCAGCTCAGCCTACCAAATTCTGAAGTGAAAACTTATGTAATTTTTTATTCCACCCTCTTTTACCTTCTCCCCTTCCAAGCTTTGGCAAGTTATCAAATTTTCCTTTGAAATTTTGCTTTTATCTTTCTGTCTCCATTCCCATATCACTTTTGTCTCTAGTATTTAATAAACATAGTAAGTTTTCTAGTTTTACTCTAGTACTTTTAAAATTTTTAACTAATTTGCTTTAACAGCTTTATTGAAGTATAATTTACATAGCATAAAATTCACCTGTGATAAGAGTGCAGTTCATTTATTTTTGTAAATGTATAGAGTTTTGTGACCACATTGTCTTGATTATGATAGCTTTGTGGTAACTTTTGAAATCGGGTAGTATGAGTCCTTCAATTTTGTTTCCTTTTTTCAAACTTGTATTGACATTTCCATCAACTCAGAAAGTTCCCTTATACACATCTACAGTCATTTCTTATTCTCCCTTCAGCCCAAAGCAATCCCTGATCGGCTTTTTGCTTCTATGGATTTCCCTTTAGAAATTTCATATAAATGAAATCGTGCAATATCTAGTCTTTTGTGTTTGGCTCATTTCATTTAGCATAATGTTTTTGAGGTTTATCCATGTGGTATTATCAGTGGTTTGTTCCTTTTTATTGCTGAATAGTATTCCATTGCATGGGTATACCAAGTTTAGTTTATCTAGTCACCATAGACATTGGGACTGTTTCCAGGTTTTGTCTATTATTAATAATGCTGCTTCCAGTATTCATATATGCTTCTTTGTACAGATATATGTCTTCCTCTCTTTCTCAGTAGATACTTAGAAATGAAATTGCTGGACTATTCAGTAAGTAAAACTTCAAACAGTTTTCCAAAGTGGCTGCACCATTTTAGAATCTCACAAGCACAAACTTGCTTGATATTCTCAGTCTTTTAAATTATAGCTAATCCACTGAGTGCATAGTGGTTTTAATTTGCCTTTCCCAGATAATTATTGATGTTGAACTTTTTTTCATGTACTTATTAGCCATTTAATTACCTTCACTGGTGAAAAGTTTACTAAAATCTCTTGCATATTTTTAAACTGTCTTCAAATTATTGCGTTGTAAAAATCCTTTCTATGATCTGGATACAAATCCTTTATCAAACATATGATTTGAAAATATTTTCTCCTAGGGTACGGCTTGTCTTTTTGTGTTAATGGTATCATTTGAGGAGCAAAATTTTAAGTTTTGGTAAAGTCCAATTTGTGAATATTTTCTTTTAATCAACCATGCTTTTGGTGCCATGTCTAAGAAATTTTTGCCTAATTTGAGGTCACAAAGATATAGCTTTAGCACTATTTAAAGCAATTTTTATAGCTTCAGCACTTATATTGAGGTCTATGTTCCATTTTAACAGTATGATGTAAGGGTCATTTGTTCATATATGGATATCCAATTGAACCAGCACAATTTGTTGAAAAGGCTATCCTTTTTCCAGTTGATTGCCTTAGCACATTTGTTGAAATCAGTTGTCCATAATTATAAGAGTTTATTTCTGGACTTTCCATTCTGCTCCATTGATCAATATATGTCTATGCTTATGTCAATTCTATATCATCTTGATTACTGTAGCTTTATAGTAAGTTTTGAAATCAAGTAGTGTGAGTCCTTCAATTTTTATTATTTTTTTTCAAACTTGTCTTTGCTATTTTAGGTCCTTTGCATTTCCATATAATGTTTGGTTCAACTTGCTAATTCCTAGAAAAAAGGATTTTGATAGGGATTGCATTGACTGTATAGATCAATTGGGGAAGAACTGCCATCTTAAAAACATTTAGTTTTCCAACCCATGAATATGGTATGTTTCTCCATTTATTTAAATTACTTAAAATTACTTTCAGCATTGTTTTGAAGTTTTCAGTGTATGGATTTTACACTTCTGTTTTATATCCAGTACAATGTTGAATAGAAATGATGACATCGTATGTATTTATCTTGTTCCTGATCTCAGAGGAAAGCTTTCATTCTTTTACCACTAAGTATACTTTAGATGTAGGCTTTTCATAGAAGCTTTTTATAAGGTTGAGGAAATTCTGTTATACTTCTAGTTTGTGTCGAGTTTGTTGTTTGTTTGTGCCTATCAAGAATGGGAGTTAGATTTTGTGAAATGTTTTTTTTTGTATCTTTTGTGATGATCATGAGGTCTTTGTCCTTTATTCTGTTAATAAGGAATATAATATTAATTTGATTTCAGATATTAAACCAACCTTACTTTTCTGGGATAATTCCCACTTAGTCATGGGGTATAATTTAAAAATATATGTATGTTTCTGGTTTTGGTTTGCTAATATTATTTTTTAAAGGATTTTTTCATCTGTTTTCAAGTGGGATACTGGTCTGTAGTCTTCTTTACTTGTGATGTCTTTATCTTTCTCTGATATTTGGGTATTACTACTGGCCTCACAGAACTAGTTGGTAAGGGTTACTTCCTTGTGTATTTTCTGAAAGCATTTGTATAAAATTGGTAATATTTTCTCCATGTATATTTAATAAAATTTATCAGGAAAGCCATCTGGGCCTGGGTTTTTCTTTGTGGGAAGATTTTTAATTACTAATTTTATTCCTTATGCTTTTGGTCTTTTCAGACTTTTTTATTTCTGGTTGAGTAAGTTTTGATAATCTGTATCTTTTTAGGAGTTTCACCCAAGTTGCATAATTTGTTGGCATAAAGTTGTTCATAACATCCATTTAGAGTTTTTAAGTTTCTGCATGGTCAATAGTTACAGCCCCCTATTATTCCTGATTTTGGTAATTTATGTATTCTATCTTTTTTTTTTTCCTGTCAGTCTAGTAAAAGGTTTATCAATTTCATTCATCTTTCCAGAGAACAAACTTTAAATTTTGTTGATTTTTTTTGTTTTTTTTTTAAATTTATTTGATTTCCATTCTAATCTTTATTTTTTCTTCTCTTTTGCTTACTTTGAGTTTGATTTGCTCTTCTTTTTCTACCCTCTTTAGGTGCAAGCTTAGATTATTTACTATAGTTTTTCTTCCTTTCTCATTTAAGTATTTAAAGCTCTAAATTTCCTTTTAGCACTGCACATTAACTGCACTTACAAATTTTATTATTTTGGTTTTGTTTTCTTTCAGCTTGAAATACTTTCTAATTACTGTTGTGATTTCTTCTTTTACCCATGGGATTTTAATAAACTATGTTTTTTAATTTCCAAATATTTGGTGATGTCCCAAATTCCTTTCTGTTGTTGATTTCTATTTTGTTCCATCATGGTTGGGGAACATATTTTGTATGATTTCAATCCTATTTAGTATTAGTTGAGACTTGTTTTATGATCTTGCAGCTTATCTATCCTGGAGAGAGATCCATGTGCACTTGAAAACAATGTGTATTCTGCTGTTGTTGGTGGAGTATTCTATATATGTTAATTAAAGTTAGTTGATAGTTATTCGAGTCTTCTATATTCTTATTAATTTTATCTTCAGTTGTTCTATTAATTACTGAGAGAAGGACTTGAAATCTCCCATTATAATTGCTGAATTGTGTATTTCTCTTTTCAACTCTGTCAGTATTTTCTTCACAACTTTGGTGCTCTGTTATTAAATGCATATACAATTATAATTGTTATATCGTCAAACGTTTTGATTCTTCTATCATTATGAAGTAAACTTCATCTCCAGTAATATTTCTTGTTTTAAAGCCTATTTTGTCTGTTATCAACATAGGCTCTCCAGCTCTCTTATGGTAACTGTTTGCAATATATATATATATATACACAATATGTATATATATATATATGTGTGTATATATATTATGGTAACAGTTTGCAGTATATATACTTTTTTTTTATGTTTTAACAATTTATTTCCTGGACATAGCAATTGAAGGTGCTAAAAAACCAAATAAGATTTTTGGATTTGAAATGAACCATCATATTATCCTCTGTTTTGATTTGCTAAAACTGCTGGAATGCAATATACGAGAATTGGACTGGCCCTTACAATGGGGGCCCATTAGTTCACAAATTTACAGTTCCAGGATCCCAAAAGCATCCAAACTAAGGCATCAACAAGCATATACCTTCAATGAAGAAAAGCTAATAGCATCTGGAAAACCTCTGTCAGCTGGGAAGGCACTTGGCTGGTGTCTACTGGTCCTTTGCCCCTGGGTTGCATTGCTTTCAACTTCTGATTCCAGTGGCTTTCTCTTTAAGTGTCTGTGGGTTCTCACTTAGCTTCTCCAGGGCAAATTCTGGGCTTTGTCTCTTAGCTTACCATTTCCAAACATCTTTCTGTCTGCATCTCCAAGCATCTGAGTCTGTGTTGGCTCTGAGCTCTCTCTCTCCCTGAGCTCTCTTAAGGACTCCAGTAAATGAATTAAGACCCACCTTGAATGGGCAGGGTCACATCTCCATGGAAACAACCTAATCAAAAGGTCCACCCACAATAGGTCTGCCCCCACAAGAGTGGATTAAGAGAACATAGTCTTTGATGGTGATGTTCTCACAAACACTGGGGACTGATGGCTCCACATGCTGAGCCCTCTGTCTTGGGGCCCACCCCTGTGAAGCCCACCACCACAAAGGAGAGGGTAAACCTACCTACAATTGTGCCCAAGAGTCTCCCCCCAAGAGCCCCCCCACCCATCACTCAGATGTGGCCCTCCCCCTCCAGCAAAGCCACCAGCAAGCGAACTCACTGCCCTCCCCACTACGCGGGACCCGACCCTCAGGGGTGTAAATCTCCCCAACAACTCAGGACATGACTCCTGGGGAATGAATCCAGACCCGGCACCTTGAGACCAAGAACATCCTCCTGACCAAAAGGGGGATGTGAAACAAAATGAAACAAAGCTTCAGTGGCTGAGAGACTCCAGATGGAGTCGAAAGGCCACTCTGGTGGACATCCCCACGCACCATACAGACAACACCGTCTAGGTTCCAATGCACTGGAATAGCTAGAAGTAAACACCTGAAACTACCAAACTCCAGCCCAGTAGCCCTGACTCTCGAAGATGATTGCACAACAACACAGACTACAAGGGGTGACAGCATGACTGTGAAAGCCCCGTGGATCACACTCCCTTTGTCTAGTGTATGGATGGATGAATAGAAAAATGGGGACAAAAACTAAATGAAAAATAGGGTGGGATGAGGGGGATGATTTGGGTGTTCTTTTTTATTTTTATGTTTTATTCTTATTCTGATTCTTTCTGGTATAAGGAAAATGTTCAAAAATAGATTGGGGTGATGAATGCACAAATACACGGTGGCACTGTGAACCATTGACTGCACACCATGGATGACTGCATGGCATGTGAACACATCCCAACAAAACTGAATCAAAAAAAAAGAGAGGACATAGTCTTTTATGGTGTATATAACAGATTCAAACCAACACACTTGGCTCTCTCCAAAATGTCTATGGACTTCTGCCTCTCTTAGCTCTTCTCTGAGCTCTCTGCTTGTTTCTCCCTGGGCATTTCTGTCCAAGTATTTCCGAACTTCTTAGTTTCTCTCTTAGTTTCTCCCAGGGGCAAACTCTGGATTACATTATTTTAGCTTCTCTCCAAAATGTCTCTCTTAGCTTCTCTGAGCTCTCCCCCACCACCCAACCTCAGCTCTCTTAAAGGTCTCCAGTAAATGAATTAAGACCCACCTTGAATGGGCAGGGTCACATCTCCATGGGAACAATCTAATCAAAAGGTGCCACCACAGTAGGTCTGTTCCATGAGAGTGGATAAAAAACACATGCTTTTATGGAGTACAAAACAGATTCAAACTAGCACACTCCACCCTTGGACCCCAAAAAGACATATTCTTTCCATATGCAAAATACATTCATTCCATCACAATATCACAAAAGCTTAAATCACTTCAGTAACAACAAACAAGGACAAAGTCATATCAAAATCTGTTACAGGCATGGTTTGCCCTAAAGCAAAATTCCCCTTTGGCTGTGGACCTATGAAACTTAGAACAAGTTATCTGCTTCCAATATACAAAGGAGGGACAATCATAGGATATATGTTCCCATAGCCATAGGGAAAACTGGAAGGAAAACAGGGGTCACAGGACTCAAAGAGTTCCTAAAATCTGCAGGGCAAACTCCCTTAGATTTCAAAGGCTACCAGTCATTTATAAAATGACATTTCATCTTCAGGGCTTGAGAGAGTGGGAGTCCCACCCTTTCCAAGGGCTTGTGCAGAGGCCCTGTTCTCTCCAAACGCTGCACTGATTGACCAACATATCCAAGTGTGCGTATTTGGACACGTTTATGGCCCTAGAACTCCAAATTTGCAACTGAATAAATCCCCTTTATAAAAGCCAATCCACCTCTGACACCCTGCATAATGGCAACATTAGCAAACTGGAACAGATACTGGCACCAGAAGAGTGGGGCACCGCTGAGTCTGCAAACACCAAACATGTCGGAATGGCTTTTTAAATGGCCAAGGGGAAGACCCCGGAAGAACGGCGAGGAGCCTGACAGAAAAGGCCCAAGTGGCCCCCAAGAGACCGCTGGCAGAAACATGGACTCCAAAGATACCTCTGACGAGGCCCCACACAGAAACTATGAATGTGTCACTGCAAACTGGAAAAGAGGCGATCCCTGTTCCAAAGCGGCAGAGAACCTGGCAAAACCGAGCCCCAGCGTCAGATGGAAGGCAGAACCCAAAAGCGACGAGCTGAGATGATCCCCAAATCAAATGCAGAAATGAAGCCTGGCTTCTTGAAGATATAGTAAAATGTGAGAGGAAAGAGAAAGCCGAGAACTGAACTCCTGGGCACAAAGAAACCAGAAACTGATGGTCTGGAAAACTCTGGGCCCCAGAAAGTGAAAGAAACCCCAGAGGCCACAGCCCCATGTGAGAATCCAACAAAACCTATAACCAGTCAGCCATTTCAACACAAGCCAGGACCGGAGATGGAATCATCCAGAAAGGATCCGTGGAAAGTCCCACTGTCCGATGTTTTGGAACCCTGTATGCTGCATGCCAAGCCAACACATTCTATGCAGGATATGCACAAACAGAACCATTGCCAATCTGGACCAAAAGGGACAGATTGAAGGAAAACCCTCCTCAGAGAAGTCAGAACCATGGAAGCCAAGGTCCGAAGTCAAAAAATTCCGGGCAAGAAGAGCAGAGCAACCCAGGCACGTGGGAAGCATGAGCCTGCCCCGGAGGCAGGGGGTGGGCCCTCTGTCTCCATGCTCAGGAAGAGTGCTGCCACCCCAGGCCTCAGAGAGGGTGGAGCACACTCCCCAGAGACCGGGGAGAGCCTGGCCCCCACCCCACTGCCTGGAGAGGGGAGAGCCCAGGCCCTGGAAATGGCAGAGCGTCTGGGTGCCGCCCCAATGCTCGAGGAGAGTGGGGCCGAGAAGGTGGTCTCCCCAATACGTGTATATGTTGGCACACTCACCCCAGCATTTGGAGAGAAAATGGCTGCTGTGTAAGCCTTTGGAAAGTGTGGGAACTGCCACTCTCTCAAGCCCTAAGGATAAAATGTCATTATATAGATGACTCTCAGACTTTGAAATCTAATGAAGTTTACCCTGTGGGTTTTAGGAACTGTTTCAGAACTTTGACTCCTGCTTTCCTTCCAATTTCTTCCTATGGCAATGGAAACATTTATCCTATGACTATCCCTCCTTTGTATATTGGCAGCAGATAACTTGTTCTGAGTTTCACAGGTCCACAGCCAGAGGAGAATGTTAGGACTTTGTACTTATCTATATTGTGATGGAATGAATGTACTTTTGTTTTTGTAAAGAGCATGTATTTTGGGGTCCAGGGGATGGAATGTGCCAGTTTGAATATATTATGTCCCCCAGTAAAGCCATATTCTTTAACGCAATATTGTGGGGCAGACTGATTAGTCTGTTGATTAGGGTGGAACCACTGATTGAATTATTTCCATAGAGGTGTGGACCCCACCCATTTAGGGTGGGTCTTGATTTGTTCACTGGAGTATTTAAGAGAGAAGCTAAGAGCTGACACAGACCCTGATGCTTGCTGACACTTGGAGATGCTTGGAGTTGCAGACAGAAGAACGTTTGAGGATGCTGAGCTAAGAGATGAAGCCCAGAGTTTGCCCCAGAGAAGATAAGAGAGGACCCCCAGCATTAGAGAGAAATGCCCTGGGAGAAAGAAGCAAGGATGCACAGGAGCTGAGAGAGAGGAGTGAAGACAGAAGCCTAGAGACATTTTGGAGAAAGCTATTTTGAAATGCAACCCAGGAGCAAAGGACCAGCAGAAGCCAGCCACATGCCTTCCCAGCTGACAGAGTTGTTCCAGACACCATTAGCCTTCTTTCACTGAAGGCATCCTCTTGTTGATGCCTTAGTATGGACACTTTTATGGCTTCAGAACTTTAATTCTGTAACTGAATAAATCCCCTTTATAAAAGCCAATCCATTTCTGGTATTTTTCATAATGGCAGCATTAGCAAACCGGAACACCAATTATTGGGGAGACCACCCTGTTCTCAGTCCCACTGTTCCCAAGCATCTTAGCACCACCCGGACTCTCCGCCATCCCCGGAGCACAGGCTTCCCCCTGTCCCCCAGGAACATGCCCCACCCTCCCCGAACTCCACGGCAAACCCACCCTCTCCACACGCACGGGCGGGCCTGCTCTCCCAACCTGAGGAGTCCTAGCTGCAGACCCCAGCCTCCATGGCTCCACCCTTGAAGAAACCTTTCCCTCAGTCTGTCCCTTTTCTGTCCCTTTTAGTCCAGACTGGCAGCAGCCCCGTCCACACAGATCCCACAAAAAAAAGTGTCAGTTCCATATGCAGCACACAGGAATCCCAACCACTAGACAACCGGACTTTCCACAAATCCCCCTCGGACGACTACATCTCCAATCCCGGCCTGCAGTGAAATGGCTGACTGGTTCTTCCGTGTTCGGTCAAATCCTCACATGTGGCACCAGCCCCAGGAGTCCCACCCTCAGGAAGCCCAGAATTCTCCAGACCACCAATCCCTGGCCTCTTTGTACCCCCAAGTTCAGCCCCCGGCATATCTCTTTCCTCTCACACTTCACTAATAAGTTGCAAGGAGAAGCCAGGCTGCACCCTCCATATCCAACCCGGAAATCTCCTCAGCTAAACATCCCAGCTCATCGTCCTCAAACTCTGCCCTCCATCCAACAGCAGGACTCAACCCCGCCAAATTCTCTGCCTCTTCAAAACAAGGACTGCCCTTCCCCCAGTCTGCAATGACCACACTCACCATCCGTCCAAGGCCTCACTGAAAGTATCCCTACCATCCACATTTCCACCAGCAGTCTCCCCAAAGCAATCCAGGCCCCCTCCATCAAGTTCCCCATAATTTCTCCAGAATCATCCCCCCACCCACCCACAAAGCCGTTGCAGTGTTTTTGGTATTCACAAATTGCAGCAGCTCATTTCTCTGATACCACAATCCGCTCTGGCCTGCCAAAATCACTGGAATGCAATATACCAGAATTGAACAGGCCCTTTTCTTTTTCTTTTTCTTTTTTCATTTTCACTGAGATATATTCACACACCATGCAGCCATACAAAACAAAGTGTACATTCAACTGTCCACAGCATCACCACATATTTGCGCATCCATCACCAAAATCAACCCTTGACATTTTCATTACCACACACAAAAATAATAAGGATAAAAACTGAAAAAGAACAATTAAAGTGAAAAAGAACACTGGTTGCCTTTTTTTTTTTTTTACCTTCCCCCATTTTTCTACTCATCCATCCATAAACTAGACAAAGAGGAGTGCGGTCCACATGGCCCTCCCAATCACATCATCACACCTCATAACATTTTTACACAATCTTCTTCAAGATTCACAGGTTCTGTATAATACTTTTTTAAAATTCAATTTTATTGAGATATATTCACGTACCATATGTGCCAGTTTGAATGTATTATGTCCCCCAGAAAAAGCCATATTCTTTGATGCAGTCTTGTGGTGCAGATGTTTTGGTGCTGATTAGATTTGCATGGAAATGTGCCCCACCCAGCTGTAGGTGATAACTCTGATGAGATATTTCCATGGAGGCATGGCCCCACCCATTCAGGGTGGGCCTTGACCAGTGGAGCCATATAAATGAGCTGACAGGCAAATGGAAGTTAGTGCAGCTGAGAGTGAACTTTTGAAGAGGAGCTACAGCCAAGAGGGACACTTTGAAGAAAGCACAAGAGTTGCAGATGAGAGACATTTTGAAGACGGCCATTGGAAGCAGACTCTTGTTCCAAAGAAGGTAAGAAAGGACAAATACCCCAAGTACAACTAAGAGTAACATTTTTGAGGAACTGCAGCCTAGAGAGGAACATCCTGGGAGAAAGCCATTTTGAAACCAGAACTTTGGAGCAGACGCCAGCCACGTGCCTTCCCAGCTAACAGAGGTTTTCCGGACACCATTGGCCATCCTCCAGTGAAGGTACCCGATTGCTGATGTGTTACCTTGGACACTTTATGGTCTTAAGACTGTAACTGTGTAACCAAATAAACCCCCTTTTATAAAAGCCAATCCATCTCTGGTGTTTTGCATTCCGGCAGCGTTAGCAAACTAGAACACCATACAGTCATCCAAAGTGTACAATCAGTTGTTCACAGTATCGTCATATAGTTGTGCATTCATTACCTCAATCTATTTTTTGAACATTTTCCTTGTACCAGAAAAAGTGAAAATAAGAATAAAAAGTGAAAGTAAAAAAGAACACCCAAATCACTCCCAACACTGTATTTTTCATTTAGGTTTTGTCCCCATTTTTCTACTCATCTATCCATACACTGGATAAAGGGAGTGTGATCCACAAGGCTTTCACAATCACACTGTCATCCATTGTAAGCTACATTGCTGTATAACCATCTTCAAGATTCAAGGCTACTGGGTTACATTTTCATAGTTTCAGGTATTTACTACTAGCTATTCCAATGCATTAAAACCTAAAAAGGGTTATCTATATAGTGCATAAGAATGCCTACCACAGTGACCTTTTGACTCCATTTGGAATCTCTCAGCCACTGAAACTTTGTTTCATTTCATTTCATTTCGCATCCCCCTTTTGGTCAAGAAGATGTTCTCAATCCCACGATGCTGGGTCTAGATTGATCCCTGGGAGTCATATCCTGCGATGCCAGGGAGATTTACACCCCTGGGAGTCAGATCCCACTTAGCTGGGAGGGCAGTGAGTTCACCCGCCAAGTTTGCTTAGCTAGAGAGAGACGGCCACATCTGAGCAACAAAGAGGTACTCAGGGGAAGACTCTTAGGCACAATTATAAGCAGGTTTAGCCTCTCCTTCGCAGTGACGAGCTTCATAAGAGCAAGTCCTGTGATAGAGGGCTTGGTACATCAAACCGCCAGTCCTCAATGTTTGTGGGAACATCAGCAACAATCCAGGTGAGGAAGCCCAACACCTCTGCATTTCCCCCCAGCTCCTCAGGGGGGTCCTGCATATATATTTTTATTCTCTGTCCAAATTACTTTGGTATGTGTTGCTATTTCACAGTAACCTATGCAACCCTACCAGGTCTCACTTCCCATTAAAAGTTCCATGTAATTATGGTATTTGAACAAACTGTACGAGTTAAATCGATTAGGAAATATAGATCTTGCACCAACTAAACATCTCTTCCCTTGGTCTCACATGGAATTTGAAGTTTTAAAACGCAGTCAGCATTGTCCTTTACCCTTTGCCCCGATTTGCCCTAGTCCTAACCACATCTGCTTTATTCATATCTCTAGTTGAATTCTGGACTTTTTCAGCTTTTTTAACAGTTGCTATATGTGCTAATATGGACACTCATATCTGCTGAGTTCTAGCTCTGAGTTTCAGGTGTCACACAGATACCCACAGTTCCAGGGATTGATCAGGTTATACACAAAGGGATCAGAATCTTGGAATCTGGAGATAGTCTTTACAATTCAGGAATAGATGTGACTGCTGGAAGAGCTTACAATCTAGGGACTGTTACAATAAGCGTTCCCCTGATAAGCTGTATTTTAAGGTTCAATTCTGAGTTTACACATTGTAGTTAGTCCATATTGGTGAGGCATTATAGTGTTTGACTTGGTTTCTGGCATACTTCACTCAACGTGCTGTCTACAGGTTCCATTCACCCCATTGCATGTCTCACAGCTTCACTCCTTCTCACAGTTGCTCATTGTGTGCACACACAACAGTTCACCATTCTGTTCCTCAGTCAATGTACCCTTAGGCCACCTCCACCCACTGCAAATCATGTACACAATATATATACTTTTAATCTACTTGTGTCTCTGACTTTAAAGTATATCTCTTACAGACAGCATATAGGAGCCAAGCAGATAATCACTGCCTTTTAATCAGAGTGTTTAATCCATTCATGTTAAATTTAATTATTGATATGTTTGGATTTACACCTGCCATTTTTCATTTGTTTCCTGTATGTGTTATTCTTTTGTTCCCCTGCTCCTCTTTACTGGCTTCTTTTGTGTTTGACAATTATTTTTAAGTGTCTATTTAAATTCCTATGACATTTTATTGATCATCTTTTGAGTTATTTTCTTATGGGTTACTCTAGGGATTACAATATATATCTTAACTTATTACAATCTATGTCAGTTTAGTACCTCCATTTCACCCCCTCATTTGTGTGTTATTGTTACATATATTACATATATGTCATAAATTCAACAATACAGTGTTGCAATTATTGCTTTATGCAATCATTTGTTTTTTAAAATAAATTAAGAAAACAAAAGAAAAATACCTATTTTTACAGATTTTTAATGTTTGCCTACCAATTTATCATTTCCAGTGCTCTTCTCTTTGTTTCTTTCTTTGGATTCAAGTTACTGTCTGGTATCTTACTTACCCCCAAAAGCCTTCCTTTAGTATTTCTTACCAGGCAATTCTGCCTACCTACAAATTCTCTCAGTTGTTTTTTTGTTTGTTTGTTTAAATCTGGGAATGATTTTATCTCACCTTCAAATCTGAAAAATAGTTTGGCTGGACATAGAATTATTGATTGACACTTTTTTCTTTTATCTCTTCGAATATGTCATTTATTGTTTTTTGGCCTCTGTTGTTTCTGATGGAGAGTCAGCTGCTATTCAAGATGTTGTTCTCTTGTATATGGTGACTCATTTTTATCTTACTGCATTCAATATTTTCTCTTTCTCTTTTTCTTTCAGCAGTTAACTATGATGTGTGACTCTCTCTGTGTTTATCCTACTTAGGTTCCTTGGGCTTCTTGAATCTATTGATTAATGTTTTTCATCAAATTTGGGAAGTTTTCAGGCATTCTTTATTCAAATATTTTTTCTGCTCTTTTCTCTCTCATCTTTCCCTCCTGGTCTCCCATTGCATGTATGTTGGTTTGCTTGATGTTGTCCCATAAGTCTTTATTCATTTTTTTTCAATATTTCTTCTCTCTGTTCTTCAGAATGGATCATTTCTATTGATCTCTGCTCAAATTTACTGATCTTTTCTTCTGCCATCTTAGATATACTCTTAAGCCCATTTTTCATTTTGGTTTTTATACTTTCCATCTCTAGGATTTTCATTTGGTTCATTTTTATTTTTTATATTTCTCTGTTGCGATTCCCTATTTCTTAGTAATTATCACATTTTCCATTAATTCTTTTAAACATAATTTCCTTAATTTTTTTGTGCATATTTAATAATAGCTGCTTTGATATCTTTTCCTGTTATATCCAACATATGAACACACTCAGAGTTAGTTTCTATTAGCTGTTTTTATTCCTGAATATGGGTCATGCTTTTCTACTTCATAATTTTTGTTGAAAACTAGACATCTCAGATAATATATGGTAGTAATTCTAGATTCTGATTTTCACCCCTGAGTTTTCTTTTCTTTTCTTTCTTCTTATAACTTCCCCATTACTTAAACTCCCTTGTGGTATGTGGCCACTGATGTCTCTGCTCAGTTTTATAAACTTATTTTGTTTTTTCAGCCTAATATCTTAGGGGTCGCCACCATGACTCTGTAGCTGAGTAGCCAGCTGATAATTTAATCAGAGCTTGTGCTCAAATACCTCAAGTCTGTAAAACTTCATCCTCTGCCAGTGGATGTGTGTGTGGGTTGGGAGGCACATTCAAAGTTCAGCCAGTTCTGAAGTCTGCCTTGGCTTTCACTTGATGTAAGGCTCTCTTGAGTCTCCCCTGCCCTTGTACGTAGTTTTCCAGTCATCCAGGGATGTATGGAAAGCTTCTCTAGACCTTCCATGGCTCTCTCACCCCAGAATCTCCCCACATATTCCTGGCTTACCCAAAATGGGACTGCAAATTCTGGTTAACTGAGCTGCAGTGTTTCCCAATTCTTTTTGCACTAACTTTGCTACTTTATCTGACACCATCAGTCGACGTTTTTCCTCTCTACCCCAAATAAAGTCTCCTTCTGGCAGCAAGGCTGCTGATTTACTCTGTCAGGTCTGTTGGGTGGGAGACCAGAGACCCCAGGCAGGAAGCCTCAGGCTCCTTCTGTTCTTATCTAAAGTTTGTGTAGATTTTAATGAATAAATACTTTTCAATTTAATGTTTGCCTTTGGTTGATTTCCAGCAGTAAAATAGTTGTTTTAAACAATTTTATCTAGTTTTATACTTGCTTTCTGTGTGTTCTAAGGGGAGAATTTGCCAACCTTTTCAGGTTACCATAGTGAAATGTCCCACCTCTGGTATATTTACAGTTTTATTTTTTTTTAATGTTTAAGACCTTCTCCCTCTTGCAGTTTTAATTTTGTATATAGTTCGACACAGGGATCTAACTCCCCCCACCACCAAACAAATAGACAATTGTCCAGACAACTTTTGGCTGATGGAATCCAGACCCAGTCTTAGTTGTTTGTTTATACAATTCTTGAAAGAGACTAATGTCGTTTGAGTGTGGGTGTTGATTTTGGTGCAGCTGTGGAAGGAAATGCCACACAGGTCCTTGAAATAAACTCACTCACCTCCATGTATCAAGATAAGAGGCAAGAATCTGTACGCCATGGATGAGATTAATCTATAGGAATCTTCCCAGGAATTATTAACATTTAGTTTGGATTTGTAATTGAGTCGTGTCTGAATGTGGCCTATTTATGACTCTACATATTTGGCTTTCACATCCTGTCTGTGTGTTTTCCTGTATCTAACCTCAAGCTTAACATTTTGGTTTTAGCTTTTTTACTATCTTGGTAAACTACTGATAGCAGCTTAGAGCACTTTGCATGAGTAAATCCAGAAATTCCTTCTCAGCTACTTGAGCCACAGGTTGTTTGTCCCAACAAGAGGAATGAGGTAGGATCTAATCCTGATGGTCGGGTTGCACTGAGCTGTCTTTACTCTTTGGGCAGCATGTAAAATGTCTTCATGGATATACCAATTATTACCATAAACCCAGAATAAGTACTTGGAATTATTTTTCCTCCACAGGTAACATTGGCACCTTCACTCTCCTTTACTTAGCCATCTTTTAGGACCAGTGGCTTCTATGGAAGTCATTAGCCCAGCTCACTCCTATTGTCATGATCTAGTCTAATTGAACCATCCACGAGAGGCCAAAGGCTACAAAAGAGTGGGTGTTTTCGGAAGCACTTTCCAAATAAGTTCCTGCCTCTCTTTTTTGTATGAGGTCAGGCTTGCTTGCTGATGTGGTTGAAAATATGATGTTGGTGTAACGGAGCGGTAAGATGAGGGATGGCTCCCTTCACCTAACACAGGTTTTTTTTTTTTTTTTTCCCAAAAATAAGAGGACAAATTGTGAAAATCAGGCCACAATAGAAGGGATTAGCAAACAGTTTAAGTCTTCCCAGAAGTAATAAATATTATGATGAGATTTGTAAATACACTGTTATATGATGACACTGACATGATTTCCCAAAATCTTACCAGATTTTCCAAAATCTTAGATATCATAGCTTGTTTTTCTTGTAACTATTAAGGAACATATACACACCAACAAAGTTAGTCTACACTTAGGAACTGATTAGCATTTCACCACTACTGATTTTAGACTAAGCCTGCCAAATAGTTATATCATTGTATACATATATATATACACACACACATATATATATATATGTGTGTGTGTATATATATATGTGTGTGTGTATATATATATATGTGTGTGTGTGTATGTATGTATAAGAAAAATCAACTTTGGATAAATTGTTTTATTGCAGTGATCCTTCAGTAAGGGATAATCAGCAGATCACTGCGGAATGATGTAGGACCCTCACCTCTTTCTATAACAATTCTTTGTTAACTAAAAAATCTCTTAAGCACCACTATTCAACATGAGGATGTTTTCTGAATGGAAAATGGGCTTCTTCGCTTTGGCAGGTAGGTCTATCTCTGTAATAATTAGAGATAGCATATGATATGTAACCTACACTCAGTAAATGGTAGTTATCAATATTGTCATCATCTTCATTCTATGATTATTATTTTGTGATATAGCTAATGCGAATTGATTTTTAAGGACATGACCCATCCTTAAACGAAATAATAGGGTCATGTTTCTGACTCTGTCAAGCCAAGGTCCAGACAGACCCTAATGCAAGGCCATCTCTCCATGGTGCCTTCATGGTGACAACTCTCCCTATGTGGATGCATCAGCCAACTTTTGCCAGTTGCACATTGCTGGAGTCAGCTACTTGCTGCTGGGGAGTCGTGTGGGGTGAAGTAGACCTGCCAATGGGGAGTATCTTTGATTCTGCCTGTATCTATGGCTGTCTTTGTGAGTAGCATGGCAGAGGGTAGCACACAGGTTTTGAGGTTTAGATCCAGCCCCAGTCATTGACTAGCTGTGCAGCCTTAGCAAGTTGCTTCACTTCTCAGAACCTCAGGTCTCTCATCTATAAAACAGGAATGATGATACCTTGCAGGACTTTGGTGAAGATTGGAGATAATAAACCTGAGACACTGAGTATACCTGAAGAGCTTGTGGTGACTTGGAGTTATGTACCCTAGAAAAATATGTTCTTAATCTCAATCTATTCCTGAGGGTGTGAACCCATTGTAAATGGGATGAGGTGATGAGGTGACTGCAGTTAAGGTGTGACCCAATGGAATCAGGATGGTATTTATCCTATCCCTGGAGGCCTCCTAGGGAAGGCCACAGAGAGGGAAGCCACAGGGAACAGCCAGATGCTGGAAATCAACAGAACCTTGACGAGAAAGGAAAGACACCACCATGTCCTTCTCCATGGGACAGAAAAGCCAAGAACTCCAAAAGTTGCCAGCTAACCAGAAAATACCCACTTTAGGCAGAGCAAGCCTTCTAGCCTCTGAAACTGTGAGCCAAAAAATTCCTGTTGTTAAACTGACCCATTGTTTGGTATTTGTTTAAGCAACTGGGAAACTAAAACTGTGCTATTATTTAAATGCTTTGGCTGCATCCATTCATGACCCCCTTTTTTGGAGGTGTTATGTAGATTAAATGAAAAAAATTGTAATGTGTCTGGTACATAACAGACTTTTAATAATTGCTAGACTTTTATGTATATTTCAAGGAATAGTTATTTAATGGTCTCCTTTAAGTGTAACTTCTGAACTGAGAGTTAAGAGACCTATTCTAGCCTTGGTAGTAGTGCTAATTAGCTACGTGCTCTTGAGCAAATCATTCTGGGACTGCCTCCTCATTTGAAAATTAAATACTTGGATAAATGAGAAGCCAAGATGTCCCTTTTTATAAACTAAAAAGGAAACTTCTTTTGCCTTGCAAGGAAGGCTCTTTGGGATACTGCAGAACATTCAAGAAGCTCAGCTCATACAAGTTAGGGTCCTTAAATTTTCAAAATGTATGAATTCATTACAAATGAGACCGGAAGCAAATTGGTTTATGCACAGCCAAGTTAATTCATTGAGAAATATTTGTTGTGCACCTGAGTCCTGGAGAAAATTGCACTGGGCTCTTCTGAGCTCTTCCAAAAGGGATTTTTGATAGAGTCTTATATGTTTTGCTTCCGCCTCACATCAAAACATTCAGCACACTTTGAATTTAAATGCAGTCTTTCGTCGTGGGATTAAGGAAGCCATGAGCACAACACCTTCAACCTTCTCTCTCACAATATGAGAGAGCTGAAACCCAACTGCTGTTTTAATTTTTTTTTAAGAAAAATATTTTCCCAGTCAAAAGAACCATCTGTCTTAATTAAAAAGCGATTAATGACATGCTCTTCAAAACGTTTCTTAGAATTAAACATCAGGGTTGATGGGTGTGAGAGGGAGAGAGAGATAAATGAGAAAGTTTCTCTGCTTTGGGGATTCTGAAACAAATGCTATTAATGGATTCTTTGAATGTTTTAGCCAACAGATACATTCCTGATGATTCATTTATTTGGTATGGTATGCTCAGTGCCTGGCATATAGTAGCTGCTCAAATGTTGGTTGAACAAATAAATGAATAAGAGAAATGTCTTCTCATGGTCTCCAATAAGAACAACATTAAAAATCTTGGGTGTGTTAACGGCAGATGCTGTTTTTTAATAGCAGTTAACCAGGCAGGGCCCCTAGGTTTTGGGAAATAGACTTTGGAAGCAGTTGAGGAAGGAGAGAGCGTGGCTTGTTACCTGCTGGAACCTCTTCTCCCAGATAGAAGAAAGGATGGAGTAGTATGGACTTTAGCATTCAGTCTCCAAGCCAGATAAGGCCATTTGGGCCTCCTCGGTCAGTGGTTTGGTATTGGGTATGTGGCAGGTGGGTGGGAATGTCTGAGCCCTGCCTGGGCTATTGGAGAGAAGCAGAAGTTGCAAAAGGAAAACATATGAGAGTGAAAATACTCTTCTTTTGTGGGAGTGGGATGAGCGAATAATCCTTGAACCGTCATTTGGGACTTGGTGCTGCTCTGTTCTGGAGGCTTTGCATCTTGAGAATGCCCCTTCCCTTCTAGAGGACCAGGAACTTCTCTTTATTCTGTTGTCGCTTATGGCAGCACCAGAGAAACAGCGTCCTGGTGATCTGAAGTAAAGGAAGCATATGGGACTAGAAATCGTGACTTAGCTGGTAAGCTGTGTGGCTTTGGGCAAGTGTTTTAACCTTTCTGGACCTCTGTGAAAACATCTACAAGGGGAGTGGGTTGGACCCCGTCATCTTTTCCATTCAGTGACATACACTGTATGGGGGCCAGAGTTGACTCACACACAGTCCTGGTTTTCATTCTGGAGATAAGGGCCCTAGTGGGGTTACTGAAAAAGGCTTGCGGGCACAGGAGAAGGAAATGATTAATTCTGTTTGGGAAGGTTTTGGGAGCTGACCCCTGAAGAGTAGGAATTCACCAGAAATTCATTCATCCATTTGTTCACCATTCATTCACTCAGCAAATGTTGACTGAGTGCCTACTGTGCCTCAGAAATAAGGACCCAGCAACGAAGACAACAGATGAGATATTTGTTTTCATTTTGTTTCATCTAAGCTGGAGGTGGTAAGAGAGGTCAGGAAGAAAGGCTATTGGTGTCTGACACTGATTGGACATTTGGTGTGGGCTCATTTCCCTCTCACAATATACTCACAGAAAAGATCTTGTCCCCATCTTACAATAAGAAAACCGAGGGCTGCCCCGGCATTTACCTGTGACGCGGAAGCCCAAATGTTTTCTTCTGGAGAGAAAACCCCTCCCTTTTTCAAGCCCTGCCACTCAAGCGGAGTTCTCCCGCCCCTTCCGTCTCCAGAAGGAGGTCGTGCCCCAGGACAGGCCTATCAGAGCGCTCGCCTATCGGGGCACAGTGATTGGCCCAGGAATGGGCACATGACCAAGCTGTGCAAATTGGAACCAATGCCTGAGCTTTCGCGGGAACTATTGCAAAAGAGTGTTGCTCTTCCCTTTGGGATTTTAATCGTTCAACCGTGGAAGGAAAACCTGGAGCAGCTGATGGCATCTTTGTCCCATTAAGGAAGAGGGGGCCTGCCTGAGAAGGAAAGCAAATGGAAAGCAATATTTTCCAGACAACATTTTTCAAGCCCTAGGATCTACTTTTGCCCGAAAGGAGCACTATTCCTGTACTTTACAGTTCCCTGAGCTAATACATTCCTTTTTTCCCTCTTAATATGGTCTGGGTTACTGTTGCTTGCAACCAAGAATCCTGAAGAATACAACCTGCAAGTGTATGTGGAGCATTTTTATTTCTCTTTCTCCTTAATGTATTCTTCCCAGTAACTGCAAAAGTCTGCATCAGCTGCACGTAAATATTTGTTCTTGGAGGTTAACAGGATGTGGTTTTCTTCCTGGGGCACTTTGCTATGTCTCCGAGTTCTGTCTCCACTGTCATATATTCTGTAAACTAGTGGTGCCAGACTTCACATGTTGGGGTGCAGATTGTGCAGCTTCCAGACTGAATGTCAACCCACCCTTCTCCTCTGTCCACTCCAGGGCCTCTGCCACACCATGCTGGGACCCCAGACACAGCTCCTTCTGCCTTTGGGATGTCACTAGATGATCTGAGGGCTGGCAGCTGCACGGATGGAAGTCGAGGCTGGCCAAAGGGGATGGCTTCTTCCCTGGACCTCGTTACCAGTAACATCCTCTCCAGACTCAGGACCCCGGAATCCCACCCCTGGATAGCCTGCCTGCTGCAGCCCTGGTCTGTCCAGTCTAGGGGCCAAAGGAGCCTGCGCTAGCTTCCTTTTAGGAAGGAGGGAACTTGTTGGATGGCGCGTATCACTCTGCCTGGTGCCATAATGGTTCTGCTCCTCCCTCTAGAGATCCATCCTCTGGGGTCATCAGAGTCCATTCATTCAAGGTTGGGGGGTGGCCCATCTCTGCCTCCCACCCTGTTTCCTGATGCTCCCAGGCAAACTAGCATCTGAACTGCTAGGCATGCCATTGCTGTGTGTGGCCAGGTGATGCTCTCTTCCCTGCAACACAAATGGTGTGTGATTTCACTTCAGTGAGTCCTTAAGTTTTACCCAGGAAATGTTCCACTTTGGGCTTGGGTAATGCTGGCTCTCGACTTGTTGTCTTTAAAGTCCCAGCCAGCCAGTTCTCTGAGGTGGAAGGGGTCCCGCCTGCCTTCACGTCCACAGCTCAGGCAGGGGTCTCAGCCATGACTGTGAAGGTTTGGCATCCTCTTCCTCACCACTGGTAGTGCTTTCCCTCCTCCAGGCTGAGTCTGGGATTGAAAACTGCAGCAAGTGGTGCATTAAGGTATGCTCAGCATGATGTGTGGGAGGCTCCCGTGTCTAGAACTCTCTGTAATAGGGTCACCAGTCGCAATATTTAAGCCAGAGAGTTTTTTTTTTTTTTTTTTTTTTTTTTTAAATCATCATTTTATTGAGATATATTCACATACCACGCAGTCATACAAAACAAATTGTACTTTCGATTGTTTACAGTACCATTACATAGTTGTACATTCATCACCTAAATCAATCCCTGACACCTTCATTAGCACACACACAAAAATAACAAGAATAATAATTAGAGTGAAAAAGAGCAATTGAAGTAAAAAAGAACACTGGGTACCTTTGTCTGTCTGTTTCCCTCCCCTACTTTTCTACACATCCATCCATAAACTAGACAAAGTGGTGTTTGGTCCTTATAAGCCAGAGAGTTTTAAGTCCACCTTCTGGAAAGTGCTCGGCATCTGAATTGCACAGCCCTGTGATTCTCAAATCTCAACAAATGCCTCTGCAGCCTCAGACATTCAGCCCCCACCGACCAAGGCACCGTTCAACCTGAGGACATGAGTTAGCTAACATACCACCCTTGGAGGACATTCTCCATCAGCTGCCTTCTCTTTGCACCGTGGTCCCTGCCTCCCTTGCAGCATCTGTGTGTGACGCCCCAGCCAGGAATGAAGTCCTCCTTCCTTGCTGTTACAGGGGTATGCCCTGACACCGGTCTTGGCTTTTGGTAAGAAAGGGCTTCACCAGGCATCACTGACAACCACGCCAATGCCTCTCTGAGGGCAAGGGTGTGAACTCTGGGGGAGAGGGGGGTACTCCCTGGTTGCATTTGGGCTGAGTCAATGTTTCCAAGGAAAGCAACTCTAGAAGTCTGGCATTCCTTTCTAGAATGAAGTCACTCTTTCCAGAAATGCTCTATAGAGGCCACAATGCCGGGGACAGGGGTCTCTCGGCAGCCCAGATTCAGGGAGGGACGACTCCTGGGAAGCAGGAATCCGTCATGGCAAGCCAACTTTTCAGCCAGGCCTGACAGTAGTAAGGAAGTAGGATTCCAGTATAGCATGGATACTGGTGCCCACTAACTGTGCAAGTCCCATCACATGGAATCCCAGAATCCCTTAATATTTAGGGCACTATGCATCCTCCCTAAGAGAGTTAGGAAAGATATAATAACTAAAGTGGGTTTTCCTTCTCAGCAGACAATGTTGAATTTTCCTAAGACAAGTGACATGGTTCTGTGTCCCTCACCAAGGTAGCAAGTTCAGAGCCAGTGAGGGTGTAGCCTCCCTGCCAATAGGGGAGGCCATAGACTCCCTCATGGCACATGTAAGATGCACCCTGGAAATTCCCAGGAATATGTGGAGTAGGAGAGAAAAATGCACAAATTGGAAGTGTTGACTATGCAAATGGTTGCTCAGAGCTAGTGAGACTCAGGTGTTCATTTAATGAGATCACCTCCAACTCAACCTGGGGAGGCCAAGGAGGATTCCTCATGCTGGTGGTGGGGTGTCTGGGGAGGAATCTGTTAATTCTCCACACAGTGTGAATTTGCACCCGAGTCTACGATGCAAGCTTTTTCTCTCCCTGCTCTTTCCCTTTGCATCATTCCCCATCTCTGACATGAGGGCACAGGGGGGAAGAGAACTGCACAGGCTTGGGAGGGGCTGAAGCAGTCAGGAGTTGGGGGGTGGGGTTCCCCAAGATCCAGCAAAGGGATGTGTCTTGGGGATTAGATGTACCTGCGAGGAGGTGACACACAAAATGCTGAGCAGGGTGTTTGGGGCCACAGGTGACAAGCGAAACCCCTTGGAAGTGTTTGGGAGCAGAAACTTTAAGGTACAGGAGGCGGAGAGGACCCCACAGTAAATGGCAGGGGTGTCTTAATTTATCTTCTGTACTGGTCTCTCTGAGATGCCAGAAAACCCCACTCTATTAACTTCCCCACCAAGGTAAAAGATCTCTATTAAAATGCAAATGAGCTAAGGACATCCCATTGAACCATTACCAGCAATTAATGCCTTAGCTTCTCCTTTCTTAGGGAAGAATTGACCCTAGGAGAAGGGGATTTAAGACAGCTAAATTTTGATGGGAGGGCCTAAGAAAATGATCTCCCTAGGGGTGAAGGTAGAATGAAGACAAGCACGGGGAATCAGCAGCAGCCTGAGAGCATGGGATACCAAAAAGGAACGGAATTGCTTGTTTTTAAAATTAAATTCAGTTTTATTGAGATATATTACATAGCATACAATCATCTATGGTGTGCAATCAATTGTTCACAGTACCATCATATAGTTGTGCATTCATCACACCAAAAAATAGATTAGGGTGTAATTTTCCTTACACCAGAAAGAATAAGAATAAGAATAAAAAATAAAAGTAAAAAAGAACACCCAAATCATCCCCCCATCCCACCTTATTTTTCATTTAGTTTTTGTCTCCATTTTTCTACTCATCCATCTATACACTGGATAAAGGGAGTGCAAGCTACAAGGTTTTCACAATCACACTGTCACCCCTTGTAAGCTACATTGCTATACAATCGTCTTCAAGAGTCAAGGCTACTGGGTTGGAGTTTGATAGTTTCAGGTATTTACTTCTAGTTATTCCAGAACATTAAATCCTAAAAAGGGTTATCTAGGGAATTGCTTTTTTAGAGGCCACAGAAGAGAGAGAAAGGGAACTTCGGACCAATTTTGCCATTTTCTGTTTAACCGGGGGTGGAGATTGTCCATACTACTCAGCACAAGCCTCTTTTAAGGCACGACAGACCCACCCAGCAGTCACAATTCCCCTTCAGAAATACATATTTCAAGAATATTGGAAGTCCGAGCTTCACATGCCAAGCTCACTGCTCACCATCCCCACCCCAGGTTCACTCCCAGCAGCCATCCTCTCCACCCGTCCGGATTGAAAAGCTGTGATTAGATGCTTCCCCAAAATGAGTCCCAGCTGCCCCCGGCAGCCTTCTTAACAGCATGATTTTTAGCTTTCAACAAAAGGGTTTTGGGCGGCCCCTCACATAAAGAGAATCTCTGGTCTGCTAACCAACTGCAACAGGCTTCACTTTATAAACAGTCAATATGAGAAGGGTTATTCTTTCTTCAAGCCTAGAACTTTCCATCTCAAATCACACTCATAAATTTAGACTCCCCTTTGAGTTTCTGAGCCCCCTCAGTGTTTTCTTCACAAGCGCAAATCACCTAGTAGTGAATGGTGGAACTGCAGGACGTATTTTTCAGACCGCAGCTTTGTCGTTGGAGGGATGTTGGATTCTCTCTTTGCCACTGGTTGATTTATGGTAGAAAAGTAAGGTATGTTTCAGACATTGCAGATTGACTATTTTTTTATGATTTGGGGACGTCTAAATTGATTGTACAATTGACTCTAAATTCTATAAAGACAGATCAAATGTTTAATGCTTAAAGCTGGCATGTTAATTTTATGCCAAATTTATAGTGGGGTTGTTATGTACTATGTAATATTTTATGGAACACTTGGGTCCCCTTGGATAATCAATATATAAGGCTAATTTATGGCCATTTTAGAGGAATAGAAGCATAATGTTGCTCTTTTAATATTGTAGACATTTATAGTTATTTCATTGTAAGTTGCTGGTCCTCTCTGTCATTTACTGGATGTCAATTTCTTGACCAGAGTGTTACCGTCCCTCTCCTCCTCTACATCAAACTCTTCTGCATCTGGCTAAATTCTGCTTTCTAGTGTTAGGCTGGAATCAAGGGCTTCCTAGATAATTAGCTCTAATTAGAGTCGCTCAAAATATGTGGATATGAATACATTTTAAACATTGGAGACCAAGTAGCCAATGTTTTTGAGACATTCTCAATCTCATAGAGAACATCAAACTCTTAAAATGCATCTCAGCCCACAGCCTTTGGAATCCATCCACTGTGCCCAAAGTCACAGTTGGGGAAAAGGCAACCCCAGGCTGTCGTTTATCTGGAGTGCCAATCTTGGGCACGTACCTCAGACCTTTGCTTGCCTGCCCTGATGTCCCTGGCTTCTTTTGTTTGGCTTGGCTTGTTTTCTCTTATGCTTTTTCGAAACAGCTGGTGGGTGTGTGCTGGCAAAAAGGAACAAACAAGCAGGCTTGGCTGCAACCTTAAAATTAAAATGAATCCATCCCTGAGTGTGGGTGGTTTTCTGTGTGGTCACCTCTGGGCTTTGCTTCTGATTTATTTTCTTACCATTTTACGTCAACAGGGATCCATTTCCAAAAGGTGGGGACAGTAGGAATCCTTTGTTCATTCCCGAATAAGGCTCGGTCTTGACGTTCTTTGGAAATCTTGATGCCGTCACTTAATGTGTGAGCACTGGGATTTCATGGCAGCCAGTGACGGATCTGAGATGTTGGAGGCCTCCTGGAGAATAAATTAGGGATTGACATTTATCAGTGCGGAAGAGTGCCCAAAGAGGCTACTCTTTTCCTTGAAGATTGGTCTGATGCAGGGAGATTTTTATGGTGCTAGAAACCACCTGCTAGGCTGTAATTGAGCATAATTATTGCCCTGCATGTTGCAAAGTGCCGGACTCAAGGCATCCTACAGAATCCCATTAATTTCTTGATTGAGTTCTAAAAAACGGTGCCCCCGGCAGGGCTAGGAAGAATTGTGTGTAATCTGCCTGGTCTTTAAATGAAGAAGTGGCAGGCTGTCCAGTTGAGTGGGATCATTCTCTCCATCTGGAAGCCACGGTTCTTTTGCCAACACACTTTCTCAGAATTCTGGGATGGTATCTTAGACTTGGAATATTTCCACCCCAGAAAGCTGAAGTCGACAATGGAAGAATTCATATGAATAATTCAAACACCCCCACAATAAAAACAAGCCTCTTTTAATCATCTGGTTATTTCAGGTGAATAGTTTGAAAAAAGTCCAAGTTATTTGGGTAATCACCTTAGTTTTCTTTTTATTCAATATTGTGCAGTGCCCTAAATGTCGGCAATACCACCCAGAAGTCTCACACAACCAGAATTCTGTTTCTTCCCTGGAATTGTGTGGTGGAGCTGTGTGGGAATGTGGCTATTTCTCACCCAAATATCATGCTCAAAGGGCAGGTATGTTTCCCAAAGACAATCTAATCGTGTCAAAATTACTCCAATGTTAGTTGTTAAAAAATCTTTCCAAAAGACCATGCCTGGTGTCCTGCCTTCATAAACATAATCTGCGGGGCAGAAGGTAATTTTTGCTGATTAAGGACTGTCCAGACTTCCAGGGTGTTGTCTTAATCCTTAAGTCTCACAGTTCAGGCTGTCACTGTGAACAGAGTTGGAGGCTGGGATGATGGCATCCTGTCCACAGGACGTCTCCTGGAAGAGGCAAGTTTTAAACAGTCAAACCTAGATGTTGGATTTTGTTTTCTTGTGATCTCTCTCTTTCATCTCTTAAGGGAAGCAATGCCAAATCTCCAGTTAACTGAGTAAATTCCAGTGAATGTGAATGTCAAGTTAAACCTCTAGAGGCGCTTGTCACCCTTACCTGATTAGGTCAGGCCCACCCAGAATACTTCCACTTTGTAAGACTTTAGTTGGTCTATGTAAGTCAAATGGCTTTGTAGCTCTGATGTCCTATTCTTCTGCATGGAGCATATGCTTGTGACTTTGCAGGGAGCCCTACTTCTTACCACTTAAGGTAGGGAATGGGGAGGAATTCCTGCTTGCCAATTTGGAAAGATGCAGTGTCCACTATGCTATGGGTTCTAAGCCATGGTAGCTATTTTTATTAAAAAACACATCCTGAGTTCCAACTCTGAATTTGAGACCTTGGGAGCCTGTCTCTGCCCCACCTTCTCTATCAGGATGGCCCACCCCACCCTTCATCTTGTGGACTGACCATACACAATTGCCCATGTCATGAAGGAGGCTACGGGACCTTCTGTTCAGGGCAGAAATCCACTCTCTCTGTGATTAAGTTTATATGGTAGAAATATTCTCCTCCAGTTACTGGCGTTTAACACTCTTCATGATGCGTTTTCATCATATAGCACTTTTAAAAGATTATGAAATCAAATTAACCAAAATGCTCCTTTACAGATTCTGGGTTTCATGCCTGCTTTAGGAAAGACTTACCCAAACTAAGAAAACTAAAATAGTAGAAGAGAATAAAATTATTTTGTTTCTGTATGCCTTAGTTTTCTGTCACTGCATAACAAATTACCACAAAACTTAGCAGCTAAAAACAACGTACATTTATTACTCAGAGTTTCTCTAGAAATTCTGTTTCTAGTGTTGTGTGGGTCTGGGTTCTCATCTGAGGCTTGGAGTCCTCTTCCGAGCTATAGGGAAGAATTTGTCTCCCTATGGTTGTTCTGGTGCTTGCTTCTGCAGGGCCAGCAGGAGAATCTCTGACACCTCAGGATTCTGACCTCTAGAGGCTCTCAGAAAGCCTTGCCTGATTAGGTCAGGCCCACCCAGAAAACTTGCTTGTTTGATTAGCTCAAAGTCAACTGATTAAGGACCTTTATGACATCTACAAAAATCCCTTCACCTTTGCCATTTAGCATATAGCCTAATCATAGGCTTGACAGCTATCGTATTTATAGGTCCTGCCCACACTTAAGAGGAAGATATTTTACAGGTTTGTATATCAGGGAGTGGGAATCTTGGGGTCCATCTTAGAATTCTGCCTACCATACTCTGTTTTTACAGCTTTTAAAAGAATGCTTAGAATTTAAATCATTTGTATCTGGTATGAAGTAGGTGCAAGGATTCCTGTTATAAAATGATAAAGCTTTCCTGAAAACTCTCATATTCTACCAAATTACACACTAAATATAAGAGGGCTTATGGAAAAAAATAAGGTTAATGGAAGACCACTCAAAATACAAGCTACTTTGTAATCAGAGCACTAAAAATGACAATGAGAATTCTAATAAAGCCATTAGCACCGTTTAAGAGACAGTTCAAAAGCCTAATAAATAATGATATACTCTGGCAAATACGGAATTCTACCTAAAAAGAAAAAAAAGTGAGTATAGCTTGGGGAATAAGGAAAGATTGAGGCTGCTAAGGATGGCAATAATGGAAAATGTGCAAAGATTGGAAGAGCCTCACAATGAGCTTGTTATCAAATTAAACCTAGAAAAACGTGGGATGAATAGGCACTGTATAAAACCACATTCTTCTGTAGATTGTGCATTCCATTATTTCAGTGTATGTTGGGGTCAGCTGCTGTTACCTGATGGCAAAAACTTTGACTTGCTGGGAAGCATTGAATACAAACCAACATGACTTCCACATTATACTGACCTAATTCCTTTATTTACCAATAATGTATGAGCTAATTTATGTTATAGCAGAGAGGCTGCAAATAATTTAAATTTCTCCTCTATGGTTATAACAAGATTTATTGAATAGTCTATCATTTCTCTTCTATTTATTTTTTTTTAATTTGGCTTTTATTTTATTGAAGTATACATGCACATAATAGTTTTGTAAGATTTATTGTGACAGTTAAGTTCATGTGTCACCTTGGCTAGGTTATGGTGTCCAATTGTTTGGTCAAGGAAGCCCTGGCCTGACGGTTACTGTGAGGGTATTGTGTGGCTTTAAATCATTAGTCAATTGATTGCATCTATAGTTGGTTACATCTGTAATTAACAAAGGAGATTGCCTTCAATAATGAGAGAAATCTCATCCAGTCAAACGCCTTAAAGGGAGAACTGATGATTTCAGCAGTCAGAAAGAAAAATTTCCATCTCTACTTCAGCCACCCAGCTTCTCTTGGTGAATTCATCAAAAGCTTCATCAGAATTCCCAACTTGCAGTCTGCACTTGGGAATTCATACTTGCCAGTCCCCATGGTTGTATGAGTCAATTCTCATAATAAATCTCATAATATTTACACACACATACACTCTACCATTTCCTTATCCCTGAGGCAACCATTTCAACAATTTTAGTTGATTCTTGTGGTAGTTACCTCTCTATATTTAAGTAACATGCTTATATTGCAGTTGTTTTTTTTAAAATTCAGTTTATCCATGATCCCTTCTCTTCCTATGAAGGAAGGTAAATATTGAGCTCATGTTCACTGTTGTCCCAACTATACCACACCATCCATTCTTTCATCCTCCCAGTATAATTGCATTGTAATTTTTGTTTGAGATATAGACAGTATTTACATTGGTTTGACCATATAAATGCTAATCACACCTAAACCATGAAATTGATGATTATTTTTCCTTTCCTGTCCAACATTATATACTGTTTTGCGTTAATGATTAACTTTTAAACAAATGTATTTAGTTTTCATATACATATTAACTCAACCCTACACTCAACCTCAGCTGTGTAAATCTCTTTTAATACATTAAAATAGTTAGGTATTCTATTAGTTTAATCTTCTGTAAGAATCAACCTTGGGTTCTTCTGATCTGCTTCATTTTGAATTGGTTGCTTTCTAATTTTGGCTACCCTCTCTCAAGCTGTCATCTCAAGATTTCCTGTCATTATGATCTTTGGGGGTCTTTTTAATTTGGATTTCCTGTTTCTTGGATCCTTTGACTTTGCTTTTCTTCTTTTACTTCCTTGTTTTGGGGGAGCATACTCTCCCATAGCTCCTTGAGAATAGGTATTTGATAGGTAAATTTCTTTATGTTTTGTTAGTCTTAAAATGTTTTATTTTACCAGACACTTGATTGAAAGTTTGGTTGGGTATAGAATTCAATATTGGAAATAGTTTTTTTCTTTTCTCAGACTTGTGAAAGCTTTGATCCACTGTCTTCTTACGTTCTGGAAACTTACTGGATCTCCTCTTTGTCTCTGGTGTTCCAGAATTTTATGATGCTGCACCATTTTCGGTCATCATGCTGGGAATTTGGTAAATAACATCAATCTAGAAATACATGTTTTCCAGTTGTTTGAAATTTTCTGGAATTATTTCTTGGATAATTTATTTCTCTTCATTTTCTTTGTTCCTTCATTCTAGGAATCCTGTTATTCAGATGGTGGACTGGATAGTCTGATCTTTTCATTGTCTCTTTGCTCTCTTCTTCCATATGCCCTCAACTTTGTCTTCTCTTAAGATTTATATTTTTGCTATCATGTATTTTATTTCAAGAGTTATGTTTTGCTCTATGACTACTGCTTTTTATACCATCTTCCTCTGTATTATGAATGTAGAATTTTCTATATCCCCTGAAATATATTAACTATATTATTTTCTTTGATTTTTTTTCTCAGCAAATTTGCTCCTCCAATTTGCCTTTTTTTTTTCTTTTGGTCTCTGTATTTCATAAGTCATTAGATTTCTATTTTTATTTATGAGTGGGGTTTTAAAAAGCTGTCATGTACTTCTGTGTCTGCATGGGCCCACTGGGTTATTTCTCTGGACACTTCCCAATGTCTGAGTCTTCTGGATTAGTCTTGATCTATATAGATTTTTCAAAGAAACAGCTTCCAATCTTGTGTCTGGAGAGCGTATTGCTGGTAGCCAGTGTTTGGGAGGAAAGTGGGAGAAGACTGAAATTCTTAGTATCTGAGATGCATAATTTTTTTAAAAATTCAGTTTTATTGTGATATATTCACATACCCTATAGTCATCCACAGTGTACAATCAGTTATTCATAGTACCATCATCTAGTTGTGCATTCATCACCAAAATTGATTTTTGAACTTTTTCATTACTCCAAAAAAAAAAAAAAAAAATAAGAATAAGAATAAAAATACAAGTAAAGAACACTGAAAACATCACATTCCCCACCCCCCCATTCATTTAATTTTTGTTACCATTTTTCTAATCTGAGATGTGTAATTTTATTCAATCCTCTGTTTTCAGCATGATATGCTATCCTTAACCATACCTGGTAAATACACCTCCAGGCCTCTACTGGGATGACAGGGGGCAGTCACCAGCTTCACACAGTGTGGGAAGGATCTGGGGGTCTAATTTCTCTGTAAATACACTTTCAAGTAAACTTTCCACTCCCCTGGTATCTATTGGTGTGAGTTCCTGATCCTTTGGGGGATTCTGTGGTATAATTTAGTTTTGCTTTCAGCTTTCTTTACTACTGATTTTTATGATTCAGTTTTCTAAGGGGTGCAAAGTTGGTTATCTTTCCAGTTTTCAAAATGTGATAGTGGTTGTTTCCTATTTTATTTGTCCTGATGGATTTATGCCTTTAAAAATCCTATATTATTATTTTAATGGAGTTTGGGATGGGGGCAAACTCAAAGTGCCATATTGAACAGAAAGTCTTTCCCCTCTAATTATGATGTTTGTGAAAGAACATTTTGATCCTTACCTGATTTTTGGCAGAGATGAAAGGGATGAAAACAAACCTTAACTAAGTGTCTATTGTCTTCCTGAAACTGTGCTTGGTGTTTTACAGTCATTTTCTCATTGAATCTTTCCAATAACCCATGAAATGAATGCTATTATCTTTACCTTACAGATGAAGAAAGAGAAGCTCAGACAGGTTAAAAGTCACTCGAATTCACCTAATAAGAATATAGACGTGTTCAGATTTAAACCAGGTCTAGCTATTTCAAAGCCTGAGCTCTCTGCAATAAAACACCTAAATGAAAACCTGGAACATCTGATGTTGCCATCAAGCTCACATATCCCTCAGCTTCTGTGAACATGTTTTAGAATAGGAGTGGCCTTTCCTCTAAAAGCTGGCATCTATTACTTACACAAACACGCAGCACATAATGTCTTTGGCCAGATTTCTGATGCCACAGAAGGAAACCAGGAGCTGCTTTCCTAGTTTCATATGGCCTCCAATACCAGGTCTGTGTAAATGCAGCACAATTTTAGGACAAACACTTTTACAGCCTCTAGGAGCTTGTTATTCCATGAAAGTTGTTAAGAGATGCCATCCAGTATTCCCTTATTCTCCTGCATCCTCCACTTTTCCTCCATTGCAACCCTCCCATCAGCTGAGAGTGGAAGCCCCAGGACATGTTTGCTTTTGTGCATCTTTATACTCCCAGCACCAGTTACAGTGCCTGGCACATCGTGGGCATTTGGTAGACTTTTGTTGAATGATTGAATGTATGGATGAATGAATACATAAGTAACGTTATTTTCTTCTCTCTCCCATGTTTAGTAAAGAAGATTGTTTTAGTTATTTTTTTTACCTTGATGAGAATTTAGCCTCATGGGCAACTTTTCCTAGACATTTTACCCTACACTTTACCTCTAATGGTATAAAAAGAGGCCTTGCCTTCATTGAAGGCATAGTGACTTTTAGAGACATTAGGAGACGTTTTTGAGAGAGGCCTTCCAAGTGTCCTGCATGGCAGGCAGCATGGTGCAATGGCAAAAATAGGGGCATTTAAGATAAGGAGATGGATCCCAGCTTGACCACTTCACTTCATGGCCTTGGAAAAATTGCTTTTCTCTCTGAGCATCTGTTTACTCATCTGTAACTGGTACATGTTGGAGTTGAGTTCTCTCCCTGAATTTTATGGTAGCCCAGTTGATCCCTCAGGTAGTCATTGGTGGTGTCACCAAATATGTCTGGTTCTCCCCCACTACTGGGCACATGCTCCCCTTGTGGTTGGGTGTGGAAATATGCTCAGTCCTGGCTAATATGCTGTGAATGGAAACGATGTTACTTCCAAGCTCGAGAATTGAATTGCAGTGCTAGGCCTTCCAAAATTTTCTTTTTCTCTCCTATAGTGAGCAGCAATGCTCCAGCTGGTGGTTGCTTCATCAGTCAGGGTCCCAAAATGTGGCTGATGTGGGGCAGAGCCCCAAGCTGATCATAATGGACAAGAGCAAAGCATGAAGACGTTGGGGGTGTTTGTCATGACGGCAAACCTAACCTACCCTGATGCAACCCCAGCTCCAAAGGAGGAGGCCTGGAAATTCTGTCCCCTTTGCCAGGGATGGGTTCAGGAATCTGGGCCTAGGTCTATCGCTCTCCTCTCATCATTTGTTTTCCTCAATTGGTCTGTTCAGTTTAAAGGAGCAGAGGTTGTTTGATGGCTGGGGGAGAGGTGCTCTCTCTATTTATTTTTCTCACTGAAAACACAGACGCCACATGAGAGGTTCTGCCTTAAAATTCAGAATTCAACTGATATTATAGATGACAGGGGAGAAGCAGAAAAATCTAGGGTCCTCAAGTAGCCTGCTAAGCAGCTGGATCAACCACTCCTGAAGTCTGCCCGACGTTTCAAGTTCTAATTATGAAATGAGCCACGTCTTTAGTGCTTGAGCCACTTTGAAATTGGTCTTCTGTTACAGCCCAAATCACTCTAACAGACACATGGATAATGATAATCCCTACCCACTCGTTGGTGGGAGGGTAATTAAGACAAGATGCACATTAATTTATTTAATTGGTCCTTATGTTTTATGTGTTTAAAGCCAGTCTTGCCCATTAAATTCATTAAAGGAGAGAGGTTGTAGATTAAATTTAGCAAATGATGATATTACTCTTTCTCATATTTAATTTCTGTGAATGGCTAGGTTATACTTTGTACTGTTCACTTTTGTTTATGTCATTATACTCTCATCTTGTTCCAAAAAGTATTTGGGGTACTTTACTATTAGCACAGCCTTAGGGTTTGGGAAGATTTGCCTAAAATCACAAAGAAATCACTAGAGTTGTAAGTATAGCACACACTAAAATTCCCAGGGTGCTGGAAAGCTGAGTTTGGGCCATCCTCTCATTTCCCACACTCCACTTTGGGATGGCTTTCTAAACCCATTTCAGTGATGCTTCTGCAGCAGAGAGAGGCCAATCGGCCAAGGTCTCCAAGCTAGTGGCACGATGAATTCAGAGCAGGCATCTGCGGGCTATAGCGCAGCCACCAGACCCAGGCTGAGGCCTGGTTTTGTACTTCCCAGAGAGCTAAGAACTGTTTGTACGTGTTTAGAGGCTTGCAAAAACAAATCAAACAACAAACAAAGAAGAGCATGTGGAACAGGCATAAAATATCCACTATCTGGTCCTTTACAGGAAAAAGTCTTCTGACTCCCGCTTAAGACAGACCTGGATTTGAATTCTAGTGAGACCCCCATCAGGTGACTTAACATCTCTGTGCCTCAGTTTCTTATCTGTAAAATGAGGCTGATGCTTCCAATGTTTCAGGACTGACGTGAGGATTGAAAGAAATGGGCTCTGTAGAGCCTTCTCACAGAGCCTGGTTAGCACTGGTTATAACGGCTTCCTTTTTATTATTTTCATTTGCACAAAGCTTCCTAATCCTCCTAGAGCAGGCTACACCCAGCTGGGCCTGCAGAGGCTCCTGTTCTCCAGCACGTGGGTGGATAGGCTGCCTTCATCTTCACTCGCTCCCAGTTGTAATCAGGCCATCACATTTGCCCCAGCACTCAATCAAACAATTCTGCTATTGCGCGTTCAGACACTCCAGACTTTTCAGACCATTCTGTGAAACCCGTATATTTTCATTACCATTCTGTGAAACCCATATATTTTCATTAAGAGTTGATAATAAACTCTAGCACTGAAAGTTTTTCCAAGTTGATGATTGATGACAGCCTGATAGGGAGCTGAGAGGCTCCAGTTGCCAGCTCAGGCGAGAATCTGCTTGTGGCAGTTGCAGGGCCTTGGGGCTCACCTCCCTGCACCCCATCAACACCCCTGCCTGCCCAGAGCCATATGGAGATGGCCCCCTCCTCCCGGCACCACTGCAGAGTAAACAGCCTGGGCATTTGGTATCTCTGTCTCCCTCTTCTTTCTGTGTCACTCTGGAGGCAGAAGGCAAGACGGGACCATAATTCAGAAGGTCTGGATGTCTGGTCTTTATTTTCATTCACTTCCCGGGAAGCAAAGGCTGAAAAATGTGGGCTCTTCCCGCCTTCTTCCTTTATGTCTTTTTTTTTTTTCTTCTTTGTTTCTTCCTTTTCTTTTTTTTTTTTTTTTATTTAATAAATTTTGTTTTGAAATAAATTCAATCTTACAGGAACAGTTGCAGAAACAGTACAAACCCCATATATAGAACTCCATTATACTCCGACCCCCCTCCCCGGATACCCCGATCCACCACCTTTAACATCCTGTCACACCACCATTTCTTTCTTTCCCTCCCTATCTATCATCCATCATCTATTGCTCTGTCCTCTGAACATATGAGAGCAAGCTGCACATATCTTTGAACAAACAATATAATTCACATATACCTTTCCCATGGACAAGAACATTCTTTTATGCAATCTCATTAAACGCAAGTAAGGAGTTCAAGAAATTCAACATTGATACAAAGCTTACATTCTATATTTCCTTTGTGTGTGTGTGTGTGTGTGTGTGTGTGTGTCCCATCTGTGTCCCTTTGAGCCTCCTCTCCTCCATCCTCAGATCCCATCCAGGATCTTCCTTGGCATTTAATTGTCATCTATTTAGACTTTTTTTTTGTTTTTTTTTCAATTGTGGAAACATATATACAGCCTAAATCTTCCCATTCCACCCCCTCCCTAGCATTCCATTAGTGGGATTAATCACATTTAGAATGTTGCAATGCTATCACCTTTCCACCATCCATTTCTAGACATTTCCCTTCACCCCAAACAGAAACCCTACACTCATTTCTTAACTCCCCATTGCCCCTTCCCCCACTTCTCAGAACCCCTACTCTACTTTTTATCTCTATGGTCATATTCTCTGATACTTTCTTTGTGCTTACCGTGGGGCTTAAATTTAACATCTTAAATCTAAAACAATCTTGTTTTTCTTTGATACCAACTTAACTTCAATATGACACATAAACTATGTTCCTATACTCCATCATTCCCCCACCTTTATGTAGTTCTTGTCAAAAATTACATATTTTACATTGAGTCCAAAACCACTGATTTATCATTACAGTTTAAGTATTTTAGATCCTGTAGGAAGTAAATAGTGGAGTTATAAATCAAAAATACTGTAGTATTGGTATTTTATTTACCATGTGATCTTTACTGGAAATCTTTATTTCTTCATGTATTTTCAATCAATTGTTTAGTGCCTCTTCCTTTCAGCCTGCTCAACTCCCTTTAGCATTTCTTATAGGACTGATTACTGATGATGAAGTCCCTCAGCTTTTGATTATGCAGGAATGTTTTTATCTCTCCCTCATTTTTATCCTCCAGGTGTTTGTGAATTCTCCAAGTCTCTGCTGGTTATTGATTTCTCTTTGTATTCCATTGTGGTCAGAGAATATGCTTTGAACAATTTCATTTTTTTTTAAATTTATTGAGGCTTGTTTTTATGTCCCAGCATATGGTCCATTCTGGAGAAAGATCCGTGATCACTAGAGGAGAATGTGTGTCCTGGTGACCTGGAATGTAATATTCTATATATGTCTGTTAAAATTTTTTTTCTCTCTCTCTCCTTTCTTTGTTTCTCTGTCAGTAGGGCTCCCTTTAGTATCTGAAGTAGGGCAGGTCTTTTATTAGCAAAAAATCTCTCACCATTTGCTTGTCTGTGAAAAATTTAAGCTCTTCCTCAAATTTGAAGGCGAGTTTTGCTGGATAAAGTATTCTTGGTTGGAAATTTTTCTCTCTCAGAATTTTAAATATGTCATGCCACTGCCTTCTCACCTCCATGGTGGCCACTGAGTAGTCACTACTTAGTTTTATGCTGTTTCCTTTGTATGTGGTGAATTGCTTTTCTTTTGCTGCTTTCAGAACTTGCTCCTTCTCTTCAGTATTTGACAATCTGATCAGAATATGTCTTGGAGTGGGTTTATTTGGATTTATTCTATTTGGAGTTAGCTGGGCATTTATGCTTTGTGTATTTATATTGTGTAGAAGGTTTGGGAAGTTTTCCCCAACAATTTCTTTGAATACTCTTTCTAGACCTTTACCCTTCTCTTCCCCTTCTGGGACACCAATGAGTCTTAAATTTGGACATTTTATTTTATCTATCATATCCCTGACATCCATTTCGATTTTTTCTCCATTCTTTCTTTTGTTCTTTCATTTTCTGTTCTGTGGTCCTCGAGGAGGCTGAGTTGTTGTTCAACTTCCTCTAATCTTGTATTATGAGTATTCAGAGTCTTTTTAATTTGGTCTACAGTTTCTTTAATTTCCATAAGATCTTCTATTTTTTTATTTACTCTTACAATGTCTTCTTTATGCTCTTCTAGGGTCTTCTTTATGTCTTTTATATCCTGTGCCATGCTCTTCTTCATGTCCTTTATATCCTGTGCCGTGCTCTCTTTGCCTGTCTGTAGTTCTTTGATTAATTGCGCCAAGTACTGTGTGTCTTCTGATCTTTTGATTTGGGTGTTTGGGTTTGGGTTCTCCACATCGTCTGGTTTTATCATATGCTTTAAGACTTTCTGTTGTTTTTGTTGTTTTTGGCCTCTTGGCATTTGCTTTACCTGTTGTCTAATATGTCAGAACTGTAGCTTGGTGGCGTACACTTTCTCTATCTAACCAGCAGATGGCATCTGTGAGTCACCTATTCCCCTCAAGTCAGTTCTCCCCAACTTTGTCTTTGTGGTGTGTGGGGATCGGACTCTTCTGGGGTCCAACTGATGTGCTTAATTTGGGTGTGTTGCTGGTGTTGTCCGCCCTGAATGAGGGATGTGTGTCTGAGCAGTTAGGGAGGAAGGGCAGCTTTAATAATCAAATCTCCCAGGTGTTCCTGGAGATTGAAGGCTGTTCTCTGCCACTGACCCACAAGTCCTTGGTATTGGCATAGGTTCCCCGGGATTTCCGAGTGGTTCCCCCTTCCCTGCTGTGCTCTTCCAGGACATCTGCTGAGGGAAGGCTGCACCATGTCACAAGTGAGCGCTGGCCTCCAGGGAAGCCCTGGGATGCCAGGCCTTGCAGGGGCGTTCCCAGCCCGCTTCAAAGATGGTTGAATGGGGCGCATTAACTTCCCCCTTTCCACACAGCACTGCCCTCCCAGCTCCGGGACAATCAGCCGTGGGTGTATTAAAGGCCACTGTCCATGGCCGACACTGTGGCGTGTGCACGGTGCTGTGGGAAAGACTTCCCATCACACTGGGCTTCCTGGAGTGGCTCTGGGCTGTGGGTCCAGCCCCAGGCAGGAGCGTCCCCCGCCCGCTGGGGAGATGGCTGCAAGTCGTGCGGTTCTTTCTTCCTTTGACTCCCCTTTGCTCCCCTGGGCCTGAGACAGTCAGCAGCGGGTGTGGGAAGGGGTATCCTCCACGCCAGACACCAAGGCATTAGCCCAGCCTGCTCCCGCTGTGCTTCACTGCGCGGCTCTCCCCATGGTATCTGCAGCTGCTCCTGGCTTTTTTTTTTAAAGAACTAGTCCATCTTCAAACGCCAACCCACCATTTCCCCACACCACAGCATGGCCAAGGGACTTTCAGCTGACTCACTCACTTGTTTCAGAATGCAGACTCCTGGTTTCACCAAATGCACGGTCCCTGTGGATTTAGCAGACCTTGTCCAGCTGGTGCATCACTGGGAACTGGTGTTCTGGGTCACTTTCTGGTTTTTATCTAGTATTTTTCATGGAGGTGTTTTTTTGCCCTGTCTTACCTAGCCACCATCTTAGGTTCTCCCCCTTTTCTTTTTTAAATTTGGCCATCCTCTGGCATCTGAGTGTCCTGCCATCCTTGAAGATAGGGCAGAGCTAGCCCTTCTGCAGGTCTGTGCAGGAGCTGATAAGTGAAGGAGGCTGGGAGAAGCCAGGGGGCCAGAGTGTCCACCTCTGGACAATGAGAGGTTTGGAGAATGGGTGGGTATTTCCCTGCCCCAAGGCCCACAGCAGCCATAGCAGAAGTAGATGACCCCTGTATGAACTTCACACCAAGCCCAGCCTCTCTTCAAGAAGTCCACACCTTACATGGGACGCCAGTGAGATTTGGGGATGTTCTCCTCTCCTCTGCCCAGCTCCTCCTTTGGAGTTGCTCTGCCAACTCCCTAGTGGGAGACAGAGCCATTTGACATGAAGTGAGAGGTGAAAGGGGGTGGATGGTGCAGAGAATGCTCACAGCTACACACAGTGGGGAGGGGCTGAGTGGCAAGAACCGGGGAGTGCCAAAGTCTGCCCATGTGTGCACAGTCGAAGCTCAGAGACCCTTTGAGAAGTGAAGAGCTTGGTGACCCTGAAGGGAGGCTCTGGGAGCCTGAGGCATGGGGTTCCCCTGCCCCCCCCCACCTCCATCACCTCTGCACCCATCACCTTTACCTGTATCGGAGGTGAGGAGGATCCTCAAAGTGAGGATGCCTTAACCTTTGCTAGTTGATGAAAACTCTGTACACAGACAACCCAAAGGTGCTTAGATGGGGCCTGGAGTCATTGAAACTCACTGAAATGTGTGTGTGTTGGTGGGTGGGGGTGAGAATCAGATGTATTCCCCTTTATCCTTAAACTTAGGTTATTTTTTTTATTTAATCATATTTTTTATTATAGAATATAACATATGTACATAGAAATGATAACTTTCCAAGTGCAATTTAACAAGTAGTTAGAGAGCAGATTTCAAAGAGTATTATAGGTTACAGTTCCACAGTTTCAGTTATTTCCTTATTATGAAATATAACATGCATGCAAAAATGTAATAGCATTCAAAGCATGATTTGACAATATAGGAAATTTCCAAAGTTGTTATGAGTTGTGGTACCATAGTTTCAGTTACTTCCTTATTGTGAAATATAATATATATATGCAAAAATATATAGCTTTCAAATTATAATTTAACAAGTAGCTATGGAACAAATTTCAAAGGACGCTAAGTGTTACAATTCCACCATTTCATTTCTTTCCTTCTAGCTATTTGAATACCTAGAAACTAAGAACAAGGGAATTATATAAAGATTCAGTATTCATAATCCTTTGTTAAATTCCATCTTCTCTGTTGCTACTGATTCCTCTAGTTCACTCACTTTGCTGATCTTCAGGGATGTCTAGGCAGTGACCACCCTAACATGTTCATGTTGAAAAGGGGTGTCAACTTTATGAGCAAACAGGACACATCTAGTTGATGTTCTTGAAGATGCTATTGCCTCTGGGTTTTGGGACTTAGCTGGCATAGGAGCACTCTGAAAAACAGGTTATTTTTTGGAAAGGCATTTCAAAGGCATCGTTTTCCTTTTTTCCTACCAGATTTTCATTCACATGTTTGCCAAGATGCACAGCCATAAGGTAGGAGCCTAGCTGTCAAAATAGTTAGAAATCTACCTCTGCCTTTGCTTCCCACTGATTAGAGGGGCAGGGAGAGGATTTAATTGTTGGCCTCCATACCCAAACTTTGGCAGTGATTCTAGGATGGCAGAGAGGAGACTGCGAGTGGGCAGTGGGGGGACTCGCATTGCTCCTTCCAGAAAGAGCATCGAGGACAGTAGACACTGGGAAAGTTCACGCAGCTTTGGCAGGGAGAAGGCAGCAAACCCCAGGAGCTGGTGTTACCACGTCTTGCTTTGGGGAATCCTGATGCTTCCTTCCCTCAAATGTTCTAAGATGATAAGATAGACCTCACCTTCAGGTTTAGCTTGCCCATCTCCAGGATAGCCCAGGTTATCTTTCCCTTCCAATATCCCTTCTATTGAGCAGTTGAGGGTTGATGTTGAACTGGAAGGGGAAGAATTGATAAAGCAAATCCCTTCAACTTCAAAATTGAACAGTCTCCTTAGTCATCATATCCTTTCTTCTCAACTCCCATTCAAAATCCTTTTCTTCCTCAGCTTACTAAAAGAATAATATGCTTTTTCTTGCCTGTGTACTGTCTGGGAGTTTTGAATATCCCTGCCAGCAAGGCCATCTATGGCCTGATGTGGGGTAGGAGTGGGTATTTACCCTAAAATATGAATGGTTGATAGTCCTGCTTTTTAATCCTTGAACAGAAAGACAGATGCTCAGAAATTTTCACTCCCAGAGTGTTGGCATTCCTAGAGCTGCTCCTATTTGTATGGCAATAAGTTGGGAATTCCTAGAGGGGGTTACGAAGGAGAACATTTGCTGAACTCCTTCTCTCCAGGTTAGCCTTATCACTTAACTCTATACAATGTAAGAACACATTTGTTCTTTGGATGCAGAATTAGATTACTTTAAATCATAGAGCACCACAAACCAAAGATGATCTTACAGGACAGGAGTGTACCACAAGTCTTAAATTCTCTTCATATGGTTCTCAAATTCATTAATATGGGCATCAGAACCGTCTGGAGGACTTGTTAAAGCAAAGATTGCTGGGGTCTGAGAACTGGCATTTCTAAGAAATTCCCAGGTCCTGTTGATGCCGAGATCTGGGGATCATATTGTGAGAACGGTGCATTATAATGCTTTTCCACACCAAGTTCTTTTCTCATCCCCATCAAGTGTTTTGTTCTCTTACATGCATCTGAAAATATTTCCAGAGGACATAATATTTTCCTTTCATTTATGTAAGAAATAATGTAAATAGCAAATTAAACAACTGCATGGCAGACTGCAGTTGCTTGCCTGGCTCTGCCTCGCTTGGGGACGTGGCTGGCAAATAAATAGACCCCACCATCAGGATGGCTTCCAGAAGCCTGAGGAAGGGATAGTGTGCTTGTTCTCCCAAGCCACTGCTGGGATATACTGAGAATTGCTGACATTGTCTTCTAGCCATGCCCAAAGCACCTTTCTTTGTTTGCCATCAACTCAACTGGTTGCTGTCAGCCTATATTCATCAATATTCTTTCAGGGACAACTAAAAAAATACCCAGCCCAAATGGTCTTAATCAAAAGAGGAAAATTCAGTGCTCAGGTAACTGAAAGGCCCCACACAGCTGAATCCAGAGGCTCCCAGGCTGTTATCAAATGAAGTTTCTATGCATCTCTCAGCTCTACTGAGATAACCCACCACCTATGAAACCTTCCCTGACTCCCCAGCAAGAAGTAAGGGCTCCTTCTTTGTGCCACAACCATTTCCTCATGGGAGGCACGCGTGGGAGATATGGTGAAACATCTTGGCTCTGCAGGCACTGCCTGGGCACTTGCTAGCTCTGTGTCTTTGAGCAAGTTACTTAACCTCTCTGTGCCCTAGTTTTCCAATCAAAAAATGAGGATAGTAAGTTTTCACCTCCTGGAGTTGTTGTGAGAGTAGCAAAAACTATCAATATAAAAAGTACTCAGTAGGGTGTCTAGCACAAAGAAAGCATTCAACAAATATTTCCTTTTATTCATTTACGTTTTTTTTCCTGGGACACTGTCCATTTTCTACTTTGTGCTATTGTTTCTGGTAAAAGAACACCATGTCCTCCTTTTTATAGGTTAGGCCCCTTGGCTACACAAATTGTGGAAGATTCTTTTGAAGCCACGATAGATCTGCCAACGTCTCTCATGATCGCTGCCGTATCTTGTCTCAAGCTTGGTTCAGAGGAGAACTTATTAATAGGACACTGCCAATTGTACCTCGTCTGCCCCAGTCACCTTCTATCACCATAACAACCACCATCCCATATTGAGCAGCTAGGTTTTTGTGTGTTTTTTGTTTTTTGTTTTTTTTTTTTTGAGACAGCTTAGGCTGGCCTTTCATGGCTCGTCTTTCCATCCCAAGCTTTCTTAGTATCTCATGATATTTACTGTCAGCAATTAAGGAATTAAATTCCCAGAAGAGTCCAATCATTCCAGCCTTCTTGGTACTGATGGATTCTTTAAGTGCTTCCAACTTCCCATATCCACAGATCAAAACATGGATTCTTACGACATCTCACTTTGGATTAAAGGAAAGGCAAATTCTGATGCCTCCTCAAGAGTTCATTGTCAGACTATCTCAAAACACTAACATCTTACTCCATGGGAGTATTTCCCTTGTCAATTATTGATGTTAAAGAGTTTTCTTATTATAACTGGTAAAGGAAAAAAAAAAAACATTAAGATTAGCTTTGAAATGAAAGCACAAAGTCCTGTATCAAGAGGGCTATAAACAGTGTCTCCAAGAAAAAATGCACACTGGGGTGGAGAGAATTCCAAAGCATTTCTTGGGGAAAACAAAGGAAACTGAGGCAGGAATTAGGAGATGAAAGGGACCAGAAAGGGCTGTTCAGTATTTAGGAGACAACAGACAACCTTTTTTTAGGACTCAGGAAAAAGCAAGGGGCAGGTTTGAAGACCTTCTCTCCATCTCAGCAACATTCACTCCAACTTTTTGTGAACACTGGATTTCCGTATGGTGAATTTTAAGCCTCGATAACATGTGTCTTCATCATTTATGTTCATTTCCTGTCCCCCTAACTAGCTGGTATTCCTGAGGGCAGGGTCTACATTTGGTTCAAGCCAAAAAAGACTCTTCCTTTTATGCTGCTGAGGTGATAAGTTGCAGTTGTGGATTTTAAAGCTATGTCAACGTTTCATATCCTCAAAGATTCTTTTCAGAGAATGTGTTTTCAAATAGAACCCAGGGAGCCAAGGCCCTCACCATTGGGTGTGGCTGGCGGTAAGATGGAAAGATGGAAAAGGGGAATGAATGGTCTAAAGGAATTGACAGAGGCCACAAAGTTAGTGCTAGAGACTGCTTTGAAGGACCATACCTACAAACAAGGAAGGATGTATTTACTAGGAGAAGTAAGCAAAATAAACATTCATTTCCAGAAGCAGTCCACGGTTTTTTTTTTTAATTGCAAATGACTTAAAAGTCATTTTGATTGCAAATACTTCAAATACAGGTAACACAGAATTGTCTTCAAGCAATCTGTTATTTTTTTTCTCCTTTACTCTCTGTCACTGGGATTCGGTATTTGTCAGGCACCTAAGATGTCTCAGGAACCTAACACAGCATGGCCTGTGGATCCCCCCAAGGTGGCCCCAAAACAGCTCTCACCAAGGTCCTGGTAAGCTTCTAGTAGCAAAACCCCACAGGTACTCTTGATGCCTTAGCCCAGGGGTTGGTAAAGTTCTCCTGCAAAGGGTCAGATAGCGAATGTTCTAGGCTCCTGAGCCATGAGGTCTGTTGGAACTACTTAACTTGGCCTTTGCAATGGGGAGGCAGCTGCAGATAATATGTAAACGAATGGGCAAGTCTGTGCCCCAATAAAACCTTATATACAGATGCTGAAATTTGAATTTCATGTAATTTTCACACATTATGAAATAGTCTTCTTTCGATTTTTTTCCAACCATTTAAAAATGTAAAAACCGTTCTTAGTTTGTGGACTGCACAAAAACAGGTGAGCCAGTCGACTGTAGTTTGCCCAGTTTTAAAGCTTCCCAGCTCATTCTAGTGTCCCCTGGCCTATACTTTAAGTTTCTTGAACTAAAGACCTAATTTAGTTTTGTCTCCCATGTGGTGGTAGGTGTTTGAGAAAGTTTGAATAAATTCATCTTTGTGTGTTCCCTCCATCCCTTTACTAATCAAGAACTGAGTGAATAAATAAGAACTAAGATAACTGGTGAGCAAGGTGGGTTATGATTGGTAAAAGATTAGGGGCAGAGGCAGTAGCAAGTGCTGCTGGGATTCAGGGGAGACAGAGCTGGGGATACTGCGGGGGTTTGGAGGTGCACCACCCAGCTCTCCCTTCAAGCGAGCCGGCTTCCGGGATGGGGGGATAGCAGAGGGACAGCCATCAGCTGCTGCACCTTCAGGTCTGCCAGCGCCCATGCCGAGGCCATGTTCTCCTTGGGTCGCTCCTGGCCAGTACCGAGCATGCCAGGGATGCGAGATCCAGGCCGTTCCTGCCTGATGTGGGGCCCTTCTGGTGGGCGGCATTCACTCCGGGGCTCTGCATCCGCCTCGCTGACTTTCTCAGGCTCTGTTGCAGCGAGAAGCTCCTCCTGCCCCATCCCTCCTGCCTTCTGTCTTTGCACAGGCGTCAGACCTGTGTCCCAGTCCAAAGACTCTCCCCCTTCCCTCTGCTCTCTCCCCCCAATATCCTTCATAGGCATTTTCCCCAATAAATCTCCTGGAGGACCCAAACTGACACAAGGGACACTCAGAGAGGTCAGGCAATTTAAAAGGGAGATCGTTTTAACTGTTTTATTATGGAGGCTTTGTGATAACTAGGTATGTCTCATTTTATCTCAAGTTTGGGATTTTTATATATTTCTTTTTCTATCCTCTCCTCATTTCTCTGAAGATGGAATCGACAGGGTTGGCAAATGGCTAGGCTGATTATAATGAAATTGATGAAAGAATTGCAGCCATGCGAGATGTCTTCCTGAGCGCTCAGGTGTTCTTGGCTCTGATTGGTAATTCCTGAGGGAACTTGTGCATTGAGCTCCTCACTTAGAGTAAAAATGAATCCTTGTCCCACTGGTTTGCACTGAAAGGCAAGGATTTCCATAACCTGGGAGGCAGTAGGCGGTCCTTGGGGTGGGAGCCGTGCCATGTACAGCAACCTCAAGTCTGCCTCCAGCTTGGGTCAGTGAGCAAGAGGTGAGGGACAGCGTGACTTGGGCAGAGTGGTGTGTCCTCCACAGCTTTTATCCATCTGCCTTGTCATGCTCTGGAATCGATTTGATACCAGATTTAAGGTTCATCCCTGGGGAAAAGTTATGGCCAGAAACTAAGCAAAAGCTTCAGGGCTTGAGGTCTGGGGCTGGACGCCTGCCCCAGAGAGGAGCAACAGGGGTCACAGGGGTGGAGGGAATTGGCAGAAGGGCCAGATGGGAGAACTGGTTGCACATAGTGGACAGAGGACATAGCGGCCAGAGGCCAGGTCCCTTTCCCACTCTTCCCGGACACGTTTACCCTGGATGCAGAGTAATGGGCACTTCCAGCTTCCACGTTCCAGGGGTCAGGCTCAGGGCTGGGTGGAGTTGGCCGCTGCCATCATTGAGGGCAGCTGTGAGTCGGTCTGGGGTGCTGGAAGCTGGCAGGATCCAACATGTGGTGGCTGGACTGACAGAGCCGGGGTGGGCTAGGGGCCCCTGGCCACTCCTAGCTTATGTGATGCACACGCCTGGACACCCCAGGGACATGGGCATCTCTTCTCTGACAGTTTCAGTTAAAGTCCTTCTAGGGCTTTGATTGGCCAAGCCTGAGCCAGGAGCCTAGGCCTGTGCCAGACTTTCCCTGTGGAAGGGACTCTGCAACCAGGAAGTGGAAGAGATGCTTCCAGAAGAAGGAGGAGGGGAACACCAGCTACCACTCTCCGCGACATGTGGCACACAGCAGGTCAAAGTTCAGGCCTTCAGAGAGGATTACAAAGCATACAGATATGGAAGGCAGTCGTCCAAAGTTCAGGTGACCAAACAGGAAGGAGAAGCCCATGGGAATGGGACCAAAGAAGAATGGCTAATAAAAAAGCCATAACAGCAAGTATGTACTGGATGCTATATCAGCTGGGATGCTTTCACCTACAAATAATGAAAAATCTTACTCAACAAGTTTAAGTGGAAGTTAGAGTGGCTCCTGACTGCTTAATTCAGCAGCTCTAGGAAGCCTTCAAGGACCCAAGTCTCTCCGTCTTTCCACTTGGCCATCTCAGCATTCTGGACTTGTGCCCGATTGGTCCCCCTCAGTCAGGAGATGCCCACAGCAGATCCTTTCACAACAAAATCCAGGAGCTTCTCTTCCTTGATCCCCTTTTAAGTCTGCAAAATCTTTCTTGGCAGCCCCACCAGCAGGCTTCCAAACGTCAAGCCTTGTGGTCCTGATTGCATCCCATGCCCATTCCTAATCGGTCACTTGCAAGGATGGCTATGCTTGGCTTAGGCGCGTGGGAAGGGGTGGATGTCTAATATTGGGATTCTGTTAGAAAGAAAGAAGGGGTGAGGTATGCCTGCTGGTGGCTCATCCAGTAACTATTTCTGCTCCCCTTCTTTCCTACTGGCAGTGTCCGTGGCCCATAATAAAGACAAATATTTCCATATTGCCTCTCCTGGCCTCCTTTGTAGCTAGGGGTAGCCATGTCACCCACTTCTGACATGAAGTAGATGACCTACTTGTCCTGGTTTGTGTGGGACTTTCCCAGTTTTAGCACTGACAGTCCTGTGTCCCAGAGGGCTCTGGGGAATATTCTCCCCCTGATTATAGGAGAGAGAAGTGGGGGGAAGCTCTTCCTAGCCCTCTTCCTTCCTGTTTTGGAAAAATTTGTGTGAGGACATGATACCTGGATCTCTGGCAGCCATCTTGCTATCATGAGGCAATAGCTTAAGGATGAAAGTCAAGTTCCTGTGTTGAAGATGCAAAGAGCCTTTGCCTTCAGTGACCTAACTGGGCAGCGGATTCAACCCTGGGATCACTCCCAACTCCCACCTCCAACTGCCTTCAGTGTTACTGTGTCAGGCACTGGACTTCACAGGCACCGTCTTGGTTGGTATTCAAAACCACCCTTGGAAGCAGAGACTATCAGTAGTCTTGTTTTTCAGGTAAGGAAGCTGGTGCCCAATTTAAGTCCCCTCCTCTGAGGACACATGCTAATACCTGATGGAGCTGGGATTTGCACCTAGGCAGTCAGCAGTGGGGACACAGAGATGAGGCTCAGTGCTGAGGCAAAGGGTACATGTGTGGGGTAGCAGGGGCTGAGGGGACAATAGTCTCTGTTGTAGAGGAGCCACTGTTTATTCCTCAGTAGCTCGGTGGTGGTTGTTCTAGAAATATCAGTCATATCTCCCCACCTACACCCCTCCTAAGAGAATTAGCTTCACCTCCAGCCCCTATGGGTAGACCCTGGTGGTGATATTTGAATCAGATAACCCCACCTCTGCTCACAGCTGATTGGACTAGGACTGAGGATTTGATACATGTGAGGTAAATTAGAACTCTCTCCTGGGACTTTGGATTTGGACATTGAGGCAAGGATTTATTTGCTGTAGAAACCAAGCTGCAAAGTCCAGTCTGGGTCAAGATGAGAATCGATGCTTGAGATTTTGCTAGGAACACAACCTTGGCTATAGCTTGTTCTTTACCTTAAATGCATCCCCCTAGCTTTTAAGACAGACACTCAGGAATATAAGAGTCAGATCAAAGCAGGGTGAATCTATTGCTGCTACTTTTGAATCCCCAGGTGTGCCACTCTTAGAAAGATGGAATTCATAGGCTTACAGCTCAGCAAAGGAAAAAAACATGTCCCCAGAGTCTGGGAGGTGATGGCCCCGCAGCTGAAAGAGGTGTTCAAATGGAAGCAGCTGTTATTTCTCTCCCTCAGGTACCCAGTTAGGAAGGGCTGTGCTCACCTTGTGGTGAGGAGAAGTTTTTTTTTAATTGTGATAATGTACATATAGCATGAAGTTTGCCGTTTTAACCGTTTTTAGTGTACAGTTCACTGGTATTTATTACATTCACAAGGTTGTGTCACGTCTATCGCTAAAACTTTTTCACCACCCCAAACAGAAACTCTTTAAGCAATTCTTTCTCCTCCAGTTCTGGTAACCTCTAATCTACTTTCTGTCTCTGTGAATTTGCATACTCTAGATATTTCATATAAGTGGGATCATATGGTATTTGTCCTTTTGTGTCTATTTTATTTCACTTAGCATAGTGTTTTCAAGGTTCACCCATGTTTTAGCCTGTATCGGACCTTCATTCCTTTTTATGGCTGAATAATATTCCATTGTATGGATGCCCCACATTTTATTTATCCATTCAATTGTGGATGGACACTTGAGTTGTTTTCACGTTTTGGCAATTGTTAATGATGCTGCTATGAACACTGGAGTACAAGTATCTGTTTGAGTCCCTGCTTTCAGTTCTTTTGGGTCTAATCCTAGGAGTGAACTTTCTGGGCCATGTGGTAATTTCATGTTTAACTTTTTGAGAAACTTCCAATCTGTTTTCCACAACGGCTACATCATTTTCCACAGTGGCTGTGCATTCTCACCAGCAATGCCCAATGTTTCCAATTTCTCCACATCCTCGCCAATGCTTATTTTCCATTTTTAAAATAATAGCCATCTAGTGGTGAGAAGTGATAATCTCACTGTGGTTTGCATTGCGTTTCCCTAATGGTTAATGTTTTGGTTTGCTAAAGCTGCCAGAATGCAATATACCAGAAATGGGTTGGCTTTTACAGCGGATATTTATTAGGTTACAAGTTACAATTCTAAGGCCATGAAAATCTCAAATTAAAGCATCAACAGGATGATTCCTAGACTCTGAAGATAAGCTGCTGGCATCTGGGACACCTCTGTCACGTGGGAAGGCACATGGCTGGTGTCTGCTGGTCTTTCCCTCCCAGTTTTGTTGCCTTCAGCTCTGGTTCCGGTGGCTTCCTCTGTGGTCCTCTCTTAGCTCCTCTGGAGCTGTTCTCTGTAAGCTCTCTCCAAACTTCTCTGGGTGTTTCTTTTTTCTACTCTTTGGGCTTTTTCTGTCTTTTATCCTCTCATAAAGGACTCCAGTAAAGGGATTAAGACCCACCCTGAAAGGGGTTGGTCACATCTCAATTGAAACGACCTACTCAAAAGATCCCGCCCACAATAGGTCTGCACCCATAGGAATGGATTAAAAGAACATGGTATTTTCTGGGGTATGTAACAGCTCCAAAACCAGCACAGTTAATTATGTCAAGCATCTTTCCATGTGTTTATAGGCCATTTGTATATCCTCTTTGGAGAAACGTCTATTCAAGTGCTTGGCCCATTTTTTAAAATGCAATTTTATTGAGATATATTCACACACCATATAATCCATCCAAAGTATACAATCAGTGGCTCATAGTATCATCATATAGTTGTGCATTCGTCGCCACAATCCATTTTAGAACATTTTCATTACTCCAAAATAAAGAAAAAAGAATAAAAATTAAAAAGAACACCCAAACCTTCCCATATCCCTTATCCCACCCTATTATTTATATATTTGTTGGCAATATTTTATTACTCATCTGCCCATACATTGGGTAAAGGGAGTGTCAGTCACAAGGTTTTTGCAATCACATAGTCACACAATAAAAGCTATGTAGTTATACAATTATCATCAAGAATCAAGTCTATTGGATTATAGTTCAACAGATTCAGGTATTTCCTTCTAGCTATTCTAATATGCTAGAAACTAAAAAGGAACATCTATATAATGGGTAAGAATAACCTCAAGAATGACCTCTCGACTCTATTTGAAATCTCTCAGCCACTGAAGCTTTATTTTGTTTCTTTTCCTCCTTTTGGTCAAGAAGGCATTCACAATCCCATGATGCCAGGGCCAGGCTCATCCCTGGAAGTCATGTCCCACATACGGTGGAGTGCAGTGAGTTTATTTGCAGAATTGGCTGAGAGAAAGAGGGCTTGGCCCTTTTTTTTTTTTTTTTAATCTTCATTTTATTGATATATATTCACATACCATGCAGTCATACAAAACAAATCGTACATTCGATTGTTCACAGGACCATTACATAGTTGTACATTCATCACCAAAATCAATCCCTGACACCTTCATTAGCACACACACAAAAATAACAAGAACAATAATTAAAGTGAAAAAGAGCAATTAGAGTAAAAAAGAACACTGGGTACCTCTGTCTGTTTGTTTGTTTGTTTGTTTCCTTCCCCTATTTTTCTACTCATCCATCCATAAACTAGACAAAGGGGAGTGTGTGGTCCTTATGGCTTTTCCAATCCCATTGTCACCCCTCATAAGCTACATTTTTATACAATTGTCTTCGAGATTCATGGGTTCTGGGTTGTAGTTTGATAGTTTCAGGTATCTACCACCAGCTACCCCAATTCTTTAGAACCTAAAAAGGGTTGTCTAAATTGTGCGTAAGAGTGCCCACCAGAGTGACCTCTCGGCTCCTTTTGGAATCTCTCTGCCACTGAAGCTTATTTCATTTCCTTTCACATCCCCCTTTTGGTCAAGAAGAAGTTCTCCATCCCATGATGCCGGGTCTACATTCATCCCCGGGAGTCATATTCCACGTTGCCAGGGAGATTCACTCCCTTGGGTGTCTGATCCCACGTAGTGGGGAGGCTTGGCCCATTTTTAATTGGATTGTTTGTCTTTTTTGTTTTTGAGGCAAGCTTTATATAGAGAGTTTTAACAAAGGACTGTGATATTATCAGAGTCTTATTAGGGGAAAGCAGAACATACACTTATGGGTGATTTCTTGAGAAAATAAACTTTGGACAGAAGCAAGCACCTTACAGTCTGACAGAATAGTCTAGCTCACAATAAGTCCTTGGGAATTTTAGTAGCCATGATAATTTTAGCTACCTGTTTGTTTTTATCTTTTTTAGGCTTTCAGTAAAATTTCATTATCTTGCTTATCTTCTCTCTGGAAGAGAGAGAGGTGTGGAACACCCTTACCAAGTTGTTTGGGGAGGTTGAATGTAACTATTTTAGTTTCCTGGCTGCTAAAACGATACCATGCAATGGGTTGGATTAAACAATGGGAATTTATTGGCTCATGGTTTTGAAGCTAGGAAAAGTCCAAAATTGAGAAATCAGTCAGACAATGCTTTCTCCCTGAAGACAGTGGTGTTCTGGAACCAGCTGCTGGCAATCCTTGGTCCTTGGCTTTTCTGTCACATGGCAATGCACATGGTGGCCTCTCCTAGCTTCTTTATCCGTCTGATTTTCACTCTGCCAACCAAGGACTCCAGTAATCTGGATTAAAGCCCAACCTGATTCAGTGGGGCACACCTTAAGATGAAGTCTCATCTTTAAGAGATCTTCTTTACAGAGGGTCCACACCCACCAGAATGCAGACCAAGACCAAGAACACATCCAAACTGGGATAGACAATTCAATCCACAACAACAACCTGGCCAGAAAATTGGGATTTTTCTAGTTTTACCCATGGCAAGGCAGAGCCACATGAAGGTCAAAATTAATAGGGAGCAAAAATTTAGAGGTTTTCAGAGGAGGCCCATCTGTGCAGAGGAGGATGAAGCAGTTGTGCAGAAAGGAGAGAAAAGAGATGACTCCAGAGACAGAGAACTTGACACCACTTGTATTGATTGGATATTGATCTAACTCTTCACCTCCCTTTGCCATGTGTCTTCAGCCAAGTTCTCCAAAAGTAGATGCTGAAATGGAAATTCATGTGCAAGTTGTTTATTAATAAGGTGTTCCCAGGGGAAAAAACAGTAAGGGAGTGGAGAAGGGGAAGAAGCCAGGCAAGAGTGTAATTTCAAGGGATGGTCCAGCTCTGCCTGATCCCATGGGGCACTCTGCAGAGTCAAGTCCACCACAGAGTTTATTCCACCTTAAGGCAAAGGAATTGGGCTTTCACCCTCTGACATCAATTAGCAATCCAAGAGTGATCATTGAAGAAGGCTACAGGTGCCAGCTGTTAGGAATGAAGCCCAGGGAAGCTAAGGGATAGGCACATGGAAAAGGGAAGGTGCAAGGAGGCAAAGCACCTACAGTATTGTTGCACTTGTAACCTTGCAGTTCTCCTCGCAAAAGGTGGAGACTACTTGCTTAACCATGGATTGTTTTACTCAGCTCTGTTTGGCCAATGGCATGTGAATGGATGTGACCATGGACCAATTCCAAGCCTAGATATTAAGAGGTCTTGAGCTCTCGTGCACATCTGCCATCAACATGGGAAGACCACGTCCTGACTCACCAGCTTTTTCAAGAAGGACAAGAGACATACAAAGCAGACCTATAGACTCATGACCTGCAGCTAAGCTGACCCACCCACCATGATCCTAGATCAGTTGACTTCTGGTTAACCAGCAGCTGTATGCATGAGCCCAGTTAAGCCACAATCAGAGCTGACCTAGACATTATCCAGATGTGCGAGTGTGCCAGTTTGGAACTGTTGTGGACCCCAGAGGAGCCATGATCTTTTAACCCAATCTTTTTAGGTGGAACTTTTGATTGAGCATTTCCATGGAGATGTGACCCACTCAACTATGGGTGAGAACTCTGATTTAATTATTTCCATGGAGGTGTGGACCCCGCCCATCAGGGTGGGTTTTGATTAGTTCACTGGAGAGAACTAAGAGCTGACCCAGATTAAGATACTTGCTGATGCTTAGAGATGCTTAGAGATGCAGACAGAAAGACATTTGGAGATGCTAGGCTAAGAGAAGAAGCCCAGAGTTTGCCCCTGGGAAGCTAAGACAGGACCCACAGACATTTAGAAACATCTTGGGAGAAAGAAGCAAGGATACAGAGGAGCTGAGAGGGAGGAGCTAAGATAGATGCCCAGAGGCATTTTGGAGAAAGCCATTTTCTAACCGGCATCAAAGGACCAGCAGACGCCAGCCAGGTTGACTTCCCAGCTGACAGAGGTGTTCTGGATGCCAGTGGCTGTTCTTCAGTGAAGGTATCCTCTTGTTTATGCCTTAGTATGGACACTTTTATGACCTTAGAACTTTAAATTTGTAACCTAATAAACCCCCTTTATAAAAGGCAATCCATTTCTGGTATTTTGTATAACCAACAGCTCTAGCAAACTGGAACAGTGAGAAATAAAGTCTTCTTGTTCTATGCCAGTGAGATTTTCTTGCTGTCTTTTATGCAGCACTGTGGTAGCAACAGCTAACTGTTAGTTATTGAGGTTTTCTAGTTCCTAATGGTTTTCCAGTTCCTTTGAAATCTGAACGGACTTAATTCACCTGGTCTCTGTCACTGGTTTCTGTGATATACAATGGATTCTAATTTTTAAAATATGAAAAGCAAAAACCATTTCAACTTGAGCTGGTTTGACTGGGTTTCTCTTCTAGCAACCAAGATTCTCCACCCAACATCTATGCAGTTGTTGTCCTTCAGGTTAACATAAGATTCAGTGCCCTTAGTGACTCCTTCATGAATCAGAATATTCCTAGACAACCCTTAAAATAAAATCCTTTCAGTTCCACCCAGCTCACCACCACTGCCCCTGTCCTATCCCACTCCACTCAGGCTTTGTCTGCCAACCTCTGGGACCTGACAACCTAAACAACTTAATGTCTTATGAGGGGCCTGGAGGCACCTGGAGATGGTCTGTGCATCTGGATTAAAGGGATACCCTTTTCCCTCTCAGAAGCCTGAACAGTAGGGATGTTCACATTCTTGAGCTAAAGTTGGGGCTGTCCAGTCCACTGTTGATCCATAATTTAAAAAGCCCTGCTGGGTGTCCTGGTAGAATCTGGGGGGAAACAGAGCTGTCCAACTCCATAGGCTAGGGCACCTCACTGAGTCTTCATTCCCAAGAAGACGGATGCTTACAGGCCTTCTTTAAAAAGATCTCCAACTTTTTGTTACCCATTAAGATTGTAGTGACTTAAGTAGTAGCTTAAATCCCTTTTTGTGTTTGCTCATGCTACCAGAAACAAGAGTAAAGTTGCGCCCTCCCTAGATCTGGGGAGAGGAGACTTCAGGATCTCTTGGAAGACCTGGGACTGAAAAGGTCACCAGAAAAGGAATGAACTCTGTCCCCACCTTCCATACCACCTCATCACCCACTATTTAGGTAGGGGGTTTATATTTCTTCAGCATCTGTTGCTTGTTCAATGACAAGCACCATGCTAAGCACTTGACTTATATTTATTATTTTAATCCTATGGATTAGGTATTGTTATCTCCATTTTTCATGGGGAAACTAAGACTTAGTTGAGTCATTTGAGTGGAGCCGAGATTTGGATACACATTTATCTGGATTAGAGAGCCCAGGCTCACTTCAGTGCCTAAAGAAAGTGTTGGAATAATTGGAAACGATGCATTTCAAGTGCCTAAAATCAGGCCCAGGACATGGTAAGATTTCAACAAATGGTCACTTGTTATTTTACTTCTCTTAGTCTACATCATGGTACCATATTGACCTCCTGACAGAGGCGAGGATGTGAAGTAAAGTTTATGGGGCTCCAAAACAAAATGTGTGAGCTGGGTGTTTGATCCAAGCCAGTGGTCACATCATCCTAGGCAAGGAGGGTCACCTCTGGGACCAGAGAAGCCCATGGATCAGACAAAGGACTGGACAGAGGGTGAGGAGAGTGAAAGTGCAGGGGATGGCTGAGAGAGAGGAAGATGAGGCAAGAAGAGGGAGTGGAGATGTGGTAGAGTGCTGGAGGGCCTTGCTGCATTTATTTCATAACCTAAGGATTGATTCTCTGGTCTACATGGGTACAAATATTTAAATACTTTGTGAATAAATTCAAATGAATGAAAAAAAATTTTTAAACATCATGGATCCTCAATCTTAATACCCATTTACTTCATTAGTTTAGCATTCCTCGTTGGATTAGGGGTTGGTAAACTACGCCCACAGGTCAAATCTGACCCACCACGTATTTTCATATGACTTGCCTGCTGTCTTAGTTTGCCAGGCTGCTATGACAAACCCCACAAAATGGGTTGGCTTAAGCTACAAACATTTATTGGCTCATGGTTTCGGAGGTGAGAAGTCCAAAATCAAGGTGTCAGCACGGCCATGCTTTTACCCAAAAGTCTGTAGCATTCTAGTACTGGCTTGTGATATCATAAGCATGGTTCTGTCCAATAGAAGGGCCCACCTGACCCAGCGCTACACAGGAGAAACATGTCTCTCAGTGTGAAGGTGATTTATTGTGAATGCACACACAAGTAACTGGAGGAAATCTTTCCAAGACCAATTTGAAGTGAGAAAGGGAACACGGGCTTTTTTTTTTTTTAATTAAATTCAGTTTTATTGAGATATATTCACATACCATATAATCATCTATGGTGTACAATCAACTGTTCACAGTACCATCATATAGTTATGCGTTCATCACCCCAATCTATTTTTGAACATTTTCCTTACACCAGAAAGAATCAGAATAAGAATAAACAATAAAAGTAAAAAAGAACACCCAAATCATCCCCCCCATCCCACCCTATTTTTCATAGGTTTTATCCCCATTTTTCTATTCATCCATCCATACACTGGATAAAAGGAGTGTGATCCACAAGGTTTTCACAATCACACTGTCACCCCTTGTAAGCTACATTGTTATACAATCATCTTCAAGAGTCAAGGCTACTAGGTTGGAATTTGGTAGTTTCAGGTATTTACTTCTAGCTATTCCAATACATTAAAACCTAAAAAGTGTTATCCATATAGTGCGTAAGAATGTCCACCAGAGTGACCTCTCAACTCCATTTGAAATCTCTCAGCCACTGAAGCTTTCTTTCATTTCATTTCACATCCCCTTTTTTGGTCAAGAAGATGTTCTCAATCCCACGATGCCGGGACCAGATTCATCCCCAGGAGTTATATCCTGCATTGCCAGGGAGATTTACACCCCTGGGGGGACTCAGGCTTTTATAACACAAAGTGACAAAGGAATGGCAAGGGTCCAGAGGGAAACAGAAAATAAGAAAAAAACAACAACAACAAAAAAAACCAGAGTAATAGTCATAGGATTCATTAAAATTGAATAATGGTCACTTGCTTCATTCTTGTTTGGTCAGCACATCTTGTTATCTTATACATCCTCCTCTCTTTGCTGACCATTCAGGCTGAGATTTCTGTCCTTCAAGGCAGGAAGGTGCTGATTTATTAGTCCATATGGTGTTTCTGGCACCATTCCATTGTGCTTTAAGATGTTATTTCATTCTGGCAAGTAAAGCTGAGAAGGTCTGGTTAATGTAGCTAAGAACAGAAAGTAAACCTTTGCAATTAGATCAACAGCAAACTTTTCCAGCAAGGGCTTTGAGTCAAAGCTGCTTGAATGAAGAGATTATAATAAATATTTTCTAGTAATCAAAGGCTATACTAAGCATTTTCCAGATGAAGGATTATATTGCACATCTTTCTAACTATCCAGCTATCACTTGTCACAAGACTTGGGGGGGGGTTGCTTGGCTTGCATCTCTGCCTCCTGTCACATGGCCATCTCTCACTCTTTATGTCTGCTTTTCTGGTTTCTTCTGACTTCTGGCTTCTTCCAGTGTGGAATTCCTTAACTTCTGGCTTCCAGTTTTTTCTGTTTATAATGCCTCCATTTTTATGGATTAAGACCCACAATGATTCAATTGGCCACAACTTAATAACATCTTCAGAAGGTCCTATTTAGAAATACACACCCATAGGAATGCGGAGTAAGATTAAGAATATGTCTTTTGGGGGTCTCTAATTCAACCTGCCACACCAGTTAAGAATGATTTTTACATTTGTAAATGGTTACATCTTAAATAGTTATATAAGTACCTAGTTATTATCTTTGATTTTGCTTCTTGGCTCGCAAATCCTAAAATACTTCCTATCTGCCCTTTGCAGCAAAGCTTGAGGATCCCTGGACTAACTTACTGTTGCCAACTATCTATGGAGAGACGGGTCAAGGAGGCAATGGATGGGGCTCTAGGGTGCCCTCTCCAAACCCCACCTCAGACCCCACCTCTGGCCAGAGGGCTCTATTTGCTTTACATAGTGACTGTCCACAACAGCCTTCCCTGGAAGGCAACGGGCCTAGTGAAAACTTTCAAAAACCTCTAACCTAGTTGTTTTCTGATATTCCTTACAGATCCAACATCCCAAAGTCTTCCTTTTCCAGCCAATTCAACTCAGTGGTAGTTAGAGTCAAAGTTAATTTGAGCATTCATGCTTAAAAGAAAATGGATTTTCAGATCCCAAGTATTTTTTTTCCTTAAGAGTGAAACTTAGCTTTATTGAGTCTCTTTCATTTTATATATTCATTTTCTTTCCTGAAATGTCTGATTTCTTAAGTAGGCTGACAAAGCCCACCGCCATTCACATTCAACTTGCTTGCATAATAGTCTCATTTACAACTGATGACCCCGTGGAGGGGCTGGTGAATGGACCACCCTTTTGACTTCCTTCTGCAGTTGAGCCCATTTGTGCGTTGCCAGGTAACGGGCAGGCAGGGGTGACTTCTGATTGTCAAACTCCGGCTTCCAGACTCTACCAGGCAGCAGTTCCACTCTTTTATCAGAGCTACTGCATTATCCCAGACACTCCTCACAGTAAACTTCTGTACCACATTAATTAAAGAAATTCTTGATAATTCCATTCCAAGGCATCCCAATGAAAGCAGTTTGCAATAATGCACAATTGGCCTTTTCACTTAACTTCCAATGGAAACGTTTAGGGTGTTTAGTGCCATTAACATTAAATCAGCAAAACCATCACATCCTCTGGCAGAAGAGAAAGACGATGCAAGAAGGTAGGGGAAGGTCTGTCTGAAGTGACCCAAGATTGCTCGAATCGAGGATGAGGCGGCTGTGGGGCAACTCACTCCCTCTTGAAGAAGGAGCAGTTTTCGAAAGATACACGAGCTGCTCTGTAGTTGTTTTGTGTCCGAATGACAGAAAGTGGGCTCAGGATGAAATTGGAAGGTTAAATGTTAGCCACCGGGAAGAATTTTCTCAATTTTCGGGAGCCAGGGAAGACCACGGGAGCCTCACAAACTCGCAGCCTTGCAGACCTCAGAGTTGCCTCTGCCTGTGGTCGGTGCCCGTGTTGTCTGCTGGAAGCCCTGCGTCCTGCCCCTTGGGTTCCCACCCCAGCAGGAGGCATATAAAAGCTCCTGGGCAAGGCAGGGACCTGTCGCCTGCTTTGCAGTGCTTCTGCTTGTCTTGCCTTATCCCTTTAGTTTCTGCAAATCTCCTATATCCTGTTTCTCTGTCATTTATTCGACCGCCTCGTTCTTTCTCCTGAGGTCTGGTTTGCTTTGCTGGTTCAGTACCAGAGAGACAATCCTTTTTGTGATGTGCTCACTCTCAGAAGCCCCCGGATGTCCTTATGCCTGATTCCTACAATTCCTTCATCAAAAAGGCATAAAAGGGCATTGCATGAAGAATTTGCTGTGTCAGGGGCTGGTGACTCTCCTCTCACATGGGAGCATTGCAATGCATTATTAATCCGTTAAGGATCAAACGAAAAAACCCACATGAGAAGTCAGCCTGACTTGCTTCTTGAGATCATCTGCAGTGCCCCCAGCAGCAGTGGGGAACTGAGGGCAACAGCAGCTCCGATGGCGAAGGACTAGTTCTGGGCTCCCTCAGTCCATCAGTTGAGGCCCATGCCCAATTGTGAGGAAGCATCTCACAGCCCTCACCTTTTGTCTTCCAGTATGTCCTGCCCTTAGGTCACCTGCCCGGGTCTGACCCCTGAGGTGGCTTGACCTTCAGGGAGTGGGCTCTGGACATTGTATGTGGTTTCAAGTTCCCGGTGCCCGTTGAGCACTGTTTTGTTCCTAGGGCCATAGGTTCCTCTGTGCATGTCCTGTATCTCTGAAATCATGTGACGTTTATTCATCTCTCTCCAAAACTCTGGCTTGATTTCTCATGGTAGGGGTGAACTCTCCTTTCTGTTTGGGAATTTCATTATTCAATACTCTAGACTGACTCCTCACTCCTTCACCCTGAAATCTCTCAGATAACGAAAGGTAGGGAGTTCTTGCTTAAAGAAAATGCGGGAGCCTATTCCAGCCCAAGTTGGTGACCCAGCTCTAGACCTTTGGCCTCCTCCTTTATTACAGTGTTGACTTGATGCCACATAAAGTCCTCCATACCCAAGAGGCAATGGGGTGGTGTTAGGAAGCTGGAGGGGAAGCAGTTTTGTTGGTAGTCCTGGACTGAGCACCTGCTCCAAGTACAGACTTTCATTATATAATCTTTGTCGGCTGATTCTATAAAAAGCTTTGATTCACTCCATTTTGCTTCCTGCTAATTTCCTTGTAAAATTATGTTGGCAGAAAAGAAAAAAAAGAAAAAATAATACAAGAAAAAATAAAAAAAAAATACATAAATAGAAAAACAAAATGCACACATACACACAAATGTGTTGGCTGAATGCTTCAGTCATTGTGAGAATGGCCGATGACACAGCACTGCCTACTTTCTCCAGCCTGAGTACTAGACACCTGTTCCTTCCAGCCACCGCGCCCTTCAGTACTTTTTATAAAATCAGCATTTTCCCCAGTGGTGACTAAAGGGGCATTTTTTACACTCCTCCTCCATGTTCCCATTTCTCCACCTTGATTGGAAAGTGGATTCCCCCAATGGGTGGTACAGCTGTATTTCCTGCGTAATAATAAACTTCCCCCATTAGCAATCAATTCAAGGCCATTCTTGTCAAGGTAAGAAAAGATACGAAGTATCATAATAAATGAATTGGACATAGATGGCAACAGAATAGAACTAACTCTTGGTGACTTCCCACAAGGGCATGTGGAAAGATGTGCATCTGATGCCTCTGTGGTCACACCTCAGTCCTGAGTGAGATACAAGTAATGAGATGGCTGAGGGTGGTGACACCTGGGGAAGGCTTCATCAGCAAAAAAATCTCACTTATCAGCAAGTTCAGAACTAAAACAGAAGTGGAATCCATTGCTCTCAGATACTAATTTCTTTCCAAACTAGGACAAGAACTCAACCACTGATTGGTAGCTAGGAGTATGCATATCAACGAGCACCTGTAGCTAGGATCCTAGAGCGGTACAACTGCTGCAAATTCAGAAAAGCAGAGCTGCATTAGGATGGTCCAGTGAGGGTCCATTTGCACAAAGGACTGAGACTCTTGGGAAGGACTCATGGGAAGGAATCCATCCTGAGGGAGAGAGAGGAGAATCAATCAAACTTGGCCTAAGGACAGAGTTAAGAAAGAGAGGAATATTTTTTTTTTTTTTGGTAATAGCTTTATTGAGCTATAAATCACATCTCATACAATTCATCCACTTAAAGTGTATCATTCAATGGTTTTTAGTATATTCACAGAGCTGTGCAACCATCATCACAATGAATTTTAGAATATTTTCATCAGTCCCCAAAGCAACTTTATACCCTTTAGCCATTATGCTCCGTTCCCCTACTCCCTCCAGCCCTAGAGAACCACTAGTCAACTTTCTGTCTCTATGGATTTGCCTAGTTGGACAATTTATATAAATGAAATCAAACAGTGTGGCCTTTTGTGTATGGCCTCTTTCATTTAGCAAACTGTTTTCAAGGTTCATCCATATTATAGTGTGAATCAATACTTTGTTCCTTTTCATGGCTGATTAATATTCTATTGTATGGATGGATTTACCACATTTTATTCATCCATTCATCAGTTAATTTGAGGAATGTGAGTGGAAGGAAGTTCTCTGTCGGGGGAGGAATGAGAATCTCTGGGTCCCATGGGAATCGTCCTATAGCAGAAATCTTGGAGTGGGGTTTGTGGCTCAGAGCGTTGGCAGAATCTAGGCACAACTTTGGTGAAGATTCCAGAGCTTCTCTCATGGCCTGTAAGAGCAACCAGAATTGAAGGGTTCAGGAGAACAGGGACACTGTGTCTCCTGGTGGAAATCTTAATCATCTCCCCCTCCATGCTTTTATAATGTATAAGCCCCTGAAACCTTGACATTGCTTCAGGATTGGGGAGACCCTTCAGAATGACTGAAGCTGAATTTCTCACCATCCTTGTAGGAAATTAGGAATAAAAATTGTTGATTGATAGAAAGGGAGAAGATGTGACATTTCTTATAGTTTTGAGTTTATGAACTGAGATTCCCACCTACTATTGATGCAAAGGAGGAAACATGAGTGATGTATTGCTGGGGACAGTACAGGGATCAGCTCTGTTGAAGTGGAGTGCTCATGTAGGGAGAAAAGGGCTTGAAGATGTAAAAGTAAATCAGAGCTTGAGAGTAAAGGTCTTGGAAACCACAAAAAAACTGGACTTTCTTTTTTAGCTATGCACAGGCCTTTTAGCTTTTATCCTGGACAGAATCCAGACAAAGTCTCTCTTTTCTTCGCCCTGTGGAAGTCACCAGAGCTCCTGTGTTCTCAACTGGGAGAATCAGGAAAGTTAAATGAGCATTTATTTTGGAATTAAAATCTATAGCCTAATAAGCACATGAAAAGATGCCCAACATCATTAGCCATTAGAGAAATGCAAATCAAAACCACAACAAGATACCATTTCACACCTACTAGGAATGGCTACTATTAAAAAAATAATAAGTTTTGAAGAGGATGGGGAGAAATAGGAGCACTGGTTCGTTGTTGGTGGGAATGTAAAATGGTGCAGTGCTGTGGAAGCCAGTGTGGCAGTTCCTCAGAAAGCTGAGAACCACCATATGACCCAGCAATCCCACAACTAGGTGTATAACCCAAATAATTGAAAGCAGGGACTCGAACAGATATTTGCCTACCGATACTCATAGCGGCATTATTCATGATTTCCAAAAGATGGAAGCAACTCAAGTGCCCATCAACTGATGAATGGATAAACAAAATATGGTATTTACATACAATGGAATATTATTCATCTGTAAAAAGGAATGAAGTTCTGAAACATGCTACAACATGAATTAACCTTGAAGACATTATGTTGAGTGAAAAAAGCCAGACACAGAAGGACAAATCTTGTATGATCTCACTGATATGATATAATTAGAATAAGCAAATTCATAGTCAGAAACTAGAATACAGGTTACCAGGGACTTGGGAGGAAGTAGGAAAGAGGAGTTAATGCCTAATTGGTACAGAGATTCTATTCAGGGTGAAGGGAAAGTTTTGGTAATGGATGGTGGTGATGGTAGCACAACATTGTGAATGTAATTAACACCACTGGGTTATAAATTTGAATGAGGTTAATGGATACAGTTTCTTTTTGCAGTAATAAAAATGTTCTGGAATCAGATAGTGGTGGTAGTCACACAACCTCGTGAATATACTACCTTGTGAATATGCTAAAATCTACTGAATTGTACACTTTAAATGTTTAAAAAAAATGTTAGGGCCAGCAGGGACCTCACGGATCATCCACTCAGATTACGTGATAGGGTGACCAATCTGGTTTTGTCGGGACTGAGGAGATCCCAAGAATGCAAGACTCTCAGTGCTAAAAACCCAGGAAGTCCAGGCAAACAGGGATGAATGCCCCCCCTACTGTGTGCTGAGGCAGTGCTCAGGAATGACAATGAAGTTCTCCCAACTTCACTTGTTACAGAGCATTTTCTCATTCACCATGCCTTGTGTGCAGTATGGATGTATTATGTCCCCCAAAATGCCATCTTTAATGAAATCTTGTGGGGGCAGACGTATTAGTGTTGATTATGTTGGAATCTTTGGATTAGGTTGTTTCCATGGAGATGTGACCCACCCAACTGTGGGTAATACTTTTGATTGAATTATTTCCCTGGAGACGTGGACACTGCCCATTCAGGGTTGGTCTTGATTTAATCACTGGAGTCCCCTAAAAGAGCTTGCAAACAGAAGGACCTCAGAGAGGCTGAGAGCGACATTTTGGGGAGCTGCTTAGAGAGACATTTGGGAGATGGCTGTTGAAAGCAGACTTTTTCTGACGCTTTGGAGATACTAGCCCAGAGTTTGCTCTGGAGAAGCTAAGAGAGGACAAAACACCCCACAAGCAACATTTTGGAGAACACCATTTTGAAACACAAGCTGTGAGCAAGCAGATGCCAGCCACATGCCTTCTGAGTTAACAGAGGTTTTCCTTACGCCAATGGCCTTTCTCCAGTGAAGGTATACTCATGTTTATGCCTTGGTTTGGACACTGTTGTGGCTGTAGAATTGTAAATTTGAAACCAAATAAAACCTCTTTTATAAAAGCCAATCCATTTCTGGTATTTTGTATAACGGCAGCATTAGCAAACCGAAACACCTTGTGAAGTAGTTTGGGCAGGCTTTGCTTATTTTCTGTTTATCGACAAGGAACCAAGGCTCTAACAGGCTGAGAGATTTGCCTAAGGTTGTAGGAAAGTAAAGGACAAGGCTGGAAGTTCAGTCTAAGCCTCATGATTCCAAGCCCTGTCTCTTCCCACACATGGGTGGTAAGTGGTACCCGCTGGTGGCGCTGGGAAGCAGGTTTCACACTCACTCCATCTATGATGGTCATCTGGCTTCTGATTCATCTCCTCTCCTTGCCACTCCTGGAGGTTGCTTCCTATGGAACTTCTCCCAACACAGTGATGGAACCTGGCATCATCTCTAAGTCCTCCCCATCCCTCTGCATTCTCTGCAGGCGAGACTGTGTCTCAGTCATCTCTGTTCTTGGCTCCTTTTACCTTGCTGGTACATCATAGGTTCTCAATAGACCTCTGCCAAAGGAAGCCTGGGCTTCTGTTCCAAAGAACAAACCGGGATGAATGTCCCAGAGAGGAGAAATTTCTATTATTTGTCTCTTTCTCTCTCTCTCTCTTTAGACTGAATTAGTCTCCTTTTCTAACATGTTATGCCTTTCTTAAGTCTTATTTTCATAATTTATTTCTGGAGGAGCTGGCACAATCTGTCTTCTTTCCCAAGTTCTGACATGCTGCATTTCAAAGGGTTTTGTAAGAACACATCAAAGTTCACGCCAAGCCAGGCTCTCTCTGGTGATTTTGCAAGGCATGACCTCGTCTGCAGATGGCCACCCCAGACAAAGTGCAGATGTGCTCAAACTGAATGTCTAAGAGGCAGCTTTCTTGGGTTTTAGAAATTCCATGAGCATCATGACCAACAGCTTCATGTGTACAGGGCCAAATGCTCTCAGCAAGTTCTCATGGGAAGAGCCAAGTTGTAGAAGGGAACATCCTGTTCCATCTTCTGACTTTGACCAGGTAACCTTGGGAAGTTATTTAAACTTCCCAAGCTTCAGGAAGATTCCTCGCCTTTCACATGGGCACAATTATAATTTCCCTACTAAACTCTTGGGGTGTTTGTGAATTTCAGATTAGATAGTGGATTGGTAGTTTCTCAACTCAGTTCAATGAAAGCTTAAGGTTCTACAGAGTTTTCTCAGAAGGGGGGATGCTACTTCTATCTGTGCAGTTGCATATTAATTCACTTCCTATGTTGGGGTGCTATGTGTATTATTCTCCAAAAATATCTGCTGTCCCTTCCTGGGGAAGATTATATTTCTCTGCCTCAGTGATTTCAGGCTTGGTCATGAAACTTGCTCTGGCCAATAAAATGTTAGCGGAAGTGACATGGGTCATTTCTGTACAGAAGCATTAAGAGCTAGGGTGTGGGTTGCCATACTATCTTTTTCCAGATAGAGTCTGATCTTCCATCAGCCTTGATCCTGAAGCTAAGAGGACATGAAGCAGAGCCTCACCTGACCAATGATGGACATGAAGCATGAATGAGAAATAAATCTTTCTTTTGTAAGCCACTGAAATCTTGGCTTACATTTGTTACTGCAGCATAGCCTTGCCTATCCTAACTGATACAGATGAAAGTAAGATTATTATTCTAAAAATTGATTTGGATGCTGAAAAAAGAAAGTTAGAAAATCATTGTAATAGATGATGGTAGAATGCAAACTCCTTGATAAGAGGTACTTTGTTGTAATGTCTAATTGTCTTTTTCTTCAGTGACCAACCCAGTGTCTGATATAGTATCTCGGTTATAGTAGGCATTTAATAACGTTTGTTGAATGAATTAAATGAAAGTAGTTTAGAAAGAATAAGTAGTATCAGCAGGAAAGATACTGTTATCATTGTCAGCTTCTACTTTACCTATTCTTTCTTTTGTAAGTCTTATCAAATGTGTAGGTTAAAGGCAATGTAAATCTCATCTAAAGGGTCATTATAATTATTCTTATTTCCTTCATCTAATAGGGATTTTTAAATTCTGTATCAAGCATTCATTCCAATGTTGAAAATGCAACTGAAAAATAGAGGAGGAAAGCAGACCTAATTTAAACCATTGAATTCTTCTCCACGGGATGAGTTCCCCCAGTGTACTTCTCAAATCAGAACCAGTGATGGTCTGGTTAACTGCAAAAGGTCATAGTAGCCAAGCAGACATGGGACCTGCTCTAATCATCATGGAGGAAGACTTAGCCACTAGTCCTGATATAGGGCTGGGATGCAAAATAGTCCTGCAGAGAAAACATGGGCAACAGGCAATGAGTGACACAGTTCATGCAATGACGGTGGAGCTGGGAAAAGGGTGTTTCCAGAAAGCAGCCGGGCATCCCAAGAGACAGGTAGTCAATACTTCCCAAGGGAGGCAATACTGGAAAGTGCAGGCCGGCATTACATATTAGGGAAGTCTGCCATCAGTCTTGGCCATAGAATGATTCAAGTTTGGGGAAAGAGTGTGTGTGTGGGGGGGTGGGGAGAGTGTTTGGACATGTGGAGGGTACTTCTTCAAAAAATAAGACAGGATCCCAGATCCATAGAGGAGTGCTAGGAAGGTTATAGGGCAAGACCCTAGGCCCAAGGTTTCAGATTTGAGGCAAAGGTAGAAGTTGAAGGTCAGACAAGCAATAAGTGTGACTCGATGTCAAATCCTAGAGTGTGGAATTGGAAGACTGAGACTATCAGTGGGGCACAAATGGCCAAGAAGTTCTATCTCTGGGGCCGGGTAGATAGAAACTGTGAATCAGGAAGAGCCCAATACAGATTACCTTTTTAATATAGGGAATGGAGCTGTTATTCCTTGTCAGACATGTCACAGAATACATGCAATGGATCAACCTGCCTTTCACATGGACATTATAAGTATGCTTTTGCAGAAAGTGCTAGCATACAGAAACACATGCATACTCTCACACACATGCACACACAGAGGAGTACAGCAGATTCACCTTCTTATATTTGGTTTGCTTGAACCCATTGACTGGTAGGGGTCAATGGTGGCCTAAAACATACTGGATGCTACATAAAAGTTGCCTCAGACAACCTCTAAGATAGCCAGTTCTCCCAAGGTTTATTAAGTAGTGACTGCATTAAGATGTCTTTTTTGTTTGTTTCAACTCCAATATGTACCCATTAAGGAAGAAGGTTGAGAAGAAAAATTAAAGTCCCTTATTGTTAGACTGTACCTTTCATTGACTATTGCCCATGTTTTATTCCCTTTCAGTCAAACTGCTTGTTCACTAAGTGTGGAGACACAGAAGGTCCCCTGGCTTGATAGATTATACATAGGGCCCATTTCCCAAAATCTGGAAGCCTGAAAGCCGGCTCCAGGATGGGAAAAAGCCAAAAGCCTTGCATGTCTGAAAGCGGACTGCAATTTAGATGAGGGAATAATCTCAGCTCCTGCTGGGCTCCTTCCGGTGCTCCTGTCTCCCACCCCCACTGTTTCCCATCTAGCCCCCAAAGAAATTGTCCCTTAAGACTAAAGATATGTAAATACACCTCATGGCTTTAGAAAAAAGGTGTCCTCCCGGAAATACCTGAAAAGAGTCACGTAGAAAACTACCTTGTATGCTATAAAGATCTGTAGAAATGAGTAGAATAAAACTTTCTTTTGCATGAACACTGAGGATGGAGTGTGCTCCCCTTCTTTCACAACTAAGTCATCCAAAATGCCCTCTTTCCAGCCTCTGGCATCAACCTGCAATCAGAACGTTAGCTTTGGCATTCGTAATAACATCTGTTCCTCGTTAGTGCCATTTTTCTCTGGTACAGTCATGATTTAACACTAATTACTTCCACCTCAGAGTTGTGCTTTGCCTCATCAGATCACATCTCAGAAATGACACTAGGATTTTTTTTTCCTCCATAATTTAAAAAGTATAGATGAAAAGCTAGCATTGGGCTCTGGGGCTCCCCCAAACCTGGGAAGTCGTGGGGCTTATGCCTATATTTCCTGAGGGTAGGAAAGTTCTTATCCTTTAGGACAGAGTGGACAAATTTGTGGCCTATTAACCTCTTCCAAGAAAATGTCTTTCATTTGGCAGCACAGGAAAAAATTGAGAATTTGAGTTCCTTTGAAAAATTGTAAGACTTGGCCACAGTCAGATGTACTTGAGAGCTAGCTGCCCCTTTCTGACAGATATGGGTTCTCTACAGTCCCCACCCCTCCCTATTGCCTCTTGTCAGCCACATCATTTGGCTATGTTTACCTTCCTGGGCCCTGAAGGCATCTCAGTTTGCAAGCTTATGAAATGAGCACTTACCTGAAACTGCTTGATGGATAGTGGATAAATCACTCATTTTTTTTCCTATTTGAAAAATCTAAAGCCATAATGCTCCTCTCCTGGCCTTTGTCATCTCTCTTCTAGTTCCTCTGTGCTCTTTGGATCCTTCTTTCTCTGACTGATAATTCCCCATTGTTGGGCTCAGGACCTCTGCTTTTCTCTCTGGATCTTCTCCCTGACGTCTCTCATGCATTTCCATGGTTCACCAACTGACTCCTGGCTGACGACCTCCAAGTCTTTCTCTAGCCTCCTCTTCACTCTCAAGGTTCCGTTCCAGGATTGTACTTGGAAGGCAGCGGAGGTTTTCCTGCAGGGAAGCTCTAAATCAAATCCTGGATTAGTGAGGTGACCTCCAGAAAATAGTGACCATCATTGAGCCTCCACATCTATAAAATGGGTATAATATAACTCCCTAAGCTGGTTGAGAATATTAAAGATAATATGTATTAAGTGCCTGGCAATGGCAATTGTTTCCAAAGCCCAAAGCCCACTGGGCATCAATGCCCTGTTCTTTCCACAATATCACCCTACCTCAATCCCAGAAACCCGGGTCTTCAAAAGTGACTTTTTCCATGAAGATGTCAAGTGTTGCCTCCCTGCCAGCTGCCAGGGACGAGTCCCACTGGGGAGTGGGGATGGACAAGCAGGCAGCCACCCTGAAAAATGGGACAAGGTAGATTTGCCACCAAGTCAGACTGACCACAGATTGTCATGGGGTCTGGGAGCGACAAGAATGGCAAATTTGCTCGGTGGCAACCTGGAATCTTGCCCCAGCAAATTGGAGTGGTTTATTTCTATCATTAGCCGTAAAATAAGTAAATGAATGTTCCACGGCTTTTCCTTATTAATAGTTACGACAAGCAGATAAACAAAGGCAGAGGAGTGGAGAGTGTCAACAGTGACCTTCATCAGTTTTCGCATTGCTTCCTAAGCACAGCTTTCCCTTAATATTGGCTATAGACACTTAAGGGAAAAATTTTTGCTTTGTTTCAATATACTCTTATGCTTTTTTTTTTTAACTGCAGAAGTTTAACACAATTGGGAGAGGGTTAGTGAGAGAGAGGGGAGAGAAAGGCAACTAATGTTTGGTACACTTCTGGATTTTGTGATTTTCATTTTTATATCATTTGTCATTACCTGTGCTTATATTTTTAAGATCCTAGAATGGGTTCAATCATAGAAATATAAAGTCATATAATATGATACTTCAGAATCCTTTCATTCTATAGACGAGAGAGAAGTTAGATGGCTGGTCAGTGATAAAAACAAAACAAGGGGCAGATCTTCTCACTCCGCTAACACCAGCCACCATGTGCCTGAGGTCCAGGGACATTTGGGACACAGCTGACAGGTTAGAGGACATTGATGAAGATAACTGTGCAAGGAAAGAAAATTCTAACTTCTCTGTCTGTGAGCCAGGATGTGCATCCCCCAAGGCCAGTGAAATATGCAGAAGTATTGAACTAAAATCTGTATTGATTTTCTTTCAGATAAAAAGTTACATAAGGGAAAACTACCCCTTTTCTTCTGCTTGCTGGACATTGTCAGGTCTGTCCTGGTATCTGGAACTGAGACAGTTATGTTTGGCCCTTAGCAGGGCTAAGCTGGCACTCTGAGATGCAGCAAAGAAAGATGGAAAGAACCTGAGTTTTGAATGAGGTGTGACATTAACCAATCTTGGAAATGAGCTAAGTCCAGACTTCTTGTTATATGAAATATTAGTCTTCCTTATTTTTAAAGAGAGTGGAGTCAGAGTTTTAAGTTCCTTGAAAATGAAGGCATCCCAAGGTGGCCTTCTGAGCCCCTGACATATCATCTGCTAAAGGGAAATAAATTGGAGGGGTGTTGGGAGCTGGCTCACACTGGCTAATTGTTAGCATATCTCCCCAACTCTATGTTCAGTGGCATCACATTGGTAGTTTCTGTGAAGTTATGTTGGGAGTTTGGATTTAGCTATGGTGGAAGTATTTACACCATGGAAATCGGCAACTGCTACAAATTAGAGCTTTTTTGGTTCAAAGTTGGTGTACCAGTGTACTACTGGAAGTAATAAAATTGTGCAGAATTGTTAAAGGTATTATAGAAAGCATGTTTAAAACATATATTCATGCACTTACTGCACATAATAGAATTTAATGAATGGTGATGATTGGTACTCTGTAGATCAATAGTATACTTGCCCCAAATTAATAAGAAAAGGGTACAATCACAAATGCATATGATTTTCCAGGGCAGGTGTTAGAAAAAACTCTGTTCCAAAGATTTGAAACAATATTAGTCCTGGTTTTTGTTGCATTAGTCTTTGGTCATCCAGAACATTCTACTTCTAACCGTGGACTGAGGAGGTGTGATGTCAGCTTTAGGCTTGGGGGTGGTGGTTGACTGGCCAGAGCATGTGCCTGGAGGACAGCTGGGTGGGCCGGCTTCACTAGTGCCACAGTGCTGGCTCTGCTTGTCTAAGAAGACAGGAATTGGTTCCTGGAGTGGGGTGGGTCTTAGGCTGAATTCCTGGTTAAACACACTGAGATGGGGATTGGGATGGAGGAGGTTTACTGGGGAGTATTCTCTGGAACAACACCAGTGGGAGAGTGACAGTAGCAGAATTGGACTGAATTGCCATTCAGTGAAATCATGGGCCTCAGCTGATCCCACAGAGAGCTCTGGAGCTAGCAGAATCCAGATGGGGCAAGAACCAGTCATTGGAAGTGGGCTGTCCCTGGGAAGGGATATAGCCATGGTGTATAAGCTTCTTTTGGCAGATGGTGGTTCCCTGGGAGGATGACTGCTGCAATCCATCCTTCAGCAAATACTCTCAATAGGTGGGAAAGAATCTCCCAGAAGGTATCTCTGTTTGAGCCCTTCTGCCTCTCATGTTAAGCCTTTCTAATCATCCAGTCCATCATTTTCATTTATTAGTCCTAAAATTTAAGAGCATAAAACCCAGCTAAAATATCACCTGTCCCCAGTACTTTCTGTAATAAATCCTCCAGACTGACTACTTATTTTCCATGCAACGAGTATCAGCCAAAGATCTTGGCTGCAAGCAATAGAAACCAATTATGGATAACTTAGGCATAAAAGGAATTTATGGGATGGATGCCTGGTAGCTCACAGATCATCAGGAGCCAGTAGAACAACCAAGAGAGGATGGGCAGCAGAAATAATCAGGATGGGAAGCTGGCCAGTCGTGGCCCACTGCCTCATTGCCACGGAACCTAGCCCCCACTGTACACCCCACTACTCTTGAACCCAGCCCTCACTCAACACCCTGCTGCTACTGAACCCTGTCCCCAACGTCTACCCCTCTGCTCCTGAACCAGCATCCCCACTGTAACACTTCCCTGCTACTCCTGAACTGAGCCCACACTGTAGCCTTGCCGACTTCACTCCACACAGTCGCTGCTGCTGTACATGGCTGCCACCGCAAATCTAATGCTAGGGTTTCTTTTTATGTAGCTGTCACTCGTTTAAGATTCTGAATCCTTGTGGGAGCCCTCAATTGGCTGAGCAGAGGTTATGTGCCCACAACTTAAATGCCAGGGGATAGGAAGAAGGTTGATCTCTCTATGAAGGCTGGCTGTGCCCAAGACTCACACAGTGGGGTTATTCAAGAACAAGGAAGAAGGTTCATGTGCTGGGTTAGAACAAACTGATAAATACTCACTAACCAATGCCTCCTCTGGACCAAGTGACTCAATCACATGTTTGCTCCATTGCTTTAAGGTATTCTAGATAGTCCCGGGTCATTGCACACTTGTACCTCTGTAGATAGGTGGGGACTGCTCAATTCAAAACGCACACCCATTTCTCTCAAAGAAGAAAGCAACCTCCATTTCCAGAAGGTATGTTACAGGACTTCTGTGAACAGTTCTTGAGCTCCAAAAAACAGATTGATTCAGGTAAGTGGAAAATAGCATTATAAACGAGGGACTGCCATCTGCAAAGAAGAGCCACATGAGGAGGTAGAAGAGTGAAGAATGGTTCATTTGGATGCCAGTGACACAGGCAAAGGGGGCCTATGGTTAGGAAACAGCCGGGCTGCTATTGGATCTGGGAAATGCCATCAATAAACAGACTGACTCCAGCAATAGCTTCTGTCTTTCAGGGTGGCTTCAATCTTAACTCTTGAGGTTTACATGGTCTTTGTTACTCAGCATCCCAAATTCTCCCCTGGGTCAGCTCATCCCCTGTTCCAGAGATCTGACTCTTACCATTGGGGCTGGCTGGGGGAATGCATGTTCCATTATGGAAGTGGGAGAATCTGGGCTGGAGGTTGGCAAATGATGGCCTGTGGGCCACAACCAGCCCACTGCCTGTTTTTACGAATAAATCCCTATTGGAATATAGGCATGCCTATTCATTTTTGTGTTATCTGTTGCCAGTGGCAAAGCTGAGTAGTCAAGACAGAGACTGAATGGTGCAAAAGGCCTAAAATATTTACTACCTGGTCCTTTACAGAAAGTTTACAGATGCTTAATCTGGGTGGCACATCAGAGCATCCACCAGTCATGACTGTTAATGAAGGGGATGAATTCTAACCATACTTTGCACCATGAGAAATATTATTACCATGTCCCTGAGCTTCTTTCTAGAATTTCAGGAAAAGGAAATACAGGGTGAAAATAATATCACATTTTAATGTCATGGGTAAACACCCACACTCTCAGCTGGGTACGAAATGTAACGTTATTTTTTAATAGCTCAAATTAATCTCTGTTTGAGCTCCCAGTCTGCCATAGTAGAAGACTATTAGTTTCAATCAATTTAGGATTTGTGTACCCACCCTCCACCCCCTCACACACATCACCCCACCCAACCACTTACCCTGGAGTTGCATCTAATTCTGGGAGGCAAACAAAATGTCATCTTTGGGGACTAGCTGGTGCCTGATGTCATCTGTTCTTATTGGCACCTGCTGAGGTGTCTGTAGTGTTGCTTGGTTGCTGGTCAACTGTCATCAAAGGTTGCTAGTCTTTATCTCCTTCCACAAGGCTTTGCACCAGGGATGGCTCTCTCCACTTCATGTACGCCTCTTCTAGGTACACGAGAACCACCCTGTTGCTTTTAGGACATGCAAGGCTGTCTGAGGTCCCGTCTGCCTTAGATAGTCAGACAATGGAATCATTTCTTCCCCTCTGTGATCACTGCTTCATCGCCCTCCCTCAATGAGGTTCTGCTTTGAAACTAAGGCCTGGGTCCCTTTTGCTCTCATATCCCACAGGCATATCTGGAGACTCTTCCACTTCCTCTGGTGTTGGCCAAATGCAGGCCATGGTCCCTTCTTTCAGGACCACCAGCATTCTCTCTTGTTGCTTTACCTCCAAATCTCCTCTCCACTAAGAACCTGGGGATTTTTATCAATTCTGTGCCTGGGTCAGGGGGTGGAGACTGGGTGGTAGGGAGGAAATCTGTTCTTGCTCAAGATTTTTTTTTTCCAAACCTTTTTTCTGTGTGGTCCTTTCCCACCCTTGCACGGTGGGTATAGAGTGGCCTCACTGCTTAAGGGCAGGAAGGCGCAAGGGAGAGAAGCAAATAACTAGGGAAAAGCTACACCAGAAACCCTTGGTTGCTATACTAATTAAAATGCCAAATATGCTGGAAAACATTATCATTTTCCACTTAAGGAAACTGCTGCAAGATCAAACCTTGCGCCCATGTTGGAGGGATAATAGTGAAGCGGCTCTTTTTCACAGCAGGTGTGAGGCCTGAGCAGGTAGGACTGGCACCGGTGATTCCTTTACCTTGTCAAGGGTTCCCGTTGCCAAAGGCCTAGAGTCAACAAATGGATTTTGCTCTAGTCTCTGACTGTGGAAGCCCCTAGAATTGCTTAAGCTTACCTTTTAGCCACCCTGTCAGGCTTGCAAAGAGTTTTGCAACATCCTTCCAAAAAAAAAAAAAAAAAAAATGCAGCAATCAGCAAGCTGTCCATAGCAGAGCCAAATGAATCACAGCCACCACGTCTTAGGAATTCCTTATCAACTTTCCACCAACATTTCCAATTATTTTCTAAAGGGACTTTGTTCCCAGGGCATCCATTTTTTGATGTAGTATTTTCCATTCCGATAGTTGACCCCATCACGGAGACCATGTGAGAGGTGGTGCCAGTGGTTTGCTCGTCAGTGTTTAATAACTGGCTCTTCAGAAAAAAAAGATGATGGGGAGAGCTCTGATGTGTAGCCTTTGCCCATTTCCGTGGTGTAAATACTCCTACCACTGTGATCAATTTCAAGCCACTCATGCTACATCACTGAACACAGAGTTGGGAAGAGATATGCACAGTTGGCTTTCGGGAGCTGGTATGACGCAGCTCCACACACAGCTGAGTATCTCAGTATAGGGAGAAAGGAGTATGATTTGGAGAGTCCAGAGAAGACTTCCTGGAGGAGGTAAGACTTTAAATGGACCTTGAAGCATGGGTAGGACTTAGCTCTCTCTATTACTACACATCCACATTGTTTTAATGATTTCTGTGCCTCTCTGTCTGAGACTAGACTACAAGCTTCCCGAAGGCAGAGAATGTATCTTATTCATTGTAATATCCTATGGTAGGCATTTCACAAGTGTTTGCTGAATGAATGAATGAAAAACAAGTCAATGGAGAGGGGTAAAGCATTTCAGCCAGGGGAACCCTTCATGGTGAAGGAAGGACACAGGAGGAAGGAATGATTGCACAAGGAGGTTTGGGGGTCAGGGAACAGGCTGTTCTTGGTGTGTGTTCCAGTTATTATGGCTGCATTACAAGCCATCCCCAAACAGAATGCCTCAAAACATCAACAACATTTATTCTGCACATGAATCTGGAATTCGAGCAGGGCTTAGCAGGGTCAGTTTGGCATCAGCTCCATTTGGCATCAACTCAGGAGGCCTGAAGGCTGGGGCTGTAATCTGAAGACTTGCTTTCTTATCTCATTGGTACTTGGGCTGGAAAGACTCAAATATCTGGGTGCTGGAATAGCTGGAGCTCCTTGGACATCTCTCTAATCCTATGGGGTTTCTCTGCCTGGTCTCTCCAGCCTGGCAGCCTCAGGGCAACTGCACCTCTTGCACGCCAGTTTAGTGATCCCTAGGTGTGCATTCTAAAGAGAGAGAGCCAGGGGAGGGCATGTCCTTTTGCTGACCTAGCCTTGGAAGTCACATGCATCACACATGTCATACTCAAAGCAGTCACAAGTCCCTGCTCAGATTAAGAGGGGAAACATCCCACCTCTCAGTGGGAGGAGTGTCAGTCATATCCTAAGAAGAACGTGTAGGATGCGTGTGTGTGTGTACATATATACATACACATATATGGGGCTAGCCCATCTTTTCTCAGAAGCCATTCAGTATCGGTTGCTGATTATCCTCCAGGGTCTCCTGTGTGTAAGTTCACTATTCCCCAGCAAGCTTGCACAACCAATAGGTAGCAGCACTTGGGTCCTGTATGTTTAATTGTTTAAATTACATATATATATATATATAAATTGTCATGACTTTGCATTTCATGGCCCCTCAGTTCAGGAAACCCAAGTGCCTGCCTGCCAAATCAGACCAGATGGAACACACCTCTTGCCGGTCTCCCAGCTGACACAAACCCACGTGTGCTAGCACATTTGTGGTAGTTCCTTGAGGTGGTGATAATTAGGTGACCCACGGTGGGACGTACGGGTGACACCTCTGAGAGTCAGAACTGCCAGAGCACATCTACATTAACTTTGGGTTTGCTGCCCATCAGCTCAAAGAAGAGGCCAAACCTGCAGTGCTGGTCCTTGCAGATCATGCAACACCTAACGCTGACTGCCTGACAACACTCGATCCAGACCTAATGCAATTTTCTAGAGTCAGGGAACCCAAGCCACCAGTTGCTGCCATTCAAAGCCAAGGTCTCTCTCTCTCCAGCCTGCCTGAAGGGCAAGAGAGGAGGAAATAATTGGCTTTATTTTTCTCTGAGACAGAGGTAGGGAGGAACTGTTGCTTGAATTTTGGATTCATGTCCTCTGTCCCTGTCCGCCCTTCTTTGTTGATCACTCTCTTTGCACCAGTGGGAAATCTGTTTATGGATTTAGAGTACTCATTGGGTATGAGAGGGTCTGCTTTTTCTCATATTTGTCAAACCTCGGACATTCCCCGATGGAGAGAGAAGGCAGTTGCAAGATAAAGGGGAAGATGTTGTAAATAATACAGGATCCTTCTTTTGCTCCCAACTTAAAGTGGGCCGTGTTCAAAGTTTGGAACTCAAAACACATTATCGTGTAGGAACAGTGCCCGGCCTGGTTCACAAATGTACAAAATATCTATAATGTAAGCCGAGGGAGAAAAGTAGCAGCAGATGGGTTGGCTGAGCTTACACGCTTGAGGCCAGCTCCAGGAAGCTGGTCCTGCCTTCCACAGCTTTTTCCTTTTGCCTGTCTGTGCTTTTCAACCCAACCTGCAGGTTCTTTATATGTGCAAGCCCTGACAGCTGAGAGCACAGGGGTGGCCAGAAGTAAATAACCGTCATTTGTAGGACAAGGGTCTGCCGCATTTTATAAAATAATGAAATGTGGTTTTGAGTAGCCAACTTTAGTTCAGGAAATTGTGTTTTTTTTGCCTTAAAAAAAAATGCAGCAAGGGGCTTTCACAATGAAACCGACAGGGAGACAGGGGCTGGGGAGAGATGGGGCTGCCTGCTCTGAAGCCTGGCAAATGTGCTGTCATTAATGTGACCAGGGTCACGCTTACAATCCCATGAGAGAGGCCATTTCATTTTTCACTTAGACAAAACATCCTGAGGCCACACACTATGTGTTTAAGCTGCCCTGTTGCCCCTTGATTGCCACAAAATCTTTTGAAAAGAAGCTGAAGCTCCTGTTTTTAGTGATCAACTTGGACAGTGTAAATTTCCTGTTGTTCAGCAAACTCTGTGTTTTGTGGTCTGTTTGAAAACAGGAGGTCTGCTGGATGAAAAATCTGGTTATTGTAATGATTCCCTGCTTGTCATGCATGCATCCCCAATTTCAACAAAAGAGGAATCTTGTTTCTCCAGCTGGGACTGGTGCCTGTCTCAAGTACCTATGGCCCTTCCTGTTCCTAATATTAATTGGGCAACTGCTGCCTTAGGATATCTAACAATTTACAGGCTCCTGGCTTGACTGTAGGGAATCCCATTCAGAGAAGTGACTGTCTTATAATCCCCATAGTGCTTTCTCAAAGGATATGCTAACCGGTTTCTGTTGATTTACTTTGACTGGAATTCAGTGAGATGTACTTAGCCTTCAGACAATCCTAGTACATTCAGACAATCCCAGCTCACACCATAATGGTACTTGGAGTGTTCAGAATGAACATCAGGACCTTGCAGGCCCCAGGTTCAATAGCATGAACAGCAGCAGCTAATGGCCATGCACATGATATTTAGGGCAACACTGAAATGATAACTCATCAGCTAGCTGTGCCTTAACAAACCAGCATGACACTTTAAAAAAAATCACTCTTCCAAGTTGGGGAAAACTTGTTTTAGTCTCTTGGTTGCAAAAAACAAATACCATACAATGGGTTGGCTTAAACAATGGGAATGTGCTGGCTCACAGTTTTGAGGCTGGGGAAGTCCAAAATCGAGGCGTCACAAGACCATGCTTTCTCTGAGAAGACTAAATTCTGGAGCTGACTGCTGGCGGTCCTTGGTCCCTGGCTTTTCTTTCATGTGGCAATGCACGTGGCGGCATCTTCTCCTTTCTCTTCCGGGTTCTGTTGACTTCCGGCTTCTGGCTCCTTCTTGTTCCTCCTCTCTTTGTGTCTAATTTCCTTTGCTTATAAGGACATCGGTCATACTGTATGAAGGTCCACCCTCATTTCGTTTGGGCACAGCTTAACAGTATCTGCAGAGGTCCTATTTACACATGGGTTCACACCCGCAGGGCCAGGAGTTGGAACCCGAACATGCCTTTTGTGGGGGATGTGATTCAATCCCAACAGAACCTAACACGTAAGTGGTTTTTTTTAAAGAAAACATGATTTCCCCTGAAGGAATCTGGTGCCTCTCTGCCAGGGCTTTCTCTTTGTTTTTGTGTTTTTTTTTTAGTTTATGTACATATATAATGATAGCAAAGATTGTTCTTGTGTCTGTAAGTACATCATCATCATGCACTTCTCAGAGAGTATTGAAACAGGAACATTAACTCCGCACTGTTTCTAAACTCCCGTAGTGAAATGCAAGAGGGCGTGACTGCATCCTAAAGAACTTACACGTCTACCTCTGGCTACACTGCTGGGTTGTGCAACACCTTCCAGGAGGAGACCAACTGTAATGCCAGGCAGTTATATTTGTATAAACCACCTTGCTTTTTTTTAAAAAATGCAATTTCATTGAGATATATTCACATACCATACAGTCTTCCAAAGTGTACAATCAGTTGTTCATGGTATCTCCATATAATTGTGCATTCATCACCACAATTTTTGAACATTTTCATTACTCCCAAAACAACCTATAACCCCCATACCCCCCTGTTATTCATTTAATTTTTGTCCCCATTTTTCTACTCATCTGTTCATACACTGGATAAAGGGACTGTGAGCCACAAGGCTTTCACAATCACATGTTCACATATAGCTTTATAGTTATACACTCATCTTCAAGAATCAAGGCTACTGGGTTGCAGTTCAACAGTTTCAGGTATTTCCTCCTAGCTATTCTAATACACTAAAATCTAAAAAAGGATATCTATATAGTGCATGAGAATGCCCTCCAGAGTGACCTCTCAACTACATTTGAAATCTCTCAGCCACTGAAAATTTATTTTGTTTCATTTCTCTTCCCCCTTTTGGTCAAGAAGACTTTCTCAATCCCATGATGCCGGGTCCAGGTTCATCCCCAGGAGTCATGTCCCACACCCTGGGAGTCATGTCCCATGTAGGGGGGAGGGCAGTGAGTTTACCTGCTGAGTTAGCTTAGAGAGAGAGGCCACATCTGAGCAACAAAAGAGGTTCTCTGGGGGTGACTGTTAGGCACAAGTAGGTTTAACCTCTCCTTTGCAGTAGCAAGCATCGAGGGCTTGGTCTTCTAAATTGGTAGTCCCCAATGCTTGTGAGACTATCAGGTATTCCCCAGGTGGGGAAGTTTAATATTTTCACATTTTCCCCCAGTCCCTCAAGGAGGCTTTGCAAATCCTTTTTATTCTCTGCTCAAATTACACTGGGATGTATCAGAGCTTCATACTAACCTGTTCAAACTAACCAGGTCTCACTCCCTATTCAAGTTTCCATGTAATTATTGTGTGTGAATAAACTGACCCTACCAATTAAATTATATAGCACCTTCCTTTTTCAATTTACTAATTACTCCCAAACTAAAACCAAGAGCAAAGCTTCTCATTTAAAGTCAGTTATAAATTAAAAACTCTTAAGAGCTGAAGTAAGAATTTCAAGTAAATGGGGGAAGTAATGGGAACATATCCAGCAGTTGAACAAGTTCAAATTTTATACCTTTGGAGAACTGTTTCCATTTTAAGTGTCTTTTAAAAGATGTTCCATTGATTGATTGCTTATTGGAATACAATTTCTCCAATTACTTAGACTGTCAATTTGTCAAAGCAGAACTTTCCAAGTAATGCATCTATTACCTAAATATATTCCATACACCTACATTACAGAAACAATAGATCTTTGTATTTAAAATATCTGAATAGTTCTATAATACAATATGCTTTTAATAACAGTACGAACCAGAGGAAATAAATCAAACAAGGCTGCATAGGTGATATCAGCTACACATTTCACAAACAATCATTTATAATAACGATATAGTAATTACTCCAGAAAGTCAGTACTCTTACAGAAAAAGAAGTACCAGAGGTCACATAATGTGACAAACTCGACAAAATGTCTTGTGTTGGACTTCACTGTATCCCACAGATATCAACACAAAGAAAAATTGGGGAGGAGGTGGGGGGGTAGATATTTACACAGACCAAAGAGAAGGAAACATCTTTTAAAAAGTCACTCTCTGAAAGTAGTAAGATTTAAACAGAGATTTTCGTTTCATTCTGTAATGAATGCATGGGGCCTTCGGGGCTCCCTGTGTGATGGTAAAGGAGTGGGAGGAGGAAACGTGGGAAATGCACTAACAGAAAGGAGAACAAGGACTCTGACCCCAGCCATGCTCTCATGCATGCAGGAGGCGCTGCTTAGGAGCCAAGGTTTCTAAACCAGCCATATTTTGGAAAGGCCAACAATGAAGATAGTTGGAGAAGGGGCTGGTTAATGGATTTTCAAAACACTATGAGTCACAGTGGAAAGCTCATGGCAGAGCTGGCCTACGATAGAAAATCTATCAGGAACATGACTTGTGCTCCTATTAAACACGTTGGGAAAACCAAGCCAGCAGAGATGCAGTTGATGTGCAAGACAACGCAAGTGTGATGTGGGCTAATTATAGGGAAATCAGAGCCTTGTGGTGGGGCAAGGCACTGCTGGGTACTGCTCCTTCTGTAGTGCCCATCTTGGATGTCCCATATGACCTGAAAATAGTGATGGATTAAATGGGGCACAAAGCCAGTTAACTGAGTTCATCAGTTACAGGTAACTGGAAAGTATTAAAGCATAATGATCTGAATATAGTTTAGGTTGCTAAAGGCTAAAGAAGTTCTCAAATCCTTAACTTAAGCCACGTCTTTAAAATAAATTCAAATGTACACATTACAGCTGGTTTATTGGTTTTCAAATTAATTGCCCCAATTTTTAAACAAGTTCTCTTCCACTTGGGTATAGTAATGAAAGCCATCTGTACTTGGGAATACAAAACGTTCTACAAATCAGTCCCGTTTTAAAGTTTCCTCCTTCAGCTTAACCTCCTAAACCACAGTAAGTAATCTGCAGGATTACTTAGAAGGAAAGAGGGAAGAAGTGTGAGTGTTGACAGAATTCAACTGAATTCCACTGAAACCAAAATAAGAGCAAAATAAGAGCAAAGAATTATGAGGGGAAACTTGTGCTGAATTATGAGGGGAAACTTGTGAGTTGTGCTGAAGCTCAACTCAAAAGGTCAAGTTTACCAAAACCCCTAGAGTTTGAGGAAGGAGCAATATTTTAGACATAGGTCTCACTTTGAGATGTATAAACATTACGAGGCCTCCCGGGAATAACTAGCAAAGCAGCAGACAGGCTTCTATCAGAATTACTTCACTCTACATGGAGCACATCGTTAACTGGGAACAGAAACAGATGCACAAAAAGAAACCTATCAAGTTCTCCTGAGCAAGGAACACAGTCCAAACCTATACATTGCTTTCCTGCCCAAAACAGGGCCAGAATATTGAGTATGCAAGTACTAATTACATTTTTAAGATTAGTCAAAAGCATCACCAAGTAGCATCCCAAAGTGTGCAAACCAGTTAAGCACACATAAAATTAGCAGTAATCCAGTTAGAAATACAAAATGAAAATTATGAATGCTGCCCCAAACACCTGTGATTCCACCAATTTACAAGCAGACTATATAATAAAGTAGACTCTAGTTTTAAGAAAACATTACAGTTCAGTATCTGTTTCAGAAATGACCTCAAGACCAAGGATAACATCAAAATCATTCATCTGGAAATTAGAGCCACTGAAATGCTTGTACAAAATTGCAAATAACAAAATAAACAAACAAAACAATAGAAAAGTCCTGTACAAGGCTGGCAAGTTTGACAAGTCTGTTAGTTCAGTAGATTAATAACAAGTTACTTAGTTTTCATATGAATTACGCGGCAGTATGAACAGATACAAAGCTGTTCAGCGGAGGTGCAGAATGGAGATGTCGGTTTTTTGTGATGCATCAGTTCAGCAGAAGACAGGTAGTACAAACTGAAGTTTAACTTATCAAGAACATGAGATCATCACAGTATTACAAAGAGTACAAACTTTCCTTGGACCAAGTGGATATTTACAAAAACGAGAACATACACAAAATACAATTCTGTACCTGCTGTTTACATACAAAAGTTGGAAGCACCCCAGGATGCAAAAGTCTTTTCTGTAATTACATGGTGTAGTGAGTTTTCTGCCAGGGCTCTCTGAAGCAGCGAGATGCACAGCTTTCCATTCTGTTCCGTTTCAGGGAAGGACACTGATTCTGTAAGCTGGACCTTCTGGCTGTCTGCCAGGTGGCATTCAGGAGGGAGGGAGAGAGGGAAGGAAGGAAGGTGGGCAAGAGGGCAGGAGGAGAGAAAGGCTGCAGGTTATGTGTCTGTGGCTCCTCGGGGTCTGACTTGCCATTGCGCCAATGTCGCCCAGCCAGTGAGCACTGCAGGGGATGTAAACAATCAGGTGTAGGCCCCTGGCTGTGTGCCAGGCTTCTGGGCAGATGAGAGAGGAGGCACTTGATGCTTGTTTTACAGACATGAAGTGGGAATAATGTCACTCCCTCACAGGGCTGTTTTGGGGCTTGAACAAGCCTGGTGTCTGGCTCAGGACAGGTGTTTGAAAATGGGAGTTGTCTTGTCAACGTGATTTAGCTGGGGGTGATATGGCTGCACCACTGTCCCCTGCTGGGTAGTGAGCAGAGCTGATGCAGCTGATCTCACTGGCTAGGCAGGTGTTCTTCCTTTGTAAAAAGTTTTTTTTTTTTAAATTGTGAAATATAACCCACATAAAGCCCATAAGACATAAATAACTGCATGATGAAAAATCATAAAGGAAAGTCCCAAGTAACCACTACGTTATAACTACTGCCCCGGTTAAGAGAGAGAATGTGGTCAGCACTCAGACGCACCCACCCCCACCCCATGGATCTTTTCCAGGTCCTGCACCTCCCCTCACCTGCAGAGGTGACCTTTATCCTTTCATGGAAATGACATCTTTGCTTTTACATGTGTACATGCAAGGATCATACACATATGCATATGTATATACATTTATATATAGTTTTATAACTTATGTACATTCCCAAATATTATTTTGCCTGTTTTAAAAGTTTATATAAATGGGCTCTTCTGTGTTCTTTTGTCTTACTTCTTTCATGCATCATTATAGTTGTAAGATGCAACCACATTGTTTTAGTAGCTGAAGTGTACACATTTTCATTGCTATGTAGTAGCTCTTTATAGGAATATGCTATATTTTTGTTTGTTTCTTTGGTTTTGTTTTGTTTTATGTTTTTAGTATGCTGTATTTTGTTTCTCCATTCTACTGAAGAGGTTCTTTGGGTCTTTTCTGGGTTGGGGTAATTACTCACAATACTGGTGTAAACAAGAATTGTGTGAGCAGATTGTTAAAGTGTTGGTGGCTTGAAATCAGCCATGGTGGAAGTATCTACACCATGGAAACTAGCAAATGCTACACATAGGGCCAGACAGTTGGTTTAACTGCACCAATGGAAAAGACCATGTGATGCTATGATTATCATAAATCCTGTCCCTGCACGTGCAGATTTGTTCCTGTGCTATCTCTAGTGTTGCACTCTTCTCTCAGTCTATCCCCACATCAAAATCCTGCTGTCTTATAAACTACAGCTTTATAAGACTAAGTTTGGTATCTGCTAGAGAATGTCCTCCCACCCCACTCCAAGAGTACCTTGTTCATTCTTGCTTGAGGATTTCTTTGTAAATTTAGATTCAGTTTGCCAAGTATTTATAGAAAATTCTGTTGGAATTTTAATTGAGGGGTTACATTGAATTTGTAGATCAATTTTGGGAAGAAATGCATATTTTTATCCATTTGAAGGAATGTTATAGAAATTACTCATTACTGTTTAATTCTGATTGCATATATTTTCTCCTTGTTTGAGTTTGTCATTTACTTTGTCCACAGGGTTTCTTACCTCGCAGAACTACTTTATTTTTATGAAACAAAACTTATCAACCTTTTCCTTTATGGCTGCTAGGATTTGTGTCATAAGATTAAAAATCCATTTTAATTCAAACAATTCTTTAATTTTGTTTTATTATTTAATGGTTTCCTTTATTTTCCTTAATGATTAAAATCCAAAGATTTAAGTTTTGGTCCATCTTGATTTTGAATTATAATAAAGTGTGGAGGTAGATTTCTTTCTCCTTCTTTCTTTCCTTCTCTTTCTCTCTCTCTCTCTCCCTCTCTCTCTCAAGATGGCTAACCTATTGTCCCACCATTTATTAAGCAATCCATCCTTCCCTACTGATGTGAAACGTCACCAATATTATAAACTAAATTCCTATAAGCATTTGGGTCTATTTCTGGACTTTCTCTTTTGTTTCATTATTTATTCATTAATGGTATCACTGTACAATAGAAATATTCTGCAAGCCACAAATGCCAGACACATATAATTTAATTTCCTGTATTTTACTCCTGTAGCCACATATTAAAAAGTAAAAAAAAAAGTAAAATTAATTTTAGTAATATATTTCATTCAACCCATTTTTCCCACATATTATCATTTCAACATGAAATCAACATAAATAAAATAGTTAAATTGACATTAATAAGATAGTTTACGTTCTTTTTTTTCATACTAAGTCTTTGAAATCCAGTGTGTATTTTCTACTTATGGCACATCTCAGTTTCGACTAGCCACATTTCGAGTGTTCAAAAGCCAGTTATGGCTAACGTCTACCATATTCTATACTCAAACTTATATATTTGGTAGGGCAGGTGTAGAGTAGTCTTTACTCCATGGCTAGTTTAGCCGTACCACTGAGGCCTGGCCCTTGTAGACTAGGTTCAGTGAAGTCTTTTCAGCCTGGTTGGTTGGAACTTAACATCTTCCAGCCCTGTGTGACTTTTCAAGTCTGCATCAGTTGGGATTCTCCAGAGAAACAGGACCATCAGGAGATTTGTATAAGGAATTTGCTCATGCAACCAAGAGGGCTGGCAAGTCCGAACTCTGCAGAGCAGGCTGTAGCCTGGGAAGGTGATGCTGAAGTCCTGAGTGCAAATTCCCCAGGGAAAGCTGGTAGATTGGAAATTCCAGTAAGACTTGATGTTGAAGTCTTGAGGCAGAAATTCCTCTGACCTCTGGAATCCTTAGTTCTTGCTGTTAAGACCTCTAACTGCTTGGTTGAGGCCCACCCATGTTATGAAAGATGATATCTTTTATTTAAGATCAACTGGATGTAGATGCTATTCCCATCTACAAAATAACCCCCCACAGCAAATCTAGGCTAGCATTTGACGAAACAGCTGGACAACATAACCTAGCCATGATGACACAAAATTTACCATCACAGAATCATTCAACTTAGAATGCCCCAGCATTTATTAACATTTAGTTATCTTGCATCATAAATAAAGTGCTGTTTATAATTTTTTGGAAATTATTGACATTTTCTTTGTAACTTAGTGTATAGTCACTGTGATTTTACCACGGAACTTTGTAAACAAGTTATTATTCACTTTATAGGGTATAAATTGTTGGTTGACTTCAAATGAATAAATGGTAGCAATTTGAGCATACAAAATAAATTTAAACTTACAAAATAAATTTAAACTTACAAAAATACCATATGTGTGAATGTATGTGTGTGTTTTTTTACTTTGGATGCCAGCATAAGATTCTACTTTAAAATGAGATTTCCCACTAAAATATGAAAATCACTAGCCTAGGTAACTTCAAAGGTCACCTCAAATAGGTATCTAAGTGTGTAGGTCATCGGGAGACTTCTGGGTAGCTTTGAAATCAAAGGGTACCTAAAGGATTCTTAACCTCTCACTTTTCGTTTCTTTTCTTTTTTTCCTCTCTGGAATATGCTAATGCAAAAGCCTGGATTACACATACCCTGGACAGGTGCTGTACCTGTCTGTTTCAAACAAGCAAGATCACCTTGAACAGTTTTAATTGGTTTTAGGGAAGCAAAGGTGGAATGAAAATTTAATTGTCCTGGACCTTTGTTCAAAATGCATTTTTACCATCTCTACTTTAAGGAGAGAATTTTAATTAGCTTGATTCTCACCATTTGGCCATGCATCTGTAATCTTTGTTCACACTTTGGGGAAGAAAAAGTCGATGAAAAGAATTGGACAATAATGGAAATCTTGCCTGAGCAGAGCAAATTGGAATTATAAAAAGTTCTGCAGTATGACTGGCATGCCACAGGTGGGGAGATGAGAAGCACTGGGGCTTGCCTGAAACACTTATTTTCCCTGGCACAGACTTGTTTGGGTTTGAATCCTGTCTCTGACCCTTTCTGGCAGATCATTTAGCCTCCCTGATTCTCAATTTCCTCCTCTGTAAAAAGAGGATAATAATGTCTACCTTGCAGGGTTATGAGGATTGAAAGAGATGAATTGTGTGAAAATTCCTGGTAATTAATTAATAGGGGCTCAGAGAATGATATGGAGGAGGGTTTTTTAAAGGAAGAATCCATGGCTGGGCTGAGACATTCTGCTGAGGTTCCCAGGTTGGTTACAGATTTGAGAAGAAAGAAGTAGGGCAGAGACAGGGTACGAGTATGTGTCTTTGAGGGTGGGGGTGGGGTAGTCCTTCTTCTCAGCTACTCAGGGACAGCAAACAACCTGGGTCATTTGCAGAAGAGTCAATTCCGGATTTTAATATGTAGTTATGAGACCCCAGGAGTCTACACTCATCCATGCAATTTTTGTGGGACAAGTATAATAACGCTGTTGTAATCCTCCAGCTAAGCATAGCGCACCTGTAAAGAAATGGATTAGCAGTGGCCCTGCTCTGCTAACAGGTGGGGCCAATAGCACACATGGGTGGGTGGGTGAGGTGGGGGAGTCCTCTCCAGCAGAACACGCTATTTAGGGTGCTGTGGAGAGGTGTCAGAGAGGGAAAGGATACAGTCATTAGCCCTGAAAGCTTGTAATTTAACTGCGGGAGCAAAAAAAATCAGGGAAGATAACTATAGCCACATACAGAGCTAATTGTAAGGATCCAATGGCCATTTGGCTTATTGTTTCTGAGACAGTGTCAAAATCAAATCTTCCCTGAGGCTGTCAGATCACGTGTGCACAGACTGGTTCAAAAAAAAAACTCAGTCTCCGGATCTCTATGTGCTTTCTCTCAGGACACATTTACTCAGCACCTATGGGGCTCCCAGAATTTCATGTGTTAGGAGAATGGCTTCAGGGGTCAAGCAGATCTGGGTTAACTTTCAAGACTTCCACTCACTGGTTTATGGGCTTGGGGAAGTACCTAATCCCAAACACCCCAGTTTCTTCCTCTTTAAAGTGATTACCTCTCAGGGTGGTGGTTGTGGTGCTTTAAAGATTTTTTTAGCACAGGGCATGCCACACGCTAAATGCTCAATGAAAACTGAGTTGCTGTTAATGTTATGTCAGGCACTGGGATGGGCCTTAAGATAAGGGTAAATAAGATTTGTCTGATACCTCCCAGGCAGTGGCTCTCAATCTGGGGCAATTTTGCCCCCCAGAGGACATTTGTCAATGTCTGGAGACACTTTTGGTCATCACAACTGGGGAAGCCGTGCTAATGGCATCTAGTCCAGGAGTTCCGGGATGCTGCTAAACATCCTACAAGACACAGGGCAGCTCCCTGACTGCCCCCTGCCTCTGATTCTGGAATTAGACGATGAAAATGGGCCCGAGTTTTTCCTCTCTTTTTGAAGAGAGGGGAGAACTTGAGCCCCTGACGAAGCACCCCTTCTCTGAAAAGTGTCCTTGTCCTTAATCCGTTTTGACACCGTGGCCTTTTGGGATCTCTTTCCTGGAACTGCCTCGTGTGGATGGGCTGGGCTGGGCACAGACCCCTCCAGAGGGGCACTCTCCCCGCCCCCCCCCAGACACACCTGCGGGCAGTCCTGGGCTGCACGTGCCACCCTCATGCACACACATGCCCCCTATTAAAGACTTTCCGCAGGTGCCGGCAGATTGGCCTATGCAGCCGGTGGAGGGGAATTCGAAGGAGGCATGTCTTGCAGGGCGCTGTGGAGGACACCGGGAGAGGAAAGCCAGGACTTTTATGGGGATCCTGTTAGCCTGCTTGGGGCCGAATTTCTGGGCAGCTGCTCTAGGGAACGCCCACCTCATTCCCGCACTAGAAATAGCCGGAGCACCCCAAAGGCCACGCGCGCCCAGGGCCAAGGGTTTGCTGGCTTCCCAGCCGACCGGCGGGAACCCTTACGCCGCAGGCTCAGGATGGCGCGCCCGGGCCCAGCCGCCCTTGAACTGGCTGTAGCCCAGCCTTTGAAGGCGCCTCAGGGCAGCTGTGGGGGTGCAAGGCGGGAGCAGGCGTGGAGAAGTTTGTCTTTTGCCAGCCTTAGCCCCGGATCCCAAGCCTGGGAGCGAGCGCACTCCAGCGTTCCCGGGGCCCCACCGAGACGCTGGCTCCGCGGTGACCGCGCATGTGGCGGGGAAGGTGGGGCCACACGGGGTTCCGGAGCCAAGATCTGATTTCGCGGGACCGTGCCTCTGTGCTGAGTCAAACCTTGCCGCCCGGCTGGGTCTGCAGGAGGGCGCCAGAGCACAGTTTGCTGTGGTTAATGAGTAATCCCTGACCACGCTCCTCCCACAGCTGCGGAGAGGGAGTTCCTGGGAGCTGGGCCGGGGGCGGTAAAGGCCAGGCAGCCTGGAGGGGAGCAGGGGACCGGAAGACAGCGCGCGCCCAGGGCCTCCGAGCCTCCTCCCCGCGGGTCCAGGAGCTTAGACCCTACTTCCTCCGCCCTCTCCCAGCCTCAGGCACACAAGGACACCCCCAGATCCCTCCCCCAGAAACCTCCCGGACGTCTCCGAGGTTGGGCTGCTTCAGGAAGCTTCCATGAAAGCACCTGAAAGTACTAAGTTACCTCTGCCAGGTACAATCGAGCCAGAGCGCGTCCTGCGCCCACTCTGGTGAGTTGCAGTGAGGAACTGGGCTCCTCTGGGAGGAGGAAGGGAAGTTGAGAAAGTCTTTGGACCTGGCGGCTGGCTGGCTGGCTGTCTTCCTCATGGCTTCGCCCAGTGGCCCTGGGAGCGACTGCTCCCGTATCATCGATCACAGCCATGTCCCCGAGTTTGAGGTGGCCACCTGGCTCAAAATCACCCTCATCCTGGTGTACCTGGTCATCTTCATTGTGGGCATCGTGGGGAACAGTGTCACCATTCACGTCACCCAGGTGCTGCAGAAGAAAGGCTACCTGCAGAAGGAGGTCACGGACCACATGGTGAGCCTGGCTTGCTCGGACATCTTGGTCTTGCTCATTGGCATGCCCATGGAGTTCTACAGCATCATCTGGAACCCCCTGACCACGCCCAGCTACCCCCTGTCCTGTAAGCTGCACACCTTCCTCTTCGAGGCCTGCAGCTACGCCACGCTGCTGCACGTGCTGACACTGAGCTTCGAGCGCTATGTCGCCATCTGCCACCCCTTCAGGTACAAGGCCGTGTCGGGCCCCTGCCAGGTGAAGCTGCTGATTGGCTTTGTCTGGGTCACCTCTGTCCTGGTGGCTCTGCCTTTGCTTTTTGCCATGGGCGTGGAGTACCCCTTGCTGCTTGTGTCCAGTCACCGGGGTCTCACTTGCAACCGCTCCCTCACCCGCCACCACCAGCAGCCTGAGGCCTCCAACATGTCCATCTGTACCAACCTGTCCAGCCGCTGGACCGTGTTCCAGTCCAGCATCTTCAGTGCCTTTGTCATCTACCTTGTGGTGCTGGTCTCGGTGGCCTTCATGTGCTGGAACATGATGCAGGTGCTCCAGAGGGGCAAGCAGGGCACGCTGGCCGGCGGGACTCAGCTGCGGAAGGCGGAGAGCGAGGAGAGCAGGACGGCCAGGAGGCAGACCATCATCTTCCTGAGTGAGTCCTGGGTGGGTGGGTGTGGGGGGGGGTTGTATGGGCAGCTGTGAGCAGCCCCCTGATTGAGCAGCCCCCTGATCTCCTGACCGCCTTTGGTCCTCTGAACCAGGGGGCTTGCCCTAAACTTGTAGCTATTCTGGTTGTTTAGGCTAAAATGTCCTAAAGCAGAATGAGGGAATTGATCTGAGATTCTGCATTTTTCTTTTCTATATTTTGGGGATTTGTGGTGGTTTATGGTGAAAAGAGCGCCTGCCCAGAAGGTCTGGGTATATTCCAGAACATCACTTCTGTGATCTCAGGCAAGACACACAACACCTTGGATAAAATGGGGATAATAATCCCAACTGGGAAGTGGCAGGGTCAGGTTAGGTTATCTGGGTGAGGTGAAAGTCCTTCGAAAAGGACTAAGCTCCCTGGAGGTGAAAGGGAGCATTTTAATCCTGCCCTGCTTTTACTGTGGAGAACTTTTCTCAGCGATTAGGATTTGTTTTGGTTTTTCTCCTTCTTTGGAGAAACAAGGCTGCCAGGGACACACACTCTGCAGGCTGCTATTTTATTTCCCCACCTAGTTAGGAAGCTGAAGCCCTCAGACTTGCCTTCCTCGGGTACTGCTTGGGTTTCTGCTGTGGGCTGTCTGTTCCTTATCAAAGCAGAGAAACACGGGAGGGACAGTTTCCTGGGACTTGCGTGATCCCTAAAAATGCCCAATTCACCTGAAGAGAAATCAGTTTGTTTCCCCAACTTTTGTTGTGGTGCAAGAACTTAAAGGTGGGGCCCTTCTCTCTGTCTGGAAGGGAGCTCAGTTTGTAACCTCCAAAGCATTCAGAAGGGGGGCCAGGTCACACTGGCTCTGGGGGACGAGGCTTTAATAGCGACACAAAGTTTGCGCGAACAAAGAAAAGGGCTTTGAAAAGTATGTATATATATTTAGCAGAAACAAGAAAAAGGCAATGTTGTGGGTGTGTGAATGTGAGTCAAGCGGGAGGTGATGTAACAAATGTTTTCCCTTCTTCCCTCTCCCCTTTCCTACCTGGACCTCAGGAGAAAGAATAAATCTTAGTGTTTGTTTCTGGTGTGGGAAACCTGAGTAACAGGTTCCAGGGCCAGGAGTTAGTCATGAGAAAAAATGTGAAGGCCCTTGATGACAGGTGGAAAGAACTAGGTTCTTGCCCCAGTCCTGCCATTGGGTTCTGGTGCATCTGTGACAGATGACTTGACTTCTCCATGTTCATGCAAAATGAGAGCCAGAGCTCACAATTTTTAGATGCCTACTCTGCGTCAGGGGCTGTGCTAGTCAATTTATATTCCTGCTTTATGGTTGAGAACTTTGAGGCTTAGAAAGGGCCCAGTTCACATTCACACAAGTGGTTCATAAGTGCAGCATTCAGATTCAAATCCTGCTTGTCGGGGCATGGAACGAGTTTCTGCCCTTGGCTTTTTTTTTTTTTAATAGCACAAAAGTATATTTACTTCCAAAGTGGCAGTAATGGGTTACATAATTTTTTTAAATTAAATTCAGCTTTATTGAAATACATTCACACACCATACAATCATCCATGGTATACAATCCACTGTCCACAGTATGATAACATAGTTATGCGTTCATCACCACAATCTATCTCTGAACATTTTCCTTACATCAGAAAGAACCAGAACAAGAATAAAAAATAAAAGTGAAAAAAGAACACCCAAATCATCCCCCCATCCCACCCCATTTGTCCTTTAGTTTTTATCCCCATTTTTCTACTCATCCATACACTAGATAAAGGGGGTGTGATCCACAAGGTCTTCACAATCACACTGTCACCCCTTGTAATCTACATTATTATATAATTGTCTTCAGGAGTCCAGACTGCTGGGTTGGAGTTTGGTAGTTTCAGGTATTTACTTCTAGCTATTCCAATACATTAAAACCTAAGATGTGTTATCTATATAGTGCATAAGAATGTCCACCAGAGTGACCTCTCGACTCCATTTGAAATCTTTCAGCCACTGAAACTATTTCGTCTCATTTTGCATCTGCCCTTGGCTTTTTACGTATTAGGTGAAGGTAAAATGAAATAGGACTTTAACAAGCAAGGTGTTACATAGATGAGGCAGATGGTGTTGCTACCACTGCTTCCTGAAGTTGGAGTAAAGGAGACTCTGGTAGGTGACATTGGGGGACTTGGGAAGGACATCCAACCAAATTCATTCTCTTTTAGCTACTGGCTATTGCCCAAATTATTCCAGGAAGGAGTGGACATAGGTTTTGCTTAAAGCATGAACACCTTTTAAAGGCTAGCAGTCCATTCCCCCATGTCTCCTCTGGCATATCTTAAACTGTTGGCAGTAATTTATACTTCAGTATACATTATTATTATTTTTTTTTTGAGTGCAAGTTTTTGAAGAGAGTGCTTGTCTTGAGTAGATAAGAATTGGTGGAATTAGAATCAGACAGGAATAAGGAGTGGTTGCAGTGATTTCCAACTACCTTCTACTCGAACTTAGAGATTGAGTCTGTCTTTGGCCAAAAGGAAAAAATATATTGTTTTCTGTGTGACCAAACTGTCTGAACAGACATCTTTGCTATCCTCTGTGGGTATTGTTCCCAGTTAAACGCAATCTCCACTTTGTAGCGTAAAATCAAAATGCCACAGACTTTTATTTAGTAATGGAAAGAATTGTGGAGATGCTCATCCCGCCAGCAGTGTGTTCTCACAGCTGCATTCGTTCTTTCATTCTAGCACTTGTGCTCTTTCCTTAATAGCTACATATTAATCACTGTGTCCCTCGCATAGAGACTGTTGAATGGCAATCAGGCGCTCACCGTGCCCTAATGTCTTGGAGGAACTTAATGCTTCTGTTTAGCCCATTTCCTCTGCAGTAGGTTTTCAAAGCAGTTCTTGCAAATGTCCCCCTTCTCTCCTCTCAATGAATTTCAAAGAGCTTTAAAAATAGGAACCTGACTAATTAGCTCAAGTTAGGACATAAATTAATGAAGTGAAGAAGAAAAAATCATGGGCTGTATCCATCAGATTAATACAATGCAATTTACTTGTGCGGGTTTCATAAAACGTAATGCTTTGGGGCATTTTTAACCGAGAACAAATGAACATATAAATTGTTTACAAATTGCTGAATTTAATATAGTGATTGGGCTGTCTTCTTAGTATTTTGGTTAACAGATGGGTCGAATTAAAACAAATATTTGCTTATTTCAAACATATTTTGCATTTAATGTGAAATGTAAATGACTCCATAGCACAAGATGTCTTTCAAACTCTTGAGGCAATAAAAAAAAACAATTAAGTATTTTCTCCCCCACGTTGTTAAAAATGCTAACTTCTGCATAACCAAAATGAAATTCCTAATTCATAAATCTACCCAAGATGAGGAAGCCCATGTAGAAAATATTAATTTTCCTTTCTGCGTCTTTTGCTGTTGTGCCTCAGTCTAGCTGAGGTTCTGGGCTGGTGTATATTGAAAACAAATTGGGAACTTTGGGAGAGAAGGAGAAACCTCGCCTAGCGCTTAGGCAATTTGCAGGAGAAAGCAATAATGCAAAAGTGCACACTCATGGAAATGTGTTTCTCTTGCCTTTTGTCAAGTCGGTGAGAAATAAGCACCAGAGCTGTCTCCTGATGGGAGGTTGGGGCTAGCGTGGCCATGGTCATAGGTGTCTGATGCTGGAACAGAGGTCCCTGGTCTGGATTCCTGCCTCTTGGACAGGTAAGGAATTGGTGCATTTGGCTCTTTGTGTCTTGGATGCTGACGATAGGCCAAGTGAGCCTTGCTTTTAAGAAGGCCTTTCCAGACTTCCCATCTCACCCTCTGAATTCCCACTGGGAGTTATCCTCAGTGCATGTAGCATCCTGGACTGTGGACACACATGTTTGTGTCTGCTGGCATGGCCTGCCATCAGTGTCGTCCACTCAAAGTGGGGGGAGAGAATTAAGGAACAACAGAGTAGTTTAAAAGAAATATAGTTTTAATGTGTAACTTTCAAGAGCCTAATGTGGCTGGGATTTGGTAATAGCTACCTCCTGGAGATCTGTAGGGCAGTGAATGGCTTTCAAGTATAGTTATGAAAACTTTTTTAAAGATAATTGTGAAAATACAAAATTAAAGAAACATCATAGAAGATTCAAGTTCTTTATAATAATTCCACTCGCTTGCATTCTGGTTGGCTTCCCTGTGTTGTAGAGAAAGGGAAAACAGTTACATCTAGTGGCAGGAATTACACATCCGCTTGGGTTGCTCATGGGGGAATATCTTGATTCTTCATCTTATGTATCTGGGTGGAAAAAAGGTTGAGAGTTGCCGTTGCACTGTACCACCCTAAAATTAAGGTTAATGAACGTTTAGATATTTGTGGAGTGGGTCGGGGAGGGGAGGGGAAGAGAGAGGGAGGGGGCAGTATCACATGCTGTAGGATTTTAGACTCCAGATCTAGAGACCAAACCAGTAATGGGGGGAGAGGAGGGAGGAATTGGGGAGAGGTGAGGGAGAGAGAGCCGAAATGCTGGACAATTTGTACCTAAAAAGGACTCTCCAAGTGAGTTCCTTTAAAACGGAGTCCAAAATTTCATGAAAAATTATTTGATTGGGACTTTATTGTGAAAAATGAAAATTATCTATTTTCTAAAACACAGGTGATAATTAATTGTAAATTAATTGTAATTTAACTCTACTAAAAATTACTCAGAATGAAACCAGTGTGGATTTTTTGAGGGCATGAGTTTTCTGAGAAAACTATGTGATAGACTTTGTGTTTGATTTTCACAGCAAGATGATAAAGAGGGCTTTATCCCAAGGACTTCTCTTAATTCTTTGCTATTTAAATCACCCTCATTGACACACCTGTCCCAGCATCACTTTGTCAATTTTCCACTCTTCCAGGATTAATTGGTCTAATTCTGCAAGACCTTCAGTTGTCAATGGCTTGGCATTTGATTCTTGTGTTTCCCTGGCTCCCCTTTCATCGGCTTCTTGGAACTCTGCACCCTGTATGCAGGCCATAACAAAAAACATAATTGATGTAAAAACCAATACTTAACAGAGTTAATGAATAATGGGAATAGGGTTTCTGTTTGGGGTGATGAGAAGGTTCTGGTAGTGAATGCTGGTTAACGTAGCACAAGACTGTGAAAGTGATTAATCCCATGGGATGGTCCGCTTGGGAGTGGCTGAGTTGAAAGTTTATGTTGTGTATTTCCACAATTTTAAAAAGAGCGATTAAAAAGGCAGTGGCAATTAAAAGCAATACATGGTCCTGGAATGGATCTAATAATGGAGGAGAAAAGGTCCAAAAGAACGTTTTTGGGACATAGGAGAAATTGGAATATAGATGGAATGCTTTATATCAACGTTAAATTTCTTGAGCTTGATAAGTGTACTTAAGGTTGATTCTTACATGAATAGCCTTGTTCTTAGGAAATGTGCTTGGAAGTAGTAAGTGTTCAAGGAGCATGATGTATGCAAACTACTCTCAAAAGTTTAGAAAATAGATAGATGGATACATGGATGGATGGATGGAGGGATGGGGGAAGGGATGGATAAATAGGGCCACATTTTCCCTATCATTCTATCTTAGAGGGGGATATGTTGGAGTTCTTTGAATGGGTTTTAAATTATTTTTGCAACTGTCCTATGGGTTTGGAATTACTTCAAATTAAAAAGTTAAAAAAAATCAATCCCTTTGTCCTAGTACATATTGACTGATTACATGGAAACAGATGTCTTAAAGTGCTTCTAAGGCATTATTAGAATTTTAAAATGTTTTTCTTGCTTAGTTTAAATACTGGTCTTACAATAATGTTGATGCCACTAATTTTCTTGGCACAGGCTTTTTTTTCCTGTGATGTAAAGGGATATACCAACCGTCTCTCATGGAAATATCACCAAAATTAATGACTTTTTAGTGTAAGATAATATTTTGGTTCAAATATCTGTCTATTTCAGGAAAAGGTTTTGCTTCAAGTATTCAAATTATTGTCTGTATTCCCTTCTTCCCTTTATAGGTGTAGATCTGGCTGTAATAAATGTTTCATGTTTATTTTTCTATTTGTGATATCTGCCGTAAATTGCAAGTGTCCTGTGATCAGCATGGCAGACACATATAATAATGCTGCTTTATGTTTATAATCAGGCTGCTTTCAAAGGTTTCATTTCTCCCTTAGGGAGATACATAACGTCCCTTGGAAGGAAATATTTGAATCGCAGTCCCCATTCATTGGCAAGCCTGTTCATCTGTCTTAGTTGCATGCCTCTTGGGGGCTGCCAAAGTGTAATAAGGCAGCAGAAGCCTCTGTTGAGCAAAGCATTATGCTTATTAATCCTAAAGCCATTCAGAATAAAAGCCATTTATGTGAGTGGAAATAGCAGAGAGGAGGAATATTGAATTGGGAGTCACGGAGCCCCTTCCTGCCTTACCAGGTAAGGTCCCCAGATCCATCATGTGGATAGCACTCAATCCTCATCACCTTTCCTTCTTCCCACCCCCACTGCAGCCTTGGGCAAATCACCTGACTCTCTGCCCCATTCCTTGGCTACTTCCTGAGCACTGCTGGAGAGAAAGTTGCTCATCATTGCTACTGTAAGTTCTTAAATAGAGGGTGTTCAGTCTCAGCTGGGCCCTGCTGTCTGGTGGGCACCTTCCTTTGCAACCACCTTCAAAGAGCTCGAGCTCCCGCAGGGCCCCTTTCAATTTTGTTTTCAGCAAGTCTCTGGGCGAGAGCCTTGACTTCAGGCGTAAAAGAATGCCCGTGTCTGCTGCTGCCTTCCGTCTAGTCTGTTCTTTATTCTGCAGCCTCTGGGGTCTCTTTATCCCTCCCCATTCCCATGAAGTTAAACCCCTCAGTGGCTTCCCAATGCTCTTATGTCAAAGATCAAAATTCTTATCATCAGGCCCCTGATGGTTGGCCTGCCTTCCCAACTCGATCGAGTGCCGGTCTCCACTTACTTGCTGTGCCCCTCTGGCTCCACCTCAGTTCCTCCATCAGACCTTGGCCAGGCTCTCTCCCACCGTCTGGCTTTGGTATGTGTCATTTCCTCTGCCTGAAATGCTTTCCTTTCTTTCTCCATGTCCCCCCTGCCCTCCTGCCCCCCTTCACCAAGTTGACATCTTCCTCCTCGTTCACTTTCCTCTGGGAAGCCTTGCCCATCCTCCTTGACTTTGATTAAACCTCTCTTGAAACAAAACTCCCAGTTGCAATGTCACCCTTAATTGTGTGGTCGTTTAATTGCTGTCTGTCCCTAATTTTGCCCAACACTGTACCTGTATCCCTAGCATAGTGCCTGGCAGATGCTTAAAGAATACTTGCTGATTGAATAAATAAACAAGCCTCTGGGTGGAATTGGAAAGCAACATTCTTTTCCAACAGGCATGTGTTCCTGTAGAAGAGTCTCATTTCTCAAAAACTTTCTGGTTAGTTTGAAGCTAATGATGCTCTCTTTGAAATGGATCAGTCCTCAGAAACCTCCCCAAAGTCAAGCCATCATGAAAGACGCTTAAGATTTTCTCTCTGAGCACATCAACAGTCTGGGTTACTTGACTTCTGAATATTAGCTTTAATCATATGTACCTACCAGAAATAACCATGGAATGAAAGTGATTAGGATGGTGTTTAACAAGATGTTAAGACAGTGAGTGCATCTTAAAAATTATTTCTTAGCAAGCTGTTTGACCACTTGTTAACAAGAGGGCACTCAGGGTAGTGGAAAGAGAAGGCAGTAGGGGTATCATTTTGGAAACATTAAACCAGTGTATTTTTATTTTCCCTTTAAATTGCATTCATTTGCAGCCATCAGCCAGGGAAGAAAAAGGCAGGTTCCGCCTGGGACCAAGGGGGTCTTGATCAGCTTTGAGTCCAGAAGCTGCATTTCTTGACCTCTTTAGCTAGGCAATTATCTTGAAAGCCAGGCTTTGTGAAGGGTGAAAAAGGATTGCTAAACCCCACAGCTCTCCCTTTAATGTATCAAGAGCTCAGCCCAGTGGACCAAATCAGCCACTGAGCAGCCAGCTGGAGACAAAACCACAGCCGGGGGTTTGGGATTTATCCTGGGAAGCCACTGAAGGGTTTTAAGGAGTAAAGCAGCACTGTTAAATCTGTGGCACTGCCTTTGGGGTGACAGCATCTGTTGCAATGCAGTTTGGGTCAGAATATAAAGTCTGGCCGTGTTTCCAGAATGAAAAAGAGGCCACTCTGCATTTGAATACAGTCCTGGTAGAGCGGCTGAGGCCAGTTCGTGTTTTGTTCATATTCCCTTGTGTGAGGTAGGGAAAGACCAGGTGCAGATCAAGAGAGAGACCGGAAGAGTTTAAGAAATTTACTGGGCTCACAGTTTCCTGGGAAGAGGGCAGCATGCCATGCAGGGCCACATGGGGAAAACGCCACGGTCGATCACAGGCCAAGAGAGCAAGTCAAACAGAGAAGGGGTCTTTATTGTGGTTTCTGTGGGAAGCATGCCTGTGTGGGATTGCCTGGCTATATTTGAAAGTGGTGTACTGACAGCTGGGGTCAGAAGTATTGAGGAGCAACAGATAGATTGGCATGGGGAGCCTTGGCCACCTAGGGATGCCTATAGATGTTAAAGCATCAATTTACAAGAGCTAGAAAATGTGGTTGATACAATTAGTATTTCTTGCCATCTGTCAGAGCTCCAGCTCTTGGTTTTCCCAAGACTTACTGCTGCCAGACCATGGCCAGAAGTGAATTTGCTTCCATAAGCTCCTCACGCTTTTCCAGCACAGAGGATCAGCCTGCCCCGATGTTGCTGAGGCTCTGGTTAGCAGGTAGCTCTGTGGAGCCAGGCCAGATCAAGGGAGCTCTAACTTGTTTGCTGGGTTGCTTAATGCGCACTGAATCCTCAACAACAAGCTCAGGTCCTCACTTCATCCTTGAAGCCTTCCTGAATCACTGCAGCATACATTGATCTTCTTTTAGCAGTTGCACTAAATGAGGCTGTCTTAGACTGTTCTCAGATGAGGGCACAGGGGTTGTCTCCCTGGCTGGGTTCCAAATTCCCTCATACATCTTCAACCTTTCCTACTGGGCTGGGGGCGCAGTGGTTATGCACTGATTGAGAAGTTGATGGATTGAACTGACCAATGGTTTCTGCTGCCCCTGGAAAGACGAGAGAGATCCTCTGCTAGGACCCTAGTAAAGCACTCCCCCCACCACCACACCACCTGCTTTTCCTCTCTGTCCATGTGGCAGGCAGAATTCTAAGATGCACCCCCCCCCCCAAATTCCTGGACCCTGGTATATACACATCTTCTCCCAGTTATTGAACCAAATACTAATTTAGGTGGTGGTGTGAAGGGCTTTTGCATAGGTGATAAAGTTTCCAAATCAGGTGACTTTAAAATAGGGACATTATTCTGTGGACCTGATGAAATTGCATAACCCTTTAAATCTGGGTCTAGAGGTCAGAGATAGAGGAAGTCAAAGAGATTTGATGGGGGAGAACTTCTCTATTGCTGGCTATGAAGGTGGAGTGGGCCATGTGGCAAGGAAGGTGGGTGGCCTCTAGGAGCTGAGAATGGTTCCCAGATGACAGTCAGCAAGGAAAACCTCAGTCCTTTAACTGCAAAGAACAAATTCTGCTCAACAGCCTGAATGAGCTTGGAAGCAGATTTCCCCTAGAGCCTCCAGGTAAGAATTTAGCACTTTGATTTTGGTCTTTGAGGCCCTGAGCCAAGATCCCAGCCACTCTGTGCTTGAATGTCTGATGCCCACAACTGTGATGTGAGCTAATAAATAGGTATTGTTTTAAGTTTCAGTGCATGGTCATTTGTTATGCAGCAGTAGAAAGCTAATGCATTCTCTGAACTCTGATAAGGGGGCTCTCAGTTAAACATATGTTGTGCCTTCGTTACACGTTCCAAGACAGGCCCCAACTCCAGAAGCTTCTCTTTGAAAAGTCCTGCCTTTCAAGAACTGTACTCTTAGCCCAACCTTTCATGGATTTACCAAACATTCATTGAGCACCTGCTTAGTGCTCAATGATTAGGAAGTTTACCAAGTTCTGGGCACCATAGAACAGTCACTGGACTTTTAGACCTTTTTTTGGGGAATTCAAAATTTGCAGGTTTGAGTTCCACCAGTCAGATTTTTTGGAACCCCAGATGCCTCATTTATCAGTGAGGAAAATTACCAGTGGATTATGCTTCTAATTATCATCTTTTGGTAACTTTTTCCTCTTAGCCTGGCACTTAGTATGTATGAAATAAATGTTTGGAGAATAAATTAATGTCTGGGCTGCTTTGCTGCTTCCATGAGGCTTTCTCACCAGAGGAGAGAATACCTACATCCTCCATCATTTAGCTTCAAAGGGAAAAAGGGGAAAAAGCCAAGCCCAGGGCTGAGAGCAAGTCTGAGTAAGAGAGATGTCTCAGGCTAACAAACTTGAGTGTTTTCTGACTTTAGGGTTTCCTGCCAATTTAGAAACTTGACAAAATTTCCTATTTGCACTTACTGTGTGTAAGAGCCATTCTGGCAGGCAGAGGGCTTTTTAGACATCACACTGCTTTAAACATCTCAAGTGGGTAGTTGGAGAGCCGTAACCAGAACCTGACAGTTGAGGACCAAAAAGCAAGGCTGCAGCTCGTCACTATGTGGAGTTGTTAAACGTCTAACTGGTTGTGAAACCAAAGGCAATGCAGAGATGGGAGCCAGCCCAGTTAGGAGTGATGCGGTTCAGTGCACTTGTAGAGAGAAGCCAATCTCGTTTTTTCTAGTGAAGGGGGAATATCTACCCTATGTTACAACTTAAACACAGTGTTTGGGCAGAGCTGAAGTCATTTGGTCATTGGCTTTATGTTTTTAATTCTTTGGAAGACATGATATAACTGGAAAAAAGTCTTTGTGAGAAATTCATGTATCTACTTTCTAGATGCTACAATTCTAAAGGGTTAAATGTCACATTGAAATGACAGCTGTGTGTCTTATAGAGAGAGCTGATGAATTGTTAGTTTCTCAAGTACAGTTTTGACAGGGGAGGCAAATAAGTTGCATTGGTGATTGAAGGTTGCTTTCTAGAGGATGCAGGAAATTTCTGTTGTTTGTCCTCTTTCATGGGCCTGGGTTTTTTTCTCATTTTGGAGCTCACTTCCTCCAGGAAGCCTGCCTGTACTGGCTTTATCCTCTGCTCAAATCACTCTAGCAGGTCTTCCTATTTTCACTTGGTGTTTCATTCATCAAGTATTTATGAAAGCCTAGAAGGTTCAGGCTGCAGAAATTAAGAGCTTAATATATCTCTAGTTGGGGCATCAAAGTAGAGAGGTGGAAACTTGTAGAAGGATGTCTTGTTAAAAATACCACTTGGTAAGGGGGAGAATGGTGATTGTTTATGAAGTAAGACGGTTCTGGGCTTCAAGATTTTTAATAGAGTGGTTAATTGGAAACCCACCCCTCCACCCCCTGCTCTAGAGATATTGCATACAGTACTGATGTGGTATAGTTCACGGACAAGCAGTGTCCACATCATCTGGGAAATTGTAAAAATGCAGAATGTTGGGCCACACCCCACATGACTGAATTGGAATCTCATTTTAAGCAGATCCAGGTGATTCCTGCACATATTCAAGTGTGAGATGCTCTGCTCTACACCACTTGGTGGGGATTCTGTAACTCACAGACTGGGAAAGGATGGACTTGGAATGACTAAACTCACCATGTGCAGTAAGAACTTTGCATGGCTTGCTATGTCATTGTAACAGGTGGGAATTTGTTCTACAGCCCTTAGGTACAAGAAACTTCATATTGTTTTTATTATTTTAAAAATTAAATCTAGCTCTAGGCTCCTATTCATGAGGTGATGAAAATTCAACCTCAGTCAAGATGGGTGTGTCAGAATTCAGGGGGCTTAGGAGGTACCCAGAAAGTGAGGCATTTGGTGCTTTGTTCAAACTGGCCTGTGCCTTCCTGTTTTTTCCTGCTCTGATTCTGTTTCCATGGCATCGGGACCACCCGCCAGAGGCCAGCCTTTATATTTTATTTCCATTCTTTGTAACACTTCTGCCATGAAGGAATAAGAATCGAGTTTTCAGAATTGCTGAAGGTCATCAGCCATTGGGATTTGAGCAGGGATCTGACCCCAAGGTCCATGTTATTCTGTCAGCAGAGAGAGGGATTCTTAAAAGAGGATGTGCTTCAGCTACGGGACTTGTTATAGGTGACAAGGAGCAGAATGGAAGAAAGCATGATACCAAGACTGGTGGACATTTGTCTTGCTTTTATGCTACCTGGCAGCTTTTGGACACCCTTCTTATATTTGAGGACTTTCACTCTTTTTGGGTTCTTCTTACCTGAGGTGGTTGGAAACTTGCTTTCCCAGCATCCCTTGCAGCTAGGGTGCATCATGTGACCTGGGCTATGCCAGCCATCTGCACTGCCATGAGATTTTCATCTGGAAGAGAATAATGGGAAGGAGCAGCCACCACATCGATTCTGCTTGGGGGTAGGAACAATGTGGGGCAAAGTGGCATCGAGAAGCCCAGCATAAACTTAGCATCCTAGGCCAGGTGTTGGCCGTGTCTTTGCAGGACTGTGCCTGGTGCTGGTAGGGTCTCTACTGGCATAGCCTGGGGATGGGTCATCTGATATAATTCTTGGCTGCGAATCCAGTTCTCTGGCTGCCAGGGATTCTGTGAGATGACTGATAGCCTTATGGCCAGTTTAAACTGGAATGGGCTTTGTTGTCTACATTATGAATTCTGTGTTTTAGCTTCTGAGGCTCAAGCAAATACCATGAAATGGGTTGGATTAAACAATGGGAATTTATTTGCTCATGGTTTGAAAGCTGGGAAAACGTGCAAATCAAGGCATCATCATGGTGATGCTTTCTTCCCGAAAACTGTGGAATTATGGGGCTGGCTGCTGGCGTACTTTGGTCCTTAGCTTGTCACATGGCAAGACACATGGTGGCTTCTCTGTTCTCTTCTGGGTTTTGTTGAATTTCAGCTTCTTACTTCCTGTGGCTTTCTATCTGAATTTCAGTCCACGTATAAAGGACTCAAGTGATAGGATTAAGACCCATCCTGATTGGGCTGGGCCACACTTTAACTGAAGTAACCTCATCAAAAGGACCTACTTATAATGGGTTCATACCTACAGGAGTGGATTAAATTTCCAAACATGTTTTTCTGGAGTACATACTGCTTCAAACCACCATACTCTGTATGTCCAGAAAATAGGTAGTAGGACAATTGGAGTGGAGTGGAGAGACCCAGAGGGGAGTGGTGAATGGTGAATGTAGATTGAAAAGATTGGTCAAATATGGAGGAACTTGATACCTAAATGTTCCGGTTTGGCAATGCTGCCAGATTGCAAAACACCAGAGATGGATGGGCTTTTATAAAGGGTGTTTACTTGGTTACACGGTTACACTCTTAAGGCCATAAAGTGTCCAAGGTAAGTCATCAACAATCGGGTACCTTCACTAGAGGATGGCCAGTGGTGTCTGGAAAACCTCTGTTAGCTAGGAAGGGACGTGGCTGGTATCTGCTCCAGAGTTCTGGTTTCAAAATTGCTTTCTCCCAGGACATTCCTCTCTAGGCTGCAGTTCCTCAAAAATGTCACTCTTAGTTGCTCTTGGAATGTTTTTCCTCTCTTGGCTTCTCTGGAGCAAGAGTCTGCTTTCAATGGCTATTCTTCAAATTGTCTCTCATCTGCAGCTCCTCTCTCAGCTCCTGTGTATTCTTCAAAGTGGAAGGATTTTGAGTCGAGGTGTGGCAGGAAGGAGAGCAGGGAGGCGAATGTGGCCATGAGGTTTGTTGCAGGCAGGTGGAGGAAGGGTGAGGAGTGAGAGGGAGGCTGGCATTGGTGTCGTTGATTCTGATGATGGCGAATTGGCAGGTTTGGCTGTGAGTTTCATGAAAGATGGTGGTTATCAACTCTGCTACACATTAGAATAAACCCAGACCTTTTAAATCAAAATCTTTGGGACTGGGCCCTGGGCAGGTGATTCCATTGTGCATCCAGGGCTGAGAGCAGTGGAAGCGTGAGTTGGCAAGACAGTCTGGGCCAGATCGTGGCAACCTTGAATTTGGTTGCTGTGCCAAGATTCTTTGACTGCAAGTCACAAAACCTGATCCTGGCTTTTTTAAGAAGGGGAAAAAAGGGATTTATTAGAAGTACAAGGGATAGTTCACAGTGTCAAATGAAAACTAAAGAATCAGGCTATTTGGGAATCCAAGGAGCAGAAATTCATAGACAATCTGCTTGGGATTCACCATCAAAGATTTACAGTGGCTTCAGGCATTTTTCCATCTTTGTTTTCGTTCCAGTCAGGGTTAAATTCCCTGGGTCAAGAATCTTGTTAAACAGGAAGGGGTCTGGTGTTCACCCACCAGTGAGGTTGAACTCACGGCTGCGCTGATGCCCAGTGCCATCAAACTTGCACACAGTGAGCAGTGTTGTCCCCAAGAGACAGCAGATGCTGTAACCGGAGACCCTGTTACAGAGCCTGGGGCAGAAATACCACCCCTTGGAGGGGCTTCACTTATCTCCATCATTGCTGAGTTTCTCTTGCTTTATTCTCACTGTGTCTATCTTTTTTTTTTTCCAGATTGGAAAAAAAATGTTTTTATTGACACTGCTTGTGGGAGTTTAGCAACATACTCATCGTTGTCAAATACTAACTGCTGTGAGTTGATTTTGGTGCAGCCTTTTTTTTTTTTTTAATTCAATTTTATTGAGATGTCTTAGTTTGCTAATGCTGCAGAATGCAAAACACCAGAGATGAATAGGCTTTTATAAAACGGGGGTTTATTTCACTACACAATTACAGTCTTAAGGCCACAAAGTGTCCAAGGTAACACATCAGCAATCGGGTACCCTCACCGGAGGATGGCCAATGGCCTCCGGAAAACCTCTGTTAGCTAGGAAGGCAGCTGGCATCTGCTCCAAAGCTCCGGCCTCAAAACGGCTTTCTCCCAGGACGTTCCTCTCTAGCAAGCTTGCTCCTCTTCAAAACATCACTCCCAGCTGCACTCTCCTCTCTTTGAGTCAGCTCATTTATATAGCTCCACCGATCAAGGCCCACCCTGAATGGGTGGGGCCACGCCTCCATGGGAACATCTCATCAAAATTATCACCGACAGCTGGGTGGGGCACACTCCAAGCAAATCCAACCAGCACCCAAGCATCTGCCCCACACAAGACCACAAAGATAATGGCATTTGGGGAACACAATACACTCAAACCGGCACATGAGATATCGTCACATACCATGCAGTTATACAAAGTGTACATTCAGTTGTTCACAGTACCATTATATAGTTGTGTGTTCATCACCAAAATTAATTATTGAACATTTTCATTACCACACACACACAAATAATAAGAATAAAAATTAAAGTGAAAAAGAACAATTAAAGTAAAACAGAACACTGGGTGCCTTTTTTTTTTTTTTTTGCCCCCATTTTTCTTCTCATCCATCCATACACTGGACAAAGGGGAGTGTGGTCCATAGGCTTTCCCAATCACATTGTCACCCCTCATAAGCTACGTTTTGTACAATGGTCTTCAAGATTCAAGGGTTCTGGGTTGTAGTTTGATAGTTTCAGATATTTACTTAGCTATTCCAACTTATTAGAACCTAAAAAGGGTTGTCTATATTGTGTGTAAGAGTGCCCACCGGAGTGACCTCTCGGCTCCTTTTGGAATCTCTCTGCCACTGAAGCTTATTTCATTTCCTTTCACATCCCCCTTTTGGTCAACAAGATGTTCTCCATCCCATGATGCTGGGTCTAGATTCCTCCCTGGAATCATGTTCCACGTTGCCAGGGAGATTCACTTCCCTGGGTGTCAGATCCCACGTAGCGGGGGAGTGCAATGATTTCACCTGCCAAGTTGGCTTAGCTAGAGAGAGAGGGCCACATCGTAGCAACAAAGAGGCTTTCAGGAGGAGACTCTTAGGCACAACCATAGGGAGGCCTAGCCTCTCCTTTGCAACAACAGTCTTCCCAAGGGCAAGTCCTGTGGTAGAGGGCTCAACCCATCAAACCACCAGTCCTCTATGTCTGTGGTCACATTAGCAACCATCGAGGTGGGGGAGCCCAACACCCCTGCGTCTCTACCAGCTCCTCAGGGGGGCTCTGGTGCAGCCTTTTTTTAACTTATTTTTTTAATTGAAATATATTCACATACCATACAATCATCCAAAGTGTAAAACAATTGTTGCAGTATCATCATGTAGTTGTGCATTCATCACTACAATTAATTTTTGAACATTTTCATTACTCCAAAAAATGACAATAAAAATGGAAAGAACACCCCAAACCTCCCATACCCCTCCTCCCCCATATTATTCAATTACTGTTTTAGCCATCCTTCTACTCATTCGTCCATGCACTGAGCAAAGGAAGTGTGTACCACAAGGCTTTCACAATCACAGTCACACCGTATAAGCTACACAGTTATATGCTTGCCTTCAAGAATCAAGGATACTGGATTTCAGTTCAACAGTTTCAGATATTTCCTTCTAACTATTCTAATAAACTAAAAACTAAAAAAGATATCTGTATAATGCATAAGAGTTATCTCCAGAATGACCTCTTCACTCCATTGGAAATCTCTTAGCCCCTGAAACTTTATTTTGTTTCATTTCACATCCCCCTTTGATCAAGAAGATGTTCTCAATCCCACGATGCTGGGTCCAGATCATCCCCGGGAGTCCTATTCCACGTTGCCAGGGAGACTTACACCCTGGAAGTCATGTCCCACATAGGCAGAGGGCAGTGAGTTCACCCGCCAAGTTGGCTTAGAGAGAGAGGTCACTGTGGATATTTCTTGGTGGCAGTGGTGATGTGAGGCTTCTTTCTGTGGAATCCTCTCTTCCTGCTGAGTCCTGCGTATTGTTTTCCGGGGTGAAGTCAACTTAGTGGGCGAGTACGTTCGAGAAGGGGGAGGAGGAGCAGCTGAGCCTCCTGGTTCTGAGACACTGCCACCAGGGAGCTGGTGAATGCCAAACCCTCAGAGCACATTTCCTGTCTGGGAATCTGACTCATTCTCTGAGGTCACTGACCGGGTATGAGACGGTGACTTTTTATCAGCATAAAATTAATTTGTGCTTGAACTTTGGCCTCGAGACCAAAGGTTTCCAACCAAGCCTCACAGTCAGATGCATCGCTCACTTCTTTTGACATTTTCTGGTTATATCTTAATATGATATTGGCCTTCAGTCAGGATATTTATCACAGAAAAGGGAATAAATGGGAGACATTCATGGCCTTGAAGAAATCCCAAAAGTTATTTAAGAAACAAAAAAGAGTAATCTCTACTTCCTTTTGATGGATTTTGTTCAGAGAATGTTTGTAATGCCGTTGAATCTTCGATGTTTGTGTTACCTAGACCTTATCACTGGGGTAGTTGTCACTCTCTCTCCTGCAAGTCATGTCTTAGAGAGACAAAGGGGCTGTTCTCCAAAGGAGTTTCCCAGCTTCACTTCTCTGGGTGGTGTTTCCTGAACACCAAGCCTTCCCTCTGATCCTGGCAGTGAGAAATGTGCTTTAGGATGTGGTGGAGAGGGAGTGATGGGCGTGGACTTCACACTCCATGGATAGGGCCGTAAGTACACAAGGACTTCAGGTGTGTGAATGATGCCAGGGGTAGCAGGTTATTAGTGTGCTGTTGCTGCTGAAACAGATTGCCACAGCCTGGTGGCTTCAAACCACAGAAATGTATTCTCTCTCAGTTCTGGAGGCCAGAAGTCCAGAATCAGTATCTCTGGACTCAAGTCAAGGTGTGGGCAGGGCTGTGCTCCCTCAGCAGGCTTTAGGGGAGCTCTAGGCTGTGTTCCCCCCGTTCCTCACCTCTTCCAGCTTCTGGTGGCTGCCAGCATTCCTTTGCTTGTAGCCACATCGCTCCAGTCTCCAAAGCCAGCATCTCACATCTCTCTCTGCTCTGTCTTCACATTACTTCTCCTTCGTGTGTCTCAAGTCTCCCTCTTTCTCCCTCTTGTAAGGGATGTGAGGACCTTTAGGGCCCACTCAGAAAACCCAGGATAATCTCTCCTCAAGAGCCTTAACTGAATCAGATCTGCAAGGACCTGTTTTCCTTATAAGGTAACATTTACAGGTTCCAGGAATTAGGACCGGATATCTTTGGGGGACATTTTTCCACTTACACCTGGTGGCAAGGGGATACCAGGAGGTTTGAATTTAGTAGTTCTTGAGCAGAGTCTCCTGGCTTGCAAAGAGATACCGCAGAATGGTACAGAAAATCCTGTGTTCAAATCCCATTTCCATCGCTTGAAAGTGAGTGTGACCTTGGTCAAATTACTTACCAGCTCAGAACCATTGTTCCGTCTTCTCTACCTTGGGCATCCTGCCGACCTCAAAGGCTGATTGATGAGAGCGTTCAGCAGGATGTACAGGGAGGCCCCCAGTGCAGGGCCTGGCGTGTTGTAGGTCTTCAGCAAAATCTAGTTTCCTTTAATGACCTTCATGATTTTAAAGAAAGGTTTCTGTCTGGGGACTCCAGAGAACTTTGTTCTAGTCCTTGCCAGGCCACTGACAAATCATCTTGAGCAATCTCAACCTGTTTCCTCGTGTGAAGCATGAGGGGACATGGGCTTGCCCTAGTCTTAACCATCCATGAAGTGGAAAAGTCGGTGAAGTCTCCTCTTTATTGTAAACGTGTACAGGTACTTGCATTTTATTCCATCATCTATCATCGCCTGATGCTATATAAAAATATAAGTTCCTTTTCAGAGTCAAAGTGGCAACCAAGGAAAGGTGCTTGATGGCCCGGTGACTTTGTGGAGGCTTTGGCACCCTCCCAGGTGGCCCTGGCTGGTACATGTACCCCAGGTGGAGAAGTGTAGACCCAGAGGCACCCCGAGGGCCATGCCCTTCTGAAATTGTTTGCCTTTGACTTTGTTCTACAGCATGTTACTGCAAGAGCAGCTCCGGGTCCTGGCAGCCTATTCTGGGCTGAAGCTTTTGATAAATTTACAAATGTTGATGTTTCCTTCCTGCACCTGTGAGGCCAAAGCATCCTGAGCAGTGGCAATCAATATATCAGAAAGAATTTTGGGGAGAGAGTGTCATCAAGCTCAGCTTTATTTCCAAAAACACACACACACAAACCCTGCCCCCGGGAGGCAAAGCTGACTCTCATTGTGAAATAAACAAAGTTGATGGCTTAGACATTACGATATGGGATGTAGGCGCTGCGGTAAACAATTGTTCCCAGAATCCGCTTTCCTGATGCTCATTAAGACGCGCGGGCCTGAAATCACGTTCTCCCCATTTTGCCCATTTTAATAATAATAATGAGAACGTTAAAGTGACATTCTGAATCTGTACTGCTCTTGTCTGCAGGGTGCCCCAAGCACTTTATAGACAGTGTCTCATCAATCCCCACCACACACCAGTGAAATGTTGGTAATAGGTAATATTTGTAATTATATTCAGCTTAGAAAAATGCCCCCCTTCTCCCCTCTTCCGAGCTGGAAGACGTCTCAGTGAGGTGGGGGCAGTGCCGCCTCGTGGGTGGGGAGGAAGCTGGAAACTCTAGGTTCTGGTTTTGCTCGTCTGTTGTCTCCCTCGTGTCTCCGCCTTAGTTTTCATCAGTCAAATGGGATGACATTAGGTGTGTCACCTCATCTTGCAGGGATGTTCTTTAAGTGATATTAGTAATAATTATGATACTGACTTGTTTAAGGACGTGTGATGTGCCAGGTATTCTAATTTGTACATAAATTCATTTAATTCTCATAAAAATCCTATGAGGTAGGTGCAGTTATTAACTCGATTTTACAGATGGGCAATAGAAGCACAGAGAGTTTAAGGAACTTGTCTAAGATAAAACAGCAATTGAGGGAGGGGTAGAAGTGGGATTTGAACCCACGCAGATTGATTTCTAGATCTTTTGCTATTAAGTATTTCATAAGCATTGTTTAAACTTTTACACTGCAATACAGCAATGCACATATGCTCAGGTGTACACATGCACACACGTGCACATACATGCACACACACATCGAACACAAGTTTCACTGAACAATGTCCTCCCATCTTTAGAATGTGAAATGCATTTTGGTATTTCCTTCTATTTTTATTTCACTAATAAAAATGCCAGTCTTGACTCACTAAATTTACCCATGAGTTGAAAAGCTTTTGTACTCCTCCATACTCCTTCTTGGATAGCTCATGGGGTCATGCTTTGGAAGAGTGATGCAAGAAGTGGCTTGTCATTAGCTGGGGAGGGCATGAGGCTATTGGAAGAGACCAGAAAGTGTGAGGTATGTGGCCCCTGGCCCTGCTGCAACAGTGTCACCTCCTGGGATGGACATTTTGTATCTGCACTAGTGTAGCTGGGCCTCTGGGTGGGGGTGGGTAATAGCCGCCTCGCGCTCCTCTCCCACCTTGCACCTTAAAGGTCTTTGGGTGTCTTCTCAGCCCCTGTGCCTCGGCTTCACCTCTATATTAAACCCAGGTATTTACTGAGCAACTGTGATGTGTTGGGCCTGCATGTATCAGGCACTATATGGGAGGGCTACCAAGAAGCATGAGGCCTGGGCCTTGGCTGCAGGGAAATTTCAGGCCATCAGGGAAGGAATATAGGCATGAAGAGAGAACGGGAAGACAGCTCAGCGGTGTAAGGTGCTAGATTTGGAGCTAGACAGCCCGGAGTTCAAGTCCTATTTTCCTCCTCCTGGTAACGTGGCCTTGGGCAACACACTTGACCTCTCAGGGCCTATCTCTGGGTTGTAATTGAAGTTCCAGTGAGTGATGCTGGGGAAAGTGTTTGGTGAACCATATAGTACTGTGAGGATGTGAGCAGAGCAGTATTGCCCTAAGCAGTATTGCTACATGCTGAGAGGCTGGTGTACCAGGGAAAGGATAAGTATGCTGCAGCAGTCAGCAACGCCTGCCTGGAGGCGGTGGCATTTGAGCTTAATCTTAAGAGGCGTTTTCAGTTCCTGGCCTGAAGGAGTGTGGTTGTATTCAAGGGGTGGAGACAAACAGTTATGTGAGGTCCAACCGCATGACTCATATTTATATATGATCAGTTGATAGCTCCACTCTGGAGGCTCCTGAGTCACTTTCCTGCATTTTCCCTGTTTGCTTGAGGTCCCTGGCAAACAACCTCTCAATTCCCTAGGCCAGGGGTCAGCAGACCGTATACTGGGCGAGATCGGTTTCTGAACAGCCTGTGAAACCTGTAATGTGAGAAAGACTTTTACATTTTTAAAGAATTGTTGAAAACAAACAAAACACAAAAGAATATTTGACAGGGACTATATGGTGCCGTAAAGCCTCAAGTATTTACTCTCTGGCTTTCTGTTTCCTGTGGAGCCCTGGACTTACTCTGAATCACCCTTTAGTCATTCTCCCTGCCCTTCTGTCACACCCTAAGGGAGAGGGGCACATACACACTCACTGGCTCATTTCCTTGCGACAAGGCTGCCAGGAACTTCCCTGCTGTGCTCCCTCAGCACATTGTACTTAGCACTGAGCCTGTATATGTTTAGTTCTTTTGACATGTGGCGCATCTGTGATTATTGCCATGATTAGCAACACCCAATGCCCAAATGCTGGACTCCAGCCCCGATGCCATTTGTAACAACGTTCATAAGAATGTTCCCCCATGTCGCAGCTCTCCATTTTTCCAACATAAATAAACCTGTGAGGCCAGATTGCAAACATGATTTCCCTTCATGTCAACCTGGTCATTTGTAATAAGCCCGCCATGTAAAATTTGATCTAAACATGCAGTTCAACCCGGAAGATCACAATGTAGTCAAGACCATCGGTGATTTTTTGTAAAAATCAAGGGAATGCCATAGGTGAGGAGCTACTTTTTTTGTTTTTGTAGTAACAGGATCTTGATGATGGACTAATATGCAGCTCAAAATAAAGGAATTGTGGGGAAAAATCACTTTCAGGCAGCACATCCAGAGGCTCTTGGCAAATAGCTGCAAAGGAGGCAGATTACTTTAACAGCTCTATTGAAAATATAGAGTTGTCTTGTCTGGGTGGCTCAGATGGTTCAGATGTATCACTACTTGACAGTGGTGAGACTTTTGTTACAGGAAAATTAGATACCTTTTGATGGGTTGAGATTGTCCTTATCTTTTCCATATAGCAAAAAGCTACCAGACAGAAAGCTGAAGAAACATCCTGACTGAATGCGTTCCAGAAAAAGGATAGTTTTGGGAGAAACACTTTAATTTGCTTTTGATGTTTGAGGTTCATTCCTGAAGTGGTTCCATTCCAATACAGGTTCAGATGGCTCCGAAGAGAGAAATGGTTTTTTAAAATTCTACGGAATACAGAGAGTTTATACAGTTTTCTGAGTAGTCGAGCAGATCTCTCAACATGGTGGCCTGGGGGCTAGAGGGGGCCAAGATAATGTGTTGGTTGCCTGGTCCAGTGTTTTTAGTTTTTAATTTTTTTAAGAATTTGCATACCATTAGATAGCGCACACCATGTCCAGTTTCCCACAGGCGTCCCCACCACCTCTTGTACTGCACAAGCTGTTTTAACACATTTATCTACAAAGGAATTTGAGTTCAAGGTGTGTGGTCTGACTTTGTGGGTTGCACCAAAATAGGGCACCTACTTATCCCCACCCTATTCAGTCGTCTCCACAAACCACCTGCCACAAGGTTTCTGGTTCCCTGAGGCTCGGCCCTACTTCTGGAGAAACACCCTAGAGTCCCCTTGTACTGACAGCCGGTCACGAACCCCAGCCTTCTCCAAAGGGCACAGTCCTTTTCTTACTGGTACCACGGCTGGAAGAAATGTCAAGCAGAGGGCCAGTGACAGTGTTCTGACAGTGGTTGATTGTGATGAGTTCAGCTGTGGCAGAAAGGTCTGAAACACCCCCTTCCACCTGCCGCACAGCAGGCTGAGCTGTGCTTCCTGGCTAGATGGGGCCAGGAGGTGCTTGGGCTGCTGGGGTCCAGTCCCCTTTATGTCCCTTCCTAGAGGTGAGAAGTAACATGTATGGGCACCTTTCTGGAGGGGGGATTGTTGACTCAGATGATACACTGAGAGGAAAAGGGAATAGCTGGAGGTGCCCTGCCATTAATATCAGTTCCAGGAGTGGGCAAGTAAATGCCAACTCTGTGCTTGGATTAATGAGTTGATGGAAATGGGAAAGAGATCTACTAGTTAACAAAGCTTAACAGGCACTTATCCAGGCAGATGGAGAATGAAGGAATTCATAGTGAACCTGCCCTGGTTTAAAACTCTTTTAGTCCCTAGGACTTAAAAAACTTAATGGCAGGGTTGCCATTAAAAAAAGGCCAATGGAGCTCGATTGCAACAGGCAAGAGGATGGAGGTGAGAGACACACGTTATCTGTGTAAAGCGAGAATTTCAGCAACTCTGGCATCCCCTCCGGCCTGCTCTCCTCTGCCCTCCTGAAGGACACAGTTCTCTGCTTTTTGTCTATGTAAGTGCAGGCCTTAGCCAACAAAATTCACTATCAAAATTAAAAGCCCAGGCTGGACTGACCTTGTAAGGTCAGCCAGGCTTACAGCCAGGCTTGTAAGGCGCCTATTTTAGTGACAACTTCTATTAATTGATTCTTTCTACAAATAACTACAGTGAGAGGGCCACCCCCTTCCCCTCGGAGCTTCCAGTCTGAGAAATGAGACATGTACACATACAAGTAACCAGGAGGCAACGCCACGTGAGGGATGGTAGTCAGGGAAGACCGTTCCCGGCTTACAAATGTGTTGCATTCCAAAAGTTAGTTTATGAGCTCTTGGTTTAGAAACTGGATTAATTTTTCTGTCGAAACCTTTTCATGCATGCATGCGTTTATTCAGATAGCAAATATTTATAGAGTTCCTTCTTACTGCAGAAGGAACTGAGATTCCTGGGAAGAACAAGACTTCTTATCTTTTTTTTTTTATTAATAATAAATTTTATTTTGAAATGAGTTCAATCTTACAGGAACAGTTGTAAAAACAGTACAAATCCCCTGCATAGAATTCCATCATACCCTGAACCCCCTCCCCCAATACCCTGATCCATCACCTTTAAGATCCTGTCACACCACTCTTTCTTTCCCTCCCTCTTTCCCTCCCTCCCTCCCTAACACCCATCATCTATAGTTCTATCTTCTGAACATATGGGAGCAAGCTGCACATATCTTTGAACAGGCAATATAATTCACATATACCTTTCCCATGGACAAGAACATTATTTTATGCAATCTCATTAAATGTAGTTAAGAAGTTCAAGAAATCAACATTGATATAAAGCTTATATTCTATATTTCCTTTTTTTTTTTTTTTCTTGTGTCCCAGCTGTGTCCCTTTGAGCCTCCTCTCCTCTGGCCTCAGATCCCGTCCAGGATCATCCTTGGCATTTAATTGTCGTCTGTTTAGACTGTCTTATTTTTTTTTTTTTTTCAATTTTGGAAAGATATATATAGCTTAAATCTTCCTATTCCACCCCTCCCTAGCATTCCCTTAGTGGGATTAATCACATTTAGAATGTTGCAATGCTATCACCTTCCGACCATCCATTTCTAGAAGTTTCCCTTCACCCCAAACCGAAACCCCTACTCTCATTTCTTAACTCCCCATTGCCCCTTCCCCCACTTCTTGGAACCCCTACTCTACTTTTCATCTCTTTGGTCATATTCTTTGATACTTTCTTTGTGTTTACCATGGGGCTTAAATTTAATCTCTTAAATCTATAACAATCTTGTTTTTCTTTGAAACCAAATTAACTTCAATAGGACATGTAAACTGTGTTCCTATACTCCTCCATTCCCCCACCTTCTTGTCAAGAATTACATATTTTACATTGACTCCAAAACCACCGATTTATCATTACAGTTTATGTTTATGTATTTATGTTTATGTTTATGTATTTTAGATCCTATAGGAAGTAAATAGTGGAGTTATAAATCAACCATATAGTAGTATTGGTCTTTATATCTACCATGTGATCTTTACTAGAAATCTTTATTTCTTCATGTGGTTTCAGTCAATTGTTTAGTGTCCCTTCCTTTCAGCCTGCTTAGGACTGATCTACTGGTGATGAAGTTCCTCAGCTTTTGATTGTCCGGGAATGTTTTCATCTCCCCCTCATTTTTATCTTTCAGGTGTTTGTGAATTCTCAAAGTCTCTGATGGTTATTGACTTCTATTTGTATTCCATTGTGGGCAGAGAATGTTCTTTGAACAAATTCATTTTTATATTTTTTATTTTATTGAGGCTTGTTTTTATGTCCCCGCATACAGTCCATTCTGGAGAACAATCTGTGATCACTAGTGAAGAACGTGTGTCCCAGTGACCTGGGATGTAATATTCTATATATGTCTGTTAAAAGTCTCTATATCTCTCTTTCATTTCTTTGTTTCTCTGTCGGTAGGACTTGCTTTAGTATCTGAAGTAGGGCAGGTCTTTTATTAGCAAACTCTCTCAGCATTTGTTTGTGAAAAATTTAAGCTCTCCCTGAAATTTGGAGGAGAGTTTTGCTGGATAAAGTATTCTTGGTTGGAAATTTTCCTCTCTCCGAATTTTAAATATGTCATGCCACTGCCTTTTCGCCTCCATGGTGGCCGCTGAGTAGTCACTACTTAATCTTATGTTGTTTCCTTTGTGTGTGGTGAATTGCTTTTCTCTTGCTGCTTTCAGAACTTGCTCCTTCTCTTCAGTATTTGACAGTCTGATCAGAATATGTCTTGGAGTGGTTTTGTTTGAATTTATTCTATTTGGAGTTTGCTGGGCATTTATGCTTTGTGTATTTATATTGTGTAGAAGGTTTGGGAAGTTTTCCCCAACAATTTCTTTGAATACTCTTTCTAGACCTTTACCCTTCTCTTCCCCTTCTGGGGTACCAATGAGTCTTAAATTTGGATGTTTTATTTTATCTATCATATCCCTGAGATCCATTTCGATTTTTTCAATTTTTTTCTCCATTCTTTCTTTTGTTCTTTCATTTTCTGTTCTGTGCTTCTCGAGTAGGTTGAGTTGTTGTTCACCTTCCTCTAATCTTGTATTATGAGTATCCAGAGTCTTTTTAATTTGGCCTACAGTTTCTTTAATTTCCATAAGATCTTCTATTTTTTTATTTACTCTTGCAATATCTTCTTTATGCTCTTCTAGGGTCTTTTTTATGTCTTTCATGTTCTGTGCCATGCTCTTCTTCAAGTCTTTTATATCCCATGCCATGCTCTCTTTGCCTGTCTGTAGTTCTTTGATTAATTCTGCCAGGAACTGTGTGTCTTCAGATCATTTGATTTGAGTGTTTGGGTTCGGGTTCTCCATGTCGTCTGGTTTTATCATATGCTTTAAGATTTTCTGTTGTTTTTGGCCTCTTGGCATTTGCTTTACTTGATCTTTAATTTGTTAGAATTGCAGTTTGGTGACATACACTTTCTCTAACTAACCAGCAGATGGTGTCCGTGAGTCACTTATACCCCTCAAGTCAGTTCTCCTCAACTTTGTGTTATGTGGGGATCTGATTCTTTTGGGGTCCAATTGGTGCACTTAATTTGGGTGTGTTGTCGGTGCTGTCTGCCCTCAATGAGGGGCGTGTGCCTGAGTGGTTAGGGAGGAAGGGCAGGTTTAACAATCAGACCTCCCAGGTGTTCCCAGAGATTGAAGGCTGTTCTCTGCCGCTGACACAAAAGTCCTTGGTATTGGCGTAGGTTCCCTGGGATTTCCGAGTGGTTCCCTCCTCCCCTGCTGTGCTTTTCCAGGACCTCTGTTGAGGGGGGGAGGGCCGTGCCATGTCACAAGTGAGCGCCAGCCTCCAGGGAAGCCCTGGGCTGCCGGGCTGTGTAGGGGCGTTCCCAGCCCACTTCAAAGATGGTTGAATGGGACGTGTTAACTTCCCCCTTTCTGCACAGCTCCGTTCTTCCAGCTCTGGGACAATCAGCCGTGGGTGTATTCAAGGCCACTGTCCACAGCCGATATTGGGTGAGCGGTGCTGCGGGAAAGACTCCCTGTCAGGCTGGGTTTCTTGTCTTGGTTCTGTGCTCTGTGCTCGGCCCTGGGCAGAAGCAGCCCTGCCCACTGGGGAGACGGCCGTGAGACTGGGCTTCTCAGCTCGGCTCTGTGCTGTGTACTCGGCCCCGGGCAGGAGCAGCCCCACCCGCTGGGGTGAAGGCTGCGAGGCTGGGCCTCTCGGCTCGGCTCTGTGCTGCGTCCTTGCCCCGGGCAGGAGTAGTCCTGCCTGCTGCGGTGACGGCCGTGAGGCTGGGTTTCTCCCCTTTGTTTCCCTGGACCCGAGACAATCAGCAGTGGGTGTGGGAAGGGGTATCCTCCACCCCAGACACCGAGGTGTTAGTCCAGACCGCTCCCGTCTTATCTGCAGCTGTTCCCGGGCTTCTCTCTTTTTTTAAAAAAAACGCCAGCCCAGTGTCTCCCCCCACTGTAGCGTGGCCAATGGATCAGCCTACTCACTCACTCGTTTCAGAATGCAGACTCCTGGTTTCACCAAACGCACGTTCCCCGTGGCTTTAGCAGAACTTGTCCGGCTGGTGCTACTTTGGAAGTGGTGTTCTGGGTCCTTTCTGGTTTTTTATCTAGTGTTTCCCACAGAGGTGTGTTTTTCTCTGTCTCACCTAGTCGCCATCTTAGGTTCCGACTTCTTATCTTTTTCAAGTAGGGGAGATGTTTGTAGTTAATAAGACAGTGCAAGGAAATGCTGGAGTCAGGTGTAGAGTGGAAGTGGCTATGTAAGGATTCCAGGCAGGGTCCTAATGAATGGAGTAATTAATGTACCTGAATCACTTCTTTTTCCTATCCCCTATCTCAGTCAGCTCCAAACTTCATTTCTTTAATTTACCAGATGTGCTAGGTATTAGAAAGATGACTTGTTGATAACTAATTTAAACTTACATGTGACTGACTGACCATTGGGGTGGGGGGTAGTCAGTAACCCTCTGAAAGTTTTATGTGTCTTCATGATCTGAGACCCAGTTTCTCCAGGGTCTGGCCCTGGAGGGAGACTTTTAGGCAGGGAGGAGCATCTTACCATGTCCTCTGACTCAACCCCATGAATTTCACCTGCTCCTTGGGGACATTTTGCTGCAGTCACCATCATGCCTACTTGCAGGGTGCTTCTCCTTTGTGATGAAGTCATCTCTTCTTTGGGGGCTTGCTCTTAAGTCAGCGTAAAGGCAAAAAGTCTGTACCTTTGAAAATCCCTTAAAGGCACCACTTTGGAGACCAAATTACCCTCTCTTAGTAAATGCTACTGTAGTGGTTTGAAGCTGTTATGTAGCCCAGAAAAACATGTTCTAATAAGATAAGGTTAATTCAGTTAGGGTGTGACCTACCTCAATCAGGATGCGTTTTAGTCCTATCACTGGAGTCCTTATAAGTGGAGTAAAATTTGGTCAAAGAGAAGGAGAGCCCAGGAAGCAAGAAGCTGAACTGGAACCTGGAGGAGACCAGGAGATATCACCATGTGTCTTGCCATTTAACAGAGGAACCAAGTATCACCCACAGCCAGCCCCAGAACACCACAGTCTTTGGACAGAAAGCATCATCTAGAAGTTGCATTGATTTGGACATTTTCCCGGCCTCAAAACCATGAATATGTAAGTGAATAAATTCCCATTGTTTAACCTGGTCCATTTCATGGTATTTGTTTGGGAGCCTAGGAAACTAAAACACCAGCCCAACCATCTTTTCCTTCAGTGTTTGGAATAGATCATGTGACTGTTCCATTGGAAACCAGGTGAAGTGGTTGGGGGCACGAGATACAGAAACACAAAACTTTAAACACTAAAGTGGCTTGCAGAGTGGCACTTGATTCCCTAAGAGGCTGCAACCCGTCCAGACAGCTGTGGATGCCCAGGTCTCACCTCAGACTCACTCCTAGGTTCACAGAGTGATGTGGAGATCTGGCAGTCCATCCTTACGTTTGGGCACGAGGGGCCTCAGTCCCTGGCCCTGCACTTTCAAAAGACAGGTTATTGACAGAGAACGCAGGAACACCTCCATCACTCAGGGTGTGGCTCATGATCCATAACCAGACACCAGCCCCCCTGATTTTGTGATTAACACAGCTCAGGTACCAGGGAATGGTCTCCCCTCATCTCTTGCCCCCAGTCCCTGAAACAACAGATGACTGCTTCTGATTCCCTGGAAGGTTTCTGGGTTATGCCACTGCAAAAGGCAAGTCAGTGCTTTGGAGAGCAGGGAAGATTTGAGTGGCAGAATTGCTTAGGTAAGAGGAAAAACCAAATTAATTATCTGTCATATCTTCCTTTAAGATAGCATGAATGCAATAGCTTTGTGCATAATGAAGTGTGGTTTCCCATGAGTGCTGAGCACCCATTTTCTTCTCTTTTTGTTCCAATTTGGGGGTCCAGAGGTACTCAAGTATTTCCATCAGTTGCACATGGCAGCTAAAGTGTACTTTTCAATATTAAAAATTTCATATTACTCTTAACTCCATATAGTTTTAGATGACATTGGTTCCTTATTTGGTAACTAGAAGGGCATTGACTACTACAATTAGGAATAGTTTTATTTTTTATTTTTTAATTATTAGTAAGATTTAATTAAATTTAAAATCAGCTTTATTTAAATCTGATTTAATTTGTTGGTACATACATACTTCATGTTTTGCCTTTTAATTTAAATTCAATTTTTAAATATTTACTGTAATTTACATTTTTGATGAAAGTATCTTCAAATTTTATATATCAAATACAATCACTTTTTTTTTAACTGCTTGTGTAGTGTAGTTCCATGGATTTTTTTGGATTTTTTTTCTTTTTTCCTTTTTAATTTTTATTGGGATTGTTCAGATACCATACAATCATCCCAAGATCCAAAGTGTACAATCAGTTGCCCCCGGCACCCTCACACAGCTGTGCATCCATCACCACACTTAATTTTTGTTAGATTTTTAGAAACTTTTCATTACTCCAGACAAGAAATAAAGTGAAAGATGAAAAAAGAAAACAAAAAAAAAAAAGAAAAGGAAACTCGAATCCTCTCATATCCCTAGCCAACCCCCCTCAATTGTTGACTCGTAGTGTTGGTATAGTACATTTGTTATAGTTTATGAAAGAATGTTGAAATACTACTAACTGTAGTATATAGTTTGCAATAGGTATGTATTTCTTCCCTATATGCCCCTCTATTATTAACTTCTAATTGTATTGTCATACATTTGTTCTGGTTCATGGAAGCTATTTCTAGTATTTGTACAGTTGATCATGGACATTACCCACCATAGGATTCAGTTTTATACATTCCCATCTTTTGACCTCCAACTTTCCTTCTAGTGACATATATGACTCTGAGCTTCCCATTTCCACCTCATTCACACATCATTCGGCACTGTTAGTTATTCTCACATCTTGCTACCGACATGTCTATTCATTTCCAAACATTTAAGTTCACCCTAGTTAAACATTCTGCTCATACTAAGCAACTGCTCCCCATTCTTAAGCCTCGTCCTATTTCTTGGTACCTTATATTTCATGTCTATGAGTTTACATATCATAATTAGTTCCTATCAGTGAGACCCTGCAATATTTGTCCTTATGTGTCTGGCTTGTTTCACTCAGTATATTGCCCTCAAGGTTTTGTCATCAACTCATTTTTTTTTTCTTTTTTAAGATGGTTTTGTACACATGTCATACATTCCATCCTAAGTAAACAGTCAATGGTTCTCTGTATGGTCCAATATTTATGTGTGCACCACCTTCACCACTATCTATATAAGGGCATCTACATTTCTTCCACAAGGCAGGAGGGAGAGTCAAAGAAGATAGAGGCAAAAAGAAAGAGGGGAAAAAAAATGACAGCTAGGAAGCAGCAAAAGGAAAAATAACCTTAAATCAAAGTAGAATAAAGAATCAGACAACACTACCAATGTCAAGTGTCTAACATGCCTCCCCTCTCCCCCCCTCTTATCTGCATTTACTTGGTATATCGCCTTTGTTACATCAAAGGAAGCATTATATAATGACTCTGTTAGTTACAGTCTCTAGTTTATGTTGATTGCATCCCTCCCCCAATGCCTCCCCATTTTTAACACCTTGCAAGGTTGACATGTGCTTGTTGTCCCTCGTAAAAGAACATATTTGTACATTTTATCACAATTGTTGAACACTCTAGATTTCACCAAGTTACACAGTCCCAGTCTTTATCTTTCCTCCTTTCTTCTGGTGTCTCACATTCTCCCCACCTTCCTCTCTCAACTGTATTCATAGTTATCTTTGTTCGGTGTACTTACATTGTTGTGCTACCATCTCCCAAAATTGTGTTCCAAACTACGCACTCCTGTCTTCTCCTATCACCCTGTAGTGCTCCCTTTAGTATTTCCTGTAGGGCGGGTGTCTTGTTTACAAAGACTCTCATTGTCTGTTTGTCAGAAAATATTTTGAGTTCTCCCTCATATTTGAAGGACAGCTTTGCTGGATATAGGATTCTTGGTTGGTGGTTTTTCTCTTTCAGTATCTTAAATATATCACACCACTTCCTTCTTGCCTCCATGGTTTCTGCTAAGATCCGCACATAGTCTTATTAAGCTTCCTTTGTATGTAATGGATCGCTTTTCTCTTGCTGCTTTCAGGGTTCTCTCTTTGTCTTTGACATTTGATAATCTGATTATTAAGTGTCTTGGTGTAGGCCTATTCAGATCTCTTCTGTTTGGAGTACACTGCACTTCTTGGATCTGTAATTTTATGTCTTTCATAAGAGATGGGAAATTTTCATTGATTATTTCCTCTATTATTGCTTCTGCCCCTTTTCCCTTCTTTTCTCCTTCTGGGACACCAATGATACAAACATTCTTGTACTTTGTTTCATCCTTAAGTTCCTGGAGATGTTGCTCATATTTTTTCATTCTTTTCTCCACCTGCGCCTTTGCGTGTAGGCTTTCAGATGTTTTGTTCTCCAGTTCCTGAGTGTTTTCTTCTGCCTCTTGAGATCTGCTGTTGTATGTTTCCATTGTGTCTTTCGTCTCTTGTGTTGTGCCTTTCATTTCCATAGATTCTACTAGTTTTTTTGAACTTTCAATTTCTATCTTATGTATGCCCAGTGTTTTCTTTACACCGTCTATCTCTTTTGTGAAATCTTCTCTAAACTTTTTGAATTGATTTAGCATTAGTTGTTTAAATTCCTGTATCTCAGTTGAAGTGTACATTTGTTCCTTTGGGCCATAACTTCATTTATCTTAGTGTAGGTTGTAGTTTTCTGTTGTCTAGGCATCTGACCTCATAGGCCACCCCAATTAGGTTTTCCCAGATGAGAACAGGCTCAGGTCACCGAAGGAGGAAATATTCAGTATCTGGTTTCCCTGATGGTTTTTCTTAGAGAGCTGACACATCTGTGCTTTCCTGCCTGGCAGGTGCACCTGTCAGCCTGTCACCGGCTGGTGTAAGAGGGTGTGGCCTGTGGCTCTCCTCCCCCAGACTTTGGGGTCTGGTTCTGGTAAGGCAGGCAGTAGAGCTGGGGCCCTCCCTTTCCTCTTGGGAAGCTATGCCCCCTCCAGAGAGGTCATCTTGCATATCAAGAAGTTCTTTGTTTCTCTGACTCTGCTGATCAAAGTGTTTTGATTTTAAAATGGCTGAGGTTTTCTTTATTGCAAAGCACTGCAAGCTGAAAATGGCTGAGGTTTTCTCCACAGAGAGAGAAAGGGACAGAAAGCTCCCAGATTCACCCGTCAGCCAGAGATAGCACTCGATCCTCTGGGATCCCGTCCTGAGACAGATATGTCCCTCGACTCTCCCAAGGTCAGTTGTCACCGAAAGCCTCCGTCTACTTGTTGGGGATTCGCTGTCTGTATTGAGCAGTTAGCATTAAAACCCCAGTTGGAGCTGGGCTGAGGTCCACTAGCTTGTTTGGAGAGTGCTGCTCTCTAGCACCGCGAGGCTTCCCTGAGGGTGGGGCTCTCGGCTCTCAGCGCGGGTCTCAGCGAGGGTCCGCAGTTTTTACTTACAGAATTTATGCTGCGATCTCGGGCATTCCTCCCAATTCAGGTTGGTGGATGATGAGTGGACAGTCACGTTTGTCTCCCCGCAGTTATTCCAGGTTATTTACTAGTTTTTGGTCATTTATGAATTGTTCCAGGGGGGACTAACAGTCTTCCACTCCTCTCTATGCCGCCATCTTAGCTCCAAATACAATCACATTTTAAATTTTAGTCATTTAGATCATTACTGTCAATAGAATACACATAATGTAAAAACTTGATTTTAACGACATAACTGGTGATTTTGTTTAGAGGAAGGTGAGAAAATTTTAATGAATAAATGATAATGTTTTATGAATTATTTATGCTTTAATTGTATCACTCATCCAAACATTGTTGACATATTAACAGAACACCCAGACAGGTGTACAATCATTATAAAATTCATTTATTCATTTATCTTTGACATTTTGCAACTTTAGGTCATATAAAAACCTTAACTGTACATGTATTTTTAAGTTTTGTTAGTATGAAGTTTTATTTGTGAAGGAGAGAGGATAGAACATATCTCATCAAACAGCACAGTTAGCTTGATTTATAACTTTTAAATATTCGTGTGGTTCTCTCTCTACTGTTGCTCTGGGTTCACCAAGCAAGGGCCTCCCAGGCAGCATCACCCAAACTGTTGGGTTGTTCCTAGCCTCAGGAGCAATCCTTGAATTCTGTAAAGTGGCTGGTGTTTAGTGTTAGGAGATTCAACTCCAATGCAGTGATCTAATTTAGCTACTCGTTCTTCTGCTAGCCTGAAGCTGGATCATACCTACTTGTGGAATTCAGAGAGAGGGTGTTTTGCAAGCGCCTTTCAAAAACTTGGTGCTAATGACACCAATTGTTTCATGGCTCACCTTTGAGGAAGTGCCCTGAGCTATTTCCAGGAGGGCTGTGAAGAAGGAGAGAAGGGCTTGGCAACTCCTGTTTCCTTTGGCTTTGCTGAGGTCCTTCCAGATTGGAATGAACTGAGAACACTGGAGAAGATCCATTGGACAAATGATGGGTCTGACCTTATTAAAGAAAAAAAATCTTTGGGCGCATGACATATCCCAAGGGATACACATTGCCTAATCACTGGGTGACTTGCACACAACTCTTAGGTCAATCAAGACACCTTCTGCCCATCTTCCCCCCAAGTCCCTTTATGAAATTGAGCAGCAATATTACAGATTTTTAAAATTACAAAATAAGTCATTCATGATTCATCATCCAACACAACTGTCTTCAAGGTTACACATTGGCTGACTAGTGTGTGTATACATACACACATATACATATACAATTGCATAGTTCTAATCAGCACGTATATATTGTTTATATTGTGCTCTGTAGCTTTAACTTTTTTGACATATATTTTTTGTTACTTGGAAATTTGAGAGCAAAAGAAGGTACTAGCTAATACCCTTTAGATAGCTTTGAGTTTCCATTAGTCCTGCATCATCCAAATCACTTCTTAAAACCCCTGCTAATCTCAAGGCTAGCAAAATGATTTGGTAATTAAAGGTTTAACTAATTAATGCACGTATAGAGTCAACATTTATTTCGGGTCAAATTTTGTGATACAATAGACTTAACCTTGGGGTCAGATATCCCCAATTATAATGGAACCCCTGTATCATTGATATGTAGAAGACATTTATGCCTGTTTTCTAGGTCTTTTCTTTCATTGTTTCTTGAGACTTTTTAAGTGAATACAGAGATTTATGGTTGTGTCTTCGCTTTTATGACAAACTGTTGGTCATGTCTCTGCTTTGTTTTTTCCTAATTTGTCCTCAGAGAAGGGCCTTGAAATGTCCCTCTCCAATGCAAGACTGACCCAAGAGGGGAAGGATGACCTCTTATAGAAACACTTGGGGGGAAGAATCAGGCCCTGCTGGTGCTTCCTCAGGTCTAGGTCAAGGGCAGGTCCACCGGGTTGATGAAGACGAAGGTTGGTGGTCAAGGGGAGCCTCGGGAGGAGAGGGCATTTTCCCCGGGGTAGCTCGCCACCACAGGGGTCAGCACCGGAAGTCTGGGGGAGGGACAGCAGCCAGGAGTGCTGGGAATTGGGGCAACTGTTTTGAGAAAAGGGGAAGAGCAGAGCTATTCCTCATCAGAGAGGCATGTGGGCAAGTTTGAAGTAATAGGGAAGGGAGAGTTAATGGATTAAAGCAGGTTTTCAAGTCACATTGAAAACAAAACAAAGCATGTCTCCTAATTGGTATAGCGATTTCTGTATTGCATCAGGAAATTCATTTTTATTGAGAATCTGTACTCAGTCCCCAGCACAGGGGACTGAGTACACCCTTTCGTTCACCCATCCCACACTGACCTCATAAGTATACGTACGTTAGGAAATGCTCTCTTGCCTTCTATGCTGCTCTAGTTTAACGGGAAGTTGGACAGACAGACACATGCAGAAACCAGCTGTTACAATTCAGCACAAAGAGTGGTAAAACAGTTATGGATGAAGTGCTGTGGAAACATTTACTCTTTCAAATATTTACTGAACTTCTATGGGCCAGGTATTATATTAGATACCAGGGATACAGGAGAGAACAAAGCCGGTGATAATCCCTGCTTTGTGGAGTTTACAACCAGTGATGCCAGAATTTCCCCAGAGAAAGGATTTTGTGCCTCTCCCTGGGAAGGCTTCCTGGAGCAGGCTCTGCCAAGGCTGAGTTTAAGGGAAAATGAGAGGAGGAGGGTGCAGAATGGAGGTGGGGGGAAGGCTGGGCTGGAAGAGGGGTCAGGAATGGGGATGGGGTCAGGGGCGGGCGGGTGTGCTTTTAGGACACAGAGACAGCACATGTGAAATAGCACAGAGATGTGAAGCAACATGATTAGGCCTGAACATAAATTCCATATATAAGAAACGAGATGACAGGGTCTTGGTCTGAAGGAGCAGGGGGTGGTGTCGGGCAGACAAAGTGAGCCCATGAAACAGACAAAGCATCGCATGGACTGGGTTTCTGGAGGTGCTGACTCCCACAGCTCTGATAGTAAATTGTTGATTAGCAGACTCCGAGTAGGGGACCTGCTGCAGTAACCTCCAACCGGGTCTCTGAACCCCAGTTCTCATCCCCATCCCGTATTTCCAGTCATTCATTAAATATTTACTGGCACCCCCATGCCCTGCGCACCTGCATTCCACTGATACAAAGACACAGATAATTTAAAGGAAAAGCCTTAAGACAGAGGGTACGTTTGTATATTGCCAAGGAGCTAAGAGGTTTTTCAGGAACAGAAACCAAATCTGATGTGAACATAGAGAAGCAGACTGACCTGTTCAGTGGTGCTTTGTTACTTAAACACACCCCAACATTTAGTTTTAATTTTCTGAGTGCTTCTGATATTCCCTTCATTTTCTCTGCCATTTTTGCCGAAGCCTGTTTCCTGTTCTGGGGCTTTTGGAGATCCTCAGCTGCTGGACTGACCCATCCAGGTTCCCAAATTTCTCAAAAGGCTTATATTATAATAGTTACCTGAACAAATGCCTGACTTGTGCTGTCTGAGACTGCGAGCTGCTTGAGAAGAGACCTTTCCTCCTCAAAACACATTTTGCAGGTGTTTCAAAATATTTTGCTGTATGTTGGAGTCGGTAGGAAAGAATTCATTGAAAAATATTTAGAAGGTCGGAGTAAAAAGAGTTATGGCTTGGCTTTTTGATAAAGCTATTCCTTTGTCAAATGTCAGCCCCCCACATGTCACCAATACAGCCTGTTGAAAAGACAAAGCTGAGTTTATTGACTGTGCTGAGGGAGAGCGCCATCCCCCTTAACACAGCTCCGGTGGTGTCTCGGAGGGTGGGAGGCAAGGCTGGAATTTGTTGAGGCCTGAAGTTGGGTTTAAGGCAGATCCAGATCTTTCTTAGTGGGGCTTGATTAGGGTTGGTGAGGGTCATGATATCACAGTTCAAGATTGGCAGAAAGAGTAAGGCATGGATTTTTGAGATGAGGGATTCTAAGAATGTTAGGGCATGAGCCGTCCATCGATAAATGCTCTCTGTGGAAGGACTGAGGGGTCTTTAGGGAAGTTCCTGTAATGAACCACCTAGTTACTGACCTGGAATGGGAAGATTGGGCTTAAACGATGACCGTGGATAGTGAAGTCATGTTCCTGTAGAGAGTAAACTGTTGGGGGGGGTGGTGGTGGTAGTGGAAACTTTGGGTTCTCAGTTGTTAGCCAAGCTGGTGGTAGTTGATGGCAGGGAGATTGTTTTAAGAGAGAAGAGAAGACAGGAAAGTGTTTATCTAAAGTTTTGTTCGGGAATCTGGATTTTTGCTTAGGCAGGAGTTGAAGCAAAGGCACCTGCTCATGAAAATGTGCTCCAGGGAGGAGATGAGGTTTGCTGACAGGGTGCTGGGTGCTGATCCCTGGGGAGTTGTCCAATGCAAGTGGGCATCCTGACTTTCTGTCCTAACTCATAGCTAATGCTCGGCCTGCTGCATTCCAGTGACATGGTGAGGCTCTCTTCCTTTGTCACCGTGTCACGTCTTCCTCTTGATATTTATCAAGATGAAAATGTCTAATAACCTCGGGATACTTTATTTCATATTTCATTAAGTCAGAAAACTGCCACACATCTTCCATGTCATGCCATTTGCCACCAAGTCGTCTCTAAGTATGTTGTAAGGATCATTCCTTTCTTTAATCTTACCCAAGTATTCTGAAATTGGTTTTTCTTCCCTTCTGTCTAGACAATGCAACCCAAGACATCTCTTTGAGACCCTCCCCTGGTGAAATAGGAGGTCAGCCCCTTGTTATATGAGGTGAGGCAAATTATAGGGAAAAAACAACTTTGCCTCTTCCAGCCAGCTCTCTGCAACCCCCCACAGGCTGTTTGCAAACTGCTGCTTTTCAAATACCACCGCAGATGGTATTAAACCTTCTACTTGCAGCCCGATTTGAGCATTGGAGAATAGTCAAAATAAGTGATTGCGTTTCTGAGTAATAGCAGCTGAGTACCAGCTGGAGCTGGAGCTGTCATCAGCACGCGGCAAGGTTTCTGCAAATCACCTTCCTCCCCAGTGAAAAATTGGGCCCTGGTGCCCACTTCCTTAATGGTGCTGTTTGAATTTTTATTTGGTTATCTTGGATTTGAGGGTTTCTCATCAGCACACATCCCCCCTTTTTTGGTTATTTGTATTTTTCAAAAATATTCCACTTCAGCTCTCATCATCTTTGTTCCTCAGTTGAACTGAGAGCAAGTGTGTTTTTAATGACACACGGAAATTTTTTGTGTGTATGTTTTTCAGCTGTCCTAGATGTTTGGCATTTATCATCATTTTCTGTCTGCTTTCTGCTTGGAATATAAAGGAACCTTGGAATTATTTTCTCTCTCCTCACAGGACCTGATGTAGTTGTACTTCTTTCTATTGCCATACTCCCCCCTACCTCTCTTGTCTCCCTAAACCCTCTACTATTCCCTGATTTAATCTTATAGAGGCCCTTTGCAAGTGGGGCAGAAGTGGTTGTCCTGAGGCAGAGGGCTTGGAAAAGTGGGAAGGCCCAGGCAGAGAGGCTGGATGGTAGAATTTGTTCTGTCACCTTGCTGCAGGCGGCTGTGGGACACGAAGCTATTAGGGCTCCCACTGCCCGTCGTCAATCTCAACATCCTTTGGTCACGGCCCAGGCCCTGGCATGGCTAAAAAAGGCCTGATGTGACAGTCTGGGCTGAGGTTTGCAAGGGGCGTGCTGGAATCTACTCCGGCTGAAAGGCGCCTGCACAAAGTGCCTCTGTCTCTAGGTCACACACGTGCCCCTCAGACCTCCCTCCCTGATCGGCTTTGACTTGATGCAAAGCAGATGGTCACCAACACTGTGCCTTCTGCTGTCATCCCCTCGCTGTTGAGTTTCATGGAATACGGAAGTGAGTGGGAGACACCTCTGCCCTCTGCCAGCACCTGCTTTGTAACGGGCGTTTGATTATAGGAGCTCTGCCCTGAGATCTGGGCAGTGGATGTGTTATTGACCTTCTGAATTCCTATTTTCTTACCTGCATTACTGTTATTCACTATGCCTGAGATTTGTAAAAGTTCACGAGAAATCACCTGGAAATCTCCTAGCCCAGGGCTGGACATGTGGCAGCTTTGTGGTAATTGTTTATTGCTACCTTCCTCGCTTCCTTCTCCTATACCAGCTGAAGCCCCAGCCAGGGTACCAGATGAGCCTAGGGGATCGGTACCGAATTGAGAAAAGAAAGCTTTCTGTGCTGTGTTTGAACTTGTTCTCTCTTCTCTGCCAGGCAGCCAAGCTAACATCAGATCAGTAACAGGGTCAACCGTCTCCTTTTCATTGGGTCCCCGGTTCTGGGGCTTCAAATGGTTCCCTCAGACTGCAGGGTTTAGTTTTTAGTTTGCTGTAAAATACTCGAGAACCCATCTGGTGAAAGACAGTTACGTTTTCCTTAGCAATCTGACTCTATTTGCCTCATATGCTTGGTTTTCTCCAACTTTCAATCCAGATTCCAGCTTTTCCCAGGCACACCAGTAGGGGCCAATGGAAAGGATGGTGAGATCGTGACCTGCCCGGTCAGCTTGAGCAGAGAGACGGAGGGCTGGATGGGGCCGGGATGCGGTTTCTGAGAGTGGGGCTGCTGCGGAACAACTTGGAGGCAAGGCAGGGAACAGATCGTCACTAGGAAGGGTGTTTACTTGGGGGGCAGGGCTCAAATGTGCAGGGGTGAGTAAAAGACCCCCTAAATGCTGGAAGGAAAACCAGGCTGCTCAAATTCTGACTAGTGCACGCACTTGCCATGTTCTTTCCTGCCTCCTTATCTTTGCCCTTGAGATTCCAGCTCCCGGAAAAGTTCTCCCTTTGGCTACTCACATGGCTCACCTCAGCTTTCATTCTGACCTCTGATACCCTCTCCCACCCACTCACCTCCTTTACACCCTATCCCCACCTTGCTTTATTCTTCACAGTTTTTTTCACTTCTTGACATCAAACTGTATAGTTATTTATGCTATGTCTTCCTTAATAGAATATAAGCTCTGTGAGGGCAGGGATCTCATCCGTTTTGTTGACTGCTCTATTCTTAGTGCCTTGAGCAGTACCTGACACATACTAGGTGCTCAGTAAATATTTGTTGAATGAATGAATGGGTGGGTAGGTAAATGCTGTCAGTGTCTGGGGCAGCAACCAGCAAGGTGAGGGGTTATTATGTGAAATAGGCCTAACAGCAGGCTACATGGGGAGAGAAGCTGGCAGACTAACCTCATTTTGTATATTCTTCCTTTCCTTTCCTTTCCTCTTATCCTCCACTATATTTCGGTTAGCTATATTATTTTCCTTAGAGTTACCATCGGCTGTTAATGAATGAATACTGTACCTTCTTCCCCTTCCCATCTAGCTTTTATATTAGATAACATTGTTGGAGTTTATAAAACATACAGCTCATTTTTTAATCATAAATCCCAAATTGTTTGTTTTAATCCTACATTTAAATAATTCAGTGTTCCTCTCTTGATCTTTGCCATTATTATTCATTCATCTCTGGGAAGATGAAATGTTTGTCTTCTAATAGTTTCATAAGATGGGTTCCAAGAAGCTTAATGCCTTCAATTCTTGCATGTTCAGAGCTGTTGGTTTGCTGTCTCTATAATGAGTGACAATTTTGCTGGATATAAAATTCTTAAGTCAATTTTTTTTTTTTTTACTTGAGGACTAGTGCAAATGTATTACCTCACTGCCTTCTAATAGTAGATGATGCATTGGTGAAGTCAGAAGTCAACCTGTTTCTTTTCTCCCATCATAAGCAAGGGTACCTGACAGTTCAAAGTATTCCCTCTTTGTTTTAGAAGTCTCATAAATTTGCTAGAAGGTATCTGACAACTTTTTTCCTGGATACTCTGTTGCTTTCCATGCATTCAAGGCTTATTTTATGTCTTAAATCTGGAAAGATTTATTGAATAATATCTTTAAATATTCTTTTACATCCTTTGCCATTCTTCCTTACCTGTCATTTAATCTCTAATCCCTTTAAACTCTTCATTTATCTCCATTTTATTTTTTCTCATTTTTCCTATTCCTGTCCTCTCTGTCCTTTATTGTGTTTCTGACAGTTCTGTTTTCCTTTGTGCTGCTTTCAATTATAACTTTATTTCTGTAATGGCTTTCTTTTTTATTTCACTTCTTTCCAGATTTTTGCTAACTCATGTTTCAAGTTCTTCTGTGTCGTACAACAAATTCCCTGAGCTCTTATATATCTGCCTCACCCCCTACCCTTTTTTTTTTATTTTTGCAGATGCATAAGTGCTTCATTAAATTTTTAAAAATCCATGGCAAAGTATTTTAGTCACTTTTTTGTGTGTGTATCTGCTCCATGGCAATATTTTTCTGGTGAATATTCTTTGTTTTCATATTTCCTGTTCCTTTCCTTATTTTTTCTTGCAATATCTTTGTATAGAGTCTGTACTAGTTCCTTTTTGTAACTTAGTTTTGAATTTGTTGATTTCTTTTTTCTGGAACAACTATTTGTAAGAAGTTTGTGTAGGGGAGAGATCATAGCCATGCTGCGTACAAGGAGAGATTTTCCTTAATTCCATTATTTTGTGAATCCTTTTAGCCTTTACTTCTCTCCAGCCAATGAAGAATAGCAGTTTTAAAGCTGTCAACAGTGGAACTCTCTCTCTTCCCTTTGGGTCTTGGTGTGCCAAGGCTGCCATAACAAATACCATAAACTTGTTGGCTTAAACAACAGGAATTTACTGTCTCACAGTTTCAGAGGCTAGGAGTCCAAAACCAAGGTATCGGCAGGCCGTGCTTTCTCCAAAGTCCAAAGCATTCCGGTGGTGGCTCAGTCCCTGCCTCTGACACATGGTGGTCTTTATCCTTCTGCCTCCTCCTCTGGCTTCTCCTACTTCTATGTCCAAATCTCCTTTACTTATAAGGAATCCAGTCATATTGAATTAAGGCCCATCCTATTCAAATTGGCCTCCTCCTTTTTTTTTCAAAATGCAGTTTTATTGAGATGTATTCACATACCATATAATCCATCCAAAGTATACAACCGGTGGCTCGCACGTGTTGTCATGTAGTTGTGCATTCATCACCACAATCAATTTTAGAACATTTTCATTACTCTCCCCCAAAATAATAAAAATAAAAAATTAAAAGAACACCCAAAACATCCCATATCCCTTATCCCCACCCCCCTATTATTTATATATTTTTTGTCTTTATTTTCTTACTCATCTGCCCATACACTGGATAAAGGGAGTGCCAGTCACAAGGTTTTCACAATCACATGATCACACGATAAAAGCTATATAGTTATACAATCATCATCGAGAATCAGGGCTACTGCCAAACAATTCAGTAGTTTTGGTACTTCCTTCTCGCTATTCCAATACACTAAAAACTAAAAAGGGATATCTATATAGTGCATAAGAATAAAACTTCCAGAATGACCTCTTGATTCCATTTGAGCTCCCTCAGCCTCTGAAACTCTGTTTTGTTTCATTTTGCTTCCCGTTTTGGTCAGGAAGGCTTTCTCAACCCCACAAGCCAGATCCAGGCTCATCCCCAGGAGTCATATCCTGCATTGCCAGGGAGATTCACACTCCTGAGAGTCAGTTCCCACATGGGGGGAGGGCAGTGAGTTCACCTGCAGAGTTGGCTTAGAGATACATGGCCTCATCGTAATATGATCTTTGAGGATCCCATTTACAAAAGAGTTCACATCCACAGGACCAGGCCTTAGGACTTGAACTTGACTTTCTGGGGACATGATTCAACTCCCAACACCCATGTGGAAAGACTGCTTTCTGCACATGTCCATGTGCCTTCTTATTCAGCCCATCCTCTCGCTTCTCAGAACAAAACTGGATCCAGTGAAGCTCGAACTGACAGCATTTGCAGCCCAATTCCGTCATTGCAAACAAGGGCTGTTGATTTTATACTTTACAGTGTACTCCTCATGTTAGAGTGTACCTTTCCAGCTCCATCTGAGAAGAGCCGCTGTGGGTATCCTCTCTCTCCTCCTGGTCTCCACTATTTTTGGTGTCTTTCCACCTGGTTTGTATTTCCCAGTTCTGTGTCTCCTGGTTTCATCAAAGGTGGAATTTCTGTTTGTTTCTTGTTTCAGAATTTTTTGAAAAGGGAAGAATGAATGCTAATTTTATGTTATCACATTCAAAGGGGGAAGATCCCCACCCCTTTTAAGTAATCCTTTTTCTTCATTAATATAAAGTCTGTCTTTCTTCATCTCCAGTTCCCTGGAAAGTAGACATTTTCTTTTCCCTATCTTGGCCCTCTCTAGCTTTGCAAGTGGTCAGATTCTGTGTCCCTGGAAAGCTTTTCTGAGTCCCCATTGTGCTTATAGTCCATACTGGGTATAGCTTCTACTGCTTTGCCTTGTAGCATCTTTTTATATGTCTGTATACTTTTTAAATTATAGGGTATTTGGGGACAGGATCTGGGCGTGCAATCACTGTGTCCTCTCTAATACCTCGCACAATCATGCCACGTGGGAAGGGCTGCATAAATGCTAAGGGAATAGACCCTTACCCTCGTGCTCTGCCATGGTTTCTGGAATGCTTTTGTACTGCCTCGTCATTTCTGAGTTTGTGTATTCTCTTCCTGGGCATTCTTCTTACTGAATTAGGTAGCTGTGTGCTTGGCGAGTATCATATATGATGCATATGCAGTCGTGGAGTCTTTATAACACATGCACTGCCTCCAAAAAATAACTGTGGGTAAGTCCCCTTCTTGAACTTACATGACACTGGGCAATGCCATTAGATATAGCATATTTTACAGTTGTCTCTAAGATTTTGGAGGTCAGTGCTCTGTTCCAGTTTGCTAATGCTGCTGGTATGCAAAATACCAGAAATGGATTGGCTTTTAAAAAGGGGGGTTTATTTGGTTACAAAGTTACAGTCCTAAGACTATAAAAGTGTCCAAACTAAGGCATCAACAGATGATACCTTCAGCGAAGGATGGCCAATGATGTCCAGAAAACCTCTGTTAGCGGTGAAGGCACATGGCTGGCATCTGCTGATCCTGGGTTATGTTCCAGCTCCTCTCTCAGCTCCTGTGCATTCTTGGTTCTTTCTCCCAAGACGTTTCTCTCTAAGCACCTGGGGGTCCTGTCTTAGCAAATCTTGGGACAAGCTCTGGGCTTCATCGCTCAGCTAAAGGTCCTTCTGTCTGCATCTCCCAATATCTCTAAACGTCATTGTCAGTGTCAGCACAAGTCTGCTTTCAATAGCTGTATCCAAAATGTCTCTCTAAACTGCAGCTACTCTGAGGTCCTTCTGTTTATAGCTCTTTTTTAGGACTCCAGTGATTATATCAAGACCCACCCTAAAGGGGCGGGTCCATATCTCCATGGAAGTAATTTAATCAAATGTTTAACCCACAGTTGATTGAGTCACATCTCCATGGAAACACTTAATCAAAGGATTCCAGCTTAACACTAATTTGTCTGTCCCCACAAGATGGCATTAAGGAATATGGCTCTTGGTGGGACATAATCTATCTGAACTAGCATAGTGCTCCTATAACCTTTAGTTACAGTCCTAAGTGTCAAGTGTCAAACCTAAACCAGTGATTATCATAGGTGCCTCTCCCTCCTTTTAAGTAGACATATTTCAAAACCTAGGATTGAGCGGTGGATAGTTTGAAAAACAAAACAAAACAAAACCCTCCATGTGATCCTGGTTTAACCTCTTAGGAATATGCCTCCCCATCTGCACCCCTGTTACCAGAATCCTAAAGATAATGCATGTAGTCCAGTGACTATATTTTAAGAAGGGAAGCAGGCACAGGAAGGGAAGTGATTCATTCAAGGTCCCTCGTTTTGAGTGTCTCCTGGCCCGTGTTGCTGCTCTTTTCCTTCATAGGATAATCCACAAACCATGGAAGGACAGTTTCTCTGTTGGATGAATCTGATGTGTCTGAAGGTCAGTGACACTAAAGTTAGGCTTGATGGCTAGGCTAGGCTGCATGGAGGGAGAAAACACTATTTTAGAACCAAAGGGGCCACTGGAACGGAATAGAAAATGTGCATTTGACACCAATCAATAAGCCTGTGCTCCAGCTCAGCTGAGATGCTCAAACCTGATAAAGAGCTAGAGAAGCTGAAATGGAATTCCTGAGCAGTCTCTTTGACCTCAGCCAGTTGGAGGTTCAATGGAACAAATAGTTGCTTCTCCAAATGAGAAAAAAGAGGAGGAAAAGGTTAGTTTCCAATTTCTGGGAAGATATGCTTATAACATGATGGATTTGGAAACTCTGCGAAGTCTCTCCCTCTTTTATTTTTTTCCCCTTTGACTTCTCTGTTGCTGGAATGCCAGTTTTATTAATTTCATTGACTATCGATAAGGAGCCTACCACTCTAACCCCACCTGGGAAAGAGGTGCCCAGTCAGCTCTTAGAGGGGCTAGTTCTGTGTTGGGGCTTCGGGTATTTGGGTTGGTGAAGTCAAGCACAGTTCCAGGGACATCCTGGAACTTCCTGGCGCAGCTGATGAAACCCAAGATTTTGCACATCTGGTGGGGAGAGGGCTGGGGCATCTGAGAGGCTTGGAATGGACTGGGTTTGGGGATGGGGAATTGGGATATAGGAGGAACAGAGAGAGTGTGGATGCCGCCCCTGCCGAAAAAATTCCAAAGCCATCTGGCACCTTCAATGAGTCTTGTCTAGAATAATAATGCAGGCTCCTTTTGGGTATTACTCTCACTCCACAGATGAGGAACTAGATGCTGGTGAATAAAGTGATTTGCCTGTAGATACAAAAGTAGCTCCTGAGAAAGCTTGGCCTAGAAGCCTAGACTTTAAGTTTTCCCTCTTTCTCTTTTATCAGTAGATATTTCCCAAGTGCTCGCTACATCTCTAGGATTGGGCTAGGCATAATGCCATGTAAAAAGTTGTTACAACATTAATTCTAGCCTAAGAGGAGCCTATTTAAAAATTTTATTAAGTGTATTTTCAATTTGGAAAGTAACATAACACATTTCAGAAAATTTGGAAACGAGCAAGAAGAAAACTTGAAAATAACCTCAGCCTGCTAACACAATTGTTGTCATCGTTTTGGTGTATGGCCTCCTGGTTGTTTTCCTCATACATTTAAGTTTTTAAAAAATCTAGTGAGAACCATATAGCATGTACAATTTCATTTCTTGCTGTTTTCATGTAGCTTTTTGTCACAAGAAATTTCCCCCATAACTACTTTAATGGTAGTAGGATATTTGCAAAGAGCTTAATCGTGATGCATTTACTCACTTTAATACTAAAGCATTTTGCTTTATTAATTCAATAAGTATCTGTTAAGCACCCTGTTGCCTCGGCTTTCCTGGCAGCCATCACCCTGCGGATAATGTGCCAGGGGATTTGGGACTTTGAAAACTGTGCTGGTAGGAGCCCTACCCAAGTTCTGGAAGCCTCTTGTTTTTATTCTGGCCCTTTCTACTGTAGGATGCCACTGTGTCAGGCTGGCTGGGACTAGTTGCCAAAGCAGTAAGATAATCTGGTTCCATTGGCCATTTTCCTTCTAACTCATCCTCATGACAAAGCTTCTTGCCTTCCTCCCGACCGTTCCATATCTCCCCATGCTTCCCTCCTAGGCTTGCTTTCCTAATGTTCTCATCCTGGCTGACTTAGCTGTAAGAGGCTGTATAATGTACTGGTTAATATATAGACTCTGAAGCCAGATGCTCTGGGTTCAAGTTTGGGATTAGCCATGTATTAGTCAGATTCTGTAGGGAAACAGATCTGACAGCACTGACTTATGTAAGTATTACGAGATTTTTGTAAGAATCATCTCACTATACCCTAGGGCAGGTCACAAGCTGGAAACTTGGATGAAGGTTTTCGATGAATTCCCCAGGAGAAGTTGGCTGGCTGATGGAAATTCTGTCTTCTCACTGTTGAAATCATCACTTCTCCTTTTAAGGCCTTCAACTGATTGGCTGAGACTTCTCTCATTGTTGACGACGATCTCCTCAGTTGATTGCATCTGTGGTTAACACCTACAGTCAGTTACTGAGGATTTAAATCCATGAAATCTCCTCACAGTAACAATCAGGCCAGTGTCTGCCTGACCAAACAATTGGACACCATAACCTTGTTGATACATGAACTTAACCACCACAGTCCACCGCTTGTCAACTTGGCACCCATGCACATATCCTTAAACCATACTTAATCTCTAAATAAGAAACGTAACATTCATATTTTCACCTAATAACACTCAACTGTCCTGCATACAACCAGAAATGCACTGTCTTTCCCCAGAGTAGGGTTCAAGTCCTTAGGTAACATTCGCTCTTAAATACTATGATGTGAAGTTAATACAACTTCCGTCATCTGATAAGGGGATAAGATAGGGAAGAAAACAAAGATATTTACTTTCTCTATAGATACCCAAACATACGCATAACAAACAAAAATATTCATAACCTTTACAGTCTTCATTTCTGTAACTCATTTCTGTAACTCATCATGTGTATGGATAAATTGATTTATTATAAGGAATTGGTTCATGCAGTTGTGAGGCCTGACAAGTCTGAATTCTGTATGACAAATTGGAGACTAGAGATTTTGGGAGGAGCGATATTGAAGTTTTTAGTCCCAGACTATAGGGGAGGCCAGAGATGAATGGCGGGTGTAGTCTCCAGGCAGAATTCCTTCTCATTCTGGAAACCGTTGGCTCTCCTTTTAAGAATTTGAACTGATTGAATTAGTGTACCCCCGCTCCCACATTTTGGAGGGAGGTCTTCTTTACTTAAAGCCAGCTCATTGTAGATGCTAACCTCCTTTATGAAATATCTCCACAGTAACAACAAGGCCAGTGTTTGACCAAAAACTGGATACCATAACCTAGCCAAGTCGACACACAAAATTAACCATCATGGCTATGCAGCAGCTTGGTGACCCTGGGCAAATCACCTCCCCTCTCTGTGCCTTGGTTGCCCTAATGGTGAAATGGAGATGCTGGTAATAAAACTACTTTCCCCATAGGGTTGTTATGAGGGATAAAAGGTTCAATAAATGTAAAACATTTAGAACAGTGCCTGACACATGTTACGTAAGTACCAATATTATTAATATGTTGACATGGGATAAGATCATAATATTATTATTATTCTTTTCCCAGCCTTTCTTCCTACTCCCTTTCTCCAAGACTAAAAGTATCACAGATGCATTTCTGGAAAATGTACTGTATGTGCTCATTCATTCATTTGTTCATCTATTCGGTTAGCAACTATTTCACAGCCTCTTCTGTATACCAGCCACTGTTCAAGGTGATAGAATCCCTTGGAGAATAAAACAGACAAATGCCACAGGAGCTGACGCTTACAGCCCAAGGAAACAAACAGGTAGATAATTATGAGTGGCAATAAATGGTCTGAGAGAAGAAAAGTAAATGGAAGGGGACTGACTAGCTGAGTGACGGCTGAGAGAATGCAAGCCAGGGTTCTCTTTTATTATGGGGGAGGTTCAAGTTCCCTACATTCTAAGGGCCATAGATACTCTGAGTATTCTTCAGTTTGGTGATAGTGGCAAGATTTACTAATATTGTCTTCCAAAGATCACATGTTCTTTGTCTTCTCTGATGTTCTCCTCTACCCCCACCTGGCCACTTCCCTTCCCTCTTGCCAAGGAGGGTCTTGTCTTGTTAACCCAGTTCACACACCAGTTTTAGTCTAAAATCATGAAAAATGGGTAGAGAAGGACAGGAACAGAGAGGTAAGAGAAGAAGGACGTACTTTTGGAAGTTAACCTTTCTCTGTACTGCAAAGCTTTTAGTCTAACTTCCCAGAGCTTTGCAGGAGTGCAGAGAAAGGATCAAGAGAACAAGCTCCACTATTACTGATCGGCTAGTTACTGCTGTGAAACAAACCACCCCAGAAGTTAGTAGTTTTTAACACCAGTGATTTATTATTTCTCAGGACCCTGTGGGTTACTGGTCAGGTCCTCTGATGGTTCTGCTTGGGCTCACACATTCAGTTGCAGGGAGGCTGGGTGGAAGATGCCAAATGGACTTGCTTAAATATCTGGCAATTGGTTCTCCTCCGTGTCATTTCTTACTCTCCAGGAGGCTGGACCAGTTTCGTATAGGGTGGTCTCTGGGTGGCATTTCAAGGTGATGATGGCAGAATCTGCGGGGCCTTCCTAGGTTCTGGAACTCAAACCGTGTCATTTATAACACATTGTTTTGGGCAAAGGAAGTCACATGGCCAGCCTAGATTCTAGCCAGTGAGGCAGATATTTAATAGAAAGTCACATAGTTCTTGTTATTGAGGTTGAGCGGATAGTGCTGAAGAAGTGCTTTGAGAGTGTGTCCATGAAGAGTGACATGCTCAGTGCCAAACAACCATCTGCATTGATCTTTCTCTCCTTGGTCAAGGGATTGACCAAGAATGCATAGTCAGGCCTTGAGTTGTGCAGAAACAGGTTAGCATAGCAGGCCTAGACTGCTTTCCTGGGAAGGGTCTGCTTGCCAGGTTGGCTCTTGGCTGGTGTCTGGGAACTTGGATTTTGGAAATGTTCTCACTGTTTCCTGACTGATAAGGGTGATTTACTGGATCTAGGCTATTTGTGCAAACAATATTGTTTATGTTGAACACTTGCTTTTTGGAGTCTGGAATATTGGTACATGCTAGGCAGAGGATGCCCATGTAACTGACCCCCAATAAAAACCGTGGGTGCCGAGTCTCTGAGGGAACTTCCTTGGGCAGAAGCATTGAACACACACTGCTACCTTCTGTTTCTGGGGGAAGACCATGCTCACTGTGATCCTTCCTGGGAGGAGAGAACATAAGGAAGCCTGGGCTTGGATCCCTTCAGACTCCATGAGTATCATTTCCTCTTATGACACGGGTGTATATCTTTATTAGCCATGAGGACAACTGTATGCTGAGTGCTGTGAGTCCTTCTAGCAACTTTCCAAAGACAGAGGTGGTCTTGACAACCCCCAACACGCTAGTCTTACTCTCTTATATGCTCTGTCTTCTAAGAAGATCATAGCCAATTCCCAGGCGTCATGGGGCGAATACCTAAAAATCACCTTGAGGGCCTTTATGCCTGGACAGACCTGGTGGCTTTGCTTCTTAGCAGAGTTCGTTTGGATTAGTGAGTCCGATTCATTTAATTGGTAATAAGAAGATAGCAATTTGGAATATATAAAAATGTCAGTTCCTCCTTTTTCCCTGAGGAACAGCATTTTTTCTGTACCTGAGAAGGCATTAATCGAGACCAAAAACTGTAAAATAAAAGGAGCCAATTTGCACCTGCCTGATCTGGAACACATCTGTTAAGGTTGGCTTACTGCACCTGCCTCAAAAGAGGTATCCCTTTGTCCTCTGCTCCTAAGCTAGGTGGTGGCCATCACCTGATCCTCTGGAGCCCAGGGGCCATGGGGACATGTAACTCCCACAGAAGGAAAGTAGATTAAGGAATGCACATTCACCCCGCTTCCTTGTACCTCTTCTCCAGCCCATCCTCCCAGTGGTGTTGGCAGTGGAGGTGGCTGAGAGATTGGCTGTTTCCTGGGGAGGGGTCCCTGGGTAGCAAAGAACCTAGTGGCCATAGGAGGAGACATAGGAATCTTCCCTGGCAGGTCTAAGCTGGAGTCCATCCAACAAGTTATGGTAGTCACAGCATTTGAAGAACTACATTTTAGGAATGGAAAGAGAGTTGTATAAAGAGAAGAGTAAAGGATTTGCAATTTAACAGAGGTGGGTTCCTTTTCTTACCCTACCACTTAGTAGCTGTATGACCTCAGGCAGATTAATTAACCCCTCAGATCCTTACTGTCACAACCTTACCGAGTGGTTTTGCAGTTAGAATGTGATTGTATATATAATGCATCTAACTTGGTACCCAGCCTAAGGTTAAATGCTTCTTAATCTTGATGGGAACCTAAGAAATATTTTTCTTTTTTTTCTTGTATGTATAGTATTTGCCAAATTTTCTGTGATAGGCATGTATTTCCTTCATAATGAGAGACAATTTAAAAAAAAATTCTTAATTTCCTTCGCTTTTAGTTTAAAGCCCATTTCCTTGCCATGCTTCACAGGCTGTCTTCTTCAATTGTACTTTTCCTGGGTTTCCCATGCTTAGTGTATCTTAACCTTGGGTCTCTTCTGAGCAGTCATTGTACCTTAATATCAACAGGGGTTTAGAAGGGCTAATTTATTTATTTATTTATTTATTATTATATTCACATACCATACAGTCATCCATGGTGTACAATCAACTGTTCACAGTACCATCATATAGTTGTGCATTCATCACCCCAATGTATTTTTGAACGTTTTCCTTACACCAGAAAGAATCAGAATAAGAATAAAAAATAAAAATGAAAAAGAACACCCAAATAATCCCCCCCATTGCACTCTATTTTTCATTTAGTTTTTTATCCCCATTTTTCTAATCATCCATCCATGCACTGGATAAAGGGAGTGTGATTCACAGGGTTTTCTTAATTGCACTGTCACCCCTTGTAATCTACATTGTTAGACAATTGTCGTCAAGAGTCAAGGCTACTGGGTTGGAGTTTGGTAGTTTCAGGTATTTACTTCTAGCTATTCCAGTACATCAAAACCTAAAAAGTGTTATCTATATAGTGGGTAAGAATGTCCACCAGAGTAACCTCTCGACCCCAAGGGCCAATTTATTTTAACCGAGAGACAGGAGAATTATTTGTCACTGACATAGGTAAAGTACCCCAAATATTTTCCCAGTCTTATAGTAGTTATAATTTGAATTGATTTTCCATCCAGAATTACTTTCTTTTAGCAGGATCATTATCAGGACACCAAAAAAAAATTTTTTAAAGCCTTTTATTTATTTATTTATTTATTTGTTAGGAGCATTCTTTTTCCTAACTTTATTTTCCATGTGATTTAGTTTCAGTTTACCGTCCAGCCAGTTGTGAAATGCACTTGGCAGGAGAGGTCATGGAGGGCTGGCAGGAAGTTTTGTAGCTGGGAGGGCCGTCACAGGGCCAGGCTGGAATGACCTCGGTGGAGGATGTGGAGGCATTCCTTAGGGTGCCAGGCTTCTGGACTGGGCCTCACCTGGTAGGTTTTTACACACCCCCAGGCTGACAGGCCTGGGCCCATTTCAGGAAACAACACAGAGGCAGAGTGAGCCAGGTGAGAACTCCTGTTTATGAATTAGGAGCTGGGTCTCCTCTGGTATTTGCTTCAAGTCTACTGAACTTTGGATGGAGAAGAACTGGTAGAGAATTTCAGTGCTGTTTTGTTTTTTTCCCCACGGAAAACTTCTAGAGAGTAGAGAACGGTGTCTGTACTCAGCACTTAGCCCTCTCAGCAACTTACTTGGGCCAGGATGCCCTGAGTCGTACTGTAAGTATATTCGGGTGTGTGGGAGCTCTCTCCCTCCCGTGTCGGACCGTGAACTAACTCCTGCTGCAAGGCAAGGCTGCCCAAGATCTTCATGCTTTGTGCTTTTGTAACATCTTGAAAAGCATCTGTCAAAAACTGGTGCTTATACAAGTTTACTCATTGACAATGAAGCAACTGTAGGAGTTGGACAAATGTTAAGCCACAGTGAACATCCCACAAAATTTCCTCCAACCTCTTTTGAAGCTCAGTAGAGCCATTACAGTGTCTTGGCTCAGTCTTTCTGGAGAGCCCAAGAGCAAAGTGCTCTATCAACTCTGAAATAAGTCAGTGTAAATCTGAATTACTTGTTTTGACTCTATCCAGTTTATTTTATTGTAATTATATGAAATTTTGTATATATGTAAAGGAAATTGATATGGACAAAGAAATGACATGAGCAAATATCCCTGAATATATCTAAGTTATTAAGCACATACTTTTAAGTGCAGTAGAGTGGTCTACATAAAATAAGAACAAGATTAGAAAGGCAAAAGAGGAAGAAGACAAAGAGGACAGGCAGGCATTTAAGCACAGCTGTGGGCTTAGTGGGGTGTTAGTGGCTGTGGGGATTTCAGAAGCTTCAGACATAATCTCACCAAAGTCAAGTTGGTGAGACAGTCAAGTTATTTCTCTTGAAAGTTTAGTGAATAACAAAAGCAATGTATACCTTAGCACTAAGCTAAACTGGCACTAAAGTCAGTGATGGCAGGGAACATACTGACCCATAACAGTCAGGAAGGTTTTCTGGAGAAGGCTGAGAGGAAACTGGGATCTGAGGGTCAGGTGGTAGTGACACTGAAGAACTCTTCAAAATCTTTTTGGCATGAATCTGCTTCCACTTCTCTTAAGCCTCGGAGAATTTCCAGGAGAAATTCGATTGTTTTCCCAGGATCCCTGAGCTAACATGTTCTGGCTGTGAAATTCCACCCCTTTCCCACCCTATCCCAAATGTTTTTTCGTACTACCCCTATGTCTTGTTTTGAAGCCTTACGTCTTCTGTATACTCTCCTTGGAAGTCCTGTCCCCCAAAGTTCTGCCTAACGCTTGGCATGATGGGAGATTCTTCTCGCTGATAAATAAAGCCAATCTGTGTGTAGGCTCCCCCTCAAAAATATTCCCTGCAATTAAATTCGACCTAAACAACATTTATTGAGTAGGGGTTTTACTATGCATCTAGAACGCAGATGCAATAATCCATAGTTCCCTGCCCTCAAAAGAATTTACCTTCTAGAAAGGGAGAGAAAAGAAAACCCCTATATTTTAAGACAGAAATGTAAGAGAAGCTGTAACAAAGAAGGAGGAGAGTAATCCCTGTGGGGGGAAGGCCTTGTGGAGGCAGTAGGATGGGGCTAGTCCTAAGGAACACGTGGCATTTACAAACATGGCAATGGCAGGGTAGGGACATGAGTGGGGTTGTACGTTCCAGTCAGTGGGCACTTGGTGACTGAAGACACGGGGTCTAGTCCAGGTTTGGCTGAGGCTAGGGAAGTGACTGGATGTCATGGTGCGTAGGACTGGAATGGTGGATGGTACCTGGGACTGTGGGGCTGAGAGGTTGCACTCTGTCCTTTGGGCAGGGAGATGCTGGCAGGATTTTGAGTAGAAAAGGGAGATGAACTTTAGGCAGGTTGTTATGTGTGTGGAGTGGGTGGGGTGGGGAGTGGTATGGACTGAGGGTGGAAGTGATGGGCGTGAGGAGACAGGTCAGGGTGCTGTCTGGCAGTAATGCAAATATAACAAAGGCTCTAAGCGGGGCAGTGGCAGTGGACCTGGAAGGGAAGGGGTCCTTTTGCTTGTCTTTCCTCCTCCCCAGGTAAGACCCACTGCTACGTAAAAGTCATTTGAGGATCGCAGGAGCACAATGACTTCTGCCCTCAGTGTTGCTGGCTTCCAACCAGGGGATACTGCCCTTGATATTTCCCAATGACTGTCATCTTTCTTGGCGGCAATTCTGAATCAAGGGCAAGAGTCTGCCTTGCTGGGGAGTTGTTGGATTTATTCAAAGGCCTTGCTGGGCATCTCTGTGATGGTGGGTGGGTGTGTCAGCTTTTTGAGGGCTGTTTAGGTTTTCGCCATGGAACCCCTCGAGGGGGTGCCACTTCTTGCCTGCTTCATTTGCCTCGCTGATAGGATGCAGAGGAAAGGACAGTTTCCCGTTTATCTTAGAGCACTTTAAAGCCCCTACTGTCAGATCCTATCAGGCTATAATGAGTGGCTGGGGGCAACTCATACATGATTTCCCTCTATTTAGTGACTTCTTCACCATGGAGACTGTATGAGTTCTGTTCACTTAATTAAAGGTTATCTTGGCAAATGGCTGTCCTCGGGAGTGTGGGTGTGCAGGGAGCGCTTTGGAATATGTTACAGGGTAATTCCCTTTGCCCTCTATTGCCCCTGCAGGCCATGTGAAATTGAATGGCAAATAATGCATTTTAGAAACAGCTGGAGAGACTGAAGCTGTACTTCCTTTGGCTTTAATAAGAGAGTGAGCACGTGTACGTAAACGGTCCTCGGGTTGTGTGCAAGGGCCTGGAGAGGGTAGAGCCAAATAACCAAGGGGACTGATTTCTCCACCCCAGACAGACAGCTTACCAGCCATCACTCCAGTCGGAAGTGTGTGAATTCAGTGGCTGGTTCTGCCTTTGAAACATCCAGAGGGCCCATTGCCATTAGTGGGAGCCTCTTCTGAGCACCAACTAGAGACCAGTCCCACTTCACACACTGGCCAGAGGGAAAAAGGCAGTCTGATGCGATGTTCCCTTTCTAACCTCCCTCTGCACAGACGGCTACAGCTCCCAAAGTTCTTATGCCTGAGGAAAAAAGCCAAGAGGTGGAAACTGTTAGGGCAGAGTTTCCCACTCCTCAGAGCAGCCTACGAGTCTGTAAAGTTCAGAGGCCACAAGGTCTGTGAGTTTTGGGAAGTGGTGGAGGTGTTAGGAGATGGTGTGGACTAGAGGCAAGCAGTGACTCCCTGGGATGGAGTGGCTTCTTTGAACATGCAGCAGATTTTCTCCAGAGGGCAAGTACTGTAGTCATGGGTGGGTCTGGCCCAGGGTGCATTTGTTCCTGAGGCTGAGGGGACTGGGTGTTAATATCTTTGTACTTGGTGACCTCAAGTCAGTAGCGGCTACAGAATTTCTGGAGGAGAGGCTTGGGGGCTGCTCTGGTTAGCAGTAGGGCATTGAGAGTGTTGGGTGGGGGGGCAGACAAGTTTAAATATTCAATCTGGGGGTTGAGAAGGTGACATCAGCACCAAGTCTTGAGGAGGTGAGTGAGTTAGCAGTGAAGGCGTCTGGAGGACAGCTCTTCTGAGCAGAGTATTCCGTCAGTGGTACCAACACTTCCTAACGCAAGAATATGTCTGGGTGTTCGAGGAACAGAAAGTGCGGCTGGAGCAGAGTGGGTAAGGAGGAGAGGTCAGAGAGGTGGCACTGGGGACAGATTATGAAGCACTCTGTAAGCCATTGTAAGGACTTTGGCTTTTACTCCAGGTAGAATTGGGAGCCATTGCAAGTTGTTGAGCAATGGAGTGATTGGAGTCAGATATGTAAACAGACAATTTACAGTATAAGGACCTAAATGTACTGATCCAGCAGTGTGCAAGGAGCATGGGTGAGGGAGCATGGAAAAGGGATATCTGTCCTTGCTCAGAAAGGGGAGACAGGACAGGGAAAGGCTTTCTGGAGGAAGTGTAAGCTGCATTTGACGTGGATCTTAAGTGATGGGGCCACTCATGACTTCCTAACTTCCACCTGATTTCCTCTGTGCACCTGTCACCAAAGCAGCAGGGATTCAATTTCTCTCCTCTGGATTCTTGGGCAACTAGTGTGGGCCTGCTTGCCTGTGTCAGACCACTTTGTAGGACTCAATCCCTGCCTGATCCTTTGAGTATTAAACTTGGCTTGGAATCTGGGTTCCCATCCATTGCCTCTTGGAAACTCAGGACCCATGCAGATGTCTCACCTAGCTGGGTTTCCCTTCATGCTAATGCTTTATTGAGAGCTGCATTCCCCAGGCTGTGAGAGCCTGGAGAAGAAAAGCAAAGTGAGGCAGGGAAGGAGGCAAAGAGGAAACAAGGGAGTGTGTTCCCAAACTGGCCACAGAGTCACAAGAAAGCCTGGCTAGTTTCTCAGTCACAAGGGACATCTCTGGCCAGGCCATGCAGAACCACTGTGCCTTGGAATAGTCCACTGGGGTAGAGGAGGAAGGGAGAGGACTTTATCTGTTGGCACCTTCCTGCCTCCTGTTTTTCATTGGTAGAGTCCACCCTATGAGGAATCCTTTCTTTGCCTGCTGGTCTACAGGAATGAGGAGCCCCAGGTGAGCAGGTGGTACTCATACTTCCAAGCTCAGCAGAACCCTCACTGTGTTCTCTGGTGGCTGCAACCTCCTTTGGAAACTTGGTAGAACTCAGGCATGTGGGGAAGTACAAATGCCACAAATGGGTCATGGAGTGTTGAGTCCTACTTCCATCACGTGGTTCCCAGCTCAGTTTCCTCTAGGTGTTGGGAACATAGCATTGGACATCAGCCATGGGTTCAGTGCCTATATCACATCTAGGGAGGCAGCATCCCAGCCCTGCAAGGTTTTCCCCATGAGTTGGTGCTTTAACGGAGCTTAAAGCAGATTGTTATGCCATTCCGTGAGGCAGACTGCCTCTCAGAAAGATGAGTTAACCCCATGGGCAATGTAGTGCTTTCTTGGTTAGAAAACGGGTCCCTTGATCTGAGACAGTGTTGTTTGATGAATAGCTAGACCAGTAGATCAGGCATTATATAAGCTTCACTTCAGATTGCTGACGGGGGCCTTGGAGGCAGGGCAGGCAAGCCAATATCTGGGGTGTGTATCAGTGAGAATGAACCGATGCCCCCTTCCAATATGAAATCACTGGACTCGACAGGGCCCAGTGAAGTCAGCCTGCTGCCAGGGACTGGCTGGTCTTCCCAGCAGGTGGTGCCATGTTGAGGACTCAGCATCAGTTTATGCTGCCAACAAATTGGGTATTTGTTGATAGATAGATCAGTCTTGGTGAGGAGAAGCCCATGATATCTGGCTCATGTACTGCATCCATCCACAGACAAGCACAAGGGAACAGAGGAGAGAAGCTACCCAATATCCACTGACAAATCCTGTCTAACTTGGTTCTTGAGAAATTTTTCTGGAGTGGATTCCCTCTCGTAGGCATTAAAATGAGATGAAAATATTTGCAAGCATTTTGAGTACTTCTGTAGGTCCATGAAGACTTCCTTGTAACTGACCTTTACAGGTCTATTCCTCCTAGCCCCTGAATTTACGACTCCCAGGAGTTTATTCTGGTGCCTTAGGTCACCTTTCCCTTCACAGAAAGTGGATGACTGAGTGTGTGCTTACAGCTTTGCCTCCTGGGAGGCCACTCTCAAGCGAGGCTGTAATGCAGGAGCAGTCTGCTTCAATGCCAACATTGCTTGCAACTCACTGTGCCCAGGCCTGAGTCCATTCCTCCTCCACCCATTGGTCCTATGGAATTCCTCACGAGGCCACAGATGTGGATTGCAGGAAAGGTGTTGGTGTTGTCAAGATAAGTGACCTGGTGGGCACCTGGCTGTGCAATTTACCTTTTCATGTAGTTGATTTTACACTTTCTAGACCTCCTTGAGTCTGATAACAAGCGTACCAATTGAATCATAAAGTGGATTGCTACTATGCCAATTTACCTTTATGACTCCATGGATGTAATGACACTCAGGTCATACAGTCACCAGGTGCCCACAGTCAGAGTGAGTCTCAGCTGGAACCCAGCAGCACACAGGAGTTATTTTTTTTTTAACACCATTTTATTGAGAAATACTCACATACCAGATAATCATCCAAAGTGTACAATCGGTGGTTCACAGTGTCATCATATAGTTGTGCATTCATCACCACAAGCAATTTTTGAACATTTTCATTACTCCAAAAAAAAAAAAAAGAAAAAGAAGAATGAAAATAAAAATAAAAAAAGAACACCCCAAACATCCCCACCCCTTATCCCCTCTATTATTTGTTTATTTTTTGTTTGTTTTCTTATTCATCTGTTTATACACTGGATAAAGGGAGTGTCAGTCACAAGGTTTTTGCAATTACACAGTCACACCTTAAGAGCTATATAGTTATACAATCATCTTCAAGAATCAAGGCTACTGGATTTCAGTTCAGCAGTGTCAGGTATCTCCTTCTAGCTATTCCAATACACTAAAAACTACAGACGGATAGCTGTATAATGCATAAGAATAACCTCCAGAATGATCTCTCAACTCTATTTGAAATCTTTCAGACACTGAAACTCTATTTAGTTTCATTTCTCTTCCGTGTTTTGGTCTGAGAAGGCTTCCTCAATCCCACGATGCCAGGGGCAGGTTCATCCCTGGGAGTCATATCCCATGTAGGGGGGAGGGCAGTGAGTTTACCTGCCAAGTTGGCTTAGAGAGAGAGGCCACATCTGAGCAACAAAAGAGGTTCTGCAGAGGTGACTCTTAGGCATAATTATGAGTAGGCTTAGCCTTTCCTTTGCAGGACTATGTTTCATAAGGGCAACACCAAATCAAGGGCTTGGCCTAGTAAACTGGTAGCCTGCACTGCTTGCTAGAATATCAGGAATTCCCCACGTGGGGAAGTTTAATATTTCCACATTTTTCCCCAGTCCCTTAAGGGGGCTTTGCAAATACTGTTTTTATTCTCTGCCCAGATTACTCTGGGATGAATTGGAGCATCACACTGACCTGTGCAAACCAACAAGATCTCACTCCCTATTCAAGTTTCCACGTAATTATGGTGTTTGAATAAATTGACCATACAAGTTAAATTAGGTAGTATACTACAGAAGATACAACTTTTACACCAAATAAACATCTCTTCCTTTGGTCTCATACAGAAATTGAAGTTTTAAAACACCGTCAATATTGTCCTTTACCCTTTTGTCTGATTTGCCTTAGTCCTAACCAGATAAGCTTCATTTGTCTCTTTAATTGAAGTCTGATCTGTTTTTTGGCTTTTTAGAAACAGTTGCTGTATGGAGTAATACAGACTTTTATAGCTACAGAATTATAGCTCTGAGTCTTGCATGTCACACAGATACTTGAAGTTCCAGGGAATGACCAAGTTGTTCACAAAGAGTCCAGCATCTCAGAATTTAGCAATAAGTGTAACAACTCAGAAATAGATGTGATTGCTATAAGAGCTTACAATCCAGGAAGCTTTACAATAAGCCTTCCTCTGATAACCTATGTTCTTGAATTCAATTCTCAGAGCTTACACGTTATATTTAGTCCATTAGTGAGGCATTTATAATATGTCTTTTCATTTCTGGCTTATTTCACTCAACATACTGTCCTCAAGTTTCATTCACCTAGTTGCATGCCTCACAACTTCATTCCTTCTTGCAGCCGCTCAATATTTCATTGTATGCGTATACCATAGTTCACCCTTCCGTTCATTAGTCGATGTACCCTTAGGCCACCTCCATCCATTGCAAATAGTGAATACTGCTGCCATAAATACCAGTGTGCAAATGTCTATTTGTATCCATGTTTTCAGTTCTTCCAAATATATACCTAATAATGGGGTTGCAGGATCACATGGCAACCCTATAGTTGGCCTCTTGTGGAACCACCATAGTGCCCACCAGATGGGCTGCACCATTCTATTTCCCCACCAACATGAAATAGGTATATCCTTCTCTCCACATTTTCTCCAGCACTTTTATCTCTCTGTTTATTTTAAAAGTTGTATTCACATACCATACAGTCTATCCTAAGTAAATAATCAATGGTTCCTTGTAGAATTATGTAGTTATGCATTCACTACCACAATCTATATGAGGACATTTCCATTTCTTTCACAAAAAAAGAAGAGGAAAAAAAAAAATAAAAAGGAGAAACAATAACACCAAGAATCCCATACTTCTCCCTTATATCCCCCTCTTATTGACATGTAGCTTTTGTATATTGCCTTTGCTGCATTTCATGGAAGTATATTGCAATGCTGTTAACTATAGACTCTAATTTGCATTGATTGTTATTTTTCCATATACCATCTCATTTTTAACACCTTGCAATGTTGACATTCATTTGTTCTCCTTCATGTAAAAGCATTCTTATATTTGTACATTTACTCACCATCATTGTCTACTCAGGTTTTGCTAAGTTATACAGTCCCAGTCCTTATCTTCTATCTTTCCCTCTCATGTCATATCCATAGCCTTCCTCTTCCAACCCTATTCACACTAAGCTTTGTTCAGTGTATTTACAATATTGTGCTACCATCTACCATTTTGTCTTTGGGATTTTATAAGTCTTATCTTACCTTATTTTAATTTTTCCTCTATCTCTCTTTTTACCCTTACTGATAGTGTTCATTTCTATACTCTTCTCCAAACCTCTCTCTCCTGTCTTTTCCTTTCTGCTCATAGTGTTCCTTTTAGTATCTCTTGTAGAGCACATCTCTTTTTCATAATCTCTCTGTGTCTGTTTGTCTGAAAATATTTTAACCTATCTCTCATTTTTGAAGGACAGTTTTGCCAGATATAGAATTCATGGTTGGCAGTTTTTCTCTTTTAGTATCTTAAATTTATCATACCCCTGCCTCCCTGTCTCCATGGATTCTGCTGAGAAATCCACATATAGTCTTACTGAGTTTCCCTCATATGTGATGGATTGCTTTTCTCTTTCTGCTTTCAGAATTCTTTCTGTGTCTTTGACATTTGATAATATGATTAGTAAGTTGTCTTGGAGTATGTCTATTCAGGTCTCTTCTGTTTGAGGTACACTGTGCTTCTTGGATATGTAATTTTATGTTTGAAGAGATGGGAAAATTTCAGTGATTATATCCTCCATTATTCTTTCTGCCCCTTTTACCTTCTCTTCTCCTTCTGAGACACCCATGACACATATATTCATGTCCTTCATGTTGTAATTCAGTTCCCTGAGACCCTGCTCATATTTTCCCATTCTTTTCCCTATCTGTTCTTTTGTGTGTAGGATTTCAGATGTCCTGGCCTCTAGTTCTAATCCTTTCTTCTGCCTCTTCAAATCTGCTGTTGTATGTCTCCATTGTGATTTTAATCTCTTGTATTGTGCCTTTCATTCCCATAAGTTCTGCCAATTGTTTTTTCATACTTTTGAGTTCTTCCTTTATTTGCCCAGTGTTTCCTTTATATCCTTCATCATTTTTGCCATAACTTCCCTCAACTCATTGATCTGATTTTTGAATTGATTTAGAATGTTTTTTTTTTTTTTGAACATCATAAATTAGTTGTTTCAACTCCTGAATCTCATTTGAAGTGTTACTTTGTTCCTTTTGGCTGGGCCATATCTTCATTTTTCCTAGTGTGACTGGTAATTTTTGTTGGTGTCTAGGCATCTGGTTTCCTTGATTAGTTTATTATAGAGGTCATTTTCACTCTTCCTTAGGGTTTTCTTGAATTTGTTCTCTATCTGTTCTTTGACATTCAGTTCAACTTACTCTAGACCTCTAGCATAGCTTCTATTGAACTGATTAGAATTTTTCAGCTCTTGTTATTCTGGTTCTTGCCCTGCCCATATGGAACCTTTTTTGTTTTTTTTGAAGAGGGTCTACCCAGATATGATTGACCTCAAACAGATTTTCCCAGACCAGACGGGCCCAGGTCTCAAGAGGAGGGTGTAATCAGTATTAAGTTTCCCTGAGGATGAGACCCAGCAGGTTGTAAGACTTTCCTGTGAAGCCTCTAGAGTCTGTGCTTTTTCTGTCCTACCCAGCAGGTGGTGCTTGTCAGCCCACAGTTCCCCACTGGCATAAAGAAGTATGGTAACTTTAATTCTAAGAAGACCCTGTCTCTGCCAAGGGTGTAGTTGAGCCTGAGTGTAAGTCAGAAGCCAAGCTTAAGCTATTTTTTTTTTCCAGCCCTGGGGGTCTGAATTCTCTGAAGGAGGGCCACCGCTCAAGCTGGGCTACATTCTCCTTTTCTTGGGGAGGATTTGCCCTTTAGGGAATTACCTCCTTCACTTGACTCCTTTCTTTAACTTAACTCCACTCTTACCTGGGTCATTGTTGACAAGTGAAAATGTCTGAGGCTTTTTCTAATGAGCTACTTAGACTAGATGTAGAAAAAAAAAAAGAGAGAAAAATCCCTTTTTCAGAGTCAGTGTCCAGTCCCCCAGTTTCACCAGTCAAGAGTTGGAGTTGATACCTGGCTCTATGTGTCTCTTTTCTTGGTGCACAGTCCTTTTCCAGTATTCTGAGCTCAGCTGACTCCAAAAGCCTCTATTTTTACTTATTTATTTTATTAATTTTTTTTCCATCAGCCCAGCTTCCTCTCTGCTGGGAGTGACCTCAGGGTTCCTTTCCTGCTTGCTTCTGGTTTATCTGTGCTCTTAGCTTGTATTCAGTAGTCCAAATTTGTTAATTAAAACTGAAATTGGAAGCTGGTTGGGCTACCTTCCCTTGCTCCTAGGAGAGTGGCTTCTTTTTCCCACAGGAAAATGTTCCAACTCAGCCTGCCATGCTAGTGGGGAAGGGGTGCCAGGCTCTGCAGTTTTGGGGCTTTACTTACAGTTCTGTGCTGTGGTCTCAGCACTTTCACCCATTCCAGACTGGTGTATGATGTGTGTCCATTCATGATGTCCCCCAAACAGTTGTTCCAGACTATTTATTAGCTGGTGTTTACTAGCTGCTCTAGAGGACTGACTAAATTTCATACCTCCCTAAACTTCCATCTTCTATTTTATTTTATTTTATTTTTTATTGAGATTGTTCAGATATCATACAGCTATCCAAAGATCCAAAGTGTACAGTCAATTGCCCACGGCACCACCATACAGCTGTGCATCCATCAACACGATTGTTTTTTTTTTTCAATTTTTAGAACATTTTCATTACTCCAGAAAAGAAACAAAGACAAAAAAAAAGGAAACTCACATCCTCCCGTAGCCCTAACCATGTCCCTCCCCCTCCATTATTGATTCATAGTTTTGGTATAGTACATTTGTTACTGTTGATGAAAGAATGTTAAAATACTACTAACTGTAGTATATAGTTTGCAATAGGTATATATTTTTTCCCTATATGCCTCTCTATTATTAACCTCTTGTTATAGTGACATACATTTGTTCTAGTTCATGAGAGAGAGTTCTAATATTTGTATAGTTAATCACAGACATTGTCCATGACAAGATTCACTGTTTTATACATTCCCATCTTTTAACCTCCAATTTTCCTTCTGGTGACATACGTGACTCTGAACTTACCCTTTCCACCACCTCCACATACCTTTCAGCACTGTTAGTTATTCTCATAACATGCTAACATCACCCATGTCCATTTCCAAATGTTTAAGTTCACCCTAGTTGAACATTCTGCACATAACAAGTAACCACTCCCCAATCTTTAGCCTCATTGTATGTCCTGGTAACTTATATTTCATGTCTATGAGTTTATATACTAAATTAGTTCATATCAGTGAACAATATTTGCCTTTATGTGTCTGTCTTATTTCACTCAATGTACTGCCCTCAAGGTTTCTCCATCAACCCGTTTCTTTTAAGATGGTTTTGTTCAAACACTACATTCCGTCCTAAGTAAACAATCATTGGTTCCCCATATAGTCATGTATTTATGTATTGAGCACCATCGCCACTTTCTTTATAAGGACATTTCTTCCACAAAGATGGAGGAAGAGTCAAAGAAGGCAGAGAGGCAAAAGAAAAATGCAAGAGAAAGAGAGAAAAACAAACAAACAAAAAAAACTTGATAGCTAGAAGGTGACAAAAGGAAAGATAGCATTAACCTAAAGTAGAATAAAGAGTCAGACAACATCACCAATGCCTGGAGTCCCATAACCTTCCCCTATTCCCCACCCCCCCATATGCATTTAGCTTTGGTATATTGCTTTTGTTACATTGAAGGAAGCATAATACAATGTTTCTGTTAATTCTAGCCTCTAGTTTGCATTGATTGTATTTTCCCCCCAAACCCACCCTATTTTTAACACCTTGCAATGTTGACATTCATTTGTTCCACCTCATGTAAAAACATATTTGTACCTTTTATTACAATCGTTGAGCATCCTAGGTTTCCCTGAGTTACACAGTCCCAGTCTTTATCGTTCATCTTTTGTTCTGGTGCCCCACATGATCCCAGCCTTCCTCTTTCAATCATATTCTCAGTCATCTTTGTTCAGTGTACTTACATTGCTGTGCTACTATCTCCCCAAATTGTTTTCCAAACCTCTCACTCCTGTCTTTTCCTTTCTGTCTGCAGTGCTTCCTTTAGTGTTTCCTGTAGAACAGGTTTCTTGTTCACAAACTCTGTCCTTGTCTGTTTGTCAGAGAACATTTTAAGCTTTCCTTCATGTCTGAAGGATAGTTTTGCCAGATATAGGATTCTTGGTTGGTGGTTTTTCTCTTTCAGTATCTTAAATATATCACCCCACTTCCTTCTTGCCTCCATGTTTTCTACTGAGAAATCCACACATAGTCTTATCAAGCTTCCTTTGTATGTGATCGATCGTTTCTCTCTTGCTGCTTTCAGGGTTCTCTCTTTATCTTTGATGTTTGATGATCTGATTATTAAGTGTCTTGGCGTAGGCCTATTCAGATCTATTCTGTTTGGGGTACGCTGCGCTTCTTGGATCCGTAGTTTTATGTCTTTCATAAGAGATGGGAAATTTCCATTGATTATTTCCTCTATTATTGCTTCTGCCCCTTTTCCCTTCTCTTCTCCTTCTGGGACACCAATGACACGTAAATTCTTGCTTTTCATTTTGTCTTTAAGTTCCTGGAGACGTTGCTCATATTTTTCCGTTCTTTTCTCTATCTGTTCTTTTGTGTGTAGGCTTTCAGTTGCCTTGTTCTCCAGTTCCTGAGTGTTTTCTTCTACCTCTTGTTAATTCTAGCCTCTAGTTTGCATTGATTGTATTTTTGCAGTGTGTCTTTCGTCTCTTGTGTTGTGCCTTTCATTTCCATAGATTCCGCCTGTTGGTTTTTTGAACTTTCAATTTCTACCTTATGTACGTCCTGTGTTTTCATTATACGGTTCATCTCTTTTGCTATATCTTCTGCAAACTTTTTGAATTCAGTTGTTATTAGTTTCAATTCCTGCATCACAGTTGAAGTGCAAGTTTGTTCCCCTGACTGGGCCATAACCTCATTTTTCTTGGTGTAGGTTGTAGTTTTCTGTTGTCGAGGCATGGTTTCTTTGGTTATCCCAATCAGGCCTCCCCAGACCAGAATGGGCTCAGGTCCTGGAAGGAAGAAATATTCAGTATCCGGTTTCCCTGAGAGTGTGTCTTAGAAAATTGGTATACCCTATGATGCCTCTGGTCACTGTGCTTTTCTGCCCAGCAGGTGGTGCCTGTTAGCCTATAATTCTTGACTGGTGTAAGTTCTGAATGAAAGGCAGGTTGTAGAGCTGGGTCCCACCCCTTTCCTCTTAGAGAAGATAGACACCCTAGGGGGAGGTCATTAGTATTTCAATGGTCTCTCTCTGCCTGTGCCATACCCTTGTCTGGGTCACAGAACTGGAAACTGAAAATGGCTGAGGCTTTCTCCACTGAGTCAAAAAAGGAACAGAGCTAGTCTGAGGCGACCCTCCGGCTCTTCACGGTCTGTCGTCACCCAAAGCCTCTGTCTACTTGTTGGGGATTTGTACTTCGTAGTGAGCAGTTCACACTTGCTAATTAAAACCCCAGTTGGAGCTCAGCTGAGCTATATTCCCTTGCTGGGAGAAAGCTTCTCTGTGGCACCACAAGGCTTTGTAGCTTGGGCTGTGGGGGAGGGGTCTCCCAATTTGGATCTGCAGTTTTTACTTACAGATTTTATGCTGTGATCTCGGGCATTCCTCCCAATTCAGGTTGGTGTATGAGTGGGCGGTCATGTTTGTCCCCCTGCAGTTATTCCGGATTATTTACTAGTTGTTTCTGTTTTTTTTTTTCAGTTGTTCCAGGGGGACTACTTAGCTTCCACTCCTCTCTATGCCACCCTCATGAGCTATTTTGTAAAATTCAATTTTATTGAGATATATTCACATACCATACAATCATCCATGGTGCACAATAAGTTGTTTACAGTACCATCATATAGTTGTGCATTCATCACCAGAAACAATTTTTGAACATTTTCCTTACTCCAGAAAGAATGAAAATAAGAATAAAAATAAAAGTAAAAAAGAATACCCAAAGCATTCCATCCCCTACCCCATCCCACCCCCATTTTTCATTTAGTTTTTGTCCTTATTTTTCTACTCATCTGTCCATACACTGGATAAAGGGAGTGTGAGCCACAAGGTTTTCACCATTACACAGTCACACCATGTAGGTTACATAGTTATGATTTGTCTTCAAGAACAAAGGCTACTGGGTTGTTGTTCGACAGTTTAAGGTATTTCTTTCTAGCTATTCCAATACATTAAAAACTAAAAAGGATATCTATATAGCACATAATAATGCCCTCCAGAGTGACCTCTTGACTCCATTTGAAATCTTTCAGCCACTGAAACTTTATTTTGTTTCATTTTGCTTCTCCCTTTTGGTCAAGAAGATTTTCTGAATCACACAATGCTGGGTCCAGGCTCATCCCTGGGAGTCATGACCCACATTGCCAGGGAAATTTACACCTCCTGGAGTCAAGTCTCATGTGGGGGGGTGGGGGTGGGGGTGGGGGTGGGGGGGCCGTGAGTTCACCTACTGAGTGGGCTTAGAGAGAGAGAGGCCACATCTGAGCAACAAAGAGGCACTCAGGGGGAGACTCTTAGGCACAATTATAAGCAGTTTTAGCCTCTCCTTTGCAGTAATGAGCTTCACAAGGGCAAGCCCCAAGACAGAGGGCTTTGCATACCAAACTGTCAGTCCTCAGTGTTTGCGAGGACATCAGCAACAACCCAGGTGAGGGAGTCCAACACTTCCTCATCCCTCCCTCTCCACCTGCCCCACCCCCCGCTCCTCAGGGGGACCCTGCATTTATATTTTTATTCTCTGATCAAATTACTTTGGGATGTGTTGCTATTTCACGCTAACCTGCACAAACCTACCAGATCTCACTTCCTATCCAAAGTTCCATGTAATTATGGTGTTTGAATAAACTGACCATACAAGTTAAATTATTTAGTGTGCTGCAGAAAATATAGATCCTGTATTAAATAAACATTTCTTCCTTTGGTCTCACACAGAAGTTGAAGTTTTAAAACGCAGTCAGTATCATCCTTTACCTTTCGGTCTGATTTGTCTTGGTTCCTAACCAGATCTGTTTCATTCATATCTCTAATTGAGGTGTGAACTCTTTTTCAGCATTTTTTTTTCTTAATGATATTGAGCATCATTTCAAGTGGTTTTTAGCCATTTGTGTATCCCTTTTGGAGAAATGTCTATTCAAGCCTTTTGCTTATGTTTAAATTGAGTTATCTTTTTTTTCATTATCTTTTTTAAAATTCATTTTATTGAGATATATTCACATACCATGCAGTCATACAAAACAAAGCATACATTCAGTTGTTTACAGTACCATTATATAGTTGTGCATTCATCACCAAAATTAATTTTTGACATTTTCATTACCACACACACAAAAATAATAAGAATAAAATTTAAAGTGAAAAAGAACAATTAAAGTAAAAAAGAACACTGGGTGCCTTTTTCTTTTTTTTTTCTTCCCCCATTTTTCTATTCATCCATCCATAAACTAGACAGAGGGGAGTGTGGTCCATATGGCTTTCCCAATCATATTGTTACCCCTCATAAGCTACATTTTTATACAATCGTCTTCAAGATTCATGGGTTCTGAATTGTAGTTTGATAGTTTCAGATATTTACTGCTAGCTATTCCAATTCATTAGAACCTAAAAGGGGTTGTCTATAATGTGTATAAGAGTGCCCACCAGAGTGACCTCTCTGCTCCTTTTGGAATCTCTCTGCCAATGAAGCCTATTTCATTTCCTTTTACATCCCCCTTTTGGTCAAGAAGATGTTCTCCATCCCATGGTGCTGGGTCTAGATTCCTCCCCAGGAGTCATATTCCACATTGCAAGGGAGATTCACTCCCCTGGGTGTCAGATCCCACGTAGGGTGGAGGGCAGTGATTTCATAAGCCAAGTTGGCTTAGCTAAAGAAAGAGGGCCACATCTGAGCAACAAAGAGGCATTCAGGAGGAGGCTCTTAGGCACAATTCCAGGGTTTCTAGCCTAGCCTCTCCTTTGCAGCAACAGTCTTCCCAAGGGCAAGTCCTGTGGTAGAGGGCTCAGCCCATCAAACCACCAGTCCCCTGTGTCTGTGAGCACATCAGCAACCATTGAGGTGGGGAAGCCCAACACCCCTGCATTCTCCACCAGCTCCTCAAAGGGGCTCTGCATACTTTTTTTATTTTTTTTTTAAACTCTTTTTTTTTTAAATCAACTATATAAAATAATTTTTTTAAAATACAAAAAAAAAATTTCAAACAAACCATAACAAGGGAGTAAGAAAAAGACAACTAACCTAAGATAACTACTTTACTTCCAACATGTTCCTCCTCTACCTCAAGAAAATAACCTAATATAGCAACATTTCTGTGAACTTGTTCCTACCATATCCATTAGAAATTAACAGGCCATAGTCATTCCTGGGCATTCCCAGAATGTTAAATTTACCCACAATAGCTTATCTGTTCTTATTAGGTTATCATTCCCCCTCCCTTAATTGCTCTCTATCACTAGTTCCCCTACATTCTACGTTATAAACCATTTGTTTTACATTTTTCAATGTTCACATTAGTGGTAGCATACAATATTTCTCTCTTTGTGCCTGGCTTATTTCGCTCAGCATTATGTCTTCAAGGTTCATCCATGTTGTCATATGTTTCACAACATCGTTCTTTCTTACAGCCGTGTAGTATTCCATCGTGTGTATATACCACATGTTATTTATCCACTCATATGTTGAAGGACATTTGGGTTGTTTCCATCTCTTGGCAATTGTGAATAATGCTGCTATGAACACTGGCATGCAGATACCTGTTCGTGTCTGCTTTCAGATCTTCTGGGTATATATCAAGAAGTGCAATTGCTGGATCGAAGGGTAACTCTGTATCTAGCTTTCTAAGGAAGTGCCAGACTGACTTCCAAAGTGGCTGAACCATTATACAGTCCCACCAACAATGAATAAGAGTTTTAATTTCTCCACATCTCTCCAGCATGTGTAGTTTCCTGTTTGTTTAGTGGCAGCCATTCTAATCGGTGTGAGATGGTATCTCATTGTGGTCTTAATTTGCATCTCTCTAATAGCTAGTGAAGCTGAACATTTTTTCATGTGTTTCTTGGTCATTTGTATTTCTTCTTCAGAGAACTGTCTTTTCATATCTTTTGCCCATTTTATAATTGGGCTGTCTGTACTATTGTCATTGAGTTGTAGGATTTCTTTATAAATGCAAGATATCAGTCTTTTGTCAGATACATGGTTTCCAAAAATTTTTTCCCATTGAGTTTGCCTTTTTGACAAATTCCTTTGAGGATCAGAAATTTCTAAACTTGAGGAGTTCCCATTTATCTATTTTTTCTTTTGTTGCTTGTGCTTTTAGGTGTAAAGTCTAGGAAGTGGCCACCTAATACAAGGTCTTGAAGATGTTTCCCTACATTATCTTCTAGGAATTTTATGGTACTGTCTTTTATATTGAGATCTTTGATCCACTTTGAGTTAATTTTTGTGTAGGGTATGAGGTAGGGTTCTCTTTCATTCTTTTGGATATGAATATCCAACTCTCCCAGGTCCGTTTCTTGAAAAGACTGTTATGTCCCAGTTCAGTGGTTTTGGGGGCCTTATCAAAGATCAGTCAGCCGTAGATCTGGGGGTCTATCTCCGAATTCTCAATTAGATTCCATTGATCAATATGTGTATCTTTGTGCCAGTACCATGCTGTTTTGACAACTGTGGCTTTACAATAAGCTTAAAAGCTTACACTCAAAGTCAAGGAGCATAAGTCCTCCCACTTCATTTTCCTTTTTTAGAGTGTCTTTGGCAATTCAAGACATCTTCCCTTTCCAAATAAATGTTAACTAGCTTTTCCAAGTCTGCAAAGTAGGTTGATGGAATTTTGATTGGGATTGCATTGACTCTATAGATGAGTTTGGGTAGAATTGACATCTTAATGACATTTAGCTTTCCTATCCATGAACATGGAATATTTTTCCATCTTGTACGGTCCCCTTCTATTTCTTTTAGTAGAGTTATGTAGTTTTCTTTGTATAGGTCTTTTACATCTTTGGTTAAGTTTATTCCTAGGTACTTGATTTTTTTAGTTGCTATTGAAAATGGTATCTCTTTCTTGAGTGTCTCTTCAGTTTGTTCATTTCTAGCATATAGAAACATTACTGACTTATGTGCTTTAATCTTGTATCCTGCTACTTTGCTAAATTTGTTTATTAGCTCTAGTAGCTGCATTGTCGGTTTCTCAGGGCTTTCCAGAGATAAGATCATATCATCTGCAAACAATGAGAGTGTTACTTCTTCCTTTCCAATTTGGATGCCTGTTATTTCTTTGTCTTGCCAGATTGCCCTGGCTAGCACTTCCAGCACAATGTTGAATAACAGTGGTGACAGTGGGCATCCTTGTCTCATTCCTAAGACTGAAAGAGGGAAGGCTTTCAGTCTTTCACCATTGAGTATTATGCTGGCTGTGGGTTTTTAATATCTGCTCTTTATCATATTGAGGAAGTTTCCTTCAATTCCTACCTTTTGAAGTGTTTTTATCAAAAAGATGTTGGATTTTGTTGAATGCTTTTTCATCATCTATTGAGATGATCATTTAATTTTTCTCTTTTAATTTGTTAAGGTGTTGTAATACATTGATTTTCTTATGTTGAAGCATCCTTGCATGCCTGGAATGAACCCCACTTGGTCATGGTGTATGATTTTTTAATGTGTCTTTGGATTCGATTTGCAATTATTTTGTTGAGAATTCTTACATCTATATTCATTAGGGAGATAGGCCTGTAGTTTTCCTTTTCTGTAGCATCTTTGCCTGGTTTTCATATTAGATTGATGTTAGCTTCATAAAATGAGTTTGGTAGTGTTCCATTTTCTTTGATGTTTGAAAGAGTTTAAGTAAGATTGATGTCAGTTCTTTTTGGAAAGTTTGGTAGAATTCCCCTGTGAAGCCATCTGGCCCTGGGCATTTATCTGTGGGAAGCTTTTTGATGCCTGATTGGATCTCTTTGCTTGTGATTGGTTGGTTGAGGTCTTCTATTTCTTCTCTGGTCAATCTAGGTTATTCATATGTTTCTGGGAAATTGTCCATTTCCTCTACATTATCCAGTTTGTTGGCATCCAGTTGTTCATAGTACCCTCTTTTTTTTTAATTTAATAAATTTTATTTTTGTAATAAATTTAAACTTACAGGAACAGTTGCAAAAACAGTACAAACCCCATACATCGAGCTCCAGCATACTCTGACCCCCTCCCCCAATACCCCAATCCACCAGCTTTAACATCCTGTCACACCACCATTTCTTTCTTTCCCTCCCTGCCTCCCTCCTTATCTATCATCTATCATCTATTACTCTGTCCTCTGAACATATGAGAGCAAGCTGCACATATCTTTGAACAAACAATGTAATTGACATATACCTTTCCCATGGACAAGAACATTCTTTTATGCAATCCCATTAAGCGCAGCTAAGAAGTTCAAGAAATTCAACATTGATACATAGCTTACATTCTATATTTCCTTTTTTTTTTCCCTTATGTCCCATCTGTGTCCCTTTGAGCCTCCTCTCCTCCATCCTCAGATCCCATCCAGGATCATCCTTGGCATTTAATTGTCATTATCTATTTAGACTGTCTTTTTTTTTTTTTTTTCAATTGTGGAAACATATATACAGCCTAAATCTTCCCATTCCACCCCCTGCTTAGCATTCCATTAGTGGGATTAATCACATTTAGAATGTTGCAATGTTATCACCTTTCCATCATCCATTTCTAGAAGTTTTCCTTCACTCCAGATGGAAACCCTATACTCATTTCTTAACTCCCCATTGCCCCTTCCCCCACTTCTCTTAACCCATACTCTACTTATCATCTCTCTGGTCATATTCTCTGATACTTTCTTTGTGTTTACCGTGGGGGCTTAAATTTAACATCTTAAATCTATAACAATCTTGTTTTTCTTTGATACCAACTTAACTTCAATATGAAACATAGACTATGTTCCTATACTCCATCATTCCCCCACCTTTATATAGTTCTTGTCAAAAATTACATATTTTATGTTGAGTCTAAAACCACTGATTTATCATTATAGTTTATGTATTTTAGATCCTGTAGGAAGTAAATAGTGGAGTTACAAATCAAAAATACAGTAGTATTGGTATTTATATTTACCATGTGATCTTTACTGGAAATCTTTATTTCTTCATGTATTTTCAGTCAATTGTTTAGTGTCCCTTCCTTTCAGCCTGCTCAACTCCCTTTAGCATTTCTTATAGGACTGATCTACTGGTGATGAAGTCCCTCAGCTTTTGATTATCCAGGAATGTTTTCATCTCCCCCTCATTTTTACCCTCCAGCTGTTCGTGAATTCTCCAAGCCTGTGATGGTTATTGACTTCTATTTGTATTCCATTATGGTCAGAGAATGTGCTTTGAACAAATTCATTTTTTTAATTTTTATTTTATTGAGGCTTGTTTTTATGTCCCAGCATATGGTCCATTCTGGAGAAAGATCCGTGATCACTAGAGAAGAATGTGTGTCCCGGTGACCTGGAATGTAATGGTCTATATATGTCTGTTAAAATTCTCTGTCTCTCTCTCTCCTTTCTTTGTTTCTCTGTTGTATCTGAAGTAGGGCAGGTCTTTTATTAGCAAAATCTCTCAGCATTTGTTTGTCTGTGAAAAATTTAAGCTCTCCTCGAATTTGAAGGAGAGTTTTGCTGGATAAAGTATTCTTGGTTGGCAATTTTCCTCTCTCAGAATTTTAAATATGTCATGCCACTGCCTTCTCACCTCTATGGTGGCCACTGAGTAGTCACTACTTAGTCTTATGTTGTTTCCTTTGTATGTGGTGAACTGCTTTTCTCTTGCTGCTTTCAGAACTTGCTGTTTCTCTTCAGTATTTGAGAGTCTGATCAGAATGTGTCTTGGAGTGGGTTTCTTTGGATTTATTCTATTTGGAGTTAGCTGGGTATTTATGCTTTGTGTATTTATATTGTGTAGAAGATTTGGGAAGTTTTCCCCAACAATTTCTTTGAATACTCTTTCTAGACCTTTACCCTTCTCTTCCCCTTCTGGAACACCAATGAGTCTTAAATTTGGACATTTTCTTTTATCTATCTTATCCCTGAGATCCATTTTGATTTTTTCATTTTTTTTCCCCATTCTTTCTTTTGTTCTTTCATTTTCTGTTCTGTGGTCCTCGAGGAGGCTGAGTTGTTGTTCATCTTCCTCTAATCTTGTATTATGAGTATCCAGAGTCTTTTTAATTTAGCCTACAGTTTCTTTGATTTCCATAAGATCTTCTGTTTTTTTTTTATTTGCTCTTGCAATTTCTTTATGCTCTTCTAGGGTCTTCCTTATGTCCTTTATATCCTGTGCCATGCTCTCGTTGCCTGTCTGTAGTTCTTTGATTAATTGCGCCAAGTACTGTGTGTCTTCTGATCTTTTGATTTGGGTGTTTGGGTTTGGGTTCTCCATATCGTCTGGTTTTATCACATGCTTTAAGATTTTCTGTTGTTTTTGGCCTCTTGGCATTTGCTTTACTTGATCTCTAATTTGTCAGAACTGCAGCTTGGTGGCATACATTTTCTCTAACTAACCAGCAGATGGCATCCGTGAGTCACCTATTCCCCTCAAGTCAGTTCTCCCCAACTTTGTCTTTGTGGTGTGTGGGGATCTTATTCTTGTGGGATTCAATTGGTGCACTAAATTTTGGTATGTTATTGGTGCTGTCCGCCCTGAATGAGGGGCATGTGTCTAAGCGGTTAGGGAGGGAGAGAGGCTTCAATAATGAAACCTCCCAGGTGTTCCCAGAGATTTAAGGCTGTTTCAAGAGTCTAAGCCTTCTTTTCAGTCTTGCCACAGATTGTCTCTGCCTCTGACCCAGAAGTCTTTGGTATTGGTGTAGGTTCTCTGAGATTTCCAAGCGGGTCCCCCTTCCCAGCTGTGCTCTTCCAGGACCTCTGCTGAGGGAGGGCTGCTCCATGTCACAAGTGTGTGCCAGCCTCTAGGGAAGCCCTAGGTCGCCAGGCCATGCAGGGGTGCTCCCAGCCCGCTTCAAAGATGGTTGAATTGGACACGTTAACTTCCCCCTTTTCGCACAACTCTGCCCTCCCAGCTCTGGGACAATCAGCTGTGGGTGTGTTAAAGGCCCCAGTCCACAGCCGATATTATGGTGTGTGTGCAGTGCTGCGGAAAAGACTCCCTGTCACACTGGGTTTCTTGGTGTGGCTCTGGGCTGTGGGTCTGGCCCCGGGAAGGAGTGTCCCCAGCCTATTGGGGAGATGGCTGCAAGTGGTGCATGTTTTTTTGTCTCCTTTTGGCTCCCCTTTGCTCCCCTGGCCTTGAGACAATCAGCAGTGGGTGTGGGAAGGGTTATCCTCCACTCCAGACACCGAGGCGTTAGCCCAGCTTGCTCCTGCTGTGCTCTGCGCAGCTCTCCCCATTGTATCTGCAGCTGCTCCTGGGCTTTTTTGTTTTTGTTTTTTTTTTTTTTTAAAGAACTAGTCCGTTTCCAAATGCCAACCCACCGTTTCCCCACCCCACAGCGCAGCTGAGGGACTTTTAGCTGACTCACTCACTCATTTCAGAATGCAGACTCCTGGTTTCACCAAATGCACGGTCCCTATAGATTTAGCAGACCTTGTCTGGCTGGTGCTACGCTGGAACTGGTGTTCTGGGTCACTTTCTGGTTTTTATCTAGTATTTTTCACGGAGGTGTATTTTTTGGCCGGTCTCACCTAGCTGCCGTCTTAGGTTCTCCCCCATAGTATCCTCTTATAATTTTTTTAATTACTTCACAATCTGCAGTAATGTCACCTTTCTCATTCCTTATTTTGTTTATATGGGTCTTCTCTCTTTTTGATTTTGTCAGTCTAGCTAGGGGCTTGTCAGTCTAGCTAGGGGCTTGTCAATCTTGTTGATCTTCTCAAAGAACCAACTTTTGGTGTTATTTATTCTCTGTTGTTTTTTTGTTCTCTATGTCATTTATTTCTGCTTTAATCCTTGTTATTTCTTTTGTTCTACTTGGTTTAGGATTAGTTTGCTGTTCATTTTCTAGCTTCTTCAGTTGATTCATTAGTTCTTTGATTTTGGCACTTTCTTCCTTTTTTATGTATGCGTTTAGTGCTATAAATTTCCCCCTCATTACCGCTTTTGCTGCATCCTATAGGTTTTGGTATGTTGTGTTCTCATTTTTATTTGTGTCTATATATTTAACAATTTCTCTTGCTATTTCTTCAATGCACCGATTGTTTAGGAGTGTGTTGTTTAACCTCCAGGTATTTGTGAGTTTTCTAAGTCTCTGATGGTTATTGACTTCTAATTGTATTCCATTGTGGTCAGAGAATGTGCTTTGAATAATTGCAATTTTTTAAAATTTATCAAGGCTTGTTTTATGTCTCAGCATATGATCTATTCTGGAGAAAGTTCCATGAGCATTAGAGAAGAATGTGTATCCTGGTGATTTGGGATGTAATGTTCTATGTATCTCTGTTAAATCCAATTCATTTATCAGATTGTTTAGGTTTTCAATTTCCTTATAGGTCTTCTGTCTGGTTGATCTATCTATAGGAGAGAGTGATGTGTTGAAGTGTCCCACAGTAATTGTGGAAACATCAATTGCTTCCTTTAGTTTTGCCAGTGTTTGTCTCATGTATTTTGTGGCACCTTGACTGGGTGCATAAACATTTATGATTGTTATTTCTTCTTGTTGAATTGCCCCTTTTATTAGCATGTAGTGGCCTTCTTTGTCTCTCATAACATCCTTGCATTTAAAGTCTATTTTATCTGAGATTAATATTGCTACTCCCGCTTTGTTTTGGCTGTAGCTTGCATGAAATATTTTTTTTCCATCCTTTCATTTTCAATTTCTTTGTGTCCCTGTGTCTAAGATGTGTCTCTTGTATGTAACATATTGATGGTTCATTTTTTTTTGATCCATTCTGCCAGTCTGTATCTTTTGATTGGGGAGTTTAATCCATTTACATTCAATGTTACTACTGTGAAGGCATTTCTTGAATCAGCCATCTTATCCTTTGGTTTATGTTTGTCAGATATATTTTTTCCCTCTCTCTCTTAATGTTCTTTAACATACCCATACTGAATCTCTTTAGTACTGAACCTTTCTCCATTTCTCTCTCTCCTTTCTTTGTTTCTCTGTCTGTAGGGCTCTCTTTAGTGTCTCAAATAGGGCAAGTCTCGTGTTACCAAATTCTTTCAGCATTTGTTTGTCTGTGAAAAATTTAAGTTCTCCCTCAAATTTGAAGGAGTGCTTTGCTGGATAAAGAATTCTTGGCTGGGGGAGGCGGGGCAAGATGGCAGACTGGTGAGCTGTATGTTTTAGTTACTCCTCCAGGAAAGTAGGTAAAAAGCCAGGAACTGCGTGGACTGGACACCACAGAGCAATCTGTCTTTGGGCATACTTCATACAACACTCATGAAAACGTGGAACTGCTGAGATCACCGAAATCTGTAAGTTTTTGCGGCCAGGGGACCCGCGCCCCTCCCTGCCAGGCTCAGTCCCGGGGGAGGAGGGGCTGTCAGCTCCAGGAAGGAGAAGGGAGAATTGCAGTGGCTGCTCTCATCGGAAACTCATTCTACTGATTCAAACTCCAACCATAGACAGACTGAGGCCAGACACCAGAGACTCTGAGAGCAGCCAGCCCAGCAGAGAGGAGACGGGCATAGAAGGAAAACAACACGAGAAGCTCCAAAGTAAAAGCAGAGGATTTTTGGAGTTCTGGTGAACACAGAAAGGGGAAGGGCGGAGATCAGGCCTTGAGGCGCATATGCAAATCCCGAAGCAAGGCTGATCTCTCTGCCCAGGGCACCTTTCCTTAATGGCCCTGGTTGCTTTGTCTATTAGCATTTCAATAACCCATTAGATCTCTGAGGAGGGCCGTTTTTTTTTTGTTTTTTTTTTTTTGTTTTTTTTTTTTTTTAAATCCTTTTTGCTTTTTCTAAAACAATTACTCTAAGAAGCTCAATACAGAAAGCTTCAAAGTATTGAAATTTGGGCACGTCAAGTCAAGAGCAGAAATAAGAGAGCTCTGAGACAAAAGGCAATAATCCAGTGGCTGAGAAAATTCACTAAACAACACAACTTCCCAAGAAAAGGGGGGTGTCCGCTCACAGCCACCATCCTGGTGGACAGGAAACACTCCTGCCCATCGCCAGCCCCATAGCCCAGAGCTGCCCCAGACAACCCAGTGTGACGGAAGTGCTTCAAATAACAGGCACACACCACAAAACTGGGCGTGGACATTAGCCTTCCCTGCAACCTCAGCTGAATGTCCCAGAGCTGGGAAGGGGGAGCAGTGTGAATTAACAGAGCCCCATTCAGCCATCATTTGAGCAGACTGGGAGCCTCCCAACACAGCCCAGCAGCCCAGAACTGCCCTGGGGGGACGGCACTCACCTGTGACATAGCACAGTCATCCCTCAACAGAGGACCCGGGGTGCACAGCCTGGAAGAGGGGCCCACTTGCAAGTCTCAGGAGCCATACGCCAATACCAAAGACTTGTGGGTCAGTGGCAGAGACAAACTGTGGCAGGACTGAACTGAAGGATTAGACTATTGCAGTAGCTTTAAAACTCTAGGATCATCAGGGAGATTTGATTGTTAGGGCCACCCCCCCTCCCCGACTGCCCAGAAACACGCCCCACATACAGGGCAGGCAACACCAACTACACACGCAAGCTTGGGACACCAATTGGGCCCCACAAGACTCACTCCCCCACTCACCAAAAAGGCTAAGCAGGGGAGATCTGGCTTGTGGAGAACAGGTGGCTCGTGGACGCCACCTGCTGGTTAGTTAGAGAAAGTGCACTCCACGAAGCTGTAGATCTGATAAATTAGAGATAAGGACTTCAATTGGTCTACAAACCCTAAAAGAACCCTATCAAGGACAGCAAATGCCACGAGGCCAAAAACAACAGAAAATTATAAAGCATATGAAAAAACCAGACGATATGGATAACCCAAGCCCAAGCACCCAAATCAAAAGACCAGAAGAGACACACCTAGAGCAGCTACTCAAAGAACTAAAGATGAACAATGAGACCCTAGTACGGGATATGAAGGAAATCAAGAAGACCCTAGAAGAGCATAAAGAAGACATTGCAAGACTAAATAAAAAAATGGATGATCTTATGGAAATTAAAGAAACTGTTGACCAAATTAAAAAGATTCTGGACACTCATAGTACAAGACTAGAGGAAGTTGAACAACGAATCAGTGACCTGGAAGATGACAGAATGGAAAATGAAAGCATAAAAGAAAGAATGGGGAAAAAAATTGAAAAACTCGAAATGGACCTCAGGGATATGATAGATAATATGAAGCGTCCGAATATAAGACTCATTGGTGTCCCAGAAGGGGAAGAAAAGGGTAAAGGTCTAGGAAGAGTATTCAAAGAAATTGTTGGGGAAAACTTCCCAAATCTTCTAAACAACATAAATACACAAATCATAAATGCTCAGCGAACTCCAAATAGAATAAATCCAAAAAAACCCACTCCGAGACATATACTGATCACACTGTCAAACATAGAAGAGAAGGAGCAAGTTCTGAAAGCAGCAAGAGAAAAGCAATTCACCACATACAAAGGAAACAGCATAAGACTAAGTAGTGACTACTCAGCAGCCACCATGGAGGCAAGAAGGCAGTGGCACGATATATTTAAAATTCTGAGTGAGAGGAATTTCCAGCCAAGAATACTTTATCCAGCAAAGCTCTCCTTCAAATTTGAGGGAGAGCTTAAATTTTTCACAGACAAACAAATGCTGAGAGAATTTGCTAACAAGAGACCTGCCCTACTGGAGATACTAAAGGGAGCCCTACAGACAGAGAAACAAAGACAGGACAGAGAGACTTGGAGAAAGGTTCAGTAGTAAAGAGATTCGGTATGGGTACAATAAAGGATATTAATAGAGAGAGGGAAAAATATGGCAAACATAATCCAAAGGATAAGATGGCCGATTCAAGAAATGCCTTCACGGTTTTAACGTTGAATGTAAATGGATTAAACTCCCCAATTAAAAGATATAGATTCGCAGAATGGATCAAAAAAAATGAACCATCAATATGTTGCATACAAGAGACTCATCTTAGACACAGGGACACAAAGAAATTGAAAGTGAAAGGATGGAAAAAAATATTTCATGCAAGCTACAGCCAAAAGAAAGCAGGTGTAGCAATATTAATCTCAGATAAAATAGACTTCAAATGCAGGGATGTTTTGAGAGACAAAGAAGGCCACTACATACTAATAAAAGGGGCAATTCAGCAAGAAGAAATAACAATCGTAAATGTCTATGCACCCAATCAAGGTGCCACAAAATACATGAGAGAAACATTGGCAAAACTAAAGGAAGCAATTGATGTTTCCACAATAATTGTGGGAGACTTCAACACATCACTCTCTCCTATAGATAGATCAACCAGACAGAAGACCAATAAGGAAATTGAAAACCTAAACAATCTGATAAATGAATTAGATTTAACAGACATCTACAGGACATTACATCCCAAATCACCAGGATACACATACTTTTCTAGTGCTCACGGAACTTTCTCCAGAATAGATCATATGCTGGGACATAAAACAAGCCTCAATAAATTTAAAAAGATTGAAATCATTCAAAGCACATTCTCTGACCACAATGGAATACAATTAGAAGTCAATAACCATCAGAGACTTAGAAAATTCAGAAATACCTGGAGGTTAAACAACACACTCCTAAACAATCAGTGGGTTAAAGAAGAAATAGCAAGAGAAATTGCTAAATATATAGAGACGAATGAAAATGAGAACACAACATACCAAAACCTATGGGATGCAGCAAAAGCAGTGCTAAGGGGGAAATTTATAGCACTAAACGCATATATTAAAAAGGAAGAAAGAGCCAAAATCAAAGAACTAATGGATCAACTGAAGAAGCTAGAAAATGAACAGCAAACCAATCCTAAACCAAGTACAAGAAAAGAAATAACAAGGATTAAAGCAGAAATAAATGACATAGAGAACAAAAAAACAATAGAAAGGATAAATATCACCAAAAGTTGGTTCTTTGAGAAGATCAACAAGATTGACAAGCCCCTAGCTAGACTGACAAAATCAAAAAGAGAGAAGACCCATATAAACAAAATAATGAATGAAAAAAGGTGACATAACTGCAGATCCTGACGAAATTAAAAAAATTATAAGAGGATATTATGAACAACTGTATGGCAACAAACTGGATAATGTAGAAGAAATGGACAATTTCCTGGAAACATATGAACAACCTAGACTGACCAGAGAAGAAATAGAAGACCTCAACCAACCCATCACAAGCAAAGAGATCCAATCAGTCATCAAAAATCTTCCCACAAATAAATGCCCAGGGCCAGATGGCTTCACAGGGGAATTCTACCAAACTTTCCAGAAAGAACTGACACCAATCTTACTCAAACTCTTTCAAAACATTGAAAAAAATGGAACACTACCTAACTCATTTTATGAAGCTAACATCAATCTAATACCAAAACCAGGCAAAGATGCTACAAAAAAGGAAAACTACCGGCCAATCTCCCTAATGAATATAGATGCAAAAATCCTCAACAAAATACTTGCAAATCGAATCCAAAGACACATTAAAAAAATCATACACCATGACCAAGTGGGGTTCATTCCAGGCATGCAAGGATGGTTCAACATCAGAAAAACAATCAATGTATTACAACACATTAAAAACTCGAAAGGGAAAAATCAATTGATCATCTCAATAGATGCTGAAAAAGCATTTGACAAAATCCAACATCCCTTTTTGATAAAAACACTTCAAAAGGTAGGAATTGAAGGAAACTTCCTCAACATGATAAAGAGCATATATGAAAAACCCACAGCCAGCATAGTACTCAATGGTGAGAGACTGAAAGCCTTCCCTCTAAGATCAGGAACAAGACAAGGATGCCCGCTGTCACCACTGTTATTCAACATTGTGCTGGAAGTGCTAGCCAGGGCAATCCGGCAAGACAAAGAAATAAAAGGCATCCAAATTGGAAAAGAAGAAGTAAAACTGTCATTGTTTGCAGATGATATGATCTTATATCTAGAAAACCCTGAGAAATCAACGATACACCTACTAGAGCTAATAAACAAATTTAGCAAAGTAGCGGGATACAAGATTAATGCACATAAGTCAGTAATGTTTCTATATGCTAGAAATGAACAAACTGAAGAGACACTCAAGAAAAAGATACCATTTTCAATAGCAACTAAAAAAATCAAGTACCTAGGAATCAACTTAACCAAAGATGTAAAAGACCTATACAAAGAAAACTACATAACTCTACTAAAAGAAATAGAAGGGGACCTTAAAAGATGGAAAAATATTCCATGTTCATGGATAGGAAGGCTAAATGTCATTAAGATGTCAATTCTACCCAAACTCATCTACAGATTCAATGCAATCCCAATCAAAATTCCAACAACCTACTTTGCAGACTTGGAAAAGCTAGTTATCAAATTTATTTGGAAAGGGAAGATGCCTCGAATTGCTAAAGACACTCTAAAAAAGAAAAACGAAGTGGGAGGACTTACACTCCCTGACTTTGAAGCTTATTATAAAGCCACAGTTGCCAAGACAGCATGGTACTGGCACAAAGATAGACATATAGATCAATGGAATTGAATTGAGAATTCAGAGATAGACCCTCAGATCTATGGCCGACTGATCTTTGATAAGGCCCCCAAAGTCACCGAACTGAGCCATAATGGTCTTTTCAACAAATGGGGCTGGGAGAGTTGGATATCCATATCCAAAAGAATGAAAGAGGACCCCTACCTCACCCCCTACACAAAAATTAACTCAAAATGGACCAAAGATCTCAATATAAAAGAAAGTACCATAAAACTCCTAGAAGATAATGTAGGAAAACATCTTCAAGACCTTGTATTAGGAGGCCACTTCCTAGACTTTACACCCAAAGCACAAGCAACAAAAGAGAAAATAGATAAATGGGAACTCCTCAAGCTTAGAAGTTTCTGCACCTCAAAGGAATTTCTCAAAAAGGTAAAGAGGCAGCCAACTCAATGGGAAAAAATTTTTGGAAACCATGTATCTGACAAAAGACTGATATCTTGCATATACAAAGAAATCCTACAACTCAATGACAATAGTACAGACAGCCCAATTATAAAATGGGCAAAAGATATGAAAAGACAGTTCTCTGAAGAGGAAATACAAATGACCAAGAAACACATGAAAAAATGTTCAGCTTCACTAGCTATTAGAGAGATGCAAATTAAGACCACAATGAGATACCATCTAACACCGGTTAGAATGGCTGCCATTAAACAAACAGGAAACTACAAATGCTGGAGGGGATGTGGAGAAATTGGAACTCTTATTCATTGTTGGTGGGACTGTATAATGGTTCAGCCACTCTGGAAGTCAGTCTGGCAGTTCCTTAGAAAACTAGATATAGAGCTACCATTCGATCCAGCGATTGCACTCCTCGGTATATACCCGGAAGATCGGAAAGCAGTGACACGAACAGATATCTGCACGCCAATGTTCATAGCAGCATTATTCACAATTGCCAAGAGATGGAAACAACCCAAATGTCCTTCAACAGATGAGTGGATAAATAAAATGTGGTATATACACACGATGGAATACTACGCGGCAGTAAGAAGGAACGACCTGGTGAAATATATGACAACATGGATGAACCTTGAAGACATAATGCTGAGCGAAATAAGCCAGGCACAAAAAGAGAAATATTATATGCTACCACTAAGGTGAACTTTGAAAAATGTAAAACAAATGGTTTATAATGTAGAATGTAGGGGAACTAGCAGTAGAGAGCAATTAAGGAAGGGGGAACAATAATCCAGGAAGAACAGATAAGCTATTTAACGTTCTGGGGATGCCCAGAAATGACTATGGTCTGTTAATTTCTGATGGTTGTAGTAGGAACAAGTTCACTGAAATGTTGCTATATTATGTAACTTTCTTGGGGTAAAGTAGGAACATGTTGGAAGTTAAGCAGTTATCTTAGGTTAGTTGTCTTTTTCTTACTCCCTTGCTATGGTCTCTTTGAAATGCTCTTTTATTGTATGTTTGTTTTCTTTTTAACTTTTTTTTTCATACAGGTGATTTGAAAAAAGAAGGGAAAGTTAAAAAAAAAAAAAAAAAAAAAAAGAAAAAAGACAAACAAGGGGAAAAAAAAAAAAAAAAAAAAGATGTAGTGCCCCCTTGAGGAGCCTGTGGAGAATGCAGGGGTATTCGCCTACCCCACCTCCATGGTTGCTAACATGACCACAGACATAGGGGACTGGTGGTTTGATGGGTTGAGCCCTCTACCATAAGTTTTACCCTTGGGAAGACGGTTGCTGCAAAGGAGAGGCTAGGCCTCCCTGTATTTGTGCCTAAGAGTCTCCTCCTGAATGCCTCTTTGTTGCTCAGATGTGGCCCTCTCTCTCTGGCTAAGCCAACTTGAAAGGTGAAATCACTGCCCTCCCCCCTACGTGGGATCAGACACCCAGGGAAGTGAATCTCCCTGGCAACGTGGAATATGACTCCCAGGGAGGAATGTAGACCTGGCACCGTGGGACGGAGAACATCTTCTTGACCAAAAGGGGGATGTGAAAGGAAATGAAATAAGCTTCAGTGGCAGAGAGATTCCAAAAGGAGCCGAGAGGTCACTCTGGTGGGCACTCTTATGCACACTTTAGACAACCCTTTTTAGGTTCTAAAGAATTGGGGTAGCTGGTGGTGGATACCTGAAACTATCAAACTACAACCCAGAACCCATGAATCTCGAAGACAGTTGTATAAAAATGTAGCTTATGAGGGGTGACAATGGGATTGGGAAAGCCATAAGGACCAAACACCACTTTGTCTAGTTTATGGATGGATGTGTAGAAAAGTAGGGGAGGGAAACAGACAGACAAAGGTACCCAGTGTTCTTTTTTACTTCAATTGCTCTTTTTCACTCTAATTATTATTCTTGTTATTTTTGTGTGTGTGCTAATGAAGGTGTCAGGGATTGATTTAGGTGATGAATGTACAACTATGTAATGGTACTGTAAACAATCGAAAGTACAATTTGTTTTGTATGACTGTGTGGTATGTGAATATATCTCAATAAAATGATGATTTAATAAAAAAAAAAAAAAAAAAAAAAAAAAAGTATTCTTGGTTGGAAATTTTTTTCTCCCAGAATTTTAAATATGTCACGCCACTACCTTCTCGCCTCAATGGTGGCTGCTTAGTAGTCACTACTTAGTCTTATGCTGTTTCCTTTGTATGTGGTGAATTGCTTTTCTCTTGCTGCTTTCAGAACTTGCTCCTTCTCTTCCGTATTTAACAGTGTGATCAGAATGTGTCTCAGAGTGTGTTTATTTGGATTTATTCTATTTGGAGTTCGCTGGGCATTATGCTTTGTATATTTATGGTGTTTAGAAGATTTGGGAAGTTTTCCCCAACAATTTCTGTGAATACTCTTTCTAGACCTTTACCCTTCTCTTCCCCTTCTGGAACACCAATGAGTCTTAAATTTGGACGTTTTATATTATCTATCATATCCCTGACATCGATTTTGATTTTTTCAGTTTTCCCCCATTCTTTCTTTTATTCTTTCATTTTCCATTCTTTTGTCCTCCATGTCAATGATTCGCTGTTCATCTTCCTCTATTCTTGTACTGTGAGTATCCAGAATCTTTTTAATTTGGTCAACAGTTTCTTTAATTTCCATAAGATCATCCATTTTTTTATTTACTCTTGCAATTTTTTCTTGATGTTCTTCTAGGGTCTTCTTTATGTCCCTTATCTCCCATGCCATGCTCTTCTTCATGTCCTTTATATCCTGTGCCATGGTCTTGTCGTTCATCTTTAGTTCTCTGATTAATTGCTCCAAGTACTGTGTCTCCTCTGATTTTTTGATTTGGGTATTTGGGCTTGGGTTATCCATATCATCTGTTTTTTTCATATGCTTTAAAATTTTCTGTTGTTTTTTTCTCTTGGCATTTGCTTAACTTGATAGGGTTCTTTTAGAATTTGTAGACCGATTCAAACCCTTATCTCTAATTTGTCAAATTTACAGCTTTGTTGGGTACACTTTAACTAACCAGCAAGTGGCATCTATGAGCCATCTATTTCCCTCAAGGCAGTTCTACCCCACTTTGTCTTTGTGGTGAGTAGGGGTGTGAGTCTTGTGGGGTCCAATTGGTGTACCAAGCTTGCGTGTGTAGCTGGTGTTGCCAGCCCTGCATATGGGGCATGTGTCTGAGTAGTTAGTGAGGGGGTCAGCTTTAATAATCAAATTCCCAGGTGTTCCTGGAGATTTAAAGCTGTTGCAATAGTCTAATCCTTCACTTCGGTCTTGCCGCAGTTTGTCTCTGCTGCCGACCCACAAGTCCTTGGTATTGGCATATGATCCCTGGGACTTGCGAGTGGGTCCCTCTTCCAAGCTGTACACTCCTAGGTCCTCTGCTGAGGGACGACTGTGCTACGTTACAGGTGAGCGCTGTCCCCCAAGAGAAGTTCTCTTTTTCAGCTTTTTAAACAGTTGCTGTATGAGGTAATACATTCATAACTCCTGCATTGTAGCTCTGAGTTTCAGGTGCCACACAGATACCCAAAGTTCCAGAGACTAACCGGGTTATACACAAAGAGATCAGCATGTCAGATTTAGAGATAGCCATTACAACTCAGGGAAAGTGTATGAAACCTTACCAAACTGGACACATTATCACGAACACACAGGAGCAAATGAAGTAGTCAGTTTCAGGGTTGCCTAGGCCAGACCCCATAGAACTACTGTGCCCTCAAACCCTCCTTTGTGGAGAGGAAGGGAGGGTTTGTATCTGCCACTTCCTTTTCAAGGGGTCATGCACTAACCTATACTTTCCAGTTGTTGCTTCCAGCCCCTCCTGGCAGCCTCCAGGGCAGGCAGATCGATGCCACACAACACTTGACTCCTGGTGTGATGGGAGGGATGAGAGCCGTGGTTTTTTGTCTTGTTCTCCTTCTTGGACCCTAACCCATCCAAGATTCTCAAGACATATCACTTCAACTTCTCATTGGCCCAGTAGGAAAACTAATGCATGCATTGCCTATTTCATAAGATTGTTGTGTAAGAAAAACCTTTTAAAAAGTACAAGTGCTATAGAAAATTATTTATTTGAAGATTTCTTAAACTTGGATTGTTAGATGAAGAGGGAGGACTTGAGCGGGACTTTGAATGGCAGGTGGAAGCTGTGTAGATGAGGGTACAGGGAAGGGCTTCGCAGCATTTAGCGGGAGCAAGGAAACAGAGATGAGAGACAGTGGGAAACAGGAGTTCATAAATAACATTCAGGGCCAAATCTGACCCTCTACCTCTTTCTGTCATGAAGTGTTATTGGAACATAGCCATGCCCGATCATTTATCGATTGTCTAAGGCTGTTTTCCCAATATGATGGCATAATTGGGTATTGAGACTGATTGGCCCATAAGGCTTTAAATATTTACTGCCTGGGTCTTTACAGACCCCTGATGTAAAAGAAAATATCATATATAAATACAATGTGGGTAATTAGTAAATAGAAATTGTCTTTCTTTCACCTTCTCAAAGAACTGACCACATCGTGTCTACTTAATAAATGCTAATCGGTTGTCTCACTCTTTGGAAAGGTATTTATCATGATTTACCAAACAGAGTTAATTCCAGCAATTTACAAATTTAAAATCAATACCATAACCCACAAAGAATTAGAGGCAGTTTATTCTGTTCTTTCCACTAACCATATTAATAATTGAGACACCGTCTGACATGTAATTGGGTTTCAGATCAGCTTTTTCAAATCTGACTGTTCTAGAAAATCTGGGATTAATTTGGGCTAGGTTTTAAAAACCACAAACTGCTGAACACTAAGACTGCTTCTTCAAGAAGCCAAGCAGATGTTAAAACTCATCCTAGATTCCTTTAGGGTACAAGTCATATTTTACTTGACTTGGAATCCTCAACATCTGGAATTTAATTAAGGGTAGTTGAATAAATGACATGTCTAGGATAGTGCCGAGTAGGTTCTTGGTAAATGTTTGTTGAATTACCTGGCAAACTTATCCGTCATTCAAAGGAATGAGAATTTTCAGGCCACAGAACATAGACCTTTGCTGGATCAAGGCTGAAGCTCTCTGAAGGGTGCACACAAGTAATTTAAAATCTACATCTAAGTTATTTGTCACAGTGTTGTATAGCCATTGGTTAGTCTCAAATACTGGGTGAGCTACCCACTCAATGTTAGCTAACAAGAACAGCTACATGTCAAAGATGGAGAGCTTAGTTGGGAGGGACCTCATGCCTATGCTGCTTTAAGGCCAATTTACTGGAGCCTGACATCTTCCAGTAAATCTAAATGAAATGTGTTCTTGTGAATTCTAATTTCAAGTGAGTTTAATTGAACTTGGGAGGAAAGCTACCAGTTAGTGAGCAAAATGAAAATTAAGTTGAGCATTTTTCCAGAATTGTATTTGAAATCTGCTCCATCAAATGTTGTTTCAGAACCCAAATGACCAGCTGCACATAGTTAATATTTGAGAAGGGAAGAGGCATATTTAAATATCAGCTTGTAGCCACTAGGAGGGTAAATGTAACAGCCAGCTATTCAATTATTGGATACAGGCTCTACTTCGCATTCAAAGTCTTTTTTTTTTTTTCTTTTTTTTTAAGTTGGATGACAAAAACAAAACCACAAACCTATATCCTTGCCACTCACCACCCCCCCCAACACACGTGAACTGGGAAGCCATACTGTTGATTGGAATTGTAGACATTTTGAAGGACTTAACCAACTGATTATGCTATAAAATGTTAATTCTTTTATTCAATAGCCATTCATTGAAGGTCCACTGTGGGACAGACACTGTGGGAAATAGATGATTGAATGTTGGCCTCAAGGAACTTGCTGTTCAGTAATTGAGATGCAACCGGAGAATCCATTGGTATAGAAAAGATGTGACAGAAACCATGAGAGCAAGTTCTGAGTGCTGAGGGAATTTAGACTTCTGACTGAAAACAAAGGACTTCTCTTAGCGGAGATGGTATTTGAGCTGTACATATTTGCAGGAGGGAAAGAAAGCATGGGGCATGTTTGGAGGATGTTGAGGTGCTTAATTAGGCTGGAGTGGAAAATTAGTGGGAGGGGATAGAATGAAGCAAGGTAGACGTGGTGTGATTATGGGGGACCGTGAATGGATTTGTACTTGTTGCATTGGGAAGTTCTAAGTGGGGAAGAGTTTTGACCAGAGACAGGGAACAAGAATATAGATGTAAGAGTGTGGGGCAATGTGATGGTTAGGTTCATGTGTCAACTTGGCTAGGTGACCCAGCTGTCTGGTCAGGTGGGCACTGGCCTGACGATTGCTGTGAGGATATTTGAGGCTGGTTAATAAACCAACGGGCTGGTTTTTTGGATCATCAGTCAATTGACTGCAGCTGACTGATGACTCATCAAGGGGCGTGCCTTCCACAATGAGAGAATGCAATTGGCTGGATTTGGTCCAGGTGATCAGTTGAAGGCTTATAAGCCAGACGGTTAGAGAACCTTCGCTGCTTCTTCTTCTGCTGCCTAGTGAAGCATTTCCTGGGGAGCTCGTCGAAGTTGCCGGTTCGTTTCCTGAGGAGTTCATCGAGCATGTTCGTCGAAGATCCCAGTTCATTTCCTGAGGAGTTCGTCGAAGTTGTCGGTTCGTTTCCCGAGGAGTTCATCGGACATCTTCCTTGGAGTCAACAGTTTGTTGACGGCTCTGCAGAATTTGGACTCGTGCATACCCACAGTTGCGTGAGTCACTTTTACGATTTGATAATCAGAGACATCTCTCATTGATTCTGTTTCCCAAGAGAACCCTAACTAATACAGGCAAGTTGGACTGGGGTTGGAAGGGAGGGAAACGGGTTTGTTGCCATAAGCTTGGTGACAGGCCACCAGGGCAGGGACTGGAGGAAGGGAGAGATGGCATCAAGGTAGAATCAGTAAGATTTGGCACCTGCTGGATGCTGGAAGGAAGGAGCAGGAGTCAGAGATGGCGTGGAGGTTCCCAACCTGTGCTAATGAGAACATGATGGAGCCTATCCCTTATGTGGCGGGAAAGGAATTTGGTGTTGAATTAGTTCTGACTCCAGGTTTGTGGCTAATTGTGCTAGAGCCGATCTGATTATACTATGTTAGCAGCCGTTGGTTACTCTTTGATTATTTGTATCACGTTTTCTCTCATTTTTCCACGTGTCTGCCGTTTAGATTCTTAGTTGGTCTTGCTAAATGGTTTGTTCCTCACTCTTTAAGTTTAGGGTGGGTTATGCATTTTGGAGGTGAATTTCCTAAGTAATCTTTCACCGAAGCTCTCAGTTGATTCATCGAAGGAGTGGTTCTGACAATTAGGGAGTTGGGAGGGGTTCTTTTACTGAAAAACTCTCTCGCTTTTAAAAATATTTCCATCCCTTTTCGTTAGAAACTTTATTTCCAAGCTGACCAAATGGACATAATGCCCTTACCTTTTTTTCTGTATGACTTATTCATCTAAGCTAGAAGCAGCCTCAGAGGTGTAGCTTGTTTCTTTACCTTAGGCATTTCACGGAGATCAGAAGTTTACAGATGTATTCATGCCAATGCTTTATAAGGTTGCAGCCTCAAGATTCCCAGAGTGGTGACAGGAGTAGATTTGTAATTCCAAATGTGTGTTTTCACAGTTAAGAGAATTCTGTAGAGGATGGAAAAGGAGAGCAATGAAATAGGCCTGATTCCACCCTGGCATGGATTGGACTACGAGATAATCACTTATTTAAGTATTGCAAAGTGTCTTTTTTAATGCTTTCTGTACCAGGAGGTAAAAGAAACACCTGGGGACATTTTCAAACACATGAATCTGAGATTGTTTAGGGATACAATTTTATGGTCTTTATTGTATCACTTATATCAGCAAGAATTCTTATTACTGATATTTGCAGGCAAATCGTTGCAAATGCTGAAGTGAGGTTGAGCTTTGTTTAACACATTGCATAAATACTTCTTCCTTGAAGGGCTCAAATCCTTAGAAAATTCACCTTAGGCTTGGGAGAACAGTTTACATTCCAAGACAAGAAATTTTAAACAATATTTAACTTTGTAAGAAATTGTAAATTACTTTTTTTGAAATCGCATATGTATCGCACGTTCATTATAGAAATTTTAGAAAATATAGATGAATAGAAATTGCCCATATTCCCAAATCACAGGAACCACCACTGTTAACAATGTGTGATTTCTCCTTCTACTATTGTGAGATATGTGTGTGCATGTGCATTTTTAATGGGGACTTATTGTGAGTATGAGTTTGCAATCTGCTTTCTTCAATTAATGTATCAGTACACCTTTCCATATGCCTGAATTTTCCCTTTTGAGATCTTTTTAGATGTTACAGAGTTAATTTTTTTTTTTTTCCAAATCAAATCCTTCATTGCTGGACATTTAAATTGCTTCCACTTTGTGTTGTTAGTTCACACCTGTTGCCCCCTGGTTTAATGATTAGTAGCAGTTCCTTTTTGACTCAAAAAATGTCCTGACTTGGACAGTAATAAATATGGCCACCCTAATTATTAAGGAAAATTATGAAAACAGTCTTATAACTTGATTTTGTACATATCCATTAATATTTAAAATAGTAAATAAAATTTCTTGAAACTAGAATTTCTGTGTCAAACCATATATGCATTTAAGGGTTTTTGATGCATATTGCCCAATTGCTGTGTTCATAAATGTTACAAGGAGCCTTAACTTTGGTCACTACTAATCTGCCCACTAAATGTATATTTCTGTTTCTAAATATAAGCTTTCTGTTGACTTTGTTCAAAGTCATTTTGATCTTTAGCAAGTAGGAAAATGAGCATAGATAATACAATCATTTTTCAAAAGTGGATTTATGAGGTGGTAGGAACTGGAGAGAGGAAGGGAGAAATTGCAGAAACCATTGGCCTACATGGAGAATAAAGAGGTTATATTCCTACAGCTATTTGTTGACAAACAAACTGTACCATGGCCTTGATGTCACTCATCATTATCATAATAATGGCAGCTCAGTTTACTGAGTGCTGAACAATTTCCATAAGATAGTTCTCAAAGCAACTCTACCAACAGATACTAGTTTACCGAAGAGAGAACTGAGGCTCACAGATATTGAATCAGTTGCTAACAGATGTGCAGCTAATAAGCATCAGAAGTGGAATTTGAACCCGGATGTGTCCCGTTCCAAAACCCAGTTTTTTTCCATTTGGCCCTATTTCCTGTCTCCCATATTTTCTGGATTTCCTCATTTTATGCCATAAAACATTAAAGATGGGGGAGATGGGTTGATAAAGGAGGCCCATGGCTCCAACTCCCTGTGCTGGGAAGTTGCTGCCCATAGTTCTTTCTAGGCAAACTCAGGAAACCCCCTCTCTTTAATAGCCACCTGCATTTCTTTATAGATTGCTAACATGTGACCACTTTCTTGTTCATTCTTTAAAAGCCTAACAAAGAGGTGAATAGTTCAGTTTTTCACCTATTAGAGGGCAAATTGAAATTTTCTCCTCCTTTGAGAGTCAGAATACTAGGAAACAACAGTGGAACACACAGAACAAATGTCCTTGAAATGAAAAGATAATTTACACTTGCCCTTGATCAAAGGCAAGCATTTATTAGCTTCAAGAGGTTGAAGATTTTGAAGCAGAGCATCAATTAAAAATACCTGTTGGTAGTAGAAATGGATTTATGTGAGAAGTAATATAACTTGTTCCACTGCATTTTGATGGACCATCCTCCATGGGAAATTATCCTTCATTTAAAGTCATTATCAAGTTAAAAGTTTTGTTAAAATAAAAAGAGCCCCTTAGTTATGATGTAGAGAAAGTGGTAGAAATGGGACTCTGAAGTGGGACTGAGTTGGAGGGAAGTACTAAAAAGTACAAAGTGAGGTTGTCTTTGGAGGCAGCTCTTATCCAAGCTCCCTTACCTCTGCTGCTGTGTGACTCTGAGGTGTTTACCCCCAAACCCCAGCGTCTTCCCCCATCCCAGGCTTTTCTCATGACCTTGTCATGGAATACAGTCATGTCTTGTTATTTGAGGTTGTTATAGTCTATGAAGTTGCTGCAAACACTGAACCATAGCTCCTAGGGGAAATACAGGATTAAGTTTCTGCAAGCCTCTGGTCCTGACATTTTCATCAACAGATCAATACATAACCTTGTTTTCTGTGTGTTTCTGATGAGACACCTTATTGGATATATATTGCTGATTCATTAACATTGACCTCATAGCCAATAGCACTAGAGCTAATGCCAGAATGAAACTTAGCTAATATATGTGTTTTCTCTGTAAGGCACATCACAACCTTCTTGCCCTTGGGAACACTAGACAGCACTTCAGCACTGCACTTGGGAACTATTTAAAATAGCAAAAGCATCAACAAAAAGCACAAAAATGCAAAAAAAAAAAAAAATGGCACTAACATACTGCAAAAAGGACACTAGTTCACAGTATTGGAGCTGAAACAAGAAGGTAGAGCATTGCCTTGTTTGAGCTCAGCTGGGAACATGCACATTAGGCACCTCAAATTCTTTGCCTCTCTGCGCATGTCTGTGAATGACCGTGAAAGTGTGCCTGTTGATTTTGGGGTTATAAACAAATTTCAGTGAGTAGGTGAATTCACAAGTATGGAATCTGCATATAACGAGGATTGACTGTACTTCCATGCAAGTTAAGACTCTAATTGCAAAACATGGGCCAAGGGAGACTGCCTAATTTAAACTCATGATTTTGACACACAGAGCAACAGGGCCCCATTGGAGGGTAGCTGAAAGCTTTCTAGACTGGATGATGACTCGCAGACCCTTCCTGGTGGTACTGGTTTCCCCAAAGCAATGAATCTGCTTTGGCCTATGTCCCAGGCTCGTGGGCAGCACCGAACCCCTTTTCCTGCCCATCTGCCTCTATTTGCAGCCTAGTTATGAAGAGATGAGGTCCAGGCCTGAGTATTTGACCTATTTCCTTCTCCCTGGATCATGTGGGGTCAATTCCTCTTTTATGAGATTTCCCCTCTTTACCTCCTGTACCCAAGGGTTTTTTATGCACTCATCTTATCCCAGTATTCATAGATTTTTATACTTGATGTGCATCTATTTGATGCCCCTAACCTCCTTATTAATAAGATGTCTCTGTCATACCTTTTCTTCCCCAAGAGATCACTGATCCTCTTTCAGTAGGCTCTGGGTTTTCTTGGGTAAGAGAGCAAGAGGACTGTGCTCTGGGGTTGCACAGCTGTATGGTGGCTGCTGGGGGTAGGCAGGTAGCAGCAGAAAGGCAGCACGGCTTTGTTCTGGAATGGGGCGGGATCTCTCATATATGACATTCATTCATTCCTATGTTTTTTATTTAACTGTCATTTTACTAAATCTTGATCTATCTGGATCCAAACCAGGTAAAGCTTTTTAGTTTTTATTCTTCCTTTATTTGAGCTATCTGCTTTCTCCTCTTATTCATGTTCAGTATTCTAATAACAGATTTGGCAAGCGCTGCTATAGATTGTCACATTAAATTATGTATTTCAGTAATCTGTTGTTGTGTAACAGACCACACTAAGACTTGGGGGCTTAAAACAGCCGTAATTTATTATTTCTCATTATTCTATAATTTGGGCAGGGCTAGTGGCTGAGCTTAAGCTGAACCCAAGAATGTTTCACCCACGTGTCTGGGGTCTCAGAGCTGCTCCCTGTGTCTTCTCCGTATGGCTAGCATGACTTTCTTCATAGCAGGGTGGTCTCAGAATAGTTGGATTTCTTAACTATGATAGCTGGGTTCCTAGAGCACAACAGTAGAAGCTGCCAGTCCTCTTAAGGCATAGGCCTAGTGCGGTCACAGCCTCACTTCTGCCACGTTCTATTGAACAAAGCAAGTCAAAGCCCATCACTGCTTCAAGGCGGAGGGGAAATGGGCTCCAAGTCTGGATGGGAGAGGCCAAAAGCACATACCTGGAGGAGAGGAATTGTGATGGCCCTCTCTGAAGAATAATATACTGTGTGTTGATGTACATGGATGCCCCAAATCTTTGGAAACACCATGAACATCCTTTGGGTGCCAGTGAACCTATCTTTTCAAGACTTTTGATTTGACCACCCTAGATTCCTTATTGGTAAAGTTTACAAATCAGATGGAGCCAAAATATTTTATAACAATGTCAAGTTCTCCTCCAATGCTTTATCTTGTTTTAATAGAATTGAATCTTGTCCACATGTCCTAAACAAAGAAATACTTAGAGTGTAAGTGTTTAATGACTTTTAAAAATTAACCCACAGAGTTATCTTACCCGCAATATTTAGTACTGCAAGAATATCCCTACCCAGTACATGGTAGTAAGTAGTAACTCAAAGCACAGACTCGGGAGTCAGATTGCCTGAGTTCAATGGTGAACTCTGCCACATACTAGCCGTATAACCTTGAATAAGTTTCTTAACCTCTTTCTGACTCAGTTTCCTTATCTGTAAAATGAAGAAAATAATAATGCTTACATAGGGCTATTGTGAATATTAAATGTACATAGAGCAGTAATGGATGCATAAGTAACACACAGGATAGGTTAACTACAACTGCTACTATTATTAATTATTATAAATTATCATTATGGAAACACAGGATGAGCAGCACCAGACATCAGGGCAGAACACATGTGTGACAGTTGGTGTAGCCAAAGTCCAGGGCCAGTTTTCATCAGTAGAATCTTATGGGTTCTGGCCTCATCCAGCTCACTGGTAGGTGCATGACAAAAACATCAGGGAATCTGTGAAGCCCTAGATGTTGGTTTCCTTTCCACATAATGGTGGACAGCTGCTGCGCCCTTCCACGGTGTGAAAGGAGATGTCTGTCTCCATCACTCAGACTATGATTGGCAGTTCTGGTCTCATAGTTATGTGGCCAGTGTGGGTCTTGTGGTGTTACCCCAGAGCCTAATAGCAGCCTGGCATATGGCTCTCGAAAAGGTCTACAGCCCTTAGCCATTGCTAGCATTATTTTATTCTAGGATTTGGTTGCTCTTCTGTCTTTCCTCCATGAGATATGACCAAAGGCTCAAAAGTGCATCCACTTCACCATGGAGAATTCTAGAACTGAGCCCTCACCCAGGGCTTAGGCACAAGCCTCAAGCATGCCCTGTGGTGTCTGGAGTGCCACTCCTGGAGCAGACCCTAGTGAAAAATAGCCTTTCTGGATTCTTTGGATAGAGACTCCTGAAAAAGTCTCAGATTGGAGGTAGCTGAGAGTATGCTGGCCCTGGAATCCAAACATTACATGTTAATTGGTGAATCAGAGTGTAGGAGTTTTTCCTGACCTTGAAAATCCTGCCATTCAGCCCCATATACCTCCCCCCGGGGAACTGAGTACATAATGCAGGACCTGGATCTTAGCTGGGTTAATGACCCATCTTTGGTCCCTGAGGCAGTTTTCCAAAGCTAGAAGTCTGCTTTTTAGTATAGTTTCCCCTTCATTCATGACCACTGATGTATTGCACTAGCTTTAGGCATGTGGCCAGCTCCAGAAGCCAATGTTCCGATGAGCACACCTATAGCAAATTGCAGGAAGTTAACATATCCCTGGGACAACACAGTAAAGAAAATTCTGTGTCCTCCATATCCAGTTGTTTAGCAGACTAGAAACTCTGGTGACAACTTTCTTGCCTAAAAGGAGTAAAACAAAAATGCTGGTGAGACTATTAAAAGCATTGGTGAGGTGTCAAAAAGTAAAGAACCTCAGAGGCCACAGCCAAAGTGAAAGTGGGAAGCAGAGAGTTGCTGGGAGTTATTGTGGGCATTTGCCAGATTAGGTGAACTTGAGTGTTGGTTTTTACAGCCACAGGAGACCATTGAAAAAGCCCAGGGTCTGTTTAAAATAAGAAGTCTAAGCAGAGATGCCTGCTACTCTAGCCCACATGAAATATAGGACCCCAAAGAGCTATACCCTCAGAGTAAGGATGGTTAGAAGTAAGCCCCAGGGGATAAAAAGAAAAATTTTATCTCAACCTTTGACTCTGAATTGAAAGGAAAAAAAGAGGCTAAAACTCTCATAAACTTCATCCACCTGTATGTCATCACATGGGTTCATAGATGGAACTTACCCTACATGGGTGGTCCGAGTACCTCAACTGGAAAGTTGAGTTTTAATTTGAAGTCCAGGTTGGTTATGCCCAAGGCACCTGGCAAAAGAAAACAAATCTTCTCTGTAGGAGTTCACTTTTAATTCATGCCTCAAGGAATTCTCACAGATAATGTTGTGGGGTGGGATGAGGGAGACAAGCTTACATTTAGGAAAAAAAAAATTAGAAACAAAATATGGAAACGAAGTTTGAAGAGTGAGAGCCTGAAAAACAATAGACAAGTGAATCACATTCATAATGATTACAGATACTGTCTTTGTAATAGACACATTATAAATATGTAGTATGTTTAAGATAATAAAGGTAGTCAGAAAATAAGAAAGGAATATGAGACTATAACTGATCAGGCAGATTTGGCAAAGAACCAAATTAAATTTTAGAAATGAAAATTGTAGTAGTTGAAATTTAACCATTTTATTTAACAGATTTAACAGCCAATTAGACAAGGCTGAAAAGAAAATTAGTCAAATAGAATAGATCTAAAGAAAATGTTTGTAATATATTCCAGGGAGGCAAAGAGATGGGAAAATGAGAGAAGGATTAAAAGCCCTGGAGAATAGAATGGGAAGGTTTCTCCTTATCTAAGAAGAATTTCAGTAGGAAGGAAGAGAGAATTTAGTTAGCTGAGACTTTTCCAAAACTGATGAAACAGATTCAGGGAACAAATTAAATCCCAAGAGAGACAAATTAAAAAATCTACATCTATGTCTAGACATGTCCTAGTGAAACTGTAATAGCAAAGACAAAAATAATAAAAGTAGCTGGAGGAAAAAACTGTGTATAACTTTTTTAAAAGTTCATTTTTAGCTACTATTTGCTTTTCATATTGGCCTATGGGGAAATGAAATGCCAAGGAGACAGACTTGATTACTCCTTAATCCTGAACCTTCTTGATCATGTGACTACATTCTTTATTTTCCCAGAAGACTTTTTGGTGTCCCTTTTAGAGAGCTCTGTGGACTTCATTTTGGCTATCACTATGGTTGCACACCCTGGGTGAGGGCAAAAATTGGGTGTGAGTGGTAGAGAGCAGGGAAGATTTGATCAATGATCATTAAATAGCAGTAGTGGTTATTGGGCAGATCAAATCTTTAATTCTTTTTATACACAGACACACACACACACACATATCTTGTATATATGCGCTGCAATGCAAGAAATTTTGCTTTGCCAAGGGAGCTATATATTTTGTCAATTTTTAATCACAAGTGTAAATTTAATCTGTAACTGGCAGCTGAAAAACTACTTCAGAGGGTGGAAGAGGCTCAAACCCGAGTTCCCTTTGGACATAGGCCCAGGAGCTTGGGGGCAGAGGGTGGGCTCTGGTGGGTCCCTGGGAGAGGCTGTGGGGAGCTGTGTACTGCCCCAGGCAGTTCTCTCTGTATCCAGCTGGCAGCCCCCCATTTGCCCCTGCTCCCCACTGCTCTCTGTCACACCCAGCCGGCAAGCCACTCAGTTCTGCCAAAGCCAGGCTTATTGTGGGGTACAAAGGCTTTCTCTACTTCAGCTGAGAAAAACTAAAGAAACTCATCCTCTGTAAAAAGAGAGGGAGGAGGTAGGGAGGGGAAGAGGGAGAAATAGGGGGGATCAGAGGGGAGGAAGCAGTCTATTAATGCTCATATACTTTACTTTGCTTCCCCCTGGCATTTGGAGACAGACCAGAGCTGGAAAGGAAGGAAGGGAAGGGAAGGGGATGTTATGAAGAAAGAGAAAAGAAACCCTAAGAATGAGATATTCTTAGCAATGTAAAGACATACCATTTTCAGTCAAAAACCTGCTTCGCCCTGAAAGTCTCTAACAAAGCGGCCCTGAATTTCGATGGAGGGGGGTTATTGAATAGTTTACATTTATTTCTTAGGCTTCCCCTGTATTCCTGGTACCATTCTAGAGTGGGGATAATAGTGAACAAGACAGATAAAAATCCCTGACTACACAGAGCTCACCTTGTAGTGGGGGAGATTGGAGACAAGCAAGTAGAATATAGAAAATGTCTGTTGCTGGCAAATGCCAGACAGAAGATAAGGGAGGGAAAGGAAAGGGGTGTGATGTGACAGGGAGGGAGGAGGGCTTGGTGGCTATTTCAGGGATGACCAGCGGAGGTCCCAGAGGCCAGGTGACATTTGAGTGGAGTCTGGAAATTGACCTGGGAGCAGTGGTCACAAGAGAGTGGGTAGGTTTGCTTTCTACTCTGCAAAAGCCCACGTAGTCCATCCCCAGCCAGGGTAAAGCTGCCCTGACAGTAGCCTCCAGCCCCAGGGATCCTGAGGCAATGGCCCCGGGAGGCACTGCTGTGCCTGCAGTGAGAGCCTGTTGGAAATTTTCTGAAGATCATTCCTGGGGCCGAGGGAGACCGAGATAATGCATGAAGCTGAGGGGCTGATGACGGCTTTGCGGAGGGCCTGGATCTTACATCAGGCCCGTGAGTGGGATGCATAAGTGGGGTGTCAGCTCAAGTGTGAATGGACAACTGGAAGGAACTGCTCTAATTTGCAGGCCTTGAACCAAGCTGAGCCCCAAATTAATTTTTTTTTCCACTGAGCTAAGCACTGAACCAAGAATTTTTCAAAACAGGAACACCTAGTAAGCCAGTTTGAACCTGAACCAAGCCTATTCATTTTCTGAAAGCATTGAACTGGAACAATATGGGAATATTAAAGTATCTTTCAAACTAAACTAGAATTGAGCAGATCGTTTCCCGACTTGCAATGGGAAAAAAACCTTTTTGGAGAGACAATTCTGCATATATTGTATGTCTCGTCTCTCTCTGTTTTTAGCATCTCACATCTGTGTGACTTGAGGGTCTGCCCTCTTATCACTAACCTATACTGCCTGTGACCTCTTTATTATTATAATCTTTGGCATAATTCTAGTGAACTTCTCATTTGCATGTATCATTTGCCAGCTTAACATTTTCTTGAAAACAGGAACCACATTTTATATTGTCCATAAATCTTAGCATGATTTCCAGCACGTGATAACGTGATAGGGGTATTTGTGAGTGTGTGTGTGTGTGTGTGTGTGTGTGTGTGTGTGTGTGTAGGGATGGAGAAGAAGGGGTGGGATAGTAGCATGAGAAGACCAACAACTTTAAATTTATTCTGCAAGCCATAGGAAACCAGGCAGAATTTTAAGAAAGGTGGTGGGATCTGATTGGAATTTTAGATAGATCACATGTGGTACAGCAGTGGGGAGAAGGGTGGAAACCTGGAGCCAGAGAGACTGGTTAGGAAACTGTTGTGATGATCTAGGCAAGAGCAATAAAAAGCAGTGGAGCAGAGTAGGTTCCGAGGTCAGAAACGGCCTGTATTTGAATCTTGGTTTCATATTTCCTTGCTGTGTGACCTAGGGCAAGTCACATTACTTGTCTGTGCCTCAGTCCTCTACCCTGTGGGATATGGATCCTCATAATGCTTGCTTACAGTGTGGGTGGGAGGTTTGCACGATGTATTACATGTGAAGTGTAAAGCTCTCAGAACAGCACCTAGCAGATAGTGAGTGCTCAACAAATGTTGGTGATTTTTATTAGAGAGTAGGGAGAGAAGGTAATATATAGGGATATGTTTAGATGGTGGAATCAACAGTACTGGTTATGGGGGAGGAGAGAGAAGGTGTTCAGGATGAGTCTGAGGATTTGATTTGGGCAGTTGGGTGGCTGGTGGCCTCACGAGTGTAGGGGTTATGGGAGATGAACAGGTTGGAGTGGGAGAAGAGAATCATCAGTTTGAATGTGAACACAACCCAACCACGTGGAGTTCTCCAGCAAGCAGCTGACCTCATAGGTCTGGGTTTTTAGCAGAGTTGTATAGGCTACATCCGGAGAGAGAGGAGAGAGAGAGGTGTGAGAACAGAGGACTCGGGCAACATTCAGGGGCAGGTTGACATTTAAGAAGCAAGTGAAGGAAGATGAGCCTACAGAACCGATGCAGAAAGGGCAGCCAAGAGGTAGGAGGAAAACCAGAAACAAACGGGGGATGCAGAGGCCAAAGGTACAGGGGAGTTCAAGAAGCGAATGATGAATGGTGAAAAACACTCCAAACATTTCTGATGAAATATCCGGGAAGGGTTTCTGGAGGCGATGCGGCTTCACTGGTCCCGTAGCTGCCGTGGTTTCTCTGGAGGGAGGAGTGCAGAGGCCAGGTTGTGGGGGCTGAGGGGCAGCTGGGACATGAGAGAGAGGAGACAGCTTGGGTAGTGACTCTTTAAGAATCTTGGCTATGGAGAGGTGAGGGCAGGATACACGCTCCTCACAGAGTTGTTGTCACTGAATCACATTATGGATTTACTGGCCAGACCAGGGGATGTTGTGGAAACAGCCTAACTCCTCACCTGGCTGATGCCTCTCAGTAGTCTGAGGAAGGCCTTCTGAAAACCCTAACTCAGGTACCCCCTCCCACTTCTCTCCATTGAACCCACATTAAATGGTTTTGTTGATTGCCCCTCTCTCCCTAGTCAAATCCAAGAGCCATGTGTTTTGGTTTGGTAAAGCTGCCGGAATGTAATATACCGGAAGTAGACTGGCTTTTAACAACAGGGATTTATTAGCTTACAAGTTTGTAGTTCTAAGGCAGTGAAAATGTCCAAATTAAAGCATCAACAGGTGGATACCTTCTCCGGAGACTGGTTACCCCGAGCTTGGGCTCCTCTGTCAGGTGGCAAGGCACATGCCACGTCTGCTGGTCCTTTGCTCCAAGTTTGTTGCGTCTGCTTCTGGCTTCTCCGTCTGGCTTTTTCTCTGTACTTCTCTGGGTGTTTCTCGTAGTTTCTGTATGTGTTTCATCCTCTTATAAAGGACTCCAGAAAGAGGCTCAAGACCCACTCTGAAAGAGGTGGGTCACATCTCAACTGAAACAACCTAACTAAAAGGTCCCACCCACAACAGGTCTGCACCCAGAGGAGTGGATTAAAAGGGTGTGGCCTTTTCTGGGGTACATAAGAGTTCTAAACCAGCACACCATGATGACAGCAGTTTTTCCTTTCTTGTTCCCCTCTATGTCCCAATCACTATAATCAGGCCGGAAGTAAGTCCTGTTACTCCGAATTCACTCCATCACACCAGGTTCCCTTTTGGGATCCACAAGAGAAATTTCCCTCAGGCCTTAATTCCAGGCATAACTGTGCTTTTCATGAACAGCAGAAAGGTTTTTATCACATGGACACTGTGCTTAATTTCACACTTCCCTCTGATTATGTTTTTTCTTTGCTTTGGTCACTAGAAAGCTGAGTCACAGTTGCATCCCTTACCTGGCACACGTTTTATATGAGATCATTCAATGCATCCCCAGCTTCAGCTTACTTTTCCTCCCCTTATTTCCCATTCCCCTGATACCCTAATTTCTTTATATTTATTTTCTTATGCTGTGTGCATTTTTCTGAATTTCTTCAAATACGTTTTGGGATGAGGTGAGGTCATACGTCAATGATGGGAAAGATTAGGTGGTAACCAGAAGAGGTTGTGTAGAGTTGGTTTTTGAGACTGAAGAGAAGTGAAATGGGGAAGAGGCTAAGACAATAGGTTAAGGGGGTACCTTGAGGGGATGGAAGAGTGTGGGATCCACTGCTCTGGTGGGTTTTCCAGATTTTAGCCTTGTTGGAGTCCAGGCAAAGATACTAGGGAGATAGTAAAACATAACCAAAAGGATGTGTCACCAAGAAGGGTTCAGGTGTGGATGTATAGGGGTACAGAAAGGAGAAGTTACCATATGTGGTTGGCAGGTTCTGAAAGGCTTCATGCAGACATGGGACAAATTCTCAGCCTTGGTGCAGGAATGGACTCTGAATAGAGAAGGTGAACCTCACTTGTGTCAGAAAGTCTTGGGCATGACAGGAGCCTCTGGGCATTGACTGACATCTGCTGGGAAGGAGGTGTCCGCTGGAATTAGGCCTACTGTGTCCTCCAGGGGACAGTTCTTGCATCTCGGTTCAGAAACCAAGTGTCTGAAGGGGACGCGAGGGTGCCTCTGGCTTGGCTCCATCACCTGCCTTTCCTGGCCAAGCTCCTTTGGGTGAGCATTCTCATTGCTGCTTATTCACATCTGCTTTCCTTGCTGACCTTGCAGCAGCAGCCACGAGGCCGGGCTGGATTGAAATTCCACTTGAGGTGCACACAACATACCTTCTTCGCCGACTCATCAGCCGGCAATAAATGGAACTTCTGACAGCTTTAAATTTCTTGCCAGGGAGCAGCTGGTGAGTGTTCCTCAGGAGAAGCACTCTTGGAGAGGTTTTATCTATACCTAACTAGAGAATGTAGCTTCTCCTCCTCCCATCCCCACCACTCCTCCCCTCCTGTCTCACCTTTAAAGACCCCGCTCCTATTCAGGTTTTAGCCACTGAAAATTAATTTAAGGACAAGGAAAGTCTTTCTCAGCACAGCCTGCTGAGTTACTCATTACTGTCTTTAAGATTCAAAGAGCAGACCCCTTTTTCAAGGTTCTTTTAATGAGCCATTTCAGCATTAGACTTCCAATTTTCACCTCTGCCAGACGAGAGCTGCTGGGAAGGCCTGGGAAACCAGTCTCACTGCCGGAGACTTGTGGCTGTTGGGTCACAGGAGTGGTATGATTATTCCCCATTAGCGCTCCATGAAAGCACAGATGGTGTGCGGATTCCTAATGCTGTTTGGCTTGCATTCCTCCCCCTCCCACCCCAAAACATTTTGGTTTATGCTCCTTCATCTCACAAAACAAGGCCTGGCTCAGCGTGTTTACCGATCTCTCCTGCCGGACAAGTTAATGTTGGAGTATTGTATTGTAGATTTCTTATATGTAAGCTATAATTACTAGTTATTTACCCAAGCAGATGAGGACACACATTCATCTCCAGCAGGAAAAGGTGTTAATCAGAAGTCCCTTTGCTGCTGAAGGAAGCACATGGTCCAAAAACATAAAAAATCAGTCACCTTAAAGCAAAGGCAGCAGCCTGAAAAATACACCCAGTCATAATTTTTGTTAGTGACCAGCAGCAAGGCAACTAAAGCAGAAGCGTAGATGCCATCTGTGGGAGCAATTTTAGACCTTTGCCAAGCTCAATCATTGCGTTTACCAAACCGTTTTGCTCACTCTCTACATCTCCTCAGCTCAGGGTCTGCTTGAGATGAGAATTCCTTCTGACGTGCTGTGCAAATAGATGCAGATTTGATGTGATTTCTAGTCCACTCCACTCTCCCTGCGTTGCTGGGCTACTGGCCTTATGGAATCCCCGTGCCACGGCCACACGCCCTGTGCCAGGATTCATTAGCAGCCTTGATGAATCAGATTGGGGGCTCCGACACTGCCATGCTGTCAGAGAATAAAACCCTGGCTCCTGGGTGCCGGACAGCACGTGGCTGTCAGAGGCTGCAGGGAAAGACGCTGACTTGCACTGATTTTTAACATACGGATTCAGAATTGCACTTTAATTTCCAAGCAGCCAGGGTGGGAATCAGCTACCCTGACAGGAACAATTATTTGATGCTGTCCTTTTTCATGCGTCTCTTTCAAAGTTGCTCTTAAAAGCCAGCAATCACGGCTGAGATTTTTCCAAGCAGCACACTCTAATGGATGTATGGGTAGATCTAGTGAGATCTGTGTATACGTATGTGTTAAGGGTGTGATCATTGTAAGGACAAAATTTCATTTCCATGTAGATTCCAGATAACCAATATGTGGTTCCTAAGACAGCGATTTGAAGTGATTTGTAATTTTACTTTAATTTTCCTGAGGTTTTCATGGTCCTCCTTCACTCCTTTCCTCTGAGGTCCTTCTCCCCCTCTTCAAGCACCCTCATTGATCTGTTGAGGTACTGAGGATCAGTTCTGGTTAGGAGGAAAAGGTCAAAGGATAAGGGTGTGGGTAACTGGAAGAGAATTTTAAGAACTCACCTATACTACCGTCATCTTCAAACACCTCTCCTTAAACCAACCAGTCCAGATTGCAACTGGAGGGTTCTCTTCCGAAATCCATTCCCCTATCTTCCTTGCCCATACTACAAAGAGTAAAAACGTTAAGCAAACAGTAAAAAGATCAATGTTGGATTTGTATAATATTTTTATGTAATTGTCATAATTAAGGGTTGCATTTGTCTCCCATTTTGGAACAGAGGTCTTCTAATAGCCTGTTTATTATTCCACTGTCTGGAGTGCAGATGAATACATTCCTGCTGCTACTTAACTTGAAGCTGCCCAAAGTCAGAAGCAGCTCAAAGAAATCTCGACACCTGTATTCGGAGTGTGGGTCCTAATGACTCAGTGAGGTCACTGAAAAACAGATACTCTCTGCAAATGTCTAAAAGAGGAGGGAGGACTTTGAAGGGCTCAACAGTATGTGGGGGGTATAGTAGGAAAAGCTCACCTGAACTACACCCTGTTCAAATGCACAACTGTTGCTTAGAAAACTACCTGATCTCTGGGTCTCAGTAATGGGCTCCCACCTGACTTCCATCACTGCAGCAGCATCACCTTAACCTCACCTTTCAATTACAGGTGACAGTACAGGGACTGGCAATTGTGTCAGATTCTCAGTGTTAAACTGATGTGTGATTTTTTTAGCAACTGGACATCTAAAGTCATTATTTGTTTCCTCTTGCCATGGGATCCCAGGATGCATTTCATGTGTCCCCTGTTTGGCAAGGAAATGTCCCTCCAGTGCAGCTTTGGTTTTTATTACCTATGAAAGAAGGAGCAAGCTGCTCCCAGTGGGCAGTCACTGTGCCTCTTGGCCCTGGTCCCAGCAGCTCTGGGTGGCGACTGTCTGTTTTTTTTGGGTGCTCAAATGTTCCTTGGGCTTGAAGCCCTCCAGAGAGAATGTCCGTCTTGACTAGCTCCAAAATGCTGCTCCTGTGAGTGGCCCTTATTCACCCTAGCAAGGTCCTCCTGATGGCCCCACAAATAGAGCTTCCCGTCAGAATGAACTTTAGGATTCTCTCAGCCACCTCCATTTGAACCCCTGATAATGGCATTTTGTGTGGCATATTTTGCATGTGTTTCCACATAAAGTAGAATTAGATCAATGACCTAAAAAATCAAATGAGCATTTGGTGACTCCTTGTCACACCCATAACATTTTAGCACAATTAAAGTAATATATATTTAAAATTCATTTACTGAAATGTTTAAAACCATGTTCTCTTGGTAAGATAGATTGTGGTAATGAATGCATAACTATGTTATCATATTGTGGACAGTGGATTGTATACCATGGATGATTGTATAGTGTGTGAATGTATTTCAATAAAACTGAATTTAATTAAAAAAAAAAAAAAAAGATTGCAAAACCATGTTCTTTTGGTAGAAAGGATAATAATCAAGGTTCTTCCAGGGTTGCCCAAAATGAATTCTGTGTGGCCACTGCCTAGCCTGTATTTGGAGTCAGATCACCCCAACAGACTTCTTGAAATTTGGCAAAAATTCATCCAGCTGTTTCCATGTGATAGGCTAATAAATAGGCATGTCAGTAGGAAATAACTTTATTTATATATAGACATGAAATGAATAGTAAAAGGCAGTGCTCAGCAAAACGTGAAAAGGTGGGGGCTGGTCTAGAGTGTCCTGTACTGGTTTAGAGCTTAAAGAGAGAGGAGAGGTCATTGGAAAGATGAGGTCACACGTCCCCATCGTGCTGCCTGGGAGGACGTAGGTCTCAATAATGTTCCATCACATCTCCGAATGTTTCCCAGGGCCAGCACTCCTCTGAGCATTTTCTGTGGTTTCTCTGGTACTGAAGATTGGAAAGGATAAGAACTTGCCCGAGCAGATGGCGCAGCTGCCAAGTAGCAGTGGCAGGGTTTGAGCCCAGCAGTCTTAACTCTAGGGTCTCATCCCAGTGCTGTATAAGAGGGCTCCTTTCTCTCCTGGGGCCCTACCTTAAAGCTTCTACAGGACGTTTAACTTACAAATATCCGTATGTCCCCCAGCTGTGATAGACCCCTTGGGCCGCTGATGTACATCCAGTGAATGGCCGGGCTTGGGTCTGTTGCTCTCCGTGCCTGCTCAGTCCTGACAGGTTACTTGAATTTCGATTCCTTGCAATGGAAAATTGTTTTTGTTCTTGGTTTTACTTTGTTTATTTTACTGCCATAATAGATCTGATAAAATGGCTAAGGAACATTGATGCTGAAATGTTTGCAATGAATGAGGAGCATAAACATGATGATAATTGTTCAAATTTGCCTCGGGATGCTCCTTCTCCCCCTGCACACCACGTGCATTTGCTTGTCATGCCTCCAGCACGTGTCAGGATAGCTCCAGAGTGCCAGGAGCTGGTGTTCAAAAGGGAAAAGAGTGATGCTTATGTCCAATTTGGCTTTTCATTTATTCAGAATAAAGAGCTTCTTTACCCAAAATGTGTTATTTGCAGAGAGATGCTTAAAAAAAAAAAAAAAAAAATCTCTTTTCTCTCCTCATTTAGAAGGAAAACACAACAATTTTAAGAATAAATGAGTTTATTTTTAAAGTGCCTGTTGCAAGAATTCCCGGGATCACATCACGAAAGCAGCAGTCATCTGTTTCCAATGCAGCTACACTGAGTTAAATTTCAATGTGCATTTTAATGTATATTCAGTCCCCAAATCAAACCTGATGTATTCTAACACTTTGGAATTTACTGTCAACAAATCATGTTTCTCTTACAAAATTAATCTAAAGTAAATTTAGCCATGTACACCACTTGGTAAATGGAAATAATTGAAAATCTGATTGTATATTATAAATATTAAATGCAATTAAAAAGTCTAATGCCATCTATAATTACCAAGCTAAGTGAATTTTTAAAACTTAAAACCAGTTCTTTATGATGTTTTAAACAAAAAATGATAAAATGGGTTTTAAAACTGATGGCAGTTGGCAAGATTAATATATTCTTGTGGGCAGGATTTGAATCAAAAAATGTCAGTTGAAATGTATGGTATGATTGAGGAGAATAAAGATGATGCTAGGTCTTCATAAATGCTTCAAGATGATCCTTCCCTGATTGTATATCACATTCATTTGCTCACCATGCATGCAGCGTGCGTCAGGGAGAAGGCTCTGGAACTCTGCTGATGGGTGGGGGTTGGGGGAGGATTAATTTTGTCTAAAGTAGCCACTTTAGGGTAGGGAACCATTTGCTGTCTTAACAGATTGCAGGAAACACTGATTTAACACTTATGTGCCAGGCGTTGATGAAGTGTTTATCTGTTAGCTATTTAATTCTCCCGACCACTCTAAGGTGGGTAATGTGGCTAACACCCTCCCCATTTCACAGATGAGGAAACTGAGATACAGAGAAGTTAAATAACTCACCCAAGCAAAGCTATGACCCAAACCAGGCAGTCTGGCTTCCGACTCCATGCACTGAACCACTGTGCCATCTGCTTCTCACAAAGCCCATGATCATGGCCGATTTGTCACAGTGCATCAGTGTTCTTCATCCTTGACCCCCAACTCCCAGCCCCAAATCAAACACCCAGCCCTTGCCAGGTGGGGGAAGGTGGTCCTGGGTCAGCCTCAGGGATCCCCCTTTCCTCTCCCAGGGAATGCCGCTGTACCTTGGCTCATTGTCATTCTAGGGGATGTGTGTGCACTGTGTGGCTAATTATGTATTTCTTCATTCTTGCCTCTGTGGTTCTGCACGTGTAAACTTTGCAGGATCTGCTGAGCCATAAGTAAATCTAAAGCGTACAGATCATTAGGGGATGTATTGAACCATTTTCTGGGAGAATAGGCCTTGGATTAACTGGGCTTGGTTCAGCATGCTGCCCCAGCTCAGCAGTGGGGAAGACTTAAGGGATTCTGGAAGAGATACTCATGCATTCACAAGAGGACCCAAAAGGATGAGGGTGAGCCACGGCCCTCTATTCCCTGGCACTGTCTGATGGCCTCTTTAACTCCTGAGTCATCTCCACATGGATGTGTTCCGACTGTCCTTGGTGATTGCGGTTTGAATTTGTGGAACTACCTCGGACAGACTAGAGGATAGGGAGTCTGGCTTCAGAATCAGGTTGGAATCCCTACTCTGCCCTTTATTGGCTGTGTGACTGTAGGCAAGTTACCTAATCTCTCTGAGCCTCTATGACCTCATCTGTAATATGGAGTTAACAATGGTTTTTACCTGATAGGATTGTTGTGAAGATTAAATGAAGTTACGAGTATGAAGTGCATACTAGGGTTTAGCTCTGAGTAAGCACACAGAGCATGGTCACCCATTTACCTACACTGCACTTGGATGGTTGCTGTCTCTCTCTGTTCTAGTTTGCTAATGCTGCCGGAATGCAAAACACCAGAAATGGATTGGCTTTTATAAATGGGGTTTATTTGGTTACAAAGTTACAGTCTTAAGGCCATAAAGTGTCCAAGGTAAGTCATCAACAATCGGGTACCTTCACTGGAGGATGGCCAATGGCGTCCGGAAAACCTGTTAGCTGGGAAGGCACATGGCTGGTGTCTGCTCCAAAGTTCTGGTTTCAAAATGGCTTTCTCCTAGGACATTCCTCCCTAGGCTACAATTCCTCAAAAATGTCACCCTCAGTTGCTCTTGGGGTGTTTGTCCTCTCTTAGTTTCTCCGGAGCAAGAGTCTGCTTTCAACAGCCATCTTCAAACTGTCTCTCATCTGCAGCTACTCTCAGCTTCTGTGCATTCTTCAAAGTGTCTCTCTTGGCTGTAGCAAGCTTGCTCCTTCTGTCTGAGCTTATATAGTGCTGCAGCAAACTAATCAAGGCCCATGCTGAATGGGCAGGGCCACACCTCCATGGAAATTATCCAGTGAAAGATCTTGCCCTCAGTTGAGTGATCACATCTCCACGGAAACATCCAATCCAAAGTCTCCAACCCAATCAACACCAATACATTTCCTGCCCACTTAAGACTGCATCAAAGATAATGGCGTTTTGGGGGACATAATACATCCAAACGATCATACTCTCTAACACACAGGTACAAATATATACATATTTCTTTTTTTTCCCCTCTCTGTGGCTAGGACCCTTAGAAGTTTTAATTAATGTTTTCCTTATTTATTGCTACATAGCAAACCATCCCAAAATGTAGTGGCTTAAAACAATAATCATTTTATTCTCTGACTGGATTCAGCTGGGCGGTTCTTCTGGGGTTGCCATCAGTCATGTGGCTGCAGCAATTTTGGCCTCCATGTGGCATGGTGGTTGGATCCCAGAAGAAACATCCCAAACAGCGAGTGCTCAACAAGTCCCAGATGGAAGCTTCAAGACTTCTTACAAGTGAGCCTAGGATGACAGATGGCATCCGAAGATCATTTCAGCAGCCCAGATTCAAGGGGAGGTGGGTTAAATTCCACCCCTTCATGTGAGTAGCAGCATACTTGTATTAGGGAGGGAGGGAATGAAGAGCGACAACCTGGGAGTCTCTACAACATACGCTGCACTTAGATGTGCATTAAAATGTGCATATGTTTCTTTGCTGTTTTCTCTCCTGCTTGTCTTCCTGGGTAGCTCCTAAGGCTTATCAATTGACAGCTTTGTCTCTTCCAGCTTGAGAGGTCTCCTTTCAGTTTAAACATTCAGTATAATCAAGGTTAAATTCTCCTATAGACATGCTTTAATGAGCTCTTTTTGGATGACATGGGGTTCTCCTGTCCCTTCTTCTTCCCAAGACGGTTTCTGGCAGCTGCACCGATGTCCCTGTAGCAGCAGGAATTGATGCAGTTCCCCCAGTTACCGCTGATCTCTGATGAGTCACTACTGGGCCAGACTTGAAACTGCTGAGATCTTCCTGGTCCTGTTTAGTCTTGGGGGATGCGATGGCCCCTTCTGGAATCCCTGGCCCAGCCATCTTCATCTTGACATCTGCACCTATAAAGACCCTTGTCCCACTCCCAGGGCCTTTCAGCTCCTCCCTGTCCCCTCAGTGTGGCATGTCGGGACTCCTGGAACTCTCCCCTGCCTCAGGGTTGTCTCTCCCACTACCTGTCACTCCGAACCCCACATCCTTGCTCCTGCACCTCGATGAACCCTTTGACTGTGGTTTCCCCGTGGTCCTGTGGCTCTGTCCCTATTTGCCTGGGGAAGGGGATGGCCTGGAGGGTCTCAGCCTCCCACATGCCAACCTGAATATGTCAACATCCTTCCCACTTCCACCAGCTTTCTTTGTGCTGGCTCTGTCCTCCTCTGCCTGTCTTGGTCCTCTAGCCCATAGGGACAGGCTCATGCTTTCCAGGCTCCCCACAGCATTTGTCGGTCCCACAGTCCCTGCTTAGAACCCAGCAAGCATGAATGGAAGGGCTATCCTCCCTGCACTGTGGAGAACGCTAGGATCTGCGTCCTCTGGGCTTGACCCTAAATGTGTTGAATGAATGCCGGAGAACTTCGAAAAGTCTTTGTTTCTTGACGATGTCTGTCATTCAAGATTAAAGTCTACTAAAAGAAAATCCTATTTTAATAACAACTTTTTTTTTTCATCTTTGGGTTTTTGCTGTAACAATCTAAATTCTCCAGCTCAATCATCCATGATCCTCTCATTCTCCCAACCTATCAGGCAAACCTATCATATATACGGTTGATACCCTCAAACCTATCAGGCAGAACAGTTATCTCTGGCTGATGTGGAATACAGTTCCAGGAAGTAAAAAGAGAAAGCTACAATAAGATATTTCTAAAAAACACATTCCGTAAGTAGGAGCTATAGTTTCAATGGCCATCATCCCCAGTCGAGGCCATTCACGTTGTGTTGCCTGGGACTGTTGTGGCTACTCTGGTATTAGCCTGCTGTGCGACTTTGGGCAACCACCCGTGGGAGGTGGTGCCCTGCAGAGCACTTCGCACTTCTCTAAGCCTCCTCCTGGCCTGCTGCCCCTCACTCTGACTCTTGCCTGGCCACAGTGATTGTCCATCGGTAGTGGGTGAGCAAATGCAGGCTGGTTGACCAGCTGACACTTAGCAGATCTCTTCATTTATACATTTATTGACTGTCTTTTCCACTAGCAGGTAAGCTCCCAAGGCCTGGGACTTTGTCTTGTTCATGGCAGTATCCCCAGCAGCTAAACCAGTGCTTGACACATAGCCCACACTCAGTTTTATTTGGTGGATATTAAATGACTGTTTCCTCCCTCCCACTGCTCATCCCTGGGCTCCTGTCCCCCGTGTGGCTTTGTTCCCATGTTCTGGGTCCCGACCAGCCAGCAGAGACTAACTCCTTGTCCAGTTCTTGCTTACCAGGCTGCTGGGGGAATGGAATTCTCAGCATCGTTGACCCCTCTTTATGGGCCTCCTTAACGAGATGTGCCCCTTGCTGGGGTTGAGGTGGTACGTTTGAAGGTGGGAGCACATTCTCTGAGTAACTGAGAGCTTCTCAACAGACAGAAGGTGTTCAGGAAATGAGAAGTTCCTGCTCAGATTTTGGCAGCAGGAGGATGCCTGGAATGGCCCAGAATATGGAGTACTATCTCAGGTTGGTGGTGATGCTCAGGAGGCAGCTGTGGTTGTCTAATAGAGTAGCAGAGTCCTGGGGCTGGGAAGGGAATTATCCAGAAATAATAGAGGGCATCTGGAGGGAGTGGGGGATGCAGATGACCCACGTTTCCTATTCTGAATAATCCCCTGCCACAGAGCAGAGAACATAGAACATCAGGGCTGGGAGCCAACTAGTTAAGAAGCTCTCCTCATTTTGCAGCTGGGCAAACTCTGATAACTATCAGTAACTAGAATTATTTCCTAGATAAAACCTGCCATGGGTTATGGGGCAGTTACTCACTGCCCTGAGCTGTAACTCGACTGTCCTCCTCCACTGACCTGTGATGGGCCAAGGTGATTTCACCTTCACGCAGGATCGAGGCACAGAACACTTGTGGAATGAATGAGTAAATAAAAGAAGGGAGGGAAAGTGAGAGGGAGGAACGAAGGAAGAGAGGAAGATATATTATTTCATATGAGGCTGTTAGTGCTGGTTTAGAGTTCTTACATTTTTGTAATAGCAAAAGATTTCAAATAACACAAACATCCACCTGTGGGACCTGGTTTTGATTGCATAATGGCATGTAATGCAGCAGTTTAAAAAAATACAAGGATGCTCTCTCTGTGCTTATACAAAGAAATTTCCAGGGTACTAAATGTAAAATGCAATGCCAGTGTGTGTGTGTGTGTGTGTGTGTGTGTGTGTGCATGGGATTACCTTTTGTGTAAAAAAAAAAAAAAAAAAAGGGTGGGGGGAGAAAAATAAAAAAAAAATGTGTCATAGATGCAAAAGGAATGGAAAAAATACGCAAGGCCCTAATAAAAGTAGTTAACTATTTTGGAGTGTTGGGTGGTTAGTAGGGGGTAGAAAGTGGTTGAGATCAGAGTGGAAGACTTTTTTTCACCTTATATATTATACTTGTAAAATATTTTTGCACTGAGAAAATGTATTGCTCTTTCAAAAAATGTTTTCTGGTTGAATTTGGAGCATTCTGGAGCATTCTGTTTGCATTTTCTTTATTTAGTGCCCAGTATAGCTTGTGGCTAGAGCTCTTCCTGAATCATGACGAAATTGGTTTCATAATAGAATCTGGTCTTTCTCATTCTTTCTCAATCTATCTCATCTGAATTGTTGCCTCTAGTTGTAAGAAAGGAAAGAGAGAATGGCTTGGCTCGAAGGAAGTGCTTAGATTCTGGTATATCTTTTTACTTCTTCATTGGGGTGAATTATATTATTGATCTCCAAATCTATGGGAAGTTTTTACTTTAAAAAAACATTTACTATTAAAAATAAATGTTTTTGTCTGTTGGAAGAGTTGATAAAATTCTAGTATGATACTTGCCATACTTCTTGCAAAGATAGCAAGCCAGAAACAAGTCTCCATTTCAGTGACTTCTTTCTTTCACTCCTTTATTTCTTGGTTTTTCGTACTTAAAACAAGTGTCTGTTAAATATCTATGATGGGTGAAACTTTACATGAAAGTCAGATATATATATATATATGGGTATGTAGAAACTATTGACATGTCTTTCGGAGCTTTCTTACTGTGCTATAAATTTATTGGTATACTAATTAGCTTATATTCTGAACTTTAATATAATAGGTGTTTTTCTTATTCTTATTAATCAGGCTTTAACATATTATCTCAGAGAAGACTTGCTCAATGTCTTTTCTGAAAAAATATAACCTCACACATTATCATCTATTAGAATGTTCTTGGTCAATAGTCATAATTGTAATTGTAATTAATGAAAGCTGGTTTCCCCTCGTGTGCAGAGTGTTGTAAATTCACATGTACGAAATTTTGCAGGATCAAGGTGTCATACGTAATGGCACATTCAGCTGGATTTATGTCCCTCTCCAATTAGGGGACAATCAAGTTCAAATTAATTTAGCTCACAGCTACTAATGAGTAACAGCAAAATGAGTGCACTGTAAAAATTGTTATTGAATTTTATTTCCTTTTTAACTTGATGAACCTCGTTGCACAGTTGAGATAATGCATGTCTGGTGGTGCGGGACCTTGAGGGTTATCTAACTTGCCCCTGACTGTCGGCTTTGTGACAGCTCCGTTTCCCGGCTGGACCAACATCTGATGAGTTGTTAGCGAGCCACAGAGATGGGCTTCCTCTGCTGACTGATTCTTGCTCACTGATCCTTGACTCTTGGTGAATTCTGTGGTCTAGAAGGGTGTCCAATATTAAGATAATGCAAGAATATCATCAGTGTCTCCCAAATATTATTTCAACATGTAAACAAACAAACAAAATGTTCATAAGCTAGTTTACGTTTCTTTTCTTTATACGAACTCCTCAAAATCTGGTGTGTGGTTCACGTTCATAGCATATCTCAGTTCAGACTGGCCCTGTTTCGAGTGACCAGTAGCCTCAGGTGGCTGGTGGTAGCTGTTTTGCATGGTCCAGTTCTAGACTCACTTTGGCTGTAACTAGGCTTCACCGCTCCTCTTAGAGTTTGTGGGTTCGGAGGGTGTGGGGAGCACAGGCTTTGGGTACTCAATGAAGATAAAGAACACACAAAACTCACCAGCAGAAGAGTCGACATTTTCATTTTTACTGTTAGTCTTGCGAGCCCTTGGCAAATTTACGATCTCTCTGAATTGGCTTACAGCTCCTGTCAGCATCCACTTTGCACACTAATAAAGGCAACATACATCCTCATAAATATCCTGTTTCCTCATTATCAGAGCTTGGCCTCACCAATCATGGCCTCGTAAAAACCAAAGTTGTTGTTTTTTATTATTATTTGTTGCCATGATAAAAAATGGAGTTCTTTTTTTTTTTTTTTTTTTTTCTGAAACCTGACTCTAGTGCTGTTGCTTTGGTGTCAAACAGAACTCTAAGCATATCGTCAAATATATGTTTGGGAAATAAGGAGCTGCTGAGTATTTTATCTCACTGGCAATGTTCCTGAAGAAAGTGTAGGCTTAAATCTGGGAGAATATTTTAATTGTTTAATATAATAAAAGTTTAATAGGGATTCTGAGGCGTGATGCAAGAACTCCATTTTTCACTGAATTTGATTACTGCAAACTAGGAGATGGTGTCTGGTGAGCCAGGAGGTCTGGTGTTTCCATCACTTGGAGACCCTCTTGCTCTAGTGAAATGGGGTGTGAGAGGGAAGGGGAGGATGGAGCAAAGGCGCAGCTCAACTGCCACGTGGAGGCTTATAGCTCCAAGTTAGGCTGCTAGCTGGTGCAGGGAGCCTCGGATGCCCTCCCGGAGCTCAGCCTGGCACTGGCTCATCACCACTGTTTCCACCCTTTCCTCGCTGATTGCATGGGTGTCTGCCAGATTCCTTATTGGGCCCCCAGTTTCCAGCCATGTCCTCCTCAAATTCATCCTCCACACAGTCATTGGTGCAATTCATCTCAAATACAAATCAGACCCCATCACTCAGTGCTGAAAATATGTCAGTAGCTCCCCATTGCCCTTGGATTGCAGATGGTCTGCTTCTTAACAAGCAGGCAGTCCACCATCTGGCCCCTGCTGACTTTCCCTCTTCCCCTGTCTCCTTCCCTCCTTCCCTCTGATGTGCAATTTATACCCCAAGACCCTCTGACCTAGTGCTTTCTCTCAGCCCTCTTCCCCACTAAGACCTTTAGTCCAGCTCCTTGAATAAGACCCTATTTAGGCACCACCTCCTCCAGGAAGCTGTCTCGGAGCCTCCCCCATTCCACTCTAGGGTTCAATGCCTTTTCTCTTCCATGCCATAGTAGTTTCATCAGGTTACCATTACCCACCTCAGTCATGGTGCCTGTGTGTGCAGCAGTCTTATCTTGCCTTCTCCTTCTTTGAAGCCCTCATCCCAGCTCAGGGCCTGATGTGTAGCAGGGGCTCAGGGGATGTCTGCTGGCGGGCTGGGCTGGTCCTCTGGGGCAGAGATTTCTGAGGACTCAGTGCACTGCCCTTCCCATCCCTTCTGTTGGCAGACGAGGCACAGCCTCTCTTTCAGCTCTGGGGGAGGATCAACCCCGGCACCCATTTCCCCTCAAGCAAGGGCTGGTGGGAAGGCTGAGTTTGCAGCCCCAAGTCCTGCCCTCAGGTCCTTCCACACCCCGGGCCCTAGCCCACACGATGCATGGCAATGGGACACGTATTGCTCTGGATCAGTTTGATGAGGTCTCTAGCCCAGCCAAGTGCTCAGAGCCTGCTAGGAAAGCAGGGTTTGGAAAGGGAGAGGAGGGGTGGTGAGAGATGATGCTTGTGAGGTCAGGAGTTTAATCACCTGATGGCAATTGGGAGCCATTGAAGCGTTTTTAGCAGCGAGTGGGAGGATCAGGTTCAGAGCAACGTGTTCTGAGTCCAGCCTCAACTGCATGTATTTATATATTTCTACCAGTCTCTGATGGGAGAGAAATACCAAGGAGAAGGCCACAGCTAAGGACCTGTATCAGAATTGCAATATGTTATGAGTACAAGATAAAGTACAAGATGAGGCTTTATTTTTCTCCCACATTAACAAGAAGCCTGGAAATGGGCCGTTCAGGCTAGCACAATGGATCGCAGTGTTATCAGTGTCTGTCCTTCCTTCTGCCCCTCTGTTCTTAGCACCTTGGGGTCACAGAATGTTTGGGTCTCTTTGGGCCTGGTCTCACAAACAGGAACAAGGAGGAAAGTTGGAAGGCAAAGGGTGAAGGGACAAGCTACCAAGTCTATTTCCTGGGACCGCCACCCAGCCAGCCATCCCTGCTTGCAGCTCATTGTCTGGGTTGTGTTACATGATTACTGCCACCAGGGAGCCATTGCATGGGTACTGCTAGCTATAAAGGAGCCTGGGACACGATGCTCCCACCAAAGTGGGGTTCTGTTAATAAAGAAGGAAAGAGTGATATTGGGTAGGCAAGTGGCCTTAACATTCTGACTTTCCAGTGTCTTCCTATGAATTTTGTTTTACTTTGCTCACAGCGCTGAACTCTCTCTGAGATCATCTCATTCAATTTCTTACTTGTTGGTTGGCTGTAGCCACCATCAGAATGTCCACTCCATGAGACAAGGGGCCTCGTTGATCTTGTTCGGTCCTACCCGTTTTGCCTCTGACTCTCACCACTGAGGTGTGTCTCCCCCACTGCCATGTCTCCAGGTCCAGAATAAAAATCGTCAATTGGAATCCAGTGGGATATTTGGAAGAGTTTCCTAAAGGGACGAGATCATTCTGATGTATTGTACATAATTGATTTTGCCACACTGGCTGCCCGTTCTCCATCTCTGGGATCTTTATCTCTTTTTGCTCTTGTTGAGCAAATTAACCAACATGACATTGGATACTGATTAGCAATTTGTATAGCAATAAAAAAAATTGGCAGAATTCCATTGTTTTGCTATTTAATTCTTAATTTGCATTTTTAATGTACTGTGTCTACATTCATATTATGGGGTTTCTTCCTCTGTGCATGTGTCTAATGGAACAAAAGATTCTCTCCCCCCTTGCCCCAGATGATTATGAACATCGAAAACCTACTTAAATTACACAGTCTTTTTATAACTTGAGTTGAGAATATTTATGGCTCTTCTTCTTTGGCCCTTTGTCCCAAGTTCATATTTCCTTGTGCAGATGTGATCCAGCATGGGGTCTGGGGTTCTCCTTCCACTTCCGGAGCCTTTCCGTGGCACTTGCACACTGGGGGATTTCGAGTCCCCATCCTGCCTGGAGGCCACCTCAGCCCTTCAGTTACCTCCATAATATGACATGTTGCCAGCTCATTTGTCCCGTCTGCTTGTTCTCCCCCTGTGGGCTTCCACGCTAACCTGTGCTTCGGTGCACAGGCGTCTTCCTCCAGAAAGATATTATTCATTTATTCGTCTGCTGGAGGTTCTGGAGAGGAGGGGCTTGGTCCCATCTGTTTCTGTCTCCCTAGGGCCCCTTGCGAGCTTGGTAGGCATTGATAAATGTTTCTTTAATGAATGTGAAGAACTGAGTAATAATGAAAGCCAATATCCAAACGTAATTTATATTACAGGCACTGTTCTTAGTTGCTTTCAATATATTAACGCATTTAATCTTTACAACTACCCTATGATGCAGGTGCCATTACCCTGATATAATGTGTGAGGAAACTAAGCCAGAGAGAAAGAGATTCCCAATACTAGGGGACAGCTGGATGGAGTCCAGGCCACAGATCCCACCAGCTCAGCTCCTGCTAGTCCGATAGGAGCTGCCATTTATTTATATGACGTTGGGGCTTACAAGCAGAGCCTCCCTCTCTCTGACTCAGGGTCCTCCTTTTACTTGCTGGGTGGGGGCATCAACCCACCTCCCTTGACTCCAGCCACTGTCTGAGAATAGAAATGAGTGCAAATAGCAGGAAGCTGAATTCATGTGCACCTGCCTTGGTGGCTGAGGATGCCTGGTAGACTCCAGGTCAGGATGTTGGGGCAAGAAGACTGCTTATGCTTACTTGAGGCCTTTGCTTGCAGCTCCCCACCCCCTGCTTCATTTTATGTGTCACCTTGGCTCGGTAATGGTGCCCAGTTGTTGCCATGGAGTACTGACCTGGTTGTCACTGTGGAGGTTATTTTGTAGATGCGATTAGCATCTATATCGAATTGATCTTGAGCAAAGGAGATGACTCTCCATAATGTGGGTGGGCCTTATCCAATCTCTTGGAAGTCATAAATGAAGGGAACTGAGAGTTTCAGAGCTCAGGAATTTTGTCTCAAGACTGTACCCTCTGCACCTTCCTCAGCTTCCAGCTTACAAATTTGGACTCAAGAATTCAGCACCACACTCATGGGAATTTGTAGCCTCTGTTGTGCAATTGGAGCTTGCCAGCCCTCAAAATCACTATGAGCTAATTCCTCATAAAAATCTCTTTATATATATATATGTATATATATTTTTGTATATATTGTGTGTATATGTATATGTATTTCATACATTCCTTATATAAATCATATATATGTGTGCGTGTATATATATGTATAAAATACACATATATCCTGTTGTTCCTTTCCTCTGATACAATCCCATATGGACCGTGACCATTGAAGAACCTGCCCTGGGTCAAATGGGGAGAGGACTGGTGCCAGGGCTGCCCCCACCCCCACCCCCATTGACAAGTCACTCTGACTTGTCAAGTTACTCTGTAAAATGTAGGCACCTGTTAGAGGCAGGGAGGCAATCTGGCAGAGTGCTCTTGTCAGGAATTTCACAGACTTAAACGGGTTTAAACAAAGAGAGGGACTAAAATAGGTCTTTACCTATTAATTTGGCCAGGTAGGAACATTACACACAGGAAAAAGAAAAGAAAAATAGACCATCTTTTGCCACCATCATTTTAAAAGCACTAGAGCATTTTACCTCCCTAAAATATAAATGAGACTATCTTAGAAAAAATGAAGACTCCATTAAATTGAGTTCAGAAGGCTAACTTAATGCAAGACTCCCATTGGCCTTCTTTTGTTCGTTTCAGCTTGGACCTGTGAAAATTTTATCAGCTGTTACTGAGCGCCAGCTCTGGGGAACTAGTGGTGTAAGAAAAAAAGAGGTGCCTGTTGCTAGCCCTCCTGCCTACAACTTGTGACCATGGGCGATTTATTTAGCATCTTTAATTGTTAGTTTCCTCTTCTATGAATATCTACTTTTCAGGGACTTTGTGGAGATCAGTTGAAATGTTGGTCGAGTGCCCAGCCCCAGGAGAGGGATTGGGACCATGCCCAGAGTCGTTTCAAGGAGTCCTTAGCAACGTGTGGTCCCTGCACCAGCAAAGTCAGCGTCACCTGGGAACCTGTGAGACATGCAGATTATACAGCCCCCCCAAACTGTTGGGGTGGAGCCCAGCAACTTGTGCTCTCACCAGCCCTCCAGGTGACTCTGAGGCTGGCTCAAGTTTGAGAGCCACAGCTGCCCCCTGAATAACAGGTCTGACAGGCTCCCAGAGCACCTGGGAGGAGGGGAACGGAAAGGGCCTTGTGTCTTTGCTAATGACCCAGCTCAGGCAGCATTTTCTTCACCAGTCACTCCCCCAGCGGGGCTTTCCCTGGATGTGCTAATCGTGGGTCACCCAGCCGCCTGTCACTGTCATGCCCCATAGGTAAGCTCGGGCCAGCAGGGCCCACCTGCCAACCTGGCCATGGGGGCAGTGTGGCTCTGCAGAGTGGGGGCAGCCCTCCTTCCGTCCAGCTGCCCTTGACTTCTGTGTTACCAGGAGCTGGGAGGAGCCGCCTCTGCTCGGGGATGTGGTCTCCCCCTCTCAGCTCGCTCTCCTCAGTTGGACAGAAGCCAGCAGGTAGGTGTCGTGACCGGCCTCCCTGCCTCCAGCCTCTCTGCTCTAGTCCAGGGCTAAGAGATGCTGTCAAAATCTTTGACCCAAAGTATAGCTTTGATTGGACCACTCCCCACGTCAAAACGGTCCCTTGGAAGATTCCCACAGAATAAATCCAAAGCCTTTAGCCTGGAATGCAAAAGCCTCTAAAATCTAGTGCCCACCAATTGGATTTTAAAATAATAAATATTAACAGTATAGAAAAATACAGAGAAGAGGATAACGAGTACTCAGAAGTGACACGTTAATGTTTTGTCACGTTTTTAAATCTTTTTTTTTTGGGGGGAGGGGTGGAATTGTTCCAGATAAAGCTGAAGTTCCCTGCCTGCCCCCACTACTTAAAATCACCATTGTGGCACTGTCTTCTGCTCACCACTTTGCCTCACCTGCACTCCAGCCAGACTGCACCACCTGCTGTTCGCGGTGGAGCCTGGTGCATTTGCCTAAATGTGACCCGACCGGAACGCCTTCCCCTACCCATCATCTGCCACATTCTAGGCTTGCTCAAACCCTACTTACCCTTCAAGCATCAGCTCAAATGCCATGTTGTCCACATCTTTCCCCATGCTGCTCTAATTGCCCATCCCTCCCCACGCTCAGCCTCATCTGGGAATAACTTCTAAATCTCTACATTTAGAGCACAGGATTAATTCAAAGCCCAACCCAGTCATCAGCTCACGTGAGATCTTTGACAAGCTCAATGTCCTCATCTATAAAATGCCTTCCTTTGGGCTTGTTGAGAGAATGGGTGTGAAAGTAGTGAGGGGTGATAAAGTCCGGGATTTTATATATAACCACAGGTTGTACGTCACTCAGGTTGGCTTCCAGCTTCCGGGCTTTCGTCATGGTTATGGTGATGCTTGCACAGACCTCAGTTACCTGAGGACAGGATGGAGCCCTGTCTGACTCATCTCTTGTGCTCACAGATCTTAGCTTGATGCTTTGCACAGTAGGGACCAAGGAATGAGTGGGTTAATAGATACTGTGTGTGACCCATTTTATTACAAGTTGGAGAATGAAGCTTGGGTTGATTTAAAATTGCTCTTCCCCTTTGCCATCAGGCATAGAATGAGCAATCATTGTGTGTCAGATGTAATACAAGCCAATGGTGTTGCCGGCTCCAGACCCAGTCCACTCGGCCTGCTGGAGACACAGAGCATGTATGTGACAGGAAACACGTGTTCCCTCACGTTGTTTGTTCATCACCTAAGGAGCAGCCAGATGGGTAGAGCTGATGGGGCTCTCCAGGGGCAGGAGTGCACCCAGGAGCCTCTGAGATAAATGCCCTGAGAAAGCAGACCCTGACCATCTCATGGCATGGGCTTAGAAACAACCAACTCCGTGACATCTTGACAAATGGCCTTGCCAGGAAAACTGACCAAATATGAGTACAAGAAGTCCACAATCCCAGACCCAAAAAGTTCTGAAAACTGGAAGTTTCCCATAACTCATTTGGCTGCAAAACCTGGACCAACCTGAAGGGAGTCTATTTATAGGATTTATTTCTCCCACCAAGTGTGACAATTCATACCTTTTGCTGCAGATAAGAATGTATCTGAGATTATAGGGTTTTTCTGCAGATCCTGCTGGGAGTACTTAGTAGCATACAGTAGACATAGTATAGCATCTTCTTAACATCCAGAAAATTTTGGATTTCTAAACACATCTGGCCCAAGGGTTCTGGCCCCAGGCATTTCAGACCTGTAAGGATCCAAGATCCTGTCCCCCACAAGCTTTTATTGGAGGCAAAAGGTTTCCTGCCAGCTGGGGAAGACCAGTCCTGGAATCTTTGAAAGAAGGGCAGGTGGAAAGCCTGCTCAACCTGAGGCTGAAGCTCAGAATGATCCTTTACTTAATTCAGGAGTGAATTTTTTTAGTGTTAGGTGGGCTTAGGTTTGTCTGAGGGATCCCCTGGGCTGCATCTCCCTCCAGGGCTTGCCCACCCCACCCAGCGCTGGCAAGTATACTTCAGTTGTCCCTCTGGCTTCCCCATATCCTGGTGTATAGAGGACTTGTTCCATTTGCTCAGGCTCTGCTAGGTTGGAAGGTCCCAAATTATCTGGGCTTGGGTGTTAACACCTGGTACTGGCTCCGGACACCATTTATGTTTTAGCAAGGGTACTTTATGGTTTAGTCCATAGGGCTGACTAGTAGAGGGTTTTCAAAGAATGTGCTAAACATTTAAGGAAACTATTCTGCGCAGAGGAGTTGTTCTGGTTACTGATTGCTGCTTAGTAACCCCACCCCTTACCCCCCACCCCAAACTCGGTTAGTGGCTGAAAACAGCCATTCTTTTGCAGGCCAGGAATTCAGGGAGCACATGGCCGAGTGGGTCCTCTCTGAAATGTGTGAACTTCGCTGGGGACAGCTGGAGGATGCACTTACAAGGGATTCAGCATCACTGCCGGCATATTCTGTTGGTCAAAGCTGGCCCAGGGCCTGCCCAGGTTTCAGGAGGGCAAGAAAAATAGACTCCGCCTTCCGATGGGGCTGGGCAAGCTCACATTGCAGGAGAGCACGTGGGCGGGGAGATGCCGCAGCCCTCGTTGGGAAATTCATTCTGGCTTGAGAAGCTTTCAGGCAGATGGGATGCCCACGTGGAGAAATCTGTACTGCTCGCCACTGTTCCCAAGAATTATGGTGGAGGACACTTGCAGTGCAGAGGGGCCAAAACAAGATTTGGTTTTTCTTATGTGTGTTCAGAGAAAAGGGGAATTGGTGTTAGGGGGATCAGGAAAATCCATGTACCTTCCCCCACCCCCGCCACCTCCCTCCTCCCCTAACTAGCCCTCGGACTTCTTGTATCCGTCAGCGGTGCCAAAAACTCCTCTCCCATGTGTAGAAAACTTTCCCTTTAACTGCAAAACATAGAGTGTACAACTTTCATGCTAAGGCCTGCTGAGTCTGAGAGCAAGGGCTCCGCAGAGAAGTGCAGTGTGAGAATAGGAAGAAGCAAGAGCCCCGAGGCCCTGGAGCACGAAAGGTGGGAGGAGTGCTCCGGGGGAGAGCAATGGTGAGTGTTCAGGTTTGCTAATGCTGCCATTATACAAAACACCAGAAATGGGTTGGCTTTTATAAAGGGGGTTTATTTGATTACAAAGTTACAATCTGAAGGCCATTAAAATGTCCAAATTAAGGCATCAACAGAAGTATACCCTCACCAAAGGATGGCCAGTGGCATCTGGAAAACCTCTGTTAGCTGGGAAGGCATGTGGCTGATATCTGCTTGCTCCTAGGTTGCATTTCAAAATGGCTTTCTCCAAAATGTCAGCTTTCAATGGCTGTCTTCAAAATGTCTCCCTAAGCTATCTCTAAAATGTCATTCTTAGCTGCTCTGAGTTCCTTCTGTTTGTCAGGTCTTATATATGGCTTCAGTGATTTAATTCAGACCCACCCTGAATGGGTTGGGTAACACCTCCATGGAAATTATCTAATCAAAGGTCTTGCCCACAGTTGATTGAGTCATATCTCCATGGAAACAATCAATAGGTTCCAACCTAATCAACACTAATACGTCGGCCCTCACAAGATTGCATCAGAGAACATGGAGTTTTGGGGGACATAATACATCCAAACTGGCACAGTGAGGAAGGAGAAGGCAGAGTGCAGGAGGCCCAGCTGTGCCCCCCTCACCTCTCGGCCACAGCACTGGAGGGTGCGGTGAGATCTGAGCACCTGTCGCCTGCATTGCCTACCGCCGGCTGGAGACTTCCGTCTGCCACTTGAGTCTTGGGACTGTGGGGGTGAGTGAGTGGGAGCCCAGAGCATCTCATTCTAGAAACTTTGGCTGATAAGGGGGAAGGGAGCCCCTCCCAGGAGCATTTTTATTTCAATACATTAAAACAGCCCCGGTGTGGCCACCTGGGCTCATAGGTTTGTAATTTTCTCTCTGTGCAGCCCATCACCTACAAGTGTGCTATTGAAGGCAGTCTTGCTGCCTCTGCTGTGAAATGCCATCCGAGAGCTGCCAGTTTCCTGACACGGGGCTCCGGCATCTGTTGACTCCAGAGTGTGAGGTGAAATCATAATTGGTTTCTTTCCTCCAGATATAGATTCGCTGCCTTTGCAAGGAAAAAAACCCTATAGAACCAAAGGATCGATCTGGTTGGCAGTGCTCCCACACAGGCAGCCAACTCCATTTTCCACATGGCTTATCTGCTTGGGGACTTCTTGGGGTGACTGTCAGTCCCAGCTCCCTGCCTCTCAGCCTCTCCGTGAGCCAGACTCAGCAAGGCAGACTCGGGCTTTCTCCATCATGCACCCGAACCTGAGTAGGCCCAGTGCAACTTCAGGGAAATACAAATCATATCTCAAGCTCCAGGGGCAAAAGAAACACATTTTGGATATTCCATGGTTTTCTATTATCTACACCATTAACTCTCTCTTGCATCACTGACAGCTGAAAAGCTAAGGAAAATGAGGTCATTCATCCTGGGGTGGGACTGGAATCCCTAGGGCCAGGGGAAGGAGTGTGGGTGACCCAGGGGTGATTTGGGGTGAGCTGTGGGTAGAGGGCTTGTGGTTTTTATCTCATTGATTGCCACAACCATCTGTGAAGGAGGCAGAGGCAGTTGGACAAGTTCCTTTTCCACCTTGGGCCCTGGTGTCCTCACCAGCAGAATGGAGATAATGGTAACATCTTCCTCATCGGTGGATGGGGAGAGTCAATGAGGCAGTATGTTCAAAGAACAGTGCCTGGAGCATGGGGAAAGCTCAGTGAATAAGCAGTGATCACTGCTGCTGTTACTATTGCTACTTAACAGGAATAAATGAAGCCACAATGAAATGAGATGGGAACAGGAACATGGCAGAGCAAAAGCCTGTCATGCTGGGCACGGGCGAGCTTGGACTCAAATCCCAGATCCAAGAGTAACTACCATGTGACCTCCGGCAAATTCTCTAACCTCTCTGAGCTTCAGTTTCTCCTCCCACAAAACAAGCAGGTTGGAGTAGCTGGCTTCCAAGGCCCCTCCTGCTAGAAAATGTCATGACCCTTGTATGAAAAATGCAGAGTCAATAGAGCTTCATATTGAAGACCTGGAAGGGGGCAGCTGTAGGTGGGCTGGGGATTCCAGACCGTGTCGTCTCTGGAGTTTGTCACGAATGGCCTGGGAAAATGTGGCTGGTATCCATGTGGGAGTGGACAGGCCGGACTGTGGTTTCAGCAGGGGGCATCTGGGAATGGTGGGAGGGTGTCTTGGAAGCATCCTCAAGTAAGAGCTGTCACCGAAGACCTCGTGTGGTTGATCTGAGATGCTTTAGAAGTGAACTTGATTCATCTAACCAGGTCATCTTTCCCTCAGGGAGCAGCAGTGCCTCTGTGGGCCCCAGTCCTTCCTCTGACACCCTCAGATAAAAGGCGGTGCAGATGCTGGGTCTTGGGTGGCTGGGAGGGTGCCTCTGCTCAGAGGAAGCTGGAATGGGGATTCTGCAGTCAGACAGGGAATCGAGACCCAGCTTAGCACAGAGAGGGATGATGGAACCATTATAGCTGGAGGAGAGCTTACAGCTTCCCCAGTCGAGCTCTCTTACTACCTAGATGGAAAACCCAAGGCCCAGAGTGGAGACTATCCTTAAATCTTTTGAGTTCTGAGGTTATGAGTGGGGTGGGGTGGGTACCAAGGCTGCAAAGCTCAGTAGTGGCAAGTTGTATGTGCAGGTGATCTGGTATCCTCCCTCTCTGTGTCCCTGTCCTACTCTGTGTCCAGCTCTTGCTCTCAATTATAGCATTAAAAAAAAAAGGAGAACAGACACACCAAGACCCCGAGTGACTTCCCCTAATAGAGAGGCATGGGCTGTGGGTAGAGATGGTTCTTTAATACTCGTTCTCCTCCTCTTCCTTTTGCCTGAGCTGGGCACAAGGCGCCCCAGTCAGGGACTGCTTTTCCCAGACTCCCTTGCAGCTGGATGTGGGCAGAAGTGAAGTGGGCAGCTGAAGGTCCCGTCCTTAAAGGGCAACTGCCTGCCTGCCGCCTCCTCATTGTACCTTCTCACAAGTTTGCATCACGTGCAAGAGGAAACACCTTAAAGATGACAAACTCTGGATGTTTGTGCTCCACGTGGAGCACAGGATCCCTAACTCCTGAGTCAGCTGCCCACTTGATTTTTTTCCAAGATCTTCACAGCCAAATTAATATTACAAGGAAGAGCAATTTGCAGTGGGTCTTGAGACAATGCTAATAATTAAAGCATGGTCTGGTGGGAGGTGTGGATTCACACCTGGAAAGACTGACTGGAGGGCAATGGGGGTCATTTTTACCTCTCCATGTCCTTGCCCCTTCATCTGTGGAATGCCAGGGTGCCATCTCCAGGCCTGGCATTCTCTGACTCCCTAACTTTGGCCTCTCTAGACTTCTCACCAGAGTCGCTTGTTAAGTTGTCAGCTCTTCACTCCCTTTCCTAGAGAGGACGGGACATCAGCCAGGCAGCCCGCAGAGGAACCTGCTCTGTAAATGCTGTGTAGTCAGTTGTTTGTAGCTGGGAATGTGATGTAATTGAAGGGCCCTTACCATAAACTCTCTGAGTCTACTTGCACTGTGGTGCTTGAAAATACATTATTAGAGTTTTGTTCCTGAACTTTGTCATTCTAGTTAAAAAAAAAAAAAAAAGTTCTTGTTCAGCCTTTGAGCATTCACTCACCAAACACTTATTAATGCTAAAAGTGGATGTCTCTGGACCCACTTGAGGAGGTACCATAGGCCCACAGTTCAATGAGGTCCAAACTTTCCTAAAATCATCTCACAATCCATGGTATATGTGTGTGTCAAGCAGAAAGCACCTGATCATGACATCATTCAACTTCAGTGCACCTGCCAGTCAATGGGGGCTCTGGCTGAAGAGCAGATCCATGTTAGTTGGGATGGGGCCCAAGCTTCTGCATTTCTAACAAGCCCCCAGGGGCTGCCAGTGGAGCTGGTCCCTGGAACTCACTTTGACTACCAAATGCGTGTTATTGCACCTTGTGAGGAGCTGCACAGAGAGAAGAGGGAGTGATTGATTTTTCCTGGCTAGAGGCGGGAGACTTAAGAGGTTTCCCATTCCATCTGGGCCTACGCCTCGATAATTGGCATGAATAGTTGATCAGACTTTTTAAACTTTTTCTCTCCCCGCTGGCACTAATAAGGCATAGCCAATACACATTTTTTTGGTTGGGAGTTGACGTGTGGGGAAGTTTTCAGCAGGAGTTCCCAAACTTGAGCATGCATCAGAATCACCCTGGAAGCTGACTAGAACACAGATTGCTGGGCCCCAGCTCCAGAGTTTCTGATTCAGTGGGTCTGGACTGGGGCCCAGGAATTTGCATTTCTATCGCTTTCCCAATGAGCTTTGAGAACTGCTGGCTCATCACAAGAGGCCCCCGAAAGTACACAGGCCAGGGGGGAGCCTCGCTGCAGCTCTGAGAGTTGGACATGGCAGGGGACAGGCAGAGAAACCCAGAGAGGGAAATAGTGCGTTTTGGTGGGTGGTGTGGGGATGCAGATGGCAGGTTTTGGTGACTCTGGTCCTGAGATTGCAAAAGTTGGTTAAGTGCAGCCTGTAGGGACCAGACAGTGAGCAGTCTGCTAAGTTGTGAGCTGCCCAAGAGTGTTGGAGTGCAGTTTATCCGTCCTTGTGTTCCTCCCATCCAGCACAGTGGACCTGGGATTGATTGTCTCAAACAAAAATCTTTTTCCACCACCCTTTAACGCTTTCGGAAGTGCGCCTCCTTCCAGGAGTCTGGCTGTTAAAAGGAAGACCCAGTCAAATCCCCGAGGTCTCAGGGAGTTCCTTGACAGCTCAGGGGCCTGTGGAGCTTGGAGCTCAGGCTCCCTCTTTAGTGGCAATCCAGTGGGTTTTCAATAAGAAAGAGGTAGCATGTAAAAATATCAAACAAAGGAGGCAAGGAGGGGCTGGCTGACATTTTGGCTTCCCCCGGATCCTCTGGGAAGGAAAACCATTTGTGTTTGAGTTCACGTGAATTTGAGGGAGCATTTTTCATAAAGTGGTCTTCTAGAACAGGAAGATGGCGCGTTTCCTATTTTCCACCCCTCTGGCTAGGCACACTGATGGAGGATCACTGGAGGGTGCTGTATGAGGAAGCCACACTAATTGCATTATAAGGGATGTTTTCCTGTTAGCTCAGATAGAATTGTCTCCCAACAGAGTCCTTGGGGGAGAGCGCTATTTCAGGCAGTGGATGGGAGGAAAGGGATTGAAAACTAATTGAAATTTGTAAATGGCATTTTCTTGGGCTCTAGGTAAGATGTGTTCTGTGTGACCAGCAGGGGGCAGCAGCGCACAAACATTAATGTGATGTGAATGGGGGATTTAGACATCCCTGAAATAGCAGAGCTGGGAGGATGGCAGAGGTGATCTATAGATGATTTCCAGGGCTGGTGAAGATGTGCCTCTCACACCCACCTTCCCCCTATGTGCACACTCTGCTTTTTCTCAACATGCTGAGACGTCAATAAATGTTTAGGTCTGCTGGGTTTTAATTCAAGAAGTTTTCTTTTAATCTTTCGGTGGCTCTGTGTAATTTAGAATTTCTGCAGCCTGACTGAAAATTATAAGTAAACTAGGAACAATAAATTGGCTTTATTAATATGATAGTTCGGCTAATAGATATTTAAAAATTATAACGCTATCCATCTCTTTCCCTGCGTGGAAATTTTATGTGGGCTTTAATTGATGTAACACCCACACACCAAGTTGGGCAACTTACTAGGCTGATAAACATTTAAAGTTGAGGAAATGAGTGAAGAAATGCAAGAAAGCACATCTCAAAGAATAGATATTTTTTCCCTAATTAGGGCTAGAAAAGGCTTATTTGTCCATTCCTAAGACTGTGTAGGTATGTGGCCCATCATATATTTTCTCAGCAATTTGTGAGGTTTGCTTGTAAATGACTTTAATGATAGATGGCTTTGCTTTGCTGGGCTGGAAAATTCTGCAGCCCAGCACCTGTCTCCTTTGGGAAGCCTCTGGCATCTTGCATGTTTCTCCCCAGCACCCTCACCAAACCTCCCCCTCCCCCAAGGTTAATTTAATCCTGTTGTTCTTAAATGAACCGCCCTAAATCATCCTCCTCCTTGTCCCTGTCTCTCTCCTCACTGTTTAAACCCTTCAAGGTTGTAATAGTTTGGAAAATATTTCAATCATCATGTCTCCATTTCAGCCAGTCAGTTCCATTTGGGGAGCTCCCTGTAGCTCCTGCTGAAGTGCAGTTTTTCACAGCATTGTTTTTTGTTTAAATAACATGCAGTGCCCAATTACTAAAGGTCTTCTGGAACATTCCACCTGGGGGTCTTGCCATTAAGTAATATTTTGATGGAAAATGAACCCAACTTTTAGGAGGAAATGTTATAGGCTCCCAGCACTAATTGGCTATAAATTTAGCTCAAAGTCCATCTGATTTGGGAGTTAGACCATTTGCTCTGAGCTGACAGTAGTGCCCTATGTAGACGTTTAATAGATAGAGTGACTGAATAAATGTTTAATAGATAGAGTGACTGACTAAATATGTATTTGGAAGTATACATTCAGAAAACAGTCAAGTGAGATGAATTTAACTTTGCTAAGCCAGCAAACAGCGTTTTTCTCATTTCTTGCCACTAGTCAGCCATTCAATTTACCACCTCTGTGACCTTTTATATACTACTCAACCCTGCTGAGTCTTGGTTTCCTCAACTGCGAAAAAGTAGATCTTGTATAGGTTTGCTGTGAGAATTCAAGTAGATGTGCACAGCATTTAGCAGAACATATAGTAAGTACCCATGACATAGCAGCAACTTTTTGTCATTTTTGTTATTACTTTTCTTGCTATGATCATGCTGCCTAAACCCCTGTCTCCTGCCCCCAGCTGCCTACACAGTCCCTGCCTGCCTGTACAATCTCCTTTACCAATAACATTGTTCAGGGAGGCCGCCACTGTCTCCCCAGACTCAATCCATTGTTTAATTAGCGTTGGAATGGTTCATTGTCACTGTTCATTTGTTTATTTATTTGTATCAGTTAATAGATATTTAAAAATCGTAATGCTATCCATCTCTTTCCCTGGGTGGAAATTTTATGTGGGCTTTAATTAAACCCACCTGTAATTAAACAATGGATTGCACACATAGATGCAAGTTATTGGTGATGATCTAGGCTGGGTTGGGTGGTGAGTTCCCAGGCATTCAGTATGTGCTTTACAAGTTACATTTGTGAAATATTCATCTTTGTGTGAACTAAATATGTTTATATTTTTAAAAGAAAAAGAAAATAAAAACCTGGGTTGTATAGTTAATTTTTTTTATTTCCTCAGTTAAAATGTGAGCTTAATGTGACCAGAGGCTGAGTTTGTCTCAGTCACTGCTCGAAGGCCAGTGTCCTGCCATTAATAAGTGAGTGAATGAATGAATGAACTTGAATCCTTCATTCTAGTTGACTGAGCTCTTCACTGTTCCACAAGCATGCCATGTTCTGCCTTTTTCCTATGTCACTGCTCTCTAATCAGATGCTCTTTTCTCCCTAGATCCTTACCATCCTTCAAGTCTCAGATCAGCTCTTGTCTCCTCTTCTCTCCTTAATAGTCATGCAAGTATACATTCATATCCCAAGATTGACTAGGAGCTTCTTGCCAGCAGGAGCCAGGGTCTGCCTTGCTCTCCTGTGAAGCTTTGATGGCTGCACATAGAAATGAACACAGAGGGCTGCGGTGTCTCCTTGCTGACCCATTAGACGGTGATATCTTTGAATTCAGGGTCGTATCTCTTTTGTCTTTGGTGCTCAGAGGGTATCTCAGGGCTTGGTGCACGTGGATGCTCACTGAGGGTTTGTTCTGGTGATTAAGACTGTATGTTTGCCAAGCTCTGCTCCTCCATACATAGAAGTGGGTTTCCAAGAATCCATTTTACTCTTTAACAGGACTAAAAAGCAGCTAGACCAAATCCCCACCCGGTTACTTCATCATCTCCCTTCAACTGTGGATGATTTCCTTAATTAAAAGCTTCAGAATGACTTTCTAAAATACTTGCCCTAAGAATCTCATGTAACAAGAGGCCCAGAACATGACTTCTTTTAAGTTACCGTATGTTCATGCCAAGAGATCAGTGTTCTTTTGGTGAGGCTCACAAACAACCCGTTTAGTAACACATTTTACATTTTTGAGGAGATTTAGGTTGGAATAAACTGCTACACATTTGGAAATCAGCCTTTGCCTACCATCTGTTTCTCCTGTTTCTGGCTTCTTCAGGAGTCCTTGGAAGTTACTAGCAGATTGTCTGGCGTTTTCCTTGATCATTCTCCCGCATCCCAGATGAAATTTTGCTGGACCTGACACCTGATCTCACTGCCACAGCTCCATGGTTTCTTACTTTCTCCCCACTTGGTGTGGATTTCACTGGTTTTCTAGGATACTGACCCTACACTGTCCAGTTTGAAAGACCCTTCCCTTGTTAGCGAAGGTAAAAGCCCAGTTGGAGTTTTAAAACTTTGTTTTGTTGTTAGCTATTAATTTAAGATGGGTTTACCAATCCATGGGTCTGTCCCCTTGTTCTTTTTGCCCCAAATATCATGTTAAATCCTCCTTTTGTTGTATTTTTTATTAATCATATGCCTGAATTTTGGACTTGGATCTGGATGCAATTCCTGCAAGACCTTGGTGTATTTTAAAAATTGGCCCTGACTTGCAAGCCTTTCTTTCTGTCCATTGTCTCTGCCTTTTTGACACCTGAGCTGAGCCAAGAGGGCCCCTGCATGGCCTTGTTGCTCCTTCAGATGTTGCTCCTTTCCTGACTGCCTGCTCAAGAGTGGTAGTGGTGGTTAAAATGAAATTTTAAAGAAGGAAACTCTAATTACCATACAGCGGCAGCTGGAGCAATTTATCCATACAATCTTCCTAGTCCTCCAAATGCACCTGCTAAAAGGTGATGATTGTGTAAGCAAACATGATATTGATTTTCTCTCCAGGTGGGCTTGGGTGGAGAATGGGAGAACAAAGGGGATGATGACATTTTGCGGGAAGGAGAAATAAAGAAGGCAGTGGTCAGGCGCAGTCAGTCAGAGGACAGCTACTGCAGGGGCCACACCAGGCCCCCTTTCCAAACCTTAGTGGTCCTTGGCCTCCCTCTGGACATAGGGGGCAGAGGGGGCTTGCGCCAGGTTTCCCTTCCAGCCTCTGTGAGGGCCACTTGCAGATCGAGACAGCAGTCAGCACTGCCCACCCCCTCCCCAGTGGCACCACTCAACCCTCCGTTCACAAGAGACTCACCCGTGCTTGTTACCAGGGATCTGTCCCAAGCCTGTGGGTCTGAATCCTAGCACAATCCTGTGGGCGATGCCCTGAGGTCTTGAAACCTCACTCAGATGCCCTCTCATGTACAGGATGCTCCTCCTCTTCCCCTCTTTTCTCCCTTCCTGGTTCCCATGTTTTAGTTTTCTCCCATGAGGCCAGCTGCTTCTCTGGGCTTATGGCCAGGATCACAGTCAGACCAGTGTGTGCAAACTGCCCCTCAGGTCCGCGGCCCCCAATCTAAGAACCCCTCCTGTGTCCAGGTCTCAGACTCCCCGTCTCTACCTCTGACCAGCCATCGTCTTTCCAAAGCAAGGTCTTTAGTTTCAGCTGCGATCTCAAGCTAAAATGCTTCAATCCTGGCAGTATCAGGAAGTGCTTCTAAGGATGCACATTTCCATATGATCTCTTCCTCATTGAAGCTAAAATATATGACTAAAGAGGGGAGGTGAGAATAAATGTGGAAGGACTTGATAGGATTAGAAGAATCCCCATTTTGAAACAACTGATTGAAGCAATAATCATCAGGGGATGGAACCTTTAGTTAAAGGTTGATGGGGAACTTTATAGTGAGGAGAGTCAGGCCACCACCACAGAACCCGTTGATTAAAGAGGGAGAACAACCAATCATTATGTCTCTCCTGAAATACAAACCATTCAGCACCTAAGAAATATTCTTGCCAAAATAGAGTTGAACCTGAATTTAATTGAGCCACAAAGCTAAGTTCCATTTACCAGAAACACTGGGAGCAGAAGACCAAGTAAAATGACACCACAGAGAGGCAAACTGATAACTCCAGCATTTAAGACATTCTATACTGCCAACTGTCAAGGGCATAAGACCTCAGGAACATCACAACCAAATGTAACATGGGGCTCTTGTTTGGATCCTGATTTGAGTAAGCCAGCTGGGAGCTAGAAAGTTGGGGACCTTTGATACCAGAAGTTATTGTTAATTTTGTTAGGCATGTTAATGTTGAATCAGGGTGATCTGGGTGTTTTTTTGTTTTGTTTTGTTTTGTTTTGTTTTGTTTTTGTACTCCGCTGTCTACTTTTTAGTATGTTTGAATATCTGTATAATAAAAAAGATTTCTATAGGTTAAGAAATGAAGCAAGCTGTCCAGTTTACCTATTAAGAGGGAGTGTATGATGTAAAATGACCAAAATGAGTTATCCTGCTGGATTTACCTCCCTCTATATTTAATATATTGGGATTCTGGTTTCTAAGTTTACAAAGAAGTGGAAATTAATGATATTAGTAGAGCATTTGGAGTTTTACAATCAGCTTGTTCATTTAATCTGGCCTTGGTTTCATGCTGGAAACTGGAGACTGTACAGTGTCTTCCAGGCAAGCACCACATAGTAGAAATAAAGACTCTGGAGACTTGAAGGGTCCTGAGAGTCTGTTCAATCCAACCTTTTCTTCTGGGTTGAACACAAACAAACCATCCATTGGTGATTAGCATTGTTTTTCCTTTTAAAGTCCTCCGGAGCAGGGAGTCACCTCCCCAGGAACCCACATATCAACCGCTCTCACCCTCAGGCGCCCACAGAAACCCTTTCTGTCTTACTCTGTCAACAGTGTCTCCTTTCCTGGAGAGCCCTTCCCTTACCAGGAAGACTAGGGTTAACCTGTCCCTTGGTTTTCCCTTTATTCTCTCCTCCCTGGGGCTCGTTCTCCAGCCCTTAATCATTTGGGAGAGTCTTCTCTGTGGCCTGACTGAGATTTCTGTGTCTGCTCAGAGCCATGAGGTGGGGCTGGGGGACCCTGCCCCCGAAGAGGCTGCCCAGCACTGAGATCAGGGAGTGAATTCCTGCATGAGTTCCTGCCAGCCTCACTCCTGTTCTGGCCGCTGTCTTCGGACCTGCCCTTTGCTGACTACGAGGCTCTTCCTGCTCCCCCTTGGAAGTCCTAGAACGCTCATCCTCCATTCTGCCCAGTTGGAAACTGCCGTTCACTGAAGGCTTTGGTTATCTGGACCTCGTATTTCCAGAATCCACAGAGTTGTGAAGCAATCCAGAAGGTAAACAACTGTACTGAGACACACCCCTGTGGCTGCAAGAAGGTGGCTCCTGGGCCCCTGGAGCTCCTGGAAGGAGGGCCACAGTAGGCCCAGGTGTGTGGTCAGATGTCCAGAGCAGCCGGGTGGCTGGGGATGCCCATAGGTGTCAGCTTTCCCCACACACACTGAGAAGTATTGAGGAGGTGGGAGCAGATTGGAAAGTGGAGCAAGTAGAGGAAAGAGGGGTTGGTAAGGTGGACAGGGGCGTCTGCCATTGTCCCTTGGCTAGCACCTAGGCTTTGCCAGCCTGCAGCATCTGAGCTCTCCCCGGGAGAGGAGGGTTTCCCTGGTCCCCTTCCCCCCTCCTTCCCTCCCCCAACTCAGTCAAGCGGCTGTTCTCCGGGCTTACGGTGCATGTGCATTGCTGCACCTAGGACTCCCTAGTGGTTACTGTACGGTTCCTGAGGCCAGCAGTGACACCTTTTCTCTCTGGTTACCGGGTGCTCACACTGTGCCTGGCCCAACGCCTGCATCACAATTCAGAGGCTCTGATGACCTTTGTGAATATGTGTGTGAGCTGCAGGCTGAGACCAGAGGGAGGCTTCAGGGTGCCCTCTTGATGAAAGCCCACAAATGATCCAGCCTAGTTGTCTCGTTCAGAATTTACCACACAGCACAAAACAAGCTAAATCATAGTGCAATAAAACACTGGAGCCTGAACAGTGATGAACATGCAAGCAGTTTAACAGAGTTACAATACCCAGGGAGGCATTGATTTTAGGTAGTTTAGTCTTCCTTTAGTAGTGAAGAATCAAGGACAGAAGCACAAAAAGATCCTGCTAATTCTAAAAAGAGAAAATGGATGATAGCCAATATGATTAGGATGAATACAGGGAAATGTCTCATCAGTCCATTCACGGTGCGGAGAGATGGCAGGCCTGAGGCTTTGGGAACTGAGGAACCACTCAAGACAATGGGTGCACCTTCGTCTTAGTCAACACATGGGACTCCACGGCAGCTGTGTTTTCCATGGGATGAAGCTGACCCAACTTTTGGTCCAATGTATCTTGAACAGACAGGACCTAATTTTGAGCAAATGCATGTGGCTTTGTCTTTTCAAGCTTACCCAAGGCACTAGATTGTCACAAGTAGCAGTCAGAAAGCATCTAGCAAACTGAGTCTACAGCAGAATTCTGTGAGTTTTAAGAATACATTTCTGGGCACAGTTTGTATAGAATGTTGCCACTAAAGAGGGCCCCAGGGACCCAGTCTAACTTTAATTTACAGATGAGAAAAAGAGACCTATAGAAAAATAGTGATTCACCGAAGAAATAGAGCTTGAATTTAGGTTTCCTGATTCATCTATCAGTGATTGTTCCATCATACTAAGTTGCATTTCCATGTTGAACATTTTTATAGTGCTGGTTTAACCGGGCTGCTTTGGTGAATTTTGCCAACATTTACCCTAGCTGTTACCACACGTTGTTTTGGAAAGGTGGCTTTGTCAATGTGTTAGAAGATCTACTCTAGCAATTTTCTCTGGTTTAAGTGGAGGAAGAGCACCAACTGCATGTTCTGTTGCTGTATGCTTGGTGGTTGTAATATATTGCCGTTAGTATAATTTGGGAATGCTTTTGACTGCAAGAAACAGAAAATCTGAACACAGGTGCTTGAACAAATATGTGTTCATTTTTCTGACATAACACTGGAAGTAAGAGATTCTGCAACTCAGTGTTGGAGCTGATGTCTGATTCTCTTGACCTTTTCCTCATAGTCACAAAATGACTGCTTCAGTTCCAGCCATCATGTCTGCATTTGACCCAGGAAGAGAGAGGAATGGGAGGATCCATCTGCATTTTCCCTGTCACTAGGGGAGAAAAACTTTCCCAGAAATCTCTAAGAAGTCTTTTGCCCAGATCTCAATGAGCAGAATTGAATCATGATGCAGAGAAGCTAGAAAAGTGAGAAACAAGATGGCCCTGGCTGGCTTAGACCAATCACAATCCTGGGGCCCTCTAAACCTAAAGAAAAGAAGGGCGATAGCTATGACTGCTCCACAGAGCCCTACAACTGTCAAGGTCCCTCACCTGTATGTGGTACTTTCACGGTACAAGTGGACACAGGATGGGCAGCGGAACTTTTTTAAGTGTCTAGTTGTGTAATATACTTGTAACTAAAGATTATTTCAGAACCAGAGGCTCATCTGAGGATAACAAAGCAATTCCATTGCCAGACATTTATAGAACACAATAAATATATGGAATATCATTTGTTTTTTTCCCAGTTAAATATTTATTTTAGGTGTAGAATACACAGTGGAATACTTATTACCTGCATTCTAGGTCAACTTCTAAAATTTGGTCAAAAGGAGAAATTTCATGGAAAGTTCATTAAAACTAAAAACTAGACAGTTCTTTAAACCTCATAATATGAACGACACCACTGTGTGTGCCTTGAATTCTGCTCAGTCAAAAAGTAACAGAAACATATCAATGACTCTTTATGGTTTTTGGAGCTCATTCAACAAATATTTAAGCATGACTATGTGCGGGCTCTTTTCTAGGCGCTTGGAACACATTAATGAGAAAATTAGAAAAAATTCCTGCCCTTGTGGAATTTACATTTTGGGAGCAGGGCTTGGGGAGACACACAATCCATATAATAAGAAAAGTTTATAATAGCTTAAAAGGTGATAAGTGTTATGAACAATAGAGCAAGGTGAGTTTTAATTAAAATAAGGCAGTCACGGCCTCAGGAAGGTGCTTGAATATATGTAGAAAGACTTTCAAACAGTCTTGGCCCAGTACCTCCTCCATGTCATGTGTTCTGCAAAGGAGGGGTTAACGGTGAGCAACACGTCCCTGATCTCAGGGGACGCTTCACCACTGGGTGAGATGCACAAGTGAAAGGACCCTCACAGTGCTGAGTGATGGGCACCAGGCAAGCAGCCACCGAGTGGTGCAGGGACAGCCGGGAAGACTAGCTACACTCACCGATGCATGTATCCCCCTGGGGTAGGCCCAGTGGTTATTGTCATCCCCATTTTATAGTGCATGGGAACGAGGTCCAAAGAGCTGGGCTGATTTAGCTCAAGTTTACAGACCTGGACCATGAACCCAGGCACCCTGGCTCATCTTCCTGCATCATTTTCTGGCAAAGACAAGTTGGCTGGCCTTGGCATGAGCCCTTCCTGAAACCCCCGAGTCGGTCCCTGGGCTGGCAAGAGTGAGTTATCCTTTACTCCAGGGACGGAGGCCAGTGGCAGCCAATTAGGGGCCTGGCTCCTTATTGCTGGCAGCACTGCAGTCACAGAAGACACTTGTGGCCACAGCAAACAAGAACACAATTTTGTGAAGGGCAAGGAACCCCCTGGAGAGGAAGGTGCTTCATCTAATGCTTTCTTTGTGCATGTTGCAGAAGGATGCCTTTTTCTTCAGTCCTAGGGTTATGAAACTGCCCATGCTTTGCTTGGCCCTTAGGAGAAGGCCTAATGATCGAAAAGCCAGCTGAATTAGAGTGTCTCTAGTGGATGCACGAGAAACGGGTAGCAGCAGTGGCCGCCAGGGAAGGGAACTGGTGGCTGGCTGGGGAGACCAATTTTAGTACATTTTGATTTTGTCCAGTGGAGAAGCATTGCCTTCAAAATACTGTGTTACACAAGCCGATAACGAAGACTTTTCTAGAGAAAGGGAGAGTTCTTTGAAGGCAACGTCCCAGATTACAAACTGCAAGGGCTCTGAGCTGGACCATTTGCAGCTCTGCCACTTGTTAGCTGGGTGGCCTCGCTTACCTTCTCCAAGCTGCAGTTTTCAGGAAAAATTGGGCAATCCTGTGCTTGTGGTAAGGAATAAATGAGGGGCTTTGTGCAGGCTTCTGAAGCCAGAAGTTGGTGTTGTCTGTTAGCCCTCCAGGTGTGCTGAGGGCCGTCCCTGACACTCAGCTCTTGTCCCTGACTGCTCAAGTGATATCTTGAGTGCCCTGCCTAGCTGGTTTTCACAGGGACAATCCCAGCACATCAACAACAATCACTCTGCTTAATAAGGTCAGGAGGCATATAGTATGTTTCGAAGGGGCATGTCAGAATGCCGTTCTGGGACTTAAAAGGTTCTGGGAAACCTGACCTTGCAGAATAACTCATTTCTCAAAGGATCCGCATGAGCATTTTTTTCTAGACTTGTGATATCTCTTAAATTAACATTAATTATTTAACACTTTTTAAAATCTTACTTTTAGTGCATATGTATCTTATCTCCTGCATAATAAGTAAGCTATTTTTTTGGAAGAGACCTTGTTTTATACATCTTTGTACTGTTCAAAACGTGGCTGCTACCGCATCTAATTTTCAGCTACTTTTTTCCTTAAAGCAGTTTAAATCCATCCAAAGGGTACAATCAATGGCTTTCATATATTCCCAGAGTTGTGTATTCATCACCACAGTCAATTTTAGAGCATTTTATATGACTCCAAAAAGAGTTACCCTCTTAATTCCTCTTAGCAATTACCTCTCAATCCCTCCACCTTTCCCCTGCCTGACATAACCGTAAATCTAATTCTGTCTCTGGAGACTTATTTATATTTACATTTTATTTAAATGGAATCATACAGTATGTAGTACTTTGTATCTGGTCTCTTTCACTTAGCATTATTTTTTAATTGTTATTTTTTAATTAGAGAAGTTGTAGGTTTATATAAAAGTCACGTGGGGGGAACTAAGATGGCGGCTAGCTGAGACAGGGCAAAAAGAACGCCTCCGTGAAAAACACTAGCTAAAAACCAGAAAGTGACCTAGAATACCGGTTACAGCGATGCGCCAACTGGATGAGGGCTCCTAGCTCCAGAGGGGCCGTACACTTGGTGAAACCGGGAGTCAGCATTCTGAAACGAGGGAGTAAGCTGGTTGGAAGACCCGCAGCCACGCGACGGGCTGGGGAAGCCAGGGTTCAGCGTATGGAGACCAGCTGGCTGTTTAAAAAAACAAAAAAAGGAGTGGCTCCAGTAGCAATTGTAGGAACCACGCAGTAAAACACAGCAAGAGGGGACTGGGCTGGCCTCTTGCTGTCTGGCCGGGAAGATAGCCTGCAGCAGATACCCTTGGGTTCAGGGGAACGGAGGGGAGAGCCAGAAGCAGAAAGAAACCCCGCGGCTAGCAGCTAGCCCCCAGAGGGCTGGATAAACTCCTGCCCGGGGCCGTGCCCACAGCCCAAAGCCCTGCCAGTTGTCCCGGAGCTGGGAAGGAGGAACGGTGTGAGGAGGAGGGGGCTGAGATGCCCCACTCGGCCATTTTTGCTTCGGGCTGGGAGTGCGCCGCTGCACGGCCTGGTGGCCTGGGGCTTCCCTTGTGGGACGGTGCTCACTGATGGCGTAGCACAGCCTTCCCTTGGCTGAGCTACTGGAGGAGTGCGGCTGGGAGGGGGGATCTGCTCGGAGAACCCAGGGACGCTATGCCAAGTCCGGTGGTTTATGGATCAGCGAGAGAGAGAGGCTGGGGCTGAACTGAAATGAAGGCTTAGACTTTTGCGGCGGCCTTGAATCTCCGGGATCCTGGGGGATTTGAACATTAGGACTGCCCTTTCTCCCTGGCTACCCGTACACACACCCCACATTCAGGGCGGACATCTCCAGCAACACACCCAAACTGAGTTCTCCAACTGAACACACGAATCATTTCCCCACACAAAGCGGAAAAAAGGTTGAGAACTGACTTGGATATAGGTGACTCACAGATGCCATCTGCTGGTTAGTTAGAGAAAGTGTACGTCACCAAACTGTTCCTGAAAAATTAGATCGGTATCCCTTTTTCTTTACAACTTGAAAGAGCCCTATCAAGCAAAACAAATGCCAAGAGGCCAAAAGCAACAGAAAATCTTAATGCATATGATGAAACCAGAAGATATGGAGAATCCAACTCCAAACACACAAACCAAAATATCGGAAGATACAGTATACCTCGCAAAGTTAATCAAAGATCTACAATCGAGGAACGAAAACATGGCAAAGGATTTAAAGGACATCAAGAAGACCATGGCCCAGGATATAAGCTACATAAAGAAGACCCTAGAAGGGCATAAAGAAGACATAGCAAGAGTAAATAAAAAAATAGAAGATCTTATGGAAATAAAAGAAACTGTTGGCCAAATTAAAAAGACTCTGGATATTCACAATACAAGACTAGAGGAAGCCGAATAACATCTCAGCGTCCTAGAAGCCCACAGAACAGAAAATGAAAGAACAAAAGAAAGAATGGAGAAAAAAATCAGAAAAATCGAAATGGATCTCAGGGATACGATAGATAAAATAAAATGTCCAAATTGAAGACTCACTGGTGTCCCAGAAGGGGAAGAGAAGGGTAAAGGTCTAGAAAGAGTATTCAAAGAAATTGTTGGGGAAAACTTCCCCAACTTTCTACACAATATAAATACACAAAGCATAAATGCCCAGCAAACTCCAAATAGAATAAATCCAAATAAACCCACTCCAAGACATATTCTGATCAGACTGTCAAAGACTGAAGAGTAGGAGCAAGTTCTGAAAGCAGCAAGAGAAAAGCAATTCACCACATACAAAGGAAACAACATAAGACTAAGTAGTGACTACTCAGCAGCAACCATGGAGGCAAAAAGGCAGTGGCATGACATATTTAAAACTCTGAGAGAGAAAAATTTCGAACCAAGAACACTTTATCCAGCAAAACTCTCCTTCAAATTTGAGGGAGAGCTTAAATTTTTCACAGACAAACAAATGCTGAGACACTTTGCCGATGAAAGACCTGACCTACTTCAGATTCTGAGGGGAGCCCTGCTGGAGGAGAGACAGGGAAAGGAGAAAGAGATATAGAGAATTTTAACAGACATATATAGTACCTTACATCCCAAATCACCAGGACACTCACTTTTTTCTAGTGATCACAGATCTTTCTCGAGAAGGGACCATAAGCTGGGACATAAAACAAGCCTCAAGAAATTTAAAAAAAAACATTGAATATACTCAAAGCACATTCTCCAACCACAATGGAATACAAATAGAAGTCAATAATTTTTGAACTGTAATTCCACTGGTTACTTCCTACATGATATAAAATACTCAAACTCTAAGGACAAATCAGTGGTTTTGAACTCAATGTAAAATATGTAATTTTAGACAACTATATAAAGGTGGGGGAATGAAGGAGTATAGGAACATAGTTTAGGTGTCCTATTGAAGTGAAGGTGGTATCAAAGAAAAACAAGATTGATATGGATTTAAGAGGTTAATTTTAAGCCCCATAGTAAACACAAGGAAATTATCAGAGAACATAACCATAGAGATGAATTGTAGAGTTTGGGTTAAGAGAAATGGGGGAAGGGGCAATGGGGAGTTAAGAAATGAGGGTGGAGTTGCTGTTTGAGGTGAAGGGAAATTCTAGTAATGGATGGTGGGAAAGAGCATTACAACATTCTAAACGTGATTAATCCCACTAATGAAAGGCTAGGGAGGGAGTGGAATGGGAAGATTTAGGCTGTATATATGTTTCCACAACTGAAAAAAAAAAAAAAAAGTCAGTCTAACTAGATGACAGTTGAATACTACGGATGACCTTGGATGGGACAGGAGGATAGAGGACAGGTGGCTCAAAGGGACACAGTTGAGACATAAGGAAAAGGAAATATAGAATGTAAGCTTTTTATCATTGTTGAATCTATTGTACTTCTTAGCTGCGCTTAATGGGATTGCATGAAAGAATGTTCTTATTCATGGGAAGTGTATATGTGAATTACAGTGAATGCTCAAGGGTGTGTGCAGCTAACTGTCATATGTTCAGAGGACAGAGCAATAGATGATGGATGATAGGGAGGGAAAGAAATAGCAGTGTGACAGCAAGTTAAAGTTGGTGGATTGAGCTACTGGGGGAGGGGGGTCAGGGTATGATGGAATTCTGTGTATGGGGCTAGTATTATTTTTGCAACTGTTCATATAACTTTGAATTTATTTCAAAATAAAAACAAACAAAAAAAGATCACTTGGAGGGCTCATTAAATCAGTGCTGGGCCCCACCACTAGAGTTCCTGATTCAGTAGGTCTGGGAGAGGTGGGAAAATTTGCATGTCTAACCAGTTCCCAGATGATAATGACGTTGCTGGTCCATGCTTTGAGACCTGCTGCTCTAGGTTTATGTAGAGAGGCTAGTGGCTCTTTAAGAAAACCTGCTTCAATGCAAACATCTCCTTGGCCTCTTAGAGCAAAACAGCAACTTGTTAATTTAATGAAGCTTGTCATCTTAAACTTAATGTTGGCTGAGTGATTCAGAACGAATGCAAATGTGAAACACGTGCAAAAGGAGAGTATGTGGGCAGCTCTAGGCAGTGGAAAGCTTGCAAACTGGCTCTGCAAAAACAAACAAAAGAAAAGCTTTGATTTGTAACTTTTTTCTGTGGTGAAACTGCCCCCACCATGGTCAATTACCAACAGTTGAACAACTGGCTCGTGAAATTCTGAATATTTCACAGTTGACTCTCCTTAGTTGGTGCATGCTAGTTCCAATATACTGCTGGCTCAAAGCAAGATATTTCCTTGTCATATGTGATTCTGAGAAAGCTGTGGTCCAGTGATTCACAACTGGGGCTATAAATTGGATTCCACTTGGAATGTGTAACCCACATGCTATCCATACTAGCTATGATATTCCGGGCAATTTTCTCAGGCTCTCTGAGTCTCGGTTTCCTCACCTGTAAACTGAAACTAACAATCCCTACTTTGTAGAGCTGTTGTGAATATGAAGTGCGATAATCTGTGGAGAGTGCTAGAATGGAGGCTAGTTGAGGGTTGACACCCACATGTGTTAATTTCCCCCACCCACCTCCTCATTTGGAGGAAGGAACCCGACATACCTGTGTCAGATGCGTGGACACTCCACGAGGCAGCCTGTCAAATTCTTATGTTTTGAGAGGTCATGCTTTGTTGGCAGTGGAGCCAACTTCTAAAGCAACACCTGTACAAGAGATTAAGATCCTTTTCCACACGTTGTGACTGGCAGGCTCTAATGAGCTGGTGGGGAGGGAGCATCAGTGTTTCTCAAAATGTTTAGGGGAATGGGAAGAAGTTATTTCTTCAGGGCCTAAGCTGATTAATAAGATGATAGGTTTGAGATCACATAGGGGAAAATTTCACTGCCTTCTCTCTGCTTCCTGAGGCTCCAGAGTTCCCAGGGTATTTCAGTAATATAGCAGGTACCAAGCATCAGTGAACAGCTGTGAATCCCAGGTTGGAAAGGACAACTCTGGAAGAAGGGGCAGATCTGGAAGGAGGAGGTAAACATTTAGCAGAGTGCTCAGCAGCTTGCCCCACAGTTAATGAAATCTTGGCACAACTTAGCTGTGAAAGATAAAGTTGGGAAGTAGCTCCTCCCCTACTGATCAGAAACACATTTATGAAGAATCACCTATGTGCCAAGCTCCAAAAGGGATAGTAACAAGACAACGGACCTAATTTCCATACCCAAGAACTCAGAGAGTAGATTAAGAAAAAGGTCACAGATGTTTATAACTTAGTTGGCCTTCCTTATCATATTAGAAAACAGGTTTCATACTCAGAAAAAGTAGGGATTGGGTTTCCACACTCAGAATATCAACTGATATGCTTTTGATGTTTTGAAATGGTGCATTTCTTTATAGCTACTTTGGAAAGAGTGCACCTGAGACCTGAGTTTTAAGTGGCATTTAAAATAATTTGAAAGACTGAAATATGACTTTTTGAATTTTTTTTAGAAAACAGCAAACCTAATTCTTTCCCAAGTTTTAGGGGTAGTATCAGGCAAATGCAAGCTGAGGAGACTGGGGCGTCAACGATAGCACTTTATTTAAAGCAGACATGGCCTCCCACGTGTAGAAAATGATCACAGTGCACGTATTGGGACACTGAGTTGGAGGCCCCATGGTGGGTGCTGAAGATAAATGAAGGCCATGTAGCAGTACCCAGGTGAAATCTATGGAAACATAATCAAGACAGAAAATTCCGAGCAGGGTCTTGGGAGGATTCAGAGAAGCGGTAACATTAACGTGGAGTCTTAAAGGAGGAATAGAACTGGTTAGAAAGGACGAGCAACCTGTGTTCCATGTAGAGCTAATAGCATGCACATTTCATGGTGCCTTTGGAAGGCAGCGAGTGCTGTACTTGGAAAAGGCCAGAGCTGTGGTTCTCAAGTGGCAGTGTGCCTTCCAACCAGCTGGGCTCTTGTCCCAGTGCAGATGCTCATTCAGGAGGTCCTGGTGAGGCGTGGGAGTCTACATTTCCAACAAGCTCCCAGGTGATGCCCAAGCTGCTGGGCTTCAGGCTGTACTTTGTGCAGAGAGTTGCTAAAGCACGGAGGGTAGGAGTCAGTTGAATTTTGGGTTGAGGGGGGAAGGGGTGAACAGTGGAAGACCTGTGGCCTCAGGTTGATGGCTGGATCCTGGTAGGGTTTGGTTGACCCCATCTTCATGTTGGTAATCGTGTCTGTCTCCATTTGCCAGGGCTGCTGTGAGAAATGCCACACACTGGGCTGGCTCACACAGCAGGAATGTATAGTCTCACAGTTTTGGAGGCTGGAGTCCAAAATCAAGATGTGGGCAGGGCTTGCTTGCTTCCAGAATCTGTAGCATTCAGGCGTCCATTGGTCACATGGAGATCTCTCTCTCTCTCTCCTGTGTCTGCGCCTCCGGTTTCCACAGACTTCTGGTTTCCATTGACAGGCTGCGTCAAGTCTCCTTTGCTTATAAAGTCTCAAATCATATGCATGGAGGCCCACCCTGATTCAGTTTGGCCTCATCTATACAGGCTCCTTGAAGATCCTACTCACAAATGAGCCCACATCTTGACTGATAACATCTTCCAAGGTGCTGTTTACAAATGGGTTCCCACCCACAGGACCAGGGTTAGGACTTAAACCTGTCTCTGTGGGGGATGTGATTCCATCCCCAGCAGCATCTGTGCAGCTCCCAGCCTCAGCCAGCTCCCTCTCCCAGTCCCAGCAGCAGGCACTGTCGGACTTTTACTACTTTCTTCAAATCTCCCATGAACCACCCACCATCACAGTCTCAGCAAAGAGTCTTGCCTCCTAATTCGTAAAGAAAAGAGAGATTATCAGATGGAAGTTCTTGTAAAGTATGCTCTTCTGCCCACCCAGAGCCCACCTGCATCTTCCCTTCCGTACCTGCTCCTCTGCTCCACTGGGCAGAGGTGTTGTTCCCTCTGGCCCTGCTGGTGCTTTGGAAGGCACCCCACAATTCATTCCTCACTCTTTTCTCTGCTGTATCTCCCATCTCTTCCCTTTCCCAGCTTTCCCCCCTTCTAGTGTATACATGCTCAGCACTCCTTTCTTACACCCACTGAGAAAATGGCCTTGATCTAGCTACTCTCTGCCCTCTCCCCTTCTCTACTCTCACAGCCTGATTTCTTCAAAGAGCAAGTCCGCACCACTTGCTGTTTCTCTCCTTCCTCTCATCTATTTTCTGCACCTACCACCCTCTGAGTTCTGCTTTCCCCAGTCCCTTGAAGGGGGCTGGTCTGAAATTAATAGTGTCCTTCCCATTGCTCAATCCAGGATCTTCAGTCCTGTCTATTTGTTCTTCACAGCACTTTGTAGCATTGACCACCGGCGACGTGAAACCACATCTCCCCAGGGCTCTCCACATCCCATCTGCTGGGTACTCTTTAGCCAACCTCTCTCTTAAGCCACTGCCTGGTTCCTGTTCTATCCAGTCCTTACCATTCACCACTTCCCAAGGTTCCAGCTTTATTCTCCTCTTCTCACCCCAAACATCCCTCCTTGGGCATATTGTCCACACCTGGGACTTGAACCATTCTTTCTATGCTGTTCACCCAGAAATCCAGCCCTCCTGCCCCATCTTGCTCCCAAACTCCCCAGCTATCTTATGTACATAGGTACCCACATTTTCAAGACTGAATTCTTCTCATCTAAACCTCTTCTCCCTTTGAGTTCCACTCTAGGGGAATCGCACCCTTGTGCTCCCCTTCTCACAGAGCCCGGGCTTGGGGGTGATGCTTGCCTCCCCTCTTTGCCTCCCTCCCATTGGCAGTGTTCCTGTCTCCTGCACCCTCAGCAGCACGTGCCTTAGCACAGGACATGCCTTCCTCTTCATGACCAGGTTACAGCCTTGGCTTCCCCGGCCTTTCTGAAATGCCTGTGGCTGCCAACCCTGACTGCACGTGAGAGTCACTTGGACCCTAAAGTGTTTTTCCTAAAACTAAAATGGGATTCTGTTTGGTTCCCTTCTCAAAGTCTTTCAATGACTTTTCACTGCCTTTGGAAAAATTCTCTGGTGTGTTCTAAAAGCCTTTTGAGGTGTTACACGAGAACCTCTTGTGACTGGCCCTGTCTGATTCTCCTGCCTGGTCTTGCATGAGCCCAGCAAAAGCTCCTTTATCCAGACCTTTCTGAGCCACCTTTCCAGCTTTCTCAAGGCTTTCTGCCTTTGCAGAGACTCATTCCTCTCTCCAGAATGTGAGATGTCTCCCATCTCCTTTACTGGCCATCTCATCTGCCTGTTCTTTAAGATTCTGTTCAGGTGTCGTCACGAACAGAAAGCCTCTTGGGACACCCTGAGACTGGGTTAACTATCCCTCCCCTTAGCAGCCTAACGTTTAATGCTTCCTCTATCGCTACATCTTCCCTTTCCCTCCACCACTGAAGCGAGCCCTTCAATGGCAGGGGCAGTCTTTTATTTATATAGCACCAAAAATGCAGTATTTGTGGAATGAGTGAGTGAATGAGTGAGTGAATCAATTCCTGCAAATCTCTAACCTCACAACCTCATACTGCAAAACAGAAAAACAGATTTGAAAGCTCATTGAGTTGTTAGGGCAAAAGACTGGATGACATCCCAAGTATATGCTTGAAGGACATGTCTCATTATTGCACGAATCTGAACATAACATAGGTGAAGCAGCATTATTCCAGAAAAGCCTGCCAGAACAGTGTTTGCTGTCCCACAGAAGTTGCTCCTGTACTCCAAGTCTAGTATTGTAAAATGAGTCCCGCTACATTAAGTGCCAATGTTTGCCCTGATTCCAGAAATGAGGTCAGTACCGAGCTCATTTTAAAAATAGTTTAGACTGTAGGAATGCAGAAACAGACACCACAGAGCTTCACTATTTGCAATAGAGATTTTTTGAACAGACCAAATGTTGAGGGGGTGATCACGTTTACAAATAGATTCTTAATTTTACCAAAGATCTGCCACAGTACTCTTTCAAATGTATGCTTTCTTTGAGCATTGACAATTAGGATACAGCTTACAAAAATGCAGGACACCTGAAACTGTTCGGGTGCACATGCCTTTCCCCAAATGAGATCCTGCTGAGCTGGGTGGGCCCCCACCCTATGATGATTGCTTAAGCCATGATTCTCAAACCTCAGTGGGTGTAAGAATCACCTGGGGAGCTGATGAAGCCCACAGAGGCTCTGGCTGGTTAAGGGAAGACAGGGTCTGGGCCTGCCTTTTCTTCCAAAGTTACCCAGGAGATTCTGGTCACACTAAGGTTTGAAAACCATTGGGTTACACGGAGGGGGGCCACCTGTGGCTGTGATCCGTCACCACCCTCCAGCTCCGTGTTTCCCAACCCTGGCTGCTTGTTAGAATCCTACCCAAGGGGCTTGAAAACTCCCAAAGCCCAGGTCTTACCCCAGGCCAATCAGATGAGAATTTCTGTGAATGAATGGGGCCCTGACATTGGTGGATTTTTTTGTTTTTGTTTTTTAAAGCTCTGCAGATGATTCTAATAAATAGGCAGAGTTGAAGATCACTTTTCTAGTTTACTGGTTCTCAGATGTGGCTTCACAGTGGAACCCCTTGGGGAGCTTTAAAGACTGCCGACGCCCGGGCCCCACTCTCAGAGATCCTGTTGTAATTGATGTGGAATGCAGCCTGGCATTGGCCTCAGGATTTGTAAAAGCTCCCCAGGGAGTCTTAACATGTCAGAACCACAGCTTTAGCTCTTCCTGCCACAGTCTAACTGAGCCCATCTTACCTTGAAAAAAGAAAATCCATTGTCATGAGAAGATGAGAAACCCAGCCTGTAGGAGCTTGTGTATCCTCCTGGCCGAGCTGAAGAGGCTGAAGTGGGAGACCCCCTGAAAGCAGTTGTTATCTGTGCTGGTGGGAAAGGAGCAGCATTAGCTTGTAGATTAAACCCTTTGACACCGAGGAACCTGCTTTCTGAGCCACCAACTGAGCATCCCTGAGTTTCTGGGCAGCCCGTGGGACCCCGGCTGCTGCAGTGGGTGGCCAGTCGTCTCTGGAACATGCAGAGTAGTGATACAAATAAAATGGAAATGACTAGTGGACTCAATTATTGTAAATTTCTGGGTCATTGCTCATGGTGAATCCCTCCCTTCTCCTTTCATCCTGTGTTCAAGATAATTTTCTCATTAACTGGTGTCAAACTTGAGTTAGTGGCCTGTCCAGGGTCGGTGTGGAGGAGAGGACATTCTCTCTCTAGCCCCTCCCTCTGCAGACCACCCCCTCCTCCTCATCTCCTCTCTGTGGCTTGTACATGGTGGGTAGCTCCTGGCACCGTCTTGAAAAAAAGGCATCCTGTGTTGTCCAAAAAGATTTAGGTGGTCCCACCCTCCATCCAGTCTTACAAACCAAACATTTTAGGGTTATACTTGACCACTCTCTCTCCAGTGACTCTGATGAACAAATTATGTGAAAACAAAATAAAAATGAATATACTCATGGGTTCACTAGGATCATGAATATAGGACAGTGGTTCTCAGCTTTGGCTGCACATTGGGATCATCTGGGGAGCTTTAAAAAATACTAATGCCTAGGATTGGGCCCTAGAGAATCAGACTTGATGGTGAGAGGATTGCCCTAAACACTGAGATTTTTTAGAAGCTCCCCAGCCAACTCCACCAACTCCAGTGTTCAGTCAAGGTTGAGAGGGATTGAGGAAAGAGAGGTGGGAGGACACTCATGGAGAAACATCTCTCAAGTTGCAATCTTCCTAAGGACCCTCCCCTATGAACCAACAGAGGCATTTGTCTCATTACGTTCTTTATGAGCACATACTAGTTTCCTAGGAGACCAGAAGAGGAGTTAGGTCACAGTAAAACATCTCAACCAGGAGTGTTTATTTCCAGTGTCCTTTCTTTTCTCTAGGAGCATCCCCCTTGGGCTGCTGTCCACTTGCTCTCACCTCCCTTGTGGCCCATCAAACCTTCTGGTAAAGTTTGGGGACCAGAGATGCTGGAGACCTGACAGTACCACAGTGAGGATGGGCCTGGGGAGGGGTAGGTGACACATGAGTTGCTGTGACAGGAGAGATAGTGTTCCAGTTTGCTAATGCTGCCGGAATGCACAACACCAGACACGGACTGGCTTTTATAAAAGGGGGGTTATTTGCTTACACAGTTGCAGTCTTTTTTTTTTTTAATTCAATTTTATTGAGATATATTCACATACCATGCAGTCATACAAAGCATACATTCAGTTGTTCACAGTACCATTACATAGTTGTGTGTTCGTCACCAAAATTAATTTTTGAACATTTTCATTACCACACACATGAAATAATAAGAATAAAAATTAAAGTAAAAAAGAACATTGGGTGCCTTTTTTTTTTTTTTTTTTTTTTTTGCCCCCATTTTTCTACTCAACCATCCATACACTGGACAAAGGGGAGTGTAATCCACATGGCTTTCCCAATCACATTGTCACCCCTCATAAGCTACATTTTTATACAATTGTCTTCAAGATTCAGGGGTTCTGGTTTGTAGTTTGACAATTTCAGGTATTTACTGCTAGCTATTCCAATTCATTACAACCTAAAAAGTGTTGTCTATATTGTGCGTAAGAGTGCCCACCAGAGTGACCTCTCGGCTCCTTTTGGAATCTCTTCGCCACTGAAACTTATTTCATTTCCTTTCACATCCCCCTTTTGGTCAAGATGATGTTCTCCATCCCACGATGCCGGGTCTAGATTCCTCCCCTGGAGTCATATTCCACATTGCCAGGGAGATTTACTTCCCTGGGTGTCTGATCCCACATATGGGGAAGGGCAGTGATTTCACCTGCCAAGTTGGCTTAGCTAGAGAGAGAGGGCCACATCTGAGCAACAAAGAGGCACTCGGGAGGAGGCTCTTAGGCACAATTATAGGGAGGCCTAGCCTCTCCTTTGCAGCAACAGTCTTCCCAAGGGCAAGTCCTGTGGTAGAGGGCTCAGCCCATCAAACCACCAGTCCCCCATGTCTGTAAGCACATCAGTGACCATTGAGGTGGCGAAGCCCAACACCCCTGACTTCTCCACCAGCTCCTCAAGGGGGCTCTGCATATTTTTTCATTGTTTTTTTTTTTTTTAATTTAATTAACTATTTTTTTAAATTAACTATTAACTATATCAAAAAAAAATTTTTAAAAACATACAATAAAAAAACATTTCAAACAAACCATAACAAGGGAGTAAGAAAAAGACAACTAACCTAAGATAACTACTTTACTTCCAACAGGTTCCTACTCTACCCCAAGAAAATAACCTAATATAGCAACATTTCTGTGAACTTGTTCCTATCATACCCACCAGAAATTAACAAACCATAGTCATTCCTGGGCATTCCCAGAGCATTGAATTTACCCACAATAGCTTATCTGTTGTTATTGGGTTATCGTTCCCCCTTCCTTAATTGCTCTCTATTGCTAGTTCCCCTACATTCTACATTATAAACCATTTATTTTACATTTTTCAAAGTTCACATTAGTGGTAGCATATACTATTTCTCTTTTTGTGCCTGGCTTATTTCGCTCAGCATTATGTCTTCAAGGTTCATCCATGTTGTCATACATTTCACAACATTGTTCCTTCTTACTGCCGTGTAGTATTCCATCGTGTGTATATACCATATTTTATTTATCCACTCATCTGTTGAAGGACATTTGGGTTGTTTCCATCCCTTGGCAATTGCAAATTATGCTGCTGTGAACATTGGCGTGCAGATATCTGTTCATGTCAGTGCTTTCAGATCTTCTGGGTATATACTGAGAATGCAATTGCTGGATTGAAGGGTAACTCTATAACTAGTTTTCTAAGGAACTGCCAGATGGACTTCCCGAGCAGCTGAACCATTATACAGTCCCACCAACAATGAATAAGAGTTCCAGTTTCTCCACATCCTCTCCAGCATTTGTAGTTTCCCTTTTGTTTAATGACAGCCATTCTAATTGGTGTGAGATGGTATCTTGTTGTGGTCTTAATTTGAATCTCTCTAATAGCCAGTGAAGCTCAACATTTTTTCATGTGTTTCTTGGCCATTTGTATTTCCTCTTCAGAGAACTGTCTTTTCATATCTTTTGCCTGTTTTATAATTGGGCTGTCTGTGCTATTGTCATTGAGTTGTAGGATTTCTTTATATATGCAAGATATCAGTCTTTTGTCAGATACATGGTTTCCAAAAATTTTTTCCCGTTGAGTTGGCTGCCTCTTTACCTTTTTGACAAATTCCTTTGAGGTAAAGAAACTTCTAAGCTTGAGGAGTTCCTATTTATCTATTTTTTCTTTGTTGCTTGTGCTTTGGTTGTAAGGTCTAGGAAGTGGTCACTAATACAATGTATTGAAGATGTTTCTCTACATTCTCTTCTAGGAGTTTTACAGTACTATCTTTTATATTGAAGTCTTGGATACACTTTGAGTTAATTTTTGTGTAGGGTGTGAGGTAGGGGTCCTCTTTCATTCTTTTGGATATAGATATCCAACTCTCCCAGCCCCATTTGTTGAAAAGACTGTCATGTCCCAGTTCAATGGCTTTGGGAGTCTTATGGAAGATCAGTTGGCCATAGATCTGGGGGTCTATCTCTGAATTCTTAATTCAATTCCATTGATCCATATGTGTATCTTTGTGCCAGTACCATGCTGTTTTGACTACTGTGGCTTTATAGTCTTCAAAGTCAGGGAGTATAAGTCCTCCCACTGTTTTTCTTTCTTAGAGTGTTCTTAGCAATTTGAGGCATCTCCCCTTTCCAAATAAATTTGATAACTAGCTTTCCCAAATCTGAGAAGTAGGTTGTTGGGATTTTGATAGGAATTGCATTGAATCTGTAGATGAGTTTGTGTAGCAATGACATCTTAATGACATTAGCCTTCCTATCCATGAACATGGAATATTTTTCCATCTTTCTATTTCTTTTAGTAGAGTTATGTAGCTTTCTTTGTATAGGTCTTTTCCATCTTTGGTTAAGTTTATTCCTAGGTACTTGATTTTTTTAGTTGCTATTGAAAATGGTATCTTTTTCTTGAGTGTCTCTTCAAGTTGTTCATTTCTAGCATGTAGAAACATTACTGACTTATGTGCATTAATCTTGTATCCTGCTACTTTGCTAAATTTGTTTATTAGCTCTAGTAGCTGTAGTGTCGATTTCTCAGGGTTTTCCAGATATAAGATCATATCGTCTGCAAATAATTACAGTTTTACTTCTTCCTTTTCAATTTGGATGCCTTTTATTTCTTTGTCTTGCCGGATTGCCCTGGCTAGCACTACCAGCACAATGTTCAATAACAGTGGTGACAGCGGGCATCCTTGTCTTGTTCCTGGTCTTAGAGGGAAGACTTTCAGTCTCTCACCATTGAGTACTATGCTGGCTGTGGGTTTTTCATATCTGCTCTTTATCATATTGAGGAAGTTTCCTCCAATTCGTACATTTTCAGGTGTTTTTATCAAAAAGGGATGTTGGATTTTGTCAAATGCTTTTTCAGCATCTATTGAGATGATCATTTGATTTTTCTCTTTTGATTTGTTAATGTGTTGTATTACATTGATTGATTTTCTTATGTTGAACCATCCCTCCATGCCTGGAATGAACCCCACTTGTTAATGGTGTATGATTTTCTAATGTGTCTTTGGATTCGATTTGCAAGTATTTTTGTTGAGAATTGTTATATCTATATTCATTAGGGAGATTGGCCTGTAGTTTTCCTTTTTTGTAGCATCTTTGCCTGGTTTTGGTATTAGATTGATGTTAGCTTCATAAAATGTGTTAGGTATTATTCCATTTTCTTCAATGTTTTGAAAGAGTTTAAGTAAGATTGGTGTCAGTTCTTTTTGGAAAATTTGATAGAATTCCCCTGTGGAAGCCATTTGGCCCTGGGCATAAATAAATGGGAAGTTTTTTGATGACTGATTGGATCTCTTTGCTTGTGATTGGTTGGTTGAGGTCTTCAATTTCTTCTCTGGTCAGTCTAGGTTGTTCATATGTTTCCAGAAAATTGTCCATTTCCTCCACATTATCCAGTTTGTTGGCATATAGTTGTTCATAGGATCCTCTTACAATTTTTTTAATTTCTTTGGGATCTGCAGTAATGTCACCTTTCTCATCCATTATTTTGTTTATATGGGTCTTGTCTCTTTTTGATTTTGTCAGTCTAGCTAGGGGCTTGTCAATCTTGTTGATCTTCTCAAAGAACCAACTTTTGGTGTTATTTATCCTCTCTATTGTTTTTTTGTTCTCTATGTCATTTATTTCTCCTTTAATCCTTGTTATTTCTGTTCATTTTCTAGCTTCTTCAGCTGCTTCATTAGTTCTTTGATTTTAGCTCTTTCTTCCTTTTTGATGTATGCATGTAGTGCTATAAATTTCCCCCTCATTACAGCTTTTGCTGCATTCCATAAATTTTGGTATGTTGTGTTCTCATTTTCATTCGTCTCTATAAATTTAGCAATTTCTCTTGCTATTTCTTCTTCAACCCACTGATTGTTTTGGAGTGTGTTGTTTAACCTCCAGGTATTTGTGAATTTTCTAAGTCTCTGGTGGTTATTGACTTCTAATTGTATTCCATTGTGGTCAGAGAATGTGCTTTGAATAATTTCAATTTTTTAAAATTTATTGAGGCTTGTTTTATATCCCAGCAGAAGATCTAATCTGGATAAAGTTCCATAAGGAGTAGAGAAGAATGTGTATCCTGGTGATTTGGGATGTAATGTTCTATATATGTCTATTAAATCAAATTCATTTATCATATTGTTTAGGTTTTCAATTTCCTCATTGGTCTGCTCTCTTATTGATCTATCTATAAGAGAGAGTGATGTGTTGAAATCTCCCACAATTATTGTGGAAACATCTGTTTCTTCCTTCGGTTTTGCCAGTGTTTGTCTCATGTATTTTGTGTCACCCTGATTGGGTGCATAAACATTTATGATTGTTATTTCTTCTTGTTGAATTGCCCCTTTTATTCATATGTAGTGGCTTTATTTGTCTCTTATAACATCCTTGCATTTACCATGCATTTTATCTGAGATTAATATTGCTACTCCTGCTTTCTTTTGGCTGTAGCTTGCATGAAATATTTTTTTCCATCCTTTCACTTTCAATTTCTTTGTGTCCGTGTGTCTAAGATGAGTCTCTTTTATGGAACATGTTGATGGTTCATATTTTTTTGATCCATTCTGCCTATCTGTATCTTTTATTGGGGAGTTTTAACTATTTACATTCAATGTTATTACTGTGAAGGCATTTCTTGAATCGGCCATCTTATCCTTTGGTTTATGTTTGTCAGATATATTTGCTCTCTCTCTCTCTTAATGACCATCAACATACCCTTACTGATTCTCTTTAGTATTGAACCTTTCTCCATATCTCTCTCTTCTTTCTTTGTTTCTCTGTTGGTAGGGCTCCTTTAGTATCTCAAGTAGGGCCAGGCTCTTGTTAGCAAATTCTCTCAGCATTTAGTTGTCTGTGAAAAATTTAAGTTCTCCCTCAAATTTGAAGGAGAGCTTTGCTGGATAAAGAATTCTTGGTTGGCAATTTTTCTCTCTCCGGATTTTAAATATGTCATGCCACTGCCTTCTCGCCTCCATGATGGCTGCTGAGTAGTCACTACTTAGTCTTATGCTGTTTCCTTTGTAAGTGGTGAATTGCTTTTCTCTTGCTGATTTCAGAACTTGCTCCTTCTCTTCCGTATTTGACAGTGTGATCAGAATGTGTCTCAGAGTGTGTTTATTTGGATTTATTCTATTTGGAGTTCGCTGGGCATTATGCTTTGTGTATTTATGGTGTTTAGAAGGTTTGGGAAGTTTTCCCCAACTATTTCTTTGACTACTCTTTCGAGACCTTTACCCTTCTCTTTCCTTTCTGGAACACCAATGAGTCTTATATTTGGATGTTTTATATTAGCTATCATATCCTTGAGGTCCATTTTGATTTTTTCATTTTTTTTCCCCCATTCTTTCTTTTATTCTTTCATTTTCTGTTCTGTCATCCTTGAGGTCACTGATTCGCTGTTCAGCTTCCTCTAGTCTTGTACTTTGAGTATCCAGAATCTTTTTAATTTGGTCAACAGTTTCTTTTATTTCCATAAGGTCGTCTATTTTTTATTTACTCTTGCAGTTTCTTCTTCATGCTCTTCTAGGGTCTTTTTCATATCGTTTATATCTTGTTGTTTGTCTTTAGTTCTTTGATTAATTGCTCCCAGTACTGTGTATCCTCTGATCTTTTGATTTGGGTGTTTGGGTTCGGGTTATCCATATTGTCTGATTTTTTCATATGCCTTAAATTTTCTGTTGTTTTTGGCTTCTTGGCATTTGCTTAACTTATTAGGGTTCTTTTAGGATATGTAGACTGATTCAAACCCTTATCTCTAATTTGTCAGATCTACAGTTTGGTGGGGTACACTCTAACAAACTGGCAGGTGGCATCCATAAGCCACCTATTCCCCTCAAGCCAGTTCTCCCCAACTTTGTCTTTGTGGTGAGTGGGGGGCTGAGTCTTGTGGGGGTCCAATTGGTGCACCAAATTTGCATTTGTAGTTGGTGCTGCCTGCCCCAAATGTGGGGAGTGCATCTGAACAGTTAGGGAGGGAGGGTGGCTTTAATAATCAAAACTCCCAGGTGTTTCTGGAGATTTAAAGCTGTTGCAATAGTCTAATCCTTCTGTTCAGTCTTGCCACAGTTTGTCTCTGCCGCTGACCCACAAGTCCTTGGTATTGGTGTATGGTCCCTGGGATTTCCGAGTGGGTCCCTATTCCAAGCTGTAGACCCCTAGGGCCTTTGCTGAGGGAAGACTGTGCTATGTCAGAGGTGAGCGCCGTCCCCCAAGGGAAGTTCTGGGCCTCAGGGCCGTGTAGGGGCGTTCCCAGCCTGCTGAAAGGATGGCTGAATGGGGGGTGTTAATTTCCCCCTTTTTGCACAGTTCTGCCTGCCCAGCTCTGGGACAATTAGCTATGGGTGCGCGAAAGGCTGTTGTGCACGCCAGATATTGTGGCATGTGTGCGTGTTCCTGGAAACACTTCCCGTCACACTCGGTTGTTTGGGGCAGCTCTGGGCTGTGGCGCTGGCACTGGACGGGAGCATTCCCAGCCCGCCAGGAAGATGGCTGTAAGGGGACGCCCCTGTTTTCTTGGGAAGTTATGGTATACAGCAAATTTTCTCAGCCACTATACTTATTGGTTTGTCCCTCAGAGCTATCTTAGCTCTGCTCTTGCCTGGGCCCAAATTGCAAGTCTTTGAGGCCTTCTGTAATGGGCTTCTTAGAGTAGTTGTTTTAGAAAAAGAAAAAGGTAAATATATATTGCTGACAGGGTGATGCAGGAATGAAACATGGACACAAAGTTAAGCGTCAAGGGAGCAGGGGGCCCACTCCTCTTGGGCTAAGTGGACGATAATGCCGAGTTGCTCCAGCTATTTATTAGAGCAGATCACGTGCATATGCTAAAGATCCTCGGGCTCGGGAGAGCCCACCAGATACCTATGTTTACATCTGGAGCATTTACATCAGGTGTTTACAGAAGCATCATCATCATAGTCACAAGACTTACATCAGGTGTATAGCGTCATCATAGTCACAAGACACATACATCAGGTGTATATCGTCATCATAGTCACAAGGCTTACATCAGGTGTCATAGTCACAAGGCTTACATCAGGTGTATATCATCATCATAGTCACAAGACACATACATCTCCCCAGGGCGGGCCTGCATGGCATTCTATGCAGGCCTGCGGCTCAGCATTCTAAGCCACCACCCTAGATATGCCTCAGGCAGCATGGAAGGCTCAGTTTCCCACAAATGTATATATATAGATAGATAAGTAGAAGGGCCTTCCTTGCAGATCTCATGGGCTATTAAAATGCTAAGAGACAAGGAGATTAAGGCCATTAAGAAGCAATCAAGAAAGCAGAGAAACTGGCTCTTCAGACAGGGGTCCTTGCTTTCTGGATTTGCATATGTCCTTGATTCTGTTTGAGCCCTGCCCTTCTCCGTTTTCTGTTCACCAGAACTTCAAAAAGTCTCTTTTTATTTTTGGGTTTTTTTTTTTTTTTTGCTGTGTTTGCTAGCCCTAGCTCCTCTCCACAGGGCTGACTGCTTCCATATTCTCCGGTGTCTGGTCTCAGTCTTTCTATGTTTGGAGTTTTTGATTAGCAGTCTGCATTTTCAGTCAGAGCTGCAACTATCGTTCTCCTTCCTCATTCCCAGCATCGATGGCCCCTACTCCCATGGGACTGAGCCTGGCAGGGAGGGGCATGGTTCCCCTGGCTGCAAGAACTCACAGATTTCACTGATCTCAGCTGTTCCATGCATTCGTGAGTATTGTATGAAGTATGCCCAAAGTCAAATTGGTCTGCAGTGTCCAGTCCATGCAGTTCCTGTCTTTCTACCTACTGCCCTGGAGGAGTAACTAAAACCCACACCTCACCACTCTACCATCCTGCCAAGAGTTCACAGTTACAGTCTTAAGGCTGTGAAGTGTCCAAGGTAACACCTCAACAATCGGGTACCCCCACTGGAGAATGGCTATTGGTGTCTGTAAAATCTCTGTTAGCTGTGAAGGCACGTGGCTGGCATGTGCTCCAGAGTTCAGGTTTCATAATGGCCTTCTTCCAGGATGTTCCTCTCTAGACTGCAGTGCTCTCCAAAATATCACTCTGAGTTGCTCTTGTGATGTTTTTCCTCTCTTAGCTTCTCTGTAGCAAAAGCCTGCTTTCAATGGCCATCTTTGAACTGTCTCTCATCTGCAGCTCCTCTCTTAGCTCCTGTGGGTTCTTCAAAGTGTCCCTCTTGGCTATACCAAGCTTGCTTCTTCTGTCTGAACTTTTGTAGGGCTCCAGTGAAATAATCAACACCCATGCTGAATGGGCAGGGCCATGCCTCCATGGAAATTATCTAATCAGTGTTATCACCTACAGTTGGGTGGGTCACATCTCCATGGAAACACTCAATCAAAGAATTACAATCTAGTTAACACTAATAGGTCTGCCCACACAAGATTGCATCAAAGATAGTGGCGTTTTGGGGGACAGAATACATTCAAACCAGCACAGATAGTGACAGAGCTTTGGGTCAATCCCAGGAGCCACATGTGGCAGCACCCCTTTCGGGTCCACGTCCTCTGGTCCTCTCTGTGACTTGTTCCCTCCCTCCACTTGCTCTCTAATCCCCTTTCTTTTCCATGAACGTTTTCTGTCCTGCATTCCCTTCCCTCTGAGTCCTGCTGATGGATCTGGCTGTGACAGCCACAACAGTAAGCTCTGCAGTAGCCATCTCCAGCCGCCTTCTTCCCTGCCTGCAGAGCCCCAAATTCTGCAGGCACCTGGTGGTGAATTGTGATTAGTCCAAACAGTGGTTTTTCCATCTTGGCTGTGTGTTTGAAACACTTGGGGATTTCTTAAACAATACTCATCCACTACTCCAACCCCCATCCCCAAGAAATTTCTGATTTCATTGGTCTGGAGTGGGGCCCTGGCATTGATGTATACTAAAAGGTCACCACATGATTAAAATGTGCAACCAGGATTGGGAATCATTGGTTTAGGACATCATAGTATTTCAATTCCCTTTGTCAGCAGTTGATTTAGGACTGGACAAATGATGCAGTTTTGGCTAATGAGACATGAGAACTCTGGGATGGGGATGGAGGGAGCTTTAGGGAAAGCTTTTATCACCTCTTGGAAGGGACATTCCTCCATACCCCTTCATAGTTCTGGACCTCGTTGGGTAAAGCTTAATGCTGGGGGTTCCTGCAGTTATCTCTTGACTGTGAGTGGATAAACCACAGGGGATAGGTTTCTAGGATGAAGACAGCAGAGTGCAATGCTAAATTTTTCTTTTTAAATTAAAAACTAGGTTCTTAACATCATTTTGCTGCTAAATCAGTTAAACTAGGAAGGCTTTGTGCCCTGTTAGGCTTGCACAGCATCTCCTGCTGGGTGTAAAGCCTCCCCTATCCCTGATGAAGCCACTTACCCACCCCAGAAGAGCCTCCAAGCATCAGTGGCCTTGCTGGGCAGGCCTTCCAGAGCAGGGCTGGCGAAGGCCACGTCTGCAGCCACATACTTTGTGCAGTTAATGAAGACAGTGGAAAAATTGCTGGAGTCAGGCAGATTTCGGTCTGAATCTTGGCTACTGTGTGACTACAGTCTGTCAGTTAACTGTGGGCCTGTGCATTGTCTTTTCTGTGCGTTGGGGCTAATACATACTTCTGAGTTGTTGCTATCATTTCCTTACTGAAGTTAACACAGTATCTGGTGTGTTGGAAGTTCTTAGTAACTTTGATAGACTCCCTGTCTTTATGCCACAGGGAACAAGAGGTGAAATAATTAGAAAGAATGAGGGGAGAGAAGGTTGCGTTTCATAGGATTGCATTACTAGTTTAAAAAGACTGAGCAAGTTTTTTCTGTAATCCACTGTGCCTGGAATCTATCCAAATAAATTGAGCACGATTTGCCAAGTCAGCACAGATGCTGGTCCGGCGTAACTGAGCTCTGTTTGCAGTTCAGCTGACGGCTTTGATTGATGCTTGGAGCCAGCAGCTGCCTGTGCCGTTTATGCAAAGGCTGGGTCTGTACAGGGATCCTACCTGTGCTGAGGCTGCATTCCACCTGGGAGGGGAGCTGTACAGGGGAGAGGGGGCTGGAGAGCCTGTCAGGGTTGGGGTCAAGCCGCTCCAGGCTGAGCCCTGGAGTCCATGTTACCTAAGACTCTGTGCTGACCTCCCTGTGGCATCCCACCCTCCCTAGAGCTGCATTTCACTCCTCCCCTGCCCCCATCTCGTGCCTTGAATGGGGATATGGCTATCACACTGTGGTCTCCTGTCTGTTCTGACACACCCAGGAGCATCACTGCCCTTCCCTCTTCCCACCCAGCTTTGCTTCCTCCTTAATATCTTGGTCCGTGAGTCCTTCTTCCTTCTCTGGGCTTCTCCCAGATTCATCTCTGGCTCTGGGATATTTTCTTTTTTTCCACCTTCATCCCAGTCTAGGCTGCTATGCTCTCTGTCCCTTCTGTCACTTTTGCCCCTGCTTGGATTCTGTCGTCTCTGGAAGCCTGACTCTAGAACTTCCGTGAGCATGTAACTTCTCACTGTTCTAAGACGTTCCCACACCTCCCTCTGACCCCTCCCTCTGTCCCCACTCTGCCCCCTCCTACCTCCCCCGCCCTGCTGCTCCCCTCCCTCCGCCCACTGCCATTGTTTGGACCCAAGCCTTTGGATTTATACTTGACCTCTGCTTGATTGTCGATTCTCCACTTTCTCGTATTCCCCTCTTCTCCTATTTTTTCCCCTCATCCTTCTTGTTTTGTTCTTTTATGCCCTCCAATATTTCCACTTATAACTATAGAAGTTCCAATATAACTATATAGCTTTTATTATAACTATATAGCTTTTATCCTGTGACCATATGATTGTAAAACCTTGTGACTGGCACCCCCTTTATCCAGTGAATAGGTAGATGAGTAATAAAATAAAGACATGCATGAAAAACAATAATAAATAATAGGTTGGGAATATGGAGAAAAATACCCCTACATAAACTATAGACGATAGTGGTACTACTTTAATAATCTTTCAAAATTGTAACAAATGTAACTACTTTAAAAAATAGTAGAATCACAAAAAAAGTGCTATCATCAATTGTAACAAATTTTCCACACCAATCCAAGTATTAATGGTGGGGTGGTGTATGGGAATCCTGTAATTTATGCATGATTGTTCTTTAAACCGACAAATTCTCTAATAAAAAGATTTTTTTAAAGCTTTTAATATAAATATGTCCAATGCCCTATTTGAGACATACTTATACTAAAACCATATTCATTGTTTTGCTGAAATTCAAATTTAACTGGCATCTCCCCACCCCAAAAAAAGCATGTGTATTTAATTGGCTAAGTAATAAATAAGGAACATGAGAGAAATATTATGAATATCTGAAAGATGCAGATCCTGTATCTGAGTTCAAAGTGGGTAAAAATAATAAAATGAAATTAAGGAATTAAAAAAAAAATTTAATCCCAAATTTTCCCTCCCGCTTTTCCCGCTGTCTTGCTTTATTCCTTTATCAACCCTCCTTTATCCTCTAGTCCTTCAGTCTGTTTCTCACTACGTCCTATTTCTCATCCACTTTGAAATATGCTCAGTTTTCTCTTACCTTTGGGAAAAAAAACGAGAAAAGAAAAAGACACCCTTCCTCCACTGATGCCCCCTCCCGCTCCTTCTGGGCCTCTCCTTGGCTCCGTGGAAGTATTGTCTAGACTCACCGTCTCCAATTCCACCTCCTGCCCCTTCCAAGCCCCCTGATGTGTGGCTTCTCTCACTGCTCTCTGAAGCTGTCCTCCCCAAGGTCACAGGGACGGCATGGGGCTAAATCCAGAATCTTCTGAGCTTGTGCAGCTTAGCCAGGCAGGTGTGGCTCTGTTGGGTGAGCCTCAGCTAGACTCCTGGGCCACTCCTGGTGACTTGAACCCTTGTGCGGGCAGGGGCTATTATTTCCCCGGGGCTTGGTAACCATCACAGCCACATTTGCAGCAGGCACCTTTGGCAGGCCCTCTGCCCAGTGCTCTGCGGGTACTGTGTGCCTTGTGAGTGGGAGCTCAATAAGTATTTGCTGAATGAATGAGTGATTTTTTTTTTTTCCCAAATCATCTTAATTAGGTACTTTAAATCCCTACCCGCATTCACCCCCCCCCCTCCATTCACCTGGTCCCTGGTTTATTTTCCGATTCAGAAATGAGTAAACAAGGCTGTTTTCCTAGTGTCCAACTTAGAGCCATCCCTGAGTTGACCTCTTGCATGGGCAGTTTGGATCTATCCAATGCCCAAACAGAGAGAGGTGCTTTGGAAGGACTAGTCACAGCAGAATCACATCTTGATTTTGTATGTAAATTCAGGATGGTTAAATTAATTACACTCTGCAGTGAAAATCTGATCATTCTGGTTGTGATCAGTTTAAAAAAACAGCAAAAACAGCAACTATTCTGTAACCCAGGCCGTCCTATGCAATTTGTGAGACAACAAAATTGGGTTAAAAACCCACCCGAAGGTCTTGAAATGAAGATCTTCTCATGGGAAGGAAAAGTACTGTGTAAAGATAAGCAGGTAGGCAGAATGGGCAATTAAAATCAAACAGTTGGGCATTGTAATTGAAGTTTCATTACCCTTGTCCTTGCAAGTAAGTGACTGTAAACTCAGGCTGGGAAGTGGAGAGTAGGCTGGTAATCAGAGGATGGCAGGGTTGTTGGGAGGCCTCCTGAACTTACTGTCTGGGCTGGGAGGAGTGTGGACAGCTTGGAAGGAATGGGAGGGGATGAGCAGTGTTTACAAACAACTTTCAGTCTCATTGAGAAGATTAAACCAACCCTGTAAAGGATCAGCACATATGATGCAAGATGGTATACTTAAGTGCCAAATCCTGGTACAGACGCTTAAGGTGCTGGCCGAGCCCAGATGAGATCTGTGATCCTGGAATACTCCGCAGAATCTTAGAGAGGATGAAGGATTAACTCTTGGAGTTAATCTTTGCTTGGAGAATGGGCAAAGCTTGTGACCCAGAGCTGGACAAACCAAAAGGACTAGTGAGGGGTGGGTAGGCAGGTTTAGTAGAATCATAAACAGCAACTGGGGGCCCTCCCAGTGAAATGACTGTATCAGTACTTCTCCAGCCACAGGAACTTAGTGCTTCACCTGTGCTTCTTACCTGCAGTGTTCCTGGCCAACCTGGGGCATCTTTCCTTCCTCTGATCTGTCTTCCTTGACAGCAGGGTATGGGTTACTTTGGTGGCCTTCTGAGACCTTCCAACCCAGGCAGGAGCACATCAGCTTTTCTGCCCCTTCCTTGAGCTGGTGTTGTCTCCTATTGCCCAGGCCCACAGCCATGCAGGCTGCCCATTTCAGCCCCTGGTTCTTTTAGCCTCATTCATTCTGAGTCTTCTCTGCATAGGACTCTGGAACAAGTCCCTGAGGAGCTGGGAGTGCCACCACTTGCTGCTTGATTTGACCTTCCTTCTTTCCTGACCCCTGTCCTACCTTTCCAGACGAAGCTTGGGTTAACAACTTTTGCCTGAGAGATTTTATTCGTCAGAACTCTTTTGGGGTGGAAGAGATAGAAACTCACCCTAAGCTAGCTTTAAAAAGGGAGGAAGGAAATTGTTGAACCATGGAATGAAAAATTATGAGATCCCCTGAGGCTGGATCCAGGTGATCACAGATGCCCTTAGGAGGCATAATTTTTTTCAGGCAGGCTCTTTCCCCAAGTGGTAGCAAGATTGGCTTCCCACAGCCACAGACTTAGGCTCTGCCAGCTAGCCAGCCCACCCAAACAGTGTCACTTTCCCTATAATCCTAGAGAAGAAATCAGAATTGTTTCTGATTTGTCTGCCTTGAATCATGAACCTGACCCAGACTTACTGTGGCCAAGGAAATGAGTAATTGCCATTGATCAGGATGGGACTGGGTCACGTACCCCATTCTCAACCCCTTCTGCACCCGATGGAGGTAGAGGCAGAAGAGGTATTTCCTTGAATGGAAGACATGAGCTCTGTTACCAGGCAAAAATTGGGGTCCAGCAGAGTAGAATGTTGGCCCTTTCTCCCCACAGCCACTAGCTGCTATATGTCCAGTCATTGTTCCCCACACCTACCAAGCATGAGGCTACTCAGACTTTTGTATTCCCTCTACCTCCAGAAGCACCCAAGGTGTTTGAATCCTAAGTGGGGCACAATTAACTTGTGACCATATGGGATGGGTCTGAGGTTTCCCGATGGGAGGTACAGCCTAGCAGAGTCACACAGGCAGACCATTTGGGGAAATCTGGAAAATAAGATTATTTCCAAAGATTTTGGAAGACCTGAGAAGCTCCATTTCCTCTTTCTGTTTTTCCCTCCTCTGTGGTAGTAGCTGATCATGGAAGCTTTTGAGATAAACCAATTCACTGGTTGTTTCTCATTTTGTTGTTGAGTGACACTTTGGATTCCAAAACAAGAAAAGCAATCAGGAAGGTTTCAGAGTGAGGTAGGGGGTGGAAGAAGAGAGGCCGGGTATTTTCAAGCAGAGCATTTGTACAAGGACAGCTTGCCAAGCTCCCAGCAAGGTGGCAGAAAGGGCCTCTGGCATCCAGGGTGATGAGAGGGTAATCAGAGCTACTTGCCACTCTCCATTGAGGCAGGCATGGCCGCCAAAACGGGAGTAATTCGTGGATGACAAATTGTTTTTTGCTCTTCTTTGAACCTCAGGATCCATCCACCTGATCCCTCTCATCTGATTGATTGGTTGACAAGCTCAGTGGGAAAGGAGAAGATTCTATATCCAAGAATCTGAGCTGTGTTCAGGGGATTCTCTGTTGTTAATTGAATGCGAGTGTCACCTGCCACTGGCAAAGGGAGCAGGGGGAAGAAAAGAACATTTTAGCAAACAAATTTTCAGGAGCTGAGAGAAAAACCAAACAGGGTAAGAATAGCCTCTTGAACTTGTGTTCAACCTCTTTGGAGCCCCAGCAAGTCAGTTGAACACCAGGTTTTAATTATCTTTCAAAATATGTATTACTTTTCTGCAGATGAAAGATTCGAAGCTAGAGAGCTATAAAATTTTCATTGGCATAATTGTGTATATTCAGTTTTATATGCTGATATTTTTATTATATCATGAACATTGTAAACCAACAGAAGTTTTTGAAGTCATCACGGAGGGCTACATAAATATTCCAATATAAGGGATTTACCATATTGTATTTCAACAGTTCTCTCTCTTTAGCCATTTTGATTGTTTCCAGTATCTTGCCTTTATAAATTGTTCCAACGTATATTCCTGCAGCAGTGTTAAGGTGTGTTTGTTCATTCTTGCCAGCATTGAATATTATTTTGAAAATCTTTTGCCAGTTTGATTGGTGAAATGGTCTCTCTTTAATTCATGTCTTTGATTACTAGTTGGGGGGATGTTGTTTTGCATGTTTGTTAGTTGTTTGCATTTCAAATTCTGAAAATTTTCCATATGCTCTTGGCACATTTTTCTTAATGCGTAACAAGAGCTTTTTATATATTAAGGACATTACAATACCCTTTATTAATTTGTTGCTAAGATTTTATTTTGTTCTTTGTATTTAAAATTTTTCTTTATAAAAGATGTAACATGTATTCTTCTGAAATTATTTAATAGGTAATTTATTTTTTGAATCATGATATAGTCACATGGCTCACAATTTGAAAGGGCCTAACTAAGGAGTATCCAGTGAAGTGTCTCCTCTCTCCTCTGGCCCTCCAGCCATCTCACTCCCCTCCTGGAAGCATCCATCGTTACCAATTTCTTATGTATGTATGTAGACTTCCTGCTACACATTATAGGTTTATAAACAAATTTCTGTGTTTGTCTTTCCTTTCTACACAAATGAACAAGTAATACTTTACTACAACTTTTTTCACTTACTTTTTGGAGTTCATTTTATGAATATATGAAGACCTTTCTTATTCTTTTTATGGCAGCATACTATTACATTGAATGATTTATGGTGGGTATTTTTTTTTTTTTTCAGTTTAAGGCTTTTACAGTTAGATCTGTCAATCATTTTATTCACTCTTAAAAATCCTGCTCCACCCTGCCATCACTAAAATACTCATCTGTGTTTTCTTCCTATTTTTTTAAAATTAACCTTATTTTGAGATAAATGTAGATTCACATGCAATTATAAGAAATGATAAAGAGATCTTTTGTGCTCTTGGACTAGGCTCCATCAATGATAACAACTACTAAACTGTAATACAATATGACAACAGGATTTTGACATCTATACAGTCAAGATACAGAACATCTCCAGAGGCTCCCTCTTCCTGCCTTTATAGCAACAACCACTTCCTTCCTGTCTCCACCTGCTCCCCACCTCTGACAACCACTCATCTATTCTCCATTTCTTTAGTGTTGTTGTCTCAAGTGGAATCATACAGCATGTAACCTTGTGGGATGGGCTTTTTTCACTCAGCATAATTCTCTGGTGATTCATCCAGGTTGTTGTATGTATCAATAGTTCAGTCCTTTTTATGGCTGAGAAGTATTCCATAGTATGGGTGTACCACAGTTTGTTTAGCCTTGCACCCACTGAAGACAAATCATTATTAAAACATATAAAGCCTTAGAATAAGGGTAATTCAATTAAATTCAGTTGCCAAATTTAAAAGCTCCAGTAGGTAAAGGAAAATATCATAAGAGCTATGAAAAGATTTTCCTGGCTTATGCTTGGAATAAATTAAACAATTACAGTATACTTTCTGAAGCCTGATAATCAGTATGCTTTTAACATTGTTTATACTTTTTAAGATATTATGAAAACAAAGAGGCATTGTTACTGACCCCGGCACCCTTTCCTTGAAATGAGTCTTCTGTTTGATATTTCTTGTGCCAATTGAACAAGACTGGGTGTGGTAAAGTAGAGCAGAAACGTTATTCCTTGATCAAAGAACAGAGAAGGGTGGGCTTATGCCTATGGAGCACCTTCTCCCACAAGGGAGGTGTGTGGGGTTCTTTTATGGGGGATCAAGGTGAGATGGGGGGTGCAGCCTGGGCATGCACATGTGGTCTGTCTTTGTGCTTGGGCACTTCTGCACTCAGTACTGTTTGCACACAGAGCTCAATTACCAACTGGTTTCTGCACTGGGCCCTTTTGCAAATGGCACCTTTTGCATACAACACCCCTCTGCTGGTTTGAATGTATTATGTCCCTCAGAAAGAGCCATATTCTTTGATGCAGCCTTGTGGGGCAGACGTTTTGGTGCTGATTAGATTTGCATGGAAATGAACCCCACCCAACTGTAGGTGATATCTCTGATGAGATATTTCCATGGAGGTGTGGCCCCACCCATTTAGGGTGGGCCTTGATCAGTGGAGCCACATAAATGAGCTGACAAAGAGAAGGAACTCAGTGCAGCTGAGAGTGACATTTTGAAAAGGAGCTAGAACCAAGAGGGACACTTTGAAGAAAGCACAGGAGCTGCAGATGAGAGACAGTTTGAAGATGGCTGTTGAAAGCAGACTCTTGCTCCGGAGAAACTAAGAGAGGACAAATACCCCAAGTGCAACTAAGAGTGACATTTTTGAGGAACTGTAGCCTAGAGAGGAATGTCCTGGGAGAAAGCCATTTTGGACCGGAACTCTGGAGCAGATGCTGGCTGCATGTTTTCCTGGCTGGCAGGGGTTTTCTGGACACCATTGGCCATCCTCCAGTGAAGGTACCGATTGTTGATGCATTACCTTGGACACTTTATGGCCTTAAGACTGTGACTGTGTATCCAAATAAACCCCCTTGTGGAAGCCGATCCATTTCTGGTGTTTTGTGAAAAGGCAGCATTAGCAAACTAGAACAGAGGTCTAGCTTCTGTAGCTGCTTCCTGCTGAATGTGGACATCATCATTGGGCCCTTTAGAGGAGCAGAATGTTATCTCTAGCTACTTTAAGTTACGTTTGATTGTCACCAGGCTGAAGGCTGAGTTGTTCATAGCCCTTGGCTATGTCCACTTTCAGCTTAATAGCTTTTAACCTTGTACTCACGAAGGATTCCTGTTAAGATGGTAGGGACTGAAGATGAGCAGTAGAAGAATCGCTCCGAGGGGTCCTAGAAATGGGAAGAGCCAGGTGAAGCTAGGGATTTCCTGTTTTACTATATTCCAAATGTCTCCTGCTGACTGTCCTTTGGAGAGATTAAGTCAGGTGGCATGAGTAAGGATTTTATCAGTGCTTGTTTCAACCTGGTTGGTTGTATTAACATAAGGGCAGAGGAGGCATTGGCTAGGGCACAGATACGTCCCTGTTTTAGAAGATGGTCTAAGGAAATGTGATGGTTCAATACCATCTTGGCAAGCAAGTTCTCACTGGGGAAGTCTAAAGTCCTGGGCAGTCTCCTGAGCCCAGCTGGATACTGTGACAGTAATGCTTTGCACCCCTGCAGCATTAGAGCTGACTCCTCCAGCTAGGCCAATGGAGGAGCCTACAAGGAGAGTGATCTCTATGGCTGCTAACCCTAGTCCCCGTTTTTCCCTATGTGGTGTGGTTAGTGGATGGTTTTTAAGGTAGATAAATTGGAGTCAGTATGGATGTAGATTGGGGAAGGGATCACATAACCTACAGTCCACATACCAATTATTATGTTGGTGTCCAGGCATTGGGTAGCATTTGCCAGCCCTTTTTTACTGATACCTGGAAACACAAGCCCCTTCCCGAGGCACAGTTTACCCAGGTATGGCATTTACTTGTGAGTTTATCTTCAGAGAGATCCAAGACTTAGTATCAAGGTTTAGGCAGAGTGAGATGTCATAGTTGTTACAGCCTGGGTAGTCGCTGCTCCATGGTTTTTCCTGTCCCAAGAAGGGGCCAGCCTGCTGTATTTGAAATTGGCTGAGGCCCTCTCCATCCTGGGTGCAGGTGGAGTTCAGTCTGGGGACTATGTTGGAATGCTAGGCAATGTCTTTTATCAGTGGAGCCTTGGTCCATGAGGGTAGGCATTATACTATTTCACAGGGTGAAGCATAACGGGATGAATGCAGAGAACTGGGTTGAGAAATGTCTTCCTGGCTCTCAACATTGGGTGCTTTAGCCATGCTGATTTGTTGACTGGATGCCTTTCCATCCTGAGGGGTTCTCCAGATTCCTAGTGGGATGGTTGTGGCAGACCCAGTGATTGGAGAGAGTATGTCCTCTAACAATATCTGAGGTAATCATAACCTGTGTGTTTTTGGCCCGTGGAAGCATTTGGCACAGGGTTCTAGTCACTGTAAGAAGCTTAAGTAAGAAGGTAAGACTCATGGCTGGGCAGGCCATCCATCGCAAGCCCACAGATCTCTCGGTCCACAGACACAGAGCAAGATTACTCCTATCAGGCATCTTACTGCAAAGACAGAAGCAAGTGCATTCAAAGCCTAAACCCAGGCATGTAAATGTTCCTTAGCTGGGGTTTTCTTGAACAGCAATTTTAGATCTGATACAGGCTCACAGGAGTCGAGAGGAGGTTTACTATCTTGTGGCTTTTCAGGGGCTGGTTCGGTTGCCTTTTTTTATTCTGGTGGGGTGAATCCACAGGCTAATACCCTGAAATTTAAGAGCAGAATGGGTAGCTAAGATAACCAGATATGGCCCCTTCCACGTAGGTGTGGGCTTCCTGTTTTCCAAGGTTTTAGGTATACCCAGTTTCCAGATTCAAAGGGGTATAGGCCTAGGTTGGTGAGTGTGGGTTAGACCTGGGAGGTGACGAGGGCCTTCATAGCTTCGCCTGCCTATAGGACATGTTTTAACTGATCAGACTTCAAGGAGTGGAGTGAGCCTGTCTCCTGAGCTGATAGAGTTGGTCACCCAAACATCAACTCAAAGCACTTAGTTTTCCTTGAGGGGCCAAGTGCATCCTGAGCAGAGCTATGGGGAGGAGTTTAATCCCTCCTGGGTGTCCTGGCATAGCTTGGCCAGGGTCTTCTTAAGAGTTTGATTGGCTCTTTCCACCTTCCCTGAAGATTGTGGTCTCCAGGCTGAATGTACTTTCCAGTTAATGCCTAGTGCTTTTGAAAGTCCCTGCATTACCTGGGAAACAAAAGCTGGCCCTTTGTTATTCTGGAGTGACTTGGGGAGCCCAAACCTAGGGATTATTTTCTTCAGGAGTGCTTTGGAGACCTCTGTTGAGGTTTCCGTTCAAACAGGGAAGGCGTCTATCCACCCCGAGAATGTATGTCTATTATTGCTAGAAGATACTTAAAATTACCCGGTGCCCTGCGCATGACATGAAGCCCACCTGCCGGTCAAGCCCACCTGCTGGTCCTCCTCAGGGTAGGTGCCCTGCCCTTGGATGGGTCCTCGTGGGAGGATGAGTGTTGGATTACTCACCATGCAGGTGGGCATGACTTAAGGACCTGGTCTACCAAGTCCCTCATTCCTGGGGTTACTGTGGTGTCTTTTATCTAGCTATACGAGGTCGCTTTTCTGTAACGGGTTCCTTGGTATGCTTCTCTAATTGCTTGTGTAACTACATTCTTCCAGAAGAAGAATTATCCATGTTCATTTGTAAATCAGCCTCTGTTTTTTAAGAAACCCCATTTCAGTGCTCTCTCTTCCTCTTTTTTTGAGTACATGGAGTGGTATTTCTGTGGGTTAGGTTTTTGGGGAAGAGGGACAGTAGTCTTGTAAATCCCTGGGCCCAAACTGTGGGATCTACCCCTGGCAGGTCTATGGGGGGGCTCCATCCGGGACTCCTCCATTTCCTTCTTGGTCATCAATGTGATAAGTTTATGTCCCTGAGTTACGGGCATGCTCACTTTTAACTGATCTCCTTGCAGATATATCATTGTTCCTAGTTTATGTAACAAATCTCTTCATAACAAAGGAGATGGCGTGCTCTGGGACATAGAGGAAAGAGTGTGATCAAGTTTGCTCATTCACCCTCATTCCAGGGGTTCTATAAAGGACTTGCTCTTTGGTGTCCAGATACTCCTATGATATTACATTTTTGCTGGGTCAGTTTGCCAGGTTTGGTGTTGAACACCAAGTAAGTCGCTCCAGTGTTGATCAAAAATTCGACAGGCTTGCCCCCTATGTCCCGTGTCGGCCAGGGCTCCTTGGGGTTGTGCTGATGCACCTGGGAGCCTGGTGAGGAGCCTTTTGGGACCAGCATTCCTCATCCATCTGGACCATCTGGAAGCCCTCCTAGGGGGCTGGCTCGAGGGGTCTTCCCATGCCCCACTTCAGGGAGAAAGGGACATTCGCCTTTTCGGTGTTGTTCCTGTCTGCATACTGCATGCTGATTGGGCCCCAGTTTTCTCAGTCCTCCAGTGTTTCCAGGCAGTAGGTGCTCACTCACCAATGCCAGCTGTCTCCATTGGGCAAAACCTTCCCCGATTTACCCACCTGGCACTGGAGGGCAGTGACCATTAGGGCAGCGTTCTGCTGGGCCCCTCCATCCTCTTCCTTTTCTTCTTCTGCGTCTTGATTGTCAAGCACCATGCTGGCAGTCTCCACCAGCTTAGATGTGAGTCGGGTTCTAACTAACTGTTGCAGCGTATGCTGGATGTCTGGGGCACTTTGTGAGATAAAGTGTGCCTTCAGGATGGTGCTGCCTTCAGGGGAGTCTGGACCTACAGTAATGCAGAGCCTTGAACATTCCCGTAGCGTAGCCTCTCAGGAGGCTGTGGGCTTTTCTTGGGGTACCCAGTTTATGCCCTTGGTCTTGTTCCAATGTGTGGGCTTTGTACCAGGAGATTTCATCCCTCTCAAGAGCATATTCCTGTAGTGTTCTAGCCTCTGCATATCCTGGTTACTTAAATAGTCCCATTCAGGATCACTGTCCAGGGCAGCTAGTTCCACGGTCTCCTTATTGGGTGACAGACGTGGTCCCGATTTTCCTTATCTGCCTCCTCCTTTGCCAGAATGGAGGTCTTTCCTTCCCCAGTCTGTAAAATGTTTAGGAGGAATTTTATGTCAGCCCAGGTTGGATTACAAATGAGGAAAATATTTTTAGGTTTTATGTTAAATAAAACTGAGTTAGTTTGTCTAAATAAACTGACCGGAGAGATTAAAATCAGTGTGCCACAGGAAATTTAGATTTTGTATAAAATAATCTCTCCTTCTTGGTCCCATATAGAAATTGAAGTTCCAAAATATAGATTATATCACTTTTTACTTTGTATTCTGATTCACCTTAGTCCTAATCAGATCAGTCTCATTCTTTTTCTTAATTGAAGTTTCGTCCTTTCTTTAGCTTTTTCAATATTGGTTACATGGACTCATCTTTTAGAATTAGTGTACCTCCTTCAGTATTTGCAGAGTTGGACAATTTTAATTCTTAATCTTAGGTATTACACAGATACTCAAAGATCCAGGGAGCTATACTAGGTTATACATAAAGAGCAAAGCATTTTAAAATTTAGAAATAGCAACTAAAACCCAGGAACAAATGTGACTGTTATAAGAGCTCATACTCCAGGCCTTAATTTTCTTATGAGCATTTTAAATGAAGTTATTTCAGAAAGAAAACATTTGACAACTAATTTATCTTGAGGTTATTAAGCACAGTCTATAGCAGAAGTTTTTTCTCTTGTTACTCTTTCATATTTTTACTAGGATTATGTTAATTAACAGGTACAACCTAATTTATGGATTTGTCATGCTTCTTGTTTGAAGTCTGTTTTTTGCTGAAGATGAAGCTTTGACATGCTTTTGACAGTAAGCACCTTCATAGACACCTTAGCATAAAATAATGTAACTGATAAGGAAGACTGGTTGTTTCTGTGACATACAACATTTTTTTCCTTAATGTGACTTTATTGAAATATATTCACACACACCATACAATCCATGCAAAGATACAATCAGTGGCTCACGGTATCATTACATAGTTGTATGTTTATCACCACAATCAATTTTCAAACATTTTTCATTACTCTAGGAAGAAAAAACAAAAGAAAACACAAACATCCCATACCCCTTATCCACCACACCGTCATTGATCCCCAGCATTGGTGTAGTACATATGTTACTGTTAATGAAAGAATATCAAGATATTACTGTTAACTATAGTCCATAGTTTGTAGTAGGTGCATTCTCCCCCATATACCACTCTATTATTAACTCCGTGTAATAATTTCATACATTTCTTTTATGAACAGAGGAAAACTTTTATATTTGTACTACTAATCACAGTCATTGTCCACCACAAGATTTAATGAGTTTTACATTCCTATGTTTTAACCTCTGGCTTTCCTGCTGTTGACATATATGACTCTAAACTTCCCCTATCAACCACACTCAAACACAATTCATCACTGTTAATTATACTCACAATAATGTGCTACTATCACCTCTATCCATTTCTGCTTCTAGTTTAAAATTCCTCACATTGTAAGCAATATTTCTCCATTCTCTAGCCTCATTCTGTCTCCTAGTAAACTATATTCTAGATTCTATGTGCATGAGTTTTACATAGAATAAATAGTTCATATTAGTGAAATCATACAATATTTGTCCTTTTGTGTCTGACTCATTTCACTCAACATAATGTCCATAAGGTTCATCCATGTCGTGTGCTTCAGGACTTCATTACTTCTTACTGCTGAATAATATTCTGTCATATGCATATACCACATTTTGTTTATCCATTCACCTGTTGATGGACACTTGGGTTGTTTCCATCTTTTGGCAATTCTGAATAATGCCGCTAGGAACATTGGTATGCAAATGTCTATTTGCATCCTTGCTTTCAATTCTCCTGGGTATATACTGAGTAGTGGGATTGCCAGATCATAGGGCAGTTCCACACTTAGCTTTCTGTGGAACCACCATCCCACCTTCCTGAGCAGCTGTACCATTTTATATTCCCAAGGGCAGTGAATAAGTGGTCCTATTTCTCCACTTCCTCTCCAACACTTGTAGTTTCTTGTTTGTTTAATAGTAGCCATTCTAATAGGTGTGAAATGATATCTCATTGTGGTTTTGATTTGCATTTCCCTTCTAGCTAGTGAAGATGAGCATCTTTTCATGTGCTTTTTTAGCTACTGTATTTCCTCTTTGGAGAAATGTTTATTCATGTCTCTTGCCCATTTTTTAAAATTGGGTTATTTGTCTTTTAATTGTTGAGTTGTAAGATTTCTTTGTATATTCTGGATATCAAATACTTATCAGATACCAACTATTTTCTCCCATTGTGTTGTCTGCCTTTTCACCTTTTTTACAAACTCCTTTGAAGCACAGAAGAATTCAGTTTTCAGGAGGTCTCATTTATCTGTTTTTTCTTCTGTTGCTTGTGCTTTGGAAGTAAGGTCTAGGAAACTACCTCCTATCACTAGATCTTGAAGATGTTTTCCTACATTTTTTTCTAGGAATTTTATGGTACTGTTTCTTATATTTATTATATTAATTGATTTTCTAGTTTTGAACTACTCTTGCATGCCTGGGAGAAAACCCCCTTGATTGTGGTGTATAATTATTTTAATGTGCTGTTAGATTCAATTTGCAAATATTTTGTTGAGGATTTTTGTATCTATATTCATTTAGATATTGGTCTGTAGTGACTTTATCAGGCTTTGGTGTTAGGGTGATGTTGGCTTCATAGAATGAGTTAGGCAGTGTATTAATTAGGGTTCTCTAGGGAAACAGAACCAACAAGAGAGAACTGTAAATATAATATTTTATAAAAGTGTCTCATGCAACTATGGGGATACACAAGTCCAGATTCTGTAGGGAAGGATGCAGAGTCCAAATTCTGTAGGGCAGGCAGCGCACTGGCAACTCCGACGAAAGTGTTCGATGAACTCCTCAGGAAAAGCTTTGCTGGCTCTCCGAAGATGAAGTGAAGGCTCTCTCTCTTCTCCCTTAAAAGTTTCCAACTGATTGGATTAAATCCAGCTGATTGAATTCTCTCATTGAGGAAGACATGCTCTTCCTTGATGTAATCAGTCACAGCTCCAGTCAATTGACTGATTTAATAAACCAGCCTTCTGGTATATTAACAAGCCACAAATGTCCTTGCCATAATGGTTAGGCCAGTGCTTGCTTGACCAGACACCTGGACACCATCACCTGGCCAAGTTGACACATGAACCTAACTGTCATGGGCAGTGTTCCCTCTTCTTCAATTTTTTGGAAGAGTTTGAGCAGAATTAGTATTAGTTCTTCTTGGAATGCTTAGTAAAATTCCACTGTGATGCCATCTGGTCCTGGGCTTTTCTTTGTTGGTAGGTTTTCGATGTCTGACTCAATCTCTTTACTTGTGATTGGTTTATTGATGTCTTCTATTTCTTCTCGGGTCAGTGTAGGTCATTGATGTATTTCTAAGGAATTGTCCATTTCATTTAAGTTGTCTAGTTTGTTGACGTACAATGTTCATAGATATCTTATGATCTTTTTTATTTCTTCGTGGTCTGTGGTAATGATCCTCATCTCATTTCTGATTTTATGTATTTTCCTCTTCTCTGTTTTTAGCTGTATCAGTCTAGCTAAGGGTTGTCAATTTTATTAATCTTCTCAAGGAACCAACTTTTGATTTTATTGATTCTCTCTATCATGTTTTTGTTCTCTTTTTCATTTATTTGCCCTCTAATCTTTGTTATTTCTTTTCTTCTGCTTGCTTTGGGATTAGTCTAGTTTCTTCAGGTGTTCAGTTACATCTTTTATTTTGGTTCTTTCCTCTTCTTTAATGTAGGCATTTAGGAGTATAAATTTCCTTCTCAGCACTGTCTTTGCTACATCCCATAAGTTTTGATACACTGTGTTCTCGTTTTCTTTCTTCTAGAGATATTTACTGATTTCTCTTGCAGATTCTCCTTTGACCCACTGATTGTTTAAAAGCATGTTGTTTAACCTCCATATATTTGTGAATTTTCCAGTTTTCTGGCTGTTATTGATTTCTAGCCTCATTTCATTATGATCAGAGAAAGTACTTTGTATAATTTCAATCTTTTAAAATTCATTAAGACTTGTTTTGTGCCCCAGCCTGTGATCTGTCCTGGAGAATGATCCATGAGCACTTGAGAAGAATGTTATATCCTGCTGTTTTAGGGGGCAATGTTCTGTATATGTCTGTTAGGTCTAGTTCATTTATCATATTATTTAGATTCTCTGTTTCTTCATGATCCTCTGTTTAGACATTCAAACTGTTGGACAGAGTGTTGTGCTGAAGTCTCCCACAATTTTGTAGAGACATCTGTTACTCTCTGCAGTTTTGCAAGTGTTTGCCTCATGATTAGGTGCATAATATTTACTAATGTTAATTCTTGGTGAATTGATCTCTTTTATCAATGTATCATGTCCTTCTTTGTCTCATAACATTTTTGCATTTAATGTCTATTTTGTCTGATATTAGTTTAGCTACTCTAGCTTCTTTTTGGTCACTGCTCACACGACATACCTTTTTCCATCCTTTCACTTTCAACCTGTTTGTATCTTTGGATCTAGAATGGGTCTGTTGTAAACAGCATATAGATGGATAATTTTTTTTAATCTGCACCAATATGTGTCTTTTGATTGGGAAATCTGATCCATTAACATTCAATGTTTTTACTGTAAAAGCAGTAAACAGTTGTATCAGGACTGTGCCACATCCCTCTCTTTTCCAAAGGGGAGGACCTCCATGTCTCTCCCACATTGCCGCTTCTAGCTAGTGAGAACCAGGCTGACCCACAGCTGCCAGCCTCCAGGGTGGGAAGTGGGTGCCAGGGGCCACAGTGGAGATCAGTCACTCACCGCAGTCTCTCTGTATGTGGAAATAATGGAGCCACAGGTCCCCCGGGCTCATTAGTGGAAAGGCTCAAGGCTGCAGGACCCAGAGGGTTAACTTTTCCAGCCAGCAGTTGGGTCAGGTCTCTATCGCAGCTCACTGGATGGTGAAAACCAGGCCGACCCACAGCTGCTAGCCTCGGGGGTAGAGGATGGGCGCCAGGAATCACAGTTAAGTTCACTCACCACAATTTCTCAGTTGTAGTTTCTCCATTTTTTCATCCAGTTCTTCCTTGTATGTTACAGTGGTTCTTCCCTGCTCTCCTGAACCCCAGAACCGCTACTTTGGACAGTTTCTGCCTGTTCTCTAGGCATTTTTGGTGGAGGAGTGAATTCCGCCTTTCTTTATTCCACCATCTTCCTGGAAGTCCTTCTGCAAAAGTGATGGACTGATGTACTGGTTGATTGGTTGATTCATGTATCCACTAACTTGTCCACAGTGAATCTTCATGGATCTTGGTGTTTGGGCTCCTCCTCAGGAAGGCCTGCAGCAGGCTGTTCTTGATGTACCAGCTGCACAGGCAATGCAGCCCCGGGCAGGAGGCCTGTGGGGCCACAAGCAGCCCCACGTCTCCATTCCCTGGTCCTACCCAGGCTGCCCGACACAAGAGCATGGCACTCATGGCCTCCCCAAGGCCCGGCATGGATCCCTCAGGCCCTAGAGCATGGGAAGGGTGAGAAGCATGGCCTTGCCAGTGGCCCTAGGGCAAGAAAACCTATAACATATTTAAAATAATTAAACCTATGACTGGCAACATTATATTGTTGTCTAATATCATGGAGACTAATATTAGGAATAACATGGACAGGGAGAACATTAAGTCTAGAAATTTTATATAATCTCTAAGTATTTATGTGAGCAATATTTTATTAATACAAATTTAACTAGCAGAAAGTTAGAAAATCTCTTAATTTTTATAACGTTTCCTAAACACTTTCCTTGCAACTCGTTATTAACATATTAAATGATCTTAACTATTTTTAGCACCTTAATTTTTCTAAGATGAAAAAACAAATCCTTTGTAATACTTTGAGATAAAAATACATCTTTTAGGGTTTGACCTTGAGAAAGTAAAATTTCAAAAGTTGTCAGGTTTAAACATTATATTAAACAGGAAAGTGGGTTACTGCGACACCATTTTTGTAACCCTCTATTTTGATACAAGGCCATAAAGAATTGAACATGTGAGATTTCCTCCCAATTTTTGGTTATAATTGGAGGATGGTATTGTAGTTCAGTGAGCCATTTATATGTCCATTCTCTCCATTTTCTAATTTATTTTCGGGCCAGGCATATTGCAGAAGAAAATGAGTTTTCTCTTGGTTGAGGGAGGATACCCAAATGACTTCCAAGGCTTCAGGACATATCCCAGTGGGCTCTCTTCCAGTATGGAGCTGGATGTCTGATTCTCCATACTGGAGAATTATTGTTGGTAAATTGGGACCAGCTATCAAGGGGGGGTTTCTGGTGGTTTGTGGGGACACAAAACCCTCATGATTTTGCCAGATGAGGTCCTTAGCTGCTCAGCCTGATAACAAGACCAGATTGCTAGAGGGTTTTTGGGCGATCGTATCCCAACGGGTCAGGGAATCAGTCTTCCAGGTCTGGACCTGTCCTCCCGGAAGTGAACTTCCCTCTTGCTGTAGGATATCCCATAAGAGGGAGGAGGGAATGGGTTGTGGGTTTAGCCTTAGCCAACAGTGCTCTTAGAGACTTGGCTCTCCCCTAGGAAGTTGGAGCGGTGTGAGCAGTTTCTATGAGATTCGCCCTGGGCAGGGAAGGTAAGTTGTCCCAGCCAATCCTTGGTGATATGGTGTCGGTAATAAGGGGTTCCCAGGAACTACTCTTGATTTTGATGGGGGTGTTTCCTCCCAGTGTAGGCCAGAGCACTTCAAGAGCATCTGGGGCAGAGGAAGAGTCCCTCAGAGCCCTCCGGGATAGGTGGATTGGAAGAGATCAAGGAGGGATGGGTTTTTTATGAGAGGAGGTGAGGACCAGAGGGGCCACAGAGTTAAGGAGGATGAAGAGAGGGTGTAGAATGTCCGGGCTAATCCCTGGTTACATGGATATTGCCTTTTCTCCCCCTTCCCTCCAAGACCAGAGTCCTTTTTGGTCAGATGTCCCTGGCTGAGTTTTCCCAATGAGATGTCTCTGGTTGCCTTTTCTTGAGCTCTTCTTATCCATTCCATTGCTAAACCAAAAGTAAGCCAGGCTGTCTTTTGTCCACCTGCATTCACAAAGGGGGCAAGCTCAGAAAGGACTGAGAGTGGCCACCGATGTCCATTTGCGATGGCAGGAGGCAGGAAGGGCAGCTGTAGCGGCTGGACAGCAAACAGGGCTTTTTGTCTTATGGGACAAAGAGGGCTAAGGCTGGTCCCAGCAGAGTTGCCCAGATTTGCTGCTGACCCTGGTGTTTCCTCCCTGGGTTGGACCTTGAAACTGGTCTGGCGTTGCTTATGCCAAGTGAACAAAACTAGATCTGGTAAAGCAGAGCAAAACTTTATTCCTTGATCAAAGAATGGAAAAGGGTGGGCTCTTGCCTATAAAACACCTTCTCCCCCAAGGGAGGTGTGCGGGGCTCTTGTACGGGGGATCAGGGTGAGATGGGGGAGCAGCCTGGGCATGCTTGGCACTTCTGCACTCAGTACTGTTTGCACACAGAGCTCAGTTGCCATTTTGGTTTCTGCATGGGACATTTTTGCACACGGCACCCTTTGCACATAGCACCCTTTGCACAGGACATCCCCTTATTTTGGCAGAACTGGGTCAAGCAGGTGCTGAAGTTACTGACATCCTGCACTTGGTTTCTGAAAGCAAACAGCTCAAACAAAGCGTTAGGGGAATTTTCCGTAAGCATTCATTTAGGTGACCCTCATTCCTGGTAATAGCATTTAACATCCAATTGAGGAGAAAATTGAAAAAAAAAAAAATTTTTTTTTTTTTTGCAGTAAGAAACTACTCGATAGTATACTCTTGTATAAAAAAAAAAAAAAGAACACTTTTTATCCATAATATATCTCACTAAAATACTAATAAAATAGTAAACCAAAAAAAACAGTATTTCCGGAAACATCCCCTATGAACTAGCATTGTTAAGCATACAATTATAATTTCTACTTAGGTATGTTTTTCCGAAATTTATACAAGTTTACTGATAAAATAAACTAGCATTAATTCTATTAAATCTTTTTTTTTACTTACTAACTTATTTTTTTAATTCAATTTTATTGAGATACATTCACATACCATGCAGTCATACAAAGCGTACATTCAGTTGTTCACAGTACCATTATATAGTTGTGCGTCCATCACCAAAATTAATTTTTGAACATTTTCATTATCACACACACAAAAGTAGTAAGAATAAAAATTAAATTGAAAGAGATCAATTAAAGTAAAAAAAGAACACTGGGTGAACTCCCCCCCTCCCCATTTTTCTACTCCTCCATCCATACACTGGACAAAGGGGAGTGTGGTCCATATGGCTTTCCCAATCCCATTGTCACCCCTCATAAGCTACATTGTTATACAATCGTCTTCAAGATTCAAGGGTTATGGGTTGTAGTTTGATAGTTTCAGGTATTTACTGCTGGCTATTCCGAGTCATTAGAACCTAAAAGTGTTATCTATATTGTGCATAAGAGTGCCCACCAGAGTGACGTCTCAGCTACTTTTGGAATCTCTCAGCCATTGAAACTTATTTTATTTCATTTCACATCCCTCTTTGGGTCAAGAAGATGCTCTCCATCCCACGATGCCGGGTCTAGATTCCTCCCTGGGAGTCATATTCCACATTGCCAGGGAGATTCACTCACCTGGGTGTCTGATCCCACGTAGGGGTGAGGGCAGTGATTTCGTATGCCAGGTTAGCTTAGCTAGAGAGAGAGGGCCACATCTGAGAAACCAAGAAACATTCAGGGGGAGACTCTTAGGCAAAATTATAAGCAGGCCTAGCCTCTCCTTAGCAGTAACAGTCTTCCCAAGAGCAAGTCCTGTGGTAGAGGGCTCAACCCATCAAATCACCAGTCCCCTATGTCTGTGAGCACATCAGCAACCATCAAGGTGGGGAAGCCCAACACCCCTGCATTCTCCACCAGCTCCTCAGGAGGGTTCTGCATATTTTTTTCATTGTTTTCTTTTAATTAACTATTAACTATATAAAAAAAATTAAAAACATACAATTAAAAAACATTTCAAACCAACCATAACAAAGGAATAAGAAAAAGACAACTAACCTAAAATAACTACTTTACTTCCAACATGTTCCTACTCTACCCTGAGAAAGTAACCTAATATAGCAACATTTCTGTGAACTTGTTCCTACCATCCCCACCAGTCATTCCTGGGCATTCCCAGAATGTTAAATTTACCCACAATAGCTTATCTGTTCTTAATTTATCATTTCCCCTTCACTAATTGCTCTCCATTGCTAGGTCCCCTACATTCTACATTATAAACCATTTATTTTACATTTTCCACATTCACATTAGTGTAGCATATAATATTTCTCTTTCTGTGCCAAGCTTATTTCGCTCAGCATTATGTCTTCACGTTTCATCCAAGTTGTCACGTTTCACGACATTGTTCCTTCTTACTGCTACATAGTATTCCATTGTGTGTATAGACCACATTTCATTTATCCAGTCATTTGCTGAAGGACATTTGGGTTGTTTCCATCTCTTGGCAATTGTGAATAATGCTGCTATGAACATTGGCGTGCAGATATCTGTTTACATCACTACTTTCAATCTTCCGGGTATATACCAAGAAGTGCAATTGCTGGATTGAAGGGTAACTCTATACCTAGTTTTCTAAGAAACTGCCAGACGGTCTTCCAGAGTGGCTGAACCATTGTACAGTCCCACCAACATGAATAAGAGTTCCAACTTCTCCACATCCTCTCCAGCATTTGTAGTTTCCTGTTTGTTTAATGGCAGCCATTCTAATTGGTGTGAGATGGTATCTCATTGTGGTCTTAATTTGCATCTCTCTAATAGCTAGTGAAGCTGAACATTTTTCATGTTTCTTGGCCATTTGTATTTCCTCTTCAGAGAACTGTCTTTTCATATCTTTTGCCCATTTTAAGATTGGGCTTTCCATACTATTGTTATTGAGTTGTAGGATTTCTTTATATATGCAAGATATCAGTCTTTTGTCAGATACATGGTTTCCAAAATTTTTTTCCCATTGAGTTGGATGCCTCTTCACCTTTTTGATGAATTTCTTTGACATACAGAAACTTCAAGTTTGAGGAGTTCCCATTTATCTATTTTTTCCTTTGTTGCTTGTGCTTTGGGTGTAAGGTCTAGGAAGTGACCTCTTAATACGAGGTCTTGAAGGTGTCTCCCTACATTATCTTCTAGAAGTTTTATGGTATTGTCTTTTATATTGAGGTCTTTGATCCACTTTGAGTTAATTTTTGTGTAGGGTGTGACGTAGGGGTCCTCTTTCATTCTTTTGGATATGGCTATCCAACTCTCCCAGCCCCATTTGTTGAAAAGACTGTTATGTCCCAGTTCAGTGGCTTTGGGGGCCTTATCAGAGATCAGTCAGCTGTAGATCTGGGGATCTATCTTCAAATTCTCAATTCGATTCCTTTGATCAATATGTCTATCTTTGTGCCAGTACCCTGCTGTTCTGACAACTGTGACTTTATAGTAATCTTCAATGTCAGGGAATGTAAGTCCTCCCACTTTGTTTTTCTTTTTTACAGTGTTTTTAGCAATTCGAGGCATCTTCCCTTTCCAAATAAATCTGATAACTAGCTTTTCCAAGTCTGCAAAGTAGGCTGTTGGAATTTTGATTGGGATTGCATTGACTCTATAGATGAGTTTGGGTAGAATTGACATCTTAATGATATTTAGCCTTCCTATCCATGAACATGGAATATTTTTCCGTCTTGTATGGTCCCTTTCTATTTCTTTTAGTAGAGTTATGTAGTTTTCTTGGTAAAGGTCTTTTACGTCTTTGGTTAAATTTATTCCTAGGTTCTTGATTTTTTTTGTTGCTATTGAAAATGGTATCTTTTTCTTGAGTGTCTCTTCAGTTTGTTCATTTCTAGCATATAGAAACATCACTGACTTATGTGCATTAATCTTGTATCGCGGTACTTTACTAAATTTGTTTATTAGCTTTAATAGCTTTATCGTTGATTTCTCAGGGTTTAGCAGATATAAGATCATATCATCTGCAAATACTTACAGTTTTACTTTTTCCTTTCTAATTTGGATGCCTTTTATTTCTTTGTCTTGACAAATTGCCCTGGGTAGCACTTCCAGCACAATGTTGAATAACAGTGGTGACAGCACAATGTTGAATAACAGTGGTGACAGCGGGCATCCTTGTCTCATTCCTGATCTTAGAGGGAAGGCTTTCAGTCTCTCACCATTGAGTACTGTGCTGGCTGTGGGTTTTCCATATATGCTTTTTATCATATTGGGGAAGTTTCCTTCAATTCCTACCTTTTGAAGTGTTTTTATCAAAAAGGAATGTTGGATTTTGTTGAAAACTTTTTCAGCATCTATTGAGATGATCATTTGATTTTTCCCTTTTGATTTGTTAATGTATTGTAATACATTGATTGATTTTTCTTATGTTGAACCATCCTTGCATGCCAGAATGAACCCCACTTGGTCATGGTGTATGATTTTTTTAATGTGTCTTTGGATTGGATTTGCAAGTATTTTCTTGAGAATTTTTGCATCTGTATTCATTAGGGAGATTGGCCTGTAGTTTTCCTTTTTTGTGGCATCTTTGCCTGGTTTTCGTATTAGATTGATGTTAGTTTCATAAAATGTGTTAGGTAGTGTTCCATTTTCTTCAGTGTTTTGAAAGAGTTTAAGTAAGATTTGTATCAGTTCTTTTTGGAAAGTTTGGTAGAATTCCCCTGCGAAGTCATCTGGCCCTGGGCATTTATTTGTGGGAAGCTTTTTGATGACTGATTGGATCTCTTTGCTTGTGATGGGTTGGTTGAGGTCTTCTGTTTCTTCTCTGGTCAGTCTAGGTTGTTCATATATTTCCAGGAAATTGTCCATTTCCTCTACATTATCCAGTTTGTTGGCATACAGTTGTTCATAGTATCCTCTTATAATTTTTTTAAATTTCTTCAGGATCCATAGTAATGTCAACTTTCTCATTCATTATTTTTTTATATGGGTCGTCTCTCTTTTTTATTTTGTCAGTCTAGCTAGGGGCTTGTCAATCTTGTTGATATTCTCGACCAACTTTTGGTGTTATTTATTCTCTCTCCTGTTTTTTTTGTTCTCTATGTCATTTATTTCTGCTTTAATCCTTGTTATTTCTTTTCTTCTATTTGGTTTAGGATTAGTTTGCTGTGAATTTTCTAGCTTCTTCAGTTGCTCCATTAGTTCTCTGATTTTAGCTCTTTCTTTCTTTTTTGATGTATGTGTTTACTGCTATAAATTTCCCCCTCAGTACCACTTTTGCTGCATGCCGTAAGTTTTGATATGTTGTATTCTCATTTTCATTCATCCCTATATATTTAGCAATTTCTCTTACTATTTCTTCTTTAACATAATGATTGTTTATGAGTGTGTTGTTTAACCTCCAGTTATTTGTGAATTTTCTAAGTCTCTGATGGTTATTGACTTCTAATTGTATTCCACTGTGGTCAGAGAATATGCTTTGAATAGTTTCAATTTTTTTAAATTTATTGAGGCTTGTTTTATGTCACAGCATATGATCTATTCTGGAGAAAGTTCTGTGATCACTAGAGAAGAATGTGTATCCTGGTGATTTGGGATGTAATGTTCTACATATGTCTGTTAAATCAAATTCTTTTATCAGATTATTTACATTTTCAGTTTCCTTATTGGCTTCTGTCTGGTTGATCTATCTATAGGAGAGAGTGATGTGTTGAAGTCTCCCACAATTATTGTGGAAACATCATTTGCTTGCTTTGGTTTTGCCAGTGTTTGTCTCATGTATTTTGTAGCACCTTGATTGGGTGCATAAACATTTATGAATCTTATTTCTTGTTGTTGAAGTGCCCCTTTTATTAGTGTGTAGTGGCCTTCTTTGTCTCTCATAACATCCTTGCATTTAAAGTCTATTTTATCTGAGATTAATATTGCTACTCCTGCTTTCTTTTGGCTGTAGATTGCATGAAATATTTTTTTCCATCCTTTCACTTTCAATTTCTTTGTGTCCCTGTGTCTAAGATGAGTCTCCGTATGCAACATATTGGTTGTTCATACTTTTTTATCCATTCTGCTAATCTATATCTTTTAATTGGGAAGTTTAATCCATTTACATTCAATGTTATTACTGTTAAGGCATTTCTTGAATCAGCCATCCTATTCTTTGGTTTATGTTTGTCAGATATATTTTTTCCCTCTCTCTCTTAATGTCCTTTAATGAACCAATACTGAATCTCTTTAGTACTGAACCTTTCTTCATCTCTCTCTCTCCCTTATTTGTTTCTCTGTTGGTAGGGCTCCCTTCAGTATCTGAAGTAGGGCTGGTCTATCCTTAGCAAAATCTCTCAGCATTTGTTTGTTTGTGAAAAATTTAAGCTCTCCCTCAAATTTGAAGAAGAGCTTTGCTGGATATAGAATTCTTGGTTGGCAATTTTTCTCTTTCAGAATTTTAAATATGTCATGCCACTGCCTTCTTGCCTCCATGGTGGCCATTAAGTAGTCACTACTTAGTCTTATTCTGTTTCCTTTGTATGTGGTGAATTGCTTTTCTCTTGCTGCTTTCAGAACTTGCTCCTCTTCAGTATTTGACAGTCTGATCAGAGTATGTCTTGGAGTGGGTTTATTTGGATTTATTCTATTTGGTTTGCTGGGCATTTATGATTTCTTTATTTTTGTTGTGTAGAAGGTTTGGGAAGTTTTCCCCAACAATTTCCTTGAATACTCTTCCTAGACCTTTACCCTTCTCTTCCCCTTCTGGAACACCAATGTGTATTATATTTGGATGTTTTATGTTATCTATCATATCCCTGAGGTCCATTTCGATTTTTTCGATTTTTTTCCCCATTTTTTCTTGTTTTTTTCATTTTCCATTCTGTCGTCCTTGAGGTCACTGTTTCGTTGTTCAGCTTCCTCTATCTTGTACTATGAGTATCCAGAATCTTTTTAATTTGGTTGAGAGTTTCTTTTATTTCCATAAGGTCATCTATCTTTTTATTTACTCTTGCAGTTTCTTCTTTATGCTCTTCTTGTCCTTTATATCCTGTGCCATGCTCTCGTTGTTTGTCTTAGTTCTTTTATTAATTGCTGTCAGTCCTCTGTCTCCTCGGATCTTTTGATTTGGGTGTTTGGGTTTGGGTTATCTATATCGTCTGTTTTTTTCATGTGCTTTAAAATTGCCTGTTGTTTTTGGCCTCTTTGCATTGGCTTAACTTGATAGGGTTCTTTTAGGATATGTAGGCTAATTCAAAGACTTACCTCTAATTTGTCAGATCTACAGCTTGGTGGCATGTAGATCTAACTAACCAGCATGTGGCATCTGTGAGCCACCTATTCCCCTCAAGCCAGTTCTCCCCAACTTTGTCTTTGTGGTGTGTGGGGATCCAGTTGGGATTCCAAGTTTGCATGTGTAGTTGGTGCTGTCCACCTGGGATGTGGGGCATGTGTCTGAGCAGTTAGGGAGGGAGGGTAGCTTTAATAATCAAATTTTCCAGGTGTTCCTGGAGATTTAAGGCTGTTGCAAAAGTCTAAACCTTCAGTTCAGTCTCACCACAGATTGTCTCTGCCGCTGACCCACAAGTCCTTGTTATTGGCCTATGTTCCCTGGGACTTCCGAGTGGGTCCCTCTTCCAAGTCATGCCCTCCTATGGCCTCTGCTGTGGGAAGGCTGCTACATCACAGGTGAGTGACATCCCCAAGGGAAGTTCTGTGTCACAGGGCTGTGTAGGGGCATTCCCAGCCTGCTGAAAGGATGCTGTATGGAGCGTGTTAATTTTCCCCTTTTCACACAGCTCCACCTTCCTAGCTCTGGGACAATTAGCTGCAGGTGCATGAAAGGCTATTGTCCACGCCCGATATTGTGGTCTGTGCACACATTGCTGGAAATACTTCCCATCGCACTGGGTTTTTTGGTGCGGCTCTGGGCTGTGGCGCCAGCGCTGGGCAGGAGTGTTCCCAGCCCGCTGGGAAGATGGCTGTAAGGGGCGTGGTTATTTTCCCCCCATGGCTAACCTCTGCCTTCCTCGCTCCAAGTCAATTAGCAGCGGGCGCACAAAAGGCTATCGTCCATGCCAGATACTGAGGTGTACCTACAGGTTGTGGAGCCCCCGTTCCTGCCACACTTCATTGTGCAGTTCTCACTGCCATATCCACAGCTGCTTTTGGGTTTTTCAAAAAAAAAAAACTAGTCTGACTCCATACGCCAACCCACAGTTTCCCCACACCGCAGTGTGGCTGCCAGATATTCAGCAGGCTTACTCACTCGTTTCAGAATGCAGACTCCCGGTTTCACCAAGTGCAGGTCCCTGTGGATTTAGCAGAATTTGTCCAGCTGGTGCATTGTTGGAACTGGTGTCCTGGGTCACTTTCTGGCTTTTATCTAGTATTTTTCGTGGAGGTGTTTTTTTGCCCTGTCTCTCCTAACTGCCATCTTCCGGAAGCCCTTCTTTTACTCTATTAAATCTTTAAGAAAATGAAAAATATGTTTAACACAATTAAGTCATTATTTTGACAAACTTTATTTTAAGAATAATTATATTTTGTAAAATATTTAGACAGTTCCAAAAATCTTTTTAGTAACTTAAAGTATGCAAATATGTAAAGTATTCAAGACATGCTTTGTTAAAGAAAAAGATGCAGTTTTGTCTTAAAGTAAAATAACTAGTTTTTGCAGAATGAGAAGCAAGAATATATAAGGCCTGAATAAATATAGAAAGTTGTACAGGGTTTCTAAAAATGAATTTTGTTTGTTATAGTCAATGCTGACTAAAATTTAATAAGTTCATTTGAGGGTGTTGTTTTGTCCTAAGGGGAAATACCTGGTTTTCCAAAATGTAAAGCAGAAATGAAAAGGCAACATCTAAATGAATATAAAAAGTTATAAAAAGGTTTGTAGAAATGAATTTTATTATAGTCAATGTAGACTAAGATTTAATAAAAAGCTTTTATATCACTCATTATATTCATGAAAAACTAAAATTTACCTTACTCTGTTAATGAAATTTTCTTAAACTGCTTAGTGAAAAGTTATTAAAGGTTTTTTTTTTTAACCATCTAAGTATTCTATCTAAAAAACAAATGCTCTATGTTAACATTTTGAAACAAACCCTAAAGGATATTTTTTTGTTTGAAATGGTTACAAAGGGTTTGTTCTTTTACCTTGTAAAAGGGGAGGTGCTGAAAATAGTGTCATTTAATTTATTCTGAAGTGTCTGGGAAGTATAAGAAGTGTTCGGGAAGTATTATGAAATTAAAAGGGATTTTCTAACCTCTGGTAGTTAAATTTGTATAAAAGACTTAACAATGTTCTCACTGTCCATGTTATGTTATGTCCTGATACTGATCTGTATAATATTGAACAACCATATAGTGATATTAATCATAGTTTTAGTTACTTTAAATTTTTTATTTATCACAGAAACAACCAAATTTCCTTGTTAGTTACATTGTTTTACTCTGATGCTTCTCTAAAATTACAGGCAGTCAACTATAATACAGAGTTTTATCTTCAGCAACAAAAACCAAAAAAATTTTGAAAAGCATAGCCAATCTACAAATTATGTTCTACCTGTTAAGATAACTCTAGTAAATGTGTGAGGATAAAACAGAACAAATCTTCAGTTGTAGTCTGTAATTAACCTCAAAATAAGTTAATTGTCAAATGTTTTTTTTTTTATTTCTAGAAATAGCTTCATTTAAAAACACTCATAGAAGAATTAGGGTCTAGATCATAAGCTCTTGCAGCCGTCACAGTTGTTCCTAAGCTTTAGTTATTTCTGAATTCTGAGATGCTTTGTGCTCTGTGTGTGTAACTCCTTGGAATTTGGGTGTCTGTGTGACATCTGAGACTCAAAATTAAAGTTCTCCAGCTCTAAAGGTGCTAAAAACAAGCAGTATTAATTCTATACAGCAACTGTTAAAGAAGCTAAAGAAGCAATCAAACTTCTGTTGAAGAAGTGAATAGGGCTAATCTAATTAAAAACTAAGGTAAATCAGAATACAAGGTAAAAAGTAATATTATCTGTATTTTAAAACTTTAATTTGTGTGCAACCAAAAAGGAGAAATTTATTATATTTTAAACGAATTTTCTGTAGCACTCTGTTTGATTTAAACTGTCTAGTTGGTTCATTTAAACAACATAACTCAGCTTTATTTAACACAGAACATAAGACAGAGAATAAGATCTTAGTATTCTGTACAGATTAATGTAATACCCTGATACATTTCAGAGTGTTTTAGACATAAAATAAAAAGTATTTGCAAGGTACCTTGAAGGACTGGAGAAAGAAAGCATGAAATTATTAAACCTCCCCATTTGGGGGAATTCCTGCTATTCTCTCAAACAATAAGGAACTCCCAACTGACTAAAATGGCAATCAAGGAATGTCACAAGGTCTAAATCTAAAATCCACTACTTTTTTTTAGAAAACATAAATTATCCCTATTTAAACTTATAACATGGAGACCTATGAGAATAAACTCCAGACTATAAAAGCCTTGCCTCATAAAAGAGAAATATACTAATAAGCCAAGCCCTCAATCTGTGATGAAGTAATGCCTAAGAGTCACCCCCTGAAAGACTTTGTTGTTCAAATGTGGCCTGTCTCTAAGCCAAACTCTGCAAATAAACTCACTAACTTCCCTCTTACATGGGACATGACTCCTAGGGGTGACATACCTGGTACTGTGGAATTAACAATTCCTTCTTGATCAAAAGGAGGAAAAGAAATAAAGTTTCAGACATTTCAAATAGAGTTGGGAGGTCATTCTGGAAGTTACTCATTCTGGAAGTTACTCTTATTCAGGTTTCAGCCAGATATTGCCAACACTGTTCCTGAAAACCCCAAGGAGCACTCTGAGTTCTATATAAAACTCTCTCTATATAAATCTTTATATTGGTGTTATTTCCCCAATGTAACATAGTTATAAATCACCTTTTCATAATCTTTCCATTCTTTTCATTTAAACCTATACTTTTCAATTTAGTATTAGGTTTGTAGATCAGAGAATTAAAGCCTTCTGATTGTTCCTATGCCAGTTAAGTCCCGAAACCCATAGGTACCTCTGGTCATAAGTCTCTGCAGGAACAACAACCAGTTTCATTCCTGTACCCCGTAAGGTCTATTCCCCTTTCAGCATGAAGGAGTCAGAACGGCCATCGCCCAGCTATTCCTTAAGATTGAGGAATGGACAAAATAAAAAGGGAGGAATTATAACTGAGAAAGTAAGAATTAGCAATTAGGATGACTGAATCATTATATAGAAGCCTTTTTCTTATTTTTTAGTGTATTGTAGGATACTCTAAAGGAATATCTGAAATTACTGAAACCCACTGAACTGTAACCCAGATTCCTTGATCTTTGATAATGATTGTTTAGTTACATAACCTTAGTTTTGTGATTGTAAAAACCTCATGACTGGCCCTGCTTGTACCCTTTTATGCTGTTTGAAAAGTTTAGAGTCTTATGATCACAAAGGCAATCCCCTAATGTTTATTAATGAAGGAACTTGAGTCAGCCCAGAACTAACCCATCCGAATTCCTAAACTATCTTACTAGACAAGCTAGATCTAACCAAAATTGGGTCACCTGACATGCACAGTAGCTTAAACTTTAACCTAATCAATCTTCACATGCTCAATAATTAGATCATCTCTAATTTCATCATCTCAAGCCATTATACTCATTATCCTAAAACCTGCCCATCTTTTAATACTATAAAATTATCAGAGTTACTGCAGTTTGCAGAGACAGATTTTAGGCTAAGTCATCTGTTCTTCTTGCTTCATGTAGCAATAAACTCTTTTTAAAACATCGGTGTCATAGATTGGCTGTATTGTGCATCAGGCAGAGAATCCCATATTTGATCAGTATAAATAAATCTGCTGTGGGGTGGAGTATTCAGTAAATGTTGATTAGATTCCATTGGTTGATGATATTGTAGAATTCTTCTATATCCTTGCTAACTTTCTATCTAGTTGTTCTATTATTAATTGTATACAATGGTAACAGAACAATAAAATGGTGATGTAAAAAAAAAAAACACACTGTAATTGTAGATTTATCTATTTCTTCTTTCATTACTATCAGTTTTTGTGTTAAATATTCTTAGGTGCTAGTTTTAGGCAGACATTTTAATCTTATTAAGAGATGTCCTCTTGGATTTAGTTGATGAAAAATTGAGTTTTTGTTCTGTTTATGGCAAAACATTATTTGGAATTTTTTGAGATTTTTCTCCTCTGATTTATCACAAAATAAAGGTTTCTTCAGTAAGTAAGCATACTTTAGTTCTTAATTGTTAAATTTTTGCCTTCAGATTTCCAAGAAGGGAATAAAGTGGCCAAATTATCTGTGAGGAGACCTACGGGTTACATGGTATTGGGTAATTGATTGTAAGTCTGCCGCTGAGCTTTGGCTTCATTCATTTTAGGTAAAAAATGTCTACTTCTGATAAAACTCAAAGCTTTTGGATAAATGATGAGCTTTACAAGAGGCAGTGTAAGCAAAAGAGTAAAAGGATGGGATTTAGGGACAGAGTTTAGACTTTGCATTCTGGTTAGACTTATTTTCTGTGAAGCTTTTGAATAGTCATGTGAAGTCTCTAGTAGTTTCCTCATCTATGAAATGAGAGTGAAAGCTTTCAGGATTTTTTTAAGGATGAAGTGGGTAAACTAGTACCTGGCACTCACTCAATGTTTGTTATTGTCTCCGCTGGGGAGAGGACAGCACTGATGGGTTTGGGATTGGTTTCATTTCCCATCCTGAGAGTTTTTCTCAATGTACAACTGTTTCCTATCCATTGACACACATATGCTCTGTCGATCAGAGGGGCGTTTAGCAGCAAAGCATGGATGGCCCAGAGCGGGCAGTGGACTTCAATAGTTCATGCTTGTGATCATGGGTCAGAAACATTGTCTTTAGAAAGTGCTAATGTTTTCTTATATACTAATCACATTCACTAGCTCTGGGGAAGAGAATTGGCATATTCCTTGGATGTGCTAAGAGAGCCAGCCAGGCCCCAAGACAGACATTAGTAGGAACCAAATGCAGTGTATGGGTTTCCGAATACAGTTTTATAATTGTTTCTTCTGATCAGACCTGTTGAAAATGAACAGCAAAACTGACTTCACCTTTAAAGTATTATAAAATATTTAAAATAAAATAACAAACCCAATAACATTACTGTGTTACTGGTAGGAAAGTGGCAAGCAGGGTAACATTGGTTAGCAAAACCTCTGAGGCAAAGCGGTTTTATGAAGAATCACTGAGTATTTTAGTCTTGCAGTAGCTTTTTCTCTCTGTGGATTTCGTTTTGTTAAATCATTTTGATCTAACAGGGGACCAGAGCAAGAAAGGCCAGTTGGCAGGGAACCTTTAAAATCTTCTATTAGGTATTTGTTTCCATTTAAGACAGTACTAGGTTGGGAGGCTGCATAGTGTTATCAGAAAAGTAGTTTCCTTATTTTTGCTGCTGTTCTGGGGAGAATGACCTAGGTTAAATTCAGCAAAGCACCGAATATGTCCACGGGTCCCAGAAGACATGTGACGACCTTAGAAGGCCTTACGGACACTTTAAAAAATTACTCGGTCATTGGTGATTTTTTTTCCTCATCCTCCTTTCCCCACATCTCCTTATTGCTGTCCATATCAAAGATGAATAACCAGAAACAAATGTCCCGGGCAGACCCTGAACCCATGTCCCCCAGGCTGACTCCAGTACTCATGGGGACATGCAGTTTGGGTCATTAAGGAACAAGGCCTTGCCTTGGGCAAGATAGATTGACTCTCAGGCAAGTTGGAGAAATACAGAAACCAAATTGTCTTCCACAGCTGCCCTCTGCAGGGAAGGAATTAGCACCATCGAGAAGCATGTATTAAGTGGCTAATGAAGTATGATGCTTTTTCAGGGCCATCATCCTGCGGTAGTGATTCATTTTTTAATGAGTTATCTAAATAAGAATGTGTGTGGCATGAACTCCAGTTTTAGAGTTTTTATAGGATTATGGAGTTATTTTACTGCAGGTGTTTCACAAAACAAAACCAAAACAGAAAGGATTCAAACTAGCTAAGGCAGATGGCCCCGTAGCTAGGAGACAAACTGCTAAGTGGCGTGCCCTGCTGCTGCAGGCGTCACTTGGCAGACGTCTGAGTGGGGGTGATTAAGTGACAGGTGTGCTGGGGGTGGGGCCTCTGACACACCACCTGCAGGTGCCCTGAGTCAAAGCAAACAGGTGACGAGTGAGGCGGTGGTTGGCTGGGTCCCCAGCAATCCCCGGTGTGGCTAGAGTACTGCTTAGGAGAGGAAACTTGCAGGAGAGAGCTTGGGCTAGGGATTTTGAATAAAACTGTATTCCTGCCTGAGAAATGGAGACTTCAGCGTTAAACAGCCTGGGAAGCAATGGTGTTGTGATTCATGATTATATGGGGAAGAACTTGAACGAAATAATTCTTAAGAGATTTGCAACTCGCCCTTCAGGCAGGCTTGTTTTCAGTTAGGCATGAAGCGTTTTCTCAGGGCTGCTGGGGGAGGCAAGTTGGGTATCTGCTGGCTGTGTTCTGTAGCTTAGGCAAGAGCTGGGGGTGAACCAAGTCGATTAAGGGGCAAGGCATGGCCAGCCCACCTCTCGGAGCCTCACAGAACCCTGGAGATTGTCAGCAGTGAGGCAGGTCAAGTTGACTGTGCGTCTTTGAGGCCTGGGCACCCAGGCTGGCATCTTAGAGCAGAGATGATCGAGTTGGCAGGCCGGGCCATCTGGAACCTTCCTAGCCATGCCAGACCTCTGGACCGGTCTTATCATCTTCTCACACCTCTCTCTGACCTCACTAGTTAAACCTGAAACTGGGAGTTGTGATATTGTCATTCACAACAAGCATTGGGGAAAAAATGAAAAAGAAATTTACTACAGAATCAGCATTCATCATAAGTAGTATGTAGTGTTTCATGAAATGTATTCCTGGTATGTGTGCTTGTTTACTGGGTGATAATATGAAATGTATCCCTTGTTGTGGGTCATAACGTTTTAAAGCCACTGGACTTTTCTGCTAGCAAACGCTTCTTCCTGCATGACACTCCCCAACCCCAACACACACACACACACACACACACACACACACACACACACACACACACACAGAGAGAGAGAGAGAGAGAGAGAGAGAGAGAGAGAGAGAGACACAGAAAATGAAGTACTGCCAGCTCCCCAAATTGGGCACATTTAATCTAACTTAAAAGAAAGTGGTTACCATCCTTATGGTACCCTCTGAAATGCAGAAGTGCTGGATGTTTTTGGGAATGATGCATGGGGATGGGTAGTGAGAGGGACAGCACTTCAGTTACTGCGACATAACAAACTGTCGGAAATAAAGCGGTACCTGTAAGGGAATAAACGCTCACTCGGTTTTGGAGGAGAAAAGAATTTATTTACAATCTTGCAAGATAGGGCGTCCAGCCAAACGTGGCAGGCTGGCGCGCCAGAGGAAGAGAATGGCGATCTTTAAATTTCCTACTCCTAATTCGCAAGTCCCTCCCCTGTTTCCCCATTGACTGGGTACTACAGAGGTTACAGCCTATCCGAGAACACTAACTAATTCATCTTTTGAGATTTTAATTTGTACAGCCAATCCCAGAGAGCCAACTAGCTCATTATTGAGATTTTGAACTGATCAGCCTATCCCAGAGAGTTCATTTAGTTTAAAAAAAGTTTTTCTTTTTGCTGTGAGTTCCCGCCTCTGATTTTACCTCATATTTCTTTACATTCCAGTAACCATGGTTACTTTTCCATATAAGGGGCTGGCAGATTCTTCTCTTTATCACGGGGCTTGTTTAAACTGGTTTTGCCTCCATTTCCCTTATTCCATGCTGTCTCTATGTGAAAACTAAACTTATCCCTTTCTTACACAAACCACCCCAAAGCTTGGTGGCTAATTAAGGAGGAGCCCATTTTATTATGCTCCTGAGCTATATGGACCAAGAAGCAGGACAGGGCACAGCAGGGAAAACCTCTCTCTGCCCCACTATGTCTGAGGCATCATTGGGGGGAGAGGGAAGACTGGATGGCTGGATGTGACTGGACCCGTGTCTAGACTTAAAGGTCTCTGTTGGCCAGAGGAATACACGTGGGCTCTCCATGCAGCCCAGGCTTCCTTGCACACTGTGTCCACAGCATAAGCAGATGCCTCCTGACACGGCAGCCCAGGGCTCCAAAGGCGGTGTTGAAGAGAAGCGGATGGAAACATGGCCTCTTTTGACCTCCGAAGTCATTTCTGCATTTGAATAGTTACAAGCCTGCCTGTCATTAAGGCAGAGGACATACATCACACCTTTCCACAGCAAGAATGTTAAAAAAAAATTGTGGAAACATTTTTAAATCGCAACAGGTAGTTCAGAGGTTTTTTTTTGATTATTTGTTGTTTTTAATTTTAGTGGCCTTTGAAGAACAGGCTTTGCTTAGAGAAGGTGGGAAAGTGCCCAGCAGGCGCTTGGCCTCTCCTGCAGAATGAAAGGGAAGTGGTAGATTAAGGAGACCCTGGGGAAGGGAGCTGGGATCTGTCCAGAGAACAATTTATTTTTGAAGTGTTCCAGGGAAGGCATCCTCTAAAAGGCCTGAGCATTACTCTGTTACTCTCTGAAGCAAACACTGTCAGAAAGCATTTAGCTAATTATTAGACAAACCTGTGAAGAACACCCACTGCAGCGAGCCACCCCATGTGGGAAAGACTGAATATTCAGTACTAAGAGGAAGTTGCTGAAACAGTGTTATTCCTTTCCCAGAAAAGCCTGGAGAGGTAGCCAGAGGAGAGAGAAGCTGGCATTCAGAGGGGAGGGAAGGTTCAACCTCCAATTCTCTGCCAGGTTCAGTGCAGCCAGGGTCTGTGGGGTTCTGTTGGGAGGGGGGGGGGGGGCAGTTTCCAGTTCTTTCATAAGAGGGGAGTTTCATAAGAGGAGAGTTTCATAAGAGGGGAGTTTCCAGTTCTTTCATAAGAGAAACTTGGTTACATTTCAAAAGCGAATATAAAATGGGACGGGGAGAGGGGAGCTCACCCACTTGCAGAGGCTTCTAAGAAAGAACAGTGTGTTTTGAAAAGCAGACAGGCGCCAATGCAAATGAGGCTTTCAGGGGCAATTTGGTAGGAAATGGGATGCCTATTATACGATTACCAAAGAATAGTGTTCTCTCCTCCAAACTGGAATAATCCTCTCAATCTGCCGGCATTCATTTGGATAATCTGCAAAATCATGTACATGGATCTATAATAGAGTTTTCCCAGAGACTGAATTTCCATAGATCTCAAGAATCTGGTCAGCAACCAGGGCTGGAGGGAAGAGGAGTTAGTTAAGTGAGGACACTGCCGGCTCCCACCCTCAAAGCCAGGAAAGCCCTTCACTGACCGCTGAGCGGACCAACACAAAAATATACCACCGTTTTTGCATGCTTTGGTATTTCGGCATCCTTCAGTATACTGGGAGTTCCTATATAAGTAAGTAAATAATAAACCCTGGCGCTCCATCGACCTTCCAGAGGAACTGCATTTTGTATAATGATCTCCCACTCTGCCATCCCCCTACTGCTTTCCTCCAGGAACTTCTGGACTTTTCTCGGGCCTTAGAAGGGAGTAATTCCCCCACAGCAGGGCTCGCTAGTGGTCTCTGTCCTTGTGTCTCCCCTTAAGGCCCCCTCCAGGACTCCAGTCTCCTCCAAGACTTTTTGGACTTCTCTGGTCCTTGAAGGGGAGTTATCCCTCTGTTGGCAGGAGGTCCCTGTCCCCTGCCAGCAGCTCCTAACTGGCAGAAGTACAGCACGCCCATTCATTAAAACGTGGGGCTCCGTCCCCCCCACCCGCATCCCCTTTCCACCCCCGTGATTGATGTGACTTGCCACCTGCACATTCCCCAAACTTGCCGAGAAGCGGCTTTCTCTGCGCCCTTCCGCGTGGGCGGTGGAGGCCAGGGCTGTAGTCGGATCCCGCGGTGCACCCTCGCCCGCCCAGCGCTCGGTAGGGCCCTCCCTCCCGCACCCCCGCCTCGCTTGGGGTCCGGAAGAGGCGGTGTGCTTGCTCCCCGCCTTGCGCGTTGCGCTTCCTGCAGCGCCGCACTCCGGGGCGCGGGGAGGGTCAGCCCAGAGCACGTGATCGCGGCCAGCCAGAGGCTTTCTAAAGAACTCCCTCCTGCCGCTTGCCACTTGGAAATGCATTTCAGGGCCTAATCGCAGTGCTCGCTCTCAGGAATACTGCGCCCCGCGAGGCGGAGTCTCCTGGGTTGGACTTTGCCTTTTTTTTTTTTTTTTTTTTTTTTTAAATTTGGGAGAGGGGGCGGGGCAGCAGAGAGAGAGAAAGCAAACCACAGAGATCCTGGCTCCTCGATGGGGTTTTAAATGCCCCTCTCAGAGCGACCAATTCTGCTGCAAAAACTTCATTAACACGCCCATTACTGCTGTCTGATTCACGGCTGCTGCTGCTGGTGAGACACTGGGAGCCGCAACTGCTAGAGCAAATGGGCTCCAGCTAATGCATATGCTAATAACGCTAATGTAGCATTTGGTGCTTCTCAAAGAAACTAAAATATCTGTGCTCTCTCCTCCAACACTTAAAAACAAGGGAGGGGAGGATGTAAAAAAATAAAAATAAAAATAAAGCCATCAGCCTGTAGCAATAATAGTCGGTGTTTATGAACCAGAGAAGTGCCTCATTGATTCCAGCCACACCCCGCCAGCGCGCAAAGCCCGCGTCTTGTGTTATTCAGCAAGTCCCCTTGTAAAACGGTCTGAGGCAAGGAGACTCAGGCTTCTGAGGTTGGAAGGATGTGCTGGCCGACATGAAGCATCCTCCCGCCCTGCCATCTTTTCCTTAGCTGGAACTTGATGTACCATCTGTCGTTTGAATGTCAGCGCCCCTGTTTGGAGGCGCCCCTGATGGTTCACCCAGCCGAGGCAGCCTTGGTGGGGGGTGGGGGAGGGCTCCCTGGAAATCCTGGAAATCCTACGTGGCATTGAACAATTGAGCAACTTCAACTCCTGCCTTCCTTGACGGAGATCAGTCAGGTTGTTTCTACAGCAAAGCTGCCGGAGGCGGCCTGGCAAGCATTGGATTCCATATTTGAACCATAGGGTCATAGTGTTCATTAGAGTTATTCCAGGGGAATTAATTCAGACATTTATTGCATGTTGCACAGAAGGCTGGGCCTTTTAATGAGTATAGTGTAGATTTGTGTGCATTGCATGGGTTTCTTGATTTGTGTGTTCTACCTGGCTTCAAATAACTTTCAGCACTAGTTCCAGCTTCTTCAGGAAACAGTGGCTTGCTCTGGTTCTTTAGACTTGTTTTCAATTTAATGCCTATGAGGAGGACAGGATTATCTCCATCCTAATTAATTTGTTGCAATCAAAATTGGGATTTTAAAATTTAGGCATCTCTCAGATTGTGTTAAGAGATAGTCTGTATATTGAATCTCGTTTTTTGGTTGACAGCATTAAAAGATTGAAGATATGTTTCCACTGTTAAAAAACAAATACACAAACAAAAAAGTACTTCAGGGGAGCCTGCATTTAAAAGCTTTGGTGCTGGAAGGATTAGGATGGTCCAAGGTGAATCTAATCTATGTTGGGTATTGTGGCATTTCAGCAGCTCTATACCTGCTGGGAGTGGAAGCTGTCAAGTGTTTCAATGAAGTTATGCTGTCTTAAAAAAAATAAAAGTAAAAAATATGTCTCCAAACAAACAAAAACATAGAAACCAAGGCTTTATAGCAGCTAGAGAGATCTGTGAGTCTTTGGCACTTCTCCAGTTATTTTTAGCCCATTCTGTATCATAATAGGTCAAGAACCAGGATACTGTTATAAAATCCTGCCTCTCATAGGTAAGGTCATTCCTGAAAGTCTAGAGCTTTTGTCATTTGGCTTTGGACTGCAGTAAAATACTTGAAACAAGACCATCTTTGCTTTCCTGTTTAGGTTTGGCTTTAACAGTTGCTAAAATAAGTTATTTCCCCCTGGCTATGCACTGGGGAATAGAGGGCAGGTAATTATGAGCACCAAGAATTGTCACAAGAATAATGAATGAAACCCAACTTTCTTAAGGTTTCTGAGTTTCTTGCTCATGGTGCCAAGGTCTCTTACCCAGGGCTTTAATTTGAGGGTAGCTCATGAAGTATGGAATCTTGGCACATCCTATTGCAGGCTTCAAGGTTTAGCTCAAGGAAGAAGAGCAGTTGGTTGGGACAGGGGGCAGAGGAAATGGGAGAGCATGGAAGAGGTGTTGTTGATTATGATGGGGAAGGTGGTAGAGTTCAGAAAGGCAGGGAATGAACAGCAATCTATGGATTAAAGCTTGGGGATAGGTCTGGCTCCTATCTGAATCCCTTTTGTGAGTGGAGTGATTCTCCTCCTACTCATGCCTTCTTACCCCGCAACAGTAAGAGCTCTGTTACCATCTGATAGGAGGAAAGAATGGTCAGGTGTAGATGATTGAACCATGTCCCCCACAAAAGACAGATTCGAGTCTTAATCCTTGTTCCTGTGGGTGTGAGTCCACTTGTAAGATGGACCCTTGAAGATGTTATAATTGACATATGGGCACTTGTGAATAGGCTCTTCCACCATCCTATTTAGATGAGGCCAAATTGGATCAGGGTGGTTCTTATTCAATATGGCCAAAGCCCTTGTTAGAGGAAATTTTAGACAGAGACATACAGACAACTGAGGAGGCAAAGTAGAAGCTAAAGGAGAAGCCGTGTAACAGAGGCAGAGGTGCAAGCCAAGGAACCAAGGACTGCAGCAAGCCAGCTCCAGAAAGCCACAGACTCTGAGAGAAAACACTCCCATGGAGACCTTGATGTTGGACTTCCAGCCTCCAAGACCATGAGACAATGAATTCCCATGGTTTAAGCCAATCACTGTGTGGTATTTGTCATAGCAAACTAAGACACCAATGGAAGTATTTCTGTTACTATTGCTGCAAGACAAACTACCCTAAAATTTAGTGGTTTAAACCAATCGCTAACTTGTTATGTTCAAGGTTTCGTGGATTAGGACACAGCACAGTGGAAATGTCCTATCTCTGTTCCATGCCATCTGGGACTTCAGCTAGGAGAACTGGACTTGGTGGCGGGGGCTGGAATTAACTGAGGCTCCTGCACATGCATGTCTGTGGCCTGGGCTGCTTTTGGCTTATGTTCATCACAGTGCGGTAGACTCAGGGGCATCACTCTTCAAGGATTTCTTACACTGAGGCTCAGGGCTCCAAACTCAAATGTTCCAGTGAACAAGGCAGAAGTTGCAACATCCTTTATGACCCAGGCTTGGAGTCACACAGAATCACTCCTGCCATACCCTACTGGTAGAATCAGTCCCCCAGCCATCCAGGCTGAAGGAGAGGGAGATCGGACCCCACTTCTTGATGGGGTATGATAGAGTCACGTTATGTAAGAGCTTGTGGGATGGGAGATATTGATACAGCAACCTTTGGAAAATACAACCTGCTACAGGTGGGACAATAGATGAACCAATCAGAAAAGACGCAAAGGCAAACTTGGCACTTTCTTGCTGCAGCTTAACTTTAGAACATCTCTAACTTAAACTTTTTGCAATTCCTAAGCAACTGTTAAGTTGAATAAATGTAAAAAACAAACAAACAAACAAACCCATCAGAGTAGTCATTTAGGCTTATGCAAGCCAAAGACAAATTGATGGAGAATTTTTCACTTTTCCAGTGACTCTGTTGTGTGTCAGATATATCCAAGTAAGGAATCACAGGCTCTGTGTCTGGAACTAAAGCTCCCAGGCAGCCTTTCTGGCAAGAGTTCACCCTTCTGCCCCTTTGCCTCTTTGATTACTGAACAGTTACCTGGCAACCGTGATTTCTCCAGATCAGCTGCTGAGCCCAGAGCTCAGTGCCCCCACCATCCACACTCCCCACCCCCAGCTCTCAAGTTGCCCATGAATCACTAGGGACAGGATCTATAATGAGATTTTAATTGTCGCATGGTATCTGATCTTTTTTTTCCATGTGCATATCTTCTAGGCAGAGATGTAATTTCAATTAATTTTGCTTATCTGATAAAATTTTCATATCCTTTAAGCTAATTTATTTGAACTAATAGGCACCATGCTCCTCTTTGAATTCCAGCTCTTGCGTCTTATCCCAAGCAGAGATCTCCTGCATTCTCTAGCATATCAAAGAGTGCTAGGGCTGTGTGTGCAGAATTGGCCATGGAAAGTGGCCTCTACTCCTGGTCAGAGCTCATATATGGGGCCTTTCATTTGTTCTTCTTACTTGAAGTGTTTTACTGAAAGCCTCCTTGGTTTTATTGTTTTTCAGCTCAAGCTGTCAGTACCCCACCCCCACCCCCTGCCCCAGAAAAAACCTGGCCTGTTGCTTTGCGTGTCAGGCATGGAAAGATGAATATTACACTTGACGTGAAGGACGTAAGGAAGAGTCTTCCTTTTCTTCTTGTTTCGACAGAATGTGGTTCAATTCTGTCTGAGTGATGAGCTTGAATATTTGTTTTACTGGGGAAGAGGAAAGGTAAGGTAGGCATTGTAAGTTAATATGTGGGAGAAAAGGACTGATAGACCTTAATTTTATTTCTCTGTAATCCCTGTGTGTATGCTGGATCTCATTAAAATTCCTTTAAACCACAAGTATGCCCTCATAAGAAATTTAGGTGCTACCATTTTTTCCCATAGATTATAACTATCCTTTGATGTACTGTGTGTGGTCACAACCACGCAAAAGTTTGAAGTTACTGAGGAACAGAGAGTCAAATGCAGAACTGCCAGAAGGTAATGTTGAAGACAGACAGACACACACACATACACATTGCCTGATCTTCGGGTTTTGTTTCTAGCATTTTGTAGCTAACAGGTTTATCAGATCAAGAAGAGAAATCCAAAGAGTAGGAATGAAAAGGAAAGGTTTAAGAAGAGGAAGAAAACAGAATGACACAGTGACACACACACACGGACACACAAATGCATGGTTGGTGGCCACATCCTTGGGTGGGCAGCCCTGGGTTCTAGGACTCCTGGCTGCTGGGGGACGGGAGCCAAGCTCTCAGCTCCTGTTTCCACATTCGTGGACTGAGGGGTGGGCCAGACAGGACCTGTGGCCCCTGTGAGGTCCATCAGTCTTGGATTGTAAGCTGTGTGAGTGGATGCCGCATCGGGAATGCGAGGGCAGACACTAAGCTAGGGACTTGCTAGAGACAGTCAAGAGATTGTAGAAGGTCAGATTTGCTGTGATGATGATACCCGGGTGCAAGGACTGTCCCTCGTCCTCAGAGTCAGCACAGTGACAGTGGATCTGTCTCTCAGGGATGGACTAAAGCACCAACCACCCAGAGAGACCAATGTATTAAAAACTCAAATGCCAATCTGATAATTTATAATGGAAATTTAGAATGAGAAACATGTCTGTTTTGTAGACCCCGGTGCTTGTGTCCACAGATGAACAACGTCACAGTGGATAAGCACATGGCAGGGAAGGTTAAACTGTACTCGTTGATTCACCCATTGAAGAACATCTTGGTTGTTGCCAGCTTGGGATGATTATGAACAAAACTGCCATAAACATTCACATGAAGCTTTTATGGGAACATACTTTTTCAGTCTACTTGGGTAAATAGCTAGGAGTGAGATTCCTGGGTCTTTTGGTAGGTGTATGGCCAATGGGTGGGGGGTTTAACTGTCAAATTGTCTTCCAAAGTGGCTGTACCATTTTGAATTCTCACCAGCAATGACTGAGACCCTAAATTTTATTCATAAATTTACTAGGTGTGCAGAAATGCATTTATTTGTTCACTAATATTAATTGAAGGCTCACTGTGTATGCCAAGGGCTCTCCTAGACATTGGGAGCAAAATGGACAAAAATCCCTATCACCATGAGTTTGCTGTCTAATGGGGAAAGTCAGGAAATAGACAACCAGATACCATGATTATAGCATGTCAAGTGGCGATTAGTGCTAAAGAAAAAGAAAACATAGAGGTGCAGTTTTAAGTAGGGTGGTCAGCAAGCATTCACTAAGAAACTGGCATTTGAGCAAAGACCCTGAAGGAGGTGAGGGAGAGAGCCTTCCGGATAGAGGGCCCAGAGGTGGGGGCTTGCCTGGTGTGTTTGGTGATACTAGTGTGGTGGGAGCAGAGTCAGGGAGGAAACAAGGTTAGAAACTAAAGGGCAGGGGGTCAAGTCCTGGAGGACCACTGTAAAGATTTGGTATTTATTGGAGTAGGATGGGAAGCCATGGGAGGGTCTGAGCAGAGGAGTGACATGATCTGACCTAGGATTTAAAAGGATCCTTCTGGATGCTGTGTCGTCTGAGAACTGCAGAGACAAAGGAACAAGAGTGAAACAAGAGCAGTTAGAAAGTTATTGCAGTAATTCAAGCGAGAGGCTTTGTGGCTTAGGCTAGGGTGCTAGCAGTGGCAATGGTGCAAAGTGATCATATTCTGGATGTATTTTGAAATTGGAACCAATAGGATTTCGTGGCAGATTTGATGTGGGATGTGAAAAATAAGGGTATAAAGGATAATCCAAAGATTTTGACCGGAAAAAGGGGAGGGTGGGTTGCCATTAACTGAGATGGGGGAGGGAAGGAGCAGGCTTGGAGGGTGGGGAACCTAGGAGCTGTGCTTGGGCATGCTATATTTAAGGTGATTTTCATTATCTAGTGGAGATGCAGCTGGACAGTGGGATAATGGTTCTGGTGTACAGGGACAGGTTCTGATTGGAGAATTAGGATCACAGGAAGTAGACATGATCCAGAGTAGATATACTTGAGCCTCTGAGTCCTGGGCTATTGGGGCATTAGAGGATGGACACTCTCCTCTCTCTCCATCTCGCTCTGTGGGCAGCCCATTGCTATCCTCCAGTCCAACAATACCCTATCCAACCACCTCCCTATTACCCAGGAACTCAGTTCTCCCATCTTGCATCCCTGAGATTTCATCCAAGTCATGTCAATTAGAGGTCTGAGTGTTCCCAAACTCGTCAGCCACATCTTTGCAGGTAATCTCTGAGTTGATTTTCACAGGAATGGCAAATTATCTTACTGGTTTACTCTTCAAAGATGACCTTCTGCCATTTTCTGCATGTCATTGGGGAGCATTTCAAATTGCCCATAGCCAGAGTCAAAGGAGGGGCAGGTGACCCTGGCAAGTCATGTCAGTCTTCTGGGGGCTATTTTGCCCAATTTTAAAAACAGGAGTGTCATATTTGATAATTTTTTCAGTTCCCTTTTGGCTCTTATGGTCTCTGAGTCTCATTGAGCTGATGTTGCTTTTGGTTTTGTGTGTATATGTGTGGTTCCAATTTCAAAATGCATCCAGAATCTGATCACTTCTCACCACTGCCACCGCTACCACCCTTGCTTCACTGTGTTGCCCCCTGTGGTGGTTAGGTTCATGTGTCAACTTGGCCAGGTGATGGTACCCAGCTGTCTAGTCAAGCAAGCACTGGCCTAACGGTTGCTGCAAAATGTTTGTGGCTGATTAATAAACCAGCAGGCTGGTTTATTAAATCATCAGTCAGTTGGCTGCAGCTGTGACTGATGATGTCAATGAAGGGCATGTCTTCCACAATGAGAGAATGCAGTTGGCTGGATTTAATCCAATCAGTTGAAGACTTTTAAGGGAGACAGAGGACCTTCATTTCTTCTGCTGACCAGCAAAGCATTTCCTGAGGAGTTCGTAGAAGTTGCCAGTTCATTTCCTGAGGAGTTCATCGAACATCTTCATTGGAGTTGCCAGTTTGGTGCCTGTCCTATGGAATTTGGACTCATGCATACCCACAGTTGCATGAGACACTTTTATAAATCTTATATTCATAGATATCTCTCATTGTTTCTGTTTCCCTAGAGAACCCTAACTCATACACCCCCCCAAGTAGAGAGTAAAAATTTTCTGGGCAGGTACGCTGAGGGACTCTAGAGCAGAAGAGACCTGAGTTTGCTTGATTCCATCTAGTATTTCATTTCCATCTCTCACAAGACTGGGCATAGAAATTGCACATGGTAAATGCTCAGAAAATATTTAATAGTAACAAACTGAAGTAGTTATTCAGATCACCTAAATCCCTCCCCTGCTTCCTGTGCAAACCAAACACTTTTGACTCTGGGTCCAGAGTATTTCAGGCCTTGAATAATCTGGATATTAGCATCAATTTTCACATGGACAGTCTAGGTATGTATATGTCTATACACACATACAATATGCTGGGAAATTATTTATGGATACATATTATGTGTGTGTGTGTGTGTGTGTGTGTGTGTGTGTGTGTGTGTGTGTGTGTGTTATAGAAGGGTGGATTCTGGAGCCAGGGCATCTGGCTGGGTTTTATCCCATATCTACCACTTAATAACTGTTCAATCTTGGGAGAGTTACTTCACCACTCTGCTTCAGTTTCCTCCTCTGTGAAATGGAGCTACTAACAAATGAGTTAATATTGATGAAGCAAGATGGGATACTTAGAAGAGTGCAGGGCCCTTAGTGAAGGCTGTGTAGTGCTGGTAGTAGTTACTCAGAGATGCACTGACTTTCTTTTTGGCCTTAAGGTTATTAGGCACAAAGAGTGGCTTGTTCCGCTCTGGTTTAATAATTCTGCAGGTATGGAGAGAGTAGGAACCAGTGTAGCAGCCAGAAGCATTTACCTCTCATCATGGACCAGTCATCACATGTGCAATTTTTGGGCTGTTATCGAAGGGAGTTTCCGCCTCCAACTGAGACCCGGGGCCCCGGGAACCAGGGAGCAGCTCCGGTGTTACTGCCGAGACGTGAACCACTGAAGGAGGTTTCTGAGAAAAATGCTCAGGGAAATTTAATTATAACCATGCTCTCAGGCTCCCTCGGCAGCCTCTTCTTTTTTCAATTGTTTTCACTAAAAAAAAACAAAAAAATTGGAGCTGCTGTTCATTTTAGGGAGCCTCTGTGAACTTGGGGCTTTTCAAAGCAGCAGTCCTTCCTATCCTCCATGAAGAAGTAATTCATCCCCCTGGGCCCCGTGCTCACTCCCAAGCTGGCCTGCTCCCCAACACAGTGCAAGCAAGATCACCTTTAGGGTGCTGGAGAATAACTGCATGAGGGAAGGAAAAAGTTTTGGGGTTTATTGCCCCCAATTAAGATTTTATTTATATTGGTTTCAAAGTGCTGTTGACAGGGCTCTTTGAACAGGTTGCCTTTGTTTGCTTGAGTTTCCTGAAAATTCTTTTCCTTTTCTCTTCTCTGTTGCCTCTAAGGGCTTTGTTTTCCTTACTCTTTTCTTTTCCTCTGTGCCTTTGTAAGTGCACCAGACACATAGTAAGCTCTCAATAAATACCAGTTTTTCCCTTTCCCTGCCTTCTGCCTCTATTCTTAGTTTATGTGTTTACTTTTTCTTTTTGTTCTCACATCCTTGCCCCCCCCCCTCCATCTGGGTTATCTCCACCAGTCTGGTTCCTCTCCTGAGCCCCCTGCCACCTTCTCCCTATCCTGCATGTCTCTTTCTCCAGCTTCATCCTTGTCATCTTGATCAATCTCTCTCTCTCTCTCTCTCTAAGTCTCTCTTTCTCTCTCCCTCTCTTCTCCCCCCTGCCCTCTCCCCGCCTTCCCATTTTTCTTCTCTTGCCTCTTGTGGTCTCTGTCTCCATGTTTCCAGAGTCGCTTTGCTCAGTGCTTCTCAACCTTGGCTCATAACAGTGTAATCAGCCAACAAGCTTTAAAAACGCTAATGACCAGAATGAACCTTAGCCCGATTAAATCAGTGTCTCTGGGAATGGAACTTAGGCATCAGTATTTTTTTAAAGCTCCCCAGTTGACTCTCATGTGTAATCCAGATTGAAAACCATTGCTTTGCCTTCTGATTGGAGCATGTTTATTGTTCAAAGCCACCTTCATGTGACTGGGGCTTATTAAGGAGGTCTGGAGATGGCTAAATTGTCAGGCTTCCATCTTACCCACTTGGTGGGATGCATTTCCCCTCTGGTTATTTCCCAGTGTGAGTCCTATTGTCTTTGTCCTTTGTTAAAGGCTGTAAAGGGTCTAAGTTAGAAATGGAGGAGGGTTGGACCAGCCTTTGGTGAGGACTGGAGTAGCACCTGCACTCTTGACCCTATCGAATGCTGTGGGGCTTCCTGCTATGCCCCAGTGTAGAGGGACAGTAAAGGCACAGCCTTGCACTGGAGCCTCTGGTTTCTGGACAGCTGAGTGGAAAATTGGCTTGGGTTGGGGTCACAATGTGTGTGGGGGGATAAATGCCCCAGAGGTAGACAGCACTGTGTATATTCTTTCTAGAACATCAACTCTCCAGTCTGGGGCAGCAAGAATAGTTCCGGCTGCTGTACCTTGAGATCTGAACTCTGGGATCCCTTTCTTTCTCCTGAGCATCTCCCAAGTGCAATTCCTTCCCCTTGGCTCTGGATTTCACCAGCTTGTTCCCTTTGTGGGGCATGATGAGAAGGAATGAGGAGAGGAAGGGCTGTGCACAGACACTGCCCATACTTGGCTGTCTCCTCAAATGGCAGGGATCAGGGCATTTGCTTCACTTAGACAACACCCCAAAAGAAAATCAAGCATTTGTTCAGCGGATCCTGAAATCACTTGCATTTTGACGGGTAGAGAAGGAAGTAGCAGATCTAGAAAAGCCCTGGTGGGCTGATATCCTAGGAGTTTTATGTGGCTGTTGGACCTTGCTAAACACTGCAAGGGGCTAGGCATTTGTTGTGCAGTTTCCCACACTGGATGTATATTCATGGATCATTCATAATATCAGGTGAACAGAATCTAGTAGCTACAGGGGAACACAAGTCAAAAAGGCTGTATGAAAACAATCATGGAAACTTCTCCACCAAGAGACAGTCAGGTTACACGGGTGGACGCTCCAAATTCTTTGGACTCAATAGGCAAAAATATTCTCAAATTCAGAGTCTAGGGGGAAGAATCTGCCTGCCCCATGGCTCCCCGGTCCCATGCTGGCATGCCAGCACCACCCCCAGTGAGCAGCTATGCCTCCTTTGACTTTGTTGTTCTACTGACGTTGCTGCACTTTTTCTAGTCCACCAACATCTGTTCCTGAGACTGATGGGCAGCACAAAGGGCTGGATAGCCTGCTTTGCTGCATCCTGACCTCCAGCTCAAAGGCAGGAGAAGGATGAGTTAATGGTAGCCCCCTATAGGGGCTGAGAATTCACTCTCCTTGCAGTATTTCAACCTTATGTTAGGTGGAATCTAGGCACTGGCTGATGCCTACTGATCTACTTGAGGCTCATGTTACTTAAAGCTTTTCTTTGCATGTAGTCATTCAACCAGCTTTGATTGAGGCAGGCCTGGTGAAGCCCAGTGGTTCTCAACTCTGGCTGTGCATTAGAATCAAGGGAGTTTTAAAAAATGCCTAGCTCCACCCCAAAGTTTCTCATTTGATTGGCCTGAGTTGGGTATTTTTTTTTTAACCATTGTATTTAGTTTTTGAAAAGGCTCACTTGATCAGGATTGAGAATACTGATGTGATGGGAAGTACATGGGGAGGGCACCAGGACAGCTGAGTTCCAGCCTCAGGTTTGCTGCCCACTAGATGTGGAATTATGGAAACATGAGGTAGCTTCTCTGTAAGGTGAGGGGTGGGCATCAGAATCCACCAGCGAGCCTGGAAATTACACAGAAGCTCAGACTCTAACACTAGGCAGACATTTTTTTTGGGGGGGGGGGCTGCAGACAGGCTCCATTGGTGAATTGAGAGGCATGGGACAAGCAATCCCTGCAGTCCCTCTGACCTAGCAAAGCCTGGGGCGCTGTGATCTTACATGGACAGCCCCATACTTAGTTGGCAGACCCAGAAACACTGGACAAGGTCCCTGACCTCCAAGAACTGAGAATGTAATTAGCACAGCGGGGGCCCAGGGAGAACATCTAGGGACAAGAAAACAAATAACAGACTGCTAGAAAATGATTATGGATGGGAAGTGAAAAAAAACAAAATTAAGGTCAGTTAATAAAGATGCAGGAAGGCTGAGGAGTGAATTCCAAACATTCCCATGAATGAGTGAGATCGTGGACACTGAAGAGTTTTCCTTTTTCTCTGAGAGCTCGAAGGCCTATGCTGTCATGAGAGCAGAGGAAGAGATTGCAGCTTGGGTGGGGGATGACAATTTGGAGAGTACTGTATTTTTTAAGTCCCCAAGGAAGATTATGGATTGTCTTCCCCATGAGACCTTAAAATAAAACTTAAAAAAAAAATACAGAAAAAGATTTTTTTCCCCCTTAATATGTCAAGATGCTTTGGCTGATGCATCATCAGAGGAATGTGTGAGATGTTTGTTTTGACTCGTTTTTCCAGGAGAAGGGTTGGGTTGGGTTGTTTCTCTCTTGGTCTATCTTTGATATGGTATTTGTGAGGCACCTGACCATGTCTAGAAGTAGGGTCTATAGCTGAGGAGAGAATTTTTCTCTGCATGGGATGAAAGCTCGGTTTCTGGATCTACCACTTGCATTCTAGTCTCAGCCTCGCAAACTAAACTGTGTGATTATAGGCAGATTGTTGCATCCCTCATCTGGAAAACAAGGGAGCTGTTTTAGATGGTCTCAGAGGGCCCTTCTAGCTCTGATGGGTCCTCATCAGATTCAAAAGAGCTAATTATTTATAGGGAGTGAAATCTGGGGGCTGTGGCTTTCCACTGGCACTAATCATGGGAGCAAGGCATGTAGGGGAGTCACGGAGGATTGAGGACTGTAGGAATGTCACGCATGTTTGTGCAGGCTGGGCCCTGCCTAAGGGTTCAGCCAAAGTGGTAAGTTGGGGCTGGAATCCAACTCAAACTACCCCCCCTTGCTAAGCTGAGTATGCCCTGGAGGCAAATTCCCCAAGGAGGTGACATTTGAGGTCACTTTTAATAACGCTATAGGTCTGTGGATGAATAAGGTGTGGACAAAAGGATCTTTCTTGGATGCTGAGCATGTCTGTCCATGAATGTTGTCTATCCACATCTGCTGTCTGCATCACAGCTGAGATTCCAGAAGCAGGAAACCACAAACACCTGTCCAGACTTTGAAGGCTCCAGCTCCCTTGGCTAAGCAGAAGCCCTCTATTCAAAGGTGATCACTCAAGGTGTGCTTGTGTGGGCATGTGCTGTGTGGAGTGGATTGCTGAAATCCACTGAACTCAGGAACCATTCATCAGAAGCTGGAAGTGCTGACATTCTTTTCAACAAACCCTTTTTATTCCTCCAGCTTTCCAGTAGGCATGGCCACTGATTCATGCTAAGGACAGAAAAGCCATAGCAGTATTGAAGCCCAATTTTTAAACAGTGTATTATAGTGATGGCAAAGTGTTGTGTGCAGGAAGGGGGAGAGACAGAGAATGATATGTGCACACTTGTGGGTATGTGTGTTTGTGGGAAGTAGATAGGTCTGAAGAAGTCTACTTCAAAACCCAGCCCAGGACTTGCCACCTTCCAGAACCTTTTCCCTGAGCAGCCCATACCTGTATTTGTATTCATCCTCTCCGTTCTGTGTCAAGCTTGGAGCAGGGTTGATTTTGCTTTTATATGCTGTGCTGATTTGAAACTGTTATGGACTCCAGAAGAGCCATGGTCTTTTAATCCAATTTTGTTGGGTAGAACCTTTTGATTCTTTGCATTCTTTGATTCTTTGTGCTGCCCATCAGTCTCAGGAACAGATGTTGGTGGACTAGATAAGTGCAGCAACGTCAGTAGAACAAGAAAGTCAAAGGAGGCATAGCTGCTCACTGGAGGTGGTACTGGCATGCCAGCATGGGACCGGGGAGCCATGGGGCAGGCAGATTCTTCCCCCTGGACTCTCTCTCTCTCACATCCCCCTGGAGATGTGACACTCAACTGTGGATGAGACCTTTGATTAAACTGTTTCCATGGAGATATCCACTCAACTGTGGATGAGACCTTTGATTAAACTGTTTCCATGGAGATATGACACTGCCCATTCTGGATGGGTCTTAATTAGATCACTGGAGTCCTTTACAAGAGATCATGGAAACACAGAGCTGAGAAAGACATTTTGGAGAGAAGCGAAGATATGTAATCCAGAGTTTGCCCCAGGAGAAGCTAAGAGCTGACACAGACCCAGACACTTGGAGATACTTGGGGATGCAGACAGAAAGATGCTTGGCAATGCTAAGCTAAGAGATGAAGCCCAGGGTTTGCCCTGGAGAAGCCAAGAGAGGATCCCCAGATGCTTAGAGAGAAATGCCCTGGGAGAAATGGAAAAACAAGCAAGGATGCACAGGAGCTGAGAGAGAGATGCTAAGACAGAAGCCCAGAGACACTTTGGAGAAAGCAAAGGAGACCAGAAGCTAACTCCAGGAGAAGCCCAGCAGACTCTGACCATGTGCCTTCCCATGTGACAGGGGAATCCCAGATGCCATCGGCCTTCCTTCCTTCAGTGAAGGTATCCTCTTGTTGATGCCTTAGTTTGGACACTTTTATGGCCTTAGAACTGTAAATTTGTAACTTAATAAATCCCCCTTTTTAAAAGCCAAAGCCATTATTTTGCCTAACGGCAGCATTAGCAAACCAGAACACCTACCCTGAGTCTCAGGCTGGCTGCTCTCTTTTTCTGTGCAATAGCACGTCACAAAGGAGAACACCATCAAGGCACTGTCCATTGGTCTGTACACCACTCAGCCAGGCAACTGGCCATGTCATTTGTTGCACTCCCCCCTTCTCTCTTCCCACAGTAGGCAGCCCGTATCTGGGCACGTGATGGATGTTGCACCAGCCCTTGTCAGAATGGTGAAAAAGAAAGGTGAGCTCTTCATTTGAACTGTTGTAACTCTAAGAACTGCCTATCAGAAGCAGTGGTTGTTGAGGGCATTCATTATCACCAACAAAAACCTTTTGAGTTCTGAGCTAGAAAGACATAAAAGACACTGGCCCTGGTGCCACAGGAAGCTGAGCTGACAGTCCTGGGGAGGGAACACAACTCATATACAGAAAGATCCAATTAAACCCAGCATATAGCTTTGAGCTATAAAGATGAATACAGCTCATCTCTTGAGGGGTCAGTAACCTATAAAGATGAATACAACTCATCTCTTGAGGGGTCTGCAACCTGATAGCAGAGATGGACCTTTAGACAACTAAGCCTAAAGCAGAACTGCATAAGTGCCTCTTACGTATGAGGTTATGTATAAAGTTTTGTGGACACATAGAAAAGAGGCCAAGTCGTTCTATTTGGGTTGCTTAAGGAAGGTGTTCTGGTTTGCTAGAGCTGCCATTATGCAAAATACCAGAAATGGATTGGCTTTTATAAAGGGTATTTATTAGGTTACAGACTTACAGATTAAGGCTATAAACATGTCCAAACTAAGGCATCAACAAGAGGATACGTTCACTGAAGAAAGGCGAATGGTGTCCAGAATGCTTCTGTCAGCTGGGAAGGCAAGTGGCTAGTGTCTGCTGGCCCTTTGCTCCTGGGTTCTGGTTTCAAAACAGCTTTCTCCAAAATGTCTCTGGTCTTCTGTCTCTTTTAGCTTCTCTCTCTCAGCTCCTGTGCGTCCTTGCTTGTTCTCCCAGGGTGTCTGTTGCTAAGCATCTTGGGGTCCTCTCAGCTTTTCCACAGCAAACACTGGGCTTCATCTCTTAGCGTAGCATCTCCAATCATCTTTCTGTCTGCATCTCCAATCATCTGGGTGTGAGTCAGTTCTTAGCTTTTCCCAGGGCAAACTCAGGATTGTATATCTTAGCTTCTTTCCAGAATGTCTTTCCCAGTTTCTCTGAGCTCCTTCTCTCCATGAGCTCTCTTAAAGGACTCCAGTACACTAATCAAGACCCACCCCAAATGGGTGAGGTCACACCTCCATCAAAATAATCTAATCGAAAGGTCTCACCCACAGTTAGTTGGATCACATCTCCATGAAAACAATCTAATCAAAAGGTCCTACCTGACTGACAGCTTGATGTGCTGAGCCCTCTGTCTTGGGGCTGGCCTCTGTGAAGCTTGTATTTGCAAGGAGAGGCTAAACCTGCTTATGATGGTGCCTAAGAGTCTCCCCCTGAGTGCCTCTTTGTTGCTCAGATGTGGCCCTCTCTCTTTCTAACTAAGCCACCTTGGCAGGTGAACTCACTGCCCTCCCCCCAACGTGGGACCTGACCCCAGGGGTGTAAATCTCCCTGACAACGCAGGATATGACTCCCAGGGATGAATCTGGACCCGGCATCATGGGATTGAGAATATCTTCTTGACCAAAAGGGGGATGTGAAATGAAACGAAATGAAGTTTTAGTGGCTGAGAGATTTCAAATGGAGTTGAGAGGTCACTCTGGTGGACATTATAGATATTATACACATTATGGAGTTGAGAGGACACTATATAGATATAGTTGGTGCACTATATAGATAACACTTTTTAGATTTTAAGATATTGGAATAGCTAGAAGTAAATACCTAAAAATCTACCAAATTCCAACCCAGTAGCCTTGACTCCTGAAGATGATTGTGTAACAATATAGCTTACAAGGGGTGACAGTGTAATTGTGAAACCCCTGTGGCTCGCACTCCCTTTATCCAGTTAATGGATGGATGAGTAAAAAAATGGGGACAAAACCCACATGAAAAATAGGGTGGGATGGTGGTGGTGGGGGTGATTTGGGTGTTCTTTGTTTTATTTTTATTTTTTATTCTTATTCTTTCTGGTGTATGGAAAATGTTCAAAAATAGATTGTGGTGATGAATGCACAACTATATGATGGTACTGTGAACAGTTGATTGTACACCATGGATGATTGTATGGTATGTGAATATATCTCAATAAAACTGAATTTAAAAAAAAAAAGGTCCCACCCATAATAAGTCTGCTGCCACAAGATTGCATTAAAAGAAGGTGACTTTTGTGGGGAACATGATAGATTGAAACCAGCACAGAAGGCCTCCCAGAGGAAGGGATGTTTGAATTGGACTTTACAGGATGAGTAGGAGTTTGCTAGGCAGAGATGCATTGGAAGAGTATTTTAGTCAGAGAAGACTAAAAGAGGTGAAGAGAGATTTTTAAAAATGCATGATGTCTGGAAAGTGGGGAGCAATCCAGCATGGCTGAAGCAGAGGCTATGTAGCTGGGCAGCGTGGAGGGCAAGAGATGAAATTAAATAATGACGTTAGCATTGATTGAGTGCTTACCGTGTGTCAGGCATCATGTTAATTGCCTTGCAGGTATTACTTCATTTAATTTTTATATCATACATATAATGTAGGGCTTTCTTTGGCTCATTCTTCTGTGAGATCAATGAGGTACAGCATATAAGTACTTTCTTAGGGAGGATCATTTGACCTTGGGCAAGTTTGAGTATGTGGTGGAGCTGGGACATTATTGCAGGCAGCGTGTCACCCGGCCCTGTGCCCTTAACCATTCTTCTTTTAGTATGTGGGTATTGTAGCAGTCCAAAGAGTACTCAGTGGACAGGGTTTGGTAGACATGGCTTTGGGGAGGAGAAGACATCCGAAACAGTAGGCGTGCGGTAAATGACGAGGAGTTGTTTGGGGCAGGGATAGAGAAGGTGGGAGGACATCCTAGACAATAAGGAATGCCACCATCGATGTCATACATCTGGAAATAAATACGTTCCAGGGACAGTGACCTGCCCTTTGGTCTGGCCAGTGGCTTGGTGTCTCTTGGCACAGCCCAGATCAAGCCTCGTGGGAAGTCCCAGCAGCATCTCTGCTCTCTGGAAAGGCCCAGGAAACTCCGCTTTCCCTGAGGCCATTTAGAGTCAGCTCAATTTCTCTTTCACTGCCCTCCTCCTTCTTTGGCCTGGGAAGACGCAGTGGACCATACAAAGAAAGGGGGTGCCTGTAGGAAACCCATGGGCAAAGCTTCCCCTCTGTTACATGTGGTTTTTAAAATGTATCTTCCACCAAGCATTTCTGGGTGAGGACTGCTGCTGTTCGGGAGTGGGATTTAATGACTCCAGCAGTGCCTTGCTCCCCATTATGAATCCCTGAGGGGTGTTCAGTGACGGAGCAAGGGAAGGTTCCAGCTGTACACATTTAAATAAGAGAGACATCAGGGCAAGGGAGCAGGGGCCAAAGGGAGATTGTTCCCCAAGTGAAATTGAATTTTGTTGGAGTTAAATTGAGATGCTGAGTTGTCTTTTCACAGACATATTCTGGGGTTTGGCTGTCACTTTCATTTAGCAGGCTTGTCATCTGAAGCTGTGGCGGGCTGGCTGGGCCACGGTCTCCTCCACCTGAGACTGAAAGCTTCACCCGAGTAGCTGGGAGCTCCAGGATGGTGTAGAGGGAGGCCAGGGCATTGGGAGGTGCGGGGTGGGGGGATGAGTGGGTGTGTGTATGTGCAGATCTCAGGAGGAACAAGCCATCAGGAGTGTCTTGTCTGCAACCTGCTGCTCCCTTTCCCCCAACCTGGCCAAAGGACTGTAAAATACAGATTATAAGGTACACAGAAGAAGAACTTTTCTAGTCACACCAATGAGATTAAGTCCAATTGGTAGCTCTGTGATTGTCGGCAAGTTACTGAACCTCTCTGTGCCTCAATTTCTTCCCTTGTAAAATGGGCTTCAAAACAGTATCTGTCTTTAGGCTCATGATGAGGGCTAACTGAAATAAAATATGCCGACTTCTTAGCTCAGTGCCTGGCAGATAGTAAGTCTCCAATACATGCAAATTTTTAAAATCATGTACGATGAACAAGTTCTGTGAGAGGGTAACTGGGAAGGCACTTGTGTTTCATAATTCCTACCCCAGTACCACTGTTAGGGAGATTTCACCATTTGGAGTACCTTCCTCTTTGGGTCTTCTTTATATATTCACATCTGCTTGGGAGGCAGCTGTGAGTCAACATGAGCGGGGATGAGTGGGGGGGCACTGGGTTAGAGCATGGTGTGGCAGAGCACGATTTGGGGGGGCAGTCAGATTGGAGGGGGAAGGGGAGACAAACTTTATAATGTTATGGAGACAGGCCCTGGGAAGTAGCATCAAAAGGTGGAGGTTGTCAGGTTAGGAGGGGCGGGAACAAGGGCTGCTGGGGCCCCCGTGTGGTCTGTAAGGTTTTCTGTAGGAGACGCATTGAGGGTTTGTTGAACTCTTGGATACGGTTCTAGGCCTTGAGAAGGGTCCTCAGGGAAAAGAGTCATGTTTGATAAAGTATATCTGCTTGCTATCAGGATGGCTTGGGGAGTGAGTGTGGGGGAAGCGGACAGGAATGCTTTCTATCTGTTATTTTTAGTGATAAGTACTTCTTTCTTTTCCAAGGATGACTGTGAGTGGATCACAGATACAGGTGATGACTTTAAAAATATAGTTATAAAAGGGAGTTGAGATTCTGGGGCTCGCTTCCTGAGTCACAGCCACAAAAACCCAAGTCTGGGAATGACGTGGATCAGAGACTGATGGTGAGAGTGGAAAGGAAGCAGAGGATGCCTGCATGAAAGGCACTTTAGGTATCATTATGTATCTCAGGTATTAGCTTGCTTTGGGTGGTAGATTTCAGTGGGTGACAGTAGTTGCAAAATTTGCAAGATGCTAGTTTTGGGGTTTTTTTGTGTGTGTGACAAATTCTAGTTTATCCTTTTCCTGTCCTTTGCTTAAGTTTCTGTATTCATTCGTTCATTCATTCATTCATCCTATATTGAGCCCCTGGGTAAAACTTTTTGGATTGGCCATAAACTCAGTCTCTTGCTCTGCCTTCAAGGCTTATGAAATCCAGAGTTAGCGTTAGAGGGTGGGACGCAGGTGGGGCAGCGCTAGGCTTTGGAAAAATGTCTGGATCCTATTTCTAATGGCCTGGGAGGCCAGTCTGAGTGGGAGTCACTCTTTTAAATTGATGCTTGTCTGTAATTTAGGGAACCTTGAAGGAGATTCTCTCCTGAGGTCTAAAGCTATCTTTGAGGTCTGACATCAGCCAGTGGCAAATTTTATATGAGGAAACAAGCAACTCATCCAACAGAGCTGTGAGAAAAGTTCTCCCAATTCAGGTCCTGTTGACTTTGGTTTCAAAGGAGAACAATTTCAACATGGAGCTGTACTTTCCCTTGAGCTGCTGATGTGATAAAATGGCTGTAAGCTGCAAAAAGTCTTTCAGCATGGCATGCATTAAACCTTTCAGAGGTAATGCTTTGATTTTTAATTTTACACTCTTGGCAGGCAATCAGGGTCTTTAATAGTATGGAGGCCAGAGGGAGAATGTTTCAAAACAGTGAGGATCTTATCATAGTGTGCAATTAATGAATAATTATTAAAACCCAGAAATAGCTGGAAGAGAAGGCAAGAGGTGGCAGAGCAGTTCTTTGGATCCAGGCCTATAATGAAACCTCCAGAGACGGGATATATGATATACAGTTCCATGCAATTAAATTTCCTGATTTTCCCGACTAGATCAGCAATTTAAGGGAGAAAAAAAAGACAACGAAAACTTCATCACTTAAAAAGAAAAAGTGAAAGTCTTTTGCTGTCCAATGATGCATTTGTTCAGTTTGTTCAGCATTTGAGCTGTAATTACAGTGAGAATAATAATAAAAATAATAAAACATCTGCTCATTGATAACAGTCTCTGAGAAGGTGGGCAGCAGAGCTGGGGTGTGTGGGAGGCACCCACCCATCAGAATGGTTAGATTGCTGGATACATTTACTTCCTAGCTTGCACCAGTCCAAGCTGCCATAAAGAGATCCCCCTGGTGCTGCCTTATAAACAAACGTTCCCCCTGGCTCCCCCTCGTTTCAGGGCCCAATTTTGTCGGTGCCTTGTGTCAGGTCTTTTCTCTGCAGGTCTCAGGACCACCATTTCTTTTTGACTCAGCTCTAGAAAATCCTGTTATCCATCAAATGCTTGTTTATGGTTCAAATGCCTGCCTGCCGAGTGGTCCTGTCGCAGGCTGGCATCCAGGTACAGAAGCCACCACCATGCCTCTGAGCCCTGCTAAACAGAGAACCAGCCTGGCAAGGGTCAGAACGGGCACTGACACAATGTCTGTCCACTTGTCAACCTCTTTGGCTATCTCGGGGCCCCTGCAAGGGCAAGGAGGGCATCTGGGATAAGCTCATTGTGTGGTATGTTTGTTACACTTGATGAAAGCACATTTTTATAATTGTACTAGTTTAACTAGTTTAACTTAAGGTTTACTGTGTTGTACAGTTACATTGTGTTCTGTTTTGCTAATGCTGCCATTTTGCAAAACACCAGAAATGGATTGACTTTTATAAAGGAGGGTTATTTGGTTACAAAGTTACAGTCATAAGGCCATAAACATAAAATTTGATGTCCAAATTAAGGCATCAACACAAGTATACATTTCACCAAAGGAAGGCCAATGGCGTCCGGAAAACCTCTGTTAGCCGGGAAGGCATGTGGCTGGCGTCTCCTGATCCTGGGTTGTGTTCCAGCTCCTCTCTTAGCACTGTCTGTTCTTCAAAATGTTGCCCTGGGGGCGTTTTTTCTTCTCTTAGCTTTTCCAGAGCAAAATGTCAGCAAAAGTTTGCTTTCAGCGGCCATCTCCAAAATGTCTCTCTTGGCTGCAGCAGTGAGCTCCTTCTGTCTGAGCTCTTACAGGGCTCCAGTGATTTAATTAAGACCACACTGAATGGGCAGGGCCACACCTACATGGAAATAATCCAGTCATAGTTATCACCTACAGTTGGGTAGGTCACATCTCTACAGAAACAACCAAGTCCAAAGGTTCCAACCTAATCAACACTAATATGTTGCCCGCCACAAGATTGTGTCAAAGAACATGGTGTTTTGGGGGACATAATACATCCAAACCAGCACACAAGGATTTTTTAAAAATTCTATTATAGTAACATTTATACAACCTATAATTTCTTCTTTTAACCACATTCAATTATTTAATTCAGTACTGCTAATTACATTCACCTTGAAGTGCTACCATCACTACCATCCATTATGAAAATTTTTTCACCATCCCAGATAGAGACTGTGTATATCTGAAGCCTTAACTCCCTATTTCCTACCCTTACCCCACCTCTGGAAACCTAGGTTCTAGATTCTAACTCTGTGAATTTACCTATTGTAATTATTTCATAACAGTGAGATCATACATTGTTTGTTCTTTTGTGTCTGGCTTATTTCACTTAACATGATGTCTTCAGGTACATCTATGTTGTCACATATCAGGACTTCATTCCTTTTTACAGCTGAATAATATTCCACATTTTGTTTATATATTCATCTGTTGCTGGACACTTGGGTTGCTTCCATCTTTTGGCAATTGTAAATGTCACTATAAACATCAGTGTGCAAATATTTGTTCAATCTCTGCTTTCAGTTCTTTTGGGTATATACTAAGAAGTGGGATTGCAGGGTCATATGGTAATTCTATACTTAAGTTTCTGAGGAACTACCACATTGTCTTACACAATGGCATCACCATTTTACATTCCCATCAGCAATGAATGAATGTTCCTATTTTTCCACATCCTCTCTAATATTTGTAATTTTCCATTTTTTAATAGCAGTCATTCCAGTGGGTATGAAATGGTATGTTGTTGTGGTTTTGATTTGGATTTTCCTGATAGCTAATGATGTTGAACATCTTTTCATGTGCTTTTTGGCTAATTGTATATCTTCTTTGGAGAAATACCTAGTCAAGTCTTTTGCTAGTTTCCTAATTGGGGGTTTTGTTGTTGTTGAGTTGAAGGACATTTGTTATTTAATCTGGATAGGTAAACCGTTATCAGATATGTGGTTTCCAAATATTTTATCTCATTGTATAGGTTGTCATTTTACTTTCATGATAACACCCTAACATGAGGTCATGAAGATGCTTCTGTTCATTTTCTTCTAGGAGTTTCATAGTTCTGGCTCTTATATTTAGGTCTTTGATCCATTTTGAGTTGGTTTTTTGTATATGATATGAGGTATCTTTTTTTTTTTTTTTTTTTTTTGGCAGATGGAGGTCTAGTTTTCCTAGCACCATTTGTTGCTGAGACTATTCTTTCCCAGTTGAGTGGTCTTTGTCCCCTTGGCCATAAATGTGAGGTTGATTTGTGAGATCTCAGTTTGATGCCATTGGTGTATATGTCTTTCTTTGTGGCAGTACCCTGCTGTTTTGATTACTGTGGCTTTGTAATAAGTTTTAAGATTAGGAAATGTACATCCTTCAGCTTCATTCTGTTTTCTCAAGATGGCTTTGGCTACTGGGGGTCCCTTACCCTTCAATATAGATTTGGATAATTGGCTTTTCCATTTTTGCAAAGAAGGCTGTTAGAATTTTGATTGGGATTGCATTGAATTGGTAAATCGCTTTGGGTAGAATTGACATCTTAACAATGTTTAGTCTTCCAATCCATGAACACAGAATGTCCTTCTATTTATTTAGGTGTAATTCGATTTTTTTTAAGCAGTGTTTTGAGTTTTTCCATGTACAAGTCTTTCATATCCTTGGTTAGATTTATTTCTAGGTCTTTGATTCTTTTAGTTGTTATTGTGAATGGAATTTTTTCTTGACTACTTTTTCTGATTATTCATTCTAGTGTACAGAAACACTACTGATTTTTGGGTGCTGTTCTTATCCCCCCCCCCCATGTTTCTGAATTCATTTACTAGCTCTAGGAGCTTTTTTTGTGGATTTTTCAGGATTTTCTGTATGTAGGATCATGCCATCTGCAAATAGGGAAAGTTTTACTTCTTTTCCATTTTGAATGCCTTTTATTTCTTTCTCTTGCCTAATTGCTCTGCCTAGAACTTCCAGTATGGTGTTGAATGACAGTGGTAACAGTGACTATCCTTGTCTTGTAGAGAGAAAGCTTTCAGTCTTTCACCATTAAGTCTGATGCTAGCTGTGGGTTTTTTCATATATGCCCTTTTCATGTTGAGGAAGTTTCCTTCTATTCCTCATTTTCCAAGTGTTTTTATCAAGAAGGGGTGCTGGATTTTGTCAATTGCCTTTTCTGCATCAAGTAAGATGATTGTGTATGTATTTTTAAAATTCATTCCGTTAATGTGAGGTATTATAATTGATTTTCTTTGGATGAATCAACCTTGCATAACTGGGATAAATCCTGTTCAGGTTTGTTAATGCTTCACTGAAGGATGGCTGATGGCATCCGGAAAACCTCTGTTAACTGGGAAGGCACATGGCTGGCACCTGCTGATCCTGGGTTGTGTTCCAGCTCCTCTCTCAGCTCCTGTGCATTCTTCAAAATGTTTCTCTTGGGGCATTTTGTCCTCTCTTAACTTCTCCAGAGCAAACTCTAGGCTACTATCTCGAAAGTGTCAGCAAAAGTCTGCTTTCAACAGCCATTCCCCAAATGTCTCTCTCAGCTGCTCTCCAAAATGTCACTCTAAGCTGGTCTTAGCTTCTTCTGTCTGTAAGCTCTTTTATAGAACTCCAGTGATTAAATCAAGAACTATGCTGAATGGGCAGGGCCACACCTCCATGGAAATAATCTAATCAAAGCTATTACCCATAGTTGAGTGGGTCACATCTCCATGGAAACAACCTAATCCAAAGATTCCAACCTAATCAACATTAATATGTCTGCCCCCATAAGATTGCATTAAAGAACATGGCGTTTGAGGGGACATAATACATTCAAATGGGCACAAATCCCACTTCATTTTGGTGTATAATTCTTTAAATGTGCTGTTGGATTTGATTTGTTAGTGTTTTGATGGGGATGTATATTCATAAAAGTTACTGGTTTGTAATTTTCTTTTCCCGTGGTATCATTATCTTGCTTTGGTATTAGAGTGATGGCCTGAAAGGATGAATTAGGGAGCATTCCCGCCTCTTAATATTTTTGGAAGAGTTTGAGCAGGTTTGGTGTTAATTCTTTTTGGAAAGTTTGCTGAAATTCCCCTGTGAAGCCATCTTGTCATGGGCTTCTTCTTGTTGGGAAGTTTTGATTATTGATTCAGTCTTTTTACTAGTTATTGTTAAGAGATCTTCTATTTCTTCTTGAGTCAGGATAGGTAGTATGTGTGTTGCTAGAAATTTTTCCGTTTCTTCTAGGTTATCTAATTTGTTGGCATGCAGTTGTTCATAGTGTTCTCATCTAATCCTTTTTATTTCAGTGGGGGCAGTAGTAATCGTCCCCTTTTAATTTCTGATTTGTTATTTGTGTCTTCTTTCTTTTGTTTTTTATCAGCCTAGCTAAAACTTTGTCAATTTTATTAATCTTTTCAAACAACCAACTTTTGGATTTGTTGACTGTCTACTGATTTTTTAAAATTCTCTGTTTCATTTATCCCCACTCTAACATTTGGTAATTCTTCCCTTCTGCTTGCTTTGGACTTAATAGGCTCTTCTTTTTCTTGTTCTTCTGGTTTTAAGGTTAGGTCTCTGGTTTGAAGTCTTTGTTCTTTTTTATTGTAAGCATTTAGAGATATTAATTTCCCTCTCAGCACTGCCTTTGCTGCATCCTGTAAGTTTTGTGCTGTTGTATTTTCATTCACGTCAACATATTTCCTTATTTCCCTTGGAATTTCTTCTTTAACCCATTAGTTGTTTAAGAGTATGTTGTTTAATTTCCATGTATTTGTGAATTTTGCATTTCTCTCTCTGCTGTTGGCTTCTCGCTTCATTCCTTGTGGCTGGAGAAGATATGTTGTATGATTTCAGTACTCTTGAATTTATTGAATTGTTTTATAACCTAAGATATGGTCTGTCCTGGGGAATGATCCATGTGCACTTGAGAAGAATGTTCATTCTCTTGTTGGGTGAGGTGTTCTGTATATTCTGTTACGTCTGGTTGGCTTAGAGTATCATTCAAGTCTTGTATTTCCTTATTGATCTTCTAACTAGGTTGTCTTTTCATTAACGAAAGGGGTGTATTAAAGTCTTCTACTATTAATTAATGTAGGACTGTCAATTTCTCCCTTCATTTCTATCTGTATTTGCTTCATATATTTTAAGGCTCTGCTGTTACGTGAATATATATTTATAATTGTTACATCTTCTTTTTGAATTGACCCTTTTAACAGTATATAATGAACATCTTTGTCCTTCTTAACAGTTTTTGCCTGAAAGTCTATTTTATCTGATATTAGTATAGCTACCCCAGCTCTCATTTGTTTACTACTTACGAGAATTATTTTTTTTTCATGCTTTTGCCTTGATCCTACTTATGTCTTTGAATTTAAGGTGAGTCTTCTGTAGATAGCATTTAGTTTTTTATCCATTCTGCCAATCTCTGCCTTTTGACTGGAGAGTTTAATCCATTTACATTTAAAGTTGCTACTGATAATGCAGGACTCCCGAGCTCTGCCATTCTGCTATTTAGGTTTTGTAAGTCTTATACCTCTTTTGTCCCTCAATTCTGCTGTTAATGCCCTCTTTCAAACTACTTGATTTTTTGTGTTGTGCCATATTGAGTCCCTTCTCATTTCTATCTGGATACATTTTTAATCTGTTTCCTTGTGGTTGCCATGGGGTTAAAATTTAATATTCTAAATATATAACAATCATATTTGATCTGATACCCACTTAAACTTCAATAGCATATACATACACTGTTCATACATTCCTCCATACCCATCTTTTTTTGTACTTGTTACAAATTACATCTTTGGTCATTGTATGTCCAAAACCATAGACTTAACATTACTTTTTTTGCACCTGCATTTTAGTACCTGTAGGAAGTAAGAAGACTTACATATAAAAAAATACAATAGTATTGGCATTTATAATTACCTAAATTGTTATGACCAGAGGTCTTTATTTCTTTATGCCACTTTAAACCATTGTCTAGTGTCCTTTCATTTCAGTCTGAGTATCTTTAGCATTTTTTGTAGGGCAGGCCTAGTGGTGATGAATCCCTCAGCTTTTGTTTATCTGGGAATATCTTGATCACACCCTCATTGTTGAAAGAAAATCTTACTGGATATAAAATTCTTGGATGGCAATTGTTTTCTTTCAGCCCTTTAAGTATTTCTACCCACTGCCTTCTTGTCTCCGTTTCTGACAAGAAGTTGCCACTGAATCTAATTGGGACTCCCTTGTTCATAACAGGTAGCTTTTTTTTTTTTTTTTTCCACTTGCAGCTTTCAGAACTCTCTCCTTGTCCTTTGTAATCAACAGTTTGATCAATATGTGTTGGGGCATATTATTCTTTATGTTTATTTTGTTTGGTGTTCTCTGGACTTCTTGGATGTGCATGTTCACGTTTTTTGCTAAATTTGGGAAGTTTTCCGTCATTATTTCTTTGAATATTTTTCTGTACTTTTCCCTTTTTTTCCCTCCTTCTGGGACTCCCCTAATTCCTATATTAGTATACTAGATGGTGTCTCAGAGGTCTCTTAGTCTATTTTTACTTTTAATAATTTTTTCTCTCTGCTCCTCAGCCTGACTCATTTCAATTATCTTGTCTTTTAGTTCACTGGGTCTTTCTTTTGCCATCTCCAGCCTGCTGTTGAAACCTTCCTGGGCATGTTTCATTTCAGTTATTGTGGTCTTCAACTCTAGTAGTTCTGTTTGGTTCCTTTTTAAAATTTTTCTCTCTTGAGATTCTCATAGTGTTCATTCATTGTTTTCCTGATATCCTCTAGTTCTTTCTCTGTATTTTCCTTCATCTCCTTGAGCATATTGAGGATTGTTTTTTAATGTCATTCTCCAGTGTGTCCACAGTCTGGTCTTCATTGATGTTTTCTGGATTTTTGTTCTCTTCCTTTGGATGAGCCATTATTTCTTGTTTATTTGATTGTCTTGTACTCTTCATGCACACTGCACATTTGAATATTTGAAAATGTTGACTCTGAGGAAGTGTACTGTTCTTAAGTCTCCCTGAGGCCTTTGTCTAGCTTTGGAACAATGGCCACCCTCAGAGATGGGCCATCGCGATGCTGAGTAGCCCATTAAAACCTGCCGTCAGTGATTGTCCTGTGTCCCCCCTCCTCAAGGTCTTGGGGAACTGGATTTTCATTTTACTGGTGACAGCAATGTGCACCAGGGTCTGGACCCTCTTTCTGCTGCAAGAGTGGGGGATGGGCACCAGATACCACCTTGTGGAGACAGCAGTTTAGTGGTATTTACCGTAATTCACCAGCTTCTTCCTCCTACTCTTCCCTGGGTACTCTTCAATGTTCTAGTGGACTCTGGAATTTCAAAATAGTTGATTCAGACAGTTCCTGCCTGTCTAATAGTTGTACTGGTGGAGGGACTGATTCCGGGAGCTTCCTTCTCTGCCATCTTCCTACAGTTTTCGTCTCATCTTTTAAAGCAGCTGTTAGCTCCCTCCACTGCTAGGCTGGGGCAGGGTGAAGGAGGAGGCTGGGTGGAATCATTGAGCACTTGAGATGGCATTTTCCTGACATGAGGTAGCTCATTACTGAGGACCTCTGCACAGAGCTGGGTTTTCATGACTGACCTCTTAGTGGTATTCTGGGAAATCAGCCAGCATCACAGGCCCAAATGGGCCTTACAAATAAATAAGTAAGTGAATACATAAGGGTGGAGGATTGCTATTCTTTAGAGAGAGGTGAGAGTGTATTTCGCAGTGTGAGATGCTATAGAGAGGCACCTGGGATGTTTTATTTGAAACCCAGCCATGGGAAGGCACATGCCAGCAGGAAATGGATTTTTAGTAGGCAGGCTACCAGGCCCTTAGAGAGCTCCAAGATGCTGTACTCTACCCAGATGCTAGGAATGGGGTGGAAGGGAAAATTCAGGCTTGTTTTACCTCTTTGTCAGCTGCACTCTGCAACTCTTATCAGGACAGTCGTCTTCCCTGTCAAGAGTACTAAGAGCTGCCATTGACTTAGCTAGCACTTATTAGGTGCCGGGTTGTGCTGTGGGCTTTGCATATGTTAGCTCTTGGAATACTTTGAGAACTGTGGTATTAGCCTAGTTCTTACGTATAGGTAAAATGAGGCTCAGAGAAGTGAAGTCACAGAGTTAGGAACCAAAAGGTGGAACTGGGTTTGGAACCCAGGTCTAGTTTTAACTCTCAAATCACGATCATTCTAGATGGCTTCCCAGGCAGGGGTGCATCCTGCTGCTCACAGCCTAGGCCCAGCAGGGGGAGTTTCAGATTCATTTAATGCCCCAGGTTCAGGTTCTGACGATGAGTTTAGCTGCCCTTGGCAACTCTGATCAGAATCACTGCAGTCCCTTTCAAGCTGGGGACCTGGCACTGTTCTCTGCCAGTGTACCCTGTAGTCTCTGCTCTGTCCTTGGCATGGTCTTTTTACAAACAAGTCTGGTTGGGTCCCAGTCCTCCTTGCAGAGTGACCCTGCTCCCCAGCCTTAACGGGAGGACGGTCATGCTGTTCTGCCTGACCTGCAAGATGCAGCCTTTGTGTCCTGTCCTAAGGTACCTGTCCAAAAGCATCTTTAGCTCACCCCCTTACACTCCAGGCAGATGACTTTCCAGCTGTTTCCCTGAACCTCCCATGCTCATATAATTTAGTGCAAGTCTGATTTCCTTGTTCTAAAATGCCCTCCCTTTCCCCCATTCTACTTCGTGTCTTAGTTTCCTAGAGGTGCTATAACAAAAGTGCCACAAGCTGGATGACTTATAAATAAAAATAAAATAGAAATTAATTGTTTCACAAATCTGGAGCCTAGAAACCCAAAATCTGTGGGGGAGAATCCTTCCTTGCTCTTTCTATGTTCTGGTAGTTTGCTAGCAATCCTTGGGCTTAGATCTCTTTCTTAGAGGTTGGTGTTCTCTCTTGTAGTCTGCCTGTCTGTCTTGGCCCAGTTTTCCCCTTCTTATATGAATACCAGCTTTATTGGATTAGGGCCCACCATAATCCAGTTTGACCTCATTTTAACTAATCCCATCTTCAAAGGTCCTTTTTTCAAATAGGGTCACATACATGGGGCCTGGGGTTAGGACTTGTACATATTTCTTTTGGTGACAAAATTCAGCCCCTAATACTTCATCTCTGCAGTACCTGCCTGCTCGTCCTCCAAAAGTTGGCTTAAACATCCCTTGCCTGGAAAGCTTTTCCTGACTTTTGCAAGACGGTTAGTGCTTTTATGATAATTGTTCCCTGTCTGCCTCACCACTGGACTGTTGAATGAATGTGAATAGCTCACCCTTTTGGCTACAGCCTATCTGTCAGATCTACACAGGGTCTCTAACTGTTCATAAGCTCCCTGTGCTTTGTTCATTTCTTTGGGTTAGGGCAAACTGGTCCAGAGTAACCTCAGCTTGAATACCACAGCTGTCAAGTAACCCAAGTTTCCTAGGCAGAGTCATCGTGCAGGAACCTCCTGCGCCAATTAAGATCCAGTAGCTGCTACAACAAACAACTCCAAATGTATCATGTGTGACAGCTTGATAGAAGTTTATTTCTCACTGATGTCAAATCCAAAGTGGGTGTTCCTCATTGGCAGCCAGCTTCCCCAAGTGATGATTCAGATATCCAGGAAACTTCCATCCTGTGGAACTGCCTTAAAGAACACATGGCTTCTCAGGTGACTGAGCTTGTCGGCATCAGGACAGCAGAAGGGAAAAGGGCATTGAGTAATAAGTGTAGGAAATTCTGAGGGCCAAGGTTGCAGCATGTGCAGTCACTTCCACCTGCATTCTGCTGGCAAGAATTCAGCACATGACCATACCTGGTGTCCAGCGAGGCCAAGCAGTGAAGTCTTTCTGTGGGCCCACAGATGAGGAGATGGGTTTGGTGCACTGTTGGCCAGTCTCTGCTGCACTATTTATCTCACAATGGTACAGTCTGCAGGATTTGGAAGCACTGTTTTCTGAGTCGAGGTCAAGTGCCTCTTCTTAAATCCCTGTGGGAGGAAGTGGTTCAGAACAAGCCATCACTTCCATCTTGCTCCACCATTGGCTGCATCCGACATCCAAGGATTTGCTAGTGACTGGCTACTGGATTTTTCAGGTTTCTTTTATGTAGCTGTCAAAGATTCCTGACCTTGCCAGGTGGTGAAGATAAATGGCCAAGTTGGCCTGTTGCGAATAACTCAGGCACAACACTTTCCCATCCCAATCCTCTAGAAGCAGCTATCTCTTGCCTTAGATTTTATTGTCAAATGGCCCAGCAAGTGCAAGTTTAGGTGAGAAATCAGTAGACCTCAGAACAATGGGGAGAAGCTAAGTCATTTGCGTATCTCAGCCTGGCTCAATTAAGTGTCTTTGTCCATCTCTTGTGTTTGTTATGACCAATTTTCTTCTAGGAAACTGCTCTGGAGGCTTCTTTGAAGACCTAGCTTACTGACTTGCTAACTAGACCCTTCCTTCAAGACATGGCTCCAAGCACTACTCTTTCAAGAAACTATATCAGATATTGCCACTTTCACCTGAGAATGCTCAGACGCTCTGTCCTCACAGCATCTGGGACCTGAATTAATTCTGAAAAATTATTGAAATTTCCTTGCATTCATTCGGAAGTAATTTCCTTTGGCGGGCATCGGCATGTGGTAAACATCTTATATTTCCCTTCCTCAAGGGCAGTTAGTGAAGTGTTTGATTTGAGACATTAGCCTTTTTATCATGCCAAGTCAATTTAATGCCCTCACAACCAAAAGCTGAGCGTCCCTTCTACTCATGTACTTATACTACTGAATTATAAGCCTAAAGGCAAACCAATGCCTGGGTTCAGTGCACATTTCCCTTTGCCCAGAAACTGCTCCTGCTCTTGGTTGTCCTAGTGTTTCTTTCCATCTGTCCAGTGTTGTGGTGCACTGCACAGACATTTCTAAACCAGCATGGCAATCTCTAGGGGCTCAGGCAAGATCAGTTTTTTTCCAAGAAGCAAGACCCAAAGATCTTAATGCTTTTACCTTTCCCAGCTTTCCTTCTCAGAACCAAATTACAGTTTGCTCTCCATCTTAGCAACTTCCCCTGCATTCATGCGTCTTGCCCTCACTGGCTTTGGCTCCTTTTTCTCCCCTAGTCTTGGTTGATTTGTTTTGTGTTTGTGTGTGACATGAGAGGTGCATTTAATATTTGCTGACCCTGTGTTTTTAATTAGATCCTGTTTTAATCACTTCCTACAAAGAAATTTTTGCTTACTCTAAGACATGCAGGTGGTTCTATGCTCCCTGCTAAAAGCTATCTGTCACACTTAGATCTGCAATTGTTCTGGAATTGATTTTTGCGTGTGGTTTCAGGTTAGGGAGCAATATTTATTTTTGCCATTTGGATATCCAGGTGATCAAACACCATGTATTGAAAAGTCCATTCTTCACCTACTGTTCTGAAGTGTCACTTTGTCATAAATTAGGTGACTATACACCTGGGGGTATATTTCTGGATTCTCTCTTATGGTCCATTGCTCAATTTGTCTGTTCCTGTTTCAATATAATGCAGTCTTTATTATAACTTTATAATAGGTCTTGATAACTGGTAGTGTAAGTTTTTTGTTTGTTTGTTTCTGTTTTTTACCTTTGTTCCCCATCCTCAAGTTTGCCTTAGCTATTCTAAGCCCTTTGCATTTCTGTATAAATGTTAGAATCACCTTGCAAATTTCTACAAATGATCTGCTGGAATTTTGATTGAGATTGTGTTGAATCTATAATTTATTTGGGAAGAATTTACATCTTGATAACATTGTGTTTTCTAATCCATGAATATGGTAAATCTCTTTTTATTTAGGCTTTCTTTAATTTCCTCTCAGTAATGTGTTTTAATTTTCAGTGTTGAGATTGTAACAGTGTTTTAGATTTATTCCTAGATATGTTATGTGGGTATTTTAAAAATGCTATTGTAAAATCTACAGTTTTTAAGTGACTTTGAATTCTGGGACTTTGCTAAATTCACTTATTAATTTTTATGGTTTCTCTGTAGAAGCTTTTGGATTTTCTATATACAGTCATGTTATCTGAATGACAATATTTCTTTCTCTTCAATCCTTTTGCTTTTTATTTATTTTTCCTGTCTTATTGTACAGGCTGCTGATCCAATTTTCTCATACTCAAAATATTCTGGCAGTTACGTGGGATAATGACATATTTTAAAAACCTTTTTTTTTTTTTTTTTTTTTTTAAAAAAAAAAAAAAGGCCCTTTGAGAGATTTTCAAAGTGCAGAAAACTTGCTCAACTAAGCCTGTGATTCTTTTGGTATCAGCTTAAACTTTTCCTTCTCCAGGAGGGAAGCCCTCTGCAGCTGGGGCTGGGGAGTGAGGATTATGTCTCATCTGAGATGATTAAGCACCACCCTTATGACATGAAGTTAAAATTACATGTTTTTGAATTTGTCTTCCCTGCTGAACTGTAAGCCTCTTAATGGCAGAGACTGCAGTGTTTGTTGCTGTATCACCATCACTTAGCACAGCATGTGACATATCCTTTGCTCTCGGTAAATGTTAACTTAACATCATTGTTCTCATCCTTAACTCCATCCTGATCCTTGTCCTCGGCCGCATCATCTCAATACTGCAGCATGGCCCTGATCAATATCCTGGTCTGTTGCATTATTTAATTAACTGTCTTTCCCACCATATCCTATTGTCTCAAGGGCAAACATCTTTTTCATACTTGCAATGCCAGTGGTGAATGGTGTCTACCATGTAAGAGACATTTAATAAAGGTGTGAAGGAGTGAACAAGCAAATGAATAAATGAATGAACGGATGGCAGAGTAGCCCTCCCTATGAGAAACTGAGGTCCGTACAGAATGACTTGGGTAGCAACTTTCACTTACTTGTGCTGCAGCATTGTAGGCCTAATGCCCAACTAATGTGTGATTTCCCTTTGCCCAGATGCTCTGCTTGCCATTAATCCTTCTAGTGTATATCTCCATCCATCCAGAATTGCAGTGTCCTATGGGGCTCTCCTAAATCATTATTAAGCTCCGGGAGCTGAAGAAAACTCAAGCCAAATAATTTCCTTGCTGCAATTATGAAGACCACATCTTGATAATTTTTTTTTTTAAACAAAAATTCCTTCAGCTTTTTTCTCCTTCTGAAAATCAAAGTAAAGTTTGCTTTCCACCTCAGGCATTCTGCCTACATCTCTTCCCTCCCTGGTTCTGCTCATCCCATTCCCCACTCCCACCCCCACCTTGGTTGCTTTGCTGTTCTGAAACTTGAGGGGAACATTTTAAGCTTTTCAGACACCATGGATTTAATTGCATTTGTAAAGACCTTTTAAGAGCTTGAGAAAGACCTGTTTTTCATGATCTGTCATCAGCAGCTGTGGTAACTCAGCCAGGAGCTCAAAGTCTTGAGACCTGCACTGCACACATTTGAAAAGAGAATGAAGCCCTGCAGGGTGCTTCTCCGGAATCCCTCATCTCCCACAGGCAGTTGACTTTCCTAGTTTCAGCCTCACCTGGAAACCCGCGTTTTCTTTGGTGTTATCTTTAACTCGTATGCCTTTCTTTCAGGCATCATTGCACACTGCCTTCCCATCTAAAAAATCCAGTTCCACCCCACAGAGGCTGTGCTTTGTTGCAGAGCAGGCCTGGGGCGAGTTAATGCCAGCTGACTTGAGAATTGCAGGGATGGGGATAGGGCCAATTAATCAGCGAGATCAGGGCCTCCCTAAATGCCAGCTCTTCCTGCAGGGCTGGCCGGTCACTAATTGTAGCTGCAGTCCCATTCTCTCCTCCCACCCCTAAATAAACACATCTACCCAGTTATGGGGATCTGATGCTAGTTGCTCCCTGAAGCAGTGGCTCTATTTAATTCAAATCTTGCTTTTTAGAGGCTCACGTCTAAGTCTTCTCAAGGCAAAAGTCTTGATCCTGTTTTCCCACTGTTTTGAGTTGGGCCAGGACTGGGGTAAGGCAAGCTGGGCCCCAGGGATACAAATTTAAGGAGGCACTGGCTCTCAGGTGCCCACCTTGCTTTTGCCGGACCCTGAGAGTGAGAGCCTCCTTAAATGTCGTGCCCTACACACCTGGCTCCTCTCACCCTAGTCCCAGCCCTGGTTTTGACTCAATTATTGCTTCCTTAACATGGATTAAGAAATCAGGTGAAATTCACAGGAATGCAGAGAGCCTTCCCACTTCTGAAAATCTTCCCTATGATCCTTTTACTGAACCCTGAAATCCCACCACTGGTTTGTCACCCTACCCCTCTATATAAGAGCTACTATTTACTGAGAGTTTGTTCTATGCCAGGTTCTCAGCTAGGTCCACTCTTGATTATTTGTCATTTTCCCGATGCCCAAAAACTGCACCTAGAAGAGATTGTCCTTTGCTGAAACATTAATTGGCAGAGCCAGGATCTGGCCCAAGTCTGTCTGACTCCAATTCTGTACTCCCTGAGCTGCCCTTTACACCCGGGAGGACACCTGTCACCCCGCAGGGTGAAATCATCCATGTTTCTCAGTGCGAGGGATTTGAGTGGGTGGGGGGGGGAGAGGAGAGAAGCGTTAGGAGCACCCGGGGGGCCAGGAAAGCAGTGGAGAGAGGAGATTCTGGAGGTAATAGGAAGGGAAGTTTCCGAGAAGCTTCACTCTCTCCCGTGACCTGTTCACAGTGGGGTTTTAAGGTTGATCCTGGCTGTAAATGTGAGACAGAGAAGAGGACACTGGGCCAAGCTGAGTCCCCGTGGACCCCTTTGGAAGGGGACAGCCTTCTCTCTGCCCCTGCCCCTGCCCTCTGCCTGGCAGCAGGCCTGCCTTGCACTGGGGCCAGAGAATGAGTGCCCCCTTTTGCCTTGTTCACTGAACTGTCACTCTACATTCTCCTCAGTAACCTGCTCATGCCTTGTCCTCCTGGGTACACTTTTCCACCAGCAAAATCCTACTTCCACCTCCAGGCGCTTTGGGAACATCATCTCTCTAAGAAACTCTTTAGCCTCTTACTCTTTCCCTCATTTTCTTGGGAATGAATGGTTCTCTCTCGGTTTGATTTCTCAGGATCTCCCCTTGTAGGGTTGTTCATTATACCAGGGTCAGTCTCTCATCCAGTCTGAGTTCCTTGAGGGCAGAGCCTGGGCTGAGGCTACAGAGCACAAGGATTAAAGGCTTTGGAAACTTCTAGAACTTCTAGAACTCGCTTGCCTCAGTGCTTCTCTGCAGTGTTCCGGTGGTACCTCATGCATAAATCTAGGATTTCTCTGCCTCATTCCCATTTAAAGAGAATGTTTTCTCACTAAACTTGTTTTTATATAAATGTATAAGGTGGAAATTGAAACTCCCTTCCCTTTTCCCAATTCCACTTCCTGGGGGTATGCACTCTTGAGTTTGGTACCCTTTCTTGCAGCACAGATACACATGCAGACACATTGCTTTGTTTTTTCCAAAAGCAGGTCAACCTATGCACATGGATTCCTTTTTCCTTGTAGTGCAATGTGGCCTTGGGCCCATTTCAGAGCACAGACAACTGTCTGATTCGTTTAATGGTTAGGTGTACCAAAATTATTAAATATAAATCCTTTGTCGATGGATATTTGGGTTGTGCCAATCTTTTCTGGCAGTGAGCTTGCCTGTGCCAAAATATTTGCACATTTATGTAGGGATTTTTATGGCTTACAGCCCTAGAGATTGAGTTCCTGGGGCAAATTGTATGCACTTTGGATTTTGGAGGATGTTTACAAAGCTGTCTCCAAGGGGACCGAGCAGGCTTTGTCTTTGAACAGTGAAGGGGAATGCTTCTGCCCCACTTCCATATCTGCACCTCACTAACACTGTATGTATCAATCTTGAAACCTGTTGCCATTGTTAAAGGTAAAAAATGAGATCCCATGGCTGTCTTGACTTACATTTCCTTCAGTATTAGTAAGTTAACTATTTGTTTGTATGTTTATTGCTGCTAGAATTGCCTCTTCATGTGCTTTGTCTGTTTTTATTTTGGACTATTGGTCTTTTCCTATTGATTTCTAAGGGCTCTTCTTATATGGGTACATTAGATATTTATTTGTCAGATGTATAGGAAATGATTTCCCCAGGTTGTCTTTTCATTTTTCTTGGATTCTTTCTGTTGTTTTTAAGAAAGACTTTTTGTATTTATACACTTGGTAAAATTTCAGGTTTCTCTGAATTGTAAAATAGGAGCATAAGCTTTGAACTGAGACTGTTACTGGACCAAGGCGGTGGATTGTTTTGCCGGATGTGCTCAAATGACCAATTCCTGAAATACTGTTTCACAGAAAGAAAGAGTTTATTCTAGGTGCAAAGCAGAAGAACAGCTGGCCTATCAGTCTAAGATCTGTCTCCCTGAACTGCAATAATTCTGATAATCTTATAGTATCAAAAGATAGGTAGGTTTTAGGATAATGAGTACAGTGTCCCCAGATATAATTAGAAGTTATCTAATTGTTGAGCATGTGCAGATTGATTACATGCTTAGTTACAGAACATATGTAAGAAAATGGTGGCCTTAATATGATGTTGGACTGATTTTTAGTAATATAAGGAGGTGTAGGTGACTGATGGGTTCAAATCTAAGCTACTGCACTTGTCAGGCAGGCCCATTTTGGTTAGATCCAGCTTTGATTATCAAGATAACTTTGGGCTTGAAGTGGGCTAATTCTGGGCTGACCCAAGACCCTTCATTAATAAACATTAGGGGCTGTCTTTAGTGATCATAAGACTTTAAAGTCGAAAAACTGGATAAATGGGTATATGTGAAGGTTAGTCACAAGGTTTTTACAATCACAAGGGCAGAAAATAAAGGCTATACAATCATTATCAGAGATCAAGGCAGCTGGATTATAATTCAGGTTTCAGGTATTTCCCTCTGTCTACTCTAATACACCAGAAAGTAAAAAGGAATATCTGTGTAATGATACAGTAACCATAATGAGTCCTTAAATCCTAACTTATTGGTTATAAGACCTGAATTTAAACACAGACCACACAGCTCATTCTGGAGCCTTGGATAAGGCCCCTAACTCTCTGAGCTTTAGTGTTTTCACCAGTTATTTAGGAGCAACGCTAGGAATAAATGAGACAATTGCACAGAGTCAGGATTGACAAAAATGGGGGGAATTAACAGAGAACTACCCCTGGGAGCTGGAGCTAGTCTCTCATGGAAAGTGCTGCTCTGCCTTCCACTCTTCGCCTCTTCTGAGGGCCTTCTCGAAAACTCTCCACTGTGGTCTGGGGAACTGATTCTTCTCAATATGCCCCGCTCCTTTCCCCTATGCCAGGAAAAGCCGGGTGCAAACATTCTGTCTGGTTCCCCTCTGATTCACTGGGGACATGGAAAAAGAAGGCATCCCTGAGTTAAATGAGAAATCCTGGCCGTGGCCCAGCCTTCACCTGCTTACATTGCTGAAACTTGCTGAAACTCATTTCAGCCTTGGATCAATTTGCTAGATTTTCATTTAGTTTTCAAGTTGTTCATTCCCTCTTTTGCTCAGACTAGTAATTTCAGTGGCTGTGTTATACTTTTCGAGATGTTGCTTCAAAAGCATTACAAAGCATTAAAGTACATTTAGTGCTGAATTGTCACTTAAGATTATTGCAGGAAATTAGGGCTTTCTCGATCCTAAATGTGACAAGAGATTGAGAACACAGCTTCTATTATGACTAAATGGGGACAAAGAGTAAGGATGTGTTAAGTACACAGCCACTTCTTGGGTGGGAGTCAGAAATCGGGGTTGGGGGCTGGGCTAGGGGACTGAGGAGGGATGTGTAGAGCTCCCTTGCCATCTGAGCAGGGCACAATCTGGGGTTTAAGAGGGGACCCAGACTTTGGGTCCCAGGTGGGTTTTCTTATCACACCTTTCCACCCCACCATCTTTAGTATCTCCCTCACCATGATCTCCAGCTTCACTTATTGTCAGGCTGCTGGAGGCCCCCACAGAATGGAGGGGCGTTTGGAAGGTGGGAGGGAGGCGAGGGCACGGGCCTTCCCTGCGGCCTATAGTATTTGGGGATGAGGGGAGCCTACCCTTGTGTCTCTCTTGGTTAGAGGCAGAAATCCGCAAAGGTGACGGTGGAGGCAATGGTTGTGGTGCAGTGTAGCTGCTGCAGGGGCTGACTGGGGGGTCAGTTGGGGAACCAACTCGGACCCGCAGAACTGGGCTCGGCACGTGCACCCCTGCCATCCGCCGAGCCACTCTGGCCCTGTGCCCCCACTGGATAATTTTCCAGTGTACTGTGTTTCTCATTTCAGTTCTGCAGCTGAGGATGTTTTCTTCTTGACTTGAGGTGGGGCCTGAGGTCACTGAGGGCATCCGTGGACCCTCACGTGTGCCTGGGATCAGAACCAAACTTGGGGTGGGATCAGGCCACGGGTGTCCTCAGCAGCCAGACAGGCTCCCAGCAATTTCAGGCGCTGGAGGGGATGACAGAAATCCAGGGAAAGGTTTGGCAAGTGTGGGGTGTGGCCTCACAGCAGGCTTGTTCGGGCCTTAGCCAGTGTGAGATGGAGCGGGTCTCAGACCCCATCACCCTGCCTCCAGACCACGGCACCCGGCTTTGTCCCAGCAGGGAAGGGGGAACTGACCTGGCCAATGCCTTCCAGGGCAGAGCCCTCCTGGTGGGCAGCATTAGAGATGAGGCCAAAGAGGCCACGAAATCAGGCAGGAGGGATCCCAAGTTCAGGCCAGTGCTGCCCACTCGTGGTGTCTGGTTGCATGCCACGCGTGGGGCACCTCAGGTAAGGGCTTGTGATTTCGCGGTCTGTACCCCTGTAACATGTCTGGAGGCATCACTCTCATGGAGGGGGCGCCCCTCTGGCTGGTGAAGGTTGCACCTACTTCCTCTGCACTGGCCTGGGTAGCCGGGGGGATTTGGTTCCAGAGCTCCTGGTGTCCTCTCCCTGCTCCTGGGTACCTGAGTGACCCTCCCAGCCAGATGTCCCTTTCCACACCCCCCCCCGCCCCCAGCTCTACTTCAGGGCTGCCTCCAACCCCCTGCACCCCCAGCCCCAATGGGAAGCCTGCTCACCACCACCCTCAGTGTCTCCTACGTCCCAGAAAATTGCTTAATTTATATTTCAAAAACCACTATATAAGGAAGCCAAAAAGAATGCTAGTGATCACATTTATTGTCCATACTGGCATGCTTTTTTAAATACATTTTTGAACCTCATATTGAGGTATAACACGCATATTGAGAAATGGACATTTTATAAACTTACTGCTTGATGAACATATTCATGTAATCCTATTCAGAAACAGGGCCTTGATAGTATCTCAGAAAGCATCCCTGTGTCCCCTTCCACTTATTCTCCTCCTCCCTGAGGGTAAAAAGTATCTTGTCTTACAACACCATATATTAGTTTTCCCTGTTTTTGTACTTTGTATACCCGGAGTCCTACCATATGTAATCTTTTATATCTGCCTTCTTCCATTCAACATCATGTTTGTGAGATTCACCCGCGTTGGAGGGTGCAGTTGTGGTCTGCGGATTCTCCCTGCTGTGTATCGTGTATAGTAGCTCTTTGAATGAATATGCCACATATGCATTCTTCTGTAGATGATCTAGATACACATTGTACTGCTGATGAGCTTTGAGTGTAGTTTCCAGTTTGGGACTATTATAGAAAGGTTGCTGTGAACATTCTTGTACATGTCTGTAAATGGATGCACTCTACGCATTTCTGTTGGTATATACCTAAGAGTGGAGTTGGTGAATCCTAGGGTTATTTACGTGTGCAGCTTTAGTAGAGACCGCCAAACTGTTTTCCAAAGTGGTTGTACCAGTTCACGATCCCACCAGCAGTATGAGAGTTCTGGTTGCTCCACAAACTTGTCTACCCTTGATATGTTTTTCACCTTTTTGCATTTTAACCATTCTGGTGAATGTGAGGCCATCTCTCACTGTGGTTTTAATCTGCTTTTCCTTAATGACCCATGATGTCAAGCACCTTTGCATATATTTACTGGCTCTTTGGATGGCCTTGTGAGGGGTGGTGGTGGTGTCTGCTCGAGTCTTTTGCCATTATTTTTTCTACTGGGTTGCCTGTATTTTCCTTAGTGTCTTATGGGACTGCTTTACGTATTCTCTATGTGAGTTCTCTGTTGATGTTGTGACAATTTTGAGGGTAAAGGTGGGGGGAACTGATGATAAATAAGCTGGGGAAACAGCTGTAAATCAGGACAATCCTAGGCACAATGGGAAAACTTGAATGACTAATACACGGTGTGTTGCAATTTTAAGAAGACTTAAAAAAAAGGCACAAAGAACTCAAGGGAAAACAAGGAAAAATGAGCCAAGTTTGCAGGAAACAGCAGTGCTGGGCTCTCACTCTCTTCCTCCGCAGCTTTCTGAAGTTGCTAACCTTCACCGAGTCCAATACGGAGATGGATTTTTATTCCCATGTAATGCTGATCAGCACTCAGTTTTCTATTTGCCCATGATCTTCCTTAGGGTCATTAAACTTCTGACATTTTATGCTTCTCTTAGTCCACCCCCCTTATTGTGTCAAAGGAGAAATAAGCCTAGAATGGTTAAGTGGAATCCCCAAGGTCACAGAGTTGGTTAGAATGGAGCTGGAACTAGAATTTAGATCTACAGTCCTTTTTCTGTAGGCATTTTTATAATTATGCAGTATTTAAATCAATTCATAATACCCTTGACCATGTGCAAGGCATTGGTATGTTGAAACATTGTGGCTTGGAGGGAGGGCGCTGGCCTGGCTGTCAGAGGGCTCAACTTCTGATGGCGTTGTGCTCAGCATTCAACCTCTGTTTTGTTATTGGTTGAACAATAAGGCTCTGCCAGAATGTCCCCTAACATCTCTTCAAACTCTGACTTCTGTATTCCCAAATATCTTGCATGAGGGAATAGAAAGAGTAGTTGTTTTTTGCAGCAGGAAACCAGTAAATAAGAATAGATTTCCTATGAAAGCAAAGGATTGGATTTCTTTAGTTAGTAAAGAGAAAGGAGACAAATCAGTCTTCAAGTAAATAAGGGTCCCAGTGGGATGAGTGGGAGAGAGTAGCTGTCCCTATCTCTCCCTTTTCTACTTCATTTGCTAGATGTTTATTTCCAGCTGGAGGGATTCAGGCTGAACCTGACAGACTGAGTGATGTTACCTTAGAAGGTTGAAGAATCTCTTCTGCAGGTCATTAAATTAAAGACATCTGGATAATTGAGACTTTACAGTTACAAGTAAGAGAAAACCCTCTTCAAACAGGCATAAGCAAAAAAATAAAAAGAACAGGAAAGAAAAGACTTTATTAGCTTTTGTAATTGAAAAGTGTATGGGTGTCCGGTCTGGTAGAATCTAGGCTTGAATTATGTTGTTAGGAATCTGTCTCGCTCTTGCTTGCTTTCTCTTGGCCCTGCTTGCCTTTGCATTGGCATCAGTCTTGGGAAGACTTGCCCCTGTCAGGCAGCCATGGCTTACAGGCTTATGTTTTTATTTTCCCAGACTAGCAACTCCCACAGAGAACATTGCTTTCCCAGTGGTTCCAGCCAATATCCAAAGGCTGGCTCTAGTTGGTCTGATTTCAGTCCCATATCCTTCTCCGAACTAATCACTGAGACTTAGATTGGCCAGTCCTTCTCCATCTAACCACCTTTGGGAATGCTGATTGAGGTCAGGTCACCATTCCCTGCCTCCCCCACCGCCCAAGAAAAACAAAAAAACTTCTGGGACTGAGTCAAGGGCAGTGGTTACCCAAGGGAATGTCAGGCTGCTCTTAGCAGAGGAAGGGAGGATTAATTTTAGGCAGACACTAAAACTGATGTCTGCTATAAAATCCATGTGCAACAATGTGCAGAAAACCAGGCTGAAGGCAGGATGGTGGCAAAGATTCAACCCTGTCTTTCCCCTAAACCCAGAATTCTAGGAGGCACAGACAGAAGAAACTAGCATTCATGGAGGGTCAGTGTGCCATGCATTTTACACACATAATCTCGTTTTATATTCCAGTCACCCTGTCAAGCAGGTATTAATTTACAGTTTTGCAAAGAAAGAACAGGAAGAGAAGAGGGTTAAGTGACTTGCGCTTTGTGCTGCTGGTCAGGAAAGGGGCCTAGTTCAAAGCCGGGGGTGGGGGGGCTGATTCTGCAATTACTATCACCACACAGCACTGCCTTCTAAGTTGGGACTTCGGTGCCTAGAGCTGTGTCACCTTGTAAAAATCAGAGTTGAAAGGGGGAAACTTGGACATGGGGGAGGAAAAGAGGGCAGGCTTAGGTCCTCGCCTTTTCATTTGCTGGTAAGATGAATGACCTTGGCTGAGTCTCATACCAAATCCGGACCTCTGTTTCCGCATCTGTTTTCTGGACAAACCTCTAAAACACCTGAGGCTAAGTGCAGGCTGTCCAGGATCAGGTGAGGAAGGGCACCTGGCTGGGCCGGCTCCAAGGTGGTCCTGGAGTTATGCTTTGGGCTTCCGACTGGGCCCAGTCCCAGTATCACCAGGCACAGGTGGGCCCTTGTTCCAGTTTGCTAATGCTGCCATTATGCAAAATACCAGAAATGGACTGGCTTTTGTAAAGGGGGTTTATTCGGTTACAAAGTTACAGTCCTAAGGCCATGAAAGTGTCCAAACTAAGGCATCAATAAGAAGATACCTTCACGGAAGAATGGCCAATGGCATCCGGAAAACCTCTATTAGCTGGGAAGGCATGTGGCTGGCATCTGCTCCGGGGTTCTGGTTTTAAAATGGCTTTTTCCGAAATGTCTCTGGGCTTGTCTCTCTTAGCTTCTCCAGAGCAAACTCTGGGCTAGCATCTCCAAAGCAGTCTGCTCCCAAGTGTCTCTCCAGAAGTCTCTCAGCTACAGCACCAAGCTCCTTCTGTCTGGGAGCCCTTATAGGACTCTAGTGATCTAATCAAGACCTGTGCCGAATGGGCAGGGCCACACTGCATGGACATAATTCAATCCGAGTTATCACTTACAGTTGGGTGAGTCATATCTCCATGGAAACAACCTAATCCAAATATCCCACAAGATTGGAATAAAAGATGGGTTTTTGGGGGACATAATATATCTAAACTGGCACAGCCCTCATGTCCACCATTCTTCTCCTGGGGCTTTGTTTCTTTCTTCTCCCTCTATGCGTCTGGAAACATGGACTTTCTCCACCCCCCCCACCCCCCCATCCAGGACCCTGCCTCCTGCCAGTGGCCACTCTCCATGAAAGCCTTGCCCGAGGAAGTACTCGTGGCCAGCTGAGTTTGAGTTTCTGGAGCCTGATGCCCAGAGGCTTCTGTCACGCTCTGCACCCCAGCCTGCCCTTTCCTGGGTTGGACTGGTTTGCGTGAAGGGGATATTTGGCCCCCTGTGTCTTTATGCATCCTCCCCCACACTCAGCCCAGCTCAGAATTTCCACAGACTTGCTGTTACTTCAAGTGTGAAAAATCTGCAAATTCTAGGGTGGCACCAGGCAGGGCCCTGGCAGGAGAGAGGAGAAGTCCTGCTCATCACCTGTCCAAGGCCAGGAGGTGGCTTTCCTGGGCAAGGACTGGGATGCTCCTTTGCTTCCAGGTTCTAGAGCAATCTGAGGCCACTTATTCTATGCACATCTTCCAGGAGTTGGGGGTTGGGGTTGGGAAAGGAGGAATCTGATTTTTCTTCTATATATTCAAAAAACATCTAAGTACCTTATCCTAAGCAATGAAGTGACTGTATTTTGAGAGGGGGGTAGATGTAGGTATAGATGTGTTTCAGTACAGTAAATTCCAGTTTAATCTGAAAGTCATGATGGGGTCTTGGCATGTAATGAGGTTCAAATGTTTTTCATACTTTCATTAACCTGAATTGAGGTCCTACTGTGTACCAAGTGCTATGCTAGGCATGAAGAGATGGCTGGGGCACAGGCCTTACTCTCAAAGCAGTCACAGTGATCCAGGGCATGGAAATTCATCATGGAAAGAGTGTGGTTGTGACTATCCAAGAAGCCAGGTCCAGGTCCAAGGAGGGTCAGAATACACAGTGGTTCTTTTCTTTGAAAGGTAGAGAGCAGTTCCCAGAGGAGAGAGTCCTGGAGCTGATAGTTTTCCCTGGAGAATGTCTTGGGCGGGGACGTGGAGGTGGGAGATAGCATGGGAAGCCATGAATTGTAGGTCATTTGGAAAAGCGAGAGTGTTGGCCTTGGAACTGGAGTGGTGTAAAGGCTGGGAGGAGGCAGTGGGCAGGTCACGAAGGGCCTGGACGTGATGCTGAGAAGCGTGGGCTCTGCAGTATAGGCCACCGGTCACCTGGTGCCTCATGAAATTGCAGGTTCTGATCAGTAGGTCTGGGGGTGGGGGGTTTCTGAGAGTCTTCATTTATCACAAGCTCCCAGGGGATGTCATAGACCACACTCTGAGTAGCAAGACTGAAGGCAGTTAGGCGTCACTGAGGATTTTAATAAGGAAATTATTGTAATCCCTTGAATTTATATACTTGGAAATACTGAAAATTTCAAGATTATCTAATTTAAATCATACAATATCCCTGTGAAATAGAACTCATATTTTGCATGGTTTTTAGATGAGGATCCTGTGGTACAGGTATGTTAACCTTGCCTCATAGAGTTTTGTAGCTGGAAAGAGCCTCAGAAATCTCAGACAACCATAATTTTACAGGCAGGGAAACTAATCTGCCATCTCTGAGGACCTTCCAGGTATGACAGCCCAAGTTTCTGTGCTTTGAATGTGTTGCCCATGGTTGAGTGGGTCCTTAAAGACAAAGTTTGGATGAACGTGTCCAGTCTGTCCTGGCAAAGGTCCCGGGCTGGCCTCCCTTTCTTGGCTGAGCTATGGGAGAGGGTGGGGGATTGGGTCTCTGGAAGAGAGGCTTACAATAGGCACAATGCCTGGGGGTAATGCTTCTTTAACATTATGAACATCCTTGATTGGAAGATCCCAATTTCTAGACTTTCTATCTTCCACTCAGTTTCCATATGGTTAGATGTAGCACATCTTACCCTTGACACCAGTAAAGATGGGGGCAACAGCTCCCAGCCTATCTACCTTGATGTATGGTTGGGAGAATCACATTGGCAGGTCTCGCCAAATGTGTTGTGTACCTCCCACATGCAAGCACTGTGCCAGGCCCTGCAGATATGGGACAGGATGGATCCAGCCCCCAGCTGCATGGAGCACACAGCTGCAGAGACAGACATTAAAGACACAAGTTCTAGATTATATGTGTACAAGTGTACAGAGTGCAGCAAGAAGTACAGATGTTCTAGGGGCTCATACTATGGGGGGGGGAGAGGGAGAAGGAGAAGAGAGAGAACTGAGAATGAATGAGAATTAACAAGGTGAGGAGGAGGGAGACTGGATGGGTGAAAGCTCATGGCAGGAAGGAGTTGGCTGGCTCCCAGAACCGAGGAAGGGTTAGGTGTCTGGGGCAGAGAAGCGAGTGGGGAGGGATGGTACAAAGAGAGAACGGAGGAGTGAACAAGGCCAGATCTTGTAAACTTGTTAAGGGTTTGGGACCTTATGCTAACGTCATTGAGAAGCCGCTGAAAGGGTTTACACAAGGTGAGATGAACTGATTTGCGATTGAACAAGATGATTCTGGCACATGCAGAAATGGCTTGGGGAGTAACTGTGAACAAAACCAGTTAGGGAGCTGCTGCCTGGGTCCAGGTGAGAGGTGACAGTGACCCTAATTAGGGTGGGAGCTGTGGGGATGGAGAGAAGGGCAAGATCTTGGAGGTATAATGGATAAGGCTTAGTGGTTGATTGGATGTGGGAATGAGGGAAGGCAGCAGAACAGGACAACTTGCAGGTTTCTAGCTGGAAAAACTCGCAGAGGGGTGGTGGAGTTGGCAAACATTGGAACCAGCGGAGGGAGAGCAGGGTTGGGTGGTGACTGGTTATTAATTCGGTGTAGACAAGTTTCCTTTGAGGTACAGATGAGCCATCCAAGTCCTGATGGGATCTGTAGGGGGTCTGGCTGTGATCCAAGGCCAGGGATGTGGATTTGGGAATTGCACATCCCTGGAGTTGGTATTTAAAGCCAGAGGAATGAAGGAGGTTTGCAGCGGGAAGGAGTGAGAAGGGACATAGAGAGCCAAGGACAGTACCCGAGATGCTCTGCTATTGGTTATCAGGTAGAGGGGATGAATGCAGTGAGATAATAGTTGGGAGATAAGTTAGTGCAGGAGGCTATTATGGTTACACTGTCCTGCCCTGTCCTTACTATGATAATATGTATAATAATGTGCATCTGTGGTGGTCATCTCTGCCCATGGATGGAAGTGATTATACTTATTTTTCCCAACTCTGCAAGACTATTTCATCAAAGGTCTATTTTCAGATCATTAACAGGAAGCTTTTCTCAGCTGATCATGCTCCATGCCAAGCCTTCTTTTAAAAGCCTGATACCATCTCCTCAACTTTTCTCGGAGGTTTACTGATTCCTCTTGAGAACCTCAGCTCTAAATAAAACACAGCATGAGCCCAGTTCTTGCGTCAACCTCTTTTGGTATCTCTCCCATCAGCGGATTTCATTTTTGCCTCCTGTTGTGGTGTTTGGCTATAGATTGTTCGGGAATTTCATTGCTAATGTATATGACATGAGCAGATAATGGGGAAGCGAACTCATTTTCCAGTTTACTTTGAATCTGAATTCCAGATTGTATTCATGGGGAGGGAAAGCGTCAGCCTAGGGTGGCCCAGAGCAGTCTTCAACTCTTAATTGTAAATGAATTTTCGTAGGAAATGTCCTTCCCTGGAACCTTTTCTGTGCATGGGAGTGGGTGGGTAGGTGGATGTCCTTCCTTCCCATGAAATAAATCCAATCAAAGCAGGCATTCTGCAGGAGTCTTGCCTGCCAGACTCCCATTCAAAGCCAGCTTGCTTCTTTGAATTCCATGTAACAAGAAAGTTTGTTCTGTTCACCTCACATGTCAAAGGCCCTTTCAAGCTAGCTTTCCTTGTCACAGAGATGCCACTGGAAGGGGTCTTTATTTCTTGACAGCTGAGATTTTATTCTTCACCAGGACGCCTACAGGAAGAAATTCCTTTCTGAGCTTGGAGCCATTTGAATCGTGATTTAAATTTGGGACTCAGGCACATTTGGTTCCCAGGGTGACCCGCTGAGGGTGGGCTGGTGGGGACAGCGGGTCTGAGAGCATGGATTCTGGACCAGGCTTCTGGGCTCAACTTCTGGCTCAGCCCCTTCCCGGCTGCGTGATGTAACCTAACTACACCTCAGTTTTCTTGCCTATATAATAGGAATCAAATGAGTAGAGGCTATCTTATGGGGCTTATTATGAATTTATGTAAGAATATGTAAGTTAAGTGCTTAGAACACTGTCTGAGATATATATGCTGTAAAGTAATTTTTGCTGGTATTATTTCCTGCCCTGGGAAGTTGTACAAGCTGCCATCCATTGACCTATGCTTGGTGTTTTATATGCATTTATCTCCTTATAATATGACCACAAAGTGGATACTCTTTATTTCATCCATTTCATCATCATAGGGGACCTTGATTTAAAGGGCCCCTGAGGTGAGTTATTTTAGGACAAGTGAATGCCCTCTAGTATGTCTCTTTAGTAAATGCAGCTTTCAATATCTTGTTCCACCCGTTGGCTCTCACCTGCACTCTGTCTGCACCCCATGGGCGCATCTTGGAGAGAAACATGAGAAGAAATGTGTTTGTAGTCTAGAGGACCCAGGGCTTTGTTGGTAGCAGAGCGGGGAAGAAACTAAAGCTGCTGGCCCCTGGAGGCATTTGTCAGAATCCAAGATGTCTCAACCCCTGTCAAGGCCACCTTCTAGGGCCTGGAGAGTGCTGGTGTCGTTTGGCCAGAAGGGGTGACCCCTTCTATCAGTTTCCACCCTTCTCCTCAGGATGGGGGTTGGAAGTGAACCTGGAGCTAGGCCCCAAGGCAGAAGGGTTGGTTCAGACCCCTCTGGACAGGGAAGTTGGCCTCGAGTTGACTCCAGATACAAGGGATGAAGGCACATTAAATGCTCTCCTATCCCAGCCCCTCACCTGGTTTCCTAACACTGTCCCTTCTCCCTCCCTCCCACAAACATTTATCGAGCAGATACAGGTAAAGGTGTTCTGTTAAGTGGTGAGGTTGTAACAGTGAAGATGGAGTGTCTTCCCTTCGGAAATGTATGTTCTAGTTTACTGTGCAGTGTTATGATGGGGGGGGGTGACAAATAAAAGGTGCTGGTGGGACTCATAGCAGGGTGCTTGGTGGAGTCAAGGAAGGCTTCCTGGAGGAAGTGACCCTAAGCAGAAAGCTATAGAGTAACAGCTGGACAAAACCTGGGTAGCAGGGGTTGGGTAGAGGAAAGTGGAAGGGAGAGAGGAGGAGGAAGATGTGGTACCCAGCAAATGGGTCCGTTTGGGCAAAGGCCGGGACAGCAGACTGGAGGGCTGAAAGGCTATGAGGATGGAACATAGAAGCCAGTGGAGGTGTGACCCCTCTTATCTAGACAAGGAGTGGGCAGAAGCCACCTTCTTGCGTTTAATCCATGCGGCCAATTCTAGAACAGCCACAGGAAATGGTAGCTAGTGTCTGGCTTGGGCTTTTAGATGGTATCAGTTGATACGTGGCAGCACGCAGCCTTTGTGAGACTGATTGTCCCTTCCAGGTCAGGCCTGGACAAGGACACCCAAGGTGGAAGGTTTTGGCCCTGCGCTCTCCCCGGGCTGGGCCTCCCCTCAAGGGGGAGGAAGCTGGCTGTCCTTCTGTCCTAGACACTCAGCCCTGGCTCTCCCAGGTCCTGGGTCCCCCGGCAGGGAGAGGGACCACACAGCCACCCTGGGGAAGGAGAGCCGGAGGGACAGGCTCTGTAGGCATGTGTGCCAATGTTACCTCTGCAGTGTGGGCTTGCAGAGGGTGCACTGATTTCCCCCATCTCTGAGGTGAGCCTGTGGCGAGCACCAGACTGGGAGCCCTGTTGGACTCATGGGCCCTGTATCCCTAGGTTGGTTTTTTTAGCACCAGCATTCCAGGGTTATAATTCTCTACCATTTCAGGGAACTAAATTCTGCTAGAAATAGGCCCTCTTTTAGCCTTAAACCTGTTTTGATATGTGTAATGGCTAGTGCCAGAGTGCAATGAGCCAATCCACTGTAGATCTCACTGGGGGGCTCCTCCAGTGAGGCCTCATGCCCCTCTTCCTGCCACCCACTCCCAGCTCCTGTGCTACCAGGGAAGAGGCAGTTGGCATCATCTGTTATCTTGAGAAACAGCTGCGGGCTTTCTTAGCTACACCACAGGTGAAGGCCTTAGTATCGGTGGGATTTACAACAGACTGTGTGCATAGAATGCCACACAGCTATATACAATTGAAAGCCACATAGGAAAATTATTTAACAGCTCCTAGCTGATCATCGTGCATGCTTTCCTGTAAGAGGAGGCAACACTAAGCCACAGCCATGACCCTAGATGCTGCTTTATGCTGAACACAAGTGGCTGTCGTATAGCCCTCAGACAGGAGGGCTTATTTTAGAAAATGTGTATTGTTACTATAGCAATGTGTAGTTTTTCTTCTCGTCCCAAAGCTTGTAGAGCAGAATGAGATGGATGCAATGCCTAGCAAATTGTAGGCTATTTGTAATCTGGCTTCTGAGCTGCCTTGGTGGTCTTTGGCATGGTGGGCAGAGCTATACTGGGAGCAAGTCCTTTCTTGGCTCTGTCGAATCGCTGGGGGCCCGGGTGGGACCTCAAACCATCCATCTTCACAGGCAGAAGCAGCCATCGTTGGTATTCAAGTTGTTATAAAGCTTTGGCCTGCACCCTGCTCCAAAAACCAAATTCCAGCAACTCTTCTGTCTTCTCCTAAAGATCATTTCTCAACAGGAAACTGGGAATGAAGGGCAGAGCTATTTAAACAAAGGTCACCAAACTAATGGGTCACTGGAAAAGTGATGCCAAGGTATCCAGCCAAGCCCTGGCAGGGCCAGAGGGCATGGGACATGGAACTGGCTCTCTGTGGTTTGGGGTGTGTGTGTGTGTGTCCGTCCCATCGATGTTGTTTCCAAAACCTCTACGTCTTCCTTTGCCAAACTTAGCAATGACTGGTGGCTGCCATTGAAGGTAGCTGCCTACTTAGCTGTTAAGAAACCTGCCAGCAGTCGATTCATCCAAGAACATAACAGGAAGGAAGGAGGTGTGTGTTGGGAATGAAGGAAACGGCTGTGTGTGGCTTGGTTCGTGGTGGTCTTAGAAAAAACATAGAGGGGGATAGAGAGGAATAAAAGGACAGAGGAGAGAGACACATCATGGCTCCACAAACTGGGGAAACACAAAGGAAGAGAAATTGAGGTGAAAAAGGAAAGGAGTCAGGGAAGGGGGGAAGAAAGGAGGCAGTAAAAGAGAAGACAAGTCAAGCAGAAGGACCTTGTTCAGAAAGGAGGAGGAGGGCAGGTTGGTTATTGCAGTGAGGCACCACCAGGAGGGAGTTCTTGGTCATTGTCAGTTCAGATGGTCATTCAGACACGGTGCTTCAAAAGGCAAGCAAAGGTCAGCGATGGGCCCCTCCAACTGTCCCCTGACTTGAACTCCACCTCAGGTTGCACTTCTCTTAAGAGTTGTGGGTCTCAAACTTGAGCATGCATCAGAAGTACCTGGTGGGCTTGTTAAATGCAGATTGCTGAGCCCCACTCCCAGAGGTTCTGATTCAGTGGGTCCAGCAAATCTCCGAGCTTTCTGGAAATCATACAAAATACCTTTTCTTGGGGGAGAGGTCAAGGCTTCAGGTCTTTTGGGCTTACCATTAGCTAAGTAGCCTTTTCTAACCAGTACTTACATAAAGGCTGCACAATTTCCCAGGTGATGCTGATGGGGCCAGGGGTCCCACTTGGACAACCACTGTCCTAGAGGTTAGAGACTAAACCAAAGGTGGTGCTGATGTGGGCTCCTCGAGTCGGATAAGGTCAGCGAGTGAGATCACCCATTTCAACTGGCTTGCAGAAGCAGATTGGAAAACACAAACACATAAATTGAGACAGTGCTAGAACCTTTTATTCGATGTATTTGTCTCCCCCTGGCTCCCCGTTCAACTAACCATATGCTTACTTTCCACTGGCAATTGCTATTTAAATGTCAGTTGACAAGCAGATGTTCCTCACCCTACTATACCCAAGTTAATTTATTGTACACAAAAGCTCATGGAGTGTTCTCTAACCACAGCCATTCCCCACTGTCTCCACCCACCCCTTCGCTGCAGCCCCACTGTATTCCGCCATCCCTGCTCATGCTGGGTCTTTGCCTGGATTGCCCTTTTCCAGGCTAACTCGCGCTCTCCTTTCATTTTGTCTGAGTGTTTCTGCCTCTGGGAATGCCAGCCAGCCCTTCCCGATGCTGTCATGATGTGCTGCACAGACCCCTCTCCTGATGCTTAGCAAAGCCGCCAGGTGGTCCCCACCTTGTTATCCTCATCAGGATGCTTTGTATCATTAGTGCCTAGTCCAATGGTGTCTTACAGATTATTCACTCAGCAATCATTTCTTGGCTGGCTACAAAGTCCTGAACCTAAATTTGGGGGGGTGGGGGGGAGTCCCATTCCTGATCACTGTGGTCAGGGTGAGAGAAGTTAGAAATTTGGGACAGGGCAGTTTAAATCCTAAATCCTCCTCAATCCACCCCCTCCGGCTTCCATGATACAGTCAACTAGGACTCCAACACCAGGTGGAAAAGCAAATCTCTAAGCTTTCTGGAAATCATATAAAATACCTTTTCTTGGGGGAGAGGTCAAGTTTCCAGGTCTTCTGGGCTTACCATTAGCTAAGTAGACTTTTCTAACCAGTACTTACATAAAAAACAGATGTGATGCAATTGCACGGAACTTTGAATAGGAAGTGAGATATGGTAGGTTAGTATAGGCTGGAGTGAAATAGTGACACATCCTAGAGTAATTTGGCCAGATAATAAAAACCATATTTACAGCCTCCCCTTCCCCAGCCCCAAGGATCTGGGGGAAGGTGCAGATGTGTTGGACATCCTCACCTGGACTGGCGTTGATGTTGTCACAAACATTGGGACTGGCGGTTTGATGTGCTGAGCCCTCGAACATGGGACTTGCCCTTATGAAGCTCATTACCACAAAGGAGAGTCTAAAGTTGTAGGTAATGGTGCCTAAGAGTCTCCCCCTGAGTACCTCTGTGTTGCTCAGATGTGGCCCTCTCGCTCTCTAACTGAGCCATCTTGACAGGTGAACTCACTGCCCTCCCCCCTACGTGGGACCCGACTCCCAGGGGTGTAAATCTCCCTGGCAACACAGAGTATGACCCCCGGGGATGAATGTGGACCCGGCATCGTGGGACTGAGAGTATCTTCTTGACCAAAAGGGGGATGCAAAATGAGACGAAATGGTTTCAGTGGCTGAGAGATTCCAAATGGACTCGAGAGGTCACTCTGGTGGACATTCTTATGCACTATATAGATAACACCTCTTAGGCTTTAATGTATTGGAATAGCTAGAAGTAAATCCCTGAAACTACCAAACTCCAACCCAGCAGTCTGGACTCCTGAAGACAATTATATAATAATGTAGATTACAAGGGGTGACAGTGTGATTGTGAAAACCTTGTGGATCACACCCCCTTTATCTAGTGTATGGATGAGTGGAGGAATGGGGATAAAAACTAAAGGACAAATGGGGTAGGATGGGGGGATGATTTGGGTGTTCTTTTTTCACTTTTATTTTTAATTCTTGTTCTGGTTCTTTCTGATGTAAGGAAAATGTTCAGAGATAGATTGTGGTGATGAACGCATAACTATGTTATCATAGTGTGGACAGTGGATTGCTTGTTAAAGTCCTATTTCATTTTACCTTCACCTAATACGTAAAAAGCCAAGGGCAGATGCAAAATGAGACGAAATAGTTTCAGTGGCTGAAAGATTTCAAATGGAGTCGAGAGGTCACTCTGGTGGACATTCTTATGCACTATATAGATAACACATCTTAGGTTTTAATGTATTGGAATAGCTAGAAGTAAATACCTGAAACTACCAAACTCCAACCCCAGCAGTCTGGACTCTTACAAGGGGTGACAGTGTGATTGTGAAGACCTTGTGGATCACACCCCCTTTATCTAGTGTATGGATGAGTGGAGGAATGGGGATAAAAACTAAAGGACAAATGGGGTGGGATGGGGGGATGATTTGGGTGTTCTTTTTTCACTTTTATTTTTTATTCTTGTTCTGGTTCTTTCTCATGTAAGGAAAATATTTAGATTGTAGTGATGAACGCATAACTATGTTATCATACTGTGGACTGTATATCATGGATGATTGTATGGTGTGTGAATGTATTTCAATAAAACTGAATTAAAAAAAAAAAAAAAACAGATGTGATGGATGGATGGATGGTGTCATTGTAGGCTGGGAGACTAAGTCATGACCTGGGCTTGCATTTTGTTTTCCAAACATACTTCAGCACCTGTGGGCTGGTACTTCATTCTCCTCTGGGGAGAACACACATGTTCTAGGGTTTTGCAGAATGCCTGTTTTTTTTTGAGATATCTTGTTCTAAAACTGAATCAAGATGATGGCTAGAGAAGATGTACGGTTGACTTGAGACAGTCTGAGATAGAACTGCCTTGTCTTACATTCCACGCTCGGAGTGATCAGCACTTGAGCCTAAAACTGGGAGATGGAGGACACAACTGTATTAAAAACAATTCATAAGGCTCACTTCTCAGTCTAGAGTAGAATCCAGTGTTCCGAATAGCAAGGCAAGGTCCAAGGAGTCCTGATCTGCTGACCTGCCTCGGTTTCATCACTTGTTAGATGAAGGAGTTAGGCAGCTGGTCGCTGAGGTCTCATTCCACTCTAACATTCTCTGATGAATCTAAAATGAGATCTGGGGACACACAGTTGCTTTCACTTTAAAGGTTAGGGGCAATGTTAAACAAAAGTGCAGTGTCTGGCACACCAATGCCCACACATCCCAGGCAGCGCAGCCTAATGCACTTCTGGAGATTAAACCAAGCAGGCTGACTCCAATGCTGTTGAAATTTCAAGCTTCATTGCAGGCTGTTGTTGGATATCTGTGTTACTTCTGTTTTTTAAACAACATGACTGCTGAGAATAAATCTGTGTCCTCATCGACTGGTGCTTGTCATATTAGGGTGGTGATGGAGGAGGGAAAATGAAAGTGCTTTATGTAGAAAAAGAAGGTAAGATATGGAGGTATTTCTTAACCCTGAGTGAAAGACCATCAGAGTATAATACAGAGCTATCAATACTCAGTTAAAACAGTTTACCTGCTTTACATGAGGGGGTTGAATTCACTGATCTTCATTCAATTTCACGCTCAAAATATTTAACTGTGGGCTGCATGCGACACCACAGACACCAGAGGGTTATAGATTTTTCCAAATGTAATATACAAGTCCAAATTGATGAAGTCAAATGTAAATGTAGTCAAATCTTTAATACTCTCCATTAAGGTGTGAATAAGAATTTAAAGCTTTGTCTTAGCTACAGAGCAGCTGAGACTACAGCTGAACCAATTGCCAACAGCCGGAATGAAGTTATATTTGGATATGGTATTTAGTCTCACAGTGTGGCATCTAAAATAACAGACACTTACTTGTCATTTAAAAATAGTGAATTTTACAAAGGGCCAGGCTTGGTTTTCCTGCCCCCAAGATGCTAACCTCTATTATATTCCCCCCGAGCACACATCTCATATTCTTGGCTGTACCTGCATGGCCAGTACTCCATTTTCCAGGGACAAAATTGTTTTTCCAAGCACAGGATGCACCAGCTGTTTTTCCCACCTCCAGGAGAGGTGGGGGAAATATATTCTAATATCCCTGTCCAGTAGGTGGTGCAATCTGCATTATTCCAGAATGGCTAGGCAAGGTTTAGAATGAAGAATGCCAAGTACATTTTAAGATTTAACTAATTAGCAGTTCCTTTAAGATAGAAAGCTTTGCATAAAATGATTGGAAAAATCTGTTCTAAATTATTGCTAAGAATGTACACTCAGGATTCAGAATGAGTTGCACTGTGGCAATCATAGGCTGATCAATGAAAGCTACCTGGTAGTTTCCTTGAGGCTTTTCTTGCTTTCACATGACTCTCTGGGTATGTGGCTGGGAAGGGAATGAAAAAGGGGCCTCTTGTTACTTTGTGTGCAGTGTAGTTCTGTAGCTACTAGCCCACTTGTGGTTGAGTCAAATTGAGTGGTATTGGAAGAGTTAAGACACAGTTGGTTTCAAAGACTTAGAATGAGAAAACATGTAAATCATCTCATTAATTTTCCTATTAATAGGCTGAAGTTCCATGTGAAATGATAATTTTGGATTAAACAATTAAGATAGGTAAAACCAATCTTTTTACTTTTTTAATGTGGCTACTCAACATTTAAAAATTACATATATGCCTTACTTTATATTTTTAAAGGACAGGACTACAGCTTTATAGCCTCTTGAAGTGGTGGAATTATGATTAATGTCCACTTTTCTTGCTTGTGATAAAACAATGAGCAATAGACAATATTGTGTCTTTGGTGCACATACACACACATATTCATGCTTAGGAACCCAACCGTCCCTGAGCCCCAATTTCCTTGTCTATAAAATGAGGATAACAACAGTTCCAACTTCACCAGGTTCTTGTCAGGAATGGGAAATGCTTGGGAAATAAACAGAGGGCTGAGCACAGAAGCTGACATAGAGAAAACTCAATGAATAGTCTGCATTATTCATGATTTATCTCAAGACCTAATTTTTGAATCACTGTCCATTTCTGTCTCCCTTGTTCTCTAAGTTTGTCTTTGCTCTCATGTCTGCCCATGCTACTCTTAGAAGGTGAGCTTACCCTTTTCCCCCCTCATCATTGAAGCATCTTGTCTTGGTCTTCGTTTTCTGCTACGTATTCGGACTGAGCTGTCTCCTTTGGTGCACTCAATCGTAGAGCAACATACCTGTTCATAACCCTCTCTGCACCTGTCGCTGGCCTTCTACCTTGATGTGTGGGGTCTTGCTTTTCCCCAGACTCTGTTTTCGTTAATGGGAAGATCAGTTTCAGACAACTGAAGCTAGGCAAAGGGGTTGAAATTCACAGGAGGAGGAGGGCTGTATAAAAAAAGAGCTCAGGAGAACAAGGAGCCAAAACAATTTTATAATCCTCTTACCTTGTTGCCTCACAACCCCACTTTCCTTTCTCTTCTGGGCTGTAAAAGCTGGGCTATGTTCAACCCGAGGCAAGTATAAATAAGCCATGTGTCGTTGCCTTCCTCGATCCCTTCTACCTGCAGTACAGCTTTCCACGGTGCAGCTGAACACACATGTAAGTCCTCAGATAAAGACAATTGTGCCTGTTTTCTGAACCTCAGGGGAGAGGAAAAAAAAGCTAAAACTTTGTGAAGACATGATACTTCCCCAGGTATGGCAAGCTTCCTGGCTCCTTCACAATTAACACAGTAAACCTTTCAGTCAGAGCTGCAGAAGGTGGAACCATGGAGAAGTAACCTAAAATTGAACCGGAGTTGCCCAGGTGGCTGGAAGCACCAGCACTTCTCAAAGCAATGAAAAAAAAAAATCCAAAAAAAAAACCACAGAAAGATGTTGACTTTTAAAATTCCCATACAGCAGGTACAACCCAGATTATTCCAAATATGGTCTTGACTGGAAGTGTTTTTTGTTTTTTTGTTTGGCCTTTTCATCAGCTCAATGTTACCTTGCCTGTTTTAATTTTAGGATTACTAAGTGTTCTCAGGGATGCAAACTCAAAGGAAAGACATATGCAAATTGGTTTGTTCTTCAAGCCTGGTTGAGGTTTCACAGGAAAAATGCTTGGTTATTATCAGGGGAGCAGAGTCTCCCAGGCCCTCCCTGCAGACAGCTGGGATTTGTTGAGGGAGCTGTGCTCACCCAGGGCACCTCCACCATCAGACAAGGGATGGGAGGCAAACACATGTGAGGATGGTAACCCTAGATGCATCAACAGGCTGTTTGTTCCTTTTGCTTTTAGTAACAAAGTATTTACCATGAGTGGATCGGAGGCAGGAAAGGCTCATTGCCAGCAACTGCTTTCTGTGGTTTCCTAGAAAATCGGGTAGTTTCCTTGTTACTCAAATTTGGAAGAGGGAGGAATCCTTTCCAAAAATCTAAAGCACTGATGTAAGATATCAGCTTCCCAAAGGGGAACTTACATGTTGGTCACAGCTCCCCAAGAGAAGAGAACAGATGCTTGGCAGATCCTGGATGTTCCCTTTCTTGTTAGCTTTTTTTTTTTTGTCACTGTACACTCATGACACGTGTGGTCTTCCATGGAACGTCATCCTTTTCTCTGTCAGAGGTCAGTAGAACCAGCAATGTTGTATAAGACAGAATGTAAATGTGGCACATGCAAAGAAAGGTACATGCAGTCAATCTTTAATCTGCGTCTCGGTCCCTCTTCTCTCAGATGTGCTCTTTTTCTGGGCTTTTCACGCTGCCGCTCAGTGCTGCAGAGGCAAATAAGGCATGAGTGGCTGGAATCTAAGATGGAGTTGAAGGGATTTTAAGATTTTCTATTGTTTTGGGATAATTGTCTCCCCCCCCCATGAGGGTGGAAGAGACAATGTATCTAATAGTGTTTGAAAAGAAACAGATGCCCTTGCTGATACAAGCATCCTAATTACAGGTGTGTACTCCCAGCACATGTGTTCAAAAAGCATTCCCGGTGGCAGGCTACTTCTGATTTTGCTTCCCCTGAAACTGAATGCAGAATCAGTATAAATAAATAGGTTTTCTCCTTACCAAAGGGATAATACTTCCATTTAACCTGAAAAGATCTCAGCTCTTTATGCAGACAGCTAAAAAAAATACAAATATTGTTTAGTCTACCATGGCTATGCTGTACACATACTTTTTTTTTTTTTTTTTTAAAGCAAAAAGACAAGACTGAATTCATCGAGTCCATAAAATGCTTTCTGGATACACACATATCAGTGAAAACATTTTCTAAATTAACAGACAAAAAACAGGTATAAATAAGCTGTCTAAAGCATTTAATGGTCTTTAACACAGCCAACTCCCCCGGCCCGGCAACAGCATTCAATTCCTTTCTTTTTGCTAGTGGCAAAAGCAGCTGTCAAGCACGACATTGAAAAATGATACCAATTTCCTGGCCCTTAAGTACAGAACTGCAGGGCTAAACGTTGCGTGGGTTTTTTGGGGGTTCTCACGCTCTCTTCCCTCTCTCCTTCCGCCCAGGGCTCATCGTGGTGACCTTAGCAGTGTGCTGGCTGCCAAACCAGATTCGGAGGCTCATGGCTGCCGCGCAGCCCAAGCACGACTGGACCCGGGCCTACTTCCGGGTCTACATGAGGCTCCTCCCGTTCTCGGACACCTCCTTCTACCTCAGCTCGGTCTTCAACCCGCTGCTGTACAACGTCTCCTCGCAGCAGTTCCGCCGGGTGTTCGCGCAGGCGCTGCGCTGCCGCCTGGCGCTGCCGCACGCCAACCTCGAGCGGCACCGGCGCGCCCAGCTCGACTGCACGGCCCGCGGCGCGCGCTCCGCCCGCCCCTTGATCTTCTCCTCCTTCCGGCGCGGTTCCTCGGCCCGGAGACCCAACAAGGTCTTCTTGAGCACTTTCCAGAGCGAGGCCAACCCTGACTCTAAGCCCCAGCAGCTCACCAGTCTCCATTTGCTAGAGCCCGACTCCGAGATGAAACCAATGGCGGCAGCTGCCCAAGCCATTTCTACCGCAGAGGACGGGGTGCAGGAGCATGAAGCGTGAATGGCCCTAAAGGAAACCTGGAGTGGAGGCTAGAAGGCTGGGGAAAGGCAGTTACCCACCTTCGTGTCTTCTAAGGGCCGAGTCCACCAGCTTGGCCTTGACTCCGGTACAAAGATGTTGAGGTGGGGGGGGGGTGGACTTCCACTCCCCCTTTCCTTCCTTGAAGTACTCACTGCAAATTCAGTCAGACTGAATTTTTTCAGAGCTTACAAAATTGTCTTACACAGAGCTTTTTCATTAACTGCAAAGGAACAAAAAGAATGAGAACAACCTCCCTTCCCTGCCCAGAATAAAGGGGCACCCAAGAGAAAATCGGGGAGAGGGGGTGAGCAAGGGTTAAAAGAACAACTGCAGGGGCTGGAATCCCCTTCTGCTTCAGCAGGGTGCCAAGAAGAGGGTCAGCTTGAGCAGGAGAACAGTGGGCAGGAGCTGGGGCTGAAGAGTGGAGGCGGAGCTGCCCCTTTTTTTGGGCCGGGGGCCGTTGCAGAGAGGGGTGTTGCAGCAGCTGATGCACACTGAATTGAGTTTCCCAGGGGAGCAGAAGGACTGGTACCCGGCCGAGGCAATGAGGCAGGCTGCTGACGAGGCACAAGACTTGCGGTACATGATTCCTGCAACACAGACCCGAAGGAGCTGGGTTAACGTGTGCTGCTAAAAGGACTGCCACCCATGAAGCACAGGCGATGGCACTCCCTGTCTCCTCCCACAAACTGGGAGTGGGACAGGGAGGGACCTGTGTGTGTTTTTTTGAGCCTCCCAGAGTACACAGGATAGATGGTGAAGAAAGCACTCATCATTTCACCAGTTTTGACAAAGCCCCTGAAGCTGTTTTGGATGCCAGTAGCAGCTAAATATACCAGGGAATAAAGAACTGTTAAAACCAAAGCCTAGTTGTTTTTACAAAAGAGTTCACACTGTGTACTAGACACAGAGCTTGTGGGTAGGGGATCTTTCTGTTGTTCAAATTAATGCCAGGGAGGACCAGGAGATGCAGTTCTAGATGTTATCTCTATTATTACTTTAAAACTCATGGCAGGAGGTGTTTATTAAATCCTGGAATTCTCTGAATAAAGACCAATTCTAACCGGCACAAATCAGATGCCTTCTGAAGGGCCCCTGATTTTTAAGGGGACCATTGGCCAAGTCATCACAAAGCCTGCACTCAGTAATGTGCACAGAGACGCTGCCTGCTAAGACTGGAGGGCCAGCATGTCCAAATTGCAACATACTCATTAAAATAGGGGGTCTGGAATTATCATTTGACTTCCTAAAGGTGGAAATTGACTCAATTCAGATACCAAGAAATGCTTACCTATGAGCATTCCTCTATGCTACACATGATTTTAAGGCTGTACTACCCAAAACTACCCTATCATGGGTGGGAGCTTCCATGATCATCCCTGATTTAGAGCTGGGGAACCAGAGAGGTTCAGTAACTTGCCCAAGGCCACACAGCTAGAAGGTGCATCAGTGGAGATCTGAATGTAGCATTGCACCTCCATGCTGTCGGGTCCATATGATTGTACGGCCAAGCAGGCAGCTAGTTAATCATAAAAATGGCATTTTGTTTTTGTGTGTGTTTGGCTTTACTCGGCATCATCAAAGATAGCTTTTAGTGCCTGTGTGTGGGAGGGCTGTTTTGTATTGATGAATTCTTTTTCTTACAAATGAGATTTAATACTAAAATTCAACCTTTCTCAGTTCCACTGTGTTTCCAGCCCATCATAGCTGAGGAATACACACATCCCATTGATGGTCAGGCCTGTTTTTGCCCCTCAGATTCCTGCAGGTGTGGCTGGGCAGGTGTACTTTTTGCTGCTTGAAAATTGCTGCTTTGGGTAAAAAAATGAACTGCCTGAAAGTTTGAAGTGGGAAGTAAAGATATAATTAAGATTTACATTAAGGCATGCAATTTTTTTTTTTTTTTAGTAGAAAGAACTTTTATTAATTTTCATTAAAATATATGTTATAGAAAAATTTGACCACACAGAGAAACAAGCAGCCCCAACCCCCCACCCCACCCCTCAAAAACTCCTCAACCATCTTACCACCAAGAGACAAATATTAGCATTTTGGTACATAAACTTTTAAGGCATGCAATTTTATGTCATTCTTTTCTATAATTGCACATTTGTAAGGATCACTATTCTAGCATTGTTTGAATATCCTGGAAGGTCTGGTTAGATAAAGCCTAAGTACAGAAGATGAGGGGTGGGGGGATATTACTTGATTGCTAAGGAATATGTTACAGGAATATGCCTATTAATAGATTTCCCAAAGTCTCAACGTTTTTTATACTATTGCATGTCTACAGACATTCTTACTAACTTTTTAAATGTTAACGGCACTGACAGTCATTTTGCCTGTTCAGCTTCAATGAACTATTTATCCTTTAAGCGAATTTCTAAAAATCAATTTTAAAAAAAGGCACTGAATGTATTTTCCACTTTTAAAAAGTTACAGCTGTTGGATAAGGTAAAAAATGCCCTATGACCTCCCCAGAGGTAAGAATTTAATCCACCTGATATGCCTCCCGCCAGGCCTTTCTCTATACATTTATATACACACCCATCAAGAAACAAACTGTCTGCATGTGTTAGTGAATGGTATCACACCCTATGCTACTCGCCTTTTTATGGCGTGACGTGGCTGGGGATTTATTTTTTACACCCACGTTTGCAGGGCTAAGAATCAATGAAGCAGTTAGTTGGATAAGTAGCACGAGACCCTGGATGTCATTAGTTGTGAAACAATTCATCAAAAGGCAGGGGGATCTGTGGCCAGGGGAAAGCCCTCAAGTTGGTGTTCACGGCACTACCAGTAAGATTCTCTGAAGGGGAAGCTTGAAACCTCCATTTAAAGGGGGGCATTTACTGGACTCAGAAAGCAAGAAAAGGGAAACAGGTCTGGTACCAGGGACCTGAAGACAGATGTTGCTGGTTGGCTGCTCCAAACCAGGGCAGCTGTTGGCCACCATGGGCCTCCCACAGTGCAAGTCTCTGTCTTGCAAACTAGAGCTAGAAATGCTTTAGGGAAGAGTGGATGCAATGACAGAGGTTTCTAAGCAAACAAAGGGAAATGTAAACTCGAGACATCAAAGTAAATGACGGGCAAATAGAGGTGACCTGTCTGTTGGTGATGCTAGAGGAAGCAGGTAAGAGGTGCTACACAAACAGAGATAGGGAAAAATCAAGATTATAGAGGGCTTTGAGAAAAGGGAGAAGCTTTTTACTCTAAAGTGGCAGACATACTTGTGTAAAACTGCCTTTCAGAGACATGGGATGGGGCTGAGGCTAGGGCAGAAAAGCTGATGATTTATAACCTGCAAAGAAATGGAAACAACCTGCCTCTCCCAGGACCTCAGAAGAAGAAAGAAGGGCCTTGTGAGTCCATTCTATGCCGGAAAAAGGCCGAGCACGAGCCTTAAAGATGCTACACTTCCACAGGCCTGCAGATGAGGGGTGCAGGTGGAGAAAGCACAGCTTTGGGGAGTGGTGGAAGCAGCTCCTAGCACCCTTCCTGATCCCCTCCCCAGGGCGGTTTGGAGTCAGTCTGTGCCCCCTCCATGGGTCCCACGCCTTGTTTTGGCTGGGAAAGACTGACCTGGGGAAACCCGCTCTGGGTGCCTCCCCTCCCAGGATTTGCCCTCCAGGCAAAAGCAGCTTGAGACAAGGAAAGGAGTGTTAAGGAACTATGGAGGTGGACGGCCTGGGGCAAAAGCTCACCTGCTTTGAACACCTAGGAGACGGAGAAGGTCCGAATCCTGGGAAACAGAGGGGGATTCGAGTTCCCGTAAACAGTGGAACGCCAAAGCAACCAACAAGCACAGCCCAGGACAAGGCACAGGCCCAGAAAACACACAGAGGACCCTGCAGTTTGCATTTGCCTTGGGTGGACCTTGCTGATAGGAGCTGACACGCAAGAAAATCTCTATCAAATCACCAACTGGTAACAAAATCCAGAAACAGACATCTCAGGGAATAAATCCTGCAGTGAATATTTTAAAAAAATAGAATGTCCAGTGTGAAACAAAAGACTACAAGGCAAAGAAAGAGATGATGGACCATCCAGAGGAAGAGAACACAAATCAAGGAAAACACCAATGAAGAGGACAGGACAGTGGACAGACTGGACAGGCAGGATCCTAAAAACAATCTTCAGCGTGCTGAAGGAGGGAAGAAAAAGGCAGAGGAAGAACTATAGTATGACAGAAAAAAACACTGAATGAACAAAGAGAAATTTTAAGAAGGAACCAAACAGAACTAGCAGTTAAAGACCACACTAACTGAAATGAAAAATCCCCAGGAGGGTTCCAACAGCAGATTGGAGCTGCAAGAAAGACTTAGCGAACTCAAAGACAAGAGAGTTGAAATAAGTCAGACTGAGGAGCAGAAAGAAAAAAATTATGGAAGTGAAAATAGCCTAAGAGACCTCATGGGACACTGTCAAGTGTAGCAATATATGAATTATAGGAGTCCCAGAAGGAGAAGGAAGAAAGGGGAAGAAGGAAGTCAAAGAAACAATGAGAGAACTTCCCAAACTTCACAAAAGATGTGAATATGCACATCCAAGAAGCCCAGAGAACACCATACAGGATAAACATATACTCTATCACAAGGAGACAGGTCTGAAAACTGCAAAAGAAAAAAAACATGTTATGTACAAGAACATGTTATGTATAAGGAAAACTACAAGAGAAAAGGAACATGGTATGTACAACAGAGTCCAAATAAGATTGAATGCCTATTTCTCATCAGAAACCATACAGACAAGGCGGCACTGGGTTGAAATACTTTTTCTGAATGAAAACAACTACCAACCAAGGATTTTGTGTGGAAGATGAAGACATTCCCCAATAAACAAAAGCTGAGGGAGTTCGTCACCAAAAGACCGGCTCTACAAGCAATGCTAAAGGGAGTTCTTCAAACTGAAAGGAAAGGACACTAGATAGTGGATCAAAGCAGCATAAAGAAATAGACATCCAGTAATTATAAATGTCAGTACTATTGCATTGTGTTTTTCTGCTGCATAACTCCACTTCTTTCTTCCGTCAGGTTCTAAAATGCAAATGCATAAAAAGTAATGATAAATTTCTGGTTTAGGACATACAATGTATAAAGATATAATTGGTGACAACTACAAAAAAAAGGTGGTGGGACAGAATGGAATAGGAAAAGTTTATATTTACACTATTAAAATTAAGTTGCTATCAAACCAAATATGATTGTTTTATATTTAGGATGTTAAATTTTAACCCCACAGGAAATACATGAAAAATATATCCAGATAGAAATGAGAAGGCACTCAATATGGTACAACACAAAAAATCACATTAGTACAAAAGTAGACATTAACAGAAGAGTTGAGGGACAAACGGTATAAAACTTACAAAGACTAAATAAAATAATGGCAAAGGAGAGTTCTACATTATCAGTGGTGACTTTAAATGTAAATGGATTAAACTCTCCAGTTAAAAGGTAGAAATCAGCAGAATGGATAAGGAAGCATGACCCAACTGTGGACTGTCTGCAAGAGAATCACCTTAAAGACAAAAGTAGGTTGAAAGTGAAAGGATGGGGAAAAAAAAATATTCCATACAGATAGTAAACAAAAGAGAGCTGTAGTAGCTATACTAATATCAGGTAAAATAGGTAAGTCAAAACCTGTAATGACAGAAAAAGATGGTCATTATATACTGATGAAGGGGTCAATTAAACAAGAAGACGTAATTATAAATATACATCCACATAACAGCAGAGCCCCAAATTATGTGAAGGAAATACAGATTTGAAGGAAGACATTAACAGTTCCACACTAATAGTAGGAAAGCTTAACAGACCACTGTCAATGGATAGAACATCTAGTCAGAAGATAAAAAAGGAACTAGAAGACCTGAACAGTACTCTAAACCAACGAGACTTAACAGACCTATATTAAACACTTAACCCAACAACAGAATACATATTTTCTTGAGTGTGCACGCATCATTCTCCAGGACAGACCATACTGCAAGTCACAAAACAAGTTTCAAATTTAAAAATACAGAAATCATACAACACGCCTTTTCCAACCAAAAAAAATGAAGCCAAAAATCAATAGCAGGGAGAAATGGAAAATTCACACATATGTAAAACTAAACAACATACTCTAAAACAAGAAATGGGTTAAAGAGGAAATCAAAAGAGAAATTAGGAAGTATCTTGTGGTGAATGAACATGAAAATACAATATAAAACTTACGGGATGCAGCAAAGGAAGTGCTAACTGGGAAATTTATAGCTCTAAATCTTTACATTAAAAAAAGAGAAGGATTCTAAATCAGAAACTGAATATCAAAACGAAAAAATAGAAAAAGAACAAACTAAACCCAAAGCTAGTAGAAAGGAGGAAGTAGTAAATTTTACAGTGGAGATAAATGACACAGAGAATATTTAAAAAAAAATAGAGCTCAACATGGTGACATAAGAGAGCTACTGAAAACCTCTCCCCAGAAATTCAGCGAAAAAAAAAAAAAAAAGACAAATTTCACTTGTTCAGAAGTCTGGAAGAAGGTAAAGACTGGAGAACGATCCTACAAATGTTGAATCAAAGAAAGATAAAAATATCAGGCAGGAAACTTCTGTCCCAGGCAGGCTGGTCCTCTCCCCTATCCCTCAATCAGTCCCACACAGCTTGGGAATTACCTAGAGGCAGTGGCTAGAATCCCTCCCACCTCCCACTGGGGACACAGGGACCCAAAACAAGACTCAAGGCACAGCGGAGGGCAGAACACAAAAGGGCAGCAAGGAGGAATTTCCAAAATGGAGGATTAGGGGGCGAATAGCAAAATCTACTTCTTTCCCCAAAGCAGCAACTATCCAGGCAGAAACTGTCCGAATCAGCAGTTTGGGGACCTGGGGGATAGGGGAGGACATTTCAAAACCCAGGTCACTGAAGGACAAAGAATCTGAGAAGATGTGGACAGAGACTCTAATTATAGCCCTGGGTCCAGGTGCCCATCTCCTACCCTTGAGTAAAAAGCAGTGGGAGGTCTGATCCTTGCCTGGGGGGTGGCTGTGGGAGTCCTCCGCCCCAAGGAAAAGGGGACACAACCCAATACTGAGCCAGATTTTGGCCAGGGAAGTGAGGGCACAGGAACCCTGCAGTTTCAACCTCTCCCAGTCCAATGCTGCAGGGCTGCAGGAGGTAAAGCTTTTAAGGATGATTAAAAAATGAACAGCACCATCTGCTTTGCATGCTGAAAGTGTGGAGGAAAACAAGGGGGCCTCTCAGAGCCTCTCCACACCCTATCCTAGGCAAATCAGAGCTGGTCTGCACCCCAGACATGGGTATCTGGCCCTGTTTTGGCTAAGAAATATGAACAACTGAACTGTCAGAGTAGTGCCCTAAAACAAAACAGAGTAGTAGCAACAACTAAATCCTACACAAGGGAGAGAAACCGACCTTTAGAATAAACCCATCGAGATAATCAGATGACCAATATAGCCAAAAAAAAAAAAAATCACAAGACACACAAACTCAAGAAATGGACCAATGAAAGGAACAGATCAAAAAAGCAAAGGAGAAACAGAATCTGGAACAACTAATCACAAAGGCTCAAACACATCTCCTGAATTTTTCAAAGAAATAACAGAAAATGTGTAAAGACAAAAAGGATATTAAGACACTAGAAGAACATAAAGAAGAATCTGAAAGAATATGTAGAAAACAGTATGGAATAAAAGATACTATATATGAAATTTAAAAAGAGATTCAATAACACCAGAAGTTGGTTCCTTGAAGATAGCTATGAAATTGACAAATCTTTAGCTTGACTGACAAAGAATAAGAGAGGACACAAATAACAAAAATAAAAAAAGGAAAGGGGGACGTAACTGCTGACCCTACTGAAATAGGACTATAGGATACTATGACCAACTAGTACTCAATAAATTCGATACACATAGGTGGAATGGGCAAATTGTTAAAACACGAACTGCCTACCTACACTGACTCAAGAAGAAACAGAAGATCTCAACAAACTGATAACTAGTTAAGAAATTGCATTAGAATAAAAAACCTCCCAGAGAAAAGGCCAGGACCAGATGGCTTTGCAGGGGAATTTTACCTAACATTATAAGAAGAATTAATAGCAATTCTATTCTAATTCTTCCAAAAACTTAACTCATTCTCTGAGGCCATTATCTTCCTCACACAAAAGCCAGATAAAGGTACCACAAGAAAAGAAAATTACGGACCCATATCTCTTATAGCTATAGATTCAAAAATCCACATCAAAATACTAAAAAAATAAAATCCAGCCGCACTTTATAATAATTGTACACTATGATGAAGTGGGATTTATCCTGGGAATGCAAGGGTGGTTAAACATAAGAAAATCAATTATTGTAATGCACCATAGTAACATGATCATCTCAACTGATGCAGAAAATCCAGCACCCCTACTTGATAAAAACACTTAGAACACTAGGAATAGAAGGAAACTTAGTCAACATGGTAAAAGGCATATACGAAAAACCCACAGCTAGCATAAACTTAATTGTGAAAGACTGAAAACTTTTCCTCTAAGATGCGGAACAAGACAAGGATGCCCACTGTGACCACTGTTATTAAACCTTGTATTGGAAGTTCTTGCCAGAGCAATTAGGCAAGAAAAAGAAATAAAAGGCATCCGAAATGGAAAGGAGTAGAACTCACCCTGTTCATAGATGACATGACTCTACTCTATAAATAAGCTAATAAATTAATTCAGCAAAGTGGCAGGGTACAAGATCCACACCCCAAAATCAGTAAGGTTTCCATATACAAACAATGAACAATCAGAAGAAGCAACCAAGAAAAAAAATCAATTCAGAAGAGCAAAAGAATATAAATAAATATAACCAAGGATGTAAAGGACTTGTTCACAGAAAACTATAAAAGCTTGCTGTAAGAAATCAAAAACCTAAATAAATGGACAGACATTCCATATTTGTGGATTGGAAGATGAAATATCATGAAGATGTCAACCCTACCCAAAGAGATTTAAAACATCAATGCAATCCCAATCAAAATTCCATGAACCTCCCCTGCAGAAATGGAAAATCTAAGCATCAAATTTATATGGAAGGGTAAGAGACCCCAAATTGCCAAAACCATCTTGAAAACAGACAAATTTGGAAGACCCACACTTCCTGTCCTTAAAAAACTTATAAGAAAGCCACAGTAATCAAAACAGCATGGTACTGGAACAAGAAGAGCCATGTAGACCAATAGACTTGAATTAAGAGTTTGGAAATCAATCATCACATTTATAGCCATCTGATTTTTGAGAAGGGCACAAAGACCACTCAATTGGGACAGAATAGGCTCTTAACAAATGATGCTGGGGAAACTGGGTCTCCATTTGCCACAGAAAGAGGCAGAGCCCCTACCTCACACCACATACAAAAATCATTTCAAAATAGATCAAAGACCTAAATATAAAAACCAGAACTATAAAACTCCTAGATGAAAACAGCTGCAGGACTTTGTGTTAGGCAAGAGTTTCTTAGACTTTAAACCCAAAGCAGAAGCAATAAAAGAATAAAATAGATAAATGGGGCCTCATCATAATAAAAAAAGTTTGTGCCTCAAAGGACTTTATCATGAAAGTAAACCAACAACCACTTATCCAATAAAGATTTACTATCCAGAATACGTAACAAAATCCTCCAACTTAACAAAAAGACAACCCAATTAAAAAATAGTCAAAAGACTTTAACAGGCATTTCCCCAAAGAGGATATACAAATGGCCAAAGAGGCAAATGAACTGATGCTCAACATCATCAGCTGCCAGGGAAATGAAAACCAAAACTATCACGAGATACCGTGCCACACCCACTAGAATGGCTACTATTAAAAAAAAAAAAAACAGATTATTAACAGCTTTCTTAAGGATCTGGAGAAACAGGAGCACTCATTCTTTGCTGGTAGCAATGTAAAATGGTGCAGCTACAGTGATGATTGCTCAGAAATTTAAGTATAGAATTACCATATGACCTGGCGATGCCACTTCTTGGTATGGACCCCAAAGAGCTGAAAGCAGAGACTCAAACAAATATTTGCAAACTGATGTTCACAGCAGCATTATTCAGAACTTCCAAAAGATGGAAGCAACCCAAGTGTACAGCACGAGATGAATGGGTAAACAAAATTTGATATATACATAGAATGTAATTTTATTCAGCTCTGAAAAGGAATGAATTCCTGATACATGTGATGACATGGATGAACCCTGAAGACATCATGTTAAGGGAAATAAGCCAGATACAAAGGACAAACAGTGAATGGTCTCAATGATATGAAATAACATAATGTGCTTAAAAGGGGAAATATTGAGTTGTATATATGGTAACAGAATTAAAATTTTTTAAGATTCCATGGAACTACACTACACAGTGACTCCTAAGTTAAACCATGCACACTACAGTAAACAGTACAATTATAAAAATGTGTTTTCATCAATTGTTACAAATATACTGCACCAATGCAAGTTGTTAATAATAGGGTGGTATATGGGAATCCTGTATTATATGCATGGTTGTTCTGCAAACCCACAAGTTCTCTAATTAAAAAAAATATCTTAAAATATGCTTGAATAGCTAAAGGAAAACTGAAAGATGGGGAAATTGGGAAAATGATCTTTAAAGGTTTTTAAAAATGATAAAGACCTAGAAGGAAATCATAAACAGGAACAAAACAAATACTGGAGATGAAGACCACAATCACTGCAATGAAGAATTCCCTAGAGGAGTTCAGCTGCATAGTGGGTCTGGCAGAAGAATAAATTAATGAGTTTGAAGATAAGACAAGTGAAATGATTTAGTATGAGGAATAGAAAGAAAAGAGAATGAAGAAAAGTGAACAGATCCTGAGAGTCCTGTGGGACATGATCAGGTGGACCAATATACTCATTACGGTAATCCCAAAAGGAGAATGGCAAGAGAAAGGGGCAGGAGGAATATATGAAACAATGTCTGAAAACTTCCCAAATTTAATGAAAAACATTAATATGCACATCCAAGAAGCTCACTTCTATACAGGATAAACTCAAAGAGATCCATGCTGAGAAATACACAATCAAACTGTTGAATGCCAAAGACAGAGATATTCCTGAAAGCTGAAGAGAGAAGCGATGCGTGATGAACAAAGTAGACTCAAAAAGATTAAGTTCCAATGTCCTATGAGAAACCATGGGATGAAATATTGAAGTGCTGAAAGAAAATAATTGCCAAGCAACAATTCTATACCTGGGAAACTGTCATTCAAAAATGAGGGAAAGGTTAATAATATATTCTAGATAAACAAAAATAGAGGGAGTTCCTCACCATTAGAGCAGCCTAATAAGAAATGCTGAAGAGAGTTAGGAGGAAAGGAAAGGACACTAGACAATAGATCAAAGCTGCATGAAGAAACAAAGGTCTCCATAAATCTATCTGCATGGGTAATATGAATGCCAGTACCACTATATTTTTGGATTGTAACACTTCTTCTTACATCCTATAAGATCTAAATTTCAAATGCATAAGAAGTAATGATAAATCTACACTTTTGGATTCCCTTTTGGACACACATTATATAAAGATTTAATCTATGAGAAGACCAGCACAAAGATGGTGGTGGTGGGGGCAGCTGGAGTTAGGTTGTCATCAACTCAAATGATTTTCTTATAGACTTAGGATGTTAAATTTAATCCCCATGGTAACCACAAAGAAAATGTCTGAATAATATACACAGAAGGAAATGACAAAGGATTCTGAAGCTTATTATAAAAGAACAACTAAATACAAAAATAGGCAGTAATAGCAACACTGAAGAACAAAAAGGTAGAAGATTTACAAAACCCAAATAGCAAAATGGCAGAAGAAAGTTTTGCATTATCTGTGGTTACTTTAAATGTAAACAGGTCAAATTCTCCACTCAAAAGGCAGAGAATAGCAGAATTGATTAAAAAACAAACAAACAACAAGCATAAAAACACCATGACCCAACTATATGCTGTTTGCAAGAGACAACATAAATTGGTTGAAAATAAAAGGATGGTCTACTGGTTTCAATATGTTATGTACCCCACAAAAGACCATATTCTTTTAATCCATTCTTGTGGGGGCAGAACTACTGTGGGTGGGACATTTTGATAAGGCAGTTTCATTTGAGATGTGACCCAGCCCATTTGAGATGGGTCTTAATTGTTCACTGGAGTCCTTTGTGAAGAGGGTCCTTAGAAAGTAAAAGCCAGTAAAAGACAGTAAAAGCCCATGTAACTTAGAGAGTTTCTTCCCAGAGACATCTGAAGACACTCACTGAAACTAGAACCAGGAGAGAAGCACTAGCAGATGTCACCATGGGCTTTCCCATGTGAGAGACCTGGATGCCAGCAGCCTTTCCTCACAGGAGGTATTTTCCTCTTGATGCCTTAATCTGGACATTTTCATGGCTTTGGAACTGTAAATTTGTAACCTAAAAAATCTCCTTTGAAAAAGCCAATCCATTTCTGGTATATTGCTTTCTGGCAGCTTTAACAACAACTGAAACAGATGGGAAAATATTCTATGCAAATAGTAACCAAAAGAGAGTAGGTTAACTATACTAATATCACACAAAAGATACTTAAAGTCACAAACTGTTAAAAGAGACAAAGGAGTATATATTGATAAAAGGATCAATTCCTCAAGAAAATATAACAGTTATAAACATATGCACCTAAGAACAAAGCCCCAAAACATATGAAGCAAACACTGACAGATGTGAAGGGAGAAATCAATGGTTTTATGTTAAGAGGAGACCTCAATATACCATTTTCAATAATGGATAAAACATCTAAACAGAAGATACATAAGGAAATAGAGAACCTGAACAATACTATAAACCAATAAGAGTAAAACATATATAGATCACTTTATCCAACAACAGCAAAATACATAGTCTCAGGAGCACACAGAATATTCTTTAGGATAGACCATATATTAGGTCACAACAAGTCTTAATAAACTTTAAGAAACTGAAATCATATCAATTATCTTATCTGACCACAATGGAACGAATCTAGAATTCAACAGGGAAAATTCACTTATATGTGGAAATTAAAGAATAAAATCTTAAACACAAATGGGTGGGGGGGGGGGCAAGTTGATGGATTAAAAGAGACAGAGCAAAATTCTCCTCCATGGAAAACACTACATAAAGGACAGAAAGTGCTCCAGAACAGTGGCTCCAGGGTTCCACCAGCTGGGAAAGGACTCCTACACCCATAGTGACTGTGTACTTGGAGAAACTGAGAGGCTGTCTTCAGAGACAGGTAAGTGTTCCACACAGAAAGCCACTGGGGAGTGGACAGCCAGAGCCACGGACAAGCAGGTGAGTGTTTGGCACAGAAAGCCACTGGGGAATAGGCAGTGGAGCCACAGATGAGCAGACTCGTGGCCAAGAGCCCCTGTGCCAGGGACTGGCCATTGCAGCAGGCAGACCAGGGCAGAAGGGGGTAGCTTTCCATGCCCCATGCAGCCATCTTTGCAGCTGGCTGGGAGACACCCCTTCAAAGCACTGCAGCCAAAACCCTCCTTGAGGTAATTCAGGATTTGGCAGGCTTGCAATGGTGTCCACTCTACCTCCACAGAAGCCCATGGTGTGAACAGCCTAGAGGCAGGAATGCCACACCAAAGTGCCAGGAACCTCTCCTAATCCCAGGGACCTGTGGGTGCCCTGCAGAGAGGGACTGTAGGACATTTTAACTGGAGGGGGGAGACACGCAGGTCTGCAGACCCAGGATACACCACTGGCAGCCCCAGGAAAGGCTGGGATCACTGTGTCCTGGAGTGGTCTCCCTGCCAAACTGCATTGGGCACACACCCCACCCACAGGGCTGGTGGCCCCCAATGCACATGGAGAACTGGCACATTGATAGGAGTTCCACGCAGTTTGGACCCCCACTTATGCATAGATGAAGTTGGGGAGAACTGACTTGAGGGTATCCTAAAAGAACCTTATGAACATAAGCAAATGCCAAGAGACCACAACAACAGACAATTATAATGCATATGAAGAAATCAGAAGATACTGATAATCCAAATGCCCAAATTAAAAAGCCAGTGGAGATACAGAATTTGGAGCAATTAGTCAAAGAAATATTCACAAACATACAGACCATGGCTCAGGATATAAAGGATATAAAGAAGACCCTAGAAGAGCATAAAGAATAATTTTCAAGAGTAAATTAAAAAAAATAGCAGATGTTATGGAAATAGAAGATTCTGCTGATCAAATTAAAAAGATTCTTGAGACATATAAGACCAGATTTGAAGAGGGAGAGAAAGGAATCATTGAACTCGAAGATCACATGATGAAAAGTGAAAGCACAAAAGAATGAATGGTGAAAAAAATAAAATTTTAAATAGTTTTCAGCGAGATGATGGACAACATGAAGTGCACAAATGTAAGAATCATTGGCGTTCCAGAAAGGGAAGGGAAGAGTAAAGGGCTAGGAAGACTATTCAAAAACATTGTTGGGAAAAACTTCCCAACCCTGCTAAATGACATAGATAAGTAAATCATAGATGCCCAACGAACTCCAAATAGAATAACAGATATTCTGATCAGATTGTCAAATGCTGAAGAGAAGGAGAAATTTCTGAAAGCAGCACGAGAGAACTGCTTCACCACATACAAGGGAAACCACATAAGACTAAGTTGTGACTATTCAGCTGCCACCATGAAGGCAAGAATGCAGTGGTATGATATATTTAAAATTCTGAAAGAGAAAAATTGCCAGCCAAGAATTCCTTATCCAGCAAAACTCTCCTTCAAATTTGAGGAAGACCTTACAATTTTCACAAACAAATGCTGCAAGAATGTGCTAACAAGAGACCTGCCCTACAAGAAATACTACAGGGAGCTGTACTGGCTGAGAAAAAAAGAAAGGAGAGAGAGGTCTGAAGAAGGGCTCAGAACTGAAGAGTTTTAGTAAATGTACCTTAACAGAAATAAAGAGAGGGGGGAAATGCATCTGACAAATAAAAACCAAAGGATAAGACGGTTGATTCAAGAACTGCCTTCACAGTAATAACACTGAATGTGAATGGATTAAACTCCCCAATTAAAAGGTATACATTGCAGAATGAATTTAAAAGTATGAATCATTAATATGGTTTTAAGAGATGCATCTTAGACCCAGAGACACAAAGATATTAAAAGTGAAAGGATGGAAAAACAATTTCATGCAAGCTACTGCCAAAAGAAAGCAGGGGTAGCAATATCAATTTCAGATAAAATAGACTTTAAATGCAAGGATGTCATAAGAGACAAAGAAGGCCACTATATACTAATAAAAGGGAAAATTCAACAACAAGAAATAACAATCATATATGTTTATGCACCCAATCAGTGAGCTCCAAAGTACATGAGAAAAACATTGACAAATCTGAAGGAAACAATAAATTTTTCCACAATAATTGTGAAATACTTCAATACACCACTCTCCCCTATAGATACATCAACCAGAGGACCAATAAGGAAATTGAGAACCTAAACAATGTGATAAATAAATTTGACTTAACAGACACATATAAAGCATCACATCCCAAATCACCAGGATATACATTCTTCTATAGTGCTCATAGAACTTTCTCCAGGATAGATCATACACTGGAGTATAATACAAGCCTCAATAAATGTAAATGATTGAAATTACTCAAAGCATATTCTCTGATCACAATGGGATACAACTAGAAGTCAATAACCATCAAAGATCTAGAACATTCACAAATATCTAGAGGTTAAACAACACACTCCCGAATAATCAGTGGGTTAAAGGAGACATTGCTAAATATCTAGAGATGAATAAAAATGAGAACACAACACATCAAAACTTATGGGAAGCAGGGAATGTGATGTTGAGGGGAAAATTTATAGCTCTAAATGCATACATCAAAAAGGAAGAAAGAGCTAAAATCAAAGAACTAATGGAACAACAGAAGAAGCTACAAAATGAATGGCAAACTAATCCTAAAACTAGTAGAAGAAAAGAAATAACAAGGATTAAAGAAGAAATAAATAACAAGAACAAAAAGCAATAGAGAGAATAAATAAAACCAAAAGTTAGTTCTTCAAGAAGATCAACAAGATTGATAAGCCCTTAGCTAGACTGACAATATCAAAATGAGAGAACACCTAAATAAACAACATAATAAATGAGAGAGGCGACATTACTGTGGAACCTGAAGAAATAAAAAAAAAAATCATGAGAGGATACTATGAACAACTGTGTGCCAACAAACTAGATAATGTAGAGGAAATGGACAATTTCCTGTAAACACATGAACAAACTAGAATGACCAGAGAAGAAACAGAAGACTTCAACAAACCAATCACAAGAAAAGAGATCCAATCAGTCATCAAAAAGTTTCCCACAAATAAATGCCCAGGGCCAGATGGTGTCACAGGGGAATTCTACCAATCTTTCCAAAAAGAACTGACACTGATCTTACTTAAACTCTTTCAAAAAAACTGAAGAAAATGGAACACTATCTAACTCATTTTATGAAGCTAACATCACTCTAATACCAAACCAGGTAAAGATGCTATAAGAAAGGAAAACAAAAGGCCACTCTCCCTCATGAATATAGATGCAAAAATTCTCAAAACAAAATATTTGCAAATAGAATCCAAAGACACATTAAAAAAATCATACACCATGACCAAGTGGGGTTCATTCCAGGCATGCAAGGATGGTTCAACATAAGAAAATCAATCAACGTAATACAACACATTAACAAATCAAAAGGGAAAAATCAAACAATTGTCTCAGTAGATGCTGAAAAAGCATTCAGAATGCATTTTTTGATAAAAACACTTGAAAAGTTTGGAATTGAAGAAAACTTCCTCAATATAATAAAGGGCATATATAAAAAACCCACAGCCGGCATAATACTCAAAGGTGAGAGGCTGAAAGCTCAGAACAAGACAAGGATGACTGCTGTTACCATTATTATTCAACATTGAGTTAGAAGTTCTACCCACAGCAATTCAGCAAGACACAGAAATAAAGGGCATCCTAATTGTAAAGGAAGAAATAAAACTGTCATTGTTTGCAGATGAAATGATCTTATATTTGGAAAACCCTGAGAAATCAATGACACAGCTATTTGAGCTAATAAACAAATTTAGCAAAGTGGCAGGATACAAGATTATTGCACATAAGTCAGCAATGTTTCTATGTACTAGAAATGACCTAACTGAAGAGACACTCAAGAAAAAGATTTCATTCTCAGTAGGAACTAAAAAAATCAAGTACGCAGGAATAATCTTAACCAAGGATGTAAAAGACCTCTACACATAAAATTACATAACTTTACTAAAAGAAATAGAAGTGGACCTAAAGAGATGGAAAAATATTCTGTGTTCATGGATGGGAAGGCTAAATGTCGTTAAGATGTCAATACTACCCAAACTCATCTACAGATTCAATGCAATTCCTATCAAAATTCCAACAATCTACTTTGCAGACTTGAAAAAGCTACTTATCAAATTTATTTGGAAGAGAAAGATACCTTGAATTGCTATAAACTTTCTGAAAAAGATAAATGCAGCAGGAGGACTTACTCTTCCTGACTTTGAAGCTTACTATAAAGCCATAGTAGTCAAAACAGCATGGTATTGGCACAAAGATAGACATATTGATCAATGGAATCAAATTGAGAATTTGTAAATAGGCCCCCAGATCTATGGTCAACTGATCTTTTTAAGGCCCCAAATCCACTCAACTGGGACAGAACAGTCTCTTCAACAAATGGGGCTAGGAGACCTGGATATCCATATCCAAACGTTAACTCAAAGTGGATCAAAGACCTCAATATAAGAGACAGTATCATAAAACTCCTAGAGGATAATGCAGGGAAACATCTTCAAGACCTTGTATTAGGAGGTTGCTTCTTTGACCTTGTACCCAAAGCACAAGCAATGAAAGAAAACATAGATAAATGGGAACTCCTCAAATTTAAAAGCTTCTGTACATCAAAGGATTTGTCATAAAGGGGAAAAGGCAGCCAACTCAATGGGAAAAAAATATTTGGAAACATGTATCTGAAAAAAGACTGATATCTTGCATATATCAAGAAATCCTACATATCAATGACAATAGTACAAACAGCCCAATTATAAAATGGGCAAAAGATACGAAAAGACATTTCTCTGAAGAGGAATGATACAAATGGCTAAAAAACACATGAAAAAATGTTCCTCTTCACTAACTATTAGGGAGATGCAAATTGAGACCGCAATGAGATATCATCTCACACCAGTTAGAATGGCTGCCATTAAACAAACAGAAAACAACAAATGCTGGAGACGATGTGGAGAAATTGGAACTCTTATTTATTGGGACTGTATAATGGTACAGCCACTCTGGAGGACAGTCTGACCATTCCTTAGACAACTAGATATCGAGTCACCCTTTGATTCACCAATTTCACTTCTTTGTATATACCAAGAAGATCTGAAAGCAGTGACATTTGCACACCGACATTCACAGCCACATTATTCACGATTGCCAAGAGTGGAAACAATCCAAATGTCCTTCAACAGATGAACAGGTACACAAAATGTGGTATATATATATATAATGACGGAATACTACGTGGCAGTAAAAAGGAAAGAGATGAAACATATGACAACATGGATAAAACTTGAAGACATAATGCTGTGTAAAATAAGCCAGACACCAAAAGAGAGATATTGTATGTTACCACTAATGTGAACTCTGTGAAAAATATAAAATAAGTCTTTTATAATGTAGAAAGTAGGGGACCTAGAGATAGATAGCAACCAGTGAAGGGGGAACAGTAATCTATTAAGAACAGATAAGATATTTAAGATATTGAGGGTGATCTTAATGATACCAGAATGCTCAGGAATGATTATGGTTTGTTAATTTTCTTGGAGTATGGTAGGAACATGTTGGGAGCAATGTAGTTATTTTAGGCTGTTTTTCTTATTCCTTTGTTTTGTTTTCTTTGAAATGTTTTTTAAAAAAAATTTTTTTTTGATAAATAAAGTTAAAAAAAAAAACAACCACCACCAATGGGTCAAAAAAGAATGAACAAGGAGAATTAGAAATATGCAAATGAAAACACAACATACCAAAAGTTACAGAACGCAGCAAAGGCAGTGTTCAGAGCGACCTTTATAGCTGTAAATGTTCACATTAAAAAAGAAGAAAGATCTCAAATTGGAAACCTCACCTGACACTTGGAATAATTACAAAAGAAGAACAAACTAAATCAAAGGAGCAGAAGGGCAGAAATAACAGATTACAGAGTAGAGATACATGAAATAAATAAGAAATAGAAGAGAGAATTAATGATCTAAAAAGTTGCTTCTTTGAAAAGAGCAATAAAATTGACAAACCTTTATCTACACCGACAATGGAAAAAAAGAGAGGACTCAAATAACAAAACTCAGAAATTAAAGGGGGACATTACTATCAACATTACAGAAATAAGGATTATAAGAATACTATGAGAGAGCCATCAGGGAAGATAGCAGAATAGGAGAGGCAAAGCAAACTTCTCCTCCAGGAAAGGGACTAGAGAAGGGGCAGAGAGCACCCAGAACAGCAGTTCCAGGGTGCAACCAGCTAGAGAGGGAACTCAACTGCCCATAGTGGGGACATGGATGGAGAAGCAAAGAGACTGGACCTGAAAGGATGGGTGAGTGTGTTCAACCAGGACTGCCACCAGGGACTGGTGGCTGCAGCCAGAAGCCAAGCATGGGAGGGAGCAGATTTTCATGCCCTATACACCCATTTCAGCAGTTGCCTGGAGAGATAACCCTTCAAAGCCCATAGCCAGGAGCTCCCATGAGGGAACTTGGGATTCAGTGGACTTGTGGTAATAGCATTTACTCTTCTTCCATGGAAGCCTGCGGTGTGCAAGGGCAAGAGGCAGGGAGAGGCAAGGGTGACTCATAGAAGCACTAGGAGCCCTTCTCCAATCCCAGAGGCTTATGGGTGCATGGCAGAGAGAGTCCAGGGTGCATTTGAGCTAGGGGGTGAGATGCGCAGTCCCACAGCTCAAGAGTTGTCCACCTGGAGGGCCAAGAATTATCAAAATCACTGAATCCATAAGAAGACTCCCTGCCGAGATGCACAGGGCCCACTCCCCACTCCCAGGGCTGGCAGTCCTCAGTGCACTTGGAGAACTGGTACACTGACTGGATTTCCATCTAGTTTAGACTCCACCCACCACACAGGAGAAGTTCGGGGAAGACCAAAGTGAGAGAAAGATGTGGATCAAGAGTGCCATCTGCTGGTAGGACAGGGAAAGCACACTTCAGCAAGCTGTAGCTCTGCCCAATTATATATAAGTACTCAAATAATCCTGCATATCTCAAAATAACTGTATCAAGATAAGCAAATGCCCTGAAGCCAACAGAAAATCACAAAGCATATGAAGACCCAAGTAGATATGGACAAGCCAAAAGACGAAATTAAAAAGTGAGAGGAGGCACAGAGTTTGGAGCAATTAATCAAAGAAGTACATACAAATTCCAAAAGAACTTCAATGGGTTGGGTAAAGACATAAAGGAAATCATGAAGACTCTAGAAGAGTATAAAGAAGAATTGGGAAGAGTAAATAAAAATAGTAGATCTTAAATTAAAAATATACTAGAGTCACACAACAGCAGATTTGAAGAGGCAGAAGAAAGAATATGTGAATTAGAGGACAGGAAAATTGAATGCGAATGCACAAAAGAACAAATGGCTTAAAAAAATGAAAAAATTTGAAATGGATCTCAGGGAAATGAAGGACAACATGAAGCATACAAATATAAGAATGACTGATGTCCCAGAAGGAAAAGAGAAGAATAAAGGGCTAGGAAGAATATTTGAGGACATAGTTGGGAAAACTTCCTAACCCTTCTAAGTGACATAAATATGTAAATTAAAGAAGCTCAGTGAACTTGTAATAGAATAAATCCATATAGACCCACTCTGAGACATGTACTAATCAGATTGCAAAGGCTGAACAGAAGTAGAAAGTCCTGAAAATTGCAAAAGAGAAGTGATTAACCACATACAAGGGAAACAACAGAAGACTAAGTTCTGACTACTCAGCAGGCACCACAGAGGTGAGAAGGCAGTGGTATTACATATTTAAGATTCTAAAAGAGAAAAATTTCCAGCCAAGAATTCTTTATCCAGCAAAGCTCTCCTTCAAAATTGAGGGAGAACTTACAATTTTCACAAACAAATGCTGAGATAATTTGTGAACAAGAGACCTGTGCTGAAAGATACACTAAAGGGAGCTCTATTAGCTGACAACAAAAGAAAGGAGAAAGAGGTCTGGAGAAGGGCACAGAACTGAAGAATGTTAGTAAGGATAACTTAAAGGAAAAAAAAAGAGAGGGGGGAATAGAGCTGACAATTAAAAATCAAAGGATAAGATGGATGGCTTAAGAACTGCCTTCACAGTAATAACTTTGAATGTGAATGGATTAAACTCAATTAAAAGATACAGACTAGTAAAATGGATTAAAAAGCATGACCCATTGATATGCTATTTACAAGATACTCATCTTAGACCCTGCGACACAAGCGACTGAAATTGAAAGGATGGAAAAAAATATTCCATGCAAGTTGCAACCCAAAGAAAGCAGGGGTAGCTATACTAATATCAGACAAGAGACTTTAAATGCAAAGATGTTGTAAAATACAACGAAGGACCCTATATATTAATAAAAGGGACAATTCACCAAGAAGAAATAACAATCATAAACGTTTATGCACCCAGTCAAGGAGCTCCAAAGTACATGAGACAAACATTAGCTAAACTGAAGGGAGCAATACATGTTTCTACAGTAATAGTGGGAGACTTCAATACATCACTCCCTTCCATAGATAGAACAATAGGCCTAGAGGACCAATAAGGAAATCAAGGGCCTAAATAATGTGATAAATGAATTACACTTAACTGACACATATAGATCATTACATCCCAAAGTACCAGGATATAAATTCTTCTGTAGCATCATGAAGCCTTCTCCAAGATATGCTGGGGCACAAAACAAGTCTTAATAAATTTAAGAAGTTTGAAATTATTCTGAGCACACACTCTTACAGTAATGGAATGCAACTAGAAATCAATAACCACCAAGGAACCAGATCTTCTACAAATACATGGAGGTTAAACAACACACTCCTAAACAAGCGGGTCAAAGAAGAAATTGCAAGAGAAATCAGTAAATATCTAGAGCTGAATGAAAATGAGAACACAGCATATGAAAACCTATGGGATGCAGCAAAGGCAGTGCTGAGAAGGAAATTTATAACTCTAAATGCATACATCAAAAAGGAAGAAAGAGCTAAAACCAAAGACCTAACTTAACCACTGAAGAGGCTACAGAATGATAAGCAAACTAATCCTAAAGCAAGAAAAAAGAAAAGAAATAAAGATTAAAGCAGAAATAAATGAGCTGGAGAAAAAAAAACAACAGAGAAGAAATAAAATCAAAAGTTGGTTCTTTGAGATCAACAAGATTGAAAGATCCTTAGCTAGAGTGACAAACTCAAAAAGACAAAAGAACCAAATAAAATCAGAAATGAGAGCAGGGTCATTACAATGGATCTGAAAGAAATTAAAAATATTATGAGGACACTATGAGCAGTTGTATGCCAACAAATCAGACAACCTAAAGGAAATGGACAATTTCCTGGAAACACATGAACCACAAAGACTGACCAGAGAAGAAATAGAAGACCTCAAGAAACTAATCACAAGCAAAGAGATACAAACAGTCATCAAAAATCTACAAACAAATAAGAACCCAGGGCCAGATGGCTTCCCAGGGGAATTTTACCAAACTTTCCAAAAAGAATTGACACTATTCCTGCTCATACTCTTTCAAAAAATTGAAGAAAAAGGAACAACCTAACTCATTTTATGAAGGTAGTATCACTCAAATAAGAAAACCAGATAAAGATATTACAAAAAGGAAAATTACAGGCCAATCTCCCTAATGAATATAGATGCAAAAACTCTCAACAAAATACTTGCAAATCAAATCCAAAGGCACATGAAAAGAATTATACATCATGACTAACTGGTTTTCATTCCTGGCATGCAAGGGTAGTTCAACATAGAAAATCAAACAATACAACACATTTAACAAATCAAAAAGGAAAAATCACATCATCATCTCAATATAGGCTGAAAAAGCATTCAACAAAATTCAGCATCCCTTTTTGATAAAACACTTCAAAAGGTTGGAATTGAAGGAAACTTCCTCAATATGATAAAGGGCATATATGAAAAACTGACAGCCAGCATAGTACTCAACAGTGAGAGACTGAAAGCCTTCCCCCTAAGCTCAGGAATGACACAAGGATGCCCATGGTCACTTCTATGGATTCCACGTTGCGCTAGAATTTCTAGTCAGAGCAATTTGCTAAGAAAAAGAAATTGGAAAGGAAGAAGTGAAACTGTCATTTCTGCAGGTGGTATGATTATATACTTGGAAAATTCTGAGAAACTGATGGTAAAGCTACTTGAGCTAATAAAATTCAACACAGTGGTTGGATACAAGATAAATGTGCATAAGTCAGTAATGTTCCTATACACTATTGATGACCTAACTGTAGAAGCAATCAAGAAAAATTTCCATTCACAATAGCAATTAAAAAAATCAAGTACCTAGGAATAAACTTAACCAGGGAAGTAAAAAATCTCTACACAGAAAATTACAAAACATTACTAAAAGAACTCAAAGGGGACCTAATTAGGTGGAAAGATATTCTATGTTCATGGATAGTAAGGCTAAACTTTGTTAAGATATCAATTCTACTTAAAGTGATCTACAGATTCAATGCAGTTACAAGCAAAATTCCAACATCCTTCTTTGCAGACTTGGAAAAGCTAGCTATCAAATTTATTTGGAAGGGAAAGGGGCCTCAAATTGCCAAAAACCTTCTAAAAATGAACAAAGTGAGAGTACTTACACTTCCTGGCTTTAAAGCCTACTATAAACCATGGTTGTCAAAACAGCATGGCACTGGCACAAAGATAGACATATTGATCAATGGAATCAAATCAAGAGTTTGTAAATAGACCCCCAGATCTATGGTCAACTGATTTTTGATTAGGCCCCCAAATCCACTGAACTGGGACAGAACAGTCTCTTCAACAAATGAGGCTGCAACAACTGGATATCTGTATCCAAAAGAATGAAAGAGGATCTCTACCTCACACCCTATACAAAAATTAACTCAAAGTGAATCAAAGACCTCAACATAAGAGACAGTATCATAAAACTCCTAGAAGATAATGTAGGGAAACATCTTCAAGACCTAGTAATAGGAGGTAGCTTCTTAGACCTTACACCTGAAGCACAAGCAATGACAGAAAAAATCGATAAATGGGAACTCCTCAAAATCAAAGGCTTCTGTGCCTTAAAAGACTTTGTCAAAATGGTGAAGAAATAGCCAACTCAATGGAAGAAAATATTTGGAAATGATATATCTGGTAAGAGACTGATAACTGGCATATATAAAGAAATCCTACAACTCAATGATAATAGTACAAACAGCCCAATTATAAAATGGGCAAAGGATATGAAAAGATATTTTTCCAAAGAAGAAATACAAATGGCTAAAAAACACATGAAAAAATGTTCATCTTCACTGGCTAATAGGCAAATGAAAATCAAAACCACAATGAGATATCATCTCACACCAGTAAGAATGGCTGCCATTAAACAAACAGGAAACAGCAAATGCTGGAGAGGATGTGGAGAAACTGGAACTCTTATTCACTGCTGGTCAGAATGTATACTGGTACAGCCACTGTGGATGACAGTTTGGCAGTAGCTCAAAAAACTAGATGTCAAGTTACCCTACCATCCAGCAATTGCACTTCTTGGTATATACCTGGAAGATGTGAAAGCAGTGACAGAAACACATTTGCACACAGATGTTCATTGTGGAATTGTTCACAATTGCCAAGAGGTGGATACAATCCAAATGTCCTTCAATAGATGAGCAGATAAACAAAATGTGGTAGATACAAACGATGGAATACTATGCAGCAGTAAGAAGGAATGATGTCATGAAACATATGGCAACCTGGATGAACCTTGAAGAAATAATGCTGTGTGAAATAATTTAGACATGAAAGGACAGATATTGTATGTTACCACTACTACGAACTCCCTGAATAATGTAAAATCAGTGTCTTATAATGTTGAATGTACAGGATCTACAAATGGACAGAAGCTAGTGAAAGGGGAATGATAACCTAATATGTTCAGATATGTTAATGAGGGTGAATTTAAAGAAGAGAATTGATAGGGGTGATGACTGTTCGTTAATGGGACTTTAAGTATCAGAGATGCATTACAGGTGAACATGATTGAAAGGGGTTGTTTAAAGGCATACATCCCACAGATTAGTACAACAAATTTCAATAAATGCTTGCATGATATATTTCTAAGGTATGACACTGATACAAAGAATTAACAGGAGTTGTATATGGGAAAAACTACTTTGCATACTAGGGAGTATAATTAATAGGAATACCTTACTAGTAGCACACAAATGTTAGGGATAAATAATTAAGGGCTGATAAGAGCTTTGGGGTATTCTGGGTCATGAGAATTGTTTAAAATGGAGAGTGATGATAATTGTACAAGTAAGTGAAGACAATGTGAGACTCTGTTTATCTTGGACAGAACATATGTTATGTGAAATTAGGAACCACTTATTTAATAAGACAAGCCCTCAATTTTGAGGCTTACTCTTGTGAAACTTATGGCTATAAAGGGGAGGCTAAGCCCGCCTATAATTATGCCTGGAAGTCACCTCCAGAGAAATACTTTTGTTGCTCAGATGTGGCCTTTCACACTCTAAACTCAACTGTGCAGAAAACATTCATCACCCTCCACCCAAAATGGAACAGGACTCCCATGTGAATGAATCTTCCTGGTGACATGGGACACGGATTCTGGGAATGAGCCTGACCATGGTTTAGAGTGCCTTTTTGACCAGGGAAAAGAAAGACAACAAAATAAGGTTTCAGTGGCTAAGAGAATTCAGATAATCAATAGGCTATTGTGGAGGTTACTCCTAAGCAAGTGTTAGCTTGATATGCCAAATGACCACAGTATGACAAGCCCAAATCAGCAGTAGTCCCGAAAACCCTAAAGAATACCTTGGCCCCTATCTGAGACTCTAAAAAAGTTTCACCAAGTTTATTTTTCAGAAGCTTAAATCCTCCAGAATGTTCCTATCCCAGGTAAGTCCCCAAACCCAGAGGCAATAGCATTTTTAAGAACGTTAACCATATGCATCCCCCTTTCCCATAATGTCGACACCCCTTTTCAACATGAACAAGTTAGGGTGGTCACTCCCTAGGCATCCCTGAAGATCGGGAAAGTGTTAAACTAGAGGAAGGGGAAGCAATAGACAAGATAAACAAAGGATTACAAATATTGAATCTTTATATAACTGTTTTTTTCCTTAGTTGCTACGGTATTAGAATAGCAAGAAGAACTGAAATGGTGGAACTGTAACCCATAACATTCTTTGAAATTTCCTATATAACTGCTTTTTAAATCATACTTTGAAAGTTATCACCTTTCTGTGTATATTGTTATATTTCACAATTAGGAAATACCTGAAATTGTGGAACTGTAACCCATAACATTCTTTGAAATTTGCTCTCTCACTACTTGTTAAATCATACTTTGAAAGTTATCACTTTTATATAAATGTTACAGTCCACCATTTAAAAAAATGAAAAAAAAAGTAGACTGAGAAAAACCCACTTTTGTGGAGGTTTAGTGTGGTAAGCAGACCTTCTGTTCTTCATTCTACAAATGTGTGTCTGGAGCCCATCAAATTGGGTCTCCAGAGAACAACTACGGATGAATGTTGTCAGCTAATGATTACATGGACTTACATTTAACCCATGAAACATCCTAGAGTCAAACATGAGGCTGCCATGGAGGGTGCTGTGCTCCTCACCACACAATGATTCTGCTTTGAGAACATCTGGAAGAACTTCTCTATTCTACCATGAATATATTATGTGCACTTTTCTTGAGCATACATTTGGACTTACCTCATGCTTACTCTAAATTTTGTAACTATCATGCTTCTCTTTTTGGGCTGTTTGTACAAAAGCTTAGAGCCAATTCTGTGACATCTCACAGTGAGTGTCTATGACTGTGGCATTCATTTGTTGTTCTAATCTCATAACTCTATCCTACTTTCTTATCCTTACTTCTCCTTTGCTTTTTTTTTTCCTTATATAAGCCAAATTTGTTTTTGTTCAGACTACATATTAGAGATATTGATAAGCTTCCTTAAATCCTTTCCGAAATACAGTTAAATATCAATAAATAAATGAATAAAACCATCCACAAATTTGAAAAAAAATACTATGAACAATTTTAAACCAACATAGATAAAATGGACAAATTCCTAGAAACAAATTACCCAACTTGACTCAAGAAGAAATAGATTGCAACACACCAGTAACAAGTAAAGAAATTGAATCAGTAACTAAAAACCTCCCAACAAAGCAAACCCCAGGGCCAGATGGCTTCACTGGTGAATTTTTCAAAATATTCCAAGAAGAATTAACACTAATCCTTCTCAGACGCTTCTAAAAAAATTGAAGAGGAGGGCACAATTCCTACTTCATTCTATGAGGCCATGGTCATCCAAATACCAAAGCCACTTGTATAGAATTTCAGAAGAATAGAAAAATTAGAGTACAATATCATCCCTTAGGATAATAGAAGCAAAAGTCTTCCACAAAATACTAGCAAAGTGAATCCAACAGTACTTTAAAATATCACCATAACCAAGTAAAACTTAACCCAGGAAGGAAAAGGTGAGTACAACATAAGAAAATCAATTAATGTAATATACCACATTAATATAATTCAAGGGGATAAAAACCACATAATCATCTCAACTGAGACAGGAAAGGAATTTTACAAACTCCAGCACCCTTTCTTGATTAAAAAATACTCAGAAAACTAGGAATCAAAGGGAAATTCCTCAATATGAAAAATGGCATGTATGAAAGACCCACAGCTAACATCATACTCAACAGTGAAAGACTGAAGACTTTCCTCCTGAGATCAGAACTAGACAAGGATGTCCCCTTTCACCACTGCTATTTAACACTGTATTGAAGACCTAGCTGGAGCAATTAGGCAAGGAAAAAAAAAGGCATCCATACTGGAAAGTGTTGGGAACTGTATCACACTGCCCACAAAAGATACATTCAAATCCTGTGGATGTGAAACCCATTTGTACACAGGAACCCCCACTGCCCGCTTGCCCCAGCCACCGCACGCTAATCCCGACCCCTATGAAAGAACCACACTCATCTCCCGTCAGGGAGAAAGTGCCTTTAGGACACGACTCTGCCCTTCTCCATTCTTTGGTGCAAGAATAAAGTTCTGCTTTGCTTCACTGAATCTGGTTTTGTTTAGTGTGAGCAACACCAGACAGGAGACCTGTTTCGAGGGTATAACCCAAGGAGGGTCAAGAACTACCGAAGTCGCTATCAGGACACAAGTGAGAAGGAGGAGCAGAAACCAGAGGGGGAGACAGAAAGGGGCAGGTCACCATCTCACAGAGGCAGAGACTGAGCCACCACCAGAGTGCTTCAGATTACAAAGAAAACATGGCCGCCGATATCATGATGTTGGACTTCTAGCTCGACAACTGTGAGACAATAAACCCCATTCTGTGGAGTCTAAGGCCCTGGAGTCTAAGACAGATTTTGGTGCCAGAAAGTGTGTGCTGCAATAATAACTACCTAAAAGTGGGGAAGTGACTTTGGAATTGTGTAATGGGTGGAGGGTGGAAGAATTTTGAGGCATTTGATAGAAAAACTCTATGTTGCTTTAGAAAGATTGTTGGTAGAGAGATAGGGACATTAAAGTTGATTCTGGTGAGGACTAAGAAAAAAGCGAGGAGAGCAACAGAGATAGTTTCTGTCATCGTAGGGAATACATATATTGCCATGAATAGAATGTTGATAGAAAAATGGACTTTAAAAATGCTCCCACATAGTGTAGGTGAATTTTGTTGAAAGTGGTTGTTTAAAGTTATCTATGTAAATAGGTCCTTGCATGAACTATTGCAGATTTAAAAAAAAAAAAAGAAATACAGGGGCATATGGGGAAAAACACAGCTATTGCAAACTATGGACTATAGTTAACAGTAATATTTTAATATTCTTGCATCCACAGTAACAAATGTACTGCACCAATACTATGGGTCAACAATGGGGGAAATTAGGGGTATGGGAGATCTGAGTTTTATTTTTTTTCTTATTTCTGTTCTGGCATAATGAAAATGTTTTAAAATTGATCGTGGGGATATATGCACAACTATGAGATGATACTGTGAGCTAGTGATTGTATACTTTAGGTGGTTTTTGTGGTGTGTGGATATATTTCAATTAAACTGAAAATAAAAATAAAAATAGTAAATAGAAAAAAAAAAAAAAACATGGCCTTTTCTGGGGTACATGACAGCTTCAAACCAGCACAGTTTGATATCCCACTTTGTTAATGTTATGGGATTCTTTGAATGTCATTAAAATTCTTCAAACAGCAACAACAACAAAAATTCTCCCAGTGCGGCCTTAGGAGGAAATGATGAGTGTGTTACAGAAACTGGAGGAAAGGTAATTGTTCTTATAAAGTGCCAGATAACCTAGTGAAATTGTGTTCTGATGTCAGATAGTAGACAGACTTGTAAGCAATGAAGCTGGATATTTAGGTGAGATTTCCAAGTAAAGTGTGGAAAGCACAGCCTGGTTCCTCCTTATTGCTTATAGTAAAAAGTGAAAGTAAAGAGATAAATTGAGGGCTGAAGTTACGCAACCAGGGACCAGTAATTAATGATTTGTAAAATTCTCAGCCTATCCAGAAAATGTGCTCTGAGACTAGGGTCAGAAGGCACTGCCACAGGGCCCCTCCTGGGTTTCTGTGGTGAGGCCCCACAGAATGGTGTGGTGCGAGGGGCTGACCAGCCCTTTGCCAAGGAGATGAGGCACATGACTCACGGATCTAATCAACCATCTCAGAGGAAGTCAGGAATGCAGATGCAGTTATCAAGGAAGGATCTGTGGAAGATGTTTTTGGCTTATGTCTTGGTGTACCTTGAATTATACAGAAAACCAGCGAAAGTTTTGAGAATTTTACATGAGCAGAAAAATGGCCAGCCTGAACTGAAAGGAAAAGAGGTGGGATAAAATGAAGGAAGAATGACTTCAGAACTATGTTAGCAAAAGTCTGGGCAGAAGAGATATCCTTGGAGGAATAGAGAGGGACCTCCAGCCCACCATTTGGAGGGGGTGGACCTTCCACACTGACTTTTGGGTAAAGTGTGGACACCTCCTGGGTGTTTAGAAAGGGTGGGGCCTGTGTCCCGGTGATCAGGGAGAGGGTAGTTACTGCCCCAGCGCTTGAAAAAGGTTGGGGCTGCCACTCCAGCAGGCCTGGAGGACAAAGCATCGAGTCACAGATTACTCTCAGACCATGGAATTTAATGGTCCTTCTGGGTTTGGGACTTGGCTGGGATCCATGACCCCTGTTTTCCTTCTAATTTCTCCCTTCTGGAATGGGAATGCCTATTTTCTGCCTATCCCACTATTGATATCTGAAAGCAGATAATTTGTTTTCTAGGTTCCACAGGTCCACAGATGGAGAGGAATTTTGCCTCAGGACATAATACACCCATAACTGATTTTGATGAGATTTTTGACTTGCTGTTTGGAGCTGTTATTGAAAGGGCTTAAGGATTTTGGGATACTGTGATTGGGTAAATGTATTTTGGATGTGGGGAGAACATGTCTTTTTGGGTCCAGAGGATGGACATTGGAGGACTGAATCATGTTCTCCACAAAAGACATGTTCAAGTCTAAACCCCTGTCCTGTGCGTGTGAAAACATTTGCTAATAGGGCCTTTGAATACGTTATTAGTAAGGTGAGGCCAAACTGAAGAAGGATGAGCCTTGATCCATCATGACTGGTGCGGTCGCAGTTGACTCGTCTGGGGGGGGGGAGGTGGCGGCCGGTTACCAAATCCTAGGCTCTCAGGATTGCTTGGAGGGTACCGGCGGCGGGGGCTCTTTCCCGGAGGCGAGGGCGAGGCGGGGGACTGGGCCCGGTCCCCGGCGTAGGCGTGCAAAGTATGGAGGGCGGCGAGAAAGGAACAAGCGGGACACGGTTCTTTTAGGGTGAAGAAGCCAAGAGAGTTTATTAGGGGAGAGTACAAGCTTATATCGGGCGTTTAGAGGGCGGGGTAGCTGTAGAGGTTAAAGGCTTGGATTGGTTCTGAGAGGGCGCGGAGGTTGATTGAAAAGGGGCGAGAGTTGCTCCGGTAACGGTGTCTGGCAACAATGTATGCGCACTGGTGGTAATGGGAGTTGCACTGGCAACGGGGAGTGTCCGGGCAAGATAAGGGGGTGGGGAAAAGGCGGTTCCCTCCGGCAAGCCTCCCCTAACAGTGTTATTTTGGGTGAGGAAATGGGGCCTGCCTCCGGCCTCACTTTCCCAGGCCCGGGGGGCTGCGGAGGGCGCTGTCGCCCGTGCCCACCACCCTCCCCAGGGGCTGATCAGGTCCCCCAGCCCAGGCCCGCCAAGTTGAAGCACGTAATCAGTGTCCCGCATTTCCCCCTTCTTTTCTAATTAAAGGAAGAAGCTTACCGGAGAGGCCCGCTAAGGGATGAGGGAAGGGGGAGGCCGGGGAGGGGAAAAAGGGGTTGACGGTGGCTCAGCGAGGCTGGAGCTCGGCGTTGGTGTGGCGCCCGGGCGCTCGACAGGGGCCTTGCTGCTTGCGGGATGGACGAGGGTGGGGGGTTTAAAGTTGGAGGTTCAGAGAAGCTGGAGCTCGAGGTTGGTGTGATGTTCAGGCGATCGAGAAGGGCCTCGCGGTCGGCGGGTTGACCGGTGGTGGTGAGGTTGCGGAGGGTTGGTTGTCATCTCGGAGTAGGGAGCGTCAGAGGTGGCGAGTTGCTGGTACTGGACTTGCACGAACGAGGAGAAAATAGCATCCGTTTGTTTCCTTACAAGCTGGACAATTCTGCGGATAATGCAGGGTCCTAAGGTGAGAGCTAGAATAATCATTAGTAGGGGGCCGAGGAGGGGGAGGAGGTAAGGGAGGAGGGGGGTAAAGATGTGGGACCAATAGCTGGTGGCTTCACGGTCTTTTTTGCGTTGTTCCAGTCCCTCTCGGACCTTCTTTAGGCTGTCCTCGGCGAGACCTGTGGAATTGGCATATACACAGCATTCTCCTCCTAGAGCGGCGCAAAGGCCTCCTTCTTTGAGGAGAAGAAGGTCGAGACCTCGGCGGTTTTGGAGCACTACCTCAGAGAGGGAATTAACAGAATTTTTAAGATGGGAAATAGCGTCTTGTAGGTGACGAATGTCCTCGTCAACAGCCGCCCGGAGGTGAGTTAGGGCGGAGCCTTGACTGGCTAATGCAGCGATTCCGGTGCCAGCGCCTGCAAGACCTAGGAGGGAGGCAATCGTGAGGACGGTGATGGGCTCTCGCTTTTGCAGTGGGGCAGAAGCTGCAGTTGTTTCCAGGCGGAGGAAGAAGTCTTCCTCGCTGTGGTATAGGACCCTAGGGATGAGAACAATTAGGAGGCAAGTTTCATTAGTTGTATTGAGGGTTTGCACGTTAAGGCAGGGGGTAAGCCCTGTAGAGGAGCAGAGCCATGGGGAGGAGTTATGAGGGATGAGAAATTTTGCAGAGCTGCTGGGAGATGAGTAGTCGGCGCAAGCTGTGAGGTTGGGAGAGTTACTTGAGCGAGGGCGGATGCACTTTCCTGTAAAGGAGACTGAATGAAAGGTTAGGGGGAAGGCAGAGGTATTCCAATTGCATTCCGAGGGGCTGTCCTCTGTGTTTTCTGAAAAGGAGAGGTTGGAGGCAACTGGCTCATACAGGGGGGAGGAAGTGGAGAGGCAAAGCCAACAAGAGGAGGTAAGATTGGGATAGGAGACATTTAGTGAGGTGAAGGTTGCTTGGATAAGGCTGAAGAGGGGAGAGGAGTAATGAGAGGGGGGTAGAAAAGGTTGGGGTGGTGGGGTTGGCGATGCGCTGTTTGTAGCTGAGGTGCGGTTTCCGGATGCGCTGCTTGTACTTGAAGTGCGGCTGGAGGGCTTTCAAGCGCAGGTTTCTTCGACTCTGGAGACAAAGGTGGCGAAAGGCTTACTCGGCTCCTGGAAGAGCTTGGTGAATTTATTAGGCCGACAGGCAGAGCAGTTGGCAAACGCTCGTAAGGCGATTCCCCAAAGGATAGGCCAAAAGGTGGCAGGTGCATTAATATAGGCAGATGCATTTATAAACGCTCCCGTGCCTAAATAGGCTTCGGGGTGATGATAGACTCCAGTGGCTGCGTCTTGCTCACTTTGCTTAGCTGCTTCCGCCTGGAAGTGAGCACGCCAATTAACAAACTGGCCGGGGTTAAGAATGGAACGGGCAAGCGAGGCCCAGTCTTGGGGGAGGCAAAAGTCCATGGCGAGATCCTGCAGTATTTGGGAAGCGTATGGGCTACCTAACCCGTCCTCTTTGACGGCCCTGCGAAGCTGCTTGATAGTATCAGAGTCAATGGGATACCAGTTATACGGTTTCTGTGGTGTGGGGGTAAGGTTAAGAGGAAAGCAGCGAAAAGCACGAGAGAAAGGAGGACGCGCTTGCAGAGGGCTTGGCGCGGGAGTGGGGGTAGGGGGAGTGTTGCCCCAAGGGTTGCCTTGAGGTGTAGAAGGCAGCCAGGGGTTGTTAGTCGGCAGGGAGGAGCGGCGGCAGCTGCCGGTAGCGGCTCTGAGGGGGAGCTCGCCGGAGGGGGAGGCGGAAGTGGGGCGCCCCAAGCGTCGCAAGACGGCGGCGCGGTGGGAGTGGCTAAGGCATAAGATGGTGGACTAGCTCCGCCCTGTGAAAGGGCGGGGTAAAGCGCTTGCGGTTTCCGGCCCAGCTTAGGGCTGACGTCATCGCCGGAGCACTTCCTCCCCTCGATGGAAGAAGAAGGAGGAGGAGGAAGTTCGCCATCTTGGCGAGGCTCAGTGTTATTTTGTTTTTTGGGAGTCACTTCGAGCGCGTTGTTAATCTGCTCGACTAAGGACTCTGTGTCCGAATCGTGGTCTACATTAGTATCGCTGTCTGAATCTGTTGACTGGGTTGATAGGGCCTCCTTGGATTTAATGGGGCCTCGATCAGGGGGGAGGGAGCCTTGAAGGCAGGAGCAGACGGTTATTAAGGTGGGGAGCAAGCCGGGAGGGAAGCGCTTGCTCTCATGTTCCATGGCGTTGGTGACCTGATCAATAAGGCGATCATAAGTAACAGGGTCCCAAAGATGGCAAGTGGTGAGCCATGGGTTAAAGGGCAGCAGGAGGTCCCAGTATACTTGCAGCTGCCGGACAGACACCTTACAGCGATGTGTGTCTAGGAGACCAGCCAGAGCACGAACTTGGGGTGCTTGGCGTGCAGATAGACGATTACCCATAGCGGAGTGAGAAAAGAAAAAGGGGGGTTGATTATTGAGTAAAGAAAATGAGGTAAACCGTGGTCGCGAGGCCGAAGGAGACGGCGAGAATAGAAGGCAGGAGCCTCTAGTAGTGAGAGCAGTTTGGGGGGGGCGGTCGCAAAGAGGCACACCGCGCGAAACAAAGAAACAAAGACACAAAGGACCACAGCAAAGTAATGGAGGGGAAGAGGGAAAGCTACTGGAGGAAGAGTGTTAGGAGGAATGGGGGGACATAGGAAGAGAAGACGAAAGGTAGTCGGGGGTAAGAGTTAGGTTAACGCGGGAAAGGAAGAGCGGCCCGGGCGCGGAGCGGCGTGGGAGAGGCGGCTCTGGACGTGGAGCGGCGAGGGAGAGGCGGCTCCGCGGGGCGGCGAGGGAGAGGCGGCCCTTACTTTGCAGGCGAGGAGAAGGGGAGCTGGAGAGGCGTCCGGGCGAGCGGGTGGTTTTACTGGACCGCTGCGTGGAGAGGACTTTTAATTCCAGGGGCCCCACGTTGGGCGCCAGTTGCGGTCGCAGTTGACTCGTCTGGGGCGGGGAGGTGGCGGCCGGTTACCAAATCCTAGGCTCTCAGGATTGCTTGGAGGGTACCGGCGGCGGGGGCTCTTTCCCGGAGGCGAGGGCGAGGCGGGGGACTGGGCCCGGTCCCCGGCGTAGGCGTGCAAAGTATGGAGGGCGGCGAGAAAGGAACAAGCGGGACACAGTTCTTTTAGGGTGAAGAAGCCAAGAGAGTTTATTAGGGGAGAGTACAAGCTTATATCGGGCGTTTAGAGGGCGGGGTAGCTGTAGAGGTTAAAGGCTTGGATTGGTTCTGAGAGGGCGTGGAGGTTGATTGAAAAGGGGCGAGAGTTGCTCCGGTAACGGTGTCTGGCAACAATGTATGCGCACTGGTGGTGATGGGAGTTGCACTGGCAACGGGGAGTGTCCGGGCAAGATAAGGGGGTGGGGAAAAGGCGGTTCCCTCCGGCAAGCCTCCCCTAACAGTGTTATTTTGGGTGAGGAAATGGGGCCTGCCTCCGGCCTCACTTTCCCAGGCCCGGGGGGCTGCGGAGGGCGCTGTCGCCCGTGCCCACCACCCCCCCCAGGGGCTGATCAGGTCCCCCAGCCCAGGCCTGCCAAGTTGAAGCACGTAATCAGTGTCCCACAGACTGGAGTCTTTATTTAGAAATAAATAAGCAGGAGAACTAGAAACCAGAGGAGTAGACAGAAAGACAGATTACCACATGGCAGAAGAGGGATTGAGCCATCACCAGAATGCCACAGACTCTGGAGAAAAGATGGCCTGCCAGTACCTTGATGTTGGACACTAACCTCCAAACGGTGGACAATACATTCCTGTTGCATAAGCCAACCCATTCTGTGGTATTTATCACAATAGCTGTGGCAAACTAAGACAAGATAAAATCCCAAATCATCTACAAGAAAGCTAGTATAGGTAATAAGTGATTTCAGCAAGGTGGGCTACAAGATCAACACACAAAAATAACTGGAGTTTCTACAGACTAGCAATTAATCTGAATAGTGAAAATCAAGAAAACAATTCCATTTATGACAGTAAGTGAAAGAATAAAATATCTAGGAACAAATTTAGCCAAGGAGGTAAAAGATTTGTACTCAGAAAACTACAAATTATTTCTGAAAGAAATTAAAAGAAGACCCAAACAAGTCAAACAATAGTTCATCCTCATGGATTGGAAGACTTAATATCATTATTCTGTCATTACCACACAAAGCAATTTACAGATTCAACACAAGCCAATCAATATTCTAATTGCCTTCTTTGCAGAAATAGCAAAGCTAGTTGTCAAATTCATATTGAAGGGCAAGAGGCCCCGAATAGCCAAAACAATCTTGAGAAAGGAAAAGAAAGTTGGAGGACTCACATTTTCCCGAAATCAAAACTTATCATAAAACTATCCTAAATAAACAGTGTTACTGGCACAAGGACAGACATACAGACCCATGGAGTTGAACTGAGAGTTAAGAAATAAACCCTCACATCCATGGCCAACTAACTTTTTTTTACAAGGGTGTCATGTCACTTAGTGGGGAAAGAACAGTTTCTTCAACAAATGGTTCTGGGAAAACTAGATATCCACATGCGAAGAAAATGAGGCTGTATTCCCACCTCACATCATCTACAAAAATTCACTCAAAACAGATCAATGACCTAAATGTAAGAGCTAAAGCTATAAAACTCATAGAAGAAAACACAGGGAAACATCTTCAGGACCTTGTGCATTCTTAGACTTCACACCCAAAGCATGAGCAATGAAAGAAAAAAATAGATAAAATGGACTTCATCAAAATCAAAAACATTTGTGCAAAGAACATTAACAAGAAAGTAACAAGACAACCTACAAAATGGGAGATAAGGGTTTCATATCCAGAGTATACAAAGGGCTCCTACAAGTCAACAACAAAAAGACAAAAACTCAATTAAAAAATGGCTGAGCCAAGATGAAGAGAAGAGTTGAGCGTCTCACCTGCACACCACCGGCCTCCTCTCTCTTTGCTCTCATGACCTGCCCCCACTCTGTCCTGCTCGCTGCGTGGAACACCTTCCATCATGGCCACCTCACAAGTTCCCACCTGAACAAAGGCATCAAGCAGGTAAACATGGTTCTGCCTCAGGGTGAGAAAGTCCAAGCCATGTATACCTGATCAATGGCAGGAGAAGTACTTTGCTACAAGACCCCACCCAGGGCAGTGAGCCCGAATGGAATTCCAATGGCTCTTGTACTTTTCACTCTGAAGGCTCCAACACTGACAAGTATCTCAACCCTGTTGCCATGTTTTGGGACACTTTCCACAAGGATCCCAACAAGCTGGTGTTCTGTGAAGTCTTCAAGTACAACCAAAAGCTTGAAGAGCCCAATTTAAGGCACTCCTGTAAAGGGATAATGGACATGGTGAGCGACCAGTACCCCTGGTTTGGAACATAGAAGTATATCCTGATGGGGACAGATGGACACCCCTTTGGCTGGCCTTCCAATGGCTTCCCTGGGTGCCAAGGCCTGTATTACCACGGCGCGGGGGCAGACAAAGCCCATGACAGAGACACCACGGAGGACCATCACTGGGCCTGCTCGTACGCTGGCATCACAATTGCGGGAACAAATGCTGAGGCCATGCCTGCCCGGTGGGAATTCCAGAAAAGACCCTGTGAAGGGATCGACACAGGGATCATCACTGGGTGGCCCATTTCATTTTGCATTGTATGTGAAGACTTTGGCATGATAGCAATCTTCGATCCTGGGAGCTGGAATGGTGTAGGCTGCCATATTGAAGGCATCAAGGCCATGCGAAGAAAGAACGGTCTGAAGTACACTAAGGAGTCCATTGAGAAACCAAGCAAGCGGCACCAGTACCACATTCACATCTAAGATCCCAAGAAGCCTGGACAATGCCCAGAGCCTAACTGGATTCCACAGAACCTCCAACATCAACAATTTCTCTGCTGGTGTAGCCAACCGTGGCACCAGCATGTGCATTCTCCGGGCCGTTGGCCAGGAGAAGAAGGGTTATTTTGAAGACCGCCACCCCTCTGCCAAGTGTGAACCCTTTGAGGTGACAGAAGCCCTTAAACGCATGTGTCTTCTCAACAAGCCTGGCGATGAGCCCTTCCAGAACCAGAACTAAGTGGACTAGACCTCCAGCCATCAAACCCCTCCCAGTTCTTTATCCCACTCCCACTTTTCCTCTCTCCCAATTGTCCTATTAACTGTAACTCAAAGGGCAGAATATCAAGTCTTTTTTATTTCTCATGCCCAGTTAATGACTCTTGCTTTACTGGGACAGGGTAGAGGGGTCAAGTTCTTATCTCTTAATACCCACTCCACCCCCTTTTTATCCCGTCACAGAAGCTCTGAAGAGTGAGGAAATAGTGCATTAGTGGGGAGGGGGTGGGGAGACAAACACTGCTCCCATTTAATCAGGTGTGTTTGTCTGGTGGGCACAGCTGTCTGGACAGAGAGCATCTGTGTGTGTGAAGGGAGAGCAGGACTTTGTCTATGAGGCAGCTGAAGGTGTGGGGGACCTGACTTACTCTGCACTTAGTTGGGAACATACCCCCCCCCCCCTTTGGTGGGAACTTCCATTTTTTTGAAAAGATTATAACCAACTTTCCTTTTGAAGTAGGAATTAGTAGAGAAAGAAGGGTTAGGGAAATTAGAGGAAAATGCCCTTGATCTCCTGAATTATGCTTCTCTCATTTGAGGCCAAATGCCCTTGCTTGAACACAAAGCTCAGTATTAGCTGACGGCTATCCCTACTTTTAGAAGAAGAAGAAGTTCCTATTGCTTGGTCCTCCATTTGTAACACAAAGCAAAGTAGTATTTTTATATTAAAATGTAAAAGCAAAACAAAATATATACATATGGATATGTATGTTTTTCTAAGGGAGAAAACCATTCTAAATACCAGGAGGCAAATTTGATGCAAGTAGTCTGACTAAAATAAGGATCTCCCTTTGAGCAGGGGTGGGAGAGGCATTACTTGAAAAATTGACTATTTGGGGCCATTATTCCCTTCCTACCATTAGAAGTTTCACTGTGCCCTGCCCACCCTTCCAAAGGGAGTGAAAATTGTTCTGGAAAGCAGGTTACAAGCAGTAACAGTCACGTGAGCCTGGTGGCTCTGGTTTAAAAGACACACATGCGTTTGTACAACCAGGAGTTTAGCAGTATGAGTTAACTGGTCAACTTAAGCTTTATGCTCCTGACAAGGGAGGTTTTGGGGTTATTTTCTGGTGGGAGTAGCATTTCATTAAAGCAGGTCTTTTGATATATTTAAATTTTTTTAAAAAAGTAAAACAAGTTTAGATTTTAATCATATTTGTAAGGTTTCTAAGTCTTTGTTTTATAGAATTCCTTGTTGGCTTCAACTGTCTTCTTCCCATCTCTGCCCTTTGAAGAGATGGGGAAAGCCTGGAGTCACACAATTGTAATTTTGTATTCTGGTGTCTGTGTAATTTTGTATTCCGTGAGTGCCAGATATTCCTTTCCTTTAAGATTTCTGAAGAGTTTTTTTTTTCATATATATATAAACACACACATAAACCTTAACTTAATCCTTATATTTCCCCCCAATGTTCTATGGTTATTTTCATGTTGGCTGCAGCAAGTAGGCTGTGGTTTTCTCTTGCCATGACGACTTCTAATTGCCATGTACAGTATGTTCAGCTCAATAATTCCTCATTGTAAACAAACGGTAACTGCTCAGAGCAGCTCTTATGAATCAGCCTAACATTTATAAGATTTCTTCTGGGAAAAAAAAAAAATTGGACCAAGGACTTGAATAGACATTTCTCAAAGAAGATACACAAATAGCCAATAAGCACATGAAAAGATACTCAACACCATTAGCCATTAGAGAAATGCAAATCAAAATCATACACACGTTATTATTAAAAAAACACAAAAACAGAAATTAACCAGTGCTGATGAGGATGTGGAGGAACAGGCATTCTTGTACATTGCTGGTGGGAATGTCAAATGGTGCAGCCACTGTGGAAATTAGTTTGGCGGTCCCTCAAGATGAAAAACACAGACTTACTATATGACTTGGTAATGCCACTTCTAGGTGTATACCCAAAAGAACTGAAAGCAGGGACTCAAACACAATGTTCACAGTAGCATTATTCACAACTGCCAGAAGGTGGAAATAACCCTAGAGTACAACAACAGATGAATGGATAAACAGAATGTGCTACATATATGCAATGGAATATCATTCAGCCATAGAAATGAATGAAGTTCTGATACATGGTACTATATGGATTTCAGATAAGTGAAATAAGCCAGAAATGAAAGGACTGAAAATTGTACAATTCCACTTACCTGAAATAACTAAAAAACACAAATTTATAGAGACAGAAAGTAGATTACAGGTTCCCAGAGGCAGCAGGAGGAGGAATGGGGAATTAAGGCATGAGGGGTGCAGGGTTTTTCTTTGGGGTGATGGAAAGGGCTTGGTAATGGGATGCTGGTGCTGGTAGCACAACCCTGAAAATATGATCAATGCCACTGAATTTGATGCTTGGGAATGGCTGACATAGGAAATTTGAAGTTGTATTTGTTACCACAATTTTTAAAAAGGAGGGGGAGACTAAAGAGATAATGATAACTACATGCACTATATGATAGACTGGATCTAATAATAATATCAGACTGGATCTAATGGAGGAGAAAATGCCCACAAGTGCATTATTGGGACAACTGAATAAACTGGAACATAGACTGTATGCTTTATATTAAAGTTCTTGAACTTGGTAGCAGTATTTAATATAGTTAAATAAGTAAATATTTCCTTGTCCTTAGGAAATATACATGAAGTATAAAGTGTTCAAGGAACATGATGTATGCAACCTACTCTCAAATATTTAGAAGATTAGATAGGTGAGTGGGTGGGGAGAAGGAAGGATGGATATGTTAAAAGTTAGTAAACCTGGTTATTTGTGTAGGGGATATATTTCAGCTCCTGTATTGTTTATATATTATTTTTTGCAACTTTCTTGTGAGTCTGAAATTATTTGCAACTAAGTTTTTTTATAAAAAACTACATTGAGATATCATTATTACCTGTCTTTTGGGCAGAGATGAAAAATGCACTAGCATTGTATTCCTGTGTCTTGGAACACTGTTCGTCTCACACATTGTTGGTTAAGAGCATACATTTATATAAACTTTCTGAAGGCAATGTGGCAAGAGCTGCCGACATTGCAAATGCAAATAGTCTTTGACCCAGTGATTCCACTTCAATGAATTTATCTCACAGACATATTCACACATGTCCACAGTGACTATGTAGGAGGTTGTTCATCACAAAGTAGTTTCTAGACGCAGAAGAACTGACAGTGACACTATCACCTGGGGACTGACTAATCACCTGGGACTCATCCACACCATGGAATGCTATACAGCTGTGAAAGAATTAGGACTGTGCTCCAAGGTATTTTGTTGAAAACAAAGCAAAGTTCAGTTAGTGAGTTCCTTCCTTCTTCCTTTCTTCCTCCTTTCCTCCCCTCCCTCATGATTTAACAAATGATTCCATGCTTCTTACTATGTTCCCAGTATAGTTCTGAGAGCTTTACAAATATTAACTCATTTAATCTTTGTAACAACTCTAGTGATGACCCCATTTTGCATATCGGTAAACTGAGGCAGGGAGTGGTTAAGTCATTTGCTTAAGGACTGCATGGGTAATATGTGGTGGAGCTGGGATTTGAATCCAGGAAGCTGGATTTTAGAATCTTTCTTCTTAACCACCCTCCTACACTGCCTGCTGTGGGATCTGTTTCCATTCAGGGGAAAAAAATGGAGAAAATTATGCACACATAATTACATTTTACATACAATATGCACAAAATGTTTCCAGAAGAATACCCAAGTAAGAGACAGCATTATTTGTTTCTGGGGAGTGGTAATGGATGCCCAAAGGATAGGGATGGAGAAAAACTGTAAATCCTTTTTAACCATTTGAAATCATAACTGTGCAAATAAAGTACCTTTTATTATTATTTTTTACCTTCTGAAGTGAACAATGCCCCCAAAGAACCCGTTTATTAAATGGCTCCACTTTCCAGGTGTAATCTAAGTCCCTTCCGAACGGTGTACATCAGACTCTGGGAATGAAGGCACCTTCATAGAGAGGCAGCTACGAAGGGCTGCCCCAAAGCCCAAGCCTCAGGGTTACAGGGAAAAGGCATGTGTGTCTGTCTGTCTGTTTTCTCTTTACCCCAGCCCCCATGAGCTCGGGTCTGGGCCGGAGGAAGAAGAGGCTGTGAGTAAAACCAGAATGGGCGTCTCAAGACTTTCCATGGCAGTATAAATCGGCCTAAGAGCAACTGACAACTATCTATCAAAATTTAGAATGTTCAGACCCAACAATTCCATTTCTCGGCATGTACTCTCCCCAACAAAACACACTTTCATGTGTGCAAATCCTTACTAGGAACAAGGTACATTTACACTGTGGGATGTTAAGCTGCACTTAAAAGGAAAGGGCAGAGAACTGATCTGGAAAGTTCTCAATGAGTGAAAAAGGAAGTTCCATAAATGATATTTAAGTATACCAATTATGTAAGGAAAAATACAAAGCTGCACAACATGTGCTCTTGAGGTGTGTCTATGGGTGTGTGTGTGTGTGTGTGTGTGTGTGTACACATCTAAGAGTGTGAGCTTATATCAGAGAAGGGTCCGGGAGGCTACGCACTAGTCAGTGGAAGTTCCTTTAGGGATGGGCAGTAGTCAGGAAGCGCTTTTAATTTGTGTTATTTGAATGTTTTATGTGGGAATATATTCAATGGAATGTGGGGACATAGTCATGGATTGCATCTGCAATTACAACTTTACAGAATTTTACCATATGAACTGAGTGAGCTGTTTCACTGAAACCGCCGAGACCTGGAGTGCACAGCGGCCCATAGCACCAGGGCGGCAGGTGGGTCTGCACCACCTCAGCATGAACACAGCCCAGCCTTTGGCATCACAGCTTCCCTGAACCCCAGATGGGTCTGTCAAAGGGCCCCGTGGCTTAGCATGACCTTAGCAGCACCGTAGTTAATCTCTGTAATAACTCCAGTGACGATCCCCATTTTGCAAGTGGGGAAACTGAGGCAGGGAGTGGTTAAGTCATTTGCTTAGGGGCCACACGGATAGTATGTGGTAGACCTGGGATTTGAATCCAGGAAGCTGGATTTCAGAATCTTTGTTCTTCACCACCCTACTACACTGCCTGCCATGGGATCTGTTATCAGGAGTCGGTGGCTGGGCTGCAGCTGGCCAAGGCTTTGGTTTTCCTGCATCTTTATGGCTGCCCTGGAGGTGTCAGAAGCCACCCACTGCAAGATGAGGGCAGCAGAAGGCAGTGTCCAAGAGCATCCTCCAAATAGCTGAGGGAACTTCCCACCCCCTTCCCTGCATGATTTCCCCCTTCATCAGGTCTAATACACTACATATTTTACTAACGAATCTTTATCACCTAATGTAAGCTCCAGCACTTAGAAGAAGGCCTGGTACATAATAAGGACTTAAACTTTTACCGAATGAATAAATAAATGGAGGGAGGGAAGAAAGGAAAGAGAAAGGGAGGATATGAATGGCTAGAAGAAGCTATGAATGGCCAGAAGACGGCTAGGGAAGATAATGAATGAAAGAGAGAAGACAAGAAGACAGAGGGAAGAAGGATAACCTGAAGGAGTCCAGAGGTCCCATGATAATGGGCGCTTTCCTGATAGCTGTGACCTGAAATTTATTCCCAGGCTGGTGAGGCCTGGGAACCAGAGGTTACATAAAGCTAGAACACACCTTGGTTGACACAGGGCAGGGCCGTGAGAGGTTCTGACTCGGTAACGGGACGGCAGACACACAGCTAGCAGTCTGGGCCGCCTGATGAAGGGCTGTCCATCAAACGAGGCTGGGCTCATGCCAGCTTGGACCAGCTTCCAGGCTGCTTCACCCGCCAGCGGCTTGGAGAGGACTCCTGCCAATGCCGATTCATTTCTCACGGATCTAATCTGCAGACCAGAAGGTGCTAATGGAACACGCCACCCATAATCAGCAAATTAATCAAGACATCCAGTGATTAAAAGGTAATCCTCTTTAAGTCTTGAGAGAGGTGATGGCCTCCTGTGGGCACCAGGTTCAGGTGGGTGGCTGAGCTACCTTTAAAGATCTCACAGATTGTGCTCCCTAGGGAAGTCATTCATATTAATCTCCCTTATTTAGATATGAATGATGGGTATGCCAAGGAATGAAGGAGTAAATAAAATGCTGAGGATACTTCCAGGAGAGTTCATTCCACTCTACCAATTGTGCCTGTCTCCTGGGACCGGTGAAATCAGACTATGAAGGAAATTATGCTAAGAAGAGTTATACTGAAAACCTAAGGCATGGACATAAGGAAAAAGGAGCAACACTGGATCCCCAGTACTCTTCACACTCGAGTTAAATATATACTTGGATCAAAATGCATCCAAATAGACAGTATAAAGAGAACCCTGCAGCATCATGTGTCCTCTGTGTTTTACAGACATTCATTAAGACATCAGAGATTCAGGTTAAAAGAATGAATGTGTGCAAAGCACTCAGAAAGGGCCTGGTGCAGAGTAGGTGCTCTAAGTGTCTGCTGCTGTTGTTACTGTCATTGTTGTTATTATTATCTGTCATTGGAATGCTGTCCTGTTGCTTTCCTTAATTCACACAAGTAGCTACTTGAACTGATGCACACCATGGTGCTTAACTCAGAGGGCACGGCTTCAACCATAACTGACTGATCTGCTCTGACATTTACAATGACTGGCTCTTTTCCCCTGACTTTTCACACACTATCTCTTTTCCTCTTGGACCCCAGCATCTTATATTTGGGTCACATCTTAGCAGATGTGTTAGCTTTGCATTCAGATGGGGGAAGACCAAAGGCAAGCCAGGAGATGGGGCAGAAGGAAAGAGCAAGAAAAGAATGAAATTTTAGAAGCCAATGTGGATACTGGATGGCCCCTGTCTTCTCTTTTGCAGCAAGCGCTCAGTCAGGCATTGGGCTTACTTTATGGGGCTGAATTATTGATTACAGAAGAGAAGAAGATTGTGCTTTCTCTTTGAGTCCAGCTCTTTTTGCCTGCTCCTAACACAGCTGGGTCAGCAGAGAATGAGCAGGCAGAACAAAAAGAACAAAAAACCCTTGGAACTTCCTGTTTGAAGTAAACCCAGCCCAGTGGTGGTTGCAGCTTTGGAATTCCACATAATGGAGAGTGAGAAACACAGTTCTGGACAGATGCCAGGTGTACTAAATTGCCGGTGTAGCTCTATCCTATTGGTTAAAATCATTGTCTATCAAGATTCTTTATCAGGCAAGGGGAGGGAGAAAGGACATACCGACTATAGATGCAAATTTTAACTTTATCCAAGGAGAAGGCTTGTCCCTAACCATGAAGATTTCCTTACACATCACCACAGGGCTATTGTTCTGCAGCAGGGACCAAGGAAACCCCAGACATCCCTGATGATCCACTGCCACGGAGAGTGAGAGATGAGCCACGATTTTTGCTTCCTATTCTCTTCGTTGACCACATTTGTTTCCTTCTATTGCATTTTCATGATGCATTATCCAATCAGCCTCATTTAGAAGATAAATTTTCCCCAAGTGACTACTCTGCAAGGACTTCAATTTTGAGGGCATAAATGTTCACTGGAGCCCATCCATCCCCTAGGTCATATGTGAGGGGACCAGGTGAGATGTCCAGGATACTTGTGGAGGTGACAAGGCAAGAGCAAGTTTGGCCACCGTCTACCAAGGTGGTTTCCTCCCTTTGGCTCTTTAATATCCCACTGAGGTGGCTTTTCGTGTTCAAAACCTACATGGTATACAGTAAGTTTCTATTCCAGAGTTAGCACACTTCTTCTGTGAAGGGCTACATAGTAATATAGTAAATATTTTAGCCTTTGCAGGTCAGAAGGTTGCAAATATTCAACTCTAACAACGTCTCATGAAAGCAGCCACAGACAATACATGAACAAACGGGCACAGCTGTGTTCCAATAAAACTTGATTTACAGAAACAGGCAGTGAGCCAGATTTGGCCCAGGGGCCACAGTTTGCTGACCTCTGCTCTATTCTATTAAAACTCAAGTAGCGAGACAGGCTCCAAGATGGCAGTTTAGGAGAGAGAGAGAGCAAACTACTTCTCCATGAAAAACACTAGATAAAAGACAGAAAGTGCGCCAAATACCAGTTTCAGTGTTGCACTAGCTGGACAAGGTCCACTAAATCCTGTCGCTTTTGGTGCATTTGGTGAAACCGAGAGTCTGTGCTCAGAAACAAGTGAGTGAGGCTGCTGGGAAAACAGCAGCCATGCCGTGGTCGGGAGAAACTGGGGATTGGCGTTTGGAGATGATTAGTTTAAAAACCCCAAAAGCAGCTGTGGATCCGGCAGTGAGAGCCATGCAGTTGAGTACGGTGGGGAGTGCCTTCCATGCCCCAGGAACCTGCCTCAGTATCTGGGGTGGATGATAACTTTTCATACACCCGCAGCTAATTGCCCCGGAGCTGGGAAAGCACAGGCCTGTGGAAGGGGGCAATTACCACGCCCCATATAGCCATCTTCTCAGTGGGCAGGGAACGTCCCTGTGCGGTGCCGTGGCAGAGAGCTTCCCTAGGGGATTTAGCTCGCCTGTGACACTGCACAGTCTTCCCTCTGCAGGGGCCCACAGAGGGCATGGCCTTAAGGCAGGGTCCTGCATGGAAGTCCCAAGGGCCCTACACCAATCCCTGGGACTTGTGGGCCTACAGCAGAGAGAAACTGTGCGGAGTCTGAGCCGAAGGTTTGACTCTTGCAACAGCTTTAAATCTCCAGAAATGCCTGGGAGATTTGAGTCTTAAAGCCACCTTCCCACCCTAACTGCACAGGGCACACCCCTCACCTTCAGGGATAGCTGCATCAACTACACATGGAAATTTGGTGCACTGATTGGACCCCCACAAGATTTGGACCCCCTACTCACTGCACAGACGAAGCTGGGGGGAACTGGCTTGAGGGTAATAGGTGGCTAGGGGGCACCATCTGCTGGTAAGTCAGAGAAAGTGCACTCCACCAAGTTGTAGCTCTGACAAATTATAGATAATTATTCATATAAGCCTGCATATTTTAGAAGAATCCTATCAAGATAGGCAAATGGCAAGATGCTAAAAACAACAGAAAAATTTTAAAGCAGGAAGAAACCAGAAGTTATGGCTAAAACAAACCCAAACACCCAAATCAAAAAATCAGAGGAGACACAGTACATGGAGCAATTAAGAAAAGAAGTAATCACAAACATCATCATGGCACATGATATAAATAAAGGACATGAAGAAGGCCCTAGAAGAGCATAAAGAAGAATTTGCAAGAGTAAATTAAAAAAAGATGACCTTATGGAAGTAAAAGAAACTGCTGATCAAATTAAAGAGATTCTGGACACACACAGTACTAGATTAGAGGAAGCTGAGGAAAGAATCAGCAAACCGGAAGAGGGCAAAATAGAAAGTGAAAGTGCAAAAGAAAGAATGGAGAAAAAAAATAAAAAAAATAAAAATGCATCTCAGGGATATGATGGACAACATAAAGCACACAAATATAAGAATCATTGGTGTTCCAGAAGGGGAAGAGAATGGTAAAGGTCCAGGGAGAGTATTCAAAGAAATAGTTGGGAAAAACTTCCCAATGCTTCTAAACAACATAAATCACAAATCATAGATGCTAAAAAGAATAAATCCAAACAATCCCACTCCAAGACATATTCTGAACAGACTGTCAAATTCTGAAGAGAAGGAGCAAGTTCTGAAAGCAGCAAGAGAAAAGCAATTCACCACTTACAAGTGAAACAACATAAGACTAAGGAGTGACTACTCAGTGGCCACCATGGAGGCGAGAAGGCAGTGGCATGACATATTTAAAATTCTGAAAGAAAAGAATTGCCAACCAAGAATTCTTTATCCAGCAAAGCTCTCCTTCAAATTTGAGGGAGAGCTTAAAATCTTCACAGACAAACAAATGCTGAGAGAATTTTCTAACAAGAGACCTGCCCTGCTTGAGATACTAAAAGGAGCCCTACCAACAGGGAAACAAAGAAAGGAGAGAGAGGTATGGACAGGGATTTGGAGGGGTACATTAAAAGAAATAAAGGGGGAATGGGTATATTTCTGACAAACATAAACCAAAGGATAGGATGGCTGATTCAATAAATGCCTTCACAGTAATAATACTGAATGTTAATGGATTAAACTACCCAATTAAAAGATATAGATTGGCAGAATGGATTAAAAAATATGAACCATCAATATATTGCTTACAAAAGACTCATCTTAGACACAGAAACACAAAGAAATTGAAAGTGAAAGGATGGAAAAAATATTCCATGCAAGCTACAGCCAAAAGAAAGCAGGTGTAGCAATATTAATCTCAGATAAAATAGTCTTCAAATGCAGGGATGTTTTGAGAGACAAAGAAGTTCTCTTACAAAAAAGGGACAATTCAACAAGAAGAAATAACAATCATAAATGTCTATGCACCCAATCAAGGTGCCCCAAAATACATGAGACAAACTTTGGCAAAACTAAAGGAAGCGACAGATGTTTCCACAATAATTGTTGGAGACTTCAATATATCACTCTCTCCTATAGATAGAGCAACCAGACAGAAGACCAGTAAGGAAACTGAAAACCTAAACAATCTGATAAATGAATTTGAATTAACAGACATATATAGAACATTACATCCTAAATCACCAGGATACACATTCTTCTCTAGTGCTCATGGAACTTTCTACAGAAGAGATCATATACTGGGCCATAAAACAAGCCTCAATAAATTTAAAAAGATTGAAATTAATCAAAGCACATTCTCTGATCACAATGGAATACAATTAGAAGTCAGTAACCACTGGAGACTTAGAAAATTCACAAATATCTGGAGGTTAAACAACACACTCTTAAACAATCAGTGGGTTAAAGGAGAAACAGCAAGATAAATTGCTAAATATATAGAGATGAATGAAAATGAGAACACAACATATGGGATGCAGCAAAGGCAGTACTGATGGGGAAATTTGTAGCTCTAAATGCATACATCAAAAAGGAAGAAAGAGCTAAAATCAAAGAACAATGGAACAACTGAAGAAGCTAGAAAATAAACAGCAAACTAATCCTAAACCAAGTAGGAAAAAAAAGAAATAACAAAGATTAAAGTAGAAATAAATGACATAGAGAACAAAAAAAAAAAAAAAAAACAGAGAGAATAAATAACACCAAAAGTTGGTTCTTTGAGAAGATCAAAAAGATTGACAAGACCCTAGCTAGACGGACAAAATAAAAAAGAGAGAACACCCCAATAAAATAATACATGAGAGAAGTGACATTACTTCGGATCGCAAGCAATTAAAAAAATTATGAGGATACTATGAACAACTGTAAGCCAACAAACTAGATAATGTAGAGGAAATGGATACTTTCTGAGAAACACGTGAACAATTTACACTGACCAGAGAAGAAACAGAAGATCTCAACCAACCAATCACAAGCAAAGAGATCCAATCAGTCATCAACAAGCTTCTCACAAATAAATGCCCAGGGCCAGATGGCTTCACAGGGGAATTCTACCAAACTTTCCAAAAACAACTGACACTGAACATACTTAAACTCTTTCAAAACACTGAAGAAAATGGAACACTACCTAACTCATTTTATGAAGCTATCATCACTCTAGTACTAAAACCAAGAAAGGAAAACCACAGGTCAATCTCCCTAATGAATATAGATGCAAAAATTCCCAACAAAATACTTGCAAATTGAATCCAAAGACACATTAAAAAAATCATACACCATGATCAAGTAGGGTTCATTCCAGGCATGCAAGGGTGGTTCAACATAAGAAAATCAATCAATGTAATACAACACGTTAACAAATCAAAAGGGAAAAATCAAATGATCATCTCAATAGATGCTGAAAAAGCATTTGACAAAATCTAGCATCTTTTTTTTTTTGATAAGAACACTTCAAAAAGTAGGAATTGAAGGAAACTCCCTCTATATGATAAAGGGCACATATGAAAAACCCACAGCCAGCTTAGTACTCAATGGTGAGAGACTGAAAGCCTTCCCTCTAAGATCAGGAACAAGACAAGGATGCCCGCTGTCACCACTGTTATTCAACATCGTGCTGGAAGTGCTAGCCAGGGCAATCCAGCAAGACAAAGAAACAAATGGAATCCAAATATGAAAGGAAGAAGTAAAACTGTCATTATTTGCAGATGATATGATCTTATATCTGGAAAACCCTGAGAAATCAATGACACAGCTACTTGAGCTACTAAACAAATTTAGCAAAGTGGCAGGATACAAGATTAATGCTCATAAATCAGTAATGTTCCTATACACTAGAAATGTCCTAACTGAAGAGACACTCAAGAAAAAGATTCCTTTCTCAATAGCAACTAAAAAAATCAAGTACCTAAGAATAAATTTAACCAAAGATGTAAATGACCTACACATAGAAAACTACATAAGGGAACCTAAAACGATGGAAAAATATTCCTTGTTCATGGATAGGAAGGCTAAATGTCATTAAGATGTCAATTCTATCCAAACTCATCTACAGATTCAATGCAATTCCTATCAAAATTCCAACAACCTACTTTACAGACTTGGAAAAGCTAGTTATCATATTCATTTGGAAGGGGAAGATGCCTTGAATTGCTAAAAACTTTCTAAAAAAGAAAAACAAAGTGGGAGGACTTACACTCCCTGATTTTGAAGCTTATTATAAAGCCACAGTAGTCAAAACACTGTGTACTGGCACAAAGACCGACATATTGATCAATGGAATCAAACTGAGAATTCAGAGATAGACCCCCAGATCTACGGTCAACTGATCTTTCAAAAGGCCCCCAAACCACTGAACTGGGACATAACATGTTGTCTATTCAACAAATGGGGCTGGGAGAACTGGATATCCATATCCAAAAGAATGAAAGAGGACCCAACTCACACCCTACACAAAAATTAATTCAAAATGGATTAAAGACCTCAATATAAGAGACAGTACCATAAAACTACTAGAAGATAATATAGGGAAACATCTTCAAAACCTTGTATTAGGAGGTCACTTCCTAGATCTTACAGCAAAAGCACAAACAACAAAAGAAAAAATAGATAAATGGGAATTCCTCAAACTTAAAAGCTTCTGTACCTCAATGGAATTTGTCAAAAAGGTGAAGAGGCAGCCAACTCAATGGGAAAAAAATATTTGGAAATCATGTATTTGACAAAAGACTGATATCTTGCATATATGAAGAAATCCTACAACTCAATGAAAATAGTACAGACAGTCCAATTAGAAAATGGGCAAAAGATATGAAAAGGAAGTTCTCTGAAGAGGAAATACAAATGGCCAAAAAAAAAAAAACACATGAAAAAATATTCAGCTTCACTAGCTATTAGGGAGATGCAAATTAAGACCACAATGAGATATCATCTCACACTAATTAGATTGGCTGCCATTAAACAAACAGGAAAGTGCAAATGCTGGAGAGAATGTGGAGAAATTGGAACTCTTATTCATTGTTGGTGGGACTGCATAACAGTGCAGCCACTCTGGAAGACAGTCTGGCAGTTCCTTAGAAAACTAGATACAGAGTTACCCTTCAATCCAGCAATTGCACTTTTTGGTATACACCCGGAAGATCGGAAAGCAGTGACACGAACAGATATCTGCACGCCAATGTTCATAGCAGCATTATTCACAATTGCCAAGAGATGGAAACAACCCAAATGTCCTTCAACAGATGAATGGATAAACAAAATGTGGTATATACACATGAAGGAATACTAAGTGGCAGTAAAAGGAAAGGATTGTCGTGAAATCTATGACAACATGGATGAACCCTGAAGACATAATGCTGAGCGAAATAAGTCAGGCACAAAAAGAGAAATATTGTATGTTACCACTAATGCGAACACTGGAAAAATGTAAAATACATGGTTTATATTGTAGAATGTAGGGGAACTAGCAGTAGACAGCAAATAGTTAAGGGGGAACGAAATCTAATAAGAACATGTAAGTTATGGAGGGTATACTAAATATTATGGGAATGCTCAGGAACGACTATGGTTTGTTAATTTCTCGGGGGTACGGTAGGAACAAGCTTGCAGAAATGTAGTTATTTTAGATTGTTTCTTATTCCTTTGTTGGGTTACAGTTTGTTTATTTTCTTGGGGTAAGGCAGGAACAAGTGGGAAGCAATGTAAGTTATTTTAGGTTATTTTTTCTTATTCCTTTGTTTTGGTTTTGTTTGAAATTTTTTTTTGTTGTTATTGTTTTAATTTTTTGATAAAGTTAAAGAAAACAATAAACGAGTGTGAAAAGTAGTAAATGAACAATGGGGGAGGAGGGGAGTGGAATGTTTTGGATGGTCTTTTTTATTCTAAATTTTATTTTATTTTGGAACAATGAAAATGTCAAAGATTGAATGTGGTGATCAATGCACAACTATGAAAACTTACTGAACACTTTGAAGGACTGTATGTTATGTGAATATATCTCAATAAAATTGCATTAAAAAAAAAAACCCAAATATCATTACATCATGAAATCTATCCTTTCAACCCAGTCTTTCCCTTCCAGTAATACTAGAAACCTATCAACAGTTTAGACCATTCCTTTTTGAAGAATATCAAAAAGTGTCTCCCTGGGTTCTAGATATTTCAAGGCTGCTCTACCAAAAGCCTTCATTAGTTTTACAGGATTTGTAGAATTTTATCTCCATATTTTAAAAATGATTTTTAACTGAACTGTCATTTTAAATGAACCACCTCTGAAGAAGTTATGCTCTTCACAGCACACCTTAGCCCTTTGGGTGCCCTGGAGTCCAGAGGACTGGAGAGCGGGTACACATGCTGTGCAAACAGAAAACAGCCGCACCTTCAGGGGAAAAGCAAGAGAAGAAAAGGCAGAGCTGGAGCAGCTAGCTGAAAGCTCCCAGCATGGGCATGATACAAGCCTGTTGAGTAAAATTAGCATTTAGGTGTTTTACAGTTTCGTTCTATTTAAAGTTAAAACCCTGTGGGAAACTTGAGCACACCCTTCTGGAGGTCCTGTATCAGTGCAGCTGTCTCTAGGAGTTGACTCTGACTCCCCTGTCTCAAGTTCCTGGATCCTTTTTCAGGTTTACCAATACGAACCAGAAGCACCACTTCTTTCCCCGAGAAAGCGCGTTAGCATGGGCAGCTCTCGTTTTCTGTACTGTCCTCATTTTAACCATGGTGGATCTGGAGTGTTGCTCCATTGTTCTGTTATTTTCTACTTTCAAGGAGCCAGGGGAGCCTTTTAATGAATTATCAATACTGATTTGAGAGCCTTTTCTTCCCCTCTGAGTTTAACCATAATTTTATAGAATTATGTTCAAGAATTTTGTGATTTTCTCAGTCTTCTGTAGGAAGTACTTCACAAGAAGAAAAACATGATACTTTTGTTTTCTTTTAGGTAATACCATTTAAAATGAATTTATATTGCCAAAGAGATAATCTGGGAGTTGAAATGACAATGGCACTTTCTAAGAAGGTATCCAGTTGTATGGGGGGCTTTCTTTAATGCATTGTTTCTTGACCTGTCAAAAATGACTATGTGCTCAAAAATCTCATTCATAGATGCTGGGCAAACCTAATGGGAAATAAGATTTGATCATAAGGTAAGCAAAGGAAGTTTGTAAAATGAACAGGAATAGTTAAGTGTTTAACCAATGAAAGTGACCCGGGAAGAATTACTAATGGGTTGGAATGGAGGGAAACACTTGGCTAAGAGCTAGAAAAACAACGTCTTTAATTAACTTCCTCCATCAAGTTCTGGGTCTTTCGGAAGTCTTGACCCTCTCATTTATTTGCCTCAGTTTCTTTATCCACAAAATAGAGTGGAGGAAGTCAAAGTGAATGATGCCCCATTTCATTTTACTTTTAAGATAATTCTTTACCCAGTGGAAAGAACACTAGAGTTTTCACTGGGCCACTTCCTTGGATAATGCACTTAACTTCTCTGTTTACCCTTTTGAGAAAGGGAGAGTAAAATAGTGAGGTTGAAGTTGAAAATGCATGTAAAGCATCTATTACTGTACCTGAGAAATATGACTGTTTTGAAGAAACATCAGCTTCCTTCTTGAGCCTTTTTCAATTAAAATACACAGCTAGAGAGTGATGTCATCAACATGGTGATGTAAACAGCTACTGAAAACTTCTCCCCAGATATTCAGCTAAAAAGGGAGATAAGCCAGACTTGTTCAAAACTCTGGAGGAGGGTATAGACTGGAGAAGAACCCTACAAGTGCCAAACTGAAGAAAAAGTACCAGGTAGGAAAACCCTGTTTTGGACTGGCTGGTCGTCTCTCCTCCCCGCCACTCAGTCTCATGCAGCCAGAAGGAACACAGAAACACAGCTGGGATTCCTCTTACCTCCCACCGGGGACAAAGACTATAAAATCGCTCACAGCAGTGAGACAGATCCCTACTGTTTGGAGAACCAGGGTATAGGGGAGGACATTTCAAGACCCTGATCAGTGAAGGACAGAGAGTCCAAGAAAATGTGGGCAGAGACTGTTGCCAGCCCTGGGTCTGGAAGCCCTTCCCCCACCCTTGAGGGAAACAGTAGCTGGTGGCCCAAACCTTGCTTGGGGGGCGGCTGAAAACTGTGGCAGCTGGGGGAGTCCTCTGCTGCAGAGAGAGTGGGGGACACAGCTCCACATTGAGTCAGATCTTGCCTGGAAAAGTGAGTGTACAAGAACGGCATAGCTTCAGCCCCACCTGCTCAGATGGGGACTCCTGGAGGCAATTCAGCCCCACCAGCCAGACTCAGCCCAGGCTCCAAGAGGTAATTCAGCCAGGCCCAGTCAGACACAGCCTTGGATCCAAAAGGTCAACACCTTTTGAGGATGATTAAGTCATCAAATGGCACCATCCGCTGGGCAGAACAGAAAGGGCAAAGGAATTGCAGGAATTCTCAGAACTTCTCCAGACCTTATACCAGCCCAAGTGGAGCTGATTTACACCCCCCACACAGGAACCCTGTTTAAGCTGAGAAATATGGTTGACCCAATGGTTAAAGCAGTGCTTTTAAACAAACCCAGGGATTGCTGGCCAGAGAAAAACAAACACCACTGGGTGCCAGGAGACTTGTTTTAACAATACACAGAAACTTTGCTGTGGTGCCCATTGCCTACACCCCAGAGACAAGCTGCTGTGGGTGCCTGGTTTTGGGAGTAGATTGGGGGGGGGCAGAGCTAATCTGATGACTGGCTGGCAAGAGAGACACAGAACAGGTAGAGATAAAGGCCAGCAAACAAGAAAGCCCAAGGCAAAAGAGAGAAAATGAGTTACAGAATAAACTAATCAAGAAAATCAGAGCCTAGAGAGCAAAAAATCATGAGTCATACTAGGAAACACAAAGATATGGACAAGCCAAAGGAACAAATTAAGACTTCAACTGAGATACAAGAGTTAAAACAACAAATTAAAGTTGAAACAAATCTTCTAAATCAAATCCAGTGAGTTGAAAGAAAATACGGCAAAAGAAATGAAGGATATAAAGAAGACACAGGGTGTTCATACAGAAGAACTTGAAAGCTTGAAAAAACAAATGACAGAAGTTACGGAAATGAAAGGCACCATAGAAGAAAAACTCAATGGAGACATACAACAGCAGACTTGAACAGGCAGAAGAAAAGATTAGTGAACTAGAGGACAGAACATCTGAAATTCTACACACAAAAGAACAGAGGGAAAATAATGGAAAAATATAAGCAGGATCTCAGGGAACTGAGTGACAACATGAAGTGCATGAATATATGTGATTTAGGTGTCCCAGAAAGAAAAGAGAAGGGAAAAGGGGCAGTAAGAATAATAGGAAATAATCAATGAAAATTTCCCAAAGCTTATGAAAGACTTAAAATTATAGGTCCGAGAAGTGCAGCATACCCCAAAGAAAACTGATCCAAATAGACCTACTTGAAGATACTTACTAATCAAATTGTCAAATGTCAAAGGCAAAGAGAGAATTCTGAAAGCAGCAAGAGAAAATCAATCCATCACCTACAAGGGAAGCTTGATAAGAGTAAGTGTGGATCTCTCAGCAGAAACCATGGAGGCAAGAAGGCAGTGGTACGATATATTCAAGATACTGAAAGAGAAAAACTGCCAACCAAGAATTCTGTATCTGGCAAAACTGTCCTTCAAAAATTAGGAAGAGTTTAAAATACTTACAGATAGACACTGAGAATTCACGAACAGGAGAGCTGCTCTAAAGAAATACTAAAGGGAGTACTACAAACAGATAGGAAAAGACAGGAGAGAGAAGTTTGGAGAAGAGTGTAGAAATGAAGACCATCAGTAAGAGTAACTAAAGGGAAAAAGGAAAGAAAGATATGACACATAAAATCCAAAAGGAAAAAAAAAATGACTGAAGAAAGTAATGCCTTTACAGTAATCACATTAAATGTTAGTGGATTAAACTCCCAGTCAAAAGACACAGACTGGCAGAGTAGATTTAAAAAAAAAAAACAACAACAAAAAACCAGGATTCATCTATATGACGTCAACAAGAGATTTACTTAAGACCCAAGGACAAAAACAGGTTGAAAGTGAAAGGTTGGAAAAAGATATTTCATGCAAACAACCAGAGAAGAGCAGATATAGCTATACTAATCTCAAACAAGGTAGACTTCAAATGTCAAACAATTAAAAGAGAAAAAGAAGGACACTATGTATTAATAAAAGGAACACTCCATCAAGAAGATATAACAAGCATAAATCCAGGGTGTCCCAAAATATATGAGACAAATACTCACAAAACTGAAGGGAGAAGAAGACACTTCTACAATATTAGTGGGAATCTTCAATGCAACACTCTAATCAATGGGTAGAACATCTAGACAGAAGATCAATAAGGAAACAGATTTTGAATAAATTGATAAATGAACTGTACTTAATAGACATTTTCACAGCATTGCATCCAATAATTGGATGTACATTTTTCTCAAGTGCTCATGGATCATTCTCCAGGATAGTCACATAGCAAGACTCAATAAATTTAAAAATACTGAAACTATACAAAACACTTTTTCAGATCATAATGGAATGAAGTAAGAAATCAATAATAGGCAGAAGGCAGGAAAATTCACAAATATATGGAGGCTAAACAACACACTCTTAAACAACCAGCAGGTCAAGGAAGAAATTAGAAATCAGTAAATATCTTGAGGCAAATGAAAAGAGAACACAACATATCAACACGTAAGGGATGCAGCAAAGGCAGTGCTGAGGGGGAAATTTATAACCCTAAATGCCTACATTAAAAAAGAAAAAGCAAAAATCGAGAACTTAACTGCCCACCTGGAGGAACTAGAGAAAGAACAGCAAACAAACCCCAAAGCAAACAGAAAGAAAGAAATCACAAAAATTAAAGCAGAAATAAATGAAATTGAGAACATGAAAACAATAGAGAGAATTAACTAGACCAGAAGTTGGGTCTTTGAGACAATAAATAAAATTGATATACCCTTAGCTAGGCTGACAAAGGAAAAAAGAGAGAGGATGCAAATAAAAAAGTCAGAAATGGGAGGGGGGACATAACTACTGACCCACAGAAATAGAGGAGATAATGAGAAGGTGTTATGTACAACCATATGCTAACAAACTAGACAATCCAGCAAAATGGACAACTTTCAAAAAAAGCAAGACTAATCTACGTTGACTTGAGAAGAACTAGAAGACTTCAACAAACCAATCACAACTAAAGAGATTGAATTAGTCATCAAAAAACTCCCAAAAAAGAAAAGCCCAGGACCAGATGGCTTCACATGTGAATTCCACCAAGCATTCAAGAAAGAATTAGTATGAATCCTGCTCAAAGTCTTCAAAAAATCTGAAGAGAAGGGAAAGTTACCTAATTCATTCTATGAAGCCGACATCATCCTAACAACAAAGCCAGACAAGGACACTACAAGAAAATTACAGACCAATCGCTTTAATGAATATAGACACAAAAATCCTCAACAAAATACCTGCAAACTGAATCTAGCATCACGTTAAAAGAATTATACACCATGACGACATGGCATTTATTCCAGGTATGCAAGGCTGGTTCAACACCAGAAAATCAATTATCATAATATACCACATCAGTAGATTAAAGAGGAAAAACCACACGATCATCTCATTTGGTGCAGGAAAGGCATTTGACAAATTTCAGCATCATTTTTGATGAAAACACTTCAACAGATAGGAAAAGAAGAAAACTTCCTCAACATGATAAAAGTCATACTCAATAGGGAAGGAGTGAAAGATTTCCCTCTAGGACAAGGATGCCCACTGTCACCAGTGTTATTCAACATTGTGCTGGAAATTCTAGCTAGAGCAGTTAGGCAAGAAAAAGAAATAAAAGGCATCCAAACTGCAAAGGAAGAAGTAAAACTTTCACTGTTCACAGAAGACATGATCCTATATGTAGAAAATCCTGAAAAATCTAAGTAAAGCTACTAGAGCTAATAAGTGAGTAAAACAAAGTGGCAGGATACAAGATCAATGCACAAAAATCAGTAGTGCTTCTAGACACTAGTAATGAGCAATCTGAGGAGGAAATCAAGAAAAAATTCCATTTACAATAGCAACCAAACAAATCAAATATTTAGGAATAAATTTAACCAAGAACATAAAAGACCTATACACAGAAAACTATAGGAAATTTCTAAAAGAAATCAAGGAAGACCTAAACAAATGGAAGGGTATACCATACCGTGTACATGGATTGGAAGACAAAATATAGGTAAGGTGTCAATTCTACCCAAATTGATTTATAGACTCAATGCAATAACAATTAAAATCATAACAACTTACTTTGCAGAAATAGAAAAACCAATAATCAAATTTATTTGGAAAAGCAGGGTACCCTGAATAGCTAAAAATATCTTGAGAAGGAAGAATGAAGTGGGAGGTTTCACACTACTGGACTTTAAAGCATATTACAAAGCTACAGTGGTCAAAACAGCATGGCACTTGCAGAAAGATAGGTATACTGACCAATGGAATCGAATTGAGTGTTCAGAAATAGACCCTCTCATCTATGGACAGTTGATCTTCGATAAGGCAGTCAAGCCAAATAACTTGGACAGAGCAGCCTCGTCAATAAATGGTGCTTGGAGAACTGGATATCCACATCCAGAAGAATGAAAGAGGACCCCTATCTCACACCTTACACAAAAATTAACTCAAAATGGATCAACCACCTAAACAAAAGCTAAGACCATAAAACTTTTAGAAGACACTGTAGGGAAATATCTTAAAGATCTTGTAATAGGAGACGGTTTCCTAGATCTTACACCCAAAGCATGAGCAATGAAAGAAGAGATAGATAAATGGGATTCCTCAAAACTGGAAAATCTTGTGCATCAAAGGACTTTGCCAGGAAAGTAAAAAGGCAGCCTAGGCAACAGGAGACAATATTTGGAAACCGCATATCAGACAAAGGTTGAATACCCAGAATATATAAAGAGATCCCACAACTCAACAACAAAAAGACAAACAACCCAATCAAGAAACTGGAAAAAGACATGGACAATTTTCCAAAGAAGAAATACAAATGGTTCAAGAGCATATGAAAAGATGCACAACTTCATTGGCTATTAGGGAAATGCAAATCAAAACCACAATGAGATATCATCTCACACCTACTAGAATGGCCAGATCAAAGAAACAAAACAAACAAACAAACAAAAAACCAGAAGAATACAAGTGTTGGAGAGGATGTGGAGAAAGAGGAACACCTATTCACTGTTGGTGGGAATACAGAATGGTGCAACCACTCTGGAGGGCAGTGTGATGGTTCCTCATGAAGGTAAGTATATACTAGGTATAGACTTGGAGGAACTGAAGGCTAGAATGTGAATTGACATTCATAAACCAATGTTTATAGTGGCATTATTCATGATTGCCAAGAAATGGAAACAGCCCAAATGTCCATCAGTGTAAAAGTGGATAAACAAACTGTGGTATATACATACAATGGAATATTACACAGCTGTAAGACAAAATAAAGTCATGGGACATATAACAACATGCATGAATCTTAAGGACATTATGTTGAGCAAAATTAGCCAGAAACAAAAGAACAAATACTGTATGGTCTCTCTAATATAAACTAAGTAAGATGAGTAAACTCTGAAAGTTCAAATAAGAACACAGGTTATCAAGAGGAAGAAAGAGGGCAGAGAGATTGGGCATATGATGCTGAAGAAGTACAGAATGTTCAAAGATCCAGAAATGGATAGCACAGTGTGCTATGTGATACACATATAATGAACAAAACTGAGTGTAAGTATGGTTGAAAGAGGAAGGCTAGGGCATGTATGACATCAAAAGGAAAGATGGAGAATAAAACTGGACTGTATAACTTAGCAAAAACTAGAGTGGAAAATGATGGTTATTAAACATAGAAATATAAGCAAGTTTTTTACATGAGAGAAAACAAATAAGTGTCAACATTGCAAGGTGTTGACAATGGAATGATATATGGGGAAAATATCATCAATGCAAACTAGGGTCTATAATTAACAATAACAATGTAATATTCTTTCATTAATTGTAATTGTAACTAAGGCAATACACCAAAGCTAAAGTCAACAGAGGGTGGTATAAGGGAGGAGTACAGGTTTCTTGGTGGTGGTGGTGTTTCTCTTTTAAATTTTATTTTATGTTTATGCTTTTGTCTTTTTTTGTCCTTTTTTTTGTTTGTTTTTTGGAAGAAATGGAAACGTTCTTATATAGATTGTGGTGTTAAAAGCATAATTACGCTACAGGATGGAAGAAGATGGCAGTATAGAGAGATATGGAAGTTAGTTAGTCCCCCATGGAGCAACTAATAAACAATCAGGAACAACTAGTAAATGATCTGGAATAAATGCCAGGGGACAACTGTGACTGTCCACACATCATGCACCAACCTGGATTGGGAGGAATGCCTGAGACTGCAACATGGAATCTGTGAGTAGAAACTGCAGACCCAAGCTGGGAGCCCTCTCCCCCGATGGCAGCCGGAATTACAAAGCCTCCCAGTGAGAGAGAGCAGCACTCTCTGAATAAGCGAATATACCTCAGTCCAGCTCCAACTGGGGTTTTAACTGACAAACGTGTACTGCTCAATGCAAGCTACAAATCCTCAACAAGAAGACAGAGGCTTTTAGTGACGAGTGACCTTGAAGAGCCAGGGGACTTCTCTGTCCTGGGAGGGGGAGCACAGATGACTGGGTGGTATCTCTGGCTGATGGATGAAACTGGGAGCCGTGGACTGGCCCTGAAAGGGGGCTTTTGTCCCTTTTTCTTCCTCTCAACCTGAGTGGCTCAGTGGAAAAAGCCTCAGCCATTTTCAGTTCGCAGTACTCTGCAGTGGAGAAAGTCTCAGCCATTTTCAGTTCACAGCACTCTGACTCAGACAAGGGTGGAGATAGCAGAGTCAGAGAGACAACCTATTTAAATGTAAATGATAACACCCTAGGAGGTGTATCTTCCCTATGAAGAAGGAGGTGGGGCCCACATCTACTACCACCTTCCATTCAGAAACAGACCGTAAAGCCTGGGGGAAAACAGTCAAAACAGAAACTAAGGAGGCCACACCTCCTTACACCAGGCAAGAGCTACAGGCTGACAGGTGCCACCTGCTGGGCAGGTTAGGAAAAGCACAGTGGCTTGAGGCCTTACAGGGTGTGTCAATCTTCTAAGACATACCTTCAGGGAAACCTGATACAGAATATTTTCCTCTTCTCGGACCTGAGCCAGTTCTGGTCTGGGAAAACCTGATTTTAGTCACCAAGGAAACCAGATGCCTAGACAACAGAAACCTACAACCTACACTAAGAAAAATGAAGTTATGGCTCAGTCAAAGGAACAAACTTACACTTCAACTGAGACACAGGAATTGAAACAACTATTGCTAAATCAATTTAAAAAGTTTAGGAAATATATGGCAAAAGAGATGAAGGATATAAAGAAAACACTGAGTGAACATAAGGTAGAAATCAAAAGTTCGAAAAATCAACTGGCAGAATCTATAGAAATGAAAGGCACAACACAAGAGATGAAAGACACAAAGGAGATATACAGCAGCAAATCTCAAGAGGCAGAAGAAAACACTCAGGAACTGGAGAACAAAACACCTGAAATCCCATGCACAAAAGAACAGTTAGAGAAAAGAATGGAAAAGTATGAGCAACGTCTCCAGGAATTTAATGACAACATGAAATGCATGAATGTACATATTATGGGTGTCCCAGAAGGAGAAGAGAAAGGAAAAGGGGCAGAAGCAATAATAGAGGAAATAATCAATGAAAATTTCCCGTCTCTTATCAAAGACATAAAATTACAGAAGTAAGAAGTGCAGCATACCCCAAACAGAATAGATCTGAATAGGCCTAGGCCAAGACACCTAATAATCAGATTATCAAACATCAAAGATAAAGAGAATCCTGAAAGCAGCAAGAGAAAACCGATCCATAACATACAAAGGAACCTTGATAAGACTGTGTGTGGATTTCTCAGCAGAAACCATAGAGGCAAGAAGGAAGTGATGTGATATATTTAAGATACTGCAAAAGAAAAACTGCCAACCAAGAATCCTATATCCAGCAAAACTGTCCCTCAAATAATGAAGGTGAGTTTAAAATAGTCTCTGACAAACAGACAATGACAGAGTTTGTGAACAAGATACTTGCTCTACAGGAAATACTAAAGGGAGCATTACAGACAGATAGGAGAAGACAGGAGTGAGAGGTTTGGAACACAATTTTGGGTGATGGTAGTACAGCAGTGTAAGTACACAGAACAAAGACGACTGTGAGTATGTTTGAAAGAAGAAGGTTAGGAGCATGTGGGACATGAGAATGAAAGAGGAAAGATAAAGAGTGGGACTGTGTAATTCAGTGAAACCTTGAGTGCTCAACAATTGTGATAAAACGTACAAAGTAGTTTTTTCATGAGGGAGAACAAATGAATGTCAACCTTGCAAGGTGTTAAAAACAGGCAGGTATTGGGGGAAAATACAATCAATGCAAACTAGAGTGTATAATTAACAGAATCATTGTATTATGCTTCCTTTAATGTAATGAAGGCAATATACCAAAGCTAAATGCATGTAAGAGGGGGACATAAGGGAGGTGTATGGAACTCTTAGCATTGGTGGTGATGTCTGACTCTATTCTACTTTAGTTTAATGCTATCCTTCCTTTTGTTGCTTCCTAGCTGTCACAGTTTTTTTTTTTCCTCTTTTTCTTTTTCTTTTGTCTCTCTACCTTCTTTGACTCTTCCTCCTGCTTTGTGGAAGGAATGGAGATATCCTTATATAGAAAGTGTGGTGGTGGTGAATACATAAATATGTGACTATATAGGGAACCATCAACTGTTTACTTTGGATGCAATGTATGGTGTGTGAACAAAACAATCTGTAAAAAAATGGGTTGATGAAGAAAGCTTGAGGGCACTATATTCAGTGAAATAAGTCAGACACATAAGGACAAATATTGCAGGGTCTCACTGATAGGAACTAATTATAATATGTAAACTCATAGACATGAAATATAAGTTACCAGGATATAGAACAAGGCTAAAGAATGGGGAGTTGTTGCTTATTATGAGCAGAATGTTCAATTAGGTTGAACTTAAATGTTTGGAAATGGACAGAGGTGACTGTAGCACATTGTGAGAATAACTAACAGTGTTGAATGGTGCGTGAATGTGTTGGAAACAGGAAGCTCAGAGTCACATTTGCCACCAGAAGGAAAGCTGGAGGTTAAAAGATGGGAATGTATAGAACAGTGAACCTTGTGGTGGGCAATGTTCATGATTAACTGTACAAATATAAGAAATCTCTTTCATGAACCTGAGCAAATGTATGACACTGTAACTAGAAGTTAATAATAGAGGGGCATATAGGGAAAAATATACCTATTGCAAACTATATACTGCAGTTAGTAGTATTTTAATGTTCTTTCGTCAACAGTAACAAACATACTATACCAAAACTATGAATCTGTAATGGCGGGGAGGTGCTTAGGGTTTATGGGAGGATTTGAATTTCCTTTTTTTGTCTTTATTTCTTTTCTGGAGTAATGTAAATGTTCTAAAAATTGAAAAAAAAATTGTGGTGATGGATGCACAGCTATATGATGGTACCAGGGGCAAATGAGTGTACACTTTGGATCTTTGGATAATTGTATGGTATGTGAACAATCTCAATTAAAAAAAAGCATAATTATGTGATCGTACTGAAGCTACTGTTTGGTCACTCAGGATGGATTGCATGGTGTGTGAATAAAACTGTTTAAAAAAATCAACAGAAAGATACAAGTGCTAGAGAAAATGTGGAGAGATATACCTACTCACTGTTCGTAGGAAGTAGAATGGTGCATCCCTTCTGGAGGGCAGTGTGGTGGTTCCACAGGAGTCTAAGTATAGGATTACCAAATGATCCTGTAACCCTGTTATTTGGTATATGCTTGGAAGAACTAAAAGCAGGGACATGAATACACACTGGTTGTTATGGTGCAGTATTCACGATTTTCAACGAATGGAGGTGGCAAAGGGTACATCAATGGGTGAATGGAAGGGGGAAATATGGTGTACACATACATCAGAATACTGAATGGCTGAAAGAAAGAATGAAGTCATGAGGCATGCAACTAGGTCAACGAACCCTGAGGACATTATGTGGATTGAAATAAGCCAGAAATGAAAGGACAAATATTCTAAGTCCTCACTAATATAAACTTACTAAAATGAGCAAATGCTGCGAACTGAATTTGAGATCATAGGTTATCAGGGGATAGAATGTTGACAGAGATTGGGCAATTGACGATGCAGGAGTGCAGAGTGTTCAACGAGGCTTGTTGCAAAGGTTTGTAGATTGTACATTCTTAAAGCAGTCACATGTATTCCTGAGTTTTGACTGTTATTTAAGAGACGTTTATTTGGTACAAAATTTATATTCTCTGTAGCATGCTTTCTAATATAACCTCTAAGGTCAGTTTATTTAAACATGGTTGCATAGAAGCTAGAATGGGGAATGAGATCTTGTTATTCTGTACAGGTTAATGTAATACCCTGATACATACTAGAGTATTCAGGGCAGAAAATAAAGTATTTTCAAAGTCCCCTTGAGAGACTGGGGAAAAATGTGGAAATACTGAACTTCCTCACCTGGGGAATTCCTGATATTTCTGCAAGCATTAGGGAATCCCAATTTAATAAGTCGAGCCCTCAATCTTGGGGCTTGCCCTTATGAAACTTACTCTTGCAAAGAAGAAGCTAAGCCTTCTTATAATTATGCCTAAGAGTCACCCCCAGAGACCCTCTTTTGTTGCTCAGATGCAGCCTCTTTCTCAGCCAATTCGTCAAATAAACTCACTACCCTCCCCGCTATGTGGGACATGACTCCCAGGGGTGTAAGTCTCCCTGGCAATGAGGGACATGATTCCTGGGGATGAGCCTGGCCCCGGCATTGTGGGATTGAGAATGCTACTTTAAAAATGTTACTTTAAGATTGGGAAGTGTGAGTCCTCCAACTTAGCTCTTTTATCGATATTTTCAAAGAAATAACTTTAAATTTTGTTGATTTTTTCCCCCCAATTCTCTAGCTCTATCTTTGTTATTTCCTTCCTCCTGCTTTCTTTGGGTTTACTTTGTTCTTTTTTTTCTAGATTCTCTAGTTTCTAGGTCTCTGATATGTGTTTTCCTCTTAATGTAAGCATTTAGAGCTATACATTTCCCCCTGAGCAATACCTATGTTGAATCCTAAAAATTTGTGTATGTTGTGCTTTCATTTGCCTCAAGACATTACCTAATTTCCCTGGTGATTTCTTCTTTGACCCACTGGTTGCTTGTAGGGCAACGAATACCCTCAACTTTTGTTTATCTTTCTCTGTTACTGATTTCTAGTTTCATTACCTTGTGTTGAGAGAAGACATGTTATATGATTTGTATATTTCTGAACTCACTGAGACTTGTTTTGTGAGCTAACATGTCTCCCCTAGGGATTGATTTAAGTGCACTTGAGAAGAATGTTTCTTCTGCTGCTGTTGGGTGAAGTGTTTATACATATATGTTAGGTCTAGTTGTTTAGAATATCATTCAAGTCTTGTATTTCCTTATTGATTTTCTGTTTAAATGTTCCATCCATTATTGAAAGTGGGGTAATTAAAGTCTCCCACTACTAATGTAGTACTGTCTATTTCTCCCTTCAAATCCATCAGTCTTTGCTTCGTATATTTTGGGGTCTGATGTTAGGTGAATATATATTTATAATTGTTATGTCTCCTTGTTGAATTGACCCCTTTCTCAGTATAATGACCTCCTTTATCTCTTATAACAGTTTTTGACTTAAAGTCTATTTCATCTGGTATTTGTATTGCTACCCCAGCTCTCTTTTGCTTACTATTTGCACGGTGTATTCTTTTTCCATTCTTTCACTTTCAAACTGCTCTGTCTTTGAATTTAAGGTGAGACTCTAATAAACACCATATAGTGAGTTTTTATCCATTATGCCAGTATCTACCTTTTGACTGCAGAGTTCAATCTGTTTACATTTAAAGTCACTACTGATAATGTTGGACTTTTTTCTGCTTTTTTGCTGTTTAGTTTTTAAGTCTTATTGTCTTTTTTGTCTCTCAATTCCACCTTTAATGCCTACTTTTATATTTATCTGATTTTCTTACATTGTGCCATATTGAGTCCCTGCTCATTTCTATCTGGATATATTTTTCATATATTATCTTTCTGGCTACCATGGGGCTAAAATTTAACATTCTTAATATATAACAATTTTTATTTGATACTATGTAACTTCAATAGTATGCACATACACTGTTCATATACCATTTTGTCCCTTCACCTTTTTGCGTACTTGTTACACATTACATCTTTGTACATGGTATATCCAAAACCATAAGTTTTTCACCACTTCTTGTGCAAACGCATTTTAGCACTTGTAAGAAGTAGAGTTACAACAAAAAATACAATACAGTTGTGCTTGCATTTATAATTACAAATGGTTTCCTCTACTGGAACTCTTTATTTCTTTATGTCACCTTGATCTGCTGTCCAGTAGCTTTCCTTTCAGTCTGATGAACTCTCCTTAACATTGCTTGTAGGGCAACGAATACCCTCAACTTTTATCTGTGAATGTCTTCATCTCTTCCTTAATTTGGAAAGAAAGTCTCACCAGATATAAAATTTCTAGTTGGCAATTGTTTTCTCTCAGTACTTGAAGTATTTCAATCCACTTATCTGTCCCCTTGACCCCACGGTTTGTGATCATGGAGAACCAGATCTTAACCTACTTGGTAATCTTTGTACATAACACTTGGCTCCTCTCTTGCAGCTTTCAGAACACTCTCCTGTTTCTCTGAATTTCAGAGTATGACCATTATGTTTCTAGGTGGATTTTTCTTCATGTTTATCCTGTTTGGTGTTCTCTGGGCTTCTTGGATGTGCATATTCATGTCTTTTGCTAAGGTTGGGAAGTTCTCTGTCATTATTTCTTTGGAATATTCCTTCTGCCCCTTTCCCTTTTTCTTCTCCTTCTGGGACTCCCATAATGTGTATATTGGTATACTTTATAGTGTCTCAGAGGACCCTTAGGCTATTTTTACTTTTTATAATTCTTTTTCCTTCTGGTCATCACTCAGACTCATTTCAATTGCCTTGTCTTTGAGTCACTGATTTTTTTCTTCTGCCAGCTCCAATCTACTGTTGAAACCCACCAGGGAATTTGTCATTCCAGTTATCATGGTTTCCCATTACAGGAGTTCTGTTTGCTTCCTTTTAAAAATTTCTCTCTCTTTACTGAGATTCTCATATTGTTTCATTCATTGTTTTCCTGATAACCTTTAGTTCTTTCTCTGTATTTTTATTCATCTCCTCGAGTATAATGAAGATCAGTTTTTCAAAGTCTTTGTCCAGTAAGTCCAGTCTGGTCTTCTTCACTGACGTTTTCTAAACTTTCAAACTCTTTCATTGGATAAGCCACCGTTTCTGTTTATTTGTGTTATAATCTCATGTTGCATGCTGTATATTTTAATATTTTTAAAATGTTATTGCTGTGATTTAGTGCCTGAGCTCTCTGCCTGAAATTTTATCCAGCTAGTGATTTAACAGAGATTTTCTTCGGTGCCAAGTACAAATAAAACCAAACAAAACTAAATAGAAAATACACTACACAGTCATTGCAAACTAGCTTTTCATTGGCTGGTGCTCTCTTTCAGTTTTCATGGTGCTCTCTTTCAGTTTTCAGCCCTCCTATCATGTAATATACAGGGTCCTCCCCGTCTTTTCTGGGCCTGTGTCTTGTTCTGGACTTGTGCTTGCTAATTGCCTAGGAGTTTCCCTTTGGGAGGTGAATGCACCCTTCTCCTCTCCAGGGAGACAGACCTTCTCTTTCTCTTGTGTGCTCTACCACAAGACTTAAAGCAAGTAAACCTTTGCCATAGGCCATGTGACTCAATGGTTTCTTTTCATGGTCTCAAACTGCTTTTGCCTGAAGGGCAAATTCTGGGAGGGGGGGGGGAGCAAGCTGGAGGAGTTTCCTAGGTCAGTCTTTTCCAGTTGGAGGGAGACCTGGGACCCCCAGAAGGATGCTGGCTGGCTCCACACTGCCCTAGGGAAGGGATGAAGGAGGGGCCCGAAAGGGTGCCAAGAGCTTCTCCTATGTTTCTTTGAAGCTGTGCTTTCTTGATTCAGAACTTGCCCAGTAAATGTAACCCCTTACCTCTTTTGCTCAAGGTAAGTTGGAACAATGACCACACTCAGGAACTGGGCATCCCAGCAATCTGAATTAGCTAATCAAAAGCAGTGATCAGCTATCAGAAAGATGCCCCTGGATCTTGGGAAATTGGGTCTTTATATTCTTCCCTGGCACCAGGAAGCTGTTCAAGGCCTCACTGCTGTCTGCCATGATGCTGGGCAATGGGTGATTGCAGCCACTGTCCAGAGACTGCAATTCACTGATATTTTCCATGCTTTACCAAACTCTTCCTCTACCCTTCCCTGGATGCTACACAATGTTCCGCTAGACTCCAGAGTTTCAAAATAGTTGATTCAGATAATTCCTGCCTGTTTAATACTTGTTCTGGTGGAGGGACTGATTCCTGGAGTTTCCTACTTTGTCATCTTCCCACAATCCTGAAGCTGTAGTCCTTTTGAAATTTTACTAAAATTTTGAAATTTTTCTAAAATGGTTCAGAAATAAAATGTTTTAAAATAAGATATCAGGGAGGTGACATCAGCATGATGGTATAGTGAAACACCTCTGGCAAATGGCCTACCTTAGAAACAGGGAAAGATGCAAAGAATCTGTCAGAATTCACTTTTCCAGAACTCTGAAAAATGAGTGAGGATAGAGGACAACTCAGCAAATGCTGAAAACAGGAGGAAAGCTGTGGGATGCATTTACTCGTCCTGGTCCCTCTCCCTCCCTCGGCTCACTGAAGTCCATGGGACCCACAGTGGCTTCACGGCCTGTGCACATTCCCTGTGGCCCCGGTGCTGGGTTAGTCGTGCCCCCTAAATGAGTAGATAGGGTGTGTTTGTACATTGGCCCCATTCCATTCCTTGGAAGACTGATTCAAGGAGTGTGTCTGGATCACCTAATCCAGAACTTCTTTGAGGCAGAGAATCAGTGAAGAAAAGAAAGCAGAGTGGTTAGAGTAGAGCTTAGCTGACAGCAGCCACTTGGGGCAAAAGGCTGTGATTGAGACAAAGAGCACACCCTAGGGTCCAGGAAGGAGATGCTTGGGGGAGAATCTGAGTTTATTGGAAAGGAAATGAGTCACACATACTGGAGAATTCTTGAAAGTGACGGCACACTCTTAGGGTATGACACATCCTCAGAAAGATCTAAGAAGAACCTAACTGCTCACTAGAGGCTATAGGTCTACTATAGGAAGGATGCATGCTATAATCATCGGAAAGAGGGAGACTTTGACTTCCAGAGTTAGCACATCAAAATATTCAAAGGCTCAGACTTCAATGAAAGATCACAAAGAAACATATAAGAATACAAAGAAACAGGAACAGATGACCCATAGAAAGAAAAAAAGAAAACAACAAGTAAAGCTCAGACATTGGAATAAGTAATCAAAGACATTAAGTCTATTCTAAATAAGTTCAACGGGCTAAAGGAAATCAGGAATATTATACACGAACAAAAGGAGGAATGAGAAAATTTACAAAGGAGCCACACAGAAATTCTGGAGATGAAAAGCACAAAAACAGAAATCAAATATATGCTAGAGGGGTTCAATACCAGATTTAAATGAAATGAAGAAAGAGTCAGTGAATTTGAAGATAGGATAATTGAAATTATGTGATCTGAGGAACAGAAAGAAAGAAGAATTTTAAAAGTAAGCAGAGAAATAAAGAAAGAAAAAAAAACCTAGAGAAATCAATGAACTCAAAAGTTCGCTCTTTGAAAAAAAAATCAATACAATTGATAAACCTTTAGCTAGACCAAGAAGAAAAAAAGAGGGGAGTCAAGTAACTAAAATAAGAAATGAAATGAAGACATTACTACAACCTTACAGAAATAAAAAGGTTTATTAAGAGGATACTATAAGCAACTGAATGCCAACAAATTAGACAGCCCATGTCAAATGGACAAATTCCTAGAAACAAGAAAAACACAACCTATCTACATTGACTGAAAAAGAAATAGATTTCAACAGAAAAAGTAAAGAGATTGAGTCAATAATCAAAACATCCAACAAAGAAAATCCCAGGCTTAGATGGCTACATAGGTGAATTTTACCAAAAATTCAAAGAAGAATTAACAGCAATCCTGCTCTAACTCTTTCAAAAAACTGAAGAGGAGAGAAAACCTCCTAACTCATTCTACGAGGCCAGCATCATCTGAAAACCAAAGCTAGATAAAGACATCATGAGAAAAGAAAATTACAGACCAACATTCCTTATGAATATAGATACAAAAATCCTTAGCAAAATACAAGTGTGCTGGTTTGACGCTGTTATGTACCACAGAAAATACATTTAATCCATGTTAAATGTATGTTCTTTTAATCCATTCCTGTGGGTGGAGACCTGTTATGGGTGGGACCTTTTGATTAGGTTGTTTCAATTAAGATATAAACCATCTAATTCAAGGTGGGTCTTAATCCTTTATTGGAATCCTTTATGGGGATAGAAGTCAAAGCCAAGAGAGCTGAGAGAGAAACACCCAGGGAAGTCTGGAGAGAGCTTAGAGAGGAAAAGGCCCAGAAAACTGAAAGAAGCTCAGAAAGCCACTGGAACCAGAAGCTGAAAGCAATGAAACCTGGGAGCAGTGGACAAACAGGTGCTGGCCATGTGCCTTCCCATGTGACAGAGGCGTCCCAGTGCTGGCAGCCTTTCTTCAGAGTCCAGGTATCATCCTGTTGATGCCTTAACTGGGACATTTTCACAGCCTAACAACTTTAAATTGTAAGTTAATAAATCCTCATTGTAAAAGCCAACCCATTTCTGGTATATTGCATTTTGGCAGCTTCAGCAAACCGAAACAACTGGCAAGTTAAATCCAACAGAATTATACACCATGATCAAGTTTCTCAGGAAAAGAAGGGTGGTTCAACATAAGAAAATTAATTAACGTAATACACTACATTAACAGAATGAAGGAAAAAAAAAACACATGATCATCTCACTTGGCACAGAAAAGGCATGACAAAATCCAGCACCCTTTTTCAATTAAAATACTCAGAAAACTAGGAATAGAAGGAAATATCCTTAACATCATAAATGGAATATATGAAAACCCCACAGCTAATGTCATACTCAGTGGTGAGAAACTTGAAAGTTTTTCTCTGAGATCAGAAACAAGACAAGGATGCCCACTGTCACACCTGTTATGTTATTCAACATTGTACTGGAAGTTTTAGCCAGAGCAATTAGGCAATAATAAAAAAAAAATAAAAGGTATCCAAATTGGAAAGGAAGAAGTAAAATTTTCCCTATTTGTAGATGACATAATCCCACATATAGAAAACCCTGAGAGATCAATAACAAAGCTACTAGAGCTAATAAACAAATTCAACAAAGTTACAATATCAACTTGTAAACATCAGTGGTGTTTCTATATACTGAAGAAAGTATACAGTATTTACTTATATACAGTAACTAAAGAAGAAATCAAGAAAACATTTCCACTTATAAAAGCAACAAAACGAATATCGAAGGATTTAAAAGGACTCATACAGAGAAAAGTACAAAACATGGCGAAAAACATTAAAGAAGATCTAAATAAACGGAACATCATCCATATTCATAGACTAGAAGACTAAATATTATTAAGATGTCAATTCTACCCAAAACAATTTACAGATTCAATGCAATCCCAAACAAAATTCCAACAGCCTTCTTTGCAGAAATGTAAAGACAATCATCAAATTCATATAGAAGGGTAAAGGGCCCCAAATAGCCAAAAGCATCTTGGAAAAGAAGAACAAAGTTGGAAGTCTCAAATTCCCAATTTTAAAACTTATTGCAAAGCTTTAACAATCAAAACAGCATGGTTCTGGCATAAGGACAGATGTATAGCCCAGTGGAATAGAACTGAGAATTATACATCCAGCAAAATTGTCTTTCAAAAATGAGGGAGAGATTAAGATACTCCCAGAGAAACAAAAGTTGAGGGAGTTCATCACCACTAGACTGTCCCTACAAGATATGCTAAAGGGAATACTTCAGATGGAAATGAAAGGACACTAGATAAAAAAAAAATTGAAGCCATTTATAAAAAGGGTCAATCCAACAAGAAGGTATGACAATTATAAAAATATATACACTTAATAACAGAGCCCCACAACACACAAAACACACACTGACAGGTGAAGGGAGAAATGGACTTCTATAATAAGAGTTGGAAACTTTTATACACCACTTCTTCTCAAGTGCACATGGCTCACTCTGCAGGACAGACGATACGTTAGGCCACAAAACAGGTCTCAAAAAGTTTAAAAGACTGGAGCCATATAAAGCATCTTCTCAAACCACAATGGAATGAAGCCTGAAATCAGCAACAGAAGGAAAACAGGAAAAACCACAAATATGTGGAAATTAAACAACACACTCTAAAACAACCAATGGGTCAAAGAAAAATTCACAAGGGAAATCAGAAAATGTTTACAAATGGAAAGGAAATACAACATACCAAAATCTATGTGATGCAGCAAAGACCATACTCAGAGGGAAATTTATAGTTGCAAATGTTTAAATTAAAAAGGAAAAAAGATCTCAAATCAGTAACGTAAGTTCAAATCTTAAAGAACTAGAAAAGGAAGAGAAAACTAGATGTAAAGCTATTAGAAGAAAAGAAAGAAATATTAGAGCAGCGATAAATGAAATTAAGAATAGAAAAACAGTTGAATCAGTGAAACCAAAAGATCTTTGAAAAGATTAATAAAATTGACAAATCTTTAGCTAACCTATAAAAGGAAAAAGGAGAAGATGCAGAAAAACTAAAATCAGAAATGAAAATGGGTACATCACTACTGATCTTGCAGAAATTAAAAGGATTATAAGAGAACATTATGAAGAATTAATCAGCAACAAAGCAATTATCTAGAGAAAACAGATTCAAAAAGACCAGTTAGAAGATCTCAACAGAACAATTAAAGAGACTGAATCAGTCATCAAAACCTCCCAACAAAGAAATTACCAGAACCAGATGGCTTCACTGGTAAATTCTACCAAACAATAAAAAAAGAATTAAAAGAATTCACAAGCAACTCTTAACTCTGAGGCTAGTGTTACTCTGATACCATGACCAGGTAAAGGTATCACAAAAGAAAACTACCAACCAATTTGTCTTATGAATATAAATTCAAAAATCCTCTACAAAATACAACCAAACTGAATTCAACAGCAAATGAAAAGGATTATATATCATGACCAAGTGGATTTTATCCCAGGAATGCAAGGGTGGTTCAACATAAGAAAATTAATGTAATACACCACATTAATAGAATGAAGGGAAAAACTCATGTGCTCATCGCAACGGAAGCAGCAAAGGCATATGACAAAATCCAGTACCTTTCCATGATGAATACCCTTGGAAAAGAAGTAGATGGGGAACTTCCTTAATCCAATAAAGGGCATATGTGAAAATCCCACAGTTAACATTATACTCAATGGTGAAAAACTGAAAGCCTTCTTACCCTCAGGAACAAGACTAAGATGCCCAGTTTCACCACAGCTATTTAACATTTAGTTAACATTTAGTACTGGAAGCACTAACCAGAGCAATTAGGCAGAAAAAGAAATAACATGCATCCAGTTTGGAAAGTAAAAAGTAAAATTGTGTCTACTTGCAGATTGCATGATCTTTTACAAAGAAAGTCCGAAAGAATTCACAGGAAAACTGATAGAGCTAATAAACAAATTCAGCAAATTGGCAGGCTACAAGATTAACACACAAAATCAGTCGAGTTTCTGAAGAAGCTTAAATTGAAATTAAAATAGTCTCCCATTCACATTGGCATCTTTAAAAGGATAAAATATCTGGAAACAAGTTTAAACATGGAGGTGATGGACTTTACAATAAAATCTACAAAACACTGTAGGAAGATATTAAAGGAGACCTAAATAAATGGTAAGACATCCTATGTTCATGGATAAGAAGACAATATTGTTAAAATGCCAATAATACTCAAAGCAGTCAACAGATGCAATGTGATCTCTATCAAAATCCTGGCAGCCTCTTTTGCAGAATGGAAAAGCCCATCCTCAAATTCATATGGAATCCAAGGGCCCTGAATACGTGAATCAATATTGAAAAGAATGAAATTGGAGATATCAAACTTCATGATCTCAAAAGTTACTACAAAGCCACAGTAATTGTTCCAGTTTGGTAAGGCGGCCAAATAAGGTACACAAAAATACCAGAAGTGGACTTGCTTTTATAAAGGGGATTTATTAGGTTACAAATAACCTAAGTTCTAAGGCCATAAAAGTGTCCAAACTAAGGCATCAACAAGAGGATACCTTCTCTGAAGAATGGCCAGTGGTGTCTGGAACACCTTTATCAGCTGGGAAGGCACGTGGCTGGCATCTGCTGGTCCTTTGCTCCTGGGCTGTGTTTCAAAATGGCTTTCTCCAAAATGTCTCTGGGCTTTTCTCTTAGCTGCTCTCTCTCAGTTCCTGTGCATCCTTGCTTCTTTCTCCAAGGGCGTTTCTCTCTAGGCATCTGGGGGTCCTCTCTTAGCTTCTCTGGGGCAAACTCTGGGCTTCATCTTTTAGCTTAGCATCTCCAAACACCCTTCTGTCTGCATCTCCAAGCATCTCTCAGCATCAGCCTCTGTGTTGGCTCTTGGGTCTCTTAAATACTCCAGTGAACTAATCAAGCCCCACCCTGAATGGGCGGGGTCCACAACTCCATGAAAATAATTTAATGAGTTCTCACTAACAGTTGAGTGGGTCACATCTCCATGGAAACATTCACTCAAAAGGTTACAGCCTAATCAAGACTCATAAGTCTGACCCTACAAGATTGCATTAAAGAACATGGCTTCTCTGGGGGATATAATACATCCAAACTGGCATAGTAACCAACTCAGTATGTACTGGCATAAAGAAAGACATATAGGCCACTGGAATAAAATGTACCCACATATCCATGGCCAACTGAGTTTTGACAAGGGTGCCAAATGCATTAATTGGGGGAAAGAATGGTCTCTTCAATATATGGGGTTGGTAAAACTGGGTTCTACATATAAAAGAATTAAAGCGGACCCCTATCTCACACCATATACAAAAATTAACTCTAAATGGATCAATGACCTTAACATAACGTAAGAGTTACAACCATAAAATTCTTAGAAAAGAACTTAGGATTTCAGAGTGATTTCTTAGATATGACACCAAAAGCATAACGAAAAAAAAATAGATAAAATGGACTTCTTCAAAACAAAAACTTTTGTATGTTGAGGAACATTATCAAGAAAATGAAAACAGTCTACGGAATGGGAAAAGATAATTTCTACCATGTATCTGATAGGGGTTTAATATCTAGCGTATATGAAGAATTGCTAAAATGCAACACAGAAAGACAACCCAATTAAAAAATGGGTCAAGGACTTGAACAGACATTTCTCCAAATAAGGTACACAAACTGCCAAAAAAAAAAAAAAAGACAGAAGATGCTCAACATCACTGGTTATCACAGAAATGAAAATCAAAACCACAATGAGATACCACTTCACACCTACTAGGAAAGATATTATTAAAAAACAAACAAACAAACACAACAGAACATAAGCATTGAGAGGGATGTGGAGAAACAGGGATGCTCATACATTGTTGGTGTGGTTGTAAAATGATGCAGCCACTGTGGAAGTCACTTTGGTGGTTCCTCAGAGAATTGAACAAAGAATTCCTATAGGATCTGGCAATCCTTCTTCTAGATATATATACCCAAAATAACTGAAATCAGGGATGCAAACAGCTATTTGCATACCAATGTTTATAGCAACATAGCCAAAATGTGGAAGCTACCCAAGTGTCCAGCAACAGATAAATGGATAAACAAAATGTAGTGCATATACACAATGGAATATTATTCAGCCATAAGAAGGAATGAAATTCTGATACATGCTACTACATAGATGAAACTTTTAGACATCATATTGAGTGAAATAAGCCAGAAACAAAAGGACAAATACTGTATGACCTTACTTATATGAAATACCTAGCATATGCAAATTGATAGATATAGAAAGTAGATACAGGGGAATGAAGAGTTATTGCTTAATGGGTGCAAAGTTTCTGGGTACGGTAGCACAATACTATGAATGTAACTGATCCCACTGTATTGTGTACTTGAAAGTGGTGAAAATGGGAAGATGTGACTTGTATATATGTTAAGATAAAAAAGTTTTTAAAAAATATATTAGTATGGATGAGGGACAAGTCTTTTTCACCTTAAACAAAAGCTTCAATGAAACCTGTGAATGACCAATAGATTGTGTGCATCCATGTGTAGGTGATACACAGAGCCCCAAACATCTGTGTATTTACCTGTGTCACTAATGTCTCAAAGGGCTTAAGGGCTCCTGAAATGACTATTTTTCAGTGTGATAGGCTTGGGGGAAGATTTTTGAGGGGAATGCTTCTCCCCCAATCGCAGTGTTTCCTTCCAAATGGAGGGAACTCAATTGGCCTAGTCCTGCTTTCTCTTTACCTTTTTGTGTTTCCTTAGGAAGGTGGGGAACACATCTGACTTAGCCTTGGGAAGAATAAACTGGGCACACACAGCTCATCCTCTTCCTTCTTGGTGGCCTGTGGCCCATAGCAAACAAGTGTTCTGCTCTGCTCTTAAGGGAAGAATCTTCCCCCATCTGGTCTTGTCTGCAGCTGGGTAAACCAGCTAATTTGGAGATGCTAATTTGGAAGTCCATTTAACTCTTACCATAAAGCAATTTCATCAGTAACAGCAGTGATATTTCTGGCCTCATCTGCCTGCATCCTTTCTTGCTCCTTGTTTTATTTCTCAGCTTGCCCAGAATCTGGGTGAGAAAAGGGGCTGATAACTACTGGGCCCTCTCTAGACACCAACAGATTCCATTTGCCCCACTTTGCCAGTCTCCTAGAATTTAAGGTTATAGCAGTGATTCTCAGGGAGCAGGACGGATGTGTGGATGGGAAACACTTCCCAAACTAATCTTCTACCCCTCGGAACTTGGGAACCTTAAACAATGACCATCATTTACCATTGTTTTTACTGGATGTGTTGAGCATCCCCCAGCTGTAATGGGACAGAAAGATGATCTGGAGCACCCCATCCCCCAAATATACATGCAACTCTGGGCCATCCCAGGGCATTTGGGGATACAGTTCTTTATAAACTAATCACTATATGTATGATTTAAAAATAAGTCATTTCTCACTTTACTCTCAGCCCCACTGGTCAATTAAAATAGAGGCACAAAACATGTGTTTCTCCTCTTTATGGACCACCAAGCATTTATCTTTTCCAATAGTTTCCTTTGTCTCTTCTCTCTTTGCCAGTAGAAAGACAGAAATTTCTAAACAGAGCCTTTAACAGTCCATTACTTTCCACCCCATGTTATGTAATTTAGTTTCAAAGTCGAACTTTTATGGCAAACTGCTACTTGTGTGAATGCCTGTCTGGGTGTGAGACTGATCTTCCCCTACTCGAAAAATAACCAACACTTACTGCACCGTAGGTATGATTACTCATGATAAATATTGCATGCAGGGCAAGGAAGAGCTCCTCAAAGAAAAATGCCTGGAAACAGGTAATTGGAATGAACTATATGCATTTTCTGAGCTTTGAAAGAAACTGTAAGAAAAATATCTTCGATCTGTTCCCAAGTGCTTTCTTTTACTTCCTCTCTTAAAGAACAAGACATTTTGACAATGCATTCTCGGGACATCACAGGAAGAGGAGGCCTATCCATCTATTCTCGTGCCTCGTTACTACAATGATGCGTGCTGATTTTCAGGCTTAAAGAGAGGAGAAGGTCTGGAAGGTGGTTCTTTGCTGCTCAATTTTGTGCTCTGGCTCTTGAGTATGTTTCCTTTTCCATGGATGTGGGTATTTTAAAGGCCAGAGAGGCCTCCTCCATTTGAGCTGCAGATGGGCCCAGGAACCAAAAAAGAATACTAATGACCCATTTTAGAAAGGCAAACAAAAAAAAAACAGAAGAGGGGGAGTGCGCCAAGTCGTGCACCACACATCCATGCTGACCCTGAGCCATCCCTCCATCTGGGCCAAGCTGCTAGAAACGGAAATTGAGGGCCATGCTAAGAGTTGGCATGACCCCTAAGAAAAAGGCAAATGTGTCTGTAAAAATGACAGCTACAACAACAGAAAAGTAGACAGGAAACAAGACACTGCAAGAACACATTCTTTTTCTTTTTAACAGGGATGTCTCAGCTTCATTATTCAGAAGGCTCTGATTATCCTTTTCAAGAGTTTTTTGTTGAGTTTAATTTTCAAGGCTGTTAACCACTGATGCCAACTTAATTATAGAAACCACGTAACCAACCCGAAATGTCTGATGCTGACTGTTGGTTTTACTTCAGTCTCACATTAGATTTGGACTACTCTGCTCATTTATAATATTTCTGAGCCAGAGAGATTTTCTGTGCAGTCACTTGCTTTCTACGGCTGGTATCTTTGTTCTTCGGTTTGCCACAGGGGACTGAGGGAACAGATATTTAACATTATCTCAGTATTAACAATATCCTTCAATGATTTATGAAACTGTGCTCCTGCATTGTTAACCTGATGCCCTTCTGATTATTGTTCTGAAATGCTAAGATTAACATAGTGGGCTCAAAGATAGATAATCAGTTTCTTGCATACATATTCACCCAAATGTGGGAACAATGGAGTCCTTGGTGCAGAAGGGATGAGCCTAGAACATCTAACCATTTAAGCCAAAGCACCCTTGCATTTGTCCCCATGAACATGTCATTCGCCTTTGCAGAAAATATCACCACACTAAAATTGAGTTATACTCATATATCTCACCATCCAGTGAACCTGAATCCTGGAAAGTCATCTACCTCTTGTGCTAAATTTTGGGACATCAAAAATAAAAAGAGCAATGCACAAGGATGTACATAAAAGAATATTCAATTCATTATTGTTTCAATATAAAACAATCAAGAAAATACTTGATACAGTGATAAGAGAATAGTTACATAAATTGTGGTACATTCATATAATAAAAATATCAAGCAGCCATAACAAATAATAAACTACTGATTCATAAAGAAGTCAAGATAGAATTGATGATTGAAAAAGGTACACTCATCCATAAAAAAGTGTTCAGTAAATACTTTTAAAAACTGAATAAATAATAACTATAACGTAGTTCAAATGTTTTCATATATGTGTGTAACTGCCTAAGTGTCAAAAAAAATTATGGAAACTTCTGTTATTATCAATGGTTCCTTCTATAAGAGAGAACTGGAAGGAAAGGATGGGGTGGGGGAATTGACTTCATATCATCCTTAAATAGTGAGAGTATGGGTGATTTTCACTTTTTCTTCTAATTTTCACATTCTGAAACCTAAGAAATATTAATTTAAAAAAATTCAGGTCATCACTTTCTCTTTCCAAAATGTGACAATGGCTGAGGATGAAGGCCCCCTGACTATGCATTATTTCCATACTCAATTTAGGAAAAAATGCTGATGATGATTGGGAGAAGAAATCATCCCTCTTCTTTCTCCAGGGGACCCTGGAAGCACTGTACTTGAATTTTCCCAATCTTATGCATAGATTCCTCAAAAATTGATCTGGCATCCATTGACAGTTGAGCACCCAATCACCACCATCTGCCTTCTTCCTTGCTAATATAACCCCAATTTCACACTAAGCCTCAGGGGATGAAGCACGACTGGTTTAAGCCAATCCTCTTAATCCAACTTGTCTTTTATCAAACATTCACTTTCCCAGTCTTCCTATAGCTAGTAGGGCCATGAAACAAAGTTCTGGAGGATTTGGGGAGTTTTTGTTTTCTTATAAAAAGGAGAAGCCGAATATAAAAGCTCCCTGGTGCTATCCCTTCCCTTTAATTGGAACATAGCAGCCATCTCGTGAGCAAGAGACAGCACGAGGACAAGATGCCAACCTGCTTAGGAAAGTGAGCAGGCAAATGGAGAGAGCCTGGTCTGTGAGGGGCATCACTGAGCTGTGGGAGCAACCCCAAGACCACCTACTATTGGATTGTCTTGTAAGGAAAACAACAAATGTCTTTATGACTTAAGTCCCTTTACTTGCAGCCAAACACATTCTTAAGTGATTGAGGAAGTGAGGTCTAGTGGTAGCAGTAACAGCTGATTAATTCTCTTCTGAAGCTGTGCTCCACAGACTAATGAAGGGGATACACCAAAATGCTTCCTGCTGACTGGGAGCTGTTGCAGCCAGCCCTTCTTTGGGCTTCCAGATGAGAATGGCACTCAGGTTTTGTGACAATGATATTAACGATATTAAATAAAAGGGGGCAAGATCCCAAGTGATTAGTTGAATTGTTAGAGCCCAAAGAAACAGTGTAAGATAATAGGAGAGTAAAAATACAGTGTATGTTACCCCTGCTTACCTCTAAGGTTTAATTTGCCCAAACTAAATGGTTTAGAAGTAACCCCTTTCTTCCCCAGTGAAAGTTGATTTCTTTGGTCTTGTGGAACATATCTATGTATACTTTTAACTTGCATTTCCTGTGTGGGAGAGGATTGGGGATGGGGGCAGACGTTTGGAGGTGGGACTATGATTCTGTGAGGAGACTTTCTTTATTCTTAAGGGATTTTGTGACCAAGGCTGATCTCCTCAGTGTGAGAGAGTTCCAGAAAACTTAAACCTCCAGCTGATAGGACTGACTAGGTGGCCACCGTTCCCCAAGCTGACTAGGGTGCCCAGTTATCTGGGTGTTGTAGAGAGGCATACATGTGTGAGTGGTGTGTGTGTGTGTGTGTGTCCCTCAAAGCAAAGTCACATCAGCCTTGAAACAAGCCGACAAAAAAACTGGGGTGGATTACATTTCAGACTTGTTCCTTAAAGGATCACTGTTACCAGCAGGCATTAGCTGACTATTGCTAGTTTAACTAAAAAGCAAAAGGATATTAAACTTGATATTTAAACAGTGCTGATAAATCCACCTGTTTTAGCTTGAAACTTGATTTCTTCAAGTATACACGTTCAGCAAATATGTACTGTGTGTCTATGTATCAGCATGTGTGAGAGAGAGTATGTGAGTGTGTGTGTGTATGAGAAAGAGAGGAGGACGGAGGGAGGAGTCAGGAAAAGGCACACAACAGTGTCCTTTCAGGAGCCAGTGTACAGAAATGAAAACCATGAGTGGGCTCAAGTGAATGGAGCTTTAGTTCAATTCAATTAGGAAAATATACTCTAAAATACCAAAAGGATCTGGCGCCGGGCAAACTGCTGGCTTGAGAACACTGAACAAATATAAAATTGTCAGAACATCTTTCTGTTATCCTTGCATCGTTGCCTACACCTCAAAGGTGAACTGATAGAAGTGTTTCCAAAGGGGTGCAGGTAAGCACGGCCACAGCCGTCTTTTACACGGAGACCTAGGTTTTAGGGCCGTTGATTTAGTCTCCCGCTCTTAACCCACTTTTACGCAAAAATTTGCTTCTGACTAGCTTTATCTCTTTCCCTTACAACAGCGAGTGACAGGCTGAGTGGAAAGCTGTTCAGCCTTTCAAAGAAAGTTTGCTAACTCATCATTCTTCAGGCACCATAGCCACCCACTCAATGCTTGCTTTTCCTTCTGAAGGCAGAAAACCTCTAAAGAATCTAGTGCTTGCTTTGAAGCCGAGATCCCTTTGCACTCCCAGTTTGGCTGGCTTAGCTGGGTGGGAAACTAGTCAAACCTCCCAGCCTCTTGTTATTTCTGAACAGATTCTCTGAAGTTACAAAGACCCAAGTGGCTTGCCTGACTTTGCATAAGCAGTAAAGCAGTAGATAAAACCCATTGTCCAACATCACTTAATACACCTGCTTCCGACGATGCTCTTTGAAGAAGCCCCAGGGAAGACACTGTAAACTGCTCTGCAAATTTGTATGCATCCTGTGTAAAGCACGCACAGATTACAGTGGGCTAAGCATGACCACCGGTGTCACCCGCCTCTGACACCGTCTCCAGTCGTTCCACCGCTCTCTCCAACAAGTCCAAGAAATAGATACACATAAAAAGCTATTGTCCATGTCCAGTAGAAATGAAATGCATTGGACCAAGTATTCACAACTTCCTTAAAATAACACAACACTTCATCACTTTAGCATCTGTATCCCTCTCTTGGTTTGCAAAGTCATAAATAACTAGAGATCAAAGACTTGACCCATCACTGCTTTTTAACATTTAAACGCAATCTTTTAAAAAGCCAATTTATTACAAACTCTTGGTAGTTTCACCTTATCAAAAGCACTTAATTCTGTTCATCTCCTACTTTGCTTTGTAGTGTTGGAGGCAAGGGGAAGAGACTGGAAGCAATTTATTAACAAGAGAATGGGCTGGTTAAAGGCTGGCCTGTGAAACAGCTTCTGAATTGCAATGTAGACAAAATCCAAAGTTTACCCTGTGTAGCAACAATTAATGTCATATGTTATAATTCTTGTCTTTATTTGCAAACTAATTCAACTCAGAGCTGATGGAAGCCCTAAGTTAAAGTTATCGCCTTTTGTGGAGTGCTGGGGGCAAGCAGAAACACATTGTATCCTATCAGTGATTCTCCCTCCCTGAAATACAATCACTTCTACCACAAAGAAAACTATAAGGACAAGGAATAAAATCCAGCTTATCTTTGAGGAGAACATTATAGAGAAAAAAAAATATTCTCTACCTCTAAAGGAGTAATTGGCTCTGCCTCAACGAAGGCTGTCATCAATGATTTGGTATGGGGATAAAAAGCTAGAACTGGGGATAGACAGTGAGTCTTCACTGTAGGTGCAAATCATGCCAGAATCTGGTCTCCTTAAGCAAAATATTTCCTGAGAATGCCTCTGAACACGTTTACCCTGAAGCCTTCTCAGGAGAACAGAGAAATGGACTGATCAAGACGCTTAAGCTCTCGGGAATGAAACTTTTTCTGAGCCACTGTCTTCTCACCTGTGAAATCAAAGTGGTGGGCCAGAGAGATTTAAGTCTCTTCTAACCTTGAAGGTGTCGAGTTCCCGAAGGCCCGTGGCCAGGCCTGGTGTTGGGAAGGAATTGGGATCACTGACAAGGGCTTCAGACATCAGAAATAGCCCATTCGTGGGCCTGAGGATTCTCGCAGTTAACAGAAGCTTATTTAAGATACCCTCACAGAAAAGATAAACTATTCAATAAATGGCACTGGATGGAAAGCCCTGTGCCGGGCACAAAGCAGATGCCTGAAAAAGGTGAATTCCTTGGCCCTGGGGCTCATTGAAATGCCTTGCTCTTGGCACAGGTTTTTATCTTAACTCAGTAAATTGGCTCAGTAACCAGTGGAGTTCTATAGCTCACAACCATGCCCTATCCCATTCCCATCTCATCCTACCCACCCCATGCTATGATTTAGGGATCTGCCAAACTTGAGGTGTCTCTTCAGATCCTTGCATAAGAGGAAAGGGGCATCTCAAATTGGGAAGTGGCAAGGATGAACCTGGAAAATATCCTAAGGGAAGGAAGCCAGCGGCCAAAGGCCACATATTGTATGATTTCACTTATATGAAATGTCCTGAATTTGCCAATACATAGGAACAGAAAGTAGGTCCGTGGTTTCCTGGAGCTCCGGAGACAGAGAGATGGGACATGACTGCTAAAGGGTACAAGGTTTCTTTTGGGAGTGCTGAAAATATTTTTGATATTATATAGTGGCAACCGTTGCACAATTCTGTGAATAAACTAAAAGCCTCTGAATTACACACTTTAAAAGAGTGAATTTTATCATGTGAATTATATCTCAATAAAGTTATTTTAAAATGACAAAAAGAAAAGAAAAATGGGGGACGTGGCATCAGAACATGACTAATGAAACCCTGGGGAAGGGGAAGGGGAAGGCACTTGAATTTCAGTCCCAGATCAGCTGAACCTGTCTGCATCCCAGCTTCACCAACTATCAAAGTGGGGAGATGACTTACACTGTGAACCTTCTAGGACAACTATGAGGATCCTATCGTAAGGAAGTGAAGGCTGAAATCAAGGGCTCCCTTGGCCTGAGGAATTAGGAAACAGTGTGCTAAGTAAGGACCTGGGTCAGCTGTGAGAGGCAGGTAAGGACAGTGGATGAAATAACTCCTGGTGAGCATTTAGGCAGGTTTTCGTTTCTTTAGGACTGACTCTTCAGGGTGGCTACCCTGACAGCATTTCTCATTCTCTTGCTGTATCCTCACTACAAAACAGGCAGCCTGCTTCTACAGTTTAGAGGGGAAGAAGCTGAGTCCGGGATTGGAGAGGTGTTAAGTAACCTGTTCGAAGTTATGACACATGGGGAGCCTTGTATGTGAGTGCTCTCTCCCCTCTACCCTTTCCATCCGACAACTGAAAAACACAGGGATTCAGGTGTTCAGTCTTTCTGCACAGTGTGTTAATAAACCTTTGCCTAATTTGGGTAGGAGAACCTAATCAGTCGATCATTCCAAAAGTATGAAGTAGGCAAGGAGAGTCAGGAGGAGTGGAGGGAGGGAAAGGGGGCTGGAGGGAAGAGGGAGAGAAAAAGAGACAGAAAGAGGGCTGTATTTAGATCTTTTCTGTTGTTGTCTCAGGAATCTTTAAGGGAAGGAGAATTCCTTTTTAAAGTTCAAAGGGAATAGTGTGCTTTGTTTTTATACTTCGTTTCATTTCCACTTGGGAAAAACCGCAGCTTTGAAGCCTCTGTTTAAACTCATTAGGAAAACCATCAATGACAGAAGCTTTCATGAAATCGTAGCAGAGGAATTAGCATTACAGGAGAGCTTAATCAATCTTTGAACATTTTGTCTATGGAGATGGGAGGTCAGCATTGGCTGCTTGTTCAGCTAGAAAGTTAAAAAAAAAGAATTCTCCACTTACTGGAGAGTCAGAGGGACTAAAGGCATTTGATATTCACCCTCCAAATACTTAATCAGAAACCAGCTACAGCTGCCACAAAGAAAGACGGATGCTTCCGAGAACTAAGTGAGCAAACTGATTAGCAAAATGTCTTGCCCCAAAGAAAAAGGTGCTCTTTTAGTGTCTTCCCCAAAAAGAGGAAGTGGTATTGACATGGGTTGCACAGAACCTTTTCCTGTGTAATTCATAACTTTATTGAAGTTGTCATGGAAACCTTTTTAGCAGGGCTGGTGTTAATATAGAAGATGTCTTTTTTGACATCTGAATCTTTTTTTTATCCCGTTGAAGTCTCCTTTGCTGAAATTAAAATACAGTGATCTTTTTTCACTTTCTTTGTAGAGCATATTTGATAGCCCATGTGATCGGTTCAAAAAGAGTTTGAGGTAAGGAAGTAAGGATGGGAGATGGGATGTCTAAAAGGGAAATAATAGAAGAGGACTCATAGAAGGTGAAAAGATATGGGAAAGATGGGGACACTAGAAGATTAACAGATATCACCGGTACCCCTAATAAAGTTGTTCCTGTAAAAAAAAAAAATATTAGAAAACATCTCCTTGCTTGCAACCTGGCACAAAATAAGCATTCTGCAATCTGAACATGTGTGAAGAAGGAGGACCAACATGTTCATTTTTGTTACAAAAAATATATATTTGCAAGTGTGTGCATCTTAAAAGAATCCAGGTTTAAAGCAATTACGCTTTAATATCGATTAAGGACTGGCCCTTCTTCCCACTGCAAGCACAAACTAGGGACTATTATTTTAAATCTTGGTGAAATTAAGCAGAACATAGACTTAACAAAACTTAAGACTATGTTTAACTTTCCATTCTTGTTTACGAAGAAAGAGTGACCAATTATTTTAGGGAAATCAAGTCTTCACTTGTTATCCCTTATTTAGCCCCTGAGGAAATAAAGCATAAAACGAATCCACCCAAGACATGGGGCCATTCCTGCCCAACTTAATGAGCACTAACTAATCCAAAAGGAAAATAGCTATTACTTATCCAGCTATAATGTGGATGCAACACGGCATGTAAATCAGTGACTCCTGTATTGCAAAACAGACAAATAGATTAATGCATGTTGCAAAAGATGGGTGAAGAGATCGATTAGGTTACTGATTCAGACCAGGAACTTTCTCTCAATGTACTGCATTTAACTTTTAAATAAGGTAATAGGAGAACCTGTAACATTTTGCTCACTGACAGAGCTATATTTTACCAAGGGAAGAAATTGGTTAGTCTATAAAAATTAAATTATGCCCCTTTCACTGTATCTAGTCGAGAGGAAAAACTCTAATTACAAGATTGCACTGTCAAACAAATGCAAATCCACATTCTTTATACTCCGGTTTAAAAATTCAGGCTGGGGGGTGGTTTCTATTCTGAAATGAAAATCGATATTTGACATATTTTGCGGTTTGCAGTGAAAAGTAGGAGCAAAGGAAATGTCATTATCAAGGGTGCTAGTAAGTGGACCCTAACTCATTAAGTACAGAGCATGGGAGACCAAGTCATTTGTTATGCGAACATTTAAATATCAATTAGTGAGGACACTGAAAGAAGCTGAACCAAACCTTCCCTTCCCCACAGCTGGTGCCTTATTACTCCAGAAATGACCAAGGGGTAAAAAGAGCAGTGGAAAATAATCTCAGCACCTAACAGGAATGTCACTCTGGGGAACAGGTGAAGGTTAATTTTAAATATACTTCCCGAATGAAAATTAAATGTACCGGCCTCAAAATTCATAAGAGCTGAGCTTGCAGACTTAATCCAGAAAGGACTTACTGAAGACCTGGGCATATTGCATTGCTGGTATTTTTGAGAAAGAGTATGCCTTTCATTACTGCTTAATGTCAGACTTGCTTGGTTCATTAAAATCTCTTAGTCCATAAAAAAACTCTGGGCTTTTCTATCCTTATGAAAAATGCCAGTCCACATAGCATTCAAACTTTAAAAATATGACTGGTTGGTTCTCATATCCTTTTAACATACACTTCTTTGCTTGTTCTCAACCGGTCCACTCAGCCTGTCAGATGAACTTAGTGGCTATTAAAATTGTCTAAATCCTCAGCACTTTGCCTGGGTCATCCCTGCCAGTGAACTTGGCAGTGTATTTTACTATATAAGGCACTTGCCTCGCAGCAAGCTTCAAGTGCTTTTTAGTAACAGTTGGCTGACGGCTTTGGATCAGCCATTCATCTTTTTTGGACCCCGTTTTCTTCCTCTATAACACTAAAAAAGCTTAGAGCAGATCTACCATCTCCCACTTTGGACATCCCTGGGGAGCGTGACAAAACACCCATGGCCAACTCCATCACCCCAGTCTCACTGAATAGGCCTCTTCAAGGTGGGGGGCAGTTATGGATTTGGACAAAACTTCCAGGGTGATTTTGATGTGTACCCTTAACCGAGAGTCACTGGGTCATTTCAGCTCTAATACTCTCAAGATTCTCAGAATATACATTATTGATGAACTTTAAAAAAAAAAATTGACCTTGATTTCTAATACCATTCATCAGTGTTACTTTCTCCAGAGTGGAGAAGGTGACCCTACAGTGGATTTAAATGCTGGCAGGATGTGGCATGAGCTTCAGAAGAGGAAGCTTCAGAAGAGGAATACCAGATTTCATACAATAGAAGGAGTAATGTCTGATGCATAAGGACACAGGACAGAGGCTACGCTTATCTATTTCTCCAATTATTATTACCACATTGAGGTCATTTACAATCAGTTTAGGGCTTACCCTCCATCCTTGCCAATAAAAGGAGAGTAACTGTCACTTAAATTCATTAGTCTCAACAATTATGCAGAGATGGAAATGGAAGTGACTTAGAAAGTTAACACCCTCCTCTCCCCCCCTTGCATTGCTCTTTCAATGCAAGCAACAAATACACTGGCTGATTCCTACTGAACTGAGGCTCCAAATGACTTGCTTCCCCAAGCACAGATCGAGACCTAACTTCCTTCCCCTCCTAACTGGCTTTTCATTTGAGTTTACCAACTTATATTTCTATTTCTTAAACTTCACAATCTCAATTCAGTGTCTCTGCCCCTTATGACCTATGGCATGGGGACAGAGGAGTCTGGCTGCGAGAGGCTCCCACCTTGATGAAACAGATAGAAAATGAGCAACCTCAGCCCAGGTGCTTAAGGATTCTCTGTGCTACAGCTACCTGGAGATAAAATGGAAGTTATAATGCTTGCCTTGCCTGTCTTACAGCATAGTTTGCAGCAGAGAATGAAGCAAGATGAAAAACAGCATTTTGAAAATGGAGTGTATGGTATTCATCTCAGATATACTTTTAGAGAGGAAGGAATGTCTCTCAGAAAAAGGATCTCTCTTCTGGCTGTAATTCTGTTCAACATTCTTTTCTCTCCTTGTCTCAACCATATTCCATGTAATAAAGCATGATCCCCATGTAAGCAACATCCTAAAAGATGCTGAAGAAGTTCCCACTGGGTCCAGGGCACATCCCATTTTGCCTGGCTCTAAACTACTGCCTGGAAGAAAGCTGCAAACGTTTGAAAGTAACCAAGTGTTCTGTGATTCTGACTAAAATCACAGCAGTCCCTCTGGAGCAAGGGCAGTAAATTTTTGCTCAGGAATGAAACACAAGTAGAAATAGCCTGTCAAAACCATCTGTATCAATCTTAGCTAAAGAATCACCACTAAATCTCCACTAACTTTGTTTTGTTCTGTTTTTTAATAGTCTGCATCCCATATAACAAAACATTGCATGCCGCTTTTCTTGGGACAAGTTACTCTTGAGAGCAATTATGTCTCAGACTTCCCAGAAGAGTAATTTTGGCAGAAAGAATCCACACTGAGTCTGATACGGGTCTATAAAGAGCAGCAACTTTAAAACCGCACACACACCACATCATACCACAATGACGAGCGACCATCTGCTCCTCAAATAACCAAGCAGCTAGCAACAAGACATTTCCAGGTCCTTCTCTGAGAAGAAACTACTTTCCCGGTGCCAGCTTTAAAACCAGAGCCCTTGCATTAATTTGCCAGTGGGTTAAGGGAATCACATGACAGTTCTAATCACTTTACACGGGTCTGTGAGCAGTTTACCAAATTAAAGAGGAGCAGGGCTTGGGTTCCTTCAATATCATTCACCACACCTGCTATTTCCCATCTTTTCAGGATCCTTAAAATGGCAAAGTCCCTGTTAACGGGTTTGACCTTGGAATTGAAGCTACAGCACCAACCATTCCCCAAAAGTCCCAGTTGCACTTTGGAGAACTTTGATTTCTGATAGATTATTTTGGGAGGGGAGTCTGGGGAGTCCACCTCAATGAGAAGACTCTGCTCCAGCAAGACCCCTTCTTCCTTTCCATAACGCCTGGGTCTTTCTAGCAGGCAGCAGGGAGCTAAGTTGGAGGGGCCTGGGAAATACATTCCCTTGAAAGATCTTGGCAATTTGTGCCTGGAATTTGATGCATTAGTTTTAAAATTAAATAAAGATCTGTAGTGTTTTTCAAAGAAATAGGGTGTGGCTCTATGGCCAAACACATTTTTCAAGCTCTGACCTGTGGGAACTTCAGCTAGCTTGGTATTTCTGGCTATCATGACACACAGGGTACTATCTAGTTGCCCAAGTCATGGCCCTTTCGTGATATATTTTCTAGCCTCCTGATCAGCTTTTAGCTAAGGAGGCAAAGGAAGTAAATAAAGAGAGAACCATTAATTTAAATGCACTTCCCTCCCCAGAGCCACTGGGGAGATGCCTTGGTAATTAACTCTAAAGAAATTAAAGTAACTTGGAACTCTCCATTTTTCCAGCACTTTACAAGTAAATCTGTGATAACCAATGTGGGTGATTTAAATCAAAGTCAGTCCCTTTTCCTGTAATTAAATGACCCCCTCTCTCTCACTCCCCAGACCAGTCTGTAGAGGAGACTGGGAGAGCTGCCCGCTTCTTACCAGCACTTTGCTCCATCACTTCTTTCTGACACATGTCTTGAACGTTCACCGTGCAATTCACAATGAATTCGGGGGAGGAACAGTCGTTGTTCAGCTGGAATTCTTCACACTGGTAACACTGGATTTGCAGCGCAAAGCCTGCGGGACAGACGCAGTCGGGTTCAGATCTGCTGCCACAGAGTCCACCCCGGAAACCTTGACCCTCTTCTGCCCCAGCTAGCCGTCGCTGCCGGCCTCTGGGATGTCTGGGGCTCCCCACTCCTGGGTTTCCGAATTAGGGCCAGATGTGGCTGAAGCCGGCAGGTGGCGGCGCGGCACCCAGGGTCCCACAGGATAAAGTGGAATTCTGCCCGCGAACCCTAGACCACTGTTCCAGAAACAACGGGCTCATCCACCACCACCGTCAGCCTTTTCCCAAGGAAGTTAAGAAGATACAACCTCGGGAGCGAGGTCTCAGAAACGTGCGTCAGCTGCAGACTATGCCAAAGGATTTGCCTAATTGCTAATTGGTTACAAATTACTTAATTACTATTTTGGCATCGTTCACCATTGCATTCGCAGACGCCTTTTTTTTTGTTTGTTTCATTTATTTATTTTTTAAAGTCACCGTTCCTGTGCAGTAGCTCCGGGGCTTTCTGCACGGCCCCCCAGGAGGCGGCACCGGACGCCAAGTGCTGCCGAGCCCCAAGTCTCCCGCGCGGGCTCCGGTGGGGGTGGCGGTAGAGGGTGGGAGGGGGTCACATGTGTGCGAGCGCGCTACCCCGGCGCTCCGCCACAGCATCCCGTTCCCCGAGGCTCCAGCTTTCGGGGCAACCGGTTGGCTAGGGTTCGCCGAGGGGGTCCCAGTTCTGCAGAGATCGGTCGGCGAACTGGAGAGAGGCAGCAAGACGTTTGCTGCTCTCATCGCGCCAGCCTGGCTGCTCTGCTCGTGTCCCCGAGCTTCTGTCTAGACCTAACTGTCCCCCGCCCAGTCCCGGCAGACGAGCTCCGGCGCGCCCCTCTCCCAGCCCCTCAACAGCTGCCCTCCGAGCGCAGCAGCGCAGCCAGGGTGCGTCCGGGCCGTGGGCTGCCCAGCGCGTGGTTCACCTGTCGGTGGCGCTGTCCTCCCCGGTCGCCAGAGACGCGCGACAACTTGGCGGGGTTCAGGGGGGCGACCCTCTTCCTCCGCGGAGCTCCGGCAGGGCTCGCCTCCCTTCCCCCAGCCCAGCCTCGTCTCCCGACGCGCGAACAGCTGCAGCTGGAGTCGGCAAATACCCAGCTCTCCTGTAGAGCGGGACTTACAGACATTCCCAGTTTAGCGCCTGCGGGCACCAGCCGCCGCCACTACCAAACTCTCGCTAGACCACCCCAGCGCAGCGCCGGGCTACGACGAGGGCGCTGGCAGGTAGATGGGGGTGCGCGCCTGGCCCGAGGGCCGGTCGCTTCGTGGTCTTACCTGGAAGCAATAACAATCCGCAAAAAGTTGCCGCGATGCCGAGGACCCACATCCTCCTGGAGCCGCTGGGCCGGGAGCGGGCAGGCGCATCAGAGGCTGAGACCACGGCGGAGGCTGCCCGGGCCACAGTGGCTGTGGCTGCCTCGGCTGCTGGGGCCCGCGCTGCTGCGGTGGAGACAACGGCCGCTGCCGAGAGGAGCCGCAGGTGCCGCCGGCGGCGCCCGCATCGCCCGCTCCCGGCCGCGGGTCGCCGCTCCACTCGCTCTGCTCCCGGGCCGAGCGCAGCGCCTCCGGAGTTGGCTGCTGAGACTGAAGGAACTACTGGCGATCCCTAGCACCCAAAAAAGTCTCGGCTCTTTTCCCTACCTCCTACTCCAGGCACCACGTGACGGCTGCTGAGTTGGGGTGGGGGTGGCGGGCGGGGAAGGCTGGGACCATCTCTCCACGTTCCCACCGCCTTCCTGCCGCCCTCCCCTCCCGCCTCCGCACGTCCCCGGGAAAGGGGCGCCCGAAGGGAGTACCGCTTTCAAAGGTTAGGAGGCTGGGGGCTGGGGGAACCGTGGGGAGAGCGCAGCAGGTGCTGCAGACACCCGCAAGACGCGGGCTGGGGGACCCGTGTTTGTGTGGCGGGGGAAGGGGGGAGCGGGGGAGGGCGTAGGGAACGCGTCCTCCGCGCTCCGGGGGTCTGAACCGCAGCTCCGCGGCGGGGACAGGCCCACCCAGCTGGGGCTGCAGCGCGGTGGGCCGCGGGAGGGGCCGCGTTCCCGGTGCGCCGGCAAAGTTGCGCACTCGCAGACTCCCTCGTGCGTCGGATGCAGCCACGCCTCCTCTTCTGCCGCGAACCCCCTGGGTTATTACTACCCGCTAGGCTTCTGCTACCCGCGGGGTGGGCGGCTGGTGTGGTGGGAACCTGCCCCGCCCGGCTCACTGGCTTCGGGCCGCCCTCCTCTGGACCTCCTCCGTTAGAGGGTACGCAGACACCGGCCCTGGTCGCCTAGCCTAGGAAGGGGCTGTCCCGGGGCTATCAGCCCTAAGCTCCCACCAGAAAGCAAATCTGGGTGAAGAAGGGCGGGGGTTGCTTTTCTCCACTCCCTTCCCTCTAAAACGCCGGGTAGCTCCATCCAGCTCTCCCCAAAGCCATGGGTTATTAGTATATTTTCCCTCGTCCTCTCCTTTTACGGCGCTACCCCAGCCAAGGGCTCCGCCTCTGGGAGTCCGGATTTGTTTTCTGTGCGTCCCCCCAACCCCCAATTCTTCTCCCTCCGCCAAGTCCTGGTGACCCACCTTGTGGGCTCCGGGGACGCCACGGCCACGTTCGCTTTCCTCGCCCGTCTTGCAGCGTGTGGCGCGGGAGCCTGCTTCCCCGCCCGGAGCGCTTAGGTGCCCCCGCCCCAATCCCACACGTCCGCACTCCTTCTCCCCAAATCCCTAGGGGACGCCCATTTCAGTGGAAATATGTTTTCTTTGCCCCTCTTCCCCCTCTTCTTCTCCCGGTCACCACTTGGGAGAAGCGCTCTCAGCCGGGGGTGTTGATCTTTTATTTCCCCATCCTGCCAGCAGAACAGGTCTGGAAATGCTTAAGGCGGACTTTCTTCTAAGTCTCCGCAGAGATCTCTTCGAATCTGCCTTAGGCGCCTTCTCGCCCCTTGTCCCCCCTCTTTCTTTCATTTCTAGTTGGTTAACCCCTCGGGGAGGCTGAAATGCTTGGACCATTACTTGCTTGTCTGCAGACTGTGATCTTACAATTGGCTAAATTACTGTCTCTGGAGCAAAAGGGCCAGTTTGTTTATTCCTTCAGGAAATTCGTCATTGGAGCACATGTGAATCATGTTTCAAATAACCAACTGGTCCAAAGAGGCTTTTGACAAATTCTTTTAAGCTGTCAGAGGGTGCAATTGTGATATAACTTTTATTCAGAAATGAAACAAAAGAATTTTTTTAAAAGTCTGAAAGACAATGAAACGTTACATAATTTTCATTTAAGACAACAAAATCCAAATATAACAATTGCACAAATTAACCAAATAACACTGATCGTACAATACTCTTTAAAGAAACAAGTGTGTGCTAAAGTAACCATATAGATCCTAAAAATATTTATTATGCCTAGTTTACAAGTTGCTGTACAAAAGCAATTATAAATAGTTCACATCTAGAAAAAATACACAAAACCTTTGAAATAGAATTTATCCTTACACATAAGCAGTCTTTGTAGAAAAAAGGATTTTAAAAAGTAAGAATTTTTCATAGCACCAACCATTTTTTAAAAAAGTGAATATTGCAAATAGGAATTTGCTTTTATTTCTAGATTGCCTAGATTTGAATAAAAAGCAGGAAGATAAAAATGAAAAAATAATATTCAGAATTATAGAGAAACACTTAGTAGAAGAGGATGTAAGAAAATGTTTGGAGGGAAAACCTGCTCCTGGAAATACAGTAAGGTCATTTCTGATACACATCCCTTCCTCTCAGTGTCACACTTCAGTACCCCTTTCATTTTTCCATAGAAGCAGAATTACACTTATTACTAGAACCTGAATCTCTCTGGCAACAATTTTGAAATTGCACTAGAATTAGAATTTATATCAAATCAAGACTGTGAGATGGAGATTGTGGTGATTTCTGTGGTTTTTCGGCAGGCCGTATTTTAGGTTAGGACAATGAACTTAAAACTTTAGTGGAACTTTTTAAAAAATATATTATCAACTTCTTAGACTTAGTACATCATTTCAAGAGCATGGCAGTGAGTCAATTTATTGCTGTCATTTTCTTTTAACTACAAATATAATCTCTTTTTCCAAAACATTTACAACTTCTGTACAAGTATTCAAAAAAAGTGCAAAATTAAGACTTTTCCGTGTCATGGGTGTGTTTGCTTTTAATCTTCAAGAAACACAACAAATGGAGTGTATCTTTATTGCTGTGACAATGCGCTCTAGTGGGTGGCCTACCATGAATCTGAAAAGGTAGGCTCTGGTGTTTATTAGATAGAATATTGTTGCTGCTCCACCCCAGTTTCTTAAGTGCTCCCTTTCCAGCTCAGTAAGAAAAAAAAGTCCTTTATACATCATTTGAACCCTGACTTGCACAGGAAGAGAAGCTATCATATAAAGAATCACTCAAAGATTCCAAATTGTCTACCCCATGCCTATCTGAGTTACTCAAAGATGCTTCTTCATTTTTTTCTTTTTGTTCTTTTTGTCCTTCAACCTTGTTCAGAGAGTCCTCTTGTTCTAATAAAATCACGGTATTGCTGTTAAATTTATTGAATGACTCCGGGGAAATTTTAGATAATCTATTCTCAGGATCTTCTTTTGTTTCTTCAACTTGTTTCAATTTCTGCAATAAAAAAGAGGAAAATATTAGAAACATATTTCTTTGGAAAATCAAGTTATTCCATCCAATATTCAATTACTGTCTGTATAAAGTACAGTTTAAAGGGATAGAGAGAACCTACAAGTCTTTAACTATCTTCTAGTATAATTAAATGTAATAATAAAGCCAATTTTAGGCATAAATCAAGATTTTAATCATTTTACTGAGATAAATAGGTTCCAATTTGCAAATCAGTTAAGTGCCACTTAATTTCATTTTAAATGGATCCATTTGAAATCTGTTCAGGTAAAGAGCCTTATTTTTCTTAATCAAAGTTTCAAACTCCTCTCTTCACTTACTAAGTATTAGTTGTGCTATTTCTAAATATGGATAGGGATTGAATTTCAGCCTAAAGTTAGGGTTATACGGAAAAAAAGCATAAAACCCCTTAACATGCCATAAAATTAAAGTACATGTTAAAGTTGTCAGAAGCACTGTAATATTTGCATTTTGTCCCTTTACATGATTTAAGATGTCTGTAAGAGCTCTAGATCTGTGGATGTATGTTCCAGAAGGCCCAAGGACTTAAAAATTGTATAAGGGGTTTACACTTTAGTAACCACCTCCCCTCCAGGAGGTTCTAGTAATACCGATTTAAACGGGTATTTACAAGATGTTATCGGTCCCCTTTATGACTGCATAAAACATTGCAGCCATATCCAACAATTATTTTAGGTAAATCCTCTAAGCACAAATGTGTGCAGTTGTTCAAACGGGTCCTAAGATCTGGTCTCTGATGAGAAGAGAGGGAGACAGATGTACAAAACAATGAGAATCATGGAGGTGTTAAAGCCACTAAGACATTTTTCATTTTCTTTTCTTCCTACAGGTAAAACTCCCATCCTAACACAAGGAAGAAGTAAGCACAGACAGGGACTTAGAGATGGTAATAACAGCTGCCCTTCATTAAGTGTTCATATGTAAAAGACACAGCATATTTTATCTTAACCCTTTTCACAGACTTGCAAGTTACACATTCCCATCTTAAAAATGAGGAAAGCAAAGTTCAGAGAGATGGTTACTTGCCCAAGGTTGCCCAGCACATGGCAGAGAATAGGACTTGAATCCTCCTCTGGCTGCCTTCCTTGCCTTTGTTCTTTCCAGTAAACCATGCTCTTATGTAATAAAGGACAAGTGTCCTTTATGTGTTTTTTTTTTTTCCCCCATTTTGCTACCCAAATATTCTGTGTAAATAACCTGCCAAATCATCTCTACTACTGTCCAAGCCTCTATCATACGAAACCCTCTCTCCCCCACATCGTTACTATGGCTGCACAAAGGTGAAATGAGGAAATTGTGTTTTGATCAAGGGAAAAACAGTCATAGCCAAAGCCTCTGGATTCTCACATACTACATTTTTAATAGAAATAGAAAATAAAGAGATACGGAAGTGATGGTTTCAGTCTCCCAAGAGTAGGCTCAGGCAGGGTTTCTCTGTCTGCTATGGGAAATGGCGTGGTCTGTGGGACTATTTGTAAGTCATCCTTGGGCTGATGCTTATTTCATTAGACTATGAACGTATGGGAGCATTACTCACTGAACTAATTTTCAATTTCTAATGGCTGTCTTGAAACCAGAGGCAGGCCGAGGACTGGATTACTAACTGATTACAGAAAAGTGGCTCCATAACTAGGAATGATGCCACACAAGAGCCCCCTTTTTATGCTGTGCCAGTGTTCTTTAAAGAATTACAGAGCACAATATTAAAAATACACAAAGAGAGTAGGAAATGCTTTGATTATAATAAATGTAGGTCAATAAAGGGTATCCAATGCAATTTTCTCCTCCACTGAATGTTCTCTCCCCTTTTCTTCAATTCAGAACCACATACATTTCTCTTGCCTCTTTCTGATCTGCATTGGTCTCAAATTCATTCAACAAACACTTGTTAAAGAAGTTGACATGGGGCAAGTGGAGGGATTCGCTGCTGAGGACGTATAAATGAATAAAATCATGTGCTCTCCAGGTGTTGGAGGCAGATCTGAGCGTGCAGCTCAGCTTAGCCCCTGCACTGGTGTTGAGTCCATTGACCTTTTCCATATGTAAAAAGGTGATGACACACATCTTTCTTTCAGGATTGAGTCAAGTATTAGAAAGAAAGCATCTCAGGTCCCTGACACATAGTAGTAGGCACTCAATATATGGTAGATAACAACAAGACAGGATCCTTACTCTAGAACAGTAGTTCTCAAAGTGTGGTCCCCAGGCAAGCATCATAAGCATCAGAATCATGGGGAAGCTTCTTAGAATGCAAATTTTGGACCCCACCAATACCTGCTACATCAGAAACTCTGGGTCCCAGCAATCTGTGTTTTAACAAGCTTGCCAGGTGATTCTGTTACATATGAAATTTGAGGATCACTGGTCTAGAACTTACAGTCTTAGAGGGAAGACACAGGTGAAAAGTGTAATTCAGTGTGTTAAGTCGTAAATGAGGGAAGAGTTAATTACCATTAAAACACCCCATCTGTGGGACACAAGTAGCATATCATGTTTTCTAAATGTTTCATGCTTGGCGATTTGTTTCTTCGATTAATTATAATGAGGGCCTACTGTGTCCAAGGTGATGGTGGACATGAAGGAAAGGCCCAGTGTAAGAACAATCACATGGCTTTTTCAGTCTTTTTTTTGTCACAGTTTTGACCAGGCAGTGAGTGCAAAAATACTTGTTGACTATAAGGAAAACATTGGTGCAAGTGTGACCAAAAGAGCCAACTGGCATTCAGCCTCGGGGCTGGGGACAATAGGGAGTGGTGAGGACTGTGGTGAGCTTGAAACATGAGCTTTGTCTGAAGGGAGCAGCAGTGACTTAGCTCCAGCTTATTGCTGTTGATTAGAATCTTGGGTTCAGATCTTTTGATTTTTAAGGTGAGGCCATAAATCTGGATCAATATTTGCTTATATTTAAAATCCCCTGATTTTTAATTATTGGCTCACATTGAAACAAAACAGCCCCAAACAAACACACACCACTCTGTAGGTCAAATCACAATCTTTGCACTGAGTTTCTGAGCTAGGAATCATGTTCTACACTTCTTTTTCATGTCACCCATCACCCCCCACCAGCTTTCCCCCCAAAGGCATAGCCCAATGCTAAATCATCAGTAGATACTTGGTGGGTACTTGGTGATGTATAAAACTTCCTCTAGCATCCTAAGAGCCTCAAATGTTGGCTCCAACTTCTCCAGTGGTCCTGTTAGCTAAGAATAAAAGTAGGTGACTTCCCTGCTTCCATGTTGGAGCTTACTGAAGCAACCAGCCTCAACACTGTAATGTCAGATTTCAGGTACTTCTAAACTTTTGAAGTCACATAATATTTACATTTAAAATAGAAGGAGGGATTGAGGTCAAAAAGTAATGTGCTAACGATATGTAAGGCAAATTGTAACAAAACAGTCCCAAGTTGTTTGTGGCAAATGTAGGTGGAGGTGCTTTGCAAACTAATCATGGTAATAACAGTTAACATTCAATTGAATGCCTGTTCTCTGCTTAAGCACTTTGCATTGATCCTCACGCCATTTCTATAGGAAAGATACCCTTAGTAGCTCCATTTGTAGTCGTATGATGTAGAGCTGGGTTCTGGATGCAGGCTATCTGCCTGCAGAGCACAAGCTCTCAACCTCTATTCTGGAAAAGTACTCTACAAATATTAGTATTATCTCTAAGGAGGACATCTGAAATAAGTATTATAAAATAATAGTAATGATAATAAATCCAGTAAAGATTAGTGTTGGATGAGAATGTGTAGGTTCCATAAAACATCTCCATTTCCACTGTGTGTTGTGCTTCAACTGAATTATGATACAGTTGATATAATACATTTGTCACCCATAGGTGGCAACAGTTGTACAGTTCACTTTTTGGTGGGGCTTTTTATTGCACTTGGGAACAAATGTAGGGCTAAACAGGGAAGGCAAGAGTATGTTTTCAAGTTGAAAATAAATAGTTTTGCATATTCTCTGTCTTTAATGTAACCACGGCATTATTAGTGATAATTCAAGCAAGAAGTGGATAGTGACAAATTTTTCAGAAATCTCTTGAGAATTACACCTTACCTAATTTAATTCCTTGCATTTAGTCAATCAATCAGTCAAACCAATCTACTATGTGAGCTTTATGCAAGAAATCCATGTGGTCTTGATTCTCAGAGTGAGTTCATAGAGGAGGGTTTCTCAAAATGAGAACTTTGAAGCAAACAGGATTAAGATATACAGTAAGAAAGAGGGAGGGCATTCCAGGGAAATTTCCATTTAATATGCCCCAGTTTGTCCATAGACCACTCTGTAGTCTAGTTCAGCACCTGCAGTTGCCCAATTTGTCTCTCCCTGGCCCTTTTAAATTCAGTAGCAAACAGAATTACTGTAAAGACAGAAACACAGAGATAGAGACCTGTCTGCTCCAAGCGATACCTGAGCTATAAATGGCTTTTAATTTCCAAAGAGCGTTCCCATCTGTTATCTCAGTTCACTCTTAACCTTGTGAGGGAGGCTGGAGCCTGCTGTGCTTCACATGGTACATTCATGGAGAGATTAAGTGGTTCACCCAAATTCAAATAGGTATTAACGGTGAAATTAGACCTGGAAACTTGGCTTCCTGATTTTCAACAAAGAAATGCTTGCCTTTTTTTTTTTTTTTTTTAAGTCACTAATAATCATGAAGTAGAGATTCTTCCTAGAGCACTATCCTTAATACTAGGAAGCAAAAATAGAAGAAGATATGGGCCCTTGCCTTAAGGATGATGGGGAAAACGTATAAGGAGATACAGGAAAACTCAGGTGACTAGCCACAAAAAATATATACCTGATGATAGCCACATGTTATTCATGTACAGAGACTGCTGTCTGTAGTAGGGGATAAAAAAAAAGGAAATTCACAAAATAGCACAATCAATTACTGTTCTATGAAGAAGGCTACTCTTTCATGATTTCAAATCAGTTTGTATCCCTTGATTACATCTTGACAATATTGGCTAATACATGTACTGTAAAATGTCAGGAAGAGATTGAACTCTACTTGTGCAATTCAAATGCAGCATCATTCCTCAGCTGGACACTAACAACTGCAATGGAGGCTGGCGCTCTTAGTACATTAAAGAGTAACTTTATCAACACCATTTCTTATTTCTCTATTGCTGTGGAGATTTGCCAATCAGTTCGAGAACACACATGGTAGGACAATAATAGCTACATTTATGAAGTATTATACTATGTGCCAGGTCCTGGGTTGAGTGTTTTGCATGAATGGTATCATTTAATCCTTACAGCCCTATTATCGTCCCATTATACCAATGGGAAAGCACAAGGTAGATAGGTCTAAATATTTGTGTACGTGCACGTGGCGAATAAGGTAGGGAATCCAGATTGGAGGGGAAGCAGACTAACTAAAAATTTTGGGATCTTAATCGCTATGCACTAGACCAGATATTTGGACACCTGCATTCAATTCCTGGCATTGTGCTAAATAGCTCTGAACCTTAGTTTCTTTACATTAAAGTTTTTAGACTCTTTCAGCTCTGTGAAGCTCTGTGACTCCAAAATTCTTAATTGGGTATCTTCTGTGCATCTATTATTAGAATTTGAGGTGGAACAATAAATAACCCTAACATCCATATTCTCTACCTTAATTCAGATTAAGAAAAATAAGATCAAAGAAAAAGGCAGATGCTGTTTTAGTTTCCTAGGCTGCTTAAGCAAATACCATGATATGGGTTGGGTTAAATAGTGAGAATTTATTTGCTCATGGTTTGAGTCTGGGAGAAAGTCCAAATACAGGCACCATGAAGGCAGTGCTTTCTTCCCAAAGACGGTGGCATTCAGCGCTGGCTGCTGGTGACCCTTGGTCCTTAACTTGTCACATGGCAAGGCACATGATGGCATCTTCTGATCTTTCCCTTCTTTTCTAGGCTCCGTTGATGTTCAGCTTCTTGTTTCCTGTGGCATCTTCTCTCTCCGTCTGAATTTCATTCTCTTATAAAGGACCCCAGTAATAGGATTCAGACCCAGTTTGGGCACACATGTAACCTCATCAAAAGGTCCTACTTACAATGAGTTTATGCCCACAGGAATGGATTAGGTTTTAGAACATGTTTTTTTTCTGGGGTCCATAACAGCTTCAAACCATCACAGAGGCCAGTATATCAGCTCTATTATTGAGAAAGCTTATACTGGAGAATGACATTTCTATCTGCCAAGAAGTGGTGTTCTTAACACTGGTCCTCAGAAATAGGGAGGTGCCACCTTACCACCCAGCCTCTGGCATCCCTGGACTGGGAGGACAAGGCTCTCCTCACAGAACCTCCGTCATGGAGGAGCAGAACAGAAGGTGTGATTCTGACAGGCAGACCGACACCACGGAGAACGTGCTAAGAGCAAGAGGTTGAAACGTTCCCAGTTCTCCTCCCAAACAAATGTAACTAATTAACTAATTTACTGCTCTTTCCCCATGAAGAAGTGAATGAGAGGGGCCAAGAAAGGCCAGGGAGCGTTATCCTAAGGAGCTCCCTCCCACTGAGAGAAATACCGCAACTGGGAAGAAGAGTTACCACCTACCACCGCTCCCCCAGCCACCACACATCACCTCTCGCTACATGCAGGTTTCAACTAAGCAGTCACTTGTGCATCAGGGCGAAGAAGATGCTGGAAAATTCAGACACTGTAGTACGTTGGGCTGGGCAGAGAAGACTCTCCAGGGGTGAAGAAATAGGAGGGATGAGATTCAATAGATGAAAAGATGAGAGGAGCTTCCATTTGGAAGCAGATAGGCCAAATGGAGGAGACGGTCTGCTTACTCCAGGGCTTTGGGTCAAAGCTGAAGGTGTGATTTACCCCAGTCCCTTTCCTGTTGAGCAAATCATGGGCACTGGGACGATGGACTCAGGGAAGAGTTATGTGTTACGCTCAAGTGTTTTAGGAATGGAGAGGAAGTATTTATATCCAGGGTCTCTCGGCTGAAGGTGTGCTCACATCTCAAAGTCTATGTTAAGCGATGTTTGCTGGGGGCAGGTCAACCTTGAGGGAAAAGATGCAGCTGAAAGTCATTTCTCTTTTCTCAGAGGCATCAGTTAATCTCTTCCTTAATGCCACCCTTTACTGCATTCTTGGCGCAGCTACTTTCTGGGTGAGACATAAAAATAGATAGAATGGCCTTTGGTGAACACTCGAGACTCCGCCACGCTGTTCTCAAGAGTTGTGGTGTTAACCCTCTTAACCTGGTCAAATTCCAACTCAGATAATTACTTTCTCCCGGTGCTCAATTCCCTCTATTACTCAGCTGGACCCATTACTCTTCAATTGCCCTTCTGAAAAATTAATGTGAGGCATTGGTAATAGAGAACCACGCTCTCCATTCAACCCCGTGTAGGGCGGTGTGATTCGGCTCTTGAGGGCACTCTTTGTTCCCTGACTGGGGTCCTGGAGATTCTTCAGTATCTCCAGGGCAAACTGGTTTTATTAGATGAAACAGTAATTTTCAGCTAAGCTGTTCTTTTATGATGATTATTAACTACATTGCCGTCCTTTACCATGATCAATGACTTTCAATGACCTCTGCTGGAACCCCTGAACCCAGAGGAAAAAAAATAGAAAGCTTACTTTGTGAGAAAAATAGGCAGAAGAAAGGTCAGTAGGAAGCTTAGGGTTGCTGGAAAATAATCCACCTCACGGAAAGGAAAAGAATGCATTGCAAAGATTGGTCATAAATGACATTTAAAGATTAGATTAAAAAGAAAGAAGGAAAGAGAAATCATTTTATCAAAGAGATGGGAAATGTGTCCCTATATGGAAAATGGGGGCAGATGTGGGGCCAAGTACTTTGGTAGGAAGAGAAGAAAGACACACAAAGAAAACTGCAAACTTTGCTTATGGCAGAGAAAGGCATTTGGGAAGAAGAAAGGCATGTAATTATGAGTTGGGATAAACTGTTATCTGGTCATACAACGCATACATTTTTGATTTCTACAAACTCTGATATTAATATTATCTCTTGAAATGCCCATTTGAAAACTTGTATTTTTTTGTTTTCCAGATGGTAACTGGATCAACAAATCCAATATAAAATATGTTGGCTACCTTTATTAGTGTGTCAGATTTGATGAGTATTCTGATCAATTTTGCCAAAAGTAAAATCTGCACAGTTTTATGGTGACCTGGAATTGGGAAAACAAGTCAGCTCATTGATATCAGCTTTTATAATAAGCCTAAGTGGAAAATGCTTATCTGTGTTGTTAAATTCCCTTTTTCTTCTTCCAGCACAGCAGTATTAACTAACATTTTTATTCAGGGATGAGAATTGAGCAGGTTATGCATTTGGAACTTCTAAACCTGTTGATTTCAGTGACAGGTCAATAATTCCAGCGGATGGCAGTGAGCGCATCACGCTTTTCTGCCTTTAATTTATAGGCACCATTATGAATAAAAATAAATATATATGCTACTCGCTTGACTTAAAAGGTTGATTAGACTTTTTCCTCTGATTACTTTTTCCATCATTTCATTCCTTAAATATGGTACCTATCTGTCCAGCTAGCTGGGCCATGTCTATCTTAGATGTCGGTGTGTTTGGAGAATAAAGAGCCCATGAACTTTGTCACAGAAAAACATACCATAAAGGGACTGTCTTTGTATACTAACAACATATACTATGTTTTCACCTTAAGTGCTAGATTTTTGGCTGCTCTTACAAGAAAAAATAAGACTTTTTTTTCTTGACTCATGTGAGTGTATATAAAGGATATAAAGTTCTCCTTCCAAAAGAAAATTTCCAATACCATCATAGTGGTGGGCATCATAAAAGTATGCGTGAGAGGGTTAAATTTTTATTTTGAGCTAGACTGGGAGTGCCAAAGCAAGGGAAAAACCTTCTATATTATTCATTAGGTTATAAATAGTTACTTTATTATGCTGCTTCCACGACTTTATTTATTCATTCAACAGGTATTTATTGAGCACCTACTATATGTTAGGTACTATTTTAGACACTAGACATACAGTGGTGTACACGACAAAGTCACTGATTACTTGAAATATACATATTGAGGATTCTTTAATATGATGTCAAAACAGAACAAAGCTTCAGCTATATCAGGAGGTGAATCCCTGAGAACTGCCTAATTTTGAGTTACAAGAATAGTCTATCCAGCCGTTTGGTGTGGTAATAGCATTGAGAACACAACATCCTGTCAAATTCAAAGGTATGGATGTGTCCCCTCACCTCAATCCTGTTTTCAAAATAACTCCCTAAACTTACTGAAGCTTCTTTTAATCTTCCATTTTTAGTCTGTACCAGCATTCGGGAAGATGTTTCTCACAGATTAACTATTTACTATTTATACTCCCTTCTTAACTTTTCTGGGCCTAGTTATCTCCTAAATTCAACATATTTAAATCTGAAATTTTTCCTTCTCCAATTCCAAATTATTTTCAATAGTAATCACATTTTATAACATTGTCATCTTTGATCCTTCCCAGTTATCAAGACTGTTTCTATGACAGCTTATCCACAGGGAACTTTTCTCTCTTTGAATACCTGGCCTATATGGTAGACTTGTCCACCTGATACTGAGCTTATATCCAATATATTGTACAGGCTCTTTTCTTATGTATGTCCTACTTCTCAACTAAATTACAAGCTTCTTGAGGCCAAGGACTAGACTGTATTCTGCTTTCTTTCTGACACCATGTCTTGCATATCCTAGAAACTCAATGAATGTTATCATTATTAGATCTGTCTTCCCTATATCATTTCCTACTGGAGTTCACAGACATGACCAAGTTTTCTAAATGCTTGTTTTTCCATGATGAAGAGACATAAAACAATCCCATAATTTACCCTGATTGAGATGACAAAGGTGTTTTCCAGCCCCCAGACCTATCGGCAATGGCATGGTCTCCTGGATTCCAGGCTAGCATCAACAACCAGCATGCCTGCTGGATTAATGGATGTCTGGCTGTTAGTTACTTTGGCAGAAGTAGTTTCCTCTCTCTGTCAAGAGCAGGGACCCATGGACCCACATCCTACAGCATCCTCATCAGGAGCTTTGTTCTAAGCCATCTTGGCCTTCCGCTGTGCTACCAATTGGGCTTGGCCAGGGGTTGGGGAAGGCAGCAGCTGCCATCACTTTCTGGGAATCCAGGAACAACAGTTAATACAATAAGCCCCTGGTAGTTGGGGGTGAAATATTATTGAAGAGCAGGCCCATGACTTTACCCTTTGCTTTAAACACTTCCTTCTGCCAGCAAATGTTGCCGCTTCTGGTCCGAGCCAGTCCCAGGCAGTTTGCTCTCATTCAGATGCCTAGCTCTTTTAGAGAGGGAGAAACTCGGTTATAGGTTTTGGTGCTTCCAAGAGCGAGTGTAAACAGCATGCCAACAACATGCTTAGATGCAGCAACAAGCCTATTAGGGTGATAAACCTAAAAATATACCTGGGTGTATCATGCCAAGAAACTAAAATGTAGGGAGATTACATTCTAGCTTTCCTTAGTACAAAATTCTAGTACCAGGCAGCACACAGTTGCTTTTAATTCTCCTTCTACCACCTGAAACATATTCATTTGGCAAACTGACTATTGCACTAGAGAAGGTATCCTCTTCATGAACCAGCTAGGCTGGCTTAATGCCGCTTTAATGTAACCATCCACCACAATCAAACCTGATTTTTGTCTCACATGCACAGAACAATTCAATTTTTAAATTAATGTAAAAGGAGACGGCGCCTTGCTCTGAGTGAGGTATGTCTGCCTGCACGATTGTGTAAACACAACTTGATTGCTAGGAGAATTAAATATGGATCAACAAAATCAATACTTAATTGTGTAACTCAGGGTCTTTCATTTCAGATCCAATCTGTAGAGAAGGTCCAGGGGATGTTTGCGTTTGATTTTCTTAAGATATTATTTAAAACCTTCCTGTCGGGCAAAAGAGTTCACAGGGTCTTTACATTATTTCCATAAGTTATTTGGCTTGTGAGTCGTCAAGGTCATATTGATCACCCAGCCTCTGTTGTTTTGTTTTAAAATTCTGCACCTTTATCAGCCAGGCTGCCTCATTCTGGGTATTTGGCTTGCACTAGTGCCATAGAAACTTTATTGCAAGAATAATACAATATAATAGCTTCCTCTGTACCTGGCACGGATGCCCTGGTTGTATTATAACTACCATTTGGGATATTTCACAACACCATCTAAAGAGGTTAAGCAGTTTCGCTCTTCAGGAAAATACATGGCGGTGAAGCTGCATGACTTTGCGTGACACGGCAAGCAGCAGAGTGGGGTCAGGTTGAGCCTGTACGTGGATGAGCATGCCTTCAGTTCCCACTTCCCAAAAGGGACCAGAAGCTGGGGAGTGATGCTTGAATAGAACCTAAAAGAATCCTTCCAATCTCATTAGCCCAAAGGGATGAGAAGAGAAGGGGGGCAGGCAGGCCTCTGTTGTGAGGGAAGTAGCACAATAATATCCAGGAGACCACGGGGATGACAGACGGCCCACTTTGACCTGTTATATTCCAGTGGAGCCAGAAATATAATGTTTGAACTTCTTTTCCCTTTACAGTGTAACCTTTCATATAATAAGCTAAGCCTTGCTCTCTCTTACATATTGTTAGAAGCCTCCATCCATTTTGGGGGTTGAAGGCAGAATAATTCTTGAAATAATGAATCATTTTTCTCTTGCCAGCTTGTCCAGAAATCCCATGATTATTTTGCTGTAGCAGACAATGACCTTCTCGAAGGAGGCCTATCAAACACTCAAGATAAATAATGGGAAGGTCTCTTTCTCCTGCCTCAAGGAAAAAAGTGCACAAAGGGCAAGATATTTGTGGAAGCGTCGATGTGTTCACCCCGGGACGGGCAGGCGGCAGCCCGTTCCAAGTGAGGTGCGTGCTTGTGGGTGACCAGTGGCCCCCATTCAACAGGACCCCCGGGGCTGGGTCCTTGGAGGGACCTTGGGAGAGACGCGGAAGCCCTTCACCCAGTAACAATGGAAACAAACGTCCCTCTGGTAGCAGGCAGAGCACGTTTTAAACCTCTTGACTCCTGAGTTAACTGATAAAGGACGGGAAGCTCTGGTTAATGCCACCTCCCCACATTCAACAAAAACGTGGGTCTGAGTTACTGTGCCCAGAAGCTGAGATTAGTGGTAACGAATACCTGCTCCTGAAACCCTTCCCTCCTAAGACTGCAAATACCCAGGGGGTGAAAGGAGCCTTTCCTCTGGGCCTCTCCCCATGGACACAAGGTTTTGCGAAGTAGGTAGAGAGCGGTGGCTGCAATAGCAACTTCCGCAAGACTGGCCCTTTGGGGTTGCAAGGGAGACGGGTCCTGCTTCTCAGGGCAGAAGTCTTCCTGTCCAGCCTTCTCTGGCTCTTGTGCTTAATTAAGTCTCTGAGGACAGCTGAAGGCATAGATCTCAACTTCAGGAGTAGAAGCAGGTCCTTCTCATATACCCCCCGTGAGCTCCTTCTGGTCTTTGTTGAAACCCCACAGACTGCTGATGGAGAGCCTGATTCTGGACCAGGGGAGAGGATTTATTGTTGACAGGGTGGCAGGTGGGCCCTGGTAAGGGTCGCAGCATAAATTCAAATGTGTGGTTTGTGTGAGGGGTGTGTGTGGGGGAACCATGGCAAACTGAAGTGCACACACCCTGCTTACAGGGCCATCTGTGCTCACCTCACAAACATTTATGTGGCACTTGCTGCATGCCAGCAACGGCACTTGCCATTGCTCTGCACGCTGTACAGAAGAACTTGATTCAGGCAGGTACCATCAGTAACCTCATTTAATGCATGTGGAAACGGAGGCAGAGAGAGGTAAGTATCTTGTCCAAGGTCCAGCAGCTGTGGGGAACCAGGCAGAGCCAGGATTCAAAGCCAGGGAGTCCAGCTGCCAAGTTCCCGCTGTCAATCGCTTCTCACACTGCCTGGACGCCACCTGATTTTTGCCTTGAGAGAATGTGGACTCGGTGTTACCAGAACTTCTGATTTTTCAAGAGCAATGGAAATCGGGAATTTGTTTATGAAATCTCCCTACATTTCCTTTGTTTAAAGCAAAGGTGGGGATCAAACAAAACCTGTCGGTGATCAATTTCTGCCTTTTCCATATTTGAGCCTATTACAATCTAGTAATGATGTTCAAGCAGGAGCTGCCTGAAGCTACTTGCCAGGATGGTAATGATTCCAGAAGCTACCCTGGGCAAAGACATCTTAAACAGATACTGAGTGCCCTAATGATACTTCCCAAATTCCTCAATTCCCTCCTCCCCCCCTCAAAAAAAAAGTCAAAAGCCAACTTTAAGCATTAGGAATAATGGGTGGCAGATTTTCTGAATCAGTAAACTCACATTCAACACATGGGCCACTACCTTGTCTGTCAACACCTAGGAGCATAAGTAAATAAAATGTGCTTTCATTCCCACGTTTTCTGCTTGCACATGGATTTTCTACTATTTCCTTTGCTGGAATGGGTGGGGAGGGCCACATCTACAGACCATGCACTTCAGGATATTTTTCCGGCAGTGGGGTTTAAGGTACTGCAGTTGGTTTTAAGTAGGGCCTTTCTTTAATAAGAGCTTCTGAACTTATTCAAATGGAAGCGAAAATATAATCAAATCACAGTTACCACAATCAAGGTACGGTGCATTTTTACAGGCTCTCAAGAGTCTGCATGATCACCTGTATTGCACTCATCAGTGCACAGAATGCCATTTTCCTTCTTTGGATTTCCATCCTAGGACTTGGGTTAATATCCAGGCATGTGGCAGGTTCAGTAGTCAGCTTTTTCTCTATGTCAAAAGGAAAAGTCAATGACAAAATGGAAGAACATTTTAAAGATACAGGGTCCTGGATGGAATGGGACAGGTGAGTAGGGGAGGAGAGAAAGAAAGTTCTCTATTCCCAGGCAATCTCAGAAATCAATGCGCTCCACCAAGCAGTCTCCAATGGCAATTCAGGGTGAAGGGTAAACCAGCAATCTCAAAAGTAATCGGGATACAAATGATTCAGGGCTTTATAGATAAAATTGAAACTGCTCCACACCTTGCGAAAACATCAGTAAGCATGCAGATAGGTATCAAGCACATTATTTAGTCAGCCAGCTGAGGATGGCAACAGGCTGAATTTTGAGCTCAGAAAGGCAGTGTCTCTTTGTCCCTGCTCATTCATTTTCCTCTGCCTGGAATGTCCTCTGTACCATTCATCCTGGCCCATCCTCGTTCATCTCTCGAGACAGGTGGAGGAGAGTTCCTGTGATGGTTAGATTCACGTGTCAGCTTGGCCAGGTGATGGTACCCAGGTGTCTGGTCAGGCAAGCACTGGCCTAACCATTGCTGCAAGGATGTTTGTGGCTGGTTAATAAACCAGAAGGCTGGCTTATTAAATCATCAGTCGATTGGCTGCAGCTGTGACTGATGACGTCAATGAAGGGCGTGTCTTCCACAATGAGAGAATGCAGTCAGCTGGATGTAATCCAATCAGTTGAAGACTTTTAAGCGACACAGATAGAGGACCTTCACTTCTTCTTTGGCTGACCAGCGAAGCATTTCCTGAGGAGTTCATCGAAGTTGCCAGTTTGTTTCCTGAGGAGTTCATCAAACATCTTCATTGGAGTTGCCAGTTTGCCACCTGCCATATGGAATTTGGACTCATGCATACCCACAGTTGCATGAGACACTTTTATAAATCTTATATTTATAGATATCTCTCATTGATTATTGTGCCAGTCTGAATGTATTGTGTCCCCCAAACGCCATTATCTTTGATGTAGTCTTGTGGGGCAGACGTTTTGGAATCAGATTCCAAGCAAATCTGATTAGATTTGCTTGGAATGTGCCCCACCCAGCTGTGGGTGATGACTCTGATTAGATATTCCCATGGAGGCATGGCCCCACCCATTCAGGGTGGGCCTTGATCAGTGGAGCCATATAAATGAGCTGGCTCAAAGAGAAGGAATTCAGTGCAGCTGTGAGTGATGTTTTGAAGAGGAGTAAGCTTGCTAGAGAGGAACATCCTGGGCAAAAGCCATTTTGAAACCAGAACTTTGGAGCAGACGCCAGCCACGTGCCTTCCCAGCTAACAGAGGTTTTCCGGATGCCATTGGCCATCCTCCAGTGAAGGTACCCGATTACTGATGTGTTACCTTGGACACTTCATGGCCTTAAGACTGTAACTGTGTAGCCAAATAAACCCCCTTTTTATAAAAGCCAGTCCATTTCTGGTGTTTTGCATTCTGCAGCATTAGCAAACTAGAACAATTATGTTTCCCTAGAGAATCCTAACTAATACAGTTCTCTATGAATCCTTTGCTGACCAGAAGTCTGATTACTGCCCCATTGCTCTCTCTTCTTTCTCTGTACAGACTATCACCATGGCACCAGCCTTCATTGTGTATGTTGGCTGCCATGGCTTAGCCCTCAGGTGGTCCATAATTGTTAGTAGAATAAAGGGAGGATCCTAATTATAAGCTAGCTCTCACTTGCTGGTCATCTGTTTCTCCTACAACTTCTTATGTTTCATCTCTTTAATATCACCCTTTATTATCTTTGAAAATGACTGAGTTCCAAGGCAAGATGCTGTACTGGCTGGTGGGAGAACATTCATTTATTTTCTGAGGGGGGTAGTTAATGGTCTAATCACCCAGAAGATACCCAGGTCTCCTTTATTTAGGAAGTGGAGTCAATAACTTCCCTAGAAAGTAAACTACAGAAGAGATTTTGATTTTTTTTAAAAATTGAGTAACATACTACTTTTAAGGAGCATTTCTATCACCAGAAACCAAGCTCCTTGAAATAATCTGTAGCACTAAAGAATGCATGATTAGGGATTCAAACATGCAAAATAAGTGAGGATTGTAACATGTAGCAATGGGACTACAGAACATGGCAGGGATGCTTTTTAAATATCCAAGTAGCTTTATGTGAAGGGGCAAAAAATATCTTCGCTGTGAACAAAATGAAATGGGGAGCTGCCTTGGAGTGAAAGGTTGAGAACACTGGGATGAGTTTCAAGAATACTGGATGTCCTTAAAGAATGTTGCAAGTTTTGAGAGGCCTGGAGGGACTGACTTAAAGCCCATCCTCTGGATGCTGGAGTAGCAGAAAACTTAGGGTGCCTGAGGACATCTCTGGCCTGGGCTGCACCCTCAAACCGCCAGAGGAGAAATGCCGAGGGACAGAAGCAGACTGATGTAAAAGGTAGCAATTTTACACACATCAGAACACACATCAGATAACAGGGTGGAAGTGGGGATAATTATGTTTTCAACTCTAAAGATCGAGAGTTGGGATTAGGTAAATGTAAGCAGGCTGGTGAATCTCTTTGCTGGATTCAGTGGATGTGGTTTCTCTGCCATATTTTAATGATAGTTCTCTGAAGTGACTGGAAAGATATACTTTTCCTTAAATCTAGGCCCAAGAAGTTACTGGCAAAGTGTCTGTTCAATATTCCTGTTGGGAGCTTGGCAAAGGCTGATTTAAAATCATGAAAGTAATACTACTGGAAGATGACTAGGGGAAAAATTTTTAAGTCCAGGCCTGTTAAACATGGATGGACATCTAACACACACATACACACACACATGCACACACACACACACACACCCCTCTCCTGTTGTTTTCAGAGAATGGCTGCAGAAATTCCATTTTAAGCAAGGGGAAATAAATAAGAATCACCCTTGGTAAGTCTGTTTGAGTGCACTTTGGCCTCTTGGTCAGAGCCAATAAAGATCTCCTGCTGTAAGTCAATAAGAACAGAAGTGTGGTGAAGGATGTTACACTTTATGTGGTCTGAAAGTGATTAGTGATTACTGTTGGGAGCTTCAGTCACTCGGGAATAGCAATCAGGCTTCACGCCTGGAACTTGCTACAAACCACCGTTGGCTCCCATCCTGAACCATGATGGGATATGAACTGAAAATCTAATTAATCTGTGAATGAATTATGGCCTAAGAAATATACTGTTTTATAATCAATTTTAAGTGAGTCCCAAACAGAAGATAAGATGAAGAAAATGCTGTAAAATTACCAGAGGTTGATCCATTCTGTTCACTATGACTGATGATTTTCAGGGGGATAATTTTGCAATCCATCAAATGTTTGTCATTTCTAAAATCATGCCTCCCAATGTATGCTGTAAATTAATTTTAGAATTTACATATTTATTAAAAATCGTATAGAAAACAGCAGGAAGTGAGCTCCATTTGAATAAGAAAATAACTTGTTATTCCAGTGGAGGTGAAAAACCAAAAAAAAATTAAAAGATTTTATTTTCAGGTTAATAATCACATAAATTGCTCTCCAAAGTAGTTAAATCAATAATTTATATTCAGCAGAGGCACTGACAGAGAATTAAAAAGAAAACCTCAAAGTCTCATTTCTTTTTGGGGGGCGGGGGGATGAAACAAGTCTCATAACATATAAAAGCAATAAGAAGACAAATAAGGGTGTGGAGACCAGGGCTTTTAGGCTGCTTGTTTGAAGCAGCCCTACAATCACCATGGGGAAAGGTGCAGACAGGACAACCTGCGGCATGGCTCTGGGATGGATAAGCACAAAGAGATCCCACCTCTTTGGTCACCGGCCGGGGCTTCCTTCTGAGCACCCAGGGAAATAATTGGAAGGGCACCGGGTGGTAATTACAGGGTGATGCCACATTTCATCTGGGTGAACACAGCCATTCATTCCAGATTAACCTCACAGTAGATCATCTGTCAACTCACAGATCTGGCCCTAAGATATGAACTGCCTGGATTCATCTACAGAATGGTGAAAGGGTCAATGGGAATAGAGTTGGACTGATTCACCATGTGCACTTACTGGTATAACAGATAATCTACTGGGCTGAACTGACACAAGGAGATGATGTTCTCTCCAAATTCCTGGGAGAGGAGGGGCACTGAGAACACTTGTTTTCCATAAACTTCAGTTTAATCATGGCTTTTTCTTTCCCCAAGGGATTCAGGATAGGCTGTTGCCATTATCTTTAATAAAATAGCAAAGTTCTCTTTATGACCCACTATAGGCAAGGGATCTGGTTTATGCTGCCTTGGTTATGGGGAGTTTATTGCTTCAGGGCCCTCATGTGGCAACTGCTCCCTACTTTGCCCTCTGTAACTGCACCCTTGAACCTGGATTCAGCCTCAGAATCCTTCTTAACACAGCAATTCAAGCTACTTCTACCTATTGATTGTCCTCGGCATATAAGATGAAGGCTATCTAGTATCCATATCTGGGTAAGTCATTCTCTATATTAAATTCTCTCCATGGAAAGACCTAGAATGGTTCCCATTCCATGCTGGACTCTGACTGATAATCAGCAAACTGCTCTACTTTCAAAACATTTCCTAAATCCAGCCATTCTTCACCATTGTTTTCTGCTACCATTTTAGGCCAAGGTATCATCATCATGTCTTGCTTGGATGACTACCATGGTTTCTTAATTTCCTCAGTTCCACTCTGGCCTCTGTATAGCCTATTATTCTCCATACAGTAACCACATTCCTTTGGAACTGTACATCGGATCATGCCCCTCCCCATTGCTGAGTTTCCCATTGCTGAGAATAAAATCTAATGTTTTTACCACAGCCTAAGAGATCGTACATAATTTGGTTGCTGGATTCTTCTCTACTTTAATTTCCTTCCTCTCTATTGCTCTGCTCTGGCCAACATGGTCCTGGGACGCACTGAGCCCACCCCCACTTCAGGGCCTGTGCACATGCTGTATCCTCTGTATGACATGCTCCTCCTTCAAACAGTCATGAAACTGTTATGGACCCCAGAAGAGTCATGATCTTTTAACTCAATCTTGTTGGGTGGAAACTTTTGATTGAGTGTTTCCACGGGCATGTGACTCACCTAACTGTGGGTGAGACCTATGATTAAATTATTTCCATGGAGATATGACCCCACCCATTCTGGGTAGGTCTTAATTAGATCACTGGAGTCCTTTAAGAGAGCTCATGGAAACAAGGAGCTCAGAGGAGCTGAGAGAGGGAGAAGCTGAGAGAGACATTTTGGAGAGAAGCTAATATATTTAATCCAGAGTTTGCCCCCAAAAGAAGCTAAGAGCTGATACAGACCCAGATGCTTGGAGATGCTGGGAGATGTAGACAGAAGGATGTCTGGAGATGCTGAGCTAAGAGATGAAGCCCAGAGTTTGCCCTGGGGAAGCTAAGAGAGGACTCCTAGATGCTTAGAGAGAAATGCTCTGGGAAAATAAGCAAAGATGCATAGGAACTGAGAGAGAGAAGCTAAGAGAGACAGAAGCCCAGAGACATTTTGGAGAAAGCCATTTTGAAACCAGAACCTGAGAGCAAAAGACCAGCAAACACCAGTCATGTGCCTTCCCAGCTGACAGAGGTGTTCCGGACACTATCAGCCTTTCTTCAATGAAGGTATCCTTTTGTTGAAGCCTTAGTTTAGACACTTTTATGGCCTTAGATCTGTAAATTTGTAACCTAAAACATCCCCTTTATAAAAGCCAGTCCATTTCTGGTATTTTGCATAATGGCAGCTCTAGCAAACTGGAACATCATGTTTCCATATTTCACTTCATTCAAACATCTGTTTAAATGTCCCCTCTTCAGAGATCACTTGATCACTCTCTAAGTTAGTCCCTTCATCATTTGCTATCCACTTAATTGCTTGAGTTTTTATAACATATATCACTACCTGACATTATATCACATATTGTTTATTATCTGTCTTCCTCCCTAAAATATAAATTCAATAAATTGCCTATTATGTTTGTTCCTAACTTGCTCTATCTGGAATGCCTAGAATGTTACCCATTAAGTAGTATGAACTCTATAACTATTCTTGAATTGATAAATAATGAATGAGGAACATATATAACAATGAGAAAAATAAGGGGTACAAAGAAATAATCAGTTGTGCTACTAGCATAAGAACTAACAAGTAAGCACATACACTATGGAAACCCACTGCAAACCAGTGTATCACTTGGTAGCTATGACACCAGTTAAGATAATGAAGTGGACTATAATCAGTGAGAAAGCCCCCATGATTTGAATGCTCCCATTTTCAACATCCCTTCTATACTCCCTTCTCAGGCACTATGTTTATTGCACTTGCGAGTGATTTGGAAATACTTTGATATTTGCACATGCTAAAGGGGACCAGATAATTTGTGGATAAAGTCCTTTGGTTTTCCTGTTTTAATTCTAAGAAAAATATATCTGAGATGTCTGGGGTTATTGGCTTACTGACTTCTGGCCAGGAATTACAGCTAGGAATGACCACTTAATCAGGGGATGTAACACTGAAAAATTCCTAAGAATTCAGTAGGACAAAGCTCATGTCTTCCTACTGAAGTCAAAAGTCTTAGTAATTCCTTATCCTACAACCTCTGCTTTGGGACTTTGGGGTATTCTCAAGAACACTCACGTGTCATCAACAGGAGCCATTTTAAGACACTAAAATTCCAAAATATACAAATATTTACTTATGAAGTTTCTTAACCGATGGGAAGAAGAAAGGGAAATTTTATTTTTTTGGGGGGGGGACTTATTTTCTGAATTAGACTAATAAAAGGGATGCTGAAGATAAAAACTTTGGTTTGACTCTGTGCCATATGAACTTACAAAACTATGATTGCATTAGCTCTGTGAAATATTAATAACGAAAAATAATCAGAAAGGAAATGAGGTTATAGTTAGAGTATTCAGATATAATGCAATGCAACATTTCATGGGACGTTTCTTTGGATACACACAATAGCACTCTCGCTATGTGGTTATGTTGATCCTCTAATATGGCTCACTCCAAGTGTGATGGAAAGATTGTAATCAGCTTGTAATTAGAGTTGAGTCCCAAAGTTTTCCTCGCTATAAAAATAAATCTAAATTCAATTCCCTAGAAAAATATGAAAATTCTGGATTTAGGCTCAGGATTCTACTCCAACCTAGATTCCCCTTCCCTCTTGTATGCTAGGGGAATACACCTGGAAGGCTGTGGATATAAATGACTTAACTTCCTTCACTCTCTTTGAGGTTATAACCAAAAAAAGAAAAAAAAAAGTGGGTTACAGACTAAGTTAAACTCATGCCAACTGGGGTGCCATCTGGCATAATGAATGGAGTATGGCCAACTCCTCATTTCAAATCTTTTTCTAAAATCAAGTAAAATATGAATTGGCTCTTTAGAGAGTCTCTGTTGTATCACAAAAGTTAAGTAGGTCCAAAAATGTAGTCTAAAAATTAGGTTGCCAGTCTCCAGCATGGTCCAGAATAAAGTTGTAGACCGCTGTGGGTCATGTTTGTGCTTATGGTGAAGGAAGAAGTCTTTTCTCTGCATGGAAAAAGCCATTTGTTGTTTTCTTGATAAACAGCAAAAAGCTTCAGAACGAACATCAGCATCTTTGCTCTGGAAAGTCTGTGGAGAGTGACATCTGGTTCAGTGCTGGGGGAACAATTTGGGGAAGACGGAAATGTCAGAGCATACAGTGTCTTTATGGGAGATATACCCTTTTGAACCACGGAGCTTCCTTTTATTCTTTGCTTGATTCCTGGCCAGTGCTCCTATCTTGAGTCCCATAATCCCTAAATAAATGATAGCACATGGAAAATTTTCAATGGAATTGCCTCTTTCAAGAAGAAATGTGCCAGTTTTAATTCTGTTGGTTCCTTACTATGCCTTTGGTGCATAATTGGGGGTGATCCAAAAAAGGTAGCCTTAGAGATTTGCAGCCTTATCATATCAACTTTATATACAATTTTATCTTATCATATACAATTTGTACCTGCATTTGAAACAGGATGTACTTTGCTATTCCTGTTATTTCCAGCTGTACCATCATGTACATTGGCATCTTCCATTTGGACCCTTTGACTTTTGACCAATGACATATAATTTTGTATCTTCCCTAATGATCTATTATTTTTTATTTCTTTTAACTCATAAAAACCTTTAAAAGCATCTAATTTCTGCTTCTTTCTGGATTTGTTGAATTTGTTTCCTACTGAAGATTAAATGTATTTCAAAACACCACCTACATTAACAGTTAACTTTCATTTGAGTATTCTGGCTTCTCCCAACCCAAAGGTAGTAAATTCTGGTTTGTTTTAAAAATTCAATGCTCAGTGCAATTAATTTTAACACAAGTGATGGGGCATACATTTCTTTTAAAGTAGCAAGTATTTATCTAGGCAGACATAGCCTGAGCAACTCAAACACACTGGCTTTGTGTGCAAAAATGAGTCCATGACTGGTAACTCACTGCCCTTCCGCCTACGTGGGACATGACTCCCAGAGGTATAAATCTCCCTGACAGTGCAGGATGTGACTCCCGGGGGTGAACCTGGACCCGGCCTCATGGAACTGAGAACATATTCTTGACCACAAGGGGGAAGCAAAATGAAACAAAATAAAGTTTCAGTGGCTGAGAGATTTCAGGTGGAGTCACTCTGGTGGGCACTCTCACATACTATATAGATAACCCTCTTTAAGTTTTAATGTATTGGAATAGCTAGAAGGAAATACCTGAAACTATCAAACTGCAACCCAGCAGCCTTGACTCTTGATGACAATTGTATAACTATGCAGCTTACAAGGGGTGACAGTGTGATTGTGAAAACCCTGTAGATCACACTCCCTTTATCTAGTGTATGGATGGATGAGTAGAAAAATGGGGACAAAAATGAAATGAAAAATAGGGTGGGATGAGGGAATGATTTGGGTGTTCTTTTTTACTTTCATTTTTTATTCCTATCTTTATTTTTTCTGGCGTAAGGAAAATGTTGAAAAATAGATTGGGGTGATGAATGCACAAGTATATGATGGTACTGTGAACAGTTAATTGTACACCATGGATGACTGTATGGTATGTGAATATATCTCAATAAAACTGAATTTAAAAAAATGAGGTCATGATACGATGAGCCCCCAAGAAGGGCATATTCCATGATGTCTATTTTTCAGTAGTGAGTTCAATCCATTCTACAGAGTCCAGTCTTCTTATGACCAAGAGCTCATAGCTACGAAAGGCTGCTTTTATGAGCAGTTAAAGCTATTGGTATTTTCATTAAAAGCTAATTCGCCCTTGTGGAGATAATGATTACAACAACCATTTGTTGAAAGCTTATTGTGTTCAAGACTCTTTGACAAGGGCATGTACACCACCTCATTTATATTCACATAACTATATGGAGGTGGATTCCCTTACGCCCATTACAGAGCTGAGAAAATGGAGGTTCAGCAAATCAAGGCATTTATGTAGGGCAGAAAGGGAAGTGGAGCTCTCTGATTCAAGAGTCCAGTCTTTTCATCGGGACCAATAGTGGAGAGCTTAGTCATCCATGCTCACTGGCCATAAATGTAGACAGATTTAAAAATCTTTCAGAATTGCAGACAAAAAAATTTAAAAACTAAGAAGAAATTCTCCTAGACTCACAGTTGGCAACTTTTAAAATTATCCCATTAACCATCCTTAGGTGACGATGCACTGGTATAATTAAGAGAGGACAGGATGCCTGGCGCTCTCCTGTCCTCACGCTTCCAACAGTGGCCCCGAGAGAGCCGTCGCTGCATGAGAGTTCTCAGAACCGCCTGTCAGGATGTGCTTCGATGATGCATGGAGGCTAGCTCAGCCCGGAGCACCGTGACAAGTGCCACTCGAATTAACATCATACTTTGGATATTCTGTACATTTAAATTGCACATTTATAACTTACAAACTGTCCAAATCATCTTTGTCATCCTTTGCTGTTAAGAGTGCTGCATCCTCTGAAGGGATGTCATAATAGATCATACTTCCTGTTCTGAAAACCTGTAGATTTCATAGGAAATGAAAGTAATACAGTGAAAGTGAACACTAACATAAGTAGGAAGAAAAATGTTTTCTGGTGAACCTTTGTGACCTTTCTAGACGCTTCCACGGTCAGTTTAAGGCCCCACTCTTTTTCCCTGTCCTGAAGGAAGCTAAATGTATGTATACGGCATTTTCATTTTGATGTTGTTGATCTGTTTTTAAAACTGGGAAATGACTTTTCATTTAAATAAGAGTTGAAACCCGCTGGGAAAGTAACAGAACTCAAGACATTTAGAGAAACAGCTGTTTCCAAGCCAACAGGCAAGAGGAAGAGTCTCTTTATTTTCCAAATTGTTGTTAGAGAAAACGTTTTTCTTACCATCAGACTTTCACTTTTTCTTCTCCAAAATCTGTTAATCTTGCTATATAGATTTAGTTTTCCACTTGCTTGGTAAAATGTGGAAAATATGAACAATAGCTTCAAACTTTCATGAGTAAATTGTCATCTTGTGCCTTTTATTAGCCTGTATTTCAAACTCCACATTGTGGGAGCTCATTCCTTACTTCTGAGTGACTCACTTGGTGAAATTTGCTAATGGGTATGTCTTAATGAACTGAGGGTACAATTCCAAAGGACCAATCTTTCAATCATTATGCAACTAACTGCATGGAACTGTTTTACCAACTAACCTGATGGGCTTATGGAGTTTACTCATTTGGGACTCCATCACACCTGCTCATCTTTTCCTGCTTAAACAAGACCAAACATGTTCTTTTTTCTTTTTTTCTTTTTAAAAAATCAATATAGCACCATTATAAATCAAACAACCTGGTTTAGTCTTCAAAAAGACTCTAGAGCACAAAAGGCAGTCCCACTTGGCAGAACTGGGTGTGAATATTGATTGTGTGACTTTAGGCAAGTCATTTAACTTTTCAGAGTCTCAGTTTTTTAAATATTCAGGATAGGGAATAATACAGGGTAGCTGTAAATCAGAAGTTCTCAAAGTGTCATCCCCAGGATGGCACCATCAGCATCACCTGAGAATTGTGAGAGATGCAAATTCTCAGGCACCTGCTCCAGAACTATTGAACCACAAACCCTGGGGATGAACCAAGCAATCTGCACGTTAACAAGCCATCCAGGTGATTCTGATGCATGCTCAAGTTTGAGAACCATTGCTGTAAAGATTAGCAATAAGATAAACAAAGGGCTGGCTTGCCCCATTGCAGAAACTCACAAAACAGCAGTTGTTCTTACTCGGTCTTTAACCTCATTTTACAAAAGAAGACACAGAAGTACAGACCAAGGTGGTGGCAAAACTGGAAAAAGCACACTAGGCCTTCTCACTCAGCAGAGTGGCGCGGGCAGCCCACTTCTCCATTCTGCACTCTCTTTACAGGGCAGCCATATAAATCCTGATTATAAGTGCAGAAAGTGTCTGCAAAAGATACTGCCCAGTTCTGGCAGGGATAAGCTGTGGAAGGTTAAGGTGGAAATCATAGCTCTTCTGGATGTAATATTTTACTACTGACTTGTCTTTTTGCTTTGTGGTGAGTATAGGTGGCTATGTTCAGTCAACAAACATTGACTGATCTCCAACTATTTTCAAGGGTAGATGCTAGGACCAGGCAGTAAATAAGAAATGATCTTTTTCTTAAGGAAAACTATTTTACTCCTCCTAAATCACAAATTATGATCTGCTTAGAACCATAGTTTTGGAAGTGGAAGTAGTGATAGGTATGATGCATTTTAGTTGTCAAACTGTGCTGGCCAGAGAGCTAGTTGCACATTAGAATCACATGAGGCAGGGGAGGCTTTTAAAAATACTCACGGGGTCACCCAACTTAGACATTCTGATTTGACTGGTCTAGGATTTAATCAGTTAAAAACTTGTTAGATAGGTTTGCCAGATAAAACACAGGATGCCCAGTTAAATTTCATTTTCTGATAAACAATGTATATATTTTAAAACATAAGTAATATATCTTATACTAATTCAATGTAATATATTGCATAAACACATATATATATATATCAGTATATATATATATATGCTTATCAGATAATTGGGACAAACATGAAAAAATCATTGAGTATCAGGAATTCATATTTAACTGGGCATCCTGTATTTTTATTTGTTAAATCTGGTGACCCTATTGGAGGATTCTAAGGTCTACCCAGGGCTGAGGACTGCTGTTGTAGGGTTTCCACTGAAATCCCACAGATGCCACCAGAGTGGCCTCCAGGTAAAGAGGCAGGGTGTCATTTATGCCCATCACACCTGTATTTTAATCTGTTTTCCATGTTGGGTATCTGAAATATTTTGCTCAAAAATAAAAGTTTTTTATGGCTGAAAAAGGTCTGTGAATCTCAGACTACTCCAACCTCTTTTTCTGATGAGAAAACTTAAGACCCAGGAAGATGTCCCTTAGTCAACTAATGGCAAAACTGAAAACCAGGTCTTTTCTTTTTCCATTCTATCAGCTGCTGCTCCTGCTGCAAAGGCCCTTTTTTGAGCTAGAGTTCAGGAATAGGAAATGCTATGTTCCTATTATAGCTAGAAGTGCTGGACAAACATTTAGCAAATCCCTAAAGATGTGCCACCCACTATATCAGGTGCAGGGATTAAGACACAATTTTAGTTTTCAAGGAGTTGACACAGGGAGAGAAACAAGGGAACAGGGTTGCGGTCTCTAAAACAAAAATGGCATTTATTTCTCATGACTTGTCCCCTCCATAATTTGACTATTCAAAGCACCTTTCTTTGATCTCAAAGATGAAAACAGTGAGGTTAGAGACAGTATTCGGTTTCCCAGAGGCCACTGAAGGGAACCTGGAATCTAACCTAAATTTTCATTTTGAAAGTTAAAGGAATGAAGAATAAATGATGACAGATGACATGGGGATGACTGTGCTTTGTGCTTGGTGTGATTCATAATGGCTACATTGGTCAGACTTTTTGACAAATGGCCTCGAATGCTCTCCAATTACGTGAACCGCAAAGAAAACTTAAAAGTTGCAGGGAATAAAAGAGCGTGTCTTTCCATTTGGGAGAATAAGTTTACTGCCATCCAGACCAGGATGGGTAATCATTAGCAGTGTTTCAGGGCCTCACGAAAAAATAAAATAGAGATAGGCATCAGGCAGAGTGGAGGGGACGCAGCTCCAAGGACCTCCCAGCTGATGTCAATTTGGCAGTGTTTGTGATGGGCGATATTCACCAACAGCTGCTCCCTGGCACCACTCCTGGATGCCAAGGACCCAGAAAATAAAGGAAACTAGAGCCTCCTCTCCTCCCTCCCCATGCAATGGGAAGCCATTTTAGGTGGTCAGTTGGCCTCAGGGAAAGAGGTAGAAGAAGATTTACAAGCCATAAACAGGTTCACTTATAGGGGCAAGTGAGCTCCAGAGATACAATTAGCTCCCCCTAAGAGTGTGGACTCTGAATCCAAACAGTCCTCAAGGCTCACAGGATGTAGGGGAAATTGAAGTCTGTTCACATCATTTACAGAACACTCTCTGATTTCCAGGTCTTGGCATTTCCTGTTTTCAGCACCCTCTCTCTCCTCCTGCCAGCCTCCCACTGCCCTGCCATTACTGTCAAAGGAAGTGTCTCCTCTGAGCCTTTAAGTTTCATTAGAGAGGTTACTTCCTGGCTGTCATTCCCAAGCCTTCCCACTACTTCATTCCAGGATCACTGTGGGTCTGCGAGCCCCAGGATGGGACTGTCTGAACTACAGAGTGATTTCTAGGATATGTAATCTGTGTTTGTTACCATTTGAGGATAAAAGGTATTTATTCATTAGCTTGCTTACAAAATTGTGAGAAATTTAAAAATAATCGACATAGTCAGACTTACATCTCTAAACCAACACTTTCAATATAGTCACTTTGAGATGTAAAAACTTAACCTAAAAATTGATTTGGGAAATTCTTATTTTGAAGTTGTTTTAAGAATCTGTTCACCAGCCTCATTAGAGTCACATTTTGATTTTGGCTAAAAATGGCATGATTGCCTGGATTCACCAGGCTTGCTTCTGAACGACATGGGGCTAATTCCAAAAGCCACATTCTCCTGTAGTGAATGAGGATCTGCTCCCCTTCAGGGAACATGGATGCCGCACTGGACAATGGACTGTGTTTCCTCTTCAGTCAATTGAGATGGCTGGACGTGAGTGATTGAATGATTAACTGAGTCAATCATTCATTCAACAAACATTTATTGAGCTCTTACTTTGTGTAAACATTGCGCTAGGTTTGGGGGAATACCAAGACAGATAAAACACGAGGAAATAAGCTATATGATTAAGATCCTTTCCAGTTATAAAGTTCTATATTTATACATTGAAAAATAATTCATATGCATTGAATCCCTACTAGTATTTTGAGTAAATGCAACACTCCTGGTATAAATGTGCAACCCCCTGGCACTCATTCTGATGCACTAGTTAAAATATACAATGATTATTATTTAAAGTCAGCCCTTTTTCATATGTGGTCACAACTGTGACAAAGTTAACTGTCACTCAGGATCTGATATCCCTATTCTTCCTTTTAATATTTGGACCCTCTGAGGCTTAGTTGGGCACTTCTCAGCTACAGACCACCTTTCCCAACTGCCCTTCATCTAGGTGTGGTATTGTAACTAAGTCTTGACTGATGAGATCTGTATGAAGTGATGTGTGTATCTTCCCAGTCATGTCCATAAAATGAAGTGCTTTGCCTGCTACATCCTCTTCCTCCCTTCCCAGCAGCTGTGATGTGGGAGCACTGGTGAGTCAGCCTTGGCTTTGAGGATGGGAATAAAACCACAGCAGATGGTGAAGCATCACATAAATGGACGAGTACCCGGATGACCTTATGGAGCAATGACAGACAGGAATCATCTTCCTCCCTCTGGGCTGCTATTAAGCGGGAAAGAGATTTCTGTCTTGATGGAGCCATTGTGCTTTGGGACTAATTAAAAGCTAGCCTACATGCCAACTGATACAGCAGGACAGACTCATTTCAAGTCACCTGTTTTTCCACTCTTTGAACCCTTTTGTTTGCCTGTACTCTGTGCTGGGTCAACCAGATACAGCCTGTGCCTGTTTTCTCAAGAACTTTCCCACTAGGGGTGGTAAAACCACCCCTTTGGACTCGACATCTCCTTCAGGAGTTCTGCATGTTCCTAGCAAGGCCAGCCCTCCAGTGGCTTCCACATTACTATTGGCAGGAGGCAGATGGGAAGCTTAATGCAACACATGCTTCAGATAAGAATGCCTCCTCTTGAACTCTGCATTATCACTGGCAGAACTGGAGAGCACCCCAAAATATGAATGCTACTGGAAATACCCCTCTCTTCTGGCTACCTTCCTATACCCCCAGTCTTGCCACTAGTATCTTTCTAGAGAAGCCAAGATTAACCTCATTAAGCAGCTTATATGTGTTTACATCAGTAAACATAGGAAACAGAACTTCCAGGTCATTCCTCATTCTCTGGACTCTCTTTGGTTCTGTATAACCCTTCCCCAGCCTCTGAAGCCCTACCCCTGTGAACCTGAAACTCAAGGTCAGTTAAGCAAAAAAATTTTCTCTATATGCAAACTCTGTTCTGAGAGAACAGTTCTAACCGAAGTCTAACTCTCCCCTGGAGCCCTCTCAAGTGGTGGCTATTTTCTCTCCTTTGTACCACTGGGTCTGAGGCGCAGTCGTTAGCCTCCTTTCCCTTCTTGTTGTGTCCTCCTAAGATGCCCCAAGTTTGAATTTGATGTTATCTTGACTCTGCCTTCTCACTTCCCCTCCATGTTATAATCATCCGTAGACCTCCTGGTCATTACCCTTATTCCTTGAAGATTTTAGCTTGTGGTTTACTTTATCACACTCTTTAACACACACTTGTCACAATCTTGAAAGTTCTAGAGCCATGCAGACAATGCTGTGGACCCACCCTGGCTATGACTGCCTGTCTTCCAAAGATCTTGTCCTTTACCTGTTTCCACCATCACCAATTTCAACTCCTCCCTGACCTCAATTTCAAACCTCCCACTCTTTGATGAGGACTTCCTGGTCTACTGGTTTACTCCTGCTAATACGCCAACTCCAACAACCCTTTGATTGGAACCTGCAATCCATGAACGCTACTAACTTTTTCTGATTCCTCATGCCCTTCATATCCTCATTTCCATTCTTATCCAGCCGAAGAGTCCAGGATTCATTATTGTAACCTCTTCCTTGCAAACACACTCAAATCCTTTGCCCCCTCTCATTTTTGTTGTACCATTTGGTAAAAACCCAACCAAACTTGGTAAGTCCAACTCTCTACCTACTTTTCACTCATGCTTCTAAACACAGATGTGGATAAACACACAACCAAGCTCATTAGTTACATTTAATTCACAGTTACTAGCTTCAAGTTGGCAAATCTTGCCAAATGTCTCTAGTCCATCCTCTCCCCTGCCCCCATTCTCTCTCTCTATCCGAGACCATTTCACACTTTATCCTGTCTCTTCAAAACTCCAAAACCTCTTTACCCATACTTAGTTTCAGCTGAAGATCTTGCATTCTATTTCCCCAAGAAGCAATCAGAAGAGAATTCTGACAAGGCCCCAATCATCTCTAACCCCACCTGTCCATAAATTCTCCTACCCTTTATGTTCCTATCTAACCAAATCCCCTCTACTTGCACACTAGATCTTCCTTTTTCTCATATTATCACTTCCTTTCCCCCTCTACTGAGTTATTTCCAGCAGCAGACAATGTGCTATAATTTCTCCCATCTTTACAAAAACCCTCTCCAGTGACTGCATCTATCTGCACCCTTTTGTGGCAAAAATCCTGAAAGATTTATACGTACTTACTGTCTCCAATCACTCCCCTATTCTTTCTTGAGCCTCTCTAGTCAAACATTATCCTTATCATTCTATTGCTAGGCCTCCTGTCGAGGTCTTCATGACCTTCAGATCACTGTGAAAGTCAATTCTCAGTTCTTATGTGACTGTACCTGTCATTATATGTATTTAATCTATTTTCTCCTGTCTTCCAGATATCTCACTCTTCCGGTTTTCCTCCTACCTCACTGACTGCTTCTTCTCAGTTTTCATTCTGATCTTTCCTCATCTCTTGCTAGAACTGCCCCAGGGCTCAGCGTTACAGACTTCATCTCTTGTCTATTTATATTCACTGCCTTGTGATTTCATTCAGTCTCATGGCTTTAAATACAATCTATAACTTGACAATTCCAAAATTCATATCTTTATACCAGACCTTTCCCCAACTCTACATTTATACATCTAAATGTCTGTTTGATACCTCCACTTGGAAGTCTATTAGAAATCTTGAAATTACATGCTCCATAACCACAGTCCTCCTATTTTCCCACAAACTTGCTCCTAATTTATTCTTCTCCATCTTAGTAAAAGGCAATTCAGTATTTCCATTTGCTTAGGACAAAAATCTGATCACCCTCTAGTCCTCTCTCTCACACCCCATCCTGTTGCCCTTGCCTTCAAATATACGCAGAATCTGAGCATTTCTCCTAATTCCACAGCTGTTTCAAGTCACCATCATCTCTTGTCTGAAATATTGTGATAGTCTCCTAGTTTCTGCCCTTAACCTCCCTTCAGGCTTTTCTTAACACAGTAGCCAGATTGATCCTTAAAAAACGAATCAAGTGCCTCCTGAAGTCAATATTCTTCAATGGCTTCCACTGCACTCAGAATCAAAGGCCAAGTCGTTACAATGGCTACAAGGCTCTCTACCACCAGCTCCCTACGATGACCCCTTTTCCCATGGTTCTCTGGTGTCATCTCCCATGGTGATGCCACCCTGCCTTCCTGCTGATCCTTGAAGACTCAAGTCATATTTGTGCCTTAGGGCCTTGCACTGGCTGTTTCTTCTGTTGGAATGTTCCTCCACCAGCCATCACTGTGGCTCACCTCCTCTCCTCCAGGTCTCGTATTAAAGGGCACTTCCTCATTGAGACGCTTCCTGATCACCTTGTTTAAAATGGCAAACCTCTCAACTTGCACTCGTTACTTCTCTTCACTTATATTTTTCTCCATGTATTATTATGTTATACTCTATATATTACTTATTTCTTTTATCTATTTCCCTTGCTGAAATTTAACCTTCAGGAGGACAGATATTTTTGTTGCTTGTATTCACTGCTGTATCTTCCTAGTGCCTAGATCCATGTCCAGTATATAGTACGTATTCAACAGGTTTTTGTTAATGGAATACCCACATCATCCTATTGATAGGCCTCTGGTTAAGGTTTCCAGTGACCTCCACATTACTCCAGAGGTCAAGTATTATGTAATTTTACCTAACAGCATCATTTGACATATTTAATCTCTTTTGCCACTATGAGAACTCTTTCATAATCATAATCTACGTTTAAAATTCTAGCCCGATTTAAAATGTAAGTTACTAAGAAAAGCCCAAAGACACCAAATTCTGAAGCAGGAAGTAGTCATTCACCTATGGATGGGAAATGTTGCAAAAAAAAAAAAAAAAAAACAATTAAAACAAATGAAGTTTTTAGAAAAGGGGGACCCAGAGCTGCCCTTTAAAATAGATGATGCCCACATTTTAACATAGAGGCTTAGACAACTTGAGAGGACCTTAGAATTCATCTGGTCCAACATTCCCATTTTACACCTGAGGTCACCAAGGCCCAGAGAAGAGTGGAGACTCCTCCACTGTGGCAGAATGACAGAGTTGGGATTAGAGCCTAGGGCTTCTGCGTCTAAGAGCTTATTCCAGTACTCATTTTACACTGCTTTACCTCTCAGATATGTGTATGTGTTTATGCGTGTATTAATATATACCATACAGCATACATATATATCAACATATACTGATATAGCTATATTTATATATGTACACACTATATAAATCCACATATATATGTATACATATATAAATACAGTAATATATATTTTAAGATTGCTTTTTCTGGAATGAAAGAAGTGTAGGGAGAACTCAACCACTCCCTCTGTCTCTGCCCCCAATCCATTCATATAGTTAAGTGTCCCCACTTGGCTCCTCTGTGATCAAGCCCAGTTCCCATTAAGCCAGGGTTGATACTGAGGCCAAACAGCTATGGGAAGTCTTTGCCCTAGAAGACCCCTGGCAGGGCATGAAATTCACTGCCCTTGCCCACTTTCTAGGTTTTGCTGATGAAAAGAGGCTGGATCTCGGAGTTGGGGGTGATTCAGGTTTAGTCCTGGCTAACTCACTGGGTGAGCTTGGGTGTTTTTCTCATGTGAACAATGAGGGGCTATATTAGGTAAGTTCTTAATTCCTCCCTTCTAACCTGAACTACTTCTGGGTAAAGTTTTTTGCCTTTACCCATGCTATCTATGACCTCTACTCCTAACCTTAGCTCCTCATTCATGACCTATTACTTCCTCATCATTGAGCTTCTTGACAGCCTAGATTTCTGCTATTTGCTTATCTGTCTTGGCGACTCGGCCAGGCACCTTCCTAAGTAATTAGACTTTTGGTCCTAGCTGCAGCTACTTGCTGTTTCCCAGGGTCTGATATGAAATGAGAAAATGAATAAGCAAGGGAGGAAAACAAGTATTGTTAGAGAAGATAACAGAGAAAAAACACTGAGGAAGAAGGAATGACAAGAAGAGAGAAGAGGAAAAGAATGGTGTTATGATACTTAAGCATAATACCATCTGACAGAGACCCTGCCCTATAAGGGTATCAGAAGCCTCTAAAAAAATGGCTTGGAATTTATAGGAGTACTGCATTGAATTCTGACCAAGGTTCCTCTCACAAATCTAATAAGGTAGGAAAAGAGTAGAAATTGGAGGCTGATAAAACTTTTTTGCTTAATGCTTAAGAAATGCAACATTTGGAAACTCCTGAATTCAAGAAATCTCAAATCATACTACTCTTTAACGGTCATTTTCAAAGAAAATAGAGATTTGAAAGATGGCTCTCAGAGTCTCAGAACTGAATTAGTTGTAATCTATTGTACATGAAAAATGATCATCATTGGACTAAGCCCTTTTTTGTTAATGTTGTTTGTTTAATCTAACATAAGAATAATTGTGGAACCACTCTGAACCCCAAAATTAGAATATTTTAAAATTACTTACAACTACCTGACTATTCTTTCTTTATCGCATCCTCTACCTTCCCTGCAGAAGTAACCACTCTGATAAATCTTATCATTCCTTGTATTGTCTTTTTTCATTAAAATTGTTCTTGTATTGTCTTTAAAAAGTTTTATCACATATTATCACATGCCTAAAAATATGCTATTTCATTAGCTTATTACTGAGCTTTATTTATCAAAAGGGCACCATACTGTGTGATCTGTTTTATTCTCTCAATGTTATGTTAGTAAGATAATTGCAAGGAGCTGCATGTAGCTGTGGTTGTTTCCTTTTCACTACTACATGATTATTTAGGTGTGAATATATCACAGTTTACTTTTCCATTCTCCTATCATTGAATATTCCAGCTGTTTACACATGTTTTCTTTTACAAACTGTCTGATATAGAAACTCTAATACAAGCCTTCTGGTACCCATGTGATAGAGTTTCTCAAGCATATTCCCAGGAGTGGAATCAGTGGATAAAAGAGCGTAAAAATGATCAATCTTAAAAGGCAATGTCAACTTTTAATTTCCAGGGTGATTCCGACAATTTATATTCACAAAAGAAATGCAAAAGAGATCCTGCAATTTACATCCTCTTCAATGAAAGGTATTGTCAGACCTTTTAAGTTGTCAGTTAAATATGTATAAAATGGCTTTCAATGCAGTCTTCATAAAACCTTTCCTGATTACTAATTTAGCTGAGAATCTCTTCATGTGTTTATCAGCCATATGTGCTTTCTCCTCTTTAAAATGAATAGCATATATTTTTCACCTTTTCCTATTAGATTGTCTTCTTCTTACGAATCTGTAGGAGCTTATGTATAATGAAACAAATTTTTGTTGGTTATATGTGATGCCAATCTTTTATATTTGTAGCTTGGCTTATAATTTGCATTATAGTGTCTATTGACAAATGGAAGTTCACAATTTCATGTACTTTTAATGCCTTATGTGTGATTTAAGAGGACTTTTCCTTTCCTCAGGTCAGAAGAACATTTTAAAAACTGTATTTCTAATTTATTATTGCTGTTATATAGAAATGCAATTAACTTTTAGTATATTGATCTTATATTCAATCACCTTGATAAACACTTTCATATTGATGCCAGTAATTTGTCTATATATTCTTTTGGGTTTTCCATAGGCCTATTGTATCATCTAAACCAACAGCAAAAAACCAAATAGAATAGAAGAGCAAAGAAAACAAACAGATAAAAACATCAAAAGATAAAAATACTTGATCATAAAAAAGGAAAGGAGATAAAAGAAATACAGAAACTTAAAAACATAATGTTCTTCTTAAATGATTAGAAGAAGAGAATATAGCCAAAGGTGAAATAAGATGATAAAAATAAGAACAGAAATCATTAAAATAGGGGGAATAAAGAAACAAATGCATTCAGAAATGCACAAAATTGACCCTTAAAAAAGACTGACAAAATCGACAAGCCTGGCAATATTGATTAAACATGAGAAAGGTTAAATAACTAATATTATTGATAAAAAGGGAACATAACTACAGGCACAGAAAAGACTCACAAGATAATAAGTGAACACAATCAGCTGGTTTATACCAATAAACATGAAAACTCAGGCAAAATGGATATATTGCAATAAAAATTCATATAATCTATTGAAACTGACTGACGATGAAACAGAAACTTGACGTTTTATAACTATTAATGAAATTGGATCAGTCATTAATAATATGCTCACAAAGAATACATACATCCCATGTGGATTTTTATGCAAGTGAGTTCTCTCACATATTCAATTACTAGATTATTCTAATTACATAACTTCTTTTAAGGAGCAGAAAAAGAAGGAATGCTTTCTACTTTTTCTATGAGACCAGTATTACAGTTATCCCTTCTACATCTTGGGGGTTAGGGGCGTGTGCCCCCACGATCTGGAAAATCCACGTAAAACTTTTTGGCCCTCTCTTTGTACCAGAGAAGTTGTCTGAATTTTTCCTTTTTCTTTTATGGGGTGTTTACAGTACCTTATTGGTATTAATACATAAAATATGTTGATATTATACAATACTATGCACTTATTTTATGCATCTCTGAGTTTCTAAACTTTATTCTGTGTCACCTGTAGGCCTTCGCATGTCATGTGTGGCTTCTGCAAAACTCCCCCCAAATTCCCATTTAATTTCTTATGCCAATCCACAATATATCAAAACTGCAATGGGGAAAGTTGCGATGTAGGAAAGATAACTGTACTTTGATAGTAAATTACAAGAAAGTACATGATAAAGAAATTATAAGAAAATAACATTGCCCACCTATTTCAAGCCACTTTATTAATGAATATATATGTATAAACCTTAATCAAAATATTAGGAAGCTAAATTTACTAGTGTGTATGAAATATAATATACTATAGCTAACTTGTGTATATCCCAAGTATAAAGGGCTGGTTTAATTTTTTAAATATATAAATATCACTCATTTCATTAACAGATTAAAGGCAAAAACCGTATCATCTCAATAGAGGCATATATACTTTTCAATAAAATTCAACACGCATAAATGATAACAACAAAAATTAAAAAAAAACCTTAGCAAACGAGGATTAAAAGAGAACTTTCTTATCCTGATAAGTGAATGTACCAAAAAGTAAAAAGAAAAACCCAAAATATACATATTTTAAAAAAAACCCACTACACCAAACATCATCATCTTAAACAGAGAAACATCAGACGTATTTCATTTAAAAACCAGCAACAAGATATGAATGGCTATTATCACCACTTTGTTTTACACTGGTTGGAGATTTGTTTCTTTTAGAAGCACATGTGCCTTTCACAGAATCTCATACTAACCTTCCCCTTAATTTAACCTTAAAAACTCAAAATACTGAGTTCTGAAAAGGTAGAGCACTGCTTCCAGCCCCCAAAACTATTATTGAGTTTCTCTTTTAAATTAATGCTCAGCTACACAACACATTTTAGTAGTCAATTTAAGGAAAGAAATAAAGGAGAATAATTTGAGGTAGGTAGTTATAAATCTAGGAGTATTATCCAGGCTAAATATTATGGCATTCTGGGACCAAAGAATTAACCTCATTTTGCCTTTTCTTCTTGAACAAACATAGAACTTATGGAGCTATTTTAGTCTGTAATTCCATTCATCTTATGATCCAACTGGTATTAAATGGGATAACATTTGTAACTTGACTGTATCATGTGTGTGAACTTTGTACTCTAAGGAGAACTAAAAAGACATTTTATCACACTGAAATGACAATTTTTTTTTAAAGATCCATTTTTTATTTCACTTTTGAGAAAGGAGCCAGAAATACCAGTTCATTTACACTGGCTAAGTTTTTAGTGACAAGGCCTATGTCTCCAGGACCAATGCCTTTCATTCATTTGACAAAACTTTATTTGGGGACTTTGGTGCACCAGGCACTGTTTTAGACACTGGCACCCTGTCCTTGTTGCTTAAATGTCTAGAATCCTGCGAGTGTTGTTTAATAATAAACACAAAGGTGAGTCCAGGAGGCCTTAGGATATGGATCCCCTATGTCCCTATGTATTTTCCCTTCCTGTCTGAAAACTTCTAATTACAGTATTGTAGGCAAAAGAAAAATGTCTGGGTTGGTCACCTTCCAGCTTCTGCTGTAGGTCCCCACCAGAGCAACCCTCATTGAGCCTTTCTGGGTCATTTCATTTTCAATAACAGTTGCCACCATTGAAAGGGCACCATTGACAGGGCACCTGTTGTGTGCCAGGCATGATGCATACACAGTTTCATTAAAATCTTGCATTAGGAATCATTATCCCCATTTGACAGAGGAGAAACTGAGGCTCAGAGAGGTTCAGGGATACTGCCCTTTCTGGATTCAATTTCAAGTTCACATGACTCCAAAGCCTTCATGAACATTTTTCAGGATATGTGGTTCATTCATTCCTTCATTCGTTCACTATCTCAGCAAATGCTGATTTACATATTGAAGAGAATGCTAATATCATGTTGTTTCCCTGCCATTGATACAGGTTGAGTGTAGACTGTGTCCATAATCCACTGATGCCAGATTCTCCCCAGCTTGGTAGCACTATGGAACCCAGATGGCACCCAGTGCTCCTTTCCCCTTTCAGCGGAATAGGGTGAACCTCCTAATTCTCTATCAGTAGTGAAAACCAGGCAGAGATCAGATACACATAGGGTAAGGGGAACTCATTCTTTCACTCTTTCATTCATTAAGCAAATATCCACTGAGTGCTGAGAATTATGAGCCTATGACACTAAACACAACAAACAGAATGGAGCTGCCATTCCAGTGAGAGGGAAGATAGACAAGATAACATCTAAGTTCTCTTCAACACAAAGCCTCTAAGAACTGTAGAGAAGAATCAGAAAGAGAAAGACAAGTTTTTGTTGATTATTTCAGCAAAGGCTGCAGGACAGGCTCAAGTTTAAGGGCAGATTCAGAGAAGAGCAGCTGCAAATCCAAGCCTGACCATCACCAGTGTTCTGTGCTGGTCCTCTACCTGCATCTCAAATTCCCTGGCACATATAAATCACAACCACTGCCCATTGGTACCACCTTTATTACTCTCATAAACCCTTATGACCCTCTATTCTGCTAACTGGCTAGCCAACAAGGCAAATCACTGTGCTTTTCTATCCCCCTCATTTGTACCTGCGTTCTCTCTCACCCCGGAGAAGCTTCTCTTCTCCTTTACTCCCACCCAAACCTTCAAGGCTCGCCTCAGCTGCCCCCTCCAGGAAGATACTGTGACTACTCCTTTCCTTCTGCTCAGAAACCTGTCAGCGCTTAATCATAGACCATTTATTTATCCAGTCCCTCAATAAACATTCAGGAAACACTTGCCACGTGCTAGGGAGCTAGTGTAAAGGGTGCAATCTCTGCCATTAAGAAACACGCAGGGGATGCAGATGAGGATGACACAGTTTGGTGGGTCAGACTGAGTTCTAGATGCTATGGGATCACAGATGAGGGGCATAAGCCTACATCTAGAGTTCTGACTTTAAAAGGATCTACTCAACAACCTCATTTGGCATGAGAAAAATAAGCCACTGTGATAGTCAGTGATGTAATGTCACAGAGGAGTTATGGGAAGGGGGAGAAGGGTCTCTGTATCATATTGTTGGGAACTTATTCATATGCTGCTGATACTGTATAGTTAGTGGTTGTTTAAAGTTTCTTATGTCTTGTCTCTACTGTTAGACTGGAAGCTCTGTGGGCAGGACCATGGCTCATGCTTCTGCTGTATCTCCAGGAGCACTTAGCTTAGTGATGAGCCACGGAGAGTCCCCAACAAGCACTCACTGAGTCCATGCGTGATCATGGTCCAAAGACAGGGTTTCACTCTGTCTTAATGGTCTAGGTCCTTCTCTTGAACACTACCTTCCTTTCCTTATACATCTTCAGGTCTGCAGTGTGAGTCCTCCAAAGGTAAGTCAGTGTTGGAAGCACAGCCACCCTCCATAAATCACTCCGAAAGCCCTGCCAGCAAAGGGCACTCCTTTACGTGGACATGGATCTTATGAGCCTTTTTCATAAACTGGGCCTGATGGTGAAATCTTGGACTAGCAAACACAGGACATGAGGGTGAAAGGCTCAGGCTACTAATTAAATCTTTGTAACAGAAGATACTGGAATTTAAAAATTTTACCTAGTTACCAAACTGTCTCCTGAACAGTTGGCCCTAAAAACAACTGATCGAGCTTCCCTCTGTTAAATTATTTCTTTATAATTAAACTGACTTGGAACAACTAGATAGTCATATTAAAAAAGAATATGTTTGATCCACATGTGAGGACAACAGTCCAAATCATGTAAATACTAGAAGAAATGTGAGGGTATTTTATTTTTTATAACCATGGAGTGGGGAAGGTCATTCTAATGAACACTAACTGTAAGTTGTAACACAAAAGGTTGATAAGGTTGACGTTAAAGAAAAACATCTGTACTGTAAAGAATATCATAAACAAATGTAACACTGGGGAAATTATTTACAGTTTGTATCATAAACAAAGGAATTATCACCCTAAATTTTGAAGAGCTCTTAGAAACTGAGTAGAAAAGACCAAATACCCAATAGAAAACTGGGCAAAGGTCATGAATAGGTGGTTCACAGAGACAGAAATACAAATAAACTTTGATAAAACTTTTTAAAAACTTAAATGAAAATTCTCAATTTCATTCTTAATAAGGGAAATGAACTTTAAGGCACATTGGCATATCATTTCTCATATGTCGGACTGGAAGTACACAAAACTTTGATCCCAAATTTGCTGATTAGACTTCGGGGGACGAGGCATCTCAATTCTGCAGATAGATATGAAAAACAGTACAACTCCTCCGGCGATGCATTGACTCTGACTCAACAACCCCACTTCTGGGGATCAAGTCCACAGTCACCCACAGAGGGCTGGTTAAATTAAATGGTACAGCCACACAATGAAGCTGTGAAAAAGAATGAGGGAGATTTTTACGTGCTGACACGGAAAGATCTCCAGATTATAACTGTTAAGTCAAAGAAAGCAAGAAGCAGAACAGTGTAAATATATATGCATCATTTTGTTTCAGAAACGTATATTCACATTTGTTTGGCTTATACAAAGTAAGACTGGAAATGTGAACAAGAGACCAATAAAAATTGTTACCTATATTGGGTTAGGAATATAGAGATGGGGGAGAGACTTCTATGTTCAAAACCAAAAACAGTCAAATTTTGAAAAGGGGTGTCTGAGGAAAGCTTTCAGAGCTTCTCCAAATGGCAGAGGCTGCTGAAAACAAGCACGGAGCTTAACCTCCGAGCCACTGCTGCCTGTGTTCACAGCGTGACAGAACATCAGGTCTGGGGGACGAGGGCGAGGACATCTAACCTGCAGCAGGCCCACAGGGGGACAGGAAGACGCCTGCTCGAGACCACCAGGTAAGTTATGGTCCAAGAAGACAAACGCTTCCTCCAAGTGGTGCTACCCAGTCAGGCTGTTTGGGTTCTTGTGCACATCTTGAAGATTTCGTGGGAGCACCGCGGTGTAATGAACTGTCAGCAGAATTGCTGTTCCTCCCTATAAATACAGATCCTGTAGCCTTTCCTTCTGAGGAATCCTAATCAAACTCAGGGGGGTACTTGGGGCATCTGGTGAAGACTCAAAGTGGCATATTACAGCCCGAGAGAGGGATGGGCCAAACAAACCAATAAAAAAGGGATTTTTTTTTTTTGAAGTGAAAAAGGATGACGGTGGAAGAAAAAACACTCTTTATGTTGCCTGCGGGGTGTTCAAAAACAGATAAGCAAGCCGACGGGGGGAAGCTGAGAGGCAACCTCTAACCTTCTTCCTGCCTGCACAAAAATCAAGAGCCAGTGTGGTCAATAACGTAGAAAGGACACTATTTCCTCTTCTAATTAAATTCCTTAAAGGGTGTGCTGATTTATTCATTTATAATAAAATTCCTGGTCTAATTAAAAATGGAACTTTCCCCTACCCAACCTAGCCTCACCATATTTCTGATTCCCAAGTAATTGGATCTGAAAACATTGATGCTGAGTGATAGCATGGGATATTGCTACTTACTGTGAGAATAAATAATAAGGAAGGAGAGCACTGCTAGGCTGGTTTCGGGGAAGTTTATATCAGTTCTTTCTCACTTGGACCAGATTTTAAAAACAGATAAAGATAATATGATTATTTCTCTTAATGAAATTGTTTAACACTGGCTAATTTATGAGGGAAGCTCACCTTTGTGAGGCTTTAGACTCACACTGTTTTGGCCCACAATTTTCAAGGCCCCTGTGCTCCCCCTCCCGTCTTCTGACATCCTCAATCTTAAATTCCAGGAACTGTTCTTTCTTTCAGCCCATTTAATATAATAATGCTCACACTTCTTTAGCACTCTGAAGATGGAAAACCTTTCACATCTATTGTCATGTCTGAACTACCCTGTGAGATGGTGCAAGGTGACTACCATGTGGCAGACAGAACTAAGGCCCAGAAAGGCTTCTAACAATATTTGTCCATTATCACAAAGCCAGTTATTGCTGAGCTGGTGCTAGAACTCAGGGGACACCCCTGACACTTACGGGCATTTCCAATGCACCCGGACAGATGGGCCATGGCTTTGGCTTCCAAGAGGTTCATAGAGAGGAGCCAATTGTGTGATTCACTGCACGATGCTTGATATTTCTCTTAGTAAAACTCCTGGTTGCTGGTTACAGGTTAGGGAACTCTAACCAGTAGGAAGGAACTCTGTTCATTCCTGAGTTCATGTGCTCGGTTGTATAGGATGTGTAACATTTCTAGGTTTTTGGCTGCTTCAGTAGGGGCAGATGGGATGGGAGAAAGTTAGAAATGGTCTTTTACTTTATCCTTCAAGTCTAGGAGCTAAGTTCCCTCATTAACTAGACTATATCTGTCCTCTCCCTACCCCCCACCTCAAAGGTGTGCCATATCACCTTCTCCTTTGCACACTGTGGATTACTTCCAGAAAGGTTTCTCCTGAATACTGAGCCCTTTCTTTTCCCCACTTGCCCCACTTCTCCAACAGATTGTCCTCTTCTATCTATCCTCGTATTTTTACTCCTGAGATTTATGTTAATTTTTCTTGTCTTCACCATTCAGAACCATTCTGGCAAGGGGCCCTTTCCAAATGTCACTATGTGCTTTTAAGCCAAATATGAAACTCTAAGCTCCCCAAGGAAACCCAAACACCTGTTGACTAAGTTTTTCCTCCGTTTTTCATCTAATTGCAATTTACCTCCAGAGCAGTGTGGGGATTAAACTGCCCCCGGGGTAACTTTCACGTCTGTAAAGGATTTCCGCACACGTTCTCTAAGTGAGACGGAAATGAAATACTGATGAGACTAAATGTGTAGCAGCTTCAAATAATCTGTGCTCTGTGTTACCTCTCCAGACTGTCGGAATCTCTTTAACACACTCTGACAAAGACACCAGACAGCAAGCAGTGTCGATGGCTCAGTCTGAAAGGCCCAGTCAGGAGCATGGACTTTCCTTCTGAAGTCCCCTGGAGGAAGCATCTCAACCACCAATTCAGGTCGCTGGATAAGGGCCTGGTGCACCTGCTGGGCAGGCAGGGATTTTTGGCTGCTATCATATTTTGGCACAAATACATGACAGCTTCTCCCTCCCAATGAACATTCTCAAAACCCAAGGTTTAATCTCTTGGCTTCTTCTTGGCACTATTGACATTCTATGCTGGATGATTCTTGGTTGGGGGGACTCTCCAACACATTGCAGGATGTGAGTTTCACAGCATCCCTGACCTCCAAATACCTGACAGTACTTCCCCTATCTTGCCCCACCAAGTTATGACAACAAAACAAGTCCGCAGGCATTGCCAAGTATCTCCAAGGGGGCAGTCAACTCAGTTGAGAACCAATGGACCAGATGATCCAGCAGAACATTTAGAGATACTAGCAGACTATGGGAAACCTCTTCAAAAAAGTCACCCTTAGACATGCTCACAGGTCGCCACAAATGTCATGGGCCTTGGAGGCCACTCTGCCAGTCTCCTACCAAGTTTCACTGTGTTCTGACCCCTCAACATCCCCACCCCACCATGAGGCTGAGGGGACAAGCCTCTCTGCCTTTGACACACACATTTTCACAAATGAAATGGGATCTGATTTGCCATTCATTTATTTATTTTTACATCCGTTGTTTAGTTTTCTTTCAGCCCTGGCAGCCAAAGATGTTAATTTGCACAATATTAAGTATCACTGGCTCCCCCCACCCCACCTGCTACAAATCAACTACGGATTTATTTTCTACGTTGAAATTCCACTTTGCGAGCTCCTGTTTAAATGTTTCCGGCAACATGTGCGAACTTGAGGGCATAGACTGGGGGTGCTGCAGTAATGGGGGGGGGGAGAGAACGTCCATCAAAGGGTGACAAACTCCAGGGGTGCATCTCTTCCCTCCAAAATGTCTCATTAGGGTCCCTAGACTTGGCTTCCATCTCCCCTGAACCCTGCAGTCCAATTTAATTGCGTGACGACCTCACCACGGCACACCGCTCTTTGGACAGGAGGGTAAACTCATTCTGTCCATCAACATTTCCTTTCTTTTTTTTTATTAGAGAAGTTGTGGGTTTGCAAAACAATCATGCATAAAATACAGGATTCCCATACACCACCCCACCACCAACATCTTGCATTGGTGTGGAACATTTGTTAACAGTGAAGACAGCACTTTTTTGAATAATTGTACTTTTCTTTAGCAGTAACCTTTGTTATAATTGATGAAAGATTATTAAAATTGTGCTATTATCTATCATACATAATTTATATTCAGTGTATTTTTCCTCTAAAGCACCCTATTATCATCTTGTGTTAGTATCATGTATTTGTTATAATTCATGAAGAACATTCTTATATTTGTACTATTAAGTATGGTCCGTCATCTACAATACGGCTCACTGTGTTGTACATTATTCTAGTAATATATAATCCTTAAGCTTCCCCTTTTAATCACACTCACCTTTATAGTTCAGTGCTGTTGATTACCCTCACAATAATGTGCTACCATCACCACCATCCATTTCCAAACCATTACCATCAAGCAAAATAGAAACTCTGGACAAGTGAAGCATCAACTCCCCACTCTCAAACACCAATCTACCCCCTGCAACCTATATTCTAGATTCTAACTCTATGAGTTTGCTCATTATAATTAGTTAGTATCAGTGAGATAATGCAATATTTGTCCTTTTCTGTCTGGCTAATTTCACACAACATAATGTCCTTAAGGTTCATCCATGTTGTCACATGCGCCAGAACTTCATACCACATTTTGTTTATCCTTTCCTCAGCTGATGGACACTTGGGTTGCTTTCAGCACTTGGCAATTGTGAATAATGTCGCAATGAACACTGGTGTGCAAATATCTGTTCAAGTCCCTGTTTTCAGTTCTTCTGGGTATATATATGGTAGTGGGTTTGTGGGATCATATGGTAATTCTATACTTAGTTGCCTGAGGGACTGCCAAACTCTCTTCCACAGGGGCTGCACCATTTTACATTCCCACTAGCAATGAATGTGTATTCCTATTTCTCCACATTCTTCCAAAAATGTAGTTTTCTGTTTTTTTTTTTTAATAGTTTAAGAGTGTGCTATTTAACTTCCATTTATTTGTGAATTTTCCAGTTTGCCACCTGTTACTGATTTCCAGCTTCTATCCATTATGGTCAGACAAAATGTTTTGTACAATTTCAATCTTTTAATATTTATTGAGACTTATTTTGTGATACAACATGTGATCTATCCTGGAGAATGATCTATGAACACTTGAGAAGAACATGTGTTTGGAGTACAATGTTCTGGATACGTCAGGTCTAGCTCACTTATATTATTCAACTTCTCTGTTTCTTTATTGATCCTGTCTAGATGTTCTTTCTATTGATGAGAGTGGTGTACTGAAGTCTCCAACTGTTATTGTAGAGAAATATATTTCTCCCTTCGCTTTTGCCAGTGTTTGTCTCATGTATTTTGGGATGCCATTGTTAGGTGCATAAATATTTATGATTGTTATTTCTTCTTAGGGGATTGCTCCTTTTATTAATATATAGTTTCCTTCTTTGTCTTGTATAGCATCTTTGCATTTAAAGTCTACTTTTCTGAAATTAATTTAGCTACCTCAGGTCTTTTTTGGTTACAGTTTGCATAGAATGCCTTTTTCCAATCTTTCACTTTCAATCTATCTGTGCCTTTGAGTCTCAGGTGAATCTCTTGCAAACAAAATATACTTGGCCCATGCTTTTTTTTATCCATTCTGCCAATCCGAATCTTTTGATTGGGGAGTCTAATCCACTAGCATTCAGCATTATTACTATAAAGGTATACTTACTTCAGCCATTTTATGCTACTATTTTTATGTCATACCTTTTTTTTTTCCCTTGTTTTCCATCCTTTTAATTACCCTTCTTGATAATCTTCATTTCTTCACACAATACTCCATGGCACTCTCTCCTGTCTTTTCCTTGCAGGCTGCATAACTCCCTTTAGTATTTCTTGTAGGGCAAGTCTCTTGTTGAACTCTCTCCATTTCTGTTTAATCTGTGAATATTTTAAAAGTCCCCTCATTGTCGAAGGACAGTTTTGCTAGATAAAAAATTACTGGTTGGCAGTTTTTCTCCTTCAGTATCTTAAATATGTCATACCTCTGCCTTCTTGCCTCCGTGGTTTCTGATGAGCAATCAGCACTTCGTCTTACTGCAGATCCTTTGTATGTGACAAATCACTTTTCTTGCTGCTTTCAGGATTCTCTCTTTATCTTTTACATTTGACATTCTGCTTAGTATGTGTCTCTGGGTAGATCTATTAGGATTTTTTCTGATTGGAGTATGTTGTACTTCTTGGATATTTATATTTATGTCTTTCATAAGAGTTGAACATTTTTCGGCCATTATTTCTTCAAATATTCTTTTATCCCCCATTGCCCCCTTTCCCTTCTCTTCTCTTTCTGGGACATCCATGATGTGTATGTTTGTTTGCTTCATGCTGTCACTCAAATCCCTGAGACACTGCTCAACTTTTCCTATTTTCTTCTCTATCTTTTCTTCTGTCTGTAAGGTTATTGTTGTCTTCTAGCTCACTGATTCTTTCTTCTGCCTGCACAAATCTGCTGTTGTATGCCTCCAAAGTATTGTAATTTCTTCTGTTGTGGCTTTCATCTCCATAATTTCTGCTATTTATCTCTTTATACTTTCAAATTCTTCTTTATGCTCGCACAATGTCTTCCTAATATCCTTTATCTCTTTTCTTTCATCTCGTTGAATCGATTTAGGAGATTTGTTTAAACTTCTTTGATATGTTGTTCTGAATTCTGTGTGTCCTCTGAAGTTTTTATTTGTTCCCTTGACTGGGCCATATCTTCCCCTTTCTTGTATGGCTTGTAATTTTTTGCTGATGTCTAGGCATCTGATTATCTTGATGAGTTTACTCTGAAGGTCAGTTTCTCTCTCTTGCCTAGGGTTTTTATTGTTGACTGGCTTTGTGTTAAGGCTCTTCTTTGATGCTTAGTTCACCTTATTCTAGACCTTTATGATAGCTGATGTTTAACTGACAAGATTTTTTTTAGCTCTTCACCTGCTTCCTACTTTGGAAATGCAGTACAATTTTTCAGAGTGCACTTTTGGTGCAGTTGTTTCATCTCAAGGAGAAAGCTTCTTTTCCTATGTTCCTTCTCCTGGAATCTTGATCTGTTCTGTTTGTTTTTTGGCAGAATTTTCTTCCCAGCTACTATGATTTGTTTAAATTCTCTCCCTCACTCAGCACCCCATTGTCCTTCCAGTTCTGGGACACTTCTCTCTTACAGCTATTCAATTTACCCCACCCTTTTTTTCCATCTTCCTGAGGTTTTTTTTTCCCCCATTGGAATAGTCTTCTGGTTTGCTGAAGCTGCCATTATGCGATACCAGAAATGGATTGCCTTCTATAAAGGGGATTTATTAGGTTATAGAGGGGATTTATTAGGTTACATAAAAGTGTTCAAACTAAGGTATCAACAAGAGGATATCTTCACTGAAGTAAGGCCAATGGTGTCTGGAACACCTCTGCCAGCTGGGAAGGCATGTGCCTGGCGCCTGCTGGTCCTCTGCTCCTGGGTTGTGTTTTAAAATGGCTTTCTCCAGAATGTCTCCGGGCTTCTGTCTTAGCTCCTCTCTCTCAGCTCCTGTACGTCATTGCTTCTTTCTCCCAGGGCATTTCTCTCGAAGCATCTGGGGTCCTTTCTTAGCTTCTCTGGGGCAAACTCTGGGCTTCATCTCTTAGCTTAGCCTCTCAAACATCCTTCTGTCTGCATCTCCAAGCATCTCCAGTGTCAGTGTCTGTGTTGCCTCAAGCTCTCTTTAAAACTCCAGTGAACTAATCAAGACCCACCATGAATGGGTATAGTCCACAGCTCCATGGAAATAATTTAATCAAAAGGTCTTGCCCACAGTTGTGTGAGTCAAATCTCCATGGAAACACTCAATCAAAAGTTTCCACCATAATCAAAAAACTAATAAGTCTGCACCCACAAGATTGCATTAAAGAACATGGCTTTTCTGGGGGATATAATATAACCAAACTGGCAAAGGTATCTCACCTGGGGAGCCAGATGGGGTCAATCCAGAAAGCTGGGTCACCAGAAAAGTCCATTTTATGTGTAGGTGGCCCAGCCAACAGGAACTGGACTGAATGGGCACACCACTTTCCAGCTGCAGATTCTTTTTCCCTGCAGGGGCCCTTATGGGTGAAGCACTCCCAACAGGCTTGTGTTCTGCCCTGGGTCTCTGTGGACATGTGACCCGGTGCTTGCAGATGCTTGGGGTTCTAGCATGCTCCTGCGAGTCGTCTAAAGTCTGTGGCTGTGGTGGGAGGGAGGGATCCTGGCCTCTCTGTCTCTGTGGGACTCCCAAGCTATGTGGGACCAAGTGAGGAGAGTGAGCGGGGTCAGCGTTCTGGGATGGCAATTTCCTACCTGGTATTTTTTTCTTCACTTCAGCATTTGTGGAGTCATTCTCCAGTCTTTACCATCCTCCAGAGTTTTAAGCAAGTAGGATTTGTCCTTTTATTCTCTGAGTCTCTGGGGAGGATTTTTTCAGGGGATGTCTTGTATCGCCATGTTGATGATGTCACTGACATTTACTTTCTTAAGGGCCTCACAATATGCAGTTTAAATAATTAAATGCAGGTTACATCAGAGCCTCCCTTTTCAAGCCAGTTTGAAGGCACAGTATGTTCCTTCTGATGGTTAGTTTTGGAGCACAAAATTTGGAGAAGCTAGTGGGATTTTTTTGTTTGTCTTGTTTCATTATGGTGCATGACACATCTCCCCACTAAAACTGCCCCAAACCTTGGCATAGTGCAAACCCATCAGAACAGCTGAAAGGGCTGTGTTTTTTTCTGATGATGGATAAGTGGTGACAGAGAAATTTGAGACCCTCATTCTGGCTAGGGTGTCAGAGCCACTTACTTGTCCTGATCAGTGCTTCCCATTTGTCATCCAGAAAAGTTGAATGCTAGGAGATGAATCCTTTGTGTTTTATCGCACGTGTCCCATGCCCTTGAGCCGGGAAGGACTTGTCAAAAATAAAGCAAGTCTTTAAAATGACCTAATAAGAGAAACTCCAGGAAGGACTGAAGATACCTCTTGCTTATGGTGTCCATTTTAAACACTAGGTTCTCTGGGAGGAACCTGGGGTGATTATAATGAGTTTTGATTTAGTTGGACCCAATGCTGATTTTGCACATTACCAAAATTTGTCATCTTTAAGTAATGTGCCAGATAAATGCTTTAAAATAGATGTAACTTTGTGTGAGTTTTCTATAATACAGCAAAATCTGATTGTTCTATTAATAGCCAAATTCCTTGGCCTTGAGAAGGCAGGGTGGCAGTGTTTTTAAAATTCATCAACTCTGCATAATTAGTTGTGAATCTCTAAATAGTCAAGCCAAGGTATTAACCAGGAACTGGAGCAGTTATTCCTTAGTGTCCCTTTTAATAGTGATCTACAGTCATCATTTCCTTGTATTTTTCTAATTACTGCAAAACAAACTGTTTTTAACACAACTGCCCAGGCTCTTAGTAATTTGAGAGTAATCACCTTCAAATGAAGAAAATTCACTTCTTGTTCAGAAAATTGGGGCTGGATTAGACAAGCACCATCAGGTGGCTGCTGGACACTCCTTCCCCACCCCAAAGCTTTGTATATGATGACTGCTGCATTTTGAGAGCATGGCACTTGAGGCGGGAAGGGGCACTCTTGACAGTGAGCCCCATTTTGTGGTGTTCTGACTACCCTAGTGGAGGTTTTCTTTGGAGAAACAGTTTTTGAAAACCAGAAAGAAACAGTAATTCTGGTTCTTCACTCTGAGGAGCCAAGAGCGTGGGTAGCCTTCCAGAACAACAGTTTAGGGTACTTTTCGTGTCTCCTCTCTCAGATGATCTGTTTCAAGCCTCTGTGTCTGACTTTAAGCATCAGGACATTAGTGTCCCACGCCCCACGCCCCAGAGTCTACCACTGGCCTGGACCTAGAGTAAGAGCTGAATAAACCAGGAAGAGCTAGTTGAGAGGTAAACTCTCTCCCTTACTTTTATTCTTTTCCCAAACCAGTTCTACTTGGAGATTCTCAAAGAACATATATCAGAAGAGCAAAGGTTCTCAATCTTCATCTCTCTCTTTCAGACCTCAAGGGTATGATGTTCTCTCATTAATAAGAGTAGCTTTCTCTGACCATAATTCCAAAATTGGGGGCAGAGGGTATGAGAATCAAGCCAGGGGGCACGGGGCCATTTAAAGGAACAAAACAAAACAACCCAGGGGATTCTGCTGTGCTACCAACAGTCCCCATGAAGAATCACTGTTGAAGAATGAGCTAAAATTCTAGATCCTTGAGAAAAATTGGGAAAATGGATTCCCCATTTTCTCTGAGAAGGAGAAATGTCCTTATTGGATTTCTCTCTGTAAGTAGCTACTTTGGGTTTTGCTTCCTCTGGACAAAGTAAGGCTTAAATGGATGATGGATGTGAGCATGATGAGCTAGCCAAGGTCATAACCAGTGCTGTGGGGGTGTTGCACTTTTATTCAACACACATTTATTAAACACCTACTATATGCTAGGCCCTGTGCTAAGGGCGGGGAATAAAGGAGAAGCCATCTTGGCCCTAAGGAGGGAACTGAACACACAAAGGAGAAAGTCGTATCAAGTGGCAAGTGATGGAAATAAATACAGGGTATAAGAGGAGCACAGATAAGGAAGAACGACTGGGCTTTGGGTGAGAGTGATGGGAAGCATCCAGGAAGACTGCCTGGAGGAGGTCAAGTCTTCACTGAACCCTAAAGACTAAGCAGGAATTAGCTGAAAGTTTAGAGAAGAAGTGTACTGATATGAAAGCCTTTCTAGGGAGGCAGGACCCATGAGCAAAGGCCTAGAGGCTCCAAACAGCATCAACATGACCAGCATTTTGACAACACATAAAGTCCAAGACAGGACATGGCAAAAAGTCAGGGTGGAGAGGTAAGGTCAAGGCCAAGGAGGGCCTTGATGAGCCCAGAGGAGGAGATTGGATTTTGTCTGTAGGTCATGGAGAGCGCTTGAAGGATTTTAAGCAGAGGGGCCTGTGATGGGATTTTATAATTTACGGAGGGCAGTGTGCATGGTGCATTTGAAGGGGAGGAGACTGGCAGCAGGTTGGCTGGGACAAGATCTGGGGGTGGCAGCAGAATTGGGTGGAATGGCTGAGAGATGAGAGGGGCATGGCCTGAGGCAGTGATGGAGGAGATGCAGGGTGGCAGGTCTGTGCAGGAAGCTAGCAGTACTTAGAAACTGCCAGAATGTGGAGGACGAGAAGAGGAAGAGCCAAGGAAAACTCCAAGCTTCATAGCTTGTATTCCTAAGAGGATGGCAAGGCCATCAGTTCAGACAGAGAACCCGGGAGGCAGAGCAGACTGAGTTCTAGAGAGAGAAAGAGGCTTCCGTTTGAATTTGCCCTCCTTTGGGCACCTGGCAAGGCTGGGCGTAGTAGATGAATTAGAAGCTTGGGGGAGAAGCTTTGCCTAGAGATTATTATTATCACCCACCAGGCCCAGTGGGTTAGGCCAGGGGTGAGCCTCCTCTCACTCCCTTCATCCAGAGATGGGGTGTCCTTGCTGCAATTCGTTCTAAAGATCTCCTCAACCATTCATTTGCTTTCTCTCTCCTTCACTTTTCCACCTCTGCCCCTGCTCACGACTTTTCTGAGGCCAGGGGAAAAGGGATGGCAGTATTTTTATGCCCAGCTTGGCAAACAAGAGTGGGTGGCTCTGTGGAAACAAACCTCAAAATCACTTCTGTCCACTCCCTCAGCCCCTGGGCCACCTATCCAGATCCTACATCCTGACTGCGCTAACGACATGGAGTTCTGAAAAGTCTTTCAGAGTGTTGAAAGAAAAAATGTGTACTTACTTCAGGGCTTCATGAGCCAAGGGAAGGGGGGTTTTGGAAAATGGGTTTCTTTCACCACGTTTGGAACGATGCAAAGAAGCACGTGGGTGTGCAGCAGCCCTGGATGTGGGATCACAGCTGCTCTGGGCTTTAAAGCAAGGGCCCCCAAAGGCATGACGTGGCTGGCAGGGTGAGTGGTCAGTGAACCAGCAGAGAAAATAGAAGGGGTCGGGAATGGGGTGAGAGTTTGAGGCCTCCGCACATCTAGAAGCCACTGTCCAACATTTTCCCTTGCCTGAGGGAAATTCCAGGGAACCAAGGAGAGAAGGGCACCTTTGAGAAAGGGCAATTAGAGATCACCCCACAAGGTGTCAGGATCTATAGACAAATTCCATTCCGTAAGGCTGGGCACCTCAATTGCAAAACCTTTTTACCAAAAGAGGGAATTGGGGGTGGGGGGGGGGTGGGGGTGAATCTCACGTTCACAGACACACATGATGAGAGCAAGACAAAATCGTGATTTGAAGGGGATACATCTCTGCAGGACACCCAAGGCATGTACTCCTGTTAAATTTTTTGGTCTACATTGTTTCTGTTTTCTTTTTCATACTGCCTTTGTCAATGCTCAATAGGATAACGTTGGTGTGTCCGCCCCAAATGCCCCTTCCTGGCATCCCAGCACCGGCCAGGGCTGCCCTGGTCTGCTCAGTCAGGGTGGTCTCCGGCAACAAGCCCACTTTGAAGACAAAAGGCAGGGACTTTGGTAGAAGGAAGGGTCATCCTGCTGGTTGTGCTGCTTCCAGGGCTGCTCCACTTATAACTCGGTGCCTTCTCCCAGGCAGCACCATTTTCCCAGAAGCCAAAGCAATAGAAAAAAAGAAGCCTGCTCCTTTCAAAGAGGGACTGGCCCTGATGGGAGAGAATAGGAGGAGCAAAGTGAGTATGGAGAAAAAAAAATGCAGGCTGGGACTCACTTCATTCTGTAGCAGGAGGGACAAAGCAAAGTTCAAAGAGCAAGTTCACTGTTCACCTGAATCCACAGCTCTAACTTGAAGTTTTTTCTTTGCCCAACTCATTTAAATAAGTTCACGTTGGAAGCACTTCATGTTAAAATTTAAAATCCAGAGTAAGTTCTCTCATACCCAGGCACTCTCTCATAGGTCCAAATTTTGTCTCCTTTTTCAAACTGCCTTTGGACCATCCCTCCTCCTCTCCCTCTGCCCCCTTGGCTCCTTACACTGGAACCTCACTGCCAGAGGGAGGGATGGGATCAAATTGGAAGATTGAACCCCCCCCCCCCCACTTTTTTTTAAGTAATAAGCAACAAAGAGAATCATGGCACCCTTCCTTGACACACTTTCTAAATTTGGCTGTTAAGGTGCCACACTCCCCTAGTTCTCCTCCTCCCTCCCTCGTCTCCTTGGCTGGTTCTTCCTCTTCTCCCCCAGCTCTGAATGTGGGGGGACATTGTCCTCTATCTACGCTCCCTCCTTCCCAATCTCACTGAGACCCACGGCTTTCAATGACAGCTACATGCTGAGGACACTCAAATTTATACCTCCAGCCCTGACTGATCTGCTGACCCCCCGACTCACATAACCAAGTGCCTGTGCAACACCCCCACTTGCATCTTAACTGGGCATCTCAAACCTAACATGCTCAAATTGAACTACTGCTCTGCCTCTCCAAACCGCAAACCCCGCCTTCTCCATCCTGGTCGCTGGCGACTCTAACCCTTTCCTAACACTTTGGACGCATCCTTGTCCCTGCCTTTCCTTCCATCCCATCTCCCATCTGTCAGTGAATCCTGCTGTATCTTCAACTAGAACCTGAATGAGACCATTCTCACTCCCTGTGTTGTCCAATGAGGGAGCCACCAGTTACATGTGGTTATTCATAGTTAGGCTAAAATTATTTAAAATTAAATGAAATTTTAAAAGAGGAACCAAAAAAGGAATGGCCCAAGTGAGAAATCTTTGGAAAACAACAGTAAAAATTAATTAATTTAAAAATTTTATTTGCTTAATCACATTAGCTACACTCTAACTCCTTAACAGCTAGCTGTGCTGGTGGTGGGGTAGTGGACAACATGGGTAGAGAACCTTTCCATCGTGGCAGAGAGTTCTGTTAGACGGCACTGCTCACTGCTTCACTGCTGTCACTCCAGGGCAAGCCACTACCATCTCCTGCCTGGATCACTGCAACGGCCTCTTAGCTGGTGCTGCTTCTTTCGTCTACACAACACGGCAGCCAGAGTGATCCTTTCCAAACCCGTCACATCATGTGACTCCTGGGCTCAAAGGGGTCCAAGGGCTCTCCATGTCTCTCAGAGGAAAAGCCGCGTCCTCACGATGGTGCACCAGGCCCTACAAATTCTGTGCTCCTCTGACCTCACCTCCTCCGTCTTCTACTTGTTCTCTCTGGGCAGCCACACTGGCCTCCGTGCTGCTCCGTCACTAAACCAGGCAGGCTCCTGACTCAAGGCCTTTGCACTGGCTGTTCCCTCTGCCTGGGATGCCCTTCCCCAGATCTCCTCCTGGCTCGCTCCCTTGCCTCCTTCAAATCTCTGTTCACAAGCCACTTTCTCAACAAGGTTTATTCTGACTACCAGATTTGAATTTTACTGCCTCTGCCAGCACTCCTGCTCTGCTTTGTGTTTTTCCGTGGCACTTATCTCCTTTGAGCAAACTATATAAATTTACTTGTTATTTATATCTATTGTTGCCCATCTGGCAGGGATCTTTGCTCATTTATTCACTGATATAGCCCAAACAGTTGAAACAGTTTGCCCAGAAGAGGCTTTCAAAACAAGTATTTGTTCAATAAATGAGTGAATAGAGTTTTAGAGCTGGAAGGGGGCCTGGAAATTGTTCCTGGCTGCACAGCTGAGGGCCAGCGAGGTGAGGTTATTCCCCTGTGGACCCACGATGAGTTCAAGGTTCAAGTTCTCACGAGGAGCCAGGCCCAGGCCCAGGCGGCTTCACTGAGCAGCCCCGTGACAAGTGTCCCTCTTCCACTTCACCCATCACAACCGAGGGATACCCAAGAATCAAAGGGAACCAGTGGGAAAACCCAGTCTAACTAAAATGTCCGGGGCACTCAATGCTTTTCCTCTTGGTAAGCCTTTGTACGATTCAACTTTTGGGGCTGCTCCTCTGATAACTTGTAAAACATAAATGGTGGCTTCAAGTTAATTGTTTCTTCTTACTGTTCAGTCTTAACCCCACCCCCACACCCCCACCCAACAGGTGTTACAAATGCCAGAATCTTTGAAAACTGAAAACACACAAGGTTACTAGAGTACATTTTCTTCTAAAGCAATGTATCGGTCTTGTTTTAAATGGATAATCATGGTTTCACCATAGAATTTCAAGATCAGTATTTGAGAAATGGTTGCTTCATATGAAAATATTCTCCACCACATCTTTAAAACACTGCTGGCAATCCAGAACGATTAGAAGAACCAACCCTAGGTCACATTTTGGGTTAGGAGTACCTCTGTCCTCTCAGATCTATAAGAAAATGCCATCTGAATATAAATCTTTTTAAATGCTTCAGGATGATGGTTTTTCTACTGCCTAATTCTGATTCGAAAAAAGACACAGTGAGAGCACTTCAAGCTCATAACCAGACCTGTACATAATGGCCAGGCTAACAGGTCCAGAGCTGCACAGCATCATGTTAGAAACAATCCTGGAAAGCTCAGTCCATGGCTCAATGGATGAATGATCTTGCCAAAGTATATAATTAAGAACAAAGTTATCTTTAGTGCCATTCCTTTATGTCTGAGAAAAGTCAACAAGGCACTTCTTTGGGAATGCCAGTTTTAGAAATTAAAGCCTATGGACTGCACTGTGATGTCATTAAGATTACACCAGAAAACAGATTGATGTGCATAGACAATCTTTTGTATGTACCAAAAAATCCCATCTCTGGAGAGACATGGAGCTAACATGTAAAATCAAGGAGAGGGGGGCACAGGGAAGAGCAAGATGAGAGGCAAAATCAGCAGCTTCCAGAAAGAGAGGTGCCCTGAAGGCCCAGTGCACCCCATGTGTTTCCTGGGGCGGGGCTCTCCATTGCTCTCACTAACTTGCCCCTCTCTAAACCCATTATTTTCATAGTCTGGGTCTCTGGCACTTGCTCTGTCACCACTGGCAGAGTACACACACATTCAGGACACCTTGTCCTAAATGAGCAATAGGAGACTGTTAGGATTATTTATGTAAATCACAATGGGGCAGAAGGGCCCCGTGAGGATGGGAGGCATTTTGTATTTGGCCACTGCTGTGAGCACCGAATCCCATCCCCACTGCCCAGGAACAACCACTCTGGTTAACAACTCGCTGATTATGCGTCTCACATGGAACTAGACCTGGTGCAGTCTAGTACTCAGTTACCAGAGCTGTGGAAACAGGCCTGCGGGAATGCAGCCGTCAACTGTGCTCTGCCACTGTCCCAGGCACAAGAAAGCCCCACAGTTAACCACTCTGCATCTTGCCCACTTCTCTACAAGTCTTATTTTTCTCAAGTGCCTATTACAAGCTGCTGTTCTGAGTCTAACGGATTGTTTATTTGACTGATCTCATCAGTGGCTTTCAAGTATCCTAACAAACTTAGGAACAAAAGAAGAAATGTTTGTCTAATTTATAACTTTCGCCCAGCCTCCAAAAAGGACAGTAACCTTTAAGAAAGTAGGCAGTTGCTGACCCCTATAATCTCTCATTTGCTGGTGTCTCATGGGTCGGGGACTCAGCCTCCCCTCTTGCTACATGTGCACACAGCCTGGCCCCTGAGGATGTCACTGGTGTGGCAATAATGGCGTGCTTGGGAATTGCTGAGGCAGCTGACAGCATACAGATGTATGTGCACAGATGTTTATGACAGGATTTAGGACTACAGCTCTCATGCATGGAATTGGGGGTGTTTGGGTATCTCTTTTATGTTTCCAGACTGCCCTGTAAGAGCCTATCGTTCCCCAGCCATCCTGGACAGTTCAGGTACCTATGCCTGGGGTGGGTTTCTAACGTTTGTTAGGGAGCATGTCATTTGGTTGGGAATTACAGAAGCATGTTTCAGGGTGTACTCCCTCAGCTGCGGTTATAAATTCAACAGTCACTCATTCACTTTATTCCTTCATTCATTTACTCCTTCATTCAGCCATTCAATGAATGTTTTCCAAGTACCTATTCTGTGCCAAGCAGAATGCTTGGTTCTGGGGATACGGAGTTCAGGAAGTCCAGAGAGGAATGCATCAGTGAAGGATGAGATCTACTGACTGTGGGTCCAGGAGACCCTGTGTCTAGTGCTCCAACAAGACTCTGGTTATACTTTCTGGGCATAATGGGCAGCATTCTTTCATCCCTCCAATTTCAATGAGCATTAAGTGAACCAGGCACTGTGCCGATCCTGGAAATATAAAACTAACTTGCTTCAAACTTTCCCCAACTTGCAATCAATGAATCAGGGTTCTAAGTTCCAAGCAACTTTTACAAGTTAGGGCAGGACTTCCAGTGGGCAAAACTGGTGCAGATGATGAGAAAGGGGGCTCCAGAGGCCTGTGTGTGTCAGAGCACATGTATATTATGTGAAGAGGGCTCTTCTACGCACGCAGAGGGGCAGGTGCATCCTGGCCAGCAGTGAGTGACCTTTCCTTCTTCTTTCTTCTTTTTAACTTTCTTGGAATTACTCTGTTTCCCTTTGCTGCTGTCACCACCTGTTGTTTCTGGACAGTTTCCCCACACCAAATCTGGGTGTCTGTTAGGGTTTTCTAAATTCTTCAGTCCCCAAAGCAAACATAGAGTCCTTCAGAGCAGTGACAGCAGTGGTTCTTAGTGTGGCCCATGGACCAGTGGCATCAGCATCACCTGGGAACTTGTTAGAAATGTATGGGCCTCACCCAAAATATGCTGAATCAGACACTGGGTTAGGGGGCAATAAGATATGTTTTAACCCTCCTCCAGGTGATGCTTTTATTATTTATTAGAGAAGTTGTGGTTTCAGAACAATCCTGCATAAAATATAGGATTCCCATATATCACCCTATTAATAGCTTGCATTGGTATGCAACATCTGTTACAATTGATGATAGCACATTTTTATAATTGTACTATTAGTTAAAGTCCCTGGTTTAACTTAGGGTTCACTGTGTAGTGTAATTCCATGGATTTTTTTTAAAACAATTTTGTTCCATTAATTACCATATATACAATCTGATATGTCTTCCTTTTAATCACTCAGATAAATAATATTTCAGTGCTGTTAATTACACTCACAATAATGTGCTACCATCACCACTATTTATTGCCAAAATAGGAAAACTGCATATTTTAAGCCTTAACTTCCCATTCCCTATCCCCACCCCATTTCCTGGTAACTATATTCTAGATTCTGACTCTATGAGTTTCCTTATCCTAATTGTTTCAAATCAGTGAGATCATTAAATATTTGTCCTTTTGGGTCTGGCTTGTTTCACCAAACATGATGATTTCAAGGTTCATCCACCTCCAGGTGATTCTGATGCCAGCTCAACTGTGGGAGCCACTCCTTTGGAGGAGCCCTAGCATTTTTGACTCTAATGTCAGGCATCATAGAATACAACAATTTCCTCCTGTGCCTCTCAGACCCACATTCTGTTGAGGTGGCAACTCTCAGTGCTGGTCGTGGAATGCACAGGGTTCAGCCCTGGTTCAAGCCCTGGTAACTCTCCTTGGGAGCCTGAGCACCGTCCGACCTCCGGCTGGGCGGGAGCTGGCATCCTCCTCTGTGAAGTGAGGCTGTGAGCACAGAGCCTCTCTGCTCCTCCTTGTCCATGGTCTCATTTCCATATGGAGGTGCTGAAGGCTGAAAGAAGGCTCACACACCGGGTATGGGGGGCCTCGGATGCAGGCGAGTCTGGGTATCTCCTTTTCATAGTTGGGGAGAAGCTCTAGTGAAAACAGGAATGGGGGCTCCTGATGCCAAGACTGGGACAGGCAAAGGCAGTTGAAGTGGGAGGGACGAGGGGGGGCTGGGAGCTCTTCTGCCCACCCTGCTCCCTGCCTGAATCACCAAAGACCCGGCCCTGGGCCAGCCCCAGATGAGGTGAGAGACAGTGAACAGGTTGAGCATGGCCCAAGTGATTAGCTGGAAGGGTGAACAGGGGAGGCACAAGGGGGAGTCCCAAATAACAGTGAGGCAAGAGTCAAGAGTCCCTGGGCCACACATTCTTCTCTAGGCCCCATCCACATATGTGCCATCTCAGAGTGGTTGAAAAACACACAGTAAACATGTTGGGGATTCAAGAAACTCACTCTCTGACCCTGGCAAGTCACCTGACCTCTCCAGGCCTCAGTTTATTCATCCCCCCAATGGGGGTATAACTATACCTGCTTTATCAGCCTCACAGGGATAAGCTAAAGGTTATGATAAATGATGAAACAGAGAATAAAAATGAAAAAAAATCATTCTAAAGGATACTCTTATATCTTGGGAGAGCGAGAGTTTGTTCCACAATGTCTAAGCAGAGGACAGCGTCTAAACCTCAAGAATCTGGAGGCAGTTCAACAGAAGCACTTGGAATCCCTCAGAGTAAAGATATCCCCCAAACCCATGGTGTTACTTAATAATTCCGGAAAAAGGGGGAGGTTTGACTTTTGTTTTTATGCAGTCAAGAAACAGCAAATTTGATTTAAAATGAAATCTCTCACAAACGCATGAAAGGAGTTTACTTATCACAAGCAGGACCAGTAGGTAGACAGCCTCTTCTCTGGGCCGCCCCCTTACCTGGGTATCACTGGCAGCGTCTTCACGAGCCCAGGCTGGAAGAGGCTCTCTCACCCTCAGGGTTTCAGCAAATTCAAACAGTGGGCAAGCCCGAGGCCTTGGCTCTGCTTCATTCTGCTTTTGAGAACTGATTTTTCCTGAATAAGGAAAAGTATATGAAATCAGACCAGTTTTCATCAACCCCTTACAAGTTTAGGAAGAGAGGTAGGAGACACAATCAGAAATAATAAAAAGGTCCTAACACAGAACAAGCTGGGTTTCTAGCATTCTGTCTCTGGCAAGTCTGGGCTAACCAAAACATCGACATAATTACGTCTATCTATAGAGGATGTCCATCTTGGTCACTCTAAGGCAAACCACCCTAGAACGACTTTTCCATAGAATACCGATAGACTTTTCATGTTATAAAGGGTTCAGTGGACAAACGATTTGGGAAACACTGAGGCTATTTCTCAAAAATGCTATTCATCAAATAACAAATGGGTTTCTCCTCTGGAGGACCTCTCAGAGCCTTCAATGTGTGAACAGGCATTGCCACAGCCTCCAAAAGGATAATATGAATATGCAGAGTCTCCCAAACATACTTGAGCAGGGAACCCTTATTTTTACAGAATACCTCTTAAAATCATTTTGAATCCTGTGGTTTGGGAAATTTCGCTCCAGGTCCTTAAAAGTCTTGTAGGGCAGTACTTCTGAGGATTTAACGTGCTCATGCACCAGTTGAGCTCTTGTTAAATTGCAGAAACTGAATCAGTAGGGGTGGGGTGGGGTTAGAGATTCTGTCTATCTGACAAGCTCCCGGGTGACGCTCAAGCTGCCGGGCCACGGACCACACTTAGAGCAGCAAGGATGTAAGGCCTCCTCAATAAGCAGAGAGTGATTCAACAGAGATTCTCCACTACCCATAATACTAAAGTAGCCTGCTGAGTGTATTCCTTCCTTAGGCTGTTACTATCCTCCAGCCTCAAGAATTATCAACAGGGCGTGCTGTAAAAGCCTCTCAACAGCATTTTGCTTGTGCGCAGAAGCTAAGTAACTGGCTTTTCATCAGCACTGAGAGATTTCTACAGTGACTTCCAGTTTTGATATGAGGATGAGAGAAAAAACAATGCAAACGCATACATTCAACAGGAAGTGCCTGCTCTCAAGTGGACACTACCCCACATTCATTTTTGCCCCAGCCTATTCTCCATCTGTTCATTTTTAAAACAAGTAACAAATGGCCACAGAGGAAAGAGAACCTTGGAAAGCTGGCAGTGCCTCTGGACCACAGTGACAGTATTATTTGGTGGAAAGCAAGTTTCCATATACTGTTATTTTATAACTCTTCCTGACAATTTAATCAAGGCACAAACCTTAGAAAACTGGCATAGTGAATATTAGCAGCTAGAGCAGAACAATCTCCTTCCTATCCCCTTCTTATGAAGCAATTCAAGGCTTGTGGTTTCTCTTCAATTTGTTATAATGACAGTGTTTAATCATGGAGTCTACTCGGCAGCTCGCTGCTGAATTGAGGTCACACACGTGACTGTTCAGGCATAGAGCACATAATCTATAACTAAGATTTTGCTCCTGAATCTCCAGAGGCTGTGCATTAATTAACAATGCATTTATTTCAAAAATAATATGCATCGCAGCCTTTTAAAATGTAGCCTTGGTTTGGAATGAGCAGAAGTTTGCGATGAAATGTTCGTGGTGGTTATTAGTGCAGGAAGGAAGAACTCAGCCAAGGGAATAGCCCAATCACATGTATTCAAAGATGTTTAATTAAAAGTCTTCTTTACTCATTTCTCAGATGTCTATAACATAATCCCTACTTGAGGCTCCTTTCTAATCAACAAGTCGTAAGTGAGTTTTCAGTTTAGAGTTCTATGTTACATGCATATGCATGTCACAAGTGCAACCCAAGCCAACACAAGTTAAAACTTACTTAGTGTCATCCTGGGCTGCAATAAATATTTTTAATCTTCAGTGAACAGTGAAAAAACTTTGATTCTTCACTTGGACCCATCTTCAATCATGAAAGCTTATTTCAGTGGACAGACGGTACTTCTCAACAGGAAGGCCCACTTAGCTCTATGGCAGTTAATGCACAATCTACAGCTGATTCATCAAACTAAGTCTCTTATAGTTCAACATATAAATATATTTGAACAGGATATGAATATGTCAGAAGACATTAGGTTTCAGGTTAGAGTGCCAACAATAACTCAGCTAAATTTATGTCTGGGGCCTAAATTGGTCTATATCCAGAGTTAAGTTTTAAAAAGATAAAATCCCATGAATATATGAATGTGTATGTGTTTTTTTTTTTCCTTAATTGATTTAAATATCCATATTCCGGTGCTTACGCATATGTTTCCTTTATTTAGTGGCACATGCTTTGACGTAATGCATCAGTATTTCCATCTGGCAGAGATCACTGACTTACTCCTCTCCTGGAGGAAATCTTTCTTACTGCTGGTTTTCCACTTTTGCCAGCAAGTGCATTTTTGTGGACGGGGAAACAATCTCATTTGAAAGGCGACTGGCATTTTACCTGAGGAGGCTGGTTTGGGGAGGCGGCTTTGAAGAGGCCGCCCCACTCTGGCAGTCATGATGGGGTCGGAGGTGGAATGAACCATGGTGTTTTCTGCAGGGCTGTCTGCAGAGGAAGGCACTTCTCGTTCAAGGGTTTGGGCTCTGATGGCGGAAGCTGCTGGAAGGGCTGGCTGGAGAGGCAGGACGGGCGCCGCGTCCTCTGAGGAGTCCGGTGTGCACAGGTACCGTCCCATGGAGCGAGTCCCCGGGTCTGGGAGAGGGAAGGTCCCGATCCCACTGTCCAGCGTTCTCATCTGGCAGCTGGATTCTGAGACAGAGTAACGCAGCAAGGATCAGAGAATGCTGACATGAAGGGATCGTGGATATCGGTACGATCTGGGGAAAAGTGATATCCAAATGGAAGAATTTAAGGGAAAGAAAAATGATAAACATTTGGAAATAATGTTAGTGGTCCAGTAAATTTCCACAGAGGTGCCTGAAACAGACATTTAATTTGCACATGAAAGTATTCCCCTCATGCCATGTGTGTGGTAAGAAGGCCAGTCTGCTAAGGGCAGGGCATGTACCCTGGATGATTCTCTAGAGTTATAATGGAAAAGGAACATTCTTTTGAGACCAAAAACTACTTTTGATTATGCTTATTTCAATTTGGGAGTCATATGACTTCAATCAATTAGGTGAAAATTATTAACTGAAATAAGATGAGCAATGAACGCACATAACAAATTGAAGCGATGTCCTAACAAAGGTAATTGTGTATCTCTTGCATGGATTATCATCCATTCAGCAGTGAACTCAATCTCTGGACTCTCAACCTGCCTGTCAGGACACATAATTTATACACTACAACGGTCATCTCAAAGGGTAACTTGCCTGCTGTAACCTCACTAATCATGTGGGCTTCATTTGACCCCATTGCCACTTGAAGTCTTATTGAGAAGACCACAGAGGTACTTTCTGAGTTTTACATTGACTTTTGCAACGACAAAACTCATCAGTACCTTTTGGATTTCTTGTCACTCACAGGGTTCCTACTAGCTCCAAGAACAAATTATATTGATTTCACCCTGTATGTGACATATTCTGCAACTCTTATGTACGGACAAAAATACAGTATCTGAAAGAAAATATTACATAGTTAACTTCTAAAATGGTGATGTGGTTTATCCAAGCTGCGCTCCAGAAGCCTCCCTTCCATGTGATGATTTGAGGATGAAACATCCTTAGTTAAGTTTATATCTACAGCACAAAGTCTAGGACTGGGTAAAGGCACAGCTCAGCACCATATTAGGCATCAAGGGGAACTTAATAGAATCTGATGTAATCATCTCTGTGTCAAAAGGCTCAACAGCTGACATTTCTTTGGTGCTTTATGGAACAGTGGCTCATAGCACGGTCTCTGCCAATAACTAACTGTGTTGAAGTGTGAGATCCTTAACTCATCGGGGTCTCAGGTTCCATGTGGGGTCACGGTGAGGATGAAAATACATTCACCACTGAATCCCTAGAACGGAGCATCACATCATGAATAAAAGAATGAAGAGTGACATATATAAAATGCTTAGTGTATTTATTGGATATTAGTAGATACCTAATAGGTAAATGGCTTATCATTAAGTACCTTTCATAGACAATTTCATTTGATCCTCAGCAATCAGTATTCAAACTTTGGCATCTGCCCATTCTTATCTTCCTCCTCAAAACCGCTTGCTGAGAGGAGAATTCTGGGAATTTCCTTATAAAATGATAAAAACAAGGGGTGGAGATGGGTACAGAGTTGGCTTTTCTAGGTTCTAGCAGATTTAGGTTCGTAAGCACTAGGAAGATGAAGTCCCAAAGAAAGGAGAAGCTTCAGTCTCCCAAGGGCTGTTTAGTTGGAAGGTGCAGACACCCCTTCTCCAGTGTGGTGTCCACAGAACCAGCTCAGATCTCAGAGACTGGCCATGGACTGTCAGCCCTGAACTATACAGCAGCGGTCTGGGAAGTGCTTTCCTCTCCCAGGACTGAGCACAAGATTAGCCCCATTCATTTCAGGGCCTCCTCCCAGGCAGCTTTACTCTCCACCAGTTTTACCAATTATCCAGTATCCCCTCTTATTCATTTTCTACTCAACTGATTGTCACAGAACGGTCTTTTTGAGAAATGATCAGCTGTTTGCACGGGGAGGTGTTGCCAGGAGAGTGTGAAAAGAAACACCCTGCTACTCAGAATTCAATGTCCTTCCTTCATTTTAGCCTAGACACCCATTCTCAGATTTAGCATGTCCATATGCTGTACTTTTGGGCCATTCTGAATTGTCTGAACTATTTCATTCTCACATAAGAGTAAGAGGACCTTCATCAGCACTGACCCAGTTTGTTGGGAAGGGAATCAAAGATTCATGGGATGTGAAATCATGTCAGGCCCTATGTGACCAGGCTGCCAGCCGTACACTGGCTCCCAGCTTCCTGAGGTCTGCCCACCCTGTACCAAAGAATGCTCGGCACGATGCTACAAGAGGTGCTCTTCTCCTTTCGTGAACATGGCTGTCCTAGTTTGCTAATGCTGCAGAATGCAAAACACCAGAGAGATGGATAGGCTTTTATAAAACGGGGGTTTATTTCACTACACAATTACAGTCTTAAGGCCACAAAGCGTCCAAGGTAACACATCAGCAATCAGGTACCCTCACCAGAGGATGGCCAATGGCCTCCGGAAAACCTCTGTTAGCTAGGAAGGCAGCTGGCATCTGCTCCAAAGCTCCGGCCTCAAAACGGCTTTCTCCCAGGACGTTCCTTTCTAGCAAGCTTGCTTCTCTTCAAAACATCACTCCCAGCTGCACTCTCTTCCTCCCCCCCGAGTCAGCTCATTTATGTAGCTCCACCGATCAAGGCCCACCCCGAATGGGTGGGGCCACGCCTCCATGAGAACATCTCATCAGAATCATTGCCCACAGCTGGGTGGGGCACATTCCAAGCAAATCCAACCATCACCAAAACCCCTGCCCCACACAAAACCACAAAGATAATGGCATTTGGGGGACACAATACACTCAAACAGGCACAATGGCTCATCAAACTTTTAATTGCTTACTATAGCTACCAGCATCCACTGCTTCCTTTGTACCATCTCTTTTAATCGTTACAACAAACCTGTAAGGTGAGAACTATCATCACCATTTTACAGTTGAAGGATCACAGTTCAAAGAGGGTAAGTAACTTGCCCATGATCATTTGCTATAAATAAGGAGCCTGGATTTGAATCCAGGCTTGTTCCATGTCAAAGACCAAGCTCTTAACCACCAAGCTACCTGATCCCCACAAAGAACAGCTAAATTCCAGAACTGGGGTCTGCTTAGGTATGGGTTGGCTACGAGGCAGCCATGTGAGCCGCAGGCTGACAGCATGGACCGCAGCTCCCAGTCTCTCCTCTGGGACCAGCACCAGGCCCTGGGGTTCCTCCTGGCCCCCACTGCTCCCCATTCTGTGGTTGGAGTCAACTGTGGGTTTCCTCACATAGTCCCTGATCTCTGCAGTTCCTAGAAGCTCTGGCCTCCACGCCCTCAGACTGGGTCCTGAGACGTCCGTGCCGTGGGTGTTCTAGAGTTTAACTTGCCTCTCTGGGCTTGGTGACGGGCACTGCCTCCAAGGGCACTGTCTTTCTGGCCTTGTCTAAGAATTGTTTCCCCTCCACATATTCTCTGGCTCCAGCTTTAAAAAGCACTGCATCCAGTCCCCTTAATGAACACTCCAAAAGCAAAGTGGGTTTCTTGGCTGCCTGTCCCATGATTGTGTGGGGACAGACCCCAGAAACCGCAGCCCATGTATGTCAGTTTGGCTCATAACGCAAAGCCAGGGGCAGGCGCAGGAAACAGGGATTTGGGGTAGGAAACATGGGTGAAGGCAGGCTGGAGTATACCTAGTGCTCTTCTGAGGAAAGCAATATTTTCTGGCATTTGTCCCCTTAAATTATTTTCCTGTCCCTGCAACATACAATGTTGCCAGGGCAGACTCCATAAAGCACAATTTTTGGTATCTGGGAGTTCTCTGGTTTTCTGGGAATTGTGTGCACTGACATTAAGCTCAGAAACCACCAGTTATTAAGGCCATTTTTTATTTCAGAAACAATTTCAGATGCCAAATGTAGTGAAGGTGAATGACTCATTTGTAAGTACCTATGAAATGAGGTGTGGACAGTCAGGGGCTTGGGTGCCATATGCCAAGTTTCACCCTCAAGCAAATTTTTCAGAATGTATAAAGCTTTAGAAATGGGAGTTTATAATGAAAATGCTGTCGCTGTCTTTGTGCAGTTTCATTAAAGCACTGCTAGTTTCTTGGAGTTCATAAAAATATTTTAACCTGAAAAAGTGTTAGATACTGTGCTTCTGAAGCCAGTATTTTTCTTGGGGAATTATAAGGATTTACAAAATAATTAAATGGCCATGGTAGGAACAAAGTTCAAAGAGGCAAGCCTGCCTCGCGTCTTGAATAAATTGACTCAGTCTTGATCTGGACAAAATTTAAGTTCACATTTGTGGGTAGGGCCTTGCAAATGAGTTCAAGGGTTGGGTCTTTGTATGGACTAACTGGCTTCATTCTTTCAAAGTCACCAATTACATCCTTGGCCTTGGCTGTCCCTCTCACCTACTCCCCCTTGTCCTATTTGCCTCTTCTCTGTCTCTGTCCCTCTCTCTGTCTCAGGATAAGTTTTCTTACTTATCACAACCAACAAGCCCCAGGCATGTCATGCGATGACCTACAGCAGAGCTTCCTGCACCTTTTAAAGTCTTAATACACGTGGAATATATATTCCTCACTGGGAAAACACCAGCCTCCTCAGGGAACCCTGACAATCTGAGGATGCAGGGCACTTGGAACCCATTCAGGATGTATCTGCAGCAGAACAGTTGGGAACCTCTTACTTATAGGATGGACCACTTTTGACTGACTCCTCAAATAGATTATCTTGCAAATCTCTGGCATGCAAGGAGACGGATACATTTTTAGTCTCATAGCAGCTGGTAGGGCAATAAGGCCCTTGTTGGTTGGAAAGAGAGATGCCTATTTCCACCTCCAGGGAGGATTTAAGTCTCGCTGCATGGAGGGTAGCAAGAGCATAATAATGCCTGCCATCAGGAACTCAGTCCTAGGGTCCCAACCCACTCCTCGGTTTGCAGGTGTTGCAGGTTTTTGTTTTGTAAACAAAAACATGACTCAGACAGGCATTGGATGGAAAAATGTTTACTGACATAGAAGAGCAAAGCGCAGTCAGCCTCACCAGTGGATGTGGCCCCCCCCGCCAGCGGGTTTGTGCCATGTGCTGTCGCAGAGGTACCAGGCTCCCTTCCCACCCAGAAGGAGGGGGAGGTGAGGTGGATATTCATAAAGCACGCATACTTCGGCCTGACTGTCCACAGCGAATGTTTATATCTGCTGGGGCAAAAAGGAGAAGGAATGTGCCAGCAGGCCACGTTCTGCATGGGATGTGTTTTATCTCTAGGCACTGCAGAGAAGGGAGTCAGCCCACAATTATCATCTGTCGTAGATGCCAGGCAAACACATCTGGTCCCGATTATGGGATGTGTCTGTGGGTCCCAGGGAAAGCTGGCAGGTCCTGCTAGGACTGTCCTTTACCACAGCCCTCCTTTTGTGGGAAGAATGCTAAGACAGCTAGGGTGAGGAATATTGTCTGGCATCACAGCTTCAGCAAAAGGTGGGGAGTTACCGGTCTTGAGAGGGAGATGAGCAGCTTGGGGCGAGCGGCCAGTGAGGGTGAGGCTCTGCATGGATGAGGGCAGGGGTAGATTCTGGAAAAACTATTCTGCTGGGGATTTTGACATCCTTACTGAGGTGTGTGATATAAAATCCCCACTCATCTTGCGAACGAGTGTTGGCCCTTCTGTTCCCTATAATGAGCTGCCGTGGCAGTTGGCCTCAGTTTCCTTATCTGAAAATCAGATCATACTCCCTTTATCATAGGGGCACATTGAGGCCTAGAAACAAAGCATGTGACCAACACAGCTCACTGCCTGGAACACGCACAGTTATTTTCCAGAAAATGGCAGCTATTCTCAGAGTCAGTTTTGTTAGACATAAGCATCCTGGGGGCAGAACTGGATTTTATTCATCTCTTTAGTACTCCCATAAAATCCTGTTAATGATTCCATCACTGCCCTTACTCTACGGTACGGTGATCATGTGCTCTGCCGACAGAGTGCCATGCAAGGTGCACCTTATTCGTTTTCCATCCCCAGTGCTTAGCATGCACCTGACATGCAGTCAGCACTCACTGAGGTTTAACAAATTGGATGGATGAAGAAATGGCTCTAATCTGTAGAAAATTCTTCCTTATATTAAACTGAGCACAAATCTTTCTTTTTGCAATGTGAATCTGCTTCTTTTTGTTCTGACTCCAGCAACCAAGAAAACAGCTGACTTCCTTCTTCTCTGTAGCTATTTTTCACGTACAGCCAGACTTTATTAATTCAGATGGCCAGAGGGATAAAAATCATTCAGAATTACTGAATATTTTAAAGATGGATTTCTTCCTACTTTCAAGCCCTTAGAACAGGGTCAGTGACCAAGACAAAGGATGGCCCGTGGAATGGTGCTTGATCAGGCTCCTCATATAGCCCTGTGCCTGAAGTTCCCAGGCCAAGCAAAAGTCAGCATGACAGCCTCATCTCCCCCCTTATGCCACGAATTCCAGACGGACAGAGGTAGCCCATGCTGAATGTGGGCATCCCATATAACACCAGAAATCTTCATGGTATGAGAATTGAGCTCTTACAGGGAATAATAGCTTTAATAAGCTTGGCACCATGCTCAGCACAGAGAAAGTGCTCACTATGTGTTTATGAGTGGTTGGCAGGGAGTGGTGGGGCCCTGGAGATACAGATTACACTCACTTTGATGGAATCCAAGGCAAACCAAACTTTCATCCGTGTCGTTAGTGTTAACACACTGCAGTGCCTAGGTGCATTTCATTAAACAACCACCCTGGTTATTTCCCAAGCAATTTTGGCAACCACTTCCTTGGGGGTTAATTGATCAAAAGCATTAACAGGCAACTAACGAATATGGATCAACGTGCAGTTGCAAGCTGCCTCCTGTATAGAAAGGATGGAGTCTATTTTCTTGAGAAACCCATTTTTGGGCTGGCCTGCCGAAAGACTTTAGTTTTAAAGGCCTAAACAAGTGATGTTTACTGATGCTTCTTTGTTCTCACAGACTTATTACATTCTCAGGAATACTCCCAAATTAGTATGCGATGATTTTCAGTTAGGGAAGTTACAGAACATCTATTTTAAAAGGTTATCCTTGCTTCTGTGCAATGATCTACTCTTTCTTATGAATTTCAAGCAAACTATTTGAGGAATCATATGGATTCTTCTTCTTTAACCCTCATTAATCGTAGGAAAATATAAAACTTGCAAACCAAACTGTGTTTTACTTTGAAAACATCCACCAAATCTACAAAAGTTTCAACCAAATCTGCAATGCGGACTCATCATAATTCACCAGCCAGAAAGAAAGAGTGACTTTTGAGGCTGTTTAATAGTCACACCATATTATTAATTGGCAAACTTTTCTATAATGCAGGCCATCATGTAAATACGTCTATGGACACATTCTCTCCAGGCTCTTAAACATCTTTAAGCTACAAGTGGTATTGGCAATAGCAACTTAAACTACAGATGGGAGAACAGATCTCTTTATTTGCACATCCTTCTCTTCATCTGTACGGATGAAACAAGCTAAAAAACTAGGCCTGTGGCCAAAGCCACATCAATTAAATGTAGGTTATTCATTCTAAGTTTATCCCAGGGTTTTGTCAAAGTAGTAAAAAATGACTGTATTAGTTACTTATTCACATTGGGTAACGTTTGACCAGGGCATTAAGCTGGAAGGTCTGATAGCTTTGGGAGGCATGAGGATATTCCACTCCTAAGTTCAAACTGGATTAAGCTTTCTGAGATTTAAAAAACATGGGGCAAATGTAAACTCGTTTTTCAATACTTTATGCTGTCTTTGGTATAAAGGAAGACAGTGACATTGGGAGTCTGATGTACTACTCTGGGAAAGAATGAGAAAAAATGTAGGGAATTAATATGAGGGAAAAAAACAGAAAAAGGAAAAAAAAAAAAAACAGAACATGAAACTTCACTGAAAAGATAAAGAACAAGTTATTTAAATAAATGTAAGAAGTGCCATCTCAGGCTGGGTTGGCATCCAGTAAACCCAACATTCCACGTCTGCTATTGGCATCACCAAAATATCGTGGTAGGATGTGACAAAGGGACATGAACTGGAAAAGGTTAGAAAGTTGTTCCAAATGCCCATGTCGACCATGAAGCTACAGAAATCTTTCTTGAGTTTATTTACATATTCAGCTAGTAAGTCCCCCTGAGTAACAATTGCCTACGTTTGCTACGTCTTGCTGCTTCCTGTCACTGAAACTAAAGTGACTTCTTTCAAGTTTCTGGAGATGGCCCTTGGACTAATAGTCCAGGATTTGTTATGCAACTCTCAAAATCCTTCTTGATTTTACAAATTCTGATAATTACCTCTATACTTTTATCTCTCTATTTGGAAAAATCTTGAAGTAATCATGTAACTCCTTTATGTCCTGCTATGCTGTTACGCTTTTCTTGAAAAACAATGACCAGAATTGTATGCAATATTTACCGTGATATTCAAGACTAGGCTCACGTAGCTATCACAGTTCACTACCTAGCACTGTTATCATTGGTAAGTAACCTAGGAGCAGACCTGGCTCCCAGGTTCCTGCGGCCTGTTTCATGATATCCTGATTATCCCCTCTTACTCAAAGGCTATGTTTATGAAAGTACAATGTAGATCTCTCCCAACTCCCCACAATATAATGGCTGCTCACTTAACCCATTTCCTCCCCATTAAGTTGTGTTGTCTTCTTTTATTTGACATTTTTCTAACTGAAAGAAGCAAAAACTTGTTTTCATTAGCAAGATCTTCTAGAGTTAATTTGTAAAACCTCAGAACCACAATGGTGCCAGACTGGTGCCTGATCACCACTATTCTAATTGAAGAAATGTCAGCTTTTCTCTCCCTTTTGTTTTCCGTTATTCTTGCCCATTCTCTAACCATAGCACCATAACAAAACTACTCCATCCTCAACTTTTTTTTTTTTTTTGACCAATCTAATTATAATTTAGCTTTTTGCTTGTATCTTCTTCTAATCCACTTTTGGGCTGGTACTCATGAAAGGCATTTTAAAGGTCTCAAAAAATGATGTTTACTGATTCTCCTTTGTTCACAGACTCTATGTTACCAGATCACATTCTCAAATTAGTAAGCCAAGATTTCCCCTTAGAGAAAGTACAGCTTATATATCCTGAAAAGTTATACTTGTTTCTGTTCAATTATCTACCCTCTCTTATAGATTCATCTCATCTCTAACTGCCCTGCCAAAATGAAGTGAAAAGTTGAACAATTATCTGATGAATCTGATAGACACAGATGGCTTTGATGGGTAATTATGTCCCTCTAAATCTCTCTTACTCCTTATCAGGTTTGGTGAATTATATGGACAACTGCCTCTACTCTCATTTCCACTTGCCTGGATAACATCTGCTTTGATAAGACATTGATGGAAGGGAAGAAAGAAAATAAATTGGGGGTGAGGTGCTGTAGGAAGAGTTTCAAAGCAGTTTTATTTGGCAAGAAGCATATAAAAAATCAGAGAAGCAAGGAGGCAATTCAGACCTTCAATTTAGAAACTAATGAAAATATTAAAGATATTTATAGGAGGATTGGAACTAAAGTGTTCTATGTATTAATTAGCTTTTTTAAATTAAAATTTTAAATTTAGGTACTCCAAAATTATAAATTATTTTAGTTGTCTTATATTACTATAATACTGATTGTAATGAAAGACTCTAGAAAGATATGGTTTTAGAGTGCATTGCTGTTTTTCTCCATTTGTCTCTGTATTTTCATCAGTGTTAATTATTCTTTTCAAATGAGATGTAGAAAAAAAGAAAGCTCAAGTCCTCATAGCAAGCTTTTTAAACCATATATATTTTTTACTATTCATTTTAATATAACTTACTTGCTTAGTAAGGATTTTAATAATTATAAGATAATCTATTTCAAGTGACTATTCAAGGATCATTTATTTTTCTTTTATGTGACTGCAGTTGAAATGTGGATGAAGAGAGGCTGAAGTTGAGATGAGCTATCTTTCCATTTCAGCTGCCACCCTCCACTCACCAATATTCCATGGCCGTCTCTACAGGAAGATAATAAAATAAGTAATGAAATCCAACAGACCATAGGATATGGATACAGGTAAAAATACATAAAGATTTCTGTTTCCATCCAAGGATGATCAACTGTTACAGGAATTTCCCTCCTGCAGTAAGCAACTAGAAAACTAGAATATATGAGTGTGAATGTGTACGTATATACAAACGTGCATATACACATGTGTAAACAAACACACTGTGTCTAGATATTGGAAAATAGGCATATAGAGCTTGATCTTTGAACCAAGGGAAACAAATGAGGTGACTCCTACAATTGCTCCAGTTAACTGCTTCATGACTGTTTCCAGATAACAGCACATGAAGAGGGAATTCAACAGAGCCTAGAAGCATTACTGAATTGAAGGGATACATACAGGTGTTAAGGGGGATCAAGGCAGCTAGACTTCGTAGGGCAGAATGTTGGAGAGGAAGGAGAATAGCAGAGGTTTCCCTACAGTCTTTGGTTGAGTACTGATCTGTGTATGCATGGGGTGAAATTCATGAGGTCAGAGAAAAAATTACTATGAAGCAGTGGGTTGAATGATTTCTGGAGCACAATGAGTTGAAATACATGGGGCACAGGGCAGAATCCTCAGATGGGTTGAACCTGAGTAGTGAGGCTAAAGTATACCCATAATAAAGATGGCACTGGACTTGTCATAACTGAACTTAAGAGCAAGCTTTGAAAAAATAAAACTAATTGTCAAATAACTTAAGTGGATCTCAGAACAAAGGGCAATGGTCTTTATAGGAAAAGTCTTTTAACCCATCAATGTAAAATCCACAATCTTTGGTGTCCAGTCAAATCTCACAGGCATGCAAAGATTTAGGAAAATAATATCCATATCCAAAGAAAAAAGGAATCAATAGAAACAGATACGGAAATCAGAGAGAAAATGAAGTTAGCAAAAAAGGACTTAAAAATGACTATAATGTAAAGGAAAGTTATATTTTGAGGAGATATTAAAATAATAAAAATACCCAAATGGTAAGTATAGACAGGGAAAAAAAGCTAGATTTGAAATGGAAAATACACTGTATAGGATTGACATATTAGATATAGGAAAAAAAAATTAATGAATTTGTAGATATAACAATATAAACTACCCAAAATAAAGCATAAGAGAATAAAAAGACTTGGAAAAAGTAAACAGAGCACCATAACCTGGGGGTCAATATAAAATTGTCTATATGTGTATAGTTGGAATCTCATAAGGAAAGAAAAGAGAGAGAAGAAGAAGAAATGAGAAGAAATAGTGACCAAAAATTTACCAAATTTGATAAAAACTATAAACCCAAGATCTGAGAGGCTCAATGAACCCCATCCAAAAACAACATGGAGAAAATCACACCAAGGCATGTCCTAATTGAACTGCTAAACACAATGATAAAGATGAAATTTTAAAAGGAACAGAGGAAAAATATACATTCCAGAGGAAGAAAACTGACAACAGACTTAATGTCAAAAATGATATAAGCCAAAGACAATGGAATGGGATCTTTAAAGTACAGAAAGGAAAAACATGTCAGCCTTGCAAACATTAATTACAGTTAATCAATATTCAATTAATTTTAAAAATTAAGGTGAGTCTTCCAGTTGACCAAGATAGAAGCAATAAGATGCTCCAGCATGCCATTCCCCCCACAGAAGCTTAGAACAACTAGCAAAAATTAACAGAGCCACCATCCTCAAAATTCTGGAAAATGGTTAAAAGGTTTTACTACCTAGGAAACTGCAAAATCAAGGAAAAAAAAAACTGCCTGAGATATGGTAGGCAAAGCTTGTGGTGCCCTTGCTCATTTCATTTCCACCCTCTTCCAAAGTGGAGTGGAGCCAGCCTGTACTCCCATTGTCGGCCCCTGGTCTTGTTCCAGAAGTAGCAGAGTAACACCTATGTATATGTGGGTGCCTGTGCCCGTGTGTCATTGTCAATCTATCCATGGAAGAATGAAATACTGAATTAGGAAACTTGTCTTGACCATACCCTCCCAGAATTTGGCCTGAAGGCAGAGAAGCATCTTACAGACAACTAAACCAGTTTAAGATTACAATTAAGTCAAAGCGGCCTGGGACATAGGATTACCTGCATTAAGTCACACAATAGAGCAACCAGAAGGGAGTGAAAGTTTATTTCAAATGGGAATAGAGAGAGCATGCAAACTCCTGTAAACTGTAAACAGTAAAATTCTTCAGGCCACGAGTGAGCACAAATCCAAGGAAAGGAAGCATGTTCACACAGGCTCCAATAAGCTACAGAGAATCCTGCACTTTGCATTCATTTCAGTCTGATCATCTTGATAGGAGGGCTAATATCTGAAGGAAACCACCAGCCAAAACAGAGTCAATTTGCAAAGACTGTGAAAGTTGCTTTTTGCTTTGGTTTGTTGGTTTTTGTTAGCTCTTGGTACTCATGGAAATCTCTGTCATATCATAACTGATATAAACTTAAGGAACAGATTTCTCAGGGAGTAAATCCCTGAGTTAACACTTTAAAATATTAAAATATGCAGTGTGCAACATAGATTATAAGGCAAAGAAAGAGGAAATGATGGATCATCCAAAGGAACAAATAAAAATCCAGAAACCTACAACCAAGAGGACCAGACTTTGGACATACTGGCCAAAGATATTTAAAAAATGATACTTACTATGCTCAAAGAGATAAAAGAAAACATGGAGAAGGAAATAAAGGAAATGAGTAAAACAGTGAATGAACAATATGGGAAGCTCTTTGAGATTCTCAATAGGAACCAAATAGAAATATTGGAGTGAAGAACACAGTAAGCAAAATGAAAAATTCCCAAGAGCGTTTCATTAGCAGATTGGAGATGGCAGAAGAATCAATCAGTGATCTCAAAGACAAGACAATTGAAATGATTTGGACTGAAGAGCAGAAAGAAAGAAGAATTTTAAAAAGTGAACAGAGCCTAAGAGACCTGTGGGACACCATCGAGTGTACCAATATATGCAAAATGGGAGTCCAGAAGGAGAAGAAAAAGAGAAAGAAGCAGAAGAACAACAAACTCCAAAGAGATTAAATTCAAAGAGAACCATGCTGAGACACATAGTAACCGAACTCTTCAATGCCAAGGACAAGAAGAGAGTTCTGAAAGCTGCCAGAGAAAAGAAATGAGTTATGCACAAGGGACTCCCAATAAGACTAAGTGCTGATTTCTCCTCAGAAACCACGGAGACAAGAAGGCAGGGACAAAATATTTAAAATGGTGAAGGAATACAATTGCCAACCAATAATATTATATCTAATGAGAATTTCTTTCAAAAATGGAGAGATCGTAACATTCCCAGATAATATGTAAAGGAATTTGTTACCACAAGGCCTGTCCTATAAGCTACTATGCTAAAGGGAGTTCTTTAGACTGACAGGAAAGGGCACTAGACAGTGGATTGAAGCGGCATAAAGAAATACAAGACCTCCGATAAACATAACCATATGGGTAGTAACAAATGTTAGTATTACTGTATTGTATTGGTATGTGACTCCACGTTTTACTTCTTACAGATTGTAAAATACAGAAGCATAAAAAGTAATGAGAAATCTATGATTTTGGAACTACATAAATGTATCTTCTCTGACTACAACAGAATGATGTTAGAAATCAATAACAGAGGAAGAACTGGAAAATTTACAAATATGTGGAAATACAGCAACATACGATTAATCAACCAATGGGTTAAAGAAGAAATCAGAAGAGAAACTAGGAAATATCTTGAGGTAAATGAAAATGAAAACACAAGATACCAAAACTTAAGGAATGCAGCAAAGGCAGTGTTGAGAGGGAAATTTATAGCTCTAAATGCTTACATTAAAAAAGAGAAAGCTCTCAGAGACCTAACCTCACAACTGGAGGATCAAAAAATAGAAGAGCAAAGTAAACCCAAAGCGAGCAGAAGGAAGGAAATAACAATTAGAGCAGAGATAAATGAAATAGAGAAATTTTAAAAAACACAATAGCAAGAATAAACAAAACCTAAAGTTAGTTCTTTGAAAAGATCAATAAAATCAAGAAACTTTTAGCTAGAATGACAAAGAAAAACAAAGAAAGGGCAAAAATAACTAAAATCAGAAATTAAAGGAGGGCATTATAAATGACAACACAGAAATAAAACGGATTATTAGAGGATACTATGAACATTGGTTTGCCAACAAATTAGATGACCTAGATGAAAATGACAAATTCATAGAAACACAAAGATACCTATACTGACTCAAGAAGAAATAGATGATCTCAATAGAACAATAAATAGTAGAGAGATACATCAGTAATCAGAAACTTCTCAACAAGGAAAATCTCAGGACCAGATGGCCTCACAGGTGAATTTTCCCAATGCTTCTAAAACCCTTCCAAAAAACTAAAGAGGAGGGAATGCTCCATAACTGTTTCTCTGAGGATAACATCACCCTACTACCAAAGCCAGATAAAGATATCACAAGAAAATAAAAGACCACTATCCCTTATGAATACAGACGGAAAAACGCTCAACAAAATATTAGCAAACTGAATCCAAAAGTATATTTAAAAGATTTATACACCATGATAAGTGGATTTATCCCAGGTATGCAAGGGTAGTTCAACATAAGAAAATCAATTAATGTAATCTAACATATCAACAGAATGAAGGGAAAAATAAAAAAACAACAAAAAACATGATCAACTCACTAGACGCAACAAAGGCATTTGATAAAGTCCAGCACCCCTTTTTGTTAAAAACACTTAGAAAACTAGGAATACAAGGAAACTTCATTAACATGATAAAGAGTATATATGAAAAAACCACAGCTAACATCTTATTAAATAGTGAAAGACTGAAAGCTTTCCCTCAAAGATCAGGAAGACAAGGATACCCACTGTCAACCTGTGTCATTCAACATTGTATTGGAAGTTCTAACCAGAGCAGTTAGTCAAGAAAAAGAGATAAAAGGCATCCAAATTGGAAAGCAAGAAGTAAGATTTCCATATTTGTAGATGACATTATACTATATGGACTTATCCATAGAACACTACAAAACACTGCTAAAAGAAATCACAGAAGACCTAAATAAATGGAAAGACATTCTGTGGCCATGGACTGGAAGACTAAATATTGTTAATACCAACTATATACCCAAAGATATTTACAGATTCAATGTAATTCCAATAAACATTCCAACAGCGTTCTTTGAAGAAACGGAGAAGCCTATTGTCTTAGTTTGCTAATGCTGCAGAATGCAAAACATCAGAGACGGATAGGCTTTTATAAAACGGGGGTTTATTTCACTACACAATTACAGTCTTAAGGCCACAAAGCATCCAAGGTAACACATCAGCAATTGGGTACCCTCACCGGAGGATGGCCAATGGCGTCCGGAAAACCTCTGTTAGCTAGGAAGGCAGCTGGCATCTGCTCCAAAGCTCCGGCCTCAAAACGGCTTTCTCCCAGGACGTTCCTCTCTAGCAAGCTTGCTCCTCTTCAAAACATCACTCCCAGCTGCACTCTCTTTCCTCTTTGAGTCAGATCATTTATATAGCTCCACCGATCAAGGCCCACCCCGAATGGGTGGGGCCACGCCTCCATGGGAACATCTCATCGAAATTATCACCGACAGCTGGGTGGGGCACACTCCAAGCAAATCCAACCAGCACCCAAGGGTCTGCCCCACACAAGACCACAAAGATAATGGCATTTGGGGGACACAATACATTCAAACTGGCACACCTATCATCAGATTATGTGGATGCCCTGAAGAACAAAAGCCATCTTAAAAAAGAAGAAAAAAGTTAAAGGACTCATGCAACTCATACAACAATAAGTTTTAATATCACAGTAATCAAAACAGTATGGTAATGGCACAAGGACAGACAATGGAATCAAATTAAGAGTTCAGAAATAAACTCCTACTTCTTTGGCCAACTCATTTTTGATAAAGGTGCCAAGTCCACTCAATGGGGAAAGAACAGTCTCCTCAACAAATAGTGCTGGGAAAGCTGTATCTCCATTTGTGAAACAATGAAGGTAGATCTGTACTGCATGCAAATAAAAATCAATTCAAAATGGAACAAATACCTAAATATAAGAGAACCAGAACTATAAAACTCAAAGAAGTATCTTCAGAATCTTGTGTTATCCAATGATTTCTTAGACTTTACATCCAAAGCACAAGCAACAAAACAAAAGAAAGATAAATGGGACCTCATCAAAATAAAAATAAATAAATAATCTTTTGCACGTCAAAAGACTTTATAATAAAAGTAAAAAGACAAACTACATAATGGGAAAACATGTTGGAATCCACATATCCAATAAGGGTTTAATCTTTAGAATATATTAAGAAATCCTACAACTCAACCACAAAACATAACAACCCAATTAAAAAGTAGACAACAGACTTAATAGACATTTCTCCAAAGAAGTTATACAAATGGTCAAAAGACATGGAAAGATGTTCAACATCATTAAAATGACAAATATACAAATATAATAACAATATCACATGAGGTTTCTGACATGCAGAAGTGAAATATACGACAATAGCAGAAAAGGTGCAAAAGGTAATATGAATATACTCCTAAAAATAGATTGTGATAAGATACAGATGTAATGGAATTACATTTAACATTAGGCCATTCATTAAAACACCAAAACAAAGAGGTATAATTAATAATTAAAAATAAAGATAAAAAGGAATGATAAAATATTCAATTATTGCCCCCAAAAAAGGCAGAAAAAGAGGTGAACAATATAAAGAACACATGGGACTAATAGAACAAAAATAGTAAGATGGTAGATTTAAACCCAACAATATAGATAAATACATTAAATATAAATGATCATAAAAAATGTAAATTATAGTTTGAGATTGTCAGATTGAACCAAAAAGGTAAGCTCTAATTATATGCTGTCTACAAAAAATCCACTTTAAATATAAAATCACAGATTTTTGCAAAGTTAAAAGGATGGAAATAAAATATAGCATGCAAACATTAATCAAAAGAAAGCTGGAGAATCTATGTTAATATCTGAAAATGTAAAATTTGGAACAAGAAATATTACCAGGGATTAGGGGAAACATTTCACAGTGATAAAAGGGTCAATTCATTAAGAAGACATAACAATCGTAAATATGTATATCCATAACAGCAGAACTCCAAAATAGATGAAGCAAAAAGTAAAACAGATGAAAGGAGAAACAAATTCACAGTTAAAATTAAAACAGTCTTCTCCCAGTAATTGTTAGAATAAGTAGAGAAAAAATCTAACATGCAGAAAACCTGAATAACCAAATCAACCAACTTGGCCTCTTTCCAACAAAGGCAGACTACATGTTCTTTTCGGGTGCACACGGAACAAGATATGCCACATCCTACATCATAAAACATGCATTGACAAATTAAAAAAAATTGAAAGCGTACAAAATATTTCATCTGAACTTAACAGAATCAAACCAGAAATCTATGGAAGAAAAATGCCTGGAAAATCTCCCAAATATATGGAAATTAAACAACCCACTACTAAATATCCCATGGATTAAAAAATAAATCAAATGGAAAACTAGAAAGTATTTTGAAGGGAATGAAAATGAAAACAAAATGTATCAAAATCTTTAGGACACATGTAAAGAAGTAATGTGAAGGAAATTTATAGCATAAAAAGTAGGTCTAACATGACCTACCACTACCTTAAGAAACTAGAAAAATAATAGCACATTAAACATAAGCTAAAAAGAAAGAAAGAAAGAATTAAAATGAGAGCAGAAATCAATAAAATGACAGATACCCTGAAAAACAAAAAAGAAATCAATGAAACAAAGAGCTGGCCCTTTGACAGCATCAATACAAGTGCTAAATCTCCAGCAAGACTGATGAAAAACAGACAGAGAGAAGACCCTGATTTCAAATATTAGGAATGAAAATGGGGGCATCATACTGAGCCTTCAGTCAATAAAAGATATGTAGGCATGAACAAATGTATGCCAACAAATTCTAAAACTCAGATGAACCGGAAACGCCCTTTGACAGACCCAACTACCAAAGGTCACTCACAGAGAAACACATAAACTGAATAGTACTATTGCAAATAAGGAAATTAAATTTGGAGTTAAAAGTCTTTTCACAAAATATTTTAAGCCCAGATGTCGCCACTATTGAATTCTATGAAACTTCGAAAAAAGAAAAAAAGATATCAATTCTTCATAAACTCTTTCAGAAAACAGAAAAGGAGGGAACACTTTCCAAACCATTTTATAAATGTCCACACTACCTTGATACCAAAGCCAGACAAAGACATCAGAAAGAGAGAAAAACTACAGACCAATATCCCTCATGAAAATGGATTAAAATGCCTAATAAAATATTGTCAAATAAATTCCCACAATATATAAAAAGGATAAAATAGCTTGCCCAAGTGGTGTTTTTCTGAAGGATGTAAAATTCATTTAGGATTTCAAAAATTTAAATGTCAAAAGAAAAACCCAATGATCATCTCAAGAGATATAGAAATGTATTTGACAAAATTCAATATCCTTTATTGACAAAAGAAAAAGAAACTTAGCAAACTAAGACTAGAAGAGAACTTTACCAACCTGAAAAAGGGCATCTACAATAAAACTAAGATAATATAAGAATAATAGGGAGGGACTGAGAGCTTTCCTTCTAAGACTGGAGAGAGTCAAAGGGGTCTGTTCCCACCACTCCTATCCAATGTCAGCACAGTAAGGCAAGGAAAAGAAGTAAGAGGTATAGAGTTTAGAAAGGAAGAACTACAATATCCTTTCTTGGAAGACAGCATAACTGTATACACAGAAAAGCCTCAAGAATATGCAAAAACACTAGCGAATTTAACAAGGTTACATAACACATGGTTAATATATAAAAATCAACTGTATTGCTAATTTTACAAATAGGTAATCAAAAATTAAATTAAAAAAACTACCACTTCCAACAGCATAAAAATCATGAAATAGCAATACTTTTTTTTTAATTTAAAAATTTTTTATTTATTGAGATTGTTCACATACCATACAAATTATTCAAAGATCCAAAGTGTACAGTCAATTGCCCCTGGTAGAATCATACAGCTGTGCATCCATCACCAGAATTTTTTTTTTCAGTTTTTAGAACTTTTTCATTACTCCAGAAAAGAAATAGAGACAAAAAAAAAAAAGGAAACTCAAATTCTCCTATACATCTAACTACCCTCCTCCATTGACTCATAGTACTGGTATAGTACATTTGTTACTGTTGGTGAAAGAACGTTAAAATACTACTAACTGTACTTAGTTTGCAATAGCTATATTTCTCCCTATATGCTCCTCTATTATTTGTTTTTTAAGTTTCAGAATAGCATTTAATTTTCAGATATTTATAGTCATCTTATTTGATATCACAAAATAGTGGCTGTGTTATAAATTTTACAGATGAGCTTATTATTGCACGATTCTCACCATACATAGGTTGCAGAATAAATCTGAATACAGATCAATACTTCCTCTTCTTCCTCCTTTGTATATTTACAAACATGCCTACACATAACTCTTGCTATTCAAATTACTTTATCTGAACCAAGGAACTAAATGCATTCAGATAATTTTGTTTTGTTTATAGGAATTCTCACTGTAAACTATACAAGCTTAGGGATCACAGAGTAAATAGATTTTTTTTTTTACAAATCCACTATCTGAACTCAGAAGCTAAAATGGTTCAGTATTTTCCATTAACTCTGCAATAAATAGCAAATCTTGGGTCCACAATTAATGTTCTTTTGATTCAGTGTATGAAATAGAAGTTAATAATTGCCACTTAAATTTAGTGGTTCGATGACTACAATAACAGATGTCTCTCCATATATAAATAGACATTTTCACCAACACTGCTCCCTGTATGCCTTTGCTCTATATATCCCATGCCTATCTCCAGACAATGGCATCTAATCTACACCAACCAATAAAACATAATTGAGAATACGCATTTTTCAATGCTCTCAAAAACTATAAGAGTATTCCTTTGGATTTTCAAAAGAAGTCTACATTTTCGACTTAAATTTAATAGTTTTTAATTCTTAGTCTAATTCCTGTTTTATCAATTAGGAAACCAAGAGTCATCTTACGAATTAAGTGAGATGACCACATTTATAATCAGCAAGTCAGAAAAGTGAGGCAAGTATCTTCATCTTCTGACTTCTAGTGTTTCAGAAAGAATGCCATGCCATAAACTTGAGTTATCCATTTGAAATAGAGTGAAAGAAATGGTAGCATGGAATAGGATGTGATACCAAGCATGTTTTCTCCTCCATAATGTCACCATTCTGCAATGTCTGTTTATTCCTCTCTGAAATACAGAATTAAAAATAATTTAATATAGGGTTGTGTCTTATGATGACTATGATGATAATAAAGCCAAACTTATGTCCACTGGTCACTATATGGCTCAAAAAATGCATCTTCATCTAATATTCCAGAACCTTTCTCCATATCTCTCTCTCCTTTCTTTCTTTCTTTCTCTGTCGGTAGGGCTCCTTTAGTATCTGAAGTAGGGCAGGTCTTTTATTAGCAAAATCTCTCAGCATTTGTTTGTCTTTGAAAAATTTAAGCTCTCCCTCAAATTTGAAGGAGAGCTTTGCTGGATCAAGACTTCTTGGTTGGCAATTGTTCTGTCTCAGAATTTTAAATTCTGGCAGTTGTGCCACTGCCTTCTCACCTCCATGGTGGCTGCAGAGTAGTCACTACTTAGTCTTATGTTTTTTCCTTTGTATGTGGTGAATTGCTTTTCTCTTGCTGCTTTCAGAACTTGCTCCTTCTCTTTAATATTTGACATTCTGATCAGAATATGTCTCGGAATGGGTTTATTTGGATTTATTCTATTTGGAGTTCGCTGGGCATTTATGCTTTGTGTATTTATGTTGTGTAGAAGCTTTGGGAAATTTTCCCCAACAATTTCTTTGAATACTCTTTCTAGACCTTTACCCTTCTCTTCCCCCTTCTGGGACACCAATGAGTCTTATATTTGGACGTTTTATCTATCATATCCCTGAGGTCCATTTCAATTTTTTTGATTTTTTCCCCATTCTTTCTTTTGTTCTTTCATTTTCCGTTTTGTCATATTCCAGGTTGCTGATTTGTTGTTCAGCTTCCTCTAGTTTTGTACTATGAGTATCCAGAATCTTTCTGATTTGGTTGACAGCTTCTTTTATTTCCATAAGATCATCTATTTTTTTTTATTTACTCTTGCAATTTCCTCTTTATGCTCTTCTAGGCTCTTCTTCATGTCTTTTATATCCTGTTCCATGCTCTTCTTCGTGTCTTTTATATCCTGTGCCATGGTCTCATTGTTTGTCTTCAGTTCTTTGGAGTAATTGCTCCAAGTACTGTGTCTCCTCTGATCTTTTGATTTGGGTGTTTCGGTTTGGGTTATCCATATTGTCTGGTATTTTCATATGCTTTAAAATTTTCTGTTGTTTTTGGCCTCTTGGCATTTGCTTAACTTGATAGGGTTCTTTTAGGAGATGTATGCTAATTCAGAGACTTCTCTCTAATTTGTCAGATCTACAGCTTGGTGGCGTACACTTTGTCTAACTAACCAGCAGGTGGCATCTGCGAGCCACCTATTCCCCTCAAGCCAGTTCTCCCCAACTTTGTCTTTGTGGTGTGTGGGCGTCTGATTCTTGTGGGGTCCAATTGGTACACCAATTTTGCATGTGTAGTTGGTGCTGTCTGCCTTGAATATGGGGTGTGTGTATGAGCGGTTAGGGAGAGAGGGCGGCTTTAACAATCAAACCTCCCAGGTGTTCCTGGAGATTTAAGGCTGTTCCAAGAGTCTAAACCTTCAGTTTGATCTCGCCACAGATTGTCTCTGTCGCTGGACCACAAGTCCATGGTATTGGCGTATGGTCCCTGGGATTTCCAAGCGGGTCCCTCTTCCAAGCCATGCCCTCCCAGGGCCTCTGCTGAGGGAAGGCTATGCTACATCACAACTGGGTGCCGACCCTCAAGGGAAGTTCTGGGCTGCCAGGCTGTGTAAGGACATTCCCAGCCTGCTGAAAGGATGGCTGAATGGGGCATGTTAATTTCCCCCTTTTCACACCGCTCTGCCTTCCTAGCTCTGGGACAATTAGCTGCGGGTGTGTGAAAGGCTATTGTCCACGCCAGATATTGTTTGTGCGCATTGCTGGAAACATTTCCAATCGCACTGGGTTTTCTGGTGCAGCTCTGGGCTGTGGCACCAGCGCTGGGCAGGAGCATTCCCAGCCCACCAGGAAGATGGCTGTAAGGGGCATGGTTTTTTCCCCTTTTGGCTAACCTCTGCCTTCCTAGTTCTGAGACAATTAGCAGTGGGTGCGCGAAAGGCTATAGTCCACACCAGATATTGAGGCATACTCACAGGTTGTGGAGACACCATTCCTGCCGTGCTTCCCTGTGCGGTTCTCACTGCCATATCCGCAACTGCTTTTGGGTTTTTAAAAAAGAACTAGTCCGACTCCAAATGCCAACCCATGGTTTCCCCACACCGCAGTGTGGCTGCCGGATATTCAGCAGGCTCACTCACTCGTTTCAGAATGCAGACTCCTGGTTTCACCAAGTGCATGGTCCCTGTGGATTTAGCAGACCTTGTCCAGCTGGTGCATCGCTGGAACTGGTGTTATGGGTCACTTTCTGGCTTTTATCTAGTATTTTTCACGGAGGTGTTTTTTTGCCCTGTCTCTCCTAACTGCCATTTTCCAGAAGTCTCAGCAATACTTCTTATAAAATATGAATAAAACATTGCTGAGAGAAATGAAAGAATACCTACATAAATGGAGGGATTTACTATATCCATGTATTAGCAGATTCGGTATTGTTTAGATGTCGATTCTCTCCAAATTGATCTACAGATTAAATGCAATCCCAATCAAAGCACTAGTAGGCTTTTTGTTGACACAGACATACAGCATGAAATTATTTAAAAATACAAAGGTTTAAAAAATATAAAACAATGTCATAGAACTGAAACTACCTGAATTCTATAATTCTATGCTAATCAAGAGAGTGTGATATTGGGTAAGGATAAGCATACAGATCAGTGGAACAGAATGGGCACTCTAGAAATAGACTCATACATATACTGTCAACTGATTTCCAACAAAGATAACAAGGTAATGTAATGGGGGAAAGATAGGGTTTTAATGGTCCTGGAAACACTGAACACTCATTTGGAGAAAAAAGGAATTCTCCCCTTACTCTCATATTATATACAAAAATTAACGCATAGAACTAAATATAATAGTTAAAACCATAAAACTTCTAGAAGAAAGCAGAGATGAATATCTGTGATGTTTGGATTAGGCAACAATTTCTTAGATAACTCAAAAACATGAACTAAAATAGAAAAAAAATGAGAAATTAGACTTGATCAAAATGACAAACTTTTGTCTTCAAAAATAGTGTTAAGAAAATTATGAGGCAAGAAACAGATTGAGAGAAAATAGGAACTATATATATCTAAATTGGGACTTGGGTCCAGAATAAAAAGAACTCCTATAATTCCATAATAAAAAAATAAGCAACTCAGTACAAAATTGAGCAAAAGATTTGAATGCACACTTCACCAAAGAAAATATATGGATGGCAAATACACCCAGAAAAAGATGCTCAATATCATTAGTCATTAGGCGGATGCAAATAAAGTACCACTCTATTCCCATAAAAATGGCTAAAATTAAAAGGACAGACAATACTAAACGTTAGTGAGGATGGGGAGGAAGTGGGACCCTCATACATTCTTGGTGGGAGTACAAAATGGTAAAACGATTTTGGAAAACAGTTCAGCAGTTTCTTAGACAGTTTGTTAAACACATCTTCATTATGTGGCCCAGCAGTGAGACTTTGCTTTTACCAAAGAGAAAAGAATTTATGTGTCCATCCAAAGACTTATACATAAAGGTTCATAGCAGTACGCTTAATAGCCCAAACTGGACACAACCCAAATGTACCATCAGCTGGTGAATGGAATCCATAGAAGGGAATAATGTTCAGCAATAAAAAACCAACAAACCTGCTGATACACACAACAACATGGATGGTTCTTCAAGAAGATTAATACCCAAACCAAACTATTATATGATTGATTCCATATACATAGATTTTTAGAAAAGGCAAAATTATAGTGCTAGAACGCAGATGAGTGGTTTCCTGAGAGCAGTAGTACCGAGACAGAGGTGACTGCAAAGAGGCTTGAAGAAATACTTGGGGGGAACGAAAATGTTTTCTGTCTTGAACATAGGAGTGGTTACATAGCTGCAAACATTTATCAAAACTCACTGAACTGTACATTACAAAGGGTGAATTTTATAGTATACAAAACATATCTCAACAAACCTCATTTTAAATATTAAAGATTTACCAAGCCCCAAAAGTGAAACCCTAGCTGAACAGGGCTGAATAGAGGGACATCCCTGGAAATGACCCCGAACAGACCTGAGCGGCATCTACAAGTCGTGTCAGCAAGAAGAGTCTTCACGTTCACCAAGGAGCATGACTAGGTCCTTCCTCAATCCCAGATCAAGGCGGCATACAAAGGGCGCTGTGTACTCCTTCATCCTTCCAACAATGTTGTGAACTAACTTCAATTATCCCCATTTACAGAGGAGGAAAACAAAGCACTGAGAAGTGAAGACGGCCACTGGACAAAGTGCCATCCTGACTCCAAAGCTCAGGCTCTCTCTTACTAACCTACCTCCCAGGAGGGCTGGGGATTCCTTTTTTCAGAGTCCATGCTGGGGTCTCTATAGGTGGTACTTCTCTGGCTTGGAGAAGGAGGAACCCATCCCCATATCACCTAGCTGCATGCCCTAGATTTTCCTTTGTGGAGAAGGGCTTTAAGGAGCAAAGCCACTAATTATGATCTTACGAACAGCTTATATATATGCTCTGTGCCAGTGCATTTGACCATCATTATATCTCATATTACTGCAGCATAACAATATTAGCTGATTGCTCACTACTGGCAAGCTCTTCACTTGCATAGTTTCATTAATCCTCATTTTACATATGAGGAGAGTGACGTTTAAGGAGGTTAATAATCCTGCCCTTGGCTACATAGCTCTAAGTAGGAGAGCCAGGATGTGGAACCAGCCTATCAAACCTCAACTCGCAGGCTTGATTACTACCTGACCACAGTATTATCTTCTGTATTCCATTTACCAAGCATTCTGAATCCATAAGGATGCTCTGGGTGGAAAGTAACATGTTAAAGAGTAAAGGAATGGATCCACTCAGTCCGGAATCAGGGAGAGCTTCAGGGTTGCCTTAATCTAGGGGCTCTTGCCTCCATTTCCCTGTACTTCTCTTGGCTCTGCCCTTTGTGTGCCTCACTCAGCTTTATCTTTAGCTTGGTAGGGGGCTGGATGTAGCAGCTCCATAGCAGTCAGCTGCACATTCCCAAGTCTAGGCAGGGAGGAGAGGGGAAGCCAACTCTTTATGATTCTCTCTCCCCTGAAAATTAGCCAAATAAGGTCACTGATTCATTCCTGAACCAACCTGTGTCACCAGGAGAAAATGCCATTCTCTCACTGGCCCAGGCCTGGGTTCCTGACTCCGTCGCTGGCCGGGAAGATTACCAGGAGAGACTCAATCAGGATTTGATCCTGGAGTGGAAATGAACATTGGGAAGTCAACCGTCACATTGGGAAGCTACCTACTTTCTTAGTCATTATTTCAGTTGGATTTTACAGCAACCCTGTGTCTTAATAACTCTGTCCATTTCACAGACGAGGAAACACATGCACAGAGAACATGAACACAAGGATATGAGTAGAAATGCAGCAGCCAGGGCTGCAAGTCAGGTCCAAACCACTTTCCACTACTTTACGATGACTAGACTCTTACCCCACTCCCCCTCTTTACACCAAATTGCAAGATGTGGCTGAGAATATACTCATCTTCTACATTCCCTCCTCTGGTCTTCATCATGATTTCTTTCTAACTCAATCACCATTCCATTATGGACTCTAGTGAACCATTTATAACCAAATCCAGGGGCTGTTTCCAGCATTTCCTTTCTAATGAGGTCCTGCAGCGATCATTTAAAATATATAGTCTGATGTACCTTAAAACCTCTTTGCTATGAAGTAGATTTTCTTCTCTTCTTCCTTCTCAATCTCACTTTCTGAAATAACCTCATGTTATTCTTTCCAGATTCTTTCCACACTGTTCTTTCCAGCTACCATCAATCTTCTATTAAACCTTAGCTCTGACCACCCATATTCATTCTCCATAAGAAATCAAATAAGAAGGTCCTGGTCTATGGGCTTTTAAAGCAAGAGCATCATAAAGATGCATTTCTTTCCTTAAAAGATGTATAAGAGAAATGTCATGGAAAAAAACTTCAAATATCTGCTCTACAGGGCAGTTTCAACTAGGGTTCCAGGAGGAATGGAAATAGCGAACTACTCAGCAGACAATCATGACTGCAGGAACCCAGCTGAGCCCCAGGAGTAAAGGAGTCCTTTGTACTTGGGCCCATTTTGCATTTAAGATATGCTGCCTTGAATTTCACCACCTTTTATTCTCCCAACAACCTTGCACCAAGTTGGAGAAAGCATATGCAGTTTACAAATGAGAAAACAGAGGCAGCAATGTGCTCAATAGGAAGATGCAAAATTGTAACTGAAGTGTAGGTTTATTGGTTCCAGGTTCAATCCTGTTTCCACTACATTATTCTGACTCTTAAAAGTTAGGGAAGTCATATGAAAGATGTGCAGGCTCAGGAATTAGCTCAGCACATCTGCCTGCAGTTTAGGCTTGACTCTTAAATATTTTTGGCCTTTCTTTGGTGCCCAGGAAAAGTAAACAAGACCAGACATAAAACCTGATGAGAAGCTACAACTGTGGCCCAAGGCCAATATATAAAAATTCAAAAGACGTCAAGAATATGTGTTGGTGGCATCAAAGGCAACTGTCATAACTTAGCCTTCCAACAGAGTAACTTTATATAGTAGGTTGAATGATATTGAATGTGCTATCAATTCTTTAGAAAATGTGTATTCATAGAGAAAAGAAAAGAGGGATGAAAGAGGCATCAAAGAGGACTCTCGTTTTTTCAAGTATGGAAAATTGTAAGTGCAATAATGGTTGGGGGCCCCTAAAATAAGGAGCCAGGTTAGAGCATGGGGAAAAGAGCACAGGAGGAGAGTAATGGTGAAGAGCAAGTGGAGGAGCTGGGGAAACTGAACAAAGTCCTGATGTTGGAGACCATATTGGAAATGTCTAGCACTGAGCTTGGAGATTTTGTTGGTGAACAGAGACTTACTGGAGATGTAGAAAGGGAAACTAAAATGATCAGCATTGCCAAAAGTGGGATGAAGGAGAAAGCCAAAGCAACTAATAGAACATTGGGATAAAAAATCTGAAAATGTCTTTGGCAAGTAAAAGTGAGTCACAGGACAGTTGGAGAAGCAACCCAGCAGACTGGGAAAGAGTCAAGGATGGAGCAGAAAGAGGAAAATTGAGACAGAGGCTGAAATAAGAGACACAGGCTGAGTAGGTCTCTCTGTGGGGACACCAAGGATTGCTGCAGAATGAAAGAGGCCAGAGCTTCCAAGGTGTGTGACAGCTAAATCTGCTTAAGTGTGCAGGGGAAAGAGAAACTTCTCTCTGAACGACACAGCTCAGTCCATCTGTTTTTGAAGAATTCATCTTAGCTCCTATTCCATATGTCTGTAAAACTCCACTCTGGAAATGGAGTTTATTATCCTTGTAAATACAAATTCACTAATGGGTTTGGTTTGTTGTGAAGCAAAGCACGTGCCCCAGAGCCTCTGCCTGCTCCTATCCCAAGGCCTCCATCATCCTGAGATCATTCACTCAACTTGGCAGGGTTCAGAGGCTGGATGTAGAGTCTGTCTGGGTTCTGGGATCCCTGTGCAGTAAACAAAGCTGAGGCCAGCATGTGCATGGGACTCTAAGGTGTCACTTTCTCACGTAGCTGTTGATAAACAATGGAGATTTCTTACTCTGTGCACATTGGATCGGCCTTCTGTCTAAAAGTTTCCTTGTAACCATCCTATATAGGTAATATATACATACATGGGAATCCCGATGTGAATTCAGAACCACACCCCAGACATTGTGGATTCGTGGACATGCTGGTTAGAGGGCAAGATGGTCATTGAAGCTGGGTTCCATGGCAGCCCCATCTTCTTCCAGAGTTGGGCAACATACAAACTGCACAGTGCACTAATTGCTATTCATGATTCTGCCCAGTTAGTGCAATTATTCTTGCAAAAAGCAACTCCCACTGATTTCAGCAGGAGCAGCTCATGCACGCCTGAAGTCATCATTTTTGCCCTCAGAGGAGCTCAGCTCTAAAACACAAACTCTTGCTAACAGGGAGTCATTATTGTGTAATGAATAAATATGCAGTGTGCGGGCGTGCAGATTTCCAGTGGCCTGGGGCCCTTCCCTCATGCCCAGGCCTCCGGCATCTTTGGCCCTTGGGGTGAGGGCGGCTCGTGTGCAGAGGCACATCCGTGAGGAAGTTCAGGTCTTACAAATATAGAAATGAGGTTTGAATTCAGATCTAGTTTAGATTTAAATGTCTAGCTTTACTTGCTTGCATAAAACTGGAGAGCTAAACTGAAAAGCTTTTCATAACGGGTTTTCATAGAGCTGCCTCCTCCTTTACAGAAATAGTGTTGGTGGGGGCTCTGATATTTGAATGCTGCCATCTGAAGATCTCTCCCTGCTTCCTGCCTGCTTTATAGGATGATGTGTTTTTCATCTCAGTTTTCCTTGGTCTGGATGAAGCAAACAGAAATCTTTAGTCACTTGGACAGATGACAGTAGTTCACTTCCTCTAACTAGCTGAAATTCTAATCCTGTTAAAATCTAATTATATGTAATAAGGAGCTGGTGTTTGCAGGAAACAGCAATGATTAAAAAACAAACTGGGGGAAGGGAGATATCTCCTAATCCAAACACAATTCTTACACCTCCTTTATAAGCACATGATGCGAGATGTCTATTTAATATGAACCCAAAGGAAGACACCCTGCTCGTATCCACCCCACCCCTAGATTTATTGAATGTTGCTATTACTTACAAATGAAATTATTGCTTTAAAACTTTCTGCCAATTTTTCTGAGTATAGATTTCTCAAGACTTGTGGAAAGAGACTGAGAATTCTAAGACCGCTTCCCAGATGAGGCAAACAAGATTCATGGGGGGCAAATGAGTTTGTCTAGGGTCGCTAATCACAATATTCAGAATACCAATGTGCCTGCATTTTAAGAACTCAGGACTGCAGTTTGTTGGTTTCTTCAGTGTCTGGTGGAACTTCTACCTGTTGAAAATGGTGAATATCCTGTTTGATTAAGCAGGTGGCTAAGAAGCAGGCAGAAATCAAAGGATTGGTGTGTGTGTGTGTGTGTGTGTGTGTGTGTGTGTGTGTGTGTGTGTGTGTGTGTGTGTGTGTGATATTTAAAGGGCAAACATCAGCAGGTACTCCCTCAAAAAGGTAGCTCACTTTTCAAGAGACTTGACACTGGTTCTGGACTCCAGGGCAGTTCTTGGGTTTTGGATAGTGTGCTAGACACTGTTGGGGGCATGTCTACCTCCCTGGGGTCTTACCACTTGCGTGTGCTCTTGCTGAACTTCTTGCAGAGTCCAGTATTGCAGTAATGGCAGCTATTTGCCTGAGGTAACAGCCCCAGAAGCAGTCCTCGACTAATCAGTGATGGGAGTTGGTGAGAATACCCAGCTCTCTCACCATTCAGGTGGGAAAGCTCTGGGACATGTGTTTTCTACCTCAATGTTTCCCTTCAGGTGAAGCTTCTGTTATCCAGAGTAGAAGCCAAGGCCAGCAGGAAGTGCCTGTGCCCTGCGTGGTCCCCATCTTGACATTCTTAAAATGTAACAACTTTCCTATCTTTGTCACTGGCCCCTGCAAATGACACAGCCAGTCCTGGTGGTGGCTACCGGGACAGGCATCTTTTATTGGCTGGCTTCCCTTCCCTGTGTTGCTTCTCCTAACCGTCCAAACTACACCCCTTGATAACTTACTTGGCCTTGAATCCTTGCCAGAGGTCATTAAATTCCTCAAGAACATGGGAAATAATTAACTGGAATAAAACATGTTAAAACTAAGAATAAATAAGAACACTTGTGGGTTTAATAGTCATCAAAAATAAAGTTAAGGTTATATCATCTGTTACTACCATACGTTATTGCAATATCTAAGTGGTTTTATTGGGAAGTAATTCTAGGTCAGCTTCCCAACTCCTCTGCATTGCAGACTAAGCGCCCACAGGAAGCCAATACGCAAATACCTCCCTGAAGAAGTAGGGCAATAAACAGCAGTAGAATTGACATTTAAACAATGGCTCTGTGGGCCATCTGTTTTAAAGAAATTATCTGTCTTTGCCAGCATGAAAAGAAGGATAAGTTCATATAATTCAGGTATTATTACAGCATATAAGTTCTTGATTACTTATAATAATAAGATTGCCTATAGTCAAGTTTTTTGGGGGGTAATGTCCAAAGAAATTTTTAAGAAACAGGCCAGGAAAATTGACCTTCTTGCAGAGTCCAGTATTGAGGCAAAATTTTTAGAGTGATTCAGTCTCCAAGTAAAGTTTAGAAAAAGATGTAAATAAGGATTCTGGTTCCAAATCAGATCAGACAAGCTCATTACATCCAGAGACCATGTATTCTCCATTTTCATAACCCTAGGGTCTGGCACAATACCCAGAATGGAGTCAAAGCTTAATAAATATTTAGTAACTAAACTGAACTTGGTTTATGACTATGCCTAGAGGTTTGAGCACCAGGAAATGAAACAGATACACTCCTACCTGTGGAGAAGTTATAGGTTTTTCCCTTTAGCCCTTTACTGACTGGAACTTATCAGGTGGGTATAACCTAGTGCAGGAGGACAGTTAGGAGCAAGAGATGGAAGGCAGTGGGTGGATATCAGTTCCAGGTGAGACCCTGCCTATGACTGGCAGTTGTGGTTCAGGCCATTTGTAGTAGGTGGTGGGGGAGGGTTCTCTACTTGAGAACTGGCTGGAGAAACACAAGGCTGTCTTAGCCTGTCCCCCATGAGTGAGACCTATGGACGGAAACTGCTAAGGCCAAGTCCATCCATTGATAAGGCATTTTAGTCGTCAATAGGAATCTTGTCACCACCTCATGGTGAATTATGGGCAAGGTGTAGAAACTCACTGCACCTCACTTCCCTCATTTTTCAGAAAGATGATGTATTAGTTAGGTTCTCTAGGGAAACAGAATCAACGAGAGATATCTATAAATATAAGATTTATAAAAGTGTCTCACGCAACTGTGGGTATGCACGAGTCCAAATTCCGTAGGGCAGGCAGCAAACTGGCAACTCCAATGAAGATGTTCAATGAATTCCTCAGTAATCGCTTCGCTGGTCAGCCGAAGAAAAAATGAAGGCTCTCTCTCTTCTCCCTTAAAAGTCTTCAACTGATCGGATTAACTCTGGCTAACTGTGTTCTCTCATTGTGGAAGACACGCCCTTTATTGACATCATCAGTCACAGCTGCAGCCAACTGACTGATGATTTAACAAACCAGCCTTCTGGTTTATTAAGCAGCCACAAATGTCTCTGCAGTAACGGTTAGGCCAGTGCTTGCTTGACGAGTTACCTGGGTACCATCACCTGGCCAAGTTGACACATGAACCTAACCATCATAGATGATATCCGCAGATGCCTATTCTTTCTCCATATGCTTCCTGATAATAGTAATTACAACAACAGAGATGGCCAACAATTGAGCTCTTGCAAGTACTTGGCAGGGTGCAAGCACTCACATGTAAAAATTCATTTAACGCATTCAATGATATGTCTAGATGGGTATTACTGTTATCTCCATTTGGCAGATAAGGGAATGGTAACTTAGAGAGGTTCAGCAACTTGCTTAAGGTCACAGAACGTCTTAGGTGGCAAAGCACAACTGGAGACTTGGCCTACGTGACTGCAGAGCCCGCGCCATGGGACTCTGTTGAGGAAATCAATGAGGTACTCTTAAAAATGCAAAACACTAGGCAAATACATGGCAGCGATGCTACTGTGATGAACAAGCTCTAAGTCCTGCCCAGACCATTGGAACAGCTTTGTAAGTTCTCTGGTGTCGTCAGATCCCATGCTTGAAACCACTGTCTTCTCATAAAATCACGGCAAGGGGGGACTTGAGATGGATAGATATTTTGAAGTTAAGGTAGTAGATCCACTCTTTCAATAACTCACGGAGGTATGGGCTAGAAAAAACATTACAGGGTACCCTGGACAAGTCTTTAACCTTATGGTTGAGGAAAGCAGACAGAGAGGTGAAACATTTTTTACTAAGCAACAAAATCCCAAACTGGACTTCCAAACTTTCCCTCACCTCCGTTCCTTAGTACAGTACTACTTCTTCCTCCTTAACACTTTCCTCTTTTAAAAATCAGATCTAATTGTAACCCCAGATAGAAAGAGAAGTACTTTCTTAAAATTAGGAGCTCCATGGGAAAGAGACTGACTTATTTAAATGTGAGTTTTAAAGCAGAATTATATGTAAATTTATCAGGGAATGAGTAGGTCAGTGTTGATGGGGAAATGGCAGGCTGGGAGATGTAATGCATTCATTTGGAAGCAGGATGCTGATGCCCACTCCAAATATGTCCTTGTATACCCAGGAATCCTTCCAAGTGTGCTCTGAAGTCAGAACACATGGCTGAGTTTCAAAGGGGAGAAAGTCACCTTAAGCCATATTTCCCCTCCCGTTTGGGAGTCGACACAATTGAGTTGCAGGCAGAGACTGTTCATCACGGCAGCATGAAAGGCTCTCTTCAAATTCTTCTGGCCTTCATAATCAAACAATAACATCTCCAGAGTATAGATTTTAGCTACATAAGAAACATATTGGAAATTGATTCAGTGCTCCCAGCTGGCCTGTGACTATGTTTCATCACCTGGTAACCTCCCAGCTTGCTCTTCCCCCTTCCTGAAAAGCTTTTAGCTTCACCAGGGTGGCAAAACAAAGATAAAGCAAACATTGTCCTTTTATCTGACTATGTGTAAAATGAATGGGCAGGCACTGTTCCACTGATAAGATGATTGCTAAATGACTCTTCTCAAATTCTATCAATGGGTTGATGAAGGGAATTAAGACCGACATTGATAAGTTATTTTCTCAGGCCCTATACCATTTTCAAAAATGCTTCTTTAGAAGCAATTAAGCCATGGTTGCATGTCTATGACTCATTGAAGAGTTCGCAGATCAGCTCCATGTTGTAAGATGCTTTCCATTATAATCCATTCCCGTTTCCTCTTGGCACACCTCTTGAATATGGATTCATGCAAGCACCCGGTTCTAAGTTGCGTATTTCATTACACAAATCAATTTTCACCCCACAATTTGCCATAGCTCTCACCTGATCTATCCTTCCAGCACCCTGCACCTCTCTCAAGCTAATGTATTTACTCAAACATCTCAGACTTAATGGACACATCATTGGGGATCCCAGTGGACTAAGTGTGTGTCTCCCCTTATTGAAGCAGTTTTTCATTACTTAGACATGACTGAGTTCTTACAGTAGGGACCATGCCTTCCAAGCTTGATCCGAGGACTTCTGGAAAGCCACAAACTCCTATGTGGAAAGCTGCTTCTTTTTCTTTCTTTTCTTTCTTTTTTTAAAGAAATGTGTTTTTCAGCCACTATTTTTTTTATTCCCCTCAGGCATACTAAGAACTGCTGACTTTAACATCACTTCATCCATGGACAGTGTGGTCAACTAGGAGTTATCTCTGGAAACATGCAGGATGTGGGGACAAAAAGAGATTAAAATCTAAATGTTGCTCACAAGCCTGGCTCTAAACTCCTTTTCCCACACCTGGATCTCTGACACAGAACCAGTGACCAGCAACTTTATATTGGGGTCAGGGCTGTGTCCTTCTCTCCCTTCTGGGGGCTGATATCTCTTCTGGAGATGCTAATGAGCCGGCCAAAGGGGAGGCAGGGGGAAGATGGGCAGAGGGAGGGGCACAAAATGCATGGCATAGAAGAGGGGCATGGATATGAAGGCTGATTCAGGTCATAGATGTGGGATTTGCATGTGTGTATGTGTGTGTGTGGGGGTGAAATATACTACAAATACAAAGATATCTATATCTGTATCTGTAAATACATATAAGAAAGTTATATTTAAATAATACTCATCACCATCATCATCATAAAAGAATAGCAACAACCTACTTTAAGATCTCTAACAATATTTTTGAAGCACTCACATATCCCTCTCTGATCACCTCTTCCCCCACCCCCACTAACCTCCTCCATAAGCTAACCATAATGTTGAATTTTATATTACCTTGCTGTTGGTTTTTACTTCTATAGTCTTTCACCACGCTATTGTTTAATTTTGCTTATTATACCAAGAGAACAATATTCTAAATATTCTACTTCAATTTGCTTTTCTTCAATCAACATTGTTTTTGAGATTAATTTATGGTGGTTCATACAGCTGCAGTTCATTAATTTCCTCTGCTGTATAGTATTCCGTAATATGACCATTCCAAAATTTATTTATCCTTTCTACTACTGATGAATATTGGGCTGATTTCCATTTTTTTGCTATTATGACAATGTTACTATGATCACTGTGGTATATATCTCCTGATGTATTTGTTAAGGGATTTTCTAGGGCCATGCTTTCAAACTTTTTGACTACTAACCACAGTAATAAATTAATTTTTCATCATAAACCAGTACATATCTGTATGTGTACCTATACATAAACGTAACCAAAATGTTACAATATATTTTCCTTCATCAGATTTACTTCAATATTTTCACTAAGAAAAAGAAATAAAAACAAAATAAACAAAAAATGCTGGCCTTATCTCACCAAACTAATTTCATGATTTACTAATAGGCTGTAACCTTCAACTGAATAAACACTTGTTAAGAATATATACTGTAATTAATACAGCAATACCAGTTTTCTCCAATATTTGTGCAGTGTTTATTTTTCTGTCCTTTTACTTTTAACTTTCCTGTGTGTGTTTATGTTTTGGTTTATCAATTATAAACAGATAATAGCTTCTTGATAAACTTTGCTTTTAACTAGAGAACTTAGTCTACTTCTCAAATTCCCATATCCTCAGATTTATTTCTGCCAGTTCATTTTATGCTTTCTATTTGTTCAGCTTTTCTGTAAATACTTTTTATTTTTCATGTTTTCTTTTGGGTTGAGTTTCTCCTCCTTACCATTCTGCTTTCCCCCTAGTTTTTCTACTAGTTTGGAAATTTTCTATACTATTTCTACCATTTTAGTGGTTATCTTAGAAATTTCAACATGCATACATAACTTAAAAATACTCTAAAGTTCACATATGAATCCTCTTCTTCAATAATGTAAGGACTTTAAAATGCTGCAATTCTTACCACCCCATCCAAGTTATGTTCTATTATTGTCCAGGATTTATTTATATTTTGAAATATGTTAGGAACCTATATTAGGTAATACTTTTGTTTATATATAGAGAGAAAAAAAGTTTACCACTTTCTTTTCTCATTAAGTTATCCTCGCACTTCAGACCTTCCTCCTTCGATTATTTTTCTCCTGTCTGATACACTCTTTAGAAGTTATTTTAGTTAAGGATATCCTGGTAGAAAACTTAAGTTTTTCTAGGTATACTCTTCTTCTTGAAGCATCATTTCACTGAGTGTTCAATTCTAGAATGACAACTATTTTTGTCTCAGCACATTGAAGGTATAATTTCATAGTCTTCTGGCTGTCACTGTAGAGAAGTTCAGTCTCCCTAAATGTCATTACTTACTAGGTAATCTGCATTTTCTCATTAATTTCTTCTAATATATTTATTTTTGGTATTCTACATTTTCACCAAGAAGTACCTAAGCGTAGATTTCTTTTTACTTATCTTGCCTGGGATTTAATTTTACTTCCTGAATCTGGGCATTGATAACCTTCTTCAGTTCTGCAAAATTTGCAGCCATTAACTCTTAATATCATATGCACACTGCTCATTTTATTTTATACTTCTCAAGCTACAATTAGATAGTGTGGATTTTCTCACCTCTTCCTTGATGTGTCTTAACTTCTCTTTTATATTAACCATCTCATTTCTCTGAGACAGATTTTGTGTAATTTTTCAGTTCTGTGTTCTAGTTCAGTAATTCTCTCTTCAGCTGTAATAAATGCAATTTAACCCACTTTTTTGAATTCTATTATGTCCTTTTCTTAACTTTCATTTCCATTTTTGTTTAAGTATATTAAATATTTTATTTTATATTCTTTATTGGATAATTCCTACTTCTTAAATCTTTGCAGGCCTCATTCCATAGCTTGTTATGCTTTCTGAATCTCACTAATGAGCTGTTTTTCCTCCTTATGTTTTTCTATTGTGAATTAATTTTCCCTGGAACTTTATCTGTATGTAAAGTTCAGAGGAGTTCTTCACGAGAGGGCTTAAGTTGGCTTCTATTAGATTCCAAGGAACAACATCAACTCGAGTCTGAAATTTTTAAAAACGTCATTGTGGTAAATTTCAAATATACTCAAAAGTAGAAAAGCAGGGTAATGCTTCCCTATAACCCGTAGTCCAGCTTAAAAAATTAATATTTACCATTCTTGTTTCATCTATTCTCTCCCAAGTTTCTTCTCTGGAGTATTTAAAAGCACAACTGGAACTCTTCTAAAATTTCAAGTTGGGGGATTTAGGGGACCCAAGCAAGAGAGTGAATCAGACCCCTGATCCGCATGAGTAGGAGCCAATGATTCTGAATCTTCAGAGGAGACTTTTTTCTGTTTTTCTTTTTCTTTTTTTTCTTCTGGCTACAGTTAAGTCTGAGTTGAGACTGAGTCAGATACTTATTCCCGCAGTCTCCCTCTGTGGCGTGGGTTTGTGATTTTGGCCCTTTGGTGTCCAGCTTCGTGCTGAGCAGGAAGGAATGTCTTCGAGCATTCCAAGCTGCTCAAGCCTCAGGCTTTCATTTCTGGTAACAGTTTAGTTCCTTAAAAGCAGGCTACACGTAGGGTGACAAATTGTCCCAGTTTGTCTAGGTTTGAAGGGTTTCCTGGGACATAAGACTTCAGGTGCTAAAACTGAGAAAGTCCTCGGCAAACTAGGAGAGTTGGTTACCTTAACTCCAGTTCACCAGCAACTTAGCGCTGTATCAGCCAGCGCCGATGCTGGCTGTATCACTCTCTCACCCTTATGGATTCAAGTGTTCCTGCTGTTCCTAAGGAAACAGTCTCTGAGGAAATCTTTGCCTGGAGCTCAGCCAGGCATTTAAGAATATATGCAATTTTTTTAATGAATCCTGTACTTTTAGGTGTGACAGTCTGTGCAGGGATTTTGAACCTCTAATATGAAAAATTTCCAGGAAAGGAAGTCCCTGGAGATGTCTTTTTAAAAAATTGAGTCCATGTTTTTTAAAAAATCATTTTTTTTCCCATGGAAGTCCAGCTATCTGTCTTCCCTTGAAAAATGGAAAGACATGGTCACATAGGGTGACAAATGGAATTGAGAAGTAGCTGCCTCCCTAGGATGGGTCATGTTCTCTCCATTCCTCAAAATCCACATCACTCATAAGCACATATGCAATGCATACTTAAAGCCCAGCATATCACACTGATTGACCCAGGGTTTATTTGAGTTTGTAACTCTTGGCCAATCTACTAAGGCGATCCTTGGTTTCTGGGGCCTGAAATGTGACCAACAATATCTACTCGTCATTTAGAATTCTTGAAGGTTTATTTAACTTTATTTCATAGCTTTGGGCTAATCTGGGTTTGGACACTGTCTCTACCACACAAGCCATGCTGCTAAGTAAGGTACAAAACCTTTCAAAACATCCATTTCTTCATCTGTAAAATGTTAACCACAGTACCTAACTTGCGGCGTTGGTGTGAGGCTAAAACAAGGCAATGTTAGTAAGTCACCCAGACCAGTACCCAGCATATATAAAGTTATTAATCAATAGTAGATTTTAGTATATGTCATTATTTTATTTCCTTTCAGAATTTCCCATTGCACTGGGCAGTTTTGGGGGCTGAGACACTCTGCTGTTTTATTTTGACTCCTACCTATTCCTTACTATATCGTAAGTCACACACATTCTTATACTTACTTTAAGTGAAATAACTGCCTTTTGGGAAACTGGGGGAACTGTACTAAAACGGGTCTCTGTACAGCTCTTACAGATTCCCCAACCTTGTATCTGATGGCACTAGTTCTTGGGAAAATGTGGAAAAAAGGCAAAACTTATTTAAAGTATCCCAGATCTTAGCTTTTGTAGGCCCTTTCCCCTTCTGGCACCTGGGTGAAGTCATTGTACCCCTAGGGCTTCATGCCTGCCTCTGAGCCTGGCAGCACAGCTCCCCCATCTGTCACGCTTCCATACCACCCTTGCTTTCCCAAATGTTAAAACCTTCCTTCTGTGCTCCTTGGTTCCTTGTAAGGAAAATGTACCAGCCCCATGGCTAATTTCTTCAGGGTCCTGCAGGTGCTAACCTGAGAAATGCACTGCTTACTAAGGTGGTAACTGTCAGTGACACTTAATGTGCGTTCCTTCCAGAGACTATCTGTGTTATAACAAGACCTTTAGTGTCTTCACCCAAAGAAGGTAACAACGGGTGGGAAATTCAGACAGACTCTTTGGTGGGCAGGAGAGATCTTTTAGGACAGGGAGCCCAATATAATTCATATTTGCAGTGTCTTTAACAATCTTGGATGTTGTTGAGGATTGAATCTTGTAGTCCACAAAAGACATGTTCAAGTCCTACCCCTGGTCCCATGGGTGTGAACCCATTTGTAAACAGGATCTTTAAAGATGTTATTTCGTTTAAGGTGTGGACTCATTTGGATGAAGCCAAATTGAATCAGGGTGGCTCTTAATCCATATGGCTGAAGTCCTTCCAAGCAAGGGAAACTGGACACAGAAGAAGAAGCAAGAAGTCAGTGGAAACCAGAGGAGCAGACACAACAAGAGAGAGGTTGCTGTGTGATGGATGGTTGCAGAAGGCTACAGACTCTAGGAGAAAGCAAGCCCTGCCAGTACCTTGATGTTGGACTTCTGGTCTCCAAAGTTGTGAGATTCTACATTCCTGTTGTTTAAGCCAATGTGTGGTCTTTGTCATAGCTAACCTGCTAAACTAAGAGTTGTTTACCCTTTTATATCAATACATGACCCTATTTATCACCGCATACCACTGATGAGGAAAAAGTATTTCATGAAGATGAAAGTGACCAGTGTATTTGGTTGGCCCAAGGTAAAGTAAGAGTAAATGAAGATGTATTTTATTTTAAAATTCTAAATGTGAGCATCCTAGTGATCTAATGACTATTTCTTATCGTGGTGGCCTTCTTTAAAAATCTCCTAGCCTGGAGGATAAATTTCAAACATCTAAGCTTGGCTTTCAAGGTTTCCTCCAACTGGTCCCATCCTACCAAACCAACTCTGTCTGTACCTAATCCTTTAAATCTACCCTCTACTCTATAGCCAAGCTGGTCTCTGGTTGATGCCTTTCTCCCATAATGCACCACACTCCTTATCTGTCGACTTTTTCTCACAGCCTCCTTGGACTTGAAGGACACTGTCTCATCTTTGCTGATGAAATCCTACCCTTTAGGATAGTAGTTACCAAACTTCTGAATACTGGAAGCACCTGGAGAGCTTTAAAATTTACCAATGCCTGGCTCCTATCCCTTGACACTGTGATTTAATTGATATGGGATATGACCCTACAGCAGAATTTTTAGAGGCTCCCCATGTGACTCTGATGTGTAGCAAAGTTTGGGAACCACCAGTCAAATGGTAAATGCTCTTAAATTCAGTCTGACTCTCTCACCACTATCTTCACCTTACAAACTAAAACCAGCATTCCCAGCGCCACAAAGCTGGGATTTACCTGTTTTGTTCCCCTCAAACATATACAGGACACATATTTATCTTATTAGCAATCACACTGTATTAGGATTATGCATTTCCTTTTCTATCTCCTATACTAGACTGGAGTCCAATGAGTGCAGCTACCATGTCTTTTTCACCTCTATATACTCAGCATCTGACACAGGGTGTCACGTGTAGAAGGCACTCAATATAAGCTTGTTCAGCTAAATAGAACTTAGCTCGTTGGTGCAACCTATAGGGGATACATGTTATAGGAGTAAAAATGCTATACTTTCAACCCTCTAACTCTGTAATTCCCTGTCACTCTAGTGAAAAAAAAGAGAGGGGAAGAAAGCCACAGACTAGGATTCAATGTGATAACAAATACAGAAATCTCCACCAAAGCTTCATCTCATGACTCTCTGATAAAGGAAAGCACTCACAAGGAGCAAATAGATGGATGGTCAAATAGCACCAGCCACAAAGGAATGAGAAAATAGGAACATGAAGTGTTCCAAGCACAGGGTTTGGAACATAGTAGATACTCAATGGATGGAAAATAATATTATCATTTCAAGTATGTGGCCAGAAGGAATCACACAGTCCTATTTCCAAGCAACTAGTAGTGAATTTAACTTCATGACAGGCAGAGATTACATTTCAGGCATCCCGTGTAAGATGCAAAGCTTCCCCTTTGGAGCTTGTCACTTCCAGTTACAAATGGGTGGAAGTAGCATAGGCACAGTAAAAGTTTCCTCACTCAAGCTACTATGCTACAGTACCTCTGAGATGTCATTTTGTATGTCTGGAAATGCAGCAATAAAATCATTTTGGAAAGTATTAATATGGGACCTGAATCATTTAAAACCACTCCATCCTATTCCTCATCCATGACCTTATCGTCTTAGTACTTTTGGGTTCAGTGCCAGTCTGTTAGCACTCAACAGACTATGAGCTATCAAAGCTGTTATTGAGAGTGTTTAAACTTCCTATGTACATTCTGCTTGGAACATTGATAGTTGTCCCTATCTACAATTAAGCATAAATATGCTGGTACAGTATTCAAAATATGGTATTGATTTAATAGTCTTCTGCTCAAAAGGTTGTGAAAGTCTGGTTAATTTTTGAGATATGCTTTAATTTTATTTTTAATATGATTGCCATTCCTTCTACATTAAATTTCTAAACTTTTTTGAATTTTCTCACTGGGGAACATTAGTATTGCTCTTGAAATAAGACATAATTATCAAGGATTTAACTGATTGGCAGCTCCAGTTCTAGAGGCCCTGGTCTCCTGACTATTTGCTTTAATATTAGAGAAAGGAAACTTCTGGATGCCACAGAAGATTGATTTTAACCTCCACATACTTTGCTGGTGACCAATTATATATTTATTCATAAATACGGTGGTGGCGAACTAATCCAAGTTCATAACAATTTTCTCAAAAAGTTACTCCAGATTAACTGCACAAACAGGAAACAGTGGTAGCTCAGATAATGCAAAATAAAAACTAATCACAAATCATTGAAATTGACTAAATCTTTCCCAACAACTCTCCAAATTTCCTATAATTTTCCTAAATGACAATGACAATTTGTTCCTTTGCACAGATCAGATGAGGTTAGAGGGAGACAACTCTGGTTGTGGTGAGCAGCAGGCTGAGATTGTAGCTGTCCCTGTGTACACATTCTCACCTTCTTTCCTGTTTCCATGCTTAAGAAAATCTATTCTTTTTTGCTGGACATATGGTTGCCTGCTTGGAATAAAAACTGTTTCCCATCTTCCCTTGCTATTAGGTGTTGCCATCTTATGTGTACTAAGTTCTTGCCAATGGATGTGTTAAAGGTTGGGGCAACTGCTGGGATGTGTCCTAGAAGAAATGAGTCATCTCCTTCATCACCCCTGGTGGGAAAACACACATAATGGATGGTTTTTCAACAGCCATCTTGGACTATGACTTGACCTTGAGGATGGAAACTAGATGAGGCTGAGGGAAAGAGAGGGGGAAACTGGCACTGGGGAACTGTTCTGTCCATTCTGGACCACTTCCTTCCGAACTTTTCATGGGAGCCCACAAGAAATTCCTATTCTTGTTTAAACCACCATACTCCCATCTGAATCAAAGCCAGTTCCAGGTTAAAAATAATTGTGGACTAGAAAATTCGAACTGAATAATGGACATATGGATAACAACTGTTGACCATATTTTATTAGGGCATTTATGCAATAAGGTAGTTTCCAGAGTTCCTTCCATTCAGATGAGATAAGCGTCCAGTTCCTGGTTCTTGCTCTCTACACAATTGAGGCAGTTGGACCTTTCCTTTCTCTCCTGAACTAGGAAATGACCACAGCCACATATTTTTTTGCCTCAGGCCATGCTTGGTGAAGAAGCTGCTGCATGCTGACCTTCACTGAGAATCTGGCTTTTTGACTCTGGTTGAAAAATGACTGCCATCACTTCAGCATCCCATCCACATCTGAGGCAAAACGTATAAGGAAGAGCAAGGCCATACCTCCATAGATCCATTGGTGAGAACTGGATCATACACCCAATCAGAACTGCAAAAGATTCTGGGAAAGTATGTTGCTTTTCAGCCTCTATTGCATGAGGTAGCAGGGAAAAGGTGATTCCTGAGTTAGGCAATAAACAGGATCAACCACGGACTCTTTAAAAAGTTTGTCCACTTCAGCCTACTGGTCCGGGCAAGAGTGAAGGAGATTCAACTAAGCTACGTGGTTATTTATTCCACAAGAATGACTGAGAATGTATTTTTTAGCACCCTGAAAGTCTCAATGTTCTTCATTTTGTCTAAACTGTTATCACATATTCTCACTGTATTTTATAACCATAGAATATTTCAAATAACAGCAACTGAGCAAATTTAAATAAGGTCTTCTTTTAACCAAAGATTAGCTAATATTTTTGGCAGAGAAGAAAGATCTGGAAATTTGGGAATCCAAATGATTGCATTTCTGTGGTTCAGGATAATCATGTTGGTTTAATTAAAATCTTAGGAATTGATTAGTTAGTTGTCTGTAACTAAACCTGCTTTATATTGAAATTCAAGATTCATGAAGTAAAATAATTCGACTGTTTCTTTAAAACTTCCCTAATAAATATTAGACTTCCATTTTAATAAGTAGTAAGCAAATGACTAGCCTAGCCCAATAGACATATTAACACAAATGATCACAACCACTATACTTCCAATCGTTTTTTTCCTGCTATTTAACTACATAGATTCACCCTATGTATTATACTAATTATGTTATAGGGTTCAGCAATCAGAAAGAATTCAAATAACAGTCTCTCATAATAAAAACATCAGCCAATAATAAGCCACAAAAATAATTCCCTACTCCCAGTTTAATAGGCCAAGCCCCTGATCTTGGGGCTTGCCCCTATGAAACTTATTTCTGCAGAGGAGAAGCTAAGCCTACTTATAATTATGCCTACGAGTCAACCCCAGAGAACCTCTTTTGTTGCTCAGATGTGGCTTCTCTCTCTCAGCCAATTCTGCAAATAAACTCACTACCCTACCTTCTACATGGGACATGACTCCCAGGGATGAGCCTGGCCTTGGCATCATGGGATTGAGAATGCCTTCTTGACCAAAAGGTGGAAAACAAATGAAACAAAATAAAGATTCAGTGGCTAAGAGATTTCAAATAGAGTTAAGAGATCATTCTGGAAGTTATTCTTATGCAGTATACAGGTATTTATTTTTAGTTTCTAGTGTATTAGAATAGCTTGAAGGAAATACCTGAAACTGTTGAACTGTAATCCTTGATGATTGTATAACTACACAGTTTTTATTGTGTGACCATGTGATTATGAAAACCTTGTAACTGACACTCCCTTTATACAGTATATGGGCAGATTAGTAATAAAATAAAGACAGAAATATGATATGGGGGGATAAGGGGTATGGGATGTTTTGGATGTTCTTTTTTATTTTTATTTTTATTTTGCAGTAATGAAAATGTTTTAAAATTGATTATGGTGTTGAATGCACAACTATATGATGATACTATGAGCCACTGTAAACTTTGGATGGATCATATGGTGTGGGAATATATCTCAGTAAGATTGCATTAAAAAAGGATATTAGTGGGACAATTGGTAAAATTTGAATAAAATCTATAGATTAAAAAAATAATTCCTGAAAGTCACTTATCTCCCTAAGTGGAGACAGGGTGATTGGAAATTCCTGGAAATAGGATAAAAGGTCAGTTGAGTAATGGGAGGAAGAAACCAAGCAGAATTGAATGATAGCCACCAAAACAGGGATGTACTTCAAATGTGGCTAGTGTAACTGAGGAATTCAATTTTAATTTTATTTAATTTCATTACATTTAAATTCAAATGGCCACACGTGGCTAGAGGCTACAGTATTGTATAGTGTGGATCTAAAGGATTGCTAGTCTAATACTTAGCTAATTGTGGTTCTGTTGAAAAACTTAGCCCCCAGCTTTATATACATTATTTCACAGGTACAAGAAAACCTATTATGGAAAAATGATGACTCAGCGAGGCTTTATATAGTGACAGGTTTGAAGGCTGTTAAATGATACTTGACTTGCATATTAGTTAACTACGCAGAACTGATACCAATTTAAGCCTTTTACATTGACAACTATAATAAAAGACGTCTTTTGAGAATAATAATCTTATTCAGATGATACTCGTTCCGCTTTTTAAGACTTTTGTATTCCCAATTACAAACGAAGAGGATAATAATGGCATGCCAGTCTCATTAAACCATGGGGGTACAACAATTCCTGGAGACAAACTGTAAATTATAGTTTGCAGGAGACTGCTGGGTACGGGGAAGTGTCAGCATCAAAGCTCACCGGCGTGGTGCTATGAGTGGCGAGTGCTGAGGGTTGGCAGCTGAGGATACTCTAAGGAAAGGGCAGGAGCAGTGGATACTGATGATACCAGAAACCGGAAATCTGCTGGGGCTGTCACGTCCCGTAACATGGTACTCAATACTATCTACTACACCCCAGTGTGATTCGGAGAAATGATTCCTCATGCCCTGGTGTCTTGCATCAAGCTGAATAATCCACACACTCACATTTACAGCTATTCTTAGAGCCTGAGGAACAACTAATTCTGCCAGTGCCCAAGGTGGCCGGAGCTATTAAAGTTATCACCTCTTCCATTTCCTGACAAGGATCACATTCAGTGACAGCTCCTCCATCACCGGGTACCTCCTGGCTGCTGAAGACAAGTCGGCAAGTCCCTTTCTGTTGGGAACTCAAGCTCTTTCCTTTTGGGGTTACACATAATTGTAAGAAATAGGTGACAAGCCAAAGACTGGACCATCTATAATCAAGGCTTTAATAGAAATGATGAGGAAAATGAGTTGAAGACTTTGGTATAATACATTTACTTAATCTATTTGCTTCTATGTTTGAAACATATTTGATTTTTAAAAATATTCCATTTAGGAAAATCATTGCCCCACATTTCTAAACAGTAAGTGTTTATACTAGGTACTTCTTGACACAATAATAGAAACTGGATCGATTCAAAGTGGATTTTCTCTGCACAGAGAAATTATTTACACTCAGTATCATTTTTATTTTATATCGACAAGTTCTTGTGTCTCATCAGCTTGCATATTTTTACCTTTGTATTTTGGTGTTGCCTAAAAAGCACCCATGTTTTCTTTATGCTGCCTCTGGCCTCTTTATTACATGGTGGCTGTCAATGTCTAAGAAGGTAAATGCAACCACCTGTGAGCAATTAAGAGGAAATTTCTTACAGACGGAGGCAGAAAACATGGTCTTCAGGAACACTTCGTCTGAGAGAAGATATTGGGTAGAAAATGTCACATGGCTAAAGAAGAAACAAGAAATGAATTTTTACCTATGATGTGGCTCTGAAATCTGGAATCAGCAATTGTATCTTCTTCATCCTCTTGCAAGTTCTTATTCGCCTCTTTTATCTGCAGCAATAAGAAAATATTGAAAGCTCTTATTTCTTTTATTAAATAGATCTTTTGCAATCCTCAGAATAATGGTATATTCTATAACAAAGGTTTAGGTGTGTATATACATATATATTTTATTCCTCTTTCCCTCACTCCATCACTTGGCTTCATTATAAGTTTCAATTATAAAACCATATTTTCAGACATATAATCCCAGCTCTGAGAGTGAGGATTTATAGGGTACCTCATTCCACACAAGATTTTAGAGATAAAGGCTTTGGATTTTAATACTTAATAAAGTCAATAACACAGGGTTGTTAGGAAAAAATTAAAGCATAAGGAGGTATAATTTCTCCAGAGTCAGTGACATTTACCACAAGTTATTTTAATAAGAATAAAGAAATATACTTAGATCTCTTGATCCTTTCCTGGAATATAACTCTCTAAGAGAATGACTTTCTTCTTTTCTTCCTAGAACGAAACTTGAGGTGACTGTGATGGGTGGTCAGCCAACTAGAACACTGAGACATTTATCTAGATTTTTTTCAAATCAAATTCCTTTTAGATTTCAGCTGGAATATCCAGGTGCTTAAAGATGTAGCATCAAATGAAACCATAGGGAGAATCTAATCTGGCAAGTTCCCTTAGTGTTAACACATAAAGGTGGCAAAGGTGGCATGAAATCCCAGGCCCCCTACTTGCCAGGGGCATTAGACATAACACCACCACTGCAAACAATAAGAGCTGACACAAATACTATGAGGCAGGCACTGTTCAAGCTCTTCCCGTGTACGATCTCATCATCCTCTCAATAACCCTGTGAGGTAGGTGCTATTGTCATCTCCAGTTTAGAGATGAGAACCCTGCAGCAAGACAGAAGAGAAGCAGTTGTCCAAGTGACGGAACCAGATTCAAACCCAGGAAGTCCGATTCCAGATTTGTGCTCTAAACTGTTTCATTTTGGGAACTGTGTTAGTCCTGTAGTCATCTCAAATACCCATTCCACTATACCTGTGTAGATTTGCCCTCAATATCAAAACAGCTTGTGATTTTTGTCAAAATCACCCTACATAGCTCTTAAAATACATTCCAGCAGTCACCTGGGCATCCAATGATAATCCTGTGAACTGTGTAATGCAATGGGAGCTCTGCTTAGGCATATACATTTAGAGGTTGTTGGTGAATTTGCTCAGGGGCTCGGGCTGGATGCCAAGAAACCATTATCATATGCTCACCATGTAGAAAGTCATATGGTGGCGTACTGACCTTCAGCTAGATTCAGCTTTCTACATTTTACCTCCTATTTTTCATATTTAATGCAATAAGGCCAATCATTTACATTTTGTGGCTATGGATAGAATGCAACTGGTGCTTAATCAGTGTCATGCTGGTAGCCAGAAGATGGCAAACCCAAGAGGATGTGCAACTGGCTACCCACACCCTGGTCAGGAGAGGCTGTTAAAGGTTGAACATCAGAGGCCATTTCTTTCCTCAGGGGGCATTCCTTGGTTTTTTAGCACCTCCACAGGAAGATAGTTGGGTAAGGGTAGAAGATATCTTCATCAACTAGCCTGTTTCTAGTAGTGCTCATTATGGATGGCCGAGAGGAAATGCACTATGAGCATAAATAAACAAAGTCTAACTTTCTTATCTATTTGCTTTCCAGGGTTCACTTAGCTCAGTGATCTGTTTGTTGACAGGGATACCAAAGACACAGTAAGGAAGGGATAGGGATATTGCCCCCAAACACCTTAATTTCCATTAATGATCCATCAGGAATTTTCTATCCTCATTTACAGAAACATCAAGGAAACTTATTAATGGTGATATGTTCCACATTTTTCCCACCTGTTATGTTAAAAAAACTATTGCCTTTGGGTTGTTCTAAATTTACCCATTTTAAACTTGAATGGATGCTCTGCTAACCTGCTGGAATGTAGGTGAATCACTATGTCTGTTGGCCTGTAATATTCTCAACTAAAGATTCAAATAATTAGAACAATATTCTCTTCTTACAGATAAAGGAAGAGAGGCTCAGAAAGGGTTAGTGATCTGCTCAAGGTCACCCAGGATCTCAGTTTTAGAGCGGGAACTCCTGACCCTGATTCCTTGAAATAATTCAGTTTTTCAGAGTGGCCCATATTATTACAACTATCTTTTCCAAGTCTTCCCCAGAACAATTATATTTTTCTTATTGTCTGACCATCAGACACTAAGAAATATTCTAAGCATTCATAAACTATATTGCTATTTGAGAGTAGCAAAAGATTTGTGTGTGTATGTGTGTGTGTGTGTGTGTTTAATTGCAATGCCTACTTCCTTAATTGTTCCCTAACCTTTTGGGGAACTTAACTACCAAGTATTATATGCTTTCTAGGGCCATATATGCTTAATAGCATCTGGGAATTTATCAGAGGAACAGGGCTTGTGGGCAAGGACACCAGTTCTTCCAGTTCTCTTAGACTACCAGGGGAAGATGGCCAACAAGGGAGAATTTTGACTTTGAAGGGGATGGATGAAGCAGCAGTGAAGGAATGGAAAATGGGAGAGTACTTGGAATGACATAATTGTCAACGGTAATTATCCATACAAATAGATTTCAATGCAAATCGGTGAGTAATTTTTAAAAAATCCATTTGCCTATGGATACGAGGGGAATAATTTATTTTGGCAGCATAGTCCCCTTGCTAATTATGTCTTTCATAGTCACTTGATCACACAGTGACTAGGGGCTGGTGGGAGGCTGTGGGACCCGACTTGGGTGGTACGAGGCAGCCAGCTAAAGATTAAGAATTTGCCAAAGAGAATCACAAATGGGACAATCTACATGTGGTGAATCACTGCAAAGAATAAGGGTGGCCAAGAAATCAAGTGAAGGTTTGGCTAGAAAAGACTGGTGGTTAGAAATTTAGAATTTTCTCAGCCATCTCTCTACCAGGAACAGACACAAATCGATGTCAGTAATGCCACATTTGGTAAGAAGTAGCAGGTGGCTTATAAGCAATAACTACAGGTTGCTTCTGTTTAAGTTGGTTGTCAGCACTCTGGGTGTCCTCTATCGGTTCATCTTTAACTCTTGTCCATCTTTTGGGGCTGGGCAGGTGTAGTCCAGAACTGTACCAAACACCAGTCTATAACAGGTAATCATTAACAGTTACCACATCCATGGTACTCTACTAATCCCTACCACTGGAAAGGGTAGGAAAGAATGAGCTTACCCAAGATCCAGGAAGAAAATGGGAGAAAATAATTCACTGCTGACCAATGCATGTACATCATCTGAGAAGCAAACCCAATATTTGGGGACACCTTTATTTGGAATTCTGTACATATTTCTTCTCTGAATCACCCTAACATTAAGAGCTGCCCAAGAAAGCAACATTTTGATGCGTAAGTTCATTTAAAAGGAAAAGAACATAATGAACAAGAAGCAATCCTTGGAAGGAAAAATCTCTGCAACAAGACAAAATATGTCTCATTCTTATCAGCATCAAAAGAGCATTTAGAACAGATCGTTCAGTTAAGGATGTTGAAATCACAACATTTTGCAGAACTTAATAAGATGGTAACAATTTGTGTAATTATTGTACTATTTTATGCTATTTCATCACCACAGCATCATTTTTATGGGACAGTATGTGATGCTTTTTAATTAGCATATGTGATTTTGTTTTTTAGACTAACACTGGATGGAGCGAATACCCATAGTTTAAAATTAAAATACTTGTATTAAAATGGCCAGCTCTTTCCAAGGCACAATGAGAGTATACGGTCTCATTAATTTTAACAATTTTATGTTGTCCAGTGATAGTGAAATAGGAGACTGGAGTTGTCTTCCTTTGAGATTTCTCATTTCAGAAAATCATAGGAATCCACAGGAAGGAAGGACTTACAATGGGTGGCAAACAGAGTGCACTGCTTTCTGACTTATTTACTTGATACTGGTACAATCTGTCTAGAGGATGCCTGTCCCCCCCTCATATAATGATTTTACATAATTGAAATAAAAGTACAAAGTAGCATGGCCCTTGTTGAAATTACACAAAAATTAGAATTAAGTGGTCTGTAAATGATGGCATAAATGGGGACATAAGCTTTAATTAAATTAAAGCTCTGAAAAGAGAAAAAGATTTAATTCAGCAAAGCATTAATGGGGACTTTTACACATATTTGAGAATGTTTCCAGCAATGCTGACGAAAGATTTGCAGTTACCAGAGAACTAAGCGGAGCTCTGCTACTTACACGGGTTTGTTACATGCATGCAAGTAATCTTTCTATGATTACTACCATAGATTGAAATAATTAAATGTCTTAGGACCTTCATAACTAAATATAGTCTTAACTTTTAAAGCATAGGGAATGGTGATATATTATGTTACAAGGTTTTATAGCGGAAAAAGTGTGATATATAATGCATTACATGCAGCTACTATTTTCATCCAAAATAACTGCTATGGGGAGAAATCCTTTGTAACACACTTTAAGCAAATTTACCTTGAGCCGTAGTGGGGGAGGGGATTCACCTTAAATTCTGAAATTTTAAAGGCTCGTGGGTATTCACATCAATGTGCCAGGGTATTAGAATACACCTTGTTTTGCATCTTAATATCCTTCCGATATAAGCTGATAATATATAATAAATAGGTTTTCACAGGTCTTCTCATATTAGTCCCAGAGGATTCTACTGCAATGTACTTTCTGAAATTAGTAATTTTAGCCTAATCCACATTGACAATTATGGAGATCAAACCAAAAAACACACTGCATTTTACATTAAAAAAAAAAAAAATGACTAGTCAGTCAGCTATGCAGGATAATAATATCCCTCCATAAGGAAAAACTCCCCAGCATGACTAATTTCTTCTCGCAGCTAAACAGAAAAATTAGCATATCACTATTGATTATGGATATTTGGGGCTGGTTAGGGAATCTTTTGTAACTTCACTGAAAATAATAAGAGTGTTTCTTGCAGATATTCTGAAAGGACCAAATGACCCTTTTTCCTATACTGTGGAAGACCATGCAGACGAGAGAAGGAAAGCATGGTCAACTACTTTACAATTAGGAAGTAATAAGAAAGTAAAAATGCAATTGTAAAAACCAAACACAGGGTCTTTTTTTTTTTTTTTTTTAGCACTTCTGTCCAGTGAAGATATACCCTAAGCTGTCAGCACCATATTAAATGCGGCATAGTTAAATTGAGTGCCTCTGATAAGGCTCTGCCGGGCTATCATAGTTTGAGATCAGTAGGATTGAATTTCCGGCATATTGCACATTTCCACATGTTCATCCTTTCTCTTCCTTTCAGTGACACCACAAGGGCAGCCTTAGATATGCTTATAATTTGTGGCTTTATAATGCAGGGGACATCTACATTTTCAAAAAAGAGATGATAATATGGAAGCCAAGAGCAAAAATGGCAGGGGGGAGGAAGAAACTTTTGCAAAGAACATGGTTGGCATGCGATTTTGTAGAGTTTCAAAACTGGCTTTCTAGCTTTTCTGAGTCCAGACCTATTTGAATGAAAACATTTAAATGTGCATTTGTCTCAGATGAAAGTATGCCTGTGAAACTCTCATCTAAGGAAACTTCAACTTCAGTAAGTAATTCTAAGAATCAACAACTAATAATTGCCCATCACAATACTTTAAAAATCTCCTCTAATTTTGAACCACCCCAGAAAAAATATATAATATTTCATGTTTCAAGTTTTCCCTCAGGAAATGATAGCATGTACTATTTTTATAATCTTTGGGTTCAAAAATATATGGATATAGTAATTCTGTAAAGATCAGTGGGTTTTTTTTGTGGTTGTTGTTCAAGTGTTTGAAAACTCGCTAAAAGTAAAAATGAACATTACCAAATCAATTATGGAAATACATAAAGAATATAAGGAGAATAAGTGCAATTTAAGGTAATTTAAAAACCAAAATCATTTAGTGAAACTCACCTACTCTGGGAAAATACAAAAACGGACTTTTACTTTTTGTTTTTAGGAAATCTACTACCTGAGTTCTGGGCCTCAGAAATAAAAGGGTAGCCAAGTCCTGAAAAAATTCCTTAGTCTGAACACCTTCTATGTAGGATAGGATGAATTGGCACATATAGATTTCATTAAAGAAAGTGAATAACGCTTAAATCAAATCATCGAAATAGCCAATATTCTCTTACCAAGGTTTTGTACTTTTATTTTTATAATCACGCTCATTCCTTTTTTTGTTGTTGGGAGTTTTGGAAATGATCATCAAAACTAACTTCCTGCACAAGGGTATAATTTTAGGATGACACCGGTAGCATCATCTGCCTGCACTACACGGTGATTAGACCATCGTTCTGAAAATAGAGCTGAAAAAGCAGCATTACAGTGGGGGGGCCGTGCCATTCGCAATCTAGCTGCCATCTCCCTACCACGGTTCTTGCCAGGCTTTCTCTCTCTCTCTTTCTCCTATAATCTCTTGCCCAGGTATTTTCAACATCCAAGGGGAGACCGAACCCAATCAGCCCATCACAGAAAACAGCTATTTATAACCAGGATGGTGGAGCACTTACTAGGGAGTCTTTCGGTATTCCCATAATGGCTTTGATGTCTTTCTTGTGGCTTCCTTGGGTGCTGATGGAGCTGCTGGTAAGACAGGAGCTCTGGGAACTGCCCTTTAACATACTTCTGGAGGAGACATTATTTGATCCACTTTCTGTCTGTTGAGCTGCTTTCTTATCAACTCTGAAGGTAAAAAAACGATTCCTCTGATAAATGACAACTGCTCTCCTCCATCACTCTACTTTTCCCAATCCTTTAATGTTTAGGTAACCTCCATGGGTTTCTTGGTCTTTAGATCTTTGAGTGATAAGCTTTCTCACTGGTCTTGATCAAATATTTCAATTTAGATTAAGATTATTTATATTATCAATTTAGATTTGGTGATATAATAATTTGTTTTATTTTCATGATCACTGGGGGGGGGGTGCAAAATAAGAACCACTGAAGAGTGACTGCTAAATGTATTTCTGTCTTCAGATTAGCAAGAAATGAAATCACCTCTGGAAAGTTTCTAAGTATACATTTGCTTGGTATAATTAATGAGATCGGCACACTTCAGAATGTATGTGTAATTTTCTTCCATTTCATGCCATGTGGGTACATTCATGGTTCCTAGTGTAGTCTGAATTTCGATCAACCTTGATAAAACTTACAATTCTTTAATTTCAAAGACCATTGGCTTGGTTAACAAAGTAACATGGACTAAATTATCATTTTATTGTTAAATTTATTTCATCGTTTAAATTCTGGCTAATGTATAAATGACTGCTATTATGCATTTCTGCTTGTGTGAAAAACATGCTTCTCTGACATTTAATGTGCAAGAAGCAAACTCTGCTTAAGGGAGAGGGGCTGGCTCTACACCAGCACCCTCTTATCCAAAAAGTTACCTGTTCAAAAGTTCCGTCATAAAAGTATCTTTTGATGAACACATAACTGGGCTGGGTCTATTTCTCGGTTCACACTTCATTTGGTTGTAAAAGTCCTGTGGTGTCTTCAGATTATTTTTGCTTTGTAAAGCACCATCACAGCCATCTGTAGCCTCAGGCTCCCGGTTAGGCTCGTTTTCTATCGCACACTGTAGTTCAGGCTTCTTTCTTTCTCTTTTTTCCTCCAATTTTACCTGTTTGTTTCCAAACCCCAACCCTTTTGCATCTTTCTTTTCCACTTTGGTTTTGGAGACGTCCATTTTCCTGCTGCTGAGAGCTGGAAGCCTACTCCTCCGAAACCCAAACCAGCTGGCGAGAGAAGGCCCGGGCTTCGGCTTGGCTTCCACAGAGGTGGACTTTGTTTGCACTTGGCCCTTTTCCACATTTTCCTGAATGCACAGCATGACCTTTTCTTCGATTGTGGGTGGGAGGGGGGCTTCTGGGCTCACAGCACCTGTCGTGGTCACAGAGGCCTCTGGATGCCTTCCAGAAGTTTCTAGCTTGGGTGTCCTGCCTGTTTCAAAACTGCTTGGACACTGTGTTCTCCCTGGGCTCTGCATGACTTGTGGGCAGTCTGTTAGGGTCAGGGGGCACCCGCAGTGGCCATGACCTGGTTCCTCAGGCAGGGCCACACTGGGCCATTCTCCCTGGGCGGAGGCTGGCTGCTCCTCCATTCCAGGAGGGGTGAGGAGCCCTTCGGGTTTGGGGGGGATCCTCAAAGGCAACTTGCTGGGGCTCCCGTGCTGGCTACTGGAGCTGCCTGTGCTCCCCAGAGACCCTTGCCTGGAGGGAAGATGCCCCTGGGGCTTCCCGGCATCTGGAAGGCTCTCCACCACTGGGGTGGACGGAGTCCTGTTGGAAAAGCCTTCCGTGGAGGAGTTCTGCCGGGTGAGAGAATTGCGTCTGTCAGCAGTGTTGGTAATAATCTGAGTTCGGACTTTGCCTGGCCCTTCCATAGGGGGAGTGGAAGGCTTATCTCCTGAGTGGCTGCTGAAACTCTGGCTGCGGGCTTTGGCTCCATTCATGCCAAGAGCTGGTTTCAGGTGTGGCTTGCTGGAGGAAAGGGATCTTTTCACAGGTCTGGTTTCCTGGCCGTCTCTTCCATCAGCCCTAGGGATACTATGTTCAAGGGACTCTGGCAGTACCACTTCCAGGCAAAGCCCATCAGCTAAACTGTCTTTTGCTTGGAAACCCAGTGGAGACACATTCACGTTTCTTTCATCCCCTGGGGTCTCCATGCTTGTTGGAGTCCCAGAGTCCTCTTGCTTCGACTTGCTCGCAGCCACAGAACTTTTAGAGGCTTCATTTAGACTGTCTTTCTCGTGTTTCCCTGGGACTGTGGAACTTTTCCTGAGCAACTGGGGAGACTTTAGAACTTTGAGTCCCACTGGAAGGCGAGTCTTCAGTCTTTTCTCATGAGCATTTTGACAACCATGTGGGGTGCTATGGCTTTTGGGGGGTGATGATGATGAGGGACTGTTAATGTGAGATGATGGTGACTCATTTAGCCCTACAAAGGAAGCCTTGGGTGATGTGGGGACGCTGTCATTCAGTTGTCCTTTTCTTCCTGGAGATGTGCTTTTGGAAGGCAAGATTTCCAGTGGCTCACAGGTTAGAGGAGAGTACTTGGGAGTCCATAACCCGGTGTCTGTCTGTGTGGCCCCAGGTGTTTGGTGAGGAGAGGTTTTGGGAACACCTCTTTTTGGAGAGACCTTTGGAGGCCCTGGAGCCATCATGGAAAATGAGCTGGAATGGGGGTGAGCAGGGTATCTGGTCTGATTCACTGTGTCTGTGGAGGGTGCAGGCAGAGGGTGAGTGAAGACAGGCCTTCTGAAGGCCATGGAAAGTTTCTTCCCATGTACTTCAGTCACAGCCTGATTAGAAACCACAGGAGCTGAGGATCCTTTCAGAGGGGAGGATTTGAACGCCGTTGTAGCTATCTCCTTGGGGATCCTGGTCTCGGGCTTGGCAGATGGAGAAGGTGGCGAGTATTCATAGGTGGGCCTGGTTAGTAGGGAGACTGACCTGCCTGGAGGGGGTGGGGGCAAAGGTGACCTGACCCCTGCCTCTGGCCCTGAGTCACAGCGTTTATCCCTTGTGGGGGCCTCCCCGGCGTCACTGGGCTCAACAAGGGGCCTTGCCAGCAACCGCGACCCTGGGCTCTGACTCTTGGAGCACCGGGTCCAATCCCTTCTGCTGGGCATTTTTGAACTGTGAGGAAGGTGGGTGGGATGTTTCGGAATGTGTGAATCTGGGCGTAAATCAAAGAGATATGTGGCACTCTCGGGACTCTTGAACCGGGAGAGCTTCCCAGGAGCTAAGGCTGGTGCTTTTTCAGGTGTCCCTGAGCCAGATGAGAGAACTACCGAGGAGGTTTCGGGCTCCAATATTTTTGATTTCTGAGGTGAAGACACGCCCCTGGCAGGAATTTTTGTCAGACTTTGCTTTTGATAGATTCCCATCGACACTGAAGACCTGGAATTATTCTGGCATGACACACTGTGTGTTGGTCTGGCTAGCTTCTGGCGCTGAGTATTTGCTACTACTGTCCTGGGGCTGAAAGATTCAGCGGGTGTCATGGGAACATTATCTACCATATCTTTTGGAATGTTTTTCCTGGTTTCTTCTTCGGATCTCTTTAAGAAAGTGTAGTCTCTTGCATCAGCTCCTGGCTGGAAGTGAGCAATTCCCTGAGGTAAAAGTTCAGCATGCTCTGCCTTGGGTCCAGTAGGGGCCTGATTGATGGAAATTTCATTTCTAGTAACAGTGACAACTCCAGTCTGATGAGAGCTGAATTCAATGGGTTCACCATCTTCTGCATCAAATATAACAGTAATACATTCTTCGGAAGAAGTTCTTTTTACAACCCTTTGCTGCTTAATGAAGCTAAACGTCTTTGGCCTACTCTCTAAGTGGATGGGCACTTGTTTTTCCTCCTCATTGGGAGTCCCAACCTGTGATTTCCCGAGTCCCATGAGGATGTCCAGGTTCTCCATGGACATGTCAGTATCAGCAGTCAAAGACAAGTCTGAAGGGCTTTTCTCATCACTACTCTCTATGTGCAACTCATCGAGGGTCTCATTGTCATCAGTGTCAGAAAGCTGGAGATTGACATCTGCGCCACCCTGGCCGGGCTGCTCTCGCTCACTCTGCCTCCGAGGCACCTGCACACTCATGCATAGCTTCCTCTCCAAGGGACAGTTGCTGGAACAACTAGTCAGCTTCTCAGGCCTTTCTCTGGGATAAACTGAGGAAGTGCCTTCTGAAACGTGTCTTCCTTTGAGCTCCCAGGCAACGAGACTGTCAGAAGCACTGTGGGGTAATTTGCTACCATGCAGGCTGTAGCCCTGGTTTGGAGCTGCTTGGAGTAATACTAAGGAAGAAGAGCTGTCCTCGGCATCTTCTTGTGAATCTGTATCATCAACAAATGCCTTACGGCACTCCTTGCAGGGGCTCCCCTGGCCAGTTGGTTTGTAGGGGGGATACTCCTTGAGGCTGCTGCACTTAATTCCTGGAGAATATATTCCTTCATTTGAGTTCATGCAATCTTTGTAACCCCATTTGGTTATCACTGAGGGAGGTTCAAGTAACACTTTTCGCTTCTGTAGCTTTCTTAGTCCTTCCAAAATGTGACTTTCCTTTATACGTGTTGGAGGTAGTTCATCTGTAGGACTAGCAAAACCACTTGGGAGTGAAGAACCAATACTCAGCCTCTTATCCCAGTTTTGTGCTGATGGCTAGAAAACAAAAGCAGATATCAGAAACTACTGAATTGTGTAGATCACAAATAAATAAAAGGAAAAGTCCATCATGGGACTTAATTTATTCTACGAGTTGTATTCATGCACAAATACATGCATTAATTAGCTAATTAATTAGTTTATGAACTATGTGGTGAACATCCACTTTGCCAGGTCCTGTACTAAGAAGTGTAGAGAAGTAATAAAGGAGAAGATAAGGACTCTGCCCTCCAGGAGCATGCAACCCAGCAGGAGAGAGAAACTTGGGCATAAATGACCAGGAGTCAAGGGGACAAATGAGAAGTCCAAATGGAGAGGGTGATCCAGCAGTTCAGAGGAGGGAAACCACACATCTATTTGTGAAAATCAGGAAAGACAAATAGGAAAAGTATATTGTTGTTGTCTGTTCTGTCTTTAACCCACCTAGCTCTTGAAAGGTGGATAGGTTTGCCTGGGATTAAAAGTGGGGGAAGTGATTTCCAAGTAGAAGAAATGGGATGGTAAAGACCTAGAGTTGGGAATTTATGTTCAAGGTTCACTTAGGGAATATCTTGATAATCACCAAGGCCTCACTGTAGAGTGTATACGGGAGGTAGAAAAGGATAAACCTAGAGAAGTAAATTGGTCTCTATCTTTATGGTACCTTCCATTCTAATCTTTGATAGTTCTATTCTGTGATTCTGTGAATTTATTTGGTAGGCAATAAGCATCTATGAAAATTTTCTGAATTACTCTACATGCATATATGTATATATATATACACAGACATACATTTATACATAGCATACTGACATATATATATGAATACATAAAGCGGCTGAGCATTTGCCATTAGAATCCTGTAGCAATTATTAACCTATTAACCTAGACAGGTCAATTTTCTGCCCTTTGTACTTCCCCACATGCCAGCCTTCATTTCAGGGAAGTGTAAGGGAAGTCACATAAGACGAAAGCCTGCATTCCATACAGATCTTTCATATTTTCCCCCACTACTAACAAGAAACAAAAGGGCAAAAGGAAGGAACTAACATTTACTGAGCATCTACTGTGTAGGAGTCACTTACAGAGTGATTTAATTTAATTTTCTCCTGTGAGGGAGACATTATCATTCCCATCTCACTGTGGTGGAAACTGAGGTTCAGAGAGATTAATCTGTTCAAAATCACAAAGAAAGTAAGAGCTGGAGCAAGAGTTTGCTCTCCAGCTTCTCTGGCTCTTTGGATGGGAAGCCAGAGTTCCTCTGACTCAGTTTGAAAGTGGCTGTGTAGAGATTTGAACCCAGGCAGTCTGACTCCAGGGCTTCCCCTCCTAGCAGGATGCAAATCTACTGCAGTCAGGCCTGCCTTGCTACCCCCTCTATATTTATCAGCATCATAAGAGGGATCATAGATTATCCCTGCAGTCCTCTCCTGAATGGGACATGCAGAATTTAATAAAAAACAAACACTTAGGAAAATTGATAGGATGTGGGGGCTGACCTAGTAACTTTTGAAAAAGGCACTATGATTAATGGTGAAGAACTTCAATGGACGGATCTGATGGCTTCCTGTTTCTAAGAATTTCTGGGATCCTGCTAGTCCCACTCACAATAAAGAAGAGTAGCCAGGCAAAAGCAGTCCACAAGAGCCGGGAAAAGGCAGCTTTATTCAACCCATAGCTGAGGGGCTGGGCCCCTGCCCACCCACCTCCTTTCTGCCTCTCCAGAGCCTACCCACGCTGCTGGGCGAGTCCCCAAATGGCAGCTGCAAAGCTCCCAGAGCCCAGGCTCACAGACCCCTGAGAGGAGCCCCATTTACCCATCAGGTTTTTTTTTTTTTTTTTTTTTTAACAGGAGGCCATGGTATTTAACAACCTAAGAAAAGTTTGGACAAATCTGGAAACTTAACAAGAAAAAAAAATAAGCATGAACTCTCTGTAGGAGAGATGGTGGTCTCCCATCCATCCCATCCCAGGCAGCATCATTCTTGGCTGGGGAAGTTGGCAGAGAGTGGCTCTACAGGGCAATGTGGCTGGTTAAGAGGAACTATGGTAGTGGTGGGTCTGGATTTAAGGCCCAGGGTTCTCCTCTATTTCTTGACTGGACAACAGTTTTGCAAATTAAAAAATTAAGGACACTTTTGGTTTTAATGGGGACAAATTGATCCCAAACAACTGGAACAAATCCTCCAAGTTTTACACTGACTCAGTAATGCTAGCATAGCAGAATGCTTAAGAGAATGGTTCCAGAACCCAGAACTGCCATTTACTGGCTGAGAGATCTTGGGCCAGTTACTAAACTTCTCAATACCTCAGTTGCCTCATTTGTAAAATGGGGGGAGTGGGAGAACCTACTTACTAGAACTGGTGGGAACAATACATTGAGCCAATACCTGTAAAACTGTGCTGCAGGTGGTAATTATGCATCAATTAGACCCAAATTATTCCACATAGGGCAAGGCTAGTGCATTTCATGAAGACTCCCTTCCTGTTTCTACACAAAAGACTGCTAAAATAAAAAATACTTGTAAATGAAAAGAGATCCATTAGCCAAATTATTATATGTTAGTATCATCTTCATATTCAAATCCATATTATGAGGCTTTTATGTAAGTTGATACTAAGTACCTGGCACATGGTAAGACCTGTACTGTAAATAGGATAAATTCGGAATGTCTTTATGGGACTGTGTCTGGCTTGCTGGGTCCCTGACAATCAGGACTTTTCACCATGAGTCGTGACAGGCAGACCTGGTACTTCCTGGCCTTTCTGGAACACGACCCTATTAAATCTCCACGTGACAACCACCTGAGTATACATGAAATGTATTAAAAACCTTCTTTCTCTTCTTTCAGGGGAAAAGTTTCCTTAGAATATCAAGGACTGCTGTAATTGGGAGAACTTCAGCCAAAAAAAAAAAAACAAAAGAAAAGAAAAGAAAAAGAAAAAATAACACGCACAAAAACAAAAAAAGACCATGAGGAGGAATGAAGAAGAGGTATGGAGTGACAGGAGCAGAGCTGTGTGAATATCACCAAGAGGCAGTGATGCTAACAAAGAAAGGAAACATCCCTAGTCCTCTTTCAGCTTAAGAGCAAGGGCCCTCACGGTTATTATTCAGAGCTGTGAACAACTCCTCAGATGGAGCTATTTTGATAATGTACCAGGCTCCATTAGAAGTCTGAGTCCAAGGGAATAAGCGCTAAATTCAAGCTTGAGATCTTTTTGTTTTCTGAGTTCTTATTCAGGGTATGACAAAGCTACTCCCCTACCAATGTTTTCTGGGAGTTATGGAATTTTTCTGGTTTCTATGTTTCTGAAATCTCAAACTAAATTTATATAAATGGTAGAAAACTGAGTTCCAAATATTCTAATTCAGAGTTTCCATTCTAGTGCACTCGGCTTTTCTTCAACATTCGAAAACCGCTAAAACAGCCATTCCAAATACTTGGCTTCCACCAGTGGGCAAAGATGTTTGTTCAAAGAGTGAAAGAATCACAGCTGTGTAAGCCCACTTTGCAGAGGGGAGTCACTGTAGCAGTAGGAGTTATTCAAAAAGCTTGTAGAGGAACACCTAGGGTCTTAATAGGGACATGCCTCCCTTCTCTGAAATGGTGTTGTCTTCTATGACTGTATTTTATTTCTCTATTATGTTGCTCTCCAATGATAGTTAATTGGTGTTTTATGAGGCTGTATCATTGAGTAGAGGAAACCCATATAATGCATGTCAATTTTGAGCAGGAAATTCCCAAAAAGCAAATGATACTTCTGAAACATTTGGCTATTTTTCCTGGGATAATCCACCACCTTTAATTCTCTAGAATCAAACACTCCCTTAGAATTCTTGTGGGATGCTTGGTCTGGAGTGGCTTGGTAAGCAGTCTTCCTTACTCTCATCTACAGTGGGGATTAACCAGTCTCTCTGAGCATTCCAGCAACAAAATCGGGCTCATTGGAAACATCTGAGTTGGTCTAAAGTGTCATCAGTTCCATTAGGTCAGGGCCCTTTCCATGTTCTGGTTTGATATAAATGCTGTAGTCATCTAGAGTCAATTCATCATTCCATAAGTTAACCTTTTTTTAAGATTATTTGTTTTTCTTATTCCTTTTTTGGTTATGGTTTATTAACTTAACCTTTTTGAGCCAGTTTCTTCTTCCACACAATGTGGAGAATAACATCTCCCTAGATGGTTTTTGTGAGGAACAAATGGGTAGATGCTCAGCAAATGGTCGTTTCCTTCTTACCTCTTCCCCCCACCTTCCACCTCTGTAAACAAGCCCTACTGGAAGAGTTTTTTCAAGTTCACTCTGATACAGAAGTGCCTTGAAAGGAGGCCTTACCCTTTTCCTGAAGGTCTTCCCATCGTGCCATGTGTAGGAGGAGCTGCTGGAGTACTCACTGCAGGTGCTTGACAGAGAGAGTTCACTGCTACTGCAACTGTTTCGAGGACAGAGATGACCAGGGACAGCAACTCCCAAGCCAGAGCATTTCAAACCAGAGGCTCCTGATTTTGCATTCTGCTGGCGTTCCTGAAAAAGCAGGATTCCTCTGAGCAAGGGCTTTGCTTAGGGGAGAGTAAACACTAACTCAACCTCATCCCAAGGAGGATAGAAACATAGCTTAGTGGTCAGAAGCACATGCTGTGGAGTCAATGGGTTCAAATTCTGACTCTACGTCTTCTTAGCTGTGTGGTTCTGGGGAAGTGATGTAATTTCTTAGAACCACATGTTCTTTTTTAAAAGGGAATAATGATAATACCACTTATTATAGGGTTATTGTTAAGGTTAAATGAGGTTCTAGATGCTAAGCACTTAGTACAATGCTGGCCTAAAGTAGGGGCTCAATTTTACAAGCTACCATCATTATTAAGCAAAAATATCACAATGGAGATTTCTAATCCAGTCATACTCATATAAGAATCAGAATTGCATGAATACTTGGCTCTAATGCTACAAAAGGAAGACAACACAGTAAAATCCTATATGAAGCACCTTTGGCTATAAGGTTCCAGAGCACAAACACTAGATGGGAGCCTAGTGTCCTGGATGAGCTAGGAGATCTTAAGCAAAGAAAGCCTTTAACTTCTATGGGCCTTAAAGTCTTCATTTGCAGGGCAGGGCAGCCCTCCCAGCTCTGACTGCCTCACCCTAAGTCAGGACTCAAAGCCCCTAGCATACTGTGCACTTTACAGGAAGCCATGCATAGTGGCACGCCGGACTCAAGGACCATGAGGTCCTCTTGTAAAAGATCATAGGACTTTTCACTTTCAGACAGCCGTCCAAATGGTAAAGAACCTCACACCAAATAGATCTGGGTCCTACACAAAAGGTCAGCCTGTTAGGATTTCTAGCGGGTCTGCATAAGGCAAGGGTGACAGTGAAGTGGTAAACATCTGAGTACATCCTGACAGCCACATTACAGTCTCCTAATGTAATGGATGAATCTCCATGAATTGGACAAGGCAAATTAACTTCACATCCTGACCACACATCCCAATGAGAATGGAATCTCTCCATTGCTCTCTAATGTCTAATTCCAGTCTCTTATCTATAGCAAGCTTTGTCTCAGAATCTCTTTGATAGGGAGCCATCAGTCTTGGTGTCACTCACAGAATGGCAAAGCCTCCTACTTATGCAATTTGTTGACACTTAATGGGTGCCTTTCTTACCTGAGTACTTATCACTGTTCTGCAAGTGTAATTCCAACTGATGGAGACTATACACCAGCTCGGGGAGGGGAAGTAATGATGACCCAAGAGTACTTGTGGTAAAATATGAAGTCCTTACATAAGTACTCAGGGCATGTTTACTTTGCTCTCTAGTCAATATCCATAATGCTTAACAATGGTAGATTTTCAATACTGCTATTGATACTTCATCTTTGCTTCGTAACAATCCCTTTAAGTGATCTAAAAATGCCAAGAAATTTTAATACTTTATTTTTCCTCTTGAAATTTGGTTTTAAATATTGTTGAAAGCGGAAACTTGTCCTAAAATCTGAATTTCAGCAATATCTCTTGATTTATGGCCTTGTTTATTGTGGATGTAGTTTATTTAAGGGGAGTTCACAGTTGTATCTCAATAGAGGCCTAAAAACATGGTTCTGCTAAACAGGAGCACCTGGCCTTGAAGCTTCACTGCTGCTTAAATCTGGAATTTGCCCCAGAACAAACTTTCAGAAATATCACATTATGTTCCATTTCTACTTGTGTGTTTTCCACGTTCTCTATCCCATTCTCTCTGTTTAGAACATACTTTGAGTCAGCAGGGTGGTGGTTATTATTTAAGACATCCTCTGTGCTGACAACATGCCCAATGTCTTGAGGATGATTGCATCTGTGTCCTGTGAGGCTTTCCACATTTCAGATTCTCCAGTGGCCCTTCTCACCCTCTGCCCGCCTTTCGCCATAGTTTATATCCTACCTTCTTCCGAGGTACAGAAGCTTATATGCGATTGATTCCCTCTGTCTTTGCCACTTGTCCCTTCTCACTGCACCAGAAAAATTTTACCTGCATTTACAACTCAACTGAAATCCCCAGGCATTGTCAAACACATAAACATTCTGGCCCAGGTGTGAACTTCCTGAATAGGTGATGGACGAAGATAACAGAAAGTAGGACTCAGGAGGTAGGCTGCAGGGAGAAGGAACTGCTGCCTCTCCTTTGGCCTTGAACTTCGGTGCCCAGTTTTGATGGAGGGTGCTTCAGTGAGACGGGGAACGCTGGTCAATGGCATGTGGAGGCAGACGTGGAATAAGCAGGGAGGTGTCCTCCAAGACAGGGCTTTTCACACTTTAATGTGCACATGAATCACCTGGGGATCTTCTGATTCAGAAATTCTGAGATGGGGCCTCAGATGGACTATTTTTAACAAGCTCCCAGGTGCCTTAAGCTGCTGGTCCCTGACCCAGCTTTGAGCAGCAAGCCTCTAGGAAAAGCTATAAGAGAGGTCTATCTCTTCTGTGGGTCATTTGGCTGAGTGTGGTGTCATCTCAGAGTCTGGCCTGGGCTGTGCTGTTGGTAATGAAAGGAATGTTCTGGTAATGAAAGGAATGTTCTGAGTTCACCCAGGAGGCAGTGTGTCTGCTGTGTGTGCATGTGTGTGCACATGTGTGTGTGTGATCGGAGAGCAATTCCTTGCAAAGAAGAGAAGAGGCCACTCATTTCTAATAGGAAATTTTCCCAGTTTTCTCCACCTTGGACAATCAATGCTTGATTGTATTAAGAGATCCAGTACTCTGACATCAGGACTGCAAAGTGAGCTCCTTCCCCCTGCAGTGTCTTTCACCAGCACACGATTCTCACATAGGATAACCTACTCCAGTGAATAACTGTTCTGTGGTTGAGCACTTGAAATTTAAGCCTATTTTCTTGGTTGCCATCATGGTTCTGCCACCTGCTAGCTCTTTGACCTTGGACAAGTAACTTAACCCCCATGCCTCAGTTCCTTTATTTGAAAGTGGGATAACAAAAGTACCTACCATGTAGGACCAATGATCAGCCCTTGGTATATGGTATTGCTTGGTAATTTTTAAGTGTTATCATTAAACGCTTTGTTTAATAAATGCCTCTTGACTCTTCAACTAAACCACAAGTTCAAAGTCTGTCTATGGAGTTCTGTTTTACACTTTTTGATGCCTATTCATCATTTGATGCCTGGTGTATAGGTGGCTAAAGGCTGTGTTGAGAAAGAGCCAAAAGTGGGTATACTTGGTCTCCGGGGATCACTGAGGCGACCTTCTCAGCTTCTGGAGAGACGTGCTAACAGACAGCTTTCTCAGTTATTTTTCATTGCGTCACGTGTCTTCTGTGGCTGTGGCATGATGCCACAAGAAGAGAAGATGGCTAAAGGAGGAGAGATCCTGCTATTGCCCCAATATTGTTAGCAGGCACTGCGCTGAGGGCATTTCATGTGTTTTCTTATCTCATCCTCACCACAACTCTCTGAAGCAGAAAGAAAATATCATTATCCTCATTTTTCAATTGGGAAAAATGAGTCATTAAGATGTTACTACTTTGCCTGGGATCTCTCAGCCATTACAACATTCTGATGCCGGGTCCAACCCCACCCACTATGCTGTAATGCTAAGTTCCTGCCCCAAAGCAGACTCCCCAACACAGCCCAGAACTCAAGGCAGCGTACCAAGCACAGGTGTCATTAGGAACAAATAATGAATATTCTTAGAATTCTCCTTTTTAAAACAAGGTGCATTGGCTCTCTTTGCAACAATGTCTTAAGTTGATTTAATTGGCAAAATAAATACTGCTTGCACTATACAAAGTGTATTTTTCTCCTTGTGTATTTTAGATTACCACCTTGAATGACTCAGGTGCTTTATCATTGTTACTGTGAGAAGAGCGGTACAAACCTACACTTTTAGTTAAAGAGTGAAAATGTAGTCAAGAGTTTCTTGGATAAAAACTGCACTCTCAAAAATCCTGACCTTCAGGCTGTATTACAGATTGGATGCCAGTAATGTCTTCATGAATTTTTAAACTAATAGCATTTCACTGAATTTTAATTATAATTTAACTAGAGAATGTTTACCTTTGATATAGAATATCCTATACACACTGACAAAATTGTACAGTAAAATATAAACCAGCTATCTGCAAATGTCCATTTGTCTTTTTTTTTTTTTTAGGCCTAGAATTTTTCATTATATATCTATTTGGCTGTTACGTTTTCCAAGTTATTTTTTTTTTATGCAAGTGAGACTTAAAAAGCCATGCTGGTTAAAGTTTTGCCAAATAAGCACAAAGCTAACCCTAGCTAAAGGAAAAAAAAAAACAAAACAAAAAACAAAACTGCAGAGCCCATGAATTTTTAAAAGTTCATACACAATATATCATAAAAGTAGGATGAATAATATGGTATATGGGCTTTAATAAAAAGCTCCTTGACCATTCTCAGAGGATTTGCGATGTAATCACTACCCAAAAAGGTATCCTGGGGACAAAGTGAAGATTTATGACATTTCTGCCGAGAGTGACACTTTTTGCTTACTAGATCAGCCGGGGGACATGATATTGAATTCCAGAGAACACCAGAAAGGAAAGTGTTTTTATCTGCCTGACAATGCTTCAAGGATGTGCTTTATGGTTCACTTGTGACATCATACTTGATGGAAAGAAAATAACACCTAAACAAGTGTTCTGAAGGCAACAGGGAAACTCACGTGACTCTCAATATCAGCTCGTGACTGAGTCAGACTTCTGCAACTTTCCACCTCGGAAAGCAAATCTCTGGATGAAAGATCTAAGATGTGGGACTGAAGTTTCTAGGTAAAACCAAGCAGAAACATTTAACAGTGATGATTTAATTTTTTATTCCAAAATCCTGTCTTGGACAAAAAAATCTCAAGAGTTGACATTTCTAGATTAGATAATACATATCCTAATTCAAAACAGTTTATCCCTGTTTATCAGGATTCCAAATATACGTGTATATGCATGTGTATGTATACGTGTGTGTACGTATGAATGCAAATTACATTTTAAACATAGTCTGTGTTAGAAAACAAGTAGTTGGGCAAATGTGACTACTCAAATACATTTATTGGCTAGTATGAAAATCAAAATTAACTTTTGATAAACACATTAAAAAAATAATTCTGAGTTAACCTTATGATGCTGAGCAGTGGTTAATATCCGAGCAAATGATTCTAAAAGTGACCTTATTTCTAAATAGCATTGATCTTGTGAAATCTTCCCTTCGACACATTTTAATTCAAAGTCATTACTGTCATCTGTTAGGAACAATTAATGTGAATAGAAAATAATTGCATCAGGGATCTGGGGACTTAGAGGGTTTTGCACATTAATATTCACACACTATTCGATTATATACTCAATTCTTTGTTTCAGTTTTGCTTGGGAGGCCTGCTAAACCAGGGATATTTCACTATATTAATCTTTATACTAATTACTAAGGCTTTTCTGTGGACATTAGATTTGATCTGTTTAATTGCAAATACAGTAAAACTCGTGATTTATGTATAATTTTCTGCTAGGCTGATGACATTTTAAAAATGGCTCTTTAGTCTGGTTTGTCTTGGTTACAGCTTGGGTGACTTCAGTCACTAAGAAACTGAATGGAGTAAGTAAATAACAGAGCTAAGCGTGCTGCCTCACCTCTGACAAGTTTTCCCACTCCTTTTCCTCCCTGGAAAGGCTCTTGTTGCATAGTGATGTGGATCTGGAAAAGGTCTGAGATTCTCTCCAGCTAACTAATATTAGAATGAGCTCAGAGTGCAGGGATTGTCCCACAGGTCTCAATTCCCTGTCTTTGTCTCAGTGGATTCTGCACACTGTCAAGAAAGAAGGCAAACCCCACTAAAATGAGCCACGTTCACTGCTTTCCCCAGTTGACCCCTCTAAGGCTGGGTGCTGTGGGAGCCTACATATTGGTTAGCTGGTCAATCAATGAACATTTATTCAGCACCTCCTGAAAGATGAGCACTGTGGTAGGACTGTGCGCCATCCTCCAGGGGGAAAGGCGTTTTATCTGTGGTGGATGGTCCAGTTCTTGTCCTTACCAGTAGAGCTTCTAATCGCTACTTGCCCCAGACCTACAGTTTTGTTTTTTTTTTAATTCAGTTTTATTGAGAAATATTCACATACCATACAATCATCCATGGTGTACAATCAACTGTGTACAGTACCATCTTATAGTTGCACAGTCACCACCCCAATCTATTTTTGAACATTTTCCTTACACCAGAAAGAATCAGAATCAGAATAAAAAATAAAAATAAAAAAAGAACACCCAGATCATCCCCACACCCCCATCCTACCCTATTTTTCATTTAGGTTTTGCCAGACCTACACTTTTGCTTCTCTCAAATTTCACCCAAAAGGGGATCAATCCCAAACTGGTTGTCCATTTCTTTGAAAATTCAAAGTTCTCCCACAAAGCTAAGACATCAGTAGGTAACTAGAACCATGACACTGTTTCCAGACAATTTCTACCATCCTTACCTCAAGCTCCCTCTAGCATCTGAGTTTCCTGAGGGTAAAGATGGAGCTTTTCTCCAATGTTTTATCCCCAGGAACTGTCGCAGTGGATACTCAGTGGGTACCCAATTAACATCTGTTGTAGTCCATAAAGGAAAAGAGCTGTCTTTATATTTTTCCTACCAATATGTAGGCTGTAAAGATTGAGAGAGTGCCAAAAGAATTCTCACACTCTGAGAATACATTTATCAACATGCAATCAGTCCAAGAAGTTATGGGAAATGATATTCAACAAAAGAAATGATTTTGAGTGGCAGATCATGTGATTTGGGGGAAGGGTCCTCTCTAGGTTGGGTATCTGACTTCTTATTCAGTTTGTGGTTATATTTCACCATTTGTTCGCATCAGATGTATGATGTCACCCTTTCTTTTTCTGCATGAATATGTGCATGTATAAATGCACCCTCATAAATGACGTTAGTATGCTTCAGCAGTTTTTATCCACGTGGTGAATTCCTTCCATTAGAAGAGGTCATTGTGGGATCGGGGCAGGCCAGGATCCAGGAGACCTGAGTTCTAGCCCGAAGGAGCAGGTTTTACAGGATCTGAAAAATGTTATTCAGCCTCTCTGTTTCAGTCCCTCACATGTTACAGAAGGATGCAAGTGGCTACTTAACCTACCTCTGTAGGGAGAGGCATTACCTTCGGCATAAGGGATAGTAAATAAGCATATGTCGAGTTCCACAAAGCCTTGTGCCAATTTATTTTCGTAACTGAGAATTGGTGGTAGATGATCTTTTAAATGATAATGTATGAATGAATCATCTGTTGTTATAGCTTCCATTTATGGAAGACAATGGAGGAAACTAAAAATTGTCTTAGAGGAAAATAAAATCTACTTCTGTATTAAAGCTGCCAGCAAGAAAACAGTAGGTAAATATCCTATTGCACAATTTCCCTTAAAATGCCATGAAAGCTCACACACCCATAGATGCCACACTATTTATAAATAAGGACTTTTACAAAAGGCTTATATTTTCACACATGTATATATTATTATAATAAATATATTTTATGGCCATATGCATTGCCTCACTTTCCAAACTAGTATTGTGATGTGATCTGTATTTAAGTCAAGTCTCGGTGAAAAGTGGTTACAATGCATGCACGGGAAATTCAATTAAAGTCATTGTCAGAAGAGTGTCACTGACATGTGCATGCCATGACCTCTTAGGAAAAGCCAATCTGCTTAGTTAGAGGGAGATTATTTATCACATCTCTGTCTATTGTGCAGGGTTTCTGTTAGTGTCTGAGTGGGTAAAATTCCTCAGCCAAGATACTCAAAACTACAAATCCTTAACCTGGGAATCCAGGTGAATCCTTGTAGTTTTGTTTTAGGCCTGACAGGCAACAAGATTTCTCCCTAGAGGTTTGAAATTGATCTCACATCATCTGTTATATTATCTCAGTAACTGAGATGCCACTTGGTCTTAGAAATGGAGATGCACAGCATCACAGATTTACAAACCGGAGGTAAATGAGACATCTTTTAACTCAAAGGCTTCCTTTATCACTAAGAGTCTAACCCTCCCTCCTTGTCAGACTGGTTTCACTGTCTCCCTACTGTGCCCTCTAGCTTCTGAGTGGACGCTTTTGTCCCTTTGTCCCTGGAACACTCTCCCTGGTCTGCCCACCTACCTAAAAATTGCTCACTATTTAGGACTACTCTAAAACCCTGCCGGTGTGAGGTTGTCCTTGTTCTCTGGCCCACCCTGGACACCCCACCCTAATTACAGGGCTCCCTCATTTTGGCCCTTCATCTGAAGTGCATGACTGCTGGACTGTTTCCTGTATGTAGGATGAACAGCTCCGTGAGAAGACAGACCAAGCTCTACATGTCTGCTCGGTCTCCATGGCAGGGCCTGACGAGCTGCCACAGAACCTCTTCTCTCTTCTTTCTGGGCACACAGCTGGACTGCCTTCCCAGTCTCCTCTGCCCTTAGGTATGGCCATGGGACTGAGTTCTAGCCAAAGGAGTGTGAGCAGAAGTGATGTCTGGGCCAGACCCAGGGCCTGGGTCAGGACCAGCTCTCAGGATTGGCCCAGGACCATCTCCCAACCATTGCTCTTTCCCCTTTCATCAGCTTGAGGCAGCCAACTGATCATAACCACCTTGGAAGCCATGTGTTGAAGATGGAGCCACCAGATAGGAATTTGCTTGGGTTCCTGAATGCCAACTAGATGAGAGCCATGCTGGGACCAGGAATACCTGCTTTGGAATTTACATGAAGAAGAAACAGACTTCCGTTGAGTTCAATCCATTATTTGGGGGTTTGTTTGCTACCATAGCTAACAGGACCCTGGTTGATAGAACCTTCCTCTGAGATAGGCACTCTGCAGCATACAGGGGAGCCACTAAATATATATGCACTGAATGCATGGAGAATGAATACAGTGTTGTGTCAATGATTATATAAAATATGCATATATATAAAATATAATCACACACACATAATATAATCACACATATATACAGACACACCTACAACTCAGAGGCATTCACACATGCCCTATATAATGGCTGTGTTTCCTGAAGTGAAGATTTTCAGCTTTGTGGGGAATATTGACACTGGGTCAAAAGAATTAGGTGGGTTAACTTGCCAGCTGCCAGCCAGCTCTACTTTTTCTGCAGGGTTCTGTAACTGTAATTCAAGGCAGAGAAATGTCCCCCTTAACACACGGCAGCCGAGAATTTGCTGTCCTTTATCTGGCAGGCTGAAGGTGGGGTGGCCTCTTCTGAGGGATGGTGACTATCCTGCAGCTCTCCAGTTAATGAAGGCAGTGGAGATGGGAGAGTGACGTGCACTGGGGACTTTGTGAACTGGACTGGAGGTCCCGAGTTCTCCATTCCATTCCTCTCCCTAATCCCCCGCCCAGCACTTCCTCAGCTGTCCAGTGAAGGCTTGTTGCATTTAATAGAATTCTGCCTCCGGGTGTTTGCTCAGTATCAAGATGATGTCTTCAAGGCAGTGATGCTAGGTCTGGGAAGACACTGAATCCTTATTTAGTGACATAAGGTGAGGTTAAAAACAGATCTTGGTCTAAGAAATGTGAGTAGCACAGGAAACCATGCTGGAAAAAGCAAGTAAAATAAGGTGATGAGCAGCTTTTATAGTTCTTCATGTACTTCCTAAAGACCGAAAAGGAAAGTGTGAATTTTTTCACATCAGGATTTCAGAAGTTATTTACTTGTCTTTGGAAGTAAAGAGGGGACTATGAAAAGGTTTGATTAGCCATCGCTCCCTTCTCTTCACTGAGATTTGGTGAGAGACTTAATCTAAAACATAATCATGCAGGCAATTATTCTCCCCTCTAACTATTAAAAGCCCAAAATAGGTACAAAGGAGAAGTTACAAGAGTAAATAAGGCATACCTCTGACTAATGGACTCAACCAACAAGAGTAATTTAGGTTCAGCAACAGAAGGTGGATGTGAATTAATGTTTTTAATCTGATCTGCTTCAATCCCCTTGATTTACTCAACCTCCATGGATATTACTATATAAATATCCAGAATTATACCCCAGCCCTGTTTTATACTCTCCAGAGTTGTTGTTTTTTTCCCCTTGTGGAAAAAAGTCTCTCAGTTGAAGGGGAATGACTTTTTGCCTGCGATTCTTGAATTTCTGTTTTAGATACAAAACAAGAAGGTCATTATTGACACATGATCTAGTGCCAAACCTCTTTACCTACCATGTTTCCCTGAATTCTATTCCCAATACACTTCACCTGCTAGAAGGTATTTTTCTACTCTCAAAAGTTTCATGTTAGGAAATTTTGAGAAGGAATGAAGGAAGCTGTTGGAATTTGCACACTCACCACTAGTATCTTTATTTAGCATATGGCCGAAGAAACGTAAGATAGCAACTGCCCTGGCTCTCACTCTCTTGGTAGATAAGATACTCTTCCCTGGCTCCTGCCCACTGCCTTGCTGAGCTCTGCTGTTCTCAGCCATCCGGGCTAGCTGCACATTTGGACTTGGCTTTGTTTTGGACCCAATCTCCCTCAAATCTAGTGGCCTGACGTCTGGGTTGATTTCTTGGATGAAGAATTTATTGCTTCTTTGGCTTTAGCTTTGTTTTCACACCACTTTGTCTCTGCTTTGGAGAGCTGATCTTACTTCACGGCTTCCAGAAAGCTTCTGAGTGGCCCCATTTCTGTTCCCTCAACTCAGCCCTAACCCAGTCCTGGGCTGTGTGCTTGCGTCACCCTGTTTAATACTACCAGAAGGGAAGCAAGTCTGGAGTGGGTTATTATGAAATCCCCTGAGCATCCTCCCGTGATTTCCTGTGAGGTTACCTTTCTGGAAATCCTCTGTTGTGGGGGTAGAAAACACTTGGGGTGGATTTGGTATCTGTTTAAGAGATTTGTTTTAAATATGGCTCTGAATTAGACACATCCAGGAGCATAAGGTTTGCTCCTTCTGCTGGGTAAGGCAATTTCCACAGGTATGCTAAAATCTCTGAAATGAAGTTCAAGGAAACTTCCTAAAATAGCTCAGAGTCTGAAAAAAGTAATTTTCCTATGAAAGCTTTACTTACTAAATGATTTTCCAAAAAAGCCAAAGTTTTACTGTATTCATATACCAGACTTACATTTTTTGCCAACCTCAGATATGTGATTTTTTTCCATCAGCCCTTTGAAATTCCATCAAGAGATATTATGGCAGACCCCTGGTTCACATTTCACAGGTTTCATTCTATTCCATTAAGAATTTATTATAAAACTGAATATTACATAACTGCATATTACATAACTGAGTATTGTATGGTCATTTCTTGGATTCACAACAGTTTGAGCCTAGGACAAAATCTTTTGGGATCAAAGCTAATGTTTAATTAATCATGCCATTATTTCCATTTTCCTGCTGACGTGACAAGAAGAGTGTGCCTTCAGAATATTGTCTTAAATGCCCTTTAAAAAATGTCCATCATGATTTGACCTCACTTCAGAGTCTGAATTTTTATAGCTACTTTTTCTTTTTTAGCCATCTACCACAGTCCTTGCTACAATTACTATTTTCCCTGACAATTCTTAGACTCGCCTTGCATATCCATCTTTAGGTGCCCTGAGCGTGTTCTGTTTCGCTCTGGATGGTGCCTCTGCAAAAGACATGGTTCCACGTCCTCTTTTCTACTTCTCCAGGACCCAAGGTTATAAAATGCGTTTGAAACAATTATTCCACAGCTTTATTCAAAACCTTCTTCAAGGGTCTCTGCTACCATGACAACCTGATTATCCGGTGGCTGCCTAAGGGAGCAAGCAGTATTTGGTTTGGTGACTAGGAAGTTTATTCAGGGCCTTCGCTGCTCAGACCAATCCCTGGAGTAGCTCAAACCCTCCCTATCTACCGCATTTCCCTTTTCTATGCCTGGGGACTCGCAGAGGGGAGAATCAGTAGGTGGAAACAGCGGACCTTGCCTTTGGGAGCCTCCACTTTAATTAGTCCAACAAGAAGCATTTATGAAGCATCTACTATGTACAGAGTCCTGACTAGAAGCAGATTTGAGGAAGCTCATTACTGGAGCTTATGATTATCAATATCTGAGCTCAGATGAGAAAAAACACACAAAAATTGTTAAGGCAGAACATGCAAAAAAAAAATCATGGTAGAGTCAGGGTGATGTTGGGGTATGGCATCAGACTGTAAACACCACAATGAAATAGGCATAAGATAATATTCTATACAAAAACCGTTTGGGCATCACCAGCTTAGCTGTTACTCTCAAGCCCCCAAATCTCTTGGTCTGAAGTCTACATGAAACAGAACAAAAGAATCCAGAAATATTTCATATCTAACAGCAAAGCGACAGAATGCTGGGAAACCAGGTGCAGGATTAGCCAGACCTGTGGGTAGGAGGAAAGCCAGTTTAGTTTCCTTTGGGTGGCTCTTACTTGCTGGCCAATCCTAAAATTTCTGGAGCTTTTCTGTTGTCTTCTGCTCTGATTTTGATCTGAGGGAGGAAGTGATTCAGCACAGAACCTGCCAGAGCCTATTCTGGGATCTAAAAGATACAGAAGAGTCTTGAAATTTTCATTTTTATCACTAATTACTTTAATAGGTACTTTAATACGTGCTTTCCAATTACCCCATGCTGTTTTGTAAAGTTATCGACACCGAATTTTAGATTTTTAATCAAGCTTTACTTTGGAATTGTCTCCTGGCTTTTTGACTTTTTACGTATGTGACAATTTAAGGGAGCAAATTACTTTTCCCTCTGATTTCACTCAACTAAAGGGGTTAGGAAACAAATAAACAAACTTGATTTTCTATTTCTGTGAGACCTAGTGGAAACTGCATTGACGGTCCAATGCACCATTTACTAGGAAGAAATGAACTGCCTCGCGCTCCGTGGAAGAAGCAGGCACCATGTAAAGTCTCTTTCCTAATCCCACCTCATGAGGCCTCACCCCACCCAAGGAAGAGGCTGTTACTAGGACTTGAGATAACAGAAGCTAAGGACCTGATCCAAAGTCATAAGGCTGTGTTCCAGTAAGTGGGAGAGCCAGGGCTTACTTCCTAGCCTTGCTGCCTTCTACTTCCAAACTCCTTCTGCCTCATTCTGCTGCTTTTCCCATGAAGGTTCTTCTGCCAGGCGAGTCCTAGGGAAATCTGTTTCTGCCTAATGCTAGGCCCACTCTCTGGGTCCCTCCCATCAGGTGAACCATGTTGCCTTGGGAATTTTCCTACCCTGGTCCTTCTTTAAAGGCAGATAATTGAGAACAAACTGATAATAATAATAACGGTAACAAGAACAGCTGTGAACATTTATTGAGCTCCTTCTAGCACCAGGTATGTGTTTCATATAGACTGTCCTCTTAAATCCTCAGCATGATCCATAGTGAGAATGATTATTATCCCCATTTTACAGGTGAAGAAAACTAAGGAACACAGTGAAAAATCTTGCCTTAGGCCATGTTAATTGGGTTTGAATCCTAAGCAGTCTGACTTGAGAGTTCATATTTTTAAGTCCACAATTAAATCTGGGCCTAGCATTAGGCAGAAATAATGATGGTTTGTTATTTAAAAAATTATTAAAACAACAATGCAAATTAGACAATAAAGTGAATTGCACAGAATTTTAAAAAAAAAATACTTCTAAGGACAATGTGATATCTTCACTTACTAGACTCTAATGTAATTTATTTATTCAAAAACATAATTTCCCTTTTATTATTACTATTTTTATTTCTTTGTCAGTATTGTTATTATTACTGATATGTTGATGTTTTCTTCTTAGAGCCATTGAAATATGGCAATATGGCTTTGTATATAAATTTGGATTTAACTGAAAAATGAAATTAAGCAGAAAAAAACATGAAATCTGATAAAATGCTCACTTCGCGCTAGGTGGTATAGTAATGGCTTCCAGAATTTTACTTGTTTAATTCGTATAATCACCTTATGAGGTGGAAACTATAATGGCCTCTATTTTTCAGATGAGCAGACTGAGGCACAAGAGGGATTCAAGTCACAGGATTTGAACTGGACATGGAGCTCAGCTTTTAGACACTGCAGTGCAACGATGAATGCACTGCGTTCGCTGTCCTGGCGTCTGCAGAAGGACGAATGGCCTGGCCCCTCAACACAGCATACTCGTGAGACCTGGGTGAGCACCTCCTCATGCAGGGGTCATGGCTAAATAGAGACTTTACAAACAGGGCCTGGTTACTCAGGTGAAGGAGCCGAGAAAGAAGGAAAGGGTGCTCTGAGCGGAGTATACACAAAGGCCCAGAGATGAGAGTGAGTCTGACATTTTCCTGCAAATAGTTCAACAAGCCCACAGAGGCAATTCAAGGAGGGGAATGGTTAGAGAGATGTTTCAGCAAGAATAAGGAACTTGTGTCAAGAAATACAGAGAGCGAGTAAGTAGCAGAGCTGGGATCTGAATCTATCACTCTCTCCAAAATACACGCTTCTCCCCCTATTCCTTTGTCCATTCCACATTTTTCCTCTAATACTGGACTTGGCTGGGTGCCACTATGACACTAATATATGCAAGTATAGATGAGCTCTGGAAAAAGAGGCTGTAGATGGGTCGCTGGGTCACAGGCAGGGATTTTATGCCTTCTTGGCATGTTTCTTCCTAAAAGTGAGGGTGGGGTGGGGGTCGGGGGTGGCTGGAGTTCACTTGGGGAACTCAGTTATGCTGCACACCAGAAATGTTCAAAGTGCAGCCAGCACTCCTGGATCAGTAATTGCTAATCCTGAAGACATAGCGAGATGCCTTTTGTGACGTAAAAGGGTTCTACACACTATCCAAGCTGTAGGTAAAAACTGTGCTTGGCATCTGCTCTGTTCTTACAACTATAATGAGGAACAATTAAAAGAAAATGATGAATGCTGAACACCAGAAGATGAGTGCCAATGCAGGGAACAGGCCTTGTCAGCTTTCGGACAACTGAAACAAACCATGCAGAAATATTTAGAGGATGGGTGTTTCCTTACGTTATTGAAGGAATGATTGGAACAAATGACATTCGGGGTTTGGGAGATGATATCACCAGTGGGACCTTAACAGGCTGCAAAATTCACTCTCACAGAGCTGCACATCATTTCACAGGAGCTGGGTTAAGAAAGAGATACAGGATAAAGAAAATGACTTCTGTGACATGTGGCTCATTCGTGGTTTACAACCCAATGCCCTGGTTCTAACAGGACAAGTTGCTGGAGTTCCATTCATCTGACAATATTTGTGAAGACCTATAAGGTAAATGCAATTTCTGTGCTGAATATTCAACGATGGCCTATAGTCTCACTCCCTTGATAGTTAATACAAAGTTGTGCATTATCAGGGTTTCGGACTTACTACTTTAGTTTGCCTTATAGGCTTTGTTGCTACAGATCTGCATCACAGTTTCCCCATAGCTTTATCCCCAAAGTATTTTTTTAAATCCACTGTTACATTACCCCATGGTAAGAAATGCTGCATGGTGTTATAAACAAGTGGATGAAAATTGTTATTTATGCGGCTTCCTAATAGCAATTTGAAATATAGGGCATAAAATTACTAGCTTACGATATTGTTCAATATTAACAGTGGGAAGGATAATATGTAAAACAGACATTAAAGGATTAACTGTAAAACACATTTCACCAAGCTAAATCATTTCTTGGCAAATGGCAGTTTCCAGCTATTACATAGCATTCATCAAGTCAAGTGGATTTAGTTTTATTTTTCTCTTAGTCTGCTAAAAATATTCTATGTTTAAATTGCAATTTTGCTTTTTTTTTTTCTGCAGGCATATTAGGTGAAGCTGTTGAAAAGAGATCAGAGATAGAAATGATGCCAGACTTTCAACACCAAACAGCTCGCTGTTTCCCCAGCAAATCCTCTAGCTAGTTGACTAAAGACTCAACTGTAATATCCAAGAGACAAGTACATGTATATGACAAGACAAACACTTGTACGACAGATTTTAAGAGTTATGACTGCATCGGAAAATCCAGTAAAAAGGCAAATCCTCCACAGGACACAAAACAATGTTTCCACTGTTTCTGCTTCAGACTGTACAGCCACGTGACACTTTGTTCTAACCAAGGAATGTCTGGAGTTCAGTAAACACTGTGAATTTGTGAATCAGACAGTGAGACAGAAGGTGGAAAAGAGAAATTCTTAATCTCCTAGGGTGGAAATTGTGAGGTATTAAGCAGATATTTGATGCCTAAATACAAATAACATAATCTCTCTGTTTTCTTCTGAGACAGTTTCCAGTTAACATAATCCTAAAATTATTCCATCTTTTCAAATCCCTAAAGATTTATAATTTTCATAATCTACTTTGAAGGAAACTTTCTTCAAAGATGCAAAGTAATCTTTCTCTGAGCTTCCCTTTCATTTTATACCATGGACAGTGTTTTCAACCTCAGAGAATACCAAAACTGAGTTCTCATTTGTTAGAGGAATTGGTTATAGATCTATACATAATATTACAAAGAAATGAACATTACAGAGAAAATAAATTGCTCTTAGATTCACTTCAGCAACTATGGGTAAACTCAAATTCCCAAGAGGTCATTATTATTGTAAAATTAAGAGTTTGCTTTGAACACGAAAGACAGGATCTTTTTTTCCCTGAGACTGCTGGTTGAAGACCACAAATATTTCTCCTTGAATGCCCATGTTAATGATTCTAGGGGCTTTGAAACAATTATTACATAGACAGCTCTACTTTTGGTTCAGCTGTTTCATGTGGAATAGTAAATTTCTTTTCATAAACACTTTTCTATTGATCGAAAACTAATGAAATAAGATGCTCTCTAACTTGAATGCATAAAAATTCAGTCTTCTTGTAAGTCTTCTTCACTTATTTGGAGAGTCAAGGATTGACTCACAGAAGAGGTCACCCTGGCCAGTGTGCCATCAAGCCCGCATGCTGCAGGGAAGTCCAGGTCCAAAAGCTCACACTCAGAAAACACCTCAATTAATGGAATCCAACAGACCCAAATCCTCAGTTGGCTGACATATTTAAACCAAAGATGATAATAGCTATAAAACTAGCTTTTACACACTCAGGATACATTCCTGGGCTCTGCCTCACAAATTAGCTTCTCTCCTCATTTGTTCTATCTACAACCAAGGAGGCAGGATGGCACTGGCCCAGGTATCATACTGCTGGGTTGAAATCTTACCTTTGTGTGTTTTGGGGCAAGTTACTTCATCTTTTGTAATCTTAGTTCCCTTTAGGATAATAACAATACTAGCTCAGGGGTTTATTGAGGATTTGAAGTTCAAGAGAATGAATGATAACACCTGAATCTATGAGGTCTTGGAGAGGATCCAATAAGTTAAGGCATGTGGGACATACCAAGGGCTCAATAAAAGTTAGCTATTTTTAGAACTAGCAACATAATTTGTGGGGCATGAGCAAAATGAAAATGCAGGGCTGTTGAGAAAAAAAAATGATTATGGATTTCAAGATGGTGACAGCAGAGCGTTAAACCAAGCAAGGGCCGTTCTAAGCTCGAGGCCCCATGTAACTGTGTGGGTCACCCACCCGTCAGCCAACCCTAGGTATTATTACCTTATCTAGTTATCTTTGGACTCTGAATGACCCTCCAAAATCAAAGAAGGATCTAGTTATGTTCCCTTTACTGAACTTACGGGGGTAAGACTTGTGAATATTAACATAATTTTTCAATTAACAGAAAGGTAGTGATTTTTTTTCTGTCTATACTCAGAGAGCTGAATGTATGTGTGAAATATCCTTCCACCGCATACCAAAAAATAAGTCTTGCAACAGCTTCCTAATACAAGAATCACTTCCATCGAAGAACTACCCTTTTGGTAGCACTTAAGGGATGGCAATTTATAATTCAAGACCCCAAACTCCAGAAGGTGGGAAGTCACCAGCAGGGTACCCAGCTGAGGTAGAACAAGTACACATATCGAGGGCAGAGGGAGGTAAATATTTCCCAGAGAGCCAATACTGTCAATGCTGAGTCACTGCTGCTTTACAATCAGAATGCCAGGATCAGCTTGCTCTGAACTGCTGCCCGTTTCAGTGTCTTTCCTTTCCTGTCCCCACTGAGGGGCTGGCTGCCCATGCCTTGGCAGGAGCTCCTGCCTTGACAGGAAGTACAGAAGAAATCTCAGGCAGAGGCTGGGCACTGGCCTCCCGCTACATGATGGGAGGGCCCACGCGGAAGTGAGCAGGGCCACCGTCTTGCATACACTTTCTCACCTCTGTGCTCACCCTCCTGACATCCCTGCCCTCTTCTTTAGCAACTCCGCATCCCTTAATACTACCTGGTTCTTCTGAGGCTGAAATTCACTTACTGACACCCTGTTGCAACCCATGGTTCCTAACATGGCACAGAGTTTAGGTCCAGTTCTAAGGAAAAACTCTAGGCATGAAATCAATGGTGTATAAAATAGCAAACAATGACCTCAGAATTCTACCTCATATAGTCTTTCCTGACCAATCCCTGAGAACGGGCCATTTCCTTTATTACTGCACTGTCTAGACTTGATCTCTCAAAGATATGACTAAATAAGAGCACTAAGTTTCTCCTGTCCCTTCCCTAAACTGCAATGTCTAACTATAATTACCTACTACAATAATAGCTGTTATTATATTGTTGCCATATGGCATTGGTAACACATGTCTCACAATATGAATATCCTCTAGCAATCTCTCTCTCTTTAATTTTATGCTGGACAAAACTGGACTTTGTCATTGTGGCTCCAAAGTACCCTGTAGCCTGCTGCTGTTCAGTGGAGTGACTGTGAGGGTTTTATATTCCTTTTCACATTTACTTTTTGAATCTGTCACAAGACCCCAGCATCATCTGAAGGAATTAGGCAGTCTTCGATATGATCTCATTATTGACATTGATGATTGCTCTTACAGAATTGGAATCAGCAGATCAATTCCCTTATTAGATTCTTTCTCACTGCTCATTTTATCACAGGCTGCTGCTATCAAATGCTGCTTTATCACTATGTAATGGGACAAGCTAAACCAGTTCTTCTAGCATGTTACAGAAATAAAAAAAAAAAAAAATCCTGGTTTTAAATCTTACTTTTCTCAAATCTGAAGAAACTCCCTGATAACTGCATTTATTTAGAGGTTAATTTAAATGTACTTTCCCTTAAAACTATGCTGCATGGGAGAACTATGTTTGAAAATACGCATACTACTCCATGAAGCCAGCCAGCCTTCCTCTCTCCCTCCCTCCCTCCCTTCATTCCTACCTTCTCAGAAAGCTTCAGATATCAGGCTTTAAAAAAGGACCTACATATATGGTCAATTGGCTTTTGACAAGGGTGCCAAGACCATTTAATGGGGAAAGACCCACCTCTCCAACAAATGGTGCTGGGAAAACTGAATTTCCACATGTAAGACAATGAAGTTGGACCGTTACCTTATTCCATATACCAAAATTAACTTAAAATGGATCAAAGACCTAAATTTGAGAGCTAAAACTATAAGACTCTTAGAGAAAACCAAGGGACAAGTCTTCATAACCTTGGATTTGGCAATGGTTTCTTAAACATGGTATGAAAAGCACAAACAAAAGAAAAAATAGGTTAAGTTGGATGTCATTAAGATTAAAAACTTCACTGCATCAAAAGACACGATCAAGAGAGTGAAAAGACAACTCACAGAATGGAAGAAAAAAATTGCAAATTATATATCTGATAAGGGCTAAATATCCAGAATATATAAAGAACTTTTACAACTCAGCAACAAAAATACTGAATTAAAAAATGGGCAAAGGGCTTGAATAGATATTTCTCCAAAAACATACATATATGGTCAATTAGCATATGAAAAGATGCTCCACATCATTAGTTATTAGGGAAATGCACATCAAAACCACAGTGACATACCACTTCACAACTAATTGCATGACCATGATTTAAAAAAAAAGGAAGATAAGTGTTGGTTGGGATGTGGAAAAATTGGAGCCAGTGTACATAGCTTGTGGGAATGTAAAATGGTGCAGCTGTTGTGGAAAACAGTTTGGTGGTTTCTCAAAAAATTAATCATAAAATTATCATATGACCCCTCAATTCCACTCTGAGGTCTATTCCACAAAGAACTGAAAACATGGATTTGAACAGATTTTTACACCAAGTTCATCACGGCATTATTCATGACAGCCAAAAGGTGGACGCAACCCAATGTCCAACACATGAATGGATAAAGAAAATGTGGTATACCCATACAATGGAATATTATTCAGTCATTAAAAGGAATGAAGCTTTGATACAGGATATAACATGGATGAACCTTGAAAATATTATTTATATGAAATAAATTAGACACAAAAGGATAAATATTGTATGATTCTACTTATATAAAATATCTAGAATGGGCAAATTCATAGAGACAGAAAGCAGACTAAAGGTTATCAGGGGCTGGGGAGAGGGCAGATGGGGAGCATTTACTGGGTACAGAGTTTCTGTTTGGGGTGATGAAAACATTCTGGTAATGGATGGTGGTGATGGTAGCACATTATGAAAGTAATTAATGTCACTGAATTGTACACTTAAAAATGGTTAAAATGGCAAATTTTATGTTATATACATTTTACCAAAGGAAAAGGAAAAAAGAAAACAAAACAGTTATCACTCAAGCGATGACCTTGGCCAGCTGAACCTATAATAGGTGATAATGCCAGTAGTCTCTGGTAGGGTCCTAAAACCTGGCCGGGTAGCTTTGCCAAAAGGGAGAGGAACAATCCCTCCAGGCTGCTGTAGCCCTGCAACTGGTTGGTAATTGTAATAGGTCTAAGAAAAACCCAGTATGGTTGTCGCCACAGGACACATTTAGGAAAACAATTCAAGTTACATGTGCTACTTAAGAAATGGTCAGGAATGACAGCAAATATGAAGCATATTCATCCAAATAGGATCTAAAGAACAATATTCAACCCTACGTAGCAGGAGTAACACAAACAATTGTCCTTGTATCTACACAGTCTTGCAGTTTCTAGGAAATGGATAATACAGATTCTCAGGGATTCTTAGTCTGAGAATCCTTGGGGTCCGTGGATAGAATTCAGGACATTTGTGATCTTGGAGGGGAAGATGCTGCATCATTAGTTTCACTTAACTTCAACTTAAATTTAGCATTTTCTTCAGCTATAAATATACATATCAAACTACAGTGGTATAAACCTGTGACTCTGTCACCAACAGAAATCACCGATAGATAGCTTCATGTCACATTACAATTGCTGAAAATGTATTGAAATATCATGTATGCTTATCACTACTTAAAAATTAAGCTCGACCTGCCACATGAGCTTATTGTTTCATACTTTAGAAATGAGGAGCACACATTACTACACATTTATATATATATTTTTTGTGATATTTTGCTAACTGCATTTCAATATAATTGGCTTCTTTACAGTCCCATATCTTTCATTTTATGCATTTAAAAACATTATTCTGAGAAAGGGATCAGAGGCCTCTCTGATTTGCAAAAGAGGTCCGTGGCTAAAATACATTCAACAACCCCTATTACCTTCTCCTCCCCAGCCCTCCTTCTCACTTTGCATGCAGCGTGGAGACCTTCTGTCCTGGCTCTGACTTGCCAAACATGTGCAAAGGGATAGATGTATTTTAGCCATCCCAGTTCTGACATTTACCTGCCGAATCTGGAGGCACAGGTGCTGGTTGGGCAGGGAACTCACTTTAACTCGGATCTCCACTGAAATCAATTAGCTTCCTTTTCATTGCCAGGCTGGGCTCTACAGCTACAATTGTTATCTGTTGTCGCAATCTAGACCCTGAAGGGCATTTTAGCCCTAGGCTGGGCTCAGAGAGAAACTATTTACAAACTTCAAAAGGCCATGAAAACGTGTGAAAATGTCTGGAAAATTACTACTAGTATCTAACGCTCACCCATTGCCTGAAGGAGGAGGAAAAGAGGAGACAAAGTTCGAGAAAGATGTTAGAGATCAACAGATGGTCATAAAGCAAAGCACTGTCCTTCTAGGGGCGTTCAGGTGGTGATGACATTGCTTTCCAAGAGGCTTTCTTGTTAGACTATGTGCCCAAATCATTCACTTAGTCTGTTAAAAATTTAAAGAAAGAATGGGGATGGGATGGAAGGTGAAAGGAGAAAGAAAGAGATAAAGACAATTTTCTGCCACAGTACTTCAGTTTGGATATTCAATGTCCCAAATTCTCAAGAGTGAAGCCATTCATTCATTTCACATGACAGAACTTAAATTTGTCAAGGTTAATGTTGAACAAGTTACAGTTTCTGTTCTAAAGTGTTTTGCATTTTGAAAGACTTGTGCTTCACTCTGCAAACTTCTTGGGGCAAAGAGTTATTCTTATAGCTAGTTTCAAGGTCTTTATACAGTTTCCGTAACCACAATATATTCTCCTCCCTTCCTTCATTTTATTTCCAACAGATCTTTATTCTGCAAGTGTCCCAGCTACTCCAGTAAGACTTGAAAACAAAACAAACATTTTTATCACAGAATGGAAGCTCTGTGTTTTTATTAAAGGGTTTCTTTTAGACCGTCCTTCAATTTTGAAAGAAGACAGGGGAAGGAAAAGGTTACAAAATATATTTTTAGCAATTTTTTCAGCTGGATGGTACAGACCATGGGAAATAGGATAGGATTTCCTAACAGAGTATTACATGGAATCATTTCTCCAGAAAACACTTAGTAAGCAAACCTGAAAACATTCACGCACTGGAAGGGGAAGTTTTCCTTTTAAATTCAAGAACAAGCAGGTACCAGTAAGGTACCTCCCAAGCTTGGGAAGCAGAAGTAGTTGAAGACAAGCCTGTTTATCAGAGATCTCTGAACCAACACTGACAGGGGGGTGAAGTTCAGCCAACTCTCTTTACTTCAAGTGCAGTTAGGTGGACTTTAATTCATAATGTTATAGCCATCCTTGTGGTGCACACAGGACACAGACAAATTATCCCTCTCGCCTGTGTCTCCACATAGGTGAGTGGCTAATGAAACATAGTGTGTTCAAGGTAAGCCACTGAATTTAATGTGAACTTCCAGGATGACCATCCACAAAAGAAGAATGCATGATAATGAGGGATGACGTAGTTTATGACAAGCCGAGTTAATGACATAGTTCACATCATGGGTTGCTGAGTCTGCCCTTAAGAGGAAGACAAAAAAACTAGTTGGGGGATGGGAAAGAAGGGAGGAAGGGAACTAAGAGTTACAGCATTAATGGCCTCTTCAGATATTAAGTATCTGATTTTATCTCTAAATATAGTATTTCACATGATCAGCAAAGTCAATAGAAATTCATTCAATTGTGACAGAGCTTTTCCATACGGACCCCAAAACTACCATTATCATACCACTGTATCAGAGGGCAAGTCATAGGGGAGAAGAGAGAGAACATTAGTAGAATTCAACACAAAGAGGCTGAATTGCTTGACTAGATGTTTCAAGTTTCACCACTGCTCACATTTCATTTTAACTACTGTCCCTGGTCTTACTGTGGGATGGGAGAGGCAAGCTTGTGGCTTTATGCCAGCAAAATGATTGGTTCCAAAACAGATGGTAACACAGAATCCTACACAATGTACTTATGTGCTAAAAATCACTTAACATAACTTTAGTGCAAGTAGAGAGTGCAGCAAAGAGGATCCCAAACAGTTACAAGTATAATTACTGATGCAGCCCCTTTTAGGCTGTCATGCTCTAGTTCTCACTTGCTAAGGCCAAAGGCCAATTTGAAAACAGCAGTGGAAGAAGAGAAGTCCATCACTGCAAAAGCTACACGTCTGCCAAGTTTTCAACTGCTCATTTAAAAGGAGCTATGAGATAATTAATCTCTTCCTTCAGTAAAATCCAAGTACTACAGTGCTTTACTCACATTGCAAGTGTACACAGCAGATTTTTTTTGCGTGTGGTTGTCCTTTCTATTTCACATGTTATTTTTTCAAGCAAATATAAACATTATATATTTAGGAACATTAATAATTACAGTCATAGTTATGGTTACTCTTAAGGTTTCAATGGACTCCCATTTTATCATAAAAAGCATAAACCCTTTAAATCTCAGAATCATTTAACTTTATGTGTTCCTATGGTATTTCATTTGAGAGTTATGGAGTGTGAAATATGTACCACGATGAGAAAACAAGTAATCAGCACACCTGTTGTTTAGGCATATTGTATTCAGGAAGGGACTGATAGAGCTATTATTTTATTCGACAGCACGGTGTCAACTAGAGGGCTATCAGAAGTGACTTGATGACATCAAATTATAGTTTTATTTGTATTATATGCCTTGTGCTTCACCCTGGGGTTGGAAAGGATACTTGCTTTTCAAGTAAAAGTCATGTTTATAACATATAATAACAATCAGTGAGATTTTCAGGTTTAAGAGAAATTTAAAAAGTTTGGAATAACCTCAGGAGTGGGTAGTGATAGGATTGTGAGAGTAGCACTGACAATTGAATTTTAAGACTCAATTAAGGCAGTTTAAGACTAAATTAAGAAATGGGGGAAATAGGACACCCTGCTTTTTTTTCTAGAATATGGGAGAATGTTCTTTACAATGCTGTTCCATTAACAGGCTGTTGGTAGTGGAAGGAAGCATGATTTTTTAAAAATCTTGAACTTAGTTTAAAATGTGATTTGGACAAGTGAAGCCAAGAACAATTGCAATTTCACAGCTCGGGTTAGTTCTCTGGAGTGATAAAGGTGGAGTGCTACTTTGCTTAAAAAGACAATGGTTCTCAACCAATGACACTGAAAGTCCCCTGTAAACAAATATTTTGCAGTTCCCATTGACTGTCTGCCAGTGATATTTATAGATTGTATAACTTACTGTATATAGAAGAGTGAACATAAGGGGACTGACTCTCTTCCTTTGCCACGCCTGCTTACAAGTGTGGCCCCTGGCTAGCCTCTGGCAATGTGTACTTCAGTGGGGTTCCCTCCACCCTAATTTATAAGAATGGCTCACTGTGCCTAAACTGTTTGTACAAATAGTGTGGTTTATACTGACCACCTGCTTTCCTTCAGGGAGCCTGGAAGTTTGGAACCTACTGCACAGGGGTGCTGAAGTTACCATAGCCTAGTAAGTTGCACTGAGACTCTAGTGAGTGTCTTCGGTAGACAGCATTTCACAAGTATTGTCACAACTCATTGCTGGGGGAATTAAGCACATGCTATGTGACTCCACTGGAAAAAATATCCTTGGAAGCTTGTGGCTGGTTTCCCCCAACTATGCTTCATGTGCCTTTTCCCTTTGCTGATCTGGCATTGTATCCTTTTGTTGTAATAAATCTGATTTGGGAATACAACTATATTCTGAGTACTGTGAGTCTTCATAGCAAATCACCAAACTTGGGAGTGATCTTGGGGACTCCTGACATACCTACCTAAATTAATGCCAAAAATATATAATATGCTAACTCACAAAGGAAAAATAAAGATAAGTAATGTATAATAAGACAGTATGCTTTTCAGTATGCAAATGCTCAGGCATTACTCCTATATAGGATATAATGAAGTGGTCAGATCCTTGCACAGTAGAATCACCACCAATACAACAGCCATAGATACAGACTCTGACTGCTCCTCTTGTGCTGGCGACTCAAATACCATGAGCACCACTGCAATCAATGACATGCTTTCCAGAAACAGGGAACAATTCTTGATAAAATTAAAAACAACACAAGTTAACGCTGCCCTTGAAGAACTCCTAGAAAATGCAGCCTATATTAAAACTGTGCCACAAACACTTTGCATTTCAATGTACAATGGTGTTAGATTCTCTGTGAAGCTAATCATAAACACACAGGAAGGTCTGGTGGGACGCATGGGACAGGAAGGTACAGGAAAGCTTGGTACAAGGGGCCGCCGTGGCTGGCTCCCTGGCCTTCATGCCACTAAAAGTCAGAAGTGCCTCCTAAGCATTGTGTCAACAGAATATACACCCCAATTACCCCCTTCCAGGGTGCAGTTCCACACTCAGAACCAATGGATTTTGAACACACATTAATTAGGTTGGAAAAAATCTTAGGTCAGGCAGGTAGAGACAATAGGAGTTAATAGCACCCAGAAATAAAAAATAGAAAGTGAGGGTTTCCCCTGGGAGCTGAGGACACAATTCAGTTGATCTTGGTTCAACAAACCCTTTGCAAGTGTCTACATAGCGGGTGCTGTGCAAAGTGCTAAAAGGAAAGGTGAGGACAGAGGCCTGGGAAGAGAAATTGCTTTTACTTAGGGACAAAGTGACACTGTGGGTAGCCAAGAAGTGCAGATATAGGAAATGGTAGGAAAAGAGATGGCTTTTCATGCATGAGCAGAAGACCACATGGTAAGGGTGGTAAATGGCACGGGTGTATGACATTAAGTTGGGAACAGAGTGTGGATGCAGGGTCATATAAAAATAATCCCAAATACAAGTGTTAAAGTGACTGAGAACTTACACAGTGTTGGGCGTGATTGGAGTCCTTATGTGTCATTTCAGTTCTCACAATTTCCCTATGAGGTGGCTATGATTGTTATCCCCATTTTACAGATAAGAAAATTGAGGCCAAGAAAGGCAAAATCACTTGCTCAAGGTCCAGTATGCCTGGGTCCAGGATATGTGTGCTTATTCTCCATGCTGTGAAGAATGATTCAATGAGAAGTAGTTATGCTCACATTAAAAAGTTACATGCCTTTCAGAGTCTGTGCTGGGTCATGGGCCTGAGCCCTTTTACTGATTCTTACTTTTTGAATGAACGCCTCTGTTCCAATTTGCTAATGCTGTTGTTACGCAAAATACCAGAAATGGGTTGGCTTTTATAAAGGGAGTTTATTTGGTTACAAAGTTATAGTCCTAAGACAATAAAAGTGTCCAAACCAAGGTATCAAACAATAGGGTAACTTCACTGAAGAACACCAGTGACTCCGGAAAACCTCTGTTAGCTGGAAAGGCACAGGCATGTGGCTGGCATCTGCTCCAGGGTTCTGGGTTCAAGATGGCTTTCTCTCAGGACGTTCCTCTCTAGGCATCTGGGGGTGTTCTCTTAGTTGCTCCCAGGCAAACTCTGGGCTAGCAAAAGTCTGCTTTCAATGGCCATCTTCAAAATATCTCTTTTGGCTGCAGCACCTTTGAGGTCCTTGTTTGTGACTTTTTATAGGGCTCCAGTAAACCAATCAAGACCCAAGATGAATGGGCAGGGCCACACCTCCATGGAAATAATCTAATCAAAGGTATTACCCACAGTTGGGTGGGTCACATCTACATGGAAACAGCCTAATCCAAAGATTCCAATCTAATCAACACTAATACATCAGCCCCCACAAGATTGCATTAAAGAACATGGCACTTTGGGGGACATAATACATCCAAATTGGCACAGCCCCTAAAAGAGACACAGTAAAACATATTTCAGCTGAACTGCTGAAATCTGATGGAGCTGCTACTTGGGTCTTTCAGAGCCCTTACACGGCCCATGGTTGAGCCAGAGCCTGCTTTTCATCCACAAGGGAAGTACTACAATATAACAGTTAAAGGCACATTGGCTTTGATGTCAGCCTCAAGTTCAAACCCAGGCTGAGGCATTTGCCAGAGCTCAGCCCAGGTCAACACTATCTAACAAATCAGTGTTAGCTGCTGGCATTTTCTGTCCCATATTGCCTGGGAGCCCTGCCTCAGATCCCCAAAACACCCATGGCTTTCTAGAACTCTGAGCCCTGTGTGGGCTCAGCTTGGCATTGCCCTATGTGACAGGATGATCTTCTCACTTCAGTTTCCAGCAATACTGTAGTTTCATCTCCATTCTCAGCTAAGAGACCAGTATTTTATAAAGGAAATGAGGATGAAAAAAGAACCCGAGAAAAGCACATAGGGAGAGTCTTTCATATTCACAGGAAGTGATAAAGTCAGCTCACCAAATGAAGGAAACATCAGTCAGGGTTGACTTATCTAATATTAGTAAGAGTGGGGCACAAAGCAATTAGTTTCCACTTATTTAAGCATCAAAGTGAGAAGGATGGCCTTTGCACAGAAATAAGGTTTGGATTCTAGGCTTGCTAACTGTCTGCCTTCAGGGAAGTTGGAGACTCATTTGAGTATCTGTAAGATGGGGGGCAAGAACACCTACTCTGTGGCGTGCTGGGGGAAGTAAGTGAGATCGTGTATAAAAAGCAGCATAGCTGCCCCAAAGAAGATACTCAATAAGTGGTAGCAGTTACTCTACAGAGCAGGAATTCTCCAACTGTAGCCTGAGAGCCAAATCCCTGGTTTTGTAACTAAAGTTTTAATCGGAACACAGCCATAGTCATTCATTTATGTATTGTCTACAGCTGCTTTTGACTACGAAGGAAGAGTGACTAGCTGTACCAAAGACCTCACAGCCTGCAAAGATGATAATATTTTCTATTTGGTCCTTTGCAGAAAAAGTCACCGACTCCTGATTTCGAGTAGGGTTCATTAGAATCGCCTGAAGAGCCTGATAAAGCCCCAGATTGCTGGGCCGGGTCCCCAGAGGTTCTGTTTCAGCAGGTCTGGGTTGGTGCATTCCTAACAAGTTCCCAGGTGATGTTGATGCTCCTGGTTCAGGGACCTCTCACAGTTGAGAACCACTGATTTTGAGAAACTTTTCAAATCTCTCTTTTCTACAATTTCAACAGGATACATACTTATCACTAGGTTGCTTTGTGGCTGTTGATATACACAGCAAGAGGAATTTATTTACTCCTCTGCCTGGTGCTCGAGCCAAATTTTAGGGTCTTTAAGATTTCGTGATTTGTGATGTTGACCCCACCTCCCTCCTTAGTTCCCACCACAGTCCAAAGACACACTGGACAAAACCACAGCTTTCTGTCCCTCTTACACATACCTGGTTCATTTCTACTACGGATAAGGAAGGGCATATCTAATATCTGGGTTTTACTTTTCTTATAAGGAAGGGCATATCTAATATCTGGGTTTTACTTTTCTTGACTTCCTTTATCTCTCTTAAGGCTTGACTGAAAAAAGAATCCATTGCCACACAACCCTTTCCAATTAAAAAACAAAAATCTTCAACAGGATGCACAGAGGTAAAACAAATACACAAAGTTCTTGACAGTGGAATCCCCAAATTTCATTGTTGTTGTTGTTGTTTTGTTTTGTTTGGAGGGACTGGTGGGAGGAGGTTAGAAGTACTACTGATACATCTGGTTTGGTAATTATGCAAAGGTGCTAATGACAGATAATGGGTTACAAGCTTCCACCCTGCAAGGGTAACAGGCTCTCTGGGGTGTGAACAGTGTGTCAAACCAAAGGACAAAGGACAAAGTGGAATGTGGGAGCCTGAGACACTCTCCAGTCTGGGTACTTGAATATCCTGAATATTGCATCCAGCAGTGGGGAAAAGAATACAAAACAACTTTTCTCTCGTTAGGAGTTACAGGGTACATACTTACCACCCACCCTATCTATCACTTCCTAAGGTTTTTAATAGAACAAAATTATCAAAAGAATATGAATGGGTCAGTGATACGTAGTCTTTTAAAATTGACTTATTTAAAAAAATATATACAATATATGAATGTTTCCTTACAATAAAACTTCAAACAATGTAGAAGTGTATAAAGTGAAAGTCAAAGTCTTTAAATGCCCCCTCTTCAACCCCCAAATAATCCCAGTCTTCTCAGAGGGTAACCATTGTTTATATTTGGTGTGGAGCCTTCTAGAGCACTTTCTATGCATGCAATTCACAAATACCTACTAATATGCATTATTTTAAAATACGAATGGCATGGCACTATACATATTATTCTGCAACTCATTTTTTTACGTAATAGAATATTTTCCCACTCTTTCCATGTTGTACATTTAGATCAAACTTACTCATTTTCCCTGCTGAACAGTGTTCCATGACATGGAGACCATTCTTTGTTTAACCTTTCCTCCACTGAAGGCTACTTTGGTCGTTTCCAATTCTTTGTTATCTAGAACAATGCTGTAATCAACATCCTAATGCATATATGTGTGCACATGTGCAATCGTTTCCAAAGGAGAGACACCAAGAACCTATATTTCTGGGGCCAAAAATATACACATTTAACATTTTGTTACTAACAGCCAAATGGCCCTCCACCAAACTATACCCATTTATATCAATAACGCTCACTCATCATGTACTACAAATCCTGCATATCAGTCTTCTAAATTGCTGTCAATCAACAATGTTGCGTGATTGCTGTTTTGTTTTTATTTCCCCGATTAAAAACGTACCCGACTGTTTATTGGATATTTGCAATTTTTTTTTTTGTATATTGCTTTTCCATAATTTTTTTCTCATTTTTCTCTGGGGTGGTTTGTGTAGTATGGATTTTAGTATTGGAATATTTTCCTTCCTCTTTCCTTTTATAGCTTAATTCATGGTGTTAAAACAAAGAAAACAAAATAAGAGTTTCTATGGCTAAGAGATTTCAAACGGAGTCTAGAAGTCATTCAGGAGGTTACTCTTAAGCAAATCTTAGCCTGATAGCACAAGCAGCAAGCCTAAATTTCAGGACATTAGGGTTCCCAAAAACCCTAACGGCATCTGGACACCATTAGCAAACCATAAGATAAAGAACTCAGTTTATTACGTAACCTGAAAGACAATTGCAGTACTCCAAGTATCCCTCAACCACAAACAACTTGTGTAATCTTCTTTTCCTTTAAAAACCGTTGCCTGGAAATGCCAGGCAGGGCACAATTTGAGTTGCTATCTGAACCTGTGCTCCCTGAATTCCAATTCTATGATCCCAAATAAATGCCCGTATTATCTTGCAGCTTAGATTGTTATTTCTTGGTTGACAATGGTGTCTTCTGTAACAGCATTTTTTGCTTGCTTGTTTTGCTTTGTATTTAAATATATCAATCATTTCCTTTATGGCTTCTGGGTTTTGTGTCTTGCTTAGGAATACTTTCTCCACTGAAAGATTATAAATCATTCTCCTAAATATTTTCATATTTAATACTTTAACCCACCTGATATTTACTTTTATTTATGCTATGAGATAAAAACTATAACTTTAATTAAAAATACAGGGGGGCAAGATGGTGGATTGGTGAGCTGTACGTTTTAGTTACTCCTCCAGGAAAGTAGGTAGAAAGCCAGGAACTGCATGGACTGGACACCACAGAGCAATCTGACTTTGGGCACACTTCATACAACACTCATGAACGTGTCGAACTGCTGAGATCAGCGAAATCTGTAAGTTTTTGCGGCCAGGGGACCCGCACCCCTCTCTGCCAGGCTCAGTCCCGTGGGAGGAGGGGCTGTCAGTGCTGGGAAGGAGAAGGGAGAACTGCAGTGGCAGCCCTTATCGGAAACTCATTCTACTGATCCAAATTCCAACCATAGATAGACTGAGACCAGACATCAGAGAATCTGAGAGCAGCCAGCCCAACAGAGAGGAGACAGGCATAGAAAAAAACAGCATGAAAAACTCCAAAATAAAAGCGGAAGCATTTTGGAGTTCTGGTGAACATAGAAAGGGGAAGGGCAGAGCTCAGGCCCTGAGGCTCATGTGCAAATCTCGAAGAAAAGCTGATCTCTCTGCCCTGTGGACCTTTCCTTAATGGCCCTAATTGCTTTGTCTCTTAGCATTTCAATAATCCATTAGATCTGTGAGGAGGGCCCTTTTTTTTTTTAATCTTTTTTTCTTTTTCTAAAACAATTACTCTAAGAAGCACAATACAGAAAGCCTCAAAGTCTTGCAATTTGGGCAGGTCAAGACAAGAGCAGAACTAAGAGAGCTCTGGGACAAAAGGCAATAATCCAGTGGCTGAGAAAATTCACTAAACACCACAACTTCCCAAGAAAAGGGGGGTGTCCGCTCACAGCCATCATCCTGGTGGACAGGAAACACTCCTGCCCATCGCCAGCCCCATAGCCCAGAGCTGCCCCAGACAACCCAGTGTGACGGAAGTGCTTCAAATAAGACGCACACACCACAAAACTGGGCGTGCACATTAGCTTTCCCTGCAACCTCAGCTCATTGTCCCAGAGTTGGGAAGGTGGAGCAGTGTGAATTAATAAAGTCCCATTCAGCCATCATTTCAGCAGACTGGGAGCCTCCCTACACAGCCCAGCAGCCCAGAACCACCCTGGGGGGACGGCACTCACCTGTGACATAGCACAGTCATCCCTCAACAGAGGACTAGGGGGTGCACAGCCTGGAAGAGGGACCCACTCGCAAGTCTCACAAGCCATACGCCAATACCAAGGACTTGTGGGTCAGTGGCAGAGACAAACTGTGGCAGGACTGAACTGAAGGATTAGACTATTGCAGCAGCTTTAAAACTCCAGGAACACCAGGGAGTTTTGATAGTTAGAGCCACCCCCCCTCCCTGACTGCCCAGAAATATGCCCCATATACAGGGTGGGCAACACCAACTACACACGCAAGCTTGGTACACCAATTGTACCCCACAAGACTCACTCCCCCACTCACCACAAAGGCAAAGCAGGGGAGAACTGGCTTGTGGAGAACAGGTGGCTCGTGTACGCTACCTGCTGGTTAGTTAGAGAAAGTGTACTCCACGAAGCTGTAGATCTGATAAATTAGAGATAAGGACTTCAATTGGTCTACAAATCCTAAAAGAACCCTATCAAGTAAAGCAAATGCCAAGAGGCCAAAAACAACAGAAAATTATAAAGCATCTGAAAAAACCAGACGATATGGACAACCCAAGCCCAAGTACCCAAATCAAAAGATCAGAAGAGACACAGCACCTAGAGCAACTACACAAAGAACTAAAGATGAACAATGAGACCATAGTACGGGATACAAAGGATATCAAGAAGACCCTAGAAGAGCATAAAGAAGACATTACAAGACTAAATAAAAAACTGGATGATCTTATGGAAATTAAAGAAACTGTTGACCAAATAAAAAGATTCTGGATACTCATAGTACAAGACTAGAGGAAGTTGAACAACGAATCAGTGACCTGGAAGATGACAGAATGGAAAATGAAAGCACAAAAGAAAGAATGGGGAAAAAATCGAAAAAATTGAAAGGGATCTCAGGGATATGATAGATAATATAAAACGTCTGAATATAAGACTCATTGGTGTTCCAGAAGGGGAAGAAAAGGGTAAAGGTATAGGAAGAGTATTCAAAGAAATTGTTGGGGAAAACTTCCTAAATCTTCTAAACAACATAAATACACAAATCATAAATGCTCAGCGAACTCCAAATAGAATAAATCCAAATAAATCCACTCCGAGACATACTCTGATCACACTGTCAAACACGGAAGAGAAGGAGCAAGTTCTGAAAGCAGCAAGAGAAAAGCAATTCACCACATACAAAAGAAACCGCATAAGAGTAAGTAGTGACTACTCAGCAGCCACCATGGAGGCAAGAAGGCAGTGGCACTATATATTTAAAATTCTGAGTGAGAAAAATTTCCAGCCAAGAATACTTTATCCAGCAAAGCTCTCCTTCAAATTTGAGGGAGAGCTTAAATTTTTCACAGACAAACAAATGCTGAGAGAATTTGCTAACAAGAGACCTGCCCTACTGGAGATACTAAAGGGAGCCCTACAGACAGAGAAACAAAGAAAGGACAGAGAGACTTGGAGAAAGGTTCAGTACTAAAGAGATTTGGTATGGGTACAATAAAGGATATTAATAGAGAGAGGGGAAAAATATATATAACAAACATAAACCAAAGGATAAGACGGCTGATTCAAGAAATGCCTTCACGGTTATAACATTGAATGTAAATGGATTAAACTCCCCAATTAAAAGATATAGATTCGCAGAATGGATCAAAAAAAATGAACCATCAATATGTTGCATACAAGAGACTCATCTTAGACACAGGGACACAAAGAAATTGAAAGTGAAAGGATGGAAAAAAATATTTCATGCAAGCTACAGCCAAAAGAAAGCAGGTGTAGCAATATTAATCTCAGATAAAATAGACTTCAAATGCAGGGATGTTTTGAGAGACAAAGAAGGCCACTACATACTAATAAAAGGGGCAATTCAACAAGAAGAAATAACAATCGTAAACGTCTATGCACCCAATCAAGGTGCCACAAAATACATGAGAGAAACACTGGCAAAACTAAAGGAAGCAATTGATGTTTCCACAATAGTTGTGGGAGACTTCAACACATCACTCTCTCCTATAGATAGATCAACCAGACAGAAGACCAATAAGGAAATTGAAAACCTAAACAATCTGATAAATGAATTAGATTTAACAGACATATACAGAACATTACATCCCAAATCAGCAGGATACACATACTTTTCCAGTGCTCATGGAACTTTCTACAGAATAGATCATATGCTGGGACATAAAACAAGCCTCAATAAATTTAAAAAGATTGAAATTATTCAAAACACATTCTCTGACCACAATGGAATACAATTAGAAGTCAATCACCATCAGAGACTTAGAAAATTCACAAATACCTGGAGGTTAAACAATATACTCCTAAACAATCAATGGGTTAAAGGAGAAATAGCAAGAGAAATTGCTAAATGTATAGAGAGGAATGAAAATGAGAACACAACTTACCAAAACCTATGGGATGCAGCAAAAGCAGTACTGAGGGGGAAATTTATAGCATTAAATGCATATATTGAAAAGGAAGAAAGAGCCAAAATCTAAGAACTAATGGACCAACTGAAGAAGCTAGAAAATGAATAGCAAACCAATCCTAAACCAAGTAGAAGAAAAGAAATAACAAGGATTAAAGCAGAAATAAATGACATAGAGAATAAAAAAACAATAGAGAGGATAAATATCACCAAAAGTTGGTTCTTTGAGAAGATCAACATGATTGACAAGCCCCTAGCTAGACTGACAAAATGAAAAAGAGGGAAGACCCATATAAACAAAATAATGAATGAAAAGGGTGACATAACTGTAGATCCTGAAGAAATTAAAAAAATTATAAGAGGATACTATGAACAACTGTATGGGAACAAACTGGATAATGTAGAGGAAATGGACAATTTCCTGGAAACATATGAACAACCTAGACTGACCAGAGAAGAAATAGAAGACCTCAACCAACCCATCACAAGCAAAGAGATCCAATCAGTCATCAAAAATCTTCCCACAAATAAATGCCCAGGGCCAGATGGCTTCACAGGGGAATTCTACCAAACTTTCCAGAAAGAACTGACACCAATCTTACTCAAACTCTTTCAAAACATTGAAGAAAATGGAACACTATCTAACTCATTTTATGAAGCCAACATCAATCTAATACCAAAACCAGGCAAATATGCTACAAAAAAGGAAAACTACCGGCCAATCTCCCTAATGAATATAGATGCAAAAATCCTTAACAAAATACTTGCAAATCGAATCCAAAGACACATTAAAAAATTCATACACCATGACCAAGTGGGGTTCATTCCAGGCATGCAAGGATGGTTCAACATAAGAAAATCAATGTATTACAACACATTAAAAATTCGAAAGGGAAAAATCAAATGATCATCCCAATAAAAGCTAAAAAAGCATTTGACAAAATCCAACATCCCTTTTTGATAAAAACACTTGAAAACGTAGGAATTGAAGGAAACTTCCTCAATATGATAAAGAGCATATATGAAAAACCCACAGCCAGCATAGTACTCAATGGTAAGAGACTGAAAGCCTTCCCCCTAAGATCAGGAACAAGACAAGGATGCCCGCTGTCACCACTGTTATTCAACATTGTGCTGGAAGTGCTAGCCAGGGCAATCCGGCAAGACAAAGAAATAAAAGGCATCCAAATTGGAAAAGAAGAAGTAAAACTGTCATTGTTTGCAGATGATAGGATCTTATATCTGGAAAACCCTGAGAAATCAATGATACAGCTACTAGAGCTAATAAACAAATTTAGCAAAGTAGCAGGATACAAGATTAATGCCCATAAGTCAGTAAAGTTTGTATATGTTAGAACAAACTGAAGAGACACTCAAGAAAAAGATACCATTTTCAATAGCAACTAAAAAAATCAAGTACCTAGGAATAAACTTAACCAAAGATGTAAAAGACCTATACAAAGAAAACTACATAACTCTATTAAAAGAAATAGAAGGGGACCTTAAAAGATGGAAAAATATTCCATGTTCATGGATAGGAAGGCTAAATGCCATTAACATGTCAATTCTACCCAAACTCATCTACAGATTCAACGCAATACCAATCAAAATTCCAACAACCTACTTTGCAGACTTGGAAAAGCTAGTTATCAAATTTATTTGGAAAGGGAAGATGCCTTGAATTGCTAAAGACACTCTAAAAAAGAAAAACCAAGTGGGAGGACTTACACTCCCTGACTTTGAAGCCTCTTATAAAGCCACAGTTGTCAAAACAGCATAGCACTGGCACAAAGATAGACATATAGATCAATGGAATCGAATTGAGAATTCGGAGATAGACCCCCAGATTTATGGCCGACTGATCTTTGATAAGGCCCCCAAAGTGAATGAACTGGGTCATAATGGTCTTTTCAACAAATGGGGCTGGGAGAGTTGGATATCCATATCCAAAAGAATGAAAGAGGACCCCTACCTCACCCCCTACACAAAAATTAACTCAAAATGGATGAAAGATCTCAATATAAAAGAAAGTACCATAAAACTCCGAGAAGATAATGTAGGAAAACATCTTCAAGACCGTGTATTAGGCGGACACTTCCTAGACTTTACACCCAAAGCACAAGCAACAAAAGAAAAAGTAGATAAATGGGAACTCCTCAAGCTTAGAAGTTTCTGCACCTCAAAGGAATTTGTCAAAAAGGTAAAGAGGCAACCAACTCAATGGGAAAAAATTTTTGGAAACCATGTATCTGACAAAAGACTAATATCTTGCATATATAAAGAAATCCTCTAACTCAATGACGATAGTACAGACAGCCCAATTATAAAATGGGCAAAAGATATGAAAAGACAGTTCTCTGAAGAGGAAATACAAATGGCCAAGAAACACATGAAAAAATGTTCAGCTTCACTAGCTATTAGAGAGATGCAAATTAAGACCACAATGAGATACCATCTCACACCAATTAGAATGGCTGCCATTAAACAAACAGGAAACTACAAATGCTGGAGGGGATGTGGAGAAATTGGAACTCTTATTCATTGTTGGTGGGACTGTATAATGGTTCAGCCACTCTGGAAGTCAGTCTGGCAGTTCCTTAGAAAACTAGATACAGAGTTACCATTCGATCCAGCGATTGCACTTCTCGGTATATACCGGGAAGATCGGAAAGCAGTGACACGAACAGATATCTGCACGCCAATGTTCATAGCAGCATTATTCACAATTGCCAAGAGATGGAAACAGCCCAAATGTCCTTCAACAGATGAGTGGATAAATAAAATGTGGTATATGCACACGATGGAATACTACACGGCAGTAAGAAGGAACAATCTCGTGAAACATATGACAACATGGATGAACCTTGAAGACATAATGCTGAGCGAAATAAGCCAGGCACAAAAAGAGAAATATTTTATGCTACGACTAATGTGAACTTTGAAAAATGTAAAACAAATGGTTTATAATGTAGAATGTAGGGGAACTAGCAATAGAGAGCAATTAAGGAAGGGGGAACAATAATCCAAGAAGAACAGATAAGCTATTTAACATTCTGGGGATGCCCAGAAATGACTATGGTCTGTTAATTTCTGATGGATATAGTAGGAACAAGTTCACAGAAATGTTGATATATTACGTAACTTTCTTGGGGTAAAGTAGGAACATGTTGGAAGTAAAGCAGTTATCTTAGGTTAGTTGTCTTTTTCTTACTCCCTTGTTATGGTCTCTTTGAAATGTTCTTTTATTGTATGTTTTTTTTAATTTTTTTATTTTTCATACAGTTGATTTAAAAAAAAAAAGTTTAAAAAAAAAAAAAAAGGAAAAAAATATGTAGAGCCCCCTTGAGGAGCCTGTGGAGAATGCAGGGGTATTGGCCTACCCCACCTCGATGGTTGCTAACAAGACCACAGACATAGGGGACTGGTGGTTTGATGGGTTGAGCCCTCTGCCATAGGATTTGCCCTTGGGAAGACTGTTGCTGCAAAGGAGAGGCTAGGCTCCCTATAATTGTGCCTAAGAGCCTCCTCCTGAATGCCTCTTTGTTGCTCAGATGTGGCCCTCTCTCTCTACCTAAGCAAACTTGAAAGGTGAAATCACTGCCCTCCCCTCTACGTGGGATCAGACACCCAGGGGAGTGAATCTCCCTGGCAATGTGGAATATGACTCCCGGGGAGGAATGTAGACCCGGCATCGTGGGATGGAGAACATCTTCTTGACCAAAAGGGGGATGTGAAAGGAAATGAAATATGCTTCAGTGGCAGAGAGATTCCAAAAGGAGCCGAGAGGTCACTCTGGTGGGCACTCTTACGCACAATTTAGACAACCCTTTCTAGGTTCTAAAGAATTGGGGTAGCTGGTGGTGGATACCTAAAACTATCAAACTACAACCTAGAACCCATGAATCTTGAAGACAATTGTATAAAAATGTAGCTTATGAGGGGTGCAATGGGATTGGGAAAGCCGTAAGGACCACACTCCACTTTGTCTAGTTTATGGATGGATGAGTAGAAAAATAGGGGAAGGAAACAAACAAACAAACAGACAAAGGTACCCAGTGTTCTTTTTTACTTCAATTGCTCTTTTTCACTGTAATTATTATTCTTGTTATTTTTGTGTGTCTGCTAGTGAAGGTGTCAGGGATTGATTTAGGTGATGAATGTACAACTATGTAATGGTACTGTGAACAATAGAATGTACGATTTGTTTTGTATGACTGCATGGTATGTGAATATATCTCAATAAAATGAAGATTTAAAAAATACATTTATCATTGGCTATCATTTCCTCTATTAATTTAAAATAATTCCTCTATTATAATCAAAACTTCCTTTTAATCATTTTCTTTTCTGGAAATACTAGTTTGTTTCTTTGATCTATTTTTCTACTACTGAGCCTATTCTATGCTTTGGTTGTAGCTTTATAATTTGTTTTGAAATTTGATAGGCAAATCTCCCTTCATTCTTTTCTTAGTATCTGTTAAAGGGTCATTGCCCAGACCTTACCTGTCCCACCTCCTTCTCTGGGGAAGTCACAAACACACCCTCAGTGGCCATCCTCAGGCCCTCTACTACCCCAACCTCCTTTGCTACTGTGTTCTGTTCCACAAACTGGGGGAGATGTTAAGTCTAATGAAAAAGCCCAATCATACCTTAAACCCAGAAACGAGCAGCCCCAGATACTCATCAGAACAGCAATTCTCAGTGGCAGGGTTTCCTCCCTGGGAGGTGGATTAAAAACCACACTCAAACACTACAGATTGGTCTCTCTTCTCCAACACAAACTGGGGTTGCCAAACAGCCCTCTGCCGACCCTGACTGGGAGCTGTTTTCAGCCACCCTGGGAGACTGGGCATGAGGGGATTTCTTCCCCTGCTCTTTTGGACTCATTGTGCTGTGTAAGTGACAAAGAAATTATCTGTCTTTTCTGGACTCTTTATTCTGTACAAGTAATAAAGAAATCATTTGCTGAAAGTTTCTGTTGTGCCCTGAAACTGTGTTCCCACTTTGCACCATTGCACCATTGTAGCAACTCACTCTACACCACTTCTATCAAATTCCATTCAATAGCTTGATGGGGTTTCGATTTAATTTGCTTCAAATTTGGGAATTAACAAGGGGAGAACTGATACTGCTGAGTCTTCCCATCCACGGATATTGTATCCTTTTGTATAAATCTTACTGACTGTGGTGGTTTGGAGCTATATGTTCCCAGTAAAACATGTTCTTAGCCTTAATCCATTCCTGTAGTTGTGAACCCACTGTAAGCAGGACTTTTTGATGAGGTCACTTCAGTTAAGGTGTGGCCCACCCCAATCAGGATGGGTCTTAATCCTATTACTGAGCCCTTTACAAGTGGAATGAAATTCAGACACAGAGAAAGCCACAAGGAGCAAGAAATTCAACAGAACCCAGAAGAGAACTGAGAGGCCAGGAGAGGCTGCCATATGTATTGCCATGTGACCGAGGAGCCAAGGACCAAGGATCACCAGCAGCCAGCCCCAGAATGCGAGTCTTTGGGAAGAAAGCATTACGTTGATGATACCTTGATTTGGACTTTTTCCTGGTCTCAAAACCATAAGCCATTAAATTCTCATTGTTTAAGCCATCCCTTTGCATGGTATTTACTTGAGCAGCCAAGGAAACTAAAATACCATCTTTTAGTAAAATTTTGTAGGTTGCCTCATATGATTTGTATAGCTCTCAAATGGGCTTATTTATAGGTATTTTATAGAGTTTGTTGTTACTATTAATACAATTTCTCAACTACATTTTCAAATTAGTCTTTGCTGGAATGTAGAAATGGTATATACTTCTTGAATTTTTTCCTTGCAAAGTTTTTTTTGTTAGGGCTTTATAAGTCACATTATTCAGAAATAATGGCAGCTGTGTGTCTTCCTTTACAATATATATGCCCCTTAATTTTTTTTATCGCTTTGACCAGCAAATAAATAGTAGCAGAAGAGATAATCATTTGTATTATTTATGATTTTAATATGAATGATTCAACATTTCAACATTAAAAATGATACTTGCTGTAGAATTCCAACAGACAACTGCTATCAAATATCTTGTAGCTTGCTAAGATTTTTTTTTTAAGCCAGGTAATGGAGTATAATTTCTGGCAGCCATTGAGATGATCATATGGAATTCTTCCTTTAAATTTTTAATGTAGAGAATTACATTACTAGAATCATTAAAGGGGAACCTTCTTTGTACTAATAGATAAACTTTGTTTTGTGAAGAAACTTTTAAAACTTGTAGAAACTTTCGAAACACGATTGGATTTTTAAAAAACAATACTTCGTTATAAAAACTGCACTGCAGGAAGAAAAAGGTGAGTGTGCACCAGCCAGAGGCTGGGAAGCTCATATCCTAGTTCCTAAATGAATTAAAATCACAAGGTTTTCTTTAATACAGAGTTTATTCACGGCACTTATTCCACCAGTTTCCACCTATTCTTGGATTGCTTTGTGATCTACACAAGAGGGTGCGTTTTTTAAATGAGAATGGAAATTTGAAAGGAAAAAAAATCAACATTGCACATTTAAAAAGAGGTCAAATATATATTCAAAAACGAGATCCACAAAATTTGATACAAAGGAGAAAAGAGAAACCAATAATGAGTCTGAGTCTCTAAACACGTCATGGTGGTGGTTCAAGGAAGCCAAACATCAAGCCATTTTGTTATGTGTTGGCTTTAGTGTTCATTTTTTTAACTTTTGGGACACATAAATTTCTGCTGATTAAGGAGAAGCTGGTTTTCTCTTCATCACCCCAGCCCCCAGCCCCCAAACATCTGTAGATAAAGAAACATATTCATTAGGCTATAAATATGCCTTTTCAAGGATGTAATTATTGGCCATCACCGTGAGAGCCGTCCAAGGGAAGTAGGCTTGGGGAGAAGTGGAGAAAGAGAACCCTGCTGGCAGTAGCAGCAAAGTAGATCTGAAAGCAAGGTAAAGACATGTCCAGCTTCTGACACACTGTGGACTCCACTGTGGACTTTGCTCAGTAATACACAGATACCAGAAGATACTCCTTTTACCTTCCAGATCACAGAGTGGTGAAAAGCTGGGGGTTCTCTTAAGTAGTGTTTGTGGCTGAAGTGGAGTCAGGCTCACTTGCTCTGGTGACAGTTTTGTTGTTTGAGGCACAGTTTCATAGAGAAGGGCAAAGCTGCAGAAAAGGCGAAGCTCTATGAGGGTCTATCATGGTATGGTATTTGTCCCTGTTTTCTCTAGAATTTTTCCATGTGTCTTCATATGTGAGACTGGCTTCCTATTTCAGTATAAGGGCTCCAATTCCAATATAAAGGCTACCTTGACCTTTTATAATGAGTTAACAATAATAAAAATTATTTATGTCAAAAAGGTAGTGTAGATGTTACTTAATGGGTACAGAGTTTCTATTTGGAATGATGAAAATGTTTTGGAAATAGATAGTGGGAAGGGTTGTGTAAATGTAATAATGCCATTAAATTATACATCTAAAAGTAATCAAAATAGCAAATTTTATGTTACATATATATTTTAAAACAATAGTTTAAAAAAAAAAAAGTCACAATACAGATTAAAATAAAAAAACCAACACACAACAGTCTTGTGAAGTTGTCTGCTGCTTTGTTTTGTTTAGGGGTAGAGTTTGCCCTTTCAGTTTCATTCTATTTACTAGCCTGCCAAGCTTTTTCTCTCTTTTTGAGATGATTTCAATCTTTTATCTTCCTAAGAATATTACACATTGAATTTTATTGGTGTACAGTTCTCCTTGTCCGTAGATCACACCATTTTCTAATTCCTGATATCATTTATTTGCATTTTTTGCTCTTGTTCCTTGATCAGGTTTATTTAAGTTTCTTTGTTGGGGAGGTATGTGGTGTTTTTTCTTCCATTTTCCTTCCTTTAATGGATTGTTTAATTTCTCTTTGTTATAATGACTCAAATAGTTATACCTATAACACAATTCTCATAGTTTTCCTTTTAATCTTTAACTGCCATTAATTTTACATCAAATCATTTCATTTTATTCAAGTAAAATATATAAAAGTTTAAAAGTTAAATACTACTAACTGGTTTGTAATTAAAATAAAAATTAGAAATATCTTATCCTATCGCTCTCTACTTCTTGGTGCTACATCTTAGAGGCAACCACTCTAAACTCTGCCGGGTTTCCCCTGAATATTTGGCTCCAGTGTTTGGAATAATAATAATAATCATGATCATTATAATAATAATAACAACAACAACTAAGATCCATAAAGTACGTACTACATATCAGACACTTTTCTAAAAATATACATATATTAAGTTATTTAATTCTTTCTATACTGTTTTGTAGTTGGGGCAGTTGAAGAACAAAGAAAAGAAACTTACTCAAGGTGACACAGGGAATAAGCAGTAGAACCATGGTTCAAATTTAGGCAGTTTCTCTCTTAATCATTACAACACAGCACAGAGCCTCTCCAAAATGCTATGGTAACATTTTACTGTTATTTCTTGACTTACCAAATTTAGACACCAACCACTGATTTCCCACAATGGTAAAGTTGGACCAAGTTCTCCCACATTATGCCCTGACCTCCTCTCCCCTCTTCCCATTCTTCTAACACAGGACTTTACTTCCTTATTACTATTTAAACCAACAGCAACTGTATCATTATCATGACCAATGGCTGAACAGCTAACCAGATACAGACCTCTATTCATGACCTCTTTCATGAACAATTTCTATTTTCCTGGGAGGAGATAATGGCCAGTTTTTATTTATTTTTAATTTCTCTGTTTATTTCTGGATTTCCGCCCCCCCCCACCATCTTCAAATACCCATTAATATATTTTCCATATTCTCAGACAGGAAGGTTCCATTTGGGGAGGGGGGTAGTAATGTTCCATTTCCTTCCAACAGTTCTTTTCCCAGCACCCTGTTCTTTCTCTCTGGACTGGTGAGGGTGGTGTATGTGTGTTTGTGAGCCTGCCCTTAGCCATCAAGCCAAGTCTTCCCTTTGCTGCTTCCCTACATGGAATCCTCTATTAATCGAATCCCAGTTCCTCCTATTTCTTGTTTTCTCCACTCAGTTTGGTCAAGCACACCTGTGTCTGGTTTGAATGTATTATGTCCCCCAAAACTCCATTATCTGTGATGTAATCTTGTGTGGGCAGACATACTAGTGTTGATTAGATTTTGGAATCCTTTGAGTGTTTCCATGGAGATGTCTCCCACCCAACTGTGGGTGATGACTCTAACTGAACAGTTTCTATGGAGGTGTGGCTCCGCCCATTCAGCATTGGCCTTGATTAGTTTACTAGAGCACTATATAAGCTCAGGCAGAAGGAGCAAGTTTGCTATAGCCAAGAGGGACACTTTGAAGAACACACAGAAGCTAAGAGAGGAGTGGCAGATGAGAGACAGTTAAAGACGGCCATTGAAAGCAGACTTTTCCTCTGGAGAAGCTAAGAGAGGACAAATGCCCCAACAGCAACTGAAAGTGACATTTTTGAGAGAAGCTGAAGCCTAGAGAGGAACATCCCAGAAGAAAACTTTCATTTTGAAACCAGAACTCTGGAGCAGATGCCAGCCACTTGCCTTCCCAGCTAACAGAGGTTTTCCGGATGCCATTGGCCATCCTTCAGTGAAGACACCCCCTTAACTTGGACACTTTATGGCCTTAAGACTGTAACTTTGTAACCAAATAAACCCTCTTTATAAAAGCCAATCCATTTCTGGGATTTTGCTAAACAGCATTAGCAAATGAAAACAACACCTTTCTTCCTAAGAAAGGGAAACATATTTGTGTTTGACTGTTTGTTTTACTCCTTACAAGCTGGAAAATGTCTTTCACCTATCCTCACTCTTGATCGATATTTGGTTGGTTATATAGCTTGAAAATATCATCCCACTGTGATGTTGAGAAATCTGATACAATCCAGCTTTCAGCTCCTATTTCGTGACCTGTCACTGTCACCTCCCATCCACATTCTCCACTGCCCTTAAGGAGTTTCTCTTTTCCCTAAGAGTTCTAGAAATTCATGATATGCCTGATGTGGGTGTTTTCTCACTCACTGGGCTAAGTATGTGTTGACCCTTTTGATCTGAAGTCTTGTGCCCTTCCTTGCTGGGCATTTCCTTATTTATTTCATAATTACCATCCCTCTATTTTCTTTGTGATACCTTTCTGGTATTCCTATTGTTCTTACTCCTGCACTGATCCTAAAATTTCCTTATTTTGGGTCTCTAATTTTCCATCTAGTATAATTGGAAAAAATACTTAACTATTACTTAAATTTGCATTTCCCTGAATACTACTGAGTTTGAGCATCTTTTGAAATGTCTATTGACCATTTGGATTTGTACTTCTATCAGTTGCCTCTCCATTATTTGCTCAATTTTCTAACGTCTATGTGTTTCCTTCTTGTCAATTTATAAGAGCTCTTTGTATATTATAGCTATTCATCCTTTGCACTGCATATATTTTTTCCAGATCTATTATTTACTATTTGCTAATGATACTTTTTACCATACAAAAGTTTTTACTTTTTTTTGTTTTTTACAAATTCAGATATATCTGTTTACCTTCTTTTAGAGATTCAGAACTTTATTAGCTGAGAAGTATTCCCCAACCTTAGATTGTACATGTTGTCTCCCCTTACTATTTTGTAACATTTTTTTTACATTTAAATCTTTAACCTAGCTGGAATTTGTTAATTAGTGCTCTAAAAGAACCTACTTTAGAGCACTAATTAACTCTAAACTCTAACTCTAAATAACTCTAACTGTAAAATAACACCTATTTTCTCTGTAACTATTTTTTTCCAGATAGCCAGTGGTATAAAGTAACATCTTTCAAATAATCCACCCCTTTTCAACAGATTCAAAAAACTTATTTTATCATACATTAAGTTTTCATATTTACTAAGGTCTTTTTCTGAATCCTATATTTTGTTTCCCTGATCTGTTTGTCTATTCCTATGCCAATATCACATTGATTTTTAAATACAGTAGCTTTATAGTATGTGCTGATATCGGGTAAAACAAGTTCCCCTTGGTCTTCCTTTTTCACTTTTCTTGGATCCTCTCAAAACCACATTAAGATAATTTAATCCAATTCCAGTGTCTTCTGTGAGTTCTATCATGAGGTTCATTTAGTACAATTAAATTAAAAAAACTCCTAAATACTATTACAGTTTTAGTCTTTACGATGACAGGAATTCATTTCCTATTTTCATTTCTAGGTGATTTCTGCAAGAACAGACAAGGGCTATTATCTTTTCATATATTTACCTTCATTCCCAACCAGTTCACCATTTTTTATAATGGTTTTTTTTTAATAGAGATAATTTCTAGTCATATAGTTACAAAATGAGTAAAAAATAATTTTAGTTCTACATTTCCAAAATTTCCACCTGACATTTCATTTTCATATCTTATTGGACCCTCTAAAACAATGTAGGATAATAACATGATAGTAAGCCCCACTGTATATTTCCAGATTTTAATTGAAATGTTTTTCATTTGCCAGCATAATACTTGCTATTTTTGTTGGTATATACTCTGCCCCATTTAATTGGTTTCCATCCATTTCATTTTACTTACAGTTCCTATTGGGAACAGGTGCTGAGTTTTTCATGTACATTTTCAGTACCCTTCGTCTTAGCCATATGGTTTTTCTATTTCAATCTGCTGAAGTTTTTATATTGCATTCTGTTGATATAAAGTTGACACTGAACCACTCTGCTATTTCTGGAATTATCTCATCTAGCTATAGTGTGTTTTTAAAGATATTTCCTATTCCAATTGCTGATATTTTCTTTAGGATGTATATAGATCAAAATTCATAAATGATACTTGTCTATAGTTTTCACATGTATACCATCTTAATCTGGTTTTATTATAAAAGTTACACTACTTCATTTTGGCATGCTCTGCAATAATCTAAATAACACTGGTATTGCGTTTTTTTTAAAATGTTAGCTAAAGCTCAGTTGTAAGCCCATTCGTTCCCAGAGCCATTTTCAATGGCAGATCTCTAATTGTTTTTCCAATTTCAGTCATCCCTCTATACTTTTCTGTTGCATATTTCATTCGTCAGTTTATATTTTGCTAGGCAGTAATTTATTTCAAATTTTTGCTATAGAACCTATGATATTCTCTTATAAAACTGTTAGTCTTTTATAAAACTTTTATTATCTGTGGCTGTTTTCTTTCTCATTCTTACACAACTTGGCTCTCTCTTTTCTTCCCTTTATTGGTTAAGTGAGGAGCTTGGTTATTTTATTGGTATTTTAAGAAAACACTTTTTGGAAATATCATATATTCATACTCATCTATAGACACATATAAATAAATAATTTCTATTTATTAATTTCAGCTTTTATTGTTAACTATTTCATATTTGTATTTTTTGGTTTTTTTTTGTCCTTTCCCTAATTTCTCATGTGTATTAAATCATTTTATTCTTTTTCTTTACTCTATAAATACTGAATAAGTTTAAAATTATCCAATTTCCATTTTTACTATGTCCCATAAAAATTTTTATTTTTGCTGTGTCCCATAGATATTGATATAAAGTATACTCTTTTACTTCATAGAGAATTTAGAATACAGTTTATAGTTTACAAAGATATATGTATCTTCTTTGACTGAAAGATTATCTAGGAGATGTTTTGTAATTTACGATAGTAAGACTTTTGGACCACTTTTAAATTATTTACTTCTACTTTTACTAGGTTATAATCAGAGAATCAGCCTGTCAACTCCACATATTTTTCATTTTGTTATGGTTTTTGTGCGGTGTAGTCATAATTGATTTTTCTAAATGTTCCATAGACATTTGAAAATAATGGATATGGCTTGTTGAAGTGATGTGGAGTTTTTTATATAGCTATGAAATCAAGTTTATCAATTGTATTATAATTTCTTTATGTCCCTATTATGTGTCTATCAAAGCTGTCCAATTCTGAAAGAATCCACATATTTGTGTACTAAAGTCTCTTTCTGTAATTATATTTTTTTAAATTAAGTTCTCCTTGAATTTAATTTTGTGTTTTGTATATTTAGCTGCCATGGTATTTGATGCACACAATTTTATGACTTTTAAAATTTCATTCATGACTTGTTAATTTTTTTTCATTACTTAACATCCATTTTTATTCTGTTTAAGTTCTTTAAACTTGAATTCCACTTTATCTGTTGTAATGTCTCCACATCTGTTTTCTTTATGTTTCCGTTTTTCAGCTCTTTTCCTAGCCCTTTATTTTTCTGCTTTCTTTATCATTATAAGTCTATATATTTATAAACGGTTTACCATTGTGTTTAATTTCTAACAATCTGAAAATCTCTGACTTGGCTTCTGACAACTAGCTAATGCAACTACCTTCCCTTCTATACACATTTATTGTAATGTGGATACACTTAATTTTATTCTGTTACTTTAGATCTACTATTTATTTTACTTTGTTGTTTTGCTTCTTTCCAATGTAATATTTTTGTTGGTTTATTTACGTGTCTGTTTCATTTTTTCCCTTGTTAACTTCAAAGTTCTGCTGTTCTTTTCCCCATAATCATAGATATATCCCTCTCACATTTCGAGAAAACATACTATTTCCCCTACCAAGACATACTGTTTCTCCCATCCTTGGCTTACCCCCAGCCTCACAAATTAAGACCTTTAGAACACTCTCTATCCCCCCTTCTTCAGCCTTCCTCCTCTCCCATTCCAGGAAATCTTGGGAACACTTTTACTTCTACTCTGCCATCCCTTACCATTCCCAGGGGTAAGGTTTTACTGAGCATAGTTTAGCATTTTAGATCTAGGCTGATAAAATTTCCCTTGCACTATACATTGTTCATTTCAACAGTCCTTATGAAACGTATATACTACACATTCTCAGAAGTCTACTGTTATAAATTTATATGTGTGCTTGTGTGTGTGGATATGGTGAAGTCTATATTCTATATATTCTACTTAATATTTTTAACATTTTCCTATCATTGATATTATCTTGATTTGCTTTTATTTTAAATAATGTGTTTTCAACCTTGCAAATGAAGTATGAATAAATTATCACTGTAAAGAATTCAAAATCGACAAGAAAAATTGAGCCTCCCATAGCCACCACTCATCTTCTTCCTCTTTCTAGAGGAAGCCACTGTTACATACAGTTTACAAACTATGTAGTTTACATATAGTTTGTAAACTACATACATATAGTTTGTAAACTACATACAGCTTACAAATTACATACAGTTTAGCATGCAATTTTATAGAATATTTTCCATGCATTTTCATGTATACATATACATTTGCATTTGCATTACACATTGTTTGGCTTTTGTGTGTGTGTTTATTACAAATCATATCATGTTATCTGTATTGCTTTGCAACTTGATTTTTTCATTTAATATATCTTAGAGATCTTTCTAGGTCAAGAAATACAGCTTACCTTGATTCTTTTAAACTGCCACATAATAATGTATAGGGGGGTACAGCATAGTTTTTTACTTATACTTTTAATTTTGACATAATATCAAACTTAAGAGACAGTTAAAAAAATATTGCAAAATCCACAAAGAGAACTCTAATAAAGTCCCCCACTCACATCTACCAACTTTTAATATTTTGACACATTTGCTGTATCATTCTATCTATTAATCTATCATCCATTTTTCTATATATCTATTTACCTATTGATTTTCTAAACATTTAAAAGTAGGTTGTATACATCATGCACCTTGAACATATAATACTTTCATTTACATTTCCTAAGAACAAGGATATTCACTATGTAACCACCTAAGAACAGTTACCAAGTTCAAGATCTTTAGCACTGGCTTAAAGCTTTCAGTCTATGTTCTAATTTTTTCATATGTCCCTCTAAGGTCTACTGGAGACTTCTCTCCTCCATTATTAGATCAAGTCCAGGATCACATATTGCATTCAATTGTCATTGTCTCTTTAGTTGCCCTTATTTCGTTTTTACATGGTATAAACACATACACAACATAAACTTTCCCATCTCAACCACTCCCAAGCATCCTGTTCTTTGGGATTAATCACATTCACGGTGTTGTGCTACCCACACCACCATCCATTACCAGAACTTTCCAATCAAGCACAAACAGAAACCCTGTACTCCTTATGCCTTAACTCCCCATTCTTCTTCCCCTTTCCCCTGGTAACCTGTATTTTACTTTCGGTCTCTATGAATTTGCATATTCTGGATATTCTATATAAGTAGAATCATGCAGTATCTGTCCCTTTGTGCCCGACTTATTTCATTCAACATGATGTCTTTGAGGTTCATTCACATAGTGGCATTTGCCAGGACTCCTTTTTAAAGCTGAGTAATATTCCATTGTGTATTGTAGTGGTTTGTATATATTATGTCCCCCAGAAAAAACCATGTTCTTTGATGCAATCTTGTGGGGGCAACATATTAGTGGGGATTAAGTTGGAACATTTGAATTAGGTTGTTTCCATGGAAATGCGCCCCACCCAACTGTGGGTGATAACTCTGACTGGATGATTTCTATGGAGGCGTGACCCCGCCCATTCAGCATGGGCCTTGATTAGTTTACTGGAGCACTATATAAGCTCAGACAGAAGGAGCTTGCTTGCTACAGCCAGGAGGGACACTTTGAAGAGCGCACAGAGGCTGAGAGAGTAGCTGCAGATGAACGACACTTTGAAGATGGCTGTTGAAAGCAGACTTTTGCTCCGGAAAAGCTAAGAGAAGACCAACACCCCAAAAGCAACTAAGAGGGACATTTCTGAGGAACTGTAGCCTAGAGAGGAACATCCTAGGAGAAAGCCATTTTAAAACCAGAATTTTGGAGCAGATACCAGCCACATGCCTTCCCAGCTAACAGAGGTTTTCCAGACACCATTGGCCATCCTCCACTGATGACTTTACCTTGGACACTTCATGGCCTTAAGACTTTATGAACCCCCTTTATAAAAGCTGATTCATTTCTGGTGTTTTGCATTCTGGCAGCATTAGCAAACTAGAACACGTATATACACTACATTTTGTTTATCCATTCATCTGCTGATGGACACTTGGGTTGCTTCTACCTTTTGGCTATTGTGAACAATGCTATGAATGCTGGTGTACAAATATCCATCCAAGTCTCTGCTTTTGATTATTTTGTATCTATATCTAGAAGTGAAGCTGCAGGGTCATATGGTAGTTCTGTTTAACTTTTTGATGAACCACCAAACTGTTTTCCACAGTGACTGTACCATTTTATATTCCCATCTACAATGTACAAGGATTCCTACTTCTCCACATCTTCCCCAGCATTAATCTTTTTATGTTTTATAATAATAGCCATTCTGTGGGGTGTGAGGTGGTATCTCAGGTTGTTTCGATTCGCGTTTTCCCTATGGCTAATGATGTTGAGCATAGTTTCTTGTGCTCATTGGCAATTTGTATATTTTCATTGGAGAAATATCTATCCAAGTCCTTGGTACATTTTTAAATTGGGTTTTTGTCTTTTTGTTTGTGAATTGTAGGAGTTCTTTATATATTCTGGATATTAAACCCTTACCAGATTATGGTTTCCAAATATTTTCTCACATTCTCTCAGTTGTCTTTTCACTTACCTGATAATGGCCTTAGATGCACAGAAGTTTTTTATTTTAATGAAGTCCAATTTTATCTATTTTTTTTTCTTTTGTTGCTTGTGCTTTTGGTGTAAAGTCTAAGCATCCATTGCCTAAAAAGACGTCCTGCAGATAATTTCCTGTTTTTTTTTTCTCTAAGAATTTTAAAGATTCAGCCTTTATACTTAGGTTATTGATTCATTTTGAGTTAATTTTTACATATTGTGTGAGGTAATGGTCCAATCTTACTCTTCTGCATGTGGATATCCAGTTTTCCCAGCACCATTTGTTGACAAGATACAGCATAGTTTTTTGATGGGCATGTAGACTGTTTCTACAAATTTGTTATTGCAAACAGTGGATAACCTTGTCCATGCCTCCTGTACATGACTGAGAGTTTTTCTAGAGTAAATAAGGATACACAGAATTGCTATATCAAAGGTAGGTTGTTTTACTACTAAATTGCCATCCAAGAACTGCTATCCTTATTTATAATCCTACCAGCAATGCATGAGATTTATATTTTCAACATCACTGCATGAGATTATTTGTTTCCCTCTACCCTGGACAGCACTTAACACAATCACAATTTTATTTATGCCAGTCTGTGGGTGAAAAATGGTAAATCACTGTGATTTAATTTGCTTATTATTAGTGAGTAGTTTATCACCATTTGGTTCCTCGCCTGCTGTCTATTTCTATTCTTTGTTTTCCTCTCAATTTTTTAACTCATAACTAATTTATTACTCTAATTCATAGGAGTCATTGCACACTCTAGATTTTAATCTTTTATTGTTATGTATGTTGAAAATATTCTCTCCAAATCTCTTGTTTGTCTATCCCTCTGTTTATGGAGTATTTGGTCAAGAAAATTTTAAAATTTTGGTGTAGTCAAAATGAACAATCCTTTCATTTATGACTTCTTAGTTTTATGTCTTGTTTGAAACAGCATCCAATATACTAAGATTATAAAAAAGTCTTTCCTATTTTCTTCACTATTTACATAGATTTTTGTGCACTTAGAATATTATCCTAAATATCATTTATATTTCTTTATGACGAGATAGGGCTTTAATTATTTTACACACACACACACACACACACACACACACACACACACATATTTTCAAACAGATTACCAACTGTCCCCCAACCACTTGTACAGTTCATTTTTGTCCCACTGTCATTTTTACCATAAAATCAATTTTCACATTAAGATAGGCCTATTTTTGGACTTCTCTTACATCTATCCATTTATCTCTTCTTGGTCTAAACCCATATTATTTTAATTACTACAACTTTATAATATGTTTCTAAGAACCTATCAAAGGGTAGTTTTCCATCCCATACCTCTCTGTGGTTCTTTATTTTCAAAGCTATCTTGGCTATTTGAAAACATTTTTACCCCAACCCCCAACCCCAAGCTGTATTTTACTATCAGCTTGAGAAGTTCCATTAAAAAATTCTGTTGGATCTTGATTGTAAATGCATTCTATTTTAGACTGGCTCTGGGAGAATTAACATTTTTATAACACTGACTTTCCTCAATTCATGAATATAGTATGTATTTCCATTAATTCATTTTTTCCCTTTTCTCATTAAATGTTTCAGATTCATTCACTTAGATCTCACATATTTCTCATTTGGTTTATTGCTAGGCGTAGCTTACATTTTCTAGTTAGTGGCTGTTGTTAAATAAGAAATTTATTTCTTTTTATGTTGTTCTTATATTAGGATTCCTTGGTACATTTGTAAGCTTTCAAATTTTCAGAAATTCTTCAAAATTTCTTTACTGCTGATGTGAACATTTTATTTTCTAGTAATAACCATTTAATTTTAATGTAATGACTTCGGAGTCAAAGTGTAAAAATTGAGATTCAAATCTAGGTGTAAGAGTCTAATTCCCCTTTCTTTCTATTACTTCATGTAGACTGTTAACATTCAATGAGCCACCCCATCCCCCCACTTCCAAAAAAAATCTCATCCCTTTCTCTCAATACAAACCAAGCTAGGAAGGAAAGAAGGATTCCCTGATTCCTTGCCAAATCCCTCATTTTACTGACTGACACCTAAAGAATTTGTGTGACTTACCTAAGGTCATATGACTTTGCCCCAGAAAGTGGCAGAATTGGATTAACTTCCAGAATTATTACAATTTCTAACAAAAAAATAAGAGCAACAGTGGCTGAACCATGCCTATTTTACAAATTATATATGGTTCTACCTACTGCTTTATCCATTTTATTAGTCCACGGAATGATATGTGTAGTATTTTATGGATGTCTGTGAAATGGGTAACTTTCTATGCCATGCTAAAACTGTTCATTTTCAATTATATACTTTTAAAGAGTAGGAAATGGGTCATATTTATATTGTAATAGTATACAAAGTGGTTGAAGGTAATTATCAACATGCTTGAGAATCCTTCTCAGTAAGTCAATACAAAGTTATTCAACTCTAGAAGGGCATTTATCATTATGAGAGATGCAAATGAAATACAAGAAATGGGGCAAAATAATACTAGAAAAATAATATAATTAAATAGCCATTATTGGAAGCTTAATACATTGTACTAAGTACTTTACCTATGCTAATAACTCAACTCAAAAACACATGCAAAACAGCCACCATGCTTTTCTCTGAAGAGAGATGAATGACTTGCCCAAGGTCACAACATTGTAAGTAGCAAAAACTGAATTTGAGTCCAGTATATGTAACTCCCAAAGCCTTTGTTCTTACTTTTTATATTATTTTCCTTAGAATCCTTCTAGGAAGACAGGATAGACACATATCCTCCCGTTTGGCAACACTGTGTAAGCACAGCCCTGGGATAACCTTTCTAGCTACTGATGGAGACACAAATGCCATCTGATGACAAAAAGTTGGTTATGTAACTTATTAACATTTCCACAGAAGCTGTTAAGGAGGTAATTATGACAGATCATCACAAATCAAAAAATCAAGAGTCACTGGGGAAAAACTCATCATACAATCAACAACATGGATGGGTATCAATAACATAAGGCTAAGCAAAATAAGCCAGACATGAAAGGGTACATGTCATGTGAGGCCACTTACAGAAAGTCTCGCAAAGGCAAAACTAATTCATAGTGATGAAAAGCAGAATATTGATTGGCTGGGGACTGAGGCACATTGACCAGGAAAGGGAACAAGGGAATCTTTTCGGGGTGGGTGATGATGGCCGATGCAAATGTTCTCCAGCTAAAGATCACAACCAGTCTTAGAATGGTTTCAATGGTTCCTCTTGATAAGGGTAAGGACTGAAGATGCATCAGGAATTGCTTTTGAGGAGTCACAAATTAATGATGTGTTATGTGTATTTGGGCATTTCAGTAGTCTGGTCAGAGAATACCAGCAAAATTTAGCTACTAAAATAAACATTCTGGTAGCTTAGTGAACCATGAATTGTGGTTATCCATCCAGATGCACAAAGGGCATGCATGAACATCTCAGATGTTCTGTTTTGATATGGAATTAATGCAATGAGTTATTTTTTTTCTTTCTGCAATGGACATAATATTGTAATGAGAAGCCAATTGCGCCTCAGAGGTCTCAGCTTGCCGATTACCTCTCTCATTTCAGCTTTTTTCATTTTTATGGGAAATTATGCTTCAGTATTAATGGTAATGGCATTTTGCACTCATGTCATTATGAGATCCTTACAGTAATCCAGCCAACGCCAGCCTTCAACAACCTCAACTATAACAATGAAGTATGAGCAAGGCTTATTGGAAAACATCTGTATGCATCTCATATCCAAAGATACACAACACATTCTATTTTGAAGTTCTAACATTACCATGAAATATACCAATTATGCAATATGATTCTTATGACATGATCCTTATTCCCTCCCATTCAATATTTAGCTATTTGGGAGGGAAAGGCAAGAGTAACAAGGAAAAGCTGAAAACAGTTCTCTCTCTTAGGGGGACTTGTACTCTGAATTTATAATGATGGATATTTAGGGGTCAAGTGCACTTGGCATGGATTTAGAAACAGTCCTGAAGGAAAGAAGGACACAAAAGAGAAGTGTTAAACATATTGTGAATGGATCATGATCATGAATTTTATCTTAATTTCAGATGAATTTCCTAATTAAGGAAGTTAATAGGCAGGCTTCCCTGAACCTCTTAAAATTACAAGCAAACTTTTCTTTTGCATATGCATGTGTATTCTGGGGAGAAGATCCACTGTTTTCTCAGATTCTCAAAGGGTTATGTGATCCAGCCACTTCCCACCTCACACCCCACAATTAACCACCAGATTAAATAGATAGCTTAATTCAAGAGTATCTCCAACACACTTCCAATTCCAGGATATTTCACACACATTTTCCTGCTTAAACATTCACTCTGAATCGCTCAACTAAAATCCCATTAAGATCTACTTACTGCTAAAAATCCCCAGATAATCCCCAGAAATACAAATCCCCAGGAGAATCCAAATAAACAAACAAAAGGTGGTAGTGAAGAAGAACTGATTTCATACAGTATGTTTTGGGCCCATCGTTCATTTCCCTTAGGTCACAGTTTACCCAAACGACTGTTGCTGAGCAACTGAACCAGATCTTTTTTTGCCTTGCCACTTTCCCTGCCACCCCAATGCAGTTGACAGGTCTCACGGAGGGAAGGAGGAAAGAATCGCAGCATTTGTTTAGCTCCTTCTATGCGAGAGTCATTGTGCTAAGCATTTTAGACACATTTCCATGGCTTTGTTTGCTCAGATGAGAAACTGAAGCTTGAAGGAATTCCGAGAACCTGCCCAAGGTCACCCACTGAAAATGTGGTGGAGTGGGGACCGGACTCAACACTTGCTTGGGTCTCGGTAGGCTTTCCACGACTTCACACAGGGATTTCTTCTCTCCTGCTATGTTCCTGGTCCTCTCAAATCATGCCTCCTTGGTGTCTGATGTTTTCAAGCGGCCCACTCCATCTAAATCTTTCCCCAAAACTGCCCATTAGGCTGAATGCACATTTCTCACATCATCCTGTCCCTCTTCTTTAATTCAGGTAAATTTCAAATTCATTACCCCATGGTGTGGTAGAAAAGGCACCATCTGGGAGCCAGGACCTCTGGGTTCTTGTCACTCCTGTGCTCTAAACAAACTGTGTGACTTTGCTTCAGCCTCCACTTCGATAACGAGGGGGTTAGATTACATGAGCTCTAAAGGCAAGATATAATATCCTATCGCTCTACTATTCCTTGCATAACCATGTGTCTAGGGAAAGTGATTTGATCATGTTACTCAGTTATTAGATTCATGTACTTATTCAGGGAAATATCTATTATGGCCGCAATAGTGTTGTCTGTAACTCAGAAGATGGACACCAACCAAATGTATTTAATTTGATTTGTGCAGTGTAGCACATTGCCAAGTTCAAACAGACCCTTAAATGCCTTTTAATTGGCTGATTTGCTGAAAGCTATTGCCATATCCTTTCCTTACGCAGGCCTGGGGAAAGCCACGAAGGGGACAACTGGAGATGAGGGCCTAAGCAGGCAAGGGGTACTTCAGTCAGGAAGCCTTGGACTAGGAGAAGAATCCTGGCTAAGAAGGCAGCTCTAGGGCTTCACTTTCCTATTTGTAAAATAGCAGTAATTCCCCAGGTTTATGGTGAGGATTCCGGAAGACAACTTCTGCCTGCTCATTAGGTGTGGGGGCAACCTCAAAACTTTACTGATGGAACGACTTGGTATCTATTTTAAAAAGTGCAGTTCTGGACCCCATGAGAGAACGTCACACCCACCTTGAGGCCTCTGTAAGCCAGTCCTAAGGTGACAGAACCGCAGGGGCCAACTCTCTAAGCATGCACCCTCCTGCTCCTTTTACTTGGTATTACTTTGCACCTAAGTTAAGCACTTTCCTGACCCTCCTTCCCTTCTCCTCGTGAGGCAGGTGGGGTAGAGATTTATCAACCACACAGCATGTGGGTGAAGGCAGTGGTGACATGTTGATGCAGCTGGTTCCAGGTCACCAGTGAGTCGGCACTGGCTTGGTAACGAGCTCCGTGCCATCCAGGGCACTGCCCCTCACTCTAGCAGGCCTTGAAGCCAGCCTCGCTATGGCCAAGAGAATGGATGGCCTGACATCCTGGCTTGGCAGAAAAATTGGGCACTATTTTAGTACTTGAGTTTGAGAGACATGGCTGACAGTGATTGACAGAGACAGACCCAGGCAAGGGATATAAACTGCTTTAAATGCAGAAAAGGCTGCTGGAACTCTATTGTGTGATGATGGCTTTATGAAGTGGCAGACTTGGCCAAACCTTATAAAGGTACCTTTGCACCTGACCTGTCTTTCTAGCAGGTCTCTTGAAAATTCAGCCTGCATATCTCTCTCTCTCTCTCTCTCTCTCTCTCTCTCTCTTTCTCTCTGTGTGTGTGAGTGTGTGTGTGTAATATATACACACACTATCTAATAGAGTGGTGAGCGTAAGTCAATCCCAACTGTTCTGGGGCAGCCAGGTGCGAGTTATAAATCATCTGTATCAGGATATGAAAGCATCTTGTCCTGGGAATATTTATCTTCATCCCTCTGATCAGTCTGGGTCCCAACACATTTCTGAGCAAGTGCAGCAGATCAGGCACAATTGAAGGCCAATCCCACTTGTCTCTAAGGTATGACTATCCCAATTAGCCCTGGGTTTCAGACCTGCCTCAAGTTCAGGGAGGTTCAGCCTGTTCTGGGTGGGCTCTACTCAGAGATCTCAGAATCATGTACCCCACAAAACGACGTGTTCAAGTCTTAATCCATGATCCTGTGGGTGTGTGAACCCATTTGTAAACAGGATATTTGAAAACATTATTAAAGATATTATTCATCCAGTTTCAGTGAAGCCAAATTGGATCAGGGTGGCCTTAATCTGTATGACTGAAGGCCTTATAAAGAAAGAAAATTCAGACGCAGTCAGTCAGAAGTCGGAAGAAGGCAGAGAGGGGAGATTGCCGTGGAATGAAGGATGACCTTCATCAGAATGCTACCAACTCAGAGAAGGCATGGCCTGCTTGCCACCTTGATTTTGGACTCCTAGCTTTCAAAACCATAAGCTAGCAAATTCTTGTTGTTTAAGTTAACCTACTGCCTGGTTTTTGTCGTAGCAGCACTAGCAAACTAGGACACAGATGCTTCCAATTGTCTCCTTGGTGTACACCCCATCCTCCTCACCCCTCTATGACCCACGCAGTCAGGATTCTGAACTTTAAAAATCTCCTCCACTGCAGGCGATCAGGTTAAAGACTCATTTCAGAACCTGTTTGGAGAGCTGTGACAGACTGCGAATCACTGCCTGGTTCCAGAAAGCATCTCCTGAATGTGTCAGGGCAGCTCTTAGACAAGTGTACCCTCATGGTAAGAGAGGTGATAGAACAAAGCCAGAATTGCTTTTCTCTCCAGGAAACATTGGTCTTTCATGTCAGAGTTTGGGTTACTTAATCTTTTTGTGCCAGGAATAAGATTTCCCAGGTGTGACATCCACTGATAGCAATGGACACTCTGCAATTTTTAGTGCCAAGAAATTAAAGCTTCAATCTGCATAATCAAATCCCCAGGTAAAAATCACCACTCCTTTCACAGTACTTTCTGTCCCTTGCATTTTCAAATCCTTACATTTATTCAAAATTCATGAAAATGCAATGTTTAATAACGATTTTTACTGGGGGAGTTTTTAAGGCTACTATTATAAATGTTTACTGCATGAAATTTACTAAATCCAGGATAATCAGGTTTTCTTATGTGTTTGAAGTATGAAAGAAAAAAAGTACAGCCTCAATGTGGCATGCTACAAGGTATATTCCTATATTTACATTTCACTCACTTAGTCTATTGCAATATAATGTTGATTTATTTCAGGTTTTGAACCTCCATTTAATGTTAAAATTCTTAAAACAAATCTTAGACACAGAGGGCTTTTGATTTTTCATTAGTTTTCTTAACTCAGTTCAACTAGATTAGATCCTTTCTTAGATAAAAAGCTGAAAAGAACTGCTGTTGAAGGTCACAGTGACAGAGAATTCACCTAGCATGACACTCCTCTAAGGTTTTGGTTTTTCTTTGGAGCTCAGTGAGTTAATCTGACATTGTCAGAAAGGCTTGGGAGGACCAAAGAAGATCAAATCATGTTAAGACAATTTTATAATTTTATGGTTGTGATTAAAGCCAGGATGTAGCTGAATATAAATCTCAGTTTAAGCATGGTGCTGAATTTGGTCCACAAAGTGCTTTCTGGAACCTAGAGAGCCTAACAAACTCCTATTCATCCTTCAAAGACCAGTTTAGCTGATGCTGCCTCCTGGAAGACTCCCCTGGAACCTCAGATAGTTATAATTACTCTTTCCTCTGAGGACCTCTGCTGGTAAATGTTGTTGCATTTACCACTCTACAGCAATTACCCATATTATCTGTCTCCTTTTTAAATGATGACTTCTTGAGGTCTGAGGTGGTTTTAACATCTCTGTGTCCTCAGGAGCTAGCACAGTTCAAAGCACACAGGAGGCCAATGAATTCTCATAGAAAGAAGTAATGAGGCCATTTTGTCCAGGTGTATTCTGCTGCCTAGATGTTCTCAGCACGTGCACTATTGTTTAAATTAAAAACCCACCATCACTAGGGCAAAGAAAGAAATGAAGTTTGCAAGCTAACTCTGGCCCACAGATGTTATGTTTTGTGTAACACTTATGAAGTGCTATAAAATTCTGAATCCAAGGCAACATTTAAAAATTGAGAGACTGAACACAAAAGTGTACATTACCATGCTTCTCTTTAAATATCTAAAGCTACAGCAACTCCTAACTATCCTTTCCACATGGCCATAATTGACTGGAGCTGGGCAGAAGAGTTCAAAGCCTCCTTTGCTAATTACTTCACCTGGTCCAGTCTCTTAAGGCATTTGAATTTGTAATTTTAGTTTTAGAGTATCAGATTTTTCATTATTTCAGGTGAGAGGATAGTGTGTGATGAACCAGCCATGTGCTCCTGAAATCAAATAATATAATTTGGAATGTATCTACTTTTAGGAAGATATATAGAACAGGAAGGCAGGTGCCCTTCCTTAAGTAATTTAAAATACTTGGGGGATGGGCGACATAAAAACTCACATCCATGAAACCAAACGGAAATATCAGTCTTTCTGACCAAAGGCACAAACATGTGATACAATTCTCTATGGTTATAAGGAACCAATAATTCCAAGATGGAACCCACATCCGAGGTTTCACTGGTAACAAGAAGAGATAGCGATAAAAACAAAATCAAAACACACAACAAAACTAGAGCACATTTTAAAGGAGAGGTAAGTCCCCTAGACATCTCAACCATCTAAACATTATTTCCAAGTAGTTCTTCTTTATCTTACATACACAGTACTCTAAGAACTGGTCTTGGGGTTTCTCAATCATTTCTTCACTTGACATTTATTTAGGCATGCTTTTGTTCAAGTCTTGTATCAGGGGGATTCAAAGGTAAATAAGGCAAGGCCCTGTCCTTAAGAAAATAAAAACTAAATCAAATAAATAAAGAGTAGGAATCATGCCCTGACCTCTTTATAACAGACAACTTGCACCCTCAGTCACAATGCTGTGGGTAACTCATCAGAAGACAGCATTTGGTGCCTGGACTGCTGAGCTCTGGGTCTTACAACAAAATAGGAAACATTCCTCAGTTGATTTGGAAATGAAGAGCAAACATGCATGAAGAAAGAATTAAAGGACACTTACGTAAAGGAACAGCCACACAGTCCAGGACAGAGGGAGCAGGAGGAGTGCAGGGGAGGGGCTCCTGGGGGTGGGGCTGATGGGAGAGAGGGGAAATGGGAGGGGCTTATTCCAGGAGCATCATCAAAGCACGTGAATCTAGAAACACGACTGGAAACAGGAGGGTGACTTTCTCTTGGCTTCACGCTTTGTGCCATCTGTCCTTTCCTTCGGATTGGCATTTATACTCGGCCTTGTCCACCTAACACACTCCTATGAATTTGTCAGGGATTCAGATGACGCATTTTCTCCCCTGTTAAGCCCTCCCCAAGCCCCTGGTCAGGTGGGTATTTCTGAGCCCCACCCTCACAGCCCCCAGCCTTGCCTCTCACCACGAGGCTCCCTTCTCAGGGCTTACCTGTAGACCATGGGCTCTTGAGGGAATGCATTTTCCCACTGAATTCTCAGTGCTAACCTATTTTTGGTGCCATAAATTCCTTGACTGAATGAAGAGGAATGGCCAGGCTGGGGATGGGGGAGGGTGAGTGAGGGGAGAAGGTGGAGAATCATTGGGATGGGGAAATATCATACAAAATGGAACCGTTGAAGGAAAACTGATGTCGTGCTCTGTGGAGTGAAAGTATTTCTGCTTGGCTAGAGTGAAGAATTCGTGTCAGGACAGAAAGAAATATGAGGCTGTTGAGGGTGAAGCAAATCTCTAGAGACCTGAGGAAGCATTATGAAGGGGCAAAAAACACTTCTTGCCATAACCCTTAGGATTCGTTCTCATCTCTGCTGCTTTCGCTAAATCCCAAACCAACCTCACTTGGGGCATATCATCATGGAAAGCCCTCTCCTTCAAGAGCCACGTAATCTTCCAAAGTATCCCTCACTCTCAGAGAGGTGGCTTGCAGCACCTTGGACAAGTGAAAGCTCCTAACAGTGCTCAGGGAGCCAGACAGAGCTCTGCTGCGCATTCTCCATATTTGCACGTCTGACAGGTGCCCACGATGAAGCCACCAAGTCCTCAGATGAGGCGAGAGGGCAGATTCACCACCCTCTACCATCTGAGTGGGTCTCTACCATCTGAGCCCTGATGTCACTTAGCGGCCCTGAAGCACCACTGGGCTGCACCTCCTGTCTCCCTGTGGGCCTTTGTACATTAGGTATTAGGCCTATAGGGGAAGGTCTGGGGCAGAGCTAATCAATTCCAGAAACTCAAAAGGTAAATGTCTATCCTAGCAGTGTGGGTGGCCAGGCCACTGCTATAGACGTGTGTGGACCCACTTGCCTCTTCTGTTGACTCTTTAGCTAGTGGCTCATGAGAGACCCTGATCGGTCAAAAGGAAAAGCTTCCGTTACCAGAACCCAAGAATCATTGTCCCATCTTCCACCCTCTCCTTCACCCACTCCTCTCTTATTGTTTTCTGAATTATTATAAAGTCCTATTCATGATCTATTTTCATTTCATCTTTTCACTTCACTTCAACTGCATATATTTTGAAAGTACCCAAAAGGCAGGCCCTTTTATAATACCATTTATCAAGCAAAATACATGCCTTTAAAAATATTTAAAATGGCTGACCTTTTCTAATTTCTCTGAATGACCAAGTATCACAGAATGGGTAGGTTGTTCAATTGGTTGTTCAGTTCTGGGCAGTTCTGTGACTGTGTTCATCATGCAATTGCAAGTTCTAATGTGGTAAAGACTGTATTTTGGCCTAAAGATCTCTGCTTCTCAGAAAGATGATTTTTTTTTTAAAAGGCACCTGTTATGCTAGGTGAGGGGAATGATACAAAAATGTACATAAATGGTAAAATGGTACAGCCATTGAAGAAAACAGTTCGCCAGTTCCTCAAAAAATTAAACCCAGAATTACCATATGACTGAGCAATCCCATTCCTAGGTAGATGCCCCAGCAAATTGAAAGCAGGGACTCAAACAGATTCAGCATGGTTCTTGCCCTCAAGGGGATTCCTATTTAGTTAAGATGGAAAGTTAAGAAGAAAGCCCGAGCCGTTGGGTACGGCACTGGCTGCCTCCACGGTGAGGGAAGGCCACCATCATTCCTCGTGAGACCATGCGCGGCCCTGGAAGGCCCCTGAGAGCTGGGGGCTTGGGGCTGGATCCCAGGGAATGGGATTCACTGTTCATGGAGAGGTGGAAAAGTGAGTGTATGGTGTACTGCCAAATCACGCTTATGTACAGATTCACATTCTGATAATAAAGATTCTGGGGAGAAAAAGATAAATCCAAGGAAAAAGTAGAATCTTCAAATCCTTTCATCTCATCGGAAGTAATGATATAAAACAAAACACTAGCCAAAAATAATAAGAGTCAGCACTCTAAGAAGTGACAGCTAATTTTTACACCTTGGTTCTAAAGTCATCAGATCCTCAACTGTTTGTGTGAATAATCTACACTCTAACATTCTCTTCTATCTTGGCTTAAGGATATGAGTACTAAGACCCTTTGAAATATTGGATAAAAAGAAAAGAAAAGAACTGTGGTAGGGTGAAAACACGAGAGTCGAGTCATGTCAGGAAAACGATAACACAGGTGTCCAAAACAAGATGAAGGCAGAACACACCAGGGAGGGATTTTTAGATGCCACAAATCAAGAGCCTTTTAGAAATGTGTAAATATGGTAGACTCCTTGTTGTGTCTTCACTGCGGAAGCCCTCTGATCCAACTCGATCATACGTTGGCCAGTTAATCAAATTGTCAGCGAGAGTGGGGAACCAGAAAATCGCTCCTCAAGCCCGTGCACGTTCCCTGCAGAGGCAGCACTGGGAGGGGCCATGGAGGGCGGGATCTGGAGCCAGGCTGCCCATTCCCTCCTCGCACGTGTCACTTACCAGCCGTGTGACTTGGCCACTCTGTGCCCAACTGTCCCCATTGTACGGAGGGTGCAACGATACTTCCAACCCCATAGGATTGCAATAGAGACGATACTGGTGAATATTGGAAAGATCATAGAACAGTATCTGACACACAGTAAGTGCTATGTAAGTATTTTTAAAATAAATAACATCAGTGGTTATCTGTGGGCTGAGGTTCAATCTTTGCCTAGAGTTCCCATTATCAAAGTTGTCTTTTTTTATTTCTTTATGTGAAACCCAGACTGTAAACACATGACTATTATTTCTAGCTTTTGTTTTTCTTAAGAGTGGAATAAGAACTTAAAACTACCTGACAAGCAACTTGAGTGCAGAATCCCTCTACACTTAACACAACGCCCATGCCCCAAATTTTTTACTGTTAGACCCCTGATTAATTTGATGACAAGTTTTTTTTAGCAACTTGCCTTTATAGATGCGATTGAAGCACTCATCTTTTGTTGAGTGAAACAATTCTCTTTCATATAAACCACAGTACATTAGTTTATAATAGTTTAAAATTACATAATTACCATGATAAGTATCATGTGCATAAATATACCGAGGAACAAACATAACTGACTCTTGGTGAGCATTCAACTCAACCAGTAAGAGAAGCATGTAAGCTTAGAAAGTGGTCCATTAGCTGCCAAAGTTCAGCAAGTTAAGGGTGTTGGTCAATATGATTTACAAGAAGAAATGGAAAGCACCGTGAATCTGGCTCGGACGTTCAAATATGTTAGTTAGTCTAAGGATTCAGTCCCACTAGGAACATTACTCCTGAATTTTATTTGCTATACAGACTTTTCAATTATTAGGAATTAGTAGAAATTGTTGATTTTAATATAGGGGGTCTCTTATTCTGATTTGCTACCACCCGTTGTCCCAGACACACCATTCTGAAAGCTGGAATCAATAGACATGTTTATTGCCAATCTTAAGATTTAAATTTTCAAGTTAGGCTATCCTTTCTTATTTTTATTTTCCCCCATAATGGACCTGGTTTCTTTTGCAAGTTTTCCAGAATCTGTCAATTAATCCTTAGAACTGTCCCCTTTTGGGTATCCTACATAAGGAGTTGTTAAATGATAGCCATATAACCTCTTATTCTGTATTTTTGAGGGATGGAGAGTTGAGAGTTTCTCATAAATTATTGTCTCTTCTATTTACAATTTGTTTACCCCAAATCACAATGGGTTCAAAATTCTTTTTTCTATGTCTCTCTCCAGGTTGCTGCTTCAGATTGTGGGGAATCATTAGGCTATATTCAGCCGGTGACAGCTAATGCTGTTGTCTAAGTCATGAAGAAAACTTCTTCCAGATCTGCGGCACAAGAACCTGCAGTCTGTGGGCAGTGCTGTAAGGTCTCTAAGATTTGGGACAAGGGTTACTGAAGGATTGCTGTCCGCACCAAACACACCTTCCCATGGCCTGGGCTGGACCAGTGTCCCTGCATAGCATGAAAGCATCCAGTTAAAACAGGGCAACATCAGAGAGACTGGGGTGGGGGTGGGGGGCTTTATGCCCTTCAGGTTTAGCAAAATAACTTTCTGACTTGCAGAATGAATGTATGTCATTTGGTCATCTGTTCATTCAACAAATAATTACTGAGCTCCCATAGGTGCAAAGCAAGCACAGACTGCTTTTATTTTAGCCAGGGTTCCCTGGTATGCATTTGTATTTCAATTATACCAGAAGGCATCTCCAGTAAATAAAAACTCGAGTCAAATAACTAACAGGCAACCTGAAAAGTTGGACCCTTCCTCTGTGTGTGATTGTGAGCAGGCACCACCCTTTCTCTCTCCTTCCCCTTCACACGACCATTCATGGCACACCTCTTATAAATACCATTTAAATTAGAATGGCTCCTGGAAATGAGGACTATTTGGGGAGGAACATGAAGTTTGTTGGCAGAAAACATCCAATGAATAATACTAGGCCTCTAGTGTTCCACTTGCTGGCCATTTGATATGGATTTAAGAAATTTGTGACCTCCCATGGAAAAGCTTAAATCTTTATAGCACACGTATTTACCGTGGAGATAAATCATCATGATTCATATACAGGGACTGCTGCTCCTTAAACATTATTCCAGAAAAATCTCAAGGTAAAATGGGCAAAGTAGAAAAATTCATGTATGTGCAACAGCTGTGAAAAATAATTATAATATTGGGTCTTGATCATGAGAGAGCAAAAGGCATACAGCTTTTGACAGATGCAGGAGCCCCTCTGGTGACCATTTATTGTGACCAGGACCAGGAAACAGGATAGAGATGGACTATTTTCTTCCACTCAATTTTTGAGTCATAAATTATGAATTCTGCTCCAACAGATAAAGCAGAGAGGAAATTAATTTAAAAGATGAGATCTATTTTGTAATTCAGAGAGCTGTTTTATTTTAATTTGGGGGACAAATTACATTTTGATGTTTGGCTTTACCATGCATCCTTCTTTCTCTGAAACGAACCACAATTTCCCATTATTTCCTCGAGGAGCTCTAAGACCTTAGCAACACAATCTTGGCCACCTGGAAGAGGGCTGTTCACTAGAATTTTCTGTGGTGATGGAAGTGTTTACATCTTTACTGTCCCATGTGGTAGCCACTGGCCACAGGTGGGTTTTGAACACTTGAAATATGGCTACAGTGACAGGGAAACTGGAATTTAATTTAATTTAATTTAATTATTTTATCTTTAAATAGTGGCTACAGTACTGGACAGTGTGGTCTGGATGGCCACAAGATGGAGAAAGACCTTGGCCTTTTCCCTTTCTCTCAGCCAGTCAGACCAGGTAGTCGTGAACCATCCTTTGTACACTGAACATTACCCTGTGAAACCCTAATGTAACCCTAGCCAGCACAGCTTCAGAAAGGCTCAGAGCAAGGCTCCTGGGGTCTGTCTGGAGCAAATATGCACATTAGTAGGATCAAATAAGTTGGAAACAGCAAATGTTAGCCCATTAGCTTCACCCCCACCAATGCATATGTGTTCCCTGCAGTACGATATATTCTCTAGTACCTCAAAATGATTCAAATGGTTTGACTTTCCATGACTTTCCCTTTTCTGAAGGCAAAGCAAATAATTAAAAAAAAAGAAAAGCTTGGTGGGAGCATTCAGACAGAGAGAACCTATAATAAACTGAGGCAGAATTAGGAAGGGCTCTGTTGAGGAAAAGCTCTGGGTAGAGATACGAAAGAAAACCCTGGTTCTATCTTTGGTTATAGAGAGTTTGACATAAAGATATGTACTTTGGCATTACACAAAATTCTTCCTTGCTTATCATGGAATGCAAGATTACTAATAGTTGTCCTGAAAGCAATCAATCATTTCCTAATTCCATTCCATGATTCCACTTAGTTTACTAGAGAACATCTTCTATTATTGTCCCTTTTACCTGTTTATTCTTTGTTAATGTGTTTTTTTGGCTGCAGGTAGCTTTAAAAAGTCAGACATTTAAGAGATGTTCAATTTTAATGATATCCCTTGAGAGAGGAAAGCCTCTGAGTTCTGATGTAGTTCTGAGTTTTGATGTCTTGCTCTTGGAGAGGTTGCTGACTTTTGAATTTAAGTAACTTCTTGTCAATAACATTTCAGTAGCAAAGATTGTTTTGCACATAAACACATACCTGAAGGAGCAGGTCAGAAGTTGGTCGGACTCGCTGCTGGAATAAGATACTTAAGGTTCGATTCTGTTGCTCCAAATCAAACACTCTTGTTTTCAACTTCACACATTCCTCCCTTAGATCCTACAACACACACATTGAAGGGGAAAAAAGTCTATAATTGAAAGATACCTTTGCATATTTTAACCAAATTTAAACGATATCTCAGACACATTAGTGAAACATAGCATTTTTATTCTTCAAAGCCCCTGGGAACAAATCACGTACAATGTTTTCTCCACAGCCCATTGTCTGAAAGAATTATTCTGTGCAGGGAAGACCAATTTTTTTTTAAAAAAAAGCAACTTGAAATCACAAATGCATTAATCCAACATGCTATTTTTGAAGATGGTAAATCTTAGTGATATGAAGTCAATTTAAGTTTCCACCTATATATTTTGCCTTTTCGCTGTATTCATAAAAGCAATCAGAAAGCACAAACCAGAAGGACAATAGTGCTTTTGCAGTGAATAGAGATTTGATGAACTAAAGAAACTATCACTTTGGATGGAGCCTCTCATCGTTTGCGGACAGGAGTTGAAATTCTCAGCGCTGTGGTTGATAGAGTCAGTGAAGCATTTAGTGGAGAGGGGCAGCTCTGAAGTGATGGCTTTCAAAATGCCACTTGTAACTGGCCCATAATTCCACAGTAGTCGATTTCCACATATTTTGAGTTTGTTCTCAGTGTCGGAGAAGTGCAATATCCCCACCCACCTTGGTCTCCCTTTAGAGATGCTCTTTTAATAGTTCAAACACCAGAGACCTTTTCCACAGCTTTCCTCTGAGGGGGGCTGACACCTGGGAGCTTTAGGACTCACTGGAATGCCATCAAGGACCTGCCTTCCACACTGACTTGTCATAAAAGTTCCCGTGGTACTTAAACGTCTACACCATCTTTGATGGGGTTCAAGACAGGGCAGAATAAAGCCCAACTTCAAGGTTCTTTAAAAGCTGACCCTTTTTTACATTTCAAACTTTATCTTTCACTATATCCTTATTAAAGGAAAAAAAAAAAAAGGAAGAGTCCTCTGCTCTCGCCATGCAGAGATCAGGAGTCTGCTTATTGTGCTTGGAAAGTTCTGTGCTTTTCCTGCTACTTCCTTCCTTTTCACACCACCACTCTCCCTCACATCCTCCTCCCTCTTCCACTCCAGGTTGGGCTCTTTGACTGAAGTCCAATTCAGAGTCTAACTGCTTTCTGACACTTTTACCTGTTGTCCCCAAGGACTGCTCTCTTTTCTCAACTCTAGTAAGCACACAAGGCCTCTTATTACATTCAGCATATACTACTTTGTACTAATTTTATTTTTGGTGCTCTAGACTTGCAGATGGCGAGTTCCTCAAAAGGTAAGCATAAGAAGCTTCTGAAATAAACAATAGCACAAGCACGTTGTTCTTATTATACCCTTTTTATTCCATCAACTAGCACAGCACCACATATAGTAAGATCTTAACAAACTTTTAGGATTGTTTTGTTAAAGAGGTGATGGTGAAGGATTCTGCTCTCCAGTGATGGTTGTGAGAAAAAGAACTTAAGCTTCTCAACACCCCTACATATTCCTCCAGGGAGCAGCTATGGACCTGAAGATTCTGCAAGCATAAAAGTTTAGCAGTCATTAGGTCTGACCCCAAAGGCCTCAATAGGGGTGGAAGATGTGGGTGGGTCTGTTTCATATCTTTGTAATCAACCTAATTGTGATGCTGGAGAGATCCAGCTTTGCCGGAGCATTCATCATCACATCCAATACCATTAACTCTATTTAAAGGGGGCAAAGAAACAGGCCTGGGGGTGGCTTACAGCACTCATCTTTCAGTTAAAAGGGTGAAGCTTATGCATACGGTTTTTTCACCTGGTTGGTGGCCACAAATGTAGAGCAGTGGAAAAAGGAAGGTGATGCTCAGGCTGAGGGACCTGGATATGAGATCCAGAAGGCCAGGAGCCGTCAATGGCAAGGGCAGGGACATGCACATGCATGAGCACACGACACGAGGTGGAGCTCATTTTGAGAGGCCCAGTCTCTGCTCAAATTAAAAGGCCAAATTTGCCTCTTGTATTTAGAGTTCTACCTCTGTCTACATCTCACTTATGCTAATTTTTTTCTTAGCATGTATGTAACACTATTTGCTCCCAAACACTGATTGTTTTCACTACTGCTGATTAAGTAATTAATAAAACTTGACTGTGAGGTAAATAAATATTAATAGTACCTATTGGGTGGGAAAACACAGTTGTTCCCATTCGGAGGTGGACAAATGGAAACAGAAGCATAAAGAGTGCATTATGCAAGGAGAAAGGGGACCTGTAAACAATAGCACTGGCAGTTTTTTGCAGCAAAACTGAGAATAACTTGAAAGAATTCTTCAGGTGGGAAAGAAAGAAGGGAAGGGAATGGTGGGGGGAAGGGAAGAGAAGAAGGAAGGAAATAAATCTATACCCTCTAGAGAGGGTTTTTTTACAAATCCCCAAATTTCAATGGTCAGTACTTTTACTTAAGGCATGACAAAAGTTCAATAGTGAGAACACAATTTACTGACCCAACCCTGAAAACTCTCTGTTTATCACTTTTGGCCCATACAGTTGAGCATCCTGCAGATGGGAAAACTAAAGGCTTTTGGATGGTGACACTTTGGAAAGAGTTGTAATTTGCAGACATAAAAGAATTGCTTGGGTCATTTTTAATAGCCTGAGTTCTCTTCAGTCAAGAGTGGATGATAACTGATGCCAGACTGTTACCATCCCATGAAACTGTCATAAAAAACAAGCATGGGTGCCCACATGCACACACAGAATCACAAAAAGCCAACTTCTCTCTGAGCACTACCATGGCACCTCGGCAGATAGTGGCAGCCATCTGGCTTTGCTTTCTCTGTGCTCAGGGTAGGATCTCATTGACATAAAGCAGAATATGATATGTTTAGGCTGGTTCAAGACCAACTATTCTGACCCTGTGAGTTACAGAGGCAAGGCCTAGACTATCCTTCCCAGGTAAGGCTTTAAAAACTGAATAACTTGCATCTCTTTCGATGCCATAGGCTGGGATCATGACTGGAGGCCAGGAGCTGGGCCATCTGTCTTCTCTCACACCCTTTTCCTATGACTCCCTGTTATGTCTCAGTGCTCAAGAGGGAGACCCCATTGAAAGAAAAAAGAGGTCATGGAATATAATGTTTTCATAGGGAAATAATGGCAAAGATTTGCCTACATTCAATCTCATGTAAGAGAGTATGGTGGTCTTTGGGTTCCAGAAAATAGTCAGATCTGTTTTCTTTGCAATCTGCATGTTGGCATTAATTGGAAACAGAGGATAAGGAATAAGGGCACTCACATTCACACTGAGCAATGTGACACATGGGTCAAATGTGCCTTGTGGGTCCTAATGAGCCCAAACCATGACTTCCCTGGAGGGCCCACATGCTGAAATCCTGGGGAGTTTCACCTGTACCTGGGCTGCAGAAGATTCCAGACTCACTGCTGTAGAGTACCCGGGTGAGTACAGTTACTTTATGCATTAAAGAGCAAAACTACTGCCAACTCCAGGCTGAAGTAAATTTAAGAAAACATTAATCGCTTCAAAGTGGGATATACAGTGATATTATCATGGAGCATTGTTGAAAACTGTATAAATCTGATTTTATCATTTACAAATTACACTGCAATAGGGTACCCATTTCAAAGGCAGTGCCTCTCAGGGACGGGGAGTTAGAAGGAGCGGGCTCTGGTCCTTGTGACCCACATGAGCTGAGGGAGGCCCCTCTTCTGATTAGGCCTCCATTTCTTCATCCAGAAAATGAGTCACTGCACAAAACTGGGCTTTTTATGAGATCGGATATCCCACCTGCTTCACGGGCTTGTCAGATGCCACCTCTTTCCTTCCCTGAAGCTTAGTGGCTGTCATACCCACCAGCCTCTTCCGGTCACCTCTCTGGTCAGTGGCTTTCACTGACACAGTCCCATCTCTGCCCAGGATCCTAAGACTTCTGAGCAGAGAAAACCCAGTTTTGGAAAAGTTGGTTACCTTTCAGACTACCAAGAGCCTCAGCATCAAATACCCAGCAAGACCAGGCGGGTAAGCTACACGTGTGAGTAAAACTGGCCAGGTGTGGGGACTGTGTGGCCCTGCGGCAAACTGAATAGCACAAGCCGTCACCCTTTAGGCATTCCGACGAAACATTTTTTTAACCTGGGTGACGGCTAAACAATTACAGTGAATTGAGCCTATCACCAAATCTAGTTGACAATCTGGACATTAAATGCTCTCCAAGGTCTCTGGCAATTTGAAATTCTAGGGTCCAGAATAAGATTGGTTCAGAAAAAGCGTGACTCCAGATTTCAAGTCGGTTTTGGCTCCACACATATCAGAGCCTATATGTTCCTCTTGCTGAAGAGGATTGGCAAAGCTTCCACAGGTTTTAAGAAATCCACTGGTGACCTGTCCTTTTGTTTCATTCCTTGAGATCACATATAACCACTGATTTTGACTCCATCTGTGGATTTGCATGCCATCGTTCTCTGTTCTGCTGAACTCTGGTGGGGAGAAACGATAAGTGATCGAGTGGGACTGCTGAGGCACGAGGCTGCAGTGGGTAAGAGGATGGAGTTTGGTTAAAATATGGCCTCTACCGCTCCCTTGCAATTTAAATTACAGGTAAATAACTTATTTTCTTAGTCCGACCTCTCAGGGTTGCAGTGACAACAAAATGAGTTAGTGCATGTAAAGTGCTGCACATGGGGTTGGAGTCTTTGTAATTACACAGTAAATATATACAGGCAGTTTCCTAGGAACCAGATCCTACACGGATCACTGCTAGAGAAGTGGGCACAAATGGTCTGACTGCCCCTCCTGCTTTAAGAGAAATATGTGGCAATTTGTAGTTCTTTCCTTTACAAGCTACAAAATTGCTTTCTCTTCTATCAGACTGGCTGTGTTGCTAGATTCCACCATACCCAGCCTTATTCCATGCCAGTGAAGAAAAAGATACCATATAAATTTTCGGCTCATCTACAGAACATGCAGATAAGGTTGAGATTTTAGATATACTAAAAAATAACTTCAGGGAAATGTTTTTCTTCCAAGATTGGTGTTAACAGCAAAAAAACATTGAAGAACTTAGGAGGGCTACATTTTCAGTGAGTATAAATGATTTAATGAAGATAAAATGTATTTCAGGCAAAAATACAAGTTTAGTCTAGGTTATTGATTTTACTTTCTTCTTGTAGGACCTGGACCTGTGATTTGAAGGCATAAGAGGAAGTGATCAGGGTTTAATACTGTCACTTTGGCTTTATTGATCTAAAGGGGAACAGTCTTCTCTGTTAAAGGGATCTACAAGTTTTTTGAGATAAACTGAATTACCTGACCAGGATAGTATATGCACATTAAAAAAAAAAAAAACTGACAAGTTTATGGAAATACATTTTTTTTTTCAGTATTGGGAAAAGAAGTACCCACCGTTATTTCAGAATGCTTACTTGGGCCATGAAAGATTTTTTTTTTGGGGGGGGGTGCCCACTGAAGAGCTGAAGCCACAGCAGATTTGCCTTTGACTCATGTATTCTAAAACTGTATGATTATGCCTATAATTTCACATCAAGGATTTTTTTTTGGGGGGGTGACTTGGATAAATCACTCAAGATTTCTGTTTTTACTCTGTGCCAGCTACATCCTTCTTTAGAATTAGTTTTCTCATTTGCATTTGGAGTGCATTTTATTTCTTGTGCTGTGTTCTTAATTAAAAAGAAATTTTAGTATTTTCCAGCAAGTTTACAATCCCTATAAAAATCAGGAGGCAGGCACACGTTTCTGCAGAACATGATTCTTTTGGAATCTCTGAAAGCCCCCAGCGTCTTTTCGCACCCCAGAGTGTCCCTGAAGTACGCTATCTCATAGTAGCATGTCTTTCTGTGTCTCACTGCTTAACTGTACCAAGGTAGATTTATCTGTTTACTAGCTATTACTTGGATTTGTGTAGCTATTTTTTGTGGCTGACCTGAAGGGTTCCGTTTTCCTTTTTATTGTACCAGGCAGCTTCCTTGTCTCTTTCCTGAGGCATCATTAAAAAAAAAAAAAAAAAGAAAGAAACATGGAAAGCCTTTCTGTAGTTGCACACAGAGCTGCAACAGTCATCCTTTCATTCCTTGGGTTTATAATTAAATGAGCATAGAGTTTCTAACAGGAGAAAAGCAATCAAGAAATTAAAGCCTTTGAAAAAGAAAAGGCATTCAAATAAGTTGTGGCAGAAACAGTTGTCCTCCAGTATCTTTTTCTCTCCTTCTTCCATAGTAAAATGCAATCAGTTTTCAGCTGGGTACATGCACAGAATAAAGACTTCTTTTGGGTAGTCCATAGTCTACCCAAAGAGCTTAGTCTAGGTTATTGATTTTACTTTCTTCTTGTAGGACCTGGACCTATGATTTGAAGGCATAAGAGGAAGTGATCGGGGTTTAATATTGTCACTTTGGCTTTACTGATCTAAAGGGGAACAGTCTTCTCTGTTAAAGGGAAGTGGCCTTAGAAATGGAGGCTCACCTCATGGAATAAAAAGATAGAAACCTGGGACCCATGGACTTTATGGAGCAGACTTCATTTTCCGCTTCCTGTGACTATGGACTACCCAAGGAGAGGTAAATAAAAAGGAGGCATGAAAGCCTCTTAGAGTTCCTCTTCAAGGGCAGTTAGTGTGCCCTTTACCCCCTTCATCTTCTTCAACTCTTCTTTTTTTCCCTTATAGTTGAAATGTGGATGTGATGGCTGGAGCTTGTGCAGCCATTTAGTTGCACTTGGAAATGGAGGCTCACCTCATGGAATAAAAAGATAGAAACCTGGGACCCATGGACTTTGTGGAGCAGACTTTATAGCCCTATACTTCCTTCTTGTGAATTGATACATGAGGAGGAAATACTATTTTAGCTTATTCATGCTACTCCTTTTTGGGATTTCATAATGGAACCTAATTTTAACTCTACATCAGGGTACTCAAATCTCTTTATGTGATATGAGGATAAAACCTGAAGCAGTCAAAATTTTCATAGAAGGAAACATGACATTTTGATAGGAATACTAGGGGAGAAAGTCTAGCAAAAATATGATCACAATGCCTCTATAGTATAAACTGAAATCATATTTATATAAGTATGTCTGTGAGAAGTAGTCAACCTCTACTGATAGATTTGAACCTTTAAAAAACATCAGAATGCCATAAATTGCTTTTGCTAGCTGTATCCTCCTGATTACATTGCACAACCTGAGATTTCATGGGAAAGTCTTCATTTCACAGAGAGAGAAGATAGAATAAACAAAATCTGAAGGAACTTGAGTTTAGTCTCTGAGAAATGCTATGGCAAGAAATGGGAAACGCTCAGTAAAATTCACCAAACCAGTGAAATTTGGGCATACAGTGACTTACATTTACCCACTATGCCCCAATGACATGATCTTGTATTGTCTGAAGAAGAATAGGGAGGTAGCAAAGGAGCAGGTAAAGAAACTGCATGCTCAGCAGTTACCATTTATTTTACATTTACCACAAACAGCCCTCAACAGGATCTGCTCTACATGCTTCCTTTCTTTGGAGCATCATACCAGTCCTGGGAGATGGAAATTGTTATCCCAGTTTTCTAGCTGAGGAACAAAGGGTCAGAGGAATGAAGTTTTCTAATCTCAAAGATCCTTGTTCAGTCCTGGGCTTCTGCTGATGCTATCCATAAGAGGACATTCACTTTACAGGAATCAGAGGAATACACCAACTTATTTAACAGTTACATTTACTAAATGAAAATGATGAGTTTGCTTCTCATCTGGGTACATGGAAATCCTTCATCTTCCAAGACTTTTCTATTACTATACCAAGAATTTGAATTTCACAGGTTTACTGGTCATTGATGTTACTTCAAGTGCCACCTAAAACATACCCAATTTTAACCTAAGTGAATAAATCGAAAAGTACTGCATCTATCAATCACAATTTCCTAGTTTGACAACATGAATTCCAATCTACTCATGTAAGTGTGTTGAAAAGAACAAAGCCAGAAAGTGACCTACCTTTTGAGTGAGCAGAGCTTGAACAACTTGGTTGGCTACCTTTAAAAAAATAAAGAAAACAGTTGCCATTTATAATAATGAGACTTTACGTGCACAAACTCTAGCTAACCAATAAGTTTCCCACAGCTTACTATAGCTAATTAACTCATTTGCCTCTCTCCTCTACTTTTAGAGGACCTTATTCTTTTCATAATAATCCTGTCCTTCTAGGCAATGTTTTGCCTTTTCCTAAGGTGACCTTGTTGCTAATTAAGATGGTTAGACTGCAGAAATCACTCATACCTTGACTTTCACATTTCCGTATTTGGAAAAATACTATCCCTTCATGTGTAAAGTACTCCAAGAAGGCTAAAAAAAAAAGATGATAAAGTACAAAACAAGATCCTAATTATCTGTACACAGTTTCTACACTTTGCTGATTTATAATGTCCTTTGCCTCTCCTTCCTGTTTCTTTGCTGTTTGACTATTTCATTGCTTAAAATTACTTGCAATAGAGATAGGTTGAATGGTGCAGAGTGGGGACAGCTTGTTTCCTATATGTCCCACTTTCCTCCTCCATGTCACTGTTTATACCATCCTCTTGTCACTGCTTCCTGTAATAGAGTCTAATATCTGTTTACTCCAACATCCACTCTCTGCTTCCTCCTGAATAAGAAACCCTGATTTTTTGGCCAGGTACATCTAACTACGTTTCCCAGCCTCCCCTCCTGTAGCCATGTGACAAAGTTCTGGCCAATGAGATACAAGCAGACTACTTCCTTGGGTTTGCAGGAAATCTACAAAAAGAAGGGGGCTGACCCTTCTTCTCCATCTTTTTCCTGTCTGGGACATGGAAGTGATGGATGGATCTTCAGCAGCTACCTTGACAATGGAAGACACATAGTAAGTATAGCTGGGCAGAAAAACAGGATGACTCTGGGTCCTGATGATGTCATAGAGCTGCATTGCCTACCTCTAAACTTTTTTGAGATCGAGAAATAAAATATCCAATGTTATTTTGCGTTTCTTCCAACACACAACCTTATTAATATATGTACAGAACTCTAATTTTGTTCACGTATCAGGCAGCATGATACAGCAGGGGAATCTGGGCCCCTCCTCACCCCTAGGAGATGAATCTTGATCATTCTGAGCCAATCTTGGTAATCCCACTTTCATTGGATGATCGGTTTAGGATGGACATGTGTGACACAATTCCAGCTAAAAGTCACATTTAAGATCAGTAACATGTCCCTGGTATTTCAAGGAGATGGCATGTTCTCCATATAATGATTCATTATCTCTGTACTAAGATTTGTTCATCTGCAAGTTCCAAAACACTTCACAAAGAAGATATCACCATAACCTTGAAGTTATGGCTAACACAGAAATGGATACAATTAAGGTGGACAGGTGGGTTATGTGGCATTTTCCAGCCAATATATAAATTGTAAACATTCTGAGTAAGAATCAACACTGATAGCACTAAGGACCAAGTCAGAATACTTACATATCCTAGATGTAAGGTACTTAATGTTCATTCATTCATTCCTTCATTTACTCAATACAAATTTACTTGCCATCTACTATTTGCAAAGCTAGATGACTGGGAATTAGTCCTTGGTTTTGGGCAAGAAAACAATTATAACACATCATCATCATGACCATTCTCAAATTCAGTCGGGAAGGCTGAGGGACACACTTTCATCTTCTTTTTCTCTTGATTACCAATTTATTTTGGGTGATGCTTAACTATTTTTGTCTGTCTTCCTGTCTAGTATAGTGGAACAGATTACGGTAAGAAGGTTTTCATGTAGCATAACTATTTTTTGACTCTATATTGACAAAATAGCACATTCTTAATGACAGTTGCTGTCATTAAGTCTCACAGAAAATGAAAATACAGGCTGTCATCAACATGTGGTTAGTACTAGAATCAGATTACCTGTAATTGGTTAGTTGAATTGTATGCACAAGAGGGGTTTTCTTTCCATCATTAGCCTTTCAAAGTTTACATTTTTGACATTAAGTAAAATGAAAAGGTCTTTCATTGAACTAACTTTTTTCATTGAACTACTTTTTTAAAGAAAAAGTTACTTAGATAATTTCTTCAGTGCAGCCCAAGTTAAAGAAGGATACCCAAGAACTGCCAAAGACAATAAATCATATTTTTATTAACCGGTGCTTTTTCTCCCCTTTATAACTTTATTTATATGTGATTTCAACAGGTGATAAATGTTACTCAGCCCATACAAACAGACCAATAGCATAATCTTGAAAATCTTCCAGTGTTGGAACATTCATTCCAATTCATAAATAACTGACAATTTAAAGTTGAACTATAAATCATCTATTTTATTCTTGATAAACTTAAAAACACACCAACAGAAAAACTGAACCATGTATGCAGGTTGAATCAGGAACAAAGTGCCAAAGTTAATTCATTCCATAAATAATTTAATTCTTTTGGATCTCAAACTTTGAATTTGATTCATATACTCATAAAACTGCCTAATATCAATATTTTCTTTTCTTTCTCCAAACTGGTCCCTCACTTAAAGCTGTCTGTGGAAATGTGGTCACATAAAATAGCTCTATACATGATTTAACAGGAGATGTTGACTAATACTCTAACTGTAACAGCCCACAGGAGTAAATATGTTATATCCCTGCAATCCAGGTATTTTGCCCTATAGGATTAAAGTCTCTGTATCTGACACCAATCCTTCTGACATGTACTTTGGACAATTGTTCACTCTACCCGAAAACTGAGCAAAGATACACAATGCATTATTTCTTTACCTCCTGACATGGGGTTCTATTACCCAGAAGGACTCACAGGTTCTTTGCAGAAGAGCAGGCAGGTTGCACAAAGGTTTTCCTCGGTATTGTCTATAAAGTCGGTTTCCTCGGTTTCTTACTTTTAACAGCTAAGCCTCCCTTATGTATCAACTGAATAGTTTTTTGGAGCTTGTGCATGCCATAAACCGCCTGCAGCCTCTAATAAGTTCGCAAGATGATCCCTGAAATGGGCCCCTGCCCTCATGCTAGCTTTATGCCCTAAACACTTGGGTTGCAAATAATCACACACCTGGAGGCCCCACTAATGAGAACAAATAACTTCCAGAGTCACCTGCTAGCTTTCCTCTCAAAAGCAAAGAAAAATAGTGGCTGGGTTGGGTCAGGGACACTTGAGACCACTGACCAATGCTCAGGGTCCTTTTAGCCCTGGCTTGTTTTACTACCTCCCTCAGGCTGCCTGCAGAGACCCCCACCCTTTGCTCCTAGGAGAAGGAGGCTGCAGGTGACATAGGGACATCTCTCCTTTCCTTCTCAGAAAGAATTCTCTCAGACATGCCAGCTCTTTGGACACCCTGATGACCTTCCACCCACATAAGTCTCTTGCCCTCTTCCCCTTAGGTTCCTGGGGCTCACGATGCCTCCAGGCATCCCCAGGGAAGGGGGCAGACAGAGAGAGAAGCAGCCTGGAGGCATGTGGAACAGTCTGTTATTTTACTGCCAAACAGCCCCTGAGGCTGAACGAGAAGCAATACTAGGGGGCCAATTCTGGTGACTTGGAGGAGCCAGTCCAGGGCTGGGGTGGAGAGCCGGAGGGGACAGACAGTGAGTAAGGACGTCAAACGGCCTAGTGGCCTCCTAGACTTTACACCCAAAGCACAAGCAACAAAAGAGAAAATAGATAAATGGGAACTCCTCAAGCTTAGAAGTTTCTGCACCTCAAAGGAATTTCTCAAAAAGGTAAAGAGGCAGCCAACTCAATGGGAAAAAATTTTTGGAAACCATGTATCTGACAAAAGACTGATATCTTGCATATACAAAGAAATCCTACAACTCAATGACAATAGTACAGACAGCCCAATTATAAAATGGGCAAAAGATATGAAAAGACAGTTCTCTGAAGAGGAAATACAAATGGCCAAGAAACACATGAAAAAATGTTCAGCTTCACTAGCTATTAGAGAGATGCAAATTAAGACCACAATGAGATACCATCTAACACCGGTTAGAATGGCTGCCATTAAACAAACAGGAAACCACAAATGCTGGAGGGGATGTGGAGAAATTGGAACTCTTATTCATTGTTGGTGGGACTGTATAATGGTTCAGCCACTCTGGAAGTCAGTCTGGCAGTTCCTTAGAAAACTAGATATAGAGCTACCATTCGATCCAGCGATTGCACTTCTCGGTATCTACCCGGAAGATCGTAAAGCAGTGACACGAACAGATATCTGCACGCCAATGTTCATAGCAGCATTATTCACAATTGCCAAGAGATGGAAACAACCCAAATGTCCTTCAACAGATGAGTGGATAAATAAAATGTGGTATATACACACGATGGAATACTACGCGGCAGTAAGAAGGAACGATCTCGTGAAACATATGACAACATGGATGAACCTTGAAAACATAATGCTGAGCGAAATAAGCCAGGCACAAAAAGAGAAATATTATATGCTACCACTAATGTGAACTTTGAAAAATGTAAAACAAATGGTTTATAATGTAGAATGTAGGGGAACTAGCAGTAGAGAGCAATTAAGGAAGGGGGAACAATAATCCAAGAAGAACAGATAAGCTATTTAACGTTCTGGGGATGCCCAGAAATGACTATGGTCTGTTAATTTCTGATGGATATAGTAGGAACAAGTTCACAGAAATGTTGCTATATTATGTAACTTTCTTGGGGTAAAGTAGGAACATGTTGGAAGTTAAGCAGTTATCTTAGGTTAGTTGTCTTTTTCTTACTCCCTTGTTATGGTCTCTTTGAAAGGTTCTTTTATTGTATGTTTGTTTTCTTTTTAACTTTTTTTTTAATACAGTTGATTTAAAAAAGAAGGGAAAGTTAAAAAAAAAAAAAAAAAAAGAAAAACAAGGAAAAAAAAAGATGTAGTGCCCCCTTGAGGAGCCTGTGGAGAATGCAGGGGTATTCGCCTACCCCACCTCCATGGTTGCTAACATGACCACAGACATAGGGGACTGGTGGTTTGATGGGTTGAGCCCTCTACCATAAGTTTTACCCTTGGGAAGACGGTTGCTGCAAAGGAGAGGTTAGGCCTCCCTATATTTGTGCCTAAGAGTCTCCTCCCGAATGCCTCTTTGTTGCTCAGATGTGGCCCTCTCTCTCTGGCTAAGCCAACTTGAAAGGTGAAATCACTGCCTTCCCCCCTACGTGGGATCAGACACCCAGGGGAGTGAATCTCCCTGGCAACGTAGAATATGACTCCCGGGGAGGAATGTAGACCCGGCACCGTGGGACGGAGAACATCTTCTTGACCAAAAGGGGGATGTGAAAGGAAATGAAATAAGCTTCAGTGGCAGAGAGATTCCAAAACGAGCCGAGAGGTCACTCTGGTGGGCACTCTTACGCACACTTTAGACAACCCTTTTTAGGTTCTAAAGAATTGGGGTAGCTGGTGGTGGATACCTGAAACTATCAAACTACAACCCAGAACCCATGAATCTCGAAGACAGTTGTATAAAAATGTAGCTTATGAGGGGTGACAATGGGATTGGGAAAGCCATAAGGACCACACTCCACTTTGTCTAGTTTATGGATGGATGAGTAGAAAAATAGGGGAAGGAAACAAACAGACAAAGGTACCCAGTGTTCTTTTTTACTTCAATTGCTCTTTTTCACTCTAATTATTATTCTTGTTATTTTTGTGTGTGTGCTAATGAAGGTGTCAGGGATTGATTTAGGTGATGAATGTACAACTATGTAATGGTACTGTAAACAATCGAAAGTACGATTTGTTTTGTATGACTGCGTGGTATGTGAATATATCTCAATAAAATGATGATTTAAAAAAAAAAAAAAAAAGGCCTAGTGGCCTTGCTTTCATACTTTCCTGTCTGTGCTACTTCATCAGGCAAAGCTATTCTCAGGCCAGCAAGGTAACTTCAAAACCTGGTGGAAAAAGCACTTGTTTTGGAAAATGGGCTTTGAATAAGTTTTCTATGCTTCCGAGCATGGTTTATTGTACTGAGGCAGCTGGGGAAAGCGGGAGGAGCCTTGGGCTGGAATCACAAGAAAGACTTGTGTTCAAATACTAGTGGCATTGATTGCACACAGCCATGTCCAGGCTGGGAGAGCAGCCTGACTTTCCTTGTCCATAAAGGAGGGGAACGGACTCCCTCTAAGGCTGCTGTGAAAAATGCATGAGACGAGAGACATAACCAGAGGAACTAAGTAGGAGGGTACCTGGCATAAAGTAGTCACCCCATAAATGTTAAATTGGAATCAGGTTGGTAGAATTTTGGAGAATAAGAATGTATTTTCAGCAAAGCAGATAAGAAAGAGGAGTCTGAGAATGAGGGATTTTATCTGTAAAGGAATGAAACGTGTATATGTGAGTGTGCATAATATAAATGTATGGATATAAATTACTTAGCACCTCTATTATTCATTTACTGTCTGAAACAACCCTCTGAGATACAAATAAGGAAGTAACTCAGAGATACATTGCTGCACATTCACACAGCCATGTCGGCTCCTGTAATTCAAATCAGAGGCATTAAAGGAGATCTATTTTTTTTTCAGCTGATTTACTCTGGATTATCTTTTGGGTTCTGTACTAATAAATGAGTGTGCAGGTATTGGGGAGATAACTGGGGGTGGGAGAAATCAGTCTGAAAATGTATGTGGGATTCAGGGAAAAACTAATCTGGAAATTAATTTGCAGCTGATAATCTCCATTGATTCATTCAAGTCATTCAACAAATATGCACTGGGCATCTGGCATGTGCCAAGGATTGTGCTGGCTCTGCTGAAACAGAGGCCAGTAGGTTGTAGATGCCAACTCAAGGTGGTTAAACTCCAAGGCAGACAAGAATAAGTAGATCATCTGTTTAATTTCATGACCCAATAACTGGGCTTTTGGAGCCTGTGAATGCCATATGCAGGATGGTTTTTCATCTACATCTGTCAAGACATTGATTTTAAAGATTACTTTGGGTCCAGATATGGGATATGCAATGAGAGTGTCCTGATAATGGTTCTATAATCCAGTCTGGATATATAGCATATGGCTGAGAGAGGCAAGTAAGAACCGTCTGCAACAATCTACTTCTGTCTTTATGGAGCTGTGATTTAAAAGAAATTCTGGTGTTTTTGTTTGTTTGTTTTCTTTTCTTTTCTTTTTCAGAACTACACTCAAAGGTCTGGTTTTCCTGTGCCTTTAAGCCCTGATGTGTGGTACATAGAGAAGTCAGAAAACTCTGTCAAGGCATCTCACTGACAATAATGCACCCTGGCCCAGCTCTGATGGCCTGACAATATTAAATCTTGGCTTTGCCTTTGATTTTGCAAGGCAAGGAGATGAGGAGGGAGATGGCAGCAGAGGTGATGGTGAAGTGTGTGCATTTACACTTGGGTGCGTGCACTTGCCTAAGCAGCCTGTGTGTGTGTGTATCTAAGGATTGGATGTGTTTCCTGCTGAATAAATGGCACCCTTTTATTAGAACACATAGAGGGGATTTCAGACTCCAAAGTGGTTTTACTAAATCCTCTACCTGCTCTTCATGCCGCAGAAAAGAACAGTGTGAAAAAGGATTGAAGAACATTTAAAATGTATATTATATCCACCTATGTATGTTTTATGAAACCAGCAAGCAAGGAAATGACTTACCTGAGGCCTTACCTTGTTAGTTTGCCTAATTAGTATAAAAAGCCTACAAAAGAATTTCCAGTTGGCATTATCACTGCATTCAACTACCCCTTTGAGAGGGCTCTCTTACAATGCATGGAAATGGATTGTCTACCCTCATGCAATTAGTCACAAAACAACTGCATGTGCAATGGGGGCGAGTATTCATGAATACAAAACATTTGTACTGCTCCAAGCTGGTTTTTTGTTGCAAATTAACTCTTTGGCAACAGTTAATTTTTGCAATTAAAAACAGAGTGGGGGGATCTCCCTCTAAAAATTCTGTCTTCAGTGGCACCTTTACATGAGATGATTTTGTGGGTGACAACTTATGTTTTGCCACACACATTCTGATGAACCCTTCAGAATGCAGGCTTGAAGAACGCACAGAAAACCGGCTGTGAGCTTTCTGATGGGGAGGGATGACCTGTGGGAGAACTGTGACAAATACATTTCTGTGGTTTGCTTCATATATATTTGACTTCTGAATACAGATAACATTTCATCGGAAATTTCTGGGCAGAGGTTAAAGTGAAACTTTGCTGATCAATACAGATGACCCAAGGGCAATATTTGTTCCTTTAAGTATCCTTGCATTTCTTTGCTCTTCTTTAACCTAAACTTTAATTGGACCAAGAGCCTGGGGAGCAGGGGTGAAGGGTATTGAATTGGCTTCGACAGATTCTGAGCCATCATTCCCCCTTTTATGCCAATTTACTTCAGGTATTCTTTTCACTTTGGACGTGGTCAGGACTATTCTGAGTTCTTTATATGCCCTTAGAGGGCAGGGAATTGCAAGCACCATTTTGCCTGAGTAACTAATATATATGGCTAGAAATGCTAAACAATTAAAATATTAAATCGTAAACAATTTTCTGGGGACATTTTGAGTGTTCTTCAGCCACCTTCATGTTCCTACAGAACAGAGTGTCTGCATTGCACTGATAGAGGTTCTCACACGTAGATATGGCAGAATCTCTAGGAGGGCTTGTTGGCACCACCCCTGGGCTCGGCCCCAGAATATCTGCTCCTGTAGGTCTGGGGAGGGATGGATGTGGGATTTTCATTTTTTAACGAGTTCTCAAGGGAGGCTGATGCTGCTAGTCCAGGGGGCATATTTTAAGACCCACTGGTATAGGAAAGTACCAAGTGCTGTTGGGAACTCAGAGCAGATAGATTATTTACAGTTCGGAGGGATGGGAGAGGTATGTGTTGGTGGTGGTGTGGGGCTGGCCAAGTAATGACCCTCTACAGAAACGTGAACAGACAATCTGAGAGGTTCTTGCTGGAGGTTGCACAGGCAGTAAGCAGCATGACTGGGATTTGAGTCTGTGGTTCTTTCTAGTACAAATGCTGGACAGTGTGTTTGTGCTGGGGTAGAGTGTTGGGGGAGGGGGAGAGTGGAAGAGAGATCAAGATGAGTTGAAGAGGTTTACCCAATGGTTAATGGGGGAAAAAAGACTGAAGATACACTTCTAATTTCTATTGGCAGAGTAATGGCACCAGATTAAATGCAGTTTTTCTTGGTATCCTATAACCTGTCAGCTACATTGTACCAAGTCTCAGACTGAATCTCATGGGAGGGTGGGAGTTTAGCATGTTTGACAGATGCTTACAGAAGTCTTCCCCATTTAAATCATGATTCCCAACACCAACAAAGTCCCAGTGAGAGTTTGTGGGTGAGGTGGACAGCCAACCCTGGCTAGGGGATACAGCATGCGCTGAGGGTGCCAGACCACTAGAGTGGAAGGGGAACTGCTGAGCGGAGGACCGGGGTCCTTGCCCACACTTCGTTCTCCCCTCGCCTCCCAGAAACTCCAAAATGCCCAGCGTCTTTGCCTGCTCTTCATGATCATCCCATAATATTTATCAAGTTTGCTCTTGTGTGCGGCCCAGTCTTCATCCATTCAGCTCAAATTTTCTTGCTCACTTCCCTTTCTCTTCTTGGCTTACTCTTAATCTACTGATTCTTTTCCCTCTTCTGGCTATCAACTGTGAGCATCATCCCCACCCACCTTGACCAAGGATTTGCTTTTTCAGAAATGGCATCCAAGTGGAAAGGCAGCAGTGGTTTTCTCATCACAGGCAGGTCTTGCCCTTACTGAGCAGAATGAATTTTACATACAGTGCAGCTTACCCTAACTGTGCCACACGGAGTATCAAAATAACCAAAAGGCATTTGCAGAAGCCTGTATGAGGAATTACAGAGGGAGGAGGCTGCAGAGGGGGTGGGATGGGATGGGGTGGGGAGAGGCTCTCCTTCTCAATGGCCCCTGGTTCTAAGGAAGCCAGTAACAGGTACACTGGATACCTTCGGGGGATCCCTAACTAGCCCAGCGTGTCACCATGAACCCAATCCATCCCCCTTACCTCATCAAGACATCTCTCATACTGTTCCCTTTGATTTTCGTTTTCCAAAGCCAGTGCTGAATTCTCTGCCTGCAGGAAGATACAAACATAATATAAATAAATCAATGAAATGCTGTGTTATGTGACAGCATATTCGATCCAGTTCCTAAAAATATCTCCTCAGGATCCAAAACAATCTTTTTAGAAGTACCTTTGACAAGTTTGCTCTAAGTACTATTATAAATATCTCAGGAATGACTTCTGTCTTATCAAGTTGTTCATAAAAATACATTACAGTTTAAGGAAAATCAAATCATGACTTGATGTGAGAGTGTTCCATAAAAAGATTACAATGTTTATTTCATTCTACAGAAATGCAGATGCAAGAAGTGCCTTAATCCACTTCATTTAGGCCTGTCACAGCCTCACAGTCCAATATTGCTTTAGGCCATAGAAGAGAATCTCAGGTAAATTCACAAATGCCTAATTCCAAATGCAAACTGAACATGTCATATGCATTGCATTGTTTACCAGTAACTTTGGAACATAACAATGTGTTAAATTCTTATATTGAAGGATTGAGCCACATTTAAACATCCCTGTTCCCCCCCCTCCACCTCCTTTCTATTAATTAACTGCTTTCAGGTTCCGGAGCCATGCGGGTTATCTGAGTACTGAACAGGTACTATGTTGAATATGGCTGCCCAGTTGCTACGTGCAATAATAGAGGGGAGGTGTAGTTGGTACAGAATATGAAGTTTTAGAAGGGGCATGGCATGGTGGTTTGAGAAGAGTACCTGCCTCTGGTGACCTGGGTCAGGGCAGCACCTGTCAGCCCCCACCTCAGACTGGAATGGGGCAAACAAACCTTTCTCCACAGCAGTGACAGTGACCCTCTCTTCACCACCAAGCAGAGGCTCCACCTACCCCTTCATGAGAACCATCCTTGACATTCATAATGGGGGGTATGGGGAGCGGAACAGTATGGGGCCATAAATCAGAATTTTAAAAAAATTTATGGCATGCTTTTTAGGTGATACACAGATTGACATTTTTTCCTTCTTATTTCCTCCCATCAATTTTTTTCAACATTTTATTTGGAGATAATTTAAAACTTGCAGACAAGTTGCAAGAATAGTATACAGAACTCCTGCATATCCTTTATCCAGATTCATCAATTGCTAACGTTTTGTCACATTTGCTACATCATTCTCTCAATAGCGATCCTTTTTTTTCCCCTCCAACTTGGGAGTAGGTGGCAGACGTGACGTCTTCTATTCCTAAACACTTCAATGTGTATTTCCTCATAACAAAGGCAATCTCTTATACAACCAAATCTAGTTATCAAATTCAAGAAATATAACATTACTACAATACTACTATCTGATCTACCATTCTTATTCCAAATTTCATCAATTGCTCCAACAACATCCTTTATAGCAATCTTTTGTCCAGTCCAGAATCATAGCCAGGCACCGCCTTCAGTTGCCATTCATCTAGTATCCTTTTATCTGAAATAGTTCCTTGGCTTTCATGCCATCGATTTTTTTTTGAAAAGCACAGGCCAATTATTTCGTAGACTGTCCCTTAGTTTGGATTTATTTGCAGTCTCCTCGCAATGAAGTTCAGGTTGTGCATGTTTGGCAGGAATGTCCCAGAAGTGATGCTGGCTCCTTCTCTGTGGACACATTAACTGTGACCGCCTGCTTAAGGCGGGTCTGCCAAATTTCTCCATTGTAAAGTTACTTCCCTTCCTTTTATAATTAACAAGTAATTTGTGGGGAAGTACTTTGAGACTATGTTAATATCCCATTCTTCATCAAACTTTCACCTACTTATTTTTTGCATCCATCAAGGATTCTTTGTCTGAATCAATTACTATTTTGGTTGCAAAACAGTGATTTCTACTCTACTACCGTAAGAAAGTGCTTTTCCTATCTAGCTGTCTAGCTACTGAGCAACCTAGCTATTTATTAAGTATGAACACATGGATTCCTTATTATTCAAAGGGTTACAAGTCATTACTGACTATTTTGATGCTTAAATTGCCCCAGCTCTGGCCAAGGGAGTTCCTTTAAAGGTGGTTTCTGTATGCTTTTGACATGTTCCTATTATTTTCTAATCATTTTCTTTTTTGGTATAGCAAGATGTGTTTCAGGCTCATCTTGCTTTTTTCCTTGCCCTAGCTCTGAAAGGAGCCATGTCTCCAGGGAAACATGTTTCCTTTTAGTTGGGAAATGGTATTTGGAAACTAAGACCTGGGTGCTATGTGTGCCGATTGCTACTCAGGAGTCATTACTTCCGGTACTTTTCAGTGAAGGATCTCACTCTCTTTCCACACACACACCCCAACCCTCACAGGATTCTCCTTTGCCCTCCCCTTTTCATATTTGTATCTTTCTTTTACAGTGAGAACACAGGTTCCAACATCATTTTGTTACTCACTTGCTCTGTGCTAGAGTGCACACAAAATTATCATATTACAAAATAGTCCTAGGAAGAGCTCACCATTTGTTTTTGCTTTAGAATGAAGGTACAGAGCACAAATATTCTGTTCAAAAGCTACTTAGATTGGTTCCTTTAGTGTGGTTATGTTGCTCATCTGAAATTCAGTTCAGTTCATTTGTTTCTAATAGTATTCAAATTTAATTTCCCACATCCTGTTGATTTAATTTTATTTCTTGAATATGTAGCACAGTAACAAGATTCTAAAAGCCAAACTACACCAAAAAATACGCTCAGGGAGGGGTCACTTCCTCCCCTACCCCCTCCACCCCCTTCTCACCACCTCCTATAGGTCCCTCTATAGCGTTCCTTTTTTCAAATTCAGTTTTATTGAAATATATTTACATACCATACAGTGATCCACGGTGTATAATCAACTTTCACAGTACCATCATACAGTCATGCATTCATCACCCCAATCTATTTTTGAACATTTTCCTTACATCAGAAAGAATCAGAATAAGAATAAAAAATAAAAGTAAAAAGGAACATCCAAATCATCCCCCCATCCTCCCCTATTTTTCATTCAGTTTTTGTCCCCATTTTTCTACTCATCCATCCATACACTAGATAAAGGGAGTGTGATCTACAGGGTTTTCACAATCACACTGTCACCCTTGTAAGCTACGTTGTCATACAATCATCTTCCAGAGTCTAGACTACTGGGTTGGAGTTTGATAGTTTCAGGTATTTACTTCTAGCTATTCCAATACATTAGAATCTAAGAGGTGTTATCTATATAGTGCATAAGAATGTCCACCAGAGTGACCTCTCAACTCCATTTGAAATCTCTCAGCCACTGAAACTTTATTTCATTTCATTTCGCATACCCTGTTTGGTCAAGAAGATACTCTCAATCCCACGATGCCGGGTCCAGATTCATCCCCAGGAGTCATATCCTGTGTTGCCAGGGAGATTTATACCCCTGGGAGTCGGGTCCCACATAGGGGGCAGGGCAGCGAGTTCACCTGCCAAGGTGGCTCGGTTAGAGAGAGAGAGGGCCACATCTGAGCAACAAAGAGGTACTCAGGGGGAGACCCTTAGGCACAATTACATGCAAGTTTAGCCTCTCCTTTGCGGTAATGAGCTTCATATGGGCAAGTCCCATGCTCGAGGGCTCAGCACATCAAACTGCCAGTCCCAATGTTTGTGACAACATCAACACCAGTCCAGGTGAGGATGTCCAACTCTTCCGCATTTTCCCCCAGTTCCTCAGGGGGACCTGCAAGTGTGTTTTTATTCTCTGACCAAATTACTTTCGGATGTGTCACTGTTTCACTGTAACCTAAACAAACCTTCCATATCTCACTTCCTATTCAAAGTTCCATATAATTGTGGTGTTTGAACAAACCGACTGTAGAGTTACACTGTTTAGAAAATATAGATCCTGCACCAAATAGACATCTCTTCCCTTGGTCTCATACGGAAGTTGAAGTTTTAAAACACAGTCAGTTTTGACCTTTACCCTTTGGCCCAGTTTGCCCTAGTCTTAACCAGATCTGCTTCATTCATATCACTAATTGAAGTCTGGGCTCTTTTTCAGCTTTTTTTTTTTTTTTTTTTTTTTTTTAACAGTTGCTGTATGTGCTAATACTGATATTCATATCTGCCGAGCTCTAGCTCTGAGTTTCAGGAGTCACAGAGATACCCAATGTTCCAGAGACCAACCAGGTTATACACTAAGGGATCAGCATCTCAAAGTTTAGAGACAGGCATTACAATTCAGGAATAGAGTTGACTGCTGTAAGAGCTTACAATCTAGGGACTATTACAATAGTCATGTCCACGTTAGGCTATGTTCTAAGATTCAATTCTGAGTTTACACATTGCAGTCAGTCCATATTGGTGAGGCATTACAGTGTTTGCCTTTATTTCTGGCATACTTCACTCAAATACTGTGTACAGGATCCATTCACCTTGTTGGGTGTCTCACAGCTTCACTCCTTCTTGTAGTTGCTCAATATTCCACTGTATGCACACACCACAGTTCAGTTCACCATTCTGTTCCTCAGTCAGTGTACCCTTAGGCCACCACCACCCATTGCAAATCATGAATACTGCCTCCATAGACACCAGTGGGCAAATGTCCGTTCATGTCTCTGCTCTCAGATCTTCCAATTACATACCCCATAATGAGGTTGCAAGACCTTATGGACTCCACATACTTGGCTTTTTGTGGAACCACCACACTGACCTCCAGAAAGGCTATGCCATTCTGCCTGTGCATCCCTCTCTCCATGTTTTCTCCAACACTTTTACTCCTATTCATATTTTTTCCTACAATTTTATAGATTTATATTCACATATCATACATTTATCCACAGCGTACAGTCAGTTATTCACGGTATCATCATTAAGTTGTACATTTATCACCACAATCAGCACTTGAACATATTGATTACTACAAGTTTTTTTTTTTTTAGCGAATAATAAAAAATATGATAAAAAAGAAAAATAACATGTCATACAATACAATATAATAGTAAGGACAGAACACATCACCACTAGCAAGAATCTCTTATCTGTCCCTTATATCCCCCTCTCATACACACTGAGCTTTGATATATTGCCTTTGTTACATTTAATGGAAGCATATTACAATGTTACTGTTGACCGTAGACTCCAGTTTGCTTTGATTGTGTTTATTCACAAACACCATCCCTTTTTCAACACTCTGCATGGTTGACATTCATTTGTTCTCCTTCTATAGTGTTCTTAATCCTTTTTGTCTTACTTCAGTTGTTACTAATCTAAAATCGTGCGGTTTGATTTCCTCTTATAATATATGCAACAATCCCCTTTACTCCTTTCCTCTCCTTTTTCCTATCAGAGTTGTAGTTGCACTCCTTCTACTTTATCAGAATATAGCATGTTCACATGTTATTCTTCCCCTCTTGCTCCCAACTTTGTTTTAGTCTCTTTAATGGATGATGATTGGGAGACAGGCGAAGGGGCTGGTTGGTCTTGTAATTCTCTTTCATTTCTATAAATCAAAATTTCTCCTCTTTCTTTTCTTCTTCATGACCACATCTCCAAAGGGCACCTCCCCCTTCCCCCCCGGCCTCCTCCTCTCTGGAAATGATGTCTCTCTGAGGCAGCCAGCTCAGATCCTGCACCCTTTCAAGAGCTGGGAACCAGCCTGTCTCTACCAGTTGGCAGTAATTACCATGTGGCATTAGTAAGTACTTCTGGGACAGCTACCCCTCCCCTCTGTGCCACCACCCTCCCCTTAGGCACCCAGGTTGGCAGTGGCAGTTCTCTTGGTATTAAGTGTTGATTTTTCTCCATCCGATAATTTGAAGTTCTAGTGTTCTCTGTTTTCCGGTAATGCAGAAAGCGTGGATTCCATGTAGTTTTGTGTTTCTTGTAGATTGAATGTTTCCTTTGGTAAATGCATGATGGGAAGTTTCAGATTTAGGCCATTTTGTTATGGTGATCAATAATGAAATTGGGGTAAAGTGATTGAACCTTGGGGGGGTGGGCACAAAAAAGTCAGGGAAAAAATAACTGGGGAAAAAGTTGGTTTGAAGGGGCTCCTGCCAGTGTGAAGTCAACCCAGGATTCAAACACTGTCTCTTCTTCAAGTTCCAGGTCTAACACTTGGCTTCGGCTTGGTTCTTGAGGGCACGAATCCGTGCTGGCCCCCACCTACTGCTCCAGTCCCTCTGGTGTTTGTCCGCCATGTTCTTTCCATTCTCGTGATGAACAGACTTCTAGCCCCACCGCCCACCCGGGAGGTGCTTCTACCCTTATAACCACAGTGGGGCTCTGTAGACTATTCTTTCTCTTCATTCCCCACCCAAACTAAGCTGAAAGCTTCTCCAGACTTGCTGTTTCCTTTGTGGGTTGCTTTTGGCCTGTCAACCACCTTCTGGGACCCACAGCTGGTCTAACCCTTCACTTCGTCTCCATTCAGGTGGAAGGGCGGGTTCAGGTTCCACATTCTGGAACCATGGGTGTGTTCCATCCCATTGCCGTTTATCGGGCAATGCCAGGCTGTGTAAACATTTAGCAAGTCAATTAATCTTGCTGGGTTTAGAGTATCTTTACATAAGGAATGAAGGAACAAACTAGCCAATCTACAAAGTGACTTCGAGCTCAAATATTTGGACACCATGAAGCACAGAAGCTGCTAGAATTCCAAGTTTATAAAGTCACTGCTTTTTTGGAGAAATTTTGCTTTTGTAGAACCCATTGCTTTTAGTAAGGCAGCAGTACAAAGGATAATGGGAAGAGATAAAGGAGAGAATGGCAATGCCAGTTATGTTGTTTTTACTTCAAATGTCTTAGAAAAAAAAAACGTACAAGGCAATAAAGCTGAAAATGGGAATTTATATGGGATGTCTATATCTTGCTCCTACCCACGATATCAAGTTGCAATAACATGCAATCGATCCATTCAGATAATTACCATCATTACACCGTTTACATTACCTGCCTCATGTTTACAGCTCTGACAATCTATTACAGCCAAGCAAATTAAATACCTAAAGGGTGCTGGTAAAGACACAACAGTCACATTTATGGTTAATGTGTTCAGTTACAGAGACCAATTTAATTGACGTAAACCTACATGTCTCAGGGGACAATGGAGATAGTAACAATTATGCCAGTGGAGTTTAAAATAATCTTGAACTCATGATTTTCTTTAGCCTATTTGCATTTATTAGAAATTCAGGATTAACATGCTACCAACAGGGGACAACAGAGGAAAAACAGCAACCAAAAAAAAAAAAAAATCTCCTAATTAAATGTGATTTAAAGAAATAGTTAATACCTGAATGGTAAGGATGGTAAAGGATAAGGCAGAGAGGGAAAGAAAAGAAAAAAATATAGGTGTCATGACTGCAAATGCTAAATGTTACTATAGAGGTCTTTTCCACATTTAAATAACTATGTTATTAAAGCAATATGCCCCAGAGGATATAATTAGAATATTCTAGTCAATGTAATGGCAGGCCTTTGTGTTCAGCTTTGTCTTCCATAACATTCAAAAACTTTTGTTTTCAACTTACACACTTAGAACAGTGTTTTTCAAACCACAGGTACCAACCCATTAGTGGGTCATGAATAAACTGAATGGGTCCTGACAAGCATTTTTTTTAAATGAAAAATACTAGAATTAAATAGAAAATATCACAGTGCATCACATTTGGTGAGAGAGAGTATTATTTCCTGAAACTTGTGTTACAATTACATCATAGACACATGTCAGATATGGTGCCATGCAATGCTTATGGGTGTGTACCTCGTTGTGATGTAAATCATATTTCTTACCTTAGATCATGTTCCATAATGTTTGGAAGTCCCTGACTTGGGATTTCCTGCTCAGTGTGGTTTCCCCATGACTCCAAATTACAATGATCTGAATTTGTTTCTGGTATCATCTTTAAAATCCTTAAATGTTCTTATAAAATTATATTAAGAACAATATAGAATAAATCCATACTGTTTTTGTGTTACTGGAGAACAGGGGTGTGAATTAATATATATTTGAAAGGAACTGTTTTTAGAGGTCCTCACAGTGGACAGATATGCTGGCCAGAGCGTATAAATGACTGTGCTAATGCTTGTAACCTGCTGATCTACATTAATTCTCTCTGTGCTTATTATGTTTACAAACTTTAGTACTGTAAATTTGCTTAATAAATTTTTCCACAGATGAGAGAGTCTCACATAACAACCTTCTGCACAGAACAGCAGCTCCTCTGTAAGCATCGCTGACCTCTTACGATCTGCCCCTACACGTGGATCCAGACTTCTATCCTTGCTGCTTCATCTCCCAAGCCAGACCCAGCTCCTGGGCATCTCATCAAGGTCTGCCCTTGTTCCTGAGGCTGCTCCTTTGTTTCTCTGGCTCTAGGAAGGAATGTGCTTCATGTTCCTTCCCACTGGCTGTTCTAAATCTTACTCATCTTTCATGGTCTGGCTCAGATCTGAATCTTTAAAACTATTTTTGTTTTTGGAAATAATTTCAAATGTACAAAAATTTTGAAAATCTTACAAGGAAGCCCCCTATTCCTTTCTCCAAGATTCTCCAAAGGCTAACCTTTTACTATACTTGCTTTATCATTCATTTTATACCTATAAATAGAAAACAAGTTTTGTCAAAAAAAAAAAAGAAAGACATCTGAGAATAACAGACATGCCCCTTTACCTCTAAATATTTCAGTGTATACTTCCTAAAAAAAAAAAGAACATTATCTTACATAACCACAGTACAGTTATAAAATTCAGAACATTAACAATGCTAGAATACCTGATCCACTCTAGGGACCTTCCTTAAATTTCACCAGTCATCCTTCTAATGTCCCTATCTACTCTAGGTTCTCACAGCTGTGTTTGGTTATCAGATCTCTTTAGTTTCCTGTAAAGGAAGAGTTCCCAAGTCTCTCTTTGTCTTTCATGACCTTGACACTTTTCAAGAGTTCAGGCCAGTTATTTTATACAATGTCCTTCCATCTGAGTTTGTCTGATGTTTCTTCATGATCAGATGAAGCTAATGCATTTCTGGCAAGAATAACACGGAAATGATATTGTGTCCTCAGTGTATCATATCAGGAGGTACATGAATAGTAATTCATTCCATTCCGAGTATGTTAACTTTGATCACTTGGCTAAGGTGGTATTTGCCAGATTCTTCCATTATAAAGTATTTCTTTCCCTTTTTAAGTAATACGTATCTTGTGTGAAGAGAGGATGTAAATATCCTATGTCTCATCATATTTTTGTTTGTTTCAGCATCCATTTTTTTTTTTTTTTTGTGACAACAATTTGCCAAATAGCTGGAACACTGTCATAAGGAGGGGGCCATACAATTTAACAGTTAATTATTTAATGCCTTCTACTGAGGTTAACAGTTCCATGAAAATTATTACTCTTCTTCTCTGGCTAGATTGTAAGCCCTTTGAGGTAGGGATCATGATTTACAGGCTTCTTCTCAAAGGAGTGGGAGTTAAATTCGTGCATTTTTAATATATTTAAGTAAAACTCATTTTGGTACTTAGATTTATTAATTATTTAATATTTAAATTTATTAATAAGTTGTGCCAAAATAGTATGTCAGACACTGTTATATATGTCGTTTCAATGACAGTGCCATATACACGCACATGGTTACACACTGATATATCATATTGATACCTTACAGACAAAGGAGAAAATAAACAGATGATAAACTATTTTTTCTCTTTGTGCATGTCAATATGAACTCAATTTATTATTATGGTGTCTATAGCATCCAGATGAAAAGTCAATATATGTGACCTGACACATTCATACAACTGTCAGAATATTTACAGTATGTACTTTTCTATATTTTAAAGTATATGAAACTGAGTTTTCACACCTCACTTATAAATACTAATTGCATTTATTACTAATATTGTCATTGTAGTAGATGAAAGATGGTTGCAAATGCTTTGTGCCTTATCCCTTTGAATATGGGCTGGTCTCAATGACTTGCTTTGACCAAGTGAATGTGGTGGAAGTGTTGTTTTGGGAACTTCAAAGTCTAGGCCATGAGAAGCTTTTCAGCTTCCACCTGGGCCTCCTGGAACATCAGCTCTTGGAGTCCTGAGCTGCCACGTCATTAGTATGAATATCTTGAAGTCTGAATATATCAGACCATGTGGAGAGGCCCTGGAGGATGAGATGACTTGGGCAGAGACAGGCCAAAGAGCTCCAAGACGCCAGGCATGTGAGAGAAGAATCCATCTTGGAAATGGGTCCTCCTGCCACATAGACTGAAGATGAACCATCCAGCTGGGTCTTTCCTAAATTTTTGATCCACAAACTTTTAAGCAAAATAAAATGGTTGTTTTAAGACTCAAAGTTTTGGAGTAGTTGGTTACAGAACAATAAATAATTGCAAGCATCATATTTAGGATATGAGCTAGAAGATCAATTCTTCCATGCATTCATTCAATTACCCAGCCCTTGCTATACACTATGAACTGTGCTAGGAAGTAGACAAAGATGTATAAAAAACAGTGGCTATCACAAAGAAGGAAATAGTCCAGTAGAAGATACAAATTAATTTCTCACATTGAAAGCTATAATATAATAGGATCAGACAAAACAAAATCAAGTAACTTTGGATGAGGTAGGAAAGATATTCCTAGGAGAGGTGGCCTTTGACTCAGCCTACTCAGAAGACATTCAAAACAACAAGAAAAAAACTCATCAGAATAAATGAAAAGGATATTACAGCTTTGAACAACAACCAAAAAAAGGTGCATATGATCTGCATCAGCTATCAGAAGTGAGGCATCCTACAAGGCTAGAATCCTGGGTATAGGCATTGTCAAATTATTATGAAAATGAATACTGTCAGAGGCCAGGCAATACCCAACTGCAGAGAGAACCCTGGGTTCAAAAATGATGACAAAGAACAAACTGACAGTGTGCAAATAAAATCAGTAGAAACTGAGCAGGGGTGGAGTGGTGTGGAGGAAAGAGCAAGGAGGAGAGAGGAAAACGTTCTCTGAAAGGCCAAAGAGGACACTATAGACCGGACCTTCCTATTGAACCTCCTTCCCTCTGTCATTGACAACACTTGTGGGGCTTCTGTGGCTTTCAAGGCACCAGAGTTCAGTTTTGGATCATCCATCTTATCGTGTCTGACCACTGAAGGGGTCGTGCAAGGAAGGTAGTTGGCTCAAGGGTGTTTTCCACCATCTGCCTGTAAGAGCCACAGTCTCCAAACCCAGGCAATGACTGGAGCTGTTACACATCTTAAAGACAATTTTGTCATTCTGGAAAATTTCAGGAAATAATTCTAAGTTCTGGCCACCAATGACAGGTATAACACTGGCATAAATACACATAGACATGAACACAGCATCCTAAAGTTCTTGCTTTTGTTCTCGACAAACACGAGGGGTGCCCACCAGGTCCAGGCCCAGCACAAGACACTGGGGACATAAATCCACATAAAGTGGCGTCCCTTTCTCAAGGAATTCAGGATCTATATAACGAGATCATTATATGTGGAAACTGTCCGTGCATGGTTCATTTTTGAATGAGTAAACAGAAAACACTTCATAATGAAACCTCTGTGTACTTGCATAATCTAAACCCTTGGAGGGGGCCTCGTCCAGTGGTTTGAAAACTTCTAGTGCATCCGAATCAGTTGGCATGCTTGCCCCATCACAAACTGTTTGGCCCCACCCCCAGTGTTTGGATTCAGGATGTCTAGAGCACGCCCAAGGATATGCATCTCTAACAAGGTTCCAGGGGATAAGGATGTGCTGGTCTGGGGACCACACTTTGAGAACTAGTGTCCCAGATGGATCAGCTTCAGAATGAAGTCAGTCTTCACACCTTTCCTCTCCTTGCTATCATCACTTTTGAATTGTTGAAGAGCTTTTTTCTGCTTATCTGAGTCTGGCATGACAAATATCAAACAAGTTGGCTTAAATGATCAGAATTTACTGGTTCTGTTTTGAGGCTAGAAGTAGTCCCAAATCAAGATATCAGCAAGGCCATGCTTTGCCCCCGACATCTGTAGCATTCTTGTGCTAGCTGCCAGGAATCCTTGAGGTTCTTTGGCTTGTATTTCTGCCTCCAGTCACCTGGCGCTTTTCTCTCCTTTCTGGTTTCCATGACTTCCGGGTTCTCTTTCCAAGGCTCAAGTGATTGGGTTTAAGACCTGCCCTCATTCAGGTGGAATACATTTTAACCAAAAATAACATGCTCAAGAGGTCCTGTTTACAATGGGTTCACACCCACAGGAATGCGGATAAAGATTAAGAACATGTCAAGATTGAGGTACATGATCCAATCAACCACACTGCTTCTCTGGAATTTGGTGTGGCCACCAAAATTTGTCACCTACACCAGGAAGATTTCACGAATATCTTGACGTGGAATTTGGTGCCTATTCTCTTTGCTATAATGTACTTATTGGCTATTTCTAGTAGTGTGTCTGTTATAATGATTTATACTTTGTGTAGATAAAACACCTTATAATTTTATACTTACCTTTCTCTTATTCTGTTTGCGAGTCTATCTCTCTCCCCACATCATTGACTCTCATTATTGGGGGAAAACAGCCTCTTGGTGTATGTGTGGGAATGTGTACAACAGAAAAAAAGGCGTGTGATTTGGAAAAATGTTATATGATATTGAATTATGTCTGGAAAATAATAAAATGTAAAGCTTTCATAATACAAACTGAGAAGTAAACTCAATAATTTTCTTGCTTATGTGGGATACAGGAAAATGATCTGCAAATGGAGTTGGTAGGAGGTGGGAGTGGTAGGAAGGACCCAATACTCTAGGAGAAATGTATCCACATCTGATGGGAAGCCACAGTGTGCTTTTTATTCTTATTTTTTTATAATGGAAAGAAGCCTGTCCTTTGGAGTCAAATAGCTGCTTATTTGAATCTTGGCCTGACCTCCTACTTACCATTACCTTGGCCAAATCGCTTGGACTCTTTGAGCCTGTTTCCTCCTTGGTAAATGGGAGTAATAATAAGTCACAGTGTAGAGAAGGCTTGAATGAGGTGATGATTGCAAAACATGTCTAACACAGAGCCCAGCACATTCTAAGACTCAATGAATATAAGTTTCTTTCTGTTCTTTGTAAAACAACTCCCATCTGCTATACTGGCAGCTCATGGGCAGGGGGAGGGGTATTAGCCAGAGTAGAAGTTGTCCCTGTTGGTTGGCATATTTCAGCCAAGAGAGGTATAGCCTGGGCCCTTGGGATGAGGCATTTTTTAAACAGCTTTCCTAAAAGAATTAGTTTTTGGTCCCAATTCCTCTCAGCTGAGTCTCCCTCTTTGAACTCTTTTCCCTCATTTCCCTCTTACCTCCTTACGCCCACTTCCAGGTGCCCATTCATCAGCTACCCACTCCCTACAGAAAAAAAGTGCTCTCAAACAAGGTACTCATAACTTCATTCAAATTAAGATTCAAATGACTGGTAAATAAAGCACTAAGAGGATTTGCATTTTAATAGAGGATTAAGGAATGAATCTTCAATAGTAGCATTTCAGGAGTTAGAAAGTGGGCAGCTTTACAGGGAGTGTGGGGATGCTGTGGGATAAGCAGACACTTGATTTCACCTTGAAATCATATCACCAAGGATACGTACTAGGCTCCCTGGTGACACCTAGAAGGACTTGCTCACGATAATCTCTACCATGTCCTAGGGTAGTGGAAAAGAACAATGTGGCATCCATAGTTCTCTCCAAACTACACATGAGACAGTCACCTTTCTGCCTTTCTGATTTGTGGGTGCAGGTGAGCCCAGTGCCTGTCTGTGGGCCCCCATGGCACCCAGCACAGCCTTCCTCCCCACTTAGCTCTCCGAGGGCAGGAGCATTGCAACCCCACACTGTGCACAGTACGTGTAACACAGAAAGGTCTCCAGTCTATTTGCAACTCGGACCCTTTCCATATACAATTCTTGCATCCAAGGGAAGTAGACTACAACTAGGATTTTTAAAAGAAATAGGAATTGGCCTAGGGAAGAGATGCACATTTCCCTTTTATGTTTCCAAGATTCTGTTTCTTATTTCTACTCAAACCTACTTTGCAAATCCTTGCCACTGCAAAGGCATCAGGTCTGACATCTTGGCCAGTCATCACAGGTGCTGATGCTACTACAGCATATAACACCCCCACCCCCCACCCCAAAATGCTCTCTAATTAAACCCCTCAGACTGGCATGGAGTAGAGAATAACAAAGCCATGCTGACATGCAGACACCAGGTAGTCACTGGGACATGGGCCCGGAGCGAAAAGCTTGCACACACCAGCCTCCCAGCAGCCAGGATTCACATTCTCACCTAAGCAAAATGACAAACTCCTCTCCAGTAGTGTGCTGGCAAATGTTTAACAGCTGGCTGGCTCTCTGGGAGAAAAGAGACCTGACCTGCAACATTTGCCAATTTCCATGACGGAAATGTTCCCATCATGGCTGGTTTCAAGCAACCAATGTGAACATCACCAGCGCAGGGTTGGGAAGAGATATGCAGTAGTACGCCATCATATAGGGTTCCCACCATGCTATTCCATAGTATTCCATACTATACTATCTAAGTTCATTCCATAGAGCTTAGACAATAGTAAAATTTTTTAGAAGAATTAGAAAGTGATGAGTCTTGAGAAGGTATTACCTTTGCCTTGAATATAATCTATTTAACAGTATGTTTATGTACTTTACTAAATATTAAATTGTAAAACAATAACCATGTTTAACAACTGGCTCACAGAATTCTTGAAAATTAACAATTGGCTCTCAAAAGCTAGTATGAGCCAGCTTCAGCACATCAGCACTCTTATCTATCACGGAGCTTGGGAACAGCTCTCAAATGGATGGAATGGCACTTTTTTGTCTGCCAATATTAATGTTTTACAGATTGTATTCTGCTTGGAATTTGATCCAGGAACCTGTTCATCCTAATAGCAAACACCAGATCTCAGCTATTGTTCCGGTTTGCTAATGCTGCCGTTATGCAAAATACCAGAAATGGATTGGCTTTATAAAGGGGGTTTACTTGGTTACAAATTTACAGTCTGAAGGCCATGAAAATGTCCAAATTAAGGCTTCAACATGAGTATACCTTCACCGAAGGAAGGTCAGTGGTGTCCAGAAAACCTCTTAGCTGGGAAGGCATGTGGCTGGCATCTGCTGATCCTGGGGTTGTGTTCCAGCTCCTCTCTCAGCTCCTGTGCTTTCTTCAAAGTGTTGCTCTTGGGGCAATTTTTCCTCTCTTAGCTCCTCTGGAGCAAACTTTGGGCTAGTATCTCCAAAGTTTCAGCAAAAGTCTGCTTTCAGCAGCCGTCTCCAAAATGTCTCTCTCAGCTGCTCTCCAAAATGTCACTCTTAGCTGCTCTGAGGTCCTTCTGTTTGTGAGCTCTTTTTATAGGACTCCAGTATTCAAATCAAGACCTACCCTGAATGTGAGGGTTCCACATCGCCATGGAAATAATTCAATCAAATGTTTCACCTACAGTTGATTGAGTCATATCTCCATGGAAACACTCAAAGGATTCCAACCTAATTAACACTAATATGACTACCCCCACAAGACTGCATCAAAGAACATGGCATTTTGGGGGACAAAATACATCCAAACTGGCACAGCTGTGTTGCCATTTGTTCTCATTTGCTAATGCTGCTGGAATGCAGAACACCAGAGATGGATTGGCTTTTATAAAAGGGGGTTTATTTGGTTACACAGTTACAGTCTTAAGGCCATAAAGTGTCCAAGGTAACACATCAGCAATTGGGTACCTTCACTGGAGGATGGCCAATGGTGTCCAGAAAACCTCTGTTAGCTGGGAGGGCATGTGGCTGGCATCTGCTCCAAAGTTCTGGTTTCAAAATGGCTTTCTCCCAGGACATTCCTCTCTTAGGCTGCAGTTCCTCAAAAATGTCACTCTTAGTTGCACTTGGGATATTTGTCCTCTCTTAGCTTCTCTGGAGCAAGAGTCTGCTTTCAACGGCCATCCTCAAACTGTCTCTCATCTGCAGCTCCTGTGCTTTCTTCAAAGTGTCCCTCTTGGCTGTAGCAAGCTCATTCCTTCTGTCTGAGCATATATACTGCTCCAGCAATCAAGGCTAGTGCTGAATGGGTAGGGCCATGCCTCCATGGAAATTATCTCATCAGAGTTATTACCTACAGTTGGGTGGGTCACATCTCCACAGAAACACTCAAAGGATTCCAATCCAATCAGCACTAAAATGTCTGCCCCACAAGATTGCATCAAAGAGTATTGTTTTTTTCTGAGGGACATAATACATTCAAACTGGCACACCATTATTGGCTCTCTCTCTTCCTAAGGCCTGGGAGGACTCCTTAGTGTTTGAGTTTGTACAACTTGTTTTTGGGAACTCACGGATAAGCTCCATCCTTGAGACCCGTACTTCCTCTTCCCCATTAATGACGTTGCTTCTTTTGCCCCAGCACATACTAAGGTATACTAACCCCCCTACCCCCCCATTTGCACCCCCCCCAACACACACCCAGTAGCTAGCTGGTAGGGAAAAATTGAGCAAATCTGCCTGCAACAGACTATGCTTAGAAGTGAGCCTTGCATTGATTTAGGAAAATGAAGGTTAGTGTGTTTCTAAAGTCTGTTACCAACATTTCATTCACAAAACATTTAATGGTAAGGTCAAATTATTCTTATTAAAATTGAAAGCCTCAGTAATTTTTAAAATTACACATGTGAGTTCAAGATCTAACAAATGCTTTCCAATTATGGCAGAAGTTGACAATTCAGGTACTTTGAAATTCTTTGCACACACACTTTGGACATATTTTATGCTCTAGATGTGCTTTTAGAGATACCACATCTATGACTTTCAAGCTGTTGGGGACTACAGTGGATTTTATCTTCTGGTCTTGGAGGCATCACAGAGACACCCCATTGTTTTGAGAAATGCAATTGGATTGATCACTTTGTAGAGTTTAGAATATCTGTGGCATTAATTGCCAGACATTTTACAAGTTGTGGAACACTAAAAAGTTTGTTGAATAATTTATGGAAAATAATATTACATAAGATGTTAACCCTATTACCTCATTTAATTGAAGCCCTCTAGACTCTGTGGGGTAGATACTGTTTGCTTCATTTTATAGATGAAGAAGTTGAAAGAGACTCTTTATCAATATAAATCCATTATGTTACAGCACTATTTTGTTCATATACACATTACATTCCATTGTCTTTAAGTATTTTGAAGAATGAAATGTAAACAAAATAGCTTGAGAAACACCTAAAAGACTAGGCTGTTGGTCCCCATTCTACCAGAAAAAAGCAATTCAGGTGGGGATTGACTGAGAATTCCTTCAGGAATAGGAATACTTGAGCTCTGAAATATACAGGGTCTGAAAGAAAACCAGGGCAAGGAAAACAGTCAAGGCACCTGGGTTCCAGGAATCACTTCACCCAACAGAGGAAGTTGCTTAAAAATATAAATTGAAACTACAAAGAGACACCATCATACACCCACCAGACTGGCACAGTTGGAAACATCTTCTACAGCGAGAGTTGGTCGGCATGTGGAGCAGTGGGGACTCTGAGATGCCACTGCTGGGAGTGTACGTTGGTGAACCCATTTTAGAGCACAGTTTGGCTTAATCTACTCAAGGAGGAGATGCTCATGCTTTCCGACCCAGCAAAGCTGTCTGTGAATACATATACCAGAGAAACCCAGGTACACGTGTACCAGGATGGTTGTACACAGACATTCACGGCAGCCCTGTTCTTACCAGCCCCCAGATGGAAATAATCCAAATGAACATTAACAGTAAAATGGATAATTTGTGCTAAACTTATGTTATAGAATACTATATAGAAATAAAACATAGTGAGATAGAGCTATGTTGACAAGACAGATGAATCCTGCATCCATAACACTGACAGAAGCAGCATATAATACACATGATGTGCACATGCACACACACAGATCCCAACATGATTCCACATACAGAGTTCAAAATCTTGCAAAATTAAATTGTATGTATGGATACATATAGAGGAAGTAAAGCTATATTTTTTTCCCAAAACAAGGAAATGATTATTATAGAAGTCAGACTGATTATTACCTCTGGTGGGGAGAACAGGAGCTGTGATAGATCAGAGAGGCATCCACAGAGGGTTCTGGACTACTAGAATGTTCTACCTGTGAACCTGGTGGCAGTCACTCAAGATTTTGTTTTATAATTTTTTCACCATAAATATGTGCTTTGGGGTAAATATATTATATTTGACACACATGCACAAAGTAATAGGGTACTAGGCAGAGCTTGAGGGTGAGGGGTCCCTGAAGGGCCTTGCTGTCCCGGGCAGGCCAGTCCACTCTACTAGGGTCAGTCAATGGTGAGGGGTGAGATCAGTCAGGAATAAGGATCCAGAAGGGGACGGAGCCAGACGCTGAGATGAAGGGAAGTGACCAAATGTGTACTTAGCACCAGTGACAAAAGAGGACTGAAAGAGAAGGTGGAAAGCTCAGAAAACCTGTGACTGCAGCATTCCAGCCCAGAGACAACCTTAACCCTGCAATAAAAGCGCAGCTTCAAGAAGGCGCAGGAAGACGTATATATGAGAGAGAATTGAGAACAGATTCATCAGCAACTAAGCAGTACCCAGATGAGAAGGAGAGCTGAGAAATGAAGATGACACAGGAGGTTTGTATTCTGGGTCTCTGAGAGGATGATAAGGTCTCTAATAGAAATAGGGAACAAAGTGAGATAAACAGTGTGACAGATTTTTGAGGGAAAAAAAAGAAAAGCCTATCACCTTGCTATATAATGATTTTCTCCTCTTTTTCAGAGAAGAGAAAACCATAATGAATGTTGGCTCTGGTTCTTACGCAAGATGTGCCAGCAGTAATAACCAGCCTTTCCCCCTTCACTCCCTTGTTTGCATGTTTTCATGAAACTCTTTTGTTCAGGAATACCCATGTCTTGCTCTAACTCTCCCTATTCTCTTTAGGGAAGAAGATTGTTCCTTTGCTTAAGAATTCACAAGGGAAAATAGGATTAAGCTTTATGGAGGCTGTGATTAAATTTAATTATCAGCTACAACCTCTGTCCTTTCCTTCGGGGAACACTGCCCTTCTGGTTGCTAGAGCACCTAGAGAGAGCAGAGGGTCATCTGAGGGCTGCACTCCACCATGCCCCCCAGCTTCACCTGCCTGCGACAGAAACATTCCAGCACGTGAGGCGCTTTGGCCTCCTGCCAGGTGGAGTGCACTGTAGGTGATGTCCAAGTATAGTCTGTCCACTGCCCTTAGCTGGAACTAAAAAAACACGTGCTATCCTTTGACTTGTTTCTGTCCTTTGGGGTCTTAACATTTCCTCATGAGGTTAGAACTCAAAATAAAAATGAAAGAGGACTTGTGGCACTTCTCAAAATAATCAGTCTTAAGTAATTGGTTGAGTTTTGTAAATCTGAGACATGAGAGTAACATCTAGAAGAGATCTAGCTAAGAGTTGGAAATGTGGGTCCTGTTTAAGGTAGAAATTAGAGCTGGAGCCTTTGTTGTAGCCATGACAGAAAAGAGTATGTGAGCTATGTATGACGATGATGATGCGGATGATGATGATGATGATGATGATGATGATGAGGAGGAGGAGGAGGAGGAGGAGGGAGGGGGGCAGTTAGCAAGTATTCATGATTTCTATCTGCCAGGCTCTGTACTCCACACTTAACATACTTTACCTCCTTTAATTCTTACAACAATATGAAGGAGGTATGGTGTTATCCCCATTTTACAGATGAGAAGCTGAGGCTCAGAGAGGTCAGTAGCTTTCTCCAGGTCACACAGACCTATTGAAGCAGAAGAAGTCCTCTAAGCTACTACACTATACTGCTTCTTAGGATGCTGAATGTCCAACTGTTTTGCTATTATGAAATTATGGTAAAATGAATCCCCTTATAGAAACTACATTTCCTGTTTTTAATTCCAAGAGCTAAAAGAGGATGGATGACTATCTGCTTCTCTGTAGGCAATTGGCAAGCATCGGGATTTGCTTTGAAAACAGTGGGGAAAGAAGAGAGCTAACACATTTATATACCATCCTAATTCCTCTCATTCTAGTCTTTAAAGTTTCCTGGGTTGGTTTGTGTGGGTGAGCAGTTGGGAGTTGGCAGATATTTTTAAGTGGTTTGGACCCTGAGGTGATAAGGGATGAGGAGAACTGAGATGTAATTCCTTATTGAGGACTGGATAAAAGAAGAGTAAACACCACTGCTTATAGCTCAGCTCAGCTGTAGGTTGAAGCTGGCAGCCACTGTTTTTCTGTTTGAACTACACATCATTTTATCAAGATAATATTGCATTATTGTGCACACCGTGTACTAAACCAGTATTGTTCCTCAGAAGGTATTTAAAAATAAACCTGGGTTATGTCACTTAGGTATAAGAATAGCATGATATCAAAAGACCTGGTTTTCTAGCTGTACTTGGGCTGTTTTTTTCCCCTAAATATTGAGGGAACTTTATTTTTTAAAGGAAAAATCAAGTACGATACAGTTTTCATTTACCCAGACATGCACAATCCATCCTTAATATAAAATGTGCTCAATTGGCAAATTACACATGAAATACAAAGGGAATGCAATTCTACATACACAAAATGATTGCCTTTATACCAATTAAACAGTCAAACTAATCAAGACATTGTACATTTCTTAAAAAACCCAACACTTTAAGGCCAATTATCTATAGTAAAGCAAGGGGAATTCTGTTATGGAATGGTTTGATGCGACACAAAAATTAAGGCACCTGCTATAAATTTAGAGCAGTAGCTTTCATTTTTAAAGTTTATAATAAAACAGATTTAGTTAGCCAAGACACATGTTTCAAAGAGGGCACCAAATACAGGGGTTGATTTACTGGGTGAGAAAGGCAGGTAAATGTGGTTAAAAACCGGCTGGCCCAAGGTCAGTTGATTTCTATTCCTTCATTTGGAGCAGCTCAGCTAACAGCAGTAGTCAATGTCCTTAACCACTCCTCTCCCTTACTTTTTCCCATACTCATGGGGTATCAGGAGTGCTCTATGAGGTTCACACTGTGTATGGGCTGGGTAGTAGATTTCCCTTCTTTTCCTCTTAACTATTTAAAAGAAATATCCTGAGACTGCCAACAAAGTACACCAAAGCAGCTTTTTTCCAATATATTAATACCTAGACAGCTCAGCCTTTTTTTTTTTTTTTTTTTAATCCAGTAATGGCTAAGAATATAAATAGCCAAGAGGCAGCAAACTCAATGGGAAAAAATATTTGGAAACCATGTATCTAAAGAAGACTGGTATCTTGCATATATAAAGAAATCCTACAACTCAACGACAATAGTACAAACAGCCCAATTATAAAATGGGCAAAAGATATGAAAATACATTTCTCTGAAGAGGCAATACAAACGACTAAAAAGCACATGAAAAAAAATGTTCATCTTCACTAGCTATTAGGGAGATGCAAGTTAAGACCACAATGAGATATCATCTCATACCCAGTAGAATGGCTGCCATTAAACAAACAGGTAACTACAAATGCTGGAGAGGATGTGGAGAAATTGGAACTCTTATTCATTGTTGGTGGGACTGTATAATGGTACAGCCACTCTGGAGGACAGTCTGCTGGTTCCTGAGAAAACTAGATAGATAGTTACTGTTTGATCCAGCAATTTCACTTCTCGGTGTATACCCAGAAGATCTGAAAACAGTGACATGAACAGATATTTGCACATCCATGTTCATAGCAGCATTATTCACAATTGCCAAGAAATGGAAGCAATCCAAATGCTCTTCAACAGATGAGTGGATAAACAAAATGTGGTATATACACACGATGGAATACTACACAGCAGTAAGAAGGAATGAGGTTGTGAAACATATGACAACATGGATGAACCTCGAAGCCATAAAGCTAAGTGAAATAAGCCAGACACAAAAAGAGAGATACTATATGTTACCACTAACATGAACTCTGAAAAATGTAAAATAAATGTTTTATATTGTAGAATGTAAGGGGCCTAGAGATAGCAACTAGTGAAAGAGAAACGATAATCTAATAAGAACAGATAAGCTATTGAGGGTAATCTTAATGTTATGGGAATGCTCAGGAATGATTACGGTTTGTAAATTTTCTTGGGTATGGTAGGAACATGTTGGAAGCAATGCAGTTATTTTACGCTATTTGTTTTTCTTATTCCTTTGTTTTGTTATGGTTTGTCAATTTTCTTGGGGTGGGGTAGGGTAGGGACATGTTGGAAGCAATGCAGTTATTTTACGTTATTTCTTTTTCTTATTCCCATGTTTTGTTTTGTTTGAATTTTTTTAAATTTTTTGATAAAGTAAAAAACAAAACAAAACAAATAGCCAATGTTCGCAGCTTTTCAACAGTACTAGAAAACCTAAAACCTGCCTTATCAGTCTCACCCCTGTTAGTAAAGAGGAAATTTGATCAATCAAAACCTGTAAAATCATACAACAAAGGGAAAATGAAAGGCTGATCCCTATCATTAAATCTATTTAATTTCAGATGTCACTCTACTCTGATGTATCTAGTAACTTACAGCATTTTAATCTTAAATACAGTAAAGGCATTTCCAAACTAAGTGTAACTTAGTTTAGCTGATGTTCCTTTTTGGTATTAAAAGAGACAGCAACATGCTAAGATGTCCTCCAGCATGTTGAGCTCAATAAGATGTCTTGACAAGGCATCGATTTTTAGAAGTTATTTTTTTCCTTAACTTTTGTCTAGCACAGGAAAACTCTTTGAAATGTTAAAATAATTCTGGCAAATTCGATGCTGACATAAATAACCTTCTCTGACTTGGTTCCGTGGTAATTTTTAGTGAAACTGCAATGACTAGTTACAAAGTGCTCAATCAAGTTGTTGTTCTTTTTTTATTTTATATTTTTTTGGCATCTTAGGTGAGTATATTCACTCATGCAAAATCCAAGGTAGCGTAAGAGAAAGACAATTGCTAAAAGAGATATTGTGGCTATAAGCATCTCCCTTCACTTTAGGCATTTAGAAACTTTTAAAAATTTTCAGGTGCTAAGAGTTGTGGTAAAAGTAGGCTGTGCAGCCCTTCCATTATAAGCCTCTTATTACAGGCCAATTACCTGACCCTATATGGAAATGTGCGTTCAACTCAGGAGATAGTAATAAAATGCCTAGGCTATGTAAAAACCATAGATTGCAAATTTGACGCTAATTGCCCTGACACATTAGGGTCTGACGCCCTAGACCCTGTCTACACAGATTTTATCTATGTAGTAATTATTCATCCAGAAAAACTTACTCCCTTTACTGACTTATTCAGTAAAAGGCCCACCACTGAAGCTTAACACTCAAATTTTACTGCTTTATTCAGGTGGTGCTTTTGCAAGACACTGTGGTACATAGTAGAAAACTCAGAATGACTGGTGAAGAAACCTTGGAATGACACATGAAGGATAATATGAAAGGTCATTCTGAGGCAGGATGCTTTCCTGAATTGTTTTTAACCAGGGTATCAAACATCAGGAACCAGTTCAAGTTAAAATTCACAGGAGAATGGAAACCCTTAAGGTCGGTATTTTGGTTTGCTAATGCTGCAGGAATGCAAAATACCAGAAATGGATTGGCTTTTATAAAGGGAGTTTATCTGGTTACAAAGTTATAGTCCTAAGGCCATAAAAATGTCCAAACAATGGCATCAGCAACAGGCTACCTTCACTGAAGAACACTGCTGGCATCTGGAAAACCTCTGTTAGCTGGGAAGGCTTCAAAATGGCTTTCTCCCAGGACATTCCTCTCTAGGCATCTGGGGGTGTTCTCTTATTTTCTCCCAGGCAAACTCGGGGCTAACATGTCTACTTTCAAAATGTCTCTCTTGGCTGCTTTTCAAAATGTCACTCTCAGCTGCTCTGAGGTACTTCTTTTTGTGAGCTATTTTACAGGACTCCAGTGATTATGAAAACAATCAAAGGATTCCAACCTAATCAACACTAATACACCTGCCCCCACAAGACTGCAACAAAGAACACGGCATTTTGGGGGACATAATAAATCCAAACCAGCTTCCCATGCTCATCCTGGTATTCTTAGTGATCTGGAAAATTGCATAGCCACAAACAATAAAAATTAAGGGAGCCAATAAGCAGTGGCCTATGGATGCCTTCTCTTGGCGACGTTGCCGCGCTGAGTGATGTTCTTGCTGGGCTTCTCCTTGGCCAAAGGGATCCAATGCTAGCCCCGGGTTCCCCCTTGAACTTGCTCGCTCGCCTTGCCTTCCCTCCCGCCGCTGAGAGGCGAGGCTCGTGGCACCCGCGCCGCATTACCATGGAGGCTCTCAGGCCTGGCGCCAGCTCCGGCACTGGGACAGGGCGCGGGGCGCTAGCAGGGGCTGATTGCAAGCCGGGTCCTGCCGTACAGCTGGGCAGGCGCGCAGCAGTGAGACAGCAGGCCGCCTGGACGCTCTCCTGCCGCCGCCGCCGCTGCTCTGGCAGCCCCCCAAGATCGTGGAGCGAAAGAGGAAGGACGCGCAACGCAGCAATGGGACGGTGCAGACTGCCGCCCGGAAACCTGGACTGTTTTTAATTTTTTTAATTTTTATTTTTTTAATAGTTTTATTCAAACACCATACAATCCCTCCAATTGTTGGCTCTCAGTATAATCAAAGAGTTGTGCGTTCACCAACACAATCAATTTGAAAGCATTCTCAATGCTCCAAATAGAAAAATCCCATACCCCTTATACTTCCCTTTAATTGACCCTTAGCATTGTATAATACCTTTGTCACAACTGATGAAAGACTATTACAGTGTTACTGTTAACTATATTCCATAGTTTGCATTAGGTGTAGTTTCCCCATATACCACCCTATTATTAACACCTTGGAATAGTGATGGACATTTGTTCTAGTTCATGGAAGAACATTCTTCTATTTATACAATTAACCACAGTCATCATCCACAACAAGGTTTACTATGTTACACAGCCCTATGCTTTATCTTTTAGCTCCCCTTTCAACCATGATCACACTGATAATTCAGCACTGTTAATTACACTCATGGTACTCTTTTCCCACAGCAGGATGCAGCAGAGAGAACAGTCAGAAACACATGGTTTCAAGCTCTAGTATTTACTTACTGTGTACGGTTGATCAAATCACTTAACCTCCCTTACCCCCTCCCCCAATCTTACTAGACCAGATCAACACCAAAATCTTTTCCAACTATAAAATCCCAGATTTCTGGGCATTTATAATTATTCAAAGATAAATGATCGTAGAACCATAGATTCTTAAGAGTTGATGAAGATGATCATAATTGAACTTCCTGCATAGTACAAAAAAACCCTTGTACACAATTCTGAACATACATGGTGCTGTCTCCTTCTCTGAGTCTGTGAGAGGGTCAGCCAACTTCAGCTAGAACCCACAGAGCCTGTTGGCCAGACTCTGATGAAATCTGTTGACCAGAGAGAAGCATAACCAAACCAGAATGAAGTCTCATTAAGACAAATATGGGTAAATGTCGGGCTGTGATCAGCAAAGCTTATTTCCACATCCCAACAGATGGCTAGGAAAACATTGTCTTGTTGATCTGGTTAGAACAAATTATACAAAAAGAACACTTCTATATAATGAGAGAGTGTCTATGCAGTAATTGTGTATTTCTTTATGTGTATGTATTTTACATATATATACACACACACATATACATACATACATACATATATTCAAATCAGAGTGTTGTTTTTTTTTGTTTGTTTGTTTTGTTTTTTAAACCTTAGCACTATATTGGACCATATAATTCTTTGTTGTGCAGAGCTGTCCTGTGTAATTGCAGGATATTTAGCAGCACCCTTGGCTTTTACCCAATAGAAGGCATTAGCAGCCCCTCCACCCCCACTTTTGATACCAAAAGTATCTCTGGACTTTGCCAAACGTTCTCTGGAATGGATGCACATACACAGGCACATACACACACAGATACATATCCACACACACATTCATTCATATATACATACACACATATGTAGCAATGACATACTTGCATGACACTTTCAACTTTGAGTAAATTTTAATAACTTTGAGTTACAAGAGATTGAGAAATCAAATCTAACAACATCATTTTACAGATGAAGGAAACCACAGTTCAGAAATGTTAAGGAATGACTATCCCCCCAGCCACTGCAATTCATCTTGAGCTGAAAGTTCAAGTTCATCAAATCCAGTCTCTATTTCACAGACAAGGAAATTTAAATTAGGTCTTTACTTTGGGTTTTTCTGCCCCTCAAAGTGGGCCTTCTACTCATTACACTGATTGCTTGGGTCACTTTCTCTGACAGATTCAGTACTTACTGAACAGTCATTTCATCCTTGGAATGATGGAAATGGTGCCCAATACTTGAATAGACACCTTCACAGAGCATGTTCCCTTTGATGAAGTTAAGTGGGGACAGGTGGAGACAGCTCCAGGTCAGGTCTCACACCTGCTGAGTTCCACTTAGGTCCCATGGCCACCGAGAGCACAGTTATCTAGTCAGTTGCTCTGCAGGGAACATCAACTTGAAAACATGACCAAGTTCACACCGCGGTAATTAATCCGACAACTGCTCTAGGGGGATGGCAGTTAACACTTCACAGGCTTGACACTGTCTTTTTAGCCTGAGGGAACACTGTTCACGTTAGGATTAAGCTCTATTTATAGAAGAGTCCCACATTAGGATGCTAATTAGCAAAATAACACCCACAATGCAATCACCCTTAAATGCTTTCACCTTTGGGTAGAAATGCACTAAGTAAGCAAAGTGTTAAATGAAACAGGACTGGGTCGGTATACAACATTGGCAATATAAAAAAATACGTAAAATAACTTACGACAAACTGGCCTCTTCATAGTTTTTAAAGTTGCCTTAGAATTACTGTCTTTTAAAACTGCAGCTTTTGGAGACTATCAAGACAGGATTATATAAAGAACTCCTTTAAAAGAACGAAAAGCAGAGCTGCTCTGCATGTTAATTGCATGTAAATGTGTGTCAGAAGTTTGGAAAGGGTTGGTTGCAATTTGCAAATGTCATACAGGGTTTTCAGCCATAATGATGTTATATCATCTCCATATGTTTGAGAGCACAGATAAGACTTATTCATACTTCTAGGTGACATGAATTTTGCTTTTCAAAACCAAAGGTTCCCTTTTCCTATTAACTTTGAGCTATTAGCTTTACAGCATTTGACAATTCCTGAATTTCTGTGCATATTGGGTTTTCTACTTAACATTCGTATACAAAAGCAATTATTATTGTGAATCACAGTGATAATAAATCTGATTTTGAAGCATCAAGGTAAAAAAAATCTGCCTTTGTCTGGGAATGAAGTATTTGTAAGTTTAAGAAAGTCAATTATTATTCAAAGAGAAATCATCACATTGGTAATGGAATGAACAATCCAAGAAGAAGGGAAAGTGTAAAGGAGGCACTGAGGGAAAAGGGAGAGGGGGTGGAAAGATCAAGTATCCAGTTAGAACTCAACTAGCAGCACAAAGCTCTGGTAGGTATCACTGCTAAAGGTCAAGGGGAACAGAGTTACAACAGTGAACTTTAAAAACACTGACAGGAAACAAGTGTACTGGTTTCCATGTGCCTTGCCTTGCCATTCACATAAAACCATTAGTTGCTTCACAGGGAGGTTTATTGATTTACACAGACACTCATTTGTCACATCCTGTAGAGTATATTAAAAGCTGCCCAAGTATTTCAAACATAGTCAGCAAATTTGCCTTCACATCTGTGTGCAGCCCGGGGTCTCGGCATAAGATGTTTTCAGTATGAGGGGCTTGGTTCAAGAGAAAGTCAGCAACTTGACAAGGGGGTAGCCTGAAGACCCCTCCCCTGCCCTCTTATTGAGAATTCTGCCCTTACCGTTGAGGGACACTCATGAGGAATCTGCCCTGTGAAGGGAGCACGGTGAATTATGTACAGATGGGGTTTGCAAAGGAGGAGCAAGAAAAAGTCCTCATCTTGCTCATCCCCATAAAATCCCCTGCCTGCCTGAGTAGTCTGGTCAGCCCTGTGTGTCTGACTCTGCATTGAGTGGAAAGGGTGGTTCTGGTGCCTGCGTACAAAGGTGTGAGTTCTGATCTCATCATTTATTGGTGCTGTCACCCTGGGTAAGTCACTCACCCTTTTAACTGCCTACTTTCCTCATCTGTAAAACGGCAATAAAAATAATACCTGGCTCACAGGTTATTATGAGGGATCAGATGAGATAATATGGAAAGCCCCTAAAAAAGATGCCTGGTTCACAGTAATGCTAGATTATAGAGCTGTGCTGTCCAATATGGTAGCCACTTGCTATGTGTGACTATTTAAATTTAAATTAATTAAAATAAAAAATTCATTTCCTTGGTCACACTGGCCAAATTTCAAAACTTCAATAGCCATACTGGGCCAGTGGCTACCGCATTGGTGACAGCACAGATAGAGAACATTTCCAACATTGCAGAATGTTCTATTGGATAGCACTATTCTAGAGGTTGACAGTACTTAATTTTTTATTAAGTAATACTTTATATGCATTATCATTTAATCTGAGACACTGTGCCCATGCTTGGTAGTCACTGAAAAATATTTAATGTTACCAACTTAAGAAACATGTGTTGACAGACCTCAACTCATTATATTTTTACTATACTTTTTTTCCTTCCAAACCATGTTTTCATTTTTACCTCAATTTATCCTCACAGTCTCCCTGTGAGGTAAATACATTAGACATGTATCATGTTATTCTCATGGAGAAGGAAATAGATGTGTGCGGAATATCTGTGTTCATATGAACAAACAGTTTTCTACCTATGGGAGGGTTTTGAAAATAAGATACAAATTAGGTAAGGAAGGCAACTTGAGAGGAATGGCGGTTATTTTTCCTGATTCAAAATTAGTAAGAGGTTAGTGGAGAAAATGTAGAAAACAAAAAAAAAAGTATGAAGAAAGCAAAACAAAAACACTCAAAATTACCCAGCCCATACATAACCATCATTAACATTTTCAGAGGTATAGAACATACATTGCGTATTACAGTTTTTACTAATAGATACATTTTTCCACTTAACAGAGAGAGGGCATTTTCTCACTCCATTAAAATTACCTTAACATGCATAATTTTTCTAATTATTGATCTACCTGATCGAGAACCATAACCACATTCCTTCAATTACTGTATAATTATTTCATTTAAAATCTGATAGAGAACGCCATCATCCTTCCCTTTTATTCAAATATTTCTTGCTTGTTAATTTTTTCCATATGATCTCTAGAATCACTTTAAACCCTTCTTTGCTACCCCGTGCCTCACCCCAATCCAACTGATTCATTTTCTTTTAAATATTTCATCTAACTTTTGATTATTTTTGGAAAAGCAGCAGCTTTGCAATATTTGTCCTTCTCATCCAGGAACATGGTATGTCTCTTTATAAATTATTTAAGTTTAGTAGTTTTCTTAAAATAGGTTTTACACTTTAAAAAAAAAGTATGTTACGTCCTTTATTATAATTATACACTGCATTTTCCCCAATTATTATTCTTATTACTAATAATTACTTAATCATTTCTTTATTTGGGGGTACACATAGATAGTTTCTTGTTTCTTACTACATAAATAACACTTTTTTTCATAAAATTTTTATGGTATGTCCATGCAATAGGATACTAGAAATGAAATTCCTAGACCAAAGCATATCAGCCTTGCCATGTTATTTTCTAGGAGATTTCCAATGCATGTGCAGGAAAAAATGCCTGAAAGAACATCTGCTTCATTTTTAAAAATTGTAATATAATAAATAATATTTTACATATTGCATAATATTTGCCATTTTGACAATTTTTGCATGTGCAATTCAGGGGCACTAATTATATTCACAATGTTAAGCAACCAATACCACTATCTCAAAATTTTTCATCACTCCAAACAAAACCTTTGTACCCATTAAGCAATAACTCCCCATTCCTCCCTGCCCCCACCCCTTGTAATCTCAAATCTACTTTCTGTTTCTATGAATTTGCCTATCCTAGATGTTTCATATAAATGGGATCATAAAATATTTGATCTGTGTCCAGCTTATTTCACCTAGCAAAATGATTTCAAGTCCCATCCATGTAGTAGCATGTTTCGAAAGTTCATTCCTTTCTATTGGTGAATAATATTTCTTTGTATGGATACACATTTTGTTTATGCATTCATCTGTCATTGGACACTTAGGTTGTTTCCACCTTTTGGCTACTATGAATAAAGCTGCTAGGAACATTAGCGAACAAGAATCCATTTGGGTTCCTGTTTTCAATTGTTTGGGGGTATGCATCTAGGCGTAGAATTCCTGTGTCATATGGTAGCTCTATGTTTAACATTTTGAGGGACAGACACACTATTTTTCACAGTGACTGCATCATTGTACATTACTACCAGCAATACATGAGAGTTCCAATTTCACCACATCCTTGCCAATACTAGTTATTTTCCATTTCTAAAACATTATAGCCATCTTAATAGGTATGAAGTGGTATCTCATTGTGGTTTGATTTGCCTCTCCCTGATGACTAGTCATGTTGAAAGCATCTTTTCATGTGTTTATTGGCATTTTGTATCTGCTTTGGAGAAATAATCTATTCAAGTCTAGTCCTTTGCCTGATTTTTTATCTTGTCGTTTCACAATTATTTTTGGCATAATTATTCCTCATTATAGAAAAGCCATTGATTTTTATATACCTATATCTGACCACTTTGCTAAACTCTTCTATTAATGCTAAAAGGTTTCTTCCAATTGTTTTTAGGTTTGCATTATATACAATGCCACTTGCAAATAAAACAATAATATTCTTCCTCTTTTCCAATAACCATGGTTTTATTTCTGATTTGCATATTATGTGAATGAATGTGGGAAAATTTCCAGCATAATGTTATCTAAATATACTGACCACTGGTGCTACAGATCCTGACTTTACTACCTCCAGCATACTTCTATAGTGAAAAGTATGCTGGCCACCATATTAAGATGTTTTATGTCCTATTAAGGGATTATCCTTTTGGTTCTAAGTTACGTAAGGGTTTTAAGCCAGATTTGGTTTGGAATTGACTGGAAGATTTTTGATCTATAATCTTCCCAAGGATGAGGTATGATTTTCTTTGTCAGATTTGGGTATCTTTCTATCTATTATAATTTTCTAGAATAGGTATTAGACCAACAGAGTTATCTCATACTTAAAATTTTATAAAAACTTGTCCACAAGACCATCTGACTGGAGGGAATGAATGCTGATTTAACTAGATGAGGACAAATTGTCGATGAAAGTGTCAAAAATATTCTGGAAGCAGATGGCCATTTATCAGATGGGGCTTATGATGTAACAAGGGGAGGGTTTTTTGGAATTGTTGTCATCACCCCCTGGAGGCAGAATGGATCCCCCATCCCCACCCAAAATTTGGTTCAGATATTGAAACTCATGATTACACACACACACACACACACACACACACACAGCGAGAATGTAGAAAAGGGCCTATTACTTGCATAATGAGGCTTTCTGGGGAGATGAGAGCAGGCTCCCAAGAAGTCTGAAAATGACTTGGGAGGGCCAGAGGTTGCATGGTTTGAAATCCTGCCCATGTCAAAGAAGGGAGCCCTTGGGCTTTCTTATCAACTTGCCCAGATATGGTGCAGAAGGTGGGGTTTGAAAGCTGATAGTAAATATAAAAAATGGGGTCAAACTCTTTATTAGAGGAGGATAGGCTGAGGGATGGAGCAGGGGAGCACTGATTTGATGGTGGAGGCGGAAGGCATGGAACTCGATGGCAATCACTCAGGGATTGAGAGACAGACCCTCTATGTATTCAAAATTGCTATGGATAAGGATTTAAAGGTGCAAAAGACTTTTCCTTTTAAATATGTTTTAGTTAAGTGATTTATTACCTCAAAGAAAATTTACTGAGTTCATACAATGCACCAGAATTTTGACTTTTGCACCATAATCAAAGTATTTGTTATTGAAATTCCAAAGGAATATTTTATCCAAGCAAGAGGAGACCCATAGAGGACTTAGTCTCTTCCTAACTTATGTCTCACATTTTGGTAAACAGAATTTCCTAGATTACAACTGCAATATCCAAATGGACAGGCTTCCTAAGGCCATGGATAGCTGAATCAACCATGTATAAAGCATGCTTAGTAACAACGCCATCTGATAACCTTAATTGAGAACTTACTACATGTCAAATATTGTACAAAACACTTTGCATGCATTATCTGTTTAACCTTCAAGGTAATTCCATGCATATGTACCATCATGCTCTCCAATTTACAGAGAAGGAAAGTGATGTTCAATGAGGTTAAATAATTTTCTCAATATCAGAGAGTCAGTAAATGAGGGGCTAAGTTTTGAACCTAGGTCCTTTGCACTCCTTTGTACACTTGCTCCTAACCACTGGACAATGAGTACTTTGTCTATGAACCTACACTCGGTGGAGTGTTGTGGCCTCAGTGTGAGGTCTGAGGTCATTCAAATCCTAACTCTGCTCACCAATTTGAGGAAGTTATTTAACTTCTGCAAGTTTCTGTTTCTCATCTGTAAAGTTGCGATAATAACCGTACCTACTTCCCGGAGTTTTCAAAAGGATTAAATTACATAATATTTTTAAAGATCTCAGTATCTTGCCCAGCACATATTGTGTGCTTAAGCTAGGTTGGTTCTTGTTATTAACAAGGTTATAGGTATAAACCTTAATTTTTACTTAATAGATACACAATATTTAGAATCAAATATAAAGAAATATAAATATCTAGACACTGCAAAACCTCGCTGTTCATCTTCCTTCAAACACGTATCACCCAATCATATTCTGAGGTTGAATATACACTTTTCCAACTTGACCTGAATCTTTGCTCAGAAGGTGAAACCTCTTGAGTATATCCTTGGCTCTAACGTGGCATTTCAGAGGTTCATATCACTGGGATGGCAAACCCTTCAAATCTACTTCTTGCTAAGAAGTTAGAGAATCCTCTCTTCAGTTTTGATGAGAGGTATGTAAGCTCTTTTCTTAAGATGCCCAAGTTATCTCTTAGAGACTCCCTGTTCAGTCTCTTCTTTTCCTTGAGGAATAGCTATTTTTATTCACCAAGCCTGAAGCCATCATTGGGATGTACACTTAAATAAGAGGCAAAATGACTGCCCTACAATCAATGCTCACCACTGGAAAGCCCATTTAGAGGCATCTACATGGACATCCTATTTCATGCAATTTAAAGCAATCACTCTTTATAAAGCTCCCTACCCAAAATTTGGGCAATATTTATGGGCTTGTAATAAAAGGAAGCTTGTTAGTGCTAAGAAGCAGCTCACCCTATACCTGGGCACCTCTAATTGTCATAGATACTTTAGTTTAGATTTTCATCCCTATAACCTTTACTCATTAACTTATTTTGCCCTTAAGAGCTATATTAAATATAAATGATGCCATAAGAAAGTTATTTAAACATTTGCAGACCTAAATTATATCTTCTTGATTCGTCTTTTCCTAAATTAAGTAGCTATAGCCTGAATTATCTCCATCTTTTCCTATGGCATGCTTTTTAGTTTCCTCACCATATTGGTTGCCTTTTAAAAAATATATAGGCACCCTTGTTGTCACTACGTCTCTTGAAGTGGGAGTATCTACAACCAAACCTTTAAGATGTGGTCCTGGTGAGTTACCTACCCCCTTTACCCAGCAACCTCTGATTGCCTTAGCTTTTAGGACACCCTTGACTCACAGTGAGATTATCCTCAGCTATTCCCTCTAGTTTTTCTTTTAATACTAATTTCTTTTAAGCTTCCTGAGTCAATAAATTGATTTTTTAAGCCAAAAATGCAGGAACTGACATTTATTTCTGTTACATTTTATCTTGTTTGTAACAGCCCACTGATCCAGGATATCAAGATATCACAGAATATTTAGAATTCTGACTTTTACAATATCACTGTTTTTCTCCTTTCCAATTATATTATCTATATGTTAAAAGTCTGCCTTCTAATCTTCATGTTATTGATAAAATATGATGAACAATGTAGCTCTAGAGATGGAGCCCTGTGGCACAATTCTAGAAAGAGTTCTTTTAATTAAACAGTCATTATTTGGCCACATCTGTATACAATGGGGCAGTTGCTTGTTAATCTATCCAACTGATTAATCAGCCAACACACATTTCCTCATCCTCTGAATGATATCATGAGCCGTGTCATCAGATGCCTTATTGACATCCTGATGCACCAAAGTTATGGCAGTTTCATGACCTAGCAGTTTTTGCTTTTAATCTATTCAAAACCAAATACCTTCTTTTTGGGGAGCCCATGCTGTGCCTTAGCGATATGCCTTTCTTTTACATCTCCTCTTTTCTAGAGAAAGCTCCCAGGCACGAATTTCAAACTTCTTGTGCTATGGTTTCCAGAAATGTCCTCTTTTCTTTTTTCTTTATAAAATGAGAATGATTTTTTCCATTTCTGGCCCTTAAGCCTATCTCCTGTACACCATTCCCTCAGATATAATCAACTGTAGTTCTGGGATAATATCTAGTTCTGGGAATGTAATTTACCTGGGCTGGAGATGATGATCCATCTAGAGAAGCTAACTGCTTATGTTCTACTTCCTCACCAATTTTGGACATCACTTCAGCCCTGGGGATAGCTATCCCATCACTCCTGGGCCAGTTTGGATGTATTATGCCCCCCCCAAATGCCAAGTTCTTTGATGCAATCTTGTGGGGGCAGACATGTTAGTGCTGATTAGGTTAGAATCCTTTGATTGAGTGTTTCCATGGAGATGCACTCAATCAACTGTGAGCAAAATGTTTGATTGGATTATTTCCATGGAGCTATGGACCCCGCCCACTCAGGGTGAGTCTTGATTTAATCACTGGAGTCCTATAAAAGAGCTCACAAACAGAAGGACCTCAGAGCAGCTGACAGTGACATTTTGGAGAGCAGCTGAGAGAGACATTTTGGAGACGGCCTTTGAAAGCAGACTTTTGCTCCGGAGAAGCTAAGAGAGGACAAATGCCCCAAGAGCAACTAAGAGTGACATTTTTGAGGAGCTGAAGCTGAGAGAGGAAGGTCCTAGAAGAAAGATATTTTGAAAGCAGAATACGGGAGCAGATGCTGGCCACGTGCCTTCCCAGCTAACAGAGGCTTTCCAGACACCATTGGCCTTCCTTCAGTGAAGGTATATGCATGTAGATGCCTTAATTTGGACATTTTCATGCCTTCAGACTGTACATTTATAACCAAATAAATCCCCTTTATAAAAGCAAATCCATTTCTGGTATTTTGCATAACGGCAGCATCAGCAAACTGAAACAACCTGATAGCACTTTATAGGGAATATGACAGAAAGCAAGAGATGACTGACTCTGCCATGTGCTGCTCCTGCTGTGGATGCTGCTGTTTTCATGATGTTACCATAATCTCCAAATGACTGAGGATAATTTTAGCAGTGAGCTTTTTCAAAGTGCTCACTAGGCCTTGTTAAATGATTGATATAAAGTATCTCATTTAATCTTCACAGAAATCCTATGATGGAAGTATGCTATTATTATTCCCATTTTACAGATGTGAAAACTAACAATACAAGTAGTTAAGTAACTTGCCCAGGGCACAGCTAGTAAGCTGTGGAGTCAACATTCAAACCCAGGTGTTTCTGATATCACCAAACATAATACAAACCACAACAATATGCCACAATTCATTTTTAAAATATAAATTTGTCTGACACTCTAACTTTGGTAAATCTTGGTCCGTTATTGACTTTAATACTTAATGACACTATTCTTTCAAATTTGTGTTTCTCCTGTTTTAGTTTACAGCCCTTCCTTCTAGTGAAAATCCATGTCCTCTATAAATCTGATTTTATTGGCAAACTCCCTCAGTACTGTTTTATTTAAATATCCCACTATGACCTTCCTTCTGTCCCACTGTGGCATAAAGGCTGGTTTGTGAGTGTTTGCATGTAAATGCTGACATTGTCTTCTGAGCACCTTCCACTTACATGGGTATAGCACCCTTTGCCCAGCTAAGTGGAGTCCATGATTTGAGAAAAGGCCTGGTTCCCATCCTGAAGAGATGATGAATGGAGAGGTGTCTTACAGCCCAAAAAGTTGAAAGATTTATTATTCCCTGGAACCTAGTATCCAAATCTGCTCCACTCCCTGCTGGCTCCTATAAACCCTGGGGCTGCTGATGAGCAGGCCTCTCAGACCCTCCAACCTGCCCAAGAGCCGGCCAGTTGCCGCTTCTTGTGGGTGACTGGAAGAGTGAGCACTGCGTCTGCCTGGTTGAGTCAGTGAGCCAAGGCTGGTGCAGAAAACTGCCAAGGCAGCTCGTGGGAGAGCCAGTTAGGACACAGTTTACATATGTACCTAATCACAGAGCCGAGCTCTCGAGTCCTTCTGTCCAAAGTCAGATGCTGGCAGGAGGTGAGCTATATGGTAGTGACAGAAGTGGGAGGCCTGGAGACATCCAACAGGACCTCACAGGGAAGGCTCTGCCTTCAGCGGAGTGGTCCACAGGAAAGAAATGCATCAAATCCTGCACTGGTTCGGAATCCCCTTTCAGTCAAGCGTGGGGAGGAGAGTAAATGTTTTTTAATAAAGACCCCATCATAAGCCTTCAGAATAGACACAATCAGGGCTTTTCAGAATATCTACCATAGCCATTCCATTTCTAGAGTTTTCTATGCTTTGTGGACTGTGCTTCCCTTCAGAAATTCTCTCCATGACACTGTAGTTTCTTTTTCTGTGAACTTTGGCATCTTATTTTTTAAAGGCTAGGTAGGATAGAAATACCTAGCTACTGCCCTGCTTCTATTGTTCCTATGATGCTGATTCTTTCAAATTTTCTTTCACTTCCAGATCACAAATCAGGTCCTTCTGATGATCAGAATTAAGTTCACAGTAGCTGACCCCACACTGCTTTCAGAGAGGGGAAATTACTTCTAGGATAAGTCAAGAGTTTATCAGATGATCTGCTTTCAGCAGCCTCAAACATTCAGTAGGTGCCTAGATAGCTGAAATCGCCACCACTACTGATGATTCTTTTCAAATCCAATGAGGTTACTCATTCTCCACCTGCACACATTGGCTTTAGTCTTCTCTGTCATCCCTCCAGATGCGGCCTCTGAGACTGTATGCACCTGGTCTCTGAACTCAACCTCACAATTTTCTAGTTTGCTTTCAAACTTGCCTTTTATCCTTGAAGAATATTAGCAAATACTCAGTTTTTGACAAGTTAATAATTTAATATACTACCTGTTTCGGTTTGCTATAGCTGCCAGAATGCAATATACCAGAAATGATTTGGCTTTTAACAATGGGGATTTATTAAGTAACAAGTCACAATTCTAAGGCTGTGAAAATGTCCAAATTAAGGCAGAGGATACCTTCTCTGAAGAAAGACTGCTGGTAGGCATCTGCGGTTCCTCAGAGAACAAGGCATGTGGCCAGCATCTGCTGGTCCTTTGCTCCTGGGTTTTGTTGCTTTCGGCTTCTGATTCTAGTGGCTTTCTCTCTGAGCATATGTGGGTTCTCCCTTAGCATCCATCTCCAGGGTGTTTCTCTCTCTCTGTTCTTTCCAAATGGCTCTGTCTTTTATCTTCTCATAAAGGACTCAGTAAAGAATTAAGATCCACCTTGAATTGGGTGGGTCACATCTCAATTAAAACAACCTAATCAAAAGGTTCCACCCAAGATAGGTCTGCACCACAAGAATAGATTAAAAGAACATGACCTGCTACAGCCAAAAGAAAGCACGTGTAGCAATATTAATCTCAGATAAAATAGACTTTAAATGCAGGGATGTTTTGAGAGACAAAGAAGGTCACTACATTTTAATAAAAGGGGCAATTCAACAAGAAGAAATAACAATCATAAATGTTTATGCACCCAATCAAGGTGCCACAAAATACATGAGACAAACACTGGCAAAACTAAAGGAAGCAATTGATGTTTCCACAATAATTGTGGGAGACTTCAACACATCATTCATTCCTATAGATAGATCAACCAGACAGAAGACCAATAAGGAACTGAAAACCTAAACAATCTCATAAACGAATTGGATTTAACAGACATATATAGAACATTACATCCCAAATCACCAGGATACACATACTTCTCTAGTGCTCACGGGACTTTCTTCAGAATAGATCATATGCTGGGACATAAAACAAGGCTCAATAAATTTAAAAAGATTGAAGTTATTCAAAGCACATTCTCTGATCACAATGGAATACAATTAGAAGTCAATAACCATCAGAGACTTAGAAAATTCACAAATACCTGGAGGTTAAACAACACACTCCTAAACAATCAGTGGGTAAAAGAAGAAATAGCAAGAGAAATTGCTAAATATATAGAGACAAATGAAAATGAGAACACAACATACCAAAACCTATGGGATGCAGCAAAAGCAGTACTGAGGGGGAAATTTATAGCGCTAAATGCATATATTAAAAAGGAAGAAAGAGCCAGAATCAAAGAACTAATGGATCAACTGAAGAAGCTAGAAAATGAACAGCAAACCAATCCTAAACCAAGTAGAAGAAAAGAAATAACAAGGATTAAAGCTGAAATAAATGACATAGAGAACAAAAAAACAATAGAGAGGATAAATAACACCAAAAGTTGGTTCTTTAAGAAGATCAACAGGATTGACAAGCCCCTAGCTAGACTGACAAAATCAAAAAGAGAGAAGACCCATATAAACAAAACAATGGATGAGAAAGGTGACATTACTGCAGATCCCAAGAAAATTAAAAAAATTATAAGAGGATACTATGAACAACTATATGGCAACAAACTGGATAATGTAGAGGAAATGGACAATTTCCTGGAAACATATGAACAACCTAGACTGACCAGAGAAGAAACAGAAGACCTTAACCAACCAATCACAATCAAAGAGATCCAATCAGTCATCAAAAAGCTTCCCACAAATAAATGCCCAGGGCCAGATGGCTTCACAGGAGAATTCTACCAAACTTTCCAAAAAGAATTGACACCAATCTTACTTAAACTCTTTCAAAGCATTGAAGAAAACAGAACACTACCTAACTCATTTTATGAAGCTAACATCAATCTAACACCAATACCAGGCAAAGATGCTACAAAAAAGGAAAACTACCGGCCAATCTCCCTAATGAATATAGATGCAAAAATCCTCAACAAAATACTTGCAAATCGAATCCAAAGACACATTAAAAAAATCATACACCATGACCAAGTGGGGTTCACTCCAGGCATGCAAGGATGGTTCAACATAAGAAAACCAATCAATGTATTACAACACATTAACAAATCAAAAGGGAAAAATCAAATAATCATCTCAATAGATGCTGAAAAAGCATTCAACAAAATCCAACATCCTTTTTTGATAAACACACTTCAAAAGGTAGGAATTGAAGGAAACTTCCTCAATATGATAAAAAGCATATATGAAAAACCCACAGCCAGCATAGTACTCAATGGTGAGAGACTGAAAGCCTTCCCCCTAAGATCAGGAACAAGACAAGGATGCCTGCTATCACCACTGCTATTCAACATTGTGCTAGAAGTGCTAGCCAGGGCAATCTGGCAAGACAAAGAAATAAAAGGCATCCAAATTGGAAAGGAAGAAGTAAAACTGTCATTGTTTGCAGATGATATGATCTTATATCTGGAAAACCCCGAGAAATCGACAATACAGCTACTAGACCCAATAAACAAATTTAGCAAAGTAGCAGGATACAAGATTAATGCACATAAGTCAGTAATATTTCTATATGCTTGAAATGAACAAACTGAAGAGACACTCAAGAAAAAGATACCATTTTTAATAGCAACTAAAAAAATCAAGTACCTAGGAATAAACTTAAGCAAAGATGTAAAAGACCTATACAAAGAAAACTACATAACTCTATTAAAAGAAATAGAAGGGGACCTTAAAAGATGGAAAAATATTCCATGTTCATGGATAGGAAGGCTAAATGTCATTAAGATGTCAATTCTACCCAAACTCATCTACAGATTCAATGCAATCCCAATCAAAATTCCATCAATCTACTTTGCAGACTTGGAAAAGCTAGTTATCAAATTTATTTGGAAAGGGAAGATGCCTCGAATTGCTAAAGACACTCTAAAAAAGAAAAACCAAGTGGGAGGACTTATACTCCCTGACTTTGAAGCTTATTATAAAGCCACAGTTGCCAAAACAGCATGGTACTGGCACAGAGATAGACATATAGATCAATGGAATAGAATTGAGAATTCGGAGATAGACCCCCAGATCTATGGCCGACTGATCTTTGATAAGGCCCCCAAAGTCAGTGAACTGTGTCATAATCGTCTTTTCAACAAATGGGGCTGGGAGAGTTGGATATCCATATCCAAAAGAATGAAAGAGGACCCCTACCTCACACCCTACACAAAAATTAACTCAAAATGGACCAAAGATCTCAATATAAAAGAAAGTACCATAAAACTCCTAGAAGATAATGTAGGAAAACATCTTCAAGACCTTGTATTAGGTGGACACTTCCTAGACTTTACACCCAAAGCACAAGCAACAAAAGAAAAAATAGATAAATGGGAACTCCTCAAGCTTAGAAGTTTCTGTACCTCAAAGGAATTTCTCAAAAAGGTAAAGAGGCAGCCAACTCAATGGGAAAAAATTTTTGGAAACCATGTATCTGACAAAAGACTGATATCTTGCATTTATAAAGAAATCCTACAACTCAATGACAATAGTACAGACAGGCCAATTATAAAATGGGCAAAAGATATGAAAAGACAGTTCTCTGAAGAGGAAATACAAATGGCCAAGAAACACATGAAAAAATGTTCAGCTTCACTAGCTATTAGAGAGATGCAAATTAAGACCACAATGAGATACCATCTTACACCGATTAGAATGGCTGCCATTAAACAAACAAACAGGAAACTACAAATGCTGGAGGGGATGTGGAGAAATTGGAACTCTCATTCATTGTTGGTGGGACTGTATAATGGTTCAGCCACTCTGGAAGTCAGTCTGGCACTTCCTTAGAAAACTAAATATAGAGCTACCCTTCGATCCAGCGATTGCACTTCTTGGTATATACGTGGAAGATCGGAAAGCAGTGACATGAACAGATACCTGCACGCCAATGTTCATAGCAGCATTATTCACAATTGCCAAGAGACAGAAAGAGCCCAAATGTCCTTCAACAGATGAGTGGGTAAATAAAATGTGGTATATATACACGATGGAATACTACATGGCAGTAAGAAGGAACGAGGTTGTGAAACATATGACAACATGGATGAACCTTGAAGACATAATGCTGAGCGAAATAAGCCAGGCACAAAAAGACAAATATTATATGCTACCACTAATGTGAACATTGAAAAATGTAAAACAAATGGTTTATAATGTAGAATGTAGGGGAACTAGCAGTAGAGAGCAATTAAGGAAGGGGGAACAATAATCCAAGAAGAACAGATAAGCTATCATGGGTAAATTTAATGTTCTGGGAATGCCAAGGAATGACTATGGTCTGTTAATTTCTGATGGGTATAGTAGGACCAAGTTCACAGAAATGTTGCTATATTAGGTTACTTTCTTGGGGTAGAGTAAGAACATGTTGGAAGTAAAGTAGTTATCTTAGGTTAGTTGTCTTTTTCTTATTCCCTTGTTATGGTCTCTTTGAAAGGTTCTTTTATTGTATGTTTTTTTTTTTAATTTTTTTTTTTTTATTTTTCATACAGTTGATTTAGAAGAAAAAGAGTTTAAAAAAAAGGAAAAAAATATGCAGAGCCCCCTTGAGGAGCTGGTGGAGAATGCAGGGGTATTGGCCTACCCCACCTCGATGGTTGCTATCATGACCACAGACATAGGGGACTGGTGGTTTGATGGGCTGAGCCCTCTGCCATAGGATTTGCCCTTGGGAAGACTGTTGCTGCAAAGGAGAGGCTAGGCTCCCTATAATTGTGCCTAAGAGCCTCCTCCTGAATGCCTCTTTGTTGCTCAGATGTGGCCCTCTCTCTCTACCTAAGCCAACTTGAAAGGTGAAATCACTGCCCTCCCCTCTACGTGGGATCAGACACCCAGGGGAGTGAATCTCCCTGGCAATGTGGAATATGACTCCCGGGGAGGAATGTAGACCCGGCATCATGGGATGGAGAACATCTTCTTGACCAAAAGGGGGATGTGAAAGGAAATGAAATAAGCTTCAGTGGCAGAGAGATTCCAAAAGGAGCCGAGAGGTCACTCTGGTGGGCACTCTTACGCACAATTTAGACAACCCTTTTTAGGTTCTGAAGAATTGCGGTAGCAGGTGGTAGACACCTGAAACTATCAAACTACAACCCAGAACCCATGAATCTTGAAGACAATTGTATAAAAATGTGGCTTATGAGGGGAGACAGTGGGATTGGGGGGAGCATAGGGATCACACTCTTGTTTGTCTAGTTTGTGGATGGATGAGTGGAAAGGTGGGAGAAGGAAACAAACAAACAGACAGACAAGGGCGCCCAGTGCTCGTTTTTACTTTAGTTGCTCTTTTTCACTTTAATTATTATTCTGGTTATTTTTGTGTGTGTGGTAATGAGGGTCTCAGGGATTGATTTTGGTAATGAATGTACAACTATGTAATGGTACTGTGAACAATCAAATATACGATTTGTTTTGTATGACTGCATGGTATGTGAATACATCTCAATAAAATGAATTAAAAAAAAAAAAAAAAAAAAAAAGAACATGACCTTTTCTGGGGTATGTAACAGCTTCAGCACAGTCCCCATAAGCAAATTTAAGATTTGGTGCTGGGCTATGCCTGGACATGGTAGCAATATCGTTCATGGTAATGACTCTCATTTACTGACTTTACCCTTTATGTGCCACTCCATACAGAAAATATATGTGGCAATCATGCAAACCTAACTTACAATTAAAATAATAGAGACTTTAGCAAATCAAGTAACAAGACCTGACTACCTTTAGGCCACATAGTGGCTAATAGGGTAGGTTCTAAAGCCAGATGGCCAGGGTCCTAATATTATTTATTAGCTGTGTAACCTCAGAAAAGATGCTTGACCTCTCTGTCTCAGTGTTTTCACAGGTAAACTGGAGACCAAGAGCAGCTACTAATAAGGTTTTGTGAAGAGTAAATAAGAGGTGAGGAGAACATAACTGTTACATAGTTAGCTCTACATTAGTTAGTTGCCATTTCAATTTTTATTATTATCCCATAACTAGTGCTTTTACCACAAGGTTGGCTGTAAGCACTATGGTTGTGAAGTCTTTTGTTATGGGTGTAAACTTATTGAGACTCTTGACTGGGGTCCTGGGATTTGGTATCTCATCAAACTGCCTCAGACAGTGCCTTGTACATCACAAGCTTTGAATAAACATTTGTTGGATGAATGCTTGAATAAATAAGCCTTCAATGTTTAATATACCCATGTTTGAAAATACCCCAGTAGAACAGGGCTGATATTGACTGCGTAGAGAAAATTCTTGTCATAATTTTCCATTCTGTCTATCCTCTATTAGCATATTTATCTTCTTTTTCAATCTACAAATAAATTTGAAAAATAATGGAATTCAGATTTATTTATGAAAATGAATCTGCTTTTTAATCTAGCCCAATGGGCTCAGACTTGGTAATATTTTCCAAGGGGTCCTTTAAAGATTCTTAGAGTAAATCTATAGTTAAAACTTGCACCAGTTTAATACACCTTGAAAAATAAGCATAAGAGCCTTAATTGCCTTTTTCTTGGCATGCATCAATTCCTGCACATGAAAAAGCAACAGTGAATAACAGCAAGAAGCCAAATTCCTTTCAAATAGCACGTCTATGTGAATACTAGCTGTCCATTATGTTCCTTAAAATCCACAAGGCTGAATCATATTTGTGGAAAAAAATATTTTTAATATAATTTAAAAAGCCTAATTCTAGTAGAGGGAAAAAAGGCATAGAAATGTCTCCTTTGTAAATTAATACAAAACCTTCCCACATGCTTCAGAACAGTAACAATTTTATGTTAATGTAACTCCTTGTGTGGTCTTATATAAAATGTTACAAAAAATAACCAAGTGTAAAATTTGGTAAGATGGGATAGGAAATTTGGGGAATTCTAACCAATCTTCTTTTTCAGGTAAAAGTTTACAATTCCTGAAATATATCTGTTTTCCCTTTTGCCCACTCTTGCAAATATTCTCATGGAATAATCATACCTGTTAAAATATAACCCCATAGTACCATCTGTCACATTTTAACTGAAGTAAATTTCAGAGGTCTCCTTCTAATTATCTTTTTATTTTTTTTACAAAACTCAAGTGAAGACTTAATAGTATTATTATGCATGTCAGTGAGGCTTTTTATGTAAGGATCTACCATTTTATGCCAGAATATATTCACTGTATATTCAAGTAATTTTTCCTTCCCATTAGTTTCTATGTGAGCTACAAAAATACTCCGACTGGCCATCAAGAGAACTGAGTCCTAGAGTTAATTCCACTAAATAACAGGTTTAACCTTGCCTGTCTCTTCTTTATTCCTCAGTTTCCACAAATTGAAAGGAATAGAGAACTTTCAGAATCACCTGGAAGTTTTAAAACATCCCTCCCATTTCACACACACATCCCAACTTCACCCCTAACTTTCTGAAACCTAAATGCTGGGGGTGGGGGTGGGGGGTTGAGAAGCTGTGTTTTTTATAGAGAACAGCTATGTTAAGGGACCCCTGGATTTTGTGATCACTGAAGTTACTTTAAAATCTGTGTTTCACCATTTGTAAATTTTACTTCAATAAAAAGTGATAGGTTTGTGATTCTGATGGTCACTAAGAAGTGAATGCTACCTGAGGCCATGGGGTAAGAAATCTCTCCCAGAAGGAAGTGCTGCATCCCTGGATCCTTGTGTTCTGCAGCTTCACCATCAGAGCAACCCCACTGTGTTATGACACCCCAGAAAAACCATGAGCTCCTACTCTGAGTTTCCCAATGGCGAGATAACATGCTGCCAGAATTCAACCAGCCATCAAGTCAAGCTATGGTAAAAAAAAAAAAAAAAAAAAAAAAAAAAAAATTGCCTACACAAAAGACCTAGCTAGAAGGGGGCTGCTGAACTGTCCATGTGGTGAGCCTAACTCAGATGCACCAGCCGGCAGTCTCTGCGAGACTTGTGGTCAGGGGGGCCTTGGCATCCCTTTGCCCAAGCTTATATTCATGGAAGAGGAAGCCTGAAAGGTGAGCAGTAGAATATTGTGCAATGTGGAATCAAAAGAGAAAAGTATAGATACCATGTGCTGTGTGTTGCACAGCCTGACCAGGTGGGATTCCTACAGAGAAAGGGGCAGGAGGCCCAAGTGGATGAGACTGTGTTCACAGATTTGGGGATTACCACTCTATTCCCCAGAGTGCCACTTCGGAAAGGGGTATCCCTGCCACTTTTTTTCCTATGGGAAACACTGTGATGGCAAAGCAATAGGAGCTAAATATTTGGAGCAAGGCACAGCAGAATTCTCAGGTTCTGAAATAATGGGAGCACAGAAGATACCCTCTTGTGGGAAGCCCCAGTGTCCCTGTGGGGATATCTGGAGGAGAAGTAGCAGAAGGGGCCCTTCTCTGAGCTGATCAGTCTGGCAGGGAGAGGATTCAATATAAGAGAATGGAAGAAGATGTTTTCATGATGACATATATGAATTTCCTCGGGATTTTGGCAATAACTGGGGAGCAGTTTGTGGGAGGAGTAAGCTGAGGCTCTGCCTCAGCTGGCAGAAGAGGGGAGGGTCTGGAGAGGGAAAAGAGCCAGATGGGTTAGGAAGATTTGGAAATTGTATTTCTAAGGCAGTAAAATTGGAAACAAACAAAATATCCAACAACAGGGGAGGAGTTAAGTGATTTATAACACATCCCTACCATTTAAGGCAGGGTTTTGACTCAAAGAATCTTCTGTGTGTTTTATGCCCCACTACATTCTCACTGCCACCCCAAGGAAACCCCTTGATCTCACTAAGCAGAGACCAAACTCAGAGAAATTGATTACCAAAGTGGAAAAAGATTTGTGTTTTCCGAGCCCATCCTCTTTTTTTTTTTTTTTTAATCAGCAACCAAGATGAGAGAAACTGATACTGAAGGAAAAGAGGGCAATCAGGCAGCTTTCCTTCAAAAAGAAAAGATAATTTGTTTTTTTCCAATTCTGCCTAGGATTAAGGACTCCCCGGTGCATAGGGTGACCACAGGGTCACCCTTCGGAATAAAAGAGGGCAGTAATCGGGTGATTCATTGAGTGACTACACTACTTATACCTCGAGCTGCTGCACCAACAATCTCCCTTACAAAAGGATTCCTACGCAACCACTAAAGTGTTCGTGTGAAACACACATCGTAATGTGGAAAGGTTCTACTGTGACATTATAAAACATCATGCTACAAAATAGGATGTACTATAAGATACCATTAAATAGGAATGTGCATAGAAAAGAATGACTGGAAGGCTGGATGCCAATAAGAATGATGATTTCTGGGTAATTGAAAATGTGGATATTTAAATTCCATAGTTTCCAATTCCTCCATTAATGGACCTGTGTTACTTGTGACATTCAAGTTTATATAAAAATGTAAAACCGACAGCACAGTTTAAATGTGGCACGAGTGGCTTAATTCTGAAATTCTACTTATAGACTGGGAGTCACCACTACTGTTTTTTCAATGGACTCAAATTATAATTTTCTCAGGGCCATTATCTGTATCTTATTTCATCTTTGTACTTCCTTAGAGGGGTTGGGATAACATCAATTTGTAGCCTGGATAAAGGTTAGTATTTGCCCTCCTTGGAGAAATCAAAGTAAAGTATTCCATCTAGGTCTTGATTCTCTAATGCAAGATATATGGAACTGTATGAGCTGGAGCGGACTCAGGAAAAACAATGACCGGTGTTGATGGAATGATTTCCACGTGCCTAAGTGTCAGGCACGTTCTAAGCTCTTTACATGCTTTAGTTAATCCTCCCATCAATCGAATGAGATAGGAACTCTTTTTAGACGTATTTCATAGATGAGAAAGCTGAGGCAACTGGAAACATATAATCTATCCTTAATCTATAGTAGCCTTTACAAGACCAGGCAGAAGAACTCATGGTGGACTTCAAAGCTCTGTTAAGAGTTTAGCGAGTAGCTGTTTTTTAATGATAATATACACTTTTTGATAGCTCATTTATAAGATACATACATTTACTTGTCCATTTTACATAATTTATAAGTGTGCTTTGCTGTTGTACCAAAGAGTACTTGGAACAGTTCAGAGCTGCAGGCGCCAGACCCTTTAACTGCCAGGATATGTGACTTTTGACTCATCTTTTAACCTATTGGGCTAGTCACCCATTTGTTACAAAAATTTCATGAAGTTTAGTAAAGACATCTTTTCTGCTTGAAAACTCACAACTGGCATATTTTAGTTGCTGTTCAAGCTGAAGGACAAATGTAAACTAAATAAATACAGGTAAGGATATTAATTAATATTTTTGGACTTGATTTGCTCTAGAGGAGGGCAAACAGAGCTGTAGGAGTCCCAGTGTCCACTTGCAGACCTGAGGCTTAAATAACCAGCACCCAGGGACCCTTTGAGTGAGGAGATCTGAAATAGGGGCCTGTAACTTTCATTCCTTCTAATGTGTCTTTGGGCTCCAAACCATGAGATTTCCCTCCGATTGCTCTGTCACTTTGCTCTAAATCCCAGTTACATCATTTCTTAAATGAATTTCCTCTAGGGATCTCCCCCCTCTGCAGGAGGACCAATTTAAATCATCTTTTTAAATCATCACTTTGAAGAGTAGCTACCAATGGCTGCAAGGGGAGCCAAGAAGTGTATTATACCCAGTCTTAAAATGCTGTCCATGCCCTTTAAATTTTACCATAAAATCAGAGATTGCTATTTTATCATGAAGGATTTAATAAGTTTACCTTTTAAACTAATGGACAATAATGGGCTTTTTAGATTTTGCATGTAAGAATCCCCGGGTTGGGAAACTTTCAATTTCTCCTTAATAACTCATCACTATAAATCAGATTCCTTTAATATACTACACACCAACGTTGCGGAGAGCTTTGAAGGAACTGGTACCATTTTCTTCCTGATGTTTCAGCCACAAGGAAAGGCTGGTTTATTTCTGAAAGGTAGTACTCAAAGCAATTTCATTTTATTTCCCTCCACAGAAGATATCAGATATTTAAGTACTCCCATAAAAGATCTACCCTTACGCATTTCCAAATGACCTGTTTCTTGAAGATTTCATTGGTTTCTCTCTTGCCAGAGAAGAATTTTAAAGAAAAATAGGTTTTAAGTCTGTCATGATATATTTTATAATATGATATTGGTTTCTTTCATAGCCGGTAGTTAAATATTAATACTAGAACACATTTATTGGATCATTTCCCCTCCAATTAAAATGTAACACTAATAATGTTAATGGTGATGACATTATAACATCAATAATGATAATGGCAATGCTATTATGAAATAACAACACTGACTTATTTTTGATCCTTCTCCAAAGCTTTGCATTTCTCTAGATTTCTGAAACAAGTAAGGAAAGGACAATAAAAGATAAGTTGATTCAAACATCAGTATAATGTAGATAAAAACACTTTCTGAAGATTCCAAGTTTAGAAAGGGCCATGAAAAGAAATCACTTCCTGAATATTGTGCAGTTAATCATATTCCGGTGCCTGAAGGACTATAGTGAAAGGTCCACACAATGCTGAATTTTAGGGTGGTCACAAAGATATTTTCAAAAATTCATGTTTTCAAACAGTCAGTATTAAACAAAACCAGTATAATCCCCATTAATCCAGAGAGTTGGCACCACGTTAAATCATAAATGGCTAGTGTTAAGTTCCTTAATGAATAAAGGATCTATTGGTTTCATTTCCTGGACCTACAACTTAAAGTCGGAGGAGGAAACAGAAATTGTCCGGCTTCCTTTAAATAAACTTGGCCAATATGACAGTTTAATGGCAAAGTGGATTTGCCAGTTCAAGAGAGGAAGCCGATGTACATGCCTGGGACTGTTGATACAGCCTTCTTGGTCTGGGGGATGGAAAAAGAGAAAATGGCATTTCTGGGACAGCACTCCAGTATGGTGTAAAAATTCATCAGTTCAATGAAAAATTCAATTTACCGATGACACTGAGAATATGGAGATTATAACACAGCACGTGGCTACAGGGCATGGAGGAGCAGAGCCCCTGGCACAGAATGTTTCTGTCTGTCTTGCTCTGAACCTGGGCTCCTGGAGAGAAGGTGGGTGGGCAGCCGCTGACGGGAGCCATTCACTGAACACACATCATGCAAACCGGCTAAACGTTGTCAAGCCAGGAAATTAACATAAATACCAATCATAAGATTAAGTACACAACATTTGATGCCAAATCAATAAGGAGGAGGATGGTATAGCTTCTGTAAACAGGTATCCTCGGTTTTAAAGAAATCTTATCAGAGTCAGCAGACAGGAAGGAAGGGAGAGACCAAGGGCAGGAGAGAGGAAAGAAAGATAGAGAAGGAAAAAAAAAGAAAAATATAAATGAAGGAAAAGGAAAGAAATAAAGGGAGGGAAGAAAGAAAATGTGATCTCTATCAGACTTCTTGTATACTCACTATAGTACAGCGAAACACCTTTAGGGAAGTATTAAGGTTTATCTAAGACATAGAAATATACCTTGAAGTCACTGGAAAGACCTAGATTCTAATTATCTACCATGTGGTTCCCTCATGGCCAAGAAGGACCTGTGACGTTCTGAAGAGGTCCATCGGTGCTTGTGTGTCCCCACTTTATGTACCAAGGAGCAGGAAAGGTGCTCTGAGGCCTGGGTGCCACTACTGGGTGCAGTGCATGTTGTGGCGCTAATTTCCCATTCAAGTAGCAAGTGCATTGGTCTTTGGCCACTGCCTGCATTCCTAGCTGGGCCCAACTGAGTGACCACCAGATTCCACCGTGGCCACTCCCCTTGCTGTAATGGGCTTTTGACTGATTTTTTTTCTTTTCAATTACATTCCTTATGCTAAGTTGTGGGAGGAAGCCTTCTGTAGTGGATCTATACCTGCTCTGAAGTCAAATAGTTTATAGCCCAATTTCACCACCTATCAGCTGCGTGACCTCAGGCAGGCCACTGACCCTTCATCTGGTGCTCAGTTTTTCACAGGTAGGAATAACACAAGCCTCAAAATTGGGTGGTGGTGGGGCTATCCCCCTTTTGCTCTCACATGCTAGACCCATTCCTGAATATTCTTCCTTGGCTACTTATCCAACACTAGCAATGTAAAATTTAGGCACATGATAAAAGACCTCCTTTTGTTTCCAGATTCACTTTTTTTCTCTCTCTCTCAAAAAAAGGAACGGGATAAAAGGGAAATGGCCAGGCTGGGGATTAAGAATGCTCTTAAAAAAATCAGTGAGTGCCATATGACTACACTGAGTTTCTATAACAAGGAAACTGGTTCTAGGATCAGTATTCCATTGAGAGCTGGTTATTGACCACCCTTTTCTAGGGAAGAACCAGGAAGTCCACTGGGGGGTTGGGTCCTTCTACCCCTTATTTATCTTGAGATGTAATATTTTTCTTCTGTATTCTCCTTCTTTAAGAATTTATTAAGATGGTAGCCTCCCTTGATTGAAATCCTGATCTTCCTTGCGGCATTTAGGCCTCAATATATGTTACATATGACATACATATATATGAGTTAAATATTAATTCCCAGCCCAGTAGTGTAGAATCCAAGAAACAAAATCCATTCTTAGCTGGAAAGACATTTCCTGAAATATACAGAATTCCAGAGAGGTTCTTCTTATTCTTAAACTCTTTCCCCAACTTTTGTCATCCTCACACAAGGCTTTATCTGCCATTCTCATGTTGAGGAATCCCAAAGGAACCTCAGGTACCAAAATGAACTTTTTATCTGTCTTTCTATCCTCCTCTACTCTAGTGGAGGAGCCAGAAACCAGGGTATAATTCTAGATGCCCTCTTCTCATTCAAATCCCATCGAATCAGAGTGCAAACCCTGTAGATTCTACTCTTTAAACAGTTCTCAAATGTGTGTCCCCCACTCCATTTGCACTGCAACTACTCATCACTTATTTACTATATTATAAACCAATCTCTCAGGTTCCATAATAGCATTACACAGCATCCCCACAACAAATATTTACTAAGTTGCCTACTAAGTGATGGCAGTGTGCAAGCTAACACACCAGGGAGTCCTTGCCCTCCTGGTGTGCCCAGGGGATTCAAACAAGCAAAGAGGCCACCGTGATACTGGAATGGTGGTGAGTATAAGGTGTTTTGGGCCTGTACAGGAAGTGCCTCACCTAGTCTTGGACCATCATGGAAGATCTCCTGGAGGAAGTAGCAACTTAATCTGCAGCTAAAGGTTGAGCAGGTATTAGCCAGGTATAGAGGAATCTGATATATCCTGGGTTAATATCCATCCCCCACTTGACTTGCTAGGAACCTCTTCCTCTACCTCCCAACTCTGTTCTTGTGGTTTGGTTGGAGCTACCTCCAATATGGCACCCCTCCTTAACTTTCAGGATGAGAATATGACACAGTCCTAGCCAAATGGAAATAACATTCCCTTTCCATGGCCTCATCGATCGTTTCTGAGGGAGGTCCATGATTTGACCAGATTCAACTAGGGCAATGTCAGGGCTTTTACTGAGAGGTGTTCCCTTTCCATTGATGTGGCTGAGAGACCAAATTGTAGGCCTGGCACTGCTGACTATCATTTTGCCATCATGTGGTGAGAGCCTGCCTGAGAACAGAGTGTGGAGAGATGGATAGAGAGAGACCCCAGACTTTGTCTGAGCTGGTGAATGGAGTTGTGTAGTTGTGAATACTCCCCAACAAACACATTCCCCTTAAGGCATAAGTCAGTTTGAGTTGGGTTTTCAGCCATCTGCTACTAAGAGTGCTCTGAAAAGTACACCCAAGGAGGGAAAGCACGTGGTCTTCTGAGAAGAGAGAGTTATATGTGCCAAAGCTCAGAGGCCAGGAAACTACGGCCCATTCTGTGAAGTTCACACAGTTCTGTGAGACCAGAAAGTAGGTGTGAAGAGAAAATTGGAGCAGAGGGAAAGGTTATGAGCCAGCCCTTTCTAATCCAGTGTCACTCTGCCAGAGACACTGTCATAAAATGCAAATTTGATCATTCAATTCCTCTTCTCTGCTAAAATCCTTCAAAGACAACTCAAAGCTTTTAGGATGAAGTTCGAACCCATTAGCTTGACACCCAAGGCTCTTGATGATCTGGCTGCTCTGTTTCTCTTCTGTTTCCCACATCTCTCCCATGGGCACAAGGACTCTTGCTAAATTGAACTACTTGTAGTTTTTCCAACATGCCATGATGTTTCATGCCTTTGTGACTTCATACTGCATGCACTGTATCATTTAATTATTCTGATGATAGAGATGCAGAAAAAGAAATGTAGAGAAGTTCAGATACGTCAAAAGTCATACAGTCATACAGTCTGTCTTAACATTTTCTTAAGGAGAGCTGGACTTTGAGCACAGGTCTGACATCAAAGCACTTTCTCCTTCTTCTTGGACAACGTCATCCCCAGTTCTTTCATCCTCTGGTCCGTGGATCTTTATATCTCACAGCCTGGTCTGGTAATGGAATAAATAAAATTGCAAGGGTAGGTGCTGGAGGGATGTATACTCATCAATTTATGCTACTTTGCAACCAAAATGAACCCAATGGCATTTTATTTATTTAGTTCAAAAAACATTTTCTGAGCATCTCCTTTGTGCCAGGTGATGGCGCTACAGGGGTGAGTGACGCCAGACACAGTCCTTGCCTCTACGGTGCTTACGCTAAAATAGCCCACTCCTCAAACTTGATTCTAATTGAGAAGGTTACCTGGCTACCAGTGAAAATTAATGCCCTTTTGCTTTCATATACATGTGGAACTCCATTATTGCTGCTGGTGAGGAAATATCATCTGCTGCATTATTTTCAATGGCTGCCCATGAGTTAGAGCAGAAATTAATTGATCAGCCAAATGGGAAAATGTAGACAATAGACCAGGAATAAATCAATGAAGGAAATAGTGTGCTGTGTCTTATACCTGGGATCAATTGTGTTACAGCTCACTCAGTGAGGCTGGGGAATGCCTAACAGCCTGCTTGCAAGGGGTCATGAACAGGGCAAAGCACTGACTTAACGACATACAGAATTTTCATTGCCTTATTTATACCTGATTTCTCCTGAAAGTGAGCAACATTTTCTTAATGGTACCAATTCTGCAGGGTCACCAAACTAGGAGTGTTTTCTTTTCTTCTAATTGGGACCAAACTGACACCCAATAAGCTCTTTGTAGAAAATGAAAGATGTAAGAACTAAAAAAGAAAGAAAGAAAGAAGGAATGTACACCATAAATTGGGCCTCGGGAATTCAATGAAAATAAAAGGGCAGATTGATTTTGTTTGAAGGTCAAATCTTTTCAAGGTACCTTTATTGTTTTATAAATCTTATTTGGTAGAAAAAGCTAATGGGAGTTATGATGGCAAAATAATCGCAATAAAAAGTCAGAAAGGATTGTTGAGAGATGAAAAAATTAAAAGGGAAACATGCAATATATAAAAACAAACAAATCTTTTGAACATAAAAATGGATCATCCCCACCTCTCCCAACGAGAGCTGGATGGGGCCTGAGAGATTAAGAGCTGGATGTTTAGCCCTGTTATCCTGGGTGAGAAGCGATTTAGGAGTCACGGAACATAAGCCAAGCAGCAGTGCTCCATAACCGCAGGTGACTGCTGCTGGCTGTCCACCCCGGATCTACAGAGGCAAGTGGACTCCCGGGGCAGGAGACCCCACACACCCCTCAGCTGCTACTCCCAGGCAGGGGCTTCGTCTACCCAGAAAATGCCATGCGAGGCAGGAGACATTCTGCATGCAGAAAACAGCCAACATGGCACCCAGGAAAAAAGACTTTTTTTTTTATAACTGCAGTGGCCATCCAAAACGGACTTGGTTTTTCTTGTGCTGTACCCTGGTCCCAGAAAATAGTTGCAGGATCTCAAAAAGCCTGCGTTGCAGACTGAAATTGGGAATCAACCAGCTGACCAGAAGTGAGGATGACTTAAAATTTTAAAAAGGCCCTAAATCCAAAGATTAAGAAAATATAACATGTTACTGGGAGGTCCCTCCTTTTGTGTCATGGGTGTTAATCATGTTTATTCAGTGGATCACACTTTAAGTGCAGCCTGTCAAATCCTAAAATATTCTTAAGTCTTTTAAAATTACATGAAATGCTGGCGTATAAATGCAGACCAATAAAGTACAAACAAGCACGATTGGTGGTAGACAATGCCTAACAGCTAGTCCAGGATAATCCTGTGGCACAAATTAGTTTATGAAAGGTTTAAATGATAAATCAACTGCAAAACCTACCATATACATCAGGAATTTTATTTGACTCACCTTAGTAATTACCTGAGCGTTAACCAGAATGACTTAAGAAGCTGCAAAAAGTCATGCCAAATCATGTTAAATTACATGAGAGCTAGAGAGGTTTGCCCTGGACTGAAGAATTAACATGGAAAAATAAAAAAACTATGAAATACTTTTTGTTATAGAGTTAAAAATGTGAAATTGATCAGGACAGATTCACAAACAATCTAAGGTGGAAATGGACATTTAACAAATACAACGTAGGGATAAGACAACACCTTGAAAGTCAGGATTACATGTTTTACATCTAATATTTCCACAGGGAATACCAGTGTTTTTAGACATAGTAGCAGTTTGCTACTTTTGTGGGATGGTTGATTTTATTCTAAGGTCTTCTTGTGCAGATAAGGAAGTGATTTTGCCAGCTGGGGAATAAAAAGTGATTAACTCGAGATTTCCTGACCATCAGGTGTTATGCTCATTTCATTAAAGTAACCACTGTACTTTTAAAAAAAAGAAGTAGGGTTTATCACTAAGGAGTAAGCCACAGGGGTTCACCAAAACAAGTCCCCTTATGCCCTCTGCTCTTTCTCACGGACAAGGGGCAAAGCCATATTTTCATGAACTTTCCTGCATGTTGACTTGTGATTGTTTTTTAGTTTCACATTTATACATTACATTTGACTCTGTGAGTGCTGTGCACACAATTTTTTAGTGCAGTGGGAGGTAGCATAGGGTAGTGGTTAAAAAGCCAAACTGCCTGGGAATTCAAAATAAGCGTCATCACTTATTAACCGAGTTAGTTACTTAACCTTTCAGTGCCTTAGTATCTCCATCTGTACAATGGTTACTATGAGAATTAGGGAGGAGTAAGTGAATTATTTACAAGCCCTTAGAACAATGCCTGGCACACAGTAAATATTATATGAGAGTGTTAAATTAAAATAACATTCTTGCTGGATAACCACAGGTTTCTTTGCACCTATACTAATTAATATTAATCAGTGATTTATAGATTTTCCCTCACCAAGACATGGTTTGAGGATTTGTTAAACTTTAAACAATGGTGTCTTTTAATATTTGAGATAAGCCAAAAGACAAATAGTAGTTATGACACAAATACCTATCTTGTGAGGTGCTTCATAATTATTTACTACTTGCTAGAAAATTCAAGTGGGCAAAGGGAGGGAGCAGGCTGTCATGTTGACATCTAAACCTTATTAAAGTTTCATCTTCTTTTAAAGTTCAGGAAGACAAATGAGTTGCCAGAGGAATTTCTGTTCCTCGGTAAGGATTATACAGGTATGAACATAACTGCTAAAGTAAATTAAATGTGATTTCCTAAACGGCCAAAATGGCATGGTGGTGGGGGAGAGGGGAGCGAACAGAGCCATGCTACGAGAGCTGGATATGAATTTCAATATCTAAGAAGATGTTGATACACTCTAGCAGTTAGACCCTTAAATTAATGGGGCATTTTATTTGAAAAAGTGTAATATGATCTTTTTGACATTCATGTTATAAAATAAAAGTGATTATTAATCTATTAAAATGGCAAATGAGAAATTGATGAAACAACTCAGGGAAAATTCTCTCCAAACTAAAGCTATCCCTTAAGTAAGATACCAATGATTACCTGGCATGGAAAGGGTGGCAAATTAAAAAATAAAAAAAAATTCTCCCTATCTCTGTATGTATATCCTCCTGCCATATCACTTTGCCATTCCTCCCATCGGGATGTGGATTGCTTTCTCCACCCCCTTGAATGTAGGCTGGTCTCATGGCCTTTTTGATCCATAAATTGTAGCACAAGTGATGCTGCGGGAGTTCCAAGGCATACTGGGTATGCCTTGTAGTGTCCGCACTTACTCTCATGGATCCCCAAGTGAAGAAGCCTGGACGAGTCTACGGTAGGATAAGAGCTCACTTGGAGCAGAGCTGATCCATCCCCTCTGAGACCCCCTAGACCAAACAGCCCAGAGCCAACACCAACCCCCAGACATGTGGCTGAGGCCATCTCAGATGAGTTCTCAGATGGCTACGGCCACAGGAGCGACCCCTTGGCAGGAGCAGCAGGGGAACCGCATTGTTGACCACAGAATCAAGGTGGCTGTTTTAAGTCATCGTGTGTGGGTGGTTTGTTACACAGCAATAGATGCAGATGATTAAAATGAAGTAAAAATTAAGGAAATACAGAGATTCAAAATGGGGCAAAGAAGAAAAAACACATACAACATTTCTCTTGTTTCTAATCTTTCACTGTTTGATACTGAGTATTTTCAAAGTTTGCAATTAAATTGGAGAATTCCTGGTTCTCTACGCAGATGTGATTGGTTTTGCTTGATGTGTGTTATCTGAGCTAACAAACAAAAAGGTAAAAAGCAAAATACAATATAGTATTTACTTGCATGTATTTCAAAGTCTGAAAAGTATTTTGGGAGCACATTTGAATATGGATGCTTATGAGCGTTGTTTTAAATGTTGGATCAAGGAAAAGGCAGCCAATGAGAAATTAACACAAAGACGCCTCCTTTATTTAGTTGAGCACAGTTCTCTAGGGTCTGGGAGTAGGAATATATAGAGCTCTGTGGAATTTTTCCCTATAGACCTCAATCCACACTCCCTTCAATATAGGAGTGAAACAATTTTGATGCAGTTTGCCACATTTCCTTTTGATTTCTTCTCTTCTATCCCAATTCTACCTGCTATCGGTTACTGTACCAACTTTGTACTGTGTCTACGTGTCTAGGTTGTTTCCTAGAATTCCTTTTTTTGTATCTTTCAGATTAGGGTGAGCCACAAGGAAGATTCTCGGGAGACTGGAGGACAGAAGTGAAACAGTCGCCATTTGCTAGCTCACATATGCTATTGCTGACTTGCTGATTCACCTCCTTGACATGAAGCAGCAGCTGGGCCTGCAACTGCTATAGCTTCCCCAGGATCCTTTTTCACCTTTCCTGACACCTGGGCCACGTATATGTGTTCAGTTCCATGACTAAGGGCCCCGGTTTCTGCAGGATACCTTGTAACCAAGGTCAGAGGTTCATCCTTATGAGGTCCCAGCTCATGCTTGGGGGTTCCAGCCTACTTGTGGTCTCCCCTTCCTGAATGACTGTCCTGTGGACTCCAAGCTCCAGCATCACATGCAGAGCCAACAGCCTTAGGGAGACTACCTGACCAGCCCCTACAACTGCAGAAGTTAATACCCTGTCACACATCTCCAAATGGTTCTGCTTCTCTGGTTGAGCCTGACTGGTACAGTTGCTGTTTTGACCATGATGGCATTGACAAGATTATCTCCAGTCAAGTGGTTGGCAGATCCTATGTCCCCCAAGAGGTTATAGGAATGGCTTTGAATTTAGAAGGGACAGATGAGGAGGAGGAGGAGGAAGGAAGGAAGATAAGGCTTACCCAGCGCATACCATATGTAGGTTCCCAAGGCTAAAAACTCATTTTATCCTACCGGAAACCCTATGAGATAGGTACTATTATTCCATCCCCATTTTACAGGTAGAAAGGTGAGGCACAGAGACATGAAATAACTTGCTAGTAAGTGATAAAGCTAAGATTTAAACTCAGGTACTCTGGCTCCAGGATCTGTGCTCTTAACATATAATTCCTTGGCTCCAAATGAACCTATATCTAAGTTTCCATCCTTTGGTTACCTTGCCTTTTAGAAATATTTCACAACAGAAAGAAGGGGAGCTAGACCATGATGGTACAGCCAGAAAATGTCAGTTCTGGTTCTGATTTCACCACTACCTAGCTATACAGTCTTGGATAGGCCATGCTAACTTACTTATTTATAAAATAATCTTGATATTATCTTCCAGCTATAAAAGGTCACAATTCTACCATGTTAGAGTTCTGAGAATGGGGCCTTGGAGGAAAGCGTCTACAGACAATAAAATCAGGTAATAAAACCTGCAACTGTGTATTTGACTTTGTATTTGCTTTTCTGGCATCTCCCATATGAAAAATTACCACGTATCTCCCTGTATCATTGGAACAGTGGTTTTCATCCTTTTCAAGTTGTGAGGACCCTGTTAGTCACTCAAAAAAGAATTGCAAATAGCCACATAAGAAAAGCTGTACTTTTACTATAAATTGATTGAGAAAATGTATGATAGAAGGCCCTGCTACATTTATTGATGCTTTTAAGTGAAATTGAATTTTATTAATCATAATAACATCTGGAAGCATTTAAAAAATGGTAGTGAATGTTCGCTCTATAGAAAAACTTCACAAGCTTATTGACTTATTGAGTTCTTGCAGCAAATTTTTCTTCCCTTTGGTTTCAAGCTTTGGCAAGCTCTTCACCAATTTAATCTATTTTAATTATACTCAACTTGCTTTACAAACAGAACTATATCCACAAAATACATGCTGTTACAAAAATATACACTAAAAAATTAGCAGTGTGCCATGTCTTATATGCCATTGACTTATCTCTATTTGTTGTTGTCATGGTTATTATATTGATGTTTAATTCTGTTTTGTTTTTAAATCTGCAGATCTTTAGTTAAGTGTTAGAAAAGTTTCTGATTTAGGGTGTCACCTCTTCTTTTTAATCCTCACGATATTTTAGCAAAAGTTTTACCAATAATTAATTTTTTTTTAAAAGGCAGGCATCAAGTTACAAGGTATAACCAATTACAAAATTTAAAAAACTGGATAATCAGAAGAAGAAGACTAGGAGAAGGCCACTTTTACATACCAAAGTCAAAAAGAATAACCTTTAGAATTTGGTCAAATCTCTCTTGAGCCAGGGGATATCAAGTAAAATGGCACTGTTGGCACTCATCAGAAGGGTTAAGATGACACTGCACTTGGAAATCTGGCAATTGCTAAACAGAAGGTGGCCATCAGATGAACAACAGCTGCGAATAGTTGTTTTTCCTGTGTCTGAATCTGTGCCAAGAAAGGGTTTGCTTTACTAAGAAAGGAGAAGTATGTATAGCCTATGTTTATTATGATGCCCCTGGGCCTATATCCTGGAACTCATTATTTGAGGGACACACAAAAACCAGGAAGGTCATGCAATCCATCGTTGGGAAGTTATGAACTCACTCTTAGCTGCCTTCCAGGGGCAACCTTGACGGGTACTGAAAGGGATGAAGAGTGGGTTAAAAGTAAACAATTTTTAGTTCAACACTGCTGTGCCAGTTTGCATATATTATGTCCCCCAGAAAAAGCCTATTCTTTGATGCAATCTTGTAGGGGCAGAAATATTAGTGTTGATTAAGTCGGAATGTTTGGATTAGGTTGTTTCCATAGAGATGTGCCCCACCCAACTGTGGGTGACAACTCTGACTGGATAATTCCCATGGAGGTGTGGCCCTGCCCATCCAGCGTGGGCCTTGATTAGTTTACTAGAACACTATATAAGCTTAGACAGAAGGAGTGAACTTGCTACAGCCCAGAGGGACACTTTGAAGAACACACAGGAGCTGAGAGAGGAGCTTGAGCTTACAGAGACATTTTGGAGATGGCCTTTGAAAGCAGACTCTTGCTCCAGAGAAGCTAAGAGAGGACAAACACTCCAAGAGCAACTAAGAGTGACATTTTTGAGGAACTGCAGCCTAGAGAGGAATGTCCTGGGAGAAAGCCATTTCGAAACCAGAACTCTGGAGTAGATGCCAGCCGCGTGCCTTCCCAGCTAACAGAGGTTTTCCGGACACCACTGGCCATCCTCCAGTGAAGGTACCCGATTGTTGATGCCTTACCTTGGACACTTTATGGCCTTAAGACTGTAGCTGTGTAACCAAATAAACCCCCTTTTATGAAAGTTGATCCATTTCTGGTGTTTTGCAAAAAGGCAGCATTAGCAAACCAGAACAGCTGTCAATTCAGGCAAATCTTTCCCAACCATCCTTTCATTCTACTCTTCAACCATGAGCTGAATCACTTTCTCTTCTATATTTCATCCACACTTCTGCCATTATACATGAGCCTGTACTGCATTATAATTTTGAGGTGTATTTATCTCTCTCTGCCACTGGACTGTGACTGAGGGGAGGAACTGTGCCTCATCCATCAATCTGTTTCTACTTTCTAACATGGAGCCTGGCATGTGGGAAGCACTCAGTGAAAAGGGGATGGAATTAAATGAATCCTGTTATTTTTTTTTCCTAGAGATTCAAATTCAAGGCAGGAATCCAAGTGGAACATTTTCCAAGTATGTGTAACAATTATCAAACATTGTGTTTCTGTAGGATAGATGATAACTGTCTTTAAATGCATCTAAAGAAAGGTAATATTTATTCTTCTGAAACATCACAAAAAGCAACGGCAAAAAGCCTTCAAATATGGCTATAATTCCTATTAAAATTCTTCAACCCTGAAGAAATAACTTTAATCTGATCAAAATGCATGAGTTCCTTCTTTCTGTCACCATAATTTAAAGACAGAAAAATGGGATTTAGGATTTACATATACATGTGGAGTCCAACCTCATGATGATTGTACCTAGAAGCCAGAGAGTTTTGAATCTTAAATGTATTTTCAGAAAAAATTGTATTTTCAGAGAAAAAAAACAAGTGCTATAATAATAGCTCTAATTTAACTGAAGACATTCATTGCACAATCCCCAAAGAGCAAGATAAATTGTTGAGTGCATCAGCAGACTGTCTATTCATTTGTCACATTAGCATGAAAGGGGACTTTTTGCCCAATACAGACTGCCTCTTCTCTCCAGGATCTTGCTTTTGAGATCTTTGAAATAGTTATTTCAAATATGGTACGCTGAGATTTACTCTAATCTTAACTATGGAATTAGAAAAGTCGTTATAATTTTAAGCATAACTTGTTGACTTGTTGGTCTATCTGGCCAAGTCACAGATCTTGCCCTTGGGACAAGCCTTTGAATTTTAACAAAAAATAGATACAAGCATAACCAATTATTAGTTTCCTCTGGCAAGCAGGAGCTGTGTAAAGTCACAGATAATTCAATATGGCAACAATCACTATATGGAAAGAATGGTCTTTAAAAAGTTAAAAAATGACTCCAAACTTAAATATAAATGAAAATCAAACTTAAAGGGGAAAAACATGCCTTTTAATTCAATTCATTTTAACCTCAATTCACTGGCCTATGTATATCATTGTACATTTATTAAATACCCACTAGATGTCAGATAAGAGAGGTCATCTCTGAGAACCAAAGACAAGGAATCATACATAACCCAAAATGTGATGTGAAACCTCTGAAAGCCCTCTGTGATCCATTCTAACATGAAGAATCTGTGACTCTCTACACAACTTCCACCTCATCTATAATATGTGAGCATGTGGAAGTCATAGGATTTCTTGTGTAGACAAACAAATGCCCCCTTCATGGCTGGCTGCCCTAATTTCTCTTACCTAATTAAGATTATGCAATGCCCCCTTTCACCAAGATTGGTTAATGTATCCCAGGGCTAAACCAATTGGTGCATGGCTTTTCTCTAGCCACAAGTGATGAGTTCAGGAAAGAGTATATAATCCACTTTAGGTCCATGCAGGTGTCCATGACTGCCTGAGACTTTTGTAAAAGATGGCCCTTCCTTCTTTTGGGACTCCTGTGAGAAATATTTTGGGCAGTGTATTAATTGGAGGTGAACTTTGGATCTGTTACAACCAATGTCTGCCTTTAGGGTTGCCATCCTGGAGTGATGCTAACACACAGAAAGAGCAAAATCAACAGAACCTTTCAGAAACATAGAGCCTGAACCCTGACCAAATTTTGGCAGAAGCCCAATCTATTTTCTTAAAAATTTATGGCAGTTTGAGCTGAGTTTTCTGTTACTTGCAGCCAAATGCGCCATATTATTATAACTATATTAGGCACTGTAGTATCAGAGCTGATTTCTGAAGGATGAATATGATTTTGACAGGTGAGTGGTAAGAATGGGGGTAGGTGGAACCATTTCCAGGGACAGGAAAACGTCTGAACAAAAGCAAAGAGGTATGAAAGCAGGTCAGTATAGGGTCTTGAATAACTCTTCTGGCATGCTAAATCAATGGCAGAATGGCCATTGGACCAGAGGAAGAGGTGCCCCTTACAGTAATCTGTGCAAGAGATAATGAAGGTCCAAGTGTGTGCACTGGCAATGGAGATGAAGAAGAGAGGCTAGGTTGAAAAGGTATGTTCAAGACAGGATGTACATGATTTACTGTCACAGTTCAAAAGAGGAAAAGAGAGAGGTAACACAAATGGATCCTGAGGTTTGAATCTTAGGACATTTGGGTCAAGGCTGATGCCATTAGTCAGGTCAGGAACGAGAACTCAGGGAAAAGAGTTAAGCTACCTTTCAACAGTTGGGAAATGCTGAATATGATCTTTTTAAGACAGTTACAGAAACAGCCTAAATCTCAAATAACATAGGCATGACTGGTTAGATAAAGGGTGGTACATTTATTGAATGAGTGAAATACTATGCAGTTCATTAGTAATGTTTTCCTGTGGGTGACTTGCCTGACTGATAATATTTCTATGCAAGACTCACCCTAGTAATACAGGTCTCTCACTCTGGACAGCTGCATCAAGGGGTGGGTTACATGCTCATTTCAACACCATCTCTTGCTCTCCCACCAACAGATCCCTTGGTACTGTACAGTTGAGAATCATCGCATAGGAGAATGTCAAGTTTTTTGGGCTACACTGATAACTGGGGGAAAAATCACTGAAAGAAGCATTCTTCTGGTGTGTGGCCAGCTTTGAAAATAAAGAAAAATACATGCACTTAGAAAAGAAGATATATACAGAAGATATATAGTAGCTATCTCTGGGTGGTAGGCTCTGAAGTCTTTTTTATTTCTTTTCTTATTTCTGTGTGGTTTGTATTTCTTTCTCCAAAAACACACATATATCAGTTTTATAATTTTAAAAGGTTACTGTCTATATGAAGCCCCTGGAAGCAGATCCTGAGATGAGGATTTGTTCTCAGGAGTGGAGAAGGAGGGAAAGCAAGGTTGTGATATGAAGCAAAGTCCAAGGGGCATGGCTTGAGATCAATCTCTCAGGGTCAAAGGAGCAGGGGAATTTGTTACCCCTTCTCTCATCAGTCATTGGTTAAGGGCAGCACCTGTGGAGAAGCAATGCCTAGGGACTTAAGGTTTTCCTTCAGGTAGGAAAACCAGAGCCCATCCACCCACCAAGAGACACAGGTACTGACAGTTGGGAGCATGTATGCAAATGGTAAAGGAATCTAAGGGAATCCGGAGGGAAAACTGATTGCAACTGCTAGAGGCTGCTATAATATGAACTCTTTGCTGTTTTATTTCATTAATACGGAAACCTTTATTTCATGACCATGTTCACTCGTATTAAAAATGTTTGCTTTTGGTACAAAAGAGGACTGAATGATAATGTATTGTTGCCTTAGCAAAATACCTTCTTGCTTGGGAACGGAGATTTGAAAAGTCTCACTCTTGTAAACCCTACCCAAAATGTCACGTGCCCCTTAACTATGAGACTTTATATTGCTTCTTGCTCTCAGAGTTCATATTCTAAAGTGAGTATGTTGGAAATTAGGTCCACTGCACAGGAAAACCTGATGACACCTGGGGACACCAAATTTTGACTGCTGCTTGATGTTACAGAGACAAGAGGACTGATGTTTGGGGAAAGGCAAACATGCCAGACCATTGAGAAACTGCAAACATCAATGGTGGTCTGAACTATTCAGCTGGTATACCACAGGCTGGGCCGGAATGTAAACTGTTTGACTCCCACCAAAGACTTGGGGCTGGTTTCTCTTAAGAATACACAAAACAAATATTCCCTATAGAGGAAAAGAGGGAGGAACAATGTCAGATTTGAAAGAATTAGCCAACCAAGTTGACCCCAGCATGAACTCCAATGCGTTGCCATATTTGCCAATGAATGGCATGGCTTGATTCATTAAACCCCACTGGCACATTATAGGTTAGTAACATCCTGAGCTTCCTGCTCTGTTTCAATGTGAACTGAGTGATCCCATCTCCTGAGCCTTGACTCTCTTCCCTTTTCAATGAGCGGATTCCTTATCACAAATTTCCAAGCCCAGCCACAGGCCTATGCAGGTAGCTGCCAAGGAGGTATCATTTGAGATGTGCTGGGAAAGTCCTGTTTCTGCCTGAATAGCTTCCCTCCATTGACTTCTCATCCATGGAGGGTCAATCAGTTAGCACATTTCAGGAGTCGGGGGCTGCAATGGAGAAAAGATGAGTGTGGGTATCCAGGGATTCTTACTGCAAGGCAGATGGAATTTATGGACAGACTTCAGGAGTTTTGAGAGCCCATTGACCTATTTGAGAAGTAGTGCTTGTATACAGGTGAGTCATTTTCAGGTAAGAGAATCCAGGGCTTTCATTATGTTTTCAAAGAAATTTCATGACCCAGGGAATGTTAAGGATCTCAAGAGTGAGAGGCAGGAGACCTGTGGCTTCTGTGCCTGATTGGCTAGTAACTGGCCAGGTTATGTTATCTAAAGGCTTTACCTCCCTTAGTTTAAAATTCTCCAATTTCTGAGGACCCTTCCTGGTTAACGTGCCAGTGATCAATCGTGTCTTTTTTGTGCAAACACAAATCATCCCCTTTCAAAGACTGCTGGGGAAAATGTCCAAATACTTCTTTTGTACCTGTTTCTTTTGACTCCCTCTTATATTTCAGGGATTAATAAAATAATTTAAAACAATATTACTGGGAGAAAGATGGTGGGGGAGAGAGAGAAACGGGAGGAGAGGGAGGAAAAGAAGAAGGGAGGGTGAAAAGTAGGGGGAGGGGAGAGAGAAATGACTCCACTGAAAAAGGTGAATTTATGGGGCAAAATGGAACAGAACTGGTGGCGGGTGGTCTTAGAACAAGCCCCTTGTCCTCGTTCCCTCTCACCTCCTCTGAAAGCAACTGCCCCATTCAAACATTTGATTGTTCATTTAATTTTTTAGAAGCTTTCCATTAAACAAGGTCAGGAGGCAGGGGAATTATATACTTATATATATTCTCTCTTAATTTTTATGTCTTAAATGATCAAATCATGTCCTCCAATGAATAATAAAAAACAATAAGGGATGGTTTTCACAAGCTTCCTCATTTGTTTAACAGCAATGATGTGGAAAAACGACCTTTTAAAAACACTTGAACGTTTTAACTTTTGATCCCAAGTCTTCTCCCCAGAGCTTAATTTATTAAAGCTAAACATGTCTTGACATTATAAATTAGGAAAGATGAGTGGGCAGTCCACTATAATTAGAAGCCTGGAGCAGGCATTCTATGGAATAGATAACTATAACTGTTATAATGCAGTTTATTGAAAATTTTATTGAGTCTCATTCATGCACAAGGAAAAAAAAAGCCACTTGTGAATTAGGCTTGAATAAGGAAAGTCAAGATTACCACTTCAGCGATCCCTACAGCCTGCCATCAGCTCAGTTTTTTTCATTTACAGCTGTGCTTCTTTCTTTAGTGGAGGGGAAGATAATACTGAGGGGATACTAGGAGGGAGAGGGAAAATCTTTCCAGCCTCTCCCTGGATTCCCACTTCCTGACTTTTGGCTCATCATCAAGACTGATCATCAGCATGAAAGGGATTCTGTTTGTACAATTGCTTTGTAAGGGCTCATTTTTACTTACTATGCAACTAATGTGCTAGGCATAAGCCTATAAGATTCTCTGTTAATGGGAAGAGACCTAACTGGGATTGAGACTAGAGACTGTTCCAAAGACAGAGCCCATGTTCTGTTCAATCCTAAGTGATTGGGGTTGCACCTGCTCTTGGACCTACTTCGCATCCGTGAGAGACATGGGTTTATGACCTGTAAAGGCTTCCAGCCAGCTGGACCACAGCTGTGATCAACAAATATGCCCACAACTGCTGCACTCCTAGACTTTCAGGGGGGTATTTACATTTAAACATTTAACATAGACATGGGTTTACGATCTCTTCTGCTTGTAGCCAGTTAACCCACCTCTTCTAGGAATAAGAAGTGGTATAGAAACTGAGTAATAGTGAAAAATTAGCAACAAGCTAAATGTTGAACAATAGGATAATACACATAATGACATATCATTGATATCAGAATATCCTATATTATGCAGCCATTGAAAATGACAGCTTGGAAGAGAATCTATCATTGTGGTAGATTCTTATGATGAAATACTAAATGTTTAAAAGTAGGAAGTAAAAGCAAAGATCTGGTTCTGCAATATGTCACATGATGATAATTAAGACAAAGAAGTGCACAGGAAAAATATGCAATAAGAAAACAAAACAGAAAATTACCATTGTCCCATAGGGAAAAGCAGTAAGAATCATGAGTGATTTTTTTCCTTCCTGTTTTTTATTTCTTATAATTATATTATAAGATACAGTACAATTATATTTTCACAATTATATTTCTTTTATAATGATAAAACTCATTTATGCTGAAAATAAACATTACTTTAATATTATTAATTCATATATTAGTTAAAAATTAAAAATGTTTTCTCCTACATTAACTCATTTGATTCTTCAACAGTTACATGAAGGTAAAAATAAAAAGTACCAAAAACCAAGCAGTTAGATCTGGAAACTGAAGCCAGTGGGGGCGAGTTGGCTAAGTCCACACCACTGACAAGGGGCAGAATGCAAAAACTAATCTAGCCCTTTGTGTCTGCAAAATCAGATGGCTGTTTTGGGCATGAAAACATGTAGATTTGTTAGAGAATGTACTTAGAGAAAAAAAGTCTGTTTTTGTTGCCTTCTGCACTTTTGTTGCACTTCTGCTGTTTTTAACCTGTGTAGCATCCATTCCATCATCTTCTCATCTCACCCTGATCTTCCCCTGGTGGACCACTCTTTCCTCACCATGGTCCGTACAGTTTTAGGTGGAGCTGACTCCCGCTCTCAGATCCATGGATCTGCTGGCCCATCAGCACAGTCCACAGGGCTCCAAGATTATCCAATGAAAATAAGTCCTGAGACTTTAATCAAAATGACATTCTCTCCACTGGCGCTGCTAAGCTGATGGCATAGAAACCTAGGGCTGCAGGTGATTATTTTGCTGTCATGTGAAGAGAGCCTGACTGTGGATGAATACAGCAGGATGATTCCTGGTGAGCAATTCCTGAGACTTGATACCTATCACCGGACTTTTCATTTACATGAGTCTATAAATTCTGTTATCTCTTCTTAAGTCAACTGGAGCTAATTTTTGTTTGTTTATTACTAGCAACCCAAAGACCTCTGACTGATATTTCTGCAATTGCTCTATAAAGTATGCACAAACATACTTTCTGGATAAGCAAATCATTGATTAAACACACCACTGTAGCTCTCTAGCAGGTCATCAAAATTGTCTGTGATCATTCACCATTATTGTGATCCACTGTCATCTTCTTCTTTTGTGCAAATATATTTTAGCATCTTATAAGATGGTAAATTAGAGGAGCAAATACGGAATCAAGGAGTGGTAACTGCCTGATTTATTTCAAATGGATGTTGTTTTGGTTTGCTAAAGCTGCCAGAATGCAATATGCCAGAAATGGGTTGGCTTTTTCAATGGGGTTTTATTAGGTTACAAATTTGCAGTTCTAATGACATAAAAACATCCAAATTAAGGCATCAAGAGGAAGATACCTTCTCTGAGGAAAGGCTGCTGGCATCCGGGGTTCTTCTGTTACATGGGAAGCCACATGGCAAAATCTGCTGGTCCTTTTCTCCTAGTTCTGGTTTCAATGGCTGTCTCCAAATGTCTCCAGGCATTTCTCATCTCTCTGCCCTCTCTGTGTGTGTTTTTGCCTTTTATCCTCTCATAAAGTGCTCCAGTAAAGGATTAAGATTCACCTTGAATGGGCTGGGTCACATCTCAATTGAAATAACCTAATCAAAAGGTCCCACCCACAAGAGGTCTGCCCCTACAGGGAGGGATTAAAAGATCATGGCCTTTTGTGGGATACATAACAGCGCCAAATCAGCACAGGTATGTTTATAGTTTCTTACTAATTTGGGGACATCAATGAAATACTTTAGATCTACTCATTCTCATTTTATAATCTGAGTATCTATGGTCTTTTATAAATAGGTATTGATAAAGATACCTTAATAAAGCAGAAAAGGAAGGTGTTTAATTTGCCATGTTTATTCAATCTGGAATTAGACTTCGATAAACATTAAATATGGACACAATTTTATTGGTGGTAATTAAATATGACTTAGATCAGTGATTCTCAAACTTCAGCGTGCATCAGAATCACCTGGAAGGCTTGCTAAAACACCAATTGCGGGCCCTGCCCCCCATCCCCACCCCCCAGTTTCTAATCCAGTGCATCGGAGGAGGGGCCTGAGATTCTGCATTTATAACAAGTTCAGGTGATGCCAATATTGCTGGTATGGGATTGCTAAGAAACACCAATTTAATTTAAAAAGAAAGAAAATGCATTTGGGTATAATTGCTGGTACATATTTGATTTCTCTGATTCAAAACATAAGCCCATGTTTTCCGAGATGCAGGCATAATTTGGATCTGAAAATTCTGGACATAGAGATAATGTGCTTTAAAGGTGGATAAGAAATAACAGAGTTAAAGCAATCTCAGCAAAGCCTTGATTAAAATAATTCATTATGGAGACGAATTGACCTTAATTTCTAATAGATGATATGACCAGTCAGGCATTCTACTACATCAAGCAAAAGTCAAACTTAAATGTTGCTCTTCTGCATTTATTAGCAAAGTTCACCAGGCCAAAGTAATCAAGTGTACCACAAATGCCCAGGTGCCTTTTTATCTCTGCCTAATAGAACAGAACTAAGTGGTTTCTATCTACTGATGGAACTGGTAAAGCTTAGGAAAAATTTATTACTTTCCCAGCTGCTAAAACAAATGGCATACAATGGATTGGCTTAACAACAGGAATTTACTGGTTCCTGGTTTCAGAAGCTAGAAGGCTTGCCACCTCTCAGGATCAGTATCTGCTGGCTGGCACTCTTTGGGGTTCCTTGGCTTTTCTGTCATGTGGCCATGCCCAAGGCAGTGTTGTCTTCTTTCTCTGCTGTGTTCTATTGACTTCCAGCTTCTGACTGCTCCCCGTGGCTTCTCTTTCCATAGCCAATTTCCTTTGCTTAAAAGGTCTTCAGCCACACTGGATGAAGGCCACCCTCCTTCAGTCTGGGCACACCTTAACCAAAAACATCTTCAAAGGTCCAATTTATAACTAGTTTCACATCCCCGGACCAGCGGCGGGGACCCGAACATGACTTTTGTGGGGGACGTGATTTACTGCCCAAAAAACAACAACTAAACAGTTTAGCACAACCCGGTTTATCTGCAACAAGTTGTAAATGGGATATAACTCAAAGTATCCTGGGGTGATCTCCAGGCATGATGACTTATCAGTAACTAATAATTTGATAACACCAATCCACTTAATTCCAAGTAAGAGGTTCTCAGATTTTACAACAGGATAGGGTCTGAATTGAGTTTTTCAATGCCAAAACACACCTTACTCCCTTTCTCTAGACTTGCCCATTGGATTCTGTTTACTGATAAACCAATATATTTTCCCCTATTTTCCCTTTAAGGCTTAGACACTGATGAAGTAAGAATCTTTAATCTTTTAACTTCAAGATTAGATTTTTGCTGAAACTTTATTGTAAGTCAAAAGTAAAATATCCTCTCTAACTATAAATGAATTTGCCCAACTTTTGTCTACCTCATCAAAAGAAAAAATATATACTTTAAAGGTATAAATGTACCAATGATAGCTTTAAGGTTGGTAAGTCACAACTGGCAATAGAGTTATTTATTACTGTACAGATTTGAGGCGTGATAACATAAGCGCATGGAGATGGAAAAAATCTTAGGGACCATCTGCCTAAACCCCTCCTTATGTACAGATGAGGGAAACCTGAGCTCAGAAAAGGGCAATTTCTTATTAAATGAAGTAGCTGTAAAAACTGGTCATAATTTTCTCATTTTCTCAATGGAGAGAATCACCTTTTCAACACATCTGCAGATGACACAGAGCAGGGCAGAGAGCACATACATTGGATTGCAGACTCAGGATCCAGAAAGGATTACAATGGGATTACAATGCATTACATCTAACTGGGTAAAACTCAACTGAAGTCAAGGCACTGCCCTGCAGTCTAGTCAAAATCAACTGTGCAAGGACAAGGTGAAGGAAAGATGTGGTATCCATGCACAGCAGAAAAGATTCAGGGATTGTAGATCTGAGTATGTGGCCTCAGCATGAGTCAAGTGCAAGACATGGATGCCAAAAACAGGTAATTCACTCCCAGTGTGCTTGAAGGGCTATGCAACATGGGCAGATGGGGTTAGGTTTTGGGGGTGAGATTTTGCTATGCTCATCACTGCTCAGATGGGACCTTGAGTTGTATTTGCCTGGATTCCATACAAGGTATATGGAGAAATGAGATTAATCAGGGAGAGGGGTCAGGATGGTGAAGGGACTTGAACAATGTCACAGAAGCAGCAACAGAAGAAGCTGCAGTTATTTAGCCCAAAGGAGCAAAGACTTAAAGGGGATGTGAGCATTGTCTCTAGGTGCCACAGGCTGTCAGGGGAAGTGGGATTGGAATCGATCTCCATGGCTGCAGGCAACAGAACGGGCACTCATTGGTAGAACTCTTAGGAGACAGACTTCAGAGAAACACAGGGAAGTGATTCTAAAAGATGAGAGCTGTTCAAAGAGGGACCAGTAGCTAAATAAAATATTAAGCTATCCTTTTATTGAGATGTTACTTTGTGCCAACTGCTGTGCTAAGGACTTTAAAAACTGCCACCTCCCCAGAGGCAAGAACATCAACTAGATGTTCTTTGCTCATAAAGTTGACACTTTGCTCATAAAGTTGACACCCCTTTTCAACATGAACAGGTTAGGGTGGTCACTACCTAATGTTCCTGAAAATTAGGAAAGTGATTAAACTAGAGGAAGGGGTAGCAACAGACAAGATGGAATTTAACAAAGGATTATGAATCTAAATATTTATGTAATTTTTTTCATAGTTGCTAGGGTATTAGAATAATTAGAAGGAAAGAACTGAAATGGTGGAACTGTAACCCACATCCTTTGAAATTTGTTTTATCATTACTTGTTAAATGATAATTTGAAAGCTATACATTTTTGTAGATATGCTGTATTTCACAAGAAGGAAATAACTGAAACTATGGTACTATAATTCATAATAACTTTGGAAATTCCCTATATTTCTACTTGCTCAATCATGCTTTGAAAGATATTATCTTTTTGTATATATGTTACATTTCATAAAAAGGAAATAACTGAAATTGTGGGATTGTAACCTATGACATTCTTTGAAATTTGCTCTCTAACTGCTTGTTAAATTGTACTTGGAAAGTTGTCACTTTTATGTATATATGTTATAGTCTACAATAAAGAAATGAAAAACAAAACAAAAAAAATTAGATTTGACTTTAAAAAAAAAATTGCTACCTCATTTTACCCTCCTAGCAAACTTAGATACGATTATTATCTTCTATTTAAAATACAGGGCAACTGAAGCTTAGAAGGCTTAAGTCACTTGCTCAAGGATGCAAACAGCTGGTTAGGGCAGTAGCCTGAATTCAAATTCAGACTGTCTGGCTCCAGAGCCAGGTGCTTGCCCACTGTACTGCACTGCTATGGGTTACCTTGGGAAGTAAAAAGCCTTCCATCACCAGGGATGTTCAAACACAGGGTGGGCAGCAGAGTTTCAAGGAGTCCTCAGACAGGGAGTGGATAATGACTTTAATGTTTCTTCCAATGGCTCTGCCCTGGGAGAGCCACGTTTTGAGCATTCCTAGCTACAATGGTATGGGTAACAGTTGAAAACCACTCCAAGAACATAATGAAATGTTCTGGGAGTCCTTCTATACCCCATTCCAGTCAAGAAGCTATGGCCCTCGGCCAACAGAGAGGACATAAGCAAGAGGGTGGGGAGCAGGGGAACAGGACTGGGAGACCAGGACATTCTGAGGACATTTGCATAAGAATCTGAGGAAAGCAGGTCAGCGGCCAGGATGAATGAAGGATGTACCAGGGTTTGAGCCCAGGGCCAAAAAGTTCAAATTCTGGGCTCATGTCTACTGCTGCCTCACCATTAGGGCAATTTCAAATATACTGAAGACCAGAATCAAAAAAAGTCAGTTCTCTTTCCCTCTCTGCCTAATGGGGGTAAGGGCAAATCTCACTCTAGGAAAACAGGTCAGGAAATTCATCTCCGTGTGATATTTATCCCAAGAGACACACAGCACACATTTTAATCCCTGACTCTCGGAGGGGGTGAGAAGGGTGCTAGAAATAGGGGACAGTGAGTGAATCACCAGTGGGGAGATGCGATGACGTCAGAGCTAGAGAGAAAGGGCAGGGAGGCTGGCCAGGCCACTGCCCTGGGCTGTTTGCTAGTCAATTCCCAAATCTGCTTCTGCACCCAGAGCTGGGGGATGCGGTTCTCAGGGAGATATTCTTTTAGAAACAAGCTGCCCTCTGGCAGAAGGAACATAGGTGACCTTCTAAGACACCCAGATGAAAGGAGACAACTGATACTGCTTACAGAGTCCTCTTGGGGTGAACATCCAGATTTAATTCAGTGGTTATGAGTAATGAGGATGTTTTGCTGGCCTTTGCAGGGACAGTGGTCCTCAAACTACTATTTTTCTGAGGGTGCTGACTACTCTTTCACTGCCTCCCCACCTCCCAGAAAAAAAGATCTAATTCCTCTGTGTTGAAAAGCCAAAACGTTAATAAAAATTTAAACAAGAAGTGAGCTGGGCATTCTACTTCTTCACCCTCAGAAGCTAATATATAAGACCGAATTATCACAGGATTTATTTTTGAAAAGTAAGAGTTATTATAAAGCATTTGATCAAAAGGGACAACATAAATTAAAGGGTGTTTCCTACAAAACAAGAAAAAAATCAGTCTTATAGGGGCATGTTCCTTCTATCTAGAGGATCAGAGTTGTCTTAAAGGTTTTTATTTGTCATATACTTACTGTGAATTCAAATGTAGGTGGTGATCCTTAAAGGAAAGTAAATATGCTGAGACTTATAAACCAAATGGGGAAACTACAAGAATTATTAACTTTCAAGTTTTTTACCATTGGGATTTTTGAAAAGCTCTTATCTTGGGTGTTAAAATAAAATAAAAAAGATATCCTACGGATTAGTTAACTCTGCCTTAAAGTCATTAAATGGCATTGTACAGCAGTGCTGATTTTAAAATAAGATATGCCAATTTATGTACTGATAGTAAAATAAATGAAAACTAGAAGTGATGCAGAATAGGCAAGCCTGTCCTGGGCTTTGTCATTCCTTGGTTTATCAGTATTAATAATAAAGTGTTATTCTAAAATAAAATGATTCCCTCAGAGATAGTGCACAATTCCCTAAAGCAGAAGAATAGAAAATAGATTACTTCTATAACAATTATCTTAACTTATCATCACTTCAGCAGGGCCCCTCTACTTGTTTTAAATTTCTGTACTCATACGCATAATCTACTGTGGGGAAGATTCAGGCAAATTCTGTAATTCAACCCTGTGAGGTCTATCCAATAGGCATTCAAGGCAAAATTGTGGCTCACTGCGCTTGCCTCCTGGGAACTCACACTCTAGTGGGGGGCGATGGGACACTTGCTTTCTTTGGAAATCAACTCCTAGACAAAGGAAATGATGAATCCATGAGACCACAGTTCGGAAGATTTTACATTTTGGAATGACGTACATCATAAAATCTGCATATCCTTGCCAGCTGCAGCTGTCACCTGTCCCAGGTTCCCAGTACACTGCTGTAACTGAGAAGTTAGGATTTAAGGGATGATTATGATTATGAATTAATATATAGATATTCCTTTTTACTTTCTGGTGTATTAGAGTAGACAGAGGGAAACACCTGAAATATCTGAACTGTAATTCAGCTGTCTTGATCTCTGAATGATTGTATAGCCTTTATCTTGTGCTCTTGTGATTGTAAAACCTTGTGACTAGCTTCACTCGTACCCATTTATCCAGTTTTTCGACTTTAGAGTCTTATGATAACTAAAGACAGTCCCTAATGTTTATTAATGAAAGGTCTTGGGTCAGCCCAGAACTAACCTACCCAAAGCCCAAAGTTATCTTGATAACTGAAGCTGGATCTAAACAAAATGGGCCCACCTGACATGCACTGTAGCTGAGACTTTAACCTACAAGACACCTATACCTCATTATAATACTAAAAATCAAGTCCATCATCATATGAAGGCGGCTATTTTTTTACATATGTTCAGTGACTAAGCATGTAAGCAATCTGTGCATGCTCAACAATTAGATCACTTCTAATGACATCAGGTGGTACCACTGTGCTCATTTTCCCAAAACCTGCCCATCTTTTGATACTATAAAACTATTAGAATTACTGCAGTGTGGGGAGACAGATTTTGGGGGCGACAGGCCATCTGCTCTCCTGCTTCGCGCCTAGCAATAAACACTCTCTTTGAAACCCTGGTATCTCAGGAATTGGTTATTTGAGCACATCAGGCAAAGAATCCACTGCCTTGGTCAAGAAACACTGCTCTGTGAGAACTTCTTCCTATTCCTCAGTGTTGGGATTGACTCATGATTCCCACTAAAGCCAAGTTCAAGTCTTAATTCACACATCTGTGGGTGTGAATCCACTTGTAAATAGGACCTTTGAAACTGTAACTATTCGTAAAGGCGTGACCACACTGAATCAGGGTGGGCCTTAATCCACACGACCCAAGGCTTATAAGGAGAGGAAATTCTGGCAAAGCCATTAAGAAGAGGTAGAAGCCAGGAGTCAGAAGAATCCAGAGAGGAAAGAGGGAGGTTGCCAACGGGTGGAGGACAAGAATCACCAGGACACTATCCACCCCAGGAGAAAGCAAGCCCTGTCAAGACCTTAAGTTAGCCTCCAAAACTGTGAGACAATAAATTCCTGTTGTTTAAGTCAACCCACTGTGTGGCATTTGTCAGAGCAGCCCTGAAAAACAGACACCCGGAAGGGATTAGCTTATACTTTCCACTGTGAAATTAGCCCTGGTGCCGAGATACACAGTTGGCTGCCAAAACTGAAGTCACCTTGGCCTGAGATCCTGGAGGCTTCTCAAGTCTTTCTCCATCCAGGACAGGACCTCCAATAACTTAGCGTCCTACAGTAGCCTTCTGAATGAATGCCAAGGGAATAGAGAGCATGGACTGCAGGAAATTGCTGTGAGTTGACTTAGATAATGGTAGATCATAGGAGGACTTTGTTATTTGTATATCACCCACACAGATCCTGTTTCATTTGTGATTTTTGGTTCATGTACCCATTCTCCATACTCCTCCTGAGGCAAGATGTAAGTGATGCTTCAAAAGAAAAGCGGGCCCCTTTAGGAGTGGTTGTTTTGGGCGACTGGCTCGGCTAAGAGTAGGTCTGCAGCTTGTTGCAACATGATTTGGTCTCAGCTGTTTATGTGCAGGGAGCAGCTGGCAGCAGGTACCCAAACACCTGCAGAGGGAAGTTAAAAGAGACCACTGCCTGCTGAGAGAGCAGAAGAACTGCTTTAAAGACTCCCTGAAGCACAGCCTCCCTCCAGCAAGGAGCACCAGCAGGAAAGTGAAGCGGCAAAGGCAGATGACAGCGTAACTGAAGACAGGTAGAAAAAACGCAAACGGGCCATTTGGAGCAAAGGCTCGGGGACCAAAGTGAGTCCAGGAGGTAGCACTGCAAATGGTGACAAGCTCTTCGGACAGTCTCAAAGGAGAGGCTTTGTGAGAGGAAGGGACCCAACCTCCATCCCCTTCAGGCAAAGTCAAAGATGGAATGCATCAAAACAGAGGAAACACTTTGGCTACCTGGAACGTGGCCTCCTGGAAGCCAGGGCTTTTGAAATGACTGCAGTCCTTGGTGCAACATTTTCTGCTTCCTCCTACTCCTCACACCTCTACTTTGGCAAGTCGGTAGCAGCTCCAGGGCAGAAATTAATCAAGTCTAGTGCCTAAAACATCAAAAGATTAATATGCAGTGGCTGACTGATTCATTATGTGAAAGAAAGGAAAATTGGACTCAAAAGGCCTCTGTCACACTGAACTTTTGGTGCTCCAACCAAGAAGCAACAAGGATTCAGTGAAATTAGAAAAAAGAAACACGGTGTGAGGAAGAAGGACGTGGGAGGCAGACCCCCACCTTTGTTGCCCCCTGCCCCCCACCCCCACTAGCCCCATGGCCAGAGAAAGCAAAGGGGCTGGTGAACATAAGAAACATGAGCCCAGTGGCAAAGAGAACAGGCCGGAAGTCTGGAAGCGAAGTGTCACTTGAGTCTCAGGGCTCCCAAGCCATCTGTGTGATGCACTAAAAGGATGTCCACTCTTGGACACCACTGCAGCCTGTATGTGTGTGTGCGAGAGTGAGTGAGCGAGAGAGGGAGAAGGAGAGAGAGAGAGAGAGAGGGAGACACGAAGGGAAGGAGAAGGATGAAAGCACTTCTGGGTGAAGGGAGGGAAGGAAGGACAAGGAACTCTTCTAGCTCTTTGAAAATTACTATTTTATTATGTGTGAATGAAGGATAGAAAAATTCCTGTTTTTTTTTAAAACAGAACAAATTTTGTTCTCTTTATTACACACATTTGCTCCTAAAATGCACCTTACTAAAAATATTTTTGAAAAATGCCTCTTTATTGGAATTATGACCTGAGCTAGTCTAAGATCCACATAAAATCAGCAGGTAAGTCTCTCTATATATTTCTCCTCCAAATGTATACCAAATTTGTATCTGACTGACATCGGGAGATTTCAATATTATATCATTATTATATAATTATCAACATATAGTTAATAAATCCATTTCAATAATTAGATAACGAGCATGGTTTAGATGACCCATGATGCTATTTACGTATTTGCAATGAGGCCCTCCTGATCAAGTTTTAGTCACTGAGGATTGGATAAGGCTGTGCAAGGAGTCTGGGCTCAAGAATTTGCATTCATCTCAGGAAATACTCGAGACATCGCTTTTAGGGAGAAACCAAAAACAAAACCTGTTTTCTTATTTGTTTCTCTCTCATACAATTAGAAAGAGGGGAGATTTTTGTTTACTTGGATTTCTGAGAAACCCACTTTATCATATGGACTTGGAAACATCCCCACCCCACAGGCTGTGGCCTGTAGTCGCTACTCATTTTAAGGTGGAATTACCTAAGAGTAACTTCCCCAAAGTGCAACTGGGTGTGTGGGAGGCAGTCTCTTCTAAATGAACTTATGATCATCACAGAATTTTATGCGATTACCCAAACCAATTTGACATTAACCCTAGGCACACAAAACACAATAATGATTTCATGGGAAAAGGTGTTTTTTGTGCTTCTTAAAAAGCCCCTGTGGATGTGTCTACAAAGGAAACCAAAGTGAAGGAAAAGCCTCTGCCTTGAGGAAAAAAGAACTAATTTTTCAATCTGATCATTTTCTTATTCTAATTTTAAAGTATTTCTTCTTCATTTTTTTGTTATGTTGAGATATTATCCTTTCAAAACAAACAAAAACCAGGAATGTATTACAAGCCATATCTTCTTTAAAAGCCTGGTGAACTTGCTTCCAGGCAGAGCCCCTCTGTACTATGTTAGTTGAGTTCTTATAATCATTGAACTATAAAAATACAGGTTGCACAAATCCTGGGTGTCCTGTAACTAATGGATTCCAGTTAGAAAAGCAGGAATGCTACTGGGCATGCAAAAGACATTTACATTTAGGAAGTTTAATTCACAAATAGAAGCAAAGACACATTTTAGACAGTTTTCAAATAGGAGTAATTACCAAAACTAACACTGCCGGGTTTCGTACACTCTTGACAGCTCGTATTTATCGTCTCTCCTCCCACATCCAAATCTTAAAATCCCTGGTCCATTATAATACTTAGATCACACTGCTTTGGTTACAAAGTAAAACTGTGTGTTTCCCACTCCCTAAGTAGGTCCTAAGTAGGGAGGCTCTGGAGTTGGGGCTGATTTGAAAGCTAATGAAATAGATCACTCTCAAAAGCCTGCCATCAGAAATGAGAGGAAGTGGATTTCTTACATTTCATAATTTTAGGGGGACTGTGTTGTCAACTGAGCATGTAAAGGCAATACCTGTGAAATTAGAGCCTTTTTCTGGACCTTATTTCCAAGCCACTTCCCTCCACCCCTCCTGCCCCCAACACTGTGTAACATTTTCTCCTGGCAAACTATGAGAGTTTATAGAATGCGGTAGTTTTCTTTCTAGGACTGCTCATCAATCATACCACTTTTTGAATCCAGCTGGTAATTTCTTTATTCCTGGCACTTAGGTAAGTTACTTGGAAGCCTGACATCTAGGACAACTCGGACACCCACTATACAAAAGGAACCAAGATTTGAGGTTTTGTTTCCAATTATATCCATGACATACTAGACTTAATCATTTTTTGCTGAGAATGGATTAAAATGGCTAATTGGCTGTAACTAAGCAAACTGAGGCCTTCTGATTAATCAAGCTAGCCAGCTTTGAGCTTCTGACACCAAAATTTATACTCTCCATGATAAAAAGAAAAAAAAAAACAAAAAACAAGGCCACATCTACATAAGGTTAAACCAACACACAATTAACAACACTTTGCTCTAATTATCACTGGGTACAATTAATGTTGGCCCTACGGTTCATTTTTCTTCTTTGATAGCTCTTAGAATATTTATGTAGATTAGTCCTTGATGCATTGGCCTTTCCTAAGATCTGGGGTTTTTCTAACAAGCTCCTACACAAATCTGAGTTGGGCAAAGTAACATTTACGCAGATTAATTCTTGACATATTGGCTTTTTCTAACGTCTGGGGTTTTCTAACAAGCTTCCACCTAAATCTGGTCCCGGCAACACGATAAAGTCACAGATCATCTAACACCTTGGCCTACTGCTCCACGCTGAGAAGTTTTTTCTTTTCCCTCAGCAGTTGGTCATAACTGATAAAAAGTGCTATCTTGATTGCATAAGCTTCTGGGAGCTGGAAGGCCAAAAGGGCTGTGTAAAATAGCAACGTAGATGCTATCAAAACCCAGCTGCCTATTATTGGGGAACTTAAACTGCAGACGAGTTCAGTTACCTCACATCAACAGAGAAGTGACAGGCAAAAGAAAACGAGAGCTAAGCAAAGGCTTGGGGTGATTGGTGCAACTCAATTTATGGGATGCACATAGTTTTCTACACTGCAGAGGAGTTTCTTCAGAAGTTGGCAGGGTTCTAAGCTTTAAAGCCACAAATATTCTCTCTGCAGCTCAGTACTGTTTGCTCCATCACTTGGTGTTTTTGCTTGGGCTATTTCATGCTCTAAAGATGGGTGGAAGCACCGTGAGGGTCAGCAGCTTGAGGACATGGTGGCAATTCATGGGGCTGCTACTTAAGAAAATCTTTAAACAGATCAGTCAGTTCATTAGAGAGCCATGAATTTTAAAGAGTCACATTGTTGGCTCTTCTGGATGTGCTGGATGGATGCATGCCTCCACACACTCACACACATAGGACAGGCCAAGCCTCTCAGTCTTGTCTCTGGCTACCCATCTGCATCCTGGGCCTGGGGCCTCCTTGGGGCTGTTTCATGCCTTTCTGCTTTTGCCCAGATGGTCCCCTCTACCCTTCCTCTGACTGTTGGCTCAGGAATCTGGCATGAAGCCTCAGAGACTCAAATGTGAACATGGCCTCCTCTTCTCCTTGCTTTCTCCTAAAAGAATTTGGTTAGGTACTTCTGTCTTGGTGCTCCACTGATCCTTGGTATGTGCCTTTTTAATTTTTAAAATTTTAATATGTATTACTTTTATTTATTTTAATTAGTATAATTTTGTCTTCCTTTCAATGATGTCTCAAGGGCAAAGAATATGCTACATGGATCTTTGTAATTCCAGCATCCAGCAGGAGGGAAGGAGAAGGGAGAGAAGAGAAAGGTAGAGAGGGCAGGGGCAGAGAAAATAAGAGAGTAAGAAAGAGAAGAAGGAGGAAGAGGAGAAGAAGAAAGAGAGGGAGAAGAAAATAACATACAGTATCTAAGTAGCAGCCCATCTTTCTAGGTTGTATGAAAGCAATTCTGACACTGAAATAACAAAGACACAACAGCTCTAACAAATCACAGAATTTAACATGCAATCTATCTAAAATAAACCATGTCAGGCAGTGGAGTAGACATCTGTTATTTTCAGCTCTACAGTGCCCACTGCCCCTTCTGGAAACATCCCCGTAGTTTTCCTTTCCTGTTGCCCCATCTGATGCAGGCTTGATAGGACTGTTGGTTGAGATGTCCCACCCTCTGCTGGCTAAGATGTGGACATATGAACAAAGCAAAGCCAATGAGATTCCCCTCTGGAGTCTAGTGATTTTGCTGAAGCTACCTGGAAAAAGAAAGCTATTCACTTGTGGTGCTGAGTCAATGAGATACAAACCTGGAAGCTTCCGGTGGCCACCATCGCCACCATGTGCAGAAAGCAAACAGCACAGAGAAAAGCAGAGATAAAAGATAGAAAAGGCATTAATCCATGCCTTAATCCAGTGTTAAACCTGAGTTCTCTAGTTACCTAAGTATTGCTTTGCTTATATCAGCTTGAGTAGGGCCTCTATCATTTGCAATTGAAAGAATAATCACAGAGTACCCTGACAGAAATTGAAAACAGGATTGTGTGCTTTATAAAATTTTCCAAAGAATGTAGATCTCTGATATTATTTCAGCAGCCAATGGATCCTCTTATTATTTTACGCCATATTGAACAACAGTGGAGGCTTCTTACTGGGTTGGATGCTTTTTCCCTAACTGTGCTGCCCCATCAGCATCATTTCTGGGATTCTCTGTTTTGGAGAGCAACTGGTTCTTAAATGGATACAGAGAAATCTAACAGCCTACTTACATAATTCTTTGTAAAAGCCTGGTTGAATTTTAAATATTCTATAAAAATATATGCATTTAAACTGGTAAGTCTCCACCCTGATCAAGATGGCTAAGTGAGAAGCTCAGGACTCTGTCCCCCCACAGAAACTTTGAACAGCCAGCAAGAACTGGCAAAAACATCTTTCTCAAAACCTCACAAAAACATTAAAGGAATTCACTAATGGGGCAAGTGCTGAATCAAGAAAAAGGGTACTTAAAAATGGTAGGATCTCAAGTTTCCTTGGGTGGCCCCTCCATCATACCTCACCAGCTCAGCACCGAGCCAGCCCATGCTCCCTGTGCAGATCCCTGGTACTGGCTCCAGAGGGAGCAGGATAACCGTGGTGCATATGCTGAGAGCATGGATGTCTGGCTTAATCTCTCTGGAGGTGGTCTGAAATTGCTCTGGGAAATTGCCCACCAAGCTCTCCTAGAGAACACTATGGGGAATAGTCAAGTGGCTGCCTGGGGCAATGGATGGTTGATTGTAGGAGATACAGTGCAATGCCCAGGACTTTGAGGAAACTGTTTCTTAGGAAAGAGTGGATATTTGTATCATGTAAACAGGAGAATTCCTAGGGTCACACATGCATGCCCAAGACAAGACATGAGCACAGAAAGGACCAGGGAGGTCCCTGTACTTTGGTAGGAGATGTTCTCTAAACTCATTGTACAGCTATAACTTGAAGGAGAACACTCACACAGGCCAATCAGCAAAGACTGGGAAAAATGTTTTCTTTTTATTGTTGTCACTGTTGTTCACTTCTGGCATTCATGGAAAGCCCTGTCATAACCCTAAATGGATATACAAGCTTAAGGAACAGATGCCTCAAAGTCTCAATTCCAGTGATAACACATTAAAATATCAAAATGTCCAGGTTTCAACAAAAGATGACAAAACATACAAAGCAACAGGAAGCAATGACCCAGGGAAAGGCAATTAAAGGATTAGAAACCATCAATGAAGAAGATAGGACCTGAGAAATTCCAGACAATGACTTTTAAAAAAGGTTCCAAGTATGCTCAAATAACTAAAGGAAAACATGGATAAAGAACTAAAGGAAATCAGGAAAATGACAGGTGAACATAAAGAGAATATCAATAGAGAGATAGAAATTAGACAAAGGAACCAAGCAGAACTGAAGATCACAGTAACAGACATTAAAAATTCCATAATTTAGGGGGTTCAACAACAGATTAGAACTGGCAGAAGAATCAGTGAACTTGAAGATAAGGCAATTGAAATCATCCAGTTTGAGAAGCAAAAAGAATGAAGAAAAGTGAACAGAGCCTGAGGAAACTGTGGGACATCAAGCACACTGATACAGGCATCGTGGGAGACCAAAAAGGAGAGGAGACAGAGAAAAGAGCAGACAGATAATTTAAAATAAAGAATGGCAGAAAACTTCCCAAATTTAATGCAAGCCATGAATATACACATAGAAGATGCTCAACAAACTCCAAATAGGATAAATCCAAACAGACGTATACCATACCATGTTACAATCAAACTGATGAATGCCAAAGATAAAGACAGAATTCTGAAAGCTGCAAGACAGAAGCAACCTGTCATATATAAGGGAGCCTCAATAAGATCAAGTACTGATTTCTCTTCAAAAACTATGGATGCTGTAGATAGCATTTTGAGTGAAGTACACCAGAAACCAAGGCAAACACTATAATGCCTCACCAATATGGACTAACTACAATATGTAAACTCAGAATTGAATCTCAGAGCACAGCCTAACAGGGAAATGCTTATAATTGTGCCTAAGAGTCTCCCCCATAGTGCCTCTTTGCTGCTCAGGTGTGGCCTTCTCTCTCTAGCTAAGCCAACTTGGCAGGTAAAATCACTGCCCACTCCCCTACATGGGATCTGACACCCAGGGGTGTAAACCTTCCTGGCAACATGGGATATGACTCCAGGAGAGAATCTGGACCTGGCATCGTGGGATTCAGAACATCTTCTTGACCAAAAGGGAGATGTGAAATGAAACGAAATATAGCTTCAGTGGCTGAGAGATTTCAAATGGAGTTGAGAGATCACTTTGGTGGACATTTTTATGTACATTTAGGTTTTAATGCATTGGAATAGCTAGAAGTAAACACCTGAAATTATCAAACTCCAACCCAGTAGCCTTGATTCTTGAAGACAGTTGCATCACAGTGTAGCTTACAAGGGGTGACAGTGTGATTGTGAAAACCTTGTGGCTTGCACTCCCTTTATCCAGTGACTGGATGGATGAGTAGAAGAATGGGGACAAAGACTGAATGAAAAAAAGGGTGGGATGGGCGGATGATTTGGGTGTTCTTTTTTACTTTTATTTCTTATTCTTATTCTGATTCTTTCTGGTGTAAGGAAAATGGTCAAAAATATATTGGGGTGATGAAGGCATAACAATATGATGGCACTGTGAACAGTTGATTGTACATCATAGATGACTATATGGTATGTGAATATATCTCAATAAAACTGAATTAAAAAAAATGTGGATGCAAGAAGGAAGTGAGAATACATATTTAAAGTACTAAAACCAAAAATTACCAACCAAGAATTCTATAAATGGCAAAGCTGTCTTTCAAAAATGTTGGAGAGAATAAGACATTCCCAGATTAACAAAAGCTGAGGGTTTCATCACCACTAGACCAGCCCTTCAAGAAATTTTAAAGGGAATTCTGCAAGTTGAAAGGAAAGGACACTAGACAATTGATTGAAACCAAATGAAGAAATAAAGATCTCTGGTAAAAATGATGACATGGGTAAATATAAATACAAGTACTATTGTATTTTTTTTTTGTTTATAATTCAATTTCTTACTTCCTACAGGATCTAAAAGGCAAATGCAGAACATGTAATGATAAATCAATGGTTTGTGACTCTCAGGGTATAGCATGTAATTAAGACAAGAACCACATGAAGGTGGAGGGGGCTAGAGGGTCATAAAAACATATTGGGTATATACTACTGAAGTTAAGTTGGTATCAAAGCAAACGAGATTGTTACAGATTTTTAAGCCCCATGGTAAACGCAAAGAAAATATCAGAGAATATGCAAATTCACAGAGACAGAATGTAGAGTACAGGTTACCAGGGGGCAGTGGCAATGGGGAGTTAATGTAAAATGGGTGTAGGTTTCTGTTTAGGGTGGAGGGGAAATTCTAGTAATAGATGGTGGTGAAGATATTGCAACATTGTGAATGTGATTAATCCATAGAATGGTACGCTTGGGAAGGGGTGGGATGGGAGAATTTAGGTTGTATATATGTTTCCACAATTAGAAAAAAAAAAAGAAAGAGAAACTAAAGAGAAAATGACAATTAAATGCAACACATGATACTGGGTGGGATCTAAGAACGGAGGAGAAAAGGCTCACAAAAGACATATTGGGACATTACAAAAACTGGAAGATAGACTGTTAGCTTTATATTTCCTGACCTTGATAACTGCACTTAAGGTGTTACATAAGTGAATATCCTTGTTCATAGGAAATGTACATGGAAGTATTATGTGTTCAAGGACTACGATGTGTACAACCTTCTCTGAAATGTTCAGCAAAATGAGTGATAGATAGCGGATGGATGAAAGGAAGGAAGGAAGAAAGGGAGGGTGGGAGGGAGGGAATGAATGTACGAGAGGGCAAAGATGGCAAAATGTTAAAATTTGTGGAACTAGGAATCTGTGGGAGTGGGGGTATGTTGGAGTTCTCTGTATAGATTTTTGTATTATTTTTATTGTCCTGCTTGAAATTATCTCAAAACAAAAAGTTAAAGCACACATTACATTTTTTAAAAAACTACATATTTTACAAGCAGCTTAAATAACCTAAAAGGGATTAAATAAATGGTACTCAGTACCTATTTGGTAAACTTCTCTATAGCTATTAAAATCATATTTTTGAGGAATATATAATGGTATGGGGAAAGAGTCTTGCTATGACATGAAATCCAATTATTAAACTGTATAGAATGTTATTTTGTGATTACCTAAATTGACTATAAAGAGAAAAATAAAAAGACTGGAAATATATGTGCCAAAATGTCAATAGCAGCTATTTCTAATTGGTATAATTATCAAATAATAAATTACTTTATTTCCTTATACTTCCTTTATCTTCCCAATTTGATTATTTACTATTTTATAATTAGAAAGCTGCTAGTACAAAGATATGTACTTACATAGGGTGGGGGAAATTTTTTTAACTTCAAGCCCCTTTACCAAGGAGTAGATTTTTTTTGTCTCTAATCCTAGCTTAGTGATTGTTGCTAGGTGACCCACAGAGGATGCAAATTAATCAGGAAAAAGACATATGTCATCCGTTAAGATAGGGATGTTTGGAGTTACCTGTCAGCAAACTGTCACAGAGCCTAAAGATTAAAAAGAAACAATTACTACCAGCATGCTGCTTTATAATTTTTGAATTTTTTTTTTTTTTTTAATATTGTCTTAGGGTAGGAGAGGATGAGTGAGAGGAAGAACAAGGTTAAGAACTTAAAGCCAATCAGCACTGCTAGGAAATTAGACTGTCCCTCTGATTAGCAAGGAGCCAAAGCTGAAACTGGGGCTCATCCAGGGCCGTTTCTGGGGAGCCATCAAAGGCTACCAAAAGAACTTTTGATTACCAGCTCTCCTCAGGCTCAAAGCACCCTGGCTTTGGAAACATGAGAGAAGGACTTCTGAACTGAAGTTTGAAGATTAAGAGAAAGTTCTACTCAAGCCTGGGGGAAAGGAAAGGTTAGATTAAAAAACGGCTGAGACCAATGAAACCTACTAGGTGGGGATTGAACTGGATCTCAGTTGTTTGAATACCTTTAAATATCATTCTAAAAACTGTCTCCGAGGTTCTCCATCCCGGCTGGGCATCTGGATCACTGCTGTGTTTTATAAAAAACACAGATGTTTAGTATCCATCTTAGACTTAACGAGTTGGAATTTCCCAGGGTTGTGTTCTAAAAATTTGTAGTTTTTAAAGCTCGGTTTCTCCGTGGTGTTATCCCTCTCGCCTTCTCACTGATTTCACTCCTACATTTATCTGACTCTGCTGCATCATCAATTTTGCTCATTCCACTGGATCGTTCCCATCAGCTCACCAACATGCCTTATTTCACTTGACTTTTTAAAAGAGCTTCTCTTGCACCATGGCTCTCTTCAGGTATTACTCTTTCCACTGTCTGCTCCACTTCACAGGAAAACTTCTCAGAAGAGCTGTCTACACTTGTTGTCCCCATGTCTTTACCTCCTGACCCACTCTGATCAGAAACTGATGGATGACCCATTGCTTGATGGAGCCAGTTTTAAATTCAGAGTCATCTTTTTCTCTTAGAGGCATTCAACAAGGTTGCCCTTGAAACTTTTTCTTCTTTAGTCTTCTCTGGTACCTCACTTTCCTGATTTTCCTCCCACCTCAATAGCTACTCTTTCCCAGTCTCATTTGTTGGGTCTTCTTCCTTTGCCACACTTCTGATGGAGGGGTCCCCCAGGGCTCTGTCCTCTACCCTCCACTCGTCCATATTTACACTTACTTCTGAGGTGACCTTATTAAGTCCCCACAACATCAAATGCCAGCTATATGCTGATGAATCTCAAATCCATATCTCTAGCCCCAACCTCTGCCATGTATATACAACCCACCAGGCATCAGCCTTTGAATGTTTGATAGGCATCTAAACTAACAAAGACATAACAAACTAATGTTGGTGCCTTCCTTTCTAACAGTCATCTCTCCTCCAAGTCTTGCCTCTCTCAGAATTTAATACAACTGTATACTCAGTTGCTAAGACCAAAAAACAAAAAGTCACCTTTGGCTTCTCATTTTACCTTTCATTCCATATCCAATCCATTGGTAAGCCCTGTGGGTTTTACTTCTAAATTCTTACTTGACCATCTCTTGCTAACATAGCACAGTGAAGTCATACAAGTGGATTTCAAATTTTTACTCTTGCATTTACTGATGGCGAGACCTTGGGCAAGTTACCCAAGCTCTCTGGGACTCAGTTTCCTCATCTGTAAAATGGGGTTGATAATAATCAAACCTACCCCAAGGGTTATTATGAAGATTAAAATAGTTAATATACATAAAAAGTACTTGGAACAGTGTTTGGCCTATTGGAAACCCTCAATAAAGGCCTGTTAAAATCACAATCGTTATTATTCCCCACTGGTTCCAATAGTCCAATAACATAATTATTATTATACCACCCTAGACCAGTCCACTAACACCCTGTGTCTGGACTCTGTGTCTCTACCTTTATCCTACTTTTAGCCCACTAAATAGCAAGGATTGTCTTTCTAAAGTACAAGTCAGATCATGTTACTTTCCTCGTTAAAAATCTTTAGTGGCTTCCTTTTAATTGTATAATAATAATAACATTCAAAGTCTTTACCGTGGCCTATAAGGCTTTTACAGATCTGGTGCTTGCCTACCTCTTGGAATACATCTCCCAATTTTATTTTATAACTTATGTCCCATGACACAGTTCTTATTTCCACTCCTCCAAATTGCTTTGCTTCCTACCATCTCCAGGCTTTTACATGTGCTGTTTCTTTTTCCTGGAATGCACCTCACCTAGATGTTTCAACAGCTGTCCCCTTTTTATTATTTATATTGTACTCAAATGGTCCCTTATCAGAAGACTTCATAGGTAAATACCTCTGCCACCCCATCCCCACACTCTCTCTACTACTGTATCATCCATTGTTCCTCCTTAAAGCACTTGTTTGTCTACTTATTATTTTTTTTAGTTATGTGCTTTCTTTCTCTCTCCACAGGAATATAGATCCATGGGGGTGGAGACCATGAAAATTGATCCCATCCCATTGACTTGAACAGCATTTGGCCATGGGAGATACTCAAAAAATATCTATTAAATAGACTACAAGCTCTACATATAATTCTGCTGTGCAGTCAGGATTGAATACTACTATTTTAAACTACCTCATTCCAAACAGGAATTACTGATGAACAAAATGCTCATGCTTAGCACTTTAATTGTCATACTTCTCTGGAAAGGTATAATTGGGTAGAAAAAAGCTGTTATTCACCTCAACACATTTAACTGCCATATTTTTCAGGACAAAATAAATCATTCCTGTAAGAAGCCAAGTTCTTGCAACTTGAGGCATCAGCATTTGCCTGGAGGCTCAGAAATCTAGGTGATCTCAGGTCTCTTCTCCCCTAGCTAGAGTCTGTGATTCAGAGATGCTGGCGTGAAAAGCGGAGGAACGGCCAGCTTAATTTTTAGTCAGGAGTGAGGCTATCCGATGAATGAGGAGAAATGGCTGGTGGGTGCAGGGAAGTGGGCCTGGAGAATGCCAGGAGCAAATCCAGGGCCTAGACAAAAGCCCAGGAGTACACAACAAGCAAGAGGCAAGATGACACCAGTGGATTCTGGAGGCCACGTCTTGAAATGGTCAGCAGGAGCTGGGGGTGGGAGGCAGGAGTGATCCTACTAACGAAGCGGCCTGTGTCAGACACTGCTGTAAGGATGGTAAGCTCTTTTCCAAGTCAAGCAGTCTCTGAAACAGCAACCTTGAACATTCAAACTTTTAAAAACCATGGGAAACCCACACCTGGGGTGGTAGATTGGATCATGTACCCCAACAAAGGCTAATTCTTAAATCTGCATTCTTGTGGGTGTGAACCCATTTATAAATAGGACCTTTTGGAGATGTTATTTTCAGGTACAGTGCGGCCCAAGTGAATCAGAGTGGGCCTTAACCCGTTTTACTGGAATCCTTTACAAGCAGAAGAAATTCTGACACAGTCAGTCAGAGAAAGCTATAGGGAGGGGCCAGGAGCCAAAAGTGAGCAGAAACTGGAAGAGCCGAATAGAGAGATTTTCACGTGAAGGGAGGCAGAAGCGTGAGCCAAGGAACCCCAAGGACTGCGGCAAGCCAGCAGCAGAAGGCTAAAAAATTTGGAGAGAAAGCATGGTCTTGACAATGCCTTGATTTGAAACTCCTAGCCTTCCAAACCATGAGCCAAGAAATTGTTGTGGATAAGCCAACCCACTGTGTGGTATCTGTCACAACAGCCTGGCAAACTGAGATGCTGGCACCAAAAAGTTACCAGCTGGTTTCTCTACCAGATGTCAAGACCCTTAAGAAATAATAATAATAATAATAATACTAAAAACTTTAAAAAATTGAAATTTAGGCCCAGGGATAGTTGTTGCTGGGTAGTAAGGGTAACTGTCTTACTTTTCTTCTCCAAGATAAACGATAAACTGAAAATGGCTGAAACCAAGGCACTGAGTAGGGAAAACAACCGCAAGAGGAGAAAGAAAATGTGGGTGTACATGTGTATGCATCTGTGCATGAGTAATTATTACTTTAACTGCTAACCCTGGGGTTCTTTTAGGAAGGTAAATGTCTTTTTTTCATATTTTTTATTGTAGAATATAACATATGTACAGAGAAGGGATAACTCTCCAAACGCAATTTAACAAACAGAGAGCAAATTTCAGAGTATCATAGGTCACACTTCGACAGTTTCAGTCACTTCCCCATTGTGAAATATAACATATACCCAAAAAGATAATATCTTTCAAAGTATAACTTAAGAAGTAATTATATAGGAAATTTCCAAAGTTGTTATAAGTTACAGTACCACAGCTTCAGCCATTTCCCCATTGTGAAACACAACTTACATACCAAAAGGTGACGGCCCTCAAATCACAACTTAATAAATAGCCACAGAACAAATTCCAAAGGATGCCATGGGCTACAGTTCCACCACTTCAATCCTTTCTTTCCAGCTATTCCAATATCCCAGCAACCAAGAAAAAGAAAATTATATGAAGATTCATTATTCATAATCCTTTGATAAATTCCACCTTGTCTGTTTCTACCCCTTCCTCTACTTGAACCACTTTCCCGATCTTCAGGAATGTCTAGGCAGTTATCACCCTAACTTGTTCATGTTGAAAAGGGGTGTCAAGTTTATGAGCAAAGGGGACACATCTGGTTGATGTTCTTGAAGAGGCTATTGCCTCTGGATTTTGGGACTTAGCTGGCACAGGAGTTCTCTGAAGGATTTAAGATTCTTAAGAATAAACTAAGTGAGTGAAACTTTCATAGAGTGTCAGATAGGGATCTGGGTATTCTTTAGGGTTTTCAGGACTACTGTTGACATGAGCTTATCATATTGTGGTCATCTGGCGTATGTAGCTGAAGCTTGCATAGGAGTAACCTCCAGGACAGCCTCTTGACTTTATTTGAAATCTCTTAGTCACTGAAACCTTATCTTGTTGCCTTTCTTTTCCCCCTTTTGGTCAAAAAGGCATTCTTAATCCCTCAATGCCAGGGTCAGGCTCATTCCTGGAATTCGCGCCCCCATGGCCAGGAAGGCTCATTCATCTTGGGGGTCCTGTCCCACATTGGAGGGAGGGTGATAAATTTATTTGCAGAGTTAGGCATAGAGAGAGAAAGTCCACATTTGAGCAACAAAAGAAGTTCTCTGGAGGTGACTCCTAGGCATAATTATAGGTGTGCTTAGCCTCCCCTTAAACAACCATAAGTTTCACCCAAGCAAGCCTCAAGATTGAGGGCTTGACTTATAAAGTATGGGGTTCCTAAGTTTCATATAGCATATGGAATGTATATGTTTTATTTAGCAAAATGCCTTGATGAGCTTTGGGAATGGTGTGGAATGAGACCAGTGAAGTAGAGTGCAGAGACTTAAAGTGATCTACATAATAAATGAAGAAGACTTGGCAGTGGGAGAGGGTATAGTAAGTGGGAAGAAGCTAGCAAGCTCCAAGATGGGAGGCTGGGAATTGAGGTCAAAGGGGCTAGTGAGAAATGCTATGTGGCTGAAGGACTGAAAGGAAAAAGAGCTATCTAAGCAGCAAGTGGCAGGTCCTTAGCCTTCGGAATATTCTACCATGACCACCTATCCTTGGCAGGGTTGGACTTTCGAAATATCAAGGAAAGGGGGCTCTGTTCCACATACAGTTGATGCAGAGAAGAGAAGAAAGAGGGATTGGATTAGAGGCAAGATTGACTGTGAGCAGGATCCCAGCCTTAGAAATGCCTGCACGAGGGATCACCCCTATGGAAGGCACTACAGTTTCATCAGACTAGGACACAAGGTACTTGTGCAACATTTGCTTAATTCTCAAAGTCAGGGACACCTCATCTTCAATCTGGATTGCTTTTAAAAATAATTTTCACATTAGTCAAGACCATAAAATTAGAAATCAAAACTATGTCTCCTTTTCCTCACCTTTTAGGGACCTCTTTGGGGAGCAGGAACTAGGGAAGGCTGCTTTCCATCACCCTGAAAATCTTTCCCCAATGCTCCTGCAACACCAGCGACCAAGAGGTTTGGGTACACAAATATGGTTGTTTCAAAAATACATCCCTGTAAGGTAAGTTACCAGTATTATCCCCATGTTGACACTTGAGGAAACAGAAGCACAGAAAACCTAAGTTTTCCCAAGGTTTTGAAGCCATAAAGTAACCAAACTGGGATTTGAAATGAACCCAGACAGCCTGGCTCCAAAGTCCACGATTTTGTTGCAATAACTATTGCTGATGAAATCAGAGTAAGAACGACACACTCACTATAAAAAATATGGTGGATTAGAGGCAAGATTGTAAAAACTAGGCAGAAACCAAGCATAGAAAAAAGAGAGGTCTTGTTTCTTCTGAGGTTTTCAGAATTCTGTAGACCCTATGGCAGACCTACATTGTTTGATGATGGGTGAAGGCTCCTTGTACCTGGTTTATAAAGAAGAGATGGGATAACCACAGTCCTTGCTCACAAGTAATCATGCCCCTTTCTATATGCCAACAGAGAACCTGTGGAAAGGAGGTGAGCCAACTCATAGACATCTTCAGGGAGTCTTCCAGCATGTAAAATCTCAATCAATAACTAAGAACTGGAATATTCTTTGATGATTGCTAAACAATCGGTAATTAGCACCTTATGTCAAATGCCATTATATAATAGACCAGTGGGTTTTGAACCAGGTTTAGAGGATTCCAATGTACTAAAAACATCCTCAGGGGGCCCTTCAGCCAGCTTCAGGATGAATTTTTATGGATTTTTATGAAGGAATGATTCTAATGCTTAAAATATTAAAATTATTTCTTATCATCCTTACATACTATTGGTTATTTCATTCATTCATTCATCCATTCATCCATCCATTCATTAAACTGAGTACTGGGGAAATGAAGTGGAATACCACATAGACCCTTCCCCTCAAGTAGTTTATGGTTTTACGAACTGATGCAGTTTGAACTGATTTTAAAGTGAATCATTGCCCTATGTCCTCTTGTTAAGGCAATATAATCACAATCATTAGATCAAAACTTTTTGAGTGCTACAAATTCTAACGTTTCGCACATCTTTGACAAAGGAATCACAACATAAGGTAGTAGATGGTATTACCCTGGGTGAACTGAGAAAGGAAGATTTATAGTCACTCCAAACCAGGACCAATAGAAGAAGCAGAACACTGCTATTTTTCTTTGAGTGTATAAAAATTGTTTCATTTCCTACCTCTAGAGCTTTCAATCGCTCTAACAGCAATCTGGTCTTTTCTTTTCCATCATCTGTGCCACTGCTTTCACTCCTTGAATCCTCATCTACCACCATGTGGAGATCTTCCAAAGCATCTTTGTGTTTTCTCTCTTCCTCTGACAGTTCTTCCTGAAGCAAGAAAGAATTATTGTTTTCAATAATCTCCACTGAAAACTAAGCAAGAGTCTAAGGCCAAAAAGTTTGGAGTCCCCCTATTGCTTTAGCATTCTTTCTGGAGCTGAATTAAACAAATTCTGAGTTGGGATTATATTAATGAACAGTAGATATCTGTATTGAACCCCAGCAGGACAAAGCCACTGCATCACCACCCCTGAATGCAGATGTCCTCTGCCCAGCTGGAGAAGTGACCCAGCCAGCAAAGCCTTAAGTGGAGTCATGCAGTTAATCTAGTTTTATCTGCAAAATGGAATTCAGTTGTGCTCTAAACCAAAAAAAAAATCAACTGTGATACTTTGACTTCTGAATGGCTCAGCTCCTCAAAATGGGATCCCTAAAGTCACTGGACATGTGGGCATGCAGCCATTTAATGAATCTGGGGGAAAATAAAATAGCACAAAATATTGAAACAACAACCATTTCAGAATTTAAGCTAAAACCAATTAGTTCTTTCAGCTCAATGATGACACAGCTCTTAAGAACCTCCTTTAGTCTTTTTTCTAGCACTCCAGGATTTGGAGTCTAGCCTTGAGGAAGACATGGAATATTGTTGTCTTCCTTCCCTTTCAGAAGCTCCTCACTGAACCTTGTCTCTGGCAGTCTTTTGGAAGTTGAGAAGTGTTCATTTCAGCCTCATGATTGGCTCCTGATTTCTATGGATAAAGAAAAGTCAAGGGAATATAATATGAAAAAAATCCCATGCGTTTTGTACATATATCAGGACCCTCTGGTCACAGAGCCATATGACACCATTCTGGCACACTATTTAATTTAAGCCCAGCATTGCAGAAATCTTTGCCTTAATACAACCACCTGGGCTAAATTGGATTATCGATGATAAGAGACTTCTGTATATTTATTAATAAGCTAAAATCAGTTGTAAATATGGAAGCACAATAGATATGATTCTTACCCTCAAGCTACTTACACAAACTATTTAAGAATAACAGCATAAGAGGGGAAAAAAATTTCAAACTGTGTTCACCAAGGTGCTTTGGAGGTTCCAAAAATGTTTGATTTAAACTCCTTTTAGAAATAAATTAGGAAGTATGTTAAAAAAAAGTCATAATATATGATTTTATATATAAAATAAAACTGGAAACCACCAACCCACTGAATTGGGTCATGCTAATCTGTTTTGGGCAGACTTTCAGAATAAAATTTCTCCTGTGATCCGCCCCCACCCTCCACCACCCGCCTTGTGTATATATCTGAATGTCCTGTAAGTGTGCAGTTGATTGGGCAGGCGGTGGCCTGTTATGGCATCAGGCCTGGAAGTGTGGTCCCTCCACAGCAAGTGTGCACCAAGGCTGAATGACTGACAGGCAGGTTTCAGGTGCACATCCTCAGCTAGGACACAAATCCAGGCCTTGATATCATTTTATGGCTTTGAGTCTTTGCTTAAGGTTTGGCTGATTGTCAGACTTTCCTTTACATACTAAGGAATATGAAGTTTTTACATAGTGCTACCAATTCAGCTTTGAAGCAAAGAGGTACTTCTACTTCTCTTTCAAGATCTGGGATTGCTGAAATAAAACACTAAACTGGGATTATAGAGCAAGCTGTTTTTATAAATATTGTCATCTAAAACTACTTCTGTGTGAATTATTGTTTTACATCGCTCTCTCGGCAAGTTCTACTTATGTGTGTGTGTGACTGAGATATTAAGAATTAACAAATGATTATGATTACTGAATCATCATTTAGATGTTTTTCCTTCTATTTTGTAGAAGAGGCAGAAGTTAATACCTTAAATCACTGAAACATAACTAGTGTCACCGTTGTTTATCCCTTCTATTTTAATAGTTATTCTAGCCTAGTCTCAGCCTTGTATTTACTTACCAACCCCCCTGTTTGAATCCATAAAAGCTCTGAACTCCTTAGACTGGGAGACAAAGATTTTGGGGCCTAGAGGCCAACTGATCTCCTGCTGTGCAGGTAGTAAGCAGTAAATTCTTTCTCTCCTTGAAACCCCTGTGTCATGGATTAGCTGTTAGACACATTGGGCAGAGAACCCACCACTTTTGTTTGGTATTCATAAATTTAACAATTGTTAGATATTTTCCAGAGTTTCATGCTTTTGAAGTTGTTCATAATTTTAGGATATTATGAAAACAAAGAGGTTTTTTTTACCTCCTAGAAAAAAGAGTGTTCTATCAATTAGATCTTTAAGATGGTGAAAAATGTAATTTTATGTTCAATGAAATTAAATTACTAGTTTAAAAAACTATTTTAAAAATAATTGTGCTTTGTAAGATCTTGGAAACTTAAAGTATATGGGCAAATGTGTACAGGATGTGCTTTCAGGGGTGTAGTTTTGTCCTCGAGAATGTGTAGGACAAAGTGTAGGTGAATATGGAAAGTTGTGGAAGTTTGTGGAAGTGAATTTTGTTGTAGTCAGTGCTGACTAAAATTTGATAACCTTGTCTAAAACAATTAGCTTTGTAAATGGCTAGTTTTAGTGTGTAAGACAAGACCTGAACAGATATAGAAAATTCTAGAAAGGTTGTGAAAGTGAATTCTGTTTATCATAGTCAATGCTGAACAAAAATTTAACAGCCTTGTTATAATAGTTTCTAAGAACCTTTTGTGTCAAACTGTGTATTCATACAAAACTGGAGCTTAGTTTTCTCTGTTAAAATAATGCAGATTGTTGGGCTACTCTTAACAATAGGTTACAAATAGTTTTCTGTCTAGAAGATAAAGATTCTGTCATATCAGAATATCCTTGCTGATGTTTATGTTAAACATATTATCCTTTATTTTTAGAAGACTTTTCTTGTCACTTTAATTAAATAAGGAACCAAATATTGTTTCACAGTAAGCCATCTTCCTGTTTTGCACAGTGTTTCAAACTTGACAACTTTTGACATTTTGTCCTCCCCAAATTGAACTCTAAAAGATGTCTTTTATTTCAAACTGTTGCAAACGATTTGTTCTTTCATTGTAAAAGTGAGGTGATGTTACATAGGAAGTATTTGAGAAGTATTAGAATAATTAAACGGGATTTTCTATCCCTCTGTTAGCTAAATTTATGTGGGTGAAGTGTTACTCATATACTTAGCGACTGGATAAAATTCCTAAAGACTTGACAATGTTCTTCCTGTCTATGTTATATCCTGATACTGATATGCATGATGTTAGGCAAATGTATAATGTTGTCAATCATGATTTTAGTTATTCATAAAATAAAGTTGCAGATCATGGAAACAACCAAATTTACTTGTCAGCTACACTACTTTGCTCTAATGCATCTCTACTAATCAGCTATGTCATTACTTTATCTGCAACAAAAAGGGACTTTAAAAAACAAACAAGGCAAGTATATATATTATGTTCTACCTGTTAATTAACACAACCCTGATAAATGTGTAAAGATGAGACAGAAACAAACTGCTATGGTTTGTGGTTAATGACCCCAATATGAGTCAACTATCAAATGTTTTTATTTCTGAAAACAGCTTCATTTAGAAAATGCTTACAAGAAAATTAAGACCTATATTTTAATCTCTTACAGCAGTCACATTTATTTCTAAGCACTAACTGTTATTTCTAAATTCTGAGATACTTTGCACTTTGTGCATAACCTTGTAGTTCCCTGAGACTGGGAGCTAGAGCTCTCCAGCTCTGAAAGTCAGCATTTCTCCACATGGCAACTATTAGAGAAGCTGAATAAGACATCAGACTTCAATTAGAGATAAGAATGAAGCTGATCTGGTTAGGACTAAAACAGAATACAAGGTAAAAGATGATATTATCTGTATTTTTTAAGACCTTAACTTCTGTGTGAGACAAAAGGAAGAGATATTTACTTTGTCCAAAACTTAAATTTTCCGTGGCACACTATTTATTTTAACCTTTCTGGTCAGTTTACTTAAACTATGTGGTATAGAATCTAGAACAGGAAATAAGATCTTAGCATTCTGTAAAAGTTGATGCAACACCCTGATCATTTCAGAGTTTTGGGTATAAAATGAAAAAGTATTTCCAAGATCCCTTGAGGGATTAGGGAAAGCAAGCATGGAACTATTAAACTACCCCACCTGAGGAATTCCTGCTCTTCTTTTAAGCAATAGGGGCTCCAAATTTAATAAATCAAGTCCTTGATCTTAAGGCTTGCCCTTATGAAACTTACTTCTGTAATGGCAAAGTTAAGCCTATTTATTATTAATGCATAAGAGTCATCTCTAGAGAACCTCTTTGTTGCTGAAATATGGTCTCTCTCTCTCTCTCTCTCTCTCTCTCTCTCTCTCTCTTTCTCTCTCTCTCTCTCTCAGCCAAACTCTGCAAATAAACTCTCTCTTTCCCCACTATGTGGGGCATGACTTCCAGGGGTATAAAGCTCCCTGGCAACATGAGATATGTCTCTCAGGGATGAGCCTGGCCCTGGCATCGTGGGATTGGTTGACCAAAATGGGGAAAATAAATAAAGTTTCAATGGCTAAAAGATTCCAAATAGAGTCAAGAAGACATTCCGGAGATTACTCTTACGCAAATTTCATCCAGACATTACAAACTGCCACAGCATGCCAAGCCCCCAAGCAACAGTATTCCTGAAAACCTTAAGGAACACCCAGGTTCTATATAAAATCTATAAAAAGTTCTTTACTCAATTTACTTATTTTTATTTTTTTCAGAGAGTTAAAATCTCCAGATTGTTCCTATGCCAGTCAAGCACTGAAATCCAGAGGTACCAGTCTCTCCAAGAACAACCACCACTTTCATTTCTCTACCCCATAATGATGATGCTCCTTTTCAGCATGAAGAAGTTAGAATGGTTCTCACCCAGCTATCTCTCAAGATTGAGGAATGGACAAAAATAAAGGGGAGGAACTATAAGCGAGAAATTAAAAATTAACAAAGGATTACTGAACTATTAGATAGATGTTCTTCTTTCTATACAGACAAAAGTTAATACTTGCAATTACTGAACCTCAACTAGTCTCACACTTGTTTATACTTTCTATTACAATGGTTATTCTAGCCTAGTCTCAGCCCTGTGTATACTTACTGTTGTAATAGTAACAACTCCATTCCCTCTTGTTTGAATCCATAAAAATCCTGAACTCCTTAGACTTAAAGAGACAGATTTTGGGGCCTAGAGGCCATCTGATCTCCTGCTGTGCAAGGAGTAGTAAACTCTTTCTCTCTTTGAAACCCCAGTGTCATGGATTAGCTGTTATGCACCTCAGGCAAAGAATCCACTGCTTTCATCCGGTAACTTGTGTGTGTGTGTTTGTGTGTGTGTGTGTGTGTGTGTGTATGTGTGTGTTGAGGTTCTGTGTAAGAATCAGGATTCTTATGTAATTAAAGAAAACCAAAACAAAACAAAGAAAAGTCACTGTTTGTGGGTGGTGGACAGAAAACCAAAAGGCTTTAGCACCTGTCAGCTGTATTCCAATTTTACCATTTACCAGATTGGCATATGATTTGGGGAATGCTACTTAACTTGAAGAGTCTTTTTTTTTTTTTTGTCTTCTAACTATGGACATGAGGCTAATACCAATGCGTATCTACAAACACATGCTTACATATGTGCACATATATATACTTTCATACAAATACACATGTATTGTGTATATATGTGTGTATGTATGTATATACATATATATATATATATAGTGTGTAGGCACCATTTCTAAGTATTATATGAAGCAACTGAAAACAATTCAAGGTAACAGATTATATATGAGTTTTTAGATTACATTAAATACAAGGGTCATTTTATACAATTAAATGAAGTAGTTATCGATGAAGGCAGAAAAAGTGAAACATGATTTCATGGAAATGGAACTTAACGTACTCTTTGAAGGAGTGAAACAACTTGAATAGGTAGACAGGCATAAAGTGGAAGTTTTTGTCTAAGAAAAAATCAAAACAAACACTCCCCATCAGGAATGAGTTTTGTCTTTATTGGGTAACGCGGCAGCTTGGAACTGGGTATTCTTGAAAAACATGTTGTTAAATGTAATCCATTCCTGCAGATGTGAACCCATTGTAAACAGGACTTTTTGAAGAGGTGACTTCAGTTAAGGTATGGTCCAACACACTCAGTATGGGTCTTAATCCTATTACTGAAGGCCTTATAGGGGAGGCCACAGGAAGAGAGAAAGCCACAGGGAGCATCCAGCAGCTGGAAGTCAGTGAAACCTGGAAAAGAAAGGAGAAGCCAGGAGAGGCCTCCATGCGTATTTCCATGTGACAGAAGAGCCAAGGACCAAGGATCACTAGCAGCCAGCCCCAGCATGCCACAGTCTTCTAGGAGAAAGCACAGCCTTCACGATACCTTGATTTTGGACTTATCCTAGCCTCAAAACCATGAGCCAATAAATTTCTATTGTTTAAGCCAACCCCACTGCATGGGATTTGTTTGAACAGACAAGAAACAAAAACAGGTAACAAGGAAATCAGTTTGATTATAGTGTAGAAAACATTTTGAGAGACTAGTAATAGGATTGAAGAGTAAAAGAGAGAGAAAAATTCTTGTAAATGAGACAGAGAAATTCAGACACAATTCATTCATTCATTTATTCATCTAACAAACGTTTCTTGAGCATTGACTATTGGCCATTTGCTGCCCTGATTGTTGGAGATATGGCCGTAGGTAAGACAAAGTTTCTATATTCAATGAAGTTATATTCTAATGGTGGAAAACATGACAAACTCCAAAACCAATCAGTAGTTAATATAATTGTAGCTAGTGGTAAATGCTAGGTAGAAAATGAAGCAGCAACATGTGACTGAAAGTGGTGCATTTAGGAGCAAGTTAGATGTGGTGATATCATGCTAAGCCTGTCTGAGGAGATGGCCCTGTGAGCTGGGACCAAATGTTAAGAAGGAAGCAGCCATGAAAAGGTCTTGCAGAAAAGCATTCCAAACAGGGAGGATAGCAAAGCAAAATGCCTGGTACTGGGGCTAAGCCTCCCTTGCTGGTGGGATAGAGAGAGAGAAACTATGCAATGGAATATAGTGACTTTAAGAGGAAGAATTGTAGTATATGAGATAAGAGGGATAGAGCTAGACTACGGAGGGTTTTGCAAGCTGCGGAAAGGATTTGGATTTTATTCTAAGCATCGTGAAGAGGCATTGGAGCTTAATCCCATGGGATACACGGGCGTGTAAGCAGTTTGGATTTACATTTTAAAAGCATCATCCTGGAGAAATTAAGATGGTGGCTAGGTGAGACAGGGCAAAAAAACACCTCCATGAAAAACACTACATAAAAACCAGAAAGTGACCCAGAATACTGGTTACACTGATGCACCAGCTGGATGAGGTATGCTAGTTCCACAGAGGCTGTATACTTGGTGAAACCTGGAGCCTGCATTCTGAAACGAGTGAGTAAGCTGGCTGGAAGACCCGCGGCCGTGAGGCCATCTGGGGAAGCCAGGGTTTGGCGTTTGGAGACCGATGGGCTCTTTTAAAAAAAAAAAAGGGAACAACCCAGGAGCAGCTGCAGCTGCGATAGTGGGAACCACACAGTAAAACAAAGCAAGATGGGGCTGGGCAGGCCTCTTGGTGTCTGGCCTGGAAGATAAACCGCTGCAGATACCCTTGGGGCCAGGGGAATGGAGGGGAGAGCTGGAAGCAGAAAGAAACCCCACAGCTAGCAGCTGGCTCCCCGGAGGGCTGGATAAACTCCTGCCCGGGGCCATGCCCACAGCCCAGAGCCCCACCAGTTGTCCTGAAGCTGGGAAGGAGGAACTGTGCGAGGCGGGGTGTGTGGAGACGCCCCGTTCAGCCATCTTTGCATCAGGCTGAAAGCGCCCTGGCATGGCACGGCAGCCTGGGGCTTCCCTTGAAGGACGGCATGCACGGGTGATGTAGCACGGCATTCCCTCGGCAGAGGTCCTGGAGGATCGCGGCTGGGCTGGGGGACCTACTCGGAGAACCCAGGGACACTACACCAAGTCCGGTGGTTTGTGGGACAGTGAGAGAGAGGGTCTGGGGCTGAAATGAAATGAAGGCTTAGACTCTTGCAGCGGCCTTGAATCTCCAGGAACCTGGGGGATTTGAATATTAAAGCTGTTCTTCCTCCCTGGCCACCCGTACACATGCCCCACATTTAGGGCGGACGGCTCCAGCAACACACCCAAACTGAGTTCTCCAACTGAACCCCACAAGAATCATTTCCCCACACACCATGGGGACAAGATGGAGAACTGACTTGAGGGGTATAGGTGACTCACAGACGCCATCTGCTGGGTAGTTAGAGAAACTAACTAGAATAACGCCACCAAACTGTGTTTCTGAAAAATTAGATAGGTCTTTTTTTTTTACAACTTGAAAGAACCCTATCAAACAAAGAAAATGCCAAGAGGCCAAAAACAACAGAAAATCTTAATGCATATGATAAAACCACACGATACGGAGAATCCAAATCCAAACACACAAATCAAGACATCGGAAGAGACACAGTACCTCGCACAATTAATCAAAGAACTACAATTGAGGAACGAAAACATGGCAAAGGATTTAAAGGACATCAAGAAGACCATGGCCCAGGATATAAGTGCCATAAAGAAGACCCTAGAAGAGCATAAAGAAGACATTGCAAGAGTAAATTAAAAAACAGAAGATCTTATGGAAATAAAAGAAACTGTTGGCCAAATTAAAACCACTCTGGATGTTCACAATACAAGACTAGAAGAAGCTGAACAATGTCTCAGTGTCCTAGAAGTCCACAGAACAGAAAATGAAAGAACAAAAGGAAGAATGGAGAAAAAAATTGAAAAAATCGAAATGGATCTCAGGGATACGACAGATAAAATAAAACATCCCAACTTAAGACTCATTGGTGTCCCAGAAGGGGAAGAGAAGGGTAAAGGTCTAGAAAGAGTATTCAAAGAAATTGTTGGGGAAAACTTCCCAAATCTTCTACACAGTATAAATACACAAAGCATAAATGCCCAGCGAACTCCAAATAGAATAAATCCAAATAAACCCACTCTGAGACATACTCTGATCAGACTCTCAAATACTGAAGAGAAGGAGCAAGTTCTGAAAGCAGCAAGAGAAAAGCAATTCACCACATACAAAGGAAACAACATAAGACTAAGTTGTGACTACTCAGCAGCCACCATGGAGGTGAGAAGGCAGTGGCATGACATATTTAAAATCCTGAGAGAGAAAAATTTCCAACCAAGAATACTTTATCCAGCAAAGCTCTCCTTCAAATTTGAGGGAGAGCTTAATTTTTTCACAGACAAACAAATGCTGAGAGAGTTTGCCAATAAAAGACCTGCCCTACTTCAGATACTAAAGGGAGCCCTACCAACAGAGAAACAAAGAAAGGAGAAAGAGATATAGAGAATTTTAACAGACATATATAGAACCTTACATCCCAAATCACCAGGACACTCATTTTTCTCCAGTGATCATGGATCTTTCTCCAGAAGGGACCATAAGCTGGGACATAAAACAAGCCTCAAGAAATTAAAAAAAAAAAAATTTGAATATACTCAAAGCACATTCTCCAACCACAATGGAATACAAATAGAAATCAATAATTTTTGAATTGTAACTCCACTATTTACTTCCTACATGATATAAAATACACAAACTCTAATGACAAATCAGTGATTTTGAACTCAATGTAAAACATGTAATTTTAGACAACTATATAAAGGTGGGGGAATGGAGGAGTATAGGAAGATAGTTTATTTGTCCTATTGAAGTGAAGGTGGTATCAAAGAAAAACAAGACTGACATGGATTTAAGAGGTTAATTTTAAGCCCCACAGTAAACACAAAGAAATTATCAGAGAATATAACCATAGAGATGAAAAGTAGAGTTTGGGTTAAGAGAAATGGGGGAAGGGGCAATGGGGAGTTAAGAAATGAGTGCAGGGTTGCTGTTTGAGGTGAAGGGAAATTTCTAGTAATGGATGGTGGGAAAGAGCATTACAACATTCTAAATGTGATTCATCCCACTAATGGAAGGCTAGGGAGGGGGGTGGAATGGGAAGATTTAGGCTGTATATATGTTTCCACAATTGGAAAAAAAAAAAAAAAGACAGTCTAAATAGATGACAATTTAATGCCAAGGATGAACTTGGATGGGATTGGAGGATGGAGGACAGGTGGCTCAAAGGGACACAGTTGAGACATAAGGAAAAGGAAATATAGAATGTAAGCTTCATATCATTGTTGAATCTCTTGTACTTCTTAGCTGCGCCTAATGGGATTGCATAAAAGAATGTTCTTGTTCATGGGAAGTGTATATGTGAATTATAGTGTATGTTCAAGGATGTGTGCAGCTTGCTCTCATATGTTCAGAAGACAGAGCAATAGATGATGGATGATAGCGAGGGAGGGAGGGGAAGAAATAGCAACGTGACAACACGTTAAAGTTGGTGGATTGAGCTATCGGGGGAGGGGGGTCAGGGTATGATGAATTCTGTGTATGGGGTTAGTATTGTTTTTGCAATTGTTTCTATAACTTTGAATTTATTGCAAAATAAATAAATAAATAAATTAAACAAACATAAAAGTGTCATCCTGGCTATTGCAATGGAGAATGGGCTGTGGGACCAGCTGGGACACCTTCATATAGGAAAGAATAAAAATCAGAAACTCTTTAAAGGTTTTTAATCAGGACTAACACCAAAGAAGTTCTTGTTCTGGTTGGTGTTCAGAAGCCCTGGATTCAAAGCCCAGCTTTTCTGTTTTTGTGCATAGCTGGGTAAGTCATTCAACATCTCTAGGCTTCAGTTTTTGCCAGATGTAAAATGAAGGGGCTGCACTAAATGTTCCTTCCAATGTAAAGTTCTAAGAATTCAGTTACACAGGACACATTTTTCAGGAAAATAAAAAGTGATCGATATACTCAGTGATAAGAGGGATGACAAGACAGCAGCAAAAGGACCACTGGATTTTGTAATAAGAAGGTTGTTTGTCAGAACTTGAGAGCTGTTTCCTAAAGTGCAGGGATAGTACCCAAATTGACAGTGGTTAAGCAGAAAGTGAGAGGAGATAAAATAGAGGCAATTTTCTTAGATGCGCATCTGAAAGTTTGGCAGGGAATGGAAGAAAATATGAAGAACTATAGCTGATGGGTATTGCAAGGCAAGTGCAAACCTTTTTGAAGATAGAGAAAACTGAGTCTTTTGAAGAACTAAAGAAAAGAGGGAACGCTAGCAGCAGAGGTGGGACTGTATGAAGACGAGATATGAGCTGAGAAGGCAGAAGATGAAGGGCACTGGTGGAAAAGTCAAAGTTTTAAAATATAATACCCTGCAAAATATCACTTTAAAGAGACCAAATTTCTCAGCTCTAATTTCTAAATCATTAGTCTCTAACTTGGATTCTTAAAGAACAGGGATTTTAACGCACGCATTATTTGGGAAATTCAAGAAACACCAGCAGCAAAGTGGGAGAAGTGCTTGAAAGAAGGAAAGGAAGCCACCAAGTTTCCATCAACTAATGAATGGATAAATAAATTTTAGTGTATGCATATAATGGAGTATTACTCAGCCATCAAAAGGAAGTTCTGATACATGTGACAACATGGATGAACCTTGAAGATACATTTTGAGTGAAATAAACCAGATACAACAGAACAAATATTGTGTTATTTCATTTATATGAGCTCCTTAGAATAAGTGAATTCAGAGAGAAAGAAAGTAGATAAGAGGTTATCGGGGACCCAATGGGGGGTGGTCTTGGAATTGGGGAATTATTGCTTAATGTGTATACAGTGTTTCTGTTTGGGGTGATGAAAAAGTTTCAGTAATGGAGGGTGGTGATGATAGCACAATGTAGTGGATGTAATTAATATCATTAAATTGTATGCTTGAAAGTGGCTAAAAGGGGAAATTTTGAGTTGCATATATGTTAACACAATAAAAAGTTGTATGATTTTTTTATTGTGGAATATAACATATTTACATAGAACTGATAACTTTCCAAGTGCAACTTAACAAGTAGTTAGAGAGTAAATATCAAAGAATGTTATGGGCTACAGTTCCAAAGTTTCAGTTATTTCTGTATTGTGAAATATACCATATATGCAAAAAGGTAATAAAATTGAAGCTTAATCCCATGGGATACACAGGAAATGGTGCAAAACACGTACCTTAGAATTATTTCCACCTGGGAGTGAGGGAGTTGGGATGTTTATACACCAACTCTGTAAGAGTTATTCATTGAGGGCAGATTCTGGATGTGAATTTCCTGGCACTTCTGGCCTGTCACAGGAAGTGAGGCTTTCAGCCATTCTGGCATTAAAGTGCCCCGGGGCACAAATACTGATAGTTGGAATTTATGGGAGCAGAGCACTCCCATAAATGGTTCCAGGTGTGGTGGCACTGCCGAGGTCAGCTATAGGTAAAGGACACTTGTGTTGTACCACCCCAGATAAAAAGCTACATCTCTAGGCTGCTCACAGACTAAAGCATGTTTCCTCATGCTTTACCTTCTCAAATGCCCTGAAATAAATCTGAATTTATCCTTTCCTGCACTCTTGTCTCTTGAATCACTTTCCAGTGAGAGAGTTATAGTAGAATGTAATAATGAGAAAGAAGGTAGATGGTAATGACATATCTGAAGTGAGTAAAAGAGCAAAACAGAAATTTAAGTGGGAGAAAGAGGTGGTGGAGAGAAAGATCTGAGAGAGCTGGAAATATATGTTAACCCCATATACAGATCACAAACATCAGTTTTGGAATGGATAGCTATAAGATGTCATAAAAACACGACCACACTTTTAAAAATCAAGTTTATGTATCTGACCCAAACAAAATCAGAAATTTTAGTTCTTTTGAAAATTAATCACACAGTAAGAAGAGAGCAAGAGGGATGCCAGAAAAATGAGGCTCTCAATAAAATGTATCCACCTTATGAGCCTCTGAGACAGGAAACAAGAAAAATAAGCCAGGTCTACTGCCAAGGATGTCAAACTGTGAAGAGTATAAGTTGATTCCAAGGGTGACCTGTTTTTATTTTTATGGACTTTAATCAGCAGTAAATTCTATGAAAGTGAGGCCACCACACAGACAACTTTCACTCCCCACATATTTCATATATGGTTGAGACCATTAGCTTGTTTGCCTCAACAAATACCAGCCGGTACTCGGGAAGCTAAAGATTTAGAAGCTCGGTTCACATCCAAGGGTTTAAATCAAATTTTGCCTTGTAGGTACATAAAACAATCTTCAGACTTATAAGTTTCTCTAAGTGGTAACCAGGGTAATGATTCATCTTTGAGGGAGGCTACTTAATCTTTCGTTCTCAAGTAGTTAGCATCATCAGGCCTATGCAAAATAATCCCAATCAACAGAAAACACCAGGTTGCATCAGTCTAACTCAGACAGATGATAGTCTAGGGAGCTCAGTCAGTTCAAAGAGCAGTCAGCTTATGTCTTCTCTGATGGCCAGTTACAGTTCAGATACGAGTTGGTAGGCTTTAAAAAATAGCACACAGGAAAACCACCATAATACCCTTCCCCAATATATGTAAAGGTCTCTTATTCATCTTCAGATCTCTAGCTTTCCCCAGCCCAGCACAGAGCAGGACTCAATGAATGTTTCCCTGAATGAGTAATGAGTTAGTAAATACAATATCATTCAATGGCATTTAGTTAGCAAGTGATACTAGCTCTGAGCCCAGGCTTGTGAGGATAATTGAAAAATCCCACATTAGGATAGAGGGGAAAGGCAATGTGTATCAGATCTGGACAAACTTTGGGATTTCATTTGATAAGGGATAATGGCAGAATCAACCCCACTGACCTGTCTCTTTCTCTTGAGGCCCACCAAGTTCTATCTCCCAATCATCAAAAAGTCTCAATGTGGGGACAGCCTCATTTTTAACAAGCCTAAGACAAGTAGAAATAAGAAATTGACATTCCAGTCCTAGCTCTGTCACTAACCAGCTGTGTCATTTTAGTCAAGTCACATAAATTCTCTCTCAATTTCTTCACTGGTAAAACAAAATGCACAGAAATAGGCTAACTCAAGGGCCCCTTCTAGCTTTAAATTTCTATGACTTTGATCACCTGTGGCAGCCCGTGGCCTGAGCAAAACAGGCCTGCAGATCTTGGTTCACAGCAGTCTGCATGACCTAGGCAGCTAATGTTTAACCTATTGTCTTTGTAAGCCAGTAAAGAGAAAAAGGGTAAATAAACTGACCTTAAAATGTAACTTTATGGGAAGCAGGCAGGAGGTGAGAGGCTCTTAGTTTCACAAAAAGAGCAAAATGTAATTGTTCAAATGTTATGCTAGTTCTTCCTGCACTACCCCACAGGTCAGAGTGACCTGTTCCCGCATCTATGCTCCCCGCACCCTTAGGAATGCCTTTGTCTTAAACTCTTATAAATGGCTTGCTGTCCTCTTTGCATCACACGGTCGACTTCCCTGTGAATGTGATGCCTGCCAGGCCTGAAAGAGCCGTCATGATCTCTCCATGACTTCTCACCCTGTAAGTAAGCCCTGAATAAAAGTTTATGTATCAGAAAATGCTCGCTGTCTTCTTTGGCCTCTGGACTGGCATGGCCCTCATGGGCTGCGACATCACCTTTAAAACCTCATCTTTAGAGGATGAGAACTTGAACCATTACTGAAGTTCAGGGATTTCAACACACAATGCCATAACGGTTAGATCCGCCTAAAAGATCTGTGCCATGCCTAATAAAATCACTGTGCTTCTTTTCCACAAGTGTATTTCTTTTTTTTTTTTTCCTTAAAAGAACACCCTTTCTTTTTGCTGTCTACTTTTCTTGGGCCCTATGATATGCGCCATCTAGTCCAAGGTTTGCATTTAGCACACTGCATTCCCTGCCTATAAGAAATGAGAGGCCTGGTGAGTGACATTAATTGAGTGTTTACTGAAAAACGCTCAACACTTACTGGAAATCACATCTAGAATGCACCCTCCTTGAGGGTATTTGCTCATGAGAGGAATACTCCCAAGTCTTCTCTGGTTGGAAGGATTTACAAAGATAAAGAAAATTCACTCATCTCCCTATTACTATTATTATTATTGTTATTATTATTCACATGGATGTATGCTGATGATAATAATAGTTGCACCCTATTCCAGCTCCTTCATTATTTTTATGATGAAGACTGTCCTTATCTCTTAGTGCTATGCAGAAACAAACAAGCACTGTAAGTACTCACAGACATTTAACTTGAAGATGGCAAAATGAAACCAAGGGGATATTAAGAGACATCCAACTTTGGGAAGGTAGTCAGTTGCAGAGGTTAGAAATTAGAACAGAATTTCTTCTTTTTGAATATCCAAACCAGGTATTAAATCTCCCTACTAAATCACAGTAAAAACATGAAAAGCTATAATTCAGGACTGATCACATAAGGCAGAGACTGGGGTGGTGTCAGCACAAAATGTCAAGTTTTTGCCAGAACAGAGAAGGCATAATTAAGACAATTTAATATTTGTACAGCTACCTCATACAGACTATTTTACATGGTGCTCACAGCAACAGAGTCACAGGGCAAATATTCTGGACTGGGCTTTACAGATGTGGGAACAGGCTCAGATAAGGTTATTAACTGACCTGTTTAATTGCAAATGGCCAAGCCAGAACTTAAACACAGTTCTTCCAATTTCAAATGTCATGTTCTATCCACAGACTTAAGAGACCTCTTTCTCACTTTCGCTTGCCTATATAGCTCTATCCTTAACGGTACTTCTGTTTGAGAATCTGTGATCTTTATCCAGCTGTGCACCATGCTACTGACAGCATCTCTCCTAGGGCTCCCAGACCAAGCCTCCACTGCGTTGGTGATTTTATCAAGGATGTCAGCTCCAGCCTCTGATCACTATCAGCAGAAGAAGTTCAGCAAACCACTACCACTTCCATAGTTAACGATGATTCAGTTAGTTCAAAACATAAACACACACCATAATACAAGCAAAATGGAAATGGAGAGGCCAGCTGCCTGGCTGACAGCCACCCCAGTGAGCCCCGGTTGCTTCAGCTTCTGTGATTTATTTACTCATTTGTTTGCTGGTGGTGGGGAGGGTGCACAGAATATATTGTCACTTTAGATAGCACTTCAGCAAATACCATAACAACATTCCCAGGGATCGCTAGCAGCTTTTGTTCGCCACTAGCATACTAAATTTTAAAAGGGGAAGAATAGCATCAGATAAATCCCAGGATTTTAAAAGAACATCCCAATTTGTTTACAGTTTAACATTACTACTGTCAGGAAAAACATATAAAACTCCTCTTTTTCGTCCCTGGATTTGACTTACAAAGTGAACTAAGCACACAGTAAAATCCCCAAGATTAAATGTGTATGATGGATAAGAGAGGAAAGTGTTTTCTTTATGATTCTAATATGAACCCACGACCACTGGCGTATCAATCCACATCAACTCCACATTATTCTTCACTCAATACGCTACTCAATATTGCGGGCTGTCTTCCATATTGAACAGCTCTATGGAGTTACGTTAATAAATTTTCAGACGATGCTTTTATTGCCTGTTCCATCTATCAACAACATTTATTTCCTCAAAATAATTTTTATTCTAAAGGTGCTTTACTTAAAGGGAAATTCTTACTGTAGAACAGAATGGCCTGACAAAAATGAGCCCTAATTTCCATTAAAGACATGACCCAGGTGACTGGGCATCTAAGATTAGAAAGCGAATGTATGTCCTTCTAGCTCACGGATGGTTGTCTGCCTGCAACCTGGGTTTGAGAGAAAAAAAAATGTTCAGAATTTTACACAGATGGGGAGTTTCTGTGGTTAATGGTTACACTGAAATTCTTGGAGTCTGGAAGAAAATCATTCATAACAATGTCAAATTTTGCAATTCATTCACCCCTACCCCCTTTCTTTCTGAAAGAACCCACAGGACAGGAGGGACAGAGCACTTTTGAAGAGAAGCTGAGATTGCGGACTGAGAAATGGCCAAACCGAAATGAACTGGTAAGTCAGTTAATGGTTATTTTAATGGTAAGTGGGTAGCTGCGTTACTGCTATCTTTTGTATCTACAGCAGTCATATGTCCAAGATTCCAGGACAGAAATTTAATTTAAAATATACTTAAACAATTAAAATTTTTCTCTCTCTCACTGTCTCCATAAATACACATTGCCAGATAACTGATATGTACACATTTTTGTTTCAAAAAAATATGGTCAAAGCATTCTTTTTTTGGCAATGGCTGGCAGAGAAAAACGCATGTATCTTCTGAGTTTGTTCAACTGAACTGAATTGGGGGGCAATTTCTTCTGCTGAGGAAGAATCCCTTAAGCATTCAAATGATGGTGATGGTAATGGTGGTGATGATGATGATGATGTTAGTTCACATGAAGAAGAGAACTTGTCAATCTAAGTTCAGTAAACAGACATAGTATGCAACTCACCAGGTCCAAATTATAATATAAGAGGCTCACAGCAGAGATAACCTCCTACATATCATATCCCTATTGTCACACCTGCACAAACCCAGTAGGCACTCAATAAATGTCTCTCCGATACTGTCAAATTTGACGATGCTGATTGATGGCTGACATCATCCTTGTTTTACCTCTGATGACAGACTACAGCGTCATTGTGATAAGCTTCATGCTGGGCTACTTAAATAGTCCTAAGCACTTTCAATGAAAAACTTCTTTTAAGCAACTATTTTGCTATCGTAAGCATAAAGCAAAGAACCGATACAATATTTTCACAAAAGATAACAGCACCATTAAATTGATTTCCACGCCTAGAAAATGAGATTTTGTGTGCTTATCCTTTAACTGACACCACCACCACCACCACCACCACAGGTACCTCTCAGAGGAGCACATCAGCTTTGAAGCCATAAAGCTGTCTATCCTAAAACACCCTGGGAATTTCTAGAGACACAGAGACCCACTGCTAATCAAGGTACTCCTATCCCACCCTCCTCCTTCCTGGGGTTACCTTAAAGAAGAGCTCTAATGAGGTGCTTTAGTTGTACTTTTGAATGTCAAAGATGGATAATCTGGTTAGTTCTCTTGCGAGCTCATGTCAGAATAGAGAAAAACCTCACCTATTTGCACCTAATGGAACTTAAGAATAAAGCAGAATTTTCCAGCAGAATTTACATAATACCTGCTCTCTGTGGTTAGGCAAAACTCAGGGCATTGAGTACACCCCAACTGTCTGAGGAGTTCACTGAAGGAATTCCGCCAGAAATCTCGTGTCCTGGTGTGCTTTTTGATGTTAAAACTATTATTTTTATCCCTCGCCCCTGGAAATGGCAGGAAACTATCACTTGAAGTGCTTTTTTGTCATGGAGTGGGAAGCACATCCTGACAAGTCACTCACAGCCACGGTGGGAGTAGAGAAGAAAAGAGCAGGGTGAAGACACCTTGTTGCCCTGCCAAATGATTCATCTTGGTAAGAAAGGAAGGGAAATTTAGACAAGTTAGTGGAAATAAGTAAGATCCTAAAAGACAGACAATTAGAAAAGTCAGCATATAATAGGAAAAAGGCAATATAAAAGTGAATCTCAAACTTGGAGGTTCAAAAATGGACTAACATTTTCTTCGTGCAAAATCTCTGTGTATTTGAAGAATAATGAACTAGGCAAGTTGTGGTTCCTGGGTCAAATGGCTCTCTCAGAGAAGGTCTTCCAACCTAACCAAAAAGTAGTCTTCTAGATTCTACCAATTCCCACCTTAGGGCTAAGCAACCAGCTAAATCTTCTGTTGCCTCAGCGAGGGGCAAAAACAAAAACACAGAAAACAAACAAAAAAAAAACACAACTAACCACTAAGCTGGGCTCTGGTTCCAGGTACACCACTTATGGGCAGTGTAACCTTGGTAAAGCCACTTGACTTAACTGTGACATCCTTTCCCTATGTACAAAATACGGTGGTTGGATATCTGAGGGGCCTTTTAGCTCTTAGAGTCGGTGGCTTTGAGTTACCTAGGTCTTGCCTACGACCCCTCCTTCTGAACACCTAGGACTTGCCAACCAACCTGTTCATCCCCAGGGATGACTGACCCTTAAATGCCACATGACAACTCTTTCCTTAGTGTGCTGGTTTGAATGTGTTATGTCCCCCAGAAAAAGCCATATTCTTTGATGCAATCTTGTGGGGCAGACATAATAGTGGGGATTAAGTTGGAACGTTTGAATTAGGTTGTTTGCATGGAGATGCACCCCACCCAACTGTAGATGATAACTGATGGGATATTTCCATGGAGGCGTGGCCCCACCCATTCAGGGTGGGCCTTGATCAGTGGAGCCATATAAACGTGCTGACTCAAAGAGATGGAACTCAGTGCAGCTGAGTGACGTTTTGAAGAGGAGCAAGCTTGCTAAAGAGGAATGTCCTGGGAGAAAGCCATTTTGAAATCAGAACTTTGGAGCAGATGCCAGCCACGTGCCTTCCCAGCTAACAGAGGTTTTCCGGACGCCACTGGCCATCCTCCAGTGAAGGTACCCGATTACTGATGTGTTACCTTGGACACTTTATGGCCTTAAGACTGTAACTGTGTAGCCAAATAAACCCCCTTTTTATAAAAGCCAATCCATTTCTGGTGTTTTGCATTCCACAGCAATAGCAAACTAAAACACTTAGGAACTCATAGGTGGCTACCTCATGCATATCAATATACAATAAATAGCGGATAAACACAGCCTGCACTCCTGGCTACCCAATAAATTATGAGATTATCCAACCCTTTCTAAACAGTCCTGATCCCCAAGATACTGTATGGTCACTTTATAGATTCCTCCCATCATTAAATATACTAATTCTGAAGCTTTCTGGTTGTAACTCCTATCAAACGTTAAGGACACTGTCCAGCTTTTCCAGACTCTTTCAGCTCATCAATCTCAGCTGTTTATGTATGATTCAAGCCACTCCAGAAATGAGTTCTTTAAATGTAAAAGAGAAAAATAGGCCTCAATCTCAGGTAGCAGGCAACACGAACGAGGCCAAATTTAGGAATCTTGTGTTATTTTTATTATGTTCTTGGTTCGCTCCTACTTATGCAACTGAAATGCTTTTCCATATCCTGTAGAACCTTCCTACCAGCAGTGTTTCCTTCACACTTATGCTTCGTCAGACACCTCTACCCAGGCTCCCACACCACCCAGTAGGAGTGTCCGAATTGGGCCCACTCCAAGCTCCAGCCATTTTCCTGAGTGACTTGCTGACTTACCTGCTCCATGTCCTCATTTCTTCCCAAAAGAGACACCTCCTGCCTCTCCAGAAATTAACTCATTACAACCCACAGGCTGAACTCAGTTGACAGTGGGGTCCCCAAAGCCCTGAGGGGTTAAGCAGCTCCCCAAATATCACACAGCTTGTGAATGACATAGTCAGGATCCAACCCAGGCTGTTGGCCTCTAAAGCTGTGTTTACCCACAATCCTCTGCTGCCTCTCACCAGATTGCCCAGAATCCTCTGCTGCCTCTCGCCAGAGTACACAGAATCCTCTGCTGCCTCTCACCAGAGTGCCCACAATCCTCTACTGCCTCTCACCAGAGTGCCCACAATCCTCTGCTGCCTCTCACCAGAGTGCCCACAATCCTCTGCTGCCTCTCACCAGAGTGCCCACAATCCTCTACTGCCTCTCACCAGAGTGCCCACAATCCTCTGCTGCCTCTCACCAGAGTGCCCATAATCCTTGGCTGCCTTATACCAGAATGCCCATAAACCTCTCATCAGAATACCCATAATACTCTGCTATCTCTCACCAAAGTACCCAAAGGACCTAATAACCTTCACACGTATGTAAATCCCACTGTTCTTCAAGGACCAACTTAACTCATACCTTCTCCAAAGCTCAGCATGACTCTTAAACAGAGAGCCCTAGGGTGGCTACTCTGGGAGAGATATGCATGGTAGGTTAATTAAAACATGATGCCAGCCTCAGGAAACTTTAGCCTACTGAGTAAGAAAAGAGAAGAATACAGTTGAATCTAATGTCTTGTAGCCAAATGGTCCTTAGCCCAGGCTGTGCATTGGAATCACTTAGGGCGTTTTTAAAATTCCTTGTGCCCAGGCCACACCCCAGACCAATTAAATCAGAAACCCTGGGTTAGAACCAGGGCATCAGTATTTTTAAAAAACTCTCCAGAGGATTCCAAGGCAAAGTCAAATTTGAGAACCACTGGTGAAAAATGTAATCAGTGACATTTCTGAGGGATTACGAGGCTCAATCAGAGGATTCAAACCACTGCAGCCTCTGATGCCCTGTACAACCCTTGGAAAGAAAACTGCCTCTTTGAAAGTCAGTTTTTCACCTGTAAAGTGGACTGGAACTCCCTGGCCTTCCTATTTTTAAGAGTTAATGTTAGGATAAATGAGAGAATGTTATGAAAGCACCCTGTAAACTATGAAATGCACATTGATTATTATTATGACAATTTTCACTACTGGTACCCCAGTGATGATGTTCAAATGCTTAGAAAAACAAAGGTAATAAAAAATGCATAGAGAATAAAAAATTCCCTAACAGTAGGATTTGACAAAGTAAATCCAGCGACCCAAGAGAAATACAGACTTATTCAGAGAGTAAGACTACCTTTACAAGTTATTTTGTAAATGAAATAAAAAAAGCTATAGGAGAGTACCTGCAAATAGAATTGTTTTCAGACCGTCACTTATAAATACAGCACAAGCTCAGTAATTCAGACTAAGGGCTGGGCTTGTCCTAAATGGAAGGAAATGAGTTAACGATGATAATTATTAATTTAGTGTGGAAACAAAATTTATTAGGGGGTGGGGTTGGCAAGCCTACCAAAGAAAACACATTTGGAAAAACATGTATTTTGATCTATTTATAAAACGATGGAAATATCATGAATGAGATTCTCATTCAATTGAATAGATGAGGCAAAAATACAAGCCATTGCAAGGCCCCAATTCAATAAGCATATTCCAAAAGTCTCTTTGAACTTGCCCTTCTGACTTTGGGTGCATCCCCACAGAAAGCATGCAGAAAAAGGCAGCTGGGATCCCAAGCCAGGCCATGAGCAGTTATTTATGCTATTGGTAGTGCCAGTCTGAAGGTCGGGTCCTAATGATATGAAGACAAGTAGACAAAGAGCAGCAGCAGCTTTCTTCTCCCTCAGTAAGTGAATGGCACTTCGTGAACCATTGGAATGGTGGCTGTAAGCTGCGTTTGCCAGCCTTTTCCTCACTTCTGCATCCTGAATACTACCTCCTAAGGCCTCTCCCCTTGATATCTTTGTCCAATGTGAAGTCTGACCGGATTATTCCACGTAGAGGGCTAGGTGTTCCTAAGTTACGTATTTTCCCATCTCCTTTTCCTCCAAATCCCTCATCCTAAATATACCTTTTCTGAGATGACAGAGCAAAGTCCTCAGATTAGACTCATTCACACTAGTATGTGAATGACCCTCTTTTCTAACTTCTATCCTGTCTTCTCTTTTATCTTCTTAAATTTTTTCTCAAGCAGAATGACACTTTAATGGATGGAATTTCAGGGAAAAAAATCTAAGCGATAAAATATTGGTGGATGGGCAGAGAGATGATAGTTTGTGGGGTGGGAGAGGACACTGCCAACGAGGCCTGTCTGGCCTGAGACTCTGACCCTAACGTTAGCACTTCTGAGACATCCACACTTCTCATGCTTCCTTCATTTGCTCCAATTTCTAACCTTTAGTTTTATGATAGCTTCATGGCACTGGCCACTGAGGTAGGGTAGCGTGGAGCTGGGTAATGAGAAGAAGAGTTTAATTGTGCAAAGGGAAAGAATAGATGGGTTGACATCCTGGACTAACTATATAATAATAATAATAATAATAATAATAATAATAATAATACTTCTTGAATACTTAACTATCACGTGCTAAGCACCTCTTCATACATTATCTCCAATCGTTAACATGAAATCATGTCTGGAGAAGTGCGGTGAAACAGCAACCTTCAGTTTAGCCTCATTATACCCATTACAGAGAAGAATAAACAGATTCAAGTTGATTAAGTTGTTCAAGATGGCAAAACTAATTCAGTGAGGAAAACCAGATTCCCCTTCGAGGTGTGTCTGACTCTGAAACTTTTTCTCACTGAAGTCTACCCCTTCTCACACTTCCCAACCACTACCCTCTGTATGTGTAGACTCTAGGAAGTGAAGGGCTGCTTATTCTTTTTAAATGATCCAGAATTTCTACTTTCCTTTCTTCAGATCATTTCTTCCCCTTATTAGTCTAAATTAGCTTTCATATAGGGTAAAGAAATACTGAGCAATGAGTACACATATATTTGAAGAAATGACTTACAGAGAGAATAAGGTGTGTTCAGTGAACTTCTCCACTGTCCTCAGGGTCTGGGGAGTTTAGAAACCCTGGAGCATGGGGGAGAGGGGATGGCACAAACCCTTCACCCTTGGACACCAGCGCAGGTGACTCAGGCCTTAGGAGACTTAAGATTAGGTAACCTCTCCTCTCAGGCAATAATGGATGAAGGAACCATAATGGAACTTCCATTGACGCCATGCCCTGTAGGTCAAACTTCCTTATGAAGCCACTCCTCATAGAGTAGGCTAGAAAAGATCATGGAGATCCTGGTGGTGACTGGTTAGTGATCATAGCCACATATTAGAATCACTGGAGGACTTCTGGAACCACACTGAGGTGCAGGCTGAGTCACTGGAGATTCTGTGGAATTCATCTAGGTTGGGGCCCAAGCCAATTAACACCTGAATTCTTCAAAGGCTTAAATGCAGATACCAGACCTCTTGCTGGAGAGCTGTCCTTTCACCCTACACCAGGCGATTCCTCTTCATGGCCAAGCCATGCTCCTTGCACAAACTCAATACGGACAATATACATAGCTTATGGGTTATATAAACATACACACACACACACACACACACACACATGTATATATATGGACAATATAGCTTAAAGCTCACCATACAGGAGTTCTCAGTAATGAAAGTATATATATATTTTGCAGTAAGCACATTTTTACTTCTTTCTTAACTATTTTCTAATTCCAAAATTGTACATTTTCCCCCACTGACTACTTTATCTCCATTTCATAAAGCATTGATATGCCAAGTCCAAAACACGTAGCTTTGTAGCCTCCAGTGAGGTAAGAAAATTGGGTCGGAAGTGTAAGGATTGATATCTTCGTGATTTTGCTCTGTTCAAATTCATTTGTTTCCTAAGAGGAAGAAATAACTGATGTGCCGGGTTAATGATCTGAAGAGCCCAGAGTCTTTGCCCCCACTCTGCTCTCACTAAAGAGCAGCACATCTCGCAGTCTATCTACAGACCCTCCAGACCTGAGACACTGGGTAATTCCAAAATAAAGTCTGGCCCACTGTTGAGATGAGCTGGGGCTGCAACTCCTAGATGGGCAATGCCTGGCTCACCTGTAGGAAGGAAAGGCACGTTCCAGGGCACCATTTTATTCATAGGTTACATTCTATTTAACTGAGAGACAATATTCTGCTTTCACTTGGTAAGAGTTCACTTCTGGGTCTAACGGAAAAAGTATTCATGTCTGAGTGCAGAATTTAGGCAGAAATTGAGAACAAGAAGGTAGAGTCAGGACGAATTAAACCAGGGAATTTTAAGTTCCTGAGAAAAATGAAGGCAATTATTTAAACTCTTAGTGATACTATTTAAAACTCTTTATTCCTTTAAAAATATTTAATATGAGCTTTAAATAATGGAGGTGAATATCCTCTTTAAGTCAATGTGCCAATCAGCAGGTGGTCCCAAATTAGACTGTTTTGAAAACTTCTGAAGTTCTGGGGAGTATTTACTTAGGATATAAAATCATAAAATTCATCTTAAAGAATAATTTCAAGGAGAAAATGTCCCTATGTTATGGAGGACAATATTTTGGCTGTCCTGAGTCTACACACGGAACTTGCTTTGAAAAGACCCTCCTTCTTTATCTAAACTTGTTATATAGAGACTGTTTCTTAAAACAAAAAGAAAAGCAAAAGAGAAAGAAAGAACACTGCTTCCTTGAGGAACTAAATACACAATAAAACTAAATACACAATAAAAATATTCCCTTTATCGCCATTGCCTACCTCAGAAGCTATTCAGAGTCCACAGCAATCCAAAGAAAAGGTCAAATTTCTTAAGGCAGAATCAAAGGCACTTGAGACTGAGATTACAGGCCACAGAGATAAATAAAAGCACTCAACAAAAATATTCCATACACAGTTGTGTATTATAATTTTATAAATACCTGTGCAAAGACTTAGTCAAATGTATCAACAGACAATGATATTGCAGATTATTTTTTCCAAGTGCAGTTTACTCCTGGAACACACTCACTACTGGTCTACACACACATTTGTTTACCACATTTTACTTTGGAAAAAGAGAAAAAAAAAAGCTGAGTAACTTGTATGATTTGAAGTCAAGCTTGCTAAACAGTTCCATTACTTCTCTTGGCTCATTAACATTCAGAGCACTTGTTGAAACAGGTATCATGTGTGTAAGAAGCAGGGTAGCTGACTATAGCATGCACTGGACAGGGCTTTAGGCTCGGAAGCTTTGCAAAATGAGGGACAAGGCAGGGAGTTGAAGTAGCTCACTAGCTCCCCATGCAGATCTATGGACCAAGGAAATCAAAGTGATTATTATTTTACAAATATGAAAGATGAGGAGCCTGAGGTTATAGGCTGTGGTGTTAAATCTGGCCCATATACGAGTCTCCCCCTTCCCCAAACACTTAGTGTTTCAACTCACCCATGTACTTTCTTTATTTTCAAAACTGGCTTAGCTAAAGTGGGTCCCTTGTATGTTCCACATGGAAAATTAGAGATGAGAAGTAGTATATCAGCCCCAACAAGGAAGCACAAAAGGCAGGCATGGGGACACCATACGATTGTAAATGGGATGACCCATAGTTAGTGTTACGATTATTCACATCTTACTAAGGATGCCTGTACTTAAATATTTTAACAGATAAAGGTGAAGGAATGAAGCCACCTCCAGCTGGTTGCTCTGTTTCATTTATGCTTAATTACCCCCATTCATGTCTAATTGTGCATTTTTTTCTAGCATAAGTTTCCTAACTTACTTAACTAAATAAAATGACAACCTGGGTAACAAGAATACATAAAAGGATGAGTAAGAAATTCCAAAATCCAAAGGAGAATGAGCTGGAGAAAGAAACAAAGTAGAAGGGGAACTTGGAGATGGTTTTGCTTCTCCAGGCTCCTCTAAAGACCATTTTTTTAAAAATCAGTTTTACTGAGATATATTCACATACCACACAATTCATCCAAAGTGTACAATCAGTGGCTTTTAATATAATCACAGGGTTGTGCATCCATCACCACAATCAATTTTAGAACAGTCTCCATTACTCCAAAAAGAAAAACCCCACACCCCTTAGTCACATCTCAATCCCTCTATCCTTCCCCAGCCCTACAAAACCATTAATCTAATTCCATCACTATAAATTTATTTATATTTACATCTTATATAAATAGAATAATACAATATGTAGTACTCTGAGTCTGGTTTCTTTCACTTAGAATAACGTTTTTTTTTTTAACTATTGTAATTTTGTTTAATTAGAGAAGTTGTAGATTTACAGAAAAGTCATGTAAAAAACACAATGTTTCCAAATACCCCCTTACTGTTGGTTGATGGGCACTCAGATTGCTTCCATCTTTGGCAACTGTGAATAATGCCGCTAAACAATAAGTGTGCAAATGTCTGTTCATGTCCCTGCTTTCAGTTCTTCTGGGTATAAATCTAGTAGCGGGATTGCCAGATCATATGGCAATTCTATACTTAGCTTCCTGAGGAATTGCTAAACTGTCTTCCATAGCAGCTGTACCACTTGACTTTCCCACCAGCAGTGAATGAGTGCTCCTATTTTTCCACATCCTATCCAACATTAGTAGCTTTATCCGCTTTATTAATAGTGGCCATTCTAGTGGTTGTGAAATGATATCTCACTGTGGTTTTGATTTGCATTTCCCTAACAGCTAGTGATGTTGAGCATCTTTTCACGTGCTTTTTAGCCATTTGTATTGCCCATTTGGGGAAAAGAATATTCATGTCTTTTGCCCTTTTTTAAAATGGGTTGTTTGTATTTTTATTGTTGATTTATAGGATTTCTTCATATATTCTGGATATTAAACTCCTATTGGATATGTGATTTATAAATATTTTCTCCTATTGAGTAGGTTGCCTTTTCACTTTCTTAGCCAAGTACTGTGGGGCACAAAGTTTTTGTTTTTTGTTTTTTAATTTTGAGGAGGTCCCATTTATCTGTTTTTTCTTTTGCTGCTTGTGCTTTGGCTGTCTAAGAAACCACTGCCTACCACAAGCTCTTGAGGATGCTTCCCTATATTTTTCTCTAGGAGTTTCATGATCCTGGTTCTTATATTCAGATCTTTGATAAGTTTTGAGTTAATTTTTGTATTAAGTATGAGATAGGGGTCCTCTTTCATTCTTTTGCATATGGATATCCAGTTTTCCCAGCACCATTTGTTGAAGAGACTATTCTGTTCCAGTTGAGTGGACTTAGCAACCTTGTCAAATATCAATTGGCCATAGATGTGAGGGTCTATTTCTACCAATTTCAATGGCCGATATATTTATCTTTATGCCAGTGCTAAACCATTCTGACCACTGTAGCTTTGTATGATTAAAAGCCCTTTTTCTTTTGGAAGATGTTTTTAGCTATTTAGGGCTCCTTACACTTACAAATAAATTTGATAATTGGCTTTTCCATTTCTGCAAAGTTGGCTGTTGGAATCTGGATTGGGATTGTGTTGAATTTGTAAATCAGTTTGGGTAGAATTGAAATCTTAGCAATACTTAGTCTTCCTATCCATAAACACAGAATGTCCTTCCATTTATTTGGGTCTTATTTGATTTCTTTTGGCAATGTTTTGTTTTCTGTGTACAAGTCCTTTACATTCTTGATTAAGTTCTTTCTTAGATATTTGATTCTTCTGGTTGCTATGATGAATAGAATTCTTTCTTAATCTCCTCCTCAGATTGCTCATTACAGTGTATGGAAACACTACTGATTTTTGCACATTGATCTTGTATCCAGCCACTTTGCTGAGCTCGTTTACCAGCTATAGTAGCTCCGTTGTAGATTTTTGGGACTTTCTACATATAGGATCATGTCGTCTGCAAATGGTGAAATTTTTACTTCTTCCTTTCCAATTTGGATGCCTTTTATTTCTTTTGCTTGCCTGACTGCTCTAGCTAGAAGTTCCAGCATAATGTTGAATAATAGCGGTGACTGTGGGCATCCTTGTCTCATTCCAGATATCAGAGGGATATTTTTCAGTCTTTCACCATTGAGTTCAGTGTTAGCTATGAGATTTCCACATATGCCCTTTATCATATTGAGAAAGTTTCATTCTATTCCTATTTTTTGAAGTGTTTTAATCAAGAAAGGATATTAGATTTTGTTAAATGCCTCTTCTGTGTCAATGCAGATGAAATGTGGTTTTTCCCCTTCAATTTGTTAATGTGGTGTATTACGTTGATTGATTTTCTTGTGTTGAACTACCCTTGCATACCTGGGATAAAACTCACTTGATTGTAGTGTATAATTCTTTTAATGTGTTGTTGGATTCAATTTGAAAGTATTTTATTGAGGATTTTGTACCTATATTCATTAGAGATATTGGACCATAATTTTCTTCTCTTGTAGTGTCTTTAACTGGATTTGGTATAAGGGTGATATTGGCTTCATAAAATGAGTTAGGTAATGTTCCCTCCTCTTCAATTTCTTGGAAGAATTTGAGCAGGACTGGTATAAATTATTCTTCGAATGACTGGTAGATTTCACCTGTGAAGTCATCTGGTCCTGGACATTTCTTTGTCTGGAGGTTTTTGATGACTGATTCAATCTCTACTTGTAATTGGCCTGTTGAAGTTTTCTATTTGTCCCAGAGCCGGTGCAGGCTGTTTGCGTGTTTCTAGGAATTTGTCCATTTCATCTATTTTTTCTGATTTGTTGGCATACAGTTGTTCACTGTATCCTCTTATGATCATTTTTATTTCTGTGCGGTCAGTAGTGAGGGCCCCCTTCTCATTTATGATTTTATTTGCATCTTCTTTCTTTTTTTTTTTGTCAGTTTAGCTAAGGGTTTGTCAATTTTATTGATGTTCTCAAAGAACCAACTTTTGGTATTGTTTATTCCCTCTATTTGTTTTATTATTCTCAATTTCATGTATCTCTGCTCTAATCTTTGTTATTTTTTCCTCTGTTTGCTTTGGGATTTGTTTGCTGTTCTTTTTCTAGTTCCTCCAAGTGTGCAGTTAAGTCTTTGATTTTAGCTCTTTCTTCTTTTTTAATGTAGGTCTTTAGTGCTATAAATTTCTCTCACAGCATGCCTTCACTGCATCCCATAAGTTTTGATATGTTGTGTTCTCATTTTTATTTGTCTCAAGATATCCAGTGATTTCTCTTGCAATTTCTTCTTTGACATCCTGATTGTTTAGGAGTGTGTTGTTTAACCTCCACATATTTGGGAATTTTCCAGTTGTCCACTTGTTAGTGTTTTCCAGATTCATTCCGTATGGTCAGAGAAAGCACTTTGTACAATTTCTGTCTTTTTAAATTTATTGAGACCTCTCTTGTGACCCAATACGTGGTCTATCCTGGAGAATGATCCATGAGCACTTGAGAAGAATGTATATCCTTCTATTTTTGGGTGCAATGCTCTGTATATGTCTGTTAGGTCCAGTCCTTTTTTCATATAATTCAAGTTCTCTATTTCCTAATTGAATCTCTATCTAGATGTTCTATCTGTTGATGAGAGTGGTGTATTGAAGTCTCCAACTATTGTAGATGCTTCTATTTCTCCCTTCAGTTTTGCCAGTATTTGCCTTGTGTATTTTGGGGTACTCTGTATAGGTGCATATATATTTATGATTGTTATTACTTCTCGGTGAATTGCCTCTTTTATTAATATATAGTGCCCTTCTTTATCTCTTATAATAATTTTGCATTTAAAGTCTGTTTTGTCCAATATTAGTATAACTACCCCAGCTCTGTCTTTGTTACTATTTGCATGGAATATTTTTTCCAACCTTTCACTTTCAATCTGTTTGTGCCTTTGGATCTAAGGTGAGTCTCTTGTAGACAGCATATAGCTGATCATACTTTTTAAATCCATTCTGCCAATCTGTGTCTTTTACTTGGGGAGATCAATCCATTAACATTTAATGTTATTAATGTAAAGAAATTACTTCAGCCATTTTATCTTTGGTTTTTATATGCCATATCTTAATTTTGTCTCTCTTTTTACCCTTTAAGTTACCATTACTGATAATCTTAATTTCTACACTCTCCTCCAAGCCTCTCCTTTCCTTTCAGCCTGCAGAACTTCCTCTAGTATTTCTTGTAGGGTAACCTCTTGCTGACAAATTCCCTCAGTTTTTGTTTGTGAATATTGTAAACTCTCCCTCATTTTTGAAGGACTTTTGCTGGATAAAGAATTCTTGGATGGCAGTTTTTCTCTTACAATATCTTAAAAATATCAAACCACTGCCTTCTTGCCTACCAGGTTTCCGCTGAGAAACAGGCCCTTAATCTTATTGTGGTTCCCTTGTATGTGGCAAATCTCTTTTCTCTTGCTGCTTTCAGGATTCCCTCTTTATCTCTGGCATCTGATGTTCTAATTAGTATGTGTTAACTCTGCTTGGAGTACTTTGCACTTCTTGGACATGTATATTTTTGTCTTTCATAAGAGTTGGAAAATTTTCAGTCATTATTTCCTCAAATATTCTTTCTGCTCTTTTTCCCTACTCTTCTTCTTCTGGGACATGCATGGCATGTATGCTTGTGTGTTTCATCCTGTCATTCAAATCCCTGAGACCCTGCTCAAATTTTTCCATTCTTTTCTGTATTTCTTCTTCTGTCTGTAAGATTTTGATTGTTCTATCTTCTAGATCTCTGGTTTTTTCTTCTGCCTGTTCAAATCTGCCGTTGTACACTTTTAATGTATTTTTAATCTCTTCTATGTGCCTTTCATTCCCATAATTTCTACTTTGTTATTTTGATACTTCCAAATTCTTCTTATGCTTACCCAGTGTTTTCTTAATATCCTTTATCTCTTTAGCCATATTTTCCTTCATCTCCTTCAATTGATTTAAGAGATTTATTTGAACATCACTGATTAGTTTTTAAAATTCTGAGTCTCAGCAGAAATTTTAATTTGTTCCTTTGACTGGGCCATATCTTCCTGTCTCTTAGATCGGCTTGTAGTTTTTTTTTGCTGATGTCTGGGTATCTGATTATCTTGATGAGTTTACACTGAAGGTCAGTCTCTCTCTCTTGCCAAGGGTTTGAATGTTGATTGGCTTTTGTGGTTAAGCTCTTCTTTGACACTTGGTTCAACTTATTCTAGACTTTTAGAATTGCCTGTATTTAACTGATTAAATATTTCCAGCTCGTCTGCATCTGATTCTCACCTTAAATATGTGGTACAATTTTTAAATTGCATTATTTGTGCAATTGTTTCACTCTTAGGAGAAAGCTTCCTTTCCTCCACTCCTTCTCTGGGAATCTTGATCTGTTCTGTTTGTTTTTGTTTTGCTTCTATAGTTTTCTGTTTTTGCTTTCTTTTTTTTTTTCTTTTTTTTTAAACACTCCTTTCCTTACTGCTTGTTGCTTCTGCAAATTCTGGGAGGAGGTTTAACCTGGAGAGGACTTTCCCAAATCAGTTTTTACCAGTCAAAACAGGGCCAGGGACCCACAAAGGAGGTGCAGAGCAGCTCCAAAGAGCCCTGGGGAGAGGGTCAGGAAAGATGCCAAAAGCCTTTTTGATGACTCCCTGAAGTTGTGTTTGCCTGGCCTGCCCAGCAGACGGCACTTTTCAGCAAACTGTTCCTGCAGCCCTGAAGAGGTACTAGGTCTATAAACCTCCACTGCCTCTACCCTTGTCAGGGGCAGGCTTGAAAAAATGTCCATGACTGCCATCCTTGCCTAGGAAGGGCTGAAACAGCTGTTCAGAGCCAGAACCCAGTGATCCAAATTTACTCATCGAAAGTCATGATCAATCTCGATTGATGCAGAAAAGGCATTTGACAAAATTCAACATCCTTTCCTGATGAAAACACTTCAAAGGATAGGAACAGAAGGTAACTTTTTCAATATGATAAAGGCAATATATGAAAAACCCACAGCTAACATCACACTCAATGGGGAGAGACTGAAAGCTTTTCCTCTAAGATCAGGAACAAGACAGGGATGCCCACTATCACCATTGTTATTCAACATTGTGCTGGAAGTTCTAGCTAGAGCAATTAGGCAAGAAAAAGAAATACCAAAAATGTCTTGAGAAAGAGGAATGAAGTGGGAGGTCTCACACTACCTGACTTTGAAGCATATTACAAAGCTACAGTGCTCAAAACAGCATGGTACTGGCATAAGGACAGATATACTGATCAATGGAATCGAATTGAGTGTTCAGAAGTAGACCCTTACATCTATGGACAACTGATCTTTGATAAGGCAGTGAAGCCGAAGCAACTGGGAAAGAGCAGCCTGTTCAATAAATGGTGTTTGGAGAACTGGATATCCATTTCCAAAAGAATGAAAGAGGATGTCCATCTCACACCTTATACCAAAATTAACTCAAAGTGGATCAAAGACCTAAACATTAGCACCAAGACCATAAAACTCTTAGAAGAAAATGTAGGGCAATATCTTAAAGATCTTGTGAAAGGAGGTGGTTTCTTAGACCTCACACCCAAGGCACGAGCAACCAAAGAACAAATAGACAAATGGGATCTCCTCAAAATTAAACATTTTTGTACATCAAAGGACTTTGTCAGAAAAGTAAAAAGGCAACCTACACAATGGGAGATGATATTTGGAAACCACATATCAGATAAGGGTTTAATATCCCGAATATATAAAGGAATCCTGCATCTCAATAACAGAAAGACAAACAATCCAATTAAACAATGGGCAAAAGACATGAACAGACATTTTTCTGAAGAGGAAACACAAATGACTCAAAAGCATATGAAAAAATGCTCAGCTTCACTGGCTATTAAGGAAATGCAAATCAAAACCACAATGAGATATCATCTCACACCTACCAGAATGGCCATTATCCAAAAAACAGAAAATGACAAGTGCTGGAGAGGATGTGGAGAAAGAGGCACACTTATTCATTGTTGGTGGGAATGTAGAATGGTGCAACCACTCTGGAAGACAGTATGGAGGTTCCTCAGGAAGCTAAATATAGATTTGCCACATGACCCAGCTATTGCATTGCTGGATATATACTCAGAGGAACTGAAACTTAAGACACAAACAGACATTTGTAAACCAATGTTTATTGCAGCATTATTCACAATTGCCAAGAGATGGAAACAGCCCAAATGTCCATCAAAGGACGAGTGGATAAACAAACTGTGGTGTATACACATGATGGAATATTATGCAGCTGTAAGACAGAACAAAGACATGGATCATGTAATAATGTGGATGAACCTTGAGGACATTATGTTGAGTGAAGTTAGCCAGAAACAAAAGGACAGATTCTGTATGGTCTCACTAATATGAACAGAAATTAATGAACAAACTTTGGGAGTTAAAAGCTGACAACACAGGCGACCAGGAGATAGAAAGAGGGCAGAGATCAGCCATTTGATGCTGAAGGACTACAGAATGTTTAGGATTGATTGCATAGATCCAGAAATAGATAGCATAACGCTGTGTGATGGTAGTACAGTATTGTAAGTACACTGAACAAAAATGTCTGTGAGTAAAGCTGAAAGAGGTGGGATAGGAGAATGTATGACACCAGAATTAAAGATAGATGATAAAGACTGGGACTGTATAACGTGGCAAAAACTGGAGTGTCCAATGACTGTTAGTAAATATACAAATATAAAAATGTTTTTGCATGTGGGAAAGCAAATGAATGTCAACCATGTAGAAATTTGAAAAAGGGATGGTATTCAGGAAAAAACATAATCAAAGCAAACTGGAGTCTATGGTCAACAGTATCATTGTAATATACCTCCATTAAACGTAACAAAGGCAATATGCCAATGCTAAATGTATATGAGAGGGGGATATAGGGGAGTAATATGGGATTCTTGGTAGTGGTGTTATTTGCTGTCCTTAGTAGTATATTGTATTGTATGACATGTTATTTTTCTTTTTATCATTTTTTCTTATTGCTAAAAAAAAAAAAAAACAACTTTTCTTGTAGTAATCAGTATGTTCAAGTGCTGATTGTGGTGATAAATGTACAACTTTATGATGATACCATGAACAACTGATTGTACACTGTGGATAAATGTATGGTATGTGAACATAACTCTATAAAATTGTAGGAAAATATATATATAGGAGTAAAAGTGTTGGAGAAAACATGGTGAGAGGGATGATGCCTCACCAATATGGACTAACTACAATGTGTAAACTCAGAATTGAATCTTAGAACATAGCCTAACGTGGACACAATAATTGTAATAGTCCCTAGATTGTAAGCTCTTACAGCAGTTAACTCTATCCCTGAATTGTAAGGCCTATCTCTAACTTTGAGATGCTGATCCCCTAGCGTATAACCTGATTGGTCTCTGGAACAATGCATATCTCCGAGACACCTGAAACTCAGAGCTAGAGCTCGGCAGATATGAATGTCAGTATTAGTGCCTACAGCCACTGTCAAAAAAAAAAAAAAAAAAAAAGCGGAAAAAGAGCCCAGACTTCAATTAGTGATATGAATGAAGCAGGTCTGGTTAAGACCAGGGCAAGCCAGGCCAAAGGATAAAGGTTGAAACTGATTGTGTTTTAAAATGTCAACTTTCATATGAGACCAAAGGAATAGATACCTATTTGGTACAGGATCTAAATTTTTTAAATGGTACAACTCTACAGTCAATTTGTTCAAACACCACAATTGCATGGAACTTTGAATAGGAAGTGAGATACGGTAGGTTAGTATAGGCTGGAGTGAAATAGTGACACATCCTAGAGTAATTTGGGCAGATAATAAAAAATACATTTACAGCCTCCCCCTCCCCAGCCCCGAAGATCTGGGGGAAGGTGCGGATGTGTTGGACATCCTCACCTGGACTGGTGTTGATGTTGTCACAAACATTGGGACTGGCGGTTTGATGTGCTGAGCCCTCGAGCATGGGACTTGCCCTTATGAAGTTCATTACCACAAAGGAGAGTCTAAAGTTGTATGTAATGGTGCCTAAGAGTCTCCCCCTGAGTACCTCTTTGTTGCTCAGATGTGGCCCTCTCTCTCTCTAACTGAGCCATCTCGACAGGTGAACTCGCTGCCCTCCCCCCTACGTGGGACCTGACTCCCAGGGGTGTAAATCTCCCTGGCAACGCAGAGTATGACTCCCGGGGATGAATGTGGACCCGGCATCGTGGGACTGAGAGTATCTTCTTGACCAAAAGGGGGATGCAAAATGAGACGAAATAGTTTCAGTGGCTGAGAGATTCCAAATGGAGTCGAGAGGTCACTCTGGTGGACATTCTTATGCACTATATAGATAACACCTCTTAGGATTTAATGTATTGGAATAGCTAGAAGTAAATACCTGAAACTACCAAACTCCAACCCAGCAGTCTGGACTCCTGAAGACAATTATATAATAATGCAGATTACAAGGGGTGACAGTGTGATTGTGAAGACCTTGTGGATCACACCCCCTTTATCTAGTGTATGGATGAGTGGAGGAATGGGGATAAAAACTAAAGGACAAATGGGGTGGGATGGGGGGATGATTTGGGTGTTCTTTTTTCACTTTTATTTTTTATTCTTGTTCTGGTTCTTTCTGATGTAAGGAAAATGTTCAGAGATAGATTGTGGTGATGAACACATAACTATGTTATCATACTGTGGACAGTGGATTGTATATCATGGATGATTGTATGGTGTGTGAATGTATTTCAATAAAACTGAATTTAATAAAAAAAAAAAAAACAAAAAAAAAACTGAGCAGCCTGAGACCCAAGGACACAGCCATGTAAAAAAAAAAAAAAAGGCATGATCATTGCTCAGCTGTGCCTTGCCCTATTTTGGGGAGAAGAGAACTTCCACAATCCTCTCCATCTGCAGCAGGCAGTCAGGGACCAGACCCTGAGGCAGCCTACCTCAAGAGTGGGCAGTTGGAGCTGGCATCCGTTGCAGAGCAAGCTTCTCACAGTTCTTTACCAGTTTCCCAGCCTCTTTGCCACACTCTTCTCTGGGTGCTATACGGTGCTCCCCTGGGTTCTGGAGCCCCAGAAGAGTTGTTTCTGACAGTTCCTGCCTGTCAACTAGCTGTTCCAGAGGAGGAGTAAGTCCTGAAGCTCCTTACTCCGCCATCTTTCTGGAAGTTCTCCAAAAGTTGACTTTACAGATCTTTTATTTCTCTCTAATGAAACGTGCCTGTCTTTGGCACATGTGGCTCCTTCCCTACACACAATAAAAACGTTCCTATTTCTCATGTGCTTGTCTCTTCCACAAGAGAAATGATAGGCATAAACATTTTATGGCCTACTGATTTATCTCAGTTTATTATCTTTCCTTTTGATGTATTTAATTTTATTTCAAGGAAGTAACTTTCCACCCTGGGATTTTAGGTTGTGCCCACTCCCTACCCTGCCACTAAAATACTCCACAGATAAATGATCAGTTTTATTCTATGTATTTCTATTTGGGAAAGCCTATGATTTATTTCTAGTTCTACATATTTTACATTTGCCAGAGCTCAAAGAGGCCTCTCTGAGCTTCATCCTTAAAGATGGGCATGATTATACCTATTTTAGAGGCTCCTGGAATGAACAAATGAGACCAATTTTGGGTGAATGGTTCATAAACTGTAAAGCACCATGTATATATGTCCTGACAAACATATGTGGTCCTAAAACACTGGTGACATAAAATGTTCTGAGAGAGACAGTAAATAGAACTTGTGAGAGAAGCTCATCACTCTAGAGCCCATTTCAAGACACAACACAGACAAAAAGAAAAAGGAAACAGATTACTAACCATAAGTCCTAGACAGGAGGTAGGTGTCCAGGGAGAGCGGTGTAGTGCATCTGAAGCTGTCCTATATGTGCCCCAGAACCTGTGCCAGCTGCTAGTTTGGCCTCTGTCGCATCGTTGCATACATTTGAGAGTTTGCCTGCCACACTCCTCCTGAGCATTCTATAAATTTAGATTTCCAGGAAAATCTCAGTCATTCTTCTTTGCATCTCTAGCACCTAGCCTAGTGTCTGCTGGGTGCTGCCAGCCTGCTAGGTTAATAACTGTTAGTGTGACAGGCAGAATAATGGTCCACCAAAGATAACCACATCCTAATTCCAAGAATCTGTAAATCTGTTACCCTACATGGCAAAATGGATTTTAACAAAGATCAAGGATCCTGAGATGGAAAGACTATCCTGGATCATCTGGTGACCCAAAGTAATCACAAGGATCCTTATAAGAGGGAGGCAAAAAGTCAAAGTCAGTAAAAGGAGATGTGATGATGGAACGAGCGCTTGGCATGGTGCTCTGAAAGTGGAGGAACGGTCTATAGGACAACATATGCAGGCAGCCTTTAGAAGCTGAAAATGACAAGGAAACAGATTCTCCCTTGATCAGGAACACAGCCCTGCCAAAACCTTGATTTTAGACTTGTGATCTCTAAAACTTAAGAGAAAGATTATGTGTTGTTTTAAGCCACTAAGTTTGTGGTAATTCATTACAGCAGCAATAGGAAACTAATATACATAGATAAAGCATATGAATAATCACTTGAATGAATGAATGAGTAAATGAATGAGTGAATGAATGAATGAAGAGAGCTCTAGATAGAAAGTGGAAAGGCTCAGGTCTCGACTTAGATAATAATCAGCTGGTAAACTTTGGACAAAACATTTAATCTCTTCGGACTTCAGCATAAGGGTTGAGGCTGTGAAGTCAGACTGCCCAGTATTTGAATCCCTTCTAAACTACTTCCTGGCTGTGCAGCACTGCTGAGTGCTTACTTCTCTGAGCCTCATATGACTTCATCTATGAGACAGAGATAGTGACAGTGCCTCCCCAACAGGATTGTTGTAAGGAATGAATGAGCTCCAGTCCAGGCATGTTTTATGGCAAATTTGAAATCATGGTCACAGAAGGATGTTATTAATATGACTTCATACATGAAACTTTGAAATAACGGAAATTCTCCAAATTAAAAAAGTTGAAAAGTGCACATTGGCAAAGCTGGTAAACTATAAACCGCTGATTGCCACATGGTGGGGACATTTCGGCTGCTGAGCAGAAACACCTCTATCCTTTGAGAAAATCCACATTGAATTAGGCAAATTATAAACTATACAAGAAACACATTATGAGAGGTCTTCAGGACACATCCCTTGAACAAAATATGACCACACTTTAATGCATGCAAAGCAATTAGCATGGGGCTCAATGATAAAAGCCATAGAACAAATACTTCCATGATGGGAAATTAAACCAACTCCACCTTCCCCCTGGGCCTAAGCTCTACATGGGCCTGTGGCTCCTTTCAGAGAAATCTTATAAATTGGTGACTCTGAATCAAGTGTGATAATGATATCCTATATTATGATGCAATAAATTTTCCCAACTCCTACCCAAAACATAGAATCTGGCTTCTGGGAGATGTTAACTATGTGCTCCACTAGCATCTCCATATGCATCTTCAACAGCCTGTTTTGCTACTGGCCTTATTGAGAATACTAAAACTTGTGAGCTGAAGGGACTTCCCTTGACTCTGTGCTGTCAGGTAGCTCTTCTCTTTCCCTTCTCTCTGTTCTTGTTTCTTGACTCTCCAGAGCCTGAGGCTGTATCTAATGTAAACTAGAAGCTCCACAAATAGTTGTTGAATGTATAAACGACCTCTAAGGTTCACATAGCTCATGACCCTCTCCCAAGTAGGGCAATGTCTGAAAACTCCCTTCTGTGAAGCATTCTTTTAAGTTAATAACTGTCTTCTCCCTAGAGGAAAGAATTAATTTTCCAAATGGAATAGACTGGGTTATGGAGAGGAAATAGTTTTGAAACATATTTTTTAAAGTGTGTGTCTGTTTTTCCAGGTAGCTTCCAGTTTCACAAATTGAATTCCAATGATAACATGAAATGTAGACACCACAGATTTGGCTAACAACTTGTGGAGAGATTAGAAAGGAATGATCAAAAGAAAACAAGAGACTGGATGAAACAGCACCACAATGAAGAGATCAGGAAAAGCCCAATAGTGATGCTTATTGAGTTCTAATGCATTTAATTCTAATAAAGCCTGGTGTCACCTGTGAGGGAGACCAAAAAATGACTACATTTCAGATGCATGTAACTCTTTCAGGCTCCACAGGGCCACTGAATGCAGAATCAAGTCTCCCCTTTTTTTTTCTTATAGGCGCAACATTTTACCAAGGCAGATAATATATAAGGGATATTCGTAGCTGGAGGGACCCAAATACATACCTTAACTTTAGGTAAATTGCCTCTCTCATCAGGAAAAGCTGAGCATTTATTTCTAGGTAAAGACCACCCTCTCAAGAAGAAGAATCTAAACACTTTCCCTAGAAATGGATTTTAGTGATTTTTCCACTGTCTTTATGGAGCTAACTTTAATCTCCTCTGAGGTCAGTGAAGTTACCTCCTTGCATTGTTTTCCCTGAGGATGGACAACTGTAGTCCCATCTTCATAAAGTAGCCCCAGATATGTTTCAGAGTCAACTCTTTAGCACACAGCCTTCTTAAGACTAAACATGCCTAGATTTCTTACCTTTCCATAATACTTTGACTTTGATTATCAGACTCCTCACAATCCCCTTCAGACACAAGTTGGGTTGCAGAGATATGAACCAAACCCAGAACTCACGAATTCAGGCATGCTAGAACAAAATTATCCTTATCCACTTGGGTTCCTATGCCTGCCTCCCCAAACCTACTGGCTTTTTAAGCCAGCTAAAACCTGGGACTGGCCAACAATTACCTCTAATTTCTGCCCACTTCCTTGTTTTCCTTAGATTTTTTTAGCTGTCCAGGTGCAACTGCACAATGTGCTATGTCTCTATGTGCAACTGTAAATGATTCTTATTAAAAGTCCAAATGTATCTAAATAGACTGTGTTGGGGGTTGAACTGTACCCCCCTAAAAGATATGTAGAAACTCTAAATCCTAGTACCTCCTAACGTGATCATAGAATCACTGCAGACATAATTGGTTAAGTTGAGGTCATCCTTGAAGGGCTGGTCCTTAATCTAACCTGATTTAAGTTCTTATAAGAAAGAAGATGGAGGCATATGGAGGGAAGATGGCCATGTAAAGATGGAAGCAAAATTGGAGTTATGCTACCACCACCCAAGGAATGTCTGGGAACATTAGAAGCTGGAAGAGAGAAGGAAGGATTTTCCCTAGAGCCTTTGGAGAGAGCATGACCCTGCTGATACCTTGATATTGGACTTGTAGCTTCCAGAACTGGTGAGACAATATATTTGCTGTGTTAAGTAAGCCACACGCTTTGTGGTAATTTGCTATGGCAGCCCTAGGGAACTAATACAGACTATCTATTCTATTTCTGCTGCATTTTCCTTTACCATTCTGCCAGAGCCATCTCATTTGTGCCTCCAACTTGGGTCATTCTCAGATTAGATGTCCTTTTTCCTGGCTCAGCTACTTTACTAAAATGTTGAAGGACCCTGGAGTAAGTGCTATCAGGAGAAGAAAAGGACTTGTTACTTCATTGACTGCATGCCCTCTTCGGACCAACTTGGGCCCCACCGTGCCCAAAGTGCAAGGCCAGACCAAGAGCAGAGCATAAAAGCTCCAACCTCATCCAGCTCATCCGTGCACCCTCAGCATCACCGTCAGCTGTTTTATCTCACCAGGCCATTATCCAGTTACCTGAAGCTTCTCATGCTTAGTGAGTCTGCCACAAAAATTCACATGGCTGGGCTGTTATCTAGTCTTCCCCTCTCTAGGAACACACTTCACCTGGTCTTCGTTCTTCAGGCCCACCTCAAATGCCACACCTTTGGGAAGTGGTCAATTGATGTAGTTAATCACTTCCTCCCCTGTGATCCCAGAGTATTGCAAGATCGCTTCATGGCTCTCCCTGTTTCACTATAAACTTATTTTTTGTATCCCCCTACCACCCAATCTACCATCTGTTTCTCAGAAGGAGTTAAAAAATTAATGAGTTGTACAAACATTTACATGATTCCTCAAACCAGAGGGTTCCCAGCACCAGAGTCTGGGCCATACTTACAATTTATCTCTGGAGGACAGAACTAGAGAACCAAGAAAAACAGGCTGATGGGTACTGCCTGAGAGTAAGAAACATGCTGTACCTGATAGAACATTATAGTCCCGCTTTCTTCTTTTTTCTGCTCTGGAGGTCCTTGACTTTGCAATAGATTTCGTACTGTTTCTTCCATCCTGAGAAACAAAATATGAATAATTTAGTTAGAGAATATTTCCTATTAGCCTGGGCCTGTTCCATTAGCAGAAATTGTTCTTCAATGTGCAATTCCCAAGTGTAAACCTAAAAGTCCCTTTTCTCTCCTCTCTCCTTCATCTGTTTTATTAAAAATCTTCCATGAAGCCCTTTCAAGTCATTCCTCAGAACATCTCTGAGTTCTCTCTTTCTCTTTACCCTTCAGGTCCCTGTCCTTGGCCTCTGTATCTGTCCTCATGTAAATATCTCCCAATAGCCTCTTCAACTTTCAGCTGTTCCCTTTTAATTTGATACAATGTCACCACATTAATCTTCCTGTAACTCCACTTGGATTTTTTAAGATAATTATCAAAATTAATAAAGATTACGTGAATGCATTCTCTTTATTAATATACTGTCATGTTTTTCCATGGTGGTCCTTCTATGTGAGCACACAAAGATCTACTTCATGCTTTCCACTGCTATCTAGCATTTCATGGTGTGCATGCACCTTAAGATAGTTCATCATTCCCCTATTGGTGGAATTCAAGTTAGTTCAAAATTTGTCCTATTTCAAACAGTAAACCTCTTTGTAGCTCTATCTTTGTATACATTTATGAATAATTCTATAGGTTATATTACATATTATATTTTATAATCCTGTTTCGTTTTTAAACACAAAACTCCAATGGCTCCCCAGTACCCCAAAGTAAAGAGTAAAGCCAACACTCTATTGTCATTCCCAGGCTTTTGCTGATACTATTACTACTACTTGAAATGCCAATTCCCTTTTATCTTCCCATATCTCATCCAAAATCCAACAAAAGTTTCACTTCCTAGGAGAATTCTCCCTTGGTGTCCTACTTCTTTGAATTCCTACAGCTCTTACACTTTACATTGTTCATTCTATCACTCAAAATCCCCTCACATTAATGTTGAAATATTCCATATATGCTTGTCTTACCTTCTGAAGTAAATTGCAACATTTTGAATAGGACTGTGTCATCTATGTCTTATTTATCTCGCTCAGTTATGGATAAAGTGGGTAATCAGTGGACATTATTCTATGAATCCTTTGTTCACTTAAAAAAAAAAAAAAAAACAAAGTGCTGACTCTATTCAGGGCCAGGCATTCACCATGTATATTCAACTGAGTTTGAATGACATTGTCCTTGGTCTCGTCCATGAAGATTATTAGATCAGATCTTTGAGGGCAGGAGGCTGGAACTAAAGGCACAGAACATGGTGCTCTCTTTCCCAGAACCTGAGTTGGTTGCCTTTTCCATTTCTATCCAAAGCCTGTATTTTGGTCAATCAGTATAAAACTAATTTAAGAGGGTGGTGGAAGAAAGACTAATTCAGCTTCTCCTCATACTAAGGGCTTCTAGCCTGGTAAGCTCAGGGCTCAGGGAGACCTGTGAACTCCCTCAAGGGACAAGGTCACTGCAGGAACCGGGGAAGTATAGTCCAAAATGTCACCCCTTCCAACACGGCATCTAACTACCTAGCAATGGAGTGAAGGGGTCTCAGGTAAACTGGTCTAGTCCAAGCCTTGACTACTAATTGAGGAAATTCTGCACAACAAGGATGTCACCAGGACCCATTCAGGCTTTAAATGAGACTGGGCAGGCATTTGGTGCAGGTGCCCAGAGAATGATTTCTGCCTGCACATTTATATATACAAGTCACCTCCTCACACATCTATCCTGGAGAGGGGAAGCCGTTCCCTATATTTGCACAAATCTTACAATATTAATGACAATCAAACTTTGATAGTACTTTTTAACTTGTCAAAGTACTCTCTCCTCTATTAATCATCATAATGCACTTTTAAAATAGCAGTATGTCTATTAGGTAGATGAGAAATTGAGAGTCACAGAGGTTAAGCGACTTCCTTAAGGGATCATGGTTAGCTGGACAGGGAGTTAGGATTAAAACATTTTTATGGACTCTGAAAACATCAGCCTCTTTCCACTAGACCTTATTTACATTCAAAGAAGTTATTTAAAATGAATAAGTCTTAACTCCTCATTAGAAGTTAGCTTAGTGAGCACCCATTGGATGCTGAGCCCAAGAAAGCAACGACACGGTTTCTGGCCTACGGAGAGCTTAAAATATGACAGAAGAGAAGAATAAATCTTATGCAAAAAATCAGGGTGAAGAAGTCATAGATGCTAAAGCAATAAGTGATCAATGCCAATTTCTAATACTCTATTTCACTGTATTTAATCAGAGACAATCTCTTGATTGGCACTAGGATTTCCAGATGTTCTTCCAAATCTATCATAAAGAAGGAAAGTAATGGTAATGGTTAAGATATGCTGGATCACTCAGCTTGTTCACAGCAGATTGGGGACTAGTCTTCTGGTTTTCTAAATCTTAGTCTACATTCTTCCCAACTTAGAACACAGGCTGGAAATCAACCCTTATTTCATTCATTTATAAACATTTGGCTTAGATGTGGCCCAATACATAGAACTCAGTGAAAAGGAAATCTTTGCCTTTTTCTTTTTAGTAAGTTAAAATACAATTCTTGCTCAGTACATATCTTGCTGAATTATCTCTTCTGTGTAATTAAAAGTTCTATGCACAAGTTGCTAGATCAAAAAGAAAAACATCTTTTCACCTTTCCCCCATTCTTCTTGGCTTTATTCTTAAGGAAAAAGAAAAAGAAAAAGAAAAAGAGGGGGCGGATGGAAGGTAAAACAATCTCAAGCAAGCCCAGAACCTTCAGTAATAAGAACACTTTTCTGGCACTTCTTCATGATTAATTAAAACCAATTACCTCTCCAACCTACAGCTTGGAACAGAGTTTCAAGGACCCATCCCAATGCTTGGTAAAAAATTAAGTTGTCAAATCTTTTATAACCTTTATGAATCTGGTCACAGAGAAAATGTTTTCAACATGATGAGATTACACCATTATTTATTCCCTGATGACATCTTTTTTTTAATTTCTCATTTAGCAAACTTCTCTATTTATTTTCCCGAAAATCAAAGACTGTGAAGCATCATCCATTGTCATTTGATGCCCAATGACATTTACTTCGTTGTATTATTTTGATAGCTAATGTATGAGGGTTTGCATTACCAGTCTGCACACGGAACAGCTCAACCATCTGCTTCCCAAATGTGACTAAAAATAAGCCAATTCCTCCCTCCAGTTCAAATGTGGGCAGAGTTTTGTGTTTTGCATGTGCCTTTTTTAAGTGGCTGATTGGTGCAATTTATCCTTAAACACTGACCTTAATCAATGTCTTCTAGTTCTTTTTTTTATTCTCCTTCATCTGAGACTAAATCTTTTCTTTCCCTAAGTACTGGTCAAGTAGTTGTCATAACTAAAAATACGCAGACAAAAATTATAGGTAGTAGGATGTAATTAGTTCTAATTTATATCAAGTGGACTAATTTTTTTTTCAATTAAGTTCCAGGCAAACCAGAGAAAATAAACCAAATATTTATATAAACAGTATGTTTCAGGTAACATAGGTATAAATGCAGAAATATGATTAAAAATAGATTCCATTTTTTAATATACACATTATTTAATCAATAAACTCTTACTATAGTATTTCCCGAGGGGAGTTAAAGCTATAGATTTTGTTTAAAAAGGGCACTAATGTAAAGATTGGGAAATAGGACATTAAGTAAAAATGCATGTGATAAATATCAATTCAAAACCACACCCAGAACATGATGACTGAGCCACAGCAACTAAACTCCCTAGTGCCCATGGGCTCACCTCTGTCCCTAGACCCTCTTTTAAAATGTGACTGATCACTGAGGTCCTTCTCACTGGGCTTGCATCCAGTATCTCACAGAGGAGGTGAGTTCCTTCTGGAAGGAAATGTATAAAAACAGTTGTTTCCTGAGCCCTATCACAGCAAGAAACCACTTAGCCATTCAGGGCCTGATGATATGAGGAGCTGCTTTTTTTTTCCCTTTTTTTTTTTTTTTTTTTTTTAAATCAGAGAATGTAATTTGGACCCTGAAGACCTTAACTTATTAAATAATGCAGTCCTACTGGTGTGGTAGATTGCATTACATACCCCAATGTAGACATGTTCTTAATCTTAATCTGCATCCCTGTGGGTGCGAACCCATTGTAAACAGGAGCTCTTGAAGATGTTAAGGTGTGACCCAGTCAAATTAGGGTGGGTCTTAATCTTTATTACTGAAGAAAAAACAGGAAGCCAGAAGTTGGAGAAGGCCACACAGTCAGAGCTGGGAGTTAGCAGAAACCAGAAGAGCCCAAGAAAGAAGAAGACATTGTCACTGGATGGGAAGCAGAGATACAAGCAAAGGAACCTCAAACATTGCCGACAGCCAGCATCAGAATAACACGTATTCTGGGAAAAAGCAAGTCTTGCCAATATCTTGATTTTGGACTTCTTTTAGCCTCAAAACCATGAGCCAGTAAAATCCCATTGTCTAAGCCAAACCAGTCTGTGGTATTTGTCATAATAACCTGGCAAACAAAGGCAATTAGAAAACTCCAGGGTACGGTAGGAGTTGCTTGTGCTTCCAACTTGTAAATGAAATAAATATGGCTTTTTCCCTATCCCTTCCTTCTCCCCCAAAACTAGTACTCTGTTTTAACTAATGACACTCTAGGAACCAATCAGATCATTAGACTGACACATTCTTTTTGACTGTGACAATTGAAATTAGCACAATTTCAATTTCTGACAGAAACAGCATAAAATAGAAACAGAACAACAAGTTGCTTTCCCAAATTCAATCTGCTAACTGATGGAGCTCTTTTACTGAACACTGAACCAAGTCATGTTTTTGTTTTTAAGAAATATTTTAACATGTGTACCTGTTGATTAAGGAAGCAATGAATTAACAATGAAATCAATAAGGAAATTCCTTGATATTCCCTCCAATTGTTTTAGTCAGGTGAGAGGCTGCAAGACCATAATCCACGGACCTCTGCTAAAAGCCCAAGTCCCGTCCTCTTCTTTTCTTTGCTATGAAGCCTGTCAAGAGCTGCTGCTGTGACTTGTAAATTGCTTTTCCTCATCTTTCACTGTATTTGACTCCCAATCTTCTCACTTTGAGAAAGTGCATCACTTTAAGCAAGAATACCACTGTGATTCAACTGCATTTTAATGAGAGAAAGAAGGCAGCTGGAGTTAAAATGGAAAGAAAGGAGAGGGTTTGAGTCAGTGCACAGCCTCTCCTTCACTGGAGCCTCTTGCCTATGAAATCATAAGACATGACCCCACAAGGAGGATGGTAACTGTGATGGTCAATTGTATATGTCAACTTGGCTAGGCCATGGTGCCCAGGCATTTGGTCAAAACTGGCCTACATGTTGCTGTGACAGTTTTTCATAGATGTGAATAGCATCTATAATCAGTTGACTTCAAATAAAGGAAGTTACCCTCAATAAGGTGGGTGAGCCTCATCCAATCAGTTGAAGACTTCAAGACCAAGAACTGTGGCTTCCAGAAGAAGGACAAATTCTGCTTCAAGACTACAACATCAACTCCCTTCAGAATTTCCAACCTGCTGGCTTCCCCTACAGAAATGTCAACTCTTACCGGAATTTCCAGCCTGCCAACCTACCGTACTGCTCTCAGACTTGCCAGCTACTACACCCACAGTCACACAAGCCAATTCCTTAAAATAAATCTCTTTATATATATATACCGTTCGTTCTGTTTCTCTGGAGAATCCCGCACTCATGAAACAGTACTTATCCTGCAAAGTCAATGGGCAAAATGAGGGTAGGAGTATTTTTCATATCTGCACTTTTTAGTCAAATAGTTAAAATACTGACTCTCGCTCATTGAATGTCAGTGGTATAGAGTTAAAAAATTCAAGTGTACTACAACTTGGATGTTCAGTAGAAATATAATTCATTTATTTTGTACATAACCAAATTAGTCTGTTTCTTGAGCCCCACACACTGATTAGCATCAACTTCTGTCCTAAATCATTGTGTAAGTCTTAGACCTAGTCTAAAATGATAACTTTTAAAATCCATTGAGAAACAGCCAAGGAGTCCTTCAACAAGAGAATACTATGTATGAGCAACTATACTCCATATTTATGCTACAATGGAATATTATTCAACAATAAAAAGGAATGGCTGATATATATGACAACATGGAAAAATTTCAAATACATCATGCCAAATGAAAGAAGCCAGACATAAAAGACCACAGGCTGTATGATTTCATTTATATGAAACTCCAGAACAGGCAAAATTAATTTGATGGTGGAAAATTTAAGAATGGTGCTTGCCTCTGGGGGAAGGGGAGGTGGGAACAGAAATTTGCTGAGAAGGGACATGAAGGAACTTCCTGAGTTGATGGTTGTGTTCTGTATCTTGATAAGGGTTTGGATTGCACAGGCTTACACCTTTGCTGGAAGTTCATCGAATGATACATTTAAGAAGTATGCATTTCTTCATATGTAAATTGTATCTAAAATACTTTAAACAATTATGGAACTCTAGTTAATGTTAAACGTGATCAAGCATTTGAGGGGGAAGCGTAATGATCTCTGCAACTTACTTTGAAATTCACCAAAACAGTTTAAGATTGGACGGATTGAGGAGTGGCTAGACGACTAGGTATGTGAGAAAGCAGGTAGAGCAAATGTGAGGAGTAGGATCTAGCTGGTGAGTAAATGGGTGTTCACTGCAAAATTCTTTTAACATTTTTGTATATTTAAAATGCTTTACAGGAGAAATTTTAGGTTGTATATGTTACTAGAATAAAATTTTTTTAAAAATTCCAGGTAACTGCACAGTGAAACCTAAGTTAAATCATGGACTAGAGTTAATAGCACAATTATAAAAAAAATTAATTAATTAAAAATGTTTTATAACAAATGTGGACAAACAGAGTTCACTTGGGTAGGCCATTTACCTCTTGGATAAAAACGTCTATCCTCTCATTAGGAGAGGTGCAGACTGTCACTCTTCCTAAGATTATCTCTAGGTGTACGCAGGTGAGCTTGTGTGGATCGTGGTCTTTCTAGAGTAGGGTGACTTGGGCATGGAGTCAAATTACATCTGGAAATAAGCCCCTTGTCCACGTATATCTTGCTAATCCTGAATATATTTCTGTCTGAAGGTTCTGAGGATCAGACAGCTTCTTATATGTTTCCTCTGCTCCAAAACATGGCTGTGGAGTGCCTTTGCCCTGCCACAGAAGGCCGCAAAGTAGGCCCACTGAGTCCAAAATCAGCCTGTAAACCACACAGAATCTGAGGGCAGCCTGGAAAGCCCAAAAAGCAGTGCCTACTTTCTGCATGAGCATACTGGGCTACCAGTTGGTGTGGTGCAGACAGAAGTGTGGTCCAGAATCCTAAGTGGAAAGCAGGGATATGAGGGCCCCTCTGTCATTCACGTAATCCACCAGCTTAAGCACCAGTTTCAATCTGCTCTTCTCTCCTTATCTTCCCACCATCTCCCTTGCTGGAAAAGGGGTGGCTTCTCATTACTTCTCAGATATCATATCTGAATCCTTCTCACCTCCAATATCTCTTGGCTACATCTATAAATGATGGGGAATGGAAATATTTTTCTAACATACAGGGAAAGCTCTACGAGTTGGGAGATTAATCTAGAGTTGGCCTTTTATATGTTAAAGGCAGGAAAATTAAGTAGGTAGATAATCTTTATTCATGACAATGGCCTGCTCACAAGGCCTTATCTTGTTGCTTAATCTTGTTTTAAGAAGTTGAATATTTCTTCATCCTCTTTGAATTCCTAGAGTCAACTAGGGAACAGCTCAGGTATTTAGAATAAGAAAATAGGAAATCACATGTGAGTTTTAAAAAAATATATTGAATTTTCTGTTACAACCATTGAATGGCAAATACTCTCTGATTTAATCCTTACAAGCCAATGGCTAGTTATTACTACCTCCATTTTAATTTTTTAATTTGTGATTGTATTCATTTATTTGTTTATCTTTAACAAATGCAGAAATTGAGGTTCCATGAAAATAAGAAACTCATTTCAAGGCGGAGTTGGCATTAGAATCAGTGTTGGGCTCCAAAGCTTATATTCTTTTTCTACTGTGTCATATCAGCATTCAAACAAACATTTAAGCCATCTTTAGGTAGATGTGTTTCCTACCATATCTGTGTTCTTGTTCTTGCAAATACTGTTCTTGCTTTAATTAAGATTTTTTTTCCCCTTTAGACTAAGATAATTACAGATCCAGGTTCGTGTACGATGATACATCCTAACACCTGTTTGTTTGTTTTTTTAGTGTAGCTTTTACTATAACCTGGGGCCCAAATAAATATCTTGATAGTCATAACCCAGCCTCAAAGGAAACTGGGCATTTAATAACAGCTATATATAGAAATATATGTCTTGGCCTTGGAGCATTCTCCATTTCACACAAATGCCACAGAAAACGCATAGATGGCTTCTCTCCCTAAGGGAGAAGCTCTTCCTTCGTGCTTTCTTAACACTCTGTGCTCTCCTCTGTCAGAGGATCTTACGAATGATTTGCGAGTTTCTTGAGGACAGTGACTGTGTCCTGATTTCTACTGTATCCCCAGCAACTAGGCATAGTTGCCATTACTGGGTAGATATTTGATAAAATCTTTTTGAATGAATGAATGAATCTATTAAATTTTCCACTCGTCCATTCCCTGATGCCTTCCTTATAGACTGATATGTAGATCCACCTAGTCAGAGAGATATAATGACAAGTAAGAAATGACTACAAGAAGTCTTGAGCTATGACACTTGGGACTAAGATGTGGGGCCCCTGATTATCATTAAGACAAATCAAACATCTCAGAAATATTACTCTTCTTGTCACATCGAATGTCCACTTGCTTCATTTGTGGCTAGTTAGCTCAGCAGTTAGAGCAAGACTCTCATGAAGCCAAGGTTCTAGGTTCAATCCCTAGCCTGGACATTGTACCACAGTGAGCTTCCTAGCAGACTAAGTTCTGCCAAAACAGCCCCTGATCTACTGCCTGGGGGAGAGGAAAGAGGAGAATAATAACGAAAAGCATACTTCACATTGCCTCCATATCATTTGCTTTTGATTTCCTTTTTCCTATTCTACTTCCATTGCCTTCCTTAACAACTCTGTCCTTCCTCCAACATTTTAATTGTAGTGCAAAGGCTTCCCTCAAGTTTGAGAATGAAAAGAAAAGCTGACTAATTTTCAATTCCAAGAGGAAACAATTCATGTGGAAACTCTGCTGGTTTAGAACTGGGTTCCGCCCAACTGCACCGATTCACTTCCTTAGGAAAAACAAGAAATTTCCTCACTTAGAAGTTAGCACATCTAAGCACATAAGTGGGGCCAACCCCAGGTTGGCTGTGACTTTGATGATCTTACCTGCTTATACCTACTGCAATAGTTAAGAAGAGTAAATCTGCAGTGAAGATAACTGAAAACTGCACTTGAAACCAAAATGTTGGAGGGCTGAAATTTCTTATTTCTTTCCTGGATGATATATATTTTTAATTCAGCACAAATTTTGCAAGAATAATATAGTTGCCCACAAACAATGGTGCTCTAAATCACACATGGGCATGCAATGCCACTCATAAGCAGATCGAAAACTGCTTGTCCAATTTGAATTACTGCATCGGAGTCACCCTCGGGCCATCGGGATGTGAGCAGAAAGCCACGTAAATTTTCTCACAGGCAGGCTTGTGTTTCTCCTGCATGAGGAGCCCAGTGCATGGAGAGAGGCAGATATGGAGAGGGCAGGGGGCAGACACGCATTCAGACAGGTCCTATTGTCAACATATAGTCAGAAAGGAATCCCCTGAATATTAACAAGCAAATCTCAAGTGTTTTTGCTCAACAGAAGAAAAGTACAAAATTGAATTTATGGATGCATGTGTTTGAAGAGTTCACATTCATCCAGAGAAAGAGAGACAGAGAGTATCCCATGTGTACAAGTGAATGTCAGAAAAGAGACACAACCTCACTAGCTTTCGCTGCCCTGGGTAAACGTACTGAAAGCAGGGATTTGCACTGTATCCTGAGAAGCCACAAGAGGCCTAACAAATGGGCCATTCCCCTAAACTGACCCGGGCCCGTTAGTTCTTAGGTGATGCATTAATGCAAAATGGTTACTATCATCTCCCACGTCTATTCTACTAAACTCATCTCCTTAACTTCTAACCCTTGTTTGTGGGTCTGTTATGGACTGAGTCATGTCCCCCACAAACACATGTTCAAGACCTAACCCCTGTTCCTGTGGATGGAACCCGTCTGTAAGTGGGATCTTTGAGGATGTCATTCATTAAGGTGAGTCCAAACTGAATCAGAGTGGGCCTTAATCCAGAAAGACTGCAGACCTTATAAGCGGAGGAGTAGGAGACAGCAGGGAGAGGGGCAGAGGTTGAGTTTCGGATTGCCAGCCAGCCACCATCAGACGCTTCAGACATCAAAGAAAGCATGGCTTGTTGACACCCTGATCATGCACTTCAAGCCTCCATAACTGTGACAATAAATTCCTGTTGTTTAAGACAACTAGTCTGTGGTGTTTGTTACAGAAGCCCTGGCAATCTAAGACACTGTCCTCATGGAATTCTTCAAAATAAACAAAATTCCACAAATAAACCGAGCTTTAGTTCTGCTTTTTATTTCCTAGAAAAGTGCAAAGCACAAACCTTCAAGTCTGAGACTGCTCAAAAAGGACTCTGAATTGCCAAGAAGACTACTTTTAATATGAATATATCATTTTGGGGGTAGATGTTTACAGCTCAGGATTCAAAGTTAGGGGGCACTTGGAAGATAGACCACTCAATTATTGGTCCTCAGTATTTATTCTCATTGGCCTCTGCTGATAAGAATAATGAAAATATTTTAATGTGCCATGAGGATACATATTACATTTTAATTAGAGGCTATTCTCTTTTAGAAAACTAATGTAACAACTTAGAGTCACATTTTCCCCATTTAGTGAAATGAAAATTTTACATATTTATTTTGGTAAAGGAAAAATAAAATTGTGGTCCAGACAATCAAGACAACTCTCTTAAGGCATTCTGTGCTTTTGTAAGTTTGAATCAAATACAAATTACTCAGTATGCAAATCGAGGTTCACTTTATGCTTCAGATAAGTATACATTTTCCCCACAGTTGTATCTGCCTCCCCATCAGATGGTAGCAACCTCCTAGAATGTGAAAAACAGACCAAATTCTGTTCTGTTTGAAATTTAGACCCAGAGAAAAGGAAGAATTCAATGAAACCATTAGACTTTGTTCTCACTGGTACTGTTACCTTGAATTTGCTCCCCATTTTCTACATACTGATGAATTGAATTTGACCCCCATTTTCTACATAGTGATGATTTTTTTTTTGTATCTTTACAAGAGTTTAATAATTAAAGCTTAGAGAGATCAAACCAATAGTCCTACTGGATCTGAATAATGTCATCTGCAGACAGTAAGTGGCCGACATTAATCTGAGGCTAATATTTTTGGTAGGGGTGTGGAGGAAGGGCAGGGAAACCTAAATGGCCATGTTTGAGATCAAATAGTGCTCAATTTTCTGGACAAGACACTGTAAGAGTGGCGAAGAGGTGCTTTAAGTATCCACAAAACTGGACTCTGCAGTCTCACAGATGCCAACGAAGCATTATTTGCTGGGCCTACTCTTTAATTCACATGCATGTTATAATATTTGCTCTATGATATTTCCGAGTGATTTCTACTAGGACAGCAGATACTGTAAACCAGGCATAGCCAGAAAAGTGGTTGTGTCAAATCCTCTTCCAGCCTCAACTCTTGAGGACTCAACATAGTCAGTACAATCTCAGCCCCTGTACTCCCTAAAGTGGCCCAGGTGGGTCTGAGAGGAGATAATTGTACCAGCCATGTGACCTAGGGCAAATCACTTACATTCTTAGAGCCTTGGTTTCCTTATCTGTAAAATGGGTACATCATGCTTGTCCTACTTACCTTACAGAGATGTTAAGAGGCTCTAATTAAACAAATCATAAAATGCTATCTATGAAAGTTAGTACGCATTTTTATTATGACTTTATTCTTTCAGAAGACAAGACCCTTTGAATTGTAGAGCTTTTGCTGGTGATATGATAGAGCAGGATACAGGCTCCTTGGGAGCACCAGCCAATCATGTTAACGCTTCATGAGGTCACTTTTCCTCTTTGTGGTTTTTTATTTTTCCAGACAGTGCAAGAGATAAAGCTTCTCTTTTTACATTTCAGACAATAATCAGTTTGGAGGATAACCTACTCCTTTAGTCAGGATAGGCTAGGTTAGACTAGAATAATCAACAATGCCAACATCTCAGGGATTTTTTTTTTTTTAACTGAATTTCTTGACGATGCTAAATCTGGGCAACTATAAGTATGAGCAAGTCACCAGTTGCTACCTACAATGGGTGGGGAGACCCTAAGTTCTGATTTTCCAGGATACACCATTTTATGTCTATTGTCCTGGAATAATTATTAATAGTATTTCTTGCACTCCAAAAAAACCCAATAAATATGAAGGTTTTTTGCCTATGAAGTAACTCAGTAATTCACACAGCCCCATCCTCTCAACATGAAGCGTCCACTACAACTGGGAAAAGAGAAACTGGAGAATGGTGTAGGGGATTTTACTGCCTCTTTCTAGGACTGTTACTATGGTTTAAAGGCCATTGGCCAGAAATAGTCACATGGCCCCCTAACTACGGCAACTGAGTATCCAACAGGACCCAAGACTGGTGTCGATATAATGTCTTCCATATCTGCATTGTCAGAATTCAAGACATGTATGGAAATACTCAGTGATTGACCAGCCTCTCTGACTTCACGCAGTTTTCTGTAGCTGGCTGAGTGCTGAAACTTGTTGAGTAAGGTATGTATTGGTCTCATCAGCCTTTCTCCACACCGCCCTCTGCTGGGTGTCTGAGATGCCACTATTGAGACAATTCTCTCACCTCCCAGCTAGATACCGTCACCATTCTTTCACTCATACTGAAATGACTGCCAGTCTACACAATTAGTCTCCTTGAGCCCTCCAATTTGTCCACAAGTGAGTTTCCTCTGATTGGGAAATCTTCAAACAAACATCTTCAAAGGCTGCCTTGCTTTGAAGAGTACACTATCAAGCCTCAACATGACATTGATAGACAAGCTTTTGATGCAACCTATTTTATTGTAAGCATCTATAAACATGGAAAAGCAGCCTGTACTTCCACAAAACTTTATAACTTTTCAAGTTTTGTTGGCAAGGAAAATGGAAGAGGTGGTATCTCGGTAGTGAGAGGGGAGGGTGATTTCCAGTGTTTCACTAATATTCACCCAATATCTACTTTTAAAATATAAATATTCAAAATAAGGCAATAACGGGCATGCTGGGTGGTTAGAAACTCCTAAGTGCGGAAATTTGTCAAGTTTTAACAAGCAAAAGTGAAAACTGGGGGGAAAAAAGAAAGAGTCAATTTAAAATCTGCTTCCATGTCAGGGGGAATTAAAAAGGAACTACCAGGAGGCGGGGCAAGATGGCGGACTGGTGAGTTGTATGTTTTAGTTACTCCTCCAGGAAAGTAGGTAGAAAGCCAGGAACTGCGTGGACTGGACACCACACAGCAATCTGACTTTGGGCATACTTCATACAACACTCATGAAAACGTGGAACTGCTGAGATCGGCGAAATCTGTAAGTTTTTGTGGCCAGGGGACCCGCACCCCTCCCTGCCAGGCTCAGTCCCGTAGGAGGAGGGGCTGTCAGCTCTGGGAAGGAGAAGGGAGAACTGCAGTGGCAGCTCTTATCAGAAACTCATTCTACTGATCCAAACTCCAACCATAGATAGACTGAGACCAGACACCAGAGAATCTGAGAGCAGCCAGCCCAACAGACAGGAGATAGGCATAGAAAAAAACAACACGAAAAACTCCAACATAAAAGTGGAGGATTTCTGGAGTTCTGGTGAACATAGAAAGGGGAAGGGCAGAGCTCAGGCCCTGAGGCTCATATGCAAATCCGGAAAAAAGCTGATCTCTCTGCCCTGTGGACCTTTCCTTAATGGCCCTAATTGCTTTCTCTCTTAGCATTTCAGTAGCCCATTAGATCTCTGGGGAGGGCCCCCTTTTTTAATCCTTTTTTCTTTTTGTAAAACAATTACTCTAAGAAGCCCAATACAGAAAGCTTCAAAGACTTGCAATTTGGGCAGGTCAAGACAAGAGCAGAACTAAGAGAGCTCTGAGACAAAAGACAATAATCCAGTGGCTGAGAAAATTCACTAAACACCACAACTTCCCAAGAAAAGGGGGGTGTCTGCTCACAGCCATCATCCTGATGGACAGGAAACACTCCTGCCCATCGCCAGCCCCATAGCCCAGAGCTGCCCCAGACAACCCAGTGTGACAGAAGCGCTTCAAATAACAGGCACACACCACAAAACTGGGCGTGGACATTAGCCTTCCCTGCAACCTCAGCTGATTGTCCCAGAGTTGGGAAGGTGGAGCAGTGTGAATTAACAAAGCCCCATTCAGCCATCATTTCAGCAGACTGGGAGCCTCCCTACACAGCCCAGCAGCCCAGAACCGCCCTGAGGGGACGGCACTCACCTGTGACATAGCACAGTCATCCCTCAACAGAGGACCCGGGGAGCACAGCCTGGAATAGGGGCCCACTTGCAAGTCTCAGGAGCCATACGCCAATACCAAGGACTTGTGGGTCAGTGGCAGAGACAAACTGTGGCAGGACTGAACTGAAGGATTAAACTATTGCAGCAGCTTTAAAACTCTAGGATCACCAGGGAGATTTGATTGTTAGAGCCACCCCCCCTCTCCCTGACTGCCCAGCAACACGCCCCATATACAGGGTGGGCAACACCAACTACACACGCAAGCTTGGTACACCAATTGGACCTCACAAGACTCACTCCCCCACTCACCACAAAGGCTAAGCAGGGGAGAACTGGCTTGTGGAGAACAGGTGGCTCTTGGACGCCACCTGCTGGTTAGTTAGAGAAAGTGTACTCCACGAAGCTGTAGATCTGATAAATTAGAGATAAGGACTTCAATAGGTCTACAAACCCTAAAAGAACCCTATCAAGTTCAGCAAATGCCATGAGGCCAAAAACAACAGAAAATTATAAAGCATATGAAAAAACCAGACGATATGGATAACCCAAGCCCAAGCACCCAAATCAAAAGACCAGAAGAGACACAGCACCTAGAGCAGCTACTCAAAGAACTAAAGATGAACAATGAGACCATAGTACGGGATACCAAGGATATCAAGAAGACCCTAGAAGCGCATAAAGAAGACATTGCAAGACTAAATAAAAAAATGGATGATCTTATGGAAATTAAAGAAACTGTTGACCAAATTAAAAAGATTCTGGACACTCATAGTACGAGACTAGAGGAAGTTGAACAACGAATCAATGACCTGAAGATGACAGAATGGAAAATGAAAGCATAAAAGAAAGAATGGGGAAAAAAAATTGAAAAAATCGAAATGGACCTCAGGGATATGATAGATAATATGAAACGTCCGAATATAAGACTCATTGGTGTTCCAGAAGGGGAAGAAAAGGGTAAAGGTCCCGGCCCGCGGGACGTTCAACGGAGGCTCCGAGTCCTGTGAGGGAGGAATGGTATGGGACAAGAGACACGAGGAATGACAGCAAGACAGGTTTCTGATCAAGCTGCAAAATTTTATTGAAGAGGCAGGGTATATATACTCTAAGGGTGGAGGGAGTGGCTAGTAAGGACAGGTGGCGATCTAGGATTGGCTGCTGCTGTTGCTAGGGTGGAAGGCAAACGTAGGGGGATTGGCGGTTGCTGTTGCTGGGGTGGATGGCCAATGGGTGGCTACTGTTTAGGCACGAACTAGCTACTGCTTGGGCGGGAACTACTGTTACTTCCTAGAAGAAGGCTAATTATAGCTTAGGCTGTTCTTGCATCAACCCTGGCGGCCATGTTGCATGTTACCAGTATCGCTGAAGGTGAATATTATATATGCTACCTTAATTGTCCCCAACAGGTAAAGGACTAGGAAGAGTATTCAAAGAAATTGTTGGGGAAAACTTCCCAAATCTTCTAAACAACATAAATACACAAATCATAAATGCTCAGCGAACTCCAAATAGAATAAATCCGAATAAACCCACTCCGAGACATATTCTCATCACACTGTCAAACACAGAAGAGAAGGAGCAAGTTCTGAAAGCAGCAAGAGAAAAGCAATTCACCACATACAAAGGAAACAGCATAAGACTAAGTAGTGACTACTCAGCAGCCACCATGGAGGCAAGAAGGCAGTGGCACGATATATTTAAAATTCTGAGTGAGAAAAATTTCCAGCCAAAAATACTTTATCCAGCAAAGCTCTCCTTCAAATTTGAGGGGGAGCTTAAATTTTTCACAGACAAACAAATGCTGAGAGAATTTGCTAACAAGAGACCTCCCCTACTGGAGATACTAAAGGAAGCCCTACAGACAGAGAAACAAAGAAAGGACAGAGAGACTTGGAGAAAGGTTCAGTACTAAAGAGATTCGGTATGGGTACAATAAAGGATATTAATAGACAGAGGGGAAAAATATGACAAACATAAACCAAAGGATAAGATGGCTGATTCAAGAAATGCCTTCACGGTTATAACATTGAATGTAAATGGATTAAACTCCCCAATTAAAAGATATAGATTCAGAGAATGGATCAAAAAAAATGAACCATCAATATGTTGCATACAAGAGACTCATCTTAGACACAGGGACACAAAGAAACTGAAAGTGAAAGGATGGAAAAAAATATTTCATGCAAGCTACAGCCAAAAGAAAGCAGGTGTAGCAATATTAATCTCAGATAAAATAGACTTTAAATGCAGGGATGTTTTGAGAGACAAAGAAGGCCACTACATACTAATAAAAGGGGCAATTCAACAAGAAGAAATAACAATCATAAATGTCTATGCACCTAATCAAGGCGCCACAAAATACATGAGAGAAACACTGGCAAAACTAAAGGAAGCAATTGATGTTTCCACAATAATTGTGGGACACTTCAACACATCACTCTCTCCTATAGATAGATCAACCAGACAGAAGATCAATAAGGAAATTGAAAACCTAAACAATCTGATAAATGAATTAGATTTAAGAGACATATACAGGACATTACATCCCAAATCACCAGGATACACATACTTTTCTAGTGCTCATGGAACTTTCTCCAGAATAGATCATATGCTGGGACATAAAACAAGCCTCAATAAATTTAAAAAGATTCAAATTATTCAAAGCACATTCTCTGACCACAATGGAATACAATTAGAAGTCAATAACCATCAGAGACTTAGAAAATTCACAAATACCTGGAGGTTAAACAACACACTCCTAAACAATCAGTGGGTTAACGAAGAAATAGCAAGAGAAATTGCTAAATATATAGAGACGAATGAAAATGAGAACACAACATACCAAAACCTATGGGATGCAGCAAAAGCAGTGCTAAGGGGGAAATTTATAGCACTAAACGCATATATTAAAAAGGAAGAAAGAGCCAAAATCAAAGAACTAATGGATCAACTGAAGAAGCTAGAAAATGAACAGCAAACCAATCCTAAACCAAGTACAAGAAAAGAAATAACAAGGATTAAAGCCGAAATAAATGACATAGAGAACAAAAAAACAATAGAGGATAAATATCACTAAAAGTTGGTTCTTTGAGAAGATCAACAAGATTGACAAGCCCCTAGCTAGACTGACAAAATCAAAAAGAGAGAAGACCCATATAAACAAAATAATGAATGAAAAAGGTGACATAACTGCAGATCCTGAAGAAATTAAAAAAATTATAAGAGGATATTATGAACAACTCTATGGCAACAAACTGGATAATGTAGAAGAAATGGACAACTTCCTGGAAACATATGAACAACCTAGACTGACCAAAGAAGAAATAGAAGACCTCAACCAACCCATCACAAGCAAAGAGATCCAATTAGTCATCAAAAATCTTCCCACAAATAAATGCCCAGGGCCAGATGGCTTCACAGGGGAATTCTACCAAACTTTCCAGAAAGAACTGACACCAATCTTACTCAAACTCTTTCAAAACATTGAAGAAAATGGAACACTATCTAACTCATTTTATGAAGCTAACATCAATCTAATATCAAAACCAGGCAAAGATGCTACAAAAAAGGAAAACTACCGGCCAATCTCCCTAATGAATATAGACGCACAAATCCTCAACAAAATACTTGCAAATCGAATCCTAAGACACATTAAAAAAATCATACACCATGACCAAGTGGGGTTCATTCCAGGCATGCAAGGATGGTTCAACATAAGAAAATCAATCAATGTATTACAACATATTAACAAGTCAAAAGGGAAAAATCAATTGATCATCTCAATAGATGCTGAAAAAGCATTTGACAAAATCCAACATCCGTTTTTGATAAAAACACTTCAAAAGGTAGGAATTGAAGGAAACTTCCTCAACATGATAAAGAACATATATGAAAAACCCACAGCCAGCATAGTACTCAATGGTGAGAGACTGAAAGCCTTCCCTCTAAGATCAGGAACAAGACAAGGATGCCCGCTGTCACCACTGTTATTCAACATTGTGCTGGAAGTGCTAGCCAGGGCAATCCGGCAAGACAAAGAAATAAAAGGCATCCAAATTGGAAAAGAAGAAGTAAAACTGTCATTGTTTGCAAATGATATGATCTTATATCTAGAAAACCCTGAGAAATCGACGATACACCTACTAGAGCTAATAAACAAATTTAGCAAAGTAGCGGGATACAAGATTAATGCACATAAGTCAGTAATGTTTCTATATGCTAGAAATGAACAAACTGAAGAGACACTCAAGAAAAAGATACCATTTTCAATAGCAACTAAAAAAATCAAGTACCTAGGAATAAACTTAACCAAAGATGTAAAAGACCTATACAAAGAAAACTACATAACTCTACTGAAAGAAATAGAAGGGGACCTTAAAAGATGGAAAAATATTCCATGTTCATGGATAGGAAGACTAAATGTCATAGATGTCAATTCTACCCAAACTCATCTACAGATTCAATGCAATCCCAATCAAAATTCCAACAACCTACTTTGCAGACTTGGAAAAGCTAGTTATCAAATTTATTTGGAAAGGGAAGATGCCTTGAATTGCTAAAGACACTCTAAAAAAGAAAAACCAAGTGGGAGGACTTACACTCCCTGACTTTGAAGCTTATTATAAAGCCACAGTTGCCAAAACAGCATGGTACTGGCACAAAGATAGACATATAGATCAATGGAATCGAATTGAGAATTCAGAGATAGACCCTCAGATCTATGGCCGACTGATCTTTGATAAGGCCCCCAAAGTCACTGAACTGAGCCATAATGGTCTTTTCAACAAATGGGGCTGGGAGAGTTGGATATCCATATCCAAAAGAATGAAAGAGGACCCCTACCTCACCCCCTACACAAAAATTAACTCAAAATGGACCAAAGATCTCAATATAAAAGAACGTACCATAAAACTCCTAAAAGATAATGTAGGAAAACATCTTCAAGACCTTGTATTAGGTGTCCACTTCCTAGACTTTATACCCAAAGCACAAGCAACAAAAGAAAAAATAGATAAATGGGAACTCCTCAAGCTTAGAAGTTTCTGCACCTCAAAGGAATTTCTCAAAAAGGTAAAGAGGCAGCCAACTCAATGGGAAAAAATTTTTGGAAACCATGTATCTGACAAAAGACTGATATCTTGCATTTATAAAGAAATCCTACAACTCAATGACAATAGTACAGACAGCCCAATTATAAAATGGGCAAAAGATATGAAAAGACAGTTCTCTGAAGAGGAAATACAAATGGCCAAGAAACACATGAAAAAATGTTCAGCTTCACTAGCTATTAGAGAGATGCAAATTAAGACCACAATGAGATACCATTTAACACCGATTAGAATGGCTGCCATTAAACAAACAGGAAACTGCAAATGCTGGAGGGGATGTGGAGAAATTGGAACTCTTATTCATGGTTGGTGGAACTCTTATTCATACAGGTTGATGACTGTATAATGGTTCAGCCACTCTGGAAGTCAGTCTGGCTGTTTCTTAGAAAACTAGATATAGAGTTACCATTCGATCCAGCGATTGCACTTCTTGGTATCTACCCGGAAGATCGGAAAGCAGTGACACGAACAGATATCTGTATGCCAATGTTCATAGCAGCATTATTCACAATTGCCAAGAGATGGAAACAACCCAAATGTCCTTCAGCAGATGAATGGATAAATAAAATGTGGTATATACACACGATGGAATACTACGCAGCAGTAAGAAGGAACGATCTCGTGAAACATATGACAACATGGATAAACCTTGAAGACATAATGCTGAGCGAAATAAGCCAGGCACAAAAAGAGAAATTTTATATGCTACCACTAATGTGAACTTTGAAAAATGTAAAACAAATGGTTTATAATGTAGAATGTAGGGGAACTAGCAATAGAGATCAATTAAGGAAGGGGGAACAATAATCCAAGAAGAACAGATAAGCTATTTAACGTTCTGGGGATGCCCAGGAATGACTATGGTCTGTTAATTTCTGATGGATATAGTAGGAACAAGTTCACAGAAATGTTGCTATATTAGGTAACTTTCTTGGGGTAAAGTAGGAACATATTGGAAGTTAAGCAGTTATCTTAGGTTAGTTGTCTTTTTCTTACTCCCTTGTTACGGTCTCTTTGAAATGTTCTTTTATTGTATGTTTGTTTTCTTTTTAACTTTTTTTTCATACAGTTGATTTAAAAAAGAAGGGAAAGTTAAAAAAAAAAAAGAAAAACAAGGAAAAAAAGATGTAGTGCCCCCTTGAGGAGCCTGTGGAGAATGCAGGGGTATTCGCCTACCCCACCTCCATGGTTGCTAACATGACCACAGACATAGGGGACTGGTGGTTTGATGGGTTGAGCCCTCTACCATAGGTTTTACCCTTGGGAAGACGGTTGCTGCAAAGGAGAGGTTAGGCCTCCCTATGGTTGTGCCTAAGAGCCTCCTCCCGAATGCCTCTTTGTTGCTCAGATGTGGCCCTCTCTCTCTGGCTAAGCCAACTTGAAAGGTGAAATCACTGCCCTCCCCCTACGTGGGATCAGACACCCAGGGGAGTGAATCTCCCTGGCAACATGGAATATGACTCCCGGGGAGGAAGGTAGACCTGGCATCGTGAGACGGAGAACATCTTCTTGACCAAAAGTGGGATGTGAAAGGAAATGAAATAAGCTTCAGTGGCAGAGAGATTCCAAAAGGAGCCGAGAGGTCACTCTGGTGGGCACTCTTATGCACACTTTAGACAACCCTTTTTAGGTTCTAAAGAATTGGGGTAGCTGGTGGTGGATACCTGAAACTATCAAACTACAACCCAGAACCCATGAATCTCGAAGAAAGTTGTACAAAAATGTAGATTATGAGGGGTGACAATGGGATTGGGAAAGCCATAAGGACCACACTCCACTTTGACTAGTTTATGGATGGATGAGTAGAAAAATAGGGGAAGGAAACAAACAGACAAAGGTACCCAGTGTTCTTTTTTACGTCAATTGCTCTTTTTCACTCTAATTATTATTCTTGTTATTTTTGTGTGTGTGCTAATGAAGGTGTCAGGGATTGATTTAGGTGATGAATGTAGAACTATGTAATGGTACTGTGAACAATCGAAAGTACGATTTGTTTTGTATGACTGCGTGGTATGTGAATATATCTCAATAAAATGAAGATAAAAAAAAAAAAAAAAAAAAAAAAGGACTACCAGAGTAATAAGTTTTACACTGAGATATAAATGTGTTTTGGACAATCATCATAATTATCTGATACTTGGATAGAGCTTTTTCTGCAAACTACTCTAAGAGAAAGGAGACTCCTTCCCTCTTCTCCTTACCCATGCAGATATCATGCATCCTTCAGGGTCCAGCCTAAGACTCACCTGATTCTCTAATAAATGGCCCTTAGAGTATCTGATCTCTACCATATCCTAACCCTAGTCCACTGCTTGTCAACGTGTGTTCCTTGGCACACTCGCATGAAATCTTCTAGTGCCCCCCGTTAAAGATCAAGTTCTCAGGTCTACCTATAAATCAGAATCTGTATTTTTTTTTTTTTACAGCTGTTAACCTATGAGAATCTCTGTGCTTTCATGATCTCTTCTTAAAGCACTTACTCATATATTGCCTGGGACTTTTAAATATTATAAAAACAATTTCATGAACAGGTTTTTTGGTTCTACAACCATTTTGTAAGTTCCTTCCGGGACTCCGGTCTATACCTCAGAATATTATCTATTACTCACATCACACAGCAGGGTATCAATTTCTCCTGGGTGAATGGAACTGTCCTAAATTGGGTAGTATATATCGATTTGCTTCATTTGGGACATATTTGATGTTGAAAAATAGAATGAAGATTGTCCTTCACCATTATCGCATTTTAATTCCAGTGGTGGGAAACTTAAAAATAACACCTTCTGTAATATGAATAATTATTTCATTTATTCATTCACTCCTTTATCCACTCATTCATTTATCTATTTCTTCATTTGATAATCATCTACTGAATGCCCACTATGTGTTGTGTGCTATACAGGTAATTTCAATAAGGAAAAACTGCTAAATGAGGGAGAGATAGGCAGACAAACAATTACCTTACAGTATGATTGGTGCCAGAAGATGGTGCCATGTGGGTAAGGAGAGACAAAAAATCAAGGAAGGCCCTCTGGAGCTGTTGACATATGCTGAATTTTTTTTAAAATGCATATGATTTAGCTTGGTGGAAAGTGGATTTTCCAACAAAACTAATGATCTTATTTGCAAATTTTAAATTGCTTAATATGGGTTTTCTCAATGAGAGCTAGGCTCGTGTGTGTGTGTACAAGTCAGGATGTATGTGGACAGCAAAAGTGTGCGCTTCTTTAATTTTGTACAGGTGCTAGCATTTTAACCAAATATAAAGCATTCAAAATTATTTTTAGTCAGACTAGTTAAAATTCTTCCAACTGAATTACAAACATTTGATGTGATGTGTACAGCTTCATGGAAGTTTATTAGCCATATTTCAAAATATGTTGGCTGGTGATTCTATGTAATGCTTCCTCAATGAGTTCATATGCATATTTGGAACAGCTGTCTCATTATGTTCCATAAACTTATATTCCCAATGTTTTTGGATGCTCAGGTTGCTGATACTATTCAGAATTCTCTCTTCTTGACCTTGAATGTCAATGAGAAATTAAAGAATATTCACACCAGAATGTCCTCAATATCTGTTCCTAGAAAAGAACTACTATGATGAAACTAGTACTAATAACTGAAAAATTCCCTAAGCACAAGGTTGACACTAAATAAGTGTTGACTGTCTTCAAGTGTTTCTTATCGTAGAATACAAGCACTTTTATTGCACTTTGCTGCCCAATGAAATCGATGTTGGAAGTACAGTGACTTTAGGCCAAAATAGTGCCCATTTTTTCTTGAATTGTCAATGGTACCAAAGAAAGACAGGGACAAGGATACTTGGGGGGAAACAGTGGAAAATCTATAGACTGAAATTAACTTTGAAAAATAAATTATCTTTGGTATTTCAAAGGACTAGAGAAAGAAGCATAATTCTCATATTGTGTTATAAAAGGTAAAAAAAAAAAAAAAGAAGGGAAATGAGTATTGACAAACACTCAAAATTGCCCAGGTGATAGGAATTTGTCAGTATAAATGGTGAGTGATGATGGATTATTTTGATTTAACGGTTAAAAAATATCATGACACCAGGCCACAGATATTTACAACATTCACTGTTTTTTAATCTTAAAGTCATGCTGGCCTGGGGATTTTCAGATACAGAGTCAGAAGTGTTTTTTTTTAAACTTTCTTTCTATACAAACATGAGAAACCATGCAGACCTCTGCTTTTCTTCCATGTGGTTTTATTGTAATACTGATAGTATTAAATTAATACAGTAATATCCTATTATATATTACTATATATTTACTATATATTATTAAAATAATATAGTAACCCATGCTAAATGAGTATCATAAACCTCATAATAAGCAGCACATTTGACTTTCTTACAGTCATCTTCGCCCGTGCCAGTGAAGGAGCTTGCTGGAGGACGAGCAGATTTAATTGCGAAGTGGAGAAATGTCCCCCAGGTTGGGGAGAAGAGGCAACGGGCCCGTTTTGCAGTAGCCAGTGAGAACATGGGTCCCCTAGGACTCAATTATCCATGTCTAGTTAGGTTATAATAGGGACCCTAGAATCATATTGCAGTTTTCCTACAACCAAGAAATTGTTTGTCAAGTCTTACATATCTAATGTCAGCATTTCTCTTATGGGTGAATATGGATGATGCCACATCGAGCAGCAGGTTGGTGTTGCTATCACGCGGCAGTTAATAAGTACAGCTATTTGAGGCAGGAGGTGCAACAGTGAAGAACAGGGAGTTTGTCTCCACAGTGACTGGCAGTGTTTTTGGTGTTCCTTATTTCCAGATCCTCAATTTGGACAGACTGGGTGGAATGCTCTACTGTTGTCCTCGCTCCCGTACTCTCTGGAGGAATTCAATATGCTCGACAGCACAGCTCATTAGAAAGTTTCACTTCCCACTGATTGGAAAATGCCTTTCTCCATTGAAAAGCTGTAACCAATGTGGAGGCTCCTGAGACTTTTTTTCTTATTTACCAGTCCCCTTGGTTCCATCCTCTCCCATCTCATCAGGATCTTTGCTCTCATCCTGTCCTTTTGCAGCAGTTTTCTCTCTCAGATGACACAAGTTAACATCAACTTTATCCTAATGGAATCTGCCTTTGTCCCCACTCTCCCTTAGCAATTTTTCCCCCTTTTCTCTCTTTCTTCTCACCACCACCTGTTTTAAAGAGCAGGGTATATGTTCTGCCTTCACTTATTTCCCACCAAACCAGCCTCAACAACTCCTTTTAATTTGACTTTTGCCCTGACAATTATGCTCAGAGTGTTTCTTATCAGCCATGGACATGAAATCACCACATCCAATAATCTTGTCTGTGTCCTTTTGGTTCAGCGTTTGTCTCCACTGGCCACACCTTCCTTCTCGACGCTTTGCTCTCCCTTGCCTTCATGAGAACATTCTTCAGGTTCTCCTCCTTTCTATCTGAACACTTCTCTGTTTCCTGCTGATGCCTCCCTCTTCCATCACCTAAAGATGATCACACCTCATGGACAGGATCTCCAATTTCTGTTCTCCATCTCACTTGTTCTCCCTCCCACCCCCTCCTCTCTCTTACCCTTCCTCACTTCCTCCAATCCCATCTACGACATCCTCTGCTTCAGGATTCCCAAACCTAAATCTCCAGGCTCAGACCTGACTTCCCAATCACTGGCTGGACATGCTCAACTCGGACACCCTGCCACACCCCGAACTCAGCATATCCATAGTCACCAGTCATCACTTTCCCCAAGATTCCCTGCCTTCCCCTGGCTTCTCCTATTGGATCTAACACCATCAGAATCCCCACCCTCTCTTATTCTTTCTCTGGTGTCTTGGGAGTGGGTAGCCTTGGAACTGCATTTTCTGACTTCATTTCCAGCTTTCTGGTTCTACCAAGGAGGAGCACCAACAGTATTTTGAAGGATGAAAAGATGCACGAGTTTTTCTTCCCCTAGCAACAGTGGTGAAGTCCGTGTGGGCTTTGGTGATATCTGGTTTTGCCAGGTAGCCGGACTCTGCCTTCTCCTGCCTGTCATTGGTCTCAGGGACTGCAGGGCTGCTGGGACACTGACAGGGGTCCCTGCAGTTTCTCCACCTTTGGTACTAACAGCAGGGACCTCCTAACTCTGGATCACAGCTCAGCTGGAGCGTGAAAGCTAGCAGAGGTCCATGGACATTGGCTTCTTGAACCCTTCCCTCTGTTCTGCAAGCATCCAATTCCCTGGACTAAATCCCTCTCTGCTGGAATTATCTTGATGAGTCTCTATTTTCCTGACTGATAACTGAAACCACCATCCTCAGCCACTCAGGGTGAAGTTCTGCAGCATCCTCCTCCAAGGCTCTCTTTTCCCACCAAAATCTTACCACTTCCCAAGCAAGCACTGACATGCTTCCCCTCCACTGCCCCTTGACCAGTGCTCCTCCTCAGAACAGGCTTCATTTCCTATCACTGAACTGCTCTAAAATTCTTCTAACTGGTCACTTCACTACACACATCTGACATAAGATCAATCCTCTTCAAACAACAATTCTTGCTATTTTGATAATGTGGTTAAAAAAATACTTACAGAGATCCATCCTCACTTCCCACACAGCAAAGCTGGAACCACAGTGCAATCTGAAATGTCTCCTTATTTCTAAGGCCTCCTCTCCCCTTCCACTCCTCCTTGCATTCTTTATGTGCAGGAAACCTTAGCTATCCGGAGTTCTTTCTTGCAATACCTATTGCTTTCCTGCCTCCAGTCCTACCTCACATTATTTTTCTATCTAGAATGCGACTCCCCTCTACCCCCCATGAAGCACTCCAAATCTTTTAAGATTCAGCTCAAATGTCACCGTAAATCCCCATATCCAAGTGGATTCCTGCAGGATTCTGAACCTACCATAAGGCTCATCACACTCTTCCCGAGTTTGCATCTCCACAGGTGGGTTAGCTCATGTGGCAAAACACAGGTGCCACGTGATTTTAGTTGAACTGTATTCCCTATGCTGGGCTTAATCCTTTGGTTTGATAAATGGTGAAAAACAAGTCAAGACTGGACTGAGTTCACATACTATGTTTGAGATCTAAACCAGAACCTAACCTAACTGAGAGTTGGGTGCTAAGGTCTAATCACAATTCCAACTTTACCTCTTCAATATTTACTGCTGTGTTCCAATGGAGTGCAAATGACTTTGTCAAATTGCAGTTTTATAGAGACTATTGCTTGAAATCAGTGGGTCATGAGATCACAGACTTTGTCATATGTCATTTCTCCATTTGAAGACATTTTGATTTATAGGCATGATTTAAAACTCTAAATGGATACATATTTTTATATGGTTTAACCATATGCAATTGCTGATATTTGACCACTTTTGACCTACAAGAATGACAATTTTATATGGTTCAACCTAATAAACACATTAAAAGAAATTTTTGTTACATTGTTATTTCTCTTAACAGGGTTTGCTTTATATAATATGGCACAATGAACAAATAACCTTAAGAATAGACAAGTCTGCTAATCAAGGACTTTGATAATAATGATAATGGCTAATATTTATTGAGTGCCTACTGTATACCAGGTATCATGATAAGAATGTTTATATAGACTCTTTTTTTTTTCCCTCATACCCACCCAATTTTAATCACCATTAGCCAGGTGAAGAAACTGATGCTTGAAGTGGTTAAGAACTTGCCCAAGGTCACATAGCTAGTGGCGGAAGTGGTGGAAGGATTTGAGGTAAGGACATCTTATTTTAGAGTCACTTAACTATATAAAGGAACAGAACTCTTCTTTCTCCCAGGGACTTTCTGATTCTAAATTCCTGTCTCCTGGTAGTATGAGGAAGAAGGAGGGAAAATGAAGGGAAACAAAAATCAAAGTAGAGTTCAAAGCCCACCACTTCCTTAAAGCCTTCGGGGATCACCAGGCTTTGCTCTCTCTGTTCACTGTACTACTGGACAGCCCTCTAGTTTCTTTCTCCTTAGTGGCACTTAGGATATATCGCCTCCTCTCATAGCTCTGTATACAAGTCACACCTCCCAATTAAATCACGAAGCTCCACTAGGGCAGTGAGAATGTCTAACGTGCTTCATTTCCCAGAGCAAAGAGTGCACAATGTATTTCCACCCAAATAAAATCCACCCACCTATCCATCTGTCCATCCATCCATCTGGTAATTATTGGGTCTTAACACTGTGCTGGGTGTGAAGAACACTGAGATAAAAGACTCAGTCCCTGCTGAAAAGGAACTTACTACTGCTTAATAGGTGCTTGCACAAGTGTGTCAGCACAAGCAATGGACCACTTTAAGCACCATGAGCGAGGTGGGCCAGAGTGTGCAAAGAGCAGAGAGGCAGGCCTTTGGCAGAGGGGAAAGGGGGCACTTCACAGAGAAGGTCTCCCAGGAGTGGATAAGGGAAGATCAGCAAGTGTGAGAAGCTGAGGGACAGACTTCTGGCAAGATGAACAGCATGTGCAAAGGCAAAAAAGAGCCCAGAACGTTTGGATGATGATAACTATTTGATTTGGCTCAAGGGAAGGAACAAACAAAGGAAGTAGGGGAGTGAGGGAGGAGAGAGAAAGAAAGGAAAAATGAAGGGAGTAAAATCTGCTTTTGAATTTAGCAAAATGCACACAGAGGTAGAATCAGTAGCCATGTGCCAACCAGCAAAACAAGATAAATTCAAGGTTGCTGTCCTGTGTTTGGAGCCATGTCATCTATGCCAAGGCTCAGGCCCACACACAAAAGACAGCTTGCAGTGTGAGGGGCAAAAGAGTCACCGTCACACAAAGTCTACTGCTTTATCATAGATTTTGGAGATCTATTATCACGTGCTACAAAAAGCTGATGAAAATAAAGAAGCTTCCATTTCTACCTGCTTTGGTCACAGAGGCTCTCCTTAGCAGGACAGATGGCGCATTTCACTAAAACCGGATGGAAACAAATCCTCACAGGCCCCCTACATTAAGGAATAATTTAGCAGCCTTCCTAAGAGATTTGGCATGTTCTTTGTCTAAATATAAAATAATACAAAGAGATTAGTCTTCTGGAATCCTTAATTAACTAGTATTAATGCTATCAAAGAAAGTGTGGTCTAAGTGCTTGAATCATAATAAAACTAGACGAGGCTTTCCAAGTCTGGACATGTTGCTGCTGACATGCAGTGTAAGGAAGGATTTTATTACATCTCTTTTAAAAAGTTTGTGTTTGAAAAGTTCACAAAAAGATAGCTGAGTCTGGACAGTAGAACCTATATGGACAAACCCAAGGTCATCTGCTTGGGTAGATGTCTGCTTGCATAACTAGAAAGATGCATTTTGACGGAAAACCAGGAGACACAGCAATGCAATACTTATGGATTCCAACTGAAATGAAAACATCTTTTACTAAGAAATTGCAAGACATAAAAAATTTGCAATGACTTCTAAATTCCATAAGTTTGCACTGACTTGGAAAAGGGCAAGGAAACCACCGCATTGTTAACTGACTGATACGCAGTATGAAATGTGTTCAATATTTAAATCCCTTACACACCAATCTTCCACTTTTATTTATAAGATTATTTCCTAACAAACACAGTATGAAAAATGCCTGCAGAATTTTTATTAACAAAGTGCTAAGACAATACAGCTGGGCCTATATGAAACCATCTGCTAATGTCTCATGTCAAATTCTATGTATGTTATTTTATTTTTCCTTCCCTATATTTTCTGAAGGCAACCTTTTTTCCATGTAATCAATCCTGGTCACTTTGGAGGCATTTATGTATTCTTCTGGCATTTCACATTCTTTAGGAAACCCCTGGGTATGTAGATTCCATTAGAGAAGTTCCCAAAACTAAAGCAGGGTCAGGGTTTAGACTTGTAATATGCCTTCCCTTTCCTAATGTAGATCCAGAGGGCTATGCACGAATACAGTTATTTCATTTTGCAATTAAGTTCAGGTGAATTATTCAAACTTCAAAATGTGAAACATGCCATGATTACCATTATTCAAACCCCCATAATTCTCCTTTATTTTTGAAGGGACACAAAGCTGAAGGTGCTCAATTAGTAATGAACAAGTAAAGGTACTGCATTCTTACCTGCAGATTCTGAAAGGAAATGTTTTCTATTGCTTCAAATCTTCCTCATTTAACTAGACCCTAGATTCATTCCACTGACAAATCCTCCCACTTCAGAACTTTTGCAAGGCAAGTCCCTCCCCTCCTCCCTGACCTCCCCCTAACCAACCCCCACCTCCCACCGCCCACACAAACCTTCAAGAGCAGTAACACTGAAGAATCTCTGTGGACTTAAGTGGATGCCGCAGAACAGAGCTTTATTATCAAGCTCTTGCTGCACAATTGGTAATACTTCTCACCTGCTACTTAATTATTTGCGGTCACTCGAGATGGTAAAAGATGAAAGAGAAGCAAATCAAAGCTGATAATGGAGGGCAAGCAAGGGTGAGGCAGAGTCTTTTCAAACCTTCACAAGTCTTGTAACTCAAATGCATGCTGCCCCAGGAAGCGCTCCTTGACTTTCCCAGGTCTTGTTGATTTTTTATCTTAGCACTTCCTCAAGCATTTGTTGTCAGGAACACTCACTTTATCACTCACACCTGGTACTGTTCTCTGCACATATCCTGTGTGTGAACCCTGCCCATATCCCAACCAAAATGGCGGTTGTCCAACTAACTCATCCCACCCAAGTTCCCTGGGAGAGCCCAGCAGCCCCACCAAGTGAGCACCCAAGAATCACACATCCTAGGAAGCCACAAAACAGAGGCCTGAGATCTGGTGGGCAGGATGCCCTGTTTTAGTTTTGTTTTCAAGTCAAGGCTCATCAGGACATTTGCACATTGGCTCTTAGAGAATTGGCCTCCCCAGGGGACTATGCATTATTTGCCTAAAGATCACAACAGAGGCAGACGGCAAAGTGGTTCGGAATATCAGCTCTGGTTCTGGACAGTCCCAGCCCTTCTTCTACTAGAGAAATCTGTTCTAGTTTGCTAATGCTGCCAGAATGCGAAACACCAGAAATGGGTTGGCTTTTATAAAACGGGGGTTATTTGGTTACACAGTCACAGTCTTAAGGCTATAAAGTGTCCAAGGTAACACATCAGCAATCGGGTACCTTCACTGGAGGATGGCCAATGGTGTCCAGAAACCTCTGTCAGCTGGGAAGGCACGTGGCTGGTGTCTGCTCCAAAGTTCTGGTTTCAAAATGGCTTTCTCCCAGGATGTTCCTCTCTAGGCTGCAGTTCCTCAAAAATGTCACTCTTAATTGCACTTGGGGTATTTGTCCTCTCTTAGCTTCTCCGGAGCAAGAGTCTGCTTTCAACAGCCATCTTCAAACTGCCTCTCACCTGCAGCTCCTGTGCTTTTTTCAAAGTGTCCCTCTTGTCTGTAGCTCTTCTTCAAAATATCACTCACAGCTGCACTGAATGGGTGGGGCCACACCTCCATGGAAATAGCTCATCAGAGTTATCACCTACAGCTGGGTGGGGGTGCATTTCCATGCAAACAACCTAATCCAAAGGTTCCAACTTAATCTTCACTAACATGTCTGCCCCACCAGATTGCATTAAAGAATATGGCTTTTTCTGGGGGACATAATATATTCAAACCAGCACATTATATTTACTAGCCAGGATTATTACCTCTGAGCCTCCGTGCCCTCACCCTTAACTTACCAAATCCTAGTGTATGTGCATGAAGATGATATTTAAAGGCTATAAAGCTCTTAGAACAGTATACCACAAGGCTCCTGTTTCTTGAGTGCTTAAGAAATGTTAGCAACATTATCAGTGGCTCAGGGGTCCAGAATAGTTAGCAAGAGCTCTTGAAAGACAGACCCCTAAGGTTCTTTTCCAGTATATATTTTTTTGTGGGTACACACAGATAACACAACACTTCAGCTATAGTAGTCCCAGAGAAACTTTCTCTTAAAAGGAAACCATCTCATGGCTGTCATCAAAGCCACTGAGCAAGCCTATAAGGTGTGCTGGGACTATGGGGAATGGTGCCTGAAAGATTTCAGCCCTCTAGCTTTGTTGATATTTGAAAGTCAACCATTAGATGTTCATTTCTTTGGCTTAAACTATTGCCTATTAAAATGCAAAGACTCTTGGAATGAAAGATTATTAATGAAGGAAACCAGCCTGGCCACAAACCTGAAGTGGAATGCTATTTCTTCCAGTTTTCTTCAGTATTGTATGATGCTGTGGAATTTACTTAACTTTTTAAAACTTCTATTTTAGCAACTATGAAATAGGGATCCGTTGCTGAGTTTCTATTTGGAGTGGAGATTAATATAAGGAAATCAGAGAACTAAGTACACGGTGCAAGGAGGCCCTTGATACATTGAAGCTATATTCTTCTCATTTCACTTCAGTGTGCATTTATCAGAGTTTTCTGAAGTAAAAGTTAATTGTCAGAGTACTTTGAAAGGAGAGACAGAGAAGAAAAGAGGAGAGTACTGGTTAGTGGTGGGGAGAATCACAGCAGGAGAAGGATACTAGACACAAAGGACCATTAAAATTGAAGATGAACTTCACCTGTGACCAAGACAGCCTTGGCATGACTAAGCTTTAGACAGGCTTCTCCCTGACTCTAGAACCCTGACCTCCTTCTTCCTGGGCCCTTACACAATGGACTAATTGCAGCAGAAGAAAACATTCCAAACCAGATGGCTCTAACTGCAACCTCAATAAATCACTCACCCATCCCTAGCAAGCCATCCAACACCTTCCAGTGCTTTCCCACTAGCTCTAGGCCTTAGAAACCCTGCTGCCCTCTCTCTCTCTCTCTCTTTCTCTCTCCTTGGTTTATACCTTAAAGTTCCTTAAATAAATTCCAGGAAGGACCTTCAAAAATTCAGCCCTAAACTCTGATTATTCCTTAAACTCCTGTCCCAAGAAAAGAGTCAGGAAGCCACACAAGAGTTAGCCACAGGCATTTTGCCGGCCTCCCAAATTGCAACCTGAACACATGTACCTAATCATATAAAAGTCGAGGATGTCCCCCAAATGAACACAACTCGAGAGAAGGAAGCTTATTACCTGAAAATACAGCGAACTGAAGATAAAAGTCACAATGGAATGAGGATAAAAATGTAACCACTTCTGGAATGTGATAATTAATTGTTGAAAACAAATTCACTTGTGTCTCCCGGTTTAGCCTTTTTAAGTGAAATTCAACAAGGCCTCTTTGGGTAAGACCTGCCAGTTCTATAAGAGAGGGGCCTTCTGTCCTGGTTCTGCCACTTAGCAGCCCTGGGTCCTTGGCTTCAGTTTGCTCCTCAGTAAAATGTGCCTGTCATAAAATGGCAATTCAGTAAATACATACTAGATGAGTATGACTGAATTATTTATTAATTCAAATATTTATCTGGCATCTACCCCATTTTTATTGATTAATAATTTCAGTGATAATTATCTAGGATGTATTTATATGTAGTTACTGGCTGCTAAGAAGCTGTTACATTTTTATTCTCATTCCAGTGACTCTTTGGACAGCGCACACTGAGGCTACCAAAGGAGAAATTGGGTCCGTCCTGGTTCAACTAAAGGCAGGAAGGTTGCTTAGAGACAGCATAAAGAACAGAGAATGAGAAGCTGCAGAGTTGGGATTTGATCTATGGCTGGATGAGAAAGACAGTCTTAGAGAAGAAGAGTAACAAACAAAAAGGGTGTTTGGGGACAATGTGGGGGTTGGCTGGAGGCCAGGGCCCATTTGGTCCAGGGGGAGAGAAGCTGGACTGAGACAAGGGTGGGGAATGTGAGAGAAGAATGAAGAGACAGATAAAAGAGACTCTTTCAGGAGCCACCAGGACTGGGCGACAACCACAGGAATGAGTGAAGTAAGAAAAGCCAGGGGTGGCTCTTTGGGGTTGGGATGGGGGGCTTTCACAGTGAGCACGAAAGAGGAGCAGAGTAAGGAAGGGAAGCTGGTTGGGCTGAGGACAGGCTTAGTTTATTTTAAAACTGTATTCCATTCTAGTAAAAGCATTCTTCCAGTAAGGGACTAAAAATCTGGGAGAGTAGAACTTGTTCCAAATGAGTATGATGTAGTGAGCCATGTTCAATAATACTCCACCAGGGCCAGGCGAGGGGAAGGTGGGTGGTGGTGAGGGACATCCTCAAGGCGAGAGAAAGGCGGAGAGGCGTCCAGCAGACGGGAGAGGCTCTTCCAGAGAGAGGCAACAGCGTGTGCAAAGATGCAAGAGTGGAAAACAGGAGAGTCCATGGAGAGGGTCAGAGAACTTTCCTGAAAGCACCAGGCCAGACAACGGAAATAGCTCCGTACCTGAGGTGATGACACAAATGCCCAAGCAACCTCCTGTCTACCTCAGAGCCCACACTACACCTCCCCACAGCACACACTGCAAGGAGGTCCTGGTGAAATGAACACTTTAGACTGGCCTTCTGATATTTGTTAAGGGAAGCAGATTAGTTAGCCATGGCAGGAGCAAACAGCTTCCTTGCGCTATGCATTTTAACATTTCAGTACCCAGTGCCCATTGCCCCTAGAAGAAAACAGGGCCCAGGCCACAGAGAAGCAGGGAGATACACAAGTGCCTAGAAAGGTGGGTTCCACAGTGCGGAGGGACTCCTGGGATCAGCATGAGGGAATTGGATGCAGTGGGCATGGAGCAAGGAAAGGGAATGCCAGAAATTAAAAACACAGTCCCCAAAAGGAGAATGGACAGGGAAGAAAGTTATTCTTTTGTCTACTTCAGCTTTTTCCCAGGGCTGAATATGTGTCACAATGTTTCTATCTAAAGCATTGCTGAAAAATGTTCCAGTACATCTCTGTTAATTTCTGAGTGTGTATGTTTACATGAATTTCTACGTATGTGTTTGTGTTTGTGTTTGTATATGTATATGTATATGTATATGTATATGTATAGCACACAATACTTCATCCAGGGATTAGATTTGCCAGTGTGCAAATTCTTCTGTTTGCACCTTGTAAAGGGCTGTGGCCCTGAAGGGTCACTGAGGTGGTCCCCAATAGTCCCCACCTCCTGGTATTCATGTGTCATCTCCTCCCCCTGAGTGTAGGCTGGAACTAGTGACTTGTTTCTAACCAAGGTGATGGAATGCCACCTCTGGGATGATGTTGCAAAGACTGTGGCTTCCATCTTACTAGCAAACTACCATGTGGAGAGGCCCCTGTGGCAAGGACTAAGGGTGGCCCCCAGGCAACAGGTGGAGAAGGACCAAATCTAGTCCGCGAGAATGTGAGTGAGTCTGCAGGCAGATCCTTCCCCCATGGCGCCTTGAGGTGACTGCAGCCCCAGCCTTTGAGGTGAGTCCCTGGTGGCAGCCTGAGGGGGACCCTGAAGCAGAGAAGGCAGCTAAGCTGAGCCCTGGATGACTGAGCCACAGAAACTGTGAGGTCACAATGTGTGTGATGCTTTTTTTGAGGTAACTTGTCATGGCAGTAGAATAGTCCCCTCTTTCAAGCAGGGAAAACAATGATGTTTTCCCCATAGTGATTCTTGACAGGGTGTTTTCTCAATGTATCCTAGGGCTGTGAATTTCTACACACACACACACACACACACACATATACATATTCTAGTTTATTTACATCATTTCATCTTGTTCCCTTCTCTTGTTTTTCTGTTCTTCCTTTACTTGGTTGAAAACCCACCATCTTTTCTGAAATCAACAAGGAACTTCTTACCAATTCAGATAATTACTTTGTTCCCAGGACCAGCTCTCTTTCACATATTCAGTGTATGCTCTTTATATTTGAAACATACATGTATGTCTTAAGTGCCTCTCACTGATAGGACTCTAAATCCTATGAAAGCAGGAAGGACACCTAATCATAGAGTGTAGACATATAAGGCCCAGAATAGAATTTCTGGTACCTCATGGCTATTCAGTACACAGATGGGATTAATTTTGTAGATATAATACAACTATCTCACCAAAAGAGAAAGTAATGAATGTCTTCATTTACTCACTACATATTTATTTGAAATCAATAAGTCACCTGACAATAAACTCTGTACGTTTAGTAGAATATAAGCTAAAGAAGATAACAACTAGACTTTTACAAGGTATCAAAATAGAATGTGTAGCATGGGTTGTCTGGTGCTCTCATTTGTTTTTATTTCTGTCACTTGACTATAAAATGATTTTAACATAAAACTTTGTGATAAAGTAAGTCTCCTGCTTTAAGTAGCTTCTTGGATTCACCTAAAAGATCTAAAAACTGAGAATATAAATGCCTCCATCCAACTTTGGCAGTTATTTTCTAGCAGGAGAAAACTGTCTGAATAGGCTAGTCCTTTTAAATTCTCCCCAAAGGCAAAAGAGTATTGCCTTGTATTACCTAAAAATGTCTGCATACAGAGCTTGTATGGTTTGCTGGGTAACATCTCTCCTTTCTATTTCAGCTACTATTAGTTATATTTATTAAGTAATGTAGTTTGTACTTATATATTTTGCAATATTTTGTGATTTTTGTACAATACTGTATTTATACACTAGAGTGATTCTCAGTTGATGGAATGAATGAATAAAATGAATAATTTTACTTAAAAAATAGAATGATTCAAAGGAAAGTTTTTCTCATGACTCATACAGTTATCTCAAAATATAGTAGTCTTTATGAAATAAAATAATAGACCTTGATAAACAAATGTAAACTATGGTATTTTATTTAATTCTGATAATTTACAGTTAACTTACCCTTCACTAAGGATAAACAAAACATCCTGTAAACATTTTGAAAACCTTATTTACTTGTATTTAGTATGTTAAATGTGGAAGAAAGTTATACACTTAATTTAAATAATTATAATTTGCCCATATTGAAAACAACAGCTGTGGAAGAAAGTAATTAACATGATTTACTATATGATCATTCTATCATTCCATCCTATTTGGAAATACAGAAGCAAAATTGAGTGGCTTTCTTGCATGTACTCATAAAGAAACCTGTTTTCTCAATTTTCTCCTCTTATGTATAACTTTATATGAAAAACAGTTTGGGGAATTCGTGAGAGAACATTATATGATCCTTTTCCCTGGATTTTGGAGCTCATTCCCTTACTGGCTGGTACAGCTGTTTAGTATTTGTGCTAGCTCCACACACTATGCTACAAAGAGACCCAGCATACGTTTTCCTGTAGCAATAATGCATGTGACAACAAACCACGGAAAATATGATATGGGTCTTAAAAGATAACCAAGTCTTATACTTGTCTGGTATTTCTGACTGGGTTTTTAGGTGTTTTGCAAAGAATGATAATATTAGAGGGATTAATCCAATTACTACCCTAGAGGAAGGGACAAAGAAAATGAGTTTTCTCTCTTCACTTTACCATCCTTATTACCATCCAATTTTCTCCATCTTATCCCCCCCACTGCCTTTTATCGTCAAAGTATGATGTAGAAAGAAGGTTTAAAAACAGGCAAATATCCAAACTTTTTCATGCCTTGCGGAAATGTTTCTTGGTGCCTTATACCTCCAGGGGTCATGAAATATTGATTGATATCTACCAGGAAAAGCTGTTAATTAGCCAGCATGTGATCCATATGTTCATTTATATTTGTTTTATTTTTGCTTCTGAGGCTAATTACATTTTTTGGAGACAGTACAGGCTTCTACTCTGCAGACTTGTAGGACCAGAAAACTCAAGCGCATATCATTCTATGAAGCATAAATCTATGGTAGAAATATAGATGTAGGGGCTTCTTTCTGAGTGGATTAAGCATCTGAGAGAGGTGTGATATACCGTCAGCAGACATTGTTGGGTGCTGTGTGTAGAAGTGAGTTTTAGAAGAGTTCCTGGCACTTTCTTAATTACAGCATCCACACTCCATTCTTGGCAAAGAGCAAGCCTAGAGATAGAGAGACAGGAGGAAGGAAAGCAGAAATCCCTCAGTAACTACAGTCCAGGATGAAAAGGGATAGAGATTTCTAGCACAACCTATTGGGGGATATTTTCAGTTGAGCCACAAAAGATGCCAATTCATTCTTGAACCCTGGGGATGGCAGTTGCCTAGGGAAGGTGTGTCTTCCTACATCTGAAGACATGGCCAATGACATCTGTTCTAGTCTTTTTAAAGAATACAATCAGGGCTCATTGTGGACTCACTTTCAGGAATCTTCCCTGGCCTTGAGAAAAACGAGGCATTCCAGAAGAAGGTAATAATGAAAAACAGCCTAAGAATTCAGAAAATCAGCTGCCTTTCAACCTAAAGGAAGTTTTGCTGCTATCCTGAATAAAGCATGAAGACTTTTTTGGAGAAAATATGCAGCCTTTTTTTAAAAAGGCATTTACAACTTGCTTTGTTACATTTCAGTTCTTGGCTCAGGCATTGTAAGTCAGAGGGCTTGTCTAAAAGGCTGAACCAGCTTGGAAGCATCCCGGGGAACTATCCTTGGTGCTGGCCTTAAATTCCTCTGCCAAGGCTTTGCTTGACTGTTAATTTGATTCTAATTGTTCCATAGATTAAGGTCCTATTATCCCTGTCTATTAGTGCTCATTGGGATACACTGCCCCTTTAATGAATATTTTTTTAGCTATGGACCAGGATCTAGCTAGGTCTCTAGCATCACATCCAGCTACATGCCAGCCTGTCCCTTCTGCTCTGTCCTACCATGGCTGACCTCATCCGTCATACCTACCAGGGCAGTTCATTCCCGTGCACCCTAACATATTACTGTGAGTCATAATGTGGACTGGGGTAAGACACTGACTTCCATGGGAAGTAGTAGCAATGATGACTCCCTATGCTTACTTCTCCCTTGAGCTAGTAACTATGAAAATGCCTTGTGATGTCAAAACCATCATCAGTCATGGAGATACTTTGGTCCTACTGGAACAGATCTGCTCACACACATCACCTCAGCCCATAGCACCCACAAAGCACATGGCATTCTTGCCTCTCTTTTACTCATATTTAAAGGATTATAGGTTACATGACACTAAGTAACACCAATGACTTATTGGTACTTACATACTGGCTCTTTTCTAACTGCTTAGGCTTTGCATGTTTTAATTCTTAAGTTTCAAGATAATTATTTTTATGAGTAGCTATTATTGCTAGTGTTACCCCAACCCTCCCCACCACCAAATAGATGAAACAACTGAGAGAGAGAGAGAGAGAGAGAGAGGTTAAATGACTAGCTCAAGGTCACACAGACTGTAAATGATAGCACTTAAATTTGAACTCAAACACTTCAATTCCTGCACCCATATCCGAACTGCTTAAATTTTTAGGTATATAGGGAGGTATACAGGAGAATCCTGTATTGGAAGGGATGCTGGATTAGATCTTTTAGATGCCTTCCAGTCGGAAACTTTTGTGACTCTAAAAAGATTTTTTTTTTACTTAAGCAAATGGTCTTTTCCAACAGCATGAATTACAAACTAAAATACAATTTATATAAAATGCTACTAACTTTAATTCATTACAGATATTTTCAATTATTTAATTTTTTCTCAATTACTCAATTATTCAATTTTCACTCCTATATTTGTTTATAAAACACTATATGCATAGCACAACTTTATGTTAAATGTATTGGTCTCAGAGTAAAATTACCAGAAGGAATTACTGGACACACCTCAGAACATATTTTCTCATAGACCCAAAAAAGCCAATCAAAAATAACAATAAATTACTATTATTCCCAATAATTTTTTTATACTTATAGGAAGACAATCAAATGCAAAATTCTGAATAAGGGGATTTTTCACGTAACTATTAACTACCTTTCCAATCAAACTCTTGAAAATCTTTTGATAACTGTTTTCCTAAAATGCAACAAACACATTTATGCTTTCTTGGTATGACCTAGGCTTAATTTAACTTTTCTATGTCCTTTTGGAACAATCACGTGACTACCAATTGCTGAATATATCCTATTTTCCCTGTCCCTTTACTTACTATCACTTGTCTGACACTGTTATCACCAAGCTTGCATCCATTCAATTTTTCTGTCATTAGATCACCGTGAATTTTGGAACTTTACAACCAAGTTGGTTAACAATAGTTGTAAGGTAGAGGAAAACTAATTACGTGTGGGAAACACAGTACTCTATAAAAAAATAAAAGTCTAAGGGGTCTGAGCCATTTGTTTTCACCACCTTCTTTTTAGGTTCTCAGCTGTGTTCTAGAAAGCTGAGGTCACCACCTAAGTGAATTCCACACACACTTAACAGCAGTACCAGCAGTTGTAGTATCATACAGTAGCCACGACAATGACAGCTATTTAACGTCAGACACGGTGCTGAGTATGTTACATATGTTATGACATTTTCATTTTGCCACAGCTTTCTGATGTGGGCTTTACTGTGTTCATGTCATAGATGATCACAGAAGGTCATGGAAGTTAAGCAACTTGCCCCAGACCAGTTAGAAGATGTTGGAGCCAGAATTCCCACCCAGGTCTGGTTGACCCAGAATAACACTAAGCATTATCTTAGCTGTGATGGAGGTAGGGGGATGTTTATTTAGGGAAGAAAAGGCTAATACTAGATAATAACGTACTTGTAGATTCAATCCAGCTTTTACCTAATAGAAAGACTGGCCTTTCAAAAATTGTCTCTATCTAAAAGTAGAAATGATACCTAGCGTGGTATGACTGATACTAATTAGACTGAATCAGTCAATATTTATTGAGTACCTTAACCACGTCTGAATTTCAATGACAAATCCCTTCCCAGGGTCCTGGAATGAGTGACATATGCCCCGTCCAGTGGCACATCACCCCTAACGCAGCCCAGGTGACCACAGGGGACTCAGATGGAGAAAGGAATGTGAGGTGGTGACACAGTCTGTGTCAGAAAGAGTTTACTGGGTACCCTATCCCATTTAATTTCATGCTCCAAATAAACTATAATTGACTTTGGAAGTTCCCTTTACAAAAAGAAACATTAACAAGGATTTTTCTGGTTATATAGTTAACCCCTCTAACAAAAAAAAAGAATCTATCCCTAAGGCCCTATGAGATTGGCTGTCCAAATCTGGAAAATATCCTCTCAGTTACATATGCGTCTGCCACTGTAAACATGTACCTGCAGAGAATGTTAGCCAAATCCCCTCCTGCACAGAAAACTGTGGGGTTCAAGAGGAATGCCACATGCAGAAATGTGCTTTCTGCTATAAATTAGGTTTCAGGGAAGAAAATAAGCAGTTTGATCACTGAGACATTTTCCTATCACCTCACACAGAACCAGAGAATTGACTTTGAAATGAACATGACCTTGAAGTCATGGAGAGATGGCAGATGATGGAGCTGGTGGTCCTGTCCTTGGAATGATGGATGAGCACCTGGAGACCAGAGTCCCCAGAATCTGGGGAGTCACACTCAATGCCTGCAGCAGCCAGGCAGCCAATGTAAGGTGAGAACCGGCCAGGTGACAGGGCCAGCCCCATCGAAAGGGGCAGTCTTTACTCATCACCACCTGATCCTCCTTGCTGCGTCCAGCTGGAAGCCTGCGTGAAAAGATTGTCCGTTTCTCAACAGAAGGTATAAAAGCAGATTTCACAGGTATCTTTATATTCTAACATGCTGACAACTAATTGAACTTAAAATGGCAAAGGGGATGAGTGGGCTGCTCTGTGCCCCCAGGCTGCCAGCCTCACCTCTGATTGAGAGGGTGGGTGGGTGACTCAGTAAGTACAGGGCATCCTGACGGGTCAAACAGCAGAAGCCAGGTTGACATGTCAAAATTCTGATTAGATGTAGATGCTAAGCTATTATAAAGATTACACCATTACTTTTTATTATACAGTCCTAAGTATAGCAGGCACAGCTGTGCTGATAAAGGGAGAGTCAAGACTGTCACATAGAATTTTTGCTAAAATAAAAAAAAGGCAAAAACAAAAATGGTGCTTTTACATTTTGATGTGGCCATTTCAATGTACAGGATTAAAGCAGCAGCTCCCACATGTCCCTCTCAATAAACATGACCACATCAACTGTCCCTGGCAGTGGATGGCACGTCTCTTGGTGAGCAGCAGGGCCAAGTCTAGTTCGGGGTGGCTGTTTACAAAGAATGGTAGTGGGTGTTGATCAGTGTCTTGGCTGCTGGGGAGCAGACACAGCTGAGGAGGTATTAGTTTTTGTGGCTGCTGTAACAAAGCACCAGCAACCATGTGGCTTAAAACAACTGAAATGTATTAGTCTCACAGTTGTGGAGACCAGAAGTCCAAAATCAATGTGTCAGCAGGCCGTGCTCTCTGTGATGGCTCTAGGGAAGAACCCATTTCTTGCCTCTTCCAGCTTCTGGTGGCGGCTGGGTCCATGTCAGCTTTGGGTGCATTCTCTCTCTCTCTCTCTCTCTCTCTCTCTACCCCCCTCCCTCCCTCCCTCTCTCTCTCTCTCTCTCTCTCAACTTGAGCTCTCTTAAGGACTCCAGTAAACTATTAAGACCCACCCTGAATGGGTGGGTTCACACCTCCATGGGAACAACCTAATCAAAAGGTCCCACCCACAATAAGTCTGTACCCACAGGACTGGATCAATAGAACATGGCTTTTGGGGGAGACTTAACAGATTCAAACCAGCACATGGCCACAAGCCAAGGATGCCACCAGAATCTGGAAGAGGCAAGGAATGGATTCTCTGTTTATAACAGGATAACATTACTGAAATTGTTGATCATAAACACTGGCTCAGAGATTTTAAACATATCCTTAATTTGGAGGATCCTTGATTTGAATTCCCTCCCTCCAAACAATGATTTTAAATCCTATATCCCCCTTAGTCAGAATAATCATACTAAACATTTAGAGAGGAAAAAAATATTTAAAATGATGTATTCAATCAGAAGCACATCTAGCATGCCTTCATAGTAGAACTGAAAATTAATGAAGGGTGCTACAATACTCTTCAACCTTCTGTTTCTGTCTGATATAAACCTATCCAGTAAGGCCAGGCATAACTTTTATTGACTTTCCCCCAACTACAAATAATACTAGTTCTTGTGTATTTATACTGCTCTAATATTTCTCATGCCCAACATTATGATGCAGTTATTTGTGAATGTGTCTAGACCCCTTATTACATTTTTTGGAATCAGGGACATGACATCCTCCATCCTTCTATGGGCCTTTGGCATATTGCCTTGAACAAAGTACATTTAACATCAAATATTACTGAATTAAATTAAATGGAAAGTACATTCTTTTTAATGCAAGGATAATTCCATCATTCATTACACAGGCATACATAGGTGTAAAGAAAATCTATTTGCTTCTAGAAAGAAAATCTTTTGTAAAGAAGTAAGGAAAAATAAAAAACGTATCCCAGATAGTGCCAACTTTCGAAAGAATAACCAAAACTATAGGGGAAGGGCATTTTATCTTGGGCATGTAGGTGTAACCATACAGCAATAAGAATGAGTTCCTTTACAAAAGGGAAATTACTTAGATGTATTTGGAATGGGGGGTTGTAAAGGGTTGGGCTGTTCTACATTTCAGACTCATCCCACACAGGCAAAATTGTTGGTTTCATGTAGTTTCTCTATTTCTCCAGGCCATGCAAAATTAATTAAAAGTTATTGAATTCTCTCCTGGATAATTTCTGGGCCATTCACTCATATTTGGAGTTGATAAAAGATTTGGAACGACCAGAGCACAATGACAAATTTTCCCTTATGCAAAAACAACATCCTACGAATAGTGATGATTTTATAAAATATCCAAAAGGAGTTCTGCATATTTCAGATTCTTCAGTAGATTAAAAATACACCTTCCATGTGTGGCAATTGGAATTTTGAAAAGGAGATGCTGTTTACCTTTTTCTGAGTTTCTCTGGAACTAAAGTTGGGGAAAAAAATGCAAATTGTTGAAATGTAAGGAAAGGCATCTCTTACACATATTTGATTTCCAGAAGTGGAAAAAATCATGGCTTCTCTCTATAAAATGATACAGGAAATCAAAGACTACCAATAAAATGGGAATGATGATCTATACTGACGAAGGCAAGGACTGAAAATGACTATTGCAGACAAAATTCTGATGAGAGTGGTGTTAATAGCAGGAATTCACAAGTAGTTTTCATTGATTGCATGAGCTTGAAGAATATGATAGCCATATTGTGAATTTTTTTCCTATCACCTACAGATTCAGTAGACAGATGCTTTAAATGATACATTTAAACAAGAAAGGCGTGTGAACATCTATGCGTATAGCACTGAAGTGGTCATGATTCTCAGGAATAGACACTAAAATGATCTTTCTTGTTGGAGTTGAGTTTTAACAGCCCCATTATGGAAAAACATGCCTTTTGCTTTGAGTGCTAAAGAATCCCTATTAAATTATATAAGGTGAAATATACACATCAGAGAAGACCCTTCTTGATCAAACACTTGACCAAAGTACTCAACAGTGAATATAAACAAGTCTTTTGTTTTGTATTAATTAAAATGGCAAGATCTTCAACCACACAGGTAAGAGGGGAATAAACAATGCCCTGATGCTCATTCTTGGTTAAAAAAAAAAAAGTGAGAACTTAGGTTTCATCAGAAAGTATTTTTCTAATAATTCTCATTTAGCATCACTCTCATTAAAGTTTACATTTGGGGAATGACAAACACACTAAAGAATATCATACACTCCCCTGACAGGCTCTGTTTTTATGACATGCTTAGCAAGTTAATCAAAAATTACCTGATAATTAAATGTGATCAATTTTTATTATGCAAGGATTTGCTTAGTTTTTATTACAGAAGGCAACCATGCAACCTAAATTTGTACCATGGTGTTTTTCTCACTGACTTTCAAGTGTGTCTAGGTATTCAACAGGCCTAAAACAATTAATTGGTAAGGGATAGAAAGCCCCTAGACCAATGCCTGACAAATACAGTGAGTATTTAGTAACTACTTGGTGCATCACTAATTGGCTATTGGTGTATGGATGAGAAGTGTGTTGCTGTGATGGGTTTAGCTGATGCAGATAAGCAGATTTATTTCTTAGCCTATACCATAATTGGTGCGATACACTCTTCCAAAAGAAAGGTGGGCTGACAGTAAAGTAATTTCTACATGACACAAAAGATATAGTTTCTGAAAGATGAATTGATTATAATCACTCCTTAAAAATCTCTGTTAGGTCAGTGGATCTGATAAAGTATGCCTCTCTTAAAATTACTCCTACATTAGCATATTGAAATTTTGATTTATGTCTGGAATAAAGTAGCTACTCTGTAGCTACATGTTGTGTGTGGCCATGTGTGTGTGAGCACATGGATGTGCCTTTTTTTATTTCCCACCATCAAGAATTAATACTAATTGAGTATTCCCTGGACCTCACCAATTCAACCATTTGAGAACAACTTGCCATTGGCATTATTTAATTTAACCTCATCTAATTTAACCCCAATTAAACAGATGAAAAGAAATCAGAATTTCTTTTATGGTTTTCTTTTCTACCTATTACATCTTACTGTCATTTTTCCTTTTGTATTTGAGAGATCTTAGATTTTATACACATTCAAATAATTTTATAGAATCATATTAATGTTCAAAATTCTAGAGAATTAGGTCTGGTAAGTTCAAGGTTAATTTTCCAGAAAAAAAATAACCTCAAATTAAGGTAAAAGAAGATTATACACATTTAATTAGGTACTTAACTATAATATCAGTTGGTGGGCACAACTGTTAGAAGTGAGAGACAAAACACTCCTGCATCCAAGAAATGACTGATTCGTGGACAAGTTCACCTTTCAGTGAGTGGGTGAGTTTTACCACTAGAGGCCCAGAGGGATTGGATGGAAAATCCTAAAGAATCCTGATAATGTTTATTTTGGTGCTTAACATTTTATGTTACATATTATTCTGCGGAAAAGAGTTAGGACAGTTTGCCTTGGAAGTAATTTAACTTTTGAAAGAGAAATAGACTAAAAGAGGTATATATATATATAAAAATACAAATTTAATCAGTGCTGAGTATTTATACTCCTGTTTACCCATACCATAATCGCACTCCCCCCTTTTATGAATGAATAAATTATCCACAGTGTCAAACACTTCCTTGAACTTCTCTAGCACTTGCAGACTAAAAAGTACAGTTTAACACCATTAAAACTGGTCTGAAAGTATTGCTTAATTGTTGCACCAGAGTAGCATTTTCAACCCAGAAAGATTAACTTCCTAGAACTCCTACATGCTACCTAGTCCAGGGTAGATACATAGCAAATGCAGTCCCTTGCTTCTCTTATCCATCTTTAAGGTCAAAGACATTATCTCATATTTCATTCTCCTGCCTACCTCCCTGTGCTCTTCCCAGCTCAATGCTGTGCACACAGCTTGGAATTCTATTATGATTTCTTCAACTGGCTGGCAGATAGGCTGACTCAATGATACGTCTATTAAGTATGCTTGAAATAACACATAAAGGTGTAGTTCTTGTCCAAATGGAATGTTAGATCTTATTAAAGATTCAGAAGCTACAGAAAAAAGAACTCAGAAACAGACTATTATATATATGAAAACTTGGTATTTGACAGAACTGGCATTGCAGATAAGTGGAGAAGACAGGTTACTAAAAAAAATGGTTCTGGAAAATTATTTATCCATAGTTAGATGCTTACCTCATACCATACACAAAGATCAATATTTAGAACATAGGATAATCTTTTTATGAATCTGGAGTAATGAAACATTCCTTAAGAAGACCCCAAAAGTACAAATAATGAAGGGAGAGTCTGATAAATACAACTGCATTAAAATAAAAATACTTCCATTCATTAAAAGACAGATAAAAGTTTGAAATTTCCAGCCACAAAGTGAAAGAAAATATTTGCAATGCTTATAACCAAGAAAGAACTGATATTCTCTCCAGCAATTAGAGGAAGGCAAACAAAACAATGAAAATTTGGACCAAACATATGAGCAGGTATTTCACACAAGAGGAACTATTAATGGGCCACAAAAACGTTAAAAAGATACTTAAGTAAGAGTTCAAGGGGTGATGTCATCAAGATAGTGGCACAAAACATCTCTAGGAATGTTTCCCCTAGAGACAGCTAAATAAAAAGACAGTTTCAACTTGCTTGGAACTCTGGAGGATGAAAGAGGCTAAGAAAGACTCCAAAAATGTTATATCAAGAAAAAAAAAACACTGGTAAAAGATAGGACAGGAACTCAGTTGCTAGTCTGGACCCCTCCCCCTCCCCCATGCTTGGTCCCACACAGTTTAAGAGATACATGGTGGGAACCCTGCAGCCCAGACACCTCCTGCAGTGGTCACCGTCCACAGAGCCATCCAGAGCAGTGAATTAGATCCCACACACATTCAGGCACAGGGACCCAAGGCCACACAGACGGATGGTAGGGCTACATTAATCAGCATGGGTAAATGTACCAAGCAGCCCCCCAGAAACCAAAGTTCCACGGTGGAATTACTGGCAAGCTGTGCACACTCCCAGCCAGGTCCCTAACTGCTGGTGCACCTAAACAAAAAAATCAGGTATTTTTGCAAACTGACCACATCTGGTTCCAAGGATCAAGATGATAACACAGAAATTACTGGAGCAGAAAAGCTCCACAGAAAGGGGAAACTGAACCATGGTAAGCAAGAACCAGGACTGAAAGGTGAAGTGCAAAGGTGGCCCAGAGAGTGGAAGAGTTCAGCAAATTATAGCTTCTCAGGAGGAAAATTTTTATAAAAACAAGGTGAAGAGCCCAGGATTCCCAGAGGAGGAAAAGAAGAAAGGAAATCCTTTCCTGGAGGGGAAATAGTCATAATAGGGTCATCTTAAAAGTTACCATGCTTACCCAGGGCAAGAGGCATGTGAAGAAAGACTGAAGGAAATCCAAACTGTTAAATTGTTAAAGGCTCAGTATAAATTGGATCATGCATTGAAGAAGAGCCTTAACACACAGTCACGTTAAACTAAAATCCTAGGCAAATAGGAGAAACTTGCAGAATGAGCACATCAACATAATCAAATGCCCAGACAACAATAAAAGATACAAGTGATATAAAGTTAGAGGAAGAGATGGCTCATTTAATGGAACACATTAAAAATCAAAGGAAACATAGACACTGGAACAACTAATTGAAGATGTTCAGTCAAATCTCCTAAATTGTTTCAAGGAGTTAAAGGAGAATATGGACAGAAATAAACTAAGTATGGATATAGAAAAAATGATAGAAAAAGACAATGTGCAAACAAAAAGAAGAATTAGGAAGTATAAAAAGGAACATAAAAGAACTCATGGGAATGAAAAACACTATGGAATATTAAAAAGACACTAGAGGCATTCATCAGCAGATTTGAACAGGCAGAAGAAGGAATCAACTAACTAGAAGATTGGACAATCCAAATCATACAGTTGGAAGAGCAGATGGAGACAAGAATGAACAAGAGTGAGCAGTGGGACATGAAGCATATCAGTATATAAATTATGGGAGTCCCAGAAGGAAAGAAGGAAAAAGGAGCAAAAAGAATATTTAAGGAAATAATGGTCTAAAATTTCCCAAATTTTACAGACTTAAATATAAATGTCCAAGAGGAGCAACAGACTCCAATCAGGTTGAACCCTTTTAGACCTACTCCAAGATACTTACTAATGAAGTTGTCAAATGACAAAAATAAAGAGACAATTCTGAAAGTGGCAGTAGAGAATTCATCACATACATAAAGGAATCCTCAGTGAGACTAAGTGCCAATTTCTCATCGGAAACCATGGAGGCAAGAAGGCAGGTGTATGATATATTTAAGGTACTAAAAGACAAAAACTCCCTGCCAAAAATTCTATTTCTGGCAAAACTTCCCTTCAAAAATGGAGGAGAGTTTTTATGCATTAACAGATAAACGAAAACTGAGAAATTTCACCACCAAGACACCTGCCATACAAGAAACGCTAAAGGGAGTCTGTCAGATTAAAAGGACAGAACAAGAGATAGTAGCTGGGAGCAGTATGAATAAATGAATATCTCCAGTAAAGGTAATTAAAGGAGTAAATGCAAAACTCAATAGTATGGCATCTTCAGTATGTAATGCTACACTTTATTTCCTGTAAGACTTAGAATATAATTGAATAAGAAATAAATCACATTTCCATGTTATGGGCCACAAAAAATAAAGAGGTAATGTGAGGCAAAAACAGCACAAAGAGGGGAAGTGGAGGGATATAGAGCAGAGACTGTGTATGCTACTAAAGGCAAATAGGTATCATTTCAAAAACTAGTTTGTTATAGATTTCGTATGTTAAATAGAAATCCCAAGGTAGCCACAAAGAAAATATTTAAAATATATACAGAAACAGAAATGGGAAAGGAATCAATCAGTTATATCACATCAAGACTGCAATAAAGGAAAAGGGGGAAAAGATATGAGATGTATATGAAACAGAGAAGAAAATGGATGAGCTAAGTCCTGCCTTAGTAGTAATTACACTGATGAAAATGCATTAAACTCCCCAATCAAAAGACACAGACTGGCAGAACGGATGAAAAAGCAATGATCCAAATATATGATGTTTATAAGAAACTCACTTTATACCCAAAGACACAAAATTTTGAATGTGAAAAGATAGAAAAATATTTTATGCAAATAGTAACCCAGAGAGAGCTGAGGTAGCTATGTTAATATTAGACAAAATATATTTTAAGTCAAAGATTGTTACAAGAAACAACAAAGATCATTATACATTAATAAAAGGGCCAATCTACCAAGAAGAATAAATCATAAACATTAATGAACCAAATTGTAGTTCTGCAAAATACATGAGACAAACAGTGACAAAACTAAAGGGAGAAATGGGCACTTCCTGAATAATAGTTGGAGATTTCAGTACACTACATTCATTAATGGATAGAACATTTGGACAGAATATCAATAAGGAAACAGAGAACTTAAACAATATTATAAATGAACTAACACACATATACCGAACACTGCACCTCAAAACAGGAGACTACACATTCTTTTCAAGTGCACACTGGATCATTCTCGAGGACAGACAACATGTTAGGTCACAAAACAAGTCTCAATAAATTTAAAAGACTTAAATTATATAAAGCATCTTCTCTAACCACAGTGGAATGAAACAAGAAATCAATAACAGAGGGACAACTGGAAAATCCACAAATATATGGAAATTAAACAACCAATGGGTCAAAGAAGAAATAACAGGGGAAATCAGGAAATATCTTGAGACAAATGAAAATGAAAACAACAAATCAAAACTTATGGGATTCAGTGAAGGCAGTAATCAGAGGGAAACTTATAGCTCTAAACACATTAAAAAAGGAGGAAGAGCTCAAATTACAGACCTATTTCACTCCTGAAGGAACTAGAAAAAGAAGAGCAAATTAAACCCAAAGTGAGCAGTAGGAAAGAAATAAAGATTAGAACAGAGATAAACAAAATAGGGAATAACACAATTCAGAGAATCAACAAAAGCAAAAGTTAAATAAAAGCAAACATCAAAAGCAAAAGATCAATAAAATTGACAAACCTTTAGCTACACCAACAAAGAAAAAAAAGAGAGAAGATGCAAATAATTAAAATCAGACATGAAAGAGGGATATTACTACTGACCCCATAGAAATAAAAAAGATTATAAGAGTATACTATGAATAATTATATGCCAGCCAATTAGATAACCTAGATGAAATGGATAAATTCCTAGAAGTACACAAACTACCTCTACTGACTCAAGAAGAAATAGAAGATCCCAACAGAACAACAGTAAATAAAGAGATTGAATTGGTCATCAAAAACCTCCCAACAAAGAAAGGTCCAGCACTAGATGATTTCACTGGTGAATTCTACTAAACACTCAAAGGCTAATTAATATTCATACTCCTCAAACTTTTCCAAAAAAATTGAGGAGGGAACATTTCCCAACTCATTGCAAGGGACCAGCAAGAAATTACAGAATAATATCCCTCGTGAAGATAGATGTGAAAATATAAAATACTAGTAAAATGAATCCAATAGCACAATAGAAGAATTACATACCATGATCAAGTAGGATTTATCCCAGGTATGCAAACTGGGTTCGGCATAAAAAATCAATTAATGTAATATACCACATTAATAGAACAAAGGAAAAAAAATACATGGTCATATTGATTGATGCAGAAAAGACATCTGACAAAATTCAGCATGCCTACCTGATAAAAACACTCAAGATACTAGAATTAGTAAGAAACATCCTTAGCATGATCAAGGAAATATATGAAAAACCCACAGCTAACATCATACTCAACGGTGAAAGTCTGAAAGCCTTCCCCTTAAGATCAGGAACAAGACAACAATGCTACTGTCATTAATGTTATTTAACACTGAACTGGAAGTTCTAGCCAGAGCAATTAGTCAAGAAAAAGAAATAAAAAAATATCCAAATAGGAAAGGAAGAAATAAACTCTCCCTATTTACAGATGACATGATCCTGTACACAGAGAATTCTGAAAAATTCACAACATAAATCAACATAAGAACATGAAGTAATGTAATGCCCATTAGTAGAATAAAGGGGGAAAAACACGATAATTTCACCTGATGTAGGTAGACAAGGCATTTGACAAACTTCAGCACCCTTGTTCATTGTTCTAGTAATGGGCAATGTGAGGGAAAAATCAAGAAAAAAAAAACCCCATTTAAAATAACAACAAAAGAATCAGATAACGGAAAAAATTTAACCACGGATGTTCAGGACTTTCAAACAGAAAACTACAAAACATTCCTGAATGAATTAAAGAAGACCTCAATAAATGGAAGGACACTTTGTGTTCATGGATTGGAAGACTAAATACTATTTAAATGTGATTTCTACCAAAAGGGATATACAGATTCCACAAAATTTCAATCAAAATTCCAATAGACTTCGTCACAGGAATAGAAAAGCCAATCATGAAATTAATAGGAAAAGTGGTCCCAAATAGCCCAAATCATCTTGAAAAAGAACAAAATTGGAGGACTCACACTTCCTGATTTTAAAACTTATTACAAAATTACAATAATCAAAACAGTGTGGCACAGGCACAAAGACAGACATATAGACCAATGGAATTGTGTTGAGAGTTCAGAAATAAATTCACACACCCTTGGCCAACTTATCTTTGACAAGGGTCCCAAGTCCACTCAGTGGGGAAAGAACAGATTCTTCAACAAATGGTGCTGGGAGAACTGGATGTCCATATACAAAAGAATGAAGGTGGATCCCTCCTTGATGCCATATACAAAAATTAATGCAAAATGAATCAAAGACCTAAATATAAGAAACTAAAACTATAAAACCTCCAGAAGAAAACATAGCGAGATATCTTCAGGGCCTGGTATTTTGCAATGGTTTCTAAGAATTACACTAAAAACATGAGGAAGAAAGACAAATAGATAAGTGGAACTTCATCAAAATTAAAAAGTGTCTTGCATCAAAGGACTTCATCAAGAAAGTAAAAAGGACAACCTAAAGAATGGGAGAAATTATTTGCAAACCATATATGTAAAAAGGGTCTAATCTGGAACACTTCTACAATTCAACAGAAAGATAAATAACCCAATTGTAAATTGGAAAACACTTGAATAGACATTCTCTAAAGAAGATATATATATGACCTGGAAATATGTGAAAAGTTGTTCAACATCATTAGCTGTCAGGAAAATGCAAATAAAAACCACAAAGAGATACTATCTCACATCCACTAGAATAGCTACTGTTAAAGAAAATAAGAAAGAAAAATAACAATTGATGGAAAGGATGTGGAGAAATAGGAATAGCTGAAATTTGAACTTCATTGGTGAGAATGTAAAACGGTACAGCTGCTATGGAAAACAGTTTGGTAAGTCCTCAGGAAGTTTAGTATAGAATTACTATATAACCTGGCAATCCTACTTCTAGGATCATATCCTGGAGAATTGAGAGTATGAATTCAAATAGATATTTGCAAGCCTATGTTCTTCATGGCATTATTCACAATTGCCAAAAGGGGGAAGCAACCCAAGTGTCCATCAACAGATGAAAGGATAAACAAAATCCAGTATATACACACAGTGGAATATTATTCAGCCTTAAAAAGGAATGAAGTACCGATATATGTAATGACATGAAGGAACCTTGAAGATATGATGTTGACTGAAGTAAATCTGATGCAAAGGGACTAATACTGTATGATCTCACGGATATGAAATAATTAAAATAAGCAAATTCATAGAGTCAGAAACTACAATACAAGTTACCAGGGACTGGGTTGGGGAGGGGAAGGGAGAGTTAATGTTTAAGTGGTATGGAGTTTCTTTTTGGGGTGATGAAAAAGTTCTGGCAATGGACATTGCTGATGGAGTCACACTTTGTGGGTGTAATTACCACCACTTAATTTTATATTTGCAAAGGGATGAGAAAGGAAGTTTTAGGTTGTATACGCATTACCACACACACATACACAAAACATAGAATTGTACAATGCAATGAATGAAACTCATGTAAACAGTGGGCTAAAGTTAATGGCATAATTATAATAATACTGTTTCATCAACTGTAACAAAGATACCACTTTAATACCTAATGTTAATAATAGGGAAAACTGTGTGAGAGGATGGTATATAGCAGAACTCTGTACTTTCTGCATAATTTTTCTATAAACCAACTGCTATAATTAAAAAAAGAAATAAAAATTTAAAAAATAAATTTTAACATTGAGAACATCTTGACATCATATGAAAGATACACATTTTAAATACATACTTTTTTTTATAATGTCATAATTTCAAAAGCAAAAAGAAAATAGATAGAAACAAACATGCTAGATAAACAACAAAGTTTGGTCACCCACACTTCTAATCACTAATAAAAAAACCTTACTCAAAAATTAAAACCAAAAAGCAAAAATAACGTGTTGTTTTCTAGGACTTACAACCACAATCTACTGAGTCATTGACCCACTGAGTTTTCTTTTCTTAAGGAGTTGGAAGACTAAAAGATATGTTTACAATTAACAAAATGGAATTCAACCAAAAAAAGATACTCAACTCCATTAGTAATGAGTAAATTCAAAGTAAAACACTGTGAAATATTATTTAACAACTAAAAGATTAGCAAAAAATATTTTACATATGGCAAAATCAAAATTTGGAAGCTTCCGGAGCTCTGGGAATTTTAAGCACTCCTAGTGACAGTGCATATTGATATGAAACCATTCTGGAGAGAAATTCGGCAGGACCTAAGTAAAGACAAGAATAAGCATGACCAACAACCCAGAAATTTCACTCCTACTTATTATATGGCTCTGGAGAAGCTCTCATTCGTGTGCTCAAGGAGATATGCCCAAGAAAGTTCACAGCAATATTATTTGCAAGAGCAACAACAAAGAGATAAATGATTCTGCCTCACCCATGTGATAGAACACTACACAGCACAGAAAAAAACATACTATCAACACGGATAAACCTCACAAGCAAAATGCAGAGTCAAAACAAGATGAAGTTGCAGAAGAATACATACAGTTTGTCACAATTTTATAATGTTCTATAAATGGAAAACAATACTACATATGGACTGGGGAAATATAAATATGTAGTTAAAGTGAAAGGGGATTTTGGTCAGGAGAACATGTTCTTTTCATTGGCGTTAACTCAGCCACACATCCTTGTACCTGCCTATCATATTTTGGGTTCCATCTCCACAATCCAAGTAAATTGATAGAATGTCTTATCAAAATAATTCATGCCAAGGAAGAACTTCAGAGTGATTTGCCCTTGTTCCCCTCTTTGGCCACAGAGAGCCACTTAAAGTGCAATATTCTGCACTTGTCCTGAGTAAATTCAATTACATTTGTTTCTGGCTACTTCAGCTGGCCACGATGATTGCAAATTGTATACTGCCCTCATCTATTATGCCTGCAAGGTGAACTTGATTGGAATGCCTTTTTTTTTTTTTTTTTTTAAACAATCTAAAGTCTCTTATTAAGGACCAGATTACAAATTTATAAATGGTGCTCTGTTAGGTACTTTGCAAAAACCCCTCTAAAGACAGTGTCTCTGCAGCCCTCTCCACCCCACCACCAGATTTCCATGCCCAAAAAGTTTCTTCCTCATGAGCTTTTAATATTCATTAAAGTTGCCAAGATTGATGATGAGTCTTAAAAACCCTCCTATGAAGTGAATCCAATTTGTACATGTTTGAAAAAGACAATGAAAGAAAATGTGTTGGATTATGAACTCTCCATGTATTATTTCTCAGGCTAACTGAACTGAGAAACTTTGGAAAATATCTATCTAGCATTTTTGAAAATAATTATTTTGCATTTAAATTCAAAATTCAAAAGAGCTCACCTGTCCCAACCCCCTTCCAACTGCCTGGATGATAATGATGTAATTGCAGTTATAATTGCAAAGGACTTCAATTCAATTTAATTTTAATTATTTAAAATTTGTAAACACTCCAGGAAAACCTCATTAAGCTGCCTGAGCCAGCTTGTTTCCAAGAGGGACCAGGGAGTCAACATTTACACTGATTCACATTACAGCAGCCATTCACGTAAAATTTCTGGTTAACCAGGAATCACACACACAGTTGGAGTGAGCAGCATTGGGAAATCTGGTTAGAATTAAAAATATATATTTACAAAGCTACATATATACATGAACCTCTATATTCAGAAATAGCCAGAAGAACTTTAGAACTTTAGAATGAACAGACGAATCATCACAAAATGGATGCATTTTAATATTTGTAAAACTGATGTCTTAGGGTCCCTACCAATTTTAGTTCAAGTCTCTTTACCAATTTGAGATTATGTGACTCATGAACCTTCTGAAGCTGCAGCATCACATCGCAATGTGACACTCAAGGTAAGTCAAAGGAAGACCGGCCCAAGCCCCTCCACCAGCTCTTAGAATGAAACTGCAATGTGGTGGGGCAGTGGAAAGAGAACTGGGCTGGCCATGCTATTTACTGTCTGTGAAAGCTGGGACAGATTTTCTTATTAAGTCATTTTCTCATTAAGAAAGTCCAAAACTGAATAGCTACCTCATAGTTTTGTGAGGAAAATTAAAAGTGCCTGGCAAAATAAGGGCATGCAATATGTGTAGTTAAATTCATGTCAAAGTGCTGACAAAAAGGGGTTAACCTACAGTTACCTAGTCCACTGCTACCAAAATTCTGGTAACTGATGTTTCACTATATTTTAACTGAAAAAAACCTGAGGTTTTCAGAAGTCATCATGATGAGAATTACAATAATTAGTGAACTAAGGCAGTGTGTATTATATAAAGGCTGCATGTGAATAAATTCCAGGATTAATAAAATGTTTGTTCTATATCACATTTCTCTGGACAATATGAGGATCCCTGCATGAAAATGTTTATTAGGCAAATTGAAATTGCAACTGATGCTATAACACTCATATTGTCACATTTTACCAGACCTGTTTTCATCTACTATTGAAATTTTTGACACAATCTGCAGACTTGGCTATAAATAGAATATTAACAATTATCATAATACCTTTACAAAGGGCATTCCAGTATCTAAAATGATTGTAAGATATAATGTTTTAGCTTCATCCCCATAACAACCTAGATTTGGTATCATCACCTCATTTTACAGATGACTAAGAATTTTCTGAGTGGTTCCAATAAACAAAGGCAACAAAGTCTATTTGTGGCAATGCACAAGAGATGAATCCTGGCTTTCTGATCCAAAATCTCATACTCTTTCCTAGACTTCAAACTGCCCTGTAAATTCACCAGCATCTACCAGGCCTCCATTTCCAGACATTTATAAAGATCAAAAGCGTAAAACTTCCATTATCAACCAAAGTGTGAAGGACATTGGATTTCAAAATGTTGGCAATTCATAGGGAGCAGCCCTTGCCATATCAACTATTACTCTATAAAAAAAGTGGCTCTGCAGTCCCTGCATTTGCTGCGTAACACTGAATCAACACTTCCATTTGATAATTCCCTATCCTCTACTCTGCCTCGAGAAGAATATTTTCGCTGGCCAGTAGAGAGAGCTCTGAAGGATTTGAGGGTAGGCAGGTTTTGCACATGTGGTCAGAGACCATGGGGTGGGAGTGGTGGAAAAGGACTGATTTGTTTGACTCCCCTTAGAAATAAATTGGCACAGTGCCCCCTGGCCAGGATGTTCTTTTTCCTGTCAGAGATTCCTATCCTGCCCATCCCATCACCAGGCCTTGTGCTTGCAGCTCCAAGGCTCCAGCACACCTTTGATCAGCCAAGCCAAATGCTCAGTCATCTTTCAATGTTCCACTCAGAGGAACACGTCACCTATGGACACCCGACCATCACCATGCTTAATGCCCTGGGCTAGTACTGAAGACAGAAGCTGTACAGACATGAAACTGGCTCCAGATGTTCCAACAGAGGGAGGACAAAAGAAGTATTCATATACAGATAACTGTTAATCCAGTCCAATGAGCTAAGAGCCAATAAGAGAATACCACTGCCTTGAGAGAAGGTGACCATCATCCTCAGTGCCCTTTCTTCTACAACCACCTCTTGCTCTCCCTTGTAGCTCATAATTTAGCACCTGCTGGGCCACTCATAGCTTCTCTGATGTGCTTTACATCTCCTCAGCTGGAGTGTAAACCACTTGAAAGTAGGGACTGGGTGTTCTTCTCCTCCAGGATTGTCCACAATAGTCTTGGTCACAAAACTACAGCTCAGTATAAATGTATTAATTCATTGTGAGAAGAATCATCAGTGGGCAAGAAATGGAAAAGGCTGAAGAAAGGATTCCAAGGGAAAAGCAGAATTCTTGAAAAAGAAAGGGAAAAGAATGGTATCCTTGGAATACAGGTTAGTGGCTCCTCAAAAAGTTGTTTAGAATTACCATATGACCTCACAGTGTCAGTTCTCGGTATACACACTCCAAAACTGGAAACAGGTAGGCAAATAAATACACGTGCCCAGATATTTATAGCAGCACTACTCACAACAGGCAAAAGGTGGAAATAACCCAAATGTCCATCCATCTAAGGAAGACTGGATAAGCAAAATGCAATATATCCATGTAATCCAATATTATTCAGCCATACGACAAGGATGAATCTTGAAAAAATTATGCTAAGTGAGAGAAGTCAGACACAAAAAGCCACATATTTTATGTTCCATTTATATGAAATGCAGAATAGGTAAATACATGGAGACAGAAAGCAGATTAGTGGTTGCCTGGAGTTCAGGGGAAGTGGAGAACAGGGAGCAATTGTTTGATGGGATGGAGTTTCTTCTTGGGGTAATGAAAGTGTTTTGAAACTAGATAGAGATGGTGGCTGTGCAACACTGTGGATGTACTAAATGTCCCTGAGTTGTTCATTTTGCAGTGAGCTCTTTTAAGTTACATGAATTTAACCTCAATACAAAATTTTCAAAAAAAGAAGAAAAATAATGGTATCCTGTTGAGGGAATAAAAGTGATGATTTTATGTTGGGGAGTTCCTTTAGATACGAAAAACTTGTGCATCACTTGAAGTCCGCATTGCATTGCCTAATACAAAGTAATTTTTTCTATTTGTAAAATGAAAACCACATAAAGATGATAATATATTTTGCAAGAAATCTATCTGGAGGAGGAACAACAAAATTTTCTCCATTCACTCAATTCAGCCTGGAATATAATACACAAAATTATAATTCAGAGCACATTATCTATGCTGCTATTTATTTTCTGAAACATTAGTCTAGGCTTATTTTTCCACATTTCTGTATTAAAATATGTCCCTTAAGAGGCAGATATACATTCTCAGGGGAATTAGTCTGCCTGGGTTTTGTAAAATGTTGACTAACTATTTGAGTAATGAGTTGAACAAAAGGTCACTTATATTCTTCATTTATCAACTAAACAGCCTTTGTTGGTTGAAAATATTTGTTAACCTTTCTTTGTCTCGATTTTATCACCGAATAAAAAAGAGGATGAAAGTGTTTGCTTTGATGTGGATGTGTGATTGCCTGCATTCGTGAAATTCTTTGAGTTTCTCAGATGGAAATAGTATTGGAATCATTAAAATGTAGAGAACCTTGGGAATTTGCATCCTTTCAAACTCTAAAAGTAAAGTGATCAGATAAATGGATTTTTTTTCCTGGTTAATCTTGTCAAGAGCTCTGGTTGTAAAAGCTCAGATGTTTTGCACTTCTCTGTTTGAAAAAAAACTGTCTTGAGACTTTGAGTAGAGGAATAGAAGCCAACTTCCTAATTATTCCCTCTGTGTGGCCCTCTGAGACTACAGTTGATCTGGGGTTAAACTTTTTCTTTAACTAATTAAACTCTTTTTCTTTAATTAAACAGCCCTAGCGACCTTACTTTATAGACAACTGGCAATGTTATAGTCAGACTCACTTATATTTAAAAGAAGGTAGATGAGGTATGACCAAAACCAAAAAGGTCTTAAGAAATTGTCCCAGATGAAACCTTTAGTTAAAGGGTAGTTAGTAAGAAAGATAATGGGAAAGTGGCCTGGAGGGTCAAAATTGAAGCAGGTGCTGGGCTCTGCGATCGTGGGGCTGGTTACCTGGTTATAATATTCACAGCATGCCAAGCCCAGGTTGGCAGCAGTCCTTGCGCTGAGCACCTCAAAGCATTAAAAAGAGGCGAGATGTGTGAAGTAAAAGCCCATGAGAAATTGCTAAATGGTTATTTTATAAAGCACTGTGAATATCTAAAAGAATAAAATCATCTGCTATCCCTGAGGTGATTTGTGTTTTCAAACACTCAAATGTATCTCCCCTAAGTCGCCATCAAAAATTTTTGAGGATGAGGCTTAGAAGATGGTAGACTTTTCAATACGTACTTGCTGAATGCTGCATGGAGGAATGTAATGAACGGAGAGAACAGGTGAAAGAATGAAAAAGACAGAATTTACTGACCTGCTTCAATACCCGCATTCTGTTGATGAGAAGTGAGGTTTAGATAAAGTGCCTGACCTGAACTCACACATGCATTTTTTCAGTAAACCTTGTCTGTGGTGCCAAGCCTTCTGCTAAAACCTGGGGCTTTCCCTGTGCACACTGGCTACCTCTTCTAAAATATTTGGGACAAAATTTTTGTCAATGGTTGATCATCAGCACTGGGAGTTCAATTTCTAGGTTAGGAAGTCAGAGGCTCAGAAAACAGGGCTTATACTTCTCATGAACAACAAAGCAAACAGATCATTAGGGCAAGTCAGCCTTTCTTTCCCTGGGCCTTCCAAAGTAGTCGAATTAGGGACTCAGAGGCTAATCAGGAACCAGAAAACTCCACCCATCTGGAACCAAGCCGTTAACTATCAAAGCATTCTGATTCCACAGCTGATGGTGGACGTGCACTTGTGTATGCATGTGTATGTGTGCACATACATGTCTGTGCATGCATATTTGTGTGCCTGGCAATATGTGTGCATGTGCATGCATTGTGTGTGCATTTGTGTGCCTGCATGTGTGTGCATATGTGGGTGCATGTGTGCATGCATGTATTGGTTATCACCCTTCTAGATGCTAAGATGGAGGTGGATTAAGGTGGTAGAAGGGGATGGGCTGGGGGAGTGAAAACTGGAGGGTTAGCTATAAAAAGCATTTATATTTTTACTTCAGTTAAAAAAAAAAAGTACAACACTATTTTCTTCCTTAAAGTGAGGAATGATTAAGGTAAAACATTCAATAAATAACACAGTTATGTTATTCAGCCTCTTCCAAAGGGTGGAAGAAGAGAAAAGTTGCAAGGAAGCAGTGATTAAACGCAATGGCAGTGAGAAAATATAAACAAAATCATAATAGCCTTGATGCTGTGGAAAGCTCCCTGGAGTGAGAAGAGAGAGAGGGAGTACAAAAGTATAGAAGAAAAGGGAAAAGAAGGAGGAAAAAAGCAGTCGGGGTGGGAGGAAGTAAATTTTAGTCCCTGCTCACTTGAGTTACAACCTTTTGAGTGATAAAACTAATTCCCTATTGCCCTGCCCTTCATTTGGTTAGGTAATGAATCATTCTTCACAGCTCTTTCTCTCCTCCAATCCTTGGAAAGGCTTTATTCTCTAGTGACTAGGTCAAAAGGCCTTCTCCTCCCAGGCTGCAATTTCATTGACCAGAGTAAGAACGCCCAGAAAGTAAGATGACAATGTCTGCCTGCGGAGATGAATAACAACCTGGCTGGAAGTTTGCCTTCCATGGTCTACTTATCCAAGATCCTCAACAAACTCAAACCCTTTGGTCAAGTGGCAAATACTAATCCATTTTCTAGCAAGGCATTAGCTACCCATTTGCAAACTATACTAATTTCATCTCTACTTTCAGACTCTTGATCTTATAATCAAATTTTTCTTTCCGAAATACAGGTTGACTACAGCAATAAAATTATAATTGGATAGTTTTTTAAAGTGACCTTTAAAGAAATCCAAGGGTAACTTTCTTTACTCTCCAAATCCTGCTGTGCCATGCCTGGCCATGTATATTGGCACTAGTCTAATCTGCTTCCCTTATGATTTCAAATCTCTAGCCAATTTCCATTTTATTTTTTCAAGTTTAAGTTGTTTACAAGCCAAGATTTCAAAGGAAGCTCCAATTCCTGGTGTCTCTGCATATCTTTGGTTTTAGTTACTAAGAAAACAATTCTTTGCTGGGCTACACTGTAGATCCTTTAATTCCCCCTTCTCCTAATTCTTAAGTAATCTATTTAAACTGCAAAAACAAATACTGTGAGAGTGTTCCTTAAAACATGCAATTTGCAACTCAATAAATGAAAAAGCATATGTAATTTAACACCAAGATTTCATATTAATTGCCATTAGAAATTCAAATTCAAGTATTCCATGCATGGTAAATAGATGAATAGATGCAGTATATGATGGATAAGGCTGGCACAACTATCATAATTCTGTGATGTTTATTAGTATAAAGGAAGACGGCAAAGACAAGTGAGAGTCTGATATGAAATTTACGGTTAAATCCTTCTGAGCTTGTAAGAAAACGCAGGCAACATTTAATTATACACTTAATTCTAAAATGTTTTGCTCTGAAATATTTACTCAGGAACTCATTTATTTCAACAAGCACTGAATGAGTTCATACCTTTTGCAAAAAAGTATTAGGAATAAAATTATTTTTTTTACATCCCGTCTCCCAAACGGGAGAGAACAGGTACAGAAATCAGAGAACAAAGCAAAAGATGCTAAGGGTTAAAGAAACGCAGACTGGGAAGTGAGAGATGAGTAGGAGAGTGTTTACTGCCGGCTGATGTGTCAGAGAGACCTTTGTGCCGGGCCCTGGTATTAATGGAAGATGCCAAGATGGTGGCTGTGAGAAGTAGGATGTTTATTCCAAGGAACAGGGTGAGCAAAAACCTGGTATGTTTATAAAATGTCACTTGATCAACTTCCTAGAGGAGGTAGATGGAAGAAGTCACAGCCAGGCCAAGGAATTTGAGTTTCAACCCATTGGTGATGGGGAGAATTTAAGGAGCTTTTAAGTGGGAATAGGCAAATGGAATTTGGGAGGAAGGACTGAACTGATCTGAATTATCCTTTAGGAGGAAGGGCAGTATGTAAAATGGAAACAAAACGGATCAGATTGTTTAGAAATGATTGTGATAGTCCAGATAAGAAGTAATAAGAATCTCAGTGAAGGTGGTGGAAGGAGGGAAGGTGGGGATAGGAGAAAACCACATACGGAGAAGGTAAGATGGGTGACAAGTGAATGGGGAGGATCAGGAAAAGGAAGTAGTCAGTGAAGATGGGTTTCACTCGGAGGCACTGAGACAGGTTGTTTCTTTCACAGGAAGAAGTTCAGGTTTTGGTGAAGTGAATAGGATGTGAGAACGGTGGTTCTACTACAGACTTTTAGAGCCTAAGATTCTGTGGTATTTCCAGATAGAGATGTTGATCAGGTGATTGAACGTGCAGGGAAGAGTATCAGAAGAATATTTCTGGCTAAAAATATTTATTCAGTATGCACTGGGCTTCCTGAATTTGAGGACTGCTGTCGTTCATCAATTCTGGAAAATTCTCAGCCCCTGTCTCCTAAAAATCACCTAGCCGCCATTCTATTTTCTCTTCTTAGAGAAAAAGAGACATTAATGTCCAATTAGACATATGTTGGACCTCCTCACTTCATTCTCCATGTTTCTTAACATCCCTTTCATATTGATCTTGTCTTTGCCAGTCTATATTGTATTGTGGGTACTCTCTTCAGATACCATTTCTGGTTCATTAATTCTCTCTTTGTGTCTAATGGATTGTTTAACATACCCATTGAGTTCTGATAATTATTATATTTTTCTTTTCTGGATGTGCCATTTGGTTATTTGTCAAGTTTTTCTAATTAATTGTACTAGTCTTGTTCCTTTATATTTTCTATACTCTTATCTATCAATCAATCATCTATATTTTATAGTTCCAATGTCTATTTGATATACATATATATATATATATATAACTGCAATTTGTTCTTCTGCTAACTCTGACTGGTTCCTGATTTCCTTCTGTGTTTATTAATTTTGATTGTAAGTTCGTATTCCTTGAGACTTTTTTCTGAGGGTATTCTTTGCAGCCCATGTTTAGAGCATGTTTAAAGACAGAGTTTATGTTTGCTTATGTGAGGAATCTGGGGACACTCCAAACTCAGTGCTAATTTAAACTAAATTTTCAGCTTGAATATTTTCAAAACATACAGCACTGTGAATTCTTCCTCAAATTTGAGTGAGCAAGAGATGGTCATTAGGAAGTGTCCAGGAAAGACTTTTCCTTTCATTTCCCTCCATTTACAATCAAAGCTGATATAAGCAAGTATCTCCACTGTTACCCCTTGATACATGATCTTTGCTGTTGTTTTTCATGATTCACTTGCTAAAGTGTGTTCACTTTGGAGATCCGGGATTTATGAGGAGGATCTCTGACCATATCACTTTACTGGTGTCCTAAGTTTTATCTCCTGTCCTTTGCATGAGTGTGACTTGTTAATATTCAGTCTCTGCATCTCCAGAAAGTAGCAATTTGAGGCAAATGCTGGCTCTTGTATTCACTTACTCTTCTGGATTTGTCCTTTCTCCTTTCTTCTGTCATCTGATAGACTGCTTAACGTATGTTCTCATCAGCTCAGGAAAGAGCAAACTGCCCTTTCTCCTCCAACCCCATATAACAAAATCCAGAAAATATAGAATAGTTCAGAGAGGAAATTCAAAACTGAAAACTAAAGTATTATTTCCAAAATGGAATGACTTACTCCCACTCTCATCAAATCCAGTTTAGGATTTCCTCAGCAATTAGATGCCCAGTAGGCCACCATGATTCATTGTTCAGCAGAATCACAATTCATACATTGGTATTTAACAAAGCTTTGGTCTGTAAGGAGGCAGGCATTATCATTTCATCACAAAAAAAATTTGAAAGCTGATGGAAAGTGACTATAAAACATCCCAACTAGAGACTCAGAGTACACATTTTTGTATGAAGCCTCTCAGTTGACTCTACTGATCTACCTCCTGAAAGCCAATTTTAAATATCCTGCTTTTCCTTGAGTCTACCCTTACAATTTATTAAGTGGGGAGATAAGAGAGAGGAGTTATTTCAAAGCACCAAATGTGAGGAAGGCATTACTCACTTAAGACTCCAGGATTGATGCTAAAATCAAGGAGAATACTGAACCAAGGGTCGAGTGGGAATTTTAATCCAATCAGCCATAAAAGTGGAGTCTGAATGAGTCATCCAAACCAAAAGAGTGGTAAACACATACAAGGGTGATGCATAGAGCCTGGAATTAGAATGCCCAGAAGACGAGAGTTGGAAGGCACTAAGAACAGAGCTTGGGTCTAATTTTAGGTAACATCCTAAACCAGCTCATTTTTATCTCAAGGTATCTGATGGACTAGGTCAGCCACATTTAAAAGGCCAGAGGATGGTATGAACTACAAGGCTCCTCCCAGCTCTAAGATACCATTTATTTAAACACTAAAGAATAAAAATGCCATTTTACATCAAATCAAACAAAACTATTAATGTCGAAATAAAACAAGACAGATGTAATGGTTGTAGTCAATTTAAGCTCTGAACTGCACACACACAGGATAAAATGAGAATGTTGACTGACATTTATTGCATTATTTAATCTGTCTACCAGTTATTCTCTTTCCAAGTCTCATTAAAATAGCCAGATGCAGAGCTGCAAGAAAACATAACTCCCAGCAATGGCACCTGTCCTTTTGGTGAGGGATTCAGAAGTACAACTGGTCTTTTTGGAGAGATCTGTGAATGCTCCATCTGGCCAGGTTGCTCTGGAGACTTGCCTGTCTTCCTTAAAGGGTGTTTATTGCACCAAGAGCCTTCAATTTGGGGAACAATGAGTGCTGTCTTTCTTAAGATTACTTGCAGCAGTTATTAAGAGACTATTTTAATAGAGACAGACAGGCAGACAGACTAATGCCTGTGCTCATCCTTCAATCTGTCCCTCCCTCCCCATTCTCCTATATTACGTCCTTAATCAGATCACTCTTGAATCCCCAATATTAACCTGTCCTCTAAGCAGGAGAATGACACGATGACACAATTGAATCTTTTATCTGGTATGGATTCTTTGTACTTTGGCTTTTAGATTCTCTTCATCTGTAACGTTCTTCTGTTCTTCTACGCCTATTAGGAAGTATCTTCCTCCGTGGCTGGCTCAATTCTGATCTCTTCATGAAAACATCCCTGAAGGCTCCCCTCTGAACTCCAAAATCTGTTATCCCTATAGTAACAACTTGGTCCTTCATTAGGATCCATCACATATTGGTTTCAAATTGTCTCATTTTGTAATGCCTTACTCTTGTAGAACTCTACATTGCACCCAGCATGGTATATAATCGACATCCAGTAATACTTCTTTGTTAATATTTAACTTCTCAAATTTCCTCTTTTGTCCTAATTATGATTTGGATTAAAAAAATGATTTGTTTCTCTTAAATTCTAAGCTTTAAAGTGTCCATCTATGCTGCCTCTCATTTTCAGTCAAGATTTATGCCAACTACATATCAAATGCTAAACAAACACTAAATGTGGGAATTGAAATAAACACAACAAAGGCAGCTAAAGACTATATGGGTTGCTTTTATTTTTAAGGGAACAAAGATTTATGAAATGTATATGATTGATGACAGACAGGAAATATTTCCCCTGGATAATTTTACAGATACAAAATGGGTGTGTACATTTGATAGCATCATAGCTTTTTTGAACAAAGCTCTTCTGTCAGGCAATTTTGTCTGAAAATGGAAATTTTGCCAATTCCACTTAGGATTTTGTGGCTCCACAGTTTCAGGATATCAGATATGGTTGTTCTACTTTGATCAAATATGCAACTTCTTGAGTACAAACAATGGGGGAGGAAGAGGAAAGCCCCTTCATCAACCACAGCAGCTGAATTAATTTGGCAACAAACTGGACGGCAAATATTGCAGCTAAAAGAACCCCATCTTCCCAGGACAACGAGTACAATGCCAAGTTTAAGTCAACCTCCAGAAGATGCCTAACAAGACATATTTGTTCTTTGTAAGAATTCAGTGGGACTAAGAAAAACCATGTCAAGGTCTAACTTTAAATCTAGCTACTTAAGATGAAGGATTAAGTACTTTAAGAAGTTTAAAGTATTGAAAGAACAATATGATAATATCTTGCATACATAAGGATAAGTTTTTTTCTTTCACAACTACAAATATCACATGCAAAATCTCAGTTGTAAGTGTATGCATTGCTTGGTAGCGATGGAACAGTGCTCAGGGTAGAAAAGAAAACTTGCATGGAAGGCCCTACTGGGGAAGAGTTGATTTCAGAAGTAAAAGTGCTACACCAAAATGCCCCAGAGAATCTATCAGCACAGGTGGCCGCAGAGCAAAAAAACAGCTTATTCAAAATTCCAGATATCACTAAGTATAAACACTGCTGAAGGAAACGTCCTTGATGTCAATATATTTTACAGCTGCATGACCACATGTACACTTTCATGGGCTAGATGGATCAAAACGTAAGAGGCGGTCTTCCCTCCCATTGTCTAGCTTTCTCTGAAATCCACTTTGCTGCCAACTATACTCCTTCCCCTATTTTTATTTAAAAGCCGTTAAGAGTCTAAAGTGGTGAAAGTGATAGAGGTCTCAAATGTGGGCCAATTTTCTTTTCTTATGAGCTATGAAGATAAACGTATGCACAATGGTAAGGAGTATAAGCTTTTGCCCATGATGTACACTAGAATAAAGAGACATCACTCTTCTCTTTGGGGAGAACTGAAGATCTATTAGATGATGGCAAATTGGGCAGCCTTATACACATACACACACACACACACACACACACACACACACACACACAGACACACAGAGGTGTTTTTTGTTTTTTTATTTTTGGTGACAAGCTCTTCCCCCAGTGGCTCTATCATCTAGGCTTCTCTCCACTCTCCTTGCTGGATTCAGAGACTGTTCATGAGCCCAAGCACTAATCCATCCTCAGAAAACGATGGGGCCAGCCTGCATTCTTCCCTATGAAACTGCAACTATACAGAGGTTCTCCTGTGTGACCACCTTCCAAAAGCAAAAACGCAAAACCAGTTTCCATTTCCATGAATGCCAAAATGCTCAAGAAAACAGTTTGTTTTAAACTTGTGTTTATTAATATACTCTAGAGAAATTGAATTTTACATTGGATTAAATTTAAATTCTGCCAAATGTATTTGGGCCCTATGCCAGGCACTGTATTTGAAGCATTCATATATCGTAGCTCATTCAATCCTCACAAACAGCTTAAGAGAGATGTTAACTCCATTTCATGATTAATAAAACTGAGACTTACAGAAATGAATCATCCCACCCAAATCACAGAAGCAGGTGACTAGCAGAGTCAGAACTTGAACTCAGATTTTAAACAGTGATAGAGAACAGTATTATATGAAGACATTGTTTGCTGGAACTGTCAAACCTTTCTGAACTTGTTGGGGGAAGTGAAAATGAAGGAGAAGAAAAGAGAGGCAGATTCTCAAAGGAATAAAGGGAGAAAGCTCATAACTGACACAAGGAATAGAACTTTTGTTTCCATTCTTTTCAAATCTTCTACTTGTGCCCATGTTTTCTTCTCTTATAGGAATGAGCATTTAGCATCAGAGCCTGGTGTTCTGTTGGGCACTGATTATGGCTGCCCACACACAGCTCTCACAAGGAGAACCTCCTCACCCTACACACCTTTCCCCGCCCACCAAACTTTAGGTTTTACTTAAATTTGACACAGACTAGTACATCCTGCCCACCAATTCTTCAGTAAGTTCATATGAAAAATGTACCTTAACTAATACTTTGCCATGCAAAATGTTATTCAAATCTTGTTGTGCTTCTGTTTTCTGAACTTTCTCTGATGGGTATTAAGGATGAAATATGAATCATCCTAGAGATGGAACGAGCCACATGTTCTATATGAACCCCGGGTGCCATGCTTTTCAGATATCCTAATGACTAGGGCAAGACCTTTAGAAATCAGTCAGATGTTCAAATTCAATTTCCATGGTGAAGATAAAAGGAACAGTTATCTGCACTTGGTATTACTTTGAACTCTGAATAAAAAGGAAATGAGACAAAAAAATTTTAAGTCATTGTATTGATATATGAGGCCTGGTCCTATAGCTTCTGTTAGATGAGAGATGAAACGTTGTTCTTTGCCAACATACAGTGGGTCAGTTAAGTGTATGTTATGTAGATTTTCAGTAGAGATACTGAACAAGCATTTTAAAAAGAATAGCACAATGTCTGTATGACTGAAGTACCATAGAGAAAGGTACAAAAGCTTAACTGGAAATCTGAAGACTCAGCATCATATTGAAGGAGTGAACACTTTGCCCTTCAAAGGAGCTGTTCAATAATTGTGAAAACAACAAAGCCAATCCTTCAGGTAGGAATCTGTGAATCATTCTACTCCTCTCTGTAGCAGTCCTTTGGTATGTGACCTGGTAGATGGCTGAGATAACTTTAATGGCAGGACTACAGATTTTAAAATATACGAAAAAGATAGTTCACATTTAATTTTCTTTCTGGTAAGACTAATGTGCTATGAAGCTGGATTAGCTAAAGTACTCTGGAATAATTTTCTTGATGAATCAATCTTTATAGTTCACTTGCTTATGAGGTTCACATAGAAATCTTTATAAAACTAAAGACAATTCAGTAAAAAGCACCCATAAAGTGGCTCAAATACAGGAAAAAAAATGAGACTATATTATCAGTAAATTTATGTCTCAATAATAGAGTAAGGATTTGGTTATGTTAGACAAATCATAATGGGCCCAGTCTCTCCCGGCTGCCCTCATAGGAAGTGCTAGAACAACCAGGCAAAACCCAGTTCCTGTGAAAGGCACAAGATGTACAAAATACTCCAGACAAGCAAAGCAAAGTTAATACAGTCCACACAAGAGAGAGATCAGACTGACCCCAGATTAATTAATCCCAGCAGAAAGAATCCGAGTTGCCAGAGATGTTGCCAAGTCGCCCCTCTACAATGGACTGAGAGTCTCTCAGTTCCTTACAATTGAAATGGAGACGTGATGTCAAACGTCAGACTTTGGATTTATAATCAATAATTCTATTGTCAGATCATTTACAACAAATGCGTTTATTCAGCTGGCATTGACAGGGCACTCAATTTGTTATCTCTGAGCTGTGTGAAGTTATATATACACTGCCAACATGCATTTATATGTGCCGAATCTATCTGCAGTTTCTCTTTTCTCTGGGAGGAAGAGTTCATATAGCTCACCAAGGAGGGCCTGACTGGATCATAAATCAAAGAAAGCAATTTCTGATAACTGAATATGAGTTTCCTCTAAAGCTTTCATGCGGCAAAGAGCTGAGACACTCTGACTAGCACAAAGGAAAACCCATCGCAATTTTTTTCTCCCATCAATCGCCAGCCTCCTTTCTCAAACACACAACCATAATCCAAAGCTCTCTCAGCACTCTGGTTCACATTTGCCCTTATATCCAGGAAGGCCTCAGCAGCTTAACTTTGTCTTTACTCATTGCTCTTTTCACACGCAACATGAGCTGAGCAAAGTGAGTTACTACCAACTTTGACTCTCTTGCCCAAGATATGTTTTCTATTTGTTTGAAAGTAAGAAAACGTAAGAAACCTAGCATACATTTTATGAGGGGAAACTGCTGACATGAGAATGACAGAAAAGCTTTCCGATCTGCTCTATGACAGATCTCAAAGAAGGGAACCAGAAATACCCAACCAACCAGTCATTTATTCAAGATCTGTCCATGGTCACTGAAAAGAATGGACGCTTCCCATCCAAAGCAGCAGGCTGGACCCCAGCGCCTCGCAAGTCGAGATTCCTACTCCCTGTCTGTGCTAACAGAGATGCAGTTCCAAGAGAGGGGAGGAGGGGAAGATGCAGCCATCAACAGACGCCTGGCTTCAAGCAGGATTTGGTTTAGCATGAGTTTTCATTGTTAGCTATAAAACTAGAAATAAAACGTCATCAGAGAACCAAACTGGATGTAAACAAATTTGCACTGCTTTATCAAGTTGGCTTTCAAGACTCTGCCTCCCAGAAACAACAGTAATTACAACCAGAAGATGAAACTTTAAGTACACTGATATTTTAAGTGTCGTGTTTTATTTCATTACATCTTTGCCTGTGAGGAAAATTCTTTTTAAAAGGGTCTTCTAACACTATACAAAACACATATGTGCCAGAAAGAATGCTGAACTGAAAACCAAATTGGCTTCTAAGCAGATGATGCCACTTCCACATAATTATACAACTAAAAAAAAAAAAAAACAGATTAAGAAAAACGTATATGGTTTTTCTTTTACTGTAGCAAAACCATTTGAAATAAAAGATAAAGCCACAGAACTATTACAAATGTTGTAAAAAGCCTAAGAAAGCTTGGTAAAGAGGGAATTTTAAATTACTGCTCATATAAAAACAAATATCACTGTCCATCTCTGTTCTGGGTGGGACATGCTTTGCATAAGGAATCCACAGATGCCGAAAGAAAGGAAAAAAGCAAACTATGATTCTAATCTGAACTCCATATTGTTTACAAAAGACAGCTTGCTTTCTAATTTATCTCTCTGAGCCTAGCCCCTTAGTCACCACATACATGCCATTTGATTTTTCATTGCAAATTCTACTAGAACTTTATTAAAGTTTATTAAAGTAAACAGATGAGTCCATACAAGGTTCTGCTGGCATAAGCAGCCTCCTTAGCATCTGACTGAAAGCAGACTTTTCTGAGAGGCTTTGGAAGGCATATTTTTATTGAACACTGAATTAGGGTTCTTAAGGGAAACAGAACCTACAGGATACGTAAATATTATGAGATCTATTATAGCAACTGGCTCAGGGTACCATGGGGATTGGCAAGTTCGAATTCCATAGGGCAGCCGCAGGTTGGAAACTCAGATGAGGGTTTCAATGAATTTCCCAGGAGAAGCTGGCTGGCTGAAGTAGAGGTGGAAATTCTCCTTTCCGACTCCTTTTAAGGCCTTCAACTGATTAGATGAGACTATTGTACTTGCTGAAGACAATCTCCTTTGTTGATTTTAGATGCAATCAGTCAGATGTAATCAACTGACTAATGATTTAAGTCCACGAACTATCCTCACAGTAACAATCAGGCCAGTGCTTGCTGGACCAAACAACTGGATACCATAACCTGGCCAAGTTGACACGCAAGCTTAACCATCACAAAGAGCAACAAACTGAATTAAAACTATCAGTACCATAACAGAAGCATTTTGCCTTATCCCCTCGTTTAAAATGTTGATTGCTTAAAGATTCTTATTGGGAAAATGTTCACTCTTCTCCAGTCACTAGTGTAAGCTAAAAGAAACATCTCATAAATCTATAATCTAACAACCACACTTTTAATTTGATAAAAGACTCAAATGATAAAACAGCTGTGACAAAAACTACCTGTGTGTTTTTATTTTTTAATAGAAATTTTCATGTCTTGTAAATTAGTTTGCCATGCAGAGGGATATAATAATATAGTTCAGTGGGAGGATGGTATGGTTGAAATACACCTGGCAAGGAATTGGGGAGACTGCCTAAGTACACCACCCAGCCCTGAAAGTTTGGTCAAGTGGCTGAGTGATCAGGAACCCAGAATTCATAGTAGAATCTTGTTTGGTGTGTCACTTATAATCTGATGAAAATGTGAGATAATGTATGAGATTACATATGTTTGACAGAAAATTATATATATATCAATGTAATATACAATGTATGTAAACATTAGTTTGATTCATTTTCCATTCATGCTAATGTGAACCGCTAGTCGTGTTCACCCTGAATGTCAAACATTCAAATGAAAACATGAAGGAGGGGTGTGTGAGTGGGTGTGAGTGTATGAGTGTGTGTGTGGGGGGCATCATCTCATACGCTTTATTAAGATAATCAGAATCGAAGGAAACATAACTGATGACTAGAAAATTTAGTCGGAATGAAACAAGAGAAATCTGGAGCTTTAGTACATTAGTACAGTGCAAGACAAATTAAAGGCTTAATTACCAAACTGTAGAAGCTATTTAAAAATTATGATTCATATTAAAAGAACTCTCAATCGAAACAGCCTCGTCATCATCTTTCTTTCTATTTTCAATAAGTATTCCTTTTTCTCATCAAGAAACTTGTCATCATTTTTACCCATTAAATGCTTCTTACAATTCCATAATTAAATTCAAATCCATCACAAAAGCCATAAACTAAATTCTCTGGATGAAACAGAACCAATAAGCCACATATTGCCAATGTAGCTCATTAAAGAGTATCCACCAAAGTGGAGCAATTGCATTTGTGTCCAAGCCGTGCACACCCACCACAAACACACACACACACATTCTCTCTCATTCTCTTGCTCTCACACCCTGACTCACTCTCATAAATGATAAATTTTCAAACATGGAATGCTAAGTGCTCCATAATGCTGAACTCATTTCCTATACAATTAAAAGGAAACCATGTCTGCTCCTCACACGCAAAATTCTGGTTTTTCAAAAATGTATTCCAGTCTCAGAAACACTAAGGTAGCCAGTCTGCGTAAGTTTTTCCAGAGGGTGGATTGGAGTGGGTGGAGAGGAGCAGGGAGGGAAAAGGAAATATTAAAATCAGAGCTAACGTCAACCAGAAAAGACCTCCTTGGTATGGAGACTTCTACTGGAATCTACATTTTTTTTTCCAGAGAGATGACATCGATTTAAGTGAGAGAGTGCAATAGCAATTTTTAATTTTCAAGCATCCTTTTAGTCAGCAGTCACCCAATTTTAGGGTTTCCCTAAGACCCAGACATGAATGACCAGGACATAAATGCTACTTTCTTACCCTTTAGGTAAATCTTCGAAACATGATCTCTCATTCCAACAAATGACATGAGGGAACAGATAACTCAAATTTGAGCAGAATGGAGGAAACTGAATGCCATTTTTGCAGCTACTATTCAATAGAGTCTTCAGGGTGTAACAATATCATTTTATTGTAAGACTTAGAAGATCCCCATGCATATTCTTGGATTTCGTGACCTTTCATGTAGGTTACCATTTCTGTATTTTCGATAGCTTATAAGATATCCCAAGCAAGATATTCTTATGCTACTTAAACTTACTATGTTTAAAACCAAAAACACCATTTCTCAGTCTGCCTTCAAGAAAACAGACAACTAAAATCAAGATAATTTGGGCATGAGGGTTGCTTGAACCCAGTCTCTAAGGCAAGAGAGAAGAGGAAAAGGAATCTAAGATCATATAAAAATGGGAGTGAACACAACTGTCTAGGTTTCAGAGCTGGCCTTTGCAGGTGCAGGCAGGATTCTGAGGTAGTGTTCAGAGGTGCTAGCATCTGGCCTGGGTCCAGGAGATGCTGCATCTCAGGGTCCAGCACGGTGGGTGTGAGGCCCAAGCACAAGGGATTCTCAAATCGAGTGGGAAGTGATGTACTCATTTGAAGTAGAATGCCTTCCAGCAGCTGGGAGTAGGGGATAAATTTCAGCCCAGAGGAAGGGCTGACCAGGGATAGGTCATTTGTGAGGGCCTCAGTGAGCCAGGCTGCATTTTAGGACTCATTTTAGGGCTCTGTTAATTGAGGAGCTGTTGCTGATTGGAGCTGGAGATCTGCATGCAATAAATATATTGGGTTGGGGGCTAAGGGTGGGGACCAACAGCAGTATTGGGTAGAGGAAGCTCCGGAGTCGGAATGGCCCTGTAGAACTGTCCCTGGTTGGGGTAATGAGGCCCCCTGTTGTACCCATTGGGTGAGGTTTGGACCCCGGGAAGAGTCATGAACACAGAAGATGTCTGTGTTTGGCTCTGAGCATCTCTTAAAGAGGGCCTCAGCTGAGAGCCATCTTCTGTCCTTACTCCCAGCAGCTGGAAGAAAGGAGGGGACACCCTGAAGGGAGGCATGTAGGTGGTGCAACACAGCACCCACCACAAGTGCTCAGCACACCCGAGGTGGAAGCCTAAAGGGGAAAGGCGGTGTTTGGTGCAGACTGTATCTTTGTGGGTTTCAGTGACCTGGGCTCACGACATGAGACTCCATGGCTTTGGTAGCCTCAAGTGCCAAGAGGACAGAGCTGCAAATGCTCTCCCCACTCCCCCCCCCCCGCAGAGTTCATCAGAAAATGTGCATACTAAAATATAAATCCTCACAGTCTATGGATGATCTGCTGTTTTATATCACCTCTAGGGCTTTAATCATAAGAACAGTACTGAGATGACTGCAGTCTGAATATACTCCTGGGGGCATGGAGAAAGGGCAGTGGAGGGCAAGGAGTAATGCCCACAGGCCCCATTTCAGGATCTCAAGCAAAATTTAGCAAGGAGCTCCTTCCAGACAACTGTCCCATAGATAGGTTCCCTGGTCACCATGGGAGCTGACAGTGCAATGATGCGACCACTGGGTCTGCAAAGACCTAGAACAAAATTAGGATAGGGTGGAATCATCATTCTGTGAGGAGTTGACCCCATTTAAGTCCCTGAACCCTGGGTAGTGTTTGAAACAGCAGACCACACAGAGGACTCTGCACCATAACCTGAAGTCTACTTGCTCTTTGGTAATTCATCTATTACCCCTAAGAGTTTTTAAACTAACTCCATTTATAGTTAAAGATCACAGAATTCACATACCCAGGAAAGGCTCTTTCTGTAGGGTTCAACTAATGGGTTTGTAACTAGCAAAAATGGTACATCATGAATTAAGCTAAAAAGCCAGTTAGGGAAGCATCTAAATGTGAAACAAGGCAATTTTCAACCATTTACAGTCCAAGTTTGAAATCAGGAGTTCTATGATTCTGGATTACAGCTTTCTTTTGCTTACTCAATTGGATAATGAATGTAAACTGTGATGCTATGGCACAAATTGCAGCCCAAGGAGTAAGCAACATAGATTTAGGATACCAATATTATACTGTGAACTAGTCATGACTCAGTGGAGAGGCTGACAATTATGTCTTGAGGTCTTTCTGTAGATTCCTTCCAGCCTAAGTAGAAAATAACTTACAAATGGAAAGCACTGGGAAATACAATTTTGTTATTTATTGCTGTTGCTATTTTAGTAGCTTTCTAAGTCCCTTTCCTAAATCTTTTCCAACTTTTGGGTATCCTGAACCCCTTTCGGATACCAACTTAACTTTACCTGCTCCCCAGCTGCCCAGAAACCTCCACTAATGGAGATAGCACATTGATGTGGCCACATCCCAACCTCCAGATTTTTCCCTCTTGTTCCCTCATCAAAATATTTTGTCTCTGTCCTCCCTGTTAAGCAACCGATAAAATAATAAACTTTTAGGCAGTGATGACTATTGTTTGCTTAATGGGTACCCATCCAGGATATCGACAGAAATTGAAGTTTTATTCTTGAGCCTTGTGATTCTTATGACAAAGAAAAATAAAAAGATGATAGTATCACAGTAGAGTCTGCAATTTCCTCCCTGCTCCATTAGATGGAGGGTTTGCTTGGAAGTGAATGCATGGATCAGGGCAGAAAAAATATGTAAGCAATATAGAGAAATCGCGTGTGAGATGAACAGTTCACAGTATTGTGAGGAACAAAGCCCTAGCACCTTACAGTTATAGAAATCACCTGTAAATACGTATAAATTTCATTGATTCATTCAACAGACATATAATACGTTCAGAATCTAATATCTGTAGTTTGACAAGTACTTTCAACTTTGTATTCCGAAGCAATAACTTATGGTGGTAAGTTCACCAGCTAAGGTAGGTTTGTGGGAAAGTATATTTGAACAGAGGAATCTTTAAGCGCATTTAATATCACCAACAGAGGAATCTTTGAAATGCACTTAATATCACCTTGCATAAATACGGTGATTTTCAGAACTTGAGTTGAACTAACCTGACAAATCCTGAGACTGATATTCAGGTATGAGGTTTTCAGTGAGGTATTCATTTAAGAAAAAAAGTGTCATTTCAGTGCAGGTTTATGACTTTTTCTTGCATTAAAAAAAAAACAATATTAGAACATCCAAGGCTGATGCTGTGAGAACTGCCATGCAAGGAGAACAAATGGAAAGTAAAATCAGAGAGTAACTTAAAATGGGATGCCATGGCCTTGCCTACCAAGTTATCAAGCTCTTCTCATCCCAACTCCTGATCTATTTTCATGTAGCCATGGTTGTGCAGAGGGTATCTTACTACCTGCCCTCCAGGAAAGACACCTCCTACATCATTCTTCAGGCTTTACCCAAGAGAAAAGGACAAAGAAAATGTTCCTGCATCATCTCTGCAAGCTACCCAAGGACTAACTTCCAAGTTCCAGTTTCCTAGAGAGGACCAGCCTCTTCCTTGAATCCACAGGGTTGGAAATGTTCACCATCCCTCTCTAACCCACTAACTCCAGGGGGACCTGGCAATTTCTACTTGAGGCTTCAGTATGATAAACTCAAGAGAAAGCTACACAGTAACCACAATATATATATACACGCAGACAGTAGCATATGCTGTAGAGAAGTGTGTGTGTGCACGCACGTGCACACGGGTGTGTTTACTCTTTCATGTATGCAGAAGCAGAGGCTTATTCATGAAACATGGACTTGGGGCATATATTTTGTTTACAAAAAGCTTACTTTGGTAGAAATTATTTTAGTATTCAACTATAGGGACACTTTATTAATCTTAACAATTTAGTGGTTTAAACATGCATGCAAGTTCACCTCACTAATTTTAAGTCTAGGTGAGTCAATCACACATCCATCAATTACTTCAGGGTGAACTAATGAAATAACTTTAAGCTGAAAACAGACAAAAGACAACACTGGAGAATCAAAGTAACAGAACTATTCATTTCCTAAAAGTCTCAGCTGTAGACACAGCATATCAGCAGAAAGTAACAGAAAATTTACAATGTTTCAGTTGCAGAAAAAGAATGCATAATCAGGGTGGAACAGAAATGAGAAAAGCAGAGCATGAAGACCTACAAATAGAATTTAACAGAGACCCCAATGTGACAGGATTTGTGGAATCTCTATTGAAGTAATTGCCGACCTTAATTTACTGGTCAGTCAAATTCCACTTGACCTAAACCATAGAAAATCAGGAGGCTGTGCAGTCCTGCGGATTGCAAAGATTTTCTGAGTGCAGAACCATTGGCACATCTCTTAATTGTTTCTGAGCCTCAGTATTCTTAGGTGGAAAACAGACTTCAATCCTCTTGCCAATGATCCTAAAGATAGACTATCTGAGTTTTGAAATTCAGCAAGAAGTATCAATACATCTACATATGCTGTGCAAGGAAGAGGAAAGCAGTGAGTTAACATTTCCTGAGTTCCTACGCCATAAAGACAGATAGGCATAAAAGATAAAAGCGTAGGTTCAGGAGCCAGACTGCCTGTTTCAAATCCCATTCACAAGGTGTGTCATCAGGTGTTGTGTGTATTAAATGAATTAACAAAATCAAAGGGCACAGGAAGTGCTCATTACACATTTGCTATTGTTTGTGTTACTCAGCTAGGCCCTTGCTTCCATGTCCCATGGTCGCTCTTGCCTCAAATATTTTCCATGCTGTCCCGTTTACCTAGACTCTTCTAATCACTCTGATCCTTCTCCCTCCTCTGCCCCCCTTATTCTTTTGCCCATACCTCACTTTTCAGGAAGCACTGCATGTCCTTTGTTACTGCAAAGGACAGACTGGATTAGATACCCCCGCCCTGCCCCGCTCCCATTTCACTATGTCCTCCCACTGTGTCACCAACTGCAGAAACAGAATACATTGTGGTGCCCATCCCATCCCCATGGCCCAGCCCAGTGCCAGCCAAGAACTCCATGCTTATTACTGACAGAATACTATAGCAATCCTACAAAACGGATACACTACTATTTCCACTTTACACTTGAGGCACACAAGGGATATAAGACTCAGAGAGGTGATATAAAGATTCAAGGAACACACAGTTGGTAAAAGCAGGATCCAAGATTTGAAACCCAATCTGAGTCCACGGTTCATGTTTCTTCCTACGTCTACCCTCCATGCAGATATGGCATATTACAGATTTAATGAGAATGTAAATTATCAGTCTGGTTTCACTAAGGGAGATGTACCAACTAAGTATCTTTAGAACAGCCATTCTTAACATTTGATTCCTAGCCCAACAGCATCAAAATAATCTGGAACTTTGTTAGAAATGCAAATTATTGGGCCCCCACTAAAACTACTGAATGAGAAACTCTGGGGGTAGACCTGGAAATCTGTGTTTAACACATCCTCCTGGTGATTTTGATGCATACAAAAGTTTGAGAACTTTAGAAGATACTGTCTTCTGGATGTTCTCATCCACTTACAAGTGATCCCCTGCCTGTAACTGGCACCAGCCAAGATGCACATCCAGTAGGGGAGACTAAATGCCTCCTTGAGCTCTCTCAGTGGTACAGGTCTGTAATGTTTGTAAAATGTTTGTATTTTGTCACAAGCCAACAATATAGTCTAGCTTTTAACTTCAGTCTTAAGGTCAATTAAATATATTGGTGATCAAATCATTTTTCTTGAAAAAAATTATATCATTAAGCTTGTTACTGCAAAGGAGAGGCTAAGCCTACTTATAATTTTACATACGAATCTCTCCCTGAGTGCCTCTTTGTTGCTCAGATGTGGCCTGTCTCTTTCTAAGTCCCTGGCAGGTGAACTCACTGCCCTCCCCTCTATGTGGGATATAACTCCCAGGAGTATAAATCTTCCTGGCAACTCAGGACATGACTCCCAGGGATGGACCCTGGACCCGGCATCATGGGATTGAGAAAATCTTCTGGACCAAAAGAGGGAAGTTAAATGAAACAAAGTCCCAGTGGCTGAGAGATTTCAAATAGAGTCGAGCGGTCACTCTGGAGGGTATTCTTATGTGCTATACAGATATCCCTTTTTAGTTTTTCATGTATTGGAATAACTGGAAGGAAATACCTGAAACTGCTGAACTGCAACCCAGTAGCCTTGATTCTTGAAGATAATTGTATAACTATGTAGCTTACATGTGTGACTGTGTGATTGTGAAAACCTTGGGCTCACACTCCCTTTATCTAGCCCATGGACAGATGAGTAGAAAAATGGGGCAAAAATTAAATGAAAAATAGGGTGGGATTGGGGAGGGGGTGGAATGTTTTAGGTGTTCTTTTTTACTTTTATTTTTATTCTTATTTTTATTTTTTTTTGGAGTAAGGAAAAGTGTTCAAAAATTGATTGTAGTGATGAATGCACAACTATATGATGGTACTGTGAACAACTGTACACTGTGGATGACTGTTTGGCATGTGAATATATCTCAGTAAAACTGAATTAAAAAATTATATCATTAATTATTATAAATAGGCACTTTAAAAATAGTTTTTTTTTTAAGAATTCCAACAGTCCCAGTCATCGTAAATTACTAAGTTCTTGATTATTGCATATTAAATGTCACTTTAAATTAACTGACAAAAATTTACTGAGATACTATGTGCCACAGCTGTGCTAGGAGAAGAGGTTTGATGATAAATAAACAAGGTACCTGCCCACAAATGGCTTAGGGTTAAAAATAAATAAAATAAAATAAAAATGAGACCATCAAGTCATTCAAGAACTATGTTGTCCTTGGCATTTAAAGAATCATTGTAAATTACATCATTATAAATACAGACAATAAAAATATGAAAAGAAGCATTGAAATACTTATTTTATAACCAACTAAGAATTTCCACTCCTGTAGTGGCAGCAAGCATGCCTAAATTTAGATACCTAAATCTCTGAGAGCAAACCCTTCTCACTGACCAGACCAACTTGGAAAAGGGTTCCTTGCACTCAGAAGAGTCTGAAGAGGATCCCCATATTTTTCTCTCTTGCCACTTCATGGCAAAGGTGAACTCATGCACAGAAGTACCCAACAGAGCAGGGGAGTTAAAACCCTGTGTTTTGTAGCCAGAACCAGGAAAAGGAGAACTGAGAATATGGAGTAAGTCATTGGGAGGAGGAAGCTGGAGAAAGGGATCCCTTAAATCTGGATATTAAGTCCTGGGTTCATTCCCAAGATATGCATGTTTGGAACTGATCTGAGGTGGCACAGCAAGACTAAAGTTTAGACCACTGCCCAGTCCCAGGATATGCTGGACAAGTCTGAAGAGAACTACAAAGGCTCTGAGAACTAAACTGACATTAGAACCACAGCTCACAGAAGTAAAGCTGAGACTTATATTCTAAGCCTCACCAAGGAGAATGTTTTCTAAAACAAACGAACAACAATAGCAACAAAAAAACCAAAAAATTAACTTAAAAAAATCAACATTTATCAGAGGATTTCAAAAGAACCCTGAAGAAGACTCACAACATAATAATCAAAACATCAAGATACAATCCAAAATTACTCAGCCTCCAAAAACCAGGAAAATCGCAACAACTCTCAAGGGAAAAAACAACCAACAGATGACATTCCCCAGATGATGCAGATGTTCGAATTATTAGCCAGTAACTTACTGAAAGTAGCTATTATAATCATGCCCATGAAATAAAGATAAACTCTCTGGAAATGAAAAGAAATACAGAAATTTTCATTGAAGAAAGACAAAATACATAAATAATTAAATGGAAATTTCAGAACTGAAAATTCAATAATGAAATTAAAACATTTACTGCATAGGCTCAATCAGCAGATTAGAGATAGCAGAGGAAGAATCCATGAATTTGAAGACAGATCAACGGAAACTATCCAATTTGAATAACAGGAACACACACACACACACACACACACACACACACACACACACAGCTTCAGAGACCTATGGAACAGTATACCAAGGGCTAATGTTTGTGTCATGGAAGTCACAGAAAAAAAGAAGACAGATTGGAGCAGAAAAAAACAAAAACAAAAACAAAAAACTTGAAGACATAATGAATGAAAACTTCCCAAATGTGATGAAAGACATACATGGACAGATTTCAGGAACGCAGTGCACACCAAACAGTAAAAACTCAAAGAAACCCACATATGGATATATCGGAATCAAACTGCTGAAAACCAAAGATAAAGAAAACTCTTGAAAATAGCAGGATGAAAACAACACAATATGTATTTGAATGATTCAGTAATTTGAATAACTGAAGGCATCTCATCAGAAACCACTGAGGTCACAGGATAATGGAGCGATATTTTTGAAGTGCTGAAAGAAAAGAACTGTTAACCCAGAATTCTCTATCTAGTAAAAATATCCTTCAGGAATGAGGGTGAAAAAAGACATCCTCAGATGAAGAAAATATAAGAGAATTCATTGCAGAATACTTCTAAAAGAAATGATAGAGGAACTTCTTTAGGCAGAAGGCGATGAAGCCAGAGAGAAATTTTGGAACTTCAGGAATGAAGGGGAGCAACAGAAAAGGTAAACATCTGCTTAAATACAATACATTATTTTCTCCCTTCAAGTTTTTAAAAATATGCATGCCTGTTGGAAGCACCCCCCAAAAATAATAATAATAATAACATTCTCTTAATAGAATTTCAATGTCGGTACATATAATACATATGACAACTATGACATCCAACAGGGAGCACAAAGGGTCCTACATGGTTGTAAGATTTATACATTTTACTTAAAGTGTGTAATTCTTGGTAGACTTTGAAAAATTAGGTGTGTGTATTATAATCCCTAGAGCTATCACTAAAAAATATATACAAAGAAATACATGCAAAAGCAATAGGTAAGTTTAAAATTTTGAAATAATACAAAAGAAGGCAAGGAATGGGAAAGAAAGGTGAATAAAGCAAAACACAAAAGACAGGGAACAAATAGAAAACTAATACATATATTTTAAAAATGATTAAGATTGGAGAGAACTCACACTAGTTTATTTTGAGTTACTATAAAGTAGGGTAAACAAGACAATGCAGTATTGGCAATAAGATGGACACTTAGATCAATGAAAGAGAAAAGAGAGTCAAGAAATGGATCCATATAAATATAAACAATTGTTTACAAAGGGATAGCATAAGGGAAACTATTTGGGGAGGGTGGTGGTGAGGAAATTTTTCTGTATCCTGATTGTGACAGTGTTTATACAACTTGATGTATTTGCCAATACTCACAGGACATGCAAAAAAAGTGGATTTTAATGCATGTAAATTAAAAAAAATACACTTAGTGCTTTGCTTCCTTAATTTAAATCTATGTATTCTATACACTATGTAATCCATATTATGAACATTCTAAATGGCATTTTTTTCCAATTACATGAAGATTAATTCCATTTAATAGAAAAGAAAGATGCTGATTGAAAATTCAAAGTTTAATATTGCAACTCTATTCTATGTGAATATTGTCTCAATTAGGAACGAAATATCAAGATACAATCCAAAATTACTCAGCATACAATGCTTGGAATAGAGGCTTAAATTAACTGTGGCTGATGCAAATATTGGGATTACTTTGGGCTTCTCTTAAAGAAGTTGAGAGATGGGCAGTCCCAGGAGACCTGACTTACCTGGATAATATGGTTATGGGATGCTATTAGTGACTAGGCTCACACTATCTGTCTGCTTTGTTATGGTAAAGTATAACTTTTTCCATCCTCAAGGTCACTCATGGTCACAGGATGGCTGCCAGTGCTACAGCCATCAGGTCCGTGTATCAGGAAGGAGAAGGAGGAAAGGAAGTGAGGATGTAAAAAGGTAGCTGTCAGCTGCATAAATCCCATTAAAAAGTCTTCTTGGAATTTCCATGAGCAAATTCTACCTTACATCCCATCAACAGTCCCTTTGCCAAAGAAGGCTAGGGACTTCTTTGTAGTTATTAAAAGCTATGCTTATGGTCATCCTCAACAACACAGAGGTCTGGTTAATAAGGGAGGAAAGGAGAGGATGCTTAGACAATGAGACACAAAATTGTTATTAGCCATTTGGAGATCCTCATTTCAAAAAACAATTCAAGTCAGTGGGATTCAACATTTAAAAAATAGCAATGAATCACATTCACATATTTATGAAATGGGAGCTATATTTGCCTTGCTTCTGAAAGGCAGTATGATATAGCAGTCATTACAAACATAGTTGTTTGAATATATTAACAGGTACTCCATAATGCAAAATTATAGAATCATCCTGTCTTTAGGGTTTCGAGATTAGTATGTTTGAACCAAATCCAGGTGGAATTAACCTCACGTTCTTCACGAATGCTTCTGCTCCTTGTTGTCAAGCAAAAAAAGGAGAAGCAGAAAAGACGTGTGTTTTTAGGTGAATCTTCGTGTATCCTGGTGAAGATTTTGCTTACTGACCCTGTTCCAGAAGCGTGGGTCCATGCGGTGATAAAAGGTCATTTCACAACTTCACACATTCCAGATGGTGACTCTACAGAAAGAATCTCTTCCTGGCTAAAGCTACAACAAGAAATTTCTCATTACTTACTGCTGTTAGCATTTTGTTTCCTGCCAACACAGAAACAAGCACTGATGATGGGACAAGATGTCTTCTCTTAATGTAACTATATCCTTCGAAATGCAATGGTGTGGCAAAAACAAGGGGAGGCGAAGCTGGAGGGAAGAAAGCTCTGTTCAAGGCTCAGCTTTGGCATTAACCAGCTATCAAAACATGTATGACTTATTTCCCCCTAGCTTCTGCTACTCTGGACAAGCCATTGCACATTCTGGAAGAATTTTCAATTCCTCTAAAATGAAGACTGGAACAGAGTGACTTGTGCAAGAGTCAAAAACAGAACAGGAACCCAGGTACCCTTCTAGTGCAGTGCATTTTGTATTTTCCATCACACCAATTGTGTGATGCTTTTGTGTCTGAGAAATCAATCGCCTTCAGCTGCTGTTTAGAAAAGGAAAAACTGAAAAACGAGGCAAGAAGCCAACATGCTCTGGCCCCAGCTCTGTCATCTTCCTCTGCTATAAAATGAGAGACTGGAGAGAGCACTGATCCCCACATTTTTGTGATCCTAAATTTGGTCAGATATTTTATCTCACAGCAGGAAATGTTCCTCAGATCACACTTTGGGCAATGTGATCAGGGCTTCCCAATTTCCCAAGTCAGTCATGATGCCCATACAAACTACAAAAAAAAAAAAAAAAAAAAATTAGTATTTTACCCTGATACAAATGGAAGAGGATGCTGGAGGCTGGCGGTGAGTCCACCTGGGTGCCTGCGGGCCATGGGGATCAGTGACTCGGCACACCTGTGGTTCCAGGTGCATCACAGCAGCTGGGGAGCTGGGACCTAAATGTAAGCTTGAGCTTTTAATAAATTATGCAGAACTCTGGAACCTGCTGCTTCATGGATCTTTACAGAACAATGACCTGAGGCCTTCTTCTGGATGGTGAACTGGGGAGAAGGTGGCAGTTCTAAGAGCTGAGGAGGTGCAGTATGGTGTGAAAAGAGATGGAAAAGTCCCCTATCCAACAAAGGTGAAGGTGGGGGGAAGGCTTCTCATCCACTCACTCCTCCCACTTGGATCGCTGGCTACCTGTTTACAACTTCTCTTCCACTTAAGTAGCCTTTGGAGTTCACGTCAACCTGGTTTCACCCAGGTAAAGATTTTGGCAGATGAAGTATTATAGGATGTTTGAGGTCTTTCAGCTCCAAGAAACAGCCCTGGTCTGGCTTGGTCAGCATTTACAGACTTAGACAAACACCCAGCGCTTGTGTAAAGACATCCAGATGATAGAATAGAAAGAGCATGCTTTTCACATTTTATATAGATGAAAAAGAGATGGAAGGTATGGAATAATAATCTGGAGCAATAAGGTTCTTAATAACTAGAAAATTCAAGGCACTGTATTACTTTTCTTTTCTTTTCCCGGACTAAGCAAGCTTTCAGAATATTAAAAAAAAAAAAAAAAGCCACACAAGAAAAACTCACTGACATCAGGGATTTATTCAGCAAAGTGATTTCCAGAGGCTATCCTGGAATCATTTCACATTCAGCTCAATAATCTGTGTCTTCCACATCTATATCTTTTGTCCTAGACGATGATAATTGATGGTCAGCACTGCAGCCCTCAGGTCCCGCAACATACTGAATCATCAAAGGGAGATTCAATTGTATTCATGAGATTGTATGCACCACAGCAGAAAAGGGGACGTGGGGGCTGAGAAGGGGTGAAATAAAGGGTTTTCTGGTTAGCCCGCGGTTAGATTCAATTTTGCACAATATTCTAGTTGATGGAGAGAGATTTTCGTATTTGAGCATATATAAAGGGGAGCATTCATAATCTTAGGGCCAATTCATCTATAACTTTCCTGGAATAACATTCTCCATTTTTTGCCCAGCAGAAAGTTATCCTAAACTTCCTTTCAGGGGGGACAGCCTTTATTATTAGCAATTTTACATAATTAAAAACATCTTTTAGATTTCCTGTTTCTTTCACATAAATGATACATGGTATTTCAGAAAAATATGAGAGAAGCAAAAGGATAGGGAAAATCATTGGGAATTCCACCGCCAAGAGAAAGTGATTATGCTATTTTGGTGAATATCATTATCATGTTCTTTTATCTATGCATATTTATACATAAAGTTTTTAAAAGATTTTCTGTAAATACATTTTAACTTGTTCTTTGTCCTTAATAATATATTTGAATATCTGTCCATGTAATTAAAATTCTCTATAATGCCGTTTTTTAATGGTTGCAAATATGCCATCATACAGCTAGATATACTAGTTTCATTGCTCCTCATGGTTGGATTCAAGGTTCAGTATTGATTTCTGTTTGTGGCAATGTTGTAATGGACTGTCTATAGCCCAGTCTTGGCTCACTTCCATAGTGACCCAACACCTGGCACATTGTAGGTTTTTAGTAAATATATGTTGAATGGATTAATGACTTTCTGAGCATACTTCCCAGAAAAAAAAACTGATGGCTATAAGACTATGAGCATTTTATGATATATAGTGCCAAAATGCTTCCAGAAAGGTTGAAACAATTTATACTCCTGACAGCAATGTATAAGGGTGCCCAGAATACGCATTACTTTTAAATAGAAAAAAGGTCACCACTTGATTATCACATTCTGTGTAACCATTAAAACGTTAGGGACCGAGGACAGGGAAACACTGACATGATATCCTTCTCTCGGCCTGGCGAATGTGATGCACATTCCATATGATTTACACAGTTCTCTTCAGTTACTCTAAGGTTAACAGGGTACTCCATAAAAGAGTTTATCCTATGTTTTAAATCAGGGATTTGCAAAACCTCTCCCACTGCCTGTTTTTTTTGTAAATAAAGCTTTACTGGAATGCAGCCCCATGTGTTGACATACTGTCTATGGCTACTTTTGTGCCATGTTCTGGCCAGCAAAGACCAAAATGTTTCCCACCTGTCCCTTTACAGAAAATGTTCTTCAACTCCTGCTTTAAGTGAGCACTTCAGTTTTGTTTTTTTTTTTTCCTTTAATGGAACTTCTGGGTCTACTTGGCTGAATAAATCAGCTAACAAGCACTTACTGAACACTGGGAAACATGCTGCCTACTCTTGAGGAACTAAAATATAATTGTAGAGGAAGAGCAAAGAAATGTGTAAAAATTAGAGGTAAAAAAGGCATCACAGCATTAGGAGACAAGTGCTATAATGAAGAGTATAAGTATTGAAGGATTTCAGAGAAGGGAGGCAATCGGTGGAAGTGGAAAGATGGCAAAACTTCACTCAGACTCAGAGCTTGAATTAGGTCATGAATGAAGAGAAGAGCTTGGGTGAAGAAAGAAGAGCAGACTGTTCTAGAATCAAGAGCATCAGTAGGAGCAGAAGGATGGGACTGCACAGGGCACAGGTGGACCAGCTTACAGAAGCGATGTCAGGGTAGCATATAAAAGTAAAATGTCCCCATATTTCAAAGGCATTTATTTTCTATTCAAAGGAATCTGTAAATCTTTACTTAAGCAAAACAAAACAAAACAAAAATAAACAAGCTTTTTTATAAAGTTAAAATTAGCTCTATAGCTAATTTGTATTGTCTGATCTCTCCCTTTACCTCTTATCACCCAACTTACATCCCCCCTTCAATTCTAACTGGTGTTTTATTTCTCCAAAAACCTGAACACTGATGCAAAAACAACAACAAAACATTACAAAGACCAGAAAAAAAAAATCATTCCAGGGTGTAAACACAATGCACAAAAACACAAAAGAAAGACAGGCCAACTGGTCTTAACCACTGAAAATATGCCAAAGCTCCCTATGTCACAACACATTTTTCTGAATCTGCCAAAAATGGTGTAGGCTTATTTCTAGCCTCTATTAGCAAAGCTAGCAACAAATGCCATTGTAAAATTAATGTCTTTATTTTTGTTGTTGTTTATAAATTTTAAAATTCAAAATCCTTTTTAGAACTCACAAAGAAAGACATATTTATGGTTTGGCCATTACTATTCAACAAATCTTTACTGCAGAGCACTGCTTTTATATGCTATGGGCAAGGAGAGATGAAGGCAATATTAAATAAGTTCTCTTTCTCAAAGCCTTGTTTGTAATGGTATAGGATTGAGGGCAAGACCTTTTGGAAAACTTTGGGGCATGGGGGAAATGTTTTAAAGAGCATATTTCATAGCAGTTTTAAATGAAAGGAAGGTTAGTAAAATAAATGCATCAAAAGCATCACTACAGAATTTTTTTATCCCAATACCAAATGAAGCAGGTGATATTCTAAGCACACGCAGTTCAGGATTTTATCACGATCTCAGTCTGTTAGCTTTATGTTGACACAAATCTGACCTACGTGCTGTGTTGAAAGAACACCCACTCATGTACGTCTGCATCTCAGACACAACACCCTCAAGAATAAAGCAAGGCTTTTCACGGAAGAAGCTGAAGAGACACAGCACATTTAGAGTGCTAGAGAGGGACCTCTGGGGTGCTTCTGTACCAAAAGGACATTGACGGGTAGGAGTGAAGAGGATGGAGAAGGGATGCCCAGTAGACACCCTTCATCTCCCAATGGCCTGGGACCTCCTCCCCATTTCCCAGGCTGGTGCTGGCATCTCCCTCTTCCTTCTCCCTGCCAGCCACGTTCAAGTTCAGTCGGAAGTGTCACCTCCTTGAGGAGCAGTGGACTGAGCAGGGGGCTCTGCCCCTTCACATCATCTGGTTAACAGACCCAGAGCTGTCCCTGGTGCCAGGTTATGGAAGTCAAGGCATTTTGAGCTAATGACTCCTGTGTGCCCAGTGGTCTGCTATTTAATTGTATAATTACAAATGGTTAAAAGTGCATGATATGTAGCAGAGAGAAAATAGTTGGTGCTTTGGGAGCCATTATGGATTATGGTTTATGAAAATTTAAAATGATACAATATTTATATGGGCTTGGCTGCCCTGAGTTATCATGCAGATGCCACACCATCCTTTGGGGCCATTTGTCCCTTTCCTGAAGCCAAGAGCAGTGGCAGAGATTCAAGAAGGATGCTACCGTGGCTGCATGGTCGAGAAAATCGAGCGTCTCGATTGCTTTTCTGCAGAACAACCTTGATGTGCCTGTGCCTCGGTGGTCCCATCTGCAAATGGTCTTTAAAAAAGCCTACTCAACACTGCTTTAATATTTATATCTGATAGTTGCTCAGATTCACCTACAAGAGGATTACAAGGACATCCTTTGCATGGGTTCTTACATATTAGAAAACCAAAAATTCACACCGCACTCAAAGTACCTTTGGTATATTTAGTTTTGATAAAACAATAAATGGTTATGCAATCACCAAAATTTAATGGTTGTTAAAAACCTGATGCTGAGGTGAAATCACTTTCAGTTAAGGTCCTTGTACTTATGCCCTACAGGAACTAGGGCTGAACCCAAAGTGTCTGTCAACCTGAGTTAAAAGCAATGGGTCTGCATGGAGCATAGTACCTTACCCAAGGGGTAAACTGGAATCTGCAGAGTACAACAAGCAAATGGTATATCCAAGGGAAAGAGCAACTTTCACCCGCTATTTGTTCATTCATTCATTCATTCATTTGCTCATTCCTTTGTTGTATGTTCATCCATTTGTTTATTCGTTCCTTTCTTCATTTGTTGAGTCACCAAAATCTAACATCTAAGTGTCAGGAAGTGTGTTATGTGCTGGGGTCACAGCATCAATCTTTAATCTTGGTTCTGTGCTTTCCTAATGAGCATTGGGCACCTAAGACTTTCAGCAAAATTTTAGAGATGATGCAATGTTTAACAGAGAATTGCAAAGCAGTAATCCTCTAGGTTGCCTTTAAATTGTTCAACATTCTAAATAAGAGGAAACAAGAAATTTATAATCAGAATGATAACAATTTTTAAATACTAAATCAGAGACATAAACACATGCAAACTTGCATATGCACACAAAAAATAGCTGAAAGAAAATGGATGAGATTTTTAATTGTGCTTATCTTATGGTGATGGGATTGATTGAGGGGTCGTTTCTTTTTTTTTTTTCCCGTACTGCTAGGTTTTGATGGCTTCAAGAAACAACACTCTTTCATTCTTATTTGATCTTGGAATCAACTGAAAGAGACATGTCAGGTAACTGCTGAATCAAAGATGATCTTTGGTACTAATCAAGATACTGATCAAGTTCTCATGGGCATGTGGTTCAAGTCCTTGGGGAGAGACTCACTACTTGCTTTGTCACTGATTAAGTATAACCTACACTGCCCCAAGCCTGGACAACCGCAGGCCTCCCTACAAGGCGGGACCCTACTGCCCAGTGGATGGAGGACTAAGATCCTAAAAAATGAGAACTAGAACCTGGTGTCACTCTGCCCTGGGTAGAAGTCAGTAGGGGAGTATAAAAGAGTATGGAAGTCATACTCTATTGGTATTAAGTGACCCCAACATATACTTTATTGGATTTTCCACATATAAAAGCCAATCATACAAACTTCAAAGATTTTGGATAATCAACACCTGCTACCAGAATCCTCTCTCTCAGTTGTTTCCAATTAGAACATTGCCTCTTCTGTGTGGTCTTGGGTTGCTCTCTTTACAGCTCTGACTCAAGGTCTTCATCGGAAAGTCGTATGAGCTGTACTAGAAGGTCTACCAAAGTCCTCGTCAGCTATCCTTCATCATTTACTGAGCCCCACTGCATGCTGGGCACTTCCTGTTGTGGACAGGATACACCCTCAGGTCTTGAGACGCTTTCCTTCCAGTGGAGGAAATGTCTTGACAAAGAATCAGTTATTTTTATTTAATGCCAAGTCTATTATGTATTCCTTTTGAAGTCAAGTGGTATACCATATTAAAATAATATGAGGCCAATTATTAACATTGTTTTGCTTAAATTTTGTCAAGAATATCCATAGAGAGATCACAAATGTTTTATAAACAGATAATATATTTGAATTTCCATATATGTGTCTGCCTGGGTAATGATTACTAAAGGGGAAAGAGGAAACTAGAGTGGTTGTGGGGCTAGGGGAAATTTAAGGAAAGAAGGAGCTCTGAGACAATTCTAGAGGTGAACATTTTGCATTTCCATAAACCATCTATACTACAGGCATTTATTTGTCAAATAAAAATAATATCATGTTGACATCACTTGAATAGGTTAAAAGACAAACAAACCTGGAAAGAGATTTTTCAAGAGTATGGAGTGAAAGAGGTGGAACCAAGGAGAATTCCCAGTCAAACAACTTGCTAAAACACCTCCTCTTGAGCTTTATCAATCTCTGAGTTTAGTTAAAAGTCTGAATGAACAAGCTATTTTATCTGATGCCCAATTCCATTTGGTTTTCCTTCTGATACCAGGAGAGGTTGCTCGAACTTTCTTACCTGTTTACTTTCATTTACTCAATCCTAATGTGTGACCCCCTGGAGTACTACAAAAGTACACTAAGTTACCAGTGAAATTATCCAATCCAGCGACAAAATAAGATGAAGATCAAAAAGATAGTCTAAAATAATTACTGTTTCTTTTTCCGATTAATCCTTAGGATTAAAGGCAGTACTTACTGATAAAGACAGAGAAGTAACCTTCTGATGCAGTGATATGGTGTATCAGTGTTCTCCACACTCATTCAATTAATAGACTTCACTGTATGCAAACACTGATAAGTGGATGAAATGTGCTGCTTCTTAATGGTCTAATCTGTATTCTAACAGGATGTAGGCTCTACTGCGCAAACATTTTGCTTGGCTATTTCCCCCAAACATGTATGGCTTGGAGTATGCTAGCCATTTATTTTGACACTGGGGCTTGATGCACATCTCTGCTGTTAATAGCTCTGCAAACAATTGACAATGAAAACACTACACAACTGGAATTTATCTTATTATTCTCCATATTGATAACTCTTACAGCAACAGATCATTAAAAGCTGAATGGTAATGCACAGATGTCCACGTGATATTCGTGGATATTCAAGTGCTCCTAGCTGAGTCATTCCTTTATTCCTTCAGTCAAGAAATACTTACTGAGCAACTACTCCATCCTAGATACTGTACGCATTGTACATATTTTAAATAACACAGACACAGCCATTTTCCTCATGGAGCTGCCATTCTAGTGGGAAAGAGACCACCAAGTTTAACAAACAAATGCATGTTTGTACACTGGGATAAAACCATTACAGGGGCTCCACATTTCCTTCCCATAACCTCCCTAAAACACACCTCCTCTTCATCCCATTTTACGATTAAAATTCCAGTTCCATTCATTTGTTAGCATGCAAGTCCTGCCGCTTCTTTATTTTTCTTCCATAATCCAAAGATTAGCTGTTTCAATTCTCTGCTTTGGTCTGACTTGAAACCTTAAGTACTTGGCTCCTAAAATTCCACATACACAGCCTCCCACAAAGATATGTATAATTCATGCTTTAGTGGTGTCACAGGACCTGAAAGGAGCCTATCATTAAATCCTACACCGCCTTCTTCTGTAACCTTATAAAAGGGATGTCATTCACCTGGACTCATGGAGATGTTATCTCAGTATAATCAGCTGATAAAGCAGGCCTCGATGTACAGTTTGCCAAAGGCTGTGAGCACTTCTGTGGACTCCAGCTTTGGTCCTCATTCTCTTACTTTCTAGCCTTGCCTGGCATGTCCCTCACACAGAGATTAGAAGGACTCTTTTTGCCAACGACCCCTCATGCCACATCTTCTCAAGTGAAGCCCAACATCTCTTCCGTAAGAGCTGCACCTGTCTGGATAACTCCCTGCCCTCTCTTAATTCTCCTCTTATCTTTCTTAATATAACCTCCTCCTCCTTGGACACCCAGAGAGAGACTGCTGTCTTCTGCCTTCTGCTTACCACATGGGTGTTCTCGCATTTTTAATTGTACCATTTTATTTATGGTCATGGTTTTCCACCCTATCAAATATTATGTAATGGCCTCTTTACTATCTTGAAATTTAATTAATAGATAATATAACTTAACTACAACATTATTTCAAGAGAAAGAATCAATATGATGACCTGACCTAATGCAAAGGAGAAACAAAAGAGAAATCATGTATAGTAAAATAATACGTATTGTGAAAGGCTATCCTAGAATACCTAATGAAATGAGCAGAGGCTTGCACCTACCTATAATTATACTGAATAGTTTGGGATGTAAAAGAAGCAAGAGGATGTTTTTAAAGTTCCAAACAAAGAGGACAAGAATATAAAAGAAGTAGAAGTTGACACTAAAGTAAAAACCGTTTAGATAAATAATAACAGACCAGACATATTTTTATAAAGAAATAGGGGGAACCAATCTTAAAGTAGGGAGGTCAAGCTGAGACAAATTACAGACTCCCAAAGCGCAGATGTGAGGAGGTACCAAGTTTTTATAAGTAACCTTGAGCCTGTCTTATAAGGAAGTGTCAAAACCATCTCTTGAGTTATGACACATGACAAGGTGGTGAGAAATACCTTAAAAAATACACCTTATCTTTAAACCCACCACATACTAGGGCTTGCACTCCATCTCTAGGACTTGAAAGGCTTGGGGAACATGCGGGACACTGATTACGTGCTTCAACTTGGCGGGCCTGGGCTGGGGGACCGGATCCACCCCTGGGGAGGGTAGTGGGCACGGGCGACAGCGCCCTCTACAGCCCCCCGGGCCTGGGAAAGTGAGGCCGGAGGCAGGCCCCATTTCCTCACCCAAAATACCAATGTTAGGGGAGGCTTGCCGGAGGGAACCGCCTTTTCCCCACCCCCTTATCTTGCCCGGACACTCCCCGTTGCCAGTGCAACTCCCATCACCACCGGTGCGCATACATTGTTGCCAGACACCGTTACGGGAGCAACTCTCGCCCCTTTTCAATCAACCTCCGCGCCCTCTCAGAACCAATCCAAGCCTTTAACCTCTACAGCTACCCCGCCCTCTAAACGCCCGATATAAGCTTGTACTCTCCCCTAATAAACTCTCTTGGTTTCTTCACCCTAAAAGAACCGTGTCCCGCCTGTTCCTTTCTCGCCGCCCTCCATACTTTGCACGCCTCCCGCTGGGGACCTGGCCAAGTCCCCCGCCTCGCCCTCGCCTCCGGGAAAGAGCCCCCGCCGCCGGTACCCTCGGAGCAATCCTGGGAGCCTAGGATTTAGCAACCGGCCGCCACCCTCCCCCAGACGAGTCAACTGCGACCGCAGGAACACACTCTTCTACAGGTAATGGAAAATCCAGCAATGAATGGGAAAGTGAAAGAGCAACTGAAGAGGCTGAGAAATGGTTGTGTCGTGACCTCTCAGGACAGAACTAAAACAAGATGGGAAAGTGCAGGAAAACCAAAATAAATAAATAATTTTCAGTAAGTAATTTCCAAACTATAAATTTCTTATCGTGTGGCTACACAAATTAGATCTATACACACTCATACACATACATAGACACACATTTTTAATTCCAAGACTATGAAATATTTTTAAAACAATCTTTAATAAAATCTAAGGAGGTTTACTGAGTTTCACGTGTCACCACTAATTTAATAATGTTTGATTCTAAGTGGGTCAGTAGGAGTTTTCAGTCTCATCTATTGTATTTTTGTGTGTGGCAACTATAAGTGTGGACTGATACAAGAGTGTTTTCATGTTGACTCAGTTGGCATAAATGAGGCTCCCATTGGTGAGTCAGGTTACCAAACCAGTAAACAACTCTCGTTAAGTTCTGCATACAGAAAAGTATCCTCAATTTACAAATCAGATGCCTTCTAAAAAACTCAGCATATAATAAAACTATGCAAAACTTGTGTTTATATGTAAAACGGAGTCAGTGGTTCCAGGCTCACTGGATTCTCCACGCCGGAATGTCCAGCAGCACCTGGGACGGTTATCTGTGTGGGAGCCTTTACTGCATGTTGAGGAGTAGCTAGGATTCTGGCTCCCATACATTAAAGCCAATAGCACACCCACGATGACTGGGAAAACAGTAAAGAACCAAGAAACTGTCAAAATATCACCAAATGGGTAGTACTTTCTTGCTTTAGACCATTGTTTTGTGGACGTTTTATTTTGGAAGATCCAAAATCTCATACTCTTCTGCCTTCCAGTGCTTCTTTAGAGCTTTGAATCTCCCAAGCTTTCTTTCAATATGCCCTTGCTGTCATGCTCTGCCACCATCCACGGCTCAGCCATCCATGATGTGCAAGGCTGACAAATGGTGCTGTCAAATCTCTAGAACCTGTGACTGTGACCTTATTCTTAAAGGGGTCTTTGCAAATCTGATTAAGGACCCTGAATTGAGGAGAGTGTCCTGGATTATCCAGGTGATATCTAAATCCAATTACAAACATCCTGATAAGAGAGCAGCAGCGGGAGATGTGAGACAGAGGAGAAGACAGAGAAGAGGAGGGAGGCAGAGACTGAAGTGATGTGGTCACCAGCCAAGGAACACCTGGAGCCACCAGAAGCTTCTACAGAGCCAGAGGGAGTGTGGACCTGCCAACACCTTGGTTTTGCACTTCCAGCCTCCAGAACAGTGAGAATATAAATCTCCTTTGTTTTAAGCCATCAAGTTTGTGGTAATTTGTTACAGCAGCCACAGAAAACTAATACACCAGGTGATCAGTCAGCAGCCAGGGCAGAGGGAAGTTTAACAACATGCTTGGTTTATGTGTTTGTTTTCCTCTACAGCCTTCTACATCCTGGCAGGGGTGGGCAGTGGGGGCAGGTGACAGGGTGAAGCATGTCAGCTCCCTTCCTCTCTCTCTAGAAGGCTCTGCTCCATTTGCCCCCCCTTCTGCTCCCACTCTACTCTGGTTAACACTTCATGCAGCCTACAGCTCTTAGCTCAAGCTTTCATTCCCCATGGGAACCTTTCCCGACCCCTCTCTGGCTCAGTGGAATTCCTCTGCATAATCTGGAATGCAGCTGCTCTTCTCTCCTGCAGAGCACCGACCTCACTTTAAACACCCACTAGTGGGGTTCTTTGACTAATACTGGTTTCCCCATTAGAGCGTAAGCTCCTGGAGAGAAGGGACTTTGAATGTATCTCTTCATCATTTTTTTTCTCTAGAGCTTAGGACAGTGTCCAGCATATAGAAATTTGTAAATAAATATTTTCTGGATGAATACTTAGATACAGCTATTTGCAGATATTTGGGTGTAAAAAAAAAAAGTTTGTCACTCAGTTTCACAGTGGCAGCAATGCATTTTATTTCCTGGAGTAAAGCAATGTTTTTTTATGAGTAGATTCTTCTGCATACAGTAGTTAAAATATCTGTTTGTGGGGGTCTCACTACTCTGACCTCTGAATCAATACTTGAATACAATCTGTTCTTGGCAAATAAATGACTGGTATGTTTTACAGTTTTGTCCGTTTTTCTTATGCATCATCTCACTGGGATTTGCCTTAGTGACACCCTTCTTATCAACCAATTCCAGCCACTGGCAGAAGAGATGACAAGCTCAGAACCAAGGAGGGGGCAGGAGGCTCAAATCTAAGAGAAGACTACAGATGAGTGTGATCTGAGCAAGGCAGCATTATAGAGAGGGTCTTGGGTCCAGTGGGGCTGGATATGGCTTGCAGCTGTTGTCTTTTTCTAGAGCATAACCTTGGTCACTGAATTTAAGCGGCCCATGCCCTAGCATTCTCATCTGTAAAATGGAGAGAACAATAATCCCAACCCACCCCCAACAGAGTTTTGGGGGAGACTCAATTACCTGCTGCTTGCAAAATGCTTAGCACAATGCCTGCCACATGGTAATAATTATTCAATAAATATGAGCAAGTACTGTTGTTAATACTGGCTTTAGTGAAGACTAAAAATTAAACAACTCTAAACGTGTGTTGTCTGTGGTGCAGACATGACAAACTAAACACTTTTAGTCTGTTTAGAGATTTTATTTTTCTTGCAGATTACTCAGATTTAGGAGTTTGTCACCATGGGTTACCTTTACATGCAAATAATTGTTCCACTTTGGAATAGCAGCACTTACACACCACTTAGAGTTGTATGAACTTCTCCATATTACCACTTAGGGAGCCTGACGACCAGCAGTGATTTCTGAGTGGAGCTCAAAGTCAGTAAAACATTATGCTACTCACCATGAGGACAGGGAACAAACCCTTCTCTCCTCATGGTCTTCATAATAGAGCATCATGACACCTAATGATTTGACCAACCTCAGACTTTTTATTTCTAATGGAAATGCAGCACTTGCTTCCCTCCTTCTAAATGGAAAAGGAGAGAACACAAAAATACCTGGGTAGTGGGTTCTCACCTCCATAGTCAAAGCTGGGCAGGTAGTGTGCAAATTAGTTAGGGTTTGCAAAGAAAATAGGTTTGGTTCTAGGAAACAGTTACCATTGAATAAAGGAGAAGCAACAGGGGAAGCAAAATGTGCCATCTTACAAATTCATATTTCTAAAACCTAGACTAGACTAGGAGTAATGTCCCCAAAGTGTAACAACCAATAAGGACAGAACACAGTCCAATCAGAACGGGCAATGGCCTGAGCAAGAGCGAGGCCCCTGACATATCAAGTGTTAACACTTCAGTTGCTCCTTGTGGGGGGTCTAAGGGTCTCATGGAGGGGCAGGTAGCTTGAAGTCCTACAGGGAGGGGAGGACACTCCAGTTGGTTGCAGGACACACAGGGCTGAGGGACAATGACTATTTACCAACCAGTGTGGAAGTATTTCAATACTATAATAATGATACAGCCAAAAAGGCACCAACTGGTGAATATTAGCCCTGGACAAGACTATGATAAATTAGATTGGCACAGGGATAGCAGTGTGAATTCTGGGGCAGGCAAATAGCAGGAGGCATCTGAGAGAGCAATACGAGAGCACGGCTGTGCACTGGAGCAGGCACAGACAGTTCTACACAGAGTCAGGGAGCTGGAGTGTGTGACCCCTCAAATTCCCCTTCAATATTTTTTGTTACTTTCTAATTATATTAGTTCAAGAATATAATTTCCTTGTTAAAAAATTTAAACATTACTATTAAGGCTATATACCACCTGCCTTCCAAATTCTGGTCTACTCCCCAGAGGTAATTACTGTTAATAATTCTGTAGTATAATTTCAGGCAACTTTCCATGTATATTCACATGTATTTGGTATCATTTGGATGTTGTCTATGTGTTTAATATGTGGTAGGAAGAATCCTAAAATGCTCCCCTAAGATTTCCTACCCTAATCCCAAGAACTGTGATATCACATCCTGACTGTGTTATATGTTATATGGCAGAAGGGATTTTGAAAATGTAATTAAAGCTACTAATGAGTTGATTTTTAATTCATCAAAAGGAAGACTATCCAGGTGAGCCTAATCTGATCACAGGGGCCCTTTTAAAGCAGAGTTTTCTCCAACTAGTAGCAGAAGGAGTAGTCAGAAAGATTCAGAGCATGGTAAGAATTTGATGCACCATGGCTGGCTTTGCGAATGGGAGAGATCATTATTTCAGGTGCCAAGGAATGTGGGCAGACGCTAGAAGCTGAAACTTCCCCCGAGCCAACAGCCCAGAAGTAAATGGGGATCTCAGTCCTACAACCACAAGGAACTGGATTCTGCCAACAACTTGACTGAGCTTGGACACAGATTCTTCGCCAGAAGCTCCAGATATAAGTCCAGCCTGCCAGGCATCTTGGTTTCAGCTTTGAGAGATGTTAAGCAGAGAACCCAGTTGAGCCTGATCAGACTTCTGACTTACAGAACTGTGAGATAACAAATGGGTATTGTTTTAAGCCATTTTGTGGTAATCTGCTACACAGAAATAGAAAATTAATACCACATATTATTCTGCAACTTGTTTTAATTCAAGCATGTCTCATGAATCTTTGAAAATCCATTCATCCCTTTTGACTGCTCAGTGGTATTCCCCAGTATGTGTTAATTCATTTCCAAAGATGGCTGTGAACAATTCCTCTAATCCTCACTGCATGAATTGCCACCCCTCTCATTATTTCTCCTCCTCTTGAATCTAGGTTTGTCTCATGACTTGTACTGAACAATAAAATCCTGTGGAAGATATATTTCAGAACTTCAAAGACAAAATCTTGAGATTTGCCCTTTTGGGGTCCAGGAAGCTTGAGCTAGCTTACAGAAGGATAAGCGACCATGTAGAGAGAAAGAGTGGCCTCACCAGCCTCTAGCTATGCTCCAGGTAATCCCAGGTGACTCCATGTAGGGCAGAAGAACCAGTCAGCTAAGCCCAGCCAGTTCACAGAATTGTGAAGAGTACTAAATTATTGTTGTTTAAGCCACTTTTAGTGTAGTTTATTATGCAGAGACAGACAACATTATAATAGATACATTATGCAAAGATAAATTACAAAAAATCCAGTTTATTTTATCTCTTCTTCTATGAATAAACATTTTTGTGCTTTGTAATAATTAAATTTAACCATAGGAAGTTGCCATTTCTATAAGTCAAAATTGGTCAAATATCAGTAATTCCATGAGGTTCAATCACACACAGGGTGGTGTTACTATAGGGTAAGCACTAAGCAGTAGAAACGTTGGCTCATAGGATAGGCACAGTTTAAATTTTAACTGATGCCTCTAACTTACCTATCATGGTGACTGTACCAATTTACATTCCTCCTGTCAGTGTAAAACACCATGTTCTATCACTTGATCTACATATTACTAAAATTCTGTTTTCGTATCCAGTTCCCAAAATGCAACCAACCTAATGAGAGCTAATCTAAAACTAAAAAACAAACAACCAAAAATATTGGCAGACCTGATATACAATTACTGATAACCCACAGGGCATTTTTATTTGACTTTTAAGAAGTCTACTGTAAATCATTATTTTATGTAAAATAGATAAAGGTTTTTATTTGTAGAAGAGTTAGCTTTCTATTAAGATAAGTTTACGTTCCATGAAGACTCCTGCTAGGTGTTGGGTGTGAACCTGGAGTGATGTAGGTAGTGGGAGAGTGCCCCAGCCTAGGAGGCCCTATAATTTGAATGGATGATAATGCATGAAGACATCTGCACTACTGAAAGCATCAGTGTTATCCATCCATGAGCCAATATCAATAATGGGGAGGCTGAAGAGTTAAACAATATCTAGAATATGTTTACCAAGAAGTGTCTTAATAAACACATTTGTGTAAGGCAGGGTGGTAGGGTCTATACAGTACTTATGTGTGACAAATTGCTACTTGTCCCTAATGGTTCTACTCTTCTTCTGCAGTAGCACAAATTAAGCTGGTCACATGGCCATGTGTCCCACCTCTCTTGGAGCTAGGAATGGCTTAGGATTAAATGTGAGCTGACAGAATGTGATGTGATGTGCTGCAACTTCTAGGTACTGCCCCTAAGAGGACAGGGCTGCACACTCCTTTCCCTGTCCAGTGGCTGGGGAGTGGGGCAGTGATGAGACCTGGAGCAGATGCCACGGGCGGGCCCGGTGATGAGAGCTCTGGGCTAAGGAAGTTGGTGTCAGCCCACAAGCCCTCGGTCATCTACTGCTGGACTCTTGTGTGACAGACAAACACATCTCTCTCTCGCATTCAAAACACTTTATTTTGGAGTTTTCCTATTATGGAACCTCTGTGGGTGTCCTCAGTATTATTTCAGGGGTTCTAGAAATGCAAACCACCAACCAGCACCATCTCCAACTCTTTACAGATGGATGAAGTTGTGCTATCATAATTTAATTTCTTTGGCCCATGGATTCAAGATGCAAATAAAAAGAGTAAGATCTTAAGCTTTATCAGTCTTTCATCCACAGTGTGTATTTGATTATCAGATTCTTTGCTGCGAACAGGTCTTGATAAAACAGGAAGAGGATGCAAGCCACCTGAACATTTGTTTGAGTGGTTCATCCAGAGGGGATCAGCCTCTTAATGTGGAGGAGGCTAAAGATACAGAGGATATAACAATCGACTCCCACCCCACCAGGCAGCCACACGAGTTCGACTGCACAGAGGCGAGGCCCTGAACCCACCTTGCCCTGGCTGACTAGCAGTGCACCATGAAATGAAGATTAAAGAGTGCACTGAGAAGCACATAGCGACTAACATAATTTATCAGGAGACCTGGACTTAGCATTGTTTGAAGTTCCTGATGAGTAGTAAAGCATGCGTTTTCTACATCTGGGTGAACCCTGTCACCCTGGAAAAGAGAGATCTTGTCCCAGTGAAAAAGCTCCATGCTGTCAGGTTGTCTGAAGAGACAATGGCCTTCGGCAATGTTTCTTATTACACCCTCTTCAAAAGCTGCACATCTTCTAGACCACAAAATACTAATTTCCCCCATGCAAACATGCAGTAAAAAAGTATTCCAGAAAAGCAGTGAAGTAAATTAGAATTATGCCCAAAAAGGGAATAAGGAGTGCCTTCTGATATACTAGCAGAAACATCGTAAATAAAGATTTCCAACGTAATGTGTTTTTAATCAGACACATCAATCTAAAGTTTCTGCAACATCTGCAAACTTGGATGCTACTGTTTAATATGACCATATGCATTAAAATAATTGCCTTAAGGTTTTTGGTGGACAGTAATTGTCGCTAAATTACAGCTGAATCTCTGCAGAATTAGATATTATATCCATATTAGGATCGAATAACTCCATCATGATTAATGAAGCTGCAATGAGTACTAAGGGAATTAAAATGATTAGCCTCTCGTGTTGACATTTTTCTACAATTGTAGAGTTACATTTCAAGCAAAACTTTGCAATTAAACTCTTATTGATAATGGTTACTGAGTTTAATCCAGGGACAATTATTCCTTAAAAGCTCAACTTTATTAATGAGTAAATATAATATAAAAACACTTAGCTGAACTATCAACCTTAAATAATTAATAACAGATGATGTGTTTAACACCCTTATGATATTTAAACAATACAGGCATGTAATTAAGGACCCTTGGCCATAATTAAAACCTTCATAGTAACTCATTTACAAAATAATTCATGTAATATAGACCACATATTTGCAGTAAGCTGGAATAAAGAAACACATTAACAGTTTCAGAGGAGTAAGTATTATTCGATTGTTTGGGTTTTTAGCAGCTTTTTAAGAAATTATGGAGAATAAATTGGCATTTAATTGTTCACGGAAGATGCTCAGGTTACAAAGTACTTTCAAACACTTTTCAGAAGAAAACCTGGTAGCAATTCATCAGACTCAGACTTGGCAGTGTCTCAGAAAACTAATCATGCCCCTGAAAATGGGCATTAAACAAACATTCATGGAAAATGACTTATTTTTCCTACAGTTTCAGCATTATTGAATATTATACTTAAGACACTTATAGCAACATACAAGATATGGTAATTCTTACAACTAGCTATTCTCAGTCCCAAGAGTAATTCTGGAAATGACTAATAAACATAAATGCTATTAAAGAACATCGACATACAGAGAAAGAACAGCTTTAAACCGAAATCTAAGCAGCCAGTTTCAAGTTTTGAATTGTCTCTGATTTACCCAATGATCTCCCTGGGCAGTTTCTGCACATGGATTCAGCTTTTTTCTAACCTAGTTCCCCAGTTCAAAATAAAACAAGGAGGATAAATGAAATGATGCCAGGAAAGCATTTGGAACTCTTTCGAATAAGGGTAATTTACATTCTTCTGTTTTTTCCCCACTGTGATTAGAAACCCTGCCTGGATCTTCTCAGCAATTCTGGAGTACTATGGAGAGAAACATGACCAGAAATATTGGGGTCGCTACCACTACCTATCTACTGATCTCTGCTAAATGTGCCCCAAGTCAATTGTAACCTCTAAGACAAAGCCCATGTCTCAGTATCTTTATTTTTATATTCCCTACAATACCCAGCAAGGACAGGTCAGACAGTCTATTCTCAAAACACCCTTTTCACTTTATTGTGCTTACAGAATTTTGCTGGTCTTCACCCCATACTCCCCTAACAGATGATCTCAGCATTTCTCCCCAACCATCCTTTTTCATTTTTACCCTCTCTTCTTTCCTTACATAATTTCTTAGAATAGGGTTGGCCAACTATGACCTGTAAGCCAAATCTGGCTCGATGCCTGCTTTAGCAAATGAAGTTTTATTGCCACACAAGTGCATTCATTCTTTTACCTATTGTCTGCGGCTGTTTTGTGCTACTGAGGCAGAATAGCCTTGACAGAGACTAAAACATACACCCTCTGGCTCTTGACAGAACAAGTTTGCTGACCCTTGCATCAGAGGAGGGATCCTCAGGGGTTTTATACTAAGGCACGCCTCTGCTCCTCAGGTGAGAGCAGCTGGAAATGTCTAAGACAGGGGCTAAGGGTGAATGGGAATTACCCTGATGAACCTTGTCAAGAACCTTCAGCTTTTCCCACAAAGAGGCTGTGGTGGCTTGGAGCTATGCTCCCCAGAAAACATGTTCTTAAAACCTAACACATTCCTGTGGGCGTGAACCCACTGCACATTTGATGAGGTTATTTCACTTACGGCATGGCCCAGGATGGGTCTTAATCATAATACTGATGGCCTTACAGGGAAGGCCACAGGGAGAGAGAGCCACAGGGAGCAGTCAGATGCTGGAAATCAATGGAACTGAGCAGCCAGGAGAGGCCGCCATGTGCATTGCCATGTGACAGAAAAGCCAAGGACCAAGGATCGCTGGCAGCCAGCCCCAGAAGGCTAGTCTTCTGGGAGAAAGCATCACCTTGATGACGCCTTGATTTTGGACTTCTCCTAGCCTCAAAACCGTGAGCCAATAAATGCCTGTTTTTTAAACCAACCCATTACGTGGTATTCGCTTCAGCAGCCAGTCAACTGAAACAGCACATGCACTCCCCCTTCACAGCACAAACTCCCAAAGGCGGGTCACCGGAAAGAGAGAGCCACCAGCAACCTCTTGATCAATTAACTCAGTGGGCTCCCCATAATATTATATTAATCATAATAACCTATTGATTATTAATAACTTATATTTTTACTCTCTTAACTATCTCTGAACTATGGGCACTTGAATTACAAAGCAAAAACTGGATTGTAGCAACAGGATAACAAATTCTTATTGCTTACAGCAAACTTGCAAAAACTTGCAAAAAAGCTTCTCTTGTTTATTTTAAACTCCATTTAAATTCTATTCTCAAACGTTTTCTCTCATTTTTATTAAATTAGGAGTAATGCTTTCTTTTTAAGTAGATCAAATGAGCTGTCTTCTGTGGCTTGGAAAAATAAATAAAGTTGTATCTCAAAGTACTTTTTGATAATGATTTTCCTGGTACAGATATGAGATTAAATGGACCATTTTTCATATTTTGTTGATACCCATATTCTTAACGATGTCTTTAGTAATATAGATATTGGAAACAAATGATGATTTTAAAAGATAAGATTATTCTTTTCAATTCAGGAAAAAAAAAATACAGAGAGCACTGACTTAAACACAAAGACAAGCCCCTGATATAAAAGAAATGTTTCAGGATGTAATTGGAAGACTGTTCCATCGAGACTCCAGTTCTTACACAGAGGCATATGCTGGGCTAAGTAGGAAAGGCTGCTGAGAAGTAAACGTGCCCCATGGGATGGTCTATTGCAGACTGTGATAAGGATGAAATATGCTGAATCGGAATCCATCATGTGGCATCAGAATCAGTCACTAACATCTTCAAAGGCATATCAGCCAGGCTCCTCAGAGCACATCCTGATTCTGCAAAATTCAGAGAAAAGGGATTTCTGGGGGAAAAATACATCCTCAAAAAAAGGTATTTTAAAGATTTCATATGTAAAAATGTAGGAAATAATGCAGTGCTTGTAGGAGAAAGCATGACGTCCTTAAGAATGAATTGCACTAAACCGATTCAACTTTCTCTTCTTTTTTTCTTTTTTTCCCTCTTTTCTTTCCTTTTTTTTTTTCCAGCAGATTCCTAGGTTCAGGGAAATGGCATAGGTCAAAGCATAACAAGGGAAAGAAAGAATGAAGGAAGGGGCTGTTTTGTTTTGCTCATTGTTTTCCTGCAAAGGTTTTGTAAATTCCTATTTGTGAACAAAGGTCATTCAGCTTCAGAACCTTGGTTCCAAAGCCCAAGTTGCATTTTGCTGGAATACATCACCCACTGTACTTTATTCACATCTTTTTCAGCCTCCAGGAACGTGTCTTTGGCTCTGACATTGTTAATTGGGTCATTTTTAATTGAGTCATCAGACAAACACGCAAACACACATACCTATGCATATGTGCTTATGTAAACAAAAGGCTCTCCAGTTCATTGCCCTGGTAATCACTGGTCTCAGGCAGTAAAAATTTGGGACTGAGACCCCTGGGAACTGGATTCAAGTCCCAACAATGCAATGAACTCAATTCCTGACTTTGGAAACATCACTGTGCCTTTTTTGAGCCTGAATCTCCCTGTTTGAAAAATGAAGGGTTTGGATCAGAGGATGTTCCTTTCAGCCCTGATATTTTATCATCCCTGAGTCATGTCTGCTACTTCACCCTATTTCTATAGTGCTAAAAGCTCATTTCTTTTCATTTTCCCCAGTGAGAATGATTGATAGCTTTCCCCTCAGCAATCTCGTTACGTATTTTTACATATTTGTTGGTTATTATGTTTCCCTTCCATCACATTTCCACTTGAATGAACAGTATAAGTTATCTTCATCTTCAAAAGTTCTACCTTCATTTGTCACTATTTTCTTTTTATGGCTGCTTTTTGAATACTCTTTCCTGAAAGCAGTGTGGGGTAATGGTTAAGAAAGAGTTTTTGGATTTAGGCTGCCTGCATTTTGAAGTCATTGCTCAAGGTAAGACTTAGGTTACTTCACATGGTTAAATACTCTTATTTATGAAATGAGGCTTATAATAGTGCCAAACTCTTCCATTATGGTGAGAATTAAATGAAATGAAGCACCTCAGCACAAGCTGGGTGCCAGGCTGGTAACCAACACGCTTTAAATGGAATTTGCTATTATTTTGGCGGTAGGGGTGGTGGTTTTTGACCCTTCCTCATACCCACCATGTCCAAAAAACCTAGTGTTTTGGATGGGATTTACCCAAATGAACACCAAACAAGGCTAAGGAGAAATAATTTCATTGTCTTCTCTTTCTGCTCATACCTTACACACTTCTCCCATATGGCATGACCTTGGGAACAGTCTTTCAGCATTTCTGGTTAAGAACTGACCCTCTTAGGTGGATAGAGAAACTATGTGTTAACTTCTTGACCTTAAAAAGCTTTTATTTTTAAAATTTTTTTTAAGAATTGAGAAAGCTACCAATCTAAGAAAAAAGTCAAAAGTGTGATTTTTTTAATTGACATAGTAGAATCAGGTAGCCCCAGGACCACCTCTAGTTGGGTACTGAATCCTGCACCAAGAGGTGTAGCTACAGACCCACAAGGACTTCTTAACTTACTAAAGTCACTCCCATATCTGCCAATAATTACACATCCTTGACTATGTCCCTTATCACTGAACAGGACACTAGAGATGTTATTAGCGAGGCCAGAATTTCATAGCTTGATAAAGGAACTCACGGCTTCGAAATTTGAAGTTACTCATTTTATCCCAAGCAACCAAATTTGTTAAGCCAGAGCAAGGTGTAGGTGGCAAACCTGTACATAAAACTTATGCCAACTTCAGTGGTCTGTGCACGGACTGTGGTGCTACAGGACACGTTCTCCACTTAGATCTCAGTCTACTTTTTACTTCTTTGATCCCCTTCAGGACCTGAGCCTATGCTCATTTATATTACTCTCCTAATCTACCCTTTCCTGCGGCTGTATAGCCATTTATCTTCTTAAACAACAAACTTAGCCTTTTTCATGCACACACATCCTTCTTAAATACTCAAAGATTATTTCACTCACTCTGCTGCTCCTTCAGCTGTTTCTTTTAGGACCCTTAAAGTGAATTTCATCAGACCTTAATGATTTCAACACATTCAATTGTTTAAGTGTGTCTTAACCTGCTTCCTCCAAATGTGAACTCGCCCACTTGCTCATTAACTGTTACTGTATTAGCATCCTTTGATTATTAACCTTTGTTGTGAAGTCTGAAGCAGAGGTGCTCTCAAGGAATTTACAGCTGGCCATGTGCCTGGTGCTCTCTCCCATCCCCTGATATGCAGTAGCAGGTCTCCTCCTCGGAGGCCATTCTCTTCTGTCTTGTGGACATATGCAACTACTTCTGTTTCACCTCATTTTCTAGGAAAATTGCATTGTGTTCTCTTGTATTTTATACTTTATAACTTCAGTCCCTCACATTTTTAATGCTATCTTTAAAAGCTTTTCTTGCAAATCACATCTAAAATATTTATCTCCTAAGAAGTCATGTGCAAACATATACACACTTTTAACCCTCAACCATTGAACACGGAGTCTTAGAATCATTTCATCCTTAATTTGATAAGTGTGATGGTTAGGTTTATGCGTCAACTTGGACAGGTGACAGTGCCCAGGTGTCTGGTCAAGCAAGCACTGGCCTGTTACTGCCAAGACATTGGTGGCTGGTTAATAAACCAGAAGGCTGGTTTATTGGATCATCAGTCAACTGACTACACCTGTGACTGACGACATCAATGAAGGGCATGTCTTCCTCAGTGAGAGAATGCAATCAGCTGGATTTGGTCCAACTGGTTGAAGATTTTTAAGGGAGAAAGAGAGGGAACCTTCACTTCTTCTGCTAACCAGTGAAGCGTTTCCTGAGGAGTTCATCGAATACCTTCATTGGAGTTGCCAGTTCACTGCCTGCCCTAGGAACTTCAACTTGTGCATCCCCGCAGCTGCGTGAGATACTTTTATAAAATCTTATACTTACAGATATCTCTTGTTGGTTCTGTTTTCCTAAAGAACCCTAACTAATAAAATAAGGAATATTACTTTTTTATTTACTTGATGTTTTAGAAAAGCAATCAATCAATGGTTATAATCACCCTCTTTCCCTTGGTTTTAGTTTGGAAATTTCTAATCATTCTCATCTATAAGAGGAAAATAATACCAATTTTCATTCAAATCTATCCAAATGACTCCATCACTCTACCCAGGAGCATTTCCTCCCTCTACTCTGCTGAACTGTTTAGTCCCTCTATTCCCTTCCTCTCCACATCAGGCTCTGTCTGCTTTAGCCATTTTGGTTGCATAGGCAAGCCCTTCATTCAAACCACCTGAGCACAGCACTGGGTGTTGCACCACACTGACAGGTGGTATATCTGAACTCTCAGAGGACATGCTGGTTTCCATGATTCCAGTAAATCCCAAATGGTGTTCAACACATGCCTGATAGGTACAGAGGCAAATAGGATCTTAGTAATACCTCTTTCAAAAATATGTTCTGTTTTGTTTTGTTGCTAAATTTAAATTGCCTACTTATGTTCTTGGCTTAAACATTTTTTGTGTGTTTCTCCCCTCCCCCTGCCCCAACTGTTTATATTAAGCTTTCACAGCCATGGAAATAAAACATAAATCATACTCATTGCAGCCAACATAGCACCATATGTGCTCTTCTCACCTACCTTCTTCCATCCACATATCTTATTCCTTCCCTCAGTCGGCAACAGGTCTGCCTCCTTTTATTAACAAAGGAAAAATCACTGGATGCTGATCATATTGAAGTGGGAGAGCGTAAGTGCAGTTTATCCAAGGGAATAACTTTTAGGAGGGACTGACAAAGAGAGTCTGTTTTAGTTTGCTAAAGCTGACAAAATGCAATTATTCCAGAAATGGACTGACTTCGAACAATGGGAATTTATTAGCTTACAAGCTTACAGTTCTGAAGCTGTGAAAATGTCCAAATCAAGTCATCATCCTCAGATATCTGGACTCCTCTGTCACATGGCAAAGCACATGGCCATCATCCGCTGGTCCTTCTCTCCCGGTTCTGTTGCTTCAGCTTCTGGCTTCTCTGTCTGTAGCTTTCTTTCTGAGCTTCTGTGTGAGTCCTTCTCTCTCAGCTTCTTTTCTTTCTCTCTGAGCTTTTCTCTCTGTGCTTCTCTGAATCCAGTAAGAGAATTAAGACCCACCTCAGGCAGGCCTCAACTGAAATAACCTAATCAAATGTTCCCACCCATAATAGGTCTACACCCACAGGAATGGATTAGCTTTAAGAACATGATCTTTTCTGGGGTACATACAGCTTCAACCATCACAGAGACCATCCCATTACATCCTTCATGAGACACAGGACAGCAGCACCTACTCAGTGGGCAGTCATTTGGGGATACACTTGATAGCATCTGCCCAGCTACTACTTTTACCTACTCTCCAGAGGGGAAATAAATGCTTTCTTCCCATTCATGGAAATCTGAGTAAAGGTCATACTGTTTCAGAAAACATGTAAAGAGTGATATTTGAGTCATTTCTAAGTAATGACTTCCCTTATTCTCAAATGCTGTTGGGAAGTGGTGAGGCAGAACTTGTATTAACCATAAAAATAGCAGGTTTTTTAAAAAAATATGGTTATACAAGACTATTGAAAGAGTGAACAGAATTATAGAAACAGCTGCTTTAGAAGTTTGAAAAAATTTATTGATTCATAAAATGTTACGGGAGAAAGAACCCAAGAGTTTATTTTAGAAATGAGGAAACTGAGGCCTCCAGGAAATTAAGGGAATTGCTCAGCTCCATATCTATGAGACCGAAACCAACGCAATGGGCTTATGAAAACCAGTCTGGTGGATTTTTCAATGTGTGACACTGTCTCCCTTCTGTTTTTCAAATGTCAAGCTCATTGTTTGTCTGGCTGTATAGGGGAGCAATTTTTAGTTCACTCCACTGCTGCCTGCATCCAAACTATTGTAGATTCGTGAAAAGGTCATTTTTAAATCATCAAAGGCTCCAAAACTTTAGCTCAGAAAGGATTAGCTAAGGGCTCTTGCTTCCTGCGGGTGATCACCTACAGCACACCATTCACATGGGGTTCTGCAAAGTCCCACAGGGTAGAAGTTTCCACAGTCAGCTCCCAACAACCTCCTCCTCATCATCTAACTTTCGCAGCCTAAAAGGATGCCAATGTTTCTGACAGGCTGTATGGGTCATGACTGGAATTGCACATCAATTCATGGACTTTTTACCCATGTATTTCGTTTTGCATAAAAGCTTAGTTACTGCAAAATTGGGTGCAAATGACATTTTGGAAATTTAAATGCTAGCTGCCAAGCGGCAGAGGAGTTTTCTACTTAAAGGAGCTTTGCAGTAAAACTGCACAACAAACATAACTAGCACGCCTTAATTGAACATTAGTAAATCCATATGTTCATTTGCTGAGTTTTCAGATTTAGAGTTTTGTAAAATACTGGCCCATCTGCACGCAGAAGAAAAAATGCCCCTGATGTACCCCAGATGGGCCTTGCTGGCCAGTCGATGATTAGCAAGTGTAGTCAGTATTTACTAAATGCTCATGGGCGATGGGCTTTGTGCTAAGTTCCACAGATACAAATATAAACAGAGAGAGCGCTTGGCCTTGGGATGCTCCTGCTATTAGGGGAAATAGACCCTTACAAAACAAGTTAGCACCTCATCTAAATGGTTTTCTTATTTCATTCCATGTAGAAGGCATATCCTTCAAGGTAGGAAATAACTTTAAAGATTATCTAGTCCATCTCCCCAGCCCCAGGAAAGAAAAAGATTTAACCATGCTTGTTATCTAAAATATGAACCTCATTTCCAATAGTTTCTCTAATATTTAACCATTCTATTATTAGGACACAGTTGTATTAATTCCAGACTAAATATCTCAACTGTAATTCAAGTCCCTATCCCCTCTTTTATTGACTCATTAGAGAAGATGATGAATATTTAAAAACTCTGCTAATTTAACTTGAAGACTATCTTAGTTTCCTGTTTTTCTAGGGATCCCTAGGTTTGATTTAGAATAAGCCAGGTCATGTGTTTAATTCTACTCTGTGTCTCTGTTAGTCTTGAAAGCCTGAAACTTGTACACAGTAGACACTGAGAAATATTTACCAAGACAATGAACATTCTGGTTAGGGCCTGACAGCACTGAATAAGATAGAGGAATGCTAGAATGCAGCATCTGCTTTGGACGTGCCAGCATTTCAGAACAGAGCCTCTGTTTTCAATATAAGTCTTTCCTTAGCTCTCCTTCCTAACCTTGGATCAAACAGTCACTATCACAGTGGGGGTCTGTGTGAATGAATGAATGAATGAATGAACGTGGGGGGTTCCACTCTCACTATAACAACCTCCTTTAGCCCTTTCTTATATAAAAATCATAATTTCTTTAATACTTGGGGGAAATTATATTATAGTCTATAATGTTGATCAAGTCTACAGACATTTCCTTCCTCCTTCCTCCACATCTTGTTAAGGTCCAACCATTAACTCTTGCATTGATTTGTAAAAGGAACAATTCCACCAAACCATTATTGAGCATGTATAAAAATTCCCTGTGTTGTAACATATCTAAGAGCTATATAATCAGACATTTTAAACCTAGATTGAGAGATGTGTGCTCAGAATATTACAGAAACAAAATTTTACCAAGCAATTTGGAAATCACAATATGTATTACTGAAAACCATTTTTCCTTCATCTGTAAGGTAAATATTATAAAGTTGATTCAATAATAAATCAAGAAATTGGCAACTTTGTACCACTAAATCTGCAATGCTTTCTGCCAAGATTTATGAGAATTATATCTTCCATGTTCTTGCAAATGTATCGAACCTAATAAGATAGTCTGACAGTTACTGCCAAGGATATAGGTAGTAGAACACTAGGAGGTATTAAATTCATGCTGTTACTATATTTTATTTTATATACACTTATTTTAAGGGCTTAAAATCACTAGGTTTCATATTAAGTTCACCTGGTGTGCTACCAAAATATAGTTACAGTAATTTAGAAGTTTAATATTTTGTGAAAGCCTTTTTTCAAATGAAGCATTCTTTTGAATTCAAATATTTATGGGTATTAAAAGTATTTATCAAGAATTGATTTTATTAGGCCTTCACAATGGAACCAAGTTAAGTACTTCTGTGAAAAAAAAATGTAAAACTAAGTATTAAACATTTCCATCCAAATATGCCAGGGAAGTCCTATAATGAAGCTCAGAAAAAAATAACAGCATCATAAATTCAATTATTACATGAAGTAGCCACAGAAACATGCAGAAACACAACATTCAAGTAAATAAATTATTCTGATTTTGCTCCCAGCTGACACAAATTACTCATTTCCTTGGCGCTGATACAAGAAGGCTTCAGAGCAAAAGAAGAAATGCAATCAAAGAGCAAAGCACATTACTCACTGCCTGCCAGCCTTGCAGTAACTGGAGTTTCTAGTCACCCCTTTTGCCCCACCGCCTGCAGGAGATGTTCCTGAGCCAGTCTTTTAGGTGCTTAAATGTTCTCATTGGAAAGACTTCATTTCCCTCTGTGGGCTCCCGCAACAGTTCTCAGTGGTAGCATTGTAACTCACAATCATTTGTGAAGTGTCTCCAGTTATTTGTTACTAATAAAGTGTTTGATTTTGCAAATGATTACTTAAAAAAAAAAAAAAAGCAGATTCAGGATTATTTCTAAAATAAGCAGGAATGACAATCAAGGTATTTACAGTTAATGGAGCCCTGGGGCCGGTCCTATCAGGAGGCTGGCCCTAGTGGTTGCCGCTGTCCCAGGTGCTGACGGTGGGGAGGTCCAGAAACTAGGGAAATGCATGTTAGTGCAAAGGCACTGGGGGAAGCAGGCTTAGGACACGGGCTGGTGCTCTGTCAATCAGGAGGGAAGTAATTGGGCATTGCGACAACCCAGTACTTTGTCTGTCTATTAGGGGAAGAAAGAGCTGAATATCGTTTCTGATAATCACATTAGCTGTACTCACATGCATCCAGCTCTGCTCCCTTGAGGGGGTGGGGTGGGTAAAGGTGGTGGAGTGACATGTATCATGCAGGAAATTTAACCCCTAGCTTTTCTTCACCAGCTAATGTTTGGTGGATGCAGACTGTACTCCTGCTGCCAAGAGAGATGCACAAAAAGTATAAGATTCACATTGTTCGGGGGAAGATAGAGAGGGCCTGTAAATCAGTGATTAAGATCAGCTCATTTATAATTAAGTCAGCTGAACCACAGTATTCATGATAGTCAATACCTAGAGTTTGTTCAGGAAGAGGCCATGGATAGTAGAGCACTCTACGAATGTCCCTGTGTCCTCCACTCCCCTCAGACCCCTCTGCAATAATTCCCATGGAAGCAAGAATGTCATTTAAAGCAGTGTGATCTGATGCAGACTGGCCCTGGTACACTGGGTGCAGAGAGGGCAATGTAAGTGGAAATGTTTCTTCTTCATTGTAATCAGTTCCGGTTTCACTCAAGAGCCTCATTCATACTGGGCTTGGATGGACATCTGGTCAACAGGATGCTTATATGAAAAATACAAACAGTAACCATGGAGTAAAAGATAAATTACGAGAAAAATCGCATGACATTTTAGTCCTAGGAAAAGGGACTCATTAGAGAAGACAATGAGTAGATTATGAGTAGTGAAAACCTGCTTCTTCCCCCAAACCCCCATTCCCACAAAGGGTAATGCATAGGTACTAAAATCCTAGATGAATTAACAGAGCATATGATGGGACATGGGAATAGAATTCTGGCTCAGAGACAGAAGTTGAAATTTCTCCATAGTAAAAAATGAGAAGATCAAGGACAGTGCAACATTTAAATTTTAGGAGTGAAAGAAAATGCATGTCAAATGCTATATAGAGGTACTTTCTGGTCTTCTGCCCTTAGCTCTCCGAGTCTCAGTTTACTCATCTTTAAAAGGGCTATGATGTTATTCACATCACTGGTTAGCTACAAGGATTAAACGAGTGCACGCTCATACAAACACACATGACATGTGGAACAGTGCCCGGTATCTAGTAATGAGACATTATAAATAGCTGTTGAAGCAATGGATTAATGGTATAATTAGGTACACTTTCCATGCTAACTTTCAGCTGAAACTACAAGCCATCATCCATAAGAATGGCAAGGCCACCTGCAGTAAGACACAGAAGCACTGGAATCCCTTCCAAGCCTTTTTGTAGACAGATGAGTAGCAGCCATTTGGTTTAATATAAAATTATTGTCAAAACTACCCTATATTTGTCTCCTGCTAATATCCAGATGCCACTAAATTGGGCCCAAGGTCACTGTGGTGGAGCAGAACTGTCCCATGGCTGGTTGTCTTATTTCTATTAGAGTTTGACCCAGGGCCAGATGTTTGTGGGGAGTCTACTGCTGGCAAATGGAGAGAACGAAACATGTCCCCAGATGACAGGCCAGAAGGCAATGAGGGAGTTATCCTTGCTGAATTCTGTTACCAGTTGTTCATGGGATTATAATTCTCTGTTCCGGGAAAGTTTTCTGCCAATTTTTCAGAACAGTTTCTCTCTGGCTGTTCGCAGCAGCTTTTGTGTTGCAGAGGTCAGGTGCTAGACCAGTTCTGCTGCCTTCGGGGCTGCTCAGAGAAGAATCTCTTCTTTCAAGGTTAGTTTAGAGAATTAGGTTTTTGGTTGTCCCCCTACCCCCAGATATGTTCTGAGCTGGTGTTAATTCCACAAAGCACATCAGCCACTGAATCCTCTGAAGTTGCAGAATACACTTTGAGGACAGAAAATACAAGTTTTTTTTTGTAAGAAGAGTAATGTCTAATTTGTATTTCTATCAGTTAAATTATTATTAATATTTTCAAAAGTCAAAAGTCATAAGCAATTACAAATTTTAAATCACAGAAGCAAAACAAAGGGTTCCCGTAACGACTGTAGAATTTAACCTGACAGATCCGTGTCACCCTTAGATACAGCACAAGATGCTGAGCTCTGGGCCCTGAGCTTTAGTAGGCTCCACCATGATCCTTCTGCAGTCACTCAGCTCTGAGCTGAGGAGTCCTGGGGGTCCGGGTATGTGCCCACGCACAATCTGTGCCTTCCTTCTGCCTCATGATACTCTGGGTACTTTTGAACAAGGAGTTTCCTTCCAACTGGCCCTGAGCTCCATGTGAGCCTCTGTGTGCACCCCAGGCCAAGGGCTGCCAAGGAGGGGCAGCATGCAAGGCTGCAAACCCAGGGTTGACACACAGGCTGGGCTAGGACCCACATGTGCACCTGAGGCCCGTGCAATGTGGGAAGATGGCGCTGCCTCAGGAAGAGACAGGGAGTAGACTGAAGGGCTGTGCTGCAGGTGGAGGTGGGGAACCAGTTCTCCCAGGACCACTGCCATGTTCCAGCACAAAACTCCAAGGAGTCTGAGAGTTCTAAAGTCAAATTTGGCCTCACCGGTCATGATGAAGGCATATTCCTCAAGGTAGGGGAGTAGGACACATTTTATTTGGCTGTTTGCTAGCTTGATTTATGATGCTTAAGTATTTAGACATGTGGCATGAGGGGTACCACTTTTACTCTTGCTCTAGATCCTGCAAATGCTAGGGGCAGACCTGTAGCAGAGTTAGTTTAAGAAAATTATACCCTCACATATGAGAGAGCACTTGTAGTAAGTTCTGTTAGTTTCTTAAGAAAAACTAAAATTATAACTAATACTACACAACTATAAAATAGCATATTTGAGGTATTTTCATCTTTGAACATCAGGAAAAATTATGAACATCTACAAAAGGAGACGTTACAATATAAGAAACTCCCATGGCCCATCTCTCAGCATCAATAATAACCAACTCGTGGTCGGTCTTGTTTCAACTTTACCCCAAATCCCCCCTCTATATTATTTGAAGCAAATCACATAATCATATGTTTTCAGCCATATTTATCTTGTATATATATTTAAAGGGTAAGGACTCTTTTAAAAATCTTAATGATATTTTATCATACTTAAAAACATTAACAATAGCACACATCCAGGAAGTATACAATTCTTCCAACTACTTCATATATTCACATTGTCTCATTTTTTTTCCTTTTACAGTTTAAATCAGGATCCAAATAAGGTTCATACAATGCCACTTGATTCTCTTTTAATCTATAGATACTCCTCAACCCTTTTTCCTTCCTTGCAAATTATTTGTTGGAGAAACCAGATTGTTGATTCTATACCATTTCCCAGAATTTAGGTTTTGCAGACTCTATCCTCATGATGTTCCCTGTAAATTGGCCATTAGACCTACGGGCCTAATTAGATTCAGGTCCCTTTTTTTTTTTGGCAAGACGGCTTTATAGGTGGTACTGGGAAGTTCCATCAGGAGTAAATAATGCATACTTGTCCCTCTGTTATTTTAGCTGCCAATGATATTGCTGCCTACATCCATTATTTCATTAGGAGTTGCAAAATATATTCTAATGGTATCATTCCTTTTTCAATTATTAGCTGAAATATTCTATAAAGAAAAACTTCCCCTTAGCAGCTATTTAGTTACCATTCTTAAAGGAAACATAGGATATATACTTGATTCTTTCCCTTTATTTGTCTGGTTTGAAACAAATGAGTTGGTTCCCTAGCATCCTCTAAAGGTTTTGTTGAGGTTGTTTTGTATCATTATGAATGACAGGATTTAAACATAGCTGATGTGTTTCAATATACTGCAGTTATTATTCTTATTGACACACAAATTGAGCCATTTTTGACAGATGGAAGCCTTTTCAAATTGAATCCTGAACTCTTTATAGCCAGTCTCTCACAATAAGGAGGCCAACACTCCCTCCAACCACATGATTACAAAATACAAGTAAGTTTTGTGTATGTTTCTTTTTTGCCCTTAAGCTCTATTTCACAATGAATGTATAAACTTGCATGCTTTGAAGTCACTTCAAATGATTCTTTCTGTGTAGTTTTGCCATCAAATAGATACGCAGTCAGATTTATTTGTTTTATTTTGCTTTCAAGTTTTAGGAATTTTTAAAATTTGATTTTATGTTATAATTTTACTAAACATTTACATATTTCTACAGTTAAATCCTCAAAACAAAGTTTACTCAGAGAAATCTAGTTTCTACTTTTGTCCCATCCCCTGTTGTCTCTTTCTCCCCACAGTTAATTATGTTTTGAAGTTTCAGTTTATCCTTTCAAATATATCTCCTTCCATATATTTCTTTAAGTGTATACATACATGCAAACACACACGTACACATCCTACCTTTTCTTAGATAAATTATAGCATAATACACACAATTTTCTCCACCTGCTTTTTTCAATTTCTTCTGCTGATTTGATGATTATATTCTATATGAAAATTAGGAGAAAAATTAGATGACTATTTTTGAGAAGTAGTATAGGAAAAGGATGCTGGACTCCATAAATATTCCTATTTACAGCCAGCATTCACTTTAAATTGAACTGAAGACCAGTTTCTCAAATTGGTAAAGATTCATTCATCCAGTAATTCCAAAAAAGAGCATATTGATTTATGAACTTAATCCTAATGATGTTTTATACATTTTACAATGAGTTGGCTTGAAAATATACACCCCAAACAAAGTTTTGTGTCATATTACAAAGTGATAGAGAGATCTGTCAAACATCAAGTAGAACGTATTTCAAGCAACAAATAGATAAATTTATAGATTATCAAAGCACAAGGAAGAAAGGTTTCAGTAAACTAGTATATATTTGAAACAATGACTTTGTTTACTTGCTCCAAAGATAAAGATTGCCTTGAAAGAAAGACTCACTATTTGAGATGCTTAACATGAATTAAGTTTTGGAGTGAACTTCAGGAAAAAGGAGAATGACTTGGGTCAGGCAGACCGAGGATGAGTTCTGGCTCAGCCGTTCAGGGGCTGTGTGACCCTGTGCAAGTGCTGACCCTCCCTGGGCCTTATTTTCCTCATCTTTGAAATACAGGTGCTAACACTTCCTCAGGGATTGCACGCAACGAGATAACATGTTTAAAGCACCAAGAAAAGCAACCGGTCTGAGGTCAATACTCAATAAATGAACAGAAACAGGAGACAATAGAGAATAATGGTTAAGAGTCAGACTGAGTTCAAATACCAGCTTGTAATACATGCATATATTATAATATATAAATTATAATTTGTAATCTATAAATTATATAATAATATAATTATAAATTATATAATCTATAAATTATATAATACATTTAAGCTGTATGACTGTGGAAAAGCTACTTAATACCTCTGAGCCTCAGTTTCCTCAACTATAAAAAAGATAATACAAATATCTTCCATGAAGGGTTTTTATAAGAATTAAGTTACATATAGTATTCCTTGCATGAGAAAGGGGCATTTATCTATTTTGTTTCACTGTGACATCCCTGGTGCCTAGTTTAATACGTGGTACATGGTACTTTTTAACTGTTAATAAAAAATAAGTAAGGTAAGCACACACACTTCCTGGGTTTTATGTTTTAAAGAGTCACTGCAAAAGTTTTGAGTATGTTGCTTTTCACATCTAAAAGTTCTTTCCCTGTGCACTGAGACCTAGTCCTCTGCCTCCCCAGGTTTTATTAAATGATGGATGTTCTTGCTGCCAGTGTAACCTCCAAGGTCCTGGCCTTTCCTGAACTGGGCTTTGGGCGCATTGAGGCAATAACTAAAGTTTTACCACTCAATTCTTTACTCCAGCGAGCCTGCTTAGAAAGTCTGGGTCTGCAGAATCTCTATTAGAAAGACCTGTAGGGTATTTCTTGATGACATATCGTGTGCCTCGGTGATTGTTTCTGAAAAGGCAATAGACTTGCAAGCGTTATATGTGTCACGCATATTGGAAATATACTAAATATATTACTATTTCACCAGGGACTCTCTTGACAATAATGTGAACGACTGAGGGAATAGAGATCATTTTAAAGTGTTTCTGACATCAAAGGTGACCGCTGGGCTTCAAGAAAAGGGTGCAAAGTAAGATTGACTTCTGTGATTGAGGAATTCAAGAGCCAGGCACTGAAGAGGGAGGGAGGGTTTTCTTTCACTGCTCAAGGAGCAAGGGACCAACGAAGGCCCAGTTCAAATGTCTCGTTTGCTTCCATCAGGGCCTTAAAGGAACTGAGCTCCAGGAACACCCAGCTGTTGGCTACTTCTGAAAGATGCTGAGTGCTCACACCCTAAGGCCTATGGGTGCATTCTGCAATCTTAACCCAAAATGTCCTTCCCTCTGTTCTCTATTTCACCCTCCTCACCTAAATGCTCTTCAACAATCATTTGAACTGAACCCCTTTCTGGCCTGCAGTGTTTTTCTTAGGTTATGTTTTCTCCGTGTCTTATAACAAAGATTTGATTCCCTCTAATGTTTGTTTTTTTTTCATGTGTGTCTCTTCTTTCATGCTAAAATCCTTAAGAGCAGTGGGCATGACTTGCTTATTTTTGCATCTCCCTTGCTTGGCACAGAACCAGATCAATGTTGTCATTTTTGAAATTGTCATATTTTGATCTCAGCAGTGCCTGCAAAAATTTACCCATAATTCAAAATACCTCTGGGCAGAAAATTCTATTTAAAAATTAAATAAAAATGTATATAAATTAGAAACCTGGAAGTTACTTAGCTAAATACATTTGAAAAGGATGTGTGAATATCATCCAGTGATAACTCTGTAAGCAATAGCCTAAAACAGCAGCATGGGTCATCTGAAATATTACTTTATTCATTTATTCCAACATTTATTGAGCACCTACTATGTGCCAGGTTAGACCCATAATAAGTTTATATTAATATTAGAAGAGATACATCATATCCAGGTCCCAAAAATGTTTGCCAAAAAAAGAAATGTACAACTATGTAATTAAAGTAGCAATCAAATGAAAGAAGTGGAATATAATAAAAGGCATCAGGGATAAGGTGAATTTGAAGTTGGGTTTTGTTAGCTCAATATGCATTGTTCAAGTCAACAGTGAAGGGAAAATTTGGTCATCTTAATGAAATTCAGTGGCTACGCAGTCCATGCAATACATGGAGTTGCAATTTGATGGTGGTCTAGATGTTTGGAAACATTAGCACACAGCTGGTTTGATAATGTAGTGTGAAAATATACTAAGAAAAAAACAGAGACCATGAAAGAGTTACTAAAGACAAAACTATCGGGCTTTCCTTATGAATTTTGGAATGTGGATGTGGTGGTTATAAAATTTTCCTTTTTAATTTAATATATTCTATTTATTCCCCTGGCCCAAGTTCCTCTGGAATACCATCCAGTGGCATGATGAGCAAGTTTAAGAAACACCACCAGTGGCAAAGCCTGTGTCCATGATCAAGACTGAAATCTGTATGAAAAAGATCGCTTCTAAAATCATTTGAAACTTGAGTTTCAATCATGGCTTATAAACTGAGAAAATGAATGAATGAATGATGGAGGAGGAGGAAGAGCACTAGACTCTAAGTAGAGAAATCGGATTGTAGATTTGGGTCCACCTAACCCCGTGACCTTGAAGAAGTTATTTCATTTTTAAGTTACAATATTGTATTTATCAAAATTATGGTGTTACAATAGGCTCTGCCTAGCATGGATAAAGTTGTGGAAAAAATGAAATGAATTATTGTAGGGAATGGCTTTGGAAGCAATGAGAAACAAAAGAAGTGTAAAACACTGTCATCATTTTTGTGGCCATGTTGATAGCCATATTAATAAAAACACTTAATATAAAAATAACAGCTTGAAATGATTATAGAGATTAAATACGGAAAAACAAACCCATACCTGTGTTTTGAGAAAATGCATCCTGTCGCTTGCATATTTATCTTAGAAGCGGTGTTCAAAATGCTACTACTACAAATGACAGATGAAAACCTTTGTTCAGGAGAAATGTGAAAAGAATTCTGAAACACAATTTAATGAAAACTACAACACCTTTCTTTTGTCAGAACCCTGTAGCTTCAGCATAGCTATGTCCCCTACACTATTCTCAGGAAGCATCCGTAAAAGTTCTAGGCCGTTTGTTAGCAGCAGATGTACACATTTATAAACAAGAGCCATCTTAACTGAAGTATATTTTTCGCAAGTTGTTTACACAAAAGATGCCAAAGAACAGTTCCGAGTGTTTACAGTCAGCACCTGGGATATACTCTGCAGGAATGCCATTCATTAAATATTCTGTCTACATAATCTAAAGGTAAGCAAAACTACGATCTACACTACTAGGCCTGCTGCTTTCATTTTTGTCCCATACTCAACCCCAGACAGACTGATATAAATGTTTTCTGAGGGTCATAAAACAATCTCTGAAAGTAAACTTTACCCTATGGGAAGTAAACTTTCAATTCACCAAATTCCATTTAGTGCCCTGCAGGAAGGAATTCTGCAAAGAATATTATGAAACAGTCAACTCATCTTTTATAGGTGAGCACTCTATAATAGAACCTCAGAATGGGAAATCAGGCCTTCACCCTCCATGGCCATTGTGGTTTATAACTCTAAAAATGATGAGTATTATCAAAATTTTAAAGATCCCTGGAAATGGCCATTCTACAGTCTCCCTTAGAAACAAATTTCCACCATAAAACCGCTGTCTGTAAAATTCTTCCACATGTTTAACCTAAGTCTTTTTCCATAGTACAATTCTGACTGCATCTTTCTGCTCTAGTGAAGACATTCATTCATTCATTCATTCATTTTTTCAATCAATAAATATTTATTGAATGCCTACTAGTGGCAAAGATAGTGATATAAGAGATGCACAAAAATAAGAGAAATGTTCTTGCTCCTTGGATAAGCAACCATCTTTAACTCTTTATTTAGATCATTGTTAAGAGGAATGAATGGACATAGCTGCCAATTTGTAGAAAATACAGAGGAAAGAGGAGCATGTTGAACTGCACCCAATAATATGCAATCAGCAAAATTCAGACTCTGGGACACTCTGCAGAGGAAATGCCCTGGATTCAACAGATAAATATGAAAGAAAAGGAAGGAATGGAGGCTTCCTACAGGTTTAAAGAGATTAAAAGGAGTAACCCAATATTTTTTTAAATGGGCAAGATAAACTAAATTGTTTAAGGATGTACATGGAATGATAAAACTAAGAAAATAATTGCTATAAAAGTTAGGATAATGGTTTCTTATGGGGATAAGATGGAGGTTAAGACTGGGATCACACACTTGATGGTCTTCCAAGCTGTGGGCTGGTGTTGGTTTACTAGAGTGTTCACTCATTCGAACATTTGTTTGATGTGGTTTTCTGTTTCTGTTTCATCTTTCAAAAAGCATGTACTGATGTGGAACAATGAGAACTCCCATACATTGCTAGTTAGAATACAAAATGGCACAGCTACTTTAAAAAACTGTTTGGCAGTTTCTTATAAAGTTAAACTATACTTACTATATGATTCAGCAACCCCACTCTTACTTATTTACCTAAGAGAAACACACACACACATGCACACAAAGACCTAGACACAAATGTCTGTAGCAGCCTTAATCATAATCACCAAAAACTGGAAGAACCCCCAATGTTCATCAGCTGATGAATGGTTAAACAAACAGTGGCACATCTATACAACGGAATACTACTCAGCAATAAAAAGGGATGAACTACTGATACCTCTGCACAGACATGGGTCTATCTCAAAATAAGCATGCCAAGTGAAAGAAGCCAGACACAAAAAGGTTAAGCAACTGGTGATTTCATTTATAAAATCTTATGGAAAAGGCAAAACTATCAGGAGAGAAATCAGATCAGTTGTTACCGAGGCCTTTGGGTGTGGGGAGAGAAATGACACGAAAGAAGAATGAAGGAACTTTTCAAGGGCATGGAGATAGTCTATGTCTTTACTATGGTGCTGGTTATGTCACAGTGTATGCTTGTCAAAACTTATCAAAGGGTAAACCTAAAAAAGAGTGGATTTCTGTGAACTTAAAAAAAAAAAAAGTGAGAGTAGGAGAAAATTTTGTTTCCAGTTCTGAAACAAAACATACTCTTCTACATCCTGCGTTTATTTTTTTAAAAGAAAAGATGTTTTAGGTGGTGCTAACACATTAGGTGTTATAATAGGTCACTGAAAATATATTTAGAGGAGAGACTAAGTCACTGGTATTTTTATTGATGGCTACTTCTTTAGAGAAAATATTTGGAAATGAAAACAATTCTGGTTGTCATAAATTTCTCTCTGTTCAGGCTTTTTTCCCAAACCAGTTCAAATAAATCCTGAAGTAGACTACATCAGAGCCAAGGGTAATAACTGGTATGTCCACAGCAGAGTATCTTAACTTCCTTTTGCTAGTCAGGATCCTCAGTATTTAATTTTGGGCTGTCCTCAACAGAAATTTTTCATCTGGGCTTGGCAGCTTTCTAATCTCAGCTTCTCCAGAGACAAGTAACCAAAATAGACATGGTCAAGACCCAGCTGCAGAGAACCTCACTGTGATTACAGAAGGGAGAGAAAGTCGGGGCCACTCTAAGCGCTCAACGTGAAAGTCTGTTGTAGGACATTTCAAGAAGTCCTGGTTAGAACGATGTAATTATAAGTGTGCCCAATAAATGCATTTCAGTTCTAATACCCTCTTTTTTTTTAAAAAAAAAAAAAAAAAAAAAGCATAAAAAGCAAGCTTTGGAGCTCTAATGTGATACAACTTCTTCATTTTACAGATGAGGAAATGGAGACCAAGAAAGGTTAAATTACTTAAGCAAAGTTATTAAGCTAGAATTGGGGTGGAAACCAGAACCTAAAGCACTGTTTAACAGGTTAGTGCTCCCTGGAATGAAATTGGAACTAAACTCAATGCTGACATTGTTTTCTCCAAACAGGGATGAATAATAGGACCTTCGTATTGTCTTCTCAATCACGCACAGCTCTTTTAAGAATTTAAGAAGAAAAATGTGACAATGTCATTTTTTCTTATGAAGAAACAGAAATAGGAGGGAACAAAGGAACATTCAGCTTTCGGTAAGTTAGTGACTGCCCAGGGAGCTGAAAATGGCCTCCTCTCTCTCCAGTTCTCTACAGAGTTGGTTTTCGTCTCCCCCTTTGCTTAGCTCAAGCAAGAGCTTCCATATTAGATTGCTAAAATATAAAACTTTGACATCAAAATATCCACATTACATTAACCAGGCATTTTCAAAAATGCCATTTAAAATCTTTTCTTCCATCTGTTGTAATTTGAAGAAAATTTATCATTTAATCAATGTTGCTTTGTCATTTTAAACTTTTGGTCGACTTATACCAAAGAACAGATGAGACACCCTGATTTTATGAAACGTCTCATCCAAGAATATCACTGATGGTGTGAAAATAGCAACTCGAAATTAATAGAAAATTGCCCTCTAGGTGCATGAGGAGGAACAACACATGCAGAGGATAGGTTAAAGCCTATCTGGGACAGGTTAAAGTTGGCGAACAGTCAGAGATGGGGACAGAGGCAGCAGAGGAGCAGGAGCACTCTGTGCTGTTGACTGTCCAAAGGTCAGCTGACAGCTTTGGTCATCTTATGTTTTATTCCTTCTAAAGACATAGAGAAAATGTTCTTTTAATGCACCTGGCAAGATACAGAGGCAGAAGGGCCTATGTGTGTAGAACATTTAAGGAAATATTATCCTCTTCCATACAGCCTTCTATGCCAGGTGCCCTCAGCTTCCAAATGGGGAACAGATGATGAACGCTCGGATTCCATAAAGCCTCTGAGAGCCAATAATGTGAACAGCGACCAGTGAATGAGTTAAGCAGTAAAACCAGCGGCATTTCAGTCTCCTTGAAGTTCAGCACACAGCAGACTACACTTACACTAGCAATCAACTGTGACAGGAGAAATCCCCGTTACAGTAAGCAAAGCAATAGCTCCAAGGCTGCTGATAACAGTGCAGGGAGAGGAGGTCAGAACAGGTGCAGAGAAATTCAGGAGGTAGAGACTGAGGGCTTGGATTCCATTTGGGTGATTTTTAACTGTCCTGGTCAATTATGGATGGCAAAGCTTAGTTGTTCCCCTTACTAAGATTTGCACTGCATGGTGAAAACACACATGCACCTGCACACACACACACACACACACACACACACAGAACATAACAAGGCAGCAGAGAAACACTAATTGATTCCTGATACCTTCGGTGTGATATAGTTTGCTAATTGCAGATAATTTACAAAATATGTTATCCCAGGTGGTAAGCCTCCCAGGTTAATTCTAATTTAGAGCACTGAACATACTGTGGAACAGAGCTGTCACACAATAAATACCTGTACAATTATTACTGTCACTACTCAATGATTAATTTTGTCTAACTCAATTCATGCCTCAGCATGATAACCCATTAATAAGTAGGAAGAATGGCTGTCCTGAGTTTGGACAAATTTCACTTCATTTACAGCTATACAAGAAACATGTGGCTTCTCTATCTGTATACTACATTTTTTGAGGACAGATGTATTTTATTTTATTGTACAAACAATGAGGTCGATCGATAAGAACAGCAGCTTTTGGCATAATCTACATTGATTAGGTTCTTTCCAAAGAGACCAGCTCAAACACACATGCAAATCGTGTTATGGCTTGCGTGAAATGAGCACTCTGTAGAGTTTTTTATTTCTTCCCAAGTCTGTGAAAAAAAAAAAAAATCACTGTTATCCCCCTTCAACCTATCCTAGCCGGCTTGGAGACAATGTCCCTGAAAATGTTCCTTCTAGTGAGTCCAGGTGATGCATAAACAGCTCATTAACTCATGGTAGAGTAATGGGCTGGGAGTTCAAACGTATTGTAGTCCACACCATTAATCCTGGCTGGCTGCATAATCACAATTCAAATAAGCAGTTAAAGGGATGGCAAGAACAGGAAAAGTGACGGAACTGTGGATGCTGTAGCACAAACCTAATCCCACATAAGACACACCCGGCCAAGTACACCTCACAGACAACGGGTTAAACGATCACTACATCTGGAAGCATCTTTGATGTGCATCACCAAGCAGTAAGACAGAGCAGAGGTGTCCTAAAGAAACCACAACCTGCCTTTCAGCACCACCTCATTGAAGTGCCTCCTCAACTGTGGACAAGGGTTAATTTGAAAGTGTCTTTTTACATCTCTGCATTAAAGAACGCCAATGGCCAGAACCAAGCTCGTTATGCAGTCTGAATCACCCTCGTGCAGGCAATTTCTGATTTATGAGCTCATGTCTGTCACATGACCTCTGGACGCAGTTCCTTTCTTCTATTGTCCAAACTCCGGACTGCTGCTGATCCTCAGTGCACCCCATTCAGAGGTCAGGGTGGAGGCAGGGTCGGCGGCTGAAGGTTTGGTGGTAACATAAGAGAAATACTCATTCAAACATTTTTGTAGATTTATCTAAGCGATCTCATTATTTATTAGCCCAGATAATCAGGAAAGTTCAGGTTTGTCTGGTGCCTTGAAGCCGCCAGGCTCATCACACAGCTGAAGTGGTCTGAATCAAGCCCAGGACTACCTCTCCTGGAGCACTCATCCTGACAGCTGAACTCCACTTCCTACGTGGACCTAATTGTCGGAGCTTCTCTGCTATTCACATTCCCCTCCATTGCTTTACCTCATCCCAAAATCTGAGACTCAGAATCTCCTTAATTACTGTGTAAAAGTACCCATTACACACCAGGAAACTACTTCAGCCCACCCAGGCCAAACCTCAGCATCTTATGTCTCTGGGCCCCAGAGTTGTAAAAGAGGTGTAAGAAAGACACAACACACGTACATCTGGATGTCCCCATGAATTCGTGGTATGATGCTTAAATTCAGAACCTTGAACACTGGAGTTCTTTCTGTTTTACCTGTTATCACTTAGCAATGGGCCTGGCCTTTCTATTTCATATATTATGAAATTCAGGAACTGCTTAACTTTTTAGATTTAAGTGACAAAGAAGAAGTAATAGTATGTCTACGGCTTAATCTCAATTTGCATCATCTTGCACATTGTCTATTGTACGCTTCACCGTCTTCAATGAAAGATCTTATTGAGACATTCTCTTACAAATTCATTACCAGGTAGAAAATCTCTCTCTTTAAGGTGAGTAGCCCTTATCGATGAGACAGGAATTACATAACCTCACATTTTCCTTTCTGACTTGATTACCAAGAATACTCATTCTCACAAGGCATGTTGGCCTCAATAATTACGATTACGTGCCATATTCTCCTTTGCGTGGCTTTCGTTTCTGTTTTTATTTTACCAGCCTTATTGTAAATCTTTATTGTAAGCCACCTTCACATCCTTTGAGAAAGGAGGTTATTAGCTTGATTTTTTAAAGTAACCTCAGCCCATGAACAATGCTCAAGGAAATCCAACATGCCAGATATCATCATGCATAAAATGAACTCATTAACTCAGGGGGGAAAAAGTAAAAATTATGAACAGAAAAGTTTTTAATTCAACACAGTGGTTTGGATTATAAAACTTACTTATAGTACCATTTGGATGCTGACTTCGATGCCCCAGAGTGATGCATTATAGTCCATAATATTGAGAATTTTACAAAGACATTGAATCACAGTAAGAGGATTGTCTAAATAAGCATAACTAGATACCTTCAAACCCAATGCTTAAAAAGTAAAAGTCATCAGAAATGGTTCAGTGGGTCTATAAATTATTGTAATTATCTCATCTGTTATATACTTATATAACAAATACATATATATATATATATATATATATAATCTATCTATCTATATATATATATATAATCTATCTATATATCCCCCGCCTCCCCCATCTTTTGCTGAATTACATTAGCTGACAGGCTGTAATTGGACTTGAACTACTCAGTTTCAATGAAGCTTTTCATGAGAAAACTGATAATCTTGAAAAAAAAAAATCTCTACAAAAGCAGTATGTAAACCTAACCGCTATTTATTTTACATGTAATTATCTTTTCTTTCAGCCTAGGATATAGCCTTGGCTCTTGTGTAACTCAGATCTGTATGGGACTGTCATGTGATTTACAGCAGATGACCTGGAATCATATGAAAATAACCTACTGTGCCATGTGTCTCACACCCTGTAAATCAATAGTTTGAATGCAGAGACGTCTCAATTAGCAGTGAAAGAGTGGCTAGATAGCCCTCCTTCCTGCCTATGTCATTAAAATGGAAGTATCACAAAGCACAGCTTGTTTTAAAGTTGCTTTGGAGGGGATCTATTATTTCATGTGAGGAGGCATAAAATAAGAATGGCCATCAAATTGAATGAAAAATTGAGCATAAGGTTGAATAAGTAATAGCCTGTGAGGGATGGGACGTGAATTTGTTATCCTATTGATTGGTGCACTTCTACAGCACCTGTGTATTATCACGGGCTCCAGGTGTTTCGACAGGGTGTTAAATTATGACACGGTGCAGAGAAGTAATCCATCCTCTTTGCTCTGTTCCTCCCAAAGCCCTTAAACGAAAGTCTCAAGCATTCACGCTATTCACCAAAATAAGGTAAATAATCTGGTGTCTAAATTTTGGCATCTCCTGGCAACACATCTAAAAATGAGGCTCTCGTCATAAAAGCCTCTAAATGAGAAATCAATGTTATCCATCACCAGTTATATAGCTACCCAAATCCTTACTAAAAGTTACAGATGAGACACACATTTTGAGTAGGATAGCAGTTTGCTCATGGCGATTTTCTCTTAAAGACTTCTCAAACTTGATTCTGACTGGGATAATCTCATGTGGGAGAAATGAAATAAAAATACTCTCCTGATTTTGTAAATGAGGAAGCTGAAGTATGGAAGTGAAAGCAATTTGTCCCTCCCAGGGTGCCTGTGTTCATTCCCAGGCCTGTAATTGGATAAATTGTGGTTTTTCCCCATGAAACTGAAAGGATTTTACCAAACAGGTTGAACCTTCACCTGGCCCCATATTAACAATAATTGGGAGCTGAAAGAGTCTGACTGTGCTGGAATTAAATCTAAAAAGACCTACCTTTTCAGAGTCCTCCTTTCAAATTGTAGTTATCTCTTTATAAAGGAAAGGAACTAATTGATTTTCATTTTTTTACTACTCCTAAATGTTTCCCCTAAGCAATGAGTAAGAGCTTACTCAATGATTAGGTTCACATTCTCTTTACCTCAAAATAGGATTATGAACCAGTGAAATTTCATTCCCCAGCCTGGCCTCTCACAGGCATTCCTACATGCTGCAAAGCCACTGCCACTCACCAGAAGACCCTTGGGACAGCACAGAGAAAGAAAAGACAACCAGCTTCACTAAAGACTGAATGAGCTCAGGTGCAAATGGGAAGTTTTAGAAAACTGGCGTGAATGCCACAGATGGCTTGACCAGAATGGAAGGTCTACACTTGCCAAAGGCAACAGAAGCTTGCACCATGGAAAGGCGATCGAACGTGTAACTGGTGCAGGGAGAGCTGCACCCCATGAAGCAGTGTGGAACACTGCTGGGGAACTTTACCTGGAGAACTGCTGTTGCAGCTCCCGCATCTGGATTCTGTTGTGCTCAGACTCCAGCGTCACCTCCCGCAACCGATTCTCACTTTGAAGACGCAAGTGTCTCTCTTCTTCCAATTCGTGTATCAGCTTCTCATGCTACAAAAGCACAAAGGGAAAGCCTTTTAGGAGAGTGTTTCTTAAATATTCTGACAAAGGATAATTAATAATCGCTGTTGGCTATTAAGTGCTAACTTGAGGTTTATAGATACAAATTCATTTCATCCTCCTAACAACTCCATGAAGTATGTTCTATTATAGGCCTCTTGTTAGAGACAGGAAATCAAGAATCGGAGATAATTTAATTTGTGTGAGGTCATATGAACCAGAAGGTAACAGATTTTGAATACTGGTTGATTTGACTTCAAACCTGAGCGATTTCCACTAATCCAGATGGCTCCCTGTAAAGAACTATGATCCGACAGCACTTTCAATCCATAGCAATTCAAGTAATAATTAATAAGATCATTTTTACCTGTTCAGAATAATTTTATCCCTTCAATCTCTGGTATATGCTTTAAAGGGAACATTACTGTTTCTTCTAGAAGAATCAAGAATTGTTGATGAGAACAAGGCTAAAGAATCAGTTTTTATTTGGTTCAATTAGGTTTTCATGGATAAAAATAGGCCTAACCACCCACCGTATTTATAATCCCAGAAAAAGAGCTCATCTCACAAATGGGTACTGGGAATTACAAGAGACAGTCTGGGTGACTAAGAATAGATGGTTCAGCACAAATTCACCCACAGAACCCGTAAATAGCACATAGCTCAGATTCTGCTGATAATACTGACAAAGCTTCACTCAGTTCTTTTCTTCTTTTGTTTGTTTTGTTGTTGCTTTTCATTTTTATAGCATGTCATGTTGCAATGACTATTGTTAAAATTAACAATAAAAAACTAAGCACTTGAGGTATAGGATACACCTATTCTACTATGAAAAGCCAAGATGCAATGCCTGGTTATGGACATGCATTCCAAAAGGGAAAGAAGGAAAATGGAGACCACGGTCTCCCGATTCCTCAGACCCCAAGAATCTGAGTCATGGATTACCCGGGACTGAATATGAGCCACTGCATGAGGCAAATTCATAGGAACGTGGATTTTCTCCAGATCACCACCCTGTAAGCCTTTACTTACTTTTTTCTATTATTATTTTCATGTGTATTTATCATAATTCCCTAGATAAAAACTTGATTGAAATTAGAGACTATGTCTTCTGTGTATATGCATTTTGTATTTAGCACATTACTCAATGCACTGTAGTGCTGGAAATATATCTGTCTATTGACTCTGGAACTGACCATTTGCTAAGCTAAGCCTGTAACTTCTATGTCTTTAACTTTTCAACGGACCATTTTAACCCCACAATCAATTACTTCTATCAAAATAAGAAAAAAATAAAATAAAATCTTCATTTGTCACTTTCTAACATCTTTGGAAAGGAAGAAAAAGTACGGAAGAGAAATGTGCTAATTACAATCAAATCTACCCAGTTACTACACATGATCCACATTCTTCTCTGTATCAATTTATCAGGCTAGAAGGAACATGGATAAGTCACCCATTCTATAGAATTTGGAAGGCTATGCTTTGACTCCAGAAACAGGAAGAAAAAAAAAAGTTGAAAAGCACACACTACGAAGGATGTTAAGTTTTGCACAGAAAATAGCAACCTTCCTTCTTTCAAAATTAAAGGTTGTTACCTAGATTCACTCACTGCCATACTGAAGAGTCCCCAAAATCTAATAAAGGAGAACAGTTTCCACATGAATAATTCTTTCTGTTCAATTTGTTAACATCTTTTCAAACTATGGGGGGTGGGGGGTATCTTTACAACATAGAGAAAGTAGAGATTTCTAAGACACAAAGAGAAAAGTTGTTTACTAAAATATACTCCCTTCAAATGGTGTGTGTTTCAATGAAACCATCAAAGCTTGACAAGAAGGCAGGCCTATCTTCCAAATAATGGAAAAAATCTCACCCAAATTATAAAACATGACTGAAAACAGCCAGAGAGTGTATTAATGAATTGGCCAGAATTTTTTTTTTTTTTGTGGGGGGGGGGACTTGGTGTACATTTATTTGTCCCCAAAGTTTGCTCTGGATTTTTACAGCAGAGAGAAATGGAGCAAGATTTGGAGAATGGGTGGATGTTATATAGACAGTGCCACTAGGTACTAAAGAGCAGAAGCAAAATGCAATGGCATAGAAATCTGGGTAACAAACCTGATGAAGCCAAATTTCTGTGGCAACATCTCGTTTTCCACTGAGCCACTAGACTGGGACAGCTTGACGAAGCCTCCTTAGCAGAGCCTTGACTGTGATTTTCAAAACTCATTAGGCACCACATTTGTGTTGCTGTATTTTTCCATGTTTCATTTAGCCAGATCACCTCTCGCTTTCTCCCTCTCTTGTTTCTCCTTCCCTTGCACCCTACTCACTTCAGGAGCACAGACTTCAGCTAGAGGGCTGCGTCTAAGGAGAAATATTAAACCTATGCTCACAGGAAAACTGCCATCCACCTTCTAGTCCTGCCTCTACAGAGGTGGGCTTTGCTCTCAGTGAAAGGGCAGGTCTGCATATTTTTTTCTAAGCAAAATGCTGGCTCTAAAGTGTGTGAATGTGCAACTCGGTGTAATTCTTCAGCTGCTTCCTAACTCTGAAATAAGCTAAAAAAGAATATATATATAACTGGAAAGTACTTTCCATTTTACAAAATGCTTCCTCCTTCCTTACTGTATCTAGTCCTCCGAACAACGCAGCAAAGTAGGTATTATCACCTCCGTTTCAGGTGAAGTGAGTGGGGTGAAGAGAGGAGAGGAACTTGCCCAGGTTCCACTGCTAGAGAAGGGCAGCTCTGGGACCAGACCACTTTTTTTCTGACTCCAAGTCCCTGCTTGTTTGTTTGTTTCTTTTGTTTCGTTTTTTTCCTACTACAGTCAGTTCTGCTGTAACATCTGTTTTTAAGAAGGTAAATTTGATTCAATGCAACTGGTATATTAAGGAACGATTTGAGCATGATGGAAATCTCACATTCACGTATGACTAATTTCATTGGCAAGAAATATTAGGTGAGCACAGAAAACTGTAGTCAGCTGAAATGAACCTGTGGAAATACACAAAAAGCACACACACACATCTCAGGCACATCTACCCATGCCTCAGTACACCTCGCGTGCTATGAGTTGCCCCTTCCACACCTGGTGTACCTTCCCCTCCCATTTTAGAGAGTCCCTTCCTTCCTCCACCCCTTCACAACAACTCACAAGCTGCAATCCTTCCGATGTCCACTTCTGCAAGCAAACAGAAGGTCTTTTTTTAAGGAAAAGTGCCATATTTATGGTAGTATTTATGTCTGTCTTAACCATTTAACACATATAAAATGATGCTATACTTTTTATCGGGTTCCTGTCTTTTTTTCCTTTTTAAAGAGATACTGGGGAAGCTTTGAGTGTTATGCCCCCAATCCCATTTTCCCCATATGTCTCATGGTTTTTATTGTGATTCTGCTTAGGGCAGAGATTTTTAGGAAAGCATATTCAGTGCTGTGGCAGAGCCGACTGTAAACCATGGCAGAGAAGAAGAGATTACAATCAAAAGCTGAGTTCCAAAACACATTCCCTATTCAGACACAAGCACAGATTTGGGCCCCAAACAAAGAATCAAAAATATAAACAAAAAGAAAGGTGTATAAAGTCTGAATAGTTGTTCTACCAAATGACCTATATACCTCATAGCCTTCACACAGCAACAGACCTTTACCTCAAAATGAATTAAGCTACTCTCTGATTAAACCTCCAGGAAAGGAGATTGCACAATTTCCATGGACAATCCATTTTGTTTTTTAAACTATTATCCTGATATTTTTCTAAGACTTACCTAACGCCTTCAAGTATCCAAAGGCATTTGTGTTTGCATGGTCCCGGGAGAGAGAGAACTCTATGTACATTCTGATGTTGTTTCTTAATTTAATAGAGAACTCTGCCTGGAAAGGGTGCTAAGCACCCACATGGATTCATTCAATTCACTCAGACCATAAATGTTTCCTAAGCACCTGGTATATGCCAGACCCTGGGCTAGACTGGAGCTCAGCCACGAGCCTAACAGACATGGTGCCTGGCTTCACTGGACTTGGAGACCAGTAGAGATGGCAGCTGCTAAACAAATTATCACACAGATAAGTACATCGTTATAAATGTGTGGGAAATTAAGGGTTTGCTAAATGATGCTATCAAGAGGAATAGACTTTGGTGGGTTAGGGGAAGGCTTCTGTGAAGTAGCAACATTTTAAACTGAGATCTTCCTGATGACAAGGTAAAGAGAGAGGCAGCCTGAGTAGCCAGTGGGAAGCCGTGTCACGTCAGGAGAGCTAAAAGCAGCCCAGTGCGCTGGGGCCCAGGAAGCAAGGGGGTGGGAACAACACGGGATGCAGGTGGAAAGGAGGCAAGGGCTGGGCCACGGAGGAGCGTGAAGGTCATGAATAGGATCTGGGATGGTATCCTAAGTAAAATGGTGAGTCTTTACCAAGGTATTAGGGATTGAACTGTATCCCCAAAAGACATGTTCAAGCCCTAACCCCCCAGTCCTGTAAATATGACTGTGCTGGTTTAGATGTATTATGTCCCCCAGAAAAAGCCATACTCTTTAATGCAATCTTCTGGGAGCAGATGTATTAATGTTAGTTACATTGCAACCTATTGGTTCTGTGTTTCCATGGAGATGTGACTCCATCAACTGTGGATGAGACCTTTCATTGGATTATTTCTATGGAAGTGTTGCCCCTCCCATTCAGAATGGGTCTTCATTGGATCACTGGAGTACTTTAAAAAGAGCTATACAGGCCCAAATGTGCAGCAGCTGTGAGTGACATTTTGGAGAGCAACTGAGGAAGAGCTGCAGCAGAGAGACATTTTTGAAGATGCCATTGAAAGGTGATGCCATTGAAACGTGATGCCACTTTGAAATGCAACCTGGCAGCAAGCAGACGCCAGCCACGTGCCTTCTAAGCTAACAGAGGTTTTCCGGACACCAATGGCCATCCTTCAGTAAAGGTACCCTATTGTTGATGCCTTACTTTGGACACTTTTTGGCCTTAAGACTGTAACTTTGTAACCAAATAAACCCCCTTCATAAAAGCCAATCCATTTCTGGTATTTTGCAAAATGGCAGCTTTAGCAAACTGGAACAATGACCTTATTTGGCAACAGGGTCTTTAAAGGTGCTATTAGAAAGAGACAAAACTGGATTAGGATGAACTTGAATCCAATATGACCGGTGTCCTTATAAGAAGGGGAGAATTGGACACAGATGGGCAGATAGAGAGACAAAGGTGAGAGGCCATGTGATGACCGAGGCAGATACTCAAGCCCAAAGATTGCAGGCAACTCGCCCACCAGGAGCCAGGAAGAGGCAAGGGGGGATTCCGCCTGATGGATATTGGACTTCTGGACTCCAGAACAACAGCAATACAGTGTGTGGCATTTTGTCATAGCAAACTAAGAAATGAGGCTTAAGCAAGCAGACATGATTTGATTATCATTTTGCAAATATCATTCTCTGTACAGAAAGGACTGAATTAAGAATCTACATGAAAGAATGGGAAAAATTTAAACAGAGAGCAGTGAACGCCACCAGCTTCTAGTCTAAACCACCCCACTGACTGGTCAAGTGGTTTTGGACAAGCCAAGTAACTTAAAACTTAACTGTTTTAAGCCAGTTTCCTCTGTAAATTAGGAAGACTGAAATCTTCCATGCCAATATCAGAATTACTATGGTATTTCAGAATGTGCTATTTCAGAACAAGTGAAATAAGGTGAAAAAGCACTTTGACAACTAGAATGTTCAAAATAAAAATAAAATGTAGTCTCAGAATAAAAAGCTTAATTAAAAAATAAAAAAAATATGGCTAACTGGAATGGAACAGTTGTATTGTTTAAGATCTTTCAACTAGGTTTGATAAATTCTCTAAAAATTGTTTCATCATCACTACATGTAAATATCTTAGGTACCTATTTCTTCTGAAAAACTCAAAACATTTTTTAGCAGATCAAGCATTAATATTGAGGGAAAATGCGCACATTTTAACACAATAACTGAGAAACTAAGTTAGTCACAAATGCCATCCAGAATATATACATAAGCCTGAGTTTGGACTTCCTGAAAAGAAATTCATGTTTAATCCCACCACATTGAATGATTTTAAACAGATGGCTTGATATGTGTCTGTCGTGTGCCAAAAACTAAGGAGGGAAATTAGGATATTAACACTTGATTTCAAATATAGAAAGTCAATAAATATCTCTATCCCAGGTCTAATTACATTGAGTCATTCGAGTTGTATCAGTGGGTGAGATATTAGCAAAGTTAATTAAAGATGATTTAACAAATTCAGAAAAGAAAGGGGAATTTTCTTTACCTGGTGTGGAAAAGCAGCCCCATGCATGACCATAGGCTAGACGAAATACCCACCATAACAAGAAAGGTTACTCCCAGGTATTCCCCCAGCCCTCCAGGTGAGGCCCACTTAGTCGGGATCAAAAGGCATCAGCCCACCTGTATGTGTTCCGTGCTTGATGCTTGAGAGATACAGGATAATATATAGAAAGGGATTCACTATATATTTTTGTTTTAAAGATTTCCTGAAATGTGTTCAAGTCATAATATTCTCGCCAGATAATATTTTATGATCAAAGAATCATGAGCAAAAACATTCAGACTCTTGGATAATAAAATGATCTTAAACCAAGTGAGAAATGAACTGAGGCCATTAGAGAAGACCATAAGGATGAAATGATATTTCTGGGTGTTGATGGAAAAATAGATGAGCTCATTCACGAAATGTGGAATCTAGCAAACAAGCTACATACTATACAATTGAGATTAAAGTTAGACTATCTGAAAAGATGAGTACATCTTATTCAATGATTCAAACATAAAGGATGGAATTAAGATCGAATAATGAGCTCAGAACTTCTAGATCTGCTTAGATTTGCTTATTAATTCATGTCCAGACAGCCACAGATATCTCTATGTGTTCACCAATCTTAATATCCAGTGTATACCAAGATATCTTAAGAATTACATGGAGACCCAGAATAACCATTTTAATTCTTTTGCTACCTAATGAGAATCTAAAATTGACAACTGTTTTTTTTCTTTAGAAGTCCATCACATACATCAGCAGCAAAATTAGATGTAATATTTTCATGAAAACTAGTTTTAGCAGAAATATTGTCTATTAACCAATTTCTATCCAGCCAATGTAAAATGCATCTAAATTAAGCTATAGTTATTCCAACTAACTGCAGCCTCACATTTGCTTTTTATACAAATTGCAATGTATTTTCCCTGTAAGGCTCCCTGAATTCAATATCTCCATTAGTTATGAAAGATTCAGTTATCCTGGAAGCAGAGAAACAGATAAGGAGCTTAAAAATCAATTTTTTTTTCAGCCCATTCTGCTGGCTGTAACAGAAGAATCAGAATCAGATCCTGAGATGCTAAGATAGAAGCATCCAGTATATATCCACAGTGCTGATAACATCTCCCAAGAGAGGCAAAGCTTTTATTTTAACTAAAAAAAGATACAGAGCTTGATTTTTAAAAAAAAAGTGAGGGAGGGGGGAGGTAACGGCAAAAAAAGAAAGAAAGGAGAGGGCAAGAGGTGAGGGTTTCAAGGGTAAAGAAGACAGATGGGCACTTTGGGTCGATCTTCAAAATGTCCTTGAGCTTTGTAAGAGAAAAGCAAGAGGTAAGTCACCCCACACAATTAAATTTTCTTAGGCAAAGATTATGTATATGTTTATTACTTAGCAAAGGGATACAGATGTGAATTTTATGGTAGCATTATTTTCAGGATGGGTTGTGCAAAAAGTACGATAAAACAAAGGTTTAGCGTGTCAAGGTTGATACAGACTGTAAAGGCAAGTTGGAAGAAATTATAACAGATTATGGTATCCTACAAAGAGAGAAAATTAAGTTGTCTTTTGCTCACAGTCAATGACCTTTACCATTTATGAACTAGGGCTAAAGCTGAAGAATAATATGGTAGCATTGCATTCTCAATATAAAGTAATAGTTTTGAGTTTAGTATCATCAAAGAGCTGAATAAGATGGATGGAAAGTCATATACTTGCCCACTTTCCCCATTTTTCATCAACTTAAGTATCTTCATTTTCACCTTCATGATTCCTGTGTTGGAGAAAGCATGAAGCTAAAAGTCCACGATTAACTTCTTGGACCTCCCATTAACTTGCCATGCAACCTTGGAAAATGCACTTGCCTTCTCTGGGCCTCCTTCTAAAACGCTAGGTCTCTTTCAATTCTCACATTTTATGAATCCGTGAAATTAACCACAACCAGCAAGAAAAATGTAATCACGAGTGGTAATAAAGGCCTAATGAAATAAACCATAACATCTATAAGATGGTGTGTGTTGACAATGTCACATTTTTACCTTCCCCCATGATACTGGAAAACAGCAAGGGTTAAGAAATCCCTCACCCTTTGTATTTCAGAAAATGACTTACTGCAAAGAACCCCCTTCCCCAAATGACTTAAGACTCATGGATGTCCCCTGGTTTTCCTAAGACAAAGCCAGACACAGACCCTCCACCTTCCCATTCTTTGCAACTTAAATGATTGGCTGAAGTGCTCGGCCCCACTGAGCAACTGCAACAAGATGCTTGTTAACCAAACATTTGTTAAATTGCTCTCCCTCCTCCAGACCTCTGAACTTTAAGGGTACCTCCCACAAAATTGGCTGCTTCAGCATAAAACATTCTCAGATCTATGCCAACCTTTCATCCAACCTCCCTATACCTTATTCTTTCTTCTCCATAAAAGAAAAACCCTTTTTGCTTAAATCATGACATGCTTGCTGACGTTAGGGTTGGTGTGTTCTCCCGATTGCAATAGCCCCCTCCCTCTATTGCAATAGCTCCTTTCTCCCTTTGCAATACTCCTTTAGAATAAAATCATTCCTTACTAAGTCTGGATTTGTTTTTTGATATGACAGCATATGTGTGTGTGTTTGCTAGGGGCAGTGTATTTGTATACATGTTGCGCGTTAGTCACAGTATGGAGCGATAAATATGAAGGAGACTAGCACCCTTTTCATGCATAATCAGGTATGGGAAGCTATAGATTTAGGAGTGTGCAAATCAGGGAGTTAAAAGCAAATGGTGAAAAGGAGTCTTGATTAATGTAAAGCATGTGAGGCAATGTTAAAATGATGACTTTGTACATTACACAATTGGGAGAAGAGGTGGTAAAACAGACCCTGGAAGTACAGGTTTTAATTTGGTTACCAAACAACTGCAGTTCTCAGAAGATTTTGAGGAGAAGGACAGACAATTCTTCCTTAGTGGGGGCTCCAAAAGTGAGAGACTACAGTGATGGGTGCAAAGGATGATTGGTTCTTCTTTATTCCCATCATTAATTGGCAAAGGTTCCTTGTGTTGGAGAAGGGCTTTCCATGGTGTTTTCTGGCTCACTGACTTCCTGACTTTGACAGGCTTCTCAGAAAACCATTTCCTCCCAAGTCTGAACATTAAATGATTATGAGTAATAAGGCAGATAGATAGTAAACTTCGTGTGGATGGTCAACTTCCTAGTCCAGACACACTCTGCCCTTTGCCCCAATTTTTTCCTTGAATTTATCTGGTCAAAAGGTTCAGTTCTCAACTTTACTTGGAAAATAGCTTCATTTACTGGACCAGTGGGTCTTTTATAAGAAGTCAATGTCTTTCTCTGTCGTCATGTCAAATTGATCACAATTAACAGGAGCTATTAATTATTCTACCCCCTTGAGGGTTCTCAGAAGTCAGTTTTATTAAGTGCCTTTTCCCCTGATTGAAGTCTTAAGTCTTAAGATGTCCTTTTCTTTTCTTTTCTCTGGAGTCAGAAAATTTCCTACAGGGAAAAGGCAGTATTTCAGTACATTTAAGTGTTCTGCTTCCAGTTCTCTGCCCTGAACCAAGCTATGCACATTAGAGAGGACTTGGATTTATATAAACCCCATTTCATTGTCTCCAGATCCTCTTCTGTCTGTACACCACAATGACCAGTGGAAAATGAATGTATTTTCTAGTTAATTTAGTTTCTACTGCAAACTCTGTGATACTGTATTTCTCTCCATGCTCCTATTACGGAAGGTTCCAAGATCTCTAGCGAAGGTGACAAAGAGTGTGTCAGAGCCTGTAGAGCAAGCTGAAAAAAGGTAGAAAAGAGAAAGGACACCTGAAGGGCAAGTGCCCGATGTTCTATGGAAGAAGAACATCCAAGCAGCCCTCCATGTCCCCTCTCTTCCTCACCACTCTCCTCCCACCATCCCATTAGTCCATGGGCTCCTCTCAGTACAGGTAAAGCGAAATTTTCATTTTATTTAAGTATTAATTTTTAGGTTTATTTATCATGTAAACTGATGATATACAACCATATCTTTTTACATATTGCCTTAAAAATGTTCATTGTCTTTGGTTTGGGAATGCATTAAATTTATTTGCATTATTCCCTATGGGAAAAATCTGTTTGGTACTCGTCATTTTTGGTACTTGTCATGCCTCCCGGAACCAACTAACAATGAGTACCAAGGTACCACTGTATAATTGTTGTCCCCTGCCTCCTCTAAGAGCCTACTTTCTTTTGGCAGGGTTTAGGCCTTATTCTTGGTAATGAAACCCCATAGAATATTAACGCATTGCTGGGATTCCAAAACTGTTCAATAAATACTTGTTGAATTAAACTGAATCCTCTTGACCGTCCACGTCTTCCTTTTCCTGACTTGGCAGTCAGCTCAAGGTTTTGTATCAATGGCAACTTTCAGTCTTCCTTATGATCCTGACTCTGAGGATTATGTGATGAGATTTTCTTTAGTTACAATACCCCCAAAGATACATTTCACTCTGTTGGCCATTTTCTTTCCCTTACCATTATCTTCTCTTGGGTCTCACTTCTTGTCCCCTCCTGGGCTCATGGTGGTAGATTACAATCCCAAACTTCATAGTCAAATCCCTTATTTGATTCATCACACTCATTAACTATTCAGTCAAAAATTCTATTTCTTGGGGGATTTTCAGTGGCTTCCTTGCAAAGCATTTATAAGTCTATTTTTTTTAATTTTGTTTTTAGGATAGCACATTTTACTGTTCCTTTTTTTGTCATGCTATTAGATTTTTACAAAATTGTAGGATAAAAACAAGCCTATTCAGACTAAGAATCCTTTTTCCCATGATTGGAATCCTTATATTCCTGTCTTTCTTCAGTGAATGGGTGTAATTATGTGTATGGGAAATCAGAGTATTTGCCATGGTAATTATTCATTCCTCTAAAATAGGGGAATAATTATGATGTCAACAACAAACTGTACGAGGTACTACCGGAGCTTTCATTTTAACTCCAGCAGAGACATGGCTTCCAGGACCTCAGTAATTAATATTAATTTCTGACAAACACTTTTTAATCTTTTGGAATACCTTCATACTCCCCATTTCATTGTGGAAAAGTTTCTTTGAATATTTCCTTAAGCAAGGCCCTGAGAAGTTCTGCATTGGTTTTACACAACCAACTGCAGTTTCTGTCATTTTATGATACCAGAAGATATTAGAAGCCTGAAATTTTAGAACAACATGATTTTTCACAGTTTGCCTTATCTTTGTTAGCAAATACAAACTTTCACATTTTATCATTCCATTAAAAGGTCAAAAAGAATATTTAAAAGATCAATGTGAAACTAATCACATGCTGTGGTTCAACACTTTAGTATTCCATTTCATATAATTACCAAAGTTAGAAGAAATTGAAAATATTACATATTGAATAATGACAGTGTGTTATTTCTGGGAGGTAAAGTTAAACAGAAATATCATTTTATAGGGAAATCATTCAAGACCTATAAATGAGCTGAATGAACATAATATAGAGAGAGGGGAAATGCATCTTCTTAAAGGCAGATCTGAAGGCCTCTTTTAAATGGACACTTAAACACTGGCTAATCACATAAATGGAGGAGAGCATTAAAACAGACAATCTCAGACACTGAACGGTGGTCGATCGTCTCAAGAAGAAGCAAAGATGGCCCCACGTGGTGCAGGCTATTCAAGAAAAACAGTCCAATGTGGACTTAGATAGCCACTAATCAAATAGCTGCCTGCCACATGGCTGAGTATAGGAAAGCTAAGAGTGGAAATGCCCATGCCCGGACTGCAGATCCGTGTGTGCTCCCTTTCCAGACAGTTGAGGGAAGGGCAGATTTTCAAACAAGTTGGTGGAATTTTGCATCTGGACCAATTGGATTTATACATAAAACTTTTATCTACATTTATAAGTTGCTTTCCTTTGCAAGGTAAACCTTGAGATAGAAAGCTCAGACTCAAACTTCTGCAAAAAGATGGAAAAGCAATTGGCAAGATGATAAAACATTTTAATCAGAGGTATTTTAGGATCTTTAGAAGGCCTTCAAGAAAGCAGGAAGCAACAGTGTTAAAGGTTAAGGTTTCGCCAAGCCTTCAATGTTATGAACGTGGTCCTTTCACTTTTACTAATAATAAAGAATACTAGCACATTGCTCCCTAAGCACAGATTTTTACACAGGTAGGTCTCCCAAGGATATCTGGACAAAGAATCTGATTCAACACGTACAAAGAAAACTGTTCCAATCAGTTAGAGTTAACTGTCATTAATGTAACCATTGTCAAGCAGAACAGGTGTGCCATCACACAGGTGAGGCATTACACAGGTGCACCATCACACAGGTGTGCCATCACACAGGTGAGTCATCACACAGGTGAGTCATCACACAGGCGTACCATCACACAGGTGAGTCATCACACAGGTGTGCTATCACAAGGTATGCCTTCACACAGGTGGGCCATCACACAAGTGTGCCCTCACATAGGTGAGGCATTTACACAGGTGCACCATCACACAGGGGTGCCATCACACAGGTGAGCCATCACACAAATGTGCCATCACACAGGTGCACCATCACACAGGTATGCCATCACACTGGTGTGCCACCACACAGGTGAGTCATCACACAGGTGTGCCATCACAAGGTATGCCATCACACAGGTGGGCCATCACACAAGTGTGCCCTCACATAGGTGAGGCATTTACACAGGTGCACCATCACATGGGGTGCCATCACACAGGTGAGCCATCACACAAATGTGCCATCACACAGGTGCACCATCACACAGGTGCACCATTACACAGGTGTGCCATTACACAGGTGTTCCATTCAACCACCCACATTTAAAAGAACAGTAGCTCTCATTGCTTAAACCAGAAGGGATCGTGAAGGGTCCACAAATTTTTAAGCACTTTGAACACTATTTTGAGACAGCTATTGAATAAGTAAAAATGTCACCACTACTATAACACAGTGACTCTGTGACTATTTTACTTTTTCTGTAAAAAGGATTCATCTACCCAACAATGCCCACATTGTCTGGCCAATGCCAGCAGCCCCACTGAGGTGCTGGATGAGGAAATCCACATTGAAATGCCACCTCCTTATTCATGGAGAAGATACACAAGTAACTAGGAAGGTTCCAGGACAAATCATATTGAATGAAAATAAGAGGGAGAAAAAAATAAAGAAGGAAGATCCCTAGCATCAAAAATAATAATAAGAGTGATATGGAAGAGAAGCCCTGACTGAAGAGCTCTAAGAAATTTCCAGGTAGGTCGCTGAATCCTCACAACAACCCTAGAACACAAGAACTAATTCTGAACCCAATCTTTAATAGCAGGAAGCTGAGGCACAGTAAGTAAATGCCAGAGCCAGGGTTCGAACCCAGGCAACCTGATCACAGGGACACAGACTGAGTCACTGCGGTCACTCACAGTCTCCCCCGACAGGTGCCAAGGAGTTTCCTTCTTGGTCTGCTCAACTTTCACCTCCACCAGGCAACCAACAGGTGTCTTAATCCTCTCCCTTTACAGGACGTTATTAGCTATTAAAAAAGCAATTTCAGAGATGGCCTTGAACAAATGAGAGTGATAATCTTTGCCATTAAGAATATTATCATATGGTTAGACCAAGATTATCATATATGAAACAACCAGCTGGGAAGGCACGACTGTCTAGAGCAGGGGCTGGTGAGCTTTTTCTACATAGGAACAGCTGGTGTATGTTGTAGGCTTTCTGGGCCATCCGGAATCTGCCTGCAGTAGCTACTCCATTCTGCCCTGTAGGCAAAAGAAGGCAAAGACATTATGGAAATGAATGGGCCTGGCTGCATTCCCAAAAAATTATTTACAAAAACAGACTAGGAGGTCACAGGCGTAGCTTGCAGACCCCTATCTAGATTACTGATTGTCATCTCACAAAAGCAATCGATTCTAATTGTGCATTTTCTAGGAGGCAGTATTTCTTTTACCCAAAATTCATAAGCTCCCCAAATACCATGGGATTTGGGAATTGTGTTACTAAATAAAATACAGTTGATTCCCCTTTCCCCAAATTTAATGAAATTATAGCCACTGCTGACAATGGAAAAACTTAGCTTGCATTTTCCAGAAAGGATGAACCTTTTGGCAGTTCTGGAAACCATGTAATATTTGTGCTAGTCCTAGAAATAAATCTTTTGTCTATCCCTGTGTGATTATACCTCCGGGCAAAAGTACTGGGTTTCTGTTATAAATAGAACTACCATCTTATCTTTTGGAATTCAGCCCTTTGTCAGTGACTCTTCTTATTCTCAATTAGGAATAGATACTTCCTCCCCTGGGGGGAAAATATAGTGTTTAGTCATTTGCTGCCAATGTTGGTTAGTATTAGAAATTATTCAAGTTATTTAATCCAACAATTTACAAAGGGCCTACCTACTTCATGTCAAACTAATCTTAACATTAGATGATTCTGAATATTAGTCATAACATATGTACAGATTAATGATTATTTAGTCATACAGATAAAAATGTATTGTTCTTGAATACTCCAAGAGTCTAAGAGATTTAACACTGAGAAGAGCTGAGACCCTTAAACGCTTTTCTAGCATATTTTCTCAGATGCTGAAATAAACTTTTAAGCTTAATTATTCATTAAAAACAAATTTGGAGTATAAGGATCCTTTAGTGAGCTTGTTAAGGTTATAGCAGAACAATTCTATCTCTATCTGTCTATCAAAAGTTTGATGTCTACTATGTGCTAAATAAGTTAACTTGCCTGCAGAGCAAATGGTTCAGTCTATTACCTCTCAAAATCTGAATTTGCTTGGAGGGGGCTGCGCAGGTAAACTGGCAATCTAGAATTTGTGTAACCATTGGGTCATGCCTCTTTTACCAATAATTTAACTCCCCAGATTTTGTGTTTTGTTCGTATTTTAAAGACTTCTAAACTTCAGACCTCCTTTTGTCTGTTGCTCATTGATCGTTGTTAAACTAAATGTTTTTCTCCTCTGTAATCAATACTTTCTTATGAAAATAAACCCAGGCATTGACAAACAACTCTTCAGCACATTGCAGCTTTCCTGAGAGTGGACAGCGTGAAAAACTACTACCCCCAAGAATTAAAAAAGGATTTCATTGACTCCAGTGCTTATTACAGTTTTTACAGGCTTCTTACAGCTGAATCATTCCACTGTAACAAGACTTGATTAAATTAGACAGCTATGGAATTGCAGGCTTTCTGAGAATAACAATTAATAGGCCTTTCTCCTTTATTACAGTTTGAAACCACTGCAACCACCCTAATCACATCCATTTTTACACTCTCTCTGGGGATGAAATTATTAAACAGCAGTTGCTAGGTTAGAATCCGGTATGAAATGTGAACAACAATGACTTCGTGCTTCATGAGACTACTGCTCTAAGACAATTTTAAATGGTATTACTACCTTTTGTAAATGAAGTTATCACACTTGTAGACCCCCAAATGCATTTGGCTGCTCTGGGTAAGGTTTGTTTTTAACTGAGAATTTTTTTTTTTTTTTTTAGACACTCTAAGCTATGAGTTTCCTGGTCTTTTGCAAACATTTGTCTTCCAATTATTTGTTCATCATATGATTCATTCTCTTAATACAACTTCTTTTGGGAATCCAGGCTGCATGTGAGGCAGAAGATTACCACTGACATGTACCATGTATAACTTTCCCTCCAATACTAATACACTCAAACGCCAAACTCCTAAAGCATATAACCCTATTTTCCATCAGCTGGTATTTGTGGGTCAGGGTAAAAGCTAAGACAAGTTGAGAAGAATAAAAACAAACATTTCAAAATACAATGAACAAACAAAAACAAGTCCTTCAAACGCATACACCTTAAATAAGTTATGGCATTTTCTTGCATTCTACACATTGATTAGCAACATAAATAAATAAATAAAGGAACAATAATTCTAAATCATGTGAACCTTGCATGTGTTTATCCACGAAAAATAGCACCAAAGGAATTTTTCATTTTTTATTAACAGTGCCTGATACTTCCTGCCAACAGAGATGGTTTGGCAATATACCGAACCAACTCCCCAAGTTTTTTTAAAGATGTTTCCTATTTCTTGTTCTAAAATAGTGCCTCCATACCATAGCTCAACATTGCCAACAAGTAGACAGGCAAACACTGGCCTGTCTGCAGCTGTATAGTAAGCAGCCGCTGCTGATTTGGGGAGAGTTGAACAAAATGCATCAGCCAGCATTTACTAAACACCTGCTGTGCACAGGGTCCTCTTCTAGAGTCTGTGGATGAAGTTTGTCAGATCGTGAGTGAGGAGGCCAGAGCCCTACTATGAGCACCTCACCGCAAGTGGCAACCTTCTAAGGACTTCAAAATGTGAATTATTTCATTTATCTTTTTATTAGCCTTCAGGAAAAAAAAAAATACCTTTTTAATGCTACTATAACTGAGAACAGGGGCAGCATCCAGCTTGGAGAAAGCTTGCTTACGGCTGACAACTGTTCAATTATGTGAACAAGAAGCTCCAGAACACATAAAATTGGAGTCACTCCTAAAACCACTGATAGTATCCAAGAGACTGATGAATTAGAGGTCATCTGCACTCCTTTTTACAATCTTTCATGGAGATACTGCTCTAGACATAACATGACTCACTGTAGGACTATAATCTGAAGGTCGGCATTTACAGGGATGAGTAACATCTGCATCTCTAGTAAATTGTCCCCCACTTCCCACCAGCACACTCACCACTGTTCACACTGCAGAACTTATTGTATATGAAACCCCAAAGGAAGGGAACCTATAAACATACTTGATGAGCCAATTTATTTAATGAAATATCTAATGTATTTAAATGAGTGATTCTAAGTTCCTATTTAGAATAATCCCCAGCTTTGAGCATTATTTATCTTGCATTATAAAAGAAATTTTCTCTCCTGGAAGCATGGGCACCAAAGGGGAGGAACAGTAAACTTAATGCGTGCAGTTAGATCCTGAAATTTTTATCTGAAAACCATAAAGCTTTTAAAAATGAATTTGCAAATGTAATTGGGCTCCTAATAGCTGCTACTGATAGTAATTAAAGAAATCTCATTTCCCTAAATTAAACATAATGAACTGTTTTTCAAGATCAAATAAAACTAGAAAATGCTATCTGGGTGATGTGATTTGCTTCCAAAAATGGCATTCTGGAGGTTGCAGAGAAGCCTCAGCTGCCAGTAAAAGCCAGTGGGTAATGGGGAAGCCATTTCCACTGTATCACAACAACTTTTATTAGCTGATAATGAGTCTGAAACCGAGTATATTGTATGGCTTCACACTGCTGTGCTTATGTGAATGCAAAAAACATTCTTTAAAACTACTCCATTCGTGCCTTTCAAGAGTTTGGTACTTAGTTAAATGTCGTCAGCATGTCCTCAGTCCAACTTGTGCGTTTCCAATTCTTATTGTTTAATTTTCACATCACTTTTGCTTCATCTTAAAGCAAAAATAGAAAACTGAACCCACATCCAAAGTGACCATCTAATCTAGGTCTCAGTTCACAAACAGGAAAGCCCAGAATTGGTCATTGAACCCACTTCTTGTCTCCCTCTTTATTTTTGTAGTCTAGAAGTTTTCCTGTATGTCTGATCAAAATATTTTGTCTTATCATTTGAACTTCTAAGAGTGTAAGAAAAAAATAGTCTCAAAGCTCTTCATAAAAATGCTTCATACTAGGAGAAAATAATTAGGTCAGTCTGCAGTCTTTTTTAATAGACACTCCATCTCTCGTACACATACGATCTTTTATATTCTCAATTCTCTATGGCAAACAGTATGATGTAATGGTATGGTTTGTCATTTGCTTTTGATGATTTTTGCCATATTTTTCTAGCATTTTCATATTCACTTTAAAATGGTCAATAAAACCGATACAAAGCTGTAACAAAGATGAGGCTAATGGTCAAGCTCAGTCAAAGAACAATGGATTGACCCTCTTACTAACTCTCCTACAGCAAGTACCACCCCTACCCCACCCTCATATACACCAAAAGCCTTCTCTACTGAGAGCCCCTTATTTGCTTACTGCATTGCACATAACATGCAGTCAACAAATACTTTGAGCAATTAATGACTTACATTTGAGACTACAGTGACCCAAACGTTTTTCTCCAATATTTTTTTCCTTGAATATCTCTCCCATTGAGTTAATTTATTTTCTTGATCCTACTATACCATGTGACATATATTAATTTATTTATTCACTCACTGACTATTTATTAATTGTTAACATCATGGCAGGCACTGAATAGATGTTGGCATTCAATGTAGGATAAGGCGAAGTTCCTGTCCTGAAGATACTCAAAATCTAGTTAGTGATGTGCCCATTTAGCAGGACTATTATTTTAAATCACTGTGGTTCTGCGGCTCAAAGAATAACTTAACTTCCCCATATGAACATTCTTTACAAACTGATGGCTGAACATTTGGTATATTCATGCTAATGAGAATGCCCCACCCCACCCACCCCCCTCACTCCCAGAGAGATGTACGTCTTCAGCACAATTTTCCAATCAATGCGTTTTCCATTGACTACATGAACAGAAAGGGTGATTACAAACTGCTGGCTTTATGGTGGAAACAAAAAGGGCTTAGTCAAATACTTTACGGGCAGGTAGATTCTATAATGCGTTCTTTGCCTCCAGGGTTGCAAACTTGGTTGGGTCTAGGTTTTCACATTTAATTCGGGACTTCTCCCCTTTCTTGACCTCTAGTTTCAAATGGGTGTCTAACTCACCCTTCCCGTCTGGCAAGGACTTTCTCTATGTTTTACCTTCTATTTTACCATTTCCTGGATTATCATCATTTAGAGAGAAATTTAAAATAAATTAGTTCTTGTGGGAATTTAAATTGGTACAACCACTTGGGAAAACCATCTGCACTATCTATTAAAGCTGAATGCATACATAACTTGTGACCCAGCAATTCCACTCATATATACACGTTTACCTTAGTGCACATGTTTGCCAAAAGACTATGTAGTAGGAACATCATTCATAATAGCCCCAAACTGGAAACAATCCAAGTGTCCATCAAGATAAATAAATTATGGGAAACTCAAACAACAGAACACTATACAACAGTGAATGAACAAACTACAACAGTTTCCAACAATATGGATGAAATACACAAACACTGTAGAGTGAAAAGAGGGCATTATGTGTGACTACAATTTATATTCATTAAAAAAAAGCAGGTAAAACCAGTCTGTGTTATTAGGTGGTTACCATGGTTGATGTGGGTAGGGGCCCAGAGGTCGACTTCTAGGGTTCTGGTGATGCTGCGTTTGTTGATTTGGGTGCTCACTCACAGGTTCCATTTGTGAAAATTTGGAGAGCTTCACACTTACATGCACTTTTCTGCATGTGTATTATACTTCAATAAAAGTTTAAAAAAATAAATTGGTTTGACAGCTTCAAAATATCAAATCTGCTACTCACAGATCGAATTAGATCAATTCAGGGCTCTTTAAAGGCCTAGTGGCTCCCTTCCACCTTCAGGACAAAGTTCCAACTCCCAGACATAAAATATAAAGCCCTTGACCATCAGATCCAGAGAGCCCAGCCCCATCTCCAGCCACTCCTTCCTGGGTCTTCTGTGCTTTCTGCTGCTGTTCCTTTTTCTGGTCCTAGAATACCTTCTCGCCTAACAAATCCCTATCCCTTTGTCTATCTGATGAACTCTTATTCCTCGTCTGAGGCCCAGTTCAAATAGCACCTCCTCCTTGAAACTTTCTTCACTTCTCATGAAAAAAAATGAGTACTTCCTTCTTCTGTCTTCCAAACACACACTGGCTACAATTCTCTCACACTGTTATGATTATTATATTCGCTTGTAACTGTTGATGTTTCTCCTTCATTTGCTACAGTGTAAATACCTTCAGGGCAAGGAATATATCTTGATTATCTTTTGACTTCTGGTGCTGAGCACTGATGTGGAGTAGGAACTCAAAAAGTTTTTATTGAGCAAACAATAAATGACATAAAAAAGACCCATGTGAGCTGAAGGCCCATCATTACACACTAACTCAGTAAAGTCATTTCTTTGAGAATCTGAGATAACATGGTATAGGAAAGTGGCATTCCAATTATACTACTTAGCATGGTAATAACACAAAGATCACAATGAAATCACTCACCCATTTGGCAAGGCACATTTTCAAAGACCAGATGTCCCAAGGAAGACTTTGATAAGTGCTGGACCAAAATCAATTTACGGTTAAATTCTCTGGTGAGCGTTACATGGCTAGATAGCCTATATATTATTGAATAGACAGGGATACACAAATTTTAGATGTCAGACTCTCCCCAGATTCATCAGCTTCCTGTTACCCACTGTATACTACCCAGACTTCTTAGTGTTTGCATTCAAGATTCCTCATAGACTGTGTGCTGGTTTGGATGCATTATGTCCCCCAAAATGCCATTATCTTTGATGCAGTCTGTGTGGGCAGGAAATGTATTGGTGTTGACTGGGTTGGAGACTTTTGATTGGATGTTTCCGTGGAGATGTGATCATTCAACTATGGGCGAGATCTTTCACTGGATAATTTCCATGGCGGTGTGGCCCTGCCCATTCAGAATGGGCCTTGATTAGTTCACTGGAGCACTACATAAGCTCAGACAGAAGGAGCGAGCTTTTGCTATAGCCAAGAGGGACACTTTGAAGAATGCACAGAAGCTGATAGAGTAGCTGCAGATGAGAGACAGTTTGAAGACGGCCATTGAAAGTAGACTCTTGCTCCAGAGAAGTTAAGAGAGGACAAACACCCCAAGAGCAACTAAGAAAGACATTTTTGAGGAACTGTAGCCTAGAGAGGAACGTCCTGGGACAAAGCCATTTTGAAATCAGAACTTTGGAGCAGATGCCAGACATGTGCCTTCCCAGCTAACAGAGGTTTTCCAGACACCATTGGCCATTCTCCAGTTAAGGTACCCGATTGTTGATGCCTTACCTTGGATACTTTATGGCCTTAAGACTGTAACTGTGTAACCAAATAAACCCCCTTTTATAAAAGCCGATCCATCTCTGCTGTTTTGCATTCTGGCAGCATTAGCCAACCAGAACAGGCTGGTTCCAATCTAACTTCCCAAACTAGTCGTTCACTATCCCCCTACATGAACTCTCCAATTCAGGTACTGTTCACTTGTACCTAGACACATTCTGAATATCTCCAAGTCTGTGTCATATTATTTCCCCTGCTGGAAAATCCATTTGTTACTCACTTTCTTATCCATCTTGTGGTGCCTAGCTCCCACCCCGTCACTGCCACTAAGGCAACCTAAGCTGATTTCTCCTTGTCTCAAATACTTTTCAATAGTTATTACCTAAAGCTCCCATCTGGAATCTACTAAAGGTACTGCTTTTGAACGTATTTACGTCTCATATCTCAAATGAGGTTGAAGGTAACCAATGATCTAAAAAGTGGCAAACTCCTTCCTTCTACCCCACTAAACCTTAGCACAATCACCAGCATGGGCAAATAATAGGCACTCACTGTACCCTTTGTCTATGAGAAGGTAAGCCTGTAAAATACCAGTACTTGCTGTACTCCTAATAATGGGGGCTTTCAAATACATAGAGAAAAGGGCTCCCATCTGCATGGGGTTGATGGATTTCAAAAGGGGCAGGAGACCCTATAATTAGCTAATTTTACTGAGTGTTATGGAAAGAGCACCTCACTGTGTGCTTTGATTCATGGTTTTCACACTTTTGTTCCCTAGTTTTGTTTCACTGTGCTTTTAAACCAGGATTTCTTTTTCATGCTCTACTCCCAGAGAATATGACTCAGAAGATCTAGATATGGCCCAGGAATCTCCATATCTAGATGAGCACCTTAGATGTTTCACATGCTTGTGTTTTTACATTTGGTCCCCATTTTGAGATTCATTGGGATAGTGGCTAAAAGGAGAAAATGCAGAAAAGAGAAACAAAGACCTCATGTTGTGTATAAATAAACATATGAATGTAAATGACATTATTAAATGTGCCTTATTAATGGAAATGCTTATTTAATTAATTTTTATTTTTGCTTTAAAAAATTTATCTAATCCAATGGATTAAGAGTTTCCAACAGAAAAAGTGATTCTCCACTTGCATTACTAATCACCCCATGTAACTAACTGAAGGCATTCTTTTTACCTCATGAAACACTGAGAGTAGTAATGTGTCCTCTACAAGATAGAACACATCATGTGAAATTCAACTAATGGTGGATGTGCTTCTAAATCAAAGAGGGTATGGGTAGCAGAGAGAGGCACACCGTTACGCATGTCAGTATATATATGAGCAGAAATCAGTCAGTCTGTTGTTAACATGTTCCACTTCTTCTTTAGGTTTGCTCTTGGTTAGGGAGACTTCCTTTGAAATCTATTCAAGGCAAGTGCTGAGTATATTTGCTATCACTGTGTACTTTGATCTCAGTATATTGGATGCACCTGCAGAGTGACATAATGTGGGCAAATATGAACAGAACAACCTGCTGCCTACAGATAATTTTTTCCTAGGCTGTTAGGGGAAATTCAAGATGATTACAAATTTTACTCTACTTATTTTTAAGTATGTGAATAGCAATATACACACGCCATTCTTCAGAAAGAATATCTTGCCCTTTCAACTCACTTTGAATTTTGAGTTAAGAAAATGCGTTGTGCTGTATTCAGACATTTGCTTATTCAAAAATATCATTGAGATTTTGTGCAAGACACATAAATAAAGGGCCATGACTCTAATGAGAATATCCAGGTGTCGACTTCACATCTCACAAAAAATGGTGCCTCTCTATTCTCCACTTTTGCAAATTTTACAAATTTTACATAATTTGTTTCTAGATCAGTTCTACACCTTGCTAGTCTACGTACATCCAGTATTTTGTTGTTTAAATCCATCTTCTATTCAATCTTCCCAAATATAATTGAGATTATTAGCTATTGATTCAATAACAGAAAAAGGCCTCTTCACTGACTATCAATTATTCAATTGATCAGTCAACAAATAAAATTACTGAGAGCCTACCACTCTTCCAGGCACTAACGGTGGGGTAAAGCAGAGATGACATAAAGGGTGAACATAACACATGGCTTTTGTTTGTAATGATCATGGTAGGCCAAATAGTGGCCGCCAAAGATGTTCGTATTCTAATTCCTGGAACCTGTGAATATGTTACGCTACATGCCAAATGAGGATCTGCAGACGTACGGAAGATCGCAAACCTTAAAATGGGGAGATTACCCTAAATCATCCCAGTCAACCCAATATAATCATTCCCTAAATCCTTAAAACAGAGAATTTCTCTGCTGGCAGCAGAAGGTAAGAAAGACCTGATTCCACGTGTGAGAAGGATTCAACGCACCACTGCTGGCTCGGAGATGCAGAAGCCCTCGTGGGAGGACTTGAAAGAACTATGGATGGCCTCTGGTTGACAGTAAAACATGGACCTCGGTCCTCCAGTCACAAGAACCCAGATTCTGCCAACCATCTTTCTAGAGCCTCCCTGCAATTGACCACCTGGACAACACTTTGATTTCAACTTTGAGACCTGGAGCAAAGAAACCTGCAGAGCCAGACTGAACTTCTAATCTGTAAAGGTGTGAGGCAATAAATTTGCCTGTTGTTTTAAATACTAAGTTCGTGTGATTTGTTACAAAAACGCTCTGAATGACCTACAGAGAGGGCAGTACAGTACCATTTTCTAAAGCAACACAATCCATAATTAAGTAGAAGTGGCAAGTTCTGGGAAGAAACACTGGCCTGATCCTGTAATTTTTGTAGGGACTCAGGAAATAGAGGTCAATGAGGGTTTCAATAGTCATCAAATGCTTTATTCAGGAAATCGAACTTGAATGGGTTGAATAAATAAAATATTGGATAAAGAAGCAGCAAGCATTTCAAAAAAGAAGTGGAACAACATGGCAGGGACAGGAACATGCACTGTGGGATGACTGCAAAAAGGACACTTCAGTGGGGGGGGGGGGGTATGGACAAATACTATGTGTTAGCCTGGATAATAAGACTTAGAAACTAAGCAGTGGTTTGAAAACTATGCTTGAGGGCAGAGTCGGGCTGGAGAGCAAAAGGAAGAGAGGCTGTGTATGCAAGTGATGGGGGTTCCTGGGCTCCCCTCTCCATTCCTTCTTTAAGCAGAGTGTCCCCATTTTAACAGGTTTTACACATTGAATTTATGGGTAAAATGGCATCTAAACAGATCCCGTGGCTAAACAAAGGTTTGAAAGCCAAATGTATAAAATAACAACTCTGAATTACATTGAAACCAGTAACTTTCGCTCCAATGTGGCCATATTGGGCTTTGTAGTCTCCGAATTTATCATCCTTCCTCTTGCTACCCTCTCCCCTCTTAGAACTCTTCCATACCCAGTTCCAAGGTTTAGTCCCAAAGTTTTCTTCTCTATGAAGGCCACATAACCAAATGCTAATCCAATCTCCTGCTTTACCTGTTATATGAGTGAGAAACTATCTTATGCTTGTTGGTAGACTGCACAGCAATCACTGTTTTGACATGTCAACGAGATCGGAGCCAAGACCCGTGACTCATCTTAATCTTCTTGCACCGATAGAGTGTGAACCCTATATGTGCTGCATATCAGTCCATCTAAAAAGAGATTCAAACACTCCACACTGAAACCAAGGAAATCAAAGCTAAATTTAGACTTTGCCCCACAGAAATAGACTTCCAGCCCAATTTTTAATTCAAGCATATGGGTCCTTCTTCAGTAGGTCAACTGGTTGTACCTCTGACTAGCAAACACTAGACCACACACATTTAACTCTTTCCTATTGATTCTCTGAGGCACAGTCTTCAGACCAAAGCTGGACGTGCGCCACCTAGCGTTCCACTGTCAGCATTACACTCATCCCACCTGGGCACTGCAATTCTGATGCTGTCTCCCTTGGGTCCTGATTACTGGAATAAGTGAACATTTACATAAGTGAAAATTTAAAAATGCATGCCATTTTTAAAGTTAAATCTTAGAAGCTCTCAAAGAAGATTCAAGTTTTGAAAATAACTGCACTCCAATGCTCAGGTCTGTCTGAGGAAGATTTGCTTTATCTTCTATGCCAGCAGCACATAGGATATGTGGGTCTCTGGAGCCCAAAGTCACCCAATAGCACTAAGGTTCTGTAGCCAAGGTGCGAGTACAGATTTTTTTTTTCTAATTTTCTAGAAAACCCTTGAAACACAAGTCCAGACCCAAGAGGCTTGCACATAATTCTTTCCCTCCCCAAGGGATGATTTGGATACAATTTGCACTTGTTATTTCTTAGTCCTGGTTTGTGTCTTTTTGCATTGTTCATTTACATAACCTATAATGAGGCACTTGCCACTTTCAAAAGCTTATGTTTTTCCATATCACCAGCCTCCTCAGGAAGGATGTTCTACACAAATAGGCAAAAGGCCAAGAAGAAACATTTTTAAAGTGTTAGACAATTTCTGTTGCAGCCAAGGAGTAGTGTTTGAAGAGACTTTTAATTTTTTTGTAAGAAGTCATTTAATTACTGCATTTAAAATTCACATAAAATGCTGCACTAAAAGATTAAAGATCTGCATAGAAAAACATTTTGAATTTAAAAAAAAAAGGACTGTACCCACATTTATAAGAGTTACAGCATCTTGAGTTGAAAAGGGATTGCTCTATGGAAAAGAGAAGTATAAATACAATATTTTAAGCTGCAGTATCATATTTATTTTGGGAAAAACAAGTAGAACATTATTTATCTCAGTAAATTTAGGGTGTTACTATGAGAGGAAAAAAAGAGTCGAAGTGATCTAGAGAAGTCCTAAATTCATTCCCTGGTATGTATCCGATGGAAAATACAGTTTTACTCTTAAGAAAACAGTGATCTGACTCCCTTGCTGCAATGCTATTTTATTTTTAATTTAGGAACTATTCCATTCAAGTCTTTACATCTTCACAATATGTAATCTTTTAAGAAGACAAGCCAGGGAGTTGAGAGTTTTCAAAGCCACCTGTGACAACTCTCAAATTACTTTCTGCTGTTAAAACAACTATGTGTTTGTAAACCAAGAGCTTTTCAAGAGTAGGATCCCCCAAACAGCCATATGTTATATTTTTCCATGTAAGAAAATGCATTATTGTGAAGGTCCAATGACAAACAGATAGCACTAGAGAATTAGAATGATGTTTTCACTTCCATAAAAGGAGAAATATAAAAGCAAACTGCCCAAGAAAGCTCCACTATGAGGCTACCTCTCAACAAAGGAAGAAAATGTTCTAAAATGCTCTGCCTTTATATGTTTTTAAAAGGTGGAAAATTAAGTTTCAAGGAACTTAAAGTGAAAAGAAAACACCCCCAAACAGCCCTTCGAGTACCTTGGGGGGAATTAGGGTGCAATCTGGAAGGATCTCAGAATTTCAGGTGCCAGGGCTCTGCAGGTGTGATTGGCCTCGAGGGCACATCAGCAGCGTACTCTGATTCATGCTCATTTCTAGCACTTTGATTTGGTTCCAACAATTTGTAGAGGCAGGAGGGCACACAGCTCAAGTCCTCATTTATCAGGGGCACAAAACTCGAGCTCACATTTTTGGAATCTGAGCCTACTTGGGTTCTGAACCCGAGGGACCCAGGGAAAGGGGGGACAAATATTTCAATTGCCAAAAGTCCCCAGACAGCTTGGGAAACGGTATGATTATATCTACTTACCAGTGCTTGTTGTCAAGCAACGCTAAGTCAGCCAGGTTTTTTATACTTTTGCTTGAGTAAAACCTCAGAATCAAAATCTTTTTGCACTGGAACTATAAAATGCATAGTTTCTGTCTGAGGAATTTTAATTCAGAGATGCTGAGGTGATATTTGCCTATGTGTTCTTGGAAAGGTTTAGTGTGAAGTAGGGCTTACTTGCATTGTTGCTTGTTTGTTTGTCAATACATTTTTCATTTTCCTATTGACTTCTTATCTCATTTCAAAGGAATTTTTAATTTCAGTTCTCAATTACCTTTATACCTTAACTTTAACTATTAGTTTCTTTGTCAAGTAGTAATGGCATTAGATGAATTCCAATTCAAAGAACAATGCTATTTGGAGCCAGCCTTGTAAATTAGGTAAGAACTTTTTCTTGACATCTAGACTGAATAATTTAGCTGTTTTGTAGGTCTGGTTTCCCAAAACTTAGAGATCTTAAATATGGGCATATCTCAACTGAACAAAACAAACATCAACTGAACATCTACTTTAAGCCAGCAATGCCTAAGAAAACAGACAACATAAAGGAAGTTAGACACAGCAAACAATGAGAGAACAATTCCACGCCCACAGGCAAGAAGTCAATTTTTGAATGCTTCACTGTGTGCAGATCCAAGCTATGGGAATGCAAAGCGGGCAAAAGCTCCCGATGGAGACAGGTAAGTATTTTTTCATGATGTCTAAACGAATCTCTTTCAACCATCAGTGGTGGCACATTACACAAACAACTATGGTGCCACACAGTTTTCAAAAGTCTTCATCCAAACTACTGCTTTCTTTCTATTTTCAATAACCAATTGAATCCAGAGGAGGAGGGAAGGGAGCAGAATTTAACAACTTGGGCTCTAGAGTGAGAGCTGAGTTTGGATTCCAGTTCTGCCTCTTCCCAGCTGAGAGACTTGGTGAGGCTTACCCACCCTTTGGTGGTTTCCTTTCCTTGCCTTTGCTAAAGAAGGAAGAAGATAACAACAGAGCACTTGTCAAATCTTATTCATTGAGTATTCCTATCATTATACCTTACGGCACAGATGTATGGACCACAGGGTAGAGAAGTCTTGGCAACTGTCTGGGGAAGGCTCTTCTTTTTGGCTATTACTGTTCCTACTCCAAGAACCCATTCTGGGTGGTTTCGTGAAGTAGTTTACAAGCTTCCACTCTGTTTAAATAACCACCTTCAGGCTCAGCTTGCCCTGATTCTGAGACCCCTGTCCTCCAGTTTCCCTAACTTCTGCACATCTGCCTGAAGTAAAACTTAAAGCATGAGGGTTGGCAGGTTGGGGTAGCTCTGAAAATTGGAAATGAAGAAAACAACTTCAAGTGAAGCAATAGGATGTACTTGGAAGCCAGAAGAGATTCCTCCTCTCACGCAAAGGATGCCTGTATCAACATGCCCGGATGTTGTGTTAACAAGAGAAACTGGATAAAACCAAGTGTTGACAAAGATGTAGCCAGTGCTTCTCAATCAAGGATGATTTTTTACACCTGCCGCTTGTTTCCCCAGGGGACATCTGACAATGTCTAGAGACATTTGGGGTTGTCAATATAGGGGGAAGGCACTACTGCCATCTAGTGGGTAGAGGCCAGGGATGCTGCCAAACATCCTACAATGCCCAGGACAGCTTCTCCCTCCAACAAAAAATTATCTGGCTAAAAATATCAAGAGTTTCCAGGTTTAGAAACCTTGATGAGTAGCAACAGCAACTCTCACACTGCTTATGGGACTGCAAACTACACAGCCCTTCGTAAAACAACTGGGCCTCATACAGGAATGTCCAAAATGCTCATAGCATTCCATTCCTGGGTACTTTCAAGAAACTCTTACACAGTTACAAGAGTTATGTTCAGTATTGTTTGTATAAGCAGCCCAAATTTCTATCAGTAGCAGAATGAATAAATTGCAGTCTATCCCTACAGCGTCAAACTAGGTAGTAGTGAAAATGAATGGGCTATAGCTGCATTAAGAGAGAAATGGACAGACTGTCAGTAGAAAGAACTGCAGAAGATTAAGAGCCGGGGAGACAGAATGGACAAGGTGTCCCAATGCTGACAACAGAGACTGATGTTGGAGCTGGAGGACCTAACTTTGGGTTGTGAAACCTCGAGACTCCTCTGGTGTTACCAAGTTCCAGCAGACAGTCTTGAAAATCACCTACCATCCCTGGTGCCAATTCCCCTCTCCGCAAGTCACCCCAATTACTAACTGGCTCCCTGGGTACCTCGGTACCCAAACAGGCAGAGTCCCGTGCAGGAATCCCGAGCCTGTGTTCTCAGTAAAAGAAGATTTTCCACTATGAAAATGGCTAAATTGGGCTCTGATGTAGTCATCCACTTTTCAGATGATGTCCAAAAATTATTTTTTTTTTTTTGGTTAATTGTATTAACATTGACCAAGTAGCAAATGTTGAAGTGCCTACAGTGTACTGGGCACTATATCTGTTGCTGTACAAACAGTGGTGATGAAACTGACATAGTCTTTGTTCTCAGAGGGACTAACATCCTAGGGTGGGTGCCCCCCCAAAACAAACATTGGCAGCATCTATCGGGGCAGGCTGCACCAGGGAGGGTCTGTCCAAGGAGCTGACATCTGCACAGAGGCTAAAAGGATGAAAGGGAGTCACCCACACGAAGAACCAGAAGAACATTCCAGGGAGAAGGAACACCGGCATTTAAGAAGACAAGAAAACAATAGCCAATAAAACCACTATTTTAATCCAGGGTACTTCCTGTCAATCATTTTTCCTGCTTCATATTTTATAGACAATCATGATTTGCATTCCATTTGGTATCTTGTTTAATATTTTATCTCAAATAACTTTTACATGAGGCCATATAGTTTTCATAAAAATTGAAATGGCTATATTAGATTCCATAGACTGACTATACCATCTTTTACTTGACTACTTAATTGTTGTCGTTGTTTTTGGTCATTTATGTTACTACAATTTTGCCCTTTTGAATAGTTCTGAGATGAAGTTCTTTCTTTATGTGACTTTTCTCTGTGTCTGTTGTATTCTTTCCCTAGACCAGTTTCCCCTATAATAAATTTAAACATACACACATGCACACACATGCACATTAGGATAATGAGGAATGTTTCACTGCTGTTTCAACTCAACCACTTTTATCTTTAAATTCCTTAAGTTTAGAGAACAGCCCATATTATCCAAGCCATAAAATGTCTTTCATTTCAGCATATTCTTGAACTCTGTCTAAAATCCATCAGATATATAAGTTGAAGAACTGAACTACAGCTACCGAAAAAGCTTTAAAACTTGAAATCTGGTTTTAGGAGGTTGACATTTCTTCAGCTTGTGATTTAAAACATGTTTTTCCTTTGGTAATCTCTGGCAGTCAGCCTTACATATTTTTCTTTTGAGATGGTATACAATCACTGCCATCAGGCTACGTTCTTTATGACAAGATCACCTGGGAAAGTTTCTGTATTAAGCATCATTAACCTGAATTAATGGCAAATTGAAAATATCAGCTTGAATGTTTTCCGATGGTCCCAGCACCTTTCAGGTATTGAGGTTAACAGATTGTGGTATGTAAAAGAAATCCCTCCAAACCTTGACCACTTTTGGAAATCCACTACATAATCTACTACATAAAAGGAATAGAGGTGTCATGTGAGAAAATCTAAGTCATTCATAATAAGTACTTTTTAATAAAATAAACATTTTAAATGACCATGCTTATTATTGAGATGATAAGTGATAACTTGAAAGAATTGTCCCCCACCTGTTTAGCCCACTGACCTGAATATCACTGCGGGATTGAAGACAGCATGATATAGCCTGGAACAAATCCTATCTCTGCTGTCATTAAGAAGAATCTCAATGTGGCTCATTTCTAAACTACCTCATCACAAATGAGGCAACAATAATACAAGCTTATCTTGGCAAGATTCTTTGGAGTTTTATAAATCATTTTCACATATTTGATCCTCCTCCCCTGCAGGGTAGGTGGAATAGAAAGTTTCATTATTTTATAGAGGGGAAAATAATTCTTGTGGTGATTAAGAAATCTGCCTGAGTAGTATATGATGAAGCCACACAATGGACTCGGGTCTCCTGCATCCATGTCAACTGTTCTCTCTACTCTACACCATGACACCCAAAACCAAAGCACACTGAACAAGTTCAGCCTCTCGTCCCAACTTGAGTACGACCAGCCGTGTTATCTTGTACAACTCAAGTGCCTCTGGGCCTTGGTTTCTTCCTTTGGAGAATTATGTGACCTGATCACATGACCTCTAAAGATTTAAAATTCTATTTTCCATGAAAGGATTTTCTTCTTACTTAGATGGAAGAAAATGTCTCCCCATTATACATGCTATTCCCCACCACTCCACTCAGGCCCCCCGCATGACAAGCACATAGATATTATCTGATTCAGTAAGTCAGCTTCAAAGCTGTAGTATAATAATAGTAATAATAGAATATTTATTGTTAATTTTTGATTGTGTGCTTACTATTTGCAAGGTACTATTTTAAGAGATTTATATCACAACCCATCTTCAATCCTCCAATGGCCATAAGATTAGGTAAAATTACTATTCCCATTCTCTAAACAGGAAACCCAGAGAGAGAGAGAGAGGTTAAATAACATGTTCAAGTTTACACAGCCGGAGTCAGGATCTGAAATCAGACAGTATGGTGTTAGAGCCCACGATCTTAGCAACAATCCTTGAGTTAAAATGTTGTCAAACTAGTCTTCAGGAGTGAATTTCAGTGGAAAAAAATTCTTGGCCAATCTACACCGAATGCAAATTACCTAGAACAGTGTCATACTACCAGGTTACAGGCTCCCAACCCACACTTTGCCTAATGATCACTTCCTGTACGTTCTTGAGAGAGATGCCTGCCCCATCCATGGGGAACATTTCATGATAGGCAGTCCCAAAACCAAAGGGGTTATCTGGGGAATGGTTCAGCAGAAGAGATGGATTACAAAATATTCAATAAAATGGGTCCTTCCCAGTGCCCAGCTCCCTTCCTTTCCTTTGCCCACCAGGTTTTCCCCACTTTCTCATTTGAGTCAACAGACAGGCACTGATTGCAGTTTGCTATAAATTCGTCCATTTCTAGGAAACCAGAAGCTGAAACCAAAAAGCAGCTCTCCCTTCTTTCACTCTAGGAGGAAAAATTTGAGACGTATTATACACATTTTTTATTACCCATATTCAATATTCACTCACAGCCATTTCCTTCCATTTTTTTTAGGGTCAAATTTTACTTAATGTAAATGGTGTGGTTTTCATGACAAAGAGACAGGAAGTACTGCTCAAATAAAGAGTGCACTCCTAAACCTGTGGTAGAAGAATTTCTTCAGCCCCAGAACTTCCTCTTTGTGCCACAGAAAGTGTTCCCATCTCCAAACTCTGCTCAGCAGATGGATAGGCTGCTTACAAGAGAAAAGACACTCTATAGTCATTTTCCTCCCAATTCTTCATCAATATCCTTTTAAAGTTGTAGCACCTAGATCTGAATCCAGCATCCCAGCATAAGGGTGACTATACATAAAAAATATACCAGCATTTATCAGCGGCTGCAGTTATACAAGCAACAGAATAAACATCATAAAGTTCGAACAAAGTCTTCCAAACAGCCTTAAGCAATGGACCTTAAAATGCCAAAGTCATGCAGTAAATGGAAGAGCAGCAGATCACATGCTCTAGCTGTCCAATGCTCTGCTTCTAGAATTCCACCACAACCCTGATCTTGAAACCGCCAGTGTGATGTGCTACAATACATCTCACTCCCACTAATCAAGATGGAAATCATCTCTTTCCCAATCAGGTCCAATTGCACAGACAAAGCTGTGCATCTGTTTGCTTTCAAGAAGGCTCTTTACTGACATACAACAAGATTGTTTGCCATATATCCTTTCCTCTCACAGACTGCTTCTGCCATCTTTTATCAGCAGTTACACCCAGCTTCCCTTTTGTGACAGTATTAACACCAGACTGCTGTTGTAAGCATCCTAACTTCACTCACTGCCTGAAGGGACTTCTGGTAAAAGTTTATCAGGATGGCTGAGCCCGATGGTTTTACACTTAAATGGAGCCCACTCACAGTTATTAGCTGTATGGAAAGCCCCAAGTGCACACAGGTCAAGCCGGTTACCCATGAGAGTGCTAACTAGAGCTGCGGAAATCTGTATGCTTCCCATTAGAAAACAGGCTTGCTTTTGTGCAATTGGAGAGCTAACCTGATACGAAATGAACCTGGCAGAGTTTAGAAATACTGACAAATTCCTTGACATGGCTGCTACAGTAAGGCTTTAAAGGGTTTTCCACGCGTAAGAATCACTGTCCAACTTAGGGTTATTTGTAAAGCAGTAACTAAACAAATCAATAGCTGCAGAAGATGCATTCCCAACTTTAGTACAAAGAACCTCCAACAATCATACCTTTATTCTAGGCGTGTCTTCCCTTGAATGACTTGTTTTTAAATAATCTTAACTAATGGGGCATAATATTATACTCCCTAATTCCCAGTGATTCAGACAAAAGCAACTGCCCTTAAAATACCCAAAAGGACAGGCATATTCAATGGGAAGAACTGGGAGAACTGTATAATTCCATTGCCTTTGGGGGCTCCTTGTAAGGATGAAAGGCATATAGTACAACGATTTGGGTCTTGGGCTTTGGGGTTGGATAGAGTTCAAAAACCAGCTCTGCAACTTGCCCCAGCGGTGGGACATGGGCAAGTTATTTAGGTTCTCTGAACTAGAACAATGGGGTGGTCATAATAGTAGCCACCTCACTGGGTTACTGTAAAGTGTGTCAGAGCCTGTGAAAGAGAAGGTGTTCCCTTCTGACCCTGTCAACAGAATATTGTGGCCGCCATCATTGTGGATTCATCAAGAACTCTGCAATGGCTACATTGAGGAAGTCTGACTGGGGGCTTCCGGTATCATTCCTACTTTGAGACTTTCTTATTCAAATTGTGTTCATGTTCTTGTAATAGGAAGGAGAAAGAAGGAAGGAATAGGTAAGGCCCCACATTAACTAGAAATTCCATACTTGTTCTGGCAACAATGGGAATGTGCATGGCCAGTTCTACAGAAGCTGTTGACAGGAAGCCATTCAGGGCAACTGTGAATATTTCAAAGCCACCTGTATTCTTGCCTTCTTGCTGTCTACACGTCCTTCCCATACTATCCTTGAGGGGGTCCCACTTTACTAAGGCTTTCTTTTGGCTCTGAGAACCTTATCAACATGGCAGACCTGCTGATCTACCCTCAGAGGCATGTCCGAGGAATAGTGGCTCTCTAACCCTCTTCAAAACCCAACCCTCTCAGTCGCTCAAGTGACAAGCTTGCTGGGGCTAATGAACTGTCTAGTATATACCGTGAAACGTCTCCTGATAGCTTAATATATCACCATGCTGGGGATACGTACAATGTAAGACTCTCTGAAGCCAAATATATTAATCCAAATGAGTTCATTTCTCAGGCTGGAATTTTAGACACTTGAGCCAGTAGGTTGAGAGATAAAGGTAGCATTTTTGAGGCAGTGTGCTTTTAAATCGTAATTACAAAGGCCACAACCTCTTTTTCATGCTGTGAAATCAACCCTACAAAAGGAGAGAGGGTTTTAGGATACTGTCGTTTCTGTGGAATGATAAAGAAGGGTATGCCATTACATGCTTAAAGACCCAATCCTTGTAATCCCCACATAGGTGTGATCCCCAACTGAGTAAAAATGCGGACTTTGGAGAATGCGCATACGATTTTTTTTATTTTTATTTTTTTGTTGTTTGTTTATTTGCTTTTGTTGTTACTTCATTAGGAAAAAAAAAAACCAAAACATTAGGATGGGTCTACTCATGGAGGGCTATAGACATCCTCAAGTTATCAGCTCTGGTGTTGGCTGAGGCAGTGTGTCTCCCAGCCGAAGGAGAAGTCCTGCTCCCTTGTGCTCAGAGCACTTTGCTGCCTGCGTTCCATGTGGAACTTGCTGAGAAAAGAACTCAACTTGGATTATGGGTGCTATTTTAATGAATGTGGCTCCCTCTTCTGGTGGAAAGACCGAATCAATAATAAAATCATCTGAAAAGGAGAACAGGGGCTTCTTAGCACATCTCTCTCCCCGCTCCAGAAATATTTGTCAATACAACACCCCCTACTAGGCAACCAGGCAACCACAGATCCACCATGGTTTTCGTATCCTGCCACTAAGGCCAATCTAGTGGATCAAAACTGAAATGCATTACCAAGAGAGGAAAAGAACAAAACAAAACAACTCTGCTTTGGAATAGAGAAAAATGAGACAGTAACAAAGGAATTTTCCAAGGGCTATGTTTTAAAAGAAAGCATTTGGGGTTACAATAACTAAGTTTTTCTTTAATTAATAAGAAATGATCTTTTGATCTCTGCAGCTCTTAAAAAGAAGCCATCCCATAAGCATTTAAGCGGATGTAAGGACTGAAAGAAAAACTAAACACTGCTTTGAAAAACCGCCATTAACTGAATTCTTCAGGGGATCAAGTGAATATAATATTCCAAAAGGCCTATTTGATTTCTTAGTTTTTCAAGCAAACATTAAAAGTATCTTCTATCACATGCCTACGAGTAAGTCTTACAGAGACATTTTGAGAAAGAGCGTCTTCTTCATTATAAATAAAGGCTTGAGCCCAAATTATATAATTATTTCTCATTAAGCCAAAAATGTAGACATCCTTAAAGAGTGGTGGCAAATATTCATGCTTAAATGCATTTTAACAGCAAAACAGAATTATGCATTCATGACACAAATGGCTCTTCCTAAATCAATCCTGATTGCCCGAGCACTCAAGGCGCCTAAGAAATGGTTAATTACAAAACAAAATAAGGGGGGAAACAAACACAGATACTACAAACAGAAGAGACCATTTAGACTCCCATATTTCTGACTCTTAACACTTCACTGATTGCTAAATTATATTCACTCCGGAATGACCCCAATGTTTCTGCATCACAAATCCTGCTACTTGCTGGAGGCTATAACCTGTATTTATCATATCTCTATGAAAGTGTTCAGGACTGGAGGCAATGCATTGTGCTGCCAAGCAGAAGGTTCAAGTTCAGAGGACTGAGAGCTGCCTCCCAGGCCAGGGGACACAGGGAAAACACAGCTGTCATTTGGTTTCATCTCTGGGGACCTCCCCAGAACACTGAATAAATGCTCTAGATTTGGGAATGGCAGCAGGAGGTGGGATATTGCCCAGGACAACTTGATTAAAGGTCATTTTTTCAATTCTTCCATATAAAGCAGCATATTGCAACTCTGGAGGGAGCTGGAAGAAAGGATATGGCTAAAGGTATACTGAACATCATGCATATTCAAATTCATCAGAATATCAAACATCAAATTTGCCAGAAATTTAAAGATCAGGAGAACCATAAGTAACAGATACACCAGAAACTTGGAAATAAGGAGAGGGGATAAAGAAAATGGAGAGAAGACAGGACAACAGGCACCATACTTTTTTTCTGTGATTAAAAAGTGTATACGATTAACGTTGGCATATCACTATTAACTAAATGAACTATTTTACTTGAATTTCAACAACTTTACCATTAATATCCTTTCTCTAATCCAGGATTCCACACTGCACTTTGTGTTGTTTCTCCTCAGACTCTTCCAGTCTATAAGAATTCCTCAAATCGACTTTCATGACCTTGATACTCATATAAACCACTGATCAGCTATTGTGTAGAATGTCCTTTAATTTGGATCTGTCTGATGTTTTCTCATCACTGAAATGAGCTTATGTATTTTGGTTGCATATACCATAAAAAATGTGTCCTCAGTGCATCAAACGAAGAGGTTTATATCTATATGCCTTTTCACTGGTGGTGCCTATCTTGATCACTTGGTTGAAGTTGTATCTGCCACGTTTCTCCACTGTAGAGCTACTATCATCCCTTTGTATTGAATACATATCTTGGGGACATACTTTGATAATATGTAAGTCCTGTTTCTCCTCAAACTTCCCACCATAAATGTTAGCATCCATCAGCATGGACTCATGGAAATTTATATTCTTCTATGGGATAAAATCCAACACCAATGTGTATTTATATTATTTACCTTATGGCTCAAATTGTTCCAGCTTTGGTCATTAGGAGCTCCTTTCAGTTGTCACCTGCGTTCTTTCAAGAAATTCCCCATCAATTTGGGGGCATTTCTTTACTTTATGTCACAACAAAATATTCCAGGGTCATCTTGTATTTTCCCTGCCCCAGCCCTGTAATCAATCACTTTTCCACAGAGTCCAAGTTCATAAATTTGGAGAATGGTATTCAGAAACTCAACACTGGACTCCAGTTGTGCTCGTTGCTACTGGAGGGTCATTCCTATAAGCCCTCTCAGTGGACAGAGCTAGGAAACATATGTTTATATAATACACATCTGTATTTCTGTATGTCTCTATTCACCCATGTATTCATCCATCCATCAATCCAGCTGTGTGTGTATATATATGAATATATGTTTGTAAATATATAAAATATGTGCAACTAGATATAGATATATATGCATGTGTATGTATGTATGTACATATACAATCATGACTTTATGCAGATATCTTCAACCCCAATCTAATACCATTTTAACACTCCCCCCCTTTCCTTATTTACAACTTTTTTCTCAAACAATAAAAGCTTGGCTCTTATTACCTATAATATATTTACTTATTTGTTTAACTCTTTTAAACACATAAAAATAATTTCAGAATTGCTAAACCATACTCCTTTGAAAAACACCTTTACTACCAAATTACAGTGTCTGTGTATACATCTCTTTGTCTGTAGTTTAACAATATCCAAACGAGATTCTTTTCCACAGCAACTGTGTAACTTCTTTTCTTATTTTACTGTGTAAAAAGCAAAAGCCATTTCTTTTCTTCACCTACCCTCTTCAGTTTCACTATTATTAATCTATGATTACAGCTGGGGCAATTTGTTACTGTTTGCATTTCATTTTGGGTTCCCCATACATCCCAACTGGTGTTAATTACCTGCTTATATTCAGGTATTAGACAGGTATGTGAAATGTTACTATGATTCCAGGATCAGAACTATACAGTTGTTAAACTCAGAGAAGTGACAGAGAGCCCTTTTTAGTCTTGCTCTCCCTGGACCACTCTCTACTTCTTTCTACCCCTTTCCCACCCAACCCCTGTAGGTAACCAACTTCTTTCATTTCTGTTTTAGCCTTCATGCATTCTTATCCACAAATGAGTAGATACTTATGTATTGTCTTATATGCCCTTGCTTCTTACATGAAGAATATCATACCATAGTGTTTTTTGCTCTGCCTTTTTACATAACAGTATGTCGGGAAATCACTCCACATTAGTTCATCAAGGGTTTCCTTATTCTTTTTTTAGAGCTGCACCCATTGTGTGGATGCACTATAGTTTATTCAACCACTGTCCAATATATGGGCATTTAGATTGTTTCCAATATTTTGCAATTCTGTAATTACAAAAAATGCTATAATGAGTATTCTCATGCATCTGTATTTTTATATTGTTGGAGGCATATCATCAGGGTAGATTCCACAAGTAAAAATGCTATGTCAAAAGGTTAAGTGCATATGTAATTTTGCGAGTTATTTCCAAATTTCCTTCCAGAAGGACTGCATTATTTTACAATCCCACTGACACTGTTTCCCCACAGCCTCGACAACAAAGGGCATTATGATATTTTCTAAATTTTGCCTGTCTTATACGTAAGAAATAGTATCCCTGTAATCTCATTTTGTATTTCTCTAATTATGAGTGAGTTTGAACATTTTCCATATGTTGCAAGGATCACTGCTACATCAGTTGCGTGAATTGCCTGTGTCTTTTTCCCATTTTTTCTACTGGCTTTTTGGTCCCTTAACCCTCAATTTTTAATGACTCTTTATATGTCAGGGATATTAGGCCTTTGCTAGGACGTAAGCTACATGTATTTTGTGCCACTTTCGTCAGTTGTCTTTTGACTCTGTTATAGTGGTTTTTTTTGTCATGCAAATATTTTATTTTATATACAGAATTTTATGTCTTTCATTGCATCTAGATTTTGAGTCATAATTAGAAGGCCTTTCCCTATACCAAGGTTAAAGTGGGATTCATCTATGTTTTCTTCTACTACCTATATTCATTTCACTTAGATTCTGAAAATTGCCTTCATTTGTCCACTATGACCTAGACCAAGGCAAACTCCAGAAACTACAGCTTGTAGTAGATATTTAGCACTAGTAGATAACTGGAAGTCACTTGTTGGAAACATTTGGTTGAAACTTTATGCAATCCAAACTGAGTGTCCTCTTGCCTTTACCCGTCTGCTCTGCTCCGTCCCTGCCTCCATCCTTTCCCCTCTCTCAACACACAGATGGGAAGCTAGAACTCAAATGATAAGCCTAATTGCATTAGGAGCAACAACAGAATGACTCCCTGACAGCCCATTCTTTATTTGAGGATAGAGTCTAAGCCCCATATACCAACCCTCATTGTAAAGTACTAACGGCACTGACAATGGTAAATCCATTAATAGGACTTGCTGTCCCATTATTAGCACCATCTGAGCCTGTTAGAAATCTTAACTAGGGGTTTAATTTCTCTACTGAGGGCTTTAAATTAATTAGGGGTTTACAAGCTAACAAAGAGCCTGATGCATCCATAAATCAATTGGTGTAGGAGGACTACTGGGGGGGAGCTCTATTCAGCAGAGACCTCACATCCAGTATCCCTGTTGGGCTCCCAACAAAAGGGTGCAGGTGTGCAATGGGCCAAGGCAGCCCCAATCATTATTTTGCACCACTTAAGCCACAGCAGGTAACAGGACAAATCAAAGTCCCAGGCGGTCAGCAAGTGAAACCCATGTTGCCGTGAAAAGCCACATCCTATCACTTTAACGTCTACAAATGAATTGCCATAACACAACGGTGTGATTTATTTTATACCAAGTCAAGGAATTAAAAGGCCATTCATGAAAACGATCTCTTTTTTTCCTTTTGTTAGGAATGGAAAGTAACAGATGGAACCACTTCTTTTTTTTTAATGCACCGAACACCATTTATAAGAACTTTTGAAATTGTGCCTTTGCGTGAATACATCTGCTTTAAGGTCTATACTCACACATATCCTGTTCTTTGGTTGGAATGATTTTCACATTTCTTTAGCTAAAGACAACATTTGTGTTTTTTAGCCTACTCTAAAATTGAATAACAATGATTCTCAACCTTTATAACTATTTCCATGTGATAGTAGTTTTGTTTCTTTGGTAACCTTTGATTAAAAAACACCTGACGAACAAAAGCAACTATGGACGCACTTTTAAATGATTTTGTATCTTATTTGTCACAATAACATCTACATTTACATGAAAATCATGAATGATGTATATGAAAAATTAAACTCATTTTTGATCTACAAATTATGCATAGTTTAAATATGTGCTACAATCTCTTTGCAATAATTCTCTTTGCACTAATTTCCTTGTCCATCCAGCCTGTCCAGAGCATCCTTTCCCCCAACCACAAGGGTCTGAATCTCACATGCTAAAAGCAAATATATTTAAAGATTTCAGTCTACATTGGTAATTCTCTACAATTAATCCCTCTCTGAGCTGAAAACTTTATGACATTAAAAAAAACCCAAAAGGGTTAAGAAATCTGTATTTTTAAACTATGAAACCAAAAGCTCCCAGTATAAATGTTATATCTCAAAAGTTATTGTGGATTTATAGTAATCCAAGTCTCAGATAATTTTAATTTAGAAATAATGGAATCAAACTTTAAGAATTTTAGTGTCACAGGAGGTTTTTCTCTATATTCATATGATACAAAAATCTTCCATAAAGTAAGTATTTTCTCTCTACCCACAATCACAGCATTTGGTTCGGCTAAGAATGAGGCATGGACCTGCAGAGTTCATTGCCAGGGCAAGCAAAGATAAGAAAAAGAAGAAGGGAACACTCTGTGCCAAAGAACAGGGAGGCGACCACAGTCCCTACTGTGCACCTCTCTGGACCAAACCGTGAGTGTCTGCAGGGCATCCTCTCTCAGCCTCAACCCCTTCCACCACACGGATCATCTCAGAAGGCAAACAGGCACTAGTGCCAGCCGTGTTCCAAAACAGGAAAACAGAGAAACAAAAAAATTCCTTGATCCAACTTTCCTCTTCAGTTGTCACCCCAATGTTGGGGCTCTCTTCATATTAAAATTTTGCAAAAGAGCGGTCTATAATTGGGATCCCATTTCTATGCCTGCAATTTTTCTAGCCTGTGACAAGATGGCTCCCACTCTGTTTCATTAAAAACTGCCTTTGTCACAGTTATTCACAACCTAACCCCATCAAATGCAAAGTTCTCTCCTAGGTAGGCCTCTTCTCTTCTGGACCTCCAAGCAGCACTTAAGTAGATAACTCCTATCACGTGAAATCCATTTTTTCTCAATGGCTTCCATGATACGCACTCTGCTGACACTCTTTTGACCTTGGCGTCCTTTGATCTTGGTGACTGCTCCCTGTCAGTCTCCTGGACTGGCTCCTCCTGCTCAAAATCTTGACAGTTCCACCTGGACAACATCCTCACTGTTCTCATCTCTAGCTACACTCTCTCCCACAGCCTCTCATACAGCCCTATGATGTAAATGCTATCTGGATGCTGACGGCTCCTGGGTTTACATCACAACACCAAACTCTGTACCAAGTCATGGAAGTGCATCTCCAACTGCTTACTGGGCAGCTCCATTGTTGTAAATAGAACTCTTATTCTCCAACCTTCTCTTCTCCATCTCTCTCTGGCCCCTGCCATTATTTGTTTATCCACCCTATCTTCTTCAGTTTAGTAAAGAGCATTATTTTCCACTCAGTTTCTCCCATCAAAACCTCTTCCCAACTTTCAGATCTAATCAACCAGCAAGAGTCCACTTTTCATGTCTCTGTTTCTTTCACACTGATTCAAGCCTCTACCATCTACTGATCAGGGCAAAAACAGTCAACTATGTAGTCTCCCTGCTTCCACTTCAGCGCTCCCATCTCTAATTTGGACTTTTCACAAAACAATGATCTATTTCACACATAAAACATCATGTCACTTCCCTGATTTAAAATCTTCCAGGAATGTCACATCAAAGATAGACTAAAACCCAGTCTTTTCACATGGTCAGTGAGGGCTGGCTCTTGTCTACTTTCCAGTGCTACTACTCTTCTCAACTCCTATCACTCATGAAGATTTAGTCAATTCTACCTTCTTTTCTCATTTCAAAGATACCAAATTTCTTCCCAGCACAGCTCAAGGCCTCTGTGCTTGTTCTTTCCTCCCTTATATCGTTCTTCTCCCGTAGCTTTGTACATTTCCTCCTTTTCATCATTCACGGTTGTGCCAGTTTGGATGTATTATATCCCCCAAAATACCATATTCTTTGATGCAGTCTTGTGGGGCAGATGTATTAGTGTTGATTAGATTGGAATCCTTTGATTGAGTGTTTCCATGAAGATGTGACTCAATCAACTATGGGCGAGACTTTTGATTGGATAATTTCCATGGCGGTGTTACCCCACCCATTCAGGGTGGGTATGAATTAAATCACTGGAGCCATATAAATGAGCTGACAAACAGAAGGAACTCAGAGCAGCTGTGACATTTTGGAGAACAACTGAGAGAGACATATTGAAGGTGGCTGTTGAAAGCTGACAATGACATCTTGGAGAACGTCATTTTGAAACGTAACCTGGGAGCAAGCAGACACCAGCCACGTGCCTTCCCAGCTAACAGAGCTTTTCAGACGCCATCGGCCATCCTTCAGTGAAGGTACCCTGTTGCTGATGCCTTACCTTGGGATGCTTTATGGCCTTAACTCTGTAACTTTGTAACCAAATAAACTCCCTTTATAAAAGCCAAACCATTTCTGGTATTTTGCATAACAGCAGCACTGGCAAGACAGAACAAGGGTCCAGTTCAGATACCAAGAGGCCCCTCTAGAGAACAGCCCCTCCCCCTACCCAAGAAACTGCTTATAACCACATCCTGGTTCACTGTCTTGATATTGCCCAAACACTCTGAATTCATTAGGTTTACTTATTAGTTTACTTATTAATTCCCTGGCTTTTCTTTTTCACAAAAAAATGCAAACTCTACAAAAGGACAGGTTATACCCATTCTGTTGATTACTGTGGTCACAGTGCCTAAAGTAGTGCTAAGTCTTTGGCAGGCATTCAACAAATATTTGTTGAATGAATGAATGAATGAATAGACTAATCATCAGTGAAATCTATGGTGCATATTATTACTTCTCAGGCCAATATACTGTTTGCCATCAATCATCACCATCATCATCATCATCATCTTCTTATTCTTCATCAGGATTTCCACTTCTGGAAAAATGGATTAGATACACTGTTCTTTATTCTTTCTGCTGTTAGAATAAAAACCTGGGCTACGTATAAAACAAATATAAGAAGACTCTGAGTGGTGGAGTGAAGAAGGCAGACAAGCTAGGACCCCAAGGCTTGAAGAATGACAAGATGTTGAATTCCCTGAGTTTTCCTTTTGCCTATATATCCCAGGCCTACAGCTAAAGAGGCTGATAACCTGGAAATGCCAACAGATACAGACGAAAACCTCCAAAAAAGTCTGCTCTCTCTAGCCAGAGGACCAGGAAAGAGCTAGCCTAGCAAGATAGAAAAGTTTTAGACAATAACTACTCAACTCCACCAAACACCACAGAAAGCACTGAAGTCCAACACCATCCAGCCACAGAGGCCTAGACTTCCCTCCTTTCCAGGCTGTGATGAAGTGCCCCAACATCCCCACCAGTGTAGTATCAGAAAAGGCCAAGTAGGCAGCCAAGAACTTTCATGTGTGCCAGGTAGTAATAAGTCCCTAAACTCTCCGAAACCCCTGGAAGTCCACCTTACCCAGCAGTACGAGGTATCCCTCCTCCTTCCGGCTGGGGTGGTGTTGGGGGAGGCTTAGTGTACAGACAGGACTTTCCCCATCTCCAGTGGTAATGAGGCCACCGCCTTCTGTAGTGTCAGTGGAGCCCACAAGGGGAACAGTGACAAGGCACCCCTACTGCACCCATAGAGCTGAGGCCTTGTAGGGAGTCAGTACTCAAACCTGCCAGCAGCAATGAGGAGTCCCACCTAAGATGTCAGTGGAGGCCAAGGGGGGACCTGGACTTCTTCCCTAACCTGGCAGTAACAAGGGACTGACACCCCCTCCCCTGTTGAAGCAGAACAAACAGAAGTCAAGTAAGGCATAAAATTTAAATAAGATCCAGAGTATCAAAACACAACATCCCAAATGTCCCAGTTTCAATAAAAAAATTACTCACAATACAAAGAACCAGAAAGATCTCAAACTGAATGAAAAATGGCCATCAGTAGACACAAACACCATGAGGAAAGAGATGTTAGAATTATCTGACAAATATTTTAAATCAGTCATCATAAAAGTGCTTCAATGAGCAATTATGAACACATCTGAACAAATGAAAAATAAAAGGTCTCAACAAAGAAATAGAAGATACAAAGAAGAACCAAAGTGAAAATTTGGTACTGAAAATTTTCATAGCCATAGCCTCAACAGCAAAGTGGAGGGGCAGAGGAAAGAACTGGTTGACTTGTAGATAAAGCAGTAGAAATTACATGATGTGTACTTCAAAGATAAAATAGGCTAGAAAAAATGAAGATAGACTCAAGGATCTGTGGAACTATAACAAAACATCTAACATTCATGTTACAAGAGTTCCAGAAGGAGGGAAGAGAGTGGGGTTGAAAAATTCTCAAAGAAATAATGGGTAAAAACTTCTCATATGTGGCAAAATACATAAACCTAAATATTCAAAGGAACTGAGTGAAATCTAAATAGATAAATTCAAAGAAAACTATACTACAGCACATCATGATCAAGCATCTCAAAACAAAAGACAAAGAAAAAAATCTTGAAGGCAGCAAGAAAAATAAAATTATACCTAAAGGGTAAAGCAATTTGAATTAAAGCAGATTTCTCATACAGAAACCATGGAGGCTAGAAGAAAGTAGCACAATGATTTTTTAAGTGCTGGAAGAAAAGAAGTGTCCACTCAGATACTTATATCCAGCCAAAACATCCTTCTGAGATGAAGGATAAATCAAAACATTCTCAGATAAAGGAAAACTAAGAGAATTTGCTGCCAGTAGACCTACCCTAAAAGAATTGCTACAGGAAGTTCTCTACACAGCAAGCAAATGACAAAGAAGAAATCTTTGAATGAAGGGAAGGAAAAAATAACATGGCAAGCAAAAATATGAATAACTACAATAGGCTTTCCTTCTCACAACTTTTCTAAATTATGTTTGAGAGTTGAAATTATAACACTGTGTCATGTGGTTCTAAATGTATGTAGTGGAAATATTTAAGACATTTATATTATATTATAAATGGGGGAGGGAAAAGTGATATAATGGGAGGTAGGATTTTATACTTTACTTGAACTGGTAAAATGATGAAAGCAGTAGACTGATGATATATATAGATAGATCTGTGTGTGTGTGTGTGTGTGTGTCTGTGTAGATATATATATATATCTACACACACACACACATATATCTTATTGGAGATATTGTGGGTTTGGTTCCAGATTACTGCAATAAAGCAAATAACACAATAAAGCAAGTCACAAGAATTTTTTGGTTTCCCAGGGCATATAAAAGTTATATTTACACTATAATGTAGGCTAAGTCTACAACAGCATTAGGTCTAAAAAATGTGCATACCTTAATTAAAATGTGACACAGAGACACTAAGTGAGCACTTGCTGTTAGAAAAATGGTGCTGATGGACTTGCTCAATTCAGGTTTGCAACTAACCTTAATTTTTAAAAAACACAGTAACTGTGGAGTGCAATAAAGTGAAGTGTAATAAAATGAAGTATTCCTGTTTGTGTGTGTATTTGTTTATAATGTAACAATCAGAGGGACTACTAGTAAAACTACACAAAGATATATACTTAAAAGCTCTATAAAAAATCAAAATGCAATTCTAAAAGATGTTAAAGTTACCCACAGAAAGGCAGGAAAAAGAAAGAACAGCAATGAAAACTAGAAAGATCAGAAACAAAAGATAAAATGGCAGACTTACGCCCTAATAACAGGGTGTGATGAAATTTAAATGGTCTAATGGTCTAAATACATCAAATAAAAAGCAAGGATTGGCAGAGTGGATTGAAAAACATTGCTTAATGATATGCTATATGCTGTCCACAAGAAACTCATTTCAAATATAGCAATACAGGTAGGTTGAAAGTAAAAGGATGGAAAAGGATGTAACACAAATATTAATCAAAATAAAGCTGGAGTAGCTATACTAATACCAGAGAAAATAGACTTACAGCAAAGAAAATTCTCAGAGAGAAATATTACATAATGATAAAGGGGTCACTCCACCAAAAAGACATAATAATACTAAATGTGCATATACAAAACAGTAGGGCTGCAAAATATATGAAATGAAAACTGATAGAACTGAAATGAGAAATATTTAAAATCACAATTATAACTGAAGACTTGAACACACCTCTCTCAACAATAGATCGACCAACTGCACAGAACAAGGATATAGAAGAATTCAACATTATCAACCCAAAGGACAAAATCAACATCTACAGAACACCACCCAACAACTCATTTTTTTCAAGTCCCCACGGAATATAAAGCAAGATAGACCATATCCCCAACCATAAAACAAACCTTAGCAAATTTAATAATTGAAATTTTATAGTGTGTTCTCCAATCATTATGGAATCAAACTAGAAATCAGTAACAGAAAAATAATATGAAAACCTCCAAATACTTGGAAACTAAATAATGTTCTTCTAAATAATCCATGTATCAAAGAGGAGTTTTCGAGGGAAATTAAAAAATACATCGAACTGGATGAAAATGAAAAAACAGCATATCAAAAGTTGTGGGCCACAGGGAAAGCAATGCTGTGAGGAAAATTTACACCACTGAGTTCATATATCAGAACACAGGGAAAGCCTCAAATCAATAATCTAAACACCTACTGCAAGAACACAGATAAACAAAATAAACCCAAGCAGAAGGAAAGAACTAAGAACAAAAAAGAAATCAATAAAACTGAAAAAAGAAAAACAGAGAATATTAGTGAAACAAAGAGCTGGTCCTTCAAAAGATCAATAAAACTGACAAATTTCTAGCAATACTGTAAAGAAAAGAAGAAAGAAGACACAGATTGCTAATATTAGAAATAAAATGGGGGATATCATTACACACCCAGCAGGTATAAAAAAGGATAATAAGGTAACACTATGAATGAATTTGGCAATGAGATGAAATGAACTATTTCCTTGACAAACACAAACAATGCAACTCACCCAGTATGAAAAAAAAAATTGAACAGTCCTACTACTATTAAAGAGATTTAAATCATAACGTAAAAATTCATAAAAAAGAAATCTCCACGCCCAGACACTTTCACTGGAGAATTCTACCACGTTTAAAATGGATTAACACCAATTTTATACAATTTTTAACAGTAAATAGAACAGAAGGTCCACTTCCCATTTCATTTCATGAAGTTAGTATTATCCTGAGAACAAAAACAAAGAGCATATCAAAAAATAGAAAATCACAGATCATACCCCTCATGAATATAGATGCAAAAATCACTAACAATATATCAGCAAACTGAATTCAGCAATAGATAAAAAGAATTATACACCATGACTAAATGAGGTTTATTCCAAGGATATGACTGAAAATCAGTGTAGGCTGATGTATCAACAGGCTAAAGAAGAAAAATTGCATGATAATATCAATCGATGCAGAAAGATCATTTGACAAAATTCAGCACCAATTCATGTAGAAACTCACAGAAAACAGGAATAGAAGGTAACTTCCTCAACTTGATAAACAGCATCTAAAAAACCCTACAGTTACATTACACCTAGTAGCAAAGGACTGAATGCTTCCCTCCTAAGACTGGTACAAGGCTAGGATGTCCATTCTCCCCACTCTTATTCAACATAGGGCTAGAAATTCTAGCCAGTGCAATAAGGCAAGAAGAGGAAATAAAAGTCATGCAAAGTGGAAAAGAAGAAATAAACTGTCCCTATTTCTAGAAGAAATTATCATCTCTATAGAAAATCACAAGTAATCTACAAAACAAACAAACCTCTGAGAACTAATAAGTGAGTTCAGCAAGATCACAGGATACAAGATAAATATATATACACCAATTGTATTCCTATACAGTAACAACAAACATAGGGTCTCTGGAATTAAAAATACAATAGAATTTACAGTAGCTCAGTAAATTGAAATACTTAGGTATAAATGTAGCAGAATACGTATAATACTTCTATGGTAAAAAGCACACAAGGCTGAAGAAACAAGATCTAAACAAATGAAGAGACCTATTGGGTTCATGAATTGTGGTCTCTGTATTACTTTGATATATTTTATTTTGCCTTTTGATATAAAAGAAAATTTCTGATATAATTCCAAATTATGTTTTAAAAAAAGTTTCTATAAAATATTGATATATTTTAGCAGAAAATTAAGCATGCTCAAGATTTTCTACTTACAAAATGGGTTGGTGTTTAGATCATAGCTCCTAAGGGCAATTTGACATTGGATTCACTCCTTTTAAATCAAATCCATGTTTGCACAGATGTTCATTACAGGTTCTCACTAGAATGTGTTCAGGTAAATAAAACAAAAAGATGACTTTTCTGAGGCTTTTTTTTAACTAATGAGTACTAGAGGAGACACTAAAAATAAACCTGAAAAGGGTATGTAAGTGGTTATAGCAGTCACTTGGGAAGGCAAGGACAGGTGAGGTGGGACATCAGAGAGACAGGTAAGAAGTCTGGATGTCAGTCTAAGGAGCTTCGACCAATTCCGATATTCATCAGCATCACTAAAGCCTTATGAGGGAATGACAAAAGAAAATAAACTTTAGAAAGGTTAATCTAAAAATGACAAAATGTGGGCTGGAATTAAAGGGTTAAAGATCTGATGACAGGAAAATTAACGGGTGGGCAGCTTTAGGAAGAGCAGACGGTGATGCTAAGAGGAAGAGGAATGAGACATTGTCACCATGATGGAGAGCGCTTCCAAGAACAATTTTATTAAAATGATGACCAGGGAGGAGGAAGAACACTAATCGCAAAGGCATGGAAGAAACAGAAATAGTGGATATAGGACATCCAAGAAAAAATTCTCAACTATTCCATACTAGTTATTTCTAATATAATAATCTATTATACATCATCAACCAACAAAGTGCTGGATCTGCAACATAAAACTGTCATGTAATAGAGTTAATATTTTATCCAATGACTGAACAAACATCTTCCTCCACCACAAAACCTTTGAAACGCATCTTAGTCCACATATAAAGTAGGACAATTTTTAGCATTAGGAGCCTGCAAGTCCGACCCCTGGCTTGCCAATCTCTTACACTGAATTGCATACAGGATATTCTGTCCCTTCTGTGACCTCGTGCCCAAAAAGTGCAATGTGAAACCAATGTTGAGGTTGCTATGTCTAGGATTTCCATTTTAGCTTCTCTGCTACATTTCTAAGTGCCCCTATTACTTTCCTCCTATTTTCCCTAATTCTGCTGATTATACAGAACTTTCACGGGTGTCTCCGTGATGGCTGGGTTCATGTGCCAATTTGGCCAGGTGATGGCGTCCAGTTGTCTGGTCAAGCAAGCACTGGCCTATCTGTTGCTGCATGGACATTTCATGGACTTAAATCAACAGCACACTGATTGCATCTATGGCTGATTACATCTGCAGTCAGCTAAGAGGACTATCTAATCAGTTGAAGGCTTTTAAGGGGGAGGTGATAGAATCAGCAGTTAGAAAAGAGAACCTTCATCTCTCCTTCAGCCAGTCAGCCTCTCCTGGGGAATTTATCGAAGACCTTCATTGTAGTTGCCAGCTCGCAGCCTGCCCTACAGAATTTGGACTCATGTATTCCCAAAGTTGCATGAGATGCTTTAGTAAAATCTACTATTGACAGGTATCTCCTATTGGTTCCGTTTCCCTAGAGAACTCTGACTAATAGTTTCTCATTCTCACATCTTGAGTCCTGCTCATTTTTATAACTACTACTAAATATATTACTCAAGTATAAATTTTATGTTACCAAATATTGATGTTAATGATGTGAAGTGAATTAAAAAGGAGAAGCATGTGCTCACCCATGCATGCACAGAGCCAGACAATTATAAAGAGATAATTATCTTGTTAGATAAAAGAAATCAGTGGAGTATAGGCAGCTATCAGACAACTGATTGTTAATAGGTATGTGAAAAAATATTCTGTCTCAATTGCATTTTGCACTGAGATAAAGTTAGACAGTTATCTATTGTGCAAGACTAGTCAGAGCTTTTAATATAATTATATCTAAAGTGAATCTCAAATATAGGGATATAGGATGCCAAGTTTCCCAAGTTTATTTGAACCATTGTTTTGCACACCATACACCATATATTCCAGATGCTATGAGCTGAAAGCCCATTTCAGAGGCAATGCATAACAGTAAAAAACAACCTCACTTACTTCCTCATGAAATCTATATTTTAGTGCTGACTGCCAGCATAACATGACAATGAGACAAGCAGAAATTCAGTACAAACTGAGGTTAAGAGCTGAAAAATTAGGTCCTTCTAAAAAGTGTTGCTGTCAAAATACTATGATGCAAAGTTTCATAAGGGATGGTTATCATCTGACACAGAGTTCTAAGAATCGATTGAAAGCACTTTCCTGGGATGCCCAGAGAGGAGATGAAACCAAAATCACTTACGACACATGTTATTTGATAACAGAAGGCTATAGAAAATAAGAGTAAAAACTGGCACAAATTTGTCATTCTTTCTTCTTACTTCATTTTGTTCCACTATTTGAGCTACTATCCATCATTAGCAGGACGATTTAGACCAAAATTCTCCATAAATCCTCAGGGGAATATTGTCCTTGACCAGGCCATTGAGAATGGGGTAGGGGGTTGAATTAACCAGCATGGGAAACCCAAGATAATTATACTTGAAAGGAGGCCTCATTGTGGTATCTTTCATAAGCTGCTTGGAATATCATTAACATCAGAAATTTTGAAATAATATTGTAATAATAACTACAATAGAGTAGAATTTTTGACAAACGTGCCAAGGCAAGTCAATGAAAAAAGGAAAATCAGTTCAACAAACGGTGCTGGAACAACTACATAAATTTTGAAAAAAAACCATCAGATTAGGCTAGGAAGTAGAAAGTCCCAAGAGAACGTTGCTCCTACTGAAACAATGAGAACAAGCCTGATGGATTAAAACATTATGGATTTTAAAAATCCACCAGAGAACTAAAGACATTAAGAAACATAAATGTACTGAAACCTTGACACTGACGAGCCCCTCCAGGGAAAGAAGAGACCCATGGCTGCTTCACCCTAGGTATAGGGCAGTGAATGGAGGAGAAAGCTGCTGCTGATGGGAATAAGAAGAAATCTTATTAAAAGGTTAAAGATGCTGGTGTGTTGGTTGAGAATCTGAGGAACCCCAGACACAAAGAGAGTGCACTACCGGCCAACTTTTGCCGTGGCCCTTCACTGAGTCTTGACCAGGAAGTACGGGGTCAGAATAAGAGAGCAGAGATAGAACCACCTCCTCTCCAAAGTATCAGCCACAGAGACAGGTGAAGGCTAAGGGAAGGACAGGAAACTCCTGAGGCACCCTGGGCTCTCAATGAACATTCGGCAGGGAATGGATCAGGGAGAACCGAGAGAGAACTCCCCTGAGGAACGTATGTACAGGACATATTAAAGTGGGGACAAAGAAAGAGAACTGAGAGAAACCCTGGTAGGCACTCCAGCTTTCACTGAATATACTGCTGCAGCCCTCTAAGGCTGGGGGCAGACAGCAGAGAGGAGAAAGAGCACTTAAGACAAGAAATCTGGGAGCAAGGTAAGGGAGCAAAGAGAACCCCCAGTTCATCAAAATGCTGTCAGCCAGGCTGTGGGGCAGAACATCTGAGATCTCCCATGGTTCCAAAAATTAGCAGCTGGTGCAAAGCAAAGGAAAGCTCCAGGATCTACATAATGCTCAGATACCAAACCCTGCTGATAAAGGCCCTAATCCTGGCCTAAAATTACTTTGAAGTTCCCAGTTTTGTGGAAAATGGAGTAACCACAGTCTACCCAGTCTACTACTGAATGCAATTATAAATTTGGACAGAATGCACAAAGCAGCTGAGAACCATGAAAAGTGAATGGTAGCAGGTGTACTGGGGAAGGAGACAATAATTAGAAGTTCCACCGAACTAGTGGTGGGCTTGCTGTTTTTTTCTTCTCTGGTATCACCTGGCCTGGATTCAAAAACAGCCCAAAGCTTAGACATTCACACCACTTGCAGACCGAAAAACTCAAAGAGAAGCTTTCTCTTTCTTGTCCAAGGAGCAGGAAAAGAGCCTTTAAGGATCAGAGAGATCACTGACATCCATATTTTGGTTTTCCTATTTTCTCTTCTTCCTTTCCGAGCCACAGGAAACTCTGCCCTGATGACGGCAGCAGAATGAAGTCATCCAAAAGAATGGGTAAGTGCCTAAATCCCTGAGACAGTGGGGCCTTCTTTCTGAAGAGTAGCTACAATCACAAGGGTGAGAAGCAAATTCCTGCTATTTTTTCTTCTGTCTTCTAACTGCTTAACTCCAAACACAGATGCAGTTGTAGGAAGTGCACTGAAGAGCAGGACATCTAAAAACTCAATTTTCTGGTTGGATGATCAAGAAGGGAGGCTCCAGGAAGGTGAAAAATGTCAGAGAAATCACAAAGAGGAGGGAGATCAAGCTAGCAATCCCATAAAGTTACATATCAACCCCTATGCCCACTTCTGCCCATGTGTGGCTCTGACCATAAACAGCACTCCACAATCCGTGAGGACTGAGCTGCAAAAAAGACCAGAGCTAAGGTCAGAGCTGACCTCTGGGGAGTACACACATGTACAAATCCAAATAGCACTGTAAACACTTTGAAACCTGAACTGACAATAGAACCCATGGAAGGCAGGTCAGAACTTGAGGCCTGAGCCAACTTGGTTGATTGCCAGATAAAACAAAACAAAAAATCAATATTGTCTTTAGAATTTAACCAACACCAGAAGTCTCATGAAACAATATTCAAAATGTCCAGAACACGGTCCAAAATGACTCAAGATACAAAGAACCGGCAAAATGTCAACTCACACAAAAAAAGAACAATGATAGATATCAACTCCTACATGACACAGAGGTTGGAATTATCAAAATAAACTTTAAAGCAGAAATTATATCCATGCTTTAACAATGAAAGAGCAAACTCTTAAAATGAATGGATGGAAAGAGAAAATCTCAGCAAAAAATAAAATATACAAAGAAGAAACAAAAGAAAAATGTTAGAACTTAACTCAAACCATGGAAGCAAAAGGAAGTGGAGCATTTTTAAAGTTGTGAAAGAAAATAACTACCAAGAGTTAGAAAATTAGTAAAAACTTCCATTTACATTAACATCAAGATACAGAAAATAATTCGAGTTAAATTTAAAAATCAGATGTTCAAGAGCTCTACACTGAAAGCTACAAAATACTGCTGAGAAATATTAAGGACGACTGACATAAATGGAGATTTCTATGATGTTTAAGGAACGAAAGATTCATTACAGTTAAGATGACAATTCCTCCCACATTATAGATTCAGTATTTCTATAACAAAAATCCCAAGAAGTATTGTGTAGAAATTGACAAGCTGATTCTAAAATTTACATGGAAATGAAAGAGATCTAGAATAGTGAAAATGTCTTGACAAAGAACAAAGCTGAAAACACACTAACTTATTACAAGACTATCATAATCAAACAGTGTGGTATTGACAAAGGATAGGGAAATAGATAAATAGAACAGAATTGAGAGTGCATATTGGGTTAAATGGTTTTCAACAAAGACACAAATGCAATTCATTAAGGAAAGGAAAGCCATTTCAAATACAAATGATGCCGAAATATGTGGATATCTATATTTTCTTAAAAATGAACCTGAATCCCTAATTCATACATAGACAAGCATTAATTCCTGACGCATCACTGATCTAAACATAGAATCCAAAACTATAAAGCTTCCAGAGGAAAACACAAATAATACGCTTGTCAACATGGGGTAGTTAAAGAGTCATAGAGAGAATACAGAAAGCACTAATTGTGAAAGAAAAAATTAGCAACGAGAACTTCATCAATAGTAAGCACTTCTGCTCATCAAAAGACACTATTATTTAAAAGGGAAAAACAAAGAATGGGGGAAGTTTTGCAATATGTATATATTACAAGAGACTTGTATTCAGAATATATATATATATATATTCTCAATAATAAGAAAATCCTCCCTCAAATAGGCAAAAGAATTTAACAAACATTCAATGCCCAATAGGCAGATGAAAAGTACTCAAAATCTTCAGTTGTTAAGAAAATTCAGATTTTTCTACAATGAGATACCACCTAATATCCACTAGAATGGCTAAAATAAAAAGACTACAAATGTCAAATGTTGGCAAGAATGTCAATCAAGCAGAACTCTCATATACTGCTGGCAGAAATGTAAAATGGAAGAGCTACTTTGGAAAACAGAATGACAGTTTCTTATAAAGTAATTCCACTACTAGGTATTTGTCCAAGAGAAATAAAAACATATGTACACAAAAATGACTACAATGCAATGAATGTCCACAGCTTAACTGATAGCTAAAAATCAGAAATCACAGCAATGTACATCAACAGGAGACTAGATAAGCAAAGTGTGTACATTCTTATAATGAAATACTACTTAGCAATAGAAAGGAATAAATACATATTAGGGCCTGGATGAATCTCAAAAAACATTATGCTGTGTGAAAGAATTTATATGCCAAAGAATACTGCTCTAGATTTCATTCATAAAGAAGCTTTTTGCAGAAATCAACAAGGTGACCCCAAAATTTATATGGAAATGCAAAGGGCATAGAATACTCAAAACAATCTTGGAAAAAAAAAAAAAAGAACAAAGTTGGAGGACTCACAACTTACTAAAATGCTAGAGTAATCAAAACAGTGTGCTTCTGGAATAAGGACAGAGATAATCGATCAATGGACTAGAATTGAGAGTCCAGAAACAGACCTTCATATTTATCGTCAATTAATTTTTGACAAGAGTTCCAAGATAATTCAATGGGGAAAGAAGAGTCTTTTCAGCAAATGGTGCTGAGACAAGTGGATATTCACATGCAAACGAATGAAACTGGATCCCTTCCTCAAACCAATGGATCACAAGTCTAAATGCACAAACTAAAATTATAAAACACTTAGAAGAAAATATGAGTAAATCTTTTTGACCTTGGGTTAGGGAAACTCTTCTTAAACATGATATCAAAAGCATAAGTGTCAAAAGAAAAAATACACAAATTTTAGAGTTTATCAAAATTAAAAAATTTATGTTTTAAAGGATACCATCAAGAAAGTAGAAAAAAGACCTATAGAATGGGAGAAAATACTTGCAAATATCTGATTGGGGACTTGTATCAAGAATACACAAGAAAATATTACACTTCAATAATATAAAGAAAAATAACAAAGAGTCAAATAAACATTTATCCAAAGAAGACAGCCAAGTGGCTGGCAAGCAATAAAAAACATCATCGACTATCAAGGAAACAAATCAAAAACATACCCAATATTTTATACCCACTAAGACAGCAATAATCAAAAAGACAATATACTTGTGTGCAAGGACATGGAGAAAAAAAAAAAAAAGAACTCTCTTCCATTGGTTTTGAGAATGTCAAACGGTGCAGCAACTTTGGCAAACAGTTGGCAGTGCCTCAAAGGCTAAACAAAGAGTTACCTGTAACCTAGCAATCCCACTCCTAGGTATATATACAAGAGAAACAAAAATATGTCCACACAAAAACGGCACATGAGTGTTCATAGCAGTATTATTCATAATAGCCAAAAAAATGGAAATAACCCAAATGTTAATCAACTGATGAATGTGTTAAAAAAAAAAAAAAAGTGTTATATCCATGCAATGGGATATATTTAGGCAACAAAAAGGAATGAAGTACTGATTCATGCTATGACCTGGATGAATCTTGAAAACATTATGCTAAGTGAAAGAAGCAAGTCACCAGAAACTACACCATATTTTAATTCATTTATTTTAAATATTCAGAATAGGCAAATCCATAAAGACCAAAGGTAGAGTAACGATTGCCTAGGGCTGGGGGACTGGGAAAGATTGGGGTGAAAGTAATAGTAACAGCTAATACATCCAGGGTTTCCTTTGGGGGTGATGAAGATGTCTAAACTTGATTGTGGTGATGGTTGCATCACTCTATGAATATAGAATATGAAAACAGAATAGGAATACATACTAAAAACATTGATTTGTACATTTTAAGTGAGCAAATTGTATAGTACGTAAAATATACCTCAATAAAGCTCTTAAAGATAATCTGATGGAAGAAATTAGAAAATAGTTCTCTCTGAAGGGGATAGGAGGATTAATTAAAATGGATCATGAGGGAACTTTCTGGAGTGATAAAAGTTTCATATATCTTTTGGGGGGTAGTTACACAGGTAGATACAACCATCAAGCCTCATTATATGAGGTGAACACTTGAGATATGTGCATTTTATTTTATGTAAATTATACATCTATTTAAAACACATGCACAATAATAAACCACTTCACAACCACTGAAATGACCACTGATAACATGAAATTTCGGCAAGGATATGGGACAACTAGAACTTTCATACACTGCTGGTGGGACTGTAGATTGGTACCACCACTTTAGAAAATTGCTTGGCATTTTTTTCTTATAAAGGTAAACAAACACCTATCATATACCTCATCAATTCTCTACTCATGAGAAAATAAACTATATGCCTGAATCATAATAGGCCAAATTGAAAACCAGCCAAATATCAGGCAACAGGAAAATGCATAAACAAATTGTGGGACATTCATACAATGAAGAATTAATTGCCTATAAAAAAAAGAACTATTGAGACACGTAAAACATGGATGAGTCTGACAGCTTCTCTGGGAATTCCTAGAAGTTTATGACTTTACATCTGTGATTTCTGTTGCACTAATAAAGAGCGTTTTATTTATTAACTTTGTTTATGTTACCTCTTGCTCAACAGAAGCTATTGCTTTTTACAATTTCCATTTGACATCTTTTACTTTCACAGTTTATGGCCCTGATGTCATGCTTAAACATATCTTCACTAGGTTAAGATCATAAAAATAACATACTCTGTAGTTTCTAATATTTTCCTCTAGGCAATCTAACATTTTCTTATAATCTCTTGTATCTTCCCTCTATTACAGTTATATTATTACATATATTATTGTTATGGTTTATTACTATTATGGCTAAATTAGTATATATATTATGGCTATAGTACTATTATTGTTATATATTTGATTACAGTTTTATTTTTTATTTCAACATTTTTATTTAAATTTACTTAACATTTTTAGAAATGAAATATTTAATGTTGTATTCTTAAAATCTGTCCCCCATATGGATGCATGTGGATCTAGTTAATTTTAAGTGCTGTAGAGTATTTCACTCTTTGAATAAATTAGTGAATTCACCATACCCTTCTTGAGGGATCTTGAGAGTCTTTCAACTTTCTCATTATTAGAGACATTGCTAATGTGCATATCTTTATGGGAATTCTTTTGAATATATATTACAGTTTCTCTATGATAAAAACTGAAATGGAATTGCTAGGTCACAGGCTCCATTTCATCTACAACTTTATTAGGAAACATAAAATGCATTTCCAGAATGTTTCTATCATGTATACTCTCACCAATAATCTAGAGAGTTCCAATTTCTACATACCCTTGCCTACAAGTATTCTCAGACTTTTAAAAATTAGCTAAAGCGATGGACCTAGGATGTTATCTGATCCATGTTTTAATTTATTATCTGAATTTTTCTAAACAATTAACTTTCAACATTTACTGGCCATGCCACTTTCCTTTTGGCTTGCTTTCCAAAGCTCTCCTGTCATTCAGTGGCTTACTTTTCCACCTTGTTAATTTCATCTATTTTTTTTTTAACAGAGGTTTAGTTCTGATGTATTTAGACTTGTCAATCTTTGCCTTTATGGCTTGTACTTTTGTCTTCCTTCCCTCTTTTTTTTTTTTTTTTTAAACAAAATTCTTCCCTGTCTCAATATTGCAAAGATATTCCCTCACATTTACTTCTAAAATTTAATATTTTCATTTTACTTTTTGGGTTTCTGATTCATCCAAAATTTAGTTGGTATTGGCAGAAACAAAATTATATCATTTACTGTATAAATTGTCACCACAGCTGTGGTGATGTGAAGCTGTATGTGCCGCCAGAAAAACATGTCCTTAAATGTAATCCATTCCTGAGGGTGTGAGCCCATTGTACGTAGGACCTTCTGATGAGGCTACTTCAGGTAAGGGCATGTCCCACCTCAGTCAGGATGGATCTTAGTCCTATTCCTGGAGTCCTTTATAAGAGAATGAAATTCAGACAGAGAGAGAGAGAAAGCTACAGCAAGCAAGAAGCTGAAAGAGAACCTGGAAGAGAGGGAGACCAGGAGATGCCTCCGTGTGCCTGGCCATGGGGCCAGCTAAGGACCAAGCATTGCTGGCAGCCAGAACACAGGTCTTCTGGGAGAAAGCTCTGCCTTGACGATGCCTTGATCTGGATTTTCTTTTAGCCTCGAAACCATAAGCAAATAGATTCCCATTGTTTAGGCCAAACCATTTCATGGCATTTGTCTGAGCATCCGAGGAAACCAAAACAACAGCCTTTTTTTTTTTTTTTTATTAAATTCAGTTTTATTGAAATACATTCACACACCATACAGTCGTCCATGGTATACAATCCACTGTCCACAGTATGATAACATAGTTATGCGTTCATCACCACAATCTATTTCTGAACATTTTCCTTACATCAGAGAGACCCAGAACAAGAATAATAAATAAAAGTGAAAAAAGAACACCCAAATCATCCCCCCATCCCACCCCATTTGCCCTTTAGTTTTTATCCCCATTTTTCTGCTCATCCATACACTAGATAAAGGGGGTGTGATCCACAAGGTCTTCACAATCACACTGTCACCCCTTGTAATCTACATTATTATATAATTGTCTTCAGGAGTCCAGACTGCTGGGTTGGAGTTTGGTAGTTTCGGGTATTTACTTCTAGCTATTCTAGTACATTAAAGCCTAAGAGGTGTTATCTATATAGTGCATAAGAATGTCCACCAGAGTGACCTCTCGACTCTATTTGAAATCTCTCAGCCACTGAAAACTATTTCGTCTCATTTTGCATCCCCCTTTTGGTCAAGAAGATACTCTAAGTCCCACGACGCCGGGTCCACATTCATCCCCGGGAGTCATATTCTGCATTGCCAGGGAGATTTACACCCCTGGCAGTCGGGTCCCACATAGGGGTGAGGGCAGCGAGTTCACCTGTCGAGATGGCTCAGTTAGAGAGAGAGAGGCCACATCTGAGCAACAAAGAGGTACTCAGGGGGAGACTCTTAGGCACCATTACAGGCAAGTTTAAACTCTCTTTTGTGGTAATGAGCTTCATAAGGGCAAGTCCCATGCTCAAGGGCTCAGCACATCAAACCGCCAGTCCCAGTGTTTGTGACATCAACACCAGTCCAGGTGAGGATGTCCAACACATCCGCACCTTCCCCCAGATCCTCGGGGCTGGGGAGGGGGAGGCTGTAAATATATTTTTTATTATCTGCCCAAATTACTCTGGGAGGAAACAACAGCCTTTTGAATTGCCCATTCTTCTCACTGATTTGTAACTCTACTTCTAGATAGATACTTGTCTTAATGTTCTGGAGCTGTTATGAAAAATATCACACAATGGTTGGCTTAAACAAGAACTTATTGTCTCATAGCTCTGATGGCTAGAAGTCCAAAATTAAGATGCTGGCAAAGGCATACTTTTTCCTAGAGTCTGTAGTGTTCTGGTGCTGGCTTACTGCAACCCTTGGGGTTCCTTGGATTGCATCTCTGCTTCCGTTACGTGGTCTCCTCCTGTGGCTTCCTCAGGCTTCTGGCTTCTACGTATTCTGGCTTCTTCCAGTTTTTGGTTTCTACTGAACGACTGTCTCCAAGTTACCTCTCCTTTTAAGACCTCCAGTAACATGGATTAAGACCCACCCTAATTCAATTTGGCACACCTTAAGTAATAGTAACACTTTCAAATGGTCCTGTTTACAATGGGTTCAAACCCCTAAGAGCATGGATTAAGATAAATAAAACATGCCTTTTGTTGGGGTACATAATACAATCTACCACACTACCACACTACCCTCCCCCCACACACACACACACACGGGTCAAGGCTGTCTATTCTGTTCTACTGGTTTCTTTGAGTACCTTTGCCCTGTCCCCACATTGATTTAATTGCTGTAGATTTATAATAAATATTCATGTGTTGCTCAAGTGGCAAAACCTTAAAACCTTTTCCATTTATCTTTCTTTAAAATTGTCTCAGCTTTTCTCATATCTATACACTTTCATATTATTATTAGGCTTAGCTTGTTAGCGTCTGTGGAAAACCTACTGGGATTCTGATGGGAACTGCACTGGATGTATACGTAGCTTGGGATGAAGGTGATATCTTTATGGTACTGGGTCTTCTCATCCATGAAAATGGGATATATCTCCATTTATTTTGGTCTCCTTTTATAACTGTCTTTCATTAGCAGCGCCCCCACCCCCAACTACCGAGAATGTGATTCTGAACGTGACTTCTACTCAGAATGTGACCTTGTTTGGAAACACGGTCTTTTCAGATATAATTAGTTAAGATGAGGTCTTACTCGACTAGGGTGATCCTAATCCCCTGGTGTACTTAGTAGATAAAATAGAGATACACTCACACGGGAAGACAGTTATGGGAGCATAAAGGCAGAGACTGCAGTGATGCATCTATAAGCTAAGGAATGCAGAGGACTGCTGGCAACACTGGAAGTTAAAAGAGGCCACGAAAGATCTCCCCAGATGCGTCACAGGGAGCATGGCTCTGTGGATACTTCAACTCTGGTTTCTGGCCTCCAAAACCGCAAGAGAATACATTCCTGTTCTTCTAAGCCACTCACTTTGTAGCAATTTGTTACAACGGCCCTAGGAAACAAGTCAAACCGTTTAATAATTAATTCTCTCCATAAATATCTCATACAGTTCATGTTAGATTTATTCTTATCTGCCTTTTTAACATTTTAAATACTATCTTCTAAAATTCCACTTTCTACAGTTTTATGGTTGATATATGGGAATTCTATTGATTTTGTCTACTTATTTGTATCCAGAAATCTTCTAAATGTTTGCCTAAAGATTCCCTTAGATTTTCTGTTTAGACAAGTGTATCATTTGCAACAAATACCAATTGTGTTTCATTTCTCCCTTCCCCCAATCTGTGTACTGCCCATTTGTCTTGTCTTCTTGTGCCAGATCAGACCAGAAGTAAAAGTGGCAGGAGGCATCCTGGTCTGATTATAGATTTTAAAAGAAATACTTCCTACATTTCACCATTGAGCATAATGTTTATTGAAGATTTTAAGTGGAACCCTTTATAAATTTAAGGAAATTTCCTTTTATTCTTGGTTGACTGAATTTTTTTTTTCAAATTGTTATGAACTGGTATTGTATTTTAGCAAATGTTTTATTCTGTATCCATGGAGATAAAAGGTATTGATTTCTCTATTTAATCTGTTAACTGTTGTCAATTAAATTAATGGATTTTCTAATGTTAAGCCATCATTGTATTCCTTGAATAAATACCACCCAAGTCTCATAAAAGTGAGTTGGCACCTAGCACCCCAATCTTGGCTTTTAATTTCATTCTCCAATAAAAGGAAACAGGGCTCCTTGGATAAATGGCTGATTTTAGGACTGTGTGCAGGAAATATAAAAGATGAGTCTGAGGCATCATGTAGTGCCAGAAATCAAAGAATTGTTAAATACACACACACACAAATGATGAGGATAAGTAAGAGAATCCCAGAAACCAGCTGAAAGAACTACCATGGCCAATGCTGGAATAATTTGAGCAGCAAAATAAAGTACGATTGGATTAGAACCCAAAGTATAAAAAATTATCCAGGAGTCCATACTGATAGAAATGAATAAATGAATAAATAAATAGGGGAGAATAAACAAACTCCCTTGCAGAAAAATTCCAAATAGTTTATGTAGGTACTTCAGTCTCAAGGATGGGAGCACAACTCCCTGCTCTTTAAGTGTAGGCTGTTGAATAGTGCTTTCCTTCCAAAGAGTACAGTCTGGAAAGGGGGGATAATGAGTAATAGTGGAGAAACCTGACAAACACCATCTCAGCCAGGTGATCATGGTTAACAGCCATAGTGCTAAGTCATGTGGCGAGTATATATCCTTGATATGATGTGAGGAAAATGAACTTTATCTCTGTGATCTTCACCTTCCAAATGCATAATCCAAGTCTTATAATGAGATAAAACATCATATAAAACATTTGCAAAATACCTGACCAGTACCCCACCAAACTATCAATGTTATTAAACACCAGAAAAGCTTGAGAAATTGTCACAGCCAAGAAGAGCCTATGGAAACATAATGATCAAATGTAATGTGGTGTCTTAGATGGGGTCGTGGAACAGGAAAATGATATTCAGTTTAAAATGAATGAAAGTGAATGAAGTATGGACTTCAGTTCATAATAATTCATCGCTATTAGTTTATTAATTTTAACAAATATACCAAACTAATATAAGATGTTAATAATAGAGGAAACTGGTTCAGGCTATTTGGAAACTTTCTGTATGAGCTTTGCAATTTTTCTGTAACTCTACAACTGTTATAAAGTAAAAAGTTTATTGAAAAATGTGAGTTGGGCAATTTCCTTCATTTTCTTTTTTCTAGACCAGGTCATATAAAGCAATGACTATCTCCTTTATTGAAGGTTTGGTAGAATTCTTCCTATAATACCGCCAGTGCCTGGTAGTTTTGTAGGGGGTAAATTTTTTTAAAAAATACTATTTATTGTGAAAAATTTTAAACATTCACAAAAGTAGGAAAAAAGTATAATCCATCAACTTCAACAGTTATAAAATATGATCAATTTTATATCATCTAAACCTTAACATATTTCCTTCTCCAGTATGAATTTGGAATTGAATCCCAGACATCACAGCATTTCATTGTTAAACATTTCTGTATACACCTCTAAACAATGAGGACTCTTTATAAAACATACAAATATCATACCAAAATCATACCTAAAAGTTAACAAAAATTCCTTAATATCACACGGTTAAGTGTTCATATGTCCAATCTTCTTATCATTTTTGTGTGCATGTGGATACAGTGGTTTTGCTGAAATTTTCTTGCATTTTTCATCTTGTACGTCACTGACTTCTGATTTTTTATTTTATCATTTCTTTCCTCTATTTCCTTAGATTTGTTCCATAGCTCTTTATAACTGCTTGAGTTGGATGCTTAAACAATTTTCATTTTCTCCTTTTTCTATCTATCACATGCATTGTAACTACACATTTAACCATAAGTAATAATTTGATTTCATTCCAGAAGTTTGTGAGCATATAGTGTTTTCATGGTCATTTCAGTTTAAGTATTTTTTGTTTCTTTCATAATGTTTTTATTACATAATGAATTGCTTAAAATACTCGAACTTTCAAAATTATGCAGCTTTTCGACCCTAAGTGGTATTTGATATTACTGACTTATGATCAGGGATTATGAAAAGTATAATATCAATGCTTTTATACAAGAGGTACCATATTATAAATTTCATGAAAGCAAAGACTGTTTTGTTCTCTGTTGGACATCCAGTACCTCCAGAGTAGACTCTTAAAATATTTGCTGAATAAATGAATGAATTAAATACATACAGGGCCTATTTCCAATGTTTAGAACAAGTATAGTACATGTCCTGAAGTTTGGCACCGATCACTCTAAACTCTTAGAAAATGTCATGTCTACTTGCTTTTTTTACTTGTTAAGTTGGCCTTTGTGAGTTGAAAAACAGTCCTAGTTCTTATCTCAAACATATATTAAGCATATTTCAGCCAGTGATAAACACTGTGAACTATGTGTTGTCCCAGATACTTCTCTGGGTGTCAATACCTTGGTTGTCACTTTAATGGTGACTGTTTCTGACATCAGTCAACGTAGTTAACACAAGCAGCTAAGTCAAAGCTTTTCATGTTGTTGAAAACCCAGAGAAAAACAAAAAAATCTTAATTTTCCTTAGACCCCATGCTAACCCATTCCCCGGACCACTAGCAGTTAGATCAGTGCATCACTCTGGGCTATTGTGAATGACATTCTTCTAATTTGACCAAAACCAAAAGACTGATCCAAACAAAGAAAGTGGTGGAAACTATCAGGGTTAGGGACTATAGCTCCCTGACTCCTTACTCCTGGGTTTCTGTTATAAATTGTATCATGTTCCTCAATAAAAAAAGTTATTAATCTTAATCCACGTCACTTTAGGTGTGAACTTATATATAGGACCTCTTCAAGATGTTACTTTTAGTTAGGCTGTGGTCCAGCTGAATGAAGCTGAGTTCTAATCCAGATTACCAGATATCTTATAAAGACAACTGGGAAGTCACAGAAGCTGAAAGGGAGAAAACAGTCCACATGATGAGAGGCACAGATAAAAGACAAAGAACCCCAAGGACTGCCAGCAGTGATCATCAGGGAGAAAGCAAGCCTTGCTGATATCTTGACTTTGGACTTCTTCTAGCCTCAAAACTATAAGCCAATCAATACCTGTCATTTAAGTCCACCCATTATACGGTATGTGTCACAGCAGATCTGGCAAACTAAGACAGTTTCCCAACTCTGAAGTTCTTTTTTGAGCTGCCTTTCGCCTTTGGCAAAAGGCTGGCTGGCTCATGCAGCAATGACAAGAAGGGCCTACAGGCAAAGCCCTCACACATTATCAAGGCGGCATCACATACACTGTTCCTGCTTTAACGTATGTCTCTGTAGTTAAAAAGAAAGCAGCTCTTCTTGTTTAAATAACAGATGTCCAAGAATGTCACTTTGGCTTCCTGCAAATTACTAAGGCGAAGAATAAACTCACATTCTGCCAAAGGCAGGGAACAGGTTAAATACAGGACAAGGAGTAAATCCCCTAAACACAATGCAGCAATTAGGAGAGGAGAGACCCCTCTTGTGGAATAGAGACCTACTAGAAACCAGGAAGAGATATAAGCCGCAGGGGTGGAGTTTCTTCACCATGTATTTGTCTAGGTTTGTATCAGTCCACCTGGCAAATACCACTATTAGTGCGGTAGTTGGCTGTCCATGCTGTGGACACCACCCACACTCAGTGAGGTTAAAAAAGAACCAAACGGTGTTGAGAGTCTTGCGGACTTAAGCATTTTTAAAATAGTGTTTGGTAGAATATTAGTGTTCTGTAGCTATCAATGTCTCTTTGATCAAAGACAAGGACAAACCAACACTAGTAGAAGTGGTATTCTTCCAAAATGTGTTAACATGTATAAGAAAATGGCAAACATATTTAAGCCATTGTTCACTTCATTTTGAAATAGTCTTTATGATATATCCTGGCTATGTCATCAATACAAATGAAAATACATTTTGCTACTTTTTTTAATTCAGATATATATTTTAAGTCATGAACCCCTGGTGCTATTCCATGAAGTTGCCTTTGCAAATTTTGGGGAAAATGTATTACCAAAAGGACTTCTGCTTAGAAATATTAAGTAAACTATAAAGCTCTAATAATTAAAATACTCTAGAATAGTGCAAGAAAAGTAAAAATTAATGAAAAAGTTGAAGCAGTCCAGTAATTGACCCAAATTGAAATATGATAATGGTGATCATAAAGTTTGAACTGTTCGATATATGATGTTGGAAAACTTAGCAATCCATTTGGAAATGTATTATTATTATTTGATTTCTCACTCACACCAAAATAATTCCACAATTCCACCTATAAAAATTTACTTATCAAGACATAAAAGCTATAAAATTCTTGATAATAAGAAGAGCTATATTATACTCTTATTGATGGACAGGTCTTTTTATACATGAGTTTCAAATGACATTAGAAGTCTGAAGGATAGAATGTAAGTAAATGAAGCAAAATAAGTAAAATGAGTCAATGATATGGAGGACAAGCTGAAATAGCCTCTCAGAATAAAGAAAAACATAATCTTAGAGCAGTTTGTGACAAACAACAAAAGATATGTTTGAAAAACAATGAAGTAATTATTTCCTAGAAGAGATTAAGAATAAATGAAACAGAAATATAGCAACTGATATGATTTTCCAAAATAAAAACATGAATTAAGATAAAGAAAGAGCAGATGGAATTGACAAAAGCTGGTAATGTGTCCAAGGCTACATAGTTAACTATTAGCGGAGCTGGGATTTGAATCTAGATCAGCCTAACTCCCAAACTCATGTAATTTCTACTCCTACATATGTATTCAAGCCAGCCATTCAAAATAAATGTCTGCATGCAACATGGGGGCCTGAATTGGATCCTGGAACAGAAAAGGGACATTACTAGAAAAACTTGTGAGAATCTAATAAAGTCTGAAATTTAGTTAATAGTCTTATACCAATGTTAATCGCTTCAACATGGAAGGCATGTCATGCTTATATAAAATGTTAACACTAGGGGAAGCTGGGTGAAGGCTATGCAGGTTTGCAACTTTTCTGTAGATCTAAAATTATTCCAAAGCAAAATGTTGATTCAAAATATAAATTAAATCTATCAAAATCGTGCCTTGGGTACTGTTATGGTTAGGTTTATGAGTCAACTTGGCAAAGCGATGACGTCCAGGTGTCTGGTCAAGCAAGCACTGGCCTAATTGTTGCTGTGAGGACATTTGTGGCTGGTTAATAAACCAAAAGGCTGGTTTATGAAATCATCAGTCAATTGGCTGCACCTGTGACTGATTACATCAACGAAGGGCGTGCCTTCCACAATGAGAGAATTCAATCAGCTGGATTTAATCCAGTCAATTGGAGACTTTTAAGGGAGAAGAGAGAGGACCTTCACTTCTTCTTCAGCTAGCCAGCGAACCATTTCCCAAGGAGTTCATCGAACACCTTCATCGGAGTTGCCAGTTCGCTGCCTGCCCTATGGAATTTGGACTCGTGCATCCCCACAGTTGCATGAGACACTTTTATAAAAGCTTATATGCACAGATATCTCTTGTTGATTCTGTTTCCCTAGAGAACCCTAACTAATATAGGTACTGTCTTAAAACTCATAATAAATGAAGAGATTTGTTACATTTAAGCAAATGTAAAGGTAAGGGCATTTTTGCTCTGCATTAAAGACTGATTATACAAGGTTTCTTGATTACTTTAGAATAATGGTTTGCCTCCATTTAATGAAATCTGTTACTTTTTAAAAGATTTCCCACATAATTTTTTCCATATAATTTTCCTTTCACATGGATAAAAAAGTAGAATGTTACAAATAGAAGTCTTCACAAACATAAGGTGGTCTGGTTCTGATGAACTACTTTCCATTTCTACTGCAGCCATGACAAACGTTCTGGCCTAGTAAGAATTAAATTTAGAGAATTAATAGAACAGTAGATTTTAGGATACTGAAGGATTTAGATACTGAAGGAATCAGGCCCTCAGAAATGAATCAATTCTTGAAGCAGAAAACCTGAAGCATATAATTAAGTAGAAAACTCAGAGAGCTTGGACTAGGTAAGGAAAGAGGGGGAAAAACGTTGTTAAGAGGTAGAAAAAAAAATAAAGGGTATTAATGAAACTCAGGATTATGGCATCTCTTAGGAAATGAGAAATGATAAACTATGGAGTGGAGGGGATAATAGTAATATGAAGAGTATTAAAGCAGAGCAAGTCATTACTGCCTCCCTGCAAGCCTTCCAATGGGTCCTACCACTCAGAGCACAAGCCAGAGACGCATGGTGAACCTGATGGCCGTCCCTCCACTCCTCATCACTTTTTTGATTTTATCCTCTACTACTGACCTTCTCCCAGTCCACTCCAGTCAACCTGTCTACATGCTACTCCAGGCCTTTGCCCTCGCTGATCCCCCATCTGGAATGCTCCTCCCCCACTTATCATAGTTCACTCTTTCACCTATTTCCAGATTTGCTCAAATGTTAACTTTCTGGTGATTCACTTCCATATGCCCTCTATTTTAAATGGTGACCTCTCCTTCCTTGTCTTGGTTTCCTGGGGCTGCTGCAAAAAGCAGCACTCACTGGGAGGGCTCAAAACAACAGAAATTCATTGTCTCGCCATCCTGGAGACTAGAAGTATGGAATCTGTAGGGCACAACCCTCCCTCGCTGCTACCTAGCTTGTGTGGTTTGCTGGAAATCCTTAGGCTTCCATCTCTGTGTCATCCCCAGTGTCTGTCTGTCTGTCTGTGTCCAATTCTCCCTTTCTTACAAGGACACCCTAATCCAGTGTGGCCTCATCTTAACTAATAACCTCTTCAAAGGCTGTATTTCCAAGTAAGATCACATTTGCAGATCAGGGGTTAGGACTTATAACATGCCTTTCCACAGGGCACAATTCAACCCATAATCTCCACAGAACTCCCAGGTCCCCTTACCCTGCTCTTTTATTTCCTCATAGCACCTTCAGGCACCTAACATTTTAATTATGTTAAATGTCTACCGCCCCAGCCCCTAGACGTAAGCTCTCAGATTGTGGCCTGTTTGTTTACTAATGTTTCCCCAGAGCCTAGAATAATGATGGGCACAAAGTAGGTGCTCAATAAATATGTGTTAAAGCAGTTGATAACCACTACCGTCATTAAAATAAGGGTAACAAATACTGGTAACTTTTCCAGAGTTATTTTTTAAGCAATCAGAGTAATCTTTTTTGCTTGTCTGCATTGTCTGGGTATTTTTACTACACTGCACAAAAACTTCTATAACATTTTAAAAGGGGAGTTTGTTTTGTAAAATCAAGGGACAATTATCTGAGATAATGTCAACTCAGGCCCACTCAATGTCAGAGCAAGAAAGATACATTCTCTCCAGACCTGTTCTTAACCAGCAGCTTCAATAGCATTCAGTTATTATCTGGAAAAGTTCTGCAGAAAGATAACTTTATATGGGCCAATTTTCAGTAGCATGATCTATCAATGTAAAGGAATCATGAAATTCCAATTTCTTCATTTTAAAGAAGAAGAAACAGAGTCAAAAAAGTTGCATCAGTTCCTGAGATTCAATTAGAATAGAGCTGATGAAATGGGAAACACCATCTAGCCCTAAACAAAAGATTGGGACATTACACAATGACCTAGTCCACCACATTTTGCAGTGCAATAAAAAAGCCCAGATTGAAATTTTTCAGTTCACCATTCCACTAACCCTTCATTTTCTCCAACTGGTTTCCATTTCATTGCTCAAATGGGATGTCTGGGAGCGGATGCTTCAAACTGTTCTAGCATTCAAGATTCTCTCTGCACTGAGATCAGCAGCAGGGCCACTGGAACTGCCAGACCCCACTCAACATCTGGCCCCTTGCTCCAGTCCTTCGCTCTCCCTGCTGAGACCAGCATATTTTGCAAATTTCTTACTCTTTTCAGCAGATGGCTTTTCAATTAACTCTCATAAAATCAGAAGGAAGCAGTCTTTAGGGTCTGAAAATGTGTCACCTCTTTTTTCAAAAATCTAATTCTTCTGCTGAAAAATTGTGCAGGTCTCACTGTTTGGCCATAAGAGGGAAAAAAAATATCTGGGGCTATATTTTCTTGTCAGAGGTAGCAGCAGCAGCAGTTAATCCACACATATACAGTCCCTGGGTCCCCAGACAGCCATCCCCTGTGTTATAGTAGCATGCAAGCAGATACTTTGGCAAAGACAGTCTATAAAATGAAGTTGCTGTGAACCAAAACAACCATATTGATTTTTAGTGCAATTCGAAACACAAGGAAACATCAGTTTTCTAAATGGCATGGTCAGAAAAGGACAGGGAGAAATATACTGCAAGTAGTAGGAGAGGGGGAAAGGATAAAAGACAATTGCATTAGCAAACATTTTCGTGTTCTTTTAGATTGTTTCTTAAGTTCACAGAATTCAGAGACACGAATCATTGTTGAACTGTCTTTATCTAAAAATCTAAGATTGCTCAGTTATGAACATGGTGCTCATAGCTGGAGGCCTGGGTACCCAGTAGACCTTCACAAAATAAAGCAGATATTGCATTCGAAACACTTCAGTTGCCGAAGCAACATGAAATCTGATACAAGCAAATATTTCCCTTACATATCCTTAATGAGACAAAATGCTTTACGAGCCAGGGACCTTGGGAGGGCAGGTTCAGATTAGAAGAGACCAGCTAGCACTTACCATGACTCCCTCATTTCTTCTTTGGGTAACTTCCCGCTGCAGTCGGGCCACAGCCAACTTCTCCCTGGAGAAACAAAAGCACATGGTTAATTGATCATTCTTCTCAGGGTAGAAGTGGCTCTGCTACAAGCTTTGAAACATTCTTTTGAAGTCTCTAGAGGAACTCCTTCCTTGGTCGAGCTCACTTCCTTGACTATACTTTCTATAAATATTTAAAGAGATCGGTCATTAGTTCACTGTTTCCATCAAGTGACACGAAAGAGACTCTTTGCCTTGGATTTTTTAACAGCTGAATCAATGCTGAATGCTGAGTAAAAGCTTCATGTTAAGTTCATTAACACATATCATTTATAAATATATTTTTCTGTGGCTAGCATAGTTCAGTTTTCCTTTCTGTCTTAACTCTGCTTGTATATTTTAAATTATTTTTATTTCTTGGTTGTTCTCCATGCCCACACCAAATTAAGAAAACAAAACACAACTCTGTACCATCCTTCAAATAATAATAGCAACAGTTTTGCAGACTTGCTACACAACATGCACTGTGCTGGGCATTTGACCTGTTCCCATATGCTCCTGACGGCAGCCCTGTAAGTATGTTTTACTATATCCATTTTACTGATGGGGAAACTGAGGCTCAGAAAGGCTAAGTAACTTGACTAAGCCCCCAGCTGGTATGTGGTAATATTAGGGTCAAACTTTAAGTTTCCCTTACTCCAAAGCCCAAATAAAAATTCTTCATATCATATTTCATGGTCTAGGAAAAATGAAAATGTAATTTTAAAAATCAGATTCTTTATTTCTAATTTTTCTAACCCGTATAATTTTAATTCTGATTCCACTTTGAAAAATCTAATATTCACCAAACATTTTAAGAATAAATACATTTGTAAAGTGATAGATACCTGCATTTTGGACATATTTTCAATTATTCTTAAAATAGTGGATGAAATAGGGAATAAATGAACTCCTCCAGTGATTCCCAAATGTTAATTTTAGCAGACTGTCCATGCCATCCTTCTACCACGAGGAAGATGCTAAACTATTTGAGTGACAGCTCCTCCCTTAGACTTCCCCTACAGGGCAGCTACATGCAAACCAGGGGAAGCAGTGAGATTCCCAGCTGGGTGACCGGATTTCTCCCCTCCTCACCGTGTAGGACTTTGAAATGCCTGTGACAGCCAAGGAGACACACACTTTAGGTTAGTTAAGGCTGCGTAGCATTTTGGTGGGAATAAATTGATCTGAATAAATGCCCAAAGACACAGACCAGTAGAAGGGAAACTGGAACCAGGAGACTTCTAAGGGATAAAAGTGTTGGGAGTCTGGGCCGGGACATGTGTACGCGCCATGTGAGAAGGTTAACAAAATAGACAGAAGTCAAAGGGAGATGACAGGCATGTGCCTCTTTCCAAAGTAACCACAGCAGAGTCCACATGTTTTCTGACCCAAGCCCTGATAGGAAGATAAAAGGGCAAATAAAAGGGGCAAAGAATTGAAGGAGAAAAATTAAATGCAGGCATGTATCTCAGCTTGCTCTAAAAACTTAAAAATGCAGTGAAGGATAAGAATGGTAAATGCCTATGAAGATAAAGAAAACAGGAGAAGAATAAATCCTGTACTCTTATGACCTAGCATTTCCACTCCAAGTTACAAAACCAATAGTTTATATGTCTATCAAAAGACATGCACTAGATGTTCACAGAAGCGCTATTTGCAACAACTTTACTCTGAAAATGCTAGTAGCCATTGACAAGAGCATAGATAAATGAGCTTTGGCATAGTTACACACCAGGATACTATAAAGCGATGAGAATGAATAATCTACTCCTAATCACAGCAATATATGTGATTTCAGAAACACACTGCTCAATGAAAGAAGCAAAATGTAAAAGCGTATATACTTTACAATTCCACTTAAAGTACAAAGACAAGCAAAATTCCTACCCAGTTCAATAAGGCAAGGAAAAAAAAAAGACCCAAAAGATCAAAAAGTAAGATATAAAATTTTCTCTCTACATAGATAACATAATTGTTTACCTAGAAAGTCCTAAGGAAATTACAAAGCAACTGTGCAACTAATTAGCATAAAGCAAAATCACAAGACACAAGGTCAATGCACAAAAAAAAAAGTTTTTATATACTAGCAGCAAACAGTTGGAAAATGAATTTAAAAAAAAATCCATTCACAATACTGTCAAATAAATAAATACTTGTCAAAAAAAACTTAACAAAATACTTACAACACTGCTATACTGAAAACTATAAAACACAGCTCAAAACAACAAAAGATCTAAATAAATAGAGAGTTATACCACATTCATGGATTGAAAGGCTTAATATTGTTAAGGTGTTCATCTGTAACAAATGATTGATAGATTCTATACAATCCCAATCATACTTGATCAACTCCACCAAGATTTTTTTTTTGTAAAAATTAACCAGTTGCTTCTAAAATGTATGTGGAAATACCAAAGACTTAGAATTTATAAAACAATATTTGCAAAGAAGAACAAAGTTGGAAGAATTACATCATCTGAATTCAGGATTTACTTCAATAAAATTTCAGCATTCGAGACCCTGAGGCACTGGCCTAAGGACCAACAGATAGATCAATGGAACACATATTTGTCTTCTGGCAAAGAGCTACTTGATTTTTGACAAAGCATCAAACAATCTAATTGGGAAGGAAAATATTCTCAACAAATGGTGCTGTTACAACAGGATATCCCTATGGAAAACAAATGAACCACAACTTCTATCTCTTACCACACATGCAAAAAAATTAATTTGAGATGTATCAGAGACCTAAATGCAAAGCTAATACTATAAAGCTTCCAAAAACAACACAAAACAAAAACACAAGATGGTGTGTTCATGGTGAGACAGTAGGCAAAGATTTCTCAAATAGGCCAGAGAATGCAATAACCATAAAAGAAAAAATAATTGATGACTTGATCAAAATAAAAAAAGCCTCTGCCCAATAAAAGACAACATTAAGAAAATGAATAGGCAAGCCACAAAGTGGGAGAGAATATTCACAAAGCATATATCAGGCAAATAACTGGTATCTAGTATACATCAAAAAACTCCTGCAATCCGATAATAAAGACACAATAGCCCGATAAAGAAATGGACAACAGATTTGAATAGACACTTCAGAAAGGAAGCTATACAAATTCTAATAAGCACATGAAAGTGCTGCTCTACTTAGTCACCAAGGAAAGGCAAAATTAAAAACCACAATGTGAAATCACTGCACACCCACTAGAATGGCTAAAATTAAAAAGACGGACAACACCAATGTTGGCAAGAATATGGAGAAATTGGAACTCTCTCATATGTTGTTAGAGGGAGTGTAAAATGGGACAATCATTTTGGGAAAACATTTTGTTGGTTCTTATAAAAATAAACATCTACCTATCCTATGACCCAGGAATTCTACTCCTAAGTATTTACCCAAGAGAAACAAAAGCATACATCTACAAAAAGAACTTCACAAGAACAATTATCGCACCTTTATTCATAATGGCCAAAAGCTAGCGATGGCCATGCTGCCCACCTACACGTAAATGAGTGAACAATGGTATACTTCTTAGCAATTAAAAAGAAAGCTACAGATACATGTAACAACATGGATGAATCTCGAAAACATTACATTGAGTGATGGAAGCTTTACCAGAAGACTGTATTATTCCACTTACATAAAATACTGTAACAGGCAAACTAATCCATGATGAAAAAAATCAGTAACGTGACTGCCTCTGGCGGGGAGGACTGCAGGGGTGACTAAGAAGTGGCATGAAGGAACTTTCTGGGGCAATGGTAACACTCTAAATCTTTAAAGAGGTTTAGGTTACACAAGTAGAAGCATTTGTCAAAACTCGGCAAATGTAACCTTAAGATTAATGCATTTTGTCTTATGTCAATAATATTGCCCGCTCAACCAAAAAGAAAGCAACTGGAAATACTAAATAGGAAGTACACTGATGTCTGCAACTTAGTTTGAAATGCATAAAAATGTAAGATGGATCAATGGATGAAGAGATGGACAGATATATGAAAACGTAAATTTAGCTACATTTTCGTCATAGAATTTAACTGTAGAATTCATTCAAAACTTGAAATTGTCACAGCAGAATGCTGGGGAGAAACAGGTACGTGAAGCTCTGTTGTTTGAAGCCAGGTCACAGTTACTTGGGTAGGGCTGAGGCCAGAGGAGGCTGGAGAGGGCTGCTGAGGTGCAGGGAAGTTGTGTGTCCTGCTCTGAAAGCTGGTTTCACTGTATATTACTCACTTTGTGAACTTTCATCAAGCTGTGTATATATGATGATGCACTATCTTCCGTATGCATATATTTCCACTAAAAGTGAAGAGAGAAAGAGGAAGAGAACAGAAGAAAAAGATGACAGTAGATAAGAAATGTCAACAATATTTACAAGACAGAAAGTGTCTTCCTAGATGGTAACTGAGATGGAGCACAGAAAGCTGCAGAGAGGGGACTCCAAAAAGAAGCCAGCAAGTACCAGAAAGGGTTAGAACCTGGAGGAAGCAGATGTAGCTGAGGGCAGTACACTAATAGCAGGCGGACAACGAGAACGTGAAAATCTTCAGCTCCTCTCTCCCACTCGCCCCCAGCACTTGGTCACTGGTGTACACACCCCTGACCAGATCAGAGGAGCCTCTTCTGGAGAAACGTGCCCAAGAGAAAAGACCTACACATGTTGAAATTGTGAGGGTCCCCCATGAAAGGATAAAACTCCACCCAATCAAGAAGCCCTTGCCGTGCACACAGCACTTCCAATCCACATTTAGGGGCTCATTCTTAAGATAAGCTGAGAGGTCCAGTCTCTCCAGCCCTTTAAGGAGAGTTTTCAGTATTTTAGGCATGGACCAAATAAGAAACAGGAAAAAGGAATTCAGAGAAAATGGAGACAATGCAAGGAGAAGGGAAATTTAAAAATAATAATAAAATTATAATTGAGAGAAGAAAGGTTCTGGCATTCATAAAGCAAGAACATGAGCTTAATATGCTTTAAAAGGAAACAAAGAACAATAAAGAGCTTTTGGCAACTTAAATGATAACTTAAGAAATATTTTAAATGGTAATTTTTTAAAAAATCAATTAATGGTTTGGAAAATAAAACCCCATAAAGTAAGGAAAAAAAAGAGCTTCCAAATAGGAGAAAAAATATATATGCAGGAAAATAAGAGGATATCCAGAAGGAGAAAAGATTTTCTAAGAAAGAATTACGATGTCCTGGAAATGAAAAAAAAAATACGTTTTCAGACTGAAGGGGTTCACCAAATGCCCAGTAAGATAAATAAAAAATAAGCTCTCTGTAGGGCATATCATCACGAATTTTTTAGCATGCTAGAAACAAAGAGGAAAAACCTCGGACACTTTCAGTTAGGGGAAACAAATAATCAAACAAAAAATATCACTCTGAAGCTAGGGGGGAAAAAAAAACGGAGAATGCCTTAAACTCTGACTCAGAATTATATATCAAGCCAAATATTGTCAGGTGTGAACAGAAAAATACATACATACAATTCCAGTAAGGCAATGTCCCAAACCTCATGCTTTCTAGCTACTTCTACTCATGGGGATCTATAACCCCACCAAACCAAATAAAGAGGAAGGCAAGAGCACATCTGTGTAAAATCTAGATAACAACCAGTCCTGACTGCAGAAAGAAGACGAAGAGTCTTAGAAAGATCTCCCTAAGCAATAATAAAAAGTTGACTCAAAATAAACTACCTATGTGTTTGTAAACACTAAGAGAAGTCTGAGAGTTTTCGTGGACAGTCTGTTAAGAACCAGGGACTGGAACATGAAAACCTAAGCCAATAAGGGGACATAGCAATTAACAACAGCAGGAAAAAAGCAGTTACTCTAGACTCACTGTGAATGATATTTATTCAGTTTCACCATTATAATTTATTAGTTATCTGAATTAATTTATAATTTAATGAAAACAAAAAAAAAAAAAACAGGGAGAAGGGAAGTGTGGCGGGACAGGTGGTTTAAGAGCATTAAATCCTTATCTTCCATAATGGAGCGACCACATATAATATTTAAAAGTGATAAATAAATAAATCGAAGTTCATATTATTTAGACATAAGGATGAAAATATCAGAAGATAGAGCTAAAAGAATGGAAAGGGGTCATGTCAGGCCAACAAGACCTAGAGGGAGGGAGGGAGGGACAGGGTGGAATAAAATACTATTTTTACTGCCAAAAGTAAATAAATAAATAAACTTAAGTAAAACCTTTTCATGAAAAATACTTATATTTTCCAAAACAAAAATAAATTTTATGAAAAGATTGCACTGCGTTACAATTTTGCAACTATCTTTAACGTTTGGCTTAATAGAAGACAGTTGGAGAGATGACCTTCATGTGGCTTCAATCAATCGGTTGGGGCAGTGTACATAGCATCTGCTGTAATGATGTCTAGAAAACTCCACCATACCCTCATGAAAGAATGCGGGTGAAGAGTGATCATCTCACTGCTATTATGAAAATAGTTTTGACCTTGTAAATCCCCTGAAAGGGTCTTAGGGAATAACCAGGGTCCCAGATTACATTTTGCGAACTTCAACTACAATCTAGATACAGATTCTAGTTGGAATGGAAGAATGTTCTGGGAATTTTCCTTCAACTATCATTCCCAATTGCTAAATCTTCAGAGAAAGATTTAATATATATGCTAATGGCATGCTAATTCTTCACAAGAGTGGTTTAGCATTAAGAAGACATTTCTGGGAAGTAAGCATCTATCTTATTACTATCACCCTGCTAAATGAAAAAATGAGTCTTAATACGGTATAAAGGTTAGGAAATTCACTATTTTATCCTTAAAAGAGATTGCCTTTATGACTACTAGGAATTATTATACTCTATGGGTGCTTGTCAAATCTTACTAAATTCAATTTTAAAGAAAACTTTAATGGTTTTAGCCACTACAGGGTGTTTAAAAAGGAAATATTAATAAAAACACAAAAATCTTTTTGTCTGACCACACTGTATTTTTAGGCTATCAATGAAGAGAGTGAATCAACATGAAGTGTCACTGCTAAAGTGACCATTTGATCTGGTGAAACAGAGTAAAATACATCGATTTTGTTTGTAATACACTACAAACAGAGATAAACCCAGTTCAAAAAATCATGTGGAAATGTGTGAGGCCAACATGGAGAAATTCAGGGTTGTCTGGGTCATGTGAAATCCCTAGACCTCATCACAAGGTGGAAAATCGCTTTAGCCTAGTTATTTGGGAGTGCCCCTGCTTCAGAACATTAGATGGTGAAGGAGCAGAATTTGCAAGAACAACAAATGCAAGCATCCCTTTGAGACCAAATTCTGACATTGTCTTAAGCCTTTTGACATATAATATCATACAGCAGGGACCCCTCAGGTTTCCAAGTTAACGACCCAGGGTCCTTACGGGGTGAGTGGGCAAGACACAGTTAACTGGGCCCCACTATAGCAAGGGCACTCCAACTTTGAGCTATTTATTTCTCAGACTTCTAAGTCATATTTCCTTTGAAAAGAAGGTTTCAAGGCAAAAACACAAAAGGGATTATTTCTTCAGGTTCCTATCATAATTCCTATCTTCAAAATCTTTTAAATCCTTTCGTATTCTGTGTGCATGCATTTCATGTCAGTAGGGTTAGTTTTTGAGTAGGAATTGTATTTTATTTTTATATGAAAGGAGAGTAGTCAGTCTTTGTTAACTCCAAAGAAGTGATGAAGTTGATGAATGGGTGAACACATCTATGATTAAATATTCAGGATATCTAGATGTTAACATTTCTGGGTTCAAATTATCAGATCAATCAAAGTATTAAAAATAAATGGGTCTGTCTTATTTACAGTAATCTCATTTGCCCTTGGGTTCAGCTGTCCCCTGGCAAACTATTTCTTGAAAACCCCATGGTCCCAAAATATGTGTGAAAACCAAGTGAGCCCAGCATCTTTTTCATGCAAATTCAAGGTTCTTAAAAAACGCTTTGTGTAAAAGATAAAGAATACTTGACTTGCATATTACCCAAGGCAAATTAAAAACCCTCACATACACATACACTCTTCCTCCTATTTGAAGGCCTTAGTTCTTCTGGACACAGACGAGGCTTTTGCAAATCACTATTTTGTTTCATGTTCATGGCAAAACCAAGTAGCTCTAATGAAAGGGGTGTTGACTTTATGATTGCAAAACAAATGCCCAGGGATTTTTTTATCAAGAGCTGAGGATCCTTATTTACAGAAGAATAGGAGTAAAAGATGAATAAAGAATTTATACTCTGTGAAACAAAAGAGACCAACCTCTTTTAGTTAAATGCAGAATCTTTTCCTCTGAGAGGAATGGAACAGAACTACTCTCCCTTATTAAATTTTATACCCAAATAGAGAATTATACCAGTTTCTCAAGTTTTTTCAATATAAGCCCAGATAATCTCAATTAAGAAATAAAATGACCAAAACCATTTTTTTTTTTTTGTGGATATCACTGCCACATCTCCAGATCAAACCCATGAAGGATCATCCCCAATGAAGCCAACAGGATGTTGGCATTGGTAAAATCTATAGAATCTTGCAAGGTTGAAAAACGCTCCCCAAGCAGAAAGCAGCATGCAAAGGGGAAATGTATTCAGTGTATGATGTGTGGAGACGTCAGACCTCGGGGCGCTGCGGAGCCATCTGTTGCATGCGGGTGGAAGGCAGGCCTGTCTGGGGACAAATCAATGCTGCATTGCTCCGGTACAGACGACCAGCACACCCACCCATCCTGAGAATGGAGCCCCTGTGCACCCAGCTCTCTGCCGGGCAGATGGTTGCCCCCGGGCAACTGCCCTGAGCAAAGAACACCACCAACCTGCAGAACCGAGTGTAAATGTGGAGAACAATTTCTACTCGTTATTCTCTAATTGTCACCAACTACTCTACATGCATTGCATTTGAAAGGTGTGGCTCTAAAGGTACAACTGTTCTGCACGCCAAGCAAGCTGTCAATATACTAAATCCTCCGCGTGTTTTGATGAGACTCCAAGATATTTTTTTGTGATCTCTGCTTGATTTTTCTAGATAAATTAAGCATAACATCTTGGCATGCTCAGATATGTACATAAAAAGAAAACATCTTATTTTCTTGAGCATGTCACAAATCCAAAGTCAATTTTGGTTACTGTGGTAAAGATACGTGGTATTAAAGAATCCTATGTACTCCCCCAAAGCTCTAAGTACATGCTAGTTTTGATTTTAAATTAAGCTCCTATATTCTAAAATATTTAAAATGCAGTTATTTATGTATTATGTAATATACATATCTATATTTCCATTTACTCAGAATATTTAAATAGTCCATTAACCAAAATTATATTATGCAATGATTATGAAAATTCTCATGCATTCAGCATACAGTTACTGTGAAGTTACTGTGGGCCTGGCACAGTGCTAGGCACTGGAAAATAAAGATAAATATGATGGTTCTAACTTCAGAGAGCTCAGAGTCTGACTGAGAATATACCTAAGTAAATCATTGTCATAAGGCATGAGTATATTAATGCACAATGTTCAAAGCTGGATTTTAAAATGAGTAAATTGAGTGAAAATTTTACTAAAATATTGAAATTGAACTTGCTTTAAATGGGAAGGTACATTCTGGTATTTCTAAGATCAAGATTTTTTTTTAAAAAAGTTCATACTTTTCAGCAACAAGTCATATAAAATAACAAGTCTATTCCCACAAATATTTTAATTATGAGACATCTCTGTTACTTGGTTTGATCATATGATCATGTTATTCCCCAAATGTTTTAAGTCTTTTCAATGTAATGACATTGGACTATATTTAGCTCAGCTCCAAGTGTCAGGATTTTATTCCAGGTAACTTCTTTGAGAGATATTTAACTGACAGCTCTGACTTTTTCCATCCCAATACATATCACCATATCTTCAATTTGTAGAGACAACAGTAATAGCTAGCATTGAATAGTTACTGTGTACCAGGCACTACCCCAAATATCTTACTTATTTACTATCTCAAATATTTGGACTTCAAACAATCCCAGGAGATAAGTATTATCATTCTACAACATACCGCAATTTTTCTCAAACTTTTTTTGGATTACACTACAATAAATCACTGAGGACGGCAAAGAGCTTCTGTTTATGTGGGTTATAGCTGGATATTTACTATATTTGAAACTCAAACTCAAACTTTTAAAATATATATTAATTCATTTATGAATTAAAAATTCTATTACATGTTAACATAAACATAATTCTGAAAAATAACTACAGATTTCAAAATAGATAAATAAATAGTAAGAAGGGTGACATCACCTGTTTTACATTTTTGCAAAGCTCTTTAACGTTTGGCTTTCAAAATGACATCTGGATTGTTATATCTGCTTCTACTTTCTTACTATTGCAATAGCACATGTTAGGTAGCCTTTGGGAAATTCTACTGTATGCAAAACGTGAGATTATAAGAATAAAGAAGGCAAATAACTTCTTAGTATTCTTATGAAAATGGTTTTGACCTCATGGATCCCCAAATGGTCACAGGACCCAAGGGGCCCCTGGTGTGCAGTTTGAGCACTGATGGTATGCTTCCACAGGGAAACTGAGGCTCAGGTAAGCTGGCAAACATGCTCATCATCCCACTGCTCATAAGTGTAAATATGGCCATTTATGTTTCAAATTTACAGAACAGCAACCAATATATATTTAGTTAAAGTCACACTGGCTAGAACATGTACCCCCATGTCTACAATTACTTGCCACCTCTGCCTCTACTACTGGGGAAATAACAAAATATGTAAGAAATGATGAGGGTCTCCAAACACAAAACACATCCTTGGTCATTTTCATGTCAATGGGAAAACCACTGAATTCTAAGTACTATTAACCCACTTTTCTGGCAGTGTAGAAGAAAAACACGAATCAAACTCCCAGTTCAACCTGCGCTCAGGCACAGAGTTTATTAGATTTGACATCCCCACAGTATTTTTTCCCTACCACCACATCACCAAATGCCTTAGAGAAAACTAGATGGATGACGACTCTCATTTCATACCTTGGGGCAGAAAGTCATGCTCTAAACTCCTGGAGAAAAGGTTCAATCCATCATTACACTTTATAATAAGAGCATGGTTGTGGCCGGGGAACGTGTGTCAGGAGAACAGGTCTGTCCCCACAAGGAGGTCCAGGACCATTCTCTCCACACGCTGAGCGTCCCAGGGAGCCGCCACCGCCGGGGCAGGACAAAGCCAACGGCCAGGCGCACCTGTCAAGTGGGCAGATGGGGAGACGGGTGGCAGCAGTCCTGAGTAATGGTTAAATTAATTAGCCTGTCCAAAGCAGATCATTTAATTACTCATCTCTTCAGATACTCAGGGTGAGAGCAGATTTTAAGAGAAACTTCAGCCACAACCAAGATGAACGAAACTTCTTTATCAACTTTTATCTAATACATAATGCGAATGTTGACCCCCAAACTTTAAAACACTAAAAATTACTCTCCTATTTCATGCTTTAGGGGAATCTGTTAACATTCATGTTACATAAAAGTCAGAAAGTTTAGAGTACTTTCCTAATAGCTGACCTTCACATGATTTTTTGTGGTAATAACTAACAGTCAGCAGGAAACTGGACAGGGCTGACACATATACCCCACTGACTTTTAGAGCAGGCATTTAATAATGTTGTGCTGCACTGATTAAGGAATGAGAAAACAATAACAGATACTTTTAAAAGAATTTGGTATATTGGAATACAGGGATAATTAGCAAAAACAAACAAACCCTAATTTTAATGCCTGCCTTTCTGAAGATCTTTTAACCACATACTATCTTTATTGAGCTTTCTGCAGCTCTGAAAAAAAATTAATAAAAAGGAGGTATCTCAATCCTTCTCCAATTTAAGTACCTCACAATTATTCTACCCTGAATGTTCTTCCACTCTCAAGAACGCTAGCTCAAATTGCACCCCCATTTTCATTTATTTACTCATTGATAAATCCCTGTAGACACTCTTGCTCTCCTCTACTAGTTTGTAAGATCCCAGAGGGCTGGGGCTTTGTGGTCTTTCTGTTTCCAAGGCATAAACACACCCTCAAAGGATGAAAGACCATGCTTCAGGGCAAAACGGTTTTACAGACTTGAGTCAAGACCTTCAGGGCAAAACGGTTTTACAGACTTGAGTCAAGACGACATGAAGAGCTCCCTTCACCCTTATTTATGTGCCAGAGGTTAGTGCCATGCTTCAGGGCTTACCAAGTGTGGCCATAAAACCAGACAGGCTTCCTGTAATTCCTACAAATATAGTAAGACATGTAGCATTTTGTACATTGTAGATGCATCACGTATTCATGTTAATAAATAATGAAACCAATAAAGGAACGAACTTGTCTCCCTGGGTTGTCTCCTTTTTATTTCCAATTAGAAGTGTTGCCTTTCACTAGTATAATACATGCTTTCTTCCCCAATTTTTGATAAATAAAGTTAGAAGAGCCTCGACTTAACACAATACTGAATGACAGTGCCACATTATTCCCTTCCCTCCTCGGGGCAGAGTGAAACCCCAAAGCTCTTCCAGCTAATCTATTTCGAAAATACATATTACAGGAACCTATAGGAAAACCTGTAGGTTTAAAATAATATGTTTGCCAGCCAACTTATTTAAAAGGCCTCTGTTTTTTTTTAACCCACCATTCCCTCCGTGTGAGGAGGAATTGAGGGGAGAAACTTATTGTATAAAATCTCCAAATTAGTGTTAATGACTTTTTATCTTGAACACTTTCAGACCTGATTAAAATCTGGTTTATTCTAATTTCTGTACCAAAAAAGGTTTAAGCGGTAACTAGTTTTATAGCATATATGCATCATGTTTGTTCATCTAAAGCGTTTTAATCCAAACAAAAAATGGAGTTTGCAAAGTAAAAAAAAATAAATAAATAAAACTAAAAAATAAAATAAAATACATGCCACAGCAAAAAATTCCACCAACTTTAATACAGGAATTTCTAGTCTGTGCTCTTGCAGTAACTTCTTCCTTGGTTGTAAAGCCAGTTCAAGTTCTTCACAAAAGCTTTCCTTGAGGTATATCTTTTATGAATCACCAAAGAACCACCTAATTTCTTAAAGTTAATTTTCATTTCCAGAAAAAAAGAGATTTCTGCCTTGATTCCTTATGTTTCCATGTTTTCTAAGAAATTTTGAATTCTCTATGTTTTTATATCTCCCCTTTCCCCCATATTTCTCGTTTCTTCTTTTAATAGTATAATTCCACTAAAAAGGCAAATCTAGGTCTGTATTACACATGCAATTCAGAATTAAGAAAACCTTTGTAAAGCAACAGAATTTTACTAATAATGTTCAATTTTCTTCCCATCAACTTTTGGTAACACTGAAAAATGATGGGCTTTATACAGCTTAATATACAGGGGGAGTTCTTAAGGAAAGGAAAACACATGCTGATCCTATTCTAAGAAACCCTACACACCCATGAGGTTGCATGACAACAGGCCTTAGGTGGCAACTAATTTCCATGGCTTTCGATGGTCAATGGCCCTGAAATCTCATTCTGCTTCTATTCTGACTGAGGCCACAAAGTAGTATCCGTGAGTAGACTCAAGCCATCTGTCTAGGCCCAGAAAAATAGGGCTTGTGAGTTTCGAAAGAAAAAAGTTGAAAGAGGTAATAAATGAAGTCTTGGCAGACTGTTAACACACCAAAGATTATACTATAACACCCTTCTTCCTTCATTCATGGAATGAATCACACAAACAAGGGTGAATTCCACTCAACAATATGGTGGCTTTTAGGTAGACTGGTAACGCCATCAACTCATTCCACAGATATGATGCTGCCTCCTCTACTGGAGGCATTTTGCGAAGCTCTGTGGAATGTACAATGATGATCGCAGCTCAATCTCTACAGACAGGGAGCATTCTGTCCAAGAAAACAGAGAACAAGTCTATTCTGCATATGCTTACATTTTAATATCTAATCTATCACCTATGTATGTTTGTACATAATTTCACCTCTCTATACACAAATATACACATACACACAGCTTGGCAAAATATAAAGGGTGTCCCAAGAGAGATGTAAGCAAAATACAACAAATTTTCAGCAGAGGGTATGTTTACTTCTGTGTAAAAGAATCAAGGAAGGCTTTATGGAGTAAATGGCATTCACATTTCACAGAAGTTAGGAGCCATAAAAAGTTAGAAGCCAAATATGGGAAGTTATAGCTATAGAACTAGAAACTATTTACTGAAAAGTCTTTTTGTTTGTTTGTTTTTCATCTAAGGAACTCACTTTTTAGTATCCCATTTCTCAGAGAATTCAAGAAAGCTATATGAATGATTCAGACGGCATAATTCATACATAAACCTCCACAGGGGCACGTGATCTTGGCCAGATACATATTTTCAATTCTTTCATTTTCACATCCTTCTCACTAAGACTACTATGATGCCCAGTATAAGATAAGATAAGGGTTTTCTTGGGGGGTTACATTAGGAGAATGTTGACTGAGGTTGACCTTCCGGAGTGGCGATGGTTTGCAAACAGGTTTACACCCTCCCTGGCTGTCCCCCTCTTTACATGGCCATGTATTGGCTACGTGGCCGGTGGTGAGGAATTAGATGAACCTGTGGCCTTGAGACTGTTCTGCCTAGAGACACAACTAATAACCAGGCCCTCATTAAATCAGGTCTCTACCTAAATCAAACCACTACTAAGCCTCAGGAGCAGTATAAATTTACTGACTTTTATAAATCATTCAACTTATTAGTCTTCCCTAAAGTATTCGGTAAGAGTAATTTTTGATGCTTTGATCATCTGCCAAAGCATTTTCATGAGTTTCTAATTTAACCATAATCTATCAGAACCAACCTTACTATTTTCCTTTCAGAAATCTCTCCAACAAGAATCTTTAAAACCCAGTTAGATTTTTCTTTTCTAATCATTTCATATGGATTGTATGAGTTGGGTTTCTCCTGGTCACAAGGAACAGAGAGACTCCAGCTAGAACAAGCAGAATGAAATGTTTCATTGAAGGGTTTATGGTATTTCAAGAGGAACTGAACCACCAAACTCTAGGAAAGGCAGGGACCAGGCCACCACCAGGGGCCTCTGCAGCAAGAATTTATACATTCTCAGGAGATGTTGCCTTGATGCCTGTTCAGCTCCAGGGAACTCCTGTTTCTATTTTCCATCAGTTCCACACTCCACAATCCCTGGGGTGAGAACCTGACTGGCACAGCCCGGGGAAGCCTGGTGGGCAGTGTCATGTAGCACAGTTATGGACCTGCCCCTCCCCCTAGGGTTTGGGAGCTGTTCTCGGAGAAGGAAGCAACTATTACAGTCGACTACGTGGGTCAGTCATTTGTACTGCAAAAGCCTTGTCCTTTCTTTGGAAAATGCTTTTTGTAACTTTCCTAATTAATCCTTACTTGAATCTATGACAAAAATAAACAATTAGGTATCTTACTTTTTTTTATTCAATGAAATAATTTTTGTATTCATTTCCACTGGACTAATGTCATTTGAGGTTTCCACATAACATGCTTGGTTAGCTTTGAGCCTCTATCTTGCTTTCTTTATATTGTCTCAATGCCTCCACTGTCAGCATGACTTAATTTAAATTAAGCACATAACTAGAAATGTTATCAACTGTGAAACACTGAGGACATGTTCACACAACATGTATAAAATTAGAGCAAGAGAGGATACTACTAGGAGACACAAATCAGGAAGTTTCCCCCCCTTCTCTATCCTGTCCTTCACATCATTACCAGGAGACTTTTCAAAGTACCAACAATAACATTTCACAAGACACAGACACATTTATAAGAAAGCCAATTTACAAAATCTAGAGAAGAGAAAATCCTCACTACCCTATATTCTTTGTAAATAATCTAATCATACTCAAATATTCTATCTGTATCTGAGCTGACAAGTATCTATAAAAGCAACCAAAAAGTCAACAATGGGAATCTTCAGAGGGAAAACATGGAATAAAGTGATAAGGAAACAAAGAGCCTGATGTCAAAGAGAAGAGAAATGAACTGAAACTAATCTGTGAAGTATTTTAATAGATATTATACCAGGTAAGACCCTAAGGAGAGGGAAATGTTCTCAGATATGTTACTATCTGGGATATTCTCAAGGAGATAAACGTGTCTGAGAAAATCAGAAAGCAACTGGCATGCAAATAACAGCAGATGTTTTTGTAGAATAATAATAGCACAACCACCAGGCAGAAAAATTAATTCTGTCAAAAAAGGTTATTGTAAACTTTCTGTTTATACATCAATAAATCTAAGCATTCAAAATTATCATCTGTTCCATTGACACAATGAAAGAGAGACAAAAAGTAAAGGAAGAAATGAAGGCATGCTTTGTTTCTTAAAACAAGAGAGAAGAAAGGCAAGCAGCGTGAGGTTCAAACAAAGCTGAGAAGAAGCCTGACCCTGAAGGATGACAAACACCCATCACCCATTGTCCCTGAGGAGTAGATGATGGTCAAAGGGGTGAGTCGTGACCACTCAACAACCCAATATGTTTTGGGCACATTTGAGATGGGGGAGGATAAGAGTAATAATAACATTAATTAAATTCATCAAGTGCTGATTACATCCCAAGTGCTTTACAGTTAGTTATTAACCTGCTTAGTCCTCATCCCAACTATGAAATAGGCATTATTATTATTATCCCCATTTTACAGAAAATGAAACCAAGGCACAGGGAAATTAAGCATCTTCCCCGAGGTCCCAGAGCTAGTAAGTGATGATCTCAGGATGTGGACACAGGAAAATCCCTGTTTCTAACCTTCATGCTATGCTATCAATGTGATTCTAGTTGGAATTATGACTTGTGGTTGTTCAGTCATAGACACTAAAAAATCTATATGAATTTCATGTGAAGCTCGTAAAATCCATTTTAATTCCTGTGGGAGTCAGGCAACCAGAAAGGAAGATTAAGAGTTGTGGTTGACAGAACAGCTCTGGAGCCAGACTGCTTGGGCTCAGAATCCCATCTCCTCTACTTACCAGGTAATTGGCCTAGGAAAAGTTACCCTCTCTGTGTTAGAGGGCATTGTTATTCCCTAATATGCACTGCCCCTTCTTGTGGAAGGATTCTACTTCCCCACACCACTGACATCAGGCTAAATGGGTGACTTATTTTGGACAATGAAATGGGAGAGGAACAAACATGTGTAACTTCTGGGCAGAAACTGTAAGAGCCAAGACAAGATTTGCCATGTTCTCCTCTCTCATTATGATCAGCAGCGGTCAAGACAGTGGGTAGCCTGGGTTCTGGTGAGGGGATGCCTTGGAGCAGAGGAGCAGACTGACCACAGACATCCAGTTCAGTAATAAGTAAACCATGGTTGGTTCAGTTCACCAAGATTTGGGGGCTGTTTATTGCCATAACATACCACCTGTCTTGACTAATGGACTCTCTGTTTGTCAATGGCCGATCTGCTTCTAGGGTTGATGTGGGAATTAAATGAGTTATTTTTATGAAGCACCTGGACCTGTGACTAGCATGTGAGATGTGTTACTTCTTAACATTATTTTCATATATTAATGGCAAGGAGTATTAGTGAACCAGAAACTTAACCTGAAAAGAGTATAAGCAGAGACAAGAACACGAGAGGAAGCATTCCCAACACAAATCCAACCAAACGCCTTCCTGGTCCTCAGATCCTTTCAACTTAGTTCTTGGGTGGTACTGGTTGCCTTTCAGGCTTTTTACAAACTTCTTCTCTTACAGTTTTTTGACAACCCAGGCCCTTGACATTTCTGATCCAAAGGCTCCAGACAGTTTTCCTTCTGTGAGAAGTGATCAATTGCTTTAGTCATGAAAATGTTCCTTCCCCATGTCCCTTGGTTCTCTTACTTATTTTGAAACAGAATCGAACACTGGTTTTCCCAAAGTACAATCTGAGAAATACAATTTTAATGAGATTTTAATAGCTGTTAACCTCTGTTTTTAAGGGTGAAGAAACAGGTAAGTTTGACAGGTTTCTTCGCTTCGTGAGCTTTGATTAGGCTTTAATTTGCTAATGTGCAAATTCGTATGGTAAAGTATTTTGCCAATCAATGTTCCCCACGACTTGTTTTCAGGAGACACTGCTGATGACCATACCTGATGTTGCAATAAAGGGAATGGAATTGTGGGGCTCCCTCCAAAGCATCTTAGAAATAATAGGAACTAAACTAGGGGCCCAAACGGATCTTTGACACCAACACCCTCATTTTAGGGATGAGGAAATCGAAGCTGAAAGATGTTGTATCTCTTGTCAAGAAAAATAAAAAACCAGGTGAAGAGTAAAACCCTGAGTGGAGCAGTGTCCAACATCCCTGGGATCAAGGGCTGATTGTGTTTAATGGGAAAGCACACGGAAACATGGTTCATTTGGATGGACTGGAAAATATGTTGAATAACCAATCAACAAACTCATTCACTCCATGCTGCTTAGCACCTTACTGGGTTTAATCCATCCCATTGACAAAAACCAAAGGGATATTGAGAAGGATGACAGTAACAGAGCCCTATTTGGCTAAGATAATGTGGGAAGCACATTGGGAGGTTCAGTCAGCGCCAAGGCTTTTCTGAATTAAGATACAAGATAGAGACCAAGTTATTCATTACATCAGAAAGCTTTATTTGGAACTTATTTGCTGTATAAATAACTGGCCAGCTACTTGCTCTGAAAACATAATGATTCGAATGTCTATCACGTCCAACAAAAATTGAAAACAGGTAATAGGCAGGAACAACCTGCTGGGGAAAAAAATAATAATAAAGGTGGCCATCACTGCTTTTGATTGTTGTTGATGGCAAGGAAAACCAAAAGTTACTTCCTGCCCTCATTCTTTTAATGATCTCTAACTTTGCTTCTCTAAATGAAATGTACCACAGATTAACAAAATGTACAGGAAAAGAAACAGCACATGTAAATTTCTAAGGGATTTGTTTCTTTAATTTTATTCCAGCCACTTTCCAAAGCCAGAAGAAAGATGTTCCCCAAAGTCTGGCAGGGCTTCTAGCAAAATCATCTCCCCAAAAACTAAATAAGTAAAGAAAAGCTATACCTTTTTTTTTTTTTTTACTGGATAATGATAAACCTGAGATTTGTAATTAATGACATTTTTGTTCACAGAAGTCCTTGTATTTTCTCTACTCTTCACCTAAGTCCTCACGTCTAGAAGGCAAAACAAAACAAAACAAAACAAAGTGAACAAGATTCTGCGGCAGCTATCTACAAGAAAAGTGCAATAGTCAAAAGTCACGATAAAGGCAGATTGTCACCAAAGAGAATTCCATTAAAGGAGCACAATATACCTGCTTCAGAGAAGGGCTCAATCCATTTAAAAGAAACAAAAATTTAATAATAAACAAAGTTAGGAGCTGAAACACATTCAAAAGATCAAAGGCAAAATAACTAGCAATGTCCTCGTTAGTCCAAAGGAAAAGAAAATCCAGCAATAAACAGGATCTCTGGTAAATGGAGAATGTCTTTAATGCAATACAATAAGCTTGTTGTATGTGATACCTTCATCATTTAAAGAAACAGAAACTGTCACAAAAAGAAAAGGAAGAAAGGAAGGAAAATTCACAAACCAAGCCCTCAAAAGAAGGATCAAGTTTTAAGAGAATTCAAGCACTGATTAAAGGCAAGCAAGGAAAACAAGATAGCTGTTCTATCTAGCAAACCCCCACTGCATGTTCCTATTGTATTGTTTTCTTTGGCAATGACTACAAGAAAGCATCAACCTATGTCTAATCATACTATCATTTATAAAATAGAAGAAAAACATCTTGGTAAGAATGTACCTCAATAGCAAAACATATTCTTCTATATAATCTGAGCGTGCAGAAGAAAAAGAAATGCGTTTTCAAAGTGATAACAATTACAAAGCAACCAGTGAACAAGATAAGCATTTGCAGAAGGAGCCACATTGAAGCTATTCAACCAACAAGCTTTTCTGTTATGTGAGTCCAAAGAACGGATAATGACTGCTCACGGGGAAACCTGCAGTGCTGCAAAAATCAGCCTACCCCAGTATGTGGTTGGGGGTGGAAAATGTTAAAGAAAAGAAGAAAGTTTACAGAGAAACCAGAGGAAAGGCTGACAATACGCCTCCTTGTAATTCTTCATTCAATGTTATGTTCATTGACCTAACACATGTAAGTCAGTATGGCAGGCCCAGGGCTTGAAAAACACACACATACCCTCAGGATCCCTACTCTCCAAATATTACACCTTACACTACTTTGCCCCTGAACTTACCAGTGCCCATTTTTGCAAGGAAGAATATAGTGTCCATCTCTACAAATGAAGTTATTTTCATATTCTGGCCAGTAGTCTCATATCAATATTACTTTGCTGAGACTGTACATTATACTACATTTAAACAAAAAATCAAAACAGAGTGAATTTTTTAGAACTCCAAGTGTATAAACAATCTATTGAATATGGGTGTTTCCTCTTTGTAGGCATAATATCCATACTAATTATACTAACATTAAGTGAAATCTTAGGCAGTATTTCAAATATTGTGTTGAGAATTTGCTGGAGTTGTGAAACAGTAAAAAATTCCATAATACAGTTGGTTAGTACTTAATGAGCCCCTTCTAAATAGCAGGTGTTAGGTGGCATTTCTAAGTGCTATGGGCTCCTACATGCATCCTGAATCCTTACAAATGAGGAATTAAACCTTCCAGTTCAACAGCCCCCACTCTTAATCACTGCACTATACTCCCTCTACTTCCTCTACTTCCCTCCCTACAAAGGGGGTTTCTTTGGGACCTAATTGGTGGTTGGCTATTAATGGAAATTTTACTCTGCTGTTGTTGAAACTTGATCTAAGCAACAATGATCTCAAGAACCTAGTTGTGTCTGCAGCAAGAAATAGGGGACAGTGAGGCCAGGACCTGGGAGCAAACCTTGGCTCCAGGAAGGAGGTGCTCAGGAGAAGGTCATGGGGCACTGCTGAGAAGCACATCAAGACAGGGTATGAGTCAAGGTCCAGATCTGGGGAAGGTTTCAATTCTGGTTCAAGGTTCAGCAATAGAACTCCAATTCTTGCAAGATCTGATGGCAGTGACATACGACACTTAGGTCAACTGAAGGACACTGCAGTAAGTCCAGACATCCATGCAGGATGGGGTGAACCAGCAGCAAGGCCAAAGTGCACACACATCTGTGAGCCTTTACATTAACTTCTCCTTAAAACTCACAGTGTTAAACATTATATGTCAGTTCACTATGTTGCCCAAACCATGGAACCACTGGTTTTCTGGAGCCCACCCGTTCTGCCTTGAAAAACAGCAGGTGTGGGTCTCTACAGTCCTGAGTCTCCGTAAGAAATACACAGGCTTTAGAACAAACACTAATTCAGGTACTAGCTGTTGCGTCTTCTTTAATACAATGCTCTTACCTGGAGAAGTCCGTCAGGAACAACAATCAAAGATTGTTTTCAGAGTGGCAAGAAAGGGACTGGGGGCATCAAATTTTGCATTTAAAATATTGATTTCAAGTTTTATAGAGTGACTTTGCTTTATAAAATGACCAATTTTTGAGAAGAACGAAGGAATAAATGTATTTAGGAACAGTAAGCAATACATTCTTAAGTTATCATTTGTATGAATAGAGACTTCAGTGCTTAAAGCAAATTAACAAGCAGGGGCTTAAGTCTAGAGTGAAGGACCGTGTCTTACTCAGTAGAGTGTTTGCTGCACACTGGTTCTCAAATGATGCTTACTGCACTGAAATTACGTAGCATCTGAGGCTCAGTTACTTGTCTTTAAATCGGGGGAAATATTTGCCCTACCACTTGTTTTTCGGCTCCGAGAAAATGCAGGTTAATAACTGCTGCAGTGGCCGGGAAAATTAGCACTCGAGGAATTGGACCCACTAAAAGCAAAACCAGTGTCCTCTTAGGTGGTCTGACATACAACACGATTGAAAGATTAAAAGTGCCAAACTCAGACGGACTACATTTCAGAGAAGCTGTTAGGGAAACTGAAACTGCCCCTAAACGTATCCTCTAACTCAATCCATTAGCAGAACTGATGACATATTAGGACTATTATTTTTAATGACTCCAAAAGCATCTGGGATCCAGGTCAGGTTTATAGCATTGAAAAAATACTATCAATTCTACTGATTAGAAAAGCACAGCCTTGTATGTATAAACCCTTCAGACAAACAAGTTAAAATGGCAATGCAAACTTAAGAGTGTCAGTGACAAGTCTAATACCTCCATAGGTTCCAGTTACAAAGCTGTCCTGATAGTAAGGCATAAGCAAAGCACACGTAAGAGCAGAAACTTCCAAGAAATGCTCCTGATTGATGAATCAAGAGAATTTCCTTTAGAAAATAACAATGTATTGCTTAGTATAAAAGTTGTTCCTTGATTGATTATGAAAAACAAATTAGGATACTCCTAAGTAGAGACAGATTTATTTTTGTGTAAAATTTGAGCATCAATATTTCTTGGTAGAGTTAAGAGCGCTGTAATTCCATTTTCATTAATTTGGAATTTGTAGTCCATTAAGAGCTTTAGATAGATATTTATCTTTGTTTTAAAAAGATTCTAGAAGGAAAAAGATTAAAGCAGGCTGAAGTTTTAGAACGTCATATTAAGACTATGAAGCTTTAGAACACTGTATTAACAATGTATTTTTTTAAAAATTCTCAAGAATTTGAAAGCATGCATTTACATAGAACTTATTTATCTGTTCTTTCAATATTCACTAATTCCACACACATACATTGAGTCCTGCTCTGGGCCAGCCATCAGAAATTCCCATTAGAAAACTACACAGATTCTTAATTTCACAATCTAGTAGGTGAGACAGACATATAAACAAACTGAAGATGTAACTGCAAAGGAAGAAAAATGTTACTGAGCTGGGGCTGGTGCTTTACAAATAACCCTTAAAAGTGTGTCTCACCTTGACATTAAAGTAAGGGTTCCCTGGAGGGCACTTCATCAGCTTAGCTCTAGTTAATAGGAATACCTGAAAATTCTGTGGGCGGTACAGGGAAGAGACCTCACTATTTCAGACTGGCTTGAACCAGCACCTCCCATCCTGACTTTAAGTCATTTTACCCATCTCAACCTGAATGTACCTAAAGTAACCAATTTAATCAGAAAGTGGAGGTACTGAATCCTGCCCACGGTGTTTCTGGCTGGCAGGGGAATCGACAGGAGAGCTCCCACCACTCTGGCCAAGAAAAACTTTGCCATGTGCTCTTTGGTTATATGTACTTCATAGCATATATATGCTTAATGTAATAATATAATAGGATGATTGTATATCATTTCCTGGGTTTAGAATCTCAGTGGTACATCTGTTTGAGGCTCTTGGAGAAAAACAGGATCAGCTGAGAGAACTCAGCTTCCAAGCGAGGCCATCACCACGGCAGTAGCCACAGAGCCCACCCTTTGGGAGCTCACTCTAAGCCAGGGTCTCCGGACATCCCTAGGGCTTCAAAGTCTGTAGGGACCTCTTTCTCACTGGCTGCAGTAGGCTTTAGGTTGGGTAGACGAGAAGATCCTTATTGTGAGTGGTTTGTATCCCACCCACAGATTCTGTCTTCTTGCTCCACATTTTCTCTCTTTCAGAGTGTACTTAAGTCTATTTACATTTTCTCCTGCCAGCCTAATGAGCCAGCAGGGCCAGTCGTCAGGATCGAGATCATAAGAAATTAAACATGATGGGATGAGTGAGGTTGGATCAGTTAATGTGTTAAAAATTATCACAGCTTTTAGTTTTAATATTATGTGCCAAAAGAACTAGATGTCTTACATGTATTGTATCACTTATTCCTTAAAAGAACTCAATGAGATAAGGGAGCCCAGGCTTGGAAATATTAAGACTCAGATGTGTTTGACTCCAAAGTCCACACGATTTGTTAGACAGTGTCTTGCCTCTACAGGTCTAGGAAGGCATGGAGCTCAGTGAGAAGTGGTGGGGTACCCCAGGAATCACAGAGTCCAGGGCAGAATGTGGGAATTAAAGGTCAGACTGCGGGGCTGGGTTATTGCAGCAGAAGTAAAGTCACAGAACTCAGAAAAGGGCCAAGCTTACTGACCAAGAGCCAGGAGGCCCCACGGCTGAACACAAGGCCCTCTCCTGCACCCACTCTGACCAATGTATCCACATTTAAAGTGACCATGACAGGAAATTTCTAACCATGCTTCCTCCCTTAATTCCCGCTGGTGAGGGCTCCCACTCGAGGCCCTAAGGAGGTGCTGATGGGAACCAGAAAGAAGGCAAAGGCTTTGAATTCTGTAGGGCTCCGGACATAAGGCACATAACAAAAGAATTTGATCATGACATTAAAGAATGAGCAGAAAAAGGAAGCAAAAAGGTTCAATAATTTAAATATAAACTGCATTGACAGAATTTCAAAAACACTAATTCACTTCCAGGATAGATTTTAAACAAAGCTATATATTTATGTGTGTACGTGTATACACTTACAAAGAGACACACATGTATATATACACACACACATAATACAATGCACATTATATATAGACTATATAGATAACAAAACTTTAAGTATATATAACACTAACGCTAAACTATACATTTTATATATGATTATATAATATATAATTAATGTATTATTAAATGTAATTGACTTTAAGTTTTTTTTTTAAATATATAGCTCAGATTGTTAGCTCTTCACCCAAATCTAATTTCTTTTCTTCAGGGCACAGAAAGAAAGCACATTTTCCTGACTCCTTTGCAGTTAGGGTTCCCACCAATGCAATGTGAATGGCAGGGATCTGTGCTTTCTCTGGACTTGGCCCATAAGAACCTTCCACAGACAGCTCCAAGCAGTCCTCCTGTCTGGTACACCAGGATGGGAGCAACCCTAGAGCAAACCTGGAAACCACAATTTGAGGATGGCAGAGCTTCCATCAGCCTGGGTTCTTGAACAAATTCATGGAGAAGAGCTACTCCCACTGACTCTGAATCAACACCCAGTTCTATTATATAAGGAAGAAATAAATTTCTTTTGGCTAAGCCACTAAAATTTGAGTTTATTAATGAACACAGCTAAGGCTACCCTTTCTGTTACAAAGAGATTTTAGCACTTTTTGCTAAACAATGAGGCACATGTTCTTACAACTTAATAAATTCTCATTTCTCCAATATATCTTTCCCATTGGCTCTTGTATTCCTGTGGCTCCCTGCTTTTCTCTCTTTGCATGGAGATGTGGCCAAACAAGCAAAAAGAGAGAGGACCATGCATTCACTCAAGAAGATGGCTTTCAACATGGTTTTGAAGGGCAGGTGACAGAGCAGGCATGCACCGCTCATGAGAGAGCACTGCTGGAAGAAACAGATCCACCATTTTACCTCTTTCAAATGGCAGGATGGTTATGGTGCCATTATTCCAACTCCAAAATCAAACAATGCAGCCCCGTAAGAAACAGATGAAATACTAGATATAACCTACAGAAAGTAAACATCAAGAGCTATGAACTAAATTATTTACAGCACTCTATGATAGGGCTGTGGTTCAGAATGTACCTTCTCAAGGATGAGAAAATTAATGTAGAAGCACATTGGGCGGTCTCAGCCCCTTGACGGAACACTGAGACATTTTTCAGCGTAGGTCTCAGGGAGAGTGAATTTAATTATAATTTTATAGAAATCATCACGTTAGACAGAAAAGCTAGCTCATGTGAAGCAACCATGAAATCATAGCTCTGGGAAGGCAAGTGAAGAAACATTCAAACCTCTTTCCTTCGGTCAGGTTAGTATCTCTACAGTTCGATACTTACCCTTGTCTAGCCTTTCCTTAAACAACTTTCAGAAGGACTCCAAATTCTAAGTACTTGCAACCGGGTACCCTCCAAAGCAAAACATTCTTTCCTATTACCCAGTGAAATGCCTCCACTGTAACTTCTCACCTTAATTAATTCTTCCCTAGATATGGTTCCAGGAAGACATATTTGGTGACAGGTAGGACTGAAAAGCTTTTTTTTTTTTCTTTTTTTGAAGAGCATTTAAAGTATCAGAAAACTGACCTCCCACTTCCAGTTTCCAGTTCTTCTACCAATTTGCAGTTTGATTTCAGACAGATCAACAACCTCTCTGGGCCTCAGTTTTCCCATTACCATGCAAGAGGAATGAATAAAAAAGGGTCTCTAAGTCTATGTGTCCTCAAGTAATGTCACTTCTCTTCCCCAGGTTAATAACCAACCCCCAATTCCATCATTAGAGCTTTATGTTTATAACATCCATTGTGTATAAACAGGTTTTAAAATACTATCATATAGTCAATCATACTGGAATCCATTTAAGTGTGAATTTTTATACCTGCCAATCAAAAAAGTTAATCAAATGCACTTACCAAAATCCATTTAATACATCATATGTGCACATCTTCCAAAATATGTTCACTTATTATGTTTACCAGGAAGAATTTTTAATGAGCAGCTGCCTCAAAATTAATTAACGTGTATAATTCATACTACAAAGTTACAAGCCAAATACCATTACAATTAATACAGTTTAAATGAATAGCTCCAATTGCAAAGGATAGCTAAATTCTAGCTAATGGCCCATTTATTTAGAGCAGTATCTGAATCAATAAATTACAGAAGCATAAAACAAATGGTTCTCATCTTGATGTATATTTTCAATAACATTTTATGCAAAATATTATAACATGGAATTCTAGCAAATTAAGGAAACCCTATTGCCACCTCAATTCTCCTGAATACTCTTAACCTTTTCTTTTATACAAACAGACTACAGGAAGATTGGGGCATCTGATTGTACCAGCTACCTTCTGATTTTTCCTAACAAAAAAATTCTTAAACCAAAGTAATTAATTTACAACCAACTAACTGATTTCCTCCCAAGTTCACTACCTTGCATTAAGACTTGTTCATGTGCTAAATACCACGATGTTCTTGAAGGAAATGACACCAAGGTGAATAAAGTTGAAACACTAATTTGCCAACACTTTTTTTTGTTTTGTTTTACTCAAAATCACGTGTAAATGAAAGAAAATAATTATACTTCTTCTCTGCACTTGCTCAATTTCTGAAAACAAATGTTCAAATTTACCTAGAGGATGTTTCCACCTGGTTTCCATTTTTTAGCTTTAATTACAATATGTAGCCAAATTACCGATGTCTTAGTATCTAAAAATAAACAATCCTGTTCTTATTTTTTCAAATCACACTCTACCAAAAGTAAAATCAGATCTTCTTAAGTCATACTTTAACAATTAATCTTTAAATTAGCAGAAAAGGAGGCCTTTTCATCACAATTTGGGGTAACTATAAATTTCATCATCGTCAAAAACCGTAAATTCTAGGGTTACTCATTCTATAGTTATGATCTCAGCCATGTGGACAGAGGATCTACTCTCTTGGAACTTAAAATCTAATATCAATGTGTAGGTAAATTTTGAGAAATGGTAAAAAATAAAACTAAATTAAAATGGTCAGATAAACACATTAAGCAGGTACATGATGAACAATACATTACAACTGGAGAGCAAGGCAAAAGCATTTGTTGCTTGGTGAAGTCAGCCAGTACAAAACTGATATGGAATCACAAGGCTCAGTACTGGAGTGACAAACCGTGGCCACACCAAAGCCCGGGATAAAAATCAAAAGCTTCAGCACAGTAACCGTACACCACCATGCTGTGCCCTCGCCATGCTCCACCTCTGACTCCCCCAACATGGCTGCATCACTGATTTATTTCTCTGTTTCATCCAGATGGCTGGCGTCCTATAGACAGACTTAGAATGCTGACCGTGTCTTGGGCATGCTTATTCAATGAGTCTTGAAAGCCATTATTCACTAATTTCACGTGGAAATGAAATTTCAGCTTCCTATTGTGTACAAATAAGTTGGCAGCTTATACCACATACAAAAAGCGCTTTTTTGCCAGGCAGGGGTGGATGGCTGGAATGCAAAAAGCTCCCTGTGTGCTCCTCTGGCCTGAGCCCAAGCTGGCATATGGCGGTTGCACCAACCACTTCCATGTAAAATTCTAGGTGAAATCTTTAAACAAGCCCTAATGATGTGACTTAAAAGGCACTCACTGGCGGGCTGCTGTCTGCCTTTATTTTCATTCAGGATAGGAGATTAATCTCACTTAATTTAAAAACATTTCACTACACTTTGCTCCTTTGCATCCACCCGCTCATCATGACTTATTTAGCAAAGTAATTTTGACAAAATTTTGGTACATCTAGACATGGGTTTCTAAGTTTTCTCAACTTACCATCTTCTTATTCTAGAATGTAATCCTCAAAGTTGGCTTCACTTTCTATGTCAAGCCTGGGACTAGCAGGAAAAAACAACTGGCTTTTTAGAGAGCAAGTTAAATGTTTTAGTTCATCTTTGTGTTGTGCTTTTGTACAACATTCCCAGGCTGTGCATGTAAACAACTATTGATATATTCTGGAATCTCATTCCAGAAATTGTTTGCTTGTTTGCTTTTAAATGCCAGCGAACTCTCCAGCCCTCCTCCTTCAGGGTTTTATTTCAGAGTCAGTGGTGCTACTCAGCAGTAATAAATAAAAATTCAAATACAGATACAGGCTAACATTTCATACTTTATCTGAGGAGCTCAGTGTATTTTACAAACAGTATCAAAATCACTGGTGATTTCCAGCTCCGTCATCTGACTCTTGGATCTTCCCAAGAAGATTTATTTACATCTGCTTGCAAAATATAATTTGTATTTTTAAACACAAGTATTTATCGAATGCTCAGAGAATGGATGCAACAAGTCATATCTTGGGACTGACATTTATTTCTAACAGAAGTCCCCACTGACATGAGATAAGGCTGTCTATGGTGATTCTTTCTTCTCTCATACTGAGGAATAAATGGCTTTTTCTCATCTCCTACTTTCATCTCTCTGCCACACAGCTTTGAGCTCCTCTCCCAAGTCTGCAAGGGGCTAATTACTCTCCTTCTTTCAGTTTTTCCAGGAATGTGTTTTTATCCAATAGCCCTTCCCCAGGCTTGTGTCTCAGATAAATAAATTGAAGGATGAGATGAGTGACAGAGATTCAGGAAAACTTGGGGCATTTAAATTAACCAACACAAAACAGCTCAATCTCTATTTTGAAACATTTGCCCAATTTCTGGAAATAAGCCATGCTTAATGCTCAATCTGGTCACAAGGGACTTGGTAAATCCCTTAAAAACCTCGTTTCTTTTTTTTTTTTCCTTTACAATAAAAATGAAACAACTGATAAAGCATTCAGAAAAATCCACTCTGACTTATTCCTGGAATCATCATCTACTATAAAGAGAGACTGTCTTACATCAAAAAAGTAAATATATTTAAAAAACAAGACCCTAGCTGAGTATGCAATTGACTTTCAGTGCTGGTTCTAGAATTCTAAGAACTTCAGAGGAGTCAACTGGTTAGAATGAGGAGGAGGGTATTTGTCTCGAACATGCATGTGCAGCACCAGCTCTCACTTCTTACTTGGACTGTGGATTTACTGGGGGTGCTGGGGTGGGTGGGTGGCTAACGGAGATGCTCCAGTTAACCATTCCAATGGGAAATAATACTTCTACTGCAAGCAATATTAGCCAGACCATTCACAGAAGTCAGCTTTGATCTATGGGCATTCAAAGAAATAGATGAACAGGAAAACATTTTTGAAAAACAATAAATAAAGACACAAATATTGCACAATTACAAATTAAGAAATTTATGTAAACCATAAAGCAAAAGTGAGTCTATTTCTCCTACTCATTCCTAGAAAGCCGTTCTTTTGAAGCTTTTTATAAAAAAAGGCTCATAGGATAGAGTACTTTATATAAAAGATTCAAACATCATAGGTACAAATGCTAAATGATTATAAAACCAGAATAACATTATATACCGCAATGTACAGTATATATCCCAAAGGAAAAAGAAAAAAAAAAACCTCCTTTGTCATAATAATGTTTCTTTACCCCTTAAGTGTATCGTGTTCTGAGCTGACCTTATTATATTGAAAAGTCAAAAGTAGTCACTTTTAGGGTCCCTTAAGTAATTGTTCTTCAAGCCTATCTTAAAAAAGAGAGAGAAAGAGAGAAAGAGAGAAAGAAAGGAAGAAAGGAAGAAAGGAAGAAAGGAAGAAAGAAAGAAAGAAAGAAAGAAAGAAAGGAAGGAAGGAAGGAAGAAAGGAAGAAAGAAAGAGAAAGAAAGAAAAGGAGCAACAAAGCCTGGATTCTTCTATAATTTAAGTGCAGCCCTTATTTTTAAAATCACAAAATAGAATTTCAATTGGTGCGTGCAGGGAGCTGTTCAACAAAGTCGTACCTGGAGAGAACCTTCCTGCAAAAGTTTTTTGAACAGAAAGGAAACTCTGGTCAAATCTTGGATATGTGATGAGATTCTCACAACAAAGGAAATCTGCTCCTAACAGAAGCTAGACTGAAGCATTTCATAGTATTTCATCTATGGAATAACTACTTCCTGAAAAATACTTGCCTTGGTAGCTACCATAAAGCACTAAAGGTAGCAAGGAAAAAATGCTGTGACAGCACTTTCTTTCGATTCAGACAAGTAGCTACGGAAACTATCTTTTAAAGGCCAGTGGGTCCTCTTCCCTGCAAACCATATAAAATAAAACTATTTTTACCCTCATGGATTCCATGGCGGGAGGCTTCATTATTCAACATGTTCAACTTCTCTAAGTCCTCTTCAGCATTAGCTGAGGTTTTGCAAGCCAAAGCTATCGTATTTGATTGATACTATGGATTTAAATTAGAAAACCCATGAAAGTGCTTCCAAATAAGGCTTCAAGGAGTCATAATGCCAGAACAATGAGAAGAAAACAATTGTTAAACCTACTTGATATGCTCCAAGAAATAAGGTGTTTGTTTAACTTTCCTATCTCGCCTCTTCCCTGGGGTAAAGATGCACATAAATCCCATCACACAATGTCATTGGCCCATGTGTTCTCTTCTCTGTGGCTACACATACGCCGTAGGTGATGAGTGGCAATTCAGGGTCAACAGTCTCCTGTTACTTAAGATTTCTCTTTTGTGGCTCCCTCGGTAGGAAAATGGTAGTCAGGCTAAAACTAAAGCAAGTCTATGTTCTGAGTCTTTTTTCTAAATGGCTATTTTTCTAGTCCATTTAAACTGGATCCCTCTCCAGAGGTATATTTCTACATTTATGCTCTCCTTAAATTTTTTTGAGGTTTGTCATTTTATATTCTTAACTGTATTTAAACTTGTATGTGGACATGCAATTTGATAAAGATAGATATTCTTTTTCTTTTTTTACTCTATCACTTTTACTCATATTTAATGTCTATTTTTCTCACTCAAATCTATGCAAAATAGGTTTCTCCATTTAAGTCCTTTTCTTACCAACAACTCCATGTTTTGAAATTTGCAAAATCTTTTAACATGCCCAAATTTCTCTCACTGATTTTCTCAGTGTTTAACTTTGCCTTTAATTTCCAATCAGTCTTAAAAAAATTATTGAGTGCACACTGTTTATAGAATCCTATTTTGTGCACGATTAGCATGACACTTACAATAAAGGCTGTTATACCCAAGAAGATTTTAAAGAAGAACCAAAAAGCTAGAGGACTTACACTACTAGGTATTAAGAACTATTATAAAGATATAGAAATAAGACAGTGTGTTTGGAGCAAGAAGAAACAGTTCCACAGCACAAAGCTAGAGTCCAGAAAAGACCACATAGAGATGGTCACTGATGTATGATAAAATCATTGCGGAAGCACTTGAGAAAAGACAAATCTTTTCGTTAAATGACTCTGGGTCAGTTGGACACTCATAGGGGACAAGATGACTCTTGATCCATAACTCATGCCATAATGAAAAGTCAAGTCCTGAGAGATTACAAATATAAATATAAAATGCAAAACAATAAAGCTTCTATAAATGAAATAAGAATATGTATCTTCATGACTTTGAAATAGTCAAACATTTCTTAAAAAAGATACAAGTACTAATGAAAGAGAAAATTTGATGAATTGGACTTTATTAATATTTAGAGCTTTTCTTCCTCAAAAGACACATTCAAGAAAGCAAGGAGTGAACAAGACACCTGCTCTACAAGAAATACTAAAGAGAGTTCTACAGGCTGATAGGAAAAGACAGGAGAGAGAGGTTTGGAGGAGAGTATAGAAATGAAGACTATCAGTAAGGGTAAGAAGAGAAGGAGCAAAAATTAGATATGGCACATAAAATCCAAAAGACAAAATGGTAGAAGAAAGTACTGCCCTTACAGTAATAACATTAAATGTTAATGGATTAAACTACCAATAAAAAGACATAAACTGGCAGAATGGATTAAAAAACAGGACCCATCTATATGCTGTCTACAAGACAGTCACCTTAGACACAAGGACAAAAATAGGTAGAAACTGAAAGGTTGGAAGAAGATATTTCACACAAACAACAATCAGAAAAGAGCAGGGGTAGCTATATTAATATCAGACAAATTAGACTTCAAATGTAAGATAATTAAAAGAGACAAAGAAGGAACTATATATTAATAAAAGGGACAATTTATCAAGAAGACATAACAATCATAAATACTTATGCATTGAGCCAGAGTGCCCCAAAATCCATGAGGCAAACACTGACAACACTGAAGGGAGAAGTAGATAAATCCACAATAATAACTGGAGACTGCAATACATTGCTTTCATCAATGGATACAACATCTAGACAGAGGATCAACAAGGAAACAGAGATGCTGAATCATACAATAAATGAACTAGACTTGACAGAAATTTATAGAACACTATATCCCACAACAGCAGGATACACATTTTTCTCAAGTGCTCATGGATCATTCTCTAGGATAGACCACATGTTGGATCACAAAACAAGTCTTATTAAATTTTAAAATATTGATATTTTACAAAACATTTTCTCAGATCATAATGGAATGAAGTTGGAAATCAATAACAGGTGGAAGGTGGGAAAATTAAAAAATATATGGAGGCTAAACAACACACTCTTAAACAACCAGTGGGTAAGGGAAGACATTACAAGAGAAATTAGTAAATATCTTGAAGCAAATGAAAATAAAAACACAACATATCAAAACTCATAGGATGCAGCAAAGGCAGTGCTAAGAGGGAAATTTAATGCCCTAAATGCCTACATTAATAAAGAAGAAAAAGCAAAAAATTGAGTAATTAACTGTACACCTGAAGGAACTAGAGAAAGAACAGCAAACTGACCCCAAAGCAAACAGAAGGAGAGAAGAAACAAAGATTAGAGTAGAAATAAATGAAGCTGAGAACATGAAAACAATAGAGAGAATCAACAAAACATGAAGCTGGTTCTTTGAGAAAATCAATAAAATCGATGGGGAGGGGAGAGAGAGAGGATGCAAATAAATAAAATCAGAAATGGGAAAGGGGACATAACTACTGACAACACAGAAATAAAGGAATAATGAGAGGATACTATGAGAAACTATATGCTAATAAATAGACATTTTAGATGAAATGGGCAACTTCCTAGAAAAGCATGAACAACCAACATTGACTAGAGAAGAAACAGACGACCTCAACAAACCAATCACAAGTAGAGATTGAGTCAGCCATCAAAAAGCTCCCAAAAAAGAAAAGTCCGGGACCAGATAGCTTTTCATGTGAATTCTACCAAGTATTCAAGAAAGAATTAGTACCAATCCTGCTCAAACTTTTCAAAAAATTGAAGAGGAGGGAAAGCTAACTAACTCATTCTATGATGCCAATATCACCCTAATACCAAAGCCAGACAAAGATACTACCATAAAAAAAAAAAAATTACAGACCAATCTTTTTAACGAATATAGATGGATGCAAGAATCCTCAACAAAATACTTGCAAATTGAATCCAGCAGCACATTAAAAGAATTACACATGACAAAGTGGGATTTATTCAAGGTATGCAAGGCTGGTTCAACACAAGAAAAATGAATTAATGTAATAAACCACGTCAATAAATCAAAGCAGAAGAACCACACGATCATCTCAATTGATGCAGAAAATGCATCTGACAAAATTCAGCATCTTTCTTGGTGAAAAATTCAAAAAGATAGGAATAGAAGGTACCTTCCTCAATATGATAAAGGTAATAACATCAATATGATATTAGAAACCCAAGCTAACATCATACTCAATGGGGAAAGACTGAATTCTTTCCCTCTAAGATCAGAAACAAGACAAGGATGCCCACTGTCACCACTGTCATTCAATGTTGTGCTGCAAGTTCTAGATAGAACAATTAGGCAAGTAAAAGAAATAAAAGGCATCCAAATTTGAGAGGAAGAAATAAAACTTTCACTGTTTGCAGATGACATGATCCTATATGTAGAAAATTCTGAAAAATCTACAGCTAAGCTACTAGAGCTAATAAATGAATACAACAAAGTGGCAGGCTACAAGATAAACATGCAAAAATCAGCAGTGTTCCTATACACTAGTAATGAGCAACATGTGGAGGAAATCAAGAAAAAAAATACCATTTACAATAGCGATCAAAAGACAAATATTTAGGGATAAATTTAACCAAGACCACAAAAGACCTATATACAGAAAACTATAAGAAACTGCTAAAAGAAATCAGAGAAGAACTAAATAAATGGAAAGACATACATGTTCATGGATTAGAAAACCAAATATAGTTAAGATGCTAATTCTACCTAAAGTGATTTATAGATTCAATGCAATATCAAATAAAATCACAACAACTTACTTTGCAAGAAAAGAAAAACTAACAGCCAAATTTATTTGGTAGGGCAGGGTGCCCTAAGAAGCCAAAAATATCTTGAGAAAAAGGAATGAAGTGGAGGTCTCATATTATCTAACTTTAAAGCATATTACAAAGCTACAGTGGTCAAAAAAGCATGGTACTGACATAAAAATAGATATACCGACCAATGGAATCAAATTGAGTGTTCAGAAATAGACCCTCTCATCTATGGACAATTGATCTTTGATAAGATTGTAAAGCCAATGCAACTGGAACAGAGCAGCCTCTTCAATAATTGGTGTTTGGAGAACTGGAGAATAAGAGTGAAGGAGGACTCTTATCTCACACCATATACAAAAATTAATGCAAAATGGATCAAAGACCTAAACATTAGAGACAAGACCATAAAACTTTTAGAAGAAAATGTAGCAAAATATCTTAAAAAGCTTGTGATAGGAGGTGGTTTCCTAGACCTTACACCCAAAGCGTGAGCAATGAAATTAGAAATAGACAAATGGAATCTCCTCAAAGCTGAACACTTTTGTGCATCAAAGGACTTTGTCAGAAAAGTAAAAAGGCAGCCTACGCAATGGGAGACAATATTTGAAAAACACATACCAGATAAGGGTTAATATTCAGAATATTTAAAGAGATCCTGCAACTCAACAACAAAAAAGACAAACAACCCAATTAAAAAATGGGCAAAATACATGGACAGACACTTTTCTGCAGAGGAAATACAAATAGTTTGAAAACATATGAAAAGATGCTCAACTTCACTGGCTATTAAGGAAATATAAATCAAAACTACAATGAGATACCATCTCACACTTACTAGAATGGCCATTATCCAAAAAACAGAAAACTACAAGTGCTGGAGAGGATGTGGAGAAAGAGGTACAGTTATTCACTGTTGGTGGGAATATAGAATGGTGCAGCTACTCTGAAAGGCAGTGTGGAGGTTCCTCTGGAAGCTAACTATAGAACTGCAATTCCATTACTAGGTACATACTCAGAGGAATTGAAAGTTGAGACATGAACGGACATTTGTAATTTGATGTTTTTTAGCAGTATTATTCATGATTGCCAAGAGATGGAAACAGCCCAAATGTCCATCAACAGATGAGCGGATAAACAAACTGTGGTTTTTACATATGATGGAATATTACACTGTAAGACAGAATAAAGTCACAGAGCATATAACGACATGGATGAACCTTTAGGATGTTATGTTGAATGAAATTAGCCAGAAAAACAAATATCGTATGGTCTCACTAATATGAACTAACATCAGGAGACAGAAAAAGGGTAAACATTTGGCATTTGATGCTGAAGGAGTATAGAATGGTCAACAGGATTGATTGTATAGATCCAGAAATGGATAGCACAAGACTGTGTAACTGTAGCACAGTATTGTAAGTACACTGAACAAAGATGACTGTGAGTATAGCTGAAAGAGAAGGCTAGGGGCATGTATGACACCAGAAGGAAAGATAGACGATAAAGACTGGGACGGTATAACTTAGTGAAACCAAGAGTTGTCAACAATGGTGAGTAAATGTACAAACATAAAAATGTTTTTACATGAGGGAGAACAAATGAATGTCAATTTTGCAAGGTGTTGAAAATGGGATGGTATTAGGAAAAATATAATCAATGCAAACTAGAGTCTTTAGTTAACAGTAACATTATAGTATGCTTCCATTAATTGTAACAAAAGCAATATACCAAAGCTAAATGTGTATGAGAGGGGGATATAAGGGAGGGGTATGGGATTCTTGGTGATGGTAGTGTTCTCTGACCTTCGTATTATTATATTTAATTTTTTTTATTTTCTATTATTCTTATTTTATTTTTTTTTGTAGTAATGAATGTGTTCAAGAGCTGATTGTGCTGATAAATGCACAATTGTATGATTATACAGTGAACTGATTGTACACTGTGGATGATTGATAGTATGTGAATATTTCTCTATAAAATTGCAGGGGAAAATAATAAATAGAAGGATACAAGTTCTGGAGAAACTGTGGAGAGAGGGATGTACCTATTCACTGTTGATGGGGAAGTAGAATGGTGCAGCCCATCTGGAGGACAGTGTGGTAGTTCCACAAGGAGCTAAGTATGGGGTTGTCATAAGGTCCTGCAACCCCATTACTGGTATATACGTGGAAGAACTGAGAGCAGGGATACAAATGGACATTTGCATGCTAGTGTTTATGGCGGGTATTCAGTGGATGAAACTGGCCTAAGGGTATATCAACAGATGAACAGAATGGTGAACCACTGTGGTGTATGCATACAATAGAATACTGAGAGGCTGCAAGAAGGAATGAAGTTGAGGCAAGCAACTAGGTGAATGGACCTTAAGGACAGCATTTTCAGTGAAACAGGTCAGAAATGAAAAGACAAATATAATGCCTCCCTAATACAGATGGATTATAATGTGCAAATTCTGAGAAATGAATCTTAGAGCATAGGTTATCATGGGGAGACTCGTTGTAAAGGTCCCTAGATTGTAAGCTCTTACAGCAGTCACATCTATTCCTGAGTTGTAATGTTTATCTCTAAATTCTGGGATGCTGAGCTCTTTGTGTACAACCGGTCAGTTCCTGGAACTTCGAGTATCTGTGGGACACCGCAGACCAGAGCTAGAGTTCAGCAGTTATGAATGCCAGCATTACCTCATAGGCAAATGTTAAAAAAGCTGAAAAAGAGATCAGACTTCAATTAGAGATATGAATGAAGCTGATCTGTTTAGGACCAAGGCAAATCAGACTAAAGGGTAAAGGATGATACTGATGGTGTTTTAAAACTTCAACTTCTATGTGAGACCAAAGGAAGAGATGTTTATTGTTGCAAAATCTGTATTTTCTGTAGCACACTATCTAATTTAACTTGTACAATCAGTTTATTCAAACACAATAATTACGTGGAACTTTGAATAGGGAGCGAAATCTGGTTGATTTGAACAGGTTAGTGTGATGCTCCGATACATCCCAAAGTAATCTGGGCAGAGAATAAAAATGTATTTGCAAAGCACCCTTGAGGAACTGGGGAAAAACGTAGAAATATTAAACTTCCCCACCTGGGATATTCACAAGCACTGGGGACTATCAATTTAGAGGATTGAGTCTTTGGTCTTGGGACTTGCCCTTATGAAGCTTGTTACTGCAAAGGAGAGGCTAAGCCTACTTATAAATTGTGCCTAAGAGTCACCCCCAGAGAAACCCTTTTGTTGCTCTCTCTCTCTCTAAGCCCACACGACAGGTGAATTCACTGCCCTCCCCCCTACAAGGGACATGAATCCCAGGGGTGTGAATCTCCCTGGCAGTGTGAGAAATGACTCCCAGAGATGAGTGTGGGCCTGGCATCATGGGATTGAGAAAGTCTTCTTGGCCAAAACATGGAAGAGAAATGAAACAAAATAGTTTCAGTGTCTGAGAGATGTCAAATGAAGTAGAAAGGGCATTCTGTAGGTTATTCTTATGTATTATACAGATATGCCTCTTTAGTTTTCAGTGTATTGGAATAGCTAGAAGGAAATACTTGAAACTGTTGAACTGCAACCCAGCAGCCTTGATTCTGGAAGATGAGTGTATAACTATATAGCTCATACAGTGTGACCATGTTATAGTGAAAACCTTGTGGCTAATACTCCCTTTATCCAGTGTATGGGCAGATGAGCAGAAAAATGGGGACAAAAATTAAATGAACAAGGGGGAAAAAGGGATGGGATATTTTAATTATTCTTTTTTCCTTGTATTTTATTTTTATTTTTTGGAGTCATGAAAATTTGCAAAAATTGTGGTGATAAATGCACAACTATATGATAGTGCTGTGAACAACTGATTGTACACTGTGGATCACTGTAAGGTATGTGAATATATCTCAATAAAATTGAATTAAGAAAAAGAAAGCAAAGAGGCAAGCCGCAGAGTGGTAAAATGTATTTGTGACAACTATACCAATTTAGGACTTCTATCTGGGATATATAAAAAACTCCTACAAATTAATATGGAAAAAAGAGAGCTATCCCAAAAGACTTGAAAGACATTGCACCAAAAGAGGATATCCAAGCAGTAAAGAAACATATGAAAAGATTCTCAGTGTTATTATTCAACAAGCAAATGCAAATAAAGCAAAGCAATACTGCTACTACCCACCAGAGTGGCTAAGATGAAAACAGACAAAAAACAGCAAGTGTCCACAAGGACCTGGAGACCATGGAACCCTCATTGGTACAAAGACTTTGCAAAACTGCTTGATGGTATCTACTAAAGGTAGACATATGTATACCCAAGATCCAACACTTCCACTCCTAGAAATATGATCATTAGAAATATGTAAACATGTCTGCTGAAGATATGTACAAGAGGGTTCACGGCCCCAAATTAGAGAATACCCAAATGCCTATCAACAGGTGACTTGATAAATATATTGAGATGTACTCAATATATTTCTATATTGGAATACATAATGGAATATTATATAGTAATGAGAATGAACAATTTACAAGTACTTGCAATAATATAAATATCTCACATATCACATTAAGCAAAAGAAGCCAGAAAAAACAAAAAATAGATATTATACGACTCCACCTATATGAAGATCAAATATGGAAAAAAATATATAAAACAATAGAAATTGGGAAAGTATTTATCCTTGGATGGCAGTGACTGAAGCAGGGAAGAGGGGGATTCTAGGGTTCTTTATCTTGATCTGGGTGCTGGCTACCAGATGTTTTCACTTTGTGAAAAATCAACATGCAGACATGATTGATGCACACTTCCACAAAAAAATTTCAAAACATTAAAGGCACAGTCTCTGTTTTCAAGGAACATACAGTATGATTTTAAACTCAGAGCTCGTAGAGGAAAAACATAAATGCAACAGGTATCGCATCACAATTAGTTCCAATCAGCACCCATTCTGCAAGTTCCAATATTTTAGGAGTGATGGGACACTTTACAAATACAGACAAATATTTCCCCTGCTCTACAGGAGTTTATAACTCAGAGAAAAAGAAGAAATATGATTTAATTTCATGAAATAAAAGAGAGAAGGTGATAGCAGATACTAAATGATTATAAGTGCTGGGGCAGACATCATTGTCTGGGCTGTAGAATTGAGAAAGAAGAAAGGTGGTTGAAGACAGAAATACCCAGGAAGGCCTCATGGTAGAGGAGGGACGTCTAGCACCTGAATTTGCAGTCTGAGGAAAGCAAGGGGAATGATTACAGGGAAGGGGGTACCTGAGGAAATGAGTGGCCACTGGAGGCAAACTAAATGCTCGGAGTGAAGGAGGCAAAGAGGAGCCACTGGGGGAAAAACACTGAACAACAAACTGGATTCCAGTGCTAAAGAAAAAGACATCAACCATACCTGGGCAGAATAATGGCAAGAAAAACACTTGCTGAAAAAAATGTATTTATTCATTTGACAATGTGTATTGACATTTTCTGGAACATTTTTTCCAGACATTGCAATGATGAGGAGTAAAAAATCATTGGAGTACAACGCAACTGTTATTTCTTTAAAAACAAAGAGGACAGAATAGGAGGTATCACAGCACACTGCACAGATCCTCAACGAAAACGCCATGTGTCAAATCCGATACTGTGGCCAGTTTCCAGGACCAGCAGGTGAGACATGATGAGACAATGGCTGACTCAACAATCTTGCTTCCATTTAATTTTCAGGTATATCCTACATAATAATGGTAAGCATCATTTCAGGAAATTATTGCTTTGTGACATATATGAATATACATGTGCATATATACACACATACATACATGCATGCATATTTGTAGTGGGTTGGAATAGAAAATGTATTTCTTACTGTGGTTTGCAGTCAAAAAATTTGAAAAACATTCCTCTGGAAAGCTTCTGTAAAATGCATTTGAACAAGGAGAGGCTTGAGTCTGTGCCAAAGAATATTAAGTGGTAAGGAGATGTGGAATAAATGAATAAGCCAGGTGTTAATCGATATTAAGAGGTTATTCAGACCCTCCATGGTTTGTGCTTAAGTCTTAGGGTTAGTTACTCCTTCCCGGATGCTCTGCTTCCCAGGGGTCCTACATTCCAGCACACCTTTCAATAACATCAAATGAAACTGGAGTTGAACCATTTCCTAGATGAATTCTGTCCATCTGATTTACCTGATTTTGAGACTTTGAAAGCAGACTTATTTATATTGCATATACTATTTAAAGTAACAGTGGTTTGTATTTTAAAACCCTGTCCCATTTAAAAATACCTGTTATCACACAGCCCTGAAGTAAGGAGGTCAAATAACTGGCACTTTGGGGCAGGACTATTAATTGTCTTCTCTTTAAATGACTGTGATAGTCGTCATGTTTCCACGACATTTTCCATTAGTTTTTTTGATTGAGACCATAAATTATTTTATTTATTGAAGACTTAAAATAATATATTTATAAAACTTTATCTGATAGGAAAATAACACCAGAATTCTTCTGAGTTCCTCCAGGGCAATGTAAATCATAGGCTAAGGGACCAGTTGAAGTTAGCATATAAACAATTTTCACTAAATAAATCTAGCTGCAGGGAAGCTTATGGCTATTCTATGGCAGTCCCTTCCTTCTGTCCATCCCATCCTCAAACAGAACCACCCCGGATTCCATCAAACCTCAGGCAACCTGGGCACCACATGAGAAAAGCTGAGGGAGGAAGAGTGTGCTGGACAAAATGGCAGGATTGGAGGCCAGGAGCCCTGCTCTCCAACCCAAATTCTGAAACCAACTTGCCACATGCTCTTGGTCAATGCATTTAAATTTCCGAGGTTTTAGTTTCCTCATTTGTGACATGTGGGGACAAGCCTAGATGCCATCAAGCAACATTTCAGTTTTAACATTCAATTCTACATGCAGTTGGATAATCCACCAGTGTACAGCGGAGACCCTGACACAAGCTGGCCCAGGCCAAGCAGATGTCCTCTCTTGGTGGCTCTGACTTGTTTCCCACCAGGTCAACAGCCCCAACCCCTGCCCTTGGCTTAGATATTTATTCCTTCCTAAATTCCAGTTTATGGATTCTCAGTTCCAAGAGCAATAATCCTCTCCTTGCTAACTGGTTTGGCAATATCCTTGGATGTTTTTCAACTGTCTTCTTTTTTCATTTATTTTTTTTTCCTCAGCAAAGACCCTCAGAGTCTGTCAAGGGAGATACCCCTAAGTTCATCTCTTCTAGCCTATGGGAATCCCTTTTGGTCATTTCTTCCCCCCACCCACCCACTCAACCCATGACCTGTAACACATACCCTCATACCCTCACATGCCCATTTAGTCTGCCCTCCCGGGTGGCAAAATAATTGCCCCAAAGATGCCCATCTGCAAATACCCAGAATCTGTAATACGTTACCTTACATCACAAAAGGGACTTTAAAATGTGATAAGGGATCTTGAGATGAGGAGATTGTCCTATATTATCTGGGAGGGCCCAATGTAATCTACAGGATCTTTATAAGAGGGAGGCAGGAGGAGCCAGAGTCCAAGAAGGAGAGGCACCAATGCCAGCGGAAGTGGGGTGACCCCACTGCTGACGGCGCCCCCTGAGCCGGGACAGCAGGCAGCCCCCAGAAGGTGGAGACAGGGCCAGCTTCTCCCCTAGAGCTCCCGAAGGAAGGCGGACCTGCTGACACCTCAATTCTAGAACTGTAAGACTCGTTTCAGGCTTCTGGTCACCCAAACAGTAAGGTAATAAACGTGTGCTGTTTTAAACCATTCAGTTTGTGGCAATTTGTCACAGCAGCCATGTGAAATTAATATACATGCACAGACTGCTCTGGTCCCTCCATCCCCACCTGAGCTGATCTGACCCACCCTTCCACCCTCTCTTGGGACCTCCGATTTGTCCATCCTGTGCTCAGTGCTAAACAAGGAACAACACAGACTCCAACTCTATGATTAGGAAGTTGACAGTCTAACAAGAAAGTCCAACCTGCAACCAGGAAAACCACAAATGGGCTGAGAGCCAAAAAGGGGGCAGGTGGAGCAGGAGAACCCAGGACAATGGGCAAGGACGGAGGATGTAGGGAGGGTCCTGACCCAGTCTGGAAATGGAGAGACATTAAGCTAAGATGTGCACAATGAGGAAGCCTTAGCCAGGAGAAGGGAGAGAGGTGGGCCAGCCCTGAGCTTTCCCACAGAGGAAGAGGATGGGGGAAAAGGGAAGCCAGAGGAGAAGGTAGGGTCCGGTCAAGCAGAACTCCCAGGCGAGAGCAAAGATATATCCATATTCTTTTATATCACTCTAGGGGAAGAGATTTTAAATAGGGGAGTGTCCAGATAACTGACAACATCAGGTTCCTAAGATGACATAAGGGAATGGGCCTCTGATTCCAAAGAAAGCACTGGGTTCAAGGTTTGGATGAAAAGTGCAAAGGCTCCCCAGGAGGGAGTTCACGGGAAGCCACAGCCACATTCCAGACCTTTTGCAGAAACAAGTTCACCACTGATTGGTGCTCCAAGGAAGTGGAACAAGGGAGAGATAACACACGTGGAGAATTAGGAGGCATGCAGCCAGGCCTGCCGGGGGAAGGTCAAGCCCACGCAGGGCCTTGACCTGGGGCTGGGCTAGCTGGTGAGCTGCCCAGGCCCTGAGGGAGTGGGCACAGGCAGGACCGGGAGGCCACTTCCCCCACTTCCCATGTCACCTCAGGTCAGAGCCCTGGATGGCTGAGCACTGGGGCCCACACTTGGCGTCGACACGGGAACAGACCTGACATTTTCCTTGACTGAGTTCACAGCTCAGCAGCGGAGAGGCACCTGGGCACACACCTCCATGTAAGGCGTGCTGAAAGGCCCTGCCCAACGTGCCTCCCGAAACAGCAAGGGAAAGCAGAGTACGTGGCCATCTGCTTCTGAGGTGGCTCTTCAGGCTAAACAGGCTCTCCTCTGCTGGGAATCCCTCTGCTATTTCATTACCCCATGGAAAAGAACCAACATTGGAAACACATTCCCTCCGGTTTATTTTTTTTAGCCTTTAAAGCAAATATCTGCTGTGAGTCACAGTTGGAGCAGTGGCACAGGAAACAGGCAAATGTGTGTTTTTTGACCCACTGCACCTCGCCCCCCCCCCCCAAGTTGGGGTCAGACGCTGCATGAAGGGGCTGGTCCTTATTCAGTGATTTGGTTTTGACCTCACCCCAGGCACGGAGAGTTCTGGGGGACAACCACACTACACCCAGCATCCAGCACACAGCAGATGCCCAAAAAGTACGTAAAATCTTTCATTACTGAGTATGCAAGACACCATACCACACTTAAGCCTAAAGCAGAAGTTTGCTATGCAGTAAGAATTAAGAGGTGAGGTTTAGAAAATGCAAATGAGATCAGTATATAAAAAGAAACCTGAACTTTAACTTCTTATTTTTTTAATAAGAGAAGTTGCAGGTTTAAAGAAAACTCATTCAGAAAGTTCAGAGCTCCCATATACACTATACACTACACACACACACACACACACACACACACACACACACACACACAGTTTTTCCTATTATAACACTTTGCTTTCTTGTGGTACCTTTGTTACAAACAATGAAACAATATTACTACAATTACACTATTAACCATAGCCCAGAATTTACATTAGGAATCACTGCCTGTGTTGTACAGTTTCATGTATATTTTGTTTTTTTTTTAAATCTGGTAACATACATACATCCTAAAATTTCCCCTTTTAACCATATTTTAATATACTATTCAGTGGTGTTAATTACATTCACAATGTTGTGCTACCATCACCACCATCTATTACCAAGATTTTTCCATCACCACAAATAAAAACTCTGTACTAAAAAATATGGAATGCTTCCCAAATGTGCATGTCATCCTTGTGCAGGGGCCATGCTGATCTTCTCTGTATTGTTCCAATTTTAGTATATGTGCTGCTGAAGAGAGCACTTAATGTTTATTTTTAAAAGCTTATTCTTTTTAATGAGCAATGAGGACCAGACATGACACAAATGCATTTTTCTTCCCCATGGGTTATAAACTACATTTTGTTTATTTGAGCAGTTCTCTGAAACTATGCCCTTAGACTTGGAAACTATGAGGAAGCATGCCTTGGGCACAACCCAACGAAATATTATTTTAATTTCTTTAAGAAAAAATTATTTCGCTGATCTTTAGTTCAAGAATCAGATTCGTGCAGCGTAGGGGACAGGTGGCTGCAGAGAGCTGAGAATGACTTTCCAATACCTGAAGCATCAATATTCAGAGAATGATGACATTCTAATCCCCACATCTCCCGATTAAACAAACAAGAGAACAGAAGCTTGGCTTTCAGAGGGGAGAGATGTTTATTAGCAATGAGGAGAGAGTTCCTGGCAGTCAAGGTTACTTAGAAAAGCTATAAAATAACTTTCCCCAGAGGGCTTTAGAAAGAAGAAATAAACTCATTTGCTCGCATTGGGTTTGATGTAACCCTGCCCAGGAGCGGGTGAAGAGAGGAGAGGCTCTGTGAGTTTCCAGCCCCTCAACAGGGCTCTATTTCTGTTCACAACCATGCCAGCACACAAAAGCACACCCTCCTGACAGCACCACAGCTCAGAGATGTGCCCTCACTGGCTGAAGGTGCATTGCAGCACCACCAGGAACTATCAAATCAGACTAGCAGGGCACGGCTGCTGGGAAACAGTGGTTTTTTAAATTGTCAGCGGTGCACTTCTTCTCCCCCGTCATCGATTCAGGCAAAAGAAGGTAGACCAAGATGTTTCTACATCCTTGGGCGAGGGATCTCAGCCATCCCCTTTACAGACCCGAAGGTTTTAAGGCCAGAGTTGGGCTCCTCAGGAGCACATCAAATACAAATAGAGAAAGCTTTTCTTTCACGCCAGCCCAGAACAGGGTGCAGAGAGGTCCTAAAGTCCTAGAACATGCCGCCTGCAAATTTAGACCGGCGACTTACTGTTGCTGGTGGGATTTGCTCCAATGCCAAGAATAATCTTCTAAAGCAGCCTTTTAAAAAGCAAATCACAAACCTTTATAGTCCTCCTTTAGCAGGAAGTGACCCCTGAAAGGGTCTGCAGTCCGGCCCTTCCGTGGTGTGTGAGGTGAGGGTTTTGCAGGCTGCCTCCGGGACAGAGGCGTCCATTCACGTCACTCATCCTCTTACAGAATAACGAGTACTGTGTTTCGGGGCAAAGATGCCAACCTTTCCAAAGTCCCCTCTCTCTGAAGTGGGCAGCCATAGCAGAGGTCCTGAGGGGAGCCAGGCAACCCAGCCCCAATTTTTCCACTCATTTGTGATGGCACGGAGAATGCTCAAAGCACTTCAAGATATAATCCATGCTCAGCTCTGTGCCTGAAAAGAGCAGATTACTTAAGAAATATAGGAGAAAAATTAACATGTCCTGGATCCTATTATATGCCAGGCACACTGCTGGACCCTTACGGAGCTTACTTCATTGAACACTGATGACAAGCCTAGGAAACAGTTAAAGAAAGTGTAAGTCTTCCCTATTCTGCAGAAGAGACAGTATAGCCCAGCAATAAAGCAAACAAAGGGTGGAACATGGAGAAGTTAAATGGTGGAATTCACAAGGGTAGGAAGTGGCAGAATTAGGAAAGAAATTAAAAGCCCATGCCCCCTCTATTACTCTACACTTCCTTTCTACATCTTCCCCTCATTAGAATCCCTCACTCCCCATTTCATCACATTTATCCTTGAAGGAATCAAGATCAGGAAGCAACATCCCAGATGCAGAAGTCCTGGGTTGGAACTTGGGTCCTGCCTTTTTTCGAGCTGTGTCACTGGAAAGGTCATTTAAACTCCAAGTCTCAGTTTCTTTGTCTGTGAAATGGGGACGTTAAGTCAAAAGTATATGGCTTACAGTGACAGAAAAAAAGGAAAATACATGGAAAACTAGTCAAAAAGTATAAATGTGAATGTGAAGAGGTATTGTCAGAAAATGAATGAAGAACCCATGTCAGTTTGCACCACTGGCTCCTCTATCACATGGACCTCACGGTGAGAGAAGAAGCTGAACTCCAGTGTGTTCTTCAAGAGAGCAACCAGGATGTGCGGCCCCCATCAACTCTGGGAGTGACAACTAGGGGCAGAAATCCTCCTCTCACAGGCAGAGGATTGGAGTTATCTCATTCACGACCCCACTGCAAAAGCCTGAGAAAGATTTCCCTAAAAACTTCTAGATATTGATGACTGTGGTAGATGGTCTCCAAAGACGGCCTCCCAATTAACCATCCTCCTGTTTTTCGTGCTGTGTATACTCCCTTCCTACAATGAAAATGGGCTAGCTGGATGACTGACTATAACCAATAGAATATGGCGAAACGGCTGTGCAAGTTCCAGGACTAAGCCTTAAGAAGTTCTAGCAGCTTCTGTCTTTGACCATGTAAGAAGACCAGCTGGAGAGTCCATGTGGCGAGAGTGCATGGAGAAAGAGAGAGAGAGACCCAGCCATCCCATAACCCCAGCTGCACCCGGCCTTCCAGTCATCCCACCAAAGCCCCAGGCATGTGAGTGAGCCATCCTGGATATGACAGTCTAGTGGAGCCTCCAGATGCCTGCAGACCCAGGCAACTTCCCAAGGAGCAGAAGAAACACCCAGCTCAACCCCACCAACTTACATATTTGTGAGAAAGAATATAGTGGTAGTTGTTTTATACCCTAAATTGGGGGATTTTTTTTTTTAATTTTATTTTACAATAGAGAACAGTAGCAATGAGGGAACTGGAACTAGCACAGTCACACCTACCATATTCTATTGTTTATAATGAGTTTTTGGTCTCACCTTCCACATGCATCACCTCATTTAATCTTCACTGTGATAGTTCAAGATGGGCATTAGGACACCATTTTAATCACAAGTCTGGGTGAGGTTAAGGATGTTATCCAAGGTCAGGGAGTGATGGATTAGAAACCCAGCTGTGACTAAGAAGCTCATTCGAAATTTCAATAACCGTGTTATGCTTTTTTTGCAAAAGATATTACAGAATTATTGGTTTTTGATAGAGAGTTGAGAACTGGGTTGAACAACCAAACAAGTGCTGCCAATTAATCAAATACTTACTTTAAACAATATATATGCAAGTGATGTGTTACAGCAAAAGTGGCTTCCAACTAGGAGACTGGAAACTTGTTACTAGTTCTGAGTCAGTCATTAACTGAGAGAAATTGAACAAGCAATTGGACTACTCAAAAAAGTTTCGTTTTATAAAACATGAAAATAACACAATGACCTTCTTAGATTTGGGAGGTTGTCATGGTATCAAAATGAAATATTGTTAAAAAGGACTTTTGCAAACACAAAAATCCTATATACATGTGAAACATTGTTATGAATTAATGTGAGGTTTCACCACTTCATAGTTATCACAGAAGTTCTCAGTTCAAAATGATTTATATTTCCCTGCATCCTTCCAGGATAAATGTTTAAATAAATTGTTTTGTTTCCAGAGCTTTGGGACATATCACTTTTTTAAAAATTGGAAATACAATGAACTTAAAGACAACTATTTAATACATCAATTCTTTACTAACATTTTTGGAGGCAAAGCCATGAAAGGCAGCAACCCTTTGGCTTCTAGTGAATAGCCAATTCCCCATCCCACTGACTCACTGACTCATTTGAGTTTTGTTCCTGGGGAAAAGAAAGAAGGTGTAAGTGAAGGCATCAGATGTGTCTCAAAAAGAATCACAGTCCTGACAAAGGCAAAGAGAGGAGCCTCCAGGGATGCAGGGATGAGGCACAAAATAGATAATGGCTACATTATTGTCTTGCAAGAAGACACTATACGAAGTTATCTCTTCTGTTAAATGAAAAGAGATGTAAGAATTCTCATAGGGGAAGCTCTGCCACACAGTGGGCAGTGGTGCATCAGCTCAGAGTCCTCTGAAGCCATTTCCCAGTATTCTTTCTTTCAGTGGCTTTTATTGTGTTTCGGAAACCACACAGTGTCACCGGTAGCCTCACCAGTTTACACAACATTCTCTCATTGGAGGTAAAACCTAGTATCCAAATGAGATGATAAATATATAAAGCTTAAATTCTACAATTAAATATAAATTTTTATTAATGAACAAACTATGTGCCAACTTCTAGTTTGAAATGACAGGTGATAAGAAACATGCTTTCTCTTAAAGATTTAAAGTGATGTTCTTCGAAGGCCAAAAACATAAGGACAAAGTATTTCCTAGCTTATCAATAAACTAAATATTGTGGTTTCTCTTTCAAAGTAGAAGGAACAATGGCCAAATTAAGACAAAAAGAAAGAACGCCGTCTAATATCATAATGGAAGTTTTTAAGTAAACCAAAGATAAAGTTGAAAATATAATCCAATCTATCTTAGTTTGAATTGTGACAGTTTCTAGACAATGATACTAATCTCTGTGCTAGCATAATATGCATACTCCATGTGTATGCTGACACTTACGTGACATATTCTCATTAGTTCGTTGAGTGAAAGGGAACCCCTCCACTCTTCTTAATTCATTCTAGTTAACATAAAATCAAAGCTATCAGCAGGCATCTAAATAAAACCCTTCATTAAAATTAAGAACTCCATGTGGGAAAAAGTGTGCCCCCCAAATAACAAGTAAGCATCGAGTGAGTAAAGTTGATTATGGTCACTCTTACAATTGTTTTATTATTATAAATATGAATAATACACTGTTCATGTTCATTTTTATTTTTACCAAAATAAAAATTCTCTGAAAAAATTTTCATAAAACTACATAGAAAAAGGCAGGGTCAGTATTCTCACAAGCATATTCAATTTGTGGTTAAAAAAAAATAAGAACGATAAACAAAAAATACCTTGAGTATATTGTAACCATCTAATTAGAAAATGAATATGTCCACATGAAGCAGTAGAGGCATTTCATTATCTTACATTTTTTGGCTATAATTACACAGTTAATACAATGAAAGAAATGTATCTCGTAGTTTAAAACAAAGCCAAAGTTCTCATTTAAATCTAGCCCACTAGAGGCCATTCATTGGCAACTGTGCCCTGACAGCAGTCTCCTTCTATGCTGTGCCCTCTCTGCTGTCCTCATCCCCCACGCATCTCTCTTAAATTCCTGTGGGCAACAGAAGGCCATTTCATCCCAGCCACTAACTAACCAAACAATACCGATGGCTCGACAAGGGGGCAGAGACAGAGAAGGGCCCTGCTTTACCCCCACCCCCACCCCGTCACCATCAGAGAGGCACACACAATCACTACTCACAAAAGAAAAGGAAGAGATTTGGCAATTATATGGCCAATTTAACCAACGTAGACAGCCAAATGAGGAATTCAGTCATCAACATGAATTTCTTCAGCCTGCAGTAGTCATTATGATCAAGGACCCTGGTATGTCCACAAAGCGTAAGTTAATAGAACAATCAGACACCAGTGGACAGTGATCTGTCAGGAAGCACACAGAAGTACAACTCCGGGTTTTTGAGTCCATGTGAATTACGAATAGATAATATAACCTGTGATGGTTAGGTAGCTTTATGGACCCCAGAAGATCATGCTCTTAAAGCTAATCCATTTCTGTGGGCGTGGACCTATTGTGTTAGGATCTTTTGAGTAGGTTATTTCAGTTGAGGCATGCCCCAGGCGGGTCTTAATCCTCTTACTGGAGTCCTTTATAAGAGGATGAAATTCCAAGTCAGAAACAGAGAGAAAGACACAGAAGCTGAGGAAGAAAGTTACAGATGGAACAGAGAAGCTGGAAGCAAAGAAACCTGGGAGATAAGGGAGAGCCCAGCAGAGACACAGCATGCCTTGATAAGTGACAGAAGAGTCCAAGATCATCGGTAGCTGGTCTTTGGGGAGAGAGCGTCACCTGTTGATGCCTTGATTTGGACATTTTCACGGCTTCAGAAATCTAAGCTCGTAAATTAATAAATTTCCAGTGTAAAAGCCAACTCATTTTATGGTATTTGCATTTCAGCAGCTTTAGCAAACTAAAACATTACTTTCTATTTGTACACTCTATGGAATTCCAAACAACAGAAGAGAAAAATAATTAGAAATATTCACACTAACGACCACAAGGACTTTGACTCATCTGTAAGTTACAAAATGCATGAATAGAGTTGTAAAGGTGTGGCAATGGAAAGAAGTAAACAGCAAGAATAAATGAGTTATTTTTTAAGCAGCTAAATTTACTTATATTCACAAATATGTAAGAAAACTGGGAAATTAAGGATGACTAATTACTCTGATGAAAAATTCTAAAGAAAAACAGCAAAGCTGTTTGCTTTACACTGTTGCTTTATTTTGCTCCCTATTTTGGAAAGAAAGTATTTAGAACATCTTTCAAACATAGAAAATAATCACCAAAAGAGAAAAATCATTGGGTGCCTGGGAGACAACCAGAGAGCTAGATGCATAACTGCATGCACAGAGATAAAGCAGAATATAAAGATGGTGAAACACACCTTTAGACCAGTCCTTGGAGACCAAACAAACAAATGATGGACCAACATCCTATGCTGTAATCTTTGCATCTCTAGGGAAGAATAAATTCAACAGAGCTGGCAGCAACAACTGTGTAACCTCTATACTGTGCCTACCGTCATTTTGGATAAAGCTCCTTATGACAAGGAAAACTTGCTAAGAGGCACTTTAACCAGACAAAGATGAGATTCCCAGTAGGGGTTCAGAGTTTCTTTTCTCTGTTGCAGACAATTCTTAGACAGAGGCACAGTCCACATCCCAGTGCAGGGAGCTCTAATGATGGCACAGTCATTTATGATAATCTTACGGCTGGCACGTTGTTTGAAATATCTGGGTTGTGTTTTAAGTGCATTTTGTCAGGAAAGCATTTGGACTCTCGAACCCACTCATCCCCCACCTCCACCCCCCCCCCCCCAAAAAAAATAAAAATCAGTGCCTGCAAATGTACCATGTTTCATTAGATTTGGAGTACATCTGGAGTACCTCACTACTTTTGACTACCATATAGCAGATACATAAGTTTAGAAATCTATACAGTTTGCTACATGAGACTCCTATACAAAAGGATCTCAGAAGTTTGGGACATTCCTGATTCTTCCATCTTGGCAACTATTTTTTTTTTTTTTTTTTAATCTGTCATTCACAGAAGAATGAGGGGGGTGGGGGGTAGAGGTCTTGGACTCTAACAACACATGAAATCCATCCTTCTTCCCATTCTCATGCTGCCCTCCCAATCCAAGCCTTCGCCGTGCCCTGTTGGAGAAAGCCACGGTCTCCCAACTGTTTTGCAGCATCCCCCTCTTTGCTCATCATTATGCACCATTTTCAGATTCATGTGCCTAATGACACTTACTCATATCGCTTCTGACTCAGAAATCATCCATGGCTTAGAAAGCATTTCCCAAAACAGGTTCCACACACAGACAATGACCCTCCAAGGTGCCCCATGACCAAAAATAATCACTGAAACTCAGTGATTAACAATGCCAATTAGCATTTTAAAAGCCCATCACCTGTGCAGTAGAGAAAACGTTGTGTTTTTTTTTTAACTTTCTCTCAGCCTTTCTCATTTTTTCAACAATGGGGACTCAAACACATCTGTAACGTCCAGCAGAACTAGTGCTTCGGAGAAACATGTCTTGGGAAACACTCACCTCGAGAATAAAGTCCAAATTATTTGGTGTGCATTCAATGGCCCATATAGGAATGCGACAGATCTCCCATCTCCCCACCTTCAGGTCCTGCCCCTTTCTCCCAGGGCTGCTCAAATTCCTGGCTCAGAGATTGAGCTCTAGCCCTCTCCAGATTAGATCTCTCCCTTTTTCTCCTCATGTCTAAGTCCCCCAGCTCATGTTCCCCTTTCCCCGGAGGCCCATCCCATTCTCCAACCTCCCGTTACACTGATTTCTTTTTAACGCTTCACAGCTCAACACTAAATGCTTACCACCTCATATGTCTGCATTCTACTTCTCTACCTGGATTGTAAGGGTCTTTATATTTTATAACTAATTTTATTACTAACTTATAACTAATTATATTTTATAACTAATTACAATGAATTCATGAAACCTAGGACCAGGTCTTCCTGTATGCTGAAAGTGGTAAATAAATTATTATCTTTTAAAGAAAAAAAGGTGGATCCCTCCAAGTACGCTGGTGGAGGAGACAGTGTTAAGACGGAATGAAACTCTCAGAATAAGAGTAATGCAGCAGAGTGGGTGAGCACAAAGCAGCAATAAGATGCTAAAACTTCTACAAAAGTATCACTGGCATTGAAAATGTCTAATGAGAAACCACAGATACAAGGCTATACACACCAAATCCTACAATGAATTGTCCAGTGATGAAGACGACATATTCCATAATCTGATCTAAGGAAGACACACTGATTTGCAGAGAGAGAACTAGAGGGACAAGCTTATGCCCCATTTGGGATATATTAAATCTCAAATCAGATAATTTGCCAATTCCTAATAGAGTAAATTCCTCCTAAGTACCTTTCCCCCTCCCTTCCTCCCTCTCTCCCTTCCTTTCTTCCTTTTTGCTTTCTATTCAACAAATATTCATTGAAGACCTACTAGGCAAAAGAAAGAACGAAATATCACAGGAAAAATTAAGATAAACCTCATAGTTCAGAGGAACAATGGTATCCAACTTCTAAAAGTCCTCGTTAAATGAAAGAACAAGTTAAAAACATATATATAAATGCAACAATGATGAGACAGTCTAAAATAAGTCATATCTTTTATTTGTCAGGAGTACAAAGTGGGTAGAACCATGCAATGTGAAATTTATTTGGCTTTTATTTGTTTACTTGTTTCTTTTGAGAGCTAGGGATTTCTGTTGGTAGAAATTCAATATTAGAACAATTGACAGTGGTTATAGTCACTGTTGTAAGTACAACCCATTGCCTGATACGAGAGGAACTGCACGTCAATCTGTTGAGTTTATTAATGAATGGACAAGTGAATGAAAGAAGGCAGGAAAAGTGGCATTCTGCCTCTGCAAATAAGTGCTGCGTTTGGCTGGAAATTCTTGGTGCAATGATTACTTTAAACCAAAACATAGTGGGTGGTAGGTTGTAAAAACCAATCCACGCTTTCTATGAAGCTTGTGTTAATATGTTTACCTTAAAAACACCATTACTAAAAATTAAAATTCATATGCACAACAAAATATTTAGATAGCCTTATATAATTCCATATTTCCTTTACAGTAATTCCGGCAAGTTTACGGCTCCTAAGATAAAAATACCACTGCAGATTTTGGAAAGACAGTCCATTCTAAACAATCTCAATAGAAAGCATGGTGGAGAATGATGGCTGAGTCCGCCTGCCTGGAAGTGGGGAGAACAGCAGGACAATATTAGAATTTTACCAAGTTTAGGTAAATAAAAACAATGTGACTCGGAGGGAAAACCAAAGGGGAAGAGTCTGGGAGAAGTTAAATTGATCCTAATTTGGTATCAGGTAAACTGTGTTTTGCATACTGCATTTGAGTACAATGCCAATAGGTTGAACTAATTGATGTTATTTTATTTACAGTGCCACGCTTACCATTTGGCAGCAAGTGTTTGTATTTGTGTGTGTGTGTGTGTGTGTGTGTGTGTGTGTGTGTAAAACTTGTTATAAATTAAATCACAGAAAACATCGGTAGGCTAAATCTCACATAAGAGAAAACACAGAGACAAATCAGAAAAATTATTGATGATAATACTGTCTTTAGGCTAAATGAGCATCTTCCACAGGAGGTGAGTAAAATATGTTCCCTGGAGGCATCTGCAATTAAAATGAACAACGAACCAAGACAGGGAAGAGAACAAATTCCTTGCTGGCTGATCGAAAAAAAAAAAAAAAAACATCCCAGGTTTTGCCTCTTCCTCATTTCTGTAATACTGTGAACAGACTGGAGGGGATCAAGAGATTATTCAAGCCAAATACAACTGTGGATACTGTCATTATTAAAGAAATCACATTAAAGACTCCCAAATAATAAATAATTCTTTGAAAGCACCAGCAAAAACCACCTATCTGGTAGGAGAACTCTCTACTTTATACCCCAAAGTACTTTGTTAATAACACCACTATGACACTTAAGTTTACCTTTTTATATACTATCTCTGTAATGGAGAAAATAATTTATCTCGCAGATAATAAGACTCCTGTCTCAATAAATGATGGGTATATTTATTACCATGATGCTCATTATTATTATGCTGATTATTATTATTTCTTGACATACCAGCCCCACCACCTTCCATAGAAGCTTTCTGAGAACAGACTGGCTTTTTCTTTGTATTCCTTGCAGCCCAGCATAGTGCCTTTCACAAGCATTTGATTAATTAAATGTGAATTGAAGCTTTCTTGGTTTTTCTTACAGGTTGATCTGTGTGCATCTTAAGGAGAGAACAGGTATCATCTTCCATCCTACTTGCGGAAGGCAGGGACCTTCTGAAAGTGGCTGTACCTGCTTTAAACTATAAGTTCCGTAGAAAGGTGTAGGCTTGCCACTCTTCTCTGAAATGGTTTTCCTCTGTGGTGGTGCTAGAAGGAGGCTCAGAGATAGGTTAATATGGAAAAGGAGGTTTTATCTGGGCCTAACCAGTATGAAGAAAGCATTAGAAAACCACAGCAGATAACATCTGTTGACCTTCCTGTGTGTTAGGGATTTTTCTAAGCCCATGATGTATGCTATATTTCAATCTTAACAACTTATAAATGTGCATGGTATTTTTCCATTTCGTAGAAGAGAAAACTGAGTCTCATTAAAGGGGTTAATAACCTGGCCCCAAGTCACATCAATCGTAAATGACAGCGCCAGGATTTGAATCCAGTCTACATGACTCCCAACTGTGAGCTTTTAACCACGTGCTACATGATAAACATTTTCAGCAAGACTCAATTCACAAAAACAAACAAATAAAAAACCACCCATTGAGAGCTTTACCCATGGCAGTGGGCATTATGACTACTTTTCCAGCACCTTCTACCACAGTATAAAATGATTAATTTCCCTCCCTTCCTGAGCTTCCTTCCCCACCTGCCACAGTATCTGCAAATCTAGATACTGTCCATGGCAACCGATATGGAACAGCTATTCTCTAGGCATTGAGTAACAAAGTCCCAGGGACTATTTATTTAATCCAGTACCACGTACTGTCTGAGGACTCTGAGCTAAAGGGACCTGTGAAAATTGAGGGTGAAGAGTGTAATATCCAGACTACAATCCTAATTATAGGCAGCAGCCCTGAGAAGCAACAGTGAACGACTTCCCTGCAGCAAGAAAGCCTCTGGACAACCCGCATCCCTTAAACTACAACTGCAGGAACCCCTGGAAGATGCAACTCGCAGGTATTTTGAAAGGGACAAACCCATGGACTAAGAATGAAAGGGCACCACTCTGCATAAAAAGCCAGGAGACTTGGATCCCAGGGCCTGCTCTCCACAAATATGTACTGAATGAATGAATGCATAATGGGGCCCTGGTTTAGGGAGCCATGGGGAAGACTAGACAACCCTGCACCAGGATGACATGAGTCGTTAGCACAGGACCCCCACTCCCCCCTACTCAATTCTATCAGGCTAAGATAAAAAAAAAAACCAAGGTTGGAATCCACCCCAGTTCTCTCTAAACTTCAACTGAAAAGCTCAGTGGTCCAGCTGCTTTAGTACCCTGCTAAGGCGGGGGCAGGGGACTCGCCCCACTACCTTCCCCAAAACATATATCTTTATTATGTATGTTTCATTGGCATATCACCAATCTAGAGACATAAGTTCAGCTCTAAACTAAAATGCTAAGATAATGCCCAGGAAAACCAAATACAGCATTAGAGCCGTGTGGAAACTCCACAGCAAAAACAATCTGCACATTCACAAGTTCCCACAAAGCCTCACAATATTAAACAAAAAGTTCCCTTTGCTACCTTCATCCTTTCCTAATATCAGACCCTGCCCTATGATTACTTCTTAGGGTTATCTTTCATCTAGTCGTACCTATAGCCAGACCCTGACCATAATTACGTTCCTATAATATTCTACGTGGCTTGTAAAATTTCTTGAATAAAACTTACAAAAACGCTAAACAAGAGTATTGGCATGATATCTAAAACCCCAACCAACTTTCATAATGCGAAGAGCTGACCCACATGTTGAAGGAGACAAGAAAATGAACAAAGCCACATGAGGATCTTCTGCATACCTTGCCTATAAATTATTTTTTAAAAAGATAGAGAAACTGCCATTTATCCACATGAGATACAGCCGGTTTTGAAAGTAATGGGTAGAAATGACCAAAACCCTGATTTTCTCCATTATGGCTCAGACAAGGCATGCAGACTGAATTCATACATTCTAAGTACAGAAAATTGCTTCATTTCTCAAGTAACTATATACTAGAAACTTGTGGCTATCTCAAGAATATCTCAAGAATGACTTGTAGCTAAAGAAAGTAACATCATTGCCTACTCATTTTGCTTCGTTTGCTAGTCTCCCAGTAATTTTGTGCTAGCACTTTCATCCCATTTTAGATCCTAGGATAAGACAACAGTCCAGAGCCCTGGAAATGTGCCACCAAGCTTGAGAAAAGGAATTTCTAAGTCTTCCTGATAATGTACATGTTACATGCATTTTGGTTATCTTTTCCAAGCTACATTCCTGTAACTAAGCTTCATAAGCTTCTCCTGAATTGTTTATTTTGTGTTTTAAAGCCCCATCTGCTGTTGTAATGATTTGCAAGACTCCTTTTCTTTTTGGTTAAGCAGGATTGGTGAGCATTACTTGGCCTTTGGGTGGAATCCCTGCTATTTAAAATTCCTGCTGCTGGGATTAAAGGAGATAATGTTGGTGAAAGTCTTTTGTAAACTGTAAAGTCCCAATCAAATGTCCTATATGGTCAACAATGTTCACCATCATAGCAATAACCAAAATCCAGCTGCACTGTGGGCTTTAAAATGCTGATGTCCATTTGGGTCTCGTCTTTGCTGCACTCCCACCCCAGGGCCTTGACTAGTGCCCGACATGTGGAAGCCACATCATGAAAGTTTTGTTTAGAGAAATAAATGTCCAACTCAAAAACATTACATGGTTTCCCAAATCAACATCCACAAGCAAAAAGAAGCTAAGCACAACAATTTAGATAATGAGGATATTCTACCAAATATATTGGGGTAGTGAGATGGAACCACTGCAGAGTAAACCTTCCTTCTAAAGATAATTTCTTTGATAATGAAATCTGGCCTTCTGCAGCTAGTACTGGGGAGTGGGTAGAAGGGGTACAATTTGGGGGAGGAATTATATTGGTTCAGAAAAATTCTATCATCCATGGTGGTGACTTAGAAAAGACGACTGCCAGAAAAGGGGTGATGCAGTTTGAGGGATGTTAAAAAGAAACACACACACACACACACACACACACACACAGAGAGAGAGAGAGAGAGAGAGAGAGAAAGAGAGAGAGAGAGAGAAAACAAAGGTTACCCCTAGCACTGAGCATTACCTGGACCATGTCCTTCTATGTCCAAAGAGGAGTAGTGGGAAGAGAGAAGTGACTAAGAAAGGGGTATTAATACAAAATCAATTATTTCTGGAAAATGCTTTCTTGAGTATTTGCAGGACTAGTTCTGGGTCATTAAACGGTGATCTATTTTAGGTACCTACGTGGAGGGAGGACTAGGAAAGGAGGTTCAGATGCAAATAGGAAGGTTGGTGGCAGCAGATTGGAACAACTGGCCTCCTTCATCCCATTTGACAGAAGCCTCCAGGATGAGAAGGGAAATTCAGGGGTTACTGCCTGTCACTCAGCAGGGAAGCAAACGCTGGCTCTGTATTTAAACCTAGGGGATGAGGACATCCTAAAAGCCCCTTTTCTCTCATGGGTGCGATGGCGTGAGGACCAACGGAGGGAAATAGGACGGCCGGCCACCCGGGCGGTCTGCAGAGCTCCCTGGCAGGGAGGGCTTGCTCACTGGCGGCCGCTCCGCTCCAGAAAACATCGTATTTCTGCCCATCAATCAGCATTAAGCAGCTTCTGGGGCTGAGCCTTCGGCCCTGGCAGTTGCCAGTAGCAACAGGGCACAGGCTCCCGGTGAGCTGGGGCGGGCGGAGGCAGAGAGATGGGGAAGTGGGGAGGGGGGGGGCGCTTGGGCGAGAAGCCCGGGCTGGGCAGACAAGGTCAGGGGCCGCCGCGTGGGGGTCTGGGGGAGGTGCCAGATGGGGGAGAGCGCGTCCTGGGGGACTGGCCAGTCAGCGGCCTAGGCCGCTGGCCACTGGGGAGAAAGAGCGGACTGCCTTCTTGTGGCACAGAGACGTTCTTGCCAAGTTTGGCAGCTTCCCATGGAGGCGCCGCGCCCTGCTGGCACCTGGACATGTGGAGTCAAGGCCAAAGGGCTGGAGAGGTGCTGGTCCTGCACTTGGGAGAGCCTGGTACTCAAATCCGCCCCCTCCCCTGTCGCCCCTCTAAGCCTCCACCATTCAGGAGTCTCGTGAGGATGCCAACGTGGAATCCTGTCTGCACGTGTGCGTGTTTTCATTTGCACGTCCAGCACAAAAGCGACGCCCCACAGGTGGAAAAGACTGGGGAGGAGAAGGCGAATGGGGGGAAGGGATTGCGGCGGCTCGTTTAGCTGGGTGGGTACGTGGAAGCGTGCACACACCGACTCCCACCCACGGTACAACCTCTGCGCATTCGGAAAAAAGAGACTGTAACCTGGCGCCACCTCCCCAAACTTCTCCCCCTGCCGTTGGGATCCGGTAAGGTGGAAAGGACAGGCGACCTAGAGGAAGGGCGACAGAGGGCAGAGACGGACCACGAAGACCAGGGAAGGAGACAAGGAAGTAGCGAGTAGGCAGGGACAAGTGTGAGCGAAGGATGTAGGGCGGAGGCCCGGGGCTGCCGCGCGCTGGGGGCGCCTGGGAAGAGAAGCGGATGGCGTCTCCTTACCTGGCTTGCGGTGGAGCATTTTGCAGCGGGCCGGGGGCGGGCCGGGCGCCGTCCCCCTGGAGGCAGACTCGGGGGCGGCTAGGCGCTGGCCGCAGAGCCGGGAGTTGACAAACTTGCCATGTCCGGAGCGCGTGCAGGTGACCACGGCCCCACTCGCGCTCAGCAGCCTGCAGCTAGGAGACCTCAAGCTCCCTTGCGCTCCTCCGTTTCGTTGTGCTCCGCCGGTCTGCCTGCGCCCGCCTCCCGCTGTCTCCGCGTCTTCTTGGCCACGGGACGTTTCGCTCGCCTTCGGGGACGCCCCTCGGGTCGGTGGAGCCACTTTCCTCGTGAAGGTGGTCGTTAAACAGCTGCCGGGGAGCGCCCGGCTGGGCTGCGCCGCGTGCGCTCCTACGAGGCGGCTCGGGCCCATGGATTCCCGCCCCCCACCTTCTCCCCTTCCCCGCCCCTCCGCGGCACCCCCATCAGAAGCTGCCTAGGATCGGGCTGTCAAATCCAGCCCATCTGCTGCAATCATAATCAGTCTCAATCGAACGGTTCTGACAAATCTCCGCCTGGAGCCGGAGTTGGGGAGGCCAGGGGGTGAGGGGCGGGGAGGGGAGGCGGGGGCGCGGGGACGACGGGGACCCAGACGGGGAGCCCAGAGAGAGGGTCGGGAGGCTTCTATTGTTTTCCCGGAATGGAGAAACTGAAAGGGGGAAGTGGGGATATAGAAGGGGTGATAGTGCTCCTTTTCTTTCCCTATTCCTAGTTAGAAAAATCAATCCATCCCGGCAGGCCGCTGGCTCCCTCCTCCGGCACCCCAAACCGCCGCTCAGAGTGGAATGAATTTCCCCTAATGAACTAAACAAACAGGTCCCGCAGCGTTATCATCTGACTGACCCAGAGACGGGCACAGGTATCCAAAGTATTGTAATTGGCAGGTAAGAGCTGGAACTAACAGACATTTTTCTGGAGTCAGAAGTAGTTTCCCAAGTACATTAGGGGATAATGTTTAAGGAGGGTAAACCCGCAGGTCATTGAAGAAACTGCTTGGCCCTTTCCCTCCTGTTGACATTTGGGGAGATAAAAGGAAATTGTTTGGGGCAAGAAAATGCTGAACTCAGTGTAGCATCATTTGGAGTTTAAAGAATTTTCATAAAATTTTTTTTCACCATTATATATTGTGGAAATGCTATTTTTAAAGAAATGCTATTTTATTAGAAAATAACTTCTAATATTGACATTTTTCCAAATAGTTTCCTCTGCAGATGAATTAAGGTGATCTTTCCAATAATACACTTTCCAACTATTTAAATATGTCACTTCAATATAACCACATGTATTTGTACTGGCTTACAAGGATTAGGTTAAAACATTTTTTAAAATTATAATTAAAATAACAGTAGTCCTCCATACACATAAACAAGTCTTAAAGCATGAAAGAATACAATCAATGGGATTATGCCTGATTTTTTACTTTCTTCTAGAGTGCTGGGAAATATTCAATTACCCCAGAATGACAGTATTCATTGGGAGAAATAATTTGTTGGATAAACAAGTCACCAGTTGAAAAGCTGAAAGGGGAAATTTTTCAAATCATTTATTCAGATAGGTATGAGAGCTAAGCAAAAATATATACTTAAACCATACTCTATTTAAAACTGAATAGAGTTTTAAATTAGTGTTCAAATCATTTTTTTGCTTTATGCTATCCTTGAGAAGCTTGGACAAGCCACATTAAGTACTCACTTACCTAGGCAGAGCCTGCGTCTTCTACTTATTTTATAGCCCAGTGGTGTTTACATGACTATGTATCTGTAGGTGTGCCAGGAATATTGATGGCTTGAAGTTTTGATTTGTAAATCAGGATTACAATCTTATACATCCCAGTGACACTACCTGAGATAAAGTGGGCGTTCAAGTGTTACTTTCCCAAGTAAGTAAATGATATAAGTCAAGGGCAAGTAATGGTCAGACTTCAAGATCTCTTTATTAATATTTTAACATTTGTAGTTCGTTATCAATTTAATATGTTTATCAATAATAAATACATTTTGTTAAAAGATAAATTAACATGGTACCCAAAATAAATATTTCAAAATGGGTCCTCTCCCCCAGAACAAGGGATCATGCTCCTGCTCAATTTAGATGACAGTCTCCAGATGGCTGTGGTCCAGGGAGAGAAGTATTGGGCTGAGAGTTAGACACTGAGCTTCAGGCACTGTCCTGCTCAACTGATTTCTAAGTAATTTTCCCATTTTGATTGCTTGTTTTTAATTGCATCAGCCCAGGTGACAGCCTGCACTGAGAGCCCCACCTCCAATCCATGAAGTCCTTGGTTCAACCTTCACAATATATCTTGTCCACCCTTCTTCATTACATAGTAAATGCTTACTACGTGTCAGTGCTGGAATAGATGAGTGAAAAAATCAGACAAAAATCTTGATCTTTGTGCAGTTTACATCCCAGAAGAGGAAACAGACATTAGAAAAGAATAAATAAATAAAATGATATACTGTATTAGAAGGTTATCGGTGCTAAGGAATAAAAAGCAGGGAAGACTGGGAGGAATGCAAGTCTACATAGGGTGTTCAGCAAGGCTTCACTGAGAATGGAAAGTCAGAGCAAATGATTCAAGGAGGTGAGGGAGCAGGCAAGTCATGCAGATATCTGGGAGAAGGTGGTCTCAGAAAGAGGGATGAGCAGGTGCGTTGGCCCTTTGATATGAGTGCACCTGGCATGGCCCAGGAGTATCAGTGAAGCAGTAGGAATGGAATAGAGTGAGGGGAGAGAGTTCACAAGGGGTAGTCTTGGAGGACAGATCATTGAGTGGGACCTAGCAGGTCAATCTTGCTTTGGTTTTTACTGTAAGTGATGTGGGGGAACATGCAGGGTTTTGAGCAGAGGAATGGCATGATCGGACTTTTGTTTTATGGATCACTCTGACTGCCATGTTGAGAATTAATTATAGACAGCAAAGGGGGAAGCAGGGAGATCTTTCGGTAAGCTATCACAAAAATCTAGGTGAGACAGGTGGCTTGGACAGGTTGATAGCAAGAAATATATTGAGACTTGGAGGCAATTAAGGATTGTTTTGAATTGAGCACCAACAGTATTTGTTCAGGACAGGTGGTATGAAAGAAAGAAAAGAGTAAAGAAAATCTGTTTGACCGAGGTCACCAGAAGGATGAGTTGCTATTAACTGAAATTGAGACAACTATGGGTTGAGCAAGTTTTGGTGGGAGAATCAGGACTTCAGTTTTGGATGCATTAAAATTGGATGCCAAAGTTAAATTTTAAAAATACTTAATTTATATAAAACTCTTAGAATAATCCCTAGCTTAGGCAAATATAAGTGTTTGTAACAGCAGAATTTGTGTTGGTGGTGGTTATTTATATTTATGTTTGCCAACTGAAATGAGATGTTGAGTTAGACGGTTAAATAAATATTCAAGTACAGTGTTCAAGATGTAAGTCCAGGTTGGAGATGTAAATTTGGGAGTTGTATAGACTGTAGATAGTTAAATTGAAGCCATAAAATTGAATGAGATACACAGGACTGAGAGGACCATATGGGAAAACTGTGAAAGAATTTATCAAGGTTACTGTTTAACTGAATTGTCTATTGTCTGTCAATAATGCAACATTCATGAGGGTTTTGTTCCAGCAGGTGGGTAGGGGTCAGGCACATAACAGATACCCAATGTGTAGTGAATGAAGTAATGAATCAATGAAGGAATTCAATGCTTTATGCTACAAAATGCTTCTCAATTGATGGTCCATGGGTATTTTTACAGAGGACCTCTGTTCTCAAATTCAAGAAGTGTTGAGTTAGGACACAATTTCTGAGAAGAAATGGACCTGGGAAGTATTATTTGTTTACTTCTTATTAAGTATTGTTAAAAGACAAAAAATTACTGTCCCACAATCATCTCTTGTAGAGCATACTCTCAGATCATGTTTACTACAATTAAAATTGGTAGCAAAGAGATAACTCACACATATAGAGATCTTACAACTGAGTAAGGCAATCTTAAGTTAGCAAAAATTAGAAATACTTTATCAAAAAGATGTAAAATGGCAAATAAGCACATGAAAAGATGCTCCATATCATTAGTCACTGGGAAAACCCAAGTTTAAATCATAATGAGAAATACTCACACCTACTAAAACTGACAAAATTAAGAAAATTGACAATACCAAGGATGGAGAGCAACTGAAAGTCTTATCCATTGCTGATGGGAATGCAGAATAGTACAGTAAATTTGGAAAATTCATTGGCAGTTTCTTACACTTATCAGACCATCCAGCCATCCCAGTCCTAAGTACTTACTCGAGAGAACTGAAAACATGTCCACACAAAGACTTGTACACAAATGTTTAGAGCAGCTTTATTTGTAATAGCCCCAAACTGGAAACAACCCACATTTCCATCAACTTGTGAATATATAAACAACCTGTGAAACATCCAGCCATACATGAAATAATACTCAGCAACAAAAAGGAATCCATTATGGATAAATGCAATGGCATGCCTAAATCTCAAAGGCATTCTGTTAAGTGAAGGAATGTAGTCTTTTGGACTGACTTCTGTTTGATCCCATTTGATTCCAGAAAACTCTAGAGCCCAAATGCAGATCACGGTTGCCCAGGGCTGGAAATCAGGGAAGGGGACCAACTACAGAAAGACATGACAGAAGTTTGGGGCATGAGAGAAATATTCTTTATACAGCTGTGTATATTTGATCAAACTCAGCAAATTATATACTTAAATCATCAGTAAGTTCCATAAAGTAGAAATATTACAAAAACACTCTAACAATGCAATAAACCAAATTAACAAAATTTTAAAAAATGACAAAGTCCTTCCTCCTGGAAACTTGGAAAACTAACTTTTGAATGAAAGGTAGGATACAAACTGAAATTACAGAATTTCTAAAAAAATCATGATAATGAAAACAACTAGATACGTTTAAAGTAGTGGTCACAGAAAAATTAATAGCCCTAAATGCACTTATCAATAAAAATTAAAGCACAAGAAATGAAATAATAAAGATAAGAGCAGAAAGAAATGAAATCAAGTAGAGAACAGAAAACAATAAGCTTAACAAATAATTCAAAATCTAGGTTATTTTTAAGCAGACCACTACCTAAATTAATCAGTAAGTGGGGGGTGAGGGTGGAGAAAAAGCACACATTTAGAAGATAACAAATAATCAGTAAGAAATACTTTTAAAACAAACAAACAAAAAAGTAGAAGATGCTGCTTTATAGATCTCTATGCAAGTACACTTGAAAACCTAGATAAAATGGAAAATTTCTTGGGAAAAGACATTTACCAAAATTGACTCAGAGATAGCAAGTTTAATCAGAACAGTTTCTCTAGAAGAAGTAGGGAAAGTAATTAATCTACTACCCTACAGAATAGCTACTAGGCTTAGATGGTATCACAGAGGAAGTCTAATAAACCTTCCAAGATCAGACAGTTTGAATGATCCATGTTTGTTCCAGAACATGAAAAATTAAGTAACACTTCCTAATTCATTTACAAATCAAATATAACATAGATGATTTAGTCTGATAGAGACTGTTTAAAAAAAAGAAAATTACAGACCAATACCACTATATATATCTGTGCAAAAATATTAAATATGAGCAAAACATAATAATACAATGCCATGTTAAAAAAAATACATCATGATCACATGGCATTAGTCTAGGAATGCAAATTTAATGAAGAAAATCATATGATTTTTCTCCTCAGGTTTACTAATACAGTGTATTATATTAATGGACTAATTAATATCATCAGTTAAGTTCCATGAAGTAGAAATATTACAAAAACACTCTAACAATGCAATAAACCAAATTAACAAAATTTTTAATTTTTGCTTTCTTTTGGTTATTTTTACTCTTTGAGGTTTTATAGCTGAGAATTTACTTTATATTCTTAAATTTTTATTGATAAGTGCATTTATGGCTATTAATTTTTCTGTGACCACTACTTTAAATGTATCTAGTTGTTTTCATTATCATTTTTTTTAGAAATTCTGCAATTTCAGTTTGTATTCTACCTTTCATTCAAAGTTATTTAAAAGTTAGTTTTCTAGTTTCCAGGAGGAAGGACTTTGTCATTTTTAAAAATTTTGTTGATTTGGTTTATTGCATTGTTAGAATGTTTTTGTAATATTTCTACTTTATGGAACTTTCTGATGATATTAATTAGTCCATTAATAGAATACACTGTATTAAACCTGAGGAGAAAAATCATACGATTTTCTTCATCAGTGTTTGCAAAGCCTTTGTCAAAAAATTTAACACCCTTCCCATGAATAGCCCAAGAAGATAGGAATTGATGCATATTCTGTTAACATGACAAAATATATATATATACACACATACGATATATATACTGTTAAGTAAAATAAAATAGCACATGCATTGGCATTGCTGGGAGGGGACCACTTGCTGAGAAAAGATTTTTTTTCCAGAAGACATGAACAATTGACCTGCAGAGGCTTTCTATGAAAATGGAACAATGGAATGTACCCTACAGAAATGCAAATAAGTAACACTTACTGATGAACCAGTTTGGATTCGGTAGTGATGGCTTATCACAATGGAGAAGCATACCATCCTTATCAATGTATATGTGCTCCCCACTTTGTAAGACCCCCCTCCTATGTAAAATAGAAACTTAACATCAGCCAATCAGAACATTTCCTCACTTGCTTCTCCATTTCTCCTATATATGCTTCCCCTTCTACCCATTTCAGTGGAGCTCCTTTCTATGTGGTTTAGATGCTGCCCAATTCATGAACTGTAACCTGCTCAAAGTCCCACAATTAATATCTTGTCTAATATTTTTAATAATGCACACACACACACACACACACACATACATATACCTTTAGTTCTAATGCCAGTATCTCATTTATTTGAGAATTAGTTAAGGCATTTCCAGCAGATCAGGAACAGGCAAGAGTTACCACTATCACCATGACTATTCAACATTTTACTAGCGTTACTAATGCAATAATAAGAGAAAAATCAAGTAAAGACATAAGAAATAGAAAAGAAAAAGCAAAAGCTATATTAAAGATGACATGGTAATATACCTGGAAAATTATAAGAATCAATGACAAAAATTAGCTGAAACAAGAAAAGAATTCAGAGTCAGTAAAACATTGTATAGAGAAATTCATTGTCTTCATACACTAAAGAGTAAACTCATAGAGCACATACTGGTATTGGAAACTTCATATATACTAGCAACAAAGAAGATAAAATACTTAGGAAAATATATGAAGAAATGTGAAAAAAAACTTGGAAGACTAACCAGGAAAACACTGAAAAGTAACTTTTGTGAAGGGAAAATAGTTCTACCATACACTAAAAATACTGTAAAGCTTCTATAATAAAAACAGTGTGCATGACTAGACAACAGGACAGACAAATAGGGCAGGAATAGATTAGAAAGTCCAGAAACAAGATTGAAGTAGATAGGGAAATTCACTATATGGTAAATATGGCATCTTAAAACACTGGGTCAGAGAAAGGCTTTTTATATAAATGGTGTTGGGACAACTGGTTGGCTATTTGACAAAAAAAAAATTTAAATTAATACCTCAAACCATACCCCAAAATAAACTCCAAATGGATCAGGAATCTAAATGTACAAAATGAAAATATACGAGTAGAAAACACAGGGGAATTCCTTTATAACCTGAGTGAAAGGAATGATTTCCTAACAATGACTGTAACTCTAGATGCAATAAAAGAAAAGATTAATGATTTGACTACATAAATATATACATATGTATATCATGGTGTATTAGTTTCCTATTGCTGCTGTAACAAATTGTCATAAACTTAGTGCCCTAAACACAAATTTGTTCTCTTATAGTTCTGCAGGTCAGAGTTCCAGTGAGTCTCACTGGGCTAAAATCAGTATCAGCAAGGCTATATTGCTTTCTGGAGGCTCTAGGAAAGAACCCATTTCCTTGCCTTTCACAGCTTCTTAAGGAAGCCCACATTACTTGGCTCATGGTCCCTCTTCCTCCATCTCCAATGCCAGCAACATTGCCTCTCTCTTACTCTTCTTTGGTAGCAACATCTCCCTTTGACTACAGCCAGTAAGGGTTTTCCATTTTTAACAACACGTGATTAGATTGGGCCCACCTGGATAATCCAAGATAAACTTCCCATCTCAAGGTCTTTAACTTAATCATGACTCTAGTTCCTTTTGCCATGTTCTTACCCACCATGTTTTTGACAGGTTCTGAGGATTAGGATATGGACATCCTTGGAAGGCCATTATTCTGCTATCACATATGGTTAAAAAATAAATAAAAAATCAAAGGACTACTGACAAACTGGGAGAAAATACTTGTAATATATAATAAATAAGAGCTATTATTCCTAATATATAAAGAATTATTTTTAAATGAGGGGAAAATACTAAAAACCCAACAGAAAAATGGGTATAATTTATGGACAATCTACAAAACCATATGATGGTGACCTTTAAACATAAAAAAAAAAAAGTTCAAGTTCATTCATAATTAGAAAAATGCAGATTAAAACTACGCTGAGATATGAATGGCCCCACACTGATCAAGATGAGAGAGTGAGAAGGTTCAGGGCTCTGTCCCCCCCAGAGAAGCTCTGAAGAACCAGCAAGAACTGGCAGAACTATATTTCTCAAAGCTCGAGAAAACAGTTAAAGGACTGTAGTAACAGGTTGAGTTCCTAATCAAGAAAAAGGCTACGTAAAAACAAGAGGATTTCTTGCTGCCCTGGTTGGACCATCCCTCACCCCCACCAGCTCGGTACAGAGCCGGGGCACCCTCCCACTGCAGGCCTCTGGTCCCAGTTCCAGAGGGTGCAGAGTAACCCTCGTGCACATACCAGAAGCATGTGTGTCTGGCCCAATCTGTCTGGCAGTGGCCTGAGGGACTCACTGTCCCATAACTAGCCCTGCATGAGGAAGGCAGCCCATAGAGCTCTTCTACAGAACCTCGTGGGAGAACAGTCAAGTGGCTGCCTGAGGCAAGGGATTGGTGGCTGTAGGACATATAGCATAGGGCCTGGGACCAGGAGGAAACTTTCCTAGGGAAAAGGGGACATATGTATCTGTGTAAATGGGGGAAGGGGAGATTCCTAGGACCAAACATGCATGCCCAAGACATGACATATGTGCAGAAAAGATCAGAGCAGCTCCTATGCTTTGACCCGGAGTCTCTAAATTCATTGTATGGATAAACCCTGAAGGAGAGCACTCGCATGGATCAATCTTCAAAGACTGGGAAAGATGTTTCCCTTATTCCTTCTTCCTTCTTCTTCTTTTTTTTTTTTTTTTTTGCAATCTCCTGACATTTAAGGAGAGCTCAGTCCTAACACTAGCTGGATAAGAGTTTAAGGAAAAGATGTCTCATAGTCTAAATTTCATCAATAACTTATTAAAATATCAAAATGTCAAGGTTTCAATAGAAGATTATACAACATATAAAGAAATAGGAAGCAATGACCCAGGCAAAGTTGTTTAAAGCAACAGAAACTATCAATGAGGAGGATTAGACTGGGGACATTACAGTCAAAGGCTTTTAAAAATGGTCCTAAATACGCTCAGAGACTTAAAGGAAAATATGGACAAAAAACTAAACAAAATCAGGGAAACAACAGATGAAAACAAAGAGAATATCAATAGAGAAATGGAAATTATAAAAAAGAAACAAACAGAGCCAAAGACCATAGTAACAGAAATTAAAAATTCCCTAGAGGGTTTCAACAGCAGAAGAATTAGTGAACGTAAAGATAAGATGTTTGAAATCATCCAGGCTGAGGAGCAGAAAGAAGACAGAAGAAAAGACAACAGAGTTTGAGGAACCTTTGGGACACCATCAGGCACACCAATAAAATGCACTGTGAAAATCCCAGAAGGAGAAAAAAGAGAGAAAGAATATTTAAAGAGAGAATATTCAAATAAATAATGGCTTAAAACTTCCCAAATTTAATGAAAGGCATTAAACGAAACCCAAATAGACCTGTAGCATAGCATGTTATAATCAGTCAAATGCCAAAGACAGAGAATTCTGAAACTCACAGGAGAGAAGCAATATGTCACATACAAGGGAGACTCAACAAGATCAAGTGCTGATTTCTTGTTGGAAACCATGAAGGCAAGAAGGCAGTAGGATGGCGTATGTAAAGTGCTAACAGCAAAACTTGTCAACCAAGAATTCTGTATCTGGCGAACTCCTTAAAAAATGAAGGAGGGATTAAGATATTCCCAGATAAACCAAAGCTGAGGAACTTCATCACCACTAGATCAGCTCTACAAGAAATGCTAAGGGGAGTTCTGCAGGTTGAAAGGAAAGGACACTCAGACAAGTGACCGAAACCACAGGAAGAAATAAAGATGTCCAGTAAAGATAATGGCATGGGTAAATAAATACCAGTACTACTGTATTTTTGATTTGTAACTCCACTTTATATTTCCTACAGTTCCACAAGGCAAATGCATAAAATGCAATGATAAATCTATGGTTTTGGACTCATAATATATTAAAATGTAATTTTTGACATTTTTGACATAAAGGTCGGGATAAAGGAGGTTGGGACATAATTTATGTGTGCTATTGAAGTTAAGTTTGTATCAAAGCAAATGAGATTGTTATAGATTTAGGTTGTTAAATTTAAGCCCCATGGTAACCACAAAGGATATCAGAAAATATGCAAATTCATAGACTAGAAAGTAGACCACAGATTACCAGGGGTGGGGGTAGGGGCACTAATGCAAAATGAGTGTAGGGTTTCTGTTTGGAGTGAAGGGAAAGTTCTAGTAAAGGGTGGTGGTGATGGTACTGCAACATTGTGATTGTGTTTAATTCTGCTGAATGGTATGCTTGGGAGGGATTGCAATGGGAAGCTTTATGTTTTATATATGTTTCTACAATTTAAAAAAAAGAGAAACTAAAGTGATAATGGCAACTAAATGCAATACGTGATACTGAATGTGATCAAGAATGGAAGAGAAAAGGCTCAAAAGAACATTATTGGGGCATAAGAAAAAAATGGAATATATATAATATAAGCTTTATATCAATGTTAAGTTTCTTGAACTTGATAACTACACTTAAAATGATTCCATAAGTAAACATTCTTGTTTACAGGAAATGTACATGAAAGTATTATGTGCCCAAGGAGTATGATGTGTGTAACCTGCTCTCAAATGTCCAGAAAATAAACAGATATACAGGTAGGTAGGTAGGTAGGTAGGTAGACAGACAGACAGATAGATAAAAAGGTAGCAAAATGATAAAATTGTATATCTGGCTATCTGGGAGCTTGGGGGATAAATGGGGTTTGCATTATTTTTGCAACTGTCCTATAAGTTTGAAATTCTTTCAAAATAAACAGTTAAAGTATGGTAAAAATTAGAAACAAAAAATCTACACTGAGATACCATTTGTCATCTGTCAGATTAAAAAAAATGTTCAAATTTGTTAATGCATGCTATGGGCAAGACTGTGAGTAAACATGCAGTCTCATTTATTGCTGGTGAAAAAATAAATTGGTACAGCCTTTTTGGAGGAGAATTTGACAATATCCAACAAAACTCCATAAGCATTTACCGTATGAGTCAGTTTTCTCACTTCTAGGAATTTGCCATGAAGGTATACCTTCAACAATATAAGATACATAGCCACACAGTTATTCATTGCTGCACTGTCTGTAATTGTAAATTGATGCTAAAAAATGTCTCTAACCTGTCCCTGCTCTCTATGTATTCCTTCTTATCCTTATTTTATGGCTTGTCTTATCTGTCAGGTTTGCATTGTAAACTATTATTCAATTTTATACTCCTTCATTGGGACGCTTCTACGCTATTTTATACATAGTAGCTCTGAATAAATGTTTGCTGATAAACGAAAATTATCAGGGCTAAATAATCATTTTGTTAGAAGAAATTTCATTTTGGAAGAAAGCATTCTTATATAACTAATATCACATGGTTTATTAATTTTGGATTTATTCCAAATTGTTATCTAATATATTTGTTACATGGTAATGTATTTGTTACATTAGTAAGTTTCTGTTTTATCATAGTCAGTCTTAAGTAAGGAAATTTGATTATTTCAATAATTAAACCTCTGTGGCTACAGTCAGGGTCAGTTAAATTTATCACGGCAACTTAAAGCAAGATTCTACTGTACTTTCCATAATTTTGCAATCATAACTGAGTAAATCACTGCCCTATTATATCATTATCATAATTCCTGAAATTCATTAATGGAATGCACTAAACGGTGCCTGGCTGTTCTACTAGGGCTTGATAGCAACAATAAAAAAATACACACACATGTTCATTCAGTCACTCCATTCTGTTTTGTAAACTTAAAGATTCATTTAGTTTCATTAATATAGTTACTCATTCAACAATAATTTATTAAGCAACTATTATATCAGGTATTGTATCAAATTCTTAAAATAAAAAGTTGATGGTCCCTAAGCCAAAAAAAAAGGTTTATGACTAATTTTTAATAGCATATAGTCTGGATATTTCATTTGATTGTTTGCATACAGATCCTTTATTTAGACTGTCTCCTGAAATTAGTATGCATTCATGCATACATACATATATACATATACTTCAGTATGTATGTATGTATATTGTGAGTGTATATATACCTTTATCTGACCATATGTTTCTTTTATCAGAGTACCCCCATTTATATGTGCTTATATATAAGCAAAATAATAACCTCAGGACAAAGAAGGGTAAAATTTTCCCTATGTACATATATGCTTATTTTTTAAGATCACCCAAACCCATCAAAATGGGATGCTCAGATGTGCATCCACACATGGCAAATATGACTGCATAAGGGGAAGAATGCAAACTACTTAAACTAAACTTGCATTCTGGTAATTCACTATCCACTCTCCTACCATGGCATGGGGATACCTTCTGTGGTTTTCCAACAACCAACAGAAGGCAGCTGTGCCAGTTTGAAACTGTTATGGACCCCAGAAGAGCCGTGACCTTTTAGCCGAGTTTTGTTGGTGGAACCTTTTTGTTTGTTTCCATGGAGATGTGACTCACCCAACTCTGGGTGAGACCTTTAATTATTTCCGTGGAGGTGTGGGCCCCGCCCATTCAGGGTGGGTCTTAATTAGTTCACTGGAGTACCTAAGAGAGCTCAAGAGCTGACACAGTCTTTGACACCTGGAGATGCTTAGAGATGCAGACAGAAGGACGTTTGGAGATGCTAAGCTAAGAAATGAAGCCCAGAGTTTGCCCCGGAGAAGCTAAGAGAGGACCCCCAGATGCTTAGAGAGAAATGCCCTGGGAGAAAGAAGCAAGGATGCACAGAAGCTGAGAAAGAGGAGCAAAGACAGAAGCCCAGAGACATTTTGGAGAAAGCCATTTGAAACACAAACCGGGTACAAAGGACCAGCAGGCGCCAGCCACGAGCCTTCCCGGCTGGCAGAGGTGTTCCGGACGCCATCAGTCATTCTTCAGTGAAGTAATCATCTTGTTCATGCCTTAGTCTGGACACTTTTATGGCCTTAGAACTGTAACTTTGTAACCTAATAAATCCCTTTTATAAAAGCCAATCATTTCTGGTATTTTGTATAATGGCAGCTATAGCAAACCAGAACAGCAGCCCTATGAAAATAAATATTAATACATTTGGGGAGGAATTCAAACAGAAAGCCAGTACATGATATCATCTCACTGGGTACTGAATGCATTTTATAAGGATATTATTAATACTCATAATTTTACTTGATTTATGGGTTTGAATTGTTAATGTTTATAGTAATAGAATCTTAGAAAGAATATTATAGATGAAAGGGATTGAGAAATGACCTAGGACTACTATTCCTTCTTGCTTTATAGATAGATAAACTGAGCTTACAAAATGTAAAGGACCACACAGGAATTCAGGGAGAGAACTGAGAGCTGACTATGAGGTACCTCATTCACTTTTCAGCACTCAAACCCCCACCCAGACTGATGGGGTCTTTGGTGTCCCATGGATTAGTTAGCAAGGAAGCTCTAAGGGATGTTTTAGAAGAACTTGATGACATGAAATCAAATTTGCAATGATCATATCCTTCATTGTTACTTAGGAATTAGTATCTTAGGGATGGCAAACCAATACAAGAAAGTTTTTAAAACCCTCCACTCTAGGTCAGGAGTTGGTACCCATTGGCCAAATCTAGCCTGTTTTTGTAAATAAAGTTTTATTGGAACACTCATTTATGTATTGTCTCTGGCTGCTTTTGCACTATGACTATAGAATTGAATAGTTCTGACAGTGACTATAGGCGTATGACCTGTAAAGCCAAAAATATTTGCTATCTGGCCCTTTACAGAAAAATTTTGCTGACCTCTGCCCTAGATGGTATTTCCCTCTTACAAGCTCTTAAAACATGAATAAATGCATACTTTAAAAGCTGAATGATTATAATTTTGAATTACACTTTGAAACAACTATAGTAATTAAATGTATGTTATAAATTCTAATAAGCCCTCAAATTTCCAATACAAGTTGTTCTACAGTCCTGCTGACTGTCAGAGACATTCCGTTTTTTAATAGTAAGAATCAGAGCAATTTTAGCTAATTAACTTTTAAAATTTAACCTAAATTAACTTTTTATAGCCAGCAATAACCAGCGCTAAGATTATTTCCAGATAATTAAAATACAGTAGTCCTAATGAATGGACATCCTCGTTAGCCTTCTTTACAAAGACAATCATAGTTGCTTATATGGTTTCATTTTTTCCTTTGTGCATTCAAGATTACTGTATTTTCCCAAAATGTAAATATGTTTTTTTCAATCTATTTGTATGCATTAGGAATATGACAGCTATCAAATTTCTAAAATATCCTATAAAATCTTAAAATTGCAAAGATAATATTTGAAAAATTAATGTAAATTTAAAGGACTGTAAAGAAGAATGGGCCCCAGCATTTCTTATGAAAGGAACAGAGTTTTAAAAGACACTCTGGAAGGAAACTGGACATACAATAAAGAAAAAAAACTAAAGCTGAATACGGCTCTTAAAGGATTGACGAATGGTAGCCCCATTATACATTATTAACTTTTAGGAAACATATTCTAGGCACCACCGAGAATCTGCTTGGCCTTTATACAATTTTGGCCTGTATATGGAGTAAGAATAGACTAGGTTATCCTAGGGTATCAAACCACCCCCAGATCACCGTGGTATGAAACAAAAGTTTCTTTCTTCCTCACACTGCATGCTAGCTGTGGACTCTCCTCATAGACTCGGCTCACGGAGCTCTCTCTGTGACTCTGGCTTTGGAGAAACCTCTATCTTGAGCATTGTTGGGTTCTGTGCTAGAGGGAGAGAGCATGTCGCAGGGTCTCACACCCACAATTAAATACACTGGCTTGGAAGTGACACACGTCACTTCTGCTAACAACTCTTTGACCAAAATGAGTCACCTGCTCCCTCCTAGCCACAAAGGGCAGGAATTGCAAGCCTATCATGTGCCTCTAAGGACGAGAACTGGAAATATTTGTTGACAACTCATTGAATGTTTAGTGTAATGATTAAGGACTGGACTTGTTAATTAGCTGGCTTGTGCTTCATTTTCCTCATCTGTAAAATGGGAACACTAACCCTCCTAGAATTGTTCTGAGGATTAAATGAGTTAATTAGAAAATGCTTAGAATTGTATTGGCATATAGTAAAGTGGTGTTGTAATTTCATTTCAATCTTTGTACATGTCGTACCACTCACTCCTCAGAGTAAAAAGAGAAAGGTGGGAAGGAGTGCAGCATTGGGCACAGCTCGGTTGCCTCTGGGAAGCTTTCTTGAGGAAAGGCCCATGACTAAATGAGAGAGACCAAATAATGCTTGGTCTTCATTCTAAGCACTGTTGATCCAAGAGCAGGGGACAAACCATTCATGGGGTAATGACTTAGTTTAGCAAGCTGGAGGACCAAAGGAATCAAGAACCAAAACTGACAACTGGTCTTATGGAATATGATGGCTAAAGGATGAATTTAGGTTGTAAACACAGAACATCGACATAGTGAGTTGAGGGTTCTGCACAGGGGTAGTTTAAGCAACAGTTTATGAATGAATCCCTTCTATTATGTGACTTCTAATAGAAAGTTTCCACTAGGTCAATTATGGGAACTAAATTAGAAGGTTCCCACCAGAAAGGGCTAAAGAAATAATGAAAGAAAAAGAATGGAACCAAAGAGGAAGTCAACCAAGAGTCAGATTCCAGGAGATGTAGTTGGATAGCCCCTCTCCTATGTAGAAAATGGTGAGTGGTGGCCTAATGGCATTGTTCATTCCTATCAGAACTCCTGTTGCTTCAGCACTGGCACCAAAGCGACTGTTCTGAGTACATGACCATCTGTCCATCCATCCATCCATCCATCCAAACAAGTCTGGAGTGGTTGCTTTATGCAAAATGTCATGTTAGTCTTCAAGGGAAGGCCAAGATGAACAGGCATGCTTTCCCTCTTCCGGGAGCTAATTGTTTAGCATACCTATAATATAAATTAGAATGAAATAAATTCTATAGGGCATATACACCCAAAATGTTATGGAAATTCAGAAGACAGAAGGGTTTAAGTATGAAATCATGGAATGCTTTTTTGGGGGGAATGCCTTTTTGTTTTTGTTTTTTTTTTAAATGAGATTGCATTTTAACTGAGAATTTAAAGAGAAAAAGGAGTGAAAAAAAGTAGAGGATAGAATGAACACCATGCTAATGAAATATCATGAGCAGCCATGAAAATGGGTAAGATTGACCAACTGGAGGAGGGAGAGGAGAAACAGGCCCCAAAAAAGGAGCTTTGTCTTCTGTTTTCACTCTCATGTAATACTTCAGCAGCATACTTTAGAATGTCTCATCCAAGAATTTGCCTATATTTACAAAACTCCCTGTGATTTCTCCAATGTAGTAATTACAATTTAAAAACAGCCATTTGATTTGAATTTTATTTCCTTAATCTTCAAATGTAAGCTCTACAGTCCAAATTTTCCAAGACGGTCACAAATTCAAAAGAGCTGAAAAGGAATTTCAGCCCAAATTTATGCCTTCTAGATGAAGGATCAAGTGTTCAAATGAGTTGCAGACTCAAGACCAAAACTACTGTAATACTGAATGTATGTACTGCTTTAAATGATAAAGAGAATCAAGCAAACAAACAAACAAACCAGTCTAGAGTTACTCTTGTGGTTTTGCTGTGAGTATCAGAAGTAAAGTGAGTGAAGTCTCTATAATTGTAAATAATATGAACAGGGTAAATGTGGAATTAGTCACTAAATCCTAAATGTCTAATTTGGAGGTCACCACGTGAAGCCCGTGTGGGTTTAGAACAAAGAAAAGGAATCAGTATTCCACAAAATAGAAGTTAAGTTTAAGGAACTCATTACCCAATAAGAGGTGGGAGAAGTTAGAAATATAAATAGATTTTAAATGTCTTATATAAATTAATGACAGGCCCATCATATTTAATGAGAAAAAAAAAATAGTATGTTTGGGTCATGCTATGAATGTTTGAAGTTGACATCAAAGGCTCCTCGTGCTGCCAATGCTCATGCAAAGTCATAGCTGGCACAGGGCCACCATGTTCCACGGCAGTTCTTGCTTCCATTTGTGAACGCTTCCAAACACTGCAATTCAGATGCCATGAGAAACTGCTAGATTTCCAGGCCTGTGAGTCGAGGGTGAACATTCAAAGAACCAAACTCTGACTATATTTTAACCAAGACAACTATATCTAAAGTTTCTTATTTCCAAATAGAAGCATAAGGGATGTTTCCACATTCTAACTTAACATGAAGCATCAAGTCTTTCAAATCCCATGAGAAAGTTTTCAAAAGGATGAATCCACACTTCTCTAGTTTACGCAGATGAGAAGCAGGAAACCTTTCAGACACCTTGCACCTTTGAACTTTTTGTGGTTTTCCCATCAAAATATGCAAACATCCATTCAAGCAAGTAAAAAATCTCTTCTCAGTGCATGATAACATGCCTTTATATAACCACTATACCTAGAGCAACTCTATTAACAATCCAGTATAAAAAATAAGCCTGGAGGCGGGGCAAGATGGCGGACTGGTGAGCTGTATGTTTTAGTTACTCCTCCAGGAAAGTAGGTAAAAAGACAGGAACTGCGTGGACTGGACACCACAGAGCAATCTGTCTTTGGGCATACTTCATACAACACTCATGAAAACGTGGAACTGCTGAGATCAGCGAAATCTGTAAGTTTTTGCGGCCAGGGGACCCGCGCCCCTCCCTGCCAGGCTCAGTCCCAGGGGAGGAGGGGCTGTCAGCTCCAGGAAGGAGAAGGGAGAATTGCACTGGCTGCTCTTACCGGAAACTCATTCTACTGATTCAAACTCCAACCATAGATAGACTGAGGCCAGACACCAGAGACTCTGAGAGCAGCCAGCCCAGCAGAGAGGAGACAGGCATAGAAAAAAAACAACACGCAAAACTCCAAAATAAAAGCAGAGGATTTTTGGAGTTCTGGTGAACACAGAAAGGGGAAGGGCAGACATCAGGCCTTGAGGCGCATATGCAAATCCCAAAGCAAGGCTGATCTCTCTGCCCTGGGCACTTTTCCTTAATGGCCCTGGTTGCTTTGTCTATTAGCATTTCAATAACCCATTAGATCTCTGAGGAGGGCCGGTTTTTTTTTTTTTTTTTTTTTTTTTTTTTTTTAAATCCTTTTTGCTTTTTCTAAAACAATTACTCTAAGAAGCTCAATACAGAAAGCTTCAAAGAATTGAAATTTGGGCACGTCAAGTCAAGAGCAGAACTAAGAGAGCTCTGAGACAAAAGGCAATAATCCAGTGGCTGAGAAAATTCACTAAACAACACAACTTCCCAAGAAAAGGGGGGTGTCCGCTCACAGCCACCATCCTGGTGGACAGGAAACACTCCTGCCCATCGCCAGCCCCATAGCCCAGAGCTGCCCCAGACAACCCAGTGTGACGGAAGTGCTTCAAATAACAGGCACACACCACAAAACTGGGCGTGGACATTAGCCTTCCCTGCAACCTCAGCTGAATGTCCCAGAGCTGGGAAGGGGGAGCAGTGTGAATTAACAGAGCCCCATTCAGCCATCATTTGAGCAGACTGGGAGCCTCCCAACACAGCCCAGCAGCCCAGAACTGCCCTGGGGGGACGGCACTCACCTGCGACATAGCACAGTCATCCCTCAACAGAGGACCCGGGGTGCACAGCCTGGAAGAGGGGCCCACTTGCAAGTCTCAGGAGCCATACGCCAATACCAAAGACTTGTGGGTCAGTGGCAGAGACAAACTGTGGCAGGACTGAACTGAAGGATTAGACTATTGCAGTAGCTTTAAAACTCTAGGATCATCAGGGAGATTTGATTGTTAGGGCCACCCCCCCTCCCCGACTGCCCAGAAACACGCCCCACATACAGGGCAGGCAACACCAACTACACACGCAAGCTTGGGACCCCAATTGGGCCCCACAAGACTCACTCCCCCACTCACCAAAAAGGCTAAGCAGGGGAGATCTGGCTTGTGGAGAACAGGTGGCTCGTGGACGCCACCTGCTGGTTAGTTAGAGAAAGTGTACTCCACGAAGCTGTAGATCTGATAAATTAGAGATAAGGACTTCAACTGGTCTACAAACCCTAAAAGAACCCTATCAAGGTCAGCAAATGCCACGAGGCCAAAAACAACAGAAAATTATAAAGCATATGAAAAAACCAGACGATATGGATAACCCAAGCCCAAGCACCCAAATCAAAAGACCAGAAGAGACACACCTAGAGCAGCTACTCAAAGAACTAAAGATGAACAATGAGACCCTAGTACGGGATATGAAGGAAATCAAGAAGACCCTAGAAGAGCATAAAGAAGACATTGCAAGACTAAATAAAAAAATGGATGATCTTATGGAAATTAAAGAAACTGTTGACCAAATTAAAAAGATTCTGGACACTCATAGTACAAGACTAGAGGAAGTTGAACAACGAATCAGTGACCTGGAAGATGACAGAATGGAAAATGAAAACATAAAAGAAAGAATGGGGAAAAAAATTGAAAAACTCGAAATGGACCTCAGGGATATGATAGATAACATGAAACGTCCGAATATAAGACTCATTGGTGTCCCAGAAGGGGAAGAAAAGGGTAAAGGTCTAGGAAGAGTATTCAAAGAAATTGTTGGGGAAAACTTCCCAAATCTTCTAAACAACATAAATACACAAATCATAAATGCTCAGCGAACTCCAAATAGAATAAATCCAAAAAAACCCACTCCGAGACATATACTGATCACACTGTCAAACATAGAAGAGAAGGAGCAAGTTCTGAAAGCAGCAAGAGAAAAGCAATTCACCACATACAAAGGAAACAGCATAAGACTAAGTAGTGACTACTCAGCAGCCACCATGGAGGCGAGAAGGCAGTGGCACGATATATTTAAAATTCTGAGTGAGAGGAATTTCCAGCCAAGAATACTTTATCCAGCAAAGCTCTCCTTCAAATTTGAGGGAGAGCTTAAATTTTTCACAGACAAAGAAATGCTGAGAGAATTTGCTAACAAGAGACCTGCCCTACTGGAGATACTATAGGGAGCCCTACAGACAGAGAAACAAAGACAGGACAGAGAGACTTGGAGAAAGGTTCAGTACTAAAGAGATTCGGTATGGGTACAATAAAGGATATTAATAGAGAGAGGGAAAAATATGGCAAACATAATCCAAAGGATAAGATGGCCGATTCAAGAAATGCCTTCACGGTTTTAACGTTGAATGTAAATGGATTAAACTCCCCAATTAAAAGATATAGATTCGCAGAATGGATCAAAAAAAATGAACCATCAATATGTTGCATACAAGAGACTCATCTTAGACACAGGGACACAAAGAAACTGAAAGTGAAAGGATGGAAAAAAATATTTCATGCAAGCTACAGCCAAAAGAAAGCAGGTGTAGCAATATTAATCTCAGATAAAATAGACTTCAAATGCAGGGATGTTTTGAGAGACAAAGAAGGCCACTACATACTAATAAAAGGGGCAATTCAGCAAGAAGAAATAACAATCGTAAATGTCTATGCACCCAATCAAGGTGCCACAAAATACATGAGAGAAACATTGGCAAAACTAAAGGAAGCAATTGATGTTTCCACAATAATTGTGGGAGACTTCAACACATCACTCTCTCCTATAGATAGATCAACCAGACAGAAGACCAATAAGGAAATTGAAAACCTAAACAATCTGATAAATGAATTAGATTTAACAGACATCTACAGGACATTACATCCCAAATCAACAGGATACACATACTTTTCTAGTGCTCACGGAACTTTCTCCAGAATAGATCATATGCTGGGACATAAAACAAGCCTCAATAAATTTAAAAAGATTGAAATTATTCAAAGCACATTCTCTGACCACAATGGAATACAATTAGAAGTCAATAACCATCAGAGACTTAGAAAATTCACAAATACCTGGAGGTTAAACAACACACTCCTAAACAATCAGTGGGTTAAAGAAGAAATAGCAAGAGAAATTGCTAAATATATAGAGACGAATGAAAATGAGAACACAACATACCAAAACCTATGGGATGCAGCAAAAGCAGTGCTAAGGGGGAAATTTATAGCACTAAACGCATATATTAAAAAGGAAGAAAGAGCCAAAATCAAAGAACTAATGGATCAACTGAAGAAGCTAGAAAATGAACAGCAAACCAATCCTAAACCAAGTACAAGAAAAGAAATAACAAGGATTAAAGCAGAAATAAATGACATAGAGAACAAAAAAACAATAGAAAGGATAAATATCACCAAAAGTTGGTTCTTTGAGAAGATCAACAAGATTGACAAGCCCCTAGCTAGACTGACAAAATCAAAAAGAGAGAAGACCCATATAAACAAAATAATGAATGAAAAAGGTGACATAACTGCAGATCCTGAAGAAATTAAAAAAATTATAAGAGGATATTATGAACAACTGTATGGCAACAAACTGGATAATGTAGAAGAAATGGACAATTTCCTGGAAACATATGAACAACCTAGACTGACCAGAGAAGAAATAGAAGACCTCAACCAACCCATCACAAGCAAAGAGATCCAATCAGTCATCAAAAATCTTCCCACAAATAAATGCCCAGGGCCAGATGGCTTCACAGGGGAATTCTACCAAACTTTCCAGAAAGAACTGACACCAATCTTACTCAAACTCTTTCAAAACATTGAAAAAAATGGAACACTACCTAATTCATTTTATGAAGCTAACATCAATCTAATACCAAAACCAGGCAAAGATGTTACAAAAAAGGAAAACTACCGGCCAATCTCCCTAATGAATATAGATGCAAAAATCCTCAACAAAATACTTGCAAATCGAATCCAAAGACACATTAAAAAAATCATACACCATGACCAAGTGGGGTTCATTCCAGGCATGCAAGGATGGTTCAACATAAGAAAAACAATCAATGTATTACAACACATTAAAAACTCGAAAGGGAAAAATCAATTGATCATCTCAATAGATGCTGAAAAAGCATTTGACAAAATCCAACATCCGTTTTTGATAAAAACACTTCAAAAGGTAGGAATTGAAGGAAACTTCCTCAACATGATAAAGAGCATATATGAAAAACCCACAGCCAGCATAGTACTCAATGGTGAGAGACTGAAAGCCTTCCCTCTAAGATCAGGAACAAGACAAGGATGCCCGCTGTCACCACTGTTATTCAACATTGTGCTGGAAGTGCTAGCCAGGGCAATCCGGCAAGACAAAGAAATAAAAGGCATCCAAATTGGAAAAGAAGAAGTAAAACTGTCATTGTTTGCAGATGATATGATCTTATATCTAGAAAACCCTGAGAAATCAACGATACACCTACTAGAGCTAATAAACAAATTTAGCAAAGTAGCGGGATACAAGATTAATGCACATAAGTCAGTAATGTTTCTATATGCTAGAAATGAACAAACTGAAGAGACACTCAAGAAAAAGATACCATTTTCAATAGCAACTAAAAAAATCAAGTACCTAGGAATAAACTTAACCAAAGATGTAAAAGACCTATACAAAGAAAACTACATAACTCTACTAAAAGAAATAGAAGGGGACCTTAAAAGATGGAAAAATATTCCATGTTCATGGATAGGAAGGATAAATGTCATTAAGATGTCAATTCTACCCAAACTCATCTACAGATTCAATGCAATCCCAATCAAAATTCCAACAACCTACTTTGCAGACTTGGAAAAGCTAGTTATCAAATTTATTTGGAAAGGGAAGATGCCTCGAATTGCTAAAGACACTCTAAAAAAGAAAAACGAAGTGGGAGGACTTACACTCCCTGACTTTGAAGCTTATTATAAAGCCACAGTTGCCAAAACAGCATGGTACTGGCACAAAGATAGACATATAGATCAATGGAATCGAATTGAGAATTCAGAGATAGACCCTCAGATCTATGGCCGACTGATCTTTGATAAGGCCCCCAAAGTCACCGAACTGAGCCATAATGGTCTTTTCAACAAATGGGGCTGGGAGAGTTGGATATCCATATCCAAAAGAATGAAAGAGGACCCCTACCTCACCCCCTACACAAAAATTAACTCAAAATGGACCAAAGATCTCAATATAAAAGAAAGTACCATTAAACTCCTAGAAGATAATGTAGGAAAACATCTTCAAGACCTTGTATTAGGAGGCCACTTCCTAGACTTTACACCCAAAGCACAAGCAACAAAAGAGAAAATAGATAAATGGGAACTCCTCAAGCTTAGAAGTTTCTGCACCTCAAAGGAATTTCTCAAAAAGGTAAAGAGGCAGCCAACTCAATGGGAAAAAATTTTTGGAAACCATGTATCTGACAAAAGACTGATATCTTGCATATACAAAGAAATCCTACAACTCAATGACAATAGTACAGACAGCCCAATTATAAAATGGGCAAAAGATATGAAAAGACAGTTCTCTGAAGAGGAAATACAAATGGCCAAGAAACACATGAAAAAATGTTCAGCTTCACTAGCTATTAGAGAGATGCAAATTAAGACCACAATGAGATACCATCTAACACCGGTTAGAATGGCTGCCATTAAACAAACAGGAAACTACAAATGCTGGAGGGGATGTGGAGAAATTGGAACTCTTATTCATTGTTGGTGGGACTGTATAATGGTTCAGCCACTCTGGAAGTCAGTCTGGCAGTTCCTTAGAAAACTAGAGATAGAGCTACCATTCGATCCAGCGATTGCACTTCTCGGGATATACCCGGAAGATCGGAAAGCAGTGACACGAACAGATATCTGCACGCCAATGTTCATAGCAGCATTATTCACAATTGCCAAGAGATGGAAACAACCCAAATGTCCATCAACAGATGAGTGGATAAATAAAATGTGGTATATACACACGATGGAATACTACGCGGCAGTAAGAAGGAATGATCTGGTGAAACATATGACAACATGGATGAACCTTGAAGACATAATGCTGAGCGAAATAAGCCAGGCACAAAAAGAGAAATATTATATGCTACCACTAATGTGAACTTTGAAAAATGTAAAACAAATGGTTTATAATGTAGAATGTAGGGGAACTAGCAGTAGAGAGCAATTAAGGAAGGGGGAACAATAATCCAAGAAGAACAGATAAGCTATTTAACGTTCTGGGGATGCCCAGAAATGACTATGGTCTGTTAATTTCTGATGGATGTAGTAGGAACAAGTTCACTGAAATGTTGCTATAGTATGTAACTTTCTTGGGGTAAAGTAGGAACATGTTGGAAGTTAAGCAGTTATCTTAGGTTAGTTGTCTTTTTCTTACTCCCTTGCTATGGTCTCTTTGAAATGTTCTTTTATTGTATGTTTGTTTTCTTTTTAACTTTTTTTTTCATACAGTTGATTTGAAAAAAGAAGGGAAAGTTAAAAAAAAAAAAAAAGAAGAAAAAAGACAAACAAGGAAAAAAAAAAACAAAAAAAAAAAACGATGTAGTGCCCCCTTGAGGAGCCTGTGGAGAATGCAGGGGTATTCGCCTACCCCACCTCCATGGTTGCTAACATGACCACAGACATAGGGGACTGGTGGTTTGATGGGTTGAGCCCTGTACCATAAGTTTTACCCTTGGGAAGACGGTTGCTGCAAAGGAGAGGCTAGGCCTCCCTGTATTTGTGCCTAAGAGTCTCCTCCTGAATGCCTCTTTGTTGCTCAGATGTGGCCCTCTCCCTCTGGCTAAGCCAACTTGAAAGGTGAAATCACTGCCCTCCCCCCTACGTGGGATCAGACACCCAGGGAAGTGAATCTCCCTGGCAACGTGGAATATGACTCCCGGGGAGGAATGTAGACCCGGCATCGTGGGATGGAGAACATCTTCTTGACCAAAAGGGGGATGTGAAAGGAAATGAAATAAGCTTCAGTGGCAGAGAGATTCCAAAACGAGCCGAGAGATCACTCTGGTGGGCACTCTTACGCACACTTTAGACAACCTTTTTTAGGTTCTAAAGAATTGGGGTAGCTGGTGGTGGATACCTGAAACTATTAAACTACAACCCAGAACCCATGAATCTCGAAGACAGTTGTATAAAAATGTAGCTTATGAGGGGTGACAATGGGATTGGGAAAGCCATAAGGACCAAACTCCACTTTGTCTAGTTTATGGATGGATGTGTAGAAAAGTAGGGGAAGGAAACAAACAGACAAAGGTACCCAGTGTTCTTTTTTACTTCAATTGCTCTTTTTCACTCTAATTATTATTCTTGTTATTTTTGTGTGTGTGCTAATGAAGGTGTCAGGGATTGATTTAGGTGATGAATGTACAACTATGTAATGGTACTGTAAACAATCGAAAGTACAATTTGTTTTGTATGACTGCGTGGTATGTGAATATATCTCAATAAAATGATAAAAAAAAAAAAAAAAAAAAAAGACAGGCAGTTCAATCCCAAAAAAAAAAATAAAAAATAAAAAATAAAAAAATAAAAAATAAAAAATAAGCCTAATCACAGGTTCCTTAAGAAAAAAAGAGCTCATTGGCTCAGTGATTTCAGAGGCCTTTTATCGTATATGGCCTAAATGGATTTCAAAGTCATTTTTTTTGAGCCACCTGAAGTGACCCCTCAGTATGTTTCCTGCTGACCAGTGAATCAGTTTTTGCCTTTCATTTGAAACTCACCTCATGCCTTCTGTGTGACATCAGGACATCCACATCTGACAATGGGCCAAGCTAATTTATTTACTCCGGTGTCTAGCAACCATTTGACAGGAAAAATAATCTACACTGTATTTATTGCAAAATCTTCACACAAAGTGACAAAGATGGATGCAAACTCTACAGAATCATTTTTCAGCTGTTATCCAAAGTTGAAAGTGATTTTCAAATGTTAACTTTAAAATTATGTGAAGAAAGATAATGGTTCCACTTTGAAACTGCCTGTGAATATAACTTATATATTACAATAATGGTTTAGCACTGAGCCAGAAAAATAAACTCTTCTGCTAATGTAGTAAATGGGCCAGAAAGAAATATCTCAGGGATTGGGGTTGGGGTGGCGGACAGGGCACAGAGCACACAAAAAAGGAGCAGTGGAATTGGATTTCCAAATTAAATGATCTGAAACTTGAGGCACAACAGAGCTTTAAAAAATGATATCTTTTTGATACCACTGACATAATATGGAGGAAATGGGTAAAATCTAAATGTAAACCGTGGCAAATGATTGCAATGCCCAGTCATCCACGAGTTCCATTCAGAACTTCCATTAGACTCTAGATAAAGATTTTCTCATAAGCTTTTTTTTCTTTCAAGAATTACCCTTTTCCATATTCCTGAATGTTGGAATTTTAAATGTTAAATTAATAACTGCTTATTTCAGTGATGATCTGAAACTCATCCCCTTCTTCCTTCTGAAGGCAGGAGTAATTGCCTAACAAAAGTTCTACTGAGGTCAGGAATGATCTAATTTACTTGTAATTATTAATTCTACGATGACCTCTCAACCATAAATAAAGCCTTGGCATTGGAAAAAAGAAGCTCTGAAACAGGTCATGGCTATTTCACAAAAACAAAAAACAACAACAATAAAACAGAGCAAAGGAATGTTGGAGAAAAGAATGGATTTTCTAAATTTAAAACACTCCTTGCCCTTTCTTGAAATAATGATTTATATTCTTAGAGTTCACAAGAGAGTAATTGGATATGCATGATGCAATACTGGAATTTTAGATATTTTACCTAAAGTTTATTAACATATTAGCACCATCAAGGGGTAAAAAAGCATAAAGTTATAATAACAACCTTCTCTCAAAGGATGACTAAAACTGGGCTTGTAATCTGGTCATAATAAAATATATTATGTTTATGTTGGCGCCCCATACGTTAAGAGGAAAAATGACAAACTAGAATATGTCTAGTAGAGGGTGGCCATGATTAAGTGGGGTCTGAAAAAATAAGTTCTGTGAGGAGCACTGGAGGGAGCATGCATTACTTCCCTAGGAAAAGTAAAGACTGAGGACAAACATGAAAAACTGCCTTCAAATATTTAAAAGGGTGGGTTGCAGAGGAGGGAGCAGACATTGTAAGTAGAGCTACTCATGGCAGAATTAGGGCCGGAGGGTAAAAGCTAGATGTTGAATCTTCCATTGCAGGGCGTCTAGCTCTAACTATCCATGTAGCAGAAACTGTTCTATACTAGATCTGAAAGAAGGTCACCCAGCTTGTGCTGCAACACCCACAGCGGCCCCGAACTCACTATCTCAAGAACACCTTCCTCCCCTGATAGATGGTAATAGGTGTTAAAACATTTCTTTCTAGTGCTGAGTTACAATCTTTCAAGTTCTAACTCAGACAGTTGGTTCGGTTCTGTCCTTATGAATATCCCAGGATGCTCCCAATCCCTTCTCCACCAGACAACTCAGCTCATATTTAAAACAATTATCCGGCCTGTCTTTTAGTCTTGTTATTTGTCAAACTAAACATCTCTGATTCCTTGTATCATGATTAATTCAGTGTTCTGCACCTCATACCATTATAGTGACTGGATTTCAAGACACCCCTTGGTTTGTAGTGTCACCAACTGGCACCTCAAATAAATATTCTTGATTCAGTCTAACCAGCAAGAGTACCCCATAAAACTGTTAATTTCCCTGTTGAAGAAAATCAGTCAATTTGTGCTACGTGAACTCACCTATTGTGTTCAACCCAATGCTAGTCACCATTTGATATTTAACAGAAGTGTAAGGCCATGTGCAGACAACATTTATAGAATCAAAATTAAGGTACATGGAATAATTTTGGAATTTTGACATGATGTACATCATTATGTGTACATGGGTGGTATAATCTCAAGTTCAGAAAATAAAAAAATAAAGGAGTCCAGAGGGCCTGAGGAATTGGTGTGAGGAGCTGTGGAGTAGGAGTCAGGCTATATCTTGAAGGATGGGTAGGGCTTGTCTGTTTGAAGTAGACAGAAGGATAACATGGGGTGGGACACAATGATACTGAGAAGAGCCTGGCCCAAGAAAAGGTGTGTGTGTAGAAATAATGAGTAATAAAGAGGTCTGGATGGTAGGGACATGTTATGGCTAGAAATAAAAATATTTAGGTTCGTCCTATAACATTTCTAATGCACCTTCCTTTCATCCATTCTGAGCATGCATAGTTTTGCCAAAAACTCCCAAGACTCAGATTTCCTTGGGTATCTAATCTGGCAAACTAATCCTTGAAAATATATTACGAGGAGCTAAGAGAGTGATGCTAGAACTCTCCTTGGGTGGCAAGTGTAAATTTCAAGGTTGATTTCCTGGGCACCCAATTTTCTTGATTCCAAGTATGGGAATTTCAAGCAGTCCAATGGGAGAGATAGTTTTAAATAGGTGTGACCTTAAGTAGATTTTAAATTATATTGTCTAGTTGAAAAATGATCCCAAAGGCTAAACTGTTTGCCCAACTGAAACACTTTTGCTTAGTTGTGACACCAAACATTTTCTCTTTCAGAGTGGCTTCTGTAACTGACCTCATTCATATTTCTGTTTCAAAAGCAGAGAAACAGAAAAATTAATTAGACAATAAAACAATAAATCCAGGTAAATACACATTATGGCTTTCAATTAGCGAGTGAGTTTCCAGAGGATGCTGAAGTGTTATTATCAGACAATGTAGTTTCACTTAACAGGGACAATAACCCCAGAGCAGAGTTGCTTTTTTTTTTTTTTTTTTTTAATATTCTGCAATTGACTCCTTTGCACCATGTTGTGCCCATTGCTTCTGTGGAAATTTGAATATTATTCAATAGAACAATTTCCTGGAAAATCTTTTGAAAGTGGTCACAGACTCCGGCTCTGCCCTGGTGCCTGGGTCTGCCAGCATGCTGTTTTATTACCTCTGGAAGATTTGGTGAAGGCTTAAATTAAGAAAACTAGGTTCATAAAAATAATCAGTGTGTGCCTCTTTCCAAAAAGGAAAACTGCCACATCCCTCTCTTGGTATTTCTATGTATTTCACTTCTCTTCTATCTCTATCACTCAACCCTTCAACTTGCTTACTGAAATGACTGATAAGAATTTTAGATTGCTAACTCTAAAGTAAGGGCTGTTGAAATCATTTAATTCAATTCTTTAATATTACCAATGGGAAATCAAGGCCCAGAATGCCTAAATGACTTTGCCAGGACCACACAGTTAGCAAGTGGCAGAACAAAGTTTTGAACTCCATAATGCAGAGAACAAACCAGGAATGACATTTTTAAAACTTAGCAGCAGTCAGGCATAGTCACTAGAGAATCAGAACAGAGCCCCCGATTATCCTGGTGTGTTGCCAAATACCAGCCCCAGCTGGACTAGAGTGTGCATCAGTTGGGCGTGTTTATAACTAATCACTAAAATTTTAGGGGATGAAGAGAAATAAGTGCCCCTTGTTCATAAGTAGGTACTCTAAAGGAGATAGCTGGTATAATAATGGAAATTTACTTTCAGCTATTGACTGCTCTCTCTTTTCTTCACCTTTTTTTCTCCATTCTCTTCCTTGCCACCAATTTTTTGAAAACTCACCCTCCTTTTTTTTATCTGTCTCGTCATTATTTATGCTGCGCTCCTCTGGCTTCAGGTGTATAACCATCTTGCCAAAATTCTCAAGACAGTCTTTGTAAGTATCCCCTTTCTAGCCCTTCAGGCTAAGCCTTGGTTCTGTTTGTAAAAGTAACTTAATCTATAGGTCTACAATTGATCTCTAATTCACTTTATCCAAAGTAGGAAAAAAAATCACTTGTAATATTATAGTCTTTGAATTTCATTTTTACCTATAATAATCTCTTCTTAATTGCTTTCTTTCAAAGTTATGAGAAATTATTTTTGTTGCTTCTATTGATAAAGTTGTTTGACACTCAAGATCACAATTAGTAAATCAATAGAATGGAATTATGCCAGAGAAGTGCACATCTACTCACTACTGTACATGTCAGAGCCTTTTGTTTGAGGTCCAAGGACCCAACATGCAGAAATGCCATGCCTGAAAACTTTGTGCCTCATCACTGAATTTTGAAGGAAGCATGAAATAAAAGTCTGTGGTGAAGTGGGCATTCCCACTGGCCTGATATATAATTAATAATATGTTCACATATTCATTAAATGTCCCAACCTTCAATTTTCTAATAGTAACTATCTTGAAGTTGTATATCCCGGTACCTTTAGTATTTGCCCGCCGCTGAACTGAGACAGATGACTTTGTACTACACTTGCTTTTTTTTTTTTCTGCATAGTCTTACAAATAAACAGGGGCTTATCCAGAATTAACACATGAGCCTATAGCATTCTTTTTTTCTGGATTCATCAATCCCTTCAGCAGCTCAAGGAAAGGGTTTTAAGCACCTATAATGTGCTGAAATCACTTAGGTACAACGATGAAAAAGACAAACCCAAATGTGTCTACGCTTTCCAGACTGGTGAAGTTTCATCTTTGAAGTGTTCTGTTTTATTCTAAGCACCTTGAAGGATATGAGGGATGAGAAAACTTGGTCTTGCTAGTCGTGATGGTTAAGTTCATGTGTCAATTTGGCTAGGTTATGGTGCCCAGTTGTTTGGCCAAGCAAGCACTGGCCTGATTGTTACTGTGAGGATGTTTTGTGGATTTAAATCATTAGTCAGTTGACTTCACTTATGGCTGATTACATCTACAATCAACAAAGGATATTGCCTTTGGCAATGAGAGAAGTTTCCTCACCAATCAATTGGCGGTCTTAAAGAGAGAACTGAGGATTTCAGCAGTCAGAAAGAAGAATTTCTATCTTTACTGCAGCCAGCCAGCATTCTTGGGGAATTTGTCCAAACCTTCACTGGAGATCTCAATTTGCCGCCTGCTCTACAGAATTCAGACTTGCAAATCCCCATGGTCACGGGAGCCAATTCCTACAATAAACCCCATGACATTATGATGATGTCAGTTTTGTTTACCTGGAGAAACCTGACTAATAACCTCAGGGTGCAAGACTCACCCTCATGAGACAATTGGAAAATGAGACTCTATAATGGAGTTTGGAATGTGTCTGGGTCAGTATATAGAGGTCATGGGGATAAGGAAACAGGCACTGTCACATGTTAGAGTATTTATTATGTAGAAAGCCTCCTAGAGGTGGTGTCCTGATAAGATCAGGAGTGGTAGGAGATGCAAAACTGGAGCAGCCCTGGGGTCTAAGTGAGTAAAGTGACTGTGCGGGGTTGAGAGTACAGTGGCTTTAACTTTCTCTCTCAGAGGTGCAGGGACAGACTGGTCATACAGAGTGTGAAAATCTAGGATTATCTCAACAGAGAATACAGACACAATATTTAATCAGTAAGCTTTCAGTAGAGGGCAAACCCCGAGCCACAAATAAGTCCAGATCCCTCTAAAGCAACCTCGTGAGGACTTCTGGGTCATGAAACAAGCCACAGGGTGCCAACCTCAACCAACCTTCTCATGGAGGTTTGTATTCTTAGAAGTTTCCTTTGCTCTGACATATCTAGAGCATGACTCCACTAACTACTTTGGAATCCCAGCAACCTACTCCTGATTCCTTGATTCCAGGGTACCTTTCCATGATCAGCTCTTTGTTGGATTATTTATGAGGTATGATTTGTAATACAAAACTGCACAATGTGCCACAGTTAAAACTCAGGGAAAAAAAATGCGTTTTGTGTTTCCTCTTTTCAGAGAGGTTGAAACCCCTCTCCCAGGGTGGAAACTAAACTGCCTCCCAGTACTCTGATGTGGAAAGCTCAAAAAGAATTGGGGATAAGCAAGAAATCACTCCTTTTAACTCCAAAGCCACCTATATAGACATGGAGAGTTATATCGTGCAATCCCTTTTGAAGAATCGTAAGTATACTCTTGCATTAACGAGTTAGTGAAGTTTTTCCTTTAAAATTAAAATTAAATAGAAGGCCATGGTAAATTATCCATTTCATTTCTCCTCACAGAAATAAGGCACTTCAGCCTCAATACATGCATTTATGCCAAGTAGCTCATTTATACTGTTGCCTGTTGGAGTTTTTCTTCTTTCAACTTAGTAGGGAGCATTTGTGATCTTTATTACCCCAATAAATCTACAAAATGCCATTTGCTTGAGGCTCTTTATTTTAATTTCAGTTAAATAAATCATGCTAGGTCCCTGGCCGTCATATTAAGATAAGCATGGATCTAAAAATAACACATGCGTTTTAGCCAAATGTTTTCAGATTAAATAGTGGTAAATTTCTTTCGGTGCCCCCCAAATCCTGTTGATGTTGGAATATTTATTTGGTATTTTGGGAGAGTTTCTTGAAAAGCATGAACCTGTTTAACTAGAATGGAATCATTTTCAAACTCATCTATGGACCTACTTGTACAGAATTATTCAGTTCAAGCTCCCTGTTGCTGTAGTAAATCCATCTTGAAGTGGGGATATTTCCCCAGCTCCCTTAGAGGGAAATTTTATATCTTTTAAGGTTAATGCAATGCCTATCTATACTGTGATTTACTTAATAACTATAAATAGCTCTAGAACTGGATTTCACATTGTCCTTTGTACAGTAATATCCAAAAATCTTTTAAAGACAATTCATTCAATCTACCCAATAACGGACTCAACATCTGCCCTGATCAACCAAATCTACTCCTATTCAGGACTCAGATCAAAACACCACTTCTCTGAAAATGTTCTTTGAATTTCTGTGGGACATTGTCTTCTGAAATGCATTTTACAGATCTGTCTCACCACTCACAATGGAATAGTTCTGATAAATGTATGTGAATTTTTCTTGCAGACAAGATTCAGCGTGAAGAGGAGGGAATAAAACCCACAAGGTTTTAAACAGTCTATTTTATGCATTTATTCTGTTAGAGCCTAAATATATGTTCTCTGATGGATTAGCATGGCCCTTTAATTTAAAGAAAGAAGGGTGGGTGGATTGGACAGGAAATGGGGAGTCGTGTATTTAAATAAAGTTATTGTAGGATCCCACTTGGATCTTTTGGCATCTCCTGGCTCCATCATGTACATGCAGATCCCATGCAGGTAACTTAAACTGTAATGTTGATCCATCCCTAAGATGCAAGGTCAAGTATGAACCTGGGTGACTTTCTGGTTCCATCAATTCAGATATCTTTCTGGGCTTAGTCCTTTAAACATCACTCTAAAGTGATGTGACTTAATGAGCAGGTTTGAGCAGGTGCTCCTCCAAGGCAGCACCAGCAGTCTATAATAAGTGTCCTTTGGGGTTACCGTGCAGCCCAGAGCCCTCCCCACCACTGCCCAGGGGTAACGTGGCCATTGAAGCATGTGACAATACTGGATTTCCAGAGCCCTAATTTAGTCTCTCCTTTGCCAAGTGAAGGGCAGGGCTCAGGGGCAAGACTGTTATCTTGGCAGGGGTCTGGGGCTGTGGCAGCTCTGAAACAACCCCTGGTGGGAAATTGAGGAGTGACATTGATGGGTTTCAAGGGTGGCCCTTGTGCCTGCACCTGCAGAAGGACACAGCTGTGATTTAGAAATTCAGCCCAAGGGTTGAGGGGAGGTGTGCATAATGTAAAGCTTGGTGGTTCTGGTCTTCTTTGACTTCAGTGGAGTGAGAAGGGGGTGCAGAGCAGAGAAACCATGTGCTATGATCGAGTTGACATAGCGGGAGGTTTTGCTTTCAGAGCTTTTATTGCTATTATGGAGTACCAAGTGCTGTCTTTGTTTGCTATACATTTTATGCCCCAGAGACAGCTCTTTTCCTCTTGAAGGGATTTTAAAAACAATTCACAGTTTTTATTTTATTCGGTGTTCACCATTAAGAATTCATGCAGAGCAATTTTACTTGTTGCCAATTAAGATCTCCCAGTGGAAGTCTAGGATTATAGTGAAGGCAACCTGTTTAATACCTGGCACCTCCTTAGTCTACACAAATGAACCCCAGAAGGATAGAGACATGCTAATTTTTAAGATGCCTGGATAATACAATTCTAAGGTCCAGGATACATAGAAGGTAAATCTTCAGGAAGTCCTGGGCCCTTCTCTGCTGGGACTATATGTCTATTTGCATCTTACTTCTGTTTTTTGTGAGACAATATCTAGATAGCACATTAACAAATACTTTTCTTTTCCCAGGGAGAGAATAATGGCATGTGGCCTTCCAGTAAGCAGTTAACAATTTTAATATCACTCTTACACACAGGCACATACATAAACACACTCTCTTTCTTTATAGAAATTTAGATTTAGAGCTGGAAGGAACCTTAGGCACGGATGCAAATGATCTCCACCTAAAAATGTACACATATACTGAAATAAAGAATATAAGTGAGTATTTGGAATATGGATCATTTTATTTCCATGCTCACTGTACTTAGCTAAGTGATATTTTGAATCATGATGAGAATGAGAGCAATGTTTTTGCCAGGTTCTTTTTATCTATTCCTTTTCTTAGAGGAAGAGTCACGCGCAAGCCAGAAAAGAAAAGTGGAAATCTATTTTAAAGAATTCTGCATAAACTAAAATCATCATTTTATTGCTGGAAGGGATGAGTCTTATGGGATCTTCTTCCAACCAAAGTTATGTACCTACTTTTCAAGTAAATGTTTTACTTCCCTGGGATAACAGGAGCTAAGTGCTTTACTAGGGCAAACACAGCTCATAATCGATAGTTCTATCCATTCTTGGAATCTGGTATTGAGGCTTAGGCTGCCCCTTGGGAAAACAGTGAAGAACTTCGAATTGGCTTTTCCACACATCTAGTTTCCCTTTCACCAACAACCCAGTCTCCACACATTGCTAGATGGTCTTTCCCTAAGTTGCCTTCCCAGTACCAGTGAAGTGAGACCAACAAATAAAAGGAGCAACAAGTCATGTATTTTTGAATATCAAATAGATGTTCCTTGGAACCTTATAGTAGATGGTCCAAGAAAGAAAGGGTTCGGAAATTTTTTTTTTGTAAAAGTCAAAATTACATTTTATATGTATATTTGCCTATGCATAGCACATATTAGCAATACTAATGGCTCTGAGAAGTTCTGCAATTTAAGTAAAGATTTAAAAACTTGGTTGTACCTACTATTCCCCACAGGACACCTTTATTTTTTTTGTAACATCTATAACATCTTGATATAGGGAACTAGTGTTTCTTAGAATATACTTGTGTAGATGATTTCTTTAAATCAGAGGTTCTCAATTGGTGGCAGGGGTGCAGTTATAGCCCCTCCCCGCCAAGGAACATCTGGAAAATGTTGGAAGACCTTTTTTGGTTCTCACCACTGGGAGGTGCTCCTGGCATCTACTAGACAGATGCCAGAGAGATGTTAAACATCTGGCAACATGCAGGGCAGTCCCCCATAACAAAGAATTATCTAGCTCCAAATGTGTACAGTGTCTCAGTTAAGAAACTCTGGTCTGGTTATAGATTGTTCAAATTAGACTTAAGTGATCTAGAATCTGTGGGTTGGCAGCCGGCACTGCGGATATCTACCGGATCTTGTCATTTGATTTTGGCTACACAGACCCACTTATCCTGTACTAACTCACAGGCTTTTGAAAATACCATCTACAATCTGAGCTACAAAAATCTGAAATGGCATCATCTGGTTGAGCTACTAGCAAATTGTTATATATTTCTGTTCTATTAGTCATTTCTACTCCATGCTCTTTGAAGCTTTCTCTGATATATGTATTATATAGCTGTATCATTGCACAATATTTAAGCATGACAGAAAAAGTAAAATTTTGCATGTCTGTACATGTTCTATAAATGCAATATAATACTCTAGACATTCTGTGTTTCAAAGAATCTCAGTGCTCAGTGATCTTAAATATTTCAATATCTTCTCTTTGCAGATAAGGAAACTCAGGTTAGAGATGTTGCCCAATAGCCAGCTTGGGCAGGTCAGGATGAGTCCAAGTACCCAGAACCCCATTCTGGTCCACTTTGCATCACTACCATATCATTCTCCCTCCCATCTCCATTTTAATTTCACATATGTGGCATGAAAGAGCAATTTCAATCCCAATAGTATTCATGAATTCAGTTTGGATTTTCCAACTGTTTGTTTGTTCTAAACTCTTAATTTGAGACTTCAAATGGATAAAGATTTCTATCAGAGAAGACATTCTCAGCAGTTGTTTCCTTATAATTTTCCTTGCCAGCTACAGATATATTTTCCCAAATTAGAAATAGTAACAGATGATATAAAAAATATGAAGCGCAAAAAAACCCTTTTCTCCTAATCCTTACTTTGCACATGAGAACAAATAAACATGCAGAAAATTATAATGCTTGTGTTTCAATGTGAACTAGTATGCAAGTAGTCACTGGGTGTGTATATTTTTTCTCATCAAGCAGGGAGATGCAGATCAAAATAAACCCACCCAGTCTTGTACTCAATCCTTAGACTCAGTTCTGGATTCTGACTCCACCCTTCTTTCAGATGAATTCACAGAAGTTTTCCTCCTTAAAAAGGATTTGTTGTGTCAAAAAAGACAGTTGAGCTAAATGACTGCTCATTTCCAGACAGCTATATTTGAACTCCACTAATTCCTTTGCAATTTGAAAGTCCAGAGATAGATTATAGGTCTATTTCAGTAGAATGCTAAACAGGGCCCCAAAATAACCAGTTATCTTGAGAGTGTGATTACAACAATATATTTTTGGGTCACAGCAGATGGTTATGCTATGAGAAGTGACTAAAATCTATTAAAGACCAGTAGCCCCCTCCATGAAAATAAGGAAAGACTTTCTTTAATTCCTGCACTCAATCCTCTACCATTTTTCCATCCCTTATCATTCAGCAAGTGGCAATGAGAATATCCCTTGAATCTACCATGTGTTTGATCAGTCATCAAAGGTGGTGACCATAAATTAAAGCTGACCACAGTCATTGTTAGAAGAGCTAAATATTCAGAATGTATATATCTTTTATTTTATGTTATAAGTTCAAGTATAAATGGAAGGCCTTCAGTTAACATCAGCAGCTGAAACAAGTAGCCCACTCCATGAAAAGTGTAGCAGCCACAAATCAAAGCCATAATAAAATCAGAGGAGTCTATACTGATTTATGGAACGTTTGTTTAATTTACAATTCAGTTGGGCTTGTGTACCTGACATGCTATTCCCATGATCGTCTGCACATCATAGATTCTACCCTAACTCATGAATAAAGCATTTAAAAAATTTAATCAAAACCAGAAAGAATTTCCCACACTGCTCACTGTCACTCACATATCCTTCACCAAAAACAAGTTAGCTATAGTTGTAGCTATGATATTGTAATAACCATCATAAGGCCTATCATTTTAAGCCAGTCAAGTCAGGATCTGTTTGCAAAATATAATCAAATGTAATTTCAAGATTCAATAAATAATATATAAATCTGCTATTACTGGTTTTCATTTTCTTTTCAATACTACCCATTTTCACTTTCTCACCAGTAGTTATTCTATTCAAATGTCATTATTGCCCACTATTGTTATTCAAATGGAGCTTTTTTATGAGATGCTCTGACACAATATATAAGATGGCACTTCTTCAACAGCAATAATTCCAGTTCTGAAGGAAAATGGAAATGATTGTACACAAAATTCTGAGCTCTTTTATGTTAGGTTAAAGCCTGTGCCTGAAATGGGATTTTAATTTAATCATATCTGAGAAGATCAAAGGTTTTTATTAGCTACCTCAAAAAGCAGAGGAAAAAAAAAGAAGCCTTTTCCACACAGGTGTTTTTTGGTTCAAGGATCCTGTGAAACTGTTAATCTGCCCCAGTGGTAAGTATCAGATACACTTACTGAGAAAATCAAACTGAATTTCTTCATCAGCTGATATGCAAACATATTTTTGTGTATTTTTCCCTTGAAAAATGGGGAAGACATCAAATATTCTATACAAATAGTTGAAAGAAAATGTCACAATTTGGTTAAATAATTTTAAAAATACACTTTCCAGTCTATCCATGGAAATTATATTGTCACAAAACCATAAATTCATCATTGTTGATTTTATTAATGCAACCTTGGTGTTAAAAAATAAAACAACATCAAAACCAGGTTATAGCTCCTCCAAACAAATCTAGTGAATATTGCATCAATTATATAAAATTAACTGGTATGTCTGTTAGTGGCAGACAGACTTATAAAATTGAACACTTCTGCTGTATCCTTCCAGCCGTTTATCTGTGTTTAGAAATAAAAGGATACTTTATATTACCATAACCAGAGGTCTGTTCTCCAGTAGGAAAAATAATACAAGAGCAGAAAAAAAATGAAAATGTGTAGCAAATAACCCAAGACTAGAATTCCCCTGGGAAGGTGACTTTCAAGTTTATTGGAATTCATTATAGTAGTTGCAAGAAGAAGGAGCAACACAGCCTGGCACAGAGACCAATGGTGACGGGTGTGGATACAGTTTGGTAAGAAAACCACAGAGATGGTAACATTTACCCTCCACCTCCGTGCACAGAGAGCACTTCCTCAGAACAAGGAGACACAAAAGAAAGGACTATACTAGTTTAGTGACTTTTGGGGAGACAAAGCTAAGAATATGAAACAATTCTGTACAATGTGAGTCATCATGTAATCAAGCACTAGCATATTTATTTCAGATAACAAGCAATGTAAGAAATTTCAGAAAAGGATTTCAAATTCCACAGCAGCACCTTTGAATAGCATCAACTATAGGGATTCTGAAGTCTATACAATGACATCACAACCATTTTGTTAGTATCAGTTTCCAAAGCGGCCCCAGGGAATGGATGTGAGTCTCAGGAATCCGACTTCTATGGTACTGACCTCTTTTACTATTTTAGCTGCACAGATGTTCTCACATATCTTTCCCTAGATAGAATCAGAATTCACCAAAGTACCCTTTTTTAGAACAAAAACTAATCATCGGAGACCTATACAACAACATTCTTAAAACAGTCCCCTTCAATATGAAGAAAATCAGAAAATTTAAGCAGAAATGTTCTACATTTTAATTAGACAAATAATTAAATAATCCTTGAGCAGACAAAGGTCAGAGAATTTGTGTTCCAGTTTCCACAGTATTACAAGCTTGCTAACTAGCCTTGGGCAAATTACTTAACCTTGACAAGTTTCCTGATTTTGACCATCGTATTAGCTCTGAGCATGTCCCTGACACAAGGACGACCTTTGGCCCCCTTGCTTTAATTTAATTAAAGGAATGTATTCTCTCAGTAGTCTCAGATAATTCCTGCACATAAAGGTGCTTTTTGAACCCAGTGGAAAAGAGGCCTTTTCCAACTCCCCCGCCTCCATGATCAAGACACATGCTACAGAGACCACTCCCTAAGGAAACAAATTAGATAAACGTATGTATTTAACTCACCTCCAGAGACTTCTGTGTTGCTCCTCAAGTTGAGTCAGCAGATGCTCGATGTATTTATTGGAGTCCATGTATTCCTGCACATACAGACACACAAAGACAAATAAAGCATCCTTACCAGATGCACAGGCTCTTAGGTCTCTACCCTTATCTCTACAAGGAAGATTTCTGATGAGATAGTTTCTCAGGCCCCTTCCAGCTCTGGGAGTCTATGCTTCTCTGACTTAAATGTATAGTCATTTGGGGATGAGTGATACTCTCTCCACATCCTGTGATCATTCTATAAACAAAGTGCTGAAGAAAACAGATTTTACAGAGTCAATGTAAAAATCCTCCTATTAATGGAAACAAAAGCGTAAATGTCATAGTTGTTATTACTGTGGTCTGTGTTCCACTGTATGAAAGTAAGCAAGTCCATGTGCTGCTGACTTAAAAAGAATTAAGAAAAATTAGGTGACACAGGTCTTGATTTCACTGATCTTAGGGGAGTCACTTTCTAGCAAAAAGAATGCTTTATATGGAATGCTTTATACCAAGCAATATGGACGGTTTTGTACATGCACTGCCCATATTCACCGGGCATATTATTTACATTGACGAAGGACAGACCCATTTTTCCTTCTTTCCTTATATATACTAAACAAGGAATTTGTTTTTTTATACTCTTAGAAAATAAATCTTTGGCTTCTAAGATGTGAAAGGACAGCTGTACCCTGTTTTTGAGAAATGGGTGTGTCTAAATTGATTTTTGTAAATCAAAGCATATTTTCCAGAAACACTTCTGAAACATGAGGACTTTGTCACATGAGTAAATGTTCAGAAAAAGCCAAATATTATTAAATCTGATTTTGTAATTTGTGATTTCCAAATGTGAGATTCTTACATAACAGGCTTTCAGTTGCTAACTGTGGAGCAAGGTACAATGTGTAAAATTTTGGATATTTTTTCATTCTGAATCTGATACTTCTTACCTCTTCTATTTGAAGATCTAGACTACAGGCCCTTACTTCTACATTTCAGTGACCTCTGCTGGAATAATGGGCAGTGATTTCAATTTTACAGCTTCCATAAAAGATATTTCATTTCTTATGGATTTGAAATAAACTGGGAGCTTTGATTAATATTGGCATTTTTCTTCCTGAAATATAGATTTCTCATGATTCCATGCTACATATAATCTATTGCTCCTATAGTTATATTCATTAAAATAAGGGGAGTGGGGGAGATAAATGTAATCAGAGTTGAAGTGATATAATGGAATGTACCCTGTCCTGATTTTCTGGTCCACATTTGCCCAGGTTGCCTTGGAGAAGCCTCTTTATCTTTCTAAAATACTTCAGTTTAGACTAGACAGTGTACCACGTCCACATCTCACTAAAAAATGTTATGACTGTATGACACTATAATTCCATTGCATATAATTAACTAAAGAGTTTTATACTTATTAAATAGCACTGTCATGTTACTGCTGAAGAGTTATTTACTTAAACATGACCACCGGGAATCTTTAAGAGAAAGCAGAAATCCCTGCTACTGTAAGGTTGCAACAGTCTGTGGTTATTGTATTATGTGTCCTAATCAAGGCCAAAACATAATTTAGAGCACTCAAAATTATCAAAGGCATTAACTCTCAAATCGGTTCAGCTGAATTTTTTAAAGGCATCGTTCCCACATAGAAACAAATGTATACTTTTCGAAGTCCTCCATCCATTCTTCATTCAACAATTATGTTTTGAACATCTATTATCTGCCAGGTGCTGTTCTAAGTTCAGTGGATACAGTAAAAACAAGAGGGAGAAAGCACCTGACCTCAAGGGGTAAAATTCTGAAGGTGGGGGAGGCATTCAATAAGCAAGCAGATGAATAAATGAACAAATTGAGATCAGATCAGTTACATGCTATGAAGGAAATAAAGAGGTGATAGGAAAGACTTCGGGGAGAGGCTGCTCCTTTAGATAAAGTCATCAGAAAAAGACTCTATGTCAAAATGATTTTGAGCAAAGACCTGGAAGAGAAGAAGGAGGCAACCATGTAGAGAAAATGAGGGAAAACACTGCAGGCAAAGGATATAGTATATGCAAAGTTCCTGAGACAGGATGTTTGAGGAACAAAAAGGAAGCCAGTGGGGCTAGAGAGCTGAGAGCTGGGGAGTACAGTCTAAAATGAAATTGTAATGGGGGATGGGTGTGCAGGGACCAAATAATGTGCAAACCCTGGAAAGCGGATTGGATTAAAACCAATGGATTTTTAATTCTGTTCCTTCTGCTTAGTTTAAATCAGAGGCTGAAGCTGAATGGTGTAATGATTAAAAATACAATCCATCTTTGCAACATGTGGTACATACACACCATGGGATATTTTTTCTGTCCTAAGAAAGAAGGAAGTTCTGAGACATGCGAAACATGGAAGAAACTTGAAAACCTTATGCTCAGTGAAATAAGCAAGATACATAGGGACAAACATTGTGTGATGGCATTTATAAGAGATGTCTAGAAATAGTAAACCAGCAGAGATTAGAGATTACCGGAGGATGAGGGGATGGGAGAAAGGGTATGTTTGGTGTGTATATGGAGTGTGTACAATGAAATTAATGAAAAGAAATATGATCTTTGGATCAGAGAGAATTAGAATCAAATTTTGATTTTGATACCTACTAGCTATTTCCCCTGGGCAAGTTATTTAATCTCACTAAGCCTGAATTTCTTCATCTTTCTCAGAGGGATAAATAATAATTTACAAAGGTGTTATAAGGATTAAATAAAATTGTACAAGTAAAGCATATATCAGAGGGTCTGCCAAATAATGAGTGTAGCCTGCAGAATAGAGTTTTAAACACCTCTTCTCAAAGGCAAATCGCTTTACAAGTTGAAGGCAATACCCATTTTCTCTTCTATTATCAAGCATCACAATTTTTAAGTGTATGGCTCTTAGATAATAGTTGCTGAATATTAGAATAGACAGGCAGAGATTAATAATAACACAGCTTTTCTACCATTACATATAGGTGTCACTGGACTGTGGATTAAAAGCAATTTACTTGCTGCTTCCATTTAAAATGGCATCATCCAATTTTCCATAAATAAAATAATGATGACAAATCTTAAACCGATGGGAGACTAAGATTATGGATTCCCAACCTCCTTTTGCGGCTTTAATGTTCTCCATAGAACTCTTCCTTCTAACATCCAATATATGTTATTTATTTATTTGGGTACTGCCTGCCCCCTACATCCCTCTCAAACCCGCCCCCTCCCACACACACAGACCTCGTCACCAGAAGGATAAAAGAAATGGACTGAAAAAAATAATGCGAAGCTTACGTATACTTTTTGTTTGATGAAAGCATTTATCCCTACCTAAAGAATGAAGGAAATGCTCTCATACACCCCCCACTTCTGGCCCCTGAATTAGAGAAATGAGTTAACCAATGAGAAATTCCTAGACCATCCTGCAGGAGGAAAATAGGAGTTTTCCAGTGAGAGCCATCGTTTCCTTCATCCATTTGAGATTTCAGCTCCAAGCAAATGATGGTGGGTCTGGCTGTCAGTGGGGTGGGCAGTACTGCAGAGTGGAACTGCCACCACAGCAAGACAATGCTATCGCCACAATGGCTGCAAGACGTCTGGTGGCAGTGCATGTTGGCGTATACAGTGTTGTCATTGTACACCAATGTTCCCAAATTCACAAGAAACAGCAGAAAGGAAAGGTATGACATGATTCCACCTCAGTATAGCAAGGTTCCCCAAATTGACCAAAGGATGCTGGATACTGGGAGAGGCTGGAGAAAAGATTTCTACACATGCCAAATGGACGAAAGTGGAGTCCACACCCAGCTGACAATATCCAGTCTGTGGAGATCATTTCAGAATGAGTCGATTGAACATATACAATATGGAACCCACGGAAAAGTCCTACAGGACAAGAGAAAGAGGACATTATACTCAGTCTCAGGAAAGCATGTGACTCTGAAAATGATTTACTAGAGAAACAAGGTAACATTTTAAAAAGAGCCTTAGCATGTTTATTAGTATTCAGGAAGATGTGGTCTCTCTAAAATGCACAGAAATCCTTAAAAAAAAAAAAAAAAGAGGCTGAGATCAAAGACTGCAGAATTCGACTTAAAAAGATAACGGGGTGAGCTATGAAGAAAATAAAGTGAAATAAAACACTTTATATAAAGTGAAATAAAACCTTTATTGGGCAAGATAAGAACTTCAATGAACCCTAAAGTGCAACAGCAGAATTGAAAGGAGTTGGTCCCCTGCGTTGTGAAGTCCTTTATGGGGTAGCTCTCCTGCCATGAAATGATGCTTCGGAGAGGGGCAGGTACTGGATTTGGATGTACTGGCACTGAACTGGACAAACTGATGAACGTCTACTTCTCAGTATCTCAACTGAAAACAAATCGAAGTCCCCAGCCCAGGCCAGTTACTTAAATATTCACTAACCTTTCTTCTTTTCTGTGTGTGGTGCAATTAGTGTAAACATTGAGCCTACTATAAGCTAGAAAAAACATTTTCTTTGTGTCCATGTGCACTATCTGCCACTCATTATCTATGAAAAATGTCAGCATCCCAGGCCTTGTCTTGTCCAGCAGGTACTTCCCATCACACTTAGCACGAAGACTATAGAAGCTATCATTATTAATTTCATGAGCATCCTATTCTGCTGGTTTTCCTTATAATTACAAAACCCACATAGGGTATAATAAATAGCATAATTGACAATGAAAACACACCCACCCACACACATATATACATACACAGAGTCCTGTGGAGGACAAACTTAATATCTATAATGAAATTAAGAAATAAAGGATAAATGAAATTAAGAAATAAATGATTAGAGATGATGGACATAAGGTCAGAAGATGTAGGTTTGTCTAACGGTTATAGGTTTTGAGTATTTGACAAAAATTGGAACATAAACAATAACCAATGGCTAATTAAAGGAACGTTTCAGAATAGAATAAATAAAAAAGGACTTAATTAGGTATATCAAAAGGAAGGTTTATCACATTCTAGGGAGAGTTCATGGAAAGCGACCCACACATCCACTGGTGCAAAATAGTGAAGCTCAGGCTGCAAGCATCCCAACAGACAAACGTGTTTTCCACCAAGGACAAAAACTGGCTGGCTCCATAGCTTTCAGCCACCCCTAAAACTCAATCAAATCATATCCACAGACACAAGCAGAAATATTATTCCAAATCAAGTAGCTGCTATATAACAAATCAATAGAAAGATATTCTCAGTTGTTCACATATTCAGAAAATATAGCACCTACTTCTCTCATTAAAAGTTAAAGATACATATAAAGATAAAATATATGTATGTACATAGCTATATTTGTATGCCAGATATCTGAGAGATGACTTAAAATATGTATCTCAGATATATGTATATCTGTATGTGTGTATGTGTATAAATATATGTATGTTAATCAAAACATTATTTATTATAATATGAAAAACCCGGTATATATTAATTTACAAAAGTATAGGAATGATTAAAATAAAGCAAAATAAAGCATTAATATCCATATGGAGAAATATACAATTCTTAAAAAAAGTATTTGTAGAAGAATATATAATAAATTGGAAAACTGAATATTAAGTAAAAGTAGGATTTAAAACTGCATAATCCTTTTTTATCACAATTTAGAAAATGCATGTAAAAGATTAAAATAAAGTAAGCACTATATGCTAGTTTTATGGGTTAATTTAATTTTCTTCTCTAAACCTGCCTCTTTCTATAGTTTTAAAATACTATATGCTCAGTATACAAATAAAAGTGATGAATATTATTTAGAAATATACAGTGCCAGAAAATAATGTCCAATATTTGATTATAATTAAATTTTAGAAAACTAGATTTAAAATATCATCTTGAAATTATTTCCTTTTTATTATTCTAAAGATATGCCAGAGTCTGAGACAATGAACCACTTCTCTACTTGTCCTTGTCATTGTTGTTCTGATAAAAGCAATTCACCGAAGTTAGGACAGGGAAGGAACACCCAGTTACAGAAGACTTATTTGTATAATATGCCTTAAAAATTTTAAAAAGGTACAGCACTAAAAAGACACCTGTTCCTTGGCAAAAACTTATGCAAATAAGAATCATTTTGGAGATATATTTCAGGAAATTTGCCTTTCACTTCTTTTTATGCACATCTTTCAGGGCAATTAGTATGAAACATTTAAAGTGATCAGAGGTTTACAGACATACGGAACATCGCATACTTTCTAGTATAAGCCCACTTAATGTGAACCTGCTGTTGTCTGAAGTAGGTCTGTTCTGACAGTCCCATCGTCAATTGATTTTAACATTGTGGGGATCTTATGTATTGTTTGTTTTGAGTAGAGTGTAAAATCATTACTATGTCAAAGCTTGTGGAGACCCAAAATCCCCTCCAATAATATTCATATTATAATCTGCATAATTTATGGTAGAATTTATGAAATCCTACTATGCACCAATTTGTCACTACTAATGTAGGGTTCCTAATTCACCTTTGGGCAACAGAGCATCACGAAAGAGGCCACCTGTTCAAATCAGCAAGAATATCATTAGATGCAGGAATTTCCACAACTAGGAAAGAGTTAACTACCCTAACAAGCATTGCTGCCCTTAAAAATTATTTTTTTCATCTTAATGAAAAGGTGGATCTACACAGTGAATGTAAGAGGCCAAAACAGCATACCTGCTTTGGGAATTATACAGACAAGGTAATAATATAAACGTGTGTCATACTTGACTGGCACCTGTATCAGTAAAAATTCTTCCAAGGAGACATTTGTACATGTTAAGCCACCACAAACAAAATCAGTTCAGGAGCCCTAACTTTAACAAATTAATCCAACTGCCATCTTTCCACGAGCTTTCTCTAATCCCTCTTTCCCATTTACTCTTGAAGCAACTGTAATTCAACCTTGCTGCTACTGCTATCTCTTCAGTGTAACTGTTCCATTAGAATCACGGATGACCTCCTCAAGGTAGTCTCACCATACTGCTTGGTCCTTATCTTACAACCAGTTCCTGCAGCACTTGGCACTTCTGGTCTTGTCTTTCTCTCCCTCCCTCCCTGGTATTCTCTGAAAGTATTCTCCTGTCTCCTATCACTCTGAGGTCTTCTTCACAGTCCCCTTCATTAATTCCTCTCCTCCTTCCTACCCCATATGTGTTAAGGGTAATAGTCTATTCTTGGTCCTCTTTCCGTTCCCACTGGACTACACCATCAACTACTAGGGCTTCAACAACCACCAGTAATCCAGAGACTCCCAAAATAGTTACCCTCTTGAGGTCCAATCCTGTGAATCCTGGCTATTTAACAAACAGGTCCCTTTGGATGTGTCCCAAGCTTTCCAAAGCATGTCTCGCTTCATTTTTGTATTCTCCAACATCTAGCATAGCAGGTACATTGCAAGTATGCAACAAAAGTGTGTCAACCAATCAACCAATCAAACAATTACTTAATTAGCTGGATATACTCAGATTCATACCAAAAGCATCTGAAATTACTAGTCTACAAGTCTGGGGTCTTCCAGAATTGCTTTTTAATCAAAAAGTTCCCAGTGATAATAGAGACTTCAGGCAGTTTTCCAAAATTACTGTATACTCATGCTGTTACTCTATTAATACAAACCAGGAATTGCATCTCCAAGACAACCTACTTATCATTTTTCAAAATCATCAATGTGTTCTTCTAATTTTATGAACTTTGTCATATAAGGTATATGGGCTTTGAAACAGATCAATGCAGTGCACAAGTCACAACAAAAGACTGTTATTAAATGGGGGATAATTGATAACATGATGAACAGCAAACCACAGAGTGAAATCATATGTATCTGTAAACTCTGTCATGTATGAAACCTTCATTAATATGAAATAATGGTGACAGAACTTAGATATATAGCACAGGTAGACACTAAAATTTTTGATGGCCTGCTATTTGGTATCAAGACAGTGTGCAAATCAAACTAAAAGTAGAGTTAGCATACATTTATAGTAAAACACATTGCATCAATTTGCTGGAGACTACTAAACTGTCCCCCATCTATATTTTTCTTTAACTTCTTTTAAAAACAGCCCCACTACATCCCAGTTGTAGCTGGACACATGACACAGAGATAGAGATTATGTTTCCCAGCCTCCTGTGCAGCTCAGTGTGAATCTTTAACTTCATTCAAGCCCATGCGATGGGAGCAGAAATGGTGTATGTGATATCTAGGCCATCTCCAGCCTAAAGACAAGCTGCTTGCCCATCACACCCTCTTGTTCTGCCTGGGAAGGTGGCAACTCCAGTGGAAGCTTGAGCCCGGACACAGAAGCCTCACGTTGAAGATGCAAAAGGGATTGATCTCAGGGCACCCTGTTCACCCACCCTAATCTTTCTGCCTCCCTCTGGCCTCTTACCTGAAAAAGAAAAAAATGTTCTATCCTATTTAAGCCACTGTATTTTGGGGTATCTGTTACAGCAGCTTATCCTATAGAGTAAAGAATATAATAATTGTTAGTCAATTCTTTTGAAAGTTAACACAGCAAACAGAAACCAAAGTGAAATACCAAGCAGTTAACTTAGCATCTCTAGTTTACTTTATTGAGTGTATCTGTTGACAGATTGGTCATTATAGCTTTCCAAAGCACTTTGATATCCCTTTGTATTTGATCCTCACAGCCTCTGTGAGGCATGGGCCACCACTTCAAAATACATAACTAAAGCTCAGATTAGAGTTAAAGTCGAGCAACGGCAGATTTAGGTCAAAATACAAGGTCTCCTCTTTCCTGTCAAGCACATTTTCCATACCCCAAGCCAATCTGAAGTAGAGAATGCCCTTGCCACAGCTAACTACCCTTGAAGGAGATTCAGTATTAGGGAGATGGAAACTATTGGCAGAATCCACCCCCCTAAATTGGGGGGATTGGCTGCATGCAAAGCCATAAAATAAAATCAGAAAAGAAACTTCTAAATTCATGCTAAGTGTATAGTTTGTGTAAGTTTGGCTTCAATTTCATATTCATATTCATATTCAACTCAACACCTTTTAATGTATTAAATTTGACAAAGATACTATTACTGATATTCATGTATTTGTTCTTGAGTAAAACATATCTAAGAATTATACTTGGTTTGTAAGTGAAAGAAAAACGATTATTGTATTTCTAAGCTACCTACACTATTTTTTAAAATATTGCTTTTGATAGCAATTTTGGAGATAAATATATATTGGTCAAATGAAGGTATTCACTTAGGTGGAAAAAAATAACTCCACTTATTTTAAGTTTTTCAGGTTTTTTTTTCCCCCAAGATAAAAATGAAAAATAATTCAAGGTGTCCTAAAGTTCTGGAAGTCAATAACATATCATTTATCAGCATGGCAGTGAATTGTATATAAGAAAATCACTCACCATAAAATATAAATGATATGGTTAGTAGAATCCTCATTTCACCTTCTTTTCTTGCTTTAATGGAGCAACACTGACAGCCTTATATGAGCAGAAAGCCTCAATACAGTCCCCTTCTACTCTAAGTAGACTAGTCTTGCCGCAGAAAGTTCAAGGACTAATCCAAACTCCAGTATTACATCAAACACAGCAGGAATTGAACAGCGGAGCCATTGTAGAAGTACACCGTACTTTTCACTTATTTTGCATGCAAATATTGGGTCATAAAATGCCATTTTGCTCACTGAAGTATATCATGGCCTCCTGAGCCTACCATCATCCATGTCCTTCAAAATCTGGACACTTCTAATGTTCCAGTTTTATCTCCCATAATTCCCCAAAGATGCCCTGGGACTCTGGTGAGGCCAGGCTTTTTGCTTTTCCTGATCAGACCAAACTATAAACTCTTTGTCATTCTGGCACTCAGCCAGGACCTTCAAACAATAGATGCCTAGAGGTAAGCTGGCACCAATGTGAGAATCATTTCCTTATGGTACTTCTGGAGATACTGTATTTTAACTGGGTTAAAAAATCATCGGAGAAGGATAACACTTATTAGTGGTTCTCAAATTTGTTTGTATGAATCACCTGGAGGGCTGGTTAAAACACAGATTGTTGGGCCCCCACCCCACAGGGTCTTGATTTAGATGTGGGCTGGAGCCTGGGAGCTTGCATTTCTAACAAGTTCCCAGATGCTGCTGCTGCTGCTGGCCTGGGAACCATTCTTTGAGAATCACAGGCTTATAGTAACAGGTATTATTAATTGTTTCTTTATTACCACTCCCCACCCTCTGAAAGAAATTAGCAGGACCATTGGAAATAAGACCAAATCCAATTACTAAACAAATATTTCTGAGTGCCAGTTACATCTAGGCACTCTTCTATGCCTGGGGGATACAGCCATGGACAATATAGACAAAAGACCCTGCCTTCATGCGGGTTACATTTTTATGGGGAAGACAGATAATAAATAAAATAAGTAAATGGAGGTAAGTGTTACTTGGAAAAATAAAGCAGAGAAGAAAAGGAAGGCGCAACAGTTAAGTTCACGTGGCAACTTGGCTAGGTTATGGTGTCCAGCTCTTTGGTCAAGCAAGCACTGCCCTGATTGTTACTGTGAGGGTCTTATGTGGATTTAAATCATTAGTCAGTTGATTGCATCTATGGCTGATTACATCTGCAGTTAATAAAGAAGTTTGCCCTCATCCAATCAGTTGAAGGTCTTAAAGGGAAAACTGATGATTTCAACAGTCAGAAGGAAGAACTTCCATCTCTACTTCAGCCAGCCAGCTTTTTCTGGGGAATTCATGGAAAATTTCATCGGAGTTCTCGACTTGTGAGCTACCCTAAAGAATTCAACCTGCTAAACCCCATAGTCGCATGAGCCAATTCCTATAGCAAATCTCATAATATTTACACACACACATACACATACACATACACATCGCCTGCTGATTGTGTTTCCCTGGAGAACCCTGACTAATATCTAAGGGCTGAAGTAGAGGGGTGGGTTTAACAAAGACTGGTGGAGGGAAGGCTGAAGAGACAACATTCAAGCAAAGACCTGAAGGCACTGAAGGTGCAAACCCACATGGGTATCTTGGGAGGATCATCTTGGGCAGCGAGAAAAACAAATATCAAACCTCTGAGGCTGCAGTGTACTGGCATGTTCCACTAACAGCAAGGAAGCCAGTGAAGACGGAGTGCAGAGATGGGGGTGGGGAGGAGACAGCTCCTAAGGGCCTCGCAGTCCTTGTACAGATGAGTCTTTTGGTTTCAGTGAATTAGGGACTAAGAGTAGGGGGATTTGATTTGAGGGGTGAAATAATCACCCTTCAATTTTAAAGGAATCCCTCGGGGTGCTGTGGAGAATGGAGGGGGGTGAGTGGTAAGAGCAGAAGCAGGTAGACCAGCTGGAGGCTACTGCGGCCATCCGAAAAGGAGGTGATAATCACTTGAGCTAAGGAGATGGTGGGTGGAGCCATGATAAGTGGTTGGGTTCATGATATGTTTTCAAGATGGCGTTGACAGGACTTGCTGATAGACTGAATGTGGGGTATCAGAAAAAAAGGAACTAAGATAATTTATGTTCTATGGCCTAAGCAATTGGGTAACGTGACATTTACTGTCAGAGAGAAATCTATAGAAGGGGAATTGTTATGGAAGGGGTACTGAATAAACGGTTTTCCTTTGGGCAGTTAAGTGTGAGATCCCTATTGCATACGGAAGAGGACATGTCAACAAGGCAGTGTTCAGGCAACGGATCTAGGAGGCATGAAGCTGGGACTCCACAGTCTGTACAGACAGTACCTGCAGCATGAGCTAGACAGATCACATAAGCTACCGATAAGAAAAGGACTCAGGTGTGGGCCATGGGGTGTGCCAGTACTTGGAGGTTGCAAAGAGAAGGAGAAACCAGTAAATGGAGCAGAGCCCAGCAAGACAAGACAGGAGAGACTAAGCATTCCAGAAGAAAGTGTCTCAAGAAGGAGGGTATAGTCAGCAGGGCCAAATGCAAGCCATCATAGAATTTGACAACAGTAGTGGCCTAATGAGAGCAGTTTTAGTGGAGTAGGCTTTCCAATGTTCTGATGGGGGCCCTGAAGAGATCATTTGAGGCAAGGGGGTGTGAACCAAGCTTTCCTGAAAATATCACATGGTTCTTGAACTTCAGCATGCCTGAAGAGGCATCTGGGGTACTTGTGAAAATAGCAGAGTCCAGGTCCCAGGTTGGGGGTCAGCTGGAGCCCTGAAAGCTATTTTCAACAATAAGTGGGGGGGAGGTGTTGCTGGTTTTCCCTGAGGCACCTGGGGAGGGTGAGCCCTAAAATGGAGGTTTAGTCCCTTTCTGGAGGTCAAATTCAACAACAACGCAAAACAAACCAACAACTAGCCAGTTAACAAACGAAACCTCTCCTTGGCACACTGCAACAACTAGTACACTGAGTTGAGTCAGGGCCTTGGAGTCTCTTGACATTCACATGTTATTAAGGAACAAGACGGTAAAAACAAAGATGTTTGAGAAAGAGACCAGAAGTTTCTACATGTGTGGGAGCCAGGAACGCCAACTTGGAAAACCTGGACTCCGTAGCTCAGAAAGATGCCTTTTGCAGCACAAGAGGTCCATAAAGAGATTTTAAAATATTTATTTGGTTTTTCATATTCTTCCTTATAAGAGACTTCCTTCAAGAAATGGGCTATTTTCTATGAACATGGGGGATTATGCATTTGTTCACTAACATATAACCCCTTGTCTGGATTTTCTTTTCTAAGCCTGAAAGCACCAGTGGATTCAAGGATGTGAGTATTTGGCCTGTTAAACCACATTTCTCACTTGCAGGCACTGACCGTAAATCATACTGGAGCAAAGAATATTCCTCCTGGAGTGAGGCATTTCAAAGACAACCTTTTACTGCCTTTGGGTGGGGCTGGGCAGTACTCAGGATTAGGTTGCATTTATGTCTATATTTTCATCATAAAAATGGGAAAATGAAAGCAATAGACCTGATCTTCAGTCTTCCTTGCTCTCCTGTGGCTGCAGGCTATTATTTTTATTAAGTATTTAAACATTTTCAGACTTGTTTTGGTGAAGATAAACAAACACCAGGCCTTTCTTGTTGTCTTTTCTACAACAAAAAGGCAGCAGAACATACGAATCATCACCAGTGAAAGCCGTTTCCCTCTTCCTCCTAAATCCAGTCTCCATATTAACTTCAGGTGATGTATTAGGGGAGATCTTGGGTGTCCCCCTGCATGCAACACAGGAAAGAAAGGATGGAGCCCCAAAGAGATACGTTTGTCCTCCCTGAATAACCTCCCTCAGATCTAACGTTTGTATGTACTCACACATACACACATAAAGAACAAATCAGTGGATGATTGATGCAAAATGTGAAAGTAAATCAAAAGTCATGAAGAATTTTGGAAGCCACAAAGAAATTTGGATTTGATTGACAAAAACTAAAAACCCACAACCCAAATCACTCCCAAGAGAAAACTACCGTGAAGATAAGGACTGACCGAGAAAAACTCCAGCCTTATACTGAATGTAAAAATTGCTGGATGGGCCTCTTGGGCAATAGTCTATGTGATAAACTAAAATGTAGTATTCTGTGGCCAGCTCCACACAAGTAGCAGGGGAGTCTGAGGTTTAAAAAAGAAAAAAAAGAAAAAAAAAAAAAGAACTGTCCTCTACAGTTACTAATTTCATCCAAGGGAGGCAGGTCCATGAGGTTTGGGAATGGGTTCTGTGCAGATGCAGGGACCTAAGAAAGCAGAGCTTGAATGCACTGGGGACTCCTCAGGTGACACAGGTGGGCCTATTTAGTAGCACCTTCTTCTCAGTCAGGGCCGCCATCTTGGGGGACCTCCAACATGGAGAATCCTAAGTCATCTTCTTGGCTGTAGCAACCCCAGCACAGAAGACAACTGAATTTGTTCAAGGTCCTCCTTGATGGGCCAACTCTATAAAAAGGAATTCAGCTCCCTGGGGACTTGTTAATTGGTATGTCAGTGGGGTTTCCTACACTAAAACCAAAACAAAGACTGCCAATAATAGGCAAGGGGGCAAAACAGAACACATCTAGCTGCCTCTCTTCCTTCTCAAATCTTTAAATCTGACCAGACAAACGCCAAGAGGGAAGTAAAGGTCAGAAGGTAAAAGGGAGGACCCTGTTTGGGCAATGGGCCTCTGCCTCCTGGAGATAAAGAGATTGCATCAGGGGGTTGCATGCTATTTTCCTGAGCAGCCCCTCTCTCTAGATTGCTATCTTAGCCAGCTCTCCTCAGGAAGGAAACCGTTAATAGGGAACAAAGGGGAATATGCATCCATGAGTCTATAGAACAATTTCCTCCTTCCATTTTACTTCCAGAGGCTCTGAAATTATGCCCTAGTTGATTCTCTTATTTCACGCTAAATAGCTTCAGGAAAATCAGGCCTATGGAATCAACAGCGAATCATACAAGGAAAATTTGGTTAGGATTGTTTTGGAGGATGGAGAAAAGGGTTTACAAAGCACAAGATGCCCCAATGAAAACAATGAACTCAGCAGCAAGCATTTTCATTTTCTCAACAAAGGGCCTGAAGTGAAATACAACCTGTTTCCTGGCACTTTCTAACCCCAATTCTGTAACTTGTTATATATGAAGAAATTTGAGCTTCTCCTCAGAAGTGCCCCAAATGACTTGATATGAAATGATGACCATTCTTCTGATGATAAGGGCTTTTACTGGTAGCTACGTGGAAGGCTGATACAGCTGGAAATAAACAGCACTGTTCTTTTGTTTGAATGCTAATAACTACTTAACCATTTTGCTGTGACAGTGGAGGGTCTAATCCAGGAGAAAAGAAGTTTCTTTTCTCTTGAAGGATAAGACAAACCAAGTCCGCGGCAGAACCTGGTTAGAGCACTCCCGTTGGTGGAGAGAAATGTTATAACACATAACAACTCTCGGAGAGGGATCCCATGGCCAAAGCACTTGTCTTGGAAGAGAAGCAGCAACTTATCATTTCACCTGAGCACACGGTGTTATTCTTTTAGTTCTGCCCAGGTCTCACCAAAATTTTGCCCTTCGCCTCAAGCTAAATAGTCAAGCTACTTCGGAAAAACACGTTCTTCTAATAATTAGGGTCCAGTTCAATGGTTCTCCCAGTGTGGTCTCTGGACCAGCAGCATCAGCATCAACTGGGAACCCCTGAGACATGCAAATCAGAACCTCTGGAGAGGGGACCCGGCAATCTGTGTTTTTAACAAACCCTCCAGGTGAGTCTGATCCCAGTAAATTTGGAGCACCACTGTTCTAATTTATGGATAATGAACAGCCCCTCTTTATTACTTTCACTCATTGCCTCCTCATCCCATTTTCAAGGTTACCTAATCATTTGAGCCTATAATTAGTTTCAGTTGCCCTCAGCATTTTGTAACAGTTCAAGGTTTCTTTTTAGACTATCTCATTTTGTGGGTAGGGGACCAGGTGACTTGTTTCATTGCATCAGGTGAAAAATCTGTTTAATTAAAATAATGCAAAACTGGCTACGTGCATGGCTGTGAGGTCGACATTTGTAAAAACGAATGTAGGTACCATTTTAAAAATCAGCAGAAGAGCAAAACCCATGATATATATAATGACAGCAGGTGCATCTGGGCTGTTGCTTTTTAATTTTTTTTTTTAAAAAAGAATCTCCTTTTAAAGCAAGTGTCTAAAGACATTCAATGTATGGACTGTACAACATTTGTGTCCCAAAGAGATGGAAACTTCATCAGATGAGGCTGATGCAAATGCTTACAGTATTTGGTAATAATATAAGTAATGAGTGAATGTAATAAAGATGGGCTGTTCATCATCCATAAATTAGAACAGTGGTTCTCCAAATCACCCAAGAAAGGAACTCCATTTTTAAAAATACATATTTTGGGTAGCAACTCAGTTCACTAACCAGCTAATAATAATATATGTATCTTAATCTGTATTTTTGATGAAAATCAGCCACACTTAGGACAGATGTGTTAAATCAATTTAGGAAGGCAATTTCCTATGATGAGGTTGTTAACGAGTCAAAAAGAACATCAGGAAATTTATGCAAATATTTTTGTGAATATGTTCTATGTATGCAAATGCCATATAATTAGCTATCATGTGTTTCATGCAAAATTAAATTTGCTATAATAACGAATCACACTCAAGAATAAGGCTAGTTAACATGAAAAGACTCTCATTTTTATGACTGAAAGGCTGCAAATTGAGGGTAACCTGCAGGTGAATCTAATTTCAGCCTCCCATATTGTTAGTCATTCAGGTCAAACAAAACCAACTGCAACAAGAGGTGGGAAGATGCCCCTGACTGTGGACGGCACTTGTATGATAGAAGAATTGCAAGAACTGGAAGCAACGGAGCTCTCTGCTTTTGGACTAGGTTATCTAAGCTATCAGTAATCAGAGAGAAAAGACTTTTGGCCTCTATTTATTTTGGAAGGTCTTAATGCTATCATTTAATATTTACCAAAATAATAAGGCCAAACTTCTATTTCAGAATATCTCTAAAATATAATTACTTCTTAGTCTATACCTGCCCAGGTTGACGGGCTGAAGAGAACTTGGACTTCCAGCAAGTTGGCTTTCCCTGGCTCGCTCTGTAAACACCCCCACCTATCCATGGGTTCCAGATCTGATATATTACGGCAGCTGTTAAGACAAAATAAATCATGACACATGCAACAACATGGATGAACCTTGAGGACATTATGTTGAGCAAAATTAGCCAGAAACAAAAGGATACTCTATAGTCTCATTAATATGAACTAACTATAATGAGCAAATTCTGAGAGTACAAGTTATGAACACAGGTTATCAGGAGGTAGAAAGAGGGTAGAGATAGGGCATTTGATGCTGGAGGAGTACAGAATGCAAAAGAATTGAGTGTAAAGATCCAGAAATGTGTAGTATTGTGCTACATGATGGTAGCACAATAATAAGTATAATGAACAAAGCTGAGTGTGAGTGTGGCTGAAAAAGGAAGGCTAGGGCATGCATAACACCAGAAGGAAAGATAGCAGAAAAAACCTGGCACTGTATAGCTTAGCAAAACTGGAGTGGACAATGATGATGATTAAATGTAGAAATACAGGAAAGTTTTTACATGAGGTAGAACAAGTGAATGTCAACATTGCAAGGTGTTGAAAATGGAATGGTATATGGTAAAAAATACAATCAATGCAAACTAGGGTCTATAGTTGACAATAACATTGCAATATTCTTCTACTAATCATAGCAAAGGCAATACAGCCAGCAAAATTCTGTGTCTGTTCTGCCTATTATGAAATACGGGAATTAGGTGCTAAATGCTTCCAGGTCTGCTGAGCTGTAGTCCATCCCCAAAATCTAGGGTGGCTAACCATCCTGGCTTCCCCCAAGAGTCAGCTATTTCCCAGGTCATGGAGTTTTCAGTGCTAAAACAAGAAAGTCCTGGGCAAACTGGGACAAATTGGTCACCTTTTTTCATTCCTCCTAGCCTGTTTGCCCATTCCTCATAACTGGGCTTGGGTTTTCTACATAAGCTCCAAATTCCTCCCTGGAAATGAGCTGAGCTCTCAACCCTGGTTCTATTGCCTGACCCTAACTCCACAAGTTGCTTTTGCTCATCCACCATCCACTAAAGAAGTGGCTGCTTCATCCAGTAAGCGTAGTCATTGACCCAGGTCTCGCTCTAGTCCTGGTGGACTGCTCTGGAACCAAAGTGTGACCTCTGCTTGAGGACTCATGCCCAGCCTGTTGTCGACACCAACCCCGGATCTGAGCCCCACATCACAGCCAGGAGCCCCTACCCTCACTAACTCGGAGCCTGAAGCTAGAGACCACTTCCTGCTCGGTGTCCTTCAGTGGGACCAGCCCTCCAACCAGGTAAGGCTCTGTTATTTTCTTGGTGGATACCTCACTCTGCACTGGGCATTGGTAAGTTCCCAGTTCTATTATTTGAAATACACACTGAAAACTCTTGCTAGAAATGAATGGTGCCACTTTTGAATATTCATATTGTCCTTCCTCAAAGGATCACAAAGCATTGGACATCATACTGTTACTTACTCCAGAATCTAGAGTACTCAAGGACTTTGACATATTGGTACTGAGCATCCAATGGCAAACCCAGGGTTTAGTAGTGTATTCTTGGCAAAAAGAGAAACTTAAAGCAGTATTAGAACTAGGTGGAAACACCAGTATTTGACTGCTGCATCTCCCTTAGAAAGACTGATAAGAAAGACATGGTACAGATATTCTGCAAGAGGAGAGAAGGGAGAAATAATGATAAATGGGCTATGTCTGCCTGGCTGCCAATCCATGGGGATATCTAGCTTCCCATTAAGGCTGGTGTTGTAAAGCACCTGACTTCTTTGGTTTCAATAGTTCAGTCACCTTCATATCCAGTGTGACAATGAAATTGTCTCTAGCCACATAAAACGTGTTTATCCCTCTTCCCTCTGCTCCCATTTGAAATTTAAAACAAAAGGCAATCGCTTGATCAACTCCCAGTTCCAAAGCAAAATTATTTAACTCTGTAACCAGACAGTAATGCCTTCTCAGCTTTAACTATAACTGTCCCTTCTCTTAGCCCAATATTAAATTTAATTAGCTAACATTTTAAAACCTAAATGCGTGTAACTTATTCTACATCATAAAGATTGTCTTATAAAAATTACGTGTTGCTAATTTGTATACATTGAATAGACACTTATCTCATGATGAATCATTTTTACAATAAACATCATCCCCTAATTCATAAGTTTTGTGAAGTCCATTTTATATATATAATATATATGTATATTAGGTTTGTTTAGCAGAAAGTCAATAGATTTGATTAAATAGGCATAGTCCTTCTAATCTATAAAAAAAAAACCTGTGGTTAAATCAACAAATATTTTAGGGCCTGCTATGCAAATGATGCTGTGCTAAAGAAATGCAAAGAAATGTGAGACATCACCATATACCTCAGAGAATGGGACAAAGCATAAATGTGGCAGGTTACATGCAGTAAATTATATAGGCATATTTTAAAACAATAGAAAGGATATCATTCTAATTAGGATTGAGATCCAGAGGCAGGTATGATCAATTCATGCTGAGATTAGTGGGAAAAAGATTTATAAAACTTACATTTTACATAATGCTTTATTTTTCAATGCAGTGCCATAAAATTTATTTAATTATCTTTTATAAGCTCACCAATAAAACACGTACTATCTCAATTTTACTGATGAGAAACCTGGGGCTCATAGAGTTCAAACAACATAATTATAGTATTTGATTGGGCAGTTTAAAAAATGATACGTTTAAAATATCAAGTATAAAAGTTGAACACTTATCTTTCTTTCCAGTAGCTTTCACTGCCCAGGCAGAATATTATTCTATTTACTTTCCCTGGGATCAGATCACATATAAGCTATACATCCCTAATCAAATTACTTGGCCCATCTGGATCTGTTTCCTCATGGTGCCAGATAAGTAGTTTGCAAACCTCAGCAAGCATCGGAATTATGTGCAGCATTTGTTAAAGCACAGATTGCTGGGCCCCATCTCCAGAAATTCTCAGTCAGTAGGGCTGGAGTGAGACCGGAGAAGTTCCACTTCCAACAAGTTCCCAGGTGATGCTGACTCTGCCTGTCTAAGCACCCACTTTGAGAATCATTGGGCTGGATCATCTCTAAGGCCTTGAAGAGTTTGACTATGGAAAAAAGATTTAATTAATATTCTTATATCTAGATCAGCCACAAATAATGAATCATTCTTCCATTCCATTCATTCAATAAACATTCATTGAACATGTATTCAAGTGTGTCTTCAAATTGTTCCCAGTTTAGTTAAAACTAGAGAAAATGATTTATTAAATAAGATAATTTATATAATTTATGAGTATTTGACAATTCTCTTTAACTCTGTTTCTGTAATCATGTAAAACTGGGAAGAAATGAATAAAATCAGAAAAAGCATGTTAAAAATTATTAACATAGGATCTGGCACAAAGAAAGACTCAGCTAACATCGCTACATGGGTCATTAAAAGCCACGTATCATGTCTCACCTTCTCCTCTCACATTTTTATTACACCTGCTTGCAGCTCTCCTCTTCCAGAGCATCACACCCCCACCCCACACGCACACACACACACACACACATACACACTTTGTTGGAGAGACTTATGAAGTGAAGGTCAGATCAGGACAAAGCCGAGGAAGGGGGATGGGGAAAGAGCAGGAGAGGATGATTACATGCAAACTATGTAACTGATTCCTAATAAAGATGATTTACCCAATTAAAAACAAAGTCCCTGCCCTACGCAATGTTTGCCAGCTCTCATAAGCGCCAAGCATGCTCCAAAGGCAAATTTCCTGCCTGCGCCTCACCCTTTGGCATAAAGTGTGGTACAGCATTGGTGGCCAAATGAATGGAGAGAATGAGCACTGTTGTCTGGGGAATGTGACAGAGAAATAAATTGAACTTAATCACTGTCCCAGCTGGAATCACATTTTTAAGGGGCTGAGGCTCTGCAGACACATGGTTTAAAAAATAATAACAAAACAAATTAACATCCCTGGAAGTCCTAAGCCTTTGGCTGAGCTCAGCTTTTTTAGTTGAGAAGTGTTTGTCCCACCCATGGGCCCAGCATCAGCAATTTGAAATTATGCCTCCAAAAAACTTCCAGAAACTTCTCTGGGAGGTGGCACAAAGTCACTATAACTATCTGGGATAGATCTTGGGCTCCAAATAGAAATCTTGTTTTCCAGGTTTGGCTTCTAAAATTGTTTGCCCTCATATTCATCTTTTGACTCTTCTAGGTAGAAACTGCAACCAAAGTTTGAAATTAAAGCTTTAAATAGAAAGGTGGATTTCATTAAATTGAACTTACCGATCCCTGTGCAAACAGCAGTGGAAGAGGAGCCAACCAGCCCTCACGTGCAGACTTAATTCCCTCTGCAGGGATGGCTCAAGGGAATCATGAAGGAACACCCTACTTTGAGAATGCAGAAGGCCTCAATGGCATCTGAGTTTCCCTGAAGTTTATTTGGTGACAGTAAAATTGACTCACTGAGAGATTCTTGTCAAAATATTTACTTGGAATTACACAAAAAAAAAATGTTTTAGAGGGCTTTTTCAGAAGTAGGAAAGTCTGTTTCACAGCTGGCTGAGTCAGGCTGAACAGCTAGAAAGACTTCTGGAAAATCTCAGCTGCTCTGGTAGCTCGCTGGTTGTGCTGCCTAGAGAGAGCCTTTGCAGCCCACCACAGGGTGGTGAAGCAAAAAAAAAATTCTCAGAGTTTCTTCCAACGATTTCCCTTGGGGATCACAAGAAAAGGCCTGATTTTAGCCAAATAAAAGGAATCTGTTGCAGAGTCAGTTGTAATCAAGTAAGGATAAAAAAATACATATTTTAAAAATCACATGATGTGTATCAAACACTTCAAAAATCCATTCATTTATTTACTCAACAAACACTGTTGAGCACCTATTCTATACCAGTACTGGAAGCTATGGGTATAATGGTGACAAAAATAGACAAGAAGTCCCTGCCCATCACTGGGGTATTTCATCTTTCCAACTAAAATAGGAGGGAGGGAGGTGCTGTTATCTCACTTTATAAATGAGGAAACTGTAGCTTTAAATATGAAGCCACTTTCCCAACACTGCTAGTGAGTGAGAAGCCAGAGGTATCTGAACCAGGCCTTTGTGTCTCCAAGGTGAGTGCACTAGCCTTTTTGGAAGGATAGATACAAATATAAGGCAAGATGAAAGTTAGACCACTATCGATTGTGAAGACAGCATCTGTACATTCCCTCATATGTCTGCATTAGCCTGAGAATATGCTCTCCTAACAGACTTTCTTTCTTAGCACCAAGCCTTTGGGATGTTTCCTGTGGGATTTTCACTGCACTATAACTCGTTTTTATCATTTCAACTCAAGCCTTCCTTGAGCACCCATATTTCCAGTTTCTCTAGCACCACTCTATACTTCAGGGTTGTTGCATCGCTCAAAGTTATAGACGCGTGTACGCAGCACATTTGTTATTTGGAGCTCACTAAGCTCCCACCTTTGGGGAAAGCTCCCCTCCCCTACATCCCTCTATCCCAGCCTCCAGGATGGAGACTTCTACTGAATGGAAACCAATCAGCACAAGGCATTCCCCTGCCATGATGACTGGCTCCAGCAGGGGCAGCTGACCCAATCAGAGCCAACAAGGCTTTGCTGGAACAAAAGTGTGGACGACATCTTCTCTTCTCTGCTAGAAGTAAGGCTATCAACTCCAACATTTGTGGTAGAAGTCACTACAACTTGGGACCTCCTCATTACCTTTTGGCTACCTTTCCCCTCTTCAGAATTCCTGAAATGTTCACTTTTACGAGAATGCATCTACAAATGTACAAATGTGTGCCAGAGTGGGTAAAGGTGAAAGCAGTCAATGGAAGTTACTGCAGACCTCTCAACAATGACAAATCCCAGCTCTCTTCCTTCACTGGCCCTGGAGGGTGGACTGCATTTCTGGAAGGGAACAGCAGCTACACAAGATACTCTTGATTGAAGAACAACAAAAGCCCACCATAGAGCTGGTAAATTGGGGACAGTTGCATTTTCCAGCTCTTCATTTGAGATACAATTCCAAAACCTGAAGTCTAGACATTATGAATTCTAATATGAAGAATCCTGTCATTCCATGCCACCCATCTCCAACAACCTATACCTGGTTACAGAGACCTCCTGTGAGAACACTGGCGTCACCACGGAGTGGGATTTAATGACGACTCATCCTTCTTTCCTCTTCCTTCCTAAAGCCAATGGGATCCTAACTGCTCCAAATGGAGCCCACAAGTCTAAAGCATCAGCATTTCCTAGGAGCTTGTTAGAAATGCAGAGTATCAGGTCCCACCCCAGCCCCACTGAATCAGAACGTGGACCACAATCTGATTCTAACAAGCTCCATCTGATGCATGTGCTGCTGGCATCTGAGTAACCAGGGTTTAGAGTTCAGGGTTTCCAACCTTGATCATAAATTTCACCAAGGAAATTGTCAAATATACCTATTTCTGGGCACAATCCCAAACCTTCTGAATAAGAACCTCCAGGAAAGGAACTCACGTATTTATGGGTGGGCAAAATTTGGAAACTCTAGGAGTCTCACACCTAATTTAGAGTTCCAGGACAAACTCTCAGCATCTTGTTCTTTTTCCTGCCTGAATCTGCTGCTTAGCAGATGGAAGTACACTACTGCTCCCACTTGGGCTGTTTTTTTTCCTTCCCTTTTCCCTCCTGAAGGCTTGCTACCAAATGCTATATCATCAGCATCTGGAATTGTTTTTTACCTTCTCTCTATATTGTTAGGTAAGAGCATACCTCAGAAGGATTCAAATCCCAATTCTAGACAAAGATATGTTAATTGCCCCATCCCAGTGGCACTGCTGTTTAATGACCATAGAGTTTTAAAGATAAAATGTAGATTCTCGATCCTGGTTGAACTGCAGGTTGTAGACCTAATATACTAATTGATCTGAATAAATAGTGATTTTTTTTGAGGACTCACAAAATGCAAGAACAGTGTTAGTAATGGAAGGGGTGAATAGCTATGACCATCTCTTCCCTCTAAACTATAAGAAAACAGCATTCATTAAAGTTTTCTATATCTTTTAAAAACTGGTAAATAGTTTGAATCCAGTTGTCTAAAATTCAAAGGGCCTTTGTAAAGTGCCTAAATACTTATCCTTCTTTAGCCTTGGATTCCTCATCAGACAATAGGGATATTGATAATTCAAGGTCTCCTCCTGTGAGGGTGAAAAGGGAACATATAGGCCAGTGCTCAGCTACTCTGTCCCCTAGGAGACATTTTAGGTCACAGCTGGGAGTGGAGGTGGGGTGGAGATGGTGCTGGCATCTAGTGGGTAGAAGCCAGGGATGCTGCTAAATATCCTACAATGCACAGGACAGTCCCCCTACCCCACAAGAAAGAATTATCTACCAAAAATGTCAGTAGGGCTGAAATTAAGAAACTCAGATGTAGACCAAATAGTAGTTACATCCTCAGAGCTCAGTCATCATCAGTCTGCCCTCCACCTACCTCCTTCAGGGCCAATGTTACCCAGTGGGTAAGAATCTCGATTTGAAGCAATGTTCCTCTTCCTCCAAAGCTGTGTTCTTTCCATCCTAACAAGCTGCCCCCCACTGCCGAAGATGGGTCATACTCAATTTTCAAGAGCAGGCTATGGCGATCTTTCTGTGTAGATTTTTAGGAGAGGCTGCAAATTATAAATCCTATATTCAGTTCTGAACTTCCCTGAACATCTGCTCTCATTATACCAGATTCAGGTGGAGAATGGAGGATTGAGACCTGGGAGGTCAAAGGAAGCACAATGTACAGCAGCTTGATGTAGATCGGAATTTTTATCCATCTTGTTTTAAACAGAACTACTGAGCTCTTATGAGGATCAAGATATTTAAAACTTAATATACTTTAAGAGAAAAAAAATTGAAACATCTGCAGAGGCAGAACAAGAAGTAAGTTGAAATTGACTAAAAATTTCTGACTTCCCCAGTTACAACTCCTGGGCCCTCCATGGTCTGGGCAGTACTTAACATAGATCGACAACAGAAGTATTAAATATTTAAGAGTATTAAATAATGAACACATAATAGAAACATGAAAAAGTATCAGACACTGCGAACCCGATTGTGATGTGTTAGTAACAAGGAGTGAAAGGAGCTAACCCATCCAGCAAGGCCCACAGATTCCCCCTACACATGGAAATAATATATAAATATTATTTGAAGAGTAGACTAGATGCAGTGCCTCAGTTTTAATTTAAAATAAACTTGCTTTTCAACCTCAGATGAGCCGTACTGACATCATTAAATGTTGGGAACTTTCATGGAGAGAAACACTTGAGGCAATCATAATATTAGAAATCTATTCCCCTAGGGTATCCATAATCTTGGAACAAGTGATCAAATATACCCTTTATGTGGAAATTCCCTGTAGTTACTCCAAACCTCTTATTATAAAGAAAAAGAAAGACAATAAAAAGAAATTAGTTTTAGAGAAGCATTTGGAGTTTCCTTTAACTCTTTCCTTTACCCACATATATGAACTATTAATTTTTATTTTCACTTTCAGAAAGTGGGACCAAGTTTTCCACCAAGACGACGAAGACGCACAAGAAGGGAAACACATGAACCGTTGAAGATGGAGGCTCTGCTGGCAGGAGTGTCAGGCTGGGGACCTGCCTTCGTGTCTGGCCTCATCAGCTCCCCCCTCCCAGTCCACAGGCCCGTGCTGGGCCAGGAGCAACCAGGAAATAGATCCAGGACAGTGGGCAAGGGGGGTGCCGGGGAAAGCACGCAAGTGGAGGAGGCAGCGCCAGACCACCTCCAACACGTCACAGCTCCCGGCTGACCTAGCAAAACTGAAGAAATACAGACATGTAAGCCAGGTGGAATTTACCTACCAAAAAATAGCACCAATTTTAATAAAAGAGTAGCCAAGCCTTAAAGAAGAGAGAAAAAATTAAAGAAGAAATTGAAGAATAAATCAGACATAAGTGGGAGTGGGGGTGGGCAAAGCATTTGGAGAGAGACAGGAGAGTGAGTGGGGTTGAGCAAATATGCAGAACATGGACCTACTTGAACTGTCAAATTTAGGTTACACAGGAGGGAGAATATTTGCACAGAGGCACACAAAATGATGAAATAATTAAGTCATCAAATCTAATGCTGGGATAGAGTATGTACATTTTTTAAGTTCTGACCTGCTCAGAATTTTGGAAACACTAAAGAAGACAAGGACTCCCACATATTCTAATCCAAATGTCCAGGAAGGACAGGCCACCCGGAATCACTGCTTAGTCCGGCTCCACTAAGTCACCTGTGGAGACATTTGAAATGGAGATTCTTGGAGATTCTTCTGATTTTTAGGTTTGGGAAAGGCCCAAGGAATCTGTTTTCTCAAAGGTTCTCCAAAAGTACTACTGAGAGGTCAGTGATTAAGACGCCAAGAATACAGAGAGTGCACCACGGTCAAGATTTTCCACATTTGGGAGGGAATGTGGGCAAGAAAGCAATTTTTTTTTTCCTTACCAAATGTAGTAAAAAAAAATGATTTAAAAAAACAGGTGTGTTTCATGTTTGTGGCAAATGTAATAAAATATTTATTGGCAAAAAAGAAAAATAGTATACAAGTCCCTTAATTCTAACTTTATTCTGATGTAGAACCTTCTGCATTATATAGTATTAGCAGCAGCTAATACATAGTAAGCATCCATGTGTGCCAAGTACATACAGTAACTTATTTAATACATATACACACAAATGCACACACACATTCACTTACCAATGTGGCATGTCCTATTATTATCATTATGGATGAAGAAATTCTGGGTGAATATGTGTGCATAACATTGTGTGTGTGTGTGTGTGTTTGTGTATGTGTGTGCACACACATATGTGTAGTTTTAGGTGAAAAAAAAAATTAAAAAATCCCAGTTGCCCTTGCCTGGTGCAGAACATTTTACACAATAATTAATATTCTTGTGTTATGCAGAGTAAGACTTGTATCAGTTCTTGAGGTGAATATAAATATTTATATGTGTTCTCTTTTTGCTGGCAGGTTATAGTAGTTTAAGACACCCTTGCGGAGAGGGTAAAAGATGAATAGCAAACAATTGATGGATTTCTCTGAAAATTTTACAATAATGATTAAACAGCATCATCTGATGACTCACTCAGCAACTCGCAGACAATAAAAACATAACGAAATCTGTCAATTAGCATTTTCATCTTCTCTCCTGACAGAGCTTTAACGGCCTCTGCAAAATGCAATTTCCAACCCAGAGCTCTTTGACATTTTCTATTTCCTCCCGTGTTTCTCTCCCATTGCTCCTGTTAGGAGTGAAAGCAGCAGTGTTACACTTCGCGGTGGCAAATGCATCACCTGCCGTTGAAAGGAAGGCAATTACTGTACCCTTGCTAAATCTGAGGGACCACTCGGGTCCTGCTTTCCTACGTAAATGCATAAACCGCCTGCCTAGACCCATCCCAAGTGGATGAAACTTAGCAGCTGCGTTGCAGGTTGATATCACCCAAGGTGTCTAGTAAGGGCATGGAAATCTGCCAAACAAGTGTGCCCTTCCAGAAACTACCGCTTGTCTGACAAGGGAGCACAGATGACTGACGTGCACAAAGTGACAAACAGTGACTGGGAAGGTAACATACTGACTTTCCTTTCCTGCTCCTTTAGTTTGAGAACAGTGGTCCTGGGGCAGAGGTCGGGCTAATTCGCAGATGGGTTTCCAGCTGGTGGGAGTGGATGCTGTTTATACAACTACCAGAAATTGCATTTCTTACTTCCACAGGCAGCCATGTTTAGCTCCCACATACATATGTGTTAAACACTGTCCAACATCGTCATGTCTGAACAGTCAAGAAAGCAGATTCCACATGATGAAGAAAAGTGTGCCTCAAAACTTCAGAGCATTACCCTGGAGTTTTGCAACTAATGGGCACATCTTAATTGTTTCTAGGCTTCAGAGTCAAGCGCACTGACAGAACTAGCTCAGGCAGCTCTACCTTTTAATGTGCCTTCACCTCACTGCTCTCAAGAAATTGCCTTGGAAAAACATATCAAGCACCAAATGAAACATTCCATCCTAAATAAATGCAAGCCTTCATTAACCAGAATCCAACTAACCAATGCACTCAACCATAATCTGGTTGAATATCCCATCTTTTGAAGAAAGTGTCAATGCTTATGATCCTAAGCTCATTTAAGCCAGAGACACAAATTCCAGTGCTTTTTCTGGAGTCCATTAGTGAGTTCAATGGCCCAGTCTCCATCCAGCTTCTTACACAGAAAACTGGATTTTTTCTTGACCCAGAGGCAATGCTCTTACAGTCATCATATAAAAATATAATTATTAGCATGATTGTGCTAAGGGTTCAGACATTCTTGAAAGATTTTTCACTGTGATTGAAAAATAAAATTAAGGATATTGTGGTTAATGAAAAAGTAAACACAAATTTATATTCATGCTACTCCCTCGGCCTCTGTATTCTGGAGTAAAAATTTTAAGTGCTTCTTTCATCCTGCTATCTGTGTTACTTCAGGAGGAGGGTTGCAAGCTTTCCCCTCACTTCACAGATGTGTGATCCAAGGCAGGAGGGTGGATGAATGATTCCGAGTTAGAGAGCACGTCAGCACCTGATGTGGGGCCAGAGCATGAGCTGTGAGCTGACCATCTTGGGTGAAAATCCATCACTATGAGGTGTACTACTTGACACCACTCCTGTAAAAGTGTCTGCTTTGACAGAAAAATTCTGGTTTAAAAAATAACAGAGTTTGTATTACCAAGCAATAGGACTCTTCTACAGCTCTTTTTGGAATTACTATGAACCTAAATTTGGCCATGGGTTCTCTCAATTTTCCTTTAATGTTCTTTGGCAGAGTGAACACAAAGCTTCTGCAAATTAAACCTTCCCAGAATTAGTTCAGAAAGTATATTTTCTATTACACTGACTAGCAGCTCCAAGAGTTTTATAGGCTATTGGTGGTTAATTCATTTTAGAGTGGCTCTAGGCAAAAAAAACAGGGTCTAATAATCTTTAGAACCATCTTTTTTTCTCTTTTTTAAGATAAAGCACTGGGGTCCTGGAGTTTGAAGAGGTCACTGGCCAGCACGTGGCCTACATGGAGTACTGGAAAAGCACAGGCTATGAACTGCTGAGTCTGATCTGTGAAGCCCATCCGACACTGAGTACATCACCAATGAACATTACTGCTTCCCCCTTCCTCACATGGCCAGGAACAGCCTGGGCTTGGAGAACGCAACAGTGTGGGGAAGTGACATCACGCAGAACTACTCAATGGTCCTTCATTTCTACAACTACTGTCCTTAATGGTTTTACTCTCTCACCTTCCCCAGCAGAAGAACAACCATTTGGCAAACTAGGTGACAGACTAGCATGTTCCTATTTTCCCCCCAGACTTGCCCGAATCATGCAGTAATTCCTGATAGTCAATCAGACTGCATCACTCCATGCCATGCTGCAATACTGTCCTCTCAAAGAACATTTCTCTGATCTTCTTTGCTCCCATTTTTTATGCCATCTGTTGCTCACCTACATAGCAAGGAACTAAAACTGAGTAAGACATGTGGAAAGATCTTGCAGCGTCCCAGGCAGACACACATGCACATGCACGTGCACACATGAATCTAGTACAAGGCAATGAATTAAGTGTTCTGGGAAGGACTTGATTTGCTAAGAGAATGAGTGGCAGGGGAGGGAGGTCAGCTGCCAATCACTTGAGAGACAGCATACATCTGTGGTTGTGAGTGTGGACGCCTGGCTCCGCAGTTCACTGGTTGTTGGACCTTGGGCTAGTCCCTCAGCTTCTGGGTGCCTCAGTTTTCCAACCCCATAGATATTTGAAGTGGATTACATGGATTAACACTTGTAAAGCTGGCACCAAGTAAGTGCTAGCCATTCCTCTTGAGAACTGAACCAGCACAGCAGGTGCTCATGGTGGTAGTGGTTAAAAGTATCCATCACCAAGGGCACTCCACGTGCCAGATGTCAGCCTGGGCTCTTTATATTTATAATCTTATATAACTGACTCTTCCCAGCAAGTAGCTATTCCTATACCCGTTTTATAAGTGATGGCTCATGAGAGTTAAATAATCTGCCTGTTATCATACAGGTGACAAGTGACAGACAGGAGGTCCAAGTCCCTGACCACCTTGCTCTCAAGTCCATACTCCGTCAGTCACCCTACACTGCATCTCATCATTTCTCAAGGTTTACATGTCAATAAAGTTTTTCTTAATTGAGTGCACAGATTTGGTTTTGTTATCACGCTGTTCCCCAATCATAACTTCCCCCTTCAGCAGGGCTGCTGTATTTCTCACAGGTGGAAAAGCAGTGCACGCTAATCACATGTGTGGCCAGGTGCCTTACAGGAAAGTAACTAGCAAAAATTCCTAAATTAGAGCATCCCTCAAGCTGGTACAGTACAGAAAACAGTGTACTGATGTTGTACTTTTCATCTTGATAAGATGGATCAGCTCCTTTAAACCCTGGCTGAGTTGGGTCTCTGTCATGAATTGAAGATACATAGAAGCCAGACACATTTCCATTTACCTTAGGTTGCTCACTAATTCCTTTAATAATGGCAAACATTTGCTGAGTGCTAATTAGGTGACAAGCATTGTTCCAAGTGTTTTATATACAGAATCTTCCTTAAGGTTCACACAGTACAATGATATAAGCATTGTTATTATCCCCATTTACAGATGCAGAATCCTAGGCACAGAGTGGTAAAATAATACACCCAACATTTCACAGTCTCTGGGAAGGCCCCAATGGAGCGGGGATCCAAATACAGGTAAACTACTTTCTGAGGAATAACTACTTTGTTGTCTCCACTCACTCTTAATCAAAGCAAGAAATTCTGCTTCACACAGGCAAATTACTGTCTTTGACAACAGAAACAAAAGCCAAACCCTAGTTCCTAGATTGTAGTAAATCTTCCCATTTGATCATTAAATGGGCACTCTAGTTGTGATGAAATATCTCTTTCCCTTCCTTTATTTGGACAGACACACGCAAAGGAAGACAATGAGTATTATACTTCACATCCAGAGAAAGCTAGAAGTCAGTTTAGGTGTTTGGGGGCTGGGTACATCACCAAAAGAAAAGCAATTACTTACACAAAGCCACTTAATCCTGTATATATTTTATCTGCACTTTAAATCTATTTCATTTTAAATCTGTCACTTGTTCTGTAAAAAAAAAAAAAAATGTATAGACTAAGGAACCATAAAAAAGTTACATAAAATTTTGAGCCTAATGACATATTGATTGTTCACACATATCTTCACTTTTGCATATTCTGCATTACTGTAAAAACTCCCACTAAAACCTGAGTTTAAATAATTATCCACTTCTCACATTACAATTGTAATCAATGTTTTATTATGAAAATTATGGCTCTCTTTAAGAATTACTTTGCTAAGTGAAGTAATCAGAACTGATATTTTATTTTCTATTCCAGTTCCCAAAATTGATTTTATATGCTAATCAGAGTATGAGAATCAGGATATAAATTTCCTAAAACAAAACAAATGGCTAATCAGATTTCAGGTTTTATGCTTTGTATGGCATTTGGTGTTTTTCAAGGCATTTTACTCTTGAGAAGACATTGCTGATTATTATATGTCAGCATTGAAGTAGGTAAAAATTTCTCCATTTTATAGACTCTCAAATATTTGATACTCAAACAATGAAGAGGTTGAGGCCTTCAACTAGAACCGGGGATAGGAAAATCACACCTCTGTCCACTAAAATCTTAGAGCTTCAAGAGAAAAGCAGTGAAATAATAACAACCATTTACTGAATGTCTTAGGTGTGCCTGGCATTAAATTCAATAAAACATAAGTTTTTTCTACTGCTTACAGTTATCTGGCTAGAGAGATATTATTATTATCATTCTTACAGTTTAGAAAACAGGCTTAAACCTGTTTAAGGGAAACTGAAATCAGATTGGGAATCTGATTTGTGCTCTATCAAACAGCTAGTCAGTGGCTGAGTTGGGAATCAAACCCAGATCTGTTGGTTCATAGGTCCATGCCTTGCCCATTCCTTTTATTTGCCAAGTGCAAAGAATTTAATGAATATGTTTTAACACAAGGATTGAGCTTCATCATGATACTGCCCTGTGGCATCAATGTCTTGGTAATGTATCAAATAAAAGTGAATGCCCTCACCTGGTGACTTGTGGAAGGTAATGCTTAAAACCACAGGTTGAAGATGAGTTAGAAGCATAAACATAAATTAATGGAGTTAAAGGTTGATCTGAAAGGGAGTACTAAATTTGGTGTAGCAAGATGGTAGGTCTAATTCCATCTCAGCTATGAACAAGCAGGGAGATTTTGACTAAGTTCCCCCATTGCTCTGGCCTGAAATCACCTCATTTGTAGAAGGAAGGGTTACTTCTCTTTTGCTCCAAGGAATGGCTGATAAGGTGGAGGCCATCTCTCAAAGAAGCAGGGTGTTGGCCTGTCTTAGGCAGACGTACAGCCCTACTGTGTCTCCCCCTGCCAGAAACACAGAGTACGCTCATTAAATATTGCTGCCCTGGTTTGTCCTCATGACCCCAGGTGTCTATTCGAAAGATGTAAGTAACATTTTAATAATAAAATACCAACAATGAAAATTGTCAGATCCTGCTGAGGCACCTGTCATAAATGTACAAAGTTCCTATGGTTGTAACTAGAACTCGGGCCTTTTTTCTTTTCACTTCTGTTTTCCATTCCTCCTCCCCCAACCCAATGTTCTGCATTTTATCATCATAAAGGATGCAAGTTTCAAATGTGTCAATATGAGGACAGTTTTTCTCTTCCACGCAGCACATACAGTCCACACTCAGCATATCTGGGTCCCCAACCTGACTCTGCATTGTTAAGCTGTACTCCTTGAACTTCACTTAAACTTCACTGGCCTTACAGCCCTCACTGGCTGGAGAACACTTGTGTCCTTGATGCCCCAACTTCAGGGCAATATTTCAGTTGAAGATTCAGGTTTATGGAAGAAATAATTGGTAAACAGGAGTTCTGCAGTAACGCTCTGTTAAATGAATGACTTACAGGAATGAGTACAAATCAGAATGATGTACAAACAGTTTTCTTTATTTTATCAATAATTAACCCTCCTTGGACAGAAGAACCATCCGTAATGAATTTCATGCTAAATAGAGAATGTATTTGTTTCAATAATTTTACCCTCAAAGTTAGTGACTTATTCTTTAGACTCTAAATAAACATTATGTTACAGGTTATACTCAGATGTCCAACCAACTGTTGGAATCAAATTTCCAAGAACTTCTGATTTTTACTATTATTAAGTAATACATGTTCTTGGAATATTTAAAAGTTATGATTCAAGGAAAAACTGAATTCATCTCGAGTTGCTGAATTTTTTCTGTTTAAATCAAATTTCTGAGTTGATTAATTTTGTTAAAAAAGTATAGCAACTTATCATCAAAGGCATTCGGTTTTTAATGCTGCAAGGTAGTGGAATGAGGTACTGCATAAAGTGATAGCAACATGCTGTTCTCTAAGGCTACCAATAAACATTTAAAGATGTGGGGGTCCCATAAAAACACACCAGTGCTTATTAATGAGAATGAAATTCCAGTGGAAAAAAATGCACACACAGTGGTTTTTTCATTACATATTGCTAATTAACCGCAGAATAAACGATGTGAGCATTTGCAGCCTAAGAAGGCCTGGATGTTACATCTCAGCTTTAGAGTGCATATCTCATTCTGAGAGATTAAATATGATTGCATTGTTGTTGACCAATATGTCTCATTCTTATGGCATTCCAACAAAAGTGGTAAACTGAGTATCAGATTCCTAAAGAATATTTAAGAAAAGTGAATCCTAATTGACTTATACAATCACAAGGCCTATAGGTAGCACTATCAAGAATAAAACCCAAGGATTCCATGTTTTGGTTTAAAATGGTTGGTTCCCACTTACCAAGAGATGGTTCTATGACACATGCTTTGTGTAAAAACAAAGCCACTGGTGATCCTGCTTTCATTCAACGCAGAGAATAAATGAAGTCACTAAAATAATCTAAATCCTTGAGATTTTGACTATCCATTTTCTGTTTCACTAGTTCCTTGGCAACAGAGAGAAACCAGAAGTTGTGTACATTTTTAAAAATGAATCTGCCAGAAGAAGCTTCTAGAAATAATGAGATGTTTATGGAACTTTTTTTCTCTTTTGATCTTTAAAAAGAACACAAGGCTAAGTCACTGAAAACAAAAAAATTTATATGAAACAGGTCCCCTGGGTTGTGAATCCATGCCCCTGAGCTATTTTTAATAAAGCATATAAACAGAGGATTGCTTTGGTCTCTAAAGGCCAAGACATTAGAAGAAGGAGGAAAACAAGATTCCATGACTTTTGACATTTGAGAATCTTTCTGTGTGGGGGGATAATTGAGTAAGTGGGCTGGACTGCTAGGAACAGAGATGCAGTAATCATACTTTAACCAAACATCCTCATATGCTCAATTGCAGCCATTAATTTAATTCCTACCCAAAAAGATGGCCTGCTTGATACCAATGGGAGGAAATAATTAAGAAAATATACAGCCAGAGTGAAAAAGGTAGGCTGTCTTTTGACAAGGTGATTCTTCAGTGTCAAATTAGCAACTGATAAAGTGCTAAATGTGTTACCTTTGGGAGAAGAATAGCTAGTTATTTAAAATACTAATCTCACTTTATTTTTACACTGCCTTTCACTGATACTTGCCCTTTCTGACCCATCCCTTAAGGAGACCATGTATTTTATAGAAAGCAAATAAAAGAATGTCTAAATAAACCAACTACAATTCTAGAAACTGTGGCATGGCTTTTGGTTTTAAATGTATGGTTTCAAAAGCATATCCATCACCCATTGCGAACTGGTTTGGTTATTTTATTTCTCTGGTGTTAGAAATCCAATTCCCACCCCCATACCCTGCATGTCTTTTTACTGAAGACCCCAAAATACATGCCTCTTGGTCATCTCATTTTTAAGTTTTTAAATTATACCAGCTGACACAGATATGAAGGATGGTTTTTAGTTAAGCAAAAGGGAAGGCATTTGAGAATTAACTGAGATCATAGCAATAAAAAATTATGGACAATTACCTGGAGTTAACAAGCAATTTTTTTTTTCTAACTTGGAGGTAAATTTTTTCTGTTGAGGATAACTTTACTTTAGGGATGAAAACAGCTCTTGCTCTTTATAACATGAAGAATGTTTAAAGAACTCATTTCCCCTCAAAAGTTCTCTCCTCTGACCAAGCTAAGTCTCAGTAAAAGAAATCATTGTATTTTAAACATTGGAAGTCTCAGCCTTCTTTTTTTCCTCCTCCCTACGATTCCACAAATATTTATTAAGGCCTTATCATGCGTTAAAGTGGATACTATGAAACTGCCAACAATCAATTGTTTTTGACCTAGAAAAATGGCTTTGTGTATCCCTTGACAGAATATGGGAGAAAGGGGAGACAAGCAGATGCAATCCCTGTGGTCAAAGATCTTTACAATCTAGTGGACAAACCTAGAAAGAGGTAACAAATGGCCCAGAACAATAAACCTTAATACATTTTACTTGAGTGACATAAACTAGTAAATATAGGAACAGTTCAGAGATGATGACAATCCTTACTGCTAGTGTAGAGACAGGGATTTCTTCTGGATGGATGGGATGAATCTGGACCTTAAAAATACATTTGGGAAAAGAGAAGGCATTCTCACACCTAAGAAATTCCATTTCACATGCCTTACTGCACCACTTATTTTCTTCGCTAGCTCACGTCCTCAGGGGTATCACTGCTTCCAGACTGCCCAAGGTACATTGGTAAAATGTTTTACTTAAGTACTATTCCATGTCGCTTGTTTCATCCAAACCACTCTGGGTATTCACAGGTCTTTCCAATCAGATTTACATTTACGGGCTTTATTCACCATTGTCAATTCCAATAACCTCCATCCACCTCTGAATGCACTTAAAGCTAATGTAATCCTCATCAAGTTCAACAACCATGTTTATTTGCCCCATGGAAGAAGCATTCATTAGTCTCTCTATACAACTATAAATATGTCAGAATGTAACAATGTAAGAGATGACAGACTGGGTCAGACCCAGAACCTCTCTCTGACTTGTCACTCTGGCAGTGGGCAGTAGTTCTCATTTTTTTTCTGCATGCAGCAAACAGAAGGATATGGCTCACTCCCTTCACTATTAATCACTTCTTCTGGCAGTTCTTGTAAAGGTTGTGGGGCGGGTCTCTCTTTCCTGGAGGAACAGAGCAGATGCTCCAGTAGGGATATAAAAAATGACCTCTGGTGATTTTGATATTCTTATCCCTCCCATCCTCAGGTACACACTGAAAATTACTACCCTAGAGTACTTGTGTTCCTTCTCAACATTAGGCACAATAAGTGCCATACCAACTTCCCTTAATAACCCATTATCAGTCTATCCCTAAAAGTTTACCTGAATAATTTTAAATAATTGCAAAGTTATTTATATCTCACAACCCTGTGGTTCAAATGCCCTTCCAAAACTTACCAATCGTTGCATAAAGTAGCACAGAATCCATCACACTTAACCTTACTAGACCATAATGATCTCTTTACCTGTGTGTCTCCCCAACGGTGGCCTCCTCTGTGTCATTTTTGTCTTTACATTTCCAGCACCCGGGACAGAGCCTGAAACAGAGCGTTGGGTTGCACCACATGAAATTGCCACTTTTGCCACTCAAACATGTTGCATTTTGGAAATAGGGCCAGATAAGCATTCATTGAGCTGTGTGAGATTAAAAGTTAATGGATCTCCAGCAATGCTCATATTTCTGTTGTTGACTAAGGCAAACTGTGTTAGTATAGATATGTTTGGTCTGGATAGCCTCTCCAGAAAACAGTTCCAGAGTCATGGTCTGAAGTAGTCTGGGAATATGGCAGCTGCCCCCTCACAGATGGAATGTGTGGTGGAATGATGGTCATCGGACAGGGCTGCTGCTTCAGACAGCACCATGAGGAGAGCTTGTGAAGGGAAGTATGTAAACAAGCCCTGCCCCACTGCAAGAGGCAGCAGGGTCACTGTACGGTAGCATGGGTGTCACTGTGCTAGATATTACTAAGTAACAAACCTGGCTAATAAAACTCAATTACAGCGTGCTCATTGGAAGACCTGAGTCACTTTGGCAAATGTAAGATTGTGTGCATTTGTGTAAGCTCTGAGAAAATACAATCTGTTTCCTTACGGAAATATCTGAAGCTCTAATGTTGCAATAGCCTGGTTACTGCTGCAGCCCCTGCCCCTAAAATAACTTGAATCAAACGGTGGTCATCGTCTATGAAACAAAACATTTAGCTTCATGATATATGAAGTCATATATGTTCACAGATTTACAACCTACATAGAGAAAAAAGGCTGGAAGGAAACATACCCAAATGTAGTGGTGCTACAGATACCATATTTTTCTCTTTATGCTTTTTGGTACTTTTCCCAGGATTCTACTATGTACTTATACTCCTTTTTTAAAAAAATTAGTTATCAAGTATATATGTCCCACAATTCTATTAAAAATGAAATTTGCACAGTCCTGAACACATCCACGTACTTTGGCTGCAATCCTTCTTTCTTCCTGCCCTCCCCTATTAACTGTGGAGGCCTGTCTGATGGTGTATCTCTGTGAGCTCCTTTGAAGAATTTACCCAACTCTTAGCAGCCACCTTTCTCTGACAATTGCTTCCTCACCCACAAGGCTAGACTATGGCAGCCATATTTCAACAGCACAGCTCTGCTTGGTGACCCAGTCAGACAGACCAGGAGAGGACAGCTCCCTTCTCTTGGGAATTTGAATTTGGGTTGGAAATTATATGTAATTTGGGATGTTTTCTTGAACTGAAGTGACAAACCTTGGGCTGTGTGGCAGCCATTCTGTGAGAATGGTGAAAGTCAGCAGCAGGGAAGAAAGGGACAGGAGACCAGACAGGGATAGCTGTCTCATTTCTATCCCTGTTTCAAACGTGTGCAGTTATCCCAATATGCTAAAATCCTTTGTTCTGTAGATACTGCTTAGTTGGTTTCTCTCTCCTGGACCAAGATAACCTCCCCTGTCTTCCTCCTTTCACTTTCTATTTCCATTGTTTATTAATAAACAATTTATTCTAAGTTTCAAATAGGTGACTTTTAGAATATAACAGCAGGGGTTTATTCTATCTAGGTATCTATCTATTATCTATCAAGTTGTATTTGGAGATGATTATTTAGAAATGTTTCAAACAGTATTGATTTCTGTCCACTTATTTTATCCATCTATGCAGTTAACAAAATACAAAATCTGCATTTCTTCTTTGTTCTTGGAGACTTTGAAGAAAAATGGTACAGCAGTATTGTGCCAGTATCACCCCCCTTCCTTACGCACTCGAATCACTCTACCAGCGCCACTGCCAGTGCTACAAACCCATACATCATAAGGCAGCATGTGTGCTAATGGTTATGAGAAATACAGGGTAGAAGTTGAGACTAGCTCAAAGCAAGTGAACCTCTTCCTCTCCATGCCTCCTGCCACCCCCAGGCTATAGAAAACAAAGCAGACAACATTCTGCTGCTGATGGTTGATGAAGGGAGAGTTCAATATCTGGCAAAGGTGACCTATCAGAACTGCAAACTTCTGCCCAGTTGGGCTGGATTTATGAGAAATAAGAAGACACATAACAAAAGAAGAGATGAAGTTTAGAAAATTTCTGAAGACATGCAAGCAAATAAGAAAAAAAAAAAAAAATTGGTAAATACCCAAACATTTCTTGCTAGAACTCTTCCAGTATGTATGGGGGTTTCTCTCCTGTGCTGAGTACTATAAAAATTGTCCTCCCAAAATAACCCTTAAGTACATTTTTTTTTTTCAAAAGCAGATTATTTTGAGCACACATCCTTCTCTGCCTCTCCCCCATTAACAGTCTAAAAATGTCATGTCAACTCTTTCCCTTTCACTGCTGTGTTTCCACCAAAAACAAAACAAAACAAAACAGAGAGAGATTCTACTTGTGTGTACATTGTATATTCAAATCCCTGTTACCTGGAGCCTTTGCTTTTGGGGAAGTTTTATTTCGTTTCCCTAGAAAGAAGAGATGATAATAGCTTGATGAAAGCATTTGCTTTTCCCAGCCACTAGGAAGACGAGAGCTTGCAGTGAACAGGAGGGAAGCACATGTTTGAAGAGGTGGCCTGATGCCCTTCCCTTGTCCTGCTCTGTACAGCAGCAGCCTCTGGCTGGCCTGGTTCACCCTGGTCTCCCAAGTCCCCGACTAGGCCCTGTGCTCCTGGGTGAAGGGCCAGTGCTCCCGTCTCCTTCGGATCCTCCAGTACTTCTTCCATGAAGTGCACTCAATAAGATGCATTCCACCCGGGGGGAAAGTGAACAGTTCAGCTTCCTAATGAGAAAGGACAGTTTTAAAAAAATCTTTTCTTTCTCTAACACTGCAAGATGGCTATTCTTATCATTCTTGTTTGTTTGTTTATAAAACGTGTTTGTTTATAACAGAAACTTGTCTCTCCCACTCCCAAACTACTCACAGTTGAATAGGCATCTAGGGATCTTCTTGGTAGGACCTCTCAGGCAACATAAGGAAATGGGGTGTCCAGAGCAGCCTGTTGCCTTTATAGCTAAAGTATTTCTTGAATCAGCTCACTTTTTTCCACTTCCTTCATATGACTTCACTGCGACTTGCCCTCAACTCCTGGTTGGTCTACAGAACTATCCTCCTCTCCCAATTCTTCATCCCCATCTGCCCCACTTACTATCTGTTCTCAGCAACCACAGTGAGCTTTAAAAGAAAACAAAACGAAACTTTCTATTTTAAAATACTTTTAGTAGCACAAGAAGTTGCAAAAACAGAACAGAGTGTTCCCTGTACCCTTCACTCAGCTTCCCCAATAGCAACATTTTATATGACCATAGTGCATTATCAGAACAAGGACTCGGGTGTTGGTCCATTACTATTATCTAAACTCCAACTGATCTCCTTTAAAAAAGCTGATCTGATCATGCCAACCCTCCCTCTTCTACTAAAACACGTTAATGTTTTCCCCATCGCTCTTAGAATAAGGACTAAAATCCTTACCCTGGTCCGGTATGGCCATCATTCTGCTTTGGCCAGGACAGTCCTGCTTTCCCCCAGTTGCCTGGAGAACGATCCCATTTAGCATTCTAGCAGCCTCAGAGTGTGGTGGTTTGGATGATAACTTGGCCACTCCACCTACGAGTTCTCTACGGATCTTTTCCATCTCTAGCTTCATTTTGACCACTCCACTTCTTGCTCCCGGTGTGAGGCAGCCCTTCTCTTAAATTCCCTGCATGGGCAACGTTTCCTCCTGCCACAGGAACCTCCATATGTTTTCTTTGCCTGGAACACTCCTTCTTTGCCTGTTTAATTCCTACCTGTCTTAGCTCACTCAGCAACCTCATCACTCTTTCCCCAGGCTAATGTCCTCACAACTCCCTGAACTGCTCCTTTAAATCGCTTATCACAGTTATCACTTTATATTAGCTTCTATAAATAGAGAGTAAGCTCTAAGAAGGTAGGGGGCATATTTGTGTTTGCCCAACACTGTGTCCTCAGAATCAGCATGGTGCTTGCTATGCATAGTAGATTAATCAATTAACAGTTACTGACTGGATGGGATAAAAGCTCAGCTGACAGATTCATAACAACAAAAGCAAAGTGGTTAATAGCTTCAAGAGAAAGAAAGAGTAGAAAGCACCTGGCTGTAGATGCTTCAGCATCTGTAGACGCTGCTTCTGTGGGTTGTGTGGAGCTTGGAGTAGAACGATTTATTTAAGAACCTGACTTTGGAGTCAGCCGGCCCAAGCTTGACACCTGGTACCAGTTAACTGAGGAAATTTAGGCCAGGAATTTAACTTCTCTGACCCTTAATTTTTTTCATCTGTAAATAATAGTAGCAGCAATAATAATCATGTTATCTATTTTATAAGGTTTTTGTGAAGGGTGAATGAAAAAATATACAGTGCATCACTGAGTGAATGTTAGTTCTTGTTATTTGACTAAGTTGTTTCAAACATACCCTTTTCCCCATGTATAGGATGATTTCTTGTTTCATAAGGACACACAGAGGGTTTACTGCTCTTTACCTGGAGACTGAGTCCAGCATGGCCACACCTCCTGCAGCCTTTCCCATCTCAAACCTGCCATGTGCCCTTGAAGTGACAAACACAACCTCACCGCCTACCTTGGCTCCTCTTTTTCACTCACACCCCATGGATAATCCAAGTCCCCTACTCCCCATTGCCTCCACTGAAACCACTCGGATCCCCCTGTACCGTGGCGACCACTCCCATATGGCCTCCCTGCCTCTGCTCTTGGCCTTCAGTTAATTCTCCACAGACCACCCAGTGTGACCCTGTTAAACTGTAAGTCACATCATGTCACTTGCATGCTTAAATCCCTCGGAGGCTGCCCCTGCCCCATGGAGTAAAATGCAATGTCCTTCAGGGGTGGCTGGCAGGGCTCTGCAGTCAGCCTCTTCTCTCAAATACCCACTAGCTCACCTTCTCCCTCCTTCAGACAGCCCCTCAAAAGTGAGCCTTCCCTGATCACCCTACTTGAAATCCCAATCCCAACACTCACTGGCACCTCACCCCTCAGCTATTATCTCACCATAGTACTCACTGCCTTTCATACATTTTACTTGCCTTCTTTATAATCTGTTTCCCCTACTAGAATGTAAGCTCCTTGGGGGCAGGGTTTATTTTCTGTTCTGATCCTGCTGTTTCCTGGCATCTAGTACAGTGCCTGGCATAGATTAGGTGCTCAGCAAGTATATCTTGAATGAATACATGAATCAATGAGTGAATGAAGCACCACTGCTCACAGAACCAGAGCCATCCTATAGACACAATTTAGCCTAAGTTCTAAGGCACAGGCTACAGCGAAACCTTCGGTCCAGAGTTTCTTGGGTAAAGGCAGCAGAAGAGGAGAAAGGATCAGCCAGGGTATACCAAAGTAAAATCTGATGCACGGCCTCCCAAGAGGCAGGCTAAGTCAGACTTGGCAGTGACATTGGTATGTCTTGGTTGAGGAATTGCCAGCCTCACTTCTTTGAGGCTGCTGCTTGTAAAAATGGGGGTAGGTACTCTGTGTGCTGAGAATATAAAGAAGAGCATGTGTTCACATTCAGAGAATGATATTATCAGGCTGGCCTACCAGCCAGTGATTTATATGGACTGCCTAAACTCAGGGAGATGGCTGCCAGAGAACATGTACCAGAAATCCCACTGGCTTGGGGGCCAAAATGAGGCAGTTTTTATACTAGCCAAATTCGTTTCCCATTGTCAGTTTGAATGAAATTTCCAGAAGAACATATGCTGAGAAACTGGCTCAGCATCCATTGTCCAGATGCTGGTGAAACAGAAGCCAAAAAGGAACATTTAAAGTCAGCTTCTTCCCTTCTCATTCTGCTTTTTGCCAAACAAGCGAGCTTGTCTTATTAGAAGCTGAGGACGCCATGAAGGCTCTGGGTGGATGGACCCTGAAAGAATCTTTGGGCAGTATTCAAGTGGATTTGGCCTGAGCAGCTGACACTGGATTTTCAATTATAATATGTTTCTTTGCAAACTCAAGGGAAGGGAACATTGATAAGAAAACCTAGCACATTAGTATTCAGATCTTGAAAAACAGATCTGCAAAACGAAAGCCTGAATTATGTGCTACTGTCACTAAAAGGCATGAAGCAGTTGGGGAAGGGAAAGCTGGATTATTATTATATAATATCTATGAGAGAAGGTATTTTCGCAGTTTTTTTTAAGGCTAGAAGGCACCTTACAGACCCTCTGGTCCTGGTTTCCTGTATCAATCTCTTCCCTGGACTTGTGAGCATCATTCTCTCAAAAAGTTGCCCAGACAGGGTAACCTCAGGGCATTTGCTGAGAGGGTCCTCACACCTCACGGACTCCCAGTTGCTCATCCGTACACAGTTCAGAGTATAACACGTCCACAGGCTCCTCTGTTGCTTGTGGAGACTCCCTTGCCACCCAGGGACTTCGATTCCCTTTTTGGTTCTTGGCCACCCACTCCCTGATGTTCTCATTACACACCAGGATAGATTAAGCAACCAAAACCCCAGCAATCATGGCCTGGGGAATTCTGATCTGTTGGTCTGATACACCAAATAGGGAAGAAAGTTCTATAGAGGATCATTGAATTGTTCCAGATTGCCCAGCTTATTGACAACGAAAGCAATTCTACATCGCCAACTTTCTGATTCCTGAAAAGAGAATAATACCTCCTCCAAAAATCTGAGGATAGGTAAAATAAACTGATGTCTACTTTTTTCTATTTTCCTTGCAAGACTCTAACTTCTAAAATATTCACACATTACAGATATTCAGGGAAACATGTCCTATAATCTTAGAAAACAATGCTTTGTTGAAAGAGCTCCCAAGTATTTCAGGCAGGCAATACAATGCCCTAAAAGGCTATTTTATATTGCCGCAATCATCAACTAGACATATTCTAACAAGTTTTTATACACTGTCATCATCTTAGTTGAAAACTAAAGCAATTTTGGAGTGGTTAACATGATGTGGAGTAAAATATTTACAGTTCTTATTATTTGTACTTAAAATAATTGAGGCCTTCACATCAAATCAAAAATTAAAATTTAATAGCTCATTGACCTTTATGTTTATAACTCCTAAAATAGCAGATAAGTGAAAACATATTCTACTCGCATGAGATCACAATATTTTTGTAGCTTAAATTTTCTCTGTCTCAGTTTGGTAATAGCCTGATGTTTACATGAGTGATTATGAGGCTATCTTCAACTATTGCCCATTGCCCTAAAGACAATGTTTACAGCCTAACTGGGATAATTGTATTCTCCTATTAAAAATCACTCCTTCAGGGCTAGTTATTGTTGAGTATAAATGTGCCACTTTATATGCAAATAAAAATGTACTGAGATTTGAATAAAAATCTGCATATATCTACTGACAGATCATCTTATTATGATTCATATTAACAGACAGAACTCAAGATCTAAAATGTTAATATCCCACACAAGAGAAAATTCTTTCCTTGAATTTTTGTTTTCAAAATATTGATATCCAGCTGGAAATATTTTATTTCCTCATTAGTTACAGCAGATTTGGTGTTTGCAGTCTGAGTTGTATTTTGAGTCAAAAGATTTTACAGTGTTTGGGATTACTTATTGCAAACATTTTTTCTGGCTTTCACTCCTCTTCAATCCTTTTCATATATACCTGGAAAATGCTCCCACAAACCTGGAGAAATCAACTTCTCAGATACTTCACTGCAAAAGACACCTCAGAATCCAGTTTTCCTAAGAAGCCTGCTTGAAGATTCAAGGTGGCAAAGCAGAGAGCTTCCAACACCTTGTGCATGGTATCTAATCATTTTCCTTCACATATGTGCATTTTCTTTCCTTTAATCTATCTTCTTTGAATTAAATCCTTGTGCAAAAGTACCACTGCAAAAGCCATGATTCTGAAATGGTTTTTCATGAAAAAGTAAACCTGGGTGTTGCATTTGTATCAACCACCTCTCATGGGACTGTGCAACAACTATTCAAAAAAAAACACATTCTGCATATTTGGTCCTGTCCCTATAGAGTTAAAAATAGAAGGTCTGAAGTGGTTATTTAAAGGAAGAACAGAGTAAGTTACTTAATTGCCCTTTTTCACCACTTTTCCTACAGTTTTACTGTCCCTGCCTAGGCGCATCTTCAGTGGTGCGAAGGTTGAAGATTGAACTCTGGCTCTCTGGCCAATCCATCTAACTCCCTGGCAGTTAAGAATTATATCGCTGAATGGGAGAGATGGAGGACAAGATCCAACTGGGGACATCTAAGGACCATATCACCAAATCAAGAAAGAGTTGCGCATTTGGGAATTCAATTGGTTCTACTGAAATGTGAAGAAAACCCTACACCCTGCAAAGTAGAAAGTAAGTCATCCAAGAGTCAAACTAAACATTTAAATTTCTTGAGATATTCCTAAAAATTTACAATAGGAAGTCTGGATAGTATACCTTCTAATTAGGACTTAGGAGTAATAACACATGTAAGGACGTCTTAACTTGCTGTGCCAGTTTGAGTGTATTGTGTCCCCCAAATGCCATTATCTTTATAGTCTTGTGTGGGGCAGAAGTTTTGGTGTTGGTTAGATTTGCTTGGAGTGTGCCCCACCCAGCTGTGGGAGATAATTTTGATGAGATGTTCCCATGGAGGCGTGGCCCCGCCCATTCGGGGTGGGCCTTGATCGGTGGAGCTATATAAATGAGCTAACTTGGGGGGAGAAAGGAGAGTGCAGCTGGGAGTGATGTTTTGAAGAGAAGCAAGCTTGCTAGAAAGGAATGTCCTGGGAGAAAGCCGTTTTGAGGCCAGAGCTTTGGAGCAGACGCCAGCTGCCTTCCTAGCTAACAGAGGTTTTCCGGACACCACTGGCCATCCTCCGGTGAAGATACCCGATTGCTGAGGTGTTACCTTGGATGCTTTGTGGCCTTAAGACTGTAATTGTTTAGTGAAATAAACCCCCGTTTTATAAAAGCCTATCCATGTCTGGTGTTTTGCATTATGCAACATTAGCAAACTAGGACACTTGCCTTATAATGAAAAAGTTGGGGAGGCTTTAAAATATTTTCTGGGGGACTCAGAGAGCCATGCTTATTGACAACATTCCTACTTCTCAAGGAATTCAATGACTCCTAGTGGACAGTTGGAAAACGCCATGGAACCAAGATTCGTGATCAACCTGAAAAGCAGTGAGACTTGGATAAATGGCATTCTGAGGTATATTTGCATTAATTCTCAAAAGACAAATACATTCATTTGATTAAGGTCTGTCATCCCTGATAGATTATAATTTCCATAAGGGCAAGATTCATGTCTGTTTTTCACATCACTACTTGAATAAAAATCTGCATATATCTACTGACAGATCATCTTATTATGATTCATATTACAGACAGAACTTCTCAAGATCTAAAATGTTAATATCCCACACAACAAGAGAAAATTCTTTCCTTGAATTTTCCCTGTCACATAGTAGGCCCTCAAAACTGTTTGATGGATGCACAGATGGCTGAATAATGAATGAATGAATTTTATCCTGTTTCTTGAAAACTCTTCCAAAACTGTAGTCCCCGAACATTTATTCAGTTAGTTGGGTGATACACACACACACACACACACACTTTCTTCTTATAGCTTTTAACTAGAATAAATTCTTATATACCCATAATCATTTAGATGTTCTGCTTGAATGCAAAGAAATGGGCTAAGTCAGTCCTAAAAATTAGAATAGTTTCTTTAATGTAACTTTAACCAATTTAATTAACATTTTCATGTTAATAGGACATAGCTAAGATCACCCTCAAAATAATGAATTTGAGTAAAAATCTTCATGGATAAAGAGGGCAGAAAAGACTTGCATGGAGCTTGTACTTATCCCCTGGTATTCAGAACTAAGGGGATGAATCAGTGGAAAGTTTTGTACTTCCGAGGTAACCTCTTTTATCAATCTCCTTGTTTTTAATCATGGCCCCCTGTGCCAGTCTGAAACTGTTAGGGACCCCAGAAGAACCATGATCTTTTAATTCAATCTTGTTGGGGAGAAACTTTTGATTGAGTGTTTCCACGGAGGTATAACCCACCCAGCTGTGGGTGAGACCTTTGATTAAATTATTTCCATGGAGTTGTGACCATGCCCACTCCAGGTGGGTCTTAATTAGATCACTGGAGTTCTTTAAAAGAGTTTATGGACAGGAGAAGCTCAGAGAAGTGAAGAGAGACATTTTGGAGAGCAGCTAGGATATGTAATCCAGAGTTTGCCCCTGGGAGAAGCTAAGAGCTGACACAGACCCAGACACTTGGAGAAGCTGGGAAACGCTGATAGAAGAATGTTTGGAGATGAAGCCTACAGTTTGCCCGGAAAAGCTAAGAGAGGACCCCCCAGACACTTAGAGAGAAATGTCCTGGGAGAAAAAGCAAGGATGCACAGAAGCTGAGAGAGAAAAGCTAAGAGAGACAGAAACCCAGAGACATTTTGGAGAAAGCCATTTTGAACTGCAACCTGGGAGCAAAGGACCAGCAGACGCCAGCCACGTGCCTTCCTAGCAGACGGAGATGTTCTGGACGCCACTGGCTTTCCTTCAGTGAAGGTATCCTCTTGCTGAGCCTAAGGCTGGACATTTTTATGGCCTTAGATCTGTAAATTTATAACCTAATAAATATCCTTTATAAAAGCCAATCCATTTCTGGTATTTTGCTAAATGGCAGCTTTAGCAAACCAGAACACCTCCTAATTCCATCCTCTAAAATAAAGTTTGAGTTTATTGAAACTGCAAATCTGGTCATGTCACTTCTTTGCTTAAAACATTTCAACAGCTCCCCACTGATTTTAAGGGCAACTTCTTTTGGTCTTTTTCTTGGCACAAAAAGCCTGGCCTGAACTGTGTCCCATTCAGTGTGCTTTTCTAAACACCCCTTGCTTTTAGCTATATGCTCCGTCAATGCCAAGGAGCTAATAACCACCTGATTGAACCCTCCACACCTTTGCTTACGCCATTTCCTTTGCCTGGAATTCCCTCCCCACCTCCCTTCACCTTGTTGACACTTTCTTTCTTTAAGACTTATCAAGTCTTCTCTAGGAGACATTTGATTGTGCCCCTCTGCTATGGTCCAGGATAAGCCCAAACACAGCTGCCTCTCAGTGCTGGCTATACTACATTGAAATTAGCTTTTTATTGTCTGTATATGTCTGCTTCTTACTGTAGATTGTAAGCAGTCCCACTGCACTATTTCTTAGTCATCTTTATACTTCCAGCACCCATTTGGAAATTAGAGTCAGTAACAACCTAATCAGCATGTGTTGAACCAAGTTGAAGATGTAATGTTATCTTGCTCCTGTACCCTTCTACATCACGTGGACTCTCAATGTCCTGCTGTGATTGGGGAGTTTCCCCAAATTATTACCTCCATTTCTGATATGAATTGCTCAACTAAACTACTAACATCCTGCAAGATTATATGGCAGCAACACCTCTTTATAATGGCTGGTAACAGAAGTTAGATTGCTGACACTGATCAATTAGGAAATAATATATTGGGAGACCCAGGTGAAAAACCCTCCCCAGGCATGAGTTAGCTCTGTATGCTAACATTTGCAAGAAATAATTCTTTAAATTGCAAGGAATGTTCTGAGTTAAAGCATCTTAGTTATGTTTAGTAGCACTTAAATCTGATACTATTTGCATATTTGGAGTAATTCTGCCTTTTTTTTTTTTTTAATTTAGGAGCTCAAGCAGGGTTTTTAAATTCAAAAAAGTAATTATAAAAGCACTTCTTTGTTTCAATCTTGCATGTCAACTTCTTTCCTGGAGAGACTGTCTTATACTTGTTATAAACTCAGAAAAATATGATTTATAATAGAAGTTCTGACATTCCTTTAACAATGGTGGTGCTAGCAGGTACCTTGGCATTATCAGTAGATACCGCGCCTCCCAGTCTCCAATTTCCAGATAATGCAGTAACTTAATCAGTGCTCTCCAAAGCACAAAAGCAGGCAATCTTTCCTGTCCTTTGTGCATTTTTCACCTCTTAGAACTGTCCCCCTTCAATCATCCCGTGTGTCACCTACCCCCACATGTCTCACCCTCTATCCCTATTCTTTACAATTTCTTCTGGGCTTAGTTTTGTTATTGCACCAAAATCATATGCATAATTATGTGAGGTTGCTATGGAGATTTTTTGTGATTTGTCATGAGGAAAATCAATTGTATTTGAGATAATTCTGCACACTAATGACTCAAGAATCCATTTTTCCCCCTTATTTTCTCTGGGATTATAACCAACTGCATATATTTGAATATGTATAAGCAAAATTCATTTTATAAATAACATAACCAGAAAAGTTATTGAATTCACCACTAAGATGAAGCACTTTTGTACAGCCAGTTCAATTTCTCAAGATTCAGAAAGAACTTCTAACAAGGTTCGTTTTTGAATATCAGCTGAACTCTCGCCTATGCCCTTCAGGAAAAGACTCAAAAGTTGTTCTTCTACAGTCACATTTTTTAAACTTCTATCACTAATTCTAAGATACATATTTTGGCTATGTCATCACTTCGAAAATGTAATTTTGGAGAATGTTCTAAGCTACTGTGCAAAATGGAGGGCAGATAAAACAACCTTAATGAAACACATGTATCTGTCCCTTTATGGCACAGACTTCTTGAGGGTGGGGCTAACGGTGAAATCGATTATTTAAATTAGTGAAAAGCAATTCAGACTAAAAAGTGTGAACTGAATAACAGAACTCAAATTTTACCACCCAAAAATGTCATGATATTATTTCTTTCTTGCCTGACCTCCCCACTGCCAGCCTAGGATGGGGAAAAACCTGAGCTATTTCCCTGATTTTCCTTAGACAACTGCTACAGATCTCCTTTTTGGCCCCCAGATTAGAAAAGCTGATTTAAGGATCATGACTGACTTGGGGGGAGAAATATTTCTCAAGTCCAGTGTAGAAGGAACAGCATGGCAATGAGTCCAGCAATTTGCCATCAGGAGAGAATCCATATAGAAGTCAGAGAAACCAAATCAAATCAAAGGCAGGACAACTCAAGAAGCAATTCCTAGGTAGCACTTCACCTGAAAACACAACCAATTTGCCAATTTCCCAAACAACCAATTCTGGAAAGCGTGTATGGTTTTTGCTCCGAATAATTTGATACCCTGGGCATTAAGAGAGAAAGGCAGTAGAACAGAGATGAGCTGGAGGGTGAACAGAGCTGGGGGTACTGAGTGGGATGATCTGGAACAGAAAAATCACGGTCAAGGTTGGCGCTCTCTTTTTAAAGGTAGAGCTGAGAGTATTATTTGGTACAAGTCAAGTCTGGTAACCAATCCTTAAAAGACTGTGGTATAGAGGAGAAAGCACAGAAAAGAGTGAGGGAAAAGGGGGGGGGGGTGATAAACAGAATGAAAGTGCCTTCTCCCCATCCATAGCCAAGGAAGTCCTCATAAAGGAGTTTAGCAAAGAAGAGGATTGCACGTCAGGGATCCTGGAGGAATTTCAGGTAGATGGTAAGGGACTACCGTTCAGTCCAGTACCAAGCAAGGCTGGACAGCCTGAAGCCTGAGTATTGTCTACACTGGGCATGCAAGTTAGGGTCTGAAAAGTACGAGAGGAGGTGATGGCCCTTGAAGGAATATTCTCCATGCCCCATTGATAAGAGATGGGGAGGTGTCATTAGAAAACAATGGAAGATCATTCAGGAAGGAAAACAGAAGAAAAAGTTTGTAAGAATGTAAAAGTAAAATAAACCCATCCATAAAAGGTAGGTGAGTGGAAGACCATGGCAAAAGGAGAAAAGAGACTCATCTCAGCAACTAAATCAATAAAGGGGTGTGCCAGTTTAGATATATTATGTCCCCCAAAATGCCATTATCTTTGATGCAATTTTGTGGAGGCAGACGTATTAGTGTTGATTAGGTTGGAATCGTTGATTGAGTGTTTCCACAGAGATGTGTCTCAATCAACTGTTGAGATTTTGATTGGATAATTTCCATGGAGGTGTTACCCCACCCATTCAGAGTGGGTCTTTATTAAATCACTGGAGCCCATTAAAAAGAGTTCACAGACAGAAGGAGCTCAGAGCAACTGAGAGTGACATTTTGGAGAGCAGCTGCAGCTTACAGAGACATTTTGGAAAATGCAACCCAGGAGCAAGCAGACACCTAGAAAGGAACGTCCTGGAAGAAAGCCATATTGAAACCAGAACTCCAGAGCAGATGCCAGGCACATGCCTTCGTAGCTAACCAAGGTTTTCCAGACACCATTGGCCACCCTTCAGTACCCTTCAGTACAGTACCCGATTGTTGATGCCTTACCTTGGGCACTTTTATGGCCTTAAGACTGTAACTGTGTAACCAAATAAACCCCCTTTATAAAAGCCAATCCACCTCTGGTATTCTGCATTCCAGCAGCATTAGCAAACCGAACAAGAGGGTTCAGAATGTTCCAATGGAAGGAAAAAAAATACCAACACAGAGGAAGGATTCATAACTCTGTCACACATGATATAGTGTGTGAGAAAGCAATGGTCAAGCTCAGACAGAAGGCAGGCACCTACTGAAGAGTTCTCCAGAAGGTGCCTCCTGGTGGCTGGAGAACTCACACTGAGGTCATGAGAGGAGGACATGGGCTCAAATTGCATGCCTGACCAGGGGATGAGGTCTCTTCTCGGAGCATGAGAGGGAGAGCATCACCAACCATAGAACCAACGTACCCTGTTTTTAATTAAGTAGACCAATAAAAGCTGAGAAACTTGCAGTGAGCTCTGGTGGCTTTGAAATTCTGCATAGAAAACTGAAGAAACCTGAAGAATTGGAGGCCCTTTGTAGTCATGTCTATTTGAACAATGGCCAGAAGTAAAAGGAAGATAATTTGGGGAGTAAGCAGTGAGATGTTTAGAAGGAAGCAAAGGGGTTTGGTTGTCTTTATCAATATTTCTCAAACAGAACTGCAGAGATAGGCTCTCAGGAATTTCTTCAATATCCACAGGAATATTTTCATGAAGCCACAAATCTCAAAGAAAATCTTTAAATTTTTTACCTCATTTCAAAAGCATAAAATATTTCATCACGTCCTGGATATCTTAATGAACAGCTTCTAACCAAATCCTTCTCTGCAGTTTCTGTGACTTCTTTGCACTTTTGTTTATGATGGTCTCCTTGCAAGCTAATAAGAACAGAACAGAAGTGGACTTAATGCATAAATGACTTATGCCTGCCACAAGTAAAGGTAAAAATAATCTAACCATGCATTAAACCGACAAACATTTTGCAGCTTGAAGGGTGAAAAATGGAAAGACAATTGGGTCATCTTCCATCAGAAGACTTACAGGACAGCCAAACTCCAAAGAACCGACTTCTCACAGAAAAGATCATAAAAGACCACATTTAAGTTTCAAGTCTAGCAAATGTTTTTGCAAAATAGCACCAGCTGTCCTATTAAATCCAGGTCAAATACTTGAGTTTTACTGGTTTTATAGTTTTGAATTTGTAGGTTTACTGCTGATTTTGTAGTTAAATAAGAACTATACACATAAGGAGTGTGTAGAAGGCAGGACAAATAATCAAGGAATAGAGAGAAGCATAAATTTGTGAAAAGAGGGTCAAAAAAGTCCAGAGTAAGCCATGGCTTAGAAAACCTGATGACGTCTACAAAGAGTGTTAGGTTAAGGCTCTGTCTAGAGCCAGATGAGAAGAAGGATGGGATTGACTTATTGCTTGAAGCAGATGATGTAATGCTAATAGAGCTTAGGGAGAAAGCAGAACCATTCAAGTCCCATATTTCTTTCACCTTTGCTATCAAGGCAAATGATCTCCATGTTGAAAAGAAGAGGAAAACCTGAAGCCCAAGATAAGTGACGAGATTCCCCAGGGAGATCAGCAAGCCGCTTTGCATCAATTCAAGGCTCAGCAATAAATTACACCCTGGGGTAATGAAAGGACTTCAGATGTGACTGTGGAAGCTTTGCTGGCAATCCTTGGAGAATGACGATGACTCAGAGAGGAACCCATATTAAAAGAGGGAAAATGTGTTTAAAAAAAAAAAAAATATTTCAATTAAAAAAATCTAAATAAAAGGAAAAGCTACAAATCAGTTTTTAGTCTGAGCCCCCCCCCCCCAAAAAAAAAAAAACATTCCAGAATGCAATGTAACTTAAAAGATGGTGTGTGGCCACTTAGAATAGAAAAACAGTCACTAGGAGTTACGGGGCTCCTTATGTACAAGCCCCATTCATATCTTTTTGGATAATGGTAAGAAGACTGAGAGGCAAAGTGAATCTAGATGTCTGCTGGGTATTTAATAAAATATTTCTCGATGACTAGATGTAGAAATAGGAACTAGATGATCATTTAATTGGGTGAAATTGCAGAATCATGCTGTAATGCTCTCTGCCTAGCAACTGCGCTGAAATGGTGTGGCCGAGCATCATGAAATACCTGGGCTTAGAGTCAGAGATCTGGGGTTGAGTAACTGCTTTGCCACAGACGAGTTCAGGGGTCCACAAACTACAGTTCAGCAGCTCAGATCCCAGCCCACTCTTTGTACTTTGGAAATAAAGTTTTCCTGGAACACAGCCACAGCTTGTTGACTTATTGCCTACGGCTGCTTTCATGCTACAACAGCAGAGCTGAATATTTGCAAAAGACCATATGGCCCACAAAGCTAAAATAATCACTACCTGGGCCTTTACAGAAAAAGTCTGTCAAGTCGTTGACTAGAAGATATGATGTGTCATAACCTCTCTGATACTCATTTACATCATCTATAGTAACAAAAATTGACAACTACAGCAAAGTACTTCAGAAGGCATCTAATGAAATAATGTGCAGAAAAGCTCTCTGTGGATTGCAATGTGTTCTACACACAAAGGCATGTCCTATTATGATTGCTCAGCCTGTTCAAAGATTATAACAGTCCTTTTACAAAGACATGTGCCTGTCTCCAGTCCTCAGGAGAACCTCACAAATACTAGATGGACTGTTAGATGGATGGGCAGATGGACAGATGGATGGATGGTTGGATGGATGGATGGATGGACGGACAGACGGATGGATGGATGGGTGGGTGGACAGATGGATGAATGGATGAATAGAAAGGTTGATGAATAATACTATTAACTACACCTTACTTAGCACTGACTTTGTGCCAGGGACACATAGTGTTTTTGATATATTAGCTCATTTAATCCTTATAACAGACTTGGAGCATTATATACATTTTACTGCTGCATAAAAGAAATAACTTTAAGATAATACCAAATACAGCAGCAGTAACAACTGATATTTATAAAGTGCTTGTTATGTACAAGCCACTGTGCTAAATACTAATAAAATATTATTTCATTTAATCATCTCAACTCCCTCATGAAGTAGGTGGTATCATCATCATCATCATCATCATCATCATCATCATCACCATCACTCCATCTTTATAGATGAGAAAATGAGACCCAGGAATGTTACCTAACTTCCCAAATTCACACATCTGATTAGTGATAGAGTCAGACTCCAAAACCTTGTGTTTCTGACTCTGAGTTTCTAACCCGCATTCTGGGGCAAAGGATTTGTATTAACAATACTAAGTTTATTAGGAATAAAGGTAAAGTCTTAATATAAAAGAAACAAAAAATAATGATCTGAATTGTTCTGTCCTAATAGCAGTTCCTATGAGAAATAAATTTTTATAAACTTTTATTTTGAACTACTGTTAGACATACAGAAAAGTTGTGAAAATAGTACAGAGTTCCTTTATAGCCCTCATCCATCGTATATAAACATAGCACAATGATGGGAACCAGCAAATTAACATTAGCAGAATACTATTAACTGAACTAAAGCTCTTACTTAAACTTCATCAGCTTTTCCACTAATCTCCTTTTTCCTGTGCCAGATCACACCCAGGACCCTGCTTGGCATTTAGCTGTTAGGTCTCCTTAATCTTCTCCAGTCTGTAACAGTGTTTCGGGCTTTCTCTGCCTTTTGTGTTCTTGACACTTTGAAGAATATTATTCTGTCAAACGTCTCCCAATTTGGGTTTGTCTGATTTTTTTTTTCCTCACGATTCAACTGAGTTTATGCATTTTTTGGCAAGAACATCACAGAAACAACGTCGTTTCCTTATCAGGAAGTTCATGATGTCGATATGCCTTAATAATTGTTTTAACTGACTGTAATCTCAGTAAGCTAGCACGTAGCCTAGCTATAAACACACACACACACAACCTTATGATATTTCCAAGTATGCTAAGAAATTGTCGAGAACTGCAAGCCAAAGCAGCATCGCTTTTACCCATCTCTCCAATGGAATAAGGACTGGGCTGAAGGAAGCCGTGAGCATCCCATTTAGTTCCTATTCATCATGATAATCCCACTGGCAGGAACCAGTCGGCCCGACAGACACTGACACTTGGTGTGCAAATATCTGAACCTGAAGTGAGGCGGCCAGCTTGGGTCATTTGATGTGTCACACGCCAAGTACTCATGGACTATCTCCCCTGTGGCCAGATACATCCTGGTCGCCTGCCCCACCTAAGAGCCAGGCTTTTTGGATGATGGGCACAAGGAAGAGGGTATATCCAGAATTCCGTCATTACATTTGGTCAACTAAAAAACAAAACAAAACACCTTGCTTCTATATTAACATTGAAAAGCGTTAAGTCTCATGAAGTCAAGAGGAGTTTATTTTTTTCACATCTTGCTCAGCTCGTAGCCAACTTCAAAATTACAACTGAATAGGAGGAGAGCGTGCTGTGAAGACATTAAAGACCCACACTCTGCTCACAGGCACATTTATGGAGGCCATAGGGAGACTCCCTTTTTATTTATTGATCTGATTTCTGTATGTTTCCTGGATCTCAACATTCCTTCTCATTTTTCTTGTCAGATTTATATTGTCTGAACACTATGGCTTCATTCACTTTGAAATGTGTTCACTCTACAATACAGTTACCATGAGAAATAAAGCCTTTAATAATTAAAGCAGCAAAGGTATATCCTACTGGCATTGAAATACCTTAGTAGGATGTTGATTATCAATATTTCTACAGAAAATGCCTTCTTCAACAATATGCTCTTATTTTTTCAGTTATAGATATTTCCCTGATAGTACACATTTAAACCACATAAGAAAAGAGTAGAGGGAAAGGGGGCCACCTTAAAAACTGAAAACCTAGGGAATTGGGGGGAAAACTTTATTGGACAGATTTTATTTTTTGATAGTTGTAGCTTTTGCAGTTTTTGGTAACTATTTTGCGTACCTACCACCATTCTGAGAATCTATGCCTATAGATCTCTTACAACAGTAAAAAGTCCAGAGGATAAAGTCAGAAATTAATGAAGGAATTTTAAACAATATTGCTGGATTTAAATCTTCAATAAACATTCAAGTTAAATACTGCCAAGTAAATAAACATCCATTTTGATAAGGCCTTTTTGCTCCTCTAGTGCTGATAAAAGTAAACTCATGTGAAATTAAACTAAAAAGTCAAGAAATATTTAGTGAACTCTAAACTCATGTGAAATTAAACTAAAAAGTCAAGAAATATTTAGTGAACTCTTACTATTGATTTAATAAGACTCAAAGTTTGAAGTCAAAGGGGTTTTAAAGGTCATATGGTATGTAAATTGGTACAATTTTTCTGGAGGACAATCTGATAATATGTAGCAAAAGTTTTGAAATGCAGATCCAGTATTTCCCCTCTCAGTATTTATCATAAAATATAAATAGTAGCACAAATAGACAATGATGTTTGTGCAACTATCATAGGTAAATATTGGAAACAGCATAAGCACCCCAAATAGGGATACTTAAAGGAAACTTTAGACCAATGGTCCTCTACTTCCATACCTTCAACCTTGAAATAGCCTGCAAGTCCACAGAGCATCCTTACAATTCTTCTTGTATGCTAAGAGTGAGCTCTGGCTCATCTCAACCAACAAGAAGGCAGAAACAAAACAGCAGAAAGATCCGTTACAAAACCCTTGCCGTCTTTGGAACAGTAGCATTCCCTGCCTGGCCAAAAGACAGTGGCAGTGGCTGCACCCTGGCCTCCTTGGTATTGTCAAGCCTGAGGGATCGTTGACTATTTCACTGCAGCTACTGTCACATGTTACATGATGGGAGCAGAGGTCACCTTGGGGTGGGGGGGAGAAGAGGGGCTTCTGCTCCAGAGAGAAGTTCTACTTTCATTTTGACTGCATGTTGGTATTCTAGATGAGATTTAATTTAAAGAAGTTTCAGAGGCCAAAAAAGAAAACATAAGTTTGAAATCCATTGCTGAAATGTCCAACAGACATATGTGTGTGTGTATATATATATATATATATTTAATTGGTACAAACCAGAAAATTAAAATACTGATATTGGTCACAGGAAGGATAGAACACATAAGCTTAGGGCTGGAATACAATCTCTTCTTTGAAACCCTTTGCAACAGATACATTTTGGAATTCAGAATATTTTGGACTTTTCAGATAGATAGTACAGAAGCATATGTTACATATTATGTGACACTCCTACCAAGGACTGGGACAGAAACCCACAACCAAAAGCATTAATATATCTGAAATGAAATATGTAAATATTATCACTAAATGAATTAAATACAAACTATAAGTTGCCTCACACCATTCAGAGCAGGTTTCTCTGCACTGAGTTGGGCCAAACCTGTTAAAGAAAAGAAAAAAGAGGACATTTGATTTTCAGAGCTTTTTGGATTTTGGAGTTCTGGCCAAATGACTGTGCACCTGTATGATGGAGAAAAAAACTAGAATTTATCAGGAATGCTTACAGTGGAGACTCCGGCTCAAACAGAAGCTCACTAAACTGAAGCCAGACAAAGGAATGTTCATTCAGGAAAGCAAAGAATAAAATTCAAGGATCTGTATAAAAAGTGGAAATATATCATCAAAGATGACAAATTAGGGATTTTATAGCTGTTTTACAGTTAGTAGAAACATCTATTCTGATATCGTTCTCTGAAATAAATTTTCAAATAGGGACTCTATATGCTTTAACATCCATACAATGGCTTCACAATTTACTGAAGTGAAAATATGTTCACCTTCTATTGTTAAGTGGGACAAGTCAGCAAAAAACATAAGTATTTTTCCCACTACTTGTCAGATAGACAGATAGAGAGATAGGTAGATAGACAGACGGACAGATAGATGGATGAGAAATGATAGATAGATAAATAGTAGGTAGGTACACAGATCTCTTAACTATGTGGGCAGATGGATAAAAAAGCCTATGAAAATGATAAATACAAAAGTGCTGACAGTGTTTATCTCAAGGCAGTGCAAACTCAGCTGATGTTTACTTTCTTTAAATGATTCTGTATTATCTGACTTCCTGTTTTTACAATGAAAAGGTATCATTTTTATGAACAGTAAAAACAAACTTCTTACCCTTGGTGAAATATGCAAGTATTAGCAGTTTTATATAATTTAGTCCCTGAGGGCCCAAGTGGGTCACCCAAGGTCATTGTTAATTTGTGGCAGAACCATATTTGGATTCCTGGCCTTTGGCTCCTAGCCCGTGTCTGTCCCATTAGACCATGCCACATCTCAAAACGAAGCATGAGGGATGGTCTCTGCCTTCAAAGAGCTAATGACTGAATGGAGGAGATAAGGAATATAAGCAGGAAGCAATGATCAAACATTACAAGATGCTATCTACCTAAATAATTGCTGCAAATCCTTTTGGAAGTAGGGGGGCATACAAATCTCGAATGAAAAAAGAATGAAGGTAATGCTGCAAACGCATATTGCAAATCCTTATGAATTCAGAATAAAATTTCTAAGAATTAGAAGAGAAAGCTTCACAGGTAAAAGATGGATCTGCTTTGAAAAGGCCAAATTTGGGGAGGATATTTGCACAAAGACATATCGGACAAGGTGACTGATGACTGATGGTGGAAAGAAGCCGTTGTGTGTTATGGGGTGTAGAGGGGACAGCAGCAGATGGATCAAGTGGGGTCAGATCATTGAAGACTTTGAAAGCCATGGAAAGAGTCATTTAGATTTGATGTGGAAAGAAATGGGAGCCATGAACGACTATCCTCAAGGGTAATGTGGCAAAATCACCTAAATCATACGTGTCTTCCAGCACTGTGTAGGATGCATTGGCAGAGGGAAGCTGAAGACAAGCCCAGATAAAGGCCATGGAAGTGATGATGGGCAGAGACAACTGATGAGAAATCAGAATTAGGGACAGAAGTAAAGGTTGAGTCACAGAGATGCCCCGATTTTGAATCATTGTCTCCGAATACAAAGATCCCCTGAGAGAAACAGAAGAGGTTTGCAATCTCAGAAGGAAAAGCAAACAATGAAGAAAATATTAAGTGTTTTTGTTCATTAAAATTATAATACAACTATTTAGCTTTATAAATTAAAGGACTGAGGCCACTGGCTAGGTTTAAACTCCCAATGTACTAAATAGTTTGATTCTGTTCTGAAGCTTAAATCATGCTCCTCTCATTTCATCTAGCTATCACAAACACAGGGCTAGAGTGAAAATGTAGAAGACAGACAAATCAATACCAATTAAAGGAAAACAACAATTAAAAAGCAAACAAGCAAAAGCCCTCAAAATGTAAACCCTAGATCAATAACACTTTCTTTGCATGTGGGAGCAAGACCTTATGTGGCTTAAAGAACCTTTCAATGTTTCTTCTGATTTGTAAAAGAGAGAGATTATTAACCTAGAGACTGGAATAAAATACAAGTAGTTATGTCTTCCCAGTACATACTTAGGTGTCCTATATTTTCTTTGAAGTGTTTTTCAAGAAATAATTTATCGTCATTCCATCTGTCCCATCACAGACACCTCACGTGGGTTGGAGCACCCCATTTAGCTGGGACCCCACTGTCTCTGAACCTTTAAAAAGACAGAGCGTTGAATTTCATCTTGGAGATCAGGTGACATCCAAATCCACTTAACTTTTAACTGGCATGGTTTTTTATGTCATTGGAGACCTTGATGAAATTACAATCCTATTAGTCACGACAGGGGAAGACAGGAGACTTAGGTGGCTAATGTTCCATTCATAACAAGAAAGAGATGTTTAGCATTTGTAAAGGGCATGGATTTCTGATACTTCCCTGAAGAACAAGGCTCCAGTGAAGAAACAGGGCCAGAAAAGCCTTGGGAAAGAAATGATAGAAAAGGACAGATTGCATTTATCCACCCAATTTAACTCTGCATACTTTTTGCAACTTCACTGGAATCAAAAGAATTGGATATTCATGTAAATGTGAGTCAGAGAAAAGGCTGTGCGGGACAGGAAGGACATGCCCAGCTACACGGAGATTCTGTTACTCAGAAATCTGGGGAATTACACTGCACACTTGATTGATGCCAAGGAGGTGCCTCTAAATATAAAGGGTAAATGGAGGTTATGTGGAAAGGGCTTTTAATCTGGGTGATAAATTGCCAGATTCCATTATGCTTAATGAGTCTCATCGACGCATAGCTAGACTCAAGAAAATAATAAGACCCCTTTCAAAGCCTAGTATAAACAAATTAGAAGAATTAATAATAAAAAAGCTATTAACGCGCACGCAATTTCAAGATGTTAATGAAGTCAATTTAAAAAGTTTGGCTAATGTACTTTTAGCATTTTTAAAAAATGTCTCATCATGAACATGGATTCTTTCCTTATTTTTTTCTCCCCAAATATGTCCTATGTAAGGCTTACAACTTATGTTTCTTTTGGGTCACTCTTCTCCAGGGAGGGCCTTGTTAAGAAGTTATGGGATATGACAAAGAGAGTGTTGCAGAACTTTGAACGCTTAAGAATCTCATTGACCTGAAAGTAACACATGAGATTCACTCAAGTGAGTTTTCCAAGTCTCATTATATGTTTCCTGACCAGATGGAGGCTACAGAAAGACATGGGATCTTAGTTACTAGACTGGTAAAACAAACATAATAAATCTTTTGCTTCTCAATATAAAGTCTCAGGTAGGAAATAAAAGGCAGGAGCTGAAAACATCTATGCTTGGTTCAAAACAGAAGTGGTTGTCTCTAATCAGCAAGGAACTCTGGGCCTAAATGAGAGAAAGTCTGCTGGTTTGCCTCAACATATATTTGTGGAATACACCATCAGTAATGGATTAGAAATCAGACTATCACTTCTTGCCATCAGGATTCTTTTATGCCATCATTTGAAAAGGAAATCTCAATACCCGAGTGTGAAATCAAAGCAAAATGGGCATGTGGGAGATGAGAAAAAAAGGCAGCCCCCGTTTTGTAGCTAAATCCCTGAGTGAGAATGCACAATCAGACATCTGTGCTTAGTTATATTCCCACGAAAACGAATGCCATGTGCTCCTTAATGCAATGTGAGATAACATAGCTCATGCTTTTCAGATGGCATTAAGGGGCATGGAGATGGCCTACAAGAAAGTCCACCTCAGAAGTTAGGAACGGACCTGTTTATAATATCACCAGATAATAAGCACAGCATCAGACACACAGGAAGCATTCAACAAATATTTCCTCAAATACGGAGGAAAGAGTGAGCTCTCCCACAGACAATCTGCTATGTAAAGTTTATACATCCTCTATTTTGCTATAAAAATAATACCTGTTCTCACCCACATCTGCTTTAATCTCTGAACCAGTAGACTAAGAGTCCTCCTTTCTCAAAAATGTTTCTTTCCTGGGCTGCTAATGAGCTGTGCCCTCCTGGTTCTGCCTGCACACCTCAGAGTCCTTCTTTCCTGGGCTTCCTCCTCCCATCAGCCACTGCGGCTCACCCTGTTCTTTTTCTCTCACATTTTCTCACTCACAGATCCACTCAGCTTCCTAACTTCAACTAATGCCTCTATGCCACCCTGCCCTTAAATACTTACAAACTTACCCCTATACTAGACCTTTTTAGGGAAGAAGAATGGAATTAATCTAAGAAACCTATCCTTCATGTTTACAACATGGTTTAGTATGAAATGCATCCATACAATCAAATTTAAGTAATGGTTTTAAGGCCAAATGAGTAAGCAGACCATGAAAGACATAATTAGAAGGGAAAGAGAGACCAGTTGTTGCTTGCAGAGGAGGTGAGATATGAGTTGGTTGTTGGAGGATGTCAGGGATCCGTATTTGGACAGCTCAGGGAGAAGAGAATATCAGGAAGGTCAACTATTCTGAGCAAAGATGGTGGGAATGGGAAAACAAACAGCAGCCTGCAGGCTCCATTATAGAATTGATGGGGGATATGGTGGGAAGGCAGGTGGAACCACTCTGGAGGCCTCCAGATGCCAGACTAAGGAGCAGAGTTTCATTCCATAGGGGGAAAGAAAGAATGATGAAAGATTTTAAGCATGGAAGAGACTTAAAAAAAAATCTGCTCTCTTATTTTCTACTAAGGATATGATACTCTCTCAATATCCCATCACTGTGTGCTTGTTCCAAAGCCCATGCTTCCTTTCCCCTTGCCCACTGGCTTAGACATTTCTGTCAGTGGCAACTTTCTTCTTGGGTTCAAAGTTTCATATCCTGGAAAGCGTCTCTGAGATTTGTCTCCAATTTCAACACAAGTTAAAGATTTGCTAATGAAATAATCATGCGGATGCTTTAAATAATTACATATTCCCTGTCTCTGTTCCCAGACAAACTGAATGGACAGATTTGGGATCCAGATTTCTACCCATTAGATGATGAATAAAATTTTTGACCAATTGCTAAAATTTCCAAACATCTTTCAACTTTGCCCATTTCCCTTTAAGCTCACTGCAATCACTGTAACTGAGAACTTTCTTATCCTTGACCAGTTACCAGCACAGGCAACTTCTGAGTTGCATCCTCCCATCCTCACCCCAGAAATCACCCACCCCTCCCCACCCCACCCCCAAATTAGCATCCTTTTTGTAAAATTCACTTGGGCTGTTGGAAAATACCAACACAATAGTGGTTCAGATTAGTGGTACCAAGATGTTTCAGTGGTGGTGATTCTGATGCAAATGCCTCCCCAGTATGATGGGAAGGCAGCCAAAGCACCTTCTGGGAAGTTCACTGAAGACTCAGCCACTCTCAGCAGATACAGACCAATTACAAACCTTTGGCAGCAATCCCTGGCCTGTTAGATAAGCCACTGTCCAAGTGGATCCTCAGTGAAAATCCCTCCTGAGACAGCCCTCTCCATATTCACTTTCACAGATTAGTTTCAAGGATGATACAAGTTAGTGAGGTGAATTACAGCATGCTTTATTTCAAGTCTCCTCCCCACCTCACCCCAACCTGCCAGGCTCCCATGTAACTCTGAAATGTTTCTGCCATGATTGGGTTTTGTTTGAAACCCCAGATTAGATAGTTATCCAATTGGCTTGAGATTTATTCTTTTAAAATATGATACATTTCCCAGGAATTCTTCTAAGATTTATCTGTTATTTACAGTATAATATAAGGTAAGAGTAAAGTTCCTGCATTTAGGTTCTCTTGGGTTCCAGTCTTATTTCTCCCACTTACTTTGAATGACTTTGGTTATGTTAAGTCACCCTTTAAAGACTCGATGTCTTCATACATAAAATGGGGATGATAAAAGCATTAACTAACATATAGGGTTACTGGGATGATTTAGGTTAAAGTATTTGGGGCAAGGCCTGGCACCTGGCAAATACTAATGATAGTATTCCATTGTGTTTTTATGTTTATATCTTAGCATAAATGCTTTAATCCAGTCCTTACTCTGAAGAGTTGAGACAAGAATGGCAGAAAGGAATTCAAGACACAGGACATTTAACGTAGGATAAAGGGATACTGCCAAGGCTCAAAAGACGTGTAGAAGAGACGGGTGGTGTGTGGGGTCGGTGGAAACACTGAAGCCAGAACTGGCATGCATCACCGTTTGACACAGCCATGGTCCTTCCTTGAGCAGTGAGTTGCTTGAGTCAGATTTGGTTCCTAAGAACACAACAGGGTTTAACAGGAAAAATGAGACTTTATCTGAGGAAGATGAGTGCAGACAAGTGGAGACAAAGGACAAAGGGAAGATGCTTTTTGATCCTCTCAGGGCTCCTGGACCTCAAAAGAAATCTTTTGATTTACTTAGAAGAGAAATATTTTTTGAATTTTCAAGGGAAATTTCTTTATTTTAGGAATCAAAAAATGTTGACGTGTATTCAGCAGTGCCATTGGTAGCCTCCTATTGCTAATGGATTAAATCATACCTAGGACTAAAATGGATGACTATATACATATACATATTATACACAGAGTCCCATGAAAGCATGGGCATGAAAGGAGAGCTACATAATATTTAGGTTTAAAAGGCAATATAGAAAACCATTCCATAGGTTTTGTAAAGAATTAACAAAAAAATAAAAGATGCACGCCATTTATCAAATAGCTTCCTCCTTTCCAAACACTGCAAATATTCAGCTTCTAGAAAATAAAAAAAATGTAAACAGTAAATATAGACAGTAAAAAGTAACTAAGCAAACCTTTGCTTCCAAAAAACAGAACTCAACTTTAGTAAGAGAAATTTTCTGTTTTATTTCCACTGTATGTCTCCCCCAACCCCCTCCCATAATACCATCTTGCACTATCTCTCCATACATTTCAGGTAGAGATCTCAGTGATTAGCAAATATGATACCATCATTAGAAGCAAGATAGAAAGACTGTGTGTTGAATGTGATTCTGAAAAGCTATGTCACATCCTACCTGTGGAACCACTGTTGAATGTGACCTTATTTGGAGAAAAGGTCTTCAAAGGTATAATCAAGTTTAGGATATCAAGATGAGATCATCCTGGACTATCCAGGTGGGTCTAAAATCCAATGACAAATGTCCTTATAAAAGACACAAGGCACACAGATGTTCACAGCAGCATTATTCACAATTGCCAAGAGATGGAGACAACCCAAATGTCCTTCAACAGAGGAGTGGATAAACAAAATGTGGTATATGCACATGATGGATACTATGCAGCAGTAAGAAAGAATGAGGTCATGAAACATATGACAACATGGATGAACCCTGAAGACATAATGCTGAGTGAAATAAGCCAGACACAAAAAGAGAGATATTGCATGTTACCACTAATGTGAACTCTGTGAAAAATGTAAAATAAATGTTTTATATTGTAGAATGTAGGGGACCTAGAGATAGACAATAACTAGTAAAGGAGGAATGATAATCTAATATGAACAGCTAAGATATGGAGAGTAATCTTAATGTTATGGGAATGCTCAGGAATGACTATGGTTTGTTAGTTTTCTTGGGGTATGGTAGGAACATATTGGAAGCAATGTAGTTATTTTAGGTTATTTGTTTTTCTTATTCCTTTGTATTGTTTTTTTGATTTTTTTTTAATTTTTTGATAAATAAAGTATAAAAAAAATTAACAGAGAAGAGTAAAAGGAGCACTAAGATACATCTGAGAGCAACTGACTTTCCACATGGGTTAAATAAAGTAACTTAGCTCTCTAACACCATATACAAAGATAATTTCCAGATCTCTCTGGGAAAAGCAAACAAAAACAAACAAACAAAAGACACAAGGGAGGAGAGACACACCAGAGAGAAGAGACATTCATGTGAAGATAGAGGGAGAGACTAAAGCGATGTGGCCACAAGCCAAGGGATGCCTGGAACCACCAGAACTTGGAAGGGGCAAAGACATATTCTCCCCAAGAGCATTCAGAGGGACCATGGCCTGCTGAACCTGGATTTCAGACTTTTGGCCTCCAGAACTGTGAGATAATAAATGTCTGTTGTTTTAAGCCACCTCATTTGTGGTAATTTGTCACAGCATCCCCAGGAAACGTATACATGTATGTAGAAGAAAATGCTCTGGTCCTGGAGTGGCTAAAGTAATTATGTTAAACAAAATGCTCGTACCCACGTGGCCTTTGTTTCTTATGTGAAAGTGAGAATTCAGGTGGCATCCTTGAGGGCAGGGCCAGGCCAACTATTTCTTTGGGATCATTATCCCTGCAAAAATTTCTGGATGTTACACATGGTTCACACGATATGGACCTTAGTTGCTGGACTCCCCCATTCAGGGGGCCTCAGATGATTTCCATGTTTCATGAGCTCTGGCTCATGCAAGAGGCTTACCAAACTCTCTTGACAGATACTCTCCCTTCCAAACCTTCCCACCAGTCACAAATCCCAGGGAAGATGATTCAGTGCATTTGTTAGCAACAGGTGCAGCACCAGATTTTTGAGGGTTGACTAAGCTTTCTCCTGCTTTCTTTTGAGAACCTTGGCTTTTCCATGCCGTCCCATTGTCAGAGAGCATACAGATGATCCTCACCACAGTACTCAAGTAAAGGAAATTTGTCTTTGAGGTAGTTATGCTCCTTTTCTGGCTGCATCCTGTGTCCTTCTTGGACTTTGACCTTAATATTGTAGACCCTACCACTCTATTGTTTAACGCTCCTCCCTTAAAGCAAATCCCTCCCTCAAGCAGCAGCTGAAGACAGCCTTGGGCCATCAACTGTACTCAGGCTGATGAATTACATCTGATAGCCCATCTAGTTGGGCACAGCACTGTCAGAAAGAACCAGTAGGGTTTTGCCTTTGACTCCTCCTCCAGAAAGGCCCCTCCGGGAAGGCTAGCTCACTCTTCTCCCAACATTTATGGAGGATGAAGCTTTCTTGCCAGGATCCCAGCTACATTGCCCTACTATTCTAGGAAGAAACATACTTCTCAACAATACGCTTCTCTTCTACAGGTGGACTTCATCTAGAGTGAATCCCACAATTCTTTCACAACTCGTCTATCACAGGCCCCTTCTAACTGATAAATTCTCATTAGCTTCTCCAACTCTCAAGCCTTTCTTGACTGAACATCCTCTAGTTGCCTTAGAGTCTGGTTGAAAATTTCTTCCTTTCTTCTTCCCTTCTTTTCCACCCCTTATCCATCACCATCCCCCTTCCATCCCATATCCCAGCATCATCAGGTCACACGCATGACAAAGCAATTGCAAAATAAGCAAATAAGCACTTCTCTCTGTGCTTTTGGTCTTTGGAGGAAGGAACAGTATCTTCGAAGTACATTACAATGAAACCCCCATGACTGGAGAAATAATCAGTATCAGGAAAACACTCACTAAACTTTCTGCCCAAGGCTAAATTAAGTGTCTTTCATCTGCTCAGAAATATTCATAGGGCTCCTGAAATTCCATTAAAGACAGAACCTGAAGCCAACCGACACTGCAACAACTGGATGTCACCCAAGCCTCCTAAGCGAGACAACCCCAGATTTAGTCACTTTCCATCCCTACACCCTTCTTACAATGGCGGGTACAGTTCCCCAGCCCTGCAAGGTATTGTCAGATGCAGGGCTTACCTGGAAATGGGACAGGTCCTCAAGATGGACGGACCCTTTTCAGGCAGAAGACTCCTCTGTGCCAACTTCTACAACCATTTGAGGTAGTAGATATTTATTCAAAAATGTACATTCCCCATATATCGTATGGTCTATTTTGGCAGCTTAGAACTTACCCACTATAGTTTTTCATCTAGGTAGTTAATTACAAGTTCCACCATCATATCCTCTTAGTATTCTTCTAGGGTGTTAGTAATGTTGTAGGAAGACAAAGTAGATCAGACTGCGAAATGCACCAGATGAAATGAATCCAATTTATATTTAAATATACAAAGGAATGGATAATAGCTCAAAAGCTAATATTTTAAGAGTAGGTGTTTGAACAAATACAAAAAGTCCAAAAAGGAAAATGTCCAGTGTCTGAAAGATCAGCACAGACAGGAAAGAGAGCTTCAGAGAGCACTGCCTAAGGTCAAGTCAGGGGCGTTTGGCAGGAACAAAGGCCTGGCTAGGTGTCCTGGGACCAGAACTGTTGGGATCTGTCCCAAGAAAGACTGGGCAATGTGATCAGACATGGATGTGATGGGAATGAAGAGAAGAGGTCAGAGCTGTGCTCTCAGCACAAGTCTGGCACATTGTATTAAATACTCAACAAACGTCTGTTGAATGAATGAATAAATGAATGAATGAATTTACGAAGATGTAGGCATCAGAAATGAGGAGCTAAGTCCAATACATGACAGCAGGTATCTCAAATTCAGTATATTCAAGCCTAAAAAGTAAAATAAATGAATTTATAAAGGCAATCAGAAATTGGGCATGAATTCCAATAAAATTACCAGAAAAAGAAAAAAAAAAAAAATGAGTTACTGACATCTGATATGCTCAAACCTGTCCTTGCCTTCACCAACATCCCAGACAAAAACCACTCCAGGTGTGGTGTCACTGTTGACCCACCTACACACACCGAAACTTGGTATTCTCCTCAACTCCTTCTTCTCTTCCATTTGTCGGAGTCCTTATGCCACCAAGTTCTCCCACTTCTGCATTCTAAATGCACTTGAAACACGTCCCCTTCTTTCCATCCTCATTGCCACTGGCATTAAACTTCTGTCCTTATCGACCCTTGTCCAGGCTGTTGAAATCACTTCCTAAATGTCTGCCTGGCTCGGTTCTCATCCCTGCTATTACCCATCCTCCAGGCTGCAGGCATAGAGCTCTTTCTAAAACACACATTTGATCATCCCACTTCCCTGCTGAAAACCTTTCAGTAGCTTCCCACTGTCTATAGAATAAAGTCCAGAGCATTTGAGCCTTACAAATCTTTCCATTCTCATCTCTTGTCATTTTCCATCTTGACCACACTGGGACCACAGATACAAAAGGCAGACTAGCACAGCTGCTGAGAGCTGACTCACAGCAGCACTAGAGAGTGGGGGATACACATGTGAAACAAAGGGGACTTGCCACTGATATATCCCATTCTTGTCGGGAACAAGCACATACATCTCACTGTTCTATAATAAGGTCTGAAATAAATTCTGGGGACTGTGTTGATGTAGCAGGGTGGGTAGAAATGCCTGAGATATGAGGAATGCTGTCTAGGAGTTCCCTGAATAAAAGATATTAGGGAAATTTGCCAGATAAAAAGAATTCCTACAGGTGAGTTCCATACTCTGTTTTTCCCTGTCATCAAAATTTCTTCCTATATGCTGTAATTTCTTATTCATCTACAACCACCCTTGGAAACCCCATGTCATTATTGTGCCTTCTTATTGGCTTAAAATTGACAAAATATTACAGGATCGAAACAGAAACTCTGCCACAAAACCCAAATATTACTATTAATTTCTAAGCCAACTATAAATTATTTGGGACTAGCCAAAGTTTCAAAGTATTAAGTGTATCAATGGATTCTGAAACAAAAGCAGGCTGCAACAAGCAGAGTAAAATGTCACACCAAGCTACCGAATTCTTGGCAAATACCACACTAAAGAATTTTGCCAACAACCACCCAATTTAGACTTCACTAAGCAAGTAATAAGAAATAAATCATTCCCATTAGCATCTCTTACCTGGGTTAAAAGCTGGTAGGAAAAGCAAGGGGAAAAACACTCAACCAAAGCATTTCATTCATTAGGTAGTTGGAAAAGGAAGTCAGAAAAATGGGTTTAAATAGCACCTCCAATTTCTGTTCAGCTAGGTATCTATTGCCTCTATCTAGAAAGAAAGTCACAGATCACCTACTGTGTGCAGAGCAATATGAGGTTTAGATCAAAAGCAGAAGAGTCTCCTTGTTGAAAAGAGCCCACGACAGATGTATAAGGGAGACAGGAGGCAGGCAACTGAGAAGAGGGAGGTGTGGGCTGGATCTCAGCCAGGCCAATAATGGAGCAATTCAGCATGTGGGCTCTGAACCGGCCTTGGGGCTAGAAGACAAGGGAAAGTCCCACCCCAGGCAGGGAGCAGGATACCCGGCCAGTGCATACACACTTATGGGTGAACCCAAGCTTAGAAAAAAGCAAGCTCCCCCTAGATATGGAAGAGGAGCCTCTAGCAGTTTGTGGAACTATTTTGGACAGTTCACAGAAATATATACTTTTAGCTTAATAGCTATGTATTTATTTCAGTTATATATTAGATTAAAATAAAAACTGAATAAAAGTAACCTTTGAACCTCATGATTCCATTAATAGTCTTGCTTATGAATATGCTAAGTTGAAAAAAAAAAGAGTTGATTTAAATAAAAATAGTAAGTAAATGATAATACAGGTCTTACTCAGATATGGCCAAATCATGATGGTCATACCCCAATGACTGAAGTTTGGAAAAGCATGGACTAAATCTGTCAGGAGACTGAAATAATCTAGTGCCAAAATTTAAAGTACCAGTACCCCATCTAATCCTCTCAGATTTTTTTTTCTTTTCAGATAAATTACAGATATCAAACAATCTATAATCACAGAATAAGCAGTTTGGAAAATCTGAATCCAACTTCCTTGTTCCCATCTGTCAATTTTTGTATCCAATTGCCTGAAGTCAGGTTGGAAAGGGTGACTTCCTTCCTGTGCATGCAAATCGCAGGCCCAGGCTGTGGTTCTGACAAGCAACAGGTATAATTCACCTGCCCAACCTTCCTTCCCAGGCCTAGTCTTCTCGGCAATGGTAGTGGATCATCCCACAGCCGAGGAAAGGGTATCAGAGGCAACGCTAGGAAATTAATTGAAAAGAAGGAAACCTTCCCCCATTCCATCTCACCCCAGTTCAGAATATCTTAATTGCAGAGAGGCTAAGCTCATTAAGTGATGCTCAACTGTTGTCAGAAGATTATAAAGCATTAAATATAAAACCCACATATTCTTTACTCTTTCTAATAAAAGTCTGTAGGGGTATTTTTCCAGAAGCCCAACCGGAATGACTGTGGAGTGGCAATTTGTCGAGGAGCTTATCCTGACAATGCAGATGTGAGCAATTTGTTTCTAATTATTTCAATAAATGAGCTTTATAAGAAATCCTAATAAAGTAACTTATGCCACAAAAGAACAAGTCCTGATACTCTCAAAATCTAGATAATGCAACCATGCTATTAACAGCTGGCTCATCAATAATGGTAGTCTTTGTATAATGACAGAACTCTTACTTACATAATATGGCAAGGGTGCCTAATGCAAAATAGGGTTTTCATATAACATTACAAATTCACACTCAATCTTTGCATTGGTCAAAAAACATTATTTCACACTTCAGTGCCCTAAACACATAAATTAATAAAGCTCACATTTCCTGTAAATCCCAATGTGCATATCTTGCTTGGTTCCAGATAACAACAACCTCTCAGTCTTGCCCTTGCATGCCCTCTGAATCATTTATGGAGAGAGAACAATTTCGGGGGCTGCCCCACCCTGCACCTGAACTCCAGATGCATTTCACCAAATTGGATTCTGGCCAAAGCTGGGGCAGAACTCTCAGCTTTCAGCAACTGCCTCAAACTTTTAAGTCAAGTGAAGGGAGGAAAGTTACGAGGATTTTTTTGTTCTCTTAAAAAACACACAAAGTACCAGGCCCCATCTGTCAAGGATAAAAATGCATTGGCACACAGCCCTGCAGGCCAGAACCGCCCTGGGAGGACAGCACTCACCTGTGACATAGCACAGTCATCCCTCAACAGAGGACCCGGGGTGCACAGCCTGGAAGAGGGACCCACTCGCAAGTCCCAGGGGCCATACGCCAATACCAAGGACTTGTGGGTCAGCGGCAGAGACAAACTGTTGCACGACTGAACTGAAGGATTAGACTATTGCAGCAGCTTTATATCTCCAGGAACACCAGGGAGATTTGATTGTTAGAGCCGCCCCCCCTCCCTGACCACCCAGACACATGCCCCATATACAGGGCAGGCAACACCAACTACACACACAAGCTTGGTGCACCAATTGGACCCCACAAGACTCACACCCACACTCACCACAAAGACAAAGTGGGGGAGAGCTGGCTTGAGGGGAATAGGTGGCTCACAGACACCACCTGCTGGTTAGTTAAAGAAAATGTCCTCCACGAAGCTGTAGATCTGACAAATTAGAGATAAGGGTTTTAATCAGTCTACAAATCCTAAAAGAACCCTTTCAAGTTAAGCAAATGCCAAGAGGCCAAAAACAACAGAAAATTTTAAAGGATATGAAAAAACCAGGCGATATGGAAAACCCAAGCCCAAGCATCCAAATCAAAAGATCAGAGGAGACACAGTACTTGAAGCAATTAATCAAAGAACTAAAGATGAACAATGAGACCATGGCACAGGATATAAAGGACATGAAGAAGACCCTAGGAGAGCATAAAGAAGAAATTGCAAGAGCAAATTAAAAAATAGACGATCTTATGGAAATAAAAGAAACTGTTGAACAAATTAAAAAGATTCTGGATACTCATAGTACAAGACTAGAGGAAGTTGAACAATAAATCAATGGGAAAAAAAATGAAAAAATCAAAATGGACCTCAAGGATATGTTAAACAAAATAAAACATCCAAATATAAGACTCATTGGTGTTCTAGAAGGGGAAGAGAAGGGTAAAGGTCTAGGAAGAATATTCAAAGAAATTGTTGGGGCAAACTTCCCAAATCTTCTAAACACCATAAATACACAAAACATAAATGCCCAGCGAACTCCAAATAGAATAAATCCAAATAAACCCACTCTGAGACACATTCTGATCACACTGTCAAATATGGAAGAGAAAGAGCAAGTTCTGAAAGCAGCAAGAGAAAAGCAATTCATCACATACAAAGGAAACAGCATAAGATTAAGTAGTGGCTACTCAGTAGCCACCATGGAGGCGAGAAGGCAGTGTCATTACGTATTTAAAATTCTGAGCGAGAAGAATTGCCAAACAAGAATTCTTTATCCAGCAAAGCCCTTCTTCAAATTTGAGGGAGAGCTTAAATTTTTCACAGACAAACAAATGCTGAGAGAATTTGCTAACAAGAGACCTGCCCTGCTTGTGATACTAAAGGGAGCCCTACCAACAGAAAAACAAAGGAGAGAGAGATATAGAGAAAGGTTCAGTACTAAAGAGACTCAGTATGGGTATGTTAAAGGACATTAATAGAGAGAGGGAAAAAATATATATGACAAACATAAACCAAAGGATAAGATGGCTGATTCAAGAAATTCCTTCACAGTAATAACATTGAATGTAAATGTATTAAACTCACCAATTAAAAGATATAGAGTCGCAGAATGGGTTTAAAAAAATGAACCATCAATATGCTGCATACAAGAGACTCATCTTAGACACAGGACACAAAGAAATTGAAAGTGAAAGGATGGAAAAAATATTTCATGCCAGCTACAGTCAAAAGAAAGCAGAAGTAGCAATATTAATCTCAGATAAAAAAGATTTTAAATGCAAGGATGTTATGAGAGACAAAGAAAGCCACTACATACTAATAAAAGGGGCAATTCAACAAGAAGAAATAACAATCATAAATGTTTATGCACCCAGTCAATGTGCCACAAAATACATGAGACAAACACTGGCAAAACTAAAGGAAACAATGGATATTTCCACAATAACTGTGGGAGAATTCAACGCATCACTCTCTCCTATAGATAGATCAACCAGACAGAAGACCAATAAGGAAACTGAAAACCTAAACAATCTGATAAATGAATTTGATTTAACAGACATATATAGAACATTACATCCCAAGTCACCAGGATACACATTCTTCTCTAGTGCTCACGGAACTTTCTCCAGAATAGATTATATGCTGGGACATAAAACAAGCCTCAATAAACTTAAAAAAAAAATTGAAATATTCAAAGCACATCCTCTGATCACAAAGGAATACAATTAGAAGTCAATAACCATCAGAGACTTAGAAAATTCACAAATACCTGGAGGTGAAACAACATGCTCCTAAACAATTAGTGGATTAAAGAAGAAACAGCAAGAGAAATTGGTAAATATATTGAGACAAATGAAAATGAGAACACAACATACCAAAACCTATGGGATACAGCAAAAGAGGCACTGAGGGGGAAATTTATAGCACTAAATGCATATATTAAAAAGGAAGGAAGAGCCAAAATCAAAGAATTAATGGATCAACTGAAGAAGCTAGAAAATGAACAGCAAACCAATCCTAAACCAAGTAAAAGAAAACAAATAACAAGGATTAAAGCCGAAATAAATGACATAGAGAACAAAAAAACAAGAGAGAATAAATAACACCAAAAGTTGGTTCTTTGAGAAGATCAACAAGATTGACAAGCCCCTAGCTAGACTGACAAAATCAAAAAGAGAGAAGACCCATATAAACAAAATAAGGAATGAGAAAGGTGACATTACTACAGATCCTGAAGAAAATAAAAAAATTATAAGAGGATACTATGAACAACTGTATGCCAACAAACTGGATAATGTAGAGGAAATGCACAATTTCCTGGAAACAAATGAACAACCTAGACTGACCAGAGAAGAAACAGAAGACCTCAATCAACCAATCACAAGCGAAGAGATCCAATCAGTCATCAAAAAGCTTCCAAAATGCCCAGAGCCAGATGGCTTCACAGGGGAATTCTACCAAACTTTCCAAAAAGAACTGACACCAATCTTACTTAAACTCTTTCAAAACATTGAAGAAAATGGAACACTATCTAACTCATTTTATGAAGCTAACATCACTCTAATATCAAAATGAGGCAAAGATGCTACAAAAAAGGAAAACTATAGGCCTACCTCCCTAATGAATATAGATGCAAAAATCCTCAACAAAATACTTGCAAATCCAATCCAAAGACACATTAAAAAAATCATACACCATGACCAACTGGGGTTCATTCTAGGCAGGCAAGGATGGTTCAACATAAGAAAATCAATCAATGTATTACAACACATTAACAAATCAAAAGAGAAAAATCAAATGACCATCTCAATAGATGCAGAAAAAGCATTCAACAAAATCCAACATCCCTTTTTGATAAAAACACTTCAAAAGGTAGGAATTGAAGGAAACTTCCTCAACATGATAAAGAGCATATATGAAAAACCCACAGCCAGCATAGTACTCAACGGTGAGAGACTGAAAGCCTTCCCTCTAAGATCAGGAATGAGACAAGGATGCCCACTGTCACCACAATGTTATTCAACATTGTGCTGGAAGTGCTAGCCAGGGCAATCTGGCAAGATAAAGAAATAAAAGGCATCCAAATTGGAAAGGAAGAAGTAAAACTGTCATTGTTTGCAGATGATATGTTCTTATATCTAGAAAACCCTGAGAAATTGACAATACAGCTACTAGACCTAATAAACAAATTTAGCAAAGTAGTGGAATACAAGATTAATGCTCATAAGTCAGTAATGTTTCTATATGCTAGAAATGAACAAATTCAAGAGACACTCAAGAAAAAGATACCATTTTCAATAGCAACTAAAAAAATCAAGTACCTGGGAATAAACTTAACTGAAGAGGTAAAAGAGCTATACAAAGAAAACTACATAACTCTACTAAAAGAAATAGAAGGGGACCTTAAAAGATGGAAAAATATTCCATGTTCATGGATAGGAAGGCTAAATACCATTAAGATGTCAATTCTACCCAAACTCATCTACAGATTCAATGCAATCCCAATCAAAATTCCAACAACCTACTTTGCAGACTTGGAAAAGCTAGTAATCAAATTTCTTTGGAAAGAAAAGATGCCTCGAATTGCTAAAGACACTCTAAAATAGAAAAAAGAAGTGGGAGGACTTAACACTCCCTGACTTTGAAGCTTATTATAAAGCCACAGTTGTCAAAACAGCATGGTACTGGCACAAAGATAGACATATAGATCAATGGAATCAAATTGAGAATTCGGATATAGACCCCCAGATCTATGGCCGACTGCTCTTTGATAAGACCCCCAAAGCCACTGAACTCGGACGTAACAGTCTTTTCAACAAATGGGGCTGGGAGAGTTGGATATCCATATCCAAAAGAATGAAAGAGGACTCCTCCCTCACACCCTACACAAAAACTAACTCAAAGTGGATCAAAGATCTCAATATAAAAGACAGCACAATAAAACTCCTAGAAGATAATGTAGGGAAACATCTTCAAGACCTTGTATTAGGCGGCCACTTCCTAGACTTTACACCCAAAGCACAAGCAACAAAAGAGAAAATAGATAAATGGGAACTCCTCAAGTTTAGAAGTTTCTGTGCCTCAAAGGAATTTGTCAAAAAGGTAAAGAGGCAGCCAACTCAATGGGAAAAAAGTTTTGGAAACCATGTATCTGACAAAACACTGATATCTTGCATATATAAAGAAATCCTACAACTCAACGACAAGAGTACAGACAGCCCAATTATAAAATGAGCAAAAGATAAGAAAAGACAGTTCTCTGAAGAGGAAATACAAATGGCCAAGAAACATGTGAAAAAATGTTCAGCTTCAGTAGCTACTAGAAAGATGCAAATTAAGATCACAATGAGATACCATCTCACACCAATTAGAATGGCTGCCATTAAACAAACAGGAAACTACAAATGCTGGGGAGGATGTGGAGAAATTGGAAGTCTTATTTCATTGTTGGTGGGACTGTATAACGGTTCAGCCACTCTGGAAGTCAGTCTGGCACTTCCTTAGAAAACTAGATATAGAGTTACCCTTCGATCCAGCGATTACACTTCTCGGTATATACCCGGAAGATTGGAAAGCAGTGGCACAAACAGATATCTGCACGCCAATGTTCATAGCAGCATTATTCACAATTGCCAAGAGATGGAACAACCCAAATGTCCTTGAACAGATGAGTGGATAAATAAAATGTGGTATATACACGATGGAATACTACACGGCAGTAAGAAGGAATGATGTAGCGAAACATATGACAACATGGATGAACCTTGAAGACATAATGCTGAGCGAAATAAGCCAGGCACAAAAAGAGAAATATTATATGCTACCACTAATGTGAACATTGAAAAATGTAAAACAAATGGTTTATAATGTAGACAGTAGGGGAACCAGTGATAGAGAGCAATTAAGGAAGAGGGAATGATAACCCAATAAGAACAGATAAGCTATCGTGGGTAAATTTAATGTTCTGGGAATGCCCAGGAATGAATATGGTCTGTTAATTTCTGGTGGGTATAGCAGGAACAAGTTCACAGAAATGTTACTATATTAGGTTATTTTCTTGGGATAGAGTAGGAACTTTTTGGAAGTAAAGCAGTAATCTTAGATTAGTTGTCTTTTTCTTACTCCCTTGTTATGGTTTGTTGGAAATGTTTTTTTATTGTATGTTTTTTAAATTTTTTTTGATATAATTGATTTTAAAAAAAGTTAATTAAAAAAAAAAACAATTAAAAAAAAATGCATTGGCACATGCCAGGCCCTTTACCTTTAACTGAAGAGTCCACTGGTATAGGCAGGGACCAGGAACTTCACATTTTTCACATCTGTTTCCTTAGTACCTGGTACAATGCCTGGCGCATAGCAGATGCTCAGCAAATGCTTGCTGAATGAATGAATGCCCATTATTAGTATTAAATCCCAAATCTGAGAAAATGATCTAATGTAAGCTCAGAACACTTTAGAGTGCAGTAAAATGCATCAGTCACTCATTTGCCAGTGAACTCTGATACCTATCCCTGTGCAAGATATTTTGTGAGGTATAAAAGAATGAGAATCGGGATCTATAGTCAGACGAAGGGGTCCAGCCCAACACAGCTAAAATACCAGCAAACAAATAAATGTATGTGCTTATTTGGAAAGAAGATTTTTATATAACAGGTAAATATTAAGTTTAATGTATACTATATATTAATACATATTTATATAATACAATCAATATAATTGATAATTATTATACATTAATTAATTGATTCTGCAATTTTTAATTTGAAAAAGTGAATTGCAGAAATATATGAGAATGAGAGAAGAGAGAAGAGAAAAGAGAGAAGGGAAGGGAAGAGAAAAGAGATCTTTACTTTTGGTCTTTTTGAGACTCATCCTGTGGGGCCTAAAATCTAATTTCCCCTTTAAAAAAAAGACGTTTATTTTTTTCCCTCTAAAATATTTATTTTTGTATTTAGATACCTATACAGACAAACAAGATTCATACAAGTATAAGAAAGAGCCTAAAAGGTCACATACCGAACTATTTAACAGTTTTTAAATCTGAGGGTCAGGGTTTGGTATAAGATACTTTTTTCACTTTCTGTTTTATGTATTTCTGCATGGTCTGAAGATCTTACAGAGAGCAATTATCATTTCTGTAATTAAACAGAATAACTACGATTTTAAATAGAAAGTTATAATTAAGTACTGTGATATATATTGAGTTTTAGGAGCTCAATAAAACTTTAATTGTATGAAGTACAATTAAACAAAGACCTCAATCAATCAGATTTTTTTTTCTTCCTGCATTCTACTCTTAGGAGAAATAAGCACATTATATGAAAATAAATTCACATCAAGAATTTAGGGGCAGTGTTACTACTCATCAATAGAAAGTAGTTTTAGGATCTGGCCCATTGGGCTTTTCAAATTTTTGTGTCTCCATCTTGGTTTCTGCACAGTGATAATGCTGTTTAGATCTTTGCTCTTCTATGTGAGGCCGCAGACCAGCAGTTGTTTAGAAATGAAGACTCTTGGGCCCACCTACTTACTGGACCAGAATCCCTTGGAGTAGGATCCAGGAATTTGGGTTTTAACATGCTCCCCAGGCAATATAAATGCACATTAAAGTTGAGAAACACTAGTTTAGAAGACTAACCTCTACCTGTAAAGAAAGATGGATTTACTCCCATTTGATTGGCCATTTAAAAACAGGAAAGTGGGCATTTTGAATTTTCTGTAGTAAGTGCTAAATAATGTTAACTAGTAACCAAAGTTTACTAGATGTATAGTCATCCCCCTCCTATTGTACCACCAAATTGTTGTAAATGACACTAAAACACAAAACAATAAAAGACAGAAAATTTTGCTTCCAGAACAAGTTTAAGCAAGTGTAATCCTGCAATTACTCACTTTAACCACCAGAGAGTGCTCATGCATCAGCAAAGGAAAGGTTGACAGCCAGCACTGAGAGCTGGAATGACAAGGCATGGTACAAGTGTTAGAACTACTCCCCGTCCCAATCCAACGAGGGACCACCAGGGCTCATGGCACCTTCCCCTCCTAGCCCAGTTGCTGCATCAGAATCCCTCTCAGTAGAACATCACAGGCAGCCATGGCCCAGAGATCAACATTTAGGAAGAAACATTTTTTCCATTCCTATTTAAAAATTGCTACAAATGATGAATAACCCGATTAAGGAATGATAAAGAAAGGATGGGTGATTTAAGATCCCACTGGCTGAGCAAATCAATTACAAGAGATTTGAGATGGCCAAAGGCCACACCTTACATCTAGAAATGTATCTATACCCATTGCTTAAATGGTTTGATTGATGGAGATTGAGATTAGAAATTAGAGTAACTTTTATAGATTATCTAGTTCAACTGCTTCTCTCACAGAGGAAGAAACATTGATCCAGAGAAACCACAAACAGCCAAAGCACACAACTACTTCGGCAGAGCCCAACTGGGAATTTGTTCTGCCTAACCAGGATTTCTCCCACTGCACTAAATCACTCACTCCTAAAGCCACAGTAGCAACGGGAGGAATGAGCTTGGTATGGATTGGTAGGGATATGCATGTGGATCCAGCAGAAAGCCATGTCACCCCTAGTTCTAGGGAAAGACCAAATCACATAATGGTGGACCACACCCCTTGGTACTGGGCTGCAGGCAGCCACTAAGGGGCCCCTCAGCTGGTGGGGTGGGGAGAAGTTACAAATGGGAAGGGCTCCTCCAGGGACCCTGCACAGCTTCTAGAAGCCTGCATGTGAAGGCATCGGGAATGGATTTCACATCAGCCTTGGGGCTCTGCCTCTGGAATATTCATGCTTACATTTCCCGAAGGTACTCAAATTTAACATGTTCAAAAGTAAACTTGTGGTTTGTACTGTACCCTCCCTGACCCCCATGCCAAAAACAAAACAAAACAAAACAAAACAAAACAAATGCAATCCTTGGTCCTCCTCATCAAGTAGTTCTGTGTCAATAAAACTACCATTCCCACCATTGACTCCTCCCACTCCCTCAATCTCAAATCCATTCAACTTCAGCATAAGTTTTGTCCCTAACTATCTTGGGAATTATCCACTTTTCTATATCTTCCCTATGACTATGCTTGTCTTAAAAGCTGTCAGCTCTTGCCTAGACTTCTACAGTAGCTTATTAACTGGTCTTCCCAAATTCATTCTGTCTTCTTCTCCTCAATCTATTCACCACAGAGTGGCCTGAGTGATTTTTCTCAAAATAGAAGTCTGGGTGTGTCACTCCCTTCCACTTAAACCATTTAATACCTTCCCATTGGTTTTAAGATGGTGCTCATGGCCCTGTACAATCTGACCCCATCCACCTCTCCTGTCTCACCCTAACCATCCCCTATCTCTTTGCAGGTCACCACATGAATCCTCTTTCAGTTTCCCGGCTCTTCCTAATCCCTCTGACCACTGAGCTTTACTCACAGTATACATTCTTTCTGGATCCTTTTCCATCCTTCCCATCTGAGCCCCAGGCCTGAGGTCCTTGAGGAAGACTTTCCAGGTTCCCCAGTGGAGGTCATGTCTCTCTGTAATACACTCTCACAAATAAGTATCTGTTCCCATAGAAGGATCTCCATCAGTATGTAATTATGCATTCACTGGGGTACTAATTTATGAATGTCTATCTCCCCACTCACCATTCCATTCCATTCTCCCAAGTCTGCCAACTCCATGAGAGAGGACAGGTGTCCTTTTTAGATCACCATTTTATCTTCGGTGCCTAACCAAAGGCCTGGCACATAGTAGACACCCAATAAATACCTGTTAAGTGAATGAATGAATGAATGAATGAATGCCTAGTGTTAAGCTTATGACACTGCTTGTGAAGCAATTAGTAGAATCATCATCCACAGCTTCTGGGCACGTGTGAGAGAGCTGCATTTGTGGATTTCTGGGTGAAGGTAGATTGGCTGCACCAATCATTCAAATTTAATGCGAGAGAGAGAGAGAGAGAGAATTAACCAGAAATGGCCCATTCTTGGCAAAAGATCCAGGTCAGGCTGTTCCTCTAGGTTCAGAAGTCACTGCCATCATGTCTTATGTCTTGTATCTCAGACTGACTCTCCCACCCAGGTATCATGCCTTATAGTTTGCGGTAGATGCCAAGTCCACAGGCATGACAGTCAGTCCCAGGGATGGGATAATGATCCACCTACTGATCAAGATCAACCCAAACACTGTCAGCAACAGAAGACACCAAGGGCAGCTGCTAAGGCTCTGGTATTTATTAGAGTCAGCACGGAAGGACAGCAGAGAACACATTGTCCTGCTCTTTATCATAATCGTCTTGATGCAACTGCTAACATGCAAAGCTGATAATCAAGTGTCCTAAATGATTCACATAGTTCTAAGATGTGCCAATTGGATCACAGTGTTCTCAAGATTAAACAGAAAAAGCATGGTCCCATGCTCGCTCCCATCTTCATTCACACATGTGCTTCTCTCCCTGCCTTCCCCTCTCTGTCTGTCTATCGCTCTTCCATATCCCCTACATCTCTTTCTTTCTGTTTAGTTCTCTCTCTCTCTCTCTCTCTCATTAAATTTGAATCACATAAATTCAAAAGGGTGGAGGGACAGGGACAAATTTGTTCTCTTTTGAATTTGCCAGAAAACCCTAATATTGTCCAATTAACTAAATCCTTTTCATAAAAAATTATTCTATTTTTCAAAGTGAGCATCTAGTGGTGCAATATCTTGGGAACTGTTTCCCTGTTGGGAAAATCCTCGAGGCATCTTGGTCAAATTCTCAGCACTGAAGTAGTCTTCAATTTTTTCCCAATATATACCCACAACCAAGACCCATGGCAGGTAACACTGATATGGTGACACTGGCCTATCAATGAAGAAGCAAGAAGAAATCAGGCCATGTCCAGTGGGTCAATCCCAGCAAGCTGACTGTGCTCCTTCCCTCCAGTCCCACCGTTGTCAACACCAGCCTATATCTCAACAGCCAGTCTGATGCTTGGTAACTTCCAGGCCCCAAGAAGAGAAAGCTGCTTCTAGCAGCTTCTATTTTTACAACTGAAAAAGAGTTTAGCCCCTGGAAATGAGTTGGGCACCAGTCAATGATGACTAGCTCCTTAACTTTCCTGGTTAATGCATCTACTACCAGCATACCAGTTCCAGAAATGACATCAAGCTACACAGGACATAGCTCCAAGCCCTGGAGGAACGGGGACCCATTTCCATCCTAGTTTCTCCTTCTAATCCAGCCCTCCAGATTCGATACTTTCCCAGGCTAAGAACTTAGCCTGGCTTCTTGTTAATCCTTTTTTTTGTTAATCCTAATTTCCCCCATTTCCTAAAACTATACCACGCCTTGGTTTTCTCTGGGCTTTTTTCCCATTCCTCAGCCAGGATGCTTCCACCTCCTCATTACCTTTTCCAGCTGCTTCTTATTTCCTCTGGAGCAGTAGCTTTCAAGCTTGGTTGTGTTGGCATCACTTGCAGATGTCTGTACCTAGCCCTGCCCCAGACCAATTAAGTCAGCAGCCCTGGTGGTGGGGCTTGGTCATTGGCAATTCTTAAAGGCTCTTTGGTGATTGCAGTGTGTGGCCATGGGTGAGAACCACTGCCTTAGAACTTACTTACTTAACATTCCCTTTTAACTTTCATTCATACATTCAGAATGTACGTATTGTAGATTTATACATTTTTTGTCTATGAGAACTGCACATGCACTCAGCATATTGGGCACTAAGGATGCCGAGGGATCTAGATATATTCTTCCTATATGCTGATGTTCTGAAAGTTCCTATCCCCAGTCCCCTGTTCTTCTCACACATTCCCCTGTGAAGTCTCTGCTTCTATCGCGGTGTCAGCTGCAATCTATTTGCTGACGGACCCTTTGGTAGATTGAAATAGGCAACTCTACATAAACATGAACTTAATCTTTTTTAAATTTTAATATTTTTTAATAGACATGTTGTGGGTTTACAGAACAATAATGTATAAAATAAGGGATTCCCATTCACCACCCCACACCACCACCTTGCATTGGTGTGGGATATTCATTACAATTGATGATAGCACTTTTTTGTAATTGTACTATATTTTATTAGCAGTTACCATTGTTCTAACTGATGAAAGATAATTGAAATAGCACTATTAACTACAGTCCATAGTTTTCATTAGGCGTATTTTTCCCATATACCACCCTATTATTAGCACCTTGTATTACTGTTGTACAATTGTTATAATTCATCAAAGAGCATTCTTGTTCTTCTACTATTAACAACAGTCCATCATCTACAATAGAGTTCACTGTGTTATACAGTCCAATGTTTTATCTTTTAATTTTTATGCTAGTAACATATACGACCTAAGGTCTTCCCTTTTAACCACATTCATCTTTATAATTCAGTGCTGTTAATTACACCCACAATAATGTGCTATCGGCACCACTATCGATTTCCAAACCTTTACAGTCAACGAAAATAGAAATTCTATGCAAATTAAGCATGAACTCCCCATTCTCCCACCCCAATCTATCCCCTGGTAACCTATATTCTAGATTCTAGCTCTATGAGTTTGTCTATTATAAATAGCTCATATTAGTGAGATCATACAATATTTTTCCCTTTGTGTCTGGCTTATTTCACATAGTATAATATACTCAAGATTCATCCATGTGATTGCATACATCAGGAGTTCATTCCATTTTATAGCTGAACAATATTACATTGTATGTATACACCACATCTTGTTTATCCATTCATTGGTTGATGGACACTTGGGTTGCTTCCACCTTTTGGCAATTGTGAATAATGCCGCTAAGAACATCAGTTTGAAAATATCTGCTTGAGTCCCTGCTTTCAATTTTTCTGAAGAACAGTTAATACAAATCTGGCAGCAGGATTGTTGGGTCATATGGTAATTCTGTACTTAGCCTCCTGAGAAACAGCCAAACTGTGTTCCACAGTGGCAGCACTATTTTACATTCCCATCAGTAATGAATGAGTGTTCCTATTTCTCCACATTCTCTCCAACACTTGTAATTTTCTGTTTTTTGTTTTTTGTTTTTTTAAATAGTAGCCATTCTAGTGGGTGTGAAATGATATCTCATTGTGGTTCATTTGCATCTCCCTACTAACTAGTGATGTTGAGCATCTTTTCATGTGCTTTTAGCCATTTGAATATCCTCTTTGGAGAAATGTCTACTCAAGTCTTTTGCCCATTTTTAAATTGGGTTGTTAGCCTTTTGGTTGTTTTGAGTTATATGGTTTCTTTATATATTCTGGATATTAAACTCTTATTGTATAAGTGGTCTTCAAATATTTTCTCCCATTGAGTAGGTTGCCTTTTCACTTCTGTCATAAAGTCTTTTGATGCATAAGAACTTTTAATTTTGATGAAGTCTCATTTATATTTTTTCTTTTGTTGCTTGTGCTTTTGGTGTAAAGTCTAAGAAACCATTGTCTAACACAAGATACTGAAGATGCTTCCCTATATTTTCTTCCAGGAGTTTGATATTTCTGGCTCTTATATTTAGGTCTTTGATCCATTTTGAGTTCATTTTTGTAAATGGTGTGAGATAGGGGTCCTCTTTCATTCTTATGCATATGGATATCCAATACTCCAAGAACCATTTGTTGAAGAGACTATTCTATCCCAATTGAGTGGACTTGACAGTCTTGTCAAAAATCATTTATCTATATGGGGGTCTATTTCTGAACTCATAATTCAATTCCATCCATCAAAAATCTATCCTTGTGCCAATACCATGCTGTTTTGACCACTGTAGCCTTTTAATATGATTTAAAGTCAGGAAGTTTGAGTCCTGCAACTTTGTTCTTTTTCAAGATGTTTTTGACTTTTCAGGGCCCCTTACCCTTCCAAATAGATTTGATAATTAGCTTTTCCATTTCTGAAAAGTAAGCTGTAGGAATTTCCATTGGGATTGCTTTGAATCTGTAAATCATTTTGGCCAGAATTGACATCTTAACGATATTCAGTCTTCCAGTCCATGAACACAGGATGTCCTCAATTTACTTAGGTTTTCTTTGATTACTTTTAGCACTGTTTTGTAGTTTTCTGCATACAGTTCCTTTACATCCTTAGTAAAGGACTAATTGTATTGCCACTGTACTAGTAAATATCTCAAGTATTGTACCATTAAAAGAAAATGTAATTCCTGCCATTGTTTCTTTATCCCCCTTTAAATGGTGAACTCCCTAGAGACAGTGACTATGATTATGTTGTTATTGGTTTTGCTGTTTTTTTTTCCCCTTTATATTTCCAGAATCTAGCACATGGTTGGTTTGTCACTGGTACTCTGTAAATATTTATGGAATAAATGAATGAATAAAGACATAGCTGCCTCCTTTGAAGGAGCGTAAAAGCTAAAAAATTTCTTTTAGCCTTTACATTCATTTATCCAAGTCCAGAGATAGTTTCTGTTCTATCATATTCTTAACATATGTCCCAAAGGCCAATTACACTAAAATACAAATATGGCCAGTTAATTCAATGTCAGGCAAGTCAAGCTCATTATTAACTTCAAGGATATGGAGGAATCATATATATTATTCAATCATAAAAGTGATATAAAATGACACTCTTACATGAAAATGATCAAAGTTTGATTGGGGTGATGAAAGCACAACTATATGACAAACTGTGAACAACTAATTGTATACTTTGAATGACTGCATGTCATGTGATTATATACCAATAAAATTGCATTAAAAAATGACTCTTTTACAAAGCAACAGAGCCTAAGACTTACCCTGTGGCCTCCCATAATTTTATTGCATTTTGGAAAAGGTTCTCAGCAAAGAACTGGGTTTAGAGTCACCTGCATACATAAATCAGGTTATATGCCCAGAAAATAATGAGACTAGTCCGCTGAACGAACAGCTGTCCACCAATCTGCAGCCCAATGTTCAAACCAACTGGCTCTCTTTAGAAACTAGACTTCTGGATGTTACAGCAAAGACACGAATAAGTGGGACAGAATTGACCAAGGGAGGAACTATACATTATGCTTCAAGTGGAAACCACTGAGTCATGGATCTTGTCAAAATCCTACATCCAGAAGCCTTTTGAGAACTTGTTGGTTCTGCCTCTTCATACCAAGTTGTTTCAACTTTAGCTGAAAACACGGAAGCTTTCAGTTATCAAAAGTGTGCTTATGTATGCACATTATTTCATGTTCAACTGCACCTGCCTAGCAGATATCACCAGAGGCCCTAGAAATATTCAGAGAATCACTGAAGTGTGAACAATGTTAATAAAAAAACTCTTGCTGTTTTAATTATAAACAAAAAGCAAGCATGTTTCAACTATATAAAATGGATTTGGAATATCCAGGGAAAAGAAACTGCTTATAAATACAATAAATAATATTCATCTTTCATGTTGATTTAGTGCAGAGTCGAAGATTGATACATGAAGTCAGAAAACTCCGTATGTATAGAAATATTAGTTCTACCACCTGTTATAGGAGTTTTGTGTACCCCAGCCCCCAAACATACAGAAATTAATAAACAACTTTACTGTCCCCTCCCACTGTGAAGGCCTTTTCCTTCTCTCAGTCATCTTTGTATCTATGAAGCAAAACAAACGGCTTCTATGGTATTATGGGGTTGGGGAAGGAAAATTGCTGTTCTTTGTCCAGATACACTTAGTGATATGAAGGAATCAAGAAGCAAACCAAATATCAGAGCATCAGAGCACCATTCCAGAGAGACGTCTGAGCTTTGGCCAATGAAAAGTATGGTGAAAGATGATGTAAGAGATTCTCCTCAGGGATTGCAGTGCCCACTCTCTTATTCCTTCATTTTCCACCTCCTAGGTAAGGAGGCCCTCCTGGGCACCCAGCACACAAAGGCAAGTTGGAGGGAACCTGACCTTCCTTTCCGAGACCCTCCCTGTATAATGGATGATTCACACAAGCTATCACACTGTTTGGTAAATGTGATAATGGAGACATGCACTATTCATTCACTTTTCCGACAAATATTCTGACTTGACTTTTAGGGTTGTCCACTTTATTGGGCACTGGTCAACTAAATCTTGTCCTTGCCCCTGAACTGTTTGTAGGAGGTGTTTAGACTGTAAATACACAATTACAAAATAGTGAGATGGGGCTAAGATAGGGCAAGTGCAAGGAAGCAAATGGGAAAATGCCTCAACTCAGACTTAGAGGTCAAAGAAAACTGCTTAAGGAAATGGACCATCCAAGCTGACAGCTGAAGAATGGGTAGGCATTAGTTAGATGAAGAAGTGGGAGAGAAACCAGCAAGAACATGGCGCACTGAATGAATTTAAAAATGTTAGTTGGGATTAGAGTATTTACTCCAGAAATTTTTTGTGTGTCCAAAAGGATCAAGAGATATTGGGACTCCTCAGTTTTGGCTTTGGCCAATGAGAAGTATGGTGAAAAGTGATGTAAGAGATTCTCCTCAGGGATCATCCAAACCTAGTACAATCAATCACGAAGTTTCTTCACAGAAACACCATGTGCCATCGTGGTGGATGATTTTCAAAAAATATATGAGAGGATCACGTCACATGAGGGGAAAGTCAACTCAATATATCAAAGGAGAAATCACCAGGGCGGAGTGAGGAGAAGGCAGGTTAAAGTACTGATGACTTCTTGACCGAGAGGAAGGCCCAGACAGAAAGGATCAAAACTTTAAATAACATGTGAAAATGCCTAACCCAGGGTCTGGCAGATCTCTGTGGGCAGAAATACACAAAGGCAGATTTGTTTACCTGGTCTTAAAATAATAAAAGGGAACATCTCCACTGTTCCCCTTGAAATATAAAATTAGAAAAATAAAATACTTAGCAGTGTGCCCTAGCAAGAGTAAATATCCTGTAAATATCAGCTGGGATTAGTATTATTATGATGATGATCATCAAGTTTTCTACTATTATTATTTATGAGAAACCAGTTAATAACTTATGCAACATATTAGTCCAGATAGGAAAAACATTTGTTACTTACGAAGCAAATGGTTTAGACTAAAATATGAAAGCTTTCTAAAGGGTTAAGGAAGGAGACTAGGCTGGGATGTGTGAGAGCCTCACATGCCAGGTTCTGCCATCTTCTAAGCTTGTGGCACATTCCAGAGAGATGTCTCAGCTGGAAGGATTATGCAACCAACTCAGTGTTATCCTTAAATCCTTACCCACAGAAACACTCTTCCACCCCAGGAAGACGACTTCTCTGCTCAGATCTAATGGCTGGGTCTCATGATTTGCTTGGAGACAAAACATCTAGGGCTTGTTTGGGTCAGAACAGACAAGGCCAAGTCAGCCTTTCCTAGCAAACGTTATTGATTACATGGCCTTATGGTTAATATGCAGGAGGGAGGCTGTCCTTCCAGTAATTATTTAAGTTTTGTGTTTAAATATGAGTGAATTCTTGGAACTGTCAGATCATGTGTTTCACTGGTAGTAGATAGTAGATTCCATTAGTTTCCGGGGGAAGGGTCCTATTTTGATCCAAATATCTTCTATTTTCCCCAAAACCAAACTGTCTCACATACAGCAAAGACAAATTTCCCCCCTGCCCACACCATACCATTTTTGTCTCTCCCTCTCTGCCTCACATTTTCTCTCTTTTCCAACTTTACCATTCATTTCCTATGAGCACAGAATGGAGGGAGTGACTAAATCACCAAGACATGTAAAATCCAATGTGTATATGGCCAGCCAAGTTGGCAAGCTGAGCCGTGTCATAAAAATTCTGCTTGGAGTTTAATCAAAGCACATCAAGGTCAATGAATGCTGTCCATTTGAAAGAAAAGTGAGAACAAAATTATAATGCATAAAACAAGGCTCCAGCTAAATAAACAGACATCAGAGGGCTTTGGAAGCAGAGCTGCCAGGCATCTGGCCTCAGTACTCAGCCTAGCTGAGCCCTGCTCATTTTCACAGAACAGGAATCACTTCCCCATACCTATCCTTTTCCTTCTCAAAATGTACAGTGGCTCAAAAATGCTTCTTGTATCACATTAAAATGCACAACATGGGGGCCTTGGCTTCTGACCATAAGAGTAAGAACACACAGTGGTATCTTAACTTTGATGACTTTTTGGCTGTCTGGCCAGTAGCTACCCGTCTTGTAAGTCAGGCAGAGATTGCACTTCCCTATCACGTGAAAGGGGGACCAGCACCCTATCTTTCAGGAATGCTCTGAGGTCAAAATGAGGAAAGCAACTGATACAAAGAAAGAAACACCAATCCTTGTACATTGCAGATTACCAATAATTATTCACAACCAGCTAGAAAGATCCGCCTCAAGTCAAATCTTGCTCCTAATCAAAACAGAACACAACCAAATCAAACCTTATTTTCTATTTCGTTATTCCAAAAAAAATGGAAATCTCTTTAAAATAATTTTTAGAATCTCTCAAATATCTGTTTAAGCCTTAAAATGTACAGAGTTTCTATTTGGGATGATGGAGAAGTTTGGTAACGGATGGTGGTGATGGTAGCTCAACATTGTGAATGTAATGAACAGCACTGAATTATACATTTCAATGTGGTTAAAAGAGGAAATAGTAGATTGTATATATGGTACCAGAATAAAGATTTTTAAAATCCACGGAACTGCACAACATTAACAGTGAACTGTAAATTAAACCACGGACTAAAAAAAAAATCTGTTTACCTCTAAGACTCTACACACCCTCTCTACCCATAATAATAATAATAATAATAATAATAATACTTTTTTTGTTTGTACATTTATGTCTGTTTAATTAGCTCTGTAGAAACCAATCTAAATGAATCCTTCTTATACCCTCTTTTCATATTTGAGCTCATCCAATCACTTGATAGCAAGCTCTTGGAATGGAAAAACAATGTGTTTAATGATATCTGAATATATTTTCCAAAGATAGCCCTTTGGTTAAGCATTTTCTTTATGTAATTAATTGGAAATTGAGTGAAATTGTGAAGCATGCCTGTTTTTTCCAGCATATTCTTTCAAACTAACCTTGATGTCCACTGTCTTTTGGGGTATACTTGTGATCTCTTTAATCCTTGCTTGCAAAATCTGGTTGCAGAAAAGAATTGATTAAGAAACAAGTTCTTCAGGGCCACTGGGTAATATCAGGCAGGTTGTAGACTGCACAAGAAAGTCCAATGTGGGCAATGTGTATTTTTATATTTATATGACAACTTCCTGGCAGAAGGTCATAAGGTCTTGTTCTAATAAAAATGTGTGTATTACAATAATTTTCTAATCTGTACAAGAAGTGATGTTTTTCTGATTTTCATGAAGGCACTGCAGGACTACTTTCAGCCTCACTGCTGATAAATCTTATGCATAACCTCTCTTAGGACAGTCTCAGGCAAGGAAGTCTAAGCTAAAGGAAGAGAGCTTTGTGCAATTTCAGGCATCAGTAATGTGAGGAGATTTGAGGGAGAATCTTCTGAAAAGTCCCATCTCAGGGAGCAGTCTCCCTCTCTGTGTCATCCCGAGGTGAAAAACTTCAGTCAGGACAGACTCCCAGGTCTGCCAGCACTTAGCGTTACTCACCAGAGACAGGTAGCAGCTAAGGAATTAATTTCTTTCTGGGAAATATTCTGTCCTCTGGCTGCTAGATAAGGGGGAGAGAGCTGATCCCCAGGGAACAGACAACAGTGTCCTTATACTCATGTCACACCGGACCCTTCTGGAACAGAAACTCAAACTTGCCAAGAAGAAACTCTCAATATGACAAACAAGTGACAGAAGACAAGTTGGGGTAGAAATCTGGCATGCAGATATGCAACAAAGACCTTGATTTAGTGCATTTTAAATACTTCAAGAGAGGAATTTGTATTGAATTTTCTGAATCATCTCACTATGAAATAGCCTCTAACCAATAAGGCAGGCCAATGGCATCAGTATAAAACATATTTTTAAAAAGTTATTGAGCATAAGAGGGAAAGGAAAAATGTGTCTGTTCTTAACAAATTCATACTGTAGTTGGAGAACATGAAGATTAACACACACTAAAATTTTAGGGGTAGCAAAATTATGTGATACATCAACAGCAAAGTACTTGGAGGAAGATTTATAGGATGATTGGGAACAAAGCCCAACAGATGGGGAAGTGTTTGAAAAGCAGAGTGGAGAGGGGGAGTCAACCCAAGTTCAACTTCCCCTAAGGCAGGCGAGGGAGCGTGGCACCACTCAGCGGTACCTCTAGTCTGTCTTCACCCAACCACACATGATGAATTTTGAACCCCTGTCTCAAGTAGAGCCAATCAAGGCAGCAGGACACAGAAAGGGTGCAGATGTGAGGAAAGTTTATGAATAGCTGGGGTGGGAATTGGCATCCTAGATCATGATGTCAAAGTCAAATAAACCTAGAATATGCTGAAGAGACCACTTGCAGAGAGTAACGGAGCAGAAGAGGAAAAACTGAGAGGAGAAGCCACATAGCAATAAAGGAACAGAAGCACAAAGAACCAGAGAAGTATCAGCAGGGACGGGCTCCCAGCTCCCTGATGGCCCACAGTCCCAGGTTCATTTCTGGCGAGGCCCTGATGCCCGAGTGCACCTCCTTTTACAGGGAGCCCTAGAACCTGGCAGCAGATGCCCTCAGTGTTGCTCTGTGAGCTAGCCTCAGTGAGGTTCTGCTTCTTGCAAGCATGGCTCTTCTTTTGGCAAAAACATCACAGATACCAGGCAGAGGTGAAGAAAAGCTCAAGGGATGGTGGAGAGCTTCAAGCAGTTAGAGGCGAGTTGTCCATGAGGGAGGAGGAAGGAATCAGATTATAGAGGGCTCTAGCAGGCAGGAAAGGTTCAGATAAAGAACAACTCATCCACAGTATTTAAAAAACCAGCTCTCATGAGGAGTCACTGCTTAATGGGTACAGAGTTTCTCTTTGGTGTGATGGAAGAGTTTTGGAAATGGACAGTGGTGATGGTAGCGCAACACTGTGAATGAATTAATACCTCTGAATTGTGGTTAAAATGGGAAAGTTTATATTTTGTATATGTTATCACAGTAACATTTAAAAGAAAAACCCAGCTATCATGTGGAGCTGGGGGTAGAGAAGGGGAGTGGCAGAGAGAGAGAAGTTTCTCTTTAGATTTTGTTCATACTGGTAGGTGTTATGGGATGAATTGTTTTCCCCCAAAAAGATACGTTGAATTCCTAACCCTGGGTACCTGTGGATGCAACCTTATTTGGAAACAGGGCTTCTGCATATGTAACCAAGTTAAGATGGGTGTTAAGGTGGGCCCTAATCCAAGAGGACTAGTGTTCCTATAAGAAGAGGAAATGAGACAGCCAACGAGAGGAGAACATCACGTGCATATGGAGGCCAAGTGGAGCTATGTGGCCACAAACCGGGGAATGCTGGCCACCTCCGGAAGCTAGGAAGAGGCAATGACTGGTTCTTTCCTAGAACCTTTGGGGGCAACATGGCCCTGTCGACACTCTGGTTTCCAACTTCTGGCCTCAGGAACTGTGAGAGAATACATTTTCGTTGTTTTAAGCTACCCATCTTGTGACACTTTTTTATGGCAGCCCAGGAAACTGATACAATAGTCAAGAATTCAAACTGGGGAAGTCCACTGAAGGATTATTTTGGGGGGCATTTTATATGATGACTTTTACTTTTTCCCTTAATCTTTCTACTGAGGAGAAATCCCCTTCAGTGGGAATGCTTTTGAAGATAATTAAAAGGGACAGTGTGAAACTTTCCGTAATATTGAGAAATACATATAGAACTAAATTGATTCACTCATCACATTTTCAAGTAACGTAACCAGTGTGGGCTCCGTTTCTGGCTACATAGCACAGTACAGATAGACTTTTGTGTACTGAAATTAATGAAAAAAAAGGGGGGGATTTAGGGATCTAAGTAGTTCTCCCAATTAAAATACGCTTAAGTAACTGTGAAAACTGGTCCGTTTACACATAAAGTCATGCCAACTTAAAACAGAAAAGTTCTATTGATATTGACCGCCATTTTTGGCTCCTATTAAATTGCTAGATAAATATATAAAGCAGGCTTGTAATACTATATGTCTGCAAAAACATATTTCTGGCAAACAAAAGTCTTTCCATTTTTAACCTCAATCTTCCTAACCCAGTATTCTTAAATATTTTTAAATTACTTTTGGTTGTATCTTTATCCCCTCCCCCCTTTCTCTTTTTCTCCCATCTTTTCTTCTCCTTTTTTTTTTTTTAACAGATTCACACATAAAATAGTTTGAGATTAATGAAGATTGTAACTTCAATATCTCAAATTCCAGCTTCTAGTTGTCAGTGGAGCACCATCTGACATTTAATGTTATGGGTCAATGATTAATTGGTATCCATTAATCTTTTATTTGCTCTTCATTAAGGTTATGGCCCATATATTAAATAGGGATTTTTTTTCACCCAATTCAATCTACATATGACTAAAATTAAGGATATTATAATAATACATTACTTAGAAAATTAGAGAGCCAAGGTAAAGCTTCTCTCTCAATACTGATTATTAAAAATATCACAAAACAGCTTTTACCTGGAAATAATGTTTAAACATTTATGGACTTCTATGGTTCAATGTTGCTAGTTGCCATAACAACTGAATGAATTCTAAAAACCATAAGGAAAAATTACATCTCTAATTTAATATACAACATCCATTCCTACAAGGTAAGAGCTGAACAAAACCAGTAAGCCACATAACATACAATGCAGTCCATGCTTTTAGTAACAGAATTAAGAGAGAGTTCAATCCCAGAATATCAATTGCATTCAGTTGTGCCAGGCACAGTGTACTAGGTAAAGGAAAGATCAAATCCCCTCTCAAGGTGCATTTACTCTACCAGGGGGATTAGGCATATAAATAAATTGGTTAACTTCTAAATTAACTAAGTTCAAAATACACAGCCAAGGGGTTTAGGGCAAACTTTAACTTCAATCTATTGCCAGTCATACTGTATCTTGTAACTAAAGAGTACATTCAGAATAACCTCATAAAAATATAGTGTATTCATTGTATCTAGAAAGCATAATCACAGACCTAAAAACCTGATTACTGAAATTGAGGGACTTTAGTAGAATTTTTTAAATATGAACATATATTTATAAGATATATTTATAAGATATATTTAAAATCAGTTTGGGGTTCTTTGACTAATAATCACTACTACTTATTCTGGGGCTATGAATGCAATCTTTGAGAACACAGTTACTCACTATGGATAAAAAGCAGCTGTGTTTGCATTAGAAGAGATTTAAAAGTTGAAAAGGAATGTGTCTATTATAGCATACTCTGCAGTTGTGAAAAATGATGTTCATGAATGTATTTTAACCACAGAAAATGATTATGAAATAAGGTTAAGTGATAGAATGAGGATACCTAGCTGTAGTATGATCTCAACCATACTCAAATATCTCTGTGAATTTACATTGTATGTGATTCTAGAACCTACAGCAGTACCCAGATTGTTATATAATATTATAAATCGTTAATTGAAGGTTTATTCATCCGTACATTCTACAATGAGAACTATCTTTTTTTTTAAAGTAAAGAAAATGTCCTAATTTTAACTAATTGGGCCATGTGATTGAGGGAACCTAAAAAAGAGAATTGGCAAATGTATTCCCAAAATAATCTGCTCCAGGAATAGGGCCCTAAAACCTAAATCTCCATCCTGTCACATTCATTGTTCCTGAACTTTCACTATTAGAGCCGAATTCCTTTGACTCCAGATAAAATGCAGGTATTTTCTTTGATCTGGAGAGTCACAGGCTTGGCTGGCCCAATCCCACAAGGAGATTCTTCCTGCTAAATTGGTCCAGGTACACCTGAATATTTGGCTTATTATGAATTAACTGAAGTCTGGTGACATGGTTGCTAATGAGAGAGCAGTCATTTAGGCTGCGTGTCTATAAAGGGCTCTTGGTAAGACGAACTAATGGTAAAATCAAAGGAATTTGGAATTTGAGCTGAATGTAGGTATAGGGCAGGAATAAACTAGACATTTTAGTAGAGGAGACAGGTCGGCTTAGGGAAAGTTTAGAGGTGGGGACTGAGACAGGTAGATAATAGAAAAACTATTATCGAAGTTGGGTGGGAAGCGGTCTTCAGTGATGAGGTATAACCCAAGTCAAGGTGAGAGTCAACACCTGGTGTTTCTCTCAAAGAGGAGACAGGGATGCTCCAAGGTTTTTTGTTCGTGTTGCTTTGGAAGTAGAGAATTGTAGGCAAGTGATGTCCTGCCTTACCCCACCCCAAAGACCACCCTGTGTTTACAAATCAGGGCTCCAGAGAGGCTGCTATAAGAACCCCCTCCTTTCTTTCCCCTACATAAGCTTCCATTGCCCACAGAATAAAGCTTATTAAATTTCCCAGCATGGTATTGAAGGCCTCACTCTTACTTTTCTCTCCAAACATCTCTCCTCCTGCAACCTTCCCTTGGGCCAACTGTGCTAGGCTAATCTACCTGTGATTTTCACACCTGCCTTTGGTGATCTGTCAAGGGTGATCTCATGGAATAACACCGTGAAATCCCTTGTGCCTTTCCAGCAGGGAGACTTCCTGTCTCCACTGCAACCTGTAGAGTTTACATCATGGATGCTTTACATTTATGTCTTTCTAAATTAATAATTTGTGACCATTTGGAGTTAGGATCCCAGCTGGAAGGTTGCTTTTGATAGTGATAAAAGATGGTGTATAGGACGCCCAGGAGCTAAAGAAGAACAACTTAATTTGCAATTTTGGCAAAGACTGGTGCCATGTGCACTCAAGCCTGTTGCTGACACTGAAGACAGATCCTTCCAGAAAAGCTTCATGAGAACTGGACTCCAGGTGGCTGGTCCTCCAGGGGTGGGGAGGACATGGAAAAGGAGCTCGGGTGGGGAGTGGAGGGAGAGGAGTGCTGGATTTGGTAACTGCTGGAGGAAACCTATTACCCCTGGGTTGTTAACCTAAGGTAGTTGCAAGATGAGAGAAGAGCTGGTGATCATGCATAAGTATAATTTAAAAGCAATGTAAAGTATAAGACAAAGCTATTTGGTGAAAATATATGCTCTTTTATATACCTGGTAACATTTTCCATTTATAGTTTCTAGTGAATTTTGAAGAACAGGAAGACTTTTCTTAGTGGAAGTAATTGACAAGAGTTAAGTTTTATGTCTCAATGGAGAAAAATGGCCAAAGCCTGAAGGTGGCAAACCACTTACCTTTAAAATCTTTGAAAAAAAGTAAATCATATCACAACAACGGTATAGTGAGAAGTGATTTTTTAATTATGCTTCAGACAGCTAAGAAAACCCTGGGTCATTACCAGTGAAGTGGGTCTGCAAAAATGTGTTTCTAAAATAAATAACATAAACCTAAGCTCATTAGGAGAAAGGCCTTAGTTTTATAAAGGAAATGATTAATGGATAATTAAAATGCCACACATCACTGATTGTTAGTGACAATTGGCTTTTCCACAGTCTTAAAAAATATAAAAATTTAGTTAATTACATTTACTTTAGCCAGCACCTCATAAGAGCAAATGGCCTGCGGTGGATATGCATGCCTGCACGATGCTGTAAGTTATTCCACATATGCTTTACTGAAAGTATTTAGTCTAGCCACCAGTGTTTTGCTGAGTTTTTAAAAATCTGAATGTTTAGTGTTTAATACAAGACCCTTGGTTCAAATAACTATATTTCATATTCGTGTGAAACGTACTAGAAATGCAGGAAAGTCCATATATCGATGCAATTCTAAGAACTCTAACTGCTTTAGTTGCTGTGGCTCTTTCTCCCACCCCTTTGCAAAAGGCCAGCACTCACCCTGTGATGCTCCAAGTACTGGCTCAACACACCTGCACCAGTCCCAAATACCCTTGTGAACAAATGAAGAGGGCCACACCCTTTTCAGTTCATGCTTCTGCCACTTTTCAGAGGGTGCATGAAATGAAAAGACTTAACTGATGTGCTCAATATCTGGGACTCTAAAAGCTGGCCTGAAGACAGGTGCAGGCAAGGAGTGCAGAGGCTAAGCTTTCACCAGTCAGACCGGAGCCCCTGACTGCCTCATGCTGGGCCTCGGGCCACGGCCAAGCAGCCTGGAATTCGAGGCTCCTGGGCTGGTGCTGTGTGCCCGGGCAGCCTGATGCCTGCTTTTTCCAGGGAGGCCTGGTGTAGTAAGTTGAATTTATGTACCCCAGAAATAAAACCTATTCTTAATCTTAACCCATTCCTGAGAGGGTGAACCCATTTTAAAAAAGATCTTTTGAACATGTTCTTTTTAGTTAAGTTGTGGACAACTGAATCAGAATGGTCTTAATCCTATTACTGGAGGCCTTACAGAAAAAGAACCAGAGAAGGAGCCAGAAGCTGGATGTCAATGGAATCAAAAAAGAAAGGAGAAGACGTTACCCTGTGCTTTGCCATGTGACAAACGAGCCAAGGACCCAAGGATCACTAGCAGCCAGTCCCAGAACACCACAGTCTTCAGGATAAAGCATCTGCCTTGCTGATGCCTCAATTTTGGACTTCCGTCACCTCAAAACTGTGAGCCAATAAGTTCCTGTCATTAAGCCAACCAATTGTATCATATTCGTCTTAGCTACCTGGAAACTAGGATACCCAAGGACCTCACCTATTGGGCCTCAGTTTCCCTGAGCTCACCCAGATCATTCTGAACTGAATGAATTAAGAGAGAGGCTTCCAGTTGTGTCAATAAACTTAACTGAATTTAGATTTTGACCATGATGGGAAGTAACATATACATTTGGACTCTCTGTCCTACTGAACTGTTGTAAATGAGCCCTAAATTGAGCAACTTATATCAAGAACACAATGACATGCAAAACAATTCTATGCAATAAACTGCATGTTATTATCTCTTATCTTAAAAGGAAAAAAACCATACCTCCTTATGCTTGTGTTAAATCAGTGTGAGATCATCAACCATTCTTTCTTGAGAATGACTATCCTTTTATTTTGACTTATGGGGGAGAAATACGTGGTTTCTTTTATTTAATTATATGAATAGCAGATGTTCCTCTTGCCTTCCTCTCTTCAGCCATCACTTTTACTCTAGATTATAGGGCAGCTGCCTAGCATATGCCCTTTGTGTCAATTCTCCACTAGCATTTAAGTGATCTGTTCAAGATGCAAAATGAAATCATGACTCTCATTCCCCACCCTTCTCGCCCCCAATCCTCAGTCTTCCCACTACAGTTCCAACTAGATCTCCTCTCTAGCAGGATCCTCCAGGCCAAACACAGCCTGGCCACTCCCACTTCCATATTTCCAACTTCAGCTCCTGCAAATATCCTTCTTGTTTGTTTCACTCCATTTTTTTCAGCCATAACAAGCTCGTTCTCACCTCAGGGCCTTTGAACTTGCTGTTCCCTCTCCTGGATTGTACCTCCCAGATTCTATTATCATTAATATGTTTAACGTCCTTATTATCTAGCAGGTCTGAGCCGACTTCCCTGTACAAATCACCACCCCCTTCCTGGGCCCTCCAGGCTCCTCTCTCTGCCTTCCTTCCTTCCTAGTGTCCTCCTCTTTCAGGGGTTCTTGTGAAGCTGGAGAGATGCCTAGTCTCTATTTTTTATCTTTAACATCTACAACAGAGACCGATACAGAATAAGTACTGAAAACATATTTGTTGAATTAACTAATGGCAATTGTTTTCATAAAATGCCCTTTCTTGGTAAAACAGAAAACACAGGTAACCCTTTTCTAAGGCTCCAAAATTCAGGGGTGGGGTGGGGGGATAATTCATAGGACTGGAAATCCCCAACTTGAAGATGCAGTGCTTTTACACCTTCAGTAAGCTGCAGCCCTACCATCTATCTATCATCATGTTGGGATTTCATTTAATCACATTTTATGTAATGAATTTCATCAATCCATCAACAGCAGCATCTCAAATTAGAAACAGCACAGGAAATACTGGGAGGGGGGAGAGGGCAGTTAGCCATTTTTACCTTAGTACTGATATAGATTGCTATTCTCTTAACTCCCAGATGAGTGAAAAAAATTTCCTTTCATTTAACAAAGTTGATTTGCACTAAAAAAAAAAGGATTCATTTTGACCACTCTCTGGAAGTGCTTTTGGAAAAAGGACTTGATGTGAAAAAAGATATGTAGGAGTAGGTTAATTGGGGAAGGGGTTGGTTTGCATAACTATAATTCAGCACAAAGTCTCCTCCAGGTAAGCAGGGACAGAACACATATCACAGGAGGAAAAAAACAGGACTTGGGAGGTGCTTCGGAATGGAACCCCACCACTTTGCAGTTCTGCTCAAGGGCCAGCCTTTCCCTGTCCTCTTGGTAAAGCACCAATTAATCTGGTAGGAAAAAAGAGAATACGTTTAATGATTAATTAGATTAATAAAAGATCAAAGTTGGGGATGTATTTGTGGCAGGAATGAAAGTGTAGCTTTCTGCTTAGTAAATTCAATTCACTCATCAGACGAGGGCTGATGCTGACTGGCCTGTGGTCTTCCCAGAGAGTACCAACCCGGGTCAGGATTTAACTCCTCTTAAAGCAAGGAAGCAAACTCCATATTCAGTCCTCATCTTGTCCTGCCTTCCAGAAAATTTGCCTGGTTCTTAGCAGACCCTTCTCTCTCCCATTGTCTGGGGTGGGAGGAGGGGCCTCCAGTCTTCCATACTGCTCCGATTATGAATCCAACCATTCTGACAACTCTTTAATGCTTTCCTTTCTCACAGATCCAATGTTAGGAACGCTAAGAGAGCATTCCCCTGAGACAGGAAATGGGGTATTTCTGTCCTACAAGGTCATAGTTAACTCTGACCATCTCTGTTTTGCCGATGAGAGCATTTGCAAAGCTCAGGGGCCAGAGCCCTGTGATAAGAAATGTTTATCTGCCAGGTATTCAAGATGAAATGAGGGCTCCTGGAATTCCACCTTCACTTAAAAGGAGGGAGGTTCTATTGTTCAAGGGCTGATCTGTGCAGGTTTTCAAGTATTCTTAGAAGTACAAAAGTGTTTGCTCCCAGATCATTCTGTTGTTTTCCTTTAGAGCTTGCACAGGATCAGAACAGAGAAACCAAACTAATCCCAGGCTCTCCTGCTGGGTTTCTTTGGAAACCTTGAGTGGTCTCCAGTCCAAACCAGATTTGCTCAGGGCTCCATTTCAGAATAATTCATTTACCACAGCATTCAAAACAATTCAGCAAGCCTGGGAAGAAGTCTGACTGGGGGTTACCCTGGTGCCCCCACTCCACAAGGGGAGGTGACCTTGCTGTTCACTTGGTGAGCAGGGTCTTCAGGTCGATTGAGAAGAGTCCATTGTCATGAATGGCCTTCCCCCAAGCTCCCAAGATGGCCATTTTGAAATCTGCTTTGCAAAGATGGCAAGTGCCATCTCTGATAATGAAAAACATGGGAAAAGTCACAACTAAAATGCTAGCATTCCTTAACTGCAAATCATAGAAAACATGATAAATGAAAAAAAAAAAAAACCTCTGTTACTGAACTATAAATAGAGATAAATATATCATATGCATATGGAAGCGCGCTTCATTTTATATTTGTTGTTTGGGACAGGGAAGGAAGGAGGAGAATCAAGATTAGTCGGCAATAAAATAGGTGAAAAGAGTCTCACAATCCTTAGGTAAGAAAACACAAAGCAATCTAAATCAAAGAGAAAGCTAAGACTGATCATATCTGTCTTTTCCAGGCCCTAGACTTCCAAAGGTAGGCTACAGCCTCTATATTTTACAAGTGAAAAATCTGAGGGGCCAGAAAATTTACTGGTTTGCCCACGGTTGCGGAATCCACTGGAGAACGAGGGCCTGGGTTTGATTTGCCAATGGACTTTCCTTTCTTCCACCCACTGCTAAGTCTGGGCAAAACATCTGATTGGAGACGTGGCTGCAAACAGGCACACAACCCTTCCTCTCTCCTTCATTCCTAGAGTCACAGAGCACAGCAGGTGCTAAATGGAACAATGGACCTAATATTATTTTTAAACTATTTTTGCATGGCATAAATTTTGTGTTCTCTTTGTGTGTAGCATTTTTCCAACTGTCTGAATGTTGTTCCAGGCTAGAATTATACCATCTCGGAAGCAGAAATCATTTCTCCTCTGCTAGGCTACGAATTCCTCAAAGCTAAGGCCTACCTATGCCTTCTGTACTGCTGAATCACCACCATCTCAAAAATGAACACTTAATTGCTGCTTAAGGAACTGAATGGAATTGATATCCCACTGGTGACTGAAGGGGCACTGAAAGACCCTATAATTTAACTTGGAGTGTGATCGATTTTATGATTTGCTTGCAATCCTACATTTGTTCCCACTTCTGCTGGGATTTAAGGTGAGAGAAGAGTGTAATTCCCTGCCCCCCACCCCCGCTTCATTGACTTTGGGATTTGCCATAGGATTTGCTTTGAGTAGTAGAACATGGCAGAAGTGACAATGTTCCAGTTCCAAGTAGAGCATTTCTGCCTGCCCCTCTTGGGCTTCTGTCCTGCACCATGAGAACAAGATGTCCCCAAACAGCAGAGAGAGGAGCTACATGAGCCTGGGTTCTGCGATAAGATGGATGGAGCAGACCCAACCCCTCTCACAGCTGGAGACAAGCCCAGCCAAGCCCAGCAGAGCCCACCCAGGCCACAGATGACACATGGAGCCATGAATGAGAAGTAAATATTGGTTATTGCAAGCCACTGCATTTTTTTCTGGGTTACCACAGCAAAAATTAATAGATGAATCTCTCTAGAAAGCAAAATCGCCATAGAACTGGAATACTATGAACTGAACTAAGCCAACTGGATCACATAAGGCATTGAGGCTCTTTTTGGTAGATAATAACATCTGCAGAAGTAGTTTGACCTTGCCACAGAGTTAGAAGGAAAGCACACTTCAGACCAGATTTCCCGACACATAGGTAAACATTCTCTAAGTAAATGTGCACTAACAAGCAGGCATTAAAGTGGTTTTGTAACCTCCTGGGCAAGCTCAGGGAAGTCCCAATGATCTGTCGTTTTGGCGCTCCAGCCATTCATTACCTTTCATGAAAGGTTTCCTGGAAGCTGATTCCGAACACCCCATAGGCAAGATTCTGTTACTTTTTCAGTAGGCATCAGGCAACTAAATCTCTTTTTAAGATGGTCTGGGCTAAGGTCATATAGGAATCAAAATTCAGGTGCCATCCCTAGAGGAACAAGCCACAGGCCTTGCTCACTTCTTATACTCTGTTCATGCAACAATGGCAGATATCTCTAAATATATAAAAAAACTCATCCAGGTACATCAAATATCTTGACTTTCACCAATGAAACCATTTCTAACTTCTGTCATGCTAACTAGCAAGCCACTAATTTTATGAACAAAAATAATTTCTGACATTCATAAAATGTCAGGTATTGATGGGTAGGCAGAGAGCAAATATGCTTGCAGAGGCTGCCCTGCCCCTGGAGTGTGGACTTTCTGAATAATATTGACTAACCACTCTTGGAATGGGGATTCTCAATTAGGGATTCTGATTGTCCCTAAAGTTGAAATCTAAACCAGCTAGCACAACAGATAAGACCATATTGAAGTCAGTTTTGAAGATATCATAATGTGGAAATCCCCACCCAACCCTCTCCCCACCCCCTGAAATATAGCTGGCCTTCCACCCCCAGATATTGGGGTCTGGATCATGTACCCACAGAAGACATGTTCTTAATCTTCATCTGAGTTCCTGTGGGTGTGAATTCACTTGTAAATAGGACCTTTTGAAGATGTTATTATTAGTTAAGTTGGGGTCAAATTGCATCACAGTTGGTCTTAATCCATATGAGTGCAGGCCTTATTAGAGAGGAAATTTGGACCATCAGTCAGAGAAAGGCACGGGAAAAGGCCAGAAATCAGTGGAATCTGGAAGAGCAGGCTCAGGAGGAGAACAAGGACATCACCATGTGACGGAAGGCAGAAATGCAAGCCAAGGCGCCCCACAGATTGAGGCAAGCCAGCATCAGAACACAACAGACTCCAGGGAGAAAGCACTGTCCTTCCAATAGCTGGATGTTGAACTTCTAGCCTCCCAAACTGTGAGGCAATAAATCCCTGTTGTTAAGTCAACTGATGTGTGGCATTTGTCAGCGCAGCCTTTGCAAAACTAAAATAACATAGTTAGAGTCATTCCTTTCCTGGGACACAGTGACTGTATCAGGCCAGGGCTCAGATTCACACTTTAAGCTAGGATCACAGCAAACATCTGAAAGGAAAAGAAGAAATAGTGGGAGCAGGCTCTGAAGATCAAAGCCAAATTAGCAAGGGCTCATGGCCCCAAATCAAGCAGAGTAAATACCAGGTAAGGAGTCAGATGGCTTAGACTTGGTGTCAGAGACCAGAAGACAAGGGCACTGTCCAAGCGTCTGCCTCAGATGGAACGTTCTCCATACTCCTATTACTGGGTGGCCAGCAGGTTTCCAGGGCATCTCATCACATCGTAAGGTCCTGATAGGCTGTTAGAACCACAGTCCCTCTACTGCAATAACTATGTGTGCTCACACACATTTCCTACTTCATGTGTCTTGTAGAAACCACTCCTTCTCTGACACTGACTGAGCACTTTCATAGCCAGCCAGGGCACTAGATACTGGGGATCCAAGTTCAGACAAGTCGCAGACCTTGTCATGGATCCAATTACAGAAGTGGGCAAGGGGTTCTTCATCTGGGATCCATGACTAGGACCCATGGATGGGCTTTGCTAGCCAGTGAAAGTCTTGAAAATCAAGGCCTCCGTGTATTTGTGTGTGTGTGTGTGTGTGCGCAAGCATTGTGCACTGTTCTACATTAGGGTCTATATTGTTCATTGGATTTGTAAAGGAGCCCATGACTCAAAAAGTGTGAAGAAATCCTTGTCCATGAGAATACCTAGAAGAAATGACTCTACAACAAATGCATTTCTTAAAAAATTTTGCTATGGAAGACCAAACTGTAAACCACATAAGAATAGAATTTTAATCAAAATGACCAAAAAGAAAACCCTACCCTTAGACCTATTAACTGAAATAAGGCAAGAACTTATTTAAGAAATTTCCTCATAAAAGAACTAATGACTAATAAAAATGATATTGGAGATGTTATAATGAAGGAAACTCCATGCCTCACTTTTATAAAAGCCAATCACACACCCAGTGAAGCAAGGACCTAAGAGTCCTTTGGTTCTCGGCTATGTCCACAGGGGAATAATAACAACTCCCCAGCCTTATTTGAATGCTCATTTGTCTCTTCACGTCAAGTCTGAACTAGAATGGGCAGAATTAACGGCCAGGATTTTACTATCTACTACTCCTTGTTGGCTCCATTGGCCTGGATTATACATCAAAATTGAGATAATCAATGGACAGGTAACAGGGACATTTCCCATTCTAACTATTCAAGCCTATTGAAGAGAGAATATAGCAGATGCCAATGGAAGTCATGGCCCAAGGAGTTACGGTTTTCTGTAACCCCTGTCACATCCCCATATATCTCAATTTGAGAAGCACAGTTTTATCCTCTCCAAGGTTCAATTTCCTCCATACATTAAGTAGAAATAATAATACCTAAATCAATAGTTCTGGGAAGATTAAATGTCATCTGTTGGGCATCATATAATCATTCTGCCTAGTAGCTACAGGTGCTCAACAAATGTTAAAAACCACCTCGATTCCAACCTTCCCTTTACATCTGTGCTTCCCAGAGTGTGGTCCCCAGACCATCGGCATCAGCATCACCAAGAACTTGTTAGAAATGCAAATTATCAGACCCACCTCAAACTCGCAGAAGCAGCCCAGTAAAGTGTTTTAATAAGCCCCCCATTTGACTCTGATACATGTCAAAATTCAGAACCACTTATCTAGATACATGATTCTGAACTATGACTGTACATTAAAACCACCCAGGATGCCCTTCAGAACTATTTATGATCAAACCCTACCCCAGACTAAATCAGAATCTCTGGGTTGGGGGAGGTGGGCACTGGCATTGGTGGTTATTAAAAGGTTTCCAGGCATTTAAATGATTTAATTTAAAGGGCTGAGGGTAGTCCACTTCTCTCCCCTTCGGCAGTCTCTGATGAGTGCCTGAAATCCCATCAACGTCAAGTCCCACCTTCTGGAGTCCGAGCTGCCATACCACATCTTACCTGTGAGACCTTGACAAAGTTTCCTACACTTCCACTGGCCTCAGTCCCTTCACCTACAAAATGGAGATGATAATTCCTATCACATCTCTTCAGCTTCAGATGTGAAAACTGAAGTCCAAAGACTTTGTCACTCGCTCATGTCACGCACAGCGGTGGCAGGCAGGTGGGAACCCGGTCTGTGTTGCTGCAGAGTCATGTGGAATGGATGAGGGGAGGAGAGATACCTGGGGTCATGGAGAGGGCCTTGGTAAAGTTTACAATATTTTGGCTTAAGTATGGGAAAGGAGGGCTGCCAGGTAATTACTGGGGAATGTGCCAGCAACAAGGGTGATGGTAGGACTTGCAGGAGAGCAGGACGCGGTGAGAGATGTGGAGAACGAGAGGGGATGGGGCGGTGAGGAGACGTAGCAGGAAGAGGAGTGGCTAACGGTTGTGCTCCCGGGTAGACACACCACCCATATCCCACTGCTGCCGTGGAGGGGTGGGTCACCTTGGTTAGGAGCCTTGAAGACATCAAGATTTCAGAGTAGAGTTGGGGATTGGTCTTGGAGGAGATAGAGGCAGGAGAAAACAGAATAGGGAGAATATGTTTGTGCATCCTGGTCTAGTGGACAGAGAGCGGGAGGAGAGATATGGGGCAATTTAACTCATTTCTCCTTCCCAAGTCTTTCTCGTGCTTGGTAAGCTCAGCGATCTATCGGCTGAACAGTGTGGAAGCTCAGAAAATGAAGTAGTTAGCTCCAGGAAAATTCGACTCTGGGTTTATCAAATCCATTATCTGAATACAGGCTACCAGGCAAGGAGGGAATGGAATTTAGACTGGGAGGAAGGGAAATCATTCAAGAAGGAAGAATTAGGAGAAATCTGTCTCTTAGCAAGGTTTTAAGCAGGTTTTCTAGCTTCAGCTGTAAGGTCCAGCAGGCATGGGCTGGTGCCGTTAAGTTTAGCAAGATTTTAAGACACAGAGTATGGAAACAGAAGTAGTATGACAGGCTGAATATGGCCATCAGATTGCTTTGATTGATCTGTGCTGAGTTTTAAATGAATGAGCCTAAAAGCTTGGTGGATTGTATCAATGCCAATTCGCTGGTCCTCATATTATACTCTAGTTTTGCAAACTGGTACCATTAGGGGAAACTGGGAGAAGATCATATGGGTCCTCTCACTATTATTTCTCATAATTGCATGCAAATCTACACTTATCTAAAAAAAAAGTTTAAAAAATGAACTGACTTTCATACATCAAAAGATTTTACAAAAAAATCTTAATTTCCAGCTTTTCTGGAAAAGTAAAAAAATCTGGCAACACTGGGCCCATGCCATGTTCCCATCTGATAATGATCAGAAGAAGCTGAGGAGCATCAAGACAGCCATTAAAATCCATATGTGTCTCACTCTCCACCCAGCCTGTTTCACTTATTTATGCCACTTGTCTGGTCCCAGTGGACACTGGAGTTTTCCACTCTTCTCTAAAGAGTGACAGAGTTGAAGACAAAGTAGTCTGAGAGGTCATTTGGGGTCGCACAATTTGTGTAGAGTTTAATACTGCATCACGGGTAAGAATACAAGGACACCTCACTATCCTGGTGCCCTTGGGGCCTGGGTACATAATAGCTATCATTATAGTATTATTCTATAGTAGCAGAACCACTTAGGATGGGTTCCAAGAAGAATCAATGACATACTAAATGTCATGCTATAGAAATTTTGGTCATAACTCAGGAGCCCTATAAAAGATAGTGAATTCTTAAAGTCACAGCTACTCTGAAATTATTTGAAAAAGGAATTAGGTGAGACCTAATTTACCAAAATTGGAAATAGCTAGACAATTTGGTTTAAGTTGAACTATTTATTCAAATGACAATGTGTCATTCTAAATTGAGTCTGCCATTGGTTTTCTGAGGTTACAACATTTTCCACATTAATAAACTGTCCCCTTTGGTTTCCACATGGCAAATTACTCAAGTGGAATCATTTACCCCAAAGGCAACACAACGTTCCCACCATCACTAAGCAGCAACGGGCAGAGAAAGCCAACGGGACAAAAACAGGGAGGATAAATTCAGGTCATCCCTGTTGTACCAGAAAAGCATGAAATTGACTCATACATCTAGGTCTATCTTTGTGTTTATTAAAAGACACTTCTGTAACCCTCAGTCTGCTCGGTACACAGTGCAGCACTCCTACCACCACACACATCACACTCAGGCCACATAGTTTTTCCTGCTCAGGCTGTTGTGATAGCAATGTTCTCTTCATAATTTTAGCTATGGTAATCAGATCCTCCTCATAACTAGCCTGGTAGGGGTGGAATATTATAGCACACAAACTAGTAATAAGGAGAAAGCATGATAATGTTTACATATTGTTTAAGGCATGCATTAATCTAGGAGAGTTAAATTACATTTGAAATTCTGGGGCAGATGTAGGTCCCAGCTAATGGTCCCTCAAGTGGGCTGTTGTGACAAGGATTCACTGATAAGATTTTCCCATTCTCTCCTGGTATCAAACTTTGACCCACAATATGCTCACTTTCTGCTTAGCTGTTTTACAAATCAATAAATACACAGACCAAGCTGCTTCTGTCCATTACATCCTCAGATTTGTTCATTTCTGTTACACAGGTTAATCCAACCTTATAGCAACAGCGACGCTGTCTGGGTTCAGATTGGCAGAAGTGGGTTATAAATGTCGCCATTTGCATTATGTCACAGCCAGAGAGACTGGGTATCTAGAATTCCTTGCAAAGTGCCTACAGCCTGTTTGGGTGTTGCTGTGGCTGCTGAACTGAACACAGCTCAGGCATTTGGAAAACCAAATGATAAATGTGAGGTGCTCACATTGCCAGACTGAAATGAAGGGCCGTGACATTCAAACCCAGCCGTTTTATATAAAATATGGAATGGGTTTGCACTGTGTGGGGCATCAGCTGGACCCTTCTATATGGCATCTGGTGAGGCCGTGAATCCCTCCAAGTTTTGTGCCGCACATGTGTGACTGCCAGCTGGCAGAGCAGCTGCAGACGCAGCCCACTTTGGGAGCCAGCAAACCATCCCTCCCTCAGACAATACGCTGAAAGGTCAAAGGGGCTTTGGCTCCTACTTTGAACAAGTGTATTTGGTCACCAGGGGTTCCATTGACCACTGGGCTGCAGAATATGCAAATAATCTGCAGCCTCCTTAATTAAGGTAAACACAAATCCTCCAAATCGAGCTTGACCTCAAAGTCGTCTTTTCAATTCTTATTCAAATAATTTGTTGCAACCCTAAGTGACTTCTCTTTATACAAAGGCTGTCTCTGTGAGGCTCTTGAAAACAATTATTTTCTCCTTCATTTTTGAAATGTATGCACTTCTTCTGAATAGCCATACAGTTATGGATATGGACACAGATGAACCCAGAGATGAGTTTATCTGAGCAAAAACAGAAACTAATTGCGAGCGGTAGAGTGTAAGCAACTTGGTATGGTTTTGAGAATAAGAGAATGAGACCAACAATCATACTAAGTTATTTTTTATTTCATTTAGCGCCAGTTCTCTTTGTTACTGAGAGACCCCAAGTATCTGAATGGCCCTGATGAACCACAGGTCTCTCTTACCTCTTCAAGGTATGCCGGGTTATTATCCATTTAACAGATACCTCGAGAACATCTCCGCTGTGCCAGGCTCCCTGAGGAAATTTGGGTCCAGGGCTGAACAAGACAGGTCCCTTCTTTCATAGAAAGCAACTCATGAAACTTTCCCTCGAGTCACCTTTCCCTAGCAAACATGTTTCCCTATTTCCCAAATTCCAGGAAATGGGAAATTTCCCACATGGGTTTAACAGAGATACCCTTTGGATTTGTTTCTCTGAAATCACCTATCAGATGATACAGATAAAAGTATATTTTCTGGAACAACTTTTTTCACATTCTTAACAGTAGCTTCAGGCTTTCTGGGAATTTGGCACCTCAAAAGAGAAAAGAAGCTGTCCTCTGTGCAGTCTCGGTGAGGATCACCAAGTCCCTGGAAACCATGGGCTTCTTGAAAATGCCCTATATCTGAATAGATAGAGTTCAATGGTTTTCAAACTGGAGTTGCAGGGACAGGATCTGATGTCCAATGGAGCGCTTTCCTTGGCATCGAAAGTAATCTTCTTTGGCATTATGCAAAAAATTTAGTCTGGTATTGCATCGAAATAGTCATACCCTGCAGGATTTTATAGGTTGTTTTCCTGTTTTATCACTTCATGGGTTTTTGACCAGCCCAGACTCACCATCCTATGCCTTCTGTGAGAAACAGCTCATGCCCAGGGACTAAATGAGTTTATCCTGGAGAAAGCTCCAGTTCTAATGCAACATGCAACTTCTCAAGTTTAAAAAAAAAAAAGAGGTTCCCACGTGTAGCGTCTTTTTATTTTACAAAACACCTTGTTCCTGCCAAACATTTGGGTTTGCCTGCATATGAGAGGGCGGGGTAATGCTTAGAATTAGAGCAAGAAATGCAAGTTTCAATTAAAGCCTTGCCAGATACCCTGCTTATAAAATGTTGCTCAAAATGAAAACCATTTTTTTTATTCTTTTATGTGAATAATGATATCTTTCTTTTGATGTTGATAGTGTATTTTAAAATAAAAAGAAAGCATTTTTTTTAGGTTGGTTTGATTATTTTTTTAAGGACCACAGGTGATACTCTTCCATTCGACTTATCTGTGTATCAAATTATTGTCCCCGACAGTCGGGCCTTTGCTTCAATAAACCCCAGATGGTCCAGAAGGGTCAGTTCTCCTGGTCTCTCATTATTTGTGACAACCTCAAATGCCCATTTCCCATTAACCCCTGATTTCCTTGGCCCCATGAAGACATGCCTCCTCTCCATAAGGTGAGCCTGCTGTGTTCCTAAGGACATCACAGCATGTCACCAACCTCTGACCCACTTGCCCAGGTTAATTTTGTGAGCTCAGGTCAGTCTGCCAACTGGCTGGCGGGCTGCCCGAGTGGCAGCAGGCATCCTCCCCAGCAGCCCCACACAAAATGGGAAATACGCTAATCCAAGTGATGGCAACTGGAGCCCCAAGCTCTGTGACCTCTCATTGGAGCTGCCGCAGAGAACTTGATACAAGATGAGGCTAGTATCCTCCTGGACCTCCAATTGGAGGATTCAGAGAAGAACCACTGTGTAGATAAAATGATGGAAAAATGGAACCTCAGAGCAAAGGCTAAATGGCCCTGGTACTATTTTGCCTGGAGAAGAGAAGGCTGGAGGTGGAGTGGGAGGAAGAGGGCATAAGGCTGGAGAGTGATTATGTCCTGAATGTGACCAGCTGCCCAACCTTTAGAGTGAGAAGAACAGGAGGAGGAGAAATGAACATCAACTGCAATGTGAGAAATTTGTCTGATACAAGTAAAGCATTCCAAACAGAACTGTTCAACACTAAAGTTAGGGATGGAGGAAAGACATTCCTTAGATCAACTTTAAAAACAAGATTTTTCAAACCAAGAGGATTTAAGACAATCGTGCCTGAATGTGGGGAACACATAGGAAGAAATTTTGAGGTCCACTCCAACTAAATATGTGACTCATAGGATTTTTGGCTCCACAAACAGCTCCTTCCAATGGACATTTTCTCATAGGATACCACTGAGAGTTTCTACACAGGACTTCTTTGACCTTCCTTTAATGATTCACTTAGCTGGGAAGTGACTTGTCTTTATGACCAAGTGATTGACAAGCATTCTGGATGATGGGTGCCCTGATTCCAGTTCTCTGCTAATCAAATCTGAGACTGCGAACAAGCAAACAAGTGCAGAACCTCCATTTCCCTAACTGTCAACAGGGACAATAGCTCTGTTCCACCTCGGAGGATCGCTTGTAGGAATAAATTATAAAAGGAATGAAAAACACAATGAACCCAAGTATGTAGTGATTAGACTGCTCAGACCTCTGAGCTACTCCCAAATAGAAACATGCATGGCTTTCTTAGTACTGTTTTAATGAGCTTCTCCCACACCAGCATCTGGGTGAGAAAGGAGAACGATCTGAAGCGCAAACAAAGAATTAAAGGGCACAGCCCAAGGTGGTACCAGGGCTGCCACTTCACTCGTGCCTCTCTCGGGTCTACAGCCCAGCACTAGGCAAAAGGTTGCAGCATATTCCAGCACCAGGCAAACACTCACTTCCTTCATTACTGGGGCTGTGAGCTCTGCCTGGTCTGGACATTTCAGCTGGGAATATTTTTCACTAAGTTCTTAAATAGCAGAATGAGAAAACCCCCATTGCCCTTCATGCTTGTAATAGGTAAGTTTTAAATAAGCAAAAAATAGACAAATAAACGTAAGCATTTTAGCACAGTAATTAATTGATAGTATGTTTTACCCCTAGAGTAGGTTCAGACTGAGGACATATTTGGTCACAGAGAAAGGAAAAAAAAACCATCCACCCCAAATTCTATTTACAGAGAAAATGTCCTTCAAGAAAAGGTGAAATAAGGGATTTTTCAGATAACACTGAGAAATTTTGTCACAAGCAGATCCGGGCTATGAGAAATTTAAGAGCAGCTATATAGAAGCCCCCCTCCCCCACCCTGGCATTTAGGGCTGTCGCTAGTTTTTGGAGTGCTGTGCTCCTGTCCCTAACACATTCTATCATGCTGCTAGTAGACAGCCAGAACCCTGAAGTGGGGCAGCCCTTATGCAATTCTAAAATATTAGAGGAGAAAGGGACACTGAGCACTTTCAACAAACACCCTCATTTTCCAGATAGGAAACAGCACCCAAGCAGTGGTGACTACGAGTAATACAATTGGTAGGGGGCAACACTGGAATTAGCCCGCCAATCTGCAATATGATTTACCCCATAAAGTGGATTTTTAAAGAAGCCTTGATAGATTAGAAGACATTGTCTCATGAGCCCCCATTCCTACATGGCCACAATTGGCTGGAGCTCCAGTGTTTCTTGTCCCCTTTAGATGGGACATGTGCTCTCCAGTTTGCCACAATCCTCACCACTCCCCAATGTCACTCCCTGACAATAAGGCCAAAGGTGATTTAGAATTTATAATTTACCATCAGGCTTGCATAGTTGCTTATCTTAATCATCCACTTCATTCATTTATATTATTTTCCTGGACCATTTAAACACTTGCTTTTGCAAATCCTGCTCTACCACATTTTACTTCTATTCAGTAAAATCATCTGTGACTATTTCTACAAAAAAAAAAAAAATCCAAAACGATTGCATATATGACACTCCCTTGATCCCATAGTGATAGGGTATATCATAGGCCAGTACAGCAGGTTACTTAATTTTATCCACCTTTGCACAAGAGTCTAAGCTTTGCCAAAGATCCACATGTTGTACTGCAATCTTCTAAGGGAGAACAACCACCATTTTACACTTTCTCTCAATTTATGCTTAGTAAAATGTGGCTTCCCCCAGTATTCTCTACTGTGCCTTCTCAGGAAGACGAGGTGGGGGGAGGGGGAGATCTACTTTTATTATTATATTTAAGAGATAAGATAGACACATGTCTACACAAAAAATGTATACATGAATGCTCACTGCAGTATTATTCACAATAGCCCCAAAGAAGTCACAACCCAAATATCCATCAACTGATGACTGGATTAAAAAAAAAGTAGTATATTCATACAATTGCATATTATTCAGCAATAAGAAGAAACGACATACTGATATGTGCTACAACACGGATGTATCTTGAAAACATTATGCTAAGTGAAAGAAGTCAATCACAGAGGTCACATATAGTATGATTCCATTTATTTGAAATGTCCAGAATAGGTAAATCCATAGTTAGTCACTGACAGTGCTGGGGGGAAGAGGGAATAGGGAGTGACTGCTAGTGGGGACAGGAATCTTTTTGGGAGTGATGAAAATGTTCTGGAATTAGTGTGATGGCTACACAATCCTGAGAATATCCTAAAATCCACTGGATTGTGTGATTGTGCACTTTAAATGGTGAATTTTATGGTATGTGAATTATATCTTAATAAATTTTTATAAGAAAGATAAGCTGTTGGAAATGGGAAAGGGGGATAAGTAATATTGGGGGGTAGGGGGTGCTGTAAGCCAGGCAGACTCTGCAGTGTTTTTACACATATTATCTCATTTGAGCCTCACAGCAACCAGCTGTAGGTTTTCTTTCTGCTCATTTCACAGATCAAGGAATAAAAGCTCAAAGAGATTTGGCAGCCTCAATCACTCACTGACTGAACTGAGATTTGAACCTATGTGTGACTCCCAAACTCTTTCCTTCTCCACACTGCTGCCAAGCCACCCCGCATCTTCTCCTCTAACAGACAGGGAACTAAATAGGGGCCTACCATGGCTGTTTCTTGCTGCTGCACATGATTATTTACTTGTGAGCAAGAAAAAGAGCTCTTTTCTTAGAAGCCAGCCTGAGACATGCCAGCCAATTACACAGGCTTTCTAAAGTCAAACGGGGCCTTTTGTTCTCCAGGTGACATGTAACCTTTTCTAAATGCAGAGCTACATCTGCCTGAACCGTTTCTGGGTCTGCTGTCTGTGGGCATTTTCTCACTTACCCAAAATTCTCCTTGAACTCTCCTCAGCTTGCTCCTCCACTAGATATCAGAGTAAAAACATTTTTAATGCACCTCCCCCTCCCCATCCCACCCCTGCATATACAAGGTGACATCCAGGTAGCAGCAAACATGTTTATGACCTCCTCATGTATTACTGTGCAAGCCTCTAATCAATAGCATCAAAGAGTACTTACAGATATTCCCACAGACAAATTCTTCAGCTAAGCATTCAGAACGCATGCACCACCAACCAGCCCCAATCACATTGAGAGATTATATTAAAGCACAAATCATTTGGGAGTATGGGTAAGGAGGGGTGGGGGGAGACAGGTTCAAATAGAACTCATACTCCTTGCTGCCTTAAATGAGCATCAGCCTGAGCTAAATATGAGTGGGCAGCCAGCAGAGAGCGTCTGGGATGCAAGCCATCTCCAAACCACAGGCACAGAGGCTGCCTCCACGCAGATCCCGATCCATTATCTTCCCAGCCAAGCTCCAAGCCTTACCTCTACCGAACCAAGTGCCAACTGCACCAATGAATGACCTCTGCTGGGTAAGAGGACCACTGTGGCCACTCAGTTTGGCCCCTTCCAGTCTCAGCTCTCTGATCTGCCAGCCACAGGCAGACCTGCCTGTCCTCTTTCTGAGCAGTGTCGGTGTGCTTCCGCCTGCCCGTCAATATTTAACTACCCTGTCAAGTTACATGACATCACCTGCAGTAAATCCCACCCCAAAGGTATCTGCAGGGTGTGCCTGCCCTATTCAATTCAACTCAACTTTTTTGAGTACCTTCCCATTCAGTCTTTTTTTTTCCCCAACATGCTTGAGCACCAGGTGCATTTGACACTGGGGGTACAGAAATGAAAGACGGGATCCTTAGGGTCTAGCTGGGGAGATAGGCAAGGCAATATGGAATGTACATAATGTCAGGGAGCACTGAGTTCAGGGAGTCTCCCAGTCCAGGCTGGCTGGGGAGGGATGGAGTGAATGGGACCAGAGAATCCCCAAAAGTGATGACACTCCAAGGGATGACACTGCAGTTGTTCAGGCTAGATTTGGGAAGACACAAGGATGAAGAACAAATGGTCCCTGACCTCAAGGAGCTTAAAGTCAACACCAGGAGCTCAGTCATTCTATAGACTAGCAGGATTGCTTACCTAAGTGCCACAGGTACGGTTTAGAATATCACATCAGCTGTTTCTCATTGTTACTTAATGAGTTGTGTCATCAGCAATTTCTGAGACAATATCTGCACTGAAATGTCACCGTAGGAAAAACTGGCTGCAGCCGATGGATGCCTTGTTGTTACAAATATGGGTGATTCCTCAGAGATTTGAAACAACAGGTAAACTAGTGAATAAAGGAAATGCACAGGACCTATTTTCAAGCCCAGAGAAATAAGTTAGGTAACAGGGTAGCATTCTTCCCTGGCTGGAGGAATTTATCTGGGGCGAGGGGACTTGGCCAGAAGTAAACAGGGCTCTGTCACATACTTGCCTAATCTCTCCGTGACATTTCCACCACAAAAATTTCCTGGCACTTAATGAACTGTTGAAGGCTTTTTCCAATTATACAGACAGGCTTGTGGAGCCACCAGGCAATACTAAACTGCAATCTTTCACTCCATCTGTGATCAGAAGCCTCCAAAGCGACTCTCTTTGGGACTTGTTAAAAATCTGAATTTACCACCAAAGCACAGCTCTTAAATATCTCTGCACAATCCCTTTTCTACCAAAAGTTACTTCAGCTTCCTGCTCCTGAGAACAAAGACCCCCATTTACATGTGAAAATTCAAAGGACCCCACCAGCAGGGAGCCTAAGAGACAGCCAGGGAAAGTGCTGGTATATTTGAATTGCAAAACACAGCCCAGGGAACAACATATATCTAATTTGGGATATGCTCCAAGTTCAGGAGCATCTCTGCATGGTAGCGGCTCTGTTAGTCAAAGTTTCTCAGGCAATTTTCCAATTCCGCATGAGTACTTCCACAAATGTTTCTAAGGTGACTATTTAGAGTTTGTTGCAATATTTCAGTACAAGATATTTAGGGTTTTGACAAATACTAACTGACACTGCCACCATCCCAATGAAAGCTGATGACCCGTATCTAATGCCTCCTCCTTGGTCGTGGCTTTAGTGACTGAAGCAGAATCCTGCTCCAGACCCTGCTTTAAATCCTCATGGTTTTATTTCAGTCCATTAATGAGTCTTCACTGCAAGTTCAATCATTAAAACACTGAACTGAAATGTCTTACCATGCTCACGCTTCTTTTTTTCAAAACGAGAGTTTTTCAGAACCTTTTTGCTTAATAACTCATAAAACATTTGACATTAGGAATATCATACATTATTAATGGAACAATTGCTACTACTAATTGCCAAATACCTAGGGATTTCTGGATCCAATTAGAATGGATTTGAGTCATTTGTCTTGTAATCCCACTATTAGCACGAGGTACTGTATGACCATTTGTTTTAAAGGCAATTTTAGTAAATTTTCCTAAGTCTGAGGTAAATTTTTCAAACACTCTCATTAATATTGTGGGTGATGAGATAACTGCTATCCCATGGAAAATAACCAGCAAACGTGACTAACATTTCCAGAAGTTAACCATGAAGAACTTCATTTCCAGAAGACAGAAGATTTAAGATTTTAAAAGATTCAAAATTTCTCTCGTGTATCCCGCTTTTACGAAAGTACAAAAGACGGGGTATTTGTTGGTTGGTTTGTTTTCTCAATAAGAAGCTTCAGAGAGGTCCCAAAGCAAAACTAATTGCATGAAAGGCACTTTAATAAATATTCTGTTTCAGTAAGTAAGTGGTATCGTGTGCTTATCATGGAGGGAAAGTACAGACAAGGAAATTAAAACCTTGGTTAATGTTATGTGACCTTGGGCAAGTCACTTAATCCCAGGGATTAGGGTTTAAATCTGCCCTTCTTACCTCTTGTGAGGAAAACTCAGGAAAAGAGGCTGATTGTTTGAAACACACACCCACACTCGTGTGTGTCAGGGACTTCACTGCCTTTTACAGCAGCCACTTTGGAAGCCCATGACTAGCTCCAAGGTCATGGACCAATATTCCTAATGCTCCTGCTGAATGTCCTGGTTTGTCCACGACTGAGACAATTCCCAGAAAATGGGACATTCAGTGCTAAAACCAGGAAAGTCCTGGGCAAATCAGAGTGAATTGGTCACCAATTGCCATTACTCAGCTCATAATAGAGCTCCACCTTGGGAAATGACTTTAGACTTAAATGATAAGTTATTTGGCATCTGTTTTGAACCAACAAATTATGGTTCTTTAGAATTCAGATTCAAAACAAAAATCTTTTGAGGCCAGGCCTAGTAAATAATATGGGTCTTCAAGGTAGGTGAAAAATCTGATGTAAAAAAATGAAAATACATCCATAAATAAGAGAGATTTATTATTTTTGAGGGGTTCATAAACTAAATGCAAAAAGAACCAAACAAAATTGAGGAGGAATGTACGACCTTGCTATTCAAAGTGTGGTCCAAAAGAACCAGAAATATTGGCATCCCTGGGAGATGGTTAGAAATGTACAATTCCAGCCCAGCCTCGACCACTTGAATCAGAAACTGCAGTTCAGTAAATCCCTAGGGCTTTGATGCACAGGAAGGTTTAAAAAGCCCTTTTTGAGAATGTGCTTAAGCTTGGAGTAGGACGGGACAAACCAGCATGACAACGTTAGATAGAGTTATAAAAATAAAAATATTCTTGCAACTCAAAGCCCTTTGACAAAGAAAATGAAAGGCATTACTGTCATTTATTGTTTCTGGGCTTGATGGATTTTATCTTCATAGCTGAGGAGGTCATAAACTTTAGCGAAACTCGAGATGAGACCAATGATTAGACGGGTTTCCTATAAAGGTGCCTGAACGACACCAGGATGCCTTCAAAAGGCAGAGCAGCCAGGGTCTACGGGGATGCATTCCCTCAGCACACGTTCTCGAACCTCTGCCCCTAGTAGCTCCCAGAGGCAGGGTCGAACAAGCAGGACTCTTGGGTTTTAGGTTTACAAGTGGAATATCTGGGCTTGGGGGAAGATGGAGAAAGAACAGTTTTCTAAATTGGAAAGGCATAATAAACACCTACATGGAGACGAAATAGGTACTTGGACATTTTATCTGGGGCTAAGCAAGTTAAAAACTCTGGGTAACAAAAAATATGATATGATCTCTCTTTGTCAAATAATTTGAGGAGTGGTCAGCATATAGATTGATTTAGATAATAAGGGGCCAAGAGATCATAGCAGAGAGCATTTTAGGCCTACAGGGCAGTGGGAAACTCCAGAAGTGAAAGGGAGAAAGAGGGAAAAGGAAAAGTAATAGTGATAAGAAAAGAATTACTAAAAATTAAAGTGAAATCAAAATGGATGACAGCAACATATAGTGAACTGCAATAACAGAAAGGTTAAAAGGCTTTCCTATAAACAGAAGTTTCATCTCATAATGGGAAATGCAGTAGCAGTCTGAAACCAAAATTCTAAAGTATTTCAAATGGGGAGCCAGAACGGGACTAAGTACAAAGGTTTTATGCGTAAGTGGGTATTTTGTACCCTACAAACAGAAAATACAGTCTTCTCTGATACCCATGGGACATAAATTTATAGAAAATGATTATGTATGTGGCCATAAAGAAAACACTGAAAACTCCCTGAAATGTAGACTTTATGGATTCCAATCTCAGAATATAAGATCATAAGACTAAATATAAATATGGAAAGGACAAAAAAGGAAAACGAAAAAAAACACCTAACAGCTTATAGATTTAAAAATATTCTTCTAATTAAACCAAGAATCAAAAATGCAATATAAATACAAAATAGTTATTTGGACATAATACAATAGAGAACACTTCATATCAGACCTCAAGCGGTACAGCTGAACCCAGAAGAAAATCTATAGCCTTAAATGTTTTTATTTCAAAAAGAAAGATTGAAAATAAACGAGTTCAATACTCAACCTAAGGAACTAAGGAACACGAAACAAAAAAACAACAAAATAAACTTTAAGAGGAATATAGCAAAAAGAACAAAAAAGCTAAAATGAATCAACCAGGAATCAATTTATATATTAATTCATCTGACAGAAATTTATTGAACACTGATCCCCACCCACCAGCCTTGTACTTGGTTTGTTTTTGACACTGTTCTTGATTCAGTGGATATGGTAGTAATGAGAACAGATAATAAACAGATTAATCCCACCTCCCCAAAATGGATTAAAATTTATACTCTGCCCTCAAGGAGTTGCATAACTCCCCACTCCTTAATTGAAGGCTGTACATACTGGCTTCCTTCCAAAGATTATAGTATGGAAAGGGAAAGAAAGATCAAATTTACAGTGGAGAAACCTACAAAAACTACCTCAGCCAGGTGATCAAGGCCAACATCAACAGCCATCAATCATTTTGATAGTAAGTACCCTTGATATGATGGCACTCCACCTCCACTTCTTCCCCAAAACACAGAAACTCAGTCTAATAATGAGAAAAACATCCAATTCCCATAGAATGGCATTCTGACCAGTACTCAAAACTGTGAAGAAAGGTCGTCCAGAACAAGAAAAGTCTGAGAAAATGTCATAGTCAAAAGGAGCTTCAAGAGAAATAATGACTAAATGCAGTGTGGTATCCTGGACGGGATACTAAAACAGAAAAAAGGACATGAGGTAAAAACTAAAGAAATCTAAGAAAAGTATGATGATCTTCTATTAATAATAATGTAGCATTAATTGTGACAAATGTACCGGAGAAATATAAGATAGTAATAATAGAGAAGCTGGGTGTGGGGTATATAAGAATTCTCTGTACCAACTTCTCAATTGTCTGTAAATTGAAAATTATTTTTAAAAATCAAGTCTATGTAAAATTTAAAAAGTGGATAATTTCAGATAATGATGCAAGCTGTAAAGAACTTTTGTAAAATAGGGAAATAGAATGGACGGTCAGGAAAGGTGGCTGGAAGCATTTTATCAAGGCATTTAGCTGGCTTTCATTGTGAGGTAGGGGTTGCCATGCAGAAATCTCATGGCAGATGTTCTTAGCAAAGCGATGACATCAAAGCAAGAAGGTAAGCTGACAAACAGACCAAAGAAGGATGAATTAAGCTGAATGCTGGTTACTGGAAAAGACAAATAAGGTAGGCGATGCCCTGGTATTCTGATGAAGGAAAAGAGACAAATGTATGTAACAAAAAGACTAGGAAATAAGACATGATCATGAATAGGAAAATTACTTGAAAACAAAAATATTATGTACAATTCTCTGACACTGCATTAGGAAATGGACACTTTTCAAGCAGAAACATAACTAAAGTTAACACAAGAAGAAGTACAAGACTAAAAACACTAGAAGATATTTTGTTAAGGATCTATTAAAAATAGGCAAATATGGTATTACAGTTGAATTTTATCTGAATTGTAAGGAATAGATAATCTAATTTAAATTGTCTCAGAGAAGATAAAAAGTTTAAAAGTTTCACAATTAACTTTACTAAGCTGGCATATCATAGCACCAATGCCTGATAAACATAACATAGAAAAAAAACCTCTAATTTCATTTATAAAATTAAATGAAAATATTTCAAATAGTATGTTAGCAAATTGTATTCAGCCTTGTAATAAAATCAAATTACACTATAGCCAAGTATAGCTTATTCTGTTATACAAGGGTGAATCAACCTTTAAAATCTATCAACTAAATTTATTATGTTAACAAATTGAAATAAAAATATGTGCTATCCTTAGATCCTAAAAATCACTTATTAAAATTCTACAAGAACTCTTGACTTAAAGGAAGATAATCATTAAAGGAAACTTCCTAAGCATGAGAAAGAATATTTACAATCGCTACTAAACATATTCATATTAAAGTCTCAGATAAGGCAAATATGCCCACTATCACTAATAAACTTTTCAACACTGCTTTAGAGCTTCTAGCAGACGTAATAAAGTGTGAAAATGAAATACATGGTACAAATATTGGAAAATAATATATAAAATCAATAATTACTTATGAATTTTGGGTATATCTAGAACACTCAGGAAATATAACTTTAAAGCTTTAAAAATAGCGAATATATTAAAGTAACTGGAAAGAAGATAAATATAAAAAATCAATAGTGTTTATTTGTTCTACATAGTAAAAAGAAAGAAAATTTTAAAAAAACTGCTATAACTAGGGATAAATTCACAAAAGAATTCATCAAAGACCTATGTGAAGAAAACATTAGAAAATTATATATGAATAAATAGGAGACATAATTTATACCTGGCTATAGGTAATATCATAAAAATGATTTTTCATAATATAATATATAAATGATATAATTCCGATAAAATTACAATGAGATTATTTGAGGAGAGGATGGTACTAGACAAAAATTGCTCTAAATTTCATATGGAAGGATTAATATGCAAAAACATTTAAAAACAAGTTTTAAATTTTTTTCCTGTATCGTATTAAAACATGTTTTAAAACTAACATAACAAGATGGAGGACTGAAAAACTGAAGTGTGAACTGTGGTGTATACATACAATGGAATATTGAGCCATGGCAAGAAGGAATGAAGTTGTAAGGTATGTAACTAGGTGGATGGACCTTGAGGACAGTATGTTGAGTGAAATAAGCCAGAAATGAAAAGACAAACATTATAACGCTTCACTAATATGGACTAACAATAACGTGCCAACTCTGAGAATTGAATCTTGGAGCATGGGTTATCAGGGGAAGGCTTATTGAAAGGTTCCTAGATTGTGAGCTCTTACAGTAGTCACATCTATTTCTGAGTTGCAACAGTTATTTCTAAATTCTGAGATGCTGAGCTATTTGTGTGTGACCTGGTTGGGCCCTGGAGCTTTGGGTGTCTGTGTGGCACCTGGGACTCACAGTCAGGGTTTGGAAGCTGTGAGTGTCAGCATTGCCCCATGCAGCAACTGTTACAGAGGCTGAAAAGGAGATCAGACTTCGATTGGAGATATAAATGAAACGGACTTGGTTGAGATTGGGGTAGGTCAGACTAAAGGGTACAGACTGATATTAACCATGTTTTAAAACTTCAGCTTCTGTGTGGGACCAAAGGAAGAGATGTTTATTTGGTACAAAATCTATATTCTCTGTAGAACACTATATAATTTAACTTATATGGTCAGTTTACTCAAACACCATAATTACATGGAATCTTGAATAGGGAATGAGATCTGGTTGGTTTGCACAGGTTAGCATGACACCCCCAATACATCCCAGAGTAATCTGGGCAGAGAATAAAAAGCATCTGCAATGTCCCCTTGAGGGACTGGAAGAAAATGTGGAAATATTAAACTTCCCCAGCTGGGGAACTGCTGATATTTTTGCAAGCACAGAGGACTACCAGTTTAGTTGGCTGAGTCCTCGATCTTGGGGCTTGCCCTTATGAAGCTTGTTACTGCAAAGGAGAGAATAAGCCTACTTACAACTATGCCTGAGAGTCTCCCCCAGAGAACCTCTTTTGTTGCTCAGATGTGGCCTCTCTCTCTTTCTAAGCCAACTAAGCAGGTAATCTCACTGCCCTCCCCCCTACATGGGATATGACTCTCAGGGGTGTAAATCTCCCTGGCAATGTGGGACATGACTCCCAGGGATAAGCCTGACCCTGGTATCATGGGATTGATAAAATCTTCTTGGACAAAAAGGGGGAAGAGAAATGAAACAAAATAAAGTTTCAGTGGCCGAGAGATTTCAAACGGACTTGAGAGGTCGTTCTGGAAGTGACTCATACATTACATAGATATCCCTTTTCAGTTTTTGGTTTCTTAGAATAGCTAGAAGGAAATATCTGAAACTGTTGAACTGCAATCCAGTATCCTTGATTCTTGAAGATGTTCATATAACTATATAGCTTATATGGTATGACTGTGTGATTGTGAAAACCCTGTGGCTCACACTCCCTTTACCCAGGGTATAGACAACTGAGTAGAAAAATGGGGACAAAAGTAAATAAATAATAGGGGGGAGAGGAAGGATATGGGATGTTTTGGGTGTTCTTTTTTACTTTTGTTTTTATTCTTATTTTTATTTTTGTTTTTTGGAGTAATGAAAATGTTCAAAAACTGATTGTGGTGATAAAGCACAATTGTGAAAACCTGTAGACTTTGGATGACTGTATGGTATGTGAATATATTTTAATAAAATTGCATTTAAAAAAAAAACCTACCATAACCAAAATAGAAAAAGATGAATTGCTAATTGCTACTACCACACGGGCAAATAAATCATTGGGACAAAATGAAATGTCTATAAACAAATCAAACTGTAAATATGAAGTAAATTATGATGAAATCAGTACTTCAGCTCAACAAAGAAATCATAATATTAATCAGTAAATTATATTAGACTGTTTGCTTTACATATGGAAGAAAAGTCCATTAGAACCTTACAAATTCTTGATGGAATGAAGTTATAAAAAATTAAAATGAGAGTTTTGGGAGAAAATATATTAAATTGTTTTTATAACGTCAGGATGGAACAGACAAGACACAGAAGCCATAAAGCAAAAACTGAATAGATGCAATTTATATAAAAATCATAACATTTTTAAAGCAAAGATACTATGAATCAAGCCAAAATACAAAGAAAATATTTCCAACTCATATAAGAAACACTTAAGATCCCAAATATAAAGATAGTTCCTTCAAATTAATAAGATAGGCTCCAATAGAAAATGGGCAAAGATTAATAGACAATTAAAAAAAACTGTGAATGGCCAATATATATTTGAAAATATAGGCTTACTGTAGTCACAGAAATACAAATCAAGCAACATTTACCCATGAGTCACCCAAACACTACCTTTCTTAACATCCAAATGCTGGTAAGGAGGTCTGGCAGGGGGATTGCTGGCTATAGGACATGCAGTGCAGTGTCCAGGACCATAAGGAAACTTTCATAAGGAAGAGTGAACATTCAGAACCATGTAAATGGGGAATTCCCAGGGTCACACACATATGCCCAAAACACGATACACATGCAGATAGGAGCAGGGAGGTCCCTCCACTTTGGCCTGGAGCTATTCTCTAAACTCATTGTATGGATAAGCTTTGAAGGACGAATTGCAAAGGACATCTTCAAAGACTGGGAAAGGTGTTTTTGTTCTGTTGTTTTGTTTTTTGTTTTTTTGTTTTGTTTTGTTTTTTGTTCTTTTGGGTTTTTTTAGCTCCTGGCATTCAGGGAAAGCTGTGTCATAAAACACTAGCTGGATACAAGCTTAAGGAACAAATATCTCAGAGTCTAAATTGCAGCAGCAACACATTAAAATATCAAAATGTCCATGTTTTGACCAAAGGGTACCAAACTTACAAAGTAAAAGGAAGCAATGGCCCAGACAGGGGAGAAGATTAAAACATTAGGAACAATCAGTGAGGAGGACCATAACTGGGGCATATCAGACAAAGAATTTTTTAAAACGGTCCTAAATATGCTTGAAGATCTGAACGAAAATATGGACAAGAACTAAAGGAAATAAGGAAAACAACAGATAAACATGAAGAGGACATCAATAGAGAGATGAAAATTATGAAAATGAACCAAACAGAGCTGAAGATCATAACAGAAAATAAAAATTCCTAGAAGAATTCAACGGCAGATTGGAGCTGACAGAAGAAAGGACCAGAGAATTAGAAGACAAGACAATTGAAATCATCCAAATAGGGGTGGAAGGAAGGAAGACTGAAGAAAATTGTACAGAGTCTGAGGAACTTGTGGGACACCATCAAGCATACCAAGATATACAGTGAGGGAATCCTAGAAGGAGAAGAGAGATTTAAAGGGGCAAAGAGAGTATGCAAGAAAATAATGGCTGAAAACTCCCCCAATTTAACTAAAGACATGGATATACATCCAAGCTCCTCAATGAGCTCCAAACAGGATAAACCCAAATAGGTCCATACCACAACATATTAAAATCAAACTGTCAAATGCCAAAGATAAAGAGAATTCTGAAAATGGCAAGAGAGAAGCAAGGTTTTGAGTGTGTGGTAATAAAAATGTCAAAAATTAATTTTGGTGATGAATGCACAACTGTATGATGGTACTGTGAACAACTGAATGCATGCATTGTTTTGTATGACTGCATGGTATGTGAATATATCTCAATAAAAATGAATTTAAAAAAATAAAATAAAAGAGGTTATGGATGGTAAAAAAAAAAAAAGAGAGAGAGAGAGAGAGAGAGAGGCAAGGTGTCACACACAAGGGAGCCTCAAGAAAATTAAATACCAAATTCTCTTTGGAAACCATGGGGACAAGAAGGCAATGGGATGACATATTTAAAATGCTGAAAGCAAAATAATAACTATCAAGAATTCTATATCCAGCAAAGTTCCTTTCAAAAATGAGGGAGGAATTAAGACATACACAGATAAACAGAAGCTGAGGGAGTTCACTGCCACTAGACCAGTCCTACAAAAAATGTTCAAGAGAGTTGTGCAGGTTGAAAGGAGAGGGCAATAGACAATAGACTGAAGCTACAAAAAGAAATAAAGTTCTCTGGTAAGGGTAAAAGAAGGGAAAATATAAATGCCAATACTATTGTGTGTTTGGTTTGTAACTCCATATTTTATTTCCTACAGGGCCTAAAAGGCAAATGCAAATTAAAATGAAATTTTAATTTGAGAAATCAGTGGTTTGGGACTCAATGTATAAACATGTAATTGTGACAAGAATTACATAAAGATGAGGGAATGAAGAGGTATAGAACACGATTTGTTAAACTGGTATAAAAGCAAATGAGATTGTTATAGATTTAGGATGATAAATTTAAGCCCCATGGAAACAATAGAGAAAATATTGGAGAATATGCAAGCTCATGGAGACAGAGGTTGGAGTATAGGTTGCCAGGGTGGGATGCAGGGGAAATGAGTTAATGCAAAATGGGTTGTAGGGCTTCTGTTGGGGAAATGGTAACGTTTCAGTAAGAGTAGGTGGTGAGGGTACTGCAACATACTGAATGTGATTAATCCCACTGAATGCTATGCTTGGGAGAAACTGAAATTGGAAAGTTTATGTTGCATAAACTAGATACTAGTACTAGATAAGAAGCTAGTACTGCATTCAAGAGAACCTCAGAATATTAAAATAATCATTCTCTCATAAGCAATCATCGACAGAGCCCTGCTTTTCTGCCAGGTCAGTCAGTCACAGTCTCCCTGTCTCATATATTTAAGCTGGCTATTTCAAGTTGTCTTCAGATGTGTCATCTACTTCCTGTATGGAATTAATTACTGTATGTTGATGCCACATTTTAACCACCACCCACTTCCATTCCCTGTCTTTTGAGAGGCAAAAGAGGAAAAAAAGATTATTTCCAAGGTACATAGTTTGGAGGCCCTGAAGGCTGACTCTTTGATGTGGCTTTTTGTTTACTGACTCATTCTTGGAAAAGCATTCTGAAGTTGTTGAAAACAGCAGTTGGGATCTCTGCAATTATAAGCATTAATACGTTGCTTTGCCATGCCTGCAAAGATATAACCTGCACACAAAGATACAGGGAGCCAGGACAACCTGCTTAGTGAGTGGTCTTTTGATTGGAGACCAAGATTTGTGATTTGTATATATAGGTGAGACACTCATTTTATTATTTTTAATCATCATATCTAAAACGGAAGCAAATGCTTCTTTCATGCTACTGAAATCAAACGGGGTTGGGGAGGGTGCTACTAAAGAAGAAAAGTGAGGGGGGAAGACCTTTCCTTTATCATTAAAATAAGAAACAAATATATTTTCCACTGGAAAGGGGAGAGGAATAAAAAAATTTATGTGAAAATAAAAATTAAGAAAACCAAACCTAACAGTGGTCAGTGATTTATAACTTTTAAAAATTGACCATAGCAGAGAGGGTCCTGTTTAGAAGTAATAAATTGTTTTTCTCTAAAATATACACATTCACCAAACTCTTAGATCAGATAAATACCCAAATCATGGTATCTATCATTACATTATTCCTTAACCTTTGCTTCAACATCTGCAAATTAGATAGAAAAGCTAATTTTCTTTAAGTGCCTAATGTTGTCCTTTGTCACAGCAAGAGCTCATTAAACCGTGAAGAGGGAACATCACAGAGTTTACAGTTGAACTGTAGAACTAATACTACCACATTATCTTTATCATGCAACAAACTTAACATCATTACAGTTTCATGAGATACAATTAAAATTCCTCATTAATTATTCATATTCTGTTTCCATGAAACAGGATTAAAAAAACACACATGAAAGAAGCAGAACTACTCTGTTTCCCTAAACATTTAGTTAGGTCAACATAAGACTCAGCTGAGCTGAAAAATACTGGCTTTCAGATCTCCTAATAGCCTTGATCTCCAAAGTGTTTTGTAAATTCCATACCTCCCTTCCAACATGCTGCTCAAACGTTTCCATGACTTTTGCTGCTATCAAGCCACAGGTAAGTTCAATATGAAAGTTATCCATCCTGCACAGAGTCAACTCCAAACGTCAGCCTGCCAAACAGCTCAAGGCAAGACTTTTTATTTTAACATATTTATTGTGAAATATAACATATATACAGAAAAGTGATACATTTTAAGGTACAGTTTAACAAGTAGTTACAGAGGAAATTTCAAATTATGGTACAGGTTGCAGTTTCACAATTTCAGGTGTTTCTTTCTAGCTGCTCCACTACATTAGAGACTAAAAAGAAATATCTATATAATGATTCAGTAGTCATAATCAACTGTTAAATCTTACTCTTCTCTGTTACAACTCCTCCATCTCATTTGATCTTTCTCTCAAACTTCAGGAATATTTGGGCAATGACTGTTCCAGTTTGCTAATGCAGCTGTTTTGCAAAACATCAGAAATGGATTGGCTTTTATAAAGAGGGGTTATTTAGTTACAAAAGTACAGTCTTAAGGCCATAAAGTGTCCATCAACAATAGGGTACCTTCACTGAAGGATGGCCATCAGCATCCAAAAAAACCTCTGTTAGCTCAGAAGGCACCTGGCTGGCGTCCGCTTGCTCCCAGGTTGCATTTCAAAATGGTGTTCTCCAAAATGTTGCTCTTGGGGCATTTTGTCCTCTCTTAGCTGCAGCTTGTCTTCAAAATGTCACTCTCAGTTGCTCTGATGTCCCTCTGTTTGTGAGCTCTTTTTATAGGACCCCAGTGGACTAACCAAGGCATACCCTGAATGGGCAGGGCCACATTTCCATGGAAACAGTCAATCAAGAGGTCACACCCTAATCAAAGGTGTCACTCACAGTTGGGTGGGTCACATCTCCATGGAAACAATCAGAAGGTTCCAACCTAATCAACACTAATACATCTGCCCCCACAAGACTGCATTAAATAATATGGCTTTTTCTGGGACATAATATATACAAACCAGCATACCATTCTAACTTCTTCATGTTGCAAAGGGGTATAGACATTATGGGGTATGGGGATGCAACTGGTTGATGTTCTTGGAGAGACTGGTACCCCTGGGTTTTCCAGGCTTATCTGCCATAAGAACAATCTGAAAGTTTTAAGTTTTTGAATAATAAACTTAGTGAGTGAAACTTTTATGGAGTGTCAGATAGAGTATTCTTCAGGGTTTTCAGGAATACTGTTGGTTGGGGCTTGGCATACCATAACAATTTACAGTATCTAGCTGAAGCTTTCATAAGGGTAACCTACAGAATAGCCGCATAAGGGTAACCTACAGAATAGCCTCTCGACTCTATTTGAGATTTCTTAGCCATTGAAACCATATTTTGTTACATTTCTTTCCCCCTCTTGGACAAGAAAGCACTGTCAATCCCACGATGCCAGAAACAAATGTGACTGCTGTGAGAGTTTACAATCTAGGTCCTAATTTTCTCATAAGTATTTTCTAAATGAAATCATACAGTATTTGTCCTTTTGTTTCTGGCTTATTTTTATCAATATAATGTCCTCACGGTTCATTGACCTTGCTGCATGCCTCACGACTTCATTCCTTTCTGTAGCCACACAATATTCCATTGTTTGTATACACCACAGTTCTTCTTCTGCTCCTCAATCAATGTACCCTTAGGCCACCTTCATCCATTGGCTATTGTGAATAATGCTGCCATAAACATCAGCGTGTAAGTGTCTCTTTGAGTCACTGCTTTCAGTTCTTCCAAGTACATTCCTAATAACAGGATTAACTAATCATATGGCGACCCTGTACTTAGTCTCCAGTGGATCTGCTACATTATCCTCTGGAGCAGCTGCACCATTCTGCTACCCTACCAGCATTGAACAGGTACACCTTTACCTCCACATTTCCACATTTTCTCTAGCACTTTCTTTCTTTTTCTTTCTTTCTTTCTGTCTTTCTTTCTTACTTACTTTCTCTCTTTCTTTCTCTCTCTTTCTCTCTTTCTCTTTCTATCTAAAATCTATATTTTGTTGAGATATATTAACATAACATAAATAATCAATGTATCACAGTACCCTCACTTAGTTGTACAATCATCATCACTCTCAATTTTAGACAATACTCATTGCTCCAAAGAGAAAAAATAACAGATAGACACAGCCACACCAAAGAGAAAACTCCAAACACCCATAACTCTCCCCCACCCCAATTATTTACCACCAGTATTGGTGTGGTACTTGTGAGGTATTCCTGTTAAATATAGTCCATAGCATGCAATAGGTAGCTTTTCCCATATACCACTCTATTATTAACTGTACAAGTGTCATACCTTTGAAGCAGTTCATGCAAGAGCTCACGTATGTTTGTAATGCTAATTGGTGAGATACATGACTTTAAACAACCCCCATCAATCACATTCACCTTCAATACAGCACAATTACTTACAATCCCACTAACGAACTACCATCCCCACTATCCAATCCCATATATTTAAGTTCAACCTTGTTAACAAGTCTGTATGTATTAGGTAACCGCTCCCCCTTCTCTATCTCTAGGTCCCCTATATTCTACTTTTTGAGACTCTAAGTTTACACTTTTTAGGGAGCTTGTATTAGTGAAATCACACAGTATCTATCCTTTTGTGTCTGGCTTATTTCACTCAGCGGTATGTCCTCAAGGTTCATCCATGTTGTCACATGCTTCAGGACCTCATTCCTTCTTACTGCTGCATAGTATTCCATCATTATGTATACAGCGCATTTTTTTTAATCAACTCATATGTTGATGGACACTTGGATTGTTTCCATCTTTTGGCAATTCTGAATAATGCCACTATGAACTTCAGTGTGCAAACGTCTGTTCATGTCACTGCTTTCAGATCTTCTGGGTATACAATGAGTAGTGGAATTGCTGGTCATAGGGCAACTCAATACTTAGTTTTCTGAGGAACTGCCAAAATGTCTTCCACAGTGGCTGTACCATTATACATTCCCACCATCAGTGAATAAGTGTTCCAATTTCTCCACATTTGCAGTTTCCTGTTTGTTTAATGGCAGCCATTCTTACTGGTGTGAGACGTTATCTCATTGTGGTATTGATTTGCACTTCCCTAATAGCTAATGAAGATGAAGATCTTTTCATGTGCTTTTTAGCCATTTGTACTCCCTCTTTGGAAAAATGTCTTTTCATATCTTTTGCCCATTTCATAATTGGGTTGTTTGTACTTTTCTCATTGAGTTCTAGGATTTCTTTATATATATGGGATGTCAAACCCTTATCAGATATATGGTTCCCAAATCTTTTCTCCCATTGAGTCGGCTGCCTCTTCACCTTTTTGACAAAGTCCTTTAAGGCCCAGAAGCATTTAATTTTGAGGAGTTCCCATTTATCTATTTTTTTATTTCCATGCTTGTGCTTTGGCTATAAGGTCCAAGAAGCAACCTCCTATTATGAGGTCTTGAAGATGTTTCCCTATATTATCTTCTAGGAGTTTTATGGAACTGGCTCTCATATGTAGGTCTTTGATTCCCTTTGAGTTAATTTTGAATAGGGTGTGAGGTAGGGGTCCTCTTTCATTCTTTGGGAAGTGGAGATCCAGTTCTCCCAGCCTAATTTGTTGAAGAGACTATTCTGTCCCAGTTCAGTAGATTTGGGGGCCTTGTCAAAAATCAATTGATAGATCTGGAGGTCTATTTCTGAACTCTAAATTTGATTCCATTAATCAATGTGCCTTTCTTTGAGCCAATTCCTTGCTGTTTTGACCACTGTGGCATTATAATAAGCTTTAAAGCCAGGAAGTGTGAGTCCTCCCACTTTGTTGGTCTTTTTAAAGATGTTTTTGGCAATTTGAGGCCCCTTTCCCTTCCAAGTAAATTTGATAACTGCCTTTTCCAAGCCTGCAAAGTAGGTTGTTGGAATTTTGATTAGTATTGCACTGAATCTGTAGAGCATTTGGGTAGAATTGACATCTTAATGACATTTAGTCTTCCTACTCATGAACACAAAATATCTTTCCATCTATTTAGGTCTTTGATTTCTTTGAGCAAAATTTTGGAATTTTCTGTGTAGAGGTATTTGATATCCTTGCTTAAGTTTATTCCCAGATCATTGATTCTTTTAGTTGCTATTGTAAATGGAATTTTTTTCTTAAGTGCCTCCTTAGTTAGGTCATTATTATGGTATAGAAACATTACCGATTTTTGCACATTAATATTGTATCCCACCACTTTGCTGAATTTGTTTATTAGCTCAAGTTGCTCTGTCATAGATTTCTCAGGATTCTCCAAATATAGGATCATGTTATCTGCAAATAATGAAAGTTTTACTTCTTGCTTTCTGATTTGGATGTCTTTTTATTTCTTTTTCTTGCCTAATTGCTCTAGCTAGAACTTCTAGCACAATGTTGAATAATAGTGGTGACAGTGGGCATTCTTGTCTCATTCCTGACCTTAGGGGGGAAGCTTTTAGTCTCTCACCATTGAGTACAATGCTGGCTATGGGATTGTCATATATGCTCTTTATCATATTGAGGAAGTTTCCTTTGATTCCTACCTTTTGAAGTGTTTTTATCAGAAAAGGATGCTGAATTTTGTCAGATACTTTTTTAGCATCAATCGAGATGATCATATGATTTTTCCTTTTTGATTTTTTAATGTGTTGTATTACAATGATTGATTTTCTTATGTTGTACCATCCTTGCATGCCTGGAATGAACCCCACTTGGTCATGATGTATCATTATTTTAATGTGCCTTAAGATTCAATTTGCAAGTATTTTGGTGAGAATTTCTGCATCTATATTCATCAGGGAGACTGGCCTGTTTTCCTTTCTTGTAGTATCTTTATCTGATTTTGGTATTATGGTGATGTTAGCTTCATAAAATGAGTTAGGTAGTGTTCCCTCTTCTTGGATTTTTTGTAAGAGTTTGAGCAGGAACGGTGTTAGTTCTTTTTGGAATGTTTGGTAAAATTCCCCTGTGAAGCTATCTGGCCCTGGGCTTTTCTTTGTAGGAAGGTTTTTGATGTCTGATTGAATCTCTTTACTTGTGATTAGTTTGTTGAGGTCTTCTATTTCTTCCCAAGTCAGGATGGGTTGTTCAAGTGTTTCTAGGAAATTGTCCATTTCCTCTAAGTTGTCTAGATTATTGGCATACAGTTGTTCATAGTAGCCTCTAATGATTTTTTTTTTAATTTCTTCAGATCCATGTTAATGGCCTCTCTCAAATTTCTGATTTTGTTTATGTACATCTTCTCTCTTTTTTCCTTTGACAGTCTTGCTAAGGGTTTGTCAATCTTGTTGATCTTCTCAAAGAATCAATTTTGTTTTTCTTTTATTTTCTGTCTTTTTTGTTGTTGTTGTTCTCCAATTCATTTATTTCTGCTTTAATCTTTAGTTATTTCTTCTCTTCTACTTGCTTTATGGTTAAATTGCTGATCTTTTTCTAGCTTCTTCAGTTGTTCAGTTAGGTCTTTGGTTTTAGCTCTTTCTTCCTTTTTACCGTATGTGTTTAGAGGGAAAAATTTATAAAATTCCCTCTCAGCACCACCTTCATTGCATCCCATAGGTGTTCATAAATTGTTTCATTTTCATTTGTCTCTAGATATTTACTGATTTCTCTTGCAATTTCTTCTTTGACCCACTTACTGTTTAAGAGTGTGTTGTTTAGCCTCTATATATTTGTGAAAGTTCTGGTTCTTTGGTGGTTATTGATTTCCAGCCTCATTCCATTATGGTCAGAGAAAGTCCTTTGAATAATTTCAACTTTTTTAAATTTATTAAGACCTGTTTTGTGCCCCAGCATATGATCTATCCTGGAGAACATTCCATGAGCATTAGAGAAGAATGTATATCCTGGTGTTTTGGGATGCTATGATCTATACAGGTCTGTTAAGTCGAATTCAATTTTCACATTGTTTAGGTTTTCTATTTCTTTATTGATCCTCTGCTGGTTTGTTCTATTTATAGTGAAGTTTCCCACTATTATTGGAGAAACATCTATTGCTCCCTTCAGTTTCGCCAATGTTTGCCTCATGTACTTGGAGCTCCTTGACTGGATGCATAAACATTTATGATTGTTATTTATTCTTGGTGAATTGTCAGTTTTGTTAACATACAGTGTCCTTCCTTGTTTCTTATGACATTTTTGCATTTAAAATCTATTTTGTCTGATATTAGTATAGCTACCCCTGCTTTCTTTTGGTTATAGCTTGTGTGGAATATTTTTTTCCATCCTTTCACTTTCAATCTACTTGTATCCTTGGGTCTGAGATGAGTCTCTTGTAAACAGCATAATGATGGAGCATCCTTTTTAATCCATTCTGCTCATCTGTATCTTTTAATTGGGGAATTTAATCCATTCACATTCAAAGTTGTTACTGTAAAGACAGTACTTGAACCAATCATCTTATCCTTTGGTTTTTATTTGTCAGAACTATTTTTCCTCCTCTCTCTTTTTATTCTTCAAGTTACTCTTACTAATACTCTTCAATTCTGTGCCCTTCTCCAGACCTCTCTCTCCTTTTTTTTTTTTTTTTTTTTTTTTTTCAGCCTACAGAACTCCCCTGCAGGACAGGTCTCTTGTTAACAAATTCTCTCAGCATTTGTTTGTCTGTGAAGATTTTAAACTCTCCCTCACTTTTGAAGGATAGCTTTGCTGGATAAATAATTCTTGGCTGACAACTTTTCTCTTTCAGAATTTTAAATATGTCATAACACTGCCTTCTTTCCTCTATGGTGCCTGTTGTGTAGTCAGTACTTAGACTTATGTGGCTTCCCTTGTATGTGGTGAATCACTTTTCTCTTGCTGCTCATAGGATTTTCCCCTTCTCTTCAGCATTTGACAACCTGATTAGTATGTGTCTTGGAGTGGGTCTATTTGGGTTTATTCTATTTGAGCTTATTGGGCTTCTTTGATGTGCATATTTATGTCTTTTATAAGGGTTGGGATGTTTTCCCCAAATATTTCTTCAAATACTGCTCCTAGCCCTTTTCTCTTCTCCTTCTGGGACACTGATGATTCTTCTATTTGGTTGCTTCATATTGTCCATCATTTCCCTGAGATCCAATTCAAATTTTTCCATCTTTTTTTGCATTTGTTCTTTTGTGCATTTGCATTCAATTTCCCTGTCCTCTAGTTCATTATTCTTTCTTCTGCTTCTTCAAATCTGCTGTTGTGTGTTTCTAGTATATTTTAAATTTGGTCTACAGTAGCTTTCATTTCCATAAGATCTGCTATTTTTCTACTTACTCTTTCAAATTCTTCTTTATCTTCTTCTAGTGTTTTCTTGATATCCTTTATGTCTTTGGCCAACCCATTGAAGTTATTTTGGAGATTTGTATATACTTCTTTGATTAGTTGTTCCAAATTCTGTGTCTTCTCTGACCTTTTTATTAGGTCATTTGGTTGGGCCATATCTTCTTGCATCTTCATGTGCTTTGTTATTTTCTGATTTCTTCACATTTGATTACCTTGATAAGATTCTTTTGAACACTGATTTCCCTCACGCACCTAAGATTTTATAATTGCTTGGGTTTGTGTTGAAGGTCTCTTTTGGCATTTGTTTTACCAGTAATTCCCAGTCCATGCAAGGCCAACGCCTCCCATGGAGATGGAAGTCTACTTGGATATCTGTAGGAGACTTGGCAGAACAACAATTTGCCAGGGTGCACTTTCCCTGTCTTACCAGAAGATGCTACTCTTGGACCACCTCTTTCCCTGAAGCCCGCTTTTCCCTGACTGTAGCTGCTGGCTGGTTAGGGTCCAAGCCAGGTGGAATTCCAGACAATGCAGCAGATCTCCATGTGTGCTCAAGACTACCAACTCTGGGGGTGGGGGGCGGGCACTGTGCACTTTGGTGGAGAATCTGCTTGAGTGCATGACTACTCTGATGATTCACAGGCTTCTGAGTGGAAAAACCTTGGGCTGTGGGCTGTGGGGTTGAGAGTTTCACTTTCCCCTGCCCTCAGCCAGCTCAGAAGTGCCCTGCTAATTGGTGGCCCACAAGTTCCCTGCCCGCTGTGTACCTATGGGCCACTGGGATGAGGGGAAGCTCTTGGTGCTTCTGTGTGGTTCTCTCTTTGTCCCACCTCTCCACCTGTGCATGCCATGAATACCACAGGCTTCCTTGGAGAATGGATACTGGCAGCGGAACAGAGAATGTCTCTCTTGCCTGTTAATTGTCAGATCAGCTCTGCTATGCTCTGTGTTCCCTTTCCTCCTGAGAGGGGAGGAGAGCCCAGTCTTCCCCCAAACCAAGAGTCCACCATGACCTGCCTCAGGGTTGAGGCAATAAGTTTCTTTGTGTGGCTTAAATAAGTCTATTGATTCCTGAATTCCCACATGGGTGCTCCCAGCTGTGGGGCTGAGAGACAACTCTCCAACTTGTTGTGGAGATTCCAGAATGCAGGAGTGTGCAGCAATTCCCTCACCCACTCTGGGCCCGGACATAGCAACCAGCCCCAGAGGCATTCATGATTAAATGAACTAATCCCCCTGCCCCCATAATTTCTACACTTTTTCATAGAGGTCCTCACTATATAATGTAGAAGTCCCTCTCTGGCTGCTTGTACCCTGGAACCACTGCCCCATTTGTTTTCTACCTTTTCTGTATTATTCCATGGTGGAGAAGTCAGCTCTGACTCTCCTATTCTGCCATCTTCCCAGAAGTCCCAGGGCAAGACTTTAAACAACAGAACTGGTCTCCTAAATACCTGGCCCTAAAGGTGGCATGTTAATTTCACTAGTATCTAATTACTTGTAAGAATATAAGCTCCATTGGTTTAGTAACAAATGTTAATTATTTTATCAACCTTGTTCCATAAACTGGCATACTGCCTGGCACATAGAAGATAATCAATAAATACTTATGTTGAATGAATCATATTATAAGAACCTCTTCACCTACATGTCTGCATAATACCTTGTCAAACAGGGCCAGCATAATTTCCTTAATCATTTCTACATTGCTGGGCACTCCAGTTATTTCCAATATTGTAATATAAACATTGCTGTGATGAAGATCTTTATTCATGTGATTTCTCCATAACTGGATTCCCCAAAGTGGAATCAAAGGTCCAAGAATCAGAATGTTTTTATGGCTCTTGATATATAGTGTTAATCACTTCCAGAAAGAATGAACACTACCACCAGCAAAACACGGAAGAACAAGTTCTACCACTTGCCCATGAACATGATCTATTAACGTTTTTTTAAAATTCAGAAGAAAAACAAAATGCTATGTGACTTTTTGTTTTAATTTGAACTTCTTTAATTTGAGGTGCAGAACTTTTCTCTGTTTATTTAAGAAGTTGTTGTTTCTCTTTTGTGCAGCAAGCAAAGAAAGATTAGATGTGGCCACCCCTCTGAGTATGTGAGCTTCTCTCAAAGACTCAAATAAACTTTGCCTCCATAACTTCTCTGCCAGTTTTATTCCATTTATTTTGCATTTTCCTCCTCAAGGGTACAACAGGAACCTTGAAAACTGGAATTTAGATAATGCTTCCATTGACCAGGGATCCATTTACTAAATGGAGTTACAATAGACCAAGAGACCCTCAGACGGTCATCTTGGATTATTTACAAGCACGTTGATAAATAGCTTTAGAGGTTTTCATACTGGAGAATTAGTGAGTTATTCTGTAGACTCTGGTGAGTTTTATGAGCCAATAAATAATAGAATAATAAGTCGAAGTCAAGTACAGCCTACACAGAGAAATTCTACACCTACAAAAGTTTTAGTGGTACTGAAATTGAAAGCTGTCACCAAATCCTGTTATCTGTCTGGATGGAAAAGTGCTAAACAAAACATTGATAGCACAGAAGTTAGAGAATTGAATTAAAGCCAAAGAAACTTTTCAGTGAATGGCAGATTCAAGACAATAGCTGAGTGATAAAATAAAACTTTCCCAGAAACCCAAGTCTTCATAAAATTGCTCTCTAAGTGCTTTGGGGTTACTGGTCCATCTACCCACTTTTGATTCTGGGTCTCAGGACATTTAGCTTTGGGAATAGACGCAATTAGGAATGTGAGATAATCTGGGTACCTTTTAATGGGGCCCAAGGTGGAATCAAGTTTATTTTGCCCAGCAAATGTGGGAATTACTATGTAAATATTTGTTTATGACTTCAAAAATAAAGCATACTCTTTTTGTTCTACATACTTATTACTTAAATACTTGGAATAAAGGAAAGATACCAAGAATACCTATAAAAATATTTTAGAGTTCAAAACATCAAAAAATTCTCAAAGATAACCAAGGTATGCTTGTTGAGTTAAATGTTTACAGCTCCTTCCTTTCTATTTGGCTGGGGGATGCTTGATAGAAACAGAGGTTACTTACTTTAAAATGCTTCTTTTCAAGAACAATGTATATATAGAGAACTAAATGTCAACTACAGATGTACAAATAACCAAATACTATGCATACATTAATCTCAAGGGGAATTTTCTTTGCCTCCCACTGGAGATTATCGTTGAACAGGGGGAAAAATGTAAAGTATAGTGGTAAGACCATAGACTTCAGCCAGCTCTTCCTTTACTAGCAGTATGATTTGGGATATGTAACAAATTCTGTGTTTCTCAGTTTCCTCATCGTGAAATGGAGTGATAATGACAGTGCCTATATCTCAATGTTGTTATGAAACTGAAGTGACTTAAATATATAAAAACCCTTTAGAACACTGCCTGGCACATAGTGCCACATAAGTATTTTCCATTATGAACGTATAGACATTTGTAGAGTATGTTTTATGCAATTCTGATCCCAAGTACCCACCCAACATAACTCCAGCATAGAGTAAGTGATCAATAATCAGTTGTGGATGAAGAATGCACTCTAAGAGATTTTCTAATAGGATTTCTTTAAAGGACAACATTTCTTTGAATCTATCAAAACATGACTTAATACAATACAGTACTGGCAGGCAACTTTCAGAAACCATTCCAGGGCACAGAGTAAACCCACCTGTATGCATCAGCTAAATGAATAAGGAAAGAGTAATGGACAGTATTAGATTAACACCAGGAGGATGACAGAGGACACAAGAGTCTTAACAAATCCAAATGATTTTGAATTAATGTAAGTATTACTTTCTTGGCATAGCCCTGGCCTGCCCTTCTACTCTTCATTTATAAAGCTGTGAATGTTACACTACTGGCATGGGTCAAGATGAACTGGAGATTCATTTTCTTTAAGTGGTGATGGAGGAGCTGGTGGGAAGGTTTCAGGGAAAAATTTTCAGATGACACAGATACACTAATCAATTGTTCAGCATCTGGTTTAAGCCTGTTTAACCTCTAGACATCAGAATCAACAAAATATCTGTAACGACTTATCTTGGAAAATCCCAGAATAGTTTTTAGATTTTTTTTTTTTTGAGAATCTGTTTACTGAGTAGTCACATCACTAGCATTGAAATGCAATTCTTGTTTCTGGAATAAAAGAAAGCAAAGTTTTTAGTAAGGACTGCAAGACAATAGGATGACTAGACACACAGTTCACATTACTGAAACACTCCAGAGAAACTGGAGACTGACTGGCTTTACCAAGTTGGAACACAGCCAGACTCTACAGGGTTTGCAATATTCTATGCCTGACATTGCCAATTTTCTCCTTGGACAGTCACGGGGTAAGCAAGATGGTTAGTGAGTGAGCTAATGAGTGAATGACTAAATGAACAAATACAATGAAGTTAAAGAAAAAGGTGCTGGCCTACAAAGATTTCAGTTGAAAGAGGCAGGGCCTTTCGCATTAATTGATCCACTGAAGACTGGATTTAATTTTAAATATCAGCATGTGGCTAGTGGCTTCCATGTTGGACAGGACAGGCTAGATGAGTCCTCTTTGGCATCTCTATTCTCTTTCTGTCTCCTTCATGCTTTTCTCTTTTCTTGCCTGCCACGTCAATATTGGGGTTCCTCATTGTTCTATCCTTGGCCCCACGCTTTTGTCACTCTCACACTCTCCATGGTTGCCATTGAGACAATACACATCCTTCATGACCAAAACTTAACTCAATTGTCTCCCCATGTAAATAGCTATGCTTTACAATTTTGTCATTTTAGTGGGAGGCACTACCATCCACCCAGGCCTCCAAGCAGGGATCTATCCTTGACAGCTCATCATCTCTCTACCCCACCCCCCACACCAAATCCAACTGATTATCAACTCTTGCTGTATTTACCTTCCAAATGTATATTTTTCAAAGCCATCCTCTGCACCCCAACTACCATTTTTATGCTATAAATCATCCTCCTCTCTTGCCTATATTTCAACAAACATTATTCTAGCTCAGGTATTCTCAATTCTGGCTGTACATTAGAATCACATGGGGAATTTAGAACATTATCAGCATGTGTATCTACTCCAATACTGATTTATTCCAGATGGAGGGGGTCTAGGCATTGCTGTTTTTTAAAGTTCCCCAAGTGACTTTTAGACAAACTTGAGAATCAATCTTCTAGCTCATGTCTCTTGCTTTAGTTTTGTCCCTCTTACAGCCATACCCTAAAGAAGCACCAGAGTGCTTTTCCTAAAATGTTCCACTGTCTCTAGCAACTCTGCTTAGAAATCGTCAATGACTGCCCATAATCTACAACCAGAAATCTGAAATCCTTGACTTTCATCAGCCTTTCCAGTCTAGTTCTGACATTCTCCACCTCATATCTTTTGCTCCAGCAACCTGAAGCTATAGCTAGTTCTCTACCTCCTGAACGCCAATTCATATCTGTGCTCATGCTATCTTCTCTGCCCATCATGCCCATCCCCACTCTATACCTGGTGAACTTCCACTCATCCTTAAAGACTCAGCTCCAGCATCACCTTTCTAAGAGGGCTCTTCTGCCCTAACCTGCTTGGGTACCATTACTCTGTGTATATCTCTATGAGTATATTTATAAGATATTATAAAAATGGTGTATGTACCTATACAACCCCATTGGCTTATCAGAAATTCATGAGTTATGCCTCTTATCTCTTATAATTATTAACAGTGCCCCTTTTTACCCTAAAAGTCATCCTGACTTGGATGATAAATCCATGGTTACCCTATCTATGAAGTTATTGAGGTTGATAAATTTGTCACATTCTTTATTGTAACCTCAATGCCTAATAGGTTCCCTGAAACTTAATATGTTTAGTAACTCTTTGCTCAAAAAATGAATGAATGAATGAATGAATGAAGTGTGTAAATGACAGACTGTCACATCACCCCTAGAAGCATATGGTAACTGTTGAGGATGCCAATTCAAGAAACTAATAAAAGAGACAGATTGGCATAAAATGTGGGTTTAGAGGGTAAATGGTGAAGTTTTCCTCTCAGCTTAATATCACTTGTTGGTACTTTCGTGAGTTTTCTTGTATTGGACAAGTTCCTGACCATCAGATGGGTGAGGACCAAAGCAGAAAGGGTTCCCAGGAGTGGCCCAACCAGTGCCTCTTTTACAAGGGCAGGTCTGCATTTCCCAGCCACAGATTTGGGCTCCGGTGTCTGGCTGCGTGGATCTTCATTCTGCTCCTCCCCTGGGAGGACCCGTGACTTTGGTAAATTATTGAAACTCTCTAAGCCGGCTTCATAATGAAAGCCGTTAGTTGTGCTTACCTCACAGAATTGTTGTGACAATTACATAAGGAAAATTACGCAGAGATTTTAGCATAGTTCCTACCACAGAGGGAGCCCTGAATAAACAGTAGCCCTCATTATTTTATCTAGTTTACTTGTGGGACTTGCAAATAATCTTTTACTTGAAGAAGGGCTTTGCCTGCATTTAAAAATACTTTGAAAAATCCCTGTTTTAGAATGTTGTGATTGTAGAGATTCCAACCCAGTTCTCCCTCGGGATCCTTGTAACCTGAGTTGCTAATGGAGCCTGTGTTATTTCTGAACTCCGAAACTCAGAGACTGAAGTCTATACCTTGCCTATTTATTAGTACCCCTTAGTGGAAAAGAAAACACCAACCCAGGACTCAAATATCGGTATGAGCCACAGGTGTTGGTTGGTGCCAGCTTCTGGCAGTATGGCATATAAAGAAATGAATGCTCTTGCCAACGTTGGTAAAATTACTGCAGTGTGCCTACTGCAAATATTTACTTTTTTTCAGCTGGAATACTAGGGGACACTAGTGTTCCTGTTTGAACAGCGCTATGAGGCAGAACTCATTGAATCAACACGGAAAACTTTGCATAAATAAATTCTTTATGATTATACTTTAACACATCACACTGTCAGACTGCAAAATAAAGCTTGGGAGGACCAAATAATCCCAATTATTTACACGTGACTCTAGTTCCCGATACAGACTTGTAGGTAACATTTACATAAAGTATGAATAGAAGGTACCTTTGGTATGGTAGGAGTATATTAGAAGGAATGAAGTTATTTCAGGATATTTGTTTTTTCCATTGCTTTGCTTTGTTTTGTTTGGAAATTTTTTTTATTATTTGATAAGTAAAGTTTAAAAAAAGAAAAAGAAGTTACCACCATAAATTCTTGGCAAAACAGCCTATCGACCAGGGTTCAAAAAGCAGTATAATTTGGGGGTCACAATTTGGGGGTTATAGCCAATGCCTTTAGAGACAAATAAATAAAAATAAAGCACTTAGAGTGTCTGAAACTTTAAAAAAAAATGCAATAAATGTCAACTCTAATAACAGTAATAATTATTAATAATATTATTATTCTCTAGATGTATTTGACATAATTCTATATGAAACAGAGATGATTGGGTTTTATTCTATTCTATTTTACTGTTACTGCTGCAGTTGTTTGTAATTTTTAAACCAACTGCATATTTTCACTCAGATTTAAAACCTGGCTTCAATACTTTCAATTTGCTCTGAGGATCAACACTGAGCTACAGTAAATGAGATTGAGGTGTCTGCATTTTCATGACCAGAAGGCATGATAACTTGTCCTAAAACTGTTTGATCTTGTTACTGTTTCTCTGAATACTTTGAGTCATGCAAGGACAGAGAATACATTTTATTCAAAAGCCTCCAAAAGAGAGATTGCATCGACAGAAATTCAGAGCAAGCTGCTGAAAGGCTATATTAATCCCGATCCAGGGATATTACACTAAATATTTGACAGGAATCCAAATTTTCCTGTAGCTTTCCACTAAGAAGATAATCTTTCATAATTTTAACTGTGAAAGGGGAGGACTTGATCTTTTGCAATGGAAAGGATGAGTCTAATTGAATTTCCTTCTCTGGTTTCTTATTAAAGAAGGGACCAGATTGAATCATGTTCAATTAATAATTGTACTTGGAAATATTGCTCTTTTCAGAAGCTGAAAATAAGATTAACAGAGTAGAAAAAGATGTATGGGGCAATGGTGCCTATTCGACCGTTAAAGGGCAGATAGATCCAGGAGCACAAGGCAGATTTCAATGCCATTTATTTATGTGACCCTTGAGTAGTCTGGGCCATTGTTCTTGTCCAATACAATGACTGAGTGGAGAGTTGTGTGGACTTAATATCACCTAAGGAGGAAAAATAAACTTACAAATGCTGCAAATAGCAATCAAGATGTCTCCTTCTGGCCAATCCCCTCTCCTGACTACCCACCCAATAACGCTATGATCCTTGTCATCACTGACCCAGTACACACCACAAATGTGCCCATCTCACCCAATCCAACTACATCCTAGCCACCAAGGCTCAAGTTCAACTCTCTTCCTCTATAAGGCTTTATGCTATTCTGATAACCACATAACTGTGATTTATGGACTAATAGTTGTGACATAATATCTGACAAAGATGGATACAAGGGCACAGTTTGTACTAATATTTTTAAATTGAGACTCTCCAGGAGCATTCCTATCTCCATAAAACTCTTCTGTAAGCTTATCTACTGGTATTTTTTTCCTATACCTTAAACACTGACATTTTATCATAATAGACCCAGTATCTCAATTTGTATATTGCCTCAGTTGCAATAGTGTAAGTGCTTGTAGGGGAAACAGAACTGTTCTTCATTTCTTTAGTGTCTGTCTATGTAGCACATAGTGGGAGCTTAATTAGTACTTGTCTAGATGTAGCGGCTTTGGATGTGTGTGTGTGTGTGTGGGTGTGTGTGTACACAGATGTTTCAGGGTGTGAAGAGTATGGGTTTGGGAGATAAAACCTAGAATTTTCACCCAGCTTTGACCCTTGGCATCTGTATGAGCCTGGGTAAGTTCCCACATTTGTATCAGGGGCCTAATAATACATATTAATACAGGCATTGTGACGATCACATCATCCAGTATTTGTGCAGTGCCTGGCACACGGAGGGCCTCAGTCAATATGCATTCCCTTGTTGAACAGAAATGCTGGTTTCAAGAGGATTTTAGAATATGCAAGGGAAAGGAGTATAGTGGTCGTGAGCACAGATTCTGGAACCAGACTGCCTAAGTTCAAACCCCAATTCTAAACCTTCTGGCTGCAGGATTTGGGGTAAGTTGCTTAACATCTGTGTGCCTCAGTTTCCTCATTTGTGAAATGTGGACACTAATAGTATCTACCTCCCAGGGCTGTGAAGGTCCAATGAGCTAATTTATATAAATCCCCTACAAGTATCAAACCCAGGCAAGTGTTTGGTTTTAGTATTAAGGGTGAGGCTACTAAAAAGACATAAATTACCTTGGTTAATTTTGAAGGTCTTACAACCCTGGAGCAAACTATAGTTCAGCGAAGGAAAATACATACTCCTGTTTTTAAATCCTTACATATAAGAAAACATAATGAACACACTGTGAAAGCTCCCTTCCTCTTACAGTTGTTTAGGTCTAATGTCTTTCCTTCCCGTCACGACTCACATTTTCACAACCTGCGGTACCTAGAGGCCAATTCATCTTATGATCTGCCATAAGCAGCTAGGAAGCTGGACTTGGAGAAAGAACTGAAGCCTAGCCTAATATTCAGTTTGGAGGACTGTGTATTAGAATATCAGAGTTCTGGTGGTTAATTTCATATGTCAACTTGGCTAGATTATGGCATCCAGTAGTTTGGCCAAGCAAGCACTTGGGCCAATTGTTACACGGGGGTATTTTGCAGATTTAAATCATTAGTCAGTTGTATCTACAATCAGCAAAGGAGAGTGCCTTCAGCAATCAGAGGAGACCCCTAATCCAATCAGTTGAAGGCCTTAAAGGGAGAACAGATGATTTCAGCAGTGAGAAGGGAGAGTTTCTATCACTACTCCAGACAGCCAGCTTCTGCTGGGAAATTCATCATCACCTTCATCAAGTTCCTAACTTGTGGCTTCCCCTGGGGAAGCCAATATCATCTTCACCACTTTCCAATTTGTGGCCTGCCCTGTGGAATTCAGACTTGCCAGTTCCCACAATCATGTGAGCCAATTCCCATAATAAAACTCTTAATATTTGCATATATACATTTACTTATATATTTACCATAGATTTACGTGTGTGTGTGTGTGTGTGTGTGTATGTATGTATGTATGTACAGGTTCAGTCTCTCTGGAGAATGTTGACTAATACAAGACTGCTCTAGAGAAGGTCTGAATGGGGGACCACAATTGACATCTCAAAACAGTGTCTCAAGAGGAAAGGTCTGGACTCAGGGCCTGTCATTGAACTGAACTTTTAAGGTACCTTCCAGTGAAGACCATCAATGTCTAAAAATTAGGGCTATTCCAGCAGATGGGCTAGGTCTGCAGAGGGCACATTCCTGAGCTAGCCAGAGGTCTTTGCAGGATACAAAGATACAAAGGATACAAAACCCTTACCAAGAAAGTCAAGGTACAAATGGCCCACACAACAGCTAAGCAGTGCACCTTCAGAGCTTGAAAATAACTTGGGGATTCCAAGGAAGTCGTTAGAGTGAGCTCAGCATCAAAATGAAATTGAAATAAGATAATAAACTAATTCTGTGACCTATTCATTATTGAAATTCTTAGAAACAGACCTCCTCTATCCATTGGCTTAGTTGCCTCTCTTCCCTCTTGGCAGGCTTTTAAAATATTATCTTCATGGCATATCTCACTTGCTTTAGGCATTTCCCAAGTCATCTTGGGGGGTGGTGGAATTAATACTGTCACCCCAATTTGTTTATTCCCCTAATTTAAAAAACTGTATTTATCGTATCCTCTCTACATTAATCTTGTTTTTTCAGTCTCTCTGCCATAAAACTACACCAGATATCATTCTTTTTATTGCTCCCAAATACAATTCAAATGCATTTCAAACTGAGGAGAGCACATAATACTTTTAAGATGGAATAAAATGTACCAACAAAAACAACCCACTGAAGAAACACAAGCAGAATACAATTTCATGGGAAAATCTAAGTGAAGTGTGGAGGAAGGCAGATTGCCAGAGGTTCCCCAAGAGAACATCAGGTGGATGTCAAATGAAACCTGCCTTCCCTGATAGAGCATCAAACACAAAGGATGCTGTTTTGGTGTTCTGAAAGGGAAGATATTCTCTCACACCTGAGCTCTGTTCACTGGGCTCACCAGAATACAAAGCAAGTAGGGAAGGGAAAAAGAGAAGGATTCAGGTACATGAATTAAGACAGAGGAAGATAAGGGAGGGAAGAAGGAAACTGGGCTGAATTCATGTTCTATACAGAGTTATACAAATAGGAGGAGTTGAGGGGGTTATGCAAAACAAGCCACTACTAGGAAGACTTCTCTATACCCCTTTGTACTTACTGAAACCCTTCCCACTGTTGAATCACTGCCAAGATCCAGCATCCTCTGCAACAACTGGAACCTACCTAAGGGCTCACCTCTGACATCTGATGCACTTATTGTTTGCACCAGTGGTTCTCAACTGGGGTGATTTTGCCCCCTGGGGGACATTTGACCATGTCTGGAGACAAGTTTGGTTGTCACGCTGGGGAGGGCTTATGGCATCTAGTGCACAGAGAACATGCATGCTGCTCAAGACCCTGCAGTGCACTGGACATCCCCAACAACACAGAAGGTCCAGAGGGTCGTGGTTGAGAGACTCTTATCTACACCCACCTAGCACTCAATCCTCATGGCTGTGCATGCGAGTTCTATCTCATGGCAGTGTGTCTTGACTCTTTGTCCAGATTATAAGAATCTTCAGGGCATGGAGAACACTTGATATTTCATTCCATGGCTTAGTGCCTTGCACATGTTAGGCAGAGAGTGTGAATGAGGCAAGAAGAGAAAAGACAACATGTGTTTGTTTTCCTGTGAGTCAGAGCAGCAGGAAGTCGCTTCGTGGCAGCAGTTTTGCCAAGTCTTGCTGGGCACGGAACAACATGGCAAAAGCATCATCTTCATCTGAACAACTGGCTGTGGTGAGCCCCTTGGGTGATGGAGATGGACAGTGGAAGAATTCAACTAAGAATAAAGAGGAGGGAGCTAGACTCAGCAACACATCCAGCAGTCAGTGACAGCAAAAAGAAAAGTTGGCATTTTGATTTTTAAAATGTGCTTTTAAATATAATTTAGAGAAAAGCCTAAATGCCATGCAAACTAGATAAAAATTGATCTGTCTCAGGGCTGCTGCATCTCTGCTGATTGTGTGCATGGAACTGACTGCAGATGCATCTGGCTTTTTGAGGCTTTTGCTGAGCAGGAATTACATGGGTAGTTTTCTCCCTTTCTCCTCCCTCTTTTCTCTCTTTCTTTCCCTTCTAATCTACCCAGGGAAAGCTCAGATCACTGAACCAGATCGATGCTGTAGGCACCACCTCTGCTGTGAAGCCTTCCAATGCTTAATAGTTCACTGTTTCTTAATCGATGGTTCCCAGGCTTTTCCCAGTTGGCTAAAGGCCACTTCCTTGGTGCCATGGACAGCGTAACATCCACCTTTAGCTGGCAAGCACCGCTGAGGTCTAGGCCAGAAGCTGTATGCTCAGTAAGCTTTTGTTGAACTTGATGGGGAAGACTCATGCTCCTCTGAGGCCAAGAAAAACCTGTCAAAGGGGCAATTCCCTGCCATGCTGCATGGAAGCCGGGCAGCCTTATGACAGGCCATCTCAGGAGCTGTTCTGATGGCAAGATCTGCAGGCTTGAAGGTTTTCCTACCTGGGGAAAGGAGGTAGTGGCAAAGTTCTTGTCCCAGAACATCCCTACCTATCAACTGCATGTGGATTTCTGAGTACTCAGTTCTAACAAAGAAAAAAGGCTTTGGGGGATGCCTCTAGATAGTAGGATTTTCTATCTATATGAATTGTATAGTCCATTCGCCGAGGCATAGCTTTCCTTTCTCTACCTTTCCAGCCTGATGGCAAAATCAACCAAGCAAAAAAAACTACACTAGTCTGTCCAGGGTTTTCCCAAGCCAATCTCCTCAGGGATTCAGGTTTGTAGTGCAGTCATATTTCGCATTAAATGTTCTCCCTTGTTCTCTGCTTGGCTGCCTGGCTGAGGTCACACTAAATTGCACAAGCTCCCATAGGAGAGGTGGGGAAGGGCTGAACCACTGCTTGGCCCTGCTCTCTCTCAGTTCACTGCTGGCCTTTGCTCTGAGCATCTCTCTTTCTTGTCTGGACTTAACAAATGTAAACAACTGTGCTCCTTCAGAGATGGCCTCTGGCTGGTCTGCATAGCGCCCATACACTCCACTCAGATCATCAGCCACGGCAATGCACTGAGATTCAGCTGTCTTTTCAGCCCATTCCCAGCAGGAACCCTCCTGTTTCATTTTGATGCTTCTCCATGGGATATGCCCTCCTTCCTCGGGCTCTTTCTCTCTCCTGGACCCCGCTTCCAGGAGCTTCCTGAGACCTTTGAGCCTTTAAGCCACCTGCAGCCCATCCCCTTGCTGCCCTATCTCCTGACCACACAGCACAGGGCAGGACCCCAGGGCTGCAGCTGCCCACACTGGACCATAACCTAGAAGAGTCACCCTCTCTTCTCTTATCCTCAAACTAAGAATCCATCAGGGCTCCAGCTGTTCCCACCCCTTAGCTCACTCCTAAGTCATTGCTTCCATTTCATATCTGCTCTTTCTTTTTCCTACTTCAGTGTTCTTCTCTCTGTCAGGGAAGGCAGGGGAGGAATGGATGAGTGGAAGGGGCTTCTGGAGTCTATTTGCATTCCCAAGATGACCTTCTCTGTCTTTTACCTGATGGGTGACATTTGGACCCAGAGGTAAGAGTCTGGCAAGAAACAATACAAATGTCCATCGACAGATAAGTGGATAAATAAATTGTGGTATATCATACAATGGATTATTCAGTTATAAAAAGGAATGAAGTACAATATAGATGACCCTTGAAGACATTATGCTAAGCGAAATAAGCCAGACACAAAAGTTCACATATTGCATGATTCCATTTACATGAAATATCTAGAAAAGGCAAACCCATAGAGACAGAAAGCAGATTCATGTTTGCCAGGGGCTGGGAAGAGGGGAATTGGGAGTGACGGCTTAATGGTACAGGGTTTCGTTTTGAGGCAATGAAATGTTCTAGAATTAGATAGAAGAGATAGATGTACAAAATCGTGACTATACTAAATTCCACTGAATTGTTCACATTAAAATGGTTAATTTTATGTATGTGAATTTCACCTCAAGTTTTAAAAAAGTTATCTAGGAGGCTTATTCATTGATAAGTGCCCATCAATCTTACACTCCTGCCCAGACATAATTTCACACAAGGTTATTAATCAGTATATAATAAAATCTTATCATATGTAGGATTTTGTGACACTCCAGTTCATATTAAGTACATAAATATTACTTTTAAAATGGTCTTTGACATATTATCTTTAAAAATGGCATTGATATATTTTTAGAGCATCTGCCATTTTGGATGTATTATGTCCCCCAAAATGCCATTATCTTTGATGCAATCTTGTGGGGGCAGATATACTGGTGTTGTGATTGAGTGTTTCCATGGAGATGTCATCCACCCAATTGTGAGTGACACCTTTGATTAAATTCTGACCTCCTGATTTAATATTTCCATGGAGGTGTGACTCCACCCATTCAGTGTCAATCATTATTGGATCACTGGAGTATTTTAAAAAGAGCCACATCGGCCCAGTTGCAGCGCAGCTAAGAGTGACATTTTGAAGAGGAGCTGCAGCTAAGAGAGGATAAAACGCCTCAAGAGCAACATTTTGGAGAATGCTGTTTTGAAACGTAACCTGGGAGCAAGCTGACACCAACCACATGCCTTCTGAGCTAACAGAGGTTTTCTGGACACCACTGGCCATTCTTCCATGAAAGTACCCTATGACTGATGCCTTAGCTTAGATACTTTTATGGCCTTAAGACTATAACTTTGTAACCAAATAAATCTCTATAAAAGCCAATCCAAAAATAGCAGCATTAGCAAACCAGAACGGAGGACTTCATTGTCCAAAATGTTCTGTCTTGTGTATGACATAAGGGGAGTCTTTTAAAATGAAGTGGGTAGGTGCTCAGCATCCCAACAACTGGGCCCGTTCTGCAGATGAGGACAAGGAGGGTCTGAAAGAACGAGGCACTGATGTTCTCAAGGCTTGGTGACGTGACCTGGAGAAGGACTCATGGCATCTTAGGACCGCTTAAGCACAATGGAACTGCTCACATAAGGACCCCAGAAACTTTGCTTGGTTGTAAAGAACTTTCAAAAACTAAAACTAGAGAGAGTATTTTTAGAGGTTGTTACCTCCTGGTATTGCTTGTAAATGCCTACTTAATCTGTGAGAAGAAAGTTGAGAGCTGGGTCATCCCTCTATCTCTTTCTTGTCAAACAAGGGGATGCTGAGCCCTGCCCTCCTTATCCCAGCAGGGTGTTAAAAGGATAAAGTGAGATAACAGATGTGAAAGACCAATCTAAACCATGAGATTACCAGAAGCCTCTGGGTGGGTGTGACCTGCAGGGATTTGCCAGGGTCCCGTTTTTTTTCTTCCTTGCACTCTGATCTTTGCCTTTCCACTTTATTGACTCAAGCAGAACAGCAGTCAGGGTTCTTTCCTCACTTGATAGCCAGCTCCTCTGGACCCAAGTGCTGATGCTTGGCCATGGCAGTGGCCTTGCAGCAACTTGGAATCCATCTGTTCTTTGTGTCCTCCCCTCCTCACCTGACTTCACGGCTCACAATGATTCCCCATGGGCTGTGCTCTCCATGGGAAAAACTGTTTTAACTAATTCTTTGCCTTTCAAGATCTCAAGGGGCCAGAATAAATGCTATAGGATAAGAATAATCCCTTAGATCACTTTATTGATATCACTTGAGGATATTAAACATTTTCTCCTGGCTTGGTGATTTCACTCGGCCAAGGAAATGATTTATTAAAAGGCCATACTCCTTAAATAAGAAGGCAAGGTACAGAAGTAGCAGACTGTTTATTTAACCTGCTTTCTCATTTTCACTGCCTTGAAACAGCTCCCCAATACAGGTAAATCTCAATTACTGTGAGAAATGAGTTCTTGAAAAGGTGGTCAGAGTAAGACTGCTTTGTAAGTTGAATCTTATGGATTTATTCACAAAAAAATATTAAACCTATTCTGAAAAGCTAACATTATGTGAGGTATTGTGTAGGATATATAGGTATTAAAAAATAAAATGGGAAACAATTCGTTTTTAAATGAAACTAGCTTTTAAAAAAAGACAATGGTTTTAAAACATTTTGCATACATATCTGACAATGCTCACAAAAGTCCTGTGATATAGCAGTTACTGTTATCAGCACCTTCTAAGAGAAAACAGAGGTTCACTTTGGCAGACCTTGGATTGAAGTCCCAGATCATCTGACTTCAAACTCCAAATTGTGCTCACTCCACAAGACTCAGATCTTCTGTGGGCAGTAAATAGGTGTTCCTAAGAGAAGTAAGAGCTAAGTGTTATCTGGCTCTTGCAGAGAGTAATCACTTTTTACTGTGGTGATCAGAAAAGGCTTAATAAGGTGATATCATTCCAGCTGGTCCCAGAAGAACAGATAGAATTTTGACAGCACTGGGAGGGCGAGGAAAAGAGACTCCTCAAAGAGGGAGTTGGTGAATCAAGGCACAGAGGTAAGTGTAAGCTAATATTTTTAGGAAATAGAAATTGGAATAGCGTGGGGTAACATGGAGTCCCTGGAGAGAATAAAAAATAACCTGAGTCAAAAAGATAGGTTGACCAGGATCTTATCACTGGGCCAAGGGATTTAGGTATCTTTCAGTGTCTGGTGTGTGTCTGTGTGTGTGTGGTAGGAGGGTGCTGGTGGTGGTGGTTCCAATAGAAGATGGCATAATTGCATTTGTGCTTCAGGGAAATTAGCCTTGACTCATATGCAGAGGCAGACCATGCAAAGAGAGGAGGTAAGTACTGAACAATTGCAGGAGACAAAATTAGGAAGCTCTCCCAGTGGTCCAAAGAAGAATTAATGTGGTGATGGTAAGAAGGGGGGGAAAGGCAGATATGAGAAGCATAATAATTGGAAAATCTAAAAGGCTTGGCAGTTTATAGAAGGTTGAAGGTGACAGAAGAATAGGAGTTCTAGGTTTCAAGCTTCGGCAACTAGAAAATCAATGCCACAAATATCTAAGATATTAAGATGGGTAACTTGCAGGAGCCTGGAGATTTCAAAGGATAAAGGGAAATGTAAACAATACAAAATAGCTAACACATTACTGCATGCTTATTATGTACCAGGCATCTCTAAGTCCTTTACATATACTCACTCATTTAATGCTCACAACAAACCTTGGAGGGTTTTGGTACCCATTTTAAAGATGAAGATGCTGAGGCAAAGAAAGGTTGAACAACTTGACCAAGGTCACATAGCTGGTAAGTGCTGGAGGCAGGAAGCTGACCCAGGTAGCCTGGTTTCAGGGTCTATGCCCTTGGCCACCAAGCTGTTCTGTCTCTCTAAGATGAGCTTGCTTCTGAATATGCTGGCTTCACAATTAGATGAAGATACCTACTGTATTAGTTAGGGTTCCCTAGGGAAACAGAACCAACAAGAGGTATCTGCAAATACAAGATTTTATAAAAGTGTCTCACACAACTGTGGGATGCACAAGTCCAAATTCTGTAGGACAGGCAGCAAACTGGTAACTCTGATAAAGGTGTTCAATGAACTCCTCAGGAGATTCTGGCTAGCAGAATAAGTGAAGGTCCTTCTTTTTCTCCTTTAAAAGTCTTCAATGGATTGGATTAAATCCAGCTGACTGAATTCTCTCATTGTGGAAGACACACCCTTCATTGATGTAATCAGCCTCAGATGCAGTCAATTGACTGATGATTTAATAAGCCATACTTCTGGTTTATTAACCAGCCAGGAAATGTCCTTGCAGTAACAGTTAGGTCAGTGCTTGCTTGACCAGACACCTGGACACCATCACCGGGCCAAGCTGACACATGAACCTAACCATCACACCTCCTACCAAGGTCAAACTCAAGGTCAACACTTAACAAGAATAATGGAAGCTACAGGTGCCCATCTGGAAGCATGTCTGTAGAGGTAAGAGTTGGAGTTGTGGAGGGGGTGAGGTTACCAAGGGAGAGAGGGGAGAGGAGTGAGAAGAGAGGGCAACCAAGGTGCAGGATGCACAGTGAGAGGGCAGAGATGGAAGAGGAGACAGCTTTGAAGTGTTCCATTTTAATGAGTGAGAAAGAAAAGCATACAATGAAGGAGACCCAAAGAGAGCAGTCAATGAAGGAAGGGTTCCAGGCGAGTTCTGAGCACCACCTCAATAGCAGGAAATGAGGAAGATCAATCAGACAAACACAACAGACAGGACGGCTGCTAAAGCTAGTTTGGTAATTCTCCACAGTGATGAGAAGTTTGCCAAGTGGAAAGGTAAAAGTTCATGGCATGAGGCACCAACGAAGGTGACTCACAGGACAACCCCTAACTCCATCTCTACCTGCCATTGACTCACTGTCCTCGCCTCAGTTAACAGCACCTAAGAAGATTGCCACAGACCCTAGAGGGGTTTGTGCTGGTTTGGATCTGTTATGTACCCCAGAAAAGACTATGCTCTCTTAATCTACTCTTGAGGGGGCAGACCTGTTGTGGGTGGGACCTTTTGATTAAGTTGTTTCTATAGAGATGTGACCCTGCCCATTTAAGGTAGGTCTTAGTTCCCTTGCTGGAGCCATCTATGGGAGGATAAAATGCAGAGACATTTTGGCAAGAGCTCAGAGAAGCTAAGACATGTAATCCAGAGTTTGCCCCTGGAAGAAATTAACAGAGAAGCTAAGACAGAAGCCCAGAGACTTTTTGGAAAAAGCCAAGGAAACCAGAAGCTAAACCCAGGAGAGGCCCAGCAGACTCTAGCCATGTGCCTTCCCATGTGACAGAGGAAGCCCAGATTCCATTGGCCTTTCATCCTATTGACGAAATTAGGATATTTTCTTAGACTTACAACTGTAATTTTCTTAGACTTACAACTGTAAATTTGTGAACTAATAAACCCCCATTGTAAAAGCCAATCCATTTCTGCTATATTGCATTTTGGCAGCTTTAGCAAACTGGAACAGGGTTGAATATATAAAGGAAACCTTCATTCACATCTTTTACTGAGCTACATGTAGAATTCAGAGATTAATGACAAGGCCCCTGGGTTCATTCTTTTAGTAAAATAGTTGTGTATAAATAATTTTATCTGGCTGATAAATTTGTTTTTAAAATCTATTTCTTTTTATTATTATTATTATTATTATTTAATGAAGGGAAATCCCAAATCTGAAGGCAGGCAGTCTTCTTGCATCTCCCGTGGCCAGCCTGATTGGCACAGGATTACACACGCAGTATTCCAAAGACTCCTTCCATGTGCCTAGGCCATTTTCCTTCTAAGCTCTGAGAGCACTGCTGAGAATACTCACCAGATTCAAGCAAACATACTTACTGAACATATTATAAAGAGGCTGACATGAAGCAGTGGACATAGCAACAGCAAAAAGCAGACAGCTTGGCCTACCAGTGCCCTAAGTTCATATATTTAAAATTTATACTTCTATTTTATTTCTCCCAAAGTATTCTGATTACATTAGCTTCTGAAATGAAAGCAAGTATTAATCTCCCATTAGCTTTAGGCCCCCCTTTGTTGGCATTCTTGCCAATAACAGGTTTGATATTTGCTTCTGGAAAACAAGTTAAAGGCACAGTTTTTAAGCTGCCAGAAGCTTTGCTCCAAATCATACCTTTGAATCATTCTGATGTGGAGAAGCTCATGCATTTCATTGACTTAGGAGGAAGAACAAGCCCAAATTTAACTAATCCATTATGTATAGAGTCATGTCAAGTAATCCAATTGTTTATCCTGAGCAGTCAAGAAGAAAGACTCATTAAATCTAAAACAAAAGTAGCACATGTAAGTGCTTGATTTGCTTTTCAGGATTTGTTCAAAGGCTTCAGACTGCACTTTGCCTAGATGTGCTTGCTTGGGCAGCTTTTTCTTAAAGCAGTTTTGTTTTTTCCCGTTAAGAAAGCTTCTTGATAAAAGAGGAAACTGAATTTCTGTAGCTCCTTTCACCTTCCAGTCTATATGTTTCTTAATCTCTCTAGCTATCTTTTTCCTTTTTGTAAATTAATGTTAAGTAGACAAGATGCTACGTACACATGTGTACATAGACTTATATACTATGGACACGTGAACAAATATATAGGCTGTGCTCATTGGCCTTTCTTCCATTGCACATTTGATGCTCTTTGACACTTCTGTGCACTTTGTGCACACGTCCATAAGAGCACTTAGCAGAGTGTACAAAATGATTTCTTCTCCACTAGATAGAGACTGCAAGATCAACGGTGGTTTCTGATCCACTTTACCTTCCTGTTGCTTGTCCCAGACCAGCTACTCTGTAAGACTTTGGAGGATCATTGAATGAGTAAATGAAAGAGAGTTCCCTCAACTGCTATTAAGTCTCATTTTATGTATATTAAAATCAGAATTTTCTGCCCCTGGGCTCTTGTTCTTTTTCTATTCTTATTCAACTTCAGCCTGAAGAGGCAGAGTTCTTGTGCCTCAGGCAAAAATGATTGGAAATAATCCATTTTATACTCAGAGTATTTAAAGGTATTTTATAATATATGAGACTATTGGGAAATCCTTTCCAACCTTGAGAATTTTCTGAACAAGGAAACACAGAGGTTTGCCCTAAGGCACACAGTTACTTTTAATGATATGACTCTCCCCACCTTCCAAAATGCTCCATGTCCAAGATCTATAAGACAGCCTGGAGTGGACTGCATGTTAAGGCTGAGATCACAGATTTTATCATCTGACTTCACCACTTTTTCTCTTTTCCCTGCTACACTGATTTGAACTGTAAAGGGAAGCTAAATATTTATAATTTACATCATGATGCCTCAGCCAAATCTCACAGAATTTTGATAGCATTTTCTTTCAAAAGAAGTTATAAAAACTTGGCATCATAAGACTCTTAGTGATTGCACAGCACAGTTTTCGTCCGCTGCTTGAATTGCCTTGACAACTTGCTGTCAAATGGCTGCCTGCCTTTGCGTGAGCACCTCACGTCCCAGGGAACTCACCATCTCCCAGGCAGTCGATGCATCTCTGCCAAGAGTTCCTGTCACAAGGTATCAACATATAACTCCCAGAAACCATCAAAGATTTGTCCTAATTTGACCTCTAGGGGCAAGAGCGATTAAGTCGAATCTCTCCTCCAAACAGACACAAACAGACAGACAACCACTGAAGGTTTAAAAGAAAGCTTATTTGTTTACTCTGAATCTGCCTGCTTTAGTTTCCCAGCTGCTAAAACGAATACCAAACGATGGTTTCACTTAAAGAACGGGAATTTTTTGGTCACAGTTTTGAGGCTAGAGGTCCCAAATGGAGGTGTCAGCAAGGGAGATGTTTTCTCCCCAAAGACTGTGGCATTCTGGGTCTGGCTGCTGGTGGTCCTTGGTTTTTCCATCATATGTCAGTGCACATAGTGGCATCTTTTCCTTTCTCTTCCAGGTTCTACTGACTTTCAACTTCTCGTTTCTCCCCTTGATTTCTCTCCTGTGTCTGATATCTTTTGCTTATAAGGACTACAGCCACACTGTATTAAGACCCACTCCCATTCTGTTGGGGCAGAGTTTCACTAATAACATCTTTAAATTTAAAAACGGGTTCACACTTACAGGACCAGACGTTGGGACCTGAACCATACTCCAGGTAATGTCCTCTCGAGTCATTTACGCTCCTGGTTGTTCTTTTCGGAATACATTCCAATGTGTCCATCAAGTTCCTTTATTATGTGGTAACCTTCTATCTTAGTTTTCTAGGGCTGCTGAAACAAAGTAACAGACTGAGTGGACCAAGTAACCACAGACTGGGGGGCTTAAAACAGCAATTTATCATGACAGTTCTGGAAGGCAGAAGTCTAAAATCAAGGTGTTGGCAGATTTTCCTTCGAGGTCTGCAAAGTTCTAGCAGCGTCTTGCGAGCAATCCATGGCTTTCTTTGGTGTGTGGCATAACTCAATCTCTGCTTCCATCACCTGGCCATCTCCCCTTATCTCCTCTGGACTGTGTCCAAAGTTCCTCTTCATACAAGGACACCAATTTGGCTTCATGTTAACTAATAACATCTTCAAAGATCCCATTTTCAAATAAGATTCCATTTACAGGACTGGGGGTTAGGACTCCAACATATATTTTGGGGAACACATTACAATTCATAACATCTCCACTGAATGCAGTTATTTTCAGTCGAGGGAGATGATGACTTCCCTCATTCGTACTAATCAGCCTGTGGTGACAATACCTTTTTTGGGAGCCATTTACATTGAGATTATTGTCCACTTCTCAAGTACACACTGCTACTAAGCCATACTTCAGTGATATTATTACTGTGTGCTTGATTTCAGAACCATGTCATACTTGATATTCATTTCTATTAAATATCTTTTTTCTTAATTCAACAGCTTTCTTTGGTTGAAAGTGTTTTAAATTGTACTGTGCATTATCTGAAAATGGGATATACACAACTTCTATTATTTTCATTCAAGTCACTGAACAAAAAATTGAAGAGCTCCAGGGCTATGAAAAGTGGCTTGTAGCATGCCACCTATACCCTGTTCTGGTTGACATCAAACTCCCTCTTAGAGCAATAATTCAAGCATGATCTAGTCCACCACATAGTATTAGCATCCAGACCAATTTCTCCACCTTTTCGCAAAGCTAAGATGAGAAAGCTTGTGAGAAGTTTCCATACTATAAACACAAAAGGAATGTTTTACCCAAAAGCAAAACAGAAAAATTTATTATTATATTGCTCAAGCTGTGTCCCATATCAAGAATACTCACCCTCTTCCTTCTACCTGCCCACATCCTGTAGGCACATCAAATCTGCTTCAATCCACATACATCTCTCCCTTCTCTGCCCTGCTTCAGCCATTAAAGCAGGTACTATAACATCCAGCACTAACTGATACACTAATTGTAATGTTTTACAATGATTTCTTCTGTGGTAATATTATACTTCCAATTAGAGTGAGAATAGGAATTATACATTGTCCTTTTGCATCCTTATAGTGACAAAGTCCAACTAAGCAGAGTTGGTACACACCACACTTCAACAACTGACTGTTTGATGAGCAGGGCTGGGAAACCAGCCCATTCAGCTATGATTAAGTTGGAATAGTTTATCCTCATGAACAACATTAGCAAGATACTATAGCGCTTTAAAGAACATGTTAAAATGTGTTAATAGAAAGAAAATGAAGTTAAATATTTTAAAGGATTTTCACTAAGATAAACATTTTATTTCTCCATGTACCAGAGAGAATATTACATGTGATCTTCCTTCTTTCCTTGGTCTTTTGTGTTGTCCTATGATATGCAAAAGCTCTATTATAGAGTAAATGCAGAATATGAATACGCTCTTGACAATGGGGCTATCTTTTAAGATCAAGCAGGAAATCTTGCAATTTACAGATCCTAATCAGGAATCCCTAAGTGAAACCCAGAAACCAGCCTTTAATAATCTAATGGTCATGGATCTGATGACTTCCTTTTTATTAGCAGCATTCATTAAATGTAAAGCAAATTCACTGGGAACCAGCTCTTACCTCACCCTGCTATGCATTTCACATTGCAAAGAAATTGATACCAAAATTTCAGTGAATTGAGCCACAACCTGACCGTGTGCATATATCAGAAAATCTATGCCCTGGTTGCTCATGAGTATCCTTTCCAGTCATCAATTTCATCAGTAAAAGCAAATCTGTCTTCTAAAGATCTGCTCCCTGGAATGCCGCACACGGTTATGTAACAATCACTCAAAGGCACAGCACTTTCTTTTCCGCCAAAGTACCATACCACGATGCTAAGAACTTGTCTTCAAAGCGATTTTTTTTTTTTTTTTTTTTTGAGGTTTATCCTTCCTTTTCTATAGCAGGGCAAACAGAGTCACCTTATCAGTAATTATCAACCAAATGACCTGCATCCATACTGCCAATTGATGTTACAGTCCTCAGAAACCCTGATCTAAAAGTAAATTATGACTTTTGACTCATTCTGGGCAAAACCACCTGTATGACTTTCCCATGGATACTTGACAAATGAGTACCACTGAGGTCAAGTTCCCTCAACCCAAAGGAGTGACAGGAACGTCAAACATTTCCCATCAAAAAAGAATTGTGAGTGGTCATTCCTTACACAAAATTATATGTGCCCCGAGTAACAGGAGCTATGCATGCACTGCACAAGCAAATTTAGTGGAGGCCAAACTTCATAGAAAAGAAAGGACTCCATTTAGCATTCTTTAGGACAGGTGTTCTAGCAAATTACTCCCCTGAAACAGCCACCTAGCTCATGCCACTGCATTGATAATTCAGTTCTCTGAGATGGCGAAGAAAATGGCCAACTGGCCAAAAATAATAATGTTTGGCTCAGAAACAACACCATGTAAAAGGCAACCTCCTCTCCTTGAGAGAACTGTTTCCCATTTATGCAAGGACAGAGCACACTGAAGGGCACCCCTGTTCCTGAGACAAGCGACCATTTGAAGAACCAAAGCATGAAATGCAGCCTACTAGGAGAGGCTCGGGGCTAGGGCAGCCAGCCAGTGGCTCTGCAGGCAGCACACATGAACGGGAGCATGGGGTCCGGGGAAGCCCCTGATTAAAAGGAATATGTGCCCAAGAAGGAAATCCAGTGACACAGAATAATCCATGTGCTAGAAATGTCCCTACAGCTTACACTGTGGAATGGAGAAACTGTCACTGAACCTCATGAGAACTTTGCCCACAATCACGCATCTAAATTAATATTATTTTAAGTGGCATAGAGGAGGGGGTGGGGTGGGGAAGATACACATTCCATGCCTTGAAACATTCTTGCCAAATGGCTCCTTTTCACCTTTTCTAAAATGTAAGATGTTGACATGACAGAAAAGCTGTCAGAGGAAGCAGTGTGAAATCAATCCGTCAATCTGTTCAGAACAAGACCGAAGCATCAGCGGTTAGACTGTGAAACATGCGGATAAAGCAATCAAGGGTGGAGTGGTTTTACACACACTTGTGCAGTCCCAGCCCCTGGCCCGACCTCTAAAAGCCTCTGTGGTGTCACTCCCTGGTGTTAGAAGCTGCTACGTGTCAGCTTACCACAGTTTAGTATAATAATATTTTTATATCACTAGATTGTGAACTCCTTGGTCCCTCCTTGAGGGGTCCTCTCTCATTCATTTTTCTCTTGTTCCTTTAGCTACTGCTACATAGATAAATTCATTTGCATATGCACAGCAGGAGGGATCTAAAAATCTCTAAACAAAGTCACTCAACGATCAATCAAAATTATCTTCTGTATTATATAAAAACAATAGAACTGGGAGTCTTTTATTATCCTCATCACTTACCCCCAAAGGAAGAGCAATCAGTTAAATTAGACATTGTGTGATGATTTCCCCCCCATTATCAGATCACCTCAATCAGAAAACATTATTATACTGAGAAAATCTTAAAGGAAAGGATTATCAAAATAAATTTAGCATTTATCAATTTCATGACAATCATAGAATCACAGGAAAAAGAACCTTTGAATCCTCTATCTTCTTAAACCAACCAATAGTTTTGGATTGGACTGCAATCATCTCAATAGATGAAAATTTCTCCTACTTTAAAACAATCCAAAGAAAATATTCTGTTCAGCATTGATCAAATAACTTCATTTCTAATAAAATTTTCTGAGGCAGTAATTTTCTGAGGGGCTAATCCTTATAAATACATATTTACAACATTGCTATTTATATTGGCAAAAAATTGGAAAATTCAGTTGGTGACTGGCAAAATAAGATTTAGTCATTCAATGGAATATAATGCTATAATGCAGCCAGTAAAAATAATATTTATTCAAATTTTATTATTCCATTGGAAAACACTAAGATCATGTTAATGAAAATAAGAAAATGAAAGAGTATACACCCAAGATTATATACCCAGTATCATCTCTAATAAATTGATGGGAGAAATAAGGAAGGAAGGAAGGGAGGGAGGGAGGAAGGAAGGAAGGAGGAAGGACAGACAGAAACAGTCCAAAATGTTGGGTGAGTTTGCCTTCTTTGAACTTTCCTGGAAATATTTATAATGAGTAAGCATTATTTTCTTAATTAAAAAATTAATGATAAATTGCAAAAAATGGAGTGGAAAGTAATGAAGTGATATAGGAGAAAGAATTGAATTGTTTTCAAACCTGTCACTTCCATGTTAGAAGCTGTCACATATTTCTAATTTGCTTTAAAAATGATCTAAAAACACCAACAGTTTGCAGTTAATTAAGTTGCTTTTGTGTCGTCTGTAGCTGCAAATCAATAAAAGGGACAGTACATGTTCATTTTTAATAATCTGACTAGAAACTAAGAAATTAATTAAGGCATCTTTTATATAAAAGTTAATAATTTTCAAACTCTTCCTCTAAATAGCATTCAAAAAGAGAATTTGACTTTTGGGGGACAGGAGTATGCACACCAGATAACAGGATTTAAATGAAATTAGCCACTCTGAATGTGATTACCATATAGAGAAAGCATTGCTGACTTACTTCAAAATAAACATTAGTATACAAATATACTTCTTCCTACTGAGGATATTATGAGATATTACATCTATTACCTGAATGAGGTCATCAGAGACAGGGCTTCAGAAAATGGAGAAACACTCTGGAAACCTGTAACAGTGCTCTCAGTACCTTTAAGATTGGCATCTCGTTACTACTCATATAGAACCACAAAAATATTTATTAAACATTCACATGCATCAACATTGACTATCAGCATCGTAACTCAAACAATGGACTTGTTAACTCTAAGTCCTCTCTGCCCAAGAAAATTTCAGTGTTTTAGATTTCAGCTCCAGTAGGAATTGAAGTGCTTTTGATATGGCTGAGATTTCAGAATAATCATACCTGTACCCCAATGAAGCCCAGTTAAGGATAAACATTCCTACACTATAGATCGTTCAAAATTTTGAGACCATTTGGATAAACAGGTTGTGTGGGTCCACACACTTTCAGGTATTTTGTTCTTTGCTCTGCCTTTAAAAAAAATGTGTATATATATATATATATATATATATATATATATACACCCACTTTTTTTTTTACTGTGGTAATTCATATAAAATAAAAATAAATGTATTTTTATTGTGGTAATACACACATGCAGACATACTCTAAGCTACCGTTTTAAAAAAATAGGTCACAACATTTTACCTAGAATCATAAAGATTATTTACATAAACCCAACATATTCAATCACTTCTGGCAATCAATAGAAATTGAAGACAATTGGGATGTTACCTTTCATGCAGTCAAAATATCTGGACAAGTGGTCACATACTTTCATCAAAGGGTGTTTGAATAAAAGTTATTCATTGGAGCAAATACGTGACATGATTTTCTCAGCCTTAGAGAATTATTTTCGGCTTGAGTGGAAACATTTTTTGAATAGAGCAGATTCTTTCAGGTTGTAAATGTGACAAAGCTTCCATTTGGAACTGATAGAAGGGCAAACAGTTATTTTCAAAAGGGCCCTTCTAAGGAAGTTGGAAAAGAAAGGTGTAAATATCTTTTCTCTGAGAATTATGATTGATAAGAAGATGATATTTGCATCCATTGAACTGAACATTGTCAGGAGACCGACTATACTCAGAGCAATCAAAAGAAGCACTAAGGCCCGGAAAACAACACCAGATCCAGGGACTGACAAAGATAAATACGGTAATTGCTGATAACCAAGACATTTTGCAGATCATATTAACCCAACTCTATAACTCAGTTTTCAAAAAGTATTTCATGACACAAAAAGTATTTGTGTCAGAATGTTCATTAAAATACTGGATGAGACATGGTTTTCTAGGTTTTATAGCCATGAAATTTTCATCCAGCCTGGATTTATTTCAAGCAATGCCATAAAGAATGAGGTAGTCTTTGTAGAGACAGTCCAAAGAGAAAGGCTCCAAAATTTTTCTTCGTATCATGGTATGTCTCAAAGTCTTAACATTGAGATTTTTTTTTTGTAAAGTATAAAATGATACTTATCAATGCAACTCATGCCCATTTCTACCCACTCTAAATTCAAGGTCAATTGCTCAGTATACCTTTATTATAAATATTAAAAGTATGGCTTTTTTCCTCCTTATTAGAGCTAAGTGGCTTTAGCCATTTGCACAGGACAGATTTTCCAATATCTTCATTATTACTCTAAATTCACTACCCCACACTTTCACCCCCAGACCATATTCTTTCCTCAGGAACTTCTATGCAATGGAATAATTATTTCTATGGTTTTCTATATGATGATCACTCTCTTCTACCACTTCTACCACCAAATGAGAAAAGGACAATATGAAACAAGACCATAAAAGACCCTGACTTAAAAAGTCTTTGCACTTTTGAGAAAGAAATGTAAATTTTACTTTCCTTCAGCAAAACAGAACTTAATAATCTTCAATAGAGAAGAGTTCTTTTTCATGTCTGAAGTCAGCATAATCAAACAGCTTCCCAGTTAAGACTTTACAAGCATTAAGTCTCACATCAGCTATGTTTAGAAGTAAACAAATCCACCATAAAAAATCAGTCACCATAACTCATTTTCCCACACCACAGGAACTGAGAAGAAGTTGAAATTCACTAAATCAACAAATACCCAAATGGCTAAACATCTGGCCTCTATTCCATTAGTGACTGTGTACCATATCTTGTTTGATCCTCTGGGTATTTATTGTTTAACGAGCAATGGAATCGTTACTTTTTGATGCCAGTTGACAACACGCAACAAGCACAAATTAAGGATGGGACCTGTGATAGAGACTGTGTTTCCTGTTAAATTTCCATTATCCCTTTTAGTCTTCACTACCAAGCCCCACTAATGCAGGAGTAGCAGGTATTCAACTAAAAAGGAACACTTCCCAGCTTCATTGGCAGAGAGAGGCAGCAACTGAAATGCAAGCAGAAGTCATGGTCATGGGGTGGGGCTTCTACGAAAATTCTTAAAGGTGCTGGAGTTGGCAGGTGTCCTTCTGTCCTCGCCTCTCCTAGTTCTTCCTACCTAGACTCCCCATCAGCTATCCTGCGACCTGAGGTGACCCTGAAGTGACCTCTAGAATGGCAGCCAGATGCTAAGACTGGTGGGTCAGAAGATCAAAGGAACATAGGTCCCCGATGTCATCCCAGAGACACCAATATCAGCACTGAATTGCCTTTGTCCAGACCTCACGTTACACAAGAGAAAAACAAATCCTATCTTGTTTAAGCCATGATATTTTAAGTCTCTTACTTAAAATGTCTTACTTACACAATTCCTAATTGGTATATCAGTCTTTTTATTCAGAGACTGTGAAGAAGGCTGCTGACCCCAAATCAGTTATGCAATCCTTGTAGACTGTTTTTCTATTAGTGAGAATAGACCAGATAACATAATTTTATAAAAAATCAATCCGTTTTGCTTTTTAACCGAAATACGTATTTCCAAGATATTCTGGCCAAAAGGAGAGTAAAATTTACCAGCCCATGTAGGCCTCAAACCCACACAGTAAACCACTTTCACACAGAGCTACTCTTAACAGCCAATGAATACTTATTGAATTAACCTGGGACAGTAGCATGTGCCATTTGTGTGACAAGACCTTTGCATTTCAATTCTTGCACTGCCCAAATACCTCCTTCCATTAACTATTTCACAGCCACAGGTTTAATCTCTAACATGTAATTGTGGTAGCAAAAGAGGCCCTGGCTAAGAGTAGGTCCTTAGTCAGGACAAAGTGATGCATCGTATTTCACACAAATAAAGGACTTGATTTCTCTAGAGAGGCATGGGATGAGGAGAGAGATTCCATCTGACAAAGTGATTCCCACGTGGCCAGCCTGGAGCCAGGGGAAATTGGATTAAATAGTTTCTGATGGCCTCACCTAGGCTAAGATTTCAATGATCTTTATTAACCTCCATTAATCATGTAATCATCTTTCCATTACGTAACCAGATTTATATAATTTTAAGATAATGGCTTCCAGGGTCTGTAGAATCAAAGCTAAAATATAACCTCAAAGAGTCACTCTCTAACCTGGTTGCATACCATACACTGCCACTGAGAATCCTTTGCCATTTGATGTGAAGGAAAAGATGTCCATAACAACACAACAGTTTTACAGCAGAATGGCAATGCAGCTTTAATTTTCATATTTCAAATTAGAATGCTTTCTGAAGATGCTGCATCCGGCTCAAGGATAAGTATAAACTATTTAAGATGGGAAGATACATTTTTAAATAATCATTTTTTAGGTACTCTGAAGGAACAAAATCTTATGAAAAATATTTCATACAGAACAATCAATAATACAGATCAAAAATAGAAGTCATGAGTTGCCAAGTGGGTAGAGTTATAAGGTAACTCAATTGGTCTACTTTATAGCATTCATTTGTATAATTTGAAAAAGGAAATGCAAAAATCTATTGCTAAAGGGCCAGGTCTTCCCCCATCTCTTTTCTTTTTCTCTTTTTTTTTTTTTAATTAAGATAGTGAGTAAATCCAAATTCTTTTTCCAATTTTTTTATGCTGTTTATAATAACTGGTTACACAAAGAAGATGATATAGCTTGAAGTTTCTGACAACTCTACTAGGACAAAATTTAAAAATGATTTTCTCCATTTTCCTTTTTCCCTTGCTTGAATAAGCACCCTTATTTCCCCACTTCCTGCAATTCAGCTTTGATGTCAGATCTCTGTTCCCTTTCCTTGCAGCCAGTAAATCTGTTACGAGCTTGGCTGGCACATGTAACTGTGCCTGGTGGTCACACTAAATATTCTGAGTTCCATGAGCATCAACAAAGTTTTTGTTTGGTTTAAGCTAAGAGAGTTAAAAAGAAACTTTATTGAGTTTGGAATGGGCCCATCCATTGTCACTGAGCTAGGTACTTACAGGCTACTACATAGAGTCACATTAACTGGGTTGGTGAAAATCTACTAATCAACAGGGCAGAGGAGAGGAAGCCAGAACTAATCATCAAGACCATCAAAAGATGAAACTCTTCCAACAATGAAAGTAATGTCCTTCTCTCCCATGAAGGTTTTTCCACCCTAGTTTTAACAGACAATATCCTAGGCATCAGGGGCAATAAAACATTATGAGCAATATTACGTATTAAGCAGGCAGATGTTCAGATGTACAGAGCCAGAGGGAATTTGAAGTGCCACAGTAACATTTTGAATGCCATACAAACAAAATAGATGGAGTATGGAGGAGGTGCTGTGCCAACCCCTTCACCACACGACACACATACCTTCTAAATACACAAGGTGACAGCAAGCCCATTAGGTTCTGAGTGTCACTTTTGATAAACCTACCATGGGAAAGATATGGCCCCAACAAGTGGAATGCAGTCTTTTTGCTGCTGTTGTTAATTTACTCTTGCAGAAAATGTATAGATTAATATATCACTTCTGGGTACAAGAGGACTGTGAGTGTAGGGATTGGGGGTGAGAGTAGAGTGAAGAGGAGGATAAAGAATCTCAGAATTTGAGGGCACAGGTACAAGCTATTTGAACCACTAGTTCATTAATGATGTCAAATTGAGATGTGGAAATTCTCGGCTGGCTTATAGAAAATTTGAGCTGCAAGTAGATTGGTGCCAAATTAGAGCATCCTTAAAATGACTTCCTATGACTGCCACAAGCCTCCCTACAAAATCCACATATGAAAAGAATTTAGTCACATCCTGCCTCGTGACACCTAAAAATCTATGGATTTCCTCCTTGTTTCTCTATGGACTGTCACAGCTTCACTGGAACGTCTGCAGCCCTGTGTCCTTTCCCCTCTGATCCTAAGCTTATGGGAAGAACTAACATGAAACCTGGGTCAACAGCAACTGCGGCACTTGGCATCTGGCCAAAGAAGGATCCTCTTAATAGTCTCCCTCACAAAGCCAAACTCCATGTATAGTTTATACATTTCTCCTAAATTGAGATGTGCGCCTAAGCAACGCCCAAGGCTTCAGGGACTAACAATTTTTCACTTTGGCCTATGTGAGTACAGCATTTCTATAGGGTTCACCCAGAGCCTAGCTCAGGAGGAGCTCAGGGCCACTTAGTCCAAGCATTACCCTCACCAATGTTCTCAAATTTAGACCCTTGGTGTTACCCCAAGTTCCATTATAGCCACAGATAGAGAGATGCACTGTAAGGATTACCACATGGATGAAACAACTTGAGTTGTTAAAAGGAGATGTTTGAAAAGTGTTACACTTATCATAACCATTTGCCAGTTCTACATTCTTTAATATCTAGAATCCTCAAAAAACGGAATGAACCAGATTCTGTTGACCTCCTACTGCTGTCAGAGGTAGATGAGTCATTACAGTGTTCTGTGTGAATCATGAAAAATGTATTTAACTCATCAACACACAATTTATGGGTAAGTTAACAAACAGGTAATGAGGATGTAGCATATGTTCAGTAGTGTGAAGCTAGCACTTTTATCAGGAAGCACTCTCACATGAAATATTCAGACGTGATCAGGTCCACATAGAACAAAAATTTTTCTGCATTAAAAAGCAGGCCCAGTGTGCTATTTGTCTGGTCATTTAAAATACTATAGGGGCATGATAAAAAGTAAAATTTACAGAGAAAGGGAGGAAAGATAAAATTCACATCCGTTCATTTTTCCTTCACAATTCAAACAGCAGATAGAAAAAAAAGAATGCTATTTTTGGCTAATGGTTAGTTTTATGATTTTATATTGTACCCTGTTCCTATTAGATAGATATCTAGGAGCCCACTAACTACATTTTCCTCTTTCTGCTCTTTCAAAACTAACAGGGAAATTAGCTCACACATGTTCACTGCCCAATATTGTTGCATTCCTAGTTATATGCTTTGATAATTCAGCACAAGTTACAAATTGCTCACTTACTGAGTTGACCCACATGTAGAGCTGAAATGGATCCATTAATGAATTACTGTATTGCCAGAGGGCTGCTTAAAGCTACCTGATGTAAGGATTGATGGCAGAATAAATCTTGAGGAAGGCCAATATATTTTAATTTTAAGCATATTAACTATTTAACCAATATATTCTAACACTGGCTTTGTTGTATATATCTTAGTATTAGTAAGTTCCAAAGGGAGTTCAGAAATATCCACCAATGTACTGCATATTACAACTTTAGATGAAATTAAAGTTTAACTTACATTTTCTAGAATAGAATAATTATTGTTTATCTCCAAGAAAAACACTTAACATGAGCAAATACATATAATGCTAACAAAAGCATGAAAGAAAAGTCATTTAGCTTTTACCTAGAATAGTCATGTATAAACTATTTCTTATCCTAAGCAACTAAAGTAGGACCCAAATACATTCATAATAGCTAAAAAGTCTAAGCTTGAGGAAAACAAGGTTTTCATTAAGGAAAAATAAATAAAACCTCTCTTGTAGATTTTTTTTTTTAACTTAGACCATCTCCTCTACGAAGTACCTAATTTTGAAAACATCCCAATAAAAATTTCAAAATTAAACCAAAAGATAGAATTTTAATATTTAAGATAAAACAGAGCATTATTCATTATTTTTAGAGACAACCAAAGCTGCCTCTTTCTATACTGTAAAAACAAATCCTTTCAAAATTATTTTTCTAAACTGGGTTTAAAATGAGGGGGCCTTCCCTTATGAGGCTAGTTGCTTCAACGGAGAGGCTAAGCCTACTTATAATGTGCCTAGGAGACCCCCCCCCAAGAGCCTCTTTGTTGCTCAGATGTGGCCCCCTCTCTCTCTAAGCCCTAAGCCCACTAGCCAGTTGAACTCACTACCCTTCTCCCTATGTGGGACATGACACCCAGGGGGTAAATCCCCCTGGCAACGCAGTAAATGACTCCTGGAGATGAGCCTGGACCCAGCACTGTGGGATTGAGAGAATCTTCTTGACCAAAAGGGGAAGAGAGATGAAATAAAATAACGTTCCAGTGGCTGAGAGTTTGCAAATGGAGTCGAGAGGTCACTCTGGAGCATATTCTTATGTGCTATACAGATATCACTTTTTAGTTTTTAGTATTTTGCAATGGCTAAAGGGAAATGCCTGAAGCTGTCAAACTGCAACCCGGTGATCTTGATTCTTGAAGACAACTGTATAACTATGTAGCTTGCACAGTTTGACTGTGTGATTGTGAAAACCTTGTGGCTTGCACTCCCTATATCCAGGGTATGGACAGATGAGTGGGAAAATGGGGATAAAAATTAGATGAAGAATAGGGTGGGATGGAAGGGATGGAAAGTTCTGGGTGTTTTTTTTTTTTCCTTTTATTTTTATTTTGAGTAAGTAAAAGTTTCAAAAATTGATTCTGGTGATGAACACACAAATGTATGATGGTGCTGAGAATAACTGACTATACACTGTGGATGCTGTAGGGTGGGTGAATACATCTCAATAAACTGTATTTAAAAAAAGTAAATGAACAATGGGGGGAGGAGGGGAATGGGATGTTTTGGATGTTCTTTTTATTTTAATTTTTATTTTATTTTTTGGAGTAACGAAAATGTTCAAAGTTTCATGGTGGTGATGAATGCACAACTATACGACGATACTGTGAACAACTGATTATACACTTTGAATGAATGTATGTTATGTGATTATATCTCAATAAAATTGCATAAAAAATGAGGAAGCTTAAGTGACTTTTCTGTTGGTCTAGAGAAAACACAAACGATGTTATTTCTGCACAAGGAAAATAAAGCACTAAATTTCACGATGGTCAAATGGAGGCGGGATGGGGGATGATGAGTGGGGAATGAGAGCAGGTCTTTGGCAATCTTCGTGTTTTGCATGAAGCCAGTGCCTCTGACTGCTTTTAAGACCTATATTCTTCATTAAATCTCCATGAGGAAACTTAGCTGTGATTATTTACCCTTAACCAGCCTCTTGTTCCATCCTGATGTGCCCACTCGCCTATAACTGGTGACCTTAAATCACTGGCTCTTAGCTGGTGGATCCCAATCTCCTAAGTCTCACTGCTGAAGTCCTGACATTGAAGAGCTGCATCTGTCCGAAGAAATTTTTAATAATGCTATTGACAGTAACAAGCAATAAGAAATAGTAAAGAACAACAGCGACAGTTGCATTTGCCCATCGATATGCATTCCTGAGCGGGAGAGAGGTGACTCCCCACTGAGGAGTGGCATCTGACCATAATCCTGGTTATACCTTAAGGTCGATGCGGCTCAAGAGAGCATCATCAAAGCATAAAAAGGTTGATAGCTTGTTTGCATTTCTGTCTCCAAAACTGGACATTGAGATACTTGTGGGCAGCAATGAGGATTTCTTCATTTCTGAATCCAAAGAAACCAGCAAAGTGCCTGGCATCTAGAAAGTGCTAAATTATTGTTTGTTGAATGACTGAGAAAATGACAGACTTGCACTTGAACCTAAAACCTATTTGTGGATCCCGCATTCTGGACTACTCTCTCCCTTGTGCTGGACCAGTCTGGCTCTGACTAAGTTTCCCCATCCCTGGCAGTCTAGTTCTGTCCTCCCTGACTACACCAGCTTCTTGTGGCTGAGCCCAGTCACTGGAGCTTGTGGCTGAGCCCAGTCACTGGAGCTGTGACACATTTTGCTAAAAGTTTCCTTTGTAAAGTGTAAGTCCAATGAACATAAACAAAACAAGCCTGATATAGGCACAACACAATCATATTCTCACACCTCGATTCATACATAACATATACTTTCTATCAATAACTATTTTAAAAGGTGGGTTTGAAAAGCAGATAACTGTGTATTGTTGAATTTCTAAATAAAGCAATCTAGCTTTACTCCAACAAATACATATCTGTTAAAAAAATAATACAGAAACATATTTCAACTAGCATTTTAGTTTTCTTACTGGGAAGGTTGTTTGAGGTTTCTGGTCTAAGATACCATTAAAAAAATGGAAGTCCCAAATATCATTTTACATGAAAATATATACATATATATTTATAATGAAAATAATTTAAGGGAGATCATTAAAAAAAAAAATCATCAGCGCTGGAATCACCTGCCAGAGTTTCACTGAGACTTACCTGTACTGTGCCCTCCTTGGAACTCTGATTTCATCTGTGAAATGGGGAGAATAATTACCATCTTATCCATCTCAGTGAGTTACAGTGATGGTGATGATCAAATGATAAAGAGCTCTGCTGATTTTAAAACAATACTGCCAGTTAGAATAAAGACCAAGAAGAATGTCATGAGGTTAAGAACATACATACATCAGCAAGCCCAGACACAAGAAGACACGATAAAATGCAGTGATTTACAAAGCCCTTTCTTGATATCTTCCACAGACCCTGCCCCTGCTGAGTCTGCCCTCTAGTTATTGGTTTCACCTGTGAACAGTTCCCTGCCATTGCTGACTGCACCAAATATCTTCTTTGTACTTCCCTCTGTATTTTATGTGAACTCTGGAGTGATTAGTTGCTAAAATCAGCAGTGTTGCACAGTCTAGGAACATTTATTGCTCCCCTGCTTGGCTTAATGTTTCTGACTTGGTACCATAATATTATTAATAGTCACAGGGCACAATAAAAGAAAATTAAGTGTTTATTTTGTTTAGGCTTTAGCCACTTTACCTACAGCCTTTTTCCATTACATTTGCACATAAATGAGCACACGCTGCATTTTTTAGATGCAAATCAAGTTTTAACTTTGCTAATCCTATAGTTTCCTTTCTGGTAGTCTTCCAGGCCAGTTTCAGCGTTACTCCAGATGCATGTATATTGAGGCAAATGAAGAAACGGCTATGTGGTAGATGTGTGCCCTTTTGTGATCCATTAATAGTTGTTTTTGCAGAGCAAAACATTAAAAAAAATTTTTTTTTAACTGCATTTTAAATCCAATAGTACTCTAAACATCCCTTTGCAATTCCAGGAGCATATCTGTTAAATTTCAGGCTGAAATCAGTTGTTCAATTCCAGAATGTTTTCTAATAAATAGTTGGGAACAATTGCCATGGAACATGGAATCAAAGGCATGAGAATCATTTCAGGTAAAACATACTAGCACCAAGTTTTAGCATTAAAGTGTCCTTGTTTTTCAGCAAGAGAAGAAAATCAAAGATGAGTCATTTAGGTGGAAAAATCCAATGCCAGCACAATGAGTATATTCCATGTTTGCTGCTCTTTTCTCCACCTCTAAGGCATGTCCTTCTAAATGAAGTGTTTGTTCTGCCTTGAGAAGATAAATTAATATTTTACATGGCAAGAACTCCTTTATTCCTTGGTGGGATACTTCTAACTTGATTTATATGATGGTTTTTAAATGTTTAAAAGCTTTTGTAAGGCAGGTTTTCAATCGATTAAAGAATTTAGTTTCCTGTGAGGTTCTTGCATCAGTTATTATCTCAGAAGGCTTACTTCTGAAGATTTATGATCCACTCTCTCCCTCCTGTTAGCCATATATTTTGGTGAATACCTCATTGGACCAAGCTTGGGGATTTCGGTCCAGCACGGTCAGGTGGCATGACTGCAAACAGCGCAGTTTTACCCGCACTCCCCAACTCCTCATCGATGAGCTCTGGGTCATTCAGCCAGCTCACCTGGAAATATATATGAGGCATCTGGGGCTGCTGGGAAAATGTCACAGATTCAACAAACAGCTTAATCTGAGCAGGAAGACAGAAACACAAGAGAATCCCTCCTTCCCTAGGTGAGCTCACGTGCTCTCATGGCCTCAACTGGAATAGCCACTCTACTCCTGCGAAGGGTGAGCCTCACACACTTTTTAGAGACTGTATATGAATTTACGATAGCTTAAAACAACAAATTAATATGCTATTAGCAATTTGTCTTTGAGACAGGTAGCAGGAAGTCCAACGCCCACCCTAGGAAAAAAGAAAACGATCTTTCTCTCTGGCTACCTATTTCAAATTTGGTATCCCCTTCCAAGGAACCTAGTGCTAGAGCTATCACCAGGAGGTAAAATCAGGGGGTGTGAGCCTGGGAGGGGAGGGGGCAATTGAACAGGCCCCGGTTGCCTAGAGCTGTGGTTAGTTGGGGAATAAATATGCAGAAAGGTGCCACCCTTTGATGAGCTGACAATGTTCCACAGTGACCACTGACGTGTAAATTATACGGTTAACAAGACATTCCGCAATTTTTTTTTTGCCATAGGCTAAACTCCTCTTTTGTCACCCTATTACCTAAACTATTATTGATCCAAACCTACTCCTTTTCCTTTCCCCCTAGCCAAGTGCCTTCTTCCTATCCCCCACCTAATCAGGACCCCCTACAGTACCCAGGGGACTTTGCAAGACTTCCCTGCCTCGTTCTACAAAGTTCTCTTTCTTAAGTCTCAAATTTTCAAGACCGTAAGTTACGCTCTAATTTGAAACCCTAATAGGTAAGAAACTTTCATTTTTTCCTGTGTATTTCAATTTAGTGTTCATGATGCAGAAATTTAATTTAGTAAACTTCTAAACGCAATTGTAATACAACAACATAAAAAAAATTGGGAGCAAAGATAAAATCACCCACAATCTTACTATCTTAGCTCTATTACTTCTACTCTATGACAACTACTCTTTCTATATGATTTTTCATAGCTGTAATCATAGTCTATCTATGATTTTACATCCTTCAAAATTCTTGTTTTCATGACATCATAAACCTTAGTTTACAAGTTATTATATGGTGTTTATAACTATCATTTCTAATGCCTGTTTAATTTTCCTTTAGCTATCTCAAAAATTATCTTGCTATAGACATTAATATACCTTTCAATTTTTCCCATTTTAAATAATTCAGTGATGAAGATCTTTGTGCATGTGGATTTTCAGTATTTTGGTTATATTGTAAGGATTGATTATTGTTCCTTCTCTCTTTTGTAGGCTCCTTCTCCGTCGCCCACCCTTAAAAGTTGGGGTTCTCTTGGATTCCATGCATAATCCTCTTTCCCTACTCCTGTTTCCCCCAGCTGAGCTCATCTCTGATCATGGCCTCAACTCCCTAAACATTCTCCAGAGTCCCAGACCCATATCCATTAGCGAGCAAAAATATATAACCTAATCCCCACAGACACCTCAAACATTGTCCCAAACACTGACTTCTCCCAGAAAATGTTCTGCCTTCTCGGTAGACATTCTCAGGTAATGGTGTCCTCATTCACACAAGCTCCTAGGTTACCAACGACAGTAGGATTCTTCTCTCTCACTTTCATCCATGTCCAGTAGGTCTCAAGTCTTCCTCAGGGCTGCCTCAGAAATCTCTTTCCCACGTTGGGTTGCTTCTCTTACTGGCATCTGCTAGGGCCACTACAATGATTCAGGTCTTTATCAGATGAAAATTGTTTCCATGCCAAAAATTTCTCACCACTGCAACCCTTCTGACCTTAACTAAAGCTCTCCTACTTTCACATGTTTTTTGTCCTTGCTGTTTGTTGCATTGCTTACAGTAGTGGTTCTCAAACTTTTGCATGCATCTTAATCACCTGGAGGACTTGTTAAAACAGAGATCGCTAGGTTCCACCCCCCAGTTTCTGTCTCAATAGTTCTGGAATCTGGCCAGAGAATTTACATTCCTAAATTCCCAGGTGGTGCTGATACTGCTACTTCGGCCACCACCTGTTGAGGGCCACTGGTCTATTAGATAATATTTAAGTTTCTGATAATGCATATTTTCAAACCTGGGCTCAGTTTACCCTTCTAGCTTTATTTTGTATAATTTGCCCAGTGAAAGTTATTTTCCTGCCAGGCTTAAATTTCCAACAATGCCAGTTCCTGTTTGCTTTTAGAATTGCATCTCATAGTATATGCTGTAACCCCTGCCTGAACAGCCCTTGTATCAAGTTTTCTTTTTCTACTGGCAAACAGCTACTACAAGGTTACAAACTCAAATATGTATCTAGACCAGGTAAGTAGTATAAATGCAGAAAACAGAAAGAAGGCATGAAGAAAATTCTGTTTAAAGGAGCAACATCTACCTAGCTCCCAATGATTATCATCTTAAGGGTACTGCCAAGTCTTCAGATTTTTTTTTCAAAAGAAGCCAGAATTTCAGATTTCTAAGCAAAACATCCAGATACTTAGGTATTGGCAATGGATTCAAAAAATTTAAAGCCATATGCTGGCCGAATTAAACATATCTGCAGGCTGAATTCAAACCAAGGCCGTAAGTTTGCAACTATAATTCTACTTGTTATTCAAACTATGTTCAAGTACAGATTTCCTAATTCCTCTCCGTATCCCAGTGTGCACACATGCATGTGCACAAGCACACGCACACACAGGCTTAGATGTACTGTCTTTTCTGCTCCTATGGCACTTTGTTAAAATCTGTATGAAAGTATTTATTTTAATTAGCTATTTACATACATCCCTGCTACAGAGTAAGAAACTCAAGAGCAAAATCTGGGTCTTACACTTCTTTTATTTTTATTTCCAAATGTCGTGCACCCAACGAATATTTGTTGAAGGAAGGAAGGAAAAAAGAAAGGAAGGGAAGGAGGGGGGAGGAAAGGAAGGAGCAAGGGAGGGAGGAAAGATGACTGAAAGAGTAAATGAAGGTAAACTCTCCTTTAAGACACAGCATATAGTATTTGGTTCCACATATCTGAACTTCCCTTTTATATAGACTTTCCCAGTGATATGTTAGATTTCCCACAATGAAAAATTCAGATTTCAGCCATGCTCTCAACAGACGTACAGAAAATGTTGTTCCAAGTAGTCTTATATAAACACTAGAAGTATTTGGAGCCAGCAGCATTATCTTGGCCTGTCTTTCAAGAGGGAAATGATGGGAGTGATTCGTGACAATGACTAAAGGCTTCGGCATTCTGTTACCATAACTCCAGGTAATCTTTCACATGAATGCAATTAATCACAGTGTTTAGAAATGGGAAGATTTATGCATCAACTCAAGAGCCAGCTGTCTCCCACCTATCTAATCCAAAATAATAATAATAAAATAAAAACCCTGACCACAACAAATAACAATTCTGTACGTGTCTGAGAAAGCCAAAACCCAACCCAAAAATCCTCCCCCACCCTCTGGGGGTACCTTCCTTTCCCAGGCCTACATGTGATTAAAAAGCAATCAAATCAAATGCTACAAACATTCAAATTAATTTAACCAGGGGATTTTTGAGCCCTAAAGGGTCTTTTCTAATAAGGAGAAGATATTGTCAGTGGTGCCCTTGGACGCATGTTTTCTGTCTAAATAAAACTTGTGGCAGAGTGGAATGCCAAGTCAGATTTCCCTTTCATCTTTTACTCAGCATTAAAGCATGGGGGATGGAAAAAACCCTTTAAGATAATTGAAATTGTCTTCAATTGTATAGTATAACTTCATAACCTGTAGGGATTTTCATTAACCAAAGTTCATCAATTCTAATCGGGCTCCTTCCCACTGGAGAGGCTCCTGCCAGTGTAATTAAGGCTGTGGATTCTGCTGACAGCATTCTTAGTTTTCAGGGCCTCTACCAATGGTAGATATGCATCACAGAGCATGTGATGGCCGTACATACTGTCTTCTGTGCCTTCACTTTTTAGCGGAGCTAATCTCCTTGCTCTTACCTTACTCTTCATACATCCTTTCCCCGGAGCCAATGATATTCATCAATATAAAAGAATTTTAAGAAGTTAACCGGTAAAATTATGCTTTAAATTGTTGAAATAGAGCCATCCATCTTTTGTGCATCCTTCCCCGTTCACAGTGAATATTCTTCATTCTCTTACAGCATATTGATTTTTACATTACGGATTAATATTTTCTTTAGGAAAATACATCTGATTTCCCGGATCCTCTAATAGAAAGTGTCTAAATCGATAAGGTAATTGCTGATGATGCTATTACAATGACATCTCTCTTTCAGAACACCTTTGCATTGTAAGCTAGGCGTGAGACTGGAGTTCAAGCCATAGTTCCCCTGTTTGAAATCACTCAGGCTACCTTAACACAGCCTCCTCTGTCTTGCAACCACCTCTTTTTATGATTTGCAATGCTTTTTTCCAAAGTACTTTTTTTAAAAAATCATGATGCTTCCTTAGGAAGAAACCTGAAAGTTGGTTTGAACTACCCTAGACAGCAATTAAACACCTTTTCCTAAGCTGTTGACCAACAGGAACCTAATTATACCTTCTTAGGAGAGAAAAGGGGAGTGGGAAGATTGACCCTTGATTCCAGATGTTTCAGCCCAGTGCCTGGCTTCCCTAGAGTTGGCTGCTTGTGCTGCAGGTTTAAGATCAATGAGCTCTTTAGCATGTGATTGGAGAGCTGTACAATTCTCCTGTTTTTACAATCTTATTCTTGACGGATTTATTTCAGCTTGAACATTTTGCTCTATTTGCTCCAGGTAGGCTAATCTCCTTTTGATGCCCTGCCCATGGCTTATACATTTTCCACCTAATTACTGTGCTTAGCATGACATTCTTTTCCTATGAACACTCTCCTGGCACTCAGTTTCACACGGATCCATATTATGTCTTTAAAAAGATAGAAGAAAAATATGGACCCTTGCATAAAGAATCAAATCTTTAAAATCTTGTTTCAAACTTGCTTAATCTTCCATGTCCATCATAATGAATCTCTCCTGGTTCCAGTCATGCCAGCAAGCCCCCTGCATTTCATTTATACCAGTAGTTACTTTTGTACTATTATGTGTATTCCTAATACACATTCCTGATATGCTTCTCTGCATTTTCCCTAGCTACCTCATTTGATAATGAACTCCTTGAGGGCAACATCCTTGGTCTTCTTTAAAATTTCCTCCAGCAGAGACAAGGAGAAGCCTCAGTTTGAGTCATTAACTCCACCTTTTGCCAGCCCTGAGGCCTTGAGCATTTCTATTAATCTCTCAGAGGCCTGGTTCCTAGAATGGGGCTAATCATGTCACCTGCATGTCTTCCAGAGCACTTCATAAATTGCGAAGGCCCCACGCGGATGCTGTAACAATTATGCTGCATAAATACTGCTACAGACAAAGCAGCAAAGATGTGAGATAAGACAGAGGGTAGTGGTTTCACTACTCCAGCAAATGTCAACTAAAATGCATTTTAAATTTTCAGCTCTTTTCTATCACCATAAAGAAGCAAGGGTCTTACATCCAAAAAGATTAAGGGTCAGGGAGGTACTAGAAATGTGGAAAGAAGGCCTAGGATCAAGATTTAGTAAGCTATCCTATGGACTGTGGCAAACAGAGCCCATGGCTTGCTCAAAGAGGGGAGCTGTCACCCAGGCCCATGATTATCAGGCAGATAGGTGAGAGAGAAGAATCAAGAGAAGCAGCAATCCAAATTTTATAAGTGAAATATCTCAATTTTTAAATTACTGGTCCCTAATTAAATTCCTAAAATAAATGTAACATGGTCAAATGCCTCATTAAAGGCCTTAGATATGCCCTCTGGTCACTAGAGTCTGTAACTTCTGGCTCAAGGTTTTTTGAAAACTGAGTCTGGATAAACAATCAACTGTTCCTGAGCCCCAGTGACAACTAACTTTGGACAAAGTTTTTTTTTTTTTTTTTTTTTAATATATTCAAAAGAAGTAAAGATAGGTTTGTATTATTTTACCATGGCTGCTGTGAGTAATGTCACACAATGGGTTGGCTTAAAGGACAGGAATTTATTGGCTCACAGTTTGGATTCTAGAAGTCCAAAATCAAGGCATCAGTAAGCCCATACTTTCTCCCCAAAGTCTGCAGTGTTCTGTGCTGGTTCGCTGCAATCCTTGGGGTTCCTTGACTTGCCTCTCTGCCTCACCTCATATGTTGATCTCTCTCTCCTTGTGGGTACTCCACTGGTTTCCACTAATTTCTGCCTTCTGGATCCTCTGGTTGCCTCCAAATTTCCTCTCTTAATAAGGCCTCTAGTCATATAGATGAAGGCCCATCCTCATCCAATTTTGACTACACCTAAATAGAAGATAACTATTTGCAAATGAGTCTACACCTTAACTGATACCCATCTTCAAAGGTTCTTATTTACAAATGAATTTATACCCACTTCCCAAATGAACTAACAGTTCCAAGCCCTTAATATATGTGCTGCCTTTGATGAAAACTCAGGTTAAAACTATTCCTCATGCTAAGATTCCCAAAACTGTCTGGAGCCCATCCTTCTCAAGGCAAGACTGCTCAGCTTTTCCTGTGCTACTCTTCTAATTACTTCCTTGTTTCATGCATGTCAGCTAGAGTCAATTTCTGTTTCTTGCCACCAAAGAATCCTAACTGACGCATAGTCTTATTTTAAGTGGACTCATACTGTACCACTGGAGAACAGAAAGAAAGTTCTGCACTCATACAAAAATATAAATCTTGCTGAAGATCAGCATGGTTGTTGCTTTGGATGGCAAGAAATTCTGAGACATCTGACAGTAGTATCAAATGGCCCTTGAAAAACAAACATTATGGATGAGCTGTGGAGTCATCTGGCAGTGACTCATGGTGTTTCTGCCAATGCCTGCATCTGGCATGAAGTGTTGAAAGTCAGCATTTCCTTTGATAACTACCTTGGCATCCAAGACTCCATATAATTTTATACCTTCTCTATTACTCTCACCTACCACCTCTCTGAAATCATTATCTTTTGTGTTTTCTCATTTAATGACCACATCTTGTGGAACCATAATCCTTGGAGGAAGATACAAATTGCTTTCTACTTCCCTAGGTGAGGAACAAGAGAACAGATGCAAGATTCAAACTCACATCTCTTGGTTTTTCAAGACATTGTTTATCTACTAAATCATATAGCTTTCCATTGCCACTTCAAATAAATGGGTTAGATTCCAATTAATTCCAAATATATCTATCATCCACCCATCCATCTATCCATCTATCCAGCTAGCTACCAACCTATTATCTTTCTTCCTTCATATCCATCATCCATCTTATCTATTGTTCTATTGAGCTATTAAGGGGCTCCAAATATACGAGTACAGCCCTAAAAGTTGCCATTTTTCTAAAATCCATATCCCAAATTGCACATATTTAGAGTGCATCTGGTCTTTGTTAATTCTTAATCTGTTATATCTTTTACTGTCATGATTTTACTGTCATGATGTCTCCAGGTGTGCAAGTCTATTTTACAGATTATTTTACATATTGTTTCTTTAGTATAATAAACTATGCTAAAGAATTGTTACTATGATGTTGAGACTCCTCAGCTCCTAGCACTCTCTCAATACAGGAGCAGTCTAAGTTTAGCTGATCAAATGACAATAAGATCATAAAAATCCACTAGGAAACTTGCAAAAAAGTCCAAGACCTCCCCCACCCACCCACCCCCACACACATTGGGTACGTGTGTTGGGGTTACAAAAGGAAAATTTCTAAGAATAATCTAGCATTTTACTAAAGATTAATTAGTTTTTGAGAACTTTTTCCTACAGAGAAATGGGCTTTTCCTCTCATAAAATGGAATCCAGGAGAAAGCTGGGTTGCTTTTGAACAACAGGTTCAAAAATAGAACTTGCTATTTGGAAAGCTTCTTGAGACCTTTTAGAACAGAGGTTTCTAAATGTCGCTGATCATCAGAATCACCCAGGGTGCTTTTAATAAAAAAAAAAAAAAAGATTCCTGGGTACTGCTCCAAGTCTACTGAAGCAGAATCTCTGGCAGGCAGGGCCAAGCTTCCCTGGTGATTCTGATGTTCAGCCAGGTTGATAAACCATGCCTAGAAATTAGAGTCTGAACATTGAATATTGCCTTAGCAGTTAACATTTTAGTGTCCATGGTTATAATTTTATTCTATTAATTTCCTTTGGATTTACATTTTGGGATAAAAGCCTGGATGGGAAATAATTTGGCCATTATCTTGTGCAAATCCTCTGTTTTAAAAAAGCCCTTCGAAAAGTTTAATGAGACCCTCAAATGATGGATCTGTCTGCCATTGTCTTGATCCTTTATTGCTGTAATTCTGGTTGCTCTTCTATCAGAACCGCACCTCTCTAAGCATGGGGACAGGCCTAGGGGGAGATAGGAAGTTATGTGCACACTGGCTGAGTCATCAGGATTGAGTCAGAGAGCTGGAAAGAACCAGGAGAGCCCATCTGGTTCAGTCCCTGTCTTCATGTGGTTGAGATTTGCTTCTAGAAATTTCAAGGCAGAGAAAGCCCACTGCCAGTGTTTCAACATCCTGACAATGAGTAAATTCTTCCTTAGGGCCACCCTGCTCCCACTGTGGTTTCATTTCATAATGACTGGCAAAGGACGGCTTCTCCCATCCCTTTCTAATTTATTTCTTAAAATCAAGAAGCTACACTTAGCACACTAGAAGAATATGCATTGTAATTCTGATAGAAGCAAGCATAGCACCATAAAGAGGACCCTGAACTGAGTCAGGAAATCTAGTTAGTAGTCCCAACACTGCCAATAACAAGATGTCAAAATTAGGCTAATCACTAATATTCTTGGGCCTGAATTTCCTTATCTGCAAACTGAAGTAGACAAAATGCTTTATTATAACCTTTCTGGTTTGAGTTGTACATGTCTATCATTCCATCTTTCATTTACCCTTCATTGAGGCCCTTCAATATACCATTTGATCATTTGAGTGCTAAGTATCAGTTGGGAATAAGACAGACATGCCCCCTGAATAAAAAGAACTTATAAGGGAAACAGACAAATAATGAACAAACAATAAATATATAATTACATTGAGATTATTTCTGTGGAGGAAAAGAAATATATTGATACAGTCTCAAACAACCATTTAGGCTATAATCATTCCTCCGCTAGACAGCACACCTGGCCCTCTAAATCACTGAAATGTGGACAGGCAGATGGCCAGTATGTTCCCCAAATTCTCCAACTGAACTGATTTATCCATTAGCATGCAACTGATCAATCTTACCAGGTTTTGGCAGCATCTGGAGGACGTTATTTATGAGGAAGTGTCCAAGTTTGTTTACAGAGCTAAACGTCTTCTAAGAAAATCAATGGGGTCTCCAAACTTTAAAATCTAGAGATTCTAGTGTCAGCATCACTGCTTGCTAAGAACTAATGACAAGGCCAAAGTCATAAATTTAAGCCTTCGATAGGCCTGTTAGCTTCACAGAGAAAAACTGTTTCACAGCCACAAAATAAGCTATTAACATTGGCTTTTCTCCCAAGCCTGTGTCACTGGTTACAAGGGAACCCAACAGTACATGGATAACATGGTCAAATCTATCAATAGTAATGGGAAACATTTTCTGTGGTGTCCCCTTTGCTGATCATGCAGGGGAAGGGGCAGCCCAAAATTAATAAACTCCATTAACAAACTAATATTTTACACAGGGCAGGACTTTTAACTTTCTAGGATGTGTTCAGGTCTGTTGCTGCTTGTGATATAACCAACAAGTCTGTGAGGCAGATGGGTGGATGCATGGGACCACGTGTCCGTCTGAAAGAGGAAAACTATGGGTTACGGTGGCTGAGAGAATATCTCCCGAATCACACAGGTAATTGGCAAACATGAGCACACACGTGTGCACATAATACAAACACACCCACGTATCCACACACCTATACACACACACACACTGAGTTTGTGTCTACACCAAAGGGCTGCTTATGTAGACAGGCAAAGTCCAAGACAGACACAAAAAGACAAATACCATATGATCTTGCTTACATGAAACACCTAGAAGAAGCAAATTTCATAAAAACTAATAGTGGATTATAGGTTACCAGGGTTGAGGGTGGGGGGAGACAGATGGGTGCAGGGTTTCTGTTTGAGGTGATGAAAAAGTTGGGGTAAAAGACATTGGTGATGATAGCAAGATCCTGTGAATGTAATTAATACCATGGAATTGTATACTAAAGAATGGTTAAAATGGGAAATTTTGAGTTGTATTATGTCACTACCATAAAAAGTTTAAAAAAAAAGACTAGATTACACAAGAGAATAGACTACAGCTAGTTTCTGACTACCCTATCAAAGTCCACTCCATTCTTTTTCAGAAAGTTTCATTACCAGTGATTATACTAAATGCTGAAGTAGGTAGACATGTGCCTTGTTTGCTTGCTTATATTTTTTAAAGGAAAGAGGTTTTAGTTAACACTGAACATTTTTTCTTCTGAAAAAATGTCTTCTGAGGTGCATTCTTGTCAAGACCTCATATGCAGTTAAAGTATGAAATCCACTAAACACAGTCTGAAACAGAATCGAGACTACTACTGGATTAGCATTCAACGCGTGAATAACAGAAATCAGGCTGTCAGTTGAGCTGAACTCTGGTTATCAGAGAGAAATTTTCATTCTGTAACAGGCTGCGTAGTGGACTTTTAAAAATATCTTTTCCTCTTAGTAATTATGTGAGAGGCCAAGATTTTCATGTCACTAAATAGGGCCAGGCATTATGAAGCGGTCCTTACTGTTTTAGTTCAGATCAGAACAATTAGCAGCCCATTCATGAGAATCATTGATGGACACCAGTTCATTCAAAAGGGCATTGTGTTTCCAGGTATTCAGTCTATGGAACCTTTTTCACCAGGGGAGCCATTGGCTGGGACCCTCAGGGAGAGACGAAGCCTTGCGGGAACAATGGCTCCGGCTTTCTGAACCGCACCCTGGTGAAGGGAGCCCTGCATGCCAGGACTCCAGGGCAGTGCCGGGTCCCCATCTTTGAAGGCATGACTTAAAAAAGAGCCCAGGGCACTTTCCTGTTTGGAAAACTCAGCAACAACCCTTCACAGAGCACACTTCTTCCATTCCTCCCTCCCCCATCGCAAAGAAAGAAACCAATTAGCTCTGACTTCAGGAATGGACATTACTCAACGTTAATGTGCCTTCAAAAATAGCACAGGAAGAGGCAGAGACACAATGAAGGGGAAAATAAGGAAAACTCCAGAGGAGTAGAGAGAGCAGGGAGGAGATGCCTTTGAACAATGAGAAACTTGAAGCAGGAAGGCAGGAAAGAAAGGGCAGCGGTTGCAAAGGTTGACTCGCGGAGTGATGGGAAAAGACAGCTGTGGAGGGAGCATAAAATTGTGGCTTCCGTTGGCTCCAACTGCTTTCTTGGACAGGGCTTTCACATCTCTGCATCTCACCTGTAAAATAGGCAAGGAGCTGAGGAAAAGGGGCTAGACTTTCTATTGTATGAAAGTATAGAAAATGTGGGTTATTGGGCTGTGGAGAAATACTAGATTTAATCTCCAGGCATTTAAATTCCAGTCCCCTGGAGAGGGGAGTAAAAGTAAGAAAGACATTAAGTGGGCTGAAGATGAAACAAACTTTACAGCCACCTCTCCCCTGACTTGAGGGGCTGGGGAGAACGCTGTCCCACCTCCCAGGCTAGAGCAGCAATAGCCAGGGGGCAGCGAGGTCCATGTTTCAAGGACCCACAACCACAAAATTCCCTCCTGACTTTCCTGGCGCTCCTTCCTGAAGCTTCCCTCTCAAAGCTCATACCTTCAAGATGACAAAATGCATGGCCTCTGGTGGTGATGGTGGCACCACACTGAAAGAGTAATTAATGCCACAGAATCATACTCTTAGAAATGGTTAAAACAGAAGGTTTTCTGTTATATATGTTACCACGATTTAAAAAAAAAGAGTCAATTGAAAAAAACAAACAAAAAAACATGGCCTCTGACTGGAGGTCGTACAACATGTGGGTTCAGAGCTCAGACACTGGAGCCAGACAGGACTGTGTTCTGAGCTCTGCTGATAACTGGATGTGTGACCTTTGGTAGATTATTTAATCTCCTAATTTCTCTGTGATCCTCAGTTTTGTTTTTCGTTTTTTTTTAATTTCCCAAAATGAGGGCAGAAAGGCAGTTATGAATTTTAAACGTAGTTATCAATGTACATGATGCAGAGTAAGCACTCAATGTATATTATCCACTATTACTTGTTAATGTTATTTTCATAGAGTGTTTTACTTGCCTAGCTTGGAGAAATGTTTGTCTGTTCGTTTTTCCCAGGTCCTTTGACGTCTTGAATCACCCTATCATCCTTGATGAACAACATCAACAACAACAACAAACCTTCTAGCATGGGCTGCTCAAACAGTAGTTGATCAGACATTGACTAGGGAGCTCTATCAAGTATGCAAAAATTAGTCCTTAAGACCCTAATGTGAACTGCTTAGTGAGTAAAATCAAAGTATTTTAAAATGGGTCTCCAATTTTACAGAGTTACCTAGAACAACACATGCAAATTGGGTTGAGTAATTTAAGAAAAGAGGCCTTGCCATCCAGCCTACTAAATGCACAGCATTTCCCTTGTACCTCACCCTACCCTTGGAGGAAAGGGATAGAGCACGGCTCCATTTTGACAATCAAACAAAGCCTTTCATGTTCAAGATTAAAATCTGTTATTAAAACAAGACCGAGTATTTCCTCTGGTTCTGCTTTGGTTGAACTGTGCTGACAAATTAGCCAACAACAGATGGAAATTGTAGGCACATGTGCTTATCTGAATCTGATGCCAGCCTCCTGAAGTCTTTTCCACCATTATGGCAACTGGATCATCTCAAAAGGCTCCCCAAAGCACAAATTATCCTAAACGAGAGAAGGAGACACTGAGGGACTATTTGATATCCAGGGAGATGAAACTTCAAAATGGGTTACTTCAGGGATCGAAAACTGACAGCCTTCCATCCAGAAGGACTCATGTGACTTCATGTATGAAAGTAAGACTTGGATAGAACTCATATTTTTGAGTATTTTTCCTCTTAACTCACATTAGCAAACTGGAAATGGTTCTGTTATAGCAAAATAGAATCATAGCATTTTAAGGTTGGAAGAAATCTTATAAAATCTTTGGTTGAGCCCCATCATTTTATTTGCCCAGGTAACTATTTGCATGTCTTTTAAAGTACAACCCAAATGACCTAAGTATTTGTCTGATGAAATCATACTACAACATGTGGCTCTGTTTTTGTTTTTCTGTTTTTTCTTTTTTTCTAGGCTGAATAAATCTGCCTAAATGCCCAATGCTCTTGTCCTTGGAGTTTTCAATTTGAAGCGGACATGGTGACAGAGATATACCTATGGACCCAGAAATCCAATGGTTCCATCTAAGCAGTAGAAATCATAATAATCAACTCTGTAAAACTATGGAGTTGACTTCACACAGGGAACTACCCAAGGGAGATTTCAAGGACAGTGAGCAAAAGTGGCTGTGGAGGAGGCTTGGAGAAAATACATTCAGGATCCTGACAAGACAGGGATCAGGGGATCTCCAAGACAGGGTGCCAGGCCTCCAGAGCATCAAGGACCTCCCCTTGGCAATCATGCCTTTTCTGACATGGCAATTTCCCAAATGCCCAAGGTAGAGGCACTCATGACAGAGCCCTCCCTCTGCCCAGCATGGATGACTGAAACCCAGGAGTAGGGTCGGCCCTGGAATTACAGGGCTCCTCACTCCCATTCCCTGAGTGGAGCCTATCTAGGACACAGGTCCCAAACCAGGCCAAGGACAGGCTGTGGAAAGAAGTTACGGTGAGGCCAGTTTGTCTAGACCCCCAAGGATCACCTGTTCGCAGGTGATTTCAAAGGTGGTCCAGAAAGCAACACTCATGAAGCCTAGCAACACTGTTTTGAGATTTCTTATGTCTACTGAGCGAGCAATTAAGACTCTGCCCCAAGGCCATAAAGGTGAGCACAGAAAAGTCCAAGAGGATCACCAAGGTTATGATGCAATCCAAGAGCATTTCTGAGAAAATGGAACTAGCTGGGCAAGAAGAAGAAAGGCAAAGGGCAAAGACAAAATATTCCACCAAAAATTCAAAAAGTAATCACTACTGCACAGAGCGCGTTTCACTGCCGCTGTCGGCTTAACAGTGAAATGGTCCCGAGTTAAGAGGCAGGATTTGCTCAGGAGGAAAGTCAAGTGAGGACACTGGGAAAAGGAGTCACTTTATCTATCAGCATTCAGCATAAACCAGTGTTTTTAATACTTCTGAACATAACGAGTTAAACCAGGCTGCTAGCCCCAGGAAAACAAAACTGACACAGTTAACGACAAATTTTTCTCGTGCCTGATTCCAAGGAATCATTCACTAGTCAAATCATCTTGGTGGACTCAAGCACTGGCTATTTGCTTTATATTCACTGAGTTCATAATCTGAGTTTTATGTTTCTGTTAAGAGCTGTGAGGCTTCCTCAGGGTGAGGTCAAAATAAAGTCTGCTTATTTTTCCAAAAGACAGAGGGGAAACTTCAGGAAAACACTAATCTGTGGAAATGGGAAAAGAAGAGAATTTGGTATCGAGAGATAGAGGGCATGAGGAATTCCAGAACCCATACCACATTTACTTGAGATTTCTTATCCATATTGCTCAGTATTTATTTATTCAATAAATAAATATGTATTATATGTTGATGACTTGCTTGGCCCTATTTTAGGCCCCAGAGAATCTGTAACAAGGAGCCCTGGTGGACTTGCAGCTGGTATGGAGTTAGGCAGTGCCCACACAAATAAGAATGTGACATAATATAACCACAACCACTCTGAATGAACTAGGCAGGGAGTGGGGTGAGCTTTTTGTGATAGTGTGGTCAGGGAAGCTCCCTGAGGCGGTGGTGGTTGACAAGATGTCCCTATAAAGTGACGGAGAGAATCCTGACAAGATGTGAAGACAAAGCCATCCTTTGCTCGGAGGGGATGGGTGTGCAGTCTGCTCAAAGGCCTCAAGAAGATCCACACTTCTGGAGCCAAAAGGGCAGGAGTGAAGTGAAAGCAAGAGACAGGGTCCCTTCCTATAGGGCCTGCTAGGTGTAGAGCTCAGCATACTGCTTACTGCATATGGATCCGCATTTTGTTTGTTGATAAAGGTTGTGGGCATTTAATGAACTTCTTTGTAGATGTGCTTAAATCTTTTTTTTTCATTTTTTATTGCTCATAATGTAGGCAAGGCTGTTTTTCCCTTTCTTCTCTGTTACTTTTTCCAGAAAATACACTCTTCAGAAAGCTCTTCTGTGAGGCCTTCACAGCTATGTCAGGCCAGAAGACATGCTTCCTCCTCTGACCTGATTCACACGTGAACTGTACGTCTCCCGAAGATCTCTTCTCTTCAGTGTCCCATACGGAATCCCAGTGTTTAATGTGTTTGGGGCCACCTGGTCCTCAGAGAGGCCCTAGTTAAACATATGGGCTTTGCAGTCAGCAAAGATGTGAATTTGAATTCCAGCTCCACTACTCACTAGTTTGTAAACTAGTTTCTTAACCTCATCTGTAAAATGGGGTTAGTAGCACTAGTTCCTACGTTAGGCTGTGGTTGCAAAGAGAATAATATATTCAAAGAGAGTGCTCGGTAATGGGAGCAACTGTCAATAGATGTGTAGCTTTTTGTGAAAAGGGCTGTGTCTTTGACTTTGAGTTATATCTTGAAGTGTCTATAACACAGTATGTCCCCTATCAGTGCTCTCTGAAGATAGTATAAAGTGCTTCAAAAAGCACTGGATTTGGAATTCTCAGGGACAGATTCCTTTCCAGGCTTGATCTCTTAGTAGCTGTAGGACCAAGAGCAAAAGTCATTTAATTCTTCCTCCAGGGCAAGCCTCAGTCTCCTCATCTATAAAATAGGGATAATCCTGCTGACCTCACAGGCATGTTAGATGTAATGCATGGGACAATATATGGAAAGAAGAAAGTATTTTCTGTCCTACATTTCTGATTCTGAGTCTCTTAGCTCTTGATGATCCCATATAAAATCCAGGTATGTGAACCCACAGTTTAAAGAGGAGTTCATAGACCATGTGCTTTAGCAGCTGTCTCTGACACCCCCTTCACAGAGTGGAAGACCTGGGAGTGGTCAGAGTCACCTTGCTGTTGCCCAGAGCAGAAGTCACAAAAAGAGGGCCAAGGTCGAAGGTGGGTATGACTCAGCTCACAGCTATCAGAAACCAGTGTGTTCCTTTCCAAGGCAAAAGGTCATTAAAGGCCTCAGCACTGGTAAATGTAAAAAACTGCTTTGTATTTATTCCAGGTTAAGTTCCTCTATCTGACACCATTATGTGATGTTCCAAATATCTCACCAAGGGATAGTGCAAAGTTGGCTGTAGCTAGGGAGGGTCATTGTGCCTGAAGAGACACATCCAGCAAAATTTTGCAGCTCTAAGTGATCCTCTGGCCTTGATGTGATGCAAGTTTGTCTGATAGACTTCAATGTGGTTATGGCAAAGAATAAGGCAGGCATATATGCAAATTGCATACAGTCCCATAGCACAGGAAGAAGGTAGGGAAAAGGAAAGACAGCTGATAAGTAAAAATTACCATTGGCCAGTGACCAAATATCTTCATACTATTCCTGTTCAGGACTGTCACATAACCTTCACCAAGACTCCAGCAAGTGAAGGAAATGCAGTGATGTCATGGACAACACGAAGATACTTTGTAAACCCAATCTAGGAGCACCTCAAGTGCAGTGAATTGTATCTGTTTTGTTCACTGATGGGTCCCAAATACTGAGAATGATGCCTATCAGGTAATTGGTGCCCAGTAAATACTGAACAAACAAGTGAATGAATAAATGAATGAATGAGAATCTTATTTTGGAATGTCCTACAAGATGCTTTGGCATTTTATTTTGCAGTTGCTTAGCAGATTGCATTTAAACAGTCATGATACTTTTACGCAATTAAACACTTTCCACTAAATACTTCATATAGCTAACTTTTCCATTTGCCTACAATGACGTCATACATTAGAATAGGCAGGGCCATCTGAAGAAAGAAAATTGAGCAGACAGGAGAGAGGACAGAGAAGGGCCATGCTCAGCCAGTTCCCCTGTGCTACATCACCTGGAGACTCCTCTGCTCACTTTTTTAGGGAGCACTGAATCAAACAGATAGAGGTCAGGTTTTTCTTACCTGCACAAGATGTAATTCGAACACCAGGAATGTTGGGTTTATGAGAATAAACTGGGAGTCCTTTAGCATGGTCTACAGGGATGCTCATTCTCTGGTGGCTTTCCTGTTCCTGGCTTATCTGCCATGGACTATGGTAGCCTCTGGACTGGAGATAAAGAAGCCCCTACAGGACCCCTTTCCTCTTCTTTTTCCCATTAGATAGACTCTGATTTGTTTACATCTGCAACTTGAAATCGACTCTTCCTTGTCCTTGACTGTTTGTCTCCAACTGGCCAAAGCCGAATGGAATTACCAACAAATTTGCTCCCAGGGCCTACCTTCTGTCTTGCCCTAAACCTTGGGCCCAGGCCTTTCCCTTTTCCTCTCCTCTTTTTCAACAAGATTTCTCAGTTCTCTCTCCAAAATAGCCTTCTAGTGGCCTTGTCCTCTGCATTCTCACACCCATGGTCTTAGTTCAACCTTTTCTTGAGTCTTCCCTGAACTAACAGAAATACTTCCTAATGGGTCTCTGTGCCTCAAGCCATGCACCCCTGCAGCGCACTTTCCATACTTGCATCTCAGATGTGATTTTAATAGGCAATCCTAATGGTACACCATTGTGTAGGAGAACGCAACTCCTTCCCACAGGATATAAGACCTTCTGGGACTTGGCTCCTTTCTTCCTCTCCAGCCCCATGTCCCACCTCCCCTCAGGTGGTACACTACCTCCCATTTTCTGCCCACCAATGTGCCATGCCTGAAATACTCCACCTCTGTCACACCGCTGTGCATTTCTCCACTCAGTTCTCTATTACGTCCTTCCCTTTCTTGTCTCCCTGCCACTCTCTTCTCTATTCTTTAAACCCACCAGAGGTTTAAACCCAGTCTGAACCTCCAGTGGGTTTCCCTATTCACATAGGCTGACGTCTAACTCATCTCTGTTTTCCCAGCACCCACTCTTTCTATCAAAGCAATGGTAACCCTAGATTAAAAATTATTTCCTTACCTTTCTTTGACATGAAATACAGTTTCATGTTCATACGCATGCAGACACACAGAGACACCCAACAAAGTTCTTAACACACAACCCTAGTGTTCAATGACAGACTGCCAAACGGACAAATAGATGCATCAGTGTCTCTCAAAATTGCCCCTTCCATTGTTCCTGCTAGTAATTTAGTAGCTGATTTCCCAAACGTCAGAAAACAGCCATTTATTTACTTTAAAACAATCAACTATACTGCTAATGCCACTTTAGAGGGAGAAGGGATTGACAACATGCCCAGACAAGGCTGCTTGGTCTGTAAGAAGGGAGAGAAGCACATGTGTCCATGTGTGGAATGAATATCTGATTGTTCTCTCTGTCTGCAGAGATTGAAAACAGGTGGCTTGGCAGAGAGTTCTGCATTATGATGCTTTGTGCTCCAGCTTCAAGGACTAGAGTATGTGCCAATCAGGAACACACCAACTCTTAGCAGAGTTGACACTACAACTGACCAAGCAACACATGTGCACAGCTATGCACACGCAGAATGGACAGATAATCCAGCCATTACCTGCCAGGAACAAATGTGACTTAAAGATTCATCCAAGATTTGGGAAGTCAAACGACAAAGCAGCTCCTTCAGCTACTGCAACTGCTATTTCACAACAGCCAGTTTCTGAAGGATTATACTTACGTGGGTACAGAAAGACCCCTGGACTATTGATAAAGAGGGTAACATAGAAGGATTTAATCCAGACACATGGGCATAGAGGGGAAGGTGGGCGTTTAATTAGTCATACCTAGGAAAAAACCCTGCTAACTCATCTGGAGAATGTGACTAGTGGAAGACCAGGGTGGAATTAACAACTAAACATTACATTTCAAATAAACAAACAGTAAAACATTTCCTTGATGGTTACTCTCAGGCAAAATTTTATGCCTACCTTATACAATGTCATGATGACTTAAGATCTAAATTAAACTAAGTAACATACTTGCTTTGACAGAGCATGTGTTTACTTAGAAGTTTATTAAAGCCAATGGCATGTACAAAATCTGACAATATTCAAGGCTACAAATTTTTTTTTGCCAGTGCTTCAGTCAAACATATCGAACAAAATACTTTTGGAGATAATGATATTAGCAAACAAGATCAACATTTTGACAGTATTTACAGACAAGGAGACACTACTTGCTTAACGAAGCAGCCCTCTTGAATTTTTGTTGAATCCTGATTTGCTTACAGCAGGAAGAAGTTTAACGGGAGGCATGGAAACCTTGCTCACCCAGAACACAATTAACTGTCGGGGTGACACCTCTTGAACCCATGCCTGGATTACTTCTTAATTTCCAACTGAAAATTACCTGCTTTATTAAAATCACATTTCTCACCACCCCTTGCAGTCAGCACTGGTCTAAAGCATTTTTCCAAAATCTGTCTCCAGCTCACTGATTTCTCTTTCCCTGGCCATCTATAGAAAAAATTTTCCAGTCCTCTTATTTTGCATGCAATTTGCAATAATCAAAATAATAAGAAATAAATATGACAAAATTTAGGACACTGCCAAGCATATACCAATTATTCCAAAAATGTTTTCTGAACTCTATGGCTCCCCAGTGGAACTAGAATTCCATCTTCCAATTACAACGCAAAAGTTACTAGATTCAGAAAGGCAATTTAACATTGAGTAGGCCTGTGCTTCTCAAACTGGGGTCCCCAGCCAGCAGCATCAGGGTCACCAGAGAACTTGCAGGAAATGCAAACTCAGTGCAAACTGAGACCTGCCGAATGCGCAACTCTGAGGGTGGGACCAGCAATCTGTGTTTTTAACAAGCCCTCCAGGAGATTCTGATGCACACTGAAGTTTGAAACCATTGTAGCAGAATTGTAACTTTCCATCTATTTGGAAAGATTCGATCAGTTTAGGAGAAGAGGGAAAGACTGAGGTTCTTTATGATGGAGTCAAACAAGTTGTATAAAAAAATTTTCCTACTATCTTTGCAAAGAGCTATTTATCGCAGGAAATAGGCACAAGATTAGATATTTGAAAAACAACAACAACAAAACCCAGAGAAATGTTTTTCTAACACAGCAACACAGATTATATTTCTAATTACCAGGGGAATTGCTTGGCACTATCAGGACAAACGCAACCTCCTGAATTAATTCATGTTCTGGTCTGAATGAACGTGTGAGCCTGATTCCCATGGCAACCAAGCACTATACAGACTGATAGGGTTACGGAGCATATAACTGAGCTAAGGCAATTGCCAATTTTAAAAGATTAGCATCGACAATTTGACGGAACATATTCATTTCCCAAATATCAGAAGCACATCATCTACATTCAAGGAGAAAGGACTGTCAAAATTAGATTTAAGACATAAGGAAAAAAAAAAAAACCCTGCTAGTCTATCATCTTTGAGCTCTGGTCAAAATGAGGCAGAAACTGTTTTCTTAATATTCTTCTAATTGCAAGGAGACTGTTCTGAACATAGATATTAAGCCAGTCGCCATGGCTTTCTGCCTGAGTTCCGCAGTGTGCCAGATTTCAGTATGAATGGCACTAAAATACTCATGCAAATGGGGTTTCACACCCAACTCTGGCCCCTTCAGAGTACCCCATTAGGAAGATGACTTGGAGGTAGCAGAGTGCTAAAGGTGGCCCACCATCTCCTCACTTTCCCAGACACAAATCACCTTGTCTCACAGAAAACTTGTCCTGTATAAGGAAGGACTGCTTCAAAGAGCAGCAGATCTGCTATCTGTCCTTTCCTCTGAGCATGGAGAACCATGTGGAAGTTTGTTTAGGGCTCCAAAAATATTTGTTTGTTTCTTCCTTGGGCAATTTCATTGTTGCTAAATTTTATATATGACTGTGACCATAGAAAAGAAGGAAAACAAGACGTTCAAAGCAGAGCTAACCATGCTCAGATACAGAGCTCGGTCTGTGCTAACAGAGAAGTAACCACAGGAGATTTTACGTCCTCAGAGAAGCAAAAAGGACCTTCAGGTAACACAGACCCAAATGTGAAAAATGAGCAAGTGCTGGTCCCCAGAGCTGTGCTTAAGTCTAATATCTATTCAGATATCCAAGTCCCTTTTAGCTTCAAAATTCTCCACTTCTCTGGTCTCATGATTCTCAGAGGGAATAAGCCTTTGAAACGTCATGCCAGGTTTTAGTGATTTAGGTTTTGTCAGGAAAAATAAATTCATAAACACCATATGCCCCCAATTTGAGGTTGTTTCTGTAAAAACTCAGCTTTGAGAGCTCTGCCTCAAGTTTTGAAGATCAAGTGGCAGTTTCCAGAACTTCCTATTTTGGAAAGTAAGGTAGGAGTGACAGCTTTATGGTGAGCAAATTCCTTAACAAGGCGGGGTCTAGACAGGTTCATTGATTCCTTTCAGGGTATTTGTATTTACATGCAATCAGAATGTGTGTGAGGAAACTGATTAGAGAGAAGAAGGGAGAGGATGGAGGAAAGGGGAGGGAAAAAAAAGGGAGGAGAGGAGAGGAAAAGAAGAAAAACAAGCAGCAAAGGCATTCTGTAAGAGAAGGAAGTGATTTTCACTGTGTCCTGCATTCAGCTGTGGAGACTTGAAGGCCAAGCGAAGGTGACAGAGTTTGTACTTTTTCACCAAGAGGTGATCACCTCACATGCCAAAGCTTGACACGATAATCTCACAAGCTTTGATAGTTCATTATCTCAGCATACCACAGAGACATTCTTTTATGATTCCAAGAATAATGCAGTCCTTTCTGTAATCTAGTAGTCATGCCCTGGTCAGTGACCTCTTGATTCAAGGAACTTGCTGATTGAAAATATTTTCTGAGCTCTAATACAGGTTGCCAACCCAAGATTGTTTTCTTTATGTGAGGAATAGGGAGCTCTTTAAGACTGCGAAGTTATGAGTAATATTCCAGCTAGCAGACTGAGCTGCCAGACACCAATGGCTTTATCTTTTTGTTTGCAACTTTCAGGGATGTGGCCAAAGTCACATAAAGGGTTATACAAAAGGAATATGGGTTCTGTTTTGGTTTGAGACCCCGTACCAAACTGGTAAAATGTGCCAGCTTTTAGTTAGTAAAAAAAATTTCTATTATCTGGATTTGAGATAAATATTTAACTTGCAAAATTTGTTTGCAAGTTAATAATATCATGAGTGGGAAACATCCAAGTCATTCTGTCTCAATCGAATGTGGGTGCTCAAAACACGGACAGCGTCTCTTAAACACGTTTTCAAGACGTTATTCAATGAAACCAATGCCACAGGGACACATCTCCTTGCCTCCTCATCAGAGGGAATAATCACAAAAGGAGACAGAACTCACTGCCTAGAAAATGGGACACAGAAGCCCGAGTATTCTTATTTCACAGGATCCTTGATTTTCAGAGGTGAAGAATGGAATCCAATTTGTTTCTACCCCAGGTTATTTTCAAATAGTTTCTCTAAAGATTTAGAGAAGCAAACACTGCAAACATCTGTAAGTTCAGGCTTGATTATCCAGAAACGTATGATTACTCAATCTGAAATCTGCGGCGTTGACGTCATCATGCAGTGAAGACATAGAATCTTATGTAAAGGACACGCTGCCTTTAAGAACTTGAATGACTGATTTTAGATTTGCCAAGCCATGTCAATTCCAAAGGGTTTATTTATTTTTCCAAACACACTGAGGAAAAATTCCATTGGCTGTTTGTTCAATTATAAATTTGAAAAGACAGAAGCTTCGGTCCTTTAAAAAATATTCAGTCACACAACCTACTTCAAATCTTCCACATCAGGGAGATTTACCATGTATTCAACCCCTTTGAAGTTCACAGAAGTCTACCTTTTGACAAAGCTTTACCTTCTAATTTACAACACAAGCATGCTCGTCAGATCAGACATGTGCTTTGAAGACACACATCTTTCTGTTAGCCGGATTTTGGAAGGCAGAAGAGTTCTTAGGAACAAATCACCCAGGAGGTCTGCAAACGAGACATGACAATCATTTACCTCAAATATCAAAACGCCAACAGGGATGCCCACGTCGTAATGAGTCAACAGTGCCCTCAGCACCACGCAGGCCTTGAACTGATTGTAAAGGCAACAGGATGGCTTTGGAGCAAAGTGGGGTATCCATACCCTAAACTAATATTACAAACCGATAAAGTTTACTGATGCATTTGAAAAGAATCCAAGCGAAGAACTCATTCTCAGATACCAGTATAAATTATCTAATTGTGAATTTTCCTCAGGTCACCTTTGTAATTTTTTTTTTAATTATTGGTATAAAATATATATAATACAAAATTTGCCATTTTAATCCTTTGTAACGGTACAAATTCAGTGACAATTACACTCCCAATATTGTGCAACCCATCACCATTATTTCCAAAAATCTGAGTTTCTTATGGTGGTGAGATATTCATGGCATAGATTTCTTCTCCTTTAAGAGCTCTTTCCTCCCTGATGCCTATAATGACAAAATTAGACATTTCCCCTTTAGCCCCTTATTGAAATGCCACAACAGGGGTGGGGGCCTCTTGCACTTTTATCAGTCCTGGTAATTCTATCCTGATGGCTATGTGGAGAACCCTTTGATGTCTGGAACCTTGTTTTTTCCTTCTTTGGTATTCCTTGAAGTGCCTCGCCCAGTAGTAGCACTTGGTATTATAGTTATTGAGCTACAAGGAACCTGACCTTTCACCCAACCCCACTCCTCAATCACAGAGATGAAAAGGTGAAGCTGTAGTTCAGAGGAGAAAAGAGACTCGCCTAGAGTAATTTCTCAGTTAGTGACTGAGCTGAGACCAGCAGGGCAGAACCCACAGCTCCCCCACATTTACTGAGCCCTCAGGGTGTTGGCAACTGTGCCACATGCTGGGGACACAGGAACGATGGCTACAAATACTGTCCTATAGAAGCTCACAATCTAAGTGAGTTGGTCAGGCTCATCAACCAATAATTACAATGAATCAACCTCAGTGTAATTACAGAGATGGGTCCTTAGCTATCACTTGTTGCATCAATCTAAGGAAGCTTAGTAATTGAGATATAAAAATGATTTCCTTGGGTGTTCCCATCTAAAAGGAAGTGCTAAGACTTAGAGCCCCAAAACAGGTTTAAACAAGATTCCAGCAATTTAATTTCATTTTACTAATCCCATTTATTTTCTTTTTGCATTTATAGAATATGAATAGAGGCCTCAAACATTTTAGTCAAATGCAAAGAATCAAATTTGTGTTTATTCATTTATTTAGCCAATTTATTAACTATACATATACACAAAGAATATAGAAGTAGAAATCTTGATTTGACTAGTCCTGCAGTTCAGATCTAATCCTGGTTAATAGGAACAAAGATTAAGCTATTACCTTTTCTAAGGGATCAGTCTGTACATCATCACAGATGATGGTGAGTCTTGTACAAGTGTGAAACCTTACTCTTCAATTTTCTGTGAATTCTCTCAGATAATTAATTACTTCCAGAAATAGTACCACATGGCAACTTATCATATTCCCAACCTCCAGGGAATATCCCAACTGTATGCCAAGGACACTAACCGCAAAGTTTGATGGGGAAGTAGGACTCACCTGAAATAATCGACAAGCAGGTGCCCTAGATTTGGAGCATACATTCACTTCTCCCACTTGTGGTAACTTGTAGTACTGCTGCTTTGGGGTCGAGCCTAGGGTTCCCCCAATATCTCAGAACTCCATGGACTGTCCTGTCTGTGTCTACTTGCACAGACCCTCATCTGGTTCATATATGACTTTCCCCAAATATACTGGATTTATCCAGTTTGGGAGGTGGGCACTGAATACGCTGCAGTAGCCGTTTGCTAACTCTCCTCCATGCAGACATCGTGGGCCACTTGGTCTTTTTTCACTCGCGGCCACTACAATACGCTGGCTCACTTCTGAGGGTCTAGAAAAGCAGTAGGCAACTGGATCCATTTATTCGAAAGTTGCCCTCTCTGGTGTGTGTGTGATAACATTTGATTGGTATTCTCCTCTCTTCTTCCCTTGACCAAAAAAATCACTCCCTGCCCCTAGAAAGTTATATCAATATATATAAGGCCAACTCAGCCATAGAGTGACACTGTAATAGTGATATACATAGAGGATCAAAAAGCAGGGAAAGGCTCCTGAACTCAGCTCTTCACAGACCCTGCTTTGAGCCCTCTGTGACTTACTTCTTGGCAGCTCCCTGCCAACACAGAGGAAGCTTTGCAGAAATCCAAAGAAGGTCCAAAAAACACTATATTTTTAAGAATAGCAATATTTTAAAAAGATTTTAACAGAACACAGTGCCTTGGCACAGAAGGAGCTCGATAAAATTTTGATGAAAGAAGGAATGAATGGTAAGCTTCCAAGTTTGCCTACGATGTGTTACATAGTGTGCCCCCCATACCCTGTGGAAGTGGGGTTTGGGATGGGGTTGGCCCCTTTTCCTTGTGATCTATAATGGCAGACACCTGAAATGATCTTAGCTCACAACCAGATGGGTGAGCCTGCTTCCTGAGAAACAGGACAGAAGCACCTTCCATCCTCAGGGGACAGGCCGCCATTGGTTACTTAGTCAAAAGGGAGTGGATTTTATACTACTCCCCAGAATAAGGCTTTCCATGGTATCCATAGGGATGCAAAAAAGGAACAAAGCCAGTCCCAGCAGCAACCAGAAAGAATACTTTGCTTTCATATCATCATGCTGACGGTTTTCATTCACTCTTTCTTCTGCCCGTTCAGTCATTGATGAAACGCCACTGAGTGCTTTCCTCTACCAGGCACTAGGGTTGTGGCTGTGAACAAGTCGCTGCAAATCCATGCTAGTTCTCACTGTTACTGGAATATGATTTCTAACTTTCTCAAATGATTTTTTTTTTTTTTGCTTTCGTGTCTCTTAATTCTTACATAAACCCAGAAGAAAAGAGAAGCCTGGGAAAGGTTAATGAATTTAAGCAGGGCACATGGCTAGTTTAGTAGCAGAGATACATGTACTTTTATGACACTAAGAACTGTGTGCAGTTGTCTTTAACTGGAGCCTCTCTGTGCAAAGGACTCAATGTCAAATATGTGACTGGCATCACCGAGATGTCACTAATAACCAATGCACCTAATTTTCCATTTTTTCCATTGAGGTCTCATAACTGCACAGGAAAAGCAAATAACTAACTTCCTGATCTATTATAGTCAGACTCATGCTAGTTAATTCTTCGTTTAAAACAAGTGCTGTTGATATTTCCAGACAATATTCAATGACCAAAGAAATATAAAGATGATCCATAACTGAATCTTGCAAATAGTACAGGGCATAGGAATTCCAAGAACCAAGCTGAGGATCAGACTTGGTTCTGGTTCTGAAACTTAGTGCCAGCCCTTACCAGCTTAAATGACTTTGGGCAAGTTTTTAAATCTCTGAGTGTCAGTTTCCACATCTCTAAAATGGGAACTGCAGTACATGCTTCACAGGGTTATTCAGAGAATTATTTGAATGTATACTCCATGAGAATAAAGGGCATTAGCTGTCTTGTTGACCCACAGAATTCTATAGGGTACAATAAATACTCAAGAAATAAAGGATTGAATAAAATATGGATAATGGATTTATGCAGTGCCCAGCATGTCACCGATGGCCCATAACCTATATCTGAGCTAACTGATCCCCTTTCTGCTTTCTCTTCTACTTATCCAGAGGGGGGTCTCCATGGTATGCCTAAGAATAATATTGAATAGATATAATTTTCAATGAGGGTGGAACTTATATAGACCCACATGCCAGAAAAGCCCTTCACTGAAGTGCAGGAGACATTTAAGATGTCCCAATTGCTCTGGCTTCACAGCAGGTGCCACCCATCCTTCGTTGTCGAGGGCACTGCCACCTGGGCCCAGTAGAGCTGTCCATTGTGGAGGAAGGAAGACAGACGCTGCCAGGAAAGAACCAGGGTTGGGAACCTGCCTGTGACCCCCTCTTCCTTCCCCAATGGCAGACCCTTCTGGCCCTTCAGGGGTCCTGGGGAAAGTGCTTAAGCCCAAAATATCATCAGTGATCTGTTTTCCATTGCAGAAAAAAAGGCCTGATGTTGGAAGTTTAGCTCTATGGGAAAATACTACTGTGAAACGAAAATTTTTTGAACATTAAATCCAATTTAAAACGCATTAAAGGCTATTTAAAGAAATCTTCTGGTGAGTTCTTGGTTTCATGGGGACTCTTTCTGGAAAGAGGAAAAATCAACCCCTGATGTATGTTGGGGATGAATCTGGATTCTCATGAATAGGACTTTCCTAAACCGAGGTGTGAGGGCCTCGTCAGTTGCAAAGGTGAGAGCCTGCCCATCTTTGTGATTTCTCCGTTTTTCTTCCATACAGAATCCTCTTCCCATCACAAACCTGAGGAAGGTTGCTAGGCCCAAGCGTGGTCAAACTGTTATTTGAGTTGAAGGGCTCCAAGCAGCGGGGCAATGGCTTTGAAATGAGCCATTGTCAATTGGCCTTTGAAGCTGTAGCATAGAACCTTCCAGAAGACAGCACCTGGGAGCAGCCATCCCCACGGCCATAGGGAAGGGAAGCCAGAAAGCTCACTGACCAACACGCGGAGAGGCCCACTGCTCCTCAGCTTTGAAACAAGGGCCGTGTGGGTGGCGCAGGTTTTAGGAACATGAGCTTTGCAGTAAGACATACCTTAGTGCTCCCTAGCTGTGTGTGAACAAGTTACTTAATTTCTGAGCCTCAGTTTTTTTATCTACAAAATGGGGATAATTATAGTAGCTCCGTGTAGAGTTGTGGAAATTAAATGAACTGACAGAGAGAAAATATTTAAGTCGAGTAGCCAGGACATAGTAAATACTCTGTAATATTAGTCACTATTATTATTATTGTACTTACTACTAATTTTAGATGGGAACAGAAAGCCCTATGGGATGCTGTAAGGTCATCAGATCGTTCAGTCATACCCTCATCGTTTCATATTAATTGATCACATATCGAGAGGAGTGTGTCACTGGTGCCTTTTTCCATCTCAGTTTCCATGTTCCTGTATGTGCCTGGTCCACTCCATCCTGGACCAGCTTCTGGATCTTGCCCACTTTCTCTCCTTCAGAAAATACTCATTCCGTGTCTCATTCTCCAACTGCGTGACAATAGGATAAGCAGATTCCACCTATATCAGCCCTTTCAGGTGACATGCTACAGCTCAGCCTAGCACTTAAAAACCAACTGAAATGCGAGCATTTCAGTAACACTCAACTCTTGCCTTTAAGGTTGCAAAGGATTAGGGCTTAATTAGAAGCAGGCTGTAAATATTACATGAGGACCCTGCCTGGTTTAAGTTATACCGACTGCCAATCATGCATTTTATCTTTTGGCCTGCACATAGAGGTGTCCAGTAAATGTTACCTTTGGTGATCATAAAACAAAAGCCAAACTTTCAAAAGTGAAATGTCCAAAAGACCATTGTCTACATTCTTGGCAACAGCCACGGGGCCCATTTTCCCAAGTCAGCAGCCTCCATGGGGGCTGGCGAGGGGCCAATTCCCAGGGTTGGCGCGTTCCTGGGACCTGGCAAGAGGCCACTGGGACCCTGTTTCCTCTTTCCTTCCCTTTATGTAGTGGAAAATCTTTCCCACTTTGACTCCTCTGAGTCTTTATTCCTCCAGTGAAGTAAAGGGAGGGGCTCGGGTGGGAAATATTCCCCAGCCCCTTCCCCCAGACCCATCTCCCACTGCTTGGAGCTGGCATAGCTTAGAGCAACTGAAGGCAGCACCTAAACAAAGACGGGCTGCTGCTGCCCCACCCAACAGCCTGATTCTACCAGGGGCACAGGACACGGAGCAGGAAGACCCAGCAGGATCTGGTGTACACGGAGTCATTATACATTTGCTTGAAAGACTAGAGACGCTTCTGGAAGCCTGTGGAATAAAATCGCCTATCGCAAATAGATGTTGGCTGGGCTCGAGGGGTGAGAGCAGTAAGCCAAAAGTCCCTGAAAAAATATAAAGATCCATATGAGAAGTTCTGGCATACACCTCATTAATAGGGTATGAAGAAGAAAGGAATCCTCTGTTTGGCCAGATGCAACTTGTAGTTAACACAAGGTGAACATTTCTGGCTGATAACATTACAGATCTGCCATTCTGTTTTAAAAAATCATACACACGCACACATACATGTATAGAGAGATTACACACTTACAAAGGGCATTTTCTGAATGCCTCCTTACATATGCGGACAAAGAACTGCCATCTGGAGTCGCCATGTCAGCCAACTCTGTGTGTTTTCAGAGTAGAAAAAACTGACTGCCAAGCACAGTGCTGTGCTGGATTTGAGTTCTTGCACTCAATTTTCTCAACAGCTCTTTGAATAAGAGATGCTCTCCTCTCCTTACAGAAGCTCAGAGAAGGTAAGGAGCGTGTCCCAGGTCACACAGGCAGCTCACAGTGGGTTGGGATTCAAACCCAGCTTGGGCTGATCCTCCAGCCAGCTCATGCTCTTCCCACACCATTATAATGCCTCCATTTCCACTGCATCTTTTGATTGAGTGCTTTGTACCCAGTGGGCACTTAATAAATATTTCTTCCTAAGACTGTCTCTGTCCCTCATATTGTTAAGTTGAAGTCTAGTGGGTAGAAGTATAATAGTACCTTTCATCTATATAGTCCTATAGTTAGCAAAGTACCTTTTGCTCTAAATTTCATTTAACCCTCATTGCAACCCCACTATTTATTCCTTGAGGACACGGAGATTGAGAGTTTAAGGCATTTGATAAATGCACAGAGTTAGTAAAGGGTTCTACTCAAGGTTACATGTACAGATCTAAGTTTGAATGCAGTGGTCAATCCACTCTGTTATGCTCCATGTATCCCAACCATCACCCTACATGTGCACAGCCCTGTGCCTGGCATTTTGATTAGGACGTGTGGACCTCTAGCAAGGAGACCATGCTGCTGGCCATGTGGCGCTTGTGCTCTGAAGGTGTCACAGCATTTCGGTCTGGTCAACCCACATTGGCAAGTCCAAGGGAATGGGCTGACAAACAGCCTGCAGAAACTCCTTTCTAATAATATGTTTAAAATAGACTAGTCTGACTAAGGATAACAGATGTGAGAGCAGAGGGACTGAAGTGGGGTAGATACTAGTATCTAGGATTAATGTGCTGGATACATTCTGTTTGCCCCTTCACATCTAATTTCCCGCCTTTTCCACCCTGCTCTGTGCCTCAGGGTGCTCCACGGAGCCCTTTTGCTCTGGCGTCCATGTGGGATCAGCCAATGGGGGTTACCAGCAGGGGCCTGGGCAGGAGGATGAGATGGGAATGTTAATGACCGGATCCCCTCCTTGCTGGCTCAGCGCTGGCTGGCTGCCTCCCTCCATCGAAGGAAGCATATCCTGCCCCAGGGCCTCTCCTATAGCACGTGGTTCTGGCAGTTACTTCCTCTCCTCATCCTTTGGAGCCCACCAGTGGTAATGGCACCCCACTGGTTCTCGCCCCAGGATGTTGTACTATGATTTTGATGGGTTCCCGCCATCCAGCCTCCATTTATTTCTCAGTTCAGTTTCACTGAGATATGTTCACATACCCTACAATCATCCACAGTGTACAATCAATTGCCCACAGTATCATCATATAGGTGTGCATTCACCACCAAAATCAATTTTTAAACATTTTCATTACTCCAAAAAAAAGAATAAAAAAACAGGTAAAAATGAACACCCAAAACATCCCATCTCCTTATACTCCATATTATTCATTTAATTTTTATTCCCATTTTTCTACTCATCTATCCATACATTGGATAAAGGGAGTGTGAGCCACAAGGTTTTCACAATCACAAAGTCACACCATTTGAGCTACATAGTTACTCAATTGCCTTCAAGAATCAAGGCTACAAGTAGTTTCAGATATTTACTTCTAGCTATTCCAATACACTAAAAACTAAAACAGGATATCTATATAACTCATAAGAACAACCTCCAGAATGACTTCTTGACTCCATTTGAGATCTCTCAGCCACCGAAACTTCATTTTGTTACATTTCACTTCCCCCTTTTGGTGAAGAAGATGTTCTCGATCCCACGATGCCGGGTCCAGATTCATCCCCAGGAGTCATATCCTGTGCTGCCAGGGAGATTTACACCCCTGGGAGTCAGGTCCCAGGTAGGGGACATGGCAGCGAGTTCACCTGCTGAGTGGCCTGCCTCCATTTTTAAAGAATCCCTTCATTAAACTCTCCTCCATTACCTGTCTTCCGGGTGTCATCTATTTCCTTCCAGGACTTTGACTGATGCAGTAAATAAGGAGACAACGTTGTTGATCCACAGTCTTTGTAGGCAAAATTATGGAACATTTTTCAGGTCCTCCTAAGAGGATAGGAAATGTTAAACTTGAGAACTGGCTCTCTCTCACCTCCAGTTTCTCCTTGTTATGCCTCATCAAACAGATTTTAGGTCAGAGATTCTGCTTCAGGGACCTACCAGCAGCACTGAAAACATGGCCCAGGAGATCTCTGACTAACTACCTACCACCAGCCTCGGGAGATCTCTAAGTAGCTACCTACACCGCAGTAGAGCAAGGGTTTCACTCAGAGAGGAGAGAACGACAGGAGTAGCCTCACTCCAGTCAGATTTACCTGGTGCCTTCAAGGGCACTCTCGGCACTGCACCTGCACAGGCTGGCTTACTTCTACCCCTTGAGACCACACTATCTCCAGGACTGGCAGCCTCTGACAACAGCTTCTCTTCACCAAAAGGCCAACCGTCTGTGAGCCTACTGATCTGCTGGCTCTGTGGATGGATCCCAGAATTGACCAGACCAAATATTTTATTTGCCTCAACACATCCATGTGTGTGAAGCAGTCAATGAATTAACTGTATCAGGAAACCTACCAAGCTGAAGACAACCATTAAAAACTAAGAACCAGAGGTGCTGAAAGACAGAAGGGAAGGAAACCTCAAGGGCATCTTTGGAAATGGACAATTATGAGCCATTAAGCCTAGTTAAGGAACTGAAATTTATGAAGACGAAACATCTGGAACTGCCTGGAATGTAAAAGAACCAGGGGGAACCACAGTTTGGGCTTGTAGAGAGCAGCCCAAATAAATGGGAGTCTATGATAGAAGAGAAAAGCAAGATGAGTACAGAAAAGAGGCAGGATTGAAGCAGTGCATCTGGAGTTAAGCAAAGTGTTCTAAAACAATGGCCCCTGGATTTGCGCCTGAAATATTAACTGAAATCAGGATGGAGATGAGGACTGTCACATGAATAGAAAACTGGCAGTAAGATCATAAATACTTGCTAAGCTGAGCCAAAGCAATGGAGCATGGCAGTGCAACATGAAGTATAGAGAGACGCTGCCTAATTCATGACCATCAACCCCATGGATGCTTAATAAATATTAATTGATAATAATGAACTACAGTACAGAGCATTAGATTAGCGTAAGACAGTTAGGCTGCTAAAATGCACTAATACATGTACACTGATAAAAGAATGAGAAGAAATCAAAATGATTTAGCTCGACAATACATTTTGCCTCACACCAGAAAGCATAGGTAAGGGAGCATTTAGAGAGGAGAGGGATGTGGCTAGAGGGGTCAAGAGGAAAATTAAGATGATAATTCAAGATTATAGAGAGCTTTCCCAGGGTCTTAGCCAATTCCTCAAGGATTAGCCAGGCAGCTTGGAGCCATACTCAGTTCTCTTAAGACACTGTGGTATTTCTCAGTAATTTTCTATTTCAGGGAACTCAGGGACACCACTGATTAAATTTGGGCCAATTTGCTAGAGGAGGGGTATGAAAGCCTTCTTCCTTGGGGAAGCCTTCCCCGGTTAATTCTGCCAGCAGAGCAATCTCCTCTTTGTAAACCCCACCACTGTTATTGCTCACCCCACCATATGCCCACCCCTGGTATTACTATGATTTGTGTATATGTCACCAGAATATTTAAAGCTTTGTAAGGCAGAAACCATGCTTTGCATTTCTTAACACTCACATCACTGTGCTTTGACCACAGTAGGTATTCAATTCGTACGCTGATCAATTAGAAACTCGAGAAAGGAACACAGGCACATTGCAGAGCCAACATGCAGCTATCTACAGGGTTTGAGGATCAGCTGCTAAGGGGATCAATGAAAGCTGTCCTCTTGTTAGGGACAAAGCACTAGAGTATGACAGGGGAACAATCTTAGGCTACCAGAGGATGATGCAGAAAACTCAGTTGCTATGGAAACTCATATGATCTCATGATTGCCATTGGTGGAAGATGGTGAGACACCAGGAGAATGACAAGCAGATCTTGGAGCCCTGAGAAAACATGGGACATGCCAAGCAAGTGTCTCTGCTCATTTGTGCTTACTAATGCCATAGAAGCATTATCATTTCATCTTCTGTCCATAACATAATATTTGCAAAGAGCTTTGAAAATGTTTCCAGTTCCTATTTTAAACTTCATAATCTCTGAGACCTGGGGTATCCACAGAACAGCACCTGGCACAGACAAACAGCACTCACTGCAGCACCTGAGTAAAGGTGATGGTGCCAGGTGTGGCCGGACCCCTGCCTTGTGACCCAGGAAGATGAGCAATCCACACACAGCTTTCATGGGCAGGCCTTGCTGGACTAGGGGCAGGTGAAGCTACCTCATCATTAATTCTTGGGTCACAGACACCTTTGAGGACATGATTTTACCTCCAGACTTGTTCCTCAGGAAAATGCACACATACGTACACTACACACAAAATCTAATAAAAGTATTTCAGAGAGTTCAAAGCCCCTAAAATCTCTTTATACATTTTCTCTATCATGCTCCATGGGGTGCAAAGGTATCCACGATATCATGTCAAGAATCTCTGATGTAAAACAAAAAACTTTACATATGTTCTAGGATCATCCTTGAGAAAAACTGAAAGCAGCATGTTATCTGCCTTCTCAAACCTTCCTGACCAGTTCTCAGTTCCTTCTCCAGGTAGCTCCTCCTGACCCCATATCCAGTATCCCCTGCTGTGGTGTGTTTAGCTCATAAAAAGATACTTGCCGATAAATTCATGTTCCCATTCACCCATTTCATTGAGGGTATTCTATGTGTCAGCATTAGGAATACAAGTATGACTCCGACATGGTCCCTGTCCTCAAGGAGCTTACACTTTGCTTCAGACAGGGATGATTTTAACCTTGGCGGGGGGTGGGGGGCATTTGGCCATATCTGAAGAGATTTTTGGTTGTCACAACTGCAGGGGTGTGAGGGTGGGGTGGGGAAGGTACTGCTGGCCTCTGCTGGGAAGAGTGCAGTGCAGTCCTACAGTGCACAGGACAGTCCCCCATCCACTGAATCTTCCAGTTCAAAATATCAAGAGTGCTGAAGCAAACAGACTTGTGACAGTGTGGTTAGTGCCATGATAAAGACCAGAAACCGGTATCATGGCAGCTCAGGGAAGGGCTTTTTAATAAGAAGTCTGGATGTGGTTACTATGGCAATCTGCCTTATTCCCAATGCTGGGAGGAAGGAGAGAAGGGGAGGAAAAAAACTCATTTGGGGTAAGCAATAATCACAATGAGCTCAGACCCTCCTTCAAGCAACCGCAGAGGAGGCAGCTCCAACGGCAAGTGGTGGACAGACAAATGGCATTTTTTGGGTATCTCCTCACTGGACATTATTTTGGCTTTCTACCCTCCTCCATAGTTAGCAGCCCAGCCAAAAGAGCAAGCAGTCAATTGGGAGGACAATCACTCAAAGCGTAAAGTCTTGAGTTTGGATCTGCCTGTCACTCTCCTCTCCCTCCACCCTCTACACCCATTCCAGTCAATAATTCCACCTTGTGCAAACCACCATCAGTCCTCATTGGGGAAAAACATAAAATTATATACATGTGTATAAAGCCATGATTATAACCTTTATCTCTACTGACATTGTTTCTAAGATATGGTTAATCAGAAAAGTCACATGACCAAAAATTAGGCCTAGAACCCACCACCCATATTTCTCTTTCCACCACCCTGCACCCCACCCACTTGACAACCGTTTGCAGAAAGCAGCCCGGCCTCTCCCATCAGTATGCAGATATGGCATATGTGAACCACTCACCCTTGAGGTTGGACCCCTTTAAGGTCGGGAAGTGCCATCCAAGGAGCTCCCAGTCACTGGCACAAACAGGTTTTCTGCTTCAGACATGCTAGCTGTACAGACGAGTGTAGTCTGGAGGAAGCCAGAGCCAAGTTGAAAGGCCAACTCTGTCACTCACCAGTTCTATAGCTTTGAGAAAGTTGATTAACTTGTTAAGTTTCAGATTTCCCATTTGTAAACTAGGGATAATTAAAGTTCCTACCTTAAAGGGTTGTCGTAAGTATTAAAGGACAGTTTCCATATAAAGCTTTGAGTGAGCAGAGTACCTGGTACATATTAAGCCTCTGTAAATTTCAGCTATTATCATTAAGGACAGGAAGCTATCACAGTCTAGACTCAACGCATGATTCGCTGACGGGACATGCTGAGCCGTCTGCTAAAGGGGCTGTGAGGTTAGACTCTTGAAGCTTGTTTGCCTACTGCTTGGACATACTCTACCCGTTGCAGGCCCTTCCAAGCTCCTCTGGGCTGTCCTCCACTTGGGTTCTCTCCTCAATACCAGCCCTGCTACAAATCTCTAACCTTCTCTCAGCACTGTTCTGGTTGGGTTCTGACCTCCTCCTGCTCTTCAGAAGCCTCTTCAAGACTCCTAACAACCAGCTACTCTGGGCTGTGCCCACCTGGCCATGCCTCCCCCACCTTCTACTAGCCCATCGGCCCCCAAATCCATCCATAGCACCCAGGAAACTGCCTTGTAGGAGGGCAGGTGAGAAAGGAAGTTCTCCAGTATTTTCCTTGACCTTCTAAGATGGACTCACCAAGGTTGGTGGGCAGATTCACTGGGTAAATAATAATCTAAAGGGCCAACACTTCTCTAATGCCAATTTCCCCCAATTCCAAGGGGGCATAACCAAACACTCAGCATAATACTCAGAAAGGTTGCTAACCTAGGCCAAAGCTGGCCTGTTCTTCGTCTATCGCTATTTGCAAAAAATGGCCTTGGCTGGATCTTCAGACATCACTATACTTTCCCACACCTGGTTCTGGTCTACTGCCTCTTTTCTTCTCAGGACATCTCACAGACAACTGCGCTAATAGTCCATTTAGAGGGAAGAGAAGCTCCCGTCTCAGTATCAGAGCACAAAGGCTAAGCTTCCCAGAGGACAACTTAGGATTTCTCCAGTGGTCAGAGGCACAGAGTAAACAGTATTTTATAGACTCTTCCATCAGCAGAAGTGGCCAAGGGCAGCTGCGGCCTGAATAGCTGGAAACCTGGTATTTTGTGCATTGTATAGGATTGCTATAGAGAGGGGATGTCTAATCACAGCCCCATGAGCATTAAGAAAACTAAAGTCATGCCTGAAGCACTACAAAAGAAAATGAACGTTTTTTTCTTAGTCTTCACAATCTACTGCCTGCACTGAGCAACACTAACGATGCCTCTTTCTTGGGTTTAGGAAGTGTACCTGTGAGTACTGAGCTTTCTAAAACATCTCCCTGTTGCCCCACGTCTTGTCACGTGAGTATATGCAGCTCTGCGAAACAGCCTAAACCTGTTGCCTTGCCTGCCCTTGGCATACTGCAGGCCTTGAGGACAAACACAAGTCACTACTCACAAAATTAGCTCCCAGGAAAGGTGAACCTATCCTATCAAACTTCCCATTTTTCTTATGCATGCAGATTTCCTTTAGAATCCAGACTGCTGACTGTCTCTGTAAATCAAGTTTTACTGGAACACACCCATGCCCATTTGTTCATGTGTTGTCTGTGGCTTCTTTCTTGTTACCGTAGCAGACTAAAGTAGATGTGACAGAGAGCATCTGGCTTGCAAAGCCTAAACTATTTACTGTCTAGCCCTTTACAAAAAATGTTTGCTGATCCCTGCATTAGAATTTCTCCTAGTGACTTAATGGGGAGAAATAACTGAAGATACTACAGCAGAAATTAAATTAGATAATAGGAAGAAATTTCCCTGGAAGAAAATAATTGAGTGATCAAATTTGTTGTCACCAGAGGGGGAAGGACAATACTCTTGGCTTGTCTCTTTCTTTTTCATTATCCCATGGTCCTCACCTACCAAATTTTCCCCATTGTTTCAATCCACAGCTCCAACCTCATCCCCCCATGCCCCTCTCCTCGTATCCTCCCACAATGATCTCAAATCCTATTACTGTCAGTGCCACAAGGTCTCTCTCCTTCATGTTACGTTATTCTTCCTGCTTAGTAAGTTGGCTTCATCAAATCAGCAAATCAACTGTAAACAATTTAAGGAGGTGTACCCGCCTTGTGCCGGTGTGGAATTATTATGGCCCCCCAAAATGCCATGATCTTTGATGCAATTTTGTGGGGCAGACGTATTAGTGTTGATTAGGTTGGAATCTTTGATTGTGTGTTTCAATGGAGATGTGACTCAATCAACTGCAGGCGAGACCTTTCATTGGATTATTTCTATGGAGGTGTTGCCCCGCCCATTCAGGGTGGGTCTTTACTGGATCACTGGAGTACTTTAAAAAGAGCCACACAGGTCCAGACAGGGAAGTGAGAGTGACATTTTGAAGAAGAACTGCCGCTAAGAGAGGGCAAAACACCCCAAGAGCAACATTTTGGAGAACGCCACTTTGAAACGCAACCTGGGAGCAAGCAGATGCCAGCCACGTGCCTTCCCAGCTAACAGAGGTTTTCCGGACACCACTGGCCATCTTCCATTGAAGGTACCCGATTGTTGATGTGTTACCCTGGACACTTTTTGGCCTTAAGACTGTAACTCTGTAACCAAATAAACCCCCTTTTACAAAAGCCAATCCATTTCTGGTGTTTCGCATTCCAGCAGCATTAGCAAACCAGAACATCCCTATATTAGCTTTTTTATTATAGTCAGGGGGTCCCCACAGGAAAGAGATGACACAGTCAAACAAACTAACTAGGAAAGTCTGATAAAGTGTCAGAGCTAAGGCAAATCAACAAGGATGGACTGACCATATGCAGGAGCCATTGCTACCAAGCGGCCCAAAGAGGCACGGGGTGAGAGAAGATACCAGAACACAGAGAGAGCTGTGGTTATAACAGTCGCTGGAGTTGTGGGAGAGGGTCACCCCAAAAAAGCTTCAATCTTAGGCAGAAGAGCCCTCTCATGACCAGGAAGGTAGAAAGCAGGAAAATAAATACCTCAACCTCTCTCTCCTCCCCACCTCTGATCAACCAGACGTTGGGAGACCAGGGAGCCTTTTGACAAGATCCACATGAGGGTGTCCGCAGGGGCACAAAACCAGGTAGAGAAAGAGGAAGAGTGGATCTGGGCGGGAAAATACATAGAACATCCCTATAGCCACTAAAACGTTTTAAATACAGAGCAAGTTTTCAACGATACATGCTGATTGCCTTAGTTAAAGCACGCCACTGGTGGACTGCATAATTACTCTAAGGATTTGACTGCAAACTGTCAGAGGGTGAAGCATGAATGGAATGACCTGTGTAGGTCTTTCCCTGCCCCTTTGTGACTATCAAAACTCCCCTGCTGTCCGAGCTAAGGGTCTAAGACTACACCAAAGTTTTATATTCCTTTTGATAGGAGAGGAAGGAGGGTGGTAAGTAGGAATTCATCACTCATAAGAGAAACTGTTACTCTGATCTGTGTTCAAAAGCACAAGGTAATATTTTTAAAAAATTAAAAGAAACTGTCTGCTATTGAAATGTGAGCTGGTAAAAAAGACAATTCACCCCCCAGCCTTCTCATCAGCTAAATGCTATCACAGCCACGAGGGTCAGGTAGCTATACAAGCAGCCTGGGAATGAGTCTTGCAAATAAAAAGCACAGTGTAAAATGGTGACTTTTTCTAATCGAAAAGCATCCTGGGGATGGCTGCATGGTTTCACTTCAAGAAGAGGCCTCATTTTCTGGGGTGACTTGTTTCATTATCAGTGAAGACTGCACTTGCCGGGAATGTACAGCTATCCCACACACTCCTACTGGCAGTGACAGACTTGGAGTTGCCTGTCTTTCTCTCCAGGTCTTTATCCCCCTAAATTGAAACACATTTTTCATTTCAGTTTCACCTACCTGTCCCTAGCTCCTTAAAAAGGGTGATTTACAAAGTAAAAAATCTTCAAATGCCAAGAATACTTCAGTGTCATCAGTGTGCACATGCCCACACCCCACTCAGACCCGCCCCCGTGCCATGTCCTGAAAGCAAACCTGTGACTAAGAACCAAGAACTCAGTTTCTCAAATTGGAGCTTTTTTCCAGTATTTAGACTGTAAGTTTCTTTATGCTATGGTTCCTCTGGCCTAAAAATTTAAAAGCAGTTGCAAGGGAGCTATAATTTCTACTCAACACTTCACGATTTAATTATGTAAAATAAAAAAGCATAATGAAGTTAATAGTACCTTTCTCTTGCAGTACATTATAAGGAATTTCTCCTGTAAAACCTGAAAGTAGAAATTACCTCTGGGCTTCCTAACTCTCAAAAATATGGGTCATGATGATTACTGCAATGGGATTCCAAGATGTAGGAATGTAATCTGTTTCTCCTTCCTCTATTCAGTTTTTCAAAAGGACATCTTCTCTTACTGGAACATTATATAATAAAAGATCAAGAACTGAACTGACAGGTAGAATACCCAGGTTCTATTCGTGGTTGTAAGACTAGTTGTGTGACCTCAGGAAAAGCATTTAACTCTCTAGGTCTTACCCTCTCCTTTTGCAAAGTGAGAGACTGGATGAGCCATTCCCAATTTAGCATTCTGTAATTAAAAAAATAAATTAAAATATCCATGCCTTGGGAGTGAAGAGTGTGTAATCTGATACCGGGTTTTGGTTTATTTTCTTCATATTTCAGAGCAACCTTGCCTAGAATCTTCTCTATCTGTTTCTCGCCTGGTTACTTGTATGGTGTTAGCACAGAACCTAAGAGGAGTTCAGTGTCTTGGATTCAAGTCCTTCCCAGGCCACTTAGCTTTGTTCTCACCCCTAGACTAACTCTCTTCCTAACTGTCAATAAAGAGTTCATCTGAAGGGATTTTAATAGATCCCACTCCCAAAAAGCCAACTTGAAAAGAATATTCTGGCTGTCATCACCCAGAAGCAACATCTTAGATGATGGAGAAAAGATAAAACCAAAACTGAGGGCAAAATTATAATCCCTTGGCTAAGTGGTGTAATACATATTGTTTAACGGCATCTAAGGACCCTCAAACACTGACTCATGTAGTCACAGGAGAAGTTTTCTTTTCCAGGATTTGCAATTCTGCATATGCCGATGTAACAGTTAATCTGCCTCTAGGAAACAGGGAAGGTATCTCACTAGTGCAAAAAGAAATCTCCTAATCATGATATAGGGAGATTTAGCAGAATTAAGGTTCTCAGGTAGTACCAAGCAATATGTTCTCATTTTCACAGCGTTCTTCTAGACTGGGAAGTCCAGTAACAGACTGACAGTTCCCACAAGTCCCAGGGTCTGGCCAAATGCCAGAGAGGATGCAAGCTTGGCTTGGGGCTTTAAGTTAGTAATGGTAATATGACAGGCTTTGATTTATGTTTACATTCAAGGTTGCCCCTAGGCAAAATGTAAACGTGGGTAAAGATTTCATTCTGACTGTTTTCCCCTTTCTCTTATATTCAGGTACCCAGTTCTCCCATGGGGACCTTCCCTCATCCCTGTCTTGCCTGACCTCAGCGCTGCCTCTCAAAGCTCTGGATTTTTCATCCTTCTGTTTACCTATTCCCTCAAGAAAATTCTGCTCACTTGGTTGACATTTTGGAATGATCCAAAGCTTTTTTTTAATGAATGCTATTATGAATTATTGAAAAACAATAGCTCAGGATGTTTGCCTATATAGGGAATTTGTATTTTAGTAGGGATCTAAGGCAGGATTTTGGACTTTAGGGGACCAACCAACAAGGATGATATTTTTGGGTTAAGAGGAACTATTTGAGCTGCTTACATCATAACATATGGGCATCTTTGTCCCCGGTTAGGCATAATACAAACCATGTTGGCATGTCAACATTTAAGACATATTTTTCTTCTGCAATAACACAGAAAAGATGGAAATGAGACACTGAAAATTTTTTTCTTTATCCCAAGTGTCCCTAGAAATTAAAAGAGAGTAGACATACAAGTACACACACACACACACACACACACCCCTATATACATGTCATTCACCACATTCTGCCTGGAGATAGCAAGAACTAGGAGGTAAGAAGGAGTCGTATCTGGGGGAACCTAAAACCCAAATAAAGTCCTCAGCTGCTAAAGGTATGCTGAACATTGCACAGCCCACATAGATCTGGAAGTTGACTCTAAAAACAAGAGAAGAACTCGACACAAAAGCTTAATGCAATCTTTTCCTCAAATCTCAGAAACTCACATATGTGAACAGTTTGTGAATAGAAGCCTCAGCAGCCCCAGGTAAGTAGCTAATCTGCAGCTGCAGATACTGAAAGGCACAACTGATCAATCAACTCAACAAATCATTTATTGAACAGCTACTGTGCACCTAGAAGGAAACAAGCAAAATGTCTATTTCAGTAGATGAGCAAAGGAGAAAGGAGTAACTCACTTGATTTGATTTCTTGCTGTGTTCACACTCATTGTAAAATAGAAGAGGTGGCCCTGCACATCTTAGTTCAGTGACTAAAGGAGTGGATAACCTTCCAAATTCAGGACCTTAGTCTACTTGTTTGGACAAACCAGATTCTTATACCTGAAAGCAGCCCTAACCAGATTCCTAAGAATGATGCTCATCAGCATTAAAACTCCTAGAAAGAAAGTTTATGGACAAGTTAATTTACATACCTAAGAAGATCTCAAAGACTTTTTTTGACTCTTCAATATTTGAAGTTGTGTGGAATTCTTGTTCAACTTACCCCCAAAGTTAAGGTAAACGGGTGATGGAACAACGATATATAAGCTTGGCATGGGACAGCAGCTATACAGTAGTGTTTTTGTATAGGCTAAATTCGTCTTCAGCTGGAATTAATGTAATTCTATATAATGTTGACAGATTATGACATTTGCCTATTAAGACACTATACAAACATTCCAATAATTTGCTGGCTTTTGAGTTTATAAAAAATAAATGAAACAAAATCCCAGGAGATATCGCTAATGGGGTAACTGGAGTGGAGGAGGATTTGAAAGCACAGGGTTCAGGAAATAGCAAAGAATAATGCATTTTAAGCCAAAACATACCGAGTGGCAAATGAATATTTAGTACTTACCACAAGACTGCTGTCTAGAGATAGCCTTTTTCCAAAGTCCCTTTTGTCGAGCTGTCTCTTTCCCTCCATGGGTGAGATTATTTATTTCCTTTGTGATTTATAAGAAATCCCCGTCTGTTTCCAGGGTCACTGCAAAGAGCAAACATGTGTTTTACTGTCCAAGTTAACAAGGTTTAGGCCCTTATTGTTAACTTTCTAATCAGAACAAGTGTTGAAAAATACCCAGATCCAAATTATGGAACTGGGTTCTCTCAATTCAAAAGAGCTCTCTGGGTTGCAAATGTCAGAGTTGTCTTTTTGGAGCCACTGTGTTTTTATAGGTTGTGCTAATGGAGTTGGGAAATGGGTTTGCAGGTCAAATCAGCAGACTGTGGAAAAAAGCAAACAGTCCGTTTCATGCCACACATGCTCCACACCCGTCCTCTCTCTGCTGGCCAGAATCATTCTCTTACTCTGCACAGAGATGCTGCCTGCAAATTCCATGAGAGCAAACCAACAAAAACATGCTCCACAATCACAAGTTACAGAACCCGAGGCCCAGTGAGGAGAAATTGAAAGATGAACATTATTGTCAAGATTTAATTTAAAAATATTTAATTTGAAAATACGTGAAGAACATTATAAGATACATTCCCTGTGGGACAGACTGGTTCAGAATGGATAGTGAGTGACATCATTAGTGCCAATGAGTACATACTGAACACCTTGCATTTTACCATCTCAGACATCATCACTGCACTCCAATGAGATTGCTTGTTCTGGAATAATTAAGTACTCTGGTTAATAAGGACTCACAATATGAATTATGTACTGCTTTCCAATCAACAAGATATAAAGGGCTTAAAATTAAAAAAAAAAAAAAAAAAAAAGGCGGGGTTGGGGAGTGGCTTGAGCTTATTACCAAGTGACCTGGGAAAAGTCATCAGCCTTTCTGAACTCATTTTTCTCAGCTATAAAAATGGATAATAATGGGGAGCAAATGATGTATGTGGAAATGGTTTAAAGGCAATAAATTATAACTTATATGTAAGTTATAGTTACCTACAGGTTACATTAAAATACAGTTAACCCTAAATATTTAAATACTCAACAGAATTTAATATGTCCTTGATGCAGAAGGCACTTTGAAATACAGAAATTGCTCATAATCCTCATAAACATATATAGGCATTGTACTGCTGACACAGAAGCAGAAATAATTAATAGACAGCTGAACTTAATAAAACGCTATACTAATCAATTTTAGATAAAATTGAAAAGAAGTAGGTTTCACCACTTTCAAATGCTTGGAGTCTAACGTGGATGCAACAGACTCTAGGACACTGCCCACAGCATGTGGCTTCCTCTTGCCTTCCTCCACCAGGAAGGGGGTTCCGATGGCCATGCCCAAGATAAGGTACACCCAAGTCATGGTCCATCATGGGAAACCAAGGCATTCATTTTCCATCCTTCAGGCTCCCTCCTCATCTGAGTCATTCCATCTCTCACTTTCGGGAACACTGATTTTAACACATTACGGGTACACTCAGAGACTCACAGGAGTCCTTTTCAAATTCAGGATAAAATCCAAATTTTTCAGTGTCATGTTCAAGGTCTACTTCCAGCTGACTAGTCTTTTACAATCCCCAAACACATTAAGCACATTCCTAAGGCCTTCTGATCTTACCTCTCACCTCCCTTTAGCCTAAATCCTTAGCTTGCTCCGGGGCTTGGCTCAGGTCCCATCGAATCCACAATACCTTCCTAGAGCACCCCATTTGGCAATGACTTTGTCTTCCAATTTCATAGAAGTCCTCGGGGGCTTGCCTTCGTAATCATCATAGCCACCTAACAGTAATTTACAAATAGTAAATTCTTAGTGCTTGTTGGCAGGAATCAATACACTCTGGGAGGTATTTCTTCAGAGGAAAGTTAGTTCTGAACTATTGCTAATGGAAAAACTATTAAAGAAACCAAAATTTGTTGGGGGGGGCTGTCTTTTCCTACTTTCAGCTATTCCTATCCAATTTGCAGCCCTCCTCCTCAATTCAGCAACTGCATTCCTAACTGGTAGCTCAGAAACCCTCTGTAATGATGAATCTAGCCACAGAAACTGACCAGACCTTGAATTCCTCCCTCCATCAAAGACATCCCATCCTAAATCTTAATGCCAAACAGCCTTGGGATTTGATCAGTCACAATAGACTACCCTTTGGTGTTTAGCATGTATTTATTGAGCACCTATTACATGGAAGACCCAGTTCTTAGATATGAGTGATACAACAACTATGTATAAGAAAGACCAGGTTCCTGCCTTCACGGAACTTACGTTTGGGTGGTGGGGATGGGGGTTGGAGGAGTATAGAAAATCAATCAATCAATTGTAACTTCAGACTGTGATAGATACCTGCTAAGAAGGAAATAATACAGAGGATGATGTTATAGAATGTCAAGTATGGGGAAGAGGGAAATATTTAGGTAGAATGATACAGATGGGAGCAGCCATGTACAAAGGTAGGCAAAAACCATTCCAGGTATAGGGACCAACCTCTCAGTCAAAGCCCTGAGTTGAGAAATAGCTTCTTACGTTCTTAGGAACAAAGCAAGCTTGGAAAACATGTGAGAAAAGTTCTGAGACATAAGGAACAGCAAGATCGTGCAGGGTCTGGTAGGCTAAGGTAACTTGTTTGACTCTTCTAAATGCAGAGGTTATTCCTTACTTGCTGCTAACATTAAACAAGTTATTTAAGCCTCAGTTGATTCTATAAAATTTGGGGTTAATAATAAGACTTTTCTCATTGTAAGATGGTTGTGACTATTAATGAGAAGATCCATGTAAAGAGTTTTAGCCAGTGCCTGGCACACAGTAGGTGAGTTTTAAATGGTAGATGGATTGATTGTCCCTTCTGGTGAATATGATCATGCTCATTGAGGAACAACCATAGTAAGTGGATTTTAGGCTTCATAATCGGCTGAAGAGGCTGCCATTTGGGGAAATGGAGATCCTTTGGACAGTCTCAGTCTAGTCTGCCTATCTGGAAGGCTGGTTCAATTGGGGGACTCAGTGAATTTCTTTTCATATTTTATGGGGCCAAAAACATGAGCAGAGGTAATATTTAAAATATTTAGCAGCTGGTACCACTCAGGTATTGGTCAATCAGAAAGGTATAGTACAGTCAGGACTGATAGTGGCAACAAGCAGTATAACTGTAGCAGTGTATCCTTGCCAATTATCAGCCTGAGTGTAAGCACCCAAATACTTGAAAACTTGCATGTTAAAACGATCAAGGAAAGCATCATAGAAATGTTATCAAGTTATCCAAAAGGATATGAACAAGGCCACCCAAAAGAAAAGAAAGGGCAACTAGGATGTTCCAATATGAAAAGGCAAGTGGTCAAGAAAAGACAAGTTCACAGGGCTGATACACTCCATCTCCAACATTATGCAGGAGAGAGTACACCCCACATGTACATCTAGCCAGTGGTGATAGGAGGTCTAGAGGAGAAATGAATATGGCAGATTTCAAAGATAACTTGGGATTACATTGCCCTTGGTGTCATCCAACCAAGTCCCCTTGCTCATAAAGCACTGTCATCAAGCAACCTTCCAATTTTATTGTATATCCTTGGATTTCTACAAGGCTTACTTATAGAAGAAGAATGTGGTTGTCTGCAAAAACATAATATAGGCAACATTTTAAAAGTTACATTTTTTTAGTACAAACTTACAATTTGGCATCTGATGTTTTTATATTTACTATTTGCATGTCTGGTTTGTTTCAGTCATATTTCAAAGCCTGATCACCTCTCAAAGTCCTAATAATCAAATTCCTAAGTCTAAAAGACTGCGGTAAAAATCAGCCCAGGATGGCTGTGGCTACTCCTAAGACCTCCCTGTCTCTGCTGGCTACTTGTCTGTCAGCTCCCAGCCCCACCTTTGCCCTTCTATACTCTTCTTTGCATTGTGGGTCTAGAGTTGGAACTACAATATCAAGACTTCTTGATCAGAATCTACAGATCATTGGATTCTGTGAATGAGAGGCAGCAAGAGGAGAACATAAGGTGGAAGGAAGGGAAAAGGCCCTCAGCTTCCAGCCCAAACAGCAGAAAGAGCAAGTGACTACAGACTCCAGCAACTTCTTGTGATTCCTCTGACAGCTCAGCATAAGAAAGAGCAGCAGCAGCTTTCTGAATTCTGGGTACCAGCCCCTTAACCCCTTTGCTCCTCCAGGCCTTCCAGCACCTCCAGCACCAATTCCCTACTTTAAATCTCCTTCTACTTGAAATTCCTAGAATGTTTTCTCTTTTCTGGGCTTTCCAATGATTGAGGCACACCACATGGAGATCCCTTTGGATAAGCAGCTGTGATGGTTAGGTTCATGTGTCAACTTGGCCAGGTGATGGTGCCCAAGTGTCTGGTCAAGCAAGCACTGCCCTGTTACTGCAAGGACACTTGCGGCTGGTTAATAAACCAGAAGGCTGTTTATTAAAGCAGCAGTTAACTGACAGCAGCTGTGACTGATTACATCAACAAAGGGCATGTCTTCCAATGAGAGAATTCAATCAGATGGATTTAATCCAATCAGTTGAAAACTTTCAAGGGAGAAAAAGAGGGAACCTTCACTTCATCTTTGGCTAGCCAGCGAAGCATTTCCCGAGGAGTGCATCGAACACTTTCATCAGAGTTGCCAGTTTGCTGCCTGCCCTACGGAATTTGGACTTGTGCATCCCCACAGTTACATGAGATACTTTTATAAAATCTTATATTTACAGATATCTGTTGTTGATTCTGTTTCCCTAGAGAACCCTAACTAATATAGCAGCCAACCTTCTTTAGGCAACACATTGCTTCCTTCATGTGAGCTTTCTGAAATCAAAGGCTAGAATTAAACTTCCTACTAGACACTACACCCCTGGAGGGCAGGGATGCTATTTTCTGTTCTATGCCCTTCTAGGTAGGATAATGCCTGGCATATAACAACATGGCAGAAACTCAATGAGCATTTGTTGTTCGCATTAATAAATGAACAAATAACTGTGTGCCGCTATCTTTGTGAACACATAAAGAGCAGGGTAGCGATATAAGGTTGCTGATGCCAAGAAATCCTGCACACATGTATAACACTGCAGTTGCCTTTTTAGCCAAAGTCATACAGACACACCCAAGTCTTAGAAAAAAGATTTTGTCATGGTTTTAAAATATCATCAAGCTAAAAGTGACTGCTTAGGTCTTGCCTTCACTTACAAAGTACCATTAACCCAGTCGTGATTTTTTTCCTATCTTCTCACATCTCTGCTTATAAAAGAATATACATCTGTTCCAGAGTGAAGGATTAGAAGCCTCTCCCTCCCTTCATGGGAAGGAAAATTGAATTGAAGGAAGACAGGCAATGAAGCATCCTTTCATTGATGGCCATTGATATTGATCTTTTCTTGCCCCCTCAGGCACATCTATCTCTGGCTGATAAAACTCCTCCTTCTAGCTATCTACAGAAATCTGAGTTGGCCTTAATAAACTCTGGTTTTAATTTTCTTCACTGACACTATTGACCTTTCAGTGCTAGACAAACTTTTTAATATTCCTAAAGAAGCCGGTTGTTTCTATTTTCATCTAAACTGTTAATGGGCTGCATCATTTTCAAGCAATAGTAATCAAACAACGCCATTAAAGAAAACCTCAAGGCATGCTCCCTCATACACAGCGTCACACACTCTCACATACATTTTAAAAACAGTTTTTTCCATCCCAATTTCTGTGTCTCCGAATCCCCACTCCCATCCCTGCTTTGACATATTAATGGCAGCGCCAAAAGAAATGAAGAAAAATGGTAGTGCCAAAGCGCTCTGGATTAGGAGTTAGATTGGGCTCCCAGCTTCTTTGCCATGTAAATTTGAGCACATTTCCTAACTTCTGTGAGTTTACGTTTCTTAATCTGCCTTTCTCACCAGGTTATTGTGAGGTTTCAATGAGGTAACAAGGGAGAAAGTCCTTCCGTATCTACACTCAACGGTATTTTTCAACCAGCCGCATTAAGCAATGGACAGTGATTGTTTACAGCCTCATAAACTTCCTGGGAACATAGACAGTGTCACCCTTATCGGCAACCCTCCTGCAGCAGCCAGCATGCTGGGTCCTTCCTCCATGGGGGTTACTCAAAGATGGACGACAGGAGTGAACATGCCAAGTCAAGCAAAGACAGAAAGGGCTGCAAGTTTCCCACCCCAGACAACATAGCAGATGTTGTCCATTGGCTGCCCCTCAGAATCACCTGGGGAGCTTTAAAAGAAAACCTGTGTGCAGGGCCCAGCCCAGGCCACTGGATTTTTTAGGGCCATGGCACCCAGGCATCCACCTGTGATAGAAACCAGGTTGGCAACCCCCAGGTTAGAGCAGTGGTCCTCAAACTCAGCTGCACAGTAGAGTCACCTGAGCGCTTTTACTACAGCCCGAGGCCTAGGCCCAGTCCCAGACTAAATTAATCAGAATCACCAGGGGTGGAAGCAATTCCACCATGCGGCCAAGTGAGCCCAGTGTGAGAGGGTAAAGGTTTAGCCCCTTAGCGATCTCCTTCCCTTTCCCATGGGCTGAGGGACACACAGTAGTTGGCAGAAGAAACAGCCTTTCTTTAGCCACTGCAATAAACAATTCTTAATCTGCAAACCCTGGTCCTGAAGAAAAGAATGTTAAGTACCATCAACTCAGATCACTCCCTTTCTTCCTACCATTCACTCTCAGGTTCACCAGGTTTTGTTTAAACTGGATTTCGTTCCATATAGGGAATCATGTGGACCAAAGATAGAAATATTAAATGCAAATTCCACATTAATGCACAATTTTCTAAGAAACTCAGAGTGAAGCCATCACTTAGAGAATGAAGAAAAGAAATTCAAACACCGAGAACAAGAGTGACAGAAAATCAGAACTCAAAGGCTTTCCAAACTGCTCTCTACTTTCTCCCTACTGTCCTCCATACACACCTTACTCCCATTTTAAAGTGAAAATAGTGGGAGGGAAAAAGAAGAAATTATGAATCCATAAGATTTGCTTATAGCTACCAATCAGAATGTCTGACAAGCCAGTGCACTGAAATTCTTTCATCCTAATCTACTGACTGCAGAAGCCCAGTTGGCTTTCCTTATATTTTTACGCACATGCACACAGCAGTTTCCATTTGGAAGATTTATTGACTAAATAGCTTTCTGCTATTGATTCATTCTTTTCTGAAGTACATGAGTAGGGGTGTGAGTAAGAGTGTTTGTGTATGTGTGTGACCTGTGTGTGAATGTGCATATGTGAATATATCTGTGCACTGAATATGTGAGCATATGTATGTGAACATGTGTGTATGTGCATGCACACATGTGTGATGTTTTAATGTGTTGAGTATGTATGTATTGAGCATGTGTATATTTACGTGCACACGTGTATGTTTGTGTGCTGAGTGTGCGTCTGTGCATGTGTTTACGTGTATGCATACGTGTGCATCTGCATGTGTATTCTGACCGAACAATACCAACCACACACAAAAAGGGCCATGTCCATCCTGGCCATGAGTATTTTAAAAATGCCAAATTATGAGGTTTTCAACCATAAAATGTCTATTTAAATCATAACAGCCCCCTGAAACTGATTTAGTAGAAGATTGAACATGAACAGATTTCCCAAACGTGGTGTTCATCCTTGCCAGGCAGTTTAGTGGCTGGAAACAGTCTCCGAGGGATGGTGCAACAGCTTTTTTCTTTGAAGTGAAGGTAAATTCTGTAGGATGATGAAAACTGGTTTGAAAAAAAAAGGTTTCATGAGCTCATGTTTATTCAGCTTCTCAACCAGAATATTTAGTAGCTTCTGTCTAATTGTCAGACCCTTAAGAACCACTGCCCCTGTCCCCCTTCTCAGATAAATGGTTCCCTCCAACATAGACAAACCGAAAAACCACAGTGAAGTCTGGCCCTGGGCATCTTGGTTACTGCTCTATGTGTGCCTTTAACAAACTTAAACAGTTAAAGAACTGATATTAATTTGAACTAAATTCCTTAGGGAAAACTCTTGGAACCTCTAAAACTTCCAAATTTCAATAATTTTGAACCCTATTTTAAAAAAATATATTCTTACCCTATTTTAAAAAAATATATTCTTACTGTGATCTAATTCATATACTATAAACTATACTCTTTTAAAGTATATATATATATATATATATATATATATATATATATATAAAGTATATATTTCAGTGCCAACCCTTTCTTTTACCAATATTTGTTTGTTAGAGAAACTGGGGGATTTATGTTTCTCTCTCAACTGGGACACAGAAATTCCCTCATCACAGTTGGAGATTCCATCAAGACCGACTGTCCCATGTCACCAACACCCTGGTAGCAGCATCCTGGAATTCAATCCTGGAGTCCTGAGCTCATGTTCTGCCACTGCCACTTACTTACACATTCTATGACCTTAAGCAACTTATTTAATGTCTCTTGGGCTCAGTTTCTCATCTATAAAATTAAAATAATATTATGCCAGCAATCGTCTCAGCAAGGCTGCTCTGGGGATTAAAATGGTGCATACTTTAAAGTAGCTTAGTAGATACTCAATCGTTGTTAGGTGTAATCAGTCAATGTAATTCCTTTTGTTCAAAGTTGGTAATATTTATTCAATATCTGTTTTGTTCAGGCCCTATGTTAGGCTGTGAAGATTAAAAAAAAGAAAAATAAGCACAGAGAAAAATATGAGAGAGAGAGAAAGGCAGAGGAGAAGGAGGAAGAAGAGAAGAAAAGGAAGGAGGGTGGGAGGGAGAACAGGAAGGAAGAAAAAAGAAAAAAAGATGTAAATTACATATTCAAAAGTTTTAAAGAAGCTTAAAATCTAAGAGGGGAGAGAAGATTTGTATATTGATTAGTAAAATAGAAGGTAAAATCAAAGTGTGAGTGAAAGAATGAATGAATTCAGAACAAAGAAGGTCGACTTTCTAGTAGAGATGATCAAGAAAGACTTTCTTTTACTGTCGCTTGAGGCATTGCCAGCTGATTTCCAGCCATAAACTACTGCTGCATTTTTACAGTGTATGAATTAAGAACTAAGAAACGGAATGACAGGGGCTTGGGCCAGGGTGAGCATTTCAGCCCTGGCTGCTCTTCTCAAACCATCTGTTCTCTCCCAGTCTTTCTTTGTAAAGGTTTTCCCCGCTATTTAGCCTCCCCTCCTCTTCTCCTCCATTCATTGCTTTAAGAAAGGTTTCCAGTTCATTACACGAAATGTCTACATGTTGCCCATGAATCCTTAGGGGGAAGTCAGTGTAGAAATGAAACAGATAAATAAATGAATTTTATAAATAAATAGATAAAGTGTGCACACAATGCCAGTGGATTGGAAGAATATTCAGATAAGTGACTAGGGAAAAGCATTTTCACACTGTGTCATCTGCTAACATTAATGAGTTAATTAAATTAAAAAAATTCCACTGCCAAAAGCAAAAACATTCAAATAAGTGGGATGCTTGTGGAATTATTGCCTGTGCTACTAAATGCATTCTGCTCAAGCTTTTTTTTTTTTCTTTGAGAAGGCTGTGGAGAGCTACACTTAAAAAGCCATCCAATTTCAAGAGAGTATTTCCATCTGGGACCAGTTGGGGAGAGTATGCTTTAAATTCTGCAAAGCCTGCTGAGAGGCAACATGACTTGTTAAGAAAACTGTTTATGAAAAGCAATGTTTTCTGAAAATCCAGCAAAAGGGTTTAAGTGTGATGTCCCCATACGTTGCTGAATTCATTATTTTCCATTAAATGTCTTTGCACACAGTGAGAAACCAAAATGATTCAGGAAATGGACATAGTAAAATAAATCGGAAACCAATTCATTTCTATTAGAGCTTTAGCTGGTAATTAAAATATTGCCAATTACCTGGGCACTTTTTTTCACTTTGAGGTTATTTACTCTCTTCAGGCTCCTTGTATAGTAACCTTCTTTCACCCCCTGCCCCAAATAATCCTGATGTAAAAAAAAAAAAAAAAATGCTAAAAGCCAAGTAATTCAAGATTAAGGGATTAACCTTAAAAACCATTAATGCAATGGAAACAAAAGAAAGAATTTTTAATAAACCATAAACTGTTGAATATGACATTAAAGACGCCCTAAGTAATAACAGCTGTCAAAATGAAATGCATGAGAGAAGACTCAAAGATATTTATCTTTTTCTAGACACTGTTTAATTAAATCTAGTGCTCTTTATTGGTGGGAAGGGAGATGGGCTAAAGTCTCTTTAAGGGTTAAATAGACTAATAGCCACAAAGCGTTAAGTTTAGGTTTTATAGACATATCATTTTTTCTCTTGTCTTCTCCTTGGTTGTTAGCAATAATAACCAAAACTCTGATTATTTGGGCATTTGTTTTTTCATGCGATGAGTTGTTTTTTATTGGAGGCTTTGAAGGCTCAGGAATAAAGGAGTTCTGAGGATAGTTGGATAGAGCAGGGCTTCTCAAATTTGTGATAGGAAGCACTGGTAGATCTCATTAAAATGTGGATTCTGATTCGGTAGGCCTGGGATAGAACCTGAAAGTCTGCACTTCGAATAAGCTGATGCTTCTGGACGATTCTGATAGCAGAAGATCCAAAACTTAAAATAGAGAACTTCTCTATGTACCTAGATGTTGCTAGATGTTACAATGACTTAGTTCTTAACATAATCTATTTCATGAATTATACCCTAGGTCTTATATAATAATTGTTTTGTTACATGCCACTCAGAACAGTTGGAATCCCAAAACCTTAGGTTTAAATAGTTTCTTCTGGGCCCCTCTTCACTTACCTACCAATATAGTTATTGTGTCTAATATAATCCTAACACACTGTTGCTTTGTCTCTGCTTGATTTCCAGAGACACACTGCCTTTCACACAGCCCATTTTACCTTTGGATATCTTAAATGGTTAGAAACATCTAATATGACTTAGATTTTCACCCACTGGCCATCTCTGTTCCCTAGAGCAAAAAGTATTAAGTTGTTTCCAACCCAAGCAAAATACCCTTAGTTTCTTCAAAATTTTCCCTTGTGAAAAACTCTCACCCTCCTTGTTACTGTCTCTGTAATTTCCTAAAATTTGATGAAAATCTATGAGATGCTCGTATCTTTTATTCAGATTCTTTTACAAAAATATAAACCTTAATAAATACATTCTCCTTGTAAAAGATATAAGTATTAAAAAAGCGTGTGAGTGCAAAGTGAAAGTTGCACACCTCCACTTTCCCCTTAATTCCTCTCCCCAGAGTTAATCACTTTTAGTAATCACTTCTCATCATTCCCTTCATTTGCCTTCCAATATGTGTAAATCTATAAATACTGATTTTTTTCTTTCTATGTAAGTGGGATCAACATCTACATTTCTGTGACTATATATTTTTTCACCTGATATATTCAACATGTGGACCTAATTCATTTTTTACACCTTTGTATTAGTCTATTGAACCAATAAATTGCTTATTAACTTATGGGTAGAAATTTAAACCATTGCCAGCATTTTCTGATTACAGACAGTAATGTCATGAGCATTGTGTATGCATCTTTTGTGCCTCAGAGTTTCTCTCTAAAGCATAGAGTTATAAAAGTGGAATTTCAGTGTAAATATTTTAAAATTTTGATGGAAATTGCATAATCACCTTCCAAAAAATATTTTAAGGACATACATTACCACCAGGGAAAACCTGTTTTCCACAAAGTTGTCATCACTGAAAAAGTCCATTTTATGTTTTTCTAAATTGGTTGGTTAAAAACAAAAAGCACCCAAGACCCTAGTGTTTTCATTTACATTCCATAATTATTAGTGAAGCTATCTTCTTACATGAGTTAGTCATTTAAGTAATTTTTCTCTGGATGGCCTGCTTAAATCATTTGCCCATTTTCCCATTGGTTCCTTTTTTATTTCTTTGTAGAAACTATTGACACATTTTGAATATTAATTCCTTGCCAATAGGTGATGCAAATATTTTCTCCTCATCTGTCTCATGGCTCTTTGTTCATTATTGTAAAAAAGGTTAAAATTCTTTTGCAGTCAAATGTATTAATCTCCTCGATACTTTCTAAATTAGAAGAATATTTTCCATTATGTTCTGCTAATTCTTTGTGATACCATCTGTATTACACTTTTGTCCATGATATAAGGCATAGGTTTACCTACATTTGTTTACAAAAATATATATAATATTAATTCTGTGGTCGAAGTTTCCCCAACTAATTTAAAATGCACCCTTAATCATGAAAAATTCAACCTATGCTTGATTCTTTTCCTGGCCTCTCCACTTTTAAAATATTGAGCCATGTGCCTATCCTTGCACCAATACCATGCTGATTTAATTATGATGCTTTAATAAAGTTTAATATCTTACAGGTAAACTCCCCTTGTTGTTCTGTCTAGAACTTCTCTTGGCTATTCCTGTTTATTTTTGTCTCCCAATTGAACTTTAGGATCAGCTTGTTATGCTCTATAAAAAGTGCCATATAGATATTGGATTGGGTTTAACTTTATAGATTATGTAGGAGAGAATTTACATCATTATATCCTTGAGTCTTCTCATCATTCCCCTTGAAGTGCATCTGGGATGCTCTTGTAGTCTAGGGGTAGAGTCCATTCCTCTACTCCTTGAATCTGTAGGTCTTATGACTATCTTGACTGAAAGAATGTGGCAAAGTGACACTGAGTTCTGAAGGTAGGTCTTAACGTAGCTTTCACCCTTCTTTCGGAACCCTGAGACCACCATGCGGTGAAGAAACCCACCGGAGAGTGGAGCTTACTGGGGAGGAGAGCTGAAGTGCCCCTGTTGACAACACACCAACTGCCACACCTCTGGATGAGGCCATCTTAGTGAAGAACAAAGTCTGGGGTCTCTCCACATAAAGAGAAATGGTTTGTGCCCATGTTTGATTTACCAGTCACACTACTGTCAAATTACTCTTCAAAATGGGTGTTGTGTAACCATTTATACATAAGGCAGAAATGATACAAGTTCCTATTTTCCCCCTGGTTGTCATGGAAAACAAATGTTGATTACTTCAGCAGTTGTATTAGATGGCATCGTGCGTTGCTGGTCTACACTGTAACTGATTTTGATATACTTTACACATCTATCTGGGATTCTTCCTATGAGAGGAGCTACATCTGACAGGAAAATACCAGACCAGATAGAACTCTTTCTGAGCCCTCCCTCTATCTCAGTGTTTCTCAACTTTTTTTAAATTTCATTACCGACCCCCATGCCCACCCCTCAAGGAGCCATTATTGAACTTTCCTAATCACTCACCTCTCCACTGAAATGTTAATAACACAGAATAACTGTATATGTATTTACATCCTGTTGTGGTCGTTGGAGGGCCACAAACCATTGTGGCATCTAAGGGTTTTTGGTTTTTTTTGGTTTTTTTTTTGGCCCAAGAACCAATTTCATCCCAGTTCAGAATGTTTCTATCAAAAGATTCAAAGTACTTTCAAGTTTATAGATTTCCTCTTTAGGAAATTCAACTAGATTTTCTTATATAATCAACAAGGCTTATGGCTTTTTGGACAGATAGAATGTCACAAAAGTGGCACTGAGTTCTAAATTATTTTACCAGGTGTACACACATTTAGTGAAGTGCCTATGGGGCAAGGGCAGAAAAAAGAAGTTGACTGGATAAAGTCAGCATTTGCAAACACAAATGCTTAAAGGTCAGGAAGTGGTATTCCTGAGTGAAGCTGGCCCCGAGGGAACTCTGCCCACCTGGGCAGCATGTAGCTCGTCTCCTCGGATGTCTGGCATCTACCTGCAGCCAATAACCCCAACCGCCATGCAGGGAGAAAGGCCCATTTTTCCAAACTCCCAGATTTTTCCAGGGAAGCCAGAAATCCAGAGATTTAGGTAAAACCTCCCAATTTTTAAAGATGTCTTAGATTTTAAGAAATATTTTGCAAGCCAATTAAGACATATCTCCGAGAAAGATGCAGTCTACAGCTATAAATTTGCAAACTTTGGACTAGATGAGTTCTCGAAACCACGTTCCTTCTCTAAAATTTACTAATTAATTTTTAATTTTGAATTCATCTAAAACTCCAAGAATAGAAGATTGAGGTTTTGAATAAAAACACAAAAAACTAAGTCCAGCAAGGAGGAGGGGCTACTTAACTTCCCATCACCTGCCTATGCAGACACAGAAAAGGAAAACTTTCTTTCTAAAGATAATTTACTCTCCTTTTATGTGAATCAAACAGTGGAAGCAATTAGCATAAGTTATAGAACAAATTCTAAAAGCATAAAAGTTTTTCTCCTTAGTTGAAAATTAAAATATTACTTGAGTTACTGAATAATTTTTAGCTATTCATATATACCATTATAGCACCGATTGTCTCCTTCAAAGACAATTCTATATATTTTTTAATTTAATAGATTCTCCAAAGTATACAAGTATATGCTTCTGTAATCTTTTTATTTATTTACCTTTTTTTTTTCTTGCTAGTTTTAGTATTTCAGTATCACCTATAAAAAATTATTCTAGGTCATATGTAGATACTTTTATAGGCCAGGCTAATTACATGACCAGAACTATCTACAACCTCAGATTTTCCTGTGTAGATGGTATCTGCAGGGTTTAGCAAATCTATATATATTTTGGAAATTCAAATACAAGGTTTGTATTTCTGGTTCTGTAACTAAATAAACATCTATTATTTAATTTCTCTTGTCCACAGTTTCCTCATCTCACTAAAATGAATTAAATGACCTCTAAGGTCTCTTATGGCCCCAAAATATTTTCATCTGTAAAATAATTTAGAGATTAGGACCTTCAGTTTCAAATTCATTACATCTGTTTATTTATGGCTTCATTGAGATACATTTCATACTATAAAATTGACCAATTTGAAGTGTAGAGTTCAGTGGTTTGTAGTATATCCAGGATCATGGGACCATTAACACAATAAAATTTTAGAACATGTTCAACTTCCCAAAAAGAAACTCCATACACATTAGAAGTTTTTCCCATTCCTGCCCTGCCTCTCCCCACCCACTGCCCCATCAGCCCTAGGAAACCACTAATCTACTTCATGTTTCTATGGATTTTCCTATTCTGGACATTACATGTAAGTGGAATCATACGATATGAGGTCTTGTGACTGGTTTCTTTCACACAGCATATTTTCAAGGCTCAATCATGTTGTACAAATATCAGTATTTCATTCCTTTTTATGGCTCAATAATATATCACTTAATAGATACCATTTTTAATCTTTCATAAGTTGGGTATTTGAGGTTGTCTCCACTTTTTGGCTATTATGAATAAAGATGATAGGAACATTTGTGTACTTTTTTTCGATATATGTTTTCATTTCTTCGGGATATATAACTAGGAGTGAAATTGCTGGGTCAAATTGTAACTTTGCATGTAGTGTTTTGAGGAACTGCCAAACTGTTTTCCAAAGTGGCTTAACCATTTTACATTCTCACTGACAATGTGTGAAAGTTCCAACTTCCCTATGTCTTCTCCAACACATTATTGTCCACCTTTTTTACTATACCATCTCTTTTTCACTATTGCCACCTTAGTGGTTGTGAAGTGGTATCTCGTGCTTTTGATTTCCATTTCCTTCATGACTAATAATGTTAAGTGTCTTTTCATGTGCTTATTGGCAATTTCCATATTGTCTTTGGCAAAATGTCTATCAGACATTTTGCCCATTTTTTTAATTGGGTGATTTGTCTTTTTACTGCTGATTTGTTTATATAATATGGATACCAGTTCCCAGTTAGATATATGATTGGCAAATATTTATTGCCATTCTGTGTGTTGTCTTCCAGTTTCTCCATGGTGTTCTCATATGCCCAAAGGTTTTTAATTCATTGAAGTACAATTTATTTTTTTTCTTTTGCTGCTTGTGCTTCTGGTGTCTTAGCTAAGAAACCACTGACTAACCCAATTCCTGTTCTAGGAGTTCTATAATTTTAACTTTTATGTTTAGGTCTATGATTCATGTTGAGATAAATTTTGTATATAGTATGAGGTAGGGGTTCAAATTCAATTTTTTACATGTAGATATCCAGCTGTTTTAGCACCATTTGTTGAAAAGACTAGTTTTCACCTTTGAATTACCATGGTAACTTTGTTGAAAATCAATTGACCATAGATATAAGAGTTTATTTCCGGACCTTCAATTCTATTTCTTTGACCTATGTCTATTTTTATACCAGTTTCATGCTGTCTTGATTACTGTAACTTTGTAATAGGTTTTAAATTTGAGATTGTGACTCCTCCAACTTTGTTCTTCATTTTTAAAATCACTTTGGTTATTTGGGTTCCTTGTATTTCTATATGAATTTTAGAATCAGCTCGTCAATTTCTGCAAAAAAGCCAGCCAGTATTCTGATATGGACTGCCCTGAATCTGTAGGTCAATCAATATGAGGAGTATAGCAATCTTAAAAATGCCCATTCTTCCAATCCATGAAAATGGGATGTTTTTCCTTTTATTTTGATCTTCTATAATTTCTTTTAACAATGTTTCTAGTTTTCAGTGTACAGTTCTTGCATTTATTTTGGTAAATTTATTCCTAAGTGATTTATTCTTTTGTTGCTATTATAAATGCTATCATTTTCTTAATTACATTTGAGGATTATTCATCGCTAGTGTATAGAAATACAACTGATTTTTGCATATTGATCTTCAGTCCTTCCACATTGCTAAAATCATTTATTAGTTCAGATTGTTTCTTAGTGGAGTCCTTAGGATTTTTTAGATACAAGATCATGTTATCTGCAACAGAGATAGTTTTATGTTTCCTTTCCAATCTCAATACTTCTTAGTTCTTTTTCTGTCTAGTTGTCCTGGCTAGAAGCTCCAGTACAATGTTGAATAGAAGTGACAAGATCAAACACCCTTGCATTATATCTCTTTTAAGCTTCAAATGGAATAACTAGTTCATACTTCAATTTATTCATTTTTATATGTTCTGCTTTAAGCAATGCAGTCACATTTATTTTAGTTCTAAGTAATATACTCACATTTTCCAATGTTATTTTTGTTTTATTTTTATTAACCAAGGAAAAGTCTCATAGAGGTTGTATGCAGTATATTTGAATTAAATTTAAACTGGCTGCCTGGCCTAGTCAATCATAGCTCTTAGAATAAATTTCAAAGGACTTCCATCATCTTTTATCAGCACACACTGAACACTTACCAAATGCACAACCCTAATTTTAGCTTAAAAGCCAATATTTGCTGAAAATGCATTCATCGACATTTAACAAACAAACAAACTGCATTTAACTCCCAAACCCTCAGAAAAACACAGTTGTTAGGAGGCCGAAACATCAATAAATAATCATATCATTTAAAACATGTTGCCTTGATTAAATATTTGCATTTTACTACATTAAAGGAAGCATTTCCTTTGGCTGCCAAAAAAAAAAAAAAAAGGAAAAAGAAAAAAAAATCACCATGAAGCTGAATTTCAATTTTACTTTGGGTGGACTCCATTCAAACCTTTCCAAAGCAGTCCCTGTACTGTTGGCCTTTTAAAATTATGCTAATATTGTTGAAGGTGGAAAATGTAATTAAGTGTCTTGGAAGAAAATTAAAGTAAATTCTGACCACTAGGTCTTTTCCTGGGAAATATATCATGTGTCGAACAGAAAGAGTCGTTAGGTCAGAGGCTCTTGAAAAAAAAAGCTTTGAGAATCAGAGGAAGTTCAATGGCCAACACCCTAGAAATATATAAATATTTAACATACATACATTTCTGTGCACAATTTTAAGAATTCATGGTTACTCTGAAGCCCAACTAAGGATAAGTGGGGACTCAAAGTAATACTCTCCCACCAGATAGTAGTTGAAAAAGACATTCAGCTGTCAAAGGTAAAGTCCTTGGAATATATAAACAAGATAAATATCTCTATAAACCAAAAGCTGAGGTCCGAGAAGGAAGAGGTTACTGACTTTTGGGTCTAGAGGCAAGTGAAAATGGGAAAGTGTGTGACACCTAATAAGGTTCAGATACCAAAGGTTTTTCATAAGTAGTTTGAGACAAAGCTAGGCAGTCTGTCTTCATTGAAAGCATAGTCTGGGAAAATGTTCCAGCAATCTCAAAAAAAAAAAAGATTAGTAAAATCTATCTGATGCCTGGGTCAACAGCTTACATAGGGATGCTGGCCTGCACAGTGGAAGGGAAAAAAGTCTCAGAGACAGCACCTGCAGCAAGTCATTTGCTAGCTCACTGGCTTTATGACAGGTGCCCAATTTTATATCACAGGACACAGGCATCAAAGCACTCATTTAAACCTGGTTCTGAACTTCGTGCCTGGAAAGTTTGTGGGAAGCATCCACAGATCCTTTAGATTGGGGTGGAGTGGAGGGTACAGCGAGATAGGCGAAAAAGTCCCACTCAAGAGGAAATGGAAATTTTAAAGTACAGGAAAAGTAATACTAAAAGGACAGCCAAAACAAAATCTAAGGAGAAAACTTCACTGCCAAAGAAATGAAAATGATGAAACAAAGTAAAACTGACATCAAGATTGGGTAAAAATCAAAACATTAAGAGGAAAAACATTCACAAAGAGAATATATTGTGATGCAGGAACAGGTGAACAAGAAACAAGAATAAGTAGATATGAAGACGGGTCTATTACAAATCTGGAAAAGAAAAATCATGGTCTGAAGTAAAACACCAATTACCAAGATAACATATAGACAAGATGTAATCAAAATGATAATTAGTGGATTAAAAATTGTTCTGATGCATTGAGGATTGATGGTTTGGTATGTGGAGCCCTCTATCCTGGGGCTTGCCCTTAGGAAGCTCATTACTGCAAAGGAGAGACTAAACCTGCTTATAATTGTGCCTAAGAGTCTCCCCCTGAGTGCCTCTTTGTTGCTCAGATGTGGCCCTGTCTCTCTAGCTAAGCCAACTTGGCAGTTGAACTCACTGCTCTCCCCACTACATGGGATCTCACACCCAGGGATGTAAATCTCCCTGGCAACACAGGATATGACTCCCGGGGATGAATCTGGACCTGGCATCGTGGGTTTGAGAACATCTTCTTGACAAGAATAAGGATGTGAAATGAAACAAAATAAAGTTTCACTGGCTGAGAGATTTCAAATGAAGTCGTATATATACTTTATACAGATAACCTTTTTTAGGTTTTAATGTATTGGAATAGCTAGAAGTAAATACCTGAAACTGTCAAACTCCAACCCAGTAGCCTTGACTCTTGAAGACGATTGTATAACAGTGTAGATTATAAGGGGTGACAGTGTGATCGTGAAAACCTTGTGGATCACACTCCCTTTAGCCAGTGTATGGATGGATGAGAAAAATGGAGACAAAAACTAAATGAAAAATAGGGTGGGATGGGGGGGATGATTTGGGTGTTCTTTTTTACTTTTATTTTTTATTCTTATTCTTTCTGGTGTAAGGAAAATGTTCAAAAATAGATTGGGGTAATGAATGCATAACTATATGATAGTACTATGAACAGATGGTACACCATGGATGGTTGTATGGTATGTGAATATATCTCAATAAAACTGAATTTAATTAAAAAAATTGTTCTGATGAATCCATGTAGAATTTAATTAAAAATGAAGCAGAGAAAGAGAAGTTGGAGTTTAGAAATATCAATCAATAGGCTCCAAAATGCACCTAAGGACTTCCAAATAGAGAATATAGAGAGAACAACATAAAAGAAATATCCTAAGAGGTAATAGCTGACAAATTTTCAGACTGAAGAATATGTTTTATGATTGAAAGTGCAGTATAAATACAACAAATTTATATACTATTTAATATACTATTAAAATTGCAGAAATCGCATGCTAAAGAGAAAATCCTAAAAGCTAATAGAGATATTTTTTTTTAATTACCTACAAAGCTAAGCTTATTATATTAGATGACTAGACTGCCAACAAATTTCTAGTCAGCAGAAATAAATGCCTGAACACAAGAGAATAACATCTTCTAAGTGATGAGGGAAAATAACTGTGAACCTAGGATTCCAAGTTGAGCTAAAATATAATCCAAGAATAGGGCAAAATAAAAATTCTTTAGATTCACCAAAATCCAAAAATATTTACCTCTCCTAGACACACACTAAAGAACTACTGAAGGATATATATACTTCAGCAAGGAATAAAGTGAATTGAGAGGGAAGGAGTGGAATGCAGGGGACTGCAGTGAGCAAAGACATGGATAAAATGTGCTGGCTATTAAAAATGATTGTTGACTGCCCTCCCCCCTACGTGGGATCAGACACCCAGGGAAGTGAATCTCCCTGGCAACGTGGAATATGACTCCCAGGGAGGAATGTAGACCTGGCACCATGGGACGGAGAACATCTTCTTGACCAAAAGGGGGATGTGAAAGGAAATGAAATAAGCTTCAGTGGCAGAGAGATTCCAAAAGGAGCCGAGAGGTCACTCTGGTGGGCACTCTTATGCACACTTTAGACAACCCTTTTTAGGTTCTAAAGAATTGGGGTAGCTGGTGGTGGATACCTGAAACTATCAAACTACAACCCAGAACCCATGAATCTCGAAGACAGTTGTATAAAAATGTAGCTTATGAGGGGTGACAATGGGATTGGGAAAGCCATAAGGACCAAACACCACTTTGTCTAGTTTATGGATGGATGTGTAGAAAAGTAGGGGAGGGAAACAGACAGACAAAGGTACCCAGTGTTCTTTTTTACTTCAATTGCTCTTTTTCACTCTAATTATTATTCTTGTTATTTTTGTGTGTGTGCTAATGAAGGTGTCAGGGATTGATTTAGGTGATGAATGTACAACTATGTAATGGTACTGTAAACAATCGAAAGTACAATTTGTTTTGTATGACTGCGTGGTATGTGATTATATCTCAATAAAATGATGATTAAAAAAAAAAAAAAAAAAAAAAAAAAAAAAAAAAAAAAGAAAAGTAGGGGAGGGAAACAGACAGACAAAGGTACCCAGTGTTCTTTTTTACTTCAATTGCTCTTTTTCACTCTAATTATTATTCTTGTTATTTTTGTGTGTGTGCTAATGAAGGTGTCAGGGATTGATTTAGGTGATGAATGTACAACTATGTAATGGTACTGTAAACAATCGAAAGTACAATTTGTTTTGTATGACTGCGTGGTATGTGAATATATCTCAATAAAATGATGATTTAAAAAAAAAAAATAAAAAAAAAAAAAAAAAAAAAAAAAAAAAAAAAAAAAAAAAAAAAAAAAAAAAAAAAAAAAAAAAAAAAAAATGATTGTTGTTAAAAAAATAAAAGGTCAGAGTGTGGCTCAGTGGGTAATTTAACCATGAGAAGTTTTATTTTCAAGGGTATAAAGATACTGAATAAATCTTAAACTTTGTTAGAAATGCACACACATACATACCTCGCACTATTTGTCTGTGTACATAATTAAATATGCATGCTACAAATTTTAATGCAACCACTAAACAAACAGTAATATTATCAATACCAATTCAAGCAGAGGGAGAGAAATGGAAGCCGTGGAAAAAGTATCAATCAAATTGAAGGTAAGCTTACAAATTTTTTCCTACAATCCCTTTAACTTTGCCATAAATTTTAATTTAAAAAAGATGTGACGATTTATTAAATTTAAAATTCAAGTTACTATTTTAAAAGGAAAAGAGAAAAGTAAGAGAATTCAAATAAGATAGGATACTATATAAATTAAACCACAGAGGAAATAATCTAATTTAGTAATATATATTAATTCAGAGATGGCTACAATCAATTTTTAAAAAATAAACTTTATGCAATAAACAACATATGTTAATAACACCATGGTCCTACAAATTTTTCAGTAGATCCTCATGCAGCCTTTAGAAAGATCCTTGCCAAAATTATTTAAAGCATCATTCCTGATTGTATATGATATATGGACTGGGGCAGAGAAAGCAACGTAAGAGTCTTTGTACTTATGGCACCTGGCTTTGTACTCAGTAAATACACGTCATTGAGAATTTTTTGTTAAATGTGTGCACGAGAAAAAACTAGACAGAGAGTAAGAACATAAAACTAGTGTCATCATTGTGGTATAGCTGTTACTGACTAATTAAGCAGTAAATAAGGGAGTTGTGGGGTTTTTTTTTGTTTGTTTGTTTGTTTGATTGATTGAATGGCTGACCAAATGGCTGGTAGGGCTGGGAACTAGACTCAGGGCTAAGCTTTTAGAAAAAATGTGGGCTGATGAGGAAGCTGCTGCCATTGCCTCCAAAACCCAGCTTCACTCTCCACTGCCAATAAAAGCTGAATGCCTCTGCCATCACCCATGCAAAAGGAAAGCTCTGCACAGGGATCACTCTCACAGTTCACTCACTTCAGGACTGAATTCTCTCACATGGCACATCTAGTTGGTGGAGCTCAGGTACAAGCCTGCATTCCAGCTGCAAAGGAGTCTGGAAATTTGAGTTCTGACTTCCGTGTTGGGGAGAATGTGGTCATAACATGGGAATGCTTCCAAGCATAGAAAAGCTGTTCATAAGATAACAAGCTGTCATAGACATGAATGCCGATGACAATATATTTGCAAAAACGGGACTGCACACCATATAATTCTCCACATAAAGCAATGATGTATCATTAAATATCACTAAACATTCTTCCACAAATTTTTAAGGAATGCAGAGTATCTCACTGACTGGCTGTATGATCACATGCGTTAGCTAGCCCTAATTATTAGATACATAGGTGATTTCCAAATGTTCACTGCCAAACTCTGTGAACACCCATTTTCATTTACTCCAGGTAAAGTTATGGCTCAGGAGGTGTTGCTAAATGTCCCCCACCACTTCTCTTTCATCCCACACCACCCAGTTTTACCACCTTCTTACTACAGTCTTCAAGTAACAAACTGGAGAACATGCCGCCATGTTCAAAAGCACCTGGCTCATGGTTTATCTTTCCTCCCCATTCAAAGCTGTAAATCAGGGGTGGCCCCAGCCTTCACCTGGATCTCCTTGACAACTTTAACACTGTTACTTGCATCCTGTCACCCATTTGGATTGCCATATGTTAGGTTCTTGCCATTTCCTGGAAATGCATAACCTCTGAAAACTATAACTCTCAGGCACTTCTTTCAGAATGAAACTTGGAAATCTTCACCTTTGATGCAGTATTAGCATAATGGTTAAAATCAGGGGTTTTAGGAGAAATTCCAATCTGGAATTACATTTTTGCATATGCAAGTTACCTTGTCTGAGTCTTAGCTTTCTTTATCTATAGAATGGGTATTATAACACTACCTATATCACAGGTATGACCCAAACACTATTTATATTGCAGGGTTGCTGTAAGGATTACGAGCAATAATTCCTAAGAGGTAGTCAGCAGAAACCAAAGCACACAGGAAGTGTCCAAGAAATGTTAGCTGTTAAAGTGAACCATATAAAATTGCCCTTTTTTGTAAGTCACTGGAAGTTTCACAAGGTGAATATAAAATTATTTTTTTCTAATTTCCAGAAGTGAATTTCCGCATCATCCAAAACCTTCAGTCCTCTGACGCTTTGTAGACTCCGAGGCCATCGGCCCTCTCCCATCCTCATTTTCATGCCCCCTCAGGAAAACATCTATTTCCCTAAAAATTATCAATATTTGTTCCTTCCTCCACTCCTTTCTCACAGCTTTCTCTCCTCCCAGGCACTTCATTCAGTCTCATATTGTAGTGAGAACTTGTAAATAAGTGACAGGTGTTTATATGCCTGTCTTTCCCACTAGGTTGTTTACCTCTGAGGACAGGGCCACAGCTCATTTATCTGCTTAACTAAATATCTGGGAAGGGCTCAACTTGTTTGGAAGTAAATTAAATTCCCGAGCAATGGATTTCTTTCCAAATAACTTATGCTGCTTCACACCTACTTAGAAACAGCTGGTGTTTTGTATCTCGACAGCTTTGATCTGTATCTTAAATTAAGCATAACTATGTCGGCGAACTGAAACCCACCCAGAAAACAGTCCAGATTTTTTTTCTCTTTTATATTACCTTTGATTACCTCAGATTACTTTTTTAGGAAAAAAATAAATTTCTTTCTCATAATCACAAGAAATATTTCCTCAGAATACCACCTTATTATGAAAATATATTTAAATACATATGCACATATATAAAATTCCTTTTCAAAAGTAATATGTGAACATATTCTCAGAAACCAATATGGAATACAGCAAAAGTTTCCTCTTCATGCACTCCCAATTATATCCTTACAACTAGAAACAGCCACTATTAACAATTTATCTTTCTAGAACTTTTTCTGACAATTTACGTATATACCTACATATTTAAGTACATAAGCTTTAAAAATATAAATGGTACCCTACTCTACATATTTTGCAATAACTTGATTTTTTTCCCATTTAATAATATGTCAGAGATCTTTCCATGTCAGGGTACAAATAGCAATTCTTCATTCTTTTCATTCTTTCAATGGCTCCATGGGCTCCATGGCATGAATGGAACATTCTGTTTGACCCTTCCCCTGCTGATGGACATTTACACTGCAAACAACTTATCCCTCTTGCCAATGATGGTATAATGAACATTCCTGTGCATGCCTCTTTGCATGAACTGTTTTGTAGGATCAGTAGCTAAAGTCTTCTCTTCTTTTGAATACACCCAAATTTCTACTCACCCAAACCCCCGACTCCTCCCTGCTCTGTTGCATGGATTTCGTATGGTCTAGGTTCCCCCCAAGTGTAACCGACAGCCTTCCCAGAATACTCATCACCCCTCCCGTCAAGTGCCCATGCCTACAGAATAATGCCTTTTCAGGTAACCGTGGTCAGTGCCTTTAGCCCAGAAACCCTGTGATCCCCTCACCTTAAGCTTAATTCTCACTAGTTTTGAAAATCAGATTAAGGACACCCAGAAAGGCAGATGCCTTCTGAATCTTGGGCAACAAGCACTCCGGCAGGGTTCTGGTCAGGCTTCAGGAAGGAGCAGACCCCAAAGGAAACAGACAAGCATAGAACCAAACACTGAAGGCAGCTAGGTGCAGAATCTGAGGCTCAACAGTTTTCCCTTCATCCATTTCCTTCACTGTCTGTCTTAGAACATATTTCCCCTTAAGCTATTCCTGGCAAAAGTCTTCTGCCTACTCCTGTTTGAAGTCAATGTGGCAGGACAGGCAGAAATGGCAGAGTTGGTTTGCCAAATTCACAGGGAGGTCCCCCCGCCCCCGCCCCGGGGGGACCCTTCCCACAGAGCTGCTTTATCCAGGATGCTGACCAACCCGCTCACGTGCCCACTTCCCTCTGCCTGCGGTCAGCCCAGATTTAATGGCCCAAGGACCAAGGCAGAGAGTAAGGGAGAGGACAAAAGCCCAAAGGCAGGCATGATCTCTAAAATACGCATTTTTGTTTCCATTGATCAGGATCCCAGGGGCAGAGTTACACGTTTGCCTGTGTTCTCTGCTATCTCACGAGGGTAGGCTTCAAGTTCAATTTGCCTCTGTGGCTATACTACCTAGCGTGTGAGCAACATGCTGCTTGAAGAAGCTATATTGTAATAATACTTCCATTAGCAGTCATGAACCATAAATCTGCCTCTCTTAAGAAACAAAATTGAAATACTTGAAGTTTTATGTGAGAATTTTGTACCCTTACATTGGGGTAAGTGGTGGGAGGGAAGGAGAAGCAGAACCCAAAGGTCCAAACACTTATCTTCCAAAAGATTTATATAGGTTTAAGCATAATCCCGATGTAATTGGAGAAAATGTCACTAAAACCTCTCCATTAAGCAGAAAAGGCTTTTGATTTCAGTAGAAAAGATTAATACTACCACTTACAATTCCCTGGAATTATTTTGGTTTGATATAGTGCTTTCTAAGTTTGATTAGCTTAACTTGCAAGTCTGATGATGGATAAAGTAATATTCTCTTTCTGTCTAAATGAAGTGGCAGAAACAGAAACACTGAAATACAAATGCACACGTACACACACACACACAGCCACGCAATAGATCTTCCCACACCCAGTTGGCTGAATTCAGATCATCAGACATGACTGTCAAATACAGTCAAGAGAAAGCCAATAGCAGAACAGTCTCCCCACTCAGGAGCATCTGAATAAAAAGAGATTTGCACAAAGGACAAGTAGGAAACTTATCTTGCCCAAGAGATTATATATTTTCAAAACAATTAGAAAAGGCTTAAAAGGAGTATTTATAGGAGTACAATTTATCAGAGTTTTCACAATGACTGCCTCTCTAGTACTTCCCTAGAGCATTCTTCACGTCCCTGTGATAAACCTGCCTTCCTCCTCAATTATGCTCCTTTTACCACATGCAGCATGCACTGTAAAGTTTCAAGCGATATGGTGGGATGTTTACTTTGGCAAAAAAGGCAGAGATGCTGCCCCAAATGCAGCAGAGTTATCAGGGCTTTGGAAGGGCAAAGGGCAGTGCCCAGTGACCGAGGGATTCCCACCCCCATCCTTTGCTTAGAGGGGGTCTATTCACAGCACCCAGAGACTGAAAAATACACCTCTGGGTAAAGTCACTTTAGGGGATTCTGAAAGATGCAGAGCCCTCACATTCATTCTAAAACCTTACCAATGTGTAGTGCTAGCCCTGAATATGTGGCTCTAGGAAAAAGAGCAATTCTTTGTTCAATGCTTCAAAAGATGGGAGACGGGGGTGGGGAAGAAGACAAGGAGGGGGAAAAAATGGAGAAGGGACATTATGTGTACAAAGCAAGCACTTTTTCTTAACCGTCCAACTATCTTGAATTTTCAGAATACTCTTACTGTGTACTAAATTGTGTGAGGTAGGAGCAGGGCATGAAGAAAGTGTAAGTCAGAATCCATGCTTTTAAAGTTTTACTGTTGCCAGGGAGACAAGATACACATACATTAAAGTATTGGGGAACAGTACATTGGCTTTCTCTTTGTTTATTTATTTCCCACCTCACCCCCTGCCAACGGTTTGCGATCATTTACAAAAACATATGCAGAAGCAAAATGATAAAATAAATAACTGAGGGAGTAAAGCCAAAGAGAAGACATAAGTAGGAAAATATAATAAAACCAGGGTTAAGATTAGGTTAAGAAATGTACAATGGGCTGGTCCAGAGGTGATCTATAAATTTGGCTTAAAGTTTTGAGAGCCTAAAGCCAGGTAGTAAACTGCATGGCACATTATATACAGAGCTGACTTGTCCAAGTACAACAGGCAACTATTCCCAAACCTCACTGCCCAATGGGATCAGCTGGGAAGGTTTACAAAAATCCAGTAATAAATCAAAATTCCTACAGTGGGCAGAGAGGGAGGGGATGCCGGAAATCTGTATTTTCACAAACCTCCCTGAAGTTGTCAATTCTTGGACTATGAACCACTGCTGTAAGGATTTAGAGATGGAAAGGACTCCAAATGACAGACTGCAGACATTATGGAGGATGTGAAATCGAGCTGGGCCTTTACGTGTTGATGGAGTTTAGGAGGGTGGAGGGGAGGGTAGAGGCCATTCCAGGGCAAGTAAGGGTACAAGTCAATCTCAGAGGTAGGAAGGAGGCTAAAGCATGGAGGGACAGTACCATCGCTTGTCACCCCAAGTGGCAATGAGGGGTCCTCAAACATTAATTAATTACTTGATCTCTTAATCCATGCAATTTTAATCAAATCATGAAGAAACTAGAGAGGCTACTAATGACAAATACAATAAAGAAATGATAAAAGAGAAATAGAGATGAGTGGAAACGTAAATACAATTATGTATTAGTTATCAGTTGCATAACAAATAATCACAAATTTATTGGCTTAAAATAATGCACATTTATCATCTCACAGTTTCCATGGATCCAGAGTCGTGGCATGGCTTAGCTGGGTCCTCTGCACAGGGTCTCTCAATGTGGCAATCAAGGAGTCAGCAGGGACTGAGGTGCATCTGAGGCTCTAGGTCCTTTGCCGAGCCCCTGTGGCTGTTGGCGAATCCATTTCCTGACAGCTGTAGAACTCAGGGACACTTGTTTCTTCTTCCAGGACAGCAGGAGAATATCAGAGGTTTCACGTTGCTGACCTCTAGACTCTCTTTTAAGGGCTCGCCTGATAATATCAGGTCCACCCACAAAAATCTCCTTTTATGAACTCACATTCAACTGATTAAGGACTTTAATTACATCTGCAAAAATCCCTTCACCTTTGTCACATAATGTAACTGAATCATGCAAGAGATGGCCACTGTACTCACGGTCCTGCCCACACTCAAGGAGAAGGGTTCATATACCCTCCAGGGTGCAGGGATCTCAGCAGACACCATAGAATGTTGCCTATCCCGAAGCACAAAATAAAGATGAGAGAGTGGGAAAATTGCAAATATGCAGGATATATAAGCCAACAGAGCAGTTTCTGTTAAACATGTAGATTTGGCCCAGAGCTTCATGGCAATTAACATAAAAAGGAGACATGATTAGAGTTCTTTTGAGCACTCTGAAATTGGGAGGCATGTTAGCCCCTCAGGTGAAGCAGAATATTTCCTAATACTGACTTTACAAGAAATTTCACATGTAGGAATCAAGGAAAGATACAGCCTCAGAAGCAAAGTGGAAAACAAGGGGATGGAGTGAGACTGAATTTGATCCAAGTAACTGTTAAGTACAGTACCATATCAGGCAATGGGATGTATTTGCCACCCTGATGCCAGAGGAGATGGGCAGTGATGGAGGGAGTTCAAGTGGGTGCTAGGTTGATATCCAGGACCGTGAGCTGGTGGCTTGGGTACCCGCGACAGAGATTAACCTTGAAGAGTCACCATGAGCTGCTCCAGGGTGGGGAGTGAGAAAACTGAAGCAAATGTCAGCTGAAGTTTAGAAGCAGAGGGATCGAACGTGTGGAGGAGCCAGAAGGTCCAGCACTGAGTAGCCTCCACTGAGCCTTGTGGCGCTGTTGCTGTCTTCTTGTTGCCCTGGTGAGTGGTTTCTGGTCACATCCCTGTGGAACAGCTTCTCCAGGGCATCCTACAGGCATCACTGGATCTCTGCAGGGTTCACCCAATGCCTTTGCTTTGCTTTAGGGTCCTTACAACTGGTTCTAAGCATCAGCAGAGTGAACTGTGTCGACTTGTGTTACACACGTACCCTAAAATGAACTGCTGTTGCACACAAACCACTCTTCCTCTACTGCCTACCAAAATATCTATTTTCAGGACCCTGCTCAATTCTACCACTTCCTGCTGTGGTCCATGTAACTGTCTCCCTTCCAGGAATGGCCTCTGCCCTCACTCATGGAGTTGGCCTTGTCTGTGCAGTTGTTCCATCTACTTAAGTCTAGTTTCCCACCCGCTGACCATGTGGTCCACAGTGATGATCCGATCGTCTCTAAATTTCCATAGAGCTTATTACTTTAGATTTACAAAGCCTGTGATGGAAGAGGCTTTGGCATCATCTAGCTCACCTTCCATCTCAGTGAAGATCATCCCGTCACTGTCTGAACACTTCCAGGGATAAGGAACTCTTTCATAGGGCAGCCCCTCTCCTTTCTGCGGATTTCTAAATGATCAAAAGTTCTGCCTAATAATAGGCTAAAACTGCTTCTCACTAGCTTCCACCCTAATGATTCGTGTTGTGCTGCTGCGTAAATTAAAATATCACCTTTACCATTGTACACTATTGATGCGAACATAGGTACAATCACTTTGGGAGACTGGCAGTATCTCCTAGATACCCTATGTATATCTAGAGTTCACATCTGTCTATCTTTCTATATCACATATATCTAGAGTTCAAATACCCACACCCAACAGATGGGTATACATGTTCACCAAGAAACAAGTACTAGAATATTCAATGAAGCACTATTTGTAATGGCCCCAAATTAGAGTCTACCCAAAAGCCCATAAACAGTAGAAAGAATATACCATGGTATAGTCAAACAATAGAAAACTATTTAACAATGAGCATAAACAATCTATAACTACACACAATAATATCAGTGAATCATGTAAATATAATCTGAATAAATGAAGCCAGACACAAAATTAAATATACTGTGTATTTCTGTTTAGATAAAGGCCAAAAAGAGGCAAAATGAATCTAAATTATAAGAAGTCAGCAAGAGGTTACTCCACAGGGTGTGACCATAAGGAAGCTCCTGAAAGGCTTCTGGGTGCTGGTAATATTTCTTGGTCTGGATACGGTATAAATGGGTGGATTCATTTTGTGAAAATTCATCAAGGTGTATACTTACATGCACTTATCTGTATGTATATTATACTTCACAAATGTTCAAAAAATCTCCTTCTTCCTCCAAATATAGGTATATATATAATTTATTTAGCCATTTCTCACATGATATGCTTTCAAGAATGTTCAAGATCCTGGTCACCTCTTACAAAACCTTTTAATGTAGCAATGCTCTGATTATCCCTTTGGAGCTGAGTAATATTGAGGGGTTTGTAGTGTTCCTTGAATGTCCCATGTGTGATTACTTCCTTTCCCCCAATAAATTGTGAACCCCATAGAGATGAATATGTCCCTTTTGATTCTCTAGAATCACATACATTTAGTACATATATAGGACACTCAGAAGATACCCATCTTCTCTCCTCTTCCTTATCAAGTGCAGATGAAACAGGAGATTGAATTTACATGAGCCCTACTGAATAAACCAATTCAAATAATCTCTTCCTTTTGTTATTCAAAGTTTAATACATGGAGCCCATAACTTAGTTTGCTCTTCTGCCCTCGGGTAGAGCTAAGGACTGAACTTTGCCCTGATTTATGAACCCTTTTCAGGCATTTGTGTATGAAGAGCTGGATACTATTAATAAGCAGACCCCTATAAAAGATGCGCTTATTTCTTACACCTATCTCTCTTGTCTTCAGACACCATAAATTGACTGATGCCTGAAACCCTTCCTTATAATTTTCCCTTCCTGAGGAAGAAAGATACTCATTTGGAAAAGAAAACAATGAGCAAGAAGTCTTTTCACTCACATAAAGTTAGTGGCATCACCCTTCCTGGTGGGTGCAATAGAAGGTAAGATAAACGAGCAAGAGAAGGCCACCCACACCTCTACTGGGGAAGAAAGAATTCTGGGTTCTAAAAAATGGCACGAAAATGCTTTTGATGTTGAAAAGGCCACCGGCTGATACCATCTTTCCAGAGCAAACACTGCCAGAGAAGTCTGCATACATTCACGTAATGAATGCTGTTTTCCTCTCTGCTCATAAACTAATATGCACACTTGGTACCTGGCACAACTGGTTGCTGCACAAGGTCTACCGAATTCTCTCTGCACGCTTTGCACAGATTTTCCTAGAGGCCATGCATGAGCATCAGTCATCTCCATGGACAAGCAGCAAAGAGAGAAGCCGGCTTCCAGGTGACATGTATAAAGCTGCCTTTATAGCCAATGGCTCAGACTACACAAGCCCCTCTGGTTTGCATGTGTTTGTGTACACACACACACAATAGAGGAAGGAAAGAGTGAGAAAGAACGAAGTTATGAATCTACAAGTCTACAAAGATTTCTACCAAACCCATTTCTAGACTATTGCAGACACATGGTAGTTCTTTATAAAGATTATACAAAACAGAGAAGAAAAAGCTGAGAAAGCTACTCATGCAGAAACTATTTAATCAAAGGGTAAAGACAATTATAACATCTGTTAATCTTCTGTGGAGGTTATAATTAGATGCTGTGGAGAAACACCCTTTCAAGGGTGAGCCTTTAACATCTGCTGTGAGGATACGCAGCTTAGCGCAATGACCGATCCTTTCAGCACGTTGGGAAAGCAGAGGACCCCTGGGGATCACGAAAGCCACAAGGTCCCAGGAAGCCCAAGCACACAGGCCAGACAGGCCTCCACTGTCCTGGGGGAGGTTGGAAGGAAGGTTTTCTTCTCAGTGCTCTGCAATGAATACTTTGATACTTGCATGTGTTGTGAGACAGACTGCAATCACTGGGTACTTTGGAATAACAGGAACATGGGGCAAGAAATGCCCTTGGGATCATCTGACCTGCCCTCTTCACTTTGCAGACGGGGCTCCTTGATCCCACGTCCTCCAGCTGTTTGGTGGCAGGATTTTACAAGCAGGGTCACTCAATTCTCTGCCCAGATTTCACTCCCTTCGTCCATGCTGCTTGCTTCTCTGGGGCTCTCTCAAATGTTGGCCTGTAATTTGGCCGTGTTCTTTGTTTAAGAGGATCAGCATGATAATGAAACCCCATGGTGTTTAAAGTTTATGGGACAGTGGAAAGGACTGATATGGTTCCCTTCTCCTCTGGCCCTGGTGCACTGAGCAACAATGACCATCATTAACACCTTGTGTACTCTCCATCCTGGGGAGGAGAGACAAATAAAGATAAAAAGGGAGGAGGGCAAAATGGATGAGCAAAGAGGAAAAAATGGCATGTGAGTGGGCTAGAGGGAGAGATGGAGAAGGAGAAGATAGAGAGGTAAAAGGAAAGGGAAATAAAGTAGGGTGAAGAGAGAAAGAGAGCTGGGGACAAGGAAGGAATAGGAGGGGATGGGGAAGATGGTCCAGGGATACAGAGAAAGTGTTGCAAATTAAGGCCTCATCAAGAGGAGTCAGACATTCCTTACACCCATCCTGCCCCATAACCTAGTTCCATGGTTTGCAAACATGCAGTTCGACACATACTGACAACAGGATATGGCAGTTTTGCCAAGCGAGATGCAGAGATGATAAAGCCAGGGGCATCACACAAACAGATGAATGTACTGAGTAATGACACAAATGCCCACATGGTGAGAACGTTATAAATGCATTCACAGTCTAGGAGGGGTTTGGGGTAGGCCGTTTCCTTGGTAGTTGCTTTGTGTTGCAAATACTGGTTTGTGCCAAAAGGCTGAGTAAATAGGGCTCTTGACATTTGACCTTGGGATTAAAAACCAAGTCCCTAGGACTGGGCGTCACATCGTGCCATCCTCCAGCCCTCTCACTGCCCTACAGCTGTCTCCTACTTACAAGGATCCATAATGTCCTCGATGACCAAAAGCCAATAATAACAGCGGTCAACATTTATTGTGAGTCTATTTTTGTGTAATAGTCTAAATACTTCATCTCATTTATTCCTCACAATAATCCTACAAGGTTGTCATGTAATCTAAATATCCAGGCTCCAAGTCTTACTAATTGGGTGATCTGGAAGAAATTAACCTCTTTGTACCCTGGTTTTCTCATTTATAAAATGGAATTAATAATAGTGTCTATCCCAGAGGGCTCTTGTGAGGACTAATTGAGTATATACAAATATATACACACACATACATACATACACACACACACACAAGCTGTGCCTCCATGGAACTTAGATGCCTAGATGGGTGGAGGACATTAATCAAAGAAATAATTGACCATTTATTTAATTATATTCATGATAGGTGCTATGTAAAACAAGTACATGCTGCTTCCAGAGTACATAACAAGTAGGGAAAGCATTTCTGAAGAATGCCATTTGGGGAGAGAAGGAGTTATCTCCATGATGATGGAGTGGGGAGAAGAGAGCCTTCCTAAGACAGGAGAGATTTCTAGTAGGAAGAGAATTACCCACTGTTCTAGTTTGCTAATGCTGCCGGCATGCAAAACACCAGAGATGGATTGGCTTTTATAAAGGGGGTTTATTTGGTTACACAGTTACAGTCTTAAGGCCATAAAGTGTACAAGGTAACACATCAGCAATCGGGTGCCTTCACTGGAGGATGGCCAACGGCGTCCGGAAAACCTCTGTTAGCTGGGAAGGCACGTGGCTGGTATCTGCTCTGGAGTTCTGGTTTCAAAATGGCTTTCTCCCAGGACGTTCCTCTCTAGGCTTCAGCTTCTCTCCAAAATGTCACTCTCAGTTGCTCTTGGGGCGTTTGTCCTGTCTTAGCTTCTCCAGAGGAAGAGTCTGCTTTCAACGGCCATCTTCAAACTGTCTCTCATCTTAGCTACTCTCTCAGCTTCCGTATGTTCTTCAAAGTGTCCCTCTTGGCTGTAGCAAGCTCGCTCCTTCTGTCTGAGCTTATATAGTGCTCCAGTAAACTAATCAAGGCCCAAGCTGAATGGGCGGGGCCACACCTCCATGGAAATTATCCAATGAAAGATCTCACCCTCAACTAAGTGATCACATCTCCATGGAAACATTCAATCAAAAGTCTCCCACCCAATCAACACCAATACGTTTCCTGCCCACACAAGACTGCATCAAAGATAATGGCGTTTGGGGGGCATAATACATCCAAACCAGCACACCCACTGATTGACTTCAGAAAAGCCAGCTACCCTCCCCAGGACTGTATGTCCTTCAGTGTAAAACAAGCATGATGGAGAAGACGGTCCCTTTCAGCTCTAACAGTCAAGGATTCTCTTTCCCTGAGTCTGAATCCGGGGCATACCACAGAGAGAGGAGATTCTGGTCCAGCTGTGGTAAATGAAAACCCAATTTTTTTTATGAGAATGGGGCTTGCCCAAAGATAGGGAGCATAAACTTTCCTACGATTGGAAAATCATTATTTCTGTCCTACAAACTCAACAGCCAATACTAGGTTCTCAAAAAGCTCAGAGACCAATGCTCAAACCCAAAAAGAAGTGCCAGTTATAGATTTTATGGGTAAGCATCCAAAACCCAGGTTTAGTTAATAGGCTACTCATGATCTATCTGAATTCTCTGTTTTCCCCTAAGAAAACTGAACGAAAATGAAAAGTTAAGATGTCTAATTTCTCTGTATAGAAAGAAATACAATGCACCTTTAGAAATTACTTTTGTAGTTGCCCTGCTATTAATCAGGACTCCTTAAGACAACCGCTTCTTTAATGGGGTGGCTGTACATTTGGCAAGTGGCCTGTAAGTGAAATTTTAACTCAGTTTAACTAGGCCCTCTACTGGCAATCTCCAAAAGCACAGTGTCTAAAGGTAAAGTTGTTCAAATCATTTTTTTTAATTCAAGTATTTTAACTACTATCAGTAACAAAGTATCTCATGCTTCTCATTATATGCATGCAGATATTGGCTGAAAGAACGAGTAAGAAAAAACGAGCAAGGGTAGAAATAAATGTCATTTTGAGTGGACCATTTATTTAGCTCTTTATAAAATGTTACATGAAGTATAATTTGCTTTCCTCTGATGAAGCTATTCTAGATGTCAAAGAAAGTCAGAAAGAGAAATGTTTCTTACATTAATATGAATTGAATATTCATGGAAACACCTAACCAAATCAATATTAACGTTATTTACCAACCACAATAAACCATATCATTGCTGTCTGTTTACCTAGATATGAGTAATTGACTACAATTAGAATAAAGGACTACTAAAGACAGGTATTTTAAATGGTTTCTGATGTGGCACAACTAATAATTAACTTCTCCCATTTGATAACTGACGAAAAACAGTATGTGGCAACTTGAGCAACTTAACTATGCGTACAGGAAGGATGTTTTAAAAGTAGATTATATGACATCTGTGTCAAAGGGTTATTGCAGCAACTGGGAAAATTTAGCCATAGATTCCAAAAACTATGTTAATAAATGAAACAATAATAACTTTGGGAAAAATGTTTTTAACAGAAAGGAAATGTGATTTGATTTGATGATTTGATTCAACAGCAAACAATATTTGTAATCATGATCAAAATAAACGCTAACTATGGATTTAACCAAGATTATATATGGTATAATTATATTGGAGGACAGGGAAGGGGTGGTAGGTGTAGTAAAGATATATCCTAATCTGCCATAGTTGCACATACATACATACATACATACATATTTTATAAATACATAACAAAATATATTATTTAGAAATATTCCGGAAAAGGCAGCTAAAAAAGTAGAAAATGGTTGCTCCAAGGAGCAGGACTAGAGAGTTTCAGGGATTGGGGGAGTGTGACTCAGGCACTGCAAGGGGGATACACATCATATATATAATTTTGCATTTTAGTACTATTGTTTAGTAGTAATGCTCACATATATGAAGATTTTAGTACTATTTGATTTTCAACATTATGAGCATGGATTATTCTTGATTGTTAAAGATGTTTAAAAACATCAGCACTGGAAACCATTTAGGACACATCTTTTGGACCAGCCTGGATCAGACCTATGTTTCCAGATTCAGTTTACCAAATGAAGTGAGTACCCTTCACGGGGCAGTTTGTCAGACATGCATCTCCACAGTAACACTTGCCCCCACATTTCAGAAATAACAGCTCTTCTTTCAACACCAAAATATTTATCTGCTGTCTTGTTATCCCAGCTTATGATCCCAAAATGGGTCTGGGACTTTCCTCTTGAACTCAGTCCATTGGGTTCCTATAGCACATCCAAATTCCACTCAAAAGAATCACTAATCCAGAAAGTGTATTTCTAAGAGGAAAGATCTGGTTTCTTGCCTTGAAAATACCAAGATTAATTTATGTAACTACCGGGAAGTACCTTGTGTAATTGAGGCTTCCAAAACTGAATGATACACTTTATTAGATACGTATGTATTGGGGCATTTTAAACACTGTGGGTAATGTTCTATGCATCCTGGAGATTTATTATTTCATCTATAAAGAAAGCACAATTGGGAATTCAAAATTCCAAAGGCATTAAACCTTGTAAAACTAGAGGACTGGAGAAAAATAAGACTATGAGTAACTTGTGCTTAACTGGTTCGATGACTTGCCACAGTATTTAGCCTAAACCATTCTGGCTGCTTAAATCCACAACAAAATACTTCCATTTCCTTAGCAAACTTTTCTAGGGATCAAGCAAATGGCCAACCGTCATGTCCAATTGTTTTCTACCTAAGTCCCCTGGATTACATTCTTGACCAAGCTGAACTCAGTTTACCAACACCCATCCCAAGACTGCAAACAATCTTGATGCTTAATCATATACACTTGGGTTTTCTGCAAGTGGATTTATACCTGAGATATAAAAGGAAAATAAAAATACTGAATGACAGGGCATGGGCTTTAGTCACTTCTGAAATCAAGAAAATGTGAATCAACAGTTCAACTGGTTGGAACCTAGAAGTGTTCATCTGACTTGCTACCCATATAATCAGACCACGGACAGATTTGAAAGACCAAAGCTCCACAGACATACCCAGGCCCACATTTACAAGCTCACATGAGGCAGTGGCACTGAAATGGAAACTGATGACTTCATCCCAACAAAATCTAAGGGACATAAGGTTAGTCTATGAATGTGTGGGTGACATGGGGAGTGTGACAATGTATCATGTCTTAGGATAATGCCATTTCATGGGCACAAGTCATGAGCCTACCAAAGTGTAGAGGTCACAAAGTGAGAGGTTCCATTTTTCACCATTGTAGACAAAGCTCATGAGAAAAATAACCCTGCGTGTCCAGACAAGAAAGGTTACGGTTATAAGCTCAGGGTTCAAATCTTGCCTCTGCCTTTTACCACCCGTGTGACCCTGAGCACATTACCTAACCTTTCCAATCCCAGTATCCTTGCCTGGAAAATGAATATAACTATCATTATGAGATACCATATGCAAAGTGTTTAGAAGTGTGCCTGGTAAACTGATCACTCAATAGTCATTATTGGGAGAAAACAGTTTAAATCTGCTTTTGCAGTATCCATCAACCATGTAGTCACAGAGTACTTCCATCACTCATTGGGAACTCACTCTGTGGCAGCCTCTGAACCATGCACAAAATTATAAAACTGACAACTCAAGGCTCCTGCCCCAATTTCACTAGAATCGGGTGGCAAAAGCAGAATGTGAACAAATAATTTTAAAATGGGGCATTGTGGTTTAAGCACTCCAACAGAGCTCAAGGCACAATGTCATGGAGTGAGATCATTTCTTCCCCAAAGACAAATGAGGAAGAAATGGTGTGGGTGTTATAGAGAAGTTCTGAGATGAAACAGAGGGATAGTACAGGAATTCAAAAGAAAAGGTCACAGTCTTCTCTCTGAACTGGGACATCAACTGAAAGAGCAGCCGAGGTAACACTGAAGACTCAAGAGTAAAGACAGGCTCCCAAACGCCACTGGGGGAAAGGGTTAGGCATAAGACAGGGAGTCAGCCAGGAATGGAGGAATCTTGTGAGCAATATTCCTTCATCTACTCAAGAAATAGTGTCCTAAAAACAAAAGCATGGTTGGAGTTAAGTCCTACGAGTCAGCCAGCTGGTCTACCCTCATAAGGCATAGAGCTGAGGTGGGGCAAGACGTATAAGGAACCAATGGCAATAAGATACAATTATTGTTGCCACAGTGCACAGCTCCATGGTGCCTAGGGCACCCACCTGTGGCAACTGGGACATGAATAGCTGTTTCTAGGAGAACAAGTACAAGCAAAGGACTGGAGAATAATTGGGCGAGGATAAGGGGTATGATAAGAGGAGGAATATTAATACAGAGAGTTGCTAAAGAACACACAAGCCCAGCATGTTCAGGTAACAACAAGCAGCTCCTGGTAGCCAAGCCAGTAATTTCCATCCTAACTATGCCTGGGTCTGGATTCCACCTTGGAGATTCTGAATCATTAAGTCTGGGTAAGACTTGGGTATCTTCAAGGTAAGTAATAATAATGACAAGAGCTAATACTGATTAACAATTCACATATGTCTGGTACTGCGCTAGGTGCTTTAGCTTTAGTGCTATATTAACTTATTTAATATGTCCCCACATGAGGTAGTACTCATATTATCCACATTTTATAAAGGGGAAAATTGAAACAGAAAAGTTAAGTGAGTTCACTGGGATCATAAAGCCAACATAAGGTAGAAGCAGGACTTGAGCCTAGGCAGTCTGGTTCCAGAGTCCATTCCTCAATCACTGTGTCATACACCTCTTGACAGATGGTTCCGATGAGTTGTCAGGCCTGGGAACTCTGGGACAGATCTTAAATACAGATCCTAAGTGCAAGCAGGGAGTAGAGAGAGATGGCCCAGGGGGGCTTGGCAGACAGCACATCAGGAATAGACCTGCCTTCATGCTTAGGGGTCTAGCATTGAGAACCTTTAACCCACCACAGTGAAAAAGAATTTGGTGCCATTTAGTACAGTTATGTATGATTTTTCCAGCCAACTGTACAAGCCTGGGTGTTTGATAAAGAAAGACAGATATTTCAGATTAGCAATTCACTCATTCATTTATTGAGCATGTACATTGAACAACTGCTCTGTGCTAGGTCCTGCAGATAAAAGAAACATTGCAACAGAGCCTTTGCTTTGGATGGGAAGAGATATTAAAATTTGGTAGAGAACTCCAGGTCTCATGGCAAAAGTCAGCACAAGAGATCATGAGGGTCCAAACAAAGAAATTGTTACTTCTACTTGGGGAATCCATGAAGCTATCTCACAGGCATCCCACAGACAGGAGCAATGGAGGATCCAGAAAGAAAGGAAAAACAAGGTGAGAGTGCCTATCAAGTGGAATGCCAGAATCTGAGGTCCAGTTTGCAGTAAAAGAAGGAGGCAGGCAGGGAGGAATCAAGGAGAATGTGAAGAGAGGGCTCCACTGGTGAGAGGGGCCCCCCAGAGGAGGAAGAAAAGCAAACTGTGGTCAATAAAAAGAAGCTTGAGACCTGACAGTCAAGCAGAAACAGAATATCAGAGTTGGGTATCCCAACTGTACCCAGTGCAAAGAACCTTCTGCACTAGTGCTAAGGCAGGAATTGCCTCGCTTGCCTTTGGGCCATCAACTGTAAAATAATCACAGGGTTCCCTCTGGTTCTTTAGCGAAAGCAATGAGGGACAGAGACATTAAGAAACAACTGGAGCCAGGCACATACCAGGAGTGCCCCCTCTTTGCCAGAGCACCTCCACCCATGCACACGCCTTCACCCAGCCTTGGCCCTGCTAGGAGACATACTAAGCACTTGCAGGTCCTATTTTGTTTTTAATCTTTAAGACCTGAAAAAGTGGCACACACAGAGCCTTAACATTGTAGCTCTGCCCCTGTTTTCCTGTTGACTTTAAACAAATCCCTTCCACTCCTTGTGCCTCAGTTAAAGGGATGAGCTTTGACTAACAGTGTGAAATCTGTTTTAGGAGCAAATCCCTTATTCCAAATGAAAATTCGCTCCCAGCACCGAGAAGAGTGTGTTCTGATGGGGAAAAAAAACAACGGAACTGAGAGAGGCAGGCAGTTGCCCACTTTCGAACTCGGAACATGGAAAATAATCAAATCAATGAAGACCTTTCAGCACCGGATTCTTACCCGTCTGAGACTGGAGGGGAAGGCGCTGAGGGCTATATCTGCTCTCCTCACCTGGTGACAAGGCAGCTGAACTCAAGAGCAAGCCGGGGCTCCTGCAGTGAGCCAGGGGGTTTGCAAGCATGAGGTTACAGGCTAACGGGCACCTTTTGCTAAGGCGTGCAGCCGGGCTGTCAGAGCTAGAGGGCAGGAACCAGCCATGGTTTGCCACAGGCTGCAAGGGACTGAACTGCAGGAGCCGGGCAGCAAACCCAGCAGCTTCAAGAACGCACAGAAAGACAAGTTCACACAGCTCTGAAGCAGAACATTCAGGGGGCAATAGAGAGAACAGCTCCCAACAGGGTCTGGAGCAGCCACGATACGAGGCAGCCCACATCCAGGTTGGCGGTTCAAGAGCCCATTGGTCCCATTTCCTAGAGAACATCTGGAGGGTTTTAAAGAGTCCCGAGGAAGTGAGAGGATGTGGATCTTGTAAGCCAACCCAGATAAATATTGAAGTTTGACTTTTTCAGTAGTACATTCATTCACTCAGGTTCCTAACTTAGAAGACAAGTCAGAAGACTTAGCATTTCCCCGATGCCCAATAGGGGGAAAAAATCCTTACAGAAATGCTTGCAATTTTAAAGTATTTTGCTATACTTACAAATTCCCTGAGAATGAATGAGCTAGGGTATGTGTGCATGTGTGCATGTGTGTGTGTGTTTGGGGAGAGGGTATAGGGAGGGAGGAATTACTAATAGTGCACATATTACAAGTCTATAAACTACAGAAAGAATCAGAGAGGAAAAGTGGATTTTTCCCTGCAGCACACTAGTTCATTAAAGTCGGTCTTTATAGTTTTCTATTAAACTTTCTAGGTCAACCTAATCAGGTTTCTGTTGTTGTTGTTGTTGTTTTTTATTTAAAATACAAAAAAAAAAAAAAAAAAAAAAAAAAATCCAGCCTCCTGCAGAGGTACACGAGCATCAGGAATCTAGTATCTCGTTATCATCTGCATTCTGGTCCCTTTTCTAAGAGCCAGCCAGTCCTCTGTACCTAACCCCAGTCAATTTTAGTGCACTATAATTACTTGGAACAAATGCATACTTGTTGTGGCAGCGGAGAGGGCCTGCAGAAATACGTAAACATCATCTCACTTTAAAAGGAAAGCAAGCTGTATAAATAGGAAAAAAAAACTGTTACAAGAGTTTAAAAAAAAAAAAAATCCCAACAGTCTTACTTGTAATTTTAACGCTCTTCAGTCAACACATAGCACAGGCCTGGAGACAGATACAGGAACTGCAGCAACTCTTTCCAGCTAAAAATTTCCTCCTGAGTTTATCCTCTGTTTATTTTTGAAGCATTAAAAGGCCACGCTAAGAGAAGACTTGAGTTTTCCTGAACATCCAAAGTGCTAGCGAAGTCCTGCAGCGAGTTCGGAGCAAGTTTGCCGCGACTTGGCTCCTTCGGCTTTGGCTCCGCCGTGGCTCCGAGCTTGTAAATACAAGCTCTTGTGGACAAAGTCCCAAATGACATCACTGGCAGCTGCTTATTGTTGAGTCTTTATTAACTGACTGTCAAAAAGAAAGGAGGGGGTGGGGAGCAAGAATATCTTTCTGCAGCAAAATCGGCATCTTGGAGTGAATTCCAGTCACACTGGCATAAATAACCTCGTTGACTGAAATTTTTGAGAGCTTAGCCTCCCTCAGGTCAGATCCTCTCTCCTGAAAAAGACAGAGAATCACCTCCACCAGTTCACGCTGCATAAACTGAAGAGGTGGAGAGGAAAGTTTGAAATGCCAGCTCAGCCCTGTCAAGTTGTTGATCCACCTGTTTCAAGAGTTTGATGATTCAAAAATATATGAATTTTAGTGGTCTTATATTGTCTAACAACTTTTATTCTGCTATATATAACTGGCTAGCATTGTCTTCTAGATGGCTTATCATGACTCTTTTTAGATATACTCTGAAGTTCTCAACTTGGGGTCCAGTGCAGGACTCCCTGAAATTGTAGGCAAAAATCTGTGTGTGTTTGCAAAGATGCATCTTGTTCCCTGAAGAGTGCTTGCAGCTTTCTTCAGATGCTCAAAAACTGAATGACCTACCTGTACCCCCACTTACACCAAAAAAGAATATGCTAAGAACCTCTGCCAAGTATCTCTAATCATCTCAAGGAGCACTGTAAACCCCACCCACTTCCAAGTTGCAAAATAAAAGTGGGCCCTTTTCCCATTTTTAGTCTCTCATGGGATTGCTCCCCTTCTGTCAGCTGGTTCTTAAAATTTTCATAAATACCAAAACCTGGAATGTCTCCCCACCCACCCCCAGCCTCTACCTAGAGAAATTTCACAAATCCAACAGCAGCTTGGATTTCATGAGGTCATAGGTTAACTTTCCTTTTTCTAACCCATGTTTCCAAAAGTATGGTCTAAACACCATCTGCATGAGAATCATCTGGAGTACTTTCTAATCATACAGATTCTAAGGGTCTCTGGAGACTCAGGAAAAGCTCACTGTTTTCCTTCCTTCCTCTGAACTGCTGTAATGGAGCATACTATTTATATTTATTTGCTGCTTTTTATATACTGACTTATATTTTTAATTTGTTTTTTAGCCATCTGTATTCTGCCTCCCCAACTCAGTTTGAAAGATCTCTGAGGGCAACTATTGTGTTTCAAGTGTCCTTTATTTGTTTCTACCCAAATCGCTGGTCATAGTAAATCTTGAACAGAAATCGCTGGTGGGGGAGGGGGGCCCTAAGGGTGGAGGTGTGGGCAAAGTTAGCAGATCCCATGGAATGGGTGAATATTTAGATTACACATTCTCCCCACCCTTGGAAAACAATGACCTCACATCACACCACTTACCCACAGTGGATGCTGAGCACATGTCTGAAAACTGTTTCCCTAAGAAGGAGAGATTGGTGATTTGTGTAGGGTACCAAGACCCTCAAAATAAGCCTCTCATGTAGAAATCAGTTAATGAGAGTGCATTTCTGGTATTTCACTGATGGGTCATAAGTCAACACAATGTTTCTGGAAGGCAAACTGGAAGCACCTAATGATTTTGCAAGTAGACCCAGCAATTCCACTTTTCTATAGTGATCCCACAAAAACACTCACAAAAGAAGACAAGGACATATACAAGAGAATGCTCTTTACTGCAATATTTGTAATCCAATACGGTGAAGTTAAATATTCACCAATATGATAAATGGCAAATTATACAAATTAAGGTACATGTATACTATAGAAAACTTATAAGGAGTTGAAAATGTTGAGCTAACTTTATATTTACACTGCCTCAGAAAGGTTGCTTGTTAAATCAATAAAGCAAATTGCAGTATAAAGTGTAGTGTGTGATGGAAGGAATTATACAAATTATTAACAGTGATTATCCTTGGAGAGTAAAGTAGAGGGACTTTCACTTTTGTATGATTCTATGTGTTTTCACTTTTTCTTTCAACTAGCATGGAATATTTTTGTTATTCAAAATAATTTTATTTTAAATAATTATTTTATATAATAATTATTGTAAATAATTTCAAAATAAATCACAAGGTGAAACCTCACTATTCTTCAACAAATGCACTGCCCATGATAGGTGTTCAATAAATATCTGTGGATTAAATGAGAGTTTATGTAGTGCCTACTAAGATACAGTAGGATGTGGACATGGACGAGGTAAAGAAGAGGGAGAACCTGGCACTGGGTTTCCATTCCTGATCGAATGACTGACCACCCCCCACCTCCATCCCAACCCCTTCCATTACATTTAAGAATTGATTTGAATATCTCTTAGCTTCTGTCCACCCAAGGAATGATTAAAGGTAAGTGCTCAGAACACAGGTGCTGACCTCTCCGTAGTGCAAGAGACTTTTAAGGTAAGACAAGTATGAACTGCTTTGGTTCCATTCATTGGTTGCTAGCAAGCACCGGAGGAAAAGTCAGAAAATTTGTAAGGGCACAGGTTTGACCAGCTCTTTGTCATGGCTGGTCTAACATTAAGGAGAAATCCAGGGGGAGGTTAGTAAAGTCTAATCTGTAGTGAGTCTTCGGAGCTTTATTAATGAGGGACTTAGGGCTTCGGAGTGACGGCATGAAACACGGTCAGTTTACCCTCCACACCACCCATCAGGCCTCTATTGTGGTATAAACCATAGATTAGATCCTATGTTTCTCTTTAGGGGTTAAAAAAAAAAAAAAAAAAAAAAAAAAAGGTCCAAGAAAAAGAATGACAAAATTTTCCACGAAAGTAAGACAGGTTTTTCAAAGCACAATTTCCATTCCTCCAGAGAAAACTGACTGGAGTCTTGTCTTACTTCACCGTGGGGAGATATCTTATGTCTGTGATAGTCTCAAGAAAAAGAAAGCACAATTCATATTTTCTGCATGGTTTTGTTTTTTATGATCCACATATTATAGGAACCTGAGGCTGGATTCTGTTTGAATGCACATTTGGAGCCCCTTGGGTGTGATCTGGGTCATACATCTCCAAGTGAGAGGTAAATACTTTAACTTGACTCACAACTCAGTATAAAAACAAATAGGGGGAAAGGTGAGGGTGGGTTGGGGAAAGTCTGTCCTCCACCTCCACCAGGCGATCAGATCACCATGCTGTTGTGGAAATTACTGCCACCTGCTGAGATGCTGGGTCACCCTCCCTTTCAGCTCCTTCTGATCCTGCATTCAGGCAATTTCCCTTCTCCCCATGAGCCCTGCCCTCACCAATCAAGGATTGCCAGGCAGCATTATAGCAGGTCTATTTACCTGTTCACTTTCTCAAGTCTTATGCTTTATGTGTTTTCTGTCTTATACTGGAAAATTCCTAACATCAGACATGGTAATCAGATCTGTGTGGCATGAAAAAATGGACAAGAAGTTCCCTTAGAGCACAATGACCAGGGATCTAGGGACCTGCCAAGACTATCATCACAGGTACAGTTTCTCCACCTGCAGGGTCTGATTTCCGTTCCATCTCCCTGATCACCCTCCAAAACAAGTATAATAGCTGCCACTTAATATGCATTTTTATGTGCTACTTGCTTTAAATGCATCATCTCACTTGCCCTTAGCATAACCCAGTGAGTCACATACTATTTTCACTCATTCCCCTATTACAACAGAGGAAACTGAGGCCCAGAGAGCTGTTACTTAAGTAATTTGACTAGATCACACATATAGTAAGTGGCAGAGCCAGCAGCTGAACTCTGGTTTTCTGACCCTCCTCTCTCCTGGGGAGGGCCATATCTCTCCTGAGAATTAGAAATACTGACAAGAGAGCTGCTGAAGCAATATGAAGAAAGGAAAATTGGAATTCAAATCACGTGGCCATCATTAAAATACTCAAGTTTTGATCCACACATACCTATGTAGATGGCAGTGGACAATCAATGGACCTGCAGATTTCAAAACCTCACATGAGGGTGAATTCAGCTCCAGGTAACCCAGCCCTCCTGCTTAGCTTTGGCAAGAGAAGGTATATAAAGACAGGTGCAGATGACCACAGGCCTCTGAGTCCCAGGGTTCAGTGCCACTACCTCACTGTGGAGTAAATCCTGCATGCCCTTGGAGGTGAGCAACATCCCATTGCAGGAAGGAGGAAAAACTGGGAAGCAGGCATTTAAAGTTGGTTATCACCTGTTTCCCTTTCTGCTGAGAGTGACTGCAAACTCATATCCCTTTGCTCCATTAACTATTTCTTCTCCCGGGCTAATGGTTCTACTAGGAATTAAGAAACTGCCTGTGGCCAGCCAGTCTGCCCTGTGAGAGAAGAGCTGCAAGGCAATACAGTCAGAAAGGGGAAGCAGAGGAGATTTTAGATGTGGTAATCCGAGGGAACACCTCGGCCTTCACCAACAAATCAGTAAGGCTTTGAGTGTCTGAGTCTCCAGAGACCCTGAGAATCTGTATGATTAGAAAGTACTCCAGATGATTCTCATGCAGATGGTGTTTAGACCATACTTTTGGAAACATGGGTTAGAAAAAGGAAAGTTAACCTATGACCTCATGAAATCAGGTCAATCAATCAGGTTTATCAATCAGACCTTGATAAATATCATGTAGCTTTGTCCAGATTCCTTAAGAAAGTAAACTGATCGATCAGCAAAGTCCTGGAAACCATTATCTATAACAGATCATATTCGACACAAAGTTGCTATACAAAGTGCAACCTGGAAAAGACTAAACAGGTGGGCATGTTGTTGTTCCCAAGCACGTGGCCAGATGAAGACATCTGTAGGCTTTAATCGCTGAAGCTGCTACAGTGGGCTCTGTCCATAAATCAAACACAAACAAGTCTAAGCCATAAAGCAAATGGAAGGGAGTCCAAAGAACTTCAGATTTCTCCCATAATGACTGCACTGATGCTTTTTGTAATATATCAAATTTCAAACTTACAAAATTTTTTTTCCTCCCTGGGGGAGGGAGAGCTGCCTGCTGGTGCCTTTGTCACATGTGTAGTCTGTCTATTGGGTTGGTGGCACTATTGGGACATCGGGGCCATTTGGAGAGGGGACTGAGATGGCAGATATCTGCTGGGAAAGGACCTGAAGGATAGAGAGGTAAAACTTAGCCTACTTTGAAAATCTGCCTGGGACTTGTCATGGAAATGGGGTGTCATCCGGTCATCCCCGCCGCCCATACACTTGTTTTCTCGACCAGTCCGTGGCTCCAGGCCCCAGCCCAGGGAGGTGCAGCAAGGGTTAATGTTCCTAAGAACTCAGGGCTTTTGATGAAAGGTCCTATGTAAGTGTAAAGTATCACCATGAGACTGGAGGATTTCATTTCAGCTTCCTCATTGTGTTGTTGACAGTGCATACTGTGAGTTTGACATTTTTAACTACTTTGCTTGCCCCAAATAAAAAGGGCTGGGAAAGAGGAGGTGGGAAAAGGGAAGGAGGGGTGGCAGCCTTCATCGTCTCCAAGTTGGATTTTACGCAAATCCAGTGCATAATATTAGGGTCCAATTTGGCAAGCTGGGGTCCAACAGTGCTACTTCAAGGATTTATGTAAATTCATTAAACTACAAAATGCAAGTTGCATTCCTTTTAACCGGAGAACAGAGCTGGTTTGAAACCAGACCCTGAGGGGGGCCCACGGGGGATATACGGCTGTCTGTAAACAGAGAAAGCAACTCATTTTGTGGCCAGTAATTGTCTAAATAAAAAAGACCCTGCCTTCAATTTTCACCGGATCCCGAAAGGTCATTAAAATCAGTGATAAAATCAGAGGTCATTAAAATCCTAAGGAAAGGAAAGGGACAGGGAAGGAGCCACTGGCTTAGCCGGGGTGTTTGAGCCCAGGCTTATTGTGTGATTAGCGCCCTGGATAAAGCCCGCACTGAATAGCATTGACAGGTGGCTTCCCATGGTTTCTAAATCACAACTGTGTCCCAGGCACCTAAGAGCCCCCTCCCACTACCATCCCATAATAGCCCCTGGCAACAGCCCTGATGGAAGGAGGAACTCTGGCTGATAAAGGCACTACAATACCCCAGGGAGGAGGGAGAGAGCTATGTCTTTCCCTGGGGCTCCGGGTCAGACTTTAGGGCTCTGCGCACCCCCCACCCCTTCCCCGAGGGCTATCGCCCAAATGGCCAACAGAGCCCTGGCCTCACATGGAGCTCTGGACAGGGCCCCAGCATCGCTCGCTCCTTTCATGCCGACAAAGCTTCTTAAGTGAAGAAGACAAAAGTGGGAGGTGGTGGTAGGGAAGGGGTTGAGAGGTCTCCTGAAGGAGGGGCCTGCCTTTTCTTCTCCCTCCCACCCTGTTCTCTGATTGTCTAATAATTCAAGCTCCAGAACATATTTGCGTGGCAAATGTTCCTCAGGGTCCTTTAGAAAAGTTACCTTTAGAGATCGGCAGAGAGAGAAGGCAGCCCTGAGGTTTAGTCTGTCCTGGACCAAAACAGCCCTGTAAAGTCAAGGGAACGGGGTGCGGGAAGGAGAGAGCTGCCAGCTCAGGTCCAGAGAGCACAGGGATGATATTCCTGGGACAGTGAGCCCTGTCCCAGGCAGACTCTCCCACATCCAGGGCAGGGATCATTCTCTTGACCCTGCCGGACAAGGGGGGCGGAAACTGTTCATTTTCCAAGCATCCACAATATGCATTTAGCCTTTCTCCCAGGAAAGGAAGTGCCTGTCTTTTCCCCACATTTCCAGGCAAGGCTCCTTGTGGTTTGGAGAGATCAACTTTTGTCCAGGAAACCAAAGTATTAGAATTCTCTGGAATTCCCGTGGGGGGGGGGGAGCAGAAAAGCCTAGGGGACCCAACTCTGGGTTATTAGAGCCCCCTCTGATCTATAACCATTCTTACCCCTGCTGTTTTAAACTTTATTCCTTAAATGGATCCAGGGAGACTGCTTTTAAACAGATTGAACCTTTTCTAGGTACGATAATCTATCATTAAGCCTTTAAATCTGCTGGTTGGAAAATTATTTTAAAGCATAGCCTTCCTATGAGCAAAGGAAAATAACCACTCGATTTATTAGTTATTCTTTAATATTTATAATTATTTAGATTATAAGAATATGCTTCCTATTGGTTAAGATCACTAGAAGCTATGGTTCAATTAGAAATCGCTTAATGATATGGGCAGTGCCTTCTAAATAAACATAAAAATGATAAACTTCTTGTTTTATAAAAAAGAGTGTCATTAGCATAGTATGGAGGCTTTTGAGTGTTATTTTAGCAATAGTACATTTCTGCAATGAAATCTTGGATAGAATTTGATTATATAAAACCGTTCAGAGGGTGGCACCCTTGGGCCAGGTCCCACAGCCATCCTGCAAGACCCCACACCAACCTCCCAGAAAGAGCAGAGAAAGGACATCTGTTTAGAGGCAGGGCTAATGGAGTGAATTGAACTCCATATTCTTTCCCTGTCTACCCCACCTCTCACTGACCCCGTTCGCTGAGGTCTTTTCACCCACAGTCTCTGAACCTCCCAACAGTGTGGACTTTGCTCACATTTGTTTTCTGCAGGCCACTCTTAACTCCCCACCATACTTCACTTCAGTAGTTCCCTTGGGCTAACCTAGCGCCAGGGATGTACAAGCTGTTGGCCAAACAGAAGCTGACACCAACTGGAGAAGGAGACTTAAAATTGCAGGAGGTTTTAAAGTAGGACACACAGGTAGATTGGACCCAATATGGGATGTCAGCCACAGGACTTGAATGAAATGGTGGGGATGGCATGGAGGCTAAGCATCAGGGCCTTAGATAAAGAAACTCAGCTGCCTTTGTTCTTTTTCTCCTTCTCTTTCCTTTCTTTCTTTAACTATCTCTCTTCCAAGCCACATGTCCCGTGCAGATTATCACACCTGCCTGCCCCTCAAAGATTCCATCACCATCATTTTGTAAAGGTGAAAAACATGTTAGGAGTCCAGGGAAAATAATAGATTACAGTCCAAAAAATGCCATTTGAACTTGATGGGTACACAAATCCATTAAGTTTTTAATCATTATTTATTTTTACCTTATTGCTAAATTTTCTCATTCATTCACTGAGTCATTCAACAAACATTATAGAGCAATTTACAACTTATACAATAAATCCTCATTGAGCATCTGCTGTGTGTCAGGCTGTATGCATATTTTGAAGCCAGAGCATCTATAAACACTCATAGAATACTTCATGGCTGTCTAATGATTGGGAAGTGCAACAGGAAATGAAAAAGGTATTTCCACCTTAGTTTTGATAAAAAGAAAGTCAAAATATAGGGGCCATTAGTCAAGGGTATGAAGCAGTAGCCAATACTAAACCTTAGAACTAGAAAAGTTAGGGCACCCAGACAATGAAAAGTTAGAGCAGCTAATTAAACATTATACACCACCCTCTTGGACATAAAGAACTTCATGGGGAACCCAGTTCATCAATGGAAACGTAATTGTTAACTGACTGTGAACTGTGATTTACGTAAGTCAGAAAGTCCAAAGATCACAGAGTTAGCAAATCATATCAGCTTGCCAGAGCCTTTCCTGTAAAACATGCCATATTTTCAAAGCCGAGTGCTCTCATTTCAGCTCAGAGAAGAACCTAGCTTCCACCAAACCCTTTGCATCTTGGACTTGGTTCAGTTGAAACGACACCTAGAAATTCAATCCCAGAAGAAGGTAACCTCTCCATTCCCCACACTAGACTTCCCAGCCATCACCAAATTATGCCCAGTTCCTAGAAGAGACCCAGTCCCTTGAGGAGGGGTGGAGGTGGGAGACAGGCTGGGGTCCAGTTTGGGTGGGGGTGGGGCTTCTCACCAACTTTGATTCCAGGGACAGCTGAAAACTGCATTGCCCCTGCCATGAGAGGGAAGGAAGGACAGAGGGACAGGATGTTCCAGAATTAATGAGGTGGGTTGGGGGTAGAAAGAAAGCACCTAGGGCTGGTCTATAGTGACTAAGGGTCTGGGTGCCTCCCAGTCGGGACTGAAGACACTGGGTCAGGACCTGCTGTGACATCTCCGGACCTGGGAGTGTCTGGGGGCTTTAAGCCATTTGGCTATGGTTTGTTCCCTAGATTTTTTTTTCTATTTTATGATTCTTTCCCTGTCGTCAGCAGTTCATTGTAAACAATTTTCTTTTTTAATTCATGGCCCACTTGTTCAGTTTTCTTTTGTTAGATTCATTAGTTGTCAAGTACATGTGAAGCACTGCAGAAACCATCTATAATATCCCTGCCTTTCTTAACTGGAGTAAAAAACATCTGTTCACAGTTTCCAGACCCGTTACCAGTCCAATATTCCATGGTTTCAGTTGTGTCCCCAAGAGGTGGGCTTGGACTAGGCTTCACAGCAACCTACCTAGGATAACCCAGGTTTAACACTGAAAGGCAAATATCTCGGGAAACTCAGCAGTCAGGGGAAAGAAACCAAGAGGGTTGGTCACCCTAAACCCACCAGTTTCTATTAGCAACTTCCCAAAGCTTAAAAAAAAAGAAAAGAAGTCTAAGTGAAAGCCAGCTGTTTCTATATAAATCCCCTAACACCCTCCCCAAATTGCCTCATTGCCCCTCCTAAGAAATTCTGCTTGGCTTCCTCCACTTCCTATTGAGCCCCACTTCCTACAGTAAAGTAAACCTCTGCTCCATTCTTTTGTTTCCATCTGCTTTGCCACCCTTCCTTCCTTCACCATTATTCCCTCACCCTTGGGGCAATCTCCTTTTCTTCCCCCACCCATCCCTGTACAAGGCATTTGGCCAAAACATGAAGTCTTTACAAAGGGAGGTTGTGCTGAGTCTTCCTGGGAGGGCCTAATCTTTTCGTCTGGAATGTAACCTGGAAGGATACCCACCGGGAGGATGCATGGCCCAGATCCCTCTGCCAGGAGGAACCTCCAGCTGGCAGCTCCTTCAGGATCTGCCTCAGCTGCAGAGGCCACCTCGCCCAGGGCCGGCTCTTCCCTACATGCTCCACATCCAATGACTGGCCCATGTGGGAACACAAAGGCCAGGGAATTCGGGGCTGACTGGGGTCACTCCCCAGAGCCGTTTGTCTTCCACTGAACACTGCAGGGTGGGCAGAGGCTCTGCAGTGTCTGCATCACAGTTCAACATCTCCTTCCCCTTTACATCTGCCCTTCCACAGGGGTCTAACCCTAATCAATAGTCTACACACCAGATTCCAGCTCAGTATCTGCTTCTAGAGAACCCGACCTGCGGCATAACTTCAACTCATGAGGACTCTAAGTACAATAGGGGAAAGTGTGGCTTCTCAAGAGTCCTCAGTAAAATCTGTTTTCTGACTGAATTAGGGTGAGAAACTAAACTCTAGAGAACCGTGGACTATGCTGCAATACAGAGGCGACTCAACAGATAGTCTCAAAGAATCACACACCTCTGAGGCAGAGCAAAGCAGCAGTGCAAACAATTAAATGAGATAAGGCCAAATAATAACCATAACCAAAACAATCATAAATGTCCAAATAGCACTTAGAGCACACAAAGACCTTCTCAGCACTTTAAATGTCGTGACTCATTTCAATCTTCACTACAATCTTAAGAGTTAGATCCTTTTATGATCTCCATTGTGCGGTGAGGAAACTGAGGCACACAAAGTTTGACTGATTTGCTCAAAGTTTCATGGCTCATGAGTGGGCAGAGCCCGGATTTTAACTCAGACAACTGGCTCGAAGTCTATATGTTAACATAGTATGTGTGCTCTCACGACATATTTACAATGAGACTAAAAAGGAGGATGACACCAAGTAAAAAATCAAATAATGATGAACTTGAAAGACACAGAGGACGCATAGGGACAGATCAAAATGGGGCATGAGAACTGTGCCTCACAGAAGGGCGTGACTCTCTGGCAAGGTTCTGGCTCAGCCTCGATCCTTCCTTCATAGGGCAGGAGGACAATACAGGGTTTGGTCAGCTTAGTTCCACATGTGAAGGCACATACCTGGGTATACCTGGTTAGAGTAAAGGATTTGGACGCAGGAATGCAGACAGGTCCTGACAGCAATAGGAAATAAAACTGCTCCAGTGGAAGGGAAACAAGTGATAAGATTAATGCTTCATCTAACTCATGGAAATAAATGTCCCCTTCTTTGTCAATGGACCATAGCAATATTTTGACAACATTTCTCTGTTCCTAGATAAGGAAGTCCTCTGTGTTCAACTGATAATGCCCAGGACCAATTTAACCCAACCTCCTGCCCCATGTAAATGTCCATGTGCATATCATACATGTAACTTTTTGTCTCCCAATATGTTTTCGCCCTGCACACATAATCCCCCAAAATCTCAGCAAATAGAATGGCTAAAGAATACCATAAGTATTTCAGGCTTTCCTCACACATCAGCACAGAAAATAGAGATGGAGTTTTCTTTTCTTTCTATCCAACTGTGGTGCTGCAGAGAAACTAGACAAACCAGTTAGCCCACTGCCAGTACATCAATCAAAAGATATGGGGACAAGCCACAGATTCATCACTGATACTCAGGAGGCCCCATCTCCTGGCTTCCCCTTGGGAACTGTTTGCTCACCCATGAGTTACTGCCAAGCTGGGATAACCCAGCTTGCGACTTCTTTTGGAGATTAATCTTTAAACCCCATTCTATCCCCTGCCTCTCTGCAGGAGAAAATAGAAAGGGATGAAGATAATAAAATTTTTAGAAATCCTACACTGTAAATTATTCATACTACAAGTCTTTGGTCAAGTAGGATGTAAATTCTTATACCTCTGTTTCTCTGAGCTCTGTGTATTATTCCAATGGATGTGGAAATTGAACGCTGGGCTACAGGCATAGAAGGGAAAACAGCTATTTTCTCTTTTACCATGGAAACCCTGTGCACTATGCGGTGCTAAGGAGAAATGAACAGCTTTAATAACTTGGGGGATGGCTGTCTCCACCTTAGCCAACAGAATAGAGCTACAGTGCAACATAAATCATGGGGAGCTAATGCAGCCTGTCTCTCAAGGGCTCAGAGAAGCCTCTTATTCACTTAGAACAAATCAGCATGGTTTATTCCCCAGACAGATCAAGTCTTTCCCCACCAGCTTTAATCACGTCTCCAGTACCTTAGAACGCTCTGTACGCAGGCTCTCCCAGGCTGTAAAGGAACATTTGTGAATGGACTCAGTTTTGCATTTGATGCTTCCATCCTGAATACCAACCCATCCCATCAAAAATAACTGGTTGTTATTTTTTGAGACCACATCCTAGGCATAAGTGCAACTGTATGACCCACTCAGTATGTGTAATCAGTTGAGAGTCTCCCTCTCACTTGCTCTAGAGGAGAGTTTTGGAAATAAATAGTTCCAAACTCATTAGTTATTTTCAACCAGTTCTTAAAAAGTTCAACCGACATCCTGTTTCTCCCCTTTTCTTCCAACCTTTTCCCCCTTCCCTTCCTCTTGTCCATCCTTGTAATATGATCTAAGTAAAGAAGAACTTAATAATAGCTGCCTTAGTCCCTGACACTTTCTCAGAGCTCTGTTTCACATGGAATGATCTCATCACAAATTAATCCTCCATTGCTCTTAAAATAAATCTGTATTGAATGAGGACATTTGTTTCCATCTCTTCAATATGAGATTTAAAAAAGAAATTTAAAAGTAAACTCAGGAAGGAAATTTCTCAAATGCATTTGGGTTCCTGTTGAATAGTGTCAAAATGCTCCAACTTGTAAGACATGGCTAAAGATGGTTTTCCAATTGGATGTCTGCACCTCTTCCTTTTCCCAGTCCGCTTCCTGTTGTGACGGAATCCTTTGTAGGGAGAGTGGGCCCTTTTAATCGGACCTCACTGGTTAACTTAGGCCCTACTGGTCTGTTTGCTGGAATCTCATTGGCTGTCCAGAGGCCCAGGTTATCTGTTTGGGAATGCATTCTCCCAGGGCAGGCATCTGGCCCTGGGTTCTTGACAAACCAACTGTGACAGGTCCCTCAGACAGCTGCAGTGGCAGGACTGGGCTTCCAGGTGATCAAACAATCCTCCTTTCTGGCCTGCTTGTGTGTTTAGATTGGAGCCATTTCCCTGGAATGGGGCTGAACCAAACACAGCTGTCTGCTCACTGATGACAGCTCCCATGGCTGTGGGATGAGGTCCCCTCTGAACTAGTGAAATGCCACCTTTTCTTTCCCTGCCTGCTCAAACACATTAGAATCACAGATATGCCCCATGCCTCCAGAAATCTGAGAACCTCCATTTGCCTGAAATGGAGCTAAAATTTCACTTTTAATTGTAAATAATTGCTAAATTTGATAGCTCTGCTTTTGAAAAGCAGGGGCTGTTTCTAACACTGGCAAAAAAATATGCATTTCTTATAATTTTAGGCATGCCTATACAATGCACATTTGACTACACGTGTGCACCAGATGGAGATATGGATCAAGGAGAGAAATACTCAATGTATTTACATTTACCAAAGACATGACACCATATCCTGGAAAAGTAATTAAGACTCTCTTTGTTGAAGCTTAAGGCTGCTAATATGCAAATATCAATGGCCTCCCACTGCATAAAAGCACAAATCTATAGCAGATTTACAAACAGTAAAATTACTACAAGGGATCATATAGGCCAGTGGTTCTCAAAGTGTGGTCCCTGGAACAACAAAATTTGTTAGAAATGCAAATCCTCAGGCCCAATTCAAAACCTACTGAATCAGAAACTCTGGGTGTGGGAACCAACAATATTTCAACATGCCTCAGTTGAAATTCCCACTAGAGTTTGAGAACCGCTGTTCTAGGTGAAGTTGAGGCTTGGTATTGTCTAATTGTGGGAATATGAGGGTTGCTCTGGGGAGTTCTCCATGCATGTTGTTTGAATTGTCACACCATCATAATTTACTCCTGTTTGGGTTCCTGTTGAATAGTGTCAAAATGCTCCAACTTGAAAGACATGGCTAATTATCTATGGCTAATTGTCTAATTCACGCTGCTACTAACTCCTAAAAGGTGCTGCCATCAGCCATTTCATTCCCTGCTCCCTCACGGTAGTATACCCCATAGTAATCACTGGCTAGTGATTTACTGTAGTGTGTGCAGCTCTGCAGAGACCCAGATGTATCAATCCACCATCAAAAAATCCCTCCAAGGGATAGACTTTAGTGTCCCCATTTTGCATATGGTGAAAATCTAAATTGCCATTTGGTCTTTCAATTAAGACAACCTAAGGAAAGTTCTGGGTTCACTCTTTGTTATAGTGACTAACAGGTATCCAGTCTCCAGGTACCATCAACCTGGCATGAAATCTGAAGCCCCAGCACACTTCCTCTAAGCCTCACTCAGCCTTGAGAAGGTAAGGGGTTGTTATTTGTTCAAGATGCATCCTGTCTCCAAATGCAGAATTTTCGCAGACAAAATAATTTTGCCGTCCAGAATTTGCGATGTTACCTGCAGTTGTGAGGTCACAGTGATACAGGCATCGTCATACAGGCTAACAGGAGCTGTAACTGGTACAACCTTTCTGGGAAACAATTTGGCATATTATTTGAATCAGAATTTTCCCTTTTTGGGATTGATCAAAAAGGAATAATCAGAGACGGGCAAAATTATTAATATATAAGAAATCCCTCTGCAAGGGTATTTACAAAAACAGAAACAAAAACAAAACAGGTAGTCTACATTTTGAATGATACAGGCGTGATTAAATAAGCAGTAGTCCTCCCATAAGATAGACAATAATACAGCCATTGATAAGCAGATTTTTAAACACAAGTTATTAACTAATAGTCACAAGATAAATTTAAGTGAAAAAAGGCAAAAACAAAATTTTATAATAAGGTCACATTTTCTTAAATTGTCAGTTAACACACACATACAGACATACTCTCATGCACACACAAGTATGTATGCACACACAGAGATACAGGGTGCTGGATAGAAACCACTGATGTATTAGCAGTAGCTACATATGGCTAGGTGTCAATCTAAGAACAAATTTCCATAACAAACATGTTACTTTTATACCTAGGGGAAAATAATTTTTTTCAATAAAAGATATGTAGTTACCCTATATGTCTTAGTTTTCCAGGCTGCTATGAAAAATACCACACAATGGGTTGGCTTAAAAAATGAGAATTTATTGTCTGACAGTTTCAAAGCAGGAAGGCTTGTTTCCCCCTGAGGTTGATAATGTTCTGGATGCCGGCAATCCTTCGATTCCTTGGCTTCCCCGTCACATATTGATGTCCTTCCATTTCTCTTCTGGGTTGTGTTGACTGCTGGCTTTCGGCTCCTCCCCATGGCTTTCTCCTCCATGTCCAGTTTCCTTTGCTTATAAGGACATTGGATTAAGGCTCACCTTTATTCACTTTGGGCACACCTTAACTAAAAACATCTTCAAAGGTTCTATTTACAAATGGGTTCAAACCCACAGGATCAGGGGTGAGGACACAAATATGCCTTTTGGGGGGAGGCAAGGTTCAATCCTGAACATCATATGCATAGGATATGCCAGGCCATTAGAACTTCCAAAAAAAAAAAGCGTAAATGATAGAATACTGATGGTTTTTAACGCTTTTTCATAAGAAAATCCTTCTCTTTTTAGATGTTGGAAAAATGTAGTCAAATTTTGGCTCAGTCCTGAGCAGTGAGCTCTGACACTGAAGGGAGAACTAGCCCAGGAGGCAGTGCCAACCTTACAATGCCCCAGCAAATGATCAGGCAGGGATCTGATTTAGGGCACATTTATGTGGATACCTGGAAGAGGCTACTTTTTGCTTCTTAATACATTCCTTTGAAAATGAGGGCAAAATCTTGTGTTCTTTACAATCAGGATGGAGGCTTAGTTGACACAATTTTTAAGTGATGACATAAAAACTATTAAATGCAGACAATGTGCTAGGACACTTTTCATACAGTATCTCATTTGTTAACCCAAATATGAGAAAATATGATCCCCACATTACAGATGAGGGGACATCAGTTCAGAGATACTACATAGGCTGTCTAGTGTCACATAGTTAACAGACAGGAGACCGAGGTCATGGTGTCTGAACCAAAGTCCATGGTCTGTAGACTCTATTGTCCACTACTACTGTCCTGGTAGCTTAAGTGGTTGGACACATCATGTTCCATTCTTCTGTCTTGTTTATGGCTCTTTTCCAAAGATCATCATCACCCAATATCAGACTGGAAGTTCACAGAACAACATGATCCGGGGCTTCTTCCAAGTATTTTAAGAAGCTAATGATTTGAATGATTTAATGATTTTAAAAATTACAATTGTTAAATGCGTAATGTACTAGGCACATGCCAGTCATTTTACATTATTTCATCAGTAGTTTTCATGACAACAACCCTATGCAATAGGTACCATTCACCCAGTTTTACAAATAAAGAAACTGAGGCTTAGAGGGTTTAAGTACTTTACCCATACCATAGGTAGAAAGAGTCAAAGCCAGAATTCAAACTGTCTGTTGGACTACGGAGTCTGTACTCTTCATTTCCCTCATTCTGAAATATTTTGAGGGGAAAATATTCCTCAGTCTCCATCATTGACTTGCTCTGGCATCAAGTGTATGTGCTTTGGCATAAAAGATCTGTTGGCATGGTGCTGATCATTATCATTAAGAAAGAAAAAGTGAGAACAAGCACTGTTGGCCCTTGCAGTAGCATGACCAGATATTAGAGATAATGGGCAGATTGGGCATTTCTTCCTCAACCTGTTAAGCATAGAGTTCATTAAGGGCTGAGGTTTTCAATGGAAAAGTTCATTTAGTTACAATTCATTCAGGACCCTCATAGGGCCTCATTATATCATCAGATATTTAAGTATTAATGACCAGTTGAAGCCAAATATTCTCTTGTAAATATGCTTGTGCCTCAAAACCATACAGCAACCCACCAACACAAGTGTCACGTGGCTGGCAGACCAATACCCTCACTGAATTTCCAACCACTTACGGTTCTGCTTCCAGTTCCCAGCCAGCTCCTGGAGCCCTCTGTACTTGGCCTCGGAGCTCACCTCCTTGCATTCACTCACCCCTCCGACCCAATGCTTGATGCTGGTGACTGACTACCTGGGCTTCCTTTCTCAACAATCCCTCTCACTTGGTGCAGGATCACAACTTCAGGAACTGGGGTACCAGATTGGTCTCCAAAAACTGGTGCCCACAATAGGCTCTCCCCGAACAAACGGTAACTAGATATTTTCAGTCAGATGTGAAATACTGTGAGAAAAACGCTAGCTAGTCCATGCCCAATTTACCCTCTTTTAATTCTCGGAGTGCCGGTATGAGCAGATGGTGGCTACGTCAATTTAAGAGATCCGGGGTAAAGTCAGTCAGCACTTGATCCCATTTTAAGGCAGGGACTACATCAGGGATATCACCACCCCCTCACACACACACACACACACACACACACACACACACACACACACACACACACACTGCTGTCAGGCATCAGGCAGGTAACTTAAAAGAGGAGCAGGGTGGGGACACAAAAGAGAGTGGTAGGGACACAAAAGGGAGTGGTGGGGACTGTGGTGAACAGAAAGTATATGGGTAGCAAAAGGCATTTAAGTCCATAGTTTTTTAAACACTAAGTGGGCAAAATAAGACAGGTCTATAGCCAGTTTATAAGGTCCAAATCAGACAATCAATCTTTTGGCCCTTGAATAATTGTACCTCTATCAAAACTTGAATTCAGGGAGAGTGGGGTAAAGGGATTCAAAACCGGGGAGTACCCTGGCCCTAATCTAACAGGCTAATGTCAATGTCCCTGAAGTTCTCCCCTTTTCCTTCCATGAAGCAACACATTTGCACCAACTTCACTACAATATCAAGCATCAGATTTCTAAAGAACAGATAGTCGGCAAAAACCAAAGCTCTGGAGCCAGACAGCCTGGGTTCAAATCCTGGATCCACTATTTGCCAGCTCAGCAGTCTTGGGCGAGTTATGTAACCATGCCTAGGATCTGTAAAATACAGACACTAATGGAACTGCCTCATAGGGTGGTTGTAAATTACTCAGGATACTGCCTGGCACATAATAAGGGCCCCATGTCAGATGACGATCATTGTGTGGCACCCACCCACTTCTGAGGTGACCTGAGTTACCAACACACTTAGTCATCTTTCAAGTTTGTGGGAACACTGGCTTGGAAAAATCTAGATAACCTATTACGCCTCCTGGGTAAAGGCACTGCTGTGGACATTGGAGGAGCAGCTCAGTTGTGGGCGCACAGTCCCCACTTGAAGGACAGGATATGAAAACTCCTCAGGGTGGCAGAGCAGAGCCAGGCAGGGTTTGAAGCCTGGTTTATCCCTCTGAAATGTGGACAATATCAGCAAAGAGGTCACCCCTGACCAACTTTCCCAGACTGCTCAGATGAGGCTCTCCTGGCCTCTGGTGCACCTTCCCTTTCGTCATTTTAAAACACCTTGTCACCAGCCTCCAACCCACGCCTCTCTTTTCTCAAAGAACACATGCTAGGAAATTGCCTTTTCCTCCCTAACTCTAATCAAAATTCCAAAAGTCTTCATCAGCATTTCAGAAATAATTTAATTAATCTAATTTGATTAATTCATACCATAGTATGCCTTACTGGTCACCTCACTTGCATTTTAACATTTATACCCTTTCAAGATTTTCAAATCTTCTGCAGCATAATGTTTTTCAAACCATTGTTCATAAATCATTAGTACGTGGCTAAACCAGTTTAATGCATTTTTAAAATGAAATTAAAAATTAAAAGATGAAAACAGAATAAAACAGAATAGAAAATAGAGCACATATGTAGTAAGAATACATTTATAAACTGTTATAATGTAAAATGTACTTCATATTGACTGGCCATGGACAGAATTGCTTAAGAAACATGCCTCAGAGGAGAACCTAAGATGGCAGCTAGGAGAGACAGGGCAAAAAAACACCTCTCTGAAAAATACTAGATAAAAGCCAGAAAGTGACCCAGAACACCAGTTCCAGTGATGCACCAGCTGGACAAGGTCTTCTAAATCCACAGGGACTGTGCACTTGGTGAAACCAGGAGTCTGCATTCTGAAACGAGTGAGTGAGCCTGCTGAGTATCCGGCAGCCATGCTGTGGTGTGGGGAAACCATGGGTTGGCATTTGAAGGCAGACTAGTTCTTTTTTAAAAAACCCAAAAGCAGCTGCAGATAAGGCAGTGAGAACCGCACAGTGAAGCATGGCAGGAACGGGCTGTGCAAACACCTCAATATCTGGTGTGGAAGATAGCCTTTCATACACCCGCTGCTAATCGTCTCGGAGTGAGGAAGGCAGAGGTGAGCCAAAAGGCGAAAATTACCACGCCCCTTGTAGCCACCTTTTTGGTGGGCTGGGAACCTCCTACCCGGTGCCGGAGCCACAGCCCAGAGCTGCACCAGAGAACACAGCGCAGCGGGAAGTGTTTCCAGCAACACATGCACACGCCACAATATCGGGCATGGACAATAGCCTTTCGCATACCCACAGCTAATTGTCCTAGAGCTGGGAAGGCGGAGCTGTGCAAAAAGGGGGAAATTAACACGTCCCATACAGCCATCCTTACAGCAGGCTGGGAACGCACCTATGCAGCCCGGCAGCCCAGAACTTCCCTTGAGGGACAGCGCACACTTGTGATGTAGTACAACCTTCCCTCAGCAGCAGCCCTAGAAGGGCACAGCTTGGAAGAGGGACCCACTTGGAAATCCCAGGGACCATAGGCCAATACCAAGGACTTGTGGGTCAGTGGCAGAGACAATCTGTGGTGAGACTGAAATGAAGGTTTAGACTCTTGCAACAGCCTTAAATCTCCAGGAACATCTTGGAGGTTTGATTATTAAAGCTGCCCTCCCTCCCTAACTGTTCAGACACATGCCCCATATTCAGGGCAGATGGCACCAACAACACACCCAAACTTGGTGCACCAACTGGACCCCACAAGAATCAAACCCCCACACACCACAAAGACAAAGTTGGGGAGAACTGACTTGAGGGGAATAGGTGACCTGCAGATGCCATCTGCTGGTTAGTTAGAGAAAGTGTATGCCACCAAGCTGTAGATCTGACAAATTAGAGATTAGTCTTTGAATAATCCTACATATCCAAAAAGAACCCTATCAAGTAAAGCAAATGCCAAGAGACCAAAAAAAAACAGAAAAATTTTAAAGCATATGAAAAAACCAGATGATATGGATAACCCAAACCCAAACACCCAAATCGAAAGATCACAGCACACACAGTACTTGGAGCAATTAATCAAAGAACTAAAGACAAACAATGAGAGCACAGCACAGGACATAAGGGACATGAAGAAGAGAATGGCACAGGATATAAAGGACATAAAGAAGTCCCCAGAAGAGCATAAAGAAGAAATTGCAAGAGTAAATAAAAAGAATAGGTCATCTTTTGGAAATAAAAGTAACTGTTGACCAAATTAAAAAGATTCTCGATGCTCATAGTACAAGACTAGAGGAAGCTGAACAATGAATCAGCCATTCTGTGGCTTCCGTTCCGAGGGCCACAGAATGGAAAATGAAAAAACAAAAGAAAGAATGGGGGAAAAAATTGAAAAAATTGAAATGGACCTCAGGGATATGACAGACAAAATAAAACATCCAAATATAAGACTCATTGGTGTACCAGAAGGGAAAGAGAAGGGTAAAGGTCTAGAAAGAGTATTCAAAGAAATTGTTGGGGAAAACTTCCCAAACCTACACAATATAAACACACAAAGCATAAATGCCCAGCGAACTCCAAATAGAATAAATCCAAATAAACCCACTCCAAGACATATTCTGATCAGACTGTCAAATACTGAAGAGAAGGAGCAAGTTCTGAAAGCAGCAAGAGAAAAGCAATTCATCACATACAAAGGAAACAACATAAGACTAAGTAGCGGCCACCATGGAGGCGAGAAGGCAGTGGCATGACATATTTAAAATTCTGAGAAAGAAAAAATTCCAACCAAGAATATTTTATCCAGCAAAGCTCTCCTTCAAATTTGAGGGACAGCTTAAACTTTTCACAGACAAAGAAATGCTGAGAGATTTTGCTAATAAAAGACTGCCCTATTTCAGATACTAAAGGAGACCTACCAACAGAGAAACAAAGAAAGGAGAGAGAGATATGGAGAAAGGTTCAGTACTAAAGAGATTCAATATTGGTTCATTAAAGGACAATAAGAAAGAGAGGGAAAAAAATATATCTGACAAACATAAACCAAAGGATAGGATGGCTGATTCAAGAAATGCCTTCACAGTAATAACATTGAATGTAAATGGATTAAACTCCCCAATTAAAAGATACAGATTCGCAGAATGGATCAAAAAATATGAACCATGAATATGTTGCATACAAGAGACTTATCTTAGACACAGGGACACAAAGAAATTGAAAGTGAAAGGGTGGAAAAAATATTTCATGCAAGCTACAGCCAAAAGAAAGCAGGAGTAGCAATACTAATCTCAGATAAAAAAGCAAGGATGTTATGAGAGACAAAGAAGGCCACTACATACTAATAGAAGGGGCAATTCAACAAGAAGAAATAACAATCATAAATGTTTATGCACCCAATCAAGGTGCCACAAAATACATGAGACAAACACTGGCAAAACTAAAGGAAGCAATGGATGTTTCCACAATAACTGTGGGAGACTTCAACACATCACTCTCCCCTATAGATAGATCAACCATACAGAAGACCAATATGGAAACTGAAAATGTAAACAATCTGGTAAATGAATTTGATTTAACAGACGTATATAGAACATTACATCCCAGATCATCAGGATAGACATTCTTCTCTAGTGATCAAGGAACTTTCTCCAGAATAGACCATATGCTGGGACATATGACAAGCCTCAATAAATTTAAAAAAATTGAAACTATTCAAAGCACATTCTCTGACCACAATGGAATACAATTAGAAGTCAGAGACTTAGAAATTCACAAACACCTGGAGGTTAAACAACACACTCCTAAAATAAATAGTTTATAATGTAGAATGTAGGGGAACTAGTGATAGAGCACAATTAATGAAGGGGGACCGATAACCCAATAAGAACAGATAAGCTATTGTGGATAAATTTAACGTTCTGGGAATGCCCAGGAATGACTATGGTTTGTTAATTTCTTATGGGTATGGTAGGAACAAGTTCATAGAAATGTTGCTATATTAGGTTATTTTCTTGGGGTAGAGTAGGAACATGTTGGAATCCCTTGTTACGGTTTGTTTGAAATGTTTTGTTTTGTTTTTATTGTATGTTTTCTTTAAATTTTTTTTTTGAATATAGTTGAATTAAAAAAAAAGAGTTAATTAAAAAAAAAAAAAAATGCAGAGCTCCCCTGAGGAGCTGGAGGAGAATGCAGGGGTGTTCAGCAACCCCACCTCGATGGTTGCTGATGTGCTCACAGACACAGGGGACTGGTGGTTTGATGGGCTGAGCCCTCTACCACAGGACTTGCCCTTGGGAAGATGGTTGCTGCAAAGGAGAGGCTAGGCCGCCCTATAATTGTGCCTAAGAGTCTTCTCCTGAATGCCTCTTTGTTGCTCAGATGTCACCCTCTCTCTCTAGCTAAGCTAACTTGGCAGGTGAAATCACTGCCCTCCCCTCTATGTGGGATCTGACACCCAGGGGAGTGAATCCCCCTGGCAACATGGAATATGACTCCCGGGGAGGAATCTAGACCGAGCATCGTGGGATGGAGAAAATCTTCTTGACCAAAAGGGGGATGTGAAAGGAAATGAAATAAGCTTCAGTGGCAGAGAGATTCCAAAAGGAGCCAAGAGGTCACTCTGGTGGGCACTCTCATACACAATATAGACAACCCTTTTTAGGTTCTAATTGGAATAGCTAGCAGTAAATACCTGAAACTATCAAACTACAACCCAGAACCCATGAATCTTGAAGACGATTGTATAAAAATGTAGCTTATGAGGGGTGACGATGTGATTGGGAAAGCCATATGGACCACACTCCCCTTTGTCTCATTTATGGATGGATGAGTAGAAAAATGGGGGAAGAAAAAAAAGAGGAGAAAAAGGCACCCAGTGTTCTTTTTTACTTTAATTGTTCTTTTTCACTTTAATATTTATTCTTATTATTTTTGTGTGTGTGGTAATGAAAATGTCAAAAAGTAATTTTGGTGATGAATACACAACTATATAATGGTACTGTAAATAATTGAATGTATGCTTTGTTTTGTATGACTGCATGTTATGTGAATATATCTCAATAAATAGGAATTAAAAAAAAAAAAAAAGAAACATGGCTCTAATGGAAAGTCCCATAATCTGATGTGCTTGGGTTCCGACATAAGGAGAGTGGTGATTTCTTTCTCCTTTCTTTTTCTTTCCCCTTTTCCTTCCTTCCTTCCTTCCTTCTTTCCTTCCTTCCTCCCTCCAATTATATTCTATATAAGGAGGAATCAGGCAATAAACATACATACAGAAATATGTATAACTTGTCAAATGTGGATAATGGTTATGGAAAAATATAAAGTGGAAGCGGCAGGAGTGGGGGTAAGGTGGAGAGAAAATGTCTCTCTAATAAGGGGGCATTTAGCAGACTTGAAGCGAGAATATTTAGGGACAAGCGTTCTAAGTAAAGGAATCAGCGAGAGCAAAGCCCAGAATTGAAAATCCACTTGGTATTGGGAAGAACGGAAGAAGCCAGCATGACCAGGGGAGTGGAAAAGGGGAAGAGAGGGTGGGAAATGAGATGGAGGTGGTGGGGTGGAGAGCAAGCTGCCATCGCAGGCAAAGTGAACACTTGGCCTGTACTGAGGTAAGATGGGGAGCCACTGGTGGGTTTGGAGCAGATGACTGACAAGATGCCACTTACATTCTTAAAGGATCATCAGGATCTCCAGGAAAAGATCCACTGTAGAGAAGCAAGGAGGGGGCAGACAGAGACCAGATAGGACCCATTTGGTTACCTACGGAGAGAGAGATGATGGGTGGCTGTGGCCAGGGAGATAGCCATGGAGGTGTTCGGGCGAGCTCCGATTCAGGATATATTTTAAATATAGAGTCAACACATGGATGAATCTGTACAAATATGAGTGTGAAAGACATTTTAGGGAGCAGAAGAAATCCCAGCTCTTAACCTGAGAAACTGGAAAGATGGAGTTGCCTTTCTTGCGAAAGGGAAGCCTTCAGAAGAAGCAGGTTTTGGAGGAAAATCAGAGTCCATTCTGAACATACTAAGTTTGAAATGCCTATTAAGCGTCTAATTGGAGATGTCCAGTAGGCTGTTAGATATACGAGCCTGGGATTCAGGAGAGAGATCCAGGATGGAGATACAGACTTGGGAGATGTCAGTGTGTAACCAGTATTTAAAGCCACGAGGCTGGATGAGATCACCTAGGAAGTGCGTGTAAATAAAGAAAAGATAGTCAGACTGTGAGGTAATGTCCAAGCAACGCACAGTCTTCTCCATGCCCACCAGATGGCCAAAGCCCCGGTGTATGTACATAGGGGGCCACACAAAAATATGTGGACCACTGCATCAGTCGCTGCCATTTTTTCATTCATCAAAGATTTATTGGCTGCCTCCTGGATGCCAGGCATCCACAGCCTCAAAGAGAAACAAAGATACAAAAAACATTAGGCTTGAAACTAAGAAAGGCTCGCTAAACTCAAACCAATGCTATTCCCACAGGCTAAGACATTTATCCCCAGCCTCTCGCTACTGCCTTCAAGCAACTCTGTGAGGAGGCTGCGGACCATAAAGAACAGCCCTGGGCTGTGGTGAAGCCCATTTCCCCCCCAGGAATCACAGTTTAGAATCCGCTTTCCAGCCTTCCTTCTTGTTAAGCAGGCCCACTGAACCCCACCCAGGCTCCCCTGGCTAAACTCCAGAACACAATCTGGAGAGCGTCTGCTTGGTTGGACCCTGTCCACAGGACCGTTTCCTACATCTCTCCCTGCCGATCTTCCTTCAAAGACTTTCCTGGGGAAGCGGCGTCATTGCCCATGGGTGTGGAGGCCCTAAAAAGTCACCCTGACAAACAGGGCACGTGCAAACCACAAAACCCAACATTAGAATAGTAAAAACTCCAAAATGAGAAGCGACTGATTACCGAATTCTCATTTTAGTGAACTGGCATGTGTCTTTAAATACCATTGTCTAAGACACTGTTATTATTCTCAGATGCCCTCTTGTAGCGATCAAGAGATAAATGCCTCCACTTGCCAAGCCCACTCACCGAAGCTGAAGATGCTTCTGTTTTCATACACAGTTTCTTGATGTATTCCTGTGTTTCTTAAAGTCTGTTCATGATGCACATATAACTATGGGTAGTGTGTATGTGTGTGTGTGTGTGAAAGAGGGGTGTGTGCATGTGTGTGAGTTATCTGTGGTGTGTGTGTGTCTGTGCATGTGAGTGATGCATGTGAGTATGAGTAGTGTGTGTGTGATTGCTGTGGTGTGTAAGATAGTGGTGCCTATGTGTGGTATGCATGTGCATCAGAGTATGTATGTGGTAGTGTGAATGTGCTGTGTGTGTGTGATTGGTGTGTGTGTGTGCTTGAGTGTGTGAATGAGTGGTGTCAGTGATTGGCATGTGTACGGTGTGTGTGTGTGTGAATATGTGTATGTGAGTGTGTGTGAGTGAGTGTGAATGTGCCTCTCTGAAACTCTGTTGCTCCTGTGCTGGAGCCCAGACTGCACAGCAGCTGTACTCAAGCCAAGAACTACTTGGTGGGAGCTTCCTGCTGCCCTTGGAAGATAAAGCAGGGCTGCACGTCAGGTGGGGCAATGAATCATTTATTTAGATAGCAGTGATCAACATTAAACTAAGAGCCCAAATAAATAGCGCAAGCTGAAGCCCGGCCTTATAAAACATTTGGATTCCTGGGTTTCCCTTCCTGGCGAGGCAGGTATGTTTGCCAACGGAGGTTTCATGCAGTCACGAGCCCCAGAAAACAGCTGTCCCATTCTGCTGCCAGTGGAGCTGCTGCCTTCTTCTCCCCTCTCCAAATGGATAATTTAGCCATCTCCCCCCCACCCCTGCTTTGGAAACACAGACCATGTGTTTCCAGCAAGGAGAGGAAAGCACTGCAGGTCCAGGTGGTTGTCAAAGGCAGGAGGAAAAGTATAGTCTGAAAATGCTGGCCCTCTGTAACAGTTTGGAGAAAACTTTAACTACAACTGCCAGCACTGCCACTTGGCTCCATCACACTCAAATGCAGAGCACACGGGATATGCTAAAAAACAAACCAACACCTGGATCCCCATTTAAACTTTGGAGAGAACTTTTAAATTTATCATACCATTTGTTCCTCATAACCACCATGAAAAACAAGGAAAGCAAGCTCATCAAATGTAGGTGACTTGCCAGTGTCATAGAGCTAGTCTCAGAAATGAGACTCAAATGCAGGTCTTTATTTTTTCCCCCAGGTTTTATTATAAAATAACACATGCTTGTACAGAATTTCTTCTCTTCATTCCCAGGACTTCAGAATCCATCCTCAAGGATAATTATCTATTGTCAACTACATCTTATATGTCCTTCTAGAAAGGATCTATTGATTTACCTGCAAATATATGCTTATTTTTTTAAAAACTATATAAATAGGTTCATTATACACATACATACACATATACAGGTATGTACCATTTTCATTTAACAATATACCTCGTACAATTGTTGCTATCAGTACAGACTATCTACATCGAATTCCCTTGAACCAATGCACATTAATTTCTTTTGCCAGTTCCTTACTAATGGATATTTAGATGGTTTCAAACCCATGTCCCTAGATCGCACACACCAGCCTCACCCTCTAACAAACTATATTGCTCTGGTCAAAGAATGAGCTCCAGGTCAGTCTCAGGCAAAATGAAATAGCTGTTTCTCTTTATAGGTGGACAACTCCAAAGGCCAGATAAAATTTAAGGCCTTCACCACTCATCTCTCTCCTTTTTGAATCCCTTTTTTGCTGCCATGTTCTCAGACCATCTCTCTCTCCATTTCCCTGTCAAACCCTTGCACTGCCAGCAACAAACTGGAAAATAACTTCTTGATTTTGTCTATAATTTACACTTTGTCTGCATTCTCACCACACTAGGAACTATTTCAGTTCATGGTCTTCATGACATCAGACTGTTCTTGGTTTGCTTTTTCAGTTTCAACCGTGAATTTAATGTCATGTAGACACAGACACAGGGATATATAAATTAACATCTGTTTAACTTGATAAAAGGCATCCTTGATTTTTCTTCTTATTAAACTTTGCCTACCATGGCACTTTATGGAAAGGACTTTGGTGTTTTCTGTTTGTTTATTTGTTTTAAACCAGTAAAACATTCTTGCTCAGGTTGGGGGGTGGATATAATTTGTATTTTTCTATTTGTTTTCCTCCAACAGAAACATTTAGAGATTTTACCTTTCAGTTTTATGAATACACCCTAATTAGTAAGGAGCTGAACAGGGATTCATTTGGATTAGGCCTTGATCTCAACCTCAGCCTAGGCCCCAGGAAACAAAAATTTACACTATCTTGAAAGCAGAAAGTGACTCAGTCCTGTTAAAATACAGTTCACATAGCATCTGCGAACCTTTGGCCATCAGGCCCCAGATTTAGCGGTTCACAGTGGTTGCAAGACAAACAGTAATTACTACTGTAATTTTAAGATTATCTTAAAATTATTCAACAAAGCTAAAGGAGCAATCATAAGGGAAGCCCAGAACTGCCTCTGTAAAATGTATTTATCCGTGCACATTTATCCATAGATATAAGTACATAAATCTCTTTGTGTATATGCATACATACAAATGAGTGTCTAATTTTCTTGGCCATCTTCACAAAAGAGAAAGGAAGAAGGTTCCCTGGTAGGCTGCATAGTACAGACTTTGGAATTTGGCGATAAAATGTTTAAAAAACAAACAGCAGACACCTGGGATCAACAGTATCTTCTATGACCATCAATGCACACACATACAGAGAATAATAGTTCAACAACAAAAAGTAAATCACAGCAATCTTAAAATAGATTTTGGTCCTTTAAAATGAGTATTTTAATTAGTTTATTTTAAAAAGTGAATTGCATTATTTGTAGTTATTCTCCTTTTGCCAGAGGCTGGAGAAAACCAGTAGACAGAGCAATGTTTGGGCACTGTGAGGTGGCAGCATCTGAAAGGGTAGCAGGGGACAGCAGGCATGAGCCTGAACTTTACTATTCCTCCAGCCACTTAGCTTTGCAATCTAGCACAGGTTATTTCCTCTCTCCCAGCCTCCACTCTATCTTCGGTGATACAGAGATAACAACACGCCTCCCCTCGTTAAGGAAAGGAGTGGAGGATTCAACGACATCACGCACACAGAGGGGGCTGCACCACACATCAGACCCCTTGGAGCTGGCTCTGGGTCTGTACTAGGTGAGCGTTTATTTTTAAAGGATACATTTATTACCGTATTACTACCACTACTATTATTTTTATTTTATGTTTTTCATTTTATTTTTCTAAACATACATTCTCCCTTTCCCCCTCCTCCCCAACCTCTGGAAACCTCTAACCTAGTTTCTATCTCTGAGAATTCACTATTTCTAGACATTTCTTCTAAGTAACATCATCCAATATTTGTCCTTTTGTGCCTTGCTTATCTCCCTGAGCATCAAGTTTTCAAGTTCATTCCATGTTGCAGATTGTCTCATAATTTCATTCTTTCTTGTGCCCAAATAATATTCCATTGTGTGTACGTACCACATCGTGTTTCTCCATTCATTATTGATGGACACGGGTCTAGGCAAACTCGTGAGTTGCCTTTTCTGGTGTGAGTGAAGAGTGCCCCCAACCCACTAGGCAGGCCCTCTCCCACAGATTCCAACCTGGAGATCAGACCCAAGCAGAGCCTTATAGAGAGATGTGATGATAGAAATGCTGTCCTTTCTTCCCACTCAAATCTTCCACTATCCTTAGTATAAATCTAAGTAGAAATCTTCCTCTGGAATTCTCCATCAGAGCTGTGATACAATCACTTTCTTCATGTGAAGCCAGTCTTCTTTGACGAGTTGATGAGAGATGAACTCAGGAGATAGTCATCATTTTATTGTGGTCCTCATGGGCAGAATGCTGGATGGTTAAGTTACTGGGTTACAGTCTCCACCACAGACAGCAGTTGAACTTGAGACTTCCAAAGGCTGCAACTAAACATCCAAGCTAACTGCAAAATGCCCCTACTCTCTCTTGGGCTGGCCGAGGCAGTGCTCATCTTTCCTCTCCAAGCTCCCGGGTCTGCCTCCCTCTGGACACCAGACTAGGGAACCTGCACAAGCTTGTCTCACAGTTAACTGTGGCCTCCTGGCATCTGGGGACTGCGCTTTATTCATTTTTGGATCTACAGGGCCTACTAAAGGCTCAACCCTGAGTCAGTTTACATTACATTTATGATGAAATGAAATTGAACTGAATGGCCCACGTGAAAAGTATGTGTCCTAGGGAGATGGAATTTCTAGTTCTGTTTCCCCTGACTACATTGAAACATTTTCGGCCGCCCCTGTTTCCTCATCTGTAAAATGGAGAAGATTCTTCTCACCTGCCTCTTTTCATAAGGACATTGTATTGAAAGAACAAGATACATCAATTCTAAAGAAACTGATAACGTTTAAAAGGAGTGAAAAGTAATGTAATTACTGCAAGGCACAAGGAGAAATATGTTGCATCACTTCATTCCTATGTGAGGATATACAGGATATTGCTGAGTCGCTGAGTGCATTCATTTGCTCATTTATACCATCACCCATTCACTCAACAAACACAGCTGAGCATAAAAAGTTGAATGAAATTTTTCACTGAATGAGTTTAATGAGAATGCTGCTCTCAAGGAGCTAAGAGTCTCAGGGAGGAAACCAATGAGTAAATTAATAACTGTAAGACAATGGAATTCAAGCTGTGGAAGACACAATTACAGGTTCCAGGGGGTGGTTGTGGGGAGCACCTAACTCAGCTTTCTACAGTAGATAGCCACAAACTGACTGCTAAGGGGATAAGCAGGAGTCGAATAAATGAAGTTGCAAGGAACAACACCCCTAGTGGAGGAGATGGGGAACACCATGGGAGGTGAGGTTGAAGGAGTGGGTAGAGGTCTTGGTGGGCCATGCTAAAGAGCCTGAACTTTATTCTGATGGTTCCAAAAAGCCCCTGAAGAATTTTAAATACAGTAGTGACTCAGTCAGAATTACTTTGTAGATCAGGCAAAATTTTTTCTGAAAAGGACCAGAGAGCATTTTAGGCTTTGTGGGGGCATGCATTCTCTGTTGCAGCTACTCAGCTCTGCCACTGCAGTACGAAAGGAGCCAAAGAGAACATATATAAAAAATGAACATAGATGAGTTTCAGTGAAACTTTACTGATGGACGTGGAAATCTGAATTGCATGTAATTTTCGCATGTCATGAGATTTGTTCTTCTATTGACTTGCTTTTCAACCATTTAGCTCATGGGCCATGCAAAAACGGCTCACAGGCAGGGTTTGTCTGGGACCCTAGTTCGTCCACCCCGTTTTCAGTTGGGTCATTCTGGGAGCGGTGGTGAGGATGAATGTGAAGACACAGAGCTGAAGATGGTGGCACCTTTCAGGGGTAACAGCAATTGCCCACATGAGACATGACACAGACCTGATTCCAGCCTTGACATGGGGAAAGGGGAAAAGAATCTGATTAGAGAAACTGATTAATTGGATGTAGGGGAGACAGAGGAGAGGCGAGTCAAAGATGACCCCAGATTTCCAGCATGAATAAGTGACCAAAACATTGCTGTTAAATAAGATGGAGAATCCAGAAGGAGAAGGGGATATGGGCGCAGGGTGGAAACAAATTTTACTTTGCACAGGTTCATTTTGAGGCACTTACGGACATGCATATGGAAAAGAATAGTGTCGTGGTACCATCTGGAACTGTTCTGAAAAATAAACAAGTGGCTTATATAATCACAGACTTTGGGGATGGAGACGGATGAAGCAGGGATCTTGTCAATCTTGCTCCCCACAAGAATTATAGCTAAATCATCTCAGACCAAGGAGAATTCAGCCTTCTCTGCAGGAGGTTTAACCTACACCCTTCATGTGAAACATAAGCCGATTACCTCCTATTCTGCTGCAGGAGAGATGGAGGGCCCCTGAGAAACAAACTCTGGGGGCTAACACTCTAAAGCTTTTAAGTTTCATGGAAAGTGCTGGCTGACAAATCTGCTGTCCTAAAGGAATTGCACAGTAAACTTGGGAAAAAGCGTGTGGTGGGGCTGATCCTCAGATACAGTGATTATCCTGGTTCTCATCACAGCCTCCACAAAGCAGAGTGGGAACCAGCCTAAAACAATGGTTCTCAACCTGCAGTACTCAAACTAACAGCACCAAAGTCACCTGGGAACTTGGGAAAATGCAAATGCTAAGGCCTGCCCTAAACCAGCTGGAACAGAAACTCTGGGGGTAGGGGCCAGGATTCTAGGGTTAAACAACCCTCCAGGTGATTCTGATGTACACTGGAGTAACGGGGAGGCCACAGCTTCCTTGCCGAGGTCTTTGATTTCCTCTGGCCCGAGCGCCTCCCCACTGCTCTGATTTATCATGGACAGCTGATGTCAATCCTCTCCCTCCAAGCACCTCCAAGCACGAAGGCGATGAGGCTCTTCCTGGGTTAGGTGAGAGTCCATCCTCTGTACCATCATCAGCTGGGTCCCCCTACACTCTCCATTTAGCAATGCTCTCCTGCAGTTCTGCAGGTGCCACAGAATGTCAGTGGACAGGGAAGCTCTGGGATCAATGACGTAAAAACTGACGTGAGTATGAATATTCATTTGGATAAACTGGGAGGAAATAATGGTTGTTTGTGATACTGTGGTTCAGAACACAAGCTCGGAGTCAGGCTTTGAGGGCTGGAATTTTTGCTCCATCTCTTACTTCCTGGATGACTTGGACCAGTCACCGAATCTCCCTGTGCCTAGTGTCCTTTTCTGTATAACGGCAACAACAGAGCACAGCTCATTAGGTTGTCATGAGGACTGAATGAGTTAATGTCTACAAGCGCGTAAAACACTGCCTGGCACACAGTGCCATCTGAATGTTACTATTATTTGTATGCCTGAAATCCCTCATCCTCAGCCAAGCTAGGTCTTGTCTCCAAAGTCCTGCACAATGCCCGAAACTGCTGAGCTAGGCTGGGCCTCATATCAATGAAAAGCTCCTTTTATTCTCCCTTAATTCAAATGGCTAATTTTGAAGCACAACTGGGGCTCGTTCCACAATCTGATCTTAGCCCTGTGCCTCATACAATTCCAAAGACAGATGGAAACTGAGTCCAATGGAAGAGCCTGTCTCTCTGACAACAGGGAGGGTCTCATTTCCCCTACAACCCACATGGCCCTTCCAAAGTAGAGGAGGTAAGCTGTCTGCACATTATGTGCCAGGTGCATAGGATTCTGGATAGGGTGGAAATATGGGAGGCAGGGTGTCAAATGTTTCATCTCAAGTGCAAACTCCATGCTATTGAGAGTGGCATTCTAGAGAGTCCTGTGAGAAGAATCATGGGTGCCTAACAGAACCCAGCAGAGAGAAGTGCAGGGATGGATTACTAATATCTGCTCAGGAGCACTAAGATGGCTCAAATACTCTCTGGCCAGGTGTTTCCTTCACTGGTCCAGAGAATGGGAGAGTCCAGGGAAATGAAATGCCCAGATGGAGTGTCAAGGTTGGGGGGAAGCTGGGAATTTGGCTTGGGAGCATGAAAGTACTGACTCATCTTTGGCGGAAGAGAAGAATTTAATGGAGCCCCTCCTGTGTGCCAGGCTTACTGGCTAATTCGATGATGCATACGTCATCTCACACGTAAGACAAACTTCAGTAACTCAAGGCAGTCTTGACTGTGTTGACTGAATAGGAAAAGAGAGAGTCTTTGAGAAGAGGGGAGAAGGGCAGATGGTTATGAGAATGCAGGGTGCTGGGAAGGGCTGGAGGCACTTCTTGCCCTTTGCATCTGGAACTCAGCTGAGATCTGTCAGCGGTGAAATGGGGAAGGGAAGGGGCTTTCTCAGTGCCCTCTGGGAAGAACTGAATCTGCTTATCAATGCCTAGCAATGGTTTTAAAGCCGATCTGACATGCCCTGTGTTGAGGGTGAGGAAATGCTAAAGGATTTTGGAGGAGATGGAAGCAGAAGCCACCTTCTCTCAGATCGGCTGACTGGCAAAGTCCAACTTCACCAGTTTTGCCTAACACCAAGTCTAGACAATGGCACTAGGTTTATTCATGTCTCAAAAGAGCAGAGAATTTCTTAGGGGACCCACTTGAGGATGTGGACGAGAACACGGTTCTCAAAAGAATAAACACATCGCAAAAGATAGAGTTGAGCAAGCTCACAAAAATCCAACTTGGAAACTAAATTTGTATTTTTATCATAATTTAGTAACAGCCCTTACAGAAACTTAAAATCTAGCTCAGGAAAGCAATTGTTTTCTTTCTCATGTCCTAGTGGCCTGAATCTTCAAATGAAATGGATTTGATTCCATGAGCATTTGCCTGACAGATTTTTCTTCTAGTTTCTCAAGACCAAAGCTCAAAATGAGAGAGAGAAATGGAGAAGGGGAGGGAGAGAAAGAGAAAAGTTGGCCTCCAGGGCAAGAGAGAAACACTTCATTCCTGGCACATACTGCTGCAAACACACAAAACCCTTTTTGTTCCAAGACCAAACCCCCGAACAATGAGCCATGGGGGCGCTTTTGAGAAACCCTCACGTGCCCAGAGAAGCAGAGCTGACTGAGTTATAAGCAGGGATCCCAGAGTTGTCTGTAAATTGGTGGAAAATGAAGTTCCATTATAAATCCCTTTTGAGGGAGGCATCGTTGGCACCCCCTCTCCTGCTGTATGGCACGTTCGCTCTTGGTTTCAGAAAAGGTCCCATTCCTAGCAAGTGGCAGAAAGAGTTCTTTACAAGTGCATCATCCCTGACCACCACCTGACAGGGGCTGTCACAGACCAAACGTGACTTCCTCATGGGCCCCTGCCCACACTCTCAGGGCTCTGGGTAGAGAGGAAAGGAGGATGGGTCCCCTGTGGGAGGCTCTGAGGCCACCCTGCTCACCCTGCAGCTCCCTCTCCTGTGCTCTGGCCCCAGGCCTGGCGGCAGGCACCAAATTGAAACCAGACCCCAGCCTCTGCCTGCAGATGACAAACTTCTAGACCCTCCCAGGATAGCCCATCCATGGGTCACACAGGCTGAATGACCAGCCATGGCAAGCTGAACAATCTCTAGATGGGCCAGTAGAAATGAAATTGGGCCCCTTGAGAGAGAAGGCAGCCAGTCTTGCCTGCTGGCATCTGAATGAAACATTTATGAAATGCATTTATTCAACTACCATCACCAGAGTGGGAGCCAGAAAGACACAGTCATTTATTAATTCATTCACTTATTCATCAAATATTTATTAGGCACCTACTGTGTGCCAGGCATGGTTCCAGGGCCTTGGAATACAATGGTAAACAAGCTGCTGCTGCTTTTTTTTTTTCCAATCTCTACCCTGTAGCACTTTTAAAACACTTCTTGCAAGTGCCAAAGTCCTGAAATGGGATCAAGCTTGGCAAGTTTGGGAGCAAAAAGAAGGCCAGCATGGCTAGGACTGGAGGGAAAGTAGTGGAGTGGGAAGCAAGGAGGTTGGGCAGAGCTCAGATCTCAGACCTCAAAGCCCAGGGTTAAGTTTGATTTTATTCTAAGAATGACAAACAGGGTGTAATGTTACCTGACGATGTTTTAAAAATATCAATATGGCTGCAATGTGGAAAACAGGCTCTAAGGGAGCAAGAACAGAAGAGGGAACAGATAAGACGCCATCATAAAACTCTATCCAATACAGAAAATCATAGGGAGCACCTTAGGAAAGCTAGAAGGAAAATGTGATAGGAATCCAACGAAAAGACAATTTGGAACTGTGTGGTCAGAGTATAAGAAGTATGGCTATCACAGAAGAGGGGGCATTTAAGCTGAGCCTTGGAGATTTAGACACAGCAAAGCAGTGGAGGGATAAGAAGGGCCTGCTGTGGCATGGTGAGCAGAGAGGTGTTTCAGGAGATTGGGGTGTAGGCCAGGATGGAGAAGGACTTGGAGTCGTGAAGGCAGGGGGTAGCCAGAGTATAGGGAGCTGAGTGCAGGCTACGGCACGTGTCCATTACTGGAGGGTGATGGCCTCAGATATTTTTCATGAGGGAAGACCACAGCTGTCTCTATTAGTGAGCAGGGCAGGGATATGCAAACTTTTTTCTGTAGAGGGCCCGATAGTGAACACTTTAGGCTTCATGGATGTAAGGTCCCTATGCAACACCTCAACTCTGTAGTTATAGCTCCAAAGTCTTCTCATAGATGATACATAACCAAAGTGGGTGTGACTATATTCCAATAAAATGTTATTTACAAAAGCAAGCCTTGGACCAGATATGGCCTGCTGGCTATAGTTTACCAACCCCTGGCAAATGGAGAGGAATGGATGGGAGAAGAGAAGAAAGGAGAGAAGTTAGCCAGCCTTGCCAAGGATGAGGAGGGAATGTGTTAGACCAGGGACAGTAAGATTAGAAAGGAAGACACAGATTTGAGAGGCATTGTGCAGACTGTCAAGGGAGTGGGGAGGCCAGATGGGATTTGACAGTCAGCAAAATGCCTCTCAAATCATCTTACGGCTCCAAAATTGCTAGTAACAGGCAGAAAGGCTTTGTTCCTTTGCTAAGATAAAGGGCAAGCAATGGGTGGGAGGTGATTTAAGCTGTAGAATTAGATGCACCTCCCCTTCCTCACCCCGAAGAGATGAGAAAATGGACAGAATGTTAGGGAAAGAACACCTGTGGTTAATGGGCCCCTAAAAACTAAAATTCATGGAGTCAGCTAAGAGCAAATGATCAGAGAGGTAGGATGTGAGCTGCAGAAAGATGCAGCCTCCCAGCAGACTCCCAGAAGAGAGCAACACCTGGGAAGTTGGCCAGTGGGGTTGATGACTTTGGAGACTTACCCCTTGCTTGGTTTCTCCTGCATCTTACTCAGGTCCCTTAGCAATCAGTCAGCCCCTGTTTACTGAGCATCTACCAACTTCTTGACCATGGACTAAGGCCCCTGGGGGAGCCATGGGAGATTATGGGATGCAGCCCTTCCTGCTGAGAGTCAAGGGATGGCCAAGAGATGCTGAAGTGCCACGAGAGGTCTAACTCAGGTTAGGTGTCTGGGAATGCTTCAAGGGGGAAGGAAGGAGGTAAGAAATGAAAGGCAGGTAAGAAATGTCCAAGTGGGGAGAGAAACACAAAGAAATACCCAATTACAGGAAAGAGCAGGCCTTACAAAGCAGTAGGATGTTATGTAATTAAGGTTAGAATTCATTGGAGACCTCACTGGGCATCCCTCTGCTTCTGGTTTCTTCTTTCTTCCCTGTGGTCTTAACAGGACTTGGTCCCACTGAGAAGCAATGAAGCACAGAGGTTAAGAACGTGCGCTCTAGAGACTATACCCTACTGCATTCCTTAACCTCTCTGGGCCTCAGTTTTCTCTCTTGGGAGTGGGTATGGGTGGTGGTCAAGGTGGGGTGAGAACAATGCCTGGTGTACTGGACTGACGGACGAGAAGGGCTCAGCCCAGGCTTGGTTCCGGATGCCCGTGTCAGTGTGCATCCCCCACTTCTGCCCAGGGCTAAGTAACCAGAACAGGGAAGAAGCTGCTGGGACTCTGAGAAGCCCACTGCCCTGAGCAGAGAACTGCCTCTTTCTTGGTCCTTCTCTTTTTCTGGCTCCAGCCATGAATGTGAAGAGAAGAAATGAGCCTATCCCCTAGGCATCACCATTTTCTTCTCTCTGCCCATGCCTTTTCTGGGAAAGTTGTTTTCTTTCTCAAGAAGGAAACTAGGGAGGTAGAGAACGTTTTGCAGTTTTCATTAATACAGATTTATCTGCCTCCCAGGGCTGCTTGGAGCACTAATCCCTACCCAGTGCCTTAAGCTCCTTAGCAGACAGGCACTCGGTTCTCACCAAATAAGCTGGACTCAAGTCTTTAAGCCCGATTCTCTCAGCCACTGCCCCACATCTCATATGACGGCCACCTTGCTCTCCTTAATTTGGTTGGTGGGTGTCTGTGAATTAGAGTTTAGCCCCTGCCTGGTACAAATAAGTATGAAAATCCTTGATCCTTGCCGCGGGGCAGGGGAGGTACAGATATTTGTGTGGTCTGGGAGGGCACTGCAATCCGTTTCCATCCTGCAGTCCCTCCGACAGCTGACACTGTGTCCCCAGCCTCCTGGGGCAGGGGAGGAGAGAATGAGCCCGGCTCAGGGATATTGATGGATTTGATAACTTGGTTGAAAAACTTGAAACCATAGTCCCTGAATTAGTCATAGGGCCTTGTTTAGAAATTGCTGCAAGAAAAAAACTGCTCATTGATTTGGAAAAGCTTATTATGTATAAGGTACATCAATATAAATAATTTGCATTTGGGGTTTTGCCTAGCGCAGAGCTTTCTTTGCTTTAGTCACTTCAATTTGTTCTTATATGGGTGTCTTATTCCCTGAGTAAACCCAAAAGAACAAAGTGTTACAAATGCATCCAAGCTCTTTGGGTATATTTAAAATTTCATTCCTTGCTCCTTTAATGCATGTCTTACAGAACTGCAATGACCTGGGTAAATCAAGTAGAACAAGGCAGCAGTAGGCCTCCTCTGGTGCCCCATGAGTCAAAGAACAGTCAGACAAAGTTAAAAAAGTACCAAGGAAGATACTCACCAAAGTCGAACCAAACCATCTCTTTGCAAATGTCATAGTAGCATCAACAGGCTAATGCAGAAAAAGCACTGATTTTCAGATACAGCCAGTGGAAAAGGCCATAGTCCTCACATCAGTCTTGCTAATATTAATAAAATCTAATTTGAATCAGATCTAGTAGAGCATCAAAGGATTTTTTAAGCAGAATTTCCTAGCAAAGGAACTATGCCACACCCTTCGTCTAGTAACTTGCTCCATGAGAAATGTAATCCCGTGCACAAATTTTTTTGATAAATACCTAATATTACAACATCTCTTAGAAGTTTACAATGAGAAAAAGCATATTAAAGGTTCTGGGAAGCCCTGCAGAAAAGTGACATTTTTAACTGACTTAAGCAGAGAAGCCTGTTTATCACACAGTACCTACTAACAACCCCTGAAATAGTGTTCCACGGGACCACTTTGGAAAGCTGTGATGGATTTAGCCTCCAGGCTCTTGGAGGAAGTGCGGGCTGCTTTCTCTCCATTGGTGAGAATGTTCCAACTGAAAGACCTGGGTCCACAATGAATGGGTGGCTGTCCCTGAAAGTCTCTAAAACAATGGTTCTCAAACTCTGGTGTGTGTGTTAGAATCACCTGGCAAGCTAATAAGAATTACAGAGTCCTAGGCTCATTGAGATAGGACAGGTCCAACCTGGGCCTTCAAATTTTAACCAAGTTGCCCAGGTGATTCTAATGCACATTAAGCTTGAGAACAACTGCTCCAAAATCCAGTTCCAAAAACGGAAAGAAGCACAGGGAAGGACTAGTTTCTGGCCTGGCCTGAAAATCTGTCAAAGCACTGAGTTCACCAGTATTTGCTGAGTACCTACCACCTATCCCGCTTGGGGCTACAATCCTGATCATATCTTGAGGCATGATTGGAGGTTTACTGTTTTGTTGTCCCAGATATTGCCCATCAGGGAATAGGAAGAACAAAATGGAAGGAGCCACAAGGCACAGCTCCAGTGGCAACCACATATCCCCCTTCCTCATCTGTCACCCAGCTCTGATATCAGATGACATAGAGTTGCTGGGAGAGCCTGAGAATAAAACTCAAAGACCTGAATTCATCATTAGTCTTTTGTGTTTTTTGCACCTCCAAAAATTAGCTAAAATATACTAAAATCTACACTCTTTTTAATGGTTTTTAGAATTTATTAGGTCAGTATAAGCACTATATAGAAAACCTTCAACATTTCCAACTCCTTTAATTTGTAATTTGTAAAAATTCTTACTTCAGAATAAATGTCAAGAAGCTGTTTCCAGGTATCCTTCTGCAGAAATTGTCTTATCAAATCATTATAAGGTTTACACCAAGCCCTCCATCATGGAGGTGAACTCACCACTCCCCAAGACTAGTGCCAGACCATGAGAGTGCCCCGTTGAACCAAGGCAGAGTGTCTCCAACTTGGGTGGGATTAGAGAGCATTTCTTTATCTTCAGTCTATTACTCATCCAGTTCACTGAGTCTACCCAGTCACTCACCCCCATTTCTGTTAGAGAGATATGACTCCTTCAAGATCAGTTGGATCTACACTTTTGCCAAAATCAAACATGCTGAGAAAACATTGGATTAAGGTGGTGGGAGCAGAAGAGTTGAAAGGGATTGAGAAAGGGAGACTCTTCAAAGAAGCCCTCCTGTGTATCAAAAGACAAATTGGAGTTGAGTTTGCAAATTCCACATTTTATTTGGGACACCAAAAATTTTGCTGCAGCAAGGAAGCCTGGTCATGTTTAAAAATAGAAGTAGCTTCAATCTTCTAGGTGTGGCAAATGATTTTAATAGCCATAAAAAGGAAGTTAGTTTGACTCCTATAGATTGGACAGGGGTTTGTCCATCCTATAGGGGTAGGTTTAGGGCAGGTGGGTTGTATTTTGTGTTGGGTCAAATGTAATAAACTAGGGGCTTGATTGGCTATATGGGTCAACAGCCTTGAACATGGGATTTCAAAAGATATCAAAAGGAAACTCAAGAGGGTGCCCAAAGAAGAAGTAGGACACAGGATTTTTTTTTGTTATTTTTTGTTTGTTTGTTTGTTTTGTTTTGTTTTTTGGTTCTTAGGGGTCTCCAGGACTTTCTCTATATAATTTATCAATTTCTCCCCTTTTGTCATTCCCTTGGCTATAGGAGCTTGACCAAAGATGCTGTTAGTTTCTCATTCACCACTAAAAGTCTCTCATGTTTCATCTCTGATTTCACCAGTCCTCTGCAGTTTGAGAGTTTTGTCATCCCATTCGTGCTGGTTTTATATCCTTAGTTCTATCATTTGTTGGGTTAGTGCCTGCATAGTAGCATTTAAGACCCTAGGGATATTATGAATATTAGGATTAAGAGGATACCAAGTGCTCCTATTAGGAAATCTCTGAGCCAAGGTCCCCACAACCCTAGAAGCCAACCAAAAAGAAAATCGGACCAATCAGGTTTGGGGTGTGTGTAAGCTAATTTGGCTACTTCTCTAGCATGGGCTTCTGCTGCCACTACCTCTTGATAAACTTCCTTTTGACTGTCATTTACAATTCACAGCACTGGGTACCCACTTTGGGCACACACCTCCTTGGGCAGCCAGAACATAGTCTAATGCCAATTGATTTTGGAGAGTCATTTTATGAAGTTCTGACACCTTGTCAGCTAGACAACTGATAGCCTGCCCTAGGTGGGAGATAGATTTTTCTAACTCTAAAGCTACCTTTCTAATACCATATGTAATCTAACACATATTCCAACACAAGAGATAGCTGTACCTGTGACAAGGGGAACAATACCAAGAACATAACACCCAGTGAGTTTAGTCTGGGTTAATGGGTTCTTCATGACCCATTTAGAGCTGTCACCAGTCTGGAAGGAGTCTCTTCTGGGTTTCTATAGTATAGCAAAAGGTTGTAAGAGCCCCCATGTTTCTAATTTTACCTTTTGGAATCTTATCATGGCTATTTGGAGAACAGCATAGGCTATATAACAAGCACCAACCCAATTTATGGTAGTACTTTGTATGCCTTCTGTCCACATACAAAATAATGTCCTTGAAGTGCATAATAAGGGTATCTATTACCTTTAAGGAATGGGATATTGATTTTTAGAGCTAATTGGTTGTAAATTCCAAAAGGAAGATCATAACCATCATCACCTTCATTGTTATCTGATATCCTGGTCCCATTTAACCAATAATTTCCTTTGCCTGACCCTTCAGCCCACCAGAAATATGTGCCTTGAGTGGAATAAGTTCTTATATTATTAAAAACCTTGAAGCAAATAGTGTCTATAAAGGGGGTCTGGCGCCTACAGTATGCTCCTGTCTCATGAAAGTAAATGGAGTCTTACCATCTTACCATATAGAAACAGACCATTTACTATACCCTACAGGGTGCCATTGTTATCTGCCTGGTTTCTAGTAAAACACATTGTCCCTTGAGTTAAAGAGTTCACATCATAATCTCAGTCTTGGGGAGTCTTAAAGCGCAGCCCAAAGTCATTCAAAAAGGAGAGCTATCTGATTAGGTATATGTTTCCTGTCAGGGCCAAGTCTACAAGTGTAAAGGGGATGGGTATTAGAGGAATATCTGTTTTGGGACTAAGATGGGGATGGGCACAGACCCAGAAGTTACTCTGATTGGTTTTATTTGCTATATGGTGTGCTAGAAGGATGAAAGAATTATGTTCAAGTTAGGGCAGAATAGGGTAAAGAGGAGATGAAAGAAAATCATGGTGAAGGTAGGGTATTATTGGGGATGGAGTTGGGCATTGCAAGGGGTATAGAATGAATAACAGAACGTTTTAAAAGATGGTAAAAAGGAAGAGATAGGGAATAAGATAAGGAAATCCAAGCGGGATCTTGGAAGTCATCTCCTTGTTTTAAAGTCTTGAACAGAATCTGTTGACATCCGATGCCATCTGCTTCTGGAATCCTCATGCCAATTTTAGCTCAAGGTCAGAAATGGGAGTGACCTCCCAAGAGCATGCAACACATTTTAGTTGTGACATGTGGACCTGAGGATCAATCCACTATAATTTTACTACTTTAGTGGTGTCCAATAAGACTTGGTAAGGTCCTTTCTATCTAGGTTCTAGAGCAGTCTTTCCTTAATGTATCTTCCAGTATACCAAGCCTCTAGGTTGAAGGTCATGTAGAGTTCCATGTGGAAGAATCTTGGGAATGGCAGCCTGGGTCTGTGAATGGTGGAACTAGGTATATGCTATTAGTCCTTTACAATAATTAACAATTTCAGATTGTAATAGATTGGAGTCTGGTGTAATAGGAGAAATAACGAGCCTCATGGGACTTCCTATTACGATTTCAAAGTGGATATTTTCCTGAGGGACTAGATCTTACAGCCATCAAACTTAGGGAAGAATCTTAGGCAAAGATAGAGTGACAGAGATTCAGATAATTTAGCTAATTTAAATTTGAAGATATCATTTGTTCTTTCTACCTTCCTGATGACTGAGGATAGTAGGACAATGAAGCTTCTGACTGATGAGTAAGACCTTGCAAAGTCCCTCGATTACAGTTTCAGGGAAATGGGTGCCTCTATTGCTTGAGAGAAATAGCAGGAATTCCCCAAGTGGGAAAAACAGAGTCTAATAGCTTTTTAGCTACCATGATGGCAGTAGCTTTACAGCACGGGAAAGCCTCCATCCATTCAGAGAACAGACATATGATAACAAGGACATATTCATATCCCATACAAGGGGTAGCTGTATAGAAGTCCATTTGAAGATGTCCAAAGGGCCTGTTGATCAAGGTATTTGATCTTGTTCCACCTTTACAGTTTTGCCAGGGTTATGTGATTGACAGGTGGAAATTCATTCACATACTCGCCTCGCTTCTTCTTTAAGTCCCCCCACCAGTGATTTTTTAGAGTTGAAATGAGGGATTCTGGACCATGATGAGTCTATTCCTGTAAGATCTTGGCTATGGGTCATTTTAGGGACTCAGGTGCTGCCAGGTGGCTGTCCTGGGACCACCAGAGCCCATCAGAGTGGAGGGAACATCCAGCTCTGAGCCAATTTTGTTTTTCAACTTCGGAAGCCAATTGTTAAATTGTATTCAGGGACCCTTGAAAATCTTCCTTAATCTTGTCTACAGGTTTTTAAATCTTAAGCTGCTGATGTGACATTGTTATCTGTGCTCTCTTTTTAGCCCAGAGATCAGCCAAAGCATTTCCTTTATGTTCTTCAGTGTCTCCCCTTGAGTGAGCTTCTATTTTTATAATTACTACTTTGATGGGTATTTTAGAGCCTCAGGGAGGTCATTTACTACAAGGCCACAATTTATGGGCATTCCTATGGTTGTCACAAATCCTTGTGCTTCCAAAGCACCGCAAAGTCATGGACTACAACAAAGGCATATCTACTATCTGTATAAATGTTCACTCTCTGAGAGTCTGTCAGTGTACAAGCTCTGGTCAAAAATGTTAATTCAACCGTTTGGGCTAACTTAAACTCGGATGAGGGTTTATATTCAAGAGGTTTCTGGGAAGTAGTTATTGCATATCCCCCCTGATAGTTACCATTTTCAGTCCTAAGGTAGTATCAGATCTGGATTTGGAGGAGGTTGTTTCTGAGATCCATCCTCGGGGTAGACGGTCCATGCACAAGGGAAAAACAGTCACAGGTCTTGCTGTCTTCTGGGAGAGAATGGAGCATGGCTGGATTGAGGGAATTACACTGATGGATAGTTATATGGGAAGGGGTCAGTAAAGGGATTTCATATGAGGTGAGTCTACTAGCAGAAAAATGTTGGACGTTTGCATTCAGAAGACTTTGTATTACATGGGGGACCATTAGATTTAGGGGATAGCCTAAAGCCATGTTGGCTGAAGTCTCAACCAATTTAGTAGCTGCAGCAACAGCCCTAAGACAGAGTGGATAGGCCTTGGCAACTGGGTCAAGGTTTAGACTATAAGAGAAAAGTCTCTGCTTTTCTCCATGCTTCTGAGTTAGGACTTCCAGGGAATGTCCATCACTTTCATGCACAAATAGGAAGAAATTCTTATCATAATTTGGAAGCTCCAGAGAAGGTGGCTGCAATAAATCTGTCTTTAGTTGGATAAATGCTTTTCTGCATCATCAGTTCAGGGAAAGGGTTCTGGAATACTACTTTTAGTAAGGTCATGGAGTGGAGCTGCTATAGCTGAAAAATTAGTTACCCATTGCCAAAAATAGCCAGTTAACTCTAAGAATCCCCTAAGTTGCCTCTCCCTGATTGCCCTAGGGAAGTTTAGAATGATGCTGAGCCTACTGGAATTTAATCTTTTCCCCTCCTGAGATAGATCATGACCTAAATAATGTACTTGACAAAATTGTAGTTTATCCTGGGATGCTTTATGTCCCTTTTTGACTAAAGACTGTAGTAAGTAAAGGGAATCTTCTTTACAAGACTCCTTAGTTTTAGAACAAATTAGTAGATCAACTACATATTGGATTAAAGTAGACTCCTGTGGGAAGTTTAAGTCTCATAGATCCAGATTGAGAAACTGAGAGAAATAAGAAGGAGCCTCAGTAAATCCTTGAGTTTTGACAGTACAGTATCTTAATGATTTTCCCACAAAAGGCAAATAGATACTAACTTTCAGGATCAAGAGGGACACTAAAAAATGCTGAGCATAAAACTATTATAATAAAGTAGGTAGATTCCAAGGGCACAGAAAACACGATGGTATTTGGACTAGGAATTACTGGAAATCTTGGGATTACTATTTCGTTTATAGCCCTTAAATCTGGGACAAACAAATAACTACATCCTCCTGGTTTCTTAACCAGGAGTATGGGAAAGTTACATGGCCTTTTGCATGGCAAAAGGGGTCCTTTTTGATGAAACTCTACTATTGCTCTTAATCCTTCTTTAGTTTCTGATTTAAGGGGATATCAAGGCAACTTTGGTAAAACTTTAGGTGGATCTATCTGGACCTTTAAAGGCTCAGCTCCAAATATTTTACCCACATCACTTGACTCTTTGGCCTATAATGCCTCTGAAACTAATTACCGTATTTTGGAGAGGACTCTTTGGTGAGTCAGAGTCTTCTGGAATTTCAAGCAATAGTCCCTCAGGCTTGCATAATATTTTGCAACATAATTACTTAACCTCTACTTAAGAGGTTTACTGGTGAGTTCTCACAGAGAAGAAATGGATGGGCATCTTGTAAGAGTACCATATGCAATGATTGAAACAAAGGGCTAACTTGTGGGCACTTGAAATTCCTACTGTACTAAATTTGGTCACTCTTAGGAAGAGGAGCAGGAAATGTAATAGGATTAATAGTTGAGAGTGTGGCCCCTGTGTCAATTAAGAAAGTTGGTTTTACCCCATTAACTAAAATTTTTTCCCTTTTTTCATCTAGTCAAATGGAGGGGAAGAGGCCACATTCTCCCTCGGAGCCCCTTCAGGATTGGTGTGTTGGAAAATCCTGTTGAAATAGTTCCCTTTTCTTCTTAAGGGTGGGGCATTCTTTTTTCCAGTGTTCCCTGTGTCTGCAATACCTGCATAAGTCTTTATTACAATTATGGGTTGGATGGGACAGAGGTGCATTTAGTTGCTTGATTTGCAAAGCTGTGAGTTCAGGCTTAGTAGAATCTCATTTTTGTTAAAGTGTTCTGCCAAGTGTTCGGAAAGTGATTGCCCACTCAATCTTTTGCTTTCTTATTATTTCCCCAAACTCCGGTTTAGTTCCATTAACAAAGCGTGAGGATAGAGCGGGGGTTATATTCATACCTTCCTTAATTCCACGGTGTTGCCAGAAAGTGCTTTCTAACCTGCCCCTTAATCTGAGATGGTTGCATCCTCTTATTATTTACAAGTTTGGACAAGGCTCCAATCCCTTTTAACAGGGAATGTTTCAGGGGTGGCTCATAATCTGGAATGGCCTATTTTCCTAGCTCCTTTCACGTTATCTGGTCTAGTGCAATGAGACCTGTAGGTCACGTTCTGGACTTCCCCAACCGGCCTTACCCATCCAACGTCTAGCATCTCCTGGACCAACTAACATGAACCAACTGGTATAAGTCTGGTAAACCAGAACTGTAGGTTCCCAACAGAATTCTAAATTCCTCCACAAACTGGTTTGGGTTTTCTCTAGGTTTAGGGAAATCTTTCATGATATCTCCAAGTTCTCTTCTAGTCCAGGGTTTACATCCAGCACAGGACAGGTTCAGCAGAAGGTTTAATCTTTAAAGGGGCCTGGACTAAATCACTTCCCCTCAGGGGGTCAGTAGGGAAAGGTAGAGGACAAAAAGAGTTGGAAGGAAAATCCAGTTTAGCCAGATACGGGGGAAGGGCTGAGTAAAGGCACATTGAGGAAGCAATAGGTTCAGGGTAGAGTCGTTTCCCTTTGTTCTGTTTTTGGCCTTCTTTTTCTAATAACAATTTGAGTGAGGCTATTGTGGATGCAGATTGTCTTCTAGCAGCCTCTGCTGAGCAATCAAAGAAGGCTCCCCATTTTTTCCTGGAAGGTTTTAGATCGTTTCTTTTCTAAGGAACCTCCCAAGAGCACAATTTTGCTTATTTCAGAAGTTCCCCAGAGTGGCCACTGCAAAGATGCCCTTCCTCAGATCCACCTGTGCCCAGAGAAAGTTACAGGTAGCAGGTTCACAGTGTGAGTACATATAATAAGCTGGAGTTTTTACAGGTGGAGGAGAGAGAAATTTAGAGCAAGAAGAGTTCATGAGGCTGTGGTCAGTTGAAATATTGCTTATGTACCACATGTCTCAGAATTGGAAAGCAGATTGTTGCTCAGCTCTGCGGAGTGGAAGGACCAGAACAGCTTTATAGGCAGAAAATGGAGGCTCCAAGGGAAACAGAAAATTAAAGAGCTGGAGGGAGGAATGAAATAAAAACAAACGGGGGATCTGATGATGGAAGCAAAATCAGTGGTACCTAAACCGAAGTCCTGAAATAAAAGGCAATTGAACTCAACACAAATCGCAGAGTTCAGATTACGGAAGAGTTTACCTCAGGGATGCAGAGTCCTTGCAGTCAAATAACAAGAAGTCTGACAAGGGAACATCACTTGGTCAGTGGCAAGAGCCCACAGCCCCAGAGGGGCTTGCTAGGGCCTCCAAACTTAAAAAAATCAGAGTCGAGTTTGCAGATTATAGCATTTTACTCAGTGCACAAGTTTGGCTACAGCAAGGAAGCCTGATGGTGTGTAAAATTGAAAGTAGTTTCAATCTTCTAGGGGTGGCGAACAGTTTTATAGCCATAAAAAGGAAGCTAGCTTGACTACTATTGATTGGAAAAGGGTTTGTCCATCTTACAGAGGCAAGTTTAGGGCAACTGGGCTTTATTTTATATTGGGTCAAATGTAACGAACTAGGGGTTTGATTGGCTATCTGGGTTGGCCACCTTTGTTGGGAATTTCACATTTCAAAAGATTTCTAAAGGAAATTCAAGAGGGAGCTCAAAGAAATAGGGCACAGATTTTTGGCTCTGAGGAGTCACCAGGGCTTTCTCTATATAATTTATCATTTGAATAAGAGATACAGTAAATTATGAAATTCATTTGAAGATGCCTAAGGTGTTTTTGTTTTGATTTAACAAGACTTAAACATTATAGAAGAAAAAAGCACCCACAATTTTTAAAAATTCAACCTTCAATTTATAAATGGAAAAGGTGAAATTTCTAAGCACATTTAGAAAGATCACTTACCAAAATGAGTATGATTTAATTCCTGCTGTCGTTACTGACATTTCTACCCAAGTCAACTAGTCAATAAGAAATAGCCCTGTGTATTTTCTTATGAGCTAAGTCTAGGGACTCATTTTAACGATTGTATCATAGCTGTGGGCTTCAGTGTGTAATATGATAGTTCAATGCTGATGAAACACAGTAACAAATTACTGATATTAATTCATATTTTGTTAGAAAATTCCTACTCCCAAAGCAACTAAAATAATAAAATATATACGATTAAATTTAACCAAGGATTCAGAAGACTTCTACACCAAAAACTATAAATCATTACTGAAAGAAATTGAAGAAGAGCTAAATAAACGGAAAGATATCCCATGCTCATGGATAGGAAGACTTAATATCATTAAAACGGCAATACTACCCAAAGAAATTTACAGATCTACTGCAATCCCAATCAAAATTCTAGCAGCCTTCTTCACAGAAATGGACAAGCTAAAAATCAAATTCATATGGAAAGGTGTCAACTCCCGACACACAGCTCAACAAGCAGTCACACAGGCAATGACATGTATGTATGTATGTATCTATGTATGTTGTATTTTGCAGTGGTGGGGGTGGCTGGGGTTGTGCAGCTGTGGTCCATGGCTTTCTTTGAAGTTTGCTCTCTGGCTGCTTGTGGGATCATGCTTTCGGAGTTGTTGCTATTGTGTATGTATGTTGAAGTTCATAATGGAAAAAAAGATTCATATAGAACAGGGTATAGAAATAAACTTGTTTTCCAGGGGTGGGGTGGGGTGGGGGGGTAGAATTCATATGGAAGAGCAAGGGACCCCAAATAGCCAAAAGCATCTTGAAGAAGAACAGCAAAATTGGAGGAGTCTCACATAATTATTTCAAAACTGATTTCTTAGCTACAGTAATCAAAACAGTTTAGTGCTGACACAAGGACAGGCATATAGACCAACAGAACAGAACTGAGAGCCCAGAAATAAACACACACATCCATGGTGTTTAAGTCTGCTCAAGTTGACTAAATGAAATATACAAAAAAATGGATCGGCTTTTACAAAGAGGATTTATTAACTTACAAGTTTGCAGTTCTGAGGCCATGAAAATGTCCAAATCAAGGCATCAACAGGCAATGCTTTCTCCTCGAAGACCTGCTACTGGCTATCTGGGACTCCTCTGTCACACGGCAAGGCACATGGCCAGTGTCTGCTGGTCTCCCTTCTCTTCTGGGTTTTGCTGCTTTCAGCTTTTAGCTGCTTCTCTCTCAGCTTCTCTCCATGTGCTTCTCTGAATTTCATCTCTTATAAAGGACTCCAGTAGAAGGATTAAGACCCACGTGGGGCAGGCCTCAACTGAAATGACCTAATCAAAAGGTCCCACCCATAAAATAGGTCTACCCCCATGAGCTTTAAGAATATGATCTTTTCTGGGGTATGTACAACTTCAAACCTTCTCATATGGCCAGTTAATTTTTGACAAGGATGGTGTTTTAGTTTCCTAGGCCACTCAAGCAAACCATGAAATGGTTTGTTTTAAATAATGGATATTTATCTGCACACAGTTTTGAGGCTGGGAAAATGTCCAAATCAAGACATCATCAAGGTGATGCTCGTTCCCTGATGACTGTGGCATCTGGGGCTGGCTGCTGGTGACCCTTGGTCCTTGATTGGTCACATGGCAAGGCATATGGCTACATCTCCTGGTCTCTTCCTTCTCTTCTGGGTTCCATTTCAGCTTCTTGTTTCCTGTGGCTTGCTCTCTCTGTGTTTGAATTTCATTCTCTTATAAAGGACTCCAGTAATAGGATTAAGACCCACCTTGATTGGGCTGCACCACACACACCTTAACTGACATATGAAGTAGTCTCACTAAAAGGTCCTACTTACAATGGGTTCACACCACAGGAATGGATTAAATTTAAGAACATATTTTTCTGGTATATGTACCCCAGCTTCAAACCACAACAGGTAGCAAGCCCACCTGATGGTGAAAGAATGGTCTCTTCAACAAAAGTAGAGTACAGCTTACCAAGGGTGGGGGCGAGGAGAACTGGGAGTTACCGCTCAATAGGTGCAGGGTTTCTGTTTGGGATGATGGGAAAGTTCTGGTAACAAAAGGTGGTGAGGGTAGCACAACACTGTGAATGTGATTAAGCCCACTGAACTGTATACTTGAGAGTGGTTGAGATGGGAAATTTTATGTTGTACATATGTTTCCACAATTAAAAAAAAAAAAAGATAGACTAAAGAGACAATGTCAATTAAATGTAATACATGATGCTGTGCCTGATCTAATAATGGAGGAAAAAATGCTAAAAGGAACATCATTGGAACATACTTAAAAACTGGGATTTAGATTGTAATCTTTATATCAATGTTAAGTAAATTTCTTGGACTTGATAATTGTATTTAACTGTATATTCGTGTTCTTAGGAAATGTCCATGGAAATATTAAATGTTTGAAAAACATGATGAATACAACGTACTCTCAAATACTTAGAAAATGGAAGAATAGATGGATGGATGGATGGATGGATAGAGGGAGAGATAGATGGATGAAGGGAGAGAGGGATGAAAGAATAGATAAATGAAAGATGGCAAATGTGGCAAAATATTAAAAGTTGGTAGATATGGGTATCCGAGTGAGGGTATATTGGAGTTCTCCGTATGAGTATTGTATTATTCTTATAACCACTCTTTAATTTTGAAAGTATTTCAAAAATGAAGTTTGTTTAAAAAAACGTCCTGTTCCTATATCATGTTTCAGTGATGCCGCAAACTTTGTTTGATCTGTGTATCAAATGGATACCCCGATTTTTAAATTTTATCTTTTTCCAAGAAAAAGTTATTTATTCTATTTGATGACACTCATCACAAGTGGTTTTTATTCACATGAAACTACTCAACTGAAATAAAACTACACCTACCATCTTTCTTACTGAAATTCTCCTTATATATAGCTATTGTTTCTCCACATCTTCTCTAATGATCAAATAGCTTTGCTCTCTAAAGATATGTTTCACTTATTTTCAAATATTCTTCAATTAGCCTGTAGAAAAAAAAATGCTTATACAAGTGTGTAGAATCAATATATTAGCTATATATTTAGTACTTAAAGAATATATTGGACTAGTCATCAAATTAATTAATACCTCTTGCTATAAAACTTTTTATTAACAACTAAATTCTAGCTGCAGAAGCATCGAACTGCCTGGTAACTATGGAGAGGTGAATCACGTGTATTTTTGCTGACATGAAGGGGACATAAGAGTACACAAGTTTGACAATTCATAGTAACACATTTTACCCATGAAAATAAAATAAAATTATAAAATATAAAATGCAAAATAAAACAAAACAAAATTAAAAAAATAGTGATATCAACAATGTTGATCCTATGACCAAAAACTTTGTCATGCAGTCCCGATACTCCTGCAACTTAGAATTAAGAGCAAATAGCTTATAGACAGACACACCATCATAATGAGTAGATCCAGAATTGCACAGTCCCTTTCTTGTCAAGGTGGCACCAGGACTGTAACTAAGAGATAGGGCTTCTGGCCATGGCTCTGCATTTTTAGTGTGCCACCTTGGACAAACCTCTTACCCTCTAAGCTTATTTTCTTCTAGGTAAAATGGGGATAAAAATCCAGTCATTACTGCTTCAGAGGTTTCATTGGAGATTCAATAATAATATCAGTGAGTGCAAAGTATCATAATTAAATATTGCCATCTCACCTTTTCAATTTCTCCTGCAAAAGCCCTCGGAATTATCTTCCAAAGACAGTCAGATCATGTAACCTTCTGCTTCTAAGACTCTTATTTGCCCATTATCTAGAGTATAAAGTCCAAACTCCCTTCGCCAGTTTTCAAAATCATCTATAATATGGGGTATTACATCCCTCCAAACAAACTGAATTTATTGGCAGTTTTGAACATTTCATGCACTTTCATGTTGGATCTTTGCACAAATCATCTAGTCAGTTTCTGACAAAATCCTGTTTCTCCTTCAACAATGAGTTCAAATGCAACATTCCCTTAAAGATGCTTTCCCTGATACCATTCTTTTACTTAATGCCAACAGTTTTTTTTTTTTTTTGAACCAGAATTATCTGTTTTCATTTTCTCTAATCCAGCATTTTGTGTGCATCTCTAATTTAGTATTAACTTCAGCCTGCTTCATGATGTCATACAACTTGACTGGAAATTCTCTGAGGAAAGGAATGATTTGTATTTCATCTTCATATCTCCATGGCTAGTGTCTAAAAGGCACAGAGAAAATGTTTGCTGAATGAATTAAACTGTGTTTTATTCATCTTGAAGTTCTGATGGTTCTATTATTAAGACAGACACACATGAGCTTAAAGGCACCTCCTAACCTCTGAGTGGAGAAAGGCCAATTCCTGCTACTTTTCAAGGAATGAGTAGTTACAAGTCACTAAAATAAGGACTTCAGATCCTATTTACTGCCAACTAGATATACCAGGATCTCTTCTGATGCTCCCTCTGCCCCCTTTATTGTCTAGGAGGCAAGAGATGGGCAAAGCTGACACAGTGGCCAAGCTTTCTGATTTGCCCTTCCTGAAGACAACCTGGCTTCTAAATTCGTGACCAGGATAATCACTGTTGGGTGACTTGATGTTCTCAATCAAGCTGGGCCATGAGAATTGGGCTGTATATCCCAAACCTTGCCAATATAAATAAAAAGAAAATTATAGAGATACAATAATCATCCATCAAATATTTTAGAAACATTTTTCTAGAATAATAAAGCCCAAAATTGGTGTTGAGTGACTCATAACAAATAGCAATAAAATACAAGGCAATTACAGAAATGAGGGAACCACCCACAAAGAGCAGTTCCTTGGGAATTTTAACTGAAATTCCTGGGTCAGCTCCATTCTGGAGAAACATGGTACTTTTTAACCATAACAGACCTGTTACATTCGCTCACCAATATTCATAGTGACATTACTCACAGTTGCCAAAAGACAGAAACAACCTAAGTGTCCATCAACAGATGAATGGATTAACACAATGTGGTATATACGTATGATGGAATATTAATCAGCAGTAAGAAGGAACGAAGTCCTGAAGCAGGTGACAACATGGATGTACCTTAAGGACATTATGTCAAGTTAAATAAGTCAGACACAAAAGGACAAATATTGTATGATCTCACTGATATGAACTAATTATAATACATAAACTCATAAACATAAAATATAGAATATATGTTACCAGGATATAGAATGAGGCTAAAGAATGGGGAATGGTTGCTTAATATGTGCAAAATGTTTAACTAGGTTGAACTGAAACATTTGGAAATGGACAGAGGTGACAGTAGCAAGTTATTGTGAGAATAATTAATAGCACTGAATGGTGTGTGAATGTGGTGGGAAGGGGGACTTGAGAGACAAGTATGTCACCAGAAGGGAAGGTGAAGGTTAAAATATGGGACTGTATTACACAGTGAATGTGGCGGTGGACAATGTCCATGATTAACTGTACAAATATTTAAAAGTTATTTTATGAACTAAACAAATGTATGACACTAGTAAAAGAAGTTAGTAATAGAGGGGTATATAGGGAAAATGTACCTATTGAAAACTATGAATTATAGTTATCAGTAATATTTTAATACTCTTTCATCAATAGTAACAAATGTACTACACCAATACCACGGGTCAATAATGGGGGGGGGTGAGTTATGGGCAGATTTGGGTTTTCTTTTTTATTTTTCTTTTCTGAAGTAATGAAAATGTTCTAAAATTGATCATGGGGATGTGTGCACAACTATGCGATGATGTTGTGGGCCAGAGACTGTATACTTCATATGGTTTGTATGGTGTGTGAATATAACTCAATAAAAACACATTAAAAAAAAGTTGGGACTCTGCTAGCAAGAAAGAATGGGGAAATGGATGTTGATACACAACCAATATTATATGCTATGGATTGTAAGCTCTTGGGAGGGCAATTTTTTTCAATACTAAAGCATTAACAATTAGTACAATGTCTGTCAAAAATTGGTTCCCAATAAATATTTTTTAAAATTAATGACCATAACAAAAGCTCATTAAATCCCAAAAAGAGGCAAATGATCTTGGGGAACCCCCCCCCCCCCCCGTTTTCCTGGGTTTCCTTCTCTCTGCATATCAAAGCCTTGATTTTCTATCCACAACTCATGCTAAATATGAGTTCTTGCTCTTGGATCATCTTTTCCCTCCTTAATATCATCAGGAGTAACACAATGGGGTGTTTCTGTGCTAAGTTGTGGCCTGATGGCTATGAACTGCATCTTTCTTGAATAATAGCCAATCTTGCAACTACCCTGCAGTTCAGAGGGCTTAAGAAAAAAGAGATTAATAAGTTAATAAACTGGGTTCTGAGGGAGATAAATTGCAGACTGCAGATGCATTTGTGTGGTGGCAGTGTGTGTGTCTTAGGAACATGCTGGAATGGCGAGGAAGAGGGGACTGGAGGATGCTAAAGGACCGTGGTTCTAAGATCCCCCACAATCACTGCCCAGACATTTCTCTGAGCTCCACAGCGCCCTGAGAATAGCACTTAGAGCCCTGAGACTTGGCATCGTCTCCTCTCTTCCTCCCAGCATGCCTTGCTGCACTTGGGGGGCAAGAAGATGTTGTAAAGTTTCCAGCAGCCAGATATCCAGAGGAAGGGTGGGATATTGCCTTTCTTTCTTGTGAAAAGTGAAGTCCCCCCTGATTAAAAATAAATAAATTCAAGCATACACATGCATACACACAGAACTTTTAAAAATCAAGTAAAAGAAGATATAATGATTTTACAGCAGTTGTTCTCAAGAGGTGGAACAAGGGTTATTGTATCTTCCTCTTCTATTTATCTACATCTTCTACATTTAACTTGTATTTTTCAAGTAAGAAAAAGTATTATGTTAAAAATAGTCTTCTGCCTTTTCTACCAGTTCTTCCCCACTGACAAAGATTCCCACGCAAATACAATCTGTATTGGTCAGGGGTTGCCCTGCAGTCAACAAGGTGTTTCAAAAAGAAGGAAAGACTACCGAGTCTTTTGTTTCCAGCCTTTTCCAGGGCTTTTGTACTTTTCCTTTTCTGTCCTTAGAAATGTGAGAGTGACCTCCTGCCCAGAGAGATGACCTTGAATTCAAATTTGAAATGCTAGCCCAATCTAAAGGCCAGAAAAGAGGCATTTCATTCAAAGACACAAGGTGCAGTATTTCTAGTTTTTGTTGACCTATATAATACATTCATCAGATTACTTGTGAGAAAGGGGCTGCTGCATCTCTCAGAGACCCCTCCACTGCCACGAGCGGAAAATCATAATTTCCATCTCATTCTTCGGGGTTACAGCAGTCACAGACTTCCACAGTGGGAGCGAATTTGAGTGACCCAGCGTCCAGCCAATAGCAAGCAGGTGGTCACTTGGGGAGAAGTCCCATCTTTCATTTTATTGCTTCCTTTTGCACTGTCTGTAGGATGGCACGTTCATGGGCCCCTAGGCTTCCCACAGGCTGTATGTTTTAACTGGTTTACTTGGTTGTCGGTCAAGGACAGAAGGAATTCTCCCCTCCAAAGGTTTCCTGTATTATCTTTTTTTCTGGATTTTACCCTCAATAATACAGAAACATTCCATAAAATGAGGTTAATTTTGAGATTTACCTTAAACTATTCTAGAATAAACCAATAGGTAAAGAGAGTGTGACAATTAGTAGGCGCTTCCTGTAAGCTCCTGCAGGCTATTCAAGCTACCCTCATTTCTCTCCAAAAGGGAGAAACCAAAACATTTCTCCTACTAAGTCTCCTTCAAATAACCCTATTTTCAGATTTCTCATCTTCTTTTTCACAAACTGGGTGGGATGGTGGTATTTGACCAGATTTGTCTGTTTTTAGCACATCCTATGTGGAAGTACTAAGCAGCACCCTCTACAACATGGGTGTACTTACCTCCCATACATTTAAGCTTTGGCCCTTCAGCCAAAATTTACAGGCAACAGGAAAGAAATTTGGCATTTTTCTACACTCATATGAGTACACTGCTGATTTTGCCTGCAAATAGCAGAGTACAATTTCTCTTCATGTACAGTTCACCACTTTTCCCATAATCTTGAGAACTTCACATTAACATTGACCTTGGAATTCATAGGGGAGATAATATGGAAAATTTAAGCCAGAAAATGCTTAAAAGCTGGCTAAAGAAATGACCCCAGATTATTTTGGAAATATTATGTAAAGGGAAAAAAAAAGAGGTAGGAATGGACAAAATATCTGGACTTAGTCTCATAATAAATGACATAATTGATTTATTCCCACCGAAAAAAGAAAAACCTGAACCGCCTAAGAATAGCTGGGTTGTAACTGCATAGCATTCTTTTTCCTTTGATGATCTTCAATCTCAAACACACTGAGTATTGTTTTTAATTAGAGCATTTAAAAACGTGGTACTTCATTACATAATCCATCAATCCTTTTGGTTTCCCTAATAATATGTATCAAAGTATTTTTTAAAGTGCAAAATGATGAGCATATAAGACATCATGACCATTTCTTTGGCTTTTTTTTTTTTTTGGTTTAATTAATTTTTAGGATCAATTTCAATGTTCTCTCTGGGGAACTCCATTTCTCCTTGTTAACTCCTTGTTAATACACCCATATGTGGAAACAAGGTTAAGAATGGATATGTAGTTTTATGTTCCTGTAATTGCCACAACATAATAGTGTGGCAAGGAGGGAGAAATGGATCAAATTAATGCCAGAAACTACTTTGCTTTGTCTGTCTGAGCTTCAAGAAATGCTGAATGCTTCTGTCACATTGTTCTTAAGAGAGTTTTGCTGATTCTGTCAACAAGTCTGCAGAGAACTTGGACTGACCGCTGACTACAGAGCACTGGTAAGTAGCAGGCACTGAGAAGCAATACTTCAGAACTGATGCTGTAGCAGAGATTCCCAGGAAGGAAATTTAGATCATTAAGAAAGTAAGTTACTAGGTACAATAAGCAGTTTATGAGGACTAGGTAAAGCATCCCTGGAGAAACAGCTGTAGTGAAGTTTAACTTATTCAACCATCTCTCAGATCTGCCACAATTCCCCCTTGAAGGTGCATCTTCCTTATTCCCCCAGGAATAATAGAATAAATCATAGAACTTAGAGTCAAAGCCTCCATCCCATGTCAACATCTCATGTGGCCGGTGACAGAATGATTTCCCTGGCTGGAAGTCCACGAGACAGCAGACTGGCCATTCTACTCTTCTAATGGATGCAAAAGTACTTTGTAGCAGGAAAGATTCACTGCTATGATGGTTGAGGAAGATTTTCTTCATGAAGCCTGCTTATCCTCCCTCCATATCAGATCAGAACTAAAATTAAAGTTGCAACAACAGTAGCAAAATTGTATTTATCTAGCTCCATGTGCCCTCAAAGAATTCTAGTCCCCATTCAATTATTCAAAACAATATGACAGTGTTTCCTATTTGCTTGAAGATAAGAATAATCTAGGAAATAAAACAGAGTTGGACACTTCTAGCACAGGCCTCTGGCTGTGATGTGGCACCAGCCGTGGCTTTCTTAACACTTCCACAAACTTCTGTGTCATTTCCTGTCGTTCACTGAGGCAATGTCCTCCACTGCATCTTCTGTTCTACATGGGACACTGGCTCCAAACTGAGGCCTCTCTATTCGTTCTCTTCCCTGTCCTGGGGGTTGCCCACCAGTCCCTTCCCCGAAGTGAGAAAGGAGCTCTTTTCCAATCTTGGGCAGAACTTGACTATACTTGGGCTATATACTTGGTAATACTTGAGTGTATTGTGTTCTTATCATGTTAGAAATTTGAGAAGTTTTTTCACCTTCTTTTCCCATAGCTCCTGTATGAGTTCTTGGGATGAAACATTCAAAGAAACTTCTGAAGCAGCCCTCTCCCATGATCCATTATCACTGAACCAAAGTTTTCTCCCCCAAATCTCAACTCTTAGGAGGAGTTTTTTCTACCCACGACTTCTCAGTCCCTCCCACAAGTTCACCCCTGGTGGGGATGTGCCACAGAACTCCAGGCTCCTAGTACAACTAGCACAAGCCAGCAAAGCTCCATCCCCAATTCTTCCCTCTGCTTTTTTGTTCAGGGCACACTTTCAGATGCTCAGATTTTGGCAGCACAGTTAAAGGGATTAAAAGACTCAAAACAACAGTAAACAAGCTAGCAATAACTATAACACAATTGCTACATAATGTCTCACAGAGCATATAAAAGCATTCACAGTTATTGCACTATTCATTTGGTCTCCCTTCAGCATCAGGATGCTGTTTAAGTAGAACTATTTCCTGCCCTAACAGCCCTTTTATAGACCCATGATTCAAAATCTGACATGTTTCAGCACACATGTGATGGTTTTGGGTGCCACATTATACACATCCTACTCTTAATGACACTTTTAATGTAACGTTTCAACTATCAGATACAGCTATTAGAGTTTTAGACAAAAAAAAACTTTACAGATTGATCAAAATTTAGCCATCCTTAAAAACTGAATGCAAAATGAAACAAAGTAAACTGTGCCAGGGTTGGTGACATAATATAGAGAGAGGAGCCACTCAGTGACTTTCTCTGAGCGTCCATAGCAGGATATCTCCTAAGAGGACACACACACACACACACACACACACCTAAACTAAACCAATAAATAACCAATAAAGTCTTAAACTCTTTACAGTAATCAATTGTTGGTATAGGTTCACAATGATCATTCTGATAGCAAGCTGAATTTTAGTTTTTAAAAAAGAAACACAGTTACAAGATCAATAAGGTTAAATTAAAATCTGTAGTCCTGAGTGTGAAACAAAGAATCTATTTAAATTCATGACATATTTTTACTCTAGGGTAATATACAAATTTCTTAGTTCTGTAGTCAAGAAAAAATTCCCCAAAAATGGCCATGTTGATAGTAATGAACCCCCCTAGAACTCACATTGGGATCCCTAAATACCAATTTCCACCAAAAGGCACCAGGTTTCCTTGGATAAATGAATCATCCCACACGTGAGATATAAGGACATAGGGAGACTGGAACATGTTATCATACTAGAAAACTAGGAAGCCTTTAAAGACCTCCAGGTTCATGCCAAAATGACTCAAGAATCAACCTGAAGACTCTTACTGGCCATAAATGAGAAAAATTTGAGCATCATATAGAATAATAACTGCATTGGATTGAAACACATCAAATGTGTTTAAATATATGAGTTCATAGTAACAGTAAAAAACACTCTAATTGATCACCATTAGAGGATGCTAATGAGGTAAGTCATCTTTTTGAAAACTTGTATTAAACAAAAGAAAAGAATCAAACTTTTCCTTTACAAATTGTACCACAGGCAGCCAGTGGATGATAGAAGTTTTCTTTTACAGAATTATTCAACTAATAAATAAGGAAGAAAAGATAAGATTAGAACATCCCCCCAGACCCATAATGAACTAATGTATCTATGCAACAATCATTCATGACTACCATCATCCCCAAAGGAGAGACAACCTGACGTTATGTGCATCCTGATGGAAATATATAATACCATCTAGAAAATATCCCTTACCCCAAAAATCAAACCTGAATCTGATCAAACTTCTAGATCTAAACACAAGGTTACAGGAAATACAGGGGCAGAGAAGCGTGTTAAATGAAACCACAGGATTCAGTCAACAAAATCCAGAATGTGAAAAACTTCACAGGGCAAATAACCCAGTATCTTCAACAAATAAATTGCAAGAGGAATAAAAGAGGGAGTTTAAGGAGAATTAAGAGAGATGAATCAATCACAATTTATTTACTTTTTTAGATTCTGATTCAAGGTGTAAAAAAATTATGACACAAGTGCAAAAATTTGATATTAAAGAATCACTAATATTGGGGTATGTTAATGATATTATGGTTATATTTTGAAAGGAGTTCTTATCTTTCAGACATAGATACTGAAATATCTCTAATGATATGATGTCTGGGATTAGTTTCAAATATCTCTAATGATACGATGTCTGGGAATCTGTTCATCTTAAGGAAGAGGGTGAGAAAAGATAAAACAAGATTGCATATTAGCTGATAATTTTTTAATCTGGGTGATAGATATTTAGGAGTTCACTATAATTTATAAATGTTTGAAATTTTTCAGCGTGAGCTCTTAAAAACAGTTGAAAAAATATATTTTTAGTGAAGTTGAAGAAAAGTAGTTATTTGGGAAAAAAAAATCAATATCACAACACATGCCACAATAAATTTCAGATGAATTGAAGAGTTAAATGCTTAAAAAAGATACCATAAGAAAATGAAAACTACATAGATGATAACAATAATTTTTCTATCCAGAAAACAATGAAGGTGTATTACTTTTGTTCATGTTTCTTAATGCATATTGCCAAACTTACCCTACAGACAAGGGTATTACTACATGAAAATTGAAATTTATATGTCTTTAAGACCAAAAAGATGAGAAATATTTGCAGAAACTATGACAATTTAATAGTTGATGTTCTCCCTTTATAAAAGGCACACACAAATCAATAAAAAAACATAAGGACTTCAAAGAAAATGGGTATTAAAAGAAATTTCACAGAACAGAAAATATGAAGAGCTAATAAACTTATAAAATTTTTTAAAATATTAATCTCCATGAGCAATTAAATAAATGCAAATCAGAATATACATATGCATAGGATATATGTATGTGAATACACATTTTAAATGCTATATATACTGGTGAGGATGTTTTGATACAGGCAGTATGATGGACTGCTTGGTAGATATACAGATCCATGCAAATTGTCTGTAAGGTAAGTAATGGCAATATACATTAAGAAACATTTAAAAGAAACACAAAACACAAAATTCATGTTCTTTGAGGCTATCCCACTTTCAGACTTCCAAAGGAAGTGAGGTAGATTGTACATAAAATTGGCTGCAATCATTCCTCCCTGTAACCAGCCCTGTTCTCCCATCAAGGGGTGGAGTCCATTTCTTCACCCTCTGAATCTGGACTTGAGCATGGTACCAGCTTTGGCCAACCGGACTGTAGGAAACATGACATGAGCAGAGTCTTAACTAGTTCTTTGTACAATGGGGCTTGCCCTCTCCTGCTGTTGGGAACCCTCTGCCAAGATGAATAAGCCTGGACTCAGCTCCTCAAGGCTGAAAGATCAGATGGCAGGGGCCCAGTGATCCCAGCTGTCCCCGTTTTCCGAGACACATGCGTTAGGCCATCCTAAACCATGCAGCCCCTACAGAAGGTACAGATCGAAAAACCTCCCAGCCAGCCTGCAAAGTTGTGAAAAATAATACATTTTTCTGTTCTAAGCCATTTAGTTTTGAAATGATTTCTTAAATTGCAATGCTGAATTACTGAAAGTAATCAGAAAAATAAACTGTATTTGTGTGAAGATGTGCATAATATTTTTATTAGTAAATTACAAACAATCTAAATACTCAACAAGAAGGAATGATAAAATAATTACGAAGTAATATATCTATATATTTGAAGATCACAGTCATAAAAAATCATGTTTTTAACTACTTTAATGATATTGGAAAGTACAATGTAAAATTATGTAAAAAAGCAAAACACAGAATTATATGTAAAGTATGATTTTTGATTATGCAAATATGTTTGTGTGTACATGTATGTGTTGTATCACGATGGGGATTTGACCTGAAGACTTATGTCAAGAACTGCTGTCATAAAATCTGCATGCAGTGTCTCCTTTTATCTTTAGGGAGACTCTTTCTGGCCTCTGTGTTTCCCCTTAAGTTATGCAATGTCAAACAAGAGTGAATATGTAAATGAATTGAAGCAATCTGCCTGCAGATGGTTCTGACTGAACTATTCTGTTTAATAAATGTACAAAAGCTACATTTTCAAACTACACTTCTGAAGATGGGAGAGAATATTTCTTTTCTAAATCTGGATTTAGATGACCACATACCTTAAAATCACTGAATGCTCTTGGGGAATTGTGATGCTCCGTAAGCAATTCTTTCCAACAGGTATAGTAGGCAGAGGGAGAAGCCTGATCCCCTCACATTACATTCCAGAAGAACTGGAGACCTGGGTCCATCCTGGGCTTGATGCGGCAATGACCTAGACTTTGGGAAATGTTTTCTAAGGCAGTGGGATTAATGGTCAGACTCCATGGCCAGACAGACCACTGCTCTGTGGGTTGAGTTTGGGTCCTCCACTCTCTGAAGGGAATGGGGGTTCCGACTATCAGTCATTCTGGAAAAACATTAACACTGGGTCAGTAAAAGAAACCCAAAGAAGGCAACTCTTGGACTTTAGGGGAGTGGTGGGATATCTATTACTTTTGAGGCTAGGACCAAAAGTAATGGACAGTTGTAAGTGACATTCTGTGTTACATTTCTCTTCTATGTCCCCTAAACTACAGTAAATTCTTCTGAAAAAGTGACTGTCTGATCTCAGCTTTGCACTGGGATATTAGGAATGGGCTGTCTCAAGAGTTTGGAGGGACAGGCTAAGGGATGAGCTGTGTCCTGTCCCCAAAGCTGGAGCAGTGACATCAGTAGTGGTCACCAGCGGAGGGCAGCTGGGGTCAGGCCACATGGGCAGCAGTGGCCTGAGACACATTTAAGTCAGAGGGAAGGTCAGAGTAGAACATGAGAAGCCTGTTTCCTGGCATATCTGAGAAAAAGCTTCTGAAAAACTCCCAGAAGCTGCTGGGGAACACTTTCTGGCAAAGACACTGTTGAGGACTCCAGCTAGCACAACTGGACATTACAAATGAAGGTTAAAAGTAAACAACAACAACAAGGTGACCTTACAACAACAATAAGGACTGTCTGGGATACCTACTTTATGTGCAATATATAAAGATTTGTGCGGAAATAAAAACCACTAGAAGGAAATGTGTCAAAATGTTAACCAACTGGGATTACTTTTCACTGACGGGATTACAAGGTTTTTTCACTTCCTTTTTTTTATACTTTCTACATTTTGCATCATGTGTCCAAGAAGCAGAGAGTAGTGTCATGCAATGGAGCATAAAGTACAGGCTGGAGAATATGGCAGCTGAGGAGGATGGAGGAGTAACTTTGAGTCATATTATGGAGGTATTTTAATGCTAAGTGTTATGGTTGAATTATGTCCTCCAAAAAGATATGTTAAAAGTCCTAACCCCAGTACCTCTGAATGGGATCATATTTGGAAATAGGATCACTGCAGATGGAATGAGTTAAGATGAGGTCATATTGGAGTCGGGCAGGCCCCTAATAAGAAGAGAAGAGACAGACAAGACACAAGGGGGAAGACAGCCATGTGAAGATGGAGGCTGGGCCTGGAGTTTGTTGCCACAAGCCAAGGAACGCCCGAGGCCACCAAAGCCAGGAGAGAGGCATGGAACAGATTCTTCACTAGAACTTCGCAGGGATCATGGCTCTTTGGAGGGAGATTTCTAGCCTCTAGAACTGTAAGACAAAAAGTTTCTATTGTTTTAAGCCACCTGTGGTACTTTTTACAGCACCTGTAGGAAACTGATACATTAAGATTACATATTTTCCCAAAGAAAAGCCATCAAAGATTTCCAGGGCCAGTAACAAAGTCATGAGACGTGTGTTTTAGGAAGATACTGTGGAAGACAGTATGGGAGCTGACCTGAAGAGTTTAGCAATCAGGACCCTACCTTGGGAGCATATTGATTATCCAAGAGGCATGCTATATCAAAGAGGAAACAGGGAAGAGAGCCAGGAAAGAAATCTAACAGTGAGTGGTCGAGAGAGAGAACAGTAAGACGGGATGGGAGTCACAGGAGTCAGGGCAAGAGAAAGGTTAGTCAAGAAATGAGCTTATACGGCAGCAGATCAAGTAGATAACTCAAGAGGAGGCAGTTAGGTTTAGCAACAAAGCATCCTTGGCATAGTGTTGAGAGTAATTTCTTATCAGTGTTGAGGGCAAGAAGCTACATTGAAGAGTGAATAGAAGTGTTTCTGCTTCCAGCAAAAGAACTGATAAAACAGAACACATACTCTTTTATAGTGCCTATCCACCCACGTACCACTCACTTGAAAGGAAGGGAAAATCCAAGGAGCACATTAAAAAAAAAAAAAAAAAAAAAAAAAAAAAAAAGAGAGAAGCAAAAAACCAAAGAGGAAAGCAAATGCTTAACTGGTAGACAGCACACTATTCTGATGGAATTTCCCAACACAAGGAGCTACCTGTGGAACAAAAGACAAAGTGTCCACAAGGTGAGGAGTTAGAATTTAGCCCTGAAACCCCCAAACCTAAGCCCTTTTAATGACTACATGCTCCATGAAAGGTTAGTTTAGAAAAAAACTTACCCATATACAAAGGAAGACAATATGGAAATTGTCCCAGGGTAGGAAGGCAATCCCTACCACCTGCCCTGAGTAGCTAGATAAAATACAGTACAAATATTTCATAGGATGCACTTAATACTTAAAAAAAAAGAAAAAAGATTTGTTGTTTTTCTGAAATTCAAACTTAACCTGAGTACCTTCTATTTGTATTTCCTAAATCTGTCAACTTTACACTTCCTGACCACCAATAATTTTTAAACAATTTTTAAATAACAGTCTTAACCCATGTGAATTTGGGGCTCAAATTTATACAAATATTATGGCTTGGCGATCTACAACCCCCAAATATTAACTGCGTATTATCCTAACATGGTATTTCGCAAAGGTGTATGGCAGAACAAATATGAAGGAACAAACTTCCCACCAGAGTTCTCAGGATTTCCACAGATAAAGACAGAAAACAAATACAAGTTCTTAACCCAAAATTACATCTGAGGAAAAAGGCCACCATGAAAAAGAGTTTCTTGGAAATAAAAATCACAGAAGTAGACTCCCCAAGACTTTGTATATTGGAATCTATAAGAAATAATAAAAAATTCCTAAGCAACCTTGGAAATGAATGGAGTTGAACTTACAGAAATTAAACTATAATTACTAAAATATATCATTGAAATTAAAAACTCCATGGATGGTTTAAATATCAAATAAAACAAACTATGGAAGAGACACTTGTTGAACTACAAGATAAATCTAAAAACATCATATAGAATATAACAGATAATGTTAACAAGATTTAAAAATATGAGAGTTTTAAGAGAAAGAAAAAATAAAATAAGATTTAACATGCATTGACTTGGAGTTTCAGGAGGAGACAATATTTGAAAATATAATGAACAAAAAATGTCCTTGATGAAAACTATGATCTTCAAATTCAAGAAACTCAAAATTCCCGAAGAAAAAATGTTTTGTTTTGTTTTTATCTACACCTTGTCACAGCTTAGCAATACTACAGACAGCCAAAGACAAATACATAATCTTAAAAGCAGCAAAAGACAGACAGCCTTCAAAGAAAACAAAATACGAGACTGAAACTTACAAATAAATTGAAATTTAAATGACAGATCTCAAAGCTGTGAGAAAATAAGTTCAACTTAGATTTCCTACCTAACTAAATCCAAACTCAAGAATGAGTCAAAGAAGTATATTTTCTGGCAAACAAAAATTTTAGCGTTTCCTGGGAACAGACTTTCACTGAAAGAATAACTGCAGGTTTGAAACGAAGTAAAGAAATTAAATATTTAGATAAATTCAATAAAACATCAACAGTATAAAACCATATGAGAGTATCTAATTAGGAGAGTACAAAATCAAAATGTAACTAAAATATTGTACAAAAATAAAGAGATTATAAGAGATTTTTTTCACAAGGGGAGTGAGTTATTCGCTTAAGTTAGAATTTAAATGATTATGAGTAAGAAAATAGAGCATCTTTTTATAAAAATAGAGGAAAACATTAATTAAAACCGAAACAGAGTAAGTAATAAAAAAACTCTTAAAAAATAGACAATTATAAGTGTTATTACATCAAAATATTACACTCCTGATAATCAAAAAACTAGACGACAAAGCAAAACAAACAAAACAGCCAGAATACAAGAAGCATTTGCAACAAAAAATTGACAAAGTTAGGATCCAGAATATAAAACAGATGTCTATAAATAAAAGAGACAAACAATCCAGCAGAAAAAAAATATGTTGAAAAGGATATTCATAAAGGAGGAAGCATAAATGGCCAATAAGCATAAGATACCATGTTTAACCTCAATTATAATCAAGGAGATAAGAACAAAAACCTCTGTGAGGGACCATCTCATACCACCTATCAGAATGGCAAAAATTAAAGTTTGTACAACACCAATTATTGGAGAGGATGTGCAGCCGTAGGAACTTGTATGTATTAGTTGTTAACATATAAATGGTTCAATTACTTGGAAGACAAATGGCAACACCCAGTAAATTTGACAAGACATATTCCGTACAAGTCAGCATTTCTCCTCCTAGGTATATAATCTTAAAAACTCTCACACACATATACAAACAGGCATGCTCATGGCAGCATTATATGAAACAAGAAAATTTGGTTCATAGTAACTAGTAAGGTTGTTCAATAAACAAGGAGCTCTCTCTTCCCAGCAGAAGAGGCTGCGATCGGAACCCGCCCCCAAACCTCCAGGTATTATGCAGATTATGTCCACACAATAGCAAACATCTCACACTTACCCTTAGAATGTTTGACACCAAAGTAGCCTGACTGTGCCAGGTCCTAAATGGCTCCTCTTCTGTTTGGCTCATAAAGTGGGAGAAAAACAGGATGGAAATATCCCACTGGTAGACTCTCTCTGCATGATTTCAGCCCAACAGTGCATCTGAGTGGACTCCAGCTCAAGCACACCTCTGGAAAGGATGCTGGGAGACTTGGGACGTCCACCTCAGACCACCCTCCTACCATGAGTCACTTTCACCAAGTGATGATGCTGATGTCTTCCCTGAGCGCACTGACACAAAAACCGGAAACAAACTAAATGTCCATCAATAGGATACTGCATGAATAAACTGTGGAACTGCATATAATGGAACACCATCATTGTAGATAAATGTCATTAACACAATAATGAATGAAAATTCCAAGATAATGAGTTGCAGAAGAATATATAAGATACCATTTGTATAAAGTTTAAAAATATGGAAAACAAATATGATATAGTGGTTTGGTATGCATACATATTTAGTACCACTATAAATAATGACATGGAAAGGATAACCACCAGATCCAAATTCAAAAAAGTAGTGGCATCAGTGGGTATTTGGAGGAAGTGAGATCAATGGGGGGCAGGTACCCAGGAACTTCAACTCTACTGGTAATGTCTCTATTGGTAATGTTTTATTTGTTAAGCTGAGTGGCAGACCTGGGCCTTTACTGTGTTATTCTTTACATTTTCTTGCCCTAAATACTTCATAATAAGTGTTTTAAATGACTGGATATGAGGTAAGGAAGCAGAGAGAGCACACATCACTCTTTTGAAAAGGGAAAGAGAAATGGACTAGATCTTGAAAGAGAACTATGGGTGAGAGCTTCTTTTAGGTTAGGGAGATGTAGGGTCCCTTGGAGGTCATAAAAGTGGAATTCAAAATGAAGGGAGGCATTCTGTAGAACATTCTGGAGCCCTTCTATAGATTTTTGTCAAGAAAATGTCTTCACCGGGCTAGGAAGGTGAACAATCTAACAGATTCCTTTTAAATAATGAAGCACACTTCTACAAAACAAGTAATAGTTTCACTTTGTACCCTATCACACAATATTTCTTTACTTGCCAATATTCTATTTTTTAGATTACCCATGGAAAACATCAAAATTTAGTCTGGAATAAACTGATATTCATTCCAATCTCATATGCTAGATCTTTCTCTAAGTATTTGTCCAGAGAATGAATGAATAAATTGAATGAACACTCATTCATTGCTTGTGGGAATGTAAAGTGGTGCAGCCACTATGGAAGACAGTTTGGCAGTTCCTCAGATGTGGGATACTTATTACGTGCTTCAACTTGGCGGGCCTGGGCCGGGGGACCGGATCCGCCCCTGGGGAGGGTGGTGGGCACGGGCGGTAGCGCCCTCCACAGCCCCCCGGGCCTGAGAAAGTGGAGCCGGATGCAGGCCCCATTTCCTCACCCAAAATACAATCGTTAAGGGAAGCTTGCCAGAGAAAACCGCCCCCCCTTATCTTGCCCGCCACCCCCGTTGCCAGAGCAACTCCCGCCACCGCCAGTGCGCATGCACCGTTGCCAGAGCAACTCCCGCCCCTTTTTCAAACAACCCCCGCCCTCTATGCCAGCCTATATAAACTTGTACTCTCCCCTAATAAACGCTCTTGGTTTTACCCTCCTGAAAAAAGCGCCCCGCCTGTTTCCTCTCGCCGCCCTCCACACCTTGCACGCCACTGCCGGGGACCTGGCCAAGTCCCCCGCCTCGCCCTCGCCTCCGGGAAAGAGCCCCCGCCGCCGGTACCCTCCGAGCAACGCCGAGAGCTGAGGGTTCAGCAACCGGCCGCGCCCCCCGACACAATAGACGCGACCGCACTCAGAAAGTTAAGTATAGAATTACCATATGACCCAGCAATCACACTTCTAGATATATACCCAATACAAGTGAGAGCAGGGACTCAAACAGATATTTGCACACTAATGTTCACAGCAGCATTATTTGCAATTGCCAAAAGATAGAAGCAACCCAGGTGTTCATCAATTCAATGAATGGATAAACAAAATGTGGTACAGATGCACACAAAGGAATATTATTCAGCTGTGAAAAAGGAATGAAGTCCTGATACATGCAACAATGTGGATGAACCTTGAAGACATCATGTTGAGTGAAATAAGCCAGACACAAAAATAATGTATGCTCCCAGTGATATGAATTAATCAAAATAAGCAAACTCAGACAGTCAGAATCTAGAATATAGTTTACCAGGGGAAGGGGTGAGGGTAGGGAATAGGGAGTTAAGGCTTAAAATGTACAGTTTCTATTTGGGATGATGAAAAAGTTTTGGTAATTATGCCAGTTTGAATGTATTATGTTCCCCCAAATGCCATTATCTTTGATGTAATCTTGTGTGGGCAGACCTATCAGTGTTAATTAGATTGTAATTCTTTGAGTGTTTCCACAGAGATGCGCCCCACCAAACTGTGGGTGATGACTCTGATTGGATAATTTCCATGGAGGTGTTGGCCTGACCATTCAGGGTGGGTCTGAATTAAATTACTGGAGCACTATATAAGATCAGACAGAAGGAGCAAGCTGCTACAGCCAAGAGGTACACTTTGAAGAACGCACTGGAACTGAGAGGAGCTTCAACTTACAGAGACATTCTGGAGATGGCCTTTGAAAGCAGACTTTTGATCCGAAGAAGCTGAGAGAGGAAAAATGTCCCAAAAGCATCTAAGAGTGACATTTTTGAGGAACTGCAGCCTAGAGAGGAACATCCTGGGAGAAAGCCATTTTGAAACCAGAATGCTGGAGCAGACGCCAGCCATGTGCCTTCCCAGCTAACAGAGGTTTTCCGGACACCATGGGCCATCATCCAGTGAAGGTACCCAATTGTTGATGACTTACCTTGGACACTATGGCCTTCAGACTGTAACTATGTAACCAAATAAACACCCTTTGTAAAAGCCAATCCGTTTCTGGTATTTTGCATTCTGGCAGCATTAGCAAACTAGAATAGTAATGGATGGTAGAGATGGGAGCATGACATCATGAACGTAATTAACAGTGCTGAATTATGTGTATGAATGGTTAAAAAAGGAAATAGGTTGTATATATGGTACTAGGATACAAATTTTTAAAAAATTCATGGACGTGCTTACGGTGACAGCCTGTTCTGAGGCGGACAGAGTTGGAGGTGGTGGTGTTCGCTCTCCCTAGGGGTCATCAGGAGCTCAGCAGGGACTGAGCCTGAGCGGCCGGCAGGCGCCAGCACCTTTCGGCTTCTGGGACGGCGGCAGCAGCAGCAGCTCAGGAAAGTAGGTAGAAAGCAAGGAACTGCATGGACTGGACACCACAGAGCAATCTGACTTTGGGCATACTTCATACAATACTCATGAACACGCTGAACTGCTGAGATCAGCGAAATCTCCATCATTTCAGCAGACTGGGAGCCTCCCTACACAGCCCAGCAGCCCAGAACTGCCCTGGGGGGACGGCAATGACCTGTGACATAGCACACTCATCCCTCAACAGAGGACCAGGGGGTGCACGGCCTGGAAGAGGGACCCACTCACAAGTCTCAGGAGCCATACGCCAATACCAAGGACTTGTGGGTCAGTGGCAGAGACAAACTGTGGCAGGACTGAACTGAAGGATTACACTATTGCAGCAGCTTTAAAACTCCAGGATCACCAGGGAGATTTGATTGTTAGAGCCACCCGCCCTCCCTGACCGCCCAGACACACACCCCATATACAGGGCGGGCAACACCAACTACACACGCAAGCTTGGTACACCAGTTGGACCCCACAAGACTCACTCCCCCACTCACCACAAAGGCAAAGCAGGAGAGAACTGGCTAGTGGAGAACAGGTGGCTCGTGGACGCCACCTGCTGGTTAGTTAGACAAAGTGTACGCCATGAAGCTGTAGATCAGATAAATTAGAGATAAGGACTTCAATTGGTCTACAAATCCTAAAAGAACCATATCAAGTTAAGCAAATGCCAAGAGGCCAAAAATAACAGAAAACACTAAAGCATATGAAAAAACCAGACGATATGGATAACCCAGGACCAAGCACCCAAATCAAAAGATCAGAAGAGACACAGTACCTAGAGCAACTAATGAAAGCACTAAAAATGAACAATGCGACCATAGTACGGGATACAAAGGATATCAAGAAGACCCCAGAGGAGCATAAAGAAGACACTGCAAGACTAAATAAAAAACTAGCTGATCTTATGGAAATTAAAAAAACTGTTGACCAAATTAAAAAGATTCTGGATACTCATAGTACAAGACTAGAGGAAGTTGAACAACGAATCAGTGACCTGTAAGATGACAGAATGGAAAATGAAAACACGAAAGAAAGAATGGGGAAAAAAAATCGAAAAAAATTGAAAAAATCAAAATGGACCTCAGGGATATGATAGATAATATAAAACATCCAAATATAAGACTCATTGGTATTCCAGAAGGGGAAGAAAAGGGTAAAGGTCTAGGAAGAGTATTCAAAGAAATTGTTGGGGAAAACTTCCCAAATCATCTAAACACCATGAATACACAAATCATCAATGCCCAGCGAACTCCAAATAGAATAAACCCAAATAAACGCACTCCGAGAAATATTCTGATCACACTGTCAAACAGAAGAGAAGGAGTGAGTTCTGAAAGCAGCAAGAGAAAAGCAATTCACCACATACAAAGGAAACAGCATAAGACTAAGTAGTGACTACTCAGCAGCCACCATGGAGGCGAGAAGGCAGTGGCACGATATATTTAAAATTCTGAGTGAAAAAAATTTCCAACCAAGAATACTTTATCCAGCAAAGCTCTCCTTCAAATTTGAGGGAGAGCTTAAATTTTTCACAGACAAACAAATGCTGAGAGAATTTGCTAACAAGACACCTGCCCTATGGGAGATACTAAAGGGAGCCCTACAGACAGGGAAACAAAGAAAGGAGAGAGAGACTTGGAGAAAGGTTCAGCACTAAAGACATTCAGTATGGGTACATTAAAGGATATTAATAGAGAGAGGGGAAAAATAAACATGACAAACATAAACCAAAGGATAAGATGGCTGATTCAAGAAATGCCTTCACAGTTATAACGTTGAATGTAAATGGATTAAACTCCCTAATTAAAACATATAGATTCGCAGAATGGATTAAAAAAAAATGAACCATCAATATGTTGCATACAAGAGACTCATCTTAGACATAGGAACACAAAGAAATTGAAAGTGAAAGGATGGAAAAAAGTATTTCATGCAAGCTACAGACAAAAGAAAGCAGGTGTAGCAATATTAATCTCAGATAAAACAGACTTTAAATGCAGGGATGTTTTGAGAGACAAAGAAGGCCACTACATACTAACAAAAGGGGCAATTCAACAAGAACAAATAACAATCATAAATGTTTATGCACCCAATCAAGGTGCCACAAAATACATGAGACAAACACTGGCAAAACTAAAGGAGGCAATTGATGTTTCCACAATAACTGTGGGAGACTTCAACGCATCACTCTCTCCTATAGATAGATCAACTAGACAGAAGACCAATAAGGAAATTGAAAACCTAAACAACCTGATAAATGAATTAGATTTGACAGACATATATAGAACATTACTTCCCAAATCACCAGGATACACATACTTCTCTAGTGCTCACGGAACTTTCTCCAGAATAGATCATATGCTGGGACATAAACAAGGCTCAATAAATTTAAAAAGATTGAAATTATTCAAAGGACATTTTCTGACCACAATGGAATACAATTAGAAGTCAATAACCATCAGAGACTTAGAAAATACACAAATACCTGGAGGTTAAACAACACACTCCAAAACAATCACTGGGTTAAAGAAGAAATAGCAAGAGAAATTGCTAAATATATAGAGACGAATGAAAATGAGAACACAACATACCAAAACCTATGGGATGCAGCAAAAGCAGTGCTAAGGGAGAAATTTATAGCACTAAACGCATATATTAAAAAAGAAGAAAGAGCCAAAATCAAAGAACTAATGGATCAATTGAAGAAGTTAGAAAATGAACAGCAAACCAATCCTAAACCAAGTAGAAGAAAAGAAATAACAAGGATTAAAGCAGAAATAAATGACATAGAGAACAAAAAAACAATAGGGAGGATAAATAACACCAAAAGTTGGTTCTTTGAGAAGATCAACAAGATTGACAAGCCCCTAGCTAGCCTGACAAAATCAAAAAGAGAGAAGACCCATATAAACAAAATAATAAGTGAAAAAGGTGACATAACTGCAGATCCTGAAGAACTTAAAAAAATTATAAGAGGATACTATGAACAACTGTATGGCAACAAACTGGATAATGTAGAGGAAATGGACAATTTCCTGGAAACATATGAATAACCTAGACTGACCAGAGAAGAAATAGAAGACCTCAACCAACCCATCACAAGCAAAGAGATCCAATCAGTCATCAAAAAGCTTCCCACAAATAAATGCCCAGGGCCAGATGCCTTCACAGGGGAATTCTACCAAACTTTCCAGAAAGAACTGACACCAATCTCACTTAAACTCTTTCAAAACATTGAAGAAAATGGAATACTACCTAACTCATTTTATGAAGCTAACATCAATCTAATACCAAAACCAGGCAAAGATGCTAAAAAAAAGGAAAACTACAGGCCTATCTCCCTAATGAATATAGATGCAAAAATCCTCAACAAAATACTTGCAAATCGAATCCAAAGACACATTAAAAAAATCATACACCATGACCAAGTGGGGCTCATTACAGGCATACAAGGATGGTTCAACATAAGAAAATCAATCAATGTATTACAACACATTAACAATTCAAAAGGAAAAAACCAAATGATCATCTCAATAGATGCTGAAAAAGCATTTCACAAAATCCAACATCCATTTTTGATAAAAACACTTCAAAAGGTAGGAATTGAAGGAAACTTCTTCAATATGATAAAGAGCATATACGAAAAACCCACAGCCAGCATAGTACTCAGTGGTGAGAGACTGAAAGCCTTCCCTCTAATATCAGGAACAAGAAAAGGATGCCCGCTATCACCACTGTTATTCAACATTGTGCTGGAAGTGCTAGCCAGGGCAGTCCGGCAAGACAAAGAAATAAAAGGCATCCAAATTGGAAAGGAAGAAGTAAAACTGTCATTGTTTGCAGATGATATGATCTTACATTTGGAAAACCCTTAGAAATTGACGATACAGCTACCAGAGCTAATAAACAAATTTAGCAAAGTAGCAGGATACAATGCACGTAACTCAGTATTGTTTCTATATGCTAGAAATGAACAGTGTGAAGAGACACTCAAGAAAAAGATACCATTTTCAATAGCAACTAAAAAAATCAAGTACCTAGGAATAAACTTAACCAAAGATGTAAAAGACCTATACAAAGAAAACTACATAACTCTACTAAAAGAAATAGAAGGGGACCTTAAAAGATGGAAAAATATTCCATGTTCATGGATAGGAAGGCTAAATGTCATTAAGATGTCAATTCTACCCAAACTCATCTACAGATTCAATGCAATCCCAATCAAAATTCCAACAACCTACTTTGCAGACTTGGAAAAGCTAGTTATCAAATTTATTTGGAAAGGGAAGATGCCTCGAATTGCCAAAGACACTCTAAAAAAGAAAAACGAAGTGGATGTGGAGAAATTGGAACTCTTATTCACTGTTGGTGGGACTGTATAATGGTTCAGCCACTCTGGAAGTCAGTCTGGCAGTTCCTTAGAAAACTAGATATAGAGCTACCATTCGATCCGGCGATTGCACTTCTCGGTATATACCCGGAAGATCGGAAAGCAGTGACACGAACAGATATCTGCACGCCAATGTTCATAGCAGCATTATTCACAATTGCCAAGAGATGGAAACAACCCAAATATCCTTCAACAGATGAGTGGATAAATAAAATGTGGTATATACACACGATGGAATACTACACGGCAGTAAGAAGGAACGATCTCGTGAAACATATGACAACATGGATGAACCTTGAAGACATAATGCTGAGCAAAATAAGCCAGGCACAAAAAGAGAAATATTATATGCTACCACTAATGTGAACTTTAAAAAATGTAAAACAAATGGTTTATAATGTAGAATGTAGGGGAACTAGCCATAGAGAGCAATTAAGGAAGGGGGAACAATAATCCATGAAGAACAGATAAGTGATTGTGGGTAAATTTAACATTCTGGGAATGCCCAGGAATGACTATGGTCTGTTAATTTCTGATGGGTATAGTAGGAACAAGCTCACAGAAATGTTGCTATATTAGGTAATTTTCTTGGGGTAGAGTAGGAACATGTTGGAAGTAAAGTAGTTATCTCAGGTTAATTGTCTTTTTCTTACTCCCTTGTTATGGTCTCTTTTTAATGTTCTTTTATTGTATGTTTTTTAAAATTATTTATTTTATTTATTTTATGTTTTTTTATTTTTCATACAGTTGATTTAAAAAAAAAAAAAAAGTTAAAAAAAACAAGGAAAAATATATGTAGAGCCCCCTTGAGGAGCCTGTGGAGAATGCAGGGGTATTGGCCTACCCCACCTCAATGGTTGCTAACATGCCCACAGACATAGGGGACTGGTGGTTTGATGGGTTGAGCCCTCTACCACAGGATTTACCCTTGGGAAGACTGTTGCTGCAAAGGAGAGGCTAGGCCTCCCTATAATTGTGCCTAAGAGCCTCCTCCTGAATGCCTCTTTGTTGCTCAGATGTGGCCCTCTCTCTCTAGCTAAGCCAACTTGAAAGGTGAAACTACTGCCCTCCCCACTACGTGGGATCAGACACCCAGGGGAGTGAATCTCCCTGGCAACGTGGAATATGACTCCCAGGGAGGAATGTAGACCCGGCATCATGGGATGGAGAACATCTTCTTGACCAAAAGGGGGATGTGAAAGGAATGAAATTAGCTTCAGTGGCAGAGAGATGCCATAAGGAGCCGAGAGGTCACTCTGGTGGGCACTCTTATGCACAGTTTAGACAACCTTTTTAGGTTCTAAAGAATTGGGGTAGTTGGTGGTAGATACCTGAAACTATCAAACTACAACCCAGAACCCATGAATCTTGAAGACAATTGCGTAAAAATGTAGCTTATGAGGGGTGACAATGGGATTGGGAAAGCCATAAGGACCACACTCCCCTTTGTCTAGTTTATGGATGGATGAGTAGGTAAATAGGGGAAGGAAACAAAGAAACAAACAGACAAAGGTACGCAGTGTTCTTTTTTACTTTAATTGCTCTTTTTCACTTTAATTATTATTCTTGTTATTTGTGTGTGTGTGCTAATGAAGGTGTCAGAGATTGATTTAGGTGATGAATGTACAACTATGTAATGGTCCTGTGAACAATCGAATGTATGATTTGTTTTGTATGACTGCGTGGTATGTGAATGTATCTCAATAAAATGAAGATTTAAAAAAAAATACAAAAAAAAAATCCATGGAACTACACAAAACAAACAGCAAACCCTACGTTAAACCGTGGACTATAGTTAATAGTACAATTATAAAAATGTGCTTTCATCAATTGTAGCAAATGTTCCACACCAATGCAAGGTGTTAATAATAGGGTGGTATATGGGAATCCTGTATATTATGCATGATTTGTTCTGTAAACACACAACTTCTCTAATAAAAACAGAGGTTTTCTGATTCCAAGACAGAAAGTTTAGTATATTGGACAAATCCACAGTCTCCGGAATAGGAGGACAACACTTAACCTTGATGCACAATCTACTTAATCTTTCCATGCCTCTTTTCCTTCCTCTGTTCAATAGAAATAACAGTGCCTCCCTCCCAGAGCTGAAGACAGAAGTAAATAAAGTACAATTTCTAAAACACTTAGCATACTGCCAGTTGCACAGTAAGTGCACTAATACAAAGTTAGCCACATTTAGCATCGTCATCATCACCATCATCATTTCCAATGCTATTTCACTATAACATTTCATATTCGTTTTTTAAAATCCTATTGACACACTCAACATCTACCAACAATTTGGCTACAACATAGTATGTTTACTGTCACTCAACAGCCATAATAATTTTACATCTCATTCCAACGACAGCTCATCTTACAGTATTCTTGTCCAATTTGAAGAATTGGATCCCTGTTCAATCTGAGGACAACACGCTAACCAACCACTAAATATCCAATACTTGTTTCATTTCCTGGGTTGCACACTGACTAGATATGTTTGTATCTGTTACCATACTTTGAAAAAAAAAAAAAAAGAAAAAGAAAATCTCCTAAAGAAGTAGTGTGTACTTAAATGGCTCAAATTCATTTTGATTGCAGTCAAAACAAAGCATTAACCAATACAAACTGCCACAAGTCAAGCACTATGCTAGGTACCACAGATGCAAAGATGGTTAAATTGTTTCCTAAGAATCCATGCCATATTTCTATCATAACATTTGTTATTTCTTATTGTAATTCACTCCCCCATTCTCCTTCACTGTTCTTAAAGACAGGGGTTTTGTCCAATTTCTCTCTTCATTCTATACATTCTATCCAGTAAATATACACAGATATAGACAGATAAAGGGAAGATTAAATTCTCAAGTCACATAGAAGCTCATGGGGTGGTCTCTAGTTTTGGGGAATCTATTGCAGTTATGTGCACTCTGTTCATATGGACAACAGAGATTTTTTTCACCAGTAAGAGCAGAAAAGTTAAGCAACAAGATACTTCTCTACTTCCTCATAGTAAACTGTTTCAATTGTTTTATTCTCTTCTACTGGCTATTGAAGTTTTTTCTCCCTTCAAGCAATAACATTACTTTATGAGAGAAAATATACAGTTCTAATTTCATTTTAAGAGATATATTATTTTTACCTTTCTCCCCATCTAGTGGCTTCCTCTGCAGCTGCATCTGGTTCAGCATTTTCTGGCCACCAAGGCTGAGGCTCCTGAGTTTTGGCCTATAATCCTAGCCTGTTGCAGGAGGTCAGCCAAGGTTTGGGAAGACTTTGGAAATATGGTTTCTGGACCAGGCCAGAGTCAGGTACCAACTGCCGTGCCTTTGGCCATCCCCTTTCCGGCCTGGCCGAGACTGGCACTAGCAGTATCTGGGCTAAGGAAGGCAAACACGTGGCACGGCTGCCTGCTAGGGCATGAACCAGCCCTCAAGCCAGGGCCCACAAAGCCTCCCCTGGGAGGCCTTGGTTCAGCCAGTTTAACCAGCTCGATCTGAGGGAATCCCATGCCTCAGCAAGCAGGGACTAGAGGGTCTGGCTGGACTTCAATAAGTGAGTGGGCTGCTCCCAAGAGCCACCTCAGTTCAAACTCTTCCAAGGCTTGCCACCAGTTGCCTCTGCACTGCAGCTGGAAATCTTACTAAAGCCAGATGTCTTTCTCCACTTAATGACCAACATATCTACCCTGGTTAAACCCTCGTGAACAAATCAGGCCATGTCATATTTTACCACTGGATGCCTTGTCTGCAGAATTTGGCAGTATCTGTCTGTTTTGCTGCTGTAACAGTTCACAGTAGACGGAATTGGTCAGCCACAGGCAAGGGGAGGGAAAATGTGGTTGATATGCCCTGAAAAATTGGGACTGGGGAGTTGAACTAGTTATAACTAGAGCATGTGTCTAATAATGCTTCGCAAGCAGGCAGAACTGTGAAAACTCAGAATTGAGAGACCCTTGATATTTCACACTGCCCCTGAAATAATGGCAGGAATAGTGCCTTCAGAGAAAACTTCCTCAAGTTGGGAAAATGCTGAGGAGCAGGATTCCTGGCTTCCAACAGGGGTTGGTCCAATCATTTATAGCAGTAAATAAATGTTATGAAAGATCATGTAGAAACCATTATCTAAATGGCTAAATATGAAAGGCTTGCATTATGGCCAAGCACGCATTTCTGGCTGAGGAAATACAAGTTTGTTCACAGTGTCTTTTTTTAGATTACTTGGAGGCAGAATGCCATCACTGGAACACTGCAAACCATTGCAAGTTTTGACTTTAGTTTTTTTTTTTTCCTTGAAGGAATGAGAAATGACATCAGTTTTCATGTCATCTGAGAAGAAAGGAATTTATTCTGTTGAAAGGCATCCAAATCTCCCTCTCTTTGGAAGGCTTTGTTACTGAAACAAACTTTATCATTGTTAATTGTTTGGCCATTTATGGGGTTGGTAGCTAAATAAAAGTTTCATCAACAAGTCTGTACATTTATACATATTTTAATGACCTAGTAATTTTACCAGTGTTTTATAACCATGAAAATCTTAAAGAAATGCCAACATTTAAAGCTCTGTTATTCTAAACCCAGCAGAAAAATGCCATGAATAAAAGGAAAACCTTTTAATATCTGAAATTATCCATCCCACCCCAACCCCACCCCACCACTCCTTTCTGGCCTGCAAACTTTCTCTTCCTCCTGTGTTTCCTTTAGTAATAAACTGAGCCACCTGCTGGCCAATTACCCAACAAGGATCCCCAGAATCATCGTTGATTCCCCTCTTCCTAAACCTTTCACCTGATGTGGAAGCTGTAGCTTCCAATGTTTTCATTGGTCTCAAATGTATCCCACTGCCACTGCTTTGGTTCAGTCCCTTGACATTTTCCACCTAGAGATGAATCCAGTCTCCCAACCAATCTCCCACCTGCGATTTTGGTATCTACAATCGACTTTCCATCCAAGCTGCTATCATGTTTAAAATCATTCCGAAACTCCACCAACCTTCTGGATAAAAGTCCGAGTACCTTCACATGCTACCCAAAGTCCTCATGACCTGGACCAGCCCTTCCCTCCTTCTTCTTCAGCTGGTGTCTGCTCACATTCTATACATCAGCTGTAGATAAACACCTGCAATTCTTAAAAACACCAAGTTCTCTCTCACCTGTAAGCCTCCATACCTTTGTCTTCCTCAGCCCAGAAAGTACTTTTCCTCAATGTCCCCATGCCTAAAGCCATTACCTATTGAAATCCTCCTTGTCCCTTAGGACTCAACTCTGGCATTGCTTCCACCTGGATGCCTTCTCTGACGTGACCCGGCCCCTACACCTTGGTTAAGTGCCCTCTGTATGCTCCCTGGGCACTAAGTGCGTAACATGCATTCATGGCATGAATGCTCTGTAATGTATAATTTACCCTAATAAACACTTACAACGTCATAAAACCTCTGATGATGAGACCATGATCATTTATTTGCCATTTCATGAACATGCCATGTATGTGCCCATCTCCTTATCTTTGTTCACACTGTACCCACCTTGGGATGTTTCCTTCTTCCCTTTGCCTATCCAGACTCTCCTTATCCTTAAAGACCATGCTGAAATCCTGATTCTGGGAAGATTTCTCTGAACATTTCAACATTCCTGACTTCTGAATTCACAGAACTTTTTGCTTGTATTTCTCATTTGACACTTATTCATACACAGTGCTGAGTGACAACATTTAGAGTTTAACTTTTGAGTTATTTAACTTTTTAGGGATGTACATCCAGTTCCCTCAATTATACCTTAAGCTCCTTAAAAGCAGGGACAAGATACTGCTTTGTATGTCTCCTTCTCCTCGAAACTATGAATAATACAGATAATCAATAAGCATTTATTATATGATTAGGAAAAGGAAAATAACTGAAGAGAAGACTACACAATGTAACAAATATGCTTCATTTTCAAAAGAATAAATTATTTCAAATGATATCATAAACAAACAGAAAAACATGAACATGAACATAATTTACTGCAGGCTGGCATGAGAACATAAAGCCTTGAGATACAGCAGCTGCAGTGGGAACTCCAATTATCCTGCCAAGAGTGTGAGTGCATTCAGCTGCAGGATGAGCCAGATGTCAATCAAAAGTGGAACAGAAACAAGATGTACACTTTCCAAACAATTTGTATGTATATTTAATCAAAGAATTCATTGTCCATATGGCAACAGTAAGAGCAAAAGAAAAATAAACAAAACAATCAAAACATTAACTGCCAGAAGTAAATAAAACATATCATTAGCACAATAAATGTAATTGGGTTAAATTCCCCTAATGACTATCTCACATCATTCATAAACAAAATTGAATTATATGCTTCATAGAAGATATATATATATTAAACAGAGTGACCCTGAGAGCCCATTTCATTCCAAAGACATTTTTTGTAGTGTACTCACTATATGCCACCATGGTAACTGGCACAAAAGTTAAATGCTAAAAGATAGGCAAGGATATCTATGTAAATGGGGAAAAAAAGGAAGCAAGAATCACAATATTAATATTAAAAAGCTGTGCTAAAGTCAAGAAGCATTATCTAAACCAGAAAATTGTTTTGTTTATTTGTGTATATTTGTTAAAGAGGAATACAATCCAGCAGAAACTTCACTGGGAGTGACAAAGATACCCATCTATCTCATAGGGTTCTTATAAGAATCAATAAGAAAATTCATGTAAAACACCAAGCTCTAAACCTCACATGTGCATGCTCAAAATCTGTTGGCTTACCTTGGCAGGTGATCTCGCTGCCCTCCCCCCTATGTGGGACCTGACTCTCAAGGGTGTAAATCTCCCCGGCAACGCAGGATATGACTCCTGGGGATGAATCTGGACCCAGCATCGTGGGACTAAGAACATCTTCTTGACCAAAAGGGGGATGTGAAATGAAATGAAATAAAGCTTCAGTGGCTGAGAGATTTCAAATGGAGTTGAGAGGTCACTTTGGTGGACATTCTTACGCACTACATAGGTAACACTTTTTAGGTTTTAATATATTGGAATAGCTAGAAGTAAATATCTGAAACTACCAAACTCCAACCCAGTAGCCTTGACTCTTGAAGATGACTGTATAACAATGTAGCTTACAAGGGGTGACAGTGTGATTGTGAAAACCTTGTGGATCGCACCCCTCTTATCCAGTGTATAGATGGATGAGTAGAAAAATGGGGACAAAATCTAAAAGAAAAATAGTGTGGGACTGGGGGGGGTGATTTGGGTGTTCTTTTTTATTTTTATTTTTTATTCTGAGTCTGATTCTTTCTGGTGTAAGGAAAATGTTCAAAAAATAGATTGGGGTCATAAATGCACAACTATAAGATGGTACTGTGAACAGTTGATTGACACCATAGATGATTGTATGGCATGTGAATATATCTCAATAAAACTGAATTTTAAAAAATCTGTTGGCTTTTTATTCCATTTATAATAATAGTAGTAGTATTAATGAGATATAATAGTCATTGTAGCTCATGTCAACCTCATACCAAAACTTGGTGAAATTAATAAATAATAAAAAAGGGAAAATTACAAGCCAAACTCCCTTATGAATTCTTAACTAAAAGAGTTGCAAGCCAAAGTTTGCAGTTTTAGAAAGGAATAAAAGATCATAAACAAGGGTTTGCTATTACTAAATCTATTATGACACTAGGTCAAATACAAAAATTCATATCTATCTATATAGATGCTAAAAAGGCATTTGCAAAATTCAACATTTGCTCCTAAGTTTTTCTAGTTCAAAGTAAATTAGAAAAATATGCCCATATAATGGTAAAGAAGTTCTACCTAAAATCAACGGTCAAACTTCCTAAATAATAAAACACAAGTATCAATACAAGGAATACATCAACAAGACATTTCTAGTACATCAGTAAAATGGAGAAACATAAGTGGGATATTGAAGGAAAAGAAAAAAGGAGATATAAAAATATTGAAAAAATGGAACATTTTCAGACTTTCATATCTTTGATTTAGGCAGTGAATGAAGATCAATCAGTCAAGCTTGGAAAGTTCATACGCCAGGTGGTAAATGGCATACAAGCTTTAAACCGAGTTTTGAATTGTGGGAGAGCATAAAACTATACTTTTTGGGTTATGACGTCTCCTTCTATACCTTAAAAACTTTCATACCATTCCATGTGATGGTTTTGTACTTTAACCATGTGCTGATTGAGAAAACTGATTGTGATAAAAACTTACTATGAATTCAATAACATTTTTTATTTAAAAATTGCTTTATCAAATAAAAAAAATCCAAACAAAACAAAGCATTTTAATTACATTTAATAACATTTTTAAAAGTTATTGTAATTCATTAAATACTATAGCTGCCTTACGCTTTTGAAAAATAGTAAGTCACGTCTGACTACAATATATTATTTGTCAATGCATGGGGTTCATTTATACACACTTTATAAAAACTCTACATCTCCTCCTGCTCATAGGAGTATGTGGCCCACAGGCAGGAAAAACTGCTGGAGACACCTTCAGATCTCTGGAGAACAAGAAATCTGAGTGGGTGAGGATGGCCCAAAGGAGATGTTCTCTTGATCCACCACGTATGAAAGACTACTCAGGAATGGCTTAGTGACTCACCTTTTTATGTGCTTATCAGGTGTGAAAAGCACCTGATAACCACATAAAGTTCACTTTTATTTATATACTAAAATAGAAGGGCTCTGATTCATCTAATTAGGGAAGCCCCAAAAGGGAAAGCTAAGTTCTAAATTTTCACATGGAAATATACATATTATATATCGAATATAACAAATGATAATCACAGGAGGAGAGGGGTATAGAGTGGGTAGTCCGATAATTATTCCCCCTTTTAGAAAAGGAAAACACATAGTTCATAAATATAAATTTCCACTGCCTTCCAATAAAGAAAGATTCACAAATAAAATAGTGGACAATGACAATTAAACGGAAAGCAGTAACTTACTGATGTAGAAATTGTCCATTAGAAGCTTTTCCATTCATAATGGATTCTGGCCAGAACTGGTTCTTCATTCCTCCCTGTAGTATGCATTCTTGTAGCAACTTTCAGGACACTGCCAACACCATTACACATTTGCTTTAAATAGCTTTCAAACTGCAGTTTCCCTCTGGCCAAAGAATTTTATAAAAACTACTGGGGGAATAAGCAGCACAGACAGGTTGTCTCCCAAGCTTGGAATCCATTGCAGTTCCTGTTTAAATTTCTCCTGTTTCCAGGACAGTTCAAGTAGTGACCTCAGCTAAGCATTATTTTATTGTTGAGTTTAGTTGGCTGTGCAAGGATGAACTGGTGACCTGCATTCAATGCTGTTTGTGTCATTTGTTCCCACTCACACCGAGACTTTTAATCCAGGTAAATCCAGGGACAAGTTCTGACCTTGGTCCTTATCACCTGGATGAAATTTTACCTTACCCCTCTGAGCCTCAGCCCCCTCATCAGTAAAAGGAAGTTAATACGGAAAAATCTAAGTGGTAATGAGAGAAAATATCTGGCTCACAGTCAGGCTTTGCCAGAGAAAATTTCCCCACTTCTCCTCTCTTGCTTTTACCCTGTGCTCCCACTTTGGGGGTTTAGATTCTAACCTGTCCTCAGGATCTGGCTACAATGACTGTATCCAACTGTGGTTCTCAGGCTTTTAAATGAATTTAAATACTAGCAACTGCCTTGGGAAAGTATTTCATCGGCTCCTTCAAGAATGAAAATTCAACTCAATCTTCCCTTGTCTATTCTCTCTTTATTCTGCCAACAATTGGAACGTGTACCATCAATCCAAAGCATATTAAAGAACGTATTGCCAAGCTCCTCTGTAATTGTTCTCATATGCACACCTCATTTCAAATATATGGTAAAGTTCTTAAAAATAGCAAGAATGCCACTGCTCCTTTGTGGGACAATGAAGCCGGTTTACTTCTCCTTACTTAATGGGCACTCAATAGATACTTGTTAACCCACCATCATTTTTATGGGGGGGGGGGGACTAGAGTATTTTTAAAAATTAAATATGGGCCTATCTCATTTTGCCAAACACATTGTAAATGTCCTTTAAAGATGATTCTCTTACAAATCACCTTTAATTCATGAATAAATTCAGATGCTTAAGTACTGGGCAGAAATTTCCATAAATCATCTTTGCCTTAAAGCCATAAAACATTTCAAAGACAGCTCAAGTGAACTCAACAACATCTACCCCAGATGTTCAGGGATGGGACCTGAGTTTAGTCCAGAAAATAACACACTTCTGCCAAGGGCAGCCCTTGTGTTGCTTTTATCCCCAGAGAAAAGCAGAAACCACAGTCATAGACTTGAGAGCCAAAAGAAAATTCAGGAGATCAGGGGATCCAGCCCTCCACCTTTAGGGAAATACGATATTGTTATTACCATCTTACTGATGAAACGACTAAGGCCCAAAATGCTTGATATTTTTCCAAAGGAAACATTAAGGGATGGTGGTAGTGACTTGACCTAAAGTTTTCTTGGCTTTGGGGCTGGCATGTTGATTCATCATTTGCAAGTTTAATATGGGTCCCAATCTCTAGACTCGGGATTATCAACATGACTCGGATAAAGTAGCACTGATTCCCAACTTCTTCGGGTCCTGGGTCAGGAACCGTGATATCCAGCCTGTGGCACTGAAGGCTCCGCATTGACCCCTCCAGTTCTCCCTGAACAGGGCACTATCTGTAGATTTCGGGCTCATGTCTTATCTTCACATGATGCCCCATTGGTCTGTAAGTTTCCTGAGGGCAGGGATGGTGAGATATTCACAAAGGCATTCCAGTGCCTTGCACAATACCAGGCACATAGTAGGTACTTAGATTTTGAATGAATGATGGAGTGCCTCAGTGATGCTGCGTTGTCCCTGGAACAGTACAATAAGTGAAACTGCTGAAGGATCCACCTGCCATATTCTCATCTTCTTTTATCATCACAGAGTTTCCTGATTAGGCTGTTTTTGACACCCTAAAGACACCATCACCTTCAAGTGTGTTCGTCAGTGGATGCATGTGTCACACAGCAGAAGAGTGAAACTTGGCAATGCAAGTGGGTTGCCACTCCACTCCATTCAAAGCTGCCTTCCACTGAAAACCCTAACTGGAGGCAGACATAGGCCATCACTCACTCACTCAGTTCGTTTGTTCTTTGCATTCAACTCCCACATTTCTAAATGAGGAAACTAAAAGAAATTATTTATTCCCACAGCTGCTGAGATCATGGCAACTTTATGAAGATACATCCTTCCCAAAGCAGCACCTTCTTCAATATTTTACAAGCTTTTTCTTTCTACTGTGAAATTGTACACCTGCTCTGTCCTTTAGAAATTTAACCCACAGTTGAGATGCTATACAAACACCTAGTGTTAATATGCTGGTGCAGTAATTCAGCGTAAGCACAGGGTATACATTTTTTCTAGAGGTGACATTAGAGTAAATCATAGAGAATTAGTTTGGGTTTCTCTTTTCTAGGATGGCCTTAAGTAAGAATGAAAACATTAGATCAGGCGAGGGAGCAATGTGGGGTGTCAAGAGAGACTAGAGCCCATAAAGTTAGGGAGATTGAGCTTCCAGCCCTATGACTGATCACTCTCATCACCTTCACCTTAGAGACCTGACAGAATCCAGAGCAGGTCTGAGATGGATTCCAGAAGCTGGCTTCAGTAGGGAGCCTCCAGATTCCCAAAGTTAAGACCTTCCCTACCTTGACTTCCCTTCTCTGAACCCAAAATGTCTGAGTAGGGTCCTTAAGGGTCACCCTACACTGGCAAAGCAAATATGATTCTACCAGGGAAAATTGCTGCTACCAAAATTAGGAGCAGCTGCTGAACTTAGTATGGCCAGATGTTGGCAGCAAGGATTCAAAGAGAGTCCAGCTGGGCAAATGGAGGGCTGAAGGTACATGGAGCCAAAGAGTCTGGAGAGGCTCTGCCTGTGCATCCAAGGTCAAAGGACAGGGCAAGAGAGACAAAGTTGAGTAGACTGAAGTATTATCTAGGCCCTGAGATTACGGCATTCCCACAGGACCCCTCAACTACTGAATCTCCTCCACTCCATCAGATTTGTTATTTAGTTATTTTCATGAGTTTTCAAAAGCTTTAATGAGTTCCCCTCCACCTGCTCAAATGTAAAAGCCACCTTCAAAGTAAAAGGACAAGAAAGCACATTAAAAGTTGGTCGATGAAATTCATATTGGTTCTGTTGTCAAGCAGACTTGAGCTCAAATCCTGACTCTCCTATCTCTTGGCTATTTGACCCTGGACAAGTATTCAACCTCTCTGAGCCTCACTGGCCTTATCTGCAAAATAGCCATATTTTGAGGAATAAATGAGGGAAGATACACACAAAGCACCTGGTACATGGTAAACACTAATACAGCATACCTATGATTATGGTCTGCTGCTAGAATAGTCCCCAGCACCTGTAAGTATTATAATCAGTAAATATGAATGGGATGATAGATTAATGTGGCATAATTTAATGAAAAATGGCACAGGGTGACAGTTGCCTGGTGTATGGAGTCTGGAGTAGAGCTGCCAGGAGAAAACAGATGAGCCTAAAATGGTCATGGGTATCTAATAAAGATAAACTTCCACCCTCCCAGATGCCCCGCTCTAAGCACACAGTCCTCTGCTTCAGGTTTGAAACATTCTTGCCTTAATGGAGGAAAGAATTATTATCAACAGTCCAAGTCCAAATTAAAATAAAATTCATCAGGAAACAGCGTATGGGATTCTCTCTATCAGTCTGGACTCTAAAAAATAAAAAGGACTTTGTTTACAACTTCACAGCTGATGTCTTTTTATGCTCTTTGGGTGCAAATCTTAATAAACAAGAGATAGTTCTCCCACCCAGTGCGCCCATTACCACCATCACAAAAGAACTTTGTTTCCCTGTATCATCAACACAACACGCCTCATTGTGAGCCCCAACTATCTTTCCCTGACCCCTACTTTCTCCTTGCCCCACAGTTACTAGAAACAAGGTTTGCCACACAACAGCTGGCCAAGGGTTTCCTGTCGAGTATGTGATGAGAGGAAGGAAAGGTGGCTGGATAACACATTAGCCAACCACTAACTGAGCACTGACGGTCATCCAAACCATTGGCACCCATTTAATTCATTTTTTACTCAACCAGAAAATGATCGCTGCACACGATGACAACATCCTTTTAGCAGGCAGCCTTTTTTGAACTTTTCACAAAATAAGGGCTGTATTTACTCATTTTTCCTATTCCTGGCCTTGTGTCCTCAGGTCCCTTAGGAAAACTGCATGTCATTTCCTAAGACTAATAGTGGACCTCGACTTTCTCAGAAAAGTTAAGGACATTACAGCCAGCGGTTCCAAGGACAAGAAAACTATAGCAGGACACGGCACAGTAGCAAATTAATGCTTTTCATGGTGTCTAGGAGCTTTCATCCTGAAGGTATTTGATTAAAATAAGAACCTGATGTAACTCCAGTGCAGCCACAGATACTTTTTACTGTGAGCAGATCACATGACCTGAGTGCCTGATCAACTGTGGGAAGTGCTGGAGGGAACTATAAGAGGCTGAGGAGAGAGAAGGTCCCCATGGCTCTGAGTCAGAGCTCAGCTATTTGGGGGATTCCATTTATCTCCCTGGGGGTTAGTAAAGCAGAAAAGACAACCAGTTCCAGCCTCTGATGAGAAGCAAGGGAAAGAACCCAAAACTCCACAGGATTTTGACAGATAAAACAAGCCCTGAAAGGAACCACCTTACAGCATTTTAAAGTTCAAAATGAAGGCAGTATTAATTGAAATGTATGGACAAGGCTCACAGTCCTGTCCTAACTCGAGTCCCTTTGTCCACTCGCCTCCCATTTGAATTAGGCTAATGTTGAAAGGGGTTAATACACCCTGAGCACTCCCAACCAATGGAACAGCAGTAAGGCCCTAGGACCATCAGGAGCAGGAAGGAAACCATACTTAAGATGAGAAGTTGGCCACAGAGTATCCACATGTGGGTAATGAAGAACTGATTATGCTCCCTAAGCATGCCAAGTAATCATCAGCAATTTGAAAACAGATCCTATGTTCCTGTATTCAAAGTGCAATAGGAGTTGCAAAGTAGCAGTGTGTAAAATAAGGTTCCGAATGACAAGGAGATTATAATCTCATTAGGAAAGCAGGTCATGTGAAATATAAGGCACAGTTGCTGACAGTTTGGATCTGTGGCTCCATGAAACAATGAAGGTTTTGGAAAGCAGGAGGAAAGTTGCGATTTGTCTAATGTCCTGGGAGTGTGCATTCCCAGCATTCTGTCCTCCACCATTTTGGACGACTGCCCCATGGCAGGTGGCATGGCTGGGACAGAGTGCCCATCAGCCCCCTGCCCACCAATGTGGGCAATGTCTCAGGCTCAGCCAACCAGAAGCTCCTGCCCTGGATCTGGAGCTAGTGAAGCTAAGACTCGGGGACAATTAGGCTCTTTCACAGTGTCTACATCCATACTCCTTTTCTCCAAAGGACATACTGTGATGTCCTGCTCATATTGCATTTTTGCTAAAGAGAGGCCCTGAGTTTCTTGCTTCTGAACCCCCTGGACTTCCACAGTTCTAGTCTGTTTGCTGCTTCTCCAGCATTATGCTCATTTTATGAGTTTCTGACTGCAAACCCTTAAGCTGGTTTCTGCACTTCAACCAAAATTATTGACTTCTAAGGCCACAGTACTCGAACTTCCTTCTATCTCAATATTATGAACTCTTTGAAAATAAGGACTGTGCTCATTCATCTTTCCTAACCTGAAGCTGCTGACACTGAAAACTCCTTGGGGAGGGTGTATTTAATGGAAAAAAAATGTTAAACATCACATAATAAGTACCTTCTCTCTCTCTCTCTCTCTCTCTCTCTCTCTCTCTCTGTGTGTGTGTGTGTGTGTGTGTGTGTGTGTGTGTCATATAGTTCATTATGGTATTGTGGAATATACCCTGCCTTTGGAGTCAAATTAAGTGCCAGTTCTTCTGTTGGACTTCCTCAGGGCCTGGTGCAAGTCACTTAACCTCCCTGAGCCTCAGTTTACTCATTTTCAAACAGGGATAATAATTCCCACCCCACTGGTTTACTGTGAAAATTAAATGAGACATTGAATGGGAAAACTATCATCTTTTCAAAAAAATGGTGCTGGGACAACTGGATATTCATGTGCAAAAGAATGAAGTTAGATCCCTACCTCATACCATGTGCAAAAATTAACTCAAAAAGGATCACAGACCTAAATGTAAGAGGAAAAACTATAAAATTCTTAGAAGAAAACATAGGAGTAAATCCTTGTTACCTTGGATTACAAAAGTTTCTTAAATATGATACCAAAAGCACAAGCAACAAAACAAAAAATAGGTAAACTGGACTTCATCAAGATTAAAAACTTTTTAGTTCCCAACTACCTAGGCCCCTACCTGAGATTCTATAAAATATTCACTCGCTAAGTTTTATCTCTCAGAAACTTAAATTCACCAGAGCATTCCCATGACAGCCAAGTCCTAAAACCCAGAGGCAACAGCCTCTTTAAGAACAACAATCAGTTGCAGCCCCCTTCCCCATACTGTCGACACCTCCATTCAATATGAACAAGTTAGGGTGCTCACTGCCTAGACACCCCTGAAGATGGAGAAAGAGATTAAGTGAGAGGAAGGGGTAGCAACAAACAAGGTAAGATTTAACAAAGTCTATGAATACTGAGACTTTATATAAATATATATATTTTTGGATGCTGGGCTGTTGGAATAGCTGGAGGGAGGTAGGTGACATGGTGGAGCTGTGGCCTATGGCAGCCTTTGGGGTTTGCTCTATGGCTATTCCTTGAGTTGTGCTTTGAGGGTCTTCACCTTCTGTATGTACCCTGTATTGCATAATGGGAAGGGGACTGGGGCTGTGGACTGCAGCCCATGGCAATTTTGGGTGTTGCCTATATGATGGCTTGTTGAGCCGTGCATTGGGGTTGGTACCTTTCTATGTGCATTTTACAATGATGGAAATAGCTGACAAAAAACTTTTTTGCATCAAAAGATATCATCAAGAAAGTGAAAAGACCACCCTCAGAATTGGAGAACATATTTGCAATTCATATATCTGATAGGGACTTGGATGCAGAATATACAGGGAGGTAGGGTGGGGATTGGAGAGAATGGAGAGGGACTGCTAATGGGTATGAGGGTTCCTTTTTGGGGTGATGAAAATGTCCTAAAATTATATAGTGGTGATGGTTGCACAACACTATGGATATACTAAAAACCACTGAATTGTATGCTTTAAAAGGGGGAATTTTAGGGTTTATGACTTGTAGCTCAATAAATGTATTACTAAAAAAATTATATGAGAATGAATACATGACATATAGATCCATAATGCATACAGCAAACATCACATACAAAAATGCATATATTTATATATGTATGTAAATATACACACGTAAAACTTCATGTTAAGTACTCAAAATTTTTTGGCAGATTTTGTTACTATTGATGACAACTGATTAGTGCTGGAAATAGAATGGCTAATGGAAGGCACACAGGCTAGATTAGTAACAAATGCCTTCCCCCAAACCTGTTGGACTGACACCCTCTTTTTGTAAGAATCCTCTATATTCCACACAGGAGCTGTAAGTTGTGTCCATCTGTGGCTTGCCTTTTCTACATTCCCATTTTCCAAGTCTCCAAATGGTTCTGCCCTCCTGGGACTCTATCATCAAAATGCAGTTAAAATGTTGCTAAAGAGGTGCTCATTCTCCCCTCTTACAAATTATATTCTGACTTTCCTTTGACCTCATTACTCAGTATCTTTTTTTCTGATAGCTTATTTATGTAGAATGAATTTACCATTAAAATCTAATTCAAATTTTTCACATAAAGTCATGAGTTTGCTTTGGGAAATTGTTCTTTTGTTTTCCCTATAAGTATAGCAAAAAAGTTACATGTTATACACCTGAATTACAACAGTGAGTATCTCTGAGTGATGGGATTGTATACATTTTTTTACCCTCTTCTATAAACTTCATAGTATTTTCCAAATTTTCTATGAAGACATTAAAATTTTATATAAAGAGATAATACACTGCATATTTACATTTTATAAATTGTCCCCAAGATGGTTTATGAAGACAATTATCTCCCAAGTCAAGATGCCCCAAAGTTGTATCAGAACTTTTTCTAAATTAAACTTTGTGTGTGTGAGTCAGCTTCATATATATTTGCCTCTGTAGTAACACTTCCCATGGAATTAGGAAGGAATCCGCCTTGGCCAATTTCAGGTCAGAGCAGGACCTGAATTTTTGGTCCAGTTTAGTCCATTTTGCAGATTTAATATGGAGATTTACCCCATTGCTCACACATCTTTTGAACTTATCTTGGTAGCTTCTGGCAAAGAAAAGTGGCGTGAATTGCATCACCAAGCCATCACCCATACGTTTACAAGCTGGCAAAAAAATTTAGTTTAGATGGTAATTAAAGTCAGAAATGTGACTTAATTAAAGCATTGCCTTCCCCAAGCCTCGTGCTAACCAACAGCAGTGTGAACGCAGCCTTTTCCGGGGGTGCCTACTGGGCTCAATCTTTCCTTCCAACCTCTCAGAGTGAGCACGAGAAAGGACCGTGTGTGTGTGGGTGTGTATGGGTGTGTATGGGGCAGGGTTTAGGTGGGTGAGAAGATGAAGAAAGCAGATGTTTTTCTAAATGTGTAAGGACAAGGGTCAGGGATAGCAGATGTGCTATGAAGACATCAAGGAAACAGCGATTGAACTTGGTCAGGAGCATAGCAGATCCTCAGGCAGATGTCCCAGAAATCACAAACCAGCAATTTGAAGGACTTTGTGGGCCTTCAGATATATTTTAGTCATCCCACAAAATGCTTTTTTGTAAATCAATGGTAGTATTTAAAATTGGGAGGTTTTCCATAAAAATCAAATTTCCAGCTTCTTTTGAATAATTAGAAAGTTAAAACCCAGAGCTGATTCTTTTTTGGCAATAACTGCCAATGCTGAGTGACAGCTCTCTCCTTCAGACCTTTAGAGAGGATACGCTCACCTGCTCACACACATCCTAACCAATCCCTATCGCCTCTGCCACTAGGAGGTCCAGTGACATTTTCATTTATTATCATGCTGTTGCTTTTGTTCTTTACACTTTATGGCATGCGGCCATAATTTCTATCCCCTGCTTGGCCCTCCTGGGCATTTGAATTTGAAGCCTAACCACCTCCCTCCTACCTCCTGAGCCCCTTCCCCTGACCTAAGCTTTACCACAGACATTTCTTGACCTAGAATTCTCCTTTCCTTATGCTCACTAATCTGGGTTTAATCCTAGGACCAGCATAGAGGCATCATTGGCTTTGGGCGGAAGAAAGGAAAGATATGGTATAGAAAAAAACTGGATTTGTAGTCAATACACTAGGATTCAAGTCCCAATAATGAGTAGGACAAACTTGGATTATCAGAAAAATCTGGGTTCAGACTCAGCTCCTCAATTTTCTAGTTTGAGATCTTGAGCAATTTATTTATCCTCTTTGAAGCTCTTTCCTTATCTGTAAAATGCAAATATTTGTCCTGCCTGTCTCACAAGGTTGCTGTAGACACAAAAAGAGGTAATTTTTAAGAAGAGATATATAGTTCATAGGACCAAACCAGTTTAAAATAATTTTTTATTGCTTGAGTTGTTAAATTAATTTGGGTGGGTTAATGAAAAGTATACCTTACCAAATACTCTCCCTGAAAAAAGTGAATAGTGTAACATTGTGGTTCCAATTTGTTTTTACTGTTTACCCAAATCTGTGGGTTGTTTTCTAAGTGAACAGAAGTGTTTTAAGTGTGTATATGAACTATTTCCCTAACACACCAGAGCTTTCAACTAACTAAAAATCTTGTCTTCCACAGTTTCAACAATGTCTTATAGAAGTTTTCTATATGCAAGAAATTTTAATTGGATTATGACATCATATATCTAGTAGGGACATGTATTTTTTTAACTTTTATTAATAGATATAACTATGGCATTCTGACCTACAGCACCTAAAAAAGAGAGAGCATGGAGAAATTGGTCACAATACAAATAATTTCTCATTTTAATTTTCATTCTTTTAATTTCTAATGAGATTCAACATCTGTTCAAATGCTTCTTGACTGTTTATATTTCTTGCGTGGTGAACTGTATTTGATTTCCTTTAACCATTTTCTACTGGGATAGTAATCTTTCCTTGCTGATTTATAAGGGCTATTTCTAGCTCATGATTTATTTGACCACTCTCCTAATGATGGACGGTTATTTTCCATATCTCACTATCATAAATTATGCTATAATAAACATCTATATAAAGACACACAGAATAGAATACTCTTAACACATATTGCTAAAAGGCTTTCCATTAAAGGCACAGCAACAGACACTCCCATCAGCAAATTAGGAGACAGCACGTCTCTCTGCAGCCCATCTCACAGCTAGAGTATTACAACAGGATGTGGAGAAAGAAGTAAAAGAGCCTGGTGCATAGATCACAGAGGGAGGCACCTGTTAATTGCTTTCCCAAGTGGAGAGGCATGCAATCTTTATCTACTTCATAATTTGGCCAAACCCTAGCTCCTTCACAGTCTGTTGAAAATATGTGACTGCTGCCAACTGAGGATTAAAAACCTGATCAACACACTCAAACTCTCGCCTTCCCATATTCCACCAAGTCCAATTACCCATGTGCTAGGACTTTCCTCTCCAGAAACACTACATCCCTGTGGGTCCAATGACACCAGAATGCAGCCCAAATACTGGCCCATTTCCTGGTGATGATGTGCAAGAAATCACTTCTGAAACTAGGCTTGGATGACAGGAGACGTTAATAGCCCCGTATTTTGCCAATCAAATTACAGAAAGGTGATAGGTTGGCCCATTTCAACAGGTTTTGGGTAACAACGTAACATCATTGAAAACACACAAATTTTACACTCATTAAAAAAAGCAAAACAAATCAAAAAACCTTGCAACACCACACTCAAACCGATGATATTTCAACAACCAAAACTAGGTAGGTTCTCTCTCCTAAGTGGGAAAGGCAGAATCAGTGGCTCATAGGGCTGATGAGGAATGACTAATCAATGATTCTGAAGTACTTTCAAGGTATAAAATCTTATAGCAGCATTAAATAGCATTACTACCCAGGTAAGGCAATTAAGAAATAGTAGCCTGTTTTTCTTCTCTCAAAGATAGGTTAATACACAAAAACAATTCTAACAGCCAAAGCTATAGTCAGCAGCATTTCAATTACACTTATTTTTTTCATTAGTATTTAGATGATTTTGATTATTCTTTCCAACTCCTCCTGGTTACTGATGTATTAGAATCACCATTTTCTGATCACAGCATCAAGCTTGCAACGTGATTAAGATGCTAATATACAACACACAAGTTTCCTGACAGTGGTGTTATGTTTGTCATTTGGTTTACAATGGATATTTCAGAATCTGATTATTAACTGTACTGCTCTGTTTTTTCTTTGCAAATGTTTCCTACGTTTTATTTGCCCCTTAAGAAACTGGACTCCCTTCCTCCTGTGGTATCAAAACTCTGATCAAACTTCTGAGTTATTTTACGAACTCAAATCTCTTTCCTTTGATCCAAGCACGTACTTCAAATGCTAGCTGGTCACCTCCACCTGATGTCTCACAGACATGTCAGCCTCATTCTCTCCCCTCTCCTTCTCTCCTTCCCACTATGCAAATGTTGGTATGTTTGATTGTGTTCCACAGGTCTCTGAGCTTCTGTTCATGTTTCTTTATTCATTTTCTTTCTGTCCTTCAGACTGGATAACTTCCATTTACCTCTCTTCAAGTTCACGGATTCTTTTCTCAAAAAGCTGAAGAGCCACTCTAGCTAATTTTTCATTTCAGTTATTGTACTTTGAAACTCCAAAATTTCCTTTCAGTTTTATAATTTTAAATTTTTATATTTATTTTATCATTTCTATCTCCTTTCTGATATTCTCTATTTGGTGAGACATCATTCTCATACTTAACCTATAGATCACCAGGCATGGTTTCCTTTAATTCCTTGAACATACTTATAATCATTGATTTTTACCTTTGTCTAATAAGTCTGACATCTGGGCTTCCTTAGGGAAAGTTTCTATTGACCGCTTTTTTCCCTGTGTATGGGCCACATTCTTCTGTCTCTTCACATGGCTCAGTATTTCTTATTGAAAACCAGAGATTTTAAGTAATAAAATGAGGTAACTCTAGAAATCAGACCCCCCTACACACCCGCCCCCACTCTAGGGTTTGTTGGTGATGCTGTTTGTCATGGTTATTCCTACGGGTTTTTCTGGTGACTTTCTTGAAATAGTTTTGTAAAGTCTATGTTCCTTGTCATGGGTGGCTGATGAAATCTCTGCGTGGTTATCTTAGTGGTCAGTTAGTAATTGAGCAGATATTTCCCTAAATTCCTTGATTCAAAAAGTCTCCCAGCCTTTATTGTAGAGATTTACGTATGTCTGTAGGGACACAATTTCAACCTCTCTGGCAGCAGTTTACAACTCTTCTTTAGCCTTCATCTCCCACTTGCACGGAATCTCAAGGTCATCCACAGGTGATTATTTAGGGCCTTTTCAGGTCTTTCCTGGGCATGCACATAGCCCTTGTGGCTTTCTAAATTCCCAGGAATACAGTGGAGTTTTTCAAAGCCCCCCTTAGACATCTTCCCCAGATTTTCCTTTTTTTTTTTTTTTTTGGTCAGCCTCCGTTTGGCACAATTGTTATTCCTACCTCAAAAAGCTGTGATGTTAAATAATTACTGATTGTTTATTATTTTCAACAAGTGTGTAGGGGGGTGGGATGGGGAAAGCTGTTTGCCTTGAGTGAGGTCTGAGTCGGGTCAAGCAAAGACAAGCCCTGGGGGGGTTTTCCAAGCAGGTCAAATGGACAGTTCCCTGAGAACGGGGCTTTTGAGGGAGCTCCGAATCTGTTCTGCCTCCTCAGTGGCTTGCAGTCTGCTGCTTTTCACAGCTGCCATAATTGTGAGGCTACCACAGAGCCGGGAAGAGGAGAACGTGAATGGGGCAAGTTAGAATGCTGCAGTGCTCATCACTCCTACAGAGATACAGCTGGTGTTTCTTCACTGCCCCTTAGATTATTGCAAATCTTTGGTTAATTTCCAGAATTCTGAAGAACTTGAATTAGACGTGTTTGTCAGTGTTCTCCCTGTGTTTATGGAGGAGTGGGTTTCGGAGGTCCTTATTCCGACATTCTAGAAGCGCTTCTTTCTCCCCTTCGCATTTTACAGGCACTGGGGAAAGGACATTAAGTGGTTTTTTCTTATCATATACGTGGTTGTGAAGTAATATTTCTTAGGTATCCTGCCCTCCGCCAAGGCCCCTTTCCTCAGAGACGTTTTATTGTCCTTTAACATTTTAAATGTAAAAATAATTTTCAACGTATTTTCTGATAGCAAACAACAAAGTTGCAATTATTATCAAACATTACTGTGTTTAATGGTTTTAATAATGTGAGGTAGAATTTCAACTCAACAGAGACTAAAGACTTGAAATTTGTAATCAAATATATGGCATGAGAGTAGAGAAATGTCCAATAACAACAGAAACATTCTGTCTTCTGGTGGTTTGTCCTAAGAGCAACTTCCTTAATGGCTACTGATGTATTTCTCTGCTAAATGTCTACACCCTCAGTTACAGCCCACGGGTTCTTTGTGGATATTCATCAGTGTACCGCTATTTCAGTCCTGATGACCAGACTGCATCTTGCTAAGGCAAAAAGTAGATTAATGCAGTAAATCAATCAGCCTCAAGGATGGAACAGAACATGAAAGAGGTATGTAAATGGACAAAAGGGCAGAAAGATAAGTTTTTTTGTGGTAGTACCAGTGGAGATTAAGAATTCAAATTCAGTTTTTATAAGGCCATGGATTTAAACCTGGCTCCACCACTCACCAGCTCTGTAACCCTGGGAAGCCACTTTATCACCCTATGCCTCTGCTTATTCTTGTGTAAATGGAAATAATAATGCCAACTTCATTGGGAGTTTGAGCAGATTAAATGAGATAATGCATGGACAGCACTTAGTATAGTGAGTGGCTCATTATAAGCCCTCAGGAAATGATGGCAGTAGGTGGTAACTAGACTACCCAGTTCTGAGCACACTGGCTAACTGCAGCTTCAATTCTGAAAAACAAGGTTTTTTCCAAAGATTAGAGGATCCCTTACAAGTGGTCTTCCATCTCTCACCACAGATACCTTTTATAGGCTGACACATATACATGAATCTCCCTCATGCGTGTTACATACTACCCTGCTACGAATCACAGACTTCCAGGGACCATATCATTTATTCACTCATTTATTCATCCACCCATTCATGCATTCATATAATCAATACTTATTAGGCATATTACACATGGCAGGCACTACTCTTAGCACTGCATGTAGAGTGATGAACAAGCAGCCAAGGGCTCTGTCCTCATAGAGATTCTCTTCTAGTATGGGATGGAGGCAGATTCTGGTAATGCCATTTCACCCTTAGAGACTGAAAAATCTAAGATGGTATTTCCCCAACTCCCTCAAAGCTCAAGTTCTGCCATGATTCAGATTTCACCCAGAGAATTTCAAAGTCAGAGTGAAGATCATGTCGTGGATGTGAGGATTCTGCTGTTTTTGCCAGTTTGGGGTATTTTGAATCTCTGTAGAAAAGGTGCTAGTATTCAATTCCCAGCTTCATATGTTTCAAGATACAGAGAAGCTCATTTTGGTGGAGGAAGTGATGGCAGAGGCAGTGTGATACTGGAATCAGCAGTAGTGAAGGCAGTTTTCTGATTCCATTTGCTATAGTGGCAGAGATGCAGTTGTCAATTCTGCTTTGTTGTTCTGAGTATTATTCCAGGAATATCTGTGTAGGGTCTACTCCTCTCCTCTTTCCTTCCATGAGATATTATATGCCATCTAAAACCACTGTAAAATCTCTTTCTTCTTAAACCAGTTGAAGTGGATTACATTGTCTGTTACTGAATTCTGACAAAACAGGAAACAAATCATAAGAAGGTAAATTAAATAAGCGTTAATTGTAATAAGTGCTGTAAAGAACAAGAGGTGTGGGATGAGGGAAGGATTTTTCAGATGGAGTGGTCAAAAAGTCTCCTCCACAAAATGAATTTAAATGAGTCCTGAAGGAAGGAAGAGCTAACTAAGTAAAGAGTTGGGGAAAGAAATTTCCAGGCAGAAGAAAAATCAGCAGCCAAGGTCTGAAGGTGGAAAGGAGTCTATTGTATTCAAGCCTTGGCAAGGAGAGCAGTATGATGTGCAAAATAGGAACAAATGGCACAAGATGAGGCTGGAAAACCAAGTGGGGGGTTATCTACCTAACGTGTGGCCCACAGACTAGTGCCAGTCTTCAAACTCTGCTGCTGATCCATATGAGGTAAGTATAGAAATTAAGAATAGGTGTTCGGAAATTTTCATAGCAATTTGACATTGTCATAACATTCAAGCAACATTTTAATCATGTTTTATAAAAGCACCAGTCCATAATGGATTGGAAATTCTAAAAATAAATACATAACTGGTCCTTCACCACAGATAGACTGAGAAGCATTGTTCCATATGCCTAACTTCTCAAACATTTTTCTGGCTTGAGAGTAAATATTTTACACTTTGTGGGTTCTGCAGGGTCTCTGTCACAATTATTCAACACTCCTGTGACAGCACAAAAACAGCCATAGACAATATGCCAACAAATCAGCATGGTTGTGTTCCAATAAAACTTTATTTACAAATACAGGGAATGGGTAGAATTTAGCCCCATGAGCCATAGTTTGCTGACTGTTAAACTAGGCCACAGGAAGGATGCTAGGCTTGACTCTAATAATGAAACCACCTATTTAATTGACACCCATCCCTCACCCTCCATCCTGCCTCTTTTATTATCTGCACATACTTGTAAAGTCATTGCATCACTGACTCTGAATCAGAAAAGGACTTGGGGGCTCTCCTCAACCCCAGTTCAGTACTCCCTTCATAGTCATCCTGACATTTGAAGTCCCTGTTCACAGAATTTGTGTCCAAAGACTCAATTTTGTCTCCCCAATTACTGATGGCCGGTGCTGGCCTGATAACCAATCCTGAGAGATCTCAGCCTTATATTCTCCAAGACCTGATCAAACATAGTTCACATAATCGTCCATGTCATTAAATCTCCACCAAAGTATACCAGCTCTCTGATGTATACCACCCCACCTTCCTTCTGTAAAAGATGACAGTTTTGTCTAAGTGGTTTTCTGTGGTCCCAGCCCATCTCTGGTTCTTCTGGTATGCCTGAAATGGCTGTATGGGATGAGTGGCACCACCTTGTATGCAGCTCTGTTCTTCTCTGGGCTCAGACAGCACCACAGGCAGGAAAGCTTTATGTGTTCACACATCTCCATTCACATAGCACCCATTTCATAAACACAACCCAACTGCCATACAGTAGAACACCTTATTCATTCTCACACCCACACAGAGCACAGACCTCTGTGTGTGTGTGAGGAGATGGGCTCCCACCAGCAGGTCTCACACCCAGAGGGGACAGAGCTGAGGGAGTTCTTACCGAAATTTCTTCTATTTAAGATTTCTTTCATTGACTTGCTACATGGGGAAACTTTGCTATTGCAAGTTTCCTTAAAAAAAAAAAAAAAGAAAGAAAGAAAGAAAGAAAGAAAGGAAGGAAGAAAAAAAGAAAAAGCCCTTCTGGGCCAACCAGCATTTATCTTGGCAGCAGGTAGCTTGGAGCACGTTGGAAAGTCTCAACTTGGCACAGCCTTAGAGCTACTGGCACACTAAAGAGTAATAAAGCGCATTTAACTGAGCTCAGACGCTGCAACGTGATCCTGCACCGTGAAATGTGCAAGATTCTTTGTTTCCAATGAACAAAATTGAAGCCAAAAAGGGTCTACCGTGACAAGCTAAAATAGGAAACAATCCGGAACTTTGTACAACTTTAGTCCATCAATTGATAGGTAGAAATCAATTTCCCTGCTCAGTCACACTTTTACTTGGCATTCTGAGGAACTAAAGATAGGCATTCGAATATGACCCACAGAGCTGGGGACTTATTGAACTTGCAGCACCACAGAGATTTGCTACTGCAGCTGCCTCCTTTAAAGTATAAGAAAAGGGAATTTGGAACAAATTCCCAACTTAGCAGCTTCTCCAATGAAAGGCAGGAGGAGGCAAGGCACTTCCGAATGGTTCAAAAATGTGCTTTTATAAACCAAAATACTTGTGTTTAACTAAATATTAACCCAGGATGTAGGGGTGGGGGGACACAACACACTGTTCATATTCATAGGTGTAGAACTGCCAACAGAGCAAACTCGACAACATTTAAAATGGAAATACGATTTTAAAAAGCAGGTACTTCATCTTTATTCAGGAATCTATTCACTGTAAATCTTCAGACACCTGGGCACACAGTAGCAAGGACTGGACAAATCAGCAGAGAGGCAAATATTGGAAAATCCACCATCCCAAGCTCTGGGAAACCTCCCACAGTCTCCACGTGCTTGACAATGCTGCATCTATTTACACAGTGCGATCCCATCACACCCGCCCTCCAGAAAAATCACAGGCAAACCCCGCGCTCTGCAAATCAGAGCTCTAGACCCGAGTGCATAGCACATCAGACGCTGTTTTCTCCACACAGACACAAACATCAAAGAGGAAGAAGAAAAAAAAAAGGAAAGGAAAGAAAGAAAAATTCTGTCCTTACCGAAAAGGCATAGCAGACAGGGACGTTGAGTGTTTCCCTTTAGCCCACTCGGGGTTTTCTCTTTCATTCAGTCAATGTTCTAACATTATTGAGGAGAGTTCCTGGGGTTTTCAGATCTTCCTTCGAGTTTTAATCACTGGCTTCCCCACTCCGGGTTTAACAAACACTGCTGTGTTCTGTCAATATTTGTATGCAGCATCACAGTGGGCAAGCCGCCAGCTCACAGGGTTTCCAGAGGCTGAGGGGAGAAAACTGACACCCTAACAAACATGCTCCCCCTCTTTTGTGTCTTTTAAGGTGGTGCTCAGAGTGTCATCTTTGATTCTGACAGGAGCTAAAGATAGCCTCTTTTTATGACTTTCTCCACTTCCCCCAAGTGCCTTGCCGGGCTGCCCGTGCTGGGTTCTACGAAGTTTGTTTTTGTCTCACTGCCCCGAAGTTCTCTGCACCCTCGCAGGGCTTGCCGCTCCACCAGCTGCACTTTAAATGTATTTTAATTGGCTGGAATGTCGAAAGAATCCATTTGGCAGTCGTTTACATGTGAAGCACGCCCAGGGCAGCTGAAAGAGGCCCCAGAAGCGGCTGATTACTTCATCAAAAGCTGCAGTTTGAATACCACTGACTCCTACATAACTACGGTGAACTCAATTCTACAGGCAAAGAGGAGTAATTAATAATTTGCTGAGAAAATTCTTCATTCATCTAAAAGGTGAAAAAGCAAAGGGGAAAAAAAAATCCCTGCAGACACAACCGTTCTTCTGAAAGGCTTGATTTATAGCCCCCAGTTTGACTCTTCACAAACACTGACTTTGTATAGCATCACAGGAGGGGGTATGATGCATAATTCGATTTGCCTGAAAAGTTAATTTAAGTAATTTTCCTTTTGAACGATCCCCTGAGAGACATTGTTCTATTACCTCTTTATACATTAGCCATATGCTACAATAACTATTGCCAATACTCGTGGCATTTCCTCATTCCCCATATTTTTCTTGGTTGAAATAATTCGTTTGTGACCTCCACAAGATCCAGCCACAGATAAATTCACCCTGAGTCAAAGTGGATAATCATCACCCCACAGAACTTGCAAGCCAAGCTGAAGTTTAAAGCACACTGAGAGAAAAATAAAAGTCAGTTCAAACAGATTCGAACACTGAGAAGGAAGAGGGCTATATATGCATGTTATATAACCATGTATGTCTCAAAAAATGATAAAGCAAGATATAAGAAATAAAAAGTAACAAGTGATTTTTAAGCAGTTCTTTACCAGTGTTTTGCTGAGAAGCTTTCCAGTGGCATATGTCAGCTCGATTTATAGATTCAGAATCCTTTGGAAGTACAGTTTGTAGAAGCATCCCAGGTAAGCCTGATGCTCAGCCCTGGTGAAGTACCCCTGGTTTAGAGGCAGGATATCCAGGAGGACCCTGGCGCTCTAAGCAGGCCTCTCTATAGAAAATACCAGCCAAAGAACATGATCAAATTTGTTCTGATGCTTTTCCTGCACTTCTGTAAAATTGTCTGTGGTTCAGAACAAGATGATACAAGAGAAATCACAGAGTATGCAAGTTCCTTGGGTGGATTTGATGAAGAGCTCAGAGCCTAAAACCAGCACGCTCAGTAAATGGGCTTTTTAAGCAGGAAAACAGAGGGGCAGATGAGTGAAAGGATCAGGGCCAGGTTCATGGGCTTACAATCTGTTCAGGTACACAGAGCCCCGCACTAAGAAGCACCCTGCACTTAGATTATTGCCGCACCATCACCACCTTGAAGTTCTTAATTTTTGAACAAGGGGCTCTACATTTTCATTTAGCACTGGGTTACAAACTAGCTGGTCTTCAGAGAGCTAGAACAAGTCCATCTGATTCAACACATGGTTAACACTGAAAAGCACTGGGGAGACTTTAGTGAGGGTGTGGATGACAGATGCTTTCGCTGTCTTGGCCAACATTCTGCCTTAGGTTTGGAGCTGCTGAGAGACTTGAGGAGGGTATTTAGGAAGAAGAATCTCTCCAGAAAACTCAGGGGGCAAGAGTGATCTGCTGTGTTGTGTCTGATCTGTCCAGAGGGAATGGATCACTGTTTTGTGACTACATTTCATCTTCCTGGCTCAGAGAGATTTTTTGTTTCCCATACAGCACCCCCACTGCATAGTTTTGTGGTCAGAAAGCTCCATGTGTAACCAATGACTATTTTTAACTGATCCTAGACCATGATTCATGGTTTGACAAAGTTAAATTCAGTGCTGCAACCTCAAAGGCACTGTTGACCCACTACCGTGAGATCCAATAATTCACAAGTTATTGGAATACTACAAAATGAGTGCCCTTGAGTCACCTTCTGCTCCCAAAAGTATTCTCCAAGACCCGCCCTTACACCCAGATTTTAGTCTGCCTTGGCCTTAGTAGAAACTGTACAAAAAAGAAATGTCCTCCTGGATGAGAAGGTAACTCTCTCAGATAGCAACTACTTCAGGTTGCTGGGGTCTTGTGTCTATTAGGTAGCAAGTGCAAACAGGCTCTGACCCTGGTACTTAAAAAATAAAACAGACTGGGATTCTAGAACTAGAAAAGAATTTAGAGATCGGCCACTCCAAATCATTATTGTTTTTAAAAAGGGATAACTAAAGCCAGGAATGATTAATGACTTCCCAGAAAGTCAATCAAACAAATGTGTCCAGGTCTCCACACTTCCTTGGGCTACACATTAGTTCTTTAGACCACCCAGTTGGTTCCCCATTCAGACTCACCTACTGATTCCTGGATATCTCCCGGGCTTTAGCCTGCTTTTATGTGTTCAGATTTGTTTCAAATACCCAACTCCTACCTCCATGTCTTACCCTTATGAGTTACTTCCACACACAATGCTAAGTATTCTTTATCTATAAGGAAATTGTATATCATACAAGACACATGGCTAAATCATCATAGAACAAGTTCATTTATGAATTCTTAGATCCTGTGACATAAATTCCTCTCTGTCATTTACAGAGCTTTGGTATGCATTTTGGTAATCTTGCTACACAGGACAGGCAGGTTTTAGCACATCATAATGTCCAGGAATGGCTAAGGGATCCTGTTTTAATTCCTCCAGTGAACTTGTCACCTTTCACTGCCTTTCTTTATCCACACTCTGAGGTATGGGCATCAACAGGTCAGAGATTCCTTAGAGCTAAAAGGCTCACCAATGCGGGACCATGTAGTGGCATATGATATATGGCAGCAAAACAAAACAAAAACAAACAAAAACACATGTTCTGGGAATGCAGAACCATCTATTAAAATCATCTGGTAGGTTCTGGGGGTCATAGAAAAGTCAAGGGTCAGAGACAGGAAGGCAAAATTAAAGGCTCAGTGTGGGAATGGGAAAGTCTAGGTGCTGCACTTTTCAGGCACTGATCCTGACCGGATCTCATCTTCCTCACAGAGAGCAAGGACACAGCTATACTAATTATACCTGCCAGGCAAGGCAACATTAGAACGCACATACTCGTTACACTCCTCAACCGTAACAGGCACTGAACGGACGGTATTTCAGAAAATAGTCAGGGCCCACATGACAAACCAAGGTCAGCCAAGTACCAGGTCAGAAGACTCTCACAGGGCCAATGGCCAAATCATGAAATAAATAGACAAAAGTCCAGATCACTTGGTTCTGCAGGAAATAAAGGGGAAAATCAAGGCAAGCAGAGAGTAGACTAAGATACTGGTATTTTAAAAATGCTAATAAGAGTCTCTGTCTGGCATGGTGAAGTGGGAATCTGGGAATCTTGTCTCATTTGTTCATTGGGGAGTAAGAAACCAGGAGGAAAGACCAAACCACTGAACTTGGTTTATTAAATTCAATTAGATTACCATTGATGGAGCCCAAACTGAGTGCAAGCTCCACGTCAGGAACACTGAGCTGTGAGAACCGGTCCTGGCAGAGGCTGGGCTCGGGTCAGACAGACTCTGTGTTAAGGCCTTGTAGGTCATTTCTCATTTGCTCAAAACTATTTACATTTGCTCACAACTATTTACAGATGGGGACACTCTGTGTTAGAGGGGGTAAGAAGTTGCTGGCGGTCAAAGAGTACAGCCAATATGATTCTAGAGCCCAAACTCTTAACCAATGCCTATCTGCCTTTCAGGAGCCAGAGTTGTTGATGTATTCCATTAACATTATTCCAAAAACAACTAGTGCCCAGAAATGGTATCTCATACTCCATGAGCTTCTGGAGCTTGGCCATCATAGATCCAGTTTATCAAGCAACTACTGAGCACCACTGAATAGGCCAAACTTTTCTGCTTGCCGGCAGTTTGGCCCAAGAGATGACAAGAGAATTTGTGGGGGTAAGGTAAATAGGTAACTACGTTTTGGAGAAAGATAAGACCAAAAGGAACTGGACCTAATGACTTGATCTCTATTTGGGAGTTTCCCATAGCTAGGATGAGAAGCTGGAGGGAAAATCTTGGGTCAACATTCAGATTTCAGGCCCAGAAAACCATATTTCAGGGCCTGAAAATGACAATAAACTCAGAAGCTGTGAGAATCACACAAGAAGGCCCAAGTAAACTGAAGATCACATGTGAGGAAGGAAGACAAAAGAAGGAAGGGAAACAAGAAGAAAAAAAGGGAAAAAGAGAGGAAGGGAAGAAAACAATCAAGGTAGAATGCATTGGAGTAGCACCCTCTAGATATCAGAAACTATATGAACACTGCTTAGGTCGCCTCTTTTAATGCTCGCAAAATGCAATGAGACAAATATCTTCATTTTAGAGACTCGTAAATCGAGGCTCAGAAGTGTTAGAACTTTTGCCCACATTCTTGTACTGGAAAATGTCAGAGCTGAGATTTAATCCTAGCTAATGTTCTGTGGGCAAGTGGGGAGGTCACACCAAGGAACTGATCAGACTCTGCTGGGTGGTGCAGGACTTCTAACTGGCAGCCCTCTTGGCCCCACCAGCCTGGTGCTACAGAGGCCAAAGCCCCTGGGTGTAAAACCAAGACACTGATTTTGAAGAACAGGTTGGCTGCTGGTGTGGGAGGGAAATCCAGTGTGAACTGAAGTGAGAAAGGCCAGTGAAGCTGCTCACCAATGGATGAGGGGGCAGGCCTAGTTCACTGATAACAAAATAAATGGGATTTATTGATGGCGTTGACTTACTTTATGTAAATGGTTCTTCCCCATGTATTTATCCCTTTGTTGCATGAGGGTTTGCCCTGGTAAAATACATCAGCTCCAACCACCAGGGAAAATAAATCTTGCTGGCCATTCAAAAACCAGACTCCATATTCAGAGCTGGATGAGACAGTCTTTTAGTGAGCTCAGTGACTGCTGGGCACCAGGGAATTCAGATGTTGTTTATCCAGTGAATAGATAACGATTTATGGCTGAGAGAGACACAGGGGAAAGAGCACCCTGAATCGTATTTGTATTCAATGACTGCATTTTAAAACACCAATATTTAAAGAGCTGTCAGAAAAATAAGGGTGAATCATTGATTCATATTTTGGTGAGCTGCAGATGGACCACACATGCATGACGGTGGGTGCTAAAAGCATGTATATATGCTTGCAACTTCCATTTTATCTTGACCATTGAAGAATTCATGAAAATAGTGAGTGTTCAATAAAATATTTGCTATGAGATTTTGAAATGTGTTTTTGGTAAGTGATTCTTCCTAATTTTTCGTCACACATAGGATCATAACGAGAACTGTATCCTCCAATGATTCATTTACTAATAACTTGAGAAGACAGTTCAATAGCGTGCCCGAGAACCAACACTTGCATATTGCCTTCTATGTAACAGATCCTGTTCTAAGTGCCTTAGATAGAATAGGTCTATGAAAATACATGCCATGATTACTCCCAATTTACAGATGGAGGAACTAAGACCCAATAACTTGTTTTCACTCACAAGATGTAAGGAGTAGAGCTGTGATTCGGGCCAGGGATTGTAGCTCCTAACTGCTGCCTGTCCTGCCTCTCACAGGGAGACACTCTGCTTGGCTTTAGGGGTCAAGCAACCACGCACAGAACTCTAGTTCCTGGCATCATTTTGTTGACCTGCCTGGTTTTCTACTACTTTCTCCCACATCAGGTGATCTTCTCCTCATAACCTGCACTATACAGATGCTCTGTATTGTAGATAATTTTAATTTTCTTCCCAGGAAAATGTTTTGCTGAAGTATGCTATACAAACTGACCTTTTCTTTCAAGGTTGAGTACCTTCAAAAGCATGCTGGTGTTTTTTATCTTGGAGATACAGATTTTCTGAGGAACATTTCTTGCCAACAGAACTTGCATTGGCTATTCACTGATAATGTCAGTTCTCCCATAAACCAGGGCTGGGGAGAGGGAAAACGACAGAGCCTACAGGTAGCCATGGCAGGGTAGAAAGGAAAAGAGAAGGGGAGGGGGGAGCTCTGAGCTTTTCTCAAGGCTTGGTTTTAGGCTGAACCAGATGCCCAACTCTTCTCTCCATCATGTGCCTCCTTCCAAAAGAGAAACACCTTCTGTCCAGGCAGAAGCAATGGAAAGCTGGCAGAACTCAAAGTCAGACCCACCTGGCACCACCCTGACATTTATTAGCTGTGTGACCTTGGGTAGGTGACTTAACCCCTCTGAGCCTCACAGTCATCTCAAAGGAGGGATGATAATATGGCTTTGTAAGGAGTACACAGATCACAAAATGTGGAAATGCCTAGCTTATTAGTGATTAAGTGCAAATGCCTTAATCCACATCAATTCCCCATTCCCTTCCTTGTCATCATCCCCATACAAAAGCTACTAACAGTAAGAAAATGGGACATCCTTACTTATGTACTCCTTTTCATTTCCTCTGGACTGAAACACAAGTAAACTACACATAAGTCTCTGACATTATCTTTTGCTGCAAAAACAATATCAGTTGCCAAGAAAAGGCCTATGTAAACAACATCATGGAGTTGTTCTTTGGGGCTTCTGAACAGTATGACTGAATCTCCCAGTTACACCTGGAAGAACCAGAAAACAAGTGCTCACAAGGCAATTTGCTCACTGGGTTTACCCATGATGAAACTTTTAAACTGACAAAATTACAAATGTGCATATAATTATTTAATAGCATCAAGATTTCAAAGAGAAATCTTATCCTTTTTTTCAAAAAGTAGCAAAAACAATATTTTTGTAAGTATGGTTATATTCGAAAAAGTTAATTGTTCAAAATCACTACATATAAAGGGCATTTTCTTATTCTCCCCATTGGCCATTTTTCAATGCCTTGTCTCCATTTTACTTTTGTCCTTTCTCAACTAAATCACAGGCAAGTTGTCTAGGAAAAACAGAGAGAGTATTTTATGGCAAAAAGAAAAAAAAACTAGCTACAGCTAATTTTTGACTATACAAATACGATGAATTTAGGAAACGGCATTGTTATTCCAGCAAAGATGTCTGGAAGAGATAAATAATGTACTTAATTATTACTTATTTATCTATTTTAATTCAAAAAAATGACTTGGACAATGTGCATAAAGAAGGTAAAATTTATAATAGCAATCAAGCACAGAGATCTAGCAAGATATGTGCAAAGTGATGATACATGGGAACAAAAAAACTTTCAAAGAGGTAATCAATAAATGACCAAAAGGATAGTCATTGAGTTTGAAGGCTAAGATCAAAATAGTGGGATGGTAATTAGAGGATATTCTTCTAGGGTTGAGCTCTTTCATTCTTCACCTTTGAAAGAATACTGACCCAAATACACGTACGTAAGAAGCTTTTTAATTTTACATTGATAGACACCTTGGCAATGAACAATGGAAAGATTAAAAAAAGGGCTTTTATCCCAAGCATTGTAGAGTTCCTGGGTCAGTTAACCTGTGTAAGTTATATCTGCTCCGGGGAAAAAACAAGATTGAAATATTAAAGGATCTCTGCACTGAGGTGGGGTTCATTTTAAACTCCACAAACTTAGTCCCAACTCCATGTTTTATATTCAAGCCTGTCCTCAGATACTCAATCGGTCCTCAGGCTACCATTCTGTTTCCCTGTTTTCTTTCCTCTTTCCCAATCAGACTCGTCAACTCACTTGCCCTCCAGACCTGCTCTACATATTCTTACCATTACACTTCAGACATGTTCTTCTACACACACACACACACACACCCCAGAACCCCCTTCCACAACTACCTCTGCACAGGAATATAATTCTCTTTTGCTGAATATTCCAAGGCCTAAGGCACATTCTACCTTCTAAGACAAGCCTCTATACCTGATCGTCCCAGCCCACGGTGAAATAGGGATTGCTCCTTCTTTGTCTGTGATGACTGACGAATAGTAGGAAAATATGCCTTATGCAGGGATTTATCCATGATTACATTTCACCCATGGTCAATTGCATTGGTTGTAAGTTCTTGGAGGTAAGGAATACTGCCATGTACCTCTTGGAACCCCAACCTCTATACCTTTCACAGAGAGGGTGATCAACAGCATCCTGCTGACTGAGGGATTTCCGCCATTCGAGGTCAGGTTAAAAACTCTTCCAACAGAAATGAAAAGAAACCTCACCTGAGATTATTTGCCTGACTCAGTCTCCGCTGAGACTATGCCGAGGATGCAACCCAACCACGAAATATGAACTCCTGACAGACCATCAGAAGCCCAGGTTGTGGTCAGTTCTCTCATGGGATAGAGCTGATGGCCTGAAATCTGCCTGGCTGGGTTCCACTGCTTGCTAACTCTGTGATGTTGGGCAAGGTCCTTAACCTTTCTGTTCCTCAGCTTCCCCATCTTTAATATGGGGATTATAATGGCAATAATAGTCAACAATTATAGAATGCTCCCCAAACTTTTGTGAATAGAATTTATTTAATTCTCATAACAAGTCTATGAAGTAGCTCTGACTATTATTATCCACATTTTACAGATTAGGAAACTGTAAAAAGGATAAATTTCCTATCCCCAGTGTGAGACAGAAGAGTGCCAGAGCCAGAATCTTAATCGAGACAGTCTAGCTGCAGAGTCCATGTTCTCAGCCACTACACTGAACTGCCTCTTTCCTATCATATAAGTAATATATGCTGTCAGTATGAGTTTAATAAGGACAAAGAATTCATGTAAACTACTAGGAGCAATGAAAAAAAAATTAGGGATTTTTAAAATGTGACTACTTTATACAAAAATATCTCTGTGCAAAATTGGCTGCCTTCTTTGGCAAAGGAAGAATCAGGGTTGTTGGAAGAACAAAATGAGATGGCCATGGTAAATCTCAGCACACTGTGTGGCGATAGTGTGAGTTCAGTGAGTTGGGAGCACCACTGTCGGTTATTTTTATGATGATGGGTTCACTGTCTACAGGCTCACCCACCGCAGACATCCCCAGCTGGCTTTCCCTCACCCTATCAGTGCACTGCTTACTCTGGCCAAAGCCCCAGTTAGAATCAGAGGACACAATGAATATGTTGAAGCTGATTCCCTAAGAAGGGGTAGGCAGGAGCTAGGAGGCTCCTTCCACTGCTCGTTGCAAACCTCAGCTTTACCATGGGGGCTCTAAGACCTAAACATATTCCATACTTGGGCCAAACTAGGTTACTTTTTCTCCAAACCAAGCTTTCACTTTGCCACTTCCACCTCTTTACTAAGTCTACCCTCCACCACAAATGCTTTCTCTCTGAAATTCACTGGTGTCTGCCAATTTTTCTAAGCTCTTTTCAAATTTTACCACATCCATAAAGCTTTTGCTACCCTTGCTAAGTGAATCAATGCATTCATCCATTGATTCACTCAGCAAACGTTCATCAACATCTATTCTGCTGGATGGCAGGTGCTTTGAGAGGCACTGGAGATAAGACAGAGAGGGCCCCAATCTCTGAAACAAGAAAATCAATGATTAAATGCCATATGATAAATGCTACAAAGGTAATTTGAACAACATTGCTCCTTTCCTCCTCTGAACTTCATATTCCTTTGTTTCAACTCTTTGTGGGACTCAGCATATTCTGACTTCTGTTATAGTGATTCATGTTCTGCTCTTACATCTGACTAGTCTTCAAGTTCTCCGAGACCAAGAAACATGGCTTTTCCTCATGGATCATAAGAGCCACCTCAACCCCAGACTCTCTTAGAAATATTTTTTTTGTGTGTTGAACTCTGAATCTTGCCATACTATATAGGTTTTAATAATCCTCCATTGGGAGGAAAAAGTCTGAGGAGTTAGTCATTAGGAAAAAAAACAAAGAAATCTTTCTTCATTGTCTTCCCAGGTTTTTTTACAGGCAACACCCAGCCAGCCCTCAGCCTCTCTCAGACACACAGGGAGAAACTGGGGGATTGAGCGCTTCAGCTGCTCAAAAGCCATTGCTACAGCAGTGTACAATCCAGCAGAGACATATGGTTCTTTATCATCCAGCCTTACAGCCCTGAGCAACTGTATCTGCCGAAGGGAGAATATTCACTTCAGAATTTTGGATGTAAAAATTCAGTCCCTGTGCTTTACATGTCATTGTTAATGGTATATAAAGAATGATCCAAGTGAAGTATAAATAATCATTTGGCTCCACAATGAAAATAGCAGTTCTGACTATACCCAGCCAAAAATGAAATAGTGCAAACTTCAGACCCAAATGAGGAAGCAATCATCTGAATCCACTACAGAAGGAATTTTTACTGCCAGAGTATAGAATGAATAAAAAATGCAAAACACTAGCCTATTTCTGCAAACTCATTTCACCAAAAAGATAGGCAGGACCCAAATGACAAGGGGGTTGTATTTTTAAAGGTCTTTTTTTAACTTGAGTGTTCAGAAATCGATTTCCAACACGATTTAGTTTCCAGGAATAAAACTTCCATAAGGAACCAAAACATCCTGGAAAGTATTGCAATGGGAAACTGCAATTCCAGTTCTAATTAAAAAGCTCAAAGAGGAGAGAACAATCTGGAAGGATTGATTTGGCTGCTCTGTGTAGATAAGCAGGTGATCCCCTTCTATAGCAGACTGTGAAAATTGTCACAAATCCCCCACCCCCTGTATACATGCCTCTTGGCTATGTGACTTTGAAACTCCTCTCATGAAGAGAGAGAGTCTATATCTTTATCCTTTGAATCTGAACTTGGCCATGTGACTTGCTTTGGCTACTGGAACAACAGCAAATGTGATATAAGCAGAGACTTGAAAAGTGCTTGTGCATTGAGGCTTCCATTCTCTTGCTACTCTTGGGACTTTGTACGGCCAAGTCTTTGCCATCTTCACAAATGAGATCAAGCCAACAAATGAGTGAGACCACCCTAGACCACTGATCAGAGCCATCCACCAGCTCACAGCTGAGATCAGCTGACATCCCCAGAACAGAAGAAATGCCCACACAAGCTACAGAATCATGAGAAATTAAACAAACAAACAAAAAAAGTTTGTCATTTAAGACACTAGGTTTCAGTGGCGTCTTACGCAGCAAAAGCTAACTGATACACCCCTCTCCCTCTCTGCTCCAAGTGTATCTCTCCCTAAGTTCTGCATTTGGGGGAAGAGAACAACCAGCTCAGAACTTGGTTACATTACACTCAGAACACAATGCTGGAAACATCTCCCTCCGCTGCACTCCTGGGGTGACAGCTGCAGGTGGAATGGGGAGAGCTGAGGTTCTGTCAACCTCTAACAGAGACAAATCCTTCACTCTGCCTTGAGAAACATCTGTGGTAGCATTGATGGGGGCATAGGGGCTTCAAAATGGAGAATGAGAGCAGAAGGTGCCATATCTCTGACTGTGGAGAATTCCAAAGTGAAAGATTTGCATATCGGGGCTTGCCCTTCCCAAGGAGAATGACTCAAATCCACTCCTGCATCCATCAAGCTCACTCCACACTCAACAAGGGGTGGTGCAGGTCCTATGAAAGGGGCCCAGAGTAGGCCCTGTGCACGGGAAGGTTGGCATGGTTGTCAACGAGACCATCACTGTACTTGCCACATCCACTTAACTAAATCCTACCCAGGTTCCTCAGTCCTGACAATTTTGCTTTGACATCTGCTTCCCCAAGCACCAAGTGGCGAGAATTTGACCTAGGAGTAGTAAATACCCAGCACAAATGCAACTTCTCTGTATTCCCCACATCCATAGCAGTCACCACAAATTGATTTCTGCTAGGCCCAGTGTATCAGTCAGAGTTCTCCAGAGAAATATAACCAATAGGATCTATATCTATGTCCATCTATATAGATATATATAAAGAGATTTATTATAAGGAATTGGCTTTTTTGAAGACTGCCAAGTCCAAACTCTGTAGGGCAGGCTGAAAGCTGACAGAGGTGATACTGAAGTTGAGTCCAAATTCCCCAGGCGATGTGCCTGGCTGGAAATTCCAACATGAACAAATGCTGAAGTTGAGTCCAAATTTCCCAAGGGAAACTGACTGGCTGGAAATTCCAGCAACAGCCAGTGCTGAAGCTGAGGCAGAAATTCTTCTTTCTGACTTTTGACTTCTGTTGTTCTTTTTTTGATCTCCAACTCATTGAATGAAGGGACTCCCCACACCGCTGAGGGCAATCTCATTTGTTGATTAAAGATGCAACCAGTTGTAGATGCAAGCAGCTTATTATAGGTGCAAATCTCATCCAAGAAACACCCTCACAGTAACAAGGGGTAACTCGCTTGACCAAACAAGTGGACACCATTAACTAGCCAAATTGACACATGAAATTAACCATCCAGTCTCAGAAGCCCTTTTGTAGTCGATTGAATTTTTACCCCAGTTTGGTCATGTTCTTGGTCTTTGCCACATTATGTTGGGTGTGGACCCAACTTAAATAGGATCTCCTGAAGATGTTACTTCAGTTAAGGTATGGCCCACATAAATCATGTTGGGCTTTAATATGGATTACTTTATAAACAGAATGAAATTCAGACAGAGAGAGAGAAACCTACAGGGAGGAGTGGAACCTGGAAGTCAATGGAACTGAGGAGAAAGGAGAAGACACTGCCATACGCATTACATGTGACAGAAAAGCCAAAGACCAAAGATCCCTGGCAGCCAGGTCCAGAACACCACAGTCTTCAGGGAGAAAGTATTGCCTTAAGACGCTTGATTTTGGACTTCTCCTAGCCTCAAATCTGTGAGAAAATAAATTCCCATTGTTTAAGCCAACCCATTGTATGGTATTTGTTTTAGCAGCTGGAAAACCAAGACACCCTCCTATCACACTGCTCTAAGAATCCACTCACCTATCAGTCAGAATTGAAACACAAGCCTGTCTCCACTCACCATCCCAGTCCTGATTCTCTCCTTAGACCTGCTGAACTCGGTTTCTTCAACAATCATTGTGATCACTTTAGCCATTTTACTCTTAAGCACTTTCTCATACCAAGAATGTAACTATGAGAAATACTTTTGGCTTCCTTCTTTGCCCCAACTTTCATTTTATTTATTCTGTCTCAACTAGTTTTAATTTAGGTCACCTTATTTTAAGTACCTTTAGGGCTCACCATACATCTGCACTGGAACAAAGTGACATGTCAGTATTTATTTAATTGTAATTTTTCTTTTTACCTGAAAGTAAGGATTTCATTTGTCTTTTGTTAAGTTCACCCTGTGGTTTTCATGACCTTTCTAGCATATCAACATCTTTCTGAATTCTGACTTTTTTCTAGCCAACATATGACTTAGTCCTCCCAATTTCATGTCCTCTGAAAATATGATGTGTATGTCTTCCACATCTTTATCCAGGCGCCAATAAAAATTCTGAATGAGAGTGAAATCTTTGGCACACTACTAGAGATCTTCTCTATTCAAACACCTCAAATTATTCATCAAATATGAATTAATCTAACATAATAGGATCAAGCCCATATTTCCATAATCTTACAAGAACCTGTCAAGCACCTGAAGAAGTTAAGAAAGCAAGCATTCCATGCAAGCGGAAAGATGAGCAAAAGAGCAGAGAAACTTCTGACCTATTTCTGAAATGGAAAATAATTTCTTGTATTATAAAATCAGTATTAGTCTATGTATTAATCAGGGTTCTCTAGGGAAACAGAATGAAAAGGAGATACCTATAAATATGAGATTTTATAAAAGTGTCTCACACAACTCTGGGGACGTATGAGTCCAAATTCTGGAGGGCAGGCCACAACTCTGACGAAGGTCTTCGATGAACTCCCCAGGAAAGGTTGGCTGGCTGAAGAAGTGAAAGTTCTTTTTCTTCTCCCTTAAAAGTCTCCAACTGATTGGATTAAATCCAGCTGATTGAATTCTCTCATTGCAGAAGACACTCCCTTCATTGATGTAATCAGCCACAGATGCAATCAGTTGACTGATGATTTAAAAACCAACCTTCTAGTTTATTAACCAGCCACAAATGTCCTTGCAGTTAACAGTTAGGCCAGTACCTCTTGACCAGACACCTGGGCACCATCACTTGGCCAAGTTGGCACGTTAACCTAACCATCAGTCTATGTAGAAAACGATTACAATTTTCTTTAAACAACTCCACATTTGAAAGTGTTTTGAAAGTTATCTTCCCTCCTTAATTAAGAAAATTAATTATTCTCTCATCTGAGTTTCCAGAGCACTTGATTTACAAGGTCTCTTTACCACTTATCACTTGGATGGTCATTACTGTGGTTCACTGAATATTTCCCAGATGCATCTCTGCCTCCTCTGAAGTTTGGCATGACTATGTGACTTGCTTTGACCAAAGAAAGGTAAGTGAAAGTGTTGTATGTCACTCTGGGTGAAAGGCTTTAAAAGCTGATGTGCAATGTGCCCACTTCCTTTCCCTCTGCCATGGAGCCTGGGAAGTGCATGTTGAGACAAAGCCTCTATCAGTTAGGGTCCCTTGGTGACTAAGTAAATGAAGACCTCCTTCACTGAACTACATTGAACTTGCATGCGAATGAGAAGGGGTTGGCGGTTGTTTCTTATCCCAACATAGTCTATTTTATCCGAAATGATATTTTAACAGTGACTTTTAAATATAGTCTTAAACTGTAAGCAAGCAAGAAATTGTAAAGTTATCCTTAAAATGGAAACTTCAAAGCTGGAAACAGGCTATAAAAGGAAGCTCTTATTCTCACAGAGGAGTGGTTTGTAAATGTAAGGTCTGCAAACATATGTAAATGTAAAGTTTGCATCTTTCACAGGTGTCACCAAACTCCTGAAAAAAACAGGAAAACAGAAAATAATTAAATTACTGAAGTTCTCCAAACCTATTACATGCTAAGTAAATGTAAAGTCTGCAACCTTTCACAAATGTCATCTGGCTCCTGAAGAAAACAGGAAAACGGGAAATAACTAATTGACTTCTTTTGTCTCTAATGGGTTTAGCCAATTAAAGAATCACTGGGAGATTGCCCCAATCCTCCTAGATATAGATAGCCTTTTGTTTATCACTCGTGTTGCACGTCAATTAAATGATTACCTCTCTTTGTCTCGGAACCTGGGTATAAAACCCAAGTGAAAACACCACTTTGTCTAGTTTATGGATGGATGTGTAGAAAAGTAGGGGAAGGAAACAAACAGACAAAGGTACCCAGTGTTCTTTTTTACTTCAATTGCTCTTTTTCACTCTAATTATTATTCTTGTTATTTTTGTGTGTGTGCTAATGAAGGTCTCAGGGATTGATTTAGGTGATGAATGTACAACTATGTAATGGTACTGTAAACAATCGAAAGTACAATTTGTTTTGTATGACTGCGTGGTATGTGAATATATCTCAATAAAATGATGATTTAAAAAAAAAAAAAAAAAAAAAAAACCCAAGTGAAGAGACACTTGGGGGAGGCAGATTCGGGAAAGCTTCCCCTGTATTCCCGCTGGCGTAAACGAAACCATCTTTTCCTCTTCAGCCGGGTTCGGTGTGACTTCTGTTAGCTGTGCAAAACAACAAACCCAGATTTGGGAAGTGTCCCTTCTTCAAATGTAGACTTTGCTTGTGTTCATGTGTATGAAAGTGTGTGTATGTATGGGGGGAAGGGGTTGAATAGGAATCGATATTGATTGCAGATACAGCAGTGAATAAAATAGACACAATTCCTTGCCCATATTGGAGCTTACATTGTATTAAGGAAAGTCAGTAATCCTCTGACTTTTTGTTTCATGTGAGTCAGAAATTTCACGATCAGTTGTGTTTATAGTGGGATTTATCTGAGGAAGGCAAATGCTGGACAACTTCCTCTTCCCCTCTGACAAACAGGGTTAAGGAAGAAGCACTGTCTTGCCGTTTTTCTTGAGTCTGTCTCTTATGGAACATGCCTCTAAGGCCAGGGGTCCTTTCATACGGGTCTCATAAGGACTGCAGCTGCTGCCATTTTTCCCACCCCAACTTCATCTCCAACCAGCTCCCAGGTGAGGCTGCCCCTGCTGGTGTGTGGCTCACTCTTTGAGTAACAAGGCTATGGACTTCCCAGGACTTCAGCCAGGGCATCCTGACACCCTTTGCCTCCTACATTTCTCAGAAACCTGGGGTGGGAGTGGGGTGGCAGGAAGAGAATGGGGAGGAAGGCCAGGTCTGACAGTCAGTTGTGCATTCTCAGCTCAGACTTCCCTTTTTGTGTTTGTTTCCACCAGAGTACTACAAGCAGTTCATTTCCTTTTATTTAAATTGTAGTCCATCCTGAAGGCTTGTTTGAATCACTATTTCTAAAAAGCACCCATGTGATTCTTTGTGCAGCCTTAGGTGGGCAGAGAACCACTTATGCACAATTGCCTTTTTCAAGACCAACAAAAAGCTCTTCCTCCAGAAGGTAATGCCCTGAGGGCTTCCCAGTAATCCTCCTGATTATGTAGAGTTGCACTGCTTTTGTGATTGGGGTGGGAGGGCTATTACCCGGGAGTGACATTAACCTTTAAAGACATCTACCACTGTTGATCCAGAGGTAGATTCAATTAAACTTTTAGAGTTCATTACTCTTCCTCTGAGGAAGAAGTTTCCAATGCCTATACAATGTACCTATATTAGATGAAATCCAAATATTTATTTTCTGTAAACCAATGTACTTTGCTGAACAGAATGTGGACTTTGCTTATATTAAATCTCCAGATTCTGACTGTGATTAACAGCTTTTTTTATCTCTTCCTCCTCATTGTCACATAATCATCCATTTGTTCCCAACAGGTCTGGTCTGTGAGTTTACCTTTCTGACATTTAAGCCATGGGCTTTCAGAGCTTCAATCTTCCTTTATTTACATCGCCAAGACTTTAACTAGGCCATGGGAAGTCATGATCCATTTAGCAAATAGCAGTGGCCACTGCTGGAGATGAGAGAAGAAGATGATGAAAAAGTTTATTAAGAAATAAGCAAATGAGAGAATTTATCTACAGAAATGAATAGTCCCAATCTCTAAAGCAGCATTATAACAAACTGTGGGTAGCCATCTTTTGATGGGTCATGAAATCATTGCAGTCATTTGTGACCAGCAATTTCAAAGGACATGGAATAGAAAATGTAAGCATGTGTCACACCTAGCAAAAGAAAGGTGTTGTCTTTATGAAATTGTATTTCACACATGTGACTGTGAGGCTCCGTGTCCTATACGTGCATATGTGGGTCTGGGTTTTGGGCTTTGATACAATATGTATTGGAAAATACTTACCAAAAGGGTCTCAGGTGATGTCAGGAGTTCTAAAAAGTGGCGTTTCACCCTGTCTTTCATATCCTAATTAGCCACCTCCTTGCCCTCTGTCTGTTTCCCTAGCACTTTACCCTCTCCCCATAAAGCTGGTATTGGTTCAAATAAAAGAGCAAAACACATTAATGCTGAATCTACATGAGGCTTTATGCTTTCATCATTCCAGTACTGCATTTGGTTCTGATGACTTTTTCTTTGTCTAGCTAGACAAATAGCAAAGCTAACTAACTGATTGCCAGTCAAGAAACAAAAAGACTTGCATGGAAAATTACACTTCAGGTTGTAAAAACAAGTGTTCTGAAGGCAAAACAGTACTATGTAAATCTCTGGGTAGTTTCTTTACAAAACATAGGTTTGTTTTTGTTTCGTTTTTTAGGTTTTTATTTTTGTGTTTTGTTTTGTTTTGCTTTTATCAACAAAATTTTTTAACATTAATTAACCTATTTAACAATATTTCAAACCATGCTTTCCTGAATCTTTCTGCTCATACCTTTTAAGGGCTTATCAAATGAAAGAAGAAAGTTTGAAGGGACAAAGCCAAAGTCAGAAGTAGAATGATAGAGCTTGGAAGTGAATCGAGGGGCAGAAAACGCATACATGGAGCAACCCTCAGAGGGAGAGGGAACACAAATTGTTAGCGAAAGGGACCCCACTGGGGAAGAACAAAACACATTCAGACCAGCTTCAAACAACTCTTCACAGCTGGGCACGCGGAGGTTAAAATAACATGTGCTTCTCTCAGTAAAACCCAAGTACAGAGACACTAAGCAGGACCAGGTTTTTGTATTTGCTTGCACCTGTTCTATCCAGGAGGACCTGGCAGACACTGGAAATTGAATTCCTTACAAGCAATAACAGTACTTTGATGGGTAAATTAATGATGAATATAGCACGTTTAATCAAGACATTATGACAATCATGTATGTAATTAATAGTGTATAAAGATAATATAAAATGTTGCTATTTTCTAGATAAACAGCTGTATAAATTTCTGTGTGTAGGTGTTTGAAAGTGCGTGTATACATGGGGTGTATATATGGGGTTTATCTATTGCTGAAATAGAATTGGAATTGAATATTCTCTAGATATTCCCTCAAGATAGACACCCATCAGACTCCAGGTCAAAACCATTTTTGTCAAAGCTTCCTAACCCCAACAAGCTTCAAAGGATACACTAGACCTTTCTTAAAGTGGCTCCCAACTAATTTTTAAGAGGGTACTGGATTGAAAAGTGTCCCCCAAACACTCATGTCGTCTGGAATCTGTGAATATGAACTCATTTGGAAACAGACTCTGCAGATACAAGCAAGCTAATCATTCTGGATTAAGGTGGACTCTAAAACTGTTATGACTGGTGTCCTTATAAGGACAGGGACATTTGGAAACAGATGCATAGAGAAAAGAAGGCCATGTGACAATGGGACAGAGATTTGAGTTAAGCTGCCAAGAGCAAAAAGAACTTCAGGGATTACCAGAGGCCATGGGATCTACAAGATGCCAGGCAGGATTCTTCGCTAGAGCCTCTAAAGGGAGAGCCCTGCTGACATCTTGTTTTCAGGCTCCTCGCCTTCAAAACTGTGACAGAATAAATGTCTGCTGTTCTAAACCACCCAGTCTGAGTCCCCATATTAGTGTTGCAGTTTGCTAATGCCGCCATTTGCAAAATAACAGAAATGGAATGGCTTTTATAAAGGGGGTTTATTTGGTTACAAAGTTACAGTCTTAAGGCCATTAAGTGTCCAATGTAAGGCATCAACAATAGGGTACCTTCACTGAAGAATGGCCAATGGTGTCTGAAAACCTTTGTTAGCTAGGAAGGCACATGGCTGGCATCTGTTTGCTCCCAGATTGTGTTTCAAAATGGCTTTCTCCAAAATGTCAGTGTCAGCTTCCAATGGCCATCTTCGAAATGTGTCTCTCAACTGCAGCAAATATCTGGGCCTGTGTGGCTCTTTTTAAAGTACTGCAGTGATTTAATTAAGACCCACTCTGAACGGGCAGAGCCAAACCTCCATGGAAAGATTCAATCAGACGTCACACCCTAACCAAAGGTGTCACTCACAGTTGGGTAGGTCACATCTCCATGGAAACAGCCTAAAATTCCAATATCCCACAGATTGGATTAAAAGATCATGACTTTTTCTTGGGGGACATAATATATCCAAACTGGCACAATTAGACTGGAAGTTTTTCAGGTAAAAAGATCAGAATCAAAATTCAGATATGTAATTCCAATATTTTTTATTAGAAGACTTTAAAGATATATCATTTTAAATAATGTACACACTGATTTTCACAAACTAAACCTGCAGGCAAAAAATCTCAATTCACAACTAATACTTGACCCTTTAGGCATCAAATTTGACCAATACCAAACCATTCATTTCCTGCTCTCAATCTCTACCCTATGCTACTAGGACAACCAGTTCAACTTCATTTAGCAAATATTTACTGAGTTCATGTTCACAGTCAGTTTTTTTTGGTGTGGAAATATCCCTATGACTTTTTTAAACTTATATTTGATATAATTTTAGATTAAAGAAGATTTGAAAAATATTTGCAGTTTATGTCTTCTCTCTTTTTTTCTTGGTCAGTCTACATAGAGGTTTTCCAATTTTATTGTTTTTTCAAAAAAAACAACCTTCAGTTTAATGGAATTTTCTCTATTCTTTTTCTGTTTTCAATTTTATTGATTTCTGATCTTATATTTATTATTTCCTTCCCTCTGCTTGCTCTGGGTTTAATTTGTTCTTTTCTAATATCTTAAGGTAGAAGTTTAGATTTAAACTGTCCCCTTCACACTGCTTTAATGGCATTCCACAAATTTTAATATATTGTATTTTCATTTTAATTTTATTTCAAAATATTAAAAAATTTCCCTTGGGACATCCTCTTTAATACATTGGTTATTTAGGAATATGTTGTTAAATTTCCAAAAATTTGAGAATTTTCCAGACATCTTTCTGCTATTAATTTCTAGTTTAATTTCATAATGACTAAATATATATTTTGTATGACTTCTATGCTTTCAAATTTATTAACGTTGATTTATGGCCTCAAATATGGTGTATATTAGAGAATGTTTTACGTTCAATTGAAAAAAGAAGTGTATTTTACTGTTGTTGGGTTGAGTATCCTATGTCAATTAGAACAAGTTGGCAGACAGTTATTCAGGTCTTCTATATCCTTCCTGATTTTCTGGCTACTTGTTTCATCAATTACTAAGAGAAAAGCATCGATGACTTCAACCAGCTGTGGATTTGTCTGTTTTTGCATCATGCATTTTGAAGCTCTGTCATATTTAGGATTCTTATGTCTTCTTGAACAGTTGACCATTTTATCACTATTTATGTCCCTCATCATCCTTCTTCTGAATTCTACTTCAACTGCTATTATTATCAACATACAAGCTTTCTTATGGCTAGTGTTTGCACGGTATATCCTTTCCGTCCTTTTAGTTTTAACCTAGCAATGTCTTTATATTTAAAGTGGGTTTCTGGTAGGCAGCATGTGTTTGGGTCTGACTTTTCACTGGTATGTTGAATCCAAACACATGTAATGTGATTATTGATATGGCTGGATTACAGTCTACCATCTTGCCAGTTGTTTTCTATTGGTTTCATCTGTTTTTTATATTAGGAGCTTATTCTCCATGGTGTGTCTTTACAACTTGTGAGAGTTACTGTTCCAGATCATCCTTTCAAGGATATTTGTATATCAAACAGCCTGAAAGTCAGAGATAGTGTGTGCCTCCAGGGCAGAGAGCAAATTTGTTTGCTAAGCAAGATTACAAAGATAATGCCTTCCTTCAGGGCAGGAGTTGGGCAGGTTCAGTAGAACCCCCCTATATTAAGATTGGGAGTTTCCTACACTCAGGGTTCCTCAACTGTGATGCAGAAAAACCGTGTGCAGCACCCACCTGCACCATTCCTCCTCACCCTCATGGAACTTGGGAGCACGGGGAACTGGTACAAACATTCAGCTCCTGGTGCCTGCTGTGCCGCGAATGATAACGTCTTACGTTTCTGAACTGTGAGTATAGTGTTCAGCAGCCACGAAACGGCAGCAGGATCATTTGTTAGTTTGCACACAGGACAAAGTATCAGACCCCTCAGTTTTTGACACTGTTTCTTTTGTTCCTCTTTCTTCTTCCTCTTGTTTTAATTCACCATTTTTTAAATTATTCTGTTTTATCTCATTTATTGACGTACTATATCTACCTTTTTAAAAAATGTAATGGTAAAAAATTTTTTTAATGTAGTGGTTACTCTAGGGTTTACATATATATCTTTAATCCATCAGTGCCAACTTTCAAAAAGTATGATACCACTTCACATATAGAACCAGGAACTCACAACATGTATCTCCAGTTCCTCCCTTCCATTCTGTGTGCTATTCATTGTCATATGTTTTAGTTTCCTTGTGCTATAAATACATGCAATATTGCTGCTATGGTCAGTTCTCATTTAGAGCATTTACGGATAGAAAAAGAAATTTATTTGACTCATTTTTCCACTTATAGTGCTCCTTATTGTATGTCTGTGTGATCCAGGTTCACGTTTGGTATCATAATATTTCTGCCTGAAGAACTTCACTGGACATTTCTTATAGCATAGTTCTGCTGTCAATAAATCCTCTATTATTGTTTCTCTGAGAAAATCTTTATTTCTACTTCATTGTGAAAAATATTTTCATTGGGTATAGAATTTTTGATTGACAGTTGTTTTTTTCTTTTAGCACGTTAAGGATGTCATTCCTTTGTTTTCTTGCTTGTATGGTTTCATATAATAAGTCTGCTATACTTCTTATCCTTATTCCCCTCTAGGTATTTCTTCTTTTTTTATTTTGACTGTCTTCAAGATTTTCTTTTTTGTCTCTCGTTTTTGGCAGTTTGAATATGATCACACCTAGGGAATTTGGGGAAGAGAATGGTGTTTTAATTCCCCAGCTGCTAAAACAAATACCATATAATGGGTTGGCTTAAACAATGGGAATGTATTGGCTCATGGTTTTGAGGCTGGGAGAAATCCAAAATTGAGGCATCAGCAAGATGATGGCTTCTCCCTAGAGACTGCGGCGTTCTGGGGCTCGCTTCTGGTGATCCTTGGTCCTTGGCTTTTCTGTCACGCGACAATGCACATGGCAGCATCTGCTCCTTTCTCTTCCAGGTTCTGTTAACTTACAGCTTCTGGATGTTCCCCGTGGCTTCTTTTTTTTGTGGTCAATTTCCTTTACTTACAAGGACTTCAGCTGTATTTAAATAAGGCCCCCTCTCATTCAATCTGGGCACACCTTAATTAATAACATTTTCAAAGGTGCTATTTATAAATGGGTTCAAATCCACAAGACCAGGGGTTGGGACCTGAATATGCCTTTTGTAGGAACAAGATTCAATCCCCAACAGATGGGTGTTTATTCTGCTTCATGTTCTGTGCCTTCTTGGATCTATGATTCGGTGTCTGTCATTGATTTTGGAAAAATTTTGCCATTATTTCTTAAAATATTTCTTCTGTGTTGTTCTATCTCTATTTTCCTTCTGAGATTTCAATTACACATGTTTGATATTGTCCCATAGCTCTTTTATCTCTTTGTGTTCCACTTTATTAAAACCTTCTCCACTGTTTTCTGTGAGCACCCAATGGAGTTCATGGAGAAAATCATTTAAGTGGGTGCAGACTCCACCAACTGCTATAGCCCCTAATGGCTTCATACTCTTTCACCAGTGCATACTTGTCTTCCTTCTATTTGCCAACACCCTAGCTGAACTCTTCTTACTAGTGTCTGTTTGTGTCCATCTCAGGTATGCCAGTGCCTACATCTCATCTCTGTAGGTGCCACCTTTCCCATATATTTTTGGAAAGTTGGATGCTCTGAGACCTTAGCTCTTCAAAGTTTCCAAAAAAATTTGCAAACTTTCAGTTACCCAACAATTTTTTTTATTATCACCATGGAGTGAAATGTCACTCTTTCTAGCACTCTAAACCTGCAGGTGGATAGTGGACTTATATCCTGTATCTTTTAAAGAAATTGAATCTGTGAATAGAACTTTCCTACAAAAAAAAGGTCCAAATCTTCAAGATGGACACTGGATTCTTCTAAACTTATATAAAGAAGAAATAAGACAAATATTACAGAATTCTTCCACAGAATAGAAAAAGAAGAAACAATTCTCAATTTATCATATGAATTCAAAATAACCTTGATACAAAACATGGCAAGGACATTACAAGATGACATAATTACAGGTTCATCTCTCTCTTATGAACAAATGCAAAAATTCTAAATAAAATATCAGGACACCAAACATGACAATATATTAAGATAATAATATATCATGATCATATAAATAAAAGATAATACAACCTGGGTTTATTCCAGGAAATCCGGGAAAGTTTCACATTTGAAAAAACAATCCATGTGATTTACCATACTAAATGAATAAAGGAAATGAAACATCTGATCAACCCAACTGACGCAGAAATATTATTTAATAATATTTAACATGTGTTCATAATAAAAACTCCCTGCAAACTATGAATAGAAGAGAACTTCTTTAACCTGTTAAAGGGCATCTACGAAAAAAACAATAACAAAACAAAACAAAACTTATATCAAACATCACACTTAATAGTAAAATACCAAAGGATTTCGATTTCATCAAGAATTTGAACAAAAAGGAATTTTTACCTTTTCTTTAATCATCTCTTTTTCAACACTTGGTCAGTGCCAAAAGACTAGAAAAAGAAATTAATAGTAGAAAATTGGAAATACAGCTGTCATTATTTATAAGTGACATGATACTGTATGTATAAAATTCAAAAGATTCTATAAACTGTAAGAATGTATAAGTGATTTTAGCAAGGACCTTGGATTCAAGTTCAATATAAAAATAGTCAATTGTATTTCTATGTATTAGCAACATGCAATTAGAAATTTTAAACTTAAAAAAAAATTTAAATAATCCTATTTACAATAACATGTAAAACATCATATACCTAGGAATAAATGTCATGGAATAGGCACATGATCCATAACAGGAAACTAGCAAATATTATTAATAGAAATTAAGACCTAAAGAAACAGAAGATACAACAACCAACCAAGATGTCATTTCTCCTCAAATTGATTTACAGTCAATGCATTTTCAATCAAAAGCCTATCAGACATGCTAAAATTTATATGAAAAGGCTAAGATAAGTCAAGGCATTTCAAAGAAAGAGTATCAAAATAAGACAGCTTCATTACCAGATATTGAGATTTACTATACAACTACTGTATTATGACATTAGTTTAATGATAAATGAATAGTCCAATGGAAAAGAATAGGCAGTCACCAAGCAGATCTACTTATATATGGTCATCTGCTTTATGATATAGTATCACCTCAATGCAATGGGGAAAAGATAGTCTTTTCAATAAAACATGCTTTATAAATCTGATATTCTTGAAGTAAAAAAAAAAAAGGAATCCTGACCCCTGTCACCACCATGTGCAAAATTCAACTAAAGATGTATCACAGACCTAAACAGAAAATCAATAATGCTCCTAGAAGATAATACAGGAGAATGTCTTCATGATCTTAGTAAAGGCAGCAGTTCTTAAATAGAACACACAAATATGTGCCACAAAAGAAAAAGTTGATAGATCAGACTTCATTAAAATTAAGATGTCTGTTCATCAAAACATATCATTAAGAGAGTGAAAAGGCAAGCCACAGATAGGAATCAGATATTTGTAATATCATGTGTCTAAAAAAGAACTTATGTCCAGAATATATTTTGAACTCCCATAAACAAAAAGAAAAAGATGGACACCTACCCCAGTATCTTAAAAAGACCAAAAAAAAAAAAAAAAAAAAAAAAAATTGAATCCCTCTCAAAATGTTGGGAAGGTAATTTTTTAATTAAAAAATTAAAATAATTTTAAATAACAGAAACTCTTTCTCTCCAGCCCCCTCACTCTATCCTTTCTGGGGAAGAAAGATTATTTGATTGATGGATGCCCTTAACCATATTTGTCATAGACTCTCTTTGGCTCTCTCCCTGGGGCCCTGTGAGTACAAATGCCATGTTCCTTTCCTCCCTGCCTCTCCCTCCTCCAATTATTGAACTCACCCAGCAGCACAGATTTTGCACCTTGGGGAGGTGGGAAAGAAAAGACTTCCAGTGTCCAGTCTTAGGTCAAAGCCACAATCTCCAATCTAGCTTTCCTAACAATAAAGCAGATATTGAACACCCTATCTGATGTCTGTGCCTTTTCCTAATTTGATTCAGAACAATCTTTCCTCAACACCCCAACAGTAATAGAGGGAGGGGAGATTGATGTGATGAGGTTAAATAAACTGGGAGGCAGAATGGGAAAGTCATAGAGGGCCTAGGTTGCAAGTAAAGGAAGAGATGGTTTGTACAAGTGTTAACACTGGGAGGAGGTGATGCCACACCTGTTATGGCTTCTGGGAAGAGACTGAAGGTGGAAACTCTGCTGTGGACTACTCCTTCCCCACCTAAATGTCCACCAACTGAATTCCTGTTTTGCCAGGGTTTGGGGCAGCACAAGGTATATGAACTATTTTGAAACTTTTTGGTAGTACCTTAGCTCTCAGAAAGTTGAACCATGATTTGAGGTTTTGTGAACCTATAATCTTTTGGGAAGAAAAAAATCCTCAATGAATTTTGTGACTCCGAATTGTATTCGTCATGGTCAAACTCTCCCTCATTTAATGCAATTATCTGCAGGACTTTCTAAAATAGGTCAGCCAAGGAGAAAATTGATCTGACTCTATTTTATCTGCCAAGCAATATTTTCACTTATCAAACCAAGTCATTAATTCTCCCATTCTTCTGCAAGTCAGAAGAAGAAAAGGTACCCAAGAGATGACTACATTATCCCCTGAACTGAAATACTGAAGCAAGGTATTTGTATTTTGGGCTGCATTGCCAGTAGGTAGATTTGTATTACCATTGCTATTTATTATATAGCATTTGGCTCAGAGACAAGTTTTCATTCCAAAGCAATAATGCACACCCTTCGCCTTTTGATACAGGTGCTATCTGTGTCACATAAAGCTTTTTTAAAATGTTGTTATAAATAATGTGCTATTTGTAAAAGACAACAGCTCAAAGCAGAATTGTAAACACTTTGTTGCATGGTAGATACTACAGTGTTGATATGCTGAACTTCTCAAATCCATGATGCAACAATGAACAGCAGAAAGAAGAGGGAGTTGGAACTGAAAATATCATTATTTTTCCATTTCCTAGAAATATTTCAATATTTCTCTATATCTTCAATACACTAGGACTGAACCAATTCAATTTCTATCATTTGATTTTTAAAGTTTGAGAACAATGTTTCAAGTTATATAAATACAACCACACAGAAAAAGCCAGTAACATCAATGCATTGTTTGAGAAAATTTCCAATTCTTAAGGAAGGTTTTTTTTAAGATAAACTCAAATTGCAATATACACAACATTCACTGAGTAAGCTGAAGAAATAATAATACCCATTTACCTTTAGAACAGTTACAGAAATTGTAATGGACCATGAAACTACTGACCTTAATTAGATATTCAGATACATAATTTTTGAAAGGCTATTGCTGCTCTCATCGCACTAAGTGCATTTGGTACCTGTAACAAAGTTACCACAAAGAATAGGGCGATTTCTGAACCTATAATAAGAAAATACATTATCAATAAAGCATTTAGACTATATAAGTAGAGCGTACATTTCACTTTAAGGTTGTGTCTCTTCAGTCTTGAGGCTGAAAGAGTGATTACAGGTGATTATCTGCCTAATTCTCTCTCCTCTCTCTCTCTCTCTCTCTCTCTCTCTCTCTGTCTCACACACACACACACACACACACACACATGCATTATACCTGAATGAATGAACCATGGGAGGTTGAGAATAGGAAAGATGTTGATTTATGCAGATTGATAATACAGATGATCAAAACCTGAGCATAATTATTCAGAGTCAACTTTAATCTGGTAGAAGATTACTTTCCTTGTCATTTTCCCAAATAGGAGCAATTTTCCAAATACAAGTAGAACAATACACTGCTTTTTGCCATCTGCGAACCCTGTAATGAGAAGGGAGAGTACCTACTGTCATGTAAATGTAGTTGTCCTAACAAACCAAAAGCAGATGAAATTTGAAAGTAAATTCAGCCCTTAAAAGCAGATCCGACAGAACTCTAGCTGGAATGCTCAATATAATTTACTTGCTTGCCTAATCGCAAGCTGCCAATATAAGCAAGGCACAACAGCTAGGTCAAGGGCACACAACACACTTAAAGGTGGAGGATACCAGTGTCTCGAAAGTCCATCAGCCTGGGAGCTGATAGACCAAAGGCAGATACTTTAAGCAGTAGTCTCAGGAGACAGGTCCAACGCGGTGTTTTGTGCTGATCGCTGCTGCAGGGAGAGCCACAGCAAGCTTCTTCTCAGCACAGCACAGGCACTGAAGCCAGTAGTCAGAGTGATTGTGTGGCCAATATGCCTTAACCTGACACTTGCCAAAGTGGAGTCTGCACTGGGCTTTCAAAAACACATGTTTTTTTCTCGATGTGCTTACATTCTAATTGTGGTCAATATGTTTACAATGTTTTTTGAGACTCAGGAGCATTAATACTATGGCAATACACAACACCTACCCCAAGAGAAAGAAGAAAGCTTAGCAATTGCCATTCCAGAAAAGGGAGGTGGGAGGCATCTCAGGAGCCTTTGGGGACCCGAGATTATCTGGGTTAGGAAAGATCAGAGGGTTCCAGCAGTGCAGGAGCAAACGCTTGGCTTGGCAGGCACATCTAGGCTACCGAGACAGAGAACAGAGGGGTCTCTTCCTATAGAGACCTTTCTATAGAGACCATGCCTTGGCTCATGGCCCCTTCCTTCATCCATTTTCAAAACCAGCAACTTTGCCTCTCTCTGACATCTTCTCTCCTCTTCTGCCATCTTCATCTACTTCTAAGGACCTTCGGAACCACCTGGATAAACTGGGACAATCTCCCCACCCCAATGTCCTTAATTTAATCACACAAGCAAAGTTCCTTTGCCTTGGAAGGTAACATAATAACAGGTTCTAATTACTAGGCCATGAATATCTGGAGTGGAGGGGGGGTATTACTCTGCCTAGCGCAGGAGCTAACAGAAACACAACACTCAGACCACTGTCAAGAACATTTTGCCTCTCATGGGCTGATCTCCATGCATGTTAACCACCACCTGTTTCAAATTTTATCATGGAAAACCAATCACTCCTTAAAAAGTATATATAACATCTGCACTTAAATATAAACTACCACTCACCAATACACCAATACTTCCTTAGAACTTGCTTGCTGAAAACTTAATGACAACAGTTTTGAATAATTTAGGGGACTGCCTGAGGTCCAAAGAGGAAAAGTCTCAAGACAAGACACCATTTGGGAAAAAAAAAACACATGAAAGGCAAAATGGTGGAACAGGAAATTTCACAAATCACTCCCCCCATTAGGAAAATGAAAGATCTGGGGAAGAAATGGTAATTAACTAGGTGGTGATTCTGAAACCAGAATGGACGTTTAGAACAACTACAGAAGTGCCAGAGGAAGTAAGACGCTGCCAAGAGTTCAGTTCTTGTGAGTGAAAGCTCAAACCAGTGACGAGGCCCCATTGCTGTGTCTGTGGCAATGGCTGTGGTTGCCACAACACAGCCAGGGTCCCAGGAGTGGCCAGAGCTGGCAGAGGAAACCTCCTCTTCTAAAAGCTGTGGCTGAGGGTGGAGGTCAGTCGGGGATCCCTGAGCACAAAGGGGCATCACTTTCGGCCCTCTGGGCAGCAGCACTTCCAGCCTCTCACTGGCATCCACCTGGATATAAAGAGTCAGTGATCCTTCTTTGGTTTGCAGGTGGGCATTTCCTAGTCTGGTAGATCCCTGAGGGCATGGCATACATTCTGGCCTTGGCTTCAGCCCTTTCCACAGCAGCAGCTTCTAGCCTCATGCTGTTATCTACCAGAACTTAAAGACCAGTGCACTTTTTCATTGGTTGGGTTTCTTCTTCCTCTTTCTTTTGTTGTTTAGTCTTGGGGATCCCTGAGGGCCAGCACATATGCTAGCCTTGGTTTCTCTCAGAAGCAGTGTCTTCTGGCCTTATACCAGCATCTACCCAGACATAAAGAACCAGTGTACCTCTTTTTCTTTTTAGTTTTTTTCTTTCTCTATTTTACATGTTTGGGTCTGGTTGATGTCTGAGGAAGAGCAGGGACACTGGCCTGGGATTCAGCTTTGACAGCAGCAGCTGCTAGCTTCCCATCAGCACGTAACAAGACTTGGAGAGGCAGTTTCACACCAGTATTTATTTTCTTGGGATTTTTTTTTTTTTTTTTTGGTAAGTATTTTGTCTGTTAGTATCTTTTTCTTCTTTGTCTGCCCACTCTCTTTCTTTCTTTCCTTTTTCTTTCTTTTATTTTTCTTCTTGTTCTTAGTCTGGTGGACTGAAGAGTGGAGAACTAGATTTCCAGAGTGACCACATAATACTTTGAATGTCCAGTTCTCAACAAAAAAAATTACAAAACATACAAGGAGAGAAGAGAGAAAAGACCAATCACAGGAAAAAAAGAATTATACGGAAAATATTCCAGAGGAAACACAGTCTTTGGAATTACTAATTTAAGATCCTAGAACAACTCTCATTAATAGGATCAATAAGCTAAAAGAAAATATGAACAAAGAACTAAAGGAACTCATGGAAAAAATGTATGAACAAAATGTTAATTTCAATAATGAGACAGAAATTGTAAAGAAGAAACACATGGAAATTCTGGAACTCAAATATACAATATGTGAAGAGAAATATTCAATAGAGGGGTTTAAGAGCAGACTGGAGGAAGAAAATGAAAGAATCAGTGATCTCAAAGACAAGACAACTGAAATTGTCCAGATTGAAGAGCAGAAAGGAAAAGGAATGAAAAAAACATGAACAGAGCCTGAGGAGCCTGTGGGACACTATCAAGTTTATCAATAAAGGAATTATAGGAGTCAAGCAGGACAAGAGAGAGATAAAGGGCAATAAAAAATATTTGGCAAAATAATGGCAGAAAACTTCCCAAATGTGATGAAAGATGTGAATATACAAATCCAAGATGATCAATGGAAACCAAGCAGGATAAACCCAAACAGATCTACACTGAGACACATTATGATCAAACTGTCCAATGCAAAGGACAATACAGAATTTTTAAAACAGCAGGAGAGAGGTGGTGTGACACATATAAGGTATCTTAAAAGATTAATATCTGATTTCTCAAGAGAAAGCACGGAGGCCAGAAGGCAATAGGAAGATGTATTTAAAGTGCTAAAAGAAAAAAAAAGAAAGAAAGAAAACTGTTACTTGAGAACAATATAACCAGAAAAGGTGACCTTCAAAACTGAGAGAGAAATTAAGACATTTCTGGATAAATAAAAACTGAGGGAGTTCAGAACCACTGGAACTGCCTTACAAGAAATGCAAAAGGGAGTCCTGGATGTTGAAAGGAAAGGACACGGAAGAGTATCTTTGTGCTCGAAGAAATAAAGATCTCCAATGCAAGTAGCAATATGGGGAAATTTAAATGCCAGTATTGTTTCATTTTTCATTTGTGATGCTTTTACTTATAAGGCTTAAAAATTCAATACTTAAAAAACAAGCATAAATCTTTGTTACTAGGAACACTATTCATAAAGATGGATTTTGTGACAAGAACAACATAAGAGGGAGAAAAGGAAGGATACAGGTATGGTGTATGTAAAGGTTATTCAGCTCAAGTGGGAATCAACACAAACTAAATTGTAATAGATTTAGGATACTAAATGCAATTCCCATGGCAAGTAGAAAGAAACGATGTAAAAAAATCTACAGAATAGGAAAGGATAAGTGATGGAAAAGGCTCATTACAAAATATCATCTACAACAGCTGGATTTCTGGTCAACAAAGATGGTGGCAAAAGGCACTCTAGTGTGCTCTTTCCCTAAAGAATTTTTGAACAACTAGTAAAAACTGGTAGAGCTATCTTCCTCAAAATTCTGGAAAACAGTTAAAGGGTTAAAGTAACTGGGCAAATACTGAGTCAAAGAAACACACAGGCTTTAAAAAGGGTAGGAGAAGTTCATGGCACTCTTGCTAGATCTCCCCCATCCCCTCTCTGGTGTAGCGGGGAGCCACCCTGCTCTCTCATTATAAGTCCCTGGCTTCATTTCAGAGGGAACAGAATAACCTTTACAGGATAATATTGGTGCATGTGGTGGTGTGGAGCTAGATGTACCTCAGAAAAACATGTTTTTAAACTTAATCCATTCCTATGGGAGTGACCCTATTGTAAGCAGGATTTTTTTATGAAGCCATTTCGATTGAGGTATGGCCCATATAAATTAGATGTGTCATTCCTATTATTAGAGTCCTTTATAAATAGAAAGAAATTCAGACAGCTAGAAAGAAAGCCATGGGAAGCAAAAAGCTGAAATTCAGTGGAACCTGGAAGAGAACAGAGAGACCAGGAGAGACAATGCCATGTGCTTTGCCAGGTGACAGAGGAGCCAAGGATCACCGGCAGCCAGCCCCAGAATGCCAGTCTTCAGAAAGAAAGAATCACCTTTATGATGACTTGATTTGGTCTTTCTCTTAATGTCAAAATTGAGAATTAATAAATTCCCATTGTTTGAGCTAAACCATGATATTTGCTTGAGTAGCCAAAGAAAACTAAAACAGATTTTGGTACCAGGAGAATGGGGTGCTGCTATTGCAAATGATAAAAAATGTGAAAACAGTTTTGGAATGGGTTAATGGGCATAGGCTGGAAAAATTGTAAGGTGTTTAATAGAAAAAGGCTAGATTGCTTTGAAGAAGCTGTTGGTAGATATATAGATGCTAAGGATACTTCTAATGAGGTCTTAGAAGGAAATGATGAGTGTGTTATTGGAAACTGGAATAAAGGCAATCCTTATTTTAAAATGGCAGAAAACTTGAAAAAATTGAGTTCTAATGTTGGATGGAAGGCAGAATTTAAAAAGCAATGAACTTGGATGTTTAGCAGAGATTTCCAAGCTGAGTGTGGAAGGTGCAGCCTGGTATCTCCCTGCATCTTATAGTGAAATGTGAGAGGAAAATGGTAAGCTGAGAAATCAACTCTTAAGGAAAAGAAAGCAGAAACTGATTGTTTGGAAAATTTTGAGCCTAATCAGATAGTGTGCTCTGAGACTAGGGCCAGAATCGGCTCCATCAGGGACCTCCCTGAGCTTCCAGACAGCAAGTTCTCCGATAATCAGGTTTCATGCAAGGGTGTAACTGAACATGGAAAGAATCAGCCATTTTAGAGAAAGTCATGCTTGAAAGTGTGGTTATGCTTGAAGGATCTGTGGAAGTCCTTTTGTCTAATGGTTTAAACCCCTGCAAAGTACATGCAAAGCTGATGTGTTTTTTGTAAAATGTGAAAGAGTAGAACCACTGCCAGCCTGGACTGAAAGGGACAGAAAAGGGATAAACTGAAGGAAGAATGACTTCAAAGGCAGAATCATGGAAGCTGAGCTCTGGACTGAAGAGATCTCCTTGGGCCAAGGGAGCAGGCCCACCCATGTGTGTGGAAAGGGAAGGTCTGCCCCTGTGCTTGGAAAGCACAGGTCATCTGCCCTGGAGCTTCCACCCCATTGTTTAGGGAGAGTGCTGCCACCCAAATGCTCAGAGAGGGTGGAGCCTGCGTCCCAGCATTTGTCTAGAGCCTGGCCACTATCCTGATGCTTGGAGAAGGTGGGACCTTCACCTAGTGTTTGGGGAGAGAATGGCCACTGTGCGAACACTTGAAAGAGCTGGGACTGCTGCTGCCCCATCAGACCCAGGGGGAAAAGCATCTTTCCACATATGACTCTCAGACCTTGAAATCTAAAGGAGTTTGCCGTGCTAGGTTTCAGAATCGTTTGGTACCCATGATCCCTGTTTTCCTTCCAGTATCTCCCTATGGGAATGGGAATGTCTATCCCGTGATTGTCCATCCATTATATATTGGAAGATAACTTGTTTTCTAAATTTCACAGGTCCACAGACAGGGGAATTATACCCTAAGACAGACATACACACACACATAACTAACTGATTTTAATGAGACTTTGTATCTAGCATTGTTTCTGAAATGACTTAAGGCTTTGGGGATGTTGTGATGGAATGAATGTATTTTGTTTATAGAAAGAACTTGTCTTTTTGGGGTGCAGAGTGTGGAGTGTGGTGGTTTGGAGTTGAATGTATCCCAGAAAGACATATTCTTAAACTTAATCCATTCCTGTGGCTGTGAGCCCATTGTAACTAGGAATTCTTCATGAGGTTACTTCAGTTCAGATGTGGCCTACCACAATAAAAATGGGTCTTAATCCTGTTACTGGAATACTTTAAAAGCAGAATGACAGAAAAAAAGAAAGAAAGCCATGGGAAGCAAGAAACTGAAATCAGCAGAACCCAGAAGAGAACAGAGAGGCCAGGAGAGACCACTGTGTAAACTGCCATGTGACAGAGGAGCCAAGGACCAAGAATGCCAGCCCAAGAATGCCAGTCTTCAGGAAGAAAGCATCACTTTGATGATGGCTTGATTTGGACTTTGTCTTATCCTCAAAATCATGAGCTAATAAATTCCCATTGTTTAAGCTGAACCATTGCATGGTATTTGCTTCAGTAGCCAAGGAAACTAAACAGTGTCAATCTATCGTGGCAGTCTGAAAGACTGAACCAGGAAATTCTTCTTTGGTCTGTCCTCCCAGAACTTGTCCTACAGGCAGAAGTTGCTTGCAGACAGCTAAAGCAATATAAAAGCAATTAATTAAAAGGGACCTTGGGCAAAGGAATACTAGCTTTAAGACAAATAATAGAGAACATGGGAGGCGGAGGAAAGTCAATTTCATGGACAGTAGAGGCAACATTTGGATCCCAGTTTATGGGGGATTTCCTAAGGACATGAGTGAGCACAATCCCAGGACAAGACATAGGCTAAGGAAAGACAGAGAGGACCTTGTACTGCAGCTTCACCTCAGGGTGATTTTCTTGATAGGAGAGCTGAATACTGAAGGAGACCACCAGCCAATGCAGGGACAATTTGAAAAGACTGTGAAAGAAGTCTGTTGATGTTTTTGTTGTTGTTGTTGTTTTTACAACGGTTGATTTGTTTTTATTAGCTCCTGCACTCAAGGAAATCTCTGTTATATCACTAGCTGGATATAAACTTAAGCTACAGACATCCTAGGGATTAAATCCCAGAGTTAAAACTTGAAAATACTAAAATGCGCAGTGTGCAACAAAAACTACAAGACAAAGAAATAGGAAATGATGGTCATTCAAAGGAACAAGATATAAATCTGGCCCACCAACAAAGAAGACAAGAATTTGGACATACTGAACAAAGATTTCAAAAAGTAATCATCAATATGCTCAAGGAGATAAAGAAAAACACGGAGAAACAAGTAAAGGATATCAGAAAAATGAGTGAAAAATATGAGAATATATTGAAGAGATGGAAATTTTAAAAGGGAAACAAACAGAAATATTAGAGTGGAAGACCACAAGAACTGAAATGAAAAATTCCCTAGAGAGTGTAACATCAGATTAGAGATGACATAGGAAGGAATAAGGAAACTCATAAATAAGATAATAGCAATGTTTCAGGTTGGTGAACAGAATGAAAAAATGATGGAAAAAAGTGAACAGAGACTTGTGAGACACCATCAAACTGATCAGCATACACATTATGGAAGTGCCAAAGGAGAAGAAAGAGAGAAAGGGGAAAAAGAATGTTCAAAGAAATAAAACCAGGAAACTTCTCAAACCAGATTCTTCTCAAGAATCTCAATGAATTCCCAAATGGATAAGCTTGAAGAGAACCATGCCCAGAACATAGTAGTCAAACTGTAAATGTCAAGGACAAGGAGAGAGCTCTTAAAGCTGCAAGGGAAAAATAATGTGCTATGTCCAAGGGAGCCAGGAGCCCCAATAAGATTAAATGCCAATTTCTCATCAGAAACCACAGCAGCACAAGGTCAGTGGAACTCAATATTTAAGTGCTCAAGAAAACAACTGCCAGACAAATTTTATCCAGTGAGAGTGTCTTTCAAAACTGAGGGAGATATTAAGATATCCCTGATAAACAAAAGCAGGGAGAGTTCCTCACCAGTAGCCCTGCACTACAAACAATGCTAAAGGGAGCTATTCAGACTGAAAGAAAAGGCAATTAATGGTAAAGCAGCATAAATAAATAAAGACCTCTAGTAAAGGTAACTATATGAATAATTATAACTGCCAGTATTATTGTATTGTATATTTTGGAGTATAATTCTACTCTTTAAGTCTTATAGGTTCTAAAGTGCAAATGTATAAAAAGTAATGATAAGTCTACAGTTTGGGACATACAATGTATAAAGATAAAACTTGTAGCAAGTACAACGTAAAGGAAGGGTATAGGAACAGTTTTCCTCAACATGATGAAGAAAATATATGGAAAACCCACAGCTAACATCATACTCAATGGTGAAAAACTGTAAGTTTTTCCTCTAAGATCAGGAAATAGACAAGGATGCCCACTGTCACCACTGTTATTCAATACTGTATTGGAATTTGTAGCCAGAGAAATTGTGCAAGAAAAAGAAAAAAAGGCATACAATTTGGAAAGAAGTAATACTTCCCCTATTTGCAGATGACATGCTTCTATATACAGAAAATCTGGTAAAAAAAAAAAAAATCACAACAAAGCTACTAGAGCTAATAAATGAATTCAGCAAAGTGGCAAGGTACAAGATTAATACACAACGTCAACAATGTTTCAAGACACAATGAACAATCTGAATTGGAAATCAAGGAAAAACTGCGATTTACAATACCAACTAAAAGAACCAAATATTTATAAATAAATTTAATTAAGGATGAAAAGAACTTGTATACAGAAAACTACAAAATATTGCTAAAAGAAATCAAAGAACACATAAATAAATGGAAGGACAATCTGTGTTCATGGATTGGAAGATAAAATATTATTAAGATGCCAATTCTACCAAAGCAGTTTTCAGATTCAACTCAGTTCCAACCATAATCCCAACAATCTTCTTTGCAGAAATGGAAAAGACAATCACCAAATATATAAGGAGGGTGTGCCAGTTTGAATGTATTATGTCCCCCAAAACACCATTATCTTTGATTCAACATTATGGGGGCAGATGTATTAGTGTTGATTAGATTGTAATTCTTTCATTGAGTATTTCCATGGAGATATGACCCACCCAACTGTAGGTGATAACTCTGAGTAGATCATTTCCACAGAGGTGTGGCCCCACCCATTAAGCCTGGGCCTTGATTAGTTTACTAGAGCACTATATAAGCTCAGACAGAAGGAGCAAGCTTGCTACAGCCAAGAGGGACACTTTGAAGAATGCACGGGAGCTGAGAGAGGAGGTGCAGATGAGAGACAGTTTGAAGATGGCCTTTGAAAGCAGACTTCTGCTCCAGAGAAGCTGAGAGAGGACAAACGCCCTAAGAGCAACTAAGAGTGACATTTTGAGGAGCTGCAGCTTAAAGAGGAATGTCCTGGGAGAAAGCCATTTTGAAATAAGAACTCTGGAGCAGATGCCAGCCATGTGCCTTCCCAGCTAACACAGGTTTTCCGGATACCACTGGCCATCCTCCAGTGAAGGTACCCAATTGTCAATGTGTTACCTTGGACACTTTATGGCCTTAAGACTGTTAACTGTGTAACCAAATAAACCCCCTTTATAAAAGTCAATCCATTTCTGGTGTTTTGCATGCTGGCAGCATTGGGAAACCAGAACAGAGTTAAGTAAGGAGCCCCAAAGAGCCAAAACCATCTTGAAAAAGAATAATGAAGTTGGAGGACTCACACTTCCTGATTTTAAACTTATTCCAAAGCTACAGTAATTCAAAGAACATGGTAGTGCCCCAAGCACTGGCATATAGACCAATGGAATAGAATTGAGAGTTCAGCATGAACCTTCACATTTACAGCCAACTGATATTTGACAAAGGTATCAAGACTGTCTCTTCAACAAATGGTACTTGGGGAACTGAATATCCGTATGCAAAAGAATGATTGTGGGACCTTACTTCATACCATATATAAAAATTAACTCACAATGGATCAAAGACCTAAATAAAAGAACCAAAACTATAACACTCCTAAAAGACAACATAAGGGAGCATCTTCAGGACCTCGTGTAAGCTTTACTCCAAAAGCACAAGCAACAAAAGAAAAACTAAATAAATGGACTTCATCAAAATTAAAAACTTCTGTGCATCAAAGGATGTCATCATGAAAGTAAAAAGAATGGGAGATATCACATAGGAAACCACCTATGTGATAAGGATTTAATATCCAGAATATATAAACAATGCCTACAATTCAACAACAACAAAAAACAAACAGCCCAATTTAAAAAATGGGCAAGGGATATGAATAGCCACTTCTCCAAAGAATATATACAAATGGCCAATAAGCACATGAAAAGGTATTTGACATCCATAGCCATTAGGGTATTGCAAATCAAAACCACATTGAGATAGTATTTCACACCCACTACAATGCCTACTATTAAAAAATAGAAAATATCAGTGTTTGAGAGACTGTGGAGAAACAGGAACACTCACTGACTGTTGGTGGGAATGTAAAATGGTGCGGCCACTGTGGAAAACAGTTTGATGGTTCCTCAGCAAGTTAAGTATAGAATTACCATATGATCCAGAAATCCCATTTTTAAGTATAAACCTCAAAGAACTGAAATCACAGACTGAAACAGATATCTGTCCACCATATGTTCATAGCAGCATTATTCACAATTGCCAAAAGATAGAAGTAACTAAGTGTCCATCAACTGATGAAGGATAAACAAAATGTGGTATATACATAATATAGAATATTATCCAACTATAAAAAAAGAATGAAATTCTAATACTTTTGACAGCATGAATGACTCCTGATGATATCATATTGAGTGAAATAAGCCAACCATAAAGGGACAAATAGTGGAAGAGCACATCGATCAAACAATTAGAATAAGCAAATTCATAGAATCAGAAACTATTATACAGGTTACCAGGGGCCACATTGGAAGTAGGGAATGATGAGTTAATGTTTAATTAGTAGGACGTTTCTGTTTGTGATGATGGAAAAGTTTTGGTAATGGATGGTGATGATGATAGCATTACATTGTGAATGTAATTAACACCACTGGATTATAAATTTGAATGTGATTAAAAAGAGAATTTTAGGATGCATATACGCCATTAGAATAAAAAGTTTTAAACAGCCATAGGACAGTACAACACAAACAGTGAACCCTAATGTAAACTATAGACTACAGTTAATAGTATAATTATAATAATATTCTTTCATCAGTTGTATTAAAGGTACCATATAAACACAAAATATTAATAACAGGGTAAACTGGGTGTGAGGGGTGGGAACTCTGTATTTTCTCCATGATTTTTCTGTAAACCTACAACTTCGCAAATAAAAAAGAAAAGTTCCTGTGATTAAAAAGGTTAGCAGTCACAGAGAAAAGTAGAGACAAAAAAGATATGACTTCCAGAAAAGAATAAGCAAAAGCCAGATGTAAATATTGCCTTCATCAGTAATTTCCTTAAATGTAAATGGGTTAAACTCTTGAATCATAAGGAAGAGATTAGCAGAATTGATAAAGAAATATGACCCAATTCTATGCTGTTCATAGGAGGCCCGTGTTAGATCTATAGATACAAGTAGGTAAAAAGTGAAAGGACAGGAAAATATATTTCACACAAATAGAAATCAAGACAACCAGATGGCTATATTAATATCAGATAAAATAGACTTTAAGTCAAAAACTGTCACAAAAGAAAACAAGAACCATTTTATACTGATAAAAGGGTCAATTGAACAAGAAGATTTAATTATAGACATATATGCACTTAATAACAGAGTGCCAAAATATATGAAACTAACACTGACAGAACAAAAGGGAGAAACAGACAGTTCTACGATAATAGCTGGATATTTCAATGCACCACTTTCAATTACGGATAGAACATCTAAATATAAAACCATTAAGGAAACAGAGGACCTGAACAACACTATAAACCAACTAGATGTAACTGACATATATAGAACACTCCACCCAACAACAGTAGAATACACATTATTTTCAAATACACACAGATCATTCTCCAGGATAGACCATATATTAGGACACAAGAGAAGTCTCAGTAAATTTTAAAATATTGAAATAAAAAATGAAAGCTCTCTGACCACAATGGAATGAAGCTAGAAATCAATAACAGAAAGCAAATCGGAAAATTTACAAATATGTGGAAATTAAACAGCACACTCTTAAGCAACAAATGTGTTAAAAAAGAAATTACAAAGGATATTAAAAAACCCTTAGACACAAATGAAAAGAAAGACAAAACATACCAAAATTTATGGGATATACCAAAGATGGGGCTCAAATGGAAATTTATAGCTATGATTGTCTACATTAAAAAATAAGAAAGATCTCAAATTAATATCCTAACTTTATATCTTGGAGGAACTAGAAAAAGAAGAGCAAACCAAACTCAAAATTAGCATAAGAAAGGAAATAAGAGATAAATGAAATAGAGAACAGAAAAACAATTGAGAAAATAAACAAAAGTTGGTTCTTGGACAAAATCAACAAAATTGACCAACTTTTAGCTAGACTGACAAAGTAAAAAAGAGAAAATATGCAAATAACTATAACTAGAGAGGAAAATGGGATATCCCCACTGACATTACAGCTATAAAAAGGATTATGAGACTATTATGAAAACTGCATGCCAACAAACTAGATAATCTAGAAGAAATGGAAACATTCCTAGAATAAATCAGTTGTTGAAATTGATTCAAGAAGAATTAGAAAATTTCAACAAACCTATCAAAAGAACAGAGATTGGATCAATAATAAAAAACTTTCCACCAAAGAAAAACCCAGGAACAGATGGCTTTACTAGTGATTTCTACCTAACATTTAAAGAATAATTGATACCAATCCTTCCTAAACTCTTCCAAAGAATTCAACAGGAGTGAACACTTCCTAATTTATTCTCTGAGGCCAGCATTACTCTGATACTGATGCCTGGTAAAGACATCACAAGAAAAGAAAATTAAGTGCCAATTTCCCTTATAAACATTGATGCAAAAATTCTTAACCAAATATTAGCAAACCAAATCCAATGTCATATTAAAAAGACTATACACCATGGCCAAGTTGGATTCATCCAAGGACTGCAAGGAGGGAGTCAACATACAAAAATCAATATAATATACCACATAAATGGAATGAAGGAAAAAATAATATGATTATCTCAATAGATGCAGAAAAGATGTCAGACAAAACCCAGCATCCTTTCTTGATAAAAACCAGAAAAGTAGAAATAGAATGGAACTTTCTTAACATGATAAAGGCCATTTATGAAAAAGCTACAGCTATCATCATATTCAATGATGAAAGACTTTAACCCTTCCCCCTAAGATCAGGAAAAAGACAGGATGCCTGGTTTCACCACAGCTATTCAATACTACTTTTGTCCTAGATGTTCTTGCCAGAGCAATTAGGCAAGAAAAAGAAATGAGTTATCCAAATTGGAAATGAAGAAGTAAAACCATCTCTATTTGCAAATGACATAATCTTATATATGGAAAATCCAAAGAAATCCACTAATAAACAAATTCAGGAGGTGGCAGGGTTCATGATCAACACCCCAAGAAACAACTGTGTTCTTACAAACCAGCAATGAAAAATCGAAAGAAGAAATTAAGAAAACAATTCCATTTACAACAGCATCTACAAGAATAAAATATCTAGGAATAAAGTTTAAGGATACAAAAACTTGCATAATGAAAACAACAAAACACTGCTCAAAGAAATTAAGGACCTAAATAAATGCCAAGATGTCCTAGTTTGCTAATGCTGCAGAATGCAAAACACCAGACATGGATAGGCTTTTATAAAATGGGGTTTATTTCACTACACAGTTACAGTCTTAAGGCCACAAAGCGTCCAAGGTAACACCTCAGCAATTGCATACCTTTACCGGAGGATGGCCAATGGCATCTGGAAAACCTCTGTTAGCTAGGAAGGCAGCTGGCATCTGCTCCAAAGCTCCGAACTCAAAACGGCTTTCTCCCAGGATGTTCCTCTCTAGCAAGCTTGCTCCTCTTCAAAACATCACTCACAGCTGCACTCCGTTTCCTCCCCCCGAGTCAGCTCATTTATATAGCTCCACCGATCAAGGCCCACCCTGAATGGGCGGGGCCACGCCTCCATGGGAAAATCTCATCAGGATCATTACCCACAGCTGGGTGGGGCACATTCCAAGCAAATCTAACCAGCACCAAAAACGTCTGTCCCATAAGACCACAAAGATAATAGCATTTGGGGGACACAATACACTCAAACCGGCACACAAGATATCCCATGTTCATGGACTGGAAGAGTTTACATTTTAATGTCAATTTAAAACAATAAAAAAACAATATACAAATACCCAAAACAATATACAAATTCAATGTAATCCCTATTAAAATTCCAGCTGCCATTTTTGTAGAAATGGAAAAACCAATGTTCATATTTATACGGAACTACAAGGGATCCTGAATAGCCAAACCAATCTTGAAAAAGAAGCCCATGTTTGGAGGACTCCCACAGCCCACTTTCCATTTGCATTACAAATTGACTGTAATCAAAACAGTGTGGGACTGGCACAAACAAGCACAAATAGATCTGTGGAACAGCACCGAAAGTCCAGAAATAGAGCTACAAGTTTATGGTCAATTGATTTATGACAAGGATACTAAGTACACATGGTGGGGAAAGAATAGTCTCTACTTCAACTGGTGTTAGGAAAACTGGATATCCACATGTAGAAGAATGAAGTTAGATCTCTACCTCACATCATATACAAAAATTAATTCAAATTGATCAAGGGCTAAAACTGTAAGTCTTAGAAGAGATCATAGGGCATATGTTCATTCCTTAGATTCAGTAATGAATTCTTAGATATGATGCAAAAATCTATGCAAAAATGAACAAATTTGATTTCATTAAAATTACAAGTATTTGTGCATTGAAGGAAATTATCAAGAAAGTTAAATGAAAACTTTCAGAATGTTAGAAAACAGTTTCAAATAATATATCCAATAATGGTTTAATATTCAGAATGTATAAAGAACTTTTACAATGCAACAACAAGAAGACAAACAACCCAATTAAAAAATGGGCAAAGGACTTGAATAGACATTTCTCCAAAGAAACAAAGAACATATATAAATGGTCAATAAATACATGAATATATGCTGAACATCATTAGGCATTAGGGAAATGCAAATTAAAACTACAGTGAGATAACACTTCACACCTACTAGAATGGCTATTATTTAAAAGGCAGAAAATAAGTATTGGAGAGGATACAGAGAAATAGGAAAACTCATTCAGTGCTAGTGGCAATGTAAAATGGCACAACCGCTGTAGAAGACATTTTGGTGGTTCCTCAGGAAGCTAAGTATAGAATTTCTAAATAACCCGGCAATCTCACTACTAAATATATACCCCAAAGAAATGAAAGCAGGGGCTCGAACAGGTATGTGCACACTGATGTTTACCAGCAGCATTATTTAAAATTGCCAAAAGATGGAAGCAACCCAAGTATTCATCAATCAGTGAGTGAATAAATAAAATGTGGTACACATACACACACAGTGGAATATTATTAGCCATAAAAAGGGTAGGAGGAGGGGCAAGATGGCAGACTGGTGAGCTGTATGTTTTAGTTACTCCTCCAGGAAAGTAGGTAGAAAGCCAGGAACTGCGTGGACTGGACACCACAGAGCAATCTGACTTTGGGCATACTTCATACAACACTCATGAAAACGTGGAACTGCTGAGATCAGCGAAATCTGTAAGTTTTTGCGGCCAGGGGACCCGCGCCCCTCCCTGCCAGGCTCAGTCCCGGGGGAGGAGGGGCTGTCAGCTCCGGGAAGGAGAAGGGAGAACTGCAGTGGCAGCCCTTAACCGAAACTCATTCTACTGATCCAAAATCCAACCATAGATAGACTGAGACCAGACACCAGAGAATCTGAGAGCAGCCAGCCCAGCAGAGAGGAGACAGGCATAGAAAAAAAACAACACGAATAACTCCAAAATAAAAGCGGAGGATTTTTGGAGTTCTGGTGAACATAGAAAGGGGAAGGGCCCTGAGGCGCATATGCAAATCCCGAAGAAAAGCTGATCTCTCTGCCCTGTGGACCTTTCCTTAATGGCCCTGGTTGCTTTGTCTCTTAGCATTTGAACAACCCATTAGATATCTGAGGAGGGCCCGTTATTTTTTGTTTTGTTTTGTTTTGTTTTTTTAATCCTTTTTTCTTTTTCTAAAACAATTACTCTAAGAAGCCCAATACAGAAAGCTTCAAAGACTTACTATTTGGGCAGGACAAGTCAAGAGCAGAACTAGGAGAGCTCTGAGACAAAACGCAATAATCCAGTGGCTGAGAAAATTCATTAAACACCACAACCTCCCAAGAAAAGGGGGGTGTCCGCTCACAGCCATCATCCTGGTGGACAGGAAACACTCCTGCCCATCGCCAGCCCCATAGCCCAGAACTGCCCCAGACAACCCAGTGTGACGGAAGTGCTTCAAATAACAGGCACACACCACAAAACTGGGCGTGGACATTAGCCTTCCCTGCAACCTCAGCTGATTGTCCCAGAGTTGGGAAGGTAGAGCAGTGTGAATTAACAAAGCCCCATTCAGCCATCATTTCAGCAGACTGGGAGCCTCCCTACACAGCCCAGCAGCCCAGAACTGCCCTGGGGGGACGGCACTCACCTGTGACATAGCACAGTCATCCCTCAACAGAGGACCCGGGGTGCACAGCCTGGAAGAGGGGTCCACTTGCAAGTCTCAGGAGCCATACGCCAATACCAAGGACTTGTGGGTCAGTGGCAGAGACAAACTGTGGCAGGACTGAACTGAAGGATTAGACTATTGCAGCAGCTTTAAAACTCTAGGATCACCAGGGAGATTTGATTGTTAGAGCCACACCCCCCTCCCTGACTGCCCAGAAACACGCCCCATATACAGGGCAGGCAACACCAACTACACACGCAAGCTTGGTACACCAATTGGACCCCACAAGACTCACTCCCCCACTCACCAAAAAGGCTAAGCAGGGGAGAACTGGCTTGTGGAGAACAGGTGGCTCGTGGACGCCACCTGCTGCTTAGTTAGAGAAAGTGTACTCCACGAAGCTGTAGATCTGATAAATTAGAGATAAGGACTTCAATTGGTCTACAAATCCTAAAAGAACCCTATCAAGTTCAGCAAATGCCACGAGGCCAAAAACAACAGAAAATTATAAAGCATATGAAAAAACCAGACGATATGGATAACCCAAGCCCAAGCACCCAAATCAAAAGACCAGAAGAGACACAGCACCTAGAGCAGCTACTCAAAGAACTAAAGATGAACAATGAGACCATAGTACGGGAGATAAAGGAAATCAAGAAGACCCTAGAAGAGCATAAAGAAGACATTGCAAGACTAAATAAATAAATGGATGATCTTATGGAAATTAAAGAAACTGTTGACCAAATTAAAAAGATTCTGGACACTCATAGTACAAGACTAGAGGAAGTTGAACAACAAATCAGTGACCTCGAAGATGACAGAATGGAAAATGAAAGCAAAAAAGAAAGAATGGGGAAAAAAATTGAAAAAATCAAAATGGACCTCAGGGATATGATAGATAATATGAAACGTCCAAATATAAGACTCATTGGTGTCCCAGAAGGGGAAGAAAAGGATAAAGGTCTAGGAAGAGTATTCAAAGAAATTGTTGGGGAAAACTTCCCAAATCTTCAAAACAACATAAATACACAAATCATAAATGCTCAGCGAACTCCAAATAGAATAAATCCAAATAAACCCACTCCGAGACATATACTGATCACACTATCAAACACAGAAGAGAAGGAGCAAGTTCTGAAAGCAGCAAGAGAAAAGCAATTCACCACATACAAAGGAAACAGCATAAGACTAAGTAGTGACTACTCAGCAGCCACCATGGAGACGAGAAGGCAGTGGCACGATATATTTAAAATTCTGAGTGAGAAAAACTTCCAGCCAAGAATATTTTATCCAGCAAAGCTCTCCTTCAAATTTGAGGGAGAGCTTAAATTTTTCACAGACAAACAAAGGCTGAGAGAATTTGCTAACAAGAGACCTGCCCTACTGGAGATACTCAAGGGAGCCCTACAGACAGAGAAACAAAGAAAGGACAGAGAGACTTGGAGAAAGGTTCAGTACTAAAGAGATTCGGTATGGGTACAATAAAGGATATTAATAGACAGAGGGGAAAAATATGACAAACATAAACCAAAGGATAAGATGGCTGATTCAAGAAACGCCTTCACGGTTATAACGTTGAATGTAAATGGATTAAACTCCCCAATTAAAAGATATAGATTCACAGAACGGATCAAAAAAAATGAACCATCAATATGTTGCATACAAGAGACTCATCTTAGACACAGGGACACAAAGAAACTGAAAGTGAAAGGATGGAAAAAAATATTTCATGCAAGCTACAGCCAAAAGAAAGCAGGTGTAGCAATATTAATCTCAGATAAAATAGACTTCAAATGCAGGGATGTTTTGAGAGACAAAGAAGGCCACTACGTACTAATAAAAGGGGCAATTCAGCAAGAAGAAATAACAATCGTAAATGTCTATGCACCCAACCAAGGTGCCACAAAATACATGAGAGAAACACTGGCAAAACTAAAGGAAGCAATTGATGTTTCCACAATAATTGTGGGAGACTTCAACACATCACTCTCTCCTATAGATAGATCAACCAGACAGAAGACCAATAAGGAAATTGAAAACCTAAACAATCTGATAAATGAATTAGATTTAACAGACATATACAGGACATTACATCCCAAATCACCAGGATACACATACTTTTCTAGTGCTCATGGAACTTTCTCCAGAATAGATCATATGCTGGGACATAAAACAAGCCTCAATAAATTTAAAAAGATTGAAATTATTCAAAGCACATTCTCTGACCACAATGGAATACAATTAGAAGTCAATAACCATCAGAGACTTAGAAAATTCACAAATACCTGGAGGTTAAACAACACACTCCTAAACAATCAGTGGGTTAAAGAAGAAATAGCAAGAGAAATTGCTAAATATATAGAGACGAATGAAAATGAGAACACAACATACCAAAACCTATGGGATGCAGCAAAAGCAGTGCTAAGGGGGAAATTTATAGCACTAAACGCATATATTAAAAAGGAAGAAAGAGCCAAAATCAAAGAACTAATGGATCAACTGAAGAAGCTAGAAAATGAACAGCAAACCAATCCTAAACCAAGTAGAAGAAAAGAAATAACAAGGATTAAAGCAGAAATAAATGACATAGAGAACAAAAAAACAATAGAGAGGATAAATATCACCAAAAGTTGGTTCTTTGAGAAGATCAACAAGATTGACAAGCCCCTTGCTAGACTGACAAAATCAAAAAGAGAGAAGACCCATATAAACAAAATAATGAATGAAAAAGGTGACATAACTGCAGATCCTGAAGAAATTAAAAAGATTATAAGAGGATACTATGAACAACTGTATGGCAACAAACTGGATAATGTAGAGGAAATGGACAATTTCCTGGAAACATATGAACAACCTAGACTGACCAGAGAAGAAACAGAAGACCTCAACCAACCCATCACAAGCAAAGAGATCCAATCAGTCATCAAAAATCTTCCCACAAATAAATGCCCAGGGCCAGATGGCTTCACAGGGGAATTCTACCAAACTTTCCAGAAAGAACTGACACCAATCTTACTCAAACTCTTTCAAAACATTGAAGAAAATGGAACACTACCTAACTCATTTTATGAAGCTAACATCAATCTAATACCAAAACCAGGCAAAGATGTTATAAAAAAGGAAAACTACCGGCCAATCTCCCTAATGAATATAGATGCAAAAATCCTCAACAAAATACTTGCAAATCGAATCCAAAGACACATTAAAAAAATCATACACCATGACCAAGTGGGGTTTATTCCAGGCATGCAAGGATGGTTCAACATAAGAAAATCAATCAATGTATTACAACACATTAACAAGTCAAAACAGAAAAATCAATTGATCATCTCAATAGATGCTGAAAAAGCATTTGACAAAATCCAACATCCCTTTTTGATAAAAACACTTCAAAAGGTAGGAATTGAAGGAAACTTCCTCAACATGATAAAGAGCATATATGAAAAACCCACAGCCAGCATAGTACTCAATGGTGAGAGACTGAAAGCCTTCCCTCTAAGATCAGGAACAAGACAAGGATGCCCGCTGTCACCACTGTTATTCAACATTGTGCTGGAAGTGCTAGCCAGGGCAATCCGGCAAGACAAAGAAATAAAAGGCATCCAAATTGGAAAAGAAGAAGTAAAACTGTCATTGTTTGCAGATGATATGATCTTATATCTAGAAAACCCTGAGAAATCGACGATACAGCTACTAGAGCTAATAAACAAATTTAGCAAAGTAGCGGGATACAAGGTTAATACACATAAGTCAGTAATGTTTCTATATGCTAGAAATGAAGAAACCGAAGAGACACTCAAGAAAAAGATACCATTTTCAATAGCAACTAAAAAAATCAAGTACCTAGGAATAAACTTAACCAAAGATGTAAAAGACCTATACAAAGAAAACTACATAACTCTACTAAAAGAAATAGAAGGGGACCTTAAAAGATGGAAAAATATTCCATGTTCATGGATAGGAAGACTAAATGTCATTAAGATGTCAATTCTACCCAAACTCATCTACAGATTCAATGCAATCCCAATCAAAATTCCAACAACCTACTTTGCAGACTTGGAAAAGCTAGTTATCAAATTTATTTGGAAAGGGAAGATGCCTCGAATTGCTAAAGACACTCTAAAAAAGAAAAACGAAGTGGGAGGACTTACACTCCCTGACTTCGAAGCTTATTATAAAGCCACAGTTGCGAAAACAGCATGGTACTGACACAAAGATAGACATATAGATCAATGGAATCGAATTGAGAATTCGGAGATAGACCCTCAGATCTATGGCCGACTGATCTTTGATAAGGCCCCCAAAGTCACTGAACTGAGTCATAATGGTCTTTTCAACAAATGGGGCTGGGACAGTTGGATATCCATATCCAAAAGAATGAAAGAGGACCCCTACCTACCCCCTACACAAAAATTAACTCAAAATGGACCAAAGATCTCAATATAAAAGAAAGTACCATAAAACTCCTAGAAGATAATGTAGGAAAACATCTTCAAGACCTTGTATTAGGCGGCCACTTCCTAGACTTTACACCCAAAGCACAAGCAACAAAAGAGAAAACAGATAAATGGGAACTCCTCAAGCTTAGAAGTTTCTGCACCTCAAAGGAATTTCTCAAAAAGGTAAAGAGGCAGCCAACTCAATGGGAAAAAATTTTTGGAAACCATGTATCTGACAAAAGACTGATATCTTGCATATATAAAGAAATCCTACAACTCAATGACAATAGTACAGTCGGCCCAATTATAAAATGGGCAAAAGATATGAAAAGACAGTTCTCTGAAGAGGAAATACAAATGGCCAAGAAACACATGAAAAAATGTTCAGCTTCACTAGCTATTAGAGAGATGCAAATTAAGACCACAATGAGATACCATCTAACACCGATTAGAATGGCTGCCATTAAACAAACAGGAATCTACAAATGCTGGAGGGGATGTGGAGAAATTGGAACTCTTATTCACTGTTGGTGGGACTGTATAATGGTTCAGCCACTCTGGAAGTCAGTCTGGCGGTTCCTTAGAAAACTAGATATAGAGTTACCATTCGATCCAGCGATTGCACTTCTCGGTATATACCCGGAAGATCGGAAAGCAGTGACACGAACAGATATCTGCACGCCAATGTTCATAGCAGCATTATTCACAATTGCCAAAAGATGGAAACAACCCAAATGTCCTTCAACAGATGAGTGGATAAATAAAATGTGGTATATACACACGATGGAATACTACGCGGCAGTAAGAAGGAACGATCTCGTGAAACATATGACAACATGGATGAACCTTGAAGACATAATGCTAAGCGAAATAAGCCAGGCACAAAAAGAGAAATATTATATGCTACCACTAATGTGAACTTTGAAAAATGTAAAACAAATGGCTTATAATGTAGAATGTAGGGGAACTAGCAATAGAGAGCAATTAAGGAAGGGGGAACAATAATCCAAGAAGAACAGATAAGCTATTTAACGTTCTGGGGATGCCCAGGAATGACTATGGTCTGTTAATTTCTGATGGATATAGTAGGAGCAAGTTCACAGAAATGTTGCTATATTAGGTAACTTTCTTGGGGTAAAGTAGGAACATGTTGGAAGTTAAGCAGTTATCTTAGGTTAGTTGTCTTTTTCTTACTCCCTTGTTATGGTCTCTTTGAAATGTTCTTTTATTGTATGTTTGTTTTCTTTTTAACTTTTTTTTCATACAGTTGATTTAAAAAAGAAGGGAAAGTTAAAAAAAAAAAAAACAAGGAAAAAAAAAAAAGATGCAGTGTCCCCTTGAGGAGCCTGTGGAGAATGCAGGGGTATTCGCCTACCCCACCTCCATGGTTGCTAACATGACCACAGACATAGGGGACTGGTGGTTTGATGGGTTGAGCCCTCTACCATAAGTTTTACCCTTGGGAAGACGGTTACTGCAAATGAGAGGCTAGGCCTCCCTATATTTGTGCCTAAGAGTCTCCTCCTGAATGCCTCTTTGTTGCTCAGATGTGGCCCTCTCTCTCTGGCTAAGCCAACTTGAAAGGTGAAATCACTGCCCTCCCCCCTACGTGGGATCAGACACCCAGGGGAGTGAATCTCCCTGGCAACGTGGAATATGACTCCCGGGGAGGAATGTAGACCTGGCATCGTGGGACGGAGAATATCTTCTTGACCAAAAGGGGGATGTGAAAGGAAATGAAATAAGCTTTAGTGGCAGAGAGAATCCAAAAGGAGCCGAGAGGTCACTCTGGTGGGCACTCTTACGCACACTTTAGACAACCCTTTTTAGGTTCTAAAGAATTGGGGTAGCTGGTGGTGGATACCTGAAACTATCAAACTACAACCCAGAACCCATGAATCTCGAAGACAGTTGTATAAAAATGTAGCTTATGAGGGGTGACAAGGGGATTGGGAAAGCCATAAGGACCACACTCCACTTTGTCTAGTTTATGGATGGATGAGTAGAAAAATAGGGGAAGGAAACAAACAGACAAAGGTACCCAGTGTTCTTTTTTACTTCAATTGCTCGTTTTCACTCTAATTATTATTCTTGTTATTCTTGTGTGTGTGCTAATGAAGGTGTCAGGGATTGATTTGGGTGATGAATGTACAACTATGTAATGGTACTGTGAACAATCGAAAGTACGATTTGTTTTGTATGACTGCGTGGTATGTGAATATATCTCAATAAAATGAAGATTAAAAAAAAAAAAAAAAAAAAAAAAAAGACATAATGCTGAGCAAAATAAGCCAGGCACAAAAAGAGAGATATTGTATGTTACCACTAATGTGAATTCTGTGAAAAATGTACAATGTTTTATACTGTAGAATGTATGGGACCTAGAGATACCAATTAGTGGAGGGGGAATGATAATCTAATAAGAACAGATAAACTATGGAGGGTAATCTCAATGTTATGGGAATGCTCAGGAATGATTATGGTTTGTAAACTTTCTTGGATATAGTAAGATTATGTTGGAAGCTATAGAGTTATATTAGGTTTTTTTTTCTCTTATTCCTTTGTTTTCTTAGGGGTTGTTAATTTTCTTGGGGTATGGTAGGAACATGTTGGAAGCAATGTAGTTATTTTAGATGATTTGTTTTTCTTACTCCTCTGTTTGGACATGGTTTATTAATTTTCTTGGGGTATGGTAGGAACATATTGGAAGCAAAGTAGTTATTTTAGGTTATTTGTTTTCCTTAATCCATTGCTTTGTTTGAAATGTTGTGGGGTTTTTTTGGTTGTTGTTTGCCTGTTTGTTTTTAATTTTTTGATAAACAAAGTTAAAAAATTGAAAAAAAAAATCAGTAGAAAGATGGGAGTAAAAACTAAATGACAAATAGGGTGGGATGGGGGGATGGTTTGGGTATTCTCTTTTCACTTTTATTTTTTATTCTGATTCTGATTCTTTCTGATGTAAGGAAAATGTTCAGAAATAGATTGTGGTGATGAACGCATAACTATATGATCATACTGTGAACAGTTGATTGTATACCATGGATGACTGTATGGTTTGTGAATATATTTCAATAAAACTGAATTAAAAAAAAAAAAAGAAAGCTAAATTAAAATATTTTCAGATAGAGAGAAGCTGAAAGAGTTTGTTACTGGGAAAACTGTACTAAGTGAAACAGTAATGGAAATTCTTTAGGTTGGGGGAAAATGATCCTAGATAGAGGCCTCAAACTCCAAAAAGGATGAAGAGTCCCAGAAAGAGTAAAAATGTGAGTAAATATAAAATAATATTGACTATATGCAACACTAATAATGATGTCTGTGGCTTCATAACATTTATGAAGCAAAATGCATGGTAACAATAGCACAAAAATTAAAAGGGAATATATAGAGATAACTTGTAAAATTTTGCATTTTCTTGATGTGATAAGGCCCAAATTACAGTAGAGTGCTATAATTCATGGAAATATATTGAAATCTTCAGGATAATAACTAAAAGTGTAAGACAACAAGTGTGCAACTGAAAACTAATGAAAGAGAAGGTAAAATAAGAAAAAAGGTGATTCATTCAAAATAAGACTGGGAAGTAGAGTCATTGAAAAAAAAATACGGATGTGATAGTTGGAAAACAAAAAGGGAAATGAAAGATTTAAACCTAAGTATACCAATAATTAAGCTAAATGCAAATGGTCTAACCACTCCAAATAAAAGACTGAGATTGCCAGACTGGACAAAATTAAGATCCAAGTATATGTTGTCTATAAGAGTCATGCTTTAAATATATGGAAAAAAAAAAAAAAACAGTTGAAAGTAAATGGCAATGCTGAGCGAAATAAGCCAGGCACAAAAAGAGAAATATTATATGCTACCACTGATGTGAACTTTGAAAAATGTAAAACAAATGGTTTATAATGTAGAATGCAGGGGAACTAGCAACAGAGAGCAATTAAGGAAGGGGGAGCAATAATCCAAGAAGAACAGATAAGCTATTTAACATTCTGGGGATGCCCAGGAATGACTATGGTCTGTTAATTTCTGATGGATATAGTAGGAACAAGTTCACAGAAATGTTGCTGTATTACGTAACTTTCTTGGGGTAAAGTAGGAACATGTTGGAAGTTAAGCAGTTATCTTAGGTTAGTTGTCTTTTTCTTACTCCCTTGTTATGGTCTCTTTGAAATGTTCTTTTATTGTATGTTTGTTTTCTTTTTAACTTTTTTTCATACAGTTGATTTAAAAAAGAAGGGAAAGTTAAAAAAAAAAAAAGAAAAACAAGGAAAAAAAGATGTAGTGCCCCCTTGAGGAGCCTGTGGAGAATGCAGGGGTATTAGCCTACCCCACCTCGATGGTTGCTAACATGACCACAGACATAGGGGACTGGTGGTTTGATGGGTTGAGCCCTCTACCATAGGTTTTACCCTTGGGAAGACGGTTGCTGCAAAGGAGAGGCTAGGCCTCCCTATGGTTGTGCCTAAGAGCCTCCTCCCGAATGCCTCTTTGTTGCTCAGATGTGGCCCTCTCTCTCTAGCTAAGCCAACTTGAAAGGTGAAATCACTGCCCTCCCCTCTACGTGGGATCAGACACCCAGGGGAGTGAATCTCCCTGGCAATGTGGATTATGACTCCTGGGGAGGAATGTACACCTGGCATCGTGGGACGGAGAACATCTTCTTGACCAAAAGGGGGATGTGAAAGAAATGAAATAAGCTTCAGTGGCAGAGAGATTCCAAAAGGAGCCGAGAGGTCACTCTGGTGGGCACTCTTATGCACACTTTAGACAACCCTTTTTAGGTTCTAAAGAATTGGGGTAGCTGGTGGTGGATACCTGAAACTATCAAACTACAACCCAGAACGCATGAATCTCGAAGACAGTTGTATAAAAATGTAGCTTATGTGGGGTGACAATGTGATTGGGAAAGCCATAAGGACCACACTCCACTTTGTCTAGTTTATGGATGGATGAGTAGAAAAATAGGGGAAGGAAACAAACAGACAAAGGTACCCAGTGTTCTTTTTTACTTCAATTGCTCTTTTTCACTTTAATTATTATTCTTGTTATTTTTGTGTGTGTGCTAATGAAGGTGTCAGGGATTGATTTAGGTGATGAATGTACAACTATGTAATGGTACTGTGAACAATCGAAAGTATGATTTGTTTTGTATGACTGCGTGGTATGTGAATATATCTCAATAAAATGAATATAAAAAAAAAAAAAAAAAAAAAAAAGGAATGGAGTCCTGATACATGCAACCTTGAAGACAACATGTTGAGTGAAAATAAGCCACACACAAAAGGACAAATATTGTATGATCTTACCGACGAAACAAATAGAATAAGCAAACTTACAGAGTCAAATCTAGAATATAGGTTACAAAAGGATAGGGTTGATTATAGGGAATGGGAAGTTAAGGCTTAAAATGTACAGGGTTCCTGTTTGGAATGATGGAAATGTTTTGGTAATGAATGGTGATGATGGTAAGGATTGTGAATGCAATTAACAGCAATGAAATATGTATCTGAATACGATTAAAAGGGGAAATTTTTGGATTGTATATATGGTAACAGAATTAAATTTTTTTAAAAATTCAAGGAACCACACCTCAATGAGTGAACCCTAAGTTAAACGATAGACTTTAATTAATAGCATAATTATAAAAATGTGCTATCAATTGTAACAAATTTTCCACACCAATGCAAAGTGGGGTTGCATATGGGAATCCTGTAGTTAATGAATGATTGTTCTGTAAACTCACAATTTCTCTAATAAAGGGGAAAAAATATCAAGGAAAATGTACTTAAAGGTAGCATGGTACAATCCTAATTGTAAATCCATTTAATCACAAGACTTGTGATTTTTAATGTTTTGACCCACTTCTTAACAGCTCTTATGAGGTTATTATTGTTACTATTGTTTTTTAACTCTACAATGTTATTGAGGAAGTATTCATTCCAGAAGTGGAAGTATCAGCTATTGTGTTCTCTTGTGGTCTGATTACGCTTGCTTTTATCATCTTGGATCCATGATTATGTTTGCGTTTTTTGTTTTTATTTGTTTGTTTTTCAGGACTCATTTCAAACTACTTGTCCATTTTGTAAAGATCAATTTAGTTAAAAGATAATATAACTTGTAAGTGTATTTAGCCCAGCACATGTAATACAGCATGCTTAAACCAAGTACAGTCACCACTGACAAGAACTCTCAGTTGTGGAACCCCCCTTTATTGAGCACACTGCGTAGCTCAGAAGGCATAGGGCCAAAGGAAAATCCACACAGCAAATATTAGTAAAGATTAATTCCATTCTCCCATTTAAAAAAATAGACATTCTAACATTTTCCCCTGTACCCTATTGGATTGTCTTGCTCACTCCTGGGAGTTCTCCCCCTATTCTGTCACTGCCCTCCCAGAGCTTCAGCGGTGGCATTAGGGAGGCCAGAGTTTAATTCCAGATCTGCTGTCCTAACCCATGCCATGGTTTGGGGGCAAAACCTAAATTGCCCAGCAGTGTACTAGCAGCCTATGCACAGGCACAGTGGTTACAGGGCATTGGCATCTAGAAGGTGGAGCGGGCTGTTCCGAAAGAAGCTGATCTTCTGCTGATCCCCTTGCCCACCCCCAGTTGACCATAAACATCATGGTTAACCCAATGGGCCAAGGAGAGAAAAAAGATTGGGGAGTGTTACAGGACCCTCTTTAACCGTTCAGTTACCATTCAGAGGGACATCCATTACAGTCACACTCCTCGTCTCCCTTGAGAAGAGGAGTGAATTACTGGATAGATAAAATAGGGCACAGAAACTGGATGTGTGTGTCTTTGCCCTTTCCTTTCTCTTGGGGACCAGCATGCCTTGCAAATGTGTCACTTTGCGGCTTCCCCATGTCAGTTTCACAGGGGCAGACTCTGCCCTGTTGGAGCAGCCTGTGGAATGTGGCACTGCCTTTGAATTGTAGCCATACACCTATGCCACATTCACTCAGGTATTTCAATCTCTGCCTCACTCCTTAATTTGCCTCTACATGGTTCCCAATTTGGGTAGGAAAATAGAACAAAGAAAAACTCTGAGATCTTGGGCAAATTTACTTTAACTCAACAAGTGTCAGTTTCTATGTCTAACATAGTGCTGGTATCACCACACTCTTAGGGTGTCCCGGGAAATAACAATAGCCCAGTGCCTCCACACAACTTCATACTTAGTGGCTATTTATTATGTGCAGGCATGTGCTAAGTCTTTTCATTACATTTCTTTATATAATATGCACAATAACTGTATAAGGCAGGAATTATTATTATCCCTATTTTACGATGAGAAAACTGGTGCTTAGAAAGTGAATAAGGTAACATGGACCATGCCATCATAAAATTCATATTTTAAAAAAGAAGCAAAGAAAACAGTCAGAACCTGCAGCCCCGTGTCTAAAAGGACAAATACAAAGGAGATAATGGGGTTGAACCGGGGCCTCATACAAGAATGAGTGATATACTACTGAGCTCAACATTCTCATTCTTTTGAGGTCCTTGGGTTCAGGTTCCCCCTCATCCCTTTTGTGTATTCAATGTCTTTTAAAATGTACGTTACAGCCCATCAGTGGGTCATGAAATTAATTTAGAGGGTGTGATGGTTAGGTTCATGTGTCAACTTGGCCAGATGATGGTGTCCAGGTGTCTGGTCAAGCAAGCACTGGCCTAACCATTACTGCAAGAACATTTGCGGCTGGTTAATAAACCAGAAGGCTGGTTAATTAATTGGCTACAGCTGTGACTGATTAAATCAACAAAGGGCGTGTCTTCCACAATGAGAGAATGCAATCAGCTGGATTTAACCAATCAGTTGAAGACTTTAAAGTAAGATAGACAGAGGACCTTCACTTCTTCGGCTAGCCAGTGAAGCATTTCCGGAGGAGTTCACTGAACACCTTCATCGGAGTTGCCAGTTCACTGCCTGAGGAGTTCATCGAATACTTTCATTGGAGTTTCCAGTTTGCTGCCTGCCCTACAGAATTTGGACTCATGCATCCCCACAGTTGCATGAGACACTTTTATAAAATCTTGTATTTAGATATCTCTTGTTGATTCTGTTTCCCTAGAGAACCCTAACTAACATGGTGGGTTGAGGCTAACATTTTTCAGATGGAAAAGAATGGAATGGAGTAGAGTGGAGTGGAAAAGCGTGGAGTGGAATGGAAAATAAAAGACAGGGAGGCATGTTCCAAGACAGTAGAAGTTGAAATGGAGAGAAGAGAGTCAAGACTATGTACCAGTCACTGCTTGACCAGAGAATCAGAATCCTAGGACAGAGGTATAAGAAGGCTTGCCCTAAGGGTTTACGGCATTGGCAAAAAACTCCAGAGCGTGAGGTATTGCCCAAAGTACAGGGAGGAAGATTAGAGGAGGGGTACCACGGTGTGGGCTTCTAGGGTGCTTGAAGGGTGCTTGAAGGGTGCTTGAAGACTGTGACATCCTTCCAGCATTTGCTGGAAAGGCAAATGGATACCTGATGGATGAACTCAAAAGGACATCCTGTCAAAGACTGCCCTTCTTGGACACTAATTAACCACATGTGGGACAGATCAGAATCGGGCACTGCAGAACTCAGAATACTGTGTCTGTAAAACATCCTTTTCCTTCAAGGAATAAAATATTCTAACCCCACGTGCATTCCTCCAAAGCAAGAAGCTTACTTTGAAGACTAAATAAGGGATATAATATAAGCACTTATCTAAAAACTATCCCTGAGGTCAGCATATACAATAAAAGTCAGAGGGCTGAGGGATGTAGATGCATGCATGTGTTGTGGATTTCAGAGAGAAAGAGAGACAGGGAGGGAGGGAGAGAATGAATTGCATGGAAATATAGAACTCCAGGGGACTTGGGCATTTTCTAATTTGACCCACTGTTTCCCTAGGAGCCAGGAAGACTCTCTTACTACTTAGGTGAGTGATATGTACAATTATCTTGAACTTAGTAACTAATAAGATGCTTTAATTTTAAATGAAATGTGGCCATGAAGGCACTGTAGAAGAACCAGGAATAGGGTTTCTTTGGACTGTCCTTAGGACTCTAAACAAGTGATGATGTCTATGTAGTTTAAAAGGTTTTAAAAAGATGACATAAAAAAAACACAATAATACATGGACCATGTATTATCTATTATTATGTAGAAAGAAAAATATTTCTCCATTTTTGGTAAATGGTTTTCCTTTGGGGACCAAAGTATTGGGGGTTCTTTGGTGATTTATCCCTTTCTTGAACTATTGTGGGCTTGACAAGCATGTGCAGGGACAGCCTGAAGTAAAGCATTCTAAGAAGTGTCCTCTTCCCCAAATGCCTCACCTAACTAGCACCTAAAATTCACTTATGTCCCTCTACCATCATCTCCAGGCATATATTTAAATTGCAAAGACCTCTGGGATTAACAGAATACAGACATTTTTCAGGACCCTCATACTAACCACTATCATAGAAGGAACTCGAAGCTTTTAAGAGAAAAAAGAGGGTCTCTGGGAATCCTTGATCATGGCTTGGAAAACTAATTAGCTGAAACAAATATAAGTCCTGATTCCTCTGCTCTGTATCTTCCCAATCTCAGGTGGAATCTGCCAAACATGAGTCATCTTCTCTGGAGTCTACCATCAGTTCCTAGTTTAAATTCTGCTTTGCGCTTCTTCCCTGACCCTGACCACTGGCCTGATGACCTTGCCCAGATTCCCTTAGCATCTGCTCTCAGTTTTATATTTCTGGTGCAATTACATCATTGATGCAATTTTGCTTTCCTTCTTGCACTCATAGCAAGGAGGCAACACTTGGTCATGCAGGACCACATGAATGATTTCAGAATCTACACAAAGTAATTGAAGCTGGACCAAAACACAGAGAGGCCTAGAGGATCTGCAGAGCCCATTCCCTGTACCACACAGATCTGTGAATGCATTCCCATTATATTCATTTCTCAATCTACACTCTGGGGATTGTTTACACAGAAATATCAATAAGTCAAAGGGGCCGCTGTAATGGGAAATTGAGTTGCCAAGGACTAGGCCACAATATTTTCTTATGAGAAGAGTGCCCCCTGAAGTTGCACAGTGAACAGCCTATGCAGCTATATGCAATAGCCCTGACCAAGGGAGTAAGATACATATTTTAGATGTAAATTTTATACATTTTGAATCAAAATACACAAAACTCATCTTCAGATATACACACATTTCATTTGAAACTAAAAGAGCCTAACATAAGCTTTAAGAGAGTAAATGAGACTAGTTCAAGAGAATTTTCTAAAGCATTTGAAAAGAATTAAGCCATGAGTGCATGAAGGGGAAAGTTACTATCCTAAGCATTATTGTACTCATTGGGCTCCCAGAGAAGTCCACTCCTGACCAGATATATAACTATGAGTAAGTTACTTAAACTCTCTATGCCTCAGTTTCTTCGTATGTAAAGGGTTTGGGGGATAAGAACAGACTCTTAGAACAGAACACAAGCACTTAGAACAGAACCCAGTGAATGGGAAGGATACAATAAGCCATTATCATCACTATCCAAACATTAAGCTGGTCTAGGTAAAGCCTAAGAGTTAAATGTCTATTTATATAAGATTATGGCCAGCACTGTATTATCCCAGGTTGTGAGTAATTGTATTTATTGACACAGATACCAATCTCACTTCAGTTCAGGCAACTGTTTATTGAGTATGTACCACTGAGCAATCACTCAGTGAGCTCACTGTTTAATAGGACAGGTGAATAATTTATATATAATAATTGCATCAAAGACATAAGTGCAAGGTCATGTGGTACAGAGCAGAGATTAACCAACCCTGTCTAAAATCAAGATCTGGGACATTTTCTTTAAAAAAAAAAAAATACACACACACACATGGCTTAGCCCCACAAACAGTGACATTAAATTCACAAACCCATTCTGATACCTTCCAAAAAGGTATCAGAAGGCCCTTAAGTATAACTATACTTAGTTGCTTATTTTACATTTATGTTGAATTTCCATGAGTAGCCTCAGATTGAAAAAGCAAAGACTTTACCTTTCCTATCATTCTTTTTAATTTTAGCAGTTAACTAGTAAATAAAACATTCTGAGTCCTCTTTCAATGACCCTACTATGATTAAAAATCCCATGAATGGAGGATTTCAGAAACTATAGCTTGCAATTATGGAACACATGTTCCCCTGATATATAGCATCTTAAACTGTGCCATGCATCTCTTGTAGCTAAATAAATATGCAATTCAGCAAGTACTTCCTTAGAATTTGAACTTTGAAGACATCATATCGTGTTGGGAGTCATGGAACTACCATGATGAGCAAATCCCCCTTAAGAACCACGTGGAGTGGTAGAGAATACTGTTGGGTACACGATTAATGAAGCCAAGGACTGACAAAGAGTTGCCAAGATTGTGTTTGTGGAGGAAGCTGCAACTGACTCTTACCTAGAAGATCAGAGAGAGCTTTGGCGAGATGAGGTGTTGGATCCATCTTGAAGGGTGGGAACATGACAGGTAAAGCAGGGAAGGGAAAGACATTTCTGACATTGCTGACAAAGGTAGAGAGGTGCACAAAAGTCAAGAGAGCAGAAGTCCCACCTGCCCGGTTCTCTCACAGTGCAGACAAGTTAAGCGGAACTTAGAAACATAACTGAGGCACAATTCTGGAGCACCCTGGGAGCTTCACCCACTTCTTCGGATCCTGCAACATCGTTAGAAATGTTGAGAATGACAGACTGACATGAGGAATTATATGCTTTAGTGGTTCTGAGAGTATCTGGAACTAAACAGATCCAGGCTTGAACCCCAGCTCTGCTGCTGAGGTATTTAATTCCCTGTCTTGATTTCTTCATCGGCAGAATAGGAATAATAATGATACCTAATCATAGGGTTTTATGAAATGTAATTGAGATGAGACATAAAAAAAATTAGCACAATGACTCCTATACAGTAAATATTCAATAGATGATGATGATGATGGAAAATGACTATGACAAACTGTGATGATGAAAGAGGAGGAGGACAAAAAGAGAGAAAACCCTGTTGAGGATGAGACAATGACTGAATTAATTTTTGTGCCCCCATCACTTAAAAAAAGCTTTGCATGTAATAGCCTCAAATTGTTGACTTGGATTGAAGAACACATTTATCCCAGGGAACCATAAGAATATTAGTTTCCTGCCTTCTGCTGCCTTGGAGAAATGATGGAAAAACAAATGTGAGAAGTAGGAAGTAGCCTGAAGAAGAAAAATGTGGACCAGATACTTTGGGGTGTTTATTAGAAAAACTATATGTGACAATAATTACTAATTATGCCAACCAAATTTATTATCATTCCATTACAATTGGGAGGAAAATGTCAAGAGCAGTGAAAAAGACAAGCTGAAATGGAAACCCTGGCACCCTTGAGAGGTAATTGGGTGTTCTCACTGGGTTCCCTCTCATTAAATTTGATGCAATTGTTTTTAAAATGTCAAGACATAATGACAAGTATGTATTTCAATATAACCCTTATGCAATAATCAAAAGGGCACTTAAAATTCACTGTACAATTACAGTCCCATTAAATCTAAGTTAACTGCACATTTGAGTCACTAAATCTAATCTGTTACTGTGCAACATGCATGCAGCACATTTCCATCCTGACTCTGAATCATAAGCAGACCTCGCTCATGGCTCTGGGAAAAGTTCTGCAATAACATTTTAACAAGGGCCGGTGATGTGTACATGCAATAACAATTTGCCTGCAGATTCAGTGGGAACTCAGTGCTCAAATTATCACTTTGGTAATGGAAAAAAGGGCAGGAGCTCTCAAAGCATGCAAGCCACAGGCAGCCTGACACATGCTGCGAGCTCTTCCATCTCAGCCACGGCACAGGGGAAATCTGAAAGTGTGGCTTGTCTCTGCACTCAAAAATCTGACTTCAAGGCTCCCCATTTGGCTATGCACAACTTCTGAGGGGTTGGCCAACATGACCCCTAGTTTGCATTCCTCCACCCACCACAATTAAAAACTTCAAGAGTCCAAAATGCGGTGGCCTCGTAGCATTCAAAACATTTGTCCTTCCCTGCACACCTTGGTCCACCATGGTTTTTGTGCATAAAGGGTCTTAAGAGGAAATAGCTTTGAAAAGACAGCCATCAAGTGCTCCTGGGGCCAGTGAGAGAAAGAAAACACCCTGTGGGAGGCAGCTGGCCCATCCAGCTGCAGAGGGAAGCAGGGGTGATGGATGGCTTCAAGCGTGGACAATGGATGGCCGTGAGGGACAGGATTTTGTTCCCGCAGTTCCTGCACTCTCTCCTTTGACCTGCCCCCCTGACCTGTGTGCTCTGCACATGACAGGGACGGCCTGGGCCCCTGTGAGTCAAGGCCCAGCACAATTGCTCATGCAAAGGGTTCACCCCCCACCGCCCTCTCTCCCTCCCATTTCCATGCAGTCCAGCCAGATGGTAACAGGGTTGAAGGTGGGATCCTGGACTATGGAGGACAGGACAAGGCTTCCAATCAGAAACTGATTCCAGGTTTAGCACAAATCAATTGCACAAACACAACTTGGGGGCAGGGGGAGCTTTTTTTCTAGGGAGAGAAAGTGAGCCATCACCCCCAGGTGGTTACTTAAGGAATCATTCATTGTGTTCCCACGGTCATTTTGAAGTTGAAAGTAGAAAGAGGCCACATCCAACAATTTAGTGAGATTCAGTATATTCCTCCCACAACTGAAGATACAGAGCCAGCATCATGGGGGTGAAGGGCAGACCTGAGCTTGGTTTTTATCCCTAAAACCAATGAACACTTCCTGACATTCCTAGGTCAGGAGATCTTCATTGGAACAGGTGAAATTAAAATCATGAAAACAGGAAGGAACCTTTCCAATGACTTGAAATGCAAATTATTTCACAAAACCTTGTAAGTGGTTGTCGACACTGATGTGTCTGGTAATAATAACTAGAATAGCTACAATTTTCTATGCCTCTTCTTTGTGACAGGCAACCTGTGAAGCAAGAGAATCAAGCCTAGCTGAGCCTTCTAACCCTGCTAGCGATCATTTTACAGATGAGGAGAAAGGTTTGCGGGTGTTCAGTAATCTGCCGCAGGTTATGCAGCTCATAAATAGGTGAGCTGGGTTTTGAATCCTGGGTCACCTGCCTGAGAGCCTGTGCTCCTCCTCACAGACTGTCCTGGAGCTCAAGTTCAGGTCTACGTGGAGTAAAAGGACCTTCCACCCAAAGCAACTGACCAAGTCACGTTGCCATCGACAAGCCCCCACACTGACACATCCATTCCCCTCCTCCCCAGCCCCACGCTCGCAAGTCAGTGACAGCTGGGCCATTCTTCAGGGATGTGCCCTCTGTATTCAAACCACACATATCCTCTGTCCCCACCACTCCCTCCAGAAAGCAGCATGCCAACGTTTCTCCACTCCTAGCCACTGCAGCAGAACTCAGTCATCACGCCCTGATCCTCCTCCCTCTCCTACTTCTTCCACGTGCATCCCCACAGGCACCACCCTCATTCGGGACTTCATTATATTCCATCTGTACGGGTACCAAAATGTCCAGTTCCTTTTATCCTACAAATAGGTTTGAGGTTGCTTCCTGAAGCACAGTTGGCACTTTGTCACTACCTCCCACAGAAAACAGTCATTCCCCATCATCTCCACTAGGAAGTCTAAACTCTCTAACACGGCATTCAGGACCTCCCTTGATTTGGCGTCAACCTACCATTTGAGAGGATGCCCCCAATCTTCTGCATCACATACACTGACCCACTACCAGAACCACTAGTCAAAATTCTACTGGGCAAGATTTTCCAAGGTGAGGAATAGACACCAGACAGATATTCCATAGCTGTGTGGGTTCTGGTAGCCGTAACTCAGAGGACAGCTGGGCTGGCAGGTATCCAGAGCAGACAGAGGGGCCCTTGGCAAAGTCACACTGGGGACAGGACCCAGTGCCCATCTTTGCTAGAAACAAGGAAAGTGCTCAGGTCCAGGGAAATTTGAACACCAGGCAGGATACAAGCCAGACAGAGGGGGAGCAACACAAGAACATAAGATAGGAATTGCCTTTTAAGGTGGGAGATAATGCACAAAGAACCAGGTAAGAGCCCAATTATTTGGAGAAGGATAACATGTCAGAACAAATGCAACGGCAAGACTGGCAGAACTACAGCTGCTAGGTAGCTTGCCTGAATAGCTTTAATTTTTTCTAAATTTAGTAGGGTGTTTAAACTTTTTTTTTTTAATTCCTTATATTGAGGTTACTGTAGTAACTTGAAGATGTCCTCAACTTTCCTTCCCCATCCCAGTGTCCCCACATCGGATTTGTTAGTGGACAAGCATACGCTGAAATGGTCATGGTGGTTTCTCTCCACAGTCCATGGCACATGTATACCTCTGCTTTTTGTTTCCACCTTGATGAAAAATTTACAACCTCCCTGGGGAAGAAAAAAAAAGTAGAACTGAGATTCAAGTTTCACAATGTGTATAGCTGATTTCATGTGTTAAGATGTTTCAGGGTTTTCAGGGTTTCTGGCAATTACTTATTTTTTTATTTTGCCCTAGTGTTGGGATGTTACATTTTGACATGGGATGGGGGGTGAGGGAGGAGACTCTTATTAACTTTTGGAAAACTATTGTACCATTCTCCTCCCCTGCCACACTACACACTTGATAAAACAGTTATTCTTGTTTCAGAATTTGGTTTCGCCCACTCTCCACAAATTCTTCTGTCAGTGTCATAAACTGCAGTTAGAGATCCCTGCAGGTATTGTTACAGAGAAGTACCTGGGCATGCCGGACCAGAGTGGACTGCTTTGCTCGATATTCTAGCACACAGCAACAGCAAAACCAGGAAAGCTGAGAGAGGCAAAACCATCGCTAACTCAGCTGATGGCTTAAAAAGACTGAATTCTGTCTGGATGTGATACCTGGCCCGAGTACTCCAATATTGCCACAGAGAAGGAGACTGCTTGCAAGAACCTTTTCCCCAGAACTGATATAAATTAGGATGCTTCTTAAAGCAGGTCAGCCTGGAGTAATTTTCCAGTCGACTTGTCATATAACCAGGGGACAAGCTCCTACATCAAAATGCAATGCAGATGAAAACCCCTGGTAATTTCTCTTGGGTTTTCACATTTGCTCCTTTATGGTGTGGAAAATCGTCGGTGTGCGGCTCCATGTTTAAGGAGACTTTTGGGAATTCATCCAAAGCAAAACCTGACATATAGTGGGTGCTTAATAAATATTTGTTGGTTACTACTGTGAAAACTGAACAGTGTTTCTGGCCTCTTCACCCTCAAATACCCTGCATATGTCTTAGATATCACAGTAGCTCTCACAGCTCCAGAAATCCCCCTATGCCAAACTGGCATGAATGTAAGGTAAGGATTTGAGTCCATTATAAAGAATTTTGAAGAAAAAAAAAAAAGAAAAAGAAATGAAGCCTTTTATTTCATTCCTTTAACATACTTTTATTGCTTAATATTTATCAAATTTTGTGGCCTCTGTCATCCTTTAAATGACTTTCCTATGTTTGGAGAATATGCTTCATCATGAAACCTACCTCCCCAAAGTAGGAACTGGAGCCACACATCTTTCCCGGCCACACAGGACTTTAAAACTCAGATGCACTCACAGGACATGCCAATGTAAAGAGAGGTTGAGCGGGGGCAGCTGGGAGCAAGGCTCTTCCAGGCAGCTTGGGTGGAAGAGACACCTTCAAATGGGCAGCAGTGGCAGGAGCCCTTGGCCAGTGCCCCCTAAGTGGGGTGTCTGTGCTCGGGGTAGAAGCAGTGGGTTCTTTACTAACCAGCCTTGTGGAGTCATTTGGCCATTACGACGAACTGTGTGGCCTCCAAACCAACACTGACCTTCCAAAGAGTCTTTGAATGTTCAAGCGAATGCATTTCATTTGCACCTTTTCTGTTTGAACCAGGCAAGAGAAGGTTCTGATGTTGGCAGCCGAGAACCCTGACTGATGTCCACATCTACGTAGTGTTAAGCACTCCGGGGGGTGCGGGGATACAAAGACAAATAAGACACGAAGGCACCTTCATGGATCCCATGCCTAGTGACAGGAACAGACTCAAGCACTGCAGTGCAATTCAGCATGGTCAAAGCTACAAAGTGGGCACGCGAGTGGGCGCTGAGTCCGGCAGGGCAGAGGGAAGGGGGAGCCTCAGTGGGAGACGTGGGTTCACCCAGGGCTGGAAGCCTAGGATGCTGAACACCTCCTCTTGGTAAGGCTGGAAACTATGTACAACCACAACCCCGGGAGGCAGAGCTGCAGCCCAGCTTCAGGGCTACCATATTCCTCCCTCATCTATATTACTGCTGCTAATTGGGTCTGAACCAATTCGAGGAAGTCTGAACTTCCTCGAATTGTAGACAATTGTAGACAAGCTGTAGCCATGGAAATGGACGCCACCACAAGGAACTCTAGTGGTCCAGGTGGGGCGTGCAGAGTAGCGGGAAACATCGGCTACTCTGAACCTTGGCTAAAGGGAAGGGCCTGGAACAGCTGACCGAGGGTGTGGCCGAGCCTGTGAAGGCAGTGCCCTTTCAATGCCCCCTTCTCAAGGTCTGATCCTTGATGTTCCAGTCCTGTGTTTCATTCTGCTTCCTTTAATACTCTTTGCAATAATCTTATCAACCGTACAGTAACATGGGCTGTGTGAGCAGCACATCAAGAAGCCAGCAGATGTCCAAAAGGTGGCATCCAGGAGCAGAGCCCAAATTGGAAGCAGAGCAGGAAATGTGGGCATGAAGGGGCTGGGTCGGGCAGGCAGCAGAAACCCACCTGTGCACAGGGAGGATGCTCAAAGGTGGTGAGCAGGTGTGGTCCCAGGATGAGGGATGCGAGGAGCCAACTCCCAATACCGTGTAGCCCAGAATTCCCAATCCTTTGCTCAGGTCACTGCCCAAGGGCACGCTTCTGTCTGAAGGGGGACCTCTCAGTGCCCACCACAGTGGCATCTGACTTCCAAAAGCCTTGCTACTGCTCCACCCACAAACTTCCTGGGAACAAGTTTTGCCTGAACCACAACTGAACAGCTTTGGACATCACACGCAGAAACCCTCACCAGGAACACGCTCCAAATTGTGAGAATCCCCTACCCTACCCTAGAGGAGTGTTTTACAAAGTGTAGGAGTCAGATTCCTTGAGGTTCTACATGGACACAAGGGGAAAGGAATGCTAAATCACAGTGGGCATGTCATTTCCCTTTCAATTCTCTTTCCATCCTTTCTCACATCAAAGAAGCAGTTTGAGCTCGATGCTGCTGTGTCTTTAAGGTCTCCCTAACACTTGTTAATTTACCTTTGTAACAAAACAACCAGTCCTGAGCTCAGGACTTCACAGGCAAGAGATAGCTAAAAATGTAAAAATAGTGTTTTGTTTTCATTGTATATACTTACTATTTCCTCCTCTATGTAGAAAATTGTTCCTGGTTTTACATTATGGTAGTGAAACTGATATTAATTTCCCTTTAATTTTTTAAATCTCTTTTTAAATAAATGAATTAAGTTACAGAAAATGTGAACAGAAAATTTTAAAATATTAAGGACAAAGATATGGCAGAAATGGGAGGTGGTCCCTAAATCATGGAAGTGTGGCCAATACGCCCCTTGGTGGGCTCTCCATCCTGCTCCTTCCTTTCTGTCTTGCAGGTCCAGTTCCTGGGGGTCCTACTGTACTGGGGCCAGCCAAGGTCTGAGCACCTAAAGACTTTGTTTTCTCTTTTACTTTAATTGTTTTCATCAATGTTTGTCTTTCACCCCCATTTCCCCAATTATATAGTGTGAGCTCCTTGGGGCCAATATGATGGCTTTGCTTTCTTTCCACCTTGCTTGCAGCTACCAGCTGTCTACGAGGCACTAAGTAGGTGCTCAGTAAGCATTGCTGATTGACATTCGGCACCCAGGTAATACGAACATCCCCCCTTGCACCAGCACACTGGAAAAAGAGGGCATCTCTTTAGCAAAAGCAATGTGATTCATTGGGACAGGATCTGTTAACGGGGTAAATGAAAAACAAAACAAAACACCCAACTTTTTGGAAAAATTACATCTTTGTTGCAAAGATGCCAGAATGTCTGAAAATAGCTAAAACCTGGGGATTTTCCATGGATTAGTCATATGGTTTAAATAATTACAATTGGAGGCCCACTTTGGAATTGCCCCCCAGTGAAACATTAGCAGGTTCCAGGCCAAGTCTAGTCATGAGTAAAGAGCAAAACTCCACATACAGACGAGTAAAGAATTAGAAGCAGGAAGAAACCAAGAAAGAGCCTGCAGAGGAGAGAGAATTCATGTGTAATGGCTGGGCCTGGAGAAAGGCATGCAGGAAAATCAGGCCATTAAGTCAATGTGGTGAATTTATATTTCCAGTTTTACAGAAAGAGTCCGGTCTATATCGCAGGCATTTAGGGTATTTGTTTTAATAATACTCTAAGTGAAAGCCTTCTCTCTGGTAATAGAATTTCTTTCCATTTCTATGAAGTCAAAAATGAAAAATAAGTTAAAGCAAACTAATCTAATTTCCTATAATAAGGTTTTGTTGGTAGTCATTTATAAATGCAAAATCATGGGGCCTCAGACACCAGAAGGTATAGGTTGATCACAGAAATGAAATAAGAAAAACAAACTAAATTCCTAGAAACCCGCTCATAAATATTGACCCTTCCTCTTTCCCCACCTCCAGCTCCCTCCGAAATCTTCACACATGTGCCCACACACATGCACCCTCACATCCAGAGAAGAAATAACAACACTGGCTTTTCAGAGGCTATGTGAGACTGACTTTGAGTTGACCTGTTCTCTAGGGGGAATACATTTGTTCAATAAACTCAGCACCTCTGGGTGAAAGTCCAGAACATTCAGCACCGCTGCCAAAATGCCCGATCTTAGAAGTGGTCAAGAATGCCTCAGGGTCCCAGGTACCCCACTGCAGGCTGAGAGTTGCTGAGGTCCCTTTGAATTATGCATCACACCCTTTCACGACAAGGTCAAACTCATCTTCTCATCACCAAAAGGCAGTGGGTGGTCCTATTCAGGCCAGGCAGTAGATGACACAAACTCTCAGGGACTAGCCCATTTAATAATTCCACCTAAGCCACATATGCAGTCAGCCCTTTTAGCATGTCTTTGGTCCAAAACAGTGCCAAGAAATGCCAGTGAACCTTTGGGCTCACCAAATCCCCACCAGCTTTTCTATTTCCTGAGATAACAACTCCTGTTTTCCATTTCCACATTTTGGAAGTGGACATCATGAGCAATGAGCCAGCACCCCTTTGCTCCTGTTGCTTTTTGCCCCTCGTAAGACCTCTGGTCCCCCTATTTCTAGAACATGGTTATTTTTGCATCCTTACCCTATAAAGCCATCTGCCTTCCTCAATATTAGCTCCCATCCAGTCCTCCCTGCCCTGCCACCAGGAGTGAGGATGATTTATGCAAACTGAGTCAGAGCTGTGGTCCAACGTGACATCTTCCCGTCCTCCCTCATCCATCTTCCCAGACCCCGCATCCTCCTCTTCCCCGTCCTTCTCCTCCATTGGGCCTCCTCCCTCCCCCAGGTTCTCCTGCCTCAGCAATTCACCCAAGCTTTGCACAGAGTTCATAAGCACACGAGGAAAACTTATCCTTAACCCTCAGACACCTAGATTAAACCTTTAAAAATTTCTCCCTTTCCCTTTTTTTTCCACATGAGGACAATATTTATCCAGAAACAGTCAAAAAGGAAGAATTTTTTTTTAAGTTTTGGACTCTGATTGCCCCTAAAAATGGTCACCAGAAGGAGTGGTAGGAATATCAACATTACTGTAGGTTCATGCTCACGTTTATATACACAGAGTGCCATGGAAATAGTGGGAGGTTTATGGTCAGACAGACCTGGGTTTGAATCCCTGCTCCACCAGGGAAAACTTCAATCACCATCATTAACCCTTATTCTAAGCTTCAATTTCTTTATCTGAAAAAAATAATGGAGATAATAGGAGTTACTTCTGCAAACTGGTGCAAGAATTAAATGAGATTATGGTGCTCAGTACAGTGTCTAGATCTTAAATAAATGCTTTCAATAAATATGTTAGTAATGATAATTTTATTATTATTACTAATAGTTGCAGTATTGCTGTTATTTGAAATCAGGCAACCTGGTTTCCAAATAAGCTTTGCGAATAACTTTCTTGGCTTGAACAAATCTCCCAATGTTATTCCTTCCTCTGCAACAGAGCAGAGGGGATAAGACTGTGGATTCCAATGCTAACTCCTCTTCCTCCATTTATTAGTTATATGATGTTGAGCAAGTTGCTTAACCACTATCTGACAAAGCTTCTTTATCTATAAAATGGGGGTGATAATAGCACCTACTCCAAAGGGCTATTGTGATTATTAAATGAGTTGATACCAGTAAAATGCTTAAAATAATGTCTGACTCACAGTGCTCTGCTACCATGCAGGGTCATGGGAAGGATTGGAGATAATGCATGCAAGACAATCACCACTGTCTGGCCTCGTGGTTCTTAACCTAGGATGAAACTTAAATTACCTGAGAATGTTTTAATAAATACTAATTCCTCTGTCTCACTGAAGACCAATTATATCAGGATGTCTGAAAGTGAGGGCAGGACATTTTTAAAAGCTCCCGCAAATGATTTCCACATGCTGCCAGGATAGAAAATCACTTCTCTTTTCTAAAAGATGGTTTACTAAAAGATGATTATTATTACTCTATGCATCTACCTCACTAAAAGATGGTTATTATTACTCTATGCATCTACCTGCACATGTATCTAAACCTACAGAAAGGAGGAAAAACATCCTCATTTATTTATAAAGGAATTACACACTTTGCAAAAACATTCTGTAAGCATTCTGTCTACACATGCACCTCCACATCACCAAGCATTCAATTACTAAGCATGCGGCAGAGAAGAGTGAGAAGCCCATCGACGTAAAAGAAAGCTTTAGGAGCCCCAGCCAAACTGGAGAGCACAGAAATGCTTTGCACACTGCCAGGGCTCAAGGGCTATTTGCTAAACCAAACTGATACTACAATGTAAATCAATGGGGAAAGACTGATTAGCAATTTATACTATGACCCAAAGCAAGATGCCCAAAAGCACATGTGTGCAAAGTTGCACACCTGCAAATACAGATGTAGGCACACCTCTCTATGCTCCCCTTCCCCTCTCTGGAATTCTGCCTCATTCACTTCCCTCTCTGAACCCTGCTCATTGTCGCTTGACAGTATCACTTATTTCCACTGTCCTCTCTCACAAACACTATAAAATAGATGCTCTCAGAAATGGAAACTTATGTCCACTCAAAATCATGAGACAAATATTCATTGCAACATTATTCTTAATAGCCAAAATGTGAAAGCAACCCAAATGTCCATCAACTGTAGGATGGATAAAAGAAATGTAGAATAGCCACACAATGGAATATAATTTGGCACTAAGAAGGAATAAAGTACTGATATATGTTACAACATGGAGGAACCTTAAAAACCATATGCTAAGTGCAAGAAACCAGTCCCAAAGGTCACATATTTTATGATCCCCTTTATATGAAAGGTCCAGAATAGGTAAATCCATAGAGATAGAAAGTAGTTTAGTGGTTGTCAGTGGCAACGATCACTTCCTCTCTGGGCAGAGGCAAATCCCAGGAGGCTCTGCACATTTGTAGGTTCCTTTAGGGTGACTCCCCTTTAGCTGACCTGCCAGTTCTACTCCTTTGAAAATATCTTACGAAGTCTATTAGGACAGATACTGGCAACCTGTCTGTGCTGATGTGAAACTGTTATGGACCCCAGAAGAGCCATGATCTTTTAATCCAATCTTGTCGGGTAGAACCTTTTGATTGAGTGTTTCCATGGAGATGTGACTCACCCAACTGTGGGTGAGAGACTTTGATTAAATTACTTCCATGGAGGTGTGGACCCAGCCCATTCAGAGTGGGTCTTGATTAGTTCACTGGAGTACTTAAGAGAGTTCAAGAGCCAACACAGACCCAGACGCTTGGAGACACTTGGAGATGCAGAAAGAAAGATGTTTGGAGATGCTAAGCTAAGAGATGAAGCCCAGAGCTTGCCCCAGAGAAGCTAAAAGAGGACCCCCAGACACTTAGAGAGAAACTCCCCAGGAGAAAGAAGCAAGGATGCACAGGCGCTGAAAGAGAGTAGCTGGGAGAGACAGAAGCCCAGAGACATTTCAGAGAAAGCCATTTTGAAACCAGAACCCAGGAGTAAAAGACCAACAGATGCCAGCCATGTGCCTTCCCAGCTGACAGAAGTGTGCTGGATGCCATTGGCCTTCCTTCAGTGAAGGTATCCTCTTGTTGATGCCTTACTTTGGACACTTTTATGGCCTTAGAACTGTAAATTTGTAACCTAATAAATCCCCTTTATAAAAGCCAATCCATTTCTGGTATTTTGCATAATGGCTGTATCTTCGGAAGTCTATTAGGACAGATACCGGCTACCTTTCCAAGAGCAATTTACTCCTTTTCCAATAGTTAATAGAATTATGATTTTGTTTAGGTTTTACTTAGGGATGTGCAAGATCCCAAAGGATAATCTATATTTGCTTTAAGCCAGTCACGATAATTCACTTCTTTGTTAGTAACTGGTCTAGAGGTGGACAAGTTTCCAGGTTTAGCCAATAAGGGGACATTTGCTTGAGGGCATCTTGGAAATATATATTCCCTGATTTATTAAATAAAAAAAGATGGGAGGCTCAAGAATAAGCCAGCATCTTTGTTTTCTTCCTTGAGTGTGGCTGTGTGTGGATATTTTGAGACCATGAGGGGAGACATTTCCTAAATGCTGAGGTTGGAAAGGAAGAAGAATGGCAAGAGCCCAAGTCCATGATAATAAGCTCACCAAGCAGCTGCATCAACTCTGAGACCACTTACCTCCTGACTTCCTGTTATATTAAATGCTCTATTGCTCAATCCACCATTACTTGGATGTCTATTATATGTAATCCAAACCAGAAGCTAGTTCCTTCTACACCAGAGCTTTCTGATCACATCAGTCAGAATTAGATTTGGTTGTATATAAGCAGAGCTTAAATAAGCAGAAGTAAAAGAAGCCTGGCAGTAGGGACTCCAGATCTAGAATGCTGAATGCACAGTCATTTAAGGACTCAGGTTTAATCCTTCTGTAGTACTATCCTTAAGGTACAACCTTCAAGGTCACCTTATGATCCAAAGTGGCTGCTGGAACTCCAGCCTTCACATTCACATTCCAGGAAACAGGATAGGAGAAAAGGGGAAAGACAATAGAGGGGAATATCCTAGATCCTAATCTCACATTAATGAATCCCCTGGAAGTGCCATCCAACACTCTGCTTGTATCTCACTGAACAGGATGTGGTCATGTGGTTACATCTCTTTGCAAAGAAGGCTGAGAAGTGTCTTTTATCTGGGTGCGTGGTTGTAGGATCCCATTTTTAAAGAAAGTTATCAATGATAACTAGCAATGTCTACTAGTTAAGACAGAAGGGATAAGTCCTCAATTAATCTCAGTATATTCTCCCATAAAATGGAGGTGGCAAAAGATGCTTTATGCAAAGAAGTTGGGCTGGAAGACAGCACAGTCAGTGCATAAGACATCCCCAATGTGTTAAAATGCATGTAATTTTTAAAATGATGCTTTGAAAGTAGGTAAAATATTTTCAAATGAAATCCAAATCTAACCCTGGGATTACATAGATCTTAGTTCAAAACCCAGTGGAATAGTGGATCATGACTGGCACCCAAATGTCCGGAAGATTCTAGAACATCCAGGAAAGAGACAACAGGTGCATCTTGAGGCAGAGAAACCACCCAGAAGGAAAGAATTACACTGCTTACAGAACCATAACTTACCCAAGGATCGGTTTTTAAACTTCAACTAAAAAAAAAAAAAATGCTCATAGGAAATGTACTTTCTTATGACTACCACAACAAATTACCATAAGCCAGGTGGCTGAAAACAACAGAAATTTATCCCCTCACAGTTCTGGAGGCCGGAAGTACAAATCATGGGGTGGGTAGGAACACACTTCCTCTGAGGGCTCTAGGGGTGGAGTCTCCCTTGCTTCTTGCAGCTTCTGATGGCTCTAGAAGTTCCTTGCCTTCCTTGGCTTGGGACCACATCGATCTGTTCCTTCCTTTTCACAATGCCTTCTTCCCTGTGTGTCTGTCTCCTCCTCTTCTTTCTCTTAGGACACTCGCCATTGTATTTAGGACTCAACCGGGTACTCGAGAATGTGCTTGATTACATCTGCAGAGACTCTTTTTTTCATATTCATAGGCTCCAAAGATTTATATGTAGACTTATCTTTTGGGAGGCGCACCATTCAACTCACTACAGGAAACAACTGATATACTGACTTATGCAGCTAGTAGAACTTATTCTGAAAGAAAACTTGGGATAAAACTTTTCTACCACCTTTGATTAATCAAAGAATATTCTGAGAATAAAGGAAAACCTACTTAAAACATACTTTCTGCTGCCACTTATCTGTGTATGTCCTCAAATCTGTGCTAACAAGAAAAAATCTGGAACATGTCGGATACTGGAGCTGATAAAAACTACAACATTCAGTTCTAATTCTAAATGTTTTGGATCATCAAAACAGACCTGCTAAACTACAGTAATGCTGATAAAACACTGTATTGTCTATTCAATATGATGGAATTCCAAGTAAGATTTAACTTGAAAACAAGATTCTGCTGCTTTAAAATATTTCGAAGCAACTAGTACACGTGTTTGAAAGCTACTGTCTTTCTCTAAAAAACAAGTCAGCCCAAATGCGGTTTGTGCTTTCCTTCTGATTTCCAAACCAAAATCATTAAAAGCAAGCATCACAAATCTTACAATTGGATGAAAACCTTACCTCCAGCCGTATCCTGATTTACGAGTGGATATGACTGGAAAGCATATCTCAGACCATCTGCTTGGATTATAACATCCAACCCACAGCACAATCCATCAGCATTACACAATCTTAGACTGAATTGATAACAGGGAATTTCCCTCTCAATTCCCCACCCAAACACCCCTGGGAAACAAAAGTATGTCTCTACATCTCAAATCTCTACCTCACAGTCACTCTTCCTCCCAATTCCACCTGCCAGGCTGGCCTTGCCCAGGGCAGCCTCTTCCGGGGCCACCCACCTGGGCTTGCAAACTCGGGCTCCCAGATGCAGCCCCCTTTTCTTGACGTTCCCATTCCCATATCCATCACTCACTGTCTCATTGCTCCATATCTGCTTGCCCCTCCCTCCCCCGCCAAGTTCCCATGGTGCCTCATGCCCAGAGAGTGTTGTTGTATCACAAGATGAAGAAATTGTGCTTGCCTGCGGATATGGAAACTGAAATCTCTGTGTTTTTTCACTCTCTGCTCTGTGAGGCTGCCCTGGTGGCTACTGTAAGCGAGGAATCCTATATGAAGGACTCCTCCACTCAAAACAGATTGTCTTGGATTTGGCTTATGTACCAAGCATTCACATAAAATGCCTTTAGAGCAAAGGCTACATATTTAGCCACAAGAACTCTGGAAATCATGCTTGCTGAAGTCACCCCTAGAAACAGTCTGAAAGAGAGTTCAGGGCTTCCTTTCCCGAACCACAGAGAACATTCAGCCCACAACAGCCCTGCTGTGAAAAATAACACATCCCTCTTGTTGTCCTAGAACAAGAGGGTCTAACCCATTTCTAGTCCATTGCATTTGAAAGAGGCAGCTTGTGTTCACATTGTCCATAACCCAGTGGATGATTTTATGGACTTGGAAAATTTTTCTAGTGCAGCCTTTAATCTTTTGGAATGGCAGATTAATTTTTAAAAATTGGTCCTCAGTTGGAAACCCCTTAATCATTCCAGCTGCATCTCTCCTGATGATCTTGAACTTGGCCATGTCTGCCTCAGGTCCTAGGATCAGCAGCCAGGTGCACTATGTCCTCTGGTGCTGACGACATGCTGCATTTTCTTGGTGTCCTGCCTCAGGAGGACATTGTCCTGTGTTAACTCCTAAAGATGACTTTCAGCTGGCCATACTTTTCTTTAAACACACACACACACACATACACACACAACAAATTCCCTTGCCTCTGCATGTCCTGCAAGAGTGGCTAGCTAGTGTAGCAAGTTACATACACCAGCTCTGGCATCAGACTACCTGAGATGAAATTCCCACTTTGCCACTTACCTGCTCTGTGACCTTGAACAAGGTGCTTAACTTTGCTATAATTAGCTTCTTTGACAACAAAGTGCAGATTAAAATTATCACCTTCTTCATCACCTGTGCCTGGCAAGGCTTGGTCCACATTAGTTATTATTGCAAATTAAACTGGTGTCTGTACTTCCCTTACAACATAGGCGTCTTGGATGCAGGGACGGGCATGAAGTTATGCACAATAACCATGTGCTGTGCAAATGAGTGAAAGATCCATAAAGTCCAAACTCTTGTGCCAAGCTCAGACTATCAGAAAGGCATGGGCTTTGCTTCCGGGGGATCTGGGATCATGTCCTGTCTCCCTGGGTGGCAACTGGTCAATTACCTCAACACTCAGAATCTCAGTGGCCTGGGAGGTTAAATGATGAATGCCACCCTCCTCCCCTCAGTGAGGGGTCAGCCAGAGTGCAGTGAGCCGGGCAGGGTCCCCATGGTGGCCAAGTTAATATCAGCTGCTTTGGGAAGGAAGTAGATGTGTGCTTAGCACAGCATGGCCAGTTTTCAGTTCTTAGGAAACAGCGTTATAGCTATGTGAATAGGGCATGTATGAAAGACCTGAGTTATGGAGCTGTGAGGTTTGCTGCATTTTAAACATTTTAGCCAAGAAAAAGCTACATCCAGTGTAGAAGCTCTCTTCTGCCCCTCCCCATCCTCCAGAGGATCAGAGAGGACCCGCCTCCCTTCCAGTCCCCGACCCCCAGGTCAGAAGACCATAAGAGACCTTAAACAGTGCTCCACTGCCCATGCCACACCACTGTAGACACTGCAGAAGACACGAGCTTCGGCAAGCAGCAAATGTCCAGGACTGAGAACTTGAAATCCCAGTGGGGGGTGGACAGTCCCAGAAGTCTGGTAGGAAGAACTCTGGGAAGAATGGGACTGATAAAAATAGAAGAACTGTGGAAAGGGGCTGTGAAAGCATGGGGGGGGGGGGGGGCTGCACCAATCTCCCTTCAAGAAAAAACTGCAGTGCAGCTGCAAGAAGGGCAGTCAACTGACAGGCCCCAGCTGCTAGCAGCACTTCCAGGATTTGCCTCAGCTCTGCAGCCGAGGTCACACACTTTCTGGACAGTAGCCAGCCAAAGGCTAAGAACAACAAGCAAATGCAGATTCCAACATTTCTACCCAACATAGGACTCCTCTGATAGGTATCTTTTCTCAAAATCTCTTTACTGGGTTGGCCAAGATCTGGTCAGCTCTTTTATCGTTCACAGACGTCACTTCCACAAAAGCACCTTGTGTGCTCCTAACGCAATCTCAGCATCTGTTCTCTGGAGGACCCAAATGAACTAGGGATGAAGAGGGATCATTAGGAAAGGCCAAAAGATCCACCTGGGACACCCTTGAGAAGCCTAAGGAACATCTAGATGGGACCCCCTACAGGAGTTAGACCCTGCTTCTCTGTTCGGAGCAAGGTGATAAGGTGGCTAGATTTGGAGATGAGGGCCCAATGCTCAAATGTACACACCTGTCACATCCCACCATGGTTTGTTTTTAATATTGTCTGAACCCTTGAGTAGAGAACCATTCAAACCTGCTGACATGTTTGTGTTGGTGTCAGGGCAGTGGGAACAGTCACCTCCCACTGGATGACTGGTGGACATAGAAATATCATGACTGAGAACTACAGGTTGCCGAGAGGACCCACTTACTGGGGAGGCTGGGCAATGCCAGCTTATCAACTCTGGCCACACCCCATCCCAGGACTAGCTAGAGACACAAAGAGAGAAAAAAGGCAAAACTGACTTCAGAATGTTCACATATAAAGCACAGAGCTCAGTGTCCTGCTCAAAAACTCACAGTATCTTTATTTTAATCCATAAATTGGTCTGACCCTATTTTCCCAAACTAATCCTAATCTGTGTGTGTGTTAGATTCCCCATGCATATAATGGTACCCCACATAACAATGAATTAGTATAAAAGTTTATTTTCTCTTATTAAAAAAAAAAGTCTAGAATTGTTATGCTAGCTCTATGATCATCAGGAACACATGCCCTTTGTACTTTTTTGCTCTGTAATCTTCAACTTGCAGTTTCCATTTTCAAGATTATCTCATGGTTGTAAGATTGCCACTTAGTGTTCCAGAAAGTTGGAAAGAGAAAAAGACAAGGACTAAAAAGCAAATTTTACAACTACATCAGTCCCCTTGAAAGACTTCTCCTAGGACTCCCAGTCTCACCCAAAGGCTTATACTTGTATTTCATTGGCCAGTCTTGCTGCAGAGAATGCTGGGAAATATAGTTTTGTAAGAGGACACATTACTATGGCCAATAAAATAGGGAGTTTCCTATCATGAACAAAGAAGAGGATAGTGCACACTCTGCCTTTAAGCTAGTTTTCTCATACTTCCTCACCTAAGACAGGTCATCCCAGGTGCTAGAGAGTATTTACACTGAGCCTCCTTTACCACTTTCTCTATCTACCTTAATCCAGTCCCCATTCAAGTTTCCAGACATGCCTCTCTTGCTCCATGAAGCCTTTCCTGAGCACTCTACCCCACAGGGACCTGTCTTTCTCTGACTTTCTAGGGAAGTTATTCCGTAGGTCAATATTTAACTTCTCCTTTATTAGACCTACATCACCAATGAGAATGAGAGCATCTCAAGGGTGGAAACAATGGATTATTATCTCTCAAATCAACAGCACAATTTGCCAGACAAAATTTTAGCTGCCTGTATGAATAGCATGCTACATTAATTAAATAACAGTATTTCCAACTCATTTCTTCTAAATGGTGTTTGGATTATTTTTCCCTTTCATTGCACTCAAATGGTATTTTCTGTATCCTCACAGAGTCTCACAGAGTCTTCCTACTGCTTATTCCCATTTCCTTGGCATCTTGTCTTACTAAGGGACTTTGTATCACATGTAGCCTGGAGAAACACTGCATATATACTCTCCATTCAAGTAGGTGTCCTAATTAGACACAGATTTTCAACCTCCCTTCTGGCAGGAAATGAGGAAGTTCTCATCTTGTGCCAAACAGCACTAGCTGCTTTCTCTGTATAACACCATCTAACAGAACACTGACTTAAGGCAGAAAGCGGCAGGCATGAGTTATATTCGCAGCTAAAAATCTACTTTCCCAACCTGTTGCAGATATAGGTGGCAATGTGACACGGTTCTAGCCGATGGAATGCATGGGTGGCCACATGACACAGTTAAAGCCAATGGGATGAATAGGTGGCCATGTGACACAGTTAAAGCCAATGACGTGTATAGTGGCCATGTGACATCTAGCCAATGAGATGTAAGTAGAAGCTGTTACATGGAGCCTCTGGGAAAGCACTTTCAAAAGTACAGACTTTGCTGCCACTCGCCTGTTTGCCTTTCACCCTTCCCATCCTCCCTGCTTGGAACACACAACTGCAGATGGTGAAGCAACCATCCTGGAACCATGAAAACAAGAATGAGGACAAAATCCACATGCCAAGGATGGCTAAACTGAAAGATAGGAGACTGACCCCTGATGGCAGAGTGAAGCTACAGTACCAGCCTGGGACTGGCTAACTTCTGACCGCACTTTATGTGAGAGAAATTAAGCCCCTGAGTTTAGCAAATGTTGGTCATGTTCCCATAGCACTCAGCAGAAATCAATCCTAACTGTTCACCTGCTGAGAGGGTATCCTTGCAGCCAAACACATTCTGATTAAGCAGGATGTCACTTTTGGACTTGGGCACTCTCCTAGCACAGTATTTTGTTTTCAGGCTTCTTGTAGCTCCCTCTTCGTTAATGAGAATTTGTGGCTGTGTCAGGCGGTGTGCCGCTCCTGCCAGAACTTCCTCAGACTTCATAATTTCTGATCCCCTCAATCTGGTATAACGGACAATAAGTTTTCATCATTAGTGGAGCCTAAAATGCCAAATACTTATGGGTTTTCATAAAATCCTCAAATTGGCAGAGGGAGGACAGTCAACCATGCATCATCCCAAATGTACTGGAAGGGAAAGCTGCTGAAAATGAGAAGCTATCCCAATTACTTCCTATTTATTAACTCACATTTTAACCTCAGTGTGACATCCTTTTGTAAACTTCTCTTTTATTACATGAAGCTTAATATGATTTTGATATGTTCATAATAAATCATAAATCTTTCAGCCTCACTAAATTCCAAGGAATATTCTTTTTCTTAATCATTACCAGTAAGTGCTAAAAAGAGAGAGCTGTCCCTTCAACTATCAGAAAACACCATCCCTTAATTAGCTTTCTGACCATCCCTGATGGTCCCCATTTGCCCAAGCCTGAGGGGTTCCCAGGATGCAGGATTTTCAAAGTTAAAACTGAGAAAGCCCCAGGTATAAGTTGGCCACCCCACCATCCTAAGCTTCTGGAACAATAGCCAGGGAGCAAGCAGAAAACATCTCTGCTCCCCGGCTCCTCTGAACTACAATCTGCTCCTTGGACCTTAGTTCTGATTATCTGATTGATACTTCTTTAGTGTGCATTTTAAACAATCCCAAGTGTATCTATTTAACCATTCATGTGCCAGGCCCTGGTCTAGGCCAGGGCATATGGTGATGAAAAAGAAAGGTGAGGCCCTTGTCCCCCTACAACATCAATTTTAGTCGAGGAGATTAATAATAAAGTAAAACAATAAAAATAATCCTGATACCTTCAAAGAATAGCAGAATACACTGAAGAGGGTCAATGCGAGGTGGAGGCCACCCCATGCTTAGACGCAGTAAGTGGGGCCACCACCCTGCCTTTTGCCCTGCTGTGACTTTCTCAAAGCTCTGCCCTCCGATCCCCACAGTGTGGGAGTGGGGGTGTGGAAGCTGCAGGCCGTGGGGACACAGCCACCCCAGAGCCTCCACCCCAGGTTCCCTCCAAGGACCTGGGGCCTCATGCTCTGCCCAATGGCCCACGCCTGCCTCTAGGGTCTGTCCCACAGGGGTGAATCTGAATCCCCACCAGTGTGTGTGCCTCTAAGCCCGAGGTATGGTTGAGAGAGACTTGTGGAGGGGAGTGGAGGTCCCTCAGGGTATGGGACTGAGTTAGGGATGGGAGAAAACTAAGGTGACCTCTAGTTATGGGTCCAAAGTGGAGACAGGTTCTCCTTGTGCCACCGTGTTCTGGCACAAAACTAGGGATTCAGAAATTTCTTAATGTGAACCTGGCCTTCCTACTCAGCAGGGTATGAAGTTATAACATACTTTCTTTAGCAGTCTGTTAGCTTACTTTATACACACATATGTATAGGTAAAAATCCAAGTATATACATATGTATATATATACACACACACACATGCACATGCATAGGTATGTGTATATGTAAAAGTATACACACACACAAACTCACATATACGTATAGGTTTAGGCATACATATGCACACACACGCACACACACACATACACCCCTGTGTACAGGTATAGGTATACACACATACACATATGGTATATATCCAGTTATGTGTATACATATGTGTGTGTGCCTTGGAACAAAAGTGTTTTTTAACACATTATTTATTGTGAACTTTAACATACACACATAACAGTGAGAACTTTCAAAGTACAATTTAACACACAGTTACAGGGCAAATTTCAAAGAATGTCATGGGTCACAGTTCCACAACTTCAGCTATTTCCATCATTGTAAAATATAACATACATACAGAAAGGTGACAACTTTCGATGTACAGCTTAATCAGCAGTTACATAGGTAATTTCAAAAACTGTTATGGGTTACAGTTCCACGGTTTCAGTTCTTTCCTTATTATGCAATAAAGGGTATATACAGAAAGGTGAAGACCTTCAAATCACAATTCGAGTACCCACAGAGCAAATTTCCAAGGATGTTATAGGTTACAGGAACAAAAGGTTTTAACTGCTGATTCTTGGTCTCCCTCCAACCTCAGAGATGCCTGAGGATTTGACCCCCAGTCAGCATTAACCCAGGGAATTATTAGGAGAATGTCTATTCTAGATCCAAGATGAATGAGAATCCAAGAGAGGACCCTGCACCATTCCAAGCACCTGCACCTCATTATTGAGAAGTTATCGAGCAATGAGTAATGAGTACTAACGAGCCACAGCTGCAGCAGCGGGTGGGCACTAGTCATACACTGAGGGCCCTGAGTGGGTCTAGGGAAACAGACTCTGAATGGGAGATCTGCATCCAGGAATTTTCTCTGGGACTGCTCCCCTGTGAGGCAGTGACAGAAAGGGGATTTTTGTGGAGGGAGAAATTGAACTGCAGTGCAGTTGCAAAAGAGACCTGAGCTGGACCCCAGAGGAGGGACACAGCCCTTTACAGACAGACTCCCTATACTGAGAGTGTCTCCAGAAAGAGAATCAGCTGGAAGCCATCAGCAGCTGACATTCCTGGGGCAAATGGAGAGGGGCCGGGGAAGGGAGAGCTAAGCCCCTCGATTCTGGCTGAGCCCCACAGAATCCACCTCCAGAGATATGTGACTCCATAGTTATAAAACTGAAGGGTCCCCACAGTTTATGACTTTTCTAAGCTGAGGAGGTCTGTATCCATGCAGCCCTACCTCTTGTGACCATACACATCCTAAGTATGGAGTGCCTGGGATGACAGAAGCTCTGCTTTGGAGTCAGGAGCCTCCCCCCCAACAAATTATGCTGCTGCTGTCTGTGCCATGTTGTTGCCTGTCCTGGATGCTGGTGAAGTGTTTAAGTTTGAAGAGCAATCTGAACCCAAGGCCACGGCCGTTGGTCAATCGGCAGGAGCACCATAGGCCTCCACTTGCATTCACGTGAAAACTTGAAAAAGAACACCAGTACAGATCTCTCTGAAGAGGTTATAATGAGAAATGATATATTCAGAGATTTCCAAAACAGGCCACAGACCATGAAAGAAAAGATTGCTAAATTTGTCTTCATTAAATTTAAGAACTTCTGTTTATCAAAATACTTTTATTAAGAGAGTGAAAACACAAGTTACAGATTGGGAGATGTTTGTAATGCATATATCTGAAGAAGAACTTGTACCAGAAAATTTAAAAAAAAACCTTTATAATTCAATAAGAAAAGGGCAGGCAAACTAATTTTTTAAAACCCCAAAACAATTGATCAGGTACTTCACAAAAGATGCTATCCAAATTGCCAATAAACATATGAAAAGTTGCTCATCATGATTAGTCATCAAGAAACTGCAAATTAAAACCACAGCGAGACACCACTACATACCCACTAGCATGGCTAAAGTTAAACAGCCAATACCAATTGCTGACAAGAGTGTGACATCATGGGAGCTCCCATACACTGCTGATGGGAGAGTAAATTGGTTCAACTACTTCTGAAATCTATTTGGCAGCATCTACTAATGCTAAACATACACTATGTATGGCCCTGTAATTCCAGTCCTAGGCACATACTCAGCAGGTCATTCATAGCAGTGTTATTCATAATAACCCAAAACTAGAAATCAAACGTCCCTTTGCAATAGAGGGATGAATAAATTCTGGGATATCTACATGGTGCAACACTAAATAGCAAACTACTGGTATAAGCAGCAATGTGGACAAGTCTCATAGATAATATATTGAGCAGCAGAAGCCAAGGACAAAGGAGGACATACTACACAACTGCATTTATGTGACATTCAAATACAAGCATGACTGGCCTATGGTAATAACAGTTCAGAATACCTTTTTGCTTCCAGTGAATGGGGCTGATATTGACTGGTGGTGGCATGAGGGAGCCTTCTGCAGGCCTGGAAATGTTTTATATCTTGGATGTGGGTAGCTGTTTTATGGGTATATACTTACACAAAAATTCATCGAGCTGTATTTTTAAAATATGGGGCCTTTCATTGTATGCTCTGTTGAACCTCAAAAAAGTGGATTGCTTGTAGAAGGAGGAAGAGAAGTAGGAGCCACCAGTTCTGAAACCATCAGAAGAAAAAGCATTTTGGGCAGAGGGAACAAAAAGCATCAAGTTCCTGAAGCAAGAGCAGGCTTGGCATAGACAGCAACAGGGAGGCTGGCATGGAATGTGCAGAGAAGGGAATGGCCCCCATGAGGTTGGAAAAGGAGACGGAGCTGCTCAAGAAGGGCCTTATCAGTTATGGAAGAGTCTGGGTTTTAACTGGCCAGTTTTAATCTGTGGGGTAGGGGCTCATTATCTGGTTTGTGGACTTTCTAAAATCACTTTGGTAGCTAGGTGAAAAAGAGATTGTGTTATGGGGGGACCGTGTGTGAAAGCAGGGAGACCATTCATGAGATTGCTGGGGCTAAAACTTGACCATACAAAGGTGGCAGGCCTGCCAGTGACAATCGGGAGAAGCTGCATGGCTTCCCTCTGCCACTCCAGGCTGCTCTCTACCCTCTTTGCGGTGCTCTCCACCCCAGACGGAGTTCTCCATGGGCACGTCAACAGACTCCCTTGCCCTGACTGGACTGGCAGATCAAAGGGCAGGAGGAGAATGGGGCAGGGACTTATTCTCCTGCCACCCTCTCTGGCGAGTCACTACCGGTGGGTTGAAGGTCACAGCTCCTGTCAGGCAGCCCTTTCCTACAACTACTCTCTGTGGGTTCACAGAACTGCTTCCCTGCCTTGGCCTCGTCCACACCTCTGTAAAGATTCTTTTACTTCACTCTCCCCAATTACCCGCTTTGAATATGCCATTTGTTTCCTGCTGAGAGGACTCCATCCATTATTAAAACTTGGACCAATGTTGGCTTCATCAGGAAAGCCCAGAGGCCAAGAAAAGGATAATGTACATTTCACCTGCTTTAATGAAGCAGGGAAGTTTCTCATATATTTTCCCAAGATTTCCATCCAAAATTGGAGTGTTGCCTTTAAAAGGACAAGACTCAGTTATCTGGAATATTTGCTTATAGGTAACACTTGAATCTGAGGCAAGACTGAATAAATGAGTAAGTTTACATAGTTTAAAGGACCCTTCTATTTCTCCTCAATTGCACTTCTCACAACTGTAATTAATTATTTGTATTTTTTTACGTCCATTTCCCTTGTTAGACTCCAAGCTCTGTGAAGATAGTTCATGGACTCAGTCCATGGAGAATTGTGTCTTAGTGGCCACTGTGCTTCTATGACCTAGAGCAATACCTTGAAATAGAATTTAATAAATAAGTATTGTTGAAGGATAAAAGTGAGGGAGGGGGTATGCGCAGAGGGAAAAAGGCAAGAACATGGAACTTAGAAGATCTGGATGAGCAGCCCAGCCCCAACAGTTACCATCACTGGCAATTAATTGTTCTTAGACGTCTAACACCTCAGAGCTTTCATTTCCTTACATATATATATCATTAGGATAAGAACCTCTTTCCTACCTATTATTTGTGAGGATCAAATGAAATAAAACTAATAAAAGTAAATGAAGCATTAAATGAAGCCATTGTCACATATAAGATGTTATTTTTATAATAAACACAGCATCAGTAAAGATGGGGCTGGCCTGGGTCTGTCTTTTAGGCAGCACACATCAGCTTTTGTAAAGCATGAAAAGATATTATGATTTTTACAATTTTCATTGAAGAATAATTCAGCTCAAGTGGATGCAAACCCTGGTATCTGTTAATGTGCACCCAGGTGGTAAGGAATTCAGATACGTGTGTAGGAAACATGACAAGATAACATGCACCTTTTTCTCCCTGGTTCCTGAAGCAGTAAAGCAAAACAGGAGGCCAACAGAAGCAATCTTTTCAGGCAGCTTTGGGGGCAAGGCACACATTCAGCGCACATTAACTCCATCACTTCCACAAGATCACTTGTTGGAGAGCCTCGGAAGTAGCAGTAGGAATGAGAAGGACTTGAAAAGCAGTGAGTTGAAAGACACAGGACAAGTCCAATATTAAGTTAAATAGTTTTTTAGGGACTTTGAAACTAACAGCACACCTTGACATTGTGTAGGATCATAATTCTTATCTAGACAGAAATAAGTTCTCTCAATTTTATGTAAAATCTGAAATATGAATTTTATGTCCATGTCATGCAGAAACCAGTAGAGACAATGCTTTCTTGTACAATGTGATAGAGACAACTGTTGGCCACTTACTAGAAAAATCATTGTTTAAGGTGGGTCCATATCCACAGCAAATTATCTGTGGGAATAACATTTTTCAGTCAAAAACTCTTTACTTGCTTCACTCATTTAGTCTCTAACATGCATTCTGATATCCAAGTTTTGATACTTGTCCAATGCCCTTAAACATCATCCTCTCACCTATTCCTAAATACAAGTCCAAAATATTATATCTACAAATCTCTCAAATTTGCCTCTTCTTTGTTCTCTTTTCTGCCACTACTCAAGCAGGCCTTCATCCTCTCTTACCTGGTCTATTACAGACCAAATCCACACACCACCTTTTGCAAATAAAGTTTTACTGAAACACAGAAACACTCAATGGTTTGCATATGGTCACAACTGCTTTTTCCCTACAAGGCAGAGTTGAGCAGTTACAACATATTATCTGGCCCTTTACAGAAAAAGTTTACTGACCCTTGGACTAAACAAAATACTCCCCAACCAGCCATCTCACTTTCATTCACCACACCACCAAAAAAGGATCTTCTTTAAACTTAGATCTAATTATGTCACTTCCACACTCAAAAATATTCAAAGATAGGCCCTCCCCCACCCAGTGCTCATAGAACACAGTTAGAAGACCTGAGCTTTGCATTCAAAGTCTCTCACAACTTTCCTGCAGCTGACATTCCCAGTTTATCTTTACTGCCCTGAGATATTCTCTGTTACCAGGAAACAGAGCCTGGCTTTGGCCCCGCCCACTGAACCTCCTTAAATGCTATCTGTTCTTCCCTGGATGTCCTTTCACTTCCGCAACTCAAAATTCTATTTGTTCTTCAAGGAGCCTCTCAAATTTTATTTTTTATGAAAGAGTAGGAGCTAGGATTTCCACTTTTATTATTATTTTTTAATCCCCCACAGACAACACAGCATCTGCAGTGTCTGACATAGAATAGCTACATTTATTTGGCATTTATTTATTTGGGGCATTTATTTGGCATACAATAGATACATTTGTTTTGTCTACAATGGGTACATTTATTTAGCACCAACTGGGAGCTAGTCGGTATACTAGCTATATATATGCAATACCTCTAATCCTTACAAAAGCCTGAGAATTTGATACTATTATATCCATTCTACAGATACAGAAACTGAGGCCAAAAGAAGCAAACTTACTTGCCTAAGACTGCATAGATAGTCAATGGTGCAATCTAAATTCCAGATCAAACCTATCTGTTTCCACCACAGGCTTCAAACAATGCAAAGTCTCATTTGTGGTAAGCACGAGGCATCTCTAAAACAAGGCGATCACACTCACAGGTAGCAGCGCATTTGCTGCTTACTACTTTACCGTGTGTTCCAACCCAGAGTGGCCCCAAAACCAAAGCACACGCCTGGCATGGAGGTACCCATCAGTTTAAGTAGGGACTTACAAAACAGGAGACGATTTTTCCCGGTGATGGTGGCAGGCGTGGAGGGTAAAACCAGCACACCACCATTCCACGAAGAGTGAGCTGCTTAAAAAGCTTTGTGACTACGGAGTTTCCCGCGAGATTTGGTTACAAGGTCAGTGAGACGTGGTTATAAGGTCTCGTGAGATTTGGTTACTAACAGTGATCAGGAGAGGAAAGTTTTAATTCTTCCTCCCCTGGGGTGGGGGGAGTGGTTGCGTGGTCATGGAGGTGGCTGCGTGTATCTCCATAATGGAGGAAGGGGCAGGGCCCCAGGCGTTGGGTCTTCACACTGTGCAATCTTAAGGAAGAAAATAAGAAAATAATAGTCCTCCCTCCCTCGCCAAAACAAGCTCAAACACGTGGATACGATTTTGAGTTTAAAATTACATTAAAAGCAAAAATACTGCATTTTCTCATTTTGCATTATTAAATGGGAAATGTTTTATGGATTAATGAAATTGAGGAATGAGTAGCCATCAAATCTAGCTACAAAAGGAGGCATTCTGAATCATAAAGCATGTTTTATTCACTTTGATGGTTTGTGGTTTTATTTTAAATATTTATGAAATTATATCATAGTAAATATGTCTAATTTGTAAAGGTTATGTAATATGAGACCCAACTTTGGCAATTTGCTCAAGTTTTTGCCATTAAAACTACATGTTAATGGGTTTGTAGTTAAGAATTATGGGTTTTGTGTAGTAATGATGTGAAAGTGATCCATATTCTACTCTACTATAAAGGTACTGTTTCCACAACTGCTACCATTACAATTACTAAGACAACAAAGTTGATTTTGCAAAAGCAATCAATGAACATATCTGTTGTTATATATCATTTGAACTGAATATGAAAAAGGCTACAATGGAGAGTCATTGTTATATAGAAAGAAAATGTACCATTTGAGCTAAATTTTGGGGGAAAAAATCATCACATGCTATAGATTTTATAACAAAGAATTGTACATTCTTATGTCAGCAGTGTGTTTTCTTTTAAAATAAATTGTTGATTCTTACAGAAAATACTTTTTGATATTGTAAATCTTCTTTACTTTTGGGGGCAGGCAACAGGCAATAGGATTTTAAGTGATTTAAATCTTAATAAACACCCTAGAAAAGACTCTACAGCCAGATGAAAGAGGGACTAGTCTCTGGGTCAAATGTTTTGTGACATATTTCCAAAAAAAATCAGAGAACATAACCTTTGGCTTCCCTGAAAACCCTCACATAAAGGATTTATTTGGCTATGATTTAGGGAGATAAGGCAAAGAACTGTCACAGGGGTTTCTGACCCTGCTTATATTTATGAGGAGTTAGTCACGTAATACCCCTGAGACCCCCCCACATACCCCATAATTCACATCTTGGATACCAAAGAGGAGGGTCCCAGAACATGGAAGAACTCGATTTTGAAATCAGAGAAGTAGTCCTGAGACAGAGTCTACCCTGTTGAGGAGTGGAAGATAGGAGGGAAATGCAGTCAAGTGCTCTCGGGGTCCAGTTAACAGTTTCATTTGAAAATGTTCTGCTATAAAGTGCCTTGGGCTTTCCAATGAAAGACTCTCTGTCAAGACCTTAGGAGGGCAAGGAGACCCTTTCCTTGGTGTTTCATCACTGACTGGAGATGCAGGCACCCAGGGGGTGGGGCAGTGAAGAGTTTGCCGCCCTCGTTGGAGGGTCCCGGAGGATGTTTGAGACTTTGTGTCCCCACGTGGACCCCTAACATTATGGAACAAAGGCGGAACTGATAGAAGTGATGTGTGCACTCTGGATCTGGGGGATCACACCCAAACTGCAAAGGACACCACACCCTTGTGAACACATGCTACTTCAAATTAAAAAAAAAAAAAAAAAAATCCACCGTAGCATGTACCTAGGCCAGGAGAACCAGCTGGCCTAGGCTTCACATTCTCAATGGGCTTATGAATGTAGACATTTTGAGGCTATCTCTGAAGGCGATTTCACATATACTCACAGGCATACACTGATGAGATTGAAAGAAAAAGATGACCCTCATAGTTTTTTTTTTTCCACTTGCTGAACTATGCCACTTTTCATGAATGGTGAATTGATACATAAAACAAATCCCATGATTATCTTTTGTCTTTATATAATTGTGTTTATATATTTATTTTTAATTAAAAATCCTTTAAAAATGTACCATTCTTAATATCTTAATTTTTTAAATGTACTAGAAGCTTCCAAAGGTGAGAGTTGTAACCAAGAAGTTAGGATTTAAGGGATGATTATGATTACTGAATCATTATATAGATATTCTTTTTTTACTTCCTGTATATTAGACAGAGGGAAATACCTGAAATCTCTGAACTGTAATTCAACTGCCTTGATCTCTGAATGATTGTATAGCCTTTATCTTGTGCCTTTATGATTGTAAAACCTTGTGACTAACCTTCACTTGTACCAATTTATCCAGTTATTTTACTTTAGAGTCCCACGATCACTAAAGACAGCCCCTGTTTACTAATGAAGAGTCTTGGGTCAACCCAGAACTAACCCAACCCAAGTCCAAAGTTATCTTGATAACCGAAGCTGTATCTAACCAAAGTAGGCCCACCTGATAATGCACAGAAGCTTAGACTTCAACCTATAAGTGACTTATACCTCATTATAATACTAAAAATCACAGCCATCATCATATTAAGGCCACCATTTTCTTACATATGTTCTGTGACTCAGCATGTAACCAATCTGCACATGTTCAATAATTAGATCACTTCTAATTACATCATTTAGGGCCACGGTGCTCATTTTCCTAAAACCTGCCCATCATTTGATACAATGAAACTATCAGAGTAACCACAGTTTAGGGAGACAGATTCTTGGGCCAACAGGCCATCTGTTTTCCTGCTTCGCACCTAGCAATAAACTCTTTCTCTCTTTGAAACCCCGGGGTCTCAGGAATTGGTCATTTGAGCACATCAGGCAAAGAATCCACCGCCTTGGTCTGGTAACAAGTTGAGGGAATAAGAAAGAATGAAAGGGAGAGAAAGAGAAAGGGAGAAAAAGAGAGCCATTGGTATGTCTGCTCAGACCTTTTCCATAGCATAGAATGTTCTTTCCACATTTCATTGGAACAAATCCTACTTTGCCTATAAAATAATCCAGCTGCCACTCCGCTATCAGACCTTCATGTGGTTCCCCCATCCCTGATACACAGGGACCTCTCTCTCTCCAGATTTCCCATAGCTCTACAGCATCCCTTCATTTTGGCACTTAGCTACTTAGATCCTTCAATTAAATAAAAAATACTGAGACTTCAATGTCCATTCCCCTCTTTGCCTGGCAAAGTTCTGCTCATGCTTTAAGGCTTAGCTTAAGAATTGCTTTTTCCAAGAATGTTTCCAAGTCAGTGCACCTCCCAGTGAGTGCCCCCCACTGTGCTCTGTTAGTGCCCTGGACACCCCTCTATCTCTGCCCTTGCCACAGCAGAGAGATGATCTGTTTCTGTGTTGGTCTCCCTGGGAAGAGATCTGTTCTGATCCAGGCATACTACCATATGCGTCTTGCCCCAGCAGCTAGCACAGTGCATGACACAGAGTTGGACGTCAATAAATGTTTGTTGAGCTTGATGAACTACTTTGAATTAGCTATTTCAATTTATATCTTATCTCCCTTGTCTATCTCTCCATTCCATGGGGATGGGTAGATGTGTATTCGATCATATGAATATCTCCCAAGTTTGGTGTACAAAAGGGCTTTATAAATATTTGTTGAATGAGTGATTGAATGTGTTGTGACCTTGGCCTTCCACCACAGATTGCAATGTGCACAGAAATGAGGACATAAAAGTTTCATTTATGGAAGTATTTTTCTTATTTACAACTGTGCTTTTTTAATTTTCAAATTCAATGTCAAGAGGACCCTATTGATTTCCTTACTTTGTTTTTCTGCCAAAAGAAAACATCTGCTAGGGCCTAGAGGGAAAAGATACCTGTGGTTGAAGAGGTAGGGAAGGAACTCAAGAGCTTTCCAGATGTTTTTAACAAACCTCTGATCTTCAAGAGTCGAGAGAAGTCATCAGTGAGAAACAGCCCAGGTGGAATCAAATACTTTCCCAGTGTTTGCTCATTCATTCACTTGGACATTCAACAAGTATGTCTTCCGCATCTCTGGCTAAGGTGAGGCTCTCCGTCAGGTGTCCAGGAAACAAAGATGAGTAACAGGCAAACCCTTACATTCAAAGATTTCAGAGTCCAGTGGGATATTACAACAATTACATCAACAACTCCAATGCTGTGTGGTAAGTGCTGTGTGAGCAGCAAACCCAGGATGCCAGGGAAGCAAAGGTTAGAGTAATTTGCTCTGGAAACTTCTCTTTACTGATGGAATGGGCAGGAGCATGTGTAAGAATGCAAGCACTTATGGCTGTGTGGGGCTGGAGCTGACCTTGACTGAGAAGGTGAGAGCAGGGGCTCTGTGGATGACCTGGGATGGCCCAGGGCAGGAGTGAGAGGTTACAGAGCTTCGTCTAAGTTGCCCTTCCATTCCCTGAGGCAGTGCAGTGTAGACCAGGGCTTCTCAAGCTGCCAGGTGCACCTGAATTATCTGGAAGCCTGCTAAAGATGCAGATTCTGATTCAGTGGGTTGGAGGGGACTTGGGATTCTGCATTTCTAACAGTTTCATTTCTGCATTTCTAACAGAGTAGCAAGAATAGCAAAGAAAGTGTGCTGGCTTTATGAAGGACAACAGGCCTAGATGTCCAATCCTAACTCTAAAACTTACTATCTCTGTGGCTCTTGGAGAATTACTTAGATGTCCCAATCCTGTGTTACAGCATTTGTAAAAGAGAATAATAAAGTTCACATCCTAAGGTTGCTGTGAGGATTAAATGATAGTCTGTGGAATCACTGCTCATAATTACTAACTATTACTCAGTAAATTTCTAGTTTTCCCTCAAATGTGTTCGGAGACTATGGGAAAAAAAGTTTAATTTGTTCTTATTCAAACAGAATCCGGTTTACTTTTTTGTCAGTATTCTTAGTTTTTCTCCACGTGGGTCCACTGTTGGTTTAGGACTTCTTTTTTATTCCCAACACCTCTCAATTTAATATCAGACACTATTCATGAACAAGATGACTTGTTTATCTGGGTTATTAATGAAGTTGTTAAGTGAGGCTGGAGGGGGAAGCCAGAAGCATCTTTGCTTTCTGCCTTCCCATAAATCACCACTCTGAGCTTAAACAGCTTCTGCCACTTGTCAGTTCCTATCATCCCACTCATCTCCAATGAATTTGAATGAATTTCATGATTAAAGTTTCATGAGATGCCACATCAAACATTCTCTAAACCTTGAGGTCTAACACTTCGGCAGCGCTTGCTTTTGTTTTCTCATTCTGCAGTTTTATCACAAAAAAGCATGCAGGTGTACCTCGTAGGATTTTTTTTTTCCTTTAGTCATCCTCAGTGCAGATTCTCCATAAAGCCATTATCTCCCTGATATTGAGCAGCTTGCTTTCAGTCTCAGCTCTCCACCTGACAGGTGACCAGCTGGCTCTGTGCATAATGTATGCCTTTTACCTCGGTAATAAATCTGGTGGCCGTGCACATGACAACTTTCCAGTAGCTCCCAGTCACCTGCATATTCATGGAGCTGGGCCCAGGTTGTGTTTCCTGCCTCATCTCCTGCACAAACAGCAACTTCCTCCATGCACAACTACTACCTCTCAGATCCATGAGAACAAACTTGCTGTGGTTCTTACTGGCTTGGGTCCACTTGCTAGGCAACAGAGGAACAGGCCAATTTTCTTTCTAATAGAAAGTTGTAGGCTTATAGAAAAATCATCTACTTTTCTTTTGAAAATGACAGTAGATGTTTCCCTGCCTAGAATTGGCATTGCTCCCTACCATGCACATATCTTCCTTGAGTCTCTCTGAGCAACTTAGTATCCAGTGAGTCAACAACTAGGACCCCAAATCCTTGAAATACTAATGGAACCATACAGAAAAGATCAAAGAGATTTCAGAATCCACATCCAGAATGTTCTGTATTGCCAACTTCTCGGCTCATTTTTTAAAGGAAACTCATCCTTTGCTCCTGAAGGAAGAAAGCTAATATAGAGGTAGGTCAGAGAGTTTGCAAGTTCAGTACACCATTCTTGAAAAAGAAATGTGCGCTCTGCAGAGTAGAGCTGAGATGGGCAGAGTTGAGTCGGAGGTGCAGTTTAAATGCCTGAAAAAGAAAGGCCATTGACTCACTGAATGAGCAGACTCATTCCTTCCCAGGAATCTCAAGGCCAAAAATGCATCCTATCTTTTGTCTAAGTTCCCTTTTCTTCTTATCCTTAAATCAAAAGAAGATGCAAAAGTGGACTTTGTAATTGGACAAAAGTTTCCAACAGAAAGCACTTGGCTATGCCTTCTGCACCTGACACATATTCTCTCTTTCTCTCACCACAGGTGTGCAAACACGCATGCACGCACACATACATTTCTCTCTTGTCTTGCCATCATCTATAGCTATACTCCCCAATCTGGTAGCCAAGAGCCACAAGTAGCTCCTTATTTAAATTTAAATTAATTAAAATAAAATAATTTAAAAACCTAAAAATAGGTGTTAACTAATTGACTAAAGGAATGAACAGAATATGTACTACAGTTTTTCCAAATGAATTTCGTCTTTTTATCATTCTTCAAATCTTCTAAAAATTGTCTAGCTAGGGGTAAATTAAGTTAAATTTCCCACCTCACCTCACTGTACTCATAGAACTATCTTAGTTGGCATTCATTTCAATATTTATAAAAAACAAAACTACTGAAAAAATATAGAAGATTATGAAAACTATCCAACTGAGGGAAAAAGATTCACAGATTTGTCTGTGTATAAATCTCAAACATTTATGAGGCAAAAATAATAAATAAATTAAATTAAAAGATCAACAAATCAAAATATCAACAAGACATGTGGGAAATTTTTTAACATATATAACTGACAAAGGAGCAAAATCCTTAACACATAACAGTTTTAAAAATCAATTAAAAAAAAAAAAAAAAAACCCAACAGAAAATGGAGAAATGAGAACAGCCAATTTACAGAAGACAAATAGTCATTTTACCCATAAAAGAAGCTTAATCCCTCTCTTACTCAAAGAAATGAAATTACAACAATAAGATATTTTTCACCTACTAGTTTGACAAAGATTCAACAAAATACTCTCATAATTAGCACTGGTGAGGTTACCAGGGCATCCATTCTTGATGTTTTGAATTGTAAATTGAGGTGGCCTTTACAGAGGACAATTTGGAAGTTTTAGACAAACTTAAATGAGCATACATTTTCCTCAGCAGTTCCATTTCTAGAAATTTATCCTACAGCAAGACTGAGGCAAACACATATGGATATATGTACCAAGCTATTAATTACAGTATCATTTATAAGAGTGAAAACTAGCAACACCTGAAAGTCTATCACTAGGTTTCAACTATGTAATGGAATGTTGTGTAACTGATTTTTAAAAGCAATTTTATATTACTGAAATAATACGTCATTCAGTCAAAAATACAAAACAAAAGAATTTCTATATTATCACTCCCATGTGTATTAAGTATCTGTATAGGCACAGAGATATAGATCTAGATATAACTCGTACTGAGGGTTTATCATGTGCCAATTTCTGTTCTAACTGCTTTATGAATTAACCTTCACCTGAACCTGTGATGTAAGTAACATTACCATCTCGATTTTCCAAATCAGGAAACTGAAGCATGGAGAGATTACTAGCACAAAGTCACTTATATAATAAATGGCAGAATCAGGATTTGAATGCAAACAGTCTGACCCCAGAGCCTGTCCATTTAACAAATGCCAAGTAGTGTGTGTGTGCACACACGTGTGTGTGTGTAGATAAAGAAATAGAGTAGAGATAGAGATAAATTCCAAATCCTTAAGCTTGGTTACATATAAAAGTGTGGAATTGAGCTTGGAGGTGGTTGGGTGAGGAGAGAGGTGACAAAAATAAGTTTATAAAAAGGCAAGAAAGGAGGAGAGAATATTTTCACTTATTACAGTTTTGTAATGTTTAAATTTTTATTGCAAGCATTATCACTTTTGCAATAGAAAGATTAAATCTGGAAAAAAGTTTCCATCTCATTCCCTCCAAAGAATTCAGAAATCTTGCTTATTATTTTAAAAATTGATAGAATATAAATGTGATTCATGAGCAGCTTGGAAAATTCACCTATATCCAGTAATCAGGATAGAAATCACTGCCTTCCTGGCAAAGGCTAAAGTTGAGTGTGACTGGCATGGGGTCCCCAGGGAGTCCCCTGTCTCAGGACATATAGGACACCCGAGAGCAAGCTGACCAAGAGCCCAGTTCCATCTGCACAGCAATCCAGCTCACCACCCATACATCTTTGCCCTTGGGCTGTGACTTGGCCCCACTAACTTTAGTTTCCTTACCTGTGAAAAATAATTGGCTCCATGCCATAGGTTCATGGCTAGTATTGAATACGATCAGAGTTAGGCACTTTGTGCAATGCCGATGCATCATTATTCTCAAAAACTGTCGACAACAGTGATCACTGCCAGGTAGAACTTTCATCATTCCCTTCCAGAAATTTGGAATCAAGATTATAAAGTGTTCAGAAATCATCTGAAACAGCCAAGAGGCCAAAACAGGGAACTCAGCATGTTAAATAAGAGGGGTGGGTATAAATGAGACTATGGTCAATAGCTATGGAAGGAAAGCATGTGAGGGTACAACTTATGAATGTAATGACCATCCCCTGAAGTGTTATGGGCATCTGAGTCCCCAGAAATTCACCCTGTGTGCATCAGCTCTCAGATTAAGGAAACGGTATTGTTCAGAATGTCAGTGTCTACCATCGACCTCCTGTTTGCTCAGTGTGCCAGTTTGGATGTATTATGTCCCCCAAAACACCATGTTCTTTGATGCAATCTCGTGGGGGCAGATGTATTAGTGTTGATTAGATTGTAATTCTTTGAGTGTTTCCATGGAGATGTGACCCATCCAACTGTAGGTGATAACTCTGATTAGATAATTTCCATGGAAGTGTGACCCGGACCATTCAGCATGGCCTTGATTAGTTTACTGGAGCACTATAAAAGCTCAGATAGAAGGAGGGAGCTTGCTACAGCCAAGAGGGACACTTTGAAGAACACACAGGAGCTGAGAGAGGAGCTGTAGCTTACAGAGACATTTTGGAGAAGGCCTTTGAAAGCAGACTTTCACTCCGGAGAACATAAGAGAGGACAAATCCCCCAAGAGCAACTAAGAGTGACATTCTGGAGAGAAGCTGCAGCCTAGAGAGGAACTTCCTGGGAGAAAGCCATTTTGAAACCAGAACTCCAGAGCAGATGCCAGCCACGTGCTTTCCCAACTAACAGAGGTTTTCCGGATGCAATGGCCAAACTTCAGTGAAGGTACTCTATTGATTCCTTACCTTGGACACTTTATGGCCTTAAGACTGTAACTGTGTAACAAAATAAGCCTGCTTTATAAAAGCCAGTCCATTTCTGGTATTTTGCTTAATGGCAGCATTAGCAAACCAGAACACTCAGTAAGGACGAAAAGCTTCCAGTAACTTTACAAAGGCTTTCATTTTCAAAGCTCTTGCTCTTGGTTCATAGCTCCTGCCTTTTGCTTATAAGGAAAGAACATGTATTCAGGAATATGCTCATGGAAGAACCTGCTTTAGAAAAACTACAAGAAACTCCCAGAAAGTGTCTGCCCAAGACTTGATTGCCATATGACTTAAATGTATAGTTTTAAGAGTCGCTCTGTCGACAAACCACAACTTCTGCCCCCATGTCCAGTCCCTGCTTCACACTGCTTCTTCCTGGGGATGCATACATACATGCATGCACACACACACCCTTAGCTTTTTTCCCACATTCCCAAAGACTGTTTTGAAATACAAGGCACAACTAGGTTAATAAAACATACTTGAGGCTATGTTCTGTTTGTTCATTCATTAAACTATGAAGCATTTTAAAACTACAATTAATTCCAGGTAAATTAAAAGACATGGTACAGCCATAATACTATTGCTTGAGCATTTGTGTTAATATCTTACATTTTTTCACTAAATCATTCTGTTGAGGGGTTTAACAACCATTCATATTTGTAACTGCTTACTAGATCCCTTCCCCCCTTTTCTTGCTTACTTCAGTTGTTGACGCATTAACTAAGCTAGATTTTGGGAAGAATTCCAATTCAGAGTTATTTTTCCATGAGGTACTTAAGACACCACACAGCAGCTCCTGATTATGTTGGCAGTGGCTGTGCATAACTGTTGGTTTCCTGTAGTATAAATAAGTGAGTGAACAGCTAAGAATGCTAACGCTTTGCTTTCACCAAGAAAAAACTCTCAATAAATGACAAGGAATTACCCTCATTGGACTGTTTTAAGTTTTTCTTTAAAGGGTAAGTTAAACCAAAGCAATAGAGATAAGTGATGATATAATACATGCTACCACTTTGAAATTATTCTTCGAGTTAAAAAAAAAACAAAAAACAAAAAACTCATTCAAATGGTTTAATTCCCAAAATTTCCAAAATCCTTTCTAGTTGACAAACCAAGCCAGAAAGAAAGGTCATGAGGGTAATTGGTGAACCCAGACCAGGCAGGGTCCAGTTGTGGCTAAAATGCAGTACAAAGCAAGTGAGACAGAGCCTTGGCCCTCTTGAGACTTAGAACCAAAAGAAAGAATAAGAAGCATGGGCAAGAACAGACGGTAGACAATCAGGTTAGGAAGGAAAGACTGCTGAGGAGGAAGCCTGGCAAGAAGGAGTCCTAGGGGCAGCTCCTGAGAAATGCTTTAATTCACACCAACTGTCCCAGTCAAGAGCAGCATGGGCAATTCTTGGGGTAGAGATGTCAATGCATTACAACATTTGAGTCTGCCACATCCTTCAATGTTTCTAGCACAAAACGTTGATCAATCACCCTATTTGTCTTCACTCTTTCGCTCACACTCTACAATCCAGCTCTACTGAGTTCAAAGCCAGGTCAATGCCCTCCCAGGGGCCTTTGCCTTTATCTCTGCCCTCCTGCCTGCTCTCTTCTCCTCCAGGAAGTGTTGACCGTGACCTCTTTGTGTTTGGTGCTGCTGTCTCCCTTGGCTTCTACGCTGATCTTTCATGGTTTCAATTTATCTGTCTCCTCCACCAGGAAGTGATCTTCCCAGGGTAGAGCCCTGACTTAGATGCCTTTTATCCTGAGACTAGCCTAGTGCTGGCAAACTAGAGAAGTGAATCTTGCGAAAAGTATTTTGAAAGAAAGAATGGATGAATAATGAGATTTGTGTTTCCACAATTGTAACTGCCCTTACTTATCTGTTACTCCATAATGAAGTGATAATATGCATCACATTAAGCAATCATTTTTACTGATTGTGTAAACATTTTAAAAATCATTGACATAACACAGAGAACTTTCTTCCATTGAATAAAATTATGGGCTTAAAAAGTTTCTCTGAAACTTTCATAATAAATATTTACTAACGTAATGTTATTTATAAACACTCTATGTGAAACTATATGCAATTCTAAATTTTGAAAACAACCTGAAATCTGATGTTGGCCTCAAGACCAAATGTCTTGTGCCACCAATTTTAATGTCACTTAATACATATATCTCTATCTATCTACTTATCTGTAACATATTACATTATATATATAAAACATTACATTTTATATTTATTTATATAGGTTCACACTGGTAAGTTTCAAAATGAATGATTTATATTCAGACATCCCTTCCTTGTCTGCCATTAAAAGTACTAGTTGAACAATCTCTGCTCTTTTGGCCAAGACACTCATTTAACAAAAATTTATAATGGAAACGATAGTCATATATAAAAGTTGAGAGAACAGTATAAAGAACCCCACAAACCCAGCTTCAACAATTTTCAATGCCTAACTAGTGTCTCATCTACACCCTCGCCCAACTCACTGCCCTATATTGTTTAAAGCAAATCCCAGACATCATATCATTTCATCCATAAACATTTCAGTATTATCTCTAAAAGATAAAGGCTCTTTTTAAAACACAATATCAATGTCACACCTAAAAAACTTAATTAATTCCTTAATATCATATACCTAGTCAGTGTTCAAATTTCCAATTGTATCATAACTATTCAAAACTTGTATAGTTTGTTTATGGAACCAGGATGCAAATAAGGTCTATTAATTATGATTGGTGATATATTTCTCTAGTTTCTTCCAATCCAAAGATTCTACTCCATCTCCTTTTCTTTCTTACAATTTATTTGCTGAAGAGACAAGGTCATTCTTTCTTATGGTTTATTTGTTGAAAAACAAGGTCATTTATCCTTTAGAGTTTCCCACAGTCTGACTTGCTGATTGCCTCACTGTGATATCTTTTAACGTGAACCTCTGTCCTCTGCATTTCCTGTCAATTAGTAGTTGCACCTAAAGGCTTGATCAGATTCAGGTTTCACCTGCTGCCAAGACAAGTTCAAAGGCGGTGGTTTGTTCTTCGATTAGAAGGCACACAATGTCTGGCTGTCTATTTTTTTTGATATTAACAGCCACTAATGCTCAATACCTAGATCTACAAATTCATTAGAGGTTTCATAATGATGATATTCCAGATATATCCTCTCTTCACTTATTAGCTGGATACCTCTATAAATATAAATTTCCCATTATCCACTATTTGGTTGCCCAGTGGTATAGTTTGCATAGGAAAGGCAGAATAAATATTGATTCTATTCCTTTATTCAACAGTGTTCAAAACAATGAGTTGATTCCCTAGCAACCTTCAATGGTGAACAATTAGGTTTTTCCCCCAGTGTCATTATCAACAAGTGGATTTATGCATATTTGATTGGTATCTACCCATTGCAGTTATCATCTTTATTTGATGCTTAAATTGTTCTATCTTTGACTTCGTTAAAGTTGGCTTCTTAGTCCTTTTGATTTGACTCTAGTAGCCCCTGACAGTTATTTTAAGACAAATTAAAGCATTCATGGAATAAAGAAAATTTTCATGGCAATAAGCACCTCTCTTCTCTCCCAAATGACATCACCAACAAAATTCCTTGCTCCACTGCACAGTGATTGTTTCAGAGTTCCCATGAGAACTTCTCCAGGAAAAAAACAACCCAGGTGCCAGAGCCAAAGACCATTTATCTAACAGATTATTCTATAAACACATAAGAAATATTATGTTTTTTTAAAAAACTCTTATGAAGTTTATATTGCTTCCTTAAGATTATAAAGCTCTCTTTGGCTTCAAAATTGGTTTGCAAGAGTACATAACTTCAGCGATCAATTTTGTAATGATTTCTTCCAGAAGTAAAAATAACTATAATGTAGGTAGAACCCAAACTTCAAAGACAAACAGGACTAGCCAAGATGATTCCATAGGCTTGATTTCCTTTGGCTTCTTCCATTTAGTAGTGGTCAATCTTCACATCTTGGGGACAAAGCCCACTCATTAGGGAAAACACGTGTCCACCCTGATCCTGGGCACGAGGCCCAGCACTAAGGCAGCAACAGAAGGATAAGGTAGTCATCTCAGGAAGGGGTCAGGCCACCACCGACAAGGGCGAAATTGGAATATGCACTCCCAAAAATTTTCACCAACCATGGAGAGAAATATTTGGCTTAGATGGCTTGGGATGGGTTATCAGACCTTTCTTCCAAATCTGGTACTAATGTGGTCTGGCCAATTACACAAAAAATCCAAATACACCATTGTTCTGTTTCTTATCCATCACTAAGAATTCCCACTGCCTGCCTCTCAACTCCCTTGTCTCACAGGTTTTTCTTACCTGCAGGCATTCATTCATGCATTCATTCATTCATGTACTAGTGTTGGAACAACTTCTATATGCCAGGAGCTAGAAATACACATTTGTGAACAAAACAGGCAAAGCTCCTGCCTTCTGGGAACTTTCCTTCTGGTTGAAACAAAGTATAAGTAAATAATTAAATAAGATATTTTAAGGTAATGACAAGCACAATGAAGAAAATAAAAGAGTGAAGTGATACAGTATGACCACGGGGCTATTTTAATTGGCTGGTTGGGGGTTTTTGCAGAAAAACTAGAATAAGAATCAGCAAACGTTTTCTGTAAATGGCCAGATAGTAAATATTTTAAGTTTTGTGGGTCAGAGAATCGCAACTATTTAACTCTGCCATTGTAGAACAAAAGCAGTCATGGACAACCTGTAAACAAATAGCATGGCTATGTTCCAATAAACTTTATTTACAAAGCCAGGTGGATTTGGCCTGCTTGGTCTGTAGTTTGCCAACCTCTGACCTAGAAGTCTATTTTCTTAATAACCTGATGGTCCCACTGAGCTGGTCCAGCCCGTCTTTCCAGAACATCTTTTGTGGGCACACAAAGCCAACCTATTACTCCAAGCACCTTGCAGAGAAAGTTGGAGATCTTAAATTCCAGTCTTACCTGGCTCTAATCTCACTACGCAAGTGTATAATAACTGAGGATTTAAGAGAGATCCCTTAATGAAAAGAAAGAGGATAATTACTGTTTAACTTGAGTTCTTTATTGCCATGATTGAGACATACTCTCTTTGGGAAGCCTGAAGGTGCCATTCAACTGAGCCTATTTAGCATTACCTTGGCAAATGCCTTTTGGAAATCCTAATACTTCATGTCTACTGTCTCCTAACCCTCTGCTTTCTGCATTATCTTCTTTACTGTCTCTTTCTTTTTTCCCCCACCACATTTGTCAAACAAGATTTATCCTTTATGAAACCACCATAGCTCGTTTTGTCAGTTCATCTTTCTCCAGATGTTTTGTGATCTCATTCCTTCTTCATGTCTCTCAGATCTGCCTACCTCTGATGTTAGGCTGGACCGTCTATAATTTCTCATCCCTGCCACTCTAAGTGGGTCCCTGGCTAAGCAAAAGCCCCTTCAGTGAGGTCAGCCAGGGAGAGTCATACATATCAACATGCCATGGGCTATTCAGCATTAACCTTCAGTGGAGTTTGCTTTAATTCAGAGGCCAAGGGGATTTGGCAGAAAAAAATTTATATATACAAAAGGCTGTTCTATTGGGGTATTGGGATAAGCTTCACAAAGTCAACTGCTAAAACAAACCAGAGCCAGAATTTTGGCATCTAGAAAAGGAAGAAAAGATATTCTTCCCATCCAGTTCTTTGAGGTCCCCAGAAAAAGAAAACAGATATCATATATGGTTGCCTATGCATTTGTTTGATTTCACTCTTTCTGCTATTAAACCAGTGTCCTAACTGAGTGCAGCAGAGACATGGCTCAGAAGCATGGATGTACCTGTTGGATGCAGAACCTGCACCAGCCTTTGCCAATGGGTCTGCCCATCCAGACAAACTTTGATGGAAGTGTGCAAAGCCAGTGAGGGGGAATGCACAATGCTTAGAGGCTGTGCTCTCTGCTCATTCCTGCTCATTGTTTCTCATTTTCATCTTTCTTCCTCTGAGGCATTAAACCAGCTTGACAATACCCCTTGGCACCTGATATTTGTATCAGATCTCCTTGCCCTTATAACCATGATTCTAACTTTCGCCCCCTGGTCCCACACACCACAGCTGTGGGAACAGGGTCATCTCATTTCACCTTCCAATCCAATCATCATGAAGTTGGGCCAGCTGGGCCAATCCCACACAGTCTTTCTTGTTGACATTGGAGGACGGGAAAATCGGCTACCAGGAGTTCAGACAAATACAGGAGCACAGGGATGAGTGGAAATGTGATACCATAGCTGGACCCGATTCCGGAGTGGAGGACTGGTGCAGCTTCAAAGGGCATCAGTACAAAAAAGATGGGTGACTGCTTCTGGGAGTTGGAGACCGAGGAGTTCTAGGGAAGAATATCATGGCTGAAAACCAACCACAAGGATGTGGTGGTAACAAGCTCAGAGAAAATTCATCAACTGGACTGAGGGAGGCCAAAGCAGAACTGTTGAAATCAGGTGCCTTCCATTGGTCTTATCTTCAGCCAGGCTGGGTCCCTGAGCTATGGTGTGTCAGGGAACAATGGGGAGCAGTCAAGAAATGCTCTTCAGCTCTCATTGGCCTTTACTCTTCCAACGATGGAAAATCTCCTACTTGTTTCAGCTGAGATGAAACATTTAGCCTAAAAGAGCTTTGTCCATGCTTGGGGCAAAGTGCTCAGGAGGAAGGAGTACCATCTTGCCCAGCCCTGCCCAGAGCCAAGCCTGCGAGGGGTGCTCCTGGTTGCTGGGAGGGAGTACAGAGTAGATCCCAAGTGGCTCAGAGACTTCTCAACAGATTCCAAGGCTAACCTCCACATTCTCACTTTTCTCTTTAAGAAAGAAAGCATTTCCTTCCCAGATGTCAGTCAGTGCAGGAAGAATGTGGGGCGGGAAGCCTCTGTCAGGGGAGCGTGTGAAATAAATGACTTCACCCATGGAGACAAAGAGCTTGTCTTGAGGCATTAGCATTCTGCTCCCATGCACAACTCCCGGCCTTGCAAGCTGGCTGGTTGGGGTTAAAAGTGTAGCCCAGAGCCATGAAGAAAATGTTGACTGAGTCACTCTAAGATTGAACCCACAAGCTCTGGCTCACAGCTTTGAGCAATAACAAGTAAAATTGCCTCTCTAATGTCATGCACCCCCTCAAAACAGGAGCTAAAACAGGAGCCAAAATGGAGTGGCTGTGTCTTCCTGTTCTGAGGGGGATTTGCACACCAGGGAAAATCAGGTTGTTTATTGTGCGCAGCACAGAGGAAGAGGATTTCTAGAACATGGCCCAGTTGTGTAAATCAGAAACAGACTTACTTCTCCATGAGCAGTGAGATTTTGTCAGGTAATGAGGATGAGCCACATTCAGTGGACTGAGGAACGACGCATCACCCCAATGCCTTTCTTCAGGTCTCTTTCCCTCCAAGGATGAGACGAACCCCCAACTGTGATGCTCCCGGTGCCCGAGCTGCCCGCCTGCCTTCTAGTGCTTTCTCAAACCTCGCCTGTTCTGGGGGCCTTTGCTTCAATACCTGCTGGAAGGAGAAGCTAATCTGATCAAGTAATCTGATCAAGTAAACATGAGGCAGGGAAGACTGATCGCAGCTTCCCATGTCATCTCTCCCACAGGAAACGCTTGGCCGAGACGAAGCTCAGTGCAAGAAGGGGCCATTCTGAGCATAACAGCTGGGGGAGTAAAACACTAGATCTGGAAGAGGATGATGCACCTGTTTCAAATCACAGCATTCTATGTGATCCTGAACAAATCAACTTCTCTTTGAGCTTCTTGTTCCTTCTCTTTCTCCTCTCCTCCTCCTCCTTTATTCTTCTTCATAATAACAATTAACTGAACACCTGCTCTCTGCTAAGTTCATGAGTAAATTGAGGAACATAATAACTACCTCAGAGAACTGTTTTAAGAATTAAATTCAGGGTTACATACACAAAGCATTTAGCCCCATCCTACTGAGGAGGCATTCCGGAAATGGAATTTCTCAGTCTTCGCTGTGCAATATCAGACTCAATCAGCCAAATAGTCAAGGAGTTCTGGAAATAACTTAATATTTCATGTTAGCCATAGATGGCCATGCATCTTCCTCTTTATTTAGGTATCTTGAATATCCTTCAGGCAAATGGGTGTCCTATGAGGGAAAGGGAGCCAGAGCTAAAGAAAGGAGCCTTCGTAGGTCAGCCATGAAAGCAAAGACTTAGGCCAGGCATTGCTGCTTGCCACAGAGGAAACTTCCTCCTGTGTTCAAAAGCTTACATTTTAAGAACAGTTCTACAAACCAGAGTGGAGAAACAGTCCTTTAAAAGCATCAACCGCCAGACTCTAATACCTCCTTTAGAAGTTACTCGAATCAGCAGAATTTCCACCAGCAGGAAGTCAAGAATTTAACAAAAATATTTAGAGCTGGAAGATTTTAGTGATCCCTAAGACCAGATATTATGTAGAAAAAGGGACCAAGGACCAGAGAGGTGGGGGGACTAGTGCAAAGTCACACAGCTAGTTACCAAAAGAATGAAAACCAGAGAGGAGGTCTCAGGGCACACGGGTTCCATTATGTTCTGCTGGTTTCTGAGTTTTCTCAGACCAAAAAAAAAAAAAAAAGAAAGAAAGAAAGAAAAGAAAAACATTCTTGAATTTCCTCACTAAAGAGAGAGAGATTGGTGTGGCAGAAAAAGCACAGGCCTAAACATTTGCCTGCAGGGTCCAAGCCCCAATTCTGGTCTGTGGGGCTAGGTGACCCTGTGCTGTTAATATCACCCATTTCCACATCTGTGATCAGAAGTCCCTTGTGCAACCCCTGAGAGCTCTGGATCCTTTCCCCAACTCCAGATATTGCAGGCACGTGACGCTCCCCAAAAGAGCAATAGAACACCCAGGGTGTGCTTGGCTAACACACTCCCTTGGAGTTCTTTTCCCCACTCTGTCCAAATAAAGGCAACCGCTCTCTGACCATCTTTTGTCAATAGCATTTTTGTGCTATCATCCCCAGGGTCACTGGTTGTTTGTTCTTGGACCGTTTTCTGGGAAGCTTTTTTTACAGCCAGGGCTGGGCCTCTGCAACAAGCTTCGAAGAGCCTCAATCACACAGGATGCCTCAGAGAGAAACAAATCAAAGTCAAGAAGGGAAAAAAAAAGTATTGCAATTTTAAGCCTGCCCATCCCAAACTGCAAAAGGGTAAAACCTGGGAAACTGAATCCTGGCTTCCTTTGGTTCCAAAATCCTCTGCTTCTATGGCTGAACAGCAGGTCAAAAGTTCAAATCTTCACTGGCTGAGGCAAGAGCATGAGTCTGCAGATTTAGAATGTTCCCTTTCTTGCCATAAATTCAACTCAGACAGTATGCAGTGAGTGTCCACTATAAGCTGGGCATTGTGTTAGGGGCTAGAAGAAAGACAATGATGGGAAAGCCCTATCCCTGCCTTCAAGGAGACTGTGGTCTGATGGGACTGAGGGTAGGTGAAAATGGGATAGGGAGCCAACAATGTAACATCAAGCAGAAAATAATGATTGATTGATTGATTCATTCCTTCATTCTAGAAACATTTACTGGAGATATGCTATGTGTCAGGGCACTATGTTTAGCACTGGAAATATAAAGAATAAATAAGCCAGGATCTCAGTCTTCTAGAAATTCTTAGTCCCATCAGGGAGATGGGTTTATGCAAGGCCACAAGACAAAGCCATAGAAGTTCAGAGGAAAGAGAAACAATTTTCATTATGAGGTGATTAGGCAAGTCCCCAAACAGAGGTGGCATTTAAGGGAAGACATGTATATTTCCTGCTCCAAACTTGGAATCAGTCATGACTCCAAGGGCATCTAAAAATAAAGGCTCAGAGGAAGAGTGTTCTGGGTAAAGAAGCAGCATGAACAAAGGCACAGAAGTGGGAGAATCCGAGTCAAGGAGCAGCTAGTGGATTCGTTTAGCTGGTACCTGGCAGGGTACACAGGGGAGACACAGGGTTACAGCCACGGACTCAGTTTGGACCCCCTGGGAGGCACCATCAGAATGCCCGCCTGATGGATAGATGTGGGAAGCTGGGGGTGGGGTGGGGATGGCTACACACAATTCTGCAGGATACGATCGGTTCTGGGCTTCAGGAGGATCTGTGTTTGAAGTATACACGAATTGGAAGCTGGGGGATCAAGTTTGCTATTACTGTCAAAGTTAAAAGTAATGGAGAAGGAACGAGAATATGCAAATTCATAGAGACAGAAAGCAGAGCACAGGTTATAAGAGGCAGGAGGAGAGAAGGAATGGGGTGCAGGGGCTCCACTTGGGGTGCTAGGCAAGTTTTGGTAATGGATGGTGGTAAGGGTAGCACAACATTGTGAATGTGATTAATGCCATTGAATTGTATGCTTGGGAGTGGTTGAGATGGGAAGGTTTATGTTGCATAAATGTTATCATAATTAAAAAAAAAAAAACGAGTGACTAAAGAGACAATACCAATTAAATGCAATGTGTGATCTGGACTCTATCTAATCACGGAGGAGAAAATGCCCAAAAGGACTATATTGGGATCACTGAAATTTTCAGATGTAGACTGTATGCTTATAGCAATATAAATTTCTTGAACTTGATAATTGTACTTAATGTGGTCTTATCAGTGAATATCTTTGTTCTTAGGAAATATACATGGAAGTATGAAATGGTAAAGGAACATGATACATGCAACCTACTCTCAAAGGTTTAGAAAAGGATAGATAAGTAGATAGATAGAGAGACAGACAGACAAAATGATATAACGAATGTGGCAAAATGTTATAAGTTGGTAAATCTGAGTTTCTGGGTAGTGGGTGTATATTGGAGTTTTCTATAATATTTTTGTATTATTTTTGCAACTTTCCTTTAAGTTTGAAATGATCTCAGAATAAAAAGATGAAGAAAAAGGTAATGGAATAATGGATTAATGGAGAGCCCTAACACCCATACTGGAGTCTTGAAATATGTTTCCCGCTAAAAGAAACCCGTAGTCCTAGGAGACATGGATGACTCCAAGACTGGGGCAGGAAATATACACGCCAAGCCTGGATTATCTTCTTAGATCAGACAGTAAGGAAGCTATCAAAGACTACTGGGTTAGATAAAAAAGAACTTGGAGTTAATTTGAAGAGGCAACCACAGAACAAACATAGAACAATTTAAGCATCCAGTAAAGATAACTGTAATGGACTGAAACATATCCCATAGATTAAATCCACAGTTTCATAATGATATTAAAAAGAAAAAGCTAACTGGTCCCTATTGGTGGATGCAGGGAAACCAACCAAATAATAGAAGAAACCCAAATAACAGAAAAAAAGAAGCTTGTATTCATGGAAGTATTCTTACCAAAAAATGAATAAGGAATATAGAATTAAAATACCACCATTTTGTACTCCTAACGAATGCATAGTTCTAACCATAAATGACTGTTAATATCACAAAAGAGAGACAACCAGATATTATGTGCTGCCTGATGAAAAAACACAATGCCACTATGAGGTAGTCTTGCCAAAATATAAGTAAATTTGATCAAATCAATAGAGCTACCAACCAATTTAAGGAAACACAAGGGATCGAGGAATATCAGGATATAGGGATAATATAAGCAAGGTCCAGGCTGCGGAAAAAATCTAAGGACAAAAGACCTGGCTTCTCTAACAAATAAATTGCAAGGGAAAGGAAAAAAGAAAAAGATAGATGGAAACCTATAGATTAAAAGATACTTAAAAATGTTATTAAACAATCATAAATATGGCCCTCATTTGGATCCCAGTACAAATAAATTGTGGGGAAAAAAAACTTATGAGCCATTTGGGCATATAATATAAAAAATTACTATTGATTTATTTTTGAGCTGTTACTAATACATTGTGGTTCTGTTTTTTAAAAGGTACTTATCTTTCAGAAATATTTACAAATGAGATGATATGACGCATGAGGGTTACTTCAGTGTAACACAGGTGGGAAGGAAGGGGGTGAATATATAGAGGTGATTACTGTTAAACCGGTGATGAGTACATAGGAGTTCATTATAGCAGCTACTTTTATATGTGTTTTAAATGCTTTATAATAAAAGGTTATAACAAAATCAAACCAAAAATGAAGCAATAGAGGATCAAATAAGGAAATGGGGCAAATGAGACAAGGACAAATGCCAGAGACCTATCTGTGTAGGCCTGTGGAGGAATCTGCCCCATGCAGAGCTCTGGTTCTGACGGCTCTTGGCTGTTGCCCCTACTCCTTTTTTAAATTCTTCCCACCTTTAATAATCCAATCAAGCTTCACCTTCTCCTTGCAGCCCTTTCTCACCACTCCCCCTCCTATGTGCACATCTAACCACACTCTCCAGACTCTTCCATTGCAAAGTCTACCTCCCCCTAGTCTTTAAACCCAAGGACCGTGTTGGATGCACACTTGCAGTCTCAACACCCAGCACAATGCTTGTCACACAGTGGGCACGATGATAGTTGGATGGAAGAGTGAGGGGCTAACTTTGAGCTTTGGGTGCCCGGGGAAGGGGGGTGCCATTCATAGAAATATGGAGCCATGTGAGGTTAGAATGGAAGGAGGAGAATGTATTTGGCTCTAGATATATGGAGGCTAATATTCAAAAGAGTAGAACTCGGAGAGGAAAGCTGGAGTCAGAGCTACAGATTTGGAAGTCCCTTTCACACAGGTGAGAATTTAAGCCATTAGAGAAGCCAGACTTCTAGGGGAGAGGGAATTAAATGAGAAGGTGAGTGAGGACAGACTTAGGAACTAAGAGGATAAGCATGTAAAATAAAGAGAAGAGTGATCCAAATTCTTAAAAAGGGGATGGGGGACAGGACAGAATTCAAGATGGAATAGTCAGAGGATCAAGTCCTGCAGACATAATTGGAGTTCCTTGGTGTCCTACAAGGAAGTAGTTCTAGCAAAGTAAAGGTGTTGATGAAGGCAGGCAGGATGCTAAAAGCCAGGCTTGAGGGTCGGGGGAGTCAGAAGTTATTGAAAAAAGTGTATCTGCAACTCTCTCCTTTTCCTGAAGCTGGTGACAAGGAGATAAAAACAAGTAGGAGCAGTGTAGAAGAATATTTTTTCCTGATGTTAGAAAAGAGTAACCAGTGAAAAACATTCCTAGAGAAGATATGGTGAGAATGAGGAACTTCCACACCTCTGAATATCTCTGCTACTTTTTTTACTCCTGTTTTTGATGGAGATAGTAAAATATTATTTTTGGTTCTTAGAGACAGGGGCAAAACTGTATAAATAGATAACACATATACAGCAGTTACTATGTGCCAGATTAATCTTGCATAGCTCATTGAACCCTCCCAACCCAACCCTATGGGCATGGTGCTTGTGCTATCATTCCCATTTTACAGAAGACGACACTAAGGCACCAAGAGGTTAAGAAACTTGTGTAAGGTCAGCCTGTGAAAGGCAGATCAGAACCTGAACCTGGATGGTCTGTCTGGCTTCAGAGTCTGTGTTTGTAACCACCACACCCTCTTATGTGAGGTGAGGTAAGTTTTATTATAACAGATCTACAGAGGAAAAAACCAGTTCAGTGAAGACAAGTAAGGCAGAGCCAAGATTCAAATCCAGATCTTTTTGTGCCAAGTCCAGGATTCTTTCCATTATCCATTATTACCTCTTCTTTGGAAAGGAAACAAAGATGTTATCTATTAGAAACTGAGAGAAGGTTCCAGGGAAAAGGGCACCTATAGAGAATTTAAGACAAGAAATAAAGCTTGAAACACTATTCTGAGTAATGTTCTAATAACAATGAATACAATCTTAATGCATATGTTATAAACAAAAAGCAAATCGCAACAGAAAGGAAGATGAAATATCAATAAATATTTGTAAAATGAATAAAGGAAACTGATAAACACAGCTTCTCTCCCTCTATTCATTGACCCTCCAAAATATCACTCAAAATAAGCCATTTCAAAAGAAATGACAGCGGGCATTTCTTGAAGCCTTTATTATGTTTTCAGCATGGTGCCAAGCACTTTACATGCATAATCTCATGTAATTTTCACAACAATACTATCAAGTACTATATTGTACGGTCCATTTTACAGAGATGACATATGAACCTTAAATAAGGAAACATGGCCAGTAAATTGGCAGCCAAGATTCAGGATCTACTTTGGCAGGGTCCAGATCCATACTCTTAATCATTAAAAATATCTGGTCAGTGTTTTTTCCTGTCCACAAGGCTTCTAGGAAACTTGGCCCCAACCTTAGACATTCATGCCTCAGAGGATCTGTTGGGAACCAGCCCCTAACAATGGCCGATGGCTTGGCGATGGGCATTTAACACAAGTGTTCCACTAGAGGTGGACCCTCTAACAGGAACAATCAGATTTCTGTTGCAGAAATTTATAATTGGGAAACAAAGATACTAAGTAGTTAGAGAGGGTAAATGAAGTGGCAAGAGTATGAGTAGGATTGGACCAGAGAGCTCTGGCCAGACCATGAGCAAGCCAACCGATGGAATAAGCAGAGGAAGTCAAAGAGTAAAACTAGAGGAGGATAGAGCAGATGTACAAAAAGAAGCAGTGAAGCCATGAGCAAAAGGCAAAACACCCTCTAAAGGAGTTAATTAAAAAGCAGACTTTGATTTTGTACCTTGTAATCTTAGAATTCTAGTGCCAATGAAGTCTGGAGTTTGTGCAATTCATTTCGGGGTTCCCAGCCTTCAGTATAGCCTTCAATGATCCTCACCTCCTAGTTTTCACACCCTCATGAAGTCTCCTCACCCAAGGTTGGTCTGTATGATAAATAGAATCTAGATTATAAAAGAATGTTGGGTTTCAAGGCTAAGATTTGGTTGTGAAAGACTATGGCTTCCATCTTGGGCTCTTTCTCTTACATCACTTGTTTTGGGGGAGGCAACCTGCCATGCCAAGAGGACCCTCCAGCAGCCCCATGGTGAGGCCCACCTGTTGAAGAACTGAGGTTTCCAGTCAAGAGTCAGTGAGGAACTAGGTTCTGCCAACAATCACTCTATATGTATATTGGCTTGGAAGCCAATCCTATCCTAGTTGAGCCTCAAGATGATGGTAGCCCCAGGTGATGGCTCCACTGCAACTTCCTGAGAGACCCTGAGCCTGAATCACCCAGGTAAGCTGCTCTTGGATTTCTGACCCACCAAAACTGTGAGATAATAAATATCTATTGTTTTAAGCTGCCAAATTTGAGGATAATTTGCTGTGCTGCACAAGATAACTAATACAATTTACTTGGCTTCTGGGAGATCTGTTTCTTTTATTGCCCAATGAGCCTTCTTTCAAAAAGCACCCACTTCCATGGGCAACTCTGAATATGTTTCTTCCTTTGTTTCTTCTGGCCAAAAGGACCAGACCCGAAGCCAAATCACTACACACGTACCTTAGAGACATCTCTGCCCGGGGCCCAGAAAACTCATCTTAATTCCTAATTCTATTTTCATCCCATATCTTCTACTCAAATAACTATTCAGATTTAGGCTAATCTTGTTTTCTTCTTTGTATCTGCATCTACTTGGTTCCTGGCCAATTGCCTAACTTTAACCAACCAACAGGGTACCCACTTGACTCCTAATCCCCAGTTGAGCTGTCTAGCCACTCATTCTCCTGAGCCTGACTGGAGTCAATGCCCAATTGACTCCAGTCTTGTTTTGGAGTCTTACAGCATGAACTTTAGATATGTTTCCTCCTTCCACCATTACCAGAGTCTCAGCCCCAAGGAATATTTAGACATTTGATTTCTACATTGACTTTCTAAAATTTGCTGTCATACTCAACCATTGGACAAATTTTTATCAGTCCCTACCATGTGGGAGACTGTGCCAGTCACTGGGGATACAAAGATGAAATAAGACACAGCCCTGGTCCTCAAGAAATTTTCAGTCTAGTTGGGGAAACAGGTAAATAAAAAATAATAATTTAAAGTGTTAACTGCTACCATAAAGATACATGCAACATGATAAGGAGATATAGATGAGGCAGTAATTAATTCTGCCTAAGGGGTTGATGATGCCTTCCCTAGAGGTTGTGATATTTGAGTGATTCTGAACAACTAAGTAGGAATTCTTCAATTACAGGGTATAGGAAGGGGGTTCTGGGCAAAGGAAACAGCAGAGAAAAGGTTTTGCATTACCAGTGAAAACAGAAAACTCTCCTTAGAGTTTGCAATAGTTAGTTAGAAGCCATTTCACATACACATACTTTGAGTAATTACGAGAGTTTATTTTACAGAGACTCTAAGAACCTAACCAGAAATGTATCTTACAGATAAACCCAATCTATGCATAAAGGCATAAATAATATACACTGCAACATTGTTTTGTTTGCAATAGAGAAAGGATGGGCACAACCTAAATGTCTGCTAGTGTAGATTGGTAGAAATAAATTATGTGCATTCATACAGTGGAATACTAGGCAATTGTTAATGGAAAGAGGCAGCTCTATATGTATAGCTATAAAATGTATTAAATAGAAGAAAACAAGATGCAGAGCAGTGTAAATAGTACACTAACCTTTCTGAGTGTTTTGCATTCCTGCTTATTTATTTATTCATTCAATAAATATCCACTGAGCTCCTACTATATATGGAGCAATATTCGGGGAACTGGGGGGTGGAGTAAAGAAAAATACAACATGGAACATGGAACTTACATTCTGATGCATTCTATATGCTTAGACTATCACTGGAATGACAAAAAAGAAACAGGTAGCATCGCTTCCCAGGCATTGGGGAGATTGAGGCTCATGATGCTTTAATTTGTATATCTTTTGGTACTGTTTGAAGTTTTTACCATGTTCAAGAGTTATCAATCTCCCCTGCACCATTTGCAATTAGAAAAAGATAATAACCATTTTGTGTAATTAAACCACTTATATTAAGTCAGATTTAACGCTACTTCGAAGCATACTCATCCCACACTCCGCACTCATTCAATTCTTCCTATAAAGATAAACTCAAGCCAAGAAATGATCCTGCAAATGTCTTTCAGACTGATGGTTTCTGGTCTGGGTTTATCTCATGACTGGAGAAGGGTCAACTGTAATCAAAATGTGTGATTTTAAAAGAAGAAATTCCATCCTAAAGTCACAGAGAGAAGTAAATGGATTTTTCCTGATAGGCTCCGAGTTGGTTACCAACACGCAATCCCTTGTGTGAAAGAAATAACAGAGTTGGACATGATTAGTATCATTCGCGTACATGGCCACAACACAGCTTCACAAATGATTCCCAGCAATGAGGCAGAAAGAGTGTGCCAAGATTCCAGTAGCAGCCCTAATAGCAGGGTTTTGCAATGGTTCAGGGAGGGGAGGGGGACTTGCTGAAATATTAGACATCATGTTTTCATTCAGGTCCTCTGGGAACACCCAGTGCTCCCTCCTCCAGCTGACTAGCCTGCTGACAATATATTATCCTCGGCTCACACTGACATAATTCACTAATAACGTTGCAGGTCGAGAACTAAGTTTAGGCATGTATCTGGACTAGGCGTGATCTGTGATGACAAAGGCTCCAAACCAAGCACAAATAACAAGGGTGGATTTATGCCAGCCTGGATGCTCCTTGCGGTTATTTATCACAATTGCATCATTTTGCTTTGGGTGGGAAGGAAGGGGGGTGGAAAGGGGAACAAAAAGCCTGTGAAACAAGCCTTTGGACACATCGGAGTGGTTCCAGCTGTCACAGAGGGAAGACTGTTTGCACAGCTCCCCTGACATCCTACATCATTCTGGCTGTTCCTGTCAGGCATCTGTCTTTAAACAGAGGCTGCCATTCAGACCTGGTCAGACGAGGGTCTTGTGATACCTATCCCTGTCTCTCCACAGCAAAATGAGGTCGCTAAGTACCTGAGAGTGTCACCTCTGTGATTTGAGGCCACAATCAGACCTAAGATTCCAGAATCTGAGCCTTTATCTGCCAGACTCTATTGAAACTCCCTCTTGAGTTATACTGGATTCAATGTCTCTTTTTGTTCTATTCCACTGAGTTTTATGGGCAGTGGGTTGCCCTCCCTGCTGGATATGAGGTGTTGTGGCCTCTCTGGGCCAAAAACTACTCTTTGCCCAGAAGGCTCACACTTCACATTCAGACAATCCTGGCAGACACTGCCCTAGATTTGGCTCACCGCCTGCTCTACAGACTTTTTAAAGCAATGGAACCAAAACAAGGAGGCTTCAGAATGTGATGACTAAACATTGCAGGTTCAGTTCACCCAATTTAAAGGATAAGAGAAATATTCTAGTTAAATGTCAACTGCATAAATCTACACCTAATGTACTATCACTCTAAGGGTCCATAGCATGTCAGATTCTTTGACATCTTCCCATGGGTTTCACACAGTGTCTGGGGCATGCAACAAAGCACCACCGCAGAAAGAGGGATGTCAAGCTAAGAGAGGAGAAACTCACTGTCCCAGGTGGGTCAGCCTACACTGACCGCACAAACCAGACACAGGCTGAGCTGATGGGGGCCTTAACAGCTGTAGACTACAGTGTCTAGTTGTCTCCTCTCCATAACCCCATGTGAATAGGATATGGGACAGATTACTCTCTCCCATTTACAGATGAAAACACAAAGGATCAGAGAAGATCAATATCAAAGTCACAGAGGCAGGAAAGCAGAGGGCCAGGATTTGAGCTTGCTCTCCTGACTCCAGTAGATATGCTCATCCCTGCAGCTCTTGTGGCTCTAGGATTTATGGAGCCGTTGAGTCTGCTTCTTGTACAAGGAGTCTGTGACCAGGAAACAGACGCAATTATACTCAAAAACCCATGCACGAGATAATAAAAAATATATTTACAGCCTCCCCCTCCCCAGCCCCGAGGATCTGGGGGAAGGTGTGGATGTGTTGGACATCCTCACCTGGACTGGTGTTGATGTCACAAACATTGGGACTGGCGGTTTGATGTGCTGAGGCCTCGAGCATGGGACTTTCCCTTATGAAGCTCGTTACCACAAAGGAGAGTCTAAACTTGCATGTAATTGTGCGTAAGAGTCTCCCCTTTAGTACCTCTTTGTTGCTCAGATGTGGCCCTCTCTCTCTCTAACTGAGCCATCTCGACAGGTGAACTCGCTGCCCTCCTCCCACGTGGGACCCGACTCCCAGGGGTGTAAATCTCCCTGGCAATGCAGAATATGACTCCCGGGGATGAATGTGGGCCCGGCATCGTGGGACTGAGAGTATCTTCTTGACCAAAAGGGGGATGCAAAATGAGATGAAATAGTTTCAGTGGCTGAGAGATTCCAAATGGAGTCGAGAGGTCACTCTGGTGGACATTCTTATGCACTATATAGATAACACCTCTTAGGTTTTAATGTATTGGAATAGCTAGAAGTAAGTACCTGAAACTACCAAACTCCAACCCAGCAGTCTGGACTCCTGAAGACAATTATATAATAATGTAGATTACAAGGGGTGACAGTGTGATTGTGAAGACCTTGTGGATCACACCCCCTTTATCTAGTGTATGGATGAGTAGAAAAATGGGGACAGAAACTAAAGGACAAATGGGGTGGGATGGGGGGATGATTTGGGTGTTCTTTTCTCACTTTTATTTTTTATTCTTGTTCTGGGTCTCTCTGATGTAAGGAAAATGTTCAGAAATAGATTGTGGTGATGAACGCATAACTATGTTATCATACTGTGGACAGTGGATTGTATACCATGGATGATTGTATGGTGTGTGAATGTATTTCAATAAAACTGAATTTAATTAAAAAAAAAAAAACAAAAAAAACACCCATGCACGAATCCTTTGTTTCCCCAGAATCACTAATCAATTCACTACCTCCCTTCTATTGAGAAAAACCCAAGAAGGAAAGTAAGGAGGATGTAGGAAAGGAGGATTGAAAATGATGAATGGACTGAAAAGTCAGAGAAGCTTGAACTGTGCAATCCTGAGACAGAGAAGATCACTATCATATAATAAACAAGTTTCAATTAAATAAAGTGTCAAGACACATCTTGTCCACAAGTGATTACGAAGAAGTCACAAGAGGTGGTTCCTCCATCTCAAACTTCTTCCTTTGAGAATCTGCCACTGTGCCTGAAATTTCTATCTCCTGGAATCCAAGGTTGATATTCATTTGCAACATGTTATTAACCATTTATACTTTGTCACGGATTAAAATCCACCACTCACATATGGAATCATGGTCTGCAGAGAATAGGAGGCTGGCAGGGTTAGTTTCAGACAGAGGAAAACAGGGAGGCCTATGGGACCAAGGGTAAGCCTTGAACAAGCAGGTGAGGCAGGGGAGATGGTGACCTTGTCAGTGGGGATAGTAGGGAAGAAACGTAGCTAATTAGGATCACTATAAGGATATGTGATGTGTAATATGTACACACATGGAAGTTTATTGCTTTAATTTTATGCATTTATTTTACTGTGTATTGGAAAAATTATTGCCAGCATTGCAAGCCTGTCACTTCCAGATATTCGTGCTCAGGACAAGGTTAGGCTTTTAAAAAGTTACTTGGTTTAAAATCAGTTTGATGAAAAATGCTAAGTTAAAGTACAACTGGTCCTCACATACGTCAAAAATGGTGAAGGTGGCACTTTAGTGACCAGAGTTTTGAAAACTCTGGTTTTCAGCCTCACATTTTCTCAGCAAACATTTATGGAACACCTCCCAGTTAAAGGGTCGTGAGAAGAGTAAATCATTACAAAATCCTCCAAGGTCACAGTCACTGTCGATGCACCAAGGCAAGGGAGCCAAGCAGGCCCAGAGGGGCTTGGGGGAAAGTGCCTGGGAGAGTCTAGAAGTCTGAGTTTAGAGCATTCAAAGGAGTTAGACAAGCAAGGGAGGGACAATGGTGCCCCAGGCAGAAGCATGCATGCTTGAGCCTCAGGAGTATCTGGAAAGCACACAATGCATCCAGCCTCTTTTGCCTCTGCAAGTCTCTATTTCCATGAAAAACGGTTGATGGGGATGGCAGTAGACAGGAAAGCAAGAATGGTAATGCACCTGCCAGCTAAGAGAGCCAGGTCCAGCAGATACTCAAGGCTCACAGGGACTCTCCTGTCAGCCAGTCTGATTCAAGGGTCCCCAAGTTGTTCTAGCCATTGAGCCTGAGCTGGGATCTTCCCCTGGTGCAGATCACAGCTGGTCTCCAGAGATCCTGACCTCCCCCCCTGGTGTTGAGGCTGCAGCTCCAGAATCACCAGCTATGACCTTCTCAACACCCCCAAGCCCTGCTTCTAGACCTGCCTTTGTGTTTGATTACTCAGCCTTTTGTTCTTGACCTTGGACTGTACCATGAATCCAATAACCCTCCACCATGGCTCCAAAGCCAGGAGCCAGTTCCCTTCCCTCAGCACCTCCTAAAGTCAGTGTGCATGTGACCCATGGATAAAACCACACTGGTTTATAAAGTCAGTGGTTGATTTTCCTTTTCCAAAACCAGTGCCGTTCATCTCAGAAACCCTGGAGAAACTGCACAATTAAAAAGGTGCAATTAATCAGAACACTTAAAACCCACCACCGGCAACATTCAAAACGGCAGCCAAAGGTAAAGCAGCAGCCACAGCTGCCACTGCAGCCTCTGACTACACACTGGACACTGCCAGCTTAAAAGACACCTCAGACAGCACCCAGGAGGCCAATAAAGGGATGAAGTACCGTAGACACCCTCGAGATGCCGTGGGAAACACGCAGCAGTTACAGGCTGACTCATTGGGCAATGATGTAACTGTATAACTTTAATGAGCACCCAAATAAAATTTTAAAATATTTTACAATCATGCCTTTCTTACAAACAGTTTTCTATATTTCTCCACCACTGTAAAAGAAAAAAGGAAAATAAAGTAATTGTGTAATAATAAAAATATTCAAGAGCTTACTCATGGATTAAAGAGCTTATTTTGCAACTCTTTTGCTCTTTGGTAGAGGAAAAGGGCTTCAAACAGTGCCTGGTATGTAGTAGGTGCCAATAAATACTTGTTTTATGAGACTGTTGACCCAAGGGCATGAAATGTAACATCTGATCCAATGCTGAGATGAGATTTTCCTACAGATGTTGGTAGGAGGCATCTAAGTGAAGACATTGTTAATATGATCATAGCTTTTTATAAAAGTGATATTCACCTGGGTTTTTGTATCATCTTTTTCACTTCACAGAGTTTTCACTTACATTTATTATCCTACCGCCCATCTGGCCAGGAACATCTATTAACTATTATTTCCGTTTCACAGATGAAGAAACTAAGGTTTAGAGGACACAATCCCTCACGGTCTTGCAGCTGAAAAACCCCCTGACTCTCCATTGCCTTCTCTCCTCTACTTTCTTTCAAATAATAATTGTGCCTTGCCAATGTTCATAGCAGCATTATTCACAATTGCCAAGAGATGGAAACAATCCAAATGTCCCTCAACAGATGAGTGGATAAATAAAATGTGGTATATACACACGATGGAATACTACGCGGCAGTAAGAAGGAACGATCTCGTGAAACATATGACAGCATGGATGAACCTTGAAGACATAATGCTGAGCGAAATAAGCCAGGCACAAAAAGAGAAATATTGTATGCTACCACTAATGTGAACATTGAAAAATGTAAAATAAATGGTTTACAATGTAGAATGTAGGGGAACTAGTGATAGAAAGCAATTAAGGAAGAGGGAATGATAACCCAATAAGAACAGATAAGCTATCGTGGGTAAATTTAATGTTCTGGGAATGCCCAGGAGTGACTATGGTTTGTTAATTTCTGATGGGTAACATCACTGAATTGTATACTTGAAAGTGGTTAAAATGGGAAATTTTATGTTGTATATATATTACTGCAATAAAAATAAAATTAAATAAATAAATAAACTGCTACCTCTGCAACTATAAAAAATAATAATAATAATAATTGTGCCTCAACCTCTGGTTCTCAATTGTATGAAGACACCTCACCCTGATTTCCGAAATGGGAACAACCTGGGGAGGAAAAATTGGGGGTGGAGGTGGGGATTACCCTGTCTTGATTTTGAAGAAAATCAATTTACAAAGGTCATTGCACACTCAACCTATAAGCAAATCATGAGTGAGTGTGTGTAGGTGCAAGGCCTTATTGCTTACGAAAAGAAAGGGTTATGTGGGAGGGGTGAGATCTGAAAGCCAAAACACTGTTGAGATTTCCTCCAAAGCAAGCAACTCACCTAATTCAGAAGGTGAACTGGCCTCCTCAAGGAAAAAGAGTTTCGCCCTTAAGTTCAGATCTATTGTAGAGACTTGGTAATGCCAGCAGGACATCTCTGTCTGTTCTTTAAATCTTCCAAGTTCCCATGTTTCTCTCCCACACACAAATTCTAAAACATCATTCTCCTGAGTATCGCCAAACCATGCCCCGCCCTTCCACTTTACCAAACGTGAAATCTGTTCATCGTAGGAAACTTTCCCTCACTAAGCCTGCTTGCTTTTCATCAGGTCAATATGCTGCTTCCTAGTGACAAGTACACTCTATATTTTGCCCTAAATTAACTGACACTTGCTTCTGTATATCTTACCAAGTTACTCCTTGTAGACAGTGCTGTTTTATTTCTCCTCTTTGCCTATAAGCACCTCAAAGGCAGAAATCAGAGATTCATCCTTTCTTTATGTCTCTTTTCTCATTTCTCTGCTCCAAAATGTCTAGTTCATTTGGACACTTTTGTTTCTCTCTCTCCCTCTCTCTGTCTCTCTCTAACACACTCTATCTCTCTCTCTCTCTCTCTCTCTCACACACACACACACACACACACACACACACACACACACACACAGAGACTTGATTTCTCTCATACTCTCTTTCATTGTGGTTGTTTTTCACCTTAAACACAACTTTAGTGATCAGCAAAATCACAATAAGAAATTCCCACATACTTGATGAGACAGATGTATTAGAAAATAGTATTAGTAGTTTCCCTACATTTTATATTTACAAATTACTTTCTCATATATGATCTCCTCTGATCTGTGAAAATTCCAGGTGCTCTTTCTGATTAAATTCCCTATATCCAAAAGGGAAACCATGAAGGGAAGTACCTTTAATTGCTTTAATAGCTTAATTCATTTCAGCAATTTAGGTATTAATTTAATCTGCACCATTTTGTCGGTATCACTTACTAGCCTAGCCATTTTTAAAACTGAATTCAACGTTCCATTTGCCCAGGTGGCGAGATTATATTTCAGGATTGAAAGGGGGAGGAGTACAGAAAATGACTGGTGCTTCAAGAATAGTACTAATGCAGAAACTTTACTCTTTTTAGAGGAATTTCACCAATTTTCTGCTTGCTGGCTAATTACCTTTCTGGGAAAAGATTTAAATGGTTCCATCCTCCAAGTGTTTCTAAAAGCTCTTAATTTTATCCAATTAATGCTATCAAGAATTTTTTTTTTATATACTTTTTGAGCTGTTTTCCTTCTTAAAAACAAATGATGATCTAAAATTATGGGTACAGCGCTATCTAGTGGTGCGATTGGGTAGACCAGGAGACTTGAATCTATCGTCGTAGCTGGCTTTTGAAACCTGTCTGGCCCTATCTGCAGTTCAGCCAGAAAGGAAAAGAAAACCTTACTATTCTCTTATTTCAAAGTACATTACATTGTTAGGACATCTAATAGGAAGCAAATTCTTAATAACAAGAGCCCCTCCTGTCTGCCCTACCCTCTATTAAGACTTTCTCTCCAATTAGAGAGATGAGTCCTAACGTAGTAGATTAGGAGTCAGTTGATCTGGAAAAGATAAATCACAATAGAGGAATGATGAATGAGATCTTCAAAATGAGATACGGTAAGTCCATGAAAAAAATAGCTTATGAGCAAAAAAACCATTGTTGACCCTGCTCAGTTCTTAGTAAACGTGGATTTGGGGTGACAATGAAGACGATGATGATGATTTGCCAGGTACTGTTCTATGTACCTGTAATAAATTACCAAGTCCATGCAAAAGCTCTGTGATTCCCATTTTAGTGACAAGAAAACTTAGAGAGAGACTACGTAATTTCCCAAGGACACAAAGCTATTAACAGGTAGAAGCAAGATTTGAACCAAGGCAAATCAACTGCAGAGTTTGTGCCCTTAATTATGGTGTCCAAGAAAAGAGCTGAATCTCAAATTTAGAAAAAGAAAGTTATGTCTTCAAAATGCATACCATCTCCAAAGTCAGAACAGAGAAGACCTCCACGTACAATAGTTCACAGCCACTTGGGCAGATTTTATTCTGTTTGGACATCTGGTCTAGGATTCACATTTATCCCTCTAACACATACACACGTGCACACATGCACATACATACAAGCATGCACACACAAATACATTTCTGACCCCCAAACATGGAGCAGGCTCGATGTGGCAACGCAGGCTCATGGGCTGATGATACTGGAGTTGGAAGCAGCCTCCCCATTTTACAGGTGAAAAAACAAGACTAAGAGATGCAATTATTTTGGCAAATACAAATTTATTAAATTCTTATAGCAGGCTGACCACATGCAAGGAAATGTGCCATTTTGCAGGGGCACAAAGATGACCAAGTCCTGATCCTAGTCGTCAGGAAGAAAGTGGTATAGTAGGGAAGAAGAGAGGGTACTCATAGCACTATAATGTCCTGGAGGGATGTCCAAAGGGCTATAACAATCATCGTAGTAAAAATAATAATGACAACCAGTAGAGAATGTTTACTCTACGCCAAGCACATTGCACATATTACAGCACTTAGAATTTGCAAAAACTCTGAAAAATTGGTATTATTCCACCCAACATACATACGAGGAAATGGGCGCAGAGAGAGGAAGTTGCTTCCCCCACCATCTACAGGTAATAAGAGGCAGAGCTGGGATTGGAGGGCAAGATTTATGACTTCAACTGCTCTCGTAAGAGAGACGCACAGATCGTGACCAGAGCACAAAAAAGAGACAACCTTCAGCTTGACAGAGTGGAGAAGGTTCTACAGAGGAACACACACTCGATCTGGGCCATTCAGGGTAATAAGATTCCAACCAACAGAGGAGGTTGGGAAGGGAAGTCCCAGCAGAGATGTATTAGTTTCCTGCGGAGCTGTAACAAATTATCATACACTGGGTAGCTTGAAACAACAGAAATGTATTCTCCCACAGTTCTGGAGGCCAGAAGGTCCAAATCAGGGTGTTGAGAGAGCTGTGCTCCCTCTAGAGCTCTAGGGAAGAATCCATCCCCTGCCTCTTCCATGGCCTGCTCCTGCTCAAACCATCTCCTGCTCTTCTGCCTGTCAAATCTCCCTCTGCCTCGCTCTTGGCACTTGCCATTGGATGTAGGGCCCATATGGATAATCCAGGATGAGCAAATCATCTCCAGCTCCTTAATTACGTCTGCAAAAGCCCGTTTTTCCAAATAAGGGCACGTTCCCAGGTTTCAGGGATCAGGACATCAACATAGCTTTTGGGGACCCCCATTCAGCCCACTACCCATAAAGAAAGGTAAGAGAAGCAAGAAAGTGCATGTCAAGTCTTGGAAGCTGAAAATAATCAGAGTGGGCTTCCGAAGGTGCAGTGGGAACGAAAGCTGGAGAGATTTGGCAGGGATACATCATGAGGGACTTCCATGGCGTGCTGAAGTGTGTACACTCGGTTCTGTGAAAGGGAAAGAACCGAGGAATTTTAGACCGAGGAGTGGCATACACAGAATTATGCCTGAGGCATCAGGTAGGATGGCCAGGAGAGATGGAAAGGAGGTGGGGAGGGGGAGAGGCATTTAGAAGGCTGTGGAATGTTCCAGTCCCAAAGAAATAGAGGCCCAAATTAGACCAATGGCCCTGGGGAGTGGAAAGGAGCAGCGAGGGCAGCAAGCTTGTGGCCTTATGGGCACCACACCGCCAGCTTCCAATCCATAAGCAACAGTTACCAGCAACACCCCCAAAGAGGAAGGCCAGAGAGATCCATGCCTAGTCCCAAATGCCATTTCATTTATCACTTCTGGGCAGAGATACCTGCTCTCCTTCGTGAGCAGAGCAGGGAACTGTACATTCAGCCTCGTCTTTTCAAATCCGAAGATGGGGAGAACGGGGGTGGGGGTGGCCGTGCATGCAGCTGATGAAGGGGCTCTCACATCAATCAGCTTTTATTTGGTGCCTGGTCTGCACTAAGCCACATGCTACACGAGGTGGGAGACACCAAAGCAAAAGAGTAAGTCCCTATTATCCTCAAGAGTGTATGAACAAGTTGAAGAAGATATATCCATATAGTAACATATATAAAACAATAGTGAGGAGTATTTACTTGAGATGCACACTAAGAAGTCGAACAGTCTAGAGTTGGAACATGAGGGTGGGATCGCCAAGCCCTGGCCACTCCACCACTAGTTGGCTGGGGTTTGCCTCACTTTCCTTATTTGAGACACAGAACCAAGAATCCCTTCCTCAGAGGAGACTTTTGGGGATGAAAATAAATAATTATTAATGTATTTAGGACAGTGCCTTGCACAGCACAGCCACCCCATAAAACTCAGCTACTGCTGAGCATATGACGGGAGTTTGCATGACTATGGGGTATGGGGGGAGGGCAGAGGGGGCGGAATCTCTGTGGTGGGTTAGAGCCATGCTAGGGGCTGGGTCAGCTCTGGTCAGGTAAAAGGGAAGTCAGAGTCCTCATAGGTGAGGACAACCTGAGCAAAGGTGTGCTCTGGGGCTGCCACCTGCCCAGCTACATTTTTTTTTTTAATTCAGTTTTATTGAGATATATTCCAATACCATGCAATCATCCATGGTGTACAATCAACTGTTCACAGTACCATCATATATCTTTGCATTCATCACCCCAATCTATTTTTGAACATTTTCCTTAAACCGGAAAGAATAAGAATAAAAAATAAATATAAAAAGGAACACCCAAATTATCCCCCCCATCCCACCCTATTTTTCATTTAGTTTTTGTCCCCATTTATGTACTCATCCATCTATACACTGGATAAAGGGAGAGCGATCCACAAGGTTTTCACAATCACACTGTCACCTCTTGTAATCTACATTGTTATACAATCATCTTTAAGAGTGAAGGCTACTGGGTTGCAGTTTGGTAGTTTCAGGTATTTACTTCTAGCTATTCCAATATATTAAAACCTAAAAAGTGTTATCTATATAGTGCGTAAGAATGTCCACCAGAATGACCTCTCGACTCATTTGAAATCTCTCAGCCACTGAAGCTTTATTTCATTTAATTTCGCATCCTGCTTTTGGTCAAGAAGATGTTCTCAATCCCAGATTCATCCCCCGGAGTCATATCCTGCATTGCCAGGGAGATTTACACCCCTGGGAGTCAGGTCCCATGTAGTGGGGAGGGCAGTGAGATCACCTGCCAAGGTGGCTTAGTTAGAGAGAGAGGGCCACATCTGAGCAACAAAGAGGCACTCAGGGGGAGACTCTTAGGCACAATTATAAGGAGATTTAGCCTCTCCTTGTAGCAACAAGCTTCACAGGGGCCAGCCCCAAGAGAGAGGGATCAGCACATCAAGCCGTCAGTCCCCAGTGTTTGTGAGAACATCAGCAACAATCCAGGTGAGGAAGTCCAACACCTCTGCATTCTCCCCAGCTCTTCAGGGGGGCCCCAAATATATATTTTTATTCTCCACCCAAATTACTTCAGGATGTGTTGCTATTTCATTCTAATCTATACAGATCTACCACAGCTCACTTTCTATTCAAAGTTCCATGTAATTGTGGTGTTTGAACAAACTAACTGTAGAAGTTATATTGTTTAGAAAATATAGATCCTACACCAAATAAACATCTCTTCCCTTGGTCTCACATGGAAGTTGAAGTTTGAATACAGTCAGTTTCAACCTTTACCCTTTGGCCCAATTTGCTGCAGTCTTAACCAGATCTGCTTTATTCATCTCTCTAATTGAAGTCTGGGCTCTGTTTCACCAGCTGCATTTTTAAAGGTTCCTATAAGAAGAGACCCCAAGCAAAATTCTAAGGGGAATCTAGGCCATTGCCTCCCCCTCCCCTATCCTGTGCCTCTCCTCTGCTTGGATCTTCTCTAAGTTTGCAGAGCCCTCGCACAGCTCCCATTACATCTCTCCACAACTGCTCTGCTTGACTTTCCAGGCTCAAGCCCAGTTTCCTTGAGGATGTTTCATTTAATAAATAATGTTAAACTAATTCTTACTAAGGTGTTTGTGGCTAATTCTAATGTTTCTATCAGGACACACACACACACACACACTACATACACACATATTCTTTTTTTTCTTTCATGAAGGCACTTTTTTTTTTTTGTCTCAAAAGTATGACTATAATGGTAGCAATTCCAGAATTCCAGAGTTAGCTGTGAACACGTTAGTAAGAATTAATTTAACAGCCCCTATTAAATGAAAAGGCCTCAAGGAAATTTAGCACGAACCTGGTAAGTCGAGCAGAGTAGTTGTGCAGAGAGTGATATTTGGTACAAAGTAGCCTTTAAAACCAATTTAACACTTAACTACTGTATAAATATCTAAGGACACTTCCAGTTACATCTGTAAATGATCAAATGAAGTGTGGATAAATTATAACACATATATCAGATATCTTATGCATATATCAGAGACCTGTCTTCAACTAAATACTCCTCTTACACTTCTCAAAAAGGAATTGTGTGGTAAGAGACTTGCCTCTGGGTAACTTTGTGGAAATCCATGGCCTCACATCCTCCTCTTTTACCGTCCTCTCAAACTGGTGATGCCCTTTGTACTGGGTACCTCCATTTGGCCACCAAATCCACTTTTCATGTTCCACCTTCTTCTCTGCCCTGGGAAGCTGACTATATGGATGGCACCAAAAGGTTTCCAGGCCCTCTGGCTTCCGTTGGGTTTGGCTAATGGGGAATTGTAGCAGGAGAGCAGAGGAGGGAAGGGCAGGGAGGAGACTATCTATCTCCTGCTCTTTCCAGCAATCATTGCAAGCAGATGCCTCCCTCCACTGAGGGTAACAACTCCATGAGCCCTCCTTGTCTCATGCTTCTGGCAACTGCCCCCCAAAACCCATTTAGGCTCCCTAGCCCCAGACACTGCTTTGGCTTCTGGGGTTCCCCTACCCACTACCAACACCTTTGAAATAGTCCCTTTATAAATACCACTCAGCTTGTGCCTTCTCTTTCTCGTGGGGCTCTGATGGGTTTGCTGGTCATTACTTGTTAGCTCGTGGTTTTGTATGTCTTGCAAAACAGAGCCCTTTGACACTGATCAATGTTATGGATTTTGTTTATTCATCTATCGACTTTTCATTGCGTGCCTACTGTGAATACGGGAGTCAACAAAACAGACAAGGTCCCTGCCCTCAGGAGGTGTGCATCTCGTGGGTTGCCAGCTACAAAATGTGTGGGACAAATGAGGCAAATCATGTGAAAGATACTTGACAGGATGAACGTGAAATCAAAGAGAGTCTTAGAGTCAGAGGATCTCTTAAAAAAATACCACGGATGTGAAAGCTAATGAGTAAAGATATGATGAGAAATTGGATATTTACAGGGTGTCAGAGAATGTCCTTGTATGATTACTAACTGAAAAGGGAAAAGTAACGATTTTACAGCAGGGAACCTGGAAGACATCACCCTACCCAAGTGCTCAAAGTCAACCTCACCGTTGACGGGACATGGACATCACGTGCCTTCTGACTGCTGCACTGAGAAGGGCACACAAAGTTCTGTGGGGTCCAGCCACAAATGAATAACCAAGGTCTAGTCATGAGGAGATGTTAGCAACAAATTCAGAGACATTCTATAAAATAAATTCCCCGTACTTCTCAAACTGTTAAGGTCATGAAAGACAAGGAAAGATAGAATAAGTGTTCCAGATTCAAAGAGACCAAAAATACAGTGACCAAGTGAGACGCGTGATCCCAGACTGGATCCTGAATGAGAAAAATAAATGTTTCTGTTTGCTCAAAGGACACTTGGAACACTTATAGACAAGGAAAATGGGACCTGGAATACTTACGTATGATCAGTGTCAAAGGGTTCTGTTTTGCAAGACCTACAAAACCACTCAGTTGATTCAAGTAAAGAGAAGTTTTTATGAATATATATTTATATATTTAATGAATATATATTATTTTATGAATATATATTTATATATATTTATATAAAGACATGGAACCAGAGTATAAATAATCTGCTTCTCAGGTTCACAAGTTTTCCAGTCTCATGCCGTCTCTCAAAGACTGGAAACTGTGAGTTTTATTTCTAGTTTTGTTATTATTTTTATGTTATCATCAGCTTGCCCAAATATGAAGTGAACCTGAGCAATAAAAACCCAGCAATGTCTCTAGAGCTGCTGATGTCCGTGGACATTTCTGTGCTGCTAACTACGCCTATTAAATGACATGCATCACAGAGGCCTGCTAAACCCAGCCAGCTGGATGAATTTCCTATTTCTGTTCAAATCCATTGTCTGATGGTGTTTCAAAACTAAAACCCTGGTGATCAATGGTTGCATTGTGGCAGTATCAGTCCTGGCTGAAAAGTCTATATTATTGTATTTAAAAATATTTCAAGGGACAGTGACTGTTTTGAAAACTCTGGGAAACTGGGGAATAAGTTCTAGGTAACAAATGTCTATTCAGGAATTGAGTATAAAGCACTGATGGGTGGCTTAGGTTTGGGGCCCAGTAATGATAACGGAATAAAAGAAAAACCTTTAGCCTATGTTAGGCTTTATGGTGGGCTGCTAAAACTTAATTGAGACACAGTGAGCCAGCCAAAACAAAGTGTATATTAATTAATAGAAGCTTAAATGAATAGGCATTACCAATGAGAGAGGAAAAATGAAAGCAGCCTTCTACACTGACTGATTTACTGACTTTCAGAGCTTTTGATTTTTCTCCAGGATAAGAATGTTTGTTTGATATTGTATTTTTGCTCTTTTGTTTTCAGACAGTTCCAGCATTTTTATTTAATATGATTGTCTCTACTTCTATCAGGTAGTCTCAATTTCTAATACTGGAATGCTCTCAATTCCTTGACTCTTCACTTCCTAGTTTTTTTAAAATTAATTATTTTCCACTTAATAAAAGTACTTTTCCACTTGACAAAGTACCTATATAGTAAAACACAGTTCTAATGAACATTTTAAACTTTGACCTGTGAGATGTGAATAAAAACAGGTTTATTGAACGCAGGGGGAATACTAAATGTAGTGGAAAGCGCTTAAGTTCTCAATACAAAATTGATCTAGAAAAAATGAACTGTTATTGATAAGAAACCACTTAAACTGATACATTATGGGAAGAAAAACCCAAAGATGTGTGAAAAAGGTGACTGTAGTATCAAAATGAAACTAAGATAAATATTGAATATAATATTATTAGCAAGCAGATGTGTCATGGCATAATTCTGAGTGTTTTGCATATGTATTAACTAATGTAGTCATCACAAAAACCTTTTGAGGTAGGTGCTACTATTATCCTCATTTTACGGGTTACAAAACAGAGGCACAGAGAGTTTTAGTAACTTGCCCACCTTCTCACAGTAAGTGTCAGAGCTGTGATTTAAGCCCGAATAGCACATGCTCTTAATCATAATGAACTGGCCAGAAAACATGTCCCTAGAAGCTACAACACTTTTGCTACAATCTAGACTGCATCAGTCAGGTTTTGCAGCAATAACAGATAGCCCCAATTTCTTAGTGGCCCATAATAATAAATGTTTATTTTCTGTCCCCATTACAAAGGGATGTGGGCTGGCTATGACTCTGATGACTCTTCTGCTCAGCTTGGCTCAACACCAGGTGTCCTTTCATGTGGCACCAGAGTGGAGGAAGAGATGCTCCTTTCTGGGACATGATGTTCTCCTGGCACTGGGCAGGAATTCAAGAATGGTACAGAGAAGTTGAGCAGAAGCACACAAGGCCATTTAAAGTTTCTGTCTGAACTTGGCAAAGGTTAAGTCCACTCACATCTCATTGGCCAAAGCAAGTCATGTGGCCAAGTTCAAAGTCAATTAGATGAGGTTGTCTGCGTCTCCCATGGCTAGTCATGGAGAGGGAGGTAGTGAATGGATGATAACAATAATCCAACACCTCAAGGTCTCTTAGCCTTGTCCAGATGATCTCAAATTAAATTAAGAAAGCAAGACTAGCATAAAAATAATTATAGAACCATACAGGTTGCAGGCTACCGTGTCAACTGAAACTCATGCATATCAGAACCATGTCCATGCTTTGCAAGATTCCATGGTAACTGAGATTTGATCAGCTTTGCAGTATTATGCAAAAAGAAGCATAATAGTTTGCAGAATTATGCAAAGAGAAGCACCCTGTGCTTAATAAATAAATGCTCAGTTGTGAGACAGGGCCCTTAGTGTAAGTTCTTCTCAGGGAATTTAAAATGAAACGCAAGCTAAAACCTACAAGGCCCTAAATCACCCAGCCTTGCCCACCTTCAGACCTCATCCCCATCTCTCCCCAACCCTCCCCTCTTTCATCACACTCTAGCCCCAGTGGCTTTGTGCCCACCCCATTCCATTCCAGGACATTTGCACATGTTATTCTCTGCCTGGAATCATTTCCCCAAGATCTTCACAAGGCTGACTCCTGTTAGGAACTGAGGTCTCAGCTGAAAGGTGACCTCTTTAGAGAGACCTTCCCTGATCAGTCAATCTAAATTAGTCCACAACCCCCATCATTCTCAGGTCTGTTACCCTATTTATTTTCCTACATAACCCTTCTCACTGATGAAGACTCTCTTATTGGTACATTTGGTTACATGTTAATAGTTTGTCTCTTCCACCAGAATATATAAGCTACGAAGAGCAGGGAACTATTCAGATTTGTCTCCATTCCACTCTTAGTGCCCAGGACACTGCCTGGCACATAGTGGGCCTGCAATAAATATTGTTGAATGAATGAATAAAAAACATGGGCAGGGCCAGATCATCTAAGGCCTTGTAGCCAGGATTGGATTTTATTCCAAATGCACTGGGAAACACTCCCACAATTTAACAGGTAAAAACAATGGCATGATACTGGTCCTTGTGCTTTCTTAACCCAAATGTGTCATTAGTGGGGCAGGGATCATCATCCTAACTGACAATTCTGAACTTTGGCTACATTTTGGAATCAGCTGGGAAGGAGGAACTTTTAAAAATTACTGCTATCTGGGTTCCAATCCCAGGGATTCTGACTTAATGGGTCTAGGCTGGAAGCTGGACATGAGAGTTTTAACAATCTTCAGTGATTCTAACACTCAGCCAAAGTTAAAAACAAAACCAAAAAAAAAAAACCACTGGTCCTAGTGGCACTGAAAATATAGTAGAGATAAAGAAAATGCTTTATTGGCAGATTAAGTGTGGCTGATAAGCATGGTTTCATTTTGATAATGTCTGACCAATGGTAGGTGCTCAGTCAATATTAAACTGGCTTTCTAAGATATAGTTGATGAATGAATAAATGAAATAATACTTGAATGATTTAACTAAAATGTGGAGGAGATAAGAGCAGGTGGAGGTCACTGTGGACTGAGTAGTTGGATGAAACTCCAGAACAGGCACTGGGCGTGAACTGGGTCTGAGGGACAATTGTCCCTGAAATAATCTCATCTAGAATCCTGGAACAACTAGGCTGGAATGGGCCATGGAGACTACCCAATAGCGTGGTTCATGACAGAATTTAGAATTTGATGGAAGTTTTGGACACTCTTCCTAAAAAATATATATCCACAATTATGCATCGCATTTGAATGAACTCAGAGAGCTCTTGGGACACTGGGCTCTCAGGTTAAAATCCTCAGGTACAGCTCAAAATTCCTATTGATAGAAAATGAAACTGAGGCCTAGAGAGGGAAATGACCTGCCTGAAGCACAAGTCAAGGTCAGGGCAGCTGCTGGAATAGAACCTAGTTCCCCTGATGCTGAATGTCGTTTCTGATCTTATTCTACATCTCTGCAGAGGACAGTTAAGAGGCTGAATCTGTAGCTATTTATTTTGTGTTCCTTCTCCCTTCCCTTGGCTTCTCAAAGCCATACCGCATAAAATTCCAATAGCTATTCTAACCCCACAGTAATGCCACTTCATTAAAGCAGTATTGAAATTCTAGAGCAATCAAGTCTTCCAAATCTACCATGTTTTCAAGTCAATATCTGGGAGCAGAGTAGTGGAAAATGGCCTCAGATAAAACAGAGTAACCTTGAAATGAGAAGCAGACCTGTGGCCAGTCTCCAGAGCTGCCATCTAAAGCAGTCATCTTTGCGAACACATGGAGTAGAGGGGGCATATGTTGAATTCTATCATTCCTAATGTCAGGATTCACAACCCCAAGAATTACCGTGACAGATAGCTGGAATGGAGACATTGCAAACAATACCTGAGGCCAGAAAATCCCAGGAACAAATAAGATCAAAGGATTCATAAATTTTAGGAGATGGAGAAGAATCATGTGCCCTCTTACCCTGGCTTGGGAGTGAGTCTAGAGCTACAGAGCAGAGCACAGAAGTTTTAGGATGTCAGCCTGAGGCTGAGGAAGGGTTCTTGAGGTTTGCCTAAATGAGGGTCTGGCTTATTTCTGTCTTGGAAAAGGACACAAATGCAACATACTGTCAATGTAGCAAAGGATCCAGAAGTGAGTCATCTAATAACTTCTTCTTTCTCCCCCTCCTCTCTTCTACTGTCCCTCTAGGGAGTCACATGTGTTACCAGCACCTCCTACAAAGGCCAAGGAAAAGAAGGAGCCCCAGGTTAATTACTAGGGTGTTTGTGGGAAGAGAACTGACACCTTTGTCCAAAATATCTTCACCTAATTACTAAAACATCTTCTTAACTAATGAAACCTCATAGCTGGTGTGCCAGTTTGGATGTATTATGTCCCCCCAAACGCCATGTTCTTTGATGCAATCTTGTGGGGCCAGATGTATTAGTGTTAATTAGGTTGGAATCCTTTGATTGAGTGTTTCCATGGAGATGCGACTCAGTCAACAGTGAGTGAGACATTTGATTGGATAATTTCCATGGAGATATGGACCCTGCCCATTCCAGGTGGCTCAGTTAAATCACTGGAGTCCTATGTAAGAAGACCAGATAGAAGGAGCTCGTTGCTGCAGCCGAGAGAGGAATGTCTTGGGAGAAAGCCCGTTTGAAACCAGAATTTTGGAGCAGACACCAGCCACGTGCCTTCCCAGTTAACAGAGGTTTACCGGACACCATGGCCATACTTCAGTGAAGGTACCTGATTGTTGATGTGTTACCTTGGACGCTTTATGGCCTTAAGACTGTAACTGTGTAACCAAATAAAGCCCCTTTATAAAAGCTAATCCATTTCTGGTGTTTTGCTTAACAGCAGCATTAGCAAACCGGAAGCTGGTCTCCAGACTGACTATAACATTAAGACAAAATACACAAAATGAAATGGTCAGAACTATGGTCCACTCAGACCAGTATTCTGCCTTTGGTAAAAGGTCCATGGGACCTTGTGAAGGAACATGACAGATGCTCCATATTGTAGCCTTTTCCTCCTGAATGCCCCAGACAACTCTGTAATCCTATGAGTCAGCTGTCTAAGATCTCTATTTACTATCTTCAAGCCCATTGATTTTTTTAAATTTTTATATTGTTTTCAAAATGTATACCTTTTTAATAATTAGTTCCAGAGATTTCCTTCCCCTGCCTTGTGTCCTTAATTGTGTGAAACTTGGGATTGGATTAATTAATAGTTCATAGTACATAACAGAAGTGAAACCCAGTACAGAGCCACTTGCAGTCAATCTGCAGGGTAGGACATGTGTTAAAGTTTGCGACTAAGTTCACCCCTCACTGGAAATAGCTGAGCTCCTAAACATGAGACTTCGACAAGGTGTGTGAATTGTCTTGACTTTTAAGTACGCAAATTGTTTCTGCCAACTTGTTGGGATATATATTTTCATCCATTATAAGTATCAAAACTGTGCAAAGACAGAGCAAGTATGGCAAGTGCTAGTGAGGTGTGGTGGAAGTCTAGTAAATGTGAATCACAATCCACACTCCACCTGTTGGCATTAAAACCTCATCCCATAACTTGACAAATATGTGGCACTTCATTGGGAGATACTAAAAAGTAGGTCTCTACTGGTGGTTGAGTCTCCCAAGATCCTGATACTTCTAACCTTTCGTTAATCACCTACCATGGCCAGAGTCAACTTCTCTCTGGGGAGCTTAAGGCATCCCTGGCAATTCCCTGCTTTATAATCTCTAGCTAGGACTTTGGGCCAACGCTCAGCATGCTATCTCCCTGGTAAGCTTACTAGGCCATGTGGTACATAAGGAAGGAGCATTTTGCCGAAGAGTAGAGACAGTCCTCCACAGGCTACCCCACATCTGCTTCCCCCTAGACCTCTTCCCAGCTTTTCTCAGCTTTCCAAGGGCAGGATCATCACACAAAATGCATCAGAACACACTGTGAGGAATAGCATTTACCCCTCATGGTATCATGTAGAATTACTTTCCGTCTCCTTCCCCTCCCTTTCTTCCTCCTCCTCAAAACTCCTCCCCTGAAGAGGAGGCCTCTCATCCATCCCAGACCACAGATGTTGTCCTTATCCATATCGGAGCTCCTTTCCATGGATGGAGCTTCTGGAAATGGATAGTGCACCTCCAACAGTGATATTCTTTAAAAAGACTTCTAGTAATTATATGAACATTAACAACATTTTCTTCTCCCCAAACATGACTGGTAGCCACACTTTTTAATCAACCTACATACACAAAACAATTGCAAAGGCAGGGAGCTTCCTGAGAACTAACTGCTTAACAAGTATAGCCAAGTCATGATCCTTCCGGAAGGCATAGCAGAAAAAAACAAATCAGCAAACAAGCCGCATATTCACAGATTTTTCAAATCCCTGCAAATGGATATCTAGCCTTCAGGCTGAAAAAATTATTCTGCAGAAAAGCAGCAGTTCTTATAATCTTTGCATAGAGTCCAGTTCATCCTCCAAAAATAACAGGTGAGCATTTTCATTCTGATTTTCTCATTCATTGGGGATAGTTTCAGAACACTTCTTTTTACCAAAGTGTTTCTCTGGGTTACTTATCTGATGTGAATGTTAGGGATGAACTAATTAATGTAGAAACCTCAAGGAGATCTCAAGGGGCAAAAATATCTGAAATGTTCAAGGCTCCCTTTGGTGCAGTGTCTGATAAGGATGCTGAGAGCCCTGTTAGTGACAAGCATCATTAGACATTCCTCACTTTGACTCATTTTCATTCAGGAAGCTGTAGAGGACCTTTCAGAAGGACAGACCACTGATTGCCTGTAATTTAAAGGAGAGAGGGACATTATGTTGCTCTCCCATTTGAATTATACAAGACTCAGAGATAAGCATTTCCTCTCCAAGATAAGAGTGGAGGCCCATAATAGCCATAGAGCAATTTTCTTGAAAGAATGCTCATTTGCACACTTAGCACCTGCTAGAAGGAGACTGCTGGGGTCTAAAGTGAAGCTGACTCCCAAGCTTTTAAAGTACAGCCTCTGGGAAAGGCTGGCCACTTATTAGACACCAACATTAGTTATGCTGTGAGTCTCCAGCAGTAGATCTATTAGTTCCAGGAAATAAGGCCCAAATGAAGCTAGAATGGGAACATTCTTAAGTTTGCAATCCAAGAGGAAGATGACAAATGTGAGTCACTTAAGGTGATAACTTTGTCTGACTTGCAAACCAGAGTAGCCAGCAAAAAGGAAATAACTTGTTAATAACATCAGATGCATGAGGCCTTCTGACTTGGAAGCCGAGCATCCTCCTCGCTGAGGTGGCCAACCAGGACTTCAGTGTGATTCTGTTTTCAGGTCGTGACAGAGTCCGAGAGAGTGGGGGACCAAACACTCACCCTCTTAGCAACACAGATACCCAGGGGCCAAGTTATCAGAGGTTCCCTTTTCATCCTTCTTCTCCTGTTGGTAGGCTAGTCAGAAAAGAACAGAACAGACCCCTGCCCAAATAAAAAGAACGAGGTGGGTATCTGAGGAGTGAGGAGCTTGCCAAAACATTGAGTAGGAAAACACTGATCAGAGATTAGTTCGCAGGAAATAAACACGAAATGGGCAGGGATCAAGAGGGAGACTAGGAGCCAAGTGCAGGAGAGGATAGAACCACAGTCGAGGAGCATGCTGATGGTCACAGACTAGCCAGGCAGAAGTCAGCCATGACGTGCCAGGGGTGAGAGCAAGCAGCAACCCCAGAGCAAAGCACAGGGTTTGAACCAGAAAGAACAGAAACTTAGAAGAAACAACATCATGAGCAGGAGCAGAAGGAAAGGGACCCAGGCGACCAGAGACAGGGCAAGGGCAAGGAGGGCTGAAGGCTGGTGGTAGATGGGTGGATCTGGCTGCCCTTTGCATGGCAAATGGGAAGGCAGTACAAGACTGCTTGTGAAAAACTAAGGAAAGATTATGTAAGAATATCTAAAATTATCAATAAGAAAGTGCTAGAGTTATAAGGAAATCATTTCCCATTCGTCCCAATAGTCTTTCAAAACCAATAGCAGGGCCCTTCATGTTTTTACAAAATGTTGCAACATTAATTATCCTATTTGATATTCATAACAAAGAGATATACTAGAAGATAATATTACCACCATTTTATAGATAAATAACTGAATGCTAGAGACGTAAAATGACCACCACAAGATCACACACGAGTTATGGCTCAGAAGAGTTTGAACTCAGGTTTTCTAACTTGAAGCTGTTGACTTGTTCTTCCTCATGGCTGGGATTAGATCATGGATAGATTAAAAATTCAAAGCCTTTAATGTTCTCACAAATCTTGGGGACTGACGACTTGATGTGCTGAGATGTCTGTCTTGGCGCTGGCCCCTATGAAGCTTGTTGCTGCAAGGAGAGGCTAAACCTGCTTGTAATTGTGTCAGAGTCTCCCTCTGAGTACCTCTTTGTTGCTCAGATGTGGCCTCTCTCTCTAACTAAACCGCCTTGGCAGGTGAACTCACTGATCTTCCCTCTACGTGGGATCTGACTCCCAGGGGTGTAAATCTCCCTGGCAATGCAGGATATGATTCCCAGGGATGAATCTGGACCCGGCATCGTGGGATTGAGAACATTGTCTTGACCAAAAGGGGGATGCGAAATGAAACGAAATAAAGCTTCAGTGGCTGAGAGATTCCAAACAAAGCCAAGAGGTCACTCTGGTGGACATTCTTATGCACTATATAGATAATACTTTTTAGGTTTTAATACATTGGAATAGCTAGAAGTAAATACCTGAAACTACCAAACTCCAATCCAGTAGCCTTGACTCTTGAAGACAATTGTATAACAATGTAGCTTACAAGGGGTGAGTGACAGTGTGATTGTGAAAACCCTGTGGATCACACTCCCTTTATCCAGTGTATGGATGGATGAGTAGAAAAATGGGGACAAAACCTAAATGAAAAATAGGGTGAGATGGGGGAGTGGGTGATTTGGGTGTCCTTTTTTTATTTTTTATTTTTTATTCTGATTCTGATTCTTTCTGGTGTAAGGAAAATGTTCAAAAATAGATTGGGGTGATGAATGCACAACTATAAGATGGTATTGTGAACAGTTGATTGTACACCATGGATGACTGTATGGTATGTGAATATATCTCAATAAAACTGAATTTAAAAAAATCCAAAGCTTTTAAAATTATTATTATTAGACTATTTTTTAGAACAGTTTTAGATTTACAGAGAAATTGACATAGTACAGAATCCCTATATACAACCCCCCCATTTCCTCTATTATTAACAACTTACATTAACATGGTACATTTGTTACAATTAATGAACCAATAACAATGTATTATTATCAACTAAATCCCACAGTTTACTCAGGCTTCCTTAATGTGCCAGTTTGGATGTATTATGTCCCCCAAAAAGCCATGTTCTTTGTTACAATCTTGTGGGGACAGACTTATTAGAGTTGATTACGTTGGAATCCTTTGATTGAGTGTTTCCATGGAGATGTGACTCAATCAACTGTGGCCAAGACCTCTGATTAGATAATTTCCATGGAGGTATTAACCCACCCATTCAAGGTGGGTGTTAATTGGATCACTGGAGTCCTGTAAAGGAATTCACAGACAGAAGGACTTCGGTGCAACTGAGAGTCACATTCTGAAGAGCAGCTGCGGCTAAGAGAGGACAAAATGCCCCAAGAGCAACATTTTAGAGAACACCATTTGAAACACCACCTTGGAGCAAGCAGATGCCAGCCACATGCCTTCCCAGCTAACAGAGGTTTTCCGGATGTCAATAGCCATCCTTCAGTGAAGGTACATGATTGTTGATGCCTTACTCTGGACACTTTATGGCCTTAAGACTGTAACTTTGTAACCAAATAAACCCCTTTTAAAAGCCAATCCATTTCTGGTATTTTGCTTAATGGCAGCATTAGCAAACTGGAACACTTAGTTTTTACCTAATTCCCTTGTTCTCTTCCAGGATCCCATCCAGGGTACCAGATTACATTTAGTTGCCATCTCTCTTTAGGCTCCTTTGGCTGTGACAGTTTCTCAGACTTCCCTTGTTTTTGATGACCTTGACAGTTTGAGGAGTACTCGTCAAGAATATTGTGAGATGGCCTGCTATGGAATTTGTCTGATTTTTTCTCATGATTAGATTGGGATTATGGACTTGCAGAAGAAGAACACAGAGGTAAAATGCCATTTTCATCACATCATATCAAGGGTACATAGCATCAACATGATTTACGGTTGCTGATGTTGACATTGATCACCTGGCTGAGGTAGTATTTGTCAGGTTTCTCCACTGCAGCATTACTCTTTACCCTCCCCTTTCCATACTGTTCTCTTTGGAAAGTCATTTCATGTGGCCCACAATTAAGGAGTGGGGATTAGGCTTCTCTCCTTTAGGGTGGACTCTTCTCCCCCATTTACTAAGGCATTTAATAATTTATTCATATCCATATGGACTCATCAATATTTATTTTCCACTTTGAGTTGTAATCCAATAATACTATTAGCTTACTCTTTCAGTTGGCTCCTATACCTTCTTTGACATGTCACCATCAAGGAGTTAGGTTTTTGTTGTTGTTGTTGTTGTTTTTTTAGCACTTCCTTACTTTCTGTACTACAAGAAGCTCTAGGCTCATCTTGTATATATCCTGCCCCAGTTCTAGAATCAGCCCTTTCTCCATGGAACCCTAATTCTTTTCATTGGAGAATGGTATTAGAAACCAAGAGCTAGGTACTAGGGTGCTCATTGCTACTAGGGTGTCATTTCTCTTAGCCCCTCTCAGCTGACAGAGCAACGAAATACATACTATAATCTGTGTATATACATATATCTATAAATATTTCTATATACAACCATCTGTATCTAAACTATTTTAAATATGAGTTCTTAGTGATATCTCCAACTCTAATTCATTATCACCTAGATCATTCTAGCCTCCACCCTTTGCTTATCTGTAAATTCCCTCTTGATCTCACCATGTGCTACCCATTTATTTAACTGTTCAATTCCAGTATATATGTATAGCAGTCTCAGAATTGTTAATACATACCCCTGTGGGAAACAACTTTATCAACTAGAATCTAGTGCTTTAGTCTTACAGACTCTACTCATTTCTACTGTTACTTACATTAGCACCATTTCCCCTACAGTTTCAATGAGGTTGTTTCATGTATTTGTAACACAGGTAGATTTTCTTGTCACAGTCTGCATTCTTTCCTGGGATCTCCTGGCATCCTAAATGATTGTTTTAAATTTGCATACATTATTTCATTCTTTAAGCTGTAAAATTCTATGGGTTTTGACAAACTCATAATGTCATCTCTACTGTTACTGTATCACAGAGAATAATTCGCCATCCTAAAAATCCCATGTGTGCTTCATCTATTCATCCCATCCCCCTCCTCTCCATCCTCTCCCCACATGCAATCACTGATCTTTTTACTGTCTCTCTAGTTTTGCCTCTTCCAAAACATCATACAACTGGAATGGTATGATATGTAACCTTTCAAACTGGCTTCTTTCACTTCACTATATGCTTTTAAGGTTCCTCCACATCTTTCCAGGACTTTGATAGCACATCTTTTATCCCTGAAAAATATTCCACTGTGTGGCTGATGGCTGTTATCTATTCACCTACTGAAGGGCACCTTGATTGTTTCCTCTCCACGAACATGGAATATCTCTCCATTTCTTTAGACCTTGTTTGATCTCTTTCATCAGAATTCTGTAATTTTCCTCATATAGATCTTGTATGTATTTTATTAGATTGATACCAAAGTATTTCGTCTTGGGGGTCCTAATGTAAATGATGTTATTTTATAATTTCAAATTATAATTGTTCATTGCTGGTACACAGGAAAGCAACTGAATTTGTATATTAATCTTGTATCCTGTGACCTTGCTATAACCACTATTTCCAGGGGTTTTTGTTGTTGTTGTTGATTATTTGGGATCTTCTACATAGAAAACAATGTCATCTATGAGTGAAGACATTTTATTTCTTCATTCCCAATCTCTTTACATTTTATTTCCTTATCTTGTCTTATTTCAGACTTCCAGTACCATGCTGAATAAGAGTGGTGAGAGAGGACATCCTAGCCTTCTTCCTGATCGTTAATTAAATATGATGTCGGCTGTAGGTTTTTTACAGATGTTCTTTATCAAGTTGAGGAAGTTCCCTTCTGTTCCTAGTTTTCTGAGAGTTTTTATCATGAATGGGTGATGGATTTTTTAATTGCCTTTTCTGCATCAATTGATATGATTATATGATTTTTTCTTCTTTAACCTGTAATGTGATAGATTACATTAATTGAGCTTTGAATGGTGATCCAGCCTTACATGGTGGAACCTTGCCATGGTGTTTAATTCTTTTTATACATTGCTGGATCCAAGTTTCCACAGCTTTTTCAGACACACTGAGATTATTATGACTAGTCTTATTAATCCAGGTCCCTATCACTTAAAAAATTTTTTCTTCAATATAACATTAAAACTTCTCATCCTGTTCTTAATTTTATTTTATTTTATTTTATTTTTTATTTATTTATTTATTTTTGCCTCTGTTTTGTTTGGATCTGCCCCAGACTTAGAAGCCAGCAACTGGGAAGGGGGACTTTGTATGAACTTCAGTATAACCCCCTTCACCCCCAACCTCCTTCTCTAAACTGCTGTTCTTTATCCCATGGGGCATTATTTTACTTTCCTAGGCTGCTGAAAGCAATTATACCATTAAATGGCTTGGCTTGAACAATGGGAATTTATTTGCTTATGGTTAGAGTCTGGGAAAATGTACAAGTCAAGGTATCACCGAGGCAATGCTTTCTTCCCAAAGACAAGCTGCCAGCAATTCTTGGTTCCTCTGCTACATGGTGGCATCTGCTGGTCTCTCCATTCTCTTTCAGGCTTCATTGATTTCAGCCTCTGATTTCTGTGGTTCTCTCTCTCTCTCTCTCTCTCTCTCTCTCTCTCTCTCTCTGTCTCAATCTGTCTCAATCTCTCCCCCCCCCACCTCTCCCCATTTATTTCACTTATAAAGGACTCCAATAATAGGATTAAGACCCATCCTGAATGAGGTGGTTCACACATTAACTGAAGTAGCCTGGTCAAAAGGTTGTACTTAGAAAGGGTCCATACCCACAGGAATGGATTAAATTTAAGAACATGCTTTTCTGGGATATATACAGCTTCACACCACCACAGGATTTTAAGGACTCTTTGGAGAACCCATTCCATGTTGGGGGAGGAGACAGGGTCTCCAACCTGCAGTTCCCTTGCTGTGGATTATGTCTCTTCTAACTGGTCACTTATGATGCTCCCTACAGCTCCTATTTTCCCACAGTCCTTCCTTCTTTGGGGGCCACCTCACCTCTCCAGGTGATCTTTTGTAAGAAGAACAATGCCTGCTTCCCTCCCAAGGGATCTATATTAGGCTCACAGGAATCCATATGCACCCACCGGACTGCAGAGGGTTTCCAAGGCAGCCTTGATTTTCATTTTATGGGCTACAGCCGTAAGCTTTACTGGGTGTGAGTTAGGCACCTGTCCTTGTAACCCCTCCTCCAAGGGCATATATCAAGCTCTTCAAATAGCTTTCTTAGAGTTTGAGAGGGAACCCCACACCTACCCCTTACCCACCTCATCTTTTTCCCAGTTAAGATGCAGACTCTGCAAGACATACTGACAACTCTCCTTTAGAATTCTTAGCGCTCCCTTGCATAGCCTGGAGGGTAGTGATGAGCTAATGGAGGCAAAGTTCCTTTTATCATCTCAGTTATTTAAGTATCTCTTATTCCCAAAGTGTCACTATCCAAAACTCAGAAGTAGGCTAAGGATCTTTCCCTTGGAGCAGGGGGTGGCTTGTGTGGTAATAGCCAAGATCAAGACTTGGGACCTTCATAGTAAGAAGGAGGAGCTGCTGAAACAGCTGGATGACCCATAGATGGAGCCGTCCCAGCTGTGTGTTGCCAGAGTGACAAGTGGTACGGCGTCCAGCTCTCCAAGATCTGAGTTGTCTGCGAATCCATTGCTGTCATCAAACAGATTCAGAAAAAGAACCTCAGGAAGTTCTACAAGGGCAACAAGTACAAGCCCCTGGATCTGTGGCCCAAGAAAATCAGTGCAGGCTCAACAGGCACAAGGAGAACCTGAAGACCAAGAAAGAGCAGTGGGAAGAGGGGCTGAAACTGACTTTGGAAGTATACAATCAAGACCTGAGCATTATGTTGTCAATAAAACACAAACTGGTCAGGGGTGAAAAAAAGAAGTAAGCCAAGAACAAAAGTTTATAAGAAGCCAAAAAAGATACCACAGGATGGAGAAGGGGTTTCCCTGGAGGAGAGTGAATGTTCCTACCATCATCCTCCTAGAAAGAGGCCAATCTCAGGGCAGGACGTGGGGACTCCTGAACTGGAACTTAGACTGCGGTAAGGGGGATTTTCTTCTTTTTTTGCTTTCTGGTCTTCAGGGCTACTGGGGCCAGAGCACTGGCCCCTAGTGCACTGGACAGGCCAGCAGCCAGTCCAAGGAGAGGTCTCTGTTAATGGACATTATGAATAGGGTTTCATCTGGTAAGAGTTCCTAGTTATTCTTGAGATATGTGACCCTTCCAGGAGACATAAACCTCCAGCTCATGATTATCATAAGTAGCCTGGCCTCAGCTGTGCAGGGGGAGAATTCATGCCCCTTCTTGAAAAAGAGTAGTAACAGTGAAAGCAATGGCCTCTCTATGCCCAGTGGTCCCCTCCCCATCTGGGACCAGACTGAAGTGGTGACAGTGGCAGTGGTGGCAGCAATGGGTGCCAGCAAGGGCCATGGGCAGAGAAGCTTGACAGGACAAACTGACAAGGATGCTGGAGTGGAGGACACTAGTGGCCAACTGGTTCCTGTGGTCCCATAAGGCAACTTCCAGAAGGATTTTCAGTAATAGCCTGCAAATGTGTTGGCTGGAGGTCAGTCTTAATCTGGGCCTAACTAATGGAATCGTGGCCTCCTTTGAGTCTTGTTGAAATTGTCAACTTGTAGTCCTATAAGAGCATGGCATCTGGGACCTACCCATTACAGCAACAAAGGAGTCAAGAACTTTAGGCCAGAGACCAAAACTATGTAAACTATATTAAGCTTGAAATTTCACCATGGAAATTGTTGCTGTCTCTTGTCCTTCTTTCTATGGTGATTGACAATAAAAGTTCTTAAAGCAAAGCAGGCTTCTGAGCTTCTCTTTGGGGCAGCAAAAAAAGTAAAGGAGAAATTAGGAAGACAGACTCTCTCTTGTCCACCCCTTCTAAAGGGAAAGAATTCCAAGAGGGAGGGGAAGTGGTGGCATCATCACCAAAGAAAGGCAAGTGACTGTCCTTAAAGCAGAAAAAGAGAGCTCAGGCTGGGCCTGAGAAGACCCCCCTATTTTATCCAAAAAGAGAATACTCTCATCCCTGGCAAAAAAAAAAATCCGAATTTTGAAATCTATACTCCAGTGTCCATAATCTGTGTTTGAAGCTTTTTACCTGTGTGACTTTGGGGTAATTTTCTTCTGAGCCTCAGTTTCCTCACCTTTAAAATGCAGCTAATACTATGTCTACCATTGGATTATTACAGAAATTAAATGAGATAAAAATATGTAAAATGCTTTGAACAGAGTAAGCACTCAGCAAAGGGTGGTTTGTAAACACAATCTTATTCTATTCATATTTCCTGGGGATAAATCCTATTTCCACACAGTGCATTAGTGGATAATGAAGACCCTGAGATATCAAGAAAGACTTAAAAGTTTAAAACATTTGACACTTAGAGAAGTATGCAGCAGTTTTCCAAGAAAATCACTTATTTTTGGAGGTTTCTGAAATGACCAAAAATTATTTGGAATTTCCCTTGTGTCTTGGGCTTATAACTGTTTCTACCAATAGAAAATGTCTCTACCAAAAGAAGCAATGCTATATGACTGCTAAGGCTAAGTTATAAAAGGCCGTGAAGCTTATACCTGCTTTTCTTGGGATGCTTGCTCTAGAGGAAGTCAGCCATCATATACGAATTTCAACTATCCTGAAACCACCATTCTGGAAAAGTCATACACAGGCACTTCCATCAACAGCTTTGGCTCGACTCCAACTAGCAGCAGCATTAAATGGCACCCATATGAGTGCACCATCTTGAATGTCCAGCCCGGTGTAGCCTTCCAATGCCTGCAGACCCAGCCAATCTGACTGCAACCACATGACAGTTCCCAAGTAAGAATTTCCAAGCCTAGAACATCTTGAATTCCTGACCGACAGAATGGTGAGCAAAACAAAATGATTGTTGTTTCCCAACACCCACTTTTAAGCTAAAAATTAGCTTTCTTTCCAAGAAGGAAGGATAAGAAGTAGAGAATGCGTGCTAAAAGTTCGGCAGTAATAATAACAAGAGCACTTGTATAGAATGTCCCATTGCCTATCATGGGGGATACACTTGATGTGGCAGTTCTCTCATCAGACCACAATGAAAATTCAGCTACAAGCTTAAGAACCCGATGAACACATAGCTTCCAGATTCTTCCAAAATGTCCCTAAATCCTACCTGAACAGTGAATTCAAAATCCTAAAAATAAAACAAGTCTCTTCCTCTTCCCCATTCCTGTCACCTGCTTGATGATTTTGATGTTGGTGAACAATAATCCTGTATTTCTAATGTTCCCCCGAGTGCAATGAGTGGCTCTTTTCCTTCAAAGCAGGACAGAACACCTGTGTCTGCGGCAGGTGGATGTGTAGTCCCCAGGAGCCGCTGAAAGGGCCCCACAGACGGTCATCCGCAGCCATCCCCTCATCAGCGTGGCGGCCCCTCTGTCAGCATCTGTCTAGGTGGAAATGGGTCATTGTTGGTGGAATTTGTGAGCCACCAATTTGTCAACAGTTCTGCCTTTGAAGGTGGGAGGGGGAGGGGGGAGAGAGAAATACAAATCCCATTTTTTAATCCTCTGGGGTTTAATGTCTGTTTCCCAGCTGTTAAGATTTTTGAGAGATACAGAATGTCTGAGAAAAATACTATAGCTAAGGGAGAACAGTATAAATCTGTTTCCATAGCAATGTTCCAGATAAAAGTAATGTTTCTACCCAGCCTGGAGGGGAAAGAAGTGAGACTAAAATATGCTCAAATAAACATGTTCATGACTTTATTTTTTTTCTTTAACTATTTAATTTTAACTTGTGCTTGCACATTTCACGTACTATAACACTTGCAGTAGCGGGACGTTTCCCCCATGTTCTCCTATGTTTCTGGGAAGCCCATAAAAGGAAGAACTACACTCTGTGATGTATACCAATATATGATATCCCATTAAAAGACTAGAGCATAAGATGTACAATAGGCGTGGATCTTAAGACAGTCCAGTCAAAAGAGGTAAAGTGACTTGCCCAATGGCATTTCGAATTAAGTGCTTGGATGCTGACTATGTGCTCAATTTCCTTAACTGAAAAGGAGTCAGCAGATACTCTCTTGCATAGGGCTGTTTGTGAAGATTAACTCAAAGGATGTAAAAATGGTTTTTGAAGTACAAAACACTATGCAAATATTAAGTACAACAGTGGTAGTAAGAAGAGTAGTAATATGAATATTCATAGTGGCAAAACCAAAAACCTGGTCTCCTGAATCTTTCACTAACACTGATTTCTTTCTGTTTCCCACCCCCCAATATTGGAGTCGGGCCCTTTTAATGCAAATGTAATGATACAGAACCCACCCAATCAACGACTTAGTCCCATCTAATCAGATCCAGTTAGGAAGGGATCAGATGGTCAAGAGACAAGGGATGGAAGGATCAAAGTATAGTAAGACACCAGTTGTATCCTCTATTTACTAGTTCTCGGAATTTGTCCTATTGTTAGTAGCACTTGTCTGTACACATAAGGCATTTTAAACACCACAGCTGCTATGACCAATGAATGCTGAATTGATGGGAGAACAAAAAAGGGAAGGTGCATCCCAACAGGGAAGGAAAAGAAGTAGAGAATGCCTGCTTTTGTCCAATACTGATGACAAAAACTTTATATAAAAATATTTGTGTGTGTGTGTGTGTGTATATATATAGTTATTTTTTTCCTCTAAAAGACATACAATATTGAACTTCAAAGTAATCGCTGTGAGAGAAAATGGTTTGAGGATCAAGCATTTCAGTATTGCTATTTTAAAACTGACTTCAGAACTAAGAACTCAGTTCTGTCACTTCAGAATTTAAAACTGTTAAGACCAAAATTATGTTCTCTTTCCTATTATTCCCCAAATCATTCACCAAATTTGGTTCTGAATGACTTTTTGTTGTTTCTAGAAATCACATATACCCTCAAAGGATAGAAAGTCATTACCACATCAGTAAAATCATGTTCCCGGAGCACAGTCTATGCCAACAGGAGCTCAAAACTGCCCTGGGCAATAAAGATATTGTGGGAATAAATCCAAGATGATTACTTTGAAGTGGGGGAAACCTGTCTGGATTAAAATCTCAGCATATTTGCTTTTAAAAAATTAATTATACTTCTTTATAGTTAGAACTTCCTGCATTCATTCATCAATTTGTCCATTCAACAAATATGAAATTTTCATCCCTACTCTCTAGGTATTGGAATATTAAGAAAATTAAGGGAGCCTTATCCTTAGGTTTGTTATCTCCCAATCTCTCTCTGTGTTTTAGGTCCATATTTCTATCTGCCTTCTGGAATCTCCACCTTGATGTCCATACATAATTCAGACTTTATTTAGATATTCAATTTTATGCCTGGTCTCATCAATTTGGGGACAAAAAGCTTCTTTTTTTTTCTTTTTTTCCAGTTAATCACTGGAGAACCCACCTGTTCTTACCAATAGGAAATCTAGAAGCTTACTATGCCTCCAGACCCTGTAAGGTCTTATTTGCCGACCACCATGCTGCCTGGATGACAGCCACATAATGTCTGTTTTGGACATTAGTCCCACACAGGTCAGTGATTGACCTTGACAAAACTCGAAGAAACCCAGACCACGTTATATTCACCAAAATGATGCTCTTGGCTTAGATTAGGGTGGCAGCAGGACTTACTGTATCCTCCCATGATCAAGGGCTGCTTCTTGAGCAGGACATCACCTCAACAGGACACCACAACTGGCCTCAGCCACATGCTGCTTCCCTCGCATAAAAACCCTTAGGTCCTGGCACCAAGCCTGAGCCAGCCACTCAGGCTCCCTTCTCTTGTGATGTTTCTCTCTGCTGTGCTTTCACTGTGACTTGGACATCTCTCTCTTTTGTATTAGAAGAGTATCTTTAAAATGCTGGGATGTCACTGCTCTACCTATCACATGTCATTACACTCCTACCTTAACTAAAACATGAGCACTTCCTACATACCAAACACAGAGTTCCTCTAATGAATATATCCATATCCCTATCACCAAGGAGCTTAGAGGGTGCAACCGAGAGCTAAAACAGTAAATGCAGCATGCTGAGAACTAGGAGAGCAACATCTACAGGATTTCAGCAACCTGAGAATTTTCCTGAGGACTGACGCGATCTTGTTCCTCTTGGATTCCTCTTAGGCTTGTTGTCTTTGAATAAGGCAGTTTTAGTAAAATGATAGGATCCACCAGAGTTGTTTTCTTAAACAAGCAAACTCATAGGGGTTCCTTCAGGTAGCCTTCAGGATAAAAAAGCAGCTGCTACGACCTTGTTTTCCCCTTTCCTGGAGACTTCAACATTCCCACCCCTAGCTCTTTCTTGTCCCCTGTGAAATAATTTAATCCCATACGTGCGAGTGAGAGTGGCTTGACAAAACCCTAGCATATGTAGGGCTGATGGCTCCTGCAGGGGATTGCACAGGAGCAGAGGAGCTACTGGTTGTGCACAGAGAGAGGATTAAAATTTCTGCAGCCATAAGCAATCTCTGAATCAGAAAATTTTGAATTATCAGCTGTCAGGTGGTAGAATGCTGGTTAATTGGGTGAGCACCAACAACTGCAAAATAAGTCTGATTTGGATGGACAACGAAGTTTCAGGAAGGAATGCATAAATGCTGTGTATCTTCTTCTCTACAGACTGAGCTTATTCCTTTGGACACATTCAAATTTTTAGGCCATAGATAGGTCAGCCTTAATGTACATGCACAATAGCATTTACCCATACCTGCTCCTAAGATTCAGGAAGAATCCAACCCCAGGCTTTGGGAAAATGGGGAATAGCTGCCTCCATTCACAGGAGAAATGCTCGGTATAATGCTACCATGTCCCAGGCACCTGCTTGGTTTGGGAAATGTTGCAGAAATAGGAAAATTGGAGGGAGGGACAATCATTTGGGGGAGAGTAAAATCAAAGCTGCACCACAATCAGCAATGTAGGTGGCTCTATTAGTCAGGATTCTCCAAAGAAGCAGATATAGATATAGATATAGATATAGATATAGATATAGATATATAGATATAGATATAAATTTATTAAGAGATTTATTATAGGAAGTGGTTAACATGAGCCTGGACAACTCATCTAGCTTACTCATCTAAAACTGATATATTCTGAATTTTGGTTAACTGTCTCCTGACTTCTAGTCCCCAACCATTTTCTCTTTGCCTGGGTGCTAACCACAACTAAGCTTGTTAAAGAAAATTCTTCCTCTGGGAACACAGCCAGGAGAGCATTTGTGCTATTTTCCATTGGTCCTTCCAGATCTACCCTTCAGAGGGCTGCAACAGCCTGTGCTCCTGCGGGTTGACTTTATGGACCCCAGTGGGCTCTTTGGTCTGATTTCCACTGGGTTTGATCGATGAGTTTGTTGTACAACAACTCTAGGCCAACTAAACACAATACATCTGTAGACTGCCTTTATTTTCTGACTAGATTTGACCTATCGGCCACCAGTTTGACACGTCTGCTCTAGAGAGAGCTGAGACTCAAAATGCGTCACGGAGAGGTTAACCCCTCAGCAGCCCTGATCCACCAGTAAAGTTTGCTACAGACGGAAACACCAGGTGCCAGGGATGGTATCAGAAGGAAGTCAGGAAAGTGGGTGACATTCCACATCTGAGACTGTAATTCATATTAGAGAAACAAGCAGGTGAATGGGAGAAGGCCCATCTCCTAAACCTCATGGAGGACCCAGATTCTGGTGGCAACTGAGGAAAGCCAAAGCTACCCTCTCACCTCAGAGCTGGAGAGATGTGGGGCCCCAATTGAACAGTCAATGACGTTTAAGCCTACTCAGTTTGAAACCCAAAGGACTGAGTTACTCACCTGACACCTAATTTATCTAAAGATGCTCAGAAAGAGAATGATGGACAGGGTCACAAAGTTAAAAGGGGGTGGATGCAGGATCTAAATGATGGTCTAGCTTATTGGGAAGTCTTTGCTCTTTCAGTAACATTGCTCTGGGTTTTGCAGTTAAGCAATGCAAGGAGAAGGAGAAGAAAAAGAAGAAGTAGTAGTAGAAGAAGTGGGGAGAGGAATCGAAAAAAGAGAAGGAAGGAAGGAAGAGGAAGGGAGGAAGGGAAGGAAAGAGGGAAGAGAAAGAGAGACAAAGAAAGAAAAATTGAAACCCTGGACTTCTATTTTTCAATTCTAGTAACCTAATAATATTAAAGTGATTTACCAAATAAGTTCCAATGGTCACAAAAATTTTCAGATACACATAAACAAAGTGAGGGTCTCCATTTACATACTCAGTTCCAAAAGGGGGTTCTCCCCAGCTACCACCATCCCGGTACCCCCACTACACACACAGGTTATCTCAGCCCACAGCATAATAGGATCAGACAGAAGTCAGAGAGGAAGAGAGAACAGAAGGAAAGGCAAAAGCACGTGGCTTTTCTATGTTCAAGGCAGTGTGAAGCAGGGGCTTGTGCTGCCTGAGGCAGATGGGACATCAGGTTGAAGAAGGACTTGGTGATAAGCACAGAGTCTAGTACTTCTGCACAGTAAAACCTTTGTTATGTGAAGCCTGAAGGCACTGATTACGTTCGTTCATGTTTCCCCAGGTGGTGTATGCTCTAGTCACCTTCCAGAGAGCACCAGGGTCCAGGTATGCTGGGCAGGCTCAGGAAGCAAGTCAATGGTTTTTTTACTGCAAAGTTGGGGGAGGGTGGGTTATGAAGAGAGTTTTAAGGTGTTCCCTGGGATGTGCAAGGTAAGTCCGAGATTCTTTCTACTCTAGCATGAAGTACCCGGCCTGAACCTCTAGCATCCACATGAAAAGAAACAGACTCATAGAAGACACCCCAAAAGTGCTTGTGGAGTTGGACTCTGTTACGCTCTAATTTTAAGGTCCCACGTTGTGAAAGGACTCCATATGTGGTTCTGGGTAGTCTCTTGCTTTCCAAATCTGGGAAATGAGAAAAACATCTATACCAACTGAAGGATGAGCAAACATACTGTCCCTGTCATCTGTTTACAAAAGAAACAGAAAGGGATGTGGGTAGACCATCTGGTACTCCGCCCACAATGCTAAAAGGCCAGCAGAGAACTTGCGGGATTATAGACATCTGCTCAAAAATTGAAGCAGTATGGGGTATGGGAAAGAGCCCTGGCTTGGGGGGTTGTCTCCCCTGTGCTTTGACAATAACCAAAGCTACATCATCAGGCCAGTCACTGAACAACTCTGGTTGTCAGTTTCCTTGTCTGTAAAACAAAAGTAGTTTAGATCGGGGTCTCAGGCTGACAGCCCTCAAGCTGACTGGTTAGCAAACAAGCTGTGGGGGGGGGCAGGCTTCTAGAAACCTGACCTACCTGGCCACTGAGACATAAACGCTGCATCTCCTGGGTCAGCCAGTCTGAAGGCCCCTTATTGTGACAATGCAGACCCCCCGAGGGAGAAACAAACAAGATGACACCATGCCACCCTCTCCTGGTCTCCTTCCTGCCTCCGGGACAGGCTCTCCCACCCTCCTTTGGGTCAACCCTTCTTTTGCCTACTTCTTATACATTGGGGTCCCTCGGAATCCTCCCCACCAGGGGGGTTCGCGTTAGCTCCTAACACTTCTCACCCTCCAGCTGCCAGCTCATCTCCTCAAAGAAGCATTCCTGACCACAGAGATTTTGTTCCACTGCCCTCCCACACCCTGTAATTTTACCTCTCGCACAGCATTTCTCACATCTGGGCAGTAATCATTTATGCACCCATTTTCCATCAGCTCCTTAAAGACAGGCAGGGTCTTGTTCACCGGGGCTTCTGCTATATCTACCACTGTACCTGGCCCATAAATAACTGTCAAATACAGAAACCAAATTAAAGACAGATACCCATTCATCTCTCCTAAAAAAAATGTATAATCAACCTCTGAGACTCCTTTGTCTTCATTTCCTTCCCCTAAGCTGAGCTCATAAATCCATGATCTGCCATGATGCATTCTTCTCCAGGTATTATCCAGTGATGTCATTTATGAATTGAAGCAGAAACTCTTGCTGGATAGATTGTCTTGCACTTAAGTCACTGCCTATGCAATAGCGTGCTGACCATTAGAAAAAGAAACATTTACTTGGAAATGAAGTAAAAGTTTACCATTGATTCAACAGTGGGAAGATTTGGTGGGGCTGCACTGAATTCCATCTGAAATTAGAGCTCCCTTGCTGGGGATGCCTTTTCTGGCCCTGTTAACATGCCCAGCGTGTTCCTGGCATTCCTGAGAGTTGGTCTTTCGCACCCGTTCGGAGAGGGTGTGCCTCTCTCTCTCCAGCTTCTGACCCCTAACGCTCACTGCTACTTCAAACAACGGGGTGGGCACAGCATTTTTTGTGCATGATGACATATTTGCAATTCACCTGCATCCTTAACTTGACCTCGGCAGCAGGACTAGGTGGTTGAGGTGAAGATTAATGAGACAATTATTTTTACAAGAAATATAAACCACTCGCCTCGGCTGTGTTAACAGCAACCATGACAGTCATTGCTCCTTAATGTCAAGATTTTGCTCCTTGAGTTCTGAGCAGTGGAAAGTCAATGTAAACTGTTCTTTGGGGTAATCACTTATAATTGAGAAAAGTAAATTAAGATGTGGCTTGATATTAGAACAAACACCAATAACATTGCAATCTCTTGAAAACTCTAACTATCAAGTGGAAAAACCTCAGAATAAGGTCCCAGCACCACTGCCTGGCTAGATCTGCCAGCTCTGCAAGTCGTTTAAAGACTCGGAGCCTCAATTGCTTCATCTGCTAAATGGAAATAATTATTCGTGAAAAAGAAAGGGAAATATTGGTATTAATCATAAGCACCGGCTCCAGCCACTCTTATATAATTGGGAATAGCATAATTCACATCTAGGGAGACTGCTCTTTCTTTAGGAAACCACCTTCATGAGCTTCTTTGAGTATAATAAGTGAGAACTGCCACAGCATTGTCCGGCAAAGGAAGTTTAAAAGAAAAAGAGAGGGAAAAGGAATTGTTCTGCAAGTGAAAGAAAAATTTTAGCAGAGAATAAAGGGATCAAGAGTCATCAGACTGAGAAAAAGGAAAGACAGAGAAGGCTCCTACCACAGGGCAGCAGATGAATAAGAAATTACTGGTGGTGAAAAGTGCTTAGTCGATTTTTATGAACAAGAACATCTGAATGGAATATGGAGCAATTTTCTACCTGTGGTGTAATTACCTTCCATTTTCGCCCGAACTTTGATAAAAGTCTGCAACACACAACAACCTGGCATGAGCGGCGAACTGTCAGGATGAAGGTGGATGCCAACAAGAGGGCAGGTAAAGAGGGCACCATCTCTAGAGCCAGGCAGCAGCACGGCCGGCAGCAGTGTAGACTGAGCAGCAGGCTGTAAGCTGCGCTCACGATGGCCCCCAATAGAATTCAGCGTCTCTCCATCCCCAGTCCCAAGTCTGTCTCCCCTGGAAATTCATGGAACCAATGGGCAGACCTTCCTACAGAATATAAAAGGGAGCCTGGAGCCACTTTTCTTGCATATTCAAGTGGAAGGAGACCCCACAAACCTGGAGGGCTGAATGCATCTGGGTTTCACAGATACCCTCTCCACCTCATAGAGATGGAGTGAGGATGGTGTGAAGTAATACATGTGAATGTAATTATCAAAATTTACAAAAACATACAGAGTGGGGTGCTAATGTAATAACAGGTTGATTTTTAGATCTCAGTCTGTGACCCACTTTTTCCAAGCAAATTCAAAACACCAAAATTTGTGCTACAAATATCTTCCAGTTGTTAACATATACAGATAACTTTACATCGGCTTCAAAACATTTTCTTAATCAAATAATCAGCAAATATTTGAATATTTTATGAGAGGTAATATGAGGGATTAGCACAAAACAATTACCAATACCTATGACCACTGACTACCAAGATTATCATGAAGAATTAAATCAGCAGAAACATAGAGACAAAAAAAAGTCTATCAAATCTGGGTTCCAGGCCCAACCCTAGCACAAACCATCCATGACCTTGAACAAACCACTTAGACTCTCTGGGCTTCTTGTTCTCAGCCCTAAAATAATGATGAATATGTTTGTCTGCTCTGTCCTTTCTAACCGGTGGCATTGTTAAAAGGATACAATGGGTAACACACGTAAGAACCTTTTAAAAACTATAAAATACTCTATAAAATAAGGCAACACTGTGAAGAAGTCTTTTTTGAAAGAAAAAGAAGTCTGACTCCTTTGTCTTATATCTGCTTGGTGTTAGGTGAACTCTGCCTTAGCTTGCTCATTCTGCATAAAATGTTTGGACTCTTTAAAAATACTTGGTGATAAATCATGCACCCGACATCCACCAAGGGAGTGGGTTTGTTCCATCCCAATGCTGGCAAACAGAAGGGCAGAGAGCAGCCTAGAGGGAGCAGTGATTTAGCTCAGAATCACCCTCTGATTGTTTTCATGTGGGTAAGAACTGGACGCAAATACAAAATACAGAAAACTATAAAAATGCATGCGTTAGCATAGTGAGATTGCAGTTCACTTTTTATGTCTTTGATGTTTTATTTTTTATAGTCACAATGCTCTTATGCAATAAATAAAAATTGGGGAGGAAAAAACCCCTATATGCTTTGTGCCACCCTGCAGTTTTCAGAGCATTTTCACATATGCCAGTTTGACTCTCAGGACTGCTTTGTGAAGTGCAGAGGGCATTGCTGGTGACCCCATTTTACAGCCAAGGACGCTGAGGCTTGGGGAGTTAACACAGGCTACAGAATCAATCTGTCGTTCTTTTCACTACAGGGCTCTGCCTCCCAAAAGAAAGGGGGACCTGCTATAGAGGGGAAGTAAGACGAGTGGTGCGATAAAGCAAAGGGCTCCTGGAAGAACCAAGACGAGGCTGCTTCAGGCTCTGGAAGCCGTGGGGAAGGTGGTCGGAGGCACATGGGACCTTGCTGATCTTCCCTGCATGAGGTAGTCCTTCGCACGTTCTTGAATACAAAGGGCAGTAGCAGCCCCACTGTCCCCCCTGGCGGACATGGCAGGGTAGGGGAGAGCACTGGGCTTTCCCAGATAAAAGTTCCTGGCAGTTCCTATTGTAATTTAATGACTTTAAAATTGGTGAAGATTTTATAGAAGAGAGAATTGTCCAAGAAAAGTTACCGCGAGCCAACAATATTTACAAGCAGCACCTTTGGGGTCAGCAGGCCTAAATGTCTGGGTCTGTGATGGGCTACAGAAGCTGAGGAGGTTGTCAAGACTGGACTGTGTCTGAGAAACAAGAAACCCAGCTAAGGCTGAGCGCAAATGGGCAGCCCAGAGGCTAAATCCTACTCTTGGGTGTGCTGTTTGGAGCATCTAGAGCTGTTGTCTTGGATGTGGTGGTTATTTTAATGTAAATTCATTGCCAACATTTTAATATTGTAGAATTTAACAGAAAAATCTGGGTTTTTAGCTTCTTTTGAAAAATCAGAAGTTCTGGCTCCCTGGGCCCTGGATTCCTACATGTTGGCAACTGCCTGGAGCCTTAAACACGGCAGTGCTCTCTGTTTCTCCCAAGGCCCTTCCAGCATCATGGCCTTCATTTACCTCACCTGGGTGGTCCTGTACTCAGCTGAGTTTGGGACCCCCCCCTTCTAGTGCTAATGCAAAGATGCAGAGGATGAGCCCATACATGCACAAGGCAGCTCCAGGGACTGAAGGTAACTGCAGCCAGGAAAACTGCTTTGGTAGCTGTTGCTCTGACTCTGTTTTCTGGGTTCATGCCTGGTCCTCTTGCTTGAGATACCCACACTTAATGACTGGCAGTCTCCCTCTCTGAGGAGAAGCAGGCACCAGAGCTGAGCAATGGGGCAGAATATCAGCTGGGCCAGGCTGGGGACCGGCGACCGGGAGAAAGGCAGAATTGATGGGCAGTTGGGTCAACACTATCAGGAACCAATCAACAGACGAGAAGCAGCTGCAAGGGCTCAGTTGGGGGAAGTGTGGAGTAAATGCCCTCAACTTGAGGGATTTACCCTGCAGGCCTCTTGAAGGCTTTGACCCACTCACATGGGTGCCCTTTCATCCATAAGACCAAAACTAGAGGTCTCTGAATCCAGTGCCCATGGACGGGAGGGGAGCAGGGATTGGAGGCCACTGACTGGCCAGTGGCCTCCATCGGTTGGTTGCAGGCCTGTCTCAGTGAAGACCCTCAATCAAAGTGATTTAATGAATGAATGATTGGATGGAGCCTACATCTCATATATGGCTGGTGGAAGTGCAAATTGATACAAGTCCAAGGGAGGACACCTTGGCCATAGCCTGCAAAACCACCAAAGACTCTCTTCTTTCACCCATCAATCCTACTTCTTGGAATTGATCTTATAGATAAACCTATACAGATTCAAAATGACATGCAAGCAAGTTTGTTCATCATGATGGTTTGTAAGGGAAGACTGGAAATGACGCAGTGTTTGTCAAAAGAGGACTAGTAAAGATCATCTTAAGGTGACTTAGGAGTAGCCCAGAGGAGCTGGTGGTGACCCAAGGAGGAAGGGATGGAGCCAGGAGTCAGTAGTACTGAGAGGGAGGTGGGGACACACAGCCGCCACCGCCTCCCCAATGGGAGCCCTTCGCTATGGATGCCAGAGGCCCCAAACGAGAGTTCTATCGCCCTAAATGGTTTTGAACCAATAAAGTTGTATTCTCTTCAAAAGATGGACAGCTCTTCATGTGAACTATAGCATTTGTGGGCAGATACATATTGGCGTGCTTAGCAAACAAACCAGTTTCTCAGCAGTATATTGTTTAATAGAAACCACAACAGCCAGTAGGGGTTCATAATGGCATAATGCACACAGACTTCTGCAAGTTCCCTTAAGTTCTTAGAGGACTGTGTTGACTCAGAGTTGCAAAGTTTGGTAAAGAATGGCCCTTGTGGATAAGCACAAAGTCAAGCGACAGCGGCAATTAGAATTTGTGAAGGTATCGGCCCCAGGTCACAAACAGCCCCTTGCACCCCCACCCACTAGTGGCACTGCTTGATGACAGGGACCACACTGTGGAAATGCTGTGCCTGAAGGATTTGCCACTGTGGCCTTCTGTGAGGCACAGTCCACCCAGGAGGTCCACCAGAAGTTTTTAAACAAAGCAATTGGTGCCATGAGGTACCACGCCATCACCTTCACCGGGAAGACTTGGAGAAGTTCAAGCCTTGAGAGTGATTGTGCAGACAGGCAGCAGCTATGACAACATGGATACCAAGGTTGCCAGCAAGCTCGGCATCCCCATGTGCAACATCCTGTCAGCAGCAGTGGAAGAGACTGCCGATTCCACCATCTGTCACATCTTCAACCTGTACCAGCAGAACATGTAGCTGTACCTGGTGCTGCAGGAAGGCACACAGGTCTAGAATGTGAAGCAGATCTGCGAGGTGGCCTCAGGCGCAGTCTGCATTCATGGGGAGACACAGGGTCTCACTGGCTTTGGACAAACCAGGCAGGTGGTTGGTCTCTGAGCCAAGGCATTTGGATCACAATCCTGTTTTATGAGCCCTGCTTGCAGGACAGAATAGAGAGGTCCCTGGGCATACAGAGGATCTACATGTTGCTGGACTTGCTGTATCTGAGCGACTGAGTCTCCTTGCACTGTAATCTCAATGATACCCACCACCTCGTCAATGACTTGACTATCAAAAGATGAGGGGAGGGGCATTCCTAGTGAATGCAGCTCGTGGTAGACTGGTAGACTAGAAAGCCTTAGCTGAAGCCTCTTAGATTTGTCCAGGGCCCATTGAAAGATGCACCGAGTCTAATCTGTATACCCTACACTGTTTGGTATAATGAGCAAGCATGAGATGAGGGAGGCCCAGAACTTCCCTTGGGGGGCAGCACTCACCTGTGGCATAGCAAAGTCATCCCTCAGCAGGGGACCTAGGAGGGCACGACTTGGAAGAGGGACCCACTTGCAAGTCCCAGGGACTATACGCCAACACCAAGGATTGTGGGTCAGCGGCAGAGACAAACTGTGGCAGGAATAAAGTGAAGGATTAGACTATTGCAACAGCTTTAAATATCCAGGAACACCTGGGAGATTTGATTATTAAAGCCACCCCCCCCAACCGCTCAGACACATGCCCCACATTCAGGGTGGGCAGCACCAACTACACATGCAAACGTGGTGCACCAATTGGACACCCACAAGACTCAGATTCCCACACACCACAAAGACAAAGTTGAGGAGAACTAGCTTGAGGGGAATAGGTGGCTCGCGGATGCCACCTGCTTGTTAGAGAAAGTGTACTCCACCAAGCTGTAGCTCTGACAAATTAGAGATAAGGGTTTGAATCAGCCTACATATCCTAAAACCTATTAAGTTAAGCAAATGCCAAGAGGCCAAAAACACAGAAAATGTTACAGCATATGAAAAAACAAGATGATATGGATAACCCAAACCCAAACACCCAAATCAAAAGATCAGAGGAGACACAGTATTTGGAGCAATTAATAAAGAACTAAAGACAAACAACAAGAGCATGGCACAGGATATAAAGGACATGAAGAAGACCCTAGAAGAGCATAAAGAAGAAATTGCAAGAGTAAATAAAAAAATAGACGATCTTATGGAAATAAAAGAAACTGTCGACCAAATTAAAAAGATTCTGGATACCCATAGTACAAGACTAGAGGAAGCTGAACAGTGAATCAGTAACCTCGAGGATGACAGAATGGAAAATGAAAGAATAAAAGAAAAAATGGGGAAAAAATAAAAAAAATGGAAACAGACCTCAGGGATATGATAGATATTATAAAACATCCAAATATAAGAGTCATTGGTTTTCCAGAAGGGGAAGAGATGGGTAAAGGTCTAGGAAGAGTATTCAAAGAAATTATTGGGGAAAGCTTCCCAAACCTTCTACACAACATAAATACATAAATCATAAATGCCCAGCGAACTCCAAATAGAATAAATCTAAATAAACCCATCTGAGACATATTCTGATTGGATTGTCAAATACTGAAGAGAAGGAGCAAGTTCTGAAAGCAGCAAGAGAACAGCAATTCACCACTTACAAAGGAAACAGCATAAGACTAAGTAGTGACTACTCAGCGGCTACCATGGAGGCGAGAAGACAGTGGCATGACATATTTAAAATTCTGAGAGAGAAAAATTGCCAACCAAGAATTCTTTATCCAGCAAAGCTCCCCTTCAAATTTGAGGGAGAGCTTAAATTTTTCACAGACAAACAAATGCTGAAAGAATTTGCTAACAAGAGGCCTGTCCTACTTGAGATAGTACAGGGAGCCCTACCAACAGAGAAACAAAAAAAGGAGAGAGAGATATGGAGAAAGATTCAGTACTAAAGAGATTCAGTATGGATGCGTTAAAGGACATTAAGAGAGAGAGGGAAAAAATATAAGTGACTAACACAAACCAAAGGATAGGATGGCTGATTGAAGAAATGCCTTCACAGTAATAACATCGAAAGTAAATGGATTAAACTCCCCAATTAAAAGATATAGATTGGCAGAATGGATCAAAAAATATGAACCATCAATATGCTGCATACAAGGGACTCATCTTAGACACAGGAACACAAAGAAATTGAAAGTGAAAGGATGGGAAAAAATGTTTCATACAAGCTATAGCCAAAAGAAACTAGGAGTAGCAATATTAGTCTCAGATAAAATAGACTTTAAATGCAAGGATGTTATAAGAGACAAAGAAGGCCACTACATACTAATAAAAGGGGCAATTCAACAAGAAGAAATAATAATCATAAATGTTTATGCACCCAATCAAGGTGCCACGAAATACATGAGACAAACACTGGCAAAACTAAAGGAAGCAATGGATGTTTCCGCAATAATTGTGAGAGATTTCAACACATCACTCTCTCCTATAGATAGATCAACCAGACAGAAGACCTATAAAGAAGTTGAAAACTTAAACAATCTGATAAATGAATTTGATTTAAAAGACATGTATAGAACATTACATCCCAAATCACCAGGAAACACATTCTACTCTAGTGCTTATGGAACTTTCTCCAGAATAGATCATATGCGGGACATAAAACAAGGCTCAATAAATTTTAAAGAATTGAAATTATTCAAAGCACATTCTCTGGCCAAAATGGAATACAATTGTAAGTCAATAACGATCAGAGACTTAGAAAATTCACAAATACCTGGAAGTGAAACAACACACTCCTAACAATCAGTGGGTTGAAGAAGAAATAGCAAGAGAAATTGCTAAATATATACAGACAAATGAAAATGAGAACACAACATACCAAAACCTATAGGATGCAGCAAAAGCAGTACTGAGGGAGAAATTTATAACACTAAATGCATACATCAAAAAGGAAGAAAGAGCTAAAACAAAGAACTAATGGATCAACTGAAGAACCTAGAAAATGAACAGCAAACCAATCCTAAAACAAGTAGAAGGAAAGAAATAACAAGGATTAAAGCTGAAATAAATGACATAGAGAACAACAACAACAAAAAAATAGAAAATAAATAACACCAGAAGTTGGTTCTTTGAGAAGATCAAGATTGACAAGCCCCTAGCTAGACTGACAAAATCAAAAAGAGAGAAGACCCATTTAAACAAAATAAGGATTGAGAAAGGTGACATTACTGCGGATCCCAAAGAAATTTAAAAAATTATAAGTGGATACTATGAACAACTGTACACCAACAAACTGAATAATGCAGAGGAAATTGATAATTTCCTGGAAATATGTGAATAACCTAGACTGACCAGAGAAGAAACAGAAGACCTCAACCAACCAATCACAAGCAAAGAGATCCAGTCAGTCATCAAAAATCTTCCCACAAATAAATGCCCAGGGCCAGATGGCTTCACAGGGGAATTCTACCAAACTTTCCAAAAAGAACTGACACCAATCTTACTCAAACTCTTTCAAAACATCAAAGAAAATGGAATACTACCTAACACATTTTATGAAGCTAACATCAATCTAATACCAAAGGCAAAGATGCTACAAAAAAGAAAACTACAGGCCAATTGCCATAATGAATATAGATGCAAAAATTTTCAATGCAATACTTGCACATTGAATCCAAAGACACATTAAAAAAATCATACACCATGACCAAGTGGGGTTCACTCCAGGCATGCAAGGATGGTTCAACATAAGAAAATCAATCAATGTATTACAACACATTAACAAATCAAAAGAGAAGAATCAAATGATCATCTCAATATGCTGAAAAAGCGTTCGACAAAATCCAACATCCCTTTTTGATAAAAACACTTCAAAAGGTAGGAATTGAAGGAAACTTCCTCAATATGATAAACAGCATATATGAAAAACCCACAGCCAGGATAGTACTCAATAGTGAGAGACTGAAAGCCTTCCCTCTAAGATCAGGAACAAGACAAGGATGTCCGCTGTCACCACTGTTAGTCAACCATTGTGCTAGAAGTGCTAGCCAGGGCAATCCAGCAAGACAAAGAAATAAAAGGCATCAAAATTGGACAGGAAGAAGTAAAACTGTCATTATTTGCAGAAAATATGATCTTATATCTAGAAAACCCTGAGAAATTGACAATACAGCTACTAGAGCTAATAAACAAATAAACAAATATAGCAAAGTAGCAGGATACAAGATTAATGCACCTAAGTCAGTATTGTTTCTATATGCTAGAAATGAACAGTGTGAAGAGACACTCAAGAAAAAGATACCATTTTCAATAGCAACTAAAAAAATCAAATACCTAAGAATAAACTTAACCAAAGATGTGAAAGATCTATACAAAGAAAACTATATAACTCTACTAAAAGAAATAGAAAGGGACTTTAAAAGATGGAAAAATATTCCATGTTCATGGATAGGAAGGCTAAATGTCATTAAGATGTCAATTCTACCCAAACTCCTCTACAGATTCAATGCAATCCCAATCAAAATTCCAACAACCTACTTTGCAGACTTGGAAAAGCTAGTTATCAAATCTGTTTGGGAAGGGAAGGTGCCTTGAATTGCTAAAAACACTCTAAAAAAGAAAAACAAAGTGGGAGGACTTACACTCCCTGACTTTGAAGCTTATTATACAGCCACAATAGTCCACATATACTGATCATTGGAATCGAATTGAGAATTCAGAGATAGACCCCCAGATCTATGGCCAACTGATCTTTGATAAGGCCCCCAAAGCCACTGAACTGGGACATAACAATCTTTTCAACAAATGGGGCTGGGAGAGTTGGATATCCATATCCAAAAGAAGGAAAGAGGACCCCTACTTCACACCCTCAACAAAAATTAACTCAAAGTGGATCAAAAACCTCAATATAAAAGATAGCACTATAACTCCTAGAAGATAACGTAGAGAAACATCTTCAAGACCTTGTATTAGGCAGCCACTTCCTAGACCTTACACCCAAAGCACAACCAACAAAAGAAAAAATAGATAAGAAATCCTCAAGCTTAGAAGTTTCTGTACCTCAAAGGAATCTGTCAAAAAGGTGAAGAGGCAGCCAACTCAATGGGAAAAATTTTTGGAAACCATGTATCTGACAAAAGACTGATATCTTGCGTACATTAAAAAAACCTACAACTCAATGACAATAGTACAGACAGCCCAATTATAAAATGGGCAAAAGATATGAAAAGACAGTTCTCTGAAGAGGAAATACAAATGGCCAAGAAACACATGAAAAAAATGTTCAGCTTCACTAGCTAACAGAGAGATGCAAATTAAGACCACAATGAGATACCATCTCACACCAATTAGAATGGCTGCCATTAAACAAACAGGAAACTACAAATGCTGGGGAGGATGTGGAGAAATTAGAACTCTTATTCATTGTTGGTGGGACTGTATAATGGTTCACCCAGTCTAGAAGTCAGTCTGGCACTTTCTTAGAAAACTAGATATCGAGTTACCCTTTGATCCAGCGATTGCACTTCTTGGTACATACCCAGAAGATCTGAAAGCAGTGACACGAACAGATATCTGCAGGCCAGTGTTCATAGCAGCATTATTCACAATTGCCAAGAGTTGGAAACAACCCAAATGTCCTTCAACAGATGAGCGGATAAATAAAATGTGGTATATACACACGATGGAATACTACACGGCAGTAAGAAGGAACGATGTCTTGAAACATATGACAACATGGATGAACCTTGAAGACATGATGCTGAGCGAAATAAGCCAGGCACAAAAAGAGAAATACTATACGCTTTCACTAATGTGAACACTGAAAAATGTAAAATAAATGGTTTACAATGTAGAATGTAGGGGAACTAACAATAGAGAGCAATTAAGGAAGGGGGAACGATAACCCAATAAGAACAGATAAGCTATCATGGGTAAATTTAATGTTCTGGGAATGCCCAGGAATGACTATGGTTTGTTAATTTCTGGTGGGTATGGTAGGAACAAATACATAGAAATGTTGCTATACTAGGTTATTCTTGGGATAGAGTAGGAACATGTTGGAAGTAAAGTAGTTATTTTAGGTTAGTTGTCTTTTTCTTACTTCCTTGTTACGGTATGTGTAAAATGTTTTTTTATTATATGTTTTTTGTAAATTGTTTTTATATAGTTAGCAGTTAATTTGTTAAAAAAAGAGTTAATTAAAGAAAAAAAAACAATGAAAAAAATATGCCCAGCCCCCCTGAAGAGCTGGTGGAGAATGCAAGGGTGTTGGGCTTCCCCACCTCGATGGTTGCTGATGTGCTCACAGACATAGGGGACTGGTGGTTTGATGGGCTGAGCCCTCTACCACAGGACTTGCCTTTGGGAAGACTGTTGCTGCAAAGGAGAGGCTAGGCCTCCCTATAATTGTGCCTAAGAGCCTCCTCCCGAATGCCTCTTTGTTGCTCAGATGTGCCCCTCTCTCTCTAGCTAAGTCAACTTGAAAGGTGAAATCACTGCCCTCCCCCCTACGTGGGATCAGACACCCAGGGGAGTGAATCTCCCTGGCAACGTGGAATATGACTCCCAGGGAGGAATGTAGACCCGGCATCGTGGGACGGAGAACATCTTCTTGACCAAAAGGGGGATGTGAAAGGAAATGAAAATAAGCTTCAGTGGCAGAGAGATTCCAAAAGGAGCCGAGAGGTCACTCTGGTGGGCACTCTTACGCACAATATAGACAACCCTTTTTAGGTTCTAATGAATTGGGGTAGCTAGCAGTAAATACCTGAAACTATCAAACTACAACCCAGAACTCATGAATCTTGAAGACAATTGTATAAAAATGTAGCTCATGAAGGGTAACAATGTGATTGGGAAAGCCATATGGACCACACTCCTGTTTGTCCAGTGTATGGATGGATGAGTAGAAAAATGGGGGCAAAAAAAAAAAAAAGCCACCCAGTGTTCTTTTTACTTTAATTGTTCTTTTTCAATTTTTTTTTATTCTTATTATTTTTGTGTGTGGTAATGAAAATGTTCAAAAATTAATATTGGTGATGAATGCACAAGTATATAATGGTACCGTGAACAACTGAATGTATGTTTTGTATGACTGCATGGTATGTGAATATATCTCAATAAAACTGAATTTAAAAAAAACTATCCCAAACAGAAAAATAATGGCTATCAGAAGTATGTTTTTTTAATGTGAGCTACTGTTACTGTATTTGTTTATGGTGAAGGTGGACATTTAGTGTTCAGTGCAGTTTTCAATAAAAAGCTATCAGGAAAATGCAGATCAAAACCACAATGAGATACCATCTCACACCAATAAGAATGGCTGCTGTCAAACAAACAGGAAACAATAAATGCTGGAAAGGATGTGGAGAAATTGGAACTCTTATTCATTGTTGGTAGGACTATATAATGGTTCAGCCACTCTGGAAGACAGTTTGAAGGTACCTCAGAAAACTAGATATTGGATTACCCTATTTTCCAGCAATTCCACTTCTTGGTATATAACCAGAAGACCTGAAAGCCAAGACCCAAATAGACATTTGTACATCAATGTTTATAGCAGCATTGTTCACAATTGCCCAGAGATGGAAACAATCCAGTGTCCTTCAAGAGACGAATGGATAAATAAAATGTGGTATACATACGATAGAATACTATGCAGCAGTAAGAATGAACAAGGTCCCGAAACATGTGGCAACATGGATGAACCTTGAAGATACAATGCTGAGCGAAATAAGTCAGACACAAAAGGAGAGATATTGTATGTTACCACTTCTATGAACCCCTGAACAAGGTAAAATCAATGCCCTATAATCTAGAATATTGGGGACCTAGTGATAGAAGCTAGTGAGTGGGAAAGATAATCTAGTATGTTCAGATATGGTAATGATGGTGAATTCAAAGGTATGGGAATGGATGGGGTGATGATTGTTTGTTAATAGGATTATAAGTATCAGAGCTGTATTGAAGGCTAATAGGATTAAAAGGAGTTGTTTAAAGGCATGTATCCCACAGATCAGCACCACAAATACAGATACGGGCTTGAATGATACACTTCTAAGGTATGACACTAGTACAGGGAGTTGACAACAGATCAGTATATGGGAAAAATCTACCTATTGCATACTAGGGACTATAATTAATAGGAATACCATACTAGTACCACAGAAATACTAGGGACAAATAACTAAGGGCTGAAAAGAGCTACAAGGTATATTGGGTCATGAGAATTGTTTAAAATGGAGAGTGATGAGGACTATACAACTAAGTGATGATAATGTAAGATATGGATGGATTATCGTGGAGATAACATATGCTGTGTGAACTTAGGAACCCCCTACTTTATAAGTGAAGCCCTTGATATTGAGTCTTCCTCTGGTGAAACTTATGGTTGTAAAGGGGAGGCTAAGCCCACATATAATTATACCTGGGAGTCACCTCCAGAGAACCTCTTTTGTTGCTCAAATGTGGACATTCTCTCTCTAAGCCCAACTCTGCAAATAAATTCATTACCTGCCCCCCCAATGTGGGACAGGGTCCCTCAGATGAATAAGTCTTTCTGGTGACATGGGACACAGATTCTGGGAATGAGCCTGACTCTGGCATCAAGGGACTGAGAATGCCTTTTTGACCAAAAGGAGGAAAAGAAAGGCAACAAAATAAGGTTTTAGTGGCTAAGAGAATTCAAATAGAGTCAAGAGGCTGTCCTGGAGGTTATTCCTATGTAAGCTTCACCTAGATATGCCAAATGACCACAATATGATATGCCCAAGTCAACAGTAGTCCTGAAAACCTTAAAGAATACCCAGATCCCTGTTGGAGACTCTATAAAAGTTTCGCTCATTAAGTTTATTCTTCAGAAACTTAAATCCCCCAGAGAGCTCCTATGCCAGCTAAGTCCCCAAACCTAGAGGCAATAGCCTCTTCAAGAACATTAACCAGATGAATCCCCTTTTCCCGTAATGTTGACACCCCTTTTAAAAAAAAAAATTCTGTTCTAAAATTTTAAAAAAGAGTTACTAGTTAAATAATTTATAGTATAGCAAAAGAATGGAATATTATACTGCTATAATTTTAAAAGAAGAAAAAATGTGGTTCTTTCTATGTACTAATATGAAAAAAATCCAAAAAAAATTAAATGAAAAAAGTAAGGGTGCAAAACATTGTGTATAATATGCTACCTCTTCTATACATAACCAGAAAAAAATAAAACTCTATATTCACATTTGTTCCATTTGCTTTTTAAAAACTCTGGAAGGATTCCTCGCCCCCCCCCCCCCAAAAAAAAACAAAAACAAAAAAATCAATAAAAGTGGTCACCTGTTTGGGACAGGGTAGGAGGATAAGATAGGTGAGGCCAGGTGGAAAGAAGCCTTTTCACTGTTGTCTTTGTTTTGTGCTTTGAACCAAATGGCTGTGTTACTATTTAAAGGGCATGTACATTTCTTTTTAATCGTCAAGCCTGCAGGAGGAGGGTTGAGGATGGGCAGCAGACCTGGGCCCTGAGAACCGATGCCCAGAAGCTAAGTGAGGTCTCACAACACAGTGCAACAGTGTTCTCTTGTGACTTCGTAGCTGCTCACATCTTGTGGTGGTTTGGAGCTGTTTGTACTGCAGAAAAGGTCATGTTCAGAAAAGATGAGCTAAGCCATTCCTGTGGGTGTAGACCTTTGGATTAGGTTATTTCAGTTAACAAATGCCCCAGGTGTGTCTTAATCCTCTTACTGGAGTCCTTTATGAGAGGATAAAAGACAGAGAGAAGACACAGAAAAGAGGCCCCAGAGAAGCTAAGAGAGACAGAAGCTAAAGGGGAGGACACACAGCAAACAGACAGGAAGTCACTGAAGGCTGAAGCTGGAAACAAAACCTGGGGGAGAAGGGAGAGTCCAGCGGACCCGCCTTGAGCCTTCCGGTGTGACAGAGGAGCTGCGGATGTCAGCAGCCAGTCTTCAGAGTCCAGTGATCGTCCTGTTGACGCCTTGAGTTGAACATTTTCACAGCCTTAGAACAGGAAACTGTGAGCTAATAAATCCCTGCTGTTAAAAGCCAGCCCATTTCTGGAATATTGCCATTTTGTCAGCTTTAGCAAATTAAAATACACCTGCTCTGAGACACAACATCAGTTCACTCAGAGGTGTCTGAAGGAAAGGCGAGTACCCAGAAGCAAATTTAATAAGCTCCTTTAAGACACCCCAGTTACTCAGGATGTGGAATGTTACAATCACAGAACATGACATTCTTACAATTATTCAAATATAACAAATTATTCCTAGATACAGAACAATTGCTAATATTGACACAAATAATTCCAGCAGACTTGAGGGAAACAAAAGAGGTGGCATCAAAGTCATTGCGTGTTTGTGCATAAATTAATGTGGGTGTTTGAGAGACAGCGTGCTCTATTTTTTTCTCACCCTGTGACTCTCCATGCCCTGGGACTTCCAGCAAGCGGGTCTCGGTGCTTCAGGGAATGTTTGGATCCCACTAGAGTAATGTCAGAATAGATTTTGGTCTGATGAGAAGCTTGAAAGCATGGCATTCTTCAATAAAAAGGAACAGCTACATTTTTTATTTAGCATATGGGGAATGAAGCACGGAGTACTTAGATCACAGAATTTCCTCAGTGACTGTGGGTAGAAGGAGACAGACAAGAATGGTGAGGTATAACATCAGGGGCCTTATTTTCTGTCCATCACTGGCAGGGACAGGGAGTCATGGCCCGTGACAGCTCCCACAGGTGAGACTCCTGCAGGAATCACGACCCTCCACAGCCCCGTGTACCACTGCCAGATGTGACGTCCTCCAAAGCAGGGCTCCTGGCTCCCTGGGGACTGACATAGTGTGTGTGGGTCGAGGGGTGAGGGGACTTGAAGGGGCTGCGAGCCCCAATGGCCCAACAGACACTGGAGGTCCCCAGAGATGGCTGGGAACTTTGAAACCAAATTCCCCTGGTGGGAGCCAGTGGCTGTGCACGCCAGCACACTGACAACGTACAGGCCCCTCCTCGGTGTTGCCTCTCTGTAGCACAGGAGGCAGAGGATGCCAACGATCTAGGCTTCCCTGCACTGCCCCCAGCCACTCTCTCTCCATACCTCCATACCCCCTAGGGGCCATATTGTTCCAGAGAAGGGAAAGAAGCCCGGAGAGACAGAAATAAGGAAGATGGCTTTCATCCCAAAGAAACAGTTACCTGAAGAGGCTGTGAAAGTTATTGGCTCAGGCTAAGATTACCAGGTTGTACTACATTAAGTCTCTTCTGGGGCTCCCCACCTCACAGAGGAATGGGGCCTCATAAGGGCAATCAGATCAGTAACAGGCAAAAGAAGCAAAACACATTTTTCTGCATAAATGAATATAGTTAGAGTAATCTGTTACTCCACTAGACAAATGTATGGGCCCGTACATCTATATGCACGTGTACAGATATATATTTTATAAGGCCATCTAGTGCCTTACATCTAAGCTATCCATCCAAAGGATGAATTGAATGTTGTCTAAATTTTGGAAGAATTTTCTCCCTGATTTAGAACTGCCGAGGGAAGCCTCTGATAGCACTTTTACATCTATGCCCAAAGCATTTACCACCTGGCCAAGTGCCATGAAATAATACAGACCTAAAATACCACCCATCCCTTCCAACTCAGCAAAACTTCTCTTGCAGGTGAGCCTCCTTCCCACCCCACATAGTGGAAAATCTCACTCCCTTGGGGCCACACTGCCCCTGCACTAAAGACAAAGAATAGAACAATTATCTGTGATTTATCTTTCTTACAAAACCCTATGCTACTGCTGCAGACAGAGAAAATGATGGTTCTCAAACCTGCCGCAGTCAAAATAGCTGAAGGGAGAAAACAGATTGGATGGACAGCTTGGACATCTCAAGTTGCCACTTAGTTTTAGTTTGGGTTTTTCAAAACAACCGCATATGCATTAGTTTTGAAAAGCAATCTGGAAGCAAATGAAACATAAATGCCTATTTAAAAATCAGTTTTTGTCAACCCTAAGCAATCAAGAAGTATTTATGGGTTCCAACAACTAGTGTTAGAGGCAACAAGTCCTGGGCACAGGGCCTGGCCTGGACCAGAGCTCAGGGGGACACTCTGGGTTCACGCCACAGAGTTCAGCTCCCAGGAAGCACAGTTAGACTCACAGGTCCCAGAAACCTGAGAGACGTCCTAATGTGAAAACGGAGCCAGAGGGTCACAAGCCAGGAGAAGTCAGCAGGGGGAAGAGGAAGTTGGGGAAGTGAAATAAAGGGTTCCTAAATGCAAGGGGAAATGAAGTTGAAGTGGGGCTGGGTGAGTGCAGAGCAGGTCTAGTGAGCTCAGGGTGAATTTCACAAGCTCTTGTCTGAGGCCTTTCCACTTTGTTTTTGCCTGGGTTGGTTGTCTCCCAGTGCGGGGAAGGACCGTCCAGTGGCCTGGCGGCACCCCACCCTTAGCAGCAGAGAGGACACAGATGCTGACCTCCAGGGTGACAGCTAATCATGCCGGGCAGCACACGTGGAGTGCCTGGGAGGGGAAAGATGGTGACTTACAGGTAATCGGAAAAGGGGAAGAGCATTGTACCATGAGTCCAGGAAAGGCTTTGTGACTGGGAGGTTTGGAGGGCTGGAAAGAGCAGAGCCAGTAAGCAAATTGCAACACTGCTTCTTGTGACCAGGAAAGGACAGAGCCCCTTCTGCGTGACCTCAGCCAACCTCAGAAGAGCTTGGCCCTCTGTCAGCTCTCCTGCAGAACGGTTCAAACCTGTGCTGGCCAAATAGGTAGTCACTAGCCACATATGCTATTTGCATTTTGATTTTAATTAGCTAAAATTAAATGAAATTAAAAATTCAGGTCCACCTTTGACCAGTTGCTATATATTGGACAACATAGACAAAAGACATTTCCATCATCACAGAACGTTCCATTGGACACAACAAGTCCAAACAAAATACTCAGCAGCCACCGGCAATCCAATAACTGTTCGTTAGGGCTCATAGTTTATGGAAGCTTTGAGTTGGAAAAATACATAAATAATTTTAATTTTTAAGTAACAGTTTTAAATAACTAAATAACCCAAAGGAAAAGCCCAGGAAATTTAAAGTTCAGAACTCATGTGTTGGCAAAAGCAGGTAGCACCTAATATTCCTAAAAAAAAAAAATAGAAAGAACTTCATTGATTTTCTCTGATTCTTTCATACTAATGGGCATGACCGATATGAAAAAAAAACATTTACACATTGAATGCTTTACAGGAATCACAAATTTTTTCAGAATCATCACACTCATCAAAGAAATTTGGAAAATTTTTACATTTTTGTCTCTACCCACACAGTCATTTGTGTAGAGAACACAGATGTTCATTTTTAAGCAACTCTTGGTGTTTGGGTGACCCCCAGGGTGGTCTGCGGTCATTGTCCCCATGAGCCATATAAAGATTTCAAGAGACACCTGAGTGGGTTTATGCTTAAAGCAGGCAGGGCCATGCTATGGCCCCTATTAGAGGCCTAGACTGTACCTGTTGCACTTTGCATTCATAAATCAGCCAAAAAGGTTTCAAAACTTCCACCTGGGAGTTGGCAAAATATGTACTGGAGAATGACAAACGATCACATGGCCACTCAGAAAGCCACCTGCAGCTCATCAGTAGCACTGGAAATCAGCTCTTCAAAGAGCAACCCTGTTGATCTCAGATCAAAGAAGAAAAGGCAGAGGAAAAATCCCAGACAAATCTTTCACTCCATTGTCTGCTGACTTCCTTTAAAAAATAATAATAACTTACCCAATGACATTGTGGCAATATATCAAGTCCTCACTCGCTTTACGGGCCTCTCTTTTAGTCCTTTAATCATTACTTCTCCGACTGGTGTAGGTTCCTGTGAATGAAATGATTTATCTTTTTGAATATGAGTCTTTCCCCTTGTCATGAACATGCAGAATAGTGATTGATTCTGAACTCTGGGGTCTGGGTTGGCTGGGTCTCTTTTTGTTCTAGCTTCCCAGTGAAAAATCAGTCAAAAACTGGAGACGCCCAGTTAAAACTTCCCCCGGGAGGGCAGTATTATTACCAGCTAACACTTACTCATTGTGTGTTTTCATTTGATCCTCACAGCAACCCTGTGCCATTTTTATCTGCATTGTGAGGAGGAGGAAGCTGAGGCACAGAGGGGTTATGTGCCCAAAGTCTCACAAGCAGCAGAGCTGACTCAAACCAAGTCTCCATGATGCCAATCCTGAGCTCTTGCCCACCAAACTGTACTGATCTCCGTGAGGCTGGGAGATTGAGGCCTTCTCCCAGAGAAGAGAAGGAAAAGAAGGATAAGAGGAATGAAAACCAAGTTGGTGTCTGAGAGTCTCCCAAGAGTATCCTGAGAAGGAGCGGGGAGCATGGAGCTCTGCACATTTCGGGAGGGACGTCGCCCATCAGAGCATTAGGAGTTTTCTCGTAATTGTATGATTTATCAAGGAGTTCACCTTTAGATTAACCTTTCCCAGTTTCTCTATGGCATAAAGAAATCAAAAGGAATTTTGTATTGTTTTGAAGACAACAAGATGGGAGAGAAAGGGAAATGTTGCATTCTCTGCTGGGGGATTCATAATGGCCAGTGTGGGGGGCAGCATGTGCCTGGCTCTGCAGGGAAAAGGGAAGTGGAAAGAAGGAGCAGACCCCTTAGAGAGGGGCTAGGGGAACTGTGCAGAAGCACACTCTGAGCCTCTGAGCAGAGTGGGTGTTCTTTAGTGCTAATGTTTTGTAGACTAAATTGACTCTGTGGGTTGGTTAATTCCTAATGTACCTAGAACTGCTCTTTGGGGTAGGGATGCCAATGGTTGACGAAGACCCAAGAATTCATTAGGTAAGGATACTTTGCATATTGTTAGGGGGATCCTAGAACACAATGCTTTGATTTCCCCTACCATCTCCACCACCAAACAAGGCTAGTCATAGACTCAAGCACTGGGGTAAAAATCCACATGGTGTGATTCTGACAGGAAAGCCTTATGAGCCCCTGAATACTCCTCATCTGACTTGTAGATGCCTGGCTGCCACTATTAAGGCTTTCTGATTAGTTTTAAGACTTTACTTTCTATTAAAATGAAAATATGGCAGGTAGAGTAATAGGATTTTAGACCAGTGAAGTTAAAAGGGCTCTCTGGTAAGCAGCAGGTCAGTAAACAGAAAGATCTGGAATAAGACATACCCAAGGACAAATTTTGACTCCACACATAACCAGTTCATGATCTGGGGCAGGCTGTTCAGTCTTTCAGAGCTTCACTGTTCTCATCTATACAGATGGGTTCCACCTACACTTCAAGGATGTACTATGAGAATTAGTGACCTAACATATGGAAAATGTCTAATCCATAGTAGGCGCTCTTATTGTTTTGGTAGGTAAAGAAATATGCATTAATTGAAAACCTACTATGTGTCACAGGCTTTCGTGGAAGTTTTCTTCTTTAATCTTCACAACAATTCATTTTATTGGGAAGGATGGAAGATCAGAGGGGTTGATTAATGTGCCTAGGATCATACAGTTAGCCAGTGGGGCAATGAGGATTCAAATCATGTTTTGATTTCTAGCTGAGAGCTCCATTCACCTTAGGATATAATCTCCCGAGAAGGAAAAAGGTAAGAAAGGAGAGAGATTCTTGCCTCTGGTCTTAGAGGTGATCATCTTCCCTACCCACATGGAGAACCGAATCTACCGTGGAAAGCTAGGGTAATTTCCCTTACGTTATGCTGTAGACTGGATGACCACTTGCGTTTCTCTGCATCTTGTGCAACCTCTATCTCCATGCCAGGCAGGCAGCATTGGCTACGTAGTTACAAGATAACAAGCAGATCCATGAAGCAGGCACCAGAACTAATTAGGCCCAGTTTGCGATACATTCGCATTTGCTGGCTGAGCAACTTGTAAACTGAATTACACTGAAGATGTGTGACATTTCTGGCTTCCTTGGGTCTTAGGAATTGGTATGTTTTTTGAGGTCTTTCTCTATGCCCTGAACCAAAGAGCTGAAATGCCCAGTGCACATCCTTCCTACTAACACAGGTTGGGAAAGGGAAGAGAGATACTAACAGGGAAGGGGACAGAGGGAGAAAGAAATTAATATTCATTTGGTGGCAACCATGAGCGAGGTGCAGCATTAGGTACTTTACATCTTTTATCTTTATGGAATCATCTCCAGTGATCTTTGTTACACCCTTCCTACACAGTGAGTAACCTGGAACACTGGTCTTTCTAACTTAGCTTCTGCCCTTGTCAAATGAGTCCCTTTTTGTCAAACATGGAGGGGAGCCCTTATTTGACATTCAGACTTGCCTGGTAACCTGGTGAAGCAGGTCTGCCTAAAGCCTTTTACAAGAAGTCTGAGGAACTTCCTTGCAGATAACTCTTGCTAAGGAGGCTGAGGGGGAATGGGTTCATGTTTAGTGAGTAACTAAAAACAGTTCCCTACCTCTTTCTTACTAAGAGAACCAAGATTTTGTTAGGGTGTCACATGTGTTTTCTTAGTCTCCCTTGAAGGTAGAAGCAAGTACTAAGTAAGTCCTGGCTAATTTTGACATGAACAGAAGTCTGCGCAAACCCATGTCCTGGGGGTCACTGAGACCCTGGCCAACATCCCAAAGCTCGGAGAGGGTAGAGTCTTCGTCCCAGTGTTTGGAGACAGCATGACCTCTGTGCAAGCCCATGGAAGGGGTGGGGATGCTGCTCCATCAGGAGAAAACATCAACCCATAGATGACTCTCAAGCCTTGAAATATAATGGAGTTTGCCCTGCTGGGTTTCAGAATTGTTTGGGACCTGTGACCCCTCTTATGCTTCCAATTTCTCCCTTCTGGAATGGGAATGTTTATCCTATGTCTATCCCTCCATTGTATATTGAAAGCAGGTAACTTGTTCTCTAGGTTTCACTGGTTCACAAACAAGGCAATTGTGCCCCAGGACAGAGCACACCCATAACTGATTTCGATGAGACTTTTCTTAGCATTGTTACTGAAATGACTTAAGACTTTGGGGTTATTATGATGGAATGAATGCATTGTGCATGTGAAAAGATCATGTGTTCTGGGGGTCAAGAGGGTGGACTGTGGTGGTTTGGAGCTAAGTACCCCAGAAAAAAAAACCCATATTCTTAAATTTAATCCATTCCTGTGGGTGTGCACCCTTGTAAATAGGACCTTTTGATGAGGTCACTTCAGTTAAGGTGTGTCCAGGCTGCCTCAGGATTGCTCTTAATCCTATTCCTGAAGGCCTTATAGAGAAGGTCACAGAGAGAGAAGGCCAGAGGGAACATCTACAAGCCAAAAGTCAACAGAACCCAAAGAGAAAGGAGAGGCCAGGAGAGGCTGCCATGTGACAGAGGAGCCCAGGACCAAGGATCTCCAGGAGCCAGACCCTAGAATGCCACAGGCTTCTGGGAGAAAGCATCGCCTTGATGCTGCCTTGATTTTGGACTTCTCCTGGCCTCAAAACCATGAGCCAATACATTCCTGTTGTTTAAGGCCACCCACTGCATGGTATTTGCCTTAGCAATGGGGAAACTAAAACAGTTTTAAAAGGGAAGAGATGAAGTGGTGCCACCCTTCTCTCTTCCATCTTTATTCTCCTTTAAATATAGATATGATGTTTGGAGCGGCAGCAGCCACTTTATGCTGATGAGGCAAGAATAGGGAGGAAGAAGTCCTAGAAGACCAAGAGGATAGTAGAGAAGTTGCCCCTGGCATTATTGCTCTCCTCATGAGCACCAACAACCACCACCCTCCAAACTCCTTATCATATGAGAAATAAACATTCCCATTGGTTTTATCCCCTGTTGCATTTTTCCGTTACTTCAGCCCAAACATGTTCATAATTAATAAATACAGTAATAAAGATGGGAGTACACTTCTCATACAGCATAGCTCTCTTGCTTTGATTTGTCTTCCTTTCCACACAGGACCATTGACTAAGTACTATGGAAAGCAGGGGACCTGTGGGGAAAAAAATTAACAGAGCTACTTCCCTGCAAACACTGTGTACCCCTCTAACAATCTAACATGAAAGGGGCAAGGTGGAATGAGTTAGAGCTCTGTAGAAGCTCAAAATGACAGAAAATGAGTACAGATAGACTTGAGCAAAGTAAGGAATCAATTCACTCCCACAAACTGTCACTCCAGGGGGTAGTCAGACTTCAGGCAAGCTGAACTAGGGGCACAAACAACGTCATCAGAACTAGATCTACCTTCCTTTTCTGCTTTACTCTGAGTTGAAATCTGTATCAGTCTGGGTTCTCCAGAAAAACAGAACCAACTGGTTATATGTATGTATGTATGTATGTATGTGTATATATATGTGTATATATGTATATATGTGTGTGTACATATATGTAAAGAGATAAATTTTAAGGAATTGGCTCATGAGATTGTGGGGCTGGCAAGTCCAAAATCTGCAGGGCAGGCCAGCAGGCTAGAAATCCCATCAAGAGTTGATTTTGCTATCTGGAGTCTGAAATCCTTACTCAAAATAAAATAGAAATAGAAATAATAAAATAGAAAATAAATTAGACTATCATCCAACAACTACTGAGTGCCCACCATGTGCAGGATAATTAGTCAATGAGGTAATTTTGAGAGAATCAAAGACTAGAAGACATAATGCCTCTCAATGAATTTGCAAATATATTTATTCAAGCATAGTTAATAAAGCAAAGCCAAAAGCCAGCAGGCTGGAAGGTCAGCAGACTGGAAACACAAGCAGCATCTTATGCTGCAGTCTTGGTGAGAATGTCTTCTTCACTGGGAAACCTCAGTTTCTTGCTCTTAAGGCCTTCAATGGATTGCATGAGCCCCTACCCCCCTTAATCTCCTTAAACTAAACTGATTGTAGAGGTTAACCACATCTACAAAATACCTCCAAGCAACCAGGCTAGCATTTGACCAAACAGCTAAACACCATGGCCTAGCCAAGTGCACACTACACCAATCATCACAGCATCACTTTCAAGAAAGGCTCTCTTTTCATTGCAGCCCTACTAGCTCCAGTCTCACATTATCGAAACTCCAAATATAGCAGAAAGGGACATCTCTTTCCTGGTCATTCCACAAAAACTTGAGTTTCATCAGCCTGGCTTGGGTCATGTGCCCACCCCCAAAACAGGGTGGGAAATGAGAGAACCAGGCTGACCCAAACTATAGGGACTGACTCTGGATATGAGGCGTTTCCCAAGGCAAGTATGTTCCCAAAATGTGTAAGGGATGATTGGCAGGCAAAAGCATCGATACCCTCTGCAGAAATCCCATATCCAGGTGTGGAGGGGAAAGCAATGCTCTCTGAATATGACAGCACCAGAAAACTCCCAGAAAGAGACCTCAGACAACAGTGGTGTCAGAAATAGGGTTTGTGGGAAGCTTGGGGATATGACCAGAGTCTGATGTCTTCATCAGTAGATGGAGGCGAAAGCCTACGTTATGTGGGTTTTCTGTTAAGGTGGCACCATTTGTCCCCACGGGCTAGCAAGAAAATAAATTAGACCATCATCCAACAACTATTGAGTGCCCACCATGTGCAAGATAATCAGTGAAGTAATTTTGAGAAAATCAAAGACTACAGGACACAATGCTCCTCAAGATTTTGCAAAGATTTTTATTCAAACATAGTTAATAACTCAAAGCCAAAAGTGCAAAGAACTAGAACTAGGCATGTAGAGAAAGAAATATTCACAAGAGTTGAGCATATCAAGGAAGAACCTATGAAGAAAATGGGCAGCTGGGATCTGAAGAGAGTCATTTCCTTACCATAAAAAGAATACTCTTCTACAAATCAAAACCTTTCTCTTGCAACACTTACTTTCCCAATACCTCAAAGCCAAGAATTTAGGGCCACGTTCAACTCCCCAAGACTTACCTGCTCCTTGGGACCAATCCAAGAGGAAAGCACGTTGGAGCAGTATTATGTGGACCCTGGGGAGTAGGATCTAACCATAGTGGGTGGGCTGCGGATGGGCTGAGAGGCCCAAAGGCAAGGCCTCTAGGGTCAAGCAGGGAGCACGGTCAGAGCCAAAGCCCAGGTCCTGCTCTCTTCTGATGTGATAAAATAAACAGCAGCTGTGGGAGGAGGGAGCTGGGGCCTGACTCAAAGGGCACACAGGGTCAAGGGAGGGGTATTTTGTTTTCTTAAGATGGAGGAGATTGGAGCATGTTTCCCTGTGGGGAAAGGTTCTCCCTGAGAGGCAGACATTGTGTACACAAGAGGGATAATTGATTAGTCCAGGATTCCTGGGGAGGCTGGAGGGGTGAGGCCCAGAGCACAGAGGGAGGGATTGGCCTCAGACAGAGGAAGGAATAAGTGAGTAACTCCGTTGGAACAGGAAACAGCTGGAGTCTGTAGCGCTCAGTGTCAGGAGCAGGGGGTCTGGAGTCAAACAGCTGAGTTCAAATCCCAGGTCTGCTACTTCTAAGCCAAGTGAACTTGCACAAGTTGCTCAACCTCCTCGAGCCTCCATTTCTTCATCCCAAAGATAAGAATTCTATACTTGCCTCCTAGGGTTGTCTTGGTTCAATGTGAAATAAAGTACACAAAAAGCAGAGCCTATCAGGAATGACTATGGTTTGTTAATTTCTGGTGGGTATGGTAGGAACAAGTTCACAGAAATGTAGTTATCTTAGGTTATCTGTTTTTCTTATTCCTTTCCTGGGTTATAGTCTGTATATTTTCTTGGGGTACAGTAGGAACACGTCGGAAGTAATATAGTTTTATTAGGTTATTTGATTTTGCTTATTCCTTTGTTTTGTTTTTGTTTGAAATGTTTTTCATTGTCTGTTTTTTAAATTTTTTGATAAAGTTAATTAATAAAAAACAAACAAACAAACAAAAAAGAAGCAGAGTCTAATAGGGAAGAGATCATGTAAACCCTAAGACATTATGCTGTCACAGACAACAGCAATTAAAAAGAATGAGGTAGATCTTTACATACAGACATGGAAGTGAACTTCTGAATTTTCTAAAAAGGAAATAACAAAGACAAATATATGTTAGGATAACATTTATGCCTAAAAATCCTATAACTGCAATAGACCGAAAAATATTACATGTGAATAAATCCATGAGCTCAAAATGAAACAACAAAAACAAAAACAAAATAACCCTTATAAGTCAAGCAAACTTCCAAGGATGCTAGCAAACAAATTCAATATTTTGAAGAGGTAAATAAAGGGGAAAAAATCAAGCATTTCTTCTTCTAGTTCCCCATACAAATTGTACTTCATGGTAACCAAATAGGTGATAAGGGGAAGTTTTTCATTACAGAATATTCTGGCCAATAAAGAAGATACAACAGAATTTGACTATCACTATTTGGCAACCCCCAATGAATGGATGGATCTCAGTATTGAGCATTCATGAGTGCCAACATCACAAAAAGAAAGACAATCAAAAATTATATGCCTGCTAATGAAAGAACACAACCACTCCTATGAAGTTTTGTAAAAAAAAAAAAAAAAAAAAATCAAATCTGGGGAAACATCCAAGGAAGATGACAGAAGCAGGGAGCTCCAGGACTCAGTCCTCCTCCAAAACAGCTAGTGGACAGGCAGGAACTGTCTGAAACAACTGTTCTGGGGAGCACTGTACAGTATCTAGGGAAGAGCGGGAGGAAGAGGCTGAGAAACTACAGTAAAGAACTGTGAGTAAGTAGCACCCATCCTGCCTCGGGGTCTGGTCCCTGGCTGGCTGCTGCAGACAGAGAGGGATGCAGAAGTCCATTCCCCAAGACAGCAGCAGGGGCGGGGGTGACAGGGTGGGGGTGGGGGGGGTGCACAGCCAACCACTAATCACAGCTTTTGATCAGCAAATTCCAATTCCTGGGTCCCAGCTCTGAGCTGCTGTATCAGCCCGCCCCAGACATGGATGGGTGTGGCCATTGTTTCAACCCTGTCCCTGACAGGGGTGGGTGGGGGTTTATAGACACACCTCCTTAGCGCTGAGGGGAATAGTTTGCTGAACAGTGCCATCTGCTGGGCAGGCCAGGAAAGCACAGCTTCAGGAAGTGTCAAAAAGGCTTCTGGCATCTTTCCCAGGACTCTTTGAGGCTGATCTGTGCCCCTTCATGGGTGCCTGGCTCTGTTCTGGGAAAAACTGACTTGGGAAAGTCCTCTTGGGGGTGACCACCCTCCCAGAATTTGCCCTCCAGGCAAAAGCAGATAGAGGCAACAAAAGGAGGGTAAAAAGAACTACAGAGGCAGAAAAAAACAAACAAACAGGTTGTACCGGTTTGAATGTATTGTGTCCCCCAAATGCCATTATCTTTGTGGTCTTGTGGGACAGATGTTTTGGTGCTGGTTGGATTTGCTTGGAATGTGCCCCACCCAGCTATGGGAGATGATTCTGATGAGATGTTCCCATGGAGGCATGGCCCCACCCATTCAGGGTGGGCCTTGATCAGTGGAGCTATATAAATGAGCTGACTCAAGGTGAGGGAACTGGGAGTGATGTTTTGAAGAGGAGCAAGCTTGCTAAAGAGGAACATCCTGGGAGAAAGCCGTTTTGAGGCCGGAGCTTTGGAGCAGACGCCAGCTGCCTTCCCAGCTAACAGAGGTTTTCTGGACACCATTGGCCATCCTCCAGTGAAGGTACCCGATTGCTGAGGTGTTACCTTGGATGCTTTGTGGCCTTAAGACTGTAACTGTGTAGCGAAATAAACCCCCGTTTTATAAAAGCCTATCCATCTCTGGTGTTTTGCATTCTGCAGCATTAGCAAACTAGAACACAGGTCAAGATTCCCAGAGAAGGAACAGAGGAAAGGAAGCTTTCTCCTGGGGGGTGAAACACAAACAATTGCACAAATAGTGCATTCTCAAAAACTGTACTACATATCCAGAGCAAATCAGATGAAGAAGGGCTGAAAAAATCTGATCAATTAAACATGGGCAATTCTAACGGTCTAGAATAAGTTGAACCAAATGTTAAAAAAGAACCTTAACACAAAGCCAATCAAAAATAGCACCTAGACAAAAGAGAGAAACTGACCTTCAAAGTATACGCATCAAGATGATCAGATGCCTACACATCAGCAAAAAATTATAACCCATATGAAGAACCAGGAAGATAAAGGAGCAAATAAAGACTTCTTCAAAAAATTGAGGAAGAGGTAATACTATCTATCTCATTCTATGAAGCCAACAACACCCTAATACCAAAGCCTGATAAAGATACTATAAAAAAAGAAAATTACAGACCAATTCCTCCAATTAACACAGATGCAAAAATCCTCAAGAAAATACTTGCAAATTGAATCCAACAGCACATTAAAAGAATTATACACCACGATCAAGTGGATTTTGTCCCAGGTATGCAAGGGTGGTTCAATACAAGAAAATCAATTAACATAATACACCACATTAACAAATAGAAGGGAAAAACTACATGATCATCTCAACTGACACAGAAAAGGCATTTAACAAAATCCAGCATCCTTTCTTGATAAAAACCCTTCAAAAGATAGGAATAAATGATAAAGGATATACATGAAAAACCCACAGCTAACACTGTACTCAGTGGTGAAAGACCTTTCCCCCTAAAATCTGGAACAAGACAAGGATGCCCATGGTTACCACTGTTATTATACATTGTGCTGTAAGTTCTATCTAGAGCAGTTAGGAAAGAAAAAGAAATAAAAGGCATCCAAATTGGAAAGGAAAAAGTAAAACTCACTATTTGCAGTTGACATGATCCTATACATAGAAAGTCATGAAAAATAGACAACAAAGCTACTAGAGCTAATAAACAAATTCAGCAAAGTGGCAGGGTACAAGATCAACAAGCAAACATCAGTAGTGTTTCTATACACTAGTAGTGAGCAATCTGAAGAGGAAATCAAGGAAAAAAATCCATTTACAATAGCAACTAAAACAATCAAATATCTAGGAATAAATTTAACCAAAGATGTAAAGGACTTTTACACAGAAAACTACAAAACGTTGTTAAAAGAAACCAAAGAAGACCTAAATAAATGGAAGGACATTCCAATTTCATGGATTGAAGACTAAATATCATTAAGATGTCAATTCTACCCAAATTCATTTATAGATTCAATGTGATCCCAATCAGAATTCCAACAGCCTATTTTACAGAAATGGAAAAGCCAATTATCAAATTTCTTTGGAAGGTTAAGGATCCCTGAATAGCCAAAAATATCTTGGGAAAAAAAAGAAGAATTTAGCTGGAGGACTCACACTTCCTGACTTTAAAACACATTGCCAAGCTAGTGGTCAACATAGCATGATACTGGCATAAAGTAGATAAATTAACCAATGGAATCGAATTCAGAGTTTAGAAACAGACCTTCGATCTATGTCCAGTTAATATTTGACAAGGCTGCCAAGTCCATTCAACTGGGACAGAATAGTCTCTTCAACAAAAGCTGGGAGAACTGGATATCCATGTGCAAAAGAATGAAGGAGAACCTCTATGTCACACTTTATACAAAACTTAACTCAAAATGGATCAAAGACCTAAATATAACAGTCAGGCCCATAAAAATCCTAGAAGAAAATGTAGGGAAGCATCTTCAAGATCTTGTGGTAGGCAATGATTTCTTAGACTTTACAACCAAAGCATAAGCAACAAAAGAAAAAATAGATAAGTGGGACCTCCTCAAAATTAAGAACTTTGCCAAGAAAGTGAAAAGGCAACCTACTCAGTGGGAGAATATATTTGGAAACCATGTATCTGGTAAGTGTTTAATATCCAGAATATATAAAGAAATCCTTCAATTCAACAATAAAAAGATGAACAGTTCAATTAAAAATGGGCAAAGACCTGAATAGACATCTTCCCAAAGAGGAAATTTAAACAGCTAAAAAACGCATGAAAAAAATGTTCAAAATCACTAGCTATGAGGGAAATGGAAATCAAAACCATGAGGTATCATTTCATACCCAACAGAATGGCCACTACTGAAAAAAAAAAACAAAACAGAAAACTACAAGTGTTGGAGAAAATGTGGAGAACTAGGAACCCTCATTCACTGCTGGTGGGAATGTATAATGGTGCGGCCACTGTGGAAGACAGTTTGGCATTTCCTCAGGAAGCTAAGTATAGAATTGCCATATGATCTGGCAATCCGACTTCCAGATGTATGTGTGTGTCTGTGTGTGTCTGTGTGTGTGTGTGTGTGTGTGTGTGTGTGTGTGTGTATACAGAAGAATTGAAAGCAAGGACTCAAACAGACATTTGCACACCAATTTCAACAGCAGCATTATTCACAATTAGCCAAAAGATGAACGCAACCCAAGTGTCCATTAACCAATGAATGGATAAACAAAATACGGTATATACATATGATGGAATATTATTCAGCTATAAGAGGAATGAAGTCCTGATGCATGCAACAACATGGATGAACCCTGAGGACACTATGTTGCATGAAATAAGGCAGACACAAAAGGACAAATACTCTATGATCTCACTGATACGAACTAATTACAAGAAGCAAATTCAGAGAATTAGAATCTAGAACATAGGTTACCAGGAGATAGAAAAGGGTAGAGAATGGAAAGCTGATGCTTAATTTGTTCAGAATTTCTATTTAAGTTGTTTGTAAATGTTTGAAAACAGATAGTGGTGATGAAGTACATTATTGTGAGTAGAATTAACAGTACTGTATTATGTTTGTGAATGTGGTTGAAAGGAGAAGTTTTGGGTCATGTGTGTTACTAGAAGGAAAGTTAGAAGACAAAGCATGAGACTGTAACACAGTGAACCTGGCTGTGGACGATGGACTGTGATTAACAGTACAAATATAAGAATGTTCTTTCATGAACTATAAAAAATATCTGACACTATTACAAAGTGTTAATAATAGGATGGTATTGGTATATGGGAAAAATGTACCTAATGTAAATTATGCACTATAGTTAACAGTAATATTTTAATATTCTTTCATCAGTTGTAACAAAGGTACCAGACTAATGCAAATAGTCAACAAGGCGGGGGGCAGTATATGGGAATATCATATTTTTTGTATGACTTTTCTGTAACCCTACAACTTCTATAATTTATAAAAACATTATGCTAAGTGTAAGAAACCGGATACAAAGTACTACATAGTGTATGATTCTATTTATATGAAACATAAATATAAATAAATTTATAGAGACAGAATTAGATTAGTGGTTAAGTAGGGCTGGGGAAGGATAGAGGGATTGAGAGATGACTGCTAAGGGATATGGGTTTTTTTTTTTTTGGAGTAATGAAAATGTTTTAAAATTGATCAAGGTGATGAATGCATAGCTCTGTAATTATACTAAAAGCCACTGATTGTATACTTCACATGGATTGCATGGTATATAAATATATCTCAATAAAACTGCTTTAAGAAAAAAATCAATTCTGAATCTGATCTCACCTCTAGAAGCAACTACCAATTCATCGGAAAAGCAAGGACAGAGAATATGTTAAATAACACCAAGGGAATTCAAGTATTTAAATTCAGAATATGGGGAACTCTCAGGACAAATGAACTGCTGTCCTCCTTCCTCATTCCCCCTACCCCAAATAAAAGAAAAAAAATTCAATGGGAAAGAAAAAAGGGGAGCCTAAAGATTAAAAGAGATTTAGAATAGAAGTCACCGCATTGATATGTGGGGAACATACTTGGATTCTGATCCAAATAAGCAAACTGTTAAAAGAAATAATGAAACCTTTGGAGGAATTTTAATGCAGATGATATCTGAGATATTTAAGAACTATTAATTTTTAGGTGCCTGTCTGGGGTTAGGTCCTCCAGATCTAAGATAAGAGTTCAGGTATAAGTGATTTTTTTTTTTTTTTTAACAGAAATGCATCCAAGAAAACCAGGTAAGGAGTTGAGGAAGGATAGGGAAGGAGAGGAAACCAGGCAAAGGTACAATCTGAGGCAAAGTCCCAGCCTCTGCCTGATCCTGCAGGAAGCTCTAGAGTGGAAATTACACTGCAGAGTTTGTCCTGACTTGAGGCAAGAGGTCTGGGCTTTCACAGCTGGGCCATAAACCACCTGGGATGGGGGGAAATGTCTTCTTCCAAACACTGGCTCTCAGTGAGTGTAAGTGAAGCAGGGATTGCCACATATACATGACCCCCTTCTAGAGGTCATGGTCTTAATTTAAATGTGGAATGTCCTGACAGCAATTATCCCAAAGCCTAGGGCCCTTATGCAAATCAGTCCCTGGAGCATGCCAGGAATGTCTCAAGACTCCCTGAAGCACTTATGCAAATCTGGAATTTTTAATTGAAATCTTTCTAAAATGTATCACATTACAGAAGCAAGGTCAAGGCAAAAAAAGTATATTGAATAGAACTTAAACTTTTTAAATGACTTATGGTGACCTAAAATATGTTCCATAGAATACATTCCAGAGGATGTTAGAGGAGATACACAAAGAAGCTTCTTTAGTAGAATAAGTTTGAGAGGAGAACTCACTGAAAGTTAAGGAGGTACCCTACCTGCAGGACTTCTTGGAGCCTTTAATACACTAATGGGCAGTGTGATCTCCAAGAGGCAAGGATTTCCCCAACTAATAATGTATTTCATCTAAGCTGCACATTTTCTCTCATCTTAACACCTCTGAAATCACGATGCATCTTACAGTGGGTTTGTGAAATAGAGATAGAGTAGCCACTCTAGAAGTTTTCAACTTGCAGCCCAGCTTCTCAGGCCCCCTCTGAGTCCATCCTAAACAAACCCAATGGGAGTAGAAGGGGGACTAAAACTGAAGGCTAGGAAGCCTGGCATGCTTACTGGCTACATGCCCGGCACGGTGCTCCATGTTCACGGTGTTTGCTTCTGGAGCCAGAGGGGCTGTTCGGTTCTCCCTGATGTAGGGAATTTGGGGTCCTCTCCAACTCCTGGGCCATCAGCCTCTCAGCAGGGTCCACACAACATGTGACTCAAGACTGAAGCTCTGTCCCTATTCCTTCTGATACCTTTTCTTCTGCTTTACGATGTATTGCTTTTCATCTGCTGCAAGCTGAGTCAGATAACCAAGTCTGCTGGAAGACAGTGCAAACTCTGAGTCAATGAGCACTAAGAAGGTTTGATGGTCATGATGAGAGGTCTTGACTTGCTTGGGCCTCTCAGTGTGGGCCCAGCTAGGTGAGGGGTGGGGAGTGTGGGCAGGAAAGCTGAATGTGCTTTAAGGCTAGACCCTGAAGGGGTGTCCACGAGCGGTCATTCAAAGGGGTATCATGAAGATGCTTAAGGGTTGGGGCCCAGCAGTAGGAAAATTCCAGGGAATTGCTGAGGTCCTTCTGGGAGGAACAGTAGGTTCCAAGTGATCAGGTACTCAGAGTTTGCCCACAGCTAGGGACCAAGGCAGGAAAGCCTAAGGACAAGAGAGCTGGTCCCAGCAGATGTCAGGGACCGAGCACAAAAGAGAGACAGAGGCCTCCCCTTGTGGCTTGGGCCAGCTCAGCTGCCACTCAGTGAACATCACGAGATACAGGGTCTCCTCCATGTGATGGCAAAGAGTCCAAAGGTCCACAGGAGCCAGGCAAGGCCCGTGGGAATCAGGTGGAGCACAGTGGACAGGGAGTGGCTGAGAGCACAGCTCCCACAACTCACGCTCACGGCATCCCCATGATAATACAACAAAACAAAATAAATAAAATAAGCACTCTGCAGGCCAAACACCACCCATCTGGAGCGACAGGTACCAGATATAAATGCGCCCAGATGAGCAACGCAAGACAGGGCTACAGGCTCTCTGATCCAACCCGGGCTTTTAATTTTGGGTTTCTTGGGGGGCAACTCTTTTCCCTGAGATGACACTGCAGGTGAGGTGACAAGGAGGAACACAGGACAAAACCCATGTTTGATGGAGTTGTTGACCCACATCCAGCTGTCAGAAATCCCCTCAAAGAAACAAGGTGTTAAATCTCCCTCTTCCCTGCCCTCCACTCCATTGAAAGACAGCATGCAGGCACATGCCCTCATGTGCTCCTTCTCTGTTTGTGAGGCCTCGCAAATGGAGGTTCGCTCTCCAGCATCCTCCACTGCACTGTACACTTACCCCCAACTCATGGGCCCCTTCCCTGAATCTTACTGCCTATAACTCGTTATACTCCTATGCCCTTAGGGTTAGGAGCCAGCTCCTCACTGAGAGCGCTCCCAGGACCCGGGCACTCCTGGACCCACGCGCATCTATTAGTTAAGAAACACTTGCATCATGCTTACCCCATGCCAGGCACTGGTCTAAGTACATTACAAATATTAGCTCATTCAATTCTCTGAGTAAACCTAAAGATAGGTAGTAGTGGTATTAGTAGTAGCAGCAGTAATGCTATATCATTCCCATTTTACATATGAGCAGAGTGAGGCAAAACACAGTGAAGTACGTTGCCCCAATTTCCCCAAAGCCAATCTTACAAGCTGTAGGTCCTCATTAATTAGTGACCACACCGAAATTTTATGGATGTGAGAGTGAGAGCCAGAAAGGAACACAGAGAGAGACAGACAGAAAGACAGAGAGAGACAGAGAAAGAGGGACAGGGAGAGACAGATAGAAAGAAGCAGAGAAAAAGACAGAACTCCTATGTGGGATGCTGCAAGCAAAACCTAGGTTATGCATCTTACTTCCATATGTATTGGTAACAAGGCTCAAGACATCATCATCTCTCTTCTTGAGGCCAGGCTTCTTTAAAAAGGGGTTTGCTTAAGGCAGGAGATGTACAGGTGACACCTTGAAGACTCTCTAGAAAGATATTTACTGAGAGTACCCAGTGGCAAATATGATGCACTTCACCTACAAGACCTCATTCAAACCCTCAACAGTTCAGTGGTGCAAGTTCTTTTATTATACCCATTTGAAAGGTGAAGAAACTGAGGCTTGTAGGGATTAAGTAAGCGGCTTGCCCAGAGACCCATCAGTGTGGTACATCTGATTGCAGACCATCAGCTCCTAAGCCTTTGTGTTAGATGGCAAAGTGTAAAGGATAGAGGTTTATTATTCTTATTGGTCAATATATTAAAGGCACTTTTCAAACTAGCCACAATGAAAAATAATAATTCTCAAATTTGGGGGAAAGTTTGGAAAAATACTCAAATCTACTTCTTTGCAGAGTATAAATTGGTATACATATTGTTTTAGTTTCCCGGCTGCTGAAACAAATACCATGAAATGGATTGGGTTAAACAATGGAAACTGATTCACTCGTGGTTTTAAGGTTAGGAAAAAGCCCAAATTAAGGCATCATCAAGGCTATGCTTTCTCTCCAAAGACTGTAGCATTCTGGGGCTGGCTGCTGGCAGTCCTTGGTCCTTTAGCTTCTCTGTCACATGGCAATGCACATGGCGGCCTCTTCTGGCCTCTCCATTCCTTCTCTTCCGGTTTCCACTGAATTTCAGCTTCTGGCTGCTCCCTGTGGGATTTCTTTCACTATGTCTGAATTTCACTCTGCTTATCAAGGACTCCAGTAACAGGATTAAGACCCATCCTGATTGAAGTGGGTCACACCTTAACTGAAGTAGTCTCATCAAAATGTGCTCCTTACAATGGGTTCATACCCACAGGAATGGATTAGGTTTAAGAACATGTTTTTCTGGGGTACGTGCAGCTTGAAACCACCAAACATATTCTGGAGTTCATTTCAACACAAATGCCCTTTAAAAGTGGTTGTGCTTTAATTTTGTAATCCTATTTCTAGGCATTTTGCCGAAGAATATAATTGGACAATTATGCAGACATATGCGCAAAACTGTTTGTTATGTTAGTTATTACAATAGCAAAACACTAGGAAACCAATGAACAATAACAGATCAGTTAAACAATGTAAGGCATGACAAAATACTTACGCATCCACAAAAAATGTTGCTGTGGACCTGTAGCCTGATAAGAAATGAAAGACATGATTTTTTTAGGTTGAAAAAATGCAAAAGACCAAAAATAATTTTTAAAAGTCTTTCATGAAAAAAAAAAATCTGGGGAAAAAAAATACCAAAAGGCTGACAATGTTTGTCTCTGGTTACTGAGATTTTAAATGATTTTTTTCACTTTCCTAGCTGTATTTCCCCATAGTAATCATAATTGTGCAATTCTCTAAAGAATAAAATGTATTTTTAAAAGAGGCACTGGAGCAGAGAAAGAGGAAGTCGCTCACCTGGTCTTAAAGAGTAAGCAGCAGAACCGTTCTTGAGTCCCATCAGGAAATCCCACTCCCCACACTAGCTAATTGTCACCAAGACCCATACACCCCTGGAAGTCAAGTGCTGGGGAGAATGGATGAGAAAGACGTAAAAAAGACAAATTAACCCAGGAACCATAAAATCCTTGATATCCAACTAATCACGAAAGCAAATGTAGCAGAAATCATTTGAGAGAGAGCTTCTCCCCTCCTGCCCTGTGAATTGATTCTGAAGTACTAACCGCCCCACTGGCTGAGCAGCCTGAGCCTGTGAGGACAAGGCGACAGGAGTGGACAGTGGACCATGTCACCTGCAGGGTATAAGTCACAGAACCAGCCCCTCCGTGGGCAGGCCAGTGGAAGGCATCCTGTGTTCACCAGCCGGCCGGGAATCTCAAGCGGCACTGGCACTGTGAGATGCCAACAGCCCCACCCCATCCCCTTGGGGACCCCGGCTCCTGCCAGCAGAGTGTTCACCACCTGAGAAGCTGGAAAATTAGACTCCGAGAATCCTAAGATCCCCTGGGCTTGCCAGAAAAGCGCTCATTTCCTATCTTGTTGGTGGAAATGTGAATTGTGACAACCTTTTTGTAAAGCTATCTGGGAACATCTATCAAAATTAACTGTATATATACCCGTCAGCCCTACAGTTCCACTCCTGGAACCTACCCCACAGAAATAAAAGCTCCAGTTTGCAAGAACCTCTGTTTATAGCAGCACTGCTGGTAGTGGCAAAATGCAGGGAATAAATTGAATACTTCTCTATATTGAATAAATTGTGGCTCATCTTTATGATGAAATATTATGCCCCATTAGAAAAGAATGAGTAAGAAGGGTCTCCATAATGCATTCTTAAGGAGAAAGAAAGAAAGCCAGATTGCAAGAAATGTGTATGATTCCATTTTATAAAACAAAAATGATCAAAATACCCTAGATGGATGATTGATTAGATAGATAAATAGATGATAGATTAGATAGACAGACAGATAGATAGATAGATTACATGTATATATGACTGCATGAGCATCACTTGTTAACATCAGTTACCTGGGGGATAGGAAGCTGGGGACAGTGTTGGAAGAAGAAAAGAGGAAAAGGAAATAAGTGAAAATGAAACAACACTATTTATAAAGGTGTTTTTTCTTTTTTAAATGCTTGATATGATCCTATTTGTGCAAAAGTGTGTATGTGTGTGTGTGAGCATAAGGAGGTAAAAGAGTCACCAAACGGTATATTCTTAAGGTAGTGAGATGTCAAGACATTTTTATTTTTTTCTTGTTATACTTTTATGTATTGCTTGAATTTTTAAGGCTGCAATTTATTTATTAGGTTTTAATTGCATTTTTTGGTCAAATAGATAATATATAAAGGGTTCAAAGTTTTTAAGTAACAAAAAGGTAAATAGTGAATCATCTCCCACCCACTACTGTTTCAAGCCAACATCTCCCCATGCCAGAGGTAAACAATGTTGCCTATTATTTCAGTATCTTTCCTGGGATAGTCTACACATGCACCAAAAATATATTAATGTAATTATTATTTCCTTTTGTAACACAAATAGCCATATATGTTACATGCTGTTTGCAATCTTTGTTTTTTACTTTACATATCAGGCAATTCCATATCAGAACATAAGGAGCTTCCTCAATTTGTTGAGTTCCATAATACTCCATTATATGCATGTAACATAATCTATTTCATCAATCTTCTCTGGATGGGCATTTAGGTAGTTTATGGCCATTTGCTATTACAAAAAATAATGCAACAAATGACCCTGAATAAAAGCTCATTTTTCTCATTTGGTAGTATGTCTACTGAAAAATTCCTACAAATGGAGTGGTTAGGTCAGAGAATATGTAAATTTTAAATTATTATTTGTTTTATAAAGCACAGGAATATTGAAGGCCTTCAGTGTTCTCTTTCCCTTTGGAATATCTTGGTCACTCTTAACTTGGCCATGCTCATATAGATGTACCCCTACTTTTTGCAAACAACCACAGCATAAAGAGCTTAGCCATTTTAAGGAAAGTCTCATGCGACATGGGCATAAACCACCTTCAAAGAACCAGTGAAAATGCCACTTAGCCCAGTGCTTCCCATCCCCTTGGGTACCCTGCTAACACAGTGGTTTTCAAAGACATTTGACAAATGGAAAACAAGATCAAAAGTCAATGCACACACTGTATCTGTTTGGTGACTGAGACTCCTAGATGTTTCCTCAGGTGCTGCATGTTGGCCACAGGACACTTCCAGGGATTGAGGGAGGCTTCCTGTGCTCGGCCTAATAGTCTGCCACTCTCCCCTGCCTCGTGCTCCACTCTTAAGGACCACTGCTCCATGTGTCATTGGTGCAGCCCACAGACCTTCTAGATCAGGGGTCCTAAACCTTGGGTGCACACCAACATCACCTGGAGCTATTAATTATCCCAATACCCAGGTCACACACCTAACCAATTACATCAGAATCTTTGGGGATGGGCCCTGTGCTGGTTTGGATGTATTATGTTCCCCAAAACACCAAGTTCTTTGATGCAATCTTGTGGGAACAGAATCTAGTGTTGATTAGGTTGGAATCCTTTGATTGAGTGTTTCCAAGGAGATGTGATTCAATCAATTGTGAGTGAAATGTTTGATTGGATAATTTCCATGGAGGTGTTACCCCACCCATTCAGGGTGGGTGTTGATTAAACCACTGCAGTCTTATAAAAGAGTTCACCAACAGAAGGACCTCAGAGCAGCTGTGAGTGACATTTTGGAAAGCAGCTAAGAGTGACATTTTGGAGAGCTGCTGCAGCCTAGAGAGGAGCATCCTGGGAGAAAGCCATTTTGAAACCAGAACTCTAGAGCAGTCACCAGCCACGTGCCTTCCTAGCCAACAGAGGTTTTCTGGACACCATTGGCCATCCTCCAGTGAAGGTACCCGATTGTTGGTGCCTTACCTTGGATACTTTATGGCCTTAAGACAGTAACTTTGTAACCAAATAAACCCCCTTTATAAAAGCCAATCCCTTTCTGGTATTTTGTGTAACAGCAGCATCAGCAAACCAGAACAGGGCCCTTTAAATGGACCAGTCTTCACTGAAGAGCCCACTGGCTTGAGAATACAGTTTTAGATGCTTGATGTCCATGCAAAAGAGCAAGCCCCTTCCGTGCCCTAAGACACTGACAAGCAATGAGAACACTGAAAGAGTTCTGAACCTGCCTGAAACTCTTTAAATCTGCCTGCTACATTTTTCTCTACAACATGCAGTACCCATGGTTCACATGCATGCAACAGAATCCCAGGACACTTGGATTCTGATGAGGCATTGCTGTCCTTTCCTTGGATTCACTTTTCTGAGTTTCTCATTCACTCACCATTTGTTCTGTACCTTCTCTAATCCCTCCTCTTTCTTGTTACTCAAGTCAGTTTAAAAAGAAATCAAATGTGTAAATTAAGGGCTTATCTCAACCTGCCTTGACATCTCCTTAAGCCTAATATTAAGCCTCTTAATATATATTAAGTTTTAGAGTCATTTAAAGTAATTAAATATATGGATGGTAAGGAAACTAATTTTCCTTTGAAAAGAATCGTTTTTAAATAAAATGAGCGAGACAGGGCTTGGTGAGGTATGAGATGATCATTTTCTTAGATTTTAAACAGCTCCAATAGGCATGAAGCGGCTTCACAACAGCTTTTAGAAGCATGCAAGGCTCTGGTTTTATAAAGGATTCTATAACTGGTAAGGCACAATTTTCACCCTAATAAAGCAGCCCATAAAGTGAGATGTCTTATTGGGAAACTGGTGGTGTGATGGGCTGAGCTCTCAACCACGGGACTTGCCCTTGGCAAGACTGTTGCTGCAAAGGAGAGGCTAGGCCTGCCTATAATTGTACCTAAGAGTCTTCTCCTAAATGCCTCTTTGTTGCTCAGATGTGGCCCTCTCTCTCTACCTAAGCCAACTTGGCAGGTGAAATCACCGCCCTCCCCTGTACGTAAGATCTGACATCCAGGGAAGTAAATCTCCCTGTCAACATGGAATATGACTCCCAGGGAGGAATCTGGACCAGGCATCGTGGGATGGAGAACATCTTCTTGACCAAAAGGGGGATGTGAAAGGAAATGAAATAAGCTTCAGCGGCAGAGAGATTCCAAAAGGAGCCGAGAGGTCACTCTGGTGGGCACTCTTACGCACAATATAGACAACCCTTTTTAGATTCTAATGAACTGGAATAGCTAGCAGTAAATACCTGAAACTATCAAACTACAACCCAGAACCCTTGAATCTTGAAGACAAGTGTATAAAAATATAGCTTAGGAGGGGTGACAGTGTGATTGGGAAAGCTATATGGACCACACTCCCCTTTGTCCAGTGTATGAATGGATAAGTAGAAAAATGGGGGCAAAAAAAAAAAAAAAAGGCACCCAGTGTTCTTCTTTACTTTAATTGTTCTTTTTCACTTTAATTTTTATTCTGATTATTTTTGTGTGTGGTAATGAAAATGTTCAAAAATTAATATTGGTGATGAATGCACAACTATATAATGGTACCATGAACAACTGAATGTATGTTTTGTATGACTGCATGGTATGTGAATATATCTCAATAAAATTGAATTTAAAAAAAAAAGTAAGATGTCTTCTCTTTGTATAGCAACACAGAGGAATTCCCCGGCTACTGCTAGGGTGGGAGGAATGGCACCCAGTGTAGCGGCCTCACTAGGGGAAGAGCTGATGGTCTTTCCATGTAAAAACTGCATTGTCAGGGGAAGGCTCTGAGAAGTGATAGAAAGTGACAGCAAGACAGCTTTGCAGCTTCTTGTTTGGGAGACCCAGGAACCTGTGCTGTCTCTATCCATAGGAGAGTGTAGCCCCCATTACTGCTCTGGGCCTCAGTTTCCCCATCCCAAATGAAGTGCCTGGTTTTGATGACTTCCAGCATTCTGTCACATTTTTCTGGGAGTGAATACTGAGTAATGCAAACACTCCTGACTTCCAGCAGAAAGGACTGCAGCCCCCACGGGGTCTGAAGGGAGGGCTGTGCTTGAAGCAGACAGTGTGGGGGAACCGAAAGGGATAATCAAAGAAAGTCTTGAGGTTCTCAGAGGGAGGAGGCATGGCAACTGAAATTATTCTTGCAATTCCAGTATTTTTCCCCAATTAGAATCCACAAGATTTTGTTTGTCTTTTTGTGTTTTTTGTTTTGCTTTGTTTTTGATATTTCAGAGTACTTAAAATACACACATCCACAAAGAATCCAGATACGGAGAGATTCAGAGCAATACTGGGCAATCAGGAGCTGTCACCACATGCACTGGTTGTTTCTGAGACTGGTTTTATAAAGGACATTTTTGCCTCTAGTCCTAACACTGTGGAAAGGAGGGCTCATCTGTCCACGTCCATGCAGATTAATGGGTGGTGAAACCAGCATCAACTTCTAAGAAATAAGGAGAGAAATGATGGCTATAATAGGAAAATTCTCACAAAAGAAAACCACAGGTTGGTCCTAGAAAAATGGGATGCTCTCCACTTGGGTCTGTATGCAGAGGTCAGAGAAGCAGACAGCAGCAGAGTACAGGAGAAAGCAGGAGGTGGGGACCCACAGACACAACCTTGCCTGCATCCCAGAGGGCCAGGTGTTTAAGATGTGTATCATGGTCTTATTCCTAGTTTCCAAATGTCGCTGATCCTGGGATATGGGATGCATTCTCCTGAACCAGCCCCCCACCTCCCCACACACACCTCTATGTGCATCCCCACCTCCCTGCCTTCTCCTCTACCCTGATGTCTGGTGAGAGTAAAAACACTACAAATGGTGGTGGGTATTCCAAGTCAGAAGTCAGGAAGGGCAGGAGGTGCACCAGGAAGTATCAGGGGCTCTGGGTTCTGGGATCATGATCTAGTCTAGGAGTAGGAGGGCTGACCAGGCCCTGGGCATGCTGTGGTTTCAGATCCCCACCCCCAGGGTCAGAGAACAAGATGGGTCAACCAGTTAGGCTGCAGAGAAAGAATCATGACAAGGTCTCATTCTGTGGGAAGGGCCAACACGGCAAGGGGAGAGGAGATCAGGAGCTTGCCTCTGAAGCATTGGCTTGTGCATGGGACACTTAGAAGCAGAGAGGAGATGCAGGCTGTAGGGGAACTTACTTCCTAGATTTGGCATTGTGACCTATTCCTAAGGCCCTACAGGCCAGGCAGACGTTGGTGCAATGGGCTACCATGTTTTCCCAGGGCTGGCTCAGGCCTAGGTTACTGCCTGCACATAGAAGTTGGAGCCTGATGAGTAACTAGGGCCCATAGGGGGAATTAAAGAAGGAGCCAGTAAGAGAGAGAGAGATACTTTTTCCTATTCTTTTGCCAAGACTAAATCCCAAGTACTTGGGTGGCCTCCGAGACACAGGGGTGGGTCAGGAAAGCATGCTCTGAATGGGAAGTCTGCCTTCTAACGAAGCCCTGGGTGCACATGTGAGAAAAGGGTGTCGCTTCTTCCCACACACCACTTACCTGTACAATCCCACCCAATCTAGTGGGTGGGACTCCCTCAAGAAACTGTCACAGCCTCCCTCACCAATTACTTCCTTAATGGTGGAAACAAACATTGCTCTTATTTTACAAAGAACAAAAGCCAGGTCAGAGAGATTATATCCATTGCATGCACTGGGCTGTGAATTTAATAGAAAGAAGACGTTTGTCCACATTTCAGCTAAAGCTGTATCCTACTTAAGGAAACTTGTAATTCGTATATAGAAACGGCTATTGATCTGGCTCTGTTACCTGATTTGCATTTGTGCTGGTCAGGAAAGTAAAGGGAATGGCCCCTTTGAGACTTCAAATATTCTTGTTTAATGTGCACAAAAATCTCTTGCCTATGAGGGTTGACATTTGCACACTGTCTCCATCTGTCTCTCAACAGAGCCAGCCAAATTGTTTCACTAAACCCAGAAGGTTCTTAAGGACAGTCAGAGGCAACACCTGGAGCCCACTGGACCATGGGGAATCCACTGATATCCCCAGGCTTTGCCTGAAAGACTAGATGTTCCCAGCTCAGACTGCCCACCTCCTCCCTCCAGCCCGTTCTCATCTAACAAAATGCCTTACAATTCCGGGTGGTCTCAGCTGCCTAAATTAATGTGCGTATGCTGAGACTCCACTGTTTTCTTGCCCCTCCCTGCCCCTCCTCTCCTCCTCTGTGATACTCGGAGCCCACCACTTGCTCATCTATGTCACTAGTCCACACCTCTTGCGCTAAAATAACAGATAGGTAGGACCTGTCTGTTATTATTGAATGACATGCAGTGAAACCCATGGACCAGAACAGAGACAGTCCCCTATACTCAATGATAATGTGCTCACCCAGGAACCAGGGCCCAGCTCTGTGGCTCTCTCCTCCCTTCCCTACAAGCTATTGGCACTGGCTTTACAAAGGGTCCTACAGCTTCCAAGGGCCTATAAATCACCTGCGGATTTTGTTAAAATGAGTTTCTGATGCAGCAGGTCTGGGTTGGGGACCAAGATGGTGCATGCCTAACAAGCTCACGGTGCTGCTGCTGCTGCTAACCCATGGACCACACTTTAAAGAACAAGGAGGCAAGGAACATGCAGTGCTCAGCTGCAAATGGATGTATAAATGGGCTCACCAAGGCAACCAGCAGCTTTAAAGGGGTTGCTATAAAAAAGGCCTGGTGGTAGGTTTCAGAATTGGGCTGCATGGAAGATCTCTAAGTTCTCCACATAGCCTCAAGCTTCAAGCTGCTATCATTTTAATAACATTTATAAATAAATCAATTTTTAAAAAAATCTTACACCCCTGCCAAATCCAAAAGGCATTTAATAGGGAACAGAAACAACTGAGAGAAAGGGAGTTCAATTTGGGCCACTGGGTAAAGCCCCAATGATTTCACAGGCTGCAGGTGAAAGCCCTGATTTATGAATATGAAAACTGAACCTGAAAAGGCCCCAGAAATAAAGGCAGGTAGTTGACAGCTGACAGCTTGGGGAAATCCAAAGTCGGGGCTGACACTCGGGCCCTGCTCTCGACCTCATGGCTTGGAGGGCTAATGATGAAGGCAACCACCTGGAGGTCAATCTTTAATGTAATTTGACAGGAAAAAAAATTGCTTTGGAGTTGGGTGCTCTTTCTGTGTTCAGTTTTCTTCTTTTTTCACCAGTTTTACGTCTGGAAGAAAACCACTTGGAAGTGATATTTGCTCTCTGGTTCGATGGCTTTTGTAGGTTCTCGACGCTTCTCTTTTAATGAACAAAATAGATAGTGCATGATGGAATCGCTGGGGCGATGTCACTGCGGGGTGCACATCCTTACAGAACGAAGTTGCTTGTTTTGTTGTTTCTCTCCAAAGATTCAGCATCCAACCTCTGATTTCTGGAAGACAGAGTCACCTTTAAAGGGTATGTCCCCTTCCCAAATACCTCTCCTGTCTCCAGTTACCTCAGTGCTCTGAACGCTTCCCGTCTTGTCTTGGAAACCCCGAACCAATGCCACAGTCCATGAGTGAATGTGAAAGCCTCACCAATGTGTGAGATTTCCACTGAGACTCGGCCCGCACCGCTGACACAGCCCTGAGCTGTTTGGTCAGCTATGAACCCGCTCAGCCCTCTCTGGAGCTGATAATAAGCTCTCTGGCGCCATCTCCTGGAAAACCGTACTCATGACTAAAAGGCAGATTTCCCACACGAGTCCCAGGGAGAAGAGGGAGAGAATACTTATCCAGATAATTTGAATTCTCTCCAATCCATACCTTACAAAGAATTCCCACGCCCTCTAAAAGGGTTGGGAACCTTATAGGGTGTGCATCGTGTTGTGGGAACAATACAGGAACGGGAACCAGCTCAAATTCCATTCAGCCACGCGAGCAGTGGGTTCTAGGGCAAACTGCTCACCTTCAGAAACTTAGCTTCCTCAGGGGTTAAAGGGCAATGACCGACCACCTTGGAGGGTTGTTACTTGGAGCAAATGGGTTAATGGGTATGAACACAGAGTAGACCCCAAAGATGGGGTAAATTTTTATTTCTGGGACTCTGTCATTCATGGTTTTATAAATTCCTTCTAAAATATGGTTATCCTAATGCCTGTATTATCTCAAAGATTAATAAATGCCATCACTATAAATGTGGGTCACTATCTTTTTTCTGTGCTAAATTTGTATCTTTACAGTATGAAGGACTTTCCCACCACCCACAGTCCAATTCCAATATATGACTGTAAAAAAGATAGATAACGGCTCAAAGGTCTCTCGAGTGATCTATCCTATTTTATATTCGTCCAGAGGGTAGGAAATAAGAAGTAGTCCCTGGACATTCTTCATTCTATCCAGGAACTCCAGGGCGGTGAATGCCCTATGCACCTTCTGTGGTTGGTCTGGTCCTAGAAAAATCCCTCGTGGTCCTGGAGCCATTCTCGGATGCTCAGGGGTGAAGAGAGGCCCTCCATAAGTGGCAGGAGTTTGAGCTCCCAGATGGGGTACTTATGATAAGAGAGAAATGGTCATCAGGGGTCAGAAGACCTTGGTTCCAGCTTTTGCTGATACCTGGCTGTATGACTTGCCCTCTGATCCTCCCAGGTATTCCTGAGTCCACTCCTGTAGGCAGCTACTGGGTCCACCTGTGCTTGGACCAGTCTGATCCCCCTACTCCAAGAGTTACCAGAGTGCCTATATGAGCTGGGAACAGTAAACCACAGCTCAGAGACGCACAACAGGCTCATGTGTCCCTGTAGACACAACAATAATCCCCCTCTCACAAAACATAACCATTTTCCCAGTCTCCTTTGCATCCGGGGTGGCTATGTGACACAAATCTGGCCAATGAAAAGCAAGAGGAAGTTATGAGGTGAGAATGATGGGAAACCTCCTTAGAAGGGATGCTGATTCAACTGGCATGTGCTTTTCACCCCTCGCCCTTTCCCTTCTTTCCTGCCAGAAACACAAATGTGATAAATGGAGCACTGGCAGCCACCTTGTTACCATGAGACAAGCATGCCCTAAGGGTGAAGGAGCAGAAAGTTAAAACAGCCTGGGTATTAGATGATATTAGGGAGCTGATCTTCCAGTTCTGGTCTAACTATATCCAGACTTCGCTTTATGTGAGAAAAATAAAACCCTTCATTGGAATAAGCCATGCTTTTGTGAATATCTGATACTTGCACTTTACTTCACATACTAAGAGATACAGGATGATCCTTTAGTATTGATCTTTTAGTATTGAGTGACCAACTGCCCAGTCAGTCATAAAAGAAGGAAGGATTTTTTTTTTCTTTCTCAGTGCATTCTGAGGTGATGCGTAGAAGCGTTTGACATTTAATGGGCATTCAGTAACTGCCTACCAATTCTAAACCTACACAGAACAGTTCATCATTTGTTTGACTAACACCTAAAATGTATTTCCTGGTTCCAATTTCAGCCTCATAATTTCAAAGTTTAAATGCTGACAACTGAATGAGACAAAATATGTAAAAAGCTTAACACAATATGTGGCACATAGCATACCCCATTTTATGCTGGGAATGAGTTCCGAAAACTAGAAATCTGAAGCCAATGGAGATGTGTTCTGGAAATGCTAACTTACTCTGTATTACCAAAATCATGCGTTTATTTGATTATTTAAACTTAAGTAGAAATAACAAAGAGATTAATAAAAGAAAATGTAATTCAGAAAGCAATATGCTTCTCCAGGAATAGCACAGCCCCAAGATGGAGAATTTAGCCACATGGGGAGAAAGTGATGGTGATGAGATCACCAAGAGCCTCTGCTCAGGCTCTCCCAAAGCAGGGACCCTGGCAAGAGTGCAACACCATGTTTGGTGACTTTACCTCCTGATGGATCATCCTTTCCTCAGGAGAAGAAAGAGCTCAGTGGCAAAGGCCAGGTTTTTCCAGAAGGAGGACAAGCGGGGAGGGAAGATACCAGTCCTGCAGCACCAGGGAATTCAAGCACAGCTCTCGGCCCCTTTGACACCGTGTAGACTGCTGCAGAGTTTTAATCCACCAAACCAACCAGGTATGGTTCCAGGTATTTCTGTACCAGGTCCTTGTCTTCGCTCTTGGAGGTGGCTGAACAGGCCCTCTGATTTCTCCAGGACGAGGAGCTTCTTTAGAGACTACCTGCTTCAGAGTTGTGATGGTGCTTGACCGTAAGTCGGGAGGCCACGGCTGTCTGCGTTTTCAGGTCCAGGTTGATTCTCTGCCTTTGTTTCTTTGAGATGGGCTCAGCCTCTTAGCTTACACATCTTTGCCAGTCAGTGTGGGCTAAAATGATTTACTAGAACACAAAATGCGTGGTGGAGAGACGACAGAGAAATTGAGGGCCCTCTTGGTGGAACACACTCGACTCGAGAGTGAGGGTAGAGGACTCACCGTCATAAAGGCTCTAAGACGGGCAGGATGGCTTTTACTCTCACTTTTTTAAAAAAGTTTATCAAAAAATTAGAAAAAAAAAATTTGAACAAAACAAAACAAAGGAATAAGAAAAACATATAACCTAAAATAACTACATTGCTTCCGATATGCTCCTACCATACCCCAAGACAATTAACGAACCATAGTCACTTTTTGATTGCCCTTACTTTTTTTTTTTTTAAGTGGATGTATACAAGAGCACCCAGAGCATTGGGAAAAATATATAATAGTAAACTACAAAGAATTTTTCATATACCTATATACATACATCTTTTCATTAGGAAAATAGGTTGAGAGACAACATCATAAATTAGTACAGTGCAGATATCAATAAATGGAATTGGTATGCACTGGCTCCAAAAATCATTCATTCCCTTCCCTTCCTAACAAACAAACACTATGTTCTTTCTTTCAAACAGCATTTATTATAGTTGTGCTTTGTACCAGGCCGGGGGTTAGAAACCAGACATAAAAGATGAATAAAGCATAAAGGCTGCCCTTAGGAGAAGCAGCCTAGCACAACGGTTAAGACTCTGGAGCCAGACTGTCTAGCCATAAATCCAAGCTCTGCCACTTATAAGGTCTCTGGTCTTGGGCAGTTAACCTCTTTGTGACTCAGTTTTCTCATCTACAAAATGGGCATAACAATACCTACCTCATAGTGTTGTTGTGAAGATATTGAGTTAATATTTGATAAGTACTTAGATGGGTTAGACATATTAAATCTTTTTAAATAAAAATAAAGGGGTTCATGTTCCAGAGGCAAAAACAGACAGGCAAGGAAGTAATCCCCCCAAGGTGAAAAGTGCTGTGATTGAGATGTCTTCTGGAAGCTCAGAGACAGAAAGGACCAGCCCTATGGGGAGGGCAGGAAGGACTTCTCAGGGAAGATAGGGAAGATCGTCCTAAAACTGAACCCTGCAAGGTAAGCAGGAGTCCTCCAGAGGACAGAAGGAGGAAGAGAGACCCTGTACTTTCCAGGCACTGGAGGGACCCCTCTCGGCTTGGCCGAGTTCTCCACCACCTGCCATGTCCTCCCAGGCCCCATGGCCACAAGCCCAATGCAAGAAAAGCCCCTTGGCTGGGCTAGAAAAAAAGTGCTCAGGAGCATCCTTTCCAAAATCTCTGCCTTGATTCCTCAGTCCTTGGACAATCAGTCAGCCAGGCAATTGTCAACACTGCGCGTCCGTGACCGGCGTGTCTAAGCTGATCGCAACCCTAAATGTGCTGCAAAGGTGATTCCCTGCGGAGGCATCAAAACAGCTGTGTTTCCTCTAAGTCTAGAGGGAACCACATTTAAGAGATGAAGAGGAGATCAGCTCCTGCAGGGGATGGAGGAGGGGCAAATTATGATGAATTCTAGCATTCCTTGCCTTTCTGAAAGGTTTCCTCCCAAAGAACCAGCCAGAAATAGAGCCAAGTCTGATTCTATTAGAATAGTAGGAAGCGGAAAACTCCCCTTTCACTTCATCCTTCCTCTTTCCCTTTTAGGCCAAGTGGCTTCTTCTGTAGCAATCCCTGTATGAATGAACTAATGTCCCAGAGGTGATAGGAGACAGGGGTGGGACACATCCTAATGGGGAAGGCAGGTAAAAATGCCTGCCCACCATGTCCTGGTTTCGTTTCCCAAAGACTAGCCCCCAAAGCTTAGTGGTTGACACCCATCAGAAAGAAGAGATACTAGATGAATTACAATGCTTTCATCTGGAGAGCTAAGTCTTGGTAGTTATACCACACTGTCATTTTGATAGCTACAAGCTGGTACCTGCTAACTGTGCTTAAGGAGCACTTTGCCTTGGGTGCTGCAGATTTATAGGATTCCCACACACCCACAAGCGGAGGGATTGATTTGCAGCCAACATGATTCACAGAGTTTCTCAAATGTGTGTACGACATGAACGCAGTCATCATAGCACTAGTACCTTGGTTCTGTGTAGCCTTGGAAATCCACAATTTTTAACCAAGCCCAAGATTCATCAGCCTTCTCTAGACAGAGAGGCACCTGGAGCATCTTTGCCCTCTACCTATTCTGGAAGTTGGAGAAGAGCCCTGTGCACAGCTGGTTCCCATTCTATTCCATTAGCGTTTATCTCATCAGTACATCTCTAGTCCTAAGATTCTCAAGAGCAGTCCCCCAGACTCGCAACATCAGCAGCACCTGGGACTTGGCAGAAATGCAGATGCTCAGGCCTCACCTCAGCCCTACTGAATCAGAAGTTATGAGCCGGCCAAGTGATTCTGATGCATGCTCAAGTTTGAAAACCACTTATCTAGTCTAGGGGTTGACAGATAACAAACCTTTTCTATAAAGGACCAAATCATACATATTTCAGGCTTTGCAGGCCTTATGTTCCTGTCACAACTACCCAACTCTGCTGTTGTAGAGTGATAACAGCCACAGACAATATGTAAATGAATGAGCTTGTCTGTGTTTTAATAAAACTATCTCCAAAACCAGGCAGCAGGCAAGATTTGATCCCAGGGACACACTTTGACACCTCCTGGCCTTGTCTACCCAGATACATTCCCGAGAGCTTTACATGGTGTTTCGCCAGTCAGAATTTTTATTTCAATGACATCTTTGATCCTAGTTTCTTTTGGAGTCATTTTTTTAAGAAATTATATTTATCCATAGAAAGAAGAAAAAGTAAAACTATACGTAAAAGTATACAGAAAACTACAAAGCTCTATAGCTTTTCAAAAGCCTGGGAACTGTGTAATGGCCCCATTTCACAATGAGAGACTGAAGTACAGACAAGACACATTCAGGGCCCACCATCCTGCAGAGCCAAAAGTGTGTTGCATGAACACAGAAGGCTCCATTTCCATAAAACTAAATGTTTGGTGACTGGAGTTATGCCACAGAGGCTCAGCCATAATTACATACAACCACACTCCTGAAATCCAATTTCCTAATCCCTGATCTACGTATCTACACTATGCTGCATCATCTTCTCTTGCACCATGCAAACAGAAACAGTGCAATGGACAATGATACAGTTTCCCAGTAGTTAATTATTGGGTCATATACTTCTCTAGACTTGATCAATAATTGATCCATTCAGAGACTCTAATGTATCTATAAAGCAACTCTTACTGTTTCCTCACCATCAGTAAAGGGCGTATGTTTTGAAGACCAGCTTTGACTGACCAGTAGTGGCTGTGTGAAGTGATGCTAAGCTGGATTCTCGGGTGGCACCCAAACTCCACCGGAGAAGGTGTCGCATTTGATGAAGGATGTCTCCGTGACTCCCTGCTCCTCTTGTGGCCCAGTGGTGGCAGCATCCCAACATATGCCACCTAGACCCAGCTAGACCATTCACACCCCCACATGGTGCCTGGAAGCACTGGAAAGAAGCGTGGGCCAGGCTGGGATCATCGACCAAGGCAAAGCTCTCTGGCTCACTCTAAAACAGAAATGCGGGTGCTGGTTCCACCTTCACCAAAGTGTGAACAAAAGACTCTGTGATCAACAATGTCTCTGAAATATCTAATTTTCAGTCTTTACAGCCCCTCCGTGTTCCTTTTTCCTGATAAAAGAAGGTGAGAGCACCAACTACCCTGGTCAATACCCCTACACGCAGGGACTCATCCTAGGCTTTCTCTTTTGGGTTTTGAAGATCCAAGGATAGAACCCAAAGCTTAACAAGTAGGTCACAGCATCTTCCTCCACCAGGCAGAAATGCTGAACTGAAAGAAGGAATCCCACCAGGATGAACCAGTGGCAACAGAGGAGCAGCAGGAACACAGCCAGCTGATCATTCTCCACCTCTCACAGCACCACAGATGAACTTCAACCCCCAAGTTTGGTTTGCAAGGCAGTAAATTCAAACCTATTGTTTTTCTTTTGTAACTTTTAACTTTTGGGGGCGTTTTTTGGTTTGTTTGTTTGTTTTTGTTTTTAACTTGAGTTAGTTCGAATTGAGTTTCTGTCATTTTTATCAACAAGAGTTTTGACTTAATATGATTCCTCCAAAAAGGAAAGAAAAACTCCAGTCCAGAAACATCAGTATCCAGAAAGTTATGAAGTGATTGCGTGGGTGACTATTCTAAAAGCACAGGTGGCTTGTCTTGTATAACCTACTGGTGATGGAAAAAGAGCGAAAAGAAAAGGAACTGTCATCTTTTCTCATTGATTTGTACGGTAGTCAGAAGGAGCTAGTTGATGCTACAGTAACTATAACAAACAACCCCCAAATTTCAGAGGTTTAAACAAAGGATTTTGGGTCAAGGCAGCACTTCTCCATGTGGTGACTCAGGGATCTAGGTTGCTTTAATCTTGCAGCTCTGTCCCTAAAACAAAGCATTTTCCCTGGCACATTTTCCCTAGGGAAGATGGTCCAGAGAAAAGTGTGTGAGCGCTCGCTGCGCTCACAGTTGACTCAGAAATTGGCACACACCATTGGTCAATTGCAAGGGGCCTGTCTCCCCCAGGCCTGGGTACAGATACTAGAAGGCAAAACATCTACCACCTGGGTGGTGTATTTGTCCATGGCACAAAAGGGAAGACAGTAACACAAACACAAAATACAGCTTAAAAGAGAACAGAACAAGAAGTGTTTTTTTTTTTAATAGCCCTGACATACCACGTGTATATATTAAGCAATAAAGTCACTCCCAACTGTCTATCAAACTTAGACCCGTGCTGTCATCGTTCTCCACACAGGCCTATTCCAGTTTAACCGAGATTGCCTCTGCCCTTGGTGGGCCTAAGATCAATTGATGGATACAGACAGAAAGGAGGTTTGTGAAAGAGAGAAGTTACTGAATTAATACCATTTAAATAAAAAGCACAAATGGAAACAAAACCAGACAGATAAGGAAATGTCCCCTGTGTCTGTCTCCTTGGCTCTCAACCTCTCCTTGGCTCTGTCCCTTCTACCTTCTAGAGTCTCCTGCTTTTCCTTTCTTCCACTTCAGTATTTCTGGCTGACAGATAGCAACGGGCAAAATCAGGAAAGATAAGGGCCCCAGGACTCTTCTTTCCATGCTGATCCTCTTCCACCCACCCCTCCTGTCATGCATGCAGCTTCTTTCACATCTAGGTGCCATCACCTGAGTACCTATTGTGTGCCAGCCATTGCGAAGGGAGCTTTTCATGTATTCTCTTACTTAATACCACAGCAAACCCTATGAGGAAGACATCATTGCACCCACTTTACAGATGAAAAAACTGAGAATGGGCCAGGTTAAGTGACTCCTGTTCAAGGTTACACAATTAATAAGTGGCAAACTGGAACCTGCACTCAGATCTGATGACTTCAAAGTCAGAGTACGTTACATCCATTAAGCTGTGTGGCCTTCCTAATCATTGCCCATATTTACATATATCCAAGATTTGTAGAGTGCCTACTATGCATCCCATGCATTCCCAAGGATGAACAAACCAGAGAGAAATGCCCTCTAGTTGCACACAATCTAAATTAATATCATAAATGCACTGAAAACGATGTGCACCCAATGCTCTGGAATCCCAGAGAGGAAGTTGTCACCTACCTGGAGGGGGTGGACAGGGTTTCAGAGAGGAGGTAACTGTAACTATTCTGAGGAGGAAAACTTGGTGGCTGGAGGACTGGGGTAAGAAGGAGAATTTTCACTACACATCTATAATGGGTTGAATTGTGTCCTCCAAAAAGATATGTTGAAATCCTAACCCCAGGGACCTCTGAATGCAAACTTATTTGGAAATAGGGTCTTGGCAGATGTACGTAGTTAAGATAAGGTCATCCTGGCTTAGGCTGAGCCCTAAATCCAGTGACTGGTGTCCTTATAAGGAGAGGGAGATCTGGAGACACACAGACACACACAGGGAAGAAGGCTACGTGACAATGGCGGCACATTTGGAGTGATGCGTCTACAAGCCAAGAGACACCCAGGACGGCCAACAATCACCAGAAGCCAAGAAAGATGCACGGGGTAGGTTCTCCCTCAGAGCCTCCAGAAGGAACCAGCCCTGTTGACACCTGGATTTCAAACTCATGGCCTCTTGTTCTATTAAAAAATAAATTGCCATCCATTTACGTGACCCAGTGTGTGGTCATACATTCTGGCAGCCCTAGGAGCTACTGCTCACCCCTTTGTGCCTTTTGAATGTCAGGATCTCAGTGCAAGGATGACAGGCTGTGGCGTGGTGGCTGAGGACGGTCCCTAATGGAGGACGCAGCTCATGCAAGCTGTTCTCCTGGCTGCCCACGGCCGCCACCCCAACCCCCAGCAGCTGGCAGTCCTCAGTGTGAGGTCAACAGGGCCAGGTGCTGGTGCTCGGCCGAGATTACCTCTCTTCACACAAGTGCTCAGAAATGAGGATGCAGCCAAGCCAGCTGAGAAAGGACTAGAGCAGTCCGTGGGTCTTATGTCAGCAGGTCTTCCAATCTCCCAAGTGAAAATCATTTCTATGGGGCTGGTCACTCGACCCTTGTGTGGGCTCACCCCTCCCTGCCATATTCTCCAGAACCAGCTGGGGCCAACTCCTGACACGAGGGATTCTCAATGCCCCAAGGGAAGCCATCCCACGCCATAGAACAAGTTAAGAGAGCAGAGGTGGAATCGCTGGGTGTCCTGACATGTAGAGTAATGAGGTGTTTGGGGGAGAGGGTGGAAGGAGGTGAGTTGGCACAGCTTCTAGAAAGGAGAGGGAGAGAGAAGGGGTACCCTGGAGCAGAGTCTGCAAGGCCACTTGTGAGGGGTTCCAGGAGCACACAACTGTGTGCTGGACATTGTCCTAGAAGGGCAGGAGACAGAAAATGCAGGAACCCTATACTTGGGGAGGCCCACCAGGGAGCAGTTAGGCAACAGGGCAGTTCAATTTAGCACAGCTGTTCATTGAGCATCCGCTGTGTGCCAGGCGCCATGAGGGCAAAGAGGCAATATCGAGGAGTGGTGAGAAGGTGGGCTCTGCCCCTTGGGGTGAAGCTCAGCCTGTAGGCAGATTAACTGTTACTTACAGTTAGCATCTGTTCTGAGGGTTCCCAGCCTTGTCTCTGATGGGCAGGTGCCTAGGTCATCCCACTTACTAAACTCTGAATATCACCCCTGTGGTGGCAGACTGAACTTGAACAAGTTTCCAAGCCCCTCCACACCTCTGCTTCCTTATGTAAAATAGGAAAAGTAACAGTACCCCGCTGTGAGGTGGGGGCTGTGCCACTTTGGATGTATTATGTCCCTCCAAAAGACATGTTTTAATCCAATCTTGTGGGATATTTGGATTAGGTTGTTTCCATGGAGATATGACTCACCCAACTATAGGTGATAATTTATATTAGATTATTTCCATGGAGATTTGGCCCTGCCCCTTCAGTATGGGTCTTGGTTAGTTTACTGGAGTCCTTTAAAAAGAGCCACATAGGCCCAGATGCTTGCTGATGCTGACACTTACAGATGCCTGGAGACAGACAGAAGGACATTTAGCTAAGAGATGAAGCCCAGAGTTTGCCCCAGGATAAACTAAGAGAATACTCCCCAGATGCTTAGAGAGAAACGTCCTGGGAGAAAGCCATTTTGGAACCGGAACCCTGGAGCAGACACCAGCTACCTGCCTTCCCAGCTGACAGAGGTTTTCTGGACGCCATGGACCATCCTTCAGTGAAGGTACCCTGTTGTTGATGCCTTAGTTTGGACACTTTTATGGCCTTAGGACTGTAACTTTGTAATCAAATAAACCCCCTTTATAAAAGCCAATCCATTTCTGGTATTTTACATAATGGCAGCTTTAGCAAACTGGAACAAGGGCTAAATAAGTTCACACGAAGAATTCGCTTAGAACAGTGCCTGGTGCAGAATGAATTCTCAGTAGATAGTAGCCATTCTACTTTGTCTCTCCCAAAGCATGAACAGGGCCTGCAGAAAGAGCCAGCCTCCTCGAGTTAAGATATCACAACAAAGTGGCCTGAGTAGCTAAAGGCAGAAGCCTGGTTCCCAGGTGACTTAACTGCAGGACTTGACGCCCGCCATTGGCTGGTGTCCCTCAGCTCGGAGCAGCAGGAGGCAGCTGGATGGTCACAGCACAGTGGGGTGTGGGCGACAGCTCCATCGCCTGTCTCTTGCTGGAACGGAGCCACTGCACAGACCAGCTCCTCCTCCAGAACAGAACATGCAGATGTTCTGGCCACAGCACCAGAACAGGCCCCTGGAGCCCATCCAAACACGGAGGAATTTTTAGATCCAATCAAAACCACTCCAGATGGTTGGCTCTTATTTTAGATAAACAGGATAAGCAACACTGGCCTGCATGAGAACTGCTAGGAAATACTCTCTTTTCCTGTCTTCCTTGTTCTTGAAACCAAATGCTCCATGTCTAAATGTCTCCTGGGGAATGTCTGAAGGGTTTCTGCAGTGTTTGTTTATTTGCTTAATAACAAACATTCTTTACATTATACAGACCTTCCAAATGAGGCTCACAGTGGAGGCGAGAGGAAGGTAGGGCAGGTGGCCTTAACCTTGTACTACATAGTTGGAAACTGAGGCCCAGTGAGTGCGTGGCTTGTTTGAGGCTCATGCACCTCTCTGCTTGGAGAAAGGGAATGAACCATTGCTCTAGAGATGGACAACCCTTGCTGTTCACTGGCCAGCTGAAGCCCTCCTTCAGCAAACCACACCCCCAAACACTCAGCCCATCGCAGGAACAGACACCCATATACACACATCAACAACAACCACAATCTGCCTCCAGGTAAGGAGTAAGGTGGCTCCTAAGGGCAAAGACAGAGAGCCCTGACCATTCAGTTACCACAAATACCACCACCACCTCCGTGCAGTAGAAACCACTGTAAGCTAGTCCTTCATGTTCTCATACCCTTTGGACACAAAAGAGAGAGGAGGGTACATATATTATGTATCCTAAAACAGGCAGTTGAGGATGGGGCAGAAGGAATTTTTTAACTATTTAAAAGAACTACTATATCTCTATAGAGACTGACATTTTCATGTACAAACAGGATAATATGCAAGTATTAAAATGAGGAAGAAACTTATACGGTCACTTGCAACTTTTCAACCAGACCTGGGCAAAAAGACATCACTTGCAATTACAAAGAACTGTACAAAAATATCCTATATCATGAAGTATGTTCAAACATACAAAGATGTTCAATACATTTTGGGGTTCCAAACTGCCAAAATAAATTCCATAATGTGCTTATCTAATATGCTTATCTTTATATCAGTGTTTCTACATTGGAGGAGGGGAGGGAGCACCCCAAGCTCTGAGATAGCACGGTGCCTCCCCAAGAATGGCCTAATCAGGCATCCCAACTGCAGGTGATAGTGTCCTGGAAACATGGTGTATGGCCAAGAACCATCAGCTCTTCCTTCCAGATATGCTCACTCCTTTTTGGTCTACTGATACCTCCACAGACCTGAATTCAGGCCCTCAATCATCCCTTTATCCTGTCTGGACCAGCCCCCAGACTTTCCCCTTCGGTTCCTTTGAGTGGACCTTGACCAAATTAATTTTGCTAAACTGCCAGGAAAGCGATGAGCAAACCAGTGGTAGCAGCCAAGCTCCTGAGCCACAGTCAGTCACCTGCACACTCTGGCCCTGTTTTTACTCGGCCACAGCAAGCATCACTTCTCTAGCTGAGTCTCCACTGCAGCCAGCAGTGCTGTGACATGGTGCCCCTCATCCTCCCTCTCCATATATGAACTGGAGAATGAATAAATAAATTGGATGAATAAATGCAATGGCTTAGAATACAGCAATGAAAGTGAATGAGCTCAGCCACACACAAACCCAAGGATTAATCTCATAAAGATAAAATTGAATGAAAGAAACCAATCACACAAAAAAGTGGGGTTTTGGTTAGAAAGGAGCACAGAGGGCTTCCTGGAATTCTGACATGTTCTGTTAATTGATCTGGAGGCTGGTTACATGGGTGTTTATTTTGTGAAAAAGCCATCCAGCTGCACATTTCTGATAAGCACAATTTCTCATATACATGTTGTTATGCTTAAATAAAATTTAAGGGATGTGTGTGTGTGTGTGTGTGTGTGTGTGTGTGTCCCAACTGGAATACAGAGAAGGAAATGGCCCAGAGACCATAAATAATATATTTAAGCACAAACAGGGCCATCTATCTCCATGGGTATGTGAGATGTGCAGTCACACAGGGCCCTACACATATGAGGGCCATGAGCTGGTTTAAGGCTCCCCTCTTGCCATCCTAAAATTCCTAATAACGTTTGAAGTAGGGATCCCACATTTCCATTCTGCACTGGTCCCACAAATTATGTCACCTGCCCTGAGCACAGGTTTATTGCCAACTCTCAGTATCTGAAATCCAAAAATTCCTCCAGTAGATCTGAGAGCAGGTCACTCAAACTGGGTGGACACCAAACCTCTGAAACCCTCTTGGCTGTATTTTCCAGGAAACCACAACTACATCTGCCTTTCCTGCCATAAGGGCCCAGAGAAGCCAGTTGATTTCAAAGCCCAGAGAAGGTTTAACCGGAGAGGGAGTGGAGGGAGCTGCTACCCTCTGAGTCCTCTGAGTAAGTCCCTGAATGAATCAGGGAAGCCGCTTGGCTCAGCTCAGTGCTAGAGCAGAGTGTGCCTCCCCAGCCCACAAGTCACACATTTCTGGCCTCTTTCCCCATTAAGGGGAGGATTGATAAACTTGGGAACAACTGGACCTGCGTGTCCCAGTTCCATCTTCTCTTGGGAATCAGCTGTGCCTGGGGAGCACGTGGTTTCTGATTCTCCTCTGGGGGCTGGGCTTTTCCAGGATGGGGGTGGGTGGGAGCTGCCTTTTCCAATGCTGCCAGTGGCACAGGGTGGAGGAATGAGCCTGCCTAATTTGGGGGACACTAACAGACCTAATGCCATGTCTTCCCTCCTTGCTTTTCTGGACAATAGAGGTGACATTTGGTCTCTTCCTGACTCTCCTTTATCTCAATTCTTGAGTCATTCAGAATCAGGGCATGGAAAGAGGGAACCAACCCAGTTTACAACCTACTGAGAAACACCTGTGCTTTGCCTTTTCTTTAAAAATGACAGAACTCTTGTTCAAGAACCACCTACAAGGTATTCCATGATCACATCCAAACAATGAAAACCAGCCTCCATGTTGGCCTCTGTATGGTTGGCTTTGAGGCAGGAGGCATCTCAGATGAAACAACTTTCTCCCTCTAAACTGAAGAGCTTGCTTCTTTCTCCTCTCCTCTCCTCTCCTCCCTCCCTCCACCACCTCAGAGCTGATGGGCCCTGTTGCAGAGAAGAAGCCAACCTGTCTTCACTCAGCAGCCAGGACACCAAGATTACTGACTATATTCAGTCCTTGTAAGTCTAACCAGGTAGGCATCTTACCCTGAAAATCATTTTCTGCTGAGTTACACCCAATTCCACACCCTGGGTTGAGCAGCTGACACCACAATCTGTGCACTGTCTCTATTTTCTGACCCAGGAGATCTTCTGACCCAGAAGAGCACTCTGATTTTCAACTGAGAATAGATAAAATTCCCCTGGAACAGCTCAGTCAACCAACCACTCCTACTGACTTTGGGTGGTCAGTCCAATTATTGCACTTGATTTCATTTACCCCAAGGAAACCTTTACTTCTCATGAGACATTATCAAAAATAACTTTTTTTTTTACTTTAGCGCCTATCAACTGACAGCTCCAAAGATGAACCATGCATTTTTGTGCTCTGCTCATCTTTAGAGAATCTATCCTTCGGTGACTCATTCTATCCATGGAATCTTTCACCTGAATGATTTCATATCACCTTTCATTCATTCATTTATGATCCACTTATTCATTCCCCAACACAGAAGCCAGAAGACATTTATTCAACATACCCTACCTATCCCTCCCACAACCTTTTTTATGATCTTCAGTACCACCTTGTTCACAGTACAAACCAACAAGCAACAGCCAAACAGTTCCTCTATTAACCATAGAAACTGGAGCAGGAAGAGCATGGGCAATTGGGATTCACAAATAATGCCAAAGTGTTTCTCTAGCAAGTTACAGCACACAGCCTGACTTGGGAGGAATCAGTGGGAACCAGCCCAGGTATCCACTCACACTTAGTACTCTTCTGCGGAGCCCTTAGATCACACGTCCATAAACTTGCCGCTCATTCAGGACCTTTGGGTTCAGTGCAAATTAATTAAGCGGCTATGCAGCTCATTTGACCATTATTGAGGTTTTAAAATAATTAAGAGTGAAGGCAACTGATTAAAGCCTTTCCAGGCTGCCACCACAGTTTATGAATTATAAGTTCCTTATTAATGTGACTCCTCTGTGACAGCAGATTAGCTGGGGGATATTCATTAAGATGGAATAAAAAGGCAACAGTAGCTGTGATATCCTTTTGTTTCTTACCCCCTGACTGCTTTCCACTGTGCTCTATATGAAGGCATAAAAATAATATAGTATGTTTCTTTAGCATTTTACAAATAGCATAATATTGTTTATACCATTTGATCCTCCCACTAATCCTGTGAGCTTGGCAATGCTGGGGTTATTCTCTTTGTTTTACAGAAAAAGAAAGTAAAGCTCATCCAGATAATAAGGAGGGAAATCGTCCAATTCCCAGGCCTGCTGACTCCCAGTCCATGGCTCTGCCATGGTGCCTCTCCTGCTTAAAAGCTTCCTTTCTCTTAAAACAGTCCCGCATTCTCCCATCTTAGGTGTCTGAAATTGCCAAAGGCAGACATTCATTTCTTTGGCTTAAAGAAAGAATTTCCTTGTTAAAACAGAAGAGAAGTGTTTTCACTAAGAGATAGCAGAACAGAAATATTTTTGCTTCACTCTCTCCTTCAAACTCCATTAAAGCCACAAAAAGAAACAAAAGATGGAGAAAAATGCCATTTTCAATGAAGTAAGGCAACAACCACAAGCCCAAAGCATAAGCTACAAAGCAGTCATGCCAAATACTGTGAAACTGGAGTCTAGGTGAGGGAGCATGATGAGAGCAATTCATCTACCTTAGACTTGATGGAGGATGCAGATTCTCTCAGTTAAGTGTAAACTGTCTTAAACCCTTCCAGAAATTAGAGGAAAAAGGGGAGCTTTCTCAGCTCATGCTATGAGGCCAAGAAAACCTTGATACTAAAACGTAGAGGAAAATTACATACTAAATTTACTCATGTATCCAAATCATAATACTAGAATTCAAAAATCCTAAATGAAATATTATTAAAAAGAGTCCAGCTATATATGAGAAAGATAATGCATTATTATAAAATTGAGTTAATACCAAAAAAATCAAAGATGGTTTAACTTTTGAAACTTAAAGTGATTCAGTGCATTTAAGAATGAAAGAGAAAAACAATATCATTTTCATTTGGTACAGAAAAAGATGGAAAAAATCAATACTAATTCATCATAAAATCTCAGCAAACTAGGTGTTCTAGTTTGCTAAGCTGCCAGAAGCAGATACCATGAAATGCATTGGCTTTTACAACGGAAATTTATTACCTTACAAACTTACAGTTCTGAAAATATCCAAATCAAGACATCATCAAGACTGTACCTTCTTCCTAAAGATCCTGTACTCTTCTGTCACATGGCAAGGCACATGATAACATCTGTTAGTTTCACTCTTCTCGTCTGGGTTTCATTTCTTCCAGCTTTTGCTTCCATGTCTCTCTCTCTTTATCTGAATTTCATTTTCTTATAAAGGGCTCCCAGTAAGAGGATTAAGACCCACCCTGAATGAGGCAGGCCACATCTTAAGATCCTACTCACCAAAAGATCCTACTTACAATGGGTCCACAACCACAGGAATGCATTAATTTTAAGAACATACTTTAATTTTAAGGTACATACAGCCTCAAACCATCATGCTCCAACCTCCAGACCCTCAAAAGACATGTTCTTTCCATATGCAAAATACATTCTTCTCATTACAACATCCTAAAAGCTTAAATCATTTCAGTAATAATTTTAAGCACAAAGTCTCATCAAAATAGGTTATAGGTGTGGCACAATTCCCCTCAGTTTGTGGACCCATGAAACTTAGAGAACAAGCTATCTCTTTCCAATATACAAAGGAGGGACATTCCCAGATAAATATTTACATTTCCATAAGGAGAAATTGGAAGGAAAACAGAGGTTACAGGTCCCAAACAATTCCGAAACCCTGCAAGGTATACTCCATTACACTTCTGAGGGTCATCTATAGAATGAAGGCTTACCCTCGGGGCCTGATGAAGCAGCAGCCCCACCCTTTCAAAGGCTTGCACAGGCAGCCATGCTCTCCCCAAAGACTGTGGAGAAGGCTCCAACATCTTCAAGCACTGGGGAGATGACCACGCTCTCGGCTCCATCCTCTTCAGACTTTGGGATGGCGTCCAGCCTCTCCACAATCCCCAGGCATCTGAGAAACCTGGGGTGGTAATACTCTTCCTGAACAATGGGGTGGAAGGCCCACCCTCTGCAAGCACTGGGGCATACTTGCCCTTTCCACATACATGGGAAACTCAGAATTTTCCAAACCTTCAATGTCTTGTTTCTTTGGGCCCAGGAGTTCAGTTCTCAGCCTATCCCTTTTCTCTTGCATTTTACTACAAGCTGCAAGGAGAAGGCAGGCCACACTTTCCACATTTAGTTTGGAATCTCCTCAGCTAAATATCCAAGCTTGTCACTTTCAAGTTCTGCCTTCCATTCAATATCAGATTTTTCCAAGTTCTCTGCCACTTTAAAACAAGGATTGCATTTCTTCCAGTTTGCAATGCCACATTCATCATTTCTGTCTAAGGATGCTTTGGAAGTAGTTTTAGCATCCATATTTCTACCAAAAGTCTCTTCAAAACAATCTAGGCCTTTTCTATCAAGCACCTCACAATTCTTCCAGAAACTACCCCTTACATATTTATAAAGCCATTCCCACATTTTTGGTATTTGCAATAGCAGCACCCTACTTCTGGTACCAAAATCTGTTCTGATTTGCTAAGCTGCCAGAAGCAGAGACCATGAAATGTGTTGGTTTTTACAATGGGAATTTATTAGCTTACAAGCTTATAGTTCTTAGACCATGAAATGTCCAGATGAAAATGTCCAAATCAAGGCATCATCTGGTGATGCATTCTCCCTGAAGACCAGCTGCTGGCAATCCTGGACTCCTCTGTCACAGGGCAAAGCACATGGCAGCATCTGCTGGTCTCACTCTTCTCTTGTGGGTTTCATTGCTTCCAACTTCTTGCTTCTGTGGCTTTATCTCTCTTTGTCTGAATTTCACTGTCTTACAAAGGACTGCAGTAAGAGAATTAAGACCCACCCTGAATCTGGTATGCCACATCCTAACTTAAGTTAAAATCCTACTCACTAAAAGATCCTAGCTGCAATGGGTCCACACACAGGAATGGATTAATTTTAATAACGGATTAACTTTTCTGAGTATGCATCACACTAGGAATAGATGCAAACTTCATTCATCTTACTGAGAGTATCTACAATAAGCTAAGAGCAAACACCATCATTAATCATGAAATATTGAAAGCTCTCCCTCTGAAACTGGGAATGAGCCAAGAATGGAACTTACTCTATTCATCATTGTACTTGGGGTTCTGTCTAGTACAATAAGGCAAGAAAAAAATTAGAAAGAAGAAATAAAACCATCATTATTTGCAAAAAATAAGATTGTATGCATGGAACCACCAACTAAACTATTTTTATTAAATAAATTTTAAAATATGTTTATTACATAATAGCTAAATTATTATAAGCAGGATTTGCAATTATGCTGAATATAAGGCCAATATACAAAGCCAAACTGTCTTTCTGCATACTAAGAACAAAGAATTAGAAAATAAAAGTTCTTTAATTATGTTTGTACAATAACACAAAGAATATTATCTAGGAAATAAATCTGACAGAAGAAATGCAATATCTCTGCCCAGAAAACTCTAAAGCATTATAGAAAGAAATTAAATAGTACTGAAATAAATTAAGGTATATACCATATTCATGAATTAGAAGATTCAATATTGTGAATGGGTCAAGTTTCCACAAAATAATCTATCTGGCATACCTCATTTTATTGCTCTTTGTTTTATTGCACTTCACACATATCTAAAAGACATCAGTATTTATAATAAAGCTTTAGTAATAAAATCAGTGTGGTATTGGTGCAAGAAAATACAAGTAGATCAATGGAACATAATAGGTCAATGGACCAGAATAGAGTCTAGAAATAGACCCAATTGTCAATATGGACAATTCAGGACACATGTGGTACTGCAAAGCAGTGGGAAAAAAACAGTCTTGCCATTAGGTATTCTTAATCAGATATCTATATGTGTAGAGAAATGAAACCCAATCCTGTCAGTCCAAAAAAGAGAGACACCTATTACACCCTCCAGGGGTAGAATCTCACCACATGAAGAGTGTACAATGCCTGCCACCAGGCACTCAGTCCGAGGGAGCCACCGCACTCCACTGTTTGCAGACGTCAGGATTGCCAACAGAAGCATGATTCCCACAGAACTGGATGGAACAATATGTTACTCACATAGAGAAGAGACAGAGGAAAGTCAGCTTCACTAGTGAGCCTTGGTTGCCCAAAGCCAGCAGGTCTCACTCTATAGGCAACAACACAGGGAGCTGTTCCACTTGCAGCATCCTTCTCTTGTACTGTGTGCTTGGAGGGGGAACCCCACTCCCTCCTCACCAAGGACAGATGTATCACTGGATGTGAGCTGGGTGCCATAAAACATGCCCACTCTTATCAGGCTATTGCCAGTGAAGTACAGTCCCCTTATTATTAGGGGATTGTATTCTATCTTGCCAGGTTGACATATCTGGCCCTGAGCACAGGATATATTTATATGTTCCAGGGAAAGGTAGCCCAGATGATTCTGTGGAGGTATTCTGTAATCTGATTTGCATCTACAATCAGCTGGCTTTGAGTAAAGGAGATTACCCAGAATAATGTGGATACGCCTCATCCCATCAGTTGGAGACTTTAAAATCAAAGAACTGATTTCTGAGAGCTCCAAAAAGAAGAAATTCAGACCCAAAATTTCAACATCAACTCTTGCCAGAACAGAATTTCCAGCATACCCAGCTGGCCCTACAGAATTCAGACTTGCCAGCCCCATAATTGCGTGAGCCAAATCCTTAAACATATACATAATGACAGATATATATATATATATATATATATATATATATATATATATATATATCTGTATCTCTGGTGAACCCTGATGAATACAGATTCCAAATTCAATATTAGCTCATGGATATCCACTTGTCCCAGAACCATTTGTTAAATAACCTACTCTTTCACCATTAAATTGTCTTGGTACCCTTGGCAAAATCCATTGACCATAAATGCAAGGGTTTATTTCTGGACTCTCAATTCTATTCCATTGATCTATATATCTTTCTTATGCCAGTAACACGCAGTCTTCATTACTATAGATTTGTAGTAAGCTTTGAAATTGGGATTTGTGAGTCTTTTTGTTTTGTTTTGTTTTTGTCAAGATTTTTTGGTTATTCTGAGTCTCTCGTATTTGTATATGATTTTAGGATCAGTTTGCAATTTTTGACAAAAAAAAAGTTGATGGGACTTTGACAGGGGTTGTGTCAAATCTATAGATCAATATGGGGGGTACTGTCATCTTGACAATATTAAGTCCCCCAATCCATGAACATGAAATGTCTTCCTATTTATTTGGGTTATCTTCAATTTCTTTCAATGCTATTTTGTAGTTTTCAGCCTACAAATTTTGTACTTCTTTTGTTAAATTTATTCCTAAGGATTGTGTTATATTTTGTGCTATAGTAAATGTAATTGTTTTCTAAAATTCATTTTCAGATTATTCACTCTTAATACATAAAACCAAAATTGATTTTTGTATATTGATCACATATTCTGCAACCTTGCTGAACTCATTTGTTAGCTCTGATAGTTTTTTGTGAATTCCTTAAGATTTTATACATACAAAGTCATGTCAAATAGATACAGTTTTAGTTCTTCCTTTCCAACCAGATGCCTTTATTTCTTTTTCATACTAAATGCTCTGGTTATAATTTCCCCTGCAGTGTTGCATAGAAGTAATCAGGGTAGACATTCTTGTCTTATTCTTACTCTCAGGGAGAAATATTTCAGTCTTTAAACATTAAATATGATGTTACCTGTGGATTTTTCATAGATGTCCTTTAACAGTCCAAGAAAAAGAACTTGTAGAATAATCCACCCCAACATTTATGCTAGTGAAATAACTGTACTTCAAGGATAAAGTAAAAATCTTCCAGATAGCTAGGTGTAAAAAAACAAGGAAAGTACAAGAGGAAAATATGAGTCTGACAGAGTTATCCAAAGTAACACTTGATGCTCAAAAAGAATGAAACAATGTTAAGAAAGTTAAGAAAGTTCTGAAAGTTAAAAAACACATATTTAAACCTTCCACCCCACCCCCAGTCAAATGTTGAAGCAAGAGACAGACAATCTTTCAAGAAACAAAAAAAGAGTTTAGGAACAGAGAAAATAAGGTTAGAAGTGTTGGTCCATCTAAATATGGGACTAAGATTAAGTACATGTAAAAGTTATGTTTCTGAAATAAGACATAAATATTCCTAAACCTTAACAAAGTAAAATAGTAATATAGCTAAGAAAAATGTTGCAAGAATGGGAGAGAGGAGAGGTTGGAGAGCATATATATATGTGCAATTCTTGATCTTTCTAGCAGGATGTATCAATTGGGATGCTTTTGGTTTTAACCTAGAAATTCCTAACTCCACTAGCTTAAAAAATAGGAAAGATTTATATACTGAAGTTATTATAAGAATTCCCAGCATAGATAGGCTCTAAGTGGGTTAATTTAGCAGCAACAATTTCATTGAGGTTTCAGGTCACCTTGATGTTGACTTGGAACTTGCTTCCCCCCACCCCATGGCTACCACAGCTGCAGGTATCCATGCAGATGTGATAGTGCCCAATGGAAAAAGAGCAAATAAAATTTTTTTAAAAGACTCTCCTGCAGACCTCACTTCATATTTCATTGCCAGAACTGAGTCATATGCTTCCTCCCCCCCAATCAAGTCTCTAACAGGGGGATCTGAATACCATAATAGGCATAAAATGATTGGGACACATAAGGAGGGTGGAGACCTGGACAAAATTGCAACAGGAGGAAGGGAGTCAATAGATACTGCCTGAAGAAACCAGTAGTTAAAAAATGTAATGACTCTAATTCCTTGTGGTTTTTCATTCCCTTCTGTTCCAGTATGCCAATGCTGCTGTTATGCAAAATACCAGACATGGATTGGCTTTTATAAAGGGGGTTTATTTGCTTACACAGTAACAGTCTTAAGGCCATAAAGTGTCCAAGGTAACACATCAACAATTGGGTACCTTCACTGGATGATGGCCAATGGTGTCTGGAAAACCTCTGTTAGCTGGGAAGGCATGTGGCTGCCGTCTTCTCCAAAGTTCTGGTTTCAAAATGGCTTTCTCCCAGGACATTCCTCTCTAGGCTGCAGCTCCTCAAAAATGTCACTCTCAGTTGCTCTTGGGGCATTTGTCCTCTCTTAGCTTCTCAAGGGCAGAAGACTGCTTTCAAAGGCCATCTCCAAAATGTCTCTGTAAGCTGCAGCTCCCCTCTCAGTTCCTGTGTGTTCTTAAAAGTGTCCCTGTTGGCTATACCAAGCTCACTCCTTCTGTCAAACCACGCTGAATGGGCAGCGCCACAACTCCATTGAAATTATCTAATCAGAGTTATCACCTACAGTCAGGTGGGTTACATCTCACGGAAACATCCAATCAAAAGTTTCTAACCCAATCAACACCAATACGTTTCCTGCCCACACAAGACTGCATCAAAGATAACAGCATTTTGGGAGACATAATACATTCAAACTGGCACACCTTCTATATGCATTTTAGAAGGTTTTTAGAAATTAATATCTCTTATGCTGATCAGAAATTATTAGAGGTTTTTTCCTTTATTCTTATCAATAACAATATTTTTATTTTGAGTATGCATAGTATAATCACAATTTTCCAGAAAAACTCATAAATGGTAGCTAGTATTCCTAAAACATAAATAATCTAAGGAGCAGTTATATTGGGTAAATGTAAACGGCCTATAATTATTCTTTATATCATTATCAGTCACCTATATCTTTGTCCAGATTAGTCCATATGATGGGTTGAAGCTGTATGTATCCCAGAAAAGTATGTTCTTAAATTTAATCTATTTCTGTGGGTGTGGACCCATTGTACGTAGGATCTTTAGGTGAGTAGGACCTTAAATTAAGGTGTGACCTACCTCATTCAGGGTGGGTTTTAATCTACTGGAATCCTTTATAAGAGAATGAAATTCAGACAAAGAGAGAGAAAGCCATGGAAATAAGAAGTTGGCAACAACAAAACTTGGAAGAGAGGGGCGAGACCAGCGGACACTGCCATGTGCCTTGCCATGTGACAGAAGGGCCCAGGATCACCGGCAGCCCATCTTTGGGAAAAAAGCATTGCCTTGATGATGGCTTGAATTGGACATTTTCACAGCCTCAAAACTGTAAGCTTGTAAGCTAATGAATTCTCATTGTTAAAAGCCAACCCGTTTTATTGTCTGTTTTGGGCAGCTCAGCAAACTAGAACAGTCCAGATCAGTTTACCTGTCATACAGGAAAACAAAACAGAGTAGAGTTTGGGAAGAAAGAGGAGTTCAGAAAGCATACAGCACTGGAAGGGGTATTGTGTTGGGGTGGGTATGGGGGATCCTGAACAGCTCTGGGATAGGAGCCATGGGGGAGGGGCAGATGAGAGCACAGATGGTTTTCCTGTGTTTCCCCTATAAAATATGCACAAAGACTCCTGCAGAATACTCGAGGGCTGAGACACAGTATCTATTTAATATTGACAATATGGCCTTGGGTCAGAAGCTGATGATAGAAAGATGAATATGATTCAGTTCCTGCCCTCAAGCACTCACAGTCTAATGGGAAAGAAGAACTCATAAAAAGCAATTTCTAGTGCAATAATAGACGTGCAATGATATGAACTACTGCAATTGCCCAGAGGAGGCAGTGATTAATTCAGTTTGGAAAGTCAGAAATAACTCTGTAGAGAAAACACAAAAATCAAAGTATGCACTTGGCTTCACTGATTATCATCAAGAAAAGGACCATCCATAAACAGAGAACTATGCACAAAAGAAGCAAAGTTTGTTATAGCATGGCCTACTTGAGAAACTACAAAACAACTGGTGTTAATGTGGTCTGGCAGTGGAGGGAAACAAAGCTTGAAGGGGGACATAGACTAGACCTCAAAGGACTTTATTTGCCTTACTAGGGGCAGTGAAGCTTCTCATGTGGATGATGTGAGCCACTGAAAGTTTTAAGGAAAGAAATGTCCTGATTTGCATTTTTAGAAAGAGACCATGGTGGTTCTATGGAAAACATACTGAAGCAGGTCAAGACAGGAGGCCAAAGGCCCATTAGAAGGATGATGCAGGTAATAGATACTGAACCCTGAACTAGGAAAGTGACAATAGGAAGAAACAGAAGTAAGAAAATAGTCAACGACTATTTATGAAAGTTGATGGAGAGAAAGGAATGAAATATGACTTGCAGATCTCTGGATAGGGCAGCTGGGTGGAGATGTGCAAGAGGCGGGTTCAGTCTGAGACACGTTGATCTTGAGGTGTCAGTGGGACAACCCATTGAAGACGTACATTGGGCAGCTGGACACTGGTCTCATCCAGCAATATGGAGACCTGAGGTGGCATCTCCTGAAACTACAGGAGAAAGTCAAATGTTCTTGGGAGAGAAAAGAGAGTGTGAAAAGAAAATAATGGCTCCTCCACATTGCAGGAACAAAGTGTTCAGTCCACAAAGGAGACCAACAGAGTCAGTCAAAGATAGGATGCATCCAAATCCAAAGGTTGAAAAAATTGTAGAAGAAGGGGAAAAAAACACCTCTGCTTAAAAAAAAAAAAATAAAGGAAAAGAGGAGGAGGAGGAGAGAAGATAGAGGAGGAGAAAGAAGAAAAGGGATGGGAAGGAGAGGAAGCAGAGAAGAAACAGAAGAAAACAGGGACATATTAATGCAACTGGCAGAGATGATCTATAAGTGTCCCAGAACTCTGCTGCTGGTTTCCTGTCTTTTTTCCAGAGAAGCACGTGATACAGTCAGATGAGGTCCAGGTATTCACGCTCCTGGAAGAGGGAATGGCAGAAATCTATGCTACTTCTCCAGACTCTTCCTCCCTGTCTTCGTTTGCCATGCTGCTATGACAAATATCACACAATGGATGGGCCTAAATAACAAGAATTTATTGCCTCACAGTTTTAGAGACCACAAGTCCCAAATCAAGGTGTCAGCAAGGCTATGCTTTCTCCTGGGACTGGTGGCATTCTGGTGATGGCATTCCTCCATCACAAGGTGACGTCCTTGTTTTCCTCCTGTGGGGTTTTCTCTGACTGCATCCAAATTTCTTCCGCTTATGAAGGACTCTAGTAATACAGATTTAGTTCTTAGAAGATCCTACCATGAATGAGTCCACACCTTAACTGATAAAACATTTTCAAAGGATCCGATTTACAAATGTGTTCACACCCGCAGGACCACAGATTAAGATTAAGAACGTAAGTCTTTTGTTGGGTGATCCAATCTACCACACACTCCATCCTACCTGACCTAGAAGCTTTCTGGGTCAGCTTTGTGGGAAAAAGTCCAATCCCAAGAGAAATTTCTGGCAATTAAAACATTAGGGACTTTTCAATTTACTAATGTTTCTGCCCTGTGATAGCCCTTTTCCTCCACCCTAACATCATGGGAGGGAAAAACTGGGGACCCTCCATGACGATGTTTAGGCAACTTGAAGGGAAACCCTAGCTTTCCTTTGTACTCACTTTGATTTCACTCATCCTTGGGCTGTGGGCAAAGGTGGCAAGATTCCTAGAGCCTGAGTCCCAGCCTCTTAGCCTGTGCCCTCTACAGTTTGAAGTTGAGCAAATGTATTTACAGATCGATATGTACACACAGCCCATATATACAATTAAGATATGATTCTGGTCAATTACTCCTGGAGCAGAGACAAAAATGAACATGGACAGAGGGCCAACTCATTGTCAGGCACTGGGTGAGAGCTACCTGTATGCCTTGTTAGCTCATTAAGTAGCCAAGTGAGGTGGATGGTATGATGCCAATAGAAGAAATTCAGATTTTCCCCTTACCCAAGGCTAGTGAACTACTAGCAAATGGTAGAGACAGGGTTTGGTTCCAAAGTCCAGGTTTTTTCCTATACGAAGGAAGAGTCAGTATCTATTACAAATTTTTAAAAACTTGAGGATGCCTTATTCTTTAGATTCCAATATGCAGATTAGTTTTAGGTCAGAAAGATATGTATTCCTATAATGTATACAAACTGAACTTTTGTAGCTCAGATCATATTTCAAATATCTTAAATTTCATGGCAAATCCTTTTTCTACATCAAAGAACTCTTTCATAGAGCAAAGACATCCCTTAATTTATCTCTGGTTTCACATGTCAAGTTTCCTTCAAGTGGAACTCATTTCTGCCACTAAAGAAACTGTACATCCCGAAAAAACACCAATCCAAAGGCTGACTTTGTTTTCAGTGAGAGTGAAGAGACAGAGCTTGAGAGCCCTCAGAGCAAGCCCTGGAGGGGAAGCCCAGTGTCCCCATCCCAGCTCCTCCAGCATCCTTCCCTTCACCAAGGAGTGTAGGAGACTCCATCCTTCTCATGCGCCCACTCTGCGGATTGTAACAGACTTTGCCCCTTGGAACTTCCAGGAACTTCCAGGGGAGGAATGCAAAGCCTGAGTCAGCACAAAGTTGCCCCTTCTCCTTGGGACGCATGAACCTCTGAGCAGGGATAAGCCCTGGGGGAAACTGAGGTGCATCTCTTGGATAAGTCTAAGAAACTAAACTCCTCTATCCATTCTCTTAGCTTCTTAAATCTGTGGGCAGTCTTCTCCATCCTTACCCCACCCCACTTCCCAGGAATCAAATAGGTAATCTTGAGGTCAAGCATGAATAGCTACATCTACACCCTTCCCTTTGCACACTTGTCCTGATTTTATGAAGACGTGTCTATAAATTCTTGTGTACTGAAATGGGCTGAACCCCTGGGGCTGCCGTTTAGAGATGCTGCCCTCTTTGTGTGGACTTAAACCCTACCGCAGACTCATCTTTCATGCTGCTCATCCACGTCATCTACCAAGTACTTCCAGTTCTCCTGGGCACAGGTATGCCTGCCATTCCCCAGTCCCTTTAAATTTAGGCATGGCCGTGTGACTTGCTTTGGTCAATAAAATGTGAGCAAAAGTGACAGGTGTCATTTCCAGGTAGAAGCTGTAGGAGCTAGTGCAATGGTGAAAGAAAGAGCTAAGATGAAGCTGCTACCAGTCTGGGGCCCTAAGAGAGGATGATGAACACTGTGGACTCCCAGTGGACATGTAGCAATAAAGCCCAGGATGCCACGGGAGTCCTTAGGAGGTACACCTAATTGAACTCCTCAGGGAAGGGGAGTTGGTCAGGGAAGACATCCTAGAGGAGCTGCTGCCAATGCTGAGTAGAACTTAGTAGGTGATAACAAGGCACAGGGGTAGGTGGCATAGAGTGGGAAGGGCCAGAGGAGTAACAGGGAGAGAGGGGAAGGGAGGGAGGAAAGTAGAGAGGGAGAAGGGGAGGGAGGAAGGGAAGAAAGTGGAGTTGTTAAGGGCCACACATCATCAAAGCCTGGCTTACCTAAGAACTTCTTTCCTGGTGAACCCTGGTACACCCTAACTCCGCATCAGAGAAAATGAAAGGAAAAAGAAAAAAAAATTCTAGTGAAGGACAATGAGGAAAACAGAAAAGTAGATTCCAGGAAAAGAGGACTAGAAAAGAATGGGGAGCCCAGAATATTCAGACTAGAAGATACAATAAGAAACAAGAGGACAGAGAATGATTCATCATTCTGTTTAACAGACACTCAACTCTTACCTTATATAAACTCTGCTTCACCCTCCCAGTCTCCTTAGTATCCAGAAGAATTCCTTGCACTTTCTTTCCTCAGGAGTTTGCTCCTCTACCCCTTTTCCTTCCATTCAGCCAGGCTCCCCCCAACCCTTGCTTCCCCCTTTAACTCTTCCCCAGCCACTGCTCCCCACGATATCCTCCACTTCTGATTTTCTATGCCCTATGAAACTACTTCATTGTTCTCTGGGTGTCTCAGCTCACTTAGATGGATTCTAAGCTGTTTGGAGACAAAGAACCTATAATCATTCCCAAGCATTTTGCTCGGGCTAGATTCAATGCATGGCTTTGAATGCATAAAAGGTCATTAATAAATATTTGCTAATTGATTGATGACCTTAAATTAGTTATTATTATAACAACCATTAAGTGCTATTTATTAATGATTTATTAAGTGTCTATTATGTGCCAGGCACTATATTAAGCACACCAAATAATAAGAGAATAAGAATTGGTTAACGACTTATTATCATATGCCAGGTACTATGTCATGCCCTGAAAATGTGCTACTTTGTTTCATTCTCAACACCATATTACCATTATTCTCTCCTTTTTAGTAGCTGTTGGATACCTTGCTCAGGGTCACCAGTTGGCAAACCTTACAACCAGGATTCAAGGCCAGATCTGACAGTCTCCCAAGACCATGCTCTAAATAATGCCCTTTAACAAGAAAACTTCAAATTCTTCTGGATAGCCATTTCCTTGGCCACCACCTTAAGATAGTACCATTTTTCAAACGTTTGGCATCTTCTTTAAATAATGTGGATCTAGGTTTACCAGTTAGAGTCACAATTCCAGAACCTGAGTGCAACTTAATTGGCCACTGGATGGCACCAAAAAAGTGTGTCTGAAGCACAAAGGCTAACAAGCTAGGGCGGTTTCCAGCTCTGAGATGTTCCTTGAGGCAGAGCTCTTGCACAAACAGCACTGCACAACGCTGCCCAGAAGGAAATAAGCCAACATTCAAAGAATCAAATTGGAAAGCTGTTTCCTCAGGTGTGTAATGCTGATAGAAAAAGATAGTAGCCAATTTGCAAGTTTGCATTTCAGTTAAAAATCATAATCCTAAGAAATGCAGACTATTTAAATATATCTGTTTACCAGGAAGCACACAGAAATCCCCAGGGGTGCCCAAGAAAAGAAAAATTACAGGCACAATCGCCGACAGCAAGGATGTCCAAACACCTTAACAAGTCCTTGTTGAAAACAGCAGCTCTTAAATGATTCAACTGCCTCTTAGCCAAAACGCATAGCAACAGCCATAAATACATATAATTAACATCACACGTGGAACAGGGGAAACTGAAAATATTTCATCTACCATCTCAAAGGAGTCAGAGATATTCTTCCCCATGAATGAGGATATTGTCAAAGTATTTATCTTGAACCAGCTGTGAATTCTCTGAACTGTAAAATATCTAGAGACTGCCTGGAATTTAGCATGGGGAACTATGGCTCATCGGGCAGCCCCACACCTCTAGCATCAGGGTCTGCCTGGAGACCTGGCTATGGGACAAGTTGCCTTGTCCTACACCAGTGCTACCCCCAGAGTGTGGTCTGCAGAACATTGCCCATCCATTTGTTACCAGTCCATGAGGAAATAAGTACAGAAAGTGGGAGCAAGCATTACAAACTCTTACAGCAATTTGATATTGCCATAACATCCCAGGCTGCAATCAGTGCCAACAGGGTTAAGCTGTTGCAACTTGCTGGGGATTCTTTTGTGGCCAGAGCTATGAACTAATCATGTGCATTAAGACCACCTATCCATCTGAAACAGGTTGGAAATTAAAACAAACTGGGCCTCCACCATCAATAGTATGAGAAGCACTGTCTACAAACTCAAGAACGGATTTTACCAATCCTCTCCACGCAGTTTCCAGGCTAGAGAGGCAAAGAATATAATAATTAAGAAAGAGTGTGGGCTTTGGATTCAGGGAGAAATGAATCCAGTCTCCTCTGTTAAATGCCAACAGTGTGGCCTTGGGCAAATTCATCTTTAGATCTTCAGTTTCCTTAGTTCTAAAACGGGGCCAATAATATTTATTTTATAGAGTAGTTATGAAGATTATATCAAACAAGATAGGTGTGGTAAGAACTGTGAACACTCAGTTTTCATATTGTGTTTTCTCTCCGTCACTCTCTCCCTTTCTCTCCAATGCAAATAATCCTTCATCTTTGGGGAGCAGTTTTGAAAATGAGGACTTCTCAGCCCTCAAGAAAACAAGGCTATCAATATATCTTGGGGATTATTTATGACTGAGATTCTGGATTTCAAATTCTCTTGTGAAGGGAGGAGAGAATTACAGGTTAATGGAGAAAACAGAAAAAAGAAGGCTTGGGAGTAGAGAGGTGGAGTAAAAAGGGAAGAAAAGATTTCTCTTGGCCAAAGAAAGACTTGCAACCTGGTACCAGAGGAAGGGAAGGACACAGAGGGCTGGGGAATAAGAGCTGGCAGCCTTCTTCCGAAGGAGGTCCCCAGAAGAGAGAGGAGCCACTGTCCTGGAGAAGGAGGAAGTGGGCACCATACTAGAACTCCTGGGAGCAGCCCAGTGGAGGGCTCAGAGCCACACATGAGCCCACTGCCCATTGAGTGCTCAGGGCTCTGCCAATATCCCCTCCCTCTATGCCCAGGGAGGTGTTGACTTTGTCAGCATCCAGCACACTATCCAGGACTGCTCCATGGGAGAAACCCATCCAGGACAGAACACCTTGCTGTCTCCATCTGTATCCAGTCATTCAACCAATAATATCTGAATACCCACCATACACCAGGCACTGTTGTAGCACTGGAGATTTAGCAGTCAGCAGAACAAAGCCCCTGCTGTCCCTGGAACTCATCTTCTAGAAGACTGAGAAGAAGAAATGGTAGGAAAATACCAAATAAATGGCCATGACCCTTAAATGGAACAATGCCATGCAGTAATTACTTCAGCATCGATAGTACGCTGTATAAGAGCTTAACTTTACATTCTAGGGGAGAGGTTCTTATGCTGGAATCCAGACAGAATTCAAGGGAGTTTGTGGAATTGGATGGGGAAAAAAAGCATCTTTATTTTCACTAACTTCTAACCAAAATCTAGCATTTTCTTTAAATATGAATGTAGATGACCTTAGCAGTTCCTGTGACTTTGTAACCAACACAAATTAAATATCACATTATATAGTTGCAGATACTTCAAAATATTATATCTGCTCATCATGACTCCAGAATTATGGTAGTGCTTATTTATAACTACCAAAAGACCTTATTATCGAATGTATTATTGGAGAATAATTATAAAGAAGCACATGTACTACTATAGCAGGTATACTTGTTTTTCAATATTTTGATATATACATTTTAACATAATCAGTTTCCTCCTATGTAATTTTATGCATTTATCAACATTTTTCTGAGGAGGAATTTTTAGGTTTTACAAGCCTGCCAAAGGGGCCCAAGGCACAGAAAAGATTAAAAAACCCTGTTCTGGGGCCTGCTGTTAGTTGGCATTTGAAGTGCCCTAATCAGGAGTCCACCCTCAGAAACTGTTAGTTAGCATATGAAAGACCCTAATCAGACATTCACACCCCAGAGCACTGTGGCAGCCCTTTCAATCTAGCTAGAGGGTTTATAAATCAGCATCAGAAATGTTAAAATAAATTCTTTCTTGGTGAAGTAGTGGTGTTCTGAAATATGTGGAAAGGCTAGAAATATTGCCCAGGCACATGCTTCCTTGCATGAATAGTACTATAGGAATTTTGCAAGCCCTGTGACCTAAAATTGTTATAGATGGGACATCTATGATCTGGGGATTCCAGCCCTCTTGACTCTCTTATGTAGAGTATTATTTCTTCTGTCTCCAGTGGAAACTTTTGGGCAAGGTATTGTGGAAGCATCTGGGAAACAGAGGCCTGGGGCTTTCACAAGCTTCCAGAACAAGCAAGTCTTAGGCCACATTCTACCACAAACAAGCACAAAAACTGTCAATACATTTTTTTGTGCTTGCTTGCATGTGGCAGAATGTGGACTGAGATTCACTTTCATTATACTACACTACCTGTTAAAGAGGTAGTAGGAAGGGGACTGTGGGAATAAGCAAAGACCACCCAAATGAGAACAAACAGAGGACATTTATTGGCACTTGCCTTAACAAGGGAATCAGTGACCATCAATGACATTTGGCAGACACTCGAAGGCAGGCAGAGGAGTAGGAAAGTTTTATAGTGAAAAAAAAAAAAAAAGGAAAATAAACAGACCAAGATGGCAGAGTAAGATAACACCCTCACAATTTTTTAACAACAAGCAAAAACTGGTACACCCATCTTTCTCTGGATCTGAAAAGTAGTTAAAAGGATGAAGTAACTGAGCCACAGTGCCAAATCAAGAAAACTCAATGTAAAAATGGTAGAAGACTTCATAAAACCACTGTTGACTCTTTCCCCACCCTTTCCTCAGCTCAGAACAAGCCTCCTAGAGCTCCCAGTGTGGATCTCTAGTCCCAGTTCTGGTAAGGAGAAGCATAACCTACTGTGCATATAGAGGTACATGTACATCTGTGCCAGTCCATCCGGTAATACCCTGAAAGACTGAATCAGGACACTCACCTCTGCCCTAGTAGTCCAAGAATGTCCTCCGGACATAGAAGCAGCTCAAAGAGCTCCTAAAATGCCATGTGAAAACATTCAAACACAATGGCCTGGGACAAGGATTAACTGCTTTAAGATATACAATAGAGTGCTCAAAACTGGGAGGAAAGACTGAATTTCCCAGGGGAAGGAGATAGTAGGAAAATCTGTGTAAATCAGGAAATTCATAAGGCCACACAAACAAGCCCAGGACAAGACACAAGCTCAGAAAAGGCCAGAGAGGACCCTATAATTTTGCCTCAGGCTGTTCTTTAGGCTCATTATAAGGCTGGTTAAATTCTGAAGGACAGTACTTACACAGAGTCAATCTGTAAAGAATGGGGAAAATGTTTTCTTTTGTTGTTTTTTTTTCATTTCTTCTTCTTCTATTTATTTATTTTTTCTTGTTAGCTCATGACATTCAAATAAACCTCTTTCATAACACTAGTTGGATATAAGCTTAAGGAACAAACACATCAGTGACTAAATTCCAGAGTTAACACATTAAAATTTCCAGTTTTCAACAAAAAAATTACAAAGCACACAAAGAAAAAGGAAATGATGGTACATTCAAAGGAACAAATTATTATATCAGAAGTCATCAATGAAGAGGCAAAGATCATGGTCATATCAGAAAAAGACCTAAAAAACTGTCCTAAATTGTGCTTACAAAGCTAAAGGAAAACACAGTAAAAGAATTAAAGGAAATGAGGAAAATCATATATGTACAAAATGAGAATAACAGTAAAAAAATAGAAATCATAAAATGTATTCAAACAAAAATACCAGAGCTGAAGGCAAGAACTGAAATAAAAATTTCCCTATAGGGGTTCAACAGCAGATTTGAGCTGGCAGGAAGACAATATCAGAGAACTTGAAGATAAGATAATTGAAATCATTTAGTCTGAGGAGCAGAAGTCAAAAAAGAATGTAGAAAAGTGAATAAATCCTGAAAAACAGGCTTTATACTGGGTGCAAAGCATACCAATATACACAGTATAAGAGTCCCAAAAGGTGAAGAAAGAAAGAAAGGAGCAGAAAAATCTTTTAAGAAATAATGGCTGAAAAATTCCAAAATTTTATGAAAGACATGATAATATACTTACCCCAAAAGATCAACAAACCTCAAACAGGATAAACTCAAATAGATCCATACTGAGACATATTACAATAAAACTGTTGAATGCCAATGAAATAAAATTAAAAATCAATAAAGAGAATCAACAAAACCAAAAGCTGGTTCTTTAAAAACATCAGTAAAGTCGACAAGCCTTTAGCTAGACTGACCAAAAAGGGGGGGGGGGGGGGAGAACAAATAATTGAATAATTAAAATAAAAAATGAAAGAGAGGACATTTCTACCAACCCCACAGACATAAAAAGGATTATAAAAGGACACTATGAAAAACTGTTAGATACCTAGATGAAATGGATCAATTCCTAGAAACAAACTACCTACCCTGACTCAAAAGGAAACAGATTTCAATGGACCAATAACCAGTAAAGAGATTGAATCAGTAATCAAAAACCTCCCAACAAAGAAAATTCCTGGACCAGGTGGCTTCGCTGGTGAATTCTAGCAAACATGCAAAGAATAATTAACCTCAATTCTTCTCAAACTCCTACAAAAAATTGAAGGGGAAAGAACACTTCCCAACTAATTCTATGAGTCCAGCATTATCCTAAAACCAAAGATATATAAAAATAGCACTTAAAAAGACAATTAAAGGCCAATATCCCTTATGAATATAGATGTAAAAATCCTGAAATATTACTAAAACGAATTCACCAACATATTAAAAGGATTATACATCATGACTAAGTGGGATTTATCTCAAGAATGCAAAGCTGGTTCAACATAACTATATTAATAGAAGGAAGAAAAAAACCACATGATCATCTCAATTGATGATGAAAGGCACTTGAAAAAAATCCAGCCTCCTTTTTAATAAAAACACTCAAAAAACTAGGAGTAGAAGGGAACTTCCTCAACATTATAAAGGGCATATATGAAAAACCCAGAGCTTAAATCATACTCAACAGAGAAAGACTGGAAGTTTTCCCCCTAAGATGAGGAGCAAGACAAAGATGCCCACTTTTACCACTGCTATCCATCAATGTATCAGTCAGAGCAACTAGAAAAGAAAAAGAAATAAAAGGCATCAAATTGGAAAGGAATCTACAGGAAAACTACTAGAGCTAATAAATGAATTCAGCAAAGTGATGGGATATAAGAACAACTTACAATAATTATTCATGTTTCTATACACCAGCAATGAACAATCTGAAAATGAAGTAAAGAAAAAATTCCATTTACAATAGCAACTAAAAGAATAAAACATCTAAGAATAAATTTAATCAAGATTGCAAAGGACTACATGAAAAACTACAAAACATTACTGAAAGAAATTTAAGACCTAAATAAATGGACTAATTCCATTTATTCATGGATCATGGTTTGGAAGACTTAATGTTGTAAAAATGTCAATACTTCCCAAAGTGATTTACAGACTCAAAACAATCCCAATAAAATTTCCAGTAGCTTTCTTTGAAGAAATGGACAAGCTAAACTTCAAATTCATACGGAGGTCTCCTGGGCCGCAGGACTGGGAGGTCAATATGGAAATCCTTTAAATAAATACATTAGACATTATGAAGGATTATCTTATGGTGTGGATTCATTACACCAAAACGCCAGTGTGCCAAAAGAGCAGTTTCTCATGAGGACCAGTTTTTACGCCTAGATTTCCATGTCCATGGAAGACATTTCAAACTACAAATGAAGAGGGACACTTTTCTTTTCAGTGATGAATTTAAAGTAGAAACAGCAAATAAAGTACACTTGATTATGATACCTCTCATGTTTACACTGGACATATTTATGACAAAGAAGGAATTTTTAGTCATGGGTCTTTCACTAATGGATTTGAAGGATTCATCCAGACTCGTGGTGGCACATTTTATGTTGAGCCAGCAGAGAGATATATTAAAAACCAAACCCTGCCATTTTGCTCTGTCATTTATCATGAAGATGACATCCACTATCCCCATAAATATGGTCCACAGTGGGGCATGTGAAGATTATTCAGTATTTGAAAAGATGAGGAAGTACCAAATGACTGGTGTAGAGGAGGTAACACAGAAACTTCAAGATAAATTTGCTGCTAATGGTCCAGAATGCCTAAGAAAAAACGTACAACTTTAGCTGAAAGAAACACCTGTCAACTCTATATTCAGACTAATCATGTATTTTTAAAATAACATGAGAAGCTGTAATTGCCCAGATATCCAGTCATGTTAAAGAGACTGATACAATTTACCAGACTACCAGCTTCTCCAGAATCCTAACATAAGTTTCATGGTGAAACAAATGAGAATCAATACAACTGCTGGTGAGAGGGATCCTACAAGTGCTTTCCGGTTCCCAAACATTGGGGTGGAGAAGATTCTGGAATTGAATTCTGAGCAGAATCATGATGACTACTGTCTGGCCTGTGTCTTCACAGACTGAGATTTTGATGATGGTGTTCTTGGTCTGGCTTGGGTTGGAGCACCTTCAGGAAGCTCTGCAGGAATACATGAAAGAAGTAAGCTCTATTCAGATTGTAGGAAGTCCCTTAAACACTGGAATTATTATGTTCAGAACTATGGGTCTCATATATCTCCCAAAGTTTCTCACATTACTTTTGCTCATGAAGTTGGACACAACTTTGTATCTCCACATGATTCTGGAACAGAGTGCACTCCAGTAGAATCTAAGAATTTAGGACAAAAAGAAAAGGACAATTACATCATGTATGCAAGAGCAACATCTGGGGACACACTCAGCAACAATAAATTCTTGCTTTGTAGTATTAGAAATATAAGCCAAGTTCTTGAGAAGAAGAGACACAACTGTTCTGTTGAATCTGGCCAACCAATTTTAGAAACAGAATGGTAGAACAAGGTGAAGAATGTGATTGTGCCGATAGTGACCAGTGTAAAGATGAGTGCTGCTATGGTGCAAACCAACCAGAGAGTGGGGAATGCAAGCTGAAACCTGGAAAACACTGCAGTCCACGTAAGGTCCGTGCTGTACAGCACAGTGTATATTCAAGTCAAAGTCTGAGAAGTGTCAGATGATTCAGACTGTGAGAGAATGAATATGTAACGGCTTCACAGCTCTCTGCCCAGCATCTAACCCTAAACCAAATTTTACAGATTGTAATAGGCATACACAAGTATGCATTAATGGGCAATGTGCAGGTTCTGTGAGGAATATGGCTTGGAGGAGTGTACTTGTGCCAGTTCTGATGGCAAAGATGATAAGGAATTATGCCATGTCTGCTGTATGAAGAAAATAGAGCCATTAACTTATTCCAGCACAGGGTCTGTGCAGTGGAACAACCAATTTGGTGGTCGAACCACCACCCTGCAACCTCCTTGCAATGATTTTAGAGGCTACTACGATGTTTTCATGTGGTGAAGATTAGTAGATGCTGATGGTGCTCTGGCTAGGTTTAAAAAAGCAATTTTTAGTCCAGAGCTCTATGAAAACATTGCTAAATGGATTGTAGTGTATTGGTGGGCAGTATTGCTTATGGGAATTCCCCTGATCATGTTAATGGCTGGATTTATGAAGATATGCAGTGCTCATACTCCAAGTAGCAATCCCAAGTCGCCTCCTCCTAAACCACTTCCAAGCACTTTAAAGAGGAGGAGACCTCCACAGCCCATTCAGCAACCCCAGCGTCAGAGGCCCCGGGAGAGTTATCAAATGGGACATATGAGAAATTAATTGCAGCTTTTGCCTTGGTTCTTCCTAGTGCCTACAACAGGAAAACTTCACTCCAAAGAGGAACCCCATTAAGTCATCATCCCCAAACTAAGACCTGACAAATAACAGTCTAAGAAAAAATGGCAAGAGATCATGTCCTCAGACCAGGTGGAATTAAATTTTGAAGACTAAAAATTCCAATTTGGGGTGGGAGGTTGGAAAAGGAGCCCAGTTTTCTGATAGACAGATATTTTTAACCTAATGCACAAAGTTTTAGAATATTATTATGTGCCCCTTGTTCCTGGTTCTTCATTGCTGCATTTTCTTCACTTGCAGACAAATTTGGTTCTTGATAAACTTTTCTCACAATTAAAATACATATATTTTCTGTTTTATTTTGTTTTGATTTTTCAACTGACAATCAAGGCTAGGAAAGCCAATGTACATACCTTGTTATATGCAGACATGTATTTCTTACATACCCTGTACTTCTATGTGCAATTATAAACAGAAATTGCAATATGGATGTTTCTTTGTATTGTAAAATTTTTCTGCTTTTAATGAAAAATTACTGTTTAATTGACATACTCAGGATAACAGAGAATGGTGGTATTCAGTGGTCCAGGATTCTGTACGGCTTTACACAGGCAGTTTTGAAATGAGAATCAATTTACCCTTTTTTTATGATAGAGTTGGTTCTGATATTCATTTTATCTTCTTCTAATGGCTGCTAAGAGCACATGAATGACTATGCAGAAGAACACAGTTAAAGAAGTGTTGTGCAAACTGGACATATGCAGCATACTACTTCAGAGTTAGTTCTTTATGTAAATGTCTGACTTCTGCTTACTTATTTTAAACTTTCTAATTCTATTCCATTTTTTAATTGATGAGTGAAATTTTGTTCATACATTGGTAGAATTTTGTCAATGAAATTTTTTTTTTAATTTGTAGCCTACTATTTGTGTTTTACATATTTCTGAGGTATGCTAATTGTGTTTTTGTTTATGTCTGATATGGAGAAGGAAAGCTGTCTTTATTTTATCAAAATATCTGAAGTTATTTCAGCATATCATCACTGATCATTGGCAACCACTAAATAAAAATAATTTTGTTCAACTAGTAGTAAAATTGTAGATGGGCCTTCTGACATTTCTCCCTCAAAATATTTTAACAATGAAGATGAAACAGCAAATGTCCAATTCCAAATTCATTTTTTAAACAGATGTAAGTAATTGGCATTTTAAAGAAAAAAAGAAAAAGCATTTAAAGTATTAACAGGCTTATTGCTATGCAGGAAATGGAAAGGGGGCATAACAAAAAAAAAGATTTAAGCTTGTGACATAATTATTGCTTCTGTTTTCCAACCACATGACTTAAATTAGAAGTAAACATTATGATTTTTCCTGACTTCACATAGGAGGCAAATTTAGGGAAGGTTGAAAAGATTTCTGTGCTTTCCTTTTTTTTTTTTTTTTTTTTTTTCTTCTTTTCTTAAGAGTATAAGGTTCACACAATCATTCTCATAATGTGATGTAAGCCAGCAAGGTCAAAAATGCTAGAGAAAATGATGGGATCTCTTCCTTGTAAACTTGTACAGTATGTGATGACTTTTTTCAAAATACAGCTTTTTATACATGATTTAGAGACAAATTTTGTACAAGAAACCCCAGATAGACTATAAATAATTCTAAACAAACAAGTAGGTAGATATGTATGTAGTTGCTTTTAAATCATTTAAATGCCTTTGTTTTTGGACCATGCAAAGTTGAAAGTGGGTTGCATTTCTAAAATGATGACTTTTATTCTGCAAGAGTTCTCAGCAACTTCTTGAGTGTGGTAAGCTTTGGAACACGTAAATTTTTTGCTTGTAATGTTATTCTGTGGTAGGGTTTTGGCAGATATACATTGCCTTATTTTACTTTGAGTTTAAGTTAAATGTTTTCTGAAAAGAGATGTGTGCACTGAACTCTTTCCACTGCAAATCAATATGTGGTGAAACAAAAGGATCAAGACAAATGAGATCTAATACTACTGTCAGGTTAATGTATCTTTTTGTTAACTTTGGAAATTTTTACTAAAAATTGCAAAAAATAAAATATTATGCAAAGATGTACGGTTTTTTGAAACTTGAAATGCATTAATAAATAGACTTGACAAAATTAAAAAAAAAAATCATATGGAAAGGTAGGGTCCCAAAATAGCCAACACTATTTTGAAAAAGAACAAAGTTGGAAGACTCACACTTCCCGACTTCAAAACTTATTACAAAGCTACAGTATCAAAATAATGTTGTATTGGCACAAGAAAAGACATGGACCAATGGAAAAAAACTGAGAGTTCAAAAATATTCCCACACACCTATGGCCAATTTTGATTTTCACAAGGGTGCCAAGCCCACTCAATGGGGAAAGGACAGTCTCTTCAACAAAGATGCTAGGAACTTTGGATCTCCACATGCAAAAAAATGAAAGTGGATCCTACCTTATACTATATAGAAAAAATTAACTCAAAGTGGATCAAAGACCTAAACACAAGAGTTAAAACTATAAAGGCCATAGCAGAAAACATGGAGAAATATCTTCAAGAAGTTGTATTATGCAATGGATCCTTAGACTTTACACCAAAACATGAGCAACAAAAGAAAAAAGACAAATGGGACTTCATAAAAATTTAAAATTTTCATGCTTCAAAGGACATCACCAAGAAAGTTAAAAGACAACCTATAGTTTGGGAGAAAATATTTAGAAACCACGAATCTGATAAGCGTTTAATATCCAGAATATATAAAGATCTCCTATAATTCAACTAGAAGATAGAGAAAAAAAAATAATTTAAAAATGGGTGTCAATAGTTTTCCAAAGAAGATCTACACATGGCCAATAAGCCCACAAAAAGATTTTGTTCAACATGAACAGACATAAGGGAAATGCAAATCAAAATCACAATGAGAAACCACTTCACTAGAAGAACTAAAATTGGAAAACAACAAGTGTTGGCAAAGATACATAAAAACAGGAAACTGCATTCACTGTTGGTGGAAATGTAAACTGGTGCAGCCACTGTGGAGAACCACGTGGTGGTTCCTCAGAAAATTAAGCACAGAATTGACATATGGCCTGGCAATTCCATGTCTATCCAGGACAACTGAGAGACTGAAACAGATATTTGTACCCTAATGTTCATAGCAGCATTATTAATAATAGCCAAAAGATGGAAGCAACCCAAGTGAGTGAGGGGATAAACAATGTGATATATACACGCAATGGAATACTATTCAGCTATTTTGAGGAATGAAGTTCTGATGTATGTGACAACATGGATTAACCTTGAAGACATCATGTTGAGTCAAATAAGCTAGACAGAAAAGTACAGATATTGTATGATTTCACTTAAATGAAATAACTATACTATGCAAAGTCACGGCAACAGAAAGCAGATTGCAGTTTACCAGGGGCAGCAGGAGGGGGAGTGGGAAATTAATGCGTAATACGTATAGACTTTCTGTTTGTAGTGATGAAAATGTTTTGGTAACAGATGGTGGTGAGGGTAGCACAACATTGTGAATGCAATTAATACCACTCAATTGTATACTCAGAAGTGGTTAAAACAGGAAATTTTATGTTGTATATACATTAACAAAAAATTTTTTTAAAAAGAAGTTAAAAAAAGGGAAAGCTTTAGTATGTTCTGATTGGAGATTGTTGTGGCACAGGGAAACAGGAGGAGGGCTAATTAGACTAAGGGGCATCTTATGTGATCAGTTTGGGTCACCTATTTGGCTTTCTCTGTTTGCTCCTGATTTGGAATCAAGGGTCTAAAATTAGGGAAGCTGACTGTCACTGACCAAATGCTGACTGCTCTGGGCCAATCACTGAAGAGATCATTGTTTGGTTTCCTGGACTGGTTGCTACAGAGGCTGTGGGTTAGACTTTTCTTTTCATACAGTCTGGTCATTGTCCTTAATTTGTACATTCAATCTGTCAGGACCTGTAGGTCTCACTCTCCTCCTAGCAGTGAGATGTTATGGACAGCTACCCCAAAGAACCTCACCACTGTAACTGGCACACTTGCACACAGGCATCTCAACACCAACAAAGGTCTTCAACACCTTCCAGGGTGGCGTTGAGCAAACCACTCTTACTCTTACCTGGAAGGGCTGTAGTGACCACACCTTATGCCCTTGAGCTTGTGTTGTGGGTACAGATACCCGATCATCATGGTAAAGCTCCGGGCAGGATGTCTGACACGTAGTAAGTGCTCATTGAAGCACAGCTATGGTTTTTCTTAGGAAGAAGTGGCCCTTTGCTGAGGAGGAAGGATTTAGCCCAGTGCACCTCAACTGGGAGTGACTCTGCTCCCCAGGGGACATCTGGTAGTATCTGGAAAGATTCTGGTTGTCACAACTGGGGCAGGGGGTAGTACTGGCCTCTATGAATAAAGATCAGGAATGCTGCTAAACATCTTACGATGCCAGGAAAGACCCACACAACAAATAATTATTCAGCCCAAAATGTCGATCATGCCAAGATTGCTTACACATGGAGAGAAATGGAGGAGGGTGTTCTGGAGACAGATAAGCAGAGTGAACAAGCTCTGCCACTTCCTGGTGACCACAGATAAGTCACTAAACTCTAACAGAGGGCCTCCCTTGTAGGATTTATTGTGAATTGACACAAGCCAGTTTCATCATACACATTTCCTAGATTCCTCTGGGTAGATATAGGCAACCTAAGAAGTTTGGGGACAGTGATAACTCAGTCAGCCTTTCCTCAACAATTGAGCCACCAGGTTAAAAGGGAAGAACATTTCAAAATTTTGTTGCACATTTATTAGCAAACAATCCAAAAGTGGTTGTAAAACCTGTTTTGCATGCTCCATGATATCCCAGCTCTCTGTCCCTTGAGTGCTTCAAATTTTGCGTTAAAGACTCGCTCAAGGCAGATGCACAGTGAATGCTGGAGCAGGAGCCTGTTTACGTTACCACTTGCATCAGCCACCAGGGCTGGGTACTGAACATCTTAGGAATTTAGCTTCCTGAGTTATTTTTAAGGATTCTGGCCATGGGCCCTCCGGGTCTTTATACCCTACAAGCACAGGGAGTAGCTCTAAAATATTTTATTGAGTTCAAATATCTTGAAGATCTTTATTTCACCACTGAAAACCCATTTCTAACATTATCATACTACTGAACAAGCCACTAATTTCACCAATAAAGAAACATTTCTAACATTTTCCAAGCTAATTAGCAAAGCATCTGATATTGCTGGAGATGCTGAACACAGCCTGCATTAGCCCTCTGAAGAGGATTTCTGGTTAGAACGTCAGCTGGCCACTCCAGGGGAAGCCACCCCACCTCAGAATGACAGCTGCACCTGGGCTGATGTTTACCATAAATAACACACACACAATAGCACATTGTTCAGTTCAGGGGTTTAAAGTGAATCACAGAAACACAAGAGAGCTGTTAAATATGCTCAGAAGGACACATGTAACATGCTTAGCACCATCTCTGATAAGTTAATAAATGTGGAATTAACGCTGGCTTTAATTGCAATTATTTTTTAAAGCCCTTCCACAGCTCCTTGAAGAAAGGGTGGGGAACTTTAATATCTAAGGGTGGTACAGGAGAGGAAGACTATGGCATTTGTTGGGCAACTACTGTGTACCGGGCATTTTATGGGCTTTGTGGCATTTAACTGGCATGAAAACTTGGAAAGGTTTGCTCACACCGGGTCACACACAAGGAAGCTAAAGCTCAGACGGCACAAGCACCTCACCCAAGGCCACATAATCAGCAGGTGCCAGTGCCAAGACCAAAACTGAAGTCTCTTGGACAAGAAAATCTGCACTGTAGCAGACCCAGCAGCCTCCCCAGATCAGTACTTTGAACTCTCAGAGATAGAGAGATTTATTAAAATTCAGAAACTCAGGGCAAAGAATCCCTGCTGGAGGGTGCCAGGCCGCTCTCCGTGGGGGGTGCCGGGTGTGTGGTCTGACAAAGGGAGGGCCAACTGGGTGGGTACTCCATGAAGCAGAACTTGAACCAAAGACTCAGGACGAGCGTCAACACAGCACTAAGAGAGTAGGGAGCAGCAAGAGGGAAGCGACACACCTGCATCAGTCAGCACTGGCTTGGGGCTGTAAAGAAAGGGCGGGGAACTTTAATATCTAAGGGTGGTACAGGAAAGGAAGACTATGACATTTGTTGGGCAACTACTGTGTACCAGGCATTTTATGGGCTTTGTGGCATTTAATTGGCATGAAAACCTGGAAAGGTTTGCTCACACCGGGTCACACACAAGGAAGCTGAAGCTCAGATGGCACAAGCACCTCTCCCAAGGCCACACAATCAGAAGGTGCCTTCCAGCTCCTTGGGTTCTCCTTGGGCTCTGGAGCATCCTCAGAAGGGGAGGCACACAGAGCTGGTTGAAGGAGTCCGAGAGGCTCTGGCCAGGAGAGCAGCAGTACATCCTGTGCTAGACATTGCCAGCACCCTAAGGGGCTCATCCTTCACAATCCAATACAATCCGTCCTTCCCTGGCCCAAATGCCCCCTGCCAGCCGATGTCCACTCTTGCTTGCCTCTTCTGCTCCAGCCACCCTGGCTGCCCTCTGTGCTTCAGAAACGCCAAACCAGCCTAGGGGCCCGTGTACTTGCTGGTCCTCTGCTCTGAACCCTCTTCCCTGGAGAATCTGCTCACTTATTGAATGGGTCTGGCCCCAAATATCAACTTCCCCGAGAAGCCTGGATCACCCTTTTAAAGTAGCACCTCTTCCCTTTACCCTGTTCCTTTTTCCTCATCACCACCTGACACCATATTAGGTATGTTTCTCTGTTGATTTATTTCCTGTCTACCTCCCCCAGGAGAAATGTAAGCTCCATGAGGGCCAGGGCGTCTGTCTATCTGGCTCACTGCTCCATCCTCAATATCTAGAATCAGGCCTGGCACTGAGTAGGGGGTCACCAAATGCTTACCAGATGGATGAATGAATGAACAAATCATCCATCCATCCATCCATCCATCCATCCATCCATCTATCCATCCATCCAGAATTCATAAACTCCCTAAGGCAGTGTTACTGGGAGTCAGTCCAATCAGGACTTCTTGTTATAAATGAGATTCCTGAGAGGCTCCCCTGCTGGGGAAAGGGGTGGGGGCTGAGGGTTCCCTCGTTAGCACTGACCCACAGGCGGTTCTCCAGCAGCCCCCAGAGGAGGCTGCAAGGGGGGGTGGGGGCACTGACTATTTCATTACCCAGGGAGGCTGTGCACTTGGCACTAGGGTTCCTGGCCCTCCCCAGCCCAGAGGTTCCCCACAAGTTCCCAGGCCCCCAAACCTGGCCAGGAAGCAACAGAGTTGTTGGACTTCACAGGACACCTGTGAGTTCAGAAAATGAGGCTTTAAGGAGCAGCCACAGGCAGATGGGGTATCAGAGGACCCTCCTCACTTTTCAGACTCGATGGGCCTTCTTGATTCTGTGGCTCCTGGGACAGGAAAGGTCCCCAATACTGTCCAAGATGGAGGCTGAGAGCCAGATTATTGTTAAACATGTAAATGAGAATCAGCAATTTGACTTTTTGTTGTTTTTACAGCTTACTATCAAAGTGAGTAAATTAATTATATCTACACTATTTAGCATTTTACAATACACATTCTGTAATTTATTTCTCAGTAATTTTAACACTAGTTAAAAGGTATACAATGTTAAATTCAAATTGTAGTCAAAGAATATTTAATGATACTTTGAAACTCATATTAAGATATTTACTTGAATTTAAAAATGCAGTCAGACAACTTCTATCATCAGAATCAGATTTCATTTGATTTAGGAAAAACAAATTGGTGGAATTTCTTTAAAATGCAAATGCATGGGCCCCACCCTAGGGCTACTGAATCAGAATCTCTGATGGTGGTGAATGAGCTGAAGTAGCTACCAGGTTCTATGTGACCTTCTGGTCTGTTCTCTGAAGTCTAAGAATCCTTGCAACGTCTGCCCTCCAGGCAAGTGAGAACGTTAGAATAACCAGAAGGGAGGGGCTAAGAGCAAAGCACCCACCATTCCCATTCTCCAGGGTATGCTGGTAAGGCACCATGTGATTAAAGCTACCTCCCTTTTCACTGCATGTTAAAACGGCTGTGTTCCTTCCTGCCCAGGGAGATTTTATCTCTAGAGACCTGCTGAGGAGGGACAGCAGCTGAATAAACCAAGTAGAGGGAGGCAGGCTTAACTTCATAAGGAAAAGAAGGGAGGAGAGGAAACAAGAAGAAATCACAGGATTGTCAAATAACAAAAGTTAATATTAACTAAGAATGATGTCCCTCTTCTAGGTTTCTTTAAGACACAGTGGAAGGAATGAAGAAAAGAAAAGCTTTCTTTAAAAGCAGGCAACCCAGATTCAGAGAGCCAGATCTAGAAATTATTTCTGTGGTAAAGGAAAGAACATGTGGCTTTGACTGAGACATCTTGGGAGATGGGATGATCACCTCACTGTGGTGTGTCTAGGATGCCTCATCTATGAAATGTGCATCATTATCCTTGCCTTCCCCTTGGCTGAGCCCTTGACATTTGGAAGGGTGGGCTGGTGCAGTCCACCTTTCAAGAGAAAAATGTCATCATGAGCAATTGTGCTGTAACTGTGCTCTAGAAGATGGAGCAAAGCAGTCTGTCCCCCCGGGTTCTCACAACATGGTCTACTTCCCATTGCTTGACTTGCCAAGTTCATCATCACCAAAGCTTCGAACTTGCAGTTCTTTCTACCAGGACTGGTTTTTCTCTTTGCCTCCATGCTGAACTTGTTATTTTTCCCTGGAGCATTCCTCTTTTCCTCTCCACAAGCTGCCTTCTCATCTTTCAAGTCTCAGCTAAAATACTGCATCTTCAGAAAGACCTTCCAAGACCTCCTCATCCAATACTGCTCACCATATTCCCATCTCCAGTCACCCTCCACTGCGTCATCCTCTTTTATTTTTGTCTTCATACTTATTCCTCTCTGAAATCATCTAGTTTCTTCATTTTATTCACTAATTTATTCCACTGCCTCTCTGGTCTGCTCTTCTTCTCCCTTTTGACTCTTTCATTTTTTTTTTTTAATTAAAGAAGTTGTATGTGTACCAAACAATTATGCACAATACAAGAGTCCCATATACCACCCTATTATTAACACCTTGCACTGGGGTGAAACATTTGTTGCAATTGATGAAAGCATATTTTTATTTCATTATCTATTTTTTGAAGATTCACATATGTTTAATGTGGATAAAGCCAAGGAAAGGACAGTTCCAAATTCAATAGAAATAATCTGTACAATTCATATGGTGGGGTCTGGGGAAGGGGCCACAGAACACACCGAATATGTACAAAAATAACTTACATAGCAACCCACACCTGCATGGAAGCACATTATATATAGCCCCCAGGGCTGGGATGCATATAGTTAAACTTTAATCTAAGGTTCACTGTGTAGTATAGTTCCATGGATTTTTTTAAAAATTTTTATTGTTACGATATATGCAATTTAGTATTTCCTCATTTAATTACATTCAGATATATATTTCAGTGCTGCCCATTGACTCTTTTGGTCTTTTTATCTCTTTGCCCTTCCCCCAGTTCATTCCCCACTTCTTCTATTAGGTTCTGATTCTGGCTGTAAATTTCCCCTAGCTGGTGCTGGAGAGGAAGGTTTTATGTCCTTCCATTCCTTCTGAAGGATATTAGGTTGAACTAATTCAGCCTCAGAGGAAATCATTTAAGACAACCAACCTTTCTTTAGCTAATATTGCTAAAAATATAGCTCCAATGCATTATTACGGACAGTTTTTTCCTTTGCACCAAAGAAAGTCTTCTAGTTACCCTTGAAAGGAAGTGCTGGGAGGAGGGGAAAAAAAACCCAGTCCTGCCACACTTCCCTACAGGCATTGGTGGTAATATATGGGAGCCAAAAGTGAAATGCCCTCCAGGGAACTGGAAAATGAAGAAAACAAGATTACTCTTGGACAGGTAACCAGGAAACCAACCAACCTGGAATCAGAGCTACAAGCTGGAGCAAATCTCAGGTGGAGCCATTACCATATCTGAATGAAGAATCTCTCTGTTAACAGAGGAATTGGTTGATCCTGGAATTAGAGGAAATGTTTATTTAGCCTCATTACCTGCCAAACACCTTGCTGAAAGATTTCCCTGCATTAACACTCCTGTAATCCTCCCTGCAGCCCTTTTCTTTGCTACTATCCATCTTACCTTTAGAGCTAAATTACTAAGATCCATGGGAACAGGAACAATGTCTTTGATCTCTCAAAATTCTTTTGCTTAATATTTGTCTAAACATCACAGCACAGGACACAATTCTGGGAGAACAACCAACACTGGCTGACTGATTAATTCCTCCAACTTGGGGTTTTCCTCCCTTCTGAAAACTCTCCTCTCTTGGCTTCTATGTCTACCACGACATATCCTATTTCATACACTTCCTTTATTTAGTTCCTGCTGTTCCTTCTATGAGGAATGATTCTTCTCTCTTTCTTTGACGGCCATCCCTTATTTGAAAGCACTATAGCTTGGTGGATAAACACATGGGCTTTGGAAAATAAGAGACCCACGTTTTAATTCAGGTGCTGCCCCAGAATAGCTATGTGACACTGCCCAAGTTAACCTCTTTGTGTCTCTGTTTCCCTTCATTAAAATGGGTCTGATAATCACTACTCCTAGGGTAATTGTAAGAATTAAAATTCACTAAGGTAGTTAAAGCATATAGCACAATACCTGGAAGGGGACATTAAGCTAGAGAAAATATTTGGGAGAGAAGATAGTGAGTACTTGCCAAATGGTAGCTGTAAGCGTTCTTTGGTTGCAAGTAAAATAAGTTTGTTGGCTAATTTAAGCAAAAAGAAGGAATTTAGCATAAAGATACAGGGTGCTAACTGACTCAAAGGGCCCAGCAGAAAAAATTAGCCTTGGGAAAGATAAGCCTGAAGGGATCTCAGTTGTTGATATTCAGGAGAAGCCCATGGAATGACTGAGCTGTATGGGCTTCCAGCTGGATCCTGGTCTCAATTCACTCCAGATTCAAGTCCCGAGAGAGAATATCTGGGTCATGTGTTCACTTTGGGGCAGGCAGATGGACAAGCACTGAGAATCACAGCGCCACCAAAATCGTATGGAATGAGGCTGTGGAATAAATCTGTACTTGTTTCTTCTTTCTGACGTAACAAATTACCACAAACTTGGTGGCTTTAAAGCAAACAAAAATTTACTGTCTTATATCTCTGGAGGTCAGAAGTCCAAAATCAGTCTCAGTGGGCTAAAATCCAGGCGTCCGCAGGGCTGTGTTCCTTCTGGATGGAAGTCTAGGGGAAAACCAGTTTCCTCGACTTTTCCAGCTTCTAGAGACCACCTGCATTCTTTGGCTTGTGGCCTCACATCACTCCAACCTCTGGTTCTGACTTCACATCTGCATCTCTACCTTTGGTTTTGTTGTTACATCACCTTCTCTGATTCTAACCCTCCTGCCTCCCTCTTATAAGGATTCTTGTGATTACACTGGGGCCACCCAAGTAATACAGAATAATCTCCCCATCTCAAAATCCTTAATCATATCTGCAAATTTCCTTTTGCGATATAAAGTAACATTCACAAGTTCTAGAGACTAGGACAGAGTCATCATTAGTGGGCAATTACTCAGCCCACCACTGTTGTCACAAACGAAAAAGTGAGGGGCTATTCCCAAAAGAAGGAAGAAATGCTAAAACAACAGATGTCCACTAAATAGCTTTAATCACCATCACCATCATCATCATCACCGCTACTATTCTTTAAGACCAAGAAGAGTGCCATCTTTTCCAGCAAATCTTCCCTGAAATCTCAGGTAGAGCTTAGTATCCCTGGGCATTATATCTGGGTATACTTTTCAACACTAGCCATATCATACTGAAATTATTGGCTTATGGGTATCCCTCACTAAACAGACTATAGGATACATGAGGGTGGGGATCATGTCTTGTTCACTCTTGTATGTCTATCAACCAGCATTGTGCCTGGCCCATCATAAATACTCAAACTGGAAGAATTTTCTCCCTAAGCATCTCCCCATTGCTCTCTCCTCTTTCTTCCTCCATCCCATTTGTATTATTTCCTGGCTGCTAAAACAAAGACCATACAATGCATTGGCTTAGGAACTGGATCAAAGGTGAGTAAGACCCATCTGTATTAGTGTTCTATTGCTGGCTAACAACTGCCACAAACTTAACAGGTTAAAACAACACCCATTTGTTATCTCATGGTTCTGTAGGGCACGCGGCTGGGGCCTCTGCTCAGGGCCTCACCAGTGGGAAGTAAAGCATCAGCCAGGCTCTGCTCTCACCTGAGCCCCAGGGTCCCCTTCCCAGCTCACTCCGGTCATTGGCAGAACTCCATTCCTTGCAGTTGTAGGACAGAGGCCCCTCCTTCTTGCTGACTGTCGACCAGGAGTTGTTCGCAGCAACTAGAGGCTGCTCTCAGATCCTATCTGTGTGGCCCTCTCATGGCACTGCAGCTTCCCTCTTCAAAGCCAGCAGGAGGATCTCTGCCTCTGGTCTGCCGTGAGAGTCCTAGATAACACAGAGCAATCATGGAGCAACTGTCCCATCATAGTCACAGGTCCCATCCACACAGGGGGAAAGGGATTATGCACATCATCTTTGTGTCTAAAATGTACCTCATGGGGAGGTGAGAACAGACAAGTAAACAGATGGCAAGACAGCATAGAGATATAATATGTATATGAGACATAATGGGACCACAGGGCAATTAGGAATAAGGTGTTTAGGGAAGGAGGGGAGAAAGATGGGGTCCTGGGGTGGTCAGAGAGAAGGTGACATCCGAATGGAGTTTTGAAGAATAAGGATTATGCCCTAATGGGAGCTGTACATGTAAACCAAGGGGAAACCAAACTCAGGTTTCTAGGTGAAAGACTGTTGCTTTAATCTACACCATAGCCAAATTCCAGGGAAGCTAGAAATCAAATGCAGGGAGAATTAATAATTTAATCAGTGAGTCAGACCACTGTGACTTGCTTTGGTGATTTAAAGCAGCTTAGATGATTCATCTGGATTCCATTTTTAAAATGTGCGACATCTTGAAATTCTTTTTACATTAGTGTTAACAGTGGATTCTCAGAATCTTTTGTTTAAAAATTTTGCATCAAGGAAGAGGCATATGTGGAGTTACTGGAAGGAAAAATAGTCCATTATGGTCTAGATACTAGGGTAGCTGCATTCACCAATCAGCCAGTTGCCCTGGGCTGCTTAAGTTTCTTTTTAATCTTATACAGTAATACAGAACTGCAGGATCGCATGAAATGTGAAAAAGAAAAAAAGGGAGAAAGGGAGGGAGGGAGGCTTATCAACGCAAGCACGAAACAGAAAGCGACCAAGTGAAGAACAGTCCGTGAAGTTCCAGCTCACTAACAGTGATGGATGACAGCTCCCTTTGCTATTAGAGCTGCAGAGGTGGTGATGTGTTTCATGACAAAAACACTGCATTTTCATCGGTTCCAAGGGAAGACCAGCTACCCCTTACCAAGGGTAGAGTAAACCAAGTCTGGAGACAGTATTCAAAGAAGTTTTATTCTTTTTTTAAATGCGTACATTTTAATCAAAGTAGTACATGCACAAAATATTTAAAAATCAGTTTTTACAGATGGACTTGTAAAAAAAAATAGCAATCCCCTGCCCTGAGTTCCCCTCATCTCTGTTTTTAGTTGTTTAGGTGGTTACTACCTGTTTTAGTTTGCTAATGCTGCCAGAATGCAAAACACCAGAAATGGATAGGCTTTTATAAAACGGGGTTTATTTGGTTACACAGTTACAGTCTTAAGGCCATAAAGCGTCCAAGGTAAGTCATCAACAATCGGGTACCTTCACTGGAGGATAGCCAATGGCATCCAGAAAACCTGTATTAGCTGGGAAGGTACGTGGCTGGCATCTGCTCTGGAGTTCTGCTTTCGAAATGGCTTTCTCCCAGGACATTCCTCTCCAGGCTTCAGCTCCTCAAAAATGTCACTCTTAGTTGCTCTTGGGGCACTTGTCCTCTCTTAGCTTCTCCGGAGCAAGAGTCTGCTTTCAAAGGCCATCTTCAAACTGTCTCTCATCTGTAGCTCCTCTCTTAGCTCCTGTGCATTCTTCAAAGTGTCCCTCTTGGCTGTAGCAAGCTCACTCCTTCTGTCTGAGCTTATATAGTGCTCCAGTAAACTAATCAAGGCCCATGCTGAATGGGCGGGGCCACACCTCCATGGAAATGATCTAATCAGAGTTAGCACCTACAATTGGGTGGGTTACAGCTCCACGGAAACATCCAATCAAAAGTCTCCAACCCAATCAACACCAATACGTTTCTTGCCCACACAAGACTGCGTCAAAGATAATGGCGTCTTGGGGGACATAATACATCCAACCAGCACAGACCTTGTGGTTCCTCTCACCGTGATGAGCGTGTTCTTGGGCTTTGTTGGCCTCTTTGTGCCCTGGTTCATCCCCAAGGGGCCTAACTGGGGATGACCTGTAGGTGACCTGTTTGGTTTGCTGCCCTCTCTTTTTGCTGATTATAATTCTGGCTGAACTCAACCCTCTCTCAGACCACAAATGAAAAATGAAACCATCTGGTATCTCAAGTATCACTGGCTTTGAGGAAGAAGACACCTTCTACAGTGCTCAAGTCACTGAGGTCAGAAAGAGAATTCCTCTAGATGCAAAATCACTTCCAAGTCCAGATCACCTTCCTTGACTCGCCCATTTGGCATCAGCCGCCTCATTCACACTGCATTTGAGTATCTTTTCTAAAATGCAGCATTTTTTTCCTGTCACCTTTTTTACACTTTGATGAATGATGTACCCACTTAACCTAAACTATACCGACTCTACAATATGTGAATGTGGTCTTCTGAGAAGAAAGGTGCTATTCTTCTGAGAGATAAAGTACTGCCTTTTTGGAATCTGTGGATTTGAAGATGGCTCCTGTCTGCTCACACCATGAGAATCAGCGAATTGTTTAAGACCAGCTCAGAAACTGTTGCAAAGCAACGAAGACTCCAGTGGGGCAGTGAAAACAACAGTACATTCAGAGGGAAGCTTTGTCCCAACATGACAGAATTACACCAAACTATAAGGGTGAACTTCTTATTTCTGCCACCTTTAGGAATAAATTATTTTTCTGCTTTCTGTGGGAAAAAAACAAAATCAAAAACATGACTCTTCCTCAAGACAGAAAACAGTTAATAGAAGCAGACCCATAGACTTATAGTTAGAATTATCAAACAGGGACTTTAAGATAATAATAAACATATTAAAGGATCGAGAGGAAAAAGTAGACAACATATGTGAACAAATGGACAATTTCAGAGCCAAGTGGAAATGCTGAAAATGAAAAATACATCAAAGATAAAGAAGTGTTTCGGTGAGTTTTTAATGGACTAGACACAGCACAGGTGTGATCAGTGAAGCTGAAGACAATCAACAAAAATATTGTAAACTGAAATACAAAGAGAAAAAAAAAACAGAAAAGACCTGGTAAAATATTAAATGTTGAATATATATGTAATTTGAGTCCCAGGAGAAATATGTGAAGAGAAAATGGCCTAGAATTTTCCAAACTATATGAAAGGTATTGTGCCAGTTTGAATGTATTATGTCCTCCAAACACCATTATCTTTGATTTAATCTTGTGTAGGCAGACCTATCAGTGTTAATTAGATTGTATTTCTTTGAGTGTTTCCATGGAAATGTGCCCCACCCAATTGTAGGTGATAACTGATGAGATATTTCCATGGAGGCATGGCCCCATCCATTCAGGGTGGGCCTTGATCAGTGGAGCCATATAAATGAGCTAATAAACAGAAGGAACTCAGTGCAGTTGTGAGTGACGTTTTGAAGAGGAGCTACAGCCAAGAGGGACACTTTGAAGAATGCACAGAAGCTGAGAGAGGAGCTGCAGATGAGAGAGAGTTTGAAGACAGCCGTTGAAAGCTGACTCTTGCTCTGGAGAAGCTAAGAGAGGACAAACACCCCAAGAGCAACTAAGAGTGACATTTTTGAGGAACTGCAGCCTAGACAGGAATGTCCTGGGAGAAAGCCATTTTAAAAACAGAACTTGGAGCAGATGCTGGCTGCCTGCCTTCCCAGCTAACAGAGGTTTTCCGGATACCATTGGCCATCCTCCAGTGAAGGTATCCTATTGTTGATGTGTTACCTTGGACACTTTATGGCTTTAAGACTGTAATGGTGCAAACAAATAAACCCCCTTTTATAAAAGCCGATCCATTTCTGGTGTTTTGCATTCCAGCAGCATTAGCAAACGAGAACAGGTATCTACCTAGAATTCAAGAAGCTCAGCAAATCCCAAGAAGGATAAATACAAAGAAATACCTCCTAAAATCTCATACCCTTAGACACATCATAATAAAAATGCTGGAAAAAAAACATGAAGGAAAAAAACCTTAAGAGCAGCCAGAGAAAATAAGATATGTTACATAAAGGGGAACAACAATAGAAATTACAGCTTCTCATCAGAAACAATGATGACCAAAAGACCATGTAATGACATCTTTAAAGCACTGAAAGGAAAAAATGTCAATCTAGAATTCTGTCTAGTGAAAATATCTCCCAAAAATGAAAGTAGGCAAAATAAAGATATTTTTAAAAGATAAAAGTGAAAAAACTGTCTCCAGAAAACCTCTACTCCAAGAAATACTGAAATAAATTATTTAGGTTGAAAGGAAACATCATCAGTGGAGACCCAGTAAAAATGTGTGCGCATGTGTACACGCACACACTTACATCTTAAAAACTGTTAACTGTTTAAAATAAAAAATAACAATGTAAAAAGAAATTGTGAAATTATGGCACATTTAGAAGTGAAATATATATGAAAACAAGAGCACAAAGGGTGGGAGGGTGGTCATTAAAATATATTCTTTTATATATATATTTAGGGTATTGACATTGTGAAGTAGTAGAATATTTTTATCGCAGATGTGATCAAGTTAGAGATGTATATCATAATCTCTAGGTCAACCACTAAAAATAACATAGAGGCATAACTAAAAGGAACTAATGATACTAACTAATATAGGAAATAAAAATGTATACTTGTAAATACTTAATTCACCAAAAAGAAGAGGAAGTAAAGGAGGAATAAGAAATAAAGAGAAGACGGAACAATATAAAATCAAATATATTAAAACCAGAATATATCAATAATTGCATTATGGACTAAAAAAAAAAAACAAAATAAAAGGCAGAAATTGTCAGATTGCATTAAAAAAGACCAAAGTATATGTTGTTTATAGGAAACACACATTACACATAAAGACACAGACAAACGGAAAGGAAAATGGGGAAAAAAACTATATATGTACAACAATCATAAGAAATTTGCCATGGCTATATTAATGTCATAAAATGTAGACTTCAAGACAAAGAATATTACATGAGATAAAGAGAGACATCTTATGACAACAAGATTAACTGACCAGGAAGACATAATTTTAAATGTAAGAAAACTAAAGAAAAATACAGATAAATCCACAATTATCACTGAATACTTTAAAACCTCTCTCCCAGAAACTTCTAGGGCAACTAGACAAAAAATAAAAAATAACACCGACATGGGAGATACAATCAACTTAACAACAGAAAAATATTGTCTAATCTTCTCAAGTGCACGTAGAACATTGACTAAGATAGACTATTTGCAGGCCCATAAAATAAGTCTCAATAAATTTCAAAGTTCTCTGACTGCAACAGATGAAATGAGAAATATATAGTAATAAAATATTCCAAAACTTTTTCTGCAATGATGGGACTGTTCTATATCTGTGCTGTCCAGGATGGTAGCCACTAGCCATATGCAACTATTGAGCAATTAAAATCTGGCTAGAACAACTTGAGGAACAAATTTTTAATTTTAATTCAGTTTAATTAATTTAAATTTAAATTTAAATATCCACGTATGGTCAGTGGCTAATGTATTATAAAGCATGTATCTAGAAAATCTCCAAATATTTGGAAATTAAATAACAGGTAAAAAATAATCACAAGGGCAATCAGAAAATATTTTGAGTAGAATGATAAGGAAACACACCATGTTTAAATTCACAGGTAAGGAGAATGCAGTTACTAGAGGGCACTTCTTAGCTGTAAATCCTATATTAGAAAAGAATAAAGGTTTAAAATCAATGATCCAAGCTTCCACTTTAAGAAGCTAGACAAAGTAGAGCAAATTAAACCCAAAGTAAACAGAAGAAGAACGTGAAAATAAGGTTGAAGTCAAAGAAATAGAAAACAGACAAACAACAGAGAAAATCAATGAATCCAAAAGTAGAGTCTTTGAAATGGTAAGTTTCTAGAATCAAGAAAAAAAGAAAGTACAAATTACTCTATAAGGAATGAAGGAGGTGACAACATTATAGATGCTCCAAACATTTAAATATTAATGATATATTATAAAGAGCTTCCTACTAATATTATAATTATAAAGAGCTTCCTACTAATAAAGTGGACAACTCATATGAAATAGACATATTCCTGGAAAAGTACAACTAACCCAAAGTGATCCAACAAAAAAGAGAAAATGTGACTAGCTCTATATCCATTAACGAAATTAAATTTGCCAATTAAAATTTTCCTGCATGAAGAACTCCAACCCTCATGAAAATAAATGCAAAAATATTTAACAAAATATTAACTAATTGAAATCAGCAATACATATAAAAAAGAACATATATCTTGATGAAGTGGAGTTTATCCCAGGAATTAGCCATATTTACAGATTAAAGGAGAAAACTCATATATGATCATGTCAATAAATGCACACCAATTCACACACATTTGAAAAAAATCTCAACAAACAGGAATCAAAGTAAACTCCCAATCTAACAAAGTCATTTATGATCAACTTACTGCTAATATTGTGAAATACTGAAAGCTTTCTCCCCTAAGATTGAGACCAAGAATGCTCATTCTCACTACCTTTATTCAGATTTTACTAGAGGTCCTAGCCAGTGCAGTAAGATGAAAGAAAGAGAGGGGGGAGGGGGAGAGGGAAGGAGGGAGGGAGGGTGGGAGGGGGGAAGGGAGGGAGGAAGGAAGGAAGGAAGGAAGGAAGGAAGGAAAGGATAAAGTTTGAAAAGGAGGAAGTACCACTGTCTTATTTTCATATGTGACACAACTGTGTATGTAGAATATGCTAAGGGATTTACAAAAAGTCTACTAGAACTAACATGAAATTTCACCAAATGTACAGAATACAAAATCAATATATAAAAACAATTGTATTTCCATACTCTAGCAATGAACAATTGATAAATGTAATTTAAAAACACCTTCTATAATATCACACCAAAAAATAAAAGTCAAAAATAAGTTTAAAAAATAAACAAGACTTTTAAAAATTACTTTATTTATCAAAAAGTAAAAAAGTGAAAAAATAAAAAATACATTTCCAGATAAAATAAAACAAAGGAACAGGGAAAACAAGTATCCTGATATAACTTCATTGCTTCCAATATGCTCCTATCATACCACAAAAAAATTAACAAACCATAGTCATTCCTGAACATTCCCATATTATTATTATCCCCAATATCTTATCTGTTCTTACTAGATTATCATTCCCCCTTCACTAACTGCTATCTATCTCTAGGTCCCCTATATTCTACAATAAGAGTTCACATTAGTGGTAACATACAATGTCTCTCCTTTTGTGTCTGGCTTATTTCAATCAACATTATGCCTTCAAGTTTCATCCAAGTTTCATCCATGCTGTCATATGTTTCACAACCTCGTTCAAACAAAATGTGGTACATACATACAATGGAATACTACACAGCAGTGAGAAGGAACGAAGACTTTTACACTGAAAACTAGAAATCATTACTAAGAAAAATTATAGAAGTTCTAAATAAATGGAAAAAATATACCATGTTTATCAATTGGAAGATTCTGCAATTCTCCTGAATTAAGCTATGGAGTCAATGAAATATGGTGAAATTAGCAGCAGATTTTGCATATAAGTTGTTTAGATGATCCTAAAATTTTACAAAAACGAAGGATCTAAAATAGCCAAAATAATCTTGAAAAGAACAAATTTGGAGGATTTACTCAACCTGACTTCAACACTTACTATTAAGCTACATTAATCAAGACATTCTAGTATTGACAAAAAGATAGACAAACAGATAAATGGAACAAAATAGTCTAGAAAATGACCCACATATATGATGAAATGATTTTCAAAGGGAAACCTAAGCAATTCAAAGGGAGAAAGAAAGTTTCATTTTAGCAATAATGGAGAAACAACTGGATAACCATTTGGAAAAAATAAAAAAAACTTGATCTCTACCTCACCTTATACAAAATTATTTGAAATGAATTATAGTTCCAAACTGAAGAGCAAAAACTATTAAGCTTCTAGAAGAAACATAAGAGCATATTTTCATGACCTTGGTACAAGCAAAGATTTCTTAGAGAAAACACAGACAGCACTAACCATAAAATAAAAGATTAATAAATAGGACTTCACTAAATAAAAGGCTTCTACATGAAAAGGTGCATTATAAAAATTAAAAGAGAAGTCCCAGATTGGGAGAAAATATTTGTTACATATGTATCTGACAAAGGAGTTGCAGCAAGAACATATAAAGAACTCTTACAACCAAAATAAAAAGTCAAACAACCCAATCAAAAACTAGGTAAAAGCTTGAACAAACACCTCACAAGAGACATTTATAAATGGCCAAAAGCACATGAAAAAATGCTAAGCATCATTAGTTATCAAGGAAATCCCAATTAAAGAAACAATTAGACATCACTACATATCATATATAACAGCTGAAGTTAAAATAATTGCCACCACCAAATGTGAGCATGGATGTATGATTTATAGAAACTCTTGTATGATGCTAGTAGGAGTGATATTAACAATACTATGGAAAACCAGCAGTTTTGTAAAAACCTCACTCCTAGGAATATCAGTCAGTGTAGGTTCACTTGACAAAAATGATCAGAGTCCATGTATTATCTATGTATTTCTCTGGATGAAAGTTATACCCCAATAAACATTTTTTAAATAAATAACAAAGCTACAGTAACAAAAGCAAGCATGTCTCATTTTAAAATTCAAAAAAGTTTTATTTGTAAGTGAAATATGTAATATGAATTTAATATTTAACATCTTCCATAATACATATTTTATTTTTCTTATAATTATATTATATCAAAAATATAATTAATTTTATTTTTTACCATGCCTTATCTAAATGCTCTGGAATACCCTGCTGCTTGTTTCAGTGTGCTGTACTAATGTTATGCTTTCCAACATGTGCGACAATTTGAAAATGCATGAGGCATCTCTCTACCAGGAGCTGAACAGAGCAGAGGGAGTGGCAAGAGAGATGCGTTGAGCAGCAGGATGCACAAAAATGTGAAATGATATCTAGGTCAACAAGTTGTTGCAAGATTGAAAATGAAATGGGGTCTGTATAAGTAAAATGATGTCATGCATATAATGCTCCTGGCACAAAGCCTGGTTCATAGCAGGTGGGCAATAAATATTACTTCCCTTTGCTGCTAGAGCACTGTTATTTTTCAGGGGTGTGGACTTGGTTTCTCTACACTAAAACCTACAGATTATATTTGGGGAAAGGTTGTTCTTTTCATACCTTTATTTCCTAATTAAGAAAGTTGGAATAGTGTAAGGATCCATTTTTGGCTGTCCTTCAGAAATGAACCACTTTATGAAAAAGAATATCTGAGTCCTCATAGCTGTGGCTTAAACTGTATGCAAATAAGGAATTCAGAATTCATTTATTAATCTTTGGGCAATCATGTGAGTTGTAAAAAGGGAGGTGTTCCTACAAAACTAAATACTTTGTCATAATTAAGATGGCAATAGGCCTTTTCAGAAATATAAAAGGATTTTCTTCTACACAATAGCCAAATACTTAATTAAAATAACAAAGTTAGAAATTCATTTATTTGTTGAGATACCAAGTGTTAAAGAAGATTAAAAGCAAAAAAAAAAGTGTCTTCAAACATTCCTTATGACTTCGCCTCTCAAAATAATTTAGGAAGACTATGTCACTATTTGATAAAAATGTCTTTCGAGGCAGTTTTATGCCAGTAAAATCTAAATAAAGGGTTTTATTGTTCCTGTTATTGTTTAATGGTACTACTGTTTTAGACTTGGGGGGAATTATCAGAATAATCCCCTGGATGTTATTTGATGCTTTGAATAGGAGGCCTGGAAAGCTGCATTTCTTATGAGCCAGAAGTATTCTATACTTCTCTAACATTTGAAATTAAAATTATTTTTTAATTTTTAGAAAAATTTATGGAACAGTCCTCATATGTCACGTCAAGTACATTCTTACATTAATTGTAGGGACAATTAAGGACGGTTAATTTATTTGCCCAGCGGCCACACCTGCTACAAAATTGAGCTGGGACTTAGGTCTAGTGCTCCATTTCCCCATGCTTTCTCCCATCCCTGCCTCTCTGCACCTCGTACTCCATGAAGGAACCTGAAAGAGAAAGGCTGTCGTGATGCAGGAAGCCTCAGCCTTATTTGCGAGTCCCTGTCCAAGCCAGGAGACCTCAGAGACAATGGGCCTGCGAGCAGAGTCACCCCACTGGCAAACGCTCCCATCCGGGCTCTCCTGGATGTCTGTCACCCCAACAAGGAGGCTTTGTTGGCGATGTCTTTTCCCACCTACGTGCACTTAAAGAATATTTGGTCTGGGGGCCTGTTCCCCATGCCCCATGCCAGTCACAGAACTGCCACCTCCCCAATCAGAGACACTTGCTTCAGTCTCCCACGTGTTTTTCTGCCTGCCAATCAGTTGGGGGAGAGAACTGATCACTTAGTTGAAACCATAAGAAGCACCTACCACCCCAGCAGGATTTAAGTGGTACAAATGACACGCCTGAGAAAAGACATCACACCCAATCACGTGTTGCAAAGCCGTGAAATGCCTGTTGCTTCAGCCCCTTAGAACCTTCTAGAACCACTTCTGTTTTAACTAGTTGAAACCATTTCTGTTATAAGCTAAGTATAGAGACTCAGCTAACTCAAGAATTAGTTACCTTCATTAACCTTGACTCCAGAGGAAGGCAAGCAACAGAAACCAACACAATTTTTGCTTGTTAACTTTGGAGGGGAGAACATTTCTGCCTTCTATCCATCTAGTTCTAAGCAAAGCTCCCATCTTTCCTTACCGGTAGCTTTTCATTTGACCTTGATGTTGGTTTTGCAAAGTGGAAAATGAGGATTTGGAAGCAACTTCCCACATAGAACAACATTATGAGCATTACGACTACTTATCTATAATTTTCCAACAGGCTAACACTTATCTGCAATTATCTATCACTGCTATAGAAGCCTCTGGGACACACTGAACTCAGACCACTCACTTCTGAATGACATACTGACTGCCACATACATTTCACATACATTTTCTCTAATTATGACCATACATGATAACACAGATATCATTTTTCCACTTTACAGATAAGGAAAGCAACTCAGAGAGCTTAAATAATAATGAAAACAACAATAATAAGGTAAGTTAATACTTAGTAGGAACCCATTGGGAACCAAAGCACTTTGTAAAGTCTCTCGCTCATTTACTCTTCACAACAACCCAAAGAGATTGATACTATTTCATAGATGGGAAAGAGATGCTAGAGAGGACAAGAAACTGCCCAAGATCACATAATTGGTGAGTGGCAAAGCTGGGACTTGGACACAAGACAACTGGACACCACAGTCCCTGCTCAGTGACTCCACTCTACAGGCCACCTTCTCTGGAGTTTGGATTCCAACTTGTCTAACTTCAAAGTACATACACTTTCTGCTACCACCTTTCCTACTAATAAATACTAATCACAGGGGTCACTCACACAGATGGTTTGAACACCTCAGCAAGTTCGCTCAATCCTTACCTGAAATAAACTCCTCTCGACAAAGCTCTAGGGTGGGGGACCAAAAGCTGGAAGTTGTCAGACCCAGGTTTTGCATTCCTACTCTGCCTCTTATTGGTTGGTTGACCTTGTACCCAGCCCTCTGAGCCTCCAGTCTGGATTCCCTAAATGAGAAAATAATAATACCCACCTTGGGAGACTATTGTATGAATTAGATGAGAAAAGGTTAGAAGATTCTTGGCATTTAGTGGATGATTATAAATAGTAGATATTTATAAGCCATTAACTCTAAATACCCAATAAACATAAACTATACCAAAAGGCAGATGTGGAAGCAGAATATCATCCATGTTTTCCATCATGAAAATCTAGCTGGGTGACCCAGAATAAGTCTTACATAAGGTCTTTTCACCTCAATTTATTCATTGATAAAATAAGAACAGAAGGTAGATGATTTTTAAGTTACCTCCAAACACTAATATCTCATAAGTCTATGAATGTGTAAGAAATTGCTTTGTAAATTATAAATTACTGTAAAATGCACTGTATTATTATTCTACCAGATCGCCTTCTTTATCATGGAGTTGGGAAAGAGACTAGAATTGATACTTATTGACAGCCATTGTACTAAACCCTCTGAGGCTACCATTCCATTTCTCCTCTACATTCCCTCTAAGGGGTTAGTATTTTATCCAAATGTTACAGAAGAACCTGAGGTTCTCAGAGATTAAATGATTTGCCCAAGTTCACATGGCTAGACAATGGTTGAAAGCTTTCAAATTCACATCCATTGTTCTACAATCTCACATTCAGCCTTTGAAGGGGACTCTGAAGATTTACCAAACTGGACAGGGACTTCAAGAACCAAGAAGAAACATATACTTGAGCCTAAGCAGATACCTCACCACAAGTGGGAGATTCGCAGACTTTTAGACTTCCATGTGTCTCAGCCTTGGGGACAGAGGGAATCACTGGAGAAGGCAAAGGGCTGTAGGGAACGAGAGGCCCCCTACTCACTGCTGGGTAACCCATAAGGCAGACTATGAGCTTCAGGAAACAGAAGCATCCACACAAGAGTGAAAGTAAAAATATCCCATAAAAGAATTTGCTATTTTCCTCCAAAGCACTGACATTGCCATTATGGGGGAAAAAAAATCATAATTTTAAATAAAGTTTTACAATTTTGTTCTGTTTCTATTTTAAATTACATTTAGGAGATGCCATAATTTTTTAATTTATAATTTAAATTTAAAAATTTACATAAGGGTGCAGAGAGGCATAAACTTTTCTATTCTTAAAGCCTGTAAGTTCATAGCCCAGGCTTGGCTCTGTTTTTACCGTCCCTGAGACCAGGAACCTGCAAAAAGTATTTCTCTAACACTTTTGCCCCCCATTCCCCAAATAACAAAAACGTTAGTAAGGAAAACTGCCTGGGATTTTGTTCCTATGTCAATATCTACCAACTGGTAATTCACACAAAGAGCGTGGCCATCTTATTTCAAATTTCAGGTTAACTAAAGAGCTTTGGAAAAATTGTGAGAGCAGACTACTGGCTCACAAAATGTAGAATCTTGAGATAACTTACAGCTACGCTATACCAGGGGCTTAATCCTAGCCCTATCTCCAACAGTGACTGTTCTAGAATCACAGGTTAGGAGACCTTGAAGATCAAGTCTTTTTGGTAAATAAGCATCACTATTCTTTCAATCTAGTATTTATCAAATACTTATCAGATGACCATTACATATACAACATGAGTTATAATGACATATAAAGTTCTCAAGTTAATTATATCTGTGTAGGAGCTATAAGGCAAGTAAATATCACCTGCCAGGTAAGAAAGACAATAAATCATGAGGATATATGGTGGTTTGTAGCATCCATAAAATCTTAGAGTTCATCTCCTCTAACTTTCCTCCCAATACAGGAATCAGAAAAGCCTAGATTGGAATTCAGGTTCCAACTTCCTGGCGTTGTAACCTTGGGTAAGTTATTTGATGTCCTTAGGACTTTGCCTTCTCTTCTGGGAAATGAGTGTAAACAAACTTCTGATTTGACGATTTGATGTGGCCAAAGAGACACAGATTTGTCACCACTCTCTCCTGAAACCCTTCTAAAATGACAGCAGAGTTTTTACAAGGAACAGGAGAATGGGAGAGGGAAAACTAGTGGACAACAATGTTTGTAATCAGACAGAAGCTAACTTCTTTCAGGAGTTCAAGCCTGGAAGGCAGCCAGTTCACAACACAGAATAGCAGAGGATCAAGAAATGGAAGGACATGGTGCTTTGAAAGACGGCGTCTGTGGAACTGGTTCGAAAACAGAAGAATTGGTTAAAATTTTCATAAAAAAAAAGCACATAAGGCAGGGGTTCCCTTCCCACTTCCAAGCAACTTGAATTCTTACCTTCCCCCCACAACAGCCAGAGTCTAGAGCAGAAATTGCCCCACCAAGGAAACTCCAGAATTAGGGACACCTGGTAGAGAGAAGATGGGCTGTTCTAAAAACAAGGGGATGAAGCAAAAGTCTACTTTTTAGATGGTGAAATCCCCAATCCCCCATGTTAAGTAGAAAATGGCCCCCAAAGATATCCACATTTTAACCTTCAGAACTTGTGCATGTCTTACATAACATGGCAAAGGGGAACTAAGGTATCAAATGGAATTAAGATTGCATTTGCATTGACCTCAAAATTGGAAGACTATCCTGGATTATCCATTGGGCCCAAAGTAGTGATAAGGTCCTTTAAAGTTGAGGAGGGAGTCAGGGAGAAGAAGATGTAACTGTGGAAGAAAAGCACAGAGTGATGCAATATTTCTGACTTTAAAGATGGAGGAAGGGGCCATAAGCCAAGGTATGTGGGTGGCCTCTAGAAGTTGAAAAGAGCAAAGAAACAGATTCTGTCCTAGAGCCTCCAGAGAGGAACTCAGCTGGTTCCTTGATTTTAGTGGAGTACAACCTACTTCAGACTTCTATCCTACAGAACTAGAAGATAATAAATCTCTGTTGTTTAAGTCCACTAAATTAGTGGCAATTTGTTACAGCAACAATAAGAAACAAATGCATGCCCTCAGAAAGCAATAGTATAGTGCAAGCATGCGTTTTAGAAATACAAAATAAAGTCCAGAAGAAACCACTAAAAGAATTAAACATTGCTGCCTCTAGGGAAAGGGAATTGGTGGTGGAGAAGGATAGATAAGGGATCTGCTCTTCTTTTATTATAAGCTTTGTAGAATCATGTGACTTTAAAAATTATGTTGCAATATTATGGTGAAAAAGATAAAAGTACCAAAAAAAAAAAAAAAAAGTTAAGCTTCCCAGAAGGTTTGATGTAATCAACTTGATCCACAGGCAGGCATACGCTCTGAACAAATGAAATAATCAGTTACTTACTGCCCAGTCATTCTGCAACAAACAAGGTGTGCATTGTCAGAAGAATAAATATCTCATTATATTTTTGATATCTCTCTCATCATGTAAATATTCAATTTTATATGCTTAAAAGTATGAATATTTTGCATCGTATTTGTGAAACCATGAAAAATATGACATTTATGTTAGTGCAACAGTATTTATTTTACAGTTTTATTGTTTGACTAGTGGGATATCCATTGTTCTCTTGCTCCTCACCATGTTTGGCACCTCAGGACCATGACTGACATGTGGTCTTTGGAATAAATCTATGCATTCTGAAGATTTTAGATATAAAAGATGACGCACAGAGTAAGGCTTATAGACATGGAAGGATATTTTTGGTTGTAACTCTAACAAAGAAATCATAATAGAAATAAAACATATGCTAAAATTAATTTGCTGCTGGAACTTAAAGATGCGATTCCAAAATAAAAAACTCTGAATTCAGGACAATGGTCACTTCTGCAGGGTGGGAGCAGGGAGCTGGCAGATAAGAAATGGGCAACCAGGCACACTAGTGTATTGACTACACAACTATTCGTTTGGTGTATTTTTAATATTATTTGATATATTTTGAAGAGGCTACTCCCACATTAACCTCTAATGGACAGTTAAATAGTAACTGATACAAAATGAATTTAAGTCAGGAAAATGCCGCCTTTCTTAACACATCTTCTAGCAAAATTACCATTCTGACTTCATCTGGTTGTTTTCTAAGACAGTGGCCACTTCAGCAACAACGGGATTTAACTGCACGTGAACACACAGCATTTCTATGATAACTCGCTACACTTGTATTAAGAAAACTCTCAAAACGTTCCCAAGGTCATTAGTTTTAGTGTAACGTCACACTATGCGGTCAGTTCATTTATTGTAGCCAACTGTAAAGTCACCAACCTGATTTTGAGCCATGAGAGCTTTCAAAGAAATACGATGCTTTTATAAGAAATTCTGTATCTATATTAACACATATGAAGAAAGGTTGATTATCGTTAATTATTACCACTCTGTAAGGAGTTGAAAACAGACTTAATGTTTTGCTTTCCTGAAAGCATAATTAAAGGATTTTTCTCTGTAACTAACATAACTACTAGCATTTGTCCTAAGTATTCATTTTAAAAAGAAACTTTACAAATTACAATGACATTTTCCTTCTGTATAGATGTGAATGAATGATTTCATCTGATTTGCTTTTACTTTGAGTTCAAACTCTTCTCACATACTTTCATTAAATAACTCATTTTTATCCAGATGAGAACTGGCCCCTCCAACTCATCTTTGTATTCCCCATAGGCAGGTGTTCCTTTGTTAGACCGACTCAACCACCTGCTGTTGAATATTTAATTTGAAGAGAATCTCCAGCACCTGGCATTTACCGTCAGTCTTTCTGCATCGGCTTAGCTGTGGTCTTTGTATATTTATGTTTTGTCTCTTCACTGACATTTTATAAGGAACAAGCATGTGGGACAAAGTAGGACAATAGAATGCATAAAAGTAAGCAACTTGATATGACATAGCAGCATGTTTATAGGATCTGGCAAAAAAATAAGTACAGAACTGACTAGAAGGTTATAGAAAGTATTTTAAAGCTCAAGAACATATTTTAGAAATTAATGTGATATATAGGATTTTCTTATTTTATGAAGAACATTGTAGGGTGGGCTAATTATCAAATTTGAGTTATCTTCCAAAAGAAATGGTACATTCAGTGGGATGTTAAACTGTCTCAGCGGCTGGTTTGGGAATCTTTATGGGGCTGATAACATTAAAGTAGGGGGGTGATTAACAACAGTAAAACTGAAAGAGTTCCTATACCAACTGCTTATCTTACATGAAAGATAAAGTAGTTGAGCTTCACAAAGAGCGCATGTTAAGATAACTGTTCTGTTTTCATACCATACAATGAATGAAAGTACATTATCCACTATGTCCTGGGGGGAAAAAAAAAACGGGCACTTATTGAGTAATGTAGCCAAAGTTATAATAAAAACAAAACTGTTATAGCTTGTGCTTTTTTGAATATCTGAAAGGTCATCATTTGCTATGGAATTGAGTAAATTTGAGAACTACATATTAATTTAAAATATGCCATGAAAGTGTAAAATTACAAATACTTATGACAAAAAATATTAATTGTAGTATAATTCTACACATTTTCTTTTGTATTTAAAAATTACATTATGCACAATTTTTGATAAATAGTTTAAAATGGATATGGTAATATCTACTTCACATGATTTTTCTCAAGATTAAATATTAAATTTATATAAAGCATTTAGTACAGTGCTTGACATACAGAAAGCCTTCAATAAATAACAGCTATTAGTAACTACCTATTTGATAAAATCCCAAATAAATGGATATCCAAGCTCTACTCCAACCCTCCAATGATGAAGACCCTGATCTCTCACTGGGTCATCCATTCCTTTTCTGGATAACTCTTAGACTTAGAAAGGCAATCTTTATACTGAACAGAAATCTGCACTCCAACTTTCAACATTTGGTGTCAGTTTTGCCCTTTGGAACAACAAAGACCATCTCCTCTGTCTTCCATGCAGCAACCTTTTAATGTCATCTTCAGAAAGTTGAGCCTGGAAATGAATACAATTGTGTGGCCAAGGAAGAGCTTAAATTAGGGCTATATAGAGACTTGATATTGTTATTCTCCCATCCTTATTCAGGGCACTACAGTTTGAGCTTAAATTTCTGTTGCAAATGACAGAAACTCAACTAGCTTGAGTTAAAAGGGAATTGATTAGATTCTACTGGAGTATTAGACTATAATGATACTGGAGGAGGAGGTATGCCACTGAGCCACGGGAACAACTGCCCCAAGGAACCCAACTGAGGGCCAGAATCTCTCTTTCCATCTTTCAGATCTCTTCTCTCCACAGCCCAGATTCCTCTACTGTCCCAACATGGGAGACTTGGCTGGCTATAGATCTAAAGCTCTACGTCTTACAGTCCTGACTTCCAAAGAGAGACTGACTTATCATTCTCAGTTTTGATTCGGAAGTTCTCAGAGAAAGATCCTCATTCTTGGACCAACTGTCTACTCCTGGACTGTGGCCACAGGACCAGGACGTGTTGTGACTTGAGTGCTTTTTGTTGTGACCGTTCAGATGAAGAAAAGGGGCAATTTTTAGAAAAGATGTGCTGGGAAGACAGGCCTGCAAGTGTCCACTTTAGAATACATTGTATTATTTTTCATTTTTTGACTGACAATTAATTAACCCACTACTGCATTTACATGTAAACTGTGGTGCAGGCTGTGATGTTCCATTCCGTACTTGCGATATTGGTTACCTAGCTGATGACATCATTTATACTTATGTAACAGCAGGACATCTTTGCAGCCTATTGAAATTTTGCATCTTAATTTGTCATCCTACTTATATTACTAATACATCCCAATTGTCTGTCTGAAGTCTGCCTTTTACAGCTTCATGGGTGGATGATGAAATGGATAAGTTCACAGACAGAACCTTGTTGCAGTCCATTAGGAATTTCTTTCTGGGCTGACTTGGATCCATCAATCAGTACCTTTTGGGAACAATCATTCAACCAGCCATGATTGCTTAGAAATGAGTCTTTCCAGAAGCACATGGATCTAAATGTCAAAGACAATGAGGTTAGGAGATTCATCATCTCCACGTCCCCTGAGTGGAACCCATTTGAGAAGCAGTGTTGCTGTAAGGCCAAAAAATGAGAGAAATTTTTAGACAGTGACCTAAAATGTTGATTTCCCACCTCAAACAGGAGGTGGTGCCTGAAATATCCCATAGCACTGTACAGATCATTATCTCAATGAATCATTTTTCTCATGAAAAGAGAACTCAGAAAGAAGTTTACAAAAAAACACATGTCCTGACTGGCAGAAGGATGGTTCTAAACTCCAAATGGAAAGAGCTGAGGCAGGTGCCTTCAGTACAATTTAAATAAGAGATTGTAGCACAGAGGTGCTGGCCCCAGAACAGGTACAAATCTAAACTGTCTCCACCCTCTGAGATTCTCTCAGCACTCAAAAGCAACATCCTGCTAGGAAAGCTCTGATTTCCCTAAATAATTTCCCAGCAGACTTGATACCATCTTATTTTCCAGGTACTCCTCAGCTGCTGTGTTATCAGTGGTGTGAGTGAACCATGCCATCCAGGAACTGTTACCTTCAATCTGGTTTTGATGTTAAAGATGCATTTATTCATTTGTCCTTTCATTCATTCAGCAGGTATTCATAAGCATTTAATAATGTCAGGCACTTGGGATAACTAAGTTCACAAAATACACACAGTCCTTGACCTCATGGAACTTAATCTGACCCAGAAAACCCTCCGCTTCATCCAAACAAGCCTGCTCACTGACTGCTGAAACTTCTAACACTTTCTTGACCTTCCTCCCAAGACCAGGGGTTCTCTCTGCTCTACGAACTCTTATTAAAATGCATCTAAAAGTGTACATCCTCCTCCACAAAAGTTTCCAAATCAACACAGTCTGCAGTGATCTGAATTCTTGTAACCAGCTGCATGGATCACCCATGGGCAGCTAACAGCTAGATGTGATAGAAAGAAATGAGCTGTAGGGTGGGACAGATCCATATTCAGATCCTGCCTCAGTGACTTACTAGACTGCATATTCACATCAGTTTATTTTTTCTGAGCCACATCTGTCAAATGAAGATGATAATGTCAATTTCATAGAAAAGTTGGGAGAAATAAATGATCTATTCTAAAAGGCATTCTTTCATCCCAAACATCCAGTTCTCTAACAGTGGTGTACTGGGAAGAGAATAGGATTTGGAGCCAGAGGATGAGACTCTATATACTTCCTGACTTTGTTCCCTTAGCAAGATCAGTGCATATCTGTGAGTCTTAGTTTCCTGAAGGGCAAAACGGGAATAATAATTCTTAATTCAAATGATTGTTTTGAAGAGCCACTGAGTTAATGTATAGACAAGTCCTTAATGAGCTGGAAAGCACAGAACATGACAGATTCTGTCTTGATGACCATTACTGAGGCTCCCTAACTTTAGACTGCCAACCCTTTTAGGGCAATAAACCTATCTACTATTTCCCTCCTGCACCTCTCCTTGTCCTATAGTGCATAGAGATAGCAGGCAGTCCTTGCCAGTGAACACACACACACACACACAAACACCTTTTTGTATTTTGTTTTATGCATTTTCTTATGAAATGTAACATACAAGCAAAAAAAAGCATACAATTCTTAAGTGCACACACAGCTCAATGCAGTCTTATAAAGTTTATCAAGAGCCAGCCAGCTCAAGATGCAAAGCATTACAAGCAATCCAGGAACCTCCCTTTAGCTCAATCCCAGTACCCAACCTCTCAAAGTTAACCACCGTTCTGACTTCCATCACCAAAGATTAGTATTGAATGTTGCTGTGATTTATGTAATTGGAATCATATAATACGGACTCTTATGTGTCAAGCTTATTTCACTCAGTATTATGTCTGAAGATTCAACCTTGTTGCATATATCAGTGGTTCACTGGTTTCAATTGCTCTGTAGAATTCACTGCATCAATATTCCAAAATTTACTTATCCATTCTACTCTTCCAGTTTAGAACTATTTCAAATAATGCTGAGAGCATTCTTGTATACTTTTTTGGTACCCTTGTATGCACATTTCCATTGGGTGTATTCCTAGGAGTGGGATGCTGGCTTACAGAATAGACAAATGTTCAGCTTTACTAGAGACTACCAAACATTTTTCCACAGTGGTTGTACCAATTTACACTCTTTCCAGCAGTGAATGAGAGTTTCAGTTGCTCTATATCCTTGCAAACATTTGGTATTAACTGTCTTCTTCGTTTAGGCTATTCCAATGAATATGCAGTGGTATTGCATTTTGATTTTAATTCGTATTCCCTGATGACTGATGATAAATTAAACACCTTTTCGTGGATATTGATCATTTGGATATCCTTTTTGCTGAAGTAACTATTTAAGTCATTTGCCCATGTATTTTGGGTTAACTTTTTAAAAAAATCAATTATAGGAGTTCCTTATGTATTCTGGATATGTCTTTTTATATATAGTGCCAATTTATTTGGTATTGTGTGGCTTGTTTGTGTCACTATTAATGCTGTCTTTCAATGAATAGGAAGTTTCTAACATTAATGTGGCCCAGTTTAACATTTTATAGTTAGTACATTTTGTGTCCCATATAAGAAAATGTTACCTAGCTAAGATAATGAAGACATATTCTGATTATTTCTAAAACATTTTTTTTCTTTACTTCTGTATACAGAGCTATAATCTGCCTGGAATTGGTTTATGTAAGGAAGTGATAAAAATTCATTTTTCATATTTGGATTTCCAATTGACTCATAATTATTATGATAATCATTTGATTTATCTCAATTTTTCTATGAATGTGATGAATTACATTGATTACTAATGGTAAACCATTATTAGCATTCCTGGAATAAACTTAACTTGGTCATGATGTATTATCCATTTTATATACTGCTGAATTCCATTTTCTAATTTTTCATTTACAAATTTCATATGTATGTTCATACCACAGATTGTTCTGTAATTTTCTTTTCTTACAATTTCTTTAATTGAATGTGGTAATCAATGTTATGCTGGCCCTATAGTAAGACTGGCAAGTATTCCTCCTTTTTCTATTTTCTGGAAGAATGTCTGTAAAATTGGAGTTGTTACTTCCTTTAATATTTACTAGAATTCACCAAAGAAGTCATCTGGGCCAGGAATGTATTTTTGTGGAATTTTAAAATAAAATATTTAATTTTGCTAGTAAATATATAATAATCATATTTCTGTTTCTAATGTATCAGTTTTGGTAAATTATGTTTTCAAGGAATTTATTTCATCTAAAGTGGCATAAAGTTATTTGTAATATTTTCTTATCTTTTAAATGTCTGTAGGGTCTTTATTGATGTCTCCTTTTTCATTACTGATATTGATAATTTATTTTCTATCTTTTATTTCCATCAGTCTCAACAGGGCTTAATCAGTTTGATTCATCTTTTTCAAGGAATGAATTTTGATTTAGTTATTTTCTTTACTGTATTTTATTTTCAATTTTGAAATTTGTTTTTAGTTTTTAACTTTTTATTTTGAAATACTTTCAAACCTATGGAACAGTTACAAAATAATACAAATCCCATTCAGAGAACTCCAACATACTTTTACCCCCAGATATCCATATCCACCAATTTTAACATTTTCTGAATGCTTGAGTATAGGTTGTACACACCATGCTCCTGAACACTTAATATTGTTCAGTTTCCTAAAATTAAGGATATTCACTTATGTAACCACCTTAAGTGTAGTTACAGGTTCAAAATATTTAACACTGGTACAGAGCTTAGAGTCTATAGACAAATTCTTTCAAATGTTTCAATAATGCTGCCCTGAGCCTTTTCTCTTCCCTTGCTAGATCCCATTCAGGATCAGATATTGCTTTTATTTGTAACTGTCTCTTTAGTTGCTCTTTTTTCTTCTTCTTTTTAATTGTGGGAACATGAATACAGCATAAACTTTTCTATTTCAATCACTCCTAAGCATACCATTCAATGGGAATAATCACTTTCACAATATTGTAGTACCATCCCCACCTTCCACTACTAAAACTTTCCCATCTCCTCAAACAGAAACACCCACTATACATTAACTCCAGATCTGCCCCCCACCCCCAGCAACCTGCACTCTAATTTCTGTCTCTCTGAGCTTGCATATACTCCAATGTTTTCTTTGTAGTTACTATGGGGCTTAAATTAAACACCCTAAATTTATAACAATCTTGTTTGCTTTAATATCAAATTAATTTCAATAATATACACAAATTATGTTCTTATCACCCCCCCATCTGTATGTAGTTCTTGTCATAAATCTCATGTTTATACATTAGATGTCCTAAACCACTACTTTATCATTATAATATATGCATTTGCCTTTTGGATACTGTTTGGACAGTGCTGTATCCATGACTGTGAGGAAACTGTTTCCTAGGAAAGAGGGGATATTTGGAACTATGAAAATGAGGGAAAACCTAAGGCCATATGGACATGCTGAAGACAAGCCACATGTGCAGAAAGATCAGGGACTTCCCTAAATTATGGCCTGGAGCTATCCTCTAAATTCATTGTATAGATAAGACCTGAAGGGCAGCACTTACAGTGGTCAATCTGCAAAGACTGAAAAAGAAAAGGGGTTTTCTTTCTCCCTTCTTTTTCTTCTGCTTTTCTTCTCCTTTTTTTTCTTTTTTTTTTTTTTTTTTTGTCAGCTCCCGACATTCAAGGAAAGTACTGTCATAATAATAGCTGGATACAATCTTAGGAACAGATGTCTCAGAGTCTAAATTCCAGTGATAACACATTAAAATATCAAAATGCCCAGATTTCAACAAAAGAATACAAAACAAAGAAACAGGAAACAATGGCCCAGGCAAAGGAGAAGATTAAGGCATTAGAAACCATCAATAAGGAATACCAGACCTGGGACATAAATGGTCCAAAATATGCTCATAGAGCTAAAGGAAAACTTGGATAAAGAACTAAAAGAAATCAGAAAAACAACAGATGAACACAAAGAAGATATCAATAGAAAGCTAGAAATTATAAAAATGCATGAAACAGAGCTGAAAACCATAGTAACAGAAATTAAAAGTCACCTAGAGTACTTCAATAGCACACTGGAACTGGCAAAAAAAAAAAAAAAGAAAGAAAGAAAGAAAGAAAGAAAGAAAGAAAGAAAGAAAAGAGAATTCAAAGATAAGATAATTGAAATCATTTAGCCTGAGAAGCAGAAAAAAAGGAAGAATGAAGAAAGGTAAACACAGCATGAGAAACCTGTGGGACACCATTAAGCATACTAATATGTGCATTTTGGGAGTCTATACCAATATATGTATTATGGGAGTCCTAGGAGAAGAAAGGGGTAGAAAAAAGCATTCAAAGAAATAATGGTTAAAACTTCCCAAATTTAATGAAAGACATGAATATATACATCCATGATGCGCAACAAACTCTAAACAGGTAAACCCAAATAAAGCTACACCATGTCATATTATGGATAATATAAGGATAGAGAAATCTGAAAGCCACAAGAGAGAGGCAAAGTGTCACATACAAAAAAGCCTCAACAAGATTAGGTGCCAATTTCTCATCAGAAACCACAGAGACAAGAAGGCAGTGGGCTGACATATTTAAAGGGCTGAAAGCTAAAAAAAAAAAAAAAAAAAAAAAAAAAAAAAAAAAAAAAAAAAAAGCCAAAAAATAATTGTGTGTCTGCCAAAACTGTCTTTTAAAAATGAAAGAGATGCTCCAAAGGCATCTGGCAAGAAAGCATCAGTGGCTATTTATAAAAGTAATAGAGGTTCTTTCTGAACCACACACACACACAAAGAATCAGTGAACTTGATAATCGAAATAATTCAGTCTGAGGAGCAGAAAGAAGAATGAAGAAAAGTGAACAGAGCCTAACAGACCTGTGGGACCCATCAAAGGAACCAATATATGCATTAAAAGAGTCCCAGGAGAAGAAAGAGAAAGAGGGCAAAAGCAGTATTCAAAGAAATAATGGCAGAAAGTTTCCTAAATTTAATTAAAGACATGAATCTACACTTCCAAGAAGCGCAACAAACCCAAACAGATCTATACCCAGACATGTTATAATCTTACTATCAAATGCCAAAAACAAAGAGAGAATCCTAAAATCTGCAAGAAAGTTGCAACTGGTCACGTACAAGTGAGCCTCAAGATTAAGTGCCGATTTCTCATTAGAAACCATGGAGGCCAAAAGGCAGTGGGATGACATATTCAAAGTGCTGGAAGAAAATAATTGGCAACCAAGAATTCTATATCCAGCAAAACTGCCCTGCAAATATGAGGGAGAGAGTAAGACATTCTCAGATAAACAAAAGTAGAGGGAGTTTATCACCACCAGACTGGCCCTACAAATGATGCTAAAGGGAGTTCTTTAGGTTAAAGGAAGGGACAATAGACAATAGATCAAAGCCACATGAATAAATAAAGATCTCCAGTGAGGGTAAAGACATAGGTAAATATAAATGCCAGTACTATAGTATTTTTGGATTGTAATTCAACTTTTTACTTCCTACTGGATCTAAAAGGCACATGCATAAAATGCAGTGATAAATCAGTGTTTTGGACTCTATAAAAATGTAATTTGTAACAAGAACTACATAAAAGTGAGGAGGCAGAGTGGTATAGAAACATTGTGTATATTTTTGAAGTTAAGTTGGTATCAAAGCAAACAAGATTGTTATAGAGCTAGGAAGTTAAACTCCAACCCTTGGGTATCTACAAAGAAAATATGGGAGAATATGCAAGCTGATAGAAAAAGAAATTAGAGTGAAGGTTGTAGAGTGGGGTGGGGAAATGGCAAATTAATGCATAATGAGTGTAAGGTGTCTTTTTGAGGAGATGGGGAAGTTTTAATAATGGAAGGTGGTGAAGTACAAGATTATGACTATGATTAATCCCATTGAATGGTATGATTGGGAGTGGTTGGAAAGGGAAACTTTATGCTATAAATGTGTTCTCACAATTAAAAAAGAAGAAGAAAGAGCAACTAAAGGAACAATGACAAATAAATGCAATACCTGATCATGGATGGATAAGCAAGGGAGGAGAAAAGGGAGAGAAACATCATTGAGGCATATGAAAGAATTGGGATGTAGTCTGTAAGCTCTGTACCAATGTTAAATGTTTTGAATTTTGTAACTACACTTAAGGTGGTTACATAACTGAGTACCCTTATTTTTAGGAAATGCACATAGCAGTATTATGTTTCAGGAGCATGATGTATACAGCCTACACTCTAGTGTTCAGAAAATGGAGTGAAAGACAGATCAACGGATGCATGGAAAGAAGGAAAGAAGGAAAGAAGGAAGGAAAGAAGGGCAAATGTGAAGGCAAAATGTTAAAATTGATGGATCTGGGTATCTGAGGGGTAGTGGCATGCTGGCATTTTCTGTATGGAGTTTGTATTGTTTTTGTAACTATCTTCTAAGTTTGAAGGAATTTCAAAATAAAATTAAGAAATATATATATAATGTGCTAAGTGCTACTACTAAGCAGTTAATAATAACTAACACTTACTAAGCTTACTTTATGCCAAATGTATTACAAGCATTTTCTTATTTAATCTTCAGGAAAAGTCTATGGGATGGCAGTCTTATCCTCATTCCACACAGGAGGAGCCAGAGGGCTGGAGAGACTAAGTAACTTGGTCAAGGTTACATAGTCAGTATTGAGCTAGGACTCAACCCGAATCTATCTTTCAATCAAACATGTGCTATTAGGCAAGCCTGAGGAAAAGCCCAAAGGAGTGAAATAGTGTCAAGAAGTACTAAGAGTCTGGGACTTTATCTTAGTTTTCAAGCTGATAAGCTAGCCTGCTACAGTTTCATGGATGCTGGCAGAAGACACAAGACTGTCAGGTCAGAGACAAAGACCTTGAGAAATCATGTCCAGTAGCATGCATGAGCCCACTATTGATTGGTGTCTGTTCCCCATGCACCCCAACCCCACAGGGGCAATGCAGATGGGCCTAGATGGGTGCCTACACACACACAGTGGGTTGTATTACAGGAAAGGAACACTGAACTTGGGAGAGTCACTGCTTTTATAGCAAGCTGAAGTCAGTCTGATTTTTACTGGGCTGAAAGGTTACCTCATCCCTCAAGGTTGCTCTGTGCAAACACAACCCTGAGAAATGCCTCAAGACATGTCTCAAGCCTCTGTTCACCAGCAGGCACTCCCCCTGTGATCATAAAAGGGCTGCCTATAGCACCAACCCTAGTGGAACAGAGCATGCCTCTTTCCAACAATTTCAACAGAGGCCTTAGAATTAAGGCTCATTGACTGGTTTGCCTGGATTGGGTCACCTGTCCAACCTAGACCAATCATTTGGACCAGGGGATACTTTGATCTGACTGGCCATACCTGGTCATATGGCCCCTTCTAGAGTCAGGGGTAGGATCTGTCCTACCAAATCATGTATACTGAGAGCGGGATTTGTCCCCCTGCTGCAAGAAAACCGGAGTGCTATTAACGAAAAGAAGGCAGTGAATTCCCAGAAGACAAAATAAACACCATGCTAAGGATAGATGATCTCTAAAACAGTGCACAGATGTGAACTGTTCCAATCGGATATGCAAAGTTCCACAATCCTCAGTAGTACTGCTGCAAAAATGGTGACTGACTGCTGGTACTCTGTGTGACATCTGACAGTTGAGCAGTTATCAGTAGGTTGTAGGAGCCTGACTGCACCCCATTGCAGTGTGCATGGGGATTTGCCAATACAGAAAGGAGAAGGAAAATAAAAGAACAAGGAAGTATTCCAAGCTAATCAGTTTATAATTGATTTCAATGCCCTCTCTCAGTCTGATGCATCCTTTCTTCTGAACTCTCCTAAAATTAAGAACCATGAATAATGTTCCCATACAATCACACCAAGGGAAAATGGGGAAATTACTAAGGCACCCAGTGTTGCTACTGTTAGAACAAAGTATTTTGGAGGAGAAGGGAGTATAGCCTCTTGATGACTACTGGATCACAGGGCTAAAGATAGCAGAACCAAAAATATTCTACAACTCCCAATGTTTGGGCTGGGTCAGGGCTTTATAGGAGAAATTAAAGTTGTCCTATTCCTCCACAGCCACACCACCACCACCACCACCTCTTTGCATTTTCAACAAAGTTGCCCCTAAATTTGTTACAACTATAATGACGGCAGATGAGAGTCACTGTCTTCCAGGGCTTCCCACCTCACAGAAGGAAGAAGGAAGAAGGATGTCGCCCCCAGGAGCATCCCTCCTAGCAAATGCATCCTCGATAAAGGAGGATTCAGTAAAAGCTGGTGCAGGGCATGTAGAAGGGCACATATGAGGACACCGCAGGCATCCAATAAATATTTGCTGATACAAGCTAAATTCAATATCCTAACAGTTCTGCTTTCTCGTCTCTACTGTGTGGAGCTGTTTCTCCTACTTCTGGCAACTCACTAAGTGAAAATACAAATACTGTCAGTTCAAGAAAATGAACTTTGCAATTAAAGAGAAGGTGCTGGCTAGAGAAAGTCCATCGTAGACTTCAAAAGTCATTACTGCCTGCTCAGCATTCTGAGTCGCTCTTCCTTCTCTTCTCACACCTGAAACCTAATTATCAGAATCTATGTCATTATGCCCAGCTCTCCAATCTTGATAATCGTGGATCCTCTTTCCAAAGAAACTCCCATGCTAGAGCGAGAGTCCCTTGAGAGCACGGACCATTTATCAGTTATCCATTGCTGCATAACAAATAATCCCAAACCATAGCAGCTTAAAATGGCAAATGCTTATGCTCTCGTTGTTTCTGAAGAATCCCAAGTTTCCTAAGTTAGGAATCCCAAGCCACCGTCAGGTGGTGACCAGGGCTGATGTCATCCTAGGGTTCAATGGGGAAAGAAGCCAGGCTCACCTATATGGCTGTTGACAGTACTCAGGCCTCTCTACTCTCATGGCTGCCTCTCCGTCTCTCTCCCTTCTTCACTCTGAGCCCAGCCCTCAGCCCAGAAGAACTTTTCCTAGTCTGGGGGCAGGAGGGTAGAGGGCAGAATCTCTCGGTGTTGGACTTGGGGATTTTCCCTCAGCAGCACTCCTCCTCCCTCCATCATCAGGTTTTTTTTGTTATGCCCCAACAACCCAGGGCCCCTCACCAGCTCTTCTTAGTCAGGCTTCAGAAACAGGAAGCCAGTAACTGGGTGCAGCTCCTGCCCTGTCAAATCCTTCCCCGAAGGCAGCAGGATGGGAACTTGGCACAGGGAGGAGGGAAGAGAGGAGAGAAAGGGGGATTCAGAAGGGATTTTTTTAAATTGGTAAATCATTCAAAAAACTTATTTTCTACAAAGGCAAATACTTTGCAAGGAGCCAGAGAGCTAGAGAAAGTAAGTGGACCCCCTGAAAAAGAAAGTAGAAGACACAGGGATTCAAAGAGCACAACACACACAAAGATGAAAGCATCATCGGTTATGCCACCAGGTGGGAAACAGGAAGGGAAGAAAACAAGTGCTCTGTTCATCTCTCGAACGGATGACGTTTTTCCTCCCTTTTCTCTCCCAGCCTTCTCAGTCTGACGACACAAGGCCTCTGGCCTGCCACTTTGGCCCACTTCTGGCATCAGAAATTATGGGGTTGGGGGCTTCTAGGCCCTTGTGTCCGTGAGTCAAGGGCACTCCTGAGGAGATGCACAGCCTCTGCTTGTTCCAGCAGGAAGCAAAGCCCACATGGATGGCCATAGAAAAAGACGGTCTTCTGGTTGTTGTGGCCAAAGTCCCCATGAGCCTGGGAATCCCATGAGGTGGCGGAGTACATTATTTTAATGCAGTGTGATACAATATTTAAATTATTCAACTACCTTACCTTTTCAAGTTTCTCCTGAATTCCCACATCCACAAGTTAGGTATTACTAACTCTACTTAACTATTAAAGAATCTGAGACCAGCACAGAAGACAAGGATGTGGGACTTGGGCACAGATATACTGATGCTAAAATCTGGGATCTTTCGATTAAAATAAGGCAAAATGCATCTTTCCAAATAGAAGGGAATGAAAGCCAAACAATTTTCTGGACTGGCATAAGCAATCAATTGACTTCATTGTTTTCTTCAATAGAGCTTCTCAGCAGAGGAAAAAAAAGAGAGAATTTTTCATCTCTCCACTTTATTCCAAATATAAGAAAGGCAGTAGCAGCAGGAAAAATTAGAATGTTGTCATGGGGTTTCTGGTTTCTTTCATAAAAAGAGGGGTACTTAGAGGTGCCAAAGAAAAATTTTCAAGGTATTTTTGTGGTTGAATTTGTTCATCTGCGCATACAGGCAATTAGTTCAATTGTCAGAGGTAGAAAGCAAGGATTCCAAGGCCAGGTGAGGCAATCAGCCCCCTCTGCTTTAGACAACAGGGGAAGAGGCTCAGTATGTGATTTTCTTCTCCCACAAGAAAATCAACTCTTTGCAAGTTTTGGATTGATTGTGCCCTAATCTGCACTGCTGTTCAGTTCATAGGAGCCAGTCATAGCCAAATCTCTCCCTTTTGATGGCTTAAGTATTCTGTATAGAGACATGGAGCTGCTACATAAGAAGGGTTTGATGCTGACCAGGGGTTCCCAAAGTGGAAGCTAACAATGCTTTTTGCAAAAAGTATATGATACCGTAAACACATCAAGCATTGGCTGCAGGCAGAGTATTTAACATTTCTATACATCATGCTCTCATTTCTCAATTGCTGATAGATGCTATTATAAATTAAGAAAATACAAATTCACTTAAAAGCATTCCTGAATTCATGATAGTTTTAATCATAATGTACTTAAGCAATGAAAGACTAAATTTAATACACAAATAAAAATTTTAACCTAGGAGAAATCAGTGATAATATTTTTTGTTATAAAGGGATTTTGATGCTCAAAAATGTTCGTAATCATTGATGCAAGTTACCAAGATGACCCATATTCAAACATGTTGGAAGAAAAAGATTTAAAACAGGTCCTGGAATACTCTCCAAACTGATCTACAGATTCAACCTCATCTTGACCAAAACCCCAGTTGGCATTTTTTGCAGAAATTAACAAGGTAATCCTAAAATTCATATGAAAATGCAAGGGATCGAGAAGCGCCAAAACAATTTTGAAAAGGAAAAAGAATATAGGAGTGCCGCTGCTACCACAGGAGGCATGAACTAAAAGATTACAAGTATAGACTACCAGGAAGATTAGGAGAGGCAGAGCAAAATTTTCCTCCATGAAAAAGACTAGATAAAAGGCAGAAAGTGCTCCAGAACAGCAGTTCCAGGGTGCCCCCAACCAAGCAGGGACTTCTACACCACATACAGGGGCTTAGCTGGAAGGCAGAGAGACTGCATTTGAAAGGATGGGGTGAGTGTGTTCATCCTGGACCACTATGAGGAAGAGGCAGCTGGAGTCAGCTAACAAGCACAGGAGAGAGCAGATTTCCATGCCCCGTGCACCCTTCTCAGCAGTTGGCAGGGGAGATAAGCCTATACAGTCCTGCGGTCAGAGCTCCCATGTCAGAGACTGGTGACTGGAGCTGGCTGCTGAGCGAGGGAGTGAGCAGTTTTCCAAGCCCTATGCATAATTCTCAGCAGTTGGCTAAAGAGCTAACCCTTCACAGCTATGTGGCCAAGAGATCCCATGAGGGAACTTGGGATTCGGCAGACTTGTGGTGACCACATTCACTCCTCCTCCAGGGAAGCCTGCAGTGAGCACAACCAAGAAGCAAGCATGCTGCACAGAAGTGCCAGGAGCCACTCCCCAACCCCAGGTACTTGTGGGCACATGGCAGACAAGGACTGTGGTGCACTGAGCTGGAGGGTGAGATGTGCAGCTCCAAAGCCCCAGAGTGGTCCACTTGCAGCACCAGGAACTGACGGGACCACTGTGCCCTGGAGTGGACTCCCTGCTGAACAGCACAGGGCACACCCCCTCCCAGAGGGCTGGCATTCCCAAGTGCACATGGAAAACTGGTGCACTGATTGGATTTCCACCAAGTTTGGACTCCACCCAGCACACAGATGAAGTTGAGGGAGTCCTGGCTTGAGGGTAAGAGGAAGCTCAAGAGAACCATCTGCTTGTAGGACAGGGAAAGTACACTCAACCAAGCTGTAGCTCTGCCAAATTATACATCAATGTTCAAATAATCCTGCATATCCAATAATAACTTTATCAAGATAAGCACATGCCATGAGGCCAACAAAAGGAAATCAAAAAGCACATGAAGAAACTAGAATACGTGGAAAACAAAAATGAACAAATTAAAAAGGTGGAGGAGACACAGAACTTGGAGCAATTAATAAAAGAAGTACACAAAAATCTACAAAACAACTATAATGAATTGGCTAAGGAAACAAAAGACATCAAGAAGTCTACAGAAGAGCACAAAGAAGAATTTAAAAGAGTAAATTTAAAAATAGCAGATTTACGGAAATAAAAGATACTGTTGATCAAATTAAAAATATATGAGAGTCACAAAACAGCAGATTTGAAGAGGCAGAAGAAAGAATAAGTGAACTAGAGGAGGAGACAATTGAATGTGAATTCACAAAAGAAAAAATGATGAAAAAAGTAAAAAAAATTTAAATGGATCTCAGGGAAATGAAGTGAACAAATGTAAGAATCATTGATGTCCCAGAAAGTGAAAAAGACAGGGAAGAGAATTTGAAGACATAGTTGGGGAAAACTTCCCAAACCTTCTAAACAAAGTAAATATGCAAATCAAAGATGCCTAGTGAACTCCAAATAGAATACAAAAATAAACCCACTCTGAGACATGCACTAATCAGACTGTCAAATGCTGAAAAAAAGGAGAAACTCTGGAAGGCAGCAAGAGAGAATCAATTCACCATATAGAAGGGAAACCATATAAGACTAAATACTGACTACTCTGCGGGCACCATGGAGGTGAGAAGGCAGTGGTAAGACATATTTAAGATTCTGAAAGAGAAAAATTTCCAGCCAAGAATTCTTTATCCAGCAAAGCTGTCCTTCAAAATGAGAGAGAGTTTAAAATTTTCATGAAAAACAAATGCTGAGAGAATTTGTTAACAAGAGACTTGCCCTGCAAGAAATATTAAAGGGAGTTCTACCAGCTGAAAAAAAAAAAAAAAAAAAAGAAAGGAGAGTGAGGTCTGGAAAAGGGCACAAAACTCAAGAATATTAGTAAGGGAAATTTACAGGGAAAAAAAGAGGGGGGGGTGGAAACAGATCTGACAGATAAAAACCGAAGGATATTACGGTTGATTCAAGAACTGCCTTCACAGTAATAACATTGAATGTGAATGGATTACCCCCCCTAATTAAAAGATATAGATTGGCAGAATTAATTAAAAAGTATGAACCATCAATATGCTGTTTATAAGAGACTCATCTTAGACCCAGTGACACATGAGATTGAAAGTGAAAGGATGGAAAAAAATATCCCAAAAGAAAGCAGGGGTAGCAATACTAATATCAGATAAAATAGACCTTAAATGCAGAGACGTCACAGGAGACAAGAAGGACACTATATATTAATAAAAGAGACAATGCACCAAGAAGAAATAACAATCATAAATGTTTATGTACCCAATCAAAGTACTCAAAAATATGTGAGACAAATATTGGCAAAATTGAAGGAAGCAATAGACATTTCTATAATAATAGTGGAAGACTTCAATACACCACTCTCTTCTATTGGTAGAACAACAAGACAGAGGACCAGTAAGGAAACTGAGAACTTAATGTGATAAATGAATTAAACTTAATAGACATATATAGAGCACTGCATCCCAAATTACCAGGATATACATTCTTCTCTAGCACTCCTGGAATGGTCTCCAGGATAGATCATATGCCAGGGCATAAAACAAGCCTCAATAGATTAAAAAAGATTGAAATTATTCAAAGCACAGTCTCTGACCATAATGGAATGCAACCAGAATTTAATAACCATCAAAGAACCAAAACATCGACAAATATGTGGAGGTTGAACAGCACACTCCTAAACAATCAGTGTGTCAAAGAAGAAATTGCCAGAGAATTTTCTAAATATCTAGAGATGAATGAAAATGAGAACACAACATATCAAAATCTATCGGATTCGGTGAAGGTGGTGCTGAGGGGGAAATTTATAGTTCTAAATGCATACATTAAAAAGGAAGAAAGAGCTAAAATCAAAGAACTAATGGAACAACTAAGAAGCTAGAGAATGATCTGCAAACTAATCTTAAAGCAAGTAGAAGAAAAGAAAATAACAAGGATTAAAACAGAAATAAATGATATGGAGAGACAAAAAAAATAGAAAGAATAAATAAAATCAAAGGTTGGTCCTTTGAGAAGATCAACAAGATTCAAAAGCCTTTAGCTAGACTGGCAAAGTAAAAAAGAGAGAAGACACAAATAAAATCATAAATGAGAGGGGGGATATTACTGTGGATTCCGAAGAAATTTTAAACATGTAAGAGGATACTATGAACAACTGTATGCCAACAAACTAGACAACTTAGAGGAAATGGATAATTTCCTGGAAACATATGAATAGCCTAAACTGACCCAAGAAGAAATAGAAGACCTCAACAAACCAATCACAAGCAAAGAGAGCCAGTCAGTTATCAAAAAGCTTCTTACAAATAAAAGTCCAGGGCCAGATGTCTTCACAGGGTAATTTCACCAATCTTTCCAAAAAAAAACTGACACCATTTCTTGCTCAAATGCTTTCAAAAAACTGAAGAAAAAGGAAGACTACCTAACTCATTTTATGAAGCTAACAGCACTCTAACACCAAAATCAGATAAAGATGCTACAGGAAAGGAGAACTACAGGCCTATCTCCCTAATGAATATAGATGCAAAAATTCTCAACAAAATACTTGCAAATCAAATCCAAAGACACATTTAAAGAATCATACACCATGGCCAAGTGGGATTCATTCCAAGCATGCAAGGATGGTTCAACATAAGAAAATCAATCAATGTAATACAAAACATTAATAAATTAAAAGGGAAAAATCAAATGATCACCTCAATGGATGCAGAAAAAGGACTTCACAAAATTCAGCATCCTTTTTTGATAAAATCACTTCAAAAGGTAGGAATTGAAGAAGGCTGCCTCAATAAAAATAAAGGGCATATATGAAAAACCCAAAGCCAGCATAGTACTCAACAGTGAAAGAATGAAAGCCTTCCTCCTAAGATCAGGAACAAGACAAGGATGCCTGCTGTCACCACTGTTATTCAACATTGTGCTAGAAGTTCTAGCCAGAGCAATCTGGCAAGACAAAGAAATAAAAGGCATCCAAATTGGAAAAGAAGACATAAAACTGTCATTATTAGCAGATGATATGATCGTATATTTGGATAATCCTGAGAAATCAACAATACAGCTACTTGAGCTAATAAACAAATTCAGCAAAGTGGTGGGATACAAGATTAATGCACAAAAGTCAGTAATACACAAAAGTCAGTAATGTTCTTATACACTAGACACAACCTAAATGAAGAGACACTAAAGAAAAAAATTCCATTCACAATAATAGCAATTAAAAGAATCAAGTACATAGGAATAAACTTAACCAAGGACATAAAAGACTTCTACACTCATAAATTATATAACTTTAATAAAAGAAATGAAAGGGGACCTAAAGAGGTGGAAAGATATTCTGCGTTCATGGATAGGAAGGCTAAACATCATTAAGATGTCAATTCTACTCAAAATGATCTACAGATTCAATGCAATTCTAATCAAATTTCCAACAACATACTTTTCAGACTTGTAAAAGCTAGTTATCAAATTTAATTGGAAGGGAAAGGGGCCTCAAATTGCTAAAAGCATTCTAAAAAAGAAGAACAAGGTGGGAGGACTTATACCTCCTGACTCTGAAACCTACTTTAAAGCCACAGTAGTCAAAACAGAATGGTAATGGCACAATGATAGACATATTGATCAATGGAATTGAATCAAGGGTTCAGAAATAGACCCCAGATCTATGGTCAACCAATTTTTGTTAAGGCTCCCAAAACCACTGAGCTGGCAAAAAAACAGACTCGTCAACAAATGGGGCTGGGAGAGCTGGATACCCATATCCAAAAGAATGATGAAGGACACCTACCTCACACCCTATACAAAAAATAACTCAAAACGGATCAAAGACCTCAATGTAAGAGAGAGTCCATAAAACTCCTAGAAGGTAATGTAGGGGAACATCTTCAAGACCTAGTATTAGAAGGTCACTTAGACCTTGCACCCAAAGCACAAGCAATGAAAGAAAAAATACATAAATGAGAACTCCTCAAAATCAAAAGCTTCTGTGCCTCAAAAGAATTTGTCAGAAAGGTGAAGAGGCAGCCAACATAATGGGAGAACATATTTGGAAACCATATATCTGAAAAGAGACTGATGTCCTGCATATATAAAGAAATCCTACAACTCAACAGTAGTAGTAAAAAAAGCCCAGTTATAAAATGGGCAAAAGATATGAAAAGAAATTTTTCTGAAGAGGAAATACAAATGGCTAAAACATACATGAAAATATGTTCATATTCACTAGCTATAGGGAAATACAAATCAAAACCAAAATGAGATATCATCTCACACCAGTAAGAATGGCTGACATTAAACAAAAAGGAAACTACAAATGCTGGAGAGGATGTGGAAAAATTTGAATTCTTATTCATTGCTGGTGGGAATGTACAGCCTCTGTGGAAGACAGTTGGGTGTTCCTCAGAAAACTAGATATCGAGTTACCTTACAATCTGGCAATTTCAATATACCCAGAAGATCCGAAAGCAGTAACATGAACAGACATTTGCACACCAGTGTTCACAGCGGCATTGTTCACAATTGCCAAAAGATGGAAACAATCCAAGTGCCCTTCAACAGACATGTGGATAAACAAAATGTGATACATACCATACGATGGAATACTATGCAGCAGTAAGAAAGAATGAGGTCCTAAAACATATGACAACATGGATGAGCCTCAAAGACCTAATGCTGAGTGAAATAAGCCAGACACAAAAGGAGAGTGTGCCAGTTTGGATGTATTATGTCCCCCAAAACTCCATGTTCTTTGATGCAGTCTTGTGGGGGGCAGACATATTAGTGTCGATTAAGGTGGAACCTTTGGATTAGGTTGTTTCCATAGAGATGTGACCCACCCAACTGTACGTGATAACTCTGATTGGATAATTTCCATGGAGGCATGGCTCTACCCATTTAGCATGGGCCTTGATTAGTTTACTGGAGCCCTAAATAAGAGCTCAGACAGAAGGAGCTTGCCACTGTGGCTGAGACAGACATTTTGAAGAATGGCCATTGAAAGCTGACATTCTGGAGAACGCCATTTTGAAACACAACCTGGGAGCAAGCAGATGCCAGCCACGTGCCTCCCCAGCTAACAGAGGTTTTTCAGACACCATTGGCTATCCTTCAGTGAAGTACCTTATTATTGATAACTTAGCTTGGACACTATTATGGCCTTAAGACTATAATTTTGTAAGCAAATAAACCCCCTCTGTAAAACCCAATCCATTTCTGGTATTTTGCAAAATGGCAGCATTAGCAAACTGGAACAGAGAGATATTGTATGTTACCACTAATGTGAAATCCATGAACAATGTAAAATCAGCATCTTATAATGCAAAATATAGGGGACCTAGAGATAGACAGAAGCTAATGAAAGGGGAATGATAACCTAATATGTACAGACATGATAATAAGGGTGAACTTAAAGGTATGGGAATGGACAGGGATGATGATGGTTCACTAATGGGATTATAAGTGTCAGTGTCACATTGAAGGTGAACATGATCAAAAGTGGTTGTTCAAAGGTACATAACCCACAGAGTAGCACTACAAATATAAATAAGTGTTTGTATAATATACTTCTAAGGTATGACACTGATACAAAGAGTTAACAATAGAGTGATATTTGAAAAAACTACCCATTACATTTTATAGACTATATTTAATAGGAGTATCTTATCAGCAGTACACTAATACTAGGGATGAATAATTAGCAGATGTTATGAGCTCTAGGATGTTTTGTGTTATGATAATTGTTTAAATTATTGCACAGTGAAGATGATTGTACAACTAAGTCAAGATAATGTGATACACTGATTGTTCATCTTGGACAGAAAATATGCTGTGTGAAATTAGGAACCCCCTACTTAATAAGTCAAGCCCATGACTTGAAGCTTGCTCTTGTGAAACTTAGGGCTGTAAATGGGAAGCTAGGCCTTACTATAATTATGCCTAAGAGGTACCTCCAGAGATCTTCTTTTGTTGCTCAGATGTGGCCTTTCTCTCTCTAAGCTCAACCTGGCAAATAAATTCATTAACTTCCCCACTATGTGGACATGACTCCCAGGGAAGTGACTCTCCCTGGTGACATGGGACACAACTCCAGGAATGAGCCTGGCCCTGGCATCGAGGGATTAAAAATGACTTCTTGACCAAAAGGGGAAAAGAAAGATAACTATAAGGTTATAGTGGCTAAGAGATTTCAAATAGAGTTGAGAGGCTACCCTGGAGGTTACCCTTATACAAGCTCCAGCTAGATATCCCAAATGGCCACAATATGCCAAGCCCTAACCAACAGTAGTCCCAAAATACCTAGGTCCCTGTATGAGACTCCATAAAAGTTTCACTCAGTAAATTCATCTCTCAGGAACTTAAATCCACAAGACCGTTCCTTTGCCAGACAGGTCCTAAAACCCAGAGGCAACAGCATCTTTCAGAACAACAACCAGATGCAGCCCCCTTCCCCATAATGTCGACACCCCTTTTCAATATGAACAAGTTAGAGTGGTCACTGCCTAGACACCCCTGAAAATCAAGAAAGTGATTAAACAAGAGGAAGGGGTAGCAACAGACAAGATAGGTTTTAACAAAGGATTATGAATACTGAATGTTCGAATAATTTTTTTAGATGCTAGGTTATTAGAATAGCTAGAAGGAAATAACTGAAATGGTGGAACTGTAACCCATAACATTCTTTGAAATTCTCTCTAGCTATTCATTAAATTGTACTTTGACAGTTACCACCTTTCTGTACATATCTCATATTTCACAATAAGGAAAGAACTGAAACTGCAGAAGCATAACCCATAACATTCTTTGAAATTACCTATATAACTACTTGTTAAATTGTACTTTGAAAGTTATCATCTTTCTATATATATGTTATATTTCACAGTAAGGAAATAACTGAAATTGTGGAATTGTAACCCATAAAATTCTTTGAAATTCAATAAAATTCTTTATTGTTAAATCGTACTTTGAAAGTTATCATTGTTATGTTTATATGTTAAATTTCACAATAAAAAATGTATTAAAAAAGAATATAGGACGACTCACATTTCCTGATTTCAAACCTACTCCAAAGCTACACTAGTCAAGATAGTACGGTAGTGGCATAAAGGCATATAAATCAATGCAATAAAATCGAGAGTCAGAAATAAACCCTCACATTTATAGTCAATTGAGTTTCAACAAGGGGGTAAAGACAGTTCAATAGAGAAAAAATAGTCTTTTCAACAAATGGTGCTGGGACAACTGGATGTTCACATGCAAAAGAATGAAGTTGGACCCCGACCTTACACTGTAAACAAAAAATTAGCTCAAAATGGATCAAAGACATCAATGTAAGAACTAAAATTATAATTCTAAGAAGAAAATAAGAGCAAATCTTTACTAACTTGGATTATGCAATTTTTTTTTAGATATAACACTAAAAGTTCAAGCAATAAAAGAAAAAATAAGTAAATTTAGACATCATCAAAATATAAAACTTTTGTGTTTCAAAGGACACTATGAAGAAAATAAAATGACAAGCCACAGAATGGGAGAACATATTTGCATATCATATATCTGACAAGGAACCAGTATCCAGAATATATAAAGGACTCTTATAACCCAAAAACAAAAAGAAAACCCAATTTAAAAATGGGCAAAGGATTTGAATAGGTATTTCTCCACATGGCCAATAAGCACATGAAAAGATGTTCAACATCATCAGCTATTAGGGAAATGCAAATCAAAACCACAATGAGATAATACTTCACACCAACTAAGATGACTGGGATCAAAAAAGGCAATAACAAGTGTTGACAAGGATATAAAGAAATTGGATCCCTCATACATCACTGGTGGGATTGGGAAATGTTACAAGCACTTTGGAAAAGAGTTTGGGAGTTCCCTGAAAAGTTAAACATAGAGTTACATATGATACAGCAATTTCATTACTAGAGAACTGAAAATGGATGTCCACAGAAAATCCGTACACAGGTGTTCATAACAGCCAAAGAAGTGGAAATACCTAAATGTCTATCAACTGTTCGAAGTAATGCAGAACACCAGAAATGGATTGGCTTTTATAAAGGGGGTATATTTGGTTCCACAGTTACAGTCTTAAGGCCATAAAGTGTCCAAGGTAATGCATCAACAATTGGATACCTTCACTGGAGGATGGCCAATGGCATCTGGAAAACCTCTGTTAGCTGGGAAGGCATGTGGCTGGCATCTGCTCCAAGTTATGGTTTCAAAACGGCTTTCTCCTAGGATGTTCCTCTCTAGGCTGCAGCTTCTCTTCAAAATGTCACTCTCAGTTGCTCTTGGGGTGGTTGTCCTCTCTTAGCTTCTCCAGAGCAAGAGTCTGCTTTCAACAGCCATCTTCAAACTGTCTCTCATCTGCAGCTACTCTCTCAGCTTTCTATGCATTCTTCAAAGTGTCCCCCTTGGCTGTAGCAAGCTCGCTCCTTCTGTCTGAGCTTATGTAGTGCTCCAGTAAACTAACCAAGGCCCATGATGAATGGGCGAGGCCATACCTCCTTGGAAACTATCCAATCAGTTATCACCCACAGTTGGGTGGGTCACATCTCTATGGAAACAACCTAATCCAAATGTTCCTACTTAATCCCCATTAAAATGTCTGCCCCCACAAGATTGCATCAAAGAACATGGCTTTTTCTGGGGGACATAATATATACAAACCGGTACAGTAAGGTTAGAGCCAAACAATGGAATATTATTTAGCAATAAAAATTAATGAAGTATTCATACATGTTACAACATGGAAGAACCTTGGAAACAGTATGCTAAGAGAAGAAGCTAATAACAAAAGGCCACATATTATATTATTCCATTTATATGAGATGTCTAGAATAGGAAAATCTATAGAAATAGAAAGTGTTTTAGTGGTTGTCAGCAGTTGCAGGTGGGGCTAACTACTAATGGATCTGAGGTTTCTCTTGGGGTGATGAAAATGTTCTAAAATTAGGTGGTCGTGATGGCTGTAAACCTCATGAATATAACAAAAATCATTGAATTGTACACTTTCAAAGGACGAATTTTACAGTATGTGAATTATATCTCAATAAAGCTATTATTTAAAAAGGAAACAGATCCTAGAGGAAAAAGCATGGAAGTGGAAACTCTTCAGAATTCATCAATTCATTCAACAAACCTATAATAAAGTAGTTACAATATCCCAGACACCGGGTGTAGCGACAGGCAGAAGGCAGAGCCCCAGCCCCATGGTGCTTGCAGTTTCACAGGAGCTCTGGAGATAAGGAGATGGCACAGAGGGGTGGAGTGGGAGGCAGAGGAGGTCACCATGTACAAATGGAACAGGGAGGTACAGAGAAGAATGAGTCCGCCATTCTAAGACCCATGGTTTAGCCAGTGGCACTTACAGAACAAAAGGAGCTTCACGAAATGGAGTGGATCGTAAGGATCAGGGTGGAGTGAGGGGAGGGACTTCCTTCTTCTCTTGGCATCCATATTTAAGATACTGATGGAAACAAACCTAGAGGGCCCTCTAGACCAGAGATGAGCAAACTTTCCCTATAAAAGGCCAGATGGGAAAATATTTTAGGCTTTGCAGACTGTGTGGTCTCTGTTACAACTACTCAGCTCTGCCACTGTAGAGCAAACATGGCCACGGACCATGCGTAAATAAATGGGCATGGTGGGTTCCAATTAAACTTTATTTATGAAAACAGGGAGAGGACGTCAGCCCATGAAGGTAGTTTGTCAGCCCCTTCTCTAGACTGTGAGCTCTTTGAGGCAAGTGCCATGCTTTTTTTCTCTTTCTGTCCCCTTAGGGCTTAGCCAATTGGGGGTGCTCAGTATACGCTCACCTGAACCGGAAAGGAAGGCCTTTGCACCATGTCTGCTCATGGGCAAAGGGAGGTGCTAGCACTGCTCATCCCTCTTGGCCTCAGGCAGCACCTGGGGCTAGTGACCAGCTACCCCTTAGTTGGCTGAGGGACAAGTCCTTCAAGCTGCAGGCAGCTGGGCCTAGGATTGAAAAGGCAGGTGGAAACAGGTCAAGAGCAAGTGTTGACCAAGTGACAAGGATTATAACATGGAGCCCATCTAACAATTGAGTTGCTTCCCCTGGAGTCTCACTGGAGTGGCAGCACTGGTCAGAGGAAAGAGCTCTGGCCTGCACGACCCAAGAACTACTCCACCTGGAACTACAATGCAGTGCAGACCCAGACTTTTGAATGCATCTATCAGATCAAGTAGAAACAGGGTCTGGGGTCCTCTCCTGAGCAAGGACCCTGACCTACTGTTGTAGACCCAGTTTAAGGCACTGTTGCAATCTTTACCTAGGAAGCCCACCTGGAATGTTTGTCCAATTTCTCCAGAAGGGAGGGGCAAGAGCATCACAGCATTTGCCATTCCAACTTTATGGGGATGCTTCAAATTGTGCATATCCCCAAACTATTTGCTCTGGCACAGGTTAAGAAGAAAGATGAAGTGATGAGTTCTGTGTTCCATTAAGGGTGGTGAAAGAAAATAGGACAGGTTCTCCCTCTCTGGGTTTTTTTTCCAGTAATGAAAGATGGGATTCTTTCCATTGATCATTTCTGCTCCTCTGCATTCACAAATCTTAGCTCTCCCCTAATAACACAGGGTTGTTCTCCTTGCTTTGGGAAGACACTGCAGACTGAGCCACAGGTTGTGCTTTGAGCTGTCCCCAGTAGTTGGGTTGGAGGGAAGTCATTCAACACCCACTGACCTATTTAGAGCTCTATGACCTAATTACATTGGCTTACTACGGACACAGTGGAAGCTGAGGCCAATTATGATAAACAGCTACTCATTTCTATAGCATCGTATTACAGGTGTTTGATATTCAAGTGGAGAATGCATTGGGGAAAGCATAATGAAAGGAAGACATTAAGGAGTCATCCATGTAGCAGATAGAAATGGTGTTATAAGCTGTACTTCTATTTTTGTATAAGGCCAATTTACATGTTTATGATGTCTAGAAATAGAGTATAAGATTTGGAGAATATAGTTGTCTATATTGATTTGAATGTCTTTCGTTGTCATTTTAAAGTTTCAGGCACCATAGGAAAAAGTCAGCAGTTCTATTAGGCATTGAACTAGAAGGGACATGAGAGGTTATCTGTATCTGGTGTCCTGCTTAAACCTTCTTGAGAACAAGGATAATTGGATCATAAGTGGACAACTGGAACCAAAACTCTTTGTCCAAGATGAGCATACCCAAACCAGTAATTCTACACAGCTGTGATGCTTTGAAATTACCAGTCTGGGCCCTCACCCCATCCCAATGACAGGCACTTCAGAAATTAGTCCTGAGGGGATCAGGTCAGAAGATACCATAGAGTCTCCCCATTGAACATTTGAAGTACTTGGCAAACATTTTCTACTTTTGGAAGCTCCAGCTTGCTAAAAATCTTGTGTTGTTAGGACACTTTCAACTGCAGCAACCTGCCTCTGAGAAGCCTATTCAATAAGTTAACTTTTTAGATCACATAACAAGAAGAGCAGAGATAGGGAAGGGACCAGACACATTGCAATACAGTTCCAGCTCCTTAGCTCTGCAATTCTCTTGTTCCTTCCCTTCTTGTGCTGGCTTCACCCACAGACTTGTAGAAAGATGTCCTGGTGTGATATTGCCAAAAGGAAGAAGGGCTATCTCTTTCTTGCAGCTCTTGGTTAGGATCAAGAGACAGGAGATTCCCCCATCTGGAATTTTACCCTCCTGTTTCATAAACCAGAACTGGATCACATGCCCCTTCCTAAAACAGTTACTAGTTTAGAATAATCAGGATCTTCTCCTGATAACCAGGACCCCTTTCCACAAATCACCTAAAGGAGGGGCAGATACCTGAACAGAAATATGTTAGGAAGGAAGAAGAAGAGAAAATAGTAGACAACAAATAACACCCTCTACAGATATTGAGATCCCTTTGTCAGGCATGACACAATTCTCCAGCTTCTGCACACTCCCAACTAGAGAGGTTTCATAGATCTGCAGGCTTGACTGTTTTCCTCCATCCTCCTCCCAACCCAGCAGCTCTAGAGCCAGTACTGACCTGAGGGAGGAACGTGGTATGTAGGAGGCCACCTATTTCAGTTATCTGTTGCTGCATAACAAACAACCCTGAAACCTGGCAGCCTAAAGGAGCAATCATTTTATTTGCTCATGGTGCTGTGGGTCAGGAATTTGAGTGGACACAACGGAGAATGGAGAAGACTCATCTCTGCTCCACGATAAGTGGGGCATTAATGGCGGTGGGGGTAGGAGCTGGCTGAGACTGCTTGACTGCGGCCATATGCCTGGGGCCTCGATTTTGGTTGTTGGCTGAGTTCCCTATTGTCCTCCATGTAGAGTGTCCCCATGGCTAACTTGGGCTTCCTCACAGCATGGTCATCTCAGAGTTCAAACAGGGCACCTTCCAAGGGCACAGGCCCAATGTGCAAGTGCCGATCAGACCTCTAAATTTATCACATTTGCTGATATCTCATTGGCCCAAGCAAGTCACATGGCCAAGCTCAGCATCAACATGGGAGAGGCTGCACAAGGGCCTGAATTCTGAGTGATGTGCTCATCGGGGCCTTGACTCTGCAACTGACCACCCCAGCCATCCACCTCAGCCTAGAGGCCTGTCAGGGTCTGATCCTGGGCCCAGTTTTGATCACTGGGCTTCTGCTACTCCAGCAAATTGGCACCTTTAGCAGTTTGCTTTCTCTCCACCCAGAACCTAGGCCACAGATAAACTACGGAAAGCAGCTACACCTTTCTTCTCTGCAGCTCAGGAATTTATCAAGGCTCCAATTCCTTCATTCCTTCTCAAAACTCTTCTCTCTTATCTGCGTATCCTCCTTTCTAGCTATAAATGTCACTATATTCACCCTCTCTGCCTAGCCTCTTTCAAATGACAACTATTACCTAGGACAAGCTGTTTGGCTTTTATTATTTGGCTTCAACCCAAATGCTGTCTTTTAGGCTGTCTCCTTAGACCTGTGCCCCAGAAACTACCTGTAAGTGATGACTATCCCCAAGTCCCACATGCCTTCTGGGTCCAGCACCTTAGACCCTGTTTGGTGAGGACAGCACTCTGGTGTCTACATTTGACTCATGCCCTGAGTCCTTGACTTGGAACTCATTTAGGACTCCAGCTCCTCTAGCAATGTCAAGTACTTCTCCCCTCTCCAAAGGACTTCAGTCCCATCCTAAAGCCCGGACCAGAAGTGGAGACTTCGCTATTCGCTGACACACCTCCCTAGCATTAACAGCTACCTGTATTCCAAGATGCACAACGCTCCCAGTTCCTGGAATCCCTGTCACTTTGCACTGTCTGCCGGAAGGGCATCCCTGATGCTTCATGTTTGAACAGGACATTTCCAACCAGCTTAAGCAGAAGAAGGGAATTTATAAGCCCACATAATCAAACCACAGGAAGATAGAACTGGCCTCTGGAATAACGGAGGCAGGGACGGGGACATAGTCAGGACCTGCTTTCTATTTCAAACTCTCCCCTTTGCTGTCTTTGTGTGTCGGCTCCACTTTCTCACTCTACAGACAGTTTTCTCCAATGGCAGGAACCAGGGCCACCAGCAGCCCTGGAATCTCTAATGGGTCTGAATTTCAACACCTGAATTAAATTTATTAATTTTCTACAAGAGCAGATGATTGTATGCCAAGGCTATTTAGTCATAAAGAGAGAATAAGCTCCTTTAGATGCATGTATTTTTGTTTTCTCTTCCCTCCCTGTTTTGACTGGTACAGAGGGGACACAGGAAACAGGAGGAAGGAGAATAAAGGAGATCAGGCCAGGGGGTCTGAGGTCCTGGGCAAACAAGTCCAGGAGGCTCCAGAGGGATCTTCACAAATTTACCAGGTGGGGCCAAGTCCCATGAAGCTGCCCCACCTTGGGTTGGCTCTGGAAAGACTTTCATACTTGGTTGGGTATACAAATCCAAAAATGTTAGCCACCCTTGGAGTCAGATGCATTTTAGAACTTTCCAGATTTTCAAAACAACATATTGGGCATATACCATGTATTATGCATCACTCCCAGCAGAGTGTGGGGCAGCACTCAGAATCAAACACATTAATACTTTTATGGTAAAATTTCTGACTATTGCCACTTTGTAGGATACATGAAGTTTGTGTAGACACTCTTTTTAGGTCAGGTAAGTTTGGGGATTTCAGAATGATGGGTAAGGGGTTGTGGATGTGTTGTGGAGATGTAGAAAGTGATCACCAGAAGCCTGGACCACTGGTTTCCAGTGGTAGGAACCATCTCTCTCGAACCTGGAGTCTGAGATTGGTTGAGCCTGTGTCTGTGTCTGTTCCTAGTCCCCAGCCTTGCCTCCATCACCAGGATAACCGCAAAGCACCCCCATTCTCCACCTCACTGTTACTATCTGCTTAAGGATCTAGTTCCAAAAAAGAGGCTACACTTAGAATTGACTATCCACCTCCCTGTAGGATATGATCAGTGCCATTCCCATCTATTTCCCTTGGTCACCACATGATGCCCACAACCCCCAGGTCTTTCCTTTCCACCTGGACTCTCATCCCCTATAAGATTTCGAAAATCCCCTCATCAAACACAATTTCTCACCCCTTCAAACTCTGCTTCTCTGTCATCTGAAACCTCTGGTCAAGAGCAAAATTCCCCCTATCCTCCACTTCTCTGAATGTCTGCTTCTCCTTGTTGCTCTGACTGAAGCCAAGTTCCCCTAAGGACACTTCCTCCCCTAGAGTCCCCTCAAGTCAGGGATTTATTTGATCTCATTCCTCTCCTACCACTGAGCCTGTGAGTGGGAAGGGGGGACTTCTTACTCCCCTTGGCCACTTTTCTCCCTAATAAATCACACATGCACACAGCTTCTTCGTACCACATGCACCTGACGATACCATCAATTTTATATTTAAAGATCTTTGGGTCACTCCTCTTCATCCCCCCCTCCCCCTTATGACTCCTCTAATACTAACATTTGATGATTTTAGTATTCTCATAGTGGATTCCTCCAGGGCATACACCTCTCAGTTTCTGAATCTTCTCCTCTCAAATTATCTTGTTTACCCTACCATTATTCACATACACCCATAGTTAAACTTTATCCTGTCATTACCATCTACTGCACCCCTCCACAATATAGATTTCAATTATCCCATTCCCCAACCACCATCTTTTATCTCTCTAACTCACTCCCTCTAGACTCCAACAGCACTGAGTTTTAGACCATGCGAAGCATCTTTAACCCTGCCAACATCTCACTGCCCAACACTCCACTCACATCCTAGCCTCCCTCATTAGACTCCACGGTTCATTATATAACCATTCCTTCTCAGACACAATCAACTCCTTTTTCCCCTCTCTTCTGTCCTACTCACCTGGCAGAAAACCTAATCCTATTAACCCCAACATTCTGCCTGCCACACACACACACTCAGAGCTGAAAGTGGCCAGAGAAAAGACAAACAACAGGGTTGACATCTCAGTTTAAATCCATTACAGAAACCTCAGATGGGCCCATGGTGCTTTATTGGTCTCTCCTACTACATTCTCTTAGTCAACTCACTCTCCTACTCCCATCAAGAGTCACTCGCACCTTCTCCTTTCTCAAGCTGCCACTCCCTTCCCATTTCTATTCTCAGCTGAAGACCATGCCTTTTATCTCACTAAGTAACAGAAGCCATCAGAAGAGAGCTTTTATGTGCTGTTCACCAAATCTCCCCAAATAACCACATCAGTATCCATAACTCTGCCTTCCTCTACAATGGAAGACCAATTCCTTGCCTTGTGCCCTGGATCCCATCTCTCACTTTTTCCTCAAGGTCTTCAATTCTCCAATTGTCCCCTCTCCCTTCTGCATCATCAAACTCCTACCAGAATACAAACATGCTGTAATATTTCCCATCCTGAAAAAGAAAAAACCCTCTTGATCCCACATCCCCCTCCAGCTACCATCCCATTTCTCAGTGCTTCCTTGTAGCAAAACTCCTCCAGCTCAGACTTCAACCTTCCCACTCCACTCTTCTCAAGGACACACAGCTCTTCTCAAGGTCACCACAACCCCAAATCCAGTGGGCAATGATCAGTGAGAAATGTGGCTCGAGACATAATTCCATAAGGCTGTCAATTCTCACCTCTTCCCCTCTCGCTCCACTCAAGCCACTCTGGCCTCCAAGCTGAGAACATGCCAAGAATGTTCCCCTTCATGGCTCTTGCACTTACCCTTCCTCACCCTGGAATCTATACACCGCCCTCCCCCTCTCCCTGCACACACATTTGCATGACTCATCTTGGGTCTGTGCTCTAGGCCAACCCTACCTCCACCACCACCACCATGCTTTCTAGGTCCCATTCTTTTTACGGAACAGGCCAGCCTTTGCCATGTCCAAAGATACAACAATTGCATGGCTACTGCCAGCAAACTGCCACCATCCAAAATCTCTGGCTTGATGGGATAGCCACTAAGTTCTGAACCACTCTCTTAGCCAGGGATATTTTTTTTTATTATACTTTTTTATTTTGAAAAACTTGTGGACTCCCATGTAGTTGTAAGAAATAATAGAAAGATCCCAAATACCCTTCAACTTGTTTCCCCCAGTGGTAATATCTTGCAAAACTGGCACAATATCACAACCAGAATGTTGACATTGACACAATCCACCTATCCAGATTTCCCCAACTTTACTCGCTCTCATGTGTGTATTGTGTGTATGTTGTTCTATACAATCTGTCACAAGTATAGGTTCATGTATCCACTTCCACAGTCACGATACAGAACACTTTCATCACTACAAGGATACCTCCTGTTGCCTTTTTATACACACTCCCATCCCTTCTAACCCTGAACCCCTCCCTAACAACATTCACACATTATTTAATTGCAATAAATTGATATTCACTTAAAGAAACTGAAGCAACAATGTGGCTTCACTATAAAGATGTAGACTCAAGAATCCAACTGCAAAAGGACATTTGGGCCTCCCAGAAATAGAATAGTCATCAGGGAGGTACTGTCTGCTTTTCTCACCCTCTCTCATGCTCATACTCAATTCCTCCTTCATTCTACAGGATCTTTTATCTCAGCTTTTCTCTGGGTAGTTAACTCAATCTTCTCCCTCTGAAGACCATCACCCCCTTCTCAGTTTTCCATTATCTTAAGGTCCATCAGAGTCACCCCAAAATGGTAGCCTCACTACCTAGAACCACCTGACTTGTCTCTAAGGATTTCAACTCCAAATTTGTAAAATGAAAAATCTGATTGACAGTTTGTTCACCCCCAGTCCAATCATCAGTGGCCTTGGAGGCAGGGCTACATAGTACATAAGTCTCCAAGAAGGTGACAATGCTCTGAGAAGGGACTGTGGGCAGAAGAGAAAGTTGTATGGTAACAAGCCAAAAACAAGCAAAATATCCTCAATAAGTCTGTCTTCCATTGGACAAACACATAAACACAACACAGTAGTTAAAAATTCAGAGAACAAAGCTTTTCAGATATTGCTAAGAAAGAAGGGAGAGATGACTATAAGGAGACTCTAAGGAAAATATAATTATACTGGAATGGTATTTTACTCAGCTTCTCCGAGATGTAAACATCCCAGAGCCCAGAGCTGCCTCCACTGATCTTTATAATTCAGTATGTAGCACGTGCCTGGCACTCAATATTTGCTGGGCTGAACAGAATACCCTAGAAGATAATGGGGAGGAAATGAAAGCATGATGGGCTTTGTAATCCTCCTCTTCTGTAAAAAAAAAAAAAAAAAAAAAAAAAAAGAATTGAAGCCCTCCTGAAAAGTTGAATTTTTCTCCAGCATTGACTATTGGAAGGAATTGTGAAGAGATTTTTATTATTTGGGTGACATTTGGCCATAATGGACATTTGCTCTCATCTCAGGCTTTGCAAATATTCAGCAATACTCTTTTACTGTCTGTTTCTTATATTATTCCTCTTTTAAAGCCAAGGGCATAGCACTACATCCTAACTCCAGGATGGCATTTCCATGGGGAGATGAGCTAATCTGACAGAGTGGGTTACTGTCTGACCAATGGCAGAAATTAAGCTGAGAAAACCTGGAGATATGGCTCTAAGCCAAGAAGGGGGTTGGGGACAGGGACAAAAAGTTTTATCAGAATAAACTGGAGGCATTTTTCAAAATATACTCTCCCCATTCCCAATGTTCTTTTATTACCTGGGTCCCTGAGAGTGGGAGTAGGGAAGGTCAGAAAGAATATGGGACTGTATATATTTTGAAAAATCTCCTCTAATTTCCCTCCCTTCCCTTTCATCTCCCACTCACCCTCTTGGATAACAATAATCTAGAGCGGTGCATTGTGCTTGATTTGCCTTTTCAAATAACAATATATATTTTATGTATGTATATATGGATGTATTTATATGCCATCTCATTCCAGAAATGATGGCAGATGGCATACAAAGATACCTAAAATACAAATAAAGAGCATAAAAAATAGGAACAAAATGCCAAAAGGGGGAGAAAAGACTGGAAATTCAAATGCTGATAGCCCTATGTGCACCTGCACAAGGTTCTGCTGGCAGTTGGTCCAAGGCTGAGCTCACTGAGAGGACACACAAGAACTGGAATAAGGAGCCGGGCAGTTGGCAGTCACACCAGCTTTAGGCACTGGGTCATCCGCTGGAACAGTGGACTGTGTTACCAAGAGGAAGATCTCTGAGTTGTGCTCTCACCAGATGGAAGCAATTCCACTTGGAAGAGAAGTGGGCACCAAGGGTCCCATTTGTAAAAGTGGGGTTGTTGAAGGTTCTCCATGAGAGGGCCTGGGCAGGATAACACTTGGAATTTTGGTAATTAGTAGGCAAGGGAAGAGGTTGTTGTTAGGACTTATTACTGTCCTTCCTGCCCAGAGAAAAGCCCCAGGTTGAGGCACCAGGAATTTGACCCTTTATACTTAGATTCCATCTTGACCAGTGGTTGAACTAAAGATTAGATGTCTAGATCTTCCTAACTCTGGTTCACACACTTGGAATATGACCCAGCAATTACCTAAGATTCCATGATGGGACCAAAGACATTGACATATGACAGTGGTGTGGGATAGGGAAGGTGTGGGAGGGCAGAAGATCAATGGATTCCACCCCAGGATATTAATAAATACAGCTAATATTACTAAACACCTACTAGTGCTGGGTGCTTTTAAATGCTTTGCTCATTTTAGCATTTCAACCACCACCTAAGGAGTACTCATCATCATCCTTACTTCATAGATGAGGAAACAGAGGGTCGTAGAGATTAAATAGCTCACCCAGGACAGTTTAGTCAATGAATTGTTGAACCAGGATTCAAACCCAGCAGTCAGACTGGTCAATAGCTCGTGAGAGCCTCTTTGAAAAAAATCAGTCTTGAGCTATTCCCTGAAGCTCAATGACTCAGCTTTTTTTGACCAGTGAGAGAGCAGACTCCATGGAGAACTCTCCCCAAGCCCCCCTCCAAACGCTGAGTCCTCATTATTCCAAAGCAAAATTTCTGCTAATAATTTAGCAGACATCTGGTTTGTCTTGGCGGATAGGGAAGGGAGAGGCAGGAGAGACACACTTCATACCATCTAGTTCAGAATTTTCAATAAATTTTTATATCCATGACACCTTTGGATGAAAATTTTCATTCTCTCTCTAAGAATAATAATCAATGTGCAAAAGAGCCTTTTCTTTGACACATCCCTACCAGCCAAGAAGATTTTGTTCAACTTTACTGTCTGCAATTTGTATTATGAAATTTTTTTGTTTGATTTCCAAATACAAATGTTGTTATAATGTAAAAATGTTTTAAAACCACTCATCCCCCGCTCCTTGACAGGCTGCCTTCCCACTGTCCTTGAGGACAAGTTGTGATGGTTTGGAGTTTTCTTCTGAACATATTTTCTCTGAAATACCACCTAGGGTTCAAGAGCCTCTGAAGGGTTAATAGTTGTACAAGTTCAAGGAGTCAGAAAACTCCTTGTTTATTCTTCATTCCTGGCTCTAAAAATCCTCATGTGCCTCACTGGACTAGCAAAATCACCTGATCTGTGGGGTTTTGGACACATCATTTTTTCTAATGTCTTAAAATTTCTATTCCCAGGTATCTTCCTAGTGTTTCTTTCACTACTTTGGTGCCCAAAACCATAGTATATATTCCATATGCTTACTTGGGGCTTTGTCTGATATTTGAACCACAAACACATGGCTAGTAGCTAACCTCTGAGGTTTCTAAGACAAGTGCGCGGTTTGTGTGTGCACACACAACCTTGAACACACACAGGCTAAGGAGAATTTTTTGCCAAAGCCCTTCATTCATAACTAACTTGGACATAAACATATTTCTCACAGTTTTCAAATTTGGGCATTCATGATTTGCAGTTCCTTATAGCTTTAATTAGTCACTCCCTAAGAGCTGAAGCTGTTCTATAAATGCACAGTTGGAACCTGAAAAACTCACCCATTGATTAACCTCGTAGCCATTAAGCCAGAGCAGTGGTTGCAGGAGGGCTTTAAGAAATCCCTTCCCTAATGATGGAGAGAGGGATAGCTAAGGACAGCTGTGGGTTTTGGAGTGAGGAAACCTGCTTTAATTTTGGTTTGGTTTGGTTTGCTTTTTATAACTTTTTGTTTTGAAATAGTTCAAGGCTCACAAGAAGTTGTAAAAATAGTACAGAAAGTGACCATGTACCCTTCACTCAGCTTCCCCCAATAATATCTTACATAATCACAGTTCATTGAATAGCAAGCCACTAAATAAGCATAAATAACAGCATACCAGAAACTGTACTATGTGCTTTACCTGTATCAACCCCTCTAATCCTCACAGAAAACCTTTGGGAGCAGCCTCGTTTTTCAGTCGAGGAAACCAAAGCACACATAGAGTATATAAATTTCCTACACTCTCAAAGCTATTAAGGAGGAGAACCAGAATTCAAACACAGACAGTCTGGCTCTAGAACCCATGTTTTTTAAAGCACTGTGCTATCCTGCATTTTTTCCAGTATGACCTTAATCAAATTACTCTTACCATCCCATTTATTTATAAAATTAAATTGTTTTGAACATTTTTTAAAATTAGGCAAGAAAGTATCATGTGCATAGCCCAGTTTTCATTAAATTGCAGCTCCCCTTCTCCCCCCTCCCCCATACCCATGCCCTATATTTCATTGGATGACTTTTGAAAATTTCTCTTCCAGGTACCAGGGAACAAATTGTAAAGATCAACAGTAAAGTCAGTGCACGATGCAAACCACTCACTAGTCAAGCAGCATTTGCATGGATTTACACATAGCGATAAACCAGTCATGGATACTTTCTAATACTCCAGGAAAGCACATTCCGATTCTCTCTGATTTCAGATCCTTCAGATAACTATCTGAAGTGAGAGTGTATAGACTTGAAAGGTATATTTTCCTGGTGACATCAAATTCAGGATGTATTGGGGGAGGGGTGGATTAACAAACTAAAAACAGAAAAAAAGCTCTCAAAAAAGTATTCCAAGCAAAAAGAATGAGAATGGAGTTTTATCCCATGGCTAAGTCTGGTGATACGAATAGAAGCCAACCATTTATGACACTCTACTATGTGCCAAGCTCTTTATAGTCTCTCTAATCCTCAAACCTTGCATAAGCAGTACCCTTCTTCAAAGCAAGAAGGATCAGGGAGAGAACCCATGTGAAATGTTATCCTTTCCCAATTCTGTCCTTTGCCCACCTCAATACTGAAAACCAACAATGAACTGACAATGCAAACATAAGCTAATTAAGGGAAAAGTTAGCTGCCTTGCTTGGTAGGAGGTGTACCTTACTTGTCTCTTGGGGCCCCTACAGAATGTTTGTTGTGATGTAAACTGTAATTAAATCTTGTTGATTCTGTATCCTAACTTTCTCCTCCACTCCCTCTCCACTCCATGCCCTTCCTCTCCTGTCTCAGTTCAGGTGGAAGAAATATTAACTTGAATCAGACCAAATTTATTGATATATGGTCACTGTATTTAAAGATTTAATTCAAAGGGATGGAAAGAGTGCCAACATTTTGCTTGGTTGGTTAACTGAAATATGTATCTAAAAGTGGTCTACAGTATATTAAATTGAAATGACCCTCAGTATATTATAATGGAAAATATTCAAAGCCTAAGGAGGTTAGTGTGCTAGAGTGGGCACACAAGGCTGTGATAACTAACTTTAAGAGGGGAGCCCTCTCCCCACTTCCCTCACCAGGATCCTAGAAGAGTTCTGTGATGGCTCTCTCTGTAGGTCAGGAATTACAGTGTGAAATGTGATCAAACTGTGATTCCTAAAAGCAATGGGAATGATAGGCTCCCAGGGTGGCAGGGGACAAGTGGTGGTGACAGCAGAGTCAAAGCAGGAATCAAAAAGGTCTGACTCACAGAGATCTTTGATTGGCTAGTTGATTGTGCTGAAATAGATAAGTTGTCTATTAAAGTCTTCCTTTATCTGTAAACATGGAAAAGCTCTCATACTAGCAAAGAGGTATCTGATTGAATTGCCAAAAGAGAATCACAGATTCTCAATAACTCCCAGACTTGAACCAGTTCACTAGCCCAAGATTACTGGGTCCCTGAGGAAGGTACATGTCAAAAACTTTATGCCGTTAACCTTACTCCAAGCCTTCCCCAAAAGGACCTGCGTCCATTTACCAGGGTGAATTTACATTAGAGAAGAGGAAATAATCTGATTTTTGAGGAATTATTGGACACCTGGTCTGAACTGGCACTAATTCCTGAAAACCTAAAGTGTCCATGTGGTCTATCATCAGAGTAGGGGCTTACAAAGGTCAGATGGTGTTCTAGTTTGCTAATGCTGCCAGAATGCAAAACACCAGAAATGGATTGGCTTTTATAAAAGGAGTTTTATTTGGTTACACAGTTACAGTCTTAAGGCCATAAAGTGTCCAAGGTAAGGCATCAACAATTGGGTACCTTCACTGGAGGCTGGTCAGTGGCATCTGGAAAACCTCTTTTAGCTGAGAAGGCACATGGCTGGTATCTGCTTGCTCCCAGGTTGCATTTCAAAACAGCATTTTCCAAAATGGCTACATCAGCTTCCAATGACAGTTTTCAAAATGTCTGTCTCAGCTCCAGCTAGCTATGAGCTCCTTCTGCCTGAGCTTTTATAGAGCTCTAGTAAACTAATCAAGGCCCACACTGAATGGGCAGGGCCACACCTCCATGGAAATGATCTAATCAGAGTTATCACCTATAGTTGGGTGGGTCACATCTCCACTGACGCAATCTAATCCACAGGTTCCAGCTTAATCAACACTAATATGTCTGCCCCTACAAGAATGCAGTAAAGAATATGGTTTTTTCTGGGGGACATAATATATACAAACTGGTAAAGATGGTTAATAGAGCTTTTGTTCAGTTGCATCTCACAGAGGACCCAGTGGGTCCCTGAACTTGTGTTTATATCCCTAGTTCTGGAATGCATAGATAGGAACAGATTTGGTTCCCTAATTGGTTCCTTAATCTGTAAAGTGGGCATTATTATAGAAGGAAAGGCCAAGTAGAAGTCATTCGAACTGCCTCTGCCTAGGAATATAGTAAACTAAAGGTAATACCATGTTTCTGAAGATATTGAAGAGATTAGTACCACCATCAAGGACTTGAATGATTCAGGAGTTGTGGTTACTAGCACATCCCCACACAATTAGCCTATATGGCCTGGGTCAAGGAGAGGTGGAGTTGGAGAATGACAGTGGATTATCTCAAACTTAATCAGGTGGCAACATTTACTGTAGCTGCTATTCCAGATACGGCTTTTTTGTTGGAGCAAATCAACACATGCCCTAGTACCTGGTATGCAGCCACTGATTTAGCAAATGCCTTTTCTTTATGCTTATTAATAAACCATCAAGAGTTTGCTTTCTGTTGGGAAGGCCAGCAACACTTCTTCGCTCTTCTACCATGGTGCTGTATCAACTCTCCAGCCCCATGTCACAGTCTAGTCCACAGGGCTGTAAACACCTTCCCATTCTTCAGGACATCATGCCGGCCCATTCCACAGATGATATTATGCTGATTGGACCTAAAGAGCAACAATCTTAGACACGCTGATATGACTTTTGAATGGCAGAGGTTAAGGGAAATAAACCCCACAAAACCTTTATGCAATTTCTAGGGGTACAGTGGCCTGGGGCATATTGAGTCGTCTCCTCCAAGGTGAAGGACAAGTTGCTGTATCTGCCTCCTCCTAGTATGATTGACGGCCCAATCTGCCAATAACAGAGACCAACACTCGTTCCCTGATAAATCACCACTCCTCAGGAGGACTGGTGTCAAGCTGATTACAATGGACCACTTCCTTTATGGAATGGACAGTGCTTTATTCTTCCTGTGGATATGGATTTGCCTTCCCTGCCTATCAAAACTACCATCCGTGCGCTTACAGAATGCCTTATCCCCTGCCATAGTATTCCACACAGCCTCACTTCTCACCAAGGAACCCACTTCACAGCAAATGACGTGCAGCCACAGGCTCACGCTCCCAGACTTAACTGGCCCTATGAGGCTCCCCATCATTGTAAAGTAGCTAGATGGACAGGGTAGTGAAATGGCCTTTGGAAGACTCAGTTACAGTACCAGGTAGGTGGCAATACTTTGCAGGGCTGGGGCAATTCCTCCAGGAGGTTGTATATGCCCTAAATCAACATCTTACATATGGTGCTTTTTCTTCCATGGCCAGGATTCTCAGGTCTGGAAATCAAGGGCTAGAAAAGGCAGTGGCTGCCAACTCACCATTACCTGTCCCCTCAAATTTAGATTCTGCTAGGCTAGAGGTCTTAGTTCCAAGGGAGAAATGCTTTCACTACTAGAACAATAATGATTCCACTGAACTGGAGGTTGAGACTGCCATCTGGCCACTTTGGGTTCCTCATGCCAGTGAATCAACAGGCAAAAAAAGGGAGTTGCTGTACTGGCTGGAGTAATTGATCCTGACTCTCAAGGGGAAATTGAATTGCTACTCCACAGGGGAGTAGAAAAGTGCCTGGAATGCAGATGATCTGGGGCATCTCTTAGTATTCCCATGTCCTGTGATTAAATTCAACAATCCAATTCAGGCAGGAATACTAATGGCCCAGACCCTTCAGGAATGAAGATTTTGGACACTCACTAGGCAAATAACCACTTGCTTCCTGAGGGCAAAGGACATATGGAATGGGTAGCAGTAGAAGGAAGTTAAATACCAAGTATGACTGTGTGACCAGCTGCAAAAATGAGGACTACAATAGTTATGAATATTTCTTCCTTATTTTGCTATGAATATTTATATATGTATTAACAAAATATTTTTATTTCTGTTACCTCTTTCTTTCCCTTATCATCTAAAATAAGATGTGTTAATAGCAGCTAACTGTATAGCTCAGTATTTAAGGAAGATGATTTAAAGGGGGAGTATGAATGTCTTAGGGAAAAAAATTAATATTACCCAAAGATATAAAGGGACTTTATATCCTCTCTGGGGGAAGGAGTTAGCGTGTTTCTGTTTCTGATTCCACAGTGGATAGTTCTATCATGTTAGGTGGGAATCATGATTTTGTTATTGTCTTCATTTGGAGATTGAGTATAGCTTGGGGAGCTGTGTGTATGGATGCCACGTAGGCAAAAAAAGAACCATGGTGGTTTGGTAACATGTCAGCTTGGCTAGAATTCCCTTTCTTGTATGTTTCCCATAAGAGTAGGTCACAAGAGATACAGAGATATTCTTGGGGGAAATTTGGAGGATGGCAGTGAGGCAGCAGGTGTTTTGTAGCTCACATGCATTGTCACTTATCTGCTGCATACCTCCTTGGTCTAAGGGTGTGGTCCTGCCTGCAACTGCTCTTCCTTCCCCCGACCTCCTTTAGCTTCTCCAGCTCCTGGGACAGGTGTGTGTTCTGCTCCTTGATGAAGGTCTCAGCTTCTGCAGGATGCCCATACCACCCCAACACTAACAGAAGTTCAAGCTCATCCATGGGGTCCCAGATCATGCTGCGGGTTCCGGCTTTCCCTTGCTCTAGTCTATGTGTCTGTTTGTCTTCCCTTTCCAACTGCCTGCTCTGTGGAGTTTATGCTCCAGTAAAGATTACAGGTTAACTTCTGCAATTGGTAAGGTCAAGTGTCTATAATAAATGGGTTAGACATATGTATTCCTAGTGGTTCTGCTTCTCTGATTGGATCCTGGCTTCTGATACATGGGTCTGACCCCAGAGGATTAGAGACCTGAGACCATGAGGCAAACATCTATGAGCTTTCTACAATTGCCACTGTAAAACTCCCAGCTCCACGTGTGAAGGAGAAACCGTCACGCTTTCATGATTTCTTCTTTTCTTTCTAAACAGATCCTTTTTCCCACTCTCAGGGAGGGGTTTATGATAAGGATGATCCCAGAGCAAGAAGGGCTAGAGGAACTGAGAAAAGGCTGCACAGACCCTTGAACTGTGTCCCCAGCCTTAAATAATCAAACATCAGCTGTTCTCCTCGAGGACCCAAGTTTCCTCCCTTATCTCTGTGCATCCTGCAAGGATGTGATTTCCGGCTCATTCTCAACCAACCACGAACCTCCTCCAGCCTTCCACCAAGAAGCATATATTTCTATCATAGGAAACTGCATACATCCCTGCTCTCATCAAGGAAGGTCTGTGGACTCCATTCTACAAGCCCTGGGCCGTGCCCATCTATTGTCTCCATTGCTATTCTCTTTGAAACCCCCACTTGAGCAGTGGAGCTGGCCTTTATGGGAGGTAGGATAAGACTGTTATCCACCTTTAACCATCACGATAACATACACATTTTCATGCCTCAAAGCTCAGGTGTAGACGTGGAGATGGAAGCTTCCGTTCAGGGGGAGACGGGGAAGCAGGACACATTCTCGCCCTCCAGCATGTTCAGATTGGTGATTACAGGAAGTGGTTCCACCCCAAGGTAGTTTCTGCCCCTCCGAATCCCCAAAAAGTTCTCCTTCCTATGGGAAAATGCCACAGCTGAGTAACGCCCAGGGTCCCTGTGCCTGGGTGCTGACAACAGGCAAACCCCAAGGGGCAGGAATTTGAGAGCCTGGCTGAGTGAGCAGTGGAGTCAGGGTTTCAGGGAAGAACGAAGAGCCCCACTTGGAGGCTGAATCCTTGCTGGTGAGTTGCTTAGCATCGAAGAGCCATTAAAAACACCTATACCACCGCGGGATGGAGAAAGCCTTCTTGGCCAAAAGGGGGAAGAGAAATGAAGCAAAATAAAGTTTCAGTGGCTGAGCAATTCCCAATGGAGTCGAGAGGTCACTCTGGAGGGTATGCTTAGGCATTATAAAGATACCCCTTTTTAGTTTCTAGTGTATTAGAATAGCTAGAAGGAAATACCTGAAACTGTTGAACTGCAACCCAGTAGCCTTGATTCTTGAAGATGATGTATAACTATATAGCTTACACTATGTGACTGTGTGAGTGTGAACACCTTGTGGCTCACATTCCCTTTATCCAGTGTATGGACAGATGAGTAGAAAAATGGGTACAAAAATTAAATGAATAATATGGGGGTGGAGGGGATGGGATGTTTGGAGTATTCCTTTTTACTTGTATTTTTATTCTTATTTTTATTTTTTTGGAGTAATGAAAATGTTCAAAAATGGATTGTGATGATGAATGCACAACCATATGATGGTAAGGTGAATAACTGATTGCACACTTTGGATGACTGTATGGTATGTGAATATACCTCAATAAAATTGAATTTAAAAAAAAAACACCCATACCACTTACAGGGCAAAGATTTTCATCTTAGCATTCTTTGTAGAATAGAAACGGGAAACAATCTGAATGCTCAATAATAGAATATTGAGGAGCTATTAAACATCGTGTTTTCACTATTTTTAGCAAAAATGGAGAAATGCAAACAACATATTAAATCTTTTTTAAGAACAAGTGGCAGAATGGTATGAATCTGTGTCTTTATTTGCTTTCAAATTTAAATTACTGACTCTTTCCAGGAAAAAAAAGTCTCAAGCTATTAGCAGTGACTTCTTCTGAAGGGATGTAGATAGGGAAAGGAAAATCTGTCCTACTTAATACGTTTCTGAATCCCTGGGTTTACAATAATTAAGTATTATTTTTATAATTAAAATAAGGATTAAAAATCATGTTGTTAAGGGCTGGTAAATGACATAAAGATGTTCATAATAGAAGGTTAATTTCTAAAAGGATAAAAACTCCACAAAACATTGCACAAAAGAGGGAAGGAAGGAAATAAATAATTATCAACATGCAAATGCTGATGTTTTCTGGATGTTAAGAATACAGGTGACATGTCCTCGAGAATACTTCATTGCATTCTTAGAATACCTAAAGTATGGATTTTTTGCATTACAAAAAAAACAGTATTACTTTTTATAGTCAGCATTTATATTAACATCCTGTGAAGGGCTCACATTTCCCTTATTTTTTCCCCCATTCTGAGATTCTTTGGGGGGAATTTTTTTCACAGATGCTACAGTAGCTGTGTTCTTGGGGAGGAAGTTAAGGCACAAAACTTGGAACCCTCCTTCCCTGGAAGCCACCACTGCCTCCAGCTCAGTTCTCAGGACTGGTTATTAATCAGCCCTCTTCCCAGGCAGACTTTTTTTCTACCCAATTCTCTAATTCATAGCTGCTGTCAAACACCATTCCCTTCGATTTACTAACAATAAAAATTGAGTAGAGAGTATTTCACTCCCTGCCAAAGAGACCAACTCAATGGCAAAGCCAGAACCAGACATCTGGCTCAATTATTCTCACAAGGCCTCCAAGTTCCTAGTGTGTGCCTTTCGTCGGCCACACTAAGGATACAATAGGCACAATGACATAATCCTTGTTCTTTGGGTGCTCAAAATAGGCAGGTTGGGAAGGGAAAGGGGAGCCTGGGAGGATACAAGAAACAGGTTCCAAAACTGGTGGGATGCACCAGAAGTGATCCCAATCAGCAAAAGAAAAGCCATCACCACTGCCATGGAGATAGGGAGAAAATGTGAGCTCGCCCTAGTACAGGGAAACAGGGGCCAAGCATGCCCATTTCCCTAGGGCAGAGGCTCTCAAATTGTGGTCCCCAAACCAGCAGCAGCAGCAGCAGCAGCAGCTCCCGGGGCCATGTTGGAAATGCACATTTTGGGGCACCACCCCAGACCTACTGGGGCTCAGAAACTCTGGAGGTGGTGCCCAGCGGTCTGCTTTTTAACAAGTCCCCTCCTCCGCTCCTCTTCACCCTCACCCTCACCCCACCCCATCCCCACTGCCACCCGTGTGTGTTTCCGATGCATGCTGAAGCTTGGGGGGCAATGATCAGGGGTCAGTGAGTGACAGATTCTAAATAACTCAGGAAGGCAAACACACAGCAGAAAACCTGGGCCCCCTGGAGAGACCAGAAGTGGTGCCCCTGGCAGAGGTTCGTGCAAGGCGAGTCAACCAAATGCCGTGTTTTGGTCACAAACCAAGACATGGGGCTGTTTGCCATGTGCTAGTTCCAAATGTAAGTCAAATGCCTTTTCAGACAACTCTCTGACAGCACTTGCTTGCCTATATTTCAGCCATTCCCAGGAGTGCTGAGGGAACCATCCAACGACAGCCAAATTCTGGGAATCTAGAGAAACATGTAAACAGGCACCTGCACAGCTGTTAGATGTGATAAGAGCTACATTAGCGATTGGAACAAAATGTGACAGGGCACACAGGAATCAATCACTGCTGACTGCAGATAATTAAAAGAAGCCTTTTACTGAGAAGACAATATTTAATCTGGAGCTTGAAAAATGAGTAGAATTTAACGAGGTAGAGGAAAGAGCTGGAGCAAAGGGTTGGGGCACCAAGAGCTCCCGGGAGGGAGAGAGGGATGGGAAGGTAGATTTGAGGTGGAAGGAAAGAGTCCTGAATGCCAGGCCACATGAGATAAGCTTTATTCCACAGAAAGAAGAGACCCTTAGGAGCTTTTTAAGGAAAGGAATGGCATGACGAAATTAACAAATGGAACATTTTTTTTTACATCAGTGGAAAGAAAGGGTTGGAGAGGGGGCCAATTGGGTGAGATTCTGGGTGATATGTTTTATATTTCTACATGTTTCTTTCTAATTTTTCCCACCATGCATGTTTTTCACTCCCCACTTCCTTTGCAATTAGGGAGTTTGGTGACAAAGGGGAGGAGCGACACAGGACAGGAATGTCCCTGGTGTCCCAGACTAAGGTGGAGGATTTGGGAAGAAACAAGAAGGGCTGGAAGAAAACACAGGGAGAAAGGTTAGCACTGGCAGAGAGGAGAGGCCACTTCCCCTTTGAGATCAGAAGGAAGGAGATAAAAATTCATGAACCATAAATTTTTGACATGGAAGAGACTAGAGTTCATTTGTACTCAGAGGCCTCTACTTTCTCAGTAAATAGAACAGCAACCTCACTGCCTGAGAATGCAGGGTCAGGTCTGTGGGTAGGAGCTTAGGGAGACCCATAAAGGTTTGGAACAAACAACAGTCACAGCATTAAGTGCCAGACGCTGTTCTACATGTTTTATTTACATGTACTGACTCATTTTCTCTTCAAAACAACACTAGGAGGTTGATACTATTATGATCAGACCCATTTTACAGAAGAGGAAACTGAGGTCTAGGTGGTCACAGCCACAACAGGTAGTAAGTGGCAAAGTCAGGATTCGAACACAGGCAGCTATGGAAGACTGGCTGGCTTAAACAACAGGTATTTATTGGCTCACAGTTTAAGCTGCAAATCCAAAGCCAAGCTGTGGGCAAGGCCATGCCTCCTAGGTCTGTAGCATTCTGACGGTGGATTGTTGGCAACCAACCTCTGCCTCCATCACGTGGTGATATGTCCCTTTTTTCTCCTCCTCTGCCTGTACTTCCATGTCCAAATTTCCTTTGCTTGTGAGGACTCCAGTCCTACCAGATTAAGGCCCACCCTGCTTTCGTTTGGCCTCATCTTGGTAAGAACCTCGAAGATCCCATTCAAATATGAGTTTATGCCCACAGGACCAGAGTTTAGGACCTGAAGATATTTTTGGGGGTCATGATCAATCTAGCACAGCTACCAATGTCGGGATTTAGAGAAAGAATATCCCCTGAATAACTGAACCATCATCAAGCAATACTGACAGCTCAACTGATCTGTAAAGCCGTATATTTGCCATGGAGTCAATCAGAATTCACTCAGAGAGAGCCTCGGGAAAGCTTTCTCTGAAGAAAAGCCCCTCCAATTGTTGCCCTGCATTGTGTTCACAGAAGGCTGCTGGAGAAAGCCTCATCCGGAGCATTCTCGTGGAGAACGTCAATTCTGGGCAAGCCGATGTCCTGCCAGGCCTCAGACCGTCCTGTACCACGGGAAACCAGGGAAGCTGCAGGAGAAAGAGAGCCGCTTCCCAGCCACCATGTCTTTGGCTCATCTGACTGTGGAGCTGGAAGGTCTTCAAGTATTTGGGGGAAGAACAGCTGCCAATAAAGCTGAATCAAAGGGTCTAAAAATAGTCAAAGAAACACAAAGATGGAATGTGAAAATCAGATTATTCGGAAAGCCAAGCCAAACTTAGAAAAACTACAAGATGGGCAGAGATCAGGCAAACAGAACCTTGGCCACGCTTCCTGGCAATAATTACCCCACTGATTATTTTCTGTCTGCTTAGCAGCAATCTCGCCCACTGTCGCCTTCACGGTAAAAACCATCTCAGGTCACCTTCACTGTACATCGAAGCATGAAAATCACATAATCAAAGTGCCTTATTTAACAGAGTGCTCGAATCAAAGAGAATCCCAATAAGGACCTAGACATGCCCACACCATTCCCTGCCACCAGTGGGAAGGACCTGCCTTACAGGCAAGGTGGGGGTAAGATGCAAAACCTTCAGAGTCTCCCAGAAAACACCCTGTCTCCCCGGTCCTTATGAGGTGGGTTTTGGAGTGGTCAGAGGAGACCCAGCCAAGATTTGAGTCAGTCAGGATGCTTTGGGCTGCCACCTCAGACTTAATTCATCAGGACTTTTTTTTTTTAATGTAACAAGACATTTAGGGGAAGGAGATTCAGGCTCAATATAGCAGTTTCGCATTGTCAGGGCCCCAGCTGGTGTAACTGGAAGGCAATCCTCAGTGTCTGCCAGAGGATTTATGGAGAATGGCATGCTCCCCTGCACAGGCTGAGATCTTAAAGCCCTGCCCTGTCAGGGGAAGGTAACCTCTTTCCCAGATAGGGCCTGTGCCAGTTTGTATGTATTGTGTCCCCCAGGAAAAGCCATGTTCTTTGATGTAATCTTATGTGGGCAGACATTTTAGTGTTGATTAAATTGGAAAGTTTGGATTAGGTTGTTTCCATGGAGATGTGACCCACCCAACTGCGGGTGATGACTCTGATTGAATAATTTCCACAGAGGTGTGGCCCCGCCCATTCAACGTGAGCCATGATTAGTTTACTAGAGCACTATATAAGCTCAGACAGAAGGAGCGAGCTTGCTACAGCCAAGAGGGACACTTTAAAGAACACACAGAAGATGAGAGAGGAGCTGCAGATGAGACAGTTTGAAGATAGCTGTTGAAAGCAGATTTTTGCTCCAGAGAAGCTGCAAGAGGACAAATGCCCCAAGAGTGACATTTGGAGGAGCTGCAGCTTACAGAGACATTTTGGAGAACACCACCCAGGAGCAAGCAGATGCCTAGAGAGGAATGTCCTGGAAGAAAGCCATTTTGAAACCAGAACTCCAGAGCAGATGCCAGCCACATGCCTTCCCCCAGAGGTTTTCTGGACGCCACTGGCCATCCTCCAGTGAAGGTACCCAATTGCTGATGTGTTACCTTGGACACTTTATGGCCTTCAGACTGTAACTATGTAACCAAATAAACCCCTTTTATAAAAGCCAATCCATTTCTGGTGTTTTGCAAAAAGGCAGCACTAGCAAACCAGAACAGGGCCTCTATTTAGTTTCCTGGCCTTTTCCAGCTTCAGGAGGTCTCCTGCACCCCTTGGCTCCTGGCCTCTTCTACCATTTTCCAAGCATCTCACTCCAGCTTCTGCTTCCATCATAACCTCTCCTTCCCTCTCCTTCTGACCCTCCCACCTCCCTCATCTAAGGATACTTGTGACCGCATTTAGGGCCCACCCAGATAATACAGAATAATCTCCCCAACCCAATATCCTTAATGCAATCACATCTGCAAAGGCTCTTTTGCCACATAAGGTAACATATTTGCAAGTTCCAGAGATTAGGAAATGGATTTCTTTGGGGGGGATCCATTATCCAGCCTACTGCAGGACCTCTAAACTGTATTACTTTGGCTATGCCCTCTATGCTCTCATTCACTCTAAGGAAACGGCCACTGCCCCTGAAGATGTCTGTCAGATAATTCTGGAAATTCCCACATGTGTTTCTCAGGCAGCCCTTTTAGTCACCCCAGAGTGACAGCCATCTCACCTTTAATTTTGATGACAGTGGCAATGCCTCCTGGCAGTGCCAGTGGCAGAGGTGGCAGCCAAACTGCTTGAGCCCAGCTGCACTTTGCAGGAGCAGGTGTCATAGCAGCAACACCACCCCCAAGGCCCATGATGGTTGGTACCGAGGGTGCACAGGCCCCAGCACCAATGCCCATCACCCCACAGGCACACACACCACCTCCTGTTGTGCCAAAGCTGCCAGAGCCAGGGGGTGAGGCAGGGCAGCCTGAGGAGTCCACAAAGAATGAGCAACAGAACTCGGCTGTCTGCACCAAATGCTTCATTACACTGCCCTCCTGACACAGCAAACCTCACCTTCATCCCTTGCCCCACCCTGGCCCACCCTTCAAACCAAAACTCCTGTACTTTCACTTTACTCTTCCTCTAAGGAACAGTGCACTCATTCCTCTATTTATTTTCATATAAATAGACCCCCCTGGAAGGCCCCTCCCTCCCTATCCCCTACCCCTTCATATACACACCCCAACCCACCCCCCCTCAGCTTTCCACATAATCAGACTAGCCTGTTTCCTAAAATGAACACAATTCAAACTCTAAACCCAGGCTGGGACATCTGCAGAAGTTCTCAAAGTCTTTAGGATGAAAGAAGTGAGTCTCTGATTGTCAGCAGTGTCCTGAGCATCTGGGAGCAAAGAAGTGGGGAGTTTGGGGGGCAGTGGGCTATGACTGAGAGCCTCGAATATACCAGGCAGGCCGTGTTCTTTCACGTGACTGAACGGTTTCACTGAGAAAAAACCAGTATGCACAATGCCACCAGCAGAATCTGACCTTGGGCAGCCTTGCTGATGCCGAGCTGACCTTGAAACTTGAAGGGGCTCCAGCCACAATCCCTCACCCTTCCCCCTTGGTGAGCAAAGCAGGGGAATAAGACATGCCTCTCCTCAACCTGACTTGTCAACCAGCCTAACTTACCTGGGCAGACACGGAACATCCAAGGCCTTAGGAAAAAGTATAAATATTTTATGTAAACCTAATCTACTTGAACATGGGGAGGCTGGAAAATAAAGCCCTAACAGCTGTTTCCTGCCTGACTGGACAGGAAGGCAGGACCAGCACAATGCAGGTGGTGAATGGAAGGTGATAGCTCAAAAACTGATCTTTTTAGGCCCAGCCCACAAAGGCAAGAGGGCAGCAGAGCCATTGGTCAGGCTTCAGGTTGGGGGTGCTCAAGCTGCTCCAGGGGCCTTAACAGAAACTCTTTCAGCAGAGTCAGAGCAGGAGCTGCCTTTCCAGCTCTGTCTCAAACACAGCATGTGTATGCTTGTTTCCCAAAGGTCTGGCCATGAGCAGCTTCAAATCACAGCTATACAGGGTAGTAGCTGAGAACACAGATTTGGACTCAGATAGTCGTGGGTCTCAATTCCTGTTCTATCCCCTCTTAGGCAGAGGGCCTTAAGCCAGTTACTTTGTCCCTCAGAATTAAGAGTCTTTATCTATAAAGACTTGTTTCATAAGCAGTTATAATTACAGCATCATTAACTAACAACTCCAGTGTTTTTAGGGACCCAGATTTCATTCCTCCTGCTCTGTCTTCCTAGTACATAGCTTCTATCCACAAGGTCCCCTTAATGGCCCAGAATGTTACTTGGAGCCCCAGACATCATTGCCAAATTGCAGGCTGGAAAGACGAGAAAAATCAAAATGGCAAAAAAAGAAGCCTCTCCCAGTTTAGCCAGTTCCTTTTAAGCAGCCACCCCTGCCCACACTACACATTCCTATCTGCTTCCATTTGCAAGAGAGCTTGGTAACATGACCACATCCAGCTGCAAGGGAATCTGGGAAACACTCTCTTATGTGCTTAGTTTTAAATCTGGGTACACTGCTCACCACCCCAAATTCTGTTACTAAGAAAGGAAGGGGAATTGAACGTTGAGGGGAGGCAACACGCAATAGGACGTGACTGCCACACCCACCTACCCTTCTCAGGGCACACGCCTCCCCCCACCAGCTCAGCAGCTTGCTCACTGGCAAAGGACTACAATCAGGCATCCAGGACTGGGAGGAGGGTGCAAAATTTAAGTAGGCGCTCACCTTCAAGTCCATGCACATGCCAATCCTGTACTTGGATGAACCTGAGAGTGGGTGCCTCCTTAAATTTTGAGTTCTTGGCACCTTGCTTCTCTCATCTTAGTCCCATACCTGCTTGCCCTGGTGGAAAGAGCCACCCCTTTCTCCCTTACCACACTGTGCAGGGCATTTTCTTCTCATTAAATCTGATTTTTCAAAATGGGCAAAGCATCCATGTGAGCCTGTACTTGGATCAGTTTGCAGTTCTCCAAGGCCCTCAGCACTCTGCTTGTTTGGGTCTTTCAGACCCTGCAGGACACATAGGCAACACCGTCCCTTCTATATCCCCAGGTTCCACAGAGGGCAGGCAGATGTGTCTGGATGGCCAGACTGGATGCCTCTTCATGGGAAGAGCAGATCTGCCTCAACATCTCACCACTGTGGTTTTCAGAACTGCTGCCGCAGGCCTGGAAGAAAGAAGGGGTACAGCTGGCTCTTTCCCCACCCACCCCGCCCTATCCTCTGCTTTTAGGTCTTGCAAGAACACAACAACCATGCCAGCATTTCACAAATCCAGCTGGCCCGAAACAAGTTTGGATAGGTTGTGGGTTCCATATACACAATTGGTTAATTTTCAGTCCAATTATAATAATGGGAATAATTGGCCACACTCCGGGAGCTGGCAATTACCACTATTTTTAACCTGCATCACAAAGGCAAATGGTGTTATGTACAGTTGGAGCAGAGAAAGCTAAGTTTTCCCCAGCAGGAAAAATCATGCACCAGAGTCCCTGCCCACTCTCCTCCCTCCAGCGCCCCCCTTCTGATGGGGCATCACCTACAAGCGCCAGGCACATGGGCCCATCACCCTGTTTCTTCCTTCTTGCCCTGCCTTCCCAGCTGGTTCCCCAAGCCAGTGTATTTCAGATTTATTATGCTACTCAGCAAATGGTAACTGTGAGCCCCATGCAGAACCCCTGTCCTTATCTCACTATTCCCCCCAAAAAATACGTGTTCCTAGTTTTATTTTGACAATGCACTTTCTGAACCCCGGTGTGGGCCTCCTGGCTCTGGGTGTTTCTACCACATCATCCTGAGCCTGATCACCTCTCTCACAACCTTTGCCAAGGGAGACATGGCGTTGGCAGGACACTGAGAAGTCCATGCCTTCGGGGAAGCCATCTCGGAGGGGGAGATAAATGGCCTGCAAGGATTCAAGGCAAGACCAGAAATTCTGAAGGGGCATGGCCCCTGCTCCTTCTCCATCTTCTCCTGTGGCACCTGCTCATACCTCTTTCTCCCCTTTTATATTGCAAACCCCTTAAAGGTAGAGACCATATGTTTTACTATTGTCACCCAGCACAGTATGACACTGTAGATGCCGAGTAAGTGCTTGCTAAATGAACAAACAGCACTGAGCACTACTACAGCCTGAATATATTCAGACCTCACCAACCTGTGGTTCAATTAAAGTCATATAACATGAATACGCTCTCCTAATCACAATTCCTGTCCATTGCAAAAGTTTTTCCTACCATCAGGAGATATTCTGAGACCTTCCAAGGGGTGTCTCCAATGCCCTGCAAACCAGTCTGAGTCAGTGTGCATTGACAAGCTGTTATTGTGTTGTCGTTCACTCTGCCACCATCTCTACGCCCTGAGGCTTGGCCCTCCCTGGGCTGTGCCATGGATACATCATCACTATGGAGCTGGTTGGGCTGCAGACACACTGATGGTGCCACCGTAGGGCTAGCCAAGGCTGCTTCTGCCCTCTGAGGTGCAGATCCTGCAGACTCTTTCTTACTGGCTGACAGTACTCTCTCCTTGCACTGCACAAGGAAAACTCAGCAATCCCTTCTGGAGCAAAAGCAAACAGTATACCTCTGTGATTCATTCAGGTTGGGGAACAGGGGAGTACTTCAGTTTCCCAACTGAACAACAAAAAATTATTGGTTAAATCTTCAGAGGCTAGAAGTCTTGCTTCCTCCCAGGGTCAGTGTCTTCTGGGTGGGCAACTGTTAGGGTTCCTTGGTTTTTCCATCACATGGCAATGCACATGGCAGCATCTTCTCCTTTCTCTTCCAGGTTCTGTTGAGTTTCAGCTTTTGGCTGCTCCCCATGGCTTCCTCACTCTTTGACCAAGTTCCTCCGCTTATAAGGACTTCAGCTTTATTGGATGAGGATCCACTCTCATTTAGTGTTGGCACACCTTAACCAACGCCATCTTCAAAGGTCCTAATTACAAATGGGTTCATAGCCACAGGACCAGGGTTTGGGACCTGAACTTGCCTCTTGTGGGGGACACAATTTAATCCCCTACAGGGAGATTCCACAGAAGGGCTGTTGGGACTTCCAAAATATTGTAGAGCTTAATAAATCATTGAGTTCAACAGCTGAGAGATGACAGCAGTTTCAACTCTGCTAGCTCCTCTCCTCAGTTACAAAACAGAGCTAGATCCTTCTTCCTTTAGGATTAATTCTCTCTAAAAGGGTGTATTTGTTTTCTATTGCTATGTAACAAAGTGCCACAAATTTAGCAGCTTAAAACTATACCATTTATTAGCTCACAGTTCTGTGGGTCAGAAGTCCAGGTGGGCCTGACTGACAATCAAGGTGTCAATGAGATTGGCTCTTATCTGGAGTACCTGGGAAGAATCCTCTTCTAAACGCATTCAGGTTGTCAGCAGAATTCCATTCCTTGGGGGTGTAGGACTGAGGTCTCCGAATCCTGGCTGGCCATCAGCCAGGGGCCCTCCCAGTTCCTTAAGGCCACCATGTCTTCATCATGTGGCCCCTCCATCTTTAAGCCAGCAATGGCACGTTGTAGTCCTTGGTGCTTCAAATCCCTCTACTTTCTCTTCCACCATGAGACAGAGAAAGCTCTCCACTTTCAAGGGCTCACGTGATAGATCAGACCCACCTGGCTGGTCCTCCCATCCGAAGGTCAACTCTGCCAAGTAACACAACACAATCACGGGAGTGACATCTCATCATAGTCACAGGTTCTAAAGGCTACGATGACATATTTTGGGAGGCATTCATTTTAGAAATTCTTTCTACTATAAGGAGTCATCACTGATTCCTACATGCTAGCATCTTCCAGATCCCTTTCTTCCCAATCTTACTTCCACATATAGATGCATCTGAACCCCAAATGTGAACAAAATTCAAGGGAATTCTCAGCAAGCAGGTAATCAGTGGATACTCAGGAGAAGGGCACCATCTAATTCCACTCTCAGGATGTACCTGAGTCTTGTCTCTGGTCAAATAGGACCCTGGGTGGCCCCTACCTTAGTCCTATGCTAAGTGTTTTACATTTTTATCTCCAATAATCCTATCGATTTTTCTATGAAGTGGGCATCATTATCCCTGATGGTAGGATGGGGAAAAGCAAGCTTAGAGGGGTCCAATCCACTCAGCTAGGAAGAGGTAAAGCCAAGATTTGAATCCAGATGGGTCTGATATCTTTTTTTCATTTTAAGTTTAATTTTCTCCCCAATATTTTATTTTGAAAATATTTAAATATACAGAAAAGATGAAAACGAGTACATGAGCACTCTTATATCTCTATCTGCTGTCAACAATTGTTACTATTTTGCTATACTTGTCTTCTCTCCCTCTCTCTCCTCATCTAGCTGCATCTATATCTATCTATATACACGTACATTTAGAAATATTTTTGAACCATTTGAAATTATGTTGAAGATATTACGATGCATCACTCCTAAATTCTCCTGCATACATCTCCTATAAAGAAAAACCAATCTCTCACATAACATAATACCATTTTCACACTTAAGAAAACTAAAAACAATTCCACAATGCCATCCAGCATCCAACCCATATTCAATTTTGCCCAATTGTCCTGAGTGTCTTTTACAACAGTGTTTGTTTTGTTTTTGACACACTGAACTGATGTATTTTGAACAATCGTTTCTGAGTAAAATGGGGGGGGGGGGGTTGAGATGTAAAGGGATGTGCAATAGATGAACAGAGGTGAGGAGCTCTCTCCCCTGGGTTGGATTCAGGCTGTTTGAACTATTGTCAGGGGTTCTGGGGAAAGAACGCTTTGATGGCTGGACCTCTCTCCAAAGTAAGAGGGTGGACGCAGGGCCTGAGTCCAGAGCCTCATGGTGACTGTCCTCCGTCACTGACTCCCTCGGGTCAGATACTGTGCTCTACTCTCTGTCCTCTGGGACTGTCCCTTGTCCCCAAGGCCTGGGTGACTTAGGGTCTCTCTGTGCCCCTGTCATTCCACATGCCACCCCTCTCCACCTCTGACTGATGGCCCCTCACCACTGAGGCTCAGCCCAGTGGTGCCTGCGCAGGCCTGGGCACCATCTTCAAGGCTCAGGCTGGGCATGTGCTGGGAGCACAGCAGACGCTGAATTAATGGACGACAACTCAAGAGCAAACAATCCAGCACTGCAATCTCTCCTGAAAGAGCGAAGTCCTACCCGCCAAGGGCCGAGTTTAAGCTGTTCTCTAACCAACGTTCTGCCAGCATCTGACTCGGAGGGGGCCCACAGTGAGCCTTAGTAAGTATTAAGTCAATGGTTCTCAAAACTGGCTGGGCATGAGAGTCATCTGGGGAGCTTTAAAAAAACATTGATTCCAAAACCACCCCTCCAAATTCCAAATAAACTGGTCGGAAATGGTTTTTGTTTTTGTTTTTTTAACTCTCCAGGTGATTCTCACGTGCATCTGCGTTGAGATCAATTGGGTTAAATAAACGAATTAAAGTATGCAGACCAGAAACATACCGTCTTACCTGCCCATTTTAACTTCCAGTGAACTCAGGAGAGTCTCCCCGCTGCTCTCAGGAGGAATACTGTAACCTTTTGCGGGCCTCCAAGGACCTGCGGGTGCGGCTACTGAAGCGTTCCCTGGCACTTCTCATGCTCTCTCGTGCTCTCTCGTGCTCTCCGCGTGCTCCCCGCACGCCCCTCCGCCTTCTGTGACCGTGAATGCACCATCGTGCTTCCTCGCCAGACCTGGCACACACTGTGCCCTCTGCCTGGCTATCTTTGCCAGCCGTTTTCTAGTGACCCTTCCTGATTCCGGAAGCCCTTCTGATCTTGCTGCAGACCAATCTCTCAACTCCCACAGTGCACCGAGGGCCCTTACCACGGTTTTCAATGTTCGTGCAATCATTTGTTGAATGTCAGTTCTCCCTGCTAAAATGCTGGCTCGTTCAAGGGCGAGGCCAGGGCTTTCCCGTCACCGCCAGGGCCCTCGGGTCACACCGAGTGACTGCGTGGAATAATTCCATAAAGTCTGCAGCATGAATGAACGGTCACTGAAGCAATGAAAGGAACATTGGCAAATGCCTTGGGCTCAAATGTCTACTCTTGCAGCTTGCTGGCTGTATGCCCTGGGGAGAGGTACTTAACCTCTCTGAGTCCTCCTTTTCCCATCTTAAGGCTATCGTGGGGACTAAATGACAAAATTTACCTAAAATATTTACCTAAAAAAGTAGGACCTCCCGCACATCAAGACATCCAGCCATTGTGAGTTTTCTTTTTGTCCCTTCAACAAATATTCCTGGTGACCAGAGGTTGTGGAATAGATTCTGTCTAGTGTGCACAGGGTAAGGATAACTGCACGTGGAGGCTGGGCTGGTTTGCAAGCAGAAGCACATCACCTCCCGGGAGCATGGCGCCGAGTTCTTTCTGTGGACGCCAGCCAGACTGCGCGAGCTCACAGGCCACCTGGCCACGGGGGACAGGGAAGGAACAGCCTCAGCCTCGTGCGCTCCAAGCCCCCATTTCCTCCTAGAAAGAAAACACACTCCTGTAGGCAGGATTCTAAGATGGCCCCCGAGATTCCCGCGCCCCGGTGCGGACATACCACATAAACCCCTCCCCTTGAGCGTGGGTGGGAATCTGTGAATGTGCTGGGAGAATCGCCCCTTATCTAGGTTACAGCAGACCAGAGAGAGCGTCTCCTGCTGGCTTTGAAGAAGGAAGCTGTGGTGTTGCAAGAGGTCTAGGACCTGATGGTGTTTGGAGGGGCTGAGAGTAACCCCCTGCGACAGCCAGCAAGAAAACAGGGACCTTGGTCCTAGAACTGCAAGGAATAGAAATCTGCCCCACAGCCTGAAGCAGCCTGGGAGTTGAGAACATAGCCTGGCAAGCACTTTGATTTCAGCCTTGTGAGACACTGAACAGAGGACTCAGTTGGATCATGCCTGGACTCCTGCCCTACAGAACTGAGATAACTCAGGGGTGTTGTTTTAAGCTGCTAAGTTTGTGCTAATTTATTACCTGGCAATAGAACACTAATGTACTTGCTCATAAAAGAAAAGTAATAGATAAGAATTTAGGAATAGATAATCAGTAATCACCCATGTTACCTTCACCGACAGCCACTGCAGAGATGCAAAGATTGTTTTATTTTTTAGCATAGTTGTAGACAGGCTGTAAAAACACTTTTCTGTATAAATGTTAATTAGTTTGCAAGCTCTCACACATTTTATAAACTTTTAATGGCTGCAAAATAGTCCATTGAATAGCTATATCACAGTTTACTTAACCTTTCTCTATGGTTTGATTTTTAGTTGTTTCTAGGTTTTACTATTCTGCATGATGAGGCAGCTAATACCTTTGGGAGAGAAGGTTCTCTCCATATTTAGGATCATTCCTTCAGGTTGACTTACTCCCAGGCCTACTGCCCCTTTGATTTATACAGCCTCCTTCATCTTCCCCATCTATTACATATTTTCCAAAAATTTTATATCAGGATGAAAAGAAGCCAATTGACAACTTTCCCCTGTGTATCTATAGAGTTTATTTTCTTTCTTCCTTCCTATGACTTGGCTACTACAATACACCATCACAGGAAGCTATGAAAATATCAACTTTCCAATCCTTTCTTTTAAAGGGTGATGTCCCCCTCGCTGAGGATTTAGTGTCTTATGGCCTCACAGGGAGTACTGGCCTCCATCTTTGTCTCATTGTTGTAGCATCTCCTGCCATTTCCCACTTCCCAGGTCCCTCCTGATTACAGTTTTCCACTATAAAACCAAGTGGCTTCTTGTGTGCCACATGCTCAGTTTCCTTTCACTCAAGGCCATTCTAAGTTACCTTCAGATAAGAGCTCAGAGGTGGGGCATACCCATCCCAAAGCATTCCTAGCCCACCTAGAGTCCACACGGTTTCCAAATGCCTTTTGCATGTGTGCCCAGAGTAACCCTCTTTGTGGTCACTTGTTAAAAGTCATTTACTCCAACTCTCAGTAGTAAGGTAAAGGGAGGGTCCCTTCCCCATAAATGGACCTAAATCACAACATACATGCCTAAAAATGCATCTCAGAACTGAGCTGCATCTTGCCCACTTCCGCCTTCTTCCTATTGCTTGTTATAGTGAGATTCTGTTCCAGACCGCTGGCTGGTGACCCTGTCATCACACTTCTCTACCTTCTGTCATACCTGGGCTCCCACAGTTACCACTTGAGGAGCCACCTGGGCTTCCATGGTTAAGTTACAAAAATATAGTGTGGGAGACATTATGGCTACATATTCAGTAGCCATTTACTCTTCTCTCCTGTGAGAACTTGAATTAAAAGGCAAAGCCGCATTGTCTTTTGCCCTTCCTCATGGTCCAGCTTGGAAACAGCTGTGACAGCTATACCTGGAGCTGCAGCAACCACTTTGCTATCCTAAGGGAAAGGCCACGAGAACTGCAGGGAAGCTAAGGGCCCCGACACCCAGGTCTACCGGAACAAGGCCAGCAGCTGCCTCCTGCCAGACTTCTTCTTTGGTGGAGCAATAGCCCTCAGTTTGCTTAAGGCACTGTTATTTGTTTCCTGTTACTTGCAGCCAGATGCAATCCTCTCTGAGGTACAAAGCAAGAGTCATCCACACTATCCAAATAGTTGGAGAGCCAGGAATAGAATTGTTGGAACAAAGGATATGAGCATTTTTAGACCCTTGGTACACAATGACAAAAGACTCTCCAAAGGCTTTTGCTGGCCTTTTCACATTGACTGAGTTTTAAAATATGCATGTGCATAAGCATGAGCCCAGGGAGATGATTTAACCTGTTCTAGCATGAGTTTTCAAATCTGTAAAAGGAGATAATGTTCACTCATTGGGTTGTGACAATTGATAAATGAGAAGACAGAGCCAAGACCAGGGTGAGGCAAGCAAGGCACTCATCTTGGGTGCAAAGTTTAAGGGGGCACCTAAAACCTCAGTAATTAAGATAAATAATATTTTAATGCAATATTTCTTAAAAATCAAAACTAATGCAAAAAAGAAAAAATCCATGATGAAATTTTCAAAATTTTACATAAAGACAGGACCCAACGCCACACTAGCATGAGTCACCTCACTGGCCTCACTGGAGCCCAGGGCCAGCTGAGATAACCTCCGAAATAGCCCAGAGGATAGCTAGAAAGACACAATCCACATTCATTGTTTTCCCTTCCCCGTTCATATCTTTATCAGTTTAACAGATTTCTTCTATCACTAAGTTCTGTATGAGTTTTTGTGAGGGACTGTTATCTGTTTCTGGGATTTGACCTCCCTGGTGTCAGGAAGTGTGTCTTTGTGGTCTGCTTTGTACCAATTTGGTTACAAAGGACTTGTAAACAAGCACTGTTGAAAACACGTCTCTTTCCCCTTACATCAGCTGTCCACACCGAGATGACTCCATTCTTAATGAAAGAAGGCATTGAAGAGCGAAGTGGAGTCCGAGCTTGGTGCCAGATGAGATCTAATTACTACCAGAGAGCCTCTGAGGCAGAATAAACACCAATGAAGACAAGAACACTTCCCAAGGCTCCCGCCCAGCGTGAGAGCCTAAAAAAGTAGACCTAAGATTGCAAAACAGCCCTCTTCTCTCATTGGCATTGTTTGTGCCATAAATCGGGAAAGGTTTCCAGAATTTCCAGAGGATCCTTACCTACCCCATCAGAGAAATAACACAATCTCTGCATGTACGTGGGTGTCTCAGCAAGGGAGTGTAGGAAATGGCACAGCCTGAAATATAGTGATTTAAAAAGTGGGTCATAAATATCCTTGAATCAAATTACTGGGGCTAACAGCGGACACCACAACAAGCAGGTTCCACCTGGTTTGTTTTTCTCTCCTTTCTGGAATCATGGTGAGTAAAGCACTGAAGTTTTCACATTTCTCTCACAGTAAAAAAGAAGTAGCAGAGAATAAAATATTAATAGCCACAGATTTTTTTGTTTAGTACATACTAAATTTGCACTTTCTAAATGTAATTTCCATGAACTCAAACTGACAAGGTAGAGAGTGAATCGTCCTTGTTTTAGAAACTAGAAAAGTCTAGAGATAGATCTCTGACTAGCCAAACATGGTTCTGGGATTTGAACCCAGGAGATAGGCTTTCCATCAAACACTGTGATCCCCCATTTGGCTCAGAGATTACAGGTGACGCAGCTAAGAGATTCATGACCCTACAGATTACTGCTCTTCCTGGGGAGTTCAAAGACATAAAAACAAAATTGCTCTTCATCATAGGCCTTTAAAATGAACACACCATCAACCACACAATGCAATGTGGTTGTTTTTTTTTTTTTAATTTGCCCCAGGGAATTTGCATCAAGAAAGCAATCAGTAATAATCCCCAAACTGTATAAGGCAGTTTATAACAGTGTTATGAATAAATGTGAAAAGTGAAAAACAAATAAATGCTCCCCAATAGAGGATAAATACATTATGATACACATATAAAGTCTCCTCAGGTTTTCCAAGCCTTGTGCAGTTACCCTGATTAATATTCAAATAAAATAACTGGACTCCCCATTCTTTATGGCCACAGGTATTCCTGCATGGTTCTGACAATTCATGGGGTGTGACTGCCTGGCAATAGCTGCCACTTTGGGTTCCTGCAGCCCTTGGCTTCCCCTCAATATCTTTTGGCCATTTTTCACTCTTTCTTCAGGCCACTTCACTCAGAACCTGGAAACAGCCCCCTTGCTTAATTTCTCAAGGCATCACTTAGGTCTGTAACTGTGTGTGAAAGTCTTTACCAGGGAGACCATAAGGAGAATACAACACAGGAAAATAAAACTTAAATCTCAAACTCAGCCATCAATGTGCCTGAGTCCATCATTCATGCTTCAATACAAAGAGCCCCTGGCCAAGCATCTCACCTCTTTGTTCAGGACTCTCCGTGCTAGAGTCCACGCTTACTTAAATCCAGGTGCTGCTCATTTTCCTCAGTCCTAGACCTATAACTCCTGATTCCACATCCCCAAACGAATCCACAAATCTGCAACCATCAGAACTCAGAGGTGACCTTTTCCCCCTGCCATTTGCTTCCTCCTTGTCTCAAACTTCAGTTCCAATGAAGGCATTTGTTCTTGCCTTTGCGTAATCAAAGGGTTTATCGAAGTGTTTTTTTAATCCCAATAAAAATAAATTTCTCCGTCAAGTAAAGTTTTCTACCACACCCTTGAGAAACCAGCACAAACTGCCAGCAACTTTTAAAAATAGCAATTTATTCTCCTTCCCACCACACATTTAATTGAATCCTCCAGAGCCATTAAAAATCATGTTGTAGAAAAGTATTGAATGACCTGGAAACTGCTCATGGTATATGGGTAAGTAACAGATTAAAAAAAAAAAGACCTATCAAAAAACTCATGCAGTAGAATCCAAATTACATGAAAATTGTGAATCTATTTGATTATGAAGAGAGGGTAAAAATTTGGAAACAAGTTGTGCTTTTCTATTTTGTCTTCCTATGTCCACCTGCCTCAGGGTGAGGCATTATTACAGGTGCCAAAAGAAAGACGTACTGTTTAGCTTTTGATATTCAAAATAGGATTTTATTTGAAAGCTGAGCAATGTTAACAGAGGGCCATTTAATGTGTCAATAGCTATGCCTAAGGGACTAGAGGGAAAGAAATGGAGGCCCAGTAGACGTCAGGGGGTGACGTCCATGGGGAGAAGGAGTGCCCGGTGAGCTCAGAGGAATGCAGAGGACAGGCAGGACCTTTACAATGAAGACTGTCCCTTTTATAGACAAAGAAAGCAGCCACCAAATAGATGTGGTTGGAGGTGTGAATATCCCTCAGGCCCTTAAATATTTCTCTAGCCCATCTGCTATGGTGCTGGAAATCCCTCCATGGACTAAGTCCTCCAGGACTCCCAAAGATGTGCATCAAGACTGACCTCTGTCTCTGTTACCTCATGTGGATCCTCATTAACTTTCCTACCAGGGAAATTTGAAATATAATACAACACGTGGACTGACCTCAGGTCACTGGTGCCTGAGGATCCAGCAAGAGTCAAAGGGATCAGATAAGCAACAGAAAGATCCTGATGGGAGGTTTAGTACCCCACAGATCCACTGTGGGGACCTGTGGACATCCAGGGGTCAGCTGAGGAAAGGGGACCTGGAGAGGGAGCTAAGGCACACGTGGGAATAACATTAAGACCGAGAACCTCGTGGTCCCACCCTGGCGATGGGGCCACCCAGGACTCAATGCAGTTCTGAGCTGGTACCCGCTCTGCTGCCCCAGGACAGCTAATCTGCACAGGGGTTTGGTGGGGAGCCTGCTATGAAAGCCAAATGGCAATACAGGCGGAAAGAGTACATATCACTCACAATTAACTTTTAAAGTAGTTCAAAACTGCTTGTGGAAAATCATCCTGTGAATGTCTCAGGACATTTTATTTTCCAAAGGCAAAATTTTCTGGGCAAGAAGTAGTGCTAGAGGCCCAAGCCTGGCTCATAATGAAAACCACAGAATGCATACTGATTCTTTTTAAAAAGATATCTCAGTTCTTACAGAGACCCAGCTTGCCTCCTGCAAACCCCATCACCCCCCTTATTTCCGATCTACTGTCTTCATTATAAAAATGGCTCAAATATAGATTTCTTAAACTCTGCTTCAGGAATTCCCAGGCTTAGAGGCTGAGCAGGCTGGCTTATATTCTGAGAAGACCAAAAGGATCTATTCATTTAGAGGCACTGAAATCCATCTCTTTTGGCTGTAACATTCTACTAATGTTATTCCTGTTCCAGCTCAGGAAACAAATTCTTCAGCCAGCAATATTAGCAATCTGTGCAGCGATTGTCTTGATTTCCACCACAGGACTGACAATCCATGGCCCCTGTATTGAAGGTGACAAATTCCACTGCCCAGGGGCACAGTGGCCCAGCTAACTGTGGGGTGATTATCTGTTCCCTCGTCATTCCCTGCTCAACTGTGAGCTCCTTGAGGGCAGTGATTATGTCTGAATCTTTCCTGTAACTGTGAATGCCTAGTGTCGGAAATAAAGCGGTACCTGTAAGGGAATAAATGCTCTCTCGGTTCTGGAGGAGAAAAGAATTTATTTACGATCTTGCAAGATGGGGCGTCCAGCCAAACACGCGGAAGGCTGGCGCCCCAGAGGAAGAGAATGGCGATGTTTAAATCTCCTACTCCTAATTCGCAAGTCCCTCCCCTGTTTCCCCATTGACTGGGTACTACAGAGGTTACAGCCTATCCGAGAACACTAACTAATTCATCTTTTGAGATTTTAATTTGTACAGCCAATCCCAGAGAGCCAACTAGCTCATTATTGAGATTTTGAACTGATTAGCCAATGCCCCCCCCCCAAATTTTTATTTTTTTGCTGTGAGTTCCCGCCTCTGATACTACCTCATGTCTCTTTACATCAGGCAGATTCTCTCTTCTCTTTGTCTGGGGCTTGTTTAAACTGGTTTTGCCTCCATTTCCCTTATTCCATGCTGTCTCTATGTGAAAACGAAACTTATTCCTTTCTTACACCTAGCATTGTCTGGGGCATGGTAGATTCATTAGGGTTTGATGTATGAATGAGTGAATGAATGAATGATTCGATAAATACATAACAAGAATTCTAATGGCTCCCAAAGAAAGAGCATGTACCATGTAGCCAAGAGCATGCTGAGCAATTTAAAGCTGTACTTCCATTTAATCCTCTTAACAAATCATTTACAGATAAGAAATGAATGGGGGGGGGTGGAGAATAAATGTGAATAGAAAGGGAAAGGAAGGAAATAAGGATGAAAGAGGAAGAGTGGAAGAGACAGAAAAGAGGGAGAAAAGAAGATGGGAAGGAAGAGGACAGTGGGTTAGAATAGAGAGGGGAAAGGCGGGAGGGTAGAGGAGAGGTGAAATGAGAAGGGGGAGAATAGAAAGAAGGAGGTAGAGATTTAGAGAGTGAGTGGTTGTCTTCTGCAAGTAGCCTTGTCCAATAGGAAACCCGGGTCCAGCGGAAGGTGCTGGGACGATTGCATTTGAGCAATCCAATTCACCATCTGGAGGGGTTGACCAGAGGACCCTGGTGCAATTCCAAGACAGCAGGTGGCACCAAATATCTGAAAAGAGTGACTGACTGGACAACAGGCTCTGGCAAAAGGACTATCCATCCGGGCCAGATTTGAAAACTGAGCAGGCAGGCTTGGTAAAAATCTGTCAGCAAGTAGTGAATTAGTAGTGGATTAGAAACCAGCCGTCAGACACCAACCCAAGGCTACTAACAGGAGTCTAGGCCAGAACACAAGGCAGGACTCCAATTACAGAATGGAGACACAGGGAGGACCAGGGAAAATATTTAATATTATGATAAAGCAAAGTGTTCACATATTTGTTTGTTTAAAAGTTAGGACTTCATTCTTTTGGGAAAAAAACCTATGGGGTTAAAATAAAATAAAATTGAACAATCCAAAACAGAACAAAGGTCAAAGAATAAAACTCCTTAAATTGCATTACGTAGGAATAAGCCTTGTTGCTGCTTGATAAACTTCATTTCAGGCAACTCCCCAAGCACATATATGCAAAGAAACACAGACAAATAGAAGGATGGGTGCCCAGATGGACACTACAGCAGACAGGGAGATATTCACTAAAACGGAATCACATTATAAGTGCTATTTATTTTCAAGGTATTGAAGTTAATTTTACTTGAATTTTATTTAAATATTACTTAAATTTTAGTTAAGTTTGCAGCCCAAATTCATACTTTCTCATGGGCTGAAAAACCTCAAGCCAAAAATAAGACTTCAAATCAATCCAGGCTGTGATATTATCTAAAGTCTCAGAACTGAAGCAAATGCAGATTCCTCTGAGGATCTACCTTCACCCCAGCCTGACAAATCCTATAGATCAAGTGCCAGGTACAATTAGCAGCTTGGTGTTTAATGTCACAGAGCACCCAAGAAAATGAGGCACCAAATCTGAGAGTAAGTCAAAAACAGTCTGACTTTCAGACTTTCAGTCTGAGAGGGATGAAACAGCATGAAACATTTCAGATGCTAGAGTTATCAGACACATGATATAAAATTATGTTTAATATGTATAAAGGAATAGAGACAACACTGGAAAATGAGCAGGAAACTAGAAACTATTTAGTGTGGAAGAACAGATTTCAAGAAGAACCAAGCAGAATTTCTAAAAATGAAATAAAAAACCTAGTAATTGAAATGAAACCTCAATGACTGGCTGCACAGCAGATTAGTCACAGCTGAAAAGAGAACTAGTGAACTAGGAGTGATAACTAAAGGAATTATCCAAAATGAAGCACAGAGAGACAAAAGACCAAAAATATGATAAAAAAGAAGTTGAGGTATAAAAGATGGAATATGAAGGTCCAACAATGTGTAGTTAGAATTCTAGAAGGAGAAGAAAAGGAGAATGGGGCAAAAGAAATAAGATTTAAGTATTTTCTGATAGAACGATAAATTACTCATATCCACAGATTTACAAGGAGAGAGGATAGAAAAAGAGAAATACATGCTGAGACACATCAAACTCAAACTGGAAAATACCAACAAAAAAAAAAAGCATAAACGCAGCCAGGGAGAAAAAAAACTAATTAATTTCAAAGAAACAACGTAAACAGAATATGGGATAATATTTTCAGTAACAGAAATTAGCACTTATATGGTGTCTATAATGTGACTAGAAGCCTTGTAAAGATTTTACTTGTATTAACCCTTAATCTTCAAAATCACAATAAGGTAAGCACTACTGTTATTCCCATTTTATAGATAAGAAAACTGAACCAGAAAGCTTAGATAATTTGCCCACATCCACACAGCTAGTAAGCGGCAGAGTTGGGAATTCAAATGGAGGCAGCCTTGTTTCGGAGACTATTATCTTGCCCACTCTTTTCAATTGTGTGCTGAAAAAAAATTATGGTAAGCCTGAATCTTTTAGCCAATGAAAGTATATTTCTGCAATGAAGCCACGGGTAATTTCTTCTTCTGGTAATGTCAGGCTACATAATTCAATTAAAAATTCGAATCTGTAACTAAAAATCTTCCCACAGGGGGTGATGTCATCCACATGACCAGATAAGACACCTCTGAAAAAGCCTCCCCAGAGATTTAATGAATAAAAGGACAAAACTCAATTGTTTAGAACATTGGAGGACAACAGAGACTGGAGAAGGATTCTACAAATGCTGAATCAAAGAAACAGAAAAATATCAGGTAGGAAAATTCCATCCTAGATCACTAATCCATTCCCATTCCCCTCTCCCTCACCCAGTCCCATGCAGCTTGGGAGTCACACACAGATAGCACAGCCCAGGTCCCTCCCCTATGGACAGAGACTGTAGAGCAACTCACAAGGGAGTTAGAGCCCCACACAGAGCCAGGCACAGGGACCTAAGTCTCCTGAGACCCAGGGTGGAACACAAGCCACTGAGGAGTACTGCATACAAAAGGGCCCCCGGGTGGGAGGGGGTGAGTAGAGGCCATTACAGAAATGCTGGCAAGAACTGTTGTGCCCCCACTCTGTCTAGTTTCTGATGGCTGGACCACCTAAACACAAAATGGAATTTTCTGAAGTGACCCACCTTTCTGGACTGACCCCAGCTGGCTCTTCTGGGCAGGATAATCTAACGGGGAAGACATCAGAGGCAGAACGCATAACAGAAAAAAATGGAGGGGGGCGGGAATGTGTTAAAGTGAACTGCTGTAAGATAGCACAGTTCACAGAACTGAAAAGTGTAAGGACAGTGGGGCACTGAGTAAAGGAGAGAATTTAAAAAATAGTAGAAGCCTGGGAGAAAATGCTGTACAAAAACAAATGGAACAGATCAAGATTCTCAGAGAAAAAACAGAGAATAGGAAGCTCTCTCCAGGAGATGAAACAATTGCACAAAAAGTGCAATCATCAAAATTGCACTGTATATCCAGGGAAGGAATCAGATGAAGAAGAGCTGAGAAAATCTGAACAGTTAAACATGGGCTATTCTAGATATCTACAATTAGTTAGATGAAGCATCAAAGAGCCTTAACACAGAGCCAATCAGCAATAAAACCCCAGAAAAGAGGGACAAACAGACCTTCCGAGTTAACTCATAAAGATAATCAGACGACTAGACATCAGCAAAAAATTATAAGCCATACTAAGGAATAGGAAGATATGGGCAGCCACGGTAACCAACTTAAACTTCAGAGGAGAACTAATCAAAGATGTTCAAACAAATCTCCATAATCAATTCAAAGAGATGAAGGAAAATATGGATAAAGAGCTAAAGGATATTAAGAAAACAATGTGAGAACATAAAGAAGAATTTGAAAGTATAAAAAGAAACATTACAGAAATTATGGGTATGAAGGGCACAATAGTAGAGATTAAAATACGCTATAGGCATAAAACAGCAGATTTGAACACTCCGAAGAAATAATCAGAGAACTAGAAGACAGGACGATTGAAATCATACAGTCTGCAGAACAGATACAGAAAAGAATAGAAAAAGTTGAGCAGTGTCTCAGGGATTTGAGTGAAAATACAAAGCACAAAAACCTGCACATCATGGATGTCCCAGAAGGAGAAGAGATTGAAAAGGGGCAGAAAGAATTTTTAAAGAAAATAATGGCCAAAAACTTGCCAACAAATATAACATGTCCAATAAGCTCAACATACTCCAAACAGAATAAATCCTAAGAGACCTATTCTGAGACACATGCTAATCAGAATATCAAATGCCAAAGATAAAAGGAGAATTTTGAAAGCAGCAAGAGAAAAGCAATTCATGACATACAAGGGATCCTCAATAAGACTAAGTTCTGATTTCTCATCAGAAACCATGGAAGGGAGAACACAGTGGTATGAAATATTTAAGGTAATGAAAGAGAAAAATTGTCAACCAAAAATTCTTTATCCGGCAAACTGTCCTTCAAAAATGAGGGAGAGTTTAAAATACTAACATAAATAGGAACTGAAAGAGTTCATTAACAAAAGACCTGCCCTACAAGAATTACTAAATGGAGTTCTGCATGTTGAAAGGAAAACACAGGAGAAAGTGTCTTGGAGTAGTGTGGAAAAAATGAAGATCATCAGTAAGGGGAAATAAAAAAGTAAATATATAACCCAATAGTACTGTATCCTCAACATACACCTCTGCTCTTTAATTCCTATAAGAATCATTATACAATTGAACAAGGAAAAGGCGTATTTCCTGATAATGGACATGTAAAATACAAAGTGTTAAAGTGATACAAAAACAACATAAAGAGGGTAAACAGAGGGATATGGGAGCAGATACTCTGTATGCTATTGGAGCTAAGCTGGTATCTTTCCAAATTAGTAGGTTTTAGACATAGATTGCATAATATAAATACCAATGTAACCTCAAAGAAATTATTTTCAAAATATACAGAGACAGAAATGAGAAAGTGATCAGTCATATACATCCCAAAAGATCAACTATACAGAAAAGGAGTTTGCAATAATGGAAAAGAGAGACATAAAAAAAAAAACAAAAAAACAAGATATGACATATAAAAACAAAGGACAAAATGGCTGAAGTAAGTACTACCTTTACAGGAATAACACTGAATGTTAATGGAGTAATCTCCCCAATCAAAAGACACAGTTTGGCAGAATGGATAAAAAAGCATGATCCAACTATATGTTGTTTACAAGAGACTCACTCTAAACCCAAAGATACAAATAGGTTGAAAGTGAAAGGATGGAAAATGATATGCCTCACAAATAGTAACCAAAACAGAGCTGGGGTAGCTATATTAATATGAGACAAAACAGACATTAAATCAAAAGCTGTTATGAGAGACAAAGAAGGACACTATATATAAATAAAGGGGTAATCCACCAAGAAGAAACAACAATCATAAATATTTATGCACCGAACCACAGTACCCCAAAATGCCTGAGGCAAACACTGGCAAAACTGAAAAGAGAAATAGACACTTCGACAGTAATAATTGGAGACTTCCGTACATGACTCTCATCAATAGATAGAACATCTAATTGGAAGATCAATAAAGGAAACTAAGAACATGAATAATATGATAAATGAACTAAACCTAATAGACTATACAGAACATTACACCCCAAATATCAGGATATACATTTTTCTTAATGACATATGGATCATTCTCCAGGATAGATCACATGTTGGATCAAAAAACAAGTCTCAATAAATTTAGAAAGATTGAAATCCTACAAGCATCTTCTCTGACCATAAAGAAATGAAGCCAGAAATCAATAATAGGTGGAGAACTGGATAATCTACAAATATATGAAGGTTAAATAACACTCTCTTAAACAATCAGTGAGTCAAAGAAGAAATTGCAAGGGGAATCAGTAAATATCTCGAGACAAATGAAAACAAGAACACAATATATCAAAACATACAGAATGCAGCGAAGGTAGTGCTGAGAGGGAAATTTATAACCCTAAATGCTTACATTAAAAAGAAGAAAGGGCTAAAAAATCAAAGACCTAACTGCACACCTGAAAGAAGTAGAACCCCAAAGCAAGCAGAAGGAGAAAAATAATGAAGAGTAGAGCAGAAATAAATGAAATTGAGAATAAAAAAAATAGAATTAACAAAATCAAAATTGATTCTTTGAAAAGATCAATTAAACTGGCAAACCTTAGCTAGACTGATGAAGAAAAAAAGAGAGAAGATGCAAATAAGTAAAATCAGAAATAGAAGGGGGAACATTACTACTGACACACAGGAAAAAAAGGATCATAAGAGGATACTATGAACAACTGCATGCCAACAAATTAGACAACTTAGATGAAATGGACAAATTCCTAGAAACACATGAACAACCTATACCGTCTCTAGAAGAAACAGAACACCTCAACAGACCAATTGCAAGAACAGAGATTGAATCAGTCATCAAAAACCTCCCAAAAAAGAAAAACCCAGGACCAGATGACTTCACAGAGGAATTCTACCAATCATTCCAAGAATTAACACCAATCTTGCTCAAACTCTTCCAAAAAAATTGAAGAGGAGAGAACACCACCTAACTCATTCTTTGAGGTCAACTTCACTCTAATACCAAAGCTGGATAAAGATACTCTTAAAAAAAAAAAAAAAAATTACAGACCAATTTCTCTTGTGAGTATTGATACAAAAATCCTCAACAAAATATTTGCAAATCAACTCCAACAGCACATCAAAAAAAATTGTACACCATAATCAAGTGGGTTTTATCCCAGGTATGCAAGGGTGGTTCAATATAAGAAAATCAATTAATGTAATTAGCCGTATCAGCAAAATGAAAGGACAAAAACACATGATCATCTTCATTGATGCAGAAATTGCATTTTAAAAAATTCAACATACTTTTTTGCTAGTAATAGAAGGAAACTTCCTCAACATGATAAAGGGCAAATATGAAAAACCCACAGCTAACCTCATACTCAATGGTAAAAGACCGAATGCTTTCTCTCTAAGTTCTGGAACAAGACAAAGATGCCCACTGTCACCACTGTTATTCAACATTGTACTGGAAGTTCTAGCCAAACAATTAGGCAAGACAAACAAACACAAGCCATCCAAATTGGAAAGGAAGAAGTAAAACTTTCCCTATTTGCAGACGATATGATCCTATATAGAGAAAGTCTGAAAAATCTACAGCAAAGCCATGAAAGCTGATAAACAACTTCAGCAAAGTGACAGGGTACAAGATCAAGACGCAAAAATCAGTAGTGTTTCTATACTCTAGTAATGAGCAATCTGAGGAGGAAATCAAAAAAAAAATTCCATTTACAATAGCAGTTAGAAGAATCAAATATCTAGGAGTAAATTTAACCAAGGATGTAAAGGATCTGTACACAGAAAACTACAAAACATTGCTTAGAGAAATCAAAGACCTAATTAAACGGAAGGACATTCTGTTTTCTTGAATTGGAAGACTAAATATCATTAAGATGTCAATTCTTCCCAAAATGATTTACAGTCAATGCAATCCCAATCAAAATTCCAATAGCCTACTTTGCAGAAATGGAAAAGCAAATTATCAACTTTATTTGGAAAGGTAAGGGGCCCCGAATAGTCAGAAACATCTTTAAAAAGACGATCCCAGTTGGATGACTCATACTTCCTTTGCCTTAAAGCATATTACAAAGGTCCAGGGTCAAAACAGCATGGTACTGGCATAAAGATAGATATATCAACCAACGGAATCAAGAGTTCAGAAATAGACCCTAATATCTATGGCTAATTGATATTTGACAAGGCTGTCAAGTCCACTCAACTAGGACAGAATAGTCTCACCAACAAATGGTGCTGGGAAAACTGGAGCTCCATATACAAAAGAGTGAAAGAGGACCCCTATCTGACACCATATACAAAAATTAACTCAAAACAGATCAAAGACCTAAATATAAGAGCATGGACTATAAAACTCTAGAAGAAAATATACGGAAGCATCTTCAGGAGCTTTTGGTAGGCAATGGTTTCTTAGACTTTACACCAAAAGCACAAGCACTGAAAGTAAAAACAGATAAATGGGACCTCCTGAAAATTAAAAACTTTTGTCCATCAGAGGACTTTGTCACAAAAGTGAAAAGACAACCTACTCAATGGGGGAAAATATTTAGAAACCACATATTTGAAAAAGGTTTACCATCCAGAATATATAAAGAAATCCTACAACTTAACGATAAAAAGACAAACAACCCAATTAAATTGGCAAAATACTGGAATAGACATTTCTCCAAAGAGGATATACAAATGGCTAAAAAGCATATAAGAAGATGCTCAGTTTCGCTAGCTATTAGGAAAATGCGATGCAAAACACAATGAGATATCATTTCCCATTCACTTGAATGGCTACTATTGAAAAAAACAGAAAACTACAAGTGTTGGAGAGGATGTGGAGAAATAGAAACTCTTATTCATGCTCATGGGAATGTAAAATGTTAAGCCACTGTGGAAGTCAGTTTGGCAGCTCCTCAGGAAGCTACATATAGAATTACCATACAACCCAGCAATCCCCATGCTAGGTATATACCCAGAATAATTGAAAGCAGGGACTCAGATATTTACACAGCAATGTTCACAGTGGTATTATTCACAGTTACCGAAAGATAGAAGCAGCCCAAGTGTCCATCAACCGATGAATAAACAAAATGTGGTATATACATACAATGGAATATTATTCAGCTGTTAAAAGGAATGAAGTCCTGATGCATTCAACAACATGGATGAACCTTGAGAACATCATGTTGAATGAAATAGGCCAGACCCAAAAGAACAAATAATTGTACGACCTCACTGATATGAACTAATTATAATAAGCAAACTCATAGAGTTAGAATCTAGAATATAGTTTACTAGGAGATAGATTGGAATGGGGAGATGAAGGTTAATTTGTACAGAATTTCTATTTACGTTGATTGTAAAGGTTTGGAAATGGATAGAGGTAATGGTAGCACATTATTTTAAGTGTAATTAACAGCACTGAATTATGCAGGTGAATGTGGCTGAAAGGGGGAAGTTTTGGATTGTGTATGTTACTAGAATGAAAGTTAGAAAATAAAACAGAACTGTGTAACACAGTGAACCCTGTTGTGGATGATGGACCAAGGTTAATAGTACAAGTATAAGAATGATCTTTCATAAATTCTAACAAATGTATGACACTAATACAAGGCATTAATAATAAGGTGGTATATGGGGGAAACTATACCTAATGTAGACTATGGACTATAGTTAGTAATACTATTCTAATATCCTTTCATCAATTGTAACAAAGGTACCACACAAATTCAAAGTGTCAACAATAAGGTGGTATATGGGAATGCTATACTTTTTTACATGACTTTTCTGGAAACCTATAACTTCTCTATTTAAAAACAAAAATAATAACTAAAGAAAACATTATGCTAAGTGAGAGAAACGAACATATACACACACTCCTAAAAAACAGAAAAAAAGAGAAGAAAGCGAGAAGAAGTGCATAGAAATGTAGAAAGATATCTGGTGACTATGGCTCCTGGATGCTGCTTCCATCTTATTTCGAGACTGAACCCCAGAGTCCCCCCATGGAGGAGTCCCCAGTTCTCACCTTTACTGGCAAAGTGGAGGCACATTACGTGGGGGACAGAAGTAATTGTTGAAAAGCCAACTCTTGACAATCATTCTTCATTGCTGGAGGTCATTCTGACCTGGCAGCCAAAAAGAGGCTCAACTTTGGAAGGAAGACTTTCCCAGAAGGAGAAGATTCATATGCAGGAAATGAGAAAGGAAAATGGGTAGCCCAACCTACATCTGCAATCAGGCCAAGCCTGGCTGGGGAGCGAGGATGGCTGCAGCTGATTCTGGCAAGGCACAAACAGGAAGGACTGGGCGGGGTGAGCAGGGGATTTGCCTCCAAGGACACTGCTGAAACAAGGACTGAGCAAGACCAGAACGCCAGAATTGATGAGGTTTCTGTCATTTGTGGGGTCAGGGGAAGAGCAAGGACACAGTCTTGGAAATCTGGCACAGGACCTCACTAGGCCAGTTGGAAGCTGTTAGTTGAGAAGCCTGTGTATGTAAATGGCTTAGCCACACACTGACCGGGAACTGGTCCTCCCGTGAAGGCTATGTGTTCTGCTGCACATGCTCAGATCACCCCCAGGCAGCAGGCCATACAAAACAGGCAGCATGATCTAGTACTATGATGTCCAATACTGTGGAAACTAACCACATATGGCTACTGAGCGCTTGAGACATGGCTAATCCAAATTCAGATGTGCTCTAATGGTAAAATACACATTGTATTTCAAAGGCAATATAAAGGCATTGATTACAGGTTGAAATGATAGTATTTGAGTAGATTGGACTACATAAAATTTATGGCTAGAATTTAAAACAAAAACAAAAAACTTCCCACAAAGAAAACTCCAGGCCCAGATGGCTTCATTAGCAAATAAAAATAAGGCCAATATTATACAAACTCTTTCAGAGAAAAGAAAATGAGGGAACTTCCCAAATTCATTTGTTTGAAGCAAACAGAATTCTGACATCCAAACCTGGCAAAAACATTACAAAAAAGCAAAATTATATGTCAATCTCACTCCTCAACATACATCAGAAATCCAAATCAAAATACTAGCAAACCAAATCCATCATGGCAATTTGACAAAATCTGTTTAATTAAAAATGCATGCACCCTTTGACCCAGCAATCACACTTCTGGGAATTTATTCTACAAATTTAACCAACCTCATATAAAATGACAAGATGACAAGTGTTCATTACAATTCAGAGTATTCATTACATCATTGTTTATAGTAGCAAGAGAATGAACACAACCCAATTTCCAACAATAAAGACCCCTCATTAAATAAATTACAGTACATGCATACAATGGAATATTGTGCAGCTATATTTAAAAGAATGATGACATCCTCTAAGTATTGATATGAAAAGATTTCTAAAATTATTAAGTTAAAAAATCAAAGTACAAAACAATGTTTACAGTGTGCTGACTGTTGTATAATAAAGTAGTAAAGAATTTATGTTTATATTTGTTTGTATGAATATTAAGAAATACCAGAAGATTACAAAAATCTTTTGTGTGGAAAGGTGTGTGGGGACGTGGGTTGTAGTCAGTGATGGAAGAAACAATTTTCCTTGAAATCGCCCACTTTGTATTGTATTTTGAAATTTGAACCATGAACAAATTAATATCACAGCATAATAAAGTCTTATGGGGAGAAATAGCATATGAGGAAAGAAGAGAGTGATCGGAATTAAGATTTCCAAGGTCCTGCATTGTTTGGGATGGCAAATAAAGAACTGGGAGCAGATGCTGTCTGGCTGCTGCTGACTTCTCTCCCAGAGGGGACGACTTGAGGCTGGTTCTACACATGTTGGAAAAATTGCAAGCCAGATCCGTTTGTGTGAAGAAATGAGGCTCAAAAGAGTTCCGAGACTTGCTTACGACTACACAGCCTTAGCTGCAGAACTGGAGGCTTCTCCAGGAAATGGGATTTCAGAATTGGCTTAAAAGGAGGAAAGAAAAGAGCCTGGCAGAATGATGGCGGGGGAAGGGCCTCCTCCCTTGGAGGAGATGTAAAGGGCACCAGACCCCAGGCTCAGGTCGAAGCCCAGAGAGATTAAACCAGGCTCTCTGCAGCAGGGTGGCCCTCAAGCGTCAGTATATTTCAAAAGCTCTCCAGTGGATTCCAATGGGCAGCCCAGAGATAACCAGAGTGACACACGTGCGCTCACAGCTGCAGAATTTCCGTGGCTCTTCCTTGCCCCACTCATGGCATCTTCCCACCTTGGAAGGAGTCAGTGTTTTGGGACAGAGGAGGCTGTTTCTGCATTGACCGGGGAGGTGGCAACGGGAGGCGGAGAAGCAGCAGCCCTCGCCCCCCTCAGAAAACAGCGGCTCCGGTGCGCGCGTTGCGGGTGCCGAGATAACACGGGTGAGCAACCACCGTTCCCTGGCCAACTTGCTGCCAGCCGCTTGGCTCCATCTCCTGGGTCTCCGGTGCAGGCAAGCTCCGTAATAAAGCTCCTTTCATGGAGCAAGGTCATTTTCAGAGCAGTAGCACTTGTGTAATGAAGGAAGGAAAATCCCCACACCTGGGCAGGAGTGTCACAACCCCCCAGGAAGCTCTGATACGGGGGGTCTCTGTGGAATGCGGCGCCGGAAGTCCAGCCAACCCAGGACTTTGTCGGGCTCACAGTCGGGGTTCACATGGGAGAACACACGGAAAGAGGAACTGAGAAGGGAGCCTGATTCTTCTTGAAAACTGTTTTCCACAACAAATGCAATGCTTGTTCATTGGGAAAATTTTTTTTGAAAAAGACTGAAAAGCACAAAATAGAATAGGACCACCTGTCAACCCACTACCCAGATATGATTATAGGTAGAATTTGGGGGTAATCAGCCTGGACATTCAAGGCATCCAAAAAATATATAAAATGGATATAGCAAAAGTTGAATCCTATTGATGATATACCCTGTACTTTCAAAAACGTAATATAACGTGAGCACTGATATCTGCAGCATAATTTTTATGGCTTGCTGGATTCCATCAAATGGAAAGCATAACTTAAATCAGTTCTCTGTTATCGGACACAAGTTGTTTTTAATTTTCATTCTAATAAATAATACTCTGATGAACACCTTTATAAATGTCATGATCCACATGCTTGATTATTTTTCAGGTCTTCATAAGTTCCATCCTCTGGGCTTTTAAATCATCTGCCTAGAATACCTCCCTACCTCCTCATTGTTAACTTAGTTAACCTACTTTTTCTTTCAAATCTGGGTTTAAAATGTCACTTCCTCCAGGGAGCCTTCTTGACTGCAAGGCTAAGTTAGATCTGCCTTTTATATACCAATGTAGCAACTTGCACATTTCTTTCATGGCACTAGCAAATTTATTTCTATCTTGTTCTCTAACAGGCCCCAATACTTGGAGTAATATTTGGCCCACAGCAGGGATTCAAACATTTGCTGAATGAATTCAGACAAGCATCAACCCTTCTAAGCTGGGTTTTCAGGTACCTTTCCACTTTGTGGAGAGGGAAACTTGTGGAAGCCTGATTGAGCCTTCAGGTCTTGAGTTCATCAGATCCCCAGACCCCATTTCCAGCCATGTGCAGGGAGACGGTGTCGTGAGAGAGGACAGAGCCTCACAGGAAGAGGTTCAGGAGAGGGAGCCTGGGGACTTTTCATTCCCCGGTGCTGGTTGTTCCCAAAGCCCAACTGTAACGTCACCCTTCTCTTGTTTTGCTTGTTCAAGTCTTTTAGGTTAGTTTCCTAGGGCTGCCAGAACAAATTAGCAGCAACTCGGTGGCTTAAAACAACAGAGATTGGTTCTCTCACAGTTCCGGAGGCAAGTCTGAAATCAGTGTGTCAGCAGGCCATGCTCTCTGTGACGGCTCTTCCTTGCCTTGTCCAGCCTCTGGCAGTGGCTGGCAGACCTTGGTATTCTGTGGCTTGTCCCTACCTAGGAGCCAGTCCCTGCCTCCGTCTTCACACAGCCCTGTCCGGTGTGCCTCTGTCTGTGCATGGGTGTCACTTCTTCTCTACCAGTCGTATTGGATTAGGGCCCACCCCAGTGCACTCTGACGTCATCTTCATTTAACTACATCTGCAAAGCCTCAATTTCCCAATAAGGGATTAGGACTTCAAAATATCAGGACACAATTCAACCCCTATCACCTTTCTTGATTTCCAACAGCCAATGGATTCCCCATTGGTATTTGTTAGCAGGGTTGGGTTTGCGTAACTTGTAACCAAAAGAATCCTTTCTAAAACTAAAGGATTTCCAGAGAAGGTGACATTTGAGCTGAGTCTTAAAGGATGAAAAGGATTTAGATATTTTAAGTTTGGGCTTTCACTCCAAGCCTCAGCCACCAAAGGAAATGAGTCAAATCACATTTCAATTGTTCATTTTATACTTAAAAAATTGAAATAACTTTCTCCCTGATAATATTTAGAAGTATAAAAATTTCAAATTGTACAGAAGAAGTTAAGCTTTGTCCCCTATGCCCACATAATGTCACCCTCCAGAAATAACCACTAGTGGGATGGTCGTGCAATGCAGAGTATTGTATAGTCTGTTCTTTTCTCATTTTTTTAAAAATTCAGTTTTATTTAGATATATTCACCTACCACACAATCATCCACATACATACATACATACAGTTGTGCATTCATCACCCCAATCAATTTTTTAACCATTTACCTTACTCCAAAAAGAATAAAAATAAGAATAAAAATAAAAGTAGAAAAGAACACCCAAATCATTCCTCTCCCCCCATCCCACCCTATTTTTCATTTAGTTTTTGTCCCCATTTTCTACTCATCCTTTATACACTGCTGGATGGAGGGAGTATGAGCCACAAGGTTTCCACAGTCACACTGTGACACCATGTAAGCTACACAGTTATGCAATCATCTTCAAGAATCAAGGCTACTGGGTTGAATTTTCAGTTTCAGGTACAGTGGTACCTCGGTCCTCATCATTAACTGGTTCCAGGAGGCATGACAAATACCAAAAATGACAAGTACCAAACAAATTTTTCCCATAAGGAATAATGTAAATAAATTTAATGCATTCCCAAACCAAAGATCATGCACATTTTTAAGGCAAAATGAGAAAAGATATGGCTGTACATCATTACTTTACATGAGAAATAAACCTAAAAATTAATAAACACTTAGATTAAATAAATAAAACCTTCACTTTACCTGTACTGAGAAGAGCCCACAGCCTAATAGGATGGTGGGAGGAGAGTGTGAGGAGGAGAGGGGACGTGGAGTGCTGCTTGGAAGGAGGGTCCCCTCCAATAGAACATCGGGCACTTGCCCTTCAGGTGCTCTTTCTCTTTTCTGCCTTTTTTCAGTTTGCACCACAGGCTCTGACACACTCTTTGTCACCTTCACTAAAAACTTACCAATGAGAACTGCGTCTGTCTTCTCTTCAGAATTCCTTGAAAATATGAAATTCTTTGGTCATTCAATAAATACACATTTCTGCTTGTCAGAGCTTTGTCCAGGTGATACTTCTCCGCAAAGTTTGAACTTCTGCCGATTTTGCAGACATTTCTTTTATCAAGAAACTGAGGCCATCCTCCCTATCTCCTCACCTGAAGAAATCTCTTCAGCCTCCTCTTGTTGCTGCTCCTTCTTCGTTCCTGCAGCTCCTCAGTGCTCAGCTCTTCACGATGTTCCCCCACTAACTCCTCCACATCAGCCTTTTTTGTCACTTCTTTATCCTCAGTGATGATGGAGACCATTGTTCTCTGCAGACGTATTCCCTATTGTTTCCTTTGTTTGCTTGATGGTGCTGTGAAGTAATTTTCTTTTCTGTTCAGTGCTCTCACTGCTCATTTTCTTAGGACCCATGATGAGAAAAAAAAAAAGGCGCAAAAGTAGGAAAATGACCACAGACGCTAAAATAAGACCACAGGGGGATGTGCACAGGGCAAGAGCTACTGTGTGACTAACGCGTGGTCCTTTGTTTCTGCTGGAAAGGAGCGTGAGTCACGAGGCAACCGACGCTTGCGTGTGGAGTACCACACAAACAACGAGTACCGGGACAAAATTTTCGCATCAAAATGTGAGTACAAATTCAACGAGTTTCAAAGCTGATGAATACCGAGGTACCACTGCATTTCTTTCTAGCTATTGCAATACACTAAAACCTAAAAAGAGATATCTATATAGTGCACGAGAATGCCCTCCGATTGACCTCTCGACTCCGTTTGAAATCTCTCAGCCACTGAAATTTTATTTTGTTTCATTTCACTTCCCCCTTTTGGTCAAGAAGATTTTCTCGATGACAGGCCCAGGCTCGTTCTCCGGGAGTCATGTCCCACATTGCCAGGGAGATTTATACCTATGGGCATCTTTTTAAATGTTTTTATTTTAAAAAAACAAAACAAAACAAAAATTTTTTCTTTGAAATAATTTCAAATTTCCAAAAATTTGCAAAATTAAATATAGTATCAAGAAAAAAAAATCTAGATTCATCTTTCCACATTTGCTGTATCATTCATTTTCTCTCTTCAAATCATTCGAAGGTAAGTTACATATATCACTAACACTAACCTTTACTTCTTCTTCTTCTTTTTTTTTTTTTTTTTTAACCTTCCCATCTCATACTGAGTAAAACCCAAAGCCTTTACACAAGCCTCCAAGGCCCTCTACAATTTGCTTCTCCCGCTAACTCCTGGCCTCATCTCTCCCCCAGCTCACCCTGCTCCAGCTATGCTGGCCTCCTACTATTCCTGGAATTTGTCCCATCCATCCCTGCCTCAGCGATTCTGTATTTGCTGTTCCTTCTACCTGGGATACTCTTTCTCCAGATATCCACAAGTTCCCTCACCTCCTTCAGGTCTTTGTTTAAATGTCTTCTATTCAGTGAGGCTTAAACTGACCACTCCGATTAAATTTGTAAAACACCCCCACAACTTCCTATCCCTCTTATCCTGTTATATCTTTCTCTATAGCACTTGTCACACAATATACTGAATATTTTACTTGTTTAGGGCTAGTCTCTTTCTACCTGAATCTAGAATGTGGGGTACCCATATTTGTCTGTTGTTTCACTGCTGTATCTGTGGCACCCACAGCAGAGCTTGATGCATAGAATGAAAACATTGTTGAATGAATGAATAAAAAAAGGAACAAACTAAAAACTGACCTTTACTTCTAAATACTTCAGGAATAGGAGCATCTCTTATAAACCACAGTGAAGTTGTCAACTTCATAACTTTATACTGATTTTTCTCTAACTACTGTCTATATTCCAGTTTTTGTCAGTTGACCTAATACTGCCCTTTATCTCATTCTTCCTTCCATTATAGGATGCAATCCTAGGGTTAGGCACTGCATTTAGTTGCCATGTGCCCATAGCCTTCTTTAATCTGGAACTTTCCCATAGCCTTTCATTGTATTTTATAATATTGACTTAAAAAAAATTTAGAAAGTTCCAGCCCCATTAGCCATTTTGTGTTCATCTGATATTTTGTTGGGATTAGATTGAAGTTATATAGAATACTGCATATGTGTTATATTCTTTTTAGGATATCACAGATGGAGGTATGATTTACATGCAAGAAATGAACCTTGTGCATATGTATAAACCTGTGTAACCAAAAAGATTAGGATCTAGAATATTTCGATCAATTCAAGAAATTTTCTTGTGTCCCTATCCAGTCAATGCCCTCTCCCACCCCCCACCTCAAAGTAACCACCCAACAGTTCCTTCTTTCTCACTGTATCCATTTTTCATATTACTGTATTTCATATAAATGGGGTCATAAAGTTGGAACTTGATGTCTGAGTACTTTCGTTTAACATAATGTTTTTGAGATTCTTGCATGTTATTGTGTGTATCAGTAGTTCATTCTTTCTTAATGTTATTTAGTATCCATTGTATGAATACACCACAATTTGTTTACCCATTCTCCTGCTGAGTGTTTTCAGATTTTGGCTATTAGGAATAAAATTGTTATGAAAATTGTTATATGAGTCTTATTTTGATATATATATGTATTTGACATGTATTGAGTAATTGCCTTACAGTAGAATTGCTAGGCCACAGAAAAAGCTTACATTTACATTTGTTAGAAACTGCTAAGGAGTTTTCCAAAGTGGTTTTACAATTTTCAGACATTCCAGCTATTTATGAGAATTACAATTGCCCCACATCCTCTCCGGTGCTCGTGGTTGTTGATCTTTTTCACGTTAGCCCATTCTGGTGATTGTACAGTAGTATCTCTATGGTTATCATTTGAATTTGCTGAGTACTAATTATTATAAGTACCATTTCATATGCTTTTTGGTTATTTAGATATTTTCCTGTGTGATATACCTTTTCAAGTCTTTTGATTGTTTTTTAATTTGGGTAGTTTGTCTTTTCTCGAACATTTCTAGAAGTTCTTTATGTATTTTAGATATATTTTGCTATATACATATGTATATAGTGAATATTTTCTCCCAGCTTCTGGCTTATCTTTTCATTTTCTTAATGGTGTTTTCATGAACAAACATGTTTCATTTTAACCAAGACCAATTTATTAATTTTTTCATTTACAGCATTCCATCTCAAATTAGTTTTTGCATATGGTAAGAGCTAAAGGTCATGGAGCTGACCCGTGTATATTATAGATCCCTGACTCTAACAGGACTTTGGGATCTAAGCACTGATTGACTATGGAGGTCTCTTTCTGCTTTCCAGCCCGGCCCCAGCTTCTCTTAGTGCTATGATTGCACAAAAATTACACGAGGAGTGGACAGTGAGGACTAGCTCTGCGTTTAAGGCTCCTACAAATTTCTGTCTTTCTTACCAGCCCCCAAAGTGTGTTCCAAGCTCCACAGATTTCTCCTTACTCTGCAAAGTCCCTCTGCCTATGCCATGACTTAACAGACACCTCCAGGGAAGAAAGCTGCCCCTGATCTGTTCTTACTTAGGAGAGGTTGCAATCTTCACTGGCACATTGTTTCCTTATACTTTGCTTCCACAACTCTGAAGTCTCTTAAAAAGAAATAATTTTTTAGCTTACTCATTTTTTTCTAGTTGTTACACTGAGAGTGATGATCCATTGCAATTGTAAAACCTAACAGAAAACTAGAAACCTAGTTCCATAACATTTTAGAATTCAAAACCCCCCCTAACCTAACACAGGCCTACCTTTCTAGTCACATGTCCAGCAATTTCCCAACATGATCTGGGGCCACTGTCCACTTACAGATTCAAGGGGCACTGTTTACCATGTATTTCTATATAAATGGCATCCCCTTGATGTCAATAAAGCCATTGGATTTTTGCAATGAAGTGATCTTGTTATTCTCTGGCAGCTATGAATTGCTCCCTGAATCCTGGAAAAAAATGCACATTGACCTCTTTGCATTCTTTTCTCACCCTACCTAGCATACCCTCCCCGAGCACAACCACCTGCAAAACTCCTATTCATACTCTAAGACCTAGATCAGATGACTCCTAACCAACCATCTGAGGTCTTTTTAACAGTCCCATTAACCTACACAAAGAAATAAATTATTCTATCATATGGATCCCCATTATAAATGCCACTCAGCACAGTACTACTGGTTTTATCTATGTACCTCTCTCCATGTGAGGCAATCAGATTTTAGGGGGAAGTCTATGTGTTTTTGTACCCCCCTCTATTAGGCTGAGGAAGTTGTTGCTATTAGGTGGACGGGTGTGATCTGATTGTTGAGAGCCTTGAGTATCAGTTTCAGGAATTTGCATATTATCCTGAAGACAATGGGAAAGCATTCAGATTGAGGCTGAGTGGGCAGTAAGCGATGAAATGGGCTCTGCCATCCTTAACAAAAATATGGCAGCATCAAACAAAAGAACAGTTTAGGGATGTGTGGCGGCAGGAAGGGCAGCTGGGTTGCCTGCCCATCCCACATCCCCAGGTAATGATCTATCTCAAACATGAAGAACATTCATGTGGAATGTTCTTCCTGCAGAGAGGAACAGTTAGCTGATTTCTGAATTATCCCCATGTTAGCTTCTCTATTTTAATGTTCCATTTTAACGTTCCAAATGTTAGTTTGTTTGAATCATCCTGTAAGCACATTCATAGATGTTTCTTGATGGCATTGGCTGGGCTGACTTTAAGTGTAAAAACCAATTCCTTTATCACATGCCTATATATTCCACTTCTTTCTGGGTTATATGGGGAAATTATCACTCAGCTCAAGGGCAGGGGTAGGTCTGGTCTCTATTTCACTTCCTTGTATGGCTCCTTTGCCCTATCTGGGACCCACTGTCCCCCCCACCAAGGCCTAGGGCTCATCCAGGCTGGACATGGCAGGGATGGAAGAAAGTTCCACATTTTCACAACAGTGAATCAGAATTTCCTTGTAGCATCTTGGCTCCTTCCCACCTTATTTGCCTTCTTTTGTTTTCTCTTGCTCCTGAGTTTCTATTTCATTAACCTCATTGTATTCTCCTTTTAGAGAAAAGCAGCCTTTGAAAAAAAAAAGAAAAAAAGAGAAAAGTGAAATAATAGCATGCAATACATGTTTATTATAGAAACTTATGCAATGTTGACAGGTTTAAAGAGAAAAGAGAAAGCTATTCATTCAGAATATTTACATTTACATTCTGGTAATTGCATTTTGGTATATACCCCTACATATTTTTATCTATAGTTTTATTTGTATACATACACAATTTAATCAATAAATTTAAAAATATATTTTATTTTTTAAAACAATTTAATCAATAAAAAACAAACAAAGCAATTTTTCTATTACACATATTGTTTCATAGCCTGCTTCTTTATTCAACAACGTAACAATCCATGTCAGTATGTGGGTATATGTAGCAGAATGAAGTTGAAGCATAGAATTTATTCCCCCATATGCTTAACAAAATAAAAACAGCAATAAATAATAAGAATTAACCAACAGGCAACTAAATACAGAAAAGAAACACAACTCCATCATAACCCCGTCATATTTTTTTGTCAATAAGACAAAAAATAAATGTTTCTATTTATCACCCTTAGAAGTATGACATGAGAAAAGAAGATTGATCAAAGCCCTGATAATTTTTGCAAATATCCTTTAACTTGTAAGAAAGAAAGTAAGAATTGAGCACAAAACTCAGGACCTTTCCTGGATGGGAAAGTAAAAAAACAGCTGCTGGGAAGGGATGGGTGAAAAGGTGAGGTGAACAACTGGGACGGACAAAGTCTCCTGGGTGTCACAATGAATGATCCAAAGCTCAAGGGTGGGACTAATATTACCCATTTTACTAAGTGAAGTGAACCCTTTTATAGAACATTTAACTGAATCCCAGGTGAGAGAGGTCAGAGCCAAGTTTTCCAACAAAGACTGCTCTCAGCTCAAGCTGATCTCTTCTTCTGCTTTCAGATGGATCAAATTTAATACCCAGCTCTTTGGCTGAAGTTTGGAGGGATGAAAAACAGAGCTCAGATGTGAAGGAGGTCAAGGAAAAATCACGCATCCTCCATCAGAAGACAGAGCTGTCCTATTAGGCATGAACGAGGATCAAAAGAAACTGCCTAGCACTTAAGCAATATACCACAGCAAACAAAAATAATAGTATTAATAAAAGCAATAACAATGAAGGGAAGGAACAGAGAATACAATTGAAAGCTGAAGAATCTATTCTGGAGGAAAAAATAACCTAAGGAACAGAAGAAAATTCCCTGCAAGTATACAACAATTTAACAAGAACCTGAACTCAATTTTTAGAAGAGCTCAGAAATTACGTGATAAAACATCTGAATGACATGGGAATGGAGACTGCAAAGCTAAGGAAACAAAATGAGGAATAAAGCACCATCACCACAGAGGTAGTAAATAAATTAGAAACAGGAAGGACTAGAAGAATAATGGCTGAAAATGTAATCATTGGAATCCAGGAAAACCTGAGATAATGTCAATACATTTAGATGATTTAGAAAAAAATAAAGAATTTGAGAAGGAGAAGATAACTGCTATGGAAGAGAGATAATGATGATCCAAGGTTGATAATCATGAAGTAGAGAATTCAATAAATGGAATAGAAGAAGTATGAAAAGATTTGATGGAAGAAAATTCTCCCTGAAAGGAATATCCGAGCTTAATGTAAAAGGCAAACTGCATTGTTAAAAAAAACTGATCTGGCTGGTAGACCCTGAGATATATCCTGGTTAATTTATTGGAGAAGGAAAAAAAGATAGCATTCTTTAAGTTGCTGTGCAGAATGAGGAAGTATTATGAACAGGGGTCAGTTTATCTTCAGACTTCCCATAGCAACATTCAATGTGCAATATCTACAAACCCGTGAGGGAGAGTGTATTGGTTAGGGTTCTTTAGGGAAACAGAACTAAGAGGAGATATCTGTAAATATGAGATTTTGTAAAAGTGTCTCACACAACTGTGGGGATGCACAAATCCAAATTCCATAGGGCAGGATGCACGAGTCCAAATTCTGTAGGACAGGCAGCGAGCTGGCAAATCTGATGAAAGTCTTCGATGAACTCCCCAGGAGAGGATGGCTGGCTGAAGAAGAAAAAGAATTTCCTCTCTTCTCCCTTCAAAGACTTCAACTGATTGGATTAAATCCAGCTGATTGAAATATCTCATTGTGCAAGTCACTCCCTTCTTGATGTACTCAGCCACAGTTGCAATCAATTGACTGATGATTTAATAAACCAGCTTTCTGGTTTATTAACCAACAAAAATGACCTTGCAGTAACTGTTAGTACAGTGCTTGCTTGATCAGACAGCTGGGCACCATCACCTGGTCAAGATGACACATGAACCTAACCATCACAGAGACTGTGATGCAAAAAAATCTTGTATCAGCAATTCTCAAACATGAAAGAGTTGGCGTAAGCACTTATGAGCCATTCTGGAAAAACAAATGAACAACCAGTTTGTGACAAAATCTAGTTAATCAAGAGATGAATGGAGAGGGCATGGGCAAAAATAGAATGAGTAGAACATCTCATACCCTCTGAAGTTCTGAGATAAAGAAAGTGACTCAAGTATTTTATAGTGAGGTTAACTTTATGTTAGAAAGAGGAGACACCCCTCTACCCTTGCACACATATGGAGGTGAGGGTTTGGATTTGGTTCTTAGACCTAGAGATTCTTTTGCAAAATAGAGAGCTGAAGTCCTCTAGTGTTAAGTAGAAGTCATGGGGGCCACCTTCCTGGGAACACTGCTGTCCTTGTGCCATCTTCCCTATTCTGGTCTTGGTTTCTCCACCACTTTGATTTCTATCCCCTTCTTGCTCTACCAACTGAAGGAGTGTAACTTAGAAGGTAAGTGGGGCAAAACAGAGAAATGCTACAATCTTGTTTGAGAGGCTCTAGCAGCAGGTGAATATCACTGCAAACTATGCTTCCTCCCAAACTCTAGAAAGCTCTAAACAAACCCAAAGCCTTTGTTCTATTAGAAGCAATGATGAAAAATGGAAGTACAGCAGGATATGGCCCGTATTACATATAATCAACAAAGAAATGGCCATGAGAACTAATCTATTTGCTCAAAGGATGGAATTTTGAGTAGTGCTGAAAGTATAGATGGCTATTCGAAAGACCAGTGAATGGAATCCTCAGTAAAAACAGGTATAAAATGGTCTTAAAAGACATTGGAGACATAAAAGGCCTTGGTGAGGAAGACGTGAAAAAAGATTAAGAGGGGACTTGTTTTAAGGTTTCATCCAGATAAATACCAGGCACCTATAGCAAGAGATACTTTTACAAAGATCAGAAATGCTTATATAATTTTAAGCAGTGCAGAAAAAAAAAAACCAAAACCATGAAAGTGGCATTTCATGGATAATAAGGAGCAAGCCTGAAATCACCAAACCAATGGAAGATTTAATCACCTTAAGTGACATGAATTGTTTAATAAATACTCTAATGGTAGATTTTCATCAGACAGTATTCATTCATTTTCTAATGGACAAGCAGAGATGACTTATCATCATTAGCAATGATATAAGACACATGTGAGAGAGCAAAAAATGGTGGTTTTTTCTCTTTTTGTGTTTATGATGCCAAATGGTAGTCTATAATTCTTCTATCCCTTAAATCCAAGTTTTATTTAGGTCAAATTATTAAAATGCATGCAAAAAAAACTTGTTTATGACTTTCAATATGAATAATGGATTTGAAAATGGAATTCTACTTCAGATTAAAGACAGAAGATTGAATATACTTCTCCTTCTGCTCCTTTGACACTCCATTAAAAATTAAAAAGGGATTAACTTCATTGTGAACTATATGAAACATACAAAACAGAGTATAAAACTATATATGCAAAATATGTATACTTTAATAAGTATAAATATTGGTCCTCTCTCTCTAGCTAAGCCAACTTGGCAAGTGAAATCACTGCCCTCCCCCCTACGTGGGATCTGACACCCAGGGGAGTAAGTCTCCCTGGCAACATGGAATATGAATCCTGGGGAGGAATCTAGACCCGGCATCGTGGGATGGAGAACATCTTCTTGACCAAAAGGAGGATGTGAAAGGAAATGAAATAAGCTTCAGCGGCAGAGAGATTCCAAAAGGAGCCGAGAGGTCACTCTGGTGGGCACTCTTACGCACAATATAGACAACCCTTTTTAGGTTCTAATGAACTGGAATAGCTAGCAGTAAATACCTGAAACCATCAAACTACAACCCAGAACCACTGAAACTTGAAGACGATTGTACAAAAATGTAGCTTATGAGGGGTGACAATGTGATTGGGAAAGCCATATGGACCACACTCCCCTTTGTCCAGTGTATGGATGGATGAGTAGAAAAATGGGGGGAGAAAAAAAAAGAAGGGGAGAAGAGACAGACAAGGACGTAGGGAAAATCATCATGTGAAGATGGAGAGAAAAAAGGCAGAGGAGTTGTGGGCAGAGATTCATCTAGGAGCCAAGGAAGTCAAAGGATTGCTGGCAAATTCCAAAAGTTAGAAAAGGCAAGGCAGGGTTCTCCTCTACGGGCCTCAGATGGAGCATGACCCTGCTGGACCCTTGATTTGTGACTTTCATCCTCCAGAACTGTGAAATAATAAATTTCTATTGATTAAAAAAAATTAATAAATATAAATAAAGATAAATCTCATACACCCATACTTGGGTTAATAAATAAAACATTCCCAGAAACTCGAAAGTCCCCTGTGTACCTGGTCCTCCACACTTTACTGTCTATCCCACGCTCCTCACCACCATAGGTAAATACTGTCTTGAATTTGGGGTTCTTTCCTGTTTTTTTAGTTTTAATGTGTAGTACATGTATCACTGTTCTAGTTTGCTAATGCTGCCAGAATGCAAAACACCAGAGATGGATTGGCTTTTATAAGGGGGTTTATTTGGTTACACAGTTACAGTCTTAAGGCATAAAGTGTCCAAGGTAACACATCAGCAATCGGGTACCTTCACTGGAGGATGGCCAATGGTGTCCGGAAAACCTCTGTTAGCTGGGAACGCACGTGGCTGGTGTCTGCTCCAAAGTTCTGGTTTCAAAATGGCTTTCTCCCAGGACGTTCCTCTCTAGGCTGCAGTTCCTCAAAAATGTCACTCTCAGCTGCACTTGGGGTATTTGTCCTCTCTTAGCTTCTCTGAAGCAAGAGTCTGCTTTCAATGGCTGTCTTCAAACTGTCTCTCATCTGTAGCTCCTGAGCTTTCTTCAAAGTGTCCCTCTTGGCTATAGCAAGCTCACTCCTTCTGTCTGATCTTATATAGTGCTCCAGTAATTTAATTCAGACCCACCCTGAATGGGCGGGCCAACACCTCCATGGAAATTATCCAATCAGAGTCATCATCCACAGTTGGGTGGGGCACATCTCCATGGAAACACTCAAAGAATTACAATCTAATTAACACAGATAGGTCTGCCCACACAAGATTTGGGGGACATAATACATTCAAATTGGCACATTCACTAAACAATATTTTTAGCTTTGCTTGTTTTTTTAAATTTCATATCAATGGGATCACTCTGTATACTTTTGTGATTATTAGAATAACATTATTTTTTGAGATTCACCCATGTTGAAGCAAGTAGCTGTGGTTCATTTTTAATTCTATACAGTATTCTGCTGTAGTTATGAATACACCACAATTTATTTAACCACTTTACTCTTGATGGAAATTTGAGTTGTTTCCAATATTTTGCTACTATGAACAGTGCTACTATAAGCATTCTAATATGTCTTTTGATGGCTTTGTAGAAGAGTATTTTATGACTATATCCTTAATAGTGGAATCACTTGGGTCATGGAATACATGCATTTTCAGCTTCACTAGATAATGCCAAAAGGTTTTCCAGGGAGTGCATGTGCCTATCAATAAGGAAAAGAGATTCCTGTTGCCCTATACTCTCATTAAAACTTAGTTTTGACTGATTTTGAAAGTTTTCCCAATCTGGAAGTTGTGAAGGGACATCTCATTGTGGTTTGAATTTGCATCTGTTTCATTACTACTGAGGTTGAGCATCTTATAAAAAGGACCTTTATATTTTTGTTTCTATAGAATGTTATGGCTTTTTAATCCATTTTTCTATTGGGTTATCTTTTCCATGTTTGCTTTCTATCAATCCTTTGTTGAAAATACATATTGCCAGTATCTTCTCCTAGACTGTGGCTTGTGTTTGAATTCATTATATTCTCTCAATAAACATCCGTTTTTAATATTAGTGCAGTTAAATTTATCAATCTCTTTCTTTAAAATTCACAATTGTTTGTTTTTTCCTTAAGAGATTCTTCTACTCTGGGGTTGTAAAGACATAGCTCATAGAATTTTAGTGTTTTTGCTCTCACTTTCAGGTCTTTATTCAATGTGGAATTGATTTTTGTGTATGGCGTATGGTAGGAGTTCAGTTTCATTTTTATCCATAGCATTAGCCGATTGACACTGAAGCATTTATTAAAAAGGGCATTACTTTCCCACCAATCTCCAACCAGCTCTGTCATAAATCAAGTTTCCATAGTATGTGGGTCAATTTCTGGGCATTCTGTTCTCTTTCATCTGTATGTACTGATATCATAAGTCTTAGTTAAAATAGTTTTATGATAATATTTGATGACTATATCACTTAATCTTTTTCTTCAAGAGTGTCTTTGCTATATTTGGCTCTTTTCCATATGAACTTAAGAATCGGCTTTTTACACACACACACAAACACACAGACACACAAAACCTATTGGGATTTTGATTATAAATGTATGGAATCGAAATATTAGTCTGAAGGGATTGACATCTTAATAACAGTGAGTTTTTCAATCCATAAATTTGTTGTATCTCTCCGTTTATATAGACCATCTTTAAAGTTTTTGTGAAAAGTTTTACAATTTTCTTCACAAAGGTCTAATATGTACTTTGCTAGATTTTTTCCTAAGTATTTCATTTTATGCTATTTTAAATGATATCTCTTTTATAATACACTTTTGATCTTTTTGTTGCTGGTGTATGGAAGTGAGATTGGTATTACATTTATTTGTCATCTGGCAAAGTTGCTACACTATCTCATTAATTTTAATAATTGTTTATTAATAATTGTTTATTGGGATCTATTATGTAGACAACCTTACCATCTGAAAATAATGATAGCTTTGTTTCTTCTTTTCTAATTCTTAAAGAGAATGCTTCCAAGGTTTTACGTTAAAATGATTTGTTCCTGTAGGTATTTGGTAGACGTCCTTCATTCAGTTTAGAAACTTCCCTTCACTGCCAAGCTTTCTAAGAGTTTGTTATCAATGTATGTTGAATTTTATTAATTTTTAATGAATCTATTGTGATATATAATTTTTCTTCTTTATTCAGTTTGGAGAAATATTATAGTTAATTTTCTTATATTCAAATTTTATTCAGGTCATTCAGGAATAAATCCAAATTGGTCTTGATATTCTATCTTTTGTATACATTGATGACTTAGTTTTAGTTAATTTTTTATTTAGTTTAGCACATTTGCTTTCATGTTCATTAGTGAATTTGAAATGAAATGTTCCTTTCTCATACTTTAATTGTTATATCTTGGTATCAAAGTTATGTTTGCCTCATAAAATGAGCTGTGGAGTGTTTTTTAATTTTACAATTTTCTAATAGTTCATGTACAATTGGAATCTTCCTTTAAAAATTTGTGGAAATTGCAAGTGTAATGTCTAAGCCAAGAGTCTTTTTGTAGGAAGAATGTTACAATTACTCTAATTTCGTTAATAGTGATAGGATTCTTCAGATTTTCTTTTTCTTTCTCAGTTAATTTTGTTACATTTTTCTAGGAATTTTTCCATTTCATCTAAATTTTCATATTATGTTTTTATCATCTTTTTAATGTCCATGGCATTTCTAGCTATGTGCCGAATTTCCATTCTCCTATTGGTTAATTTATGCTCTGTAATTTCACATGTGTGTGTGTGTGTGTGTGTGGTCAATCTTGTCAAAGAACCAATTTTAATCTTGTTGATCCTCTCTACTTATGTTTATTTTCTGTTTCATTTATCTCTGTTCTTCTTTCTCCTTTCTTTAGGCTTCTTTCTCTAATTTATCCAGATGGATATTTGGTTCATTAATTGTTGACCTTTCTTATTTTCTAATATTGGTATTTAAAGTTATAATTTTCCTCCAAATACAGTTTTAGATAAATCCCACAAATTTTGAAATGTAGAACTTCTATTATCATTTAATTATAAGCATTTTACCATTTCAATTATGATTTCTTTTTAACTTATGAATTATTTAGAAGGTTTTAATTTCAAATTTGAAACTGGGATAATTATATACTTTTCTGTATTTTATAGGGTAAATGATTTTCATTGATCTTCTAAATTTAAATCAAACCTAGGTGTTTTATTTTCCTGGCTCCTAAAACAAATACCATACAATGGGTTGACTTAAATCACGGGAATTTATTGGCTCACCGTTTTGAGGCCGGAAGAAGTCCAAAATGGAGGCATCAGCAAGGTGAAGCTTTCTCCCCTGAGACTGTGGCGTTCTGGGGCTGGCTGCCTGTGATCCTCAGCCCTTGTCTTTTCTGTCACATGGCAACGCACATGGCGGCCTCTCCTGGCTTCCCTCTCTGTCTGACTTCTACTGGCTGTAAAGGGCTCGAGCAATCCAGATTAAAGCCCAACCTGACTGAGTGGGGCCATACTTAACTGGAGTCACATTTGGAAGAGTTTGTTTATAATGGGTACTCTCCCACAAGAATGAGGACCAAGACCCATTCCTCATGTCCAAACTGGGGTACACATTCATCCACCACACTAGAGATAACTTCAACTTGGCTTTTATATATATTGATGGATTTGATCTGCTAAAATTTAGTCTTGGGCATTTTTGCATTTCTGTTCATCAGTGAAGTTGGATTGGAATTTTACTTTCTCATAATGTCCTTGCCATGCTTTTGGAATCAAGGTTATGTTTACCTCATAATCTGAATTGGAGAATATTTGTTTATTTTCTAAACTTTCAATAGTTTGGGTAAGATTGGAATTACTTTTCTTTAAATGTTATAATGTAACATACATTTTTAGTTGTGAACTTCTATATTAATAGCCTAGTAGTAAGAAAACATAGTCTCATGCTACCAGTTTTTTGAAATACAAGACTTATTTTATGGCCAAGTACAAAGTCATCATGCTTCATGTGTGCTTCATCTGTTCTTGTTTTTGGGTCTAGAGTTCTATACATGGCCATTAGGTTAAGATGGTTTTTTATGTCATTCAAATATTCTGTATCTTACTTGTTTATCTTTTGTCTGCTTGAAACCATCTATTTCTGAGATAGGTATGTTAACGTCTCTCACTATGATTGTGAGATATATCTGTATCTCCTAGTATTCTGTCAAATTCTCCTTTAAACGGTATTTTCTAAGATTATGTTGTAAAGTGCATAGCATATAATTAAGCCTTTTATAGTATATAATTTTAACTTTATTTCCAGAAAATCTTTATGCTTCTCCCAGTTCTTGAGGTAGAAGCTGCCTCCTATAATTGCTACCACCTTGATACCTTGATACTGAAAAGGGGTTGGTGACCTTTTTCTACAAAGAGCCAGATCATAAATATTCTAGACTTTGTGGGCCATACAGAATCTGTTGAGACTATTCAGCTCTGCCATTGTAGCATGAAAGTAGCCATAAACAATATGTAAACATATTAACTTTATAAACTGGGGTACACAATTCAATCTACCACACTAGAGATAAATCCAATTTGGTTATGAATTATTGTCTTTTATGTATATTAATGGATTTGCTTTGCTAAAGTAAACATAATAAAACTTTATTTTAAAAAATATAGGTTGCAGGTTGGATTTGGCCCATGGGTTGTAGTTTGCAGATCCCAGCCCTCACATTCCCTTGTTTGCCCTTTCAGTTACCTAGTTAACAACTTTATACCCAGCTAACAGTTCTTTATATTAAATTTGCACTGTTCAAATAACTGTTGTGATTTCTGCTTCACAGCTGGACCCTGATATTTTCTTAAAAGGTGGGTGAAAATTTTTTTTATTATGCACCTCAGTGTTTCTGCATTGAATTTTTATAAGCATATGCTTTAAAAAAAAATTGACTTAAAAATACATTCTCCTTAATAAGCGCTTAGTACTGCTTTTCCTTTGCTAGCAGCAAGGGGAGATTATTTATATGTTAAATATTTCATTTCATTTAAATTTCCCTCTGAGTATGGAAGAGTTGTAGTCATCACAAAAATATCACTGCTTATTCCATCTTGAATCTTTTGCTCTGATTCTGGTAAACTTGTGTTTTAAATATATATTTTTAGAAGAAGAACAAAAGAAGAATAGCTGTACTGTCAACCCCAGGGTGGTTGGGAAAAACAAATTAGATAATGGATAGAAACATGCTTTGAGAAGTTAAAAGGGCTGCACAGATATGAGGAAGTGGGTGGAATCACAAAACCCTTTCCACCTTCCTAATAAAGGCTCTTTGTTTACCTGAGGGAAATAATCTACTTTTAATCTGCTTTTCCCCTCGTTTTTAAGTGCATTTCTCGTCTGGTATGTTCTTCCTACCTACCTGCATGATATGCCTGTGGCAGGGCCACGTTCCCCTCAGCAGCCCACACCATGAGTCTCAGAGTCCTGGGTAGATGTCTTAGGATTGAGAACTGACTGCAGACTGGGCTTCTGTCCCACTTCCTTGTCTTTGATGCCTCCTCTGGAGAATCCACTCACACAAAAGCTTTGGGTCACAAGGTCATATTTGCTAGATGGTGGAGGGAATTTACTTTACCCCCTACAGCAGAGGTTCTTGATCTAGGGTCTGTGGTCTTGGTTGGAGAAAAATACTGACGTTAAGCATCTCCTTCCATTACGAATGCTGGCGACAGTGTTAGCAGGACCTGTGACTCTCTCGCCAACAGAAACCACAGGTATGTGCATAGCACATTATAGCTGTATCTGCAAATAAATCTTTTCCGCCTAGCACTACTTCAAAATTTATGGTAGTTATTAGAACTACTGCTAGGTCTTTTTGTTTAATGGGCTAATAACGAAGTACGTATATTACTATATCTCACGTCTGTTTTTTTAATATTTTTATAACTATATTTCAATTTAATTAGTTTCCTTGGTAATCCTACATATTTTTATGCACTTCAGGGATCTATAAGCTTCACCAGTCCATGAAAGAAGTACATGGCACCTAAAAGTTTAAGAACCCTCATCCTAGGGCAATAGATACATCCTCCAAGAGTGCTGTGTTCTTATTCTTGTTTCTCATTCTGTATCGTCAACCTCCCTGGTTCTTCTCTCCATACTCCCACATTCTCATACACAATCACCCCAACTTCAAGTCCCTTAGCCCCCTCTCTGTACACAGCAGTTCACCTCTGCCTCCCTGGCGCAACGAGGGGCTCTCCACTAACAAAACTCACTCCTTTGAAGGCATTTTACAGAGTATGTCTTTTCCCTTAAGCAAGACCTTGGGATCAGTTATAGACTGAATAGTGTCCCTCACAGAGGCATGTTGAAATCCTAATCCCAGTCCCATGGATGTGGTTATTCCTTACAGCATTATTTGAAACAGCAAGACTGGAAACAAGCAAGTTACCTCAATCTGAGAGGAGGCACTGTATATTTCTCTGTGACAGAGAACAATCTACAGGATATATGGGAAGTGCAGAAAAGAAAATATGGGACAACGTCCTCACTGTGCTACCTTTGATATGAGAAAAAGCAAGGAAATAAGAATAAATATGCATGCTGGCTCATCTTTGCAAAAAAGAAATATTGGGAGGATAAACAGGAAATTAATATAAATGGTTACCTACAGGGAACAAGCTGGATGAAGTGAGTCCACAAGGGTGAGAGGCAAGTTTGTAGTGCATACCTTTTTTTGTATCGTTTCACTTTTCTTGAAACATGAAACTATATTAACTATTCAAATAAAATAAAATGTATCCAAAATGTTCAAGTGGACACATTTCTCTAGACACATATATAGTTTAAATTATCTGGGTCTCCCTGGTACCAATTCACAAAAGATACCATATTTTACAATTGTAACTAACATAATATAATCCTAATACGTTTCAACTGAAATCCCACATTACATTACATTTGCATAAAGCAATTGCTCTTTACTCTGTGGACAAAAACAGCAAACTACATTCTTAAAATTAAAGTAAAATTCCATTTCCATTACATAAATGTTTTTAACCACCCTTTGAAGTTTAAAAGGGATATTATACAGAGGTACCATATTTGTAAAATATGTTTTAGAAAAGATCCATAAAAGACTTTTTAAACCAAAAATCCACCCCTACATTTTTGCTTTTTCTAGAACCAGGACTTTTTATTCCTTGGTTGACACTCTCTTATTAACAGATTGAAAGATTTTTGAGATTGAGACTATAGTGGAAAAATATAATTGTTGTTTTTGAAGAAGCTTAATTCATAATTTTTAGTTTTCTACAAATAAATTCACTATTTTTTTCTAGCTAGGAAAAAATACACAGACTTAAGTCAAGTGTTCAAATGGAAGTACTTTATTGTTTTATCTATGGATACTTCATGTTTTCAATCAAGCACTTCTTAACTGTTTGCCTGGAGAGGACGTCCCAAGTAATCAGTCATTCTCAAGACCCTGATATCACTTGACACTATTTTTATTCAATATTTAAGAAATCCCTATTGTTTTGCTGAATGTTTGTGTCTTTGGGGAATTTGCTACAATCCACTGTGTGCCATTAGCGGTCATTCATTGTAGACTGAGGCTGCACTTTGGCCAGCGACCTCATGGTTGATTGTCTTTCACTTGTGAAGCTTGTGGGGTCTCTATGAGACCATCCTGACAGATATGCAGCATCTTGCAAACATGATTCCAGCTCTTTCCATCTGGACGGCTTCATCTAATCCATGGAATTACTCCAGAGAGAAATATTGACAGAAGACCACAAAGAGAAAACTTCCTACCATCAAGAGGGCTGTACACAAAAACCCAGCACTGATTTTTGTTTTCCAGTGCAGCTGCTGGGTTTAGAAGACCAAAGCCATTTGCTAGGCTATTGGGCAAGGATGGCACAGGTCAAAATTCAAACATTGAGAGGTGAGTGATGCAACAGAGGCCAGGAAGAAAGGTGATTCTGGCAGACATAACCAACTACAATGGCAAGCAAAGTAAAGATGGTTAATAATTCCATAGTAATATTACAGCCCAGCATACCCCAGTCCATGTCACAAGTTCTGAGGTCACTTGACCTGACTCTCCAAGCAGTTCGTTGAGATATCTTTGCAGGCTTCCCATGGTGTTCACTCAGTCCAGTGGATGCCACAAGGTAACCCCATGTCCCTCCAGACCAGGAGTCAGAAAACTTTCTGTAAAGAGCCAGATAATAAATATGGTCTCTGTTGCAACTAATCAATTCTTCTGTAGATATAAATGACCAGCATGGCTGTATCCCAATAAAGCTTTATTTATGGGCATTGAAATTTGAATTTCATATAATTTTCATGTGCCATGAAATCATCTTCTTTTTATATTTTTCATAAAATATAAAAAACATTCTTAGTTCTCAGGCCATATAAAAACAGATGGCAGGACAGATTTGGTCTGCAGGCTGTGGTTTGCCAACCCCTGCTCTAAGGTGTTAGGGGAAAATGGCTGGGACGTTAGCTGGACCGATCCTGGGCCACCCCCTTAAAATATCATAAGGGCTGAGCACTCTGGCTGGAGAAGTATATGTCCATTATGATAATTGGGAAAGCTACAGGCCATTTAAGGTCTTTGTTGAAAGCTCTACTTAATCCTTGTTTAATGTCATATTTTTTTTGCTTATGGTTAGACTGTAATGTTTAAGCCTTTACATAAAAGTTGGAAGACTTGTCCCATAAAATTGGAAACCTGATCTGAGTCTATGTCAAGGAATGTATTTTAGGAGCAGTGGTTTGGCAGAGTAATAATGTCTGCTTTCCTCTACAGCAATGGTTCTTAAAGTGTGGTCCGCAGACCAACAGCATCAGCATCAGTTGGAAACTTGTCAGAAATGCAGATTTTAGGCCCCACTCTAGACTTACTGAATGAGAAACTGGAGGTGGAGCCCAATAATCTCTGTTTTAACAAATCCTGCAAGGGATCCTGAAGCATATTAAAGGTTGAGAAACACAACTCTAGGGAAATGCCTTGAACATTCCAGAAAATAAGTATATTATAACTAGGACATGGGATTACTACTTGAGAGGAGAAGGTTGATACATGATACGTTTAATCTGCTAGTTGGTAAAAAGCCCCTGACTTCTGGCCATGTCCTTGATGATTGCCAAACTACCTTCCCTGCATTACAAGCACGGCAAGTAAGAGAGGCTACACAATGACAAGCTGCTTTGTTGAATGATCCAGACACAAGGCAGTTCTGATTTGTTCTGTACCCCTCTGCTTTCCCAGGTATGCCCTCCCACTGACATACTGACTGGTGGAGGGGACTTGGATGTGTAGGGATGCCTGGATAGGTGCAAACCAGTTGTAAACGGGTAAAAGAGGCAACCTGCTGTCGTCCTCATGGCCCTTTTCTAACCAGGGGTCTCATTCTTTAAGTCATAAAGTTGTTTCATGGTTGGTAAGTGGCAAGAGGAAATAGATGGTCCTGGAGAAAAGCAGCTTTAGTGACTGCATGAGTTCAAGCAGTTCCCTGGCTAACTTCGTCTGTGTTATTAAGGTTGGCTCTCAGTCATGGTAGAAAGGACAAGAAATATTGGAAATTGGGATTAACTGTAGAAAAAATATAATGCATTGGCCGGATAAACAGCAGATATCTGAGCTGGGATCCTGGAGAAGATGATATTAGGATTAGGAACTATGGGATGAACAAGACTGAGATGTTGTTAATGTGCCATGGGTTCTCAATGAAGCAGTAGACATATCTGCCGTCATATTTAGAATTTCTTGACTTCTTTACTAGGTATCTAGAGGTACATGGACTCTGGGTTAGAACAAAGACATCATGCTTAAGGAGGTTAGTAAGAAAGGGCTCCATACCCTATCCCTGCTTATTTTGAATACAGACATAGGGATCAGAGTGGCTGCATAGACAATTTGACTTTGGTTTTAACAGGAAGTTCTCTAAGCTGATTCTCCATCTCATTAGAGTAGCTACCCACAAGACTAATGGGATTTCTGCAAGGGTCAAATCCAAACTGGTTGGTTCGTGGCTTAGCCGTTGCTAACTCTCCACTCAAGTCTGTTCAATTGGGATGGTCTGGTCCACATATAGATTGTTCAACCTGCAGTATATCAATGTATTTAATTTGCAAAGTAAATCTCAATTCAACACACACACAGGCCAAGAAGGAAGGTATGTTCTATCACGCAATGTTCAGGGATGGTTGGAAGTCATTTAGTAAGGCAATGTCTGATTGCTTTTCCTCGGGTCTTACAGTGATAATTATCCAACCAGATAATGGACTGAGTATATAAATGCCAAGAATATGTATGCCAAGTATAAGAAAATTATATGTCTGTCTATGATGGAGTATAGGATTGGTGGACAAAAGGGGGATCTGTTGCTTCTGTAAGCTTTTAACTAACTTGGATGGACACAAGATTAGCTGCCTATCCTTTCTTTAGGTTTTGAATCATATTGTGCCCATAGATGGCTGTATGAACCCTAGTCAGTCTCAGGTTCCCATGTGAAGGCTGCATTTTAGATTCCTACAGAAATCTTGCACAAAAATTTGGAATATGTCCTCCAGAGGGCCTTTGAAATTTTCTACCAATAGAAAATTGCCTATAGGATTCCCAAAAGTGATTATATTAGTCTTGAGGGCACTCATTTAATTTCTGTTTTTATTCCATTAATTTTAGGTAATCAGTTCTAATATGAAAATAATGGGTATACATTCTTTATGTAATTTATTCATTCTTTTCTGTTCCAAGCTAGCCTATCATAGAGCTGAGGAATTTTAAAAGGATCTAAAAGATCTTCAGATTGGGGGGCAAAGGTGTGACTGGTTGGGTCTCAGGAAGAAACAAAGCTCACCTTGTTGAGGCTCAAAGCTACTGCCAGAAGCTTTTAAACATCCTCATAAGTAAAATCTGCTACATCAAAAGTGCTTTCAAGCTTTGTTCTCATGCTTCCTTGTTCCTCTCTAAGTTTTGGGAATATTTGGACCATGGCTATTCTTCACACCCAGGCCAGGATCCTAAGGGATAAGACCTTCTGGATTGACAGATGGATTTTGACAAGGGGTGTTTGGTGTATAGATTGATGTACAGAACCACCAATGTTGAAAATTAAATTCTTTTTAGTGGAAGACTCCACATCTGTGTAATGTACACCTAGGAAGGAATCTTACCCATTACAGGGAAACATAGAGCTTCTTTGGGCAGAAAGCCCAGGTACTTTGGATTCATTTTTCTAGGTGTTATTGGGTCTTGGGAGATAATGCCCAGAAGTTCTTCAGCTCTTGCTAAGAAGCAGAGAGTGAGTAAGAGTCCCAGGGCCCCACTCTGGTGGGGCAACAGGGAATGAACATTCCAGAAGCTTCTTTTGGGCACCTGAGAAGGTGTCTTCTTGAGTTTTGACTCGAGTTTTGCAGTTTTTCTCTGATATCTTTGTGGGATGCCCTCAAGGATTTTGTCCCTCATATAAGCTTCATCTTTCTTCCTTCTTACATTATAACTCCATCTTGTCAGGATAGATGTTTTTAGACTCCTCTGTATTGTGGCCCATCAAAAGGAAAGTGTAATTTCAAGTCTTCCCTGTTGTACAAGTTCCATAGTTTAATAAACTTGACGGACCAAGCACTACAGTGGTTTAACATAAACTAAGCAATGGTGGGAGTTTTAACCCTTGTGCTTGGGAGTGTCCCAATGTCAATTGATTTAGACTAGGGATGAAAACAGAATTTTATGGTGCCTAGAGCTAGGAAACATATCACAGAGAAGAAGGAAGAGAACCAGAGATTAGATAGCCAAGGACAGGCTCAGCTTATGACCCCAATTTCAAATGACAAAGACTTCTGAGCTGGCACAGTTCAGCTTCAGAGAACAAAGAGAAGCCAAGAGGAGGAACTGAAACAGAGACAGCAGTGGTGTCTGTGCTCTTGACCACATTCGGCAGTCCCCTTCACTGTTCTCAGGCCCCCATGCTACAGACCCTGTTGACCAAGCCAAATTGATGGAGAAAAATGCCAGCGGCTCATATTTTAAAATAAATTCCGTTGTTTACTAAAATCAGCCAGCAAGAAAAAGGAGAAGCAAGTGTTTCATCTCTGCAGTCTCATTAATACCTTAATGCAGGGTCAGCAAACTTTACCTGCAAAAGATCAAAGGGTGCATATTTTAGGCTTTGCAGGTCATGGCGTTTCTATTGCAACTTCTGAGCTCTGCAAAAGTAGGCATGGAATGAGCATGAAAACTTTCTTTCATGGGTACTGAAAGTTAAATTTCATATGCTTTTCACAGGTCATGAAATATTCTTCAGTTGACTTCCTTCAAACCATCTAAAAATCTAAAAGCCATTTCAGTTCGTGTGCCAGACAAAATCAGATAGCAGCAGGCTGGATTTCGCCCATGGATTGTTGTTGGCCAATCCTTACTTTAAAGATACAAATGTTATTTTGGGAACACCTTTGGGGAATTAGATTAATAACTTGGCCATTCCATCAGGGGTCTCTATCTAGGAAATGTTTTCTCGGTGGTCACGGGCTTGGCGACACAGGAGAAGTAAGGAAAGGGCATCAGGGCTCCCCAGGGAGCTTGAGGTCACATCTAATGGGAAGGGAAGAGTGGATTCTTCATCACCGTCTAGGTGACGTGGAGTCTTTCCTTAGGATTAAATTTTCTTATCAGGGTTTTAACACTCTCTCCCTCCACATCCTTCACCTTTTACCACAGAGCCCTCCAGAAAATCCAGTGCCAACCCCACCCTCCCAGTTGCTCAGCTTCTGGAACCACCTTCACCAGGTTCTCATCTGGTGGGACAGAGCTCTTTCCTCCCTGCCTACACCCAGGGCCAGCTTTCTTTGCCGCCTTTGTCACCAAGATCTCTCTACTTCTGTTTTTTCTGAGTTTTTCTCCCTTGTCCAGGAAGTTCTCATTTGGTCCCTAACAACCCTTGATCAAAGTGAGCTAGGTTATTTCCCTGCAGCAGTTTCCTGAAGCATAAGCATCTAAAATGTGGGTCTGTTATCAGTGACTGACCCACAGCATATCCAGGGCCGCCAACCAGTTCTACTGTGTGAACATCCAGCTCTCAGCATCATGTCCAGACTCTCATGGTCTCAATTATGCTAAACTCCTGTGAGAAAATTAATCACCAGCAATTCATGGCCAAAGCCACTCTGTTCTCCAGCCATTGTCCATGCCCCATGCTCACCTTTACAGTTCCATCCCAAAGGAGAGGGTACCTACCTCTCCATCCCTGTCTATGGATGCTCATCCACTGAAGGACAGAAAGGGGGAAGGAGAATTAATATTGGCTGAGTGCTTACTACATTATCTTGTTTAATATCTACTAGGTAAGGTAGCTGTGATAGTTAACATTGTCTAAAGATGGAGAAACTGAGGTATCAATAACTTCATTCATCTTCCTAAGGTCACATAGTCAGTAAATGACAATTACAAGATTTGAGCCTAGGTCTTTCTGTGTAACTTTCATTCATGGAAATCATAAAAACTAATATATACTGAGTATTTAACATGTGTCAGACCCTGTTCTAAATGGCCTACTCCAGTGCTTTGCAATCAAGGATGCTTTTGTCCCCAGGTTATAATGGTATTATCTGGAGACATTTTTAGGTGTCACAACTGTAGTATATGTTACTGGCATCTAGTATATAGAAGCCATGGATGCTACTAAACATTCTACAATGCACAGGACAGCCCCTACCCCCAACAAGTAAGTAATTATCCAGCCCTAAGTGTAAATGGTGCTGAGGTTCAGAAACTCCTCTGAAACTCCTCATTTAATCCTCACACAACCCTAAGAGGTGAGAACTATTGTTATGCTCCATTTAACAGATGAGGAAACTGAGTCTTGGGGGAGTTAAGTAACACGCCCAATGTCACCCACCCAGCAAATGCCGATTTGAACCCAGGCAGATGGGGTCCACTGTACCATTCTTCATAGTCACTATTGCAGTTTGTAACTATGAATTTATCAGTAGGATTATTTCATCAATTCCCCCTCAGACGGAAAATCACCAAAGGGACAAGGATCGTATTGGTCTCTTCTTACCATGGTTTCCCCAGAACCTAGGCCAGTGCCTGCTCCATGATACTCAGCAAATGAACAAATGAATGAACATGTATACACATACATAAGGGACGTCAAAATTTGCTCTGATCATCACTGGCACCTTCCATTTCTCTGTCCTTGCCTCCCTGTTTCTTTTTCTGTGTGTGTCTCTCTGTCTGTCTGTCTGTCTCCCTTTGTGTGTGTGTGTGTGTGTGTATATATTTCACATGAGTTAAATCTCCAAGAACTAAAAGTCATCCCTTTCCATTCCTATATTAGTTAGGGTTCTCTAGGGAAACAGAATCAACAAGAGATATCTATAAATATAAGATTTTATAAAAGTGTCTCACGCACCTGTGGGTATGCACAAGTCCAAATTCCATAGGGCAGGCAGCAAACTAGCAACTCTGATGAAGGCGTTCGATGAATTCCTCAGGAAACGAACTGGCAACTTCGCTGGTTAGCCAAAAAAGTGTCTTGCCTTTAAAGTCTTCAACTGATTGGATTAAATCCAGCTGATTGCATTCTCTCATTGTAGAAGACACACACTTCATTGATGTAATCTGTCACATCTGCAGCCAATTGACTGATGCTTTAATAAACCAGCCTTCTGGTTTATTAACCAGCCACAAATGTCCTTGTAGTAATGGTTAGGCCAGTGCTTGCTTGACCAGACACCTGGGCACCATCACCTGGCCAAACTGACACATTAACCTAACCATCACTATTCCCAAACTCTTTTTCCCCAAATTTGAAGAGAACTACTTTTAACCTTACTGCACACATTCCTTCCTCCTTAAACATTGAGCTGAATAATTAAAAGCAGGCATTTGTTTAGTGCTTTTAAACTTACAGAGGGCTTTGGATCTATATTATCTTGTCCTCACAAGAACCCTGTAGCAGGCGTTCTCTTATTATGATGCATCTCACCCCCATTTGGCAAATGTGAAACGAGTTCCCTGAGAGGTAAGGAGACTTGCTAAAGGGCACATGGCTGGTAAATGTTGGAAGTGCGGCTGATCCCAGATCTTCTGTCATTCTCACTTCTTGTCCAGTTACCACGTGCAGGGTCCAGGTGGACTTTGTAGCCATGGAGAGTAAGCCCCCAATGGCTCTAGACTGTCGTGTCTTCTAAGCATGTGCCTTTTTTATGCTTAATTGTATAATATATGTATATTGTGCTTGGAATGAGCAGAAAGGCTGTACCTAGAAGGTGCTTGGAGATTCTCATGGCAACTTGAGTCACACATGAAACCAGAGAATGAGCACCACCCTCCCCACAGTCCTGCAAAGAAGTTGCTAGCACAGGAAGAAATCCTTTTATTGCTTCCCTAACAGGTATGGAGATACCTAACCTGGCACTGTGATCTGGGCTAAGGGTCCAAAAGGAGTCCTGCCTATTTGGTGTATTGCTGCTAACGAGTAGGTGGCCCTGTGCTGGGCGTGAATCCTGTCCAGAGTCCCAGGAAAGCCTGGAAGGGGGCTGGGGCAGGGCGAGGGGAAGGGGAGGGGGTTTGACATCATCATGTGTAACAATAGGAAATAATATTCCCCATTGAAGGGGTCAGTGAGTAGATGATTGCTCTATTTAGGGAGGTATTTTACTTGATTAATATGGAATAGAGAGATTGCACTATCTGAGTAAATCAGTATATGTCTTTGGGAGTTTGTGTGTGTTTGAGTCAATAGTTACCACCAGGAGAACAAGAGAGAAGAATCTGTATGAACCTCAAATTAGCAGGGAGAGCCTAAAGGGACCCTAACCAAGTGCCAAGGTCCACCGAAGACTACCCAGCTCGCCTTAGTGCAGGGGCCACGGGCTGGAAAGACTCCACTCTTAGACAAGACCAGCCTTCTGAGTGGTGGGCTTTTCCTAAAGCTGTGGAGGATGGAAGGGGATCCTCCCCAGGACCGCGGCATTGCACAACTCCAGGGGGCGCCACTCGCACCCTACCCCAAGTAAATGGCGGCTCCCGGAGTTGGGCATGAATGTACGTGGCAGCCCCCAATTCCCTTTCAAGGGAGGCAGACCTGAGGGGCAGGGAGCGAAGCAAGGAGCTGCAGCCACCACCCCCTGTGAAGGGCTGTGTTGTCGTTCCCTTTCGAGAGGCTGTTGGGAGAATAGAAAGATGGAGGAACAAAGGGGGCTTTCCCCTGCCTGTGCCGTCACGGCAGAGGGTGTGGCATTGGTGGGGGCGGGGCAGGAGTCCCCGGGTCACCAGAGGTGACAGGTGGTCAGGGAAGAGGCCCACGGAGATGCCGAGGGAGGAAAGGAGGGAGGTTTCTACTCCACAGAGGAACGCCTCAGGGGAGCAAGTTCTAGACACGCAGGCCTCTTCCTTCCCAGATATTCTAAAGGAAGCCATCCTTAAAGGGGGAAGCAAACTGGGTTGCACATGCCCTTTGGGGATGTGGACATTGAACTCACTGTTGTACCCTGGCAGAGCCATGAAAAAATTGCATCTTGCTTCTGACTGGGAGAATCTTTCATTTTTTTCTCTTTCCAAGAAAAAGAGATTAATTTTTTTAAGCCTGTAATCTTCTAAATAAGAGGGAAAATTATTTTTCCAGGTATTTTCCCTTAAATGACTGTCCCTCCTGTTTATACTTCATTTGTTTTTCATTGCGGAAAACTCTTAGTAGGTGCCACTTTGCTAGGCCTAGGTGCACTGCTGGAAATGAATGATGCAGACAAGGTCCCTACATGGACGAGCTGATGGTCACCTAGGAGGTGCTGAATAAAAACCAACACTCCAAAGGCAGGCTTGGTGGAGGGGAGCCCCTCATAAGCAAGAGCAGATCTTCCAGAAGCAATTCTCATGAGGTAGAAAGGGAGCAGTGATTCAGAATCTCAGCAGGTGGTCGTGGGACTCTCCCCAGGGATTGCCCATATGCCCATCTACAGGAGCGTGCCCACCCCAGCCACTGACAACACCTTCAGCATTGACCTAAGTTTGTTGATAAATGGGAGCACACAAAAGGAGCCCACTCCCAAGGCTTCAGAGCAAGTGACACATTAGCAAAGTCTTGAAAGGTGAAAGAGACGTTTCTCTGGTGACAAAGAAAGGAAGGGTGGTCCAGGTAAAGGACCTGGCATCTACAAAAGGACAGAGGCTTGGAAAGTGTGGTGCATTCAAGGAAACTTCTAGAGGTTGGTAGATTACACGGGACACAGGTAAGAGGGATAGGAACAGAGCCTGAGCAGGGAGGGAAGGCCTGGTCAGATCCATTCTTGCAAAGCTAAGGAATCCCTTCAGCTCTAAATTAGCCCCTATGTATTTGCAACAAGTTCATTTTTCCCTGTCTGGATGGTAGTAAATATTCAGGTGCCAGAGAGGGGTGAGAGAATTGCAACAATGCTAAAAGAAACCCATAACTTGACAATTTACTCTGCTATCTGACGAGCACTAAATTAATTTCCATACTAACGCATTATGTTGAGATAAGACCAGAAACATGAATTAAAAAAGACACTCAGGTCTCTTATTAAATTTCCAAGGAATACAATGGGTTCATTAATCTGAAGCTGGGAACCTAATGCAAGAGAGATTTATTTGCAAGGAGCAGCTGTACAAAAATGGATTACCCAGAGAAAGAGGCTTGGCTCTAGAGCTGATATTTTCTTTCCCTCTGTGAATGAAACAAGATAAGGCACATTTCCTACAAATTGTAACCATTTCTGGTACACATTCCTCCTGGTTCCTTTTCCCCCCCAAAGTGCTGCCAGGTACAGAGCTTGGCTATCAGCAGACACCTGAGGCCACGTGGGGCTCTCCAATCCAGGCCCCAGTGACACTTGCAGATGAGGCATGCAAATCTGGGAGCCAGTGCCGGCTCCAAATCCCTCTCAGGCTTGGTGCTGTGCTCTGTCAATCCAGCTTCTGATGATGAATTGAATTTCCCATGAAGACAAAGGCACCGAGGCACCCTTGCCATTGGGCCTGACCCCAATGCAATTTTAACTTCTCCCTTTCAGCCAAGAGCTAAGGAGGAAAGATAGAGTTGAGAATATTCCCTGGATGGGTTCGAAGGAAGCCAGAAAGATGAGGGCCACTTTATTTGAAAGGCTGAAGGCACTGGGAACAGAAGAGTTGTCAGAAGGGATCAAGTTAGAAGACCCCTGTGGCTGAGGCCAGTTTTGTGGCAGTGGCATCGGCTGAATGGCGGTCCCAAAAATATGCCCACACCATAATCCCCAGAACCTGTGACTATTACCTTATACAGCAAAAGATGGTCATTCAAGTGGGCCCTAAAGGCATCATTAGATGCATCCTTCTAAAAAAGAGGCAGAGGGATTTGGTAAACAGCTCGACAGTCACTTAGGGGAAGAGGTGATGAGAAGATGAAGCAGCGAGTGATGTGGCCACAAGCCAAGGAATTCAGGCCACCACTAGAAGCTGGAAGAGACAAGGACTGGATTCTCTAGAGCCTCCAGAGGCTATGCAGCCCTGCCAACACCTTGATTTTGGACTTCTCACCTCCGGAACAGAATCAGCTTCTATTGTTTCAAGCCCCCAAGTTTGCTACATCGGCCCCAGGAAACTAATGCTGACACCATCGGGACAGCTAATGGCCTGCCCACCCTGGAACTGCCATGTCCTGGCAAGGTTGGAGACAGACAAGGTCCCTGTTGGCCATGACTTTGCATTGTGGCCTTGGGCAAGTCCTCGAACCCTTTGACTTCATTTTACTCCCCTGTGCAATGAAGAGGTTGAACTACATGATCCCTAAGTATCCCTATGAATGTTAACATCCTATTATTCTATTAATTAGTTAACAGCAATTTTATGCTTTCACTTCATTTTGGACATGGGGTTGGGCCACCCAGTTCCCCCTTCATTGGAGACCTTATTGTCCAGCAGTTGAGACTGCTGTGGGGAAGAATCAGGACAACCCACAGGAATGGATGTGGGGCATGAAGGCCTGGCCCTTTTGCCCCTACCAGACACTATACTGCCCCTTCCTTCCACGATGTGGCTTCCACAGCAACCCCTTAACAAGCTGCTGCATGTTCAACCCCTTCTCAGAGACAGCTTTGGGGAAAACCCCACCTGCCACACCCATTTCCACAGAATCATACTTTGTTTAGCCTCTAAGCCCCCACTCCCCACTTCTACTAACCCGCAACTCCCATTTGACAAACGAGGAAATGAAGGCTCTGAGAATGACTTACTGAGTTCACTCAGTTGGCAGAACTAAATTTTCAGTTTCCCACATCTCCACCATGTCCTCTTTCCACCATGCCTCACTGACTTTCCCAAGGTATCTCATTTACCTTGCATGGTGGAGAGATGCATAGGTAGAGAGAAATTGATTCATCTATCCATTGCCGCTGCAAGGAAGAGCAAGAAGCAAATGCATGAGTTAGTGAGTTATACTCCACCTCCACTTTAAATAAATGAGCCATCGGTTTTCTCTTGGGGATATTTTAGCCTCCCTGTGAGGCTGCATCGTGTAAAGAGACATTAAGCTCTGGAAGAGGAGAGGGAAACCTGTGTTTTTGTTTTGGCCTCCTCACTTTCACATTGCAAACACACTGCTCCAAGATTGATTGCTCAGGAGCCCCAGTTTAGGGTGGGGAGGGGTTATTCATGTTAAATAATAACTGGTAGAGCTAGTTATGTAAAATGCTATCCTTGGGAAAAACTGGCTGAAGGGTATTCCAGAACTCTCTGTATTATATTCATAACTTCTTGTGAGTGTAAAATTATTTCAAAGGAAAAATTTTAAATAATAATAATAATGACCAGTGTTGGTTTCATTTATTCTCACAGGGGATGGATAACTTTAGGTGAGTGAAGGGAAAGGAATGGGCAGGTTACAGAACACATTTAGAGTACCTAATTGCAAACCTAGTATATTCTAGTGTGTTCTGAATGTCACTCGGCAAATGGTGGGTGAAGAAGCTAATTGCCCCAGGCATGCATTTTAAAAACCATGTCCTACACGACTGAAAAACCCCGGGACTGACATTCCTGCAGCTAAAGCCCTGAAAAATATCTGCTAGGACACCTGTTGCCCTGCTTGGCTTAACTCTCCCCAGGTGATCCTCACGTGCAGCCAAGGCTGCCGTCCCTTGGAGCTAACTCCCGGAAGTCACAGGTGAAAAAAAACTGTGTCCCCACAAGGTACAGCGACTTGTCCAGAGTGGCTGATACAATAGAATCAGGCAATTCCAAGTTACAAACAGACCCCCGGCCAGCTGCCTGTCGAGCATCCTGTTCTGTTTCAGCGGGGAAGGGAGCAGAAGCCCTCTGGCAGCTGAGAGAGCCTGCCCTGGTGGAGCAGCATATGGCAGAACTCCAGTCTTTTGGGGGTGACTGCCCCCTTCCAGCCACAAGCCCCAGGCACAGCCAGCTGCCCCGGGCAGCCTCCTGGGAAGTTGCACCCTCGCAAAGGATCCTGAAAGCAGGTGCTCCACAAACCACTCAAATATTGAGCATTTTTTGTTTTGAAATTAAATTGCATTCTAGGGTATTGCCAACTATAGATCAAATGTCACCTTAAAAAAAAAAGGAAAAAAAATTAATCAACTAAATCGAGATAGCTGCCTCCTATCACAGTGTCTTGCAGAAAAAGCATCCATTTCTTTTCCAAGTTCTAATTTTCTCCTAGGGAAAGTATATGTTTTTGCTGTTTCAGGATGAGAATGCTAACCAAGAGTGCTATTGAGTCCAAATGTATGTTATCTTAGTGGCATTTAATGTCCAATAAAATAATAGTAGCCTCTAGTTCATGTTTCAGTCCGAAGTTGTAAGAAGCATTGGCTTAAGGTCTTACCCATGGCACTGGATATTTTGAAAGCATATAGCTGATTATGTTTTAACTAGTTTTTTACTGAAGTATACTTATATACACAATCAAGTGTACAAAACAGATGAATTTTTATGTGTTATACACCTGGTAACCACAACCCAGAGGGAGATATGGAACATCGCCAACCCCCAAGAAGGTTCCTGGGGGCACAGATATTTAAATAAAATTTGAATATTATGCAAATGATAACTCCAGCCTCCCCGGTTTGAGCTGTCAAACCTACTTCAGACCTGGCACAACCTTCTTGGCAGCTAATTGAGATGGAAGGACAAACTTTTCCTAAGGGCAGTTGGGACATAATCAGGCATACTTTTCAGACCCGTCAGCCCTCCTCACTGCCTTCTCAAAGCACGCTGTTGCCCTTGAGAACCTTTTCTCAAGGTAAAAGGGGATAGGGGTGGAGGGGGTGGGGGTGGGTTGGGTGAGGGTGGTAATGAATGTGAGCTTTAAGAAAAAGCTAGAGCTGGAGGCAGAGGAAAGGTGACAACTAAACTTGAAAGGCTTGACTTGTAAATTATGGTTTTCAGTAGAGAATGATAATGTCTACTTAGAAGTTTCTCTAATAGCCACTGAGTGGTAGAAACATTGGTTAAGACACAAAAGAGTTAGTCTTAGTGCTTATATAGCTCTAAACTGATGTCTGCAAGAAACTGCCTTTTCTTTCTTTTTGATTGTGGATCAAAGTGCCAAGTATCAGCTTCTCTCATTCATTTCAGTGGGAAATTCTCTTCAACTGCAGTCTGGATTTAATAATATATGAAGCGGCTGTCAACCCAGAAGTTTGGCTATGACTTGATGAACTTTCTTGATTCTAGAACACTTTGGAAAATCCTTCATACTTACAATCTTCTACCCAGAAGATTTCCTCCACCAGGGGCATGACTACATTTTCTTCAAGACAGAAACTTACTTGTAGCTTCCAAAACTTTAAATCCTGGTTCAAGAAAGGAGCCTGATAGCTTCTCCCACCCATCAAGAGCACAGCCTTGGGTCCCTCCTGCTGTGTTCCATAAGGGCTGGTGAGCTGAGAACTGAGCCACTTAGGTGGAGGACAATTTTAAATAAGTCTCTTGACATAGAATTTAAAGGCAACTACTCATGTAACACCTGGAAATGGGAGGGGCTTAATACCCCAGGTGGTCAACTTTAATGATGTGGAAAAGAAGACAGTAAATAGAAGGCATCATTTCTAAGAGGTTACAATATTTTCTTTGTAATCTATGAGGCTGTTTATCTCCCCTTGCTATCACAAGTAAGAATTTTGAGAAAATACTAAATCCCTATGAGCTCAGAGCTTTCTCTCTCTCCCTCCTCCCTCCCCTCCCTACCTGCAAGGTGGATTTAATTCATTTGATTTCAACAAGATTGAATGTGTGTACATATGGCAGGGATCCCAGTTGAGCCCAAATTCAACCCTGGTTCCTGCTGTGGAACTAGTAAACCTTGATCACCCCTGGATATTTCTATTTACATGAGCTGATATCTAGAGGAGGATTTGTTTTCTGATTTCAGGAAGAAGCAAGAGTTCTGTGCTTAAATACCTGGCAAGAGGAGTCCCACCTTGGCCTGAAGGTCTACATTTTTCCCCCACCAAGTATAGTCCCCTCCTTATAGTGTTTATAGTGTTTTTCTGATTATAATATATAAATATCACATGTTCATTGTAAATAACTCAAGCATATAAAAATATAAATATTTTTAAAGTATAAAAATACAATAAAATACACCTCTCTGTCTTAAGGTAACCAATATTGATATTCTGGTGACCATTTTTGCATGTACCTTTTTATGCATAGATATAAACCTCTACGTAATTTTACAAAAATGGACGCTAGTACAAATGATATATTTTTTTCCTGTGGACATCTTTCCCCATGTCTCCCTGTCCTCTCCTGTCTCAGCACCCCACAGCCATCTCCATTTTCCACAGGTAACCCATGTGTCTTAGCCAAAAAGCAGAACCTGAGACAAAGGTTTGCCTGTAGGAAGTTCATTTAGGGAAATGACCCACAGAGCAAGAGTGAGGGACTGGAATGAGTAAACAGGGAGGGAAGGAAAGCCAATACAAGGTTTCTTGATTGAACTGGTTACTGCTGTGGGCAGCTAGGGCTCAAACTTCCTGGGAGCCTCTAAGCCATTGTGTGAACTATGCTTCAGAACTGTCCACCTGTGAGAAGGGAGAAGAGAGAAGGGAGCACTCACCAGCTTCTAGCTCCCACTGGTAAAGAACGGCCAGGTGTGGTGTTAATTCCCTCTTACTTCTAGATGGCGCATGAGTGAGCAAGACTGAGGGCTGGAATCGTTTAGCAGTCACCTCACATAGCAGCTTCAGAGAGGCCCCGAGGCAGAACGTGAGAAATGAGGTGCAGCTGAGGGAAGGTGCTGGCAGGTTACACTTGTGTGAAGCTGGAAGCTGCAGCAATGGCATCCGTAAGAGGTAGAGTGAAGGGATGTAAGGTGTGATGTGTGGGAGGTGTCCACTGCAGTCTCCCCCTTACACCGCTCATGCTCCCTGGCATCCAGTTACTGTGGTGGCTGAGCAGCCATCACTACAAGGGCTTCATTCAGGAGAGTTCATGGACCAAGCTACAAGCCTCCGAGCTGCAACTCGTCCCAGTTCTGTTGTTAATGTTCGTCATCTCTTTCTCCCCCACACCCATCCCAGACTGCTCCCCACCCCACCCTCGACCAGCTAGAGTCCGTTGAGTCAAGGTTGCTCAAAGGCCCATTGGCACTTGACATTTGGCATGGAGCACCAGCATACTCCAGGATCAAGACATGCTCCTTCCTGACCCCATTGGGGAGCAGAACCCTAGCTTTTCATGGTCATCAGAGTCAATTATCCCCACCAATATAGTTCTCAGTGGGCCACTGGCACAAGGACCCTAAAATGACTAAACGGTAGTTATAGCCCCAAATTCAAAAGAATTACTGTATCTTCTGGTACCAGCCTGCTCCCCCTTTGGAACCAGAGCCTCTAGTCCAGCAGGGCATAATGTTGCAGATGGCATGTATAAACTTCTCAAGTGGGTCACTGGCAGGAATGGCTAATCCTACTTTCACCCATTGTTTCCAGGATCCTGTATTCTAGCTATTGGGGACACAGACCATATATTGGCCATTGGTTCAGTACATATAACACATTCTGAAGGATACAGTCCAACCCCACAGGACATTGTCCTCAAGAAAACATCTTAAAGGAAACCATAATAGGTCTTTCTATTAGGCATCAACTTCCAGGTGATGCACTATATGGTCAGCAAATCCCATAGTCATGCATCCAATGAGACACCTCTTTTACTATAAAGTGGGTCACTTAGTCTGACACAATGTTATGTGGCATCTAGGCTGGTAAATCTGGATGCTCACAGCCAGAGAAGGGAATATCATATCCAAGATGGGTGTTAATTCTTATATGAACAAAATGCTGGCCTGAACAGGGTGAAGGCATCCGAAGAAATCAACCTGCCACCATGTTTGACTGACACTTTGAGCAATGCTATAACATTGAGAGCTTGGTATGGTCTCTTCTGCTGGAAGTCAGGGCATTTGTCTTGGCAGTGGCTAGTTTACCCTTGATGAGAAGCTCATGCTGCTATGCCCATTGCACAAGCCCTGAGGCGGCCAAGCAGAGAGGCTGGCTGATATCCACTTGAGGGGCTTCTCTGGCAAGTATTAACATGAAACCCTAAGATCCCTAAGCTTTGTACCCACTCTCATAGTTTCACCCAAATGTCTCATCCTCTAACCTCCTTGACTCTCATCTTACAACCTTGTTCCTCCCAGTCCCTGACCACTTAGCCAGCCACTTACCACGGCCAGGAGTCTATGTAGAGCCATACCTCAGTCCACCTCTGTCTTCATGCCAATTAAGTGATCAATGCATTACTTGCAGCTCTGCCCACAAAAAGGATTTCTCAACATTACTTTCCTTAATGGAACCGCTGAGTGAGGCTCCAGTGCAGAGCGGTCCATTTTCAGTCAGCACCTACATATTGAGCTTGTCCATCTGTGAACAACATCCAAATTCCTTCCTCCAACATCAGTTGGTTTCAAGAAACTCCCCGTGAGTCCGGAGATGTAAGTTGAGGCAGAGGCAGTATAAAACAGAGGCAGGTGGCATGGAAGTCAGGGCTACCTGTTCAAGTCCCTTACTTGTGCACTCTGTGCCTCTGTTCATGTGCACTCCAGAAACTACCATTTCTTTTATATGATGACTTGCTGCTGTATCTGTCCAACCTTATGATCGTGCTTGTACTAATGCCAAACTTTGATGGTCTCAGGTCACAGTCACTTGTTGGCTCCTGGCAGGTGCTCAGCCTCTACTAGGGCCTAGTACGGTGCAAAAAGCTGCTTTCAAATGGTGCATAATTCTCTGCTGCAGAAGGCGTGACCTTGTTCCAGAACCCTTGGGATCTGGGCTGTGATTATCCTATTGGGGTTTTCCAAGGACCCTGCACAAGCTAGTGCTATTGGATCTACTGGGCCATATGCCCCGGGTGTCAGGGCTGTTTGCTCAGAGCCTAGACCTGCTGCAGAGTCTTCTCTTGCTCTGGGCCCTAATCAAAACTGACACAATAGTTATCCAATAAAAGCGGACAGAGCAGTATTCCCCAAAGTGTTAAATGCAGCCTCCAAAACTGAAAGAGGCACACCACAGATGGTGGGTCTTTTAGTGATAGCAAGTGCAAAGAGCAGTAAGTTGTCCTTTACTTTGCAGGGACTGTCCTCACATGTCCTGGGCCCCTGGGCCCCAAAACCCTAGTAATGCACCACAGGCCGGAGTTGTTACCAGCCCACTGGAAACCAGCAACGGCTTCTTACCACCGTCTGACCAGCAAGTGAACCAGCTCCAGGACACCATCTTGAGTTTCTGCTTTCTAGGGTCACGTCTGGAGCCACCATACCTAATCTAGAAGTCCCCCAGAAAGCAGAGCCTGAGACCAGGGCTTACTTATAGGGGGATTTATTTTGGGAAATGATCCCAGGAAATGGGAGTGGAGCCTGGGAAGACGGAGATAGGTAAGGAAGGAACAATCCTTCAATTGGTGAGTTTGCCATCACCATGGCAAATTTGGGACGATCTCATGGGGGATACTATATTGGTTTCCTAGGGCTGCCATAACAAATTACCACAAAACTGGTGTCTTAAAACAACAGAAAGTTGTTCTCTCACAGTTCTGGAGGCCCAAAGTCTGAAATCAAGTTTCACACACCCCCCAGCCCTGTAAGGGAAAATCCATTCCTTGCCTCTCCCAGCTTCTGGTGGCTGACAGCATTCCTCAGCTTGTGGCCACATCACTCAAACATTCCTCTGCTCTCTCTTATAAAGACACTTTGTCATTGGATTTAGAGCCTACCCAGATAATCCAGGATTATCTCCTCATCATGAGATCCTTAAGTTAATCACATCTGAAAAGATCCTTTTTCTGGAGAAATTCATGTTCATGGGTTCCAGGGATTTGACATGGACATTTGACATGGAAATCCTTTGGGGGCATTTTTCAGCCTTCCAGACACCTTGAGGATTTGTGGAGAAAGCACCTCAAATGCCCACCTGAGGGGAGAGGGGAGAAATACTCCACCAGCTCCCTTTGAGGCCTGCTGCTCACCTGGTGTTAACCACTTGTAACTCCCAAGTTGTGCATGCCTGTGAGAATGCTGGGGGGCCCACAGGCACTCTATACAGTGGCATCAGGAACCCCAAGTGAGAGCAAACAGGGTGGCTGGGGGAGGGGGTGCTTCCAGCTTACATCTGCCCGAAGCCAGTATTTGCAGCACAAGTTGGCATAAAAGGTGGACTGAGAAGAGGTGAGGAGAGCAGGAGGGCAGGTGCCTTTTTAACAACCTCAATTGTGTCCTTCCATTTCTTTCTTTTCACTTATAGACTTGTATGAAGAACATATTATACTATACCTTTATCTACACACATATACTAAAGAATTTTTTGTGTTCAAAAATGAGATCAACTTGCATATACATTTCATTTGTAATTCAAATCCCTCCAAGCCATCAGAAACAGTTCAAACTCATTCCTTCTAATGTCTGCATATCATTTCACGGTATGGATATATCGCGATGTATTCAGCCAATTTCTTCTCTTGTGGATGGTCAGTTTATTTCCTGGGTCTGCAGCACACATCCTTATGCATATTTCTGACAGCCTTGGTTTTATCTCTTTGAAGAAAGGAGTTAGGGGCTGAAAGTCATAAAGATTTTGTGAGACAAGATGCAACCAGTAATGCTTCAGGCTTGTCATAGATCGCACTGCAACCTTCTCATCTGAGGTTTGGGGGAGCATTGTGCCAGGCAGGGTGCCTTCTCGCACAGGGCACCAGCCATGGAGACAGTGTGAGCAGACTTGGCCCTGACCACAGGGGAGGTAGCCCTGAAATGCCCAGAAATCACTGAGGGAGACTTTGCCCAAGTATTTAGTTTCTACAATTGCCCTATGACTCTTTCTATCATCAAGTTGCTGCAGCTTGGAGACATCTGGAATGGTAAGGAAGGCTCCCAGGCTCCTTCTCAAGGTGAAGGTGATGCATATCTTTGCTCTGAGCTATTCAAGGGTTTGGAACTCTTGGAATCATCACAAGGGTTCTAAATTTTCAGAGCAAGCTAGAGAATTATATAAGCAGCTTTAATCCCTCTCAAAAGTGAGAGTAAAATAAATCTGGCCGGAGAAGACGCTGGGGATATAGATGGCAGTTGTCAGAATGAGATATGACATGAAGGAGAGAGAGAGAATTTGAAGACTTTTTATCCCTCTTCCTTCCCTCTTATTGAAACATAATTCTTCACTTTATTATATAGTCTATTTAAAATTAAATGCCTCATGAGGGGCTTCTAATAGAGGAACTGTGTTCAGAAGACCCTGCCCAGAGACCCCTCCACCCAAGCATATCAATTGCCTGGATTTATTCTTAAACTCACAGTATTCTTACATAGCCAGAACTGTGGAGTGCTTTCTCTGGGAGCCAGGTCTGGAGGACTGCTAGGTCATTTGCATAATAATGTCCATGGATCTGTTTGCCTTTTCCACCTGATTCTACTCTTCTTAAGCATTCAAACATAATTACAATATTTTAGATACCATAAAAGACTCAGAAGGTGGAGAAAAAAAGATAAGGCACAGAGAAAGAGAGGCAGGGAGAAATAATTAATTTCTGAAATGGCCACAGCTTGTCCTGCCCCACCATCTGCTCTGCTGTCTTTGCTGCCTCCTTCTTTCAAATGGAAGCTCGCAGCACATTCCCAGGGCTCGCGATGTTTGCAGGAAAATGTTCAGTCTCCCCTGCCAGGTTTTCAAGCCCACCCCAACCTCTCCCTCCAAGTTGATTTCCTGTTTCTCCCAAGAACAAACTAACATTTGCCCTTCCCCAAGTCCCCTCTCATTACTTCTCACCGCAAGTATTTCCAGGGTCTGAGCTTCTTTTTGCTGTCCATCCCTCTCTGCTTCTTGTTGTCTTCTCTCTGCCAGTCCAGACTCTCCTTCCTGCAGGATCCAGCCCAGGCCATACATTCTCCTGGAGTTTCCAAGAATGTAAGCTTCCCACCATCAGGGACTTCATGTCTCCTTTGCTCACTGATACATCCCCACAGAGCCTGACGTGTAGTAGCTGCTAAATAAATATTTGCTGGACAAATGAAAGGCTAAATCTACCCATGACTCAGTTCATTTTATTGTGGTAACACACAAACACACACACACACACATACACACACATATATGTGTATTATTATATATATATATAATACATACATATAAAATTTCCCATCTTAACCATTTTTAAGTGTACAATTGACATTAATTACATTTACAATTTTGTGTTACAATCACCACCATCAATTACCAAAACTTTTTCTTTACCCCAAACAGAAATTCTGTATCCTTTAAGCAATACTTCTCCCTCCTCTCTCCTCCCTCTCCTCCCCGGTAACCAACAATCTACTTTTAGTCTCTATGAATTTGCATATTCCAGTTATTTCATATAAGTGAGATCATGCAATATTTGTCCTTTTCTGTCTGGCTTATTTCACTCAACATGATGTCTGCAAGGTTCAACCATGTTGTAGCATGTATTACAACCTCATTCCTTTCAATGGCTGAATAATATTCCATTGCATGTATATTCCATTGCACATTTTGTTTAGCCATTCATCTGTTGATGGACCACTGGGTTGTCCCCACCTTTTGGCTATTGTAAAGAATGCTATTATAAACACTGGTATACAAATATCAAATACAAGTCCCTGCTTTCGATTCTTTGGGGTATATACCTAGAAGTGGAATTATTGGGTTATATGGTAGTTCCATGTTTAACTTTTGAGAAACTGCCAAACTGTTTTCCACAGCAACTGCACCATTCTATATTTCCACTAGCAATGTACAAGTGTTCTCATTTTTCCACAGCCTCACCAACACTCATACCCCAACTCTTGAGATACCTGTACCTCTTATGACTCACATTTAATCCTTCGTCATACTCTGCCTTATCTGACCAGGCAACTACTGGACATTTTGTTCATCCTGTTTCCTCCAGTAGACTGACAGGTCCTGGAGAGCAAAGATCTCTTCAACGTGCTTTTCCTTTGTCATTCACCACCACATAATGTTGCCTGCATAATTTACTTTTAAATTGTCAGCATTGACAATGTAAGATATATATATATTATATTAATTTTCATCCTCTGCCACCCCCAGTTAGTTTGAAATCTCTAATCAGTATCCACATGCCACAAACCTTCAGTCATCTTTATATACAATCAACCCTAGAGGGTTTCCTGAGATCTTAAGGAATGCTAGAAATTATTTCTCATACCTGAAATGCATAGTGGTCAAGGTATGTGCATTGCATACAAATATTTTTAGGCACCTCTGCCATTGCTTGAACAGGCCACCACCTTCTCCCTACTGGAAAACCATAACAGCTTCCTAAAGAGCACTGTTTTGGAGACCTGGTTTCTAGCTTCAACTCTGCCACTTACTAAGAGTGTGATATTTGCTAAGTCCCTGCCTAACTCTGGTACTCGATTTTCTCAGCAAGTGTTGAATGAAGCAGTGGTATTCAAATTTTAGTAGTGGAACCCTCTTTCAAACACCTTTTTGGGCACCAGCAATATGGAAGACAGCTGAAAACAATGCCACTTTAATTGAAGCAGAAGCCAAGCTCCAGATGTGGAGCCTTCACCTTCCTCGTAGCTACCCCTGCACAAACCTTCCGAGATACCACTGGGCTACCTGAAGTTCAAGTGAGAGCGCTGGATTAGATGACCTCCATGGGTCTTTGATTTCATGAATGGCTTTCCCTTTCAAAAGTAATTGCAAAAGTTGTGCCCACATGGTAAATGCTCAATAAGTATGAGCTTTCTTTATTGTTGATGATGATGAAAGCACTGCCATGCTTGAAATTGTGGCGGGCCATTTCTTTCATGCATGTATTCAACAAATATTTTCTGAGAGCCCACTATGTGCTCCGGCACTGGATCAATGCTTGGTAGTGTTGCCGTTTGAAGCCCGTCATGATTATAAATGAGGATAGTAAACATATCCATGCCCCAGCTGCAGTCACGAATTGGTAATGAACCTAACACAATGATGGGCATCTGTCAAAGAGACCTATCCTAACTCCAGGCTCATCCCATAGCCACTTTGCCCACTGTTCTAAAGCAAAACCAGTCTCTTCCAACTAAATGTTTATTTCCTTTCACAAGAGTAGCCTTGAAAGTCAACCTGAGAACCATCAAGATGACTCAGAGAGTCAGCCTGAGTTGTCAACCAGAGAACCATCTAGATGACTCAGTCTGGGAACAAGTCAATCCTGGGTGTCACAAGATATTATAAAGAAATACCCACATTCCCTCTTCCCTACCCATTCCTGCTGCTGCAGTGTGTATGCCAGGTACTGAACTTGCACCTATCTATTGTACTCTGATGTATTTGTCCCATTGCAGCTGGAGACAAGGCCACACTACAGTTAATTGTCCATGAAAGAAATTATTCCAGATGTCAGTCATTTGGGAAGAGGCAGATCTTTACACAAAAAATGGAGGAAGCCTCTGATGGTGGTTTGGAGCTGTATGTACCCCAGAAAAACATATTCTTAAACTTAATCCCTTCCTGTGGGTGTGAACCCATCATAAGTAGGGCCTTTTGATGAGGTTACTTCAGTGAAGGTGTGGCCCAACCCAATCAGGATGGGTCTTAATCCTGTTAGTGGAGTCCTTTAGAATAGAATGAAATTCAGATGGAGCAAAAGCCACTGGTAGCAAAAAGCTGAAATTCAACAGAACCCAGAAGAGAAGGGAGAGGCTAGGAGAGACTTCCATGTGCACTGACCAAGGATCACCAGCAGCCAGCCTGGGAACACTAGTCCTCGGGAAGAAAGCGTTGCCTTGATTTGATCTTTTTCCTGCCTCAAAACTGTGAGCCACTGAATTCCTATTGTTTAAGCCAACCTACTGCATAGATATTTGCTTGAGCAGCCATGGAAACTAAAACACCTCTCCTGCATGGCCCTGACCCTGCTCTGGTAGTGGGAAAACCTTGGCTTCTGCTGTGTGGAAACCAACCAGGAGCTAAGCACAGAAACAGCTATAGGGGGCCACACAGGGAAGAGGAGTGATATGAAGATCCAGATGCATGGGCTCACTTATTTTATTTCCCTTTGATCCCTGATCTTCTGGGAAAGTCCTGGGTAAATGAACCCATCTGGTTGCTGTTGTGTATCAGGGAACCAGGATGAAAGTGGTGAGGACATATTTGGGAGGGGTGTTGTTCTGAGGGACCAGATGTCCCTGAGGCCATCGTGGTGGCTGTCAGCAGTAATTTTGGAGAGATTTCTGGAGAGAAGGATAATCGTTGGGTCTCAATTTCCAGCCAGCCCTGCATGCTTAGAGTTTCTCCCTGCACCCCCACCTTGTAGGACTTGGGGAGAGGTTGATTAAGGGAGTCTGTGGGGTTTCCTTACAGATTCTCACCCAGATGTCAGCCTGTTTAGTCTCCATCCCATGAATGCCCCAGTACTGCTATGTTCTCTCCACTTACTTCTACGTCTGCCTGTTACCTTTTCATCACTGTTCTTCAAAGATACTGATCCACACTGAGGCAAGTGGGGTGAGGGCATTGGCAGCCTGACTCCACAGAGAAAAGGCAGACTGTGCTCTCCTGAAGTTTGAAGGGATATCTTACATCAGCTTTGGGCCATTGAGCTGGCTGAGGAAATGTATTGGGCAACCCAGCATCTCCTAGACTTTGTGCTGTCAATGACAACCAACCCCATCTCACTCTTCATAACTCTCTGGAATCATTTGAGTCCTCTCTAGCAATGTGTTTGTTCTCTTGCAATGTGGAAAATGGAGCTCTGAAAAGTCTCTAAGAGAATAAGCTTTTGGAAACCTGGCTTAGTGTATAACTGCCAGGGACGATTTGTTCTCCATCCCCATAACTAACTCAGAGCCTGCCCCAGTCTCCTTCCAAATGTTGGGTGTTAGGGCCAGGGAAACAAGAAAGTTGTGCCATGTGCCTACCACCCAGCTTCAGAAATAAAAATATAAGTGAAGCCTCCAATGTTCCTCTTCTCATTTCTTGCCCTCCCATCCACCTCACCACTAAGTGGGTCCTGGTCCATTTTCTTATCCAAGAAAAAAAAAAGAAAAGGTTATTTTAGTGACATTTTTAAGGTGTAATATTTGCTAAAGTCCTTGAATTTATTAATATTAAAATACTAAGGGGTAGGAGGGAAAGCAGTAATTGTATCTTAATTTGCTCATGTTCTGTACTCATGAGCAGTGATTGCCAGCTACCAGGATAGGTTGCCAAGAGTCTTAAGAATTTTTTTATCTCCAGAAGAATTTGAGAGAACAGAAGAGTCCCACCCAACTGATTTAGCAGATCAGACCTACCGGTTGTTTGGAGTCATAATTATTTAATGTGGTTTTTCCTTGCCCTGTTGACCATATACAGCCTTAGGAGAATGTTGGAAAACAGACAGGTGTGCTTGTCTCTTTCCTGCAGCTGGTGCCTAAAATCCTAGGCTGTTGCGGCCAATTTTTCCATCTCATTGGAGAGGAAACGCAGCAATGTTTGAACAGGAACTTCAACCCCACCTCCTGGTGCATGTCTCTTTCTCCTTTTTTATTATAATGAAGTTTTTTAAGTATACAAAAACAGTGTAGTGAATTAAAACAAATTCTGTGTGCCCACACCCAGCTTCAGAAATAAAAATATAAATCAACCTCTTGTTTCTTTCTCATTTCCTGCCCTCCGTCCTCACTTCACCCCAGATGGTGACCACTGTTTGGAATTTGTTGCTCCTTATGCCCACGAAGGTTTTTATATCTTTACTACATGCACATACATCTGATTTTTACACGTTTTAAACTTTATATACATGCTATCATATTGTAAGACCCTTTAGCAACTTTCTTTTTTTCACTCAATATTTTTTGAAATTCACTGGTATTTTAACATCTGGGTCCATATAATGGATATTTCATAATATATTTATCTATCTCATGTTTGTGGGCATTGAGACAAATTTAATAATTATAGTAGCACAGGGTTGAACATTCTAGCACAGGTATCTAAGACCTCCCAGGACTTTGTCCACTGGGACAATTAGCCTCTCCACAATATGGGTAGATTCAAAACAAAAACCAATCTGTATGGTCCTGTTGTAACTAAATTTGTATGGCGCCATCCTGGGGGGGTAAAAAGGAAATAAAGTGAATGGATGGGTTGGACCCAGGACCTGAGGCAGGAGGGACTGCATGTGAGGGAAACCCAGACTAAAAAGGGACATCAGGAAAAGAAACCCCATGGGAAACTGTGCCCCTCAATTCCCAAAGCCCCTCTTCAGAAACCTGGAACCCGTAGGAGATGTGGGGTCATACTATCAGATACTTATTGATTGGAAAGGGGTTTTTAAGTTTGAATCTTTCTTTGTCCTTTTGATCATTAAATAAAAATGTCATAGGTGTTAAAGTTCTTCTCAAGCATCTGACTAATTGCCTGGATCTGGAACAACTTTTTCCCCCCAACATGGTCTGTTTTTCTCATAGCTATTTTTAAAGAAAGGTTCTTGAAGACTTCAAGCAACGCTGTCAAGGAATATTCACATGACGTTCTACCCTCCCTTTCTGTTTCTAAAGCTCTTGAAACAAGTTAAATATCTAGCCTTCCAAGTTGGTCTGTGTTAGCAAGTGCTAAGATTTTTACCCTGAGTTTTGATTTTTGCAATGAAGCTGAAATTAACACTACTTTCTTGACCAATCTGCAAAGGATCTTCCTTTATTCACCCGCCTGGGAATCAAGATTATTAGTCAACCATCCACCACAGAAAATGAAAATCTCTAAATCTCAAGGAAACAATGTCTGCCTTTAACTCTTCATAACTAAAATAGCAAAGAGTTTAGACAAAGAAAACAGATAGTTGAAATCTGGGCTCATTTCCTTCCCAGAATGTGCTGGCTCCAAAGTAGGTCAAGCTGTGTTGCTATAAATCTTAACAATTCTCTTTAATTCTCACACGGGCTACACTTGGGGGGTGGAGAGAGGGGAACCAGTCCAATTAATTAAAGAAAAATTGCAGTACGAAAAGAAAGGCTCCTGAAGAGTTCAGGATCTTCATCTCCACCCCAAATGAGTTCATCAACATGAATATTATTATGAATAGCATTACTGATAGTGGGACAATTACTGTACAATGGATGCTTCAGTAGCCGGCCACGGTTGACCGCAAACATTCTTTCTCCCTCCTGGTGTTTGAGGAGGAGGCTGACACAGCTCCAGAGAGAGGCCAAGACTGAGCTCCAGGAAGAGGAACCTGGCATGGCTCCCACCCACTGAGCTTGACATCCCTCCCCAGAAAGTCCAGAGAAGGGTTTTTCAAACCAAGGTTTCAGCAGCAACTCTGGCCGAGGATTTGATGGAGGTGTGTGTGAATGAAGTGAATTTACTGAAAGCTTTCATGTTCTAAGTTGCGCATGCATATTATTTCTGGACTGAAATCCTTTCTTTCTTTTGGCTTTTAACATACACTCCTACCTTAACCATAGAATGGTGTTGTTGTTCTCAACAGCAACCTTAAGAAAGTTCAACAGTTTAATTTTGCTAGTTGGTCAAAATGTTGCCAATTAAAAAGTGATACATAATGTTAAGGATTTGTGACTTCAAACTGTTTAACTCCTTTCCTAAATCATCATGGGCTGGCAAAATTTGCAGGGCTGTAAGGGATTTTAAAGGTTGTTTAGCTTATTCTCTTACCACATCTGAGTCTCTGCAAGAATTTATTTCAGAAAAATGACTCTTCATCCAGCTACACAGGAAAATGATTTTCCAGTGTTCCCAATTAACTGATCCAGGGACAGCACAGTTATGAGCAATACATTCTTCCTTCTGTGTAACTGAAAGTTAGAGGCCTTTTTAAGTCCTCACAGAGAGGGAGATATTGTTCTTGGTATTGTTATAGATCTCTAAAGTTACTCTCTAGCTAGAATTTGTCAGCTATTGCCAAAAATATGCTGCATAACAATCCCCAAATTCAGTGGCATAACAGGAAGTGTTTATTTCTTGGTCAGACATTTGTAGTTGGCTGGGACTCAACTAAACTCGGTTGAACTAAGCTAGGCTGGCATCAAGCTCTGGGTTGGGACTAGATCAACTCCACTGTGTCTCGTTCTTAGACCAGCAGTTTCCTGAGGCATGGTCTTTTCACAGAGAAAAGCAGAGGCACAAAAGAATAGACCAACTCCACTGATACTTTTAAAGGCTATACTCAGTTCAGAACGACCAACAGTTCATTGGCCAAAGCAAATCACATGGCCAATCCCATTATCAATGGGTCTGAGAAATAAACTCCACCTCTGGTAGAGACTGAAGGACAATTGGGGACAATAATGCAATTTATCTTTTCTGACCTTTTCTATATTAAACTATAGCACTAGTTTATAACACTTTGGGGAACCTTAGAAGATCCCACGCAGAAACTCATAAAAGCTCTGGAATGAATTTTGGCTCCTCCACTAGCTGGCTGGATAACCTTGGGCAGGTTATTTATTTTGCTAGTCTCCAGGTCCTGAATCTGTAAAATGAAAGAGAAAAGTCTACTTTATAAGACTGCTGGAGTCTTGTAAAGGAGATAAAGAGAGATTAGCAAAGTGCAGTGCATGAAGTAAAATGTTCTCACTAAATAGTAGTTATTCTTAATGGGTCATTCATTCAATAGCCATTTCTATAAGGTCCTACATACCAGGCACTTTGCCTGGCCCTGGAGGTATGAAGACACATGGCACAGACTAGGGTAGAAACAGGTAAAGGTCACTAAGGGTGCATGAGGGAGAGGCACCTATCCCAGTCTGGAGCAGGAAAGGCTGATGGGGATGACTGGTGCAGAATCTTAGGAAACTGAATGGGAATTTTCCAGAATCGTGAGGATGAGAGTGCAGGCAGGGCATTCCAAGAGGCAAAAAGAACCACTGAGGAAATCTTTTGTGCTATGAGGACTGAGTAATTCAGTGGGACTGGCATGGATATGACTGGAAAGGGGGCAGGAGGAAGAAGATAAGCCAAAGGGGGATGGTTGGGACCTGAGATGTGTTCAGTTGTCCTAAGTATGCTTCACTAAGGAGGTGGATTATACAATCAAAGACCAATAGCCACTCAATTGTGTTCAACTCAGAATCATTCATTTCATGGCATCTTTCCATCCAACATGAATGCTAGAAGGTCTCATTTAAATCCCTGGGACTTGAGAGGTCTGGAGCCTGCTGAAAGAGCCACCGGCGGTCACAGCTGCTGGGCAATAGAGGACCTTGGCTGCAATTTCAAGGCCATGAAATTCATCAAGGCTCCCATGGAATGACAGGGCAGTGCTCTACTTGGCACTTGAGATGGGGGTTAGGGGTGGGGTGAAAAATGTGAACAAACACAATCTGTTCTTCCAGAAGATCCAAACCTAAGGGTTTGATTCCAGTGAAAGGACAAAATGTGTCCCATAGAATTGCTGCAGCTGTGACATGCCCCTTCCCCTCACACACCCCCAACCTACTTCATCTCAGGCCACACCCTCTTTGAGGATTAGTCATTCTAGGTCGGTAAATAGGGGTCACCTTCACTGAGCAAGAGGGGCCAGAAATGATTTTTTGGGTTTCATTCAATACTAAGCCTTCCTCTCCTCCTTGTATTCCCCACTGCTTTCCTGGGGAAAGGAGATGGGGTCATGGGGGAAGGTTGAGGAGTCGAGGGAGACTTGGAGTCGATTTGTATCACTTTTCCTTTGGGGAAAAAGATAAATAGCATATGAATCCCAGTATTGTACCTTATGAGCAGGGATTTTAAAAAGCTGATTCTAGGAATGAATTAGTAATGAGTTTCTGCTGAATTTTTTAAGAAGTTGTACTTGTCACACCATTCAGTGGTCATTACCCTTTTTCCATGAATCCACAATGTTTAGTTTTGTAATTTGCAGAGTTTCAGGAGAGACTCCCTGTGTTAGAGAATCCTCTGGCCAAGGCCATTCTTTCCAGGGAGCCAGCCAGAGCTCTCTAAGGCCCTCCCTCTATAGGGTGCTCCAGCATCCTGGGGACCCACCTGCAGCAGCCTCCTCCCAGAGATTCACTGCTCCAGACCCTCCCAACCTGCAAGGCAGAGCCTGCATGCTCTAGCCACTCCAGTCCACACAGTTATCTCTTTCCATATACTCCTTCCCAAGCAGATGTCTGTCATCTCCTCTCATGAGTCTTGGTCACTGTGCTGGTTTGATTCTGTTATGTACCCCAGAAAAGCCATGTTCTTTTAATCCAATCTTGTAGGGGCAGACCTATTGTGGGTTGGACATTTTGATTAGGTCATTTCAATTCAGATGTGACTCCGCCCATTCAAGGTGGGTTCTAATCCCCTTGCTGGAGTCCTCTATGAGAGGATAAAAGGCAGAGACATTTTGAAGAGAGCTCAGAGACACATAGAAAGAAAATGCCCTGGGGGAATCAAGAAGGACGCACAGAGAAGCTGAGACAGAGGCCCAGAGATGTTTTGGAGAAAGCCACTGAAACCAGAAGCTAAATCCAGGAGAGAGGGTTCAGTACAGCCAGCCATGTGCCTTCCCATGTGACAGAGGAACCTCAGATGCCATTGGCCTTCCCTCAGAGAAGGTGTTGTCCTGTTGATGCTTTAATTGGGACATTTTCGTGACCTTAGAACTGTAAATTTGTGAACTAATACCACCCCCCCCCATTGTAAAACCAACCCATTTCTGGTATATTGCATTCTGGCATTCTGGCAGCTTTAGCAAACTGAAACAGTCGCCATGTCATCTCTCCCCCAAATATTGGGAGTCAAAAATCAAAGACCCTATCTCAGACCTCCCTACTGCCCCAGCTTAGAACAAGTGGGTGGATTCCACCTTCCTTTGTTGGTAATAATGATGGAGCAGACCCCACCAAGAGTCCTTTATAGGCAGGCAGGATCTAATTATCCAATTCTATTAGTTTCCTATTGCAGCTATACCAAATTATCACCAACTTAGTGGTTTAAAACAACATAAATTTATTCTCTTACAGTTCTGGAGGTCAGAAGTCCAAAATGGGTTTCACTGGGCTAAAATCAAGGTATCAGGAGGGCTATATTCCTTCTAGAGATTCTAGAGGAGAATCCATTTTCTTTGCTTTTCCAGCTTCTAAAGGTTTCCTGCCTTCCTTAGTTCCTGGCAGCCTTCTTTCGTCAAAACCAGCAGCAACTGGTAACGTCTTTCTCATGCTGCATTGCTCTGAAGCTGACTGTTCTGACTCCCTCTGCTCTAGTTTGCTAATGCTGCTGGGATGCAAAATGCCAGAAATGGATTGGCTTTTATAAAGGGAGGTTTATTTGGTTAGACAGTTACAGTCTTAAGGCCATAAAGTGTCCAAGGTAACACATCAAAAATCGAGTACCTTCATTGGAGGATGGCCAATGGCATCTGGAAAACCTCTGTTAGCTGGAAAGGCATATGGCTGGCGTCTACTCCAAGTTCTGGTTTCAAAATGGCTTTCTCCCAGGACATTCCTCTCTAGGCTGCAGCTCCTCCTCAAAATGTCACTCTAAGTCGCTGTTGGGGCTTTTGTCCTCTCTTAGCTTCTCCGGAGCAAAAGTCTGCTTTCAAAGCCCATCTCCAAAATGTCTCTGAGCAACTCTCTCAGCTCCTGCACATTCTTCAAAGTGTCCCTCTTGGCTGTAGCCAGCTCACTCCTTCTGTCTGAGCTTATATAGTGCTCCAGTTAACTAATTCAGACCCGCCCTGAATGGGTGGGGTCACACTTCCATGGATGTTATCCAATCAAGGTCTCGTCCATAGTTGATTGAGTCACATCTCCATGGAAACACCCAATCAGTAGAATTACAATCTAATCAACACTAATAAGTCTGCCCACACAAGATTGCATCAAAGATAATGGCATTTAGGGGGACATAATACATCCTCATCCACATTTAAGGGTCCTTGTGATCACATTTTATCTTGTGATTGTAAAAACCTCGTGACTGGCCCTGCTTGTACTCCCTTTTCCTGTTTTACAAGTTTAGAGTCTTATGATCACAAAGACCACCCCTTAATGTTTATTAATGAAGGAACTTGAGCTAGCTTAGAACTAACTCATTCCAGTTCCTAAATTATCTTATTAGATGAAGCTAGATCCAACAAAAATTGGCCCACCTGACATGCGCAGTAGCTTAAACTTTAACCTATAAGTGACCCATACCTCATTATAATACTAACAATCACACCCATCGTCATGGTAAGGCCACTATTTTCTTACATACCTTCTGTGACTAAGCATGTAATCAATCTGCACATTCTCATTAACTAGATCGTCTCTAACCTCCTCATCTCAAGCCATTATACTCATTATCCTAAAACCTGCCCATCTTTTGAGACTATAAAACTATCAGAGTTACTGCAGTCCAGGGAGACAGACTTTAAGCTATACAGAGCAATAAACTTTTTCCCTTTTGAAACTGGCTGTCATGCACACTGAGCAGAGAACCCCGTGTTTGATCAGTATCAATTTGGCAACTCTGGTGGGACATGGATGTCCATAAAAAATGAGGAGTCTGACTGCCTGACATTCTGGAACCCAAGCAGGCCAAGTAGGTAATCATGGTAATTGAGTCATTTGTGGCAGCCTAGACCCTGTTGGTCTAGAGTCTCGGCAACCGCATTTGCCTGGCCCTACTGGTGCCCCAGGCTCATGGATGCCCCTTGAAGCTTCAAAGGGAGAAACAGTTCCAGAGTTCCTGATCTGGACATCTGAGTAGGTGAGTGGCTCAACAAGGTAGAAATGGGTCAGGAAGTTAGTACAGAGGTTTGAGGATCCCAGACTGAATTCAAGGCCCTTGGTCCCTGTTCTAGAATGATCTCCCTTTCTTTGACCTCTACAGCTTTCTGTTTTCTGAGTCTGTACAGGGTTCAAGACCCCAACCACAGTCTGTCTTTTGAGTATACTCCATATATATATATATATATATATATATATATATATATATATATATTGTAAAATAAGTACTCTTAAGAACTGCTCAATATATAATGAAATTAAATAAATGTTTAATGACTGTTTAATTGTTAATTGGTGTGTTACTGCAGGAAAGAAGGGCACTGGAAGAGGGATTGCCCTAGCCACCCTGGGAAAAACCCTGAGGGAAGCTAATCACCCAAATTCCAGAAGCTCTAATGAAACAATGCAACCAACAGCAACCTGGAATGAAGGGGCACGGGGCCTCTACTAAAAGAAATACCACTTCTCTCAATCTCCTATCAGAAGCCTCAGGTGAAAATACAGGTGGGAAAACAATTAATTGACTTTCTTATTAATACAAGAGATTAAATAAAAACCCAACACAACTTCTACCCTATCAGCTACTATAACAGAAATGACCAGTAAAAATGCAAAGAAGCTGCTAGACTTCCCAATTAAAACCAACTATTTAAAGCATAGCTTTCTGTACATACCTAAAATGTCCAGTTCCCTTGCTAGGGAAAAATGTATTAACCAAGTTAGATGCCCAAATAAATTTTTCTCCAGATTGTTATCAATAGAAGTTCCTCCATGACAGACTTGTGCATTGCAAGGAGCACTGCTATTCACTAAGAAAAATAAGCAAATCATCCCTATCCCAACAGAAATCTTGAAAGCTATAATACTAGAGACATAAGCTGATGCAAAACCAGTGTAACTGGCACCCCGCTGGCAACAGTGCCAGGCAGAACCCCATTCCAGGTTCGGGACTCTTGCTGCAGAAAGAATTCAAAGACGAGAGGGACCAGCAGGAATAAGTAGTAAAGTTTACTATAGAAAGAGAAAACGAATACATGTTAACCAGATAACAGGGACATGTTCAAGGGAGAAGCATGCACCAAGTGGCAGTGGGTTATCTTGTTATACAGGAAAGTTTTACAGTGATTTTCTTATCTTGACTTTTGAACACGAGGTGTCTCCTTTGTTCTAGGAGGAGACAGTTACCTGCAGTCACTTATCTAAAATTTGTCTTTGGGCAGATGTTTAAGAACCTTTATGACCCCATGCTTTCTGTCATTAACTAAGAATTTGCTTTGGGCCCATGATTTTACAGACTTTTATGGTTTGGGGAGGTTTGGGAGCTTTAGGGGAAATTTTTATCCCATGAAGTTTGCAGCTGAAGTTTGCAGCTCCACATTAACTTGAAGCTGATTTGAAGAACCGAGATCATAGCCTTGATGTCCCATTCTATCCTGCCTCACCAGGACATGCAAAATGGTAAAACTGATTCAAGTGAAATGCCAACAGCCAGGTACTGTATGTCATATGAAACAATATCCACTGAAACTAAAATCCAGAGAAGGAATTGTTCCATTAATACAGTATGTTGATGATATCTTAATTGCAAGTCATACCAGAAAAAAGAAAAATTGTAGTTCAAATTAGTGAGTTTTATATTTCTGTGTTTCTGTTTTTTGTGTCCAACTTTCTATTTGTATCTGTTTGTTCAATGTATATTTTCCTACCTCCAGATAAAAACACCAAATTAACAAAAAAAAAATTTCTTAAAAGAGCTTGATTCAAATTGCTTAGAGATAGATAAGTACATATATAAATCAGTGTTCCTGGAATCCCAGAAAATAAAGAAAACAAGCTTCTAGTGCTCTTTAAACTCCTCCTGCCTTCCCCCTCTGTGTCCTGGCTTAGCCTAACTCCCAAATCCTATGGAAGACTCAGTGGGTTTAGAAAAAATTTAATGTTATCGTTCAGACCTACAAGCCTGGATGCTCAGACTTTTTAACTCGGAGCCAGGAAGTTTCAGGAGGCAGCACTGTGTAGAAGATATTAAGAACTTTGGCTCTGAAACTCAAAGCCCAGCTCTACAAGGACTGCCAAGGTCATATAGAACTCTAAACAGACAAAGCCATTTTAAAGAAAAATAAAACTAAGATAAAGGAATCCTCCACATTCTTTCATCTTACCTATCTCAACCCCCAGGGCCTTCTCCTGCACCCTTGACCAAGTTCAAGCAGAAATAGTAAAAAGTAAACCAGTTGGGTCACCTATGGGGGAAGGGCTGTGCACAGAAGAGATTGGGGAAATGTAGTAGAAAATTCTTTTCTACTGGGCCTGGAAATTAGGAGTGATAGGGACAGAAAAAAATGTTAAGGAATTGGACACATTTTGCATATTTATCCTGTAATTTCCCTATTTAGAATTTTTTTTTAACAATACCTTTGCAACAGTAGCCACAGAAGACAAATCATTATTTAACCATATTTATAGCTTTGGGATAAGGGTAATTGAATAAAATCCAAATGCCAAATTTTAAAGCTCCAGTAAGGAAAGAAAAATATCATTAAGAGCCATAAAAAAGTTTCCCTAGATTATGCATGAAACAAACAATTATTTCCAAAACCTGATAATCAGTATGCTTTTGAAGTTGTTCTTAATTTTAAGATATTATAAAAACAAAGAGTGTTTAACCTACAATGGAGAAGGAAAAAACAAACATTTTTTTCATTACTGGATACTATATTATCAAGAAAGCTGTTTCAGAAATTATACGTAGTATAGCTCATTTAAATACTGGTAAATGGTAAATTAAAGAAAGCAATTTTTCCGGAAACCATCCCCTATAAACTACCACTGTTAAGTGCAATAAAATTTTATTCTGTTTAGATATGTTCTCCCTAAATTTATGCAAGTTTACTGATAAAAACTAACATTATATCTATTAGATCTTTAAGATAAAGAAAAATATAAATTTGTGTTTAATGAAATCAAATTATTATTTTAACAAACTTTATTGTGTTTTATAGAATGTATAAAAGCAGTTCAAAGATCTTTTTAAAGTGTGTGGATATATAAAGTATGCAGAATATGCTTGGTTAAAGAGAAAGTATAATTTTGTCCTAAAATAAGTAATTATTTTTCATATAATAAGAAGCAGAAATATATGACAAGACCAAAATAAATATAGGAAATTGTAAAGCACTTATAAAAATAAGTTTTATTTGTCATATTCAATGCTGACTACAATTTAATAAACTTATTTAAAGATGTGGTTTTGTCCTAAGGAGAAATAACTGATTTTAACAGAATATAAAGCAGAAATATATATGGCAAAATCTAAATGAATATAAAAGGTTTATGGAAATTAATTTTATTCATCAGGTCAATGTTGACTAAAATTTAGTAAAAAGCTTTTATATCAAACATTATATTTATGCAAAACTAAAATTTTATTTACTCTTTAAATAATGACATTTTCTTAAAATGATTAGTCTGTTCTTAGTGAAAAGTTATGGAAAGTTTTTCTTAACCCTCTAAGTATTCTATTTAGAAAACAAATACTCTATGTTAACATTTTGACTCAAACACTAAAGTACATCTTTTTATCTCAAACTGTTACAAAGGATTTGTTCTTTCACCTGGTAAAATTGAGGTGCTAAAAATAGTTTCATTTAATACATTATAAGTTGCATGGAAAGTGTTTATGAAATGTTATAAAAATTGAAAGGAATTTTCTGAACTTCTGTTGGTTAAATTTGTGTGAGTAAAATGTTATTTGTATACCTAGAGATTATATAAAATTCTTAAAGACTTAACTATGGTCTCACTGTCCATGTTATGTCCCAATACTGACCTGCATATTAGACAACACTCTAGTGACATTAGTCATGGTTTTAGCTATTTTAAATATGTGTCACAGAAACAACCAAATTTCTTGTCTGTTACATTGTTTTACTCTGATGCTTCTCTAAAAATACATGTAGGCAACTATCATCAGAACTTTATCTTCAACAAAAAAAGGGCTTCAAAAGAAAAACAAGACAAGTCAGTAAATTATGTTCTGTTAATTAACGTAAACATGGTAAAAGTGTAAAAATAAAGCAGAACAAAACTTCAGCTGTAGCCTGTAATTAATAACCTCAAAATAAGTTGTCATTTTTTTATTCTAAAAAAAAAAATGACTCTATACAACAACTGTTAAAGAAGCTAAAGAAAGAATCAGACTTCAGTTTGAAGAGCTGAATGGGGCTAATGTGATTAAAGACTAAGGTGAATCAAAGTAAAAAGTAATATTATCTGTATTTTAAAACTTTAATTTCTATGAGGAACCAAAAAGGGAAAAATTATTTTATCAAAAAATTTTAATTTTTCTATAGCACACTATCTAATTTAACCTGTTCAGTCAGTTCATTTAGACAACAGAACTCAGCTTTATTTAACCTTACTAAGAACCTAAGATAGAGAATAAGATGTTAGTATTCACTATAGATTAATGTAATACCCGGATACATTTCCAAGTGTTTTACACATAAAATAAAATGTAATTGCAAGGTTCCTTGGGGGAATGGAGAAGGCAAGCATGAAACTATTAAACCATCCCACCTGGGGAAATTCCTGCTATTCTCTCAAGCAATGAGGCTCCCAGTATACTAAAACTAATCAAAGGACGTTGCAACCTCTAAATCTAAAATCTGTTCCTTTTTGAAAGTGTAAATTATCCCCAGTCATGCTTAAAACAGGGAGACCTGTGAAAATAAACTCCAGAATATATGGGCCCTACCTCATGAAAAGGAAATATGCTAACAAGCCAAGCCCTCAATCTTAAGGCTTGCAATTATGAAACATTTCAAAACTAAGCCTAAAAGCCACCCCCTGCAAATCTCCCTGTTACTCAGATGTGATCTCTCTCAGCAAAACTCTGCAAATGAACTCACTACCTTCCCCCTATGTGGGACATGAATCCCAAGGATAAATCTCCCTGGTACCTTGGGACATGACTTCCCTGGCACTGTGGGATTAGCAATACTTTCTTGTTCAAAAAGGGGAAAAGAAATAAAACAGAATAACGTTTCAATGGCTAAGAAATTTCACATAGAGCCAGAAGGTTATTCTGGAGGTTAACTTGTGCAGGTCTCAGCTGGATATTGCCAACACTGTTTCTAAAATCCCTAAGGAATAACCTGTGCTCCATATAAAAATCTATAAAAAATTATTTTCCCAGTGTAACATAGTTATGTCACCTAATCATAATCTTTCTACCCCATTTATGTAAACCTATAATTTTCAATTTACTTGTAAAGTTTGCTTTTCAGAGAATTAAAGCCCCCTGATTGTTCCTATACCAGTTAAGCCTTGACACCCAGAGGTAACAGTCTCTCTAGAAACAACAACAAATTTCACTCCTCTACCTGAAAAGGTTGACACTCCTTTTCAGCATGAAGAAGTCAGAGCCAATAACATCTAGATTTCCCTCAAGATTGAGGAATGGACAAAACAAAAGGGAGGAATTATAACTGAGAAATTAAGAGCTAACAAATAACTATGATGACTGAATCACTAAATAATTTCCTTTTTCTTACTTTCTAGTAATTGTAGAATAGCCGAAAGGAAACACCTGAAATTACTAAAACACACTGAGCTGTAACCCAGATACCTTGATTTTTGATAATGATTGTATAACTATATAACCTTTATCTTATGATTGTAAAAACATCGTGGCTGGCACCACTTGTGCCCTCTTATCCTGTTTTACAACTTTAGGGTCTTATGATCACAAAGACAAACCCATAATGTTCATTAATGAAGGAAGTTGAATCAGCCAAGAACTAACCAACCTCAATTCCTAAACTGTCTTAGTAGATAAAAGTAGATCTAACCAAAATTGGCCTGCCTGACATGCATAGTAGCTTAAACTTTAACATATAAGTGACCTATAAACCTCATTATAATACTAAAAATCATGCTCATCATCATGTTAAGGCTACTATTGTGTTACATACCTTCTGTGTCTAAGAATGTAATCAATCTGTGCATGCTCAATAATTAGATAATCTCTAACCTTGTCATCTCAAGCCGTTATACTCATTATCCTAAAACCTGCCCATCTTTCTATACTATAAAACTATCAGAGTTGCAATTCTAGGAGACAGATTTTAAACCAATAGTCTATCTCTTCTCCTTGCTTCAGGTAGCAGTAAACTTCTCCCCCCCTTTTGAAACTCTGGTATCATAGATTGGCTAATATGTGCATCAGGCAAAGAACCCCACATTTGATCGATATCACAACCTTAATTCTCCCTTGTCATGTAACATAATATATTCACAGGTTCTAGGGCTTAGGATGGGACCATTTTTCTTCCCTCTTCCTACCACATTAATCAAGATGAGGGAGCTGTACAAAACAAACATTTTCCAAGCTTTTTGAATGTGGCAGACAACTGGCAACTCAAAGAGATCCAGAGGGTGGAATGCTGCCAAAAGGAAGTGGAAAGGAAATGCCATAGAGCTCTTTATTTCCTCCACTTGATTTATTTTATCTTCTCAGCATTTCAAGTTGCCAAGAAATGGGGTGGTGGGGGTGGGGGTTGTTCCTTTTGTTTATGGCTGTTGCTCTGACACACTAATGACAGAGGACTTCTCCAGCCTTGAAAGGGTGGGGAGGACAGATAAGACAGGAGATAGAGGCTGCCTCTCTTCCATGTGCCACGGGCCCATCTGAGCCATCATTTAACCTTGTTCTCAGGGGGTTTTCCTCCTATATTCCACAAGAATGAGGCCATCTGCTTCCCTATGTGTTGTTGCACACATGTGCTTCTGCTGCATTATGCATATTGCATTATGCTACTAGTTTGGTTTTTTTAAAGTGTGATGTGTGCCTCCCTTGTTTGAATCAAGACTTGCTCAGAGAGTGGTAAAGATTTTCCTCTTGATTTTTGCTCGCTGCCCCAAAAGTGCCTGAGAGAGAATGCTGCACTTGGTGGCCACTTAGGTAGATATGGTGTTGGCTTGTTAAGCAATTTCTGGGGAATAGTCAGAGTCCTTGAGTGCCAGTGAGACCACAGCATGCACTTACCTCTTCAGAAGACAAGTTATAAGAAACAGGAAATCATCTTGCCATAAAGTCTGTAAGCTTTGTGCAAGCTTCTTGGGTTTTACAATCCAGGGTACTGTGGAAGAGTTTGCTAGTTGTCTCAGCAGTAGACAGAGACTAGGAGGGGACAATGGGAACTTTTGTTGAATGTGGTTTATTCTCAACGTTTTGTCTTCAAAGAGAAAAAAATGCTGAAGATGGGAGCCAATTACTGGGGCTATGAGTGGGGAGGGGATGGGGGTGTCACAACCTGGACTTTTGGCTCATAGTTCATGGGATACCAAACAAGTTTGAAAAAAATAAAATCTGGGCAACTCCCTTTGCTAACCTTGTCTAGTGTCATGTGGTCTTGCTAAGCATTTTCAATCTTGTTCTTAGCAACTAGCATATCAACAAATTACTTGGGGGGATAGGATATTGGAAAGGCTTTCCTTTTAGGGCACATGCTCAGGGAAAGTGGCTGCCCCAACATTTTATCCAGCCCCACCTCTAATTCTGGAGTCTGGGGAGAGGGAGAGCGGAATCAGAGCACATAGGATGGGGTCTCCAAAAGGGAAGTCCTCTTCCAGCGTCAGGGGTTACACTTCCCACAGAGACCAGCATCTCATTTAGGTGTATCTGGGCATGAATGCTGACATAGAACCTGACCCTTCTCCCCCCAGCCTGGGTGCTGCTTCCCTGGACTGCTTTGGTGGGAAGTCAGGGGAGCCCCAACCTGGGTGATCACAGTTCACCGTTGTCATCAGGCTTTAGTAAAAGCAGCTGCTAAGAGTGGTCATTGTTTCTATGAATCATTTTATTTTTCAGTAGACAACAGAGTTGCATGGTTCAAAATTAAACAGTAACAACCTGAAAAGTTTTCCTCCCACCCCTTTCTCCAGGCACCTAATCCCTTCCCTGGAAACAACTAATGTAACCAGTTTCTTATACATCTGGTCAGAGATACTTAATGCATCCAAAAGTTAATATGTATAAGTACCCGTCCCCCTTCTTCTTACCCTCATGTAGCATTCCCACACTCTTTTGCATCTTGCTATTTTTGCTGATAGTTTGGAGAACATTCCATTTCAGTTCTCAGGAACTCTTAATGGTAGTAGAAATAAAGTACATGGAAAGTGTCATTCATCGAAGCCTATGAAAACAATGGCACTTTTTCTTTGATGGCCTTCCAATGAGATGTGATCAGGTTAGGTGAAAATTCTCTTGGGGAAAAAAGCATTGTGTAAGTAATTCACCAACCTCAATGAGGGGACACATCTGGAAGCAGGGATGCCATCCCAGAGCACACAGGACAGCAACAGATTTGGTAAAAAGAACAGAGAGTCTAGGGGCAGAAAATGGCTCAAGCTCTGGTCCCATTTATTAACCGCTGTTTTGTCTTAGACAAGTCATTCCCGAGTCAGTGCCCTCAGTTTTCTCATCTATAAAATAGAACCAGTAAAAGATAGCTATCTCATTAAATTTGTGAAGAAGGAAGTAAGATAATGCCAGGGGGAGAGAGAGGGCTTTGTAAAACACTAAGTGCTGGATGGATCTATTTGTTCTCTCCATGATATTTGTTAAATGTGGAGTTCCAGGGCCTGGGACCCGAGGCTGGGAAGATGGCAGGTTCCCTCCCCTACTGAGCTTGTACTCTATTGGTGTGGGGGAGAATACGCAAACAAATCTACCAAGATATTGTGAGATTTGGAGCTATGAAAGAAAAAACAAACAAACAGGGAGAGCTGATAATGCGAGGTTGGATGGGGCTGCTAAGTGGGATAGGGCAGTCAGAAAGCGACCTGGCCAAGGAGTTTGAATGCAAGTAGGGTGTTAAGGCCAAATTCAAACTCTCTCTGGGCAGAGGAAAGCCAACCTCTGTGAGAAGGTGAGAAGCAGACCAGATGTGTTGTTTTCTTGCTTTACAAACCACGGCTCCTCCCTCCTGGGCTTTTCAGTGTTGGGAGGCATCCCCGGGCTGGTGACACTGAATACGCAGCAGAGGCCGTGGGCCTAGGTAATGCTATTCTCTTCTCTAAATAGACCTGAGGCAGGAGCCTGAAGGAGGGCAGAGGCAAGGGAGAGAGCCTGCCCTGCTATTTGCCTTCCTTCCAGGATACCTCTGCAGTTTGTTTTTTTGGTATCCTAGGGTGTTTGATTTTTTGCTTCCTGCTAACAGTGCATTTGTGCATGCGTGTATGAAATGGTGTGCATTTAAAATGGAAGAAAGCCACTTTTACATAATATGCATAAATGTATATAACAGTATTTAGAAGCTCTCACTGTACTTCTAAATGCACGGAGAGGAAAACAGCCTCTCAGAGCCATCTTTGATTCAAGAGAAAGACTGGGGCATCCTCCAGGAGGAGGCAAGAAACAGCCTGATGTGTCTCAAGCTGCAGAAGGCTAATCTAGGGTAGACTCAGCTGGATTCCTAACCCCTGAATTTAAACTCAGTCTCAATCCAAGGACTTCACAGGTGACTTTGTGAATAATAGCATCCTCTACTAAAGACCTGCTACTTGCAAAGCTCCCAGAGCCCAAATGTCCCATACATCTCTAATCTCACAACACTTCTGCAAGCTGGTATTTCCAAGATGCATCTCAGGGACTGGTGGGCAGGGGGTAAAAATCAAACGTAAACTCTTACCGGCTTCTGAAGAAGCCTTGATTTAAATGAAGGCATGTAATTTAACCAAAGATAGCAATCCAGTATCTCTCAACCCCATAGCATCCCATTTGGGTCCCTCTTTTCCCCTACAAGGCACCAGAATCCTCAGGTTTGCTGCCAGCTGCTCAGAGACCCCACTAAAAAACTAGCAGGCAGAACCAGGTTCCCAAGCAGTGCCTGTCTTCCGGCTGCTCATGGTGATGAGGTCCAGAGTAGTCTCAGGCAGCCACTATGTAGCGTGCAGGTGGGCCTGTCCGTACCTCTGCTGCTGCATCCCTTGGGCTCCTGTCTTCCATCCACCCTCCTCTGACCAGCCTTCTTAGCAAGATGGAGGACTGGGATAGAAATCCATCCTGATCTGGTTTATTAGGTTTATCTAGAATTCTTGAGATTCTTCCTTTTAAGAGATGGCATTTACTTCCCTTCCTTTGAATGTGGGCTGGAGTTAAGGACGTGCTCCTAATGAATAGCATATGGCAGAAGTGATGAAGGATAACTTCTGAGACTAGATCACAGAGGGCAACCAGCTTCCTCCTTGCCTCTCCCCCTCAGATCACTCACTCTTGGGGAAAGCCAGCTACCGTGTTGCGAGGATACTCAGCCCCATGGAGGGGCATATGTGGTAAGGAACTGAGGCCTCCTGCCAAGAGCCAGGTGAGGGGGCCCTCTTGAGAGCAGCTCCTCCAGCCCCAGTCAAGCTGTGAGATGAGTGCAACGCTGGCCAACAGCTTGACCCAGGAGAAACCGTGAGCCAGAGCTGACAGATAAGCTGCTCCCAAATTTCTGTGCCACAGAAACTGTGAGCTAACAAATGTTGATCATTTTAAGCCACTACATTTTGGAGTAATTAGTTATACAGCAATAGCTAACATCAGGTACAGTCAAATACCTTATAGGATTGTGTTGACTAACAGTTAGCCAACCTGAGCTAAAATTATACAAACCCTGCTGAGTTAATGCTTTCTCTTCCTGAAATAACACCTTTATATTTTGACAGAGGAACCCTGGAGACACAGTGCCCCAATTCAAAAGCGTTGTGACAATGGTGAGCATTTCAGGTGTTGGTGGCAGGCCCGTTGGGAGGTTATTTTTGGTCCAGGGCTGAGGAGTTTACATGACCTTCTAATCACGCCAGCTGCCTGCTCTTCCTAGGAGTGTCTCTAGCCATTCCTCAGGCAGCACAGTGAGACAATTGCTGTCAGAGGCAATATGGGCTGGGACACGATGCTGCCACCTTCCAAGTGACAGGACAATGCTCCCCTCTCTCTGGTGCTCTCATCCTCCTTTCTCTCCACAGCAACAGCTCCTTTCACTATATCTCTTCTCCCTCAAATAAAGGTCAATCACCCTCTCTTTTGTCTCCTTCACTGAGGGGCCTTCCATTCTGGGCAAGTTATGTCTTTGCTGCCTGCTGACTTTTTCCTCTCTTTTTATCATTTCTTCTGTCTCCTTTGATAGTTGTCACTGCTACACGGTCCTTTGGAAATCCTGGAATTTCACTAACAATTTAGTGAGAGATGGGGATTGGAGTTTAACAGTGAGAGGGTCCACAGCGCTTACCTCCGAGTGATGTTGTGCTTGGTAGAAACAGAAGAGAAGTGCACATACACGTGCACAGCCCACCCCACAGAACAACAAAAAGGCGGGTGTGCATGGCTCACCAGGGTGCTGACAGGCCTGGGAGGACATTCATGACTGGTAGAAACCCTTCCTCACCTCAGAGGACCCTGCCCTCCTAGGCTGTGGTTATTACAAGATAACAGAGCCCAAAACCATATGTAAAGGATTAATAATAATTCTTCCCTCAAGCACACAAGCTCTCCTTTGCTGTAATCTTTACCTTTGAGTGTTTCCTTTCCCTGACTGCTTTGCATGTGTTGGAGGATTTTCTTGGCCTTTCACTAACAGCATAAATAATCACTTTGTCTCTCTGGCAGTTAACTTGGAGTTTTGAGCTTTGCGGTTTCATTGCTGTATCCCTTTTAGAGACTACATTGAACTACGTGGGGGCTGGGGTTTCTCAAACTGTGAGCAGGGGCATCTCAGAGCACTGTAGGGAACTCATGGGGCACCTGGGATATTTTTAAATTTTGAGGGAAACACACAAAACTGGACACCATGGACACTGCATGAACTACTAGCTCGAGGGAGTTCATGGGATCTCAACTGCATTCCTTCTGACAATCTCATATCTTTGTCAGGTCTCATACTAGCCCAGGAACAGCATCAGAACCACTTCCCATGAGGAACAGAAACCCAGGGCAACTCGGCTTCCCAGAGCCTCCAACTCCAAGCGAGGCTCAGAGCTTGCTCAGAATTCCAAGCCAGACTAGTACCAAGGTCATGGCTAACCTCACCCCAGGGCTCCACTGTTAGTGTGACACAATTCCTTCCACCTATCTCCAAGCCTCTCTGCACTGTGCTCCCATTGCCAACCAATCACCTTCCACTTGGCTCTAGATCAAAGCTCATAGAGAAGGAAGATTGTTCACCCAACCGATCAGGGCAGCCCTGTTTGGGCAGAGCTTTTGCAGGAAGTCTGTAGCCTGGCTAAGCTTGGGTCAGGGCTCTGCTGGCCCAATCAGCTGAAGTTAGAAGGAGAAGAGGCTCAGAGGGCACCAGCAGGATGACAGTAGAAGGAAGTTTCACTGTGGGCTATGAGTGCAGCAAACAGTCATGTGGTAGCATTAACGTAGCATTAGCTATTTCCTCAACCACATGGATGGCTTTATTTCAGTATTCTTATCTATCTTTCTGAAATTGTCAGCTATGTTTTTTGCTCTGCTCGTGTTCAGACATCCAGTCATGGAGCCTTCGGTATCAAGCCCTTCATTAACATACTAAACAAGCAACTCTTGGCTTCCTTGAGCAAGTTTCTTTCTCTGGGGAGCTCAGCTGAATTGACTATGAAGGTGGGCAAAAATCTGTCTTACTTACCCAAAGAAAAGGGCCGGGACCAGTTCACATCTTAAAGTACTCTCTTGCGCCAAGCATCTCGGATTCTACAGTGATTTATGAACTTAGTTTTCCAGGCCACTGAAGCGGACTTTTGACATGCAAGACAAATGGATCAATGCGGAGGAAAAAGAGAACTTCTTAATTTGAGGAATGAAACTCATTAAATAAGGAAAACCCTTTTAATTGTTGTGTCCAAATAATTGAGGACTAAGTACTTTGTCCTTGGCCTAAATGGAAAGGTATCTGCGTGCCTGTAAGCCAGGCTGGAATCTTCAGTGAGACCCTCCTACGTACCAGCCGGGACCATCCCCAACATTGACTCTGAACCCGAAGAATGAATTCTTTCCTACCTCTCCCACAAGTCTCTGATCTCAACCACCCTATGGTCTCTGCCCCTGGGGTCCTTGACGTTTTGGATTTTGTATTCATGATTTTCATTTTTGTTTAAGCAGCCTCTCTCTCCTTGACCTTCTCTTTCACTCTTTTGCAGCTTTAAGCCTGTCCCATCTGGCACTTTTGCCTAAACTTATACATATATTCAAGCCTTGTCCAAAATATAAATCAACTTCCTTGGGCCCTGCATGCTCCTCTAGATCTTTCTCTCCATCCCTTATACCCACACTTTAGGAAAGAGTGGTCTGTACTCAGTTTCCATTTGTTCAAACTTCTACCCTCACTTGCCTCAGCACACTTCCGACTCTGCTTTTACCAGGGCCACCAGGAATCTCCGAACATCCTTCTAGATCATGCCCTCTTCAGGTCTGGCATGCCTGGCTCTGCCCATAGTATTTGACATCAAGGACTCCTCCTGCCTGTCTAGAACTGGTGGTTTCAAACTTTAGTGAACACCCAGATTGCCCAGGAGGGCTTGTTAAAACCAAGATTGCTGGGCTTCACCTCAGAGTTTCTGACTTGGAAGTTCTAGGATGTGGCCCTGGAATTTGGGTTTCTAACAAGTTCCCTGGTGAAGTGAGGCTCCTGGTCTGGGAACGCATGTTGAGAACCATTGTAGATGATTTTGTCCCCTAACTCCCACGCATTTGGCAATGTTTGGAGACATTTTTGGGTGTCACAACTTGGTGGAGGGGATGCTACTGGAATCCAGTGGGTAGAGACCAAGGATGCTGTGAAACATCCTAAAATGCATGGGACAACTCCTGCAACAAAAAATTTTCTGGCCAAAAATATCGATAGGGAGCTGTCGAGGAACCCTGCTCCGGAGACTTTCTCCTCAGCTGTGTAGTCTCTGATCACTCCTCCCTCTTTACTCTCACCATATCGGCCCCCAGGCTTAAGGGTTCCACCTCTTACATATGTCTCATCTGTCCTCCCCTCTTCATTTCTACTGTGCCTCCTTATTTCAGACGGCATCACCTCACATGTGGATCACTCACTGCCATAGCTTCCAAAATGGACTTCCTGACAATAAGGACCTCCCTCCCAAATCAACATGAATGCTCTGAGCATGTGGCTCCTCTAGTTGAAAGCCAGCAAGGCTGGCCCTCCCTGTGTCTCTATGAGAAGACCCAGACATGGAACATAGCAGGCCCTGCTGAGTTGACTCTTGCCTGCCCCATCAGTCTCCTTTGCCCCACTGGCCTCTCCCTGTACCCCATGCTTCTGCCCTACTAAGTTACTTACAATTGCTCAGATGTGTCGCCTTCTCATCTCCAGGCACATATCCTGTTCCCCCAATCTAGAAAGCCCTTTCTCAATCTCTGCTTAGCTAATTCTTTCCTATCCTTTAAGACTCAGCTCAAGGGCCATGTCCTCCAAGGAACCTTTTCTGACCCTCCTCGCCTGCTCAGTCAAGTGCTTCAATTTTGGGTCCTGTAGTGCCCTGAGCTTATCCACCCCAGCGCTAGAGGGACAGGATTACAGAGTGGCTAAAAAAAGACTTGGGAGCTGAAAGTCTTGGGTTTGAATCCTGGCTCTGATGCTTACTAGCTGTGCAGCTTTGGATAATTTACAGAATTTGCTGTGCCTCAGTTTCTTTATCTCTAAAATGGGGTTCATATGATATCTGCCTCATTAGTTTGTGCTGAGGATTAAAGCACCCAGAACAGGGCTTGGCAATTAATAAGCAGCTTAATACTGTTGGTAATTATTAGTATCATTTACTAGTCTATTTACCTCACTGGGTGTTAATCTTCTTGAGGATAACGACATGTCTTTAATTTCTGTATTCCTTAGGACATAGTAGGTACTTGCTAAATATAAACTAGATTCATGGAGTCCATGTGGTCAGAAGCCATGACAGACTGACATACTTCCTTTCTTCTTTCCTCCCTCCCTTCTGTCCTTCCTGTCAGCCTGATCCCATTGATTCATTTGATAAGCATTTACTGAACCCTCTATAAATGAGACATTATTGTCCATACCCTGAGTTTCTACTAGCATGATATGGAGCTTGGAACAATGTGTTAAGACTTGGAAAAACCTAAGTGCTTGCTGATCTCTATGAAGCTTTGCATACCAAATAGGGATAAATGATATTTGTCACTCTCTTTTGTCACCATGATGTTGTAAAGTCATCATGAGATAAGAATGTATGGAAAGTATAGAAGAATCATCAAAAACAGAAGATTTTGCTTTTTTGAACCCATTTTTTTAATGAATCTGGAGTAAGGGCCAGACCTATGATTATTTGCATATTGCTCTTTGCAAAGAGTTGGACAAAATGTTAAGTGAGAAATAAACTTGCCAAGGCTGAGAAAGGTTAAAAAAAATTAAAGGAACATCTTTATTTCACAGAATCATGGATGTTAATGATCACATTATATGACATTCCCCAAGGTATGTTCCAAATAACATTTCTTCCAGATTACGGTAACAAGGATTTTGAGATGTAGCTTGGTTTATCATCAAATAAATTCAGGCAATATTGGGTTAATCAAATCTAAACTAGTTTCTATGCTATAGGACTTTTCAATCTTTAATAAGCTAATGTGTACCATGCATTGCCAAGGGATACCTAGGAGGCATCTAGGGTGCAGAATTTCCCAAAGCTATTTCAGATTTCAACTCTTTCAAAGCTGTTTCAGCTTTAAGGACCTCTTTCCATTAAGCAGCTTGGGAAGGTAGCATTCCATGGTACAACTTTGGAAACACTCTTGGAAAACACTGGTCCAGACCATCTCTCTTATTTACAGACATTGAAAGTGAGGTCCAGAGAAATTAAATGACTCGCCCAAAATGTCACAGTCACTAGAAGAGCCTGACTCCTGGACGAGAGCTTTTCTCGAACAATCACAAAGCCATCCTCTTCTCAGAAAATCGAAAGGCTGAGGTTTCTGATGTGGTTCCAAAGTGGTTTTCAGCTTCACATCCCAGAATCTTAAAGAAATTCAAAGTAAAGTTTGTGAAGAAAGTAAATGAGAGTGGATTTTCTCTCCTTTCCATTCAGATACTGTCCTCCTCCCTTCTCTGCAGTTCTAAAGCCAACCTTAGGAGGAGCTCAAACAGTGCCTGTTGATTCTTCCACTATTTACCCCTCAGTGAGGGATCATCTCCCCCTCCCATAGTCCCATAACATATTCAATGAGCTATTCAATGTCAATTTCCATAACCCCCTTATAACTGTTTATGCACATTCACTTTCCAGCATTAGATTGTACAATACTGGCAGGAAGGGTCTATGTATAATTCATTGCTATAAATTGATATCCAAACTTAGTCCCAGGGAAAGTGCTGCTATCAATTATTTAAGTCTTACTATAAATTAATATGTGTCATTTCTCATGCCGTATTAACCCAGACAAATTAGGTTTATGCTGCATCAACAAATAGCCTCCAAATTTTAGTGATTTAACCCATTAAAACTTTCTCACATATGCTACATATCTCACCTGGGTGAGCAGATGTCTCAACTCCACACAGTCACTCAGGACCCAGGGTGCTAGAGGCTCAACCCATGGCCCCCTCAGCTGATGTAGCCAGAGGAAAGAGTGCTGGAGAGCTCTCACTGGGCAGCTCATGCTTCGGCCCAAAAGTGAAAGGAGCCACTTCTGCTCATAGCCCATTGGTTAGAACTAGTTACGTGGCCCTTGCCCACCACAAGGGGAATAGAAGTCTAATCACCGCATGTGCCCAGAAGGAAATGAAAACCAAATATGGGTGAGACTGAGAAGTCTCTTACCACCCCATGTGTTTGTAAAAATTAGGCTTTAGTTCTAATAATGGAATCAAATGCTTTGTGTACTTAATAGATGCTTAAAAATAACTTTCAGTTGATGAATAGGTTGAAAGATAGAGGTATTTCAAATAACGGGGAATGTTGAATGAATAAAGCACTGGATTGGAATCCAAAACAAATTTTGCCCTTTTTCTGATCTTGAACAAATTTGGTTGCCAATCTGGGCCTTAGTATTTTCATCTGTAAAGTAAGAGATCTTAAGATATTATTTCTCAGGTCCCTTCTACTACGTTTTATATTCCTTCTATGGTGGGGTAGGGGGGGCATTCATTCCAGAAATGAACCCTCTTTCTCTATAAAAGAGATCCTGTTAATAATTCTCTCCCTCCCATCCTCCTTCCTCAGCAGAATGATCCCTGTAACACCAGCTGGTGTTTTGTCCTAAATAAATGGGGAAGCCACAGAGGAGAGAACAGTGCAGAGAGAAAGAATCCAGAAATAGCCTTTCATTAAAAGCCAGCATCAAGCAAGAGCCTTGGGCAGACTGGAGATGCCCATTTTCCTTTTGTGAGATGCCAAAGTCGTCTCTTCATTCAAAAGCACACCAATTCTTTCACTCTCCGCAGCTCCCTGGCCCCTGCCCAGGAAACACTGTTATTGTAACCGAGATGTCGGGACACTTGGCAGTGTTGTGTTCTTGTTTGGCCTGGTGCAGTTCTTTATTTATTAAAGCTTTGGGGCTCCTCAGGCTATAGTTCAGTGTATTAATTTATCTAGTTTGCCTCCCTAGACAAAAGGTCAATTTGAATATCCTCAGCTTCAGCATGAACCAGTTTGCAGCTGAGATACTAACTCTGAAACTTTTTCTTTCCTCTCCTTTCTCATTATGCCTATAAAAGGTATTTCCCACCTGCCCTAGGCAAAAGGTGAAGATCCAACACCCTAGACCTTCCCTTTCAAATGCCCCTCTCTTTCTTTACTATCCCAACACAAATGGAACTCTCAGTTTAAATCAACCGTCTATGAGTTAATTCAACAAAGCCAATATTTCTTGGATGTTAATTTTAGGCAAGGGGTTTGCAAGCATGGAGTGAATAAGACCCAGTCCCTCCCTGTCAAGGGGCTAGGAATGTACTTGAGAGACAGACATGGAGACAAACGCCAGGTGAGTGTGGCAAGCAAAAGCTAGTGGGATGTATAAGAGGAGACTGTGGGCCTCCCTGCTGGACAGTCTTGGGGGATTTCTGGAGAAGGGTGTTTGACTTGGGTCTGGAAGGTGTGTGAGAGTCTGCCAGATATATGTGAGTCGGGGGAATAAGAGTGGCCCAACCTGGGCCCCAGCCCAGTGGAATAAAATGATTTTCCATGCTTGGAAATTGTAAATAATGTCAGATGACTCTAGCATGGGTGAACGAGGGGAGGTACTCAGGCAGGAAAGGGGCCAGGTCATGGCTGACCTTCTTTGAAAATAATTAAACTTTTGCCCTTCCTAAGGGTGTTCAGAGAGTGGATTCCCAAAGATCAAAATCTCTCCTGAGGTCCTAAAAATCAATTCTAACTGTGTCAGTCAACCAGGATCCCAACAGAAAACAACACACTCAAATCAGGATAATTCAGGGATGTGTTTATTTACAAAGGGACTATTGACAAAGGAGCAGGTATAGGAAAACCACGAGATAGATCAGCCCCCAGGGCCAGTGGCAGAGAAGCTGTTGCAACTTACAGGCTGAAGGGATGAGGGAAGGGAGTAGTTTCTGGAACTCAGAAGGGGAGAGCAGTGTAGAAGAGGGCTGTGGAGGGGCTGAGGGATAAATTCCCCAATCTCCATCCCCCTTCTACCTCCAATCTTCTGCCAAGTGTCCCTGTAGGCTCAACTCAGCCAGAAGCCAGCGTCCTTTGACACAGTCCGTGATGATCAGTGGGTCTGGAGAGGCAAATGGAAGGGACCCAGCAATCTACTGCAGGCTCTCTTGGCTTGCTAGATAGTCCTGAGTCATGTGTGGTTAGGCTCTGCCCATCATATCCCAATCATATTCCTCTTCTTAGTGATCTTCTCCCCCCAGCTCCCAAGCAATGCCCACCCCATCCTTCTTGGTAGGTGGGAATCCATTCAACAGGATGTAAAAGAGAAAATGCCCTGGACAATTAAGGAAATGATTTTTTTATTATTCATTAACAAGCATATTCATCAATGAAGAACAACTCATTGAAAAGGAAAGTGAACTGGGCTTTATAGAGACAAATGAATCAAGGGATCATGAGAGAGAGTGGAGGTGGGTCTTCTCTACGACATATGGGGAAAAGTGGTTTTTGCAGCTAGTCATTTCCCAGGATGCAAAAGGGTAGGAGATCTGGGAAAATAAAAGGGTACAGATACTTCAGAAAATAAGAGAGTAGAAGGGTTTCTTGACTAGTAGTCTCTCTTTTTCCTTGAGCATAGGGCTCAGGTAAACCCTTGTCAAGAATTTAATCAAGAAACCAAATGTGAGTAGTTATTATTATTATTATTATTATTATTATTATTATTATTTCAGGGGCTTTTGACTTTGGCATCATTCCATAATAATTGTACTCCATCGCAAATTTTATCATAAGGAATTTTTTTGTTTTTTTGTTTGTTTTTTGTTTTTACTATACATAAGATCCAGTAATGTTTTCTAATGTTTTAAAGTAATTTATCTTTAAAAACATAACATATTTGGTGGCATTCCTACTCACTTGATGGGGCATGTAGAAGGGAATAACTTGTGCAAAACCATCTAAAAATGGCACTGCAACTTCAGGGCCAAGGGAGTTAGTATGAGACAGTGTGGAGTGAGGAAGGACCATGGAAAGGTGAGGATGGACAAAAGGACATGGGCAAGGTGAGGAGGACCCTCTGGGCCTCTCTAATGAGCTATAACCCAATCTGGAAGGAGAGGTAAAGGGTGTGATGCCATCTTGCTAAGAGCCTGAGCCCTGGGTTTGGATGCAGATTTTTTTACTTACTGGCTCTGCAATCTTGAGCAAGTTACTTAACTTCAGTTTTCTTCAGTGGTAAAATGATGATAAGAGCATCTATTTCAGAGGATATTCATGTTAATATGAGAATTTTGCCTGGCATATAGAATTAGCTATAACTACTACATTTTTATGCTTTTCTTGGCAAGGTGTTGCTCTTTGGGAGCCTCCAGTGTGCCCACGGAGGACATCTAGTTTGAAGTTGTGGAGTAGGTAAGGGCTCAACTTGATGCTGCATCTGCATAGTGGTTTAGGCAAGAATGACTAAAAAATGCCATTAATCAAATCAAAGAATGGGGGTTTTGGAGATTGGGAGGTGGTTAAAATCTTGCCAACACTACTTTTATCGGGGAAGGGGGCAGGAAAAGGACCTTGACTAAGAGTATTGCAGTGGTTTGCATTATGAAGCTCTAAGAAGGTCCCTTTCACATCAGTGCCTGCACAATATCCGTGCTTGAGCTTCTGCCACAATGAAAGTGGGGAGCTCAAGTAAAATGGGCAGGGGGAGGTAAGTCCTAAATACATCTGAAACAAGACTTGGAACCTGGGAAGATCATAAAGCAAAAGTGAAATGTTGACTATTTATCGAAATACATGATGAGGGTTTCGTCAAAATATGGGCAATCTAAAAATGAGCAGCATCTCAGCCTCCTCATCAGAGTGGGCACAGAGAAGTAGATTTTAAGTTTCTCATCTATCACAGAGACTGTTCCAACCTTTGTTAGCAATGCCAACTCGGTTTGCTTCTAGTTCCCAGAGCAGCAGAGCTTGTGAATTATTGTGGGGCATAAGGTCTTTCAAAGAGCTGTCTAAGTGCCTGCCAGCTATAGACAAACCCACAAGCAGGGTTCAAAGCCAATTACTACTCCCCACCTCATTCAATAATGGCACTGCTGGGACATCTGGTATGGTGTGAGAGCAGTGTGGCAAGGATCACCATCATCTTTTGAAGTCATGCAAGCAAATTACCCATTCTTTACCCATTATTGACATGAATTGCAATACTCAATCTGAAATATTAGGATGAAGTATTTCCTCCCACAGCTGGCTAGAGGACAAAGGGAAACACAGAAACCTGAAAACCCACAGCAGAAATATCCACAGAAAAATGCCTCTGTTTTCAAATTAATTTGGGTAGTATCACCATTTGCTTTGCAACTGTGTCAAGCTTTGCTTCCAGGGACAGGAAGGTTTTGCACAAATTCTTGTTAGTACTGTGGGGAGTCAAAGTTTACTCAATCACTATGAAAGCTGTGGCTTTCACAGCTTTTGACCATGACCCATTGTAAGAAATACACTTTCCGTTTTGACCCAATGTACACATCCATAACCGAAGCAAAATTTCTGTTGTATAAATACTCCCACCATGGCTTGTTACTAGATACCAACCTAATGTTACTGCACCAATGAATATGGTGTTGGGAGGTGAGGCACACAATGGGCTGTTGGCAACCCACTGATGTACACACACACATGCACGGAGACACACGTGTACACATGCGCTCACACACATGCACACACACACATACTATACACACAGACACGTGCACATACACATACATGTGAACACACTTTGGGAAACCCTTTCTAAGTTGCAAAATTTGTAAATCAAGTAAAAGAGTTGATGTGTAGTACATTAACCTTTTTCTTTACAGAATTGTAAGGTCTTTTGAAAGTCTGTTTCAGCAAACACCATTTCTCAAAATTTAATGTTCTGTTGGTAATGTTCTAAGAAAGGAGGTCCCTCTATTTTAAATCACTGGCTTGTCTGATTCTTCCATGTTTCCTCTTTGCTTCAGCTCAGATGAAATTTTCTTTGGAAGCAGTTTCACAAAGCCCTAAAAACTTAAGTCTGATGCACAATAAAAAGAAAGGGGTATGTGTGTGTTTGTGTGTGTGAGAGATAAACTTCACATGCCTCTGAATATTTTGAACAACTGAATGGACATTGGCAGTTTTCTCATGGACCTTAAAATTATTGTGTAGATTAATTTTATTGCTTTGTAAAACCACCCTAAAAGTCAGTGACATTCAACAATAAGCGTTTATTTGTCATACAGTCGAGGAGTAGCTGTGGGGACTGTCTGCTCTTTGCTGGGTTTACTTTTGTGTTTTCAGAGTGACTGGGGCTCCAGATCTAAGCTGGGATCTAACACCTCTCATCCCTCCTGTGGAGCCTTCCGGGCTAGATTTACGCGGCATTCCTTCCGGTAGCAATGGCAACAGCTCATGAGAGCAGGAGGAAACTTGAAAGGCTTCTTGAGGCTATATCCTCTGCCTCTTTCTATTAGCCAAAGTGAGTCACAGAGCCAAGCCTAGAGCCAAGGGTAGCCTCTCAGTTTTCCAGGCTGCTATGACAAACGCCACACAAGGGGTTGGCTTGAACAATGGGAATGTATTGGCTCATGGTTTTGAAGCTAGGGGAAGAGCAAAACTGAGGCATTGGCAAGGAGATGTTTTCTTCCCCCAATCTGAAACAATATGGTAGTGGCTGCTGGTGACCCTTGGTAGTCCTTGGCTTGCCTCACACAGATGCCAACATCTTCTTTTCATCCCAGGTTATGTTGACTTCTGGCTTCCGGCTCTTCCCCATGGCCTTCTCTGGCTATGTTTGCATTTCTTATGCTTATAAAGGACTGCAGTGATCTGGAGGAAGGCCCACCCTCATTTAGTTGGGCCACACCGTAACTAAAATAACGTCTTTAAGTGCGGTCGGGGTTACTGCTTCTGGGGGGAGGGGCGGCCGGTAGCTGAGCCCTCAGCTCTCGGGGCTGCTTAAAGGGTACCGGCGGCGGGGGCTCTTTCCCGGAGGCGAGGGCGAGGCGGAGGACTTGGCCGGGTCCTCGGCGAGAGGCGTGCAAGGTGTGGAGGGCGGCGATAAGGACAAAAACACTCTTCATCCAGTAGGAGTATGCGCCAAAGAGATTTATTTAGGGGTGATTACAGGTTATATAGGCTGGTAAGAAGGGCAGGGCTGGAAAGGAGGTGAAGTAGCCTTAAATGGCAATATTGAAGGGAGAGGGGCTAGGATTGGTTCTGAGAGGACGCAGGAGCCATTGCAGCGGGCGGGGGTTGTTCTGGCCACGGTGCATGCGCGCTGGCGGTGGCAGGAGTGGCCTTGGCACAAGGGAGTGTGTGGGCAAGATAGGGAAGTGAGGAAAGGGCGGTTGGGAGAAATGCGGTTTCCTCCGGCAAGCCTCCCTTGCCCGTGACATTTTGGGTGAGGAAAAGGGAGCTGCCTTGACCTCGCTCCCCAGGCTCGGGGGGGCTGCAGAGGGCACTCACGCCCGTACCTACTACCCTCCCCAGGGGGTGATATCAGGTCCCCTGGCCCAGGCCTGGCAAGCCGAGGTACAAGCTCAGCTACCCGCATTTAAGAGATCCTATTTACAATGAGTTCACAATCACAGGAATGTGGATTAAGAACACATCTAAATTAAGGGTTCGTGCTTCAAGCTACTACATGCAGGGAAGAAGTCCCACCCATGCAGCATGCGGCAGGGTTATAGTTAGGGGTGAAGAATTGGGGCCTGTGGTAGGCTGAAAAATGTACCCCCCACCCCCATATTTCTGCATCCTGACCCCTGGAACATGAGACTGTTGCATTATATGGAAAAAAGGACTTTGCATATATGATTAAGTTAAGGACCTTGAGATGGGGAGATTATCTTGGATTAGTTGGGTGGGCCCAGTGAAATCACAAGGGTCCTTATAAAAGGGAGGCAGGAGATCAGAGTTAGAAGGAGATGGGAGGATAGGCGCAAAGGGAGAGAAGATGCTGTGAGCCAGGTCCATGCACCAGGGAATGAAGATAGACTCTGGAAGGCAGAAAAGGCAAGGAAATGGATTCTACCCTGAATCCTCCAGAAATAACACAACCCCAAACATCTTAATTTTATACCTCTGACCTCCAGAACTGTAAGAGAAGAGATTTGTGTTGTTTTATGTCACTAATTTGTGGCAATTTGTTACAGCAGCAACTGGAAGCCAATACAGATTTTGGTACCTGGAAATGGGGTATTCTGTAAAAAATACCCAAAAACGTGGATGAGGTTTTGGAATTGAGAAACGGGTAGAGGCTGAGAGAATTTTGAGTGGAATGATAGAAAACAAAAACCTAGACTGCCTTGAACAGACTGGTAGTAAAAAATATGGATGTTAAAGACCCTGTGCTTATGAGGACTCAGGAAAAAATAAGGAGCATGATAGAGAAAACCTATATTGTTTTAGGGAATACCTAAATCATCCTAAACACCACTGTTATTAGAAATTAGGCTATTAAAGGCACAGCCTGTGAAGGCTCAGAAAGAAATGTGGAACATGTTATTTGAAACTGGAGGACAGTTATGTGGTTGTAGAAAGCTTAGCTAAATTTGTCCTACGGTTATGTGGGAAACAGAACTTGTAAGCAATGGAACTTGGCTACTGAGTTGAGGAAATTTCCAAGCAAAGTGTTGAAGGTACAGCCTGGTTTCTTCCTGCTGCTCACAGTAAAAGGTGACATGAAAGAGAAATTGAAGGAAGAACTGTTAAGCAAAAAGGAACCAGAACTTTATTATTTGGGAAATTCTCAGCCTGCACAGATTGCAAAAGTAGCTAAATTAAGAGATATACTATCAGGAAAGCATGCTCTGGAGAGAAAAGCAAGGGTGGACCACCTTTTTCCTAGTGTCTGGGAAGATAATCGGTCACTATGTTCAGTCTCACAGAGGACTTTTGAAGAGATTAGGCATGTGACTCTTTAATTGTTTCAACATCTCATCAGAAAAAATAGAGATGGGATTATTCAGGAAAGATCTGTGGAGGTAACTCCTGTCTAATGGAGTGGATTTCCTTTACATACATGGAAGATCCACAAGATTCCTGAGAAGAAACACTGAATATTGCCAGCTTGGACTGAAAGGGCAGAGAGGAGAAGAAACAACAAAAAAACTGTCAGACACTCAGAACTCTACAGAAAGGAAACAGGCTGATAAAATACTCAGCTACCAACATATGCTATTCTCCATGAAAAAGGAAGGATGACGTAGAGAGTGGGGTCCCAGGCCTGAAGGTGGGGCAGAGAGCCAGAGAGAATTATTCCCAGGCTTGCAACCTAATGGAGCCTGCCTGGTTGGATTTCAAAATTGCTTGGGAATGGTATTTCCTTTCTTCCTTCCATTTTCTCCTTTTTGAATGGAAGTGTCTATAACCGTGACTGTCCCACCATTCTATGTTTGGAGCAGAAAAACTTGTTTTCTGGTTTCACAGGGCAATAGATGGAGCAAAATTTTGCCCCAGGATGGATCATGCCCAGAGTCTTGCCCATACATGATTTAGATGATGTATAGCATGAGATTTGAGACTTTTATAATGGTATTTAGAGAGATTTGGGACGTTGAGTGGATGCTGTTGTGAATTAAGACTTGAGTATGTTGGGAGGGGGTGAATATATTTTGCATGTGAGATGGATACGAATCTTTGGAGGCCAGAGAGTAGATGGTGGAAGGCTGAATGGTGACTTCTCTAAAGACATCTCCATCTGTGCCAGTTTGGATGAAATATGTCCCTCCAAATGCCATGTTCTTTAATGCAATCTTTGGGGCAGACGTATTAGTGTTGATTAGGTTGGAATCTTTGGATTAGGTTGTTTCCATGGAGGTGTGGCCCGGCCTGTTCAGCATGGGTCTTGATTTAATCATTGGAGTCCTATATGAGAGCTCAGACAAAAGGAGCTTGCTGCTGCAGCTAAGAGAGACATTTTGGAGATGGCCATTGAAAGCAGACTTTTGCTGATACTTTGGAGATAGTAGCCCAGAGTTTGCCCCAAGAAGCCAAGCCCAGACATTTTTGATAATACCATTTTGAACTGCAACCCGGAAGCAAGCAGATGCCAGCCACATGCCTTCCGAGCTAACCGAGGTTTCCTGGATGCCATCAGTGTTCTCCAGTGAAGGTACCCTATTGTTGATGCCTTTGTTTGGACACTTTTATGGCCTTAGGACTATAACTCTGTAACCAAATAAACCCCTTTTATAAAAGCCAATCCATTTCTGGTGTTTCACACAATGGTAGCAATAGCAAATTGGAATACCATCCTAACCCCAGAACTCATGATGTTACCTGATGTGGCATAAAGGCTTGAAGATGGGATTAAGTTAAGGATATTGAGATGGGGAGATTATCCTGGATTATCTGGGGGGCTCTAAATACAAACATGGGGTTCTATATAAAAGGGAGGCAAGAATGTCAAAGGTGGGAAAGGGGATGTGATGAAAGAAGCAGAGATTGGAGCAAATGCCAGGAGCCAGGGAGTGCTGCAGCCTCCAGAAGCTAGAGAGGCAAGGAATGGATTCTCCCCTGGAGCCTCCAGAACAAATCGGTCCTACTGACTCCTTGATGTCGGCCCCCTAAGACTCATCTTGGACTTCTGACCTCCAGAACTACAGGAGAATAAATTGTTGTTGCTTTAAGGCACTAAATTGTGGTGATCTGTTACTGTGGCCAAAGGAAACTAATATAGGGCCATTAATACAATCTTTTCTGGGAATAAACCTAGCCCTACATTTTCACATATAATGTCATGTAAAGTATTATCACTATTTTAAAAATATATGCTATTATTTTTAATGTATGAAATTTGTGAAAATTTGGCGATTTCAAATACGATTTGACCTCATATTTGGACCAACCTGTTTTCCAAAAGAATGCACCTGTACTTTAAAAATGAAAGTCAATAAGGAGCAGGATTTGAAATACTAAAATGTCCACCATAAGCAGCTACAAAACAAGTTTTACAATGTTTAAGTTAAAATTATATGTAATAGGACAACAATTATTAATGTGGGAGAGTTTTAGTCATCAAAGGGAATTTTGTAATTGCCTGGGCTCCTTCCCCCTCTCCTTTTTTTTTTTTGGTGGAGAGAGCTGGGAGTTGACATCATGAATATAGAAACAACAATGGGGAAGGGAAAGGAGCAAAGAAAGAGAGTTGGAGACTGGTGGAGCAAGATACTTTGGAGCAGCTGCACAGCGTGATCAAAGTGGATAAAAGAGGAAAGGGGATTTTTTTTTTCTAACGCATTGCTATAATTACAAATATATTTGGATTCCCTTCAGAATTTTCAAGAAATACAGGGTAAATACTATAAGAGCAGTTCTGAAATTCCTTCTGGTTGTTGGAAGGAAGATACATAGTACATATCTGAGATGTAATTTTGAATTCTTCCTCAAGGGTTGATTTACCATTTAGGAATCTGTTAAACTATAGTTTCAGAAAAATGGGCCAATGATGCCTTTAAAAGTGAGGGTCTGTTTCTTTCATATGACCAGAAGCATGGAGGTGCATAGTTGTGGGAAATGGTTCTTTAAGGGTACAGACTTTTTCCATCTTTCTGCACAGCCTCATCCAAGTGGCTTTCCTGCCTGGGCTTCGTCTACCTTATGTTTGAACAATGGCTGCTGCAGTGCCGGGTATCATGATGTCATTCATGGCAGGAAGTTCAGGGCTGGCTGGAGAAGTTACCTCCTTCTGCCTCTCTATTCAAAGGAAATAAAATATTTATTTTCCAGAATTGCCCAGTAGGCTTTACCTTTGATTTTATTGGCCAAAATTGGTGCATATGCTGCCTTGTCCTCAGGTCTAGTGGAGGCTGGGAAAGCAAATACAAGGCTTTCCATTCTCTATTGTGGGATGCACCAAAGAAAAATGGAGTTGGGAATTGCTTTTGGATGGCCAGCCAGTGGTGTCTGCTGCGGGTGTCCCATCTCCTTTTATTCAAGGGGCCCTTAGGTGGTAGGCAGCAAGTTTGGGAACTTTATTGTTGAGGGCTGAGCCTCCAAACAAGAGCGGCTGCGGTGCTCTTCCAAAATGCCGGCATTCTCATCACCAGCGGACTTCGCGGAACTGAGATGAATATGTGTTTTTGGAGGCATTTGGAAGACATGGCATTGGGATGGATGAGTAGGTCATACTTGATAAATCTATTATAGTATTTTCCTAGGTATAGTGGTACCGCAGTACTCAACTGCTTTGAAACTTGTGTAATTTGGTACTCGACTCACTTTGACATGCAAGTTTTGTCCCAGTACTCATTGTTTGTTTGGTACTCGAGGCACAAGCCTCAGTTGCCTCGTGACTCGGTCCCCTTTGCAGCTGAAACAAAGGATCACGTGTTAGTCACATAGTAGCTTTTGCCCTGTGCACATCCCCTTGCGGTCTTATCTTAGCTTCTGAGGTCATTTTGTGTACTTTTGTGCTTTTTTTTTCTCATCCTGGTTTCTAAAAAAATGAGCAATGAGAGCACTGAGCAAAAAAGAAAATTACTTTGCACTACCATTGAGTTAAAAAAAGAGAAATAACAGGCAAATATGAGACTGCTATTTGCATTACTGATCTTGCTAGGGAATACAGTATGCCTAGAAAATGGTCCCACCATCATTGAGAATAAAGAAGGGATAAACAAGGCTGATGTGGAGGAATTAGTGGGGGACCATCATGAAGAGCTGAGCACTGAGGAGCTGCAGAAACTGCAGAAGGAGCAGCAACAAGAGGTAGCTGAAGAGATTTCTTCAGGTGAAGAAGAGATAAAGAGGTTGTCCCCAGTTCCTTGATAAAAGAAATGTGTGCAAAATGGGCAGAAGTTAAAAACTTTGAGGAGAAGTACCATCCGGACAAAGCTCCGACAAGCAGAAATGTGAATTTATTGAATGACCAAAGAATTTCACTTTTTTGAGGAATTCTGAAAAGAAGACAGAAGCAATCCTCATTGGATACGTTTTTAGTGAAGGTGACAAAGAATGTGTCAGAGCCTGTGGTGCAAGTTGAACAAAGGCAGAAAAGAGAAAGAACACCTGAAGGGCAAGTGCCTGATGTTCTATTGGAGGGGACTCTCCTTCCAAGCAACACTTCATGTCACTTTTTCCCACCACTCTCCTCCCACCATCCCATTAGGCCATAGACCCTTTTCAGTACGGTGAAGATTTTATTTTATTTAATCTAAGTATTTATTATTTTTTAGGTTTACTTCTCATGTAAAGTAATGATATGCAACCATATCTTTCTCCATATAACCTTAAAAATGTGCATTGTCTTTGGTTTGGGAATGCATTAAATTTATTTACTTTATTCCTCATGGGAAAAATTTGTTTGGTACTCATCGTTTTTGGTACTCTTCACGCCTTCCAGAACCAATTAACGATGAGTATTGAGGTACCACTGTACTTGAATTCCTTCCTCTACGTAACATCCAGGTATTTCTGGCATCTACATTTCATAAGGAGAACTTGGGCAGAATTTAAAAGCCCAGGCTCTAGAGCAAGGATCCCAGACTTACCACTTATAAGCTGCATGTGAGAAACTGCTGAACCTCTAGATGCCTCGGTTTCCTCATTTGTAAATGGGGATGAAATGCATATCTATGAAAGCACTCTGTGAGTGCCAGCTCGCATTCCTGTTTACTCGGGCCCTCAGGAGTTCGGTTTACAGCTACCCAACAATTCAGGTGATTACTCTTAGCTGCTCTTAGATGCACTGAACAGGAATCTTTGGTAACATCCTCCACTACAACACTTTCAGCCTCATCTAAAACTAGGATCTTCCTTCCATGGCCTAGGCTTCCCAGAATCTCTCTCCAGATGTAGTCCCCAGATTTTTGCTTTCATGAATTTGTATAATCCTACAATTCCTGTGGTGGGTAATGTTGTCTCCTTCAAGACTAGCCTTTTCGATTGGCCTCTTGAGGCCTGCTGAGGGTGGTTTGGGCTCATGAGAGAGGGTTCTAGGCAATACCCTCAGGTCCGATCATTATAGGATCTCAGTCAAGGCCATAACAATCTCTTTGTTGTCTTCCTTAGGCAAGGGAAGCCAATGTAAATTTGGGGGGTTGGAGTAAACTAAGTAATGTGAATTTTTTGCTGTATCTCTGTTCAATCCTCAGGGTATTCCTCTGTTCTAATTGATGCCCTTGGTATAAAACAAGAGAATGGATAGGCTGTGAATTCAACTGACTTTTGGATTGGGCAACCCACAAGAGCAAACTTTATTTTTGCGTTTTCACTTATCTTGGCCTCCAGCTGCAAGAGATAGGAGGTTTGGTTGTAACTGCTGTTTACTTGTTTGTTTTAGCTGTCATGGAAAATCCTTGATCTATATCTGCTTTGAGCCAACAATTTAGGAATTTGGACTCCTTATTCTTTTTCTGAAGTGTCAATTCCATAAAAAACCACCACCCTACCCCTCATTCCTTACATTCCTCAATTGCCACTTGGTCTCCCAAAAGCTTGATTTCAATGGGCACTTTATTCTAGGTTAAAACAGTTAATAATTTGATAAAATGTTTTGCAATTGTATGCCATAGGTTGCCAGCATCTAAATCCATTAAGACAACTGGGTTTTCAACCTTCAGCCTTAATCAAACTCCATAAACCATCATTTATTTCTGTTTCCTTGAGGACTTGTGCCTCCTAGTTCTAATGTGTGTATGCTCAGGCTACTTAGCTAGAAACAACAGAAACTTACTCTGACCAATTTAAGGAGAAAAGGAATTTATTTAAAAGGAAAGGTGGACAGTCAGGCTCAGAGGCATGCATCTAGAAACTACTCCTGAAAGCAGGTTATAGAACTGGTAAGGCGAAAACAGCTGTGTCTGCCTTTACATACTGGATATGGCAGCTTACCAAAATCGTTTATTTCACAGAGCCCTGCTCCAAGACTGAACCATATGAGTCCTAGCTTTATAAACATATATAATATCTATTATGTAAATATACATAATAGCTATTTTGTTGCTTATAATCTTCATATAATTTGAATAGGTCAAGAAATATGTTTTATGTATAGTACTTTAAATATCTTCTTCAGTATTTCCTGTGCTTTTCAAAGCAGTTTCTGCTGTGATCTCATATCTTCCGGTTTCCTGGGGTGGGCAGTAGAGGGTAGTAGAAAGATTCTGGACTTTGGAGTCAGGCAAATTTGGGGTTCAATCCTGGCCCTGGCCCTCACCACAGTGCCTATTGTTAGTCATATCGCTTAACTTTTCTAAGTCCTGGCATCTCCTGTAAAATGGTACAGTGAAATCTACTCCATAGATCTACTCCACAGAGGTTAAATATAATTTACATCAAGCTTAGTATGAGATGCTGAGTAATAATGATTGTGCACAGTTGTGTTTCCTATGTTCATAATTGAGCAATTATCTAAAATATGGTCCATGGGACAAATGTGTGGAAAGAAGTGGAGAAATATGGTTAAAGCAGATTTAGCAATACCAATAGGTGGTGTCACTTTGTTGGGAAATAATCCCAGACTTCTTTCTTCTTTTAATCTAAGCCCTTTCGTTCATGCGGGATGGAGGTGCTAAAAATGAAACACTGTTGACCAGGCATGCATGACCTTGACCACAAGCCGTCAGGACTTTCACTACTTAAATCCCATGGTATTTTCTTTTCTCTTCTCTCACTTTGTAATGAATTATCTCTTGAGAGGGCGTAAGGAAATATACAATTCCATCCTAGGAAGCATCCTTATTTCTGCAAGCTATGGCTATAAATTACAGTCTAAACCTTGTAGGAAAAACAATTGAGATAGTGTTAACTTCCATCAAAGGCATTGCAAATATGTAATTTACATAAAGAACTAGAATATATAATACAAATATATAAAATACATATGAATGTGTATACATGTGAATTTTACACCCTTATACTTTATTTCTCTATATTCAATATACTTTTTAAAAAACCTGAAATCATAGCCACTGTAATGCCTTCTATAGCTTTGGGTCCACGAAATTTCACTGATTGATGTATTTCAGGAGTCTCTAGGTGACCTGCTGGAACAATTATTAACCAGCTGTGGGAACTTGGCCTCAAAGTGAATCTATTATGATTAGAATTTGAAGGATCTTATTCAAAGCACAGAATGTCCTAGCCACCAGGTGTCACCATCCTTCTATTTCCCTCCCTGCGCTTGAAGAGCGCTAGAGACATTATTTTCTTTCAAGGGACTAAAGGAAATACGTGCCTGGGTCTTTTCTTGTTAAGAGGAACTGCCCTGCCCAGGCAGATGTCCTCATGGTTCTTGAGCATCATCTGGATGGTTTCTGAAAGGCAGAAGTGGCTGATAAGTTGGGGTTCATCTGTTTGGGAAATACTAGGGCCATTTCCTCTAGCTTGAAATTAAAGGTAGGCTTGGGCTAAAGTGCCCGTTGCCTAGAGCTAGCTCAGTGTGAGGCAGACCTGCCTGTGTTCTACTGTGGCACCATCCTAACTAGCTGTGTGGCCCTAGCTCACTTGTAAAGCCAGGGAGTTGGACTAAGTCATTTCTAAGGGCTGAAATTCCATGACCTGTACAGGGTGGGAAGCAGGGTGGGGTGACCTTAGTCAAAGAAAGGAGAAGCAGGGGCGTCGGTGAGGCAGAGAAGGTCAGGGAAAGTTTAAACATAAACCCTCACCAGCACAATAACTGGATGTGTAACTGGTTGCCGGGCCTGCAATTTGCTGAGAGTTATGAACCTTGTCATTTGCACCCTTAGGTATTCCACCAGGCTGCTCTCCCTCTACTCCAGATAGTACGCAACAAGAATTTACAATGTTTAGCAATGTAAATGTGTGATATTCTCTCTCTCAGGGCTTGGTTGGATTTAATATGTCATGTCAGTCAACGTTCTGTGTAATGCCTTTGGGGCATGGGATGTTTTATTTCCTTTCGAATTTACCCAGGGTCTAACAGTACAATGTGCAGCTAGCACTCCCGGAGTGTTTATAAAATCCGGGGTGGGAAGGGCAGAGAAAAGAACGGAATTCATTTATTGAGCCCGTACTCTGCACCAGGCAATGCTAAGTACTTTACATATATTTCATTTCATCCTCATGATAACCTGATGAAGCAGCATTTATTACGATAGTGTTCAAATAAAGGAACTGAACTCAAATGGTTAAGTGGCTTGCCAAGGTGACAAAAACGAAGTGGCAGGAACTTATACTGCTTCATATTACCCATTCTACAAAGGAGGGAACTGAGGATCAGGGAGTTTATGTTGTAAGTACCGGTTGCTGGAGGAGCCCACAGTCTCGCCCTCACTGGGCTTCGCTGCCGGAGGACCCCTGGTCCTTGGAAATCTGGACTGCACCACTCTGGAGAATGGGTCGTCATATCAGCATTTGCGCACGGGCGGGACCTTTCTAGAATATTACTCTTCGCCAGCCCTTTTTTCTCCCTTCGGGCTGCGGAATTCAGCGGCTGGGAGAAGTCCTCTCCGACAGGGTTGAGAGTTTGCAGACGGCCCCTGAGAGGCTGGGGCGAACCGAATTGGCTGAGCGCTCCGCCGGGGAGGGCGGGGAGTTTGCAGAACGTCCCTGGCCGGAATCCCTGCCACCCAGATCCGCAAGCCCAGAAGCCGGGCGAAGTTGGAGAGGTCGGGTACCCGAGGGTTGGAAGAAATTGCGGGCAGACCCCCGCCCTGACCGGCTGGGCCTCCGGAGCGTCTCTGCAGGGTCCGGGCCGAGGGTGGACGCGCCGCTCGGCCCCGCCAGGGCTGGGAGTTTGCAGACCGTCCCTGCCGCGGCCCGCTCGGCGGCGGCCCTGCGGCTCCCGCCGCTGCGGCGGCCCCGGGCGCGATCCAGCCCAGGTAGCCGCGCCGCAGGCTCGGGGCGCTGCGACCCCGCACCCGGTGCGCCTCGGGCCCCGCGGGATCGGCGGCCGGAGGGCGCTCCCGGCTGCTGCTGCATCCTAGCAGGGAGGTAAGAACTGCTGGGTCAGGGTGCTCGCGTCGGAGCTCGCCAATCCTGCGGGAAGATACACGCAGAGGGGACCGCGGGGGGCGCGGGGAGCCAGAGCCTGGCGGGGAGAGCCCGCACCGCCAGCGGCGGGGCCGGGGGCTTCCGCCCACTTCCCCTCCGCCGCCTGCGTGGGTACCCCGGCTGCGGCCGCTCGGTGGCACCCCGGAGTGCAGCCGGGGAAGCGTCCTGGGGCGTCCACCTGCCTGGGCAGCTCATTCCGAGGGGAGGTTGCAGCCCCCCCAGGGTCCGTGAGGAGTCGGGGTGGCGGGTTTTCTAGGGGAGAGTCCAGGTGAGGCTCCGGTTGCACGGGCTGGAGGTGAGCGGTGGGGATGGCAGATGGCCGCTCGGACCGCAGAGGAACCCAGGAGGGTCATGCTGACGGCTTGGGCGGGCGAGGGTCCCCCGGACCCGGGCACGGCCACTGGCCAGCGGGGAGGAGAGAGGGAGGCTGGCTTGAGACCCTGGGGAGGAAGGAAGGGGCTGGGGGGCCCTCGGGGCCCGGGAACCCGGGAGGCCCCGAGGGCGCCCGCAGCCCGCGGGGTCGGCCCACCAAGCTGCGCCCCGGCGGTTGCGCGGCTGCCCAGCCCGCGAGGCTGCGGGGAGCGCAGAACCCACACCCGCGCGCACACTCCCCAAGAGCATGCTCAGTGCGGCCCTGGGAACTTCCTGCCGAGTCGCGAGCCGCCCCGGCCCCCTCCCGGCCCCCTACGGGCCCGCGGCAAACAAAGTTGGGGGCGGCGGGGGACGCCGAGCCCGCTCGTCGCCCTTCCAAGGCCTCGGTGTCTGTCTAGCCTTTGCCGGGCTCCCGACGCCGCTCTCGCGGTCTCCCCCCGCGCCTGGGTACGGGGGCGTGGATGTCATCATCTCTCGCTCCCCGCGGCCGGGTCCGAGGCCGGGTGGTCGGAGGCCTGGCGGTGGGGCCGGCTGCGGGGTGGACCCGCTCGACGAGCGCCCACCTAGCGCACAGACCCGGCGCTGTAAGCAAGCTCCGTGGAAGGGGGTGTGTGAGCCCGGGGACGTCCGCGCACACACTCGCTGTCACACACAAAGCCCTGGTTTCGTAGCCACCGCGCCTAGGAGGGAAGGGGTGGCGCTTGCATTGTCCAGACGCGTTTGGAGCGCCAGCGGGTTTCTAGGAGCCTCTCAGGTTGCGGGAACCTGGAGATGCCCGAGTTGAGGTCTAGGGCCCCGCATTCCGAGCACTGACCACCAGGCCCGGCCCAGGGCACACGCCGCTGTTTGCGTCTGGCTCTGGTCCCCCAGTTAGTGACAGCTGCGTACATCTGGCACCGTGAAGTTGGGAAGGGGAGAAAGCCGAGGTTCATGTGGAGTAGCAACAGCGCACCTCCAGACACACTTGGATCGAAGTGTTAGAGGCAGATCTCATTCCAAAGACAGGCAGATGGGGAGCTGATGCTCTCCCCCATTCCAGTTTCATGAGGGACTTGGTTGGTTTTTGCTCTGAGAGTCTCCCCTACATTCTTCACTGTGTCAGGCACGGAGTCTGACGATGGATCAGAGTTCCCGCGTCTCTCTGGAGACAATTGCGGAATAGTTTTAGTGAAGGACAAACCATCACAGATCTGTCTTCATGAATCAATTTTCACCCTTTCCTTCCTACAGATTCTTTTTGTTGTAATCCTTCATGGCTGAGATGGGCACCTTAAAATGTGTTTGGCACTATTAGGTTTAAAACACCCCTTTCTGGCGGCTGTCTTAGTTCTCTTCAGTTGCAAACCTAATGTCTGTGTAATCACCCTCATGTAGAGAGGCCCTGAAAAGCAAGGTGATGGGGGAGGGGAAGAGGGTATATTTTTACCCCTTTTAGAAATTGAGAAAAGAGGAGAAGGAAGTTGCTCTGGCTGATACCTGCAGAGTTGGATACCTGGGTGCTTGGGCATAGGGTTTGAGCTGGCCCTAGGTTTGAGCCTCACTTTTGAGGGTCTGGGACAGTTTTGTCAAGGGCCTCTGGAGAAAAAATCTGCAGCCTTGGTTTGGGACTATGCAGGATTCTCATTTACACATGCAGAAACCAGTTGGATTTAGGTGAGATTGCAGTGACAGAAGGTCTGGGGGCCCTGCCCAGATCTGCTAGCGGCACATGTGTGCTTTAGCCACTGCTGCAAAGAAGCTCTTGGGCTCTTTGAGCTCCTCAGTGCTGCGCATTTCAAGTGCTTTGTGTTTGGAAGTGTGAATACAGTACTCATTTATATATATTCACACATCCGTATACACTTTTTATAAAAAAGCGTGTGCGTATGTACATGCATATGTGGTGTTCTTGGTAGAATCCTGGAGCCGGAAAGGACCTCAAGAGATCACAGTAATTCACATTTTCTCCCTTCCTATTCAGTTTTCTCACTTTAAAAATAACCAACCAGCCTTCTGCGCAGCTGGCCTCCAAAATCATTGAAATACCAGAGTCCCCCATGATCCTAGCTGAGGAGACCTGAAGTGTGGTTGCTCAGGATCCTTTCTAGATGTCACTCTAGACACATGGCTTGGGATCTAAGTCTCTGCAGAGTAACCCCTGGATTGATTTTGGCAGGGGACAGGCAGTGGCTGGTGTCCCCTGCAGAGAGGTCTAGAAGATTGCCAAGAGCTATCATCCGGAAGATCGGGGCTGGGAAGTTAATACCCTCTCACACTCTGTGTTCGTCCTGAGAGGTGGTGGCTGTCTTCGTCCTTCCTAGAGGCGAAGTGTAAAGAGCAGTGAGGCTTCATCTTTATTCCCTCTTCCTTGTGTGTTGGTGGCCACCTGGCTTTCGGAAGGTGGGGTGGTGGTTGGGGGTGGCTGTCTGTGTTGATGTTATTATAAACGGTCTCAGGGATACATGCTGCCAGGAGCTTTGTTTCTGGAACATGGTGGTTCGCTATGGTGTGTGTCAACGTCTGAAGAAGGCTCCTGATGTCAGGTGAACAATTGACAGTGGAAGGAAGGTGTGTACACTCCAGAACCCAAGTACTTACAAGAGAGAAGAAATAAGTGTATACTTGGGGGAGGGCGGAGTGGAGGGGAGGTCCCATGTGGTGATAGCTGAGACTTGGAGTGAGAAATAAATAAGTATCTGGGACTTGTCAGTGCAAGTTTTACCAGCTGCCTTTAAAGTTAATGGCTTTGAATTATAGAGTTACTCCTAACAGCCAGAAGATGGCTATACTTTGTAATTTCTGTTTGAAATTTAGTAACGATCTCAACCCTTCTTAAGGTTGCTAATCCTAGCCATGTCTCCATGGATATTTTGTGTCACCATCAAAAATTCGAGCCTGGCTGTGGCGGAGATGCTCGCTGCAGGTACACTCATTGAATACTTATTGTGCATCCACCATGCATTGTGCTGGTGCTGAGGATATAAAGATGTCCTTCTTTTAAATTACTTTCTCACTTTTAATTTATTTGACCTTCTCTTTCAGTGTGTTAATGCAAACTAATAGCTCTTGGAAAGCTGCCAGGGTGGGTCCCAGGAGCCTTAGTCCTGTAACCATGTTGTCAGCTTGGAGGAGTTGGGACTTGAACTATGTTTGCCCATTTCGGCTGCCTTTTTTTTTTTTTTTTTTAATTGCCACAATTAAACTCATCCTTCCCTGACTTCATCAGATGTGTGCATGAGAGGTATTAGAGAAATCATTTTCTTGCTTCAAAATCCCACTGTTCTCTTGCCTGAACACCATAACCTTCTGGAAAGAGAACAGGGGGCTTCCTCAGGGGGCTTCCTCTTGCAGCATTTTGTGCCCTCTGTCTAGCCTCAAAAATCTGAACAGGCAAGGGGTGAGGGTGTAAGCTGGTGTGGCTGGGTTTGGTGGGATCTGCTGTCTTTGTGAAATGGGCACCGACTCTTGGTCACTTCCACTGCCATACCTGTGTCAGTGGCCTTCTTAGACCTTCACCCTGCTGGGACTGACATCTAGGATGGTGAAGGAGTATTTCTCCACCCTTTTGTCCCTGAACTCCAAGGAGTGAGGTGTGCCCTGAGTGCTTTGTTAGTGGCAGGAGTTAAGTACTGGTGTTTGCAAATGATTTACTTTTTAAAATCCAGCACTTCACAGGTTACCCCTAGAATAATCACAGCCTCCTTATTTGCTTGCCTCTCTGACTTCTGTAGCTGGCCACTGGGGGAGATTCTGCTGCCCACCCTGGTGCATCTGTGCTTTCATGTTGACTGCTGTCATTTTGCACACAGGCTGCTCATAAGCCCTGTCATGCTCTGAAATGCTTTTTTTTAAATACCCTGCGCAGAAAGGTCTTCCACTCCAATAGTTTTGGGTTTCTTCCACCTCTTGGTCCACCCTTGGGAGTGTGTTGTGTTTGTGATCGTCAGAGAGATTATATGACTTGGTGAAGGAATGTCAGAAACAGCTGGGTGGGAAAGTGGGTATGACGGCGATGATCAAAATTTACCATCTATGAGATGTGACATGGTTTCAAATGCTTCTTAAATATTATTTCCTTTAATCATTACCACAACACAGAGGTGGATGCTGTTGTGATTCCCAGTTTTCAGGTGGGGAAACTGAGACATTGTGAGGTTATGAAAGCCAGCCAAGGTCACTCACATCTAGCCTGTGGCAGTGTAAAGGTTTGAACCCAGGTGATCTGGTTCCAGAGCCCTGGTTCTTAACCACTGTGCTTGGACGTTCAGGCTGGAGGGCTTGCCCTATACTGATGAGCCCCTGCTTTCCAACTGAAACGGAGGAGCCTTGGACCCTCCAGGGGTTGGAGGGGAACCTCAGAGAGCTCCCCATGGATCACTTCTATTTCTAGCTGAGGCCCCTGATGTGCAGAGAGGAAGAAGGACTTGCTCCAAACCTCAGTGGGCAGTGGCAAAGCTGGGCCTGAATTCCGATCCTTGGTCCTCCAGGAACAATAGATAAGTTGGAGCCACTGATGTGTGCCTGGTTTGTTTGTAGAGATGATCTGGGAAGGGAATGTGCTGGTCATTTTGTCTTTGTCCCTCCACACTCCTTTAAGTCCCCTGTGTGCTGACAATGGAGCTTCATCTTGGAATCCAGTAGAGAGGTGAACTTCATTTGCATACGGAGTGTCTGAGTCTTCTCCAGTGCCGATTGGGAGAATCTGACAGCCTTAGGTGCCTTCAAATGAGGTGTCCCTCCTTCCTCATGTTGCCTTTTAAGTTCCATGCTTGACTACAATCGAGATGGATTTTACATATCCCTCTTCTTAAAATGCTCTGTCCCTGTGTCCTAGGGCTCCTGGTCCCTCTTGATGTTGACTGACACTCTTTAGGAGCATGGAGGCAGTTAAGGAGTGAGCAGGCAGGCATCCTGGGTGTTCTTTAGGAGTTCCCATAAAGGTTACCCTCGGGCATTCCCACGGTGTGGAGTTGTCCCAGGAGGAGAGCAGAGGCCTGCAAAATATTCCTCTGACTGCTGGGATTGCTGTAGCCAGTGGAATTTTTCCACTGGGCAGAGCAGTCGACAGTTTTCCTTTCTTCTTATTCCTTTATAAACCCCGGATTGCATCAGGCACCCTGTTCTTGCCTCTGGATGATTCTGGTTAATAAATAGTCCCTTGATGTTCAAGGAGTTTAAAGTCTCATGGTCATGGCCCACACAGAAGAGTTAAGTTTGGTTAGGACACAGTATGCTGATGAAGAGCACATTAATTCAGCCCTTATGACCACTTTGGGCTTCAGCTCTGATGTGGAAAGTCAGAGAGTTTTGAATGAGCTCCAAAGTTATGTTCAGTCCTGATGTCGTATAATTCCACACATGTGGCCAAAGAAGGTGCAGAATAAAGAAATTGAGTAAAATCCCTGTTTTGGTTTGCTAAAGCTGCCAGAATGCAATATACCAGAAATGGGTTAGCTTTTACAATGGGGATTTATTAGCTTACAAATTTACAGTTCTAAGGCCATGCAAATGCCCAAATTAAGTCATCAAGAGGAAGGTACCTTCTCTGAAGACAGGCTGCTGGCGTCCGGGGTTCCTGTGTCAGATAGCAAGGCACGTGACCCATAACTGCTGTCACTCCCAGGTTTCATTGCTTTCAGCTCCTGGTTCCAGTGGCCTCCTCTTTGAGCTTCTGAGGGTCCTCCCTTAGCATCTCCAGGGTTTTTTCTATAAACTCTCTCAGCTTTTTCTGTCCTTTTTCCTCCCATAAAAGACTCCATTAAAAGGATTAAGACCCACCTTGAATGGGCTGGGTCACATCTCAATTGAAATAACCCAACCAAAAGGTCCCACCCGTAACAGGTCTGCACCCACAGGAATAGATTAAAAGAACATGGTCTTTTCTGGGGTACATAACAGCTTCAAATCAGCACAGTTCCCTTGGTGAATAACAACTCCTGTTTCGGACCTTGCTGGTGAACTTGTTAGCAGAAAGTTGGAATGCTTATCTAAGAATAACCAACCCTTTATTATCACTGCTTTTTGGGGTGTTTATCATGGTATGTTTAGAAATAAAAAGCTGTAGTCCTGACTTCTCAGCCTAGAAATCACCTGCTTTCCTGAGAGAAGCTGTTTTGTTCTCTTGGAAAATTGAGATTCAGAGAGCAGAAGATGCCCACGTTTGTGGATGTCTGGGGCTCTGTAGCAGTGTCCTGGGGAAGGCAGCTAGGTATTTGCTTCACCTCACTACTGGGCCAAATTCTGTTTACATGCCTTCATTGCTGCTTCACTGTGAGACCAACAGGTTTAAAGAACCAGGGAGTTGAATATCAGTCTCCTTGCAGCTCCCCCCCCCCCAACCATCTGTTATTTTCAGCTCCGATTTTTTAATTTACTAGTGCTCATGCCATTGAAGAGTTTTCTAAACGACCCATTCTTTCTCGTATGCATCTTTTTTGGAGAAAGACTGGGTATGCCTCATGCTAAATATAATCTTTCTGTTTTCCTTTGGCAATTTTGTTAGGTTTTCTGTTTAGTATGTTTCCCTTGCCCCCTTTTTGTAATTATTTAGAGCACCCAAGGTTAGAAGCAGTACCAAGGAGGGATTTGGAGGTGAAGGGAGCTTTCATGCAAACCCCCAATCCCCCCACTTGATCAAGCAGCTCAGAACTTGGCAAGCACAACTTCAAGCCTTCCCTCCATCTGCATCACCTTTCCTCCTTAACAAATTTCTAGCCTCAGTGGCTAACCCTGGTACACCCCTCCCCCCACTATTTGATTTTTAACTATAATGCCTGTCAGATTTAAAGGCAACATTGTTACATGGGTGATCTTTCATTGTACATTATTTAGTACTTAAAATTTTAATTCTCTTGGGTAAATGTTACCAAGTTTCTTCTATCGGTTCGCCATTCCTTGTTTGCAGATCTGATGTCCAAAAGCTCTAGAAACTGGGAAGTTTTCTTCCAGTTTTGTTCCAAAATAAATCACCTCTGGCCCCAAGGGTTTCTCAGAAAGGGCGAAAGAGCCCTACTGGGCGCTGACTGGAAAAGCTCTGGTCCCATGGCCTCATGAAGCGCCTGGAACACCGGAGTCCTGGGGCCTCTGCTCAGCCATGAGCTGACAGTTCTGACGTTGCCGCGAGGACCCTGGAGTTGGCTGGCTGCCCTGATGCAGGTCAGTGAAGTTCTTCATGATTCCAATTCTTCGTCTGAAAAGGCGTACTCCTGATTTCACTCACTCACTCACTCACTCACTCACTCAGTCACTTATATTAGAGAAGTTGTAGGTTTTCAGAAAGAACATGCAGAAAATACCGAGTTCCCACATACCCACCCCCATTTGTGCTTCTGATTCTGGGGTCCTGTTTCGTTGTTTTGCTTTTGTGGAGGATGTTAAAAAAAATCAATCAGTGGCCTTTTTGTAGACATTTTTCTCGCTCACAGTGAGTATAATTTGTGGGCTCATGAAGGGCAACAAATTGGGACTGTGTGTGTGAGAGGGTGTGGGTGCATGGGTGTGTCTCTGTGTGTGTCCATTCACTGCTATGGCTTAAGGACTTATTGTCTTGTCATCTATTTAAAAAAAATGGGAGTGATCAGAGCTGGAGCTGCAGGTCTGCAGTAACCATCAGTTACATGCAGTCTCCAGAAAGCTTCTGGGCAAGGATTTTGTTAATATGACTTTTCCCCTATTCCATACTTACCGGAGCTATAGTTAGGAGGTTCTATGCATAATGTGGAGATACTATGGGTAATGATTTTATTGCACTTTCCTATAAAGTGCAGTAAGAGCGATTTCAGGATAATGAGTTGCTTATTCTATGATCCTGCCTTTGCTCTCACTGTCCAGACCAGAATCAGATACAGCTTTCCATTTTTTATGCCATGTCTGATTAGTGTTCTCCAAGTTCCAGAGTTGCTTCCTCCCAGTCCAGTCCAGGGGCTTCATGGGAGAGTTTTCTATTTCCTCACTGTCAGCCTTTAATATAAATATTCTAAGATCTGTTGTCCTTCTATTAGTTTCCCATTGCTGCTTTAACAAATTGCCACAAGCTTAGTAACATAAAACAATGCAAATTTATGACCTTCAGTGCCAGAGGTCAGAAGTCCAAAATCAGTCTCAGTGGGCTAAAATCCAGGTGTGGTCAGGGCCCCATTTCTACTGGGGGGTTTGGGGACAATCCGTTTCCTTGCCTTTTCCAGCTTCTAGAGGTCACCCGCTTTCCTTGGCTCATGGCCTCTTCCTCTGTGTCCACAGCCAGCAACCCTGAGATGAGTCCTTGTCCTGCAGCCACGGTGCTAGTGCTCTGACCACAGCTGGGGAAGTTTCTCCACTTTAAAGGATTCATGTGGTTCAATTTGGCTCACATGGATAATCCAGGATTGTCTCTCCATGTTGAGGTCCTTCATTTAATCACATCTGCCATGTAAGGCAGCATAGTCATGGATTCTGGCTTGGGGACATTGCTCTGCTACCACAGTCCTCAAAACTCTTTGCAAGGCAATGGCTATTACTCTTTATGGAAAGGAGCAACTTCATACTGTTACCAGAAATTGGCCTGTTTTCCTTGTTTCTCATCTTTATGAATATATCCCAACCAACTGTTTGCTAAACACATTAGTATCTAAATAAAGTTTGCATTCTGCCATGGCCAGGACTTTGTCTAAGTCCTTTAATGCATTCCAGCATATGGCCTATGTAGCTGCCAAGTAGTCTTGCTATTACACGTGGAAACTGAGGAGCAAAGATGGCAGAGGCAGGCTTCAAAACGAGATCTCATCATTTCTTGTGTTCTTTTTGCTCCACCTTTCTGCCTAAGAAATGACAATGGACAGGCTTAAAATGAGAAATGGTAATGGGAGAACTTAAAGTAATGTAAAATCTCTCTGCATCTGCCATAGGTGGTGATAAGAAATAAACACCGCCTGTGGTGGTGTGATTACACTGATGGTCCCAGTTAATGGCCTCCCTGTATCCACATCATTTGCTCTATAACTTTGTGGTCTTCCTCCCCTTCCCCCAACCACTGGGATTGGCCTTGCAACTTGTTTTGGCCTTTAGGATGTTAGCAGATGTTATGTAAGCAGAGCTTAAGAAGCATCTGTGTGTTTCTGGTTGCCTCTTACATGATGGGGCTTGCTCTCTCAGATCCCCGCCTCTGCCATGAGAACATGCCCAGGCTGGCCTAGTGGAGAGCTGTGTGCCAGCGGAGGGCACCCCACACCAGCTGCTGGTGAGCACCCACCGCCAAGGTTCGCTAAGCCCGACCCAGATCCCCAGAACCAGCCAGCCAACTTGTGGAACTTGCAGAATTGTGGAAAGAAGAAATGATCATTGTTTTGAGCCACTAAGTTTTGGGGAAATTTGTTATACAGTATTTGTTAACTGATACACAGCTCATATTGGCTATCTGAATAGCATAAGAAGTATCTTCAGTGTCTCTTTGAAGAGCATTTTGGATGACTTGTAACAAATTAATGTTCTTTTAAGATTGTCCTTTAGGCTCAAGAACTTACCCATGTCTTTTTGTTTTGTTTTGTTTTTTCTTACCTTAAGGTCCTTTAAAGAGAAATTCTTACCAGTTTCTGTCAGAAGCAGACTTATTTTCCCTCCTCAAACTGTTCACCATCTTATAATAACAGTGACTTTTGATTTCAAACTATAGTAAGAAATACAGTTTGACTCAGAACCCACACATATATACATATAACAGCAAGAAAAGTTTCATTTAACACTACTTATCTTTACTACCTACAATACCCCTAGATATTTTTTATTCTGTTATAATTCATTTGTGCCTAGAAAATATTGGGCAGGGATTCACAGACTGTGGGCTGCTGCCTAGTTTTTGTAAATAAAGTTTTATTGGAACATAGCCCCACCCATTTTTCACATTGTCTATAGCTATTTTCATGCTACAATAGCTATGAGTAGTTGTGACAGAGTACACTGGCCTGCAAAACCTAAAATATTGACAATCTGGCCCTTGGAGATAAAGTTTCTAATATTTGCGGTAAATTTCATAACCCATTAGTTATTTGCAGCCCTCAATTTAGAAGACATTGCTCAAATGGACCTCAGCTTTCTTTCTTGAAATGACACTCCACAAATCTGGCCGATGTGAAACCTTAACCCTTTCCCCACATCATACTCAGACTTTCCTATTTACTGAGATGTAGCAATTAAGATTTGGCTATTTAACATTACGCCTGATTGGCTTAAATTCAAGCATTTCTCAAAAGGTTTCATTTTAAGTCATGTTATGACTTTTTTTTTTTTTTTTGTTACATTTAAATAAGGCTCTCTCTTGGAGACTAACTGGAATTAAAATGGACACAAATTCCATTTCAAGTGCTAGTTATTTATTCATTAGATTCCAGCAGTGCGATTTTTGTGATATAATGGAGTCCATTAGTGGAAGAGGTAGGGAAACAGTAATCTCAGCTTTCTCTTGAATACCTCTCTGGCAGGTGGCCCTCATTGCCACGTTTCTGAGTCGGGCAGTTTCTTTCTGAGCATAATACCAATTTAGAGATGTTGAATCAGGGGCTTTGGGAGCAGGAAAGGATTTTGAAAGATTGTTTTTTGCACTCAGACCTAAATTGGCCCCTTAAAGGCCAAGTTTCTCCGATACCTAAAGTTTCCAAGCCTGTCAAGGAAGGACAAGGCTGTTATTTACGTTGTGTGGCTAATGGGATTGGTGAGTTGGAACTGAAGGGAGAAAAGACTTCAGAATATCCTGAAAAATGTCTTTCTAGAATCTGAAATCCAGGTGAAGGATGGTCACTGGCCCATTTATTTATTGGCAGTGAGAGTGGAATCAAGATAAAGGAGCTTAAACGTCAGCATGAAGGCCTTAAATAAGATTAAGGTACATCCCCTAAGTAAGGTAGGTTTTTGACCTTGGAATGGGTTCCCTGGGCATTTTGATTTTAGCTGCCTCCCTTAGTTCAGGTAGGTGGCTTGTGATAGTTTCATGTGGCGGCTTGGCTAGGTTATGGTGGTACGGTGGTTTGAAGCCGAAGGTACCCCAGAAAAACATATTCTTAAATTTAATTCATTCCTGTGGGTGTGAAGCCATTGTAAGTAGGACCTTTTGAAGAGGTTACTTCAGTTAAGCTGTGTTCCATCTCATTCAGGATGGATCTTAATCCTATGATGGGAGTCCTTTATAAATTGAATGAATACAGAGAGAAAGAGAGAGAAAGCCATGGAAGCAAGAAAGCTGAGATCAATGAAACCTGAAAGAGAAGGGAGTGACCAGCAGGTGCAACCGTGTCCTTGCTGTGTGGCAGAGGGGCAGGGATCGCTGGCCGCTGGTCTTTGGGAAGAAAGCATTGCTGGGAAGAAAGCATTGCCTCAGTGATGCCTTGATTTGGACATTTTCATGGCCTCAAAACTGTAAGCAAATAGATTCCCATTGTTTACGTCAAACCATTTCATAGTATTTGCTTAGAGCAGTCTAGGAAACTGAAACATGTGTCCGGTTGTTTGGTCAGGCAAGCATGGGCCTGATTATTCCTGCAACGGTGTTTCCTAGATGGATTTATGTCATTAATTGGTTGACTGCATCTACTATGGATTACATCTATAATCAACAAAGGAGATTGCTTTCAGCAATGAGGAGCATCTCCTCATCCCATCAGTTGGAGGTCTTAGAGCCAGAACTGAGGATTTCAGAAGTCCTAGGAGAGTTTTTGCCTCTACTTTAGCCATCTAGCCTCTCTTAGGGAATTCATGTCACCATCCTTGGAGTTTCCAACTTGTGGTCTGACCTACAGAATACGGACTTGCCAATCCCCATGGCCATGTGAGCCAATTTCTATAAGAAATCTCTTAATATTCATATGTAGTATATAACCTGTCAGTTCTGTATTTCTGCAGAACCTAATATAATGGCCATCTCTCAAGGTGGCTGGATGCTAATAAGGCCCCTTCTGGCTGCTAGCAACAGAAACCTGCTGGAGCCTGCTTAAACAAAAGAGAAGTCATGGATATGGGGCAGGGTACAGGAATGGATTGCAGACTGGGACCCGGCTCTGGGAGCCCCAGAAACCCTCTCTGCCTTCCTTCTCTCCACCTCCCCCTGCCTGGCTGCTTTATTCTGCACACCGCCTCCTCGATTTGCTGCTCTTGTCCTAGGGCAGAACTCTGGGCAAGGTTCTTGTTACAGGATAAGTCACCCAGCTAGTCTTGTAATGCCAGCTCCAATTCTCCTGACAGTGTGTCCTCAGTGGCCCAACTTAGGGTTAACTGAAGGTGGGCAGGGGGTGGAAACTGGGGAGGGGACCCTGGACCAACAGCAGCCCCTGCAATGGAATTTGGCTAGCTCAAGGCTCTTATTGGGGCATTTTAGAAATTTGTGGGGGCAATTTTAGTTGCCAGTGATTGGGGGACACCACTAACATTTATTGGATGGGGACCAAGAATGCTAAACCTTTGTGATGGAAAAACTGTCTTAAACCAGCATGTATCTTGTGTCCTACTACTAGATGAGCCTGGAGAAGAATAACTTGTTTAGTTTTGGAAACTAGACCTAAGTTTCATATAAGCAAGTAATTTTTTGCATGTTTTAAATAAACAGTGACTTTTCCAGTCAATGAAGAAAGTGTGCTTTGTTCTGTTGGGAAACAGATTTACCAAGAGGTAAAATTGTTTACCACTTTGGAAAATCACATTGCCCATGGCAGAGCCTCTTGTGTACTTGAGTCTCTCACACAATATGCCTGTTGGAGTCGGCTTTTGTAGCTGACCCACCTTTTGATTCAACATGAAAATGCAAGCATCTAATGACTCCATTATGCCTTCTTGCCCAGCCGATTGCACATTGAAATATGTGTTAGTTTGTTATAAATTATTTTCTTTCAGTCTCATCTATATTACTTTTAGGGCAATTAATATGTATGTTTGAAATGGGTTAGCTGAATTAAGTACTCTGAACACCACACATTTAAAAGTACAAACTGTTGCCCATGCATTGGGTGGGAGCCGATGGGAGAAAAAAGGAAGAGATATACTGGCTGCTTATTCTCATTGTTATACTGCCCCTCCCTTGGCTGCACCCTTGGGTGATGGGCTCTCATTGGTGCAGACCCTCCTCCCTCCCTTTATGTGGTGTATGGTTCCTGCTGGGCCAGGATCCAGGCGTAGGTGTCCTCCTCATTCTGAAAAGTGAAATCAGGTTATTACTTGCAGAAGATGAGTTTCATATGAACACCACAGACCACTTTGCAGGGCTTTGAAGGGGGCAGGAGGTGCCATGAGCATGTGTGGGAAAATATTACATCATGATTTTCATCACCCTTTAATGAAAATTTAGCAGTTCTTTAACTTTTCAATGCTGGGAACAAATCACTTTCGCATTGGCATTGTCTGTGACTGTAATAGAAATCAGATGTTTTCAAGTCACATTATAGATGGTGAACAGGTATCTTGAAAAATCCATACTCATTATCACTTTGAAATTATGGTGGTTGTTAGACCAGCTGCTAGATAGTGTCATTTAGTGCATTAACAAACAAGCACATGCATTATGCTGTATCAGAATTTTCAAAATCTTTGGATAACTATAATTAAATATAAGTGATTTTCTTTGTCATCCTATGCATTTTGTTTTATGCATTTAAAAAAAAAAAAAACAAAACACTCCTGGGAAGAGGTCATGGACCTTACCAGTTGGCCAGTGTAGAATGGAATTGTGGGGTGCCCTGGATACCCATTGCTCCCCAGTCATTCTAAGGGGACTTTCTGACTTTGCTCTCTCCCCAGGGTTATCAGATATGAGGGTGGAATGGGTGTGGCTTATCTCGGCTTATTTCCTTCTTTGACCTGGCGAAGGAATTGAGGCTGATCCACCCTAGTCGACATGAGGAGACAAGTTGGTCAGAATGTTCTCCCCACAAGGCCATGTTGGTCAGTACAAGGTCCATGATACACTGAAAGCCAAAACATCCTGGTTATCTGAAGCCCAGAACCAGGAGGATGAGTTCTGCTTCTGCTCTTCAAGAGGAAAAAAACTCCAACATTCTGTGGGAAAACTTCCCTCCCTGCAGACAGACTTCTGCTCTCCTCTTCAGATGTTTCAAAGTCACATCATCACATACACAACAGTAAGGAGAAACCCCAATGCCCAAGAAAAATGGGGGCATGACTGGCTGTCCAGGCATGTTTTCCTGCTACCATATGGCATCCCCCAGACATTAAGGTTTCGGTGGAGCCAGACAGCTCCATTGGTGTGTATTCCACTCTGGTTGGTGCCGTGCCGCCAGGGGAGCCAAGCCTGGCTGGTTGTGCTGCTGGCTTTAACTGTTTTCTCTTCCTGGAAACATCTGCCGACAGGAAATGACTTTGCCCCAGAAGCACCAACTGCACCAACCCTCGCTATCCTCTGGACGTGGAGTTACTGTGGTGCTACCATGTGCAGCTTTCTCCTCTCCTAGCTTCCGAGTCTGTATCTGGAGTATGAAAATGCTGAGCATTTCCTTTCTAATTCCTCAGGAATTGAGGATGGGGAAGAGTCTTCAACACTAATACCTCGGACAACTACATTAATAATAACGGGAATAATAATTTGTCCTTTGTTCTTTCAAAAAATAGCATGCTGAGGATTAGAATTGAATAGTCAATCCCACCCCCCACCCCACCCCCAGTTTTCAGAGTTTAGTTATTGATCAAGTTTCCCTCTTGAATTATATTGCTCTTTAATAAAAACTTGTGAAGACAAGTTCTACACTAGATGTGGAGCCAAAGAAAATTCCTCTAAGGCTAGGTAAAATTTCTCCTTGGCAAGGGTAACATTCTACTAGAGATCGTTCAGGTCAAAATATAGGAAGAGGTTTGGTGGGAAGTCAGGTGGTTTTTCTCTTCCTAAAAAATGTTTTTCCTTTATTTTTTCATTTTTAAAGAATGAAGTCTTCTGTCACATTTATAAGAAAGTTAGAGCAAGATTCATAAAATCTCTTATCCAGGGCAGATATCGGCACAGCCAGGGGCTTTTAAGATACAGTGATACAATGAATGCTACAATAGCAAAATGATCAAATAAAATGTACTACCCTTGTTTATAGCGTTCTCTCCATGACTCTTATATCAAGGTAAATTTGTGTGGTATAATCAGAACTCTGAAATGTTAAGATAAAACCCCAGCATTCGAAAAGAGTGCATCCCCAGTCCTGCCACACTCTGGCTTGTACTGAGCCTTTGCTCCTCTGTGTGCTCACACACACATGTGCAATACCCAGCAGAGGTGCAGACATGGATTGATGTATGGAGCTCAAGTGATATTACAGCCCAACCACAAAAAGTAATAAAGAGCATCACATGGCAGCCCGGGATTTATTTGTTCATGGTGTCACATTCCTATGCCTTCTTCTAGGCCAGTTGAGGTGTGAAAGCCAAAGTTTCATAATGGAGCAGTTCTACAGATACCATGATCCACAAAAGAAATCCCTTTGTCCTGCCAGATTGCCGTTTGTCATTGAGTCAGCCATTCCATGGAATGACGTGCCGTCCAGAGGCCACTGCTGGAAACCTAGAGCAAGCAGGTGGATGGGTGAGAGGTGTGTTGCCTGGTTGGAAATTTGGGATCCAGCTTTTGATGGAGAGCTGTTTCTTGGCTCCAGGATAAAGGAACCTTGGAGCACCCAAAAAAGACCGAATGCCCAAGTAGGCAAAATGAAACTCCAGTGATGAAGCAGCCTCTCCCAATCAGGAGCAATAAGTGGGACCAGGAGACAGGCTGGGAATTTAGGGATTGCACCTGCCCAAGAGGACAATGAACTGTGGTTGTCTTTGTGAAAAGCCAGGCTTTTCCCTAGAAATGTGAGAACCATCAGCCACAGACAGGGAGAGAAGGAAAGCAGGGTTGGAGGAGAGGCAGGGAAGCAGGAGCAAGGGGATAAAAGAGGTGGCAGGGGTGGGAGCTGCACACTAACTGCGCGGTCCTGGGTAGCAAGAGTCCTTTTGGAATATGGCAAAGGATGCCAGCCGGGAAGTCGGGAGATCTGTGGGCTGGTGTGTTCCCTGTCACTACCAGCTTTGGGAGCCTCGGTCTCTTCCACAAAAGTGGGCGAGTTGGATTAGATGTGGTCCAACATGACTCCTAGCTCTGAAAGTCTTTGATGTGGAGCCACTGAACCATCCTTGTAGGGCTCGCTAGAGTGGCTCAGTCACATTTATTGAACACTTATATGCAGGCACAGGGGCACACAGGTGAATATGACACCCCATTCTAGGGGCAGGGTCTGTCATAAACACTCCCATTGCTCCAAAAGTAATAATAACAGCCAACTCTCTTGATTGTTACCAGGCATTGTTAGAGATACTTTACTTCTATTAACTCTTTGAACCCTCCTAACAACCCTATGAGGTAGCCACAATTGTTCTAAATTTAGAGATGAGGAAACAGGCACAGAGAGGTAAAGTAGCCGGCTCAAGGTTTCATAGCTGACAAGTGGTAGAGCCAGGATTTGAACCCAGGGATTCTGTGCTGCTGCTATTTGGGGAGAGGCATGGCCATGTGTTCTTGTCTGTTTTCCCTTTGGACTGTCAGCTGCTTGAGGACAACTACTGCCTCTGTCTTGTTAACTGCTGAACTCCTAGTGCTTGTTCCAGAGGAGGCTCTAGGGACATTCTTATTGAATGGATGGATGGATGGATGGAAGAGAGAAATAGGATCTTCAGGAGCTTACTGCCTAAAAGAAAAACAGACCCATAAACAACTAATGTCGATCAGGTTAAGGCAAGCGGGTGCTTAGTCCCATCTGGGGTATTAGGGAAGGTATCCCTGAGGGGGGGTGATGCCTGAACTGAGCCTTGAAAGATGTGCAGGATTTGGGAGAATCCAGGTGGGAAAGGCCTTCCCTGCAGGGCAGGCTGCCTGGGTGAACTCCAGCCTTGTATCCCACCGGCAGCTCTTCCTGGAGCTCAGAGGGTGAGGCAGTGGTGTCTGGAGATAGGACACGGTCTGCAAAGCCTTTCCTGCCCAGGTAAGGCAATGGGGCTTGGTCCTGAGAACAGTGTGGAGCCCCTGAAGAGGTCTGAACAGGGGAGGGTCGTGGGCACAATGTGGATTTCAGATACGGTGTTCTCGCTACGGGGTGGGGGGGGGGGGAGGATGGAAGGGACAGAATGAGAATGGGGTGGGGGAGGCCGCTGCAGTAGTCCTGGCCAGAGATCCTGGGAATCGGAATGTAGGAAGTGGGGGTTGAGAGTGGCCGGAGGGAGGACGTAAGCAGGGGGAGTGCAAAGCTGGTAAGGACTGGGTTGAAGTGTGGCAAGCATCAAGTAGCTGTTAAAACCAGAAGCCTGGATGATATCACCCCCAAAATTGTTACACCCCGGAAGGTTCATCCCCTGGAAAGCTGTATTTACGAAAGAAGAGAGAAACTCCAAAGGATTGGCCAGAGAGCTGGTCCTGCCCTGAACAGGGGAGGGTTGTGGGTTTTATGGGACCAAAAGTCCTATCATGCAAAGTACCATTTTTTAGCACCCTTAGAGTAGGCTGCCATTCTCATAAGCACTTCAGGCACTTCTACTCATTTGCTCTTGATAAAATTCCTGTGAGTTAAGTGTTGTTAGGAACCCATTTTACAGATGAGAAAACTGAGGCACAGAGACACTAAGTTACTAATTACCCAAGTCTACATGCATCCCCTAGCCAGAAGGGGCTGGTAGGACAAGGCTTCTCAGCTGCTATTGCTTTAGGTGATATGGAACTCACCAGTGGCCTGTGCAGAGCCTGCTCTGTGAATCAGAGGCTGAACGGGGGAGGAGAGTGTTGGAAGAGTCTGGAGGACAGGAGGATGTAAGGTTGAGGGTGGTGTGTGTTTGGTTTTTTAAAGGATGAGAGAGTTGTTCAAAGGCTCTGGGAAAGAGCAAGCTCCGAGGGAGATTTTAAAGATACAGGGAGGAGGTGGCCTGGGGTCTTGGGACAAATGGGAGAGGATACGTGACAGCACAACAGACAGGCCAGGGGGCTGCTCAGCAGAGGCTGGAGGGAAGAAGGCAAGAGCTGTTGCCAAAATTGAGGGGGAAATTGTATGAGTTCATTTACATGCAATGTGTAGACTAGGTAAATCCAGAGACAGAAGGCAGGTGAGTGGTTGTCAGAGGCTGGGGGAGAGGAGAGTGGAATGGTTCTAATGGGGATGGGTTTCCTTTGGAAAGGGGTGATGGAAATGTTTTGGAACAAGACAGAGGTGATGGTTGCACAATATTGTGAATTTACTAAATGCCACTGGATTGTACACTTAAAAAAATGAATTCTATGTTATGTTAATTTTATCTCACTAAAAAAAAAACCTGGAGGGCAAAAAGTGGGCAGGATTTCCAAGACTCTGGATATCTGGGTTCCTGCTTGCTGCCTGTTATGTAAGTGCTTTATTTTCATCATCTTACCAACACCTGCCATTTTCTTGTTTATCATCTACCTACGAGAATGTAATTACTGTGGTATTCAGTGGGATTCAGCCCTGTCTTCCCAGTACTGCTCCGAACCTCATTGGGGTTCAGTAAAAGGGAACGAATGAATGAATGAATGAATGAAAGGTTGAGCGGGTGGAAGAAGTACAAGTCGGGTCGCCTCCTGAAAGTAAGAGGGGCAGGAGGGCTGAGGATAAAGGCAAACAGGGCCGACTGAAGAAGAGACAAAGCCTGGGCTCCTGGTGTTAAAGTCCTGGAGACGATGAGGACATGGATGAACCGGGTAACAAGCTTTAGGGGATATATGGACTCATCTATTTTTCTGGAGTTGCTCAGTTGCCTGAGTGCAGAAGAGAAGGTAGACTGTGAGACTGAGCCCCAGCGTGTTGTCACCGGGTGGGAATTTTGCCGGCTGATTGCAGTGGCAGGACAAGGATGTGGGAGAGAAGTGGGCATAGGAAGTTCATGAATCTGGAGCGGGGGTAGTTGTGGACCAGGAGAAATTGGAAAGAAGTGATTCAAGGCCCAGCAGGCATTAAAGGGCAGGAGTTGGGTTGGAGAGCAGGGCAGCTGACGAGGACAATGCTGCAAGTGCAGGACAGTCATGTCCAGAATTTGGTGCTCAAGACAATCCTTTGGGGTGTGAGAAGAAAATATGAGCAATTTAACTTATATTTATTTTTTCCCCCGCAAAGTTAAGGACTTAAGTTTTACTAATAGTGACTATGTAAGGTGGCAGTAGTACATGTTTATTACTTTGAACTAAATGAACAAATTTTGGGGGTGTATGGCCATGGTAGTTTTGAAGGCTGCTGGCTTGGAAGGTTGGCCATGTCCCCAGGATGCCGTCCTGGGAGAGATGTCAGAAGTCTTCCCAGGGTCGTCATCAATAGTTTCTGCAATCTACCCCCTTCCCACCTTTTTGGGAAAATTGGGCTGTTCACCTTTTTTTTTTTTTTTTTCCATCTCCCAGACTTCTAGGATGTTCACTGATGAACCAACCTCCCTCCCACCCCAATTCCCTGAGATGATGACCTAGAGAAATAATTCTTTTAGGAACTGAGATACAATTGTCATGAGCCTTGAACTTTGAGCTAACAGTCACTAACAAGATGTGAGGCATGAAAGGCTTGGTGCAGGAGAAAGAGCAAGGCCCTGAGTCATGGGGATCTGGCTTCCAGTTCTGACTCTATTAATTGCTGTGTGCTTCTGGGCAAGTTGCTTAACCTGTCTGACTTACAGTTTCTTCATTTAAAATTGAAGTGATTTACCTGTCTGACTGTTAATGCTGTGGGAAGAATTAAAGGAGATAATGACACATATGAAAGCTCCTTAAACTCAGTAGGACTTTAGTGGCAGTTTTTCCTCCTCAGCAATCCCCTCACTCCCCCACCCCCACCCCGAGGTTCCCCTTAGCCTTCGTCTTGCACATTTCCACCCCGGTGGTAAAGACAGACGAAACCTGAGGTGACTTCCTGTTAGACTGCTTTGAAGGTGTCCAGGATGTGGTTAGCCTGCACTTTTCCTTGTCATGTCTCTGTCATTTCCTTTCCCCAGCCTCTGTTCTGCTTTAAGGAGAGTGTGGGGACATCTTCAGTTATGCTGTGGTGTACGGTGAATGCTAAAACAACCCATTTCTTATGAGCCTCCCCCCTTCATTAAATGCCTTAATGAGAAACTGATTTCAAAAAGGGGCAGAAAACAAAATCAGAGCTGGCCCCACTTCGCGCCTCCTTCTCCGTTTCAGATATTCTTAAGTCAAAGGAAATGAGTTCTGAGAACTCATTTTAGAATCAACGTGTTTGAGTAGGGTCATTTCCAAAGCTCCCTTGTGATTATGGAAGGAGATACTACCAGCTTGAAGATGATGCTGTTGTCGTCTCTAAAGGTCTCAGGTGCGGTGGGAACTGGGACCCTCCCTCACCTTTTGTGGCTTTAGATAGACCAGAGCTCCCGGAATGGCTGGGCAACTGTGTCTCACCTTGGGGACCAGCCAAATGCATCTTCTGGCTATGCCTTTCTCTCCTGCATTTACAGGGTGGTTGTAATTATTTCAAGAATGGAAGAAATTAGAAAAGCCACTCTGGAGTCTTAGAAAAGTGTGGCTCTGCAGAATTATAGGCCTCTGAGTTACTTAGCTCAGTCTGTTGCAAGAACAAGAGTGTGTGGTGGTCCCTCTCCACCCCAGGAAAATATTTTATTGTTTTGTTAAAAATAATGACCTTTTAATTTATAACAGGAATTTCAATACAAATATTAATGCACTTTGGGCTGTCTCCTTTCTTTCTTTCCTTTTTTTCTTCTGTGGCTTTGCAACATCAGCCTCTGTTTTGAAGTTCTCAATCATTTTATTTCCTTGTTAGTCAGATGGGGTAATATAGCGTGGGAAAGAGCACTAGAACTAATTCGGAAGATGGGCCTGACACTGCACTGGAAGTATCACAGACACGCAATACATGGTAAATGCTATTTTAAATTCAGACTACAGAAGAAAAAAAAGTGTTCAGGTTCTAGGCAGGCAGCATAGCACTATATGAAAAGGGGCCTATTGATTAAACACTTAGGAAGTTTCAAAAAGCCCCCTTTAAAATCCCAAGATATTGGCACTCATGTGATGGATGTCTTGAGGCAGATAAAACAGTTGAGTCTTTTTAGTGGAAGGAACAGGGATCCTTTCACATGAAGTGGTACTTGAAAAATATTCCTGTAATTAAAATGTACAGTTAGTTTTCAGGAAATGTGTATTTTTCATGTCTTGAAGGAGCCTTACAGAGTTACTTAAGAAAAAAAAAAAACAAAAAAATCCACAACTGCTTCTACTGGAAATTAGCACATGATTTGAAAGTGGCAGTTGTTTTTCATTCTCTTCCTTTCTACTTAAGATTTTATACTTTTCTGTACCTAGTGGTGGAACCCAGTCTTGGTTTGGGGAGGCCTGTAGGTCTGTTTTCTTAATAGTGCCTTCATCTTCTCCTCCTCCCTCTGTACCTGGGAGCCTGGGAGCCTGGCTGGGAAAAATAAATCATCTTTAAATACACTGAATTCTAACTGAAACTTAACACTTTCTTCAATAAAGAATACAGCCACAAACAAAAGTAGTTATTAGAAGTACGCTGACTTTGTCATCAGTTGATCCATATCACATTACCAATGTTGCAAGTATCTCCAAATATCATTTACAATCATACTACTTCAAAATTATGGTCGATGACAGACCCGCTTCAGGTCTTATTACTTGGTGCACTAATAAAGAAGCACCAAGAGGCATATTACCATGCCACAATTAAAAAAAAATAATGTAATTGTTTTTAAAGATACTTTATTTCCTTTTCAATCCTTTGTGTTTTATTTAGGCATTTAAAAACATTATTTGGAGAAGTCCATGGGCTTTGCAAGACTGCCAAAGAGGTCCACAGCATACAAAAAGTTAAGACAGCAGATCTTTACCTGCAGTCTAAACTTTCCTAAGGAGTTAACCCAATGTTTCGCAGTCCTGGCTGCACATTAGAATTGCCAGTGGGAGTTTTAAAAATCTCAGTGTCCAGGCCATACCCTAGACCAATGAAATGTGACTTTCTGGGGATGGAACCCAGATTATTTCAGTTGATTACTGTGAGCAGCCAAGGTTGAAACCCATTGTTCTAAATGCTCATTTAAACCAACTTGCTTCCCTCCCTTGCTCCTTTCTGGTTCCAGAAATTAAGTTTTATGCTCATGGTGGCAAATTCAAACTGTACCAAGGAACATAGCCCTCTCAATTTCCTAGAGATATCTATTGCTGACAATTTTTGTGCATAAGCAATCATTATAGACACCCAGCACCACATATATCAATGATGGGATTATACTATGCATTTGTACTATATATACTATAGAATCCCCATCCCCACCCCCTCTTATATTGTAGAGACCTTTTATAAGCAGTTTCTGAGTTAGCTTGGTCCTTGAGATAAAAATTGTCTTTCTTTGGTGTCTCCCCACCCCCACCCCCCTGTGGGGAAAAGAGTAATCTCTCTTTCTTTTTTTTAATTAGGGAAGTTGTAGGTTTACAGAAAAATTATGCATAAAATACAGAGATCCCATATACCAACCCCATTATTAACACCTTGCATTAGTGTGGTATGTTTGCTATAACTGATGAAAGAATATTTTTATAATTGTGCTATTAACTATAGTCCGTGGTTTCCATTAATTAGGATTCACTGGGTTTACAGTCCTATGTGTGTTTTGTTTTGTTTTGTTTTTTGTTTGTTTTTTTTATTCTAGCAATATATATAACTGAAAATTTCCCCTTTTACCACATTCAAATATCTAATTCAGTGCTGGCAATTACATTCATAATGTTGTGCTACCATCAGCACCATTCATTACCAAAACTTTTCCATCAACCCCAAGTAGAAAATCTGTACGATTTAAGCCTTAACTCCCCATTCCCTACCCCCACCCTGGCCCCTGGTAACCTATATTCTAGATTCTGACTCTATGAATTTGCTTATTCTAATTATTTCATATTGGTGTTTTTGATTTGTCAAAAACTGGGGAGCCTGATCCCTTTAGGCCCAATTCAGGGTTAACGTGGAGACTATGAATCCTATTTCCCCTCTTTTAAGAAATAGTAAAGCTGAGAAGAAAAAACCGACCTTGGGGTGAGGCAGATCTGGGTGTGGGATTCTGGGCAAGTTGCTGAACTTCTTTGAATCTGTTTGCTCATTTGTCAAGTGAAGATAAAGAATGCTCCCTTAAGGGGCTGTTATGAGATGTGTATAAGACCAATGACAGCTAGCTGTTAGCATTTTCTCCTTGTGGATTGTGTTCCCCAAAGGAGATTGAAATGTTCCATGAACCCTCAAGAGTTCCTTTTCTTAATAGTGAGAAGTTTGCAGAAAGCACAGGATAAGGGAAAAAAAAATTCCTCATGCACCCATTACAGATGGGTTTAGAGGTCCTAAATGCTTGGAATAGCCATCCTCATCAGGTTGGGTTAGGAGTTGGGTCCAAGGCCACACTGAGGTTGAATTAGCCTTATCAGCTCCTCTGCAGCCTAGTACTTAAACCAAGTTAACCAAACTGCTTATAATCTCACATCTTTGCCTTTCATGTCACTTGCCAAAGCAATTATGCTTAGAATGAAAGTCATTTTCAGGGCCTTTGGCAGGAAACAGAATTCACCCCAGATGGTTCAAGTGAAGCTAATAAAAAGAATAGTTACAGAGGTGTGGGCTGGGGCACATTGAGGGAACCTGGGACCTACAATAGTGGAAGACTGACATCACCCCTTGGGCTAACAGGGCAAGGGAAGGGGCACGGGGAGGAAATCGAGCTCCTGAAGCCCAGTGAGATATGGAATCATGGAGGAGGGGCTGCCTGACAGGAGCGACAATCAAGGAGGAGTGGATTTGCTCCAAGACGGGGCATCCAAGGAGACAGGGAGCTGGGAGGAAGAACCCCGACCTTGCTCCTCCTTCTCTGGGCCCCTACCTGGCCTCCTTTTGGCTGACCCAGCTGGAAGCCAGCAGGCAAGGGAGTCCAGGTGGCGTTGTCTACGGGGGTCAGCTGGCCAGGGTGGTGAAGGGGACCAAGAACGGACTGGGGGTGGGAAAGAACCAGAATAACCTGATAACCAGTACAGAGGCTGTGAGATGTAAGCGCCTTTCCCTTCCCTCCCAGGATTTGGAGTGTAGCTTGTTCACCCCTATCTTAAGGATTCATCAGCAAGACCACTGGAGCAGAGGGAGAAGGAGAAGGAGCTTCACATGCTAGGAAGCAAACCCTCTGAGTCAGAATCTGTCCTATTTCCCTGAGCTCGGGCTCTCAGTCTTCCATGCAGGGAAGCTATCTACGTAGATAAGCTGTCTGTGGCTTCCCCTTGCTCTACCCTCAGAATCATTCTTGGTCACGGTCCATGGTTGCCCTGATCAGCCAAATTCATGGAGGCCTGGTCAAGGAAATGTAAATTTAGCGACACCCTCTCTTGTCCGCCCCTCGCTCCCCATGCCTGGATATTTCCAGGTGTCATCTGGCTGGATCAGGGGCACCATCTGCAACCAGGCTGATGCTGAATTAACTTCCTCAGCTGCTCTTCAGCTCTGGCCTCTCAGAGTTCAAGAGAAGCCTCTGTAGTTGAGGCTTCACATAACCCAGGATTGGCAACAACACAGAGAATTTTAATTGTTTCCATGTAACAACTGAGTGCTTTTTAACACAAAGAAACATGAAATAATATAATCATACTTTTCAGAAGATAATTATAGGAGTTACAGAAACACGGAGACACAGCACTCTTTAGGTGGTGTGGTTTGGTAATGGATGTAAGTTCAGTTAAGTGGTGGATATCTTCTGCCTTCAACCTATTGTTGTTTCTCTCTGAGGCAATATGAACCCATTGGGAAGAAATATCAAAAGTCTGAATCCATGGCTGCTGGGAATTGGGTTCTCTGACAAATCTGCACCCCGCCCTTCCACGTTCTTTATTTGCTGATCCCTGTCACCATCAGGCCTTCTTAGACCCAGGTTTGGAAAGACTCAAGGTTGGGTATATCTGAATTTGGCTTAATTATTAGGCCACTAGAGCCAGACACTCCTTGCAGGAGAGTGTTGTAGAGCATAGGGGTCCAGCTTGGCACCATGGTGACAACTTTTCTTTCTGTCCCCAGATATTGACCCTTTTAGATCACTGGTAGTCAACAGACACGTCATCAAAGAAATGGAAAGTAAGGAAACAGAATGTCTTTATTTTATTTTGTTTTTTTTTAATGAACACTGTTGAAAGATTTGGGGGACCAGAGAGTAGACAGAGGAAAGTGGTGAACTAGGTCTTCTGTCCAAATGGCATGCATTATGATTGAGACCGTCTTCTTAGGTTTAAAAGAAAAGTCAGAGCCATTCTCCTGCTTCAGCTGTATATCAGCAGTGTATGAATAAAACAGGATGGCGGCTTGCGAACCTCAGTTTCATAAGAAGGATGGAAGGAGCTTGTTAGAAGGGCAAACCCCTGGGCCCCACCTCCCCAGCCTTTGGCACAGAGTTCACATTTTTAACAAACATCATAGATGGTTCTGCAGCAGGTGGTCCAAGGACCACAATTTAGGAAGCACTGCTGCATGGGATGCTGAATCCCTTAAGCCTTTTGCAAAGGTGCTGGGTCTTATCAGGTGTTTTTTTTTTTTTTTTTTCCCAAATCATAATTGTAAAATTTATTTTGGACCCTGCTCTTCCAGATGTCTTTTTTTAAAATACAATTTTATGGAGATATATTCGCATACCATACAGTCGTCCAAAGTGTACAATCATTTGTCCACAGTACCATCATATAGTTGTGCATTCATCACCCCAATCTATTTTTTGAACATTTTCCTTGTACCAGAAAAAGTGAAAATAAGAAAAAAAAAAAAAAGTAAAAAAGAACAGCCAAATCATCCCCCCCCCACCCTATTTTTCATTTAGTTTTTGTCCCCATTTTTCTACTCATCCATCATATACTGGATAAAGGGAGTGTGAGCCACAAGGTTTTCACAATCACACAGTCACCCCTTATAAGCTACACTGCTATACAATCGTCTTCAAGAGTCAAGGCTGCTCTTCCAGATGTCTGTTGACCCTTGTACTTCAGGCTGCCTGTCTTTGGCCGGATGGGTCCACAAAAAGTGATTCTCCTGGAGAGGATTCCTTGGTGTCACCTGAAGGGAGATGTTGTCTTGTTTCAAAACAGAGAACTAAAGCCCTCCATCGAACTTGGCGGCCTCCCTGAAGGGGTCTGAAGAGAAATCCAGTGATGTCTGTTTCAAGCCTGTGTTGTTATTAATCCTGTTGCAAATGATAATGCTTTCCATTTACAGACTTGCTGTCTCCGAGGAGTTTTATGTATCGCGTACTAGACCCTGCTGGGTGATTAAGCTGCTTACTCAGCATCGCACAGGCCACTCGAGTGTTATTTGCTCATGGCAGGCTCTGGAACTTCTTGGGGAGTTCTCTGAGTGTGCATTTATGGTTGCTTACGGTTCCTGGGGAAGGGAGGGTCCGCAGAGACTAACTCTGAGGAGTTAAGCTGCAGAGCACGGGGAGGGTGGCTGATTCCTCAGATCTGGGCCCCTGCTATGCCTTTTCCTTTCCTTGCATCTTTAGAAGCCTCTTTGAGGGTGGCTGGGCATGGCTATAGCTCCTTTTTAAGGTTTGTTATCCTGTGGGAAAAATACCGAGAGCCTCCAAAATCAGAGGTAGTTGATATTTTTTTAAGCAGAAAGATAGCATTTTTCACTTACCAGGTTTTAAAATTTAAGTCCATGATGCAGAGAGTCTGTGGCCAGTTAAGGTAGTGAGATGAGGAAGAGGGAAATGGGACTGATAAATGGTGGGGGGATGGACGTCCTGCAAGAGAGAGTTCCATAAGGGCAGCTGACCACTTATATGACCTTGTAAGATAAAACCTTTAAAAACTCCCCAGTCCACATGGCACCCCCTCACTACCTGAGTCTGTGACCTTCCCATGAAGGCAGCTGTGCACCGGGCTCTGTGGTTTACGTAGGGGAGTCATCTTCCCACTGCCCACGACTGCCCCAGCCGTCCTCCTCTTTGAGGCCCATGAGGTTAACCACCTGCCTGCCGCTCTCCACACCTGGCTGTCCATGCTGTGTCCAGACCCGCAGGTCAGAGCGTGAAAGCGGGGTTCCTCTTAGGGAAACAGAAACCTGGGGGGCTCTGATGAGGCCTATCGTTGGTCAGTGGGGGTGTCCTCACTGCCAGCACAGATCGTTGGCATGGACCACAGAGGGATTTTGAATCTGGGGGCTCTGTAAGATGGCTTGTGTGAAGCCACCACTCCCTCCCCACCCCTCAGCCCCTACTCCCATTCCTTTTATCTGGTTGAATACCAGGCCCTCTGTGGACTTTTCTAGAAATGCAAACCACCCGGACGAATGTGTCATCATGCCCTCACCAATGAACTGTGAGGCATTCTAGGTAATTAAAGAGAAGCTCTGCTTGTTAAAATGTGAATTGGAAGCCTCCTTTATATTTCTACGCTCGATTCTGATCACTGTGTTATGAGAGGTCTCTTGGCCATTTGTGACCTTTCCTGGTGGATAATGACATCCATTCTGAACAAAGAGCAGACTTTTCCCTCAACGTCCTAAAGTTTAGGAGTAACTGTGCCACAGATCAAAGTGGACAAGGGCCGATATTTCTGTCACAATTGCAGGATGGGGGTAGGGGTGTTTTTTTAGTCCTTGCCCCAGTTCTCTGGGGGAAGATGAGGGGGCTTGTCTTGCCTTGTTTCCATTGAGCCGGCCTTGGGAGAGTGAGTGAGTGGAGGGGCTGCCCCTGGCATGGGGGAGCAGGGCGGGGGTTCAAATGCTCTGACTTGGTTCTCCATCTGGGATTGTGGATTTTGTTAAGCAGCACCTGGGACAGTCCCCTCTTCCTCCCTCACCAAGACGTTCTCTTGCCTGGATGCCCTGTGGCCTCTGCTTCCATCCTCTCTCCCTGTCTACACTGCATTCAGAGGGAGCTTTTGGAAGTGAACCCTCCTGGTGAGTGGCAGTGTGGGGGGTGGTCCAGAGCCTGGGTTCTGAAGGGGGTCTGAACCAGGTTCCAGTCCTTTACTCACTGGGTGACTTTGGGCAACTTAACTTGAACTCCTGTCATCATTCATAAAACAGAGATAATGATAACACAACCCAGTTTATGAGGTGATTGTAAAGATTACGATTTTATGTAGACCATTGAGAGCAGTGCTTATCATGGAGCAAATGCTGACTAAATGTTGGTTATTTTATTATCAATATTCTGACTAAAGTTCAGGGAAACTCTTGTAAGCTTAGCAGACAGGGACTCTTGACTTTGCCCATGAGGCCTGGCATTCTCTGGCCCTGGTGGCTTCTCCGGCTTTCCCCGCCTTGAATCTCCCTCCACTCCACCTGCCCCCTCACTGTTTTCAGTGCTCCCAAAGCACTATGCTCTCTTCTGCCTCCCGGCCTTTGCACAAGCTGCCCCTGAACCAGGAAGGCTTTCTCTCTTCCCTCTGCCTGGCAAGCTCTTTCTCCTGCCTCATATATCAGCTCAAACGCCCCTTCCTCAGGGGGGCCTCCCTTGGCCACTGAGGTGAAAGCAGACCCCATCGTTCTCTGTGGTGCCCCCCTCCCCCCAATTCTTTTCCTTCATAGTGTCTACCACAGTCTATCATTACACATTCATTTATAAGTTTACTTGCCTGGTATCCCTCTCTCCTGTGCTTTAAGTTCCTTGAAGCCAAGGATGGGCCCACGGCATGAGGCACAGGCCTGGTCTGTACTGGCCTACACAGCTCCCTGCCTGGGTGATGAACTCGTGAGCATCCCCCCTGGGCCCAGGCATGTGTGATGTTCTAGGTTACAGGTCAGCCATGGAGGAGAGAGGACTGTATAGTTCAGTGGTTCTCAAACTGTAGCAAGCCTCAGCATCAGCATTATCATCGGGTTTGTGAAAACATCCATTCCCAGGCTCCGCCCTGGAGTTTCTGGTTCTGTAGGTCTGGGGTGGGGCCTGAGAACTTGCACTTCTGTTAAGTTCCCTGGTGATGCTACCATTGCTGGTTTGGGAACCATGCTTTGAGAACCCCCGATGAAGCTACAGAGAGCACACAACAATTACTCTAACTGCGCCCAGTGGCCTGCTAGACTGCAGGATGGCAAAAGGGAAATAAAGGCCAGAAAAAAAGGGGAAAACCTGGCTTGTTATGATTGAATCAGATTATTACATCCTTTTCTGGGCTCCCCCTCCCCAGTGTGTAGTTCTAAATGAGGTCGTTAAGGACTCCAGGGCCAGTGGTGAAATGTAAGGGCTGGAGTGATGTGAGGTCTAGGACTCCCAGGAGAAGCACGCTTAACAGTCCTTCATTCTCACAGTGTTGGAAAGGCTCCAGAGCAAGGATCAAGGTGGCTTCATTGAAGCTCAATTCAGGACTAGTTACTGACGGCAACTGCTTCTGAAAACGCTCCTTGTAAAGGATTCTTCAGTTGGCTGTCCCGTGCTCCTCTTTGCTGATGGAGAGCCACAAGAAGGTCTGCAGTTGATCGGTGGCCCTAGAACAGGCGGTCATGATCCCCCTCCCTCCCCCTCAAAGCCACGCGGTATTGTTCATGGGTTTCAGGGGCTTTTAATGGGCCCGAGCAGCTTCTCATCCAGGCCCTGCCAGCAGGGGTCTGGGACAGGGGTTGGGATGGGGAGACGGTGGTGTTGCTGGAGCAAGGACTGTGGAGTCAGACAAATCCAGCTGGGCTGCTGCTCTCCTGGCAGCAGAGCCTCTGGGGGCCGAGGAATCCAAGTTCAAATCCAAGCCTTGCCACTCCTTGCAGGGTGACCACGAGCTAGGGATTGAATCAGCGTTGAGTGTCCGAATCCTCCTTCATCACACAGGGATTAGACTAGCACTTGTGTCACAGGGTTCTTGTGAAGATAAAATGCTTGCGAATATTGGTTTAGTCAATAGCATTGCATCAATGTTCATTTCTGGTTTTGACAATGTATCAGGGTTATGTAGATGTTAACATTTAGGGGAAGCTGGGCGAAGGGTATACAGGAACCCTGTGCTGTCTTTTGCAACTGTCCCGTTATGTAGATGTTAACATTTAGGGGAAGCTGGGCGAAGGGTATACAGGGACCCTGTGCTGTCTTTTGCAACTGTCCTGCGAATCTTAAATTATTGAAAATGAAAAATTTGTTTTAAAAATGCTTGAGAACCATGGATGATTGTATGGTATGTGAATATATCTCAATAAAACTGAATTAAAAAAAAAACAAAACACTTGACCCGTAAGAAAATACCTGGACTGAATTAACAGTACAATTTAGAATATTAGAAATGTTCTTTCATCAAAGGCATTGGAGATACCACATTAATGCAAGCTAGGAACATGACGCTGAAGAAAAGTAGTTACTTTAGGTTATTTGTTTTTCTTAAACCTTTGCTTTGTGGTGTAATTTTGTTGTTTGTGTGTTTTTTTCTAATTTCTTGATTATGTTAAATATAAAATAAATGAAATAAAAAAGTTACATTTAATAAGTAATCACCTGACGGCACAATACTTTTCTGCCATTCCTGCCAAAAATACATGAACTCAATCTTATCATGAAGAAACACTGAATAAATGCAAATTGAGGAAATTCTATAAAATGATTCCCCACCTCTCTTTAAATATATCAAGATGAAAGAAAAAAAGGTATATATTCGGAATAAGATGAATAAATATACCTGACAACAACAACAACAAAAATGTTTGGGAAGCATTAGCTTGGGATTCAGCAAGTCCTCCATAAATGGTGACCATTACTACTACTACTAAAACAACTATGGTTACTAGCACTGATACATTCAGGGGTCATTGAAAGAGATCTTTTGTATCTAGCCCACTGCTCTATAAACAGTTTATCAGTTTCCTTTTGCTGCTATAACAGGTTACCGCACACTTGGTGTCTTAAAACAACACAGGTTTAATACCTTATAGCTCTGGAGGTCAGAAGTCAACAGAATGTGTCTCACTGAGCTTATGTCATGTTCCTTCTGGAGGCTTTAAGGGAGAATCTGCTTTCCTCGCCTCTTCCAGCTTCTAGAGGCCACTTTTGTTCATGGGCTCATGGGTCTGTCTTCAAAGCCTGCGGTCGCTTCACTCCAACCTCAGCTTCTATCTTCACACCTCCTTCTCTGACTCTCACCCTCCTGCCTCCCTCTTGTAGGGTCTCTTGTGATTACATGGGGACCATCTGGACAATTCAGGATAATTTCCCCACATTGAGGAGCCTCAACGTAATTACACTAGCAAAGTCCATTTTGCTGTATAAGGTAACACAGTCACAGCTTCTGGGGATTAGGATGTGGACATTTTGGGAGTTCACAAATGGTAAGCTAGTCTTCCTTCTCCCATTTTTCATTTGCATGTGTCTCATGTCCCCTACAAATCTCCTAGAAGGGAAGGAGCTGTTATTTCCTTGGGTGACATTAATGCCCACCAGCAGAGAGAGGATTTTGCTTGCTGCCTGTGCTCTGTGTGGGTGGGTACTGAGCGGTCAGACTGTAGCTTGGTTTCTAGTACAGAGAGCTTTGGCAGGGATGTGAGATGTCCAGCTTGGGTGTCACGTTACTCAGTGTCCATATTCCTATGGTATTGGACTCTCATCTGTCAGTTATGGGCTTGATACTTTGGACACAAAATGGTGATACCAGTTGTCTCTTGATTAGCAAATTATGCCAATGAGATTGTGGTTGAGTTCAAAGGCCAATTACACCTAATACCTTTGAACACAGGTTGTGGGTCACAGATAAGCCTCGACATCATGCTCCTCAGTTCTTGTTCACGGCCATCACTGACTGGGCTTCCTCTTGCTTTCCTGGACTGCTCCTGCGCTGGTCTTTTTGTTTTTACCAGAATAGTCTGCTCACTGCCTCCCCAAACAGGACTCCTGGGAGCTTTGGGGATTTTATTCCCACCTCTTCCTTCCTCTTTACTTGCCTTTTTTTGTTGTTGTTGTTTAAATCTGTGTTTTCCAGTAGGGACCCACTGGCCACATGGCTAGTGAGCACCTGAAATGCAGCTCATCAAAAGTGGGACATGCTATGAATGTAAAACACACACTGGATTTTGAAGACATAGCATGAAAAAAGAAATGTAAAATATTTAATTAATCACTTGTTAATACTGATTACTTGTCTTGAATGATGATATTTGGGATATATCAGGTTAAACAGAATACATTACTAAAATGCCTTTCCCTGTTTCTTTTGTGCCCACTAGAATATTTAAAATTACCGTGACTCATGTTTCTTTTGGAGTACTAGTGTAAATCCTACTCATAATCAGTGTGTGTGTATGTGCATGTGCCTGCGTGTGTGAAAAGTCCCTAGATTCCCATCACAGTGTCATGTGAAAGGCTTTCCCTAGGACTTCTCACTTCCTGTGTGCCCCTCACCCTTTCTCTGTTCATTTGCAGTGTGCCCGTTAAATGCATCTCCGGGGATGGGAATTTCAAATCATTGGAACCATGACAAGGTTGCTCAAACAAACAACAGAGAAAGGTGCCTAGCAGTGCTTTATACCAGCCCACAGAGTTAGACACAGTGTTGCCCGGAATAACATGAACAGCAAAATTTGTACAGAGCTTTGGAGTTTTTGCAGAGTACGTTCACGTGATCTGATTTTACGATCCTCATAACAAACCAGCTGATTCTGCTCTTGGAAAGAAATCACCCCATTAGTGAAGAGAAGTTAAGGGCCCCTAGATGCCAATCACCACTTCCAGTTGCTTCCCTTACCACTCATGTCCTGGAAGATTCTGGGTTTTCTGTTTTGTTTTTTGTTGGGGTGGTGACCTATCTTTTCAAAAGCTCCGTAGGGGAGTCTAACATCCTTCACACATCTCTGCCTTGACAATTATCCCCTCTGGTGAAGGGTGACCTTCCTTGGTTCCTAATCTTCTGCATTAAGGTCATCAGGGGAACTTTCTGAAAATTTAGATTCCTGAGCTCTGCGGCACTGTGTTTTCCTAGGATTGGGGATCAGCAAACACATTTGCCTTCCTAGTGTGGCTGTGCAGTACATGGTAAGCCTCAATTTCCATTTCTAGAAACAGCCGACTGGCTTGCCTGAGCCACTCATGGGTGGTGGCAGTGAAGGGGCCTGGGTGTCGGTGGAGGCTGGGGTGAAGGGTCGGCCCTGTGGGTGGACACACCTGGCTCTCGCTCCTGCCCCCCAGGCACCTGACACCTGATGATGGTTTGTTGGCCTAAGAAGTCAGTCAGTTTTCCAGTGTAGTCAGTGAAAGGGCACAAGGTGGAGGCTAGAAGGTGTGCATGAGATACAAAGGTTGGGAGAAAGGTAAACTGTGTAGCTTTGTGCAGGTTCTTCATCTGCGATTGGGGTGAATAACAGTAGCTCCCTAAGGGGTTGACATAAAAGTTAAATGTACTCAAAGCACCTGGCACGTTGGTAAGCATTCGGTGATGCTAGCTGCTCGGCTGCTGTGATCCTTAGCGTTATCTGACACATCTGGGGGATCTCCAGGCTACGAGCAGACTTCACAGTTTTAGCAAGGAACATCTGTGAGCCTGCAGGCGGGCTTGGGAGAGAGAGAATGAGGACAGCTGGAAGTGATGGTGGATGGCATTCAGGAAGCTTGGGGGCTGAGAGATGCATGGGGTGTTTGGGAATGATTGGGAAGTATTTGCAGCTTTTTTAGATAAAGTCTAGGCCCTTGTAATCACAGACCCACGGGATTCCAAAAAGTCTTCCTCAGCCTGCTTGGGGAGGGGGTGACCTCCTGTGCATCAGCTGGTCAGTAGATTAGCAGGAGCCCCATGGCCTTGGCCCTCGGGGCTGGGTTGGGCATCGGAGCAGTGGGAAGAAACTGAAGTCAGTTTTCAGCTTTGTGCAAGACGCTGTCTCCTGGAAGACATGGATTTCTGCTGGGAACCTTGTTACCTGGTAACCCTTTTAACTTTTGAATACTGACCTCTTGACCCCTCCTCACCACTCAGGCGGCTCAGAGCCCTGAGATTAGGGTTTGGCCTTAAATTGCCTGGGTCTCTGGACTTGGTAGAGGCAGAAATCAGGAAACACACAGCCCCTAGGAAGGAGAGAGTGGAAGCCATGGGGCTCTCTTCTCCCACTTCCCCTCTTTTTCCGAAACGTGCAAATTAGTTTGAGAGTTGGGTTTGTTTTTCTTCCCAGTAAGTCCTGGCTCGGGAGTGCCTTCCATGGGATGTCACAGTTCATAGACTCATTTGAATATTCATTTCAAATGTGTGGTTTTTTCTTTCTTAGTACTTTGGGTCCCTTTTTGTTAGAATGGTTTCAATCTTAGAATCGTTAAAAATAACCCATAGGCCCAGTGTATTTGCCTCTCAGGGATGACTTCGCCAATGTCATGTGTACATATGAAAAGATAAAGAGTATGTGGCGATGGGCAAAGTGATAAAAATGAGAATGCACTATTCCGTTAAAGAAAAGAAACGGGGCTCAGGGCAGCCCTCGGGGTTGTGATTTTCTTGTGCTCAGTGTGGTTGAGGCTGGGGGAGGGGTGTCCGCTGAAATGGCCAGGGCCCAGTTCATGCAGTCACCTCAAAGAATGTGACCGGAGATGACAGTGATGTGAGCAAGGACGATAAGGGACTGTTTTTCCTTTTCTGGTTATGTTAGGGCTTCTACGGAATTAAAGTCATACTTAGTAAGTGATACTGAGTTGTTTACTGGGAACTTTGAGGTATGTTCCGTTACTTAATCCTTAAAATAACTCAATCCCATTTTATGGATGAGGATGCTGAAGCTGAGTGGTTGAATAATTTCCCCGAGGTCTCAGTGCTAGGGTCTGAACAGCGTTGGGATTTGAGCACAGGTCTGTTTTATCCTTAAGTCCGTGTTATTTCTAAATATGCTGCATTGTCCCTTTAAGGAGACTTACTAAGCTTGGAGGGGGAGGGGAGAAGGTAACTTTTCTAGAAGGCTTGATGTGGGCTGGGCGCTAAGCTAAGTGCCCTAGCATCTTCTCTTTGACAGTTACTACGTCAGTCTTGCAGTCCGTGAAACCAAGGCTGGGAGAGGTGAAGTGCCCTGCCTGGGAGGTGGTGGAGCTGGGATTCATGCAGACAGCCTCAGTGCACGGCCCCCACTCCCACCCGCTGCCTGGAGCCTCTTGTGGGCTCACAGACTAACTGAGCCAACCTGCGCCTTGAAAGAAATCGCCTTAATGGTCTGTGACTGCATTGTCTGAAAAAAGAACTTATAAGTAAGAAGGGAAACTGTATTTTCAGTGGATTAACCAGTATTTGTTTGGCGTAAGAGTCTGCATCTAAAATCTATGGGAGAGTCTGGTTAGGGGAGTTAACCACCCCCAGGAGGTCACTTTGGGTCTGGGAAAGTTTGCCAGAGAGAATGTTGTTTGTGTTATGCAAGGGTCAGTTGGATGTGTGGATCTGTGGAGGGAAGGGGGATACATCGGAGGGGGGTTGGGGGGTGGGGGGAGAAAACTTGCAGAATGATAGGGAAAAGAGGTAGACCAGTTGGCTAGAGCAAAGCAATCCTTTCTGACCCCACATCCTGAAAGGCCAAGATTTGATCTCAGAGATAGGGATGCCTAAGCTGCTTTATGGGAAAGCAGCTTTAGTGGAAAGGCCTGGGGGTGGGGTGGGAGGGGTTTAGAAGATTCACCTGGCGGCAGTGTTTAGGAAGGGCTGGGAGGGAAGGGGGAGAGGGCTGGAGATGGAACCTGTCAGGTGAGAAAGCTGAAGAAAGGGTTCAGGCTGGACCTGCTTTGGGGCTAATGATTCAGTTGGCTGTGGTCCTTAACTAAAGGTGAGTAATGCTAGGAAGAGAGGTGAAACCAGGCCTAGGATATGCCTGAGTTGGCCCAAAGAAAGGAGAGGACATTTACCCTGTTTCCTTGACTTCTATACTGGGAACACGTTGGTCCTTTATTTCTCCCCACCCAGTGCCAAGAAATGAAATTATTTGCATTTTTGTTAGAGTTTATTTGCTTGTTGTCAGAGTTACTGGTCACTTCCTTATGGTGATGAGAGGCCCGGGTTTGACCTGTTTCCCAGTTTGCATCTGGAGCTGGTAAGGGAGTTGCCAAGAGTACTCCAAAGGAGTTGGCAATGGGGCTGGTTTGTGACGTGGGTCCCCCAACTTATAGATCCATGTTATTAGTTAGCCGTGGAAGGGCTGGCTGATCTTGGGCACTGGGTTCGGTCTTAGCCTAAGACACAGATGGGACAGGGGCGGGAGATAGGAAGGAGAAAGCAATGAAGAACTGAGAGAGGAGAGGAAATGCCCATTGCAGGGCACGGCCGCAGAAATTCGGCTTCAGCTGCCTGACCTCCTTACCTTCCTGTGGCTCCACCCTGTCTGCCAGCAGGGAGGCTAATCCAACAGTACCCAACACCATGTGTTAGGATCCTTATCCAAATTGGAGCTATCCCCAGGGTTTCTCAAGGTGTTGTTTTTTTTTTTTTAATCCATTTTTTTTTCATTTTTTTTATTTTTGGAGATGTGGGTTTACAGAAAAATCATGCAGAAAATACTGAGTTCCCATATTGCCCCCTCCTACCACATTAATAACCTTTGCATTAGTGTGGTACATTTGTTACACTTGATGAAAGAATATTGTAGTTCTATAATTCTAGGAAATCTTTTGGATCATTCCACCCAGGCCGGCTTTCCCTGAGGGTAGGGAAGCTCTCTTTGTATGCTGTTGTCACACTGTCATTGTCAACAGAAGCTTGTCTGCTTAATGTTGCCAACTTTTAGCAAAGCCATTGGGTGAGAGTGATTGGTATGAAATAAAGTAATTTGAGGGCTGGCTTCTTTGCATATTTTCCTTTAATAATTAGAAAGAAGAGACTAAATTTGGCTACCCTTCCTTGCCAAGGAGGAATAGCAGATTAACTTCTCACTTGGAGACAGGTTTGATGAGGATGCACTTGATGGGCACACCCGAGTGTGTATGTGTGTCCATCTGTTTGTGGTTGCCTAAGGGTGTTTTCTGACCTGTACTTGCACAGGCGGTTATTCCTGAGTTGAAAACTTATGATGATGATTTGTGAATGCCTGTCGTTTCTGATGTTTTCTATTCTGCAAGGTGGATAGGCTTGCTTTATTTTTGTTTGCCAAATGGCTTAACTCCTCAAGGAAGATTATCCCTTAAAAGACTAGGCCTAAAAATACAGGGCCACAGTTAGCCTGACAAAACCCTTAATTAATGCTGTATTGTTCCCCTGCCTGGGGTTGGTAGGGTGTTGCTGATCTGAAATGTGTCTGGACTAGCCTGTCCAATAGAGCTTTTTGTATTGATGGACATGTTCTATGTCTCCATTCTCCAATATGGTAGCCGCTAGCCACATGTGGCTACTGAGCACTTGAAATTCTAAATTTTATTTCATTTGAATTAATTTTAAAATTAATAAATGTGGCTAGTGGTTACCATCTTGGGCAGCACTCGTATAGGCAATGGCCAGAGATGACTCATCACTGCACTTAGCAGTAGGACTTGGATATAGGCCCTAGTTAGGCAGATTTATTGGTAAGGGGAGATTAAAGACACTAGATACTCTAGTGGACACAAGTAAATTTAGTAGATGGTATATGATTGTGAAATTGTATTTAAATGTTGGAGTTCAAAGAAGACTTGAGTGAGTTGGAGGTGAATAGGCAGGGAAGTTTCGGAGAGGAAGATGGCATGCCTGTGGCTTCTTCACGTCTTCTGGGATAATGTCAAGACAGATGTAAATGTTCCACTACTCATTTTCCTGATATGAAGGGTGATATGGAAGATGCCAGAGCCTAAAGATGGGGGTCACCTATGCAAAATATGTAGCTTTTTGAGTCTGCTTCTTACCTCTAAGATGAGTATATTAGCACTTCACAGGGTGAGTGTTTTGTTAAGTAAATTAAACAAGCTCTGAGTGTCTTGGTGCCTAGAAGGTTCTCAGTTAACATGGGCATTATTCTCGGGACTAGTTTGTGTACACATATAGGTCCCTGATTGTCCAAAACTGCACAATGTGCCTGGGTTCAATCTTTCCTTCCCATCCTCTAATGAGGGAGTCCTATCTCTTCACGTTTATCTAGGAGTCATGAGATGATCACAGGGAGAGAGTCCAGGAAACAAAAAAATGGTGTTCAGAGGGTAAGTAATACACAGAGGAATGCTTGAAAATTTGAAACCTGGCAGTGTGATAAATGAGGCCCTCTCTAAAGAGCCAGTGGTAAGGGCACAAGTTTATCTGTGCACATTGCAGTCTTCAGAATTTCAGCTTCCACGCTCCTCCTCTCACCAAAGAGTATTAAATGGAGTTTATATCTTAACCACTCAGTGGGTTTCCGGGCATTTATTTGTGTGGCACCCTGGACGCTTCCTGGAGCTGATTCCCTCATTTTCCTTATCTGTGTTCTCTGTTTACTTGCATACTTGGGGTTGATGCAGTGTCTTACAAGAACTGAACACTGTCTTCCAGACATAATTAATCTTGCTTTCTTATCCAGCATAAGTGTGAAATTAATCAAAAAGGGAAAGGAAATTAATAATACATCGGTATTCACAATTCGTCAGGAGACCTCACAGCAGGTATGAAATTCATGTCTCTGAATTAATGTATACCTCAACAAATTAAGGTTACAGAAAATGTTTTGCTTGTTACTTAGGAAGTGCCCTTAATGATTCCTGCTTTGATAATTAGTTAACTTAGTTGATGGTGACAAGACCTTTTCAGTATTGCAAAGTCACCTTAGGACCCAGAAAAAGCACTAAATCCACTCTTCTCTTTTGGCAAATTTCTCTTAGATAAATAAGATAAAGCCAGATGGTTGATGCATGCTTGTTTCTTTTCAATTGAAAAAGGTTTGCCCAAACACTCGCAGTTTTGATCTGTATTTACAATAAACTAAATTTGATCCTGGGTTCTGTGTTTCCTGTTATGACATGTGGTAAGATCCGTTTCAAAGGGTACATTATTATGAACACATTACAGAAAAGAATGGAGTGTTATAATTATAATTCTCTATTATAGCTTTTACCGAGGTTGATAAAGGACATGCTTTTGTTACTGACTCAGAAATAACAGGCAGCAGTCACCTTCCATTAGGGGTGGGAGAGAAGGATCCGTATTATTTAAGTGATCACATAAGGTGCTGAATGAATCATAGTCAGCTTCATCATGAGAGAGTAAAAATAGAAAGGAACAGTTGACATCATCCTATAGCAGGTTTTTAAGGAACCGAAAATGCCAGATAGTTTTTTAAGGAAAAGAACTGTGGGAAGTAATGTCCCAGCCCACAAATTAATAGCCTAATGGCAGTTGTCCTAAGCTGGAGCCTGCATCCAAATCACCTGCCAGTTCTGCTAAAACAGGTTGCCAGGCCCCAGTCCAGAGTTTGCAATTCAGTAGGTGTGTGGTGGGGTCTGAGATTTTGCATGTCTAACAAGTTCCCAGATGGTGCAGATGCTGCACTTTGAAAACCATTGAGCTAAGGCGATGAAACAGGTGTAACTTGGGAATTGTTCCCAAAATAGACACTTAAAAAATAAAAAAAAAATTTTTTTGGTAACATGCATATAACACAAAATTCCCCATTTTGACCATTTTTAAGCATACAATTTCTTGGCGTTAATTACATCTACAATATTGTGTTACCATCTCCACCATCATCCAAGACCATGACTTTTTCATCACCCCAAAGAGAAACTCTGGACCTGTTAATAACTCCCCTCAACCCTCCCGGCCCTCCCCTATAATCTTCTTTCTGTCTTTATGAGCTTGTTTATTCTAAACATTTCATACACGTGGAATCCTACAATTTGAAGTTTGTTGTCTTCCTTATTTCACTTAGTGTAATGATTTCAAGGTTCAGCCATGTTGTAGCATGTATCAGAACTTCATTCCTTTATACAGCTGAATAGTATTCCATTGTTTGCATGTACCACACTTTGGGGAAAAAAAAGAAACCAGACTTTTGAAGTAAATTCCCTGAGTGCCTCTTAAAGTAATTTTGATTGAAATATGGAATTTCATTTGGGATGGTATGCAAGTCGTTTTTTTTTTTTTCCCCTTCTTCTGTTTTTGCAAAGGGAATCTGTTTCTTGTGACATTGTTAACAAAAATTAAACTGTTGCAAAACTAGATAAGTGGTCTCCTCACCTGGTTTTATCACGTTTTGGCATAATCTTGTATATACTCTGTTGGCTAAAAGTATTCTCTCTACAATCCAAGTTAGTGATGAATTTCAGAAGTCAAAACATTTGAATTTTTTTCCCATTCTTAATAAACATGCTTTATCTGAGGGCCATTTGTAGGAGAACAGTCATGTTAACTAAGGGTTTTATTCCAGGTCCCAAGCCACTAAATCATCGTTGTTGCCACACCTGGCTGACACAATGGCTGTCAGCAAAATGAGAGTGGGTTGCCCACCAGGCACCACTGGCTATGTTGGTTCCAGGGGTTCTAGAACTCCTCATTTATCCTATTAAGTTATGCTATATTTGCAACAGCAAGCACAGGAATAGTAATCACTAGGGCTCATTGACTCTCTCAGGCCTTCAAATGGGCTTTCCTAGTCTTAGCTCATGAATCTCCACCACTGCTCTCTGACTGAGGCACTGCTGTATTACCTCCATTTTAGAAACAAGGAGATGGAGGCTTGCAAAGTCAATTGGTGACGGTCACTCCATTTTTTTGGAACCCTGTATGAGTCTAGGCAGTGTGAGAAAGTTGGGGCAGTGAATTAGGTTTCTCAAGAGAAGCAGAACAAACAGGATGTCTGTACACTTATGTATGTGAATATTAAGTGATTTACTATAGGAATTGGCTCATGCACCTGTGGGGACTGGCAAGTCTGAATTCCATAGGGCAGGCCACAAATTGGGAATTCAGTGGTAATGTTGAATTCTCCAGGAGAAGCGGCAATTTGGGGACTTTGAAGGTTTTGAAGAATTCCCCAGGAGACGCTGGCTGGCTGATATAGAGATAGAAATTCTTCTTCCTGATGCTGAAATCATCAGTTCTCCTTTTAAGGCCAACAACTGATTGAATGAGACTTCTCTGCTGGCTGAAGGCAGTCTGCTTTGTGGATTGTAGATGTAATCAGCCATACATAGCATCAACTGACCAAGGATTTAAATCCAGGAAATATTCTCCCATTAACAATCAGGCCAGTGCTTGCCTGACCAAACAGCTGGTCACCATAACCTAGTCAAGTTGGCATGGGAACTTAACCATCACAGGCAAATTTAGATTGCATTGTATTTTAGGCAGCTTTCAATAGAGACTCTATCAGAAGACTCATTGAAATAGGAAGATGCTAGAAAATTCTGTAGTGTGATGAAACCATACATGTCTAAGGTTAATGCTGTATAAGTTCTGGTGTCCAAGATCACTCTAAATCTTTGTAACTGGGCAAAGTTTTGCTGTGTTGAATTTCGCTTCTCTGTCCTATGTGGGATGAAAGTCATATGAAACTAGTATTCTAATTATAGGAGCCTTTTCCTGTGTGATTATCTAATGATTGATAAGGATGTTTGAGTGACTTGAAGTTTATAAATATGGTCTTTGTTTCTAGCATGTACTACTAAGAAGTCTTATCATTGGAAATCTTTAGGCATGAAGGTATTTTCGGTAGAACCAGATTCCCGTAAACTATTTATGCCACTTTGGCATTCTTAATTAGCCACATTTATCCTAGGCTCTAGAAAAGGAAAAGAAGGAAAGCCGTCTCTGAGTTACGTCCATGGATGTTTGTATCATTTGAGATTCTGAGATTTCCCATTCGGAGGTGTTATTCAAAAGGAATAGGAAGAAAAGTGTAAAAATTGGAAAAAAAAAAAAAAAAAAATCAACCTGGTGGGTTCCAGTGCTGAAGGCACGGAGGGGTTGGAAAGTGGGAGACTCACAGGCCTGAAATCATGGCTGCCACCCAAGAGCTCTTCTCACCTGCCTTGGTTATCAGGGCTCACTGTCCAGTTGCTTTGAATGGGAGGGGAGGGAGATGGACAAGAAGCTCAAATGCAGTATCCTAATAGAGTACTGCTTTAGAGTACAGAGCTTATCAAGTAGGTTATTTTGTAGGCCATTTAAAATACTTTTTACTCAAAATATAAAATAAAAGGGGTAACTGCTGAGTGATAACAGGATCCTAGTTGTTTCTGACTATGTTCTCACTGTCCCCTCTAATAGATGCCTTGGTCTCCTTTCTAGATTGAATTCCATTTCCACAATCTCTAACCACAAATGCTTTCACAGTCTGGGTATAATTACAAAAGGGAAGAAAATCAAAGCATTAGCCCAAGAAGAGATAGACTCCATTAATCCCTAGAAAAGATGCTTTTGGGTGAAAACTTGATTGAAAGCTATGAAGGTGCGTTATTTTGAAAACTAGGAAGGGAAAGAACCTCCTTCAACATTTTATCTGTAGACACAGCTAGAAATGGCCGCAAATTTTCATTAATGTTACATACTTTGTTCTGCAGGAGATGATATTTAAGATTAGTTGAACATTAAAGCTTTGCTGAGGAGAGAAGCGAATGGCTTTTTGGTTTCTCTGCAACCATGAATTTTGTTAATGTACAGAGCCAAGGGTACTGCAGCAGTTTTCATGTGACTCGGGAAGTAGGTTGTCTGAATCTTATGGTAAAATCAAGAATGCGTTGCTAACTGGTTTGAGTATTAAAGGAAAAAGGAATCCAGATTTGACAGCATTGGGGAGGTGAAGGATAATGAACTTCTTAAAGAGTCTTTGCCCATCATGAACATTTTATGAACCCTGTAGTCTTGGTGCTGGTAGGATTCCCAAGTCACTTATCATCCATGCACTTGATGATCCCAGGTACTTACCAGGAAAACTGGCCAAGTCATGGACCACATGAGATACTTAGGAAAGCATGGAGAAGGTCTAAAGCACTGAAAGGAAGTTGCTGTCATTTAGTCTGAGGCACATGGGTATTCATTCCACTCACTAACACCACTGCACAAGCGAGGTGTTTTTGGTGATGAGAAGATGCTTATGGTTGTTTTCTAGAAATGTATCTTTTTTTAAAAAATACAAAATAGGTCACCCATTTAAAGTGTACAATTCTGTGGTTTTTAGTATTTTTACAGATATGTGCAACCATCACCACAGTCACTTTTAGAACATTTTCATCACCTCATACCCGTTAGCTATAAGCATCCTACCTTCCCCCCACCCCAAAGCCCTTAAGTAACCACTAATTTCCTTTCTGTCCCAATGGATTTCCTTATTCTGGACTTTCATATGAATGGAATCATGTAATAGTGTGAACTTTTGTGACTGGCTGCTTTCACTTGGTGTAAGGTTTCCTAAGTTCATCCAAGTTGTAGCACAAATCAGTACTTAATTCATTTTTACTGCTGAATAATATTCTGTTGTATGGATATACTGCATTTTGTTTACCCATTTGACACTTAATGGGCATTTGGGTTGTTTGCACCTTTTGATTATTATAATGCTGCTATAAACATTTGGGTACAGGTTTTGTGTGGACATATGTTTCTAGAAATATATCTTGATGACTGGACTTATTGGCGTATAGCAACTTTTTTGCTGTAATGATAATCCAGTTTCAAAACCCATTCCTTCACCTCAAAGCTATATCTCCAACAGAAGCCAATGTAGAAAGGGGCGGGGCAGAGGTTGGGATAATGGTCACTGGAATTGATTCAGTTGATCCTCTGTTTAGTAAACATTTATTGAGCCCAGGCTCTTTCTTTGTGACACTGTGTTGAGCCTGCTCTCCTAAGTTGTTCCTGCACAGGCCTCTTTGGTGTTGCCCAGAACTTGATGACAGACAGGAGTATTAATGCTGTGAAGGGTAGTTGTACACTTCAGACCATACAAAGAGAGAATTAATTTCTTTTGGATTAAAAATAACAAAACTTACGCAAGGCGTCTTTCAGAAGAATGTGATACAGCATGGTTTACTGTGAGATCCTTAAGAATGAGGTAGACCATTTGGCCCATCTTAGAAGACTGAATGAGAAGACAACTTGAAGACTGGTCTGGGAGATGTGGTCTTTATTTTTTCCCTGCCTTCTTCCCTTCCATCCCCCTTGTTGGGGTCCTTTTCAGTTTTATAATTCTTTGCTGGTAATTTCTGTGAATATAAAAAACACACACTGTATGTATCAGAGGACAGGCTTCCCTCCTTTTTCTTTTTTATAAAGGAGATTTACAGAGGGAAATTATTTGCTATATCTGAAGTGTGTGGTAGATACATTTCTGAAATGGCTTCTTACTGTTTTTCTTTGTTTTCTTCAAGGTGAGCCTGCTACAAGTAATCCACTGTGTTTGAATGAACAGGGCTTGTAATTTGATTGGCTATATTGCCGGTTGCAAAGTCCTTAGATTTTTTGTAATAGAGCTATCTATTTAAAAAATTGTGCGTTACTGTAATACATACTTGGGACTGCGTGTATATATTAATGTAGCCTAGTCCGGAAGGCATTAGGATTGGTAAAAGCTTTGGTTTAACGCCTCCTGAGACTTGGAACAAAGAGCTGTTTTGTGCAGATGCTCCGTCTTTGCCAAATGTAGCCTTACTCCTGCTGAAGTAATAGTGGATGGATTTGGATCCTAACGAGCAAGAGAATAGAATTTTTTTTTTATAAATACCTCTGGGTATTGAAGTCAGAGGGTTTCCCACCGAGCTATTTTTAGATATCTTTTTTTTTGGTGGGGGCGGGGGGTGGGGGAGGGAGGGGAGACTATCTTAAAAGGCAGTTGGGTTCCCAGAAAGGAGAAGCAAAGTTCGTAGTTCATCGTCAGCCTTTCCGTTTGCAATGGGTCAAGTCCTTAAAGAGGAGGAACTTAAAAATGCCTTTGTCCTTGTGATTTCAGGAGTGACTACAACTCAAAGTGGACACTGGAGGAGGATCCATTAGGCCATGTAAGTACTCGAGTAAGCAAGTACTCACCCTGGCTGGGCACAGAGCCCAGGATATTCACCCTTGGGAATGAGGGGACCGAGTGATTGAGTCCGATGCTTGTGTTTGATGCCATCAAAATACAGATGGTCTAGTCCCCAAGGTCAGGGGATGGCTTCCATAGTGCTAACCCCAAGGTGGAGGGGACACCTGTGGCTTTCTGGTTAAGGCCCATCAGAATTGATCTTTTGGGATAATTGAGCAAGAATGATTTCGCTGTCTAGAATTGGTAAGATGACTAGAGCTGAAGGCTATTTATTCCTTCATTCAATCATTATCAAGTACAAATTTATTGGACTTAATTGTAGCCAGTTACTGTTTCATAGAAGGGCTACCTCTTTCCGATCACCCCATCCTGGACCTGACACAGTGGATCAGGATGGGAATATAAGTAAAGCCACTGAGCTGGAGAGCGTGGCTCCTAAGGGTTGTACAATCAAAACGGTCTTTATCAAGGAGACTCGAGTCCTCGATTTGTTCATATTGCTTGAGGAGTCCAATTTCCTAAGTCCCCAGTTAAAAGCGTATTTTAATGGAAGAAGCGATTTGCTAAGTACTTCCTTATTTTCAGCTTACTAAACAATCTGCAGTGCTTGGAACCACTGCCCAGGCTGCCCTTGAGAGTTACCTTGGCAAATCTGACATTCAACTGGGAGCAGAACATTTGGATTTCAAAGGCTGCTAGGATTTGGGTGTCAAGGTTATGGGGCCGAGAGAATGAAACATGCAACATTCCTAATTCTTGTTTCTTTTGTGTATATGGTCTTTAAACAATGTGTCTCTAACAACATCACAGGAGAATAAAAAAAACACGCCAACAAGCACAAGCAGACAAATGTCTGATGTGAATAAAAGCATTAATGTTTGAGCTAGAAAATCACATGGCCATCTGACTTATCTGAGGCTTCTCTCTAGCTGTCACTCGCAGTGTCTGTTACCCCCAGGGGAAACCAGAGAAACAGCAAGTGTCTCTATTGGAATCTCAGAGGGATTTCATCCCCATGCATACACCCCACACACCACTTAAAGGAAAAAGGACTCTTTATTTCAGGGACTGGACAACAGAACAATCTGTCTTAAATGGTCTGTTTTCCCTGAAAATGGTTTAGTGCTGACAGATAGGCAAATCAGTTCACTGTTCTCCGAAGATTGCTTCTGTGGGTTGCAGGCTGGAGTTGGGGATCTTGGAGCTGTGTCTGCAGACTCTGCTATCCAATTGTTGTGGCTTACACTCTGGGGAAGGTGAGCCTCTCTCTGCCTGCCTAGTGCTGTGATCTTTAAGGCAGCGTGTGCACCTCCTTCCTGGGCTCAGTTCTGCAATGTGTGGGCTCGAAAGCCTTCCTGGGGCAGGCAGACGTGTTGGCATCGTGTGGGATTCCTGGGCTGTGTCTATCTGCCACCAAATATGTTGTCGCTTTCCCCCCTCAAGCACGCCATACCTGGCTGCCTTTGGAGAGGCCTCTTGGCTCCTTTGGGAATAAATATGGACAGAGCAGCTGTCTGTCAGCCTCCTCCGGAGCTGTGGAATCGGGCTGTTGTCAACCTGTTGGAGGAGTTCCCACAACCGCAGACTTTGCTGTGGTTGACATTTGTAACTTGAAAGCCATATCACAGGTGACTTTACATTTTGCATAGTCCTTTAAATAGCCTTCAGGGTAAAAAGCACCTGGCTTTAGAATATAAAGCACCCTTTGGCAACCCCATGGAGTATGTAAATATGTGGTTTTCCCTGAAAGGTGGGGAAGTGGCTGGACCTTCTCTCCCTCCTGCCCTCCTACATTGTGAAAGCCTCTTTGAATTAGGTGGGAAGAAGTTGTCCTTTTATGCTTCGGTTTACGTGTATGTACCTATGTGAGTCAGTTTAGGTAAAGAAGATTAGTAAGTGTCTAAGACCAAATGACTCTTTGACTTCGGCCACCAAAGAGCCTGTGATAAGATAGGGTATTATTGAGAAACTGCTGTCAGAAAATATTTTTCAGATGGGTCAGTGGATCCTAGTTTTTTTATGCCCCCATTTCCCAAAGAACCAGCTTCTAAGATTCATTTCTTGAGACGTGATTGGAAAAGGAAGATGTCATGTTCCTGGTGAAATTGAAAATGAAAGCCATCTTAGGAGATTGTATGAACACACACAACCAAGGAAAGTTGAGTCATAGCCAAGGAGAATGGGAATGCATTTTGGTTACTTATAGGTCTGTCCAGCCTGCAGATCCTCAAGGGCTGGGCCAACTTCCCCTTCCTAGCACAGTGGCCAGCACGGAGCCTGTCGTCTGTCACTATGCTGAGCCGAATGGATGACTGTATGGAAATCTTACTTTGGCATAGAAAAATATTGGTCATTGAAATAACCAACAAATCCAGATTCTGGGATTTAAAATTAATGATGTTTTCCTATTGGTATCAAAGGTGAATAATCTGGGGAGAAGGCAGATCACGGGACAAGACCTGGGTACTTAGATGCCAGGGCTCAGATGCGATGAAGATGAAACACCTTCACTGTCTGTGTCCACGTTTATTTCTAAGGTCCCTGAGATGTTAGTCGAGTATTGTTAAAGGTGAATGCCTGATCTTGGCTATGTTGTTTGAAGCTAAGGGAAGGTCCAGTGTGTCAGCTTGCCTGGAGTGGAAGGGGAGCAGACCTCCCCAGCTGGCCTGATGGTGGCAGCTGGCATTGGCAAGATTCCCAGTTGAGGGATGTTTGTTTCCTCTTTGCTGCCCTTTGCATGTGGAACACACCAGTACTTGAGCTCAGTCTTCTTTCTCGAGAGCCCAGGGAGTGCCCCCAGCCCGTAAGGCTACATGCTAGCTGGTCGTCACCCATTGATGGGGTGGCATGGTGGGTGAAAAATCCTGGCCCAAGGGAAGGGTGAGACGCCAAGGGCAGAGGTGAGGGCTGGGGTTCAGCCACACGCGTGTCACCTTACCCAGGCCAAACATGGCAGTGTAGAGCAGCTTTCCTCCCAAGGAATAATCTGAGCTCCTAGTTCAAGGCAAGAGGTTTCAAAACAGCATCACACATTTGTTCTCTGGCTTTACTAGAGAACTGAGTATTTTACTCAATATTTCAAATATCTAGAAACATACTGACTTAATACAGCAGTCACGAATGTACCTAACCCCCCAGATGCCCTGCCTTTCTGATCTTGCTGATGACAAATGTCTTATTAACTTTGGATGACACATGTTTGGGCTTATGTTAAAATTACAGCTGGTTTTGTACCTGGAAGTACTGAGAAATGTGATCTGTCTGGGAACCAGACCCATGAGGAGCCCCAGCCAACCCACAGACATACTGGTTTATTTTCCAGCCACAAATGTCCTTGCAGTAACGGTTAGGCCAGTGCTTGCTTGACCAGACACCTGGACACCATCACCTGGCCAAGTTGACACATGAACCTAAACAACACAGCCATCTATTTGTTTTTCTCTTTATTCAGTTTCAAAGAGGTGGGCATGTGTTTCACATCTTTCCCTCTCCATGCCCTGCTTCTCCAGCGAGTTCAGTGGGTAATTCAGCCAGCCTTGCTGGGCAGAGCTAGTACTATCTCCCCATCCCACCCACTTCCCATAGTGCTTTATCATACTTGCCACCTCACATGACTTGCTTTGTAAATAACCTCTCATTGCTCCCCAAACCAGATATGGGCTTTCTTCCTGTATGTCAGACCTCCCTGGAGGAAAGAGGTGGTGACATTTTACTTTCCCTTTCAGGTTGAGAGTGATGGATAGACAGCATCTATCTGGTAAGCGGAGGCTCTCCCTCAGGTTGATTAACGTGGTGTGAAGCCATTGGCAGGTTTCCAGTCATTTCTGTGGCCATTTTCCGGGTTCGGTGTTACTTCAGCTTGCAGCCACTCTGTTGGCGGAAAACTGATCATTCATTTCACTCCTCAGTTTGGTGTGAGCCTCCTGATAGATTGGAGGACTCTGCATTCACAGCTAACACTTAGGTGTGTGTGGAGTTTAACGCCCCCATTTAGCAGGAGAGCGAAAGGCGGGTGAAGGGTGTTGCTGAGCCAGAAGGATTGAGGGGAGCCAGGTGAGGGTGGGGCACACAGGATGGGGGAAAGGATGGCCTTGGGAATCGACTAAAGAATTGGGGGGGGCTCTGGGTGGCTGGAGGAAAAGGACGGTTTTTAAAATTTTTGAACCATTGTGAACTGCTGCAATGGAAATAAAAGAAAAATGAAATGCAAAAAGATGTACAAAATACTAGCCCCAAATTTTATTATTAGACTCACAGGCCTAAGATTACACTGTCAAATTGCTACAAAAGCTTCTAAAACACTTACACTCAACTTCCCTTCCTAGAGAACAGAAACAAACTTGTTGTAGACTGGCATCGGCCTGTGCACCCCACTTTGAGTAGCCCTGACCTGGGGGATGTGGGACTCTGCTTTGTTTCTGCTCTCGTGTGCTGGGAGGTCACGGGCAGCCCCTCACCTCCCTGAGCCTTGATTTTAATGCTACTAAGTAAACGTGGTGGTGGTTTGCATTGTGCTGTCCTCCCTGCCAGGAAATGTGGGATCAAGAAAGGGAGTGTGCCGTTTTGGATACATCATGTCCCCCAGAAAAAGCTATGCTCTTTGATGCATTCTTGTGGGGGCAGATGTGTTAGTATTAGTGTTAATTAAGTTGGAACCTATTGATTGTTTCCATGGAGATATGAATCAATCAATTGTGGGCGACACCTTTGATTAGATTATTTCCGCGGAGGTATTACCCTGCCCATTCAGGGTGAGTCTTAATTAAATCACTGGAGTCCTGTAAAAGAGTTCACAGACAGAAGCAGCTCAGAGCAGCTGAGAGACTCATTTTGGAGAGATGCTGGATGACACTTGGAGAAGCTTGGAGATGCAGGCAGAAGGGTGTTTGGAAATGTTAAGCTAAGGGATGAAGCCCAGAGTTTGCCCCAGGATATGCAAAGACAGGACCCCCAGGCACTTACAGAGAAATGTCCTGGGAGAGAGAACCAAGAACACTCAGGAGCTGAGAGAGGAGCTGGAACACAACCCGGGATCAGCAGACGCCAGCCACATGCCTTCCCAGCCAACAGGTTTTTGGACGCCATTGGCCATCCTTCAGTGAAGGTTTCCTCTTGTCGATACCTTAGTTCAGATGCTCTTATGACCGTAGAACTATAAATTTGTAATCTAACAACCCCCCTTTATAAAAGCCAGCCCATTTCTGGTATTTTGCATAATGGCAGCATTAGCAAACCAGAACAGGGGGCTTGTTCCTGAGCCTCTCATGCAAGTGGTTTCCCTTCAGAGTCCTTTCTGGAAGGCCACCTGCTAGGGATTATCTCGTACACCTCCTTGGCCACCGTGACAGGATGACTAACCAGCTCATTTGAAAGTCACGTGCCTGCCTCAGTGACCTGCTGTAACAGTTGGACCCCATGAATGTGTGTATGTGTATAAATATATTTATATATAAATGTGTGACGTGTGAGTTTGGGGTATGTACATATACAACACATACCCAGACCCACACACGCACACACCTACATACCCATTTTGTACGTGATGTGAGTTTTAAAAATTTCTAACTCCTAGTTTTGGTCTGAACAGGTCAGGGGGGAGTAGCCACCTTTTAAGAAATTATACAGTGACCCAGGCTGCAGTGGGCCCTGACTTTGAACACCAGCCTTCCTGGCTGAGCCTGGAGCAAATTCTTTCCAGCCCACTGGAAGGGAAGCAGGCACGAAGAGATACCCTGGGCGGGTTTCCTGGGCAGCCTGGCTGTGGTTAGCGTCCCTTTCCACTCACATCCAGGCTGTGTGCCCAGGAAGATGGGAATATGTGATTGTGGTGAGTAGCGAGTAGCTGGTCTTCCCCTAAGCCCCTTACCCCTATTTCTCTGATTCACTTAAAAATCTTGTTCACCATTGCACTCCACTGTCCAGATGGACTTGTGGACTCATCTGTTACACCTGAGCGTGGTTATAGTCAGGCTCTGCTTCTTTATGCACTGGGGCAAGAAACAGTGGAAAAAAGATGGAAAGTGGCTCAGAATTAGTGGACAGTGATCACACTTCTGCAGGCCACAGCCAGCAGGCACGACTACAGACACTGGCTCCTTACTTGAGATTAAAGTGGCTACAACGAGCCAGAGGCTGCATTTGGAAGGTGTGTGTGTGTGTGTTTTAGTCAAGGTATTTATGAGTTGAAAGTAATGCTTAATCTTTAAAAAGTTAAAAGCCCTTAAGTAGAGGGAAACTATTGCTGCATTGGCACAAGGGCAGCCAATAGCCCTTGCTAAGAAGTGGCAGAGATAATGTAACTTGATAAAAAGCTGAAATAGCACGGATATCTTTTTAAGAGTGTCTTTTCTCGTCCTGCAGCAGAGAATGAAAAAAAATAAAAAACAGCCCTTCATTTGCTCTCAATTCAGAGAGGCCAGAGGGTCAGCATATGGGAGGGACAGTTAGTTGGGGGGTAAGGGGTTGCTGGCAGAAGAGTTTTAAGGGGTAGTGTCCTTCCAAAGCTGGTGGGTAGCAGGGTGCCAGTCAGACAAATTGGATTAGGCATTTCAAGTGTAGAGCTCAGTTCAGAAACTTGGGTTTATAGGTGTTGGAAGAGGTGAGATGCCATACGGGATGCGTTGTGGCATCTCAGAGATTTGAGATTTACAGCAGTAGGAGGTTGTTGGACGATGTCCCATTGCCCCAGCAATGGAGAGGGGCTGGGAGTTGATGATGTTAGCAGGAAGCGAAGCTGGGGCCTCTGGAGACGGATGCATCTGTGGAGGAGAAAACTCCCTTCCCCTTGGGGTGGGGGGCGGTGGCAGATGGGGAAAGGGAGAGAGACCCTGGCCGCTGCTCCCCTGCCCCTGCCTGCCCTGCTTCTGATGCCTCCCGTAGGTGGACCCTAGTGGAAGCCAGTTCGTGGGGGAGTTTGGGAAATGAAGTTCCCTGTCAAATGTTGCAAAAGGGGAAGGAGTGCAGAGGATAGATCTGAGAGCAAAAAGACAGGTGGCTGGTACAGGGAGCGTGACCTCTTTGTGAAAAGGAAGGGAGACTAAGTAGATAAAGTAGGAGGTGCTTAAGGAAAGAAACTTTCTGAGGTTTGATTCTCAATTCCTTCGCCCACGCCATTTTCCCTTCTCTGTGGTTTTCTGTTACCTCCTCTGTTCTTTTTTCTTGTTTCGGTTATGCTTTTCACACCATATGGTATTTTATTTTCATATTCTACTCCATGGTGATAACTATTGAGTACTCGCTATATGTGTGGCAGGAAGGCAGTGTTCCCAGTGCTCCACCTGTATTAAAGGATACCTGGTGGCAGGTGCTACTAGTATCTCCAGTTTAGGGGCAAAGAGACGGGGGCATGTAGAGGTGAAGAAGGTGGCCCAAGGTCACCTTTTAGGACCATGACCTGCGCCCGTCTGCCCTGACCTCTGGTCCTCAGGGCCTACTGGCTTTTGTGTCTGTTCCCTACTCTTTTCCACCCTTCTGAATTTCCTGTTGATACTGCTGGAACTCGAGGGCTGTTTTCAGTAATAAAATGCCTACTAAGTAAAGCCCTGTCACTTAAGTGCCATAAAATTGTCCTAAAATGACCTGGGCGATGATCGGCAATCGGAAGCAGATTTGGCACAACTGTACTACAGTTTGGATGCTTAATGCAATTTGTTTGCTACACCAACACAACCAATTACGCACCGACCAGGCACAGAGCACACGACACAATTAAAGGTGGAGGACCCCCGAGACTCTAAAGTTGGCCGACACAAGGAACAGCGAGCAGTCTCGGGAGCTGGGTCCCACGCGGTGTCAGCAGGGGGTCCAAAGCCGACGGTCGGAGGTGGCAGTCGCAGCATGGCGGCGAGGGCACCGGCTGGGCACTGGAGTGGGCATCAGTCTGCTTCTGCCCCTTGTCCACTGCCCACCCGATTGGTGGCTGCACTGGGCTTTTATTCCCCAGAGTGCCCCTTAGAGCCCTTCTGCTTCCGATTGCCGATCATCGCCCAGGTCATTTTAGGACAATTTTATGGCACTTAAGTGACAGGGCTTTACTTAGTAGGCATTTTATTACTGAAAACAGCCCTTGAGTTCCAGCAGTATCAACAGGAAATTCAGAAGGGTGGAAAAGAGGGCATGTCCTGTGGCACTGGCTTCAAGCCAGTCCCTATCAGAGCCTCGCAGGGTGCCTGGCCATCACTTGTTAATGCAAACATGTTTACGTTCTACTTGTGGGCAACATGGTTACAATGTCGTTGGGATTCAGGATAATTAATATCAATTCAATAACCAACAAGCCAGCCCTTACCTGTGTTTGAGAATCATGGTGTGTGAACCCTGCAATAAAGGGAATGAATTTGATGTTTGTGTTATTACCTCTGCACTTTCATGTGGCCTGGTTTGCCCAACAACCTTATGATACATATCTTAGTCTCCATTTCATGACTAAATGGACTTTGGGGAGGTCGGGATCTGGTCAAGGTCATAGGTTCAGAAAGTGGCGGGACAGAGACCCAACAAGAGCTCTTGTCTTTAGGGTCCACCACCTGTTCCTTTTACATCTGGGTCCACGAGGCTCTCTGGGGCTGCTAGCCAGCTTGCTGCTGTTTTGATGTGCTGCTTCCTGTCAGCTCTGACCTGGAGCAACCGTGTGACGGAGTTAGAATTGTGTGTAAAATAAGACATTCTCAGTAAGGGACCAGGGATACTGTGTTTTAAATGACCATTTCTATATTTATAGAAAATTGTTCTTTGGATGATGGAATGACCATTTTGGAAAGATGTTAATTTTGTGTGTGTGTGTGTGGGGGGGAATTGTTCATTAAGGAAATTTTAGAAAATAGGGGAAGGAAAAATGATTTGAGAGGTCTACTGGCACTTTCTTGGTGGTGTATTTGCTCACCTAAACAGTCTTCCTGTTTTGTGTCTTCAGTTTTCTTTGTACATTTACATTTATTTGTCTAAGTAAGAAATAGATGCATGTGTTAATAATTCAAACAGTACTATTAAAAAAATCTAAAACTGTCTCCATCCTCAGATGCAAGCACTGTGCCCAGTTTTTTGAGTACTCTGCCAAAGATGTCTTAAACCCCCAGTGCTTCTGAACTGGGAGTGATTTTGCTCACCAGGGAACATTTGTCAGTGTCTGGAGACATTTTTGGCTATCACAGCTTGGGTGTTGGCTGTGTTTGTTACTGGCATCTAGTGGGTAGAGGCCAGGGAGGCTGTCCAATATCCTAGAATACACAGGATAATAAAAAATTATCCTGCCCAGATGGTCAGTGGTGTTGAGGTTGAGAAAGCCTGCTCGACCCTCAAATATAAACTGGAAGGTCTGTCTTAATGTGCCAAACACAAAATCCTTCAGGCCTGAGCTTTGTTGTTTATTTTACTCCTTCAGAAGGTTTTGTTTGCTTGGTTCTTTTGCTTCTGCTTGTGTTGTTGGTGCTTGCCGAGGGTGTGGGCCTCTTCAGGTGCGGCTTTAAGGAGGTACAATGTCTGCAGAGACTAAAAACAATGAAACTGACTTCAGCCTTTTTGTTATCACGAGTGGGTAGTTCTAAACAATGTCCATGTGAAAATATTTCCTGAAAAAAATATTTAGTTGGTCTGTTCTAAATAATTTTGCTATTAGTGGAGAGTTTTAATAATGTATGTAAGCTTCAGATGAGCACACTATTATTACCTATCCATTAATAAATATTGTGTTCTACATGGACGTTATTTGGAGAATTCTCAGTTATGCAGCTGACCCTTTACATACGTGGACTTAGCTACACTGTTTTCTGTGAGAGTGGGTGCCTAACTTGAGAGCTTTTTGTGTTTGCTGTAAACAATATTCATGTCTCTGACCTCTGTGGTACAACATATTCTTGTTTTTAAACAGAGATTTGCAGTAAACTGATAGTACCCTTTACGATGAAGAAGCAGAGCTTGAGTTACTTTAATTCTTTCATTCTCTGTGACCATGTGGAGTTTTTATTTGTATTTAAAATTTAAAACAGTGAAAGAACACGAATTCACGTGAAGCATTGTTTGGTGCATGCTTAGTTTAGTTGATAGACAAAATAGCTTGTGGAATTTGAATAACTTTAAAATTGACATTGATTCTTTAAAAATAGTCATGTTAAAACTAAAGAATGATTTTTGAAAGTAATATAATTATTGCATGATTATTGCTGGAAATGAAGTTATTGCATAGAGGAGGTACATGTTAAACAGTGATCCACACTGGGTATCACATTCGCTAGGTACGCTGCTCCTGGGATGGTTGAGATCCTTGAGACAGATGAACGGAAGAGAGTGAAGGCAGGTCCAGGAAAGCAATTAGTTATTTCTGTTGACCTGATGTCTATCCCTTTGAAACAGGTGCTCTTACTAGTGCCACAAGGATAAAACGTCTGACCCATCATGGTCTTTGTATGAGTAGAAGAATTTTGTCCTCTCTCTCAACTTTTAAAACTTTGTTTTGATTTATACACACAGAACAGTGTTTAACACAATGAATTTTCACAAACGTAACACACCTATGTAACTTAAAACATGTTTAAGTTTCTAGGAAGCTGCCCTTGGATCCCTTCTAGTAGCTATCACCCCCTCATTCCACCCAGATTCTAATGCGCAGCTCAGATTTGCCTGTCTTTGTATGTTATCTAAATGGAATTAAACCATACATAAAGAAAAGACATTTGCTGGTTCTGATTCTGCCTGGAGATATTTGAGGTATTCTAAAACATGTTCCTTAAACATCATGGCAGGTTCCAGTGGGAGATGAATAAAATCTTCCCTGTCTCCAGCATGGCTCTACTGATAGAAACAGTGTTCTTCAAGGTAATAAAATTTAATATGCTTTCTTCTTAATGAAGAATCCAAGCAACTTAATTATGATATGTTTATTCAGAAGGCAGATAATTGTATAGAAATTAAACTGGAGTTTGTGCATGGGTTGAAGCAATCAAGTTCATTTAAAGCTGGAGTAGCTTGTAGGCTTAGTGTGGTCAATAAGCTGTATATACTGTATAGAAGTTTATAATTGGATTTAGGTTGGAAACCATAGCACCGCAGTGCAATCTTATTACATCAGTGTATTCCATTCAGCATGCCGTTTTCTGAGTAGTAAGCGTGTCTTGTCTCTGGGGACTGACTGGGTGGGAATTTTTAATTGCTGAAGTTTGGAGTCCAGGGATCTGAAATCGCCCTTCACATGATGGGGAGAGTCAATACTCAGCTCGAAGGCCCTTGGGAATGCTGAGGTGTTAAATTAACTTAAAACCATTAATTTAAAAAAAAAATAGCTTTTTTTTCCGAAACCATCATGCATGGAGAGAATCTGTGCTCAGCTCCTTCTTGGATCTGCCGGAGGCTGGTGCATTCCTAGTGAGCCATGGGGGCCAAGTTTGGAGCTTGACATGGCTCTGACTGAGGTGCCACATGGGCAGCAGGCCACATGGATGCAGAATCCTTTTGCCATGCTGCGTCTGTTGGTCCCAGCAAGGATGAACCTGAACAGTTCTAGCAAAATTGCCAAGTCAGGGATGTTTGTCTTGGGGAGGCTGCTTTTTGCTCACTTAATTTTTTGTTCATGAAAGGCATTCTCGTCTTTCTTCCCCTTCAATAGATTTTTTGCCCTCTTAAAGCAGGGAAGACATTGCTGGTGGGAATGTAAAAAAATGCAGCTGCTGTGGGAAACAGTTTGGCAGTCCCTCAAAAAGTTAAACAAAGAATTACTATACGACCCATCCATTCCACTTCTAGGTATATACGCAAAAGAATTGAAAGCAGGGAGTTGAAGAGGTATTTGTACACCAGTGTTCACAGCAGCATTGTGCACAGTAGTCAAAAGGCAGAAAAACCCAAGTATCTAACAAAAGAAGAATGGATATACAAAATGTGGTAATAACGCATGATGGACTTATTCAGCTGTGCACAGGAATGAAGTCCTGATACATGCGACAACATGGATGAACCTTGAGGACGTCATGTTGAGTGAAATAAGCCAGACACAAAAGGACAAATATTGTATGATTCTCCTTGTATGAGAACTAGAATAAGCAAATACAGACAGACAGAAAATTGCCAGGGGCTGGGGGTGAGGACGCAAAGTTACTGCCTGATGGGTGTAGAGTTTCTGGTTGGGGAATGGAAATATTTTGGTAATAGATAGTGGTGACGGTAGCACAACATTGTAGATATAGTTAATGCTGCTGAATTGTAGTTAAAAATGGCAGGTTTTATATACACAAAGACACACACACATATATAAGCAACAGGGAAGAGTCTTTACTTATTTGTTGAAAGTTTCTGTACCCAGTGGTGGAATCGAACAGTGTCTTTGCATTTTGCTTCCTAACTGATGGAGAAGTTCTCTTTGCAAATAAAAAGGTGGTTCAGGAAATTAGGTGTGAGGTGGACTTTGGATCACGTCACCCCTGGGCTTTGTGCTCTTCCATGTCTCCCTTTGGGTCATAAGTCGTGCTGTGGCCTCTCGTCTTGCGTCCCCAGCCTCGACCGTCCCTAACCCCCTTTATGTTCCAGGCACAAGGAGGCCAGTGCCCTCGAGTGTGCCTTGTTCTTGATTCCCTTGTGCCAGCGTGTGTGCACTGCTCTCTCTGCTGGGGATACCCCCCTCCTCCATCTTCTTTTTATCCTCCAAGACTCATTCTGGAGTTTTCCTTTTTAGAAAAGCCTTCCTCGATCCTCCCGGATTGGATGAGAGATGCTTCTTGTGGATTGACGCTGTGTGCACATCACACACTGTTGGATTTGTATGCTGCCCTGTGCTCACCATCCAGAGCGGTACCTGGCTTGTAGTAGGTGCTCAACAAATAAATACTTGTTGGATGGATGGATGGATGGAGTTCGCTTTTAAATTATATTAGAATTATCTGCTGATGTGAGTGAGCACCCCCTCCTCCCCAACTACAGTTGGAGGGCAGGGATCGTGCCTTGTCATTGTCATATGCTCAGTGCCTGACAAAAGGTGCTCAAAAAATGTTTGAGTGGGAGGCAGGTGGGGCTGGTCTGTGGGGAGAGCATTTTAGAGGCAAGGACTGCATTTTCCTTGCATCACGGCCATTTGTATTCAAGTCTTGAACATATGGGCAGAACCTCATCCTGTGGCCCTGTGGTCAAGAGCAAGGGAATTCCAGAATGCTGTGGTGGTAGGGAAAAAACCATGCCCTTCCAACCCCTCGGCCCACCCCCTCTTTTGCGGATGGGAAAGTTTCTGTGTATGTGAAGGTGTAGATGAAAGCTTTCCTGTCTCAGGGAAAATGCTTGACATTGATGTTGATTACTTTGCTGATTGCTGATGTAGGAAAACATCAGCAAGAGAGAAAAACTAAAAAGAGTGGGCTATGTGAAGGCAGAAGGCAGTATTAATTATCATCTTTTAAGGGAACTAATTGCCATTTTTACGTGATTACTATGCAGCCCAAAAAAGGCCTAGTGTGTTGCATATCTTATTTCGTTTCTGCATATAAGTGTTTATCTGAATTTCGGTACTCGACCCCTAGAATCAGAGCATAGAGGAGTTTTCTCAGTTCCAAGAAGAAATTGACAGGATAGAGCTTTCCCAGTTTTGAGTCTTTTTTTCCCCAAACCTGCTCAGATCTTTGGCAGTCACTTATCTGCCAGTGAGCGTCAGTGGGTGGCAAAGTGATTAACCAAGGAAAAAAGTCAAATCCTGCAGGAAAGAGGAGAGATGTGATTTCTTAAAAATATTTCTGCATCCCTTGGAGATGCAGAGGCCTGCGTCCCCATCGTGGTGCCATTTCCTCCCAGGTGGATTGTTCTTGGTTCAGAAGAAGGATTCCATGGCACCATGGTTCCTTGGTGATGTTTGGGTCTCTGCCCTCACCATGACTCTGAAGTCCCCTGAATCACAAGCAGCCTCCTGCCCTCTGGCTCGGGAGAAAAGGAAATGAGAGAGAAGATGGTTTCCAATACATTCCTCGCTCTGCCCATCTGCTCAAATGAGAAAACGGAGCCAATCGACATTAAAGGTCCAGTTAAACCTGTGCTGAGGCTTTAGCCTGGATTGCACAGGCCTTTTTTTAGTCACTCATTACTCCAAATGCACCACACTCCACTGTCCTAGTGACAGGGACAATTTATTCAGTGAAATGGGCAGAAAGGAGACCTGTGAGGTCTTGGCAGCCACAAGGCAGTGACTCCATTGAAAAGGCTTTGTCTGGTGGCGAAGCTTTTGTATACAAAGAACCTGCCAATCTTTGTTATGCTGTGTTGAGGACATGTCTGAAGGACAATAACTTCCCCAACCCTGAGGCTAATGGGGCCCCGTATAGTCATCGTGAGCCCATCTCACAGTCATCGCCTGTAGTGGGTGGGGTTGTGTCCCCCAAAACGATATGTTCAAGTCCTAACCCCTGGGGCGTGTGAATTTGCCCTTATTTGGAAATAGGGGCTTTGCAGGTGTAATCAAGTTAAGGGTGGACCCTGAATCCAATGACTGATATCCTGTAAGAAGAGGAGAGGACACACAGATGTGGGGAAGAAGGCCACGTGGAGATGGAGTCGGAGGTTGGAGGGATGTGGCTACAAGCCAAGGAGTGCCGAGGTTTGCTAGGAGTCGCCAGAAGCTAGGGAGAGATGAGGAAGGCTTCTGCCCTAGAACCTTTGGGGGAGCGTAGCCATGCTGACACCTTGCTTTCAGCCTCCTGGCCTCCAGAGCCATGAGAGAATGCATTTCTGTTTAAGCTCCCTGGTTCATGGTACTTGGTTACAGCAGCCCCAGGAAACTTTGAGCACAAGGTTGGCTTTGAGCACAGTGAAAGGGTGAGGTTCTTCTCGCTCCATCCTCCCCGCTTCTCCATCAGCGATGAGATTCCCCACCTCATGTCATGGAGGGGACTGGGAAACCCCTCTCCCCACACCCAGCCAGGGCAGACAAGCTTTCAGTCACCGACTCCTCACGTGAAGGTCTGGGGACCCACACTGTATTTTCCCTGACAGCAGTTTTTGAAAGGACAAAACGAGGCTTAGAAGTCGTGGGCTGAGAGGTGGCCCATCATGCCCTTCTGCCCCACTGGTCCGTTAGCAACACCCTGACCCAGGCACTGCCCGTTTGGGCTCCCCACGGTCCCACTGCAGAGCTCAGAGTGCCACACGGCAGGAGCTCAGTGAGCGCTGGCTGAGAATGTGAAAGGAAAGGGGGCACTGAAGACATTTCCTACCTACCTGGAAATGACGTATTGTTGCAGAATTAGGGATTTGAGATGGCGATTCCGCCTACTTCACAATTTGGGGACAATACATCAAACAAGAAGTACATTTTGGCCTTTTTGTATACGTGTTGTCAGTTTTGTAGGAGTCCTTGTCCTCTTAGGGCAGAGTCAGGGGGTCATTAATTGAAGTCACTGGTGCAGTAGAATGGAAGATGCTGCCTTCTGGGCCTGCAGACGAGAACTCAACCAAGAGTGGATTATCCCTGGGCAGACTGTGTGGATGGCTCAGTGTGAGAGCTGTGGGTCGTGAATTGACCTTGCATAACCCTGTCATCAAACCCATTCCTTCCTTCCTTTGACATATACTTAATGAGCTCCAACTCGGTACCCAGCACTGGTGATACAGCAGTGAATAAAGACAGAGGAGGTGGAAAAATAAATCATGTCAAGTGGAGACAAGAGCTGCAAAGAAAAATCAAGAACTGCAAGGGATAGAGAGCGTCATGCCACCTTGGGGGGTCAAAGAAGCTGCTGGAGGGAGTGATGTTGGAGCAGAGACGGCATGTGCAAGGGTCCCAAGGCAGGAACAAACTTGACTGCACAAAGGCCCTGTGAGGGGAGCAGGAGATGAGCAAAGGAGAGGAGGTCGGAGGCCGAGCTGTGCTGGAACACGAGAGCCTTGCTGGACATGGTGTGGAATTTGGGTTTGATTCTAATGGTGACAGAAGTGCTTGGAGGGGTTTGAGCAAGGGGGTGACCTGATATTTAAAAGATCATTCAGGTTAAGTGGAGAATTGGCTGTAAGGTGCAAGTGTAGAGCCAAGGTGCCAGTTTGGAAGGTTTGACTATTGCCCAGTGTCAGAGGATGGAGGCACGGGCTGCTGTGTGGGAGGGAGATGGTGACAAGGGGTTGCACACATCAGTTCAGAATGATCTGGCCTCTCTTCCTCTTTGCTTTTATCTCCTGCTATTTTTCCCGTAATTTATTTCATTCCAGCCACACAAGCCTTCTTGTACTTTCCCCAGATCTTCACTTGCTCTCTATTTTTTTTTAATATCACGTTATTTCCTGAAATTATACATACATGTACACACACACATACACGTTTGTTTCTTCTTTTGACTCTCCTCTGCTGGAATATAGGCGCCACGATGGCAGGCAGGGACTTTGTCAGATTTATTGCTGTGTCGTGAGTGTGAAGCATGCTATCTGGCATTTGGTGGCTGCTCAAATCTTTACTGAAAGAATGAATGAAATGGAAGGGCAACTAGCTGATGTGCTCATCTAATTTTTATTTTAGAAATTTTCACTGTGACTACTTGAGGTTTTAGCTGCTGAGCTAAACACACTGAAAGCATCCAATTGTATTATCGTTTTAAAGAATGTGGAAGAGTTTTTAACACGTGAGAATTTAAGAGGAAAAAAATAGGGGAGAAGCGATTTGTGCCAGCAGTGGAGGGGTTCCACCCGTGTGGAGAGAGAGCCAGTAACAAAAGGAACAACTTCCAATCTGTTCATTTTTGCAGTGAAATTTGTCACTTTCATTTACATCCAGTGCCATCCAGCTGCTAATTTGTGTTTTTGTTGGAGAAGACTTTGAAGGAAGTGGTTAGTCTCCCCCAGTGCTATCTGTGTTTTTAAAATTAGTTATCCTGAGCTGCAGTCAAAGCTGAGTAGTTCTGTCATCAGAAAGCATGCGTTCTTCCCCGAGGAAATCATCATGTGGCCTTTCTTAAAGATGGTGCTTGGCCCTCTAGGGGCCTGTGGGTCACTGCCCTGCCCACCCCTGCTTGGGGGGTGGGTGTCCGGTCAGGGCTTTTCCTCTAGACTTCTGGTTACGGGGCAGCCTCTGGAGCCAGAGGAGCTTATTTGAATCCTGGCTCCCTCCACCACCTCCAACATGGGCAAGCTACTGAACCTCTAGTGCCTCTGTGTTCTCACCTGTAAAATGGGAATCACAAGAGCACCTGCCCTATGAGGTTGCCGTGGATTGAGTTGATTCCGTAGAAGGTCTTAGAACCGTGCTGGGGTATTATGGATTGAACTGCCCCCCCCCCCCCCCAAAAGATGAGGTGAAGTCCTTTAACCTCCAGTACCTCATCATGTGACCTTACTTGGAAATAGGGCTGTTGCAGGTGGACTTAGTGAAGTTTAGATGAGGTCACCCTGAAGTAGGGTGGGCTTTTAAGCCAGTAGGACTGATGTCTTCATGAGAAGAGAAGAAAAGTGAGATGCAGAGCAGGAGGCACACGGGGAGGAAGGCAGCCACGGAAAGACGGAGGCAGAGACCCGAGTGAGGCAGCCACGAGCCAAGGAACACCTGGGGCCACCAGAAACAAGGAAGACGCATAGCAGCTTCCCTAGAACTTCGGAGGGAGCGTGGCCCTGCCGACACCGTGATTTTGGACTTCTAGCCTCCAGAACTGTGAGATAATAGAAGTTACAATTGTTTGAAGCTTTGCCTAGTTTGTGGTCATTTATTATGGAAGCCCTAGGAAATGGGTACACTGGGGTAACAATTACTCAAAGCATATTAGCTTTTATTATTATGAAAGGAGATTTCTAGTAAATTTTGGCAGATGGAAGCTATGGTATTTGGATCTGTGTATTGGTCCAGGATACAGCCCTTGAATTGACTGGAAGTGGCAGGGAGGGGAAGCTTTAGGCAAGATGGCGATATTCAAGATGGCGGCCGGGGAAGGGCAGCTTGGAGGGAAGGGGCCCAGCTCTTTTCTCGCCTAGGAGCTGTTGCTTCACTCCAGGGTCAGGTTGGGTTTATGATCAGGCAGTAACATGGGATTAGCCTCAGTGGCTCTATCTTTCTTTTCTTTAGAACAACGTCTATTAGTCTCATGGTAATTAAACTGTCTTTCGGAATTTTATAGTGTCCTCTATTAAATAAGCCACAAAGACAGCCTTTCTGAGTTTGAGTCTTTCAAAGGTGTGGTTTTAAACTATTCCGGGATGCTCTGTGTGAATACAGTGAGTTGCTGGCTGGCTGTAAGCTGCCTTTCTGGATCCCAGAAGTACCCGTCTCGGGGTAAGGGCCCCCCCGGTCTGAATGGAGATGCAATGCTAACTTATAGAATGGATAATATTTCTGCACCCAATATTCTTGGCCTGCCTTATGTGCCCACTGAAGACAAAAAGGGTCTGGGGATCTGCAGACGTGAGCTAAGACCTTTGCCTTGGCCTTCTCTTCATTCTCGGTGGTGCTTAGTGGATGCACGCCTGATTTTCTCCTCTGTCCTTTGGTTTTTGTAGCAAAGGTGGTTTTACTGGTCCATCTCTTTGATTCTCTTTTTCCTTCACTATTCCAGGCTTCTCACGTATGTGAACAGTACGATTTGGCTCCTGTGATTATAGGAGTGCTTCCAGAAGCGTTGTCACTTTTTTTCTTAAGAATGTGTACTCTCTCCTCCCCCGTCCTTCTGTGGAGTAGCATTGCCCAGAAAGGCTTGTGAGGACCTGACTGGGGTTCATGTGGCTGAAAAGAGCACCCTGTCTAGACACGAAGCCCACGGGAGGCCCCTTGCCTCCAAATTCTTCCTTACACAAGAAAATAAGTACACTCACTTCCTTTTATGTGATTGGTGTGGCTAGGCAGATACCTACATTGCCATGGGAGTACATCCAGGTCACTTTTTGGTGAGTGAACAACAGAAAGCTCAGAATCTGCGTGCAGATATGGTTCGTGAGAACAGAGGACTGTGCCCATTGCTTATGGGACAGCCCCAGAAATGGAGATGTTGAACAGCTGATTAAAGATGAGGGAGTGATCAGCCAAAGATGCTTCCTGAGATCGCTCCACTGAGCTCTTCATAGTTTTCCAGTGAGTTCATTGTGTGGTCGTACAGTGTAATGGTTAAGAGCGTTGCCTCTGGAACCAGACAATTTGGGTTCAAACCCCAGCCCCTCCAATACTAGCTGGGTAACATTGGGCAAATTACCTAACCTTCCTGCCTTAGCTCCCTCAGCCATAAAATGGGGTTAAGAACCTGTTCCTACTATAAACATCTAAATCATGGAGAACTATACCTGGCACATACTGAGTCCTTAGTAAGTGTTGTGGTTGTGGATTTTATTAGCAATAATCATTTGTACCTAGTTAAATAATTTTTTAAAATCACAGTAAGATAGAGATAATACAGACTTTGGTGACAGCATGGGGTGTGGGTAATTTTATAACTTACCAGTGGGAAGAATAAAGTGGTACAGTCTTTCTGAAGGAAAACATTGTAATATTACTACTTCACAACCTCTAAAAAATCCTCTCATTTGATCAGGTAATTCCTTTATTCTAAGGAAATATCTGAGATTGCATAGGTAGGAGTGATTGACAGTTCATTGGGTTAATTTGTAATGTAGAAAAATTGGGAGCAAATAAATGCTCAGTATTATGGGATTACTTAAGTGAAATGTGGTATGAATGTGCAATGGAGTACTATTTAGCTTTTAAATTGTGGTTGAAAAATATTGTCATGAAAAATGTTAAAAACATATTAAGAGATAAAGGCAGGCCACAATTTTAGGAAGGTGATATGTTTTTTGAAATATACCAAAGTCTTACCAGAGCATATCTAAAAATGGTGGAGTGAGGATGGATTTTTTTTTTTTTTTTTTTTTTTTTTATTAGTGGTTTTTATTTTTATTTTTTATTTTTATTTTTTTTTTTTTTATTTTTTTTTATTTTTTAATAAACATTTTATTTATATATATTCACATACCACGCAGTCATACAAAACAAATTGTACTTTCGATTGTTTACAGTACCATTACATAGTTGTACATTCATCACCTAAATCAATCCCTGACACCTTCATTAGCACACACACAAAAATAACAAGAATAATAATTAGAGTGAAAAAGAGCAATTGAAGTAAAAAAGAACACTAGGTACCTTTGTCTGTTTGTTTGCTTCCCCTACTTTTCTACACATCGATCCATAAACTAGACAAAGTGGAGTTTGGTCCTTATGGCATTCCCAATCCCACTGTCACCCCTCATAAGCTACATTTTTATACAACTGTCTTCGAGATTCATGGGTTCTGGGTTGTAGTTTAATAGTTTCAGGTATCCACCACCAGCTACCCCAATTCTTTAGAACCTAAAAAAGGTTGTCTAAAGTGTGCGTAAGAGTGCCCACCAGAGTGATCTCTCGGCTCGTTTTGGAATCTCTCTGCCACTGAAGCTTATTTCATTTCCTTTCACATCCCCCTTTTGGTCAAGAAGATGTTCTCCATCCCACGATGCCGGGTCTACATTCCTCCCCGGGAGTCATATTCCACGTTGCCAGGGAGATTCACTTCCCTGGGTGTCTGATCCCACGTAGGGGGGAGGGCAGTGATTTCACCTTTCAAGTTGGCTTAGCCAGAGAGAGAGGGCCACATCTGAGCAACAAAGAGGCATTCAGGAGGAGACTCTTAGGCACAAATACAGGGAGGCCTAGCCTCTCCTTTGCAGCAACCGTCTTCCCAAGGGTAAAACTTATGGTAGAGGGCTCAACCCATCAAACCACCAGTCCCCTATGTCTGTGGTCATGTTAGCAACCATGGTGGGGGGGTTGGCGAATACCCCTGCATTCTCCACAGGCTCCTCAAGGGGGCACTACATCGTTTTTTTTTTTTTTTTTTTTTTTTTTTTCCTTGTTTGTCTTTTTTCTTTTTTTTTTTTTTAACTTTCCCTTCTTTTTTCAAATCAACTGTATGAAAAAAAAAAGTTAAAAAGAAAACAAAAAAAAACAAACATACAATAAAAGAACATTTCAAAGAGACCATAGCAAGGGAGTAAGAAAAAGACAACTAACCTAAGATAATTGCTTAACTTCCAACATGTTCCTACTTTACCCCAAGAAAGTTACATAATATAGCAACATTTCAGTGAACTTGTTCCTACTACATCCATCAGAAATTAACAGACCATAGTCATTTCTGGGCATCCCCAGAACGTTAAATAGCTTATCTGTTCTTCTTGGATTATTGTTCCCCCTTCCTTAATTGCTCTCTACTGCTAGTTCCCCTACATTCTACATTATAAACCATTTGTTTTACATTTTTCAAAGTTCACATTAGTGGTAGCATATAATATTTCTCTTTTTGTGCCTGGCTTATTTCGCTCAGCATTATGTCTTCAAGGTTCATCCATGTTGTCATATGTTTCACCAGATCATTCCTTCTTACTGCCGTGTAGTATTCCATCGTGTGTATATACCACATTTTATTTATCCACTCATCTGTTGATGGACATTTGGGTTGTTTCCATCTCTTGGCAATTGTGAATAATGCTGCTATGAACATTGGCGTGCAGATATCTGTTCGTGTCACTGCTTTCCGATCTTCCGGGTATATCCCGAGAAGTGCAATCGCTGGATCGAATGGTAGCTCTATCTCTAGTTTTCTAAGGAACTGCCAGACTGACTTCCAGAGTGGCTGAACCATTATACAGTCCCACCAACAATGAATAAGAGTTCCAATTTCTCCACATCCCCTCCAGCATTTGTAGTTTCCTGTTTGTTTAATGGCAGCCATTCTAACCGGTGTTAGATGGTATCTCATTGTGGTCTTAATTTGCATCTCTCTAATAGCTAGTGAAGCTGAACATTTTTTCATGTGTTTCTTGGCCATTTGTATTTCCTCTTCAGAGAACTGTCTTTTCATATCTTTTGCCCATTTTATAATTGGGCCGACTGTACTATTGTCATTGAGTTGTAGGATTTCTTTGTATATGCAAGATATCAGTCTTTTGTCAGATACATGGTTTCCAAAAATGTTTTCCCATTGAGTTGGCTGCCTCTTTACCTTTTTGAGAAATTCCTTTGAGGTGCAGAAACTTCTAAGCTTGAGGAGTTCCCATTTATCTATTTTCTCTTTTGTTGCTTGTGCTTTTGGTGTAAAGTCTAGGAAGTGGCCGCCTAATACAAGGTCTTGAAGATGTTTTCCTACATTATCTTCTAGGAGTTTTATGGTACTTTCTTTTATATAGAGATCTTTGGTCCATTTTGAGTTAATTTTTGTGTAGGGGGTGAGGTAGGGGTCCTCTTTCATTCTTTTGGATATGGATATCCAACTCTCCCAGCCCCATTTGTTGAAAAGACCATTATGGCTCAGTTCAGTGACTTTGGGGGCCTTATCAAAGATGAGTCGGCCATAGATCTGAGGGTCTATCTCTGAATTCTCAGTTCGATTCCATTGATCTATATGTCTATCTTTGTGCCAGTACCATGCTGTTTTGGCAACTGTGGCTTTATAATAAGCTTCAAAGTCAGGGAGTGTAAGTCCTCCCACTTCGTTTTTCTTTTTTAGAGTGTCTTTAGCAATTCGAGGCATCTTCCCTTTCCAAATAAATTTGATAACTAGCTTTTCCAAGTCTGCAAAGTAGGTTGTTGGAATTTTGATTGGGATTGCATTGAATCTGTAGATGAGTTTGGGTAGAATTGACATCTTAATGATATTTAGCCTTCCTATCCATGAACATGGAATATTTTTCCATCTTTTAAGGTCCCCTTCTATTTCTTTTAGTAGAGTTATGTAGTTTTCTTTGTATAGGTCTTTTACATCTTTGGTTAAGTTTATTCCTAGGTACTTGATTTTTTTAGTTGCTATTGAAAATGGTATCTTTTTCTTGAGTGTCTCTTCAGTTTGTTCATTTCTAGCATATAGAAACATTACTGACTTATGTGCATTAATCTTGTATCCCGCTACTTTGCTAAATTTGTTTATTAGCTCTAGTAGGTGTATCGTTGATTTCTCAGGGTTTTCTAGATATAAGATCATGTCATCTGCAAACAATGACAGTTTTACTTCTTCTTTTCCAATTTGGATGCCTTTTATTTCTTTGTCTTGCCGGATTGCCCTGGCTAGCACTTCCAGCACAATGTTGAATAACAGTGGTGACAGCGGGCATCCTTGTCTTGTTCCTGATCTTAGAGGGAAGGCTTTCAGTCTCTCACCATTGAGTACTATGCTGGCTGTGGGTTTTTCATATATGCTCTTTATCATGTTGAGGAAGTTTCCTTCAATTCCTACCTTTTGAAGTGTTTTTATCAAAAACGGATGTTGGATTTTGTCAAATGCTTTTTCAGCATCTATTGAGATGATCAATTGATTTTTCCCTTTCGAGTTTTTAATGTGTTGTAATACATTGATTGTTTTTCTTATGTTGAACCATCCTTGCATGCCTGGAATGAACCCCACTTGGTCATGGTGTATGATTTTTTTAATGTTTCTTTGGATTCGATTTGCAAGTATTTTGTTGAGGATTTTTGCATCTATATTCATTAGGGAGATTGGCCGGTAGTTTTCCTTTTTTGTAGCATCTTTGCCTGGTTTTGGTATTAGATTGATGTTAGCTTCATAAAATGAATTAGGTAGTGTTCCATTTTTTCAATGTTTTGAAAGAGTTTGAGTAAGATTGGTGTCAGTTCTTTCTGGAAAGTTTGGTAGAATTCCCCTGTGAAGCCATCTGGCCCTGGGCATTTATTTGTGGGAAGATTTTTGATGACTGATTGGATCTCTTTGCTTGTGATGGGTTGGTTGAGGTCTTCTATTTCTTCTCTGGTCAGTCTAGGTTGTTCATATGTTTCCAGGAAATTGTCCATTTCTTCTACATTATCCAGTTTGTTGCCATACAGTTGTTCATAATATCCTCTTATAAATTTTTTAATTTCTTCAGGATCTGCAGTTATGTCACCTTTTTCATTCATTATTTTGTTTATATGGGTCTTCTCTCTTTTTGATTTTGTCAGTCTAGCTAGGGGCTTGTCAATCTTGTTGATCTTCTCAAAGAACCAACTTTTGGTGATATTTATCCTTTCTATTGTTTTTTTGTTCTCTATGTCATTTATTTCTGCTTTAATCCTTGTTATTTCTTTTCTTCTACTTGGTTTAGGATTGGTTTGCTGTTCATTTTCTAGCTTCTTCAGTTGATCCATTAGTTCTTTGATTTTGGCTCTTTCTTCCTTTTTAATATATGCGTTTAGTGCTATAAATTTCCCCCTTAGCACTGCTTTTGCTGCATCCCATAGGTTTTGGTATGTTGTGTTCTCATTTTCATTCGTCTCTATATATTTAGCAATTTCTCTTGCTATTTCTTCTTTAACCCACTGATTGTTTAGGAGTGTGTTGTTTAACCTCCAGGTATTTGTGAATTTTCTAAGTCTCTGATGGTTATTGACTTCTAATTGTATTCCATTGTGGTCAGAGAATGTGCTTTGAATAATTTCAATCTTTTTAAATTTATTGAGGCTTGTTTTATGTCCCAGCATATGATCTATTCTGGAGAAAGTTCCGTGAGCACTAGAAAAGTATGTGTATCCTGTTGATTTGGGATGTAATGTCCTGTAGATGTCTGTTAAATCTAATTCATTTATCAGATTGTTTAGGTTTTCAATTTCCTTATTGGTCTTCTGTCTGGTTGATCTATCTATAGGAGAGAGTGTTGTGTTGAAGTCTCCCACAATTATTGTGGAAACATCAATTGCTTCCTTTAGTTTTGCCAATGTTTCTCTCATGTATTTTGTGGCACCTTGATTGGGTGCATAGACATTTACGATTGTTATTTCTTCTTGCTGAATTGCCCCTTTTATTAGTATGTAGTGGCCTTCTTTGTCTCTCAAAACATCCCTGCATTTGAAGTCTATTTTATCTGAGATTAATATTGCTACACCTGCTTTCTTTTGGCTGTAGCTTGCATGAAATATTTTTTTCCATCCTTTCACTTTCAGTTTCTTTGTGTCCCTGTGTCTAAGATGAGTCTCTTGTATGCAACATATTGATGGTTCATTTTTTTTGATCCATTCTGCGAATCTATATCTTTTAATTGGGGAGTTTAATCCATTTACATTCAACGTTAAAACCGTGAAGGCATTTCTTGAATCGGCCATCTTATCCTTTGGATTATGTTTGCCATATTTTTCCCTCTCTCTATTAATATCCTTTATTGTACCCATACCGAATCTCTTTAGTACTGAACCTTTCTCCAAGTCTCTCTGTCCTGTCTTTGTTTCTCTGTCTGTAGGGCTCCCTTTAGTATCTCCAGTAGGGCAGGTCTCTTGTTAGCAAATTCTCTCAGCATTTCTTTGTCTGTGAAAAATTTAAGCTCTCCCTCAAATTTGAAGGAGAGCTTTGCTGGATAAAGTATTCTTGGCTGGAAATTCCTCTCACTCAGAATTTTAAATATATCGTGCCACTGCCTTCTCGCCTCCATGGTGGCTGCTGAGTAGTCACTACTTAGTCTTATGCTGTTTCCTTTGTATGTGGTGAATTGCTTTTCTCTTGCTGCTTTCAGAACTTGCTCCTTCTCTTCTATGTTTGACAGTGTGATCAGTATATGTCTCGGAGTGGGTTTTTTTGGATTTATTCTATTTGGAGTTCGCTGAGCATTTATGATTTGTGTATTTATGTTGTTTAGAAGATTTGGGAAGTTTTCCCCAACAATTTCTTTGAATACTCTTCCTAGACCTTTACCCTTTTCTTCCCCTTCTGGGACACCAATGAGTCTTATATTCGGACGTTTCATATTATCTATCATATCCCTGAGGTCCATTTCGAGTTTTTCAATTTTTTTCCCCATTCTTTCTTTTATGTTTTCATTTTCCATTCTGTCATCTTCCAGGTCACTGATTCGTTGTTCAACTTCCTCTAGTCTTGTACTATGAGTGTCCAGAATCTTTTTAATTTGGTCAACAGTTTCTTTAATTTCCATAAGATCATCCATTTTTTTATTTAGTCTTGCAATGTCTTCTTTATGCTCTTCTAGGGTCTTCTTGATTTCCTTCATATCCCGTACTAGGGTCTCATTGTTCATCTTTAGTTCTTTGAGTAGCTGCTCTAGGTGTGTCTCTTCTGGTCTTTTGATTTGGGTGCTTGGGCTTGGGTTATCCATATCGTCTGGTTTTTTCATATGCTTTATAATTTTCTGTTGTTTTTGGCCTCGTGGCATTTGCTGACCTTGATAGGGTTCTTTTAGGGTTTGTAGACCAGTTGAAGTCCTTATCTCTAATTTATCAGATCTACAGCTTCGTGGAGTACACTTTCTCTAACTAACCAGCAGGTGGCGTCCACGAGCCACCTGTTCTCCACAAGCCAGATCTCCCCTGCTTAGCCTTTTTGGTGAGTGGGGGAGTGAGTCTTGTGGGGCCCAATTGGTGTCCCAAGCTTGCGTGTGTAGTTGGTGTTGCCTGCCCTGTATGTGGGGTGTGTTTCTGGGCAGTCGGGGAGGGGGGGTGGCCCTAACAATCAAATCTCCCTGATGATCCTAGAGTTTTAAAGCTACTGCAATAGTCTAATCCTTCAGTTCAGTCCTGCCACAGTTTGTCTCTGCCACTGACCCACAAGTCTTTGGTATTGGCGTATGGCTCCTGAGACTTGCAAGTGGGCCCCTCTTCCAGGCTGTGCACCCCGGGTCCTCTGTTGAGGGATGACTGTGCTATGTCGCAGGTGAGTGCCGTCCCCCCAGGGCAGTTCTGGGCTGCTGGGCTGTGTTGGGAGGCTCCCAGTCTGCTCAAATGATGGCTGAATGGGGCTCTGTTAATTCACACTGCTCCCCCTTCCCAGCTCTGGGACATTCAGCTGAGGTTGCAGGGAAGGCTAATGTCCACGCCCAGTTTTGTGGTGTGTGCCTGTTATTTGAAGCACTTCCGTCACACTGGGTTGTCTGGGGCAGCTCTGGGCTATGGGGCTGGCGATGGGCAGGAGTGTTTCCTGTCCACCAGGATGGTGGCTGTGAGCGGACACCCCCCTTTTCTTGGGAAGTTGTGTTGTTTAGTGAATTTTCTCAGCCACTGGATTATTGCCTTTTGTCTCAGAGCTCTCTTAGTTCTGCTCTTGACTTGACGTGCCCAAATTTCAATTCTTTGAAGCTTTCTGTATTGAGCTTCTTAGAGTAATTGTTTTAGAAAAAGCAAAAAGGATTTAAAAAAAAAAAAAAAAAAAAAAAAAAAAAAAAAAAAAACGGCCCTCCTCAGAGATCTAATGGGTTATTGAAATGCTAATAGACAAAGCAACCAGGGCCATTAAGGAAAAGTGCCCAGGGCAGAGAGATCAGCCTTGCTTCGGGATTTGCATATGCGCCTCAAGGCCTGATCTCCGCCCTTCCCCTTTCTGTGTTCACCAGAACTCCAAAAATCCTCTGCTTTTATTTTGGAGTTTTTCGTGTTGTTTTTTTTCTATGCCTGTCTCCTCTCTGCTGGGCTGGCTGCTCTCAGAGTCTCTGGTGTCTGGCCTCAGTCTATCTATGGTTGGAGTTTGAATCAGTAGAATGAGTTTCCGGTAAGAGCAGCCACTGCAATTCTCCCTTCTCCTTCCTGGAGCTGACAGCCCCTCCTCCCCCGGGACTGAGCCTGGCAGGGAGGGGCGCGGGTCCCCTGGCCGCAAAAACTTACAGATTTCGCTGATCTCAGCAGTTCCACGTTTTCATGAGTGTTGTATGAAGTATGCCCAAAGACAGATTGCTCTGTGGTGTCCAGTCCACGCAGTTCCTGGCTTTTTACCTACTTTCCTGGAGGAGTAACTAAAACATACAGCTCACCAGTCTACCATCTTGCCCCGCCTCGAGGATGGATTTTTAAAAATTTCTATGTGGTTTTCCATTATTTATCAGAAATTTGGTGTTGAGCATGTATTACATTTCTATTAGAGAAAAAAGGCAGTAATTTTGTTTGAAAAAGTAGTTATGGTTGGCTTTATGAGGTTAAAAGGGAGCAGTTGCCAGAGGGAGAGCCTATGGTGGGCCTGTCTGATACGGGTCCCCAGCACCCAGTGGTGGCTGACAGTCCCATGGGACATTCGGGACAGTGGCCGGCCTTCTGCCCAGCCAAACCCTGGGGTCCTGGGTTGAATGTGAGTCTCTCCTAGTCTCTGATCACGAGTTGAGGCAGGTGGGACCTCTGCCTCTGTAAGGCACCCAAAGTCTTTGTGGTTTCTTAAAGAGCATCTGGCCGAGGCCCCTTGGAGTTTGCCCGGGATTCCTGAGTGCTGGGAAACCATTGCCTAGTCAATCGGCATGAAAGCTGGGTTCTGCTGGATCCCATTATTGGATCCCATTTTCCGGTCTCGTTAAGTCTCCCTGGCATGCCTAATGCAGACATTTATGCCCTTGTCATTTTATGCATAAAATTTTAAATGGGTAAAAATAAACTTGCTTGCTGTGTAGAACTGCTCACGAGCAATCTATCTTCAACTGGACGCAGGTGCCAGATGGTGTTGCACCTCCTACTGGGTTAATGAATAAGCATTTGCTGAAAACCTTGAGCTGCTCTTGAATCATTCTGTGTACCTTGAACACTAAAATCTGCCAGTAGCAATTTGCATTTTTTTTTTTCCTTCCCCTTTCAATTTTAGGAAGGAGAAAGAGGTGACTTTGTCTTTCTGGAATAATTTCCTATGAGTTGAATTTGTTTTTTTGTTTTTTTTTTTTCCTAGTGTCATTACATAGATGTATCCCTAAGTAAATACATGTTGTGCAAACTTCTGGTAAAAGTAAATTTCTTCTCAGAGCTGTCAGCAGTGGTGGTTTTAAAATACAGTTCTACTTCTGTGTTTGGCGGAGCAGGATGCTTGTAGATAGCGTGGACAGGGGGGTAGAAAAAAATGGTCCTCACAGCCATTTCTGTTACATGTTCTGCATGCGTTGTTGGTCATTCATTCTTGCTACAACCTTGGACAGTAACAAAGAAGCTGGTGGTACAGTAGTACCTCTTCAAAAGTCCCAGCTTGAAGCTAGGGTGTCTATGTGTGTGTGCTGTGCAGTGATGATAAATGTTCCAATCGGTTTAATCTTTTGCTTTCAAACTAAGAAGCAAGTGGTGGAGGATGTTTATAATCCAGGAGTTTCGGTACCTGCCCGCAGGGCTTCTCTCTGACCTCCAGGAACTGTGGCTGTCTTAGGCTATGGATGGTGAATTCAGCCCGCTCTGCTCATTAAACAGGTTCTGAAATCCTGCCTTCTTCACCAAAACTTTCTGGAGAGAGAAGCCTATTCTTCATGTCCTTCCTTTCTATATTGCTTTTAGCCTTGATGGAATGAGCATTGGTATTAGTTGGTATTCCGTGGTTCAGGTGGTTGGACTAGTACAGAAACCTCAGGATGCAGATAAGGAAGTTGGGTGTTCTTTCGCAATACGTAGGCATCTCTGCTCCGTGGTCTGAATGGGTTGTTCAGGCTCCTGCCACCCAGCGGTATTTTATCTGTGACTGTGGCTGTGACGGTCACACATCTGTTTCATTTTCCTGGCCTCTGCTCTCAAATGACCCCCCAGAACACAGATGGCAGTTGGTGTCATCCATAATGGAGGTTGTCAATTTCCAGGATCAAAAAACGCTTTAGGACTCTTTCTGTAAACAGTTTGAATTCCTTTAGGCTCCACAAACAAATGGCTGCTGGTTTCTTTCCCAACCAAGAAGGTGACTTGAATCTGAAACTTGACTCAGAAAAACATCTCAAGTGTTACTATCCTGTTTTGAAGAAAGATTTATCTTTTCGGAGGTGCTGAAATTGCCTTTTGGTTTTAGTCTGGACATTGTGTGAAATGATTCTTACTTTTTTATCCTCTTTAATTAGAGTGTAATTTCCTAGAAGTTACCATAAAAATTACAGGAAGAAGAAAAATCCAAAACACTTTAATCATGGAGTCAGAAATTTCCCATAATACTCTGCGGTTATCCCCCTTATAATTTTTGTAGTTAGGTCTCTGTTCCCTTACCAGCCATGGGCTGTTGGTCGAATGGGTTTTCTGTAGCCTCATTCATTGTTTAATTCCAAATTAGAAAGTTTGCCTAGAGGCTTTTGAATGTCTATCATCCTTTTCAGTACTTGACTCCTGACCTGTGTGTGTGTCTGTGTGTGCAAGCGTGTGTGTTGGGAAGAACTTCTGAGTGGGCGGGCTGATCTCATTCCCCATAGTTGGTTTCATCTGTGAAGACTATATTTAGGAGTGGACCTTATTCGTGTGTTGTGTTGGGGAAGATGCTGGATTAGATCTTAGAGGACTAGTCTAGGCTTTGCTATACCCATCACACCTTTGTGTTCTCTAGCAAGTCACTTCATGTATCTGGAATAAATGGTCTTGAAGGTCCCTCTACTTCTGACACTGCTGTGAGTTTTTGTAGATAGTCCTACCTTATTTTTTCAGGAATTTCAGGGTAAGAAGCTAAGATCTTCATGGAATTAAAAATAACTTTTTCTCAAATTATCATGCCCGGAGTTCCCCGGAGGTTCCTGTTTAGCATTCTGGTCTTGGTGTTCTTTGGAGACTTCATTTTCTTGTTGCCTAAACATTTGTTTAGTCCCCTTGTCAAGCTTTCAGCAAGTGAGCAGAGCAGAAGCTCCTCTTGAGCACAGGCCTGGTTCAGATTTGCCCTGGGCTTGAGGATTGTGACCCATAACCCATCCTAGGTGTTCAAAAGAATGTTTTTCCTTATCTTTGAAAACAGATTTTGGGCTGCTGCTTCTGTTGCTTTAGGTACTCACATGGGATATATGTGTGTGTGGAAGGGGACTGCATATAAATTTTTTCTTCAGATTCTAAGGTAAAAAATAAAATCTATGTAGTATCCAAGGGAGCTTTTAAAAACATGCTCAGTGTGTTAGTATTTTTTCTTTTTGATAAAACGTAGGGTCTGTTTCCAAAGCGAAATAATCATTTAGCAACACGTGACAGCTCCAATGTCTTCAAGCACTAGTTAATTGTTTTTCCATTAGGGCAAAATTGTTTTTCTGTTAAGTGCAACTCTTATTAAATAATAGTTGATGGTCATAAGTGTCATGGATCTTTAGCTCCATCTTTATAGTTTAAAGGCTATATCACCTATTTTAACAGACTAAGGTGCAACAGTTTAAGAGGAAAGTGTGTGTTTAATTTATGAGGAGTTTGCCTTATGTGGTAGGCTCTGCCTTTGAATTTTCAACTATTTTAAAGATTACTCACAAGATAACATTAACACAATTCACCCAATTCATTCATTAGTTCACCAAACATTTATTGAGTTTTACTGGGCCAGTTATCGAGATGAGTGGTGGTCAGAGATGCAAAGATGAAAAAGCAATTCTGGCTACCGAGAACCCTGAAGACTGGTAGGGTTAGATTTGTATACTATGATATACTTCTATCCACTTTTAAAAAATCCTCAAAACCCTTAGGAATTGGAGTATTTTTACATTTGAACTTGGTCATGATGTTGAGGAATTTTCTAGGTGGGGAAAGTAATGGCCCTGGGGGTAAGTGATGCTTGACTTGTTCTAGAAATTGTGAATAATTTATATGGGAGAGACTGGTAGAAAATCCCATTCAAAAGGTAGATTGAGGGATAAATGGGAACTGTACCTTGTGCATGATTTTCCTGTAAACGTACAACTGCTCTAATAATAATATTAAAAAAAATCTCTTTTATAAGGTAGATGGTTATTGATTGGCCAAAGAGGAAAGCTTGTATTTTAAATGTGTCTAGTACTTAAAATCTGAGGTTTGGGGTTAAAGAGAGATTTTTGAGTTTCTTGGTAGGACTTGCTATCCTTTGGCATTAAAGTTGCTCCTGTCTGTCATATTGTTAGGCTGAGGAGGTAAAAGAAGGTATCACTATTTGACTATCACTTCTTATCCTATTCCATGTCGGGAAACCCTCATATTAGGATAAATCTTCAGTTGCTATAACAGAAGCTCAGGTCAGTAGTGACTTAAACTAGTTTAGTTTAGTTTTTTTTTTGTTAAAGCCAGTTAGAATGGCACTTCTATTCTGTGAGGGTCTTCAGGGGCCCTGGCTCTTTTGTGTTTTGCTCTGCCATCTCCAGTGTTGCTGTCCCTTGTATGGTCCCAAATAAGGGAGGAAAAAATGGTGAAAGGGCAAGGTAAATGATGACCCAGAAGTTGCACAAATATTTCTTCTACACCCATCCCATTGGGCAGAATTTGATTCTGTGGCCACTTAGATGCAAGAGATGCTTTCATTCTTTGTAGCCAGATGCTCTGCTGTTTCTGATTCTTTGAAAGAAGCCGGGGGGAATGGGTTTGGGGGAACAATAGCTGTCTAATACAACCCTATTTGGGCCTTGTTATCTGTCGCTGATGCTCTTGGTAATGGAATTAAAGTACCTGAAACCCTGAGTAGGCAAGAAGGGTAGCCACAGCCCGTTTTCTTGGAGTTCTCATATTGAAGAAGGAAACCGCTTTTGCAAACTCAGTCTGCTGCTTCAGATTCGCTGACATTATTAGCTGACCTCAAGCTGCCCTTGGTGAACTTCTCCAGCCCAGGCCAGAAATTGCACTGCTGACCAGACACACGCCTTGCTCTTGAGGTCTGCCCGGCACTCAGGATTTCCAGCATTTTGACCCAGCATTCTTGAGAACTGCCAAGCAACTGGCAGCAGTGCCCAGGAAGTTTGCTGGAGGACAGCTTCTGCTCTTGAACCCAGTTGGCCATGAACTTGGCTGTCCTGGACCATCTGGGCTCCATCCAAGGTGTTGCGTTTGTAAGATCTTTGGGGCATTTCAGTACAAAGCAGCTTGTCGACTTGGACTTCCTTTGACATGGGTGAGCCCAATCAACCCACTCTTGCCATGTAACCTCTAGCAGCTGCTCCTAAACCTGTCTCATGATCAAAATCACCTGGAGGAAGGGCCATTTAAATGTGTGGGTTCCTTTGAGCCACTGTAGATCAAGTAAAACAAGTTCTCAGGGTGGTGTCCAGAAATCTGCAATCAAGCAGAGCCTTCTCCATATGGGTTCAGTGATGAACTATGGTTGGGAACCACTGCTTTGGAAACTTTCTCTTACTCAAAATAACTTTTGGTCACCTCATCATGTTTTCTCTTCCATTGGGGGCCGATATGACAGCCTAACTTGTAAAGGTTAGGTACTGGGCCATTTCTGGTTCTCAGCTAGTAAGTATAAAAGAGGCAGAAGTGTATTTTCTGAATGAATGGTGTTTGTGTGCAGTTGCCCGGATCCCTTGAAATGTATTCTCATGGCATATTAACTTGTCTTGAAACATTTTGGTTAACAGAAGGTAAAAATTAGCACACCAGGAAATGTTGTATGTGTACCATTTCAGAGAAGTTAAATACTTTTTATATCTTCCAAAATTGGTGATAGATTTTTTGAAAGTAAACATCAAACTCCATTCTGGAGTTTTGTTTGTGTGTGTGTGTGTGTTTCTGCTAAGCTACTATTTCTTAGGGAAATCTTTTCCATGTAATTTGACAAAATTCTTAGAGCACTGCTTTCCCTTTCTTTGTAACTGCAGACATTATCTGCCTCCGTGGCCACCTGTCACGTGAGGGCAACCTGTTGTCATATTCCCTGATATGGCTCAGTAGCGTGAATATGCCATAAGACAAAACCTCCCAGGAGGGTGCTGAAGGCTTGGAGGGACTCATAGCAAAGTGGCAAAAGCAGAGTCACCAGCTGATGACTGAGAGCTGCTCTCCTATTTTGTATCACCTGTGGGTCGGTCAGTTCTTTGGAGGCTGGTTATTTCAGGGCTAGCTCCTGGCCACTGCTGGTGTTTTTGCTTGCTTTCTCTCTCTCTCTTTTTTTTTTTTTTTTTCCTGTAAACAATAGTCTATACGTCTTTCTGCCGTTCGCTCTGGGGTGGGGGGGTGGAACATTAAATCCCTGTGTGGGAAAACAATGATTTTCACCCTGTTCTACCTACCAGTTCAACAGCTCCCTGCTGTCAGTGTTCTATGATTTTCCCAAACTGCTGACCATTCAGATATTCATTGTTTATTAGTTTTGGTCCTTTAGTCATTCAGGTTTTTTTCCTTATTGGTTTATCCCAAGTCCTTGGCTTTTTCTTCTTCTCCTCCCTGTGACTTGAACCTTCAGTCTTGGGAAATGCAGAGTCCTCTCCACTGTTCCTCATTAGTTCTCTTGGCATTTGAGGGAGGCAGGGATGGATTTGGTACCCTGGGTGCTCGATATGTGGAGACGGTGCAGATGGCAGGAATGGAACTGGTCCTCGCCCACAGGGAGCTTCAGGGGTCAATCAAAAATAACACCCTGAGAGCAGAGAGAGTCTTAAAACCATTGACTCGAGGTAAGTGCTTGGAATACCCAAGAATTTATTTTCTTTCTGTTTCAGGTCAAACTCTTTGAAATTAACAGTGCATTACATAGTATTTTACAGATGGTAGGTAAGTCTTTCGTGTGGACAGTGAGGACTGTTTTAGCTCACTGGAGTTTCTAATTTCCCTTAAAGGCTGAGAAAGTTGCAAATCTGGGAAAGTATTTCAGAAACATGTGAATGATGGACCTTGGTAGGAACAGTGCTAATAGTCACTCATGAAGGGTTTAAACGGATTTCTGCCAAGGGAGTGTAGTCTCCATTCCAGATGCTTCCATCAGGGCTGTCCGGAGGGTCCCCTGATACCTTTCTTTCTTTGTGAGTTCTTCTAGAAATCTCTCTGCGACTTTGCAGTGGTGCTGCCTCTGGGGGCCCAGCTCTTCCTCCTGGAAGGTGGCGTCATTGCTGCTGAGTGGTGGTGTTGGATGCTTGGTGGCCCTTTTCCCTGTTTAGCACTCTTGCTCTCCATCCCCTGACTGTAATCAGATAAACCCGGTTTAGTGCAGCAGGTCAAGTGGCTTTCACTGTGACCTCGATTAGCCCTTCTCCACTGGTTCACTGATTCAGGAAATAGGTGAGCACTTATTGTGTTCTAAGTACCGTTTTAATCACCCAGGATGTGGCAAAGAACAAAAAAGATGAGTTCTCTGTGCTCATGGAGCTTATATTCTGGTAAACAAGATAAATAGGGTAATTTCAGATAGTTCCATGTGCTGTAAAAGAAAGGGGAAATTAAAGGGCTGGCATGTGTGTGTGTGTGTGTGTGTGTGTGTGTAACTTGCCAGGCAGAGGGTAAAGACCTTGTGAGGTGAGAATGAAATTGGCATCCTGGGAAGGGGTTGGGGAGAGTGGAATGATGTGAGGATGGTGAGCTAGCAAGAGTAGAGGCCAGATCAGGATTTTGTTTTCCCCTTTTCAGGGTAGGGAGTTTCTAATTTCCTTTAAGTGCCCTGCGAAGTCCTTGAAATAGCCAGGAAAGCCCCAGTAAGTCTGTACAAATAGCCTCGTGTTCCCCTCAGTGCTAATATTCTGGGTCACCTACTTGTTGTGGACACCGGAGAGCCAAATACTGCATTATAAATTTTATTACCTTCCTAGAAGTGACATGATCTACTGTCCGTATTGTCTTAATAGATTGATTCCACCTGACTGAGGCCTTTCTCTGCCACAGCAGCAGCTGTGCTTTGTGATTGCCTTGGCAGGTGGAGTCACTGTGGAAGGAAAGTTCCGGCCACGCTGACCACCCCTGTCCCCCTCTTGTGTTGACTGACGCTCCCTGACTCCTGCTGGTTTTGCGAGAGGAAAGGGGAGTTGCATAGATTATGCTCAGACTGAAGCCTTGTCAGCCTCCCTTCCCTTCTCCTTTCCCATCTGGGCTGTTTAGGGTTTTTGTTCGCATCCTCTGCTGTTCTTGTAAATCATTATAGGGCCCATAAGGCCAGAAAGGTCAGGTATTATACAGAATAATAAAATGCACACACATTGACTAGAAGCTCCAACAATGCCTGGCTTTTCTGTAAGCTACTTTGGTTTTTGAACACAAATTAAAAAAAATATATTGATTTGCACTTCAGTTTTGGGGAGCTCATCTGTTGTGTTTCTCCATTCTGCTACCTTTATTAAGAACCCTCTCTGTGCCTGGCCTTGCTCCTGGGGCTGTTTATTGAAGCTGGAGAGGATGTGGTCTTGGCCCCTGAAGGACCTGTTAGGGTCAAGTTGAGGCAGGCTGACCTGTGAACCAAAAGGTCAGATTAAGTGTTAATCAATAACGTAAAAGGTCAAGGGGCCGGTGGGAGCACCCAGGACTGTCTGTTGGGAGCACTGAGAGAGGGGTGGCAGCTGTCTCTGAGCTGGTGGGGTGGGTGGTGGGTGGGATATTTTAATCCTCTTACGCTTTGGCCATAATAAGCAAATTATTTTTCTCTGCCCATTTCATTTAGACTCTTTGTTTTGTATTCTTTTATGTTTGGGAGCCTGCACTTAGAAAAGATGGGATGAAGGGGAGAATGTGGGGAAGAGTAAATAGCCAAATGCCCCGGGTTGCCTAGGGAGGCCCCCTTGGAGAAAGCAGTGTCTCCTGCCACATCTGGCCAGCCCGTGGCAGCCCCAGACAAGGGAAAATGATTTTATGATTTTCTTATCCTTATCTCCTTTCACCTTCAGGGTGACCTGGTGCTTGTCAGATCCCCTGTGGTGGATGTTATTGCCCTCAGATCCCTGAGGTAACAGCTGCACAATGCTAATGAGAAAAAGCCGAATGCTGGCTGTCCTGACACAGTCGGGAGACTGCCCGTTCCCAATGCCAAGTGCCTGTTTTATTTAAAAAAATTACAATGGTGATTAACCCACCCTCCCACCCCCAAAGCTGCTGGCTGCTGATTAACACTCAGGCTTAAAAAACTTATGCTAATATGAAGTTTGCTGTCAGTAATACAAGCTGCCAGGTTTTGGTGTGGTTGCTAAATTAATTATTTTCCCTTCTGTGATTTTTAATATAAGAGTTGATAGATACTAATGAACACATGCAACTAGTTTCGTAGCAGTTTATTATTATCCTTCTTACCATTATTATTATTATTGAATACCCTTGGAAATCACTCAACCCGAGAACTGGGACCTACCATTATCTGCATCTATCTGTGTGTTCCTCGCCTCTCCCATCCCCGTCCCTGCCTCCTGCCCCAGAGGCCACACTCCAGAAATTCGCATTGATTGTTCTCTTGCTCAGTTTCTCCACCTTGCTGCTGGCCAGGGCTCGGGCCCCCAGAGCAGTGCCGCTGCAGACATCCGCTTCTGGTGCTGGCCCCTGCAACCCCAGCTCACTTTTTATTATTATCAATAGTTTTGTTTGTGGTGGGAGGATTCTCCCCTACTTCCTACAGATCAGTAACATCTCAGAGAGTATGTTTTAGCGGGAATCATTTTTAGTCATTCTTAATCCTATAAGGTCATTGTCTTGTTTTATAACTTTCTATTTTTTTTAATGCTCTGTTCACCATCCTGAATGCGAGTGCTAGATGATGTACCTGTGAAGTACATTTTTAGCACACACAGTTTTTAAAAAGTCATTGCAATTTCCTAACTGTAATGTAAAAGAAAAACTAAAGGAAAGCACCGTGTAATAAAATAGGCTTTTTGTTATCTAAATGCTTGGGCACAACTGTACTAAGACAAAATGGAAGTAGATACTGGCACCTGTTGGTGAAATCACCTGTAAATGCAGCAGGTCCAAAGACAGGGTCCATTTGTTGAATCATATTCCGTAAGTGACTTTGTCATCAATGATAAGATCTTTTTTTTAGTGGTTAACAGCTGGTGGTAAAGTTCAGAAGTCATATTGTACATGGTGGTTGCATTTTGGGATAATTTAGAATATGTTCAAACTATGCAAAAAGTAATTTACCCACATACCTGATCCCTGACGAGCAGGTCTTCATCTCCACAGTGGGATGGGATCCCTTGGGTGCTCATTTATGATGCAGATTCTGGGCCCAACCTCTGGAGATCCTGCAGGTGTGGATGGGCTCTGGAATCTGCATTGTAAATGTATGTCCAGGTCATCCCAATGCAGACAGTTGGTCCAGGGATAAGCTTTGAGAACCGCAGTATGGAGTTGTCAGTCTCTCTTGGCCTTGAGTGCTCTCGAAGGGATGTTCTAGGGATAGAGGCTATCCAGGGCTGATTTTAATGTTCATTAAGGACAGTGGGCCTTCTAAGTGGGCTATAGAATAGTGTCAGGAGGAACAATCAGATTTTTGGTGAGTCCTGTAAGGTACATTTCTAGCATTGTTCTGGTTTGCTAATGCTGCTAGAATGTACAACACCAGAAATGCACTGGCTTTTATAAAGGGGGTTTATTTGGTTACATGGTTACAGTCTTAAGACCATAAAATGTCCAAGGTAACGCATCAACAATCGGGTACCTCCACTAGCCAATGGTGTCCAGAAAACCTCTGTTAGCTGGGAAGGCACATGGCTGGCATCTGCTCCAAAGTTCTGGTTTCAAAGTGGCTTTCTCCCAGGATGTTTCTCCCTAGGCTTCAGCTCCTCAAAAACATCACTCTCAGTTGCTCTTGGGGTCTTTGTCCTCTCTTAGCTTCTCCAGAGCAAGAGTCTGCTTTCAATGGCCGTCTTCAAAATGTCTCTCATCTGCGGCTACTCTCTCAGCTTCTGTGCATTCTTCAAAGTGTCCCTCTTGGCTGTAGCAAGCTCGCTCCTTCTGTCTGAGCTTATATAGTGCTCTAGTAAACTAATCAAGGCCCATGCTGAATGGGTGGGGCCATGCCTCCATGGAAATTATCCAATGAAAGATCTTGCCCACAGTTGAGTGATCACATCTCCGGAAACATCCAATCAAAAGTCTCCAACCCAATCAACACCAGTATGTTTCCTGCCCACACAAGACTGCTTCAAAGATAATGGCATTTTGGAGGGCATAATACATCCAAACCAGCACAAGCATCATGGTTGTTGCTTTTTAAAAAATAATTCCAGTGGTGGAAGCATTCAAAAACCCTAAAGATCCCCAGGGATTTGTGGGGCATGAAAGGGTGAGGAGGTGGAGTGTTCTGGAGAAGGGCAGGGGCTGGCCCACCGGGACTCTGTCTGCAGCAATTTGCTGCTTGTGATTCCCGGCAAGTCGCTTCATCTCTCCAGAGCTGCTGGATGGCTCTGGAGGGCTCAAGGTATGTCTGGTTTCATGGCTCCCTTCCTCCATAGAATATAAATAATTAAAGAAATTGTCATATTATATAAACCTGCATTGATAGAAAGGCGAATCCAGGGTGAGTGACATTCATTTATTTCTTGCTATTTTAAGAGTCAGTAAATAAAGCAATTTTGGGGTGCCCTAAAATCTCCTTGGGCCCCGGGCACTGTGCCTGCTAGGCCTCCTGGAGAAGTTACCCTCTCTGGACGTGCCCCTTCTTCTGCAAAATGAGATAATAGGTAGTCTGTAGGTGTGTTGTGCAGATTAGATCTGATGTGAGTTGGAGCCCCGTAGCGTGCTCTCTGGCACAAGTTGGGGTTTCTGTGCATGGACCAAGAGGAAGCAGTCTGTTACAGAGAGAAGCACTTATAAAAGAACTGGGCTTGTCTTTTTGCAGTTTAATTTTTCTTCACTGATCATGTTGATCGCATGGGGGCTCTTTTCCCTCTAATCTTCTGTTTCCTTCATTCTCCTCTCTCTCTCCATGATTCCTGCCATCTGTCCTACTCAACACCCTCCCACCCATTTGGGAGTATCATGTGGTCATGTACTCAACTTTTAAAGGAGCATGAATGGAGATGCATTTCTTCTGACTGTGACTGGGATGATTCTGTCATAGCAGTACTAGAAATGTTAATTTCTGCCCACGTGGCCTTGTTCCGTGTTCTGTGTCCCCTTCTTCCCGGGCCAGTGAGATGATGGCTCAGGAAGTCGAATTGAGAGACTGGAAGGAAACTGGGTAGTTCGACAGGGGTGTGGTGGCCTGCAGGGCTGGGAAGGAGTTAGAAACAATGTGCACTTGAAGGTAAGGGAACCAGCTAGAGGGTGGAAAGGGGAGAAGGACCACACAGAAAGAGTTCCAGGAGAGGGGGTGATCCTTCAGTGGGGGACTCCAGGGGCAGATCCTGCAGCCTTTCCTGTAGGAACCCAGGGAATCACTATTCCTTAAAACCAGAGATAGTCTGAGATGACAGTTTAGGATGATTTGGTATTGCCATCGGATTGCAAAACCACTCAGTCAGCTTGTGAGCGAGTATTTATTGTGCTCCTGATACGTGCCTGGCGTTGGGGATGCTGCTGTTAGAAAGTCCCCCCCTCAGCGAGCTTACAGTCTGCCGGAAGGAATCACACACCGCATCCACAGACCATGAGGATGATTCAGGAAGTCTTCAGTCTACATGAAAAGATGAAGCAGGGCAGTTGCTGAGAGGGTTGCTTTTGCTAGTTTGGTAAGGTACACCTTTGGGGTGAGGTTTCATTTATCTGGAGAAAAATCACTCTCAGGAGGAGAGGTAGCAACTATACAAAACTCCTCGTCAGGAATGAGCCTTGGCATGTTCAGGAGAGGCCAAGGCTGGTGTGCTTGCATCTTCGTAAACAAGGACAGGAGAAGAGAGAGAGAGAGGCCATGGGCTAGGCAGTGGCCAGATCATGTAGTTGAAGGTCAAGTAAGTTTGGAGTTTGAGTGCTGTTGGAAGCACCTGGGTGTGACATCTGACTTAGGCTTTAGAGCAGTGGGGGCAAGGGTGAGCGACGTGGGGAAATGAGGGGGAAGTGTCTTTTGCTGGGTGGGAGATGAGGAAGCTTGAACTGGGGTTGAAGTAGTGGAGATGATGGAAAAATAGTCAGAAATTGGAATAAATTTTGGAGGCAAAGCTGGCACAATTCCTGAAGGATTAAACACAAGGGGTATGAGGAAATGAGAAGCTGGTGTCTGTGAGGGCTAAGGGCTTTGTTTGAGCAGCTGGGTGGATGGCGGTGCCATTTACTGAGCTGATGTGTGCATCTGTGTAAAACCAGCATTTCTGTTTTGGGCGTGCTGCATTGGGGATACTAATTCACGTGGAGCTGTTGTGTAGGCAGTTGGATATTTGGGTCTGGAGATTGCACAGGTAAAGGATCAAGGCTGGATAAATGAGTCCAAGGGCCTCAGCTTATAGATTGTAATTGAAATCATGGGACAGGGTACAATCACTGAGGGAGAGACAAGAAATAGAGAAGAGGTCCAAGTTCAGGGCCCAGGGGTGCCCCAACACTGCGAGTTCTGGGAGCGGTAGAGAAGGCAGCCAGGGATTGCTGCAGTGTGTCCTTAAGATAGATCAGTGTGAAATGAGCAGTTCTATAAATAGGAATCCCTCAGAAATCACAGAAAGCCAGCTAGCTGTATAACATGCCGGAGAAGTAATAATGATTAATAGGTACTTAAAACGGTGACGTTCTGCCACTGGAATGCTGGAAAGCTGCCTGAAGAGGCTGTGCCTAATTGTTGAATATGGTCCTTGAGGTTCTTACTTTTTCTTTATATTTGCTGTAAGGATTATTGGCTTTGTGAGCAAAGCTCTTTGACTTTTGTGGATGGAATAGATGCCCTGTTATTAAGAGGAATTCTCTGAAATGAATGTCAGTTGCCTTTCTTTCCCTAAGCTTTGCTTTGAGTTCCAGCAAAGTTTATTTTAAAAATTCGTGCTCGGCAATAGAAAGGAGAAAAGGCGTCGAATGGCTCCTTGCTGTGGAATCTCAGCGTTCTTTCATGTCCGGTTTATCAGTGGCGAGAAGGGGCATCATTTTGAGATGCAAAGGACCACCAGGATGCTGACGAGAAGACCCAAGTCTTCTGATCTGCAGCACGCTTGTAGGAAACAGGGAGTGGATTAGGTTCCTACTGCTCTCGTAACAAATTATCACACATTTTGTGGCTTAAAACTTCACAAATTTATTGTCTTAAAGTCTGAAATGGGTCTATAACAGGGTGAATAATGGTCCCCAAAGATAGCAGATTCTGATCCCTGGAAGTTGTAAATTTTACCTTCTATGAAAAAAGTGTGTTTGAACAGTGATTAAGTTAAGGATCTTGAGATGGGGAGATTACCCTGGTCTGCCCTAAATGCAATCAGAAATATCCTTTTAAGAGAGGGAGACCACACACAGGAGAGGAGAAGGCAGTGTGATGACAGAGGCACAGATGGCAGGGAGGTGGCCACCAGGAGCTGGGAGAGGCAAGGGATGGATTCCCCCCTAAAGCCTTTCTGGGGAGCCCAGCCCTGCTGACACCTCGATTTTTGGCCCAGTGAAACTGATTTTGGACTCCTGGCCCTCAAGATTATGAGAGAACAAATTTCTGTTATTTTAAGCCACTAAATTTGTGGTAACTTGTTACAGTGGCAATAGGAAACTAACACAGGTTCTCACTAGGCTGAAATTGCTGTCAGGGGGCTGCATTCCTTTCTGCAGTCTCTCTGGGAGACTCTGATTCCTTGCCTTTTCTAGCTTCCTACAGGCCACCTACATTCCTTGGCTCGTGGCCCCCTTCCATCTTCAAAGCCAGCCTTGGCCAGGCAGGTTTTCTCAGGTCATGTTGCTCTGGCACTGACTCATCTGCCTCCCTCTTCCCCATCTAGGGACCCTGGTGATGACATTGGCCCACCTGGGTCATCCTGGCCAACCTTAAAATCAGCTGATTGGCTTCCTTCACTGCCCCCTGCCATATAAGGGAATATAGTTACAGGCCCTTGGATGAGGCTGTGGACAGCTCTGGGGAGCCAAAATAACTGACCACAGGGGGCAGTTATTTAAGAATTGTATAAAAGGTGAAGAAGCTGACCTTTCTCTCTGGGATATCTAAACTCGTCCACCTGAGGCTTCCTTGGCCTGTTAGCTCTTCTTCCAACTAACTGAACCAACCAACTGTTCCCATCTGAGCCTCCAGATCAGGCTTTATTTCTCAAAATACATGGCAAACTCCATGATGATACTAAAAGTTTTAAGAAAAGAGAGTTGTTTACCGGAGATACTGAAAATTTGCTCCTTCAAGGCTCAGAAGCGAGTGTGAGAGCCTAGCAATGAATCACTGACCCCGGAAAGCCCCGCGTGACTGTGACTCTTGTGGTGTGGTGGTTGTTGAGAGCCGACACCAAGCTGAAATGATATATACTGCCTGCTGCTCTTGCCATGTACTGTTGCCTGCCTGCCACCAAGTAGATTTCGGGAGGTCGGTGCCTGTAGGCTTGGCAAAGCCACTTCCCACAGCCCAGTGAGGTTTTAAGGAGAGGGATTGTTAGCTTTTACTCGACTGCATTGTGGGTTCATGTGTCAGAACTCAATAAAGCTTCATGAATCTCAGCTGGACAGCGGCCCCTCCGTATTAGAGGGTGAAAAGACCTTGTGTTCTCTTTCCAAAAGATTTCACATTTGTCACCCTGTCCTAATCCAGTCAGCATTTTGCAGTCATCCTGGTAAGGCCTGGGGAAGTTGGGTGGAAGATCCCAAGGTACACAGCAAACCAGAGTTGGATTCTGACTCCTGGCTGAACTTATTTTTTTTTCTCTCTGCAAAAGGGACCAGTGTTTTCCAGACTTCAGGTACAATTTTTACAATATCCGTGTTACCATCTGTACCTGCTACTTACCGTATCGGTCCTCAAATTTCTTCTACAGCAACTCATTTGTTGTAATTTGGTGTCATCCTAATTGACAACATATACACAATTATGGATTTGGTGCTTATGCATGTTAAAATAAATACATAACTATTAGAATAAGAATCATTTGTCCATATTTCACATGTACCATAGTGATAAGGGTAGGTGCTCAGGGAAAAACTGTATTAGAACAGCTGACTTCCCCAGGGACACAGTGCCCAAGGGAAATGGAATATTTGATATTGAGGCATGAGCCAGACTTCTGTTAGCTTTCAGAGCCAAGAGGGCAACTGGTTAGCTGTTTTGGAACAGTTCAAGTTTAATACCTGAGAACCAGGAAGTAGACATGCTTTTATTCCCAGCAAGCAAAAATGTGCACTTATTTACTCTAGTATTTGCAATGTAAATAATATAGGTAAGTAGAGACACCAAAAAACTTGGTCTTTATCCCATTTGGAGGTAAAAGCCACAGAAGAGCTTATATTACACCTATATGAAATAATTAAGGAAAGAAAAGAAACATTAACAAAGAGAATCATTAATGAAAAGCCCCATTATGGTGAGCAGTGTCAGTGTTTCCAAGTTTCCCGAGAGCAGGGTTGCCTGGCGTTCTCTGTCCCATCTGTGTGTGGGAGGCCCTGCCCATGGCGACATTTAGTCCGTGAGTCATCTACTGTTACTTGTCTTCCTCTTTGTCTTGATTTTGTTTCTTTGGTGGGTGGCAGAGGGGTTGTATATGGGATTGTCTCATTCGTACAACTTAGATTAAATACTTTAAAATAATTGCCTTGATTCCAGAACTGCCTCTTGCCCAGTTGTGGGAAAATGTTAAATCAGAGCTCTCTGGAAATGGGGAGCATCTCCAACTTCCTCAAATTTCAGGAGCTGGCAGATCCAGTTTTACCTGTAAAGTCGTGGTGCACACTTGGGTTTTCCTCATGCTTACATGTTTTCTTCCTTTGTCTTCTTGTGCTTCTCCAATTCTTTTTATTGTTTAGTTGTAATGTATTAAACCATTATTTTCCAGAGAGATTGCAGATGTCAGTAAGACCTTGAGACTTGCATGTCTCCTGAGTGATGGTGGTAGATAAACCAACTCGAATGCCACCTGCACTCAGGTAGCATGCTGATGTGCTGAAGGAGATGCGTGTGGAAAAGTGTCTGTCTCATCTTCTTCTTGACACTGAGGTACCATTTTGCTCTTGGGAAGAGCCCAGCCTGGACAGGCCTTTGAAATACATGCTTTTTATTTGTAGGGAGTCTTTGCTGCTGATTTGGGGTAAAAGGATCTCTTTGCATACCCTCTCGCCTCATTTTTTCTAGAAAGAAAGGCAGCCAACAGAGAGATGGCAACAGAGTGGAGTATTGGGTTGAAATTGTAGGTCACTGCATAGGTGGCTTCGGTTGTGTGCCGGTTTGAAACTGTTATGGACCCCAGAAGAGCCATGATCATCCAATCTTGTTGGGTGGAACCTGTTTGATTAGGTTGTTACCATGGAGAAACTCACCCAACTGTAGATGAGACATTTTGATTAAATATTTGCATGGAGGTGTGGCCCTGCCCATTCAGGGTGGGTCTTAGTTAGACCACTGGAATCCTTTAAGAGAAGTGGGAGCTGACAGAGATGCTTAGAGATGCTTGGAGATGTGGACAGAAGGACATTTAGAGATGCTAAACCAAGAGAGGACCCCTAGACGCTTAGAACTGCCCTGGGAGAAGGAAGCAAGGATGCACAGGAGCTGAGAGAGAGAAGCTAAGAGAGAAAGAAGCCCAGAGACATTTTGAAGAAAGCTGTTTTGAAACACAACCTGGCAGCAAAGGACCAGCAGATACCAGCCACGTGCCTTCTGAGCTGACAGAGGTGTTCTGGATGCCATCGGCCTTCCTTCAGGGACGGTATCCTCTTGTTGATGCCTTACTTTGGACACTTCTATGGCCTTAGAACTACAAATTAGTAACCTAATAAATCCCCTTGATAAAAGCCAATCCATTTCTGGTATTTTGCATAATGGCAGCCCTAGCAAACTGGAATGGGTAGTGAAGTGCCGTGTTGTCTGGTCAGAGGTTGGGCTGGCTTTAGGAATATTACTAATTGAGCAGGTCCAGAAGAGTGAGAGGTGGGCAGTGTAGGATGAAGAGGGTCAGGTGAGGGGTTCTCTCAGGTCCCAGCGGAGCTCTAAACTAAATCCTGGCCAACCTCCACCTGGGATACTGATCCATATCCTGAAGGCCAAGAATGCGGAAGGAATAAGGAGCGTGGTCTTGGAATCTGCAAGAATTAATTAGAGCAGAAGAAATCTTGGTTGACGTATTGTCCAGTCCCTTTAAAAAGAATTTATTTTTTTAAAACAAATTAGGAGGGTGAGGCACAGAGGGTGAAGGAATTTGCCTTGGATCACACAACCAGCTAATGCCAAACTAGAGAGTTACTTTTCCAAGGGTAGCCATCTTAAAGAGTGTGGATGTACCTAAGAGCTAATCAACATGTTAATAGTCACTGAGGCAAGCAGTTGGTGTAGATCAGTGACTTAATGTGGAAAGCAGTATCACCCTTGATTCTTTCTTTAACTTTTTATTGAAGTACAATGTACATGCAGAAAGGTACACATCACAAGTGTACAGCTTGATGAATTCTTACCACCCAGATTTAAAAAAAAAAAACAAAACAGAACACTGCCAGCACTTCAGAAGCACCCCATCCTGCTCCCTGCCAGCCATTAGTTCTCCCACTCCCCAACCACGTGGTTATGCACATTCAGCTTTATGAGACACTGCCAAACAATTTTCCAAAGTGGTTGTACCAGTTTAAACTTTTATCAGCGGTGAATGAGAGTTTCCTTCCCTTCACACCCTTACCGTACTTGGTATTTTCTTTTTCAGTTTAGCTCTTCTGTTGGGTATGTAGTGATGTTGTGTTGTAGTTTTAATGCCACCCTTTATACTTGATTCTGAAGGACCTGATTATGTGTTTGCTTTATGCTTGTAACGGACTTTATAACCTCTGTTTTTAGATGGGAACGTTAGAAAGGCATTATTATTTTAAGTTTTCAAAGAGGCTGAATTATTCCAACAGACTATTCTCCTCTCAGCTGTTCTCCTGCAAGAGAGAGAGAAGCTTATGGAGTTGCTGTCTAGCTTTGATTAATAGTCTGCTCTCATCATGTGCTTGGTTTGTTATAGGGAAATCAGAAATAAGGAGCAAGGTCCAAATCAGCCTAGCTTACTTTGTTCTAGTTGAATTTATTAGTATCAAACCTGGGCATTTATAGTTCTACGCAGGGGAGCCAGCAGGTGACAGACAGATAAGTCTGAACCTTGCTGAAGCTTGTTCACATTGTGGTACTATGAGACCAGACTTGACTTTCCAGTTCTGAGTGGAAAATTCTCATGCTGCAATCCAACACATTTCCAGGATGGAAGAATCCTAAGAAGAAGAATCACTGAAGTTGTGAAGTAACTCAGAACCACTCAGTTACTGAAAACACAACCATCGTGTTCCTTTCATAACACAGAATCCAGGTTTTTCTACTAGTTGGGGCTGTTTCATGATACAAAGAGTTTACTATGAAGTTCTTAAAGGAAGTTTAAAGCTTGGTAAGGAAATAGATAGTGCTAGTGAGGGAAGCATGCTAAGAGACTCAGGTCTCCTTATGTAAGTGGGCAGTGTGATTCATTCTCTGGCTATTTTCCGAGACGGTTTCACACCCGACATAAGGTGATTAACGAAGATGGATTTGGCATCATTTTTCATGCTGCTACTTTTGCCATTTCTGCACTTCATCTAGGGATGATCTGTGCGGTTTCCTGGTGAGGTTATGTTCAGTCAGAGGACAGGTGCTTACTGAACGAGGGAGGTGGGCTGGAGGCCTGAGAGCTTGGGGAGGAGGGGAGAGAGGAGGCACAAATAGAGATGGGAGCTCTAGTCTGTATACCACAGGAGTCTTGCTTATCGTAAGGATGCTTGGAGAATAAAACTAGTCTGGGCTTGGCAGAAGGCCATCTTCAGTAGGAGAAGGGGGATGTGTTTTCACTAGGACCCCAGTATCTCGTTTCCTTGGTAGCTTCCTCTGTGGATAGTGTACGGAGATGGTTGGATCCCTTCTAGGAAACGTCACTGGGAGGCTAGCAGAGGAGCCCATGTCAATCATTCCCATCGTAGTGTTGGGTAAGTGTTAGTGGAATGAATATATGTGAGTTTTGGATACGACTTTCAGGACTTACTGCTGTTATTTTTACTAACAAGGTGGCATTTTCTTTAGTGGGCAGAAGAGGATGACTGTGGTCTGCAGGGGGTGTGTTTGTACAGGTCTTTATGTAGTGTAGTGTAGCAAGTGTGTTTTTGTAGCTGAAAGGAAGGAAAGACACTTTTATTGAGATTTGTAAGTGCCCAGGGGTATGCCAAGCCTCTGGATTTTGACGTTATATTCTCTTATTTGAGTCTCTGTTACACATATGTGAAATGAGGGCACAGGGCTTACTCATTTGCGAGACTAGAGTCATCTTGGAAAGCCCCCTGCATCAGCCACCAGTGCAGCAGTTACCTCAGCCAGGGACATTAAAGAACTTAATCGAAGAGCTCTGATAGAGTCTGGAGTTTCCCAAAATACCACTGCTATAACCAAGGCCTGTTTGGTTACTGGGGCCTTTTCTGTTCAGAAGGCAAGGCCCCAAGTTCACCACCTTCTGTGGATTTCTGACTTTCGTCTGGCCTCCTGTTGAGTGAACGCTTTTCAGGTCCACTAGCCTGAGTTCCCTGAGAGTGTAAGACCACGTCTTTTGTCTCTTCTACACTGAGCACAGCACTAAGTGTTTTTGTCAATGGACGTGGAAAACCATGGAGATTTGAAGGGGAAAAAAAAAGAATTATAACTTTGAAAAAATGTATTTATACCTTGCCCTTTCCCTAAAGGATTTGACATCATCACTAAAAATTTTCTCCGATTCCCTGCGAGCTGGGATGCAGGTGCGAGAAGGTCATGTCTATGATGCCGTAGTACATATAGGGTGGATTAGATGGAGATCAATAAACGCTTTCTGTTACTGTGATTATTGGCTACCAGGAGGTGTGAAATTCCTGAGAGGTGGGAAGGGTTCTTGGTCCTCCTTAAGAAAGCTTATCAAAACGCTGGAGTCAGAGTGGTGCACTGTTAGAGATGAGGATGATGATGAATCCACTCAAAGGTTAATCACTGGGAAAATTCAGAAATGGTTTTGTTCAAATACCTCCCAACAGATCATGATATATACCTCATCACGTTATGTTGTAACACCATGTTTAAGAACTGAGATTCTCAGTGTGGCACACAGAACAAAGACAGCTTCTACCTTCTAGCAAATTCACTGTCCTAAATTTGACTGTTGATTCATTCATTGTATCAGTTAGCTATTGCCACACAACAAACTGTTTCAAAACCCGGTGGCTTAAAACAGTAAGCCTTTATTGTTGCACTTGAGTCTACAGGTTGGTGTGTCTCATCTCAGCTGGGTTCATTCATGCGCCTGGGGTCAGTCTGTTGGTCTTTGCAGGACTTTTTCTTGGGTTTGGGGGTTGGACAGCAGAGTCTGGACTAGGATGGCTCAGTTGGGGCTGCTGGGCTCTTTTGCATGTGGCCTGCCATCTTTCTGCAGGCTATTTATGTGGCTTTAAGAGGGTACGCAGAAGTGGGCAATGCCTCTTGAGGTCCAGGTTTGGAACTGACCTACCATGTCTTCTGCTGCATTCTCTCAGCCAAAATGAGGTGCAAGGCCAGTCCAGATTCAAAGGGGAAGGGGAAGGAAATAGGCTCTTTTTGAAGGGAATTGCTGCATTGTCCTGCAGGGGGCCTGGACACATGGAGAACATTAAATGGGGGTCATGAATGTAATCAGTCTCCCACATTCACTCTCTTATTCATTTATACCCATAATCCTTTATGTGGCAATCCCTCCTTCTCTTGTTCCATTCTTTATTAATTAAAAACTCATGACAGACTGTGTACGTTTACTGTCCCTGGGCTCTGAGGAAGCCACCAGGGTGAGTAAGGCACCTGCCCTGCCCAGCAGAAGTTCATGACCACAGTGGAGGGGCAGAGGGACATGCAGGCCACCGGTGGTGCTACAATATGGGTGGGCCCGAAGCACATTGTGTGCAAAGTGGACTGTGAACCGAGTCTGTGGGTGGAGAGGTTTCCCAGAGAGGAGCCAAGTGACCCAGGAACTTGGAGTAGGAAGTGGCCCAAGGAGAAGGTTGAGAAGGGTGCACAACATGTGAAAAATTGCCCAAGGTGGGAGTGGGGCTAAAGAACATGACTAACTTGTTCTGGGATGCTCAGTTTACTGTAGGGGTGAGAGTGGCAGGAGATATGGCTGGAAAAGCATGCTTGGGCCAGGTGGAAAAGGCCAGTGAGGGCTAGTGATGGGTAACAGGGAATCAGCAGATTTTTCTTTCTTTTAGACATTGCAGTGACTCATCCACTTTAAGGAACAGCCAATGTGATCATTGCACACTGATGCCTTTTGCCTTCTACTCATCAGAAGGAAGAAGGCAGGATAGCCTAGTTCTGTGGTTTCCAAACTGTGTGCTGAGATGCCCTGGGGTGCCACAGCGAAGTCACTGGTCTGTCATGAGATATTTTAAATATTTGAGAACACTGCTCCATCTTTCAGACACTATTGAAACCTCTGCGATTAAGTTGGTCGGAACTAACCACCTAATAAACGAACTGTTAGCTATTTCTTTTGGCCCAGGGGTGCCATGAAAAAATTACCCAATCCCTGAGGGCACCATTAAGCAAGACAGTGTGGGAACCTCTGGTGAGTACTGGATTCGAATCCTGCCTCTGCCACTCATGAGAGGTGTGACCTAGGGCAAGTTTGTTACAGTCTGTAAACTGAAGATGTTTTAGTACTTCCCTCCCTGGGTTATTGAGACGAATAAATGAGTTCACATAAGGGTTTTACATGGAGCCTGGCACAACTTAAGTAGTAATAAGCGATCGCCACTGTATTATCATTATTAATTGTGATGTCACATGAACTGGGCACTTGCATGGTCAGTTGTCTTTTTGCAAAGGCAATAAAAACCCAGCCCAGTTACCACCTCTGGGTGGGAGAGTTGTGGCTGGAGGCCTGCCATGCTGTGCTGGGTCCTTTGCACAGCCAAAAGGGCTTTACGTTCTGCATAAAGTTGCAGGCTGAAGTGGTGCTGTTCATCTTTACATCCCCCCATGCGGGCCTACTTCTCTCTCCCGCCTCGTTTCAGGAAATGTCTTTCCAAGTGCAGCTCTGGATTCTGGGTGATGGACTCGGGCACAGGCATTCGTATTCTGGCGCTTTCCTGTGTGCCCTCTCCCCCACCCCAAGCAAAATGACCTGTCTGTACAACAGATGGCTCAGATAAAAGGAACATAAAATGGTACCTGCCTTGTCGTTTCCTGCACTAATGGAAGGGGGCAGGGGCAGCGTGATAATGTGTGTGTGTGGGGGGGTGGAGTGGGGATGGTGGGTGGGAGGGTGGGGTTCATGCAATGCCAGGATATCTTCTTTCTGCACCAGGAAGGATTTTGTTTGTAATTATGAGCCGATTTTTGATGGCTTGGGCAACTCATTTGTTCCCTGTCTCCTAGTTTTTCTTAAGGGGTTGGTTTCCTGTTTTTCTTAAGCAGGCCTCAGATTACATTGGTTCAACTCTTCAATGTCCCGAGTGTGTGTGTGTGTGTGTGTGTGTGTGTGTGCGTGTGTGCACGTGTGCGCGCACTGCCATTGTGTTTTTGGTGGCAGGGGCCTGGCCTGGCCTGGCCCTCGGGTACAGTCAGCTGACCCCTTTCCTCTCCCCCCCTCTCTCCTGCAATCTAGCCTGTGTCCAGGGAACTTTGGACTTTTTCCACCTCCACAAATGTCACTCCAACTGCGTCTCTCTCCAAGTTGGAGCCTGGAGTTGGCTGTGGCCTCATCTCTCATGCTGATCATGCTCCTTGAGGATTCTGCCAGATCTCCTTTGCATTTGTTTTTCACCTCAGCACCCCATTCTGTTAGCAGTTCACTGAGCCCTTTCCAAGCTAATTTTTTCCCATTTGCTTTTTAATTAGTTTTCCTCTCCGGTTTCTCTCCACCCCTCGGTCCTGAAGTCCTTCTGTGGATAACCAGTCCAAGGCCCACCATTTCTTGCATGATTTTAAGAAGATGTGGGTTGGAGCAATGCCAGTTGTGGCTACTCTTCCCAGGGCTTTGTCTTGAAATTTTTGGTTTTATTCACTTGTCATCTCGCTCTAAGGTAGGTAGGTGACCTGTTTGCTTGCATTTAATGATCTGCAGTAGGGTTTTTTTTTTTTTAATCTTCATTTTATTGAGATATATTCACATACCACGCAGTCATACAAAACAAATCGTACATTCGATTGTTCACAGTACCATTACATAGTTGTACATTCATCACCTAAATCAATCCCCAACACCCTCATTAGCACACACACAAAAATAACCAGAATAATAATTAAAGTGAAAAGGAGCAACTAAAGTAAAAAAGAACACTGGGCGCCCTTGTCTGTTTGTTTGTTTGTTTCCTTCCCTCACCTTTCCACTCATCCATCCACAAACTAGACAAAGGGGAGTGTGATCCCCATGGCCACCCCAATCCCACTGGCCCCCCTCATAAGCCACATTTTTATACAACTGTCTTCAAGATTCATGGGTTCTGGGTTGTAGTTTGATAGTTTCAGGTATCTACCACCAGCTACTCCAATTCACTAGAACCTAAAAAGGGTTGTCTATATTGTGCATAAGAGTGCCCACCAGAGTGACCTCTCAGCTCCTTTAGGAGTCTCTTTGCCACTGTAACTTATTTCATTTCCTTTCACATCCCCCTTTTGCTCAAGAAGATGTTCTCCGTCCCACGATGCCAGGTCTACATTCCTCCCCGGGAGTCATACTCCACGTTGCCAGGGAGATTCACTCCCCTGGGTGTCTGATCCCACGTAGGGGGGCAGGGCAGTGATTTCACCTTTCAAGTTGGCTTAGCTAGAGAGAGAGGGCCACATCTGAGCAACAAAGAGGCATTCGGGAGGAGGCTCTTAGGCACAATTATAGGGAGGCCTAGCCTCTCCTTTACAGCAACCGTCTTCCCAAGGGTAAAACCTATGGTAGAGGGCTCAACCCATCAAACCACCAATCCCCTATGTCTGTGGTCATGTTAGCAACCATCGAGGTGGGGTAGGCCAATACCCCTGTATTCTCCACCAGCTCCTTAAGGGGGCTCTGCATATTTTTTTCCTTGTTTTTATTTTTTTTTTAACTTTTGTTTTTCCTAAATCAACTGTATGAAAAATAAAGAAATTAAAAAAAAAATTAAAAAAAAAACATACAATAAAAGAACATTTCAAGGAGACCATAACAAGAGAGTAAGAAAAAGACAACTAACCTAAGATAACTACTTTACTTCCAACATGTTCCTACTCTACCCCAAGAAAGTTACCTAATATAGCAACATTTCTGTGAACTTGTTCCTCCTATACCCATCAGAAATTAACAGACCATAGTCATTCCTGGGCATTCCCAGAACGTTAAATTTACCCACGATAGCTAATCTGTTCTTCTTGGATTATTGTTCCCTTTTCCTTAATTGCTCTCTATCGCTAGTTTCCCTACATTCTACATTATAAACCATTTGTTTTACATTTTTCAAAGTTCACTTTAGTGGTAGCATATAGTATTTCTCTTTTTGTGCCTGGCTTATTTCGCTCAGCATTATGTCTTCAAGGTTCATCCATGTTGTCATATGTTTCACGAGATCGTTCCTTCTTACTGCCGTGTAGTATTCCATCATGTGTATATACCATATTTTCTTTATCCACTCATCTGTTGAAGGACATTTGGGTTGTTTCCATCTCTTGGCAATTGTGAATAATGCTGCTATGAACATTGGCGTGCAGATATCTGTTCGTGTCACTGCTTTCCGACCTTCTGGGTATACACCGAGAAGTGCAATCGCTGGATCGAATGGTAACTCTATATCTAGTTTTCTAAGGAAGTGCCAGACTGACTTCCAGAGTGGCTGAACCATTATATAGTCCAACGAACAATGAATAAGAGTTCCAATTTCTCCACATCCCCTCCAGCATTTGTAGTTTCCTGTTTGTTTAATGGCAGCCATTCTAATTGGTGTGAGATGGTATCTCATTGTGGTCTTAATTTGCATCTCTCTAATAGCTAGTAAAAGTGAACACTTGTTCATGTGTTTTTTAGCTATTTGTATTTCCTCTTCAGAGAAACATCTTTTCCTATCTTTTGCTCATTTTATAATTGGGTTTTTGTACTATCGTCATTGAGATGTGGGATGTATTTATATATGCAAGATATCAGTCTTTTGTCATATACATGTTTTCCAAATATTTTTTCCCATTGAGTTTGCTGCCTTTTTACTTTTTAAAGAAATTGCTTTGAGGTACAGAAACTTCTAAGCTTGAGGAGTTCCTATTTATCTATTTTTTCTTTTGTTGCTTGTGCTTTGTGTGTAAGGTCTGGGAAGTATCTGCCTAATACAAGGTCTTGAAGATGTTTTCCTACCTTATCTTCTAGGAGTTTTATGGTACTTTCTTTTATATCGAGATCTTTGTTCCATTTTGAGTTAATTTTTGTGTAGGGTGTGAGGTAGGGGTCCTCTTTCATTCTTTTGGATATGGATATCCAACTCTCCCAGCCCCAGTTGTTGAAAAGACCATTATGACCCAGTTCAGTGACTTTGGGGGCCTTATCAAAGATCAGTTGGCCATAGATCTGGGGGTCTATCTCTGAATTCTCAATTCGATTCCATTGATCTATATGTCTCTTTGTGCCAGTAGCATGCTGTTTTGACAACTGTGGCTTTATAATCAGCTTCAAAGTCAGGGAGTGTAAGTCCTCCCAGTTCGTTTTTCTTTTTTAGAGTGTCTTTAGCAATTCAAGGCATCTTCCCTTTCCAAATAAATTTGATAACTAGCTTTTCCAAGTCTGCAAAGTAGGTTGCTGGAATTTTGATTGGGATTGCATTGAATCTGTAGATGAGTTTGGGTAGAATTGACATCTTAATGACATTTAGTCTTCCTATCCATGAATATGGAATATTCTTCCATCTTCTAAGGTTGCTTCTATTTCTTTTAGTAGAGTTATGTAGTTTTCTTTGTATAGGTCTTTTACATCTTTGGTTAAGTTTATTCCTAGGTACTTGATTTTTTTAGTTGCTATTGAAAATGGTATCTTTTTCTTGAGTGTCTCTTCAGTTTGTTCATTTCTAGCATATAGAAACATTACTGACTTATGTGCATTAATCTTGTATCCCACTACTTTGCTAAATTTGTTTATTAGCTCTAGTAGCTGTGTTGTCGATTTCTCAGGGTTTTCCAGATATAAGATCATATCATCTGCAAACAATGACAGTTTTACTTCTTCCTTTCCAATTTGGATGCCTTTCATTTCTTTGTCTTGCTGGATTGCCCTGGCTAGCACTTCCAGCCCAATGTTGAATAACAGTGGTGATAGCGGGCATCCTTGTCTTGTTCCTGATCTTAGAGGGAAGGCTTTCAGTCTCTCATCATTGAGTAGTATGCTGGCTGTGGGTTTTTCATATATGCGCTTTATAATATTGAGGAAGTTTCCTTTAATTCCTACCTTTTGAAGTGGTTTTATCAAAAAGGAATGTTGGATTTTGTGAAATGCTTTTTCAGCATCTATTGAGATGATCATTTGATTTTTCCCTTTTGATTTGTTAATGTGTTGTAATACATTGATTTTCTTATGTTGAACCATCCTTGCATGCCTGGAATGAACCCCACTTGGTCATGGTGTATGATTTTTTTAATGTGTCTTTGGATTAAATTTGCAAGTATTTTCAGGATTTTTGCATCTTTATTCATTAGGGAGATTGGCCAGTAGCTTTCCTTTTTTGTAGCATCTTTGCTGGTTTTGGTATTAGATTGATGTTAGCCTCATAAAATGAGTTAGGTAGTGTTCCATTTTCTTCAGTGTTTTTAAAGAGTTTAAGATTGTTGTCAATTCTTTTTGGAAAGTTTGGTAGAATTCCCCTGTAAAGCCATCTGGCCCTGGGCATTTATTTGTGGGAAGCTTTTTGATGACTGATTGGATCTCTTTGCTTGTGATTGGTTGATTGAGGTCTTCTGTTTCTTCTCTGGTCAGTCTAGGTTGTTCATATGTTTCCAGGAAATTGTCCATTTCCTCTACATTATCCAGTTTGTTGCCATACAGTTGTTCATAGTACCCTCTTATAATTTTTTTAATTTCCTTGGGATCTGCAGTAATGTCACCTTTCTCATTCCTTATTTTGTTTATGTGGGTCTTCTCTCTTTTTGATTTTGTCAGTCTAGCTAGGGACTTGTCAATCTTGTTGATTGTCTCAAAGAACCAACTTTTGGTGTTATTTATCCTCTCTATTGTTTTTTTTGTTCTCTATGTCATTTATTTCTGCTTTAATCCTTGTTATTTCTTTTCTTCTACTTGGTTTAGGATTGGTTTGCTGTTCATTTTCTAGCTTCTTCAGTTGATTCATTAGTTCTTTGCTTTTGGCTCTTTCTTCCTTTTTAATATATGCGTTTAGTGCTATAAATTTCCCCCTCAGTGCCTCTTTTGCTGCATCCCATAGGTTTTGGTATGTTGTGTTCTCATTTTCATTTGTCTCTATATATTTAGCAATTTCTCTTGCTATTTCTTCTTTAACCCACTGATTGTTTAGGAGTGTGTTGTTTAACCTCCAGGTATTTGTGAATTTTCTAAGTCTCTGATGGTTATTGACTTCTAATTGTATTCCATTGTGGTCAGAGAATGTGCTTTGAATAATTTCAATCTTTTTTAATTTATTGAGCCTTGTTTTGTGTCCCAGCATATGATCTATTCTGGAGAAAGTTCTGTGAGCACTAGAGAAGTATGTGTATTCTGGTGATTTGGGATGTAATGTTCTATATATGTCAAATCCAATTCATTTATGAGATTGTTTAGGTTTTCAGTTTCCTTATTGGTCTTCTTTCTAGTTGATCTATCTATAGGAGAGAGTGATGTATTGAAGTCTCCCACAATTATTGTGGAAACATAATTGCTTCCTTTAGTTTTGCCAGTGTTTGTCTCACGTATTTTGTGGCACCTTGATTGGGTGCATAAACATTTATGATTGTTATTTCATCTTGTTGAATTGCCCCTTTTGTTAGTATATAGTGAACTTCTTTGTCTCTCAAAGCGTCCCTGCATTTAAAGTCTATTTTATCTGAGATTAATTTTGCTACACCTGCTTTCTTTTGGCTGTAGCTTGCATGAAATATCTTTTTCCATCCTTTCACTTTCAATTTCTTTGTGTCCCTGTGTCTAAGATGAGTCTCTTATATGTAGCATATTGATGGTTCATTTTTTTTGATCCATTCTGCGAATCTGTATCTTTTAATTGGTGAGTTTTATCCATTTACATTCAATGTTATAACCGTGAAGGCATTTCTTGAATCAGCCATGTTATCCTTTGGTTTATGTTTGTTGTATATATTTTTCCGTCTCTCTATTAATATCCTTTAATGTACCCATACCGAATCTCTTTAGTACTGAACCTTTCTCCATGTCTCTCTCCCCTTTCTTTGTTTCTCTGTCTGTAGGGCTCCCTTTAGTATCTCCAGTAGGGCAGGTCTCTTGTTAGGAAATTCTGTCAGCATTTGTTTGTGAAAAATTTAAGCTCTCCCTCCAATTTGAAACCGAGGTTTGCTGGATAAAGTATTCTTGGTTGGAAATTTTTCTCACTCAGAATTTTAAATATGTCATGCGACTGCCTTCTCACCTCCATGTTGGCCACTGAGTAGTCACTACTTATTCTTATGCTGTTTCCTTTGTATGTGGTGAATTGCTTTTCTCTTGCTGCTTTCAGAACTTACTCCTTCTCTTCAGTATTTGACAGTGTGATCAGAATATGTCTCGGAGTGGGTTTATTTGGATTTATTCTATTTGGAGTTAGCTGGGCATTTATGATTTGGGTATTTATAGTGTTTAGAAGATTTGGAAAGTTCTCCTCAACAATTTCTTTGAATACTCTTCCTAGACCTTTACCCTTTTCTCCTTCTGGGACACCAATGAGTCTTGTATTTGGACGTTTTATATTATCTATCATATCCCTGAGGTCCATTTCGATTTTTTTGATTTTTTTCCCCATTCTTTCTTTTGTTCTTTCATTTTCCATTCTGTCATCTTCCAGGTCACTGATTTGTTGTTCAACTTCCTCTAGTCTTGTACTATGAGTATCCAGAATCTTTTTAATTTGGTCAACAGTTTCTTTAATTTCCATAAGATCATCTATTTTTTAATTTAATCTTGCAATGTCTTCTTTATGCTCTTCTAGGGTCTTCTTGATGCCCTTTATATCCTGTTCCATGCTCTTCTTGATGTCCTTTTTATCCCATGCCATGGTCTCGTCGTTCATCTTTAGTTCTTTGATTAGTTGCTCTAGGTACTGTATCTCTTCTGATCTTTTGATTTGGGTGCTTGGGCTTGGGTTATCCATATCGTCTGTTTTTTTCATATGCTTTAAACTTTTCTTTGTTTGTGGCCTCTTGGCATTTGCTTAACTTGATAGGGTCCTTTTAGGATTTGTAGACCAATTGAAGTCCTTATCTCTAATTTGTCAGATCTACAGCTTCTTGGAGTACACTTTCTCTGACTAACCAGCAGGTGGCATCCACGAGCCACCTGTTCCCCTCAGGCCAGTTCTCCCCTGCTTTGCCTCTGTGGTGAGTGGGGGAGTAAGTCTTGTGGGGTCCAATTGGTGTACCAAGCTTGCGTGTGTAGTTGGTGTTGCCCGGCCTGTATAAGGGCGTGTGTCTGGGTGGTCAGGGAGGGGGGTGGCTCTAACAACCAAATCTCCGTGGTGTTCCTGGGGTTTTAAAGCTGCTGCAATAGTCTAATCCTTCAGTTCAGTCCTGCCACAGTTTGTCTCTGCCACTGACCCACAAGTCCTTGGTATTGGCGTGTGGCCCCTGAGACTTGTGTGTGGGTCCCTCTTGCAGGCCTTGCACCCCCGGGTCCTCTGTTGAGGGATGACTGTGCTATGTCACAGGTGAGTGCCGTCCTCACAGGGCGGTTCTGGGCTGCCAGTCTGTGTAGGGAGGCTCCCAGTCTGCTGAAATGATGTCTGAATGGGGCTTGTTAATTCATGTTGCTCCACCTTTCCAATTCTGGGACAACGAGCTGAGGGTGCAGGGAAAGCTAATGTCCACACCCAATTTTGTGGTGTATGCGTGTTATTGGAAGCACTTCCGTCACACTCGGTTGTCTGGGGCAGCTCTGGTCTGTGGGGCCGGCGATGGACAGGAGTGTTTCCTGTCCACCAGGATGATGGCTGTGAGCGGACGCCCCCCTTTTCTTGGGAAGTTGTGTTCAGTGAATTTTCTCAGCCACTGAATTATTGCCTTTTGTCTCAGAGCTCTATTAGTTCTGCTGTTGTCTTGACCTGCCCAAATTGTAAGTCTTTGAGGCTTTCTGTATTGGGCTTCTTAGAGTAATTGTTTCAGAAAAAGAAAAAAAGATTAAAAAAAAAGGGGGCCCTCCTCATAGATCTAATGGGTTATTGAAATGCTAAGAGACAAAGCAATTAGGGCCATTAAGGAAAGGTCCACAGGGCAGAGAGATCGGGATTTGCATATGAGCCTCAGGGCCTGAATTCTGCCCTTCTCCTTTCTATGTTCACCTGAACTCCAAAAAGCCTCCGCTTTTAGTTTTGAGTTTTTTTTACTGTTTTGTGCTATACCTATCTCCTCTCTGCTGGGCTGGCTGCTCTCAGATTCTCTGGTGTCTGGTCTCAGTCTATCTGTGGTTGGAGTTTGGATCAGTAGAATGAGTTTCCGATAATGGCTGCCACTGCAGTTCTCCCTTCTAGTTCCCAGCGCTGATGGCCCCTCCTCCCACGGGACTGAGCCTGGCAGGGAGGGGCACAGGTCCCCTGGCCGCAAAAACTTACAGATTTCGCTGATCTCAGCAGTTCCACGTTTTCATGAGTGTTGTATGAAGTATGCCCAAAGTCAGATTGCTCTGCGGTGTCCAGTCCACGCAGTTCCTGGCTTTCTACCTACTTCCCTGGAGGAGTAACTAAAACATACAGCTCACCAATCCGCGATCATGCCCCGCCTCTGCAGTAGGTTTTGAGAGGGAGGTGGTTGGCGTCTGCCATGGAGAATTTGTTGGAAAGGATTTGTATTTTAAAAATAAAGGGGTGTGAGTAGGTATTAGCTTGTGTCTTTAAAGAAAGTCCTCTAAAAGACAGGGAGCAGGCTTCTTTCTACACATGAAATTCAGGTCCAGCCGTGAAACCTCTGAAGTGTTAAATCACCTTCACTGTCTGCATTTTTGGAGGGAAGAGTGTTCCTACCTTTTATCAGATTCCTATAGGGCTCTCTGGGCCCAAATATTAGGACCCCCTGTGTGTTTTATATGGAAAGCTTAAGGAGATTTGAAATTATAATGTATAAGTAGGGAAAAAAGTGTTGAGGCTGCAGGAACACACCTGTTTCTAATCAGGATAAGGCCCTCTTGGAGGAGCACAGGTCCAGGCACCCACAGTTGTGACTTCTGTCTTAGCGTCCTGGGGCTGCTGTAACAAAGTCCTAGAGGCTGGTAGCCTAAAACAACAGAACATTCTGGAGTTCTGGAGGCCAGAAGGCCACAGTCAGGGTCTCAAGCGGGCCATGAGGTCTGCCGGTGTCCACAGCATAACCAGTCCCTGCCTCTGCCACCTGGTGTCCTCTCTCCCTCTCTGTGTCCAAATCTCCTGCCCTCTTAAGGACACCAGTCAGATTAGATTAGAGCCCATGCTAATCCGGTTTGGCCTTATTGTAACTAATAACATCTTCAGAGATCTTATTTCTAAATAGGATTAGATTCACAGGACTGGCATTTGGGACTTGAACATCTCTTTTTGGGGGGTGGGGTGGGGTGGGATGCACAATTCAATTCATTACAGCATCAAAAAAAGGAATGATAATAAAGGAGCTTGTGATTTGGTTTTGAGAGTTTCCCCTCTGTACTAATTCTTACCCTGTAGGAGTTGATGGTGGACAGTTTGATAGACCCTCCATGAAATAAAAGGACCTTGCCCTAAGCATTTCCTACCTAAAGCACACCACCTTGGCCTCTGTCCTCTGTTGCAAGTCAGCTCAGCTCCTTAGAGAATGGTGTAGGTTGCAAGGGAAAAAGGCGGTGTGGGCCCCAGCTGGAATCTCCTTGCCACCCAAAGAGTGTGCCCCAAACTGGCAGCATCTGCCAACACCTGGGAGCTGGTTAGTAGTGCAGACTCTAAACCCTCTGACTCAGAAGGTGCGTGATAAAGAGATACGCAGACGAGAAGCGGAGTTCTGGGCTCAATCTGTTTCATGGTGGGCCGTAGGGACTGAATCTCTGACGCCATGTGTCATGGGCATGTCCTCTCCATCTATTAGATGGAATTCTGATTTCATATCATTTTTATTGGTGAACAAAAGTATTATATCTATGTGATTTGGCTTTGGAACTTTCTGTGGGTGTTCACACGCAAATGTATAGATCAGGGTTCAGGACCGTCCACCTGGAGGTCTGGGGATTGGGAAATATCATAATCCTCACCGTGTGAGCCTGCTATGGCAGCATTGGGGATTCAAGCAAGAAGACTCGGGCTCTGCTCGGGAACAGCCTGGTCCAGGGAGATAAACATGTAAAATGGTAATTTCATCTCAGTGTGCTAACTCATACGATAGCAGAAGGACCAGAGAAAAGAGTGGGCAGTTCTTTGTCCCATAGCTGGGATGTCACTAACGTCAGCATGCCCTGCTAGGTAGTCTACCCTATACAACACAGGCATTTTTTAGAGCTTTACCAGACTACTGACCCCTTCATAGAGCTGCTCATGATTCCTCTTCATACTGTGAGTTGATAGCATCTTTGGTGCTTTAAAGTTAGCAGCTTAAATAATCACATGTTGGTTCTTAGTCTTCTGATGTACTGTCGATAGCCTGAGAGGAGGTTGATTGTAGAGTGCTTGTTCAGCTACTCTGCTCCTTGGCTAAGAATCTCTGCCTCCCAGGGACACCCTGTGTGGCTTTTTGTCTTCGTGAGCTCCAACTGAAGGCACGTTATGTTTAAATTTAATGATTGTCCTTAGGGTGTTGCCTTAGAGCAGCGTGGTCACTAACCCTGTAGAAGAATCAACCCTATTTGGAGAATGAGGAGGTGGAGTCTGGCTTTCTTGATGCAAGACTCTTAAGAGTTTTGCAGGAGAAACCATGATCAGATAATATATGTACTTTTTGTTTACAAGTGTGGAACAAAAATACCGGAAACCAGAGAGAGTTTGCAATCAGCCTGTTGCCTCCCCCCCCCCCCCTTTTAAACTAATTCTTTTTTCTATATTCTGACTTGTTTTTCCACACTGCTTTGCTATGGAGTCAAATAAACTTGGGATCAATTTCTGTAATCACTTAGGAGCTGGGTGTGCCTCGAGGGTTCAGTTAGCTAATTCTCTGAAACTTCTGTGTAAAGTGGGGAGCAAATATTTCAAAATGATTTTGTGAATCAAATAAGAGTGTTTACGGAGGGTCCAGTTCAGTTCAGGCAATCATTTTTTCCAGCAGATATTGAACGCCTAGCATGTAGCAGGCACAGCTGCTGGAAACTACGGGCTAGGTACTCTGTTGAAATGTGTAGGAACTAAAACAACAGGCACGACTGCCCTCGGGGACTGTACAGTCGTTTAGTGCAGGATGAGCCTAACACGTTGGCAGGGGCTGGGCAGGTAGCACAAATACGTAAAGCAGACTGCATGGGTTCCAGGGCAAATTGGCGAGCCAACCCCAACTACTCTGTTCCTGCCAAGGTGTCCTCACAAGAAAGGGGTCAGTGTTACCAGATGGTCCCACTTTTCAGGGGAGGCCAGACACTCGGATTCACATGGGAAATCTTGTTTTTCAAATGCTGCTAAATATTCAAAAACCGCAGCAATAAAATACTCCCCAACCTCTAATCTCTAGCCTAGCATGAAATAATACAGACATGTCTTTAACAACAAATGTTCTTTGATTTCCTGCCTTTTCTGACCCGGCCGTTTGTATCACAAAGCATGGCTCCGATCCCCTACCCCATCCTCTCCCAGTAATAGGACTCAGACCTGCGAGTGAACCCCAGAGCCGTGCCTACGCCCGACAGTGACGAACTTGACCCATGGGATGGCCGCTTCCCTATGGCCACAAAACTGAGTTTACAAGGGCCAGCCTGGGATTGAGCTCTGGGTATGGTCTTGCAACTACGGGGTTCTCATCACTCCTTCCTATCTGAACCCATAGAGGAGACCTGAAATAGTGAGTTAGAGGGACTGGTTATTCTTGGCAGATGGGACCTGCATTTGTATTCATCCTTGGCAGGGTTTAGCATTTATGAGCACTCAAATTCTAAGCCACGAATTGTGTAAAACAAACAAAAAATGGTACCTCTAAACAGATATCTTGGCGCACCAATCTCTGTAGAATGGCTTGTTTTAGGGGCTGTACTCTGGAAAAGCTGAACTCAGACACATTTCTACTTACCTTTGAATTGCACATGTGGTTCCTGGAGGTGAATGTAGCAGGAAGGGATCCCTTGGTTTACTCTGGGATCCTCCATGCTGTGCTTTTCCTCAGCGTCTTGTATGGTCTCCAACTGTGAGGCACTGAGTCTTGGTGGCGGAAGAAACACTGTGTTCTCCAGCCAGTTCCATGTACTTTGGCAGGGGCGACTGCTGGTGCTAACAGGGTTGCTTTGCCAGTGGCTGCTGAGCATGACAGGGAGATCTAAGCCACGCTGCTTTTCCCTAGACTGGTACCCAGACGATGAGCTTTTCACTCACCTGCCAGCCATTCAGCAGACAAAATACAGCTTGGTTTCAAGGCTCAAGGCGCTGACATGATGCATTGGACCCAGAGAATGCCGGGGTCACTGTGGTAATTTGCAAGTGAAAATGTTAGCACAAAGCATTTATACAGAGGGAGCAACCTTTCTGATAAAAGAGGAAAGGGCTGGGATATGGTTAGTCATCATTTCAAGGCATAGTTATCAGAAGGTCAAAGCATTAGTGTGGGATCAGTTGCAGCACTGTCACCACTTGTTACAACATAATGTGTTTGTGGTGATTGTGTGTATGTGTGTGAGAGAGAGTACACGTGCGTGTATGTGTGTTTTGGAGGGCAGCTAAAGAACAATGGTAAGCTGGAGAGTTAGAGGGTTTTCTTTAGAAGGGGAAGGTGAGAATTCCCAGGAGAGTTAAGCTGGCTTCTTAGCATTGTAGACATGAGCATTCAGGGTCAGCCCCCACAAAAGTATAAGAGAAGCCTTATTTAGAATATTTTTCACATTTGGTACCCGAGTTGCCTAAAATCCTCCAGCCAAGGGGTACCATACAAGTGTCTTTCCCTGGATATATACCTGGCATTTCCTAAACACATTTGACAACAGCACATTAGTTACTGATTTACGGCCTTTCAACTCCAGATTCACCCCTTTTGGCTGCTCAGTTAGTAGGGGGTGCTGGAGAGACATTGCAGGACAGGGTTTTGCTTCCTGGTTCCGGTGTGCTCAGTGGGAAGGCTTTTCCAGAGAGAGTATCTTCTCCAGCATTCAGCTCCTGTGGTGCACGGGAGCAAGCAGCACCCAGTGGCTGGAAGCTTCCCCTGGAGCCCCTTTCGGTAGTTTCATAGCAGAGGGTCTCCAGTGACATACTTCCCTATGAATAGCTTTCCCTTACATCCTAGAGGACAGGTTTCCAGCAAGTTCTGGAGGTAGAACTTCCAGCACATTCTGCCACTGCAGCACCACAGCAACTTCTCTGCCATCCTTTGATGAGCCACAGCTGTGTTCTCTCCAGCTAAGTCAGGCTCTCAGCCCAGGGTTGGGTGCCTCTTCCGTGGGTGCTCCTCAGTCCCGGAGAGGGTGGTTGTTCCCCATCTCTGCTGTTGCTAGAATTTCTTTCCCTTCTTAGGAGCCAATCTCTTAGTTCCCCAATTTTCTGGTTATTTTCCGTAGAAACAGAACTTAGATTACTGGTTGCTTAGGACTGGGGAAGTGGCAGGAGATATGGGGGTGATAGCTCAAGGTTCCGGTCTGGGGTTTCTTTTGTCTTGACCAAAATGTTCTAAAATTGTAGCGATGGTTGCGCAACTGTGTGAATATACTAAAACCCATTCAGTTGTACACTTTAAATGGTATGTGAAGTATGTCTCAAAGCTATTACAAAGCAAAGCTTCATAAACAGACAAATAATCATCAAATAAACCATATTGGTGGTGGGTGGTAAGCGCTGCCTGTGTATTGGTGTGTAAATCAAAGGTCTGCATGTCAGACGTGCTTCGTAGGTTTTCTTGTTGTTTTATTGTGAACTTTGACATATATACATAACGGTGATAACTTTCAAAGTACGATTTCACAAGTTGTTAGCAAATTTCAAAGAATGTCATGGGTTACACAGTTCTACAACTTCAGCCATTTCCATTATGGTAAAATATGACATACATACAGAAGGGTGTCAACTCTCAATGTACAGCTCAGCAAGGAGTTATGTAGGTAATTTTCAATAATTGTTATGAATTACAGTTCCACAGTCTCAGTCCCTTCCCTATTATGCAATACAAGGTATATACAGGAAGGTGGAGACCTTCAAGGCACAATTCAACTAGCAGCTATAGAGCAAATCCCAAAGGATGCTGTATGCTTCAGTTCCACCATGTCATTTACCTCCTTCCAGCCATTCCAACACCCCAGCATTCAAAAAAATGTATGTAATTATATAAAGTATCAGTATTCATAGACCTTTGTTAAATCTTATCTTGTTTATTGCTCCTGCTTCTTCTCAATCTCTTTCTCCATCTTCAGGGCATAGGTTTTCTTGATGTTCTCTGATATACACCCTTTTTTTTTTTTTTTTTTTTAATTTTGTACACCATTTCTTAAAGGGCGATTACTGCTGAGTCAAATGAATAACTGTGTGAGTTCTTGATGGGGTTTCCCCTCCTCTTTCTGTCCCCATGGAAAGCAGTTTCGAGAACTGATGCTTTGGCTACACTTTGATTGCTCCTGTTTGTTTCTGTCACTACATAAGTGTTTAATGTCATATTTTATGTCTTATTCTCTCAAGAGCTTGGGATAGTGGCTGCTGGAAGAATTAGTAAGTTTGTAAGTTATCTAATTTACAACGGTTGAAGAGCCAAGATGACAGCAAACGATGGACAGAAACAAGATTCCCAGAAAACCCAGTGTGATAGAGCAGTGGGCCAGAAATATCAATATAATATGTATTGTGACTAAATAGGAAGTCTTTCACCTAGGGTCAAAACAACCATTTGCACCAGCCCAGAATAGAGAAGACCTAATTTAATGGCAGTTCCAGTTAAGAAGTCCTGGTGCTTTTAGTTGGTGGACTGAGGGTGGTGGTGGGGGTGGGTGGTAAGTGGGGAGGCTCCATAAAAGCTGAAATTCCTGCGACTGACAGAAAACTAACTCATAGCAAATAATTTTATGGCCTGGAGCAGGCTGTCTAACCTTGCCAGATCTCAGTTTCCTCATCCTTAAACAGGGATAATAGCATGTACCTTATGAGGTTGCTCTGGCAACTGGCCGAGCTAATACACGTAAAGCCTTGGAGCTGTACCTGGCGCATAGTAGGCACTGTGTGATGACAACATGGGTGATGGGACACGGTGGTAGGAGTTCAGATCCTGGATCAAGTTGCTGGCAGCACCAGCACTTGGCAAGGATCAGATCCCATTGGGAGCATCGTGATCTTGTTAACAGAATCATGGCCTGATGGGAAAGGGGCTGGGAGCTGTGAATACAATGAAGCAAATAGTTAATAAGCATATTTCATGAGAAAGTTTGCTGTAGATGCTATGGGGATAAAGATCTCATATTACATAAATAGTATGGAGTAAAGAAAGGCTTATAGGAAGGGATAGCCTGGATTAGAACAGAGTTAGAGAGGGTGGCTTGCTCTTAGCCTCAGTTTCCTCATCTGTAAAATGTACATGATATTAGCTGTGAGGGTTAATTAAGATAATTACACAAAGCACCTAGCTGGGACACAGCAAAAGCTCAGCAAATGGCATCTGTTATATGATATAACCAGGTGAGTACAACAATTTAAAAAATTACCATGTCACAGACATATTTTATAAAAGAGTCCCAGAGTGCTCTGGAATTTGGAGAAGGGAGGGATCCTGAGGGTTTAAGGGCCTGATAATGAAATGTTGCATTTGAAAAGGGCCTTTCCATAGGGAAGATTTGGGAGTGGGGGCCTTGGTGAACAGGCCAGTTTCTGATACTCAGTGATACTGTAGAAAGGATTTTTGAGCTCCCTTATGCTTCCTACATTTCTAGGTGGCTTATTCTAGGAAATTTTTTTTTTTTTTTTTTTTGAAGGATTTCTGGAGTTTTAATTCTCTAGCTCAAAGGAATGATTTTCCAAGTGAAACTTGAGGGCTGTGGCGGTCTACTGGAGAAATGTTCGTCCAGTGGGCCCCGTTCTTATTTCCCCAATAACCGATACTTTTTAAAGTGAGACAAAAACTGAAAATGTTTGCTACAGAATATTCCTCAGTTAGGAAAAAAAAAAATTTTTTTTTAAGTCACATTTCTTCTTGAGTTTATTTCTTTTTATAGGAATGCTAGAAGCCAAGAACCTCTAGGTCCTGTCAAGATAATCACAGCTGGAAGTTCTCTCCCCAGTGGAGGTGTACAGGGTAAAAGGAGAGCCACACGGCCAGGCAGGGCCTAGAGGCCCATCTGACTGATCAGCTGCAGCCCGTCTTGCCACCCGTGCCAGTCGACTGGTATTTTACACCCCGTCAGACAAGGAAGAAGGAATTTCCTTGCTAGATGGATGGGACTGTTCTGTCAGGAATAGATAATGTAGCACTGTGGCCCCCTGGAGCCTTCAGGCTAGCTGCCTCACAGAACTGCTCCTTCATTTGCCCTTCTCGGTGAAAGTCACACCTCTGGCTCTGCAAACTGAAAGGCTGGCTGTTACCTGAGACTCCTTCTCCCTCACCTGCTCCCTGTCAACCTCCTGCTGCTTTGAGCTCTGAAGTGTTTCTAGCTCCTGGTCTCTACCTACCATGCCTGCCATGGCCCTGTTTAGACCTTTATCCAGCTCCTTTTCTCACCCAGACTATTGCACGAGCCATCTTACTGGGCTCCTCGTGGCCAGCCCTGCCCCCTTCAAATCTATCCCCTGCACAGCAGCCAACATCAGCTATGGCTGCCTCTTCCCTCTTAAATGTCTTCAGAGATGTGCATTTTGTGATAGTTCTCACTGAACAGGGGAGGATCTTCAGAATTTCCTGGGGATTCTCCTCAAAATATTTAGGCCTAGGTTCCACCCGGGACCCACAAGAAGTGGGGACTGGGAAACAGGTACTAGGCTTCTGCCTTCTGAAAACTCCCCAGATGAACAAGAATAGATATGCAATAAGTAACGCTTTAAAAAAGAACAAAAACACACACACAACTTTATTTGAAGTAATTATTTTACGGGAAGTTGCAAAAATAGTACAAAAAGTCCTGTGAACCGGCTTCGTCCAATGGTGACATCTTATATGCTGAGGTACAACATCAAAACTGGAAAACTGACTTCAGTCCATTACTGCTAAGCAGGCCGCAGGCTTGAGAATGACTTTTAGTGCCCATTTCTCTTGCCAGGTTAGAATGTTCCTGTTACACGAACTGTTGGAACACATTTCAATTTAGAAAGGGCCCTGAGCATTCTTGATTCTGTGAGTGGCGGTGGTGGTGTGTAAGTATGTGTGAGATTTTGATAGCAACCCCTTGTCTATCCTTGTAAAGAGCTTGCCAAGAATAAATTCAAGCAATGAAATTCAGTATCGTGACCTAAGGTCATAACTTCCTTATGTAAAAAGTCAGAGCTGCCACAACAGGTTTTATGCTAGAAGAATAGTACTGGCACTTATTTTTCTTGAATCTAAGAGACAGCTTAAAATTATGTCGGTGTGAATTGTTTCCAAGGTGAGTGTAAATCTTGCATTGTTTTATCTTATACAGATTGTAAAACATAAGGTCATGGGACTGGGTGTTTTTTTGTTTTTTTTTTTGAGGGGGGGTGGTCATAATTCTAAAAGACAGTGTCTACTAGGGAATGGCTCCATGCAGTGACTCATAAAATGTAGTTTTGCTATGAGAGACAGAATATTTTTATGGGTCATAATGAATTCCATGGAATGGATTTAGATTTGTAGGGGATGACCCAGGAAATTCTTTGAAGTTATGATTTTCCCCAACACTGGGAATCCTTCTAAGTGACTGGGGGCTGCTTGGCATCCAGGTAGGAAAATCCTTTGTGTCAGTTGCAGTGACGTTTTATGACACTGGCTATGTGTTCTGTGTTTCGTACAGATGAGCTTACATCTTTTGAGAAAAGGAACTGAAGAACAGAAAAAAAGCCACAATCTGCTTCAGAATAAAAGTAGGTCAGAGAAGGCAGATTTACTTCCTTAAAATCAGGCAGCAAGGTGGGTTTTCCCACCTGCCTCCCAGAGGCCTCTGGGACTCTTTAGGATGAGACGTTGTCAGTAATACCCACCAATCATCAAGGAGCAGGCACTGCTCTAGGTCCTTTGCAAATGCTTCCTAATCCCATTAAAAACAGTGTTTTCCACAATTGCCAAAATGTGGCAGCTACCCAAGTGTCCATCTGCAGCTGAATGGACAAGCAAAATACGGTATATACAGATGATGGAATATTGTTCAGCCATAAAATGGAATGCTGTTCGGATATAACATGGATGAACCTTGAAGACATCATGTTGTGTACAATAAGCCAGATACAAAAGGACAAGTATTGTATGAGTCTACTTATATAAAATACCTAGAATACACATGTTCACAGAGACAGAAAGTAGATTAGTGGTGAACAGGGACTGGGGGTGGGCTGATGGGGAGTTATTGCTTTATGGGTGTAGAGTTTCAGTCTGAGGTGACGAAAGTTTCGGTAATGGATGGTGGTGTGAATGCCATTAATGCCTACTGAACTGTACACTTGAAGGGTTAAAATGGGAAATTTTGAGTTGTATATTTGTTTCCACAGTAAAAATTTAAAAAACAAAAAATCTCGCAAGGTAGACATCTTACAGTTGAGGAAACTGGATCACCATTTCTTTAACGTCCCAGAGTCTGAGTGCTGAGATTCGAATCTGGACCCATTTCCCAAGTTTCTCTACTAAACTGTATTTCCTCTCCATCCATGCAAAACACTTGGAGTTGCCCTTGACCCTCTCGGATAATTCCAAGACAGGCATCAGAGGGACGACTGCAAAGGCCAACTTCTTTCACAGCTGAGAAGCTGCCTTGTGAGGCGTATATCTCTGCGTGGGGAATTGGGAACATACTGGATATCCTGTTCCTTGATGGTGGGAAATGGCCTTATTACAGTAGGATGGAGCCTTTGCAGTCCAAAGAAGGAAGGAAGCAGCCAGCCAAAAGTTTCTCACCTGATTCATTGCTTTGTGTTTCTCATACTTTTTGTCAGCAAAGTGGTGAAGCAGTTACGGGTGGGTTGTCCAGACTTTCAGGGTCTTCAGAGAGATTCCCAGAGCCGCCCTGCCTGTAATCTCCAAGGACAGTGCCATCAGGCCTCCTTCTTTTCCCAGCAAATCTTAAGGACTCAGCTCACAGAAGGACTTGAATCCCTTCCTTCAAGAAGCCTGAAGCTTAACAGGGAAGGATACCACGCAACTCAAGTCAACCGCGTATGTATGTATGAAGGATTACAGGATTATGGGGGTGCGCACACAAGAGACAGCAGCATGGCTCTGTCATTCAACTGGGGTGACACCATCCTGGATAGGGGGCTTCCAGTGCTAAAACCAGGAAAGTCCCAGGCAAGGTGGGAGAGGTGGGTCATACAATTTCTAACACCCTTGTGGCCCTAGGCGAGTCACCTAGACTTCCTGGATCCGGTGCCTGCATCTCTCTCACTAGGTTACTTTTTAGTTCTCCTTCAGGTTCTTAGGGTTATTACTTAGGAGACTAACTCATACGCTTGTATTAGGTAGACAAGGTGGACTGGGAGCTAGTGCTCTAAGCCTTTGAAAGTGATGATCAGAAATTTGAATCTAATTGATAGCAGTGTTGGCTACTTTTTAGAAAGTTGAATCTAGTTGAGCCATTAGGGTAAAGTAAAGTAGCTCCTGTAATGAGGTGGATTGAGCAAGTGAGCAAGCTTGTGACCTCCTTTGAAGTCAAGGTCTTGCAGGTATATTGTTTCCGTCTTTCTGAAGGGCTTCACAGCTTCATGCTCAGCAAGTGTTCACCCCTGGTGGCTGTGGGTATTGGAAGGCTGTGTGTGTGTGTGTGTGTGTGTGTGTGTCTGTCTGTGTGTGCTTAGCCCACCCAGAACTCAAAGGAAAAAATCTAAAGTAGTGCCAAAATTAAAAAAAAAAAATACAGAAATTTAACCTAAATCCCTTGGTATCTGACTTCTCTTGAAAGACTGGAAGATCTTGCTTCCCCCCCACCCCAGGCTATCTTCTGTCAGGTTGTCTGGGGGCTGGATCTGAGAAGTGGCTTCCCCCTAAGATGTGTGTTCTTCAGTTCAACACAGCTGTCCACACCCCGTACCTTCTCACAACCTGCACTCCCCAACCCCATTTCTAAGACCAGTTACTTCCCCTTTTTTTCCACTCACTTTTATTATCTGTCTGATAAGGTGGATGTCTTTGCTCAATAGTTCTCAACACTGGCTGCACCTTGGAATATGTTAGGGTGCTTAAATATTATATTGGTTTCCTACCCCTACCCAGACCAATTGGGTCATAATTTTGGGTGGGTGGGGGGTTGCTAGTATATTTATTTTTAAAATCTCCCAAGATTTGGAACACTGCCTTAGCTTGATCCTGCGGTGGGTTTTGATGGGGAAAAGAAGCGTGGAAAAGAGGAACTGAGGAAGAGTTTACCTGATTCCGGTCATTGGTGTAGTATTCTGGAATGGAGGGTAGTCACAAAATGAGTACAGTGTCAACTGAACTAACTGGCAGGAATCAGGAAATGTCTAAAAAGCGGATCTCCAAATGACATATTCTTTGCAAGTTTTGCTCAGGTACCCATATATTCCCCCTGGGCCTGCTGTACTGCTGTAGGCATTCAAATCATAATAATGCCCATAGTTTTTTGCATGGAGTGATTATAAAAGGGTTTTTATTGGTTTTATAAATCTAGTGATCATGAGTGGAAAGTGACATGGATTTAGTGTGGTTGAGGTGGAGGATAAAAGGGAGGGGGCACAGTTAGAATTATTATGGGTGGCTTTTTTGTTTTGCATAATGACTTCATCTGTAGTTCTCTTACTGCAAATCTATTTTCATCATCTACTACCCTCCCTGTCCCCACCCTCCATATCATATTATAGGCTGTAGGTGTGGTCATCCTGAATTACTTAGGAAAACAAGTGGCTGGTGGATAAAAACTTGTTCTTATTTGAAATTTAAAATAGAGGGGACCTGAAGACCACCTAGTGCTATTGCTTAATTTTATGATTGGATGAAACTAAGGTTTTGAGAAGTGAAGGGACTGTTTTGAAGCTCTGCCCCTCGTGGGTGGCTGGCCTGGAGCCCTGTGCACCATGGTTTTCTAGCTGTGTAGCTCTTCCACTCAGGTCTGCATGACCACAGAGAAGGCTGGCTCTTGTTATATTGTGTGTCTTTCTTTAAGCTTGGACCTGGGTGTCCCTGGCATCAGGAACATTTTTTTGTTCACTTTTATATCTTCCTGTGTCTAACCTGGGGTGTTGCATTATTTGGAGATAATAATAATAATATAAATGAAGGAATGACACCCAATTCAGGTCACAGGGTCCCCATAACACCTCCCAAGACCTCTCTCCAGCCTGCAAGGATCTCTGGGCCCCACCATCTCCATGCCCTCAGTAGACCCCTGATTTTGCAGAGTTCTGTGCTGCCTTCCTTGTGTGTTGGGGGAGTGACCATAACTTGGACCTTCAGAATTTCTCCCAATACTTACTGACACCAGGTAGAGCACCCAGGAAGCCCCTTTCATGAATATTGGTCTGATGGTTCTCAAGCTCTCTAGTTGGCTTCTCCTTGACCTTTCATCTAGTTTCTATTCTGAGCAAAATACTCTGAAATGCTGCTCTAATGTCACTTTGATAGAATTGCAAGGGGAAAATAGCAAGACTGATATCTCTTTCTAAACTGGTGACATGCGTTGGTACCGTTTTCTCATCGTAGCCTGTTTTCGGTTGTTACCCTCTTGCTCTGCATCGGGCTGCCGAGCTCTAAGAGCACGACTGCTGTGCTCACTGCCTAAATTTCACTGCGCCTCTTGGTATCTTTGAAAGTAAGTCCCCACTGTAAGGCTCTGTATCTACCAATTCCAGATTCTACTCCCTGTTACGGGAACCAAGACACCTCAGGGCAGAGATGGGTTGGGAGAAGGTTGTAGGCAGATCTTGGCAGAATCACTGGAAAAGTTGCTATTATTATTATTAAGTCCCAGACTGAAGCTCAACCCAGATTGGAAAAAAAAAAAAAAATTGTGGAGAAGGGTGAGGCCTATGTGTTTTGAAAACATTCTAGATGATTCTTACATGCCTACCGTGCTCCTCATTAGAAAACCACTGACTTACAGGGTTCCCTTGATGAAATGGGATGAGAGGGGGAGACTAACAGTCAAAGGAAAGCAACTTATATTTGTTAAGTACTTAATATATGTTCGATCAAGTGTCACTTTTTTCAGTCATGATATTTATTCATTCATTCCGTAAGTTTGAGTCCTTTCTAAGGGCCAGGTTCTCTGATAGGTTCCTCACGGAGCCATGGTTAAGAAGCCAGATGACCAGTCTCCTTCTCAGCTCTTGCTTCTGTAGCTCTATGACCCTGAACAGACAGTTAGTAGTTCTTCATTCCTCAGTTTCCCCCACTTTAAAATGTGAGATAATCATGGCATCTACCTCATTGGCTTAGAGTGAGGATTCCATGAGAGGATGTATATTAAATGAATAACCCTTAGCCCTGACTACAGCGATGACTAAGACACAGTTCTGCCTCCACAGAGCATATTTTGAGGGGAAATCAGTCTCCAGAGAAGAAACAATGTGCTCAGCAAGTGACAAAGGTGGCATTTGAACCTCTCTGTGCTTTCCCATCTTACCGTATGATCTTCTCCCTTTTCACTCCCTATCCCCCCCAAAATGCCTCATTTATCTCATGGTCAGTGAGGAGCTCAGCTGTATGAATTTTTCTGGAACTATTCCACAAGTCTGTATTACATCTTTTCTATTGATGTAATTGTCACCATTGTGAAGTTCGGTTTTGCTTTGGCCTTGTAGACTGATGCTCCCAGGGGCTGTTAAGATGCATAAAAGCTCTTTGCTCTTATGCTAAATGGACCTAAACTATTGCCCTTTTTTCCTCAATATGTCTTTGGCTTTCACTTCAGTATTAGCAGTTACAGCAGTTTGGTGCTATCACTTATATTAGGGCCCCCCCCCCCCACCACATACACCTCTTCCAAAATTCCTAATATAATTGATTACTACAAAGTCAAGTAGAATCAAACGTTACCAGGAGAAACCAAACAACCAGACTTGTTAAATCAGCGCCTTTGCTTTTATGTAAACCACTTAGTAAACAGTCTCTGAGTTCTTGAGGAAAGACAGTGGTGTCTGTACTTTGAAGGAATCTTGTGATTACATCGAGCCTCCCAGGATAATCCAGGATAATCTTCCTATTTTCAGTCAGCTGATGAGCAACCTTAATTCCACCTGATACCTTAATTCCCCTTTGCCGTGTAACATAGGTTCGGGGGGTGGGGGCGGGATTATTTTGCCTGCCACGACTGTCTTGTTCCTTTTCACGTAATTAATTAATTATTGCCAAGAAATGTTCCAAAAGTGATTAACACATATACTCAGAGAGATAAACATCTTTTTACAACTGAGTGAGGGAACAAAGAGGCAAGGAGAAAAGCAGAGTAGGAAAGGAAGTGTCAGGAGTGAGGTTTTCACACAAAATTCATACCCTGGAGCTCAATTTCTTTCCTGGTGGTGGATGGTGAACTTGGCTCCAAGCTTGTCCTGGCAACTCTGTTGGAGAGGGGAGCACTGTCAGTGATGTTTTACGATGTCAATCTAGTCAAGACACAACCCATTGTTCAGATGCCAAAAGGAATATTTTTGACAGTAAAATGAAAAGGAGCTTTCTTCTTTAGGTCCTCCTGGATAGATGAAATATAATGAGAAAAACCTTTGACATGTTTACAGTAAACCTAGCGATGTGTTTCCCTGGCCCATTTCTTACTGCTTTCTATTTTAGGTCCAATGTGTAATGGTTTGAAGATTTCTTCTAAGACATGAGGTCCAGGGGTCAGGCCAACTGCAGGGATCTGCTTTGGAATATCTGGAGCAGCCATTCGCATCTGGTGTTATTCATCCTCCATCCTCACCCAGGGATGATTCTTTAATTTTTTCCCCCCCATAAATGTTTCCTTTTCACAAAATGTATCTTCCTTCCTTCCGTCCGTCCGTCCTTCCACCTGTTGCAACTATGTGATTTTCTCTTTAAGCTTTTTGGCTTGTCAAACATGTACATAATTAACATGATGAAACAGCTAGCCATAAACTTAAATTTTAATTTTTACAATACCCTCTTCCCCTTATAGCCTCTAATCTGCTTTCTGTAGCTGTGCCTTTGCTATTTCTAGTCATTTCTCATAAGTGATACAAGACAATTTTTGTCCTTATGTATCTTGCTTATTTCACCAAGCATAATGTTTTCCATGTTGCAGCATGTTTTATGACTTCATTTTTTCTTATGGCTGTATAATAGTCCTCTGGGTGTATGTTACACATTTGGTATGTCCATTCATTTGTTGGTGGACACTTGGGTTTTTTTTTTTTCCCAACTTCTGGCTATTGTGAATAAGGCTGCTATAAACATTGGTGTACAAGTATCTGTAACCCTGTTTTCGTTCTCTTTGGGGATATACCTAGAAGCAGGATTGCAAGTCAAATGGTGTCTTTATATTTAACTTTTTGAGGAACTGCATTTTGCTATTGCTTTCCATAGTGGCTGCACCATTTTATGTTCCCACCAATAATGCATGAGAGTTCCAATTTCTCTACCCCCTCTCTAACACTTATTTCCACCCCCCCTTTTTTAAAAATAATAGCTATACTTGTGGGTGTGAAGAAGTATCTTATGGTGGTTTTAATCTGCACTGATCTAATGGCTAATGATGTTGAGCATCTTTTCCTGTGTTTCTCGGCCATTTATTTATCTTCTTTGGGGAAATGTCTATGCAAGTCCTTTGCCCCTTTGTTACTGGGTTGTTTGTCTTGTTGCGTTGTAAATGTTCTTTATCTTTGCCACCCGCTGGATGTTTGAGGGTGCCCTGGAACTTACATTCTGGATGGCAGTGATGTCTGTTTTACCATTTCAATTTTTGAAAGTTGCCAAATAAGTATTTATATGTATGATCCCCCCTTTTTTTTATTTTATTAAATTTAGTTTTATTGAAATACATTCACACCATGGTATACAATCAACTGTCCACAGTATGATAACATAGTTATGCGTTCATCACCACAATCTATCTCTGAACATTTTCCTTACATCAGAAAGAACCAGAACAAGAATAAAAAATAAAAGTGAAAAAAGAACACCCAAACCATCCCCTCCCATCCCACCCCATTTGTCTTTTAGTTTTTATCCCCATTTTTCTACTCATCCATACACTAAATAAAGGGGGTGTGATCCACAGGGTCTTCACAATCACACTGTCACCCCTTGTAATCTACATTATTATATAATTGTCTTCAGGAGTCCAGACTGCTGGGTTAGAGCTTGGTAGTTTCAGGTATTTACTTCTAGCTATTCCAATACATTAAAACCTAAGAGGTGTTATCTATATAGTGCATAAGAATGTCCACCAGAGTGACCTCTCGACTCCATTTGGAATCTCTCAGCCACTGAAACTATTTTGTGTATGATCCCCTTTTAAAATGGAACAGTCTGAAAGTCTGCCAGCCTTCATCAAGAGAAGGCCAGGTGGTTAGTGGCAGGCGGAAAAAGGCTAGCAATCATGAGGTTTTTGATCATTATATATTATGATAAAATATTTATTTACATCCTTAATGGACTGTTGGTTAAAGACAGGATGCATTAGGAATGCTTAGATCAAAGTATAAATTATTGAAGATTATACTGATTTTTCTGCCGATTTGCCTCCAGATTATCTTCCCTCTAGCCAAAAGTTGCGTTCATCAGATCAAAATCTTTTTGGTATATCTCGTTCAAACTCTTGAAAAGAGAAAATATTATGACTTCCAGTCATTTTGTCTTTTAATTTATTAGGATTCAAGATTCACACACCTGCAATGTGTTATTTGTGGAGGAATCCTTTCAAATAACTGCTGGAAACCACCTGTCTTATCCCGATGTTTAGAAACAAAACAGAAGAATTATATAAAAATGCATGGGGTTTGCAGATGCCAATTAATCACACCCTTCCCCCTTCTGGATTCTAAACTAGAGGAAATAGACAGAAGAAGCTGGACCAAGATTCAGAGACAGGAGCAGTCTTATTAGCTTGAAGCTGAGCTGGAAACCATGGTGCAGGTGCCAGACTGGAATAAGGCTCCCTGATCTGCCCCAGATGGAATCCATGAACCCAAGAGGGGTGGCGGGCGGCTGTGGGTGGGGCCTGTGGCCGCTCAGTGCTGTGGGACGAGTGGGTACCCACTGTGGCCAGGACACCCAGGGGTCCCACCCAGCTGGTGTCCAGTCTGTCCTCCCCCAGCAGGAGTGTGGGGGCCCCAGAGGAGGAGCAGGCACAGTCCTCCTCGGCTTTCTTCCTGGGAAATGGAGCACATGTCCTACACAAAAACATATCTGTGGGAAATAAGCTTGCCTCCCTTTATAAACCTTTTTTGTTTGTTTGTTTTTTAAACCCAGACATAAAACATCCAACCATGGGGCAGTTTCTCATCTATTTTTGGTGATGTGGCAGGTAATAAGATTTCTCTCTGACGTTGAATGTCCATTTGTTGGTCCCCACACCAAATGTATACTAATACATGTGTAATTTTGGAATTACTTCTGTTTATTCCATTAAATTAAATGGTGGATGTTACAGACTAAGTGGGCAAAAGGTAATTGATCTTTAATCATTTTGAATCTTAATGAAGGTGTTGAAATGAATTTGAAAACTCGAATGTCTAGTTTCAAAAACAATGTTTTTACTTTAATACCACATCTTTATCATAGATCTGTAAAAAATAAGAAATCATTAAAAGGTTACTGTGTGTGTGTGTGTGTGTGTGTGTGTGTGTGTGTGTGCACGTGCACATTCCAGAGAGAGGGAGAGCGAGAGGGAGACTGATTATTTATTACTGTGAAAGGAACTCATTCACAAAAGGTGCGGCAAAGCTGATCTAGAGGAATGGATAGTGTATTCTTTAATGTATTCTTCTTACACATAGTTTCTTTCAGCACACCTTTGAAAGGCTTTCAGTGGCCATGAAGTCAAGTTTATGTGCCCTGGAAAATATCAGAGGTAAAGCCATTTCCAGAGGCTTTTACTATGGGTTGACACCCCTTTATGAAAAACTCAGGCACCTGATGAGGATGCTTAACTCAGTTGAAGGCTGTTCCATTCTGAAGTCAACAGAGAAAGTACTTGTGATTATTAAAGCAGATCTTCTAAAATGAGCACTTCAGTAATTATAAAACAACCACAGTAACAACAAAAACCCAGTAAGCGTTCCTAGGATGTCCAACTTGGAGCAGAGCAAGGTATGTGCTGGGTAGCTGCATAAGACGATTTGCTGTGTGAAGTTATTTGCCACATCATAGTTAAAAGTTGGAAAACATGCATCCAAATGGACTTTGGATTTAGCAGAATGGATGAAAATTATTTCTTTTTGTGAGCAATGAGAAAACAGGACCAGTTAGCTATCTGATGATAGGCACCTCTAGTTCATGATGATAAAACCATGCCATCTGCACATAAAATTCTCAGCATGTCAGTAGGACATGCCTCCAGTTTATTAAAAATGTAATACCAAATCATTAAGTTCCATGATGATATTAAAAGGAGAAGAATTGTGCCATATTCTCCTTTATTCCCCATTGGAAATTAGTGTCTGATCCTGCCCCAATTTTTATTATCCTGGATGAGATAAGAGGAGTACTCCTTAAACTTTAATGAGCAGACAAGTGACTGGGGGCACTTATTAAAAAGCTCGTCTCTAATTCAGTTGGTCTGGGGCTGGCCTGAGATTCTTCATTTCTAGCCACCCACCAGGTGACCTTGATGCCACCGGCCCATGGACCGGACTTTGGGTACTGTGTCAGTTTGAATGTGTTATGTCCCCCAGAAAAAGCCATATTCTTTGATGCAATCTTGTGAGGCAGACGCATTAGTGGGGATTAAGTTGGAACGTTTGGATTAGGTTGTTTCCATGGAGATGTGACCCACCCAACTGTGGGTGATAACTCTTGACTGGATAATTTCCATGGAGGTGTGGTCCCAGCCGTTCAGCATGGGCCTGGATTAGTTTACTAGAGCACTATATAAGCACAGACAGGAGTGAGCTTGCTACAGCCAAGAGAAGCACTTTGAAGAACGCACAGGAGCTGAGAGAGGAACTGCAGTTTACAGAGACATTTTGGAGACAGCCTTTGAAAGCAGACTTTTGCTCCGGAGAAGCTAAGAGAGGACAAATGCCCCAAGAACAACTGAGAGTGACATTTTGGAGAGAAGCTGCAGCCTAGAGAGGAACATCCTGGGAGAAAGCCATTTTGAAACCAGAACTCTGGAGCAGATGCCAACCACATGCCTTCCCAGCCAACAGAAGTTTTCTGGACACCATTGGCCATCCTCCAGTGAAGGTACCTGATTGTTGATGCCTTACCTTGGACACTTACGGCCTTAAGACTGTAACTGTGTAACCAAATAAACCCCCTTTTATAAAAGCCAATTCATTTCTGGTGTTTTGTATTCTGGCAGCATTAGCAAACTAGAACAGGTAGCAATGTTGTAGAGGTGCTGGTTACCAGAAGCACAGGGAGAAGTTGAGGCCATTAGATTAGCAGTAAATAATTTCTCACTTTAGGAGCCAAGTGCCAAGGAGAGGTTCATCAAGTCAGATTATTCTCAACAAGTTCCCCTACAAGGCAGTGGTGACCCAACAGGGCTCTGTACTGGACTGGCTATTCCTGGGTGGCTGGCTCCTTGGATAGAACCTTGGCCTGAGAGGGCTAGCTTGTGTCTCTTTTAGGAGAAAACTACCATGCCTTGCAAATGGATCATCTAGTAAGCCAATGGATCTACATTTGTAGAAAGTGAAGAGTTTGTCATTTTAAATAATGAAATGGACCACAATTTGGCCCTACTGGATAGGACTCATTGATAAAAGGAACATCTTTCCAAGGATGTTATAGTTCTCATCCCTGGCTACATAATGAAATCACCTGGGGAGCTTAAAAAGAAAAGTACTCCTGCTTGGGGCACATATCAGATGAAGTAAAGCAGAATGTCTGGGGGTGAGGCCTGGGCATCTGTACTTTTTCAAAAGCACCCCACTTGTTCCTTGGGTGCGTCCGGTATTAAGAACCCTGGTACAGGCAGTGCTTACCTCTGAGGGCAGGAAACTCCCAAGGTACACCCTTTTTTAGCTTGAGCTAAATTATCATTGGTGTAATCTGAGGGCTTGTAACCAGGTCTCTGTAAGGCTGACCCAAGATATTTATAGTATTTGGGAGAGATGACCTTGGTTTAAAAATTGGGGAGCAAGGAAGCCTTCAGCCAGCCTCTGAACTCTGAGTTGTTCCCTAAGGAAATTCAGACCTTAGGCGTTTATGACCTGGGAGCTGCCAAGGCTTGGGGCTGTGAATTCCACGGGGATTTACTGTTGCCTCATTTTGGAAGCAAGATAAATTCAGTATAAGTTTTAAATTTGATAAGCCTCTGTGTGGCCACTTCAGATTGTGTGTGTGTGTGCGCGCATCTTCTCACTCATTAGCTAGTTTTTAAAAAATCTTGACCTGATGCTCTTTGTCAAATCAAATGCTTGGAGGGCTGTTGCATTTCTGCAGGCAGTGTAGCTGGAACACTCATGGGAGAGCCCAGCACCCTAACTCCCTTCCTCCCCAGGTAAGGGGGGGGGATGCCCTGGGCTGGGGATGAGGGGCTCCAGGGTCAAGGGAGGGCTTGTTCATTAATGAACTGTACCTTGAGGGCATCACTTCACTTGTATGAAATCATAAAACCTTTGTAGCTACTATGTTCTTTATTACTGGGGCCATTTTGGGCCTGTTGGCATTCACCAGTGATTTCTAGAGGCAGGGGATTGCCACAAGTCTGATCCTCCGAGAAAATGGGGTGTTTGATATTTATAGAATTCACGCATGAATTTTACTGCCCTTTTGCTCTGAGACAAAGCAAATCTTCTGAGAGTTTTCATTCAACATCGAGGAGACCTACCTAACAAATTTACACACCGTGCGATCTGTTCACAGACTACTTGTTTTTTTTCTTGGAGAGTCATTGTCGACCTGTCATAAAGTGTGTTCATGGTTTCTTGGGCTGGAAGCCAGATGGCAATCCTGCTTTTGCTGAGACTGATGAAACATTTGTCTAGATCTGGTCTTCTCAAAGCTGCCTTCCCAGGCCTATTTATTTATAGACTAGAGTCTTTGTGGAGCAGAGCCCCAGTGCCAGATACTCATTAGTCAATGGTGACACAGCCAATCTAGGAATGGGGCTCCTTGGCTGGTGCCAAGACAAAGGTGGCCCTGAAGGATATGGAAGAAATGAAGCCTTGTGTAGCAGTCAGCTTGGGATAGAGTCAGGTTTATTGGCCCCACTCTGCTCTCTGTGGCCTCCACGGCCTTAGCACTGGGCCCTGTGCCTGCTGCTGGTCTGCATGGTTGGAGATAGACTGGTTGAAACCGATGGACGCCAGAGTTGCTTCTCCATCGCTACATGATCTAGTACTAGGGATTGCTCCTCTCTGGGCCTCTTCCTACAGTTTGGGAAAGATCCTGCTGGTTGATTAAGACAGTGTTTCTCTACCAGGAAAGTTTTATCCCTTAGGAATATTTAGCAATGTTGGGAGATATTTTAGATCGTCACAACTGAGGGCCGGGGTATTGCTACTAGCATATAGGAAATAGAGACCAAGGATGATGCTAAACAATTGCAAGGCTCAGGATGGCTGCATGACAAAGAATTATCTCACTCAAACAGTCAGTTATACTGAGGTTGAGAAATCTGGGATTCTAGGGATTTATTTGGTTTTTCAGGGAGCCATGCTTTTTTTGTGTGTTGATTTAGGAAATGTTTTTAGAACTCTCAGGGTTGCTGTGGGAAGTTGTTGTTGCTAGGAAATTCTGTCAACTGTGAATAACCTATGGGCCTGGTCTATGAAACTCACAGAACATGTGAAGATCTTTTTGTAATTAAAAAAATTTTTTTCCCATATACCAACCTATTATTATCATCTTGTATTAGTGTTGTACATTTGTTATAATTCATGAAACAACACTGTTATACTTGAATTATTAACCCCAGTTAGATGTCCACAATAGGGTTCACTGTGTTACATAGTCCCAGGCTTTATCTTTTAACTTTCATTCTAGTAATATACATTCCCCTTCCAACCACATTCACATACATAATTCAACACTTTTAATTGCACTCACAATAATGCACTACCATCACGACCATCCATATCCAAATGTTTACAATCAACCTAAATAGAATTTCTGTACAAATTGGGCATCAGCTCCCCATTCTCTACCTCCAGTCTATCTCCTGGTAACCTATATTCTAGATTCTAACTCTGAGTTTGCTTATTATAATTAATTCATATCAGAGAGCTCATACAATATTTGTCCTTTTGTGTCTGGCTTATTTCCATCAGCATAATGTCCTCAAGGTTCATCCATATTGTTGCATGCATCAGGACTGCATTCATTTGTACAGCTGAATAATATTCCATTTTATGTATATACCACATTTTGTTTAACAGATCATTGGTTGATGAACTTTGGGTTTCTTCCATCTTTTGGCAATTGTGTGTATAATGCTGCTACAAACATCAGTGTGCAAATATCTGTTCGAGTCCCTGCTTTCAATTCTTCTGGGTATATATCTAGTACGATTGCCAGGTCAAATGATAATTTTATATTTAAGAGTTCCCATTTATCTATATTTTCTTTTGTTCCTTATGTTTTGGGTATAAAATCTGAGAAACCATTGCCTAACTAAAGATCCTGAAGAGGCTTCCCTACATTTTCTTCTTGGAGTTTTATAGTCCTGGCTCTTATATGTAGGTTTTTGATCCATTTTGAGTTAATTTTACTATATGGTGTGAGATGGGGGCTTTCTTTCATTCTTTTGCATATGGATATCCAGTTCTCCCAGCACGATTTATTGAAGAGACTACTCTTCAACAGTTTTTGAAGAATAGACATTCAACCATTTGTTGAAGATATTTTCCCAGTTGAGTGGTCTTGGCATCCTTGTAAAAAGTCAGTTGGCCATAGATGTGAGGACCTATTTTTTTACTCTCAGTTCAATTCCATGGGTCGATATATCTATACTTACACCAGCATCATGTTGTTTTGACCACTGTAGCTTTGTAAGAAGCCTTAAAGTCAGGAAGTGTGAGTTCTCCAACTTCATTCTTCTTTTTCAAAATGGTTTTGGCTATTTGGGCCCCCTTACCTTCCCAAATCAATTTGATGATGAGCTTTTCCATTTCTGCCAAGTAAGCTGTTGGAATTTTGATTGGGATTGTGTTGAATTCTTTAAATCATTTTGGGTTGACTAGACATCTTAATGATATTTAGTCTTCCAATCCATGAGCACGGAAGGTCCTTGTTCTAGTTTGCTAATGCTGCGGAATGCAAAACACCAGAGATGGATTGGCTTTTATAAAAAGGGGGTTTATTTAGCTACACAGTTACAGTCTTAAGGCCATAAAGTGTCCAAGGTAACACATCAGTAATCGGGTACCTTCACTGGAGGATGGCCAATGGCATCTGGAAAACTTCTGTTAGCTGGGAAGACATGTGGCTGGCATCTGCTCCTAAGTTCTGGTTTCAAAATGGCTTTCTCCCAGGACGTTCCTCTCTAACAAGCTTGCTTCTCTTCAAAACGTTACTCACAGCTGCACTCCCTTTTCTCCCCCCAAGTTAGCTCATTTATATAGCTCCACTGATCAAGGCCCACCCCAAATGGGCGGGGCCACGCCTCCATGGGAACATCTCATCAGAATCATCTCCCACAGCTGGGTGGGGCACATTCCAAGCAAATCCAACCAGCACCAAAACTTCTGCCCCACACAAGACCACAAAGGTAATGGCATTTGGGGGACACAATACACTCAAACCAGCACAGTCCTTCCATTTATTTTTTAGCTCTTCTTTGATTTCTTTTAGCAGTGTTTTGTAGTTTTCGGTGTACAAGTCTTTACACAGGACCTGGCTAAATTTATTCCTAGATATTTGGTTCTTTTAGTTGCTATGGTAAATGGAATTTTTTTCTCAATTTCCTCCTCAGTTTGCTCATTGCTACTGTATAGAAACATTACTGAGTTGTGTATGTTTATCTTGTGCCCTATCACTTTGTTGAATTTGTTTGTTAGCTCTAGTTACTTTGTTGTAGATTTGTCAGGACTTTATATAGGATCATGTCATCTGCAAATAGTAAAAGTTTTACTTCTTTCTTTCCTATTTGGTTGCCCCTTCCCTCCCTCTCTCCCTTCCTTCCTTCCTTCCTTCCTTCCTTCCTTCCATTGCTCTGGCTACAATTTCCAGTACAATGTTGAATAACAGTGGTGACAGTGGGCATCTTTTTCTTGTTCTAGATCTTAGAGGAAAAGCTTTCAGTCTTCAGCATTGATTGTGATGTTAGCTGTGGGTTTTTCATTTATACCCTTTATCATATTGAGGAAGTTTCCTTCTGTTCCTGTGTTCCTAAGTGTTTTTATTCAGAAAGGATGCTGAATTTTGTCATGCCTTTTCTATGTCAACAGAGATGAAGATGATCATGTGTTTTTTTCCCTTCATTTTGTTAAAGTGGTGTATTACATTAATTGATTTTCATATGTCAAACCACCCTTGCATACCTGGAACAAAACCCACTTGATCATGGTGTATAATTCTTTTGATGTGCTATTGGATTTGATTTGCAAGTATTTTGTTGAGGTTTTTTGCATTTCTATTCCTAAGAGAAATTGGTCTGTAACTTTTTGTTTTTGTAGTATCTTTATCTGGCTTTAGTGTTAGTGTGATGTTGACCTCATAGCATGAGTTAGGTAGTGTTCCCTTCTCTTTAGTTTTTTGGAAGAGTTTGAGCAGGATTTGTATTCATGCTTCTTGGAATGATTTGTAGAATTCCCCTGTGAAGCCATCTGGTCCTGGGTTTTTCTTTGGAAGTTTTTGATGACTGATTCAGTCATCTCTTTGCTTGTAATTGGTATGTTGAGGTCTTCTATTTCTTCTGGAGTCAGTGTAGGTTGTTCTTGTGTTTCTAGGAATTTGTCCATTTCATCTAGGTTCTTAAATTTGTTGGCATACAGTTGTTCATAGTCTCCTATGATTCTTTTTTATTTTGTGTAGTCAGTAGTAATGTCCCCCTTCCCCCCCTTTCATTTCTGATTTTATTTATTTCCATCTTCTCTCTTTTTTTCATTGTCAGTTTTTATTGATCTTTTCAGAGCACCAACTGTTGGTTTTGTTAATTTTCCGTTTTCTTTTTTTATTGTCAGTTTCGTTTATTTCTGCTCTAATCTTTCTTTCCTACTGCTTGCTTTGAGGGTTGGTTTGCTATTTTTTCTAGTTCCTCCAGGTGTGCAGTAGGTCTTTGATTTTATCTTTTTCTTCTTGTTAAATGTAAGTGTTTAGGGTTATAAATTTCCCTGTCAGCACTGCCTTTGCTGCATCACATAGGTTTGTGTTCTCATTTTAATTTGTCTCAAGGTATTTACTGCTTCCCCTTGCAATTCTTCTTTGACCCACTGACTGTTTAAGAGAGTGTTATTTAACTTCCATATATTGTGAATTTTCCAGTTCTCTATTGATTTCCACTTTCATTCCATTATGGTCAGAGAAGACGTTTTGTGTACTTTCCATCTTTCTGAATTTATTCAGACTTGTTTTGTGACCCAACATGTGGTCTATCCTGGAGAATAATCCACGAGCACTTGAGAAGAGTATATATCCTGCTGTTTGGGGGTGCACTATTCTGTATATGTATGTTAAGTCTAGTTCATTTATCATATTATTCAAGTTCTCTGTTTCCTTATTTGATCTTCTGTCTAGATGTTCTATCTATTGATGAGAGTCGTACATTGCAGTCTCCAGCTATTATTGTAGGAGTGTGTATTTCTCCTTTCAGTTTTGCCAGTGTTTGCCTCATGTACTTTAGTGTACCGTGGTTAGGTACATAAATATTTATGATTGCTATTTCTTCTTGGTGGATTGTCTCTTTTAATATCTAGTGTCCTCCTTTGCCACTTATAACTGGTTTTGACTTAAAGTCTATTTTGTCGGATATTAGTATAGCAACCCAAGATCTTTTTGGTTATTGTGGTTATTGGATGTATGGAATATCATTTTCTATCCTTTCACTTTCTTTTTTTTTTTTTTAATCTTCATTTTATTGAGATATATTCACATACCACGCAGTCATACAAAACAAATCGTACTTTCGATTGTTTACAGTACCATTACATAGTTGTACATTCATCACCTAAATCAATCCCTGACACCTTCATTAGCTCACACACAAAAATAACAAGAATAATAATTAGAGTGAAAAAGAGCAATTGAAGTAAAAAAGGACACTGGGTACCTTTGTCTGTTTGTTTCCTTCCCCTATTTTTCTACGCATCCATCCATAAACTAGACAAAGTGGAGTGTGGTCCTTATGGCTTTCCCAATCCCATTGTCACCCCTCATAAGCTACATTTTTATACAACTGTCTTCGAGATTCATGGGTTCTGGGTTGTAGTTTGATAGTTTCAGGTATCCACCATCAGCTACCCCAATTCTTTGGAACCTAAAAAGGGTTGTCTAAAGTGTGTGTAAGAGTGCCCACCAGAGTGACCTCTCGGCTCCTTTTGGAATCTCTCTGCCACTGAAGCTTATTTCATTTCCTTTCACATCCCCCTTTTGGTCAAGAAGATGTTCTCCGTCCCACGATGCCGGGTCTACATTCCTCACCGGGAGTCATATTCCACGTTGCCAGGGAGATTCACTCCCCTGGGTGTCTGATCCCACGTAGGGGGGAGGGCAGTGATTTTACCTTTCAAGTTGGCTTAGCCAGAGAGAGAGGGCCACATCTGAGCAACAAAGAGGCATTCGGGAGGAGGCTCTTAGGCACAACCATAGGGAGGCCTAGCCTCTCCTTTGCAGCAACCGTCTTCCCAAGGGTAAAACTTATGGTAGAGGGCTCAACCCATCAAACCACCAGTCCCCTATGTCTGTGGTCATGTTAGCAACCATGGAGGTGGGGTAGGCGAATACCCCTGCATTCTCCACAGGCTCCTCAAGGGGGCACTACATCTTTTTTTCCTTGTTTTTCTTTTTTTTTTTTTAAACTTTCCCTTCTTTTTTAAATCAACTGTATGAAAAAAAAGTTAAAAAGAGAACAAACATACAATAAAAGAACATTTCAAAGAGACCATAACAAGGGAGTAAGAAAAAGACAACTAACCTAAGATAACTGCTTAACTTCCAACATGTTCGTACTTTACCCCAAGAAAGTTACATAATATAGCAACATTTCTGTGAACTTGTTCCTACTATATCCATCAGAAATTAACAGACCATAGTCATTCCTGGGCATCCCCAGAATGTTAAATAGCTTATCTGTTCTTTTTGGATTATTGTTCCCCCTTCCTTAATTGCTCTCTATTGCTAGTTCCCCTACATTCTACATTATAAACCATTTGTTTTACATTTTTCAAAGTTCACATTAGTGGTAGCATATAATATTTCTCTTTTTGTGCCTGGCTTATTTAACTCAGCATTATGTCTTCAAGGTTCATCCATGTTGTCATATATTTCACGAGATCGTTCCTTCTTATTGCTGCGTAGTATTCCATCGTGTGTATATACCCCATTTTATTTATCCACTCATCTGTTGAAGGACATTTGGGTTGTTTCCATCTCTTGGCAATTGTGAATAATGCTGCTATGAACATTGGCGTGCAGATGTCTGTTCGTGTCACTGCTTTCCGACCTTCTGGGTATATACCGAGAAGTGCAATCGCTGGATCGAATGGTAACTCTATATCTAGTTTTCTAAGGAACTGCCAGACTGACTTCCAGAGTGGCTGAACCATTATACAGTCCCACCAACAATGAATAAGAGTTCCAATTTCTCCACATCCCCTCCAGCATTTGTAGTTTCCTGTTTGTTTAATGGCAGCCATTCTAACCGGTGTTAGATGGTATCTCATTGTGGTCTTAATTTGCATCTCTCTAATAGCTAGTGAAGCTGAACATTTTTTCATGTGTTTCTTGGCCATTTGTATTTCCTCTTCAGAGAACTGTCTTTTCATATCTTTTGCCCATTTTATAATTGGGCCGACTGTACTATTGTCATTGAGTTGTAGGATTTCTTTATATATGCAAGATATCAGTCTTTTGTCAGATACATGGTTTCCAAAAATTTTTTCCCATTGAGTTGGCTGCCTCTTTACCTTTTTGAGAAATTCCTTTGAGGTGCAGAAACTTCTAAGCTTGAGGAGTTCCCATTTATCTATTTTCTCTTTTGTTGCTTGCGCTTTGGGTGTAAAGTCTAGGAAGTGGCCGCCTAATACAAGGTCTTGAAGATGTTTTCCTACATTATCTTCTAGGAGTTTTATGGTACTTTCTTTTATATTGAGATCTTTGGTCCATTTTGAGTTAATTTTTGTGTAGGGTGTGAGGTAGGGGTCCTCTTTCATTCTTTTGGATATGGATATCCTACTCTCCCAGTCCCATTTGTTGAAAAGACCATTATGACCCAGTTCAGTGACTTTGGGGGCCTTATCAAAGATCAGTCGGCCATAGATCTGAGGGTCTATCTCTGAATTCTCAATTCGATTCCATTGATCTATATGTCTATCTTTGTGCCAGTACCATGCTGTTTTGGCAACTGTGGCTTTATAATCTTCAAAGTCAGGGAGTGTAAGTCCTCCCACTTCGTTTTTCTTTTTTAGAGTGTCTTTAGCAATTCGAGGCATCTTCCCTTTCCAAATAAATTTGATAACTAGCTTTTCCAAGTCTGCAAAGTAGGTTGTTGGAATTTTGATTGGGATTGCATTGAATCTGTAGATGAGTTTGGGTAGAATTGACATCTTAATGACATTTAACCTTCCTATCCATGAACATGGAATATTTTTCCATCTTTTAAGGTCCCCTTCTATTTCTTTTAGTAGAGTTATGTAGTTTTCTTTGTATAGGTCTTTTACATCTTTGGTTAAGTTTATTCCTAGGTACTTGATTTTTTTAGTTGCTATTGAAAATGGTATCTTTTTCTTGAGTGTCTCTTCAGTTTGTTCATTTCTAGCATATAGAAACATTACTGACTTATGTGCATTAATCTTGTATCCCGCTACTTTGCTAAATTTGTTTATTAGCTCTAGTAGCTGTATCGTCGATTTCTCAGGGTTTTCTAGATATAAGATATCATCTGCAAACAGTGACAGTTTTACTTCTTCTTTCCCAATTTGGATGCCTTTTATTTCTTTGTCTTGCCGGATTGCCCTGGCTAGCACTTCCAGCACAATGTTGAATAACAGTGGTGACAGCGGGCATCCTTGTCTTGTTCCTGATCTTAGAGGGAAGGCTTTCAGTCTCTCACCATTGAGTACTGTGCTGGCTGTGGGTTTTTCATATATGCTCTTTATCATGTTGAGGAAGTTTCCTTCAATTCCTACCTTTTGAAGTGTTTTTATCAAAAAGGGATGTTGGATTTTGTCAAATGCTTTTTCAGCATCTATTGAGATGATCAATTGATTTTTCCCTTTTGACTTGTTAATGTGTTGTAATACATTGATTGATTTTCTTATGTTGAACCATCCTTGCATGCCTGGAATGAACCCCACTTGGTCATGGTGTATGATTTTTTTAATGTGTCTTTGGATTCGATTTGCAAGTATTTTGTTGAGGATTTTTGCATCTATATTCATTAGGGAGATTGGCCGGTAGTTTTCCTTTTTCGTAGCATCTTTGCCTGGTTTTGGTATTCGATTGATGTTAGCTTCATAAAATGAGTTAGGTAGTGTTCCATTTTCTTCAATGTTTTGAAAGAGTTTGAGTAAGATTGGTGTCAGTTCTTTCTGGAAAGTTTGGTAGAATTCCCCTGTGAAGCCATCTGGCCCTGGGCATTTATTTGCGGGAAGATTTTTGATGACTGATTGGATCTCTTTGCTTGTGATGGGTTGGTTGAGGTCTTCTATTTCTTCTCTGGTCAGTCTAGGTTGTTCATATGTTTCCAGGAAATTGTCCATTTCTTCTACATTATCCAGTTTGTTGCCATACAGTTGTTCATAATATCCTCTTATAATTTTTTTAATTTCTTCAGGATCTGCAGTTATGTCACCTTTTTAATTCATTATTTTGTTTATACGGGTCTTCTCTCCTTTTGATTTTGTCAGTCTAGCTAGGGGCTTGTCAATCTTGTTGATCTTCTCGAAGAACCAACTTTTGGTGATATTTATCCTCTCTGTTGTTTTTTTGTTCTCTATGTCATTTATTTCTGCTTTAATCCTTGTTATTTCTTTTCTTCTACTTGGTTTAGGATTGGTTTGCTGTTCATTTTCTAGCTTCTTCAGTTGATCCATTAGTTCTTTGATTTTGGCTCTTTCTTCCTTTTTAATATATGCGTTTAGTGCTATAAATTTCCCCCTTAGCACTGCTTTTGCTGCATCCCATAGGTTTTGGTATGTTGTGTTCTCATTTTCATTCGTCTCTATATATTTAGCAATTTCTCTTGCTATTTCTTCTTTAACCCACTGATTGTTTAGGAGTGTGTTGTTTAACCTCCAGGTATTTGTGAATTTTCTAAGTCTCTGATGGTTATTGACTTCTAATTGTATTCCATTGTGGTCAGAGAATGTGCTTTGAATAATTTCAATCTTTTTAAATTTATTGAGGCTTGTTTTATGTCCCAGCATATGATCTATTCTGGAGAAAGTTCCATGAGCACTAGAAAAGTATGTGTATCCTGGTGATTTGGGATGTAATGTCCTGTATATGTCTGGTAGATCTAATTCATTTATCAGATTGTTTAGGTTTTCAATTTCCTTATTGGTCTTCTGTCTGGTTGATCTATCTATAGGAGAGAGTGATGTGTTGAAGTCTCCCACAATTATTGTGGAAACATCAATTGCTTCCTTTAGTTTTGCCAGTGTTTCTCTCATGTATTTTGTGGCACCTTGATTGGGTGCATAGACATTTACGATTGTTATTTCTTCTTGCTGAATTGCCCCTTTTATTAGTAGGTAGTGGCCTTCTTTGTCTCTCAAAACATCCCTGCATTTGAAGTCTATTTTATCTGAGATTAATATTGCTACACCTGCTTTATTTGGCTGTAGCTTGCATGAAATATTTTTTTCCATCCTTTCACTTTCAGTTTCTTTGTGTCCCTGTGTCTAAGATGAGTCTCTTGTATGCAACATATTGATGGTTCATTTTTTTTGATCCATTCTGCAAATCTATATCTTTTAATTGGGAAGTTTAATCCATTTACATTCAACGTTATAACCGTGAAGGCATTTCTTGAATCAGCCATCTTATCCTTTGGTTTATGTTTGTCATATTTTTCCCCTCTGTCTATTAATATCCTTTATTGTACCCATACTGAATCTCTTTAGTACTGAACCTTTCTCCAAGTCTCTCTGTCCTTTCTTTGTTTCTCTGTCTGTAGGGCTCCCTTTAGTATCTCCAGTAGGGCAGGTCTCTTGTTAGCAAATTCTCTCAGCCTTTGTTTGTCTGTGAAAAATTTAAGCTCTCCCTCAAATTTGAAGGTGAGCTTTGCTGGATAAAGTATTCTTGGCTGGAAATTTTTCTCACTCAGAATTTTAAATATATCGTGCCACTGCCTTCTCGCCTCCATGGTGGCTGCTGAGTAGTCACTACTTAGTCTTATGCTGTTTCCTTTGTATGTGGTGAATTGCTTTTCTCTTGCTGCTTTCAGAACTTGCTCCTTCTCTTCTGTGTTTGACAGTGTGATCAGTATATGTCTCGGAGTGGGTTTATTTGGATTTATTCTATTTGGAGTTCGCTGAGCATTTATGATTTGTGTATTTATGTTGTTTAGAAGATTTGGGAAGTTTTCCCCAACAATTTCTTTGAATACTCTTCCTAGACCTTTACCCTTTTCTTCCCCTTCTGGGACACCAATGAGTCTTATATTTGGACGTTTCATATTATCTATCATATCCCTGAGGTCCATTTTGATTTTTTCAGTTTTTTTCCCCATTCTTTCTTTTATGCTTTCATTTTCCATTCTGTCATCTTTGAGGTCACTGATTCGTTGTTCAACTTCCTCTAGTCTTGTACTATGTGTGTCCAGAATCTTTTTAATTTGGTCAACAGTTTCTTTAATTTCCATAATATCATCCATTTTTTTAATTTAGTCTTGCAATGTCTTCTTTATGCTCTTCTAGGGTCTTCTTGATATCCTTTGTATCCCGTACTATGGTCTCATTGTTCATCTTTAGTTCTTTGAGTAGCTGCTCTAAGTGCTGTGTCTCTTCTGATATTTTGATTTGGGTGCTTGGGCTTGGGTTATCCATATCGTCTGGTTTTTTTCATATGCTTTATAATTTTCTGTTGTTTTTGGCCTCGTGGCATTTGCTGAACTTGATAGGGTTCTTTTAGGATTTGTAGACCAATTGAAGTCCTTATCTCTAATTTATCAGATCTACAGTTTCGTGGAGTACACTTTCTCTAAGTAACCAGCAGGTGGCGTCCACGAGCCACCTGTTCTCCACAAGCCAGTTCTCCCCTGCTTAGCCTTTTTGGTGAGTGGGGGAGTGAGTCTTGTGGGGTCCAATTGGTGTACCAAGCTTGCATGTGTAGTTGGTGTTGCCTGCCCTGTATATGGGGCGTGTTTCTGGGCAGTCAGGGAGGGGGGGTGGCCCTAACAATCAAATCTCCCTGGTCATCCTAGAGTTTTCAAGCTGCTGCAATAGTCTAATCCTTCCGTTCAGTCCTGCCACAGTTTGTCTCTGCTACTGACCCACAAGTCCTTGGTATTGGCGTATGGCTCCTGAGACTTGCAAGTGGGCCCCTCTTCCAGGCCGTGCACCCCGGGTCCTCTGTTGAGGGATGACTGTGTTATGTCACAGGTGAGTGCCGTCCCCCCAGGGCAGTTCTGGGCTGCTGGGCTGTGTAGGGAGGCTCCCAGTCTGCTGAAATGATGGCTGAATGGGTCTTTGTTAATTCACACTGCTCCACCTTCCCAACTCTGGGACAATCAGCTGAGGTTGCAGGGAAGGCTAATGTCCACGCCCAGTTTTGTGGTGTGTGCCTGTTATTTGAAGCACTTCCGTCACACTGGGTTGTCTGGGGCAGCTCTGGGCTATGGGGCTGGCGACGGGCAGGAGTGTTTCCTGTCGACCAGGATGATGGCTGTGAGCGGACACCCCCCTTTTCTTGGGAAGTTGTGGTGTTTAGTGAATTTTCTCAGCCACTGGATTATTGCCTTTTGTCTCGGAGCTCTCTTAGTTCTGCTCTTGACTTGACCTGCCCAAATTGCAAGTCTTTGAAGCTTTCTGTATTGGGCTTCTTATAGTAATTGTTTTAGAAAAAGAAAAAAGGATTAAAAAAAAAAAGGGCCCTCCTCAGAGATCTAATGGGTTATTGAAATGCTAAGAGACAAAGCAACCAGGGCCATTAAGGAAAGGTCCACAGGGCAGAGAGATCAGCTTTTCTTCAGGATTTGCATATGCGCCTCAGGGCCTGAGCTCTCCCCTTCCCCTTTCTATTTTCACCAGAACTCCAAAAATCCTCCGCTTTTATTTTGCAGTTTTTCATGTTGTTTTTTTTTTTCTATGCCTGTCTCCTCTCTGCTGGGCTGGCTGCTCTCAGAGTCTCTGGTGTCTGGTCTCAGTCTATCTCTGGTTGGAGTTTGGATCAGTAGAATGAGTTTTGGATAAGGGCTGCCACTGCAGTTCTCCCTTCTCCTTCCCGGAGCTGACAGCCCCTCCTCCCATGGGACTGAGCCTGGCAGGGAGGGGCGCGGGTCCCCTGGCCGCAAAAACTTACAGATTTCGCTGATCTCAGCAGTTCCACGTTTTCATGAGTGTTGTATGAAGTATGCCCAAAGTCAGATTGCTCTGTGGTGTCCAGTCCACGCAGTTCCTGGCTTTCTACCTACTTTCCTGGAGGAGTAACTAAAGCATACAGCTCACCAGTCTGCCATCTTGCCCCCTAAAATCTATCCTTTCACTTTCAACCTGTTTGTGTCTTTGGGTTTAAGGTGAGTCTTTTGTAAACAACACATAGTTGGATCATGCTTTTTTAATCTATTCTGCCAATCTGTTTCTTTTGGAGAGTTCAGTCGATTAACATTCAGTGTTATTATTGTAAAGGCAGTACTTACTTCAGCCTTATTGTCCTTTGGTTTTTATATGTCATTATTTTTTCCTTTTCTGTAGAGTTGAACTTTTGTAATGTATCTGACTGATTTCCTTTTCTCGTTTCTATTTCTGTATATATTTTTATATACCCTCCTTTTTTGTGGTCCCCTGGGGTTTATATTATACAACCTACATCTATAATCTATAATCTACTAATTTGAAAAGATACCAACTTAGCTTCAATAGCATTCTTGTTCTCTGCTCCCATATCACTCTGTTTCCCCTGTTCATGTTGTTTTTCTCCCCCTTTACCATCTTTTATTTCCTATATCCATTACTAGGAATCATGCCTTTTTCTTGTTCAATTGTACTCTGATTCTTGTAGGAATTAAAGAGTAGAGTTGTATATTGAGGATGCAGTTCTATTGGGTTTTGCATTTAACCTTTTATTCCCCCTTACTGATGATCTTCATTCCCCCCCCACACACACACTTCTCTAAGCCACTCTCTGCTGTCTTTTCCTTTCAACCTGCAGAACTCCCTTTAGTGATTCTTGTAGCATAATTTTTTTTTTTTTTTTTGCTGATGATGCTGTCAGTTTCTGTTTATCTGTGAATATTTTAAACTCTCCTTCATTTTTGTAGGGCAAAGTTTTGCTGGATAAGGAATGTTTGGCAGCAGTTTTTCTGTTTAAGCACCTTAAATAAATCATACCACTGCCTTCTCGCCTCCATGGTTTCTAATGAAAAGTTGGAACTTACTGTATTTAGGATCCCTTGTAGGTGATGCATCACTTTTCTCTTGCTTCTCCGAGAGATTCTCTTTACCTTTGGCATTTGATATTCTGATTAGTATATATCTCGGAGTAGTGTATTAGGATTTATTCTGTTTAGAGTATGTTGCACTTTTTGGACGTTTTCAGCCATTGTTTCCTCAAATATTGTTTCTGCCCCTTTTCCCTTCTCTTCTGTAATACCCATGACATGTATGTTTGTGTATTTTATGCTGTCATTGAAATCCCTGAGGCACTGCTCAATTTTTTTTTTCACTACCTGTTCTCCTGACTAAATGATTTTGGTTGTTCTGAATCTAGTTTATGGACTCTTCCTTTTGCCTGTGCAAATCTGCTGTTTTATTTTATTGTATTTTTAACATCTACTATTGTGCCTTTCATCCCCATAATTTGTTATGTTTCTTTTCATACTTTTGAATTCTTCTTTATGCTCATGCATTGTATTCTTAATATCCTTTAGCTCTTCATCCATGTTTTCCTTCTTCTCCTTTGCTTGATTTAGGAGATTTGTTTGAACTTCATTGATTAGTTGATCCAACTTCTGAGTCTTCTCTGAAGTTTTCGTTTGTTCCCTAGACCGAGCCGTATCTTCCTGTTTCTTAGTATGGTTTGTGATTTTTTGCTTATGTCTAGGCAACTGATTATCTTGATGCGTTCACTCTGAAGAGTACTTTTTCCCTCTTATCTAGGGTTTTATTGTTGATGGCTTTGTGTTAAGGTGCTCTTCCTTGATACTTGGTCCAACTTATTCTAGACCTTTAGAATTGACCATGTTTAACTGTTCAGATGTTCTCAGCTCTTGTTCATCTGATTCTTTCCCTGGATATGTGGTGTAATTTTTAATATTGCCCTATTTGTGCAATTGTTTCACCTCCAGGAGAGAGCAGCTTCCTTTATTCTATTCCTTCTCTGGGAGTGTTGACCTGTTCTGTTTTTTGGGGGGTGTGCAGAATTTTCTCCCCAGGTCCTATATTTGTTTAAGTTATCTCTCTTACTCAGTGCCCCATTTTCCTTAAACTTTTCAGTTCTGGAACCCATCCTGTCTTACGGCAGTTCAGTTCAAGCCCTCCCCACCTTTGTTTTAATCTCTGTGAGGCTTTTCTGCCTCTGGTTTATTCCCGACTAGGGTATCCTGCCCTGGAAAGCCAGATAGGGTCAACCCAAAAAGGTGGGTCACTCAAGAAAAACCTGTTTTCCGTTTGGGTAGTCCGTCCCTGAAAGACTGGATTGAATGAGGACACTACAGTGCTTGCCAGCAGTTCTGCAGTAGTGGCCCCCCCACCCCTGCTCCCTGCCTTGGGGCCCTTTTGTGTGCAGCACTTCTCAGAATATTGTGTTCCACTCTGGGTCTTTGCCGACTTGGGTCCCTGTGCCTGTGTATGCATGGGGTTCTGCCTGCTGCTGTGTGTGGCTCTGTAGTGTTTGCCTGAGGTGTGCCGGGCCCAGGTGCTCCTCTGAGGGTTTCCCAAGCTGCACAGAGGGGAATGGACCAACGATCTTGGACGGAAATTTCCTACCTGTTTCTTTTTCTTCTGTTTACCATTTGTGGAGTCCTTCTCCAGTCTCTACCATCCTTCAGAGTTCTAAGCAAGTGGAATTTGTCCTCCTATTCCCTAAATCTCTGGGGAGGCTTTTGTTTGTTTTAAATGCCATTTTATTGAGGTATATTCACATGACATGCAATCATTCAAAGTGTACAATCAGTTGTTCACAGTATCATCATATAGTTGTGCATTCATCACCACAATCTTTGAACATTTTCGTTACTCCAGAAAATTAAGTAAAAATTAAAGTAAAAAGAACATCCAAAACATCCCATTCCTATCCCCACCCATTGTTCATTTATTTTTTTAAAATACAGTTTTATTGAGATATATTCATACACTCTACAGTCTTCTACAGTGTACAATCAGTTATTCACAGCACCATCATACATTTGTGTGTTCATCACCAGAATCAATTTTTGAACATTTTTCTTCCTCCCAAATGAAAATAAAAGCAAAATAGAACACATAGATCTTTTCATCCCCTCCATCCCACTTGATTCTTCATCTAGTTTTTGTGGGGAGGCTTTTCCAGGGGATGGCTGACATCACCATGCTGATGACATCACTCACTCCACATGTGAAGAACTTATCTGGTCTAGGATTGACAGCATTTCCTCACTCCTTTGTACACGTCAGTCATATGCACAGCCAAGAGGTTAATGTGAGCCTTCTAGAGGAGGTGGCCATGATATTATGGCTCTAGGTGACAGGTGAGGGAAGAAGGACTCTGTGTTCCAGATACAGGAGCTATTGGACTGTTTATGGTATTTGAAACTTATTTTGCTATTGATGATATGATGTGAATGCCTGACTGTACTCAGTGGATGGTAAAACCACAAGGCAAACTACTTCTTCAGGTGGGTGGGGTTGGAAGGTTTCTTTCCCTACTGTCTCAGTTTGCCAAGGCTATTGTGACAAATACCAGGCAGTGAACTGTGTTAAACAACGGGAATTCATTGGCTCCCAGCTTTGGAGGCTAGAAGTTCAAACTCAAGGGGCCTGGAGGGCCATGCTTTCTCTGAAGCCTGTAGTGTTCTGGTGGTGGCTTTTTGGCAATCCTCCATCACACAGCAACCTGTCTCCTTGCGTTCTTCCTCTGGTTTCTCCGAATTGTCCACGTCTTCTCCTTTTAAGGACTTCTACCATATTAGATTAAGGCCTACCCTAATTAAGTTTGGCCTCATCAAAATAGGATCTTCAAAGATCCTTTTTACAGATGAGCTCACACACCCGGGATGGGGGTTAGGACGTGAGCATGTCTTTGAGAGGGACATGAGGGACATGACTCAGTCTACCCCACCTGCCCACACCAAGAATGCAAATGTACCATCATACATGAAAACTCTGGATATACAACTGCCTTGGTTTGATCACTTCAAAGGTAAAAGGGGCTGGGCTGTTTAAATCTCAGACATTGAAAAAGCCTCCCCAAGAATACCAAAGGTGCGTTGTTTTAGCCTCATGTCTTTCATGTAGTGACTCAAATTAAGACTTGTTTATCCAGTTCTAAAAGGAACAGTCTGTTTTCCTTTAGAATGTGTTTTTCTTGTTTATGTTAAAAAAGGGACTAGACTTCTTCAGAGGACCAAGGTCATGAAAGTGAAAAAGAAGACCCTGTTTGGACCTGCTCGAACCTGCTCGAGTGTCGCGTCGCTGCTCCTGAGCTAGCTCAGCACCTGGAATTGGAGAGAGTGGTGGGTGTCACAGCTCTCAGGTGTTGGGGACTGCTGCTGAGTGGGCCCAGGGATGGGTTTCAGATTCGTGGCATCAGGCCTGGGGGTCTAGGCCATCTGGAGGAGGTCTTTCCCTCAGGGTGTCTTCGCAGAATTTTGACTTATTTGGAGAGAGTAGCTGCATTGCTTGTCCCTCCCTCTTTCTCAGCCTCTCCTCTTAACAAGAGAAGACAGCCATATTTAAAGCAAGAATCTATTCCCCAATCCATCTGCTTTCCTTATACCAATAATTCCATGACTGTGTTTCTCCTCCTGTCATCCTGTGGGACAATGTAGGACATTGCATTACACCCTCCCAGCTTCTTAACCTCTTGACTGTGGCTTCTGGTTTATGTTTGACCTTGGTAGGTCTCTGCCATTCTGAGTTTCTGCGTGAGGCTGGTGATTCAGCCTGGTTTGGCACGGATCATGAGACCTGTCTGTAGAAGGCAGGACCTGGGCTTGAGTGGACGTGGGTACTGGTTTACTTTTGTCTCTAGCTGGGAAATGGAATGGGTTCTAGACATCAGTTTCTTCCTCTGTAAATCAATAGTTTGCACATGGAGATTATTTTCCTAAGCAAAATCTCATGTATTATCCCAGTCTATATAAATGTATCATAAGCATTTTAATTTACCGTGTTTCCTTTTCATGTTGCTCATTGAGGCCAATGAGCTGCTTTGGTGAGCCCAGAATTGGAAGTTTGGTCAAATGGTTTGCAGCCATTTCCAGGTTAACAGTTTGTTTCTGAATTGTGCTTTGGTTACAGAGTAGTGGAAGTCCACATTTACCCTGATTGCAAATGGTAATGGCTACTATTTTTAAAACAATTTGCCCAGCACTCTGAAGTTGATCTTAATGTAGTTGATACAGAGGCTGGAGAGAGACCCGGTAAGGAATTGTTTCAAAGTTGAATCATGAAGATGATCTGACAGCTGCTGGCATTTCTTATAAATACGAAAATTGGGCAAGAAGCCCCCGAAGCTTGCTGTCTATGACTTACCCCCATCTGGCATTTAATTATGGTATAGTAGTGGTTGTCTCTGCCCTGCAGTGTTCTATCAATAGCTATGTGAACCTGAATTTTAAAAAATAAATAAGCAACCTACAACTTCTCTAATTACCGAGCATTAATTTCCTGACCAACATAGACATAAGGAAGTTCAGACCCTGTGAACAGAGGTAGCCAGGGAAGTTTTGTTCTGAGTCGGAACAGTACAAGTTGATGCATATACCGATCATCTTCAGTGTCTTAGAATTTGATTTGAACAACAGCAACTCTCATTTGTTGCTGGTGGGAAAGCAGAATGGTCCACCCACTTTGGAAGACAGCTTGGCAATTTCTTTTAAAGCTAAATGTAGGCTTACCATCTGATCTAGCAGTTGTGTTTCAAGGTTTTTACCCAAAGGAGATGAAATCTAGGTCCACCCAAAAACGTGCACACAAGTATCTATAGCAGCTTTATTCATCACTGCCCAAAATTGGAAGCAAGCAAGATGGCCTTCCATAGGTGAATGGTTAAATAAGCAGTGGCGCGTCCATGCAGGGGAATATTATTCTTCAATAAAAAGAAATGAATTATTGAGTCATGAAAGAACTTGGAGGAATCTTAAATGCATATTGCTAAGTGAAAGAAGCCAGTCTGAAAAGGCTACATACTATATGTTTCCAACTATATGACACTGTGGAAAAGACAGAATGATAGGGACAGTAAAAGATCACTGGTTGCTGATGGGGCAGGGGTGAATAGGTGGAACTCAGTGTTTTTAGGGCAATGAAATGATTCTGTATAAAAAGGTAATGGTAGAAACATGGAATTGTGCATTTGTCTAAACACAGAGCAACCACTAATGTAAACTATGGACTTTAGTTATTAATAATGTTTCAGTTTGGGTTCGTCAGTTGTAAGAAACATACCGCACTAGTGCAACATATTAATATTAAGGGAAATTGTGTGTGATGTGGGGTTGGGTTTGTAATATGGAAACTCTTTGTACTTTCAATTTTTCTGTAAACCTAAAACTGCTCTAACAATGTAGTTTATTTTTGAAACAAGTAAGTGGTATAACAACTTCATGGAAGTCTTTGATAACTTAAGGGTTTCACTCTAGTTGTCTTTGTCAATAATGCCATTATTTTGATTTAGAAAAGTAATTGTACCAATTTGATGGTAACAGCTGCACCAGTTAATATGTGTGAGCATATATACCTGGTATTGACTTTTCTAATTAACAAATATGCTTTTGAAAAACAATAGATATAATTAGTCCCCCAAACTTAAAACAATTAGTATGTTAAAAAATTTTTTTTAGCAATATAAAAATCAATACCATTTAAAGAAAAACCAAATTCAAATTAAAACATGTGGAACATCTAGAACACCTGTGGGAATCCTTGGAACACAGTTTATATACCAGTAACTCAGATCATTCACCTACTCTTCCAGCTCTAACAATGTTTTTTGGTTCTAAACTTTTCCGCATGTTATACTTGTGGAAACTGAGGTAGAGAGACTTGTCTGGTATCACAAAATACAGACAGGTAGAATAAGCTGCGAGTCAGAGATGTCCAGGGTTCAGGTGCAGACTTTCTTTCACCTTGTCCTCAGCACCCTTCCTGGCTTCCTTTCCTAGTCATCTTGTAACGTAACCACCGATGAAGCAAATGGCCTCAATGGATGGTTCTTCTACTTTGTTCCCATCCTGTCCCTTTTTGTTCCCACTCACTGCCCCTTATAGAGCTTTCTTTTGGAACTTGTTTCCCCTTTTTTTTTTTTTTCTTCTTTCCATACCCATCCACCACCATATCCACTTTAGTTTAACTCCATCTTCACTGCATAACCGTTTTCACTGCTATGTGACAAGATCTTAGGGTAGAAACTTCCTATGGTAAGGCGAGAGTGTAGTCAGAGTGCCCAAGTTCTTGTTCCCACCAGCAGGAGGCATTTTGAAGGTCACTTCTCCTTTGTGTTACTTCATCTCATTTCCACCATCCTGTCCTTTCATGGAGCAGAAGCTCAGTGACTGCCCACTGTAGGTACAGCCATTCCCAGCATTTCCCATCGGTGGGATCTTACAAACCCCTCAGGGGAGATGAAACGAGGGAGTATCCTGTAAAGCGTCAGTGAGAAGCTCTTTAGAAAGAGCACAAGGTGTGGTGAGATGCAAAGGAAGATGAACTTGCCTCGGGCTGGGGCATCAGGGACTCTTCAGGCTGGAGACAGGAGGCTTGAAACGTGGGTGGGATTTCCCTAGGCAAACATGGATGAGCATCACAGATCTACAATATCGTGAGTCCTTATTGCTCCAATAACCACTATTTAAAGAAAAATAATAAGTAATCAGGTGGTATGTGGTCAGGACAAAAGAGAGAGGTGAATGGCTAAAGTCAGAGCAGCCCTGTCCCACGTGAATGTCAGATGAGCGAGCTGTGATGTGATTGCTCTATGAATCTGCTGGAAAAGGCCAAATCTGTGTGTTTGGGGCTGGCCCCATTCCCAAAGTGACAGGCACTTTGAACTTCATTTGCCTTCTGAAGAAACAGGTTCTGTTATAAGAAACGGGGCCTCCATGGACTTTGGAACTGCTTCCTCAGTCTGGTTCTCACTTTGTAGGTACTGGGTTCTGATTTTCAGGGTGTTCTCAGGTGGTTTGAAAAATTGGCATCTTCCAGGTGCAGCAGACCAGGAGATCAGTCAGCAGGATACTGAAGTTTCCAAGAATGACCATGTCTGATGAACTGGGGGCACGTTGTTCTCTCAGTGTACCTCCCTTCAGTTGCTTGGCCTGTGGTCAGCCTGTCATAACGGTGCAGCCTGGTGGGGGCTGGGCTGCAGGGAGTGAGGGGAGGGGCTGGGTCCTTCCTGGGGTTGCAGTGGGCCCACCAGGCTTAACTGTCCGTCTCCAAGCACAGCTTCTCCTCCTGCCCCCAACTTTGGAGGTTGGCTTCCATTCCCTTCCCTTCCCATTTTGAGATTTAACTCACATAGCATGTAACTGACATTTAAATAAAGTGTACAATTCAGTGGCTTTTAGTATATTTACAGATGTGTGCAACCATCACTACAGTCAATTTTAGAGTGTTTTTCATGACCCCAATAAGGACTCTGAATTCCTTAACCATCACCTCCAACCCTTGCCCTCTCCCCTCTTTTCCTCCAGTCCTAAACAACCACTAACCTCCTTTTTCTCAGTGTAGATCTGCTTATTTTGGACATTTCATATAAATGCACTCATATAATATTTAGTCCTTTTTGACTGGCTTCTTTCACTTAATTTTTTCAGGGTTCATGGCATATAATGTATCGGTGCCTAATTTCTTCTTATTGCAAGTAATATTCCATTGTATGGATATACACATTTTACTTATCCATCCATCAGTTGATGGACATTAGGTTTCTTTCACCTTTTGTATTTTATGAGCAATGCTGCCGTAAACATTTATGTATAATTCTTCGTGTGGTCATACAGTTTCATTTCTCTTGGGTACATACCAAAGAGTGGAACTGCTGTGTCAGATGGAAACATACGAAATGTTTAACCGTTTCAAGAACTGCCACACTGTCTTCCCAACTGGCTGCACCATTTTATATTTCCATCAGCAGTGTGTGAAAGTTCCAGTTTCACCACATCCTCACCAACCCTTGTTATCTGAAATTTTTTTATTCTAGCCATCCTAGGGAGTGTAAAGTGGTGTCTCCTTGGGGTTTGGATTTGCATTTCCTTGACAGCTTTTGATGTTGACTATCTTTTCGTGTGCCTTCATTCTTAAATTCAGAGAATGGACCCATTTCCTTGCCAAAGATCTTGGACCGCTTTGGGAAAGGTGGAAACCAGGTTATGTTGTGTTGAGGAATGAGTGGGAAGGAAGGAAGTGAATGGGAAGGAAGGAGGTGAATGCTGCTCCTTAGGAAGTACAGGGATGGAGGGTGGGGGGTGCATACTAAGTTAGTGGTCGTGGAAGGTTAATTCAATGCAAACAGGCTCACATGCAGACTTCCTTCTAGAGGTGGGTGGTAAAGTCACGCCCTCAGGCTGTCACTGGCTGGCACTAAGGCCTTCTAAAATATATACTCTATAGTCCTTTTTGTGCCCAAGGGTTCACTTCACTAGGGGATCCAGTTATTAGAAGGTCTAGAATCTGACAGATCTTAGCCTGAACAATGCCTTTTTGCTCACTTTGGTTCTGGAGCCCCTCAATTACTTGTGTGGCCATTACTGAGAGCCCTTTTGTGGCACCAGGACCCTCTGCTGAGGCCTGTGGTTCTGTCTTAGCCGTCCTGTGTTCTCATCATCAGCCTCTCAGTACTGTGGGCCACAGGGATGTCTCCTGAACATTGGTTTTGAAAAGTCTTGTAAAATTCTCTCTCAGCGGGAATAGAGATGAATTCTAATTTAGTTCTGTGTGCGCTGTGTGTGCTGTGTGTACGCCAATATATTTCCCTTATTTTAAAGTACAGATTCCACTGGAAGAAAGGCACATTCATTGGCAGTTCTACGGTCACTTAAAGCCTTGGTCCTCAATAATCAGAGCTGTGCGTGGAACTCCTCATCGCCAGGGATTTTCACTCCAAATCTGCATGTCTCTGAGCTGGAGTAATTTAACCCAGGCTGGGTTCCATGGCTGTCTTTTTGTTCCTGGAATGTACCACCTCGGTGGTTCTGACCCTTTGCAAGACAGAGTGGGCTTCCTCTCTAAAACTTGACAAGTATTTCCTGGCAGTGTTGGTGGCTCAGTCCTTAAATGGTAAAAGAAAATCACCAAAAGACCATCTTTCTTGATAGAACATCTTGTTCACTTGCCCTGGGAAAATCCCTTCAGTTCAGGGGTAAAATTGACGAACGGCTGTGACTTATCTAAGAGGAAGCTTGCCACGTTCGGTTAGCAGGCTTAGTAAGGACAGCGGCTTCCTGCGGAACTCGCCGTAGCACCCACTTAGAGGGGAGCGGTTGGTGAGGTTCATTGTTCAGCCCCCAAGGCCTGATGGAAGCAGTGCTCAGCACATACTTGAGAATGAATGGAGAAAGGAAAGAAGAAGGTGACTTTCCTTTGGCTGCATTTAGATGGGCTGCATAAAGTACAACAGTGTCCTGGATGACAAGTTTCTTAAGTCAGCAGATACTTTATTGTGCCCCTGCAGCTTGTGTCTTTCTCTGAGAAGGAATGTGTGTGTGTATGTGTGTTTGGGGGGTGGGGTAGTGTCCTTAAAAGGTTTTCATGGGATCCACACCAAAATTGGTAAATAGTCCAAGGGAGGTAAGTGTTTGAAGATTTCAGACTGGGAGGGGAGCAGTGTTTGATTGAGCTGGAGGGTAAGATGGTAGGAGACAGGTGGGGTTGAGCTGGGGCTTGGAGAACAGGCTGGGTTTGGATTGTCAGCAGAGGATGGGAAGGGCCTGCTGCCTGAAGAAGGATGTGCAGGGTTTATCATGAGAAGAACAGCAGTATGGTGGGACAGGGGGACTTAGGTCATACAGCAGTGGCAGGTGTGGTTTGAGTCAGGTTGTATTGGCAGCCTGGTGATGTAGCGAAGTGATGAAATGCGTTGACTTGGGTCAGTCTTTCTGAATCTGGGCTCTCCAACTTCAGTAAGCCCCAGAATCCCCTGGAGAGCTTTTAAAACACAGGTGCTGGGCCCTACCCTCACCCCCACCCCCAGCTGGTTCAGTAGGTCTGAGTGGGGCCTGAGAATGTGCATTTCTGACAAGCTCTGCTGATTCAGAGCCCACACCTTTAGAACCACTGCCCTGGGCTTCGGAGGTCTGCAGACTTTTCTTTAAAGGAACAGATGATAAATGTTTTGGGCTTTGTGGGCCACATAAGGTCTCCATCACAAATTCTTGCTGCTTTTCATGCCCTTAAAAATGTACAAGCCATTGTTGGCCATGTGGGGACATCTGGTTGTGAGGGGAATGTTGAGGGGTGGGGGAGAAGGTATGGTGTACTGACCCCTGGGCCTTCCCTAGATTATCCCTCCATAGCCGCATAGTAGCAGGCTGACCTTTGCCAAGTTAATCTCTGTGCCTTTGCATTCTCATCTATAAAATGGGCTCAATATTAATAGATGTTACCATATAAGACTCATGAAGACTCAATGAGCTGAGGCAGTAAAAGCATTTGGCTTGATGTCTGCCTGCAGCATATAGCTAGTATTTACCATGTACTGTTACAGTTAGTAGCAGTCCTACCAACTATTCCTTACTCTGTTGATAGGCTAGGGCAGACCAACCCAGATTCCCTGTACTGAAGACTGGAATCGATTTGTTCCAAGACCGTGCTGTCATTTTCTCTTAGGCCGCTTCAGAAGAAGAATTCTTTGAACTAAAGCATATGCACATTCTAAAATATGCCCTGGATTTGTCCTGGCGGGTAGGCAGTGCTCAGTCTTTCCTGTGGCATCCTTAGAAAACGATACCATGTGCAAGGTGGTGTTTTATTCTCCCAGCTGCTAAAACAAATACTATGCAATGGGTTGGCTTAATGACAGGAATTTATTGGCTTATGGTTCCAGAGGCTGGAAGGCCTGCTTCCTTCTGGGTTAGGCATCTTCTGGCTGGCTGGCAATCTGGAGGTTCCCTGGCTCTTCTGTCACATGGTAATGCACATGGAGGGGTTGTCTCCTTTCTCTCCAGGGTTCTGGCAGCTTCTCGTGCCTCCTCTCTATCCAATTTCCTTGGCTTACAAGGACTGCAGCCACATTGGGTGAAGACCCTCACTCAGTCTGGGCACATCTAAACTAACAACCTCTTAAAAGGTCCTGTTTACAAACAGGTTCACACCCACAGGACCAAGGGGTTGGGACCTGAACATGCCTTTTGTGGGGGACATGAGTAAAACCCCAACAGGTGGCTCATCCGTGGGCCCAGGACTCTGGCTGAAAGATGGCTCTCTAGCATACCAGTAACCCATTTGCAACCTGTGCTAAGGCCCCACCTGTTGGCAAGCCCCAATTTACGATCTTGCCCCCATCCATGCGGGTGTCAAATATGATCTGGTTCCCTTAGTACTGACACTGTGCCTTTTAACCTCTCGTTTTGCCCGATAGTGGCAGTGAAAGTGAGAACCACAGAAGAGCAGACTGTTAGCTTTCTCTCTTTTCCTGTGTTGAAGCCTAGGACTGAGCAGGGAGGGGTGGCTTTCACCCCAAGGAGATGGCAGGGAAAGACCCTGAGCTGAAAGTCTCTGAGCTCCTCTGGGTTGTTGAAGGAGGGGGAGCCCCCCCCGCCGCCGCCGCCAGCGGCCTGGGAAGTTCCTCTTGTGTCTGAACACTGATCCTGGAAGCTGGCCAGCCTTCAGTAGAAAGGGGACTCTCTTCCCTTCCCTTGGCTAATTACCCCTGTGGGAGCATCCATTTTCCTGCTCACCTCTCCAGCTGCCTGCTCTAATTCCTGCCAGAAGCTCGTAATAATGACTCGGTAAACTCAAGTTACAGGCGCACAAAAGGGCCCAGATGGTGACAGAACTCCACCCTCCACTTGAATTTTTGCTGACCTTCTGTGAAATAGCCTTCCCTCTCCTCTCCACCTTGCAAAACAAGCTTCCTTTTTGAACTTGGTCCAGACTGCAATAGCCCCACCATACCTGTTAACACCCTCCGGCACGCATTTCCCTTGCTGTATTTGCACAGCTTCTTGTCTCCTAGTCCAGTTTTCCCTCCCAGCTTACAGATCCTGAATTGGAGCATAAAATATTGAACCAGTGAGCAACTAAAAAAAAATAATCGTAATAACAATAATAAAAAAAAAATTTCACATTTTAGAGCCATGTGAGTGAAAACATGGCTTCTGGTTTGTCTCCCTGTGTGTTGCCACGAGCCCTTTGCTAACTGTCCCCCTTCTCCACAGCAGAATGGAACAGAGGAAGGGACGTCGGCTGACGCAGGAGCCTGAGTGAGACCGTCCGGCCGGCAGACCCAGCCTGCGCCATGAATTCATGTCCACCTTTTGTGCTGTAGGAGCCTGGGGCAGCTGAAGTTGCCGGAGAGCAATGGGTCTCTTCACCCCGTGGAAGTTGTCCTCGCAGAAGCTGGGGTTTTTCCTGGTGACTTTTGGCTTCATCTGGGGGATGATGCTCCTGCATTTTACCATCCAGCAGCGAACTCAGCCTGAGAGCAGCTCCATGCTGAGGGAGCAGATCCTGGACCTCAGCAAGAGGTACATTAAGGCCCTGGCCGAAGAAAACAGGAACGTGGTGGACGGGCCCTACGCGGGTGTCATGACGGCTTACGGTAAGTGGGGGGCTGCAGGGTCTCCCCAGGAAGGGCGGCTCTGCCTGGAAGAGACCCCAGAGGCTCCCAGGACTTGGCCTTGACACGGATGGAGTGCGTTCCTCATGCTGCCTTCGTGGTGTTCCTTGATGAATTGCATGCAGAAATGCACCTTTAGAGAGTTAAAATGATGATGCCCTTTGGGTCTTCCAAGCCTCCTATACACAGACAGCGTACCCCCAGAGTCAGGGGTCTTTGGGCTGCATTTAACTTGTAGGTAGCTCCTCCTCCTTCAACACCTTTCTGGAATGTATGGTCTCATATGGGAGTATGTTCATGGAATGCAGAGAAATATTCTCATTATCTTTCCCTCAAGAAAACTTAATTAAGGCTGGTGGGGGAGAGTTAGGGAGGCATGGGTTAGAAGGTTCTAGGGATGCCAAGAAACTCAGAGCCAAATGAATGCTTCCCTCTAGGCAGTGTACAGGAGCTTAGGAGTTTCTTGCTGGCTAATAGCTTTAACTTTTAACTTTTGACTCTTTAAATTTTACTACTCTCCTTTCTTGCCCTTATCCCCATTTTCCCCTAGTTTGAAAGAAATCTTTTTTTTCTTGTTGCTTTTGTTTTTTTTCTTCACATGCCTCAAATCCTTTTTGAAATGAGGTAGGGTTAAAAAAGAGACGTGTATGGAATGTAACTTTATTTTTTTTTTTTTTCCTGTTGGGAAAAGGATCTTTCAGTTTATCTAATAAAGAAAATTTGGAAGCTGTTGATTAGAAAAAATAAGAAGAGAAGAAAATCACATCTAAATCTAACACTCCAGGAAATAGGGGCAAATAACATTTCTGTGTATAACTTTCTGGTATTTTATATATACACTCAGAAATAAATTTTTAAACAAAAATTGCAAATGAAATTTGGATTATACTGCATTTTGGAAGATCCACATCCCAGCTGTCTTGTCACCACTGATTTTTCCAGATTGGACTTGGTCTGTATTAGGTGATCTGTTGTTACTATTCATTGACAAAGTCTAACCACTGCATCTGACTTCAGTGGTCTTAGAGTCTGGGACATTTAATATAAATGAAATACAAGAATGGGGCTGGGGGAGGTAGAAAAAGTTGGTGTTACTCTCTGTGACCCCATCAAGGAAGGTTCCTTGAAGTATGCAGGGTTCAAATTATGACCAAATGTACAAACACATGAAACCCTGCTCTAGTATACATATATTTCTTCATTTTGAAGAAGTCCAAGGAATTTGTTTATTTTTCTGTGTCATGTATTTTTTTCGTAAGGAGAAAATAGTTGCTTTTCAAGAACAATGTAGAAATTCTTTTTCAGTGCTTATTTGCATTACGCAGTACCTGCTTTTAATCTATCCCTTCAAGATTTGACAGTCAGTGTCCGTAGGTTTTGGCTTTTTATATATTGGAATAACATGTCACCATTTTGGATCTGATGGAGTGAAAAAAACGAGACTGTTTTGAGAGCCATGTTGAAAAACAACTAGGTGGTTTTGTGGCGGATTCATTTTAAAATTCCTCCTTGACCTAGATCTTCGGTGATGTTTCCATAGTAGTGGAGGTGAACCACCAGGGCGGCTGGGGGAGGAGGGTACAGTTTTCATCATTTTGTTACCTAACGAGCCACATGCCTTTTGTTTATGATGTTTTTAAATTCCTGGTTCCCTGCATCCATATTTTGTGTTTGTGGGGCTGGCTTAATTTTCCAAAGCTGCTATTACTAGTACAACACATTGGTTGGCTTAAAAAAAACAGGAGTTTATTCGTTCATAGGTTTGGAGTCCAGAAGGCCCAAATCAAGGTATTGGCAAGGCCATCCTTTCTCCAAAATCTGTAGCATTTTGGGCATGACAGTTCTCCCTCACATGGCAGTTTCTCTCTCTGAGGTTTCTCCTCCCTCTGGCTTCTACTGACTGTATCCAAATTTCCTTTGCTCATAAGGACTCCATTCTTAAGAACTGAGGTCCACTTGATTCAATTTGGCTTCATCTACATAGGATCTTTGAAGATCCTATTCAGGCAGGATGAGTCCACACCTTAACTAATAATAACATCTTCAGAGGTCCTGTTTACAAGTGGTTGCATGCCCACAGGTGCAGATTAACACCTGAACATGTCTTTTGTGATTCAGTTCCAACAGGGAGAAAAGGGACTAGTTCAGTAGTAATTTCCTCCTCCTTTTTATCTCAGTCTATCACATAACATCAATGGGAAGAGAAAAGCCACATGAATAGTACATTTGTAGATTATCAATTTCCCTAGTTATTTTGGCTGTTTTTTTTCAGTGCACTGCTAAAATTCTCAGAGCTGGCTGTTCTCCATATTCTACTGGGCAATAACAGATTCTTAAGTCATCAACTTCACAGAGATATTATTTTATGAAAAAAATTACCAGAAACTCCCAGAGTTGAGGTTAGAATTTCCACCACCTTATATGCTTAGAGTCATAGAGCTTTGGGGCTCAAAGACACCATAGAAATTACCTATTTAAATTTTTTCCCCTTATAGATGGACCTTGGAAAAGTTATTCTTTTTCTCAGAAACAAACAAAAATGCCCCATTACTCACACTGCTGTCTTTCTTTTTCATCAAATCAACTTGACATGCCAATCAAAGTGGCTTTGGAGCAGAGTTTCTGGGATTTAACTGGACTGTGCATATGTGCTTGAGGTATTGGGGATCATCATATGGTAAAATCCCATTAAGACAGGGTTTCCTGACCTTGGCATGATTGACATCTTGGGATGGAAGGGTTTTTATAGTGGGGGTTTTCTGTGGCTGTGGCAGGTGTTTGAAGACTTTTAGTAGCTAATTTTAGATTATTATTGACTGATTAGGATCTCTGACTTAAGATCCTAAAGTAGGGTTCAACAAACTATGGCCCTTAGACCAACTTCGGCCCTCTGTCTGTTTGTAGAAATAAAGTTTTATTGATACAGAGTCACATCCATTTCTTTGAAACAGCTGTAATAACAGAGAAAAATGAGACTGCTAGTGTTTATTCTGCATAACAGCTAAAACATGCTGAATCCATCTCTCAGCTGTCGCCATAGTTCATTCTGCAAACGGTCATCGGGTCACGTCCCTCCTTGGCTCAACAATTTCCCAGGATTCCCTGGTCAGCAAACCAAGACCCTTGGACCAAATCCTCCTTGGTGCCTGTTTTTGTAGATCAGTTTCACTGGAACACAGCCATACCTGCTCGTCTACATACTATCCATGGCTGCTTTTGCGCTCTACAGGTACAGTTGAGTCATTGCAACAGAGACCACAAAGCCTAAAATATTGACTAGCTGGTTCTTTACCAAAAATGTTTGTTAGCCCATGATCTAGATAATGCCTGGGTCAGTCTTTCTACCTATGGGATTTTTTTTCCCACATCTCTTTCATCCATGACTTTGGATTCACTCAAGGGATCTCTTTCAAAGGAACATTCAAATACAGTGTCTCCCTGTCCTTTGGAAATGTTTCTTCTGAGTGGCAGATTGAGAGCTGTAATGGTGAGGAGCAGCGGTTTTCCAGCTGGTGTGGCTCTGCTGTATCCTGGCTGTGTGGCTGGGGTCCTAGAGGCACCTAGAGGTGGGGTATCGGCCCTTGAGATGCTTGAGTGGGATGCATGCTGTTGCTATTGGTGTCAGTTGGACTAATACTCAAACAATACTAGAAGAACCTTCAAACCTTGTCTGTCCTTGTTTTGGGGAATTGTAAAGGAACTTATGAACATATTTTGGGAGCTGGTAAGTCAAAAGTGGTGCCTCGAATGTCTCCCGTGCAGTGCGTGGGGGTCTGTCAGAGCCCTCACTTTTGGGGTGTGGAGGGTGCTTTTGTGTCTCTCCATAGCCCAGAGGGGAACACACTGGCTTTCAGCCTCCGACTGTGTGAGCTGTGGGGACTGTCCCCGGTTCAGCCTCAGCTGTGTCTCCCAGGCCAGCATGGCAAGGGGGGGGGCCACGCCTGCCAGCGATGTCCCAGAAATTGCGTCAATGAATGCTGTCACCCCACTCAATGCTGTTCTTGTTTCCGAACTGAACTGATCCCTGTCTCTGACGGCCTGACCCAAATTCTGATCCCCAGTGATCACCTCTTACCTAACAGGGCAGCCCAGGTCCACTTCTGTTGTCTAATGAACAGTAATGGAGGCGGATGGCATGTGACACTCCCCCTTGTGATCCACACTGAGTTAACCCTGACGGGTCCCATCAGCTGGCCTCGCTGGGCCCCGGGGCTCTGCCGTGGGAGCAGTAACCAGCTCTGGTCGCGGCAGCTATGGGCCCTCAGCTTCTCCCTGCTGGCCCCACCTCCTCACTCCCCATATCCCGTGTGCAGGCTGCCTGGCTTGAGCACCCACCTCTGGGTCCTGCCCGCCTGCCCCTCCTTTCCTTCTGCCCGTCTCCTGATTCCCCGATCTCAGGTCTCGACTCTCCCCTTGACCGTTCCTCCTCTCCAAGCCTGGCATCATGGGAAACGTATGTGTCATCAGCTGGTATGTGCCAGGTTTGGGGATACAGTAGGAAAGAGTCAGACAACGTCCCTGCTCTCCCGTGTTCCCTTTGGATGGGAGAAATAATAAATAAACAAGCAATTGTCCACTGGTAGTAAATTTCAGGAAGGGAAGTGACCCAGGGGGAAGTGATAAAGGTACCTGAGAGACATCAGGGAAGGTATTTCTGGGGAGGTGCTGTTTAACCTGAATGATACCCAGTAGCGGCCAGGGGGTGGGGACGGGGTGTGAGGCAAAGCACACCAGGCGGAAAGCACAGAGTGTGCCAGGCCCCAGGGTGGCATGTGAATCCAGGGGCAGAACAGAGGCCACTGCCCTGGCCCAAAGTGAGCAAGGAGCAGTGTGGAAGGTGCAGAGGTCTGAGACACGGGCAGGGGTCCCGGGGTGAGGGGCAGGTGTTGGGAGGGTGGGGGAGGTGATGGGGAGGCTCTTGTGCCAGAACCAGGTCCGGAGGCTCCTGCCTGGTGCTGGCTCCGCCCGCCTGGCGATCCACGACTACCTGCAGGGGAGGAGAGAAGCTAACAAGGGAAGGAAGCTCCCCCTCTTTCCTTAAGGCGGTTGTTGAGTGCAGACGGTGAGTTTGGGAAGCAGGGCAGAGTGTGTGGTTGCTGCTCAGGGGAGAATGGAGAGGTGTCCCTCATTGGCCTAGATGCCCGTTTCCTAGGTCTTCACACCATTTAGGCTTCTGCACCGAATCCAGGGGCGGCTTCTCCCCATGATTTTGGCGGGGTCACCAAAGGCTGCTCTGTGTTGCAGACCCAGGGAATGTCTGAGATTGACAAGAGCTTTTACCTGTTTCATTTCACTCCTATGAAAAAGAAGGAAAAACACACACCCTATGTTGTATTTAATTAGAGATACATGCCTATAATGATTATTTTTAAAAAGTTATTTACTTTTTTCTTTTGGCCTCTGTTCCTATAAATATGATCAAGGGACTGTTTTTTGGAGGGCTGGGACTTTTGTGTTGTGGCATGGAAAACCAAAATCACTTCAGGAGAAATTGCCTGCCCTTGAGGGAAATACCCTGTTCTTGGACTGAGAATGAAACTGGTAGGGGAGAAAAAAAAATAGCTGGGTTGTTTGTTGTGTCTAAGGACGCCTGGGTTACTCTACGGTGACGTGGCTGGTGTGATTCAATAAATGGTTTTCTCCTTTGAGAAGCAGTGTACCTAAAAACAGGCCTCTGGGGCTTGGGGCCTTCCCAGCAGGCCTGTGGCGGAGGGGCAGCCCCGCGGGTCCACACCCGGGTGGAGCACGGAGAGATTTTAGGTGATCAGAGTAAAATCAGAATAAGGGCCTCTAGGAAGGCTTGAGGCTTATTCTTCTACTCCCCTTGCGATCAGGACCTCACTCCACTACTTTCAAGTCCTGGGTTGCGGAAGACAAATGTAAAGGGATGAGACAGTCCGGCTCAGAAAGTCCCAGTCTCCAAAGGGAGGGGTCCTCAGTTTCCCGCTCCCTCTTTCCAGCTGCCTCCTGGTGTCTTTTTCTGTCGGAACTGCTTAGACAGCCCTCCTGCTGCTACTGCCACCCTAAGGAGTTCTTCACCCTACTCGTGTGTGCCTTGGCACCGCAGCTGTCTTCTGGAAAGAGGCTTTTGGATGGTGACTAAGTGGTTTCCTGTCTCCGAGCCTTTGTGTCTGCTGTTCCCTCTGGGTGGTGTGCTCCCTCCCTCCAGTTCACTTCCTTTTCTCTGTTACTATTTAAATGCCTGACCCTGAGTCATTCTCCTGCTTCACAGCATTTAAACTACCTAAGGTCACCTGTTGATGATATTCCTTTATCCTCTGTCCCCCACTTAAAAGGAAAGCTTCCAGAGAGCAGGGATTTTTGCCTGCTCTTAACCACTGTACCCCCAGGACTTGATGCAGTGTCTGGCGCACAGTAGGTGTTGGAGGCATGAGTGATTGGCAGCAGGAACTTGTGAGTGTCTTGTCTGGCACACAATAGATGTTGCAGGCATGAGTGATTGGCAGCAGGAGCCTGTGAGTGTGTGGCGCACAGTAGGTATTGCAGGCTTGTGATTGACAGCAGGAACCTGTGAATGTCTGGCACACAGGTGTTGCAGGCGTGAGTGATTGGCAGCAGGAACTTGTGTCTGTGTGGCGCACAGTAGGTATTGCAGGTGTATGACTGACAGCAGGAATCTGTGAATGTCTGGCACACAGTAGGTGTTGCAGGCATGAGTGAATGGCAGCAGGGACCTGTGTCTTGTCTGATGTACAGTAGGTATTGCAGATGTGTGTGATTGGCAGCAGGAACCTGTGAGTGGCACACAGTAGGTGTTGCAGGCATGAGCAAATGACAGCAGGGACCTGTGAGTGTCTGTGTGGTGTACCCAGAGCTGGGATTAATTGGAAAGTCACAGTCATGTTTTTTGAGCAGCAGAAAACCAGAAGCTGCATCCCGGAAACCCCTAAGTAACTATTATGCATGATTGTGACATGGGAACCAGTGTTTGTTCTGGAAGGCAGTTTAGGGAGTGTTTATATGTGGGCTGTGGTAGGTCTGTGCCCCTTATTAGATGTGTGACCTTGAGCAGGTCAGTGGTCTCTGGTAAGCCTGCTTCCTCTTCTGTAAAGTAGAGGCTGTCATATCACTTAGGGTGAGTGAGGCTTGCATGTGACAAGGCCTATGAAGCACCTGGGTTAGGAAAGTACATTCTTTACTATTGGTTATTACCAACCCTGGCCAGTACATACCTGCGTTGTGATCCGTGTAGACCTGGAGTTGAACATTTGGTTTCCAGAACATCTTGAGGCAGCTGTCCTTAGCAATTACAGGGGGTTGGGCTAACCAGATATGAGAGGAAATGACTCTGCCCCAGAAGGCAGGCTTGCCTCCATCCTACACAGGGAAGGGGGAGGATGGTACACCTGTGACTGCTATTAAACATAACACTGATGCCGGGCTCAGGACTCTTAGAGCGTGGAGAGGTGCAGTTCGGCTCTTCCCCAGGCCTCTTTCTAAAGGTGTGCCAGTTGCACAGAGTGATTTGGCATTTCAGAGACAAGTGATGTGATTGTCATAGTCATGTTCAAAGATGCTCTGTTGTGGACTGTAAGATTGGCTGGGTGTGGCCGAGCTCAGCTTTGACTCTGAATACGGTGTGGTGAGTGGTGATGTTTCTGGTCAAGGGTGGTGAGCAAGAAGGAGCAGTGTGCACAGCTGCACTTTCCTCGTGGGGCAGGACCTGGGCCGGGGTCCATCTGTGGGTCCCAGCCCCGCCCAGCCCCTTGGTGGCATGGACCTTGAGCTACAAGGAGCTTGACCTCTCAGTACCTCTGGGTCCTTTCCTCGTCTGAAAAAGGGCTCAGATGCTTGAAGCCACGCAGCTGGCGGGTGTTAGGAAAATTCAAAGAGCTCCATTCTGTGCATTCACAGCTTCCATAAAGCACGGGGTCTCACCAACAGGCCTTGAGAGGATCTTGTCTCAGATTCTGCTGTTTAGAAAGTTCCTTGAAAATACTAATGGCTCTCCCTGCAGAATCTCAGGAACAACATTCACTTCCAGGTATAAGTGGAGGTCAGTGGTTCAGGCAGCGGCTTTTCACCGGGAGGGAGGCTGGTCAGGGCTGCCTGATGAGCGTGCAGCACCCTTTTGTGTTGCCACCCAGCTGCCTGCAGCAACTGCAGAGTGAGAGAGAACCTGTAGGGGAATTATCCTTTGTGTAGCTTTAAACATTCAAATGAAAAATGCTGTGAGGGTCAGCAAGGGAGGTGTTTCTGCCAGGGATCAGGGTACTTGTGGCCAGGATCTTTTGATTCTGAGGGTGGAGTTCACTGTATTATATGTTTAAAATAGCATTTAACTTGGGGTAATGGGTGTTGCCAACAGCAGTGAGTTGAGAATGTTATGAACACCAGGGAATTGTACACTTGAATGTGGTTGCGGTTAAAACGGGAGATTTTGAGTTGTATATATGTTGCAATTTTTTAAAAATAGCATTTAATCCCTTTCTGATTGTGAAAGTACAGTGACTTTTTATGTAAAATTGAAAGCACATGAGGAACTCTGAAGAAGAAATAAAAAATGAAAATACTCCTTATCCCCAAACTTCAGATCTTACCACTGATAAAACTTTGATTTCCTTCCAGTCCTTTTCTTTTTTATGCAGATAGATATTTATGTATATATAGGGGCATATGTATGTGTTCTTTTTTAAAAAATTGCAGTCATATTTTCTATACAGCTTTTTAAACTCATCCTTGTGTTTCCTTATGCTATTAGATGTTTTTGATGACTATCCATTCATTCATCCATCAATAAATATTTATTATACTCCTTATATTGATAACTAGCAAAAAACAGAGATGACAACAGGTCCTTGGCCTCACTGAGCTTACAGTCTGATGATTTATTCCGTGTTATGAGTGGATGGACATAATGTAATTTAATATTGTTGGGTGTTTTCTTGGTTTCCAGTTCTTATCTCTTATTAATGACACTCTTCTCTTTTCTAAATAGCATTGCTTTGATAGATAACACTGCTTTGATGATAATGAATTGACTGCATTTTCATCATTACAATAACTGTATTATCTTCCTCTAGAAAGGTCACTTTAAAATGAATTTAAAAATATATAATTGATGAAACTTGATATTCATGGCAGTGGATGGAAATGAGAGGTTGGGGTTAATTCTTCTTTCAATAGCACCTTCTTTTCTTATTAACACCCTGTCTTTGCTGGGTTTCTGCAAAGCCTCTGGTAAAGATATTGTGTGGCTGTCTTCTTGGTTCTCTCTCTGCCTCTCGTGGCAACCACGGTGAAGAGGGGTTTGAGTTAGGAGTAAGGACAGATGTAAATGACTTCTGGCAGCTTCGATTTAAGTCCTTGCTCACTGCACAATTGACTCTGTGCCAGCAAGCCATGGTCTGGCCTCCCCTTAAAAGTAGTTCTCTACCTTGACTGTGCTTCAGAATCCTCAAAAAGTAGGTTTCACAGTCTGATGTTGCTCGTTGGGGATGGGGCCTGGGAACTCTGAGCCACAGGTGAGGCTGATGTGCAGCAGGAGTGAGGGCCACTGCTTTTAGAGGCATGTCCCAAGAGGGTTTCCATGACGTTTCTTAGTAACTCCTCAAATGCTGATTGACTTGATGGTCTGGTCAGTCGGGATTTACTAGCTGATCTCACAGCTGTAGCTCGTGGACCTAGAAACCTTTTTTTCTTTGATCTCACAGCAGGACCCCCATTTCTACTCCTGAGACTGTCTCCTTAGATTCCAGCTGTGGAGGAAAGTATAGCTGGCAGTGATATCTCCTTGACCGTCCTATTCAAAGATGTGTCAGAATCTTCCAGCCCTCTCTTGCTCCCTGATTTCATGGCTTCCTGGGAATGAAAACCTACAGAAGCCTTTGGCATCTGTTCTAATGCAGTTTTGTAGATCTCACCATTTATCAAAGAACTTCCAGCATGATAGAAATCAAAGTTCACTTTCCTCAGATGGATACTTTAAATGTTTTCGACTATTTTGATCTCATCTTTATCGTATACAGTAAGTTTTAGGAACACTGAATTGCAGTAGTAATGTTGGGATAAAATTTTTATTGCTATGGCTTTGAAGCACAAACAAACTTTTAAAAGCTCATTAGTGATTGAAAATTGTAATCCTGCTGAGGGCACATTTTACTGTTTTAATAGCTGTAAAACCACAATGAGAAATATAAAAATATTATACTAGAATTTGAAGGAATACGTTCTCCCTTATTTCTTTATTAATATTCTATCGAAATTGTTCTTGGCTGTATGGTCTTATTGGATAAAAGGGTTACATTAAGACTAAAACACAACCAAAAATATTCCAGTTTTTTTGCAAATTGCAATAAAACAGCTAACAGTTTTGCAGGTTTAACTATAAAATACAAAGGTGAGAAAGAATTTCATCACCTGGAAAGATGTAATTTAGCCCTATTTGTGGGAAGTTCATTCATTTATTCATTCATCCACTTATTCACTTAGGCAGCACACATTTATTGAGTGCCTGTGGTGTGCCAAGCACAGTGCTATTTGCCAAGGATACAAAGAGGAGCCTGGCATCAGCTTTGTTTTTGTATATGTTACTGCAAATACCTTTAATCTCGTGTTGGCGCACTTTGAAATGGTGACTCAAATAGCTAGTTGAGTTGAAAGTGAGCTTTGTTTACTTTCTGTTGGGAGAGAAACATGCCTACCCACCTGAAGTTACTAGAGTCCGAGGTCTTTGACAGCCTTATATTACATCTTCATTTCAAGGTATAAGGCATCATCTTCGTTTCCTGGGACGGCCGTAACAAAGTACCACAAACTGAGTAACAAGAAAATTCTTCTTTCCCAGTCCTGGAAGCTGGAAGTACAAAATCAAGGTGTCGTCAGGGCCATGCCCCCTCTGTAGGGAGAGTCCTTCCTTGCTCCCCCTGGCTTTGTTTGGTGGTTTGCAGGCAATCACTGCCAATCTTTGGGTTGTGATAGCGTAACTACCATACCTACCTCAGGCTTCACATGGTGTCCTCCTCTCCCAAACTTACTCTTCTTATAAAGGCACCAGTCATATCGCATCAGGGTGCTCTCTAATCCAGCCTGACCTTCTTAACTAGTTTCCTCCAAAATGACCCCATTACAGATAAGGTCACATTCCGAGGCACTGGGGATTAGGACCTCTGCACATGTGGTTTTGGGTGACACAAGTCAACCCATAAGGGTAAAGGCAGATTTGTAAGTCTTTTCATGTTGGACCACTTGATTTATTGGGTGACTGACCGATGTTTAATGACACTGGGTCAGGCCGACGGAGGTGCTCACAGGACAGTGGCTTCAGCGGGTCTTAAGGGTGAGTGGGATGTGACTTATCAAGAAAACGTGGCAGAAGCCCTGGGGTTAATCCCTGACGGCTAGCAGTGGGGCAAAGATGCTTGCTGGTGGGCAGGTCCATGACTCTTCTTAAGAAATGGTAGGGTATGGGGATGAGAGCAGTTGGCTCTGGAACAAGACTGCCTGGGTTTGAATCCTGGGTTTGCCTATCACCTGGAGCAAATTACTTAACCTCTCTGAGTAGTGGTTTACACGTCTGTAAGAGGGGCATGGGAACACCACCGGCTTCCTCATAGCGTCTCGGCAGGATTAGATGGTTTGTAGGTGCGAAGTGTTTAGAACAGAGGCTGGCTCTGTAGATGGTAGTAGTGGAAGGTGACTTGGGGTGGCAGTTGTGCAGCTGAACCTCAACTTCCTTCCTTGGCATCATGAATTCCCCTTGTCCTACCATGTCCTCGAGTCACAAAACATCAATTTGTGGTAGGTGGGATTAGCAAGAGACAGCAGAGAACCCTTGTAAGGGGGCTGCACTTTGTGAATTGAGGGAGGGCATCTTAATTATTGATGGGAAGTCTTCACCGCCTGTATTGTGATAAGCAGAATAATGGCTCCCAAAGATGTCCCCACCCCGATCCTCAGAACCGTGACTGTCACCTTACACAGTGAAAATGACTTTACACATGTGACCAAGTTAAAGATCTTGAGACGGGCCTGAGGTGATCACAAGGGTCCTTATAAGAGAAAGGAGGGAGTCAGAGTAGAGCTATGAGGACAGAGGCAGGAGTTGGAGTGAAGCTGTGACCCAAGAAATGCCAGTGGCCTCTAGAAGCTGGAAACGAGTTCTCCCCTGGGGTCTCCAGGAACATAGTCTTGCTGACATCTTAATTTTAACCTTCAAAGACCTGTTTTCAGACTTCTGACCTCCAGAAATGTAAGATAATAACTTTGCATTCATCTGAGCCACTAAGCTTGTGCTGATTTGTTCCATCAGCCGGAGGAAGCTAACACAGCGAGCTCCACCAACAACAAGCACCAACTGCTCTGGGTTGATGACTCCGTGCAGTAATCCAGTGGATTTGTGTCATGGTTCCAAAAGGTTAGCAGCCCCTGAGAGGCCATCAGCATTGGCGAGCCCTGTTAGCTTTTCCACAGGGAGGACGCGGATGTCCCTCACTGCCGCTTCCCACGCTGCCATAGCGGTGCCTCCAGCTCCTCCATGAGTGTAGCTCACACGTGTTGCACATTTGCCGAGTGTGTGCCTCACTCTTCACTACCCATCCTATGGCCCCTCCACTGCAAGTCTCTCTGGATGTCTGTACAGAGGGGCAGTGGGGAATTCAAGGGTTGGGGGAAATGTGCCTAATTCAGTGGTTCTCAAATGGGGGACACTTGGCAATATCTGGAAACACTTGTGGTTGTTACAGCTGGAGAGATGTGAAAAGCCTCTAGTGGGTAGAGGCCAGGGATGCTCCTGAACATCCTACAGGGCACAGGACAGCCTCCACCATAAAGAATTACTCAGCCCAAAGTGTCAAAAGTGCCCAGGTTGTGAAACCCTATCTTAAGCCAAACCAGGGCTTCTGGGTCTCTAACCACAATTGCTGGTAATAGTTAAATATCAGTTTTACACAGGGGCTGGTTGGCTTGCGAGACAGGCTCCAGGCAGAGATGGAGATGGGGGTGATGGATAGCCTAGACCTGAGGCTTGTCTCTTTGTACTGCACAGCCATCTCTCTCAGGCCCAGCTGCTCCCATCTGCAGGCCTGGCCTCTGGCAATCTCCAGAACCCTGGAGAACCTGTCAGTGCCTTAGGGTCCAAGTAAGAACAGAGATGGTGACTGCTGCCCGCTGCCCCTGCCAGCTAACGAGATGCCAGCGACGCACTGTAAGTCCTGCAGACCGTGGGACTCCAGACCTCCAAGGAGAATGACTTCACGTCTCTTTGGGTAAAGAGATAAAGCTTGGCACCACTGCCTGGGCAGGGATTTCTTTAGGAAGGATGAGAGCACTTTCCAGAGGAGGGTTTAAAAATTTTTTTTATTTATGTATTTAATAGGCAGCTACGCAGTGCTTATTATGTGCCAGGTTGTGTGCAAAACATTTTATAAATATTAACTCATTAAGTCCTCATATCAACCCTTAAGGGTAGGCTTTTTTCTTAGCACTCTTTTATATGTAGGGAAACAGGAAAGAAGAGCAGGACTCAAACCCAGGAAGTCCAGCCCCAAAGTCCAGGCCCTTGGCCACTCTGCTCTGGGACAAAGATGCTGAACTTCCTACTTGGGGCTTCTTTTTCTCTGACCAAGTTCCCAACTTCTGGCTGGTCCCAGTGAGGCATCAGAGAATTAAGCAACCCTGAGAAGTTCCCATTCTGACTTCTCTCTGGAAGTATCAGTACATTACATGATCTCTGTGAGTCTATTTTCTCATCCATAAAAGAGTCATGCCTATCTCCAGGGAAGGTGGGAGATGAACTGGGATTGCTTCTATGTGCCCGTGACATGTCACAGGCATTCAGTAAACATTACTTCCCTTCTGCCACCTTTGCCATAAGCTGTTTAGTTTTAACCCACTGCTCTAATTCAGTGGCAAGCAGGTGCTAGTTCCTGTAAGGCATGCACTGAAGAGCAAAACATGGACCTAGTCAGGTATTTGTTATTGTGAGTGAATGGACAAGCTGCTACAGATCCTAACATCGTGCAGAAGTTTGATTTATGGGGGGCAAGGGCAAGAAGAGGTTATGCCAAGCATGTAGAACCCAGGCTTTCGGGGTAAAGATGTAGCTTTTGTTTCTGTTTGTAGTTTTCCATCCGTTCAAGCCAGGCAGGCAGTCTGTAAACCACTAATAACACAAGCTTTCAGGCTAATTGTGTATCTTGTGTTTCTGCTTTGATGAGTTTCTCTTTTCACTTGGCAAAATGCAGCCTCATGAACGTGGCGTGGCCCAGGTTCGTTGGCTGTGGTCTGCGGTCTGTGAATTGCCCAGGTGTATCTTTATTTCCAGTCCTGATCAGAGCTTCTCAGAGGTAGTTGACCTGTGTTCCCAGCAGAACAGATGGGACCTTCCCATATTTCTCAATTCCGGACTCTTCTACTTCACGCTACTCCACCAGTGTACTTCTCCCCTGCCCGTTCCCTGTCCATAAATTGAGTCTGGATTATCTTCCCGTGGATGGCTTGCTGGTGGTCCATCCGCCTTTCCATTATGTGCATCTCAGCTTGTCTTCCTTTGATTGCCTTTCCAGAGTAGAGGGGCTAAGTTCATCTCTTTCTTTGTGAACTATTTGGGGTACCAACTTCTTAAACGTTTGCTTATGTATGAGGACGATGTTCCCTGGACTTTATCCTTGAAGGGCCTCTGCCACTGCTTAACCTGGAGTGGGATTGTGAGAAAGGGAATCAATTCTTAAAGAACTGTGAGAGAATATCCCTAGCATCTAGAAGAATGTCTGAATGCCTGGCGCATAGTAGTTGTTGAATAAATATTTGTTGACCAAACAGATGAATTTAGTCTACATCTTGAAGTATTTTTCTAAATCTGATTACAGTCAACTGTGGGTTATCCAGCATGTCTAAAAGTCTGGAGCTGTAGCCTTTAGTAAATGCTACATATGTAACCTACATCAACAAACACTTTGCAAAAAATCTGGGATGTGCATAGCACTGAATGTAGCAATGATCATGATCATGAAACCACTTCAGGACCTTGTTGCACTTTGTGGTTCCCAGTTCGTGCCTCAGTAATCATCTTACTTAAAGCTGGGGAAACTTAATAGAGCGCTATGGTAGGATAACATATGACAAAGAGTTTGCTCAATCAGGCCAGTGGCTGGAAATGATTTTATAATGCCACTTGTTGCCAGATGCTCATTCCTGAACAGATTGATTTGTTTCAGAGGCTCTAGGCCACTTAAAGATGGCTCCTGTCATCTTTCAGATGTGGGTTGTTAGGACAGGTCTTCCTGCAATACTTTTTAAACTGTGCCAGTTCAGAAGCATTTGAGAAGGTCTGTTCTCTGTGTAAGGAGAGAAGGGACAGGCAGACACGCAGGGGCCAAAGAATTTAAAACTCACCTGCATTTTCTTTTACAGATCTGAAGAAAACCCTTGCCGTGTTGTTGGATAATATTTTGCAGCGCATTGGCAAGTTAGAGTCGAAGGTGGACAATCTCGTCATCAATGGCACGGGAGCAAACTCGACCAACTCCACCACGGCTGTTCCCAGCTTGGTGGCACTTGAGAAAATTAATGTGGCAGGTAAGAGCGGCGTTTCCTTTGTCCTGACGCCGAATCAAACCCTGCTTTGAACTTGGAAAAGAATAAAAGAGCACAGTGGGTTTCGGTCGGTATAATATAAATTCTGTAAGCATGGTATGACCACGGAGAGCTAAGCTTAAATTTATTTTTGAGTAACAGATGTTAAAATGTTTTTATAGTCTCGTCATGTGTGATATCTGGTAGTTTTTATGACACATTCGCACATAATGAGCTCCTAAGAGTCACTCATAATGGTAAGATTCATAGCGTGGATAAATGGAACATAGAGGTCATCTGAGAAGCCGATAGCAGTTAGAGTTCCTTCCTCCTCCCGCCTCCCATCAGACAGTTTTAAAATTCTATGACATGTAATAAACTCTCTCCTACACAATCGCAGAAAATGCCTCCTATGTGTATGTCAAGAAATACAAGTTCTGGAAGAGACACTTAGGAAATAAGTGGGCCCTGCCCATCTCCGCACTACTCACGAGCACCCCCACCTAATTCCCACTGGGATGCATTTTGTCTGGTGCCTTCTTGATGCTGGAATCTTGGATGATTTGGGTCCAAGCTCACATTGGACTCCAGCATATTTGGGTCCACAGCTCACACTGGACTCCCTAAGGCACAGCCCTGGGGTTGGCCCCTGCATCTTGGTGGTGAGCCAGGGCTCCCTTTTGATAGAGGAACCACCAGCTTTTCCTAGGGACCCAGGAGAAAGGGGAGAACCCAAGGATGGGGTGGTCCGGGTGAATGGTTATGAAGAGCTGTCCATAGTTCTGGTGGGTGGTAGCCAAACTCTTGTTAATGGATAAAGTATATAGCTGGGTTACTTTTGGAATTTGAAAAATCTAGGTGAATACACTTGTTAATGTGTTGTTTCCTTCTCCTCTTTCTTGAAAAATGGACAGATTTAAGTGGTAGGGATTTTTCCTTTCCCACCCCCCAGTGTCAAAACATTTAGTTGTTTCACATTATGCAAGCTTGTTGTATTACCTTTTCATTATGTTCTTTGCCCTTTAGAAAGTTTTAAATCGCAGAGTATATTTCTAATAATCCAAAGTATCCAACCAAACGAAGGTATTAAAAATAACTTTTAATTACAACACAGAGGCAGTGTCATCTGGGCCATAAATCCTGTCTTCCCTGTAGTTTCCCACAGCTTCTGTAATTAGACAAGGAAACCTCCCACTGTGTTGAGCGGCTTATTAATAAATGGAACCCATGCCTCTCTGGTCTCCACTTCCCCCACCCGCATTCCCAGTAGAAAATGCCATTGGAAAGGTCCTGTCGGATTTCCTTGCAGTTCTAGTTGTGTGTTACATTTTGGGAGGTAGAGTGGGGTGTTCTGCCTTTAGGTTTGCTGCCCCCCAGTGCTTCTGTCCTGTAGCTTAAGGGTGTGTGTAAACATTTGTGCTATCAATGTTTTATTGCCCTGATATGGGGCTCTTGCTGCCTCTGGCTGTCCTGTTTGTGTGCCCAGCTCTGCAGAGAGATGTCCCTGTCTGGGCTCCAAATCACAGGGCAAAGGGTCCTGGGTAGACCTCCAAGACTGAAAGGGGAGGGAATTGGTAATGATCTTTGAAGTGGGATCCAGGTCCCTTGGGTTGAGCCAGTTTACTCGGTTAACAAATAATCTCTTGAGCACATTCTCTAAGCCATTAACTTCGAGTTTGGGTCTCCTTTAGATGTGCCACTAATATTTAAAGAACCAGAGTGTTTTGCTTTTGTTTTTGGACTTTCCCCCTGCTTTGTGGGAATATGGAGCAAATTTAGAGTTATCCCTTCAATTCTGTGAAGCAATAACACCTCTAATGAAAACCGTAATTATAAAACGAAATGACCCCTTCTCACACCTCTGCATTTTCCATGTGTACGGGGGAAAGTTTTTACTGGCCAGTGAGGAAAATAATGCATATACATAAAATAACACAAATTGTGGTCACTGTGGGCTGGGGGTGACTGTGGAAAAGTGGACTTTGAAGGTAGGTAGGATTGAAGCACACGGGTTTTATAGAGGAGAGACAGATTAGAAACATAGATGGTGACCCATCTTGGAATGAAGAGAGGATACTGATATCTAGCAACCATCTAGTAAATACTAGTTATTTCTTTGGGGTACGTGGATTTTCTTAATCCTCTGAGCAACTCCTGAGAAGTTGCAAAATGTGTCCTCGCACATTTTGTTGAGTTGAAGAACTTGGCAGAGGGAAAACCTTGGTACTGAAATCCCCTGCGGCTCGGCTGGGGACCCGCAACGCTGTGTATGGAAGAGATGGTGATAGTTTGCTCCATCGCTCCTGCTTCCATTTGTAAATCATCCTATGTGATTGAGTCTGAAAACATGTGCTGCCGTTTTCTTAAAGGTTCCTAGAGGAGAACCGGCAGTTTCCCGGGGTATTTAATAACTTGTCTACTAAAGAATTCTCCAGGTCTTGGGGTCTCACTGCTTTGGCTGACCTGTGTCAGAGCGTGTCCCTCTGTGTGTGTGTGTGCAGAACCTTTCCTTTCTTAGACATTGGGTTGGCCACAGTGGATATCGATGTGTTGAGCATCCTCCTTTCAGTTCTCCCAGAGGCTGGAGGGTCTTTTATATCTTGTTAATTAAATAACATGCATTAAAAAAAAATATTTTCCATGTCTGTAGATTATGCTATGTAAGATGCTAAAAAAGGACGGGGGCTTTAGTTTACAGTCCTCATTCATGAGCTCTCATTGTGGTTTTTCTGGACTCTCTCTAACCCATGCCTATGTTGGCGGTCCTCAGGCCATCTTGACATGGCACAAAAATGACTCCTGAGCTGTGACTGTGTGCATTTTTATAGGGCTCCTAGCCTAGTTAAATGATGTTTTTATTCTCCCTCCCTGCATTAAGACATGTGGTAATTGCTCAGAAATGTTCTCCCTGGTGTGTGTTTCTGCTTACTCTGGTGTCTTATTGCTCACTGATGTTTCTGATTGCTTACTGTTGTGTGTTATTGCTTGTGGATGTGTCTTCTGGTTGCCTATAAACTGCCTCTAAATTGGATACCCTAGCAGTTGAAGAAGGGTTCCCTAAATTTATTTTCTTTTTAGAGATAGTTGTATTTGTGTGTGTGTGTGTGTGTGTGTGTCCCCTTTCCTTTCCTTGTTTAGCTGTGTTCTATGTAGATTTTACCCAAAATGACTTTTCTTCCCAAATTTATCATCTATGGCTTTTTTATTATGTGAAAGTGGATGTGCCCCTAGAGAAATTTAGGTGAAAATGAACTTCATTAAAATCAAGAATTGAATTGAACTGCATTTTCGAGCTCTGTTGATCTTGTTAAAGAGGAAGGGGAGCCAAAGAAATGAAAAAAGAGATGTTTTTTAAAAAGACCCACACTTTAACCAATCACATAGTAAATTAATTTCTCCCTGAAAGTGCTTGTGTGCCCCCTTGTCAAAATTTTCTGCTTTCAGAATGATGTTTCATTGTTTGGAAAGACTCACCCTGCATTTCTCTAGTTTTGTGGTTTTAAATGGCAAAGTCTACAGAGACTAGGATTGGGTCTGTGGTTCTTTGCCATGTATCTAACGTGGGAGAAAACTATGAAGTGTAGATCTCTGATAATAACGTTTGTCTTCTGAGGCCTGAGAAAGTTTCCTTTGCATTTTGTTCAGTAAATCCTGCTGACGTGGATTGGATGATGCTGGAGGTGACATTTTCTCTGCTCCATTTATATTTGTGGGGATTTGCTTGGCAGTATGACTTGGTATCTCAATTCCCTTTCTCAGACCTCAGCAGACACCCCTCCAGAAGCAGGGCTCTCTTTTTTGTTGATCATGTCTGAGCCTCCCATGGGAGATTCTGTGCTGTGGAGCCTCATAAAATGTGATGGTTACAACTCTAGATTGTAATATTTTGGAGGACAGGAACATTGTGCATCTCTTTATAGGGAACAGTATGTGTGTCTTTTTGTGTACATTTATGTATCCTGTTAATAACCAGTTGTTCTCATTCAGCATCAGCTGAGTAACTGGCCAGCACTGCCTGTTCACTAAAAGCCAAAATATAATGATAGTATTCTCTTTGTGTCATGAGCTCATAAAATTGCAAGGTCAACTGGGAAACACAGTCACAAAATCCAAGGTTCAGGCATAACTCAAGTGGCAGCCCTGCATTTCTCAAACGTGCAACATATTCCAGTATTTGGGGGTAAAGGTGCAGTGTATTTGAACTTGAATGCTGTTCTTTAAAAACTAACCATAATTATTATTCCTACCATTTGAAAATTGAAAATGAAAAATGTCCCTGCTGAGTTCCAGGGCTTGGGTTTGGAAGTGCAATTTTCCCCCCTTTGGGCTGCTAATGGACTTTGAAATTAAGTTGTGCCTGTGCTGTTTCCTTCTTTTGTGTACCCACATTATCACTTGTGGAGAAGTAGCATCTCAGATATCCCAGCTCCCAGCCTAGGCACTGGCTCCACAGGTGCCTTTCCCAGGATTGGGTATTGGCCAGTCAGCGGGACCCCATCTGCTGCCGAAGGGCACGACAGAGAAGAGATTGCAGGGTGCTTCTCTGTTAATTTGAGCAAGAAACAAATGACCTGTCGCTCTCTGTTTCTTTGCAAGGGCAGCCATAAATATCTAGATACTTGTCAGAAACTATTCTTTTGGTGTCTTCACAGAATGATTCATGTCAATGGTGTGGTTTTCACTAGGTGTTGTCAAGGGCTTTTTGTTTTACATTAAAAAAAAGAAGAAGAAAAATACAGCTGAGCAGAAGTGAATCTGACCTTTGGAGCTGTGTGTTTAGAGCAGTGGGTCTCAAACAGGGGTGACTTTGCCCCCAGGGGACCTTTGGCGATGTCTGCAGACATTTTTGGTTTTTGCAACTGGAAATGTGCTATTGACGTCTAGAGGGTAGAGGCCAGGGATACTGCTCAACATCCTGCCGTGCACAGCAGAGCTCCCACAACTGAGAATTATCCACCCCCAAATGTTGATCATGCCATAGTTGGGAAACCCTGATCTACAAGGTATTGTTGGAAGCTGATCCCAACAAGTGTTTGTTCCCACTTTGGGTCCAGGCAGAAAAATGCCTGAGACTCAGAGGTTTCCCTGCTGGGCCTCTGAGACGTCAAGTCTCCCTCCCTCTCCCCAGCAGGGCTGTTCACAATCCCCTTCCCCCGGCTTTCTTCCTTTTAGCTTTTCAACTGGTCTTCAAGATCTCTAAGGAAAGAGACTATAAACTCCCAGAAGACTATTTTGGGATCTTGACCTTAAGAAACTCCTTCCCTGGACCCAAACCAGTAAATTTTTGGCAATTGCATGTTACTCCTGCTTATACAGAAGGCAATTATTTCTTTTCATGAAAGAGCCACTAATTCAGAATAACGATGGCAAAGCAGTCTGAGAGAGTGGAATTAAATTGCAGAATATTTTAGAAGAAACTCCATTTTGTTAATTTTAAGCAGAGTATATAATTATCAAGATGTGAGAGAGTAAATTAAATAAGTTAAGGAAAACAAGACAGGTCCCCAAAGATGTGCTTTACAGCATAAAATATCCTGCACGGCATAGTTGCAGCAATACAGAGGGGAGGCGATTGGGAGGTGGGATGGGGGATTTGAGAAGAGTCTTGAATGTAAATCTAAGGAGTTCATATTTTGTGCTATGGGCAATGTCACTGTTGGGAGGTTTAAAGGAGAAGGATGACAAGATGAGGTCTATGGTATTGGGAAATAATGAATGGCCGCATGAAAGTGGGATCAGAGGTGGAATCAGGCGAGAGAGAGTTCATTTGACTTAGGTAAGAGGAGAAGGCCTGGCACTAGAGATGGGCCTGAGACCAGGGAGAAGGGAGGATTGGCAACACATTTCCGGGTGGAAGCAAACACGAAGGGACACTGGTAGACTATGGAAGAAAGCAAAGGGGGACCGTCAAGGACGATTCCCAGGGATGTAGCTTGAAGGATGACAGTGATGCATTTTTGAGGAGCAACCCAGCAGAGATGGGGTTTTGTGAAGACAGTAGCCTGTTCACGGTGTCAAGTATCTTGCCATGTGTTCGGGAATATTGATTTAAAGGCAGTTGGATCTTTGGTTCTGGTCCTCGGGAGATGAGGGGCAATGAGAGGCAGTGTCTTTGGAGCTGAAGTGTCCTGGTTCAAATCTCGGCTCCACCACTTCATAGCTGTGTGCCTTTGGGCAAGCTTCTTAGCCTTTGTGTGTGTGTGTGTGTGTGTGTGTGTGTGTGTGTGTGAGAGAGCCTTTGTGTGTGTGTGTGTGTGAGAGAGAGAGAGAGTTTTCTATAAAATGGGGGAAATAATCACAGTGCCCATTTCATGGGGTTGTTATGAGGATCAAGGGAGATATATAAAATACTTCCTAGAACATGCCTGGAGCAGAGTTAGCATACACAAGCATTTGTCAATTACGGCTTACAAAGTGGCACATTGGGACGAATGGCATAAGAATGGCTCAGCCCACTATATGCGGTTTCTTTATGCCCTTATGCTTTTGCCTGTTTTTGTCTTCAAGTCTCCCCTTTTTCTAGCTCTTGTTTGTCTTATTTTTACGATCCCTTTGAAACACCGTCCTCCCTAAGAAACATTTCTTGATCTACCTTCTCCTGCAACTCCCCCGAAAAAGATATCGGGTGCCCTTGCTTTGTGTTCCTACAACTGCTGCATGCATCCTTGGATCTTTCTATTCTTTGCCTGTGTCCAGACAAGCCCTAAGATTGCTGAAGGCATGGGCAATGTCATACATTTTTCTTTCAATCCAGCACCTTGCTGGGAACCTGGCAAATAGCAGATTTTCAATAGGAGTCCAGCTGAATATACCCCTCAATATCACAAGTACACACCAGTCAGCTACTATGTACTGGAACTTTTATGGTGGCAGAGGTGGCCATGACTTTAGTTCCAGAGAGCCATTTCTGCCATTCGCTTCTTTGGGTGACATACACTTTGGGGGTTCTTGAAAACACCTGGAAAGTTGACTGTTATATTGTTAAAAGCGGAAATGCTTTTTCTTTACTAAGCTTTCTGAAAACTGAGATTTCGTAAAAAGATAATTTATTTTGTTGTTTCTTTGTGGCTAGTTATTAAACCGTAAGTACAACTAAACACACACACACACACACACACACACACACACATTCTAGCCACCTACTCTCCAGCACAGGTTCCTCTCTGACCTCTGAATGAATAGTTCTTGCAGAAAAGAGGCAGGGACTTAGCAATCTAAACACCTCTGGACTAATTATCGACCCATCGAGAAATCTATGGCTGGATTCATTTCCTCTATGGGGAATGCGGTTTTCGATGGGGAAACTGGGAAGAACAGGAGTGCTCAATTATGAGCACTGAGGAGTGGCCTTGGGAACTTGTGCAAACTTTCCTATTGTTTATGTAAATGCCTCTGCATAGGGTTATTCTTTGGATCTGAGATAAGACACTGGAATTAGACTTGTTTTAATCAGAAGGTGACAGATTCCACTTGCTCTAATTTGGCTTAATGAGGTATGTGTATACGGTTGTGATATCAGCTTACATATGGTATTGGTTCAATAGACATTCCACAGCTAAAATGGAGCATATGTTTTCCCTCAGATACTCCCTTGTCTTTGTGGCTGCATCTTTTACCTGTTTTCATGGACACATAAATTCAGTAGACTCACTCTAGAGCCTGAGGTTTAAAAATTCAGGAGAGTTTTAGAATTAAGCCTGTTTTGGTGGGGAGGTGGGTGGGGAGATATAGCTGACTGCATGTTTTTGAAAAGGTGTTTTTAGGTTTGGGAGGGTTTGAGGGATTTTTTTTTTTTTTTTCTTTTTAAGCTCTGCTTTTGGCTTTGCATATCCACAGCTTCTAAAATTAGATGGCCTAAATGAAAACAGGTTGCTAGTTTTTGTTGTTATTTTGTCTCTTCTCTCTTATATCCCAGAAAAGGAAGAGAGAAAGCATGTGTGATAAAGGTGGTCTGAAATTCCTTGCCGACATTAAAAATTAAGAACAGACCTTGTTATAGGACAAGTGTCCAATTAGGTATGTGATTGAGGGGGGCTGACATGCCCCCCAGCTGGGGACAGTGGAAAGAATCTGCATTGGAGAGTCTCTTTTTCTCTCTCCTTCTTTTACGTTGGACATTGAGCCAAGTCATACCTGTGCTATTGCAGCCCCAAGTCCATCCATGTCAACCTGAGGACAGGTAGCCTTGACGGAGCGAGTGGCAAGACTGCACGTTTCAGGTTGACAGAGTGCTTTAAACTGCGTTTTTATTTGCCTTGTCAGAGTTGGACAGCTACAGTGTTAGCTAGTTGTAAGCTGTCTTTCTGTTTCCTGTTGGCAAGCTTTTCAAATCACTGTTTACAGTGGAGACACGCTCTTTGCCTTAGTGCAGCTCAAGATGTCCGATGTAGTGATTGTGGGACAGCCACAGATGAGCATCCAGTGAAGGGGATGTGCTAATGCTTCCTTCTCCCTGTTTGGGGGCCTTCACTGAACAGCAGCCGTAGAATTGAGGTTGAGAGACAGACTCTGGAGCCTCACAGTGTGGGTTCAAATCCCTACTCTTCCACCTCCCAGCCACGGGCCAAAGACAAGAACAAGCCAAATCAGTTTCCTCATCCATAAATTGGGGGATAATGGCAGTATCTGTGCTGCGGGACTGTTGTGAGAATTGTGAGTTAATACATATGAGACACTCAGATGAGTTTTGGCCATTATTTGTATCCCTGTGTGCCAGGCCACGGGTTTCTTAAGGACCCAGATGTGGGGTCTACCCCCTGAAAAAGGGCCATGTGTGTAGCAGATGATCCTTGCTTGATAAGTGTAGAAACTACCCAGTTCTAATGCTGTGTTTCCAGAGAAAACTGGGTCTGGGAAAAGAACTTTCTGGAAGTTGCTTGGTCTTTGGTATCAGATGGTCTTGAGCAGAGTTTCCCACTTCCTTCCTTGCTTGCTGCTGGAAGTTCGCTTACCATCAGCCTGATTCTCTGTGCAGTGGAGGTGGTGATGCCAGCACTCCATGCTCTCATGAAGATGTAGTGAGATCATGCATGCCAAGATTCTGCCATGGCATCCTACCCATCCCTCCTTATCTTATGACTCTGCCCTTTGTGACTGACTCCTTGTTAAAAGGATCCAATGCTGACCATTTGGTGCCACCAGGCCTGTCAGGCAGAGGAAATGTAGCCGAGTCAGAAGCTGGGGCTCCTGTCGTGAATGTGGGGCTTGCATTCTAGCGGAGAAGAGGGACTGAGAGGTTGAGAGTCCCAACCTTTTGCTTGATCCTACTCCCAGAGCACCAGCTGGCTTAGCCTGGCCTTTTTGATTTGGAAACTCAAAGCTCAGGACCTTCAAACTCTCTAACCGTTCGGGGGCAGGAATGGGACTGATCTGCAGGGTTTGGCACGGAGGAATTTCCCCTGTCACATGGCGGAAGTATTAGGGCCCCATAATGCCTGTCACACAAACTAAAGCAGATCTGGGAACCGTGCCTGACCCCCTCACTCCACCTTCTCACTCCCCAAAAGGGAGGGGAATTCCTGTGCACCGGTATTCAGCTCTCTAGGGAAGACAGTCATTAACCTGTCTAAACTTTATGCTAATGAAACTTTCCCAATAATTGCTTTCATTAAACAGGGTTAATGTGAGCATACAAGTTATAGTAAGATTAGCAGAAGAATGAAGTAAATATTTAAGACTTTATTGTAGGGTGCAGCTGGGTTGGGGCCAAGGGAAGATTCGTAAAAACTGTACTTGACGGCATCTGCCATCCAAACACAGCAGACCACTTGGCTTCGGTGGTTCTCGGAGTCCTAACTGGGGAGGCAGGTGGCGTCCTCCTGGGGACAGATGTGGGTTCTGTTCTCTCCTTACTTTTCTGGCTTCTGTCAGACATTAGTAACATGGTGATAGAGATAAACTGCCTTCCCTGGAACCCTCAGGAATACCATGAAGATTAAAACGGTGGCTGATGGCCCGTGGCTGTGGCCGGTGCAGGGACAGTTCTTTGCCGAGGGTGAGGGCAGAGGGCCCTTGGCAGCAGCCGAGTTGGCTGGGAGCAGGAATGCTGGGTGTGTGCCCTGGCCAGGTCCTGGCCCCGGTCTCATGCTGGCCTGTCACCCGAGGGCACCCGGGGACCAAGTTAGCAGTGGTTTTCATGCCTGCAGACTGTCGGTGACCCAAAGCAGCCACTTACGTTTGTGCATCTACGTAAATAACAGGGTAGTGTTCGCAAAAGGAAAGACTTCAAAAACAGAAGCTTTCTTCCGTATTATAAAGAGGGATTCAATTTTACTGCTGAAAATTCGGAAATTACAGCTAAGCAAGGAGACAGAAATACAAAGCAGCTGTTGTTCCACCACCCGCAGGTTTACTGATTTGGTTTGTTCCTAACAGATACTAGGCGCACCTCCTCTATGCCAGGCACTTTCTAGGAACTGGAAGGAGATGGAGTGACGAGGAAAGAAAAGTAGTTTCTTCCCTCATGGGGGATACACTTCAGCAGAGAAGGGGGAAAATAAACAAATACAAAAATATGTTCCGTCAGGTGGTGGTAAATGCTGTGGAGAACAATACCGCAGCCTGAGAAGATGGCAAGGGACGGGGGTGCTCATTTAGGTCAGGTCGGTGGTGACACTGAAGAGGTGACACTGAGCAGAGACTCCAATGAGGGAGGGAGGGAGCCCTGGGCTCTCTAGGGAAAGATGAGCCTGTGCAGCCCCAGGGTGGTTCTTCCCAGATATGTTCAAGGAATACTCTTGTACCCCCCTTTATTCCTTTTCCTATCTTAATTTTGTATTGTGGACATAAATATAGATAGATATAGAGATATAGATATATAAATATGAAGTTTGCCATTTAAACTATTTTTTTGGTGTATAATTCAGTGGCATTAATTATCTTCACAACATTGTGCCACCATCACTGACATCTGTTACCAAAACTGTTTCATCACCCTAAGCCAGAAACTCTATCCCTTATGAATTAACTCCCCTTTCCCCTTCTCCCCCACCCCTAGTAACCTGTACTCTGCTTTCTGTCTCTATAAATTTGCTTATTCTAGATATTTCATACAAGTGGAGTCCTACAATATTTAGCCTTCTGTGTCTGGCTTATCTCAGTCATCATAACGTCCTCAAGGTTCATCCATGTTGTAGCATGTACCAGAACTTCAGTCTGTTTTATGGCAAGATATTCCATTGTATGTATGTACCATATTTTGTTTATCTATTCTTCTGTCGATGGACACTTGGATGGTTTCAACCTTTTGGCCATGGTGAAACTTTGTGCCCTTTTAATCCTATAGCAAAAGGTGGCATGTTAAATCTAAAACCAAACCCCACCAAATTTTAAAGAGACCATTGGTATCTTCGGTGATTTATGCTTCTGCTAGGCTCCAGCTGGGCATTTCAGGAGGTGGTCATGAAGCCATGATAAGGCGCCAGTGTGTATGCAGTGGTCCAGCACATGACGGCCCCTACGTGTTTGCAGTGGTTAAGAATGCAGACTCTGCTCTCAGGCTGCTTGGGTTTGAATCTGAGGCCCACTAGCTGTGTGACATTGGCCAAGTCATTTAGAGAGGTTGAGTCTCTGTTGTGTAAGAACTAGCTCATGGGGACACCATGAGAGTCGTCTCTGCTGGCATACAATAAGTGTGTGGTAAATATTGGCTATTATTATAATTATCAAAATGTGGTTTCAGCAAATGGTGGTGAAAGCTCCATGCTTGCCTTTGTTCCACAGGCTTTTTAGCCAAAGCTAATGAGCTTCAAAAAAGTGTATATTAGGGGCACCAAAGTGGGGCAAGTTCTATTCATTTGCCAAAGAATAAATTAACATAACCAAATCCTTCAAAGAGGGACCACTCATTTTGGGTGGGATTTGTTCTGGGCTTTTGGTCACAAAGTAATTGCAGACTTTCCTGTCTCTATTTGCCTGTCTGTGTTCAGATTTAAAGCCATTGTTGAAGAATAAAGTGTTTGTTCTTTAAAGTAACTCTTCTCAGGTTTGGGGATGTTGGCATGTGACCTTGAGTCCTCAGAAGGCGACTGAATTTGTCACTGGTCCTACATAGCATTTGTGAGGCTTGACCTAAAGTGACTCCTTGCTTTTAGTTTAACACATCATGAAAGCTATACTTCGGTGAAGAAGTAACCGTTACTTGCCTTAGTACAAGACACAGATGTTCTCACTGTTTCAGTCACTTCCTCTGATACCTTTGGCTTAAGAAAAGTACTTGTACTTGCTTCTACAAGAGTCCCTTCTACAGCATCCCCAATGGATGGCCCCCAGGCTCCTCCTCCTCTGTTCTTAGCCTCCAGAGAGTGGATCCCACACGATGCCCTGGCTACTGGCTTCTCTCTATGTGATGTCATGGGTGCATAGACATGGGCATCACTGTAGTAAAGTCTCTGAGAAATATGTGTCTGGCCAGAGATGTGACTGACTGGCAATGAGAAGATTTCAGAGTATAACCCAGCCACAGGCTGAGGAATTCCAGGTTAGCTACTGTGAGTTCTGGTGAAGGGATGTAGACTTACCACTATCAAATTGGCTGCGATGTCTTTGGCACCTCACCCAATCTTTCTATTTCTACTTCCACAGCCAAAGATTCAGGGACTTCTAGAAGTGGAGGACATTTGTGTGCTCTAACCTTATCCCCAAATCAAGGAACTGACTACAGTGTTCCAAAATCCTTGCCAGATGGTTTTTCAGCCTAATTGAAACAAAGCTAGTGGTAGAGCTTAGCCGCCATGTCGCACAACTTCAGTGGGCTTCATTCATATCGTAGTCTGCTTTGGGTCAGCAAACTGTTGCTGGTGGGACAAATCTGGCCCATACCTGTTTTTGTGAATAAAGTTTTATTGGAACGTGGCCATGCCCGTTTGTTGCTGCAGCTGCTTTTGTGCTACACCTGCAGAATTGAGCAATTCTGAGTTACAGAGACCCTATGGCATACAAAGCTGGAAATATTTACTATTTTGATCTTTACAGAATATGTTTGTGGCCCCCTGAACTTAATGATTGATGCTTTTAGGAGTGGAGTGCACAGCCTGTGCCCCCGTGTGCTAGGGCCCTGGTAGGGCTCAAGCATTGTAAAAGTTAGACATCTTGCTTTGGGTCAGTTTTAGTTCAATACTTTCACTTCCCCATCCTGGCTTAGCCTTTGCGAGCAACTAATAGGCTCTGGAGACCTGGGTCATGTTTCCATGAAGTATTTCTTTTCAGGAAGCATATCCTCAAGTCTGTCACCAGTCTACCCCGGTATAATATCCAGGAGCTTCTCTAGATACCCTCCTCTGAGCATGCTCCAATTTGTCAAGATTCTCCTTGTAGTGGGCTCCAGAACTGCAGTCATTCCTCCAGAAATGGAGCACTACAGAGCTCAGAGCAAAGAGACTTTACTCTCATATCCACGCTCACTTAAGGTAGCCTGAATGCATGGCAGCCACTTCTTACTTCAGCCCCTATTTATTGGTAGTTTACTAATCCTTCTGGTCTCTTCTGTATGTACTGTTGTTGAGCCAAATCATCTCCCTACCTCCACTCCCCTTTTGCTTCTCTGTAGTCGATGTTTTATACCTGAGTATGGGATTTCACCTTAATCCCTTTTGAATATTATTTTGCTTATTTGCTAAATATAATCAGTATTATATTGTGACTCTTTATTTAAAGTATCGTTTTCTTCTGCACTATTAGTTTCTCTCCCGTGTGGGTCATCACTATTTCATTTTGGCTATCAATAAATGGGTTGAAGAGAAGAGGAATGGCACTAGAGACCAACTTCCAAGTTGACATAATCCATTGAACCACTGATTGACATTATTTCAGTATAATTGCTCAACCAGCTACAGATCCAACGAGTTAGCCTGTCACTGTCCTGTCTTATCCACAAGGCTATCATTTGAAGGACCAAAGTCAAGTTGCCTTGTCATCGGACATTTTACCTTTCCCTCAGTCTCCTGGTCTAGTAACCCTATAAAAAGGGAGGGGAGGGTTTTCAGATAATGTTCGGTTAGTTAGTATTCTACATACTCTTAAATCATATTTTAATAATGTATTCTAGAATTTTGCCATAAATGGACAAGAAGTTTATTATTACTTTTAATAATCTTATCTTCTTTACCATGTTTCAGTGTGGAGGAAACATTTGCCTATTTCTGGTCCTCTAAATCTTCTCTTTGTTGACAGTTTCATAGGGTTTCTGTAACAAAGTACCACAAACTGGATGGTTTAAAACAACAGAAATTATTCTCTTATGGTCCTGGAGGCTGGAAGTAGGAAAATCGAGGTGTTAGAGGGGCCGTGCTCCCTGTGAAGTGCATGGGGAAGTACCTGTTCTACGCTCCTCCCCTGGCTCCAGGTGGTGGCCGGCAGTCCTTGGCTTGTGGCACATCAAGCAAATCCCTGCCTCAGTAGTCATGAGGCCTTCTCCCCTGTCTGTATCTCCTCTGTCCTTATTATGAGGACACTAGTCATATTGGATTATGGGGGGGTGGGGGGTGGTGGAGGAGGTGGCACTCTACTCCAGGTAACCTCATCTGAACTTAACTAATTCCATCTGAAATGACTCAATTTCCAAACAAGATCACTTCTTGAGGTAGCAGGGGATAGAACTTGAACATACCTTTTTGGGGGACACAGCTCGACCCATAATACTTACTAAAGATGCAAAGCTTCCTCATCCTTCAAACCTGCCCCACACTTGCACTTTACCATGATGCCAATTTTGGCAAGGAGAAAATAAAAGCAGAGTCATCGAAAGCGCTGTAAAAAATGTTAGCCATGTTGCAGGCAATTGAAGTGGAAATAACCACTTAGGCATGCCCTGAGTGTGGGTATAACACCCTGACCTTGATAAACACCAGCCTAACTAATAATGCTCTCAATAGTTTCCTTTCCAGCAGTACAGTTTTTTGTTATTTCAGTACACTGCTGCATGGCTTTATGTCTCTTGAACCTCCATTTGTTATTTGTAAAAAAAAAAAACAACAAAGCAAAACAAAAAAACTTACAAATCCTTTGTGAGTGCATCAAATTCCCTTTGAACTAGTCTTTTTCTTACAAGAGGATAGAGTTGTACAAAGTGACCCTTGAGATAAAGCTAGTCTGTGCTTTAAATGTATAGGATGTGGCTCATCGACCTCAGACCTCACCCATTCTCAGACAGGGCACATGTGGCACATAGTTGAGTCTCCAAGAATGAGGCAATGAATGAATGAGTACGGTGTATCAGTGAATGTGGCTAAGCATATTAGATCTGTGGGTGTTTATAAAATTAAAAAAAAAAAAAATAGCCACTGTTGACTGAGGGATGACTATGTCTCAGGCACAAATATAACAAATATAACATAATTGCCAAATACTTTATTATTTCTGTCCTGAGAGTAAAGCTGCACAATAACTGTCCCAATTTAATAGATAAGGAGTATCAGGGTAGGAGATACTGCATAATTTGCCTAAGATGGTGAAAGCCTCATCCAGGTCAGAGGGTAGGTTGGAGTCTAAAGTCCACATGCCAAGATGCTGCCTACAGCCCGGATAAAACTTCATTGACTGTCATGCCGAAAAGTCAAACATAGGATAGTTTTAAAGATGAGAACAGTATAAGGCTTAAGAATGGAGGATAATTTAAGAGACAAGAACCTTTTCTGATGTGACTGTAAATGTTTCAGGTGCCAATCATACTCTGTTTCTTGAGTTTTTATTTTTTGGGTCTTCATTTTTCCACTGTGCCTTGATCGTCCTTTGATTTTCATCCTAACCATTGCATATTTCAAATGAGGCCATTTTTTTTCCTAGAGAAATACCCAGCATTGTTTTCCAATTTTTATTTTTTTTTTCTGCCCTAAAAATAAAAACAGTTTTTAATGGCTTGAAAAAATAGTACAAATTGGTTGTTGGAAACTTGGAAAATATAGAAAAGAACAAATAAGAAATAAAAATTGCTTCTGGAGTGCATGACTGCTAATATGTAGTGTACACTTCCATTGAGTCTTTTCTCTATGCATCTTTTGCATAAAAATTATGATCTGACTCTGTGTGTAATTTTTAATCCTGATTTTTAAGGGAACGTTCTCACACGTCTTATTCTTCAGAAGTGTAATTTTTAATAACTACATACTTTTCCTTTACTTTGTTAACTAGATCCCCATTACTTTTTTTATCCAATGATAAAGATCACTGCAGTAAGCATAAATCTTTACAACTCTGATGATTTTCTTGAGAGGGTTTCTTAGATCTAGAATCACTAGGTCAAAGGGTATAATGTTTTTTAAATTTGGTTTTTTATTTTTATCAAATCAGGACATGTACATAATTTTAAAAACCAAATAATACAAGGCTTGTAACAAAAATTACACTCTGCAACCTTCTCCATTTCTCCCTACCCCAGACGTTACTGAGAACTCTTTTTAGTGGTTTCTTCCAATATTGATCTTCATATTTCTCAGAAATGTTTTTATGCTACTGTTCACTAGCTTGCAATTTTTGACACTATCTACTGACTTTCTGTTAAAGAAGATGGGAATTTCTCTCCTTGACACTACATACCACCATTGCCAGCCACTTCTGCCACACACACTTTCTCTCTCCGTTTGTCTGGAATCATAACATACCCCCTATTTTTCTTTCTTTCTTTCTTTTTTTTTTTTTTTTGTTCAAATCAGTGGTCAGTGCATACTCTATAAAAGACTCTGCTTAGCCATCTAGTGAGATGACACTGAATTGCCCTTTGATACATCTTTCTGCTTTTTAAAGTTAATAATTTTCTCCTTTTATATTTGCTGAGTTTTAGTTAATTAATACAATATATATTTATTATTCACTTCCTTTGTGCCAGGCCCTGTTCTAGGCACCAGGGGAAAAAAAAAATCTGTGAAGAAAACAGACAAGCATGCATGTCCTCACAAAAATTCAGTCCTAACCTTTTCTCCAGAGCTCCGTTTAATAGACAAGCAGATCAGATCGTTTATCCGATGCGTTTTTTATTTAGCAGGTTTCTTTCTGCAGCCTTCTGTCCTCCTGCTGCAATCTGGCCTGGTTATTTTCTGGGCCTGCTATGCATTTGGAGTCCTCGGGCTGCCTATTTCCAACACTTTTCTGGATTTCACCTCTTCCTCTTTTTTGGCTTATTTCCTCCTTCCAGTAAACTCACTTTCTAGTAGTTTCCTGAGAAGAGGGTATATGAAGATAAATTTTTTTAAATCTTTGAATGCTGACAATATCATTATTTTAAACTTACACTTCAGTGATAAATTGGCTGAATATAAAATTCTTAGGTTTGAAATAATTTTTCCTTAAAAATCTTGAAGGCCTTGCTCCGTTGACTTCTGGTTTTCAGTCTCAGTTTTGAGGAATGTAGTGCTGTTATCTTACCTAGATGTGACCTGTGGCCCCTCTGGAAGCAAGTGGGATTTGCTTTCCACCCTGGTGTTCTAATATTTCTTGTACCCAGGATGGACAATATTTCATCATTGTTCAGGCCTGTCAGCGAATCTTTTCAATTGGGACACGTGTCTTTTTTTGTCTGGGAAATTTTCTTGCACTATTTATATATTTTCCTGTATCCCCACAAATCCCTACCCCTACCCTACTCTCTTCTTCTAGAACTCATTAGTTGGGTTTTGCACTTCAGTGTTTGATCTTTCCCAACCCCCTGTCATCCCATCTCTTCATCTTTCTGCTCTATTTTCTGGAAGATTCCACAACTTTACCTCCAACTCCTTTACTGAATTTAACCCTTCTATTTCAGTCTTCATTTCCAAGTGTTCTTTTTCTGTCAAAGTGTTTTTTTCTAAAAATAGCACGCTGTTCTTGTTCTAATTCCATGGATCAATATAGGTTTTTGCTTATCACTCAAATAGAATTATATTTTTAAAATATTGTTCAATCATTTTGTTTTCTGCATTGTTATTTTCTCCGAGTTTCTCTCTTTCTCTTATATCCCGCCTCCCAACCCCCATCTTTCTGGTTTTGAGTTTATTTTTATTTCTTTCATATTAGGTATTATTTCACATTGGAGGGCTGGCTAGAGCACTGCGGTTGCCCAGGGGTGAGGGTTGATGTCAAACCCACCCTCGAAACCAGATCGTGGCCTGGGAGAGCCCCAGATGTCCGTGTCAGTCAGTGCTCTTGGCTGGTTGGTTTCCTCAAAGATGGAGCCTGCGACAGGGTTGCAGATTGGGGCCTTTTAAAACTTGTAGTAGGGATCTCGCTTTATTTCCCCACCCCCTCCGCTGTTTTGGGTCCAGAACCTTCTTTGGGTCCAATTTGCTGCTTTTAACTGGAAGTCTCTGCTATAAGCATTTTAAGACATTTGATAGATAGAATGAGTTACACTCTCACCAGCAGCGTGTGAGTGTACCTGTTTTATAGCCTCTGGCATTTTCCTTTAAAAAAAAAGCTTTGCCAGTATAATAAATTAAAAAAATGATTATTTTACAGGTGTTTTTTTGATTGCTAGAGAGGTTGCATGTTTCCATATGTTTTATGAGACTTGCATATTTTGTGAATTTCCTGTTCGTGTCTTTTTTTTCTTTTTTTCATTTCAATTCTCTGTGCATTCGTTGAAGTTAGGATCCTATAGCTGGTGTCGGGACGTAAAGGCCCCCGTTATTTCTATTGGTTTTGTGTGATTCGTCTCCCTGAGCTGGCCCTGGTGATCTCCTGTGAGGCTGGAAGCACCTGCTGTGCTTTACCTGGCACGTTATTTGCATTTCCTATCAGATGAGGTCAACACTGCTTCCTCTGAAAACCTAAATGGTCATCTAAGGCTAGTTCCTGCTTCTTACGAGTTCTGTATATGAAGGAGACCTGCAGTCGAGCCCACAGCCTGTTTTTGTAAATTCAGTTTTACTGGGACACAGCCACGCACACACGTTTGTGTATTGCTGTGCTCCCTTCCTCCTGCACAGGCAGACCACAGCTTACAAGTCTTGAATCATCATATCTGGCCCTGTGAAAAGAGTTTGCCAATCCCTGAATTAGATGTTTGTTTGTTGGTGTTTAATACCATATCAGTATTTGCAAAGGCTTATAAAAAGTGATGGTCCTTACTTTTATGAATAATAACTAATAAGGATGGTTGTCATGCCTTCTGTAAAAACCAGCAAATAAGACATCGGAGGCAGTCATCTTTCTGCAAATGATGTCCGTGAGGGTAATACCTGTGTCAGTCTACCTTTCTGTGAATCCCTCAGATAATTGGTTTCCAAGGTTATGGCTTTTGCCACCACATTGTCCCCTGAAAACTACTTCACCCCCCTTTCCACTCTCCACCCCCGATACCTCCTGGAAATATCAGAAGTGCAAAGTGAGCTTGACTTGCTCAGACTTTTCATTGTCACTCTTTTTTACAGGGTGGCAAAAGCAAATTATGTTAAAAAAAAGAAACCAACCAACAAATACTAGCAGATAGAGGCCAGTGGTTGGCATGTAGAAGCTGAAAGGTTCTCCATGTGTTTCAACTGCCAGCCTTCTGGATGTCCTTCACCTCACTTGTCTGTAGCACCCAAGTCCTCCTGTGGATTCCCCATGTGCACCCGTGTGGTTGCCACCTCCACCCCCTTCAGCACTCAGACTTCTCACTCCTTGAGTACCCCGCCCGGCTGTCACCCCAGCTGCCCTGCCTTTGCTCGGTGGTGCTGCTTCTCCCTGTCGGACTTCGGGAGAAGGGTCACTACTGGGCTCCATGCTTTTGGAGATCACCTCTGGATGTAGTCTGGATGTGCAGATCTCCCACCATGGCCCTTCCCAAGTCCCTGCCCACAATAGCGCCCAGTGGGAGGGGCCTGGGCACAAGGCGGTCAGCTGCTGCTTCCTGTTTGCTTTCCTTCACGCTACCTGAGTCAGGGACAGCTTGGCAGCAGCACACTGGGTATTATGCATGTACAGATGTGAGGGGTTTAAGGCTTGGTCTCAGGGCCGTCTCTCAGGGAGTTTTGATCTTCCCAGGCTGTGCAGATTCAAAACCAACCATCAGGTATATTTTGATCCACATGTGTATTTTCATATCCATCCTCTCTTTCATAAAGTACACACTTATAAACCAGTGAAATGATATTAAGAAGAGCCATTCTTCCACCATCTTTATCTTACCTGGTTGATACATCTTGGTGTGTTCTTAGCTGTGGTTCTTGTAGTGGTTAATTTCATGTTCCAGCTTGGCCAGGTTATGGTGTCCAGTTGTTTGACCAAACAAGCAGTGCCCTGAATGTTACCATGTGGGTATTTCATAGATGGCTTTACACGATAATTAGTTGGTCACATCTACAGTGAATTGCATCTACAATCAACAAAGGAACTTGCCCTCAGCAATGAGGAGAGGCTTCTCATCCTATCGGTTGCAGATCTCAAAGCCAGAACTGAGGATTTCAACAGTCAGAAAGAATAATTTCTCTCTCTACTTCACCCAGCCAGCTTCTCCTGGGGAATTCAACTTCACCTTCACCAAGTTTCCAACTTGTGGCTTCTCCTGAGGAACGCAATTTCACTTTCGCTGAGTTTCCAACTTGCGGCCTGCCCTACAGGCTTGCCAATCCCTATAGTTGCATAAGCCAATATCTACAATATTTACATACATATATATCCTGTTGGTTCTGTTTCTCTGGGGAACTCTGATTAATCTTTTTTTTTTTCCGTTTCCCCCCAACAATTCTGGGTGGAGCTGCTTCCTCTTTATTTCTCTGAGGATATTGCCTAGTAAAAGTCACACAGCATTCCCTGGGGTTTAGAGGGGATTAAAGCAGCTGTGAAGGATTAGAGCCAACTGTGATCTCAGAGGGAGCACAGTCCTCTGCAAGGACACCCTCACTTCTGAGCCCTGTGGCAAGTACTGGGAGTTCCTCAAACCTCCCTCACGTTGAGATAATTCTCTAGAAGGGCTCACAGAACTTGCTAAAGCTGTTACACTCCTTGTTAGATTTTATTGCAGGGAAAGGATGGCGATTGTAATCAGCCAAGGGAAGAAGCTCATAGGGCAGAATCCAGGAAAATTAGCAAATGTGGAACTTTCCTCGTCCTTTCCCATGGAGTCAGGCTGCATGACCTTCTCACTATCGATGTCTGATGATACATGTGGAGTGTTGCCAACCCGGAAAGCTTGCCCCAGTTCAGCGTCCAGAGTTCTTATTTGGACTCTGTCATGTAGGTTTGATTAATTGATTGATTGATTGACTGACTCCCACATGGTCATTCTCAGTCTCCAGGTGGACAGATACAGCCTGACACAAAGCCCCCACCGTACATGACATCACTGATCTTTGTAGTGTGGGCGCCCCCTCACCCTAAATCAGATTGTTAGACTATAGTGACCCGGGGTCCCAGGCAAACAAAGACCCTGCTGTCAGGCGTGACATTCCAAGGGCTCAGAGATAACCTTCCAGAAGCCAAGGACCAAGGCCAGACCTTTTTGGGGGCAAGATCAAAGTCTTCACTGCACAGCAGGTAACAGGTAGAGTCCAGTTGCACTTAAACTGCAATAAATCTGGGGGCTGGTGCTTCCTTCCTGTGCTCTTTTTCCACATACCAAACATGACACATTTTTTTTCCTGCCTCTGTTCATTTTCCTACAGTTTGGTACTGATCTTTGACCCTGTCAATCTTTCTTGTAAAACATCTCTTGACCATTGTTCAGTTCCCTGCTTGACGTGTGGCCTCAATGGCTAGTTTTGCATTAAAAGAGGTGGCCCCACCGCACAGTGGCCCCGGCAGGAGGGCCGAGCAGACCTTGGTCACTGGTCCTAGGGTCTCGGGGGCAGGGGCAGGGGCTGTGGCTGTCTCTCTGTTGGTATCTGCTGTCAGCTGAGAACATCATACTGGAAGGACTCTGGGCTACAAAGCCAAACCGATTTCTTCAGCATTTTTTTAGTCATGCTTACAAATTAAAAAACAAAACAAAAAAAATTAATGTGGCAGAGAACCCTCCCCTCAGTGGGGCCAAGCAGAGTGAGACAAGTACTGATCAGATTGGGGCCCATGTCATTTGCAAATTAAAAATCTCAACTCAGTAATTGTGTACGGAGCCTCTTTCCTGATAGACACTCTTCTAGGTTCTGGGGACATAATGCAAGACAAAATACTTGAGAAACTTGCTTTGGAGCTCACATGCTTGTAAGGGAGCCAGGCAATAAAAAACATATTTGCATGTAATAATAACATCAAGTAGTGACAAGTGCAATAAAAAATATAAAGCAAGGTTACAAGAGAGAGAATTACCTTGGACAGGTTGAGGGTGTATTTAGGCCTCTGTGGCAGAGCCATCTGAGCCGAAATGTGAGTGGAATGAGTGGGCCACTGTCTGGAAAAGCATTGAGGCACAGGGAACAGAAAGGACAGAGTTTGGGACTCAGGACACTCCTTAGCACATTCAAAAGCAAACTGAGGCCACCGAAATGTGGTGCACGAAGGTGAGAGGTAGGAGCTGAGGTTGAGAGCTCTATGGGCCAAGTTAGTCCCATAAATACATAGCATATGTTTATTGTAAATGTGATAGCAGTTGCTATGACAGTTCTGTCCATTTTTCCTAGAAGCTTGCAGAGTTTGGGCCCTGCTGGGGTGTTCGTTTGTTTCAGTTTCAGTGGTCACTCAGGAGGCATTCGCCTGGTACTTTACCTCTCCCTGTATATCAGCAAAGGCATGGGATCTGATCCGTTCTCAGACTCTTCATGAGTGTGTATCCAGAACGATCCCTCAACTTCCTTTTCCCACCAGGCTGTGGCAAGCCTGGCTCAGTTGACATGTATGATCAATTTTCCTTTTTTTGTCTGGAGTTTGACATTTTAAGTTTGTGCAAGTATTGGGTATGCTTAAAGTGAAACTTTCCTTAACTTTCGCGGTAAACGTTAACTCATTTAATAAATAAAAGTATTATAGCAGGAATGTATGATTGTTAGAGTGTGTTTTGTCCTTGGAACTGTGTGTACCTCAGGAAAGGCAAAACAGGAGGCAGTAGTGAATGTTTTTCCCTACTCTCCCCACCCCCACCTCCATTTATGTATTTATTACATAGAGTGTTGGGGGAAGGCAAGGACACTCACAGAAGCAACCTCCCAGCCCTCACCTACCCCCTCCTTTTCTCATTTTGCTTGTTTGCGTGCAAGTGTTCATTTCCACTCTTGTTTGTTTGCTTGCAGGTGTTTGTTTGTATGTTTCCATTTGTACTTGTTTGCATACAGGCATGTTTCTGCAAGAAACCGCAGGCAGCTGGGGAGAAGTTAAATCTTAACCAACCCCAGCTGCTTGTCATTGCACAGAGGTTGCTCATTGACAGAGCTGCCTACCCCACCCCCTGGAGTGTATAAAAGCTCAGCTGTCAGTCAGTGCCAGGGGTCCCTCATCTCTGCTGCAAAGAGAGGCCTGCGGACCTGCCGAGCAGTTGGCCTCGCCATGGGACCAGCCACAGCTGGTCCCTCATCTCCAACATGGAGAGTTGTGGGCAGCTGCCATCCGCTGACCCTGGCTGGAGCAGTTGGCCTCCCCATGGGACTCACCAAGGGGGATCTCTTCCCCTGTTCTTTTGGTCCCTTTGTGCTGTGCAAGTAATAAAGTGGTCATTTGGGAGCCTCTGCTGTGCTTGAGCCTGTGTTCCCATGACACACTGTACAGCAGCTCACTCCACGTAGAGGACAAGTGGAATAGAGGATAGGCCCACGTGGCAGGTCCATGGCACAGTCGGGAAACTCATCCCAAGACTCACTGCCATTTTTTAGCACTAATTCTGTGTTTCACATGTAGCCTGCCATTTAATTCTTACCATTGTTCTCGCCTCTTCTGGAGGAGAGCAATAAAGCTCAGAGGAGTGTGGTTTGCCCAGGTTCTCCTAGCTGTCAAGTAGTAGACTGAGGTCCGACTCTGTGCTCTTTCCCCTCCGTGCTCTTTCTCCTCTGACATGATGCCCTGGGTGACAGGAAGACTTATCTCCCTTGCAGCTCTGCTGAGCACTGATAGTTTTTAATTGAAAATAAAGCCAGGTTCTGCTTTCTTTATTTTGTAAAATAGGGGCTTTGGGTTCTATCTAAGATCTTCCAACTTCAAAATTCTATGATCCTAAGAGAATTTAGGTTTGTCCCTTCTCAGCCCCCGCCCCGAACAGTCCAGGGTCCTAGACATCACTGGGTTTTTGTTCCATTTGGATCTGTCTTCCCCTGGGTCTTTGCCACGGGCCACAGCTGGTGGCTGAATTCCCGTCTGAAGTGCTTCTGCTCCATGAGTGACTATCGTAGCCATTGGCAGTGCCACGAGGACCCTGTGACCCACAGGGGTCTTCGTTAAATCATGTCACATGGCTTTCTGCCCTTGCAGCTCTTTGAAAAGCCACTGTAGTTGATGCAGGTGACTAAATTGATGCAGACCAGTACCTGGAAGGCCATGTTTCAAGCTGGGGTCTCCAAATAGCTTTCAGCTAGATCATAGGCCTCCACTAACCCCTTCTCAGATGTGTCCTGGCTCAGTGCAAACCTATTCTTATCACCAGTAAAGATAGCAAGCAAACCTACATCCAGCAGGGCACGGGTCCTTAACAGACCTTCATACGTGAAAGCTAGCCGTTTCTCATTTCGTTACAATTTGTTTGGGGTTCCCATGGTGCGCCCTGGCCCCTCCTGCATGTTTTTATAACATGGGTATGTTAATAAGCATAACTATTCAGTCGGGAAAATATGAAAATTGAAAATGGGTGATAGATTCATTAAATTGCAAATGAATCCATTATCAGTGTGCATTTGTTCCAAACACTAGGCTGGTTACTGGTGCTGTGACTTTAGTATAATGACCGTGTGTGTGTGTGTGAGAGAGAGAGAGACAGAGAGAGAAAAATAATAATATGTCTGCCAATGTTAGTGAGAGTGAGTGCTTTGTTCCCTTATTTTTTTCTTCCTTCTTCTTCCACATATTTATCCCTTCTTCTTCCCTCCATCCCTCCTTTCCTCTCTCCTACCACACTTCCCTTCCACTGTTCTTCCTTTCCTTTGAACTGAAGAAAAGCCAAGCAGGACTATAGTCTAGTTAGACAGTGGCAAGCTACCCATTGGCTGACAGAGGGGTGTGCAGTTGCTCTCCCTGCTGCATGTCTGTGGCTTTGCTAGACTGATGTGAGACCTTTTGTCCTCACTCTTTGTCCCTTCTCATGCAGAATAGATGGAATACATGAAAGCACAGTGGGGGCGTGGGGTGGAGTGGGTGCTGGGCCACACCTTCCACCAGCCAACCTGCTCCCTTTATTTCCCTCCCAAATTTCCACCTGGTTGTTCTCCTAGTTTGGTTTCTAAATGGATGGAAGGTGATATCCTTGGAAATGGCACTCTGACAGCATCGCCCATTCAGTAGAGATACTGTCCACCTTTCTGGTTGTCTCAACCCTTTTGCCTCTGGGTGGTGGGAGACAATAGAGGAGAAGGTGAAGCTTTGTTGCACCTTCTTTTTGGTGGCCAGTCTGCACTGTTTTAGGCATCAACCCATAGACCGAGCACCCATTGCTCTTTGCAATTCTAGCCCCTTGGAGCTTATTAATAGTAGGAAGATCTCCAAGCTTGTAGTGAAGTTATCATTGGTCTTCATGTTCACTGTTTTAATTTTTTTTCCATCTGTTTCTGAGTCTTATCATGGAGATTTTATTGTAATGCTGCGTGATTTTTGCCTCAGGAATCACAAGGAGTAAGTACTTGGGGCACTTTGCTCATATTTCTGGGACAAGCTTAGAAATATGTAATCTAACGACGATTTTTATCTCAGGTACATGCCATTCCAGCTTATGAGCTGTGTAAGGGGGTTTAATCCTTCATGTTGAGAGCTGTGGTCTTTAAAAAGGCAGGAGCATAGATACAATTTTAGATGCACCCATAAGTTGATTGACATTTGAGGGCTCTTCAGTGGGTTTGAAGACACCAGAACAGAACAATTGGAACAGCTAGGGAAAAATTGGAGTGGAAATAAAGCCAGGTTAAGGCACTTATGAGTTGAATATAAGCCATAGTAGATCTGTTTTGTGCTAGAAGTATCAACAGAGGCTGGCAGTGAAACTGGCGGTTCAGCAGGCCCAAGTTCAGCATGGCTTTCTCCAATCAGGCAGGGAAAATGCTATCGTTTGGGGTTCTCTTGCAGTATTTTCCAAGCATTAGAACTACAAAGCAAGTCAAAATTGGACAGGAATCTTCGTGGTATTGAAAGTAAAATTCAGCCCCTTCTTTCCCTGATACTTAGCTTTGACCTTCCCTTTTATTCCCACTGCCTCATCTCTGTCATAATTTTATCAGGTAGTTTCCTTCTCATTTTGCTCGGGGTGTTCATTCTGTTTTGACTCACCACACGGAATCTCTCCAGAGACTAAAAGAGCTCCAGTAGTGGCGTGCTAGTGGTTTGTCAATGATTCAGCTTCAACTAAGCAGGAAAGACCTGTGGAGAGTTTCTGTTGGAACCCTCTGGAAGACTGTCTGGGCTGCTTTGATACGAAAAAGGAGTGGTTTCAGGAAGTTTCAGTTACACCAAGTTACAGTGTGCATTTTAGCTCAGCTTTTTAACCTCAACACAACAAATATTCCCCTGTCTTAATCTAAGTTCTGCTTAAGGGTGGGGAAATGGGTTAGGTGGCTTCACAACATTCCTTCCTAACCTTGGAATCTGTGGTTTTTATTTTTTGTAATGGGATCCAAAAGTGACAGCAACTTTCTTCGGTCGGCGGTGGGTGAGTGGGGAGTAGAAGTGAAATCCTGTGCAGGGGAATAGGGTTTCATCTAGTACTGTTTAGTGGCCTCATGCATGCCTGTTTGTTCTCATTTTAATTTTGATTCTTTGGAAAAGAGGTGGAGTGAGGAGAGAGAAGGGTGGCAAACAGATTAAAGTTTCAGTCCATTACATTTCATCTAGCAGGGTAGAGAGAGCCAGTTGTGTTTGAGCTGCTGTGTTTTCTATGTCGCTATGTTTCAGGGAATTGGGGTGAACACTTGGTATTTAAAACACACACACATACACACACAATTTTAAAAATTTGCTAGGATCGTATGTAACTAGCTAAACCTGGGAGTCAGTTGCAGGAATTTGTGGGCATGAAATAAATGCCCAATATTAAGTTACTTGGTTTAGTATTGCGGGAGTGGCTGCCTGGCTCATTTAATTTTTCGGAATTTCCTGTTCTTAATACCCTTGGGCTTAAGCTTTTACTGGTAGAAAGCTTTTTGTTGTTGTTTTTTAATCCCTTTCCTGTGTATAATTAGACATCAGGGTCCTTCTGCTTCCTCTTTCTTTTTTGCTCTTCCGTTTCTCTCTCACTCTGTTGAAGTAATATTAGTACTTGAAAAGAAAAAAAAATCACTTTCCTTATTCCTTATAGGGAACATAAAAGACAGTAAAAAATAGAGAATATTTTTATACAACTGACCTTATTCTGCAGATGTTGTAGTCTGTCTATTGCGTTTAACCTCTCTTTCTTCTGTTATTTATTTTCCTTTGTTGAAGCAGATTTTGCTAGGAAAAGAAAAGAAAAATCGGTATTTAAATGGCAAGAGCTATAGTGTCCAGAAAGGAAAAATAAATGAAAAAATATGATTTCCCAAATTAGTTCATGAAACTAGTTACATGTTACATTTCGTAGTATTTGTAGCTCCTTCTGCAAAAAAATAATGTAGGTTAGAACATGGAGCTTCCATGTGGTGGAGAGAATAACTTGGCAAATCTTTTTCACAAAAAACCATGATAAAGCTGGACAAAAGTTTCAAATATAACCATTTCTGGGCATTGGAAATTGATCAAAGGCATGCATCAAATTGAGAAGTGATTACTTATGAAAAACCCCTGAACTTTAGATAAGAACAGCGGGCATCAGTAGCCTTTTTCCCTCGAGTTGCTGCCATCCCCTATCCCAACTCTGTCAGCAGGGTAGTTCTAGCAGGAGTAGGACAGACTGAGAAAACCAGCAGCTTCTCTGATGAAAAGAAACTTACTCAAATTGGAGCAGAGCACAGAAAAACCAACCCTCTAGCTACCGAGTGAGTAATAGCAGTGATCTTCATGGTAAACGAATGGTAACACCAGTGGCTCAGGTTGGCTAAAATTACCCTCTGATTTGGAGCAAGCAGTGAACCAGAAGATGAGCCACAAATTTAACAGGAAGATCTGGGCTGAGAGAGTCATAAAGGCCTGTGATGAGATTTCTGTGTATCCACTCTGCAGAGACTGGAGGACCCCCAGGCTGTCCACTGCCCTTTGGTTGACTGCAAACCTGTGGACACGCACGGAGGATACATGAGAGGTCACAGCAGGAAATAAAAGGCTGGATAGACTTAAACACTGCCAAGAATTGAGTATGCTACCAACACACACTCAGATCCGATTGGCAGGGGATGAGAGTCTTACAACAACCCTGCATATCATTGGCTACTGAGATATGCAGACATAAGGATGAACTCTAGAATGCCAGCCTAAAAATAATAATAATGATAATAATAATAATAAGCAAAAACAACCTGAGCAAAAACATCAATAGCCACACACCATCACACCACAGAGAAAACAAATACCATGTATTTAGTCAAGTTACTAGGTGGAATAATAATAATAGCAACAACTCTCAGGTTGAAGGGGGTGGATCAGAATTCAGAGCTGCTACGATATTTTATCCAAGATAGCTGTTTTAAGCAAAAAGTTGTGAGACATGCAATGCAAAAGGAAGTGTGACCCATACTGGGGAGGTGAAGGGGAGCTTTTAGTAGAAACTCTCTCTAAATGGCCCCAGATCTTGAACTTGGGCAGGCAAAGACTTTAAAGCATGTATTATTGGAACTAAAGTAAATCATGTTTTAAAAAACAGTATGACAATAGCTCAACAAATACATAATGACAGCAAAGAGCTATTTCAAAAAAAAAAAGAACCAAATTGAAATTCTAGAGTTCAAAAGTATAATAACTGAATGGAAAATTCACTAAAGGTATTCATAACCATATTTGAGATGGCAAAAGAAATAATTAGTGAACCTGAAGATAAATAGAAATTACCTAATCTGAAGAGATGAGTGTAAAAAGATTGAAGAAAAAAAGCCTGAGACCTGTGTGACAACATTGAACATATTAACATATTAATTTATCTGTAATGAGAACCCCAGAAGGGGAGGAGAGAGGAAAAAGGAATAGAAAATACATTTGAAGAAATAATTTCTGAAAACTTTTAAAATTTTATGAAGAAGGTTAATCCACTGACCAAGATGATCAATGAACCCAAAGCAGTATAAACACAAAGAAATTTACACCTAAACATATTATAGTCAAACTCTTGAATGACAAAGGCTAAGAGAAGATCTTGAAAGCAATAAGAGAAAAACAACTCATTATGTCAGAAACAAATGGATGCCAGAGACAATTTTATACAAAATGCTGAAATAGGAAAAAGAAACAAACAAAAAACTTGGCAACCAATTCTAAATCAAGCAAAACTATCTTTCAACAATAAAGGCAAAACAGTGAGTATATTGTTAGCAATATTGCCTTATGAGAAAGGCAAAATGATGTCCTTTAGGCTAAAAAGAACAACACTAGATAGATGATAACTTGAACTCACACAAAGAAATGATGAACACCAGAGAAGTGAAACAAATGGTAAATCTAAAAGACTAAAGATATAGGTTTATTTTTCTTCTTTAAAAGTCACAAGATTACATAAAAATAATTATAACACTATTTTTTGGACTTATTAACATATCTATATAATAAAAGTTTTACGCACTTATATTAGAAAATAAGAAATGCTGTAATCATTGATTTAAGCTTCTACACTAAGAAACAAGAAAAAAAGCAAATTAAAACCCAAGCAAGCAGAAGTCGGGGAACAATGAAGATTAGAGTGGTAATCCATGAAATAGTAAAGAAAACATTAGAGAACATCAATGAAACCAAAAGTTGGTTCTTTGAAATGATAAAGAAAATTGAACAAACCTTTTGTTAGACTGATGAAGGGAAAAAGCGTAGACACAATCTACCAAAATCATTAATGAAGGAGGGTACATCATAATGACCTTACAGAAATTTAAAAAGATTACAAAGGAATACTATGTACAAGTTTGCTGTCATATTAGACCACTTAGATGAAATGGGTATATTCCTAGAAAGATATAGATATATCACCTGAATAGCTCAATAACAAATAAATAAATTAAATTAGTAACTGAAACTCCCACAAAGAAAAGCCACGTTCAAATGGTTTTATTGAGTTTTATTAAATATTTAAGTAGGAAATAATACCATGCCTTCACAAACTCTCCCATAAAATATAGGAGGAGGGAATGCCTTCCAACTCATTCTATGAATACGTTACTACCCTGACACCCAAGCTAGACAAAGATCATAAGTAAATAAAACCGCAAACCAATATCCCCTGTGAACATACCCAGAAAATTCTTATCAAAATAGTAGGAACCTGTATCCAGCAACATATGAATTGAAAAGAATCATATATCATGTTCAAGTACAATTTATCCTAGGAATGCAGGGTTGGTTTAACGTTTAGAAATCTATGATATAAAATTAAAAGAAGACAGGTCAGTAATCACAATATTGTCTTAACAGCTGCAGAACAGCAATAGTGAAAATCCAGAATTGACTTAATGAAAAAAAATTTTCAGCAAAGCTTTGGAGAAAAGGGAACTTCATTAACCTGATAAAGAGCATCTAGAAAAGCCTACAGATAATATTATAGTGAATGGGGAAAAATTGAATGGTTTTTCCCCTAAAACCAGGAAGAAAGCAAGTTCGTCCACTCTTGCCACTTCTGTTCCACATTTGACTGGAGGTTGTAGCCAGTGCAATAAGATGAATGAATGAATGAATGAAAAGAAATTATAAAATAAAAATAAAAGTAATGAAAGACATTCAGATAGAAAAGAAAGGTGTTAAACTGTCCATTTTTTTGGACAAATTACGTGGTCCTTTATATAAAAATTTACAAAGAATTAAAAAAAAATATGGCATAACTAATAATCAGGTTTACCAAGGTCAGAGGATAGAAGATCAATATTCAAAAATAATTGTATTTTTATACACCCAGAACAAATAATCCCAAAATGAAATTAATAAAAAATATCATGCATAATAGTATCAAAAATAATTTTAAAAATACTTAGGAATATATTTAACAAAACAGGTACTTTTACACTTAAATTTACAAATCACTGCTGAGAAAAATTAAAGATTTAAATAAATGGATAGATATTTCATTCTCATGTTTCAGAAGACCAGATATTGTTAAGATGGCAATTCTTCCCTAGTTGATCTATGGATTCAATAAAATCCTTACCAAATTCCCTTCAGACTTCTTTTATAGAAATTAACAAGCTCATCTAAAATTTTATATGGAACTGCAGAAGACCCAGAATAGTCAAAACACTTTTGAAAAGAACAAAGTTGGAGGAATTTAGAGTACCTGATTTTAAATCTACAATAATCAGGACAGTGTGGTTCTAGCAAGTTTTGGCATATGAATCAATCAAACAGATTTGAGAGTCTAGAAATAAGCCCTTGCATTTATGATTGGTTAATTTTCAACAAAAGTGACAAAGCAATTCAATGGGGAAAGGATAGTCTGTGTAATAAGCAGTGCTGAGACAATTACACATCCATGTGCAAAGGATGAATTCAAACCTTTATCTCATACCGTACAAATAAATGAACTCAAAATGAATCATAGATCTAAATATGAAAGCTAAAACTAAAAAACTTGTAGAAAACAAAGTAGAAAATCTTGGTGACCTTGAGTTGGGCAAGGAGTTCTTATATATGACACCAAAATAATGATCTATACTAGAAAAATAATAATTAATGGACTTTATAAAAATTCAAAATTTTTGTACTTAAGAAGGCCTTGTTAAGAATATGAAAGTCACAGACTGGGAGAAAATATCAGCAAATCACTCATCTGATAAAGTGCTTGTATCGTATATATAGCATGCTCAAAACTCAAAAATAAGAAAGCTAAAAACCCAATTAAAAAAATGAGCAAACAGTTTAGACATATTTCACCAAAGAAGATATGCAAATGGCTAATAATTTGTATATAAAAGAATACTCAACATCATTAGTCATTAGGAAAATGTAGATTAAAACCACAAGATACTGTGATGAAAATTTAGTACAAAGCCACAGTAATCAAAACAGCAGGTACTGGCACAAGGACAAACATATAGACCAATGGAACTATGGTGAACTGATTTCTGACAAAGGGGCAAAACCCACTGTAGTGGGAAAGAATAGTTTCTTCAACAAATGGTGCTGGGAAAACTGGATCTCCATTTGCAGGGGGGAAAAAAAAAGGACCCCTACCTCACACCTTACACAAAAATTAACTCAAAATGGATCAAAGACCTAAATATAAGAACCAGCACTGTAAAAATCCTAGAAGGAAATTCAGGGAAGCATCTTCAGGATCTTGTGTCATGCAATGGTTTCTTAGACTTTACACCCAAAGCACAAGCAACAAAAGAAAATAAAGAAAAAATAGATAAATGGGACCTCCTGAAAATTAAAAACTTTTGCACCTCAAAGGGCTTTATTATGAAAGTAAAATGACAACCTACACAATGGGAGAAAATACTCAGAAACCACATATCTGATAAAGGTTTAATATCCAGAATATATAAAAAAAATTCTTCAAGTTAACAACAAAGAGACAAACAACCCAATGTAACAATGGGCAAAGATTTGAATAGCCATCTCTCCAAAGAAGGGATACAAATGTCCAGAAAGCACAGGAAAAGGTGTTCAATATCATTAGCCATCAGGAAAATGCAAGTCAAAACCACAATGAGATTCTATTTCCTACCCATTAGAATGGCTGCTGTTAAAAAAAAAAAAAACAAAAAACAAAACATCAAGAGTTGGAGAAGATGTGGAGAAACAGGAACACTCATTCATTGCTTGTGGGAGTATAAAATGGTGTAGCCGCTGTGGAAGACAGTTTGGCAGTTCTTCAGGAAGTTAAGTACAGAACTATCATATGACTCAGCAATCCAACTTCTATGTTTCTACCCCAAAGAATTGAAAGCAGGAACTCGAGCAGATATTTGCACACCGATGTTCACGGCAGTATTATTCACAATTGCCAAAAGATGGAAGCAATCCAAGTGTCCATCAACCAATGAATGGATAAACAAAATGTGGTTTTTATGTACAATGGAATATTATTCAGCCATAAAAAGAAATGAAGTCCTGATATATGCAACAACATGGATGAACCTTGAAGACACCATGTTGAACAAACTAAGCCAGACATAAAAAGACAAATGATGTGTGATCTCACTGATTGGAAATAATTAAATAAGCAAACTCCTCAAGTCGGAATTTAGAATAAAGGTTACCAGGGGATGGGGTGGGAATCAGGAATGGGAAGTTAAGCCTTAAAATGTACAGAATTCCTATTTGGAATGAATGGAATGTGTGCTGGTTTGTATATTTATGTCCCCCAGAAAAAGCCATATGCTTTAATGCATTCTTGTGGGGGCAGACATATTAGTGTGGATTGGGTTGGAGCCTATTGGTTCAGGGTCCATGGAGCTGTGACCCACCCAACTGTGGGTGATAACTCTGACTGGATAATTTCCATGGAGGTGTGGCCCCGCCCATTCAGCGTGGGCCTTGTTTAGCTTACTGGAGCACTATATAAGCTCAGACAGAAGGAGCTCCCAGCTAGCTGGAGCTGAGACAGACATTTTGAAGATGGCTATTGGAAGCTGATGCAAACATTTTGGAGAATGCCATTTTGAAACACAACCTGGGAACAAGCAGACAGCAGCCATGTGCCTTCCAAGCTAACAGAGGTTTTCTGGATGCCAATGGCCTTACTCCAGTGAAGGTGCCCTTTGTTGATGGACACTTTATGGCCTTAAGACTGTAACTGTGTAACCAAATAAACCCCCTTTTATAAAAGCCAATCCATCTCTGGTATTTTGCATTCTGGCAGCATTAGCAAACTAGAACAGAATGTTTTGGTGATGGATGGTGGTGTTGGTATCACAACATTGTGAATGTACTTAACAGCACTGAATATATCATTTATCTGAATATGATTAAAAGAGGAAATGTTAGATGTATACATGGTGACAGATAACATTTTAAAAAAAGTCCATGGATGTACATTACACAGTGAACCCTCAGTTATACCATGGACTATAGTTAATGGTATAATTATAAAAATGTGTTTTCATCAGTTTTAGAAAATGTTGCATACCAATGCAAGATGTTAATAATAGGGTGGTATAAGGGAATCCTGTATTTTATACATGGTTGTTTTATAAACCTGCAACTTCTCTAATATAGGACAAAAAATTTTTTAAAGGACAAAAAAACAAACAAACAAACAAAAAACACCGTGATGCATTCATTAGAATGGCTTTAATCAAAGAGACATATAATAAATAGCATTGGCAAAGATTGGAAAAACCAGAACCCTTATACTCTTGTTGGGAAGGTAAAATGGTACACTTTGGAAAATGGTTTGGCTGTTTCTTGGAAAGTGAAACATAAACTCACTATATGATCCAGAAATTCCACTTTGGAATCTAGTCAAGAGAAACAAAACATATGTCTCCCCAAAGACTTGTATATAATGAGTTTTCATAGCACCAACACACTAGAAGTCTGGAAAAGATCCAAATGTCCATCATTTATTGAACAGATAAACTAAACATGATATATCCATACAATGGAAAACTTTTTAGCAATAAAATGGAATGGACTGGTGATACATGCTCTAACATGGATGAACCTCATAAACATTATGCGAGGTGAAAAAGGCTGATGAAAGACTGCATTTCATATGATTCCAGTTATTTGCCTGGAAAAGGCAAATCTATAGGGACGGAAGGTAGGGTAGTGAGTTCCCAGGGTTGGAGATGGGAGTAGGGAGTGACTGCAGAAGGGTACAGGGCATCTTGATAGATCTACCCGATTGTGGTGTTGGTAACACAACTCCGTAAATTGATTAAAAATTATTTAATTGTATACATATGATGTGTAAATTTTATGGCATGTAAATTATGCCTCAGTAAAGCTGTTAAAAAAGAAAAGCAAGGGATAAGGGTTGGTGTGGTGTCAATGAAACACATTTGGCAATATATTGTTAACTGGTAAAGCTAAGTGGTAGTGGGAGTTCATTATACCATTACATCTACCCTCACGCGTATTTCAAATTTTGAAAAAGACATTGTTTTCGTTTCCTAGGCAGCTCAAGCAAATGTCATGGAATGGGTTGGGTTAAACAGTGGGAATTTATTCACTCACAGTTTGAGGCTGGGAAAAAGTCCAAATCGAGGCATCATCAAGGTGATCTTTCTTCCCGGAGACTGAGGCGTCCTGGGGCTGGCTGCTGGCGACCCTTGGTCCTTAGCTTGTCGCATGGCAAGGCACTTGGCGAGGTCTCCTCTTCTCTCCCTTCTCTTCCGGGTTTCGTTGACATTCAGCTTCTTGCTTCCTGTGGCTTTCTCTGTCTGTCTGAATTTCACTCCACTTATAAAGGACTCCAGTAATAGGATCAAGACCCATCCTGACTGAAGTGGGTGACACTTCAGCTGAAGTAACCTCATTAAAAGCTCCCACTTACGATGGGTTCACACCTACAGGAATGGGTTAGGTTTAAGAACATGGTTTTCCAGGGGTGCATACAGCTTCAAACCACCTCAGTAATGTAGGTTAAAACCATCTACCAGGTCCATAAATATTAGTCTTGTTCTATTTTCTTCACTGAATTGTTTAAGGTCCACCTAACCAATTATGTTCTTTTAGGGTATGGATGCATATATCTTTTATGTGTTGAACTCTATGTTTGAATAATATGGTTGGAAATTCAGAGTTATATCATAATTATCATTTGTTAAAAGTCATGTTTCTTTTCCCCCCGTTCTAAGAATGGTCAGAGAGTTGGAGGAGCTATTTATAAGGGAAACTTGAAATCACACGTTTCGAATTCTGTTGTTACAAATCGTTATCAAAATTAAATAACAGCCAAATACAGTTCTCAGTTCTGGAATGTTGGGAGCTATTTTCAATATTACGTAAATACAGGACCAAAAATGAGTTTGAGTGGTCCTTTGGAGTCTCTTTCAATTAGATATGTTCTGAAGGATACCAGTGAACCCAGTGTAGGCTGGAAATTGGAGGAGGGGTTGTTTGTGGTGGTGGTGATGGTGATGGTGAAGTAAGTGTGTGTGTGTGTGTGTGTGTGTGTGTGTAGGGGGGAGTTGTTTGTGTTTGGTTGGTTGGGGCTGGGGCTGGTTGGGTGTTATGTATAGAAGATGAGATGAAACGAGCTGTAAGCATGAAAGCAGTTCAAGACGTGACCTTCCCTCTGAATGAGATAGGTAGAAGAAGAATGGAAGAAAAGGGAAGAGTGCCATTAAAAAAGAATAATTCTCTTTCCCTATGAAAGAGAGATGTACCCATTTCAGATTAATATTTTTTTCTAGGTCTCCCCAACAAAACTTTTCCATCTTGCCCCAAAACATATGACCCCATCATTTCTTCTCCTCCCTGGGAATTCATCTCTGACTTTTCCAAGTATCCATCCACAAAACAGTATCAATGGTGTGAGCCAATTGTTCTTTTTTTGTGAGGAATACAAAAGGAGGCCGATGCATGGCCACTAACCCTACAGTCTTTTGGGTTACGCCCATGTGTGCACACACAAACACACCCTGGTTAGAGTTACAATCGCAGTCACAGCCAACACCAGACAAAGCTATAGATTGTACGGTACGGACTAAACATTTTATAGAAGTTCACTGGCAGCCTGAAGGTATCTGTTTGTCCTGGGAGTGGTCTTGCAAAGTTTTACAGATACGAGAGAGTTTGAGATAGACCTTGAGGCTGGTGAGTTTAGAAAGTTGAAGTATTTACATGACCTTTATTAAATTGAACAAATGGAAACAAGATTTATAGGTAAGGTTTTGTAGTTCTTAGATTGTGTTTTATTTTTTAAAATGGAGTGTGTCTGCATCAGACACGTCTTTATTTTGGCAAGATGAGCTACAGTGTTGGTAAAAGGCAGATGCACCCTCTTCTTTGATTCCATAGTGGTAGGGTCAAGCCAGAGGGGCAGAACGCCTTGAAGAGTTCTTTAAGAACTTCCATTGGATATTTATCCTCTTTCACATCCTTTATTTCCGCAAGAACTTCAGACTGGGTGTCCACACAGATTCCATTAAAGAAATAGTGAAAATGCCAACTTCAAAGTTGTCTTCCTTTAATCCCATAACCAATGCCTGAAAGCTTTTTGGGACAGCACCCACCTCCTGTAGCAAACACTCACCCCTGGGACTTTACTTGGAACACCTGTCTCCAAAGGGTCCTTTCGCGTTGCCTTGCTCAGAACCTGTATGCCTTGCTCAGAACCTGTACGTGACTCTCCGAACGCTTCTAAGCTCACTTCCTGGAATTTTGTCACATGATCACAGAAAGCAAGGGTGATAGCTCTTTGATCTGTAGCTTTATTTTAGAGGTTACTATTAAATTAGTTTGTGTTCTAATGGGCAAAATACTGTGGAAGTAAAGTAAGGATTAATTCCTTATACCCTTGATTGTTAGTTAAAATTTTTGAAAGCAGCAACCATTTTCTGACCCTTTGCTTTATTGCCTCTGCATGATGCTAGAAATATATATATTTATATATGAAATTCGTAATTACTCCTCACATTTCTTTCATTTAGAACATCTTCTCTTTTCAGTGCTTATTTTGGGGCTTAGTCAAAGAGGCAAAAAGCCATGTACTACAAATAGGCTGAAAAATCGGGGTTGCACACTGTAAATTGAAGTCTGGCAATTTCTGACAAAGCCTGCAGACAGGGAGTAGGAGTGAAATCACAGACTTTCTTCTATTGAATGTCTTGAGGGTGAATTATTTCCTGGTACTGCTGACCCTTTCTGCACACGTGTAGTTACCTTTTAGAGTGAAGGCTGTTATTTAAACCTTTCTTCGAATTCGGGCCGAGCACTGTAAATACACAGTTAACTAGTCCACTCCAAATGTGAGACGCCTAAATTCAGTCAGTGACAGAGAAAAACACTTTGCCAACAGACTATACTTAACTCTGTAATTGTAATTTCTGGAATACAGATTACACTTCAGTTCTCTGTGAGCTTTTGTAACCAACCTAAATGGATGGAGCCCTGGGCAATCAAGGGCCACCACAGCGAAATGTGTAATATTGGAAGTTACTGAAGGACCTACTATTTGAACTACTTTAGGGTGTCAAAGGTTGTAGGCAAAATGTTAGCAAACTGAGATGATCAGCAAAGGAAAGTAATATTCCTTTGTCAAAGAAAGCAGACATTTTTTAAGCAACTTTTTAAGTGAGCTTAAAATTACATATATTGGAAAGCAAAGGTCTTAAATTATAATTTGATGAGTTTTGATAAATATATATTACCCTAAAGCCAGTACCATTATAGGGTGAGAGCAGCCATAGCCAATACCTAATGATTGTCATGTCTATGTTCCAATAAAACTTTATTTACAAAAACGTGGTGAAACACAATTGGCCTGTGGGCTGTAGTTTGCCAACCTTTGTTCTGGAGATTACAATATACCTTCTTAACACAGCCTACTTTCAGTTAATACCACACACCTGATGTTTAATTCCATTGATCTCCCATCTTTTGTGTTATTGTTGTTATATCTACAAATAGTAAATTGATAAAGAAATTGAGAAAAAAAAAAAAAAAGGTAGTCTTTCATAATTACACACATAGGAGCTTTTCTGATGCTCTTCTTTGCTTTCTATATATAGTTCCAAGTCTCCATCTGATATAATTTCCCTGTCAACCCAAAGAACTTTTAAAAATTTGTTTCTTGCACTGTAGGTTTACTGATGGGGTTCTTTCATCAGTCATTTATCTCAGAATGGCTTTTTTTCATTGGCATTTTCCAAAGACATCAATATGTAATTAGGGATTTAGAATCCAAGGATGGCAGTAGTTTTCTTTCAGCTTTTCAAGATGCTGTTCCTTTGTTTTCTGGCTTTTTTTTTTTTTTTACTCTGATGAGATGTCAGGAGACATTTCTGTCTTTGTTTTCTTTTATATGATGTGTCTCTTTTTTTTTTTTTCTGTAGCTACTTTCAACATTTTCTCTTTACCTTTAGCTTTTAGCAGTTTTGATCATAATAAATGTGATTGTCTTTGTATTTATCCTGCTTGTGGTTCACTGAATTATTATATCTGACGCTAATGTTGTTCACCCAGTTGGGGATGTTTTGGCCATTGTTTCTTTAAATACTTGTCTTCCCCATTCATTCCCTTTTACTTCTGGGTATTCAGAAGGTTAGGCTACATGATGTTGTCCAGTAGGTCATTGAGGCTCTGATAATTTTTTTCCATTCTTATTTTCTCTTTTTTCCAAATTGGATAATTTCCATTTATTTTCCAAATTAACTGATTATTTATTCTGCCATCTCCAAATTGCTGTTACTTCCATCCTGTGAAGTTTTCATTTTAGCCATAAACTTTTCAGTTCTGGAATTTCCATTTGAAAGGAATAGTGTCCATGCCCTTGCTGAGAATCCCCTTTCATTCACTGATGATGACCAGCTGTTTCTTTGTTTTTCATTATATTTAAAATAGCTGCTCTATTTTATTTGTCTGCCAATTCAAACATTTGTATCATTTTGGGATATGGGATATGTTTTTGTTGACTGCTTTTCTTGACTTTGGTTCATTTTTCCTGTTTCTTCACATATCTAATAACTCTTTTATTATATATTGGACATTAAATGATATGCTGTGACATACATACAACCTAAAATTTTCCATTTTATCCACTTTCAGATATGTTACCAGAATAAAAATAAAATAAAACATAGAATTATATAACACAAAGTGAACCATAATGTAAACTATGGACTAAGTCAGTAGTATAATTATTATAATATTGTTTATCCATTACAACAAAGGTCCGACACTAATGCTGAAGGTTAATATTAAGGAAAACTCTGTGTGTGGGGGAGGGAGGTGGCGTATATGGGAACTCTACTTTCTGCATGATTTTTCTGTAAACCTACAAGTGCTTTAATTAAAAAAAAAAATTACAGCTAGCATTTTGCAACACTAAAATGTAAAACAAAGATAGGTTGTAGGGACTCCAGATTTTGTTATCGTCCTCTGAAGGGTGTTGATTTTGTTGTAGCAGGACTTAAATTACTGATTTATCACCTACAAATTATGAAGGCTTGATTTTATGGTTCGTTAGGATGCTTCTTTTTCAGTTTTCCTTCTAGTCCTAGGAAAAATCCCGAGTCTTAGGCCTGAGGCGAGGGTCTCCTAGGATTTCAGTGGAAAGCCTGAAATGTTGACCAAACCCCTCTGACTTGCCGAGAGTCACACTTGGGCTCCCTCGTACTGGGCAGCAACAGAAATCTCTAAATACCTTTAGAGCTTTCCTTGGACTCTCTCCCACAAATACTCAGGGAACCAAGCAGGGCTATTGGATAGTTTATATGCAGATTTCAGGGCTCCCCTTCTATGGCTCCCCCTTTTGGAAATATCCTGTCTCAATTTCTAGCCACTCTGATTGCCCAAACTTTGTCCTCTTGACACCTCACACCAATAAGGTTTAGCATTTTGCTTGCACTCTTGCACCATCTACCACCCAGACTGGGAAGTCCCCTTAGGGGCAAAGGCTTATAAATCTGGTCTTATCCAGTATCCTTGCCTTTTTTTCAAAGATCAATAAATTCCTTCTAGTTACTGCCTGCTTTTTCTCACTCTTCAATCTCTTATTATAATTGTTGTCTGTAGAAAACTTATTCTAATTTAAACTTCCCTGCCATTGCCAATACCAAAACTCCATAGCTTTGTATGCCAGCTCTTTCTTGCTTTAGATTCAATAACCACCATTTATAAGTTGCCAAGGAGAGTATGATTTTGATGATGACTTTCTCTCTGCCTTGGACGTAAGGGTTGGAGAGTGAATGGATGATGCAGGTTGTCCTGAGCATTGCATGGCGGAAAAGATCATCAGGTAAAGACCTTTAGGTAGTAATCCTACAACCTGAGGATCAGGGCCTTCCAAGAGCTGACTCAGAAACCAATTACTATTCTGGGAATAGACTGCTTCCTGAAACAAATTCCCAGGCATTTGAAAACCTTGCTTCATACTAGGATGAGCTTGTATCCATGTATTTACTAGTGTTTTCTATTGAGTTGATGAATAGCATATAAGATTATGCCCATTTCTCTCTTAACTTCACAAGCTAATGTTCAGTGTCCAAAGTTGAATGGTGTTGATAGCAGGCATGTTTCCTTTCCAGAAACCTACAAAGTATTAGAAAAGATTATAAAAGAAAATAAGTTACAAGACATCCTGGTTTTTAGGTTGCATCCTTAGCCAAGGACATTATCTACCAGGCATAAGATACATGTTTTATGTCAGTGGGCATGTAGGTTTCATGCAACTCTGGATAAATGAAACGGGTGCTAAAAATTGAGTAGCTTTCAACCTTTCTTCAAATGTACCCGAGGGTTTGGTGTACTTGTGGACATTGTCAATATCCTGGGCCTTTAGCTTCTCTCTTTTTTTTTCCCCCCCTCTCTCTTTTCCTGGTACCAAGTTGTCATCTTAATTCTGAATTACCTTACAATTTATTTTTCCATGCTAAAAAAGTACGGGAGGGAAACCACAACCAAGCAACCAAAACAAAACAAAAAAATCAATCCGTATGAGAAAATGAGAACAAAAACTTCTCTTGATCACCTATTGATAGAACAATGAAAGCACTTCCTCATTGCCTAGGATGTCTGGGTGGCCAACTGGAATCCCTGTCCTTTACCAATGGCTGCATAAAGGCTCGTGACAAGTGATTTAGAAAGGAGCAGTGTGTATTTTGAAGAAACCACATCTATTTTTGGTGATTTGTACGGTCAAAATGACCTAGGAATATAACCAGCTTTCTCCCCACAGTTAATTCTGTATGTCTTTTTTCTTCTGTTTCAAGAAAGAAAAATAAATACATGTACATAAAATCTATATGTATATTTTTATTTTCCTTAACAAAAATCCAAGCCCAAAGCACCTTTGACAGTTTTAGAAGGGTATGGAATGTGCTTAACCCTGTTTTAGAAGAAAAATTGAACCACCCCTCATTTGAGGGAATGAAGAAAGATGTGTGTGCTCCTAAGACAGTTTCATAATGGTTTTTTTCCCTCTTCCATAAACTACCTGTAAGAAAGAGGGAACATTATGAAAGATGTGAGAGAGTTTTGCTAATTCTGTTTCCTTCTTGAGGCAAAAAGCTCTGACACTTGCCCAGGTCATGCAGCTGGTAAGTGAGAAGGGCTCATCCCAGCTGACATCTCTTAGAGGACAAAGCCCCTGCCTCCCCCAAGACATCATCATCACTCTCATTTTCCACCATTCTCACCACGGAGGTTGATGTCGTCCAGTACTTGAAAATACCAGGACACGTGTGCTGCTTTCCCTTGGCCCATTTTACACTGTCAGAGCCAGGCACATCTTGCTTCCTAATGCAGAGGCATCTCGCATGGTGGCTGATGAGAGAAGACAGTGTTCCATGGGAGGACTGGTCTACCATATTGCAAACTTAGGGCAAGGCTGTGCCCTATCTCCTTTATTGGAAAAGAGAATGATTGTAAAAATTGCCTAGGGCTCCAACTTGAGAATACAATGCAGTTTTGCCATGTAATCTTGAATTTTTAATGTCTGCCACCTACTTCCCAGTATATTTTCTTAAATCTAAATTGACAGCCATGGATGCATCAAAATATGTCAGTACTGCATCATAATTTTCAAAATATTATACACAGAAACTTTGTTTTTTCTGGTATGACACCAAAATAAGATTTTTTTGTTTTTAATGTGTAAAACTAGCATTCTCCCAAGTTAGTGACTGCAGAGCCCATTTATTGTAACTAGATACATATATAAAAACTCATATACTCGTGGATTATTTTGTGTTCCTTACATTGTTACTTAACTGCCGAAGAGCATTTTTTTTTACCAAGGAAATTATAGCGGAAATTAAGTATAAACTTGCAGAAAATGGCATTTACATAGAGAGGAATGTAGATTTATGCATAAAAACAACCCTGATTATTGAAATCACATTGCAAGCTCCATTTTATCTTCAATTCCCAGAGATAGTAGATTGTACCATATAGGCAGTTATACTATTCTATTCATTGGAAAATACTTAATTTTTTTTCCTTCTATAAATCCAAAGCATTTTAATCACTGACTAAATCTCATGCTCCACAAAACATTTTAATGTAAAAAATGAATCAGGGATGGGCAAGACAGACACAAAGAGTATATGGGCAGTAGGACAAGGATAGTGAACACATAGATGAATTGAGCAAGGGAGAGCCCATGTGTGGTGTTTCAGTGTGGTGTGGACAATCTCCCTTTCTTGGGGCAGTATTTCCCTCAGCTCTGAAGGTTGTTCAGGGGGTGACATGAGGGGAATAAGGACCAGGCAGGGCCCTTGCCATGGACAGGCAACTCAGATGTAAGAGAGCTTGCTTCAGGAAGAAAACAGAATTAGCAAAAAAGCTCTGACACTTACCCAGGTTGTGCAGCTGGTAAGTGGGAAGGGCTCATCCCAGCTGACATCTCTTAGAGGACAAAGCCCCTGCCTCCCCCAAGACATCGTCGTCACTCTCATTTTTCACCATTCCCACCATGGAGGTTGATGTCATCCAGTACTCAAAAATACTGGGCCATGTGTGTGCTGCTTTCCCTTGGCCCATTTTACACTGTCAGAGCCAGGAGCATCTTGCTTCATAATGTGGAGGCATCTCACATGGTGGCCGATGAGAGAAGACAGTGTTCCATGGAGGATTGGTCTACCATTTTGCAAACTAAAAAGAACAGATTTTATAGTTTTATAACTTTGGAGAACAATGCAGTTTTATTTTAGAAATATATTTGAGAATTTAAATAGGTACCAAAGAGGGTTCTGTGAAATGAAAATGGATGTTAAAGAGGTTATTTAAGAAAGTGGTAGAAGCTGTTAGAAACCAAAGAAGGCATTGGATATTCGTAATTGTCTTTATAGACCTTATGTTGGAAAAATAGCACTGATTTCCTTGCCAGTGAGAAGTAAAGGGTTGACTAATATGGCTTCCAAAGTCCCTTGAAGCTCTAAAACTCTTTGGTGTGTAATGATTACATTTCTGGCTTTTTAGATTAAAACCAAACACAACACAAACACTTCCTTTCAAGGTGCCCGTATGCGTCCCTGGGGGTCCATGAGCTCCCCACCCCTCCCACCCCAGCTCCTTTGCTGGGCAGGGAACTTCTTTTTACTGTAGGACCCTGGCACTGGATTGTGTGTACATGATTCTGTTGTAGCAATTAAATCACGTTTCTCATAGTGTAAATGTAATGCAGCCCTAAGTGAATATTTCCCAAACTGAGAATGACTGGTGAGGTAATTTTCAGCGGGAGACTGTATTTCACCACAGCCGTTCTCTGTCCGATTTACAACTCCTAAAGTAAAGGCAGCCGATGGAGGTTCTGGGCAGAGCAGAGACAGAGCCCGTCCCGGGCTGGGAGGGAGCCCTGGGCCAGCTCTGTGCTTGCAGGGACACTGTTTGCCCGGCCATCTGATAAGCTCGGCTACGTGTGCCTAACAGGTGTTCCAAGAGAAAAGCTTCTTTGTCCTCCAAACAAAACAAAATCACTGGAGACCCTTTATCTTTGGAGAGGAAATACGTGTGGGGTGTCTCTGGGCTGCATGGAGCCCTCTTTCATGAAGATGGTTATCTTAGCTATTGGCAGAGGAGCTGCATGAAGAACTTGAACTTGGTTTCCCAAGACGTCCTAGGATTTACAGACGGTCATGTTGTTTAAGGTTTCTGAGAGTTCAGGCTTAAAAACATGGTTTTTCTTCCTCTTTTATTTTTCTTTTTTTCCCCCACCCTTTAAAATATCGAGTGAGGGAACCAGATGTCCTTAACATATCAAATGTCAGTACAGTTCTAGATAAGAAGTTAATGGCACTATGTTCTGCAAGTTCTTAAAAGAAGTACCATTTCAAACCCTTGTCTTTGTTAAAATGAATGTACAGAGAAGTGAGCCTTGGCAAAGGAGCATTTCTTTATCATTGGATCCACTTTCACTCTGAAATGACTGTTTTTTGTTTCTTTCGAGCTCACTTGAAAACCTCTTGTTCTCTCTCGCTCTCTCTGTCTCCCACTTGCTTTCTCCCCATCCACTCTACTCCACTCCACTTCTTCTCTTGATCATTAAGTTTCTTACACAGGGTGGCACCGAAAAGCACGGCTGTGATAAGGGTTAAAGCTGACACCCAACTGCGGTCTTTTTTTTTTTTTTTTTTTCTTCCTTTTAAATTTTGAGTCTCTTTTAATGTAACTGTATTTCTGGATTTCTTTTGTTCAGCAGTTGAGAAGTGGTTACTACTATCTTTCCATAAGTTTGTAATATGTGAGTACTTATTGATCCGTATAGTTGATGATGCTTTTTGAAACACCTGACAGCATAGCTATGTTATATGTGTGCATTGAACTGGGCAGTTAAGATAAATTCCTCTTTTATAGTACCCAATGAACCTTGCATTTGATTTGTAAATGCCTCAAGTCGGTTAGCACGATTCATTAAAACCATGTCTCATAAAGCCATTAGTCTCTCTTAAATTCCAGTGAGGTCCAAATATCAGTAACACACACAGGAGACCGGCCACTGCCCCTCTTCTAGCCTAAGAAACGACTCTCGCTTCACCACCGTCCCTTCCTCACATTTTTCCTAATGTCTGATCCAAATTCCTTTTGCTGCACTTTGTGCATAGTCCAGAAGTTGGAATTCCTGGTCCAGTGATTCCAAGTGGGAATTCCTCCATCCTTTTTCTTCTGTGTCATGTTTTCCCCACTTCTCTGGAAGTTGGGCTCTTCGTTCCTTTGTTGCATTTGTTCATCCCTTTGTTAAGCGCACATGCGTGCACGTGTGTGGATATGTACACACACATCTGCACTTACAGAGTCCTCGGGCTGCCCAGGCATCACGTGAGCACCGGGCTGTGGCCCAGTGGCAGCTGCCCTGCTTCCGGAGTGCACTGCTCATGGAGGAGGCTCCCTGGAAACTGTGCTCTGTGTGCTGTTTCCTGCACTCCCTGCTTCTCCCCATGCGGGGGTAAGCTCCTTGAGGGCAGGGGCCCTGTCTGAGGACACCCCTCCGATATGTCAGTACATGGCCGGCCGCAGGCTTTGAGACATGCTGTTGAGGGACCGTGGCTGGGTTTGGCAGTAGATGCTGAGGGTTTTGAAGTTTCCTCTTTCCTTACTCTCAGATGAGTTACCATCCTCCTCATTCAGGAGGATGTGGTGACTATATAAATGTGATAATGTACATGACACCTCTTCTGAAAGGCACGCTGTTGTCATCCAGCTTCGTTTCCTGTCCCACGGATCACCCCGTTGCTAGTCCCACAATCTATGAGACCATCTTTACCATTTATTTCTGCTTTCTCTGCCCTGGCTCTCTTCCCTCTTCACTTCCTTCCTCAGAGGCAGAGAAAAGCATGAGTAAAAATGTCTTACCTGTCTGGCTCCATATCTCTTTGTCGTTGTCGCTTCTAAATATATATTTAAAATGCTACGGTCTCTCCTCTGTTTGTGTCTCTTTCAATACTTGCACGCGTATTTACAGTGTCAGGGGAGTTCTGGTGTCACACCTGGCAGGACTGCTCCACTAGTGGCATCCTTGCTGCTTCTGCTCCTGCTGCATGTGTGCATCCTTCCTGAATCTGAAGCATGTTTGATAGCAGGAAAAATGTTTCTTCTCTGAGATTATATGTGGTATTTGAGCACCCACTATATTGCATGAGTACAGACAGATGACTGGAAAAAAAAAAAAAAAAAGGATTTTCACATCTCAGTGATCTGCTTTTTCGTGTGTAGACACCTGTCTGACAATGCTTTAGAGTCAGTTCAAAAGGAAAGTTTTCCACGAAAGACCCTTTCAACATGGGTTAGTGTGGGGGTAAGGGGAGAAAGTGAACCTAAGCAGTACTAAGAGCTGAGCTTCATTACTTAACACTGAAATCTTTTATTTTTTTTTTCCTTGTCCCTGCCCCATTTTAAAAAATGGCATAAGGGAGAGCTTGGAGTGAGCAGGGAGGAGTACATTCTAGCAATATATCCTCACGGAATCCTCTCTCCCTCTTCTGAAGGGGTCTTTAGTAGAGTAAGCTCAGTCTCCCCCGAAAAGCAGTAACAGTAAGAACCTTTTTTGGCCTGAATTGTTGTTTCTTAACCAGACGTAATTCAGAGGCTCTTCCAGAGGTAGGCAAGTCCTCTGTGGACACAGAATAATAAAAACGTGATTTATTAAGTTTTCATCATTGCTGGGATGTGAGTGTCTGACGGGTCATGCTGTTCTTGGGAAGCAAAACAGGGCAATTCTCTCCAAGAAGGACCGGGGAATCCTCACATGCCGTGAGGTTCTGATCAGGTTTCCTGTGATCAGATCCAGGGAGCAGCTTGGCCGATAAAGGTCTGGGACTTCTTTTTCTCCCGCCCCCTGAGATTCCACCTGATGAACCAGTGGCTTTGGACGCCCGTAAGTGTCTAACTAAACAGAGTAGAGAAAATGCCTCCTGACATGATTACATTCCAGAGGAGACCCTGTTGAATAAGCTGAGATACTGCTGGTGGCAGGAAGAGTGAAAACCCTGCCTGTCTTCGTTTCCTGGGGCTGTTGTCAGGAAGAACCACAGCTGGGAGGCGTGAAACAACAGAGGTGTGTTGTCTCACAGTTCTGGAGGTCTGAGGTCTGGAGTCTGTAGGGGAGAGCCCTTCTTTGTCTAGTTCTGGCTGCGGGTGGCTTGCCTGCCATCCTTGGACTCGAACCTCTGCCCAGGTCTTCAGGTGGTGCTCTCCCCTGGGCCCGTCCGTCCGTGTCCCGCTCTCCCCTTCTTATAAGAACTCCAGCCCTGCTGGCTTAGGACCCCCTACTCCATTTCACCATCATTTTAACTAATCACGTCTTCAAAGACCCAATTTCCAAGTAGGGTCACATCCACAGCAATGGGGGTTCAGGCTTGAACTTGTCTTTCTGGGGGACACAGCTCAACCCCGACCCCTGCCCCAAAGCTGCGGCAGCCCCGAGCCTGGAGTCGTCGGGCAGTGGGGCAGGTGGGAACGTGCGCGGCTCCATCAGTGGGACGGCACTGACCGAGGGCCTGGCAAAGGCACAGACGTCCTCACCCTCTAGGAAGGGAGGTGGACAGGTATAAAGAAAGAAAAGAAAGGGAGTGTTTTGTGTGCAGCACAAGGAGGGCAGCACTTGAATCCTGGTGCAGCAGGAGTGGGGGATAAAGGGAGGTGATGCATGAGCCGAGTCTTAAAGGAGGGGAGGCTTTGGCAAGGGGGGAAAGGCTGCTGAAGTGGGTGAGGAGAAAGGAAGCCCCGGCACACACAGGTCTGTTGGAGCCAACTGCACCCCTTCGTTTGCGTATCGTCTTTGGCTGCTTTCAAGCCACTGCAGTAAGTAGAGTTGGTTAGTTATGACAGAGAACTGTGTAGCCTGCAAAGCCTAAAATATTTACTATCTGGCCCTGTACAGAGAGTTTGCTGACCCCTGGCATGACATATTTTTATTCCTTGAAACTTTTCATAAAGAAGATACACACTGTCAGCAATGGAGCTTTTGCATGCAGGCCTTCATGAACATATTAGTTTATTTTACAGCTGAGACAGAGGAAAGGCTCTTGATGTTTTTCCTAAAGTGTCTGATTGCACTTTACCAACCCCAGGCTGTTGTATTGGAATCTCTGCTTTTTCGTATTTGCTTGGTAAGTGTTGCCAGGCAAAATCAGGGTTAAAAATAGTGGTAGGGGTAATTGTCACTGAAAAATACTCTCTATTCTTGGGTGAGGCTGTCAATTTGTTAATGGCTTCTGGAATCACAGGCAGTAGCTGACTGTCCCTTAAGATTGGGAGAAGGGGAGCTGTAGGGAGATCTCCAGCTCAAGCCTGAATTTCAGGAACACTGAGAATGTATTTCCAGAAGGGGCTGTGCATTTGAAATCTTGCCTTGCTGGATAAAGCCAGCAAGAGTTGTGTGGAATTAAATAGCAAATGCCAACTTGAAGCACCTACTGTGGTCAGTGGTAAACATCAGCTGTTGAGTGCCCAGCCATACTCTTGACAGAAGTTAACTTATTTCATTATCCTAAGAGGTGGTTGATATGGAGCTATACTCATTCCCATTTTACAGATCAGAAAACAGAGGCTCTGACAAGTTAAGTACCTTACATTTTAACTACTGAAGGATCCTGTCTCCAATTCAAGATAGGAGGATATTGATTTTCATGCTGTAATTATCCTTTGCAAGTATAACACTCATTGAAAACAATCAAGAGGTCAAGAATTTCTCTGCTTCAGAAGAACTGATTTTCAAAGGAGGAAGGTTCAATTAAAATCTTTCTTAGCACTAATTTCTGTTTTAGTCCCAGGAGTCACTGATACTGTTTAAAACACCCCCATCAAAGGGTGTTACAGTTTGGGATCTAATTTCTGCCTAGGGCTTTGTATAGAAAACTGTGGTTAGTAAATAATGGTGATGTTTTCCAAGCATGCCTGGAAAATACAGTAAGTCCAAAAAGAGAAGCATGTAAGTTTAGAGTTATCCTAATTTCTAGCTAAAATGATCGTTCCTGAGCAAACACCTGATCATTTAATTCCTCCTGTTAAGAGCTTTCATAGCTCTGCCGTGACTTCAGTATAAAAGTTCACAGTCCTCATTATGGCTTCGGAGGCTGTCCCTGTGAGCTCTGTCTGCTTCTCCTGCCTGACTTCCCTTCTCAGCTCTTCATACCCCTTCATTCCAGCCAGAGCCTCCCTGCCTTTGGAACTGCTGCAGTTCCCTGAATGCCCCTTTCGCTGGCTCACTCCTACTTCATCTTCTCACCTCAGCTACGAGGTCCCTGGACACAGGAAGCTTTCATTGACCCTTATGGACCAGGTGGGAGAACTTCCCCAGTCCTGCCCTGATATAACGTCAACTACATTCTTGTTTGACTGTTGAGTTACTTGTCTGTTGTCCACCCCTAGACAAGATGCTTCTTCAAGATATCCTTTTGGTTTTGACTCTAGTTATAAGGAATGGGGAACCACTTGAGGTGGGTAATTAGTTTATCATGAGGAAATGTTCTAGTTTGTTAGTGCTGCCGGAATGCAAGACACCAGAGATGGATTGGCTTTTGTAAAAGGGGGTTTATTTGGTTACACAGTTACAGTCTTAAGGCCATAAAGTGTCCAAGGTAACACATCATGATCAGGTACCTTCACTGGAGGATGGCCAATGGGGTCCGGAAACCGCTGTTAGCTGGGAAGGCACGTGGCTGGCGTCTGCTCCAAGTTCTGGTTTCAAAATGGCTTTCTCTCAGGACGTTCCTCTCTAGTTTGCAGTTCCTCAAAAATGTCACTCTTAGTTGCACTTGGGATATTTGTCCTCTCTCAGCTTCTCTGGAGCAAGAGTCTGCTTTCAATGGCCGTTTTCAAACTGTCTCTCATCTGCAGCTCCTGTGCTTTCTTCAAAGTGTCCCTCTTGGCTATAGCTCCTCTTCAAAGTGTCACTCTCAGCTGCACTGAGTTCCTTCTGTTGTCAGCTCATTTATATGGCTCCACTGATCAAGGCCCACCCTGAATGGGCGGGGCCTTGCCTCCATGGAACTATCTCATCAGAGTTATCACCTACAGTTGGGTGGGGCACATTTGCATGCAAATCTAATCAGCACCAAAACGTCTGCCCCACAAGACTGCATCAAAGAATATGGCTTTTTCTGGGGGACATAATACATTCAAACCAGCACAGGAAATATTTAAGCCAATGAGAAGACCTTGATGGAAATCTAAGACTGCGTCTGTAAGAAGCCATACTCACGTAGTTCCTCGAGGCTGAGCAGATCTTCTTGGGGCTCCATGCTCCTCAGTACCCCAGCTCGAGCAACCCCTCTTTCTCCTTCTGGCTTCCTCTGCTCATGCACAGGTTCTCATGAAGTCAGCTCATGACTTGGGCTTGTCTGCATAGCCCAGAAGCCTCCCCTTCCTCCCCAGCCCTGGGGACCCTCAGAATCTCATGGATTCATTTCCCACCCCACACTTGTTTGGTTTCTCAGTTTCCCAATTGCGAATTTCAGAGCCAGGACTCTGGTTGGGCCTAGCTCACCCTTTCAAGCTGGACCATGGTCGTCACAGGTCTCTGACCACCCTGCAGGTGAGCTGTCAAGCGGGTGGGTTCCACCGATCCTGCCTCTCTGCGTAGAAGGATGTTAGGCTCGTGTTTCATAAACTTCATGGTATCCTTTGTTGTGTTCTATCTTTTACAGATATCATTAATGGCGCTCAAGAAAAATGTGTATTGCCTCCTATGGATGGCTACCCCCACTGCGAGGGGAAAATCAAGGTAAGGTGGAAGAGATGCATGTTCATTCCCATCCTCCTGGATCTGCACCAACATGCTCTCCCCTCCCTTCCCCTCCTCAGTGATGCAGATGAGCAAGGGAGCCCTTTAAGGCCGCCGTTTCAGGGCTACTTCTATCTGGCTGGTTTGGGGCGGTGGTCATGACAGTCCCTTCTCTGCTTGTGCCCACTCCAGGTGGTTCTTCAGACAGTAGCTCCAGCTGGTCAGGCTGAAAGAGCCTGCACCTTTCTAGGCACCCACTGTGTTTTTGAAGCCACCTTCCTTTCTCTCTTTCTCAGCCTCCAGTGGGAGATCCTTCAGGGACATTGACAAAGGGCTGCTGTTATTTAATATCCTAACTCCTCTTTCTGCCCGTCCCCAGGACCCTGCTCTGGGGTCTCCAGATAGTGGTTTAAATGTCACCTCTGAATTTGGGATTGAATACCCAGAGGTTCTTGGCCATCCTTTCAGTCTTAATAGCATTAAAAAAAAAAATCCTGTTTGACCAGCTTGCCCTTGGGGTGACCCTTCCCTGCTCTGTAGTTTTTGGAGGAGAGTTTCAGCTTAGGTCCAAGTTAGTATGGAGAGTCCAAACCCTCGAAGCATTAGCATCGTCTCCGTTTGGGATCTCTGTGAACGCACATTCATGCACCACCCCCCTCTGGGTTCCAGGGTGCTGTGCAATAGACTGGTGGACCTGGATTTCTTTGGGGAGAAGGGATTTAGATGCAAGGGATCCATTATGCTCTCACTTTTGATAAAATTCTCTGAGCGCTGCCTCTCCTGGGCCCTGCCCCGTGGCCTCTCTCCAATGCAGGCACTTCGTGTGGGTCACCCTGTTCATCCCCCTGAGCTCAGTGACTCCATCCCTGGGGTCTGGAGGCCACAGCTTGAGCCATTTGCTCGTCCTCACCCTGTGACCCTCCCCTGCCTGCCACAGAGGTGCAGGAGCACCTGGAAAGGACCGCTGAGTGATGTTCTTATCTGGCTCTTGTTGTTTCAGTGGATGAAAGATATGTGGCGTTCGGATCCCTGCTACGCAGACTACGGGGTGGATGGGTCCACGTGCTCTTTTTTTATTTACCTCAGTGAGGTGAGTCGCTTCTTGTGGCTTCTGGAGGTGGGTGGGTGTGGCTCAACTGTGACTGTAACTGATCTTGGAATTTGAAAAGTTTTATGGTGTGTGTTCGTTTTACGTGGTGGGCACATTTCCCTTCTTTATTTCTTTCCCACTCCTCTCCTCAAGCAGGAGGGATTATTTTTTCTCCTGAGAGAAAAATAGGTTGACTTAGCGTCAGGGGTGTCCAGAGAAACAGAACCAACAGGGTATACATATACATCTATCTATGTCTATCTCTGTCCATCCATCCAACCATCCATCTAGAGAGAGGGAGAATATGAGAGAGTTATTCAAGGAATCATCTCCCACATTGAAATCCACGGAGCAGACCAGCAAGCTAGAAACTTGGGTAGGACTTGATGCTGAAGTCTTGAGGGAGAATTTCTTCTTCTCTTGGAAACCTTAATTCTGCTCTTGAATCCTCTTGACTGATTGGATGAGGCCCATCCACATTAGGGAGGGTTATCTCCTTCACTTAAAGTCAGGTGATTGTGGATATTAACCACATCTACAAAATACCATCACAGCGACACCTCAGTTAGCATTTGATTAAATAACCGGATACTGTAGCCATTCCAAGTTGACAGGTAAAATTAACCATTACAGTGAGTTTTGTCTTTTACTTAGTGTTATCTTTTACATAGTTCACTTTTTTTTTTTTCTTTCAAAAAATTTTATTTTGAAATATTTTCAAACTTACAGGACAATTACAAAAATAATATGAACCCCACACACAGAACTTCAGTATACCCTATACCTCCAGATACACAGACCTGCCGATTTTAACATTTTGTCACATTTACCATATCCATCTATCTTCCCCCTTCCTTCCTTCCTTCCTTCCTTCCTTCCTTCCATCCATCCATCCATCCTTCCTTCCTTTCTCTCTCTCTCCCTCCCTCCCTCCCTTCCTTCCTTCATCTTATCTATCTTATCCATCTATCTGTCCATCTGTCGTCTATCTATCTGTTTATTTATCCATCCATCCATTTTCTGAACACTTGAGTGTAGATTGTATACATCATAACTCTTGAACACTTAATATTGCCATATTCATTGTCTAAGAACAAGGACTTATTACATAGTTCACTTTTAGCATTTGTTTTTCTTTTGACTTGGGCTTTATTTTCATTTATACTCTTTGAATAGCAGCCTTTTTTTTTTTTTTTTTTTTCCCCTTAAGGATTATAGCTCATTTTACAGACCACAACCCATGAGCCAATGGGCTTAAATGATCTCCATTTCATCTTTAGGAGAATCAAGAGGGTGGGATAGAATTAGGGCCTTATCCAGGGCAAGCTACAAAGAAAGAACCAGTGGGCCTCCCCTGGGTCTTGGGAAACAGGTGCTCACACCTCGTTCAGCCTGCGTGCTGGGCTGGCACTCAGCTGCCATTTTTTTTTAATTCTCTCCTGAGTTTTTGTTGATTGTTGCCCAGTTGTTAGCGTCAACTCCCTGGTTTTGCCATGTAGGAATGCCTATGATTTTTGTTTGTTTATTGTGAGATGTAACATAGATACAGAAAAGTGATAACTTTCAAAGTACGATTTAACAGGTAGTTAAGAGAGCAGATTTCAAAGAAATTTATGTTATGGATTACAGTTCCACAATTTCAGTTATTTCCTTATTGTGAAATATATATACAGAAAGGTAATAACTTTCAAAATATGATTTAATAAATATAGAGTAAATTTCAAAGAATGTTATAGGTTACAGTTCCACAGTTTTACTTATTTCCTTTTTATGAAATATAGCTACAAGTATCTACAGAGCAAATTTCAGAGAATGCTATGGGTTACAGTTCTACCATGTCAGTTATTTCCTCCTAGATATTTTAATACTCTAGAAACTATATATATATATATATATATTTATATAAAGATTCAGTGTTCGTAATCTTTGGTAAATCCTATCTTGTCTGTTGCTACTCCTCCCTCTTATTTGATGACTGGCTCAATCTTCAGCGATATCTCAGCAGTGACCACTCTAACTTGTTCATATTGAAAGGGGGTGTTGACATTATGGGGAAGGAGGATGCATCTAGTTGATGGTCTTGAAAAAGCTGTTGCCTCTAGGTTTGGAACTTATCTGGCATAGGTACACTCTGGAGGACTTCAGTTTCTGAAAAATAAACTTAGTGAGTAAAACTTTTATAGAGTCTCAGATAGGAACCTACATATTCCTTAGTATTTTCAGGACTACTGTTGATTGACGCTTGGCTTACTGTGGCATCTGGCATATCTAGTTGAAGCTTGCACAAGAGTAACCTCATGGGCAGCCTCTCGACTCTATTTGAAATCTCTTAGCCACTGAAACCTTATTTTGTTACCTTTCTTTTCCCCACTTTGGTTAAGAAAGCAAGAATGCCTATGTTTTTGAGACTTAAAAGAAAACACAGCTAAATCAAGTCCTGTTATTGTATTTTTCCTTGTGTGAGTCTCTCTCCTCTCTCTGCCATGGGTGACCAGGAGGGCGGACTCTGGGAGGGAGGAGAAAGCAGCAAGGCTGTAGGGCTATGGCCCTGGATGCTGTGAGTTTTCCCCCTTCTGTTGCCCCTCTCCTCGGGCTGTACTTCTCTTTCCTCAGTGTTGTTCAGTCACAGGCCTGTGGGGTTTTTTGTTTTGTTTTGTTTTGTTTTGTTTTTTTCTCTGAGAAGGTTGCCTGTGGCTACCCCATCCTGATAACCCCAGAGCTAATGATGGTTAAAATAACTCTTGAAAATGCAAAGCACTGAGAGTTTGGAGGTGCAATATTCCTCACTAGCAGTCTCTTGGCAAATTGGCTTTGGAGCGTTTATTTGAGGTTTCTGACTGGGGTGTCCCAAGGCCACTTCTCATTTCCTTCTCGGGAGGAGTGAGGCCTGAGGCCAGGGGTAGGCAATTAGTACACCTTTCCTGCCTGAGGAAAAGGTTCTTCACTCAGTTTAATTTTCAAGAATTTTCTTCCCTTTTCATTTGTTAGAATTTCACCCGAGTCCTGCTGTGCTCCCTGATTGACAGGTGGAGCTAATTTCCCACCTTCCTGAGAGTTTGCCTGTTGGGGTGGATTGCTGAAGCAAAGGTGGAGGGTTTTCCATTCCTGCTCGAACCTTGTTCTCCTATCCCCGGCTGGAGCTGGGAAGGTGTGGGAGAATGGTCCAGAGGGAAAGGGACTGCAATTATTGGTGACCCACTTCCCTTTCTGACCCCTCCACCCTCACCTCGTCTAAGGGAGTGTATGGCTAAGGGGGCGTGAAGTGAGGAGGACTCTGGGAAGGTAAATTGAGAGGCACGGAGGGCAGGCTGGGCTATTTCATTTCAGAACCTGTAACCATGCTTCCTATGCAGTTGACCAGATTTTTCTTTTTTGTCCAGCTGGATTCACTTCACTGAGCACTTATTGAGCATTTATTGTATTCATTGATTACTGAGGAATTATATGTTCTTGGCACCATGCTATGCATTCATAATCTTAAAGTGGAACCCAGCAAAGGATGCAGGTGATTGTGCAGGAAGGGGTGGAGACGGTTCCCCTGTAGAGGGAACCAGGAACCTCTTTTTACAAAATTTTAATCTGAAAATAGCCTTGAATCTCTGGGCTTTTGAGAAAATTCTACTTTATGACGGCATCCTTGTAAGTAACCCATGAGAGTCAGAGGAGAATTTCACCATGTGGTCACTTTGATTAGAAGCACTGCCTTGGAGCCTTAATACCTGATTTCAACTTCTGTTACTGCTGGATTCTAAGCTCTACAGTTTTGGTAAAATTACTTAACCTCCTTGTGCCTTGGGTTCTTCACTTATAAAGTAGTTTTATTTTTTGTTCATGCGTTTGTAAAGGACTGTCCCATGAGAATGTTGTCAGGTTTTGAATTTATATGAGAATCTGTCTGGAATAGGCCTGGGAGATAGAAGATACTCAATAAACATAACTGACATTTTTATGGTTTTTGATGTTATTGTTATTTGGGGACAGTTGTGGCCTGTCACTTAGCTTGGGATGTTTTATGTGAGACCTTGTTTCCATTTACATTTAGAATCTAGTTTCTGGTTCTCATTGACCAATCTAATTTAATTTGAGTTCTTTTGACTTCTGGTAATGTAGAAGTTCAGCTGTTCCCATTGACTTCTTTTCTTCAGATGTGATACTTCTGTTTGCATTCAAATAGAGACCTGGGTGCATGGAGCAGCAGTGCACCCCGACTGTTTTAAATGTGAAATTATTAGAGATATTTTCTGAAGCAAATTCATTATTTTCTAGTACTGGACAACATCTATGACTTCGGGGTACTGTTTAGTAGTCCAGAGTTTTGTTTTTTTCCCTTGCTTTCTTAAAAACTTTCCTTATCTTGTTACTTCATCAAACCCTGAAACCTGTTTATTTCTTATACCATATGCCAGGTTCCTCAGGCAATTGCAAAAATAATTGAGGGGCATTTTCCCTGGGGAAGGTACAATGACTTGTTGACTGGATCAGCACCTGTACCAGTGACTTTTGCTCATTTCTTGATCCTTACTGAAGAGCCAGTTCTTGTTTCCATCTACATTAAACTTCAGAACTTTGACAGATCTCAAAAGGACATGAAGTAAAATGTCCCCTATATACACAGCCACCTCTTGTATTGAGATATTTAGATTCAGGCCAATCTTAGGAGAATGGCACTCTTCCTTCATTTTTCTCTGTGTGGTTGTCTCAGTTGTGCGGACTTCCGCTGAATTATGGGATTATAAACTTCCACTTTTCCTCTCACCAAGCTGTAGTCTACAAATCTTTTTTGGCTAAATCCCAGGGAGTGAAGCCAGAGAAATGTCTCCTAGAAAATCACTAGAGCTGCTTGTTTTGTGTCTGACGCTGTATGGACAGTGGGGATAAACGTCTAGCCCTCCATTTTGTTTGGGGATGGGGTAGGGGGGGATAGGCAATAAGAGAAGAATGAAACATGACTGAGCCACCATTGTATGCCAGACACCTCAAATATATAATTGTACTTAAACCTCTCACCAATTCTAATGGTGTTCTCGTTTGCTAATGCTGCCGGAATGCAAAACACCAGAGATGGATTGGCTTTTATAAAAGGGAGTTTATTTGGCTACACAGTTATAGTCTTAAGGCCATAAAGTGTCCAAGGTAACACATCAGCAATCGGGTACCTTCACTGGAGGATGGCCAATGGTGTCCAGAAAACCTCTGTTAGCTGGGAAGGCACGTGGCTGGTGTCTGCTCCAAGTTCTGGTTTCAAAATGGCTTTCTCCTAGGACGTTCCTCTCTAGGCTGCAGTTCCTCAAAAATGTCACTCTTAGTTGCTCTCGGGGTGTTTGTCCTCTCTTAGCTTCTCCAAAGCAAGAGTCTGCTTTCAATGGCCATCTTCAAAATGTCTCTGTAAGCTGAAGCTCCTCTCTCAGTTCCAGTGCATTCTTCAAAGTGTCCCTCTTGGCTGCACCAAGTTTGCTCCTTCTGTTTGAACTTATATAGTGCTCCAGTAATTCAATTCAGACCCATCCTGAATGGGCGGGGCCACACCTCCATGGAATTTATCCAGTCAGAGTCATCACCCACAGTTGGGTGGGGTGCATCTCCATGGAAACACTCAAAAATTACAGTCTAATTAACACTGATAGGTCTGCCCACACAAGATTACATCAAAGATAATGGCATTTGGGGGGACATAATACATTCAAACTGGCACAAATGGGTAAGCCAAGTCACAGATGGTTCAGAGAGGCTAAGCCGCTTGTCTTCAAAGTCCAGTACTTTCCATTAGTGTTACCCCTTTATGCAAACGAAAGCTGAAATCAGAGTTAGTGACTTGTAACCATTTCCTTTGCGTTCAGTTCTGTGTTCAAATCCAGTTGGTTTGAAACATAGCTACTTTCAATTAATCTTCATTGCTAGTTTTCTAATAATCATAATGTTGATACCCTACCCACAAAAAAGAGAGGCAGCACCAACTCTCCTGGGAACATAACTCATGAATGCCAGGGACTCAGCCATTCCAAGCTGTGGGGGTGCAGGAATGATTCATTAGGCAGCCCTGCGTTTCCAGAACATTGGGCAGTTCATTTACTGTATCTGTTTTTGTGAGCCATGTAACTACTCCCATTATAGAGACAAGAACCTATAAAGTAATTACTCTGAATGTCGTTGTTTCAGGTTTATTAACTTAGCTCTCTGCAGAGCCTTTTACTACTATTAGCTTTTATGAAACTGAGAATGAATTTCTTCACCCCTATTGATATTATATTGATAGATGATGCTGATATATTTGACAGCCACGCATTTGATTTTCACTTTCTACAGTTCTGCCAATCACCAAGCATCACATAACTTCTGAACATCTTAATTTGTGCTGGTTTTTTTTTTCCTAAGCACTTCTGTTGTCATTGCAAATACAGTTGCTCTGAAATAATCGAATAGCACAGTGATTGATTGCTAGATCTTGGGATGTGTACAAGCTGTTGCTTCAAATGCCAATTTGGACTGGATGAATGTGTGTGTGTATGTGTATGACTCCCTCATAAAGGAACAAAAGAAGCAATTTCATGCCTTACTCATCAATCTGTTTCTTATAGTCCATGAACAATGGGCATAAAGGTCTTTGCTTCTTTCCTTTCTCCCTTGGCAGAATGTAAAACTAATATTGGCTGAGCCTGCTATTAACCTTGAGTTTAAATTCAGCATACGTAATCCCTTGATTAATGTCAAGATTAATGCCCAACAGCAAAGGTTGAAAGCTTAAATGTTTGTGAATGCGAGCATGAAATGAAATCCTAATAACCAGTACAATGATTTGGATTTATGAGCTGTGTTGGCCACTAAAGATAACTTGGAAAGAGTGTTGCACAGACTAATTTGTCAAAGCCAGCAGAGATTAAGAATTGACTGTTGAGGTTGCAGACGAAAACCTGAATGAAAAAATACAACATTTTAGGGGAATCAGGGAGTACTTTAAAAATATCACTAGACAGTGACACAATAATACCAACAACACACCTTTAAAATGTGTAGCCGTTAGAAATGGGAAATTCCTTTCCAGTGAGATGATATTTCTTGGCAGAAAAGGAGGTAGCACAGATTCTTAATTATGTTCTTTTCGTTTTCTGAATTCAGTCTGTATCTTTTTCATCTAGGTGTATTTGTTGTTGTTATTACTTCAGTTCTAGGCATCTTTAGAAAATGAATTTTTTTAAAACAATCGTGGGTTTGTCAGCCTGATTTCTCAGTTCTCTCCCCACCCCCCATGTCTTCTTAGTGATGCTTCCCATCTGTCTGTAAGTTATAAATCCTACAATATGTACATTTTAGACTTGTTACTCTTGCCTCATCTTTACAAAAAAAAAAATTAGAACGGAAAAGGACAGGACTTGCCAACCCAAAGCTAGCACATATTTGCTACTTACAGTAAAGGGGATGGGCTGAGGTGTCAGTGTGCCCATTTCCAATTTGCTTTTCTACGTATTTTTAAATATTTTTCTACGTATTTTTAAATATTGTGTCTTATAATCTCTACTGCATGCCAGTAAATTATTTTAAAAAATTTAAACCTTTTTAGTATGGAAAGTTTCAAATATTTGTCAAAGAGAAGACTATAACAAATTCCTATGTGCCCATTGATCAGATTCCGTGTGCCAATTCATGACCAATCTCTTTCTGTCAATAACTACCCCCATTACTTTGAAGCAAATCCTGGATGTCATATCATTGATAAATATTTCCCTATGTATCTTTAAAAGAAAAGGACTATTTTAAAGTATAAAACTATACCATTTCACACCTAAAAATTCATGTAATTCCTTAATATTATCAAATACCAGGTTTGTCTTCAAATTTTCTAGATTGTCTCATAATTTAAAGTTTACTTATTTGAACTCGGGTTCAAATAGGGACCTTTGCAATTGTCGATGTCTCTGAAGTCTCTATTAATTTTAAGTTCCCCTCTTAGCTTCCTCTCTATCTCTTATTTTTTCCCTTTGCATAGTTTTATTAAAGAACTGCTTCATTTGTCTTTTAGAATTATTTGCACTCTGAGTTTTGATGATTACATCCTTGTCTTGTTGTATAACCTGTCTCTGCTCTTTTTATTCCCTGTAAATTGGTGGCTGGAATTGAGCATGGATCAGGGTCAGGCTCAATATTTTTTGCAAAACCGCTTCATGGATAGCTTTGCATACTTCTTTCAGGAGGCACATACAGAGCTGGCTGGCTTTCATTTTGTGTTAGCAGCCACTGATGATCAGTGCCTGGGTTCACTATTTCCTTAGGGGTTCCTTCTTAATTTATTAAGAGTACTCCATAAAAAGAAATGACTCCCCATGTAGTGTTTCATTACTTTAAGTTACAGTTCATGTAAGAAACCTCCATTTATTTTCCATTTGGTTTCTTAGCATGTTCTAGTGTAACCAGTACTTGTCTTTTTGCACTTTTTTCTATAGTTGTTGGTTTTCTTTTTATTATTAATTAACTGATTTAAATGTATTTGATATTTTCAATTCTTCGTAATCATTTTCTTACTGATTTTCAAGTTATCCCTTTTCTTGGCCAGCGGGAGCCTGTTCCGTTTGCCTTCTGAGTCCTTTTGGTAGGACCCTGGTAGTTTTTAAAACTTTTCTTGCTATCTGGTATGACGAGATCTTCCAGGTTCATCTTGTACACTTCATTCCCGGGACCTAGAATCAGCCATTTCTCTAAGGAACTTTGTTTCCTCTAAGAGGGAAATGATACTTAGGGATCACAGTCTCGTTGCCAGGGGCAGGCTCATTGCTGTTGGGTTATTCTGAGTGTTGGGGATATAACAGTGAACAAAAAGACAAACATTCCAGTTCCCATTGAGGACTGTATTCTAATAGGGGGAAACCGACCAGAAAAAAAAAAAAGTTAAGTACATAATCTCTTAGATTGTAGTAAGTGCCATGGAGAGAAACAAAACAGGACAGGAGTATCTCTTAGAAGTATATCATGCAAGCACCTATCTATATTTGTGGTGTTGATCCGTGGGCAACATGCCTTTAAACAACCCCTTTCATTCCTATTTGCCTTCAATACAGCTCTGATATGTATGGTCCTATTAACATATACTTCTAAGGTGTGACACTAGCACAGAGAGTTGAAAACAGAAGGGCATATGGGAAAAATCTACCTATTGCATACTAGGGGCTTTAATTATTAGGAATACCTTACTGGTACCACACAAATAGTGGGGACAAATAATTAAGGGCTGACAAGAGCTATGAGATGTTTTGGGTCATGAGAATTGTTTAAAATGGAGAGTGATGAGAATTATACAACTAAGTGATGATAATGTGAGATACGGGTGGATTATCGTGGACATAATATACACTATGTGAACTTAGGAACCCCCTACTTAAAAAAAAAAAAAAAGAAATAGAACAGGAGGGCTAAGAAATGCTTGTGAAGGGCGATGGTATCAGTTTTAGATCAAGTGGTCAGGAAGAGGAGAAGGTGATGTTTGAGCATCGCTGTGAAGAAGGCAAGCGAGTGCAAAGTGCAGATATCTACTAAAGAGGTCTAGCAGGCAATGGGAAGAAGCGAGTGCAAGGCCCTGGGGCAGCCACGAACATCAGAGATGAACAGCAAGTACCGGGAAAGTAATCTCCAGGGAGATTTGTGCCTATTTTATTCACAAGTACAAAAGTCCCTGGTACAAGTAATTATTACTGAACAAACAAATTTATTTGAAGCACTTTAAGAAATAGGTGGTAGCTTTTTGGCTCGTTTTCCTGAGTGGTTAATTTCTCCCAGCTATAACCTTTCTAATCTTGAGAAAATGTCATTCTGAAAATGTAATAACATTAAAATTTACTAAGGCATTCAGATTGAGACATAAAGTAGGGGCATTTTGAGCACTTACTAGTAAGTTTGATATGATGCTCTCTAATATTATGCCAAAAAAAAGAGTGCAAGGGAACAGATTAGACTATTAGTATGGAAAAAGGTACAGCTTTCTTGCCCATCTTTTGCTCTTATTATCACGCAGCAGTATTTGCCTGGATCTATGTTCCAGGTAAAAATGCACATTAAATACAAAAGAGGAACTACATTCCCAGTCTGGAGGATGTTACTACCTCCTAAAATTGGATGGCTTTGGCTGTCAGAGTGTCCCCAGTGTGGGTAAGGTCAGATGGGTTCATCTGGCCACCGTGCAGTGTGCAAGGCAAGTGTGCTAAAGAAGGGCTGGTATAAGAGGCATCTCTATATACAACCTTTGTGGTTGGGCGAGGAACTCATTTTCTGCCTCTCCCGTGGAAAGGAAAATTGGACATTTCTCGTCCTACAGTGATTGGGGATGGATTTTGGGGACTTTGTGGCATCCTCTCATTTAGAACCTCACTAGTTTTGTGACACATTGAAAACTTACTGCAGCTTCTCTTTAAGTTCTGCCCCTTCCCTGATGTCCTGAGCAATTTCATTTTCTGCTTGGAACTATCTCTTGGCTCCCTCTTGCAGGAAGTTGTTTCCGCACCTTTTGTTCATAATATTCCATAATATTCCTGGTGTTTTCTCCATCGTATTCCTGCCTCCCTTGGTGGAGGGCAGCAATGCATTATCACAGGAAACATGAGGCCTAATTGTCTGTCTAGATCCCACCATTTTCCTAGGAGGCTTTGAGCTTTTGCTGGAGTTTTCAGTCTGGGTTCTCATCATGGAAGGGAGGAAAATACCTGCCTTGCCTATCTCAGATGTTGTTAGGAGGTTATATAATAAACAAATGACAAAAGGGCCACATAAATGGGAAAAAAAATATCGTTATAATTGTCTTGATTGCTCATACCATGTCTTTGGTTTGCTCATTCACTGCTCAACAAATATTGAGTACCTGCTGTGTGCCCAGCCCAGTTCTCACTGCTAGGGATAGAGGAAGTTTCACCTTGAGGAGCTTGTGTTCAGATAAATAATAAACAAATACAAAAAATAATTTCCTCAAGCAGTTAGTGCTCTGGGGAAAAATTAAGTAGGATAAGGGAAGGCTTCTCTGAGGAGAAATCTGAGTGTCGTGTAGGAGGAAGGGAGGGAGTAAACCATAGAACTCTCCAGAAGGAAGAATGTTTCAAGTAGAAGAACAGCAAGTGTAGAAGCCCTGAGGTGTAGGTTACCAGAAAACAGGATGGTCAGTTAAATGTAAATATCAGATTAAAAAATTTTATAAGTATAAATATGTCCAAAATCTTGCATGGGACATACTTCTAAAATAAAAAAGTTGTTTATCAACATTGAAAATTCAAATTTAACTGCAAGTCCCTCTGTCTGCCCACCCCCACCCCCACCCCCAAATCTGACAAACTTACTGAGGTAGGAATGAGTTTAGCTTGTTTTGGGACATGCAAGGAACTGTGTACATAGAACAGTGAGTAAGAGAGCTTAAGGGCTGAGCTCAGATTCTGTAGGATCTTGGTATAAATTCCAGATTTTATTCTTACTGTATTGATAGACCATCAAAGGGTTCAAAGAAGTAGAGAATTTCATCCAGTTTAGGTTTTAAAAAGATCATTTTTGCTGCTGCTGTGTGTGAACAAGATTGTAGGAGTGAGAACTGGAAGCAGGGAGGTGTTACTATTTTCATGAACCTTACAGTACACAGCAGGAGCATAATAAATCCTTTTCAGAAGATTTAGGCAGTAAACCCTTATACTGAAGGCTGGTCTGCGCTTATTGAACTGTGGAAATAAGATGTTGGGTTTCTAAGTGGAGAGTGTGGCGATCAAGTGCCCAGGTCTTGAGGTGGGGGACACAGACATGTCACCCCACCCGGGCCCCTGCCTTTGCCGTGTGTGTGGGCAAGGGGTCCTGCCTCTCTGTGCCTGGTGTTTTCATCTGGCCTGATAACTGGTTTTACACAAAGGATTGTTTACAAGACCGAATGAGATAATGTGTACTTATCCTAGTGTGTGGCTCCTGGTATGTTGTAGCTTTTGTTGTTATCTGTTCATGCCCCATCTCCCACCCTCAGCCCTGACGCTTATTAGTTGGGGTTTCCGTGGCAAGTTCCCAACCCCTTGAAGCCTAGATGTCCCCCTGTGTTACGTGGTAATAGAGCCCTCCCTTGGGGGACTTCAGAGGATTAAATGATGGAATACATGCAAGTTGGGTTTTTTTTTTTTTACTTTTAGAGAGTATGACACATTGTAATCCTTCACTAAATGGTAGTTAAATTTATATAGTGTAAGTCCTTTAAAAATTATGCTATTAATAAATGTTCATTGTAAAGTGTTACTGTAATATGCAGATTAGCAAAAAGAAGAAAATGGGACGCACACGTAACACCATCATCCAGATATCATTTCTGACTCTCCTTATTCATTTTTCCCATTTAGTCTTGAGCGCATTTACCGTCTGAAGAATACAGCATGAGATTCTATATGTCAGTGATCCATTAGAACAAAACACTTCATGTGAATCACAAGAGGCCATAGAAGGGCCTGTTAGTTATTCTTTCAAAAGAACAGAACATTACTACAAATAAGTGCCTGAATACATGCATATATATTTGAATATATACGTTGAATCTCCTACTGGTTTTCTGTAATTTCATTATTTCTTCTTTCCTCCTTTAAGTTCCAACTTGAATTGTGTATGTAACTACGAGCAGTTTGTTTTTCCTTAAATATAATGAAGTGTCCATCCTCCAGACCTTGAAAGTAAGTCTGACCTAGTTTAGCTCTGTTCAGGGACTCAGAGAATTTCTTTGATTCACAGCATTCCTGATTAAGCTGCAAAACCTACTCAGATCAAAGAAGTTTAAATCACTAGGAGGAGGAATGTCGAAAATCAAATTGTTTCATTTTGTATCTTCTCGTTCAAGAAAAGTGATTTATAAGACCCTCTCTGTGGAATATGTGTTAATATTTCAAAGTTTTCTTTTGGCAGTTCTTCTCCTTTCTTTATATTTTATTTTATTTTTTGTGGCCTGGAGCTAGCGCACTGAAAGAATGAGTTCATGGCAAAGGAGTTTTGCCTTCAAATCAAGTTATTAGAGAAATGACTGCTCTTCTGTCGATTGTGGTGTGCTTGTTTGCCCCGAATGCAGACGGTTTTTAGTTCTTAGACTTATGTAAGCACCTTGAGGTCATGCAGTCCCTTTCCGTGGCGGACGTCTCAAGGCAGGGCTTGCTCAGCTCCCACGAATCAGGCAGGGATGGGGTAGACCCGGGGGTGCCCGCTGCTGTGGTGTGGGTGTCTGCAGCAAGCGTGAATGCAAAATCCTGACGCAGGGAGAGTACCACGGGAAAAAGCTGGACAAGCATGGGCAAGGTTGTGGGTGAAGGAAGGTGGCCACATGTGGGGCTCCTGGAGCCAGGCAGGAGATGGGCAGCTCTAAATGATCTCAGATAGACGCAATGAGTAGCGTGCTGCGCTGGCGAGTTAAACGCATCCAAGGACCTCGCGGGATGGAACAGACAGAAAACAAAGTTAGGGATCAGGCAGTTGAGTTATTAGCCTTGAGCAAGATTTTCCTTGAATGTTATTAATGACACTCTTATTTAGGAAAATGTTGCTCATTTGAGGGCTGTTTGTTTCAGTACTTGGCGTCATTGCCAGCCCTGGCTTTCTTCCAATCTAGTCATCCTCTGAGGTTTCAGAAAGAAGGAAACACATCCCCACCCCCACCCCATGGAGTAATTGGTTTAAGTATAATTTAATTATTTTCTTAACCAGTTCCTCCAAGACTGGGTACAAAAATAACAGCCTTAAAAACCCATCCTCGTCATTCTGTTGTCAAGATGTTCATAAGTGATTTTTCAGCATTATGGTAACATTTCCAGCTGAAAGCTGAAATAGACCGACTCTGGCTTCCATCCTTGGCAGGCATGCCCTTGAAGCCTTGCAAAGTATTATCCAGTGATTCTGAGGGAGAAGGACTGAGATAAATGACGAGTTTCAAAGAGGAATTAAAGTCTAGAATATTCTGTCAGGAAGTCATATTTTAGAAGATCACCTTGGACTGTATTTTCATTAGAGTGAATCTGAGATTTTTCTTGTAGATGGGAGAGAAGGCAGGAATGTACCATCCTTTATCAATATCTGGTCTCGCTAATATCTCTCCTTTGGCTTGATTTTCTTTATTCACCGTCTCATTTCATCTTTCCCCATCATGCTATTCTGGGGGGGGGGGTGGATTTTTTATCCTGGTGGGTTACTGTGTGAATTTAGTTATTTCTTTAGTGTAGCATTTATTCCAAATGTGTGTCCTGCTTGCTTGTCCTCTTATTTTTCGCGGACTTGGAGGTCTCCCAGTCATGTCTGCAAGCTATTTGAAGCCTTCATGCTCTAAATGTGCTTTACAGCAATGTTTTATTGAGTCTGTTTACAAAAATTCAATTTGAGCTAAATAATTCAATCCAGCTTAAGAATACGAGGCACAGATGTGTGCAGGGCGGCGGAGACCCACTGGGGCTGCATCCACAAGCAGCATCTTTTCTGCTGGTTTTTCCTAATTTTTCTCATCTGTAGAAATCCAGATATTGCCTTTCCTAGAGATATTGCCATGAGCTTGGTAATTAGACCTGGGCAGCCGGGGCACGTTACTACACGTACGCGCGTGCACACACACACGTAAAAACCATTTCAACTTTCTTTATAGGGTGTCCTTTTCAGTCTCTGAAGTCATTCACAAATAAGATAAAGTTGAATTTTACTCCACAGGAAGGAAAGAGAATATGGCCCTTTTTCTTTCAAGGGATTCCACCCTTCCCCACCCTTCACTGCCCTCAGCTTGTTGCTTTCAGATCATTTACCGCAGCAGATGGCTTTATGCAGACCAGGCCAGTTATTTTCGTCCCTAGTAGAAATCGCCCTGCCTGGAGAGCAATTTGTAGATTAGGAAAAACTGACATGTTTCCTCAGAGAAGAGGGCAAACCATCTTTTGTGTGACTGTTCTACTCACCCGTGAGGCCGCAGCCTCAGATGTCACTCGTGTCTCGGTGACTCCTCCAGGTTTGTCCTCCACCTCCTGCCCTGTTAAATGTTACGGGTCCACCTGGCCAACCCATGGGGAAATTATTTTCAGTGGCTATTTATTATCCATCTTCAATGATCTCAGTATGTATTAGTAAATCAATGTTAGGGGTGTTAGGCTATCTTGAAATTCTATAGCCAGTTTTGATAAAGAGGCCAGACATCAATGTTACACAATGCATTTCTCATGTTTCCTTTGCTAGAAATTGTTGCTCTGCCTCATTATCTTGTGTAACCTTTGTTGAAATAATTCCTTTTAAATGGGGTGCTTTTCCGCTTTTCCTTTCTGTTTCCTTCTCCCTGTGACTCTAAACCCTGTGCACAATGCGTCTTCCACAATGGCATTCTGAAGATCTTTGAGGTTTTTTTTGTTTTTGTTTTTTTTTAACTTTTCTTTTATCCCTTTCTCCAATAGTTTTTGCCACTTTATTCCTTGAGATAGTATGAAGTGAGCAATCAGGAAATGAGGGAGAGCCTTGACCATTTAGCCTTAAATTATCACTTGCCTTCCTAATTCTGAGATAAATGGTTGAGTTATGTGGCTCAAATGCCATCCCATTTCCCTTCCAGACATGCCATAGCAGATAACGAATCATCCCTGTCCTTTTGCTAAACAGCTGCTGAGGTACCTTAGGTTCTCATTCCCCTGTGGCATACTCGAGTCTTTTTCTGCCATAAGACTCCCCTCCCCCCCTTCCAGTGTACAACTGTGAGCATTAAAGGACCAAGGAATCAGTTGCTATAAAGCCCTTTGTAAAGCCCATTGAAAGATTTTTTGATTTTTATTGATTATTATTTCATCCCAGAGGGCACCTGTATCTGGCTAGCTAGTTAAATCCATGAGATTTTGACAATAATAAGAATAACCAACTGTAATGTAGTGCCATTGTGTGCCAGGTACTGTTCTTGAGGCTTTGCATGTATATTAATTCATATAAAGATGAACCAGCACACTTATTATCTCCGTTTTATGTATTTCAGGTTGAAAATTGGTGTCCTCATTTACCTTGGAGAACAAAAAATCGCTATGAAGAAGCTGATCATAATTCATTGGTGAGTAATTTGAGAACCTTTCACTAGACTCGTGCAATTAGGAAAGATGACATGTGAGTGCATCTCTTGAGTACATGTCTTCTGGAAACTCCAGCTGCAAGGTAAAGTAGTGCTTAAACTGAAGAAGAACCTTTGTCTCCAGGCCCGTAGGAATCTGGGTGACCACATCGGTCAGCAAGGTAGCATACCATGCATTTCTTAATCCAGTCATCTCTGAGGGTTCCTAAATAATAGGCTGTTGATGAGAATGAGACCTAATGAGGATGGCGACCATACCCATCTTAAGTGCTGTAAGAGAGGCCCATGGGGATTAAAGACAAAGTGACAGTCTCTACCTGAAGGGACAGGGTGAAGGTGAAGATAAAATGATGAGAGAGATTGTAGTAGGTCAGGGAGAAAAGAGTGCCCCTCATATAGGGAAATGTGCGCAAAACCACCAGTCACGAAAGAGCTTGGCATTTTCAAGGACTAGAGCATGACTCAGTGGGATGAGGGCTTAGGGCATTTGGATGAGATGGGTTGAAGATGAGATTGGGAAAGTAGGTAAGGGACTGTGGAAGGCTTTGTATGCTACACTGAGAGCTTAAGTCTATTCTTTAGACTGAAGATCACATTTTTTTTCTGTAAAAATCCAGATAGTAAATATTTTCATCTTTGCAGAACATGTTGGTCCCTGTTGTAACTACTCAACTCTGCCTTTGTAGCACAGAGAGCAGCCATAGATAATATGTAAATGATGGGTGTGGCTGTGTTCCAATAAAACTTTATTTACAAAAACTCGGCCCAAGGGCCAAAGTTGGCTGATGCAGGCTTTAGATCATGGGAGCCTTAGGAAATTGTTAAATTAAGAAGGGACATGGGTCAGATGAGTGTTTTAGAATGAACTGTGGTGACTACTGAAAGATGGACTCAGCATTTAGATGTTATATGATACAAATAATGATATCATCGTTTTACTGTTATTTCAATCACCAATTGCATCCAACTACATTAGGAAAATGTTTTTCCTGGCTTTTAAGTTGTTCTTCTCTGAATTTACATTGTGTCCAGCTCTATTAGAGAAATGGTGTTTCTGGCTTTTGAATTCCTTAGAAAATCATGAATATTTCATTTGTTTTGTTGGACTGGGACAAACTAGGAGGTGAGCATTTATTTCTCCATTTAACTCCGTTAAATGGTGAAAGAGGCTTTTTGGCAACCTAAATGATGTCAGTTAACAATTTACTTCAGTTTTCCTAGGAGTCTGCCACCCTGGCACAATAAATTTGGGTACGGAAAATTTCAAGGCACATCAAACATACTCACTGTAAAAAGTATGCATTTTATCAAAGCTCAGGGCTTTGTCATGACTGTGCTGCCTTTTTCAATTTCCAGTTTTTTAATGATGTCCCTTACAGCATATCGGCAGTCCGGGGCCTTCACTTCAATTTGCAATTCTCGAGCTTTAAACTAAAGCCGTGCCGCAGACAAGACTCACCTTTGAAGTCCTGCATTTAATTGACGAGCTTTTTCAAGTTTTCAAATGTCACATCGTGAAAACCATTATGCTTTCTGACATTTTAATCTTCTACTCACTTTATCAAATTTGTTTCCAGGCTGAAATTCGTACAGATTTTAACATTCTCTACGATATGATGAAAAAGCATGAAGAGTTCCGCTGGATGAGATTACGGATCCGGCGAATGGCTGAGGCATGGATCCAAGCAATCAAGTCACTCGCCGAAAAGCAGGATCTTGAAAAGAGAAAGCGAAAGAAAGTAGGCTTCTCATTAATTTGCTTCAATGAGATGCCAGTTTTCTTTTAAAATTGGATTGTGCTTGGAAAAAAGACAAAGAGAAATGTCAGGTCTCAGATAATATTGCCTCGGCATGGATCTGCTCTGTCTCTTCTACCTCCGTTTTCGGGTGTTCCTTGCCCTAATTTCAGTGCTTTTATTGAGCAGGGACTGGCACACAGGTTTCAAAGGTGAAGCCTGAACAGTTTCCCTTTGGGCCGTATGACTGCCTCTCCCAGGGGTATTAGAGGACTGTCCCCCCGTTTCTTTCCCTGAATCCATCCTGTGGGAACTTTCTATTTCTCTCAGCTCAGTTACATCCTCCAAATGCAGATCTGAAATCAAATTTTAATCAAGTCTGTAGATCTAATTACCACTGTACAGTAAATAAAAGGGGCCAAAGAATATGTTATCCAACATCATGGAATTACAATCAGCAAAATCCAGACTCTTGGAAATACAACCCAGTTTTGTCAACAAATAAATTACAAGCACGCTTCCCTGAAAAGTGTTGGGGGATTCCTATAGGATAAAGGAGGTTAGGAAACTATCAGGCAATTATAATTTATTTGACTTCTAAACCGAGTAACTACCCTTAAAAAAAGAATCAGGGATAATTGAGGAAATGTGAACACTGACTGGATATTGGACGATATTAAGGAATTACTAACGTTTTAGGTATGATGACGTTATATTTTTTAAATGAAGGTTCCTTTTAGAAATACCTACTGAAATATTTACAGATGAAAGGATATGTCTAGGATTTGCTTCAATGCAATCTAAAGAGATTGGGATTAAACACAATTTGTCATCAGTTAATTGTTGCAGCTACATGATCAGTACGTTGGGATTGAGTGTGTTATCATGTCTGCTTTCGTATGTGTTTGCGGTTTTTCATATTAAGAGATTAAAAATATTCCAGCTGTGGAAAAGAGTCTGGTAGCATTAAGACATATTTCATTGTCCTGGCTTCCTTTCCTTTAATTCTGACTTTTCCTAATGTATCCTACTTTTTAAAAGCAGGGTTATCTGCTCACAGTTCATGCTCATAGCAAGGGCAGTAACAGCTTTCTCATTTCTCTAAAACAACAATGAAACATGATTTCTTTCCTTTGTCTGTACCTTCTGGAAAAATGTCATACCCCACATTGATATTTCATTAGGATATAGCCATGACTTGAGAATTGCTTGATCGTGTTTTGGTGTTTTACTGTGGAGTTTCTACTTGGTTCAGTGGGAATCAGTCTGTGTCTCTTTTTATTTATTTTTTTTCAGGTCCTTGTTCATCTGGGACTCCTGACCAAGGAATCTGGATTTAAGATTGCAGAGACAGCTTTCAGTGGTGGCCCTCTTGGTGAATTAGTTCAGTGGAGTGATTTAATTACATCTCTGTACTTACTGGGCCATGACATTAGGATTTCGGCTTCACTGGCTGAGCTCAAGGAGTAAGGAGATTACTTTTCAATTTTAAAATCAGAATACAAAAAGAGAAATTGTAAACTCCTAACGCCCTCTATTAGTGTATAATTTCTTGTGGATGAAAATGAAAGTGATAATTCACTAAACAGGAGATAAGATTATTTTCAGGAGCTAAATACATACACTGCGGAAAGGATAATATGTTTTCATTGTAGCTGCAGGCTCCAGAGGCTTCATAAATGAATGCCAGAAAATTCAAACTAAGGAGCTTATTCTGTGCTTTTACAGGTGCTTCCTGCAGCACAAAACATTATTGACTTTCCTAATTCCCTGTCTCTCACTGAAATTCATACCATTCCCTACTCAATATCAAGCTTTGTAAATCTTAAAACAGGGCAGGTTCCTGTTTGTAATTTAATTTGGAAAGAATGAATTTCCTGAAAGCACTGATCCAATCCTTTTTCAATTAGCCAACTTTCAACTCTGAGTCGGTGAGCTCTACCTGTGTTTTCTATTTCACTGAAATTTGCTTCTAGCTTTAGTCCTCTCTTAATCCCTTTCAGATTGACACAGGTGGCTAAGCAGGACTGCTTCTATCCCTGTTACTCCCTTTAGATACCCGCCCACAGAGGCTTTCTACCCAAACGGCCCCGTTATCACGTTGCAATATGTCAAATGTTTCCAGCAGAGATACCTCGAATGATCATTCTAGAGTTGGAAGGGATGTTACAACAATGCCTGTTCCACCCTGCTCCTACTTTATTGTCCAAGATGTTGATGCCCAGGGAGGTCTCTTGTGTTAGGTCCAAGGTCCACACCTCATTGGTGGCAGTGATGAGATGAAAACAATGAAACCAATAATGATAACATCAACCGTCATTTGGTCAATGATTTCCACAAGCCAGGTGCTGGGGAAAGAGCTTGAGTTACCATACTAGTCTCAACAGTTGTGACACCCTTGCTACTGAGATGGCTACCGACAGCTGACATTTGTCGAGCACATGCTGTGCTGCAGATACTAAGCACTTCATAGATTTTATTTTATTTAGTCCTCACAACCTGGAAGTGGGTACTGTTACTATCCGCATTACATAGGTGATGAAACTGAGGCTCAGACCAAAAATGAGTTGCTGGAGGTCACATGAGTAATACATAGGACACCCAGGATTTCAATACTCTGTCATCTGAACTCAAAGCCTGTGCACTTAATCCCTGCACTACCTTGCCTCTTTCAGATCTAGATGAACCCAAAATCTTTTGAACACTGAGTCACCACTCTCATCCCTTTGCCATGCAGCTTCCTGTTGCCTTTCTCCTGCTTGCTTAAAATGCTTTGGGCACATGCCGTATAAAGTGGGTTCATTCATACATTTAGCAGTCATTCATCCAGCACTTTCTTTCTGTGGGCTGGTTCTTGGTGTGAGGTTTATAGAGGTGACCAGTATGTGGTCAAATAGTTGACGATCTTTTGATCATTACAACACAACATGATTAATACTAATTAAGGTCTGGATGCTAGAATGTAAGCACTCGTGATGCACACACTGGAAGAATATTGATCATTACTGTGTATTTAGCACCTACAGTAGTGCCTAGCACACACTTACTGGATGAATGTATTAGGAACTGAGTAAATGAGTGAAGGAGCAGATGGGTTAACAAACGGAATACTGTGGGAACACCAGGGAGGACCCGGTTGCTCCCTGGGGAGAGCAAGAAATGCATGTATGTGTAGGGATAGGTCAGGCAAATTTAATTCTGGGATCAACGTCTTTAAGCACATGGGTAACAGAGCCAGGTGTGTTTTATTGAAGACAGTAATTGTGGAAGCAGCATACAGTGGTCATTCCCAAACATACCTGCACGTGAGAATCACCTGGACATCTTTGGAAAATTCCAAAGCCCAGACCACATCCCAACTAATTAAATCGCTGCCTTTGGGGACATAGCACAGGCATAAGTAGTTTTGAAGCTGCCAGGTGATGCCAAGGTGCAGACAAGTTTGGGGACCACTTGATTAAAAGGGGTCAGCAAACAATTGCTCCCAGGCCAAATCCAGCCCTCTGCCTGTTTCTGTAACTGAGGTGTCATTGGAACACAGCCACACCCATTTGTTTACCTCTTCTGTGGCTTCTTTCATGCTACAAGGACATAGTGGAGCAGTTGCAACAGACGCAATTGACCTGCAAAGAGGAAAGTCTTTACTGTTCAGCCCTTTATGGAAAAGGGCTTCAGACCCTTGGGATAGATTCATATGCATATAAATTGGTTATAAGGAATCTAGCTTTCAGAAGCCCCAAGTTGAGGACAATGTGGCTGAAGCTGTGGCTCTGCGGCCCTGTAGGGCAATGTCCCATGTGTTATTCTCGTCCTTTGAAGTAGGACGTCTAGGATTCGGTGAAATATCATTGTGGGGCATGAGCTGGAGTAAGGGGCATCGATGATGAGTGGTTTTCTAGGTGAATGATGGTACGGTTAGCAGTTTTTACTCCCATGTGGAGTAGATTGGTGCTTTCTGAGACTAGATGGAGGGAGGGAGGGAGATAAAGCACAAGCCATTGTGCCAGTTCTGTAACACAAGCTAGTTAAGGAAAAAGTTGACGTAAAAGAAAATATGGGGGGACAAGGCAAGACAGTGTTGAAAGACATTTAAAGGAGGGGTTGGGGGTGCCAGTAAGGAGTAATAAGAACAGGCTCTGTAGGGGAAAATAGTAGTCACTGCATGTCTAGTATAAATTAGGCAATTTCTGTTCAGTAGCTCATTTAATCCCCCTAAGAAGCCCAGAGAGGTTGGTATCACTTTCTCCGTAGCCAATCTCCCCCCACCCTTTTGGTGGAGGGCTGTGCCCAACTCTCTGATGAGGTTTCTTTGAGTGACTGTTTGCCTGTTAACGTTGCCAACTATAGTTCTGCAAAGTCAGTGGTTTCTTTTATTTTTCCTATCCTCTGCCCTTTCTCTAGAATAATGAAGAAGGTCGTAGGAAACCGATCTGGCTGCCCAACTGTCGGGGACAGAATCGTTGAACTCATTTATATTGATATTGTGGGACTTGCTCAATTCAAGAAAACTCTGGGACCATCCTGGGTTCATTACCAGTAAGTGCTCCGTGCTCTTCTTAACTAATGTTTGTAGAGATGTTTCTTTTTTTAAGCTTGCAGATAGAAAAAGCTTATCAAATATTATCTTTTCAACTGTATGGGGTGTGTTTCTCATTCCTAATTGAAATTCTGATTCTTCACAGTGACTTTTTTACTCTTGAGGACTGTCCATTATTTTTTTCACTGATTTCTTAAGAATGGAAAGCAAGTGCCCAACCTCCTTTTTACTGTCCTGAGTACTTAGCATTCCTCTCCCAGGAATGGGACCCCTCTCATCTGTTTAACATCAAATAACAATTTTGATAAAATATGGACAAGGCCATTTCTTGTGTTCCTTAGGTTTGACATGATGATTCCCTTCTCTTACCTCTGCCCTCATCAGTAGTCTTGTCATTCTTAGAAGGGAAAAAAAATGGGAATGCCTTGTGTGGAGGCTGAGGTCCTGCACATTTCAGAGAAGTGTCCTGCTTAGCATGACTTGGGTTACATGTGGTAGACTGTGCACCGCCTTTGAGATTTGTTTGACTAGCTCAGTGTTTCCCCAGTGTGGGACTGGGACAACTACTTAGTATTTGAAATTATTTTACTTCTTGCACAAACACAGCACTAAATAACATTCAGTAACATTGAATTACATAATGAGATTCATTAATTTTTAAATTTTATTTCAGTTTTTCTGAGAAAAGGCTTAGTTGATCCTATCTTATCTCCCACACTTCTTTTAACACTTGCATGCATTTTTAACAAAGTGAGAGAAGATGTTTGTCTCAGTGTTCAGCAGGCAAAAGAATCTAGCTGGAATTTAATAATACTTTTTTGGGAGGGGTTATGTGGGTTTTTTTTGTTGTTACCTTCTGTTTATTGCAGTGGTTACTGGCTTTCATTTATGGTCTTGATAAAAGTTTCCTTTAAATATTAAGTTTAAAAAAAGGTGAGCAACTATAAATAAAGATTATATTTTATTTAATCATATAAATGGTGCACAAATTTGGTAAAAATTGTGAAATACATAAACACTGATAGTAAATGTTGAACCAACTTCCTAAGAGAAGATTCTTAAAATCTTCTCATTAGTACAAGTTGGAAATTCCTCCATGCGTTTCTTTTTTATTGTCAGGTAAGTTTAGAATTTAATGCTAGCCTTACTCTTTAAGGTTATGTCTGATAAGAAATCTGTAAGAAATTAGAAGTTTATAAAATTGAAAATATTAGGGATCTCCTCAGAAATACAGATGGGGAAAAACACCCATTGTCGATAGAATTTACTTGCAATTGTTTTTCCTCCAGCAGTAGTTTTCTCACTAGGCAGCGAGACACTCATGATTGAGGAATGGGGTCAATTGATTGCATAGAAACTGTGCTGTTTTGTTTTCTTTGGGTTATGGCTTCATAAAAAGGCAAAATTAAAATCTTGGTTGGGGCCATGATATCCCTCTACCTTTTTCATCAGGTTTTTCCTGTGTTTGTTTTGTTTATTTCCTTGAAATCTTCATGAATCATAGGCAGTCACATTTGTTCTCAATTACGTGGAAATAACCGTCTTTCTTCTTGGTTAATAAGCCATGTAGTAAATAAACAATTTTTTATTATTTTATTTACTTTAGCTACAGCACTAAGAAAATACAGAAAGACAGAAGCTATTGTTTCTGGCATTTTGCGAATGGCAGACATTTGATAAAAGTGAGAAAGGAATTGGGTAGTACAGGCATCTCTTGACTTGTATATCCTTGCTGTTAGGAAGGACTGTTTGGGTAGAAGCATATTCTGAGCGGTAGTATTTAGGGCAATTAAAAAGGATGATTTCCTTATTAAAACAATCACTGTTGATTGGTATTTCATTTTTGTTGGATGAAAAGATACCATGTCAGGGAGTTTTTCCGACCAGTGTGGTGATGACTCCTCTGTTCTTTAGAATAAATCATCTGTGTTAGCAGGAGATCTGTTAATACTTCAGCCCTGCAGTCTTTGTCATGAGAAGAGGCTAAGATTTCATCAAAAAGCCAAGCAGGTACTCTTGGAAGTCTTTGCCCATTTTTTTCCCCTGTTGGAGATTAGAAATGAACAGGGCTCTCCGTGTTCATCTTGGTTGAAGGCAGATGTTATGAATTCCATTAAATGTAAAGTTAATCCTCTGATCTTTCAATTAGGAGCAGACACTTGAGTCCTGTTGATCTGGAAGTAGTATTTGTAAATTGTGTCCAATTTATGTAAGGACCCAGGAAATTCAGTTAAAGAAACACTAAATACCTACATGTGGCTGGCACTCTGCCAGGTACTGCAAAACTCATACCCATTTGGCTTCCTGTGAGGCCTCTGCTCAGCATGAGGACACACAGGAAAGTGAGGTGCAGTTAGTCCAAGATACCATGTTTTACGTCAAACTCCAAACCAGGAAGTGGGTCCTGGCAAGGAGGAGGAATTGGGAATGTTCCAGGGGTTATCTGGTGTGGATATGGCAATCCTTGCTCAGGGAAGTCCAGTGCCCGGGCCTCAAGGTCAATATATTTTTAAGTCATTAGTCTGCCCCCAATGCTTTACACACACAAAATACATTAGAGGGACAGCATAAATATTAGCAACCCAAACATAATTCTAGGACACACAGATACAGAAAGTGATTTAAGAAAGAAAATGATAATGTTAAGCCTCCTTTGTCCACAAAGATCAGCCTGAGGCCACTGGTTTATAAAACAAACCTGGATAAGACAGAAAACAGACAATGGCTTGGGCTTCAAACCGAAGCCCGAAGAATAACAGCATAGACTACGAATCTGTAAGGGACCTCCCGTCATCCTGCAGCGTCCTGTTGTGAAGAAATCCCCCATCATGTAGCTTATATCTCAGCACCCTATGAAACCCTAGGCTTTGGGGAGCCTCTTACCAGACATATTTACTCAGCAGGTTTTTTTGTTTTTTGTTTTTGTTTTTAAATACAGTTTTATTGAGATATATTCACATACCATACATTTATCCATGGTGTACAATCAACTGTTCACAGTGTCATCATATAGTTGTGCATTCATCACCTCAATCTATTTTTTTAACATTTTCCTTACACCAGAAAGAATCAGAATCAGAATAAAAAACAAAAGTAAAAAAGAACACCCAAATCATGTCCCCCATCCCACCCTATTTTTCATTTAGTTTTTGTCCCCATTTTTCTACTCATCCATCCATACACTGGATAAAGGGAGTGTGATCCACAAAGTTTTCACAATCACACTGTCACCCCTTGTAATCTACATTGTTTCACAGTCGTGTTCAAGAGTCAAGGCTACTGGGTTGTAGTTTGACAGTTTCAGGTATTTACTTCTAGCTATTCCAATACATTACAACCTAAAGAGGGTTATCTATATAGTGCGTAAGAATGTCCACCAGAGTGACCTCTTGAATCCATTTGAAATCTCTCAGCCACCGAAGCTTCACTTTGTTTCATCTTGCATCCCCCTTTTGGTCAAGAAGATGTTTTCAATCCCGTGATGCTGGGTACAGATTCATCCCTGGGAGTCATATCCTGTGTTGCCAGGGAGATTTACACCCCTGGGAGTCAGGTCCCACATAGGGGGGAGGGCAGTGAGATCACCTGCCAAGGTGACTCAGTTAGAGAGAGAGAGGGCTACATCTGAGCAACAAAGAGGCACTCGGGGAGACTCTAGGCACAATTATAAGCAGGATTAGCCTCTCCTTTGCACTATCGAACTTCATAAGGGCAAGTCCCAAGATAGAGGGCACCGCATACCAAGCCATCAGTCCTCAGCGTTTGTGAGAACATCAGCAACAATCCAGGTGAGGAAGTCCAACACTTCTACTTTTCCCCCAGCTCCTCGGGGGGTGGTGAGGGGGGGGCTGCATATTTATTTTTATTCTCCACCCAAATTACTTTGGGATATGTTGCTATTTCACACTAACCTATACAGACCTACCATATCTCACTTCCTATTCAAAGTTCCATGTAATTGTGGTGTTTTAACAAACTGACTGTAGAAGTTATGCTGTTTAGAAAATATAGATTCTGTACCAAATAAACATCTCTTCCCTTGGTCTCACATGGAAGTTGAAGTTTTAACACACAGTCAGTTTCAGCCTTTACCTTTTGGCCTGATTTGCCCTAGTATTAACCAGGTCCAGAAGGGTTTGTTTTAATTACCCAAATTTAAAATAACAACAATAAAACTCCAGGTTAAAAGTACAGTCACAAGCCAAAGCTAGAGAGGAATGTAGGCTCTTAGGAAAACTCAGCTGTGAAGAAGTGGAAGGAGCTGACACCTTGAAGGCAGGGGTCAGAAGATGAGGTGCCCTCTTTTCTGGGCTGCAGAGCTCAGAGCTCCTGGGCTCCCATGGGCTCTCTCTGGCCAGGAGCTGGACATTCTAGAGCCCCACCATGACAGTGTGAGTCTGTCCTTCCCCTCCTTCCTCTCCCAGCCACCTTCTGCAGAGCTGCCACAATTGTCCCTGCTTTCTCAACACTGTCATCTTTCTCAGAAGAAGCATGCTGGGCACAACCAGTTCCTTTTCTATCTTATCCTTAAAGGGAAAAATATGCCATGACATGAGCCTGTTTATTAAGAGGAGGGCAGGAGTGCTCTGAGCTATTTAAAGAGCAGGGAAAATAAGCATCAGTCAGTTCCATTGGGTCCCTGGCTTTCCCCTACCTGGATTGTGGGCTCCCATCACTGCCCACCTCCTGGTGGCCATGCTGAGGACAGGTTCTTGGAGATGTTGCCAGTATTGCCACTCGGATCAGACCATGGTCAGTGAGGGCCACAAGGCAAGCCAAGCCAAGGGAACTATTTCTGTGGTCAGCTTGTATTTCATTTTGGGGTAGTGCCTGCCTCCCTGTCAAGCTCCCTCTTTCTTTCCTTCTCTTCCTTGTCTCAGCAAATGGTGATGATTGCTGATGAAAAAATGACCACACTTAAATGGCAATTTACTATTGCTCCTTCTGGAAAATTCTGTCTAGAGTTTGGATTATTTCCCCCCCCTAAATAGCACATTGAAGTAAAAATAAGAAGTTGAAAGAATGACTTCCTAATACTGGGTAAAGGAAGAAAGAAACTGGGTCACATACGCAAAAGTCATTGCCGTAATCCGATTCAAAAATATAGGCTGTATCTTTATTTATTTGCTTTTATCCTTATAGGTCCTGTAAGTTACTCAGAATTCTTAGTGACACAGAATGAAAACAGAGTTGTTTTAAATGGCCAGTCACAAGCTAAATTTACATCATTGTTTTGCAATTAATTTATTTAAATTTATTTAAATTTATTTTATGGTTTAGTTCACCAGTGATGAAAATAAATGTAACAAAAATCATTGACTTTTCTTTCATTATTAATTCCTTCATCCCAAGTGGTCATTCTTTGTATGGTTTAAAGCAAGGGTCAGCAATCTTTTTCTCCAGAGGGCCAGATGGCAAATATTTTAGGCTCTGCAGGCCGTGGGTTCTCTTTTGCAGCTACTCAGCTCTGCTGTTAGAGCTGAAAAGCATCCAGAGATATGTTCATGATCGGATCTGACTGTGTTCAAACAAAACTTTATTTATGAATGCTGAAATTGTTATTTCATATAATTTGCACATCATGAAATACTTTTTTTAGCCACTTAAAATTTAAAAGCCATCCTTAGCTCACGAGCTGTGCAACAACAGGCCATGCAACCCTCTCGGTTTGCTGACCCCTGCTCTAAGGCTTTGGAGGAACAGACCAAATGAAATATCTTCAGTGTCACTTCTTCAGTCTCTGGGTAAAAGGGATTCAAGTTTTGCTACTATCAAATAACTTGAATATCACTACTGCCCATTGAGTGAGATTTTAAGCTTTGTCTAAAATCAAATAATTAACATATAAAAATGTTGGATGATTGCTGAAAGATATTTGTGAATAGGACCTCTGAAAATGGTAGTGCTTTGTTTCTTCAACCACTATTCATTAAGCACCTACTATATATTCAGCCCTGGTGAGGTTCTAGTGTATAGCAGTGAACATGGCAATCTGCAGCCCTAGCTTCCCCAGGACTTTCTGTTTAGCTGGTATTTGAATGTCTTCTATGATTAGTCAGCTCATCTGAAGCAAAGACTATCTGCTGTGTGATGGCTGAGGCACTGATGTCACTCCTGGAGATGTTTGCTCTACAAGCTATTCCAGGACCTCACAATTCCTGCCCAGTAGCAATTCTGGTGGACCGTATCTGACCATGTAGGTAGCCTCTGAAGAAGGGGGTGGAGCTTTTACCTTCCACACTTTGCAGTCGATGTTGCAGTTGTACACGCATCGCTTTTTTCTTTCAGGTGCATGCTACGAGTCCTAGACTCCTTTGGCACGGAACCAGAGTTTAATCACGCTAATTATGCCCAGTCCAAAGGCCACAAGACTCCCTGGGGAAAATGGAATCTGAACCCTCAGCAGTTTTATACCATGTTCCGTGAGTATTCATGTTTTTCCTCTGCTTCCCAGAATGCCACCCAGGCTGGATAAGGAAAATAACCTACACAGCCATTTATTTTGGGTCTGATTCTCAGGACCCCCTTAGCTGTGGAAAGGTGCCCTATTAAGCATTTTCCTTGGAATTACCTGAATTTCTTTTATTAGACTTGAAAGGCCACATAAGCATGTTATAAAAAGCCTTGGAAATGTGCTGGAGAAAAAGCTCCATATGAAGTTTCATTGAAAAACTCCTGGGAAAGTACTTTGGGTTGATGTTGGTTGGCTGGTGCTAAATGGGTTGCATGTCCCACAGATGTCAAGGAGGAATGAGGTCTTCCATGTTTATATATTTTCCAAAGAATTAAACCTCCATTATTTATCCATCATACCTTTTAAAAAAAGTACACTAACCTTTTAAATACGGAACTATTTTAAACTCTGTTTCATACTCAAGTGATTTCTTAAGCACCAGGCCCAGAATGAAATTTCACCTTCCTTTACTGAACCCTGCTGTCTTTGTTGTCAATGGCAGTTATTATTTTATAAGGTAATGTAGTGATAACATCACAGTCTCAATCGATGAGCTAACTGACCCCAACTGCTAGGCTTTTATAATTTTTCTGTTTCTATAGTTTCCCTTCCCACATTCACCATTTCCTGCTGCTGCTGCCCATGTACCTGCCTCTGGCCTCATGTCCTTTTTAGTTGACTGAGGGTTAAACCACCAAATTTCATAGTGTTTGTGCTGCTATTATTTAAGTCAGTAGGCCCTTCTTAATGAGGTTAAGTCCTCTTCTAGAAATGAAAACACATAAGTTAGACAGCTAATTTGGATGCTTAAAGGGGAGAAGTCTCACCAACATTTTTAGAATAATTTTAAGCTCGAGGTTCCCATCCTGGAATTGATTTCTGAGCTGTGACTCTGTTTCCTTGGCTGAGGCTGAAGGCTTCAGGAGCCCCGGCCTGCCTCTCCCCTGTAGTTGTTCTCCCCACTGTTTGCGGCCACTGAAGTTGGCTCTCTCCTCCCGCTCACCGAAGGTATCCGACGAGCGCATCAGACTAATCCTTGGGTGGTGGGTATGAGACAGGAGAATGAAGGAGGGTTAGGGATGAGGAGGAGAGTAATTTAAATGTCAGGAAACTAGTTTTAAAATGCTCTTTGTAGCTCAGAGATTTGTGAGAGTTGGGGGTGTATATCGTGCAGTGTGTATTGTGTATCATAAACATTATTATTGCTATCTTTTGCAGCGCTGTCATCTGTCGTTACACCCTGACCTAGGGCATGGTTTAGGGGCAGCCTGATTTGGCATATTCGGTGACATATGGCTGTCCGCAGGGTCAGGCTGGGCTGGAACTCAGCCTGGAGTTTGACTTTGCTGCGTGACTTTGAGGGGCTCAGATATGAGATAGGATGAAATAACCTGTGTGTTACGTCAACTGAGATGAAATTTGAGCTGTGTCCTCTGTGGCTTAACCTGCCTGAGTGACGTGTGTATGTGTGTGTGTATATGCCCTCCATGAGGTGGTGTTTCCCCAGTCCAATCAGAAGAGACAAGAGGCTTTTCCAGAAAGTATGAAATTATCCTAGTGTTTGAATTCAGAGTCCTACCAATCTATTCCATCCTCCATGGCTGAGGATTCCAGCAGTGTTGGTTGACTGGACTAAAAGAATTTCACTGCTTAAAATGTAACTGAAGAAGAAAACAAGAATGACTTCCTTTTTAATCTCAGAAGCGGGGTAGGTTCCCTAACAATGACTCAGATTTGGCAGGAATTTGGGGAAAAATTAATGCGTTTGACTACATTTTTTTTTTAAAGAGATTGAAAAAGGGACCTGTATAGCAAGAAAAACCAAGAAACCAACCACACTGTAAGCAAATTATATCACTGACAAAGGATTAATATCCTTAACAAATAAAGAGCTTCTAAAAATTGAGAAGAAAAGCATCTACAATCCAATTGAAAAATGGGCAAAAGCTAATAATAATTTGAAGGAAAAAGAAATTTACTGCCTCCAAGTATAATGAAAAGATGTTAACATCAGGCACAAAGAGAAATGCTGTTTAAAACTGCACCAGGATACCATGTTCCACATAAAGGGTTGGCAAAAATCTGAAAGTTTGACACCCCAGCTTTTGTGTGGGTGAGGCTGAGGGAAACCCACTGTCTCCCACCCTGGGGGTAAAGCGGGAGCACAACATTGCCCCTGTGTAAGGATATTTCTAAAGAGCCAGCAGTGCCAACTTGCATTTTTCCTTTGAGCAGACCCACATCTAAACATCTACCCACGAGATACAGGAGAAAAAAAGAAGAAATGGTATGGGCATAAGGCCACTGACTTTGGCACTACTTGCAATAGGAAAAGACTAGAAACAGCCCACATGTTCGTCATAGGGGACGACTGAATGATTATGGTCCACTGATAGAGTGAAGTGTTATGTAGCTGTTAACAAGGATGAGGAGGGTCTCTACTGCTATGGAGGGGGATTTCTAGGGTATATTAAGTGATAAAAGTCAAGTGCAGACCAGTACAGGACTCCCTTTTATATAAGAAAAGTGTGGAAGACGAGGATGTATATATGTTAGTATATATGCATTTGATTATATTTTCAAAAGATACCCTGGAAGGATAAATAGAAAACTAATAAGAAAATGAGCAGGGGAAAGAGAGGAATGGAATGTTCTAGATGTTCTTTTTTATTTTAATTTAATTTTATTTTTTGGAGTAATGAAAATGTTCAAAGATTGAGTGTGGTAACGAATGCACAACTATATGATGATACTATGAACAACACGTACAGTTTGGAGGATTGTATGTTATATGAATATATCTCAATAAAATTGCATTGAAAAAAGAAAAGGATCATTAGAGGACAGGGTTGGCAAAGTCAGGGAGAGAAGGTAGATGTCTCTTAATGTGTCTCGTTTTGACTTTGGAAACATGTAAATGATCTGCATAATTTAAAAAAATTAAATTAAAAAAGCATCCACTAAATATTGGAATCAGATTGCAAAAAAAATGAAACAAACTGAACCAAATATCAGGTTGGTGTTAATTCTTTACACAGAGAAAATAATTATTTCAAGTGCCTTTAAAACACAGTATTTTTTAAAGCAAATTTAATGCAATTTTTAATGCAGTTTTATTGAAATATATTCACATACTAGATAATCATCCAAAGTGTACAATCGGTAGTTCACAATATTATATAGTTGTGGATTTATCACCATAAACAATTTTTGGACATTTTCATTACTCCAAAAAAAAAGAATAAAAATAAAAAAAGAACACCCAAAACATCCCATACCACCCCCCCATTATTTAATTATTTTTTGTCTTTATTTTATTCCTCATCTATCTGTCCATACACTGGATAAAGAGAGTGTCAGTCACAAGGTCTTCACAATTACACAGTCATACCTTAAGAACTATACGAATCAAGGCTACTGGATCAGAGTTCAACAGTTTCAGGTGTTTCTTTCTAGCTATTCCAATACACTAAAAACTACAAAGAGATATCTGTATAATGCATAAGAATAACCTCCAGAATGACTTCTCAACCCTGTTTTTAGTTTCTCAGCCACTGAAACTCTATTTCGTTTCATTTCTCTTCATCCTTTTGGTCCAAGAAGAAAACACAGTATTTTACCTGTACATTTATAGTGGAAAATATTTGTGTTGTTGTTTGAAACTAGTACAGATTATAGATATATTGTAGGAATCAAGATTTTCAGTAGACAAGAAGGGGGAATAATAGAATAAAACAAAAGAATTTAAGTAAATAGCCTATAATCCTTAGCTTGAAGAGGAAGTATCAGCATGAACTCATTTTTTTTTCTTCCTCTTTAAAAAGAAAATGTTTCCTAACTCTGTGGAAAGGCTAAAAGTAAGGGCAATCCAGTAGAGTTGAGTATCTTTACCACTAAAATTGGAGTACCTTTTCCCACTAAAAGGAACCACCTCCTAGGATAAACATCTCATTATGGGTCTGGAACAGGAAATGTTCAAGATGGGACAGAAAGCAAGGAAGCTAGTAAAGACCACTCTGGTGGAATCTGAAGGATACAGGAGCTAATTTGAAGGTTCTGCATCATCCAGAGGTGGGATAGTTTGAGCATCAAAGAGAACAATGACTGTAATGGATTGAAACCAAACAAATGAAAAATAATCCATCTGTCCGTAGCAGTAGCCCATACAAACCCACAAAATCCAGTCGGTCGCCTTTACAAATTGGTAGGACACCAACTCGTTACTCTGAAAAATTCAGGAAAAGAATCCAGCCTCTATGCTGCCTTTGTAGGACAAATTGTATCTGAAGATAATCAAACAGTTGATGAGGGAAAGTTGTTGATTATAGAGAAATCACAGCTAATAAATGCAAGAAGAACGAAAGAATTAGAAAATCAGCATTTGAGCACTAATGGAAGAGTGGAGCTAGGCGGTGATCATCAGTGGTTGCTGGCGCCCCCAGTGCAGCAGCGCCTCGTGGATGAGGCTGTCGGTGGATTGGAGGAGACGGGGAAGTAGAGAAGTTTGAGGCCTTTGTTGTGATGAGATAAGCGTCTGGGCTGCAGAAATTGCAAAAGCAAGCAGTATCTCCGGCACCCTGCTTTCCAGAGCCTGCCTCAGTGAGATCTGGGGTGTGGCCTTGAGAGGGATCCTTCCATCCATATGGCAAAGAAGCTGGAGCCCAGTCCAGCAGGTCTTCCCCACGGAATTCTCCACCCTCACGCTTGGGGTAACTGGGTGTTCTGATGGTCTGAAGGGTGAGACCGTTCCTCTGAGTATAAGAAAAAGAAAAACTCATCATTTGTGGAGTGTCTTCGGGAGCAGTGAAATGAAATACTCGGGACCAGAATGCACTTGCTTTCCGAAATACTCATGGCTCCCTTCTTACGTTAAGGGTTCTTTTATTTATCCTCTCATTTCCTTGCCAAGCTGGTGGGGTTTCCGAAAGTTGAAAAGCCTTGAGTTTCTTTATCGTTTTGCCCCAAATCTCAGAATGTCACTGGAACCGTGTTTGCAATTGGGCACTGTAAGTCACATCAGGATGGATCATTCTTGATTCCTTCCACAGCAGCTTCTATGTGACCAGATTGTACTGAAGCTGTTTGACTGATTCCACTGGGCAATGGTTTTTCCCAAGAAGCTCATAAATCAGCTGTTCTTCCCTGTTCAGGCTCAAAGCTAGAGCCTTCATTCCTGCTTTCACCTCTTGTCCAGACTCTAACCTGTCCTCAGAACTGGCCCTGGCCCAGACCTGCTTAATCAGAGTCTGCAAGCTAGAAAGCCCCCAGGCAATTCAACTCATGGTCACCTTTGAAGAACTTGCTCTAAAGCAAAAAAGTCAAACAGTGATTTTGCTACCTGGAATTCCCATTAACTTAAAAAAAATTTTGAGATGAAAAAAAAAAAAAAAAAAAAAGAAACCAGAGCTGACATAGATCCAGATGTTTGGAGATGCTAAGCTAAGAGATGAAGCCCAGAGTTTGCCACGGAGAAGCTAAGTGAGAACTCAGACACTTAAGGAGAAAGCCGCTGGAATCAGAAGCTGAAAACAATGCAACCTGGGAACAAAGGACCAGCAGACACCAGCCATGTGCCTTCCCAGCTGACAGAGGTGTTCCAGACACTATCGGCCTTTCTTCAGTGAAGGCATCCTCTTGTTGATGCCTTAGCTGGGGCACTTTTATGGCCTGAGAACTGTAAATTTGTGAACTAATAAAGCCCCATTGTAAAAGCCAAAAAAAAAAAAAAAGAACTGGCCCTGAGAACTTCCTCTTGCCACCAGAGCTTGCTCGAGAAAGCTCAGCTTGGGTCAAGGTGCTCCTCTTCAAAAACCTGTGGCGCCTTCCCTTTGCCTGTGGAGCCAAGGTCAAAGTCCATAGCACTGTGCTCCAGTCCCGCAGCATTTTGGCCTCGAGCCCCCTCCCCTCATCTCCCCAGGCCCTGGCCCCAGCCTCACTCCCCAGCCTGCTCCTTCAACCCACCCTGCAAGCAAAATTTTGCTTTTTTTTTAAGACCCTGTTTAAATAACTCGCTCGGTCTTTACAGTCTAATTCGAAAAGAAATGTAACCCTATTACAAAACACAACAAACACCTCTCCCACCCCAGAAAGGGCACCCACAACCCCAAATGGAGCCTTTGTTATCATTTAGGGATTTTTTTCCTCCTTTCTCTTTCACGTGTGTATTTTTAGATAGTTGTAACAGACATTCTTAAATTTTGTATCTCCTTTTCTCCCCCATTTAAAATGTCATAATTGTTTTCAAGGGTCTGCTCAAACTTTACAAGTCTGTTTGAGATTCTTTCAATTGGCTAGCTCCTCATTTCTGTTTATTTTGGGATACCTTTGTTTAGTTGTCATTGAGAATTGTTACTTTTTTCTGTGCCAGCCCTGCACTTGGCTTGACCCAATATTTTGATATCGTTTCTGTCTGCTTTTTGTTCTAGTGTGCCTTGTTATACATACTGCTTGTGGTAAATTCCTGAAGGCGATCTTTATTTTTCACAGTTCCAAACAAGATGCCCTATGCCCCCAATAAATGAATGAAAGAAATCTGTCCACACAGGGAAAAAAAAAAACTCAGAACAGAAGGCAGTCACCAATACCATTTAGAAAAGAAAAATAAAACCCTGAGATTAATGACTTGGCACCTTGGGTTCTGTATTTGGATAGTTCTAATTATCTGCGTGACGCCCTATTTCACAACTTCATCGGGCTTCTGTATCAACACTAGCAGTGGTAAAACATCTTATCTAATTGAAATTCTCCCTCTCCCCGGAGACTGTGGCTGAAAGTCGCAAGAGCAGATTACAAGACGCCTCATCTCTGGTTCCAAGCAAGTTTCATCTCAGACCTCTGTTTACATCCTCCCGTTGAAAAGGCTCAATAACCTTTAGCCGTCTGCTTAACCACCTCATTGTTCATGCGTCTCTCCTAGAGCATTGCTTTATTCTCTAAGCAAGGTCTGCTTGCAGAGGTTTATTCTACTCTTTCATTTTCTGGGTACCTACAAAATATGCAATTGGAAGACGCCAGAGAATTTGTCCTCTGGGTGCTCACGTTCTGTAGCTATAGTCATTAGGGGCTGGGATTTCTTGGTATGTGTGGAAATTTGGGGCAGAAAAGACAGGGAGCTGTACAGGGAGTTGAGTATAGAAGAGATTGGGGATTCTGGAGGTGTTGCCTTTGAAGCCTTCTCATTTTACCTCCGACCTCTTTTCCTTTATATGCCCTCAAATCCTAAGGTGTTCCTCGGCAGGGGCTAAAAGGGTGGCCAAGCCTGAGTGCTTGCTTCTTCACTGAGAGAGTGACTCTAAGATGTTGGAGTTTTCATTTGGTTGTGGGTTTTATTCATTTGTTCAATACGTGTCTACCGCTTGCCTCCTCTGAGCCAGGCTCCGCTAGATGCCTCAGTCTCTTTTTGCTTTATTGTGGGAGCAGTAGAATCACAAACAAAAGCAAAGCCTTATTGTCATAGCTCCAGTTTAGCACTTACGAACCCAGTTGAATGGAGCACAGAAAAATTTACAGGCAAGGCAAGTCCTGTTTGTTCTATCATTCAATTCAGGGAGTGTTTCTCAAAGTGCTGGTTCCCTGTGGTGTAACCAGCTCAGCCCACTTTTCCCAGGACTGCCCAGGTTTTCAAATGGGAAGGCCTGTGTCCCAGGCAACCAGGTGGTTGATCACCTTGGTCCATCATGAGGAGGAGATGTAGGCCTGAGCAAGCGGTTACGTGGAGGAGAGGGGTAGAAACAAAGAAGGCTGACAAAAACCCAATCCCTGGACAAAACTGAAGCAATAGAAAGCAACGCTGGATGGGGGATGCTCAGGATGGCAGAATTAAAGCATCCAGCTCTCCAAAGTGAGCTTCTTGTGCTGACAAAATGTCCCCAGGTCTAGTGCTCTCTCTCCTCTGACAGGTTCCAGGTCAGGTTTTAGAGAAAGGGGCTAAGTGCCTTCTTATTAAACAGTTGCGGGTGCGAACCTAACTGGAGCCAGTACCAGTTTATCAAGTTGGGATTACAATTTGCTGGGAGAGAGGGGCCCCGAAAAGGCCAAGTCATTCACTACCAGCCATTAGCCTTCTGCCTACACTTTCTCTACATAATCCTCTTTGTTCTATTACATTATTTAAAGTGGCTTGTCCAAGATCCTAGTAAGTGAGAAAGCTGGTATTTGAACCCAGCACTGTAGTTCTTAAATTCCAGCATGGATTAGGGTTTGTTAATCCACAGATTGCTGGCTCCTGCCTCTGGAGTCTTTGATTCAGATTTGATGGGGCTTGAGAATTTCCATTTCTAACCATTCCAAGGTGAGGCTGCTGGTCCAAGGACCCCACTAAGAGAACCACTGCCCTTTGCTGTGTTGAGATCCAGGTAGTGAAGGTGAGGTGGTAAACACAGGCCTCCGTGCCTCATTTGGAAGACCATCTTGTCCTTTTCTCAGGAGGTCTTGCACGCCATTCTCTCCCTGCAGAAGGAAGCGAGTCCCCTCTGACCTCATTCCTCAGCAACCACCTTCCGGGCTCTTAGGAAATCAGCAGTGGCCTTAGTTCATTGCTTTAGCTGCCTTAGCCTAGCAGAACAACACTTAGACTACAACAGATAATTGCAGAGTGATAGCAGACTGATCAAGTCTGTAATTAGACCAAGCCCATCTGGCCAGTGTGAAGTGAGCTCCATGTTGCAGTGGCTAAAGCAGGATAGAAGGCCCTGGAGGCCCCATTTGTGTTCTCTTGCTTGTCCTCACCAGTGTCCCCATGACAGTGTCCCAGTTGATAGAGGGGAAAACATAACTCCCTTATGTCTGTGGACACATGACCGGAGCTGGAACGCATTGGAATCGGCGGCAACACAGAGCAGCCAGGTCCCTCTTACTAGGATGTCCTGGTAGATATTGAAAGACACCTGCCTGGTCTCATCTTCACTTTCTCTCTTCTCAAATGAACACTTGGGTGCATCATGGGAGCCTTTAAGGAGGTCCTTTGTCCACTTGCCCATACCACTTCCGAAATCTAACCTTCCTATGGTGATTCCTACACGATCTGGCCCCAGCTGGCCTCTCTCGGGTTGTCTTACCTCCCTCGGATTTTAAGTGTCTTCCAGGCCAATGCATGTGCTGTTTTCCTTTGTCTGGAGCCCCCTGTCCTTACTTTCTACCCAACACACACTCTCACACTTCAGCACTGCTCATCCTCCAGAAAGCTTTCCTCCCCTAAGCGGGACCTCTCTTTGTTGGCTCTCTCAGCCCCTGTGTTCTTCCCCGGATCCCACTTTGACTAAGCGCCAAGAGAGTGATTCTTGTCGAGTCTCCAGTGCCTGAGGGGTACCCTGTGTGTATTGGTGTTAAATGCATATTTGCTGACTTAATGAATAAAGAACCCATAGATCCAGGTTTCCTGAGCTACAAAATGCAGTTAATTAAAATATCAGTCAGATCATGCCACTCCTGCTCCAAACCCTCCTTGTGGCTCCCACAGCATCTTGCTGTGGAATGTAGTCTGGCCCGGCTGCCTCCCAGCCTCCTCCCCAACTCCACTCCCTCTAGCTCACTGCTTTCCAGCCTCCTTCTGTTTCTTGAGCAGGCCACGTACACTCCTGCCTCAGGAGCTTTGCACTGGGTCTCACTGTCTGAAACCCTCTGCCCCTGAGACTTCTCCACGGCAGCTTCCCCATCCTTCATGCAGATGTCACTTCTGGAAAACTTGTTATGACTTCCTTTTGAAATGCAAACCTCTTCCTCCTCCAGCCTCCTCTGCCCCTTCCCTGCTTTATTTCCTTCCATGACTTTATCACCACCTAGCATTGATGTTCCACTTATTTTCATTTTTCCTCCCCTGAAATGTAAAGTAGATATTGGCAGGAGTTTTGGTCTGTTCTTTTTTTTCATTGTTAAAACTCCAGCCTTTTAAAGGGTGCCTGGTACGTAGTAGGCATTCTGAAAATATTTGTTGATTGAATGCAATTAAATTGAAGGATAAGGCCTATGTTCTGTTTTTAGTCCAGGCAACAGTACAGAGGAGGGTAAGAAGTGTGCAAATTCAAGACCACAGACGCTTTTTAAGCCCAGTGGCCTCATTTTCTCTCTTCTGTCTTCCCACGGAACTTATTCCCATGGTTGGGCTCACAGGAGTTGCAAACCACATGGTTGTCAATTGCCATTGACTTTTCCACTCTGAATTTCTGCCAGGATTTGGGATTCAGAGCTATGTTATTTGCATGGTCAGGTTGGATTCATGACTTGTGGACCAAAAATGTTGCCTGATGATGCAGGAAGTTGAGAAATGAGCTTGTTCCTCTTCATGCACATGGTAAACCTGTTGACCTCAGCCGAGGCTCGGTCCCTTCCATACACAATTTTCTTTTTAGGATGCAATGAGCCAGGTTGCTGCTTGTGATTCATTTTGTTCCTTAATTTGGATCAGGACTCTGGCCTTGTACTTCTGTGCCTCATGGTGCCTTCAGTCTAGCCTTCAAGAGTGATACTCTTCTAAGGAGTCCTTTCCCTCATACATACACTTGAAAAATTGACTCCACCATGTCTTTGTCAGAAGTTCAGGCACTCATCTTCAAAGCTCACCTGTGCATTATGGTTTCCTTAGTCTGCATCCCAGCCTTCCTCTCTATGATAGCCTAGTGTTACTGCCATTAAAAAAAAAAAAAAGTTCTGATAAAATTTGAAGCATGAGATCAGTACGTGTAAGGGTTTTTCATGACCTAACTTTATTTTATTTTTTTTTATTGTAGAACATAACATATGTACATAAAAGTGACAACTTTCCAAGTGCAATTTAACAAGTAGTTAGCAAATTTCAAAGAATAATATAGGCTACAATTTCACAGTTTCAGTTATTTCCTTATTATGAAATATAACATATATACAAAAAGGTAATATCTTTCAAAGTATGATTTAACAAGTAGATAGTACCATAATTTCAATTATTTCCTTACTGTGAAGTACAACATGTATACAAAAATGTATAGCTTCAAATTACCATTTAACACTAACTTTATTTTGAAATAAAGTTTTTTCTATCATGTTAGTTTTGTCATCATCAGAATCATCATCAGCAACAACATTATGAAAATGATGGCAGCTAGTATTTTTCCCCAACATTTTATTATGAAAATTTTCAAACCTACACAAAAAGTGAAAGAAATGTATGGTAGAAACCCACAACCTAGGCTCTACAGTGAGCAGTTTGCTTTATTCGCTCCTATGACACGCCAATCTGTATGTCCATCCTCTGTCCATCTGTCAGTCTACATTTTTTTTTTTTTTGGTGCCTGAAAGAACACTTAACTCTTAGATGCTTCAACATTGACCAGATTTTGGTATTGGTCTCAATACCAATTGTGTTTCTATTCTTTTTATTGTGCCACACTGAATTATTTTGTTTATTTGTTGTCTCTCTCCAGCTGAGCAAGACCTGTGTGTTTGTCTTGGTCACTGCTATATCCTTAACTCCCAGGTTGTTGCCTGGCTGATAGTAGGTGCTCAATAAATGTGCTCAATGTTGAGTGAAGGACTGTATTTAAAATCCTCTGATGCTAAAATTCTAAAAGTTTGTGTGTCTGTTATGTTTCCCTTCTTCCCAACATCTACTTTGGGGCCTAGATAAAATATGTAATTCATCTACGTATTAGTGTTTATTGAACATGTGTCATTTGCTAAGCCTGGGCTGGACACTGGGACAGAGTTCTGGGCTGCCTTGGCTAGTGGTTAATCATGGGCTTTGGGTTTGGAGTATATGTCCAAGGAACGTGAAGCTGGACGTATTGTAGGCATGGCATCTGCTTCCTAGTAATATAGATCTACCTACAAAACCAGTCATATCCCTTAAATTGCTCATTCATTCTCGACTTAATCAAGCATTCCAAAGATATTTAGTCGAGTCCTGCTGTGTGCTGGGGTCTGAGAAGTCAGAGATACATAAAGTCGGGCTATGTCCTTGGGATAATAAAGTCCGTTAGGGAAGATAGTAATGAATGATACAGCCTCTCACTCTTTGTGGTCTCAGAGAACAGAGGAGGGAGACTTATCTCAGTCTTACAGAGTCAGAGATCCCTCAACTGGGATGCCAGACTCATGCCAGCATGGGATAAGGAAAACATGGCCCATTAGAAAACCCCACGTACGTCAGCATGGAACAGAGGGTACCGGTGGGGTTGTGAGCAGGAACAGAGCCGGAATGATTGGGATGCTGGGCCCTGCTTGTCCTGAAGGAAGTGAGGATTTGTCTGTGGGAAATGGCACAGTCACGTATGTGTTTCAAAGAATCCCTTGTCAAGCAACATGGAAGATGGGTTGGGGTTAAAGTAGCAGAGTAGGAAGGAGTTGTAGGTTTGGAAACCACTTTAGAAATCCACTGCAGAATTTGAAGAGTGCAATGGGAAATGGTAGTCATGGGTTTAAACAGTCTTTTGGTCGGGTGTGTCAGACAGGATTTCTGTCAAATCGGCACAGACAAAAGGGGGTTTGTTGGCTCATGTCACTGGGAATTGACACGCTTAAGGACTCGGGATATCCACTCCCCCCATCTCTCGGCTCTGCATTTTTCTGGGTTGGCTTCATTTGCAGGCAGCTGTTCCCACCTGGGCACAGAGATAACCAGCTGCCGCTCTAAACCACCAGCTGAGTGAGTGTAGAGATTTTCTTCAAAAAGTAGCTAAAAAAGTCACGGAGAAACTGTGAGTGGCCGGGCTTAAATCCCAAGCCCATCCCTGAGTCGATCCTTGGCAAGAGTGAGGACCCCTGGATTACGTGCCGTCCGTGCGGGAGCAGGGAGGGGGCTCAGGATGGACACCACTCCAACCACACGTACAGAACCCAGTTGCAGAGTCTGGGGAAAGGGTAGTTAGTTGCACACGGGGATGTGGGGGACACCAGAGGCACAGGGCTTTGCATCTGATGGAATGAGTTCAGGCAGCATCAAATAGTGGAGTATTGTGCTGCTTTAACAAGCAGGGATGAGCTGTGGTTATTAACCTAGAAAGGTGCCCGTGGAACCCTGTGTAAGTGAAAAAAGAAGTTGACAAAAGAGCGGGGTTAGTAGGATCCAATTTGGGTTTGAGGATAAAAGAGACCCATAAGCCTAGTAAAAAAGCCCTCTCATAGTGGTTATTTCTAGGTGGCAAGATGACGACTGACTTTTTTCCCCTATGTCTTTCTCTATTGTCTGGAAAAAGTTTTATACTGAGGATATATTTCTATTACAATCAGTAAAGCTGATAAAACCATTTCTATTTAGGGAAAAGAATAGCTTATTTATTGCAGACGTTTTGGCGAGAAATGCCGGGCCCTGAAACGAGAAAGGTGAAGAGGAGGGAAGTGAGTTGGTGGGTTTTGGGGAGTAAAGGACTGGCTGTGAGGGCTGGGGGGGCCCCAGCTGGCTTCTGGGTTTCTACCCCTGGTGGCTGGGAGGTGCTAGATACCCAACACTGCAGGGACAGCAGAGATTAAAGGCCAGATGACCTGTTAAAATCAGTATTTCCATCTTTTAGAGTTGTTTGGGATTTAATGGCAGAAAACAACAAACAAAAAACAAAAAAAACCAGACCTCTGAGATTTATGCAATTAGAAGAAAGTTCTATTTGACATAAAGGAAAAAAATTGAATTGTGTTTTAAACGAGGGACATTATTACTGCTAGGTAGAGAGAGTGTATACTTCATTTATTAAGTACTCATGAAGCTCCGTGAGGGCGGAACTCATCTTTATCTTAGAATCCCTCATTTCCTAGCGAATAACCTGGTTGATAGGAAGGCTCTCTAAAATGTTTGTTGCTGAATGAGTTAGTCAAGCTAAGCTAATGGCATTTCTTAAAGGTACTTATGGGTGTAATCTGCTCAGTAAACCCATCTAATCAATTTGTAATCACTTATAATTAGGTGCTTCCAAAGTGCTGAAAATAATGCTTTTCTTAATAAGAAAAAGATGTTTCTCATAAATTATTTTTAAGCCATTATTAATGTTCAGCAAAGCCGCTCTGATTTGCACCATGTATGAAGATCAGCTTGAAGTAATGATATGTGAAGTGCTGATCTGTGCTACAGCATGGATGAACCTTGAAAATATTACACTAAATGAAAGAAGCCAGACACATCAGGCCACATATTGAATGATTCCATTTACAGAAATATCCAGAAAGGGCAACTCTACGGAGACAGAAAGGAGATGAGTGGTTGCCAGGGGTGGTGGCAGGGGTGAAGGAAGATCAAGAGTGTCTGCTAATATGCAGAGGGTTTCATTTTTAGGTGGTGAATGTTCTAAAATTTGATTGTAGTGATGGTTTCACAACTCTGTAATTATGCTACAAACCATTGAATTATTGAAGTGTTCACTTTAAAAGGGGTGAATTTTATATTAGGTGAATTAAATCTCAATAAACCTGTTCAACGAAAAACAACAGCTTTATAATCCTATTATAATATTTAGTTGTATTTTAAAAATTTTTCGTTGTTATATAATGTACAAATGGAAACATGCAAAAATCACAAGTGTACAACAAAGTGAAGACATTGGTGTTCCAAAAATAGAGGTAACTAGTACCCAAAAAGCCCCATTGTCCCTCCTCAGTCACTACCCTGCCAAGGAAACCTCTGTCCTGACTTCCAGCACCACAGATCATGCTGCCTGTGTTTAAGTTTATGGAAGTGGAAATCATTCATTAGATGTTCTTTTGTATCTGGCTGCTTTGGCTTAACATTACGCTTGTGAGATTTATCCACATTGTTTGTCACGTGCAGTGACATTCTGTTTGTTCTTGTTCTTGGATAATAGGTCATCATATGAATGTACCACATTTTTTTAATCCATTGGTTATCATTTATTACATTACTCTCTCTTAGCCCCAAACCCACCCTTCCAGTCTCAGCTTTGCAGTGCTGGAGCTGTGGCTTGGCTAACCAACTGGCTCTCCATTGGTTCTGCCACTTGGGGCACTAGGGGAGATTGGAGGGCTGCAAAGCGGGGGGAAATGACCTGTTCCTTGCTCTCTGCTTGCTGTCGCTGCCCATGTTGCCTCAGCTACAGCCCGTTCCCCTGGCAGCAAATGTTTCCCCCTTAAAGTTTCCACCAACCAGATCAGCACCCCCTCTTCAGGGATCTGGGTCCAGCTGCAGCCTCGAAGCTTCTCAGGGATCCGGGTCCAGCTGCGGCCTCGAACCTCTCTCATTTGTTGCCCAGCCCTATTGGTGGTAGCTGTAGCTGATTCCTGCATCATCACAGTGATACTGCAATGTCCCCTTGACCGGTTTTTTGCTTCTCAACACCTGTGCAAGCAAACAATTCCTTATATTAAATTTCCTTTGTTAAAAAAACTGGTTTGACTTCAATAAAAAGTAAATAACTTCTGTTTTCCTGTCCAGCCTCTGACAGATACATAACTCTATCAGTAATGGATGGTTGACTCGTCCCTGGTTTGGACTATTATGCATAGTGTTGCTATAAACATTCTAGTATGTGTCTTTTGGTGAATGTGTGTGCCTATCTAGAATGGAATTGCTGAGTCACATGGTATGTGGGTATGTTCAGCTTTAGAAGGTACTATTAAAAATTTTCCAAAGGAATTATACCAATAGTTGGAATTTTAAGGCATTTCCAGTATCTCTCACCTGATTTTTCAGAACTTGTTTCAATTTATTAATAAAGTTAATTATGTATAATTAAAAAAAAATCAGCCTGACCCCCTCATACATATGGCACAAGTTCCTCAGGAAACTGAGGTAATTGTGTGTGTTTGTGGTGTTAGGGATATGGTATTCTGAGTCTCTCAAGTGTATTTTGGTCATTTTTATAATATTATTTTCTTCTGACACATATTTTACCACTGCAGTTCACAGAGTCCAGGAAATAAAATATTTGGATCCAGAGGCTATATATTAGTGTGGTTTCACAAGCTTGGGCTCTGAAACCAGCCAGCCTGGCCATTTCCTAGTGTATTCACTTGGTCGTTTAAGTAACTCTCTCAGCCTCTCTCTTCTCATCTGTACAAACATTTTATAAGGCTGTCCCAAGGATGAAGTGAAACATTCACTATCAAACACTTAGCATGTAGTCAGAAATCCAAATTCAGCTATCTTTTTCTAAAACATCACATTTGTTTAATTCCTTGGGTGGAATGATTTCCAAAAGTCTGGAATTTTCTGCATCTCATTTATGATGGGATTTCTTAGATTTACCTTGAAATGCAGATACCTTCTCTCTGAGATCCTCATCCCAAAACTAATATCCATTTCCATCTTAAGAGCACTAGAAGGAGTGTGGTCTGACGTTAGATCATTTCAGGTAGTGTCTGTCTCTGCTTGTGGCTTTGATTTGTCAGAAGTACATTTTGGAAGGCTGGTGTGAAGACCCCGGGGCTCTTTGTGCAGATGTTACCAGGCTGGCAACCAGCTCTTTGGAAGCAAGCCACACGTGGCTGTGGTTCTTCCAGAATCGGCTTCACGGGTGCACCACAGCTGAGCGGTGCCTCACGTTGCAAAGACTCGGCGCCCTGTTCCAGGTTCCCCGTGCCCCGGGAGGAGTGCTGGAGAGGTCCAGCCGCGCTCCAGCCTCCACTCATTAAACGTGGTGTGCCCTACGTGAGCACTGCCTGTCTGTCTACCTACAGCCCACCTGAAGTCCCTAAATCACACTTGTGAGGGCGTCAGTCCCCACGTTCACATCTCAAGACTGGAGAGAGGAGCTGAGGTCCAGGGTTTGATGAAATCTTAGATAGGGGAGGACTTGTATATGTCATGCATTCATCTCACAGTGTCAAAGTTGATTTAGTGCCAATTTAAGTTTACTAGGCACAAAAGCCTGCCATTTATCACAAGTTTTTTGGATAGATTATTTACTTCTTGCCCTCCCTCTCACCATCCAAGCTATAAGGTAGGGAATCTTCGACGCAAAGATGTATACATCTAAGTTTTTTTCTCTTTTGTTTTTTAACAATCATTTCAATCGTGACTACATCTTAGTATATTATGACACGAAATGAGATGAGACCCATTAAGTGTTTTTAACTGTAACTTTCAAGATATTTCACTTTTTTAAAAGGAAGCACCCACATAGGGGATACATAACCGAATTGCCGAAACAAGTATCTGAAATTATCTAACTTTGGTCACCAGCATGTACATTTTCTAGTTTTAGAGATGCCACCAATTTTAAAATAAAACACACAGTCCCTGAGTTTAGCATCAGATTCTATTTCTAAACGTTTACACTTAACCAGAAGCCTCACCAAGTGGTGTTTTAAGCTGCTCGACCGACATTTGGAGTGGAAGTGGGATCTCTTCCCTTCCTCCTCCAGCACCTCAAAAAAGCAAAAAGAAAGAAAGGGCAACCTTGCTTCTTATTGGCTGTGGAAGTTACTCTCCAATTTACCTCTCAGCCCACCACCACCATTGCCATCCCCTCTGGCCACTTGTTCACAAATGCAGAAATGAAATAACATTGGCCAGACCCAGATGCCATCCTCTTCTCTCCTCATTTTGTCACCCCCATCAGACAGCAGCCTGGGCGTTAGCGTGAGGGCAGCACCATGTCTGTGCAGCTCCGTCTCTGCACTCCACGGCCTTCCGATGGTGGTCCCTTGCCCATCTCTGTGCAGGCAGCGTGAGCCCAGGATCCGAGGCCCTCGCTGCGGGCAGGTCCGCGCCCGCCTCAGAGCCTCTGCACCAGCTTCCGCGCCTGGGGAAGGGCATCTCGGGCCCAAGGAAGCCAGAACAAGACCCAGGAACCTAAGTCCTCTGCGTGTTGAGCACCCATCTGCCCCCTCCCTCGCTCCACCACGGGAGTGACTGTGGTCGAAGCCTCAGTTGTGTGGTTTTTTCCCGAATACATCCCACTTGCCAGGAGAATTTGGTCTGACGTTATTTATACATAGCTGTTCCGTTCGGGTCAGCATCGAGCAGTTGTTTGGTTCTGCGCGGGGCTCCTGCTGTCATCTCCTGAAATGCTGTGAGATTTCCCCCGGCAGAATCAATGTATAGAGAGGAAGTTCTCTGTTTAATCATGAGAGAATTGCTTTCAGATGAAATTCCTTTAAGAATTATAGGCACAAGGGAGATACACAGGTTAGGGGAAGGTTTGGGGTTACTTTCATCTTTGGTCAAGGGTTAAATTAAAGAGGTTTTAGAACGGAAAGGAAGAGAGCCAGCAGAACACACTTTTTCTCTTCCTGGTCCTCCCTATAGACTAGACGTCGTTTGTCTGCAGTGGTTGGTATTTGGGAGGATGCTTATCTAGTGAACTTCATTCACCTTTTTTACTCTCGTTATACCATGGACCTGTTCAAAATGATCCCATAGTTGCTTCTTTCTTTAGCACATAATTCTTAGGGGAGGTGAAAGGTTGGGGTGACATTGCCTGGATTTGCTCCCCAACTCCCATTTTACTCCATTGGATGGTTTCTAATTGTGCACCTGGCCTGAGGGGTGGCTGGGGTCAGAGCATATTGTGTGGGGGCCCCGGATGGCAAACCCCAGCCCTATCGAGGACCACAGATTCATCCCCCTCCCTTACAGGTTCCAGGACCCTGGGAGGTGAGGCCTGGTCATGGGCCTTTCTCTCCAGGGACAGTAGCCACGTGCTGGGGAGGCAGGGAATGGGGGTGGGGGTGGGGCACAGCTTAATGAATTTTAGACAGATGTATTTTGCACTAAAAAGAGCAGGATTTGGTTCAGGTTAACGCGTCTTGGGAAGGTAGTCCCTCACCCCTCCCAGGTAAGAAGGAACACTGGGTAACATGGAAACATTCCATTGCATGTGAGATGGTTTGTTGTTTCTTCTGACCAGTGGAACCCTGACTGTCCTTTCCTTTTCTTTCCACACCAGCTCACACTCCAGACAACAGCTTCCTGGGTTTTGTGGTGGAGCAGCACCTGAACTCCAGCGACGTCCACCACATTAACGAAATCAAGAGGCAGAACCAGTCTCTCGTGTATGGCAAGGTGGATAGCTTCTGGAAGGTGAGCCAGTCTGCAGGTGTGGGCATGAACCTCTCTCTGAGAAGGTTGTTGAGTAATTTAATTTAACTTTGATCCAAGGAGTAATCAAGCCCAGTGCCCAGAGTTTCAGGGGGTTCTGCTTAGAAGTGAACAAGAATGATGAAGGATTTGGGTGTTCAGCCTTTGAGGGTCTAATACAAGCAGTATCTGCTTATCCGGACAGCAGCTACATACCAAATCCCTTCACTCTTTGCACTTTTGAGGTAATGTAATGCAGCTTCTTTCACATGGATTGAATACCCTTCTGGAGCTAGGCACTGCATAGAGACCCTTAGCCAAATGAGCTTGTCCCTCTGTCCTCTGGGGAATTGTAAAGGGTGGCCACTCCCACTGGCTGGGGAAAGAAATGACCTCCACATCCTTTTGGCTGTAGCCAGTGGGTACGGTCAGGACTCAGCCGGCCAGGAAAGGGAAATGTCTACGGGGCTGGCTGCTGGGTAGTTTGCACAGGGAGGTCTTGGATTAAACAGCACCCTTGGCCACAGACTCAAGTCGGTGTTCCAAGAGGGTAGGTTGGACTGATGGGTCCTCAAGGGCCCCTTGACCTCCTGGGTTGACTTCCAGAGAGCAGCTGGGAAGGTGCAACAGGAACTGAACCGGATCGGGTGTGACCTGTGGACAAGCAAGGCAGATCGTTTTATGTGGGCAGTCTGCCTTAAGTATGCAAATGCCATAACTTCATTTTAAGGAAATGTTTTTTATAGGACACAACAGTCTTCAGGATTTAAAAACATGCATATTCCTGCAGTTACATGTTAATCACTTCCCAGAATGGTCACAAAGGTGCTCTCATGTTATTTCTTATCTAGGAAGTTAGAAATCCTACAACTAGGGGAGTATAAGTGATATACAGGGTGACAAAGGATTCCTGCTATTGATTTTCTGACCCCATTTTCAGAAAAGGAAAAGCTTTGCCTGTCTGCCTCTTTTCTTCAGTTCTAAGATGCCAGATATGCCCAAGGGACAATTAAAGTGGCCTATTTCCAGGGAAGCTGATTTAATTCCCGATAACTGCCTTTGCTATGAACAGCTAGAATTCTTAGTTCCAATACCTTGGTTCTCAACCGGGGGCAGTTTTGACCCCCAGGTAATAGAGTTGGTTGTCACAGCTGGGGAGTGTGCTGCTGGCATCCAGTGGGTGGAGGTCACGGATGTTGCTAAACATCCTACAATGCACAGGACAATCTTCAAACAAAAGAATTACACAGCACAAGATATCAGTAGTTCTAAGGTTGAGAAACCTTTGACTGGTAAATAAGATCTATTTCCTGTGTATGCTATCCCTTACTTTCCCTTCTCAAGTAAAATAGATTGTAAATGGTTATTTAAGATGATACTGTGAGTTTGTATATCTTTGTTTTCCTTGCACCAAAATCTGCCCTGTGTTAACAGAGCATTTTTCAGCTGATTTTTAGCTTGGGGTGAAAGGAGGCAGTTGGGTGTTCTCATTTTCAGCTTGTGAAGTGAATGGGTCATGGCATGGGTTTTAGGAAGACTCCAGCTCTTAAATAGAAGCTGTAACTCCCTTCTCCCCTCTGCACTATTTTCAAAGAAAATAATGTGTATCTCTGTGCAAGCTTGACCCTGAAATTATATCATTTCTGTTTTGGAACCAGGGGCAGCCTCTTCCTAGACGCCTTTGACAACTGTTTCAGTTTCTCTAGAAAAACAAAACAATAAATTGGGCCTGAAGGCTTTGCTTTTTTTCCCAGATAAAATAATACTGCAACTAAAAAGATGACTCACTTGATGGTAGTCAGAATCCTGAAAGCGTTAACCAGCTTAGCCAGTGTGATTTGGGGCATGATTTGAAAATCTTTTGTATTTTGAGCTAACTGCAGGTGACCTGCACATCACCCAAGAACTATAAAAAGCTGAGTGGCACTGAGGCCGTGTTAGCCTTTGCTGGATACCAATAACTTGGGCTGTTATTTCTGTTTCATGACATCATTCTTTCATTCTCTGCTGGGAAAGGCCCAAAGCTAGGAAAAACACTAAAGTTTTCACATGAATTCAGGACATATTTTCAAGTTTTTGTACACAGCACGGTATGTAGGAGTTTAGTTTCTTTTCTTAAGATGTCCCCATCTTAGAGCATCTGTTGAATGTGCACAGAAAGCACATGTGGCTTTCCAACGGGATGTTATCGCAGCCACATTCTGATGTTGCCTGTGAATTTAGCTGGCAGGAGGTTTTGTAAATTGCTTTCCCCATCCCGTGTGCCCTGCTCTCCCCAGCATCCTCCTTTGCCTCAGATCGTTGGGAAGAAAGGTGACCTGGGTCCCACATTTCTCACCAGTGTCCAGGGGATGGTGATGTGCTGTTAGTAAACTTGAAGACACTTCATGTCTCAAGGCCTTGGGATGTTTGGGATTGTGCCAGGTGCTTGGCAATGAGTGGCTGACCAATCAGTGAATCAACGACACCTCTTTTTTTTTCCTTACCTTGACCTCCTTTACTGTCATCAGAGTCCCAGCTAGAATGTCACTTGTTCCCGTTGTTGGTGCCTGATAACTATCACCTCCAGTCTCACTTCCCAGTAAACACATTTGCAACCATGCTACTTTAGTCTACCGAGGGCTAAGAAAAGACCCATCCTGTTTTCTTAGAATTGGGTAAACTTGTGGCCAACAGTAGCCTCGGAGAAGAGATGATGAGAAATGCACAGCCGTGTCTTCCTCTCGGTCTGCTGTCCTGGCTTGTACAGTCAGGGAGCTCCTTGGCAGTCCAGCTAGTGATCAAGGGCACTAACATTTGACCAACAGTCTTGCCAGGGTCTCAATCTTTTGGGCTTGTTTTCAGTGTTCTTGATCGTGTTCTGAGTGGTTGAGGCTGATGACTATGCAAAACAGAAAAATGAAGTGTGAGTTAACCGAAACCCCTGCTACTCTAAAGACGAAGCCCCAGGTGCTGAGCCTTCACCTCCTAGGAGGCATTCAGCAAAGGCCTGTGCTTGTTCTAGAACTAATGCATTGAGAGTGAAAGAGAGTCTCCCATTTGTGTGAACTCTTCTGAGCCTTTCACAGGTGTCATTTAGGTGCACACCTATTGCCTTTGAAGAAGCGAGAGCACATGTTTATCATCTCTAGCCATCTTGGTTTATAGATAAACTGGCTCAAAGAGACCCAGCTACTTGGCCAGAGTCACAGAGCATAAGAAGTGACAGAGCTGGGACCAAGCTCACGGTTCTGACCTTTCCTGCTGCTCCTTGCTTGATGGAGCTGCTCCTCTGTGCTCTTCCTTAGTTCTTGCCCCGAAAATGTGATTCCACGTTTAGAGCGCAGGATTCAGAAGCCAAAAAGGTGAGTGAACTGTGCAGCAGGGAGCCATGGGCAGATACTGGCATAACAGTTGGTCCTGGCTGCCCACCATGCAAACAGGGAGGTCAGCCACAGCTCTGCAGCCCATTCTGCAGAGTAAATGCTCCTTATGTGGGGAATTCAACTGATTTCTGCCTCTAGACCCCAAGGGCCTGGCTTGCCCCTTTCTGGCCCAGCTGGCAGCAACTAAAGTCAGCCCGTCTCATCTGAATTCCAAAAGCTCCTTTTAATCAAGACTTCATAGACTGTGTGGTTTTAAAGCATCCCCTCATGTGAGTATGTGTTCCCTTGCCCCATAGCTTCAGAAATCAGGCAACAGGCCTTCCAGAAAGGATTCAGTCTTTCCCTACTCTCCATCCCTAACTTCCTGCCCTTCTCTGATCCATTCTCCACACAGCAGCCAGAGTGGTCTTTGTTAAAATGTAAATTGGATCGTGTTTCTCCTTTGCTCAAAACATTCCTATGGCTTTTTTTAAAAATTCGGAACACATTTCAATTGCAATGAAATCTGGTCTCTTAGCATGGCTTAGGGAGGCTCTCAGCTAGCCTCAGGCTGCTCTGCACCCACTACTCCCCTGGCCTCCAGTCTCTGACCACACTGGCCCCTGCGTGCCATGCCTCTACCTAGGGGCTCAGCCAGGCCCTTTTAATGGGTGCTGTCTTCTCGGGCTCAAGTCTCTGACCTGGCCTGCCCCAACCTTAAGCTGCCAGGGCCACCCTGTCCCACGTGCCTGCCCTTACCCAGGCTATCACTGCACCTGTTCATTCCCTTTACATAATTTTCATCAATTTTGTAATTGTGTATTTTATTTATATTTTGTGGCCAATCTCTTCTTAATTCCCTGAGGGCAGGAATCGAGTCTGTTTTGCTTACGCACTACAGTGCTTGGTACCTAGTGGGCACTCACCAACTCCTTGATAGGTGAATTCATCTCTTTCTGTTGTAGTTTTTGTCAGTGGTCTATCTGGAGAACCTAGAATGCCACTGGGAATACTCTTGCACTGGGCATGTCCCTGTGCTTTCTGGGCTGAGGGAGACTGGAAGAAATGGGTCGAAGGAGAAGAAGTGGAGCTAGACGTGTGCAAATTCTGCAGACCATGCAGAGGTTTTGAGAGCATAGGCAGTGAGATGGCATGGGAAGAGGGTGCTGTGCAGAGAGCATGGGGCCTCTTTCTGGGCCAATTCTCCCGTCAGCTATGTGATTTGGGGCAAGCCACTCCAGCATCCGTTTCCTCACTTGTATGAGGGTATTGGTAAAAAGGCATGAACTTTTCATGTACCAGCAACATGGGTGATGGTGAAGTAATTATGGCTGGGTGGAAGAACCAAACCAAAAAAAAAGAGCGTATGCTGTGTGATTCTATGTGTATAAAACTCCAGAAAATGCAGACTAATCTCTAGTGACAGAAGGTAGATCAGGGTTGCTTGGAGAAGGCTGAGAGGGCAAGATTGACAAGAAGCAACAAGGAAACTTTAGGGGTGGGGGTGAGGGTGGGGACATAGTAAGGAATTTGATCTCCAAAAAGAGATCTGGTATTTGTCTAAGATCTTGGGGGTTAACCTCTGGAATTTCCCAAGTGATAGGAGTATTTGTGTTTTTCATGGTGGGCCCCAGGACTATACTTGAGAGTTTATGCTAATGAGATAACTCCAGGTGGGGCTGGCCTCTCTGGTGGTCTTAGGGTGGGGTCTGGCCATGGGGGAAAGCCCAACCATGTGATTAGAGGGTTGGGGCTTTGAGCCACCTCATGTCAGCCTGACCTCCAGGCAGAAGAGGGGCTGGAGATGGAGTTCAGCCAGGTGGGCATTGCATCAGCTAATCATACCTACCTAAAGAAACCCCAATAAAAACGCTGAGCACCAAAGCTCAGTCAGCTTCCCTGATTGCTAATCCACACCCATGTGCCAGGAGGTGACGAGGCCTGACTCCATGGGGGGAGAGGGGGGAGAACGACATGGGAGCTTCATGTTCTGGAACCCTCCCAGACCTCACCCAATGCGTCTCTTCCTTTGACTCCTTATTTGTATCTTTTGGCAAGAATAAAGCTGGGATTGTAACTATAGTGCTTCTCTGAATCCTGGCAGTCATTCTAGTAAATTATTGAGTCTTGAGGGTGGTGAGACCCCTCGGATTTGTAGCCAGTCGATCAGAAGTGCAGGTGGCTTGGGAGCCCCCAAACTAGCAGCTGGTATCTGAAATGAGGGCAGGATTGTGGAGGGCTGTGTTCTTAACCTGTGTATTTGGACCTAACTCAGGGTGGTTGGTGTCAGGATTGCATTGCAGGGGTGATGGATATGGCCACTGTCTCGATTATGGGGATGGTTTCACAGGTTATATGTCCACACTTATAAAAGTGCACACATTACATGCAGTTTATTATATGTCAGTTAGACCTTTAAAAATAAATAAATAGTTGAAGGTTGGGAAACTGGCTTGCAGGCTAAATGCAGTGTGTGGCCTGAGTTGGTACAGCCTCCAAGCTAAAAAAAAGGTTTTTACGTTTTGAAGCATTGTGAAGAAATGAACACAAAACCAAACCAAAACAAAAGAATCTGCAACAGGGATTGTGTGTGTCTGCACAAAGCCCAAAATATTCACTATGTCCCTTAACAGAAAACATTTGCCATCCCCTGTTTGCCGAGGTCAGTAATTCTTCTCCTGTGTTCTTTGGCGCCCTCAGGGAGGGAAACAGGTGAGGGGGGAGCCACGCAGTGTGGGTGCCTCCCCACCAGAGCAGCTCTGATTTAATCTGTGGCATAGATTTAAATTTCCAGTAAGCTTTCACTGGGTGGGGAAAAAGAGTTTGACTGTTTTAAGCAACCCCAAAAAATCTCAAGCCAGTCTCTAGACGAGGCAGCTCCTGAGATCCCTTCCCATTCTAAAAACCACATAATTATCCTGCTCGCTAATTTGATTGACTTGGGCTTAGTTCGAAATAGTGCAAAATTGGAAACTGGAGTAGTTTGGAGAAATGAAATGTGTTATTTCATAATAGGAATTAACTGCTCTTAGTACATTGTTTTAATGAAACCCCAAATACCTTGGTAATTAGTGAATGTGCTGAAATCCTTGAAAAGAACACTTTTTTTTTAAGTCCGCTAAACCCCGTCATCCTATTTGTACTTTCAGTCTACTTAGCCAGATGATGTAGAGATAAACCAGATAAACTTAAATCCACCTTAAGTTAAATTGGCACACATAACGAAGTAGGAATTAATTTTGTTGAATTTACCGGGAAGTCCTCTGTGACCACAGCTTTTGATTCTGGTTCCAACCAGAGGAACACTCAGAGACATATCTAAATCGCTCTGTTTATTTCCCTTGGGAAAAAAATCAGTTGTAAAAGACTTTGTCATGATCCTTGGAGGCTGCACTTCCCAGAGGCAGGAGCAGATGGCTTTTCCTCAGGGGCGTTCAGTGATCCCCTGGGGACGCTCAGCTCCTCGAGCCCGGGAACTCACCACACCTGGTCACTGTGCCTGTCTCTTGTCTTGCTCAGTGCCTGACATGACAATGTGCAGCTACGTAGCAGTGCCTTTTCCCCAGATTCAGTTGTGAGCTTGGTGTGGAGGGAAGGAGCAGAGAGGAGAAACCAAATGGAAAGAGAAATGTCAGAAATGAATCATGAGCTTTTAAGTTTCCAAGGAATAATAAATCCGGGAGACTTAAGGATTTTTCAAAATCAGTTTTAGCTGCATGTTGACTTTATAACCTGCTTTGGTGCGGCGTCCCTCGTAAGCCTGTCAGGGTTTGCTAAGCAAATGCATGCGGGAGTGAACACCAAACCCAGAGCTCAGAGGACACTTGGGCCACCTTTTTCCCTGTTTCATCATCCTAGTGGTCTGTGCCCTGTTTCAGCAAGCTGTCTGCTAGCATCTTAGATCTATGCAGATTTACTTGTCTATGGGCAGAGAGAGCACTTCTCCCCGTAATGACCTGTTTGAGCTGGGACACGCTGATTGGAGACAGTCTGGTGGAGTTGGAGGAACTCGGGGTAGGAAAGCAGATGCCCAGATTCTAATTTCAGCTGCACCACTAACTGCTGCATGTCCTTGGAAGTCATTTACCCACTGTGTCTCACTTGCCTTATCTCACTTGCCTTATCTGTAAAATGAAGCAGAGGACAAGATGTTCCTTTATTTAGCTCCCCTGGATTCTATACTCTGAATCCTTCTTGGCCTTCTCTGATTCTTTCAAGAGTGAGGGCAAGGGAAGGTAGCCTAGAAGATAATTTTATGGGCCATGAGAAATAGGGTGACCCAGACCAGGAAGTCTATTGGGGAATTGGGGACGATGATCCTGGTCCAGGCCAGGGAGAGTCCATAAAACCAGCTGCCCCGAGGGAGGGAGGGGTTGCTGGGACTTAGGGTCCATGTGTGTACAAGAGATTTCAGGGTTTTTGTTGACATTAAGCTCTGTGTGAGTCAACAGTAAAATGAGCTGCCAAGAAGTGATAATGGACTTTCAGCTAACCCTAACTGAGGCATAACCCATAGAATGAAGGGGGTGGGCATTCTCACACATTTGAGAGCACCTAGTAAAGCAGCAGGTACCCTGAGCATTCAGGATATATGAGTCCACTTCCTTCTTCACTGGGGAGCGAACCTGGAGACTCAGTGCTTAGATTACGGATGGATAGTGGAACCAGATGGACCCAGGGTTAAATCCCGGCTCTGCACTGACTGTAATTGCATGCAAGTCACATAAGGCTCCTTTGGCCTCTGTTCTCTCATCTGTAAAATGGGAAGGGGCAGTGGGGTGGGGGTGGGGGGCAATAGCAGTACCTACTTGGAGTTTCTGTAAAGATTGCATGAGTTAATACACATACAGCTATGAGAACAATACCTGATATTCATTAAGATCTGTGTCCATTTTTGCTGTTAATAATATTATCTAGGCAAATCAGAGCCCTTTGGGTTGGAAGGAGTGAGATGTGGGGGACTCAGAGTCCCACTTTATGAAGACTGTAGAAACTGGCATGTTTGGCGGGAAACAAAAACAAAAAACAAACCAAAAAAAGGCTTAATTGGGGTGGGGAGACCAGGACACTAAAGGGCTGACAAAAAAAAATGAGGAATCAGATTTGTTCAGTGTGACCCATAAAAGGACAGAAGATAGGCTGCAGATGAACCTGCTGAGCATTGGAAGAATATCAGATATGGCATAACTCAACCATCAGTGCTGTCCAAATTGAGCCAGCCACCTGGGCAGCCATTAGCACCCCACCCCCATGACTGTTGGCTGAGAGGACGTTGGCAGGGCTTGGAGAGCCATCACTAATGGCGGGGGGTCATCGGAGTACCTGCATTTTAAAGTCACTGGCAATCCAGAGAGTCGGTGTGTGTAGAATGTGTGCATAAAGGGGTAGGATGAGAGGAACAGGAGAGAACATTCCAAGGAAAAGGTTATCCATGGGCTGGAGGTATCAAGAAAAAAAATGTTGCCCACATTGTAGTTTCATCAGGGCACCGCTCTTTGCCTAAAACAAAGGATGCCACCTCGGACCCCAAGGGCCAAATCTAACTCAGGGACAATGTTTGGCCAGCACAGTATTTTTTTTTTTTTCCATTGGGAGATTTGCCATTTGGGAAAGGTCATCCAAAAAGCCGGCTTCTTTTGAAAATACAGATGATGCAACAAATTGGACTCTCCATTCTCACATGCCAAAGGCTGGCTGTCCCCATGTGTGGGTGCTGGACGGTTCCAGGGAATTCAGTCCTCCTGGGACCTCCTTCTCTAATCCCCAGTGATCTGCTTGGTCCCCAGAGGCATCTGAGTTTGCAGCCCTCGCTCTCGAGAGGCCAAGGAGAAGCCTCTTTCTTGTCTAGTCCTCTTAGGAAGAAGAGGTTTCCTCTTTGGAGGGTGAAGCTGCAGAAGGAACTTTGAATTGAGTAATGAATTATATGTTTCATCAAGGCCAGGTCATCCTTCCATTTGGTCTGTTGGGAAGCCTGCCAAGTTTGAAGTGGAGAGGAAGACCAGGGCCCTTTCCTTCAGCAAGCAGCTCCAGGGGTAGCCCCATGTTCTTGAAATCTGTGTGTTGGACTTACTTTGTCATCGTCAGAACCCAACCCAGTTGACAGCCCAGTCCTGATCTAGGTTGCCCAGGGCTTCCACAGATTGTGCTTATGATTGAAACTGATTTTTCTTCTTGGTTCGGGGTGGGTGAGAAGATTGCATGGTAGTGCCACCTGCTTCTGGAACTTCGAGCCTTTCGGCTTGCTGCCCTTTCATAAGTGTGGTTAATTCTTCAGACTTCTTCCCACCAGAGAGTGAAAACCTCTTCTTAAAACCCAACTGATAGAGCTTCTCATGGTTACAGTTTCAAGCAGTAGCTTGGTTGTTGGTCCATTTAGGAACCCAGCATGACACTTTGGAATAGCATTGATTTTCTTTTCCTTTTTAAATTTCTTCCTGAGATAACTTCCAGCATACTTTCCAAGGAAAGGCAGAAAAGCTTAAGTTGGTTCTTAGAATGTCGGCCACTGTTGAACAAACTTCCTGGTCATTAGTAACACCTGGGAACCTGTTAAATCTCTCCAGATGCCAGGGCCCCACCCTGGCCTTCTCTAATCTGTATCTTCAGGGATTGGACCTGGGAATCTGTATATTCAACAAGTGTGCCAGGTGATTCTTACAAACAGAAAAGTTTGCTGGGTGGTTACAAGTTTTCCTAAATCAGGAAAGAACCATAATGGCTTCTTTTCCATGGCAGTGTGTGCCTGCCAGGTTTGTAGCTGACCCCCAGCCCATGCTCGAAGAAGACGGTGCTGTGCTCCTTGTTCTTGCCAGGCAGCCCCCCGCTTTCCTGGCCTTTGCCTCCTGGTGCAGACTCGCCAGAGGCCTGCCTCCCTCAAGGGCTGTCCTCCATTGCCATGGCAACTCCAAGTTACCTAAAAGCTCTTGTGTTCTGGGTAATCTCTTTCAAGAATGCTTGCTTTTTTTTTTTTTTTTTTTAATTTGATTGTGGTAATATGTATATAAGATATAAAATTTTCCATTTTAACCATTTTATGTGTTCCATGCAGTGGCATTAATTACATTTGCAATGTTGTGCAGTCATCTCCATGATCCATTACCAAAACTTTTTCATCACATCAAACAAAACTCTGTATTCATATAGCAGTGACTCCTCCCCTTGCTTGCCTTTTGACCCAGGAACTAATAACAATCTGATTGAATTTTAGAGGTGGCAGAGCACTTCCATGTAGGCTGATGAAGTGGATTTCAATTTTATAGATGATAAAAGGAAGCCTCAGAGACATTTAGAAGCTAATTCACCTAAGGTGTGGAGGGCAGATAGGATTCAAGGACATTTGCGTTTTAGAGAGGTCACTTGATCTGAAGGATTGAATGGTGAATGGTAGAATTTTAGCCCTTGTCACGGGTGCTTGAGGAGACATTTGGGGGGTCTGGGGTTAGGGAGTGGTTTTCTTGGTGGCTTCATGAGATCCACTAGCCCCACTAGCTGCTTGCCTACTTGGTAACTGGAGACCCTCCCAGAGGCATAAACGGCTAAGTGCAAATCACTGCAGCTGTGAGGAGAAAATATATAAAAAGTATTATGAGTGAAAAAAGGCCCATTGTGCTCAGGCAAGGGTCTCCTCCAAAAGCGAGGATGGGCTTGCGTGCAGGAGGCTCAGGCAGCCAGGAACGTCCTGAGGGTGGGGTGCTTCTGGAAGGTTCCAAATCACTGCCTGCTGGCTCTGATAACTCTGGGATGAGCTCATCTGTAGCTCTTAGTAAACACAGCTGTTGTGGTTGTAATTTGCCTCCAGGCTTTTTACTATTACCACAGCCCTAACAGTTTGGCAAACAGATATGGGAACAATGGTGTTTAGGGATGGGAAAATGAGTTGCTGACTGAGAGAGAGCTCAAAGAAATTGAAGAGCAAGGACTGTCAGTAGACAAATGCCACCAGAAGGTTTCCAGTGTGTGGAGATGGGGTAGGTGGGGGAGGTGGCTCCCCACAAAGTGACCAAAGCATCTTAGGTGCCCAAATGATGATTCATCCTGGGAGAAACCAGAGAGAACCATGGGGAAAGTTGTTACAAAAACATGGCAGGATTGTTCCCTCCAGGTGGAGGGAGGGTGAGTGGGGGGTGGGGGGGATGGTTACCATCACTCTGGAAGGGAGAGACCCTGAATTTATAACACTCTGGAAGGCATCGCCTTCTGACATGTTTAGGCACAGAGTTACAAGAACCGAGATACCAGGTTGGTGATGAACTGTTTTCCCTCAGTAGAACGTCAGTAAAGCTCAGCTTATAGTCTGAATTCTTCCAGAAGCACAGTCTCAACTCAAGGAGACATACCTGCACTTGCCATCCCGGGCAGCAGGCAGCTGGCAGGAGAGAGCCACCCCACTAAGCACCAAGAGTATGTCCCTCCAAGCCTTCTCTCACAGCTCCTACAGCGCAGGCAGCCCCCGGTGTGGAGAGACTGACTAAGGCATCACCGCCCTCCCCACCTGAGGACGGCTTCCTGAGGGAAGCTTCGGGAGCTCGGAAGTCTTAGGTTCATTCAGAAACCAAGATTCCAGATGCCACCCCAGCTTCATCCTGTGATATAGTGCTCTTTCCCTATCAGCACTGATATGAACACTTTCCCGTGGTCCTTGTATCTACCTTTATTTTGAAACTGAGCAAATAGAGCAAAATCTTGGCAATAGAAGGAAATAGAAATACAGATTTCTGGCCATTTCTTAGAAAATCAAAGTCAAAATTTTGTTTAAAAATGGAAGTGGTGCAGCAATGCATAAATCTGGGAATGGGATTAAAATAAATCAAATCAAGAGTGTTGGACCAGTTGAAGGAAGTTTGACCTCTTTCTAGTGACTGTTTACATTGCCACAGAAAACAGGTATAGGAGGGGTTGGTGCAGGCTGGCACCCAGGTGACGTCCCCCGCCACCTGGAGCACTTGCGTAATTTTTGGTAGGAAAGGAAGCTGTGGGATTGGAACTGTGATTGAGACCTTGAAACAGGCTCTCTGAGGACGGAGATTGTCGATGGATTTTATATTAAGATTCCAGACTGGGAGCACACTTTAACACTGGGGAATGTGTAATGGAGTCAGAATCCATTGTTTTGTTACCAGAAGAGGTATGACACTGAGAAACAATGATAAACCAATTTAGAATGTATTTTTAAAGATATGATAATGTGCATGCTTCTAAAGTTGTATTTAGCATCCATGTATGATTTTCTATTTAAATAAGAATCCTGTAAGCAGCATATGCTCATAAACTCAGGCTGCACTCAAGGAAAATCAGGGCTCCCCTTGGAGAATCCTGGTCAACCGCGAGGGACAGCTGAGCCCCAGGGAATACGGGAGCTGGCCCGGCTTGGTGGGAATTTTCACAGCTGCCTGGCCTTTGCTTTTCTCCTCCTTGATTATAGTTTTGATCAAATTGAGCTCTGTGAGGAGAGGAAAATGGCTTCCTGTGTCTCCAGGCATGAGCCTTGAGGAACCAAGATGGTAGGAGGTTAATGTCCAGCAGATAGCGAGTGACCACGTGGGGATTTGAACTGAGGGCGTGTGTACTATAACTGCTGCATTGGGCCCCTCCCAAGAATGGACCCGTGCTCTGGCCGCTTCTGCTTCTGTCTCCCATCCGTCCCCTTAAATCCCAAGAGCACGAATACATTCATGATGACAAGGGACAGATTTCAAGGAAAAGTTCTTTTGGGCTCTGTGTGGAGAGTTGAAATCCCTTACTCAGAATGAGTGGAATGCAAAACAAGTGAAATCCAGCCTTATCTAAGGATGAAATCTGTCCATTTCCTTGTTATTTATGACAGTCGTTGTCATCTAACACCAGTTGTTCAGGACCCAGTTGCATATTGGGAATTACAAAGAGTTGCCTGCCTTTAGGGGATTTGGAGAGAAAGAAATAGTGACCAAGGTGAGTGAAGCATGGGATGAATGTTAAAATTAAACTAAAAGTTGGGTACCGGAGCCTATCACAGGTATTTGAGGATGCGAATGTTGATCCATGTGTGGTTTTGGGGAAAACTGTCTCCTTACCTTAATTAAGGCCACAATAGTTGCCTCCTCCATTGGGGGAGAGAGGGGAGCAGCAGTGGTGGTAGTCATAGGAGCCAGGGGTCCCGGGAAGTTGGCTGGGTGGGCTTTGACTGGGGATCTTCATCTTCTGAAGGCTTTGGGGGTGTTTGATAACCAGAAATGGGGTCAGTGAGGGCGACCCCATGGGGTCAAGCAGGTGGGTCACAGCACAACTCCAGGGGCACTGCTCCGCTCACAGTGTGTGGAGGGCCTTGTACATTCCTGTTGGTCTAGACCAACTCACAACATTTCAGGTCCTCAAAGCTTACCAAGGGTTGGCCAAGCTTCCAGATGGTGCCAACGTACTTGTTGGGAAGAATCTCAGAAGGGCAGAGCTTCCTTCCCCACGGCCCTCGGAGTCAGCACCATGATCTGCATTTTACCACGAGGAACCATGGCTCCGAGAGGTGTTTGGGATCATGTAGCAGGCCTGGAAGACATGGAATTTGAACGCAGACCTCCTGTCTGATGGCCAGAGAGAGGCTGCATCCGGCTCAAAGACGTCCTTTTCTTTCCCTCCTATTTTCCTTCCTTTCCCTTTTCTCTTCTCTCTTCACTTCCCTCCCGTTCCCTCCCTTTCCTCCTTTTTTTTTTTTTATTTAAAATGTAGATCATTTGCTGTACTTGTTGTAGAGAATGTTTCCTTAATCAGACAGTGTCTTTTTGTTTTCTTATTCTTAACTCATCATCTTAACTGATGATGTTTACATGGAATGAATTGACAACCAGGTAATTTAAACCAGTGACAGTTTGAGTAACTACTTTGAGAAGCAGAGTGTAGCCACTTTCACGGACGACTCCCTTACCGTTCATTCGGGGCAGATAGAAATTCCTTCTCGGTGACCTGTAAACACAGCACATCTCCTGGGCTGGAACAGCCCTGCTGGTAGACCCAGGGATGGAAAGAAATTCTCCCTCATTCTTATCCGGCAGCTGATCCGGTCCAGCCGGAACCAGCTGGCCTCCCTCCATCCTTCACTGAAGCTGGGGTCTAAAATATTAAATTAGTTTTGCTTACTTATATTTTGTGAGAATGTGCTGGCCCTTGCAGGGTCTTAATCCAGGAGTAAGCCCCCTTCCTAAATAAATGGAACTCTGTTGGCAGGTGGCTCTTCCCACCAGCACCCTCCAAGGGGGTAGGGCTCAGTAGACCCAGACACATTCCTTGTTCTTGCCCTCTGATGAAGGATCTTCCTCTTTGTAAACATTTCCCTGCCTTTAAAATGGGCCCACAGAACTTGTTCTGCCCAGCTCACAGGGTTGACAAAAGGAGTCAAACAAGAAGATGCTGAGAAAATGCTTTTTAAACTATAACAACTGGACAGAAGTGACTGGGAACTATTCTTCTTTGGATCAATCAGAAATGCAGTCAGCTCTAAGTAACACGATGCCTGGTCAGCAGTGGATTAAACAAGGGTTTACTTTTCTCACCTAACAAAGTCTGGGGGGTGAGCAGCCCGGGCTGGGGCGTTTTCTCCATGGTGCCTCTGAAGAACCCGGCTGTTTCTGTCTTTCTACGTTGTCATTCTTGGCATGCTGACTTGCTGCCTGAGGGTCACAAGGACCTCTGCCACTCCAAGCGTCATATTTGTGGCCAAAGCAGGGGGGAGGTGGAGCCAGCTGTATCTGTTCTTTTTATCAAGAAGCACAGGCTTTCCCTTAAGCTTCCCTGGTTGGCATCCCCTGATATTTTTCATTATCCAGTCAGGGCCACATGATTATCCTTGACTACAAGGGAGGCCCAGAAAGTGAGGGACAGGACGGTTGTGATTGGCTTATCAGTCAGGATTCCTTGGCTGGACCCTGACAGTACTGGGATTGTTTTAACAGAGCAGAATGGGAGGGAAATGGATTTTGTGTCTGTGGCATGTGCATCTACCCTTTTCTCTCTATCAAAGCCAAGCACCACTTCCATGGACAAAAGCGACATAGGAAATATGGACAGAGGCAAAGTAAAAGTTTATGTCCCCCCCATGGCCCTTCCTTCCCCTATTGATGTGACTTGGCCTTTCTTGATTTGATTCTTTTTCCCTCTCCATTTCCCCACACCTGTTTTCTGGGGTGGTTCTCTCTCTCACTCCTCTTTTGGAGAAAGCCTCACCTGACTAATGCTCACCCTGGTCAGATCAGGAGATGTGTCCAAGCAGGTAACTCAGGCTTAATTCTAGCACAATCTTGGTCAAAATTCACACAGCATCTGCCATACCCAGCATACGTTTAGCCTCTTTTACTCATCCTCTACTCTCAACCCCACCGGAAAGGTCTTCAGTTGCGTCAAGTTCCCTGACATTGGCATGGAGGGTGTGCCAGTTTGGATGTATAATGGCCCCCCAAATGCCATTATCTTTAATGCAGTCTTGTGGAGGCAGACATATTAGTGTTGATTAGGTTGGAACCTATTGGTTCAGTGTTTCCATGGAGATGTGACTCAGTCAACTGTGGGTGAGACCTTTCATTGGTTTATTTCTATGGAGGTGTTACCCCACCCATTCAGGGTGGATCTTAATTGGATCACTGGAGTACTTTAAAAAAGAGTCACACAGGCCCAGACACAGAGCAACTGAAAGTGACATTTTGGAGAGGAGCTAAAGCTGAGAGACATATTTTTTTTTTTGGTTTTTATAAGGGGGGTTTATTCAGTTACACAGTTACAGTCTTAAGGCCATAAAGTGTCCAAGGTAACACATCAACAATCGGGTACCTTCACTGGAGGATGGCCAATGGTGTCTGGAAAACCTCTGTTAGCTGGGAAGGCATGTGGCTGGCATCTGCTGCAAGTTCTGGTTTCAAAATGGCTTTCTCCCAGGACGTTCCTCTCTAGGCTGCAGCTCCTCTTCAAAATGTCACTCTCAGTTGCTCTTGGGGTGTTTATCCTCTCTTAAGAGTCTGCTTTCAAAGGCCATCTTCAAACTGTCTCTCATCTGCAGCTCCTGTGCTTTCTTCAAAGTGTCCTTCTTGGCTATAGCAGCTTGCTCCTATTATACTGCTCCAGTAATTTAATTCAGACCCACAATCTAATTAACACTGATAGGTCTGCCCACACAAGATTACATCAAAGATAACAGCATTTAGGGGACATAATACATTGAAACTGGCACATATACATTTATATAAAATAGGAAAGCACACTTATGGTACAATAACTAGCATAATATTACACAGAAAGTATATGAAATCAGTGTCTCACAAGGTATAACATGGTGGAAATGCCTCTGTAACTCTTGGTCTGACTTTCATAATTTTTGGTTTTCACCTGCTTCCCCCCCACCCCCACCCCTTTGGACACAGTTCTTATATAACATCTAGAAATTTCTACATGTGGTGAAATAGCACAGGATAGAAAAATTTTCATTTGCTAATGGAATTGAATTTTAATGGTAAAAAAATGATCTTATTTTAAAACTTTTTTTTTGAGCTGTACAGTGGTCTAGGTAATTTATAAGGGTTTTTTTGGAGGGCATAGAAATGGCATATCGAACCTGAGTTCATTAGATTGTTGAGTAGTCACAGGGATGTTCTGTATATAGGTATACACAAAAGACACAGTTTTCATAATGCTGGCTTTTTAAAGTGTAGGAACTATTATGATCTGCATGTTTTGTAAACGTATTAATCAATTGATTAATTGTTTTCCTGTGATTGTCAGACCAACTTTTATGATATTGTACATAATAAGGTGGCTGAAAAGGGGTTTTATAAATATAATTGTTTTGATATACAGGGACTGCTGCCATATATAAGCATACTTGAATGTGTGTGTATGTACATACATGCACACATATGTATGTGTATCAAACAGTATTTATTAAAAGAGATAAGATAGAAACATTGAGTGTGGCCAGTTGAATTGGTAGACCACACCTATTTTGGATATACTTAGTTGCAGGATTGTATTATAACAGTGTACTTGTAATTTGGATGGTTTTGAGGCATTTTTATACTTTTTTCTTTAGGATATTATGAGATTTATTAATTAGATATTATTTGTCAATGTAAAGAAATCATGACCATTCGTATTTATAAATATGCAGATTTGTAAAATGTTTCTTAATGTAATTGTTGGTTTGTCTCTCCCTGTGTCAGTGGGTTGTTGGAAGGCAGGACAGAACAGAGAGCATTTGACTGCTGTACTTACGATAGACAAGTTTCTTATCTACCATCTGAACTTTCTAGGAATATACAAATAACTGCTTTCCCTCCCCTCACATATACACATGTAGTAAATATCTTAATGGTAAACTAGGGTAAAAAAAATCACTACATGTTTATACTTGGTGACTGTGTGTGTGAGGGGGAAGTTATTAAATATTACTAATATAATAGTCAGATTTACTGATTCTTTTTAATAGCATGTGTCTTTGCAGATGTGCAAAAGTTGCTGTCATGTATTGTAAACACCTTTTACTTAAAATTATGGGCCAGGAGTGTTTTTGTTGTTGTTTTGCTATTTTTCTTTTTTTTTTTCTTGTAGAAATATAGACTAAATCTCGAGACTGGTGCAGATTTTTAGGTGACTGGGTATATGATAATTTCTCTAAAATATCAGTTCTTTTAGATGTATATACATTTCTGGTATACATATATTTTCATTGGATTCCTTCTGTTCTTACTGGGTTCTCAGGAAGGATATGGACATAATGGATATTTTAAGTGTTAAAATAAGGCTCCTTGTGGAGGTTCCTTCATTGTGGGATCTTGCAACAGTCACATCTGTCCCTGAGGTTTTGTTTTTGTTTTTGTTTTTTTTATTAAATTCAGTTTTATTGAAATACATTCACACACCATATAATCATCCATGGTATACAATCCGCTGTCCACAGTATGATAACACAGTTATGCGTTCATCACCACAATCTATCTCTGAACATTTTCCTTACATCAGAAAGAACCAGAACAAGAATAAAAAAAAGTGAAAAAAGAACACCCAAATCGTCCCCCCATCCCACCCCATTTGTCCTTTAGTTTTTATCCCCATTTTTCTACTCATCCATACACTAGATAAATGGGGTGTGATCCACAAGGTCTTCACAATCACACTGTCACCCCTTGTAATCTACATTATTATATAATTGTCTTCAGGAGTCCAGACTGCTGGGTTGGAGTTTGGTAGTTTCAGGTATTTACTTCTAGCTATTCCAATACATTAAAACCTAAGAGGTGTTATCTATATAGTGCATAAGAATGTCCACCAGAGTGACCTCTCGACTCCATTTGAAACCTCTCAGCCACTGAAACTATTTCGTCTCATTTTGCATCCCCCTTTTGGTCAAGAAGATACTCTCAGTCCCACGATGCCGGGTCTACATTCATCCCCGGGTGAGAGACACATTTTGAAGACAGCCATTGGAAGCTGACACTGACATTTTGTAGAATGCCATTTTGAAACACAACCTGGGAGCAAGCAGATGCCAGCCACGTGCCTTCCTAGCTAAGAGAAATTTTCCAGATGCCAATGGCCATCCTCCAGTGATGGTATACTTGTTGACACCATAGCTTGGACACTTTTATGGCCTTAAGACTGTAACTTTGTAACCAAATAAACCCCCTTTATAAAAGCCAATCCGTTTCTGATATTTTGTGGAATGGGCCCTGGAAATACTTTGCATGTTACTTATGATGATGATGATGATGATGATGATGATGATGATAAGCTATTACTTATTCAGCTCTGTTCTAGTTTGCTAATGCTGCTGGAATGCAAAACGCCAGAAATGGATTGGTTTTTATAAAAGGGGGTTTATTTGGTTACACAGTTACAGTCTTAAGGCCATAAAGTGTCCAAGGTAAGGCATCAACAATCAGGTACCTTCATTGGAGGATGGCCAGTGGCGTCTGGAAGACCTCTGTTAGCTGGGAAGGCACATGGCTGGTGTCTGCTTGCTCCCAGGTTGCATTTCAAAATGGCTTTCTCCAAAATGTCTGCATCAGCTTCCAATGGCCGTCTTCAAAATGTCTGTCTCAGCTACAGCTATTCTCTCAGCTCCTGTGCATTCTTCAAGGTGTCCCTCTTGGCTGTAGCAAGCTCACTCCTCCTGTCTGAGCTTATACAGTGCTCCAGTGAACTAATCAAGGCCCATGCTGAACGGGTGGGGTAACACCTCCACAGAAACTATCCGATCAGAGTCATCACCCACAGTTGGGTGGGGCACATCTCTGTGGAAACAATCAAAGAATTACAATCTAATCAGCACTAGTATGTCTGCCCACACAAGATTGCATCAAAGATAATGACGTTTTGGGGGACATAATACATTCAAACTGGCACAAGCTCTAAGTAACACATTACCTGGCCAGCAGAGGATTAAGCAAGAGCTTTTCTCTCCTAGAACATTGTCAGTTGAGGGCACTAGAAAGACACTGCAGGAGGAAAAGGATCCTGCGTCTGGCTCTGGAGTGGCTCCTGCAGCCCAGGTGCTGGAGAGAAGTGAGAGCCCCATAGCTGGGGCAGAGCGTATGGACACAGGGCTTCACATCTGGCAGGCAGAGACTGTGGCTAGGTCTCTCTCATTTACCTTCCCCAAAGTCAGAGGTATTTGACAGGCCATTCAGCCTTTGGGGGAGTCTAAGGATCCCTAGAAGCAGGATATGTAATTGTTAAGAGTGTGGGCTTTAGGGACACCCAGGATTCATTTCCAGATTCCTGACACTTAACTAACCTAAGCCTCAGTGTTCCTGACTGCTGTTTGAGAGTAATAATAGCAGGGAACTTGCAGAGTTCTCTGGATTGAGAATAATGATTCTAAGTTTAAAAAAAAAAAGGTATTAAAATGCTGGGCGTATAGTAATCTCTCAATAAATACTAGCATGATTATATTGTTGTCATTGAGGGACTCCAGCTCTCGGTAGGCGACTGGCCTAGATATTTGCCAAGGTCTTTTCTACTCTGAGCCCTCACTATAGCATCTGTCTGTCAGGCTTCCTGCTTCCTGCCCTGCCTCATCTGCGTATCTGGTTTTCTTTCTCTCCCTCCCTGTACCTGTTCTCTGCTCTTTTCTTTCTCTTTCCTCTCTCCCCTGCTTTTCCTCCTCTTGTTTTTCTTACTCTTCTCTCGATTATTTCTCCATTTTTAGATGTTTGCTACAATGAATTAACAATGGATGGATAAAACGGCTTGGAAAAAATTGCTTAGGGCCTTGCAGAAAAACATGTGCCTTTGTTCTGAACAGTTTATCATCTTGCGATGGATGGCTAGTATTGCTTGTTTCCAGGGTCAAGGATTCCTTTCCAGCCTTGTTCTTTCAGAAATAAGCTGAGAAGGAAGTGTCGTTGTGGCCAGAACCCAAAAGACAGATGAGTCACGGCTCAGGAGCAGACACAAGCTCTCGGCGTAGGCACTTTCTTGTCCTTGGGAGGAAACATCTGTTAACTTTCGAGGACTTCATTTGCCAGCTGGATATGGGGCACAGGGAATTACATTTCATGTAGGCAAACCAGCGGGCAGAGGCAGCCGGCCCGCACCCAGAGGCCCTGGGAGGCGGCTTTGTGGGTGAGCGCTGCTTCCGCCGGGGTGGGGATCTTCACCAGCACGTGGCTTGTCGGGTGGCTTTGGGCTTGCTCACAGTCATATCCCCAACGCCCAGCCAGGTCCTGGCCATGGATGGCACACACAAAAAAAACATGGTTAGAGAATACAGTGTGAGGATTTGGAGGAGGGGGCCCCGAGGAGTGTGCAGTTTATGTCATCTCAGCTAACAAGTCCAGCTGGGTCGCATGTGGTGCAGGGTTCCACCCTGGCCCCCGGACTCGGCTTTGGGTCCTTCACTGGGGCACATGTTTAACCTCTGCAAGCCCCCGTCTCCTCATCCGTAAAACACAGTGATGCAAAAAGTACCTGCCTCACAGCGCCGCAGAAATGAGATAAGAGAAGTCAAGAAGTATCGTGTTTGCTAGAAACTTAGTTTCCCCTACGTCTAGGAGAACATCATTCAGACTGAGAGATTTTTAGCCCTAGGAAGGGGATTAAGAGATCATTTTGTGGTCCAGCCTCTCCCATCCCAGCCCTTTACCCATCAAGCTTTTTAAACTTCCTGTGCCAAGCAGGGATAATAGTACCCACCTCAAAGGTTTGTGAGTGTGCACGTAGCCTAGTTCCTGGCACGATGTAAGTGCTCAATAAATGGTAGCTGTTACTATCTTACTGCCTAGCACCAAATGGGCATCATTTATGAATGCTCTTAAGTTAACCTTAAATTGTCTCTACATGCCATTGAAATTCGGGTGCACCCTCCCCTGCCTTGCTGGGCTGCAGGTAGTGTGTTTAAGATGGTGGAAGTGGGGGGCACTGGAGGTGGACCCCTCCCAACCCCCAGCACTGTAAGCTGGAATGAGCCACCTGTCTCCTCTGCGTTTCGGTTTCCTCATCTACTGCCTGGGGTGACAATCTCATAAGGGAAGAGTAGACCCGTGGTACCTGCTGGTCATAAGCAGACAGTAAATGGTAGCCCTTGTTTTGATGAGTATATCTCAATTTAGGATTTGCTTTCACTTGTCCTGCATATGTTTAGGTGTTGCCATATTTAGCTGTTCTATTCTTGCCCTACCCCAGCCAGTAGAACTCTGGGTTGTGTTCCGTTTCTAGTTTTCCAGAGGGTCTTGTTTCATTCATTCAGCAGATATGTGTATTCTATGCCAAACGTTGTTCTAAGATCTGGTTATGCAAGAGTAATCATGTTGTAAGCTTGCCTTCATGGAGATTACATTCTAATAAGGAAAAGGAAAGCAACAAACCTTAAGTATGGGACATGGTACAGAGTCCTATGAACAACCATAAAACAAGGTAAGGAAACTGGGAATGGCAGAAGTTGCTTTTTAATTTGGGGGCATGGTGCCCACACACTTCAGCTTGAGTCAAGGTGTGTGCCTCCAAACCTGTTTGTGCCACATACCTGCTTCATAATTCTATAATTTCATTTACTATTGCATAACCTGCTGAAATGTAAATGTGGAAAGTTAGAGCAGTCATTTCTATTAAAAACTCAGGTTTTCACTTTGGAAGGATTTGATAAAGGTTAGTCCTTTGCCAAATTTGCTGTTAAATTATGGATGATTGAGACAACAATAAAAGAATGGGGACACGTGGTATTTTAGGGTCTGCTTTTACTTTGCGAGTATTTTGACATTTGCCAGCCACTTTAAAGAAATTTTAGAGATTACATTGTACTTTAAGTTTAGGTTGAAATAAACAATCCCAGGATAATAGGTGTCAATTCTCACTTTGTCTGGTTTTTAAAGATTCTTTCATTTAGCTGATCAGCTACTTTTCCCTCTTACGTTGAATAGGAAGCAGCGGGCACTGATGTTTGCTGTGAATAATTAAAAGTAGGTTTGCTAAACCATTAGCATCCTCACCTGACTATTTGATGTTCTACTTGTTTATTCACATAATACACAATTTAGTTAACTTTCTATTTTCCTTATAACACACAAAATACCTCTAATTTAAAGCAAGCATTAAAAGGAAAAATTAGTCGTACCATGTTACAAATCTAGCTATTGAGCGATGCTTAATTAAAAGATTTGCTTTCGAAATTTTTCTTCCTCCCGTTGGCCACCCCAGGCTAACTTAAATGTTACTGTTATCAGCTTTTGTCAGTGTGTATCCCGTTGTTACCCATAATACTAATCTACATCTCAAAGCTCTAAATCTGGGGTTACTGGCAAACTGTGACCTGCCCAACCACCTATTTTTGTATGGCCCGTGAGCAAAGCATGGTTTTTACATTTTTAAATGGTTGGAAAAAAAATTTTAAAAAGAATCTTTTTTTGACATGTGAAAATGATACAAAATTCAACTTTCAGGGGCCAATAAAATTTTTTTGGAAGCAGCTTGCCCACTTGTTTACAAACTGTCTATGGCTGCTTTCCTGGCACAGTGGCTGAGCTGAATAGTTGCATCAGAGAACACAGACATCATGATGCCCAAAGTGTAAAATATTTTCTTTCTGTCCCTTTAAGTAAAAAACTTGGCAACCTTTGTATCAAATGCTAGCTGTCCCTGTCTCCCACCTTTTTAAACTGTGCCTCTAGGCACCCATTGATCCTAGTTCTACATTACTCCTGTCTGCCCACTCTCCTTGTGGGCCAGGAACCTGCCTTTTAAAGTAAATGTGGTGACTGTAATTGGACCAGTTTTCCAGGGGTTCTTTGCTCACCTAATTAGTTAAGGACGATCCTTTGGCACGTAAGACCCAAGCTCCTACTTCTTTTGAACTCTAAAATATTAGTAGAATCACATCTCAGCTTTTAAAAAAAATGCAAACTATGTTCTTTGTGACTATTTAATTTCTTTAAAAATCTACATTTATTTTAAATCTTCCAAATTCACTCTCATTACCACCATCACCTTATTGAAGCTTGAAGTTTAGGCACTTCAGCTATATCACATCTGCATTCCTGAAAAATCTCAAAAACTTCAAAATTGCATGCTGCAAATAACAGAGCTTACGAAAAGAGTAGAGCTGGGTCAGATCATGCAAATCTAGGCAACTTTGAACCAAAGCAGTTATAAAAGCAATGGCAATCTTAGTAACAGTGGCAGCAGAGATAAAAAAAAAAAAAAAAAAAAAGACACTAAAAGCCTAAAAAGTAAGCAGTACAGTAAATATACAACCGTACCGCCTCTGCTAGAAGGGGCAGAGCAGCTGGCAAGTTCATGCAGAGGGAATGGGAAGGGATGAGACTCATCTTGGTGACCTGGTCCTGATCACCACGGAAACGTCGTTTGGTGCAAGGTAACAAGAAGGGCTAGAACACAGCCCTCTCGTTGCCATGGAGGACTGAGTATTCACACGTGTACCCAACACCCCAAAAGTCTAGAGAAGAAATATTTGAGGCACAAGTCTATGACTAGGGACCCCCAAAGGAAGATGATGGTCTGAAGTAGGAAGCTCTCCACACCATCTTCTGTGATTGCCAGGAGCCTGTTGGTGAGAAAACAGGGGAGTCCCAAATCACCAGCCTGACTTGATGGGGACCTGAACCTTGGATTTTCAGTACATGCACAAAAGATGAAAAAGGGGGGAGCACAGAACTACCATGTAGGGTTAGAAGAGTCTGAAGCCCGAAAGTTGCCTCCCTCCCCCACAAAAAAGCCAAGGACAACAAAAAAGAGTTCGCCCCAGTTTTGCAAGTTTGGAAGCCTCTGTCAGCATAGACTACAGTGGCACCTTTTTCTTTACTTTTTCTCATGGAAAATTTGTAATGAGAGAGAGAATAATATAATGAGCCGCAATGTACCCATCGCCCAGATTCACCAATTATCAACTTGCTACCAGTCTTGTTTCACCTCTATCCCCACCTACCCCCAGGTTACTTTGAAGCGAATCCAAAACATCTCATTATTTTACTCATAAGTATTTTCTTATGTATCTCTAAAATATAAGGACTCTTACAAAAACAGGCAACATAAGTACAGTACCATTATCACACCTAAAAATAATTAACAATAACTTCTTTCTATTAAATATGCAGTCAGTGGTCAGATTTCTTTGTCTCATAATATTTTTTCATTTTATTCAAATCCAGATGCGAATAAGAGCCACATATCATGATTGGGAATTTTCCTTAAATTGCTTTTAATTGAGGTTTCTTTGTTGAAGAAACTAGGTTATTTATCCCGTAGAGTTTCCCGCAGGCTGAGTTTTACTAATTGCATACCTGTGATGTGGTTTAACATCTTCCTCTCCCCACTATAGTTTCTGAAATTGATATTAGATACACAGCTTGATCAGACTCAAGTTTGATTTTTTGCAAGGCTGCTTCATCTGTGTTGTTAGTATTTACATCAGGAGCCACATAGTATCTGGTGTTAGCAGCCGTGAAGCATCATTGCCAAGATCCATTAGTTCATTAGTACTAGCAGAATGGGAATATTCTAATTGTCTTTATGAACTTACTTAATTTAAGTATATTTGACGTTTTTCAACCCATTGCAGTTTTTCTCATGGACGCTATGTTGACTTTTACATTTAGCCTCTAAATTCTGTTTGTGAACATCTGGAAGATCATGTCAGGGAACAGATCTGTACGACATCTGCTCTGAGCTAGCACCCTCTGCCTTTTCCAGATTTGCTCCTTTTTTAAAAGGAGAGCTTTCTCACTTTAATTATTTTAAGTAGAGCTGAGCCTCGGCCCCTGCACCACCTCCATATGCTTTACCAGCTGAACTATCAGACCAACCAGCTAGATGGGTTCCCTGGTGATTAATTTTTTCCTGTAGACCCGGAGGCCTGCAGTCACGCACATATGGTATCTAATGGCTTTGTGGGTAACTGAGTTAATGGTGTGTGAAGGTGACCTGGATAAATTTGAAATTTGAACTAATGTGGTTTATGGTGAGCTGCTCCTGTAATAAATTTGGAGTACTTGTGGTTTTACCTTCTTGGGTGTTTGATAAGTCTCTTGGAGACAAACTTTGTAGTCTGAGCTCATAAATTCTGTCAAGGACATGAATGACCAAACGCCTTTTTTTTTTTTTTAAATAAATAGAAGATCATCACTTCCCCTTTTCCACATTCTGCTAAAATTTTAGAAGTTATTGTCATTCTCCTTTTTACCATTATGTCTTCTAAATTAAGAAGAGCAAATGACCAGGACAGATCATTAGATGGTATGGTTTCATCAGCTTTCCCCAGCCTTCCCTTCTAGGAGAAATAGTTGTCAGAAGAGTTCGGCTTCCCCACTTCCTTGCACTCTAGGCGGGTGGTTATTTGCAAGCTCCTCTTCAGGGCCAGATTACCACTTGGTCTTCTGTTCCTTTTTGATTGTTGTACCCATGTTAGTGAAAACATTTTGAGCATGTCCTCTCCACATATGGATATTAATTTATTGCTAAAATGTATAGTGCTGTAATAATGTACATTATTTTAAAAACTTTAAAAACTCTAAATAGATGTTTTCATGTTTCCTCCTAATATCCCAATGGAACATCTTGTGCATCCTACTTTGGGGCCCACTGGATTAGTCCGATGTGGCACCGATTGTGGTTCCAGCCTGACAATTGCCCCCTCCAAGCGAGCCAAAAATGAAGAGCAAATTTTAACTTCAGTTTACTCTTAAAATCAGGAACTATGGAAATATATTAATTTTTTTTCAACATGTAAGTTTCTGTTGTTTTCAGAAATGGACATTTATGCTGAATCACATGACTGGACACCATCACCATTTCAAAATTTAGGACCTTCAGGACTTTAATCTGACCCTATATCCACCAGTATCTGCATGGAGTCACCTGGGCTGTCAACAAGGAAAAAATTTAAGTGACATGACATGTAGTCTAGTACATGAAAACCCCATACCCTCCTCCTCCCTTACCGCTCCCCGCCCCAGGAAAAGAAAAATCTAGGTAAGATAGCAGTCATTGATTTTTGCTAAAATAGCTGCTGTAGAGGTTCTTTAAAACACCAAGTTATTTTTGACCACTGAAGTGGGCCATCCTCCCCATGGATTGGGTTCGTTTATTTTCTTTTCTGTTCTGTTCTTTTCTGTTCTTTTCAAAAAATTCTAACCATCACATATCTGTATTTTCTACTAGCTGGTGAACCTGTATTAAAATTTCAAAGGAAAAAATCAATTTAAACTTTTTCTATTTTTTAACAGTTTTATTCACACACCATAATATCCATCCAAAGTGTACAATAAATGTCTCTTGGTATAGTCACATCAATATACATTCACCACCACAATCAATTTGAGAACATTCTCATTGCTCCAAAAAGAAAAAAAAATTGCCATACCCCATTCGCCCCTCCCCACCCCACCCCACCCCCCATTATTGACACATAGCTTTGGTATAGTACCTTTGTTACAATTGATGAAGGAATATTACAACCTAACTATTAACTATAGTCCTCAGTTTGCACTGTATTTTTCCCATATACCACCCTATTACCAACACCTTGTAATAGTGACATACATTTGTTCTAGTTGATGTAAGAATTTGCCTATATTTGTACAATTAACTACAGTCATCATCCACAAGAGGTTTTGCTATGTTACCCAATCCTATGATTTATCCTCTAGCTTTCATTCCAGTGACATAAACTTCTCCTTTCAAACATACTCACCATGTATATGGTGAGTATACTGTGCTACTGTTGTGCAAGCGTGACCTCTTTCCATTTCCGCACATCTACGATCAACCTTATTAAACATTCTGCACACCTTAAGCATTGTCTGCCCATTCTCTATCCTATTTCTGTCTCTTGGTAAACTATACTCTAGATTTTAACTCCCAGATTTTGCTCATTGTAAGTAGTTCATATTAGTGAGACCATACAATATTTTTCCTTTTGTGTCTGGCTTATTTCACTCAACCTAATGTCCTCAAGGTTCATCCACGTTGTGGCATGCATCAGGACTTCATTGCTTCTTACAGCTGCATAATATTCCATTATATATATAAACACACACACACATACACACACACACACACACACACACACACACACATACACACCCCACAGTTTGTTTATCCACTCATCAGTTGATAGACATCTGAACTGTTTCCATCTTTTGGCCATTGTAAATAATCCTGCTATGAATGTTGGTGTGCAAATGTCTGTTCACATCCCTGATTTCAGTTCTTCTGAATATATACCTAGTAATGGGAAGGCCAGATTATGGGGTAGTTCTATGCTTAGTTTGTGGTGGATCCAACAACTGCCTTCCAAAGCAGCTGCACCATTCTACATTCCCACCAGCAGTGAATGAGTGTCCCTATTTCTCCATATCCTGTCCAACACTTGCAGTTTTCTGGGAGTTTTTTTGTAGTGGCTATTCTAGTAGGTGTGAAATGATATCTCATTGTGGTTTTGATTTGCATTTCCCTAATAGCCAGTGATGTTGAGCATTTTTTCATGTGTTCTTTAGTAATTCATATTTCCTCTTTGGAAAGTGTATCTTTTGTCCATTTTTCAATTGTGGTGTTTGTCTTTTTATTGTTGAGTTGTAGGGTTTCTTTATATATTCTGGATAGCAAACCCTTATCAGATATATGGTTCCCAAATATTTTCTTCTACTGAATAGGCTGATGTTTTACTTTCTTGACAAAGTCACTTGAAGCCCCATGGTTTCTTTTACTAGTGAACATCACTTCTAGGCATGTGTTTTAGTTTGCTAATGCTGCAGAATGCAAAACACCAGAGATGGATTGGCTTTTATGAAAAGGGGGTTTATTTGACTACACATTTACAGTCTTAAGGCCATAAAGTGTCCAAGGTAACACATCAGCAATCAGGTACCTTCACTAGGAGGATGGCCAATTGTGTCTGGAAAACCTCTGTTAGCTGGGAAGGCACATGGCTGTCATCTGCTCCAAAGTTCTGGTTTCCAAATGGCTTTCTCCCAGGACGTTCCTCTCTAGCAAGCTTGCTCCTCTTCAAAACATTACTCGCAGCTGCACTCTGTTCAGTCACTTTGAGTCAACACATTTATATTGCTCCACTGATCAAGGCCTACCCTGAATGGGTGGGGCCATGCCTCCATGGGAGTATCCCACCAGAGTCACTACCCACAGCTGGGTGGGGCACATCGCCATGCAAACAACCTAATTCAAACGTTCCAACTTAATCCCCACTATTCTGTCTGCCCCACAAGATTGCATCAAAGAATATGGCTTTTTCTGGGGGACATAATACATTCAAACCAGCACATTCCACCCCCTGAACCCCAGAAAAACATATTCTTTCCAAATACAAAATACATTCATCCCACAATACCACAGAAACTTAAATCATTTCAGTAACAATAGTTAAGTACAAGATCCCATCAAAATCAAATATAGGCGTGGTCAGTCCTAAGGCATACTTTTCCTTTAGCTTTGAATGTGTGGACTTAGAACAAGTTATTTGCTCCTAATATACAAAGGAGGGACATTCATAGGATAAACATTCCCATTGCCATAAGGAGAAACAGTAAAGAAAACAGGGTTAACAGGACCAAAACAGTTCCTAAAACCTGCAGGACAAACTCCATTAGATTTCAAAGTCTGAGAGTCATTTACAGAACAATGTTGCATCCTTGGGGCTTGAGAGTGCGGGAGCATAACCCTTCCTAAGGGCCTTTTCGGCAGCCCTTTCCTCTCCAAATGCTTAGGTGAGTGCTCCAACATACCCACACATTGGGGAGACCACCTTCTTGGCCCCATCCTCCTCAAACCTCGGGGCAGCTCCTGGATTCCCTTCCATCTCTGGGGCACATGCTCAAGCCCTTCAGAACAGTGTGGTGGCAGCCAGGCTCTCCCCAATTCCCTGGGAATGTGCTCCAACCTCTTTGGGACCTGAGGTGGCAAAACTCTTCCAGAGCATCGGGGTGGAATGCCCGCCCTCGACCTCCAGGGCAAACTCACCCTTTCCATGCGTGTGGGCTGCACCGCTCTCCCAGCCCCAGACCTCCTGACTCCAGACCTCAACCTCCATGGCTCTGTCTTTGAAGAGATTTTTCCTTTAATTTTTTCCTTGTCTGTCTCCTCCAGTCTAGACTGGCAATGGCTCTGTCTGTAAAGATCTCGCAAAAATTCTGTTGGCTTCACATGAAGCATGCAGGGGTCAAAGCCATCAGACAACAGGAGTTTCCACAAATCCTTTCTGGATAATACCATCTCCAATCTTGGCTTGTACTGAAATGGCAGCTGGATTCCATGTTTTGTTACATCCTCACGTTGGGCTGTAGCTTCTGGAATTCCACCCCCTGGAAGCTCGTAATTTTCCAAGCCATCAGCTTCTGGTTTCTTTGAACCCAAGAGTTCAGTTCTAAGTTTATCTCTCTCCACTCGCATTTTACTATAAGCTGCAAGGAGAAGCCAGGATACATCCTCCACACGTAGTTTGGAGATCTCCTCAGCTAAGTATTCCAGGTTATTGCTTCCAGATTCTTCCTTCCATCTGACACTAGGACTCAATGTTGCCAAATTCTCTGCCACTTTCAAACAAGGATCACCTTTCTTCCAGTTTACAACAACACATTCATCATTTCTGCTCAGGGCCTCATCAGAAGTATCTTTAGAGTCCATATTTCCATAAACAGTCTCTTTAAAGCAGTTTTGGCCTTTTCTGTCAAGCTCCTCACAACTCTTCCAGAAACTCCCCATTATCCATTTAAAAAGCTGTTCCAACATGTTTGGTATTTGCAAACTCAGCAGCAAAAGCACCCCACGTCTCTGGTACCAAAATCTGTTCTAGTTTGCTAATGCTGCAGAATGCAAAACACCAGAGATGGATTGGCTTTTATGAAAAGGGGGTTTATTTGACTACACATTTACAGTCTTAAGGCCATAAAGTGTCCAAGGTAACACATCAGCAATCAGGTACCTTCACTAGGAGGATGGCCAATTGTGTCTGGAAAACCTCTGTTAGCTGGGAAGGCACATGGCTGTCATCTGCTCCAAAGTTCTGGTTTCCAAATGGCTTTCTCCCAGGACGTTCCTCTCTAGCAAGCTTGCTCCTCTTCAAAACATTACTCGCAGCTGCACTCTGTTCAGTCACTTTGAGTCAACACATTTATATTGCTCCACTGATCAAGGCCTACCCTGAATGGGTGGGGCCATGCCTCCATGGGAGTATCCCACCAGAGTCACTACCCACAGCTGGGTGGGGCACATCGCCATGCAAACAACCTAATTCAAACGTTCCAACTTAATCCCCACTATTCTGTCTGCCCCACAAGATTGCATCAAAGAATATGGCTTTTTCTGGGGGACATAATACATTCAAACCAGCACAGCATGTGTTATGCTAAGCCCCAGATTTTTCTATACTTCTCGTCTTTTTTCAGACCCCAAAGGTCTTTGCTCCTTGGACTGCTGACTGATTAGCAGGTGCTTACTGAGTCACTCCTGAGGGCTGATGATCAGAGAGGCAGATGGCAGGGTCCTGGCCCTCCTAAAGCTTGGAATCAACTACAGAAAGGAGACAAACTGAACCCTCAAGCAGTGTTTAATAAGGTAGAGGACAGGATAGAGGGGAGGATTAGGTGTCCATGGCTGGGGGAGGGGAGCAGTAATTGCTGGGGGGACTGGTGGGAGGAGGTGGCGCCATTAGTGATCTGCGTGAGGACAGTGTCAGGAAGCAGGTGCAACCCAGAGTGCTTCCAGAGGGGCCACCTAGGATGGCATACTAGTATCCTATGGCTGCCGCTGCAGCACCAAACATGAATTACTACCAACTCGGTGGTTTGAAACAACAGAAATTCATTCTCTCAGTTCTGGAGGCTGGAAGTCTGAAATCAGGATAACAGCGGGACTGCAGTCCCTCCAGAGGCTCTAGGGGAAAACCCTTCCCTGCCTCTTCCAGCTTCTGGTGGCTCCTGGCATTTGTTGGTTTCTGGAAGCATCACTCTGAACTCGGCCTCTGTCTTCACATGGCCACCTTCCTTCGGTCTCTGTATCTCAATCCTCTTTTCTCGTATAAGGACACCAGTCATGGGATTTGGGGCCCACCCTAAATCCTGGATGATCTCATCTCAAGATCCTTAATTACATCTGTCAGGACCCTACTTCCAAGTAAGGTCCCATTCAACGGTACCAAGTGTTAAGACTTGGGCATATTTTGGAGGGCGCCGTTCAAGCCACTATAGATGGAAAATGGTAGGGTGTCATTTCTCTGCAGAAGGGAGTCTCTTGAACAGAGGCTGGAGACAAAAATGAGTTAGCCGTGGGCAATGGGGTAGGAAGGCTCAGGTCTGATAGAACACAAGGTTGGGGAAGTTGCAAGAAGAATCCTAACCATGGTGCAGCTTTTACTCACAGCGTCTCGCGGGGGATCCTTTGCCCTCAATGGGAAGAAAGATGTTTATTACTTGTAGAGTCTGGGTTGAGGTGGGCAATCCACAAGGGCAGTAAGTGGCAGTGCCAGGAATAAAACCCCGATTTCCTCACTCCAGGTCTTATTCTTTCTTCCTTTCTACTGCACCTCCTAGGGCAGGTGATGGTGAGCCTCGGGCTTTGGGGCAGAGCTTGGGAACCCAAAAGGTGCCTCAGAGATGGGGCAATATTTGGCTTGTGTGGACATGGAAGGTGTGAAACTTTCCATGATTGACAAGTGTGAGATCCCAACTTGACTTTCCCAATACAATCTAATTGTTCGTTTCCAAGCCACTGCTTCTAAATTAGATACTTGTGCAGCTTTCACTTTCTAAATATGTTTGTTTGCAATTTAGATTCCAACGTGCTCTAATTAAGCTCGTCATTTTTATTTTGCTATTTTAATGTTTTCAAAAAATCAGGAATGAAGCAGAACCATTTCAAGAGACATGGGATTTATTTCAAGGAAAGGGTATTTTTAGCTCCCCTCTTAAAATCAGTCCTTTACCTAAAGCCTGGCAGCGAGCTGTCCTTTGGAGGAAACTTTCCCTGCTGTGCCAAAATCAGAATCTCAAATCTGTGGTTTCCTCAGAAAGTGCAGAGAGATTATGTCGGGAATTTAGAAGGCAGTTTTTCAATTCGATGGGAGCAGGGGAAGGAAGCAGCCCAGGAGGGAGAGAGTCTTACATTTTAAACACGGCCTGGTTTATCACATGTCAGGTTCCAGCCTTACAACAAAGATGTGTTGGCACTTACTATTCTGAGGGGAGATGTTATGCACATTATTGCAAAGTGCCACATCCATCATCAGGAAATTGTGGATACTAATGCCTACAGCACTAGGCTGAGTGCCTTGGAAGGGAAGTTTCACAGGAACAGCCTTGTGCCCTGGAATTTAAAGCCAGATATGGGCGGCCCTGAAATGAAGCGGTAGCAGCAAGCCTGCACCACTCCCCAGAGATGGGGGCCCTGCCTCAAGGGCAAAAGACCCCTCGGTGAAGGAGGGCCTGCTCTCATCCCCACGAAGTGGGTGCCCATGTCAGCCATAACAGAGTGCTGGGTTGGAGCTCTTGCAGACACACAGCAGTCCTGTGTGTGTGTGTGTGTGTGTGTGTGTGTGTGAGAGAGAGAGAGAGAGAGAGAGAATATGAGGTGAAGATTATGGCATGGCCCTTTCATGTAATTAATAAAACAACCTGCTCATTGAGGTGTTGGCAAAACCCCCCACCTCATTTGTTACCCCCAAACAATCCTATGAGATAAATAGGGCAGGTTTAAGATCCCCTTGTTTTACAGATAAGAAAATGCAGCTTAGAACCTTGTTGTCCAGTGTTCCACGAGCAGGTTGTCACAAAGCTGGAATAAAAAGCCAGACTACTCACCTCCTGACCCCACACTGCTGACCAAGTTTTGTGTAAATGTGGCTGGGTCCCCAGCAAAGGCCAAATTACTTCATATCAGTGACAGGGGGCAGGGGCTTGGGCTCTCAGTCTGTATCTAACATATCCCCCCAAAAGAAGTTTAACGCAGTGTTTGCTGAGCGTCCTCACCCCTAATATGTTTAGAAATTTATAGGAGAACTGTATCTCTCAGTCCCCACTGTTATCCACTGTTTTCTTCACAAGCCTTAGTGATATCCTGAAAAAGTGGATAAATGAATCTGAAAGTAGAAGGTGGTTTGATTTCCTGGTTGCAGTCTGAAGACATTTTAATTTGGGGAGCATTTGTGCTAACCCTGTGCATAACCATTCACTGCACAATATATTAGATTCTAATTGATCAAAGTGCTTTCATGGTATCAGAATGAAATCTAATTCTGACAAAGCAAACCCACGAACCAACTACAATAACACATCAGAAAACTAGGGTGATCTAATAATGCAGGAAATTCAAAATTGTATTTAGCATCATCTCAGCCAACTCCTTCCATTACAAGGAAATGGAGCTAACATTTTCTGGACACTAAATGCCAAAGAACTGCCTGGCACTGTTTACCCAACCCTGAGTTACATTGTTTAATTAACAGTTCTCCTTGTTTTCGAAGTAAACAGCTAAATCTTGAGAAGGTAACTGACTCCCAAAAGCTTGCAGAACTTGGATGAATTCATTCGCTGAACCATCATTTTATTTAGCACCTACAACACATGAGTCTACAGACCCCTGACTTGGTATTCTTTTCACTCTTCTGCTCTTGAATCTAGGTAGGTATGTTAAGCTAGAAGTTCCCAGGTACAAAATTTAGTACCTCCTTTTCTCCAAAGCTATTATCAGTTGCCAAATTAACATATTTCCAGGAGAGAGGACACTTTTCATTTTCAGGTCCTGTAGGGCACTCCACCACGTGCACACGTGCACATGCACTTACACGTTCTCTCTCGTGCACACAGGTACTCAGTCTCTCATACAACCTCGTACACACTTACTCTTAAATATATTCATTCTCATAATGTACACACGCACACGAAATACATGCACATACACACTAACACATGCACATTCTTGCACACACTTATTCCTACTCTCTCACACTGACATACATGCATGTACACACACAAACACATTCACACATACACTCTCTCTCACACACGCACGTATACTCCCTGCACTGCTTGGCGGGGTGTGCCCTCCTGCTTGCCCCTTACCCACACAGCGGTCACCTGTGCTGATGAAACCTACGCTTTGCCAGGGAGGATTCTATTTGTTCTTGGCTCTCGCTCTCTCCAGAGTTGACAGATGTTGTCCCTCTCTAGGTGAAGTCAGGTGAATTCAGTGCATGCTCAGCAGGACACAGCCCCGGGGCATCCCGAGGGCCTGGCCTGCCCGTGGGAAGCTGGCTCAGAGGTGGGGACAACACTGCCTTCTCCTCTCTGAATAATAAAGCACAGGCCCATCTCTGCCATCCATTGTCTGAGGCCGACTGCTACCCGTTGGTAAAGAGCCGCAAGCACCAAGATCGTCAGCAAGTCCTCAGTCTCTGAAGCACGGTTCTTTACCCCATGTATAATCATTACAGCAGCGACAGCTTCCTGGCAGGGGACTTGGGTCTTCCGTGGACTCAGTCGGCCTCCTGCCCAGACTTTGCAGTCAGGATCTCGGACGGCACCAGAGGGCACGTCTGTGACCTGAATCCATAGGGCTGTCCTGGGGTCCCCCAGAGAGGTGCTTTTCATTATTAATTAGGGTTCCAAAGAGGGGAACACCTCCAAGCCCTGTAGAGTCATGTTATTAATTCTCTTATAGTAAGTTAAGCACTAAATGATGTTTTCTCAGTCCCACACTATGGGTTGCTGTGTCTCTCCAGCACACAATGGCACCTCGTCTTCCGTTTTAAAATTCAGAATCCAGTTGAGGGGGCCAGTCACCCCCACCCCCTTACCTCCAGATGCCCGTGCTTCGTCAGCAGAGTGGAAGCACATGTCACTGCGTGCGTGGCCCTTAAAATGCACGCTTTGCTTTGTGTTTCTAGCCCAGCAGCCGGCGAGGGTAGGAGGGGGTGTGGTGGGGTGTCACCCCTTCTTTTTTGGACAAATGATAAAGGTGTGTACTGTCCTGTAGGCATGGGCTCCGGTTTGCTTAGTTTTCCAATTTTCCCCTCCTAGCTCACCAACGAAACTGGGCTGTCTTCATTTATCCCTCCCAAATTTCTGCATGATTGCTACATGTGAAACATGCCTTTTGGGCTGTCAAATGTGATTTTGGAAACAGGGGTCCTTTTTGTTTTCCTGATTATAAAATAATCACATGTGGAAAAGTTGGAAATTGCAGGAAAGCAATTACCTTCCATCCCGCCACACTGTGATAACCAGTCTTGGCATGTGTTCTGCTGCCACTTTGTGTTGTGTGTTTCTTATTTGTCCATGTTCTAGTTTGCTAATGCTGCAGAATGCAAAACACCAGAAATGGATTGGCTTTTATAATAGGGGGTTTATTAGGTTACACAGTTACAGTCCTAAGGACATAAAGTGTCCAAGGTAACTCATCAACAATCGGGTACATTCACTGGAGGATGGCCAATGGTGTCCAGAAAACCTCTTGTTAGCTGGGAAGGCATGTGGCCAGCGTTTGCTCCAAGTTCTGGTTTCAAAATGGCTTTCTCCCAGGATGTTCCTCTCTAGGCTTCGGTTCCTCAAAAATGTCACTTAGTTGCTCTTGGGCATTTGTCCTCTCTTAGCTTCTCTGGAGCAAGAGTCTGCTTTCAATGGCCATCTTCAGACTATCTCTCATCTGCAGGTACTCTCTCAGCTTTCTGTGCATTCTTCAAAGAGTCTCTCTTGGCTGTAGTAAGCTCACTCCTTCTGTCTGAGCTTATATAGTGCTCCAGTAAACTAATCAAGGCCCATGCCGAATGGGTGGGGCCACACCTCCATGGAAACTATCCAATCAGAGTTATCACCCACAGTTGAGTGGGGCACATTTCCATGGAAACAACCTAATCCAAACGTTCCAACTTAATCCCCACTAATATGTCTGCCCCCACAAGATTGCATCGAAGAACATGGCTTTTTCTAGGGGACATAATATATACAAACCAGTACAGTCCATCTCGCTTAATATGAAAGGAACTCTTCGAAATAAACAAAAAGTGCTCCTCCATCACTCCATTCACTTATGAGTGAAGAAAGCTTGACAAATCTGGCTATTCTATTAGCATGAATGTATGAAGAATATCAATTTTGTTGGTGCCAATGAGAAATTTACAGACATTAAGATTTGAAAACAAAAACTAATGTTATTAGTCATTACTGAGAGATTCCAGTATATAGGGTTTTTCCCCTTTTCTTTTTCAAAAGCTACCCTTTAAAGTGATTAAAAGTATTACTCTATTACTTTTTTCCCTTTTTTATATAGTAACATTTTTTATTTATTCTTTATTAATAAGTTTACATATACAAAGTTAAGAAAATACAAGGTTCACTGCCTGCATTTCTCTTCTGGTCATTATTGTTCATTTCATTTTGTGACTGTAATGAAAATAACCTTTGCTCTAAAGGAAGGGGAAGGGGTGTTAAAATAACGTTCCCCTTCAGTGTCAAATGCTTCGTGTATGTTGAGGGTTTTCGGTTGAAGCCCAGCTTCAGGCCAATTCTTTGGGAAAGCTGAGGAGTAGGAATAGTTTTCCATTCGGCCCCACGTTGAGACAAGGGGGTCGTGGCCCTTCTCCGTGGAGGGTGAGTCTCTGGAGAGAGGCAGCCGTGGGGTTAGCAGCCAGCACTTGGCCCCCAGGACGGGGATGGAGAGGTTAAGGGGCCTGTGTGGTCACCAGCTGCCCCCTTTCCTTTGCAGACTAATTACTGTGGACATTGGAAGAGCAGAGAGGGAGGTTCTTGAAGTCCTAAATGAAAACTCATAGAATTTAGGGCCCAAAGGCCCTTCAAATCATCAAGCACCTCCTTCTACAGCTGAAGAAATCGAAGTTGCAAAAGAATATAAAGTAGGTTGTCCAGGATCATCCCGGCAGCTTCAGGAGAGCTAAATAAAGCTTCTCCCAGGTCTCTGCTTCCAGAACTGTGCACTCAGAGTGGCCTGGCACAGCCTTCCCCAGTAAAGGATGGTCTTTCCAAGGGCAGCCTGAGAAATTGCCAGAGGCCCTTCTTACCTGGCTGGGTAGAGGAGGGAAACAAGCCAGGAGCGCTTCAAGGACATCCTTCCTTGTCCTTTCTTGAGGTGGGTGGCAGGCCAAGACTTGCCCAGCAGTGTCACATGCCCAGTTACACCCTTGTCCTCAGAGAGGTGGGCTGGCTGGCACTCGCTCTGGTGTCCTGGCTTTGGACCCTGAGTGTAATTGACATGAAAAGCCCCATGTTCACTTGCTCTCATCCCCACCACCGGTGGTGCCCGTGCTTCTCTCTACTGAGGCAGCACCCAGCCCTAACCTAATTCTTTTCTGGTTCTGCATCGTGCACAGGTCACCTCTGCCTTTAAATCGTACTTGACCATCGGCCACTGGCCAATGCTCCGGCCAGGGTACCAAGTCCACCCTTTCATGAAGTCAGGAGTCACAGGCCAAGTCCCCTGAATCCACAGTTCGCTGCCCCTTTGGAGTTCCTGTAATAAAAACAGTTCAGGTTTGCAAAGGCAGCCTCTTAGTGTTTCTGACCTTCCATTGTGACATCTTTCTCTTTGTCACTTAGCAGTGTTTCCTGTGAAGACTGCCCAGAGAGGGCTGATGAGAGAAAAATCATGGCAGAGTCTAATGGCACATTTGGGCCCATGGTGGTCTGTTTTCAACCTTTCAGCCTATTTTTGAAGCAAAATAGCATAACTGGCAGGCTTTGTTGGTTTAGGCCGTGGCAGTCAGAGCAGATTAAGGGACATTGTTATCCGTAAGTGGCTGTATTTGCATTGGGGGAAAGAGAAGCCAGCTTTACCATTTGAAGACCCCCTGCCCCTCTCAAAGCAGGAAGGAGATCATGTGGGGGGGGGGTCTCCTGTTTCCCTGAACTGGCTGGCGGTTCCCTGGGGTCCTTTAGAGACATTCATTGAATGGCAGAAAACTCGAGTGCTAAATCTGAGAAATCCCTGAAACCTGACAGTATTAGGAAATGGCCGTTTAGACTGAAAGAGCTGGAGGGGCCGTGGGGATTGGTTCCAGGTAGGCAGTGAGGAGAAGTTCTAGAAATTTCAAGACTCATCTCTAGCTGATCCCAGTTTATGGCTCAGGGGCAGTATTAGCACCATTTTGTTTGTTTGTTTTAAATAAGGGTATGTATTTAAACAGAACTTTGACATATGTTTTTGTTCTAATCTTATTGTACATGTAGGAAGTGGTTTTATCTCCTGTGAAGAGATATCCCTTATTTATAGATGAGAAATTTGCCCCCAATTTGCAAAAACAGGGTTTGATTGCCCTTTCTACATTACCCGTTTAGCATGAGACATCTCCCAACTTCTTTCTTTAGACCAGAGATCACACTTTTCATGTAAGCTGACAGCCGAGCCTAATAAGAAAGGAGCTGGTGATTCTTTTACCCCTTTACTCACTCCCTTCCAGTTTTCTGTCCTCTGCCCCAGAACTCAGAGGCAGGTGGGTCATAGAACCACCAATAATTATGCTTGAGCTCACCCTTACATGCAGCTATTCACCCATTGCCCTGGATTAGCTGTAATTTAGCCCCGATGATATCCATCAAGAATATGTGTGGAGCCTGATGCAGCCAAAGGAAGCAGCTCTCTTTTTCTTATTGCCTGTGGGGCTGTAGGTGGACCTCGGGCCAGGTTGTAGACCAGAGAGCAAGGTTCCTGTCACTTCCCCCTGTAATTATTGCCTACCATCGTTTCTTCTAGAAGGGTGAGAACTTGGGGGATGGAAGGGACAAATTCTTAACCTCCCAGGGTCTTCCAGAGTCCTACAAGATCTAAACCCACCTCTAAACCGTGGCTGGTACTTGAGATACGTGAGCCAAGGACTGCAAAGACTTTAAATTATTCTGTCACTTGTTTCTGCTTCACTGCTGATTTTCACGGAGATGTGTATTTTAGAGCTCACCTCTATTCTTGGAATGAAAGATTTTTTTCATCCTGGTTGGATTTTAGGCTTCAAGAGCAGATAAGTGAGTGAGTTTCTCTTTGCTTTCCTTCCTCCCTCCATCTCCCCAACCTTTCCTTCCACCCTTCTTTCTTTTTACCTCATGGTTCCTGAGAGAGAAGCTTATCCTTGGTACCTGTATTGAAAGGAAGATAAATGAGTTCTAAAACATACCTCTTAAGGTTAGCAACTATGCACTCTTTTTTTAACTTTTTATTTTGAAATACTCTCAAACTTACAGGTCAGTTACAAAAATAATATGAACCCCATACTGAGAACCTAAACATACCCCTCACCCCCACATTCCCAGATACGCCAGTGTTAATATTTTATCACATTTGCCATATCATTCTGTCCATCCACTCACCTACTTACCTACCTATGTAACTACATATATCTGTCTATCAGTCCATCTTCTGGACACGTCAGTGTTGTTTCTATACATCATCCTCCTTGAACACTTAGTACTGCCATGCACATTTCCTAAGAATAAGACTGTTCACTTAGGTAGCCACTTAGGTGATTAACAAGTTCAAGAAAGTTAACATTGATATAAAGCTTACAGTCGGTATTCCAATTTTTTCGTATGTCCCAATAGTGTCCCTTTGAGTCTGTTCTCCCTTGTTAGATCCCATCCATGATTGCATATTGCATTTAATAATCATTGCCTCTTTAATTCCTTGTTCTTTCTTTCTTTCTTTTTTTTTTTAATTGTGGGAACATCTATGCAACATAAAATTTCCCATCTCAACCACTCCCAAGTATACCATTCGGTGGGATTAATCATATTCACAATATTTCAATGCCCTCACCACCTTCTGTTACTAAAACTTTCCCATCTTCCCAAACAGAAACCTTACACCAATTTTGAATTAATTCCCCATCCCCCCTGCCCCTCAACCCTGGCAATCTGATTTCTAATTTCCATCTCTATAAGCTTGCATTTTCTCCAATATTTTTGTGATAGTATCATGGGGCTTAATTTTTTTAATTAAATTTTATTGAGATATATTCACATACCATGCAGTCATACAAAGCGTATATTCTGTTGTTCACAGTACCATTATATAGTTGTGCAGTCATCACCAAAATTAATTTTTGAACATTTTCATTACCACACACACACAAATAATAAAAATTAAAGTGAAAAAGAACAATTAAAGTAAAAAAGAACACTGGGTGCGTTTTTTGTTTGTTTGTTTTTTGTTTTGTTTTGCCCCCATTTTTCTACTTATCCATCCACACACTGGACAAAGGGGAGTGCGGTCCATATGGCTTTCCCGATCACATTGTCACCCCTCATAAGCTATATTTTTATACAGTTGTCTTCAAGATTCAAGTGTTCTGGGTTGTAGTTGGATAGTTTCAGGTATTTATTGCTAGTTATTTCAATTCATTAGAACCTAAAAAGAGTTGTCTATATTGTGCGTAAGAGTGCCCACCAGAGTGACCTCTCGGCTCCTTTTGGAATCTCTCTACCATTGAAGCTTATTTCATTTCCTTTCACATCCCCCTTTTGGTCAAGAAGATGTTCTCCATCCCATGATGCCGGGTCTAGATTCCTCCTCGGGAGTCATATTCCACATTGCCAGGGAGATTCCCTCCCCTGGGTGTCAGATCCCACGTAGTGTGGAGGGCAGTGATTTCACCTGCCAAGTTGGCTTAGCGGGGCTTAATTTTAACATCCTAAATCTGTACCACTCTCGTTTGCCTTGGTACCAATTTAACTTCAATAGTATATACCAACTGTGTTCCTATAAACCTCCGTTCCCCCCACCTTTATGTAGTTTTTGTCACAATTATGTGTTTATACATTATGAGTCCAAAATCACTGATTTCTTATTACATTTCATGCGTTTGCCTGGAGGAAGTAAAAACTGGAGTTTCAAACCAAAACTATAATGACATTGGTATTTATATTTGCCCATGTTGTACCCTCACTACAGATCATTATTTGTTCATGTGGCTTCAGTCTGTTTTCTAGTGTCCTTTCCTTTCAACCTGTAGATCTCTCTTTGGCATCTCTTGTAAGGCCGGTCTAGTAGTGACAAACTTTCCTCAGCTTTTGCTTATCTGCCAGTGTCTTAATTTCTCCCTCATTTTTGAAAGACAGTTTTGCCAGAAACAGAATTCTTGGTTTACAATTTTTGGCTGTCAGGATTTTAAATATAGTCATCCCACTTCCTTCTTGCCTCCATGGTTTCCTATTAGAAGTTGGTGCTGTTGGGGCCCCTTGGAATGTGATGTGTTGCTTCTGTCTTGCGACCTTTAGAATTTTCTTCTTCTCTTTGACATTCGACAGTTCATTATACGCCATGTGGGTCGATTTGAGTTTATGCTGTTTGGAGTTCTTTGATCATCTTGGATGTAAATATTCATGTCTTTTGTTAGATTTGGGAAGTTTCCAGCCATTATTTCTCTTAATATTCTCTCTGCCCCTTTCTCTCTTTGTTCTCTGTTTCAGCATCCCACTTGATGGTATCCCACAGGTTCCTCAGACTCTGTTCATTTTTCTTCATCCATTCTTCTTTCTGCTCTTCAGACTGGATGATTTCAATTGTCTTATCTTCAGGTTCACCGATTCTTTCTTCTGCCAGCTCCAATCTGCTGTTGAACCCCTCTAGGGAATTTTTAATGTCTGTTAACCATGAACTTCAGCTCTGGGTCCTTTCCATAATTTCCATCTCTTTTTCAATATCCTCTGTGACATCATTTTCCTGACTTCTTTTAATTCTTTGCCCATATTTTCTTTTAGGTCTTTAAGATATTTAGAATTTTTTTTTAAGTCTTTGTCTTAGGTCTGATCCTCCTCATTGATGGTTTCTAATGCCTTAATCTTCTCCTTTGCCCCCCCTTCCTGTTTCTTTTTATATTTATATTGAAATCCACACATTTTTGACATTTTAACGTATTATCGCTGGAATTTAGACTCTGAGGCATCTGTTCCTTAAACTTGCATCCAGCTAGTGCTATGACAGAGCTTTCCTTGAATGCCAGGAGCCAACAAAAAAGGAGGAGGAGGAGATGGAGAAAGAAATCCTTTTCCTAATCTTTGCAGATTGACCTGTGTGAGTTCTCTCCTTCAAGGCTTATGCATACAATGAGTTGAAAGAATAGCCCCAGGCAAATCGTAGGAGCTTCCCTGATCCTTTCTGCATGTGCGTCTTGTCTTGGGCATGTACATGTGGCCCTAGGAATTCCCCTGTTTACCCAAATACAAATGTCCCCTCTTTCCAGGGAAAAGTTTCCTCACAGTCCAGGGCACTGCACCGTATGTCCTATAACCAGAAATCCCTTACCCCAGCAGCACAACTTGCAAGCTCTCCCACAGTGTCCCTTAGTACAGCTCTGTGACTCACCGTCTATACACAGGGCGAATTCTAGGGTGGCACATCCCTCCAGCCACTTCAGACAGCCTGGGCTACACATGCCAGCTCCTAGTATATGCACAAGGGTTACTTTGCTCCCTCCAGTACCAGGACCACAGATCTGCACAGGGATCACGGGCCAGCTCTGTGATCATGGGTATTCCCTCCCCAGGGTGCCGTGAGATCATACTGTCTTGAAGTAGCCTTTTTCTTGATTCTGTGCTCACCTGGTTACTGCAGTCTTTTAGCTGTTTTGTGGAGTTTTTAGAAAGATGGTTCTGCCAGTTCTTTTTAGTTGTTCAAGGCTTCGGGATGGAGCACTGAAGCATCTCATTCCACCATCTTGATTGGGGTGGGCTATGCTCCTTACTTTTTATTAAAATCCACCCAATAGATAAAGTTGTGGATATTAGTTGTGGAAGAACATCACTGCTAAAATGGTGGGAAGACTGGCGGATTCTCAGAGAGCAATGAAGGAGCTGGGTGGTGGCTGAGGCCACCTTTTCTTTGAGCCCATCGACGCTTTGTGGTCTGTGTGCCCATTTCTCTTTTTCATCCAGTCATTACACATTTATCATGCACCTGCCCTGGGCCAGTTCACAGTCCCAACAGGGCAGAAACGCACAGTGACATTACAGCCCACTGAGGCCCAAACGTGAAGGCACATAATGCACAGAGGAAAGAGCTCCCAACTTTACCAAAGGGAGGGAGGGAAAACCAGCTCTTGAAGGATGAGTGGGCATGAGTCCATCCAGGGGAGAAAAAAAGGTAGGAAGGAAGAAAATGGCAGGCCATGTATATGTGACAGAGCAAGGGGGTTTGGGAATGAGGAATAAGTTAGCGTAGGCAGGAGTAGGAGCAGAAGTAATGGGAGGCAAAGCTGGAGAGCTGGTCAAAGGGCAGACTGAAGGGCCTGGTGGGCCTTGCTGAGAAGGTGGCCTCCCATCCATTGACCATGGGGACCCTTTGAAGACCCTTCTGTAGAGAAACGAACTGTTCTTTCTTGGGAAATAGTGGCAAGGAGGCAGATGGGTTGAAGAGGTGAGAGCCCCACACTCGTGTCCCAGATCAGGACTCTGAAGAGCAGAGCCTGAGGCAAAGACTCAGGTATTGATGTTTCATGAGGCGGTGGGTTATGCAAGCCCAGGGCCGTGAGAGTGAAAGAAAGAGGAGGATTGAAGCAGGGATGGAAGCAAGATGATGTGATGGTGCCTCACAGCCTCTGGACACTGCAGTGCCCAGCTCTGGGTTCACTGGGTACTCTGCGGTCCCCTGGAAGCTGTGCACAGAAGAATGGTACTTTGGTATAGTCCGAGAGAGAAAAAAGTTGGGAGGTTTATCTGCCCAGCACCCTCCATTTTCTGCTTCCCATTGGCCTTGGTTCACCTCCCAAGGAGCTAGGGCCCTGTACTTCCAGGTGGCTCTTCAGGAAGGGGCCTCCCCGGCCACAGCCCGTGATGGACGTTCCCTCCCGGCTGACAGTGGCGGGCAGCCTGGCTCGTGTGGGCGCTGACTGAGGAGGAGAGAGAAGAGCAGGCAGGCGGGGCGGTCTGAGACGGCACATACGGTCTGTGTCACCCTTCAGGCAGGGAGCTCAGCTCAGAGATGATGACATTCTTTCAAGCAGGGGGTGACAGATGCCACAATGAATGGAGGAGGCCTGCATTCAGTAGAGTCGACAGGCCCAACCTCAACCCTTCAAGGGGTTAGGCCACAGCGGTGGTCAGTGAGGGGCTTCAGTGGCTAGCTTTGGTCAAAGCTTGCTATATGGCCTTGTGTTTCTTAAAGAAAAAGCCAAAATTCATCACTGTATATTAGTAAAGCCATGGAGTGGGCCAATCGTCTGCACGTAGGTGGAAGCTGCAAGTTTAATAAATGATTACAACCCCATGGCAGTCAAGTAAAGAATTAGATGCGAAGGGTACTTTTTAGGACTCTTATTGTTGTAAACGAAAGAAGCCCAGCTTTACTAGTTTGGGTCAAAGTGGGGATCAACTGGCTCTGGAAACCCAGGGAAGGGCTGGGAAGCCCCTGAGCTCAGACGTAACGGAACCAGCGAGCGGTACAGACCCTGCCAGACACTCACCTTCTCGTAGGGACAACTTCTCTTTGCTCCCTCCGGAGCCTGATCCCCTCCACACAGCGGCCCCACACTGGCTTCTGTAGCTCACTGCCTGGATTCTGCAGAGGGATGGGCTCTCGCCCACCACTCAGCGCTTCCTAGAGGAGAACTCCACTAGCCCTGTGCTCCCACTTGGAGACATCCACTTTGGGTGGGGCTGCAGAGTTATTAAAAACAAAAACGCGACAAAGGCAGGTGACAAGGTGCATTGCAGATGAGGGGAAACGCCGCCCAGGACAAGGGATGTGTGTGTCTGAAGCAGGGAGCAAGATGTGGCTGAGAAGACAAGCTCAGAGATGTAACCCCCAACCCCAAACTCAGATTGCTGCCATTCGCCAAGGAAATTCCCAGACCTCTAATTCACAGGGGGAAGAGCTCCTGACTCTCCAGTCCTGCTTTCTCCTTCCCCGCCTGCTGCAGACCCACACTAGTGTTGCTTTAGATGGAATTGTTTTCCTAACACTCCCTCCCTCGTCAAGCTCTAAATACCTTACTACCAGTTTTGCAAATGCACCTGCCTGCAGCTACAATCAGAAAAGCTGAAGACACACAGACTCACTGAAAACACTGCTTGTTGCTCTAGCCTGTGCTTGCCTTTTCCTTAGCACCACCCCCCCTTTTTCCCTCCTGTAAATGAACTTAGGTAGATTTAAATTTTAATCAGTTTGGTTGCTTTTAATGAGAATTTAAATTGAAGTGGAGACTGAAAGCATTACAGGGCAGCAGCTTGCTCAGCTGAGACATCTCGGAGGCATTCCCCGTGGCCCTGGAGCTAGGGGGTGGGGGATGGCAGGCTAGGGAATGATGCTGAGTACAGGGTCCCTGCAACTCCATTTTAAGATATTTGTAGATGGTGGGGTTCTTGGAGTAGAGAATTTTCTTGGACCTTGGTCTCTGAGTCAGAGGGGAAGCTTTCTAGGGAGCTGTCTTCATTCAGTTCTTGCATCTGGGTTTGGGTAAGGGAAGGGTGGTGGGATGCTGGGGAGTGTAGTGTCCTCACCCCTGCACGTTCCCCTCCCACTTTAGACCTCCCCATGGGTTGGGGAAAGGCAAGCAGGGGTGTGCTTCATTTAAAAAACCTTAGCATCCTGATTCTTAAACACAAAAGGTAATGTACGTTGAAGAGAGAAGGGGATTCTTGAAACCCCTTGATGGCAAGAGTTGAGCATTACGGTGTAGTAGCAACGGTGCAAGCTTTGAAGCCAAACAGACTTGTTTATTTTACCTTGATTGTGTATACTTTAAATTTTTAGTCTTTAGTTCTGAAACATATCAATTATATGGAGGAGTCTAGAAAATAAGTCATCCATATACTTAGCACCCAGATTTCTATGTTAATAGTTGGCTGTATTTTTTAACAGAGACATGAAATATTACAAACATAGCTAAAGCCCCACCCACTTCCCCAAACCCTCCCTCCTTCCTCATAGATAGTCAGTATCCAGAAGTTTGTGTATATCATTCCCAATGCATATTTTTGTACTTTTGCTGCAAATGTCCATGTGCATAAATGCCTATTTGCATAACATTGCTTTGCAACAGATTTACAAAAATGGCATGGAACCATACAAATTCTACAGTCAGCGGTGGGCCCTGCAACCCAAAGGCAAGGTTATCTGTAGAACGAATAAGCCCAAAGTACAGGTTCCTGCCAGTTCATTCAGGCCCCCAGGCTACATGAGAACAACTGTGTTGCAGGCATCTGTGTGTTGGGGGGTGGGGGGAGTGAGTGTGTGTAGCTCCAGGATGGTGGTTGGCAGAAGGGAGAACGTGATGGTTGCAGGGCAGTGGGATCCTATGCTGCTGGGGTGGTGAATAAAGGTAGCTCAGCATGCTGAGGGCTTGGCAGGTGCTACTTGAGCCAGGACTTGAAAGTAGAGGGTGTTCCAGGCAGAGAGAACAGCACATGTCAGTGTAGAAAGTTCCGAGTGGAAGTAGGAGACCATCGGGAAGCTGGCAGCAGCTCACCATCTAAGAAGACATTGAGAGGATGGCGTGTGGGGAGTGTCCAGACAAAGCTGGAGAGGTCTGCAGGGCACAGGTTTTGGAGGCCATCTGGCTCCCAGGGTGCTGGGCTGAGTTTGAGAGACCCTAATCCCTGAGCTCTTAATCTCAGCTCTGCGGTGTATCCTGTCTGGGCAGATCACTGTATCTCGTGTGCACGGGTGTCCTCACCTGTGAAATAGAAATGCTGATAATATACCTGTCTCTTCAGATTCTGGGGGGATTAAATGAGTAAACAGGTGTAAAGGACTTTAAGCAGTGTCAGGTTCAGATAGCAAACACTAGCTAGAGGTGGTGCAGGTTTTATAATGTTTTATTCCTGAGTGGATGATGGCATTGATCAGACAGTGGTCAATGACTTGATCAAAACTTCAATTTTGAAAGATCCCTGGTGCTGTGGATGGGGTGGGAGCCAGAACCAGCTCCAGTTTCTGTCTGCTTTCTGTCTGCACTGTCCTCTCCCCTTCTCCCTCTCCCTCTTCCTTCCTTCCCTTCCTTCCTTTCCTCTACCACACCCCCCTGACACCCACCCACACAAGTGTCATATATATATAATGCTTTCAGGAGTGATGTCTCAGTCTTGACCACTCTCTGTGTCCCTCTGACTACTCTCTCTCTCCATCTTCCCCTCTTCTCCCTTCTTCCAGCAATTACTTGGTTGTATTCCCACCCCCACCCTCCAAACTAGCAGCTGGTTTCCTCAAAACTTGCATTTGGCTCATGATTGCCTAGACACCAACACTGACTAACCTTTTTTGTTCTAAAGCCCTAGGCCATCTGGCAGAATCTCTCTGTGCACAGGATTCTGTGTTCCCAAGAGAGGATCTGGTAGGCTCAGCTTGTCTTCCTGAGCCTATGAATGGGGGTCCCCAGGTCAGACATACACCCTCTGCAGATGCCCGTGCGTGCTCGCTGGGGGCCCTGAGTGGCATTGAGTTCCGGAGAAGGGGGTGTGTGGGGGCAAGAATGACTTGTCACAACCAGTACAAAGATTATATCAGAGAACCCTGCACATTGACTTAAACCTGGGAGGTGATCCGAAATTTGGCACAAGCTACAAATGAGAAGTCATGATTTCTAAATTATTTTTAGTCACCTCTGCAGTAGTTCAAGGGTACACATCTCTGAAATAATGAATTGAGCGTCTTCCAACCACACCAAACATGGCATGAAATTGAACTTTCAGTCCAAATGTTCATTTAACTCATACATGAAAGTACAGAGGTGTAGAGAGGGCCCCCAGCGAGCAGGCACGGGCATCTGCAGAGGGTGTTCGTAAGAGGCGGACTTACGAACAAAATCATCCTGGTGCATAAAATGGAGACTATAGACTCAGCTGTTTTCCAGTCATGCAGACTTTGGATACGGGATTTTGAAATAACCATTTTCCTGTGCCCCCAAATTGAGAGCCAGATGTAAAAGTCCTCACCAGGGCTGTGAATGGTGGGGTCGGATCATGAAACTGGGCTCACAGCCCCACAGGCAGCTGGCCCACCAAGTTAGAGCCCACGGCCCCTCCGGCCAGGGCAGCACTCACAGAATTTCCCAACCAAGTAGAAGATCCCTTCTCTTTTCATTCAGTCCCCTCCCCTGCTCTGTGTGCTCTGTGGCTGCTTGTCTCAATCCCCTTATCCCTTGTGGTCTTAAGTCACCAAACCAGCTGTTATTAGATTTGTCTGGAGTATCTGAGAGCAGACTTAGGATGGGAAAACCTTGTCCCACTTTTGTGCAACTGGAAAACATTACAGAACTCACATCTTTCAAACTCAAAAAAAAAAAAAAATCAACACACAAACTCCAGCTGGCGCAACTTAGTTATGGGGCAACGTGAAATGCTTCAAGAGGAACAGAGCGTGAGCTTGCTTCCTCTGCACTGGTGGTTGTGATTTAGAAAATGTGCCACAAAATTCAGTGCCTGCAAATGCAGGAAAGGGATTTTGTTGTGTATTTAATAAAGGTAAAACTCTTGAGCGTTTCAGTCCTAATCAAATTTTACACTTAATCTTCTTTTCACTTTTGTCTACCCGGATCTTTTCATTATCTCTCCAGCTGCGGAGTTAATCAGTCCATAGTGTGGGAAACTCTCATGGTCTGAATTAGGTGGGATCCAGTTCTGACATTGCTAGAAAGATTGGCAAGAGCCGAGGATGTTTGTGTTCCTCAGGGACAACTTAGAGTCTCCGGATAAGTATTCTAGTCCAACTTTGGGCTTTCCTTCCCTGAACTTTCTCCCTCAAAAGGAGAATGAGCCAAAAGCGATGTGTTGGGTCCCTGGTAATTACAAAGCATGGATGATACCTTAGAACAGTTACCCATAAGCTATCATTTGGCAGTCAGTAATATGTTGCTGTACACTGTCTCTTCTTGCAAAAATGTACAGCAGCAATATAAATGCTTTTGTCCTCAAAATCGAGCTAGATTTTTTTTTACATTTTATTTTATTTTAGGAGTTAGATTGCCAAACTCCTACAATGTCCATTTTAAGAACTGCTATTTATGTAACCTTTAGCTCCTAGGAGGGATTTTGTCCTTATGTGACAGCAGATTGTTGGATGAATGAAGGGAAAAGAGAAATGCCTTCTCCTCCTCTCCCCTCTTTAGAATAAGAAGATCTATCTGGACATCATTCACACCTACATGGAAGTACATGCAACTGTTTATGGCTCTAGCACAAAATATATTCCCAGTTACGTGAAAAATCATGGTATTCTCAGCGGACGGGATCTGCAATTTCTTCTCCGAGAGACCAAGGTAAGCTTTTAGTGTTGGGTTTTTGTTTTTTGTTTTTTGTTTTTTTTTGGTAAAATTTCAACGCTGGTTTTGTTTACAGGCTTGTTTCCAGTGGTGTTGAAAATGGGGTCAGAGTCTTGCTTTCTTTTTGTTTGTTTGTTGTTTGTTTTGGTTCGTTTTTCTTTTGCTTTCTTTTTAATGCTGCATTATCTCTTCAGGTTAATTCTGGGTGTGGTTTTCTAGACCCAGCTATAACTTGAGAGTTACTGAATTGTGGAAGGAGGTTGCTACAGGTTTTGTTCATTTGTTTGCCAGTTGTCATGTGAGGGACTGGGCATCTAGTAGGAAACTGGGAAGGTAAGGCCCTGGCCGGAGGGATGGACCTTCTGATAGAATGCCAGCTTTCCCACTAAGCTGGGGGCATTTGACTTACCCACCCTCCCCCATCACTACTGTCCAAGGACATAGTCCCCCGTCAGCTTTTTCGCACACCTGCTCATTCCACACACATGTATTGGACTGAACCAGTTCATATGAAGGTAGAGTCACTGTGAGGTTGAGAAGCAGGGACAGCATCATGGAAGATGCAAGAGACGGAGGAGTTACGGGATGTGGATGGACCTGGCATTTGAGACAGATGGACGTGAGAGTCAAGTTGTGGAGGTTGGGGTGATACATTCAGGAGAAAACTAGAAACCTACTCAGCTAGTCTAGGTGTTGGAAAATAGTGGAAGATAAAGTCTGATAGGGAGATGGGGTTCTGATTGTCAAAGACATGGGCAGGAGTTCACACCACCTGGTGCCACTGGAATGGTGAGGATCGCTCTGCAGAGCATGGCGCGATGCACGTGGTCTTGTGGCTCCATGGGGACGTACACCCAGCATCCAGTCTGATTAATGGTCTGTGTTCCTTCTGTGATTCTGCTATGGAAGTGCCAAATGAAGTTGAGGGATTGGTAAATAAGCCAGAGCCTGGCTTTGAAGGGTTGGCTGGCACTTTAACGTAGTAGATAAACTCTACTGTGCTCATTAAAAAGCTCATATATGAATTTAACAAATATTTACTGAGTAGCTCCTATGTGCCGGGCACTGTGCAAGGGATACAATGGTAAACAAGACCAGTGGGATCTCTGCCTTGGTGCTTCCTAAAACATAGAGAAGCTTGTTATCAAGAGTGAGTTTTCCAACTCTGGTCTCTGGCTCATTTTGTAAGGGAGGAAGGTTGACCAAATGGACTTCTATGGCATAATTGCAATTTCTAATCATTGTAGACTTGGCTTTTAGAAAGTGTATTTGCCTATGCCATCACGTTTGGTTCTCACAATGGCCTTTAGAGGAAGGTAGGGTAGGTTTTATTGTTTGTTTTGTTGTATAAGTGAGGAAATAGGCCAGAGACTTTGAATTTCCCAAAGTCACAGGGTCAAGGAAGTCTTAGAGGCAGCTGTGACTCCCAGTTTTGTTTTGTTTTGTTTTTTTTAATTACAAATACAAGCTCTGCTAGGCTCTCAGCCTACCATCCTTTTACATAAACACCCAACTTTAACAACACTTAATGGATGCCTACCAGCCAAAGGATATGTATCTCCTTTTTGCCCCAGTGTCTCTCTCTATAAATGCATTTGATCATTTCTACCTCCAAGTCATCTGTGCAACATCAGAGTAAGCAGTTTGACTATTCTGTAGTTCCTTGGACACAGACCTGGTTTGTTTTCATTAAGGTTTTATTTCCTTTTGCGTCATTTACAGTCTGATGACTTGGTGGTAACCCAGAGTGAAGTTGCGTCCCCACGTTGCACTGTCTGCCTTCCGTTCACCTTCTGCCGTAGGTTGACATTTTAGAGTCGTCACAATGTCCGGGCCCCTTGGTGGCAATGCTATTTTTGCCATTTCCCTCATTTTACTTTTCCTCACATAGATGGTGGAAAAAGCTCAAGGTCCTTTTAAAATAACATTCAGCAGAGCTGTTTCTCAGCAGTGTGTCATTATTGTCTCGCACACTTCTATTAACCTAACCTCATGAATGTCTTACTCAGCCTTGCAAATTTTAAAAAGAACCTTTGCTTACCTACCACCCATTTACCCTGCCAGAGAATGGGAAGGAGGCCAAGGCTGAGTTCCCTCATGTCCAGGAGAGGACAGGAGGCCCAAGCTGCGAGATCAGTGACTGCCTGGGTAGTGGCTTGAATTTTGAGTGTGGGGGACGTGACATGAGCCTTGAAAAACTGGTGCCTTTTGAGGATGTCACCTATCTCATTAGGTATCGCTTGTTGATCTGACTAGAATATATTAAAATACCCTGAGTGGAGTTGTGACTAAAACAGTTGGCAAATATGATGCAAACGAGGCAATGCATCACCAAAGAGTCCCCGTCTACCCAGAATGCAGCAGTGGGCGCTAAAATGAATGAATCTGGGGCTTTGAAATGATGACACTAAAGACCAGTCAGCCTTTGTATTTATAACCTTCTCTACCTCTAACTCCTTCCCCTGTGTCTCTGAGCAGTTTAAAAGCAATTTATTCGAATCTGCGTTGGAAGTGGAGAACTGGCTGTGCAGGGAGGCAAATGCCTGGGGATTGCATGGACTCTCACACTCCTCCAGCCTGCGATTTGAGAGGGAAGCATGGCCACTGCTCCTCGAGAGGTTTAGAGACATATAGAAATGATGGATGCCTCATCAGCTTCTGGCTCTTTATTTTTCTTTATGAGCACTCTTTGGATCTCTGCACCAAGCCCGGGAAACCTTCTGCTCAGCAGAATTTTCCTGGCAGGGCTGTGAGGTGCTCAGGTATCATTAGCAGGCTCCTGTTGTAGGGAGCTTGTGAGAACCAGAGGAATTTCTGGGTAACACAAATCCGGGCCAAAAGAGCCGGGGAGTTGTCAAATCGAAAAGTCCTTTCTAATAGGAATATAAATTTGGATGGGTTAGTTATTTATCAGAGGATCACAGACAAGTCGTTTAGTCCAGCAAACTCCAGGAGTGCAGTTTAAGCAAGCAAAGCAGCAAAACACACTCAGGTGGTGTGCTTTTATTTTTGCCATGAATCCCCATCACCTTTAACATGGTTTCTTTCTCCACCTTCCAAATTGTAACCTCTTCACATCCGCCTACCCCAGTCTTCCCACAGGAAGAGTGGTCCATAGCCAATTCTGGAAGAGGGCATCTGCATCCGACATGGGGGTGGAGGAGCATGTGGGGTGGGCCGGTGTGATTTGGGAGCCAGGACAGGTACCCCCCTTTCTGCAGAAGTCGAGAACAAATTCTTGCTGCTGGTGCAGCTGCGGGTCCCTTCCCTGCCCTCCAGGACCTGAGTGGGTTATGCCACCTTGTTTCCCAACCACGTGTGTTCACCAAGTGACCTGTGGGACTCACCTGGAAGCCAGGACAGGGACGGCAAAGATGCAGCCTGTGCAGCCCGAGCCCATCCCTAACCAACCCGCTAATCAACCATGGCTCTTCCTGCTGAGTTTGGTTGTGGTCGCACAACTTTCCTCAAAATCCCAGGGCTTGTGGCTGCCCCTGCCAGGAACAGACCCTCATTGCAAGGCCAGAGGGAATTTGCTTGTTCTGTTCACTCGTACGTCCCAGGGCCTAGAACAGAGCCTGGCTCGTAGAAGGCATTCAGGTCATTGTATAAAGATCGAAGGCTAACAGCAAGATGGAACCATTGGCCATCAGGGATTGGCCATCTGGGATTTGGGGCCATGCCTGTCCAAGTGGTTTTTCCTTGCACTCATGAATCCTGTGTCCACATCTGCAAGGTCTCTCCAACCAGGAGCACCACCCTTTTGACATCCCATGCCCACCTCTCCATGGTGCAGCCCACACCCCCAGCCCTATGAGTGATAGCCCAAGAGCTTACTTTCTAGACGGTACAATCCATCTTCCATTTCTACTTTAATACCTGCTCCCATTTGCCCCCAGACAGCCACGCCATGCTGACTTCATAGCAGTGGACAGCACAGCAGGGTATTCCCACTCCATCTAGATGGGAAAAAAATCACCCATGCAGACATGCATACATTCTTCCCTCTCTCATATCTTCCCTGCCCAAATACGTATGTGGAAGGAAGAGCATATGGAGATATGACTTGTTAACCTTCAGAATTCAAGAGCAAAATCCTATCCCCAGACCCCAAGGCATGCCAGAATGTTCAGCCTGTCCTCACAGAGACACTTGATTGCTGGGAAGTTCTGGTCTATTAGTTTTTATTCTTTTGCTCATCCAACAAATGTGTCCTAAATGCCAGGTGTGTTCCCAGCCTATTCTAGATGGGGGTGACTAAGACAGTTTTGCCCACAAAGAGCATGTGGGTGTGGTAGAGGAGGCTGACCAGTACTCAGGTGCTGATGACAATGTGGAAAGTATAAGGTTGAGCTAATAATAGTAAAAATATTATATTTAACCTTAGTATTAAACCGCATTGTAATGCTATAAGTGAGGCCAAAGATTCAGTTGTGTAAAACGTTGGTGTGAACTGTGACATTAACAAAGTGACTGGGATGAGCCAACTACAGAGGACAAGATCCGATGATCAATCATGTTCCAATACATTAACGCATCCGTAATATGTGTTAGGAAAACCGGGGGTTTTTCCTATGATGGTAACAGCCATTTTCTCAAACTCCTACCACATCCCAGACCCTGTGCTGAGTCCTTTCTTGGATCATCTCTCTTTATCACAAAATTCCCATGAACTTGGTGCAATTACCGTGCCCATTTTGATGAAGTAGAGGTTGAGGCTTGTGGGGTGCAAATGAGCCCCCTGTTATGCTGCCTCCCTGGGGAGAGATACGGGGTCAGCCTGGCATGGAAATTGGGTGAGAGAGGCTGGGCAGGAATCGCCCCACCAAGGAGGCGGTGCCTGAGCTGGCTTTTAATGGTGAACCTTTCACGCTGGCACAGCCATAGATGTCCAGCATCTATGGTTTTAAATGTATCCAAATAGCTTCCTCCTCCTCCCTGATCGCCAATGAATTTGTGACACAAAGTTTATCATTTGATTTTGTCCTGGGGCTTTCAAAAGACTGGCATGTGGAATCTTTTGGTCTTGAGATTGTTTTGTTTTGCTTTATTCCTGAAAGGGCATTTAATAACTAGACACAACTAGTGCGTCTCGCGCAGCCGTTGGCAAGCACTCGTCTTTGTTTCTTTTCCCTTTCTAGTTCTTTGTAGGCGGGTCCCAGGGCAGTGGGGTTAGGGGCTTGCAGACCAGGGGAGGACAGCAGCCAGCCTGTGCGGGGGCATTTGACCACTGTGGTTTCTCCTTCAGCACTGGGTGCTTAAAGGAAGATGGGTGGCTGGAGAGGGAGCTTTCAGGCTGCACAGAAGCGTCACATATCAGGAAAATACACTGTTTTCTCCATACCCAGCCACTTTAATGAGTTCTTTTTAAAGATATGAAAGGGATACACATTACTAACACTGTAATGGTTCCTAATCATTCTGTGAAGGGTGAACAAGGGTGGCTTAGCGGTAGGCCGTGAGTCATGGGACTGGCCTTGCCAGGCAGCGGCCACTGTAAAACATGTCACCTCTCTCTTCTGGTGGACATCCCTTTCCTCTCTCCCAGTCCTGAGCCAAGGCGCTTTATAAAACGGTGAGAACTTATAAATATACATTCAGATGCTAAACATCATGTCAAAATGACAGCTACCACCTCTGCACATCTAAATTTCATTTAAACAATACAAGGTCACGAATGTTTGTAGCCAGGTGAAGTTCAGCCTAGATTTGAAATACACCTACTGTTTATTGAACATTTACTAAGTGCCAAGCCTTGGAATACAGATTTTACATGAAATATTGCATTGATTCCTCACAGCAACCCATGAAGGAAAGGACTATTATTTTCCCCATTTTACAAAGCACTCCGTGGGTCTGGTCAGTTTTCAGTCACTGTTGATGGAAAACATTGCATTAGTGTTAGGAGGGTAAAATGGTGCAGTCTCTGAGGAAAACACTTCGGTGGTTCCTCAAAATGTTAAGCATAGAATTATCATATGATCCTGCAATTCCACTCCTGGGTATATACCCCAAAGAATTGAAAGCAGGGACTCAGACACTTGTACACCAGTGTTCTTAGCAGTATTAATTCACAAAAACCAAAAGGTGGAAACAACCCAATAGAGAATGAATAAGTACAATGTGATATATGCATACGATGGAATACTATTCAGCCATAAAGGAATGACGTTCTGATACATGCTACTACATGGATGAACCTTGAAAACACTGTGCTAAATAAAATAAGCCAGACACAGAATGACGAATACTGTGTAATTCTACTTACAGGAAATATCTAGAATAAGCAAATTTATAGAGACAGAAAGTAGATCAGAGGTTGCTGGGGCCGGGGGTGGCAGTAATGGGGAATTATTGCTTCATGGGTGCAGAGTTTCCGTTTCAGGTGATGAATGTCTTGGTAATGGATGTGAGTGGCTTTGAATTGTGCATTTAAAAATGGTTAAAATGGAAAATTCTATGATATATATGTATATATGATATACACATATGCACCGTAACATGTTTTAAAAGAGAAAGCTTGTGTTACCGTGACTAAGGTCCCATTGCTGGAGAGAATAGATTATAAATGGATTCAGATAATTCATAGAAAGAAGCACTAAAAGCAGGGACTTTCAGTTTGCCGTGGTTACAGAACTGGTAAATAATGGAATGGAATCTGAGGCCGAGAATCCCCTCATTGTCCCTGGTCCCTTTGTGCAGTAATCAACTCATTGGGTACACTGAGGTAGATCCATTGTGCACACTCCCACTGGAACCACCCCACAACCCCACGAATGTGGCTAATTAAAATTAATCGGAAAAGTGTTCATATTGTGTGTGCATCTCCTATTTTGGATTATCCTTGATGTTCCCCATTCAAGACTGAAAACTGACCAAACCCCTGGAGTCTTCAGAACAACTACCTTTATCCACGCTTAGAGGATTGTGTGTTAACTGCTGCTCCACCTAGGGTTGTAAAAGAATTTCCACTTCTTTCACATAGAGTAAAAATCTGAATGATTTTACCAAACTCTTTGTCCATATGTTGGAATGTCCCAATTCCATGCCATGAATAAAGCGTCTGGTGCATCATCTGTCCTCTCTTGCTTAATATTAGTTTTAAAAAATTAATTTTAGAGCACGGAATCCCTCTGTTTAGAAATGTGCCTTGATGGAGCTGGAGTTGCAGCCGTGGAGATGTCTGTCATCTGAGATATGCTCATTAGATTCGGGTTTTCTGAAGGCCAACTCGAGTATAAATAAAATATGCCCAGTTTTCTCCCGAAGAGGTTAAGCCTCTGTGCTCGAATGTGTTCTTGCACCGTGACTCCTGCCTCCATGCTAAGGAAATCTGTAAGTAGGCAGAATGATGTGTGGTGTGGGGAGGTATGGGAAAAGCAGTTTAGCGTGGTTAGGGTATTTGTGTGCAGCGAGGCCATAGACAAGCGGAAGCTTCCAGAATGCCGTTAGGTGGTGCATTCCATCTGCCTACCCTCTTGTCATTCGGACCTCAAGTTGTGCTTTTAGACCTTAGTACATCTGCTCCATAATGTCAGAGGTCATGAGTACACAGGATACAAGAAAAAGTGCATATTGGCAAAAACGGCAAATAATATATATATATTTTTTTACACGGTTATTTTGGTGTTTCCAAATAATGCATTTCCTGCCATCCTAATTAGCGTAACAAGAAAACTCATTGCCAAGAAATTGCATGCTTTTGCTTAAGCGTCATTCTAAAATTGTGAGGCTTCGGAGAGTTAGCCCAACATGTTTATTTTATGCGTACTGAGATTTTCAAATGCCAGCAGGGTACAAGAGATGGTGCAAATTGTTATTCAGATATAATTAAACCTAGGTCACATTCGAGTCCATTAAGCAACAGCTTCAAATCCTTTTAATTAATAGGTTCAAATTGGTTGGTCTGAACGAGCTAATTAAATTTTTTTCCCAAGATTTTTTATTTAAATAGATAAATTTTGCATTTCCTCCAGAATTCTTCTTTGCAATTTAGAGTTAACGAAGGTATCAACCTGTCATGGCAGGCCTTTATTTTCAGAGGTCAGGAAACAGCTTGGGCTTGGTGTCCCTGACTAAACCCACAGAGACCCACCTGCATCTTCTAACACCTTTCTTTTCAGGGTCAAGATCTGGAAGCCCTAGGCTTTTGTGTGCCCACCCATGGTCTGAGAGCAGTCATCTGTTTTCCCCTGGAGAGCAAAACATCCCACCCAAAATTTGATGGAGAGGGCAGATCACAGGGGTCAAAGGTCTGAAGGCTGGATTCTTAAGTTCATATTCAAGAAAGCTTGGATGGCTTGAGAATAATACTTCTCACTATTTCCTCCCATTTTTTTTTTGCCACGGTTAAGCACCCTCTCTACCCAACCCCACCCCCCTACATGTGAGTTCTCTCTAATGATATCACTGCTGGCTATAGAAGATCCGGAAGCAAGGGCCTCCAAATGGCAGTATAGATTTCCCACATATCCTACAACCTCCAGTCCCCTGCTACCGTGCTCCACCCTCACTCCTCTTCTTGATCTGCAGTGAAAATTGTCCCAGCCAGACCTGCCCTGGGGGAGCTTCTCTCACCCACTCCCTCTGCCGTGGCCTTTCCCTGACAGGGTGCCCACTGATCTCAAGGTTTGGAGGAAATGAAAGGTTATTCCTCCAGAAGTAGAAAGGAGCCTACAGTTACAGAATACAGAGGCTCGGGGAAAAAAAAATCAAAAACATAAAAACCTGAAATTTTAGCATCTTGCCCCAGAAGAATCCCTGTGGGGGGCTGCCTGATACTCCAGTATGTTCCACAAGGGCTGTCCTCCGTGTTCAGCCCTGGGGTTTGAGTGCCCAGCACGCAGTTTCTGCATCTTTGCCTGTTGCCGGGAAACCCGGCTGCTCACACCCCACAGGCTCTAGCAGAGCCATTCTAAATAATCATTCAATTAAAGCAGCTGTAGAGGCAGGGGAGCGCAGCCAGGAAAGGGAGAAATCGAGGGATCACCACGTCTGGTTTGGCAGTGTCCTTCACGCCCGGGGCCTGGCCGCATGGGTGATCCCCAGTGCCAAGGCAGAGGTAAATGATGCCCTGGGCCTCGTCATCCTTTGTCACTTAATTTGTCCATGGGGATGGGAGGATCTCGGAATCCTGCTCCTGGGTGTGGGCAGGAAGGGCAAGCAGCCAGCCTCTCACTGAGCCCAGACGTGGCCCCTGCCCATGCATCTCCTGCACGCCTGCAGCAGGGTGACGTCTCCCCGCGGTGAGGCATGTCTGAGATGCCAGTTGGTTTTGGCCCCTGGAGTTGGTGCCTCTGCAAGGCAGCAAGTCTGCCTTTGTCACAGCAGCTCTCAGCTGTGATTGCCGTGGAAGAATTTGAGGGTGTGTTTTTGCTGCCATCTATTGTCCGCCCTGGGGATCGCATGGTGCGGTGGCTGGAGATTCAGGGAGGGGAAAATAACAACCACCGCGTTGGTGTCCGCCGTGGAAACCCCGTTATAAAAACCTGTGCTTACAGACCTTCCATAATTTTGAAACAGGTCTATTTGAACTGTAATGAAACCAGCAAGTGCCCTTTCTGTCCCTCAGCCCAGCCTCCTTGAAAGCACGCCTTGTTCTAGTCGCTCAATGAAGAAACCTTCTGTGTAGTTAAGCACGTGTTTTTTCACTCATGTCTCCTGGTGAGTTACAGAAAGATTATTGTTGGCCCTTGGTTTGTTGTGTTTGTTTTCTTTTGTTTTAATACTCCTTTCACCCACCCACCCCACCCCACCCCCTAAAACACATTTCTTTACTTTTTTTAGCAGAAGAAGGGAACATAGTGAGCTGAATGGCTTCCTGAAACCTTCAGAGGTTCCTGTTAGTTTTTTTTCAGATCCTGATGTAAGCACACTTCTCTTCACCCCAGCTCCAAGGGCTTGGGAATCTTCCAGATTGTCCAAGGCTTCCACACTCCATCAGACCACAGACAGAGCCGCCTCGGAGAGGGGAGGCCATTCCCAACTGATGCACTTACATGTTGTCTGCTTTCTCCATCTTCCAGTTGTTTGTTGGACTTGGGTTCCCGTATGAGGGCCCAGCTCCCCTGGAGGCCATCGCAAATGGATGTGCTTTTCTGAATCCCAAGTTCAACCCACCCAAAAGCAGCAAAAACACAGATTTTTTCATTGGCAAGCCAACTCTGAGAGAGGTAAGCATCTATCAAAATCATTCTCTTTCCAATAATATGATTAATAGCTATTTTGTGAATGCTAAGAGACCATTTCAACCCTGTAGCCTTGGAAAATAGGTATTAATAACTTCATTTAACAGGATCCAGTGGGGGTGTGTGGAGAAGCCGAAACCAAGGCTCAGGCAGATTGAGTGACTTGACGATGTCACCCGGCTAGTTACTGGCAGAGCCAGGGCTCAGGCTGTTTCTCCCTCACTCTACCATGAATCTGTCTTAGTGTAAACACAGGCACCTCTCGATTTCGGATGAGAGCAGAATTCTCATTTTCTGAATGGCTGGAATTCAGGAAATAAGGAAATCCACTGCTCAGTGGTCGTTTGTGGGTAACCTACTCTCGCCAGTGGATGGGGAATAAAATGTGAGCTGGGAGGTCTTCAGAGAACAGTCAACCCCGAGAGAGCAGACACTTCATGGGAGTGAAGTTACGGGCCTACCTTTTTTAGCATGCCATCAGCAGGCACTACTATCCTGAAAAGTAGCCCTGCCACTGCTTGAGCCATTCTCCGGAGCCTTATTTGAATTGCCTTTCAAGATCCTCTGGAAATCTGCAGTGGGTAACGAATCACCATGGAAGGCAGTTGGATTTGATTTAGGGTAATAAACAAAAGTCATTTAGAGCCAGGTGTGAGCCAAGCTGGATGTTTCTGCCTGGACAGAAACAGGAGTGTGCGAGAAGCCATAAGATTGATTTCCCTATTATTTCTGTGTGGTTAGTGGCTCTGCAGGCTGCCCAGGAGGAGGAAGCTCCTAAGTGTTTGGAGTGACAGCAGTGCCCTTGTCACTTGGGGTCTTCTATGGGGTGGGGGGGTGACCCTGATGGCCAGCCCTCCTGTGACATAGCAGTGTAGAAGGGCTGTCTCTAAGCATGCAGTTTGCAATTCCGCTACTTTTAAACCTTTCGGGCTCAATTCCCCTGACTCCTTCCCTCAAATAGTGTATAGAACGCATTTTCAATGATTATTCATTATTGATCAATCAGAGCTCTTCTCAACTCATAGAACTGATTATTTTGAGAGTTCTTTCCTCTGACCCTCCCTACCATTGGTGAAATCACCAAGGGAGATGGAGCGAAGTCAGCAAGGTCCATGAGTTGTCCTCAAAAAGAGATTAACCTGGATCCTGGATAGCTGTAGACATGGCTTAACTGTGTCTGTGTGCGTGCTTGCTTACCAACGTAATCAATGTGAATCCTTCGTCTTGGAGAGTGGTTTTTGGTGGGAGATGTCAATCCATTCAGTCATTATTCAGTAATACTGTGCTCCTGTGTGCCAAGTGCTCTGGGAGTTCCTGGGAGGGATCAGAACCAGTCACTGTCATTAAGGAGCTTATTCTTTGGAAAGCTTTCCAAAGAAGCTCCCCAGCAGTCAGAACGTCTCAATTTAGGAATCTCTGCATTAGCGTGTGACTGACTTCTCTGAAACCTTGGGGTTCTGGGTAGAAAGTGTCAGCTAAAAAAAATCATCCTTCGGTTTCCATTTAGGTGGAGGGAATCTCTGGAACGTGACTTCTGCCCAAATTGTGTATGTTCTTTGTAATTTTCCAAGATTTTTTTTGTACTTTCATTTTGCAGTAATTTTAGACTTACAGAAAAGTTGCAAAAATAGTGCCGAGCCTCCCTGTATAGCTTTCACCCAGCTGCCCCCAGTGGTTACATTTTACAAAACCACAGAGCAATGATCAAAACCAAGAATTAACCTTGGGACAACACTGTTCTCCGAACTACAGATGCTGTTTGGTCTTCACCAGTTTTTCCACTGATTTCCTTTCTGCTTCAGGATCCGATCCAGGGTCCCACGTTGCATTTAGTTGTCATGTGTGCTAGCTGCCTCCAATCTGTGACAATTTCCTTGGTCCTCCATGGTCATTCACCACCTTGACACTTTTAAAGTCATATCAGGGGATTCTGATATTAATATGTCTTCCCACTGGTGATGTTAACTTTGATCACTTGGCTAAGGTGGTGCCTGCTGAGTTTTTCCACTACAAAGTTACTATTTTTCCCTATGTCGGGGAAAATACTTTGAGACTATGCAAATACCCTTTTTCTCCTCAAACTTTTGCCCATTTGTTTTTGCCAATAGCAGTGGCTCTTGCCTGCAACAATTAGTATTATGCTGTTCTAGTGGTGTTTGTCTTTTTCCCTAATCATCATTTTTTTAATGCATGGAAAGCAACGAAACCCATCTCTTTTCTTACCATAATTTCTGCATATAAGCCTTTGCAAAATGATTAATCAGAAGTATCTCAAACTGAGAGTGATGTCATCAACAAGCCCAGGAATGTTTCCTCTGAGAGACAGATAAATAAAATGGCAGATTCAACTCTCTTCAAACTCTGGGGGATAATTGAGACTGGAGAATGGCTCTATAAATGCCGAATTGAACGGGCAAGACACCTAAAAATGGTATGGGAGCAGTGAGGTGGACATGCCAGCCTGCACCCCCCATGCCAATTTTCATGGTTTAAGGGCCACACGGTGCAGCTCTCCTGCCTGGGTACCTCCTGCTCTGGTTGCTGACCATACAGCCACCCATGGCAGTGACTTGGAGAGCAGCATAGATTCTACACCCAAGGCCACATAGACCCACAGTGCTGCCTTAGTGATCTGCGTGGGCACAAAGCAGCCCCCTGAAGCCAGAGCAACTGTGGTGGAACCTTCGGCAAGCTGGGCACGTTCCTAGCTGGACTCTAATTGTGGGTGCACCAAAATGAAAAAAATTGGGTGTCTTTGAACATCTATCCCAAGTGGTTCTGTAGGTCAAGATACCCTCACCCAAAAGCTACCAGGGGCAGAGAACCTATATGGAAAGGGGAAGCTGATCCGCTTTACAGCAGTGTGGACCCGGGGCTGAAAGCCGAAGCGAAGGATGGTCCAGAATGCAGGAGAGGAGCTGAGCAAATCACAGCCGCTGGGAAGGAAAATTGGTATAAAAATTAAGAGAACGACCCAGGACTCCTGGAGGAGGAACAGGGGAAAGGAAAGCATTTCCTTGAGGGGAAACAGTTTCACATACTGGGGTAGTCTTGGAAGTCACCGCTCACACCTAGTGCAAGACGTGGGAGCAGAAAGACCCGAGAGAATCCGAACTATTAACCACTGAATGTGCTAAACTGGAACATGTTTTGAAGAAGAGCCTTAGCACACAGCCAATCTACCCTGAAACCTTAGACAAGAGGGAGAAACTGAATTCCGGAGTGAGCACATCAAAATAATGAAATGCCCAGACAGCAATGAGATCACAGTCATACAAAGAAATAGCAAGAGATGGCCATTCGGGGAAACAAATTAAAACAAAAGAGGAAGCACAAGCACTGGAAGAACTAATTAAAGACATTTGGTTAAATCTCTTCAGTCTGTTCAATGAGCTAAAGGAAAACATGGATATAAAACTAAAGGGTATCAAGGAGGCCATGTACGAACGAAAAAGAATTAGAAATTTTAAAAAGGGACATAACAGAACTTATGGAGAATGTCCCAGGTAGATGTTTCTCTCAGCCTTGAAACTGTAAGCCTGTAAAATAATAACTCCCCATCATAAAAGTCAACCCATTTCATGGTATCTACATTTCGGCAGCCTAGCAGACTAAAACAGATGTAAAGGGTTTTACACAGAAAATCATAAAACGTTGCTGAAGTGGGGAAAGAATAGTCTCTTCAACGCATGGTGCTGGGAGAACTGGATAGCCATATGCAAAAGAAAGAAAGTAGACCCTTACTTCACACCATATAAAAAAATTAACTCAAAATGGATCAAAGACCTAAATATAAGAACCAAAAACATAAAATTTCTAGAAGAAAACATAGGAAACATATTTAGGTCTTTGTATTAGGCAATGGTTTCTTAAGACTTTATACCAAATAGATGAGTGGTACTTCATCAAGCTGAAAAAATTTGTGCATCAAAGGATTTTATCAAGAAAGTAAAAAAGACACACTACAGAGTAGGAGAAAATATCTGGAAACCATATATCTGATAAGGGGTATAGCATCCAGAATACATAATGAATTCCTATAACTCAACAAAAAGACAAATTAAAAATGGATAAAAGGCTTGAATGGATATTTCTCCAAAGAAGATATACTAATGGCCAATAAACACATGAAAAGATACTCAGTTAGCCATCAGGGAAATGTAACTCAAAACTGCAGTGAAATACCATTTCATATCCACCAGAATGGCTACTTAAAAAAAGTAAAAAGGAAGATGAAAAGCATTGAAGAGGATGTGAAAAAATAGGAACTGTCATACGTTGTTGGTAGGAGCATTAAATGGTGCAGCCACTTTGGAAAACAGTTTGGCAGTTCCTCAGAAAGTGGAGTAGAGAACTCCCAAAGGAACCGGGAATCCCTCTTCTAGGTATATACCCAAAAGAAGTGAAAGCAGGGACTCAAACAGATACTAGCACACTGCATTACTCACAACTACCAAAAAGTGGTTGCAATCCATGTGTCCTGCAACAGATGAATGGAAAGGCAAAATGCAGTCTATGCATGCACTAGGCTATTATTCAGTCATAAAAAGAACTGAAGTTCCAATGCATGCTACAACATGGCTGAGCCTTGAAAACATCATGTTGAGTGAAATAAGCCAGACACAAAAGGACAAATATTGTATGATCTCACTCATATGAAATAAGAAAGTAAAATATGCTGATTCTTAAAGTCAGGAACTAGAACGCAGGTACCAGGGCCTGGGTGTGGGCAAGGAGTGGGGGAGTTGGTGCTTAATTGGTACAGTGTTTCTGTGATAGAAAACTTTTGGCAATGGTTGGTGGTGATGGCAGCACACCTTTATGAATGTAATTAGCACCCCTGAATCATATATTTAGAAGTTGATAAAATGGGGAATTTTAGGTTGTGGATAAATTACCAGAAAAAAAACAAACCATAGAACTGAACGACACAAAGAGTGAACCCTAATGTAAACTATGGCCTATAGTAAATAGTATACTTATAATAACATGGTTTCATCAGTTGTAATAAATACCATGGGTTCCAGTTTGCTAATGCTGCCGTTGTGCAAAATACCAGAGATGGATTGGCTTTTATAAAGGGGGTTTACTTGGTTACAAAGTTACAGTCTTAAGGCCATAAAGTATCCAAGGTAACAATAGGGTACCTTCACTGAAGGATGGCCATTGGCATCTGGAAGACCTCTGTTAGCTCAGAAGGCATGTGGCTGGCATCCACTTGCTCCCAGGTTGCATTTATCAAAATGGCATTCTCCAAAATGTTTCTCTTAGAGCGTTTTGTCCTCTCTTAGCTGTAGCTCCTCTTCAAGATGTCACTCTCAGTTGCTCTGAGGTCCTCTGTCTGTGAACTCCCTTATATGACTCCAGTGATCCAATTAATACCCACTCTGAATGGGCGGGATAACACCTCCTTGGAAGTTATCCAATCTGAGGCCCACCTCACTTTCTGCTGGAGACTTTGCAGAGAGAGGGCTGGTAGCCAGTAACATCACCCAGAGTTGAGAGAGACCCGGGAACTTGTGCTCAGAGCCAGATGCCCTTTCAGGCTGTGCTCTTTCAACTCTCAAAAGCCAAAGCCCCCCTAGCCAAAGATGTTTTTCAATTGGGAAAGAGGTATCAACAGTTCTGCAGATTTATAAGGGTCAAAAATCCCTAGAAATTATTTTTTAACTCATCAAATGAAAAAATTTCAACCAAAGCATACATAATTACAAAGCTGTCTTTTTATGTCCACACACATCTTCCAAGTTAAGCAACAATTTTCCCCATATAAAATTGCATATGCGTCTCTTCGTTGGTTTACTTGAAGAGAAATAAAAGTCTGGATCTCTAAATATGAGTTTTGCTTTGTTTTTATTTTTGCATTGGACCAATTTTTAAAACTTTAATTGTCACACAAAGGGGAAAAATATTCCATAATGCCTTTAGTAATTTGGCTGTTCAAGTTGTACTTTAAATGTAATATAAATTGGATCTTTATATTTATATTGGGAATCATATTAGTAAGTTCTTGATCATTATTCTGACATTTTGCAAAACATTAGAAATTCTCTGGCTTCAGTGTTTTTTTCCATAAAGAGAACTCATGTTCTCTTCGGAGATTTAATAGCAACTCTGGAGTAATGTCTCATATTTAATAAGATTTTCATTACTTTTACAAACTATCCACCAGTAAATTTACTGATTGATATACAATGAAGTAGCTCAGATCAGTTGGTTCTCAATAAATTAACAAGGAGGAACATAACATTCGGAGGGGGAATAATGAATCACAGAATGCCTTACTCATAAAATTAAGTAACCCTCAATAAATGGAAATGAATGAAATGGTAATGGCCCAGCATTTTGTGTTTTCCAAGTGCTTAGAGCAACCTTATAAATAAGCCGGGACCTTAGGGGAGGGAGGGATAAGAGACTGCTAATGTGTAAATGGCTAAATAGCAATGTTGATGGTAACTTTAATCTGCCCTGACTCCATTGCAAGACATAATTAGTTCGTTCCCAAGGCCACAAAATGAAAATTATGTGACATTTTGTTCATCTTCAGAGGAGGTCTAATACAGGCATAAATTCAGGCCTGGGGATTTTCAGGTTGGCAATTTTAAGAGAGTGATTTAAAAGGCTGGTGTTGACATTTGGCTTTTTTGACCTTTGTGTTAAGAAGGCAATAGCATCTTTGGAAGTTATCTTCATTTCTACCCAAAGCTGCTAAGTTGTTAAAGGATCTGGATTTGAGTTTGGCCCTTCTCCTTTCTGGCTGTTAGTCTTGGGGAACTGTAAACCACTCTGAACCTCTGTCTCGTTGTTGATACCTGGCAAACCTGATAAACAATGTATGTGCAGGTGAGTAGCCCACCTGTACCTTGCCCAGGCTAGGACTTCATTGACATGTATCAATTCCAAAATACATGACGAGGAAGAAAAAAGAAAAGGAGGTTTCTCCCAGCTCTGTGGGCAGGCAAAGACTCGGTAGCTTCTATCTCTGGCCACATTACTGAGCAAAAGAAGAGGGCACATGTCGGAAGGGTGGGGGACGGAACACACTAGTGTTGGGGGATTCTGGGCAGGTGATTGCAGGGCAGGCAGAAGCAAAGACTGGGATAACCTGCAGCCCCAGCATTGTGATTGCCTGAGCTGTTGCCAACGGAGGCTTGGAGCTGGGGCCGTGTGACTTGTGTTCTGGGTTCCCACCCTGACAAGTGGATGCCCACAGTTGGCGTGGTAGGATACAGAGAACGGTGGCTGAGAGCAGGATGCAGTGGTGCCAACTATGTCATCCAGCCCTCTGAGAATATTGGAGCCTAAAGAAAAAAGGAGAGCTGGTTTTGCCTTTAAAGCAAGGATCCCCAACCCTACCAGACCCAACTCCTCCTTTTTTATAACAAATACATTGTAACATCTCCTTTTCTCTCCTGTAGTGAAATTTATAAATAGTATAACCTGCCTATGCTTGTAATTTCAAAAAAGAATCACTCCCTAAATATAATATAAAGGAGAAGTAAAAGAAAATAATTTATAATAAAGTAATACATTTTTTAGTTTGTGCATGCTCAAGAACTCTAGTATACCATACCCAAGAACTGCACTGGAAGACATCATGCTGCCTCATTCCTCATTAAGTTTACATTAGTTAAGAGGAATAAACCATTCAACTGAATGTGGTCAGTGCTTTTCTTTATATTTGGCATTGTGAATCAGGAGCCAGATAAGAAAACACGTACACATACACTCACACCCCCCATCAATGTGATAGTGACAAATGTGGGTGTGTTATAGTGGGGACTCAGATCTCATGAGTGACATTGACTCTGCTGCCATGTTTTTTCCAAAATGATAACAGCTTATTGGTGAACTTCCAAATAAAACAGGAGTACAGATATCCCATGATTTGCATGGCAATTACATTCCTGGAAACTGGAAAAGTCTATGTATATTAAAGCAATGCCAAAGGGTTAGATTCCGTAAACCCAGAAGAAAGCCCAGCAGGACATTTGGAAGTTGTGTAGGGAGTAGACATTGTGATGCATCTTACGTCCCCACCCTTGGATTAATTGTAACACCCCTAATCATTGTGCTAGCCAAAGATGCTCTCACAAATGGCCGAAATGTTCCCTTTAACTCATAGCCTTAAAGGGACACTAGAATAAAGGTGGAAACGTGTTTGAGGGATACAGTTAGCTGTTTAAAGAGTGGACTCCTCCAGAACTTAGGACTACCAATTCTATACTCGGTTTCTTTGGCCACACCTTCATTCTTAAAATAAAACTTCCTTTTGGACAAAAACTGCCTTTCCTTGCTTTTCTGCTTGCAAATTGTCTTTATGTATATCAAAGATCCAATGTTATGGTAATGCCTTGATTTTCACTGTAAATTTCCCTATCTTAGCCAATGTTTATAATAGATAATGTGTAATTTTCAGGTCTGGAGTATAAGTGAAGATAAATGTTCATTATTTCTTGATATGAGGTTGGGGATCAAGGCTACCTGTGACAGCCCCTGTATCACCTGGTTGTGACACTCAATCTTTTGTTTTCAACTGGGATTCGTCTTCTTGGAGCCATATCTGTTTAATTGTTATTTCCTTATGAGTGTTCAGAAAGTTTTGATCACGGAGGGGAAGGACAGAAATGTCTTGCTACGTTCACAGGTACAACTGGGTATGATAAAAGGCATAACACTTCATCTAGCACAGAAGGTTGAAAAAATGAGTGCTACACCAGTGTTCATAGTGACATTATTCACAATTGCCAAACAGTGGAAGCCACCCAGTGTCCATCAACAGAGGAATGGATAAACAAAATGTGGTTAAGAGACACAATGGAATATTATTCAGCTGTGAAAAGGAATAACATTCTAAGACATGCTACAACATAGATGAGTCTTGAAGACATCACATTGAGTGAAATAAGCCAGACACAAAAAGACAGATATTGTTTGATCTCACTTATTTGAAATACTCAGTTGAAGCAAATTTCATAGAGATGGTATATTATAGATTATGAGGGGCCAGGAGGTGTAGGGGTGGGGGCTGGAATTATTGCTTTAAGGGTGCAGAGTTTTTGTTTGAGGTGATGAAAAAGTTAGGGTAATGGATATTGGTGATGGCTGCACAATATTGTGAATGTAATTGGTACTGAATTGTGCACTTGAAAGTGGTTAAAATGGGAGATTTTGAGTTGTATATATGCTAGTACAATAAAAAGATTTTTTAAAAAATAAGTCAGTGCTCATGAAACCAACATGGTTCATTTTTTCTTTTCCAGCTGACATCTCAGCATCCTTATGCAGAAGTTTTCATCGGGCGGCCCCATGTTTGGACTGTTGACCTCAACAATCAGGAGGAAGTAGAGGAAGCAGTGAAGTCTATTTTAAATCAAAAGGTGTTTTATTATTTTTTTTTAATTCCATTTTCCCCTATGTGTAATTTGAAATGGAATGTGTGGAGCGCATCACAGGCTCTTTGTTTTAGTAAAAAGAGCTTCTGTACATCAGCTTATCCCTCGAATTAGAAAGCAGCTAAACTGTAGGATTTGACCTGAGAATTGCAGGGATGTTTTGTGAAACTAAAACAGAGCTGATGCCTACTTATTTATTCCACTAGACTATATGCAACATAAGGGCAGGAAGTATATCGGTCTCGCTACTGTATTCCCAGTGATTTATTGAATGGATAGATGCGAGGGAGGAAGGAATGAATGTTTGTTTGCAGATAATCATACTACAAGGCAGACTACATTCAGTGCCAGAAGCAGTGTGCAATTGATGGGGGGTGGGGGGTGGGAGGGGACCTTCTGGAGAATGCAGCATTTGAATTTGTTCTCATGGGATGAGCAGGCATTTACACAGAAAAACTAGAAGTAGGTCCAGAAGGGCACATAATCAGGCTTGGTGGGAGTAAAGGGGAAAAGACTGAAAAGGTACGTATCCTGAGAAAAATAGCCAACTTGCCCATGGGAAGGGCCTTTTGTTAACATTTGACTTATCCCTCCCCCAACCAGTATGGGCCTCTTAGAATGGTTGTGAAAAACCACTTAAGCCACTTTTAACTTGAAGAGTTTTAGGGGAAATGAATGAAATAGATGGGCTAAAGTCACCTGTGAGGAGCTTTGAACACCAACCATGTCAAGGAGAAGGCTGGAATGAATCCCTGAAAGTTTTCCAGAAGGGGCTATGATGAAAAAAAAAAAGTTGATTTTTTTAATGGTAAATCAGTGTTTCTCAACTTGGCACAATTGACATTTTGACATTTGGGCCAGATAATTCTTTGTTGCAGAAGAGAGGCTGTCCTGTGCATTGTAGAACTACCTACTAAGTACCAGTAGTTCTCCTCCCAACCCCCCACCCCTGGCAACCAAAAGTATTTCCAGACATTGCCAGATATCTCCTGGGGGCAAGGGGGTGTTGGTGGTGTTGCAAAATCACCTCCAATTGATAACCGTGTGTTACAAGAGTTGAGTATGAGTTATATGATATAAGGCCTCATTCCCCTTTGGGAAATAAAATGGGATAACTAGTCCATGGCCCACTGAGCTGCCAGTTTCACTTGATTCAGAACATATCTAGGGGAGCAGGAGCACTGTGGTTTATTACCCATGCCCCACTCTCATTAAAGACGGTTCAGTTATTGAGCTTTGGTGTAGATGCTCAGAACTTCCCATTCCCAGGCTGGGCTGGGACAGCATAGAGCAGAAGTTCCATAGACCGCTGGTGGCCAAGCCAACAGAACAGAGTGGGGTGGGGGACTATCAGCCTCTCTGAAAACAGCTGCCACACATCTACAGCTTCACCACTGGAGAGTCCTTCTTCTGGGGATCGAAGGATCTCTTTCTTGAATCTCTGAGTCCTTTAGTAAAGTACACAGACTTTAAAAGTGGATAAAAAGGCAGAAAACATTGGATTATGGAGTCCAAAACTTTTCAGGTTTATAGATCCCATTTGTCAAATAAATTTAATGGGAATGAGAGATACATAAAACACTGAGGGTAGGGGCTGAAGTCTGTCTGCTCATTTCCACATGAAGCTGCCTCTGTTTATTCCATGTCTCAACCTTTTTTTCCCCCCGAAGGTACATGCAATGCTTTATTTTAAACATGCCAGGAAAGCTGTTTTAGAATTGACTACTTGAAAGCAAGCAGTTGTATACAGAAAAGAAGCAACATCTTGTTACAGTTTAGCACACAGCATCCAAAGCAAACAGGCATGAGACAGTGCAGATTTATGCGGCCATTAAAACCATATGAATAATATATTGCAGGGGAGAAAGTGGAGAAGGGAAGGATGGAAGAAAAAGTGGAAATGAAAAGCCAGTGTTTCCCAGTCCTATCAAATTTCTCATTTGATAGCCGCATCCAAGTGTTTCAAATAGTGCCTTATGGCAAGAATGACAAGGATGAAAATAACTTACCTGCCTGATACTAAGTTTGGTCAGAACATATTTTAATAGGCCTTTCAGTGTAAGCCAGTTTTAGCATCTTTTGAATTTATTGTTTCATGATGATACTTAACTCAGACTTTATGCTCTCTAGATATAAACAATGAAATATTTGATATTTCCTTTTTAAAATAAAATATGCTTTTTATTTATGTGTATTAAAAGTGTACATCACAATGATCGATACTAAGGTTTTAATATTCTGAAATATAAATCTATAGTTAACAAACCATGAAGTATTTAAATGAACATTTAAGTATATTATAAAACTGTAGCTAACAAAATATTTAGGTATTTAAACTGGAAATTAAAATTTTAACTATATAAATAAAGTCAATAATAAAAAGTTACTATTGAACAAAAGATCATAAAGTAGATACTTTTCAGGCACAGCAGATCAACCCTGATTAACTTTATTCCAAAAAATATTTAAGGCCATTAAAAATTGTAATAATAATAATACCAGTAGCTGATATGTAAAGAGAAACTCTTTTATTAGCCTAATCTCACTTAGTCCTTCTACAATTCTATGGAGTTGGGACCGTTATTCCCATTTTATAGGTGAGAAAATTAAAGTTTAAAGAAGCATTTTATCCAAGATCACACAACTAATAAGTGGTAGAGCCTGGATTCAAACCCAGGTCTTCTTGACTAGTGTGTTAAGACAAAATAAACTTTAAAAAGGAAGAGCACAAAATGAAGTAAAGAGAAAGATGGAGTAGGAATGAGACTGATATAAAAATTATTATCATTAAAATTCTTACACTTGTTAAAAATGGGTCAGAAATGTGGTGCCAAGCTTTCTCCTATTTAATTATAAGATTTAAAATTTTTAATTACATGACACTCGAAAAATGAAAACAGGACCATTACTGGAAGGAAACAGTCAATGAAATGAGACTTAGAGATGGCCCAGGTGTGGCATTATCAGACAAGAACTTTAAAATACTACAGTAAGCTCTCTAAGCTGTCTTTGATCTTCCTGGGAATCCCACAAGGTAACAATGTATAGCAGATTTGTTCTGATCCTTGGGTGAAGAGCAGCCTACACATGTAAGCCAGTGTACTGTATCTTTGTTTAAAGTAGTGCAAGTGTAAATTTACAAACACCCACACCATAGTTATCTTTTTAAATGTAAGTAGGTTGAATAATTTTCCTCTATTTCTTTAGTTCTCATTCCTACTGGATACCAACGGCATAAACCCTCTGTTCCAGTTTGCTAATGCTGCCAGAATGCAAAATATCAGAGATGGATTGGCTTTTATAAAAGGGGGGTTATTTGGTTACACAGTTACAGTCTTAAAGCCATAAAGTGTAACACATCAACAGTCAGGTACCTTCACTGGAGGATGGCCATTGGCGTACGGAAAACCTCTGTTAGCTGGGAAGGCACGTGGCTGGCGTCTGCTCCAGAGTTCTGGTTTCAAAATGGCTTTCTCCCAGGACATTCCTCTCTAGGCTGCAGCTTCTCTCCAAAATGTCACTCTCAGTTGTTCTTGGGGTGTTGGTCCTCTCTTACCTTCTCTGGAGCAAAAGTCTGCTTTCAAAGACCATCTCCAAGATGTCTCTGTAAGCTGCAGTTTCTCTCTCAGCTCTTGTGCATTCTTCAAAGTGTCCCTCTTGGCTGTAGCAAGCTTGCTCCTTCTGTCTGAGCTTATATAGTGCTTCAGTGAACTAATCAAGGCCCAAGCTGAATGGGTGTGGCCATGCCTCCACGGAAATTATCCAGAGTTCTCACCCACAGTTGGGTGGGTCACATCTCCATGGAAACACTCAGTCAAAGAATTACAATCCAGTCAACACTAATACGTCTGTCCACACAAGTTTGCATCAAAGATAATGGCATTTTGGGGGACATAATACATTCAAACTGGCACACCCTCCTTTTAGATCTAGAGATAGCGACTATGTTTTTGAGAATGGCAGTGTGGTCTAACGCTTAAAAGCTTAGCCCTTGAATTCTTTCCTCACCTCTGACACCTCACAGCTCTGGGATCTCAGGTAAATTTCTTAACCTTTCTAAGACTTGGTCTCCTCATCTGAAAAACTAGCTTAATAATGGTTTCTCTCACACAGAACTATTTAGAGGATTAAATAACATAATGCAGGTGAAAAACTTACTATGGCCTGACATATGGCAAGAATGTAAGAAATATAGATTATTATTCTCTATGTTATTGTTATTATTAATGATATCCAAAGGGGTGAGCTCCAATATGTAGAGCAAAATGAAATTACCTTTGACCTGTCAAGTTCTATACACTTTCACCTAGTCCAGGGTTTCTCAAAAAGTACTGTGTTAAATATGTTAAAAGATTTTGTATAAAAAATGGACAGCATGTGTGAGTGGGGGAATTTCAGCAGGGATATGGAAGCTCATTTTTTAAAAGCCAAAGTAAAATACCAAAAATGAAAATTAGTGCCAGAGACGGAGAATCCTTTCAGTGGACTCATCAGCAGACTGTACACAACAGATGAAAGGGTCTATGAACTTGAGGAGTTATCAATAGAAAATATCCAGATTGAAACACAAAGAGAATTTAGGAACAAAGACCATCTAAGATCCATGAAACAGTATCAGTCTAACATGCAAGTGATTAGAATTTCAGAAGAAATATTTAAGAGATAATGGTTAAGAATTCTGCAACATTAATGAATGACATCAATGTACAGACACTAGGCGTTCAATGAGCTCTATGCAGGATAAATTCAAAGAAGAATACACCTAGGCACAGTATAGTCAAACTGCTGAAAACCAAAGATAAAGAGAAAATCTCATATTCTCGTGAAATCTTGAAAGCAGCCAGAGATTTTTTTTTTTTTCCATCAGGGGAATAATAATATTAAAGATAAGCAGACTTCTCATTAGAGATAATGGAGACCATAAAAGGATCTCCAGGGACCAGAACTCATAGGGCCTTTAAATAGGCTAAGACAAGGATCCTAGATTTTATTCTAAGTGAGGTGGGAAGTTGATTGATGTGACCTAGTTTACATTTTAAATCAAGAGAGATTGCATAATGTACCTGACTTAAAATCCTATGGCTGGTAGATAGAGGATCCAGGACGCAAACCTTCTAAGTTGTTTCTCCTTGAATCACTCCAGGCCACCACTGTTGTATGTGCCATGGAGGGTTTAGCTGATCTCTCTGAGAGCAGTGCCCTGCAGGAATTGAATTCCGATGTGGTGCTTTACAAAGATGAGATATGGAAAATGTTACTAGAAGGGGCAGGAAATCTCCCAGGAAGAGAGGTTAAGAAAAGAAAGTGGAGGAGAAGACAATGGGAAGTCTCCAAGGCCAGCAGTAACTGCACAGTGCAGCCTGCAGGCTTCCTTCCCGTGGCTGTGCCCAAATGAATCACAGTCCTTTTTCCATAAAGCAGGATGATCAAGATTGCCAAGAAGAACCCTTGCTTTTCCGCATCTGGCCCCACTTTGGTTTCTCAGTGGCCAGATGTGGATCTAGCATTCCCTTTCATTCCGTCCCCCAAACAGGCCTTTGACTTGTTCCTGAAGGATTCTTGTACAGAAAAACTGCCGCCTCCTTCCACCCCCCATCTGCAGAACTGCTCCAACTTCAGAGACTCATCAGCCCTCTTTATCCCCAAAGCCAGAGGTCTGGGAGAGTTTCCAACCCAGAGGGCCCCTCAGCTCCCCTGTCCACAGGAGGACAGCTAGTGGAGCTCACTAGCACGGGGAGCTTACAAACACAACTTCCTTTTTTTTTTTTTCTTTTTTTTTTTTTTTTCCTTTTCCTTTATAGGAAAAAATGTTTGGCTTCATATCCTTTAAAACTGTCAACTAGCCACAAAGCAGTTAATGAGTCAGCATCCCTTTGGTCAGACCAGGCTTGGTTGATAGGAGAACAGAGGAAGATTTTTCTGAATTTACGGCATTGAGCCTTTTGAATTAATTTGCTTCCCTTTTCTAATGGATGCCCTTTGCAATATGTTGCAGAAAGGCCCTTGGGTTTTCAGCTTGCTTTTCGCCACATCACCGAATCCATTGGTCTTGTGACAAGTTGCTGCCGATGTTTATTTCACTGTAGAAGTTCTACTTGCCCAGTTATAAATGGACTTAAATATGTCACATCCCCTGTTGTAGATCATTTCTTTTGTTCCTTCTCTGAGCCTCTGAGAAGATACATCTGTCTTGGTCAGTTATAGAAAGCTTCTGGAGTTGGAGTGTGTTGAATAAATAAATATCCCTTCAAAAGAAAAGAAGAATTTTACATTTAGTATGAAGGACTAAGTCTCAGTGGGAGAGGAGCACAATAAGTGCAAAAGCTTGAGATGAGAAGCAGCATGCCTAGAACACAGAAGCCAGTTTTCCAAAGTATTTTGAGCTCTTCAGAGCTGAGTTCTCTAGAAATACAGTGACCTCCCTGTTCTGGGAGAATAGTCCTACCGCAATACTATGGTTCTTACGGTTTGGTCCCTTACGGTTGGGTATGAGCAGGTATGGGTCGAGGTGCAACCTGTGGGATGCACCATCCAGTTACGCATTTGAAAGGTGTATTATGAAAATATAAAATCACAGTTGCAGTACATTCAAATGTTGGCTACCTACTGCAGGATGTCAATCGTCCCATTTTCAAAAGGCCTCAACTTGGAGATGTTTTGCCCAGTTCTCCACCTTATAGATTCCAGCTAGGCAAGTGCAGACTTAAGAGGGAGAGAGTGAAGGTACCTCACTACCCGATTTTCTCCCAAAGAAAATTTCCATTTAGTTTGGTGATGCGAGCTGGTGGTGCCCCTGAGAACGCAGGCCACGTACTGTTGGCACAAACACTGTGCACAGATGTCAAACCCACCTTCCTTCTGCTTTAGGTGTCACCATATTCATGAGACTGCCTCCCCTAACCCACTGAAGCACCTTCCAGGGTCTCCCAGTACCCTTAGATAAATTAGTTTAGACATCTCAAGGCTTTTGTGCGAATCCATTCAACTTCCTTCCCTGTGTCTCACCTGCCTCTATGGTCTCCTCTCCTTTTTCTGCATCTGATCTCAATCTGCTTGCTCCACATGGAATGCCTTCCTCAGCTTGGCCCTCCCCATTCTAGGCTCAGTACTCATACTTGACCTTCAGAGCGCATCTGGCCTCCTGGTGGCTCTTTATCACTCTCTATTTGTACATTATGAGCTCTTCGGGTACATGCTAACCTCACGTCCTCACACAGGCCCGTGCTTTTGACACCTTCCTGGGCTCTTGAAGTGTTCGTCATGGGCCTGTCTTAGAGTTTAGAGTGTTGATCCTGCATTCATTCAGCAGATGTTTATTATGTTCCAGCGTGGGCCATGCTGTGCTCATCACTGGATACAAAGAGGTCCCAACAGCCCTTGGCCTGTGGGGCTCACCTTCTGGCAGGTGATAATCGCCCCCTTTTATTCAGTGCCTCCTGTGTGTTAGACTCTGAACTAAGCCCTCGATTCTGTTTTCATACCTCTTCACCACAGCTTAAAAGACGTGAGCCTTTCGTATTGCCATTTTACTCATGAGGTACGCGAGACTCAGAAGCAATCGGCAGTTTGCTCAGGTTCCCACAGCTAGTCAAGAGCAGAGTGAGGTTGTGATCCCACATCTGCTGACTTTGAACTCCACAGTCTTAACAGTCTTAACCCTTCTTGCGCTGCCTCCAGTGTGTTGTCACCTTGGGCCGACTGAATCAATGGGAAGACTGGGAAAATGTCACATGTCCTCCGTGTCCTGTTTCATGACACCACATTCTGTTTCCACAGACTGAGCCGTACATGCCATATGAATTCACGTGTGAGGGGATGCTGCAGAGAATCAACGCTTTCATAGAGAAACAGGTAAGGCCCTTCAGAAGTCAGCCTCTTTGCTGTGTCCTGCTTCCTGTTCAAGAAGGTTCTCAACAACAGTTAAGAGTTTGGGTATTTATGTAGTCATTTTCTGCCTTGGAAGACTACACAAGCCAGATAATGGCTTGTTGGACTCCAAAAGTCAGCACCATGATGGTCATCCAAGGACACTGGTCTTATCCTGGGGCAAGTATATTCTTTATGACAGTGAGAGTTCAGTTGGAAACTTACAACAAGAGAGACTGGTGGGCCACCTTCAGGCCTCCTGGCTATCAGAGTCTGTAGCCTGCGGTGGGTTTGGAGGGGCATCGTGAAGACTTTCAGGGCAGGGGGACAAAGACGGTGTTCTGGTCCTGTCCAGTCTTCATTTCTCACCCTAACAAAGGCAAGGTCTGAGTCCAGTGGTTTCTAAGGGTCTCCTTTAATAATGAGTGTTCAGTGTTCTTAAAAAGGTAGGACTCTGTAGTAGTTTTCAAACGTCTTTAAAAAGCAGGAGCCCTTTTCAGATGAAACCTTACATGAAATCTGAGTATAAGAAATAGATCAAAGCAGAACCTCAATCCTAAAGCAGAGGAGGGTTCCAGGGGCTCCCCCACCCCCAGCAGACTTTGGACACCACAGCTTATGTTCACGGAGGTCAAGGCCAAGAACATAGCCGGCCATCCTTTTTATAACATTTTAATTCTTCAGGCTTCAAAAAGCAACACACAGCTAGAAATAGATCCAGAAACCCTGTGGGTCCGGCTAGATGAACTCTTTGACCAGATTCCAGAAACAGGGCCTTCCTCTTAAAAGTGTAAAGCGGAGTGGCTTAGGGCCATCGAGAGATCTTAACACAATAGGGGTGAGGGTGGTGCAGGCTGAAAATAGAAATGGCCTGTCCCACGTGTCAGCAGGCAGAGATTGCAGGCCCAAGATAGGTTTCAGAGGAAGAGTTGGAGATTCGAGGAGCCTGAAATGGCGAGTAGCCTGCAACCCTTGGTGCTGCCTCTGGAGAGAGCCAGCGTGGGCAGGGCCTCTGCGTGGCGTGGCTGGTTCCCGAGTTCTCCTTAGCACTCACAGGGCCTGCACAGTGCCCTGTCCCTGGGTTCCAATCCAGCTGAGTTTCTGGGTGTGAGTCTGGGCATGTTACATCACTCAGCCTCTCCGGGCCTTAGTTTCCTCCTCTGTAAAATAAGGCTACTAAAAGGACCTGACTCGTCAAGCTGATGGGAGAATCACATGGGCTACTCAGGAAATGCTCAATAAATAAAAACCTGTCCTGTTGATTATCTAGTGTAATTATATGGTGGTGTTCATCACTCTTGCCCATGAGGCCTGAGCCTTTGAATCGGCCTCTCATTCAGTCTTCACGTGACGCCTCAGCTAAGAATGATTGGTTTGTTTCATTGTCATCATCATCGTAGCCCTAACAACCATAGACCTGCAAACTTTGTGTTTTGCGCTGTACTCATGCTGCAGGGAACATCGTCCCGTTTAATCCTCACAGTAATCCAATGGGGTGGTGTAATGATCTCACTCTCTGGATATGAAAACTAATGTCAAGCCAGGGCTTCTAAGGAGTGGAATCAGGATCAGGCGCTGGCTTTGTCTGAGATCAATGCCTGCACCCCAGCACTGCCAGGGCCTCAGGGTATAGAGCTGTTCTTACCATCTGCTTTTACCTAGGATAGCTGCTGGCCTTCCCTGAAGGGGCAGGAGTTGCAGCTAAGGCCTCCTTTGGCACTGGGTTTCAAGAATCCCAGCTCTTCTTGTCACAGGAGGCTCTCTGAGATCTAACACAGATCCCTGCTGCTTCTCTGTCTCCTGTCCCCACTGCTTCTCTGGGAAAATGATTACTTACCACTCATAAGCAGGCTGTTTTCTTTCTTCTCTAGCTTTATGAATCCAGTCTCTGCAGTCGGTCCTTAAAGTCTCATGTCCCTCTGGGTCCTGTTCTCTATAAATCTATCGTAGGTTTACTTTCAAACAGGAAGGTCCTGTTCCCAAAATAGATAGTGCAGAAATGCCTAGAGCTCTGCTGGGCACTGTACGTGCGTGCACAGGAACTCGCAGCTGAATCATTGAATAAATGAATGGGACGGTGAGTGAGGGAGCGTGCATGCATGCTTCTTGAGTGCTAGAAAGCAGGAAGCTCATCTTTGACTTTATGGTTTCAAAAACCTGTTACTAGAATTGTCTCCTGGAAAACATGCTAATGAGACTGTCCTTACACACCACATCCTGGGTTTAGACTTCTCCGCAGTGCTCTGCAGGTCACAGAAATCCAAGACTTCTTTTTTGCCTGCTGCCGTTTCCTCATTCATTGGCTCTGTAAACAGTTGTCAGCTAGAGAGTAACATGTACTGTCTTGGAAGGAAGAGATGTCCAAGGCACAGTCAGCTGCTGCCCTTGGGTAGCTTTGAGTTTCGTGGAGAATGCAGTCAAGTCCATAGGCAGTGCCACCCGTCAGGTCACACGCGTCCCCACACCCTGCAAGTAGGAAAGCAGGAAGGATGGGAGAGTCGGTTGAAAGTCATCGTGCGAGAGGTGGGTCCTGGAGGCTCACTGAGGGGATGCAAGTCCACGTGCCAAGGCCTGGGTGACTTTCTGGAAGTTTAGCTCTGGCTGAGGAGGGGTGAGGTGAAAGGTGACACTGCGGGAGGACACAGACCATGCGGGCTGAGCTGAAGAGTCCAGATTTGACTCTGGAACACGGGAAGCTAAAGAAGTGAGGGGGCATTGCTACTATTGGATTTGTATTTTAGAGAAATCATTCTAGCAATCTTATTTTGTTGCATTTCTTATCAGGCGTTCTCCTGATGCCACTTAAACGAGTAACTGAAGAGACCGATTTTGAGTGCATCCCCAGCTTTTGAATATTCTGAACCCCAGAATATTCCCGAAGGCCCAAGGGAAGCCCCCATTAGTCCACAGGTTGGATCTTCTATCTCTAGTAGCTCAAGGCCCCTGTATATTAGTGCTTGGGGTGTTCGTTATTTTTGCAGCTTGGAAGAATACCTTCAAAGAGCAATCAGCATGGAGAAAGGGGTGTTTCTCCATGAACAGGGAGAACTCGAGTGCTGAAGGAGACGGCAGCAACTCAGGCTTCCTTTACCTTGAACTGCAGACACTCTGTGCTTCTATTGGGCTGATAAATGCCTTCACAGTGCTGTATTTGATCTGCAAGGGGAACAAGGAAGCTTTTATCCCAGAAACCGTTCAAGGTTGTCCATCACCACTCGCCTAAGGCAGCAGAATAAGCCAAATGACACCAATCAAGAAAGCCCTAGGCTTAAATATACGATGGAGCAGTTGGCAGCAGGAAACCTACCCTGTAACCAGTCAACCCCGGAGCCAAGCACCCAACAGGAAAGGGTCCTGGCTTTGGCCAAACCACTTGCTCTTTCTTTTAATGTACCCCTCCCTTTTGCGTTTAATAAAATGTTGCCATGGCTTGCACACTTTTTTCAAATCAGCTCTCTAAAACAGGCAGAGTCTCTAGCAGCCCGGAGTCAGGGCCAAGGCAAAAGTCCCTTGTCATCTAAAATCAAGAGCACTACGACTCCTTAACCTGAGTGTGCCCCACCCAGCCTGTTAAGGTTCTCGCACACTTGGTAGGGAAGACGGCAGTATTTGCCCAGGCCAGAGAGTATATCAGGTTCTTTTGAAGGCATGGTAATGTTTAGATTGATTTCTGAAAATGAAGCCTATGCTCTTTCAATCCTATTCTCTGCTTACCGTAAAGACCCTGTAAATATGCAGGCTGGTCCCCGTCACACTGTTTTGCAAAGACCTGTGTGGTTTATATGACAATGAGGGGAAAGAAGAGTTAACTCTCAGAGCTCTTGTAGAATCAGCTTTAGCTCCTGGGGCCTCTGACTCATCCGAGCCCATCTCAAACTCACTGGGGAGTGTTCTAGATGCATGAATGAGCCTGTTTGTGAATCTGCATCGTGGTGGGGAGTGGTGGAGCTGGCAGAGGTTGTAAGAAAAGAGGGAAAGGAATAAAGGGAGAAGGCACCAGCTTGGGGAATGTTTACTCTGGAAGAATCAAAGGCTGCTGTTTACCTGGCCACCACTGACCTCAGCGAGACTGGTGGCAAAGATGAAGCCCGGGACTTGGGGCCACATTGCCTGCATTCGTGTCCCCACTGTTCCCACCATCTCCGGGGCCCTGGGCAGGTTTCCCAACCTCTCTGTGCTGTTTCCTTCTCTGTGAAATGGGAGTGGTAGTACCTACCCCACAGGAATGGGGAGGAATCAACAGGGAAATAATGTTGAGGGCTGAGAAGAGTGGCTGGCATGTATGTAGTGGGTGCCCTGAAAGCCTTGGCTACGAGCTGCTACAGCGGGAACCCAGAAACTAACGAAGTATTGCTCAGCAGCCTCATTGAGGTATGATGCACATACCATAAAATTCACTCAAGTAAGGGTGTAATTCATCGTCTTTTAGTAAATGCACAGCCTCCACCACAATCTACTTCTATATTTTCATCCCCCCCCAAAAAAAGTTCACTTGTACCTTGCTCCCTTCCCCAGCCCCAGGAAACCACTCATCTGCTTTGTGTCTCTAAATTTCCCTTCTCTGGAGATTTCTGGCTTCTTTCACTTAGTGTAGTGTTTTCAAGATTCATCCAGGCTGTAGCGTATATCCCTACCTCACTCCTCTTTATTGCTGAACAGTATTCCATAGTAGGGATGTACCATAATTTGTTTATACATTCTCCGGTTGATGAGCATTTGAGTTGTTTCCAGTTTGGGGCTTATATAAATAACTCTGCGTATCTGTGCAGTCACGGCATGCATCTGTGTTTTCCTTTCTCTTGGACAGGCTCCTAGGGGCGGAAGGGCATGGTACAGTAATGTTGAACTCGTTCAAGAGTGAGCTTGTTAGCCGAATTGGTTTGAGCATGTAGAGATCATCCACGGATGGTCCTTATATCCCTGCTTCACAGCCACCTTCTCTATTGCCATTATGGAAACACAAATTCACACCCACTGCTGGAAAACAGCCCAGGGACTGTCTGCAGACAGTCTGCTTCCTTTTGGGGGACTGCCCAGGCTGAAAACTGCAGGTATAAGCAGGCAGCTGGAGTGTGTTAATTCATTCAGTCAGTTATGGCACAGAGTCAAGTGCATCCCTGCCCTTTAAATAGCTGGTTGAGCTTGATCCTGTCTTCAGACCTGAAACTAAACCTGTCATCTTTTTCCACACTGTTTAAGTCTGCACAGAAATCCACATGTGATACATTATGGTATCAGTAACTCTATTAAAACTTCGGCCAATACTAGGTAGTGAGGGGTTCATGGAAAAGATCCCCTCATACGTGAATCAGCCTTCTCTTACTGCCTCTTCTCTACACAGCTCCTCTGCTTTACTCCAAACAGGTGACCGACTCCACCTTGCACAGCCAGCTGAGAGGACAAGCCAGGTCCTCCACCTGGTGCTTCTCTCCTAGGGAGCACCCCCTCCCCCCCACGCCTCCAGCCCTCGTGCTCTCTGGCTGTTGTGGTATTTTTGTGATAAGCTCTTCTCTCTGCTGTTCCTTAACCTTCATTACTAAGGCATCCCCTCACCTCTTCTTCATAGAGACTGGTTTTCATTTCTGTTCAGAACATTGCTTATTCTAATTGATTTGCTGATTAATAAACCTTTCTCATTACAGCCACTGCATAGACATTTCAGGATAGCCAAGCAAATCTAGGGAAAGTGGTGACTGGTTGAGATAATTGTTGGAGAGGCATGCATATGTTCTGTGTTCTAAATGGGCTTGTTAACCAGATTGGAAATTACTTTTTCTGTCTCATTCTTGCAGCATCACTGAGTTGGAATGTGCTTCATTTCTACTGTGAAAACCCCAGGATACCAAAAACATTCCATTCAATTAACAGCTCTTTTGAGCGCCAGTTATCTGCAAAGCATTAATTCCTAGTCAGCTGAGAATTCTTTGATTGCCACCCCGTATAGAGTTTAATATTTCCTTCCTCTAAGTGGCCTTGGTATGTTTCTTGGACATCTGTTTTGTGCTTTCCTTTTTTTTTTCTTAAATATCTGCCTCTCTTACTAGACTGTGCACTGACCCTCTGAGCTCAGGGATGGTGTCTTCCTTGCAATTTGGGGAGCACAGATTCAGGTAGCAACCCAAATCGTGTCCTGTCTTGACATTTCTAGGCAAGAGTTTTTAAAGGAAAAGAAGATTAGAGAAGTTGTGGTTGGTAGATATTTGGGGTACTCTAATTGTCCTTCAGGTTAGATAGCTAACTGAGTTCTTTATCCTGTGGTTTGTTTAAAGTGTCCAAACGCCCTTAGGGTTTTGAGGAACATTGTTGCTTTTGGTTTTTTTGTACTTGGCAGTTTGTGCTATTTGGCCAGAATGACCTCCCAACTCCATTTTAAATCTCTTAGCCACAATAATGTTATTTTATTTCTTCTAACACTGCAAAGAACCAATTTCCAAATAAGGTCACCTTCACAGGTTTTCAGGGTTCTTCCATGTTGTAGCATATAGCAGAACTTCATTTCTTTCTATGGCTGAATAATATTACATTGTGTATCGGTACCACATTTTGTTGATCCATTCATCTGTTGAGGGACATTGTGTATGCTTCCACCTTATTGTGAATAATGAATGCTGCTGTGAACATTGATGTACAAGTTTCCATTTGAGTCCCTGCTTTCAGTTTTTTTGGGTATATACCAAGAAGCTTCGCTCTGCTTTTTTCACTTCTCAGTATGGCTTGTATATGTTTCCATATCTGCCTGCCTCATTTTCTGGTGGTGTTTATATTTAACAGGTCCCTGTGGATGCCTTTAGGTGGCTTTGAGACTTGTTTCTGCACAAACAATACCTCTGCGAACATAGTCGTGTGGGTTTTATTTGCCCATGTGTCCCTGTACGTCTGTGGAATTGTGCGCCCAGGGTCTCTGTCACCACTGGGTACTTCTGAGGGCCAGCCCATCCAAAAGGAGAGAAACAGAAAAGGGAGACATCTAGTCCAGAGGCTCTTTAGGGAGCCTGTGCAGACAGCATCTTCTGCAGGTTGGGTCCCCACCCCTCCCCTCAGCTTAGCTCTGGGTAGCCCAGGGATTCTGAGGAGTTTTACCAGGATTCGACTGACAAATGTGCATGCAGAGCTGGCTCTAAGTGCCAGTGTTGCCTGAGTTCCTATCACTGGTGCTTGCTTTGGGCAAAGCTGAAATGAATCCTGGAGTCCCAGACCAGAGACAGCTTCCCTCTCCTCATCCTGCCATCTCCCCAGCCCCCACCCCTCTTTCTTCTACCACCCCAGCTTCTCTTTCTGCCAGGCTGACTGTTCGTCACGTTCCATAGGTGGCCGCGTGGTCCCCAGCCCTCTCAACTCACATGTCTTCCTTGGACCTGCCCCTTTCTGAGCACCCTCTCCCTCATCTTCTCCTCCCCTGCAGTGGGGGCCGTGCCTCCTCACATCTCATCACACCTTGCTCAAGTTGCAGCATTAGTGGAGCATTGTCATTTTTATATACCTTATTGGGTTGTATTGGAGACACCTGTGGACTCCTTTGTGTGATCCAGCACCTCCCAGAGTCAAAATGCTGCCATGTAGATAGAACTAGAGCTCATAAAACAGCATGACATTAGGTAACTGCCAAACTCGGTAAGGACTTAAAATCTCTTTGTAGTTAGAGGGGGAAAACCAGAACAGCTGGTGAAGATGGGCCTTCAAGGGCAGAGGCTTTAAATAGCTAGACTGCAGAACTGTTGGGGAGGATGCTAACAAATAGCCCCCCATTGCTGACAAACACGGTGCTGTGCACATTTCATGGGCAACCCTCATCCTCAGGCCCCAGGTGGGAGATACTGTTTTGGCCTTATTTTGTGGCTGAGAAAACTGGTGGTTAGAGGGTCAAGTACTGGCCCAGTGATGGGTTCTCACGGAGTGAGACTCCCACTCCCACCTGACTGCCTTGGAGCCCTTCCTCCTCGCTGCCTGTTCTAGTTTGCTAATGCTGCCAGAACGCAAAACACCAGAAATGGTTCGGCTTCTATAAAGGGGATTTTTCTGGTTACAAAGTGACAGTCTTAAGTTCATAAATTGTCCAAGGTAAGGGGGTACCTTCACTGGAGGACGGCCAATGGCGTCCAAAAAACCTGTGATAGCTGGGAAGGCACGTGGCTGGCGTCTGCTCCAGAGTTCTGGTATCAAAATGGCTTTCTCCTGGGACGTTCCTCTCTAGGCTTCAACTTCTCTCCAAAATGTCACTCTCAGTTGTTCTTGGGGCATTTGTCCTCTCTTAGCTTCTCCGGAGCAAAAGTCTGCTTTCAAAGGCTGTCTCCAAAATGTCTCTGTAAGCTGCAGCTCCTCTCTCTGCTCCTGTGCATTCTTCAAAGTGTCCCTCTTGGCTGTCGCAAGCTTGCTCCTTCTGTCTGAGCTTATATAGTGCTCTAGTAAACTAATCAAGGCCCATGCTGAATGGGCGGGGCCACACCTCCATGGAAATCATCCAATGAAAGATCTCTCACCCACAGTTGAGCGATCACTTCTTCACGGAAACATCCAATCAAAAGTCTCCAACACAATCAACGTCTATACATTTCCTACCCACACAAGACTCCATCAAATATAATGGTGTTTTGGGGGACATAATACATCCAAACCACACTGCCCTGTCCCAATGTGGATCCCTCATGGTTGGTATTGCCTGACGAGGTGGGGGGGGGGGGTGTGTGTGTGGTCCAGCTGCCTCCTTGATTCCTGTCTAATGGCTTTGTTACTCCTCTAGGACTTCTGCCACGGGCAGGTGATGTGGCCACCCCTCAGTGCCCTGCAGGTGAAGCTTGCTGAGCCTGGGAAGAGCTGCAAGCAGGTGTGCCAGGAGAACCAGCTCATCTGCGAGCCATCTTTCTTCCAGCACCTCAATAAGGACTCGGACCTGCAGAAGTAAGTGCCCGGGAGGCGGGGAGGGCGGCATCAGCAGAATCCATCTCTCCTTCTCAGCGATGATTGGGTTGAGAGGTACAGGGTTTTGGTTTGCATGCTTGTGGGCTTTAGAGAAAGGTTATGGGAAGGGCAGCAGGTCCCAGCGTGATTCCCCCAAGTGAGCTGGCCTGGCGTTTTAATTGTTAGGTAGGAGGAGGTCAGTCTGCATGGCGACGTGCTGAGAATTAGAACACGGTGTGTTCTATCTGCATAAACGATGCTTTGTCTGGGTTTGGGGGTTACGGGAGCTGTTCCATTTACTAATGTTGTGTTTAGAAACTGGGAGCTGTGGTGGGCACAGAGCATTGGACAGACCCCTGGCAGCAGCCAGTTCCACGGATGGTCCCAGTAGAGTTCAGCAAGGCAGGGACTTGGTGACAGCCTACAGCCCTAGAGTCGGAAGGGGAGAAGGAATGTGGGCACAGAGAGCTGGCACACAACTGCCCACACCATGTTCCAAGGGCTGCCCGCCACTCCTGCAGCCACATCCCCGTTAACGCTTGTTTCTTCTGTTCTCATTCATTTCCCTTTGCCACTGGTATTTCAAGTTTGGCATTTGCAGTTCCCAGGTATCTGGGGTGTCTTGATGACCCTGTCAATGCTGTCTTTTCTCCCAATTTTTTCCACACCCAGCCCAGGTTCTCATATTGCTTAATTATTAGGAGCTGCCCACCCCCCACGCCTGCTCAATGCTATGCATTAGGTGTTTTTCCCCAGGAGACATGCCTATAAGTAATGACACTGCTGTCCCAACTCTAGGTGTACAAGCCACACTCACACTCTTTAAGGAATGGAGCGGACTCGGGGCTCATGACTTGCCCATCCCTGGCTCTGGCTCCAGGCCCTGCTAGAGCTGCAGGCTGCTCTAGTCTGTGCATGGTGGTCTCATCTGGCCTGGTCGCTCCCGTATCTTATCGTTCTCCACTGTGATATAATAACCTTTGGATAAGAGATCGTGGCCTCTAGTATCTCACCTGCAGGGACGCGGCCACAACTTAGGGATGTTCTTTTTACCTGGAGACCAGGCTTAGAGCCCACCTTGATGTACAAGAAAACAAAAGCACAGATCAGAAGAGAGGCTGAGCGTGGCGCCCCGCCGTGCAGCCATGGAAGCTTCTATATTCACAGAACACCTATCACGGTGCTAGAAGCTTCCATTTCCACGGCACAGAGCCTGACGTCCCGGCCTTCCAGGGCAGGCTCTCCAGTGCCCCTATTGCAAGCATTCCCTGTAGCAAGGTGGCTTTCTGAGAACCCCGAGTGTCTCCGTGTTTGTGTCACAAGTCTGAATCCACAGGGCAGACGAGGGGCCGGGTACTCGCGCTGTCTGCTCGTGGCCCCTGCCCCACCTCTGGAAGAGGAAACACGGGAAGCCACCTCTTAGGAGCGGCTTCCTTCCTGGCCTGCCAGGGGCCCAGGGCTCTCGGCCTGTGCCATCGTTTCCTCCCTAGGGCCTGCTGCAACGAAGTACCGCAGACCAGTGGCTGGATGTTGGCAGGGCCATGCACCCTCTGAAACCAGTGGGGACAACCCTTCCATGCCTGTTCCTGGCCTCTGGCGTTTACAGCAATCCTTCGTGCTCCCTGGCTGTGGGTGTGTTGCGGCGGTCTGTCCCTCCATTGTCACGTGGCGCTCTCCCCTGTTTCCGGTTCTCCCTGGCTCATAGGAGCTGGTCCTGTTTTATTAGCGCCCGCCCTATTCCAGGTCAGCTTCATCTTAACTGATCACATCTCTAAAGATGCTTCTCCCAAATAAGGTGGCATACACAGGACCAGAGTTAGCAGTTGAACTTCTCTTTTGTGGGGGGACACAAATCAATCCATAACGCCCCGTTACGGTGAGCAGGCCCCACACGGCCAGCCTGCCTCCAAGGCAGATCCAGTTAGGGCAGGAGGGGAGCTGAAATCTGGATGAGTGGCTGGTTCCCCCTTTCCATCAGTTTCCTCATCTGTATAGTGGGGATGTCCTAGGGAACAGTGAGATGCAGTGTGGCTGAAGACAGATGAGCATGGCTCTGTCTTCCAGAAAGCCTTGGGCAGTGGGGCGGGCCCAGCCTCTCAGCTGCCCAGTCAGTGTGGGAAAGCCAGCCCCTTCCCTTGGCCTTGCCCTCCAGCTCCAGGCACCTGCAGAGCCACCAGAACAGAAGGACCTGGATATGCTGCCCTGTGGCCAGGCCCCTGTGTGTGAATAGCTCGCCCCCTTCCTGTCACGGGAGGGTGTGTTTTCTTACAAGGAGGCTGAAACAAATGCTAATTTTGCAATAAAGCTACCTGAAATTAATTCTCTGAACATAAGAGCCCCAATGAATAACTTGTTTATGCATTTGTCAACAATGGTAATGCTGTAAAGCCCCAGCTATCTGGCAGTCTCTTAAGCACATCCTCAGTATGGTGGTAATCCTGGCCAATTAGCAATTGCAGCTCTCCCTTCTCTGACTTGGGGCCTTGTTCTGAGCCAGGTTGGAGCGCCTTTCAGCCTTGGGTGTCTGCAGCCTTTAAGAACCACCTGCCTCGACCACATGAATTTAGCATGAATTTAGTGTATGCCATGAAACGAGCCCTTTGCAAGTCTCCCGCGCTGTCTTCTTGAGTCAGAGTCGGGCAACCAGTTCTTGAGCTCCTCTGCACTTAGGGTACAATGCAGAGTGCCTCAGAGTTTCTGGCAGCCCCCTGCCCATGAAGCACGCATCCTCTAAGTGTGACCTGTCCTGTGTACCAAGACTCCACCCAGATAGGGCCAGGGGCACTGGAAGGCAGAGGGTCCCTAGGAAGGGCTGGGGTCTGTCCCTGAGGGGCTCAGCACAGGGAGCCTCAGCTCGATGAATGGGAACCCATGCTGATGTGTCAACAGTTGTCCAATTTTGGCACCTATTTTGAAGCTACATCTTCTAAAACCTTGAAATTTTGGAATTTGCACGTTTCTCTTTGAAATGAGGAATTTGAAACTGTGTCTCCGAGAGCTTTGGTGCCTGAGAGGAGAAAGATTGGCCTGAGTCAAGTGGCTGTGTAGGATATGGCGGGTCTGGGATTGGAACCAGCAGAGGAGAGAGGGTGGAGGAGGGCGGGAAGCACGGTGGGAGTAAAGCAGCAGGTGGCCTGGCCCTGCTTCCTTCCCAGCCTCCATAGGACGGGAGGGGTGGGAAGGGGCGGCCTCTTTTCTCCCCCTTACTGCTGTCCCTGGACTAACAGCCTTGCCTGCAGGTGAGGAAGTAGACAGCCAGGGCCAGGGGAGGGGTCCTTTTGTTTGGTTTTGTTTTAAACAACTAAAATGTCAACTGAGGGTTTATGTGCACCAGAAAACCCAAATCCCATCCTCTAAGAAAAAAAAGCTATTTAGGCCAGCTGGAGAGAAGTCAGGAGCCTGCAGAAGGAGTCTCGGAGAAAGTGTGTGTGAGTGTGCATGTTAAGTGTCTGTGCATGTGTAGGGGTGTGTGTGAGTGTGTGAAAGAGTGTGTGCATGTACATGAGTGTGTAGCATACCTGAGTGTGTGAGATTATGTACATGCATGTGAATGTGTACGTGAGTGTGCCTGAGTGTGTGCGTGTATGAATGTGTGTGTGCATATGCACGAGTATGTGACAGTATGTGCATGTGTGAGACTGTATATGTGTGTATGTGTGAGTGCATGTGAGTGTGTCTGTGAGAGGAGGTACATGGTACATGCATGTGAGTGTGTACATGTGTGTGCCTGAATGTGAGTGTATGACTGTGTATGTCTGCATGTGCATGAGTGTGTATGCAAGTGCTGTGTGTATGAATGTGTGCGTGCATGTGCACGAGTGTGTATGTGAGAGTGTGTGTGTGTGAGGTGAGTGTGTGTGCACGCTGGCGATGCTGCCAAGGAGGCTGTCCCGGAGTTCAAGCCCAGGTGGCCCCAGGTGGCCCCGGAGGGAGCAGCAGGGTTTGTCAAGTTTTTCAGGGCTCCTAACAGTCAGACCCCTTGCCCCAAGGTCTAAGGCTAGCTGTAGAGAAGTCCATACATTTGGCACTGTGCCAGGCAGGGGGCCTGAGCTGTTATTGCAGCTGCTACAACAGATGTAAATAAATAGCTAGTATTCAAGTAAATCTGTATCCCAGGGACATGTTCTGTATATAGACTCCTCAGTCAAAACTGAGCTCTGAGTGCCCCTCTCTCAGGGCTGGCCGGTAGGGTCTCCTGTGAACGACCAGGTTCCCCCCATCTCGGACTGGTTTTTCCTTGTAGGAAATCTGCAACCCCCCCCCCCCAACTTCCTGCCCTCTCCTTTCTTGGCCCATGACCTTAACCCCTGACCCCACCCTCTCCCAGCTGCACAGGAGACCAGAGATGTTGGGATGTTTAGATAAGCTGCAGAACTGCAACGGCACAAGCGAGATAAGAGGGGGACCAGTGCTGCCCCCCAGCGGGTCCCCTGGGGCTGGCGGGCTAATGGGCATGTGCAAGAGGAGCTGGGACTCTGGGGCGGGTGGGGAGCGGAGAGCAGGGCCCCGGAGCTCCCTGGCAGCATCAGCAAGCTCACCAGAAGCAACCCAGGTGTGCTGGAAAGAGCTGGGTCAGCGCTAGCACAAGGGGCAGGGCCCAGGCCTTGTGTTGGCAGCAGAAGGGGAAGAGGGTGTGGGGTGTGAGGGAATGATGCTCTTTCCCTGAAGTCTGGAAGCTTTCCAGAAGCAGCAGGAAACCTCACGGTCCCCATCTTGATCCCCTCCCCGGGCCGAGAGGAGAGACTTCCTTGAGTGAACGTGGCAACGGTTGGCATGTGTGTGAATTCACACGGCCGGGTGAGGGAGGAAGGGGGTCAGCCCATCCAGCGTCCACCGGGGCAGCTCAGGAGGAAGAGGCTGGCGATGGGGATGGTGAGGACAAGAGTGACCATTTATTGGCCAGCCGGAGACTGCCACGTGCTCTACCAGCCTCATTCATCCTGCACCCTGCTTCTGGGTTAAGGATCATTTATCCCCATTTTACAGAAGAGCAGACTGAGTCGTGTTGAAGCTCAGTCATGTGTCTTGGGTCATGCAGCTTATAACAGATGACCCAGGCTTCAAACCCAGGTCTGCCTGACCCCCTCCACCGTCTTCTCGGAGCTCAGGGCCACGCTGCTCCCCACCCGGCGTCCGTGGGGTGCAGTGGGCAAGGCCTCCTGGTTCTGGCAGGAGCCATGGGGGGGGGTGGGACCAGGCAAGGACCTGAGGCCGGGTGGAAAGACAAGAGGTTCTTCTTTGAGATAAGAGGCTGAGGCTGCACAAATGGAAATATCTGCAGCCGTTGCCTACCACCCCCACCCCCACAAGCTGGGGTCCCGGCCTGAGAAAGCGAAGCCACAGGGTCACCAGCCCACAGGAAATTGGGAAAGGAGATGGCAGAGAAGCCGGAGCACAAGGCTTGGGATTAGAGGGACCTGGATTCGGACCCAGCTCTGCGCATCCTTAACCCTAACGGTGGCTGCCGTTGCCATGGCAGAAAGGCCCGTGAGTCACGGTACAGCGCCTTCTCCCAGGAGACCATCAAATTCCTTTCCAGGTGGGATAGAGGCCACCTAACAGGGACTTTTTAAGCCATTACATAGTGCACGTTTGCTCCAATCTCACTCCTCAGAAGGAACCATTGTTAACACTTTAGTGTGTGGCCTTCTCGAGTTGTTACACACACACACACACACACACACACACACACACACACAAGGTTGTCATGTTGTCATTCTGTTCTGTAACTTGCCTGCCTCAAGGACATCTCTCCCTCCTGGTGCATTCATTTCTACCTCATCCTTTTTGGAACAGCCGCAAAGATCTCCAAAAGCACAGATGTGCCATAATTTATTCAGCCACTCCCCTTGGTGAGTATTTTTCACGGTTTTCCCAATTTTTCCCCATTGCCAACAGGGCTTCACCAAGCAGGCTCGAACCCATCTCCCTGCACTCACAGCCTTGTCCTCATCCACCTTTCTCTAGGCCATTCTAGGGGAGAATGGCTGGGTCGGAGGGCGGGTGCTGTTTAATGTCAACAAGCAGGAACTGTGGAGCACACTGCCTGCAGCCCAGGAGACGGCCGACGGCGCCAGGGTGAGGACAGGTGTGTCCCCTGCATCTCCAACCCCTGTGCCTTCCTGTCTCTCTCCAGGTACCAGGTGACCTGCCACACCTCAGAGCTGGCCAAGGACATCCTGGTGCCCTCCTTTGACCCCAAGAGCAAGCACTGTGTGTTCCAGGGCGACCTCCTGCTCTTCAGCTGTGCCGGCGCCCACCCCCGACACCAGAGGATCTGCCCCTGCCGGGACTTCACCAAGGGCCAGGCGGCTCTCTGCAAAGCCTGTCTATAGCGGCCGCCCTGGCTGCCCCGGCCGAGCCTGCGGGGGAGACCGCGGCCTCAGGGCCGCTCAGAGACTCCCGCCCTTGCCTGAACTTTCTGGTCAGAAGGTTTCCATTTGGGATGGCTCCTCCTGCGGTCAGGACATCCCAGCGGAGCTTCCACCACAACCAAATGAGAGTGGAAGTCAGGCCGGGAGCCTGGCTTCTCCCTGATCCCAACGTCGTTTTTATTTTTCGAGGAGCAACTGTAGGGAGACTCTGTCCACACAGCTGCTCCGGAGTAAAAAGAAAGTCTCAAGACATATTTAAAAAAAAAAAAAAAAAAAAAAAAAACAGAAATCAAGAGGAAGAAGTGAGCTGATTGAAAAGAACTTTGTAGGGGAAAATCCCTAAACCCATTAACTTATTTATTTGGGAGGGAGTGAGCCGAGGGACTGATCCCACGCCTTGTTTCTTCTTTCATTTCCCACCGTTCATCATCTGCCTTCACTATAATATTCTGTCCACGGTGGGCAGGGCGCAGAAGGAGGAGAGGGGGAGGGTGTGCTGGAGACCCCTTGGAGGTGGGCCGCTGAGAGAACCTCACTCCTCACAGTGAAATCTTTTAAAACAAAGCCAAACACTCCAGGGTTGTGTTGGTGCAACTAGTCCTGTGTCTGTACTCGACAAAGGCGGCTCAGGAGCTGGCTCTTTGCTCAGTGTGGGGGTGGGGGGTGGGGGCAGGCTGTGTTTTCCAGAAGGCCCAGCCAGGGACAAACGCAGGGCAGCTTTGCTGCCCAGAGGGGCCCCTGTCCCCAGTGTGTCCCCCTTGGCCGTGATTTCCGATTCTTGAGAATGGAAACGCAGCTCTAGGAATTTGCATTTGCTTGTTGCTTTGTGGTAAGCTTGTCTTCCCACCAGTGCTGTTGAAAGAAAGTGGACATGTGAAACTAGAAGAGCTGCTCTTGGACTTGGAGGTCTTGCTTTTTAGCCTCTGAAGCGGAGATTTGGACAGGCATGGAGTCAGGCCCTGAGAACAGTTGGCTCCACCCCGGACGGGGACCCAGACAGCAGGTGGGCTTGTGCGATGCTCCGTGTTACGTGAAGCACCAGGTTCCATGGAGTGGGTCTGTCGGTGAGTGCAGTGTTCACTGGGGGAACAGGGCGGTTTCTGTAGCAGGTCAGTGTCCTGGATGATCACCTGGGTGTGTGGCTTGCAAGGGCTGGGGGTCTAACCCCTGCTTTTCCTTTAGGCACAGGTATTCTGAGGGGAGGAGCCAGGGGCCGGTTGCTGGACCCTCCAAGCCCTGGAGCTCCTGTGCTCTGCCTCTGTGTGTTTCCCACCTCCCAGCCCCTAAAGTGTTGCTTGAGTTGACTCCTTGTGCACGTTGGTCAGTTTCCTGTGAAGCATCTGACGTCTCCCTGTTGGTTAGAGTGCACCCTCTTCTCCCACTTGCTGAGTGTCCCCGTTATGAACTGTCAGTGTGATGACCCAGCCCTGGCTGGGAGTTCTGAGTTCTTGGCTGCTTGGGGCCATGCTCCACTCTGGGGCTCCTTCAGCAGCCGCCAGCTTCCCAGCACCCTGCCTGGTGCCAGGGATCATGTGATTTCTTTGGTGATCATGCTGATGGGCCTTTGGGCAGTGGAGGGCAGGAGGAATTTGCTTCGTGGGAACCAGAAGGCATGTAAAGCCTTTGTGTCAGGGCAGTTGGATTCTGCCTGCTAATCAAGCGTAAGTTCTGCCTGGTGCGTACATCATACCAAATGCACAGCCAGCCTTTCTCCCTTATGCACTGTACTCCCTGGCCAGGGGGTCTGAATTGCACCCCCAGTCCTGGAGAATGGCGAGCTGGTGGGGAGTGGCAGCCAGGGTGTCCTCTGTTCTGATCATGGAGGCAGGGGCCCCTCAAGCACCGGCTGAGAATAGCCTTTGTCTGGGCCCAGCAACGAGAAGGGCGGAAGTCTAAAGGAAACCTTGGTGGTGTTAGGATAAGTGTGTGTGTGTGTATGTGTGTGTGTGTGCCCGCCCGTGCACACGTATTCCTTTAAGTTTCTTGCAGTAGGAGGAGACACAATTGGCTTCCTTGCCCTTAGGAACAGCTTTTCTGCTGGAGTGGGCCTCTGGGCTGTGCCCTAGGTGGTGAGAACTTGCAACTTGACTTCCCAGGTCTGCAATTTCTGAGCCAGTGCCTCCCTCTCGTGGGCTCTTTATGGAATTTCAAAAGCTCAGGATGTCAGTGCAGGATTTGACCAGCAGGGGAAGCCTGTGGGCCAAGCCCGATTTCCCACGCTCGAGGAACCCATGTCTTAGCCAAGAGCTGCTTAAAAAAGCACAGGAACTCAAAAAGAAAGGAAACTGGAAAGCAAAGTTCCATGAAAAGAGGGTGTGCCCCTCTTGGGTTTCACAAACTGCAGGGACTGTGTTCTGGCCGCCCCTGAGCTCAGGGGCTGTCCCGTCCCGATGGCCCCTCCCCTCTCACATTCCTCTTCTCCAAGTCGGATCCCCAAGGTCAGGTGGTGGTAAGCCAAGGTCCGGCCGATGGGCTGCTCTTATTGGGCCAGCAAGCCCACAGTCCAGCTGTCGAGGGCATGGTCAGCTGAGCTGTGGCCTCTCGTGCAGTGACCTGTGGCGTGCGTGGGTGGAGCGCCATCTCCCATGTCTAGAAAAGAACATGGGAACGGAAGGAGCCACTGATGACGGGAGCTGGGAGCCTGTGGTGGTTTTACTGGTAACCATCTCGGTAGAACCCTAAACCGACTTGTAATTGATGACAGTTCCTTGGGGAGAGAAATCCTAAGTCAGGATCAGTGTTTTCCTATGCTATTAAGTATCTCTTTCCTGTCTCTGAATTTTTTGTACATTTTTTTTCTAAGTGAAATCTGGATTTTTCCCCCCGTCGTGATCTGAAATTCTTAGAAAAACTTAAGGAAAAACATCTATGTAATTTATTAAAAAGAGAGAAAGCTTTCCTTTGGAAGGTAAAGTGGAGAAACACACACTTCTTTTAATGCCAGTCAACACCTCATTTATTCCATGTATGCAAATTGAATTGCACATGTACAAATGGAGATGCTTGTTTCATTTTTACTTAGGTTGGGGTTTTGTCACTGCTTATTTTAACTTTTTTTTTGGGGGGGGGGTGTTACATGTTTGGAAATGTTAGAGTCTGTTTCTTTGGTGATATTTATTGTTTCTCTGATTTCTTTTCACTTTTCATTGGGGTTGATTTTGGAATTTGGGTGCTATCTTTTGAGGCGGGGCTCTGAAAATGCCTTCCAAGCCCCGTTAGGCCACGATGTGTAAGCCTGGGCCCAGACACCCCCAGAGGAGGAGGTGAAGCCATGCAAACCTCTAGACCAGCCCAGGCCTTCTTGGACTGTTCGGCCAGATCTTTGGCTTTGTCTTGGGACTGCTGGTTGCAAATGTGCTGAGCGCTTGCCAAGGTGTGACCTGAACAAACACCCAACCAGAGGGCCACAGTGAAGGGGAGCAAGCTCCCGCTGAGCTCAGTAGAAGCTGTAGCCCAGAAACACTTCAGCTGATTGGCATCCTGAATGGGAAAGAATATGCCCCCTTCTTTTGTTTCCTCAGAGAACGCTGGGTTTAATGAAGTGTCAAAATGCACAGGTAGTGAAGGCATAACTGTCCCTGGTGACACTGAAACTGTATTGTTTATAAGTGGGTGGGGGCCTTTTAGAAACCAAGGCAGACCACCTACATCTCCAAGGTGGTTTAGCTAGATTGTGTATATAATTGGGAGATTGCTTCCTTCCCCCACTTTCACAATTGCTTGATTTAAAAAAAAAAAAAAAAAAGAGGAAGACTATTTTGTTAACGACAGGCTCTGTTGTATGTGTTACTATCCCAAGCCTGGATTGTTTTATTTATTTAAAATATTTTAATTTCCATCTTGGCTTCCTTCTAATCCCATCCATCTGCGTGAGGCTGCAGAGCACCTTCATCTGAATAGATGGATCCACACTCATTTAGGAAGGTGGGAATTTCCTAAAGCTGAGGGTAAGTTTCATTCTTGTTGGCTTCAACAATTAAGAAAAGTGGAGAATGAAGTCTTTATAGCAAAGGGCCAAATTAGCTGTATAGTCAGATGCAGGAAAAAAAAAAAATTTCCCCTAGCTTTGTTAGCACTTCAGGTTTTTGTGAGGATTCAGTGTATAGCACAGTTCCTGGCACATAGTAAGTCCTAGTGAATGTTAAATATTGTTATTACTAGCATTTCAGAACACTTGAGAAATAAAGACATGAGCTCACTATCTGTTGATTCAAAAGTAATACCTACCTGAAAATAATTGTTCCAAGTTGACTGAATGTTTTAGGATACCAGTTTAGTATGTCCACATTCCGTACCTACCTTGCTGGTTGGAGTTCTACTGTATCCGTAAATGCACTCTGTGATTTGAAAGTACGCCATACCTTAGCCCCAAATGAAACAAGGCTGCGAGAACTTGTGAACTGGAGATGAACAGGGGGAAAAGTGACTTTGGGCCTGGACCCCCCCCCCCCCATCCCCTGATATTTTCTAGACATTTGAGGATTTTTGATCTAGAAGTTAAAATGGATTCTCTGACAGACTGTACCCCTTAAACCAAAGTTAACGATATACCTCTGAAACGCACTGACAGAGGCTTTACTGTGTTTCTTATTTAAGAAACACATTTAAAGGAATGACCAATTGGACTTGCTCATTTCCCAGGAGGTCCCTCAGTCCCCTACTGGCCAGGGCGGCCCCTCCCGTCTGCAGGAGTCGGGCTGCAGGCTGCGGAAATCCATGGGTTTCCATCAAAGCAAAGGTTGATTCTGTGCTCCTGGCCTGGAGAAGGCCCCTCTCCCCCAGCCCAGCCCTGCTAGATGCCGGACTGGAGCTCCTGACCCCTTCAGAACAGCTCCCAAAGGGCTGCTCATGGTTCATTTTCCCAAATCACCTAATTATCAGTTCACTCTTTGTTTTGTTTGCGGTTTCAGCCTTACTTTCTTGGAGGATTTAACATTTAATCTCCTTTCCTATCTTGGTATGACTCTGGATGATGGTTTTAATCGTGGAATGGGGGGGCATTTGTTGGAAGGCAGTGTCTTTTTGCAATTCCTTTGGATTCTCTGCAGCTCACTCAGCAGTCTGATACTCCTCTGAATGCCAGACAGAAATTTACCTTCTTCAAAGCATCACTCCCTCTAATCCAGAACGTGCAGAGTCTTAAGATTGCTCCCCTCCCTGTACCCCTCCCCCCCCCCACCACTCCAGTTGACGAGGTGCAGCCAACAGAAATAGTTAGCTGTGTGCTTCTGTAGCCGGCAGTGCCAGGGTGTGGCGGATGGGGCCATGGAGGGAGGCTGGGAGCGTGTTTGCGGTGCTGGGGGTCTAGGGGCCTGGCTGGATCAGCCTGCTGGGACCCTTAGCGCAATCTGTCACCTCCATGGAAGCTGGGATGGAACAGACTTGGGAAGCATTTTGCTCGCTGTCCTGCCCAAGTATTCCTAGACAGTAGCATAACACTTGATGCCAAAGGAGATGGTGCCATCCGTTCTGCAGCAGCTGCTGTCACAACCCTGATGTCTGTGAGCTGATGGCAGTTTGCGTCTGTGTCTTCAAACAGCTCCCAGGTACAACCATTTTCTACCATTCACTTCTGGGGTTCAGTAGTGCAGGGTTCTGCAAATAAGGTGTCGCTGTCCACAAGTACTGTATTGGCCTAGAGAGCACTGCTTTGTTTCCCACTGTTGTAGAGAAAACTAGGGAGAACTTTATTTTTCAATAAACTCTTCTTGTGTGACAGATGGAAGTGATTTTTTTCAGGGAGTGGGTGGATATGGAGTCCCCTGTAGGACAAAGCTTGCTCTGTCCAGCTGCAGCCCTGACATTGGATTGCAATGACTGTTGAAAAAGCTGAATGGGAAGGTATGTTTAGGAGCAGAGGGGGAAGGTGGCATGATTGAGCCCTCTTTCCCGTGCATCCCAGCCACCTGTTCGAATTTCAGAGCCCTCTCCCTACCTTGTGTTCACCTGGAAGGTAGGTGAATTAGAAAGTGGACTGTTGGTGCTTTTTTTTTTTTTAAGGTAACTGTATGCTACACCAGATATTTAAAAATCATTTAGGATGGGTTAGTCCTATCCTAAGAGCTTGGATATGTTTGTTGTCCTCAAAGAGTAACTTTTGAAGCAAGTGCCCGGAAATGCAAAGAAGGTGGATTAGTGTGCATCGCGGCCTCCCTGAGGTGGTCAGAGCTGCTGCCTGGGAGGGAGACACCACTGAGTCTCCATAGGGCATTTGGTGGCATGTAAGGCCCAAATAATATGCCAGGGAAAATGTGAGCACCTTACTTTGAGAAATGCTTCATAATAGCTTTCCTCTCATTTTTTTATTAAATTCAAAAACCCTGTAGAAAGGAACTTCCCGAGTCCTGCACTTCCACACTTGCCTGGCTGCTCTACACTTGTGTGTGTGTAACATATTAACATCGCATGCAACACGCCTCAATTTCTTGGGTGAAGCATCAGATTGAACCAATGTTCAAAGACCGCGCAGAGCCAAGAACCTTCCCTTAACCAGTTGGAGACAGACCTTGTGAGAGGGGGCAGAGCAGGTGGGGTAAGGTCTGGGGGTGACCTCCCCCACCCACCCACCCGGTGAGTGCACACTGCCCGCCTCCACCAGGGTGGCTGCTTGGCCTGCCCCACAGAGGTCCCAGCTAATTACAACAGCCCTTCAAAGGGTCCCACTCAAACCTCCCCCACTGCAGTCAGCGTCATCCTCAAAGGGGCCCTTGGAGCCATGACGGGAAACCTGTCTGCGTGCTGCAGCTACAGGGTAACAACTCAAAGAGCACCTCGCCGTACCATACAAAACAGGTAAAGGGCTTTATTGGTCAGACACCGATGCCTGGAGACGCAGCAGTGCTAGAGGTACAGAATGTGGCATGTCTGGGAACATTTTTATGGACTCTACATCTAACGTTATATAAACTGAAAACATCTCACTTCTTACAAGGGGTCACCGTCTCTGACTGGGATCTACCTTTTACCACTTAACACAGCATATCGATATATGCATATACAGAGAGTATATAATTTATTACAAATAAACTACTTCCACAGCTCTCAAAAATGGGTCCTGTTTTTACATTTACGTTTGGTTTCTGAATGTACAAGGATGGGTCATGTGCTTAGTTCATCCATGCAAAGCTCATACATTTATCACTGTGCTTTAAAAATAGAATGGTCTCCTTTGAACCAATCTGTTTAGATTTAGGATTAGTAAAACTCTATGAAACGAATGAAAGTCATTGATAGAAATTAGGAAGTGATGGTGTTGGTTCTCAGGAGGTAGGGGTAGGGGATATAGGAGATGGGACATCAGAATGAGGAGGCATCTGGGGCCACATGGAGCCCAAAGGACTTGGGTCATGTCTGTTGCTTTCCAATTCTAGGCTCAGAGCACCAGAGAACTTTCTGACAAGCAGAGATCTTATCCTGACCAGGAGAACAATTTTACTCCAGGAGAGAATGTCCATTCAGCTGGCGACTGGGAGCTGCCCCCCTCCTGTACCCGTCATCCTGGCATGTGTAGTGGGTGGGTGGGTGGGTGCTGGGCAGATGCTGTTCCCATAGCGACCAACTGTATGAAAGAAAACTTCCAGAAAAAAAAGAAACCGGATGTTCAGTTAAGGATTGGCACTGACGGCCTCTGCTGAAAGCTCTCGCTGTCCTGACGGTCTTCACGCTGCATGATGGATGCGGTCGGCTCGGGTCCCCGTCACTCAAACATCTCGTAGTGGCGCGTCTGCCTCACCCTCGGCACCATGTCAATGAGGAGCCTGCGGAGAGGAACAGAGACGAGGCACCTCAACAGCAGCCCCCCCCCCCAGCCTCAGCTTTGAGGGTCTGGGAAAGCAGATCTGATGTTTTGTTTTTTTGTTTTTTTTTTTGAGATAAAAGTCACAGGTGTGTGCAACCATCACTGCTATCTTAATCTCAGAATACTTCCATCACCCCAATAAGAGAAACCCTGTACCCATTAGCAGTCACTCCCCCAGCCCCAGGCCACCACTCCTCTACTTTGTCTCTTTGGCCACATTTCATATAAATAGAATCGGAGAATTATATGACCTTGTGCGTCTGGCTCCTTTCCCTTAGCCTAGTGGTCAAGATGTCTCCATGTCGTGGCGTCTGTCAGTACTTCATTCCTTTTTATGGCTGAAGAATACTCCGTGATGATTGTGGGTTTGTGTGCATATACCATATTTTATTTATCCTTTTAAGTTGTGTGGACATGTTTTCATTTCTCTTGGGTACATACCTACATGCAGAATTGCCAGGTCATACGGAAACACTATGTTAAACTTTTTGAGAAACCACCCCTCTTTTCCCCAGTGGCACCGTTTTACACTGCTGTCAGCAGTGTGTGAGGGTTCCAGTTTCTCCAGTTTGTCTTTTTTGTTGTAACCTCTCTGGTTGGGAGACTGGAAGCTTTCTGAAATTTAAAAGCACAGTGCCTTCTCCACATGGTCCTCTCAAAGGACAGCTCCGGCTGGCACGCTGGATCCCGAGTGAGCGATGCCAGCCCGGCCACCTCTTCAGTGGCAGGACTCGGTGTGGGCTTTTTCTACCATGGATAAATACGCCAGGAGTTTCTTCTCCATGTGCCCCACCTGTGCTGTGGCCGAGGGGAGCTGCCTGCCTCCCCCATTCCCTGCAGCATCACCCGTGGGTAGCAGGAGGGCTCCCCACCAGACGAGATGACACAAATGCTTGGCCTGGTGCATTGCTGTGCCCACCCCTAGAGACACAGGAAGGAGCACAAATCTTCAGGGCTGAAGGGAGGACCCCTGAGTGGATTTGAAGACAGCAGCCAAAGCAAAGGGGGGGGTCTCTCTGTGGCCTCAAAGATGCCTGCCTCACTCTGTGCCAGCCACCAGGACACCTGACCCTCCTGGGGGCTCCTCTGGTCACTGGACACCGCCCGGGCACTGCAGCAGCACAGGCATAAGAGGGGACCCTCGGGACCCTGCTCTGTCACTTCCTGGCTGGGGGAGTGGTTGGGGGTGGAAACCGGCTGAGCACAAAGCGAAGAGAGCAGGGACTCACTTGACCCCGTAGGCGAAGATGGTGAGGCCGATGAGCACCCCGATGCTGCCGTCCAGGTACCAGACCGCGGCATCGTGCTTGAACACCTCTGCGCTCAGCAGGATGGAGAAGCCCATCACGCCCCCCACGAGGGAGTTAAAGCCTGTGAGTGAAGCAGAGAGAGGTGTGATGCACCCCCCCCCAGTCGAGCTGAGGGAGCTGCCACACAGCCAAAAATGCCTCCACGTGCCACAGCAGGGCCCTGGTGTTCCATCTAGGATGGAGCCTGCAGGGGCATCAAATCCCTGCTCAGATGTCACCAGACGCTACCCTGCAGGGGTATCTGCCCTCCCCTAGTTCCGCACTGTTCTCCTTCCAGGCACTTCTTCCAGACTCGGTGTGTGGTCACTGCTCGTCTTCCTCCCACATCCACTGGAATGGAAGCCTCGTGAGGGGAGGGGACTGTGTTCCTGGCCGAGTCTCCACTGCCCAGGGCTCCCCGGCACAGAGTCAACGTTCAAATACCTGGTGCTCAGGTCTGTTGAATGTCTGCGGGGCCAAATACCAAGCAGGGGACTTGGAGGTGGTGGCACCTGGAAACCTGCCGGGTCCTAGGAAGCTAGGTTATCATCTCACTGAGAACACTCTGCTGACAGTCGGTTAGACAGCTGGACTGAAGCTGTACAGGGGAGAGCGGCGGGGCTGGCATGCACCGTTCCCTCCGGTAAGTAACCTCATGATTTCACTGTTTCTACAAGAAGAGAAACAAAAACTCTACAATTGGCTACGTGGTTGGAGATGGGGCAAAAAGATGCAGATCACCATCTGTGTCCTCACAGGTCACCTCGTTCGGTCCCCACTCAGGCACCACACTGGTACTTTCATCCGTGAGTTTTCAAAGGCCACTTGGGAAAGGAGGAGCTCAGGAGGGCTCCAGGGTCTCCCTGTGGAGGGAACCACCGGGCTCCTTGCCTGACACGGCACCGTGGTGGCCCCGAGAAGCACTATGCCCACCCTGTCCTGCCCCCGGGGTCCCCAGCAGCTTGGCAGCTGGCACGAGCAGAGCCAGAAACTTCCAAACCGGGCTCCAGGGAGTACCATCTGTGTAACAGGACCACACTTTTGCTGAATTCAAAAGCCCTAACCCTAGGTACAAGCAGGAAAACTGAGATCAAACAACTGTCAATGCATTTATCCAGGGCTGGACACTAAATGAAGAATGAGGGCAGCGGGTGGTTGTGGTATGGGGGCCGGGATGATTTGAGCAAAGCCTGGGTGAGCTCACTCCACGTGGGCTGCTCCCTCCACAGTGGGAGCGAGACTGAAGCAGGGCTGTGGGGCATGTCTCGGGGGCTGGCCTGTCTTACTGCCATTGCCTGCTGCATCACACCCTCGTCAATCCCCTCAAGGCTCCAACGTTTCCTCCCCGCTCTTCAAGTCTCAGCTGGACCCCAGCCTGTACTTCTTCAAGAAAACAGGTTTGGACAAGAACATTCTCTTCTTTCCAACACTGGTAACTGCTGCTCGGCTGCAGCCAGTTCTCCAGGTATCCCTGTTCCTATGCGAGGCTCATCCCTTCATTCCTGTTCACCTCCAAGGGACTCTGTCCTTGCAAGTTTTCTCCTCATCTGCATCACTCCCATGGGACAAGGCCATACCCCACCATCCAGGTACCCCCCCACACCCCCATTCCCTCTTCCCTGAACTGTTGTCTGCCCAAGCTGACTCTGCCTGCGCCCCTCCCTTCCCTCTCTAACCCATCCCAATCGCGCTCCCTCCTCCAACAGCCCTCCCTGGGGCAATCAGTGGTTCCATGTTGCCCGAAACAATGGTTATTTCCGGGCTCATCTTCCTCCCTCCTTCTGGGAACTTTCTTCTGCAGCCCCCTCCAGGTCCTTGCCGTTGGCTGGTTTCACTGTAGCTATTCCTTCTCAGTCTCCTTTGCTAGATCCGCCTCCTTGTCGCCATCCAAGTACCCTCGGGGGTCTTCCAGCCTCCAACCCCATAAGCACATCTTCCAAGTGCCTATGTTTTCTCCTGACCTTTCCCTTCAGCTACAGTCTCACTCGATCATCTCAGATGCCATGGCTTCCTGACTCCCAAATACCTCACCCTCTAGCCACCTTCTCTGCAAATGGTGCCACCATCTGCCAAGCCACAAATCTAGGAGCCCCTCCTTGACTTCTCTCTCACCCAGAATTCAACCCATCAAGTAAGTCTTGCTGTCGCCTCCCCTCACCACTCCCACCGCAGCCCAAGCCCGTACCCCCGCGGCAGCCTCTTCACAGGCTCCCATCCGTTCCCCCCACAACAGCCAGAGCGCCATGGTGACCTTCCGTGAGTGAGAATCAGCTAACAACAGCCGAATAGAAAAACTGCCCATGCCTGGTTTGAATACTGTCCCAGTGCTTCCCTTCGGGTGCCTGCCCTGACTGGACAACACCACCACCCCACCCCACCCTGCCTCTCGGGGCTCACTGGGCTCCAGCCCCACCCGGCCTGGCCTTGGGGCATTTGAACTTCTGCCCGTCTGCCTGGAGGGCACCTGCTCTGCTTCTCCTCAGCCCCTCACTCTCCCCCCCCTCCCACCTGCACAGCTGCCTCCTTGTTCTCCATTGTGCTTTGCTACCTAACATGATGTGTCACCGTTTTCTTTTCTACCTCCCCTCTCTCTCACTATTAAGATGGGGTGAGTATCTTTCACTGCTGTATCCCAAGTCCTAGAACAGGGCCTGGCACTTAGCAGGGACTCAAGTGATCGCTGCAGTAATGAATGGATTAGTGGTGGAAAGGTGTGGGACGTGGCCTGAGCTGTGCTAAGTGGTTTTCTTCTTCACCCACAGAGGCTGAGCTGTCCCGAGAGAGCCCCGGGGAGGGTGGGGCTCGGGTGGAGCTTCATCTTCACCTGAGGCGTCCCCTTCCCGCTCCCAGCCCTGAGACGTGTCTCCCAGCCTCCCGCCCTGGCATTTGGCGTGGGTGGGCCCCCATCCTAGCTTCCCCTTCTCAGGGGCTTTGTAGCTCTGGCTCCCGCGGGCTCACCTGCCTCTGGACAAGGAAGAACTGGCTGCGGCACCCTTCAGTCTCCATTCCCTCTGCCTCGCGAATCGTGTAGCAAGTCTCCAAATCCTCCATTTTAAAGGTACCATTGCCTTTTGTCACCACATTCAAAAGTTTTGTGTCTGCCACCACTTTCCAGCCTTTTGCCTGCACAGCACATTCTAGCTTCCACCTCTCTGTCCCCGCCCTGGGTCGGGGTCTCTGCCTACCCCTCCCTCAATTCTGCCTCCACTCCTCCCAGAGTGGGGTGGGCTCGAGGGGTCTGCTGCAAGAAGTTTCCCTCCTATATTCTGATACATCAACAGCATATTTTTCCTCTCTCCTTATAACTGGCCAGCATGTACACTTGGCTGCCACCATCCCCTGAATCTACCTGTTCTAACAGGTGGCATCAGACGAGTTCTGTTCCAATAAAGAGCCCCCGCAGCTCACGTCTTCTCTCAGAAGAGGCTCCCGCAGAGGCCCCATTCTGCCCCATCTCCCCGGGCTACGGTTTTCCTTTGACACTCTCAAAGTGTCCGAGGAGGTGATAACTGCCCACCTAGGTGGACTCAGACCCTTCCTCCTCTCTCCATCTTTGTTACAGCACAAATAACCAAGCTTCAGCAAGCCCAGGGCAGCTCAGCAACGGTGCAGAGGACCAGGTTCCCCCAGACCGCCACTAGATGTCCACCCCGCTCCACCAAGCCGCCCCTCTGCTGGCACCAAGGGCTGCGCAGCCAGCCCGGCCTCCTCTCCGACAGCAGAGCAGGCAGGACCCCCTCCCCGCCCCATGCCTGCTCCCTGATAATCCGCGGCTGCCGGGAGCCTGGTGTGTCGCCCACTCCACCTCCGTCGAGGAGGGGCCCCTGACCTGCTGGGCTATCTCTGTTAGGGCAGAACCTGACTCACCACAGCATCACTCTCCTGAGTGTGCAGAAGGCTACAGCCTGCAGACCGGACAGGCGCAGGTCCACGGCGGCCCCACCACAGCCTTCAGAATTCCAGAGACTTCCCTGCCACCATCATTCCACCTGAACCTGCGCGCACAGCCACCACTCACCTCCAGGGCCTGTCCCCACCGCACCCCAGGTCCACCAGCTCAGCCCTGACCTCTCAGTTAAAACTGTGGCGCTGTTCTGCAGAATAAATGTGGTTATTGACCTAAGAATATGCAATGGCATCAAGCAGTGACTCAATCTTCTTTAGATGTCCCAGCAGGCTTGCTTTAATGACTAGATCCGAATATGCATAATTAAGCACAGTAATTTTCTGCAGAAAATTCTAATTTAAAAAGGTCTGGTGCTTGAAAGTCATTGCAGAATCTTGGTGTTTTACAGTTGAGAGTTAAGGGAAGAGGCACTTACAGGCTACCCCGGCTGTCCCAGAGCCCAGGGGGAGAGCCCAGGAGAACCATAGTTCAGAACTATTTCCCCCTGGTGCCCTTTCACATCCTTCCCGATTTGTGGTATTAATTTGCTGTACAAAATTAATTTTACCTTTAACACAAGGCAAATTTTGGCCTACTCCCAACAGCAATAAACTTATGTCGACTAAACACTCAAAGCAACTAGACCAAATCGGACAGGCTTTGCTGTGCTAAGGAATTGGCCCATGTCTCCATTAGCCACACCCTGGGGAGCTGCTTCCTCGCTGGAAGGACCTGCCCCAGCAACGCAGGCAGCCTGATCCGGTTCACATGGCCAGCCAGGGTCTCTCCCTGAGAACCAGCCACCCAGGTCTCTCCCTCCCTCCTGCTACACTTGCTTCCTTCTGGGATGGAAAGCCCTTGGCTCAGCTGCCTGCCCTGGAGAGGTGTGCTTGCAGAAGAGTGAAGGGGAAATGCGCCCTGGAGCCAGCTCTGACCCCAACCCTGAAGACAGCCATGGCCCCCGGAACCCCCACCTTGCCCCCTCCCAAACCGAGGGAAGAAAAGAGAAGAGGTTATTACAGATTGTTCCATGATTTTGCTAATCGGAGACTGCGTAGGCCCCAGATCCTAGATGATACAATTAGCAGGAGGCTGTAATTACTGCTACCTGTTTTAATGACACTCCTACCAAGCAGGGATTGTAGAGTGTGCCAACCCCAAGGCTCGTATGGGAGTGGGGGGCAGATACTCCCTCTGGCTCTTTGAAGCAGCTCTTCCCCCCCCCTCCCTTTAACCCTATGGCCAAGTTTATAAAAATCGCCAACATTTCCTCAAGTCTCACCACTTCCCTCCACCCCTTTTGCAGCCACCCTGGTCTCCTCAGCTCCCAGAGATGGCTCCCTGCTTCAGGTGCTGCCTCGCTCCATGATCTTCTCCACTACCAACAACCAGAGGATTCTTCAGAAAACATCACTCTGAGGAGGTTTGGGGTTAGCCAGTCTGTATAAACGACTATCCGTTATTTTTAGCAAAACCTCTAAAATCCTAACCTTGACCTCAAGTCCTGCAGGATCTGTCCTTCCCCCTTCTTGGGTCACCCCCGCCCCGTGGCCCTCCCTCCTCACTCACTCCAGCCCTTCACACACCCGGGCCCCAGCTCCTCAGAGGCCCCAGGCTTTCTCCTGCTCTCTCTGCGCAGAGGAACACTCTTACCCATCTTTGTGTGTTTGTGGGGCAATTTCCCCTTAAGCCATCCATGTCTCTTTATAATGACTCTCCCTTGCTTCAAGAGTGTGGTGCAGATATTGCTTAAATTTATGCATGGTTTTCTATGTGCCAATTATAAAGTCAAGTAATTTCATGAGCGAAAAACACAACTATCAATGGGTTCTGCCCTGTTTATCATATACAGAAAATGGAGCAAGGTCAGAACAGTGAAGCCTAAATGGACTCTCAGCACCGGGAGGAACCACTGGCCAAGACCGAGAGCCCATTGTCCCAAGAAGGAAAGTGCCAAGCCCTACGGTCATGGGGGAAAGCCCGGGGCCTCCTGCCTGCGGGGAGGGGCTGCCTGCCAGGTCCACACTTGGGCTTCTGGAGAGTGTCCCCACTGTAATCAGCTGAACGGATAAGAACGAAGTCTCTGCCTGCCAGAGGACTCTGAACTAAGCGCCCACCTGAGAACGGGGAGAGGAGCCCCCATGGGGAACTGGTCCCTGGGAGCCCAGACAGCTGTTGTGACCAGACCAGCCCCCACCAAGCACACTCTCCCTTTCCGTCGTGCTCCAGGTAGACAGAGCTGGGGAGAGGAATGCACAGACACGCACCCAGAGAAGCCCAGGTCCAGGTCTGTGCATCCTACAGGGCAAGGGGCAGGGCTGTGTCCCTCAGAGCAAAGTAAAAGGACCCCGGTGACGGCTGCAAAATCCAAACCCAAGCACCTGCTAAGCCCACTCATCCTTCAGCTCTCAGCACAAACACTCCCTGGTGCTATTTATCCCTAAGAAAAGATGGACTCCGTGGCCAAAGAAGGCATTTGCTTTTACAGATTAAAAAACACCAAATCACAAATGTAATCATGATACTGGATCTAAGAAATGAAGAGAAAAGGTTCAAAAGGACATTACTGGCACATAAAAAATTGGAATATAGAATGTAACCTTTATATCAATGTTAAATTTCTTGTACTTGATAACCACACTTAGGGTTGGGGTGAGACGTTAGGGTTAGGTTAAGGTGATTCCATAAGTGAATATCCTTGTTCATAGAAAACATATGTGGAAGTATTATGTGTTCAAGGATTATGATGTGTGCAGCCTGCTCCCAAAGATTCAGAAACATGGACACATAGATAGACAGATGAATAGGGAGAGAGAGGGGCAGAGTGAAAGGAAGAGAGGGATCCCGGGAGGAAGGAAAAGAGAGCGGAAGGAAACGGCAAAGGTGGCAAAAAGTTAAAATTGGTAGATCTGGCTACCTGAGGGGAAGAGGAGGTGTTGTATTTCTCTGTATGGGGTTTGTATTATATTTGCAATTGTTCTGTAAGTTTGAAATTATTTCAAAAGAAATAACACCAGATCACAAAAATCACAGAAAATAGACACCTACCCCCAAGTTCTGGGTTTGCCCAAGGTACAAAAGGGCACCCTGTTCTGCCAGGATCGTGCGGAACAGCATATGAGGGTCAACCTGATGCGCACTGCCCCACAATTCCACAGAGTCTTGGTGGGTAGCAGACACCCCAGAAAGCTCAGCAGCTTTGGTCATGCCTTTACCACTCTCAGGGCCTGAGCCACTAGTTCAGGACATCGGGCTCTGGTAGAGAAGAAGCTACCAGAGGGGTTAAGGCAGCACCCCTTAAGAAAACCATGATTCTGCACAAGGAGCTGGTTTCCCCAGCAAACAAAGCACCTGTCCCAGTGTAAGGCACAAAAGAACTCAAAAAATCTCTGCTCTTGAAGTGTCATGCTCTAATGGCTTCAAACCCAGGACGTGACATCAGCAGAATGCTGACCTGTGCCTGGCCTGAGTGAGGACGACAATCTCTGGGTTCATCTGGGAGCCGGAAAAGCCTGGGGCAGGGGTGGGCCGGCACATATGGTGGTGCCCCTAAGGCTGCCAAAAGCAGAGCAGGAGCAGGGGTCTCAATCCCAGCAGCCAATCTAAGGTAGCAGTGGCAAGCACCCACTAAGTGCTTCTAATGTTTACAAAGCTCTGGTTTCATATGGGCAAAGGCATGCCCACCCTGAAAGAAGGCATCCTGCTCACTTCAGGAGGATTCTGGGAGTTGCAGGTGGACACAGCATGCAGGAGCCCTGGAGACAGGGGCCTTCCTGGTGCAGCCCCATCTCTTACTCCTTGGGGCTGGGCATGGAGTGGCATCGCCTGGCATAACCGTGCCCAAGCCTCAGGGTGCACAATTACGCTCAGGCACTGGGTTAAAAATATCAATTTTAAAATATCAAAAACAAGCTCCTTGTCCTGGGCCCCATTTCAAACCCCAGGAACCAGAATCTTCCAGGACAAGGCCCAAGAATTTCTGTTTTTAACAAACACCCTAAGCAATTCTGATGCTGCCAGTCCAGTGCAGTCAACCGACCAGCATCTGGGATCCCCTGGTTCTGCAGTCAGGGTGTCAGGTTATGGAACCCCAACTTCTTCAGGCATGTCCAAAGGTACTCCAGCCTACACACATTCAGCCAGGGGATGCTACTCCCAGAGTAACTGAGGTTGGAACCTGGGGGCCTTTCTCTTGCCTTCCCGAGAGACAGTGCTGCTGGCTCAGCAGCGGGGTGTTAGGAAAGGATGATGGGCATAGGGACTGCTGGCTTCTGGGCAAGGCCAACGGGGCCACCCGTCAAGGGGTCTGCAGACCCCTCCGCCCCATGCCCCCAACCTGCCAGCGTATTTGCCACCAGTTCTGCCCACCTTGTGGATTCTTGGACTTGACATCGTTACCATGGTGGAAACATCACTCTGATTTCATGCCCACCTGCTCCACTGTGCAAACGCCCAGGCTCCACACCCTGCAGAGGGGCAGCAGCAGATGGGATGAGGAGCTGGAGCGCGTGCTGAGTCACCATGCTGCATTACTTGGCAAAGAAGGGCCCTCTGCACCGCCATCTTCCCCATTCACAACCTAACAACAGCCACCCATCCATGTCCACATTCACGTGGTTTTACATAGGACAGAACCCTGAGAGTTGGGGTGGAGGGTAGGGGCATGTTTCTTTCCTTAAAAAAATTAAAAAAAAATCAACTCTTTCTGTTCTTTGTTGTGTTGACACCCCCACCAACCCACCAGCTTTTAGCCTTCGATCTCCCACACCAGGGTGCAGGGGCTCACCCCTTTACTCCTGACCTCCTGGAAACTTCACATGTCCAAGAATGAAGAAAGCAAAGCAGCCAGGTGATCCTGTGTGTCAAATTCCTTGTTTCTATGTCACTGCTAGTTTGGAGCCTGAAATGCTTTTCCTGCTTTCCCACAGCTTTCTTGCTCTCATCCCAAATGTCCACCTGGGAAGCTCCACCTGACCTAAAGGGACACAAAGGAACTTTTCTGGCAGGTTTGGGCTTAGAACAGAGAGCTCACAGATCTTTTTCCAGCTAAGGTGCCCTAGTAATTGCAGTTCGATCTCCCAAATGAGCATTTCATTGGCTGGAGTGGAAAATGAGCATGGAGACTGTATAAGGGAAACATTTATAGAATCCAGAAAAGACATTTACTTTGTATTTGGAACCATGCACATAAAATCCAAGACTCCAGGAAGCCCTTTGTGCTTCATGATTAAAAGGCAAGGGAGCCCTAAGCTTCCGTCTGAGAAGGTCAGGTGGGGGTGATTTATGAAGAGTTTATTAAAATCCCAGCATGCCAGACATCTGCCCTGATGTGGGAGTCCTGAGAATTATTAAACAAAATTGGGAGAAGGAGATGGTAAGGAATGGATTGCAAAATGGTGAGCTCTCCTGGATGACAAGCAACGAAAAGTGACTCAAACAGCATCTTCCCTCATTGCAAACTCAGCCCCCAGAGGTCAGCCACGCTGGGCTTACTCACCATCTGTTATGAGTGCTCTGCTGGTCAGAACCTTCCCCAGCATAAACTTCAACACGGCCAGGATGCTGCAAAGGATCCCACTTAAAATGGAGACACTGAACAGGAAATCGTCCTGGAAGAGAAAGATACAGATTTCAACAATTCCCCTCCTGCTGGAACAGATATCTGCAAACCTCTTTCCTAAAAGGCCAAGTACAAATAATCAGTGGGGTACGCTGCCACCAAGTGGGAGTGTATCGCATACTCTGAGTTACCTGTACCACTGAGGATTAGGAAAAATAATAAAAAATAGATCATCCAGATGTATATTTACTTAGAATCCCATTATGTATTTCTTTTCCTGTAGGAGATCCACCTTCCCACTAAAATAGTAAAATGATTAGCAATCACTGATCCATAACAGAGTTGACCAGAATGCTAAGAGCAAAGTGCCTGCTGTGTCAAGTTTTCACAGAGAAGTTGACTGAGAAGTTTTGGGACACAGAAGTATACCATTGACTTAAGAACCCTTCAGTGCAGAGCTAACTGAATTTACCATAGGGCCGATTAGGCCCAGGGCTACTTAGGACCAAATTTTTTCCTAAAATTCACAGAAGACAATCAGGAATTCAAATATAGCTTTCAAGGTAAGGAAAAGGACACCAAAAAAAAAATAAATATATAAACATAAATATATATATATATTCTGCTACTGATGTGCTTTTAACACCCCGTAAGTTGTGACCTTACCTTTGCAAGCAAACGAGTGAGTCATTGGTGCAAAAGCAAACATCACTATCCCCTGACATTAAGGTGTAGGGCCCTGAACTTATGAGGAAGCAACTCTTTTTTTTTTTTTTTAAATCTTCATTTTATTGAGATATATTCACATACCACGCAGTCATACAAAACAAATCGTACATTCGATTGTTCACAGTACCATTACATAGTTGTACATTCATCACCTAAATCAATCCCTGACACCTTCATTAGCACACACACAAAAATAACAAGAATAATAATTAAAATGAAAACAAAGTAAAAAAGAACACTAGGTACCTTTGTTTGTTTGTTTCCTTCCCCTATTTTTCTACTCATCCATCCATAAACTAGACAAAGTGGAGTGTGGTCCTTATGGCTTTCCCAATCCCACTGTCATCCCTCATAAGCTACATTTTTATACAATTGTCTTCGAGATTCATGGGTTCTGGGTTGTAGTTTGATAGTTTCAGGTATCCACCAGCTACCCCAATTCTTTAGAACACAAAAAGGGTTGTCTAAATTGTGCGTAAGAGTGCCCACCAAGGAGGAAGCAACTCTTGAGCTTAGCACCCCCTTCCACCCCACTCCCAAGTGACACAGCCTCCAGATTCCCCAATATTAAAATCCATCTGCCAGCATAAAGCTAACAAACCATCATACAAAAGCAGAGAAACAGAACTCCCGATGCATTTTATTATTTAAATTCACCAACCTAATGACAGAAAACTGGGTAGGGGAAGACAGTCTATTTCCTGGGTTTGAAACTGAAGACAGGCATTTGAAAACCCATCTCACTGAAACAGGATTATGTGCAAGGTGTCTCCTTCCAAATGATTCATTTCTGTGGTGGGTTTAACATATGCTCACCAATCCTTTGCTACTACTTCCTCCAGGAGGCAGAGACTTGTGTGTGGGCTGGACTTCGTGACTCGCCTTGAATAAACAGCATAGAAGGGAAAAATGGGAACTTCACAGTGGAGAAACCCAGCAGTCACTACCTTGACCACAGCATCATGTCAGCAAGACTAAGTAATGCTGACAGCACACACTCCCTCATAAGCTGTGGCCAGAAGGGACACCTCATCTCTGTGGTTTTCCACCCCGAAATCCATGACCTCAGTTTAATCTTGAAAAAAAACCCAGGGAGAGTCTAGAAAATACCTGATCGCTGCTCTTCTCTCATGTCAATGTATGAAAGACAAGGAGTGACCAAGAAATGGTCCCAGATTGGAGACTAAGGAGACATAAATACAAAGTGTTTTTCTAGATGGGATCCTGGAACAGAAAAAGGATACTGGAGGAAAAACTGGGGAGACCCAATTCAGGAATTCTCTGTACTATTTCTACAAATCTTCTGTAAATCTAAAATCATTTCCAATTAAATTTTTTTAAAAAATAATTACCTTGCTGAGGTTTCTCATCCTTGAATTATTGGCAAGCACTGTGCCAAGCCCAACCTCTTGGCAGATCCGAGTTCCCTGTTTCACGTGAGGTGACAAGAAGGGCCCCGGGGTGGGGGGGTGGGGGAGCAGAAACCACCAAAGCAGTGGCACTCACAGAAGATACAGTGAGTGTGGGTAAGGAATCACAAACCCACACGGTCCCTGCGCCAGTGGGACCCAGAGAAAGCAGAGGGCAGGGGATAGAGGCAGCCAATTAAGTAAAGTACTTTAAGGTCCCAAATTCTGGAAATGTTGCTTTGCTCACCCCACACCTGAGGCCTTTCTGGCTCCATTCAATCTCTCCATCTGCAAACCCAACCTTCCTAAATTTCCAGAGATGGAGAAAGTCTGTGCTCAGCCCTTCCAGGTCCCAGGGAGCAAGATTGGGTTGCCCTCTCACCTCAGATGCATCTTGAGAAGAGCTGGCCTTAGCTTTGGGGGTCCTCTCTGTGGGTGTGCTAACCCAGGGAGCTCACAGCTTCCCCAGGGCTGGGCTGGTGGAGGGGCAGGGTGATGCAGCCAGACCTAGTTCAAATCTAGACTCCACTGCTCCCTGCAGAAATGTGCTCAATCTCTCCAGCCTCAGTTCTCTCTTCTGTAAATGGCAGTGATACCTGCCGCACCTGCAAGGAGGTGTTGTGCAATAAAAGGTGGTAATTTGTTGTTCAAGGACCCAGGCATAGTCCACACGCTAACTTATTCCATCAATGGCCTTGTCAGGGGCTAATGGTGAGCCCTGAAAAAAGTATAGTAAGCATTCATGTAGAGGAAACATGGGGAACTTATTACGTAGAAAAAAAGTATGCATGGTGAAATGAAAAGGCATTTGAGAGAGCATATGACTAACTCAAGATTGGGGATCCATGGTAGCTTGTCAAGGGGGACGAGGTGTTGGAGACCATCCTTCAAAGCCTGACCTCAGAGCAGCTCTCCATGGACTGGATGGTTCCGGGATCCACCTCCCTGAGGTAAAGGGCGGTGGGTGACTCACGCAACAAAGTTGAAGCACACAAGCCGGAGCCCTGCTCCTTAGCTGTGTGATACTGAGCAAGCCACAGAACCCCTCTCTCTCTCCCCCTCTATTTCCCCATCTTTAAAATGGGAAAAGAAAATAGCTCAGCAAGAACTATAGTTTCCGAAAGTTCCTTCCTATGTGCTTCCAAGTAAAAGCTGGTGTTATGGGTTCTATCATGTCTCCCAAAAAGAAATATTCGAATTCTAAGCCCCAGGCTCATGTCCTGTGAACTCATTTGAAAATAGGATCTTTGAAGATGTTATTAGATATGATGAGCCAAGCTGGGTTACACTGGGCCAATATGACTAGAGTCCTCAAAAGGAGAGGAAGTTCGGACAGAGACACAAACAACTGATGCAGAGATGGCGAGAGAGAAAGGCGGGGGAGAGTGGGCAGAGAGAGAGGGGGAGAGAGGGAGAGGAAGAGGGACAAAAGGGGAGGGGAAGAGGGAGGGGGAGGGATTGAGCACGCCATGTGACAGAGGCGGAGGTTGAGTTACGACTGCCAGCAAACCGCCACCACCACATGGTGGACTTCAGAGGCAGTGTGGCCCTGCTGACACCTTGGTTCTAGACTTCTCGTCTCCAAAACCGTGAGACAATAAAGTCCTGTTCTTTAAGCCAACAGGCCTGTGTCACAGCAGCCCAGGCAAACTCAGAAACAGCCACAAGAGAGATGGGCATGACCTCTGGAAGGCAGCCCTGAGGTGGCAGCCGTCATTCCCTGAAGGTGGGTGCAGGGCCAGGGGCTGCTGCAGCCCAGGCACGTCTTGCTGATCCACTGGCTCACCTGGGAGGGGTTGGGGGTGGGTGGCAGCCGAGTCTCCTCTGGCTCCCCTTTCTGCTTCTCCGAGTCCTGAGCCAGGCACAAGTACAGCTTTGTGGCAAAGGCACCAGCTGCTTCTGCAGGTCACCGTGTCATCGGGGCTGAGGCAGGGACACTCAGGCACGGGTCACGCCCACGTGGGTTCCAGAGGGCCTTCGCCCCGCTCCACTTCGCTTTCCTTCCTGACTGCCAGCCCTGCGGCTTCAGAGGCAGCTGCTCACGTGGCCTTCTTAACAGCTCCCTGCTGCAAGGTCCAATCCTGTAACGAACCTCTCCTATCTCCCTGCAGCGACGCTGCTTCTCTGACTGGACACTGACGTTCGACCTCATAAGGATGATGCAAGGTGCTTATGCAGTGCCCAGCACAGAGCAAACGCTACATACGTATTCGAAAAGGCAGTGAATCCAAGTAACATATATACAACCTAAAGTGTTTCGTTGTAGCCACATTCACGTATATAATTCAGCAGGGTTATCTGCATTCACAATATTGTGCTACCAGCACCACCATCCATCACCAAAATTTTTACTAAAATAAAAATTAAAAAACAAAAAACCATAGGACTGCACAACACAGTGAAGTCAAATAAACTATGGGCTATAGCTAATAGTACAATCATAATAGTCTTTCATCAATTGTAACAAATATACCACACTAATGCAAAGTGTTCATAATGGGGGAAACTGGGAATTCTGTAATTTTCTGCCTGGTTTTTCTGCAAATCTACAACTTTTCTAATAAAAAAAATAAATAAAATGTAGAGAAGTCCAGATGCAAAACCCAGATTCTTCTTGTCATGGATTATTTCTCCCAACCATCCTTTGCTCCCAGCATTTGTTCTGAAGACACAACTGCCATACTTCCTGGCAGGAAAGAGGCTGTGACCTCACCCAGAAGCCTCATGAAAAAAATAAACTTAACAGAAGGTCACACAGAGGACGTGGGGTGGCACTGACCTGCCAAAGTCTCTCTCCCCAAACCAGCTTTTACTACCGGAGAGGGCTCTGTGTTTTCCTCGCCCCACCAAGTGGGCCCACCCACCCACCTCACAACTGCAGCCAGGTTTTACTGTTGGCATGAGCCTACTGCCACTGCAGTGACGGCATCAGCCTGTTCGAGGCACTCGGACTCCATGTTTACTTAAAGAAGGGGTTTCGGAGAGGCCTCCTCCTGGAGGGGCAGGAAGCCAGAGCAGACGTGGCTGATGGTGAGAAACTGCAGCCCACTTAGGGACGCTCCACCTCTGGCTGCTTTCCCAGTGTGGCCACACCTGCCATCTCACCTCATTCTTACAGCCAAGTCAAGTGGGCACCAGGCAGATGCAGAAACAAATGCAGAGAGGCCGAACGACTTGCCCATGAAAGGCTCCATGAAAATGGGTGGCCATTTGGTTGTGAATGCTCAGCTCCTGCTGTTACCAGCGCTGGGTTCCTAGAAAGTTCTCACAGTTCAATCTTCACTGAATGGATGGAAGATCACATCAAAAAAGCTTAAGAAAAGTAGGTAACTACTTCAAAATCCAAGAATGAATGTACATTAAAGGTAAACACTACATAAAGGTACATGTCCATGCTGGCAAGTTCCTTTATGACCATGTAGTGGTGAAAGCCTTTCAAAGCCATAAAAGATTGAGTCATTTGACTAAATTAAGACACATGAAGGGGAAAGGCCATATTCAAAGACAAACTAGGAAAAACGTTATCACAAAGGGCTAATCTCCTTAATGTATAAAGAGCTCCTAGAAAGCTATAAGAAAAAGACCAACAACCTAGTGGAACAGGGACAAAAATCTGGGAAAAGACAATTTAAAAAATACAATTCAACAACAAAAAGACAAACAAGCTAATTGAAAAAAAGGGAAAAGGACCTGCATACATTTCCCCAAAGAAGATCATGCAAATGACCAGTAAGCACATGAAAAGATACTCAATATTATTAGCCATCAGGGAAATGCAAACCAAAACCTCAATGAGATACTACTTCACACCCAACAGAATGTCTACTATTTAAATTTTTTTAAAATGGAAAGTAACAAGTGTTAGCAAGGATGCAGAGATATAGGAACCCTTGTACAATGTCAGTGGGAATGTAAAATGGTACAGCCGCTGTGGAAAACAGTTTAGCGGTTCCTCAAAAAGTTGAAAATAGAATTACCGTATCATCTGGCAATCCCACTTCTATGCATATATCCAAAAGAAATGAAAGCAGAGAGTGAGATATTTGTGCACCAATGTTCATAGCATTATTCACAAAAAGAGGAACAGCAAAAATGTCCATCAACAGATGAGTGGATAAACCAAATAGGTATATGTGTGTGTGTATACATATACACATGATGGAATACCATTCAGCCATGAGATGAAGTTCTGATATATACTACACATGGATGAACCTTGTAGCACGTATGACGTTGAGTGAAGCCAGACACAAAAGACTGATCTTATATGATTTCACTTACATGAAATGACTAGAATATGCAAATTCATAAACACAGAAAATAAATGGCAGGTTACCAAAAGAGGGGGTTAGGGGGAATGAAGAGTTAGTGCTTAATGGGTGCAGAGTTTCTGTTGGAGACGATGGAAAAGTCTTGGTAAAGGATAGTGGCAGTGGGAGCCCAACATTATGAATGTAATTAATACCCATGAATTGTATACTCAAAAGTGGTTAAAAAGGGAAATTTTTATGTTTGTATATATGTTACCATAATACATTTTTTTTTAAAAAAAGAACAATAGAAAAAGAAAGGCCTTTTTTTCCTTTAATATCTTTCACCTGGAACTTTATCAATAAATATATGGGTGGTGGTGATGGTAGCATAACATTGTGAACATAATTAACAGCGCTAGATTATACACATGAATGTGGTTAAAAGGGGAAATTTCCAGTTGTATATATGTTACTAGAATAAAAATGAAAACAAACATGGACTGTACAACACAAATATTAGCTTTACCCTAATGTAAACCATGAACCACAGTTAACAGTACAATTATAATAATATTCTTTCATCAATTGTAACAAATGTAGTACACTAATGCAAAGAGTTAATAATAAGGTGGTATATGGGAACTCTGTATTTTATGCATTTTTTTTTGTAAACCTAGAACTTCTCTAATAAAAAAATTAAAATGAAAGTAAATATATGAAAGATAATCATATACACTCATAAAATAAATGGAAACCAAACCTATATTGAGATATTATTCCTTATCTAACTATTAAAAGGCTATTAAGGTGGAAAGGGTGAGGCAGAATGGACTTCTCCTCCATGAAAGAAACTAGAGAGGGGCCAGAGGACACCAAGGACCATGGTTTCTGGGTGTGACTGGCCATAGAGGGTCCCCCACAGTACGTGGAGGGGACATGGACAAAAATGCAAGAGATAGTGAATGGAGGGAAGCAGTGAGTCTTTTTTGGGCTGGGACCACCTTCCAGGCTGGCAATTGCCAGACGGCTGCCAGGCAAGGGAGTGAGCAGTGCTCTCCACCCCCATGCACCTACCTTGACAGTTAGCTGGGAGGTGATCCTCCACAGCCATATGGTGGGAAGCTCCCATGAGGGAACCTGGGAGGCAGCGTTTGCTCTCCCCTGACGGAACTCCAGGGGGTACACTGGTGAGAGGCAGGGAAAGGAGAGGGCACCATACCAGCACATCAGGAGCCCCTGCCACACCTCAGAAGCTAGCAGGTACACAACAGTCAGGGAGCCTGGCACGTTTGAGCTGCAGGGTGTCCTTCAGCGGACTCCCTGCCTAACTGCCCAGGGCCCATGTCACAGCTGCAGCCATGTGCACTGATTGGCTCCCCAGTGGGTTTAGACTCCGTCCACCTCATAGAAGTTTGAGGAAGACCAGCTTGAGAGCACCACCTGCTGGTAGGACTGGGAAGCTGCACTCCACCAAGCTGTAGCTCTCCCAAATTTTATATATATGCTCAAACAATCCTGTATTTTCCAAAATAACCTTATCAAGACAAGCTAATGCCTCAAAGCCAATAGAAAATCGCAAAGCAGAAGATACGGACAAGCCAAATGAACAAATTTAAAAGCCGGAAGAGTATACAAACTTTAGAGCAATTAATTAAAGAAGTATAAACAACTCTCCAAAACAATGAGATGGCTAAAGACAAAGGAAATCAAGAAGAATCTAGAAGAGCATAAAGAAGAATTTGAAAGAATAATTTAAAAAATAGCAGACTTTATGGATATAAAAGACACTGTGGATCAAATTAATACTATACTGGAGACAAACACCACCAGATTTGAAGAGGTAGAAGAAAGAACAGGTGAACTAGAAGGCAAAGCAATCGAATGTGAATGTACAAAAGAACAAATGGTAAAAAAAAAAATAAAAAAGTATGAAATGGATCTCAGGGAAATGATGGACAACATAAAGCAAACAAACAGAGGCATCACTGGAGTCCCAGAAGGAGAAGAGAAGGATCAAGAGCTAGGAAGGGTGTTCCAAGACATAGTTGGGGGAAAGTTCCCAACCCTTCTAAACAAAATAAATATGCAAATCAAAGATGCCCAACAAACTACAAATAGAATAAATCCAAATAAACCTGCTCTGAGACATATACTGATTAGATTGTCAAATGCTGAAGAGGAGAAACTTCTGAAAGCAGCAAGAGAGAAGCAATTCACCACATACAAAGGAGACAACATAAAACTAAATACTGACTACTCAGCGGCCACCATGGAGGTGAGAAGGCAGTGATGTGACATTCTGAAAGAGAAAAATTGCCAGCCAAGAATTATGCATCCAGCAAAGCTCTCCTTCAAAATTGAGGAAGAGCTTAAAATTTTCACAGACCAACAAATGCTGAGGGTATTTGTTAACAAAAGGCCTATGCTGCCTGCAAGAAATACTAAAGGGAGCTCTACCAGCTGAGGAGAAAAAGAAAGGAGACAGAGATCTGTAGAAGGGCACAGAACTGAAGACTACTAGTAAGGAAAAAAAGAGAGAGGGAAAAAAAATAGATCTAACAACTAAAAAACAAAGGATAAGATGGCTGGTTCAAGAACTCCCTTCACACTAATAACTTTGAATATGAATGAATTAAACTGTCCAATTAAAAGATACAGACTGGTAGACTGGATTAAAAAGTATGACCCATTGATATGCTGTTTACAAGAGACTCATCTTAGACCCTTGACATAAAGAGACTGAAAGTGAAAGGATGGAAAGAAATATTCTATGCAAGCTGTAACCAAAAGAACGCTGGAGTAGGTATACTAATGTTGGACAAAATAGACTTTAAATGCAAAGACGCCAAAAGAGACAAAGAAGGACACTATATATTAATAAGGGGGACAATTCACCTGGAAGAAAAAACAATCATAAATGTTTTTGTACCCAATCAAGGAGCTCTAAAATACATGAGACAAACATTGGTTAAACTGAAGGGAGTAACAGGCACATCTACAATAATAGTGGGAGACTTCAATACACCATTCTTTTCTAGGGATAGAACTAGACAGAAGACCAATAAGGAAATTGAGATCCTAAACAATATGATAAATGAATTAAATGTAACAGACATATATAGATCATTACATCCCAAATTGGGTACCAGGACATACATTCTTCTCTAGTGCCCATGGAACATTCTCCAGGATAGATCATATGCTGGGGCATAAAATAAGCCTTAATAAATTTAAAAAGATTGAAATTACTCAAAGCTCATTCTCTGACCACAATGGAATGTTACCAGAAATCAATAACCACCAAAGAACCAGATCTTTCACAAATATATGGAGGTTAAACAACACACTCTTAAACAACCAGTAGGTCAAAGAAAAAATTGCAAGAGAAATTGGTAAATATATAAAGATGACAAAATGAGAACACAACATATTAAAACCTATGGGATGCAGCATAGGGCTGAGAGGGAAATTTATAGCTCCAAATGCATACATCAAAAAGCAAGAAAGAGCTAAAACCAAAGATCTAACTGAACAATTGAAGAGGTTAGAGAATGATCGGCAAATTAACCCTAAAGCAAGTAGAAGAAAAGAAACCACAAAGATTGAAGCAGAAATAAATGAACCGGAGAACAAAAACACTGTAGAATAAAAGAAACCAAAAGTTGAGAAGATGAACAAGATTGATAGACCTTTAGCTAGACTGACAAAGTCAAAAAGAGAGAAGACCCAAATAAACAGAAACAGAAATGAGAAAGGGATAATTACTACAGATCCCGGAGAAATTAAAAAAAAAAATCATAAGCGTATACTACGAACAACTGTATGCCAACAAGCTAGACAGTTTAGAGGAGATGGACAATTTTCTGGAAACACATGAACAACCTAGACTGACCCAAGAAGATAGAGAAGACCTCAACAAACCAATCACAAGCAAAGAGATCCAATTAGACCCCCAAAATTTACCTACAAACAAAAGCCCAGGCCAGATGGCTTTCCAAGGGAATTTTATCAAACTTCCCAAAAAGAACTGACACCATTCCTGCTCAAACTCTTTCAAAACATTGAATAAAAAGGAACATTAACTAATTCATTTTATGAAGCTAATATCATTGTGATATCCAAACCAAATAAAGATACTACAAAAAAAGGGAAAGTATAGGCCAATCTCCCTAATGAATACAGATGCAAATATTTGCAAATAAAATATTTGCAAATTGAATCTAAAGGCACATTATAAAAGAATTATACAACACAACCAAGTGAGATTCATTCCTGGCATGCAAGGGTGGTTCATCATAAGAAAATCAATTATTGTATTACAACACATCAACAAATCAAAAGGGAAAAATCAAATGATCATCTCAACAGATGCTAAAGAAGCATTTGAAAAAATTCAACATCCCTTCTTGGTAAAAACACTTCATGAGGGAACCTTCCCTAATATGATAAAGGGCATATATGAAAACCCACAGCCAGCATAATACTCAATGGTGAGAGGCTGAAAGCCTTCCCCCTAAGATCAGGAATGAGACAAGGATGCCCACTGTCAGTTCTATTATTCAACATCATGTTAGAAGTTCTAGCCAGAGCAATTTGCCAAGACAAAGAAATAAAAGGTAACCAAATTGGAAAGGAAGAAGTAAAACTGTCATTATTTGCAGATGATAGGATCTTATATTTAGAAAATCCTGAGAATTCGATGGCAAAGCTACTTGAGCTAATAAAAAAATTCAGCAGTGGCAGGATATAAGATAAATGCACATAAGTCAGTAATGTTCCTATACACTAGTAATGACCTAACTGAAGAGGCAATCAGAAAAAAAATTGCATTCACAATAGCAACAACAAAAAAAAATCAAGTAACTAGGAATAAACTTAACCAAGGATGTAAAAGACCTCTATATAGAAAATTACAAAACATTACTAAAAAATAAAGGGACCTAAATAGGTAGAAAAATATTCTGTGCTCATGGATAAGAAGACTAAATGTTAAGATGTCAATTCTACCCAAACTAATCTATAGATTCAATGCAATTCCAATCAAAATGCCAACAACCTACTTTTCAGACTTGGAAAAATTGGTTACCAAATTTATTTGGAAGGGAAAGGGGACTCAAATTGCCAAAAACATCCTAAAAAAGAAGAACAAAGTGGGAGGACTTACACTTCCAGACTTTAAAGGCTACTATAAAGCCACAGAGGTCAAAACAGCATGGTATTGGCACAAAGACAGACATATTGATCAATGGAATTGAATTGGGAGTTCAGAAATAGACCCCAAGATCCATGGTTGACTGATTTTTGATAAGGTCCCCAAATCCACAGAACTGGGACAGAACAGTCTCTTCAACAAATGAGGCTGGGAGAGCCGGATATCCATATCCAAAAGAATGAAAGAGGACCCCTACCTCACACCCTATACAAAAATTAACTCAAAGTGGACCAAAGACCTCAATATAAGAAACAGCACAATAATACTCTTAGAAGATAATGTAGGGAAATATCTTTGTGACCTAGTAATAGGAGGTAGCTTCTTAGACATTATACCCAAAGCATAAGCAACAAAAGAAAAAAATAGATAAATGGGAACTCCTCAAAATCAAAAGCTTCTGTTCCTCAAAACACTTTGAAAACCATACATCTGATAAAAGACTGATATCCTGAATATATAAAGAAATCCTACAACTCAACAACAGTAGTATAAACAGCACAATTATAAAATGGGCAAAAGATATGAAAAAGTATTTTTCCAAAGAGGAAATATAAATGGCTAAAAAACACATGAAACAATGTTCATCGTCACTAGCTCTAACAGAGATGCAATTTAAGACCACAATGAGATATCATCTCACACCAACAAGAATGGCTACCATTAAACAAACAGAAACTACAAATTCTGGAGAAGATGTGGAGAAACTGGAACACTTATTCATTGCTGGTGGGACTGTATAATGGTACAGCCACTCTGGAAGACAGTCTGGTGGTTCCTTAGAAAACTAGACATCAAGTTATCCTTCGGTCCAGCAATTTCACTTCTTGGTATATACCCAGAAAATCTGAAAGCAGTGACACAAACAGATATTTACACACCAATGTTCATAGCAAGGCTGTTCACAATTGCCAAGAGATGGAAACAATCAAAGTGTCCTTCTAGAGATGACTGGATAAACAAAATGTGGTACATAGATATGACGGGATATTATGCAATAGTAAGATGAAACAAGCTCTTGAAACATATGGCTACATGGTTAAACCTTGAAAATGTAATGCTGAGTGAAGTAAGTCAGAAACAAAAGGAGAAATATTGGATGTTACCACATCTATGAGCTCCCTGAACAATGTAAAATCCACGTTTTATAAAGTAGAATATTGGGGACCTAATGATAGACAGAAGTTAGTGAGGGGGAATGATAATCTACTATGTTCAGATATGTTAATGATGGTGACTTCAAAGGTGTGGGAACGGATAGGGGTGACGATTGTTTGCTAATGGGATTATCAGTATCAGAGTTGTATTGAAAGTTAATAGGATTGAAAGGGGTTGTATAAAGGCATGTATCCCACAGATCAGCACTACAAATATAGATAGGTGCTTATTTAGAAGTATATTTACTTCTAAGGTATGACACTAGTACAGACAGTTGACAACAGAAAGGCATATGGGAAAAATCTAACTATTGCATACTAGAGACTATAATTAATAGAAATACCATACTAGTACTTCACAAATACTAGGAACAAATAATTAAGGGCTGAAAAGAGCTATTAGCTGTGTTGGGTCATGAGAACTGTTTAAAATGAAGAGTGATGAGAACTGTACAACTAAGTGATGATAATGTGAATGTGAGATCTTGATTATCATGAATGGAACATATGCTATGTGAACTCAGGAACCCCCTATTTTATAAGTCAAGCCCTCGATACTGAGGCTTGCTCTGGTGAAACTTACAGTTGTCAAGGGGAGGCTAAGCCCACCTATATTTATGCCTAGGAGAACCTCTTTTGTTACTCAGATGTGGACTTTCTCTCTAAGCCTAACTCTGCAAATAAATTCATCCCCTTCCCCTGGATGTGGGACAGGATCCCTCATATGAATGAGTCTCCCTGGCAACATGGGACAGATTCCAGGAATGAGACTGACCCTGGCATCAAGGGGTTGAGAATGCCTTTTTGACCAAAAAGGGGAAAAGGAGGCAACACAATAAGGTTTCAGTGACTAAGAGAATTCAAATAGAGTCAAGAGGCTAGTGTGGAAGTTACTCCTATGCAAGCTTCAGCTGGATTTACCAAACGACATAGTATGATGAGCCCAAGTCAACAGTAGTCCCCAAAACCCTAAAGAATACCTGGGTCCCTTTCTGATGTTCTATAAAAGTTTTACTCACTAAGTTTATTCTTCAGAAATTTAAATCCTTCAGAGATCTCCTATGCCAGCTAGGTCCCATAGCCTCTTCAAGAACATCAATCAGATGTGTCCCCTTTTCCCATAATGCTGACACCCCTTTTCAACATGAACGGGTTAGGGTGGTCACTGCCTAGACATCCTGGAAGATTGAAAAAGCGATTAAACTAGATGAAGGGGTAGCAACAGACAAGATGGAATTTAACAAAGGATTGTGAATACTGAGTCTCTATATAATTTTCTTCTTAGTTGCTCGGGTATTAGAATAGCTAGAAAGAATTGAAATGGTGGAATGGTAACACAAAACATACTTCGAAATTTGTTCTATAGCTACTTCTTTAATTGTAATTTGAAAGTTATCATCTTTTTGTATATATATTATATTTCCCAATAAGGTAATAACTGAAACTATGGTATTGTAACCCATAACATTCTTGGAAATTTCTTATATAATTACTTGTTAAAGCATACTTTGAAAGATATTACCTTTTTGCATATATGTTATATTTCACAATAAGGAAATAACTGAGACTATGGAACTGTAACCCATAATATTCTTTGAAATTTGCTCTCTACTTGTTAAATTGCACTTGGAAAGTTATCACTTTTATGTATATATGTTGTATTCTACAATGAAAAGTCTGATTTAAAAAAGGCATTAAAGCGCTCATAAAATTCTGCTAGCAGTGTGAAATAGTCCAATCCCATAAAGAACAATTTGGCCATTTCTCTGAAAAGTACAAATGCATTCCTCCTTTGAACAAGCCATAACACTTTTGTGAATTTATGCTGCTACTATACCTGCACATGTATGAAAATTACAGTCACATAGAGATAGTCCCTGATAGAACTGGAAAGTACATATCCAAAATTACAGAAGAAGATTATATTCCCATGCAGTAACTGATAGAACAAGTAAACAGAAAATAAGCAAGGATACAGAAGCCTTCAACAACATTATCAATCTATTTGACTTAACTGGCATTTATGGAACATCAATCCTACAAGAGCAGGATACACACTATTTTCAAAAGTACATGAAACCTTCATCAGGATAGAGCACATTCTGGGCCATAAAATATCAATGATATAAGCTTCCTCCTTAAAATATAATTAAAAGAACATCAAATTAAACCCAAATTAAGCAGAAGGAAGGAAAAAATAAAGAGTTGAGCAGAAGTCATGACATAGAAAATGTATAAATAATAAAGAAGAATCAGTGAAGCCAAAACCTGGTTCTTCCTTAAAGAAAAAAAGTTTGGGTTTACAGAACAGTCATGCATCAAATACAGGATTCCCATTTACCACCCCACCACAGCACCCTGCATTCATGTGGAACATTTATTACAATTGATGATAGCATCTTTTTGTAATTGTCCTATAACTTTAATGGTAGTAGCCAGAATTTATAGAGAGATTCTATGTTCTGGGCACCATGTGAAACAATTTACATGGATTACTTCATATAAAATACTGAATACATGGGCCTGTGAAATATTCCTATTATCTTTTGGCAATTGTGAATAATGTTCTGGTATGAACATCAGTATGCAAATATCTGTTTGAGTTCCTGCTTTCAGTTCTTCAGGGTATGTATACTAGTAGTGGAATTGCCGGATCATATGGTAACTCTGTACTTAGATTCCTGAGGAACTGCCAAACTATCTTCCACAGTGGCTGCACCACCAGCAATGAATGAGCATTCCTATTTCTCCAAATCCTTTCTAACACTTGTAATTTTCTTTATTTTTTTTCTAATAGTACGCATTCCAGTGGGTATAAAATGGTATGACACTGGGGTACTGGTTTGCATTTCCTGAATAGCTACTGATGTTGAGCATTTTTTCATATGCTTTTTAGCCATTTGTACATCTTTGGAGAAATGTCTATTCAAGTCTTTTGCCAATTTTTTAATCAGGTTGTCTTTTTATCATTGAATTGTAACATTTCTTTATATATTCTGGGTATTAAACCCTTATCGCATGTGTGGTTTCCAAATATTTTCGCCTACTGAGTAGGTTGTCTTTTCACTTTCGTGACAAAATCCTTTGATGCACGAAAGTTTTTAATTTTGATCAGTTCCACTTATCTATTTTTTCTTTTGTTGTTTGTGCTTTGGGTGTAATGTCCAAGAAAACATTGCCTAACACAAGATCCTGAAGAAGCTTCTCTATATTTTCTTCTAGGACTTTTATGTACCTGGTTCTTATACTTAGGTCTTTGATCCATTTTGAGTTAATTTTTGTATATGGTGTGAGATAGGGCCCCTTTTTCATTCTTTTGTGTATGGATATCCAGTTCTCCCAGAACCATTTGTTGAAGGGACTATTCATTCCCAATTGAATGGACTTGGCAGCCTTGTCAAAAATCAGTTGGTCATAGATGTGAGGATCTATTTCTGAACTCTCAATTCCATTGGTTGGTATATCTATCCTTGAGCCAGTACCATGCTGTTCTGACCACTGTAGCTCTGTAATATGCTTTAAAGTCAGAAAGTGTGAGTCCTTCAACTTTGTTCTTCTTTTTCAAGATGTTTTTGGCTATTCAGGGCCCATTACCTTTCCAAATACATTTGATAATTGGATTTTCCATTTCTGAAAAGTAGGCTATTGGAATATGGATTGGGATTGTGTTGACTCTGTAAATCATTTTGGGTATAACTGACATCTTACTGATATTTAATCTTCCAAGCCATGAACATAGAATGTCCTTCCATTTATTTAGTCTTCTTTTATTTCTTTTTTTCAATGTTTTATAGTTTTCTTTGAACAAGTCCTTTACATCCTTGGTTAAATTTATTCCTAGATATTTGATTCTTTTAGTTGCTATTGTAAATGGAATTGTTTTCTTAGTTTCCTCTTCAGATTGCTCATTACTAGTATATAGAAACACCACTGATTTTTGCATGTTGATCTCGTACCCTGCCACTTTGCTGAATTCGTTTATTAGCTCCAGTAACTTTGTGTAGATTTTTCAGGACTTTCTATACATAGGATCATGCCATGTGCAAGTAGTGGAAGTTTTACTTTGTTTCCAATTTGGATGCATTTTATTTATTTTGATTGTCTAACTGCTCTGGCTAAAACTTCCAGCACAATGTTGAGTAACAGTGGTGACAGTGGGCATCCTTGTCTTGTTCCAGATCTTCGAGTGAAAACTTTTGGTCTTTCACCATTGAATATGATGTTACCTGTGGGTTTTTCATATATACCCTTTATCATGTTGATGAAATTTCCTTTATTCCTACGTTTCTAAGGGTTTTTTTTTTAATCTAGAAAGGATGCTGAATTTTCTCAAGGGCTTTCTCTGTGTCAATGGAGATGATCCTATGCTGTTTTTCCTTTTTTTTGTTAATGTGGTATATTGTATTAATTGATTTTATTATGCTGAACCACCCTTGCACATCTGGGATGAAACCCGCTGGATCATGGTACATAATTTTTTTTCATGTGTTATTGGATTTGACTTGTAAGTTTTTTTTTTTTTTTGAGGAATTCTGTATCTATAATCATAAGAGAATTTGGTCTCTAATTTTCTTTTATCTGTAGCATCTTTATCTGGCTTTGGTATTAGGGTGATGTTGGCCTCATGGAATGTGTTATGTAGTGTTCCTTCCTCTTCAATTTTTTTGGAAGAGTCTGAACAGGATTGGTATTAATTCTCCTTGGAATGATTGGTAGAATTTGCCTGTGAAGCCCTCTGGCCCTGGGCTTTTCTTTGTTGGGAGGTTTTTGATGACTGATTTCAGTCTTCTTTCTTGTAATCAGTCTGTTGGGGCCTTCTCTTTTTCTAGAGTCAGTGTAGGTTGTTTGTGTGTTTCTAGGAATTCGTTCATTTCATCTAGATTATGTAATTTGTTGGCATACAGTTGTTCATAGTATCCTTTTATGACCCTATTTATTTATTTGTACGTCAGTAGTAATGTTTCTCCCTCTCATTTCTGATTTTATTAATTTGTGTCTTCTTTTTTCCCTTGTCAGTCTTTGTCAATTTTACTGATCTTTTTGTTTTGTTAATGCTCCTATTGTTTTTTAATTCTGAATTTCATTTATTTCAGTTCTAATCTTTGTTATTTCTTTCCTTCTGCATGCTCTCAGGTTAGTTTGCTCTTCTTTTTCCATTTCCTCCAGGTCTTTTGATTTTATCTTTTTCTTCTTTTTTAACGTAGGTGTTTAGGGCTATCTCGGCACTGCCTACTCTGCATCCCATAAGTTTTGATATTTCGTGTTTTCATTTTCATTTGTCTCATAATTTTTACTGATTTCCCTTGCATTTTCTTCTTTAATCCACTAATTGTTTAAGAGAGTATTATTTAACTTCCATGTATTTGTGGATTTTCCTTTTCCCTACCTCAAATCCTAGTTCTTGACAAAGACAAATAACAGTGAGAAAACTCTAGGACTATCTAGAAAAAAGGAGAGAGGATGCCAGTTGCCAATATCAGAAATGAGAGAGTACATCACTACAGCTCCAGCAGACATAAAAGGGATAATAAGGAAATAATGACAAACTTATACCAATTAATCCAACAACTTAGATAAAATGAACAAATCAAAGCTCAATCAAGAAGAATTACATAATCTGAATAGCCCTATAATTATTGAAAACATTGAATTTGTATTAAAAATCGTTCTACATAGGGAACTTCAGGCCAAAAGGGCTTCACCGGTGAATTCTACCAAAAATTTAATCATTTAAGGAAGAAATAAAATCCATTCTAAAACAAACTTCCAGAAAACAGATGAAGAGGGAACAATTCCCAACTCATTTTCTGAGGCCAGCATTACCTGATACTACAACTCAAAGGAGTTACAAGGAAACTATAGACCAATATCCCTCACGACCATAGACACAAAATTCCTTAAAGTATTACGAAATTTAATCCAGCCAGATATAAAAAAGACAATACATCGTGTCCAAGTGGGGTTTATCATGGAAATGCAACATTGGTTAAACATTAGAAGATCAACCAGAACAATCTTTCATATTAACAGACCAGAAAAGAAAATCCATATAATCATCTCAATAGATGCAGAGAAAGAATTTGACAAAATTCAAACCTATTCCTTTTAAAAGGAACTTCCTCAATCTGATAAAGGATATCTAGAAGAACCCTACAGCTAATATTAAACAATTAGGGGGGATGAATGTATTACCCCTAAGACCCCCCAAGATTGGAAAAAAGGCAAGGATGTCCACTTACATCACTTTTATGCAACACTGAGTGGGAGGTAATACACAATATACAATTAGGAAAGGGAGAAATAAAACTCTTTATTTGAGACATTATTTTGTATTTAGAAAATTCTCAGTAATCTTAAAAAATCTGTCTTCTACAACTAAGTGAGTTTAGCAAAGTTATAGGATGCAGAGTTAATATATAAAACCCAGTCATAGCTAGAAACAATTAAAACAAAAATTTTTATAAATCCTATTTATGATAGCACAAAAATACAAAATACCTAGGGATAAATTTTTAAAAATATATGCAAAACTATGAAATATTGTTGAGCTAAATTAAAGAAGATTTAAATACAAGAAGAGATAAAACTATATTTGGTATTATTAAGATATTAGTTCTCCCCAAACTGATCTAGATGAAAGCCATCCCAACCCAAATCCCAACAGGCTGTTTTGTTTTGTCTTTTAGTAAAATTGGACAAAGCTGATTCTAAAATTTATAATGTAATCACAAAGACCTGAGGACAGGCAATGCAATTTTGATAAAGAACAAAGTTTGAAGATTTATAATACCTGTTATCAGACTTTACTCTAAAATGACAGTAATCAAGACAACCTGGTATTGCCATAAGGACAGACACAAACAGTACTAAATAGAGAACCCAGAAATAGACCCATTCTTTTGTGTAAGTCATTTGGTTTTTGGCAAAGACACAAAAGCAATCCAATGGAGAATGAAAAGTCCTTTCAAGTAATAGTGCTGATCAATTGGTATGTGTATGGAAAAAACAAACCCTGCTCCTTACCTCACACTAAACAGAAATATTAATTTGAGATGGACTGTAGATCTAAAAGAGCTGAAACAATACAACTTTTAGAAGAAAATATAGGACAATATGTTTATAACCTTGGATTAGGCAAACATTTCTTAGGATTAAAAAAGCACTAACCATTAAAGAAAAAAACTGATAAATTGGACTTTAGCAAGATTAAAAACTTTTACTATTTGAAAGACACTCTGAAGAAAATGAAGGCAAGACAGACAGGTAGAAAATCATTACAAAACTTATCTGATACCATACTTGTCCCCAGATCATATTAATAATTTCTACAACTCATGACAACAGATGACAATAAGAAAATGAGCAAAATATCTGAACAGACACTTCATCAAAGAAGATATAAGAATAGCAAATAAGCACAGGAAAAAGTGGCTAACACCACCAGTCAACCAAGAAATTGCAAATTTAAACCACAATGTTATGCCACTACACTCCATTAGAATGACTAAAATTTAAAAGACATGATACTAAGTGAGGAGAGGCCATGGGCAACTGGAACATTCATCTACTGCTGCTGGGAAGGTAAAATGTACAGCCACTTTGGAAAAGAGATTGTCCTTTCCTTATAAAGTTATATCTAGATTTACCATAAGACCCAGCAATTCTATTCCTTGGTATTTACCCAGGAGAAGTGAAAGCATATGTCCACACAGAGGACCTGTACATCAATGTTCTTAGATGCTATTTACATAATATCCAAATGGAAGCCACCTAAACATCCATCACTGGTGAATGAATAAACAAATTGTGCTAGATTCATTCAATGGGATACTCCATAGCAATTAAAAAGAATGAACTATTGAAAAAATTCATCGAGAACATGGCTACATCTCCAAGGCATTATGCCAAGTGAAAAAAGGCAGACACAGGGCCTAAATACAGTACAATTTCATTGATACGACATTCTAAAAGAAAAGCTATACTGACAGAAAGCAGATTAGTGGTTGGAGAAAGGAGGTAGTTAATGAATGCAAAGGAACATTTGGAACTTTGGGGGTTCTAGAAATATCCTATATCCTCACTGTGGCACATTTTTAAAGGGTAATTTTATTATATTTACATTATATCTCAATAAAGCTAATTTTTGAAAAGCAAATTTATCTCAGGGATCCTTAGGTGTAAATTACTAACATTTTCACAATTGAGCTTGTGTCCACAATGTCCATTATCATTACAAGACAGATATTAACCCCACCGTCATTATAAAGATTAAAACAGAGGCTTAGAGGAGTCGGTGGTGAAACACAGATCCAGGCGGGTGAACGTCAAGTATTAGGATTTCCTGCTGATGCATATCCACTGTCTGGGTAAGTAAATGCTCCTTTTTCTAGATGTATCTCAAGTGGTCCCTGACGACCCAGCTCCTGAGAACTGACCACACTGGGCCATGCTCTCCCCAGTGCTGGGAACGCCCTTGCACTCATTTCCTTGTTTGCCTCTTTCCTACACTGTGAGGTCCCTGAGAGGAGAGACCCCTTCTCCTCCCCCTGAGTACCCATCTCCACTGCATTCACCAACGTCTGTGAGAGGAACTACTGCACTGAAGAGAAGAACATCAAAATCGCAATAAACCAAAGTCTATTACAAAGAGTTTCATGGAAGATGCAGAAAGGTTTATTCATTTAGCCTTGTGTCATCTTGGCCCTAAATAAAAGCCAGGGGCATAAGGTTAAAAACCTAACTCAGTTCAGCCACAAAAACTAATAAAATTCTGATGCATGTTACAGCATGGATGGACCTCAAAAACATTATGCTACATGAAATAAATCAGACACAAAAGGGCAAAGATGGTGCAATTCCATTTATATGAATTATAGAGACAGAAAGTAGATGAGCAGTTCACAGGGGGTGGGGAAGGGGAGGGTGTAACGGTGCGTTACCACTTAACAGCTACAGAATTTCCATTTGGGGTGATGAGAAAGTTTTGGAAATAAATAGTGGTGATGATGGTTGCACAACACTGTGACTGTACATTAAAATGTTTAAAATGCAAAATGCGGTATATACACAAGATAGAATATTATTCAGCTCTAAGAAGGAATGAAGTCCCGAAGCATGCAACAATATGGATGAACCTTGAGGACATTATTTTGAGTGAAATCAGTCAGAAACAAAAGGACAAGTATTGTATGATCTCAATACTATGAACTAATTATACTATGTAAACTCATAGACACAGAATCTAGACTACAAGTTACCAGGAGATAGAATGAGGCTGGAGAATGGGGAGCAGTTGCTTAAGATGCACAGAATATTTAGCTATGTTGAATTTTAATGAATGGAAATGGATAGAGGTGATGGAAGCACATTATTGTGAGTCTAATTAACAGTGCTGAATCGTGAGTAAGCTCGGTTAGCAGGGGAAGTTTAGAGTCATATATGTCATCAAAAAGAAAGTCAGAGGTTAAAACATGGAACAGTAAATCTTGTAGTGGACAATGATTGTGATTAACAGCAAAAATATAAAACATTTCCTCCATGAACTAGAACAAATGAGCGAAACTATTACAAGGGGTATATGGGGAAAATGCACCTTTTGAAAACCATGGACTATAGCTAGCAGTAATATCTTAATATTCCTTCATCAGCAGTAACAAATGTACCACACCGATGCTAGAGCTCAATAATGGGGGCAGGGATAATGGGTATGGCATGTTTTGGGTTTTCTCTTTTTTTTTTCCTGGAGTAATGAAAATGTTCTAAAATTGATCGTGGTGTTGAATACACAAATGATGATACTGGGAGCCACTGAATGTATTCTTTGGATGGATGGTATAGTGTGTGAATATATCTCAATAAAATTGCATTTAAAAAGATAAAATGTTTAAAATGGGAAATCTTTTGTTATATATATGTTTTACAGTAATTTTTTTAAGGAGGGTACTGGAATGGTTGAGGGCTGAAGGCCCTATGTGTTGAGACCTCAGGCCTGAGCAGGTTAAAAAAAAAAAAAAATCTAATTCAGTAAAGACATTCCTTGTATTGAAACCAGGAGAGGAGAAAGCTCAGGTAATGAGGCCCTGCTGACTAGTTTTCTAACAATCAAATGAATGCTGGAATAAAGCTTAGAACGGGAAGAAACACTGCCCTAGGGACAGTCTTCTTGATCATCAGTGGTTCCATGGACCTTTGGAGGGAAGCGGGACAGCAGTAAGGGCAAGGCTGAGTGTCAGGGAAAGCCAGAAGGGTCCTGCGTTGGACAGACCCTCATGGTCACTCACACTCACACTCAGGGATACCAGAAATGAGCTGGGACAGGCAAGGCCCACGGCCCTCCCACACTCATTGCCAGGGACCCAGAGCTCTTGGTTGATGAGCTCTCCCTATCCTTCCTCAACTTCCAACCCAAACTTCTGGAAAGCTTATGAGATGCCACCTCAGCCTGCTCCCGACACGTCCGCCTCCTTCCAGACCATTGGTCATGAAGGCCAATGGCCCATCCATCAGGGTGGAGTATCTTTTGCAAGAACTAGTAACACCTTAACTCTAATTTTCCAGCTTCACTGGTCCTAAAACATGGGAAGCACCTACTCAATGGAACAAATCACCCACAGAAGAATTCCACCTGACCGACCCCTGGGTACAAAGAGCTTTCCGCTCCCAACCCTTTGGTCCATGCCAAGACTATTCCTGTCTTACCTAAGAGAACATGTCACAGAGACGCACACACCCAGGCCCCAGCAGCACCACCAGCTCCCCAATTCAGGCGTCCCACCAGGGAAGGGGGTCACACCTTATGAATAAACATGAGGTGGTCTTAAAATCATTGAGCATTAGATTGGAAAAAAGGCTTAGAGACCATCTCATCCAATACCCATCATGCTGCAGGTGAGGAAACTGAGGCTCCCAGAGGGGAGGCAACTCCTCCAAAAGCAGCAGAGGGATAGTGGCAGAGCTGTGTGCCAGGCTCAGGGCTCCCAACACTCCTCCACGGACCCTGCCTTGGTAGCCTGGCCAGACCAGCACCTGGGACACCCCTCCCCTTCTAATTCTCTCAGCCCCAGATGGAATGTGGCTGAAAGCTGCAGGGCCAATTATAGAACCCAAAAGGCAGTTAGCGGAGAGCTGGCCAAACCTGACTTGGGTGAGGATTCTTGCACCAAGGTGTGCTACTAGCTATTGCACACTAGCTCAGGAGCCCTGGGTCAGCCAGATTCAAGCCTTGGTCAGCTTTTCTCTAGTAGTAGATGGGGCCCCTCCCTGCCCCCCACACAGTCTGCCCCACACCCCAAGACTCAGGACCCGATACACAGTGATAAGATCCAGCTCCTCTCAGAGAAGTTAAACCCAATCAAAGCACCTGGATGAAGCTGACCCCTCAACCTGACCACTCACCATTATCCCCTCTTTCACTCTGTCCCAGCAGCCCTCGCTGCCTCCCCACTCCTCAAACATGACAGGCTCACTCCTACCTCAGGGCCTTTGCACAGGCTCTTCCCTCTGCCTGGAGATGCCACACATCCACATGGCTCACTCCCTTCCCTGTGCATAGCTCTGCTCAAATGTCACCTTCCCAGGGATGCATCCCCTCATCCTACTCTTTTATTTTTTTTTAATAGCACTTTTCAGGCTGAAACTCACCTGTGACTATTTACATTTAAGTTTAATTTAAGACTCTAGTCCTCATTTGACGAGGCACATTTCAAGTGCTAAACAGCTGCATATGGCAATTGGTTACAGTATTGGAGAACACAAATAGAGGACATTTCCAACATCATAGGAAGTTTAATCGGAGAGTGATTTAGAAACAAGTAGGTTATTCCCTCTGAACATGGGATAATGCAGGAAGTGGCTACACAGTGGTTCAGACAAGCGCAGGACAGACGCAGCTAGTGATTATGACTTGGCAAAGGGTCAAAAAGTAGTTAGGCAAGGAGACTGGACCATGAGTTCAGCAAATCACACTGCTAAAATTCATCTTGATGGACTAAAATGCACCTGCCCCCAAAATGCACCTGGAGATTAGTAGTTCGTAAAATTACTATATAATTTTAACTGAGGCATAATAAACGTACAATTCAATGTACGTATTTTAGATGTTCAATTTGATTCATTTTGTCAATTGTACTTACTCACATAACTACCCCCGAAAGAAAATACAGAACATTTTCATCCCCAGAAAGTTTCCTGGTGCCCCTTTCCAGTAGTTTACCTCTCCCAGCCCCCTGCAACAACCTCCTGAGTTCAATGGCCATAGATTAATTTAGTCCATTCTTGAATTTTGTATCAATACAATCATAGAGTATGTACTTTTTAGTCTGGCTTATTTTGCCCACATAATGTTTTTGAGATTCATCTATGTTATTGTAGCTTTCAGTAGTTCATTCTTTATTGTTGCTGAGTCTTAGTCCAGCAATTAATTTCACAGTTTTCTCCATGAGAGATTTTTTCTACAGTATAATTTAATCTGAATGACTCCTGCTGGTCCCAGGTTTTCTTACTTAGGGTCCCCAAGAAGAGGTAACTGGTGAGGAAACAGGAGGGAAGCTGATGGTTCTAATCACCTTCCCTTACTCAGGAGACCATCTGCCTTTATCAGAGCTGTACCTTCAGGACAAAACACCAAAATGAACTGAGCTCAGATGGAGAAGTTGCTAGAACAACTTCTCCCATTAGGATTGTGGGGGAAAAACAAAGAACACCCAAATGAGTACAAGCAAAAGTTATGAATCAGAGCTTGGCACAGCCGGGGAGCCAGCCACCACCACTGGCATTTGGTGAGACTCAGAGGCAGGCAGTGGTGTGGGAAAGCTTTGGAGTGGATGCCAAGGGAGGGCTTCAGGGTGCCCTGAGCGGGGGCTGCTGGCATGAGCAGCTGGGGGCTAACTAGAAGCAGGGCACCCTACATGACTGGGTAGGGGGGCATATTTGGCTTTCTCTCATTGGTCCTAAAAGCTGAAAGTGGGAAAGCTGTGGGAAAGCAAAAATTAGGAAAGCTGCCAGTTATTAATAAAATCCTGGCTGTTTCGGGTCAAATGTTACCGGGCTTGTGGTTTGATGCCCCAGGATGTTTACTGTACACAGTGGCTAGTACGTTGCAAGTGGCAGGCTGGAGTTTTCTGGTCTGATTACTGCTGATAGGTCAGAGTTTCCAGGTCATTGCCCATTTGTACTTTCATCCCTTAGGATCTAGGAGCAGCCTCTAAGAAGAAAGGTCCAATCACTGACCAGGAACTCAGCTGTCAGGATGTCTCCCACTTTCCAACTCCACTTACTGTGCTAAATATGGTCTCCACCTTCTCTCTCCATTACTCCCAGACAATACCACATGCACAAAAATAGAGATGGGATGTGAATAAAACATCCATAAATCAAATTCCATCTTCTGACTGACTCATACTGAAATGTAATATGGACGATCCTCATTTCAGGCTGGCTAGCAACCAGCAGCCACTTCTATCATTGTGGCACTAAGTTTCTCTGTCCTCCCGGCCCCAGCCCCACTGTGCCATGCAGCCTCATCTGGGATCATTTTTATTCATCATGTTGCCCATAAGAAAACCTTTTGTAGAAGTGAAATATGTCTTTTCTGCAGTATCAGCCATCGCCTCCCACTTTGTTTTATGTTCACATCTTTTTGTGGACAAAACCAGCAGCTGCAATTCCTGGTCTCAATGAACTGTCAGCCACTGATACCCAACAGAGGCCATTTCCACACGTCCACCCCACTCCTTCCCGCAAAGACTGACACCATCCTTTTTGGTAAGATGCGTGACAGTGAGTGGGGGACTACAGAGGCTTGCTTGCTTGCTTGCTTACACTTGCAAAAAAGCGTCCTTTGCCTTCCTAATGAGGACAAATTTCAAACCATTCTGACACCACATGTGTTATGCTATTACCTAGGGAAATGCTAGTGCTGGCTGAATAAAAAATGCAGATCGATTTACAGCCCCAAGTAAAATTAAAAGTCACTCTCATCCTCAGATCTCTTTGTCTCCCCACGGTAGATGAGGAAAGCTGGCAGATGTGGAGGAAATTATGCCAAGCAAAAGCCTTCAATTTCCCCCGTTTATTAAATTATATTGACAAATTGCCGTGGAATCACATTTAATGGCTTCACAATTTCTAAATTAGCATCAAACCATTCCCATGCCTGGAAGGTCAAGAGTTGCTGTTTGGACCATCAGGAGGCTCCATAGCCTGTGGAAGTTGGGGTCCCACGTGGGACTACAGACAGTCTGGGGAGCCCCGGTCCCTGGTGGCAACCAGCCAGGCTGGCAGACTGGAGAGTGGAGACTCTGCAGAGGCTTGTGAAGGGAACAGATGGCAGCTCCATGGGCACCAGAAGGTGGAGGCTGGCAGGGTCAGAGAATGCCCCAGAGGGGGGCAGTGCAGGGGCAGCTGAGGTGCTCCGACTGCCTCAGGAACAAGGAGGGCGTTCTGAAGTGCTGGGCTGGCCCTCCCAGCTGCAGCCTGGCTTCTGTTACTGGAGGACACTCTTCTGTTGAAGGAGGCATCAGTCAGGTGTCTGGTTCTGATACCAGACAAGCAGTGTAAGGGTCTCTGGAGTGGGGAGCGTGAAGCCCATTGGGGAACGAGCACTCTACTTCCGGAACACTGCCATGGAACCTGAGATGAGCCATCCTGGCTGGGCACAGAGACCTTCCTCACAGTTCCCTGGAGGCCGCCTCAAAAAGTGCACAGCTGAGGTCCCGGGTGGCCCAGAGGCTGGGTGAGCACAGGGCAATTAAAGGAACCCACACCTCCAGGGCTCCCTGAACCTGGGCCCCGGCACAACACCCCCTCAGCTAAACCCTCTAAACACCCTGCTGGCCACTGCCTTTTTCTCCTGCTAATGGTGTCACCACCACCACCAACGCCCCAGGCCAGATGAGACAGTGCCTTAAGGAGCAGAAATAAGAATGCAAGCTGACACTACGTATCAATGCCCCTCGGAGATGAGGCTCTGTACCAAAGGCTAACGGTCCTATTTTATTTGAGATATGACCACTGCAGGATCACAGGTGGAAAGCATGACCCCAAACAGAGAGGCTAAACAACCCGTCCAGGGCTAGGTCACACAGCTAGTTAGTGAGGATGAAGATTGTCAAACCTCTGACCTAAAATCCGCTGCCCCTCACTACCTGAAAAAATGTAGGACACTCTTCCTCTAATGTTGCCTGATGGCCCCAAGTTTAAGTTTCACCAGTCAAAATGAGAAGAACAAATAATTCACAACGCTTTGAACACCTCTTCGTATATTTGGAAAAGCCCTAAAAATCAGAACAGATTCCAGTGAAAGATAGCATTCAGAAGCTCACTAAAATGGCAGAGGGATTCTTTTCAAGGCATGAGTCTACAAAGACAAAGGAAAAAGAGAAGGGACAACTGCCTTGAAATTGACAGCGCGAGGGAGATGGATGGAGGAGAGGGGGATGCTGGAATTCTAGGGCAGAACCGGCCAAGTAGGGAGGCAACACGTCAGAAGCCCCCAAAGGCTCAGAAGTGGTGCCAGCGAGTGCCCCTGGATTCTGTGTGAAAGATCTGGGGCTGAAAACAGGAGGATTGACTGTAAAGACACTGTCAGTGTCCAGAAACCCCCTCTCCCCTTGATTGTACTGAGTGCTGTTCCCCAGGAGCACAGAAAGCTGGAGGCTGTGCTCACCACGGAGGGTAAAAGAAAGGTCTCTGCACCCAGGCTCAGCTGGGGCGGTGGGGGTGTGACTGTACGGAAAACAGGAGGATTGAGGGAATTGACCTACTGCCCTCGGAATGTGACTAGCCCAAGGGAACAGATTCTGTAGGCTTGCCCCAGGAAAGAGCCCAGAAAGTGACTTTGAACGTGTAAAATATACAGATTTACAAAAGAAACCAATTATATTAAAGTTAGTAATATATTAAAAATTGAACTATAGTAATATACGTGCTTCTAAATTAATGTATTAAATAACAAAATCTAACAGCAGAGCTAATAAGTAAAGCAATTTTGAAGTTGTGATGTGCACAAATAATATTTTGAGATATCTGCCAAAACTAATCTCAGATGAAAATATCTGATTCTTATTGGTGACAAAGGCACAAGTACAGCTAATACTACTGTGGTTTGTTGCATAACGTTACAATTGAAGAAAATGCTAAATTTTTGATAGAGGTTAAATGAAAATAAAGACAATTTTTTTTTTCCAATTCAAGTTTATGATTCCCTAAGGTACCACTCGTGGACACAAACACCAGGTTTAAAACCCCTGCCCTAGAATTAAAACCTCATTTGACAAGCCTCACCCACACTCAATCATAGCAGTAATATTTACAGTCATAGTAAGAGTAATGTATAGATCTAGCCAAAATAAGAACGGAAGTATACTGAAAGGACGGGGTAATTTGGCAACAGGGGATTGTTAAAAGGTGGGGGATTGTTAAAGGAGCAGAGTGGAAAGTCAATAAACAATGCTTATAACTGAAAAATCAAAAGGTAGCAACACAAGCATTTTACTCTGACATGTGGAGGCAGAATGGAGTTATAAATGCTTGCCTCCCGGGCAGGGGCTATTCTTATATCAAGCCTTGTAGGACAGTTGGCTATTCAAATTATTTAAATGTATAACTTGGATGCCAATTAAAACTAAATATAAAGACAACTATTTCAGGGCAGTAGTTTCTGGACCTATCAGTCAGGGTTCAGCCAGAGAAACAGAACCAGGAGGAGACACATATAAAGAAATGTACTGAGAAGAACTGGCTTACAAGATTACATGGGCTGGCTTGCAAGTCCAGAATCTGTGGAACAGATTGTCAGAAAGGGCGGGCAAAATGCTCTGGAAGGAGGTGAAGCTACCATCCACAGCTGGAATTTCTTCTTCCTCAGGGAAATTTCAGTTCTGATCTTAAGGCCTTTTAACAGACTGAATCAAGCCCACCTAGATTATCCAAGAGAATCTCCTTTATTAAAAATCAATTAATTATGAGCTTTATTCACAGGTACAAAATACCTTCACAGCAATACCTGGATTTAATGGCATTTTCCCATTAATTTAATTAAAGTAAATTTTATTCATTTTTTTTTACAGCCAAAGCTTTAGTGTGCATAATTAATTTTGGTTATATATATATGCATATGTATATATGATTTTTGTTGTGGAAACATATGTATAACACAACTTTTCCATTTTAACCCCTTCAAGTATACAGTTCAGTGGCTAATCACACCCACAATGTTGAGCTACCATCACCACCATCCATTACCAACACTTTTCCATCATTCCAAACCCGATTCCTGATTAACGGGACTACAGCCCAGCAACGTTGACTGGGCTGCCAATCACCATGGATAGCTCATTTATGTCCCTGGACTGCTCCATGGGTGGTTACACTGAACGCACTCATCAGTGTACAGCCACTAAAGAATTTGAATTGTTTCAGGGACTTATAAACAATTGGGGCTGGACTGGAGTTGCTTACATAGCAGAGTGTAGCTCAGGCCAGAAACTGAAAGCCACCAAGCACCTAAAAGACACAACATGGAAAAAGTACTACCTGCAACTACTTCCACGCAAACTAACCTTGCCATCTCCTTACATAAAGGAATACTTTTTCTTTCTTGTAGTTTGAAAGCAAAACAAAACAAAATTAAAAATAACTCGCCAACAGCAAAAAACAAAAGAACAAAAATAAACAAATGCAAAAACTCACTTACCCATGCCCCAGAAAGAGAGTACGAACAAAGTAGAAGGAAGGCACTACTGAACATGAGAGCTTAATGAACTGGAAAGCAAATTGGCAGACTAGATCCACAAAACCAAATGCTCGTTCTCTGAAAAGACTGGTAAGTTATATCTGATATATCTGACAAGATATATTTTGGCAAGGAAGATGGAGAAACATAAAGCAACAGCACAAATAAATACCATTAACAATAAAACGGGATGTAAATATAAATTAGTTAGAGATTTCAAAAAATTCTTATGAGAGTAATATGTAAAATCCTATTGCAATATATTTGAAAGCCTAGATTAAACAGGCAATTGTCAAGAAAAACACATTTTGAAAACTGTCAAGCATAAAAACTACAAAAATATGTCAAATGATAGGGGGAAAAATCTCAATAATAATAATAGTGGTGAGAATAGCAGCAGTAAACACATATCTTGGCACTAAGTACTAGACAATTTTTAAAATGCTTTACATAAATTAACTAGGTTCACCCTTACAACAAATCTAGGAGGTAAGTACTATTGTTATGTTGATTTTACAGATTTGAAAACTAGACCGAAGGTCCCACAGCTAATAACCCAGGTAGTCTGGCTCCAGAGTCCACTATCTTAACAGATAATATACCCTCCTGTCTCTTCAAAAGGCAACAGTCCAACTGTGTAGGCAAGTTCTAATAAAACTTAAAGGAAAATAATTCCTACAATATAACACATACTCCAGATCATAGAAAAAGAAAAGTTATTTAACTCATTCAATGTGGTACACAAGGACAGGGGCATGTAGGCATAGAGGCAGAGATCCTAAATGAATTAGCAGGAAGTTGAATCCAGCAATGGATCGCTAATATTTTCTGGCCAAATACAGTTTATCTCAAGAATGCAACATGAGAATATCAACTAATCCAAAACATTAACATCCTAAAGGAAAAGAAAGGTTTCAGCATACACAGAAAAAATATGCAAAATTCAACAAGTATTTGATATTCAAAACAAAACAAATAAATCTCTTAACAAACAGGGACTGGAAAAGTCTCCACCCAAATCATCAGCAAACCATACTCAGTGATAACACTTTAGAAGCATTTCCACCAAAGTAAAAAATAATAAGAGAATGCTCGGTATCATCCTTGCAATTCAATATTGTATTAAAGATATTGGCTAATAACACAAGACAAGAAAAAATAAATATTAGAATTAGAAAGGAAGAGATGAAATGGTCATACGCATATCCCAAATAATCAATTGATACACAAAACTAATAAGAAAAGTCAGCAAGGACACTGCTGAAAAAGATGACTATCCAAACATCAAAAACTTTTTTCTGCCATAATTATTCTGGAACTTAAAAAAATAGAAAGCATTCAAATAGCAATAAAACTCACAAAATATGAAGGCTAGGCCCTGTCGTGGTTTGAAGCTGTACATACCCCAGAAAAACACTTCTTAAATCTAATCCATTCCTATGGATGTAAACCTATTTTAAGCATGACTTTTTGCTGAGGTTATTTCAGTTAGGGCGTGACCCACCTCATTCAAGATGAGTCTTGATCCTATTACTGGAGATAGAGAGAAAAAACCACTGAAGCAAGAAGCTGAGAACGACAAAACCCGGGAGAGAAGGGGGAGATCGGCAGAAGCTGCCATGTGCCTTGCAGTGTGGCAGAGGAGCCAAGGATGGTGCCACGATTTGGACATTTTCCTGGACTGAAACCATAAGTGGATAAATTCCCATTGTTTAAGCCAAACCCATTTCATGGTATTGCTTAAGCAGCCCAGGAAAATAAAATAACCCTAATAAACACAGGTAACATCCTTAATGAAGAAAATTACAAAATTTCACTAAAAGATATAAAAGAAAACCTAATAAATGGGGAAAGAGGAAATGGAAGGGAAGACTTAATAACTGAAAGAGGCCAAGTCTCCAAAAGTTTAATCAATAAATTTAATGCCATCCCACTCAAAACCTCAGCAGGATTTTTCATGAAACTTGGCAAATGGATTTTGAAATTCACAAGGACTACTACAAATGCAAAATTAGCCAAGAAAATTTTGAAAACCTAAGCAAAGATCATTTCATGGTAATCACAATAATTAAAAATCATAACCCTGGAACAGAATGTACAGGAAGATCCATGGAACCACAAGTCCAGAGACCGTCAAGCATCTTTGGAAATTGTGTATGATGGAGGAGACTTTTCAGATGGTGTTAGAAAAGTCATATATTCATCTGGGAAAAATATGGAACAACAAAATTGAATTCCTACCTCCTACCAAACACCAAAATAAATTCCAGGTGCATTAGAGGCCTAATTTGCAAGTCTCATTTCCTTACATGTATTAAAAGAAAATACAGGCATATATCTTCATGGCATCAGGGCATGAACGCCCTAACTTGCCCAAAATACCACAACCTCATAAAGGAAAAGACTGATTAATTTACTTGCAAAAAAATGAAGGAGAAAAGAAACCAATTTTCTAAATAGCAAAAGTTACACAACATTTAACAAAGGCAAGCTACTGGGAGAAATTATTTACAGTTTAAATATAACAAGTCTGATTCTTAGAATATAAGTAATTCCCAGAATCCAGTAAGAAAAGGACAACTGCTATAGAAAAATGGGTAAAGGATATAAAGCAGCACAATTTATATAAGAGGCAAAATATATAATAAACCTCTCCAGTAATCAGGAGAAAGCAAATTAAAATGAGATACCATTTTTTCCTCATTAGACTGGAAAATTGTGATGAGATTAAAGATATCAAGTATGGTGACATTCTAAGAATGTATATTGGTGCAGCCACAATGGAGGGCAATTTGGCAGGCTGTTTCTATTAAAAGTAAAAATGTGGATACTCCAACATCCAAAAATTCCATCCCTAAATATTTACCCTATAGAAATACCATCTGTACATGTTTCACCTGACCATAATACAACAACAGTTTTCACTGTCGCATCTTTGTAATAGTAACAGTTAACTGGAAATGACCTGTTTCAGCTTCCTAGGCTGCCCAAGAAAATAACCATGAAATGACTAAACAATGGGGATTCATTTGCTCATGGTTTTGAGGCCGGGAAAATATCTAAATCAAGGCAATGCTTTTTCCTCAAAGACTGGGTGTGGTGTTCTGGGCTGGTTGCTGGTTATCCTTGGTTCCTCTGCCACATGGCAACGCACATGGCGCCATCTCCTGGTCTCTCTTCTGGGTTCCATTTCAGCTTCTTGCTTCCTGTGGATTCCTTTCTCTCTCTCTCATGTGTGAATTCATTCAGCTTATAAAGGACTCCAGAAATAGGATTAAGACCACCCTCTTGAGGTGGGCCACACCTTAACTGAAATCTCCTGTTCTAAAGGTCCTGTTTATAATGGGTTCACACCCACAGGAATGGATTACATTTAAGAACATGTTTTTCTGGGGGTACAGACCGCTTCAAACCACCACACTACTCAAACGCCCATCAACGGGGAATGGCTAAAGTACCTGAACTTATATGATGGGCTGTCATATAGCAATGAACATCAAAAATATTCTAGATCTTAAAAACATTGAGTAAAATGTTGCAGCATGATATGTACAATATCCATTCATGAATAATATACTCTTCTCTATGTATGTATAAAACAAAAATCAGACATACACACATGCATACATAGGACTGCATTCATATAAATTTTATATATACATTTTTTTACAAGACTCAAAAATGCCAAAATTTTAACAGTATGCAATTACTATGTAATGGTACATTTCTGTTACCATTCTGGACCATGAATAGTGGTGGATGATGTGGGCTTACAGGCAGTCTGTAGGAGTTTTTCTGAGGCTGAGAGAGATTAAGCAGACTTCCCCGAGGGACAGTACTAAGATTTGAACCCAGGCTGTCTATTTCCAGAGTCCCTGCCCCAACCACCACACTCTATTTAACGTGCTCTAGGAAAAGGCAGGTAAAGGGGATGTGGACTACACGATTTCCCAAGTCCTTCACGGCACCACCCTTCCCGGACCATGGGGCCCAAGCAAGATGATAGTTATTTCTTGTGCCTACTTGAGCCACATGGCATCATTCATCCACTCAGCAGTTTTCTATTGATCTGGGAATGCAGCGATGTACAGCACAGTTCCTGCCTTCCACGGACTCACAACCTCACCTTTTTTGTGATGACCCCACGAAGAAAGCAAGAACCCTAGAACCTGGTCGAACTGGAAATTTTATAGGTTGGGGGGAAGATGTTGTAAAGATCAAGAGATTGTCTGCCATTCACAAGTTCCAAAATAATCATGTATTTTTATAATCAGGGAAAAAATGCATTAAGAAAAAGTAAGACCCCCAAAGAAAGTTTCAAAAGAGCATTCCAGTTAATGTGGATTATCTGGGTTAGATGCTGGGTAAGTTCATGAGAACTTCTCCTAGAAAAGCTAGGAGCAAGGACAGGAGAGGAAATTCGGAAAGGAAAGAGATGGGGCCCAAGAAATGCAGACAGAGAGAGGGAGTTCAAGTCTAAGATCCAAAATAAGAAGCTGAAAGATCAGAACGAGGAATATGGTAGAGCAGAGAGTTCCTGGGGGTGGGCGAAGTCAGTCACCTTGGGCAGAAGGAAGGAGGGAAGACTTTAGCACAAACCACAGAGAGGACCCACCCCTAACCATGACTCCTCCACTCCTGCGGTTGGTCCTTTCTACCTTCCTTCCCTCCCTCCCTCCAGGGCCTAAGGAGAGAAGGCCCTTTCACTCAGCCTAGGAGGAGAAGTAGGGGGCCCAGCAAGCAGGACCTTAAGGGTCAGGCTGGATGGGATCTGGCTGGAGGGAAGCCTGGAACCTTCTGGATGCTTGGAACCTAGCCAGGCCATGTGGTGTGAGTTTCCTCACCAGCCTATCACCTGTTCACATACAGCATTAGTACTACAGCTCAGAAGAGTCAAGAAGTGAAGGTTGAGAATATGGGGAGTGGTCTGGGGACAAGTCCTCTTTGCTGTGAACAAAAGCAAAGATCTCAGCAGCCTGTTTGGGGTTCCTGGAAAGATAAGCTCCTCTTGGGTACACCCCTTCAGGTGCTTGCTGTACTAGCCTATCCAGTAGAGCCAATGGACTCAGGCATGCATTAATTCATTCAACAAACATTTATTGAGTTCTGCTATATGCCAGTATACCCTGTATCAGGAGCTGGTGGACAGTGAGTCTGTCCTCAAAGAGTCTGCAGTCTGCTCCAGGGAGACCAGTGAGCAGAAAATCACACTGCAATGTGCTAAAAGCTACCACAGAGATCAGCATGGGGCGTTATGGGAGAACAGAGGATGGGACCCACCCTGGGGCCAGCAATGGGTTTGGGGCAAATGCCAGATGGGGTAGGATAGAGCTAGCTGAAACAGATGGGCTGCAGGCAGAACCCAGGGCACCGACAACTTTCGCCCAATGCCGTCTTCTCCCTAGCAGTGGGCAGAGGGTCAAAGGCCAGAGCACTTAACAGTGAGTGTATTCCCTCAGCAGTTTCCTCCTATACCTCCCTCCATCTGCACTCCCCCTCTTGGGAACAGCCAGCCATGCAGCAATGGAAGGACAAAGTCTGGGGATCTTCACAAGTGCCCATGGCCAGCCTGGCTTTCGTGTTTTGCTTCTCCTTGAAACGTTCTTCAGGGTATCCTGTATTCTCTTCCACTTCTCAACTTCCCTGGGGGGCTGGGTGATCAGAGGGTCCACTAAATAGGATCATTTAAGGATTAAGAATTTTTACCCATTATTGCAAAACTGCTTCCCAGAGCAGAATCTAATGTCTCCCTAACAACCTTGTGTGCCTTTGTCACCAAATACTCATATCTGGCTACAGAAGAATATTTCAAATTACCAGCACTGATCACAGGAGCAGAAAGCAGCCCAAGGAACTGTGGAGCCTTCATCACTGGAGGAACTCAGCTCAGCTCCCAAGTGCTCTGCTGGACTAGGACACACTGTGCGCACCAAACAAACAGGGATATTTTAGTCAAAGCTTGAGAAATAAAAAAGCATTCCGTATGATCCTCTCCATTTGTGAAACAGGAAGCAGAAAAATAGGGAAATATTAGGAGCGTGCTGATCTTATTATACTTAGGGAAGTGAATGAAAAAATGTATTTACCTTAAACTGTTAAATAAACACCATTTACATTTTTTTTCTTCCTTCAAAAGATTAGAAAGTACCCTTGAAACCTCACAGAAGAGAAAGAAGTGATAGGTTTGTTTGTTCTCACATTCCAGATGGAAAAGCAAGTACCAAGAGATTAAATAACATTCCCAAGGTCAAGTGCAGGCACATGAAGAAAGCCAAGTACTCAACCTGACCCACCAACACCCCTATTTGATAAACACAAGTATCCATAAATATACAGGCACCCCTGGAGCCGGCTGGGATGGGGAGGGGCAGGGAAGAACCATTTCTCTCCCTCCCTCCTCTCCCTTTTTGTTGCCCTAACCCAGCAGCCACCTAAGACGGTGTTCACGTCACAGGTCAGAAACGTCAAGGCCACGAAGCAGGCGTGGGGGATGGGGAGTTCACTCCCACTGATAGAGTGTGGCGAGATCCTGGGCTTGGAGCTTATTCAGAACCTTCTGTGAGACAGAGTCTCTCTGGGCCATATTTTCTCCATGGTACAAGGAGCCAGTCCTACTGGCTTTTCTTAAAGGCTGACTCTCGGATCTCCAATTCTGTGGTACTTCAAGATGCAACCATGGATCAGAAAGAGACTTCGAGCAGCTGTCAAGAGCCGTGGTTCCATTCATCATGTGTTTCTGACACCAATGTTGTGCTGTCTGGAAGGGGTCATTTTACTTCCTCACCTGAGAATTTGTTTCCTTATTTTAAAGTGGCAGTGAGTCTAATGCCTCTACGTATGTTTCAGGTCTGAGACATCAAGCTGAAAAGCACTTTTTTGAGGTGGAAAACACAAGGAGGCATTACAGACTGAACAGCATGACCACAGGAGACAGGTCACAGACATATCATTTTCTGATTAAAATCCAAGGCTGCCGCAGCGAGGAAAAGAGAACCAATCGGAGACTCTTGTGCAGTCATTTCCTAGGTAACACTTGAACTGAGAAGCAAATCATACTGTATGTGAGAGACCAAGGGGATAACCTGTCCATGCTTTCAGAGGTTTAAAATGGTTAATACTCTCAAGAGCCCGAGCCCCTGCCAGGCATTCCCTAATGTTTTTGGAAACTGCACAATAGCTGTCACCTTTCGCAAAAGCAACTTACTATCTGCCTCTGGTGATAGTTTTTATATTTAGCCTACTATTTACATTTCCCCCCTCTTATCATACACTTTGTCTTATTACAGCTCTATTTATAATTCGACTTTTAGTGGTGCTGTCAACACCCCAGGTACTGAATGTATGAGTTACAGTAAAAAAAATAAAATCTCACCTCTTAGCAACTCAGAGCATTTATTGTGTTTGGATCTGATCAGGATTCCTATCTGGCCTAGCAATATAAGGTTATCTGTGGCCAAGCACAGCCCCCGGATGCACCTGAGCCACACATATTTGAAGCGCACACTTGGATCATTTGGACGTATATCTATACCTGTGAAGCCATCACTAAATGCAAGATAACATTTCCATCACCCTCAAAAGTTTCCTTATGCCCCTTTATAACCTCTCCCACCCTTGACTCCCATCCTTGGGCAAATATTGATCTGCTTTCTATCACTATTAGATTTGTTTACATCTAAAATTTTATGTAAATGTACCCTTTTTAGCCTAACTTCTTTTATCCAGCTTAATTTGAGATTCATTCATGTTGTTGTACAGGTCAAGAGTCAGTGCCTTTTTATTGCAGAACAGGATTCCATTATATGATGTACCACAATTTGCTTTCCCATTCACCTGTTTGATGGATGTTTATGTTGTTTCCAGTTTTTTTACTTGGAAGTAAAAACTGCAATAAACATTTGCGTAAAAGTCTTTATGCAGATATGTATTTTCAATTCTCTTAGGTAAATACCTAAGAGTAGAAAGGCTGAATCAAACAGTGTGGCAGCCCAGGGGTCGGCACCCAACCCCCTTCCTCAGAGAAAAGGATGGAGCCTTAAGCATGCAGACATTGAAGGTCCTTGAGCCTAATCGCTCTTGGTAATCAACTTTCATGAGACTCAGCTAAGGATTCTTTGCAAACAAATCTAGCAAGGCTCTGCTGAGCCATATAAGGCCTCCTCTTCCTCTCGTTTGTGCAGATCACTGACTTCCTTTCCCAACCGGCCGCCATTGAGAAAAATCCTCCTGTAAATTAGTCCCTATTAAAATTCATGGGGAACTGTTTGCTTTGCGTGTTCTTTGGTCTTGGGGTTGAGTCGAGCGGGAGCATTTGTTCAGCCAGCCAGAAGGCCAGAGAGCCACTGGCCACAGAAAGCATCAATACTGGGAAGGAAGGATTTTCCGGGGAGATCCCAGGATGACCTGCAACATCCACATGGGGAGGGGCGGCTACCCTCGTAGATGAATGGGGGCCACTGAGGGAGTATGGAGATGCTTATAACTCCCTGGCTGGACTAACAGCCCTCCTGCAACAGGGCGCAGGACAGATGGGATTTTGCAGGGAAAAGGAAAGCTGCTGGGTCACCACAGCTGCTCCTGGGGGCCCTGCAATCAGCTGCAATCAGTTCACCACCTGAAAGAGGAACTTAAGTTAGAGAGGGATATGTGGGTAGCCCAAGCAAAGTTGAAAGATGCTTTAAATGAGAGGCTACAGAAAATAGATGAAAATTTGGAAATATGAGCAGTCGTTATGGTAGGGTAAGGAGAAGGAAGTTACCTAAGGTTCACATAAGGCATATTCTAACTTCCTCTGATTGAGATCCCAAAGCTTGGGACCCAGTGGCTTTTTCTTCATATGATGGGGATTCCCAGGCTGGGAGACAGAGGATGAAGGGTGTAAATTTGTTCTCCCCCTGGTTCAACGTAAGATTAAGTCAGAGCATGTCCCAGCCCAACTGGGATCCCAAGTGGATGGGGATGATGCCACTGATGCGTCTGCCACCCCAGCCACACCCGCTGAGCAAAGAATACATGTTACAATGCAAGATTTTACCACTTACAAGTTATAAGAAATTGGGACTCAGCATAGGCAAAAACCCAAAGAACTTTTATCTAATTGGCTACTGTGATTGTGGGATACTGGAGCAGATGGTGTACTGCTTTTGGGGTATAAGATGACTAAATTGTCCTCTCTCACCACCCATTCCTTCTCTGCATCAATGCATGTATTTGTCAGCCCCTAAAATGGAAACAAATTCACTACCTAACTGGCTTATATTCCAGTCAAGGTATGGTCCATGAGGGGATTTGCCTCATCAAACCCCCTATTGAAATACCATTGATGAGCTATATTGAAGGGACTAGGGATGATGCATGTAGTTTATACACTGGGTGCCACCGGACAAGATTTAATGAGATAATTCCACATACTGCTCCCAATCAGTGGTCTGGAACTTTGGTGCTCATTCTGAGCGCACTTATAGGGCAGCCCATCTCATAGGCTGCCCAAATGATTGCACATTTGGGGGGAGACAGATTGCCTAAGGCGAAGGAGAGCTGGAGTCAGAGCTAACGGTTGTGTCCTGAGGGGACATGGTAGTCCAAACCGTGGAGACAAATGTGGAGAGATCTAATAGCTGTTGGAGCTAAAATTGAGGATATTGATGGGCAGACAAATGCAGTAGTAGTTAAACTGGGGAGCAAGCTGCCCAAGGAGCAGAGGTTTATTAAGCTTGAAACCAGGTCACTAGAGGAGGATGTGGATTCTGGCCAAGAGACACAGCCGATATCATGTAAAGAGCCCTCTGCCCCCCTGGCCAAGGAGGTGTGGGAGGCCCTCTTCTCCCTAGCACAGGGGGTAGGTCAAGATCCCCAAATAAGAACAATACTGGGGATTCTAGGCCACATATAGAACAATCTTTTGCCCCCCGCCCGACACTAATGAACATAGTAGGGTTTTGGCCTTAGTAGACACGGAGTGGAATGCACCTTAATATATGGGAAAATGGCCACGAACTGGGGTCCTATGCTAAGCATTGCTGGATATGAGGGCCAAAACATTAAAGCAACACAAGAACAACTACTAATACAGATTAGCCAGTTACCATCTCAAAAGAACACAGTGTATATATCTCCAATTACAGAATATATACTAGGGATTGATATTTTGCAAAACATCATTTTGCAGACTACTATAGGTGAATTCTGTCTTCAATGCCAGTGTGCCGGTTTGAATGTATTGTGTCCCCCAAATGCCATTATCTTTGTGGTCTTGTGGGACAGACGTTTTGGTGCTGGTTAGATTTGCTTGGAATGTGCCCCACCCAGCTGTGGGTGGTGACTTTGGTGGGATACTCCCATGGAGGTGTGACCCCACCCATTCAGGGTGGGCCTTAATCAGTGGAGCCATATAAAACATGCTGACTCAAAGAGACTGAACGGAGTGCAGCTGTGAGTGATGTTTTGAAGAAGAGCAAGCTTGCTAGAGAGGAATGTCCTGGGAGAAAGCCATTTTGAAACCAGAACTTTGGAGCAGATGCCAGCCACGTGCCTTCCCAGCTAACAGAGGTTTTCCGGACGCCATTGACCATCCTCCAGTGAAGGTACCCGATTACTGATGTGTTACTTTGGATACTTTATGGCCTTAAGACTGTAACTGTATAGCCAAATAAACCCCCTTTTTATAAAAGCCAATCCATCTCTGGTGTTTTGCATTCCGCAGCATTAGCAAACTAGAACAGCCAGGTGGTCAAAACCATCTCAAGAGGTCATGCTAAGTGGTCACTGGTAAAGGTACCCTCCCTCAGAGTGGCAGTGCATCAATATGTTACCGGTGGCCATCAAGAAATCACTGCCACCATTAACGAATTGGAAAGAGCTGGCATTATAATTCCCACTCACAGCCCATTCAATAGCCTAGCCTGGCCAGTAAGAAAAACTGATGGAAACTGGTAAATGACTATCGATTATAGAGTGCTTAATAAGGTAACTCCTCCTTTGTTTGCAGCTGTGTCAAATATAGCTACTTTGTTACAGGATATAAATAAACAATTAGGCTGGTTTCATTTTGTTAGATCTTGCTAATGCTTTTTTAAAAAATATTTCCTTAGACCCTCTACCAGTTTGAATGTATTATGTCCCCCAAAATGCCATTATCTTTGATGCAGTCTTGTGTGGGCAGACATATTAGTGTTGATTAGATTGTAATTCTTTCATTGAGTGTTTCCACAGAGATGCAACCCACCCAATCGTAGGTGATAACTCTGATTAGATAATTTCCATGGAGGTGTCACCCTGCCCATTCAGCATAGGCCTTGATTAGTTCAGTAGAGCACTATATAAGCTCAGGCAGAAGGAGCAAGCTTGCTATAGCCAAAAGGGACACTGAAGAACACACAGGAGCTGAGAGAGGAGCTGCAGCTTACAGAGACATTTTGGAGACAGCCTTTGAAAGCAGACTTTTGCTCCAGAGAAGCTAGGAGAGGACAAGTGCCCCAAGAGCAACTAAGAGTGACATTTTTGAGGAGCTGCAGCCTAGAGAGGAACATCCTGGGAGAAAGCCATTTTGAAACCAGAACTCTGGAGTAGATGCCAGCCAAGTGCCTTCCCAGCTAACAGAGGTTTTCTGGACGCTATTGGTCATTCTCCAGTGAACGTACCTGATTGTTGATGAGTTACCTTGGACACTTTATGGCCTTAGAACTGTGACTTTGTAACCAAATAAACCCCCTTTATAAAAGCCAATCCATTTCTGGTGTTTTGCGAAAAGGCAGCATTGGCAAACCGGAACAGACCCCTCCAGCCAGTCTGCACTCACCTTCACATGGGTGCATGTTTACCATGCTACCACAAGGATATCTCCACAGTCCCACTATCTGCCATGGTCTAGTAGTCCAAGATTTAAAAATGTGGAAATCTCCAGCAGAGATCACTGTGTTTCAATATATTGATGATGTTATGTTAACAAGTAACTCTCCTGCAAAATTGGAAGACTACACCAAAGCTGTAGTGACTCACTTCTAAAGCCAAGGTTGGGCAGTGAACCAGGATAAATTGCAATGGCCGGGGTACTCTGTCAAATTCCTGGGTGTTGTTTGGTCAGGTAACACTAAGACTATTCCTTTCACTGTTGTTGATACAGTACAAAATTATCCCACCCCACATATTCCTAAACAGCTAATGACTTTCCTTGTTTTTTTGGAGGGGGGTTATTGAAGACCATTTATATCCCATTTAGCACAAATCCTAAAACCTTCATATGTCCTAGTCAGGAAAGTAAAAACACGGGAATGGGATGTTCCACAGCAGGCTGCCTTTGAAAAGGCTAAATGAACTGTCACACAGGCTCAAGCTTTAAGGGTTGGACCCAGACATGCCTTGTGAATTGGATGTGGCCAGTACTGATATTGGCTTTGGGTAGGGCTTGTGGCAAAGGCAACAGGCAAAACAAGTTCCCCTCGGCTTTTGGTCTCAGCTTTGGAAATGGGCTAAGTTATGATACAGCCCCTTAGAAAAGCAACTATGCACTGCCTATAATTATCTGCTGCAAGTTGTAGGACTAAACCCAAAATGCCCTGTGCCATTGTACACTGCCATCCCCATACAAGGATGGATAAAGGACACAGCAAATAAACTGCACTCAGGGAGTGCTTAGCTGAGTACTCTGACAAAATGGAAAGCCTATTATCTGCTGCAACACACAGTGTCTTTAACAACAGTTCCTTAAGTGCAGAAATGTATGATATTCTAGGACCAGTTTCCTATGCAGAAGAACAACATTTGACCCTCCCTGCTGAACCCTGCAAAGTGGCTGTTTCTGTGCCTACCACTGATGGATGTGGCAGTATACTAGAGTCTGCCTCGTATACGGATAGATCAGCACAAGGGCAGCCCGCCACCTGGATGGGAGTAGCCATGCAACCTAGTACAGATACTATATGGTCGGAAACTGGGACTATGCAAAGCAGCCACTGGGCTGAATTAGGGCTGTATGGCTGTTCACTGTTCACAAACCAGGAGATGCACTATTTGTACTGACAATTGGGCTGTGTACCAGGGCTTAACAGTGTGGATGGTCATGTGGAAGCAAGAGCAATGGGCCATTGTTGGCCACCCATAATGGGGGAAAGAAATGTGGGAAGGCATTTGGGCTGCCTGCTGCAAGCGCAAGGCTACTGACTCTTTACCTAGCAATATCGAAGCAGATGCTTTAGCAAAAGTTCATAGCCTGGCGCCAACATCGCACAAAGCTGCTGCATGGCTACATGGGAAAACAGGACACCGAAGATACCGGACTCTGTGGAGGATGGTGCAGCAATTCCAGTTGCCCATCATGAGGCAACAGCTGAAAGATGTGGACACCTGCCCCTCCTGCTTGCTGTGATGATCAAGAATGCTTCCTCACCAACTCGGACACATCAGCAATGAGCAGATCCCAGTCACTAGATGGCAAGTAGACTACACTGGGCCCATTCCCTTATCTGAGGGTGCACAATATGCCTTTACGGCCTAGACATGGCTATTGGGCTGTTACTGGCCTTCCCAGTAGGAAAAGCTATCCAGAACTATAATATGTAGTCTAGAGAAAGTAAGTGCTTTCTTTGGGGTCCCCACACATGTGGACAATGTTAGAGAGACCCTCTTTACTGTAAAATTAAACCAAGCCTGGGCTACTGAACATGATGTCTTATGGACATTTCATTTGCCATACAACCCCCCCAAAAAAAGCAGCAGGGTTAATTGAAAGAACGAATGGACTTATGAAAGAGCAGCTAAAAGATGAAAAATAATCCTTGCAGCAGTGGACCCATCGGTTACAACCAGCCCTCAACAACTTCAATTCATGAACTTAAGCAGCTGCTCCACCCCTGTTGAGTTGGTAACTATGGGACCCATGTGTGTGCTGTGAATTCAGGTAAAAGGTCCGGCAACATTACAACCACAATGAGGTAATGAAAATAATTTGCTCTTGCCTGTGCCACAGCATTAGAAATGGGGGGAAGTAAGGTTGATTGTGGTCCTGGCAGCTGTGCTGGTTGGGAATCCTAAACCCGTAGAGTATCAGGGTCACCCCAAATTAAGCATTAAACCACAATTAATACAAAAAATGCACCGGTTACTTATGTCATTAATCCAGGACCCTAATACCTCCAAGAACTATATGTATGACTTCAAGGACACTCATTATGCCTCAGTTAACAATGGATGTAACCCCAGAAAGCTCCCTGCAAATTCAGGGAGAAAAAATATGGTATTTGAAATCCGCCCCCCCCCACAGTAGCCCTTTTCCAGGAACACTTCTGTCTACTAATGGAAATTTAGCTTGTATTCTATTAGATCAACAGGATTTGCCTTTCACATTTCCCCACAAACATTTTTCTTTTTGCCCTTAGGTCATATCAAACACCTTTCTGCAATAGGCTTCTGCAGTAATTTACATGCACAATAAATCTCAATGCTGAACTGCCATCATCAGGTGCCACTGGCCTGCCTGGGACTGACCCCTGCGAATTGGACTGTGTGGGATACTCTGCTGACAGAACGCAACATATCAGAAAACATGGAAAGAAAGACTGAATTCACAGGTCTTATCAACTATTGGTAGAATGGTTTAATTTCCTTTCTTGGCCATGGAGGCATCACTTTGTTCTCTATGTGGGAGGGCTCCTAATGTTCTGTTATCTCTTATACTGTTGCTGTGGAATACAGATACAATGTCCTGTGGTCAACATAAACTGCTGTGTAGGGGTGGAGTGTGGCAGCCAAGGGGTCAGCACCCACCGCTCCCTTAGGGAAAAGGGTGGAGTCTTGAGCACAAAGCAGCCAGCAGGACCAGAGCACAGATACTGAAAGCCATTAAGCCTAGTCGCTGTTAGTAATCCACTTTCAGGAGACTCAGCTGAGGTGTCTCAGGAGGCGCTGCTGAAATCAACTTCCAGGAGATTCAGCTGAGGTTTCTTTGTAACCAAATCAAGTGAGGCTCTGCTGAACTACATAAGGCACTACTCTTCCTCTTGTTTTGCGGATCACTGACTTCTTTTCCCAACCATCTGCCATTGGGAAGAATCCTCCTGTAAGTAAGTCCCTATTAAAATTCATGGGGAGCTTTCTGGGCATGTTCTTTGGTCTTGGGGTTGAGTTGGGCTGGAGCATATCATAAATATATGCTTAACTTTGTAAGTAATCTCTGAACTATTTTCCAAAGTGGTTGTTCCATTTTACTATCAGTATATGAAAGTTCCAAATGCTCATCCTTGCCAACTCTTGACATGGCTGGTATTTTCTTTTTTTTTACATATTACACACCCTAATGGGTATGTAGTGGTGATTTAAATTTGTAATCCCATGATGACTGATAATGTCAAGTATCTTTTCATGTGCTTACTGGCAATTCATATATCTTCTCTCATGAAGTGGCTATATAAATCTTTTGCCCATCTTATCAGGTCATTTGTCTTCTTCTTCTTCAAATACAAATCCTTTGTGCTGTCTCATTATTTTCTTAATGGTGTCTTCTGAAGAGCAAGTATTTTTTTATTTTGATGAACGCCAACCAATTGGGTTTTTTTTAATGGCTCATGCTTTTGGTGCCATATCTAAGAAAACTTTGCTTGTCCCAAGGTTTCAAAGATTTTCTCTTGTGCTTTCTTCCAGGAATTTTATAGTCTTTGTTTTTAAGTTAAAGTTTATGCTTCATTTTGAGTTAGTTTTTATATAAGGATTTTTTCTTTTGTATAAAGATTTTTTTCCCATAATGATATCTAGTTGACCCAACACCATTTGTTGAAGAGTCTTTCCTTTCTCCCATTGAATTGCCTTTGCAACTTTGTTGAAAATCAGCTGACCATATGTGCGTGGGTCTATTTCAAGACTCTATTCTCCTTTCATCAGTACTCAGTTCTCTACTGCTTAGAAGCTGGTAGGTCCTGGTTCTAGGATGAATGAAGAAGCCAGTCTTGCTGAGAAAATGGAATAATTCTGTCTGAAGTAACAAGAGTGCACCACCAATAGCCTGACACCATGAATTTCTGCCTTTTGCTGTGCTGTGCTGGGGAGATGGTGGCAGAGTGAGGACAGAGGGATTCTGACAGCCTTGGACCATGCGTGACTGTTTATGAAGAATGATTAGTCAGTACATCTCCAAGTTAAAGTTAGGGTTATAATTGCCAGCATGCCATTTTGGGAGACAAATCTCCCCACAGCTGATGGTGCATTCTGGATTAATAGGTTATTGCACAAGAAGAAACCTACAGCATTACCCAACCCAAGCTGAAAAGAGCATCCCTGAGGGCCTTTCCTTAGGCCATATGGCCTAAGATTCCAGAACTAAAGGCATCAGAGGCCTTTTCTCTAGTCCAACAACTTCCTCAGAGGCCTTTTCTCTATTGACAATAATTTCAGTCAATTATTCAACAGTTATAAGCTATGCATTTCACTGACAGTATTTCATCTTATTTTCCTAACAGCCCTACGAATGGGGGCCATTAGTATTTCCACTTTACAAATCAGGAAACTGAGGAAGATATAGTTAGGAAGTGGCAGAGCTGCAGTCTGTCACCTTCGCTTCTGCTCCCACATCCTCAACCCCAGCTACAGTGCCATGGGGTTCCCTCAGAGTGAGAGAACCCTTTAGAACCTCACTCCCATGGCTGGACGCCAACCTCAGGAGACCTGGAGTCTATTTCTGAGGCTGACAGGGTGGGGAGCACTTCTGTGAAACCTCTCACCCAGCCCCAAGCCTTTACTGTCCACACCTCCACTCTCCCTCATTTTCTTCTTTTAACTATTTCCTACTTCATCAAGGATGCCATGGAGAATCTACTGCCAAAGAAGGCTGAGAAGAGGCAGAGCCTGAACTTGAGGTAGCAAAAGGAATGGAAGGGAAGAGATGAGGGTCTTTAAGTAGCACACTTTCAAGACAGGTAGTGAAGAGACCTTGAAATTAAATGCCCAGGTGGGAAGTAGCAGGCATTGAGTAACTGAAGAGACTAGAAAGAGAAGCCATGTTTGTAGATGTGAGATTTCCAAGGATGTAAGCTAGGAGGGAGCTCAGGGGCTTAACTGTGGGGAAGGGAGAGGCCTGGAGTGGGAGAGAACACATGGAACCTTGTACCTTAAGGAGGAGTGTGGGCAGGAGGCAGTCCAGGTTGCCTGCATCCTCCACAAGGTAGGGGTGCCCTGAGAGAGAGCTAACCAAGGGGCTGGAGAGTGCAGAAATCACTCCAACAACCCAAGCTAAACCTGGAATGCTAAACACCCTGCAAATACAGAAGTCTGTAAATCCAAAGAATCACAGTCACTCCACAGGTAGGAAGACAGTTAGGAGAGGTTCTTGTCTGGACTCCTGAAGAGTTTTATTTCTGTTTAGTTCACGAGAGTAGAATCCCATATCTGAGGCACTTGAGGGAAAACGACTGACCCTCTTGGAGTCTGCAGAGCCCAGCCCGTCCTTCGAGTGTGGAAGACACTCAGCACTTGCTGCTGGACAGATGTACCGGTGAAAGAAACAACTACCCCATGAGAAATGGCCCTCACATTCTGCAGGGTCTGGAAACGAAGCCAAGCTAATGACAGTCCTCCTGAAAGAGAATACGCCATCAAGAGGAGCTCCCTTTTGTTGTTGCTCAAGTGAAGCTGCTTTGTTCTGGTGGGTGGGTTGGAATTTTAGGCAATTGAGGGTTCAGTGGGGAGATGGGCAAGGGGAGGCCTGGAGGACTACCTTTCCCCCCAAGGAAGAAGAAACAAAATTTTGCTAAGAGTTCATTTCTGACTTAAAACACAAACTGGTCTCTCCTTTTCCTCTCTATTCCTCTCTCCTCTACATAAAGACTCTTGTATAAACTGCTAACAAAGATATGTGCCCTGCCCCTCAGCCGCTTGCCTTGCCCACTCCCACTCTTCCTTTGGAGGTCAGGTGGAGGGTCTGCTCCTCCAGAATGGCCCTGACACACCACCCCGACCTGCAGGCTCGATAAGAGAAGCTCCTCTGTGTTCTCCCTGGATTGCCTCTTATCATAGCTCTTGTCACTACATAATGAATGGATCTGTTTATGGGTCTCTCCCCAGTTGTGAACTCCTTGGGAGCAAAAGCCAAGTCCTCTGAGAAAAAAAGTCCTTTGAGAGCAATTATTGCTCTTTGACTTTGACCATGCAGTGCCTAGAGAGAGTCTGGAGATGTGCAGGCATTCAAATGACAGCACTTATTATCAACATGTGGCTGTGGATTATTTATTATGGTAATTATAATTGTAACCGGTAGCATTGCCACATGACTGTCCAAGGATGGGCCCAAACACTGGCCAAGAACTCAAGGTAAAGAAGCCAGGGCCTAGTGAAGGCAGAAGATGCCAATGAGCTGGTCTAACTGAACAGGATGCAGAGAGGAAGCTCAAGGGCAAGGATGGGATTTTTAGGGTCTTGGAACAGGACACAATGTCATCACTATACCTTTCTTTGTAAAGCACACCCCAGTGTACAAATGTCTGTTACTTCATTTAATTCTAACGATGTCTATTGTACAGTAAGTAAAACCACACCAGTTTACAAATGAGAAAACTGTTACTCAGAGAGGAGGAAGGATTTGCCAGAAGTCACATTGCCAATGAGTGGTGAGTCGGGCTTAGAGGTCAGGGCCTCCGATAGTGTTGTGTTCTCTGAGACAGAGGGGACAGAAGCTGGCTGTGGCCCCCTGAAGCCCAAGGGAGAGCAACTGTGTCCCCATCCAGGGAGCTAGGGCAGGACCCCCAGAGTCCAGGGGGATCCCTCGGGGGCCATCAGAGCAGCCGGAGGTCTTGGCCCACAGCCAGTGGAAGATCAAGGAGCCAAGTCTGAATTCACCTCAGGCCACAAGGTGGGGTAACTTCATTTGAATTTGAAAACCTCAAAATTCGGAATGTCAAGAGCAGCAGCCACCTCAGTATTGTGGGGTTCTAATGCTAATCGTTTTAGACAAATTGCTCACTTGCTCTCTACCTAAACCTATGAGGCAAGTATTGTCTCCATTTTACATCCAAGGAAACGAGGATCAGAGAGGCCGTGAGGCCGTGGGACTTGCCTGTGGTCACACAGGTAAGAAGAGGCAGACAGGAGAGCCACACCCTGGAGGTGTGCCCACGAAGCCCACTTCCCTTCCACCATGCTAAGTAGCTTCTCGAAAGCACTTCCTTCCCCGTGATTCTGCCCTCCCACGTCCCCCTCATGCCGTATCGTCCTACCACATTTTCCATTGCTTCTCAGTTAACTGGATTATGAACTTTCCAGGAGACAAAGCAGTGGATGGCACACTCTGGTCATTGCACAAAATGCAGGGGGCCCAAATGGTGGGGGGCAGGGTGGCAGGAAGAGCCAGAAAGGCCAGAGATGGGACAAGCTCAACACTCTCCCGCTGGACAGCCTAAGGCAGCACTCCCTCCAGGAGCATGAGAAGACAGGTGGACAGACCTGAAAAGCCACAGACAGTGGGACCACATAGGCCTGTGGTCCAGGAGCCAAGGCAGCCCTGCACTAGGAGACAAGAGTTCAAATCCAGGCTCTGCCACCAGCCAGCTGATGACCGCAGGTAAATCACTTCAGCTTTGAGAGCCCTGGGGTCCTCCAAAGAGGGGAACATCACCACCTGTCCTTAAGAAAGGGAGATGCTGGAAGGGAAGGAGCAACAAGAAGAGAAAGCCACTGTTCTAAAGCCTCCTACGGACAAAGGCAAAGCAACATTCTTGCTAACGATGCAGCTCTGGTCACTCTTCCTTCCACTTTAGGAACCATGGCTCATATGTAGCTTCAAAGAAGGGTTCTTTGGAATCTGTTTCATTGAGAACCCAAGGACAGCTTTTGCATGTTGTGATGGAGGGAGCTGGTGCTGTGTGCTCACGAAGCCCTGGCAACACATCCTGGATTCAGGGTCCAGGGCTCCCAGATTTGGGGCTGGCCTGCCTTCTCCACAGCACAACCCCGAGGATCGGCAGTGGATGGCTTAAAGCCAACCAAGTTCACACTTGGAAAATTCCTAACTGCGTTCTCTTTCACTTAAAACTTACTCATCCTTGCAATTGCTCTCACATTCAGAATTGAAATGAAAAGAACACTGCCAGGGGAATGGGGCTGGGAAGGAAAGAGATAGCTATCACAGGTACAACTGGAATTCTGCAGTTACGAGCAAGGATGCAGGTGCAGCTCAGAGCTCAATTCAGACCTGAGGCTCTGAAGACCAGTCTCCCTGATTTTGATCAGAGATCTCGAATTCCCTGCCTGGTTTAACCCAAAAGTATCAAAATTCACAGCCTATAGGCTACATACAACCAAATGCTTTATTTAGCTCCCAACCAGGGCTTTTTAAAATTGTGAATTAGTTGCCAATTTTTTTCACATTACACAGACGTCCACTTTCTCTTTAGAAATGGGAAGCTCTGGCTGCCTGGGTCCACGCTGGTGCAGGGCAGTGCTGCTGAGAGAGGGCTCTCCTGCACCCAGCCACACACCCTCCCGGCGCCACAGGCCCGGCCGGCTCGGGCCTGGCTTCTGCATCATGGCCCAAGGAGCCTTCTGAAAGTCTGCAGGCCAGCAGTGGGGCCGAGTGGTAGCCTATCAGTTCCACAGGCCTCTGGAGCAGAGTGAGGGGACTGGAAGCCCTGGGACTGACACACTGATGGCTATGACTTTGGTGGCATTTGCCTGGCCCTGGTGTGCCACTCAGCCGATTAGAAAGCCTCCCCTCTGAGACCTGAGCTCACACAGCATGATGCCTCCTTTGTTAGACTTTCCTATCTTTGAAGGCTTAAAAAACAAAACCAAACAAAAAAATCCTTATCCTTTTCCTCAGAGTTTGGACAAGATGACCTCAAAGGGCTGTGATTTTTAAACCCCACATCAGAACTTTTAAAGACGCAGTGGGTGTGGGTTCAACCTCTCCAAACTTGACCTCAGGCAGAGCGTTAGACTTTTTTACACTTTGACATGAGATTTAAGTCTCGAGCTTCTTCTCTTAAACCACAAGTTTCTACAAGACTGTTCCCAGTAAAAGTGCTTCGGCTACCAAGAGAAAATCAACGGAGACTTTTGCAGACGTCTGTGTGCCTAATTACCCATTCCTTATCACGTTAGCTCTGCTGGAAATTCATTTGCAATGTTGAAGTAAATGAATGAGTCAACTAACATAAAACCGAACATCCCCACCAGTAAACATTTCTTAGGGCTGACACACATCTCCCACCCCCTTCAAAATGCAAAGATGTTACCCTGATAGCTAATGTCTCCTCACACTTAATACCTTCGTGTCTCACCCAAGATAGGCTAGTTTGGTGGAGGAAAAGGATGGAAAAGTCCAATGTTCCAGACTAGCAGGGAAATCAGGGTGAGACATGCAATAATTAGGAGGAGATGAAGAGCACAAGAGTGCAGTAAGTGGACTAGTGCTACTTCTGAACAAGACTGAGAACCACACTCCTGGCCTGGGAGCCACCTTTCCACCCTGTCACTGAGTATTAGAGAGCAAGCTCCTAAGAATGATGATAAATAAGACACTAAAGGATTATTAAAGGCTCTAATCTCAGTTTAAAATGTGGGGGAGGGGATGCAACATAAAGAAGTTAAAGAGGTTGCTTCTCCTAAATGTACATGAACACAGCATCTCATTTTCTCCTTCCCCACAAAATTACACACACACACACATACGACACATACACACATACACAAACAAAACACATCACCCCCCAAAAAAAGATTAACATATTTTTCTATAAGCCAAGTTAAAGGTCTAATCATTTTGGCTTTATATGATAAGGTGCTTCAGGTAGTCAGGCTTGAATCAAATCATATCCTAAGAAAGGAGCCCATATTTTGCATTTAAATCATTGTGCAGCTTGTGTAAAAGAAGAATGATTGTAATGGTAGCAACCTCATTTCCTGGTAACCAAATTGGTTGTCTTTTATGAAGATGGTCTGACAGGAGGTTGTTAAATATTTTTTTTTCTTAGGCATTCATAAGGGGAAGGAAGATAAAAAAGATTGGAGTGCAGACAATGACTCTCATCCCCAGGACAAGGTGGCCAAAGATACATTTTAGTATGAAATTGTGTCTTCCAGTTCCTGCATCCAAATTTCAATGGTGCCAGAAAACCTAATGCAAATAGATTTATGTATTGAATGAAGATGCAAAGGAAAAATATACATAATTCTTATCACAGTCAGTGAATGGACACAGAACCAAATACACAAACAACACAAATTGGATCACTCTGCTACCCAAAAATAACCATGTTTGTCTGTATAAAAAGACATCTTGCTTTGAAAATAGTCAAAGGATCTAAGGAGAGGGACACAGAACCCAGTACCAGACCATTTGGGGTCTTTTCATCTTACCCAGTACATCTCTCTGTCACGTCATTGCCATTACTGAAAGGAGTTCTTCTGAACCTCCAACATTTTGTGTATTCTCTCTCAACCTGCTCAACTCCCCCCAGTCAACTGGTGGTGGGAGGTAGCACAGGAAGCTGGTACTGCTAGGAAAGAATGTTCCAGATAAATAAAGAAGGACCTTACCACTTCTGGCAACAGCTGCGTCGAGAGGTCATGGATGGCTTTGACCACTATGCATATGGATGACAGAAGGAATATCACCCCCAGGATGACACAGGCTCTGCAAGGAAACAAAACATTGAGAATCATAACTGGGAGAAGGCCACCGTGCTGAAGAGTTAGTACAAGGACAATGACCCCACTAGGGCACTGGGACCCAGCCACAATTTGCCACACTCCCACAGTGACCACAGTGAATCTGGGTCATCTCGAGGACAATGCAGTTTGGAGTTCTATCACCAGAGTCAACTGCATGGGAAGGAGGCTCACCATCCTCCATAAGCTCCTAGCATCCCGTGAATGCTGGTGTGGAAGGGGCTTTGAGGTCTTGAAGTCCATCTCCCCTGTCTGGTCAGGCAACGTTAAATGACTCCTCCAGATGGAGAGTGAAGAGTTTAATGGTTAAGAGTGGTGGTTCTGTCAGGAGGCTCTTCCCTAGCTCTACCACTTAATTTGCTGCAGGATCTGGGTTAAGGTACCGAACCTCACTTAGCCTCCATTTACTCACCTGTCAAAGAAGAATAAGAGTTACCCTCTGAAGATGAAAAGAGATGAAGCAGGCACCCAGCGTAAACATACCCTATTAGTGTTTGCTGAAACAAAGGAAAAGAAAAATCTACTCTGGCCGTCTCTTTCTGATACAAAGTGACAAACACCTTTGGATTTTCCCAAAGATAAGAGGAAAACAGTTTGGTACTGACAAAAGATTAACTGTTGAGGGCAAGTTGGAGCAGTTCAATAAAAAGAATTGAGGGAAAAAGGAACAAGATACCCAGGCAGCAGAGGGGCAGGAGCAATTTAGAGATGAGACGAAGGGTGAAGCCCGAGGATTCACAAAGGGATATGGCCAAGGGATGTAGGGTGGGAGCTGACAAAGAAGTCCGTGGGCTCCGGACACAGGACACAGCTCTGGGAACCCAGACACAACAAATAGCAGAATAAAGTCAGATGGAAAATGAAGGTAGAAATGGGGAAATGATGGGAACAAGACAAGGGTCAAAATACCAAATGCTGACAATGAAAAGGGAGAAGAAAGAGGAAAAATGCAAGAGTGACTACAGTCAGCTCTCAGCCATCCCTGTCCCAGCTTGGTGTCCCCATCCTTTGGCAGTCTTCTCAGCCAGCTCTCCCCCAGCTATCGGTCCAGCTTTGCTGAATGGGTATTAAGCCAATTGAAACATTACCCTGTAATAAGTCGCATTTGGGGTCAAGGACAGCCCCCACCTTCACCTATACATAGGATAGTCACGTAATCCAAAATCAAACAAGATGCATTTTTCATTATCCATCTTTGTTTCCTTTCTCTGGACTAACGGCCTGGCCCAAATTGCTGACATAACTTTGAATTGGCACCTTTACTCTCTCCGAGTGCTTATAATCCTAAATAACCTGTGGACAGACATGATCCCCCCACTATTACAGTCAGAAATCAAAGCCGGTAGACATGGCCACCAGAGGTTCTTAATCCACACTCTAGTTGTAAGTTTTACTCTTTCTAAGCACAGATATAAAGAAGGAATAGCTGCAGGCTGGGACTAAACACAGAAAAGAAGCCCCCGAATACAAAATATATAGAGAGGAACATGGGATGGGCTGGGAATCTGTGAGCAGACTTGAGCCAAAAGATGACCTGCCATGGATGCTATGCATCCTTTGAGTCCCAGGGAAGGAAACAATCACTCAGGGGGAATAAAAGATAATTGAGGCAATAGGAGCACGCAGCAGCAGCAGCAGCAGCAGCAGCAGGAGTGGAGAGCGCTGACAGGGCTCAGGGGATGGTGGGGGCCTCACCGAGGAGGGGGTTAACTGGCCTGAGCCCCAGCTGTGCCCACACAGAAGACCGCACCCAGCCAGCTCTGCTGGGTGCTGAAGTAACCCTTCCTACCTGTAAGCAATCTGCTTCTGCTCACTGAAAGGAGCAAAGGGGACCTTAAGAGGGTTCGTTGCAGGAGCAGAGCCTGAAGTCAGGTTTTGTGGTGCATTTATTTGCCGCATTCACAAACGTCCCAAGTGACAAATGGAGGCTTTCTTTGATTCACCCCTTGAAATAAATCCAACCGTCAACTCTGCGTTTCTCAACCCCGGTGGCATCCTGCACTCACCTGGGAATATATATATATATTTTAAGTTCCAGTTCAGTGCTATCAGAATCTCTGGGGGATAAACCCAGGCATCTGTACATCTTTTCTAAAAGCTCCCCTGACAATTCTAATGTACAGCTCGGGCTGCTCACCCCTGGCCTAGGCCCAGGCGAGGTCTTGCCGAGAGGGTTTCCAATGTGCGGCCACAATGCAGGGTGGTGGGCATCACCCCAGCTGGGGAGCAAGGAACGGGGTCCAGGGGCACTCAAGAGGCCTTGCAGTACAACCAGGTACCGAGCAGCTTCCCTCCCTGAGACACGAGCAGGGCAGCCACCGTTTGTGGGCTCGACCTTCTACAGGGTCACCTCACCCCCAAGGAAAAAGGAGCAGATGTCTGAGCTTCTTCTTGACAGGGACAAACTGCAAGAAATGCTGCAGCAAAGGAATCTATCTCTGACCAGATCACTGCATGATCACTGCAGATCTGCGCCTCAGCAACGCAGACAGAGTGGATTTTGTTAACATTATTTAAGGAGACGGGTAAAGGATGCAACGGCCTTGGTACAGTGACTGGCTTATATATCCTTAGTCAAAACTCCATTATAAATTCCTTAAGGGCAAGAACTATATTCTTTACCTCTCAGTATCCACCACTGGAGCACCCATGTAGCAGGTGCTTAATACACATCTAACTGTTGACTGATTAATTACTAACGGATTTGTAAGTCTCCCACCCCTTGCAGTTTAAGGGGGCATCATAATCCCACCACAGAAGTGGGAGGAGGAAAGAGGCTCCTAACATTTGGGTCAAATGTTCCCAAAAAAGTCTGCACTGTAAAACCACTCTGAATTGTCATGAAAATCAAGAGAAATGTGTGGTTTGGTTTGTTAAAGTTGAGTTTCACAGAACTGTAATCATATTTCATTCACAAATATACCCATGAATATGTTCAAAAATGTCTTAAAAACCTATTTCCATGTTCTTTTCAATGTTGTTGCAAATCCAAAAGCGACAGTCGCCCTTCCTTCGATACCACCGGAGTCTGTGGCAGAGCTGCTCTAATAGCCTAAGGCAGCTATTATTAGCAGAGGGTGTGATGCTATTTTTTAACATTTTATTAATAATATATTGTGTTTACACAGTAGCTTTCTCCTTAGGTGCTCAGATTTCTGCATGTCAGCTCATAAATTCCCCTGGAGGCACTCACCATACCCAGCCTTTGATTTTCTGCTATTTCATGGAGGTGAGGAGGCATGTTTCATCAACACCAATGGTCAAAATGAGGAGCCAAGGATTGGGAGGCTGGTCCAAGGTCACCCAAGGAGTCTGAAGTCCACCCAGAAACAGAACCCAGGTCGCCTCACCCCAGCTCCGTTCCCAGCCCCGGTCAACAGTCTGGGCAATGGAAGGCTCAGCATCACATCCCCCGACCACCTCTGCCCTGGGAATGCAGCCGTCTCAGGGTGTGGCCAAGATATGGGTCAGAAGCAAACGAGGCTGTGCAGCTGGTTCTGAACCTGAAAGTGTGATCTGCCACAAGGTGTGCATGGCGGGGGAGCAGGGGGCAACTGCTCCATCAGCACTTGGTGGCCATCACCCGGAGAGGCTGGACACCCAAGGGAGGAAGATGACACTGAGGAGCCCGGTCACCAGCATGAAGACAGAGTCCCTCTCCCTCCTCCCCAAACCCCAGAGGAGGAAAACTCTGAGAGCCAGAAAGTGGCATGTCAACAACCACCCCCTTCAACATGATCTCCCCAATCAGCCCTGGCAGAAACTGAATTTCAATTCCCACCGGACCAGTGGCTATCAAAGTGGGGTCCCCGAGCCAGCAGCAGCAGCTGTTCACCTCACCTGGGGACTTGTTAGAAATTCAAATCCTCAAGCTCCACCCCAGACCTGCTGAATCGGAAACTCCCAGGGGTGGGGGGTGGGGTGGGAGTGGGGGTCCAGTGCGGCCCAGCCTTCTGGGTTTTAATAAGCCCTCCAGGTGCTTCTGTAGCACACTCAGTTTAAGCAGCACTGCACGAGTCTTGCCAAAAATGCATTTAGTTGTCTGAAAGATGGCTAAGAAAAGCCAAAGTACCGGTTAAAGCCAATGGCACCTTTTTTTTCCTTCCATTAAAGACTGCAAATTGCTAACTGTGCACACATTATAAATCTCTAAATAACCTAAGCATTAATTTTGCCTCTGAAATTATAAGGGCAAAAACTCCTGACACACACTGTCACATCCAAAATGACAATGGGTTGAAAGTTTAGCTTCTTGTCAATAACGGCTCATGTAAATAAAGCCTGAGACTTATCTTCCCAATCCTAAATTACTTCCCATCAGATGCAAAAGCAGAGAAGAGAGACTTCTTCTAATCAACCTCTTATTTACAGCAGATCTAAGACAGAGTTGCCCCAGTGATTAACTAATTCAGTCCATAGCTTAAAGCGTAATTGTTTTATTTATCATCTTTTACCCTAGTCTCCAAAGCACTTGTAACCTGGGACACTGTTCAAATACAAGGCAAAGTATGAAAAATAAAAGACAGTCAAGGGGTGAGTACACACAAAGTACATATGGTTGCACAGTTTCTAATGTTGTTTTATTGTAGCTAAGTCCTCTTTTCCTCCGTGTGGTCTACTATTTTAAAAAAGGCCACAAACCAAAATCAGTCTAGAGGCGAGATAAAGGTAAGGAGACAGGAAGCAATTAATGCTTTGGAGCCATTTCCCATTCTCCATAATGACTATGCCAGTTGCCCTTTTGTTTAAGACTCTGCCCCTTCCTCACTCGATCACTATCAACACCCACCATCTCCCCTACTTCAGGAGCTCCCTCCCCTCCTCTCTGTATTCTTACCCACCTTTATCCCCTTTCTTTGACTTTCCTAGGTGCTAGACCCCATCTCTGCTCCCCACCTCCATGTTCCCATCTCTCTTCTCTATCTTCAGCCTGATCTACCTGCTGCACTGTGAATGGGTTGGTTGAAGTGAGGGTGGATTGGACCAGTGATGCTCATTCAGGCCAGGAGCTCTCCAAGCAAGTGATCCATACCTTCTCCAGGGTAAGACTGCCCACCTGCCCAGCATGCTATCACTCAAATCTTTCCTTACTCAGCAAAATGGCCCTTTGCTTATATATGAAATAAGAGGAGCTGAGTAGAACCCACCTGTTCTGGTTTGCTAAAGCTGCTGTTACGCAAAATACCAGAAATGGATTAGCTTTTATAAAGGGGGATTTATTAAGTTACAAATGTACAGTTTTAAGGCTGTGAAAATGTCCAAATGAAGGCACCTCACTGAAGAAAGGCCAATGGCGTCCGGAACACCTCCGTCAGCTTGGAAGGCACGTGGCTGGCATCTGCTGGTCCTTTGCTCCTGGGTTCTGGTTTCAAAATGGCTGTCTCCAAAATGTCTCTGGGCTTCTGTCTCTGTTTCTCTCTCTCAGTACCTGTGCATCCTTGCTTGTTCTCCCAGGGCATTTCTCTCTAAGCGCCTGAAGGTCCTCTTTTAACTTCTACAGGGCAAACTCTGGGCTTCATCTCTTAGCTTAGCATCTCCAGATGTCCTCTCTCTCTGTATCTCCCAGGTCTCTGAGTGTCTGGGTCTGTGTCAGCTCTTAGCTTCTCCCAGGGGGCAAACTCTGGATTACATATCTTAGCTTCTCTCCAAAATGTCTCTCTCACCTTCTCTGAGCTCCTTCTCTCTGTGAGCTCTCTTAAGTACTCTAGTAAACTAATCAAGACCTACCCTGAATTAGCGGGGCCACACCTTCATGGAAATGATCTAATCAAAAGTATCACCCACAGCTGGGTGAGTCACATCTCCATGGAAACACTCAATCAAAAGGTTCCACCCTAACCAAGAGACTAATAGGTCTGCCCCCACAAGACTGGATTAAAGAACATGTCTTTTGGGGGGACACAATAGATTCAAATCAGCACACTTACCAAGATAAACCCGTTTCTCAGGAAAATCACATCACCCAGAAATCTTACTACTTAAGTAAACTGGTTATTCAAAACAAACCATTTAGGTATTTTCAATGTCAGATTGATTACCTGTGTGTGAATTTCAATTTTTTATCAAATGTATAGCTCCTTATCTATGCATACAATATATCCAGGCAGGATACCCAAAGAAACTGCTAACAGCTTCTGCAGAAAACACATGGGAAGAGAGGCCCTTGTATAAACCCTATTATGTGCTTTATTCTGTTTTCACAAAGTGCATGAATTGCCTGTTAAATAAACACTACACCAATGTTGAGATGGAGGGAAACATTTACTGAGGGTCTACCATATGCCAAGAAACCTGCTATGCATTAGATACGAAAGCAAACAAGACACACTCCTTTTCCTCAAAGGGTAGAGAAAGGGAGCATTTAAATCATACAAGAATCTTTGTAGAGAAGTGATTTGAACAAAATTAAAGAAACTGAAGGAAGTTAGCTTGATCAGCAAGAGTGAGGAAAAAGCACGTGAGAATGCATGTTGGAATTCATTCATTGTGCACATTTTCACTGCAAACCCATTTGGTGCCAGGCGTTGTTCAAGGGGCAACCTTGCGGATATACAGGGGAAAAAGGAGAACAAGGTTCTGAGGTAGATGCCTGCTCGCCTTTGTTGAGAAACCTCAAAGCAGTCTGTGGGTGAAAGGGACCAAGCACGAGGGAGAATGGTGAGGTGAGGTCAACAGGACTTCCAGGCAGATCTGGAAGGCCTCAGAGGCCCTGGCAAGGACGCGGGCACTGACAGAGACGGGCACCGTCGCAGGGCCCTGACTCGGGGTTCACAGGCTCACTGGCTGCTTGGCAAGGGCAGAAACAGGGAGACCAGTTAGGAGGCTACTGCAATGACCAGGTTAGAGAATGACAAACGGTGGTATTCTGGACCTGAATGGCAGCGATGTAGCAGGGAAGCCTGTAGCTGTATTCTGAGTTGGTGTTTGGGTCTGTGACGTGGGTTGAATTGGGTCCTCCCAAAAAGATATGCTAAAGTCCTAAGCCCTGGTAAGATGTGAATATGACCTCCAGGACACAGGCCTACTCCCAAGACTCGTTAATTGAATCCTTTATTTCTTTTCATCCCCACAAAAATACTCTGTCATTTCCTTGGTAACCTATTCTCCAGTATTTCTATCCCTCTTGATTATAGTATTTAAAGTAATTGGCTGAATTTGTTCATTCACTTTTATACAATCCAGTGTATCTAAACCTAAAGAGAAAGCTTGTCACAGAAGGATATTCATGGCAGAATTAATCATATTAAAAAATGGGGAATTTAAATGCACCACAATAGAAGTGCTTAAGTCACTATGAAACATCAATTGAGTAGACTATTAGGTGGCACAAAAGATTGGCTTTGTCAATAGATGACAGAAAAACATTAAGTGAAATTTCAGGATATTAAATTGCATGTATACAGTCTAGAAATTTGTAAAAATAAATCTAAACCTAGGAAATAAAATTTTGGAATGAATGACACTAAAAAGTAGCATTGGTAAGAAAATGAACTTTCTTCCCTTCTACTTTTATAATGAAAAGACAATTTCCAAAAATGCCTTCTCCTGCTACATCACTCTTAACGTTTCCTTTTATTATATCCTTACAACATATGAACACTGGTCTCTATCAAGTCTCAAACTTGAGGCCATAAATTCATCAGCTTTTACTGTGCACCTACTGTATTTCAGGCACCCTGAGAGGGACACGGGTGTGTAAGACATGGTTTTCGGCAGGTTACAGCACCGGTTCACGGGCAATATTGTAAGTTTATGCCAAGCTCAACGGTTCATATCTTCTTTTCCAGACTTAGTTTCCTTATAAGTAAAATGGAAATGATGATAATAATGGTTCCCTCCCCAAATCGTTGTGCATATAAATAAGATGATGGGTAAAATTCCACACATCATCAAGATGACATTGTGCATATATAAAATACTAAAGGTAACATTTCTAATTCCGTCCTGCGGCATTTTCTTCCATCATTATTATTATTCTGATAAAACCCAATATTAAGCATGTCCTTTCTGAAGCCTTGTAGTCAAGTCCTATGGACATGAATTCCCTAGCACAAATACTCCTGGCATGTGCGAAAGAAGGTGTAGTTTACAGAGGATTCTCACAGACTTCGCGTGTGGATTTTCATAAATGCTGTAGTGTGGAGTATGAATCATCTCTCCCATCCGACAAGTCAGAAGGGCTGAGGAGGGAAAGAGAGAGATGGGGAAGGCTGTGGAAAAGTCCATGACCTTCCCAGGTTTAAAGCTAGTCAATAGCTGAGCCAGGACTCAAGTTCAAATCTGAGACTTTACATATAGACAAGCTGGAGTTGTCCTTATCTGGGTGTTACATCAGTTTAAACACACACAAACACATAGAGGCATAATGTGTGTACAAAATTTTCTAACTTAAACAATACTATTGCTGAGTCACTAAGCCAAGTGGGGGGGGGGGAGTAGTTCTGGATTCTAGATCCATCCTTGCCATTAACTTTGGGACCAAAAGGAAAATATCAAACTCTCCCTAGATCTCAGATCCCTCATGTGGAAAATTAGTAACTTCAACTTAATCCCCAAGGACCCGACACTTTACAAGTCTAATCTAAAAGTGGCAATGGGAAGTCTGGCTCATTAAAGATTTTTATTTTAAATCAACAGGTTTGAGGCACAGATTTACTTGCATAACAAAAATGTAAGAACTGAACAGTAGGTAGTATTTACCCACTGGCAAGTTAGAGGGAAAAAGATGAGCTTCCCACCAGGCAACCTGCAAATTATGGACTTCATTTCATTTATCACTATAGAGTTGTCAGACTGCAGAAAAGATGGACTGTGATTTTGGCTGGATCTTACTTATTTCTGGAACTTCCCTGTGACCTACACACTCTACTATTTTAAAGGACTGACATTTCCCAGGGTAAGAGAGAAAAACTACATAAGCTAAAAAAGAGAGTCTTTTAAAAGAAAATGTTATTTATTCATTGAGTCTGCAAGTTGGTTTTCTAAGCAAGAAATGATTTTAGATGATTTGAAAAACATAAATCCACTGGAGCCTCATTATATTATGGCCCAGGAAGCACATTAATGATCAATCCTACACCCGTCACACTTCCTGAAATTCTGGAACTTTAAGTTACATTGAAATCCCTTATTAGTTTCACAAAATGCTAAGCCTCACCTATAGAACACAGGTGTGCCTACCTGTCTGGTGGTGGCCTGAGGGACTCATTGCTCCAGAACTTGCCCTGTGTATGGAAGGGGTTCACCGACCTTTTCTGCAGAATGCTGTGGGAGAACAGTCCAGCTGTACTGCCTGGGACAAGAGATTACTGGCTGTAGGGCACACAGTGTAGTGTCCAGGACCATGAGGAAATGGATTCCTAGGGAAGGGGGACTAAATGGATTAATTCCTAGGAATACATGGGCATGCCCAAGATAAGACACATGTGCAGATAGGATCAGGGAGGCCCCTATGCTTTGGCCTAGAGATATTCTCCAAAGTCACTGTATATATAAGCCCTGAAGGAGAACACAGGTCAATTTGCAAAGACTGAGAAAGGTGTTTTCCTTTCTTCTTCCTCCTCTTTTTTTTTTGGGTTAGCTCCCGACTTTTAAGGAAAGCTCTGTCATAACACTAGCCAGATAAAAGCTTAAGAAACAGATGCCTTAGACTCTAAATTCCAGTGATAACAGTTTAAAATACCAAAATGTCCAGGTTTCAACAGAAGATTACAAAACATACAAAGAAACAGGAAGCTATGGGCCAGGCAAAGGAGCAGATTAAAGCATTAGAAACCATCAGTGAGGAGGACCAGACCTGTGGCATATCAAAGACTTTTTTAAAATGGTCCTAAATATGCTCAGAGAACTAAAGGAAAACATGGACAAAGAAAATATGAACAAAGAACTAAAGGAAATAAGGAAAACAATAGAGGAATACAGAGAATATCAATAAAGAGATAGAAATCATGAAAAGGAATCAAATAGAGCTGAGGACCACAATAACAAATCAAAAATTCCATAGAGGGGTTCAACAGTAGACTGGAGCTGGCAGAAGAAAGAACCTGTGGACTTAAAAAGATAAGACAATTAAAATCTGAGGAGCAGAAAGAAGAAAGAATGAAGTAAACAGAGCTTGGGGAACCGTGGGATACCATTAAGGCACCAATATATGCATTGTGGGAGTCCCAGAGAAGAAGAGAGAAAGGGGCAGAAAAAAATACTCAAAGAAATAATAACTAAAATTTCTCAAATTTAACAGAAGACATGAATATATACATCCAAGATACTCAATGAACCCCAAACAGGATAAACCCAATAGATCCACACCACAGCATATTATAATCAAACTACTGAATTCCAAAGATAGAAGTCTGAAAGCCACAAAAGACAAGCAATGTGTCACATACAAAGGAACCTCAACAAGATTAAATGCCAATTTCTCATCAAAAACTATGGAGACAAGAAGGCAGCAGGATGACTTTTCAAAAACACTGAAAGAAAAAAAAATGCCAAACAAGAACTTTATATCCAGAAAAACTGTCTTCAAAAATGAGGGTGGGATTAAGACATACCCAGGAAAACAAAAACTGAAAGAGTTCATCACCACTAGACCAGCCATACAGGAAATGCTAAAGAGAGTTCTGCATGTTGAAAGGAAAGGAAAATAGATAATAGATGAAAGCTGCATGAATAAAGATCTCTGGTGAGGGTAACGACATGAGTAAATATAACATGACAGTACTATTATATTTTTGGTTTGTAACTCCACTTTTTACTTCCTACAGGATCTAAAAAGAAAATGCATAAAATGTAATGATAAATCAGTGGTTTTTGACTCATAATACATAAATACATTGACAAAAACGACCTAAAGATAGGGGGATCAGAAAACAGTGTATACTATTGAAGTTGAGCTGGTACCAACACAAACAAGACTGTAACAGATTTGGATGTTAAATTTAAGCCCATGGTAACTACAAAGAAAATATCAGAGAATATGTAAGCTCATAGACAAAGAAATTAGAATACAGGTTGCCAGGGGCAGGGGCAGGGGTAATGAATGATAACAGGTATAGTGTTTCTGTTTGGAGAGATGGGAGAGTTTTAGTAACAGAAGATGGTGGGGTTACCACAATATTGTGAATGTGATTAAGCCCACTGAATGTTATGTTTGGAAGGTGCTGAGGTGGGAAAGTTTATGTTGTATATATGTTCCTACAACTAAATAAATAGAAAGAGCAACTAAAAAATGACAATTAAATGTAATGTGTGATCCTGGATGGGATCTAACAAGGGAGGAAGAAAGGCTCAAAGAGACATTACTGGGACATGTGAAAAAATCAGAATATAGACTGTAAGCTCTATATCAATGTTAAATTTCTTGAACTTGATAACTACACTAAAGGTGGTTATGTAAGTGAATATCCTTGTTCTTAGGAAACATACCTGTGTTCCAAGAGCTTGCTGTATACAACCTATACTCAAGTTTCAGAAAATGGACTGATAGATAGGAGACAGACAAACACAGGGATGGATATATAGACAGAATGATATGGCAAATGTGCCAAAATGTTAAATTGGCGAAACTTGGTATCTGGGATGGGGGTGTACACTGTAGTTCTCTGTATTGGATCTGTATTATTTTTATAACTGTCTTCTGAGTTTAAAAGTATTTCAAAATAAAAAGTTCTTAAAAAATGTATAGTCATGAGCACACATTCTAATACACATACGCCTCACCCCCCCCAACACACACACACACACACACACACACACACACACACACACACAAAAGTCTTTGGAACCATTATTGTAGGGGCATATAATTCCATGTTTAAGAAAGTCACAGACAGATATAAAAGCAAGGCCATGCATAAACCAAGTGAAATCAGTCAGGTTAGAGAGACAAAGAAAGTGAAAGTTTCCCTTTTCAAAATATTAAATTTGGCTCTTATGAAATCTACTGATTTTCCTCTCCTATTGGGGCAGTCTTTAAATTCTTCTACAGTTTCATAAAAGAAGCTTCTCATGTCCCCTCTGAGGTTTGCATCTGCTTCAAATCAACACAGTAAGCAAAGGTCTCGTCTGGGTGTGAACTGGGAGGAGGGACAAGTTTGGAACAGAAAAATGTACGGGCTTCCTGCAGCCAGTTGGCCATGGAAGGGCCGGCCATTGGTCCTGGGGATGGCTGGCACTGTCCAGAATGGTGCTGCCCCTTCGCATCAGGGAGGGGACAACCTGGGTGCTCAGTCATCTGAATAAGCTCAATCAGAAAGGCAGAAAAGGACAGCACCAGGTGCCATCTTAGAAAAGCAAAATTGTCCTCCATGATGTGAATATGGGGATGCAGGCAAGTGTGGCCCACTTTGCACCGAAGGCATTCAGGAACCTGTTCTTCAGCACCAGGTAGAAGCACAGAGGGTTCATGTGGCGGGCCCCACCTCCCCGGAGTCATCCAGAAACAAAGCACTTGTGCCAATGTCAAGGCGAAGTGGCAGGAGAGGAAGCTCACCTTATCAGCCTTTACCTAACTGTGTGCCCTATCACCTTATTTTAGTAAGATAACCTGTGCCTCTGTGTTTTATATATCTACACCTTCCCCCAAAGAACCAAATCAGTGCCCTATAAATGAGTGATTTGTCCATTCATTAACCAAGGATGGGGACACCCCTAATAAAGAATATCTTCCTCAAAAATTTTTGGGAAATCCATTATAATGCCCTGATTACTGGCACCAACAGTGGAAGCTGAGACTCAAACTTCATTCTTGTTAGGAAAATAAGCATCCAGTGTACTAGTCATGGCAGAGGCTCTGGAACCAGGGTATCTGGCTACTTCATTAGGGGACCAACACTTAGGGCAGGAAAGCTATCAAACTGCTTGCTACAACTGTTGCATTGTCTATTAAAAGGGGACAACAGTACAGCTGTTAAGAAGAAAAAATGAGTTAATTACATTCAGAGCTTAGCCTAGCATAGAGGAAGAATAAATAAAAAAAGTTAGCTATCTGGACAATGCACGAAATGTAACTGATCCAAACACACAAACCCCTCTCATTTTCTTGGACCACATTTCCATCTTCCTATCCTCGGGCCTATACCTCACCACCCAAAGTCCAAACTACCTTCTCATCTACAACCTCTTCCCCACTAGTAACCTGGTAGCCTGGCAAAGGTGGACTTTAAACTCATCAATAGATAAGACTGTAATGGAAAAGTTCACCTAGAGCTACTTGCAAAGGGGCCACACTAGGGTAAGTTTCTTGGTCTCTGTTGTGGGTTGAATTGTGTCCCTCAAAAGAATGTGTTCAAGTCCCAACCCCTGTACATGTGACAATGACCTTTTAGGAAATAAGATTTTTCAGGTGCAATCAGTTAAGATGAAGTCATACTGGATTAGGGTGGGCCCTAAATCCAATCTGACTGGTGTCCATATGAGAAGAGGGAAATTTAGACACAGAGAGGAGACGCACAGACACAGACGGAAGATGACTGTGAAAGAGGTAGAGATGAGAATTTTACTGGCATAAGCCAAGGAACTAGGAGCTAGAAGAGGCAAGGAAAGAACTTCCCTAGAGAGAGGATGGCCCTGCCAACAGCTTGATTTTGGACTTGTAGACTCCAGAAATGTGAGAGAACAGCTTTTCTGTTGTTTTGACCCACCCAGTTTGTGGTCATTTGTTACAGCAGCCCTATGAAATGAATGCAGTCCCCAAACTGGCTGTTTCTCAGAACTATCTGTGGGGTTCTTAAAGAATTCAGATTCTGGGTTTCACATTACATTTCTGACCCCATAGTCTAGAGAAGGGACTGGGTAGGTGGTTTTTGTTTGTTTGCTTTGCTTTGTTTGTATTTTTACAAAGCTCTCCAGATGTTTCTTATGAAACAAGAGGCCTGAGAACTTCTGTTCTAAGGCAAAAGCATCACTCTAAGTCAGTGGTCCTCAACCAAGGGTGATTTTAGCCCCAGAGGACAAGGGGACATTTGACGATGTCTGGAGACATTTTCGATTGTCACAACTTGGGGGCAGGTGCTACTGGCATCTGGTGGGCAGAGGCCAGGGATTCCGATAAACATCTCACAAAATGCAGGACAGCTGTTTACAACAAAGAATTACGTGGCCCAAAGTATCAATAAAGCTGAGGTTGAGAAACCCTGTTCTACTCCAATATTTTAGAGCCTTGCAACCCAAAGTGTGGTTCATGGACCAACATCACCTAGGAGCTCATTAGAATCTCCGCTGCCTCCTAAGACTTCCTAAACCAGAATTTGCAAATTTACATTCCAAGGTAATTGTAAGCCATTAAAATTTGAGCAGCACTGCTTTAGAACAGAGTCAAGAGGACCAAATTGTGTAACTACATGGTGGACTGACAAAGAGGCAATCATTTTGAAAGAGCAGTGATGGATTCACAGAACAGGCCACTATAACCTTTGTGTGCCCAGAGTGAATAAAAATTTCATTTAAGGACCCTGCACACCAATATTGTCAACCTTGGAGACAAGGTAGACAACAAAGCTGCTCCTTTTAATGCCTTACAAAGTTCTCAAGCCTCCTTTCAGCCACTTAGTACCAGTTCCACCTGTGGAACACCTCCTAACTACCAGGCACTCGGGTAAATGTTTTGCATGCACTACCTTCTTTATGCCTCACAACTGTCCAGGAAGACAGACACCATCACCCCCCTTTAGCAGTTGATGAAGTCAAGTTTAAAAGGGTTTGAGAAATGTGTTTAGGTGCCTAAGAGTCACCCCAGAAAACCTCTTTTGTTGCTCAGATGTAGCCTTTCTCACTGTAAGCCAAACTCAGCAAATAACCTGATAACCCTCCCTCCTACATGGGACATGAATTCCAGGAGTATAAGTCTCCCTGGCAACATGGGACATGATTCCCAGGGATGAGCATGGCCTTGGCATCATGGGATGGAGAAAGCCTTCTTGACCAAAAGGGGAAAAGAAATGGAACAAAATAAAGTTTCAGTGGCTAAGAGATTTCAAATAGAGTTGAGATATCATTCTGGAGGTTACTCTTATGCAAGCTTCAGCCAGATATTGCCAATTGCCAGGGTATCCCAAGCCCCAACCAACAGTATTCCTGAAAACCCTGGGCTGTATCTAAGACTCTATAAAAGTTTTACCTATTAAGTTTATTCTTCAGAAACTTAAAACCTCCTGATTGATCCTATGCCAGATAAGCCCTGAAACTTAGAGGTACCAGTCTCTCCCAGAACATCAACCAGTTGCATCTCCCTACCCCATAACGTCAACACCCCTTTTCAGCATGAAGAAGTTAGAACTGTCATTGCCCAAATATCCCTGAAGACTAAGAGAAAGATCAAATTAGAGGGAAGAGTTGTAACAGAGAAGTTAGGATTTAACAAATGATTATGACTACTGACTCATTCTATAGATATTTCTTCTTAGTTTCTAGTATATTAGAACAGTCAAAAGGAAATACCTGAAACTCTGGAACTGTAACCCATACTATACTTTGAAATTTGCTCATAACTACTCGTCAAACTATACTTTGACATTTATCACTTTTCTGCATGTATGTTATACTCCACCATAAAAAATGTTTCTTAAAAAAAGAAACGTGTTTAGGGCTGTAAAGCTGGGCTGTGAGCCTTGTCCATTCTTATCACTTGAAGCCTATGCCTGGCTACCCACCATTCTGTTTATCATCTCTATGTTTTTGTTTCCTGGAAATATGACCTTAGGCACTCGTTATAGTGTACATTATAGGCTCCTACCCTAGATTTGCTGAATCAGCATTTCTGAGAGGGGTGGGCACAGAAGCCACAATTTTTGTAAGTTCTGCTGATGACTCTGAAGCACCCTGAAGTGTGAGGACCAGACAGTCTCCTGAATGGCCTCTGTTTGCCCAATCATATCACCGATCTGTCTACTACTGCAGGCATGTTTCCCACAGAGGGGGAGACTGGTTCTGATATTTAAGGACAGGCATCTGGTTCCCCTTAAGAGAAAACAAAACATGACACTGTCTCAGTTGATCAAATAGAAGGAAAGCATTTGAATTTGCTTTCCTTTTCTAGAGGGAAACAAGTATGTGGACAACTCCTAAGAGAGGAAATGAGTTTTACCCTAAGCAGGTTAGTTGGGCTAGATAGTTAGCTGGTACTAATGGTGTTGGAAGTGGGTAACATGCCCCCCCTAAAAGTCCCACAGCCAGAGGTTACAAGGGCAGGTTGGTAAATAACCCACTATACCCGGTTGGAGGCCTGAGCTCTAACAGAGACTTTACCAATTATATGCTTTATTTTGCCAACAGCAGAGATGGCCTCGTAGGGACAGGCTGCCAGCCACATGGGACAAATGATTATGGGAGCAATTAAGAGGAGAGTCATTTATTACTCCCACTATAATTATTCTACTAGCTCATCTAAGGCGCATTACAATTTGCCCTACGATTGCCAGTACCCCATTTTGCTTTAATTTGTTTGCCCAATGGTTTTGAATTAAAGTAAGCTGCCACTGCTTTTCTAAATGAGGGGGAAAAAAAAGATCGAATCCCATGCATGATGAAAGAAAAACACTTTGCGGCTTTGAGCAGCCCTTGCGATACCCATTCCCTTCCCAATTACCAGCCCATTGGCTTTCTGACAGATGGGAGAAAATGACACCACCCCCAACAGGGCTTACATAATGAGGCCCTGGGTGATCACTACTCAACATTCATTCTGCACCATTAATGACAGAGGTGGTTCCACCAAATGAGAGAATTAGGGTCTTGTGTCTAAAGGCTGGTGCATGTACACACAGTAATTTTATTAACCTAACCTACCATGCTTTCTGTAAAACGGCTTCCAATTCAGAACAATGTAAGAGATATGCCACTTTCAACCCTCCCAGATTTAATAGCGTGTCTGTGGGTGTGTAGGTGGGGAGCAGAGTGTGTGAGTGTGTGTGTGTGTGTGTGTGTGTGTGTGTGCATGTTAGCAGTGAACTGCAATGACACTACAGAATAAAAACATCACCAGCCAGAAATGCAGGGAATTATTCATGGGCTTGTTAAAAGGTCAACATGCCAAAAACTTCATTTAACAGAAAGGAGCTGAGGCATGGCACTCCATTTCTCATTTTAAACTCAGCTGATCGGAAATGGAGACAAGCAAAATTTCATTTAGAAATATATGTAAGGCTATTACTGACGCTTTTCAAACTCTGTTACTGAGGACACCTCGAAAGGCTCTCCTTTCACAGCCCCATCCCAATCCCCAGCGTCTCTGGCATCTACTGGCTGCTTCACCTCACTCTGTCTCCCACCTTCCTCTGTCTCGGGCAAAGGAGCAGATATTTAATTATTCTTGGTAGGAATTACTCTAGTCATTGTATAGCCTCTTCCAGGTCTTTAGGACCAGTCTAGATGTGAATACAAGGTTTTTCTCCTGATCAAGGGAGTGAACGTTTCATTAAACAGACACATGTGAAGAAAGGGGTGAGTGGGTGCTAAAATCCAGCCCCAGTGTGTGACACTCCTCCAGAGCTTCTCACCCATGGGTGATTTTTGTCCCACAGGGTCATCTGGCAACACCTGGAGGCATTCCTGGTGGCCCCACCAGGGTGGGGAGAGGGTTCCTACTGGCAGCTAGTGAGAAGAGGTCAGGGATGCTGTTAAACATCCTACCAGGCACAGGACAGCCCCGCACAGGAGTGAAGTATCTGCTCCCCACCCTATAGGGTTGAGGTTGAGAAAGCCTGTTCTACTCTAATATTTGAGCCTTGCAATTCAGAGTGAGGTTTGTGGGCCAACGTCACCTGGTTGCTCATTAGAATCTCAGGTCCCTCCCCAGACCTCCTAAACCAGGATCTGCATTTAAACACCCCAAGGTGATGTGTATGTAAGTGATTGAAATTTGAGCAGTACTGTCTTTGAACACTGGTTCTCACAGCTGGCTGCACACTGGAACCACCTGGGTAGATGGACGCGTAGGTCTCCCGCTCAGACATACAAGTGCAATTGGTCTGGGGAGCAGCCTGGATATCAAGATTGTTTAAAGCTTTGCTGGTGATTCTAATGTGGCCAACTATAAAAACTTAAATTAAATCAGTACTACTCCAAGTGTTGTCCCAGGACTACCAGCATCAGCACTGCCTAAGAACTTGGTAGAAATGTACATCCTCAGCCTCACTCCAGACCCAGAGAATCAGAAACTCAAGGACCAGCCGAACAATGTGAGGTTTCTCAAGCCTTCAGGGGATTCTGGTACCCTGTGGTGTCTGAGCAGCACTGCCCTCCTGCCTCCTGAAAATTGCTGGTAATTTGGAATTGTATCATTGTGTTCCTTAGCCTATGATGATTACAATTATCTCCAGATTAAAGGAGCCCCCATTTTGCAGAAATCAACTACAAAACCTATCACCCAGCAGCATGGTGAGGGCCCTGCTTTCTTTTGTTTTGATGCTCTAAATATTGTATGAAGACGGCACCCAGCGGGGTGGATGGCCTGCTTTGGACTGACCTCTCTGCTAAAGGAAGAAGTACGCTATAGTTTGGAACTTCCTGAAGGAACTTGGACCTCCAAGTGTATATTTGTAAAACAGAATCTTCCCCCTGCCCCCCTCCCACACAATCGAGAGCAATTTGGGCATCACTTGCAAACTGCTCTAGGAGGCTGCTCCCGCCCCCGAGCCAAACTGCTGAGGAGCATCTCCCCTGACAGATCTCCTCGACCTACCAGGTACATGGTGGTCTAGACAAGCTTCCCAGAGTCGAGAGGGCCTTGCAGGGTGTTATGGGTTGACTTGCATCCCTGTCCAAAAAGATATGTTGAGGGCCTAATTCCCCAGTAGCTCAGAATGTGATCTGATACGGGAATTGAGTTCCATTTCAGATGGACTCAGTTAAGAGGAGGTCATACTAGAGTAGGGTGAGTCCTTAATCCAATATAACCAGTGTCCTTGTAAGAAGGGGAGAGGACACACATAGGGGAGAATGCCCCGTTACAATGGAGACAGAGACCGAAGTGCTGCAGCTGCAAGACAAGGAATGCCAAAATTGCCAGCAAACCACCAGAAGCTAGGAAGAGGCAAGGAAGAATTTTCTCCTGTGGGTTTCGGAGGGAGCATGGCCCTGCTGACACCCTGATTTCAGACTTCTAGTCTCCATAACTGTGAGATAATAAATGTCCGTGTTGAAGCCTCCTAGTTTGTGGTGATTTGTTACAGCAGCCCTGGAAGACTAAGTTGCAGGCAACATGGTGAAGGTAAGTGGAGGGGGTGGCTCAGGAAGGAGAACCTCAGGAACACAGTGGGCAGGACTGCTGCAGACGTTTAGACCACAGAGCAAATTTGCCCATGGGGCTAGCAGAGGAGGGCCTGCAGGGCAAACAGAGAACAAGTCTGGACAAATGGTTTGGGCCAGGGCTCACGGATTCCAGGGCCAACCACAACTCTGAGCATGAACTTTTCAAAGCAGTTTCAAAGCCGGCTCTGCTCAGCCTACGGTAGGTCAAAAATATGGTTACTTTCACTCTTTGCATTTAATATTATCTTTTCTGAAGGCAGTGGAGGGATAAAAAAGATTTTTTTGCCCCTTTTTAATGAAAGAAAGGGGCAGGACACATTTAGCGGGACAAGAGAACATCACAGAACCACCCAGGATTTGTGAAGTATTTTAAGTAAAATAGTTATCCACATCAAAAGTCTCTCAGGGAAAGGGGGGGTGGGAGATGATTTGGGTATTGTTTTTTTACTTTTATTTTTTATTCTTAGTCTGATTCTTTCTGGTGTAAGGAAAATGTCCAAAAATAGATTGGGGTGATGAATGATGGTACAGTAAACGATTGTATACCATGGATGATTGTATGGAATGTGAATATATTCAATAAAACTGAATTTAACTTTAAAAAAAAGTTTCTCAGGGAGGAATGAATTAAAATCTACCCAGTATTTTTCTGTAAACATACACCTCCTCTAAAAAATAAATTTAAAAAGTCTACCCTTGTTAGACAAATCAACTGCCTGACATGAGTCTTTATGTAAGTAATAAAGTCTCTCTGTCTGCATTCGCTACTTCTAAGATCCAAGCTACAGCTACTTGAAAACCACGGTGAAGACAGCCCAGCAATGCAGTCGCCTGGCAGGTCCTGCTGGGAATCTGTTCCAAAACATCACTTTTTCTCAAGTTCCAATTCTGGTTTTGTCCTAGTTGGGACCGTTATTATTTATTTTAAGAAGGACACAGTAAATACTCCCCCTCCCAGTCTTGTCTTTTTATAAGCTCCAATAAAACTTACACTGGGAAATCCTAATACTACAAACCTAAATAAAATAGACCTAAAAGGCAGCAAGGTCCTATATGTTTTGGTCACAATGGATAAACAAATGCACTCTCTCTCATCTCCCACAGTCCAGGTCTTGACCACTTCACTCAGACTTTATAAAGATGCCTCACCTCAAAACAAACTGGGCAAGAGAGAGCAATCAGTGAACTCCGGTGATCTCTCTCCCAGAGTCCTCATCTCCTTTCCAAACCTAAGAGACTATTTTTCAGACTAGACTGCTAAATATAACCAAGGACACATGTCATCTTCTTGGTAATTCAAACATTGCTTTCTCATCTCTTTCCCCTCACTCTCACTTCTGGCTCCTCTACAAATCTATATGCACGCATGTATTTGGGCATGTGTGTGCGTCTACATATATGTGTGTGCAAGTATGTGTGTATACATACACTGTGTGTATATATTTGTGCATATACACACATACAAGAGGGGAAGAAGGGAGGGGAAAGGAGAAGGAAGAGAGAAGGGCGAGAACTTTAGAAAAAATGTATAAAATATTTTCAGAGAAATCACAGAAAACACTTCAAAAGGAAATACAACAAATTCTTAGCATTTGGAAAAGATACCTGCCCCCCAAAAAAAGTTCTAGATTCAAGAATCCTGGTATAATAGAGCTTGGAGTTGGGGTGGAAGAAGCTGGTATGGCAGGAAGTCTTAAAGGCGCAAGGGTTTAATGCCAGTGAATTGCACACCTGAAAATGGTGAAACTGGCAAATGTCATCTTACATGTATTTTACCACAGTTTTTAAAGTATAAGCGCTTTTATGGCAATGAGACCCACAAAGCAGGGGCTCTACAATTCCAATTCCAGCTTCTCTGGCTTATCCTTTCCTTTCAAGTCAAAGAACTCCCTTTAGCATTGCTTGTAGGACAGGACTAGTGGTGATGAACTCTCTGGGCTTTGTTTATCTGAAAATGTCTTAATCTCTCCCTCATTTTTGAAAAAGAGTCTCACCAGATATAAAAGTCTTGGCTAGCAATTGTTTTCCTTCAGCACTTTAATATTTCAAACCACTGCCTTCTTATTTCCATGGTTTCTGATGAGAAATAGGCACTCAATCTAATTGGGAGTCCCTTGTACATAACACGCTGCTTTTGTCTTGCAGCTTTCGGAACTCTTTCCTTGTCCTTTGCGTTTGATAGTATAATCAATATATGATGAGGTGTATTTTTCTCCACGTTTTTCCTGTTTAGTGTTCTCTGAGCTTCTTGCTCAGAGAACACTAAACAGTGTTTTGCTAAGTTTGGGAAGTTCTCTGTCACTGTTTCTTTGACTACTCCTTCTGCTCCTTTCTTCCTTCTCCTTCTGGGACTCCCATAATGCATATACTGGTGTGCTTGATGGTATCCTACAGCTTTCTTAGCCGATTTTCTCTTTTTATATTGCTTTTTTCTTTCTGCTCCTCAGCCTGACTCATTCCATGCGTCTTGTAGTTAAGTTCATTCATTCTTTCCTCTGCCGGCTCCAATCTGCTCTTGAAACCCTCCTGGGCATTTTTCATTTCAGTTATTGTGGTTTTCAACTCCCATAGTCCTGTTTGGTTCCTTTGTAAAACTTATATCTCTTTATCTTAGACTCTCATATTGTTCATTCTTTTCCTGTTATCCTTTAGTTCTTTCTCTGTACTTTCCTTCATCTCCTTGAGCATTTTTAAGATCATTTTTTAAAGGCTTTGTTCAGTATATCCACATTCCTGTCTCCTTCATTGGTGTTTTCTGTATTTTTATTCTCTTCCTTTGGATGAGTCATCATATCCTGTTTCTTTGTCTTGCATTTTTTGTTAAAATTCTAAAATGTTAACTCTGGGATTTACTCCCTGGGATATCTGTGTCTTGGTTTTGTAACCAGTTGGTGGTAAGACAGAGATTTTCTTGAGCCTTAGCCCTCTTATCAGGAAGGTCTACCCAAGGCAAAAGCAGTGTGCACGGTTTCTCCTGTCTTTCTGGGCCTCCTGTCTGTCTTGCCCTTGGCTTCTGCTTGTTAGTTGCTTTGGAGTTACCCTATTCACAGGAGTTTCATTGTCCCCTCTGTTTCCCAGAAGACAGACCTCCTTCTCCTAGGTATCTGGCACTGGCAGCCTTTGTCCCAGACTGTCCACCTCTATAGTTTTTCACGTTCCTTTCATTGTCTCATGCTGCCTTTGCTTGCAGGGCAAATTGAGGGAGGAGGGTCACCCTGGAGAGGACCTTCCCAAGTCAATCTTTCCCAGCCAAAACAGGGCCAGGGACCCACAAAGGGAGCAGAGACCAGCTCAAAAGTGTCCTAGAGAAGAGGATCAGGAAGGGCTCCAAAAGCTTCTTCAATGGCTCCCACAATCTGAGCTTTCCTGGTCTGCCCAGTAAATGCAGCCCTTCGACCAACTACCCTGTAGCCCTGAGGAAGCACTGTGTCTTCAAATCTCCACCACCTCTGCCTCTGTCCCGGTAGGGTTGAAACAATGGCTGTCCTCAGAGTTAGGACCCAATGATCTGAAATCACTAATCAAAAGCCATGATCAGTGATCAGCCATGCACACCCCTATTCTTGGGGAAGAGGATTTTTAGCTAGCAGGGGACGAGACCCTGCAGCTGCTGGCCATAAGAGTAAGGAATGGGTGCCAGTAGCCACTGTGCAGAGAGAGCAATTTACAGTTCTTTATCACAAATGATCAGCCTCTTCCTTCCGCTCTTCCCTGGATACTGTACAATGTTATTCTGGCCTCTGGAGTCCCAAAAATAGTTGTTTTAGATAGTTCCTGCCTGGTTAATAGTTGTTTTTGTGGAAGAACTGATTTCCTGTAGCTCCCTACTCTACCATCTTCCCCAGAACTCTCCCCTATTAAGATTTTTTAATGACAAAGAAATACTCACTCTAGAAAGTCAAGTGGGTGGGTGTGCTGCTTTGATTCTGTTATGTACCCCAGAAAAGACCATGTTCTTTTAATCCATTCTTGTGGGGGCAGACCTATTGATGGTGGGACCTTTTGGTTAGGTTATTTCAATTGAGATGTGACCCAGCCCATTCAAGGTGGGTCTTAATCCTTTACTGGAGTCCTTTGTGAAGAGGACAAAAGAGAGCGAATGCCCAGAGAGCCAAGAGAAAAATGCCCAGAGACATCTGGAGACAGCCATTGAAACCAGAACCAGGAGAGAAGGGCAAGCAGACTTTGCCATGTGCCTTCCCATGTGACAGAGGAACCCCAGAGTCCAGCAGCCTTTCCTCAGAGAAGGTATCTTCCTCTTGATGCCTTAATTTGTATATTTTCATGGCTTTAGAACTGTACATTTGCAACCTAACAAAACTCCTTTGAAAAAGCCAACCCATTGCTGGTATACTGCATTCTGGCAGATTTAGCAAACCGGTAGTAGGGAAAGTAGCATGCAAAACAAAACACATAGAATGAACTCAATTTATAAAAATATGGGTCCACATGAGTGCGACATAAAAGAAACAGAAAGAAAAATCCCCATGTGGTATACATTTTCTCTGAGGGGTGGGATGCAGGGTGATTTTAATTTTTTTTTTTTTGATTGTTCGAATATTAAATAATGAATGTGGATTTGTTTTAAAATCACAAATTGTTATTTAGAATCTTTTTTATACAAGGGGTTTTCGAAAACCATAAAAGGATAAGTTACAAGTATTCAAGCTGAGGCTAAAGGGCCATCATTCAGGATTGGACAGAAATGCAATGGGAGGATTCCTGCACCGGGAAAGAGCTCCCATCAGATGTTCACCAAGGCCACTTCCGATCTAGCCGCCATCCAGGCCTTCACAGTCAAGTCACAAACATGCAGCTCAGGAAACCTTGCATCCCCATTTGTGTCCCAAGACTGGTCTCAAACCAAAAATAAGAGATACGTAGAGAGCAGGAAAGGGACATCTGCCCTTCCCCCAAGCCCTTGCAACTTAAAGTTAATTCTACAAATGCCCCATCTCTCCAGATGCCCCAGGAAACAGCGCATCCTTTACTGTGGGTATCCTGACTCCGCTCTCTCATAAGGCAGTGTGGAGGGAGCAGATGCCTCAACTGACCTGCCAATATGAAACTGGTTCCAGGGAAACCCAGTGTTCTTCCTTAAATCATTTTTATTCTATAGAAGATGACACTGAATTACTAGTTTAAGATTTTTCTTTAATTCAGTAACATATGCCTTCTTTGGAAGCAAAGCTAATAGCCTGCACTTCCCTCTGGAACTGGAGGGGGAATAAAACGAGTGGTTACTTCTAGAAAGTAGTTAATGTGCAAATATATTTTTCCCACAATAAAATTTCCCAAAACACACACATACATGCACACTCACACAAGTGTGCACACAAACACAAGTGCACACACACTTTCTTTGAAATGGGCCAACCCAATACTATAAAGCAGTGGACAGAGGGGAGCCATAGAGAGGCGAGGTAGAGCCAGCTGGTTTCAAAACAAAGCTCAGGTGTGTACATTCAGCACAAGACCACAACATAATGTCCCTGACACGCCAAAAGTAAAAACACAGCCAATACACACCTAGGAGTCGCCGTTACGTAGAAATACGGATCTGGACCTCAATCCTGGCTCTGCTATGTGCTTGCTGCATGACCCTAAACAAGTGACATCGGCCTCTCTGAGCCTTAGTTTCCTCATCCGCAAAACGGAAATGACACTACATGCCATCAAAAATTCAACAAGGTCAGGTGGAAAGCACCTAACACATAGCCCAGCCCAGCACATAGTTAGGAGATGCTTATAAAGTAAGAATTTCCTTTGCTTCTGCCGCCTCCACTTCCATATTACCCCACACACACCCCAACATATTCAACTTATGTTTTATGGCATTTCCCAAATTGATGCAGCCCCTCGCACGGGTTCATTATAACCTGACTCACTTGGCAGAATTGTGAACGAAGGGTGAAGGGTGGGGAGGGAGTGAAGGGGCAGGGAGGTTATAAAATACACAAGGTAGTTAGTTACGGAGCCGCCTCTGCACCTTAGTTGCTTCCGTATACAACAGGGATAGAAACAAGTACCTGGCCATTACTGTAATGATGAAATGAGATAAACTATGTAAAACATTTAGTTCCATGCCAGCATCTGGTAAGCATTTAACAAGCAGTAACTACTGCTATTAATAATAATTATTGCTCTTTTTAATATTGTCCAAGCAGTATACTGGTGAGTGTGCCATCCAGCCAATGTGATTGACCCCAGTTAAAACCCACCATTGCTCAAATCCCACCATCTTTCACTGCCCCATTTAGTCCCTCTCCTTCACGAGCTTGTTCCTGGCCACTAGCCCCCAGGCTCCACTCCTAAACTTGGATTGTGAAAACCACCAGTGATGGCAACTAATGTCTATGAAAGCTGATGGGGACCAAAGCTAGCTCTGTGCCAGCAACCCACTAACCTGCCCTGCAGGACCGGCTGGGTCTCCTCTCTCCACCTGCCTTTCCTGTTTTCTTTAACTGCTCTTTGAGGAGCTGACACCACATCCTGGGCCTCTTTAGCTCACTGCTGGGCACTTACTAAGGCCCCGGACAAACAACCTGCTGATGAAGCAGTGCCGTGATAGGGAGTACACTGTATGACAGCTCATGTTTTTGTCACACTTACAACGAGCTCAGCACCTTGCCAGGACTTTCAATATCCCCAGAAACTCTATAGCATCAATGCCATTTTTACCCACTTTTCCCAGATGAGAGGAAAGATTAAATATTTTAGCTGAAGTCATATAACCCAGGAGTGGGGAAGCTAGAATTGGAGCCAGCAGTGCACCTCCGGAGCTGGAATACAAAGCCACTTTGGCCAGGGGTCCAAGGACCCAGCAAGGTCACTGGAAGCCTGCCCCAGCCCTCTCCAAGGCTCTGCTCTAGGATTAGAGCCAAAAGGAGTTTTTTGACAGCTGTCCCTTCTCACACCCCCTCTAAAGGAAACATTCTGCTGGGATGTGGCCTGTTGACGTCTGTACCTTCTACAATGCAGGTGAGCTTTCCCTCTGGTCCTCCCTTCTCCCTGCAGCTACCACAACCTTCTCCTCCCCATTGCACTGCATCGCCCCTTCCCTGTTGCCCATCAACTTGGCCTTACTCCTCTCACTGTTCCTTGGTCATCCTCAGGGTCTCAGCTCTCTTCAACCCAGGAGCTGCCTGAAGCCAAGGGCCCTCGACAAAGCAGATACGTGCTAAAGCTGTCTTTTCCCTGAGATCACTCACCTGACCTTGGCCTCCGAAGAGGCTCAGCTGCTAGAACTGGCTGCACCATGAACAAAGAAATTGCTCTCCCACATCTCCACACCAGACCTCATGTCCAAGCAATGCACAAGAAGCCCCAAATGCTATGCGTTCTTCCCCAAGCTCATTCCTCCCTAAAGATTTTGGTAAGCCCAATTTTCTTGGTAAAACAACACCGCACAGGGAAAAATTATTCTAAATGGTTTCTTTCTTCTAAGCCCTTTCATCAGCCAAATCCTCCTCCCTAAGCTCTTTTGTTTTCAATCAGATGTGATATTTGCAAAATGTAGATCAGATAACAAGGATATGTGTATCTGATCCTGAATGTGCTTGCGGCTGCTGCAGATAATCACATTTCTTGAAATGCAGAATCGGGGGTTAATTATGCAAAGGGCAGACTGGCTTTGTGTAGTCTATTGTTTGTAAGCCTGTCCCTTGCTTTAGTTACCCATGATATTCAGAAAAGCAGCCTAATGTAGAGCGCAGCTGGGTGCGCACGGTGAAGGGCGCTTGGGGAACGCTGCCCCTGTGCTGTGCATATGCAATCAGGGAACTTACCAGTCCCTGCATATGCTCCTCATTCGCCGTGCATTTGTGGCTGGCAGCGTTTCCAATCACAGCAGCCATTCAGAGAATAATCAAGATCACAGATCGGTGACAAACAAAGGCCCCACCATGTTCGGGGACTGACAGGTCTCCCCGGTCAGGCACACTCTTGCCAACAAACCAGCTTTTGCCCCGAGTCACAATACAGATCTGCCAGGGTACACTAAAAGATTTTTACACTCACCGTTCACTTGCATCTTAAAGAAAAACAATACCCTACAGCTCAAAAACAGGCCTAACGGAATAAACAAAGAGGTGTGCACAGACTCGTGTGTGAGAATAAAAGCACGAGAGCTTCAAACAGCAAAAGCTAGAACAACCAGATTTCCTAATAGGAGAGTGTCAAATAAATTATGGTATAACCAACAGCAGAACTTCATGAGAGCACTAAGAATAGGTTAGACAATATAGGCAGGAGATTAAAAAATGCCCTTGGTTTTGTGTTAAGTGAAAGAAGCAGGCTCAAGAACAGTGTGTACAGAAAAATCCTTTGATTTATATCTAGCTGTATGTGTATGTGTATAAGTAAAGCATATGGTTATGTATGTTTTTTATTTGCATAGAATACACTCTGAAAGCACTTACTGTTTATTGTGGTTATTTTCTATTGGGAGGGAAATGAGGGTAAGTATGAATGAGAGAAGACTTTCATTTTAAAATTTATATTGAATTGTTTTGTCCTACCAATATGCACCACAATTATAATCAGTGAAATGAATGAAAATATTTTCATGTTTAAAGAAACAACACAGGGCCTCACAGATTCAGGAGGATGGCAGAATTCCCTTGATAAGCCATCTGAGCTCTCTGGCATTAATTATATAATCAAAATCACTTCCCCTCCTGGCTTAATAACTCTCCAATGGCTTCCCACTGCTCCTATAAAGAAAACGTCTTCCCGAGGCTCACAAGGCCCTGGCTGCCTCCCCAATTTCCTCTCCCCTTTGCCCTCATTAACTGCGGTCCAGACGTAAGAACCTATTTCTCTGACCCTCAAAACACCAAGAGGGTTCCAACCCTAGGGCATCTTTAGGCCCCAATCCCTCTAGCCAGGGACCCCTTTCCTCCAGGTTCCTTCCTGCTCTGTAAAGTCACCTCCACACAGGGACCTTTCTTGGCCCCCAGCTTCAGGGCAGCCGGCTGCACACTCTCTGTGCCATCACCCTGGGTGATTGTCTTCATAGTTCCTACTAGTCTCTGAAATTACTTTATTGTCCGCCCCCTATATTTAGGCCCATGAGAGCAGGGAGCTCGTCTTATTTCTGCATAGATCTCTGGTGCCTGCAAAAGTACCTGGCACCTAAAGAGCACTCAACAACCCATTGCTGGATGAAAGAATATATATCAGAGTCAGTTGTTTAAAAGAATGCTTCTCTTAAAAGGAACTTTGTTGTTAAAACTTGACTTTTTACAAAATAGGTATCTCAATTTTTTACCTTCCTACCCCTGAAACAAAATGCATGCAAAACTGCAAGAACACCTATCAACCAAGAACCTGGAATGACTAGATAATTGTTCATCTTTCCAAAAATACAGATTACCTAGAAAATCAAAACTGGAGTTGAGATACACTAATATTCCATTGAAGTCAGAAGTCCCTTGAGAGTTATTTAGCCATTAATCCTTACTATGCTCAGATGAAACAGTAATGACAGACTCTGTTATTGCTTTTCCTGAGTTGCCAATCCAGACAGTAAAATGTGATCTTGGGGAAAAGCAGATGTTTAGCCAGATTGGTCTTACCAGAAGACAGTAAAATATCTTGCTCAAAAGAGAGGTGAAGGGGGCGTGGTATGGAGAAACAGGGGACATCTGTTCTCTCAGACCCTCACTCTACTGCTATTTTTGAGGAGTGCTCAATTTCAGACTCCAACACACATGCCTGCCTGTTTTAGAAGAATTAAACAAGGAATAACCTGGTTTTCCAAGATCTCAGCCTCAGACACCTTAGGAGGGAGGAGAATTTGAACTTTGATTTAAAGAGCAAGTAAGGTCCATGTACTACCTGTTTTTTAGGTAACTTCTATACCACTGACATATTGCATACACATCTTTTCTGCATAAAAGCACAAGTAGATAGAGCATAAGATTTTCTTGGCTGAAAACGCCAAGGAACAAATTTTGGTGAGTGTTAACATCCATGCTAAATGACCCCTTTATGGCAACAAACACCAAAGCAAATAGAGAAACAGCGACCCTGCCTGTTCCGTTGCCCGGGGAAAGCCATGGAAAGGGAAGGTGTCTAACCCTCCATCTGAAGCTTGGCGCAGCTTCTTGCCGATGCATGTGATTCTCAAATATAAGCTGCCAGAGGGGGACATCTGGCACAATTGTGAGACATCGCTGCGGGAATTAGCTGCTTTTGGGGTGGCTCACACCGGATCTCTCCATGCTCCTAGTTACAACTGTCATCAGCAAACCATGGATCACCAGGCATCTCACCTGAGCAGCATAGAGCACTAGCTAGAAAAAAACCGACTCCAGGCTTTGGAATCTGGTGTGGCTGAGCTTAAATCTTTGCCCCACCAGCCTACCTCCCAGCTCTACAACTCAGGGCAGGTCACTGTTCTCTCCACCTCTCTTTCCTCTAAAATTAACTCAGAAGATTGTTCTGAGGATTAAATGTGACAAAGCATAGAAAGCACTTAGCACAATGACAAAAGCATAGAAAATAATTAAGACTGTCCTCAGAGTTCACTGTTTAGATCAAGACCTTTCTGATCAGAACGAGAACTATCTGGAATCCCTTGGCTCCCAGGCCACAGTTCCCTGCCAGACTGTAAAATCCACAGCTCTAGTTCTAGGACCCATAGAAACTCAGAAAGTATGGAATAAAAAACGGATAGGTAGCTTCAATTGTTATCAGATTGATAGCACTTTAATTACTAAAGAAAAGGCCCATCCAACAGGAAGGGTGTTGGTCATCTAGGGAAATACAAAAAAGGTGTTTGGAAAGGGATCTATGAGTGGCTCCCGCCAAACACTGCTGCCCAAAGGAGAAGGCAGCTCAGCCAGTGTCCTCTGGTCTCATTGGCCACCCCTTCCAGACTTAAACAGCATCTCTGACATACAGCCAAAGCATAAAAACCCTCAAGTATGAATCAAAACCACAATGAGATACCACTTCATACCCACTGGGGTGGCTAGAATCGAAAACACAGATAACAACAAGTGTTAACGAGGATGTGGAGAGATCGGAGCCCCCGTGCATTGCTGGTGGAAGTGCAAGATGATGCAGCCACTTTGGCAAACAGTCTGGCACTTCCTCAAAATGGTAAACACAGAGTTATCATATGACCCAACAACTCCACTTCCTGGGGATAACCCAAGAGAAATGAAAACATATGTCCACACAAAAACATGTCCATGAATGTCCATAGCAGCATTATTCATAATAGTCAAAAAGTGGAAACAACCCAAATGTCCATTAACTGATGAGTGGATAAATTAAATGTAGCATATCCATACCATGGAATATTATATAGCAATAAAAAGAAGTCTATTGCTGATATATGCTATAACATGGATGAACTGTGAAAGCATTATACTAAACGAAAGAATCCAATCATAAAGGATCACATATTATATGATTCCACTTATATGAAATGTGCAGAATGGACAGATCTATAGGGATAGAAAGCAGGCCAGTGGTTGCCTAGGGCTGGGGGAGAAAGGATGGGGGATCTAGGGGGCAAGCGCTAAAAGACACAGGTTTCCTTTTTGAGGTAATGAAAATGTTCTAAAACTGATGTGGTGATGGATACACAACTCTGTAAGTATACTAAAAGCCTTTGAATGTACACTTTAAGTTGCATGGTATGTGAATTATATCTCAATAAAGCTTTTTGTTTTTTTAAATACCTTTCTCTGGTAATAATAGAGTGGTATATGGGAATCCTGTATTTTATGCATGATTGTTCTGTAAACCCACGACTTTCTAATAAAGAAAAGAAAAATACCTGTCTCTATTTTGCCTGGAAAGTGTAGTTTAAAACAGTCATCATTTATTGAGTTCTTACTATACATCAAGCACCGTGCCAAACAAATCATCGCTAATTTCTCATTTGCTTCTTCTTACATCAATTCTGTGAGGTAAGTAGAAACTATCAAAAAGAAAAAAAAAAAAGACCCTCAAGTATTTCTTTGGATGCCTCCTATTTAATGATATGAATAAGCAGTATCAAGATACATGGAGATGCTGATAAACTCATGCTGACCAAAAGCTCAAAGGGTATGACTTCTTAGAGAGAGGAAGGAGAGGGAGAGAAAAAATTACCCTAATTCCATCCAATACCCTTTCATGAACCCCCAAAGAAGGCTACATGCAATGTGGTGTTGCTTCATAACAGAACTCATCATCCGAAAAAGCACCCAGCTTTTTGGATTGATGGGAAATACAATAGCACCCAACAGGGTAATTACAAGTAGGCAATGTCAACATAGAGGAGAAGAGGGCTTTATAATTTTATTCCCAGGCTGGCTTGCTTTTTTTTTAAATTCTCCAAAAGGGAAAAAAAGATTCCTTGATATGATTACAAAAAAAAAAAAAAAAAAAAAAAAAGCTACGTACGTACCTTGTAAAAAATTTTTCAGAAAATTTAAGAAGTATAAATAAAGTAACATCAGCTATAACTAACATCAACATTTTGGTGCTGATTAGTAGTTAGGGCTGAGTATTATACAAAGTCGAACTGAATTTAAAACATTCAACAGCTAATACATAGGGCAAAAACTGGAGGCTGAAATGAGAAGAAATATGCCCTAAAAACTGACCCTAAAACTTCACAGACACCTACAGAGAAAACAAGCCCACAGTTTTCCTCCGAGAAGGAGAGGAGACTGCCAAAATGCTCCACTGGCAAATTGGTCACAAAAGAGAAAAGAATCTCATTCTCAACTGTCTTCCTGAAATCTCGCCACTTCCAGGAGGGCTCCTAAACTAAGTCTGTCCACCTTGAAGCACAGGCAGCTCCATTCTGCAGCAGCAGAGTCAGAGACGGAGAGATGATAAACACTGACTCCCAGGCTCAGGTGACAATCCTCAGGGCGAAACAGAGGAATGTTCCACAGTGCTGGGTCCTGGTGTACTCAGGGATAAAACGCTCCCCATTTGGCAAATCCCCTCTCCTAGAAGCAGATGCCAGGAATCAGGCCACAGCTGTAGACAAAGGCGGAGTCCTGTTCTTGATGGCCAAGGCACAGAAGTCAGCCCAAAGACCCAGCAGGCACTACGCAGCTGCCAGCTTGGCATGAAACCCAAAACCAAAGTTTCAAAGAGCTTGCTGCAGCTAAGACAAACAGTCCTCATTTACATGCCTTTGGGGACATCAGAGAGCTGCACTGCCCCTCGTGGAAGCCAGGGGCTGTAGGATCCAGGGCAAGAAAAGCAGCTTCTGGGAACATCAATCTGGCCCTGAGACTGCCCTGCAGTGGCCCACGAATTTGTCCATGTCTGGCCAACTGCCCAACATTTCTCCACCTTGTAGAATTAAAGCCAAAGCCAAGGACTGCACTTCAGATCAGATAATTTTACAATTCCTAATTTTCCTGGACCCACAACTGCTTACTCTCTCCCTCCCATTAATTTTGACTGCAGTTAATTGCTAGGAAGGGACATTTCCATGAGGAAGGAGGCGGGGCTGGACGGATAAACGTCTCAAACCAGGACATGCAAATGATTATTTGAAAAGGTAGCGTTGGCAGAGCGGTTACGAGCAAATTTCAGAGCGGGCAAAACCTAGGTTCAAATCCCAGTTTTACCCACTACTAACCATGAGTCGTCAGGACCAACATTCACTTTCTCTACCAGGTGGTAAGTAATACCTCTACCTAATACAGAGCGCTGTGTGGTAGTTGGTACCAAACAGGCATTCAGTTAATGGTTATATTATCATCTTTATAAGGGTTAGCAGAGATTTGTATAAAATAAACTGGAGTTTCATAGTTTAATTCCTCATTCAGCAACTCTTTATCGAGTGCTTACTAAGTGCCCACCACCATCCTAGGGATTGAGAATAAAAAGCATAACACATTTAAGGAATACACTTGCCTTCTTGAACTCAAAGTCTTATGAGAGAAGTGATCAATAAACAAATACACCAATGCCAAATTAAATACAGGTCATTAGATCTGTGAAAGAAACAATACATGCTGCTATATGTTTAAGGTACATTATTAAGTCATATTTTCCTAACCCTAATCACCTCAATCCTAGTAGCCAGAGTCTGGGAACTGTCCCAAAAATGGAAATAAAAGCTTTCTTATTCCCATCTGAAAATCTGGAAGCCCATTTCCCAAAAGAAATACAAATGCCAAAAAATGCATACTGAGAATACATTTAACTATACTGGTAACTAAAAAAACACTGCACATTACCATGGAGAATCCAATTTTTCACCTGGACAACTACCAAAGATCAGAAAGAATCAGAGCACTTAGTGCTGGCAAAGGTGAGTAAATAGGCACTCTCATCCCCGCCAGTGGGAAGATAAGTTAGTATAATCTATAATCCTTTTGTGGCACAGTTGAGCATTGGGCACCAAAATTACAAATTTGCCTATTCTTTGACCCAGACTTCTACTTCTAGCAATTTATCTAAAGAAATAAGAGGACACACACTAAAATACAAGTGTTTATGGACAGTTATTTCAGGGTCGTTTCTAACACCAAGATATTGGAAACAACCCACATCTTTAGTAAACTGCTTAAACAAAATACACTAAATCCATACACATCTTTAAAAAAATAAGATACTTCGATTTATCCCAAAATGGAAAGATGTGCAAAATATAAGTGGAGAAAAAGAAGTTTGCAAAAGAGTATATCTAGTCTATCTATATTTAAGCACTTTTTAAAAAAGTGTGTGTATGTAACTGTATGAATGTGTACACACATATATAACATGCACTGAAATGTTAACTGGGGTTATCCCTTGGAGGCCTTACAACAAGTGGGTTTTACAGTGTTCCTTATACCTCTATGAATTCCCTAAATTTTTTTTACAATAATCATATTACCTTGTCTAGTCCCACACAAATCAAGTTTCTTTGGGGGCAGGAGAAGATGAAATCAAGGAATCAAGGAATATTCTTTTATCACCTCACTGCACAACTAACCCATGTCCCTGGATCAAGAGCAACTTTCTCAATATGCCAAATGTTTGGTTGGTTGTTGTTTTTCTTTGCAAATTCCTTTATTCCAAACTCTTGAAAAGCAAAACAAAACAATAGGGTGAACAATTTCAAATTATCTCAGTATGACCAAGTCTAACAAAAAACATTTTCAAAATTCTAGGGGTAGAAAATAAAGTGCTCTAACATTTTTTTTTTTTTTGAACATATATTGGTGTTACATTCAATACCGCATTTCGTCTTTACCACTTTGCCATTTGGTAGCTGTCATGACCTCCCTTTCACAGAGGAGAAAACAAGTTTTAAAACAGTAATAAATCCTGAAAGTCATAGTGCAGGTGGCAGAGCACAGCTCTGATGGTGGTTCTTCTCGTGGGGCAAGCCTACAGCCTTCCACTACGGTGTCCTGCCCACAGCGCCACAACCTGCCTGTGTCTTGTCTGGGTCAGCAATGGGTTTCAAGTGCCCTTTTCATGACAGAGGAAGGTGGCTGGCTTCCTTTCGTCTTCAGGCAAGATCAAATTCAAGTTTTCCAAGGCAGATGAGCCCATGTCCTGCTATAAGAGCGTCACCTTCTGCCTTGGATCTCATTGGTCATTGAGGGACTCTCTGAAGTCATTTGTTCTTCTAGCTCAGGTTCTATTCTTGAGTTTCAACACATTCAAGAGCTTTGTAAAGTAAAGAGCACTAGACAAATGCAGAGTAAATGGGATTTGCTTTCCCAGAGGCTCTGATTTCCGGCCAGACTGAATACCCCATGAGAAGAGAGGGGAGATGCAGTATTATTTTAATACATTCTGGACATAACTCATTGCCTTCACAGTCCGCTTAGGTCATACCCTCAAAGCAAATCACCAATCCATCAGTTCTTGACTGAATCAGTTACTTTTCTGTTTCAATTTCTGAAGCTATTTCCAAAAGCAGTGAAAGGGCTGCTGAAGCCAGTAATCAAAAGGCTATCAAGCCATCCTGTCAACTGGTAGTTTTCAGGCCAAGCCATGTGGCTCAGCAAGTTGGGAAAGAAAGCCGAGCAAGCTCCCTGGGTGAGAACCTGTGTGCCCCATTTATTTCACAGGAGAAGACACACAAAGGATGCATGCCTCTCTAAGAATATCCACCCTGGAGCTCTCAAATTCCCTTTCCAATATGCTGCTGAGCTTAATATCATTTGGAGGTAACATTTGGAACAGGAGTACAACCTCCTGCGCTATGTGTTTGCCTCGGTGTTGCAGAATTGGAAGCCTGCAAAGGTGAGCATCGCCTCCCATCTGCCGCCACTCTTCTCTCGCAAAGAGCTGATGGATGGCCCAGAGAGACAGCTGGGACTGGGGAGTCACCGTGTGACCAGGCCTGTGCTGCTGTCATATGTGAACTGTCAGATGCTTCCAACGAGAGCCAAGCTGTACCTTCCGTGGCAAGCATCCCGTGGTCTCCTCAGCTGACAGCAGTAGGAGGCTGCACCTCCTGCAGCCTCACACAGCCTCAGTGGGCACATAAAACTGAGAGCGGCTAAGGCAGGCGTGAAATTCCCCGTGTCATCTGGCCTTGGCCAGTTCCTCCTATGCTGCTTTCTCCCCACGACCTCCATCTCCAGCACCTCCGCCCCTCCCTCAATCCCTTTCTCTCATTTCCACATCCCCTGGCCATTGGTGTGTTAACAACTTTGTTTTTTTAAAAATAGATGATAAAACACGGAACTATTTAAAGCTGTGCTGTCCATTACAGCAGCCACGGGCCACAGGAGACTATTAAAATTATTTAAACGACTTGAAATCAAATAACATTTAAAAGCCCATTTCTCAGTCGCTCCAGCCACCTCTCAAGCTCCCAGTGGCCATATGTGGCTAGTGGCTGCCACACTGGGCGGCGCAGATGTTGGGCATGGTCCTTGACACAGAGGGTTCCATTGGACAGCTCTGGTCTAAAGGGCGTAAAGAAACCATGCCCCCTCCCAGAGGCGATCCTGCTGCCAGTCTCCTTTGTTTCCTTGCAGAGATCTTTTATATGCCTTAACAAGTGCATATGTATGTGAATCTCCTTTGTTAAAATAAATGAGAAAATAGCACAAACTCTGTTTTGCTCTGTGCCTTCTTCAGTTGACGTGCCTTGGAGATCTTGACGTACGCATACAAATAGCGTTTCATTCTTCTGAGCGGCTGCAGAGCAATCCGTGGTGGCCAGGCCAGCCAGAACCACCCAGCCCCTCATCCACTCTCCTCTGTACACTCCCTGCATGGCACTACCCCTCTTCCCTCCCAAACACTTGCACCACACTCCCTGTTCTCCACATCCTCAAACTCTTCTCTGGCTGCTCCTTTCACCTTCTTACCCTAACAAAAGCCTGGATGTTCCCTGAGGAAGCTGCTTTCCCTCCCCTTGTGGTAGAGGCAGTTTTCTCTCTCATCCCACATTCTTGAGGCTGCCTTGCCCTTGTGGCCACTTCCAACCCAGTTCTCCAGCTCCCTCCCTCAACACTCCCAGATGCCTACAGTCTAAACCAGCTACTCTGCCTCCCTGTTGCCGTGAACCCCCAACCTCCTGGCCCCCATCCTTCATTTACTGAGGATGACCACATGTGGTCCACTGCCTTCAGGGCCTCCCCCAATTCTGCACACATTCCTGACACCGCCGTCCCAGATGGAGCAGCCAACACCTCACCTCATCATGTCCTTGACCTTATGTCCCCACCCTACCTCAGCCATCCACTCCCACCAAAAAGCTACACCAGGAAATGAGCCACCTGTGAAATCCAGATTGTGAGCACCCCACTGTCAGATTAGTTCCTGCACACAGACAACTGTTGACCTAATCAAGACTTCTAATCGTCAACCCTGCCACTGTCCTCCCAGCCCTCCTTGCCCAGTTTGGAGACCCTGGTCTATTCTTAGCCTCCCTCCCTTGCAGACAAACTTGACTCCCTTGCCCCTCCTTCTATTATACTCACCTGCTGAAAACCCCAACCATGAGTAAGCCTCATGGTCTGCCTTCTTCACACCTATATTCTGTACCATGGGAAGGGGACTAATACAATTTGGAGCTTTTTAAAAATAACTCTTAGGGATATACTGTGTGGTGGTGCTGATGGCGCAGTTTCTCTTCCTCTAAGCATCAAGCATTCCATGGTACCCAAGTTAGGACAAACATCAGGGTGGCAGGGCTACGGAATTTTTCTATTCTTTTCGAACTGGCAATTCCAAGCTCAAGATTCATTAAGATGTTTGTGTCTATTTTCATTTCCTAGGCTGCACAAAGCAGATACCATGAAACGGGTTGGCTTAAACAATGGGAATTTATTAGCTTACAGTTTGGGGCCAAGAAGATATGCAAATCAAGGCATCATCAAGGCGATGCTTTCTTCCTGCAGCTGCTGGTGATCCCTGGCTCCTCTGCCACACGGCAAGGCACATGGCGGCATCTGCTGGTCTCTCCCTTCTCTTCCAGGTTTCAATGATTTCAGCTTCTTGCTTCTGTGGCTATCTCTCTGTGTTCATTCCGTTTATAAAGGACTCCAGTAATAGGATTAAGACCCTTCCTGATTGAGGTAGGTCACACCTTAACTGGAATAACCTCATCAAGAGTTCTTACTTACAATGGGTTCACACCCACAGGAACAGACTCGATTTAAGAATATGTTTTTCTGGGGTGCATACAGCTTCAAACCACCACAATGTCCAATTCAGAAGTATAAGGGGAATTAACCAGGGCCAGTTGGATATTTTCACATTCCCTCTAAGACTGCATTCACTTCCCTTTAGCTTGACTAAACTTTAAAAAGGCTTCTCCCTGACTCCAGGCCTCTGACTTCCCTCTCACCCCAGCCCTTACACTCTCCATGCACCCAAGAGGCTCCTAACTAGGTGTCTTTGTCTCTTTCTTCCTCCTCCCTCCTACCCCTCACAGATTCCAGAGGACATAATTACTACAAAGGAAAACATTCTGAACCAAGCAGTCCTAATGTAGCCTCAGTAAACCACTCACCCATCCCAGTGATCAACCCCATTACCTTCTCCCTTGACAAGCTGGCTGTCCTTTGTTTTGACAGAGTTGAGTTCTACTCTTTCTCCCTTGCTATAGCTACCCCTGAAAAAAGTCATCCTTGCTTGTTTAACATTGTCTGGTGCAATTTTTTCTTTGACACTGCTAATATCTATTCTCCGGGCACTCACTGAAAATCAATGAGTTTTCTAACTATAACCCTCATAACTCATTCATGCTCATTAGTATGCAAATATTAACCACTCAGCTGGCAGTGATTTCATGAATTTTTAACTGACATGGGGTGAGCCAGAGATTAAAACTTTAAACTATAGCCACTTTTACAGAGAATCATGAACATCATTTTAACCCATAGAGGAAGAATCTTCAAATGAATTCATTGTCATCATCATATGACTGATCACCTGGGAATTACCTGAGCAACTCCTTGGTGAGTGTTTGCCTTTTGGGTAAAAATACAGATACACGTTTTTGAAATGGTACCTGTTTGGGGATCATTAAAGGTTTCATGTCGCCAATCCTGAACTTGGCAAAACTCCAGGCCACCTGGAGAACATTTGCAGAGACCCCAGTACTATAGAAAGGTGATGCTACTTTGCACCCAGGATGACTACTTAAGAAACTCACTTCAGAAGAAAGGAAACACAAGAGAAAAGCAAATTCTAAGAGAGAAACTGGGAAAAGGTGAACTCAATTTCTTCTGGACCTGCAAATCAAAATTTCTAAGAGGACTTTCAAATTGTGGCTTAATAACTCTAAAATAAGAAAGAAAAAGCTCAGGGAAAAAATTTCTTTGTTGAAGGTACTGACCAATAGAAATACAATATGAGCCACATATGTAATTATAAACTTCTAAAAGCCACAATAAAAAGGTAGAAAGAAACAAGCAAAATAAAATTTAATATAGTTTCTTTAACCCAATGTATCCAGAATATGCTCACCACCAGGTAATCAATATTTTAAAAATTATCAATAAGATATTTACATTCTTTCTAAGTCTCTGGAATCTGGTGTATATTTTGTACTTATAGTACATCTCAATTGGAAACAGCCACCTATCAAGTGTTAAATTAGCCACTAGTGGCCCCCTATTGAACAGTGCAACTACAGAACCAATGATTACGTATTTTTCTTACAGCACAGGGACTAGCTCTTGAAACGTGGGAATATCTCCACATTGCACTCATTATATTTCTCAAATACCAGCCATCAACAGACTGGGTGGCTGCATTAGTTGCTCTTTCAGCTAGACCATTGTTAACTCAACTTTGTTCCTTATGGTGCCATCACTTAAATTTTTACACACTCAGGGTACTACTATAGTTTTCTTAAGTTTTTTTTCAACCATAAATTGGCTGACTTAAAAAAACTGATCTTATCCTAAACCATATCAGTTATGATAATGTGGGTTTAATTATATCCATTAAAAGAAAAAGAGCTGCTATATATTAAAACAAATATTTAACATTTAGAAGAAGTTTTTGTGCACTATCTAAAGCCAACGCTGAACTAAACTACAATTTGCCATCCCAAGCAAATCAGCTATGCCGTCATTTCTCAAAAAGCTTTCCATTTGGCACATTCAACCTCAGATACGTTACTATCTGAATACCCTGGCACCAAAGAGATTTTCAAGCCTTTGTATGTCTGAGTATGATTTAACATCACCATCAAGATGACTGTCTGGATACCACCACAAAGCACAGCAAGGTGGTATTTACTAATTTGTATTCAACCATCAATAAACTGCATGTGTGGGACAAAACTCTTGCCCTGTTGACCAGTGGGAGCTCAGTCCTGGAAGTCCACTCAATAATAATGGCTGCTAAGGTTTACTGAACTACGTGCCAAACTCTGTTCAAAGTGTATACAAATACATATAATACTATGTGTATTAACTCATATAATTACTGCAATAACCTTTTGAAGGAGGATTTGTTGATTTCCTAATTTTCCAGATAAAGAAACTAAGGCTTAGAGCATGTAGCACCTTTCCCATTGTTACAGAGCCTGCAAGTGGTGGAGCTGAGACTCAAACCCCAGAAACCTGACTCTAGAACTTGTTCACTTGTTACCCTGGGGATTACAAATGGTATAAAGAGATGGAAGTTGGAAAAGACAAATGCTTCATGGTCACAAATATAAATCCCTCAAAGATAAAATCATCAGCCACAGGATATGGAGACTGGGTCAGCAACATTCTCTAATACTGAGAGGGATGAAAAGCAAATAGAATGACTCAGAAGGCTCTCAAGGCATCTTGTATAAATTACAGTGGAGAACTCATCTCACTTAGAGGGAAAGAAAAAGCTTGAAAATTCAAGGGAACAAAGATTCTAATAACAGAAAGAAAAAGAGGACGGATGGATGAATAGGTAGATGGGAGGATGGATGGATGGATGGATGGATGGATGGATGGATGATGGATGGATAGATGGATGGATGATGGATGGGTAAATGGGTGGGTGAACAGATGAATGAGCAAACAAATATTCACTATGACTCAAGCACAGAGAACAGGAAATAGTATAAAGGGATACGCTATCTCTGATTGCAAGGGCCTAGCACATGGCTGATATCACTCCAGCCACTATCAAAGACAAGTTGGGGACCTTATTCTCATCACTAGAACCAAAGTTTCAGGATATGCTGTACTGACACCCTAATTATGTGGCCTTCCTTGGCAAGGAGTCTGCAACCTGGAAAAAGATAAAAAGCCACTTACATGTACTCCCTGTGGGCAGAGTGAACAGCAGCTGCATTGCTATAACGCCACAGGACAATCGCCGATGACAGGACATCGAGGATGGCATCAAACTAGGAGAAGGAGACATGGCATTAGTGGCTTCCCAGAGTTAATAGGGCACGACTGTGAAGACACAGGACAACTGTGCTTTGACTCAGAACATCTGAACAGGTTACTTCCGTGCAGGGAGGCTTCCCCCCATCACAGTGCAGACCCCTGACGACCCTCACGGAAGGCCTGGGGGCTCTGCAGCCCAGGGCACCTGATGAGCCCCTCCTCACTCTGCTCCCCGGGCCCCTGCCTCGCGACACACTGGAGATACAGGGGTCACCCCCATTCTGAAACACACGGAACTGGTTTCCCCATGGCAGGAAAAATTATTTCAGCATTTTCCTGCACATCCTGTGCAAAAGATTCAGGGTGAGAATTCTTTGTTTCTTGCTATCAGTGGGACTGCTCTACCTGGGATTTGCAGGAAGGGTGGGGGTCCCTCAAATGTCTGTCAACATTTTGAGATTGTATACAAAATTAAATGTTTTTATTTGAGTGAGTGAGAGAGACAGAGAAAGAGAAAGGAAGGGAAAGAGAGGGACAGAAGGAGAGAGGAAATGTGTGCAGGTGTATGTGTGGGTAGGTGCAATGTGCATTTTTCTGGGAAGAGAGCCCACACCTCTCAGAAGATTCTGAAAAGAATATACAATAGCCCCCAAAACATTAAGTCTTCATAACAAAGGGAAGAAGCATGGGAACAGAAACACATACTCTCAGACACAGGAAACCCTACAACTACGCAGGAGGGGATGTACTCTTTCACCTGGAAAAATTACAAGCCCAAGTACTCTCCTGAAGAGGAATGAGGAAATGTCACACAACTCTTTTAACACACCTTGCTCACAAAACAGCTTGCAAGATCCGTTTTCTCTAACCAACTCCCATCACGAAACAGGCTCAGAACACAGGCTCCCCCTCATCAAGCTAAAGATTGTGTCAGTGGCCCCAATCTTAACTCCCAACACCTCTACCCACACAGGCCAGTGTGTGCCCATTTCAAGATTATAACCCCAGAGGAATAAAGAAAGCTAAACTCCTAAAACATCCCAGCATCAGTTCTGGAAAAATGTGGTCCCATTGATCTGTGCTTGAGAATTATTTAGTCTCATTGCAATTTATTTCTATTAAATCATAATTTGTTATAGCAGCTATTTCCAGAAAAGATACATTTCTAATAATAAATTCTCATATGCTCACCAGTCTCTTATTTGAGGGTGAGATTGGTTGACTCAGGAAAAACGTGCAAAACTTCATAAAAGTACATAAAATGTACATAAAAGTACATTACTTACTGCAAACCCAAAAGCAGAGGCGCTGTACCTCATAACGGAGACAGCTAAAAAGAAAGAAAATAGTGTTCAGAATATTTTAAAACCTCATGGATATTTTCTCTAGTTTGTGAGTATACCATTTGTCTGTTTGATAGGGCCTTTTAAATATCTATGGAAAAATTCAGAGAGAATAAGATTAAAAGTTAACTGTACATGTAAAATCTGAGAATTTCTAAAAGGGAAGTGCAAACTGAAAAGATTTCCGGACTCCACTGCAACAACTTCCCTTCCTCCTGTGTTTGGAAGCACCAAAGGGCCAATTTAGAACCAAAATGCTCAAGCAGTTGACAATCAAATGACTTTGTAGACATTGAAAATTTAACAAATGGGACTAGAGAATTGGGAACCAGATTAAACTTTCAAAATGAAACCACGACCATCAAAACTGTTCCAGTAATAACATAATTAGCAGGGGTATCGTCATGCACCTGATATTACTAACAGTAGAAAAAATTTCTTGCCTACCAGAGCTAAGAATCAAAGGTAGACCTCAATAAAGCTGCTTATGAAAACAGTAACAAAGAATCTTAGATTAATGAATAGAGATCTACAAACGTAGAAGTCAGAATTATAATTTTAAAATACTTTATCCTTATTCAAAAATTTATATTGATTTTTTGAGGTGAGTCAATTGTGTGGCAGTTTTGCCTAATTCTGTGATCTATTCTGTGCCTAAGTAACATCCCGTTTCAAAAACTGTTACCAGTTTGACTTAATAAAGGCAAATGTCCAAATAAAAGTTATATTTAACTATCATCCATCCTCCAACAGAAAGGTCAGCAGAACTTTGAAGTGGGTTGTTCCCAGCACTGGCTGTCCTTCGTTCATCTGTTATGAGTGATAACTCATGGGGTAGGAGAGGCCTTGGGGGCGGTGAAGAATGGGGGTGTGCCGGTTTGAGTGTATTGTGTCCCCCAAATGCCATTATCTTTGTGGTCTTGTGTGGGGCAGAAGTTTTGGTGTTGGTTAGATTTGCTTGGAGTGTGCCCCACCCAGCTGTGGGAAATAATTTTGATGAGATGTTCCCATGGAGGCTTGGCCCCGCCCATTCGGGGTGGGCCTTGATCAGTGGAGCTATATAAATGAACTGACTTGGGGGGAAGAAAGAGAGTGCAGCTGGGAGTGATGTTTTGAAGAGGAGCAAGCTTGCTAGAGAGGAACGTCCTGGGAGAAAGCCGTTTTGAGGCCGGAGCTTTGGAGCAGATGCCAGCTGCCTTCCTAGCTAACAGAGGTTTTCCGGAGGCCATTGGCCATCCTCCGGTGAGGGTACCCGATTGCTGATGTGTTGCCTTGGACGCTTTGTGGCCTTAAGACTGTAACTGTGTAGCAAAATAAATCCCCGTTTTATAAAAGCCAATCCATCTCTGGTGTTTTGCATTCTGCAGCATTAGCAAACTAGGACAGGGGGTCAACCCCTATCTGACCTCCCATTCAGTGCACCACAATCTCCCTTTTGCTCTCTGCCCTGTCCACAACGTCCAGCAATCACAAGCAGACTGGACCAAGGGTTCACCTGACACAATGTGGACCCGAACGTTTTATTTTCTAGTTGGTCAATTTACATTGCTAGAACTTGAACTCGGGAACAACGGAGCTGGGATGGGTCACCGTTTGCTATAGGGACTAAGCAGCAGAGAGACGAGAACGGGGTAAACATAGCACTAGGGCAAGAGACAACCACCGGCTTCCCAATGTTGCCCAGCCCTCCCAGAAACTCAGCGAGGTTCCAGTCCTCAGGCTGTGTGGTGCAGAACACAATCCATTAAATTCCTGAGCTTTTTTGGTTCTGACATGGGCTTCTCAACTGTCCTTGCTGTCACCCTCCCAGCACAGGGGAAAGGCAGAGCCAGCTGTGTGCAGCAACCTGCTGTAGCTTTCACAGTCTATACAAGTGTGATGGGGACAGGGGCCCAGGACCTTTCCGAAGAACCTCAACTCGTGGGCCACATTGGCCATGCAAAATGGCAACTGATCCCTCGTAGGTTGCCCTGAGCTCTGAGATGCTCTAGAAAACCCTGAGCCTGACCACAGTAAGTGCCGAGTAACTGTTATCCAAGAATAATAAAATTTCATAGAGGTAAGTCAAAACTAGAATCTGCTTTTCCCTTTACAACCATGTTTTTAGAACAGCTCGGGGCTTTTTGTGACTTTGTTTATCAGCAGTGGAAACCTTTTTACATTCTAGTAAAATTGTGCACAGGTGACCAATACAATGTACATAAAAGCAGAGCTGCCTAGACCAGGGATCCTGCTCCTGTCTCCACCTGGGCTTCCAGCCTGGGCACCACCCCATGGAAACGGCACAGCTGGAAAACCACACCACGCACCATCATCGAGGACCACCTGCTTTGGAAAGTTACAATTACAAGCAATAAACCATTACTTTAAAACCTTCTAATCGGAGTTATCTGATAATAACAGGCATCTATAGGGTGGGTGCCAGATTTTAAAGTGGTTGTCTCTCACTTCAGTATGTTGAGCATCAGGAGTCTTGTCTCAGAGATTCTGGAAGCAAACACAGGGGTACGGCCACTGAATGGTGGGGTTGCCCTGACTCAGAGTCAAATGTCCAGGATGACAGGCACTCTCAGGATTATGCTGGGAAGTCCTGCATGTGTTAAGCACGCCAAGTGGAGGTGGTAACCTAGAACGCAAGCAGAATATGGTTCCATCATCCCCTGCGTACCAAGGAAAACATACTGAGAGGGCTCCAGTTTAACCCAGAGCCCTTAACAGAAGGGAAGGATTAACATGTGTCATTTACTTATGAATTGGCTCCATCTAATCTCCTCGATGAGATGGAAAGGGGGAAAATGCCACAAATTTCATGGGGGGTCAAGGGTTCAGGGAAAGGCCCTAACACTGCCTCCCTACGTGGCTGACTCCCCGGGTCTTGCTACTAAATAACAGCCAATAGTCATTAGCACGGGACCCAAATGAAAGAGGTCAGCTGGGTTCTAGAAATTTCTGAAGTGTCAAGTACTAACTTTATTTTGTTTTCCATGGCACATCCTAATTCTGGGATAAGAATGAACTCTCAAGAGAAAAGGTCAAATTGGCTTAGACATCCCCTGCCCCCACAGGCTATGGGGGTTTTCATCAACACATTTCCAATACCCATCATGCTAAAAATGAGCTCCACTTGGAGAAGAGCAGGCCTGGGCCAGGACGAGCTACCCATGGCAGAGATGACGCGGTAGGATCCCCCTGAACCCCAGGGACACTTGCTGAGCATGGCTCGAAGCCACCACGGACCTAACAAAAGCCTGATGGAGCCTTTCAGGCAGGTTCTATATTCAACAGTGGACAGCAGGCCACGACCCTTTTGGCCTCAGGCAATTATGCTGTAAGCTGGCAGCATCTGGGAAGAGACAGGCAAGCAAGCAGTGTGAAGCAGAGCCCTTGGACGAGGCTGCTTGGGTCAAGGCAGGGGCCACAGAGCTCCTCCGAGGCTGTCAACACACAGGAGCAGAGCCTGGGGCACAAACAACTTGTGGCCACTCTGGAACGTAGCCCCTGATGGTCAGCAGCCTCCAAATTTATCTGGAGAGCACTGCTATGGAAATGTTCAAGAATTTCTCTGCCCCTCCTCACATTAGCACTGGTCTCCATTGCTCATAACAAAAGTGTGCAGCCAGGGAGCCGATGGCCATTACAGGCTATGGGAACCTCACTGTGCTCCTGGGGAGTCACGGCGGTCTCTCCTCCCCACCCCTTAGTCCACTGTGGTGAGAGCAGGTAAATATCGCCATTTGATCAGGCCGGCCTTACACACCAAAAAGTGCATGCTTAAGATGCAGCTCAGCTCCTCTTTCTCTCTGTTTTCTTTTTCCTCTTTGCTAAGACACAGAATCCTTAAACTGTTCATATGTGATAAAGACCTTTCCTGTGGGGCCCGTCCAGCGTCCATTCCCCATTCTGGAAGGAGCGCTGTGACTCTCCTCTGGGGGAGGAACTAGGCCTCCCCTCTTGGACTAGATGGTTGGGGTGAGATGCCATTTCCCCACTCCAGTCAGTCCTTATCCCAGGGCCAAAGCTAACGACTCAAGGATGGGCACAAGTCAATCTGAGCCAGTGAGAACTTCCCTGGGTTTTGGGGGGATGTCTCTCTAAGCGGGGACTGAAGAGCTGGTTGGATGAATACCTGGTACAGCAGGTAACAGTGTGGCCCCACATGGGGAGAGGCTGCCTCAGAATAAAGCAGACACAGAGGAAAGCAGATATTACAGATAAGACAAAACAACCCCTGACGGCATTGACTGAACCTCTGGAATCAGCCCTGCCTGGAATGAGCCACGCAGGAATGTGGAGGAAGAACTTTCCAGAAAGTGGGAAGCAGCCGTACAAAGGCCCTGAGGCAGAAGCGCCTCCTGGAGGCCTTTCTGGCTGAAGCAAAGAGGAGGCGAGTTTTGTGAGATAATAAATGTCGTTGTTTTAAGCAAAAATTTATGTATAAAAGCAGCAGGATACAGATGGGGTATGCGACTATGAAAGACTTTACAGTCCAATGTTTAAAAAATGCATTGAAAACTAGAAAAAAAACTCCTCTAAAATGATAACAGTGGTTAATACTTAGGGACCAGAGATGTCTGAGTCAATTTCTTTCCTTTCTACTTTTTTTTTTTTTTTTTTTTTGCTATTTTCCACATTTTCTACAACAATCATATATAGCCATTCAGATCAGAAAAACAAATACGTTTTACTTGGGAAAAAAAATTATCCACCACAAAAAATATAGCCAAAGGTCTAAAACAGAATAGCAGAAACGAGATTTATGATGAACATTTGGGAGGAGGCTTCATTGTGCACACATAAGTGCTTCTCGCTAACAGAAAAGCACACGGCCATACATGTCTTTATTACTTTTCAGGTTCTGAAATCCATCTTTCTAGACCAAATCACCTACCTGAGGGGGAAGAGGACCCCAAAGAGTTCACGGGAGGATGCTGGAGGGCCAGGCAAGCCAGGGTGTGGAATGCAAGCAAAACCTCACTCCAATCTAAGGGACCTCCTGCCTTCCTGGTGTTCGCTTGCTCTACACTCCATTTTCATTCATGTGTCAAGGGGTAAAACAGCTACACCCCCAGAAGCACATGCCCTACAGGAGTCTTAAATAAATATTTATACAGGTCTGGTTAAAGAGCAGACCTTCTTTAACTAAGTCATACTCACCCCAGGCCAGAATATCATCTGAAAACTCAAACTCAAACAGAAAGACAGCTGGAAAACGGAGGGGACCAAGGCAATTCATTGTTAGGTGAAAGCTAAACGCAAATTGGGCAGCTGAATAAGCAGGCTTCCAGAAAGGGGCTGCGGGCTGCTGTGGTTCAGACAAAGTGCCCTGGAAATGTGCAGAGAGGTGAGAGCAAGCCAGCAAGGCAACCGAGGATCGATGCGGAGATCCCTCAACAACAACACTAAGCAAAGAATGCCATTTCAATTGCATGCTGGATTCAGAGCAACAATGAGGACCCATCTGTCATTCTCTCCAAGTCAGGCAATTATCTTGCACCTTAGCACTCCGTAGCAATACCCCAGGCCCTATAACACCTCCAAGTTGCTAAATTATGAGACCAGTAAAGCTCTGTTAATAAATCAATCCCACTTTATAATTAGACTGCCTCCATCACTCAGACACCAGGCAACAACCTCACCAACAGCCCCATGTCACTAATCCAATTTGAGGACCCATTTTTCCACCAACCATGCTTGTGACGGAGGCTGATGGAGGTTGCTAACATTTGCCAGGACCGAAGCAGCAGAATGGGTGAAATTAAGAGGGGCCCAAATTAGTTAATTTCTTTCTAACTCACTTCAACAGAACCTCTCCACCACTCAAACACAAGTTTAGAGTGTACGACAAAAATTAGTGATAGGGATGTTGAATGCAATCACACCTGAAGGGAAAGGGGAAAAAGCAGTATGAAAAATAAAAGCAACCAAACTACTGCTTGGCCCACTAAACTACCCATCTTTAATGCAGCACTGCACTGTGAGTTACTTTTTTTTTAATGTATTAAAAACTTTTTTTTTAATTAGAGAAGTCATGGGTTTACAGAAAAATCATGCATAAAATACAAACACCACTCACCACTACCACCTTGCATTGGTGTGGAACATTTGAAACAATTGATGATAGCACTTTTTTCATAATTGTATTTTTTTTAACAGTAGTAGCCAGCATTTATTGAATAATTCTATGTTCTGGGCACTGTGTGAAGCAATTCACATGGATTACTGCATTTAAAACACCTAATACACAGGCCTGTGAAATATGTCCCATTAAAAGTTATTAGTTTTAATTAGAGAATTGTAGGTTTACAGAAAAATCATGTAAAAAATACAGCATTCCCATATGCACCCTATTGTTGACACTTTGCATTAGTGTGGTACCTATGTAACAACTGATGAAACAATATTAAAATAGCACTATTAACTTTGGTCCATAGCTTATATTAGGGATATTTTTTCCCATATATCATCCTATGATTGAAACTGTGGGAAGGGAAAAACAATTTGTGGATATATCCTCTGTTCCTGTAAACTTTTCTTCTGAGCTTGTTTTAACTACAGGTCATATCATCTGAGCACGCACAGAAAACACTGACTCTTGTCCTTTAGACAATCTTTGAGACACCAGGAAAAGAAGTCACTCCTCTCTCAACCAAGACTACAAGGAAAGGGAGACTTCAGAAGGAAATCAAAGGCAAGAGGTCCTTCAATTAGAAAGATCTGGCCTAAAATCCACGCTACCACATATGGACAGCTCTATAATTAATCAATTGGACTATGCTGAATCAAACCTCCACACTTCTGTCCCCAACTCTCACCTCCCGTTCCCATAAAATCTCCCTAACTCTCAGATCAGGGCACAGATTTGAGCCTGGGCTCCTGTCTCCATTCTGGTCAACTGTGCATTAAAACTCTCTTTTCTCAAAATCCCAGTGTAATAGCATTGGCCTCAGTGAGTATCAGGCAGCCAGTCCTTGCTCAGTAACATTATTAACACCTTGTATTAGGGTCATGTATTTGTTATAATTCATGAAAGAACATTCTTATACTATTAACCCCAGTCCAATATCCACAACAGGGTTAACTGTATTATATAGTCCCACGTTTTATCGTCTAGCTTTTATTCCGGTAACATACACGACCCAAACTTCCCCCTTCATCTACACACACATACATAATTCAGCAGTGTAAATTATACTCACAATAATGTGCTACCTTCACCGCCATCCATTTCCAAACCTGTACAATCAATCTAAATAGAAATTCTATAAAAATTAAGCATCTACTCCCTATTCTCTACCCCCGATCTATCCACTGGTAATCTGTATTCTAGATTCTAACTCTATGAGTTTTCTTATTATAATTGGTTCATATTAGAGAGATCATACAATATTTGTCCTTTTGTGTCTGCTCATTTCACTCAACATCATGTCCTCAAGGTTCATCCATGTCTCTGCATACATCAGGAATTCATTTCTTCTTACTGCTGAATAGTATTCCATTGTACAGATATACCCACATTTTGTTTATCCATTCATTGGTTGATGGACACTTGGGTTGCTTCCAACTTTTGGCAATTGTCAAAAAAAACCACTATGAACATTAACGTGTAAATATCTGCTTGAACCCCTGTTTTAAATTCTTCTGGGTATATACCTAGTAGCAGAATTGCCATATCATAGGTAATTTATATACAGCTTCCTGAGGAACCACAAAGTGTCTTCCACAGGGGCTGTACCATTTTACATTCCCACCACCAATGAATGAGTGTTCCTATCTCTCCATATCCTAACACTCATAATTTTCTGGGTTTTTTGTAGTAGTAGGTATAAAAGTAGGCGTGAAGTGATATCTCACTGTGGTTTTGATACTTCCCTAATAGCTAGTGTTATTAATCATCTTTTCATGTACTTTTTAGTCATTTGTATATCCTCTTTGGAGAAATGTCTATTCAAGACCTAAGCAGGTTTTTTACTGGGTTATTTGTCTTTTTATTGTTGAACTGCAGGATTTCTTTATATATTCTGGAAATTAAACTCTTATTGGTCATGTGATTTCCAAATATTTTTCCCATTGAGAAGGTTTCTTTTTACTTTTGTGACAAAGTCCTTTGATGCACAAAAGTTTCTAATTTTGAGGCGGTCCCATTTATCTATTTTTTCTTTTCGTTGCTTGTGGTTTAGGTGTAAAGTCAAAAAGACCACTGGCTAACAAAAGATCCCGAGGATACTTCCCTATATTTTTCTTCTAGGAGTTTTATGGTTCTGGCTCTTATATTTAGGTCTTTGATCCATTACAAGTTAATTTTTTTATTTGGTATGAGATAGGGATCCACTTTCATTCTTTTGCATATGGATACCCAGTTCTCTCAGCACCATTTGTTGAAGAAGCTATTCTTTCCCAATTGAGTGGACTTGGCAGTCTTATCAAAAATCAATTGACCATAGATGTAGGGTCTATTTCTGAATACTCAATTCAATTCCATTGGTTGATGTATCTATCCTTGTGTCAGTACCATGCAGTTTTGACCACTGCAACTTTGTAATATGCTTCAAAGTCAGTAAGTCTGAGTCCTCCAACTTCATTCTTTTTCAAGATGTTTTTGGATCTTTGGGGCTGTTACCCTTCCAAACAAATATGATAATTAGCTTTTCCATTTCTGCAAAGTATGCTGTTGGAAACTAGATTAGAATGCTCTGAATTAGTAAATCATTTTGGGTAGAACTGACATCTTAACAATATTTAGTCTTCCAGTCATGAACATGGAAAACCCTTTCATTTATTTGTCTTCTTTGATTTCTTTTAATGATGTTTTGTACTTATCTATGTACAAGTCCTTTACACTCTTGGTTAAATTTATTCCTAGACATTTCTTTTAGTTTCTATTACAAACGGACATTTTTCTTAATTTTCTCCTCAGATGGCTCATGACTAGTGTATAGAAATACAACTGATTTTTGCATGTAGATCTTATACCTCGCCACATAGGTGAATTCATTTATTCACTCTAGTAGCTTTGCTGCAGATTTTTTCAGGACTTTTTATTTATAGGATCATGTCATCTGCAAGTAGTGAAAGTTTTACTCCTTCTTTTCCAATCTGGATGCATTTTATTTATTTTTCTTCCCTAACTTCCCTGGCTAGAACTTACAGTGCCAAGTTGAAAAACAGTGATGACAGAGGGCATCCTTGCCCTGTTCCAGATATAAGAGGGAAAGTTTTCAGTCTTTCACTATTGAGTATGATGTTAGTGGTGGGCTTTTTATATATGACCTTTATTATGTTGAGGAAGTTTCCTTGCATTCCTATTTTTCTAAGTGTTTTAACAGAAAGGATGCTGAATTTTGTCAAATGCCTTTTCTGTGTCAATGTGTAACCGAGAAGTTAGGATTTAAGGTATGATTATGATTACCGAGTCATTATATAGATATTCCTTTTTTTCTTTCTGATACGTTAGAGTAGACAGAGGGAAATACCTGAAATCTCTGAAATGTAATCCAGCTGCTTGATCTCTGATGATGATCGTATAGCCTTTATCTCATGTCCTTGTGATTGTAAAAACCTTGTTACTAACCCTTGCCGCTACCTATTTTATCCAGTTTTTTTTACTTTGGAGTCTTGTAATCATTACAGAAAGCCCCTAATGTTTATTAATGAAGGGCCTTGGGCCATCCCAGAACTAACCCACCCCAATTCCAAAGTTATATGGAGAACCAAAACTGGATCTAACCAAAATGGGCCTGGCCTGAAATGTGCAGTAGCTTAGACTTGAACCTAAATGTCACCTATACCTCACTACAATACTAAAAATCACACCCATCTTATTAAGGCTGCCATTAGTTCTGTGATTTTAATCATGTAATCAATCATGTATTTTAGAGCACTCTGGTTAGATGCATAAGTACTTATGATTATTTCTTATTGCCCCTTTTATTAATATATTGTTTTCTTCTTTTTCTCTTATAACAGCTTTTGACAGTATTTTGTCTGTTATCAGTAGAGCTACCCAATGTTTTTTTGGTTACTATTTGCATGGAATATCTTTCTTCATCCTTTCACATTCAACCTATTTGCATCTTTGGGTCTAAGGTAAGTCTCTTGTAAACAACATAGTTGAATCATGTTTTTATTTTAATCCATTCTGAAAAATCTGTGTCTTTTGATTGGCAAGTTTAAGCCATTAACATTCAGTGTTGAGTCTCGAGAGAGCGAGCGAGCAGGCGGCCGTTTGGTTGCAGGAGCGGAGCAATGCCTAAATCAAAAGAACTTGTTTCTTCAAGCTCATCTGGCAGTGATTCTGATAGTGAAGTCGACAAAAAGTTAAAGAGGAAAAAGCAACTTACTCCAGAAAAACCTGTAAAGAAGCAAAAGACTGGTGAAACCTCAAGAGCACTGCCATCTTCCAAGCAGAGCAGCAGCAGCAGAGATGATAACATGTTTCAGATTGGAAAAATGAGGTATGTCAGAGTTCGGGACTTTAAAGGGAAAGTCCTAATTGACATTAGAGAATATTGGATGGATCCAGAAGGTGAAATGAAGCCAGGAAGGAAATGTATTTCCTTAAATCCTGAGCAACGGAGCCAGCTGAAGGAACAGATTTCTGACATTGATGATGCAGAAAGAAAACTGTAAAATCAGAGCCATATAAAACCTGTACTGTTCTAGTTGTTTTAATCTGTCTTTTCACATTGGCTTTTGTTTTCGAAACGTTGCTTTCCAAGCTAATGTATATTTGGATTGCAGAACAATTTGTAAGGTGAATACTTTTTTTTAATGTACATTATTAAAAGTGTTCTGAGTGAAAAAAAAAATTCAGTGTTAATTACCTTAAAGGCAATACTTACTTCAGCCATTTTGTCCTTTGGTTTTTATATGTCACATCTTGTTTTTTGTCTGTTAATTATTGCAAACTCTTTTCCATATAGTTGACCTTTTGCAATGTGTTTGACTGGTTCCTTTCTCACTTCTGTTTCTGTATATTTTAAAAATACTTTCTTTGTGATTACCCTGGGGTTTATATTACATAATCTTTATCTATAACCTACTAATTTGAAAAGATTCCAACTTAGCTTCAATAGCATCAGATTCTCTGATTCTATATTACTCTGTTTCCCCTCTTTATGTTGTTTTTGTCCCACTTCACCACCTTATATTTTCTACATCTATTATCTGGAAATACGCCTTTTTCTTGTTCAAGTGTATTCTGATTCTTATAAGAATTAAAAAAGAGTTGTATACTGAGGATACAGTACTATTGAGTTTTTTAGATGCCCTTTTAGTTACCCTTACTGATGATCTTCCTTTCTTCAACTACTCCAAGCCACTCTCTCCTGTCTTTTCCTTTCACCCACACAACTCCCTTAAGTAATTCTTGTAGGACAGGTTTTGTTGATGAACTCTCTCAGTTTCTGTTTATCTGTGAGTATTTTAAACTCTCCCTTATTTTTGAAGGACAGTTTTGCTGGATAAAGAATTTGGGGATGGCAGTTTTTCTCTTTCAGTACTTTAAATATATCATACCACTGCCTTCTCACCTCGATGGTTTCTGATGAGAAATCAGTACTTAGTCTTATCAAAGAACACTTGTATGTAACGAATCACTTTCCTCTTGCTGCTTTCAGAATTCTCTCTTTATCTTTGGCATTTGACATTAGAGTATGTCTATTAGGATTTCTTTTGTTTGGAATACACTGTGCTTCTTGGACATGTATATTTATGTCTTCCCTAAGAGTTGGAAAATTTTCAGCCATTATTTCCTCAAATATTCTTTCTGCCCCTTTTCCCTTCTCTTCTCCTTCTGGGAAACCCATAATGCTTATGTTTCCACACTTCATGATGTCACTCAATTACCTCAGACACTGGTCAATTTTTTCTACTCTTTTCTCTACCTGTTCTTCTGACTTTATTATTTCAGTAGTCCTGTCTTGTAGTTCATTGATTCTTTCTTCTGCCTGTTTCAATCTGCTGTTGCATGCATCTAGTATATTTTCAATCTCTACTATTGTGCCTTTCATCCACATAATTTGTTATGATTCTTTTTATACCTTCAAATTCTTCTTTATGTTCACATTGTCTTAATATCCTTTACCTCTTTATCCATATTTTCCTTCATCTCCTTGAATTGATTTAAGATGTTTATTTTAACATCTTTGATGAGTTTTTCCAACTTCTTTGTCTCTTCTGAAGTTTTAATTTGTTCCCTTGACTGAGTTATATCTTCCTGTTTCTTAGTACGGCTTGTAATTTTTTGCTGATGTCTAGTTATCTGATTATTGATGAGTTAACTCTGAAGGTCCATTTCTCCCTCTTGTTAGGGTTTTATTGTTGATTAGCTTTGTGTTAAGGCTCTTCTTTGATACTTGGTCCAACTTATCCTAGACCTTAAGTGCAGCCTGTGTTTAACTGTTCAGATTTTCTCATCTCTTCTTCATCTGGTTCTTGCCCTGGATATGCAGTGTAATTTTTAAGATTGCATTTTTTGTGCAATTGTTTCACCTCCAGGAAAAATCTTGCTTTCCTCTGTTCCTTCCCTGGGAATCATGATCTGTTCTGTTTGTTTGGAGGCAGAATTTTCTCCCCACCTGCTATGATTTGTTTAAATTCACTCCCTCACTGGGTGCCCCATTTTCCGTACACTTTTCAGTTCTGGGAACCATCCAATCTTACAGCAGTTCAGTTTAAATCCCCTTCCTTTTTCACATTAGGCTTTTCTGCTTCTTGTTTCTTCCTTATTAGGGTATCCTGCCCTGACAAGCCAGATGGAGTCAACCCAGAAAGGTGGATCACTTCCAAAAAGTCCATTTTGGGTTTAGGTGGCCCACCAACAAAAACTGGATTGAATAAGGTCAAAACATTTCTTGCCAGCAATTCTAGTGCAGTTCTCTCTCTTCCCGCCACCCCCCCCCCCATCTGAGGGCCCTTTTGTATGCAGCACTCCCCAGCACTTGTGTTCCAACCTGGGTCTCTGCAGACTTGGGTCCCTGTCCCTGGATATGCATGGGGTTCTAACCCACTGCTGTGAGTGGCACTATATCCTCTGTCTGAGGTGGGAAGGAGCTGGGCTGCTGCCTCTGAGTGATGCCTGAGCCATGTGGGACCATGAGAGGGGGAGGGGAACTAGAAAGGACCCTCAGGTCCAGGATGGACATTTCCTGCCTGATATATATATATTTTTTTCTTCAAGTCAGCACTTGTGGAGTCTTTTTCTAGTCTCTACTGTCTTCCAGAATTCTAAGCAAGTGGGATTTGTCCTTTGATTCACTGAATCTCTGGGTAGGCTTTTTCAGGGGATATCTTACCTCACCACGTTGATGACATCACTGAGACTTACCTTTTATTTCCTGTCTATAACAGAATTTGCAAAAGGGCTACCTTGAGGACAAAATACAGAAGTCTTTGTTTTGCCAACACAGTATTATTAAAATACAAGAATTAGCTATTTTTTTTTTAAATCAGATGACGTCACATTTAAAAGCAAAACAAAACAAAAACAAAACTGGATTTCTCGCTTCTCTCCAAATCTGGGCAGATCTGCTTGCCCAGGGCCATCCCTTCTGCCAGTATCTTTGGGAGCCCTGTGAGGCCACCATTGCAATTGGATGGAGTCTGTGCTGTCAGCTCACTCCAGCTCCTACCTCTCCTGCAGCATTCTAGCCAGTCCCCCTCACTCATCTCCTACCTCTCCCTGGCTCCAGTGGGCATCTAGTTGGCCCCTAAGGCTTTGAGTATAGGACCCCGGTTCTAGCCCAGGAGCAGCTTGAGAGAAAGGACAGTCTAATCTCCATATCCATAGTTTGCAGCAAAATACTTGCTAAGTAAACATGCATCAAACTGCATGGATAGTAGCCTGAAATGTTTCCTATTATAAGGCCCGGTTCATAGTAATTTACAAAAAGCTGTACCACGGGTCAGCTTCTCTAATCTTATAACATTCTTCCAGATCTCTTTGTGTTCCGTGGATAATCTGGGAGTTATTAATTGCCAACAGGCAGGCTGTCAGCATTTCCTATCCACCTACCCACCCTCCAGGGCTCTGCCCATCTAAGGACAGTGTAATCCTTGCCAAAACCTCAGGGGTGATCCTAAGTCTCTCTTTTTCCCTTTTACAAATCAAGAGGTTGTTGGTTACAGAAAGTGACTATCCAGTTCCTCTCCCAATCCTGTAACAACAATAACCTGTGTGACCTTCAGCACATGCCAGCTTGAGGAGGTTAGTGAGTATCATTTGATAGTGTCCTAGACTACTCTGCAATGAAAGATCCATTTGCATTCAGATCTCTAACAAGGAAGCCACCACCAAAATCATTTGCCTGGATCCAACCCCCCTGCTTCCACCTTTACCTCTAGCCCATTGTGCACATGTAGCCAGAAGACTTCTACTCATTTCACTCCACATACAGGCCAAAGACTTTACAATAGGGAAGGCCCCCATGCTCTAACCTCCACCTCTAAAGCTACCCTTGCTCATTCTACTCCTGCCACACCAGCCTCCTCCCTGTCCTTGCTGCCCTCCCCACACCAGGTAGACTCCTGCCAGGAGCATTCCTCTTGGCTCATCCTTCTGCCTGGAGCACACTTAACCCAGAGATCTGATTGTCTCTCTTCCTCATTTCCTTCAGGTCTCTGCTCAAATTTCACCTCAATAGACAGCCTGGCCACCCTATTTAATACTGCAATCTGCCCGAGCTCCTGCATCCTAGCATCCCTTACCCTGTTCTAAATTTTCTTTATCCAGAGCACTTATCACCTTCTAACACACTGATTTTCTTATTTATGAATATAGTACATCAGCTGCTGCACCCCATCATCCTCTACAATGTAAGCACTACAAAGGCCAGAAGCTTTGACTGCTCTGTCACTGCTAATGGCCATAGTACACATTCTACCTCTTTGGTGTACAGAGCTGCCAAAGGAACATTTTAAAGAACAGAACATATATTTTGAGGAAGAGGGATACAATGAATAAGACTCCAAAGACATGGCTTAAAGAAATGGCACTGAATAAACATTTGCTCATTTGAGCTGTAACAAAGTCATTAGAAGACCATTACCACTGTCACTCAGGGAATAAAAGTTAAACATAGTGGACCGAAGGATTTTCTGTGATCCCTCTCCAACACTCTTCTCTCTCAAACCCACCAAACAACAAGAACAGAAAACTGGAGAAAGAACACAGTCATCAAAGCAAATAGGAAATGGCCAACCTCAAACCTTAAATTCTAAAGAATATCTACCTAATACATTAAATTTTAGACCATGCTAAGGAAGAGGCTGAGAGTTGATACATACCTCAATCAAAACTTATGCAGTGCTCAGAGTATTTCAAAATTAGATGGTACAGTCAAGAGCCCAAACAACTACCCCTTACATAGAATAGCAAGTTTGGAGGTGAGCTACAGCATTTGCTTTATTCCACATATTAGTGAACCAAGGCAGGTGAAGCCAAATGATCAGTTGCTCAGACAGCCACTGGTTTAGGAATCAGGCAGTTGGAAATTGATGACATTGTCAATGAGGGAAGCAGAGGTTCCACTGTGGGTCATGCTATGTTCTCTTGCTCACAAGGCAGGAACATGTCCCTCAAGGTAGACTACTAAATTTGGTATAAAGTGCCTTGAGAAAAGATATCACATTAAAGCTGCATGCTATGCCCTTCACACCCCAGCTCCACATAAAGCTGCAATTATTAGTTCAGTGTCGCTGGCAAACAGATAGACAAAAGAACCAGGGAACTGAAGAGAATTAAGATGCGAATTCAGAAGGCCACCAGACACACAGCCAATACACAAATATCAGTCACATTTCTATACTTTTCATAAGCAGTAAGAAAATGCAAGTTCAAAATGATAGCATTTACAATAGCATAAAAATCAAATACCTAGAAATACACTAATGAAAATTGTGCAAGTCCTCTACCTAGAAAAATCATAAAACATTATTGAGAGAAATTAAAGACTAAATACTGTATATGAAAGGGGATATATATTCCACATTCATGGATTGGGAGGCAATATTGTCAATCAAAATTCAAGCAGGCTTTCTTGTGACATAATTGATAAGCTTATTCCAAAGTTTTGTGGAAATGAAAAGAGCTGAGAATAGCCAAGACAATTCTGAACAACAATCAAAAAACTGGAAGGCAGTCACTACCAGATACAAGATTTATTACAAATCTTTAGTAATTCAGACAGAATGGTATTCGCACAAGGATAGACAAAAGCACCATAGAAAAAAATATATCCCCACACATATGGTCACTTGATTTATGAAGTTCAATATACTATTTGTCCATTTTGTTTCTGGCTTATTTCACTCAACATGATGTCTTCAAGGTTCATCCATGTTGTAACATGGATCAGAACATCATTCCTTTTTATAGCTGAATAAACTCAATAATATTTCACTATGTCTATATACCACATTTTGTTTATCCATTCATCTGCTGATGGACACTTCGGTTGCTTCCACCTTTTGGCTACCGTGGAAAAAGCTGCTATGAACACTGGTGCACCAATATCCATCTGAGTCCCTGTTTTCAATTCTTTTGAGTATATACCTCCAAGTGGAATTGCCGGGTCATATGGGCATTCTGTGTTCAGCTTGAAATGACTGAATTTTGACCTTATTTCACATCATACACAAAAAAATAATTCCAGATGAACTTTAGATTTAAATATGTAAAGTAAAAGATAACATAGGGACTATCTAAAATACAATATAGGAGACTATTTTCATAATCTTGGGGAAAGGCAAAGATTCGTTAAACAGGACATAAAAGCATTCACTGTAAAGGGAAAGATCAGCAAATTAAACTGCATTAAAAGGAAACAGACTAATGATGTCAAAGGTTGGTGAAAATGTGGTATAACTGGACCTCTCAAAAACTGCCAGTGATTATTAGCGTACAGTATTAAAATCACTTTAGAAAACTGGTTGTCAGTGTCTAAACAAGCTGATCATATTTTATGACCCAACCATTCCACTCCTAGAAGTATATCCAACAAAAATGCATACATTTGGATATCAAAAGATACTTAAGATACAAGAATATTCACTGCAGCATTATTCATTATAGTCAAAATCAGAAACAATACAAACGTTCACCAACAGTAGAATAGATAAATAAATTGGTGGTATATTCATACAACGGAATACTGAACAACAATGATGATAAGTAAACTACAGGTACGTGCAACCACATGTGAGAATCTAAAATAATGTTAAGAAAAAAAAGAAAACACAAAAGCATCCGTTGGATACTCTGTACATGATTGTTTGTATAAAGTTCAAAAACAGACAAAGCAATCTATGGTGGTAGAATTCAGGATAGTGGTTACTATCCCTGGGGCAGGGAGTTGTAACGGGGAGGGGGCATGAGAAGGGTTTCTCATAAGTCCCAAAGCCTAAAAGATCAGTGAAGAAAGGACATGAACTGGCAATATCAGAAGAATTTAAAACAACCAATAATCATCAAAAGACCTTAAAATTAAGTTTAAAAAAATTAAAACCAATTCCATTTTCACCTATTAGAATGTCACAAATGCTGAACACTGGGAAAACAAATCTTCTCATTCAATGTCAAACAGATGACCTTCTTAAATGGTAGCTTAGAAACATGTATCACAATGTAAGATACACATCCTTTGAACACAGCAGTTCTACTTTGAGAAATGTATTCTATCCTTGTACTGGCACAGCTACAGAAAAAATACATATGACAGTGTTTGCTACAGATTTATGACAGGAAAGTATCAATAATTTAGGCATCAATTAATAAGGGAGTAAGTAAATAAATTACAGTTTACCCCTACTATATTATTATGCTCTTGAGAAACAGAGATTAGTAATACTACAAAATATAGTAAGTTAAATAAGCAAGGTAATTAGCAGCATGATTATTAAATCTTGCATTTGTATGTATACAGAAATAAATATATACATATGCAGATAAAACTGGATAATCAGGATAAAGGGGCTGAGAACGTGAGCTTGAAAAGATACTTTCATTCCACTGTATCTTCTTTGTAAGCTTTGATTTTTCTTACTGTGTGTGTGTACCTGCATACAGTTCCAAGACAGGAGCAGAGAGAGGTTCATGTGCTAAAACCAAGGAAAGAAGTCTAACCATTTTGGAAATGGCTGCTGTGGATCAGATATTATGTAGTTGCTTTCTATCATAAACTCATACTGGATTTGGCTGCAAAGAGCTTGTGCATATGGAGACTTCAGTTGCAGGCATTTTTAGATTACCTGGGCTTAATCTCAAATTATGCTAAGTTACAAATTTAAGATCCAATATTTGTCAAAGTCCACTAAATAGTATTAAAAAAAAAAAGTCAGGGATTTCCCAAAATTTAAAATCCTCAAGAAAACACCCTTCCCATTCGCAAAACAAACAAACAAACAAAAACAACCTTTTTTTTTCCAAGTTGGGGAAGAAGCTAATGGAGAATCAAGAGGAAAGGAAGAAATGCAAATTATTTTCAATGATACGACTATCCTGGACATTCACTGGGTAGATATGGAGGTCAAAAACATATTTTGCAATACTTAAAAAGGTCAGGTCTCTAATTGGCTGTATCATCTCCTCTGTTAGGGTTTGAGAACTTTCCTGTTCGTTGTTAAAGTTGCCATAAAATCTGAGCCAGTTAATTGCATAACCTTAACATTCTTCTCACTTCACAAAAAAAAAAAAAAAAAAAAGCTAGACTCAAATAAGAGTCATAATAGAATAAGGTAATTTATTTAACAAACAAGCTCACTTTACTTGAAAGGTTGTATTGACTGATGTTATTGTGGGGTACCCCAGATCTATAATATTTCAGTAAAGTATCACTGACTTTCATTAACCTTGAGCATGTGTCTTTATATCCTACACATAGGCAGAAACAAGAACAAAGGAAAGAAACCCTAGGTATGGTTTCTAAGTCAATAAATGCATCAACTGTATGTATGCTCTGTGAGCATTCCAAAGTCAGGAGAATACAGGAGCCAAGAAAACAAAGACATCAGGTCCATCATCCAACCAACCCAACTTCATACCACAAGCCCCGGGAACTGGTCACAAGAATATGGAAGACACACCCTCAGAAGTGAAATTATAGATGCTTCTTGATGTAATTATGCTCAAGATCTGTGTACAGCTTGTTATGTCGCTATGAATAGCCTGGATTGAGTGCTGATAGGATTTTCAAGATGGAGAGCTATGCTGTTGGCATTTTACTTGAACCGGGACCATTTCCTGTGATATTGAGCTATAAATCCAAGATGAATCAGTGCTGATGTCCCGAAAAAAAATTAAAATAAGGAGTCATGGCTTTTCCTGTCTCTGTGACAATAATTCTTCCCTGAGAGGATCAGCTTTATTTCTATTCAATGCTGACAAATAACTTACAACTAGGAGTAAGGACAGTGATCTGAATGTTTCTAAACTCTGTGCCATGGTTGTCCCATCTACCTCAGGATTTTTCAAATGAGTTCCTTAGACGTGTAAGTTTAAGGCTTTGGGGTCCAAGCTACAAGGGCTAAGGGCCCTTTGGGGACAATTCAGCACCAATCACCTGCAGACAGATAGCCTGAGAATGAAGCTGGCACGGAGAAAGCGGAGAGAAGGGGGGAGAGAAAGAATATTAGGACAGCATCATTTTAGCCCATGGATCCAGCCAGTCACATGTTGTAAAATGTTCTCACTTATTTTGCTTCAGCTAATATGAGGGGTTTCTATTGCTTGGAACTAAAACACCTGTTGTAATTTGTTATTACAACATATGTTATGTCTTTTTCAATCAGAATACTCGATGCTAAGGCTCATACTACTTTCCCATCCACATTGCCATCAACTCCAAGATAAATTAGGAACCAATTCACATGAGGAGCTCCAAAAACAATAAGCTCCCCTTGAGTATTTTAAGTAGCCTCAGTCCTAAAAATCCAATTACATCCAATTCAACATAGAAGGACATACCAATATATAAACTAGACAGCTAATGGGATAATGGCTGAAATGGTACTGCCTGTTACTGTCTCACTTTGTCATCTGCATTCACTTTCTTACAATGAGAAGCAGAAGTCTCCTAGCCACCTCGGGACAGGAAGGCTTCTGGCAATCACTTCCCCCTTTCAGCCGACATGACCTTTTTCCCCACTACCAAGTTTAGGGGGAAAAAGCCTAACGTTTTCAAACAATTTTTACTCAGGAAAAAAAAAAAAAGTCTAAAGGTTTCAACCTATAATTATAGATTTTCAGAGGTTTTTAAAGGATCTCTGCCAGGGCTCCCCAAGACCATCTCCAGGTTCAGTGATTCCTCAGAAGGAATCACAGGACTTAGCATCTAGCAGTACTCATGGCTAAGATTTATTATAGCAAAAGGCTACAAAGTAAAATCAGCAAAGGGAAAAGGTGCCTGGGGCAAGGTCCATAGGAAACCAGGCACAAGCTTTCAAGAGTCCTCTCCCAGTAGAGTCACATGGGATGCTTAATTCCTCCCACATCGAGCTGTGACAACACAGGAGAAATGTTGTCCACCAGGGAAGCTCATTAGAGACTCAGTGCCCAGCGTTTGTATTAGGGGGCTGGTCACATCAGCACCCTCTGCCTGGCAAAATTCCAGACACCCAGAAGGAAATTAGGCATTCAGCATAAACTACATTGTTTGTACAAACAGCTTAGACACAGTGAGCAGTCCTATCAGACAGAGATATACAGAGAAATGTAGGGAAGCAGGCCTTCCTAAAGATAGGCAATCTCAGGCCCATGATGGTCAACTTTTCCTGCACAGAACCAAAGCTAGATTCCTCACATTAGAGAGAGAATTGAGCCCTGAGAGCTGAAGTCACTTGCCCAAAATCACATGGCAAAGCTAGAAGTAGCACCCAGGTTTCTTAATTCACAGAGAATGGAAAATGCTTTCAGCCCTACCCTCAGCCATCAGGAGGACACAACCACATCTTCCAAGGAAGTCAGACCCCTCAGAGTGGAGACTGGAAACAAAGGGGACACAAAGGCAGCTCTGATTCTGAACCCACAAATTCTCCATGGCAACATTAATTATATCCATCGTTCAAAAGTGTCACTGATGGAATACATGTAATTTTTAATATTCTACCACTATCTTAGGAAATAGATACCCTTCCAACTAAATTAAATTATATATGAAAATACCAAGCTCATCGTCACTTTAATTAAAATCATACATTTTCAATTAAGCTGAAAGGGTCCTCAGAGATGGTCTCCCGAGTCCAACATCTTCATCTAACAGAGAAGGCCCTGCAGTCCAAAGAAGGAAGCAACTTCACCAAGGCCCCATCATCAATATGTCTAAAAGTCAGGGCCAGAGCCCTCACCTCCTGACTTTTAATTGCGTGCCCTTCCTAATATATCTTGCTATCCTTCCACCCCAGCCTCTCAGAGCTTGGAAGACCTTATGCTTATCATAGACCCTTAAGTGCTTAAAGCTCTGAAATAAATTCCTCTTCATGACCAGTCTGACCAGGGAGTCTGTATAACACTGCAAAGAGCTGATATTCATCAAACTAGAAAATTAATAAAAATGATTACCACACCAGAGGAGATTTCATATGACATTAGATACTATTTATATGCATTCCCTTTTAAAAATAAGCAGTTACCCAGAAGTACAACACAGGCTTGAATCGGCAAAGATCCAACATGGCCAAGACTCCCATGCTCCACAGCCCCACAACCAGGCCAGCCACAGTGACCCCCACAGGACCTCTTACAGCCTATCCGGCTCCCAAGTGAGCTGTGTGTGTGTGCAGCCCAAAATAAAATTAGGGGCTTGTTTATACGGCCAGGGAAGACAGATTCAGACTTCCCAACATGTTATCATTATTACACCACTCAGATGCAAACGCATGCCAACATAGAAGACCAGTCTTTTCTCTACATAGCCCATTCTCACTGTATGTAATCCAGCAAGTGGAAAAACACAAATGACGAGAATTTTTTCATATTCTAATGTGAAATACATGTCAAATCATAAAACCTGCTGGATAGAAGGGGCTCAGTCTAGAAAGCGACATTCAAGATGTATCTGAAAGGTATAACCTAGTACTTCTCAACTGTGCTTTTAGGCAATGTCTAGAGATATTTTTGGTTGTCACATCTTGGGGGAAGAGTTTTACCAGAATCTAGTGGGTAGAGGCCAAGGATAATGCAAAACATCCTTCAGTGCACAGGACTGCCCCCAACAACAAAAAATTCTCCAACCCCAAATGTCAACAGTGCCAAGACCAAGAAACTTTGGTTTAAACAGATAAAGGCCAATTCACAGTGCTTGATAATATGTAGACAGATTGGTTCTTAGAGTTCCGTGCTGTTTGAGGGTTAGGTGCAATGATACATAAAGATGAGAGAATGGAATTAAAAACTTAATTCAATAAACCAGGGGATTCTAGTTCCCATAAATTTTGGACAGTTTGTTTATTGGGCTGTTTTAAGGCTTATGTCCTTTCATCCTGCAAAACTTGAAATGCCTTTTGGCTCGAATTTGGCCATTATCCTTGCAAAGCCAGTTGCAGCTACGCCTCCATTAAAAAGGCTCAGGTTGTTAATTAAGGAGCCTCGGGATGAACTGCACAAGGGTCACCGGGCACAGAGCTTGCCCAGAGAGCCATCAACGATTATGCGGCCTGTGTTCTGGTATCTCCAGTTACCACCCAAAAGTTTGTATTTTTAATTATTTTTCTAATTAGGAAATTAGAAAATCCCTAGGAAAACACTGATAAACCAAGGCAGCAATAAGGAATGAGAAATAAACCACATTACCAAACAGTGAGGAAGCAAACCCTGATAACTTAGGAGAAGGAGATGGAGTGGGTGAACACACAATAAAAATAAACAAAAGTGGCAAACTGCATGTCTGTAAGGGAAAAAAGGTCAAGCATTAAGAGAGTCAAACTGAGCCAAGCCAAAGACTATACCAAAAATTTGAGAAAATGCATTCAAATAATGTCACCTTCCCCCAAATTATTTAGCATTGTCAGGGTCCTTCAGTGTTATTGAAGAAAATTTTTAAAAATACCCATTTAGATTAAGATATTATCTGAAGACCAAAATCATTTTACCTAGTAACAGGACCCACATGCTTTTGAGCGTCCCCGGCTACAGAAGAGAACAGACTGCAGGACAGCTCAGTTTGAAGCTAAGTGCCAGGTACAGTTTTTTAGGCTGTTCACTGCCCAAAAGCTTCCAGCCAAGGGGTTGAGTGGGTGCTGAAAGCCAGGCCGTCAGTCTTGTACCCTGGCATGAGGCTTCACCCACACAGAGGAAAGGAGCCTTTTTCTAACAAGCACAAAGACACCCCGTGGCTGAGCAAGGCTGGCCCAGGTATGTCAGGCTCCTGGGGAAAAGGGGCCTGAGTGGGGGTCCTCAACATGCAGAACAGGAGGGCGAGTGGAAGGAAGGGCAGTGGAAAGTTGTCGCCCACTTGGACTGAATTTTAGTTCAGCACAGCTTTGAGGAGAAGAATCAAGAGGAAGGAAATCATCATACAGCACAAGTTTGGATAGCTGGGATAATGCGTAAAGAGGCTTGGCCTTGACTTTTCATCTACAGAATGGGACCCGTTCTGGATATGACTCTATCTGAACCACTGTCTGAGTTTAATTGGGCTGCTGTAACAAAGTACCACTAACTCTTTGGCTTAAAACAACAGAAATTTTTGTCTTGCAGGTCTGGAGGCTAGAAATTCAAAATCAAGGCACTGGCAAGGTTCCCTCTAAAGTCTGTTGGGAAAAATCAGTTCCATGTCTCCCTGCTGACTTCTGGTGGTGGCTGGTCATCTTTGGCATTCCTTGGTTTGTGGCATAACTCAATCTCTGGCCTCTCAATCTCTTTGACCTCATTTTAACTAATAACCTCTTCAAAGACCCTATTTCTAAATAAGGGTACAGTCACAGGACGGGGAATGAGCCCTTGAACATGTATTTTGGTGAGAGACAATTCAACCCATACTAGGGTGGTATGTGGGAATTCTGTATTTTCTGCATGATTTTTCTGTAAACCTACCTCTCTAATTTAAAAAAAAAAAAAAAAAAAAAAAAGTCTTCCCCAACAACCATTCCCCCTCTGCTGCCTGCCACATCCCTGGCCTAACACACACACTTGCCTTCATTGCAACTCAACATACACTCTCCGAAGACCCCTAGGTGTCAAGGTTGCAGGCGCAGAAGTGGATACAGCAACAATCTCTGCTCCTCGGCTTGTGGGGTAGTGGGGGAGACAGACACACAGGCAGTGTCCCCAGGCTTCTGCCTCCCATTCCCGTGTGAAACATCTCTCACCACACAGAGGCATTGCCCACTCCCTGGAAGGAGAATAGTTTTGATACAGCAGCCCTGGGGTCTGGTTTTGTTGGGAGAGAACACAAAGTTTTCAAAGACAATTGTAGTTTGAAGATAAGATAGGTAGGATCTCAACAGAGGAGTGTCAGAGACTGAGAGAACAGCCTGAATTGAAGCAATTCAGGGTCCAGGGGGGAGTCGAGGGGTGAGGATGGGGAGGAGTTTTCCAGGGAGAGAAGGATGAGAAAGGACCTGGCGGACCGTCTGTGCTTGAGATCTGGGCAGATGGAAAAGTCGGTGTAAAAAAAGCAGAGTGTTTTAGTTTCTTAGGCTGCCCCAGAAAATATTAAGAAATAGGTTGGCTTAAACAATGGAAATTTATTAGCTTATAGTTTTGAGGCCAAGAAAATGTCCAAATCAACACATCATCAAGATGATGCTTTCTTCTGGAGAACAGCTGCTGGCGATCCTTGGCTCCTCTGCCACATGGTGCTGTCTGCTGGTCTCTTCCTTCTCTTCCGGGTTTCAATGATTTCAGCTTCTTTCTTCCATGGCCTTCTCTTTCGCTCACTCTGTATTCATTCCGTTTATAAAGGATTCCAGAAATAGGATTAAGACCCTTCCTGAATGAGGTGGGCCACACCTTAACTGAAGTAACTTCATCAAAGGATCCTACTTACAATGGGTTCACACCCACAAGAAAGATTAGACCTAAGAACATGTTTTTCTGAGGTACATACAGCTTCAAACCACCACAGAAAGGAAACTTGGGAACTATAAGAGGAGAACTTGAAGGTCTGGTGCCCTGGTGGTCAGCGGAAGGAGGAATTTCGGGGGAAAGGGGGCACCAACAGTGTCCAAGGACAAGCCCCTGAGGTGAGAGTACTTGACTGGTGAGCTAAGTGGGGAGGGGGGTGTACACAAAGGAAGAACGGGGGGACATGAGGATGCTGAAAACTCTTGGAGATCTTCAGGAGAAAGATGCTAAAAATCAAGCTGGGGACTGTGACCTGCCTGTGAAATTCTACAGAGGTTTTAGTCATTATAAGAACCTGTTACTGTTATATCGTTATCTCTCTCACTATGCCCTAAATCGGGAAAACAAAATGCCCATAGGGGCCTCTGTAGCCTGTTTTGCAGAAGCTGAATCCCAATTATAAGGGCTTGACCCACAAAGGCTTAATTTCAGCTTGCAAAATAAGCCTGCACCGTCCTCTCCCCCCACATCAGAGTCACCCATCAAGTAGCAGTAAGAATTTCCACTTGAGCAAATGGCCCAGCAGGACGCTACCAATCAGGCAGAATGCCTCTCAGAGGTCAGGTTTTCTTTGCAGGAAAGAAAGGTCTCCCAAAATAAAAAGAAACAGCAGGAGAAGCAGATAATGGCCTGGCCTCTCCAGGACCTCTCTGCTTACAAAGCTAAGGGGTTGTGGACCAGAAGAGGTTATACCTTTTTCAAAGTCTAAGGCATCCACAGACATTTTCAAGTTCCAAACAGAAAGGGCAAACCCCATGCCTTGCACACAGGCTCACCTGCACTGCTCTGATGCAAAGGGATCCCTTCCTTCCCCTGCTGTCAACTGTATCTGAGAATGGGAAGTGGGAACACACTTTAAATCTTCTACATGGATGTGTCATTAAATGGAGATGCTAATATATTTACTTCCTGCTGACATGCTGCACAGCCAATGCCTTCTAAACCTTTCAAGTACCTTTATCTAGGCATTGTCACATCCCATATGTTCTAGTTTGCTAATGCTGTGAGAATGCAAAACACCAGAAAAGGATTGGCTTTTATAAAAGGGGATTTATTTGGTTTCACAGTTACAGTCTTAAGGCCATAAAGTGTCCAAAATAAGGCATCAACAATCGGGTACCTTCACTGGAGGATGGCCAATGGTGTCCAGAAAACCTCTCTTGGCTGGGAAGGCACGTGGCTGGTGTCTGCTCAGGAGTTCTGGTTTCAAAATGGCTTTCTCACAGGATGTTCCTCTCTAGGCTTCAGCTCCTCAAAAATGTCACTCTTAGTTGATCTTGGGGCATTTGTCTTCTCTTAGCTTCTCTGGAGCTAAAGTCTGCTTTCAAAGGCTGTCTCCAAAATGTCTCTGTAAACTGCAGCTCCTCTCTCAGCTCTTGTGCATTCTTCAAAGTGTCCCTCTTGGCTGTAGCAGCTCGCTCCTTCTGTCTGAGCTTATATACTGCTCTAGTAAACTAATCAAGGCCTATGCTGAATGGGTGGGGCCACACCTCCATGGAAATTATCCAGAGTTATCACCCACAGTTGGGTGGGGCACATCTCCATGGAAACACTCTAAGAATTACAATCTAATCAACACTGATACATCTGCCCACACAAGATTACATCAAAGATAATGGTGTTTTGGGGGACATAATATACTCAAACTGGCACACCATACAAACTACTGTTTCATGTTCTGATTCCTCTGGCCTGGAAGCTCCCTAAGGGTCACAGCTGTCTCATTCCTATTTGTAAACCCCTCTCCCAGCCCCACTCCAGGGCTAGGCAAAGAGGGTGACAAAGAACAGGTACCCAAAAAGTATCTCCTGAACTTAATGAAGGCAGATGTCATTTTCTCAGCATTTACTATGAGCTGATAGAAATAGAGACACGTATATCATACACATACACATATTGAGAAAGATATATATGTCAAGAACTGTCAGTCAGCTCCTCTTGGAGCCCAAATCCATGTTCTCTCTCAATGACACAAATCATCTCTTTTAGATGGTCCCTTTCCTTCCTTCAAGAATCCTCTGTCTCGAGCAGGGTCCTGGCGGGCTCAAATGAAGAGACAGTAACTTACATTAACTTGAAGGGTTAAGGGAGCAAGGCTGGGAGGGCGAGGCACCCAGAAAAGCATAAAGGTGGGAAGCTGGCTTCTCTCCTAGGTCTGGAGGGACAAGGGTAGGAGGCAGTGTCCCCAGAGCCCAGGGAGAGCCGGAGCCCGGGAGGAGGTGCCGGCAATTCTGATCATGAAAATGTTCATGGCCCAAGTGGATAAATAACTGTTTGCGGTGTGTGTGTGTGTGTGTGCATACAAAGCAACAGTTTTCCCACAACCACAGCCAAGAGCAGCTGACTATGTTCTCAGAGGGGAGAAATAAAAAGACACTTCTCTATTCCTCAAATTTAACTTTCACTATTCCCTCCTCCTCAAATTCTTCACCACAAAGATATGAACCTCCATTCTGGCTCCAGATTGTCTGGAGAGACCATCACAAAAAGAAAGAGGATGGTTCAATTATTCCCAAAGGAGATCAAAAGGAGCAGAAGCTTCTAGTAGGTGGAGCACTTGGAGGGACAGACCTCTGGACTCAGGCCTCCTGGAGTGGGAGGGAACGTGGGGCTCACACATTGCACCCCACTGTTCTACAGCTGCCAACCCCCAGCACCACCCACGCCCTTTCAAGAGACTAGTATTATGTATCCAAAAGGGGCACCTCTTCCCCTAAGAGCTTCCCATACAAGGATTAATCATAAAATTTTCCAGTTTATCAATAGATTGAAAACCATACTGACACTGGACAAAAGCAGTGAGTTCTCTGATAATGACTGTTCTTTTTGAAACCTCCGTGTCTCAGGAATTGGTTATTTCAAAGAGTTTATTGCTAGGCATGAGGCAGGAGAGATGGCCTAGCAGCCCAAAAATCTTTCTCCTGAGTCTAAGGAGTTCAAGGTTTTTACGGATTCAAACAAGGGGAGATGGAGTCATTACCATCTTCAATAGCAAGTATAAGCAGAAAGGAGGAGAGATGGCATTATTATTTTGATAACAAGTATAGGCAAAAACAATTTACAAAGGTAAAGGAGTGGAACTGTTAGCATGGAGTCAATGGTTAGTTCTAAGCTCAGTCAAGTTCCTCTATTAGCATCGGGGGGGGGTTACCCCTGTACTTACAAGTTTCTAAAGTAAAACAAACAAAGAAACAAAAAACGGATAAAGGGGGTTCCTGCTTTTTACAATCACAAATGCACACGATAAAGGCTTTTACAATCATTATCAGAGATCAGGGCACTGGACTACAGTTCAAAGACTTCAGGTGTTTCCCTCTGTCTACTCTAATACACTAGAAAGTAAAAAGGAGTGTCTATATAATGATTCAGTAATCGTAATTATCACTTAAATCCTAACTTCTTGGTTATAACACCATCATAAACCTATTTAACTACAATTATGACCGACTCTCGTACTTTTTCAGGATGATTCCCCTGTGACTGTTTCTTTAAATAAACTTGAAGTGTCTTACACTAAGTACTTTTGGGGGTTTAAAGAAATGGACAGATCTGCCGACGTACAAAGTTCTCAGCACATCCAAGTTCTGAAGGTTCCTGCTATCATCTCCTGAAACACGTTCAAACCTTTTTTTCCTAATTGTCCCCTGGACGGGGAGCTAAAGGGAAGGGCTACAGCTTCCCTAAGGGCTGGGCTGGGATGCTGGCTGCACAGAGCCGTGGGTCAGCTCTGCCTGGATGTGAATCCAGTTAGGCCCATATGCCAGCCGTAAGGACGGGGCAGTGTCTAGTGCTTCTAAATTTCAGTTATCTTACCTGACGAGTGAGATACTAGCTTGCAAACAAGTGGTGAAAATGAAAAGGAATATATGTAAAATACTCATCATGCAGTAAACAATTTACTGCTCACCACCTGAGTATTTCTAGCTAACAGATGGCCCTTGCACTAATGGTAATAATTGTTTCTTCTTATACATGACATGAAAAATCTCATATGATTTCAAATTATGGATCTAGTTTTTAACAAATAAAGTAAGACAATGATGAGAAATAAATGAACAAACAAAAAAGCACCTTATCAGACAAGGAAAGATTTGGTACATAAAAGAAATTTCAATTCCCAGTTTCATGAAGAGCTCTACTAAACGCAGATGTATTTTAGCTGTCCAATTAAATGATACTAAAGGAATTCCCTGAAGTTGAGAAGATACATTTTCATGGGACACTAATTGCTTGCTGACTATATCTCAATGACTTTTGTATTGAGGGAAACAAAGGTGGAGAGAGTTAGAATTCATTAAGGGTTGAAAATTAATTAGTCCATCTCAACCCCGTAAGTCAGTCACAGCCATCAATTTAAGAGACATAACATCATACAGTGGATTTTAATTAGAATCACAACCCAACTGTCAAGCCCAATTAAGCGGGTAGATGGAACATAGTATATGGTGCTATAAAGTGCCCTTTAGAAAAAAAGTGTGAAATAGAATCCTTATTCAGGAACCTGCCAGCATCAAACCCCACCCCCTGCAAAAAAAACATTTAATAGTATCAGCATAATAAAATTCATTCATTCATTTATCGCACAAAGTCTGTCAGCCTTTGGACAACAATGCATTAATCTGCAACTGGGCTTAAGACCAAAGCTATTATAATTCAACAATCAGTCCTGGGATAGGGGCAAAATGAGGACAGCAGACTGGCTCAGTCTGACTTAGGCCAACTGACCTCTCCAGAAGGGTTTCATGAGATGACTTCTGAGGCTTAATTCAGTTCCAAGATCCTAGAACGAAGACTTACACTTCCTGACTTTTATAGATGCTAGTGCTGATGAGAAAAGAGTTAGGACAGAGGTGTTGCTGAGTTAAGGGTCAGAGACACATTAGGCAAATCAGTTGGGAAAGAATTTGGAGTCCAATAGAGGCCATTTGCATCCTGGGACACCATCTCTAGTTGACCTTGGTCTTTCTTTTTTTTTTTTTTAAACCAAGCTTCTATTACCTAAAATAGCTCTTTGAAAAATAACTCTTAATCTTCATCTCCTAAAAAGCCAATTAATTTTTTTTAATTAACTAGAAACATACCACAGAAATAATTCTCATACCTCCTCATCCAAAAGCACTAAATAAGTGTTGCAAATAGTCTCAGTGACATATCATGCTTCTCTCTTTCAGAAAATACCTAAAATTCTCCATTTCACTTTGGTGAGAGAAACTTAATGTCAACACTCACATTCATCCCAGATCTGGGTTCATTTCCAACTGAACATAAAATAGAAGTTTCCATCACACTCTGGCTACGTTGCCGCATTAACCCTGTCCCACCTTCCCTAGGTCCCCCACCCCCACCAGAAGCTGGGGATTCTTCACTGTCTTTAGGGATGGGGGTGCCTTTAATGAAAGTGATGAGCAAACAACTTTGGAAGCCAGGTTAACTCCTTTCAAGGGGAGAATATCTGACTTCCGTGTTTCCCATATTCTTTCCCATTGTGCATGCCAACACAAGTATATCCATGTGTACACTAATTATACCAATTAAGCCAAAGAGCACTAAAGAACACAACTTTACATGAACACTAGAACCAAAAAGCCAGTGACCCCTCAGTGTCTCTCCTGCCCTTGGACCACTGATTATCCATTTTAAAAATCTGATGACTCAAAAAATGACTACCTCTAACTGAGGACTTTGACTTAACGGTGTCATGAAGTTTTAGGGGTGACTCTGTCACTATGAAGTTGGGCAGAAATACAAGAACTGCTTGTGTTCACACACACACACACACACACACACACACACACACACAATGAAGAGCAGAGGACCATGAAGGAGCATAGGAAATTTAAGAGTTTGAGGAAACTTGCAGAGGGTTTCCTGGAAGGTGTGATCATTTCAAAAAAGGAAGAAAGGAAGATACTCACGTGATATGGGAAGATGTCTGATGAGGGAGGAAGGAACTAAAGAGGAGTAAATGCATTTCAAAAGTTCACCCAGACAAATGAGAACCCCAGACCTAGTTGGTGAATCCTGGCATTGGATCCTGCCATGCAATTACAATTGACTTACATAAAACCAATTGTTCATGGTAAATGCCCAGTCTCTGGGAGATGGCGGAAAAGAAAATAATTTTGCATCAAGTTGATGCCTTATTTTACGGCAACATTAGGTTACTGGCAGATGAAGCTATGTCTCAGGTTGGAGGCCCAGGGACAGCCTCTCCACCTTGAGGGGGTCAGAGGACACAAAAACCACTTCTGGAGCTCAAGGGGCCTTAAGTCTGTGTTATCTGCAAGGATTAGAAAGCAACCCACCCATGGAACACACCCCACCATGTCTCTTAAGACATCTCTACTTCTAGGACCACTCTTCCTAAAAAATGTCACAAAGGTATATTTCTCTACTTTAAGAGGTATTGGTTTCTGTACAATGATTGTTTGGATAAAATAAGCTATTAGAATAACTGTATTTTTTCTTACTCCTGTAGAAAGAGAAACCATAGGACTCCTCCAGAATCCTGCTATCGGCAGAGCAGGTACAGCACTAGCTTCATAACACAAGTGCCTGATTTTCTTTTCTTTCTCTTTTTTTTGCATGTCTTAATTTTATTACTCATTGTTCTAGTTTGCTAATGCTGCCAGAATGCAAAACACCAGAGATGGATTGGCTTTTATAAAAGGGGGTTTATTTGGTTACCAGTTACAGTCTTAAGGCCATAAAGTGTCCAAGGTAACACATCAGCAATCAGGTACCTTCACTGGAGGATGGCCAACGGTGTCCAGAAAACCTCTGTTAGCTGGGAAGGCATGTGACTGGTGTCTGCTCCAAAATTCTGGTTTCAAAATGGCTTTCTCCCAGGACGTTCCTTTCTAGGCTGCAGTTCCTCAAAAATGTCACTCTTAGTTGCTCTTGGGGTGTTTTTCCTCCCACAACTTCTCCGGAGCAAAAGTCTGCTTTCAATGGCTGTCTTCAAACTGTCTCTCATCATCTGCAGCTCCTCTCTCAGTTCCTGCCCATTCGTCAAAGTGTCCCTCTTGGCTGTAGCTCCTCTTCAAAATGTCACTCACAGCTGCAGCTGCAGTGAGTTCCCTCTGCCCATCAGCTCATTTATATGGCTCCACTGATCAAGGCCCACCCTGAATGGGTGGGGCCACGCCTCCACAGAAATATCTCATCAGAGTTATCACCTATAGTTGGGTGGGGCGCATCTCCATGCAAATCTAATCAGCACCAAAACATCTGCCCCACAAGACTGCATCAAAGAATATGGCTTTTTCTGGGGGACATAATACATTCAAACTGGCACACTCGTGTAACCACACACTGGATAAAGGGGGTGTCAGTCACAAGGTTTTTACAATCACATGGTCATAAGATAAAAGCTACATAGCAATACAATCATTATAAAAGATCAAGGCTAGTAGATTCCAGTTCAACAATTCCAGGTATTTCTTTCTGAACTGCCTGGAATTGAATGCTCACCCCACCCTTGCTAGCTATGTAAGATAGAGAAATCTACTGAGTGTATTCATGCCTTGGTTTCTTTACCTATAAAATGGGAATAATCATCTCCAGCTCACTGAGTTCCTGTGTACTGAGGGAATTAATGCACATAAAAAGATTCAGAGCACATAAGCAAGCACCCACTGTAAGCATACAAGTTTTCAATAAATCAGCCCTCACCATCATCAGCTTCCAGACTCTCCATATTTGTCACTTACTGTGATAAAATTTTCAGAGGATAACTATCTGATAAGAGGCTCTTACAGTTTGAAGGAAGAGGAAAAAAAGTAGGCAAACCAAGTCCCGAGCAAATGAGGCCTCTTACTCAAAACTCCTTGGAGACTGCCTTTTCACTTTCTTGACAAAGTTCTTTGAAGCACTAACATTTTCAATTTTTCAAAGGTCCCATTTATCCATTTTTTCTTTCGTTGTGCTTTGGTTGTAAAGTCTAATAAATCATTGCCTACCACAAGATCCTGTAGAAGCTTCCCTACGTTTTCTTCTAGGAGTTTTATGGTCCTGGCTCTTATATTTAGGTCTTTGACGCATTTTGAGTTAATTTTTGTATAAAGTGAGAGATATGGGTACTCTTTCATTCTTTTGCATATAGATACTCAGTTCTACCAGGACCATTTGTTGAAGGGACCATTCTGTTCCAGTATACGTACAATGGAATATTATTTAGCTGTAAAAAGGAATGAAGTTTTGATGCATGCAACAACATGGATGAACCTTGAGGCCATTATGTTGACTGAAATAAACGAGACACAGAAGAACAAACATCTCACTCATATGAACTAATTATAACAGGCAAACTCATAGAATTATAATTTAGAATATGGGTTACCAGGAGATAGAATGGGGGAGAGAATGGGGAGCTGATGCTTAATTTGTACAGAATTTTATTTAGGTTGATGGTAAATGTTCGGAAATGGATAGTGGTTATTATTGTGAATATAACAGTGCTGAATTATGTGTGTGAATGTGGTTGAAAGGGGAAGTTTTAGGTCATGTATGTTACTAAAAGGGAAGTTGGAAGTTAAAACATGGGACTGTATAACACAGTGAACCTTATTGTGGACAATGACAGTGGTTAATAGTACAAATATAAGAATGTTCTATCATGAATTATAACAAATGTATGACATTACTACAAGGTGTTAATAATAGGATAGTATATGGAAAAATACACCTAATGCAAACTATGAACTACAGTTAACAGTAATATTTTTATATTCTTTCATCAGCTGTAAAAAGATACCACACCAATGCAATATGTCAACAATAGACGGGGTATATGGGAACAGTGTATTTTTTTACATGACTTTTGTGTAAATCTACAACTCCTCTAATTAAAAAAACTAACTTTTTAAAAGTAATGCCAAGTGAAAGAAACTAGATACAAAATACTACATATGATATGATCTCATTTTTATAAAATGCAAACATAAATAAATCTATAGAGACAATTAGATCAGTGGTTACGTAGGGCTGGGGAAGGATAAAGGGATTGAGAGGTGACTGCTAAGGGGTGTGGGGGTTTTTATTTCTGGAATAATGAGAATGTTCTCAAAATGACTGTGGAGATAAATACACAACTTTGTGATTATTACTAAAAGCCATTGATTGTACACGATGTATGGGTTATGTGGTATGTAAATATATCTCAATAAAGCTGCTTTTAAAAAAAAACATGGAGAAGGCCACAACCCTCAGAACTTGGAAGCATCTGGTCCACAATCAAAATGGAACTCAATGGACAATAAGAAAGCTGAGGCCAACCTAATTCTGGGGAAAGGGCCTCACCACTGCCATAAGAGCTATCCTGAGCCCATACTCTAAAACCTTTAACAGGCTTTTAGTAACCCAGTTATGAGACTCTCCATAACCTCACAGGACCTCATCGTGATCTTCTCCCTCTCTCTCTCCCTCTGTTCCAGCTAACCTGGCCATCTGGTGCTTCTGAGAAGCCCGTTTCCCTCAGGACTTTGGCCCTTGCTCCTTCCTCTGAGTGGAATGTTCTCCTCCTAGATATCTGCCTGTGTGATGGACTGAATTGTGTATCCAATTTGAACATGTCCTTGGGCCCACATTCTGGTGGGTGTGGACCCAGTGTAAATAAGATCTCTTCAAGATGTTACATCAGTTCGGGTGTGGCACCACTGAATCAGGCTGGGCTTTAATCAAGATCCCTGGAGTCATTTATAGACAGAGTGAGAGTCAGATGGAGAGAGAAGCCAGGAGAAGCCACCATGTGCACTGCCATGTGACGGAAAATCCAAGGACCAAGGATCACCAGCAGCCAGCCCCAGAACGCCACACTCTTCTGGGGAAAGCATCGCCTTGCTGATGCCTCAATTTTAGACTTCTCCTAGTCTCAAAGCCTTGAGCCGATAAATTCCTGTTGTTTAAGCCAACCCATTGAATGATATTTATTTTAGCAACCAGGAAGCTAAAACAGCAAGCTTGTTGCCCTACATCCTTCACATCTTTGTGGCTTTCTTCATGACACTTTCTTGGATCACATCATTTAACAACGTATCTGCTGTTTCTGTCCTTCTTCATTCCCTTCCCAGTTTTATTGTTCTCCATAGCAAGACTCACTATCTAATCTTCATTTTATTTCTTTTGGGCTTATTAAGGGCAGGGATTCTGTCTGATTTGTTCACTGCTCTATCCTCAGAGCCTAGAATGGTGCCTGCCACAGAGCAGGTTCTCGATAAATACGTACTGAAAAAATGGGCTGCAAGATTTCTGTACAGTAAATTTGTACTATATCTTGGCAGAAATAAAGGTTAAGTGATAAACCAAAGACATTACTAAACTCTCCTTGCTCTTCTCCTAGGATTAAGTCACATTTCTGGATGCCCTGATTGATACACAAAATTTTTCAACTGCTGTCAGAGGCAAAGCTGATAAATGATGCAAACCCTTGAAACATACTGTACTGCCAGGAGAGCACTGGATCAGGGAAGGGCATCAGCCTAGAACAGAAATCATAGACTGCTCAGCTGTCTTAGTTTGCCGGGGCTGCTATAACAAATACCACAGCCTGATTGGCTTAAACAACAGATATTTACTGTCTCTCAGTTTGGGAAGCTACAAGTCCAAAACTAAGGTGTCAGCAAGATCATGCTTTCTCTGAAGTCTGTAGCATACCGGAGGTGGCCTGTCCGCAATCCAAAACTCAACCTCTGCCTCTGCCACACAGTTATCTGTCCCCCTATCTGTCTCCAACTTCTGCTGATAGAGACTTCAGCCATATTGGAGTAAGGCCCACCTTGATTCAACGTGGCCTCACCTGAACTTTTAAGAGCTTCAAAGAACCTATTTAACAATGGGTTCACACCCACAGAACTGGGGTTAGGACTTGAACATGTGTTTGTGGAGGACATGATGCAACCCATGACACCAGCCATACTGTTCAAAGCAACATCCACAAAACCATGTGCTCACTGAGCTACTACAGGGCAGAAATCATGGAAAGAACTTCTCAAACAAAAGAAGTGTTAACAAGGGTGGGAAGGTCTCTAGGACGCCTCTACTACCACTCATGTGAAAATCACAGGTAGAAAATCCCTCCCTCTTTCAGGAAAGACAGAATCCTCAAAGTTTATTTGGAAGGTAAAGTACCCAGAACCATGAATTTGTGGACCATTTTATTTTGGAAGACTTCCTTGAAATTGCCTGTAATAATCTAGTCCAGAAACATGATATGAGGGCCCAAGAGTCTTGCAAATAAAGAAGAAAGTGGGGGCAGTGACTTTCATTGGACTGAGATACAAATGTCTGTTCAAATTGAAAGTATCTACTATGTGCTGGACATCAAGCTTGGCGTATAAATGTAGAGTCGTGTTTCCACTTATCAGTAAGGAGACAGAGGCTGGCCACAGGCACTGACGTGCCCAGCACCAGAGAGCTGGGAAGCAGCAGAGTCAGAGCCCCGGCTCCCAGCCTGACTGCACAGGGGGACCTGCCCACCCCCCACCTCCCACCCCCCAGCTGCTTCACAGCCAAGGCAGTTCCCCGACACCAGGACATTCTTTAGCTAGGAACTTGAGAAAAGCTGCAAGTTCTGCCTGTAGACATTTTCATTCTCTTATAACCACATCATAGGTACAGGTGTTCATTAAATTTATATAGTACATTTCTACCCCTCTCTAGAAACAGGGTTAGAAAGAGAGAGCAACCTCACACTCTTGACCTAATCCTAATCAATTCCCAGGTAATGGGTGCAAATCAAATCATCTAGAAAAACTCTTAATCTCACCTCCACTTCCTTGCTTGACCTTGAGCAAGTGACCTATCTCAGTTTCCTCTTTGAGGACTCTTGGGAGAATCCACTGAATTGATTCATTAGAAGTGATTAGTACTGGGCCAACTACAGAGAAAGTACTCAATAAATGTGAGCTATCATAGCATAAACGTAACGGAAAATTGGGATAGTCATGTAATAAAAAGTAATGACGAAAAGAAAGAAATAGTTGCTTCTTCAAACATTTGTTAAGTATAAATAAAGCCAAATTTTTGTATCAAAGCATCATAACTCATCATAAAAACTGTTCCAGCGGTGGAGGCAGTATTTTGTGCATAGGTTATTTTGAAATAAGAGCTTCAATGAAGTTTGTACTGAAGAGCCCTCAAGCAAGGCTCTAAGGACCTCCCAACACTGTTCAAAGTTTATGTCACCAACTGTAAGTTTTACAGCTGCTTCGGGTACATAAATACCGCTGGAAGTCTTTGAATGCTACTTGTTGGAGAAAGGGCCATTTCCGGGGCAATGTTTTTTCTTCAGGGTCCCTTGCTCTCCAGCTGGGACCCCTGGCAGGTGGGGTAGCAAAAGCAGAACTCACGGTCCCATGACAAGTTGGCGGTAAGACCCACCATCGGCTGTGCCTTGAGGCTTTTAATGAACCACAGAAATGTAATAAAGTGGCAGCAGTTATTACATCAAACCATCTGTTATGGGTTAAACTGTGTCTCCTCAAAATATGTGTTCAAGTCCTAACACCTAGTCCAATGAATGTGACCCTCTGTGGAAATAGTATCTTTAAAAAGAGGCAATTAGTTATGATGAGGCCAAACTGGATTAGCGTGGGCCCCAATCCTATATGACTGATGAGCTTATAAGAAGGGAAAACGCAGACAGACATGGGAGAATGCATAACATGACAATCGAGACAATCGAGACAGAGGTTGAGTTATACCACAGCCAAGGAGCTCCGAGGATTGCCAGCAAACCACTAGAAGCTAGGATGAGGCAAGGAAGGACCCTCTCCTTTCAGGGGGAGGGGGGGCCCTGCTGACATCTTTATCTCTGACTTCTGGCCTCCAGATTTGTGAGACAATAGTTATCTGTTGTTTTAATCCACCCAGTTTGTGGTACTTTGTTAGGGCAGCCCTAGCAAACTAAGACACCATCTTAAGCCAAGCATCACATATATTTGGTAATTTAATCCACCAGACAAATCCAAATGGTTCTTTCCATCCTTTTCTAGGAAACAAAGCCTTGGTTTAGCCACATAAGGTCAAAACCTGGAAAATTCCAGAGACATCCTCCTGGGCTGATGAAGAGGTATTCAAATGAATGACAAAAAGGGACACACTTCAAAGTCAATTACTGCCGAGTGTTTATATTTAATTTACTTTTAGGAGGAAAGCAACTTCATAGTATTCTCTGTTGTATTACAAAAAAATAGTCCTATTATCTAGAGACTCTCTGTGAAGCCACACATCCAAAGGGAAATAAAATGTTATAGGAGCCCAGAAGAAATTCGTGCTCCATAGGCCAAAGTCCACTTAACTCCTGGTCTTAGAATGACACTTCTTGAAGAGAATCCACCATGTGAATATGAGGAGTGATGTTGCCTTTCCCAAAACCCCCATGACATGAGAAGAACCTGGAGAATCAGCCAGGCCACAGGACTGAAAGGCTGTTGAGTTGTTAATAGAATTAAAAGCCATTTTCTGGCACCCCCAAATGAAGAGATTGAGTTAGAGAACAAAAACGGAGGTGAAAAGACACAAGTAATTCTGCAATGGAGACACCTGCCACCACTGATAAACAATGCCAGTCACGTCTTGTCACATCATTATTCAAGGCACAGAAACAAAGCCAAACAAAAAAGACAATTATCACCTTGAGGTCCAATCTACAGTTGCCAAATCAGATGAAACTAGAGTGGCATCGCATCTGAAGGGGAAGACAAGGCCAATCCCGGGGACAGGTGGAGGGCACTCAACCCACATCTGCCATCAACCAAGGCAACACTACAGCCCCTCCACAAAGGCAGTCTTCCATTCAAACATTTATCATATGCCCACTGTGCACAAAGCAGCATGTCTTAAATGGAGTAGGGGAGAACCAACATAGATAGGCATGGACCCTGATCCCAGGAGGCTCATTCCAGTAAGGCAAGGGAATCATGATGTAAGATCTGCCTCTCCTAAGAGTACAAAGTATGACAGGATTTATACCTTCACGATGGGAGAATTCAGAAGGGCTGCATGGAACAGGTGGCATTTAGCTGCTATTGAAAGGTACCAAGTAGACATGCAAAAACTGGGAGGGGAGGAGGACATTCCTGGTGGAGGTGATAAGGACCAGTCGGACTGAAATGTGGGGTTCCCGGAGGGTCTTCAGCAGCTTCATTTGGTAGAGAACGAGGGGCCATTTCAGATTAGAGGGAACAAGATGAGCTTTAAAACATTTAGTCTACTGTCTGCAACCCCTAAGAATAATTGGAAGGGGCCTTGAACCTGAAGGCAGGACGTGCAATTATGAAGCTATTGCATTAATTCATGTTCAAGTTCCTGGTATCCAGAAGTAAGAGTCTGCAGAAAGGCAGCAGGGACCCAGGTGAACTCTCATGAACAAAGAGAACACACAGGATCCCAGGACTGAAAAGGGAACAAGAGAAGACAGGAATGAGAGAGGAGGCCACAGACGTAAAGCAGTAAGACCCGGTGAACACTTACTGAGTGCCTATTGCAGAGAGAACACATGTGATGCAAATATGAATAAGACACACCTGTAACACTCAAGGAACCTGGGGACGATAGAGAATAAATAGCCACAGTGCTAAATGACAGCAGCCACATGACCTGGGCGTTAAGGATAAGTGGACTTGCTCTTTTCCATCACTAACTCAGACTAATATTCCCATCATCATTCATGTCCCTCCCACCCTCCAGTCCTAAGCCCCCTGATATTTATTTTTTCCACTAACAGCTGTTGATGACTTACATCCAATTTAATCCTATGATGTTTAAAGTTGGGGTCACCATTTGCAGACAAGGAAATGGAGATACCGAAGAGCTAAGTAACTTGTCCAAAGCCACACAGTCTATCAATAGGCAAAACAGCTTGTCTTGTGTCGAAATCTGTGTTCTTACCTGCCTCCCTTTCCTGACATCTTCCACCCAACCCTTCCTCCTCTTCTCAGAGCCCCCAGCTCAGCCTGGCATCTGTCCCTTGGCACCTAAACTCCTTTGCTCCTAATCATCATCTGGTCTGGTTTCTCCCAGTTCCTGCCCAATGCTTGGGGATAAATCTGCCGAGAAACGTTCATGGCTCCCCAATGTTTACCAAATAAAGCCCCAAAATATACAGCCTTACAGACAGGAACCCCCCCCCCACTGGTCAAATGACACCACCTACATTATATTGCTCCTCCTATTTCGCTCCCAGGAGCAATAACTGTCTTATAGTTTCCTGCAAACTTCATAGCTCATAAATTTGCATATAAAAAATAGTCATTCATTCATAGACATATATATGATCATCTATTCACATATATATGAGTGTATATATAAATATATCATATATCCTTGGAAATGAAATAATTAGAAAAGCAATGTCATACTTATTATCTATTCTTGTAAAGTGCTCTACTTGGCTTTTTTTCCAAAATTACATAGCACTCTCAGCCTCCAGGAACTTCTGTTTCATTGGGAAAAAAAGATATGAAGCATTTAGGAAGAACAGACAATGAACAGTCAGTAACTGGGTTATGTGGCACAGATTAACTTCCTATGAGCTCAGAGAAAAGAGAAAGCCATGTGAACCAACATTAGAGGTGGATTAAAACTTGAGCTGGCCTTTAAAGCTGAGGGTAGCACTTAAACAGGTAGGAAAGAATTGCACTAGAAATTCCACTGTGGTTCTGCATGCATTCACAGAAGATTCCATCAATAACCTATCCCTGTAGCACAGAGCCTGACAGCTGATGTGACACAGTGTCTTCCCCTGAGACTGATAAGAAAAAAAGAGGAGCCCAAGCAGAGAGCCCCCTGTCCTTCCCCCACCATCATCTCCCCCAAACCAAGCAGGCCAGCTCAGGACACCTGACAGCGGCACACTCCTGGTACTGTTTCTGGTTCTATCGGAAGGAAATCCCCCCAAGCAACCACGAGCCAAGCAGGGAGGGGGCCGGGAGGGAGGGAGGTGGCGGACGGTGAGCCGAGTCCAGAAATGACTGTTGTCTCCCAACAATCACTCCATATCTGTTCTGTTCAGAATGTGAACTATGGTGGGGTTAATCATTTCTAGTGAATAAAAGCTTGATTCATAAAAAATTGAAGACAGCTCTGACTTGGACTATTTTTACATGCAGAGGTTTAACTCAGTAAGATGCCGGCACCTCACGTGATTAACCCTTCTGCAGGCTGCTCAGGCACCAGGGAATCTTCCCAGAGCACGAGCACAGGGGACGCTGGGAAAGCAGCACCGAGAAAGAGCAGGAGGGTCCCTTACTGAAGTCCTCGGGTTCTCCCAGGGGAGAATTGAAAGGTGCGGGTAACTACTTAAAAGAAGATGCAAAAAAAAATCCAGTTATACGTACAACCCTTTAACAACCAGAGAGCTGAAACTACAGAAGTTATGCACCCCACCTGGCAGCAGAAAAGGTGGGCATCTGGCTCATTTTTTAATCTGTGTCACCCCAATTTATAAGCAAGAAAGGAGGAATGGAAATATTGAACACTAAGGCAACCTAAAGGTTATCTATTTCCATCATCAGGTTTCTTTTATTCAGTTGTGTGTGGACCTTAACTTTACTGAGGTTTTCAATTGAGCATTTGTGCAAGTCTGTCTTCTGTTAGGTGGTAATTACATCTCATAACTTATTAAATAAGAAATCCCATTTCATAAAAAAGTCATTACCAATAAGATAAAAATGGAGGCTAGCTATTTATATGCTGCCTGTCACCATGCCCTCTCTCACACACAGCGGGATCAAAATGAAGACATGAGGCACAAAGAGCTTCTCTCTCATTCCCCAAGAGCCCAGGAGGCTGCAGGACTGTAAGTGGGGGAGGCACGCTCACTGGGTAGCAATCCTGCTTGCTGAGTTCATTAATTTAGGTTCTTTTCCATCTACTAGTTTAGATAATCAGCAAGTAAATATCATTTCATCAAGGGCGTTAATGTGCCAAATTCAGAAGGAAGCACGGTGACCAATTCTCTCAATCCCATAGAATCTGCAGAATATATTCTAAGGCACAATGTGCCGCATGGACTCAAGGTCAGTCTCTCTCCATCTCTCTCCCTCCCTCAAGAGAAGAAAGAACAACAAGGAGAGGTTTTGCCAAAGTAGCAAGATAATGGGTTTCGCTCAACAAAAATAGATGGAAATTCTATTTGCAGGCAGCTTGCTGCATGTTTTGAATTACAGTATGTGCAAGTGTATGATCAATTATACACAGCACATCAACTCTTTTAATGACCTCCACTACCCACATGCCAGAGGAGTGGACACTCCATATCCTCTTTAAAACACCCTGATTGATCTAGGTTACTCTCTGTGGGAATTTGCTCCATTCTATTTTCACCAGTCGTTTGCCAAGAACCAGTGTTGTCTGCTCCCAAACCTGCTTATGCCAGTTGTATCTGTTAGTGCAACTGCATAATACTTAACATGTACAGTAATAACAATAGCTAGCATTTACTAGGTGCTAGACATTGTCCTAAGGACTTCATTTGTATTAACTGATATAATTCTCACAGCAATCCTATGATGTGTGTGTGAGTATTAGCTTTATTTTTCCAATGCAAACAGTTAGGCCACAGCCTGGCTTTAAGCTGGTAAGTAGCAAAGCTCAGGTGAGAATTTAGGTAGCCCGGCTCCCTGACCCCTGTTTTTAATTACCAAGCTTTGCTGCCTGCATATCAGGTAAATTGATATATATGTGAGCAAAAGGAAAACGAGCAGCAGTCTCTATGAATTAGATTCAATACTTCATGAAAATGCAATAAAGCCATTCTAATTAAAAATAATTGACTTCAAAACAGGTGTAAGCAAGACAACTGTGAAAAACTAGGGAAGGGAAAAAAAAAAAAAAAAAAAAAGGCCTAAGATTTAGAATTCCAGGCTCAGGTTAACAAGTATTTTCGATGCTTATATTCTGCTTTAACAAAGCAAACTGGAAACACGAGGCACCAAATTTTGGATATGGTCCATCACAAGAAGGAAAAATTCAGCATTCCTGTCACTGCATCCACATTCAAAGAAAGAGTTTATATGTTTTATGTGTATACATTTTAAAATATAAAGTTCCAATACAACATTTAAGATGTCTGTGTTCCCAGCTTTATCCTACTTTTATAAAAACCAAAACCAAAAACTACTGGTCCTATTCACGTCAGGTAAGAAGGCTTCTACTGTGTGTAGGTGTGTTTACACACACACACACACACACACACACACACACACACACACAGCTTATCAAGAACCTCAAAATAGAAAATGCTATCCTAGCAGTTCTCCTGTAGACCCCACAGGAATGCAGTAACCTCAGGAGCAGGGGTTGAAGGCCATGTTCACCACTGTTCCCCAGGTCCTAGAAAAACATCCTCCCTATAAAGGATAATCATTATTATCAAATGGATTAAGGCATTAAAAAATGAATGCAAATTATGTGGAGCTGTAATATTGGCTAAGTAAGATGAGGTCCATATAAAAAGACAGCACAGGGAATCTGAAAGGTTACCAGGAAAAGATTCCTCACTCCTCACAAGTAATGAAGGTAAATGTGGTTTTTCTGTAAGTAGATTGTTTAATATAATTCTTCACAGGTCCAACAAGTAATGAGCAAGCAATGGCATAAAACATTATGTATGCTCAGGACTAAAAATGTTGTCCGATGAAAGGGAGGGGAGGGCATAAATTAATACTAGGGAACCTACGAAGCACCTGATGCCTCCAAATACATTTTCATTTTAAAACAAAAAAATCTGTAATGCAGGTTTAAACCCCTTTAAGATTTTTATCTACTTAACTAATAGCCCCTTACTCCATGTAACACCTAGCTTGTTAGTGCTCGGAACACATAAGAAATTATTATCCAGAATGAAGAATGGGAGGAAAGCTTCACAAGCATAGGTGACCCCTTCACAAATGACTAGAGAACGAGTATGTGTTGAATAATTAAAATAAATAAGATAAACTTAGAAACCACACTCATCCTAAGTTACCTCACTGGAAGGTTTTCCAAGGAGAGGAGCGTAGCATATGGCAAGAAGCATGAACCAGGGGTTCAGAGGACCCAACTAGGACCTAAGTGGTTCAACAGCCATGTGGTGTTCAGCTAAGCACAGCCTCTAGGGCCCCGGTTCCCTCATCTATGAAAGAAGGGACTAAATTCACCCCATGAACTCGAAGAAGACTTTGGCCTCCTATTCTGGGAGACCCAGCACATCACAACCCTGCCGGTATCTTGATTTTCATGGACCATGGGCACTTTTGTCTCCATGGGTCCCTTCCTCCATTACAAAAATATTAGACATTATGTTTCACAACTGTGTTGGTATAAAGACAAGTGTGTTAGTATTATATATTAAAACATTTGCTTTGACTTGAAGCTCTATTTTTCCTTGTTCTAATCTTAAATTAAAACATTTTCATGGACACACTACAAAAGTACTGTGGGCCCAGGCTCTGTGCTGCTGCATCAGAAATGAGCTCTGGTCCCAACCAAACCTGGAACACAGGAACAAGTAACACCAGCCCTCCCTCCCTCTCAAACCAGACCATCTGCAGGAGCCGTGTTCACACCACAAACAACAGTAGGATTGGAGAGGCACTGTGGGAAGAGCCATCTGGAAGCATGTGGAAGAGGGCAGGAGGAAGGCAAGGCCGGAGACCAGAGGCCCGAGAGGCGGAAACCAACCCAGGGGTGCAGAAGGTACTTAAAGGGGAGCAAGCCAGGAAACAGATGCCAAAGCAAGACAGCGCTGCTGGCCTTGACCACCAATTGTCCTGCCCCTGGACTGGTTCCAAGATTTTCTGGTCTAAGTGATTCAGATTCTGTTGATTCAACAAAAACTTACAAAGTGCCTGTGATATTCCAGACACTGTTAAGACACTTGGTCTACGCGAGTAGGGCAATGAAAACAAAGACCCTTGACCTGGTGCTAACATTCTTCTGGAGACTACAGATGATGAATAATACGCATGATAAATAAGTATATTATAGCGTCTATTATAGCAACCAAAGGTGGTGAAAGCCATGAAAAAAGAAGTAGAACAAGGTAAGGCGGGAGGATCAGAATTCCACATGGGGTGGAGACTACTGTATTAAGTGAGTTGATAAGGACAAGCCTCAGGAGGAAGATAAGTGAGAGACTTGCCTGGGAGAAAAGCCTTCTGTTCTGGTTTACCAATGCACAAACTGGCACACATTCCAAGAACAGGAAAGAGCTTGAGCAAAAGTTCAGAGGCAGGAATGTGCCTCCCTGACTACCTCCAAATTTACCCTTTTAAAGGAAAAAATTCAAATCTGTTACCAGTAGCTGAAAGTAATTATCTACTTAGAAGAAGGAGGAATGGATTTAAGGTGATCAAGATCTAATTTGAACAAGTTCAGTTTGGAACGTCCAGCAAAAACTTAGATGTGTGGACCCTGTAACATGAGACAGAGAGGGTGACACTGAAGATACACTTTTGGTGCTCCTAACAGAGATGGGCTAAATGCTCACCAATTCCCTTTCCTACTCTTGGTTTTTCTGTGTAATGAGGACTAGTCAACAGGATGTGGGTGGAAGTTAATTACGCTGCTTCCAGACCTGGCCATAAAACCCCCTGTGCATTGGTCTCTCTTCTTCTACAGCAACTGCAGTGACCTCATCTTCAGGATGGCAGTGTCATAAGATGAAGGCTCTCAGATTCCCAAGTCACTGCTTGGAGGAAAGCTGCTAAGGAGGGCTGCCTATCCCAAAGAGGAGGTGGTATAAGTTTGAAACTATGACTTAATTGAGTTAAGTTTCTGAGATTTTTAGGGTTATTAGAGCAGCTAGTCTGAATTGCCCTAATACAGTAGATTTCGCTACAGAGGAGATACAGTGGAAAGGCCCAATATCACCAAGGAATCAGTCCTCTTTCGAAACTGCCTTGAAAAGGCTGAGTGAAGACCAAATAAAGGAACACTGATTAAACCCTGATCTTACTGAATATGTGTGGGAGCCCCGAGCCCCCAAGTGTCTTGAAGACTGCACATGGCAGTTGGCTTGACCTAGGACAGTTAAGGTTTGACCTAGTCTCCTTGTAACATCAGGTGCTAAATGTAACCTTTACCCAAAACTACCTCCTCCCTGAGACTCCCTGAGATACTGTTATCTACAAGATAATCTATAAATCCCCTCCTCCCTGTGAATTACAATCAATTCCTCCCTACGTTGCACTACTCCAGCTCCCCACCTTATGCTCTCATACCCTTGGAATGTTGAGCCCTTATAACCAGTTTATCAGCTCCCCAAAGTGCAGACTATTTCCACATTGTGCTCTGAACTGGCCGCCATTCAGAGCAGCTCCTGAATCCATTCAGAGAAGCTCCTGATTTCAGGGCAATGTGACTCGACTTCCCACCCTGTTGGTAAGCCCCATAATAAAGGCTCATGTCTCAGAACGTGTCCGGGGCTTTCTTTAGCTCTTTGGCTACAAAAGCCCTCTTGGGCTGTGACAATATGTCTAAATTATTTCACTCTGTCAACCATACTCTTCCTTGGAACTCTCTCTTCCCAAGGGTCCTAGGACCCAGTTGTTCCTGGTTCCCTCCCACTTCACTGCTGTTCCTTCTCCTCTTCTTCTGCCTACTCCTTAGATGGGAATGTTCTGTCTCAGCTCATGGCTCACTTTTGTTGCCTCTCTACATGTTCTGCCTGGGGATCCTGTGTGTTCCCAATGCTTCAGCTCCGACTTACATACACATGACTGCTCCATCTAGGTCTTTAGTCTTTACCTCTCTCTTGAGCTACAATCCCTTCTAGACACATCTGCCTTATGGGGTCTGGGCATTGTAAATGTAAATCCATATGTCCAATGCAAGGTTGATCTTGCCTCCAAAACCCGCTGCTCCATCTATAGTCACTACCTGGATCAGTTATGCCACTATCCATCCAGCCACACTTCTCAGAGTCACTCTTGACTCTTACTTTTCTTTCACAGCTCCATATCCTATATTGAGTCATTCTGATAGCAGACAAAAGCAGTGGGTCTCTGTACGATGTGCATAACAGTCAATCTGATGACACGGGGGTTTCAAAGAGCAAAAGAGTGTAATGCTACACATGAAGCAGGAGATCAGATATCCTATTGGCCCAAAAATCTGTCTCCATAAGTCTAAGGAGTTCAGGGATTTTATGGATTCAAACAAGGGGGGGATGGAATTCTTACCATTACCATTGTAAGTACATAGTAAAGCCAGAATAACCATTACAATAGCAAGTATAAACAAGGGTGAGACTAGTTTGAGTTTGTGTAATTTCAGGTATTAATTTCTACCTATTTAACAATGTAAAAAGAAAAACATATATAATGATTCAGTAATCAAAATCATTTGCTAATTCTTAAGTTCTTCCTTTTGTTTTTGTTCATTTCTTCATCTTGGGGGATATCTGGGTGATGATCATTCTAACTTCTTCATGCTGAAAAGGAGCACCAACATTGGGTAGAGGAATGAAACTGTTTTTGTTCTTGGAGAAACTGGTACCTCTGGATTTCAGGGTTTAACTGACTTAGGAACAATCTGGAGGCTTTGGATAATAAGTAAATTGAAAAATATAGGTTTAAATAAAAGGAGTAGAAGGAGGTGATTTATAACCATGTTACATTGGGGAAATAACTTTTTATAGTTTTTAAATAAAACCTAGGATGTGCCTTAGAGTTTTCAGGAGTAGTGTTAGCAATATCTGTTTGACACATGCGTAAAAGTAACCTCCAGAATGACCTCCCATTTCTATTTGAAATCTCTTAGCCATGGAAACTTTATTTCTTTTCCCCCTTCAGAACACAAATCCATTCCTAATCCCACAGTGTCAGGGAAATACAGCCCTAGAAGTCATGTCCCATGTAGGGGGGAAAGTACTGAGTTTCTCTGCAGAGTTGACTTCAAGAGAGACCACATTTGAGCAACAATGAAGATTTTTAGGGAGTGACTCTTAGGCATTATGTCATATTAGGCAGGGTTCACATATTTTAGAGAAAATTAGGAACCCCTATTGCTTGAATTCCCAAGGTGGGGAAGTTCAATAGTTCCACACTTTCTTTCCCCAGTCCCTCAAGGGACCTTGCAAATACTTTTTCATTTCATGCCCAAAACACCCTGACATACATTAGGATATAGAATACTAAGATCTCAAACCTAAGGTTCCATCCCACATAAAGCTGAGTTAGGTTGTTTAAATAAACTGACCAGACACATTAAATTAGATAGTGTGCCAAAGAAAAATATAAATTTAGGACAAAATAAATCTTTCCTCCTTTGGTCTCACACAGAAATTAAAGGGTTAAAATACAAACAATAAGGTCAACATAAACATCAACAGGGACATTGTTCTGATATGACATAGAATCTTTGTCTTCTAGACAGAATAATCAGATAGTATTAAGATAGCATTAAGTTTTAAGAGAAACTCTGTATAACCTTTCATTAAAAGCAAACCAATAATCTGTATTATTTTAACAGAGAGAAAACTAACCTCCAATTTGTATGATTACATGGTTTGATGTAAAAAGCTCTTATAAAATATCACAAACAAGCCTATCAAATTTTTGGTCAGCATTGACAATGACAAATAGAATTCACTTTCACAACTTCTCTACAGCTTCCCATATCCATTCAGGTCTTGTCTTACACATTAACAGTAGCCATTTACAAAACTACACTACTTTAGACAAGCTTATCAAATTTTAGTCAGCACTGACTGCAACAAACAAAATTCACTTCCACAAACTTTCACAAATTTCTATATTCACCCAGGCTTTGTCCTACACATTCTTGAGGACAAAATTACACCTCTTTCTTTAACAAAGCCTATCCTGTATACTTTGCATACCAGCATACCTTAAAAGTTACCAAAAAAATATTTGATACTGTCTTTAAACATTCTACAAAGCATAATTATTTTTTAAATAGTTTGCCAAATATTGCCTTATATTTTTCACCATCTTAAAGATCTAATAGATATAATGCTCCTTTTTTCTATTGGAGGTTAAAAAAATCTGTTTTCATAATACCCTAAAATTACAAACAACCTCAAAACTATTAAACTCTGGAAAATATACAATATTTTAATTTGTCCCAAGCATAAATCCAGGAAAACTTTTCCACCGCTCTCAAGGACATTTCCTCTTACTTAACTGAAATTTGGCAATTAGATCACATCCAATTATCCCTATCCCAAGGCTATCTGTATTTTAATAATGATTTGTTTATTGTGGTTACCCTTGCAAAGGCATTATTGGGAAAAAAATATTTTTAATTGGGGAATTCTCTCAGAACAAACATGGTCTACTGCACATTTCCTCTGTGCCCACCATTTCTAATCTCCAGGCCCAGTAGAAAGACTTCTAAACCAAGCCCACCCTCCCCCAACTTTCCATACCCAACCCTTCCCCCATAGGTGCCTTAGTGGCTTAGGCCCTGCGGGCAGGGATAGGTGAGACAGAAAGAATGAAGCCTGGTTTTAAAACTTTTAAATGAGTGTGGAGGGATTTAAGACCCCTAAGATGGCCTTAGTGTTGGTAAGAGTTCCTATGCTCTCTTAATTGTTTCCAATTATTAGATCTATGTCACCTAAAGCTGTGGCCAGGACAATTGGAAAAGTCTTTGCCATTTCCCTCTGCTGTCAGAGGGAAATTCCAAGGGTAGTTTCTTTTCAAAGTCTAGGTTTGTATGTAATAATTACAAAAACTAAGGCTTTGAGCTCTGTTGCCTAAAGGGTTTTCCTTCTTTTTTTATTCTTTTTGGGACTCCAAGTGTATTAATTTATATACAAAAAAAAAGTGCTTATTTATTCTTAAGCAATTCGAATGGAGGTCTTTTAAGAATTTTTGTTTGCCAATTTGGTTGTTACCATCCCAAGGTAGAAACATATACATTGCACAAACACATATAGAAAGTTAGATGCACAAAAAAAAAAACAAAAAAAAAACACAAAAACATAGAGATGTAAAACTTGCTAATTTGAACCCTACTTTTTCATCTTTTTCTGCCATGCTTGAATATTATAAATCCTCTCAGGCCTCCCTGTTTGTCTGCTTTCTATAGGCACCTGCCTGAAGGGTAGAAGTTTCACCAGTGGCTCTGCTGCTGGTTTTAAAGAGTAGCCCTGGCCAAACTGAGTACCCTGGAGAGTATAGGAGAGGGAGACCATTTCTATCTCAAGGTCTTTCACCCCAGATAAAGAGGGATACAGAGGAGAAGGAGGAGAAAGAGGAGGAGGAGGTAGGGGAGCTTCCTTCTTTCCTGATCTATTGGCCCCTTGATAATAGGTTAGAAGTGGCTGCTAGACTTGACAGGTAAAAGTTTATATTTTCTCAACACTGATTGCTAGGAGAGACAAAGGACTGAACATAAATCATCTCATACTCTCTTGCAGAACAACTCTAACACGGTGTTCTTTTCTGTAGAGCCATTCTCAGGCCATTTATCTCCTGATTCTAATTCAAACCACGGCCAGACTCTGTTATAGAAATAAATTTTTTTTTATTCATAGGTTCATAACTAAAATTGTTCCAATTTTTCAAAATACAGCCCAAAGGTCTATATTCAGGAATGCTATTAGAATTATAATTTCCCATTTTAAAGAATTTCTGTAATCAGTAATGCAATAACACATCAAGTTTAAACAGATGCTTAACATTACTTTACATTTAAGTAACACACCAATAACTAGATTGAACACACTAGGTAACAATTAAACAGGCATTAAACACTTACTATACCTAAGTAACACACCAGTTAATAGTTAAATAGGCATACCTAATTACATTAAATACCAACTAATTGTTGAATTACTTATTTTACAGGAGAATACTCAACAGACAAACTCAGGTCAGGGCCTCAGACCCCGTACAGAATGGTGCCCAGAAAACAGAAACGTGCAGAGGTCAGAGCAACGGGGATCGTTCTGGAAGCAGGACCCAGGGCCTCAAGCCCAGGTCCAGGGGACTCGAACCACCAAACTAACTTCCAGATCCACTTTTCTCTTGACCTAGTCAGCTGTCCAGACTTGGAACTGGAAACTGTTTCTCTCTTTGAAGCTCTTTAAGGCACTGACGGTCTGGAGAGCCGGCGAAGTAGAGAAAAACCCAGTTGCCAAGCCTCTAGACTTAAAGAGCCCAGCGGCTGCACAAGGCTTATGACTGCGTTTACCCATCCTGCCGGGGCTCCAGAACTTCAGGCATTTGGACTCCTTGCTTCTTAGGAATCTTTGTGTCTTCATGGATTGCCAAACTGATACCAGACAAAAAAGGTGGGTTCTCTGCCCGATGCACATAACAGCCAATCTATGACAGTGGAGTTTCAAAGAGAGAAAGAGTTTAATGCAATGTATGATGCAGGAGATCAGATGGCCAGTCGGCCTAAAAATCTCTCTCCCTGAGTCTAAGGAGTTCATGTTTTTTATGGATTCAAATGGGGCAGATGGAGTTGGTACCACTACCGTAGCAAGTACACATGAGGCTGAGACCAGGCTAGAATAACCATTACAACAAAAAGTAGAACAAGGATGGGGGCAGGGTGGAGCTGTTACCATGACAACAGTAAGTACTGCACAAGGTTGAGACCAGACTAGAATAACTATTACAATAGAAAGTATCTACAGAGCTGAGAGTAGTTGAGTTTCAGTAATTTCAGGTATTAATTTCTGCCTATTCTACAATATAGAAAGAAAAACATCTATATAATGATTCAGTAATCATAATCATTTGGTATTTCATAATTTCTCGGTTACAATTTTAATTTTATCTCTCTCTGTTAGAAGAAAGCACCTAGAAAATTCCCTTCAATGGCCAGGGAAAATCTAACCTTTCAACAAGGCTTTTCGCTTTGGTTTCCAGACTGTCCCTAGGTTAACACAAGCTCAAAGATCCTAAATATTATTTAAACGATGATGGAATTTCATTACTGTACAATAGTTTGGATTTGGCCACAAAGGCATGTTTATTAGACTGAAGATCATGAGGGATTTTAGTGATGCAGTTTAAGAGGGTGAGTGAAGTATACCTCCATGAAAGTCCAAAGGTCCTGGTAAATTAAAAACAAACAAACAAAAAACAAGACACACCCCCACTACTATGATAACTTCTGAAAACTACCAGAGGAATTTCTGTCCCTTTTCTGACCGAAAAAAGTCACACAGTGCTCTCCGAGACCATGGGCACTGGGATCTCTCTCTCTCTCTCTCTCTCTCTCTCTCAATCTCTCTCTCACACACACACACACACACACACACACACACACACACGCGCGCGCGCGGCCCCAGCACGTGCTGAAGCTGCCTGGCAGGGGGAGGTCTGTAAGCTTCACCCTCCCTAGGCTCAGGACCCTCCCCTTTTTCCTGGTCTCCCAGTGGCAGCAGACACTGATACAGCTGGCACGGTTTTGCGTGCATCTGGTGAGTCTATGTAAGAGCCCAATCATCAAGAAGAAAGAACCTTTGTTTTAGTGTCTGGACTCTGAAGTAAATCTTTGGAGAACCTGAAACACTCCGCAACCCCCTCACATGTACCCTCTCTCCTGGGTCCCCCGGCATCAATGCAGGTCCATTTCTCTCCCACCTGGGCTATTGTAATCACCTCCAACTGGTTCCAACCGAACTCCCATTCCTTCACTCCTGTGCCAGAGTGGCTGCCAGAGTGGCTTCCAACAGACACATCTGATCATAAAACTCCCCTGCTTAAAACCTCCCACGAAAAATACTGGTGTGCCCAAGGAGGCACGCACGACAGCAAGTGGAGCGCTGTTTATGACACAGGGAAAACTGGGGGGAAACAATGTCCACCCTTGAGGAATGGCTAAATGAATTCTCTTACACCCACAGGTAGAATACTGTGCAGCAGGTAAAGGCAATGCTAGGTTTACGTGTAGCAGCATAGGAAGATGCGCAAGACATACTGTCCAGTGAAAAGTGTGCTGTACCATTTACTGAAAAACACAACTGTCAAATTAATGCAAAATGTTTTCTCTAGGTCCATATTTGTGTGTAAAGGAATAGAAAGGGGCCTGAAAGGTCTCTCCCCAAGCTAGTGATAGATGTGGTCCTAGGGAGGGGAGAAAAGGAATAAGATTGGGGAGAGTGCCCGAGGGAAGGGTAAAACATAGATTTATGAGGCAACAGTATATGCATTCCATATGTATGGTTTAAAATGTTAATTAAAATAATTAAAATATTAAATTGACCTAAAAGAATAACATCCAAAATATTTGGGGAGGGGTGTGGATTTGAAAAAGTTTTTTTACTCTTTTATTGCAATAATATGTACATATATATATATAGATATATACACACACACACACACAATATAACCTCCAGACAGCAATAAGAAAAAAAGCAGACCAATTTAAAAAAAAAAAAAAAAAAAAAGATAATAACCAGAGGCACTTCATGGATATATACCTGCAATTTCACTAATAAAAGGAATGCCTATTAAAATATTTAAATGCTTATTTTCCATCTGTAAGTTTGGCAATTGTTTTAAAAGGCTGCATAACTAGTGCTGACTAAGGCATAAGCCTCTTCCACTGCTGCTACAAACTCCTTAAGGGGCATTTTGGATGGGTTTAAACTTGGGCTTGGCAATTTCCCCTTTGTGTTCAATTTTACAAATGTTTACTTGAACAAGTACACACACACACACACACACACACAGCCATGTCTGAGGAGGCTGAGGATGTTCGCTGCTGTGGAATTTATAATAGTGAAAATTTGGCAACCTCAATGCCCATCAACAGGAAACTGGTTAACCAAAATATAGGACATTAACTTCATGAAATGCCACAAGTCTGAGAAAGAATATATCAGATACTGACACGCTGACATGGACAGATGGCAACAAGGTATTGCTCAAGTGAAAGCAGAACAGTTTATAGAACACGATTGCATTCTGGAAATGCACATGCTTATATACACACAGAAAAAAGTCCAGGACACACAGGAAAATGGTAACAGAACTTATGTCTGGGTGAAGGAGAACATCCACTTTTCTTATTAAGTATTTTAGTACTACAGAAGAGGTGGTTTCTTTTATGGAAGCGGGTATAATGAGAACATGTTATTTTTGGTGAAAGTCACACTGGCTATTTAAAATATGTCTTTTTAAATTCACTGCACTCAGAGTAAATTACAAATTTCTAAACCCCGTACGTCATGTCCTTAACTGGCATCTAGACCTCCTCCAGGGCCAACATCCCTCACTGGCCTCCGTGAATCCTGTGCTCTAATCTAGCATTTCTGTTCTCCAACAATGTCATGTTCTTTCCTCTGCTCACAACAAACATCTTCTTCCCTGCTCTCAACACAAACAAATTCCCAGGCATGTTCTCACCCTGACCCAAAGCCCATTCCCTCTGGGAGCTCAAATCCCACCAGCTCCACATAACCACTCTCTCCAGAGAGTTTCCTCACCCGTGCAATATGCCCCTATGCCCCTACCACAGCCCCTGTCAACCCTGTAAGAGTCGGGGTGGACAACCGTGAGCTCCCGGAAAGCCAGGGCTGTGTCCTGTGTCATCATATCCCCAGCGCCAACCAAGCAGGGTGCAGGGCAGGCACACAGTGGGTGCTCAATATTTGCTAAATGAGCAGGTACAGGACAGAGGTCCAGGGAACAAACACACTGGGATGCCAGAGAGGAAGCCAGTGGCCCATGAAAGAGAAAGATAAGTCAGAGGAAGGCAGAGAAATCAACAGAGTAAGAGGCAGAAGAACAGCAAAAAGAGCTGATCAGGAAAGGGTGGGCAGCAGCACGGAACACCACAGAAAATTCAGGGAGGACCAGGGTGGAGGAGGAGAAAAGTATCTTTGGATGTGGTGAAGTTCCAGTTTGGTGAAAGGCAGGTTCAACAGAAGGATGAAGCAAAGAGCTACGGGTGAAGAGGCTTGAGTGTGGCACAGCCCGCAGTGCAGACCCTGGGAACTCTGCTGCTGAAAAGGGCACAGAAGGATTGAGGGAAGGTTTTATGGACTGTCTGGGAGGCTGAAATTATCTACAGGCAAAGAGAGAGGAGAAAGCAGAGAGATAAAAACTAAGGACACCGGGTTAGTGTTATAAAGGACAAAAGAAGGTCCTGACACCTTCTGACACCTTTTATCCTTCTGCCCCAACCTTTTTTATCCTTCTGGTTGGGGCAGAAGGATAAAAAACTGCTGAGAACAAACACATTCAGTGATGTGTGTCCTCACCAAGGCCGAGGCCAGGTCCTCTACTCTGCTGGCAAAGCCAAGTACAGACTCGCAGACCCTGTGCTACCTCCTGCAGGGAAAGGCTGGCTCCAAGGACAGAGCCCTTCTTCTCAGTGGTTCTCAAACTTTGGTGCACATCAGAATCACCTGGAAGGGCTTGTTAAAAGAGATGGCCGGCCCCACCACCTAAGTTTCTGATTCATCAATCTGGGATGAGGCCTGAGAATCGCCAACAAATTCCCAGGTGCTGCTGCAGCTTTCAGAGCCACACTTGAATTCATCAGTCCTGATGCACTCTATCCGGGGAGGGGGCCCAGGAATATTTTGTAAAGCTCCCCTGGTAGATCCCAATGTGCAACCAGGGTTGAGAGCCACAGCCTTAGGGGATCAGTAAAATGAAAGTGGAGTGTGTGGAAATGCTCCGGGGCTTGGAGTAATTAGGACAGATTAGGCAACACCCTTACATCCAAAGAGCTTCCTTGCCAGGATTGTCATTTCCACCCCTAAACTGTCCTTGGAAAAAGGCACTTCTGCAGTATTAGTTCAAATTGCTAGCACAAAGGATGTTGTACACACAGCTGACAAATCAGATATAAATAATTGAAAGCAGATGCTATTTACCCAGGCCTTTTTTCAAAAGCAAAACAAATAAAAATAAAATATAAAAGATGGTTGCTCAAACTATGTATCTGTGGCCAAAAGCCAGTTTCTACTTGTCTCCATAAAAATAGTTAAGATTTCCATCAAACAGAACCCAGGCGATCTCAGAATAGCAAGGATCATTTTCCCACCTGTTCATTCACAATTTACTGAAAATCTAGGCCCTTAGGCACAGTGTCAGTGCCAGGAATACAAAGATTAATAAGACCGGGAAATACACTCCCTACTCAAGAGATTCCAGGCTGGGGGAAAGTGACAAATTTCTAAACAAACAAAAGCATACTGAAGTGTTAAAGGTGCTGTGATAGCTCCTTCTGTGGAGCCCAGTGAAGCCCTAGAGGGAGTGCCATATTTAACCAGGGGAGAAGGGGGTGGCAAGTGTGAGTCCACAGACACGGGCACGTGCCAGAAACTTGAAAGATTCAGAGGTGTTCATGCGGGGAAGGAGAGAGGTAGAACACTAATAAGGACAGTCATTTCATAGAGTGAAGGGCAAAGACACATAGGCCTAAAATGGTCCAAATTATAATATTCTCCTGAAAATAATGCTGGACTCAATCCACTTAACACATTTTTTGGAATCTCATGGAGACCTGGCACAGTGGACTCTTCACATTTTCAATTTACACCAAGCACTTCCAGAGAGAGAAATGCCAACCCACCAGGAGCCACCTGCCGACTTTCATCAAATCATCAGAGCAGGAAGCAACAGGCCCAGCACCATGTTGGGGTGAACCCTACAAATGACAGGCACTTGCAGAAAAGCAATCTAAATAGCAGCCCAATGACAGGCTCCAAAATAAATTCAGTCTTAAAACACAGGCACATCTGCTCAACAAACCAAATAAAGAGAACGTGCCCAGGAAGAGGATTAAAAAACAAACCAGAAAACATCACCCTATTGTTTTATTCCTGAAGGGCAATGTAGCTCAAGGACAAGGGAAAAATTGTGGGCATCAGCCAGACCTAAGTGCCTGTAATCTAGGGCAAACTGCTTAATATCTGAGACTTGTAATAATTTATATATTCTGGATACTACTGCCTTATTAAATATATGATTTGCAAATATTTTCTGTAGGTTGTCTTTTCACTTTCTTGATGGCATCATTTGCAGCACAAAAGTTTTACTTTGGTGAACTTTGATTTATCTGTGTTTTCATTCATTGCTTGTTCTTTTACAGTCATTTTAAAGGTGTTCCCAAAGCCAAGGTCACAAAAATTTACACCAATGTTTCCTTCTACGAGTTTTGTAATTGTTAATCTTACATCTAAGTCTATAATCTATTTCAAGGTAATGTTTGCACATGGTGTGAGGAATGGGTTCCACATCATTCTTTCTCATGTGGCTATCTGCTCCAAAACTGGCTAGAAAAGATTATTCTTTCCACACTGAAATTTCTTGTCACCCTTGCAAAAACCCATTCACTCTAAATATAAGGGTCTATTTCTGGACTATCAATTCTGTTCATTGATTTATGTCCATCCCTATTACAATCCTACACTGCCTTGATTAGTGCAGCTTTGTAATAAATTTTGAAATCGGGAGATAAGAGTCCACCAAATTTGTTCTTTTACCAAGATCATTTTGGCTATTCTGGGTGCTCTGAATTTTTATATGAATTTTAGGATCAGTTTGTCAATTTCTGCAAGGAAGCTGGGATTTCCATAGGACTGTATGGAATCTGTAGAGTGATTTGGGGAGTAACACCATGTAAACAATACTGTCCTCCAATCCATGAACATGTGGTGTCTTTCGTGTTGAACTAGGCCTTCTTTATTTTCTTTCAACAATCATTTGTAGTTTTAAAGTACAACTTGTGCATTTCTTTTGTTAAATTTATTCCTAAGTTTCCCGTTATTTTTAATGCTATTGTAAGTGGATTAGGTTTCTTAATTTCATTTTCAGATGCTCATTGCTAGAGTATACAAATACAATTAAATTCTATCTATTGATTTTGTATCCTGTAATCTTGCTGAACACATTTATTAGTTTTAATAGATTTTAGAGGATTTCTTAGGATTTTCTATATAAAAGACTGTCTCCTGCAAACAGAGATAATTTTACTTTTTCCTTTCCTATATGCATGCATTTTATTTCTTTTTCTTGTCTAATTGACCTAACTGTAGCCTCCAGTACAGTGTTGAATAGAAGTGGCAAGGACAGACAGCTTGCCCTGTTCTCAATCTTAACGGGACAGAATGCATTCATTCACCATTACTTATGACGTACTGGGCTGTGGATATTTTTTTGTTAATTCAATTTTATTGAGATATATTCACATACCATATATACAGTCATCCAAAGAGTACAATCAATTGTTCACAGTGCCATCACATAATTGTGCATTCATCACCCCAATCTATTTTTGAACATTTTCCTTGTACCAGAAAATGTGAAAATAAGAATAAAAAATAAAAGTAAAAAAGCACACCCAGCTGCAGGTATTTTATAAATGCCCTTTATCAGGTTAAGTTCCCTTCTATCCCTAGTTCTTGAGGGTTTTTATCATGAAAGGGTCAATTTTGTGAAATACTTTTTTCTATGTGTAGTCAGATGACTCTGTGTGTGTGTGTGTGTGTGTGTGTGTGTTTGGTCCTTTATTCTATTGATATGGGGCATGGCATTCATTGATTTTCAGATGTTAAACTAACCTTGCATTCTTGAGATAAATCCCACTCATGGTATACAGTCCTTTTTACACATTGCTGGATTGGGTTTGCTAGTACAAAGCCTGTATCTCAAATTTTAACTTGGAAAGTAAAATAATCTTGCCTTTTTGAGAAATTATATTTGGTAACTCTGTCAAAAATAGAAAACTACACTAAAGAGTGACCACTGGTCTTTGTGATTTAGAAATAATATTGTGTTAGGTAATCAATTTGGGTCCTACCATTTCAGAATTTTAAAGCTCACAGTAGCCTCAGAATTTTATCCTAAACTGTATTTAATGATCAACAAAAAATTAGTTTAAAAAAAGCTAAAGTATTACTAAATTATTTAATAGGTATATTTAAGTTGGATTGTAATTTTTATTTTCTTCTTTAAATTCTGTGGAAGCTCAAAGTGCAGCCAGCTTGATTATTCAAGTATTAATCTCTGTAGAAAATTAACCAAGCCTTATTTTAGTGGTATGTTTCTCTCTTACATAAGTTCATATCTTTACAGATTATCACACTGGAAAAATAAGCACAAAAAATGATTTTCTCTGTTTCTCAGAACAAGAAGTGTACTGTAACAGCACAATGAGCATCACATAATTACAGGCCCATCAACCTAGGATGGTAAACTCATGCTGAACTCATCTTACCAAATGACCATGACATATGCAATTGGGAGTGACAGACCCGTGCTCCTTAGAAACCTTGTTTTTCTTCCACTAAGTTTTCACACATACTCCACCACACTGTTTTGAAATGTCCTACATATTAAAGACATTTAAGGACAGGCATGACTTCTGACAATGATGAAGCGAAGAGGTCAATAAATCCTCTCTCCAAAAGACAACTACATAAGGGGTCAAAACTGTCAAAAACTATCATTTCAGGTCTCTGGAAATGAGACAAACAACAAATTGGAAATGTATGTTCACAAAATACTTCTCAACTTTGGGTAAGAAGAGTGGGAGTCTGTGACATTCTTGCCTGAAGCTACCACCACCTCTACACCATCTCAGAGAACAAGGTGGTTAGAAAGAGGCAGAGCTGGCTGTGGAAACTAATAGTTTCACCACCAGATGGGGAAGACTGGTTTGGACCAGAGGTTGAAAAACCCATGTCAAGTGGACAATGGAAAAAGCACACAGCAATATTAGTCTGAGCAAAATAAGCCAGAAACAGAAAGGACAAATACTGGATGGTCTCACTAATAAGAACTAACCATAATAAGCAAACTCCAAGTTAAATTCAAGAGCACAGGTTATCAGGAGATAGAAAGAAGGCAGAGATGCATAAAGAGTACAGAATGTTTAGTGAGGTTGATTGTAAAGGTTCAGAAATGGAAAGCACAATACTGTGTGATAGTAGCACAATACCGTAAATGTAATTAACAAAGCAGAGTGTGAGTATGGTTGAAAGAGAAAAGCTACGGTCATGTATGTCACCAGAAGCAAGCTAGAGGAGAAAAAGTGGGACTATATAACTTAGCAAAACCTAGAGTGGACAATGACAGTGGTTAATTGTACAAATATAAGAAACTTCTTACATGAATTAGAATAAATGTACATCACTATTACAAGGTGTTAATAATAGGGTGGTGTCCTGGTTTGGATATATTATACTCCCCCAAAAGCCATTTTCTTTAATGTTATCTTTGGGGGCCATCTGATTAGTCTGTTGATTAGGGTGGAAATATTTGATTAAATTATTTCCCAGGAGATGTGGACCCCACCCATTCAGGGTAGGTCAAAATTAAATCACTGGAGCCCCATAAGAGAGCTCACAGACAGAAGGAGCTCAGAGCAGTTGAGAGAGACTTTTGGAGAGACACTTGGGAGCAGACCCAGATGCTTGCTGATCCTTGGAGATACTTAGATATGTAGACAGAAGGACATTTAGAGATGACAAGCAAAGACAGAAGCCCAGAGACAATCTGAAGAAAGCCATTTTGAAATGCAACCCAGTAGCAAAGGACCAGCAGACGCCAGCTACATGCCGTCCCAGCTGACAGAGGTGTTCCAGACGCCATCGGCTGTTCTTCAGTGAAGGTATCCTCTTGTTGACGCCTTAGTTTGGACACTTTAATGCCTTAGAACTGTAACTTTGTAACTTAATAAATCCCCTTTACAAATACATTTCTGGTGTTCTGCATTCCAGCGGCATTAGCAAACCAGAACAGGTGGTATATGGGAAAAATACAAGTAAAGAAAACTAAAGTCTAAACTTAACAGTAACACTGTAATATTCTTTTATTAATTGTAACAAAAGCACTATACCAAAGCTAAATATCAATAATAGGGGGGTATAAGGAGTATGGGAAGCTAAATATTAATAATAGGGGGAAATAAGGGGTATGGATTTTTTTTTCTTCAGAAGAAATGGGAATGTTTTCATATTGATTGTAATGGTGAATGCATAAATACATGATTATACCAGGAACCACCGACTGTACACTTAGGATGGATTGTGTGGTGTGTCAATAAAACTATTTAAATAAATAAAAAAAAGAAACAGGAAAAAATCAACAAAATAGCAACAATAACAAATGCTGGCTGGGGGTGATAGAATATGATTTCCAGAATTATTCTATTATTTTAAATGTTTAGTTTTCCACAAAATATTATAATACATGCAAAGAAACAGAAAAGTATGGCCCATGTGCAAGGAAAAACTCAGTCTATACAGACAGTCCTGAATGAATCCAGAATTTGGACTTACTCTACAAGAATTTAAAATCAGCTAGTATAAATATGTTCAAAGAACCAAAGGAACCCATGTGTAAAGAACTAAAGTATCACAACAGTGTCTCACCAAATAAAGAAATAGCAGTCAAGAGATATAAATTAAGAACAATCTAGAATGGTCGGAGGCAGGGCAAGATGGCGGACTGTGAGCTGTATGTTTTAGCTACTCCTCCAGGAAAGAAGGTAGAAAGCCAGGAACTGCGTGGACTGGACACCACAGAGCAATCTGACTTTGGGCATACTTCAAACAACACTCATGAAAACGTGGAACTGCTGAGATCAGCGAAATCTGTAAGTTTTTGTGGCCAGGGGACCCGCGCCCCTCCCTGCCAGGCTCAGTCCCGGGGGAGGAGGGGCTGTCAGCTCCGGGAAGGAGAAGGGAGAACTGCAGTGGCAGCCCTTATCGGAAACTCATTCTACTGATCCAAACTCCAACCATAGACAGACTGAGACCAGACACCAGAGAATCTGAGAGCAGCCAGCCCAGCAGAGAGGGGACAGGCATAGAAAAAAACAACACGAAAAACTCCAAAATAAAAGAGGAGGATTTTTGGAGTTCTGGTGAACATAGAAAGGGGAAGGGCAGAGCTCAGGCCCTCAGGCTCATATGCAAATCCAGAAGCAAAGCTGATCTCTTGCCCTGTAGACCTTTCCTTAATGGCCCTAATTGCTTTGTCTCTTAGCATTTCAATAACCCATTAGATCTCTGAGGAGGGCCCTTTTTTTTTTTTTTTTTTAATCCTTTTTTCTTTTTCTAAAACAATTACTCTAAGAAGCCCAATACAGAAAGCTTCAAAGACTTGCAATTTGGGCAGGTCAAGTCAAGAGCAGAACTAAGAGAGCTCTGAGACAAAAGGCAATAATCCAGTGGCTGAGAAAATTCACTAAACACCACAACTTCCCAAGAAAAGGGGGGTGTCCGCTCACAGCCATCATCCTGGTGGACAGGAAACACTCCTGCCCGTCGCCAGCCCCATAGCCCAGAGCGGCCCCAGACAACCCAGTGTGATGGAAGTGCTTCAAATAACAGGCACACACCAAAAAACTGGGCATTGACATTAGCACACCACAAAACTGGGCGTGGACATTAGCCTTCCCTGCAACCTCAGCTGATTGTCCCAGAGTTGGGAAGGTAGAGCAGTGTGAATTAGCAAAGCCCCATTCAGCCATCATTTCAGCAGACTGGGAGCCTCCCTACACAGCCCAGCAGCCCAGAACCACCCTGGGGGGACAGCACTCACCTGTGACATAGCACAGTCATCCCTCAGCAGAGGACCAGGGGGTGCACAGCCTGGAAGAGGGGCCCACTTGCAAGTCTCAGGAGCCATACGCCAATACCAAGGACTTGTGGGTCAGCGGCAGAGACAAACTGTGGCAGGACTGAAGGATTAGACTATTGCAGCAGTTTTAAAACTCTAGGATCACCAGGGAGATTTGATTGTTAGAGCCACCCCCCCTCACTGACTGCCTAGAAACACGCCCCATATACAGGGCAGGCAACACCAACTACACACGCAAGCTTGGTACACCAATTGGACCCCACAAGGCTCACTCCCCCACTCACCACAAAGGCTAAGCAGGGGAGAACTGGCTTGTGGAGAACAGGTGGCTTGTGGACGCCACCTGCTGGTTAGTTAGAGGAAGTGTACTCCACGAAGCTGTAGATCTGATAAATTAGAGATAAGGACTTCAATTGGTCTACAAATCCTAAAAGAACCCTATCAAGTTCAGCAAATGCCAAGAGGCCAAAAACAACAGAAAATTCTAAAGCATATGAAAAAACCAGACGATATGGATAACCCAAGCCCAAGCACCCAAATCAAAAGATCAGAAGAGTCACAGCACCTAGAGCAGCTACTCAAAGAACTAAAGACGAACAATGAGACCATAGTACAGGATACAAAGGATATCAAGAAGAACCTAGATGAGCATAAAGAAGACACTGAAAGACTAAATAAAAAAACAGGTGATCTTATGGAAATTAAAGAAAATGATGACCAAATTAAAAAGATTCTGGACACTCATAGTACAAGACTAGAGGAAGTTGAACAACGAATCAGTGACCTGGAAGATGACAGAATGGAAAATGAAAGCATAAAAGAAAGAATGGGGAAAAAAATTGAAAAAATCGAAACGGACCTCAGGGATATGATAGATAATATAAAACGTCCAAATATAACACTCATTGGTGTTCCAGAAGGGGAAGAAAAGGGCAAAGGTCTAGGAAGAGTATTCAAAGAAATTGCTGGGGAAAACTTCCCAAATCTTCTAAACAACATAAATACACAAATCATAAATGCTCAGCGAACTCCAAATAGAATAAATCCAAATAAACCCACTCCGAGACATATTCTGATCACACTGTCAAACACGGAAGAGAGGAGCAAGTTCTGAAAGCAGCAAGAGAAAAGCAATTCACCACATACAAAGGAAACAGCATAAGACTAAGTAGTGACTACTCAGCAGCCACCATGGAGGCAAGAAGGCAGTGGCACGATATATTTAAAATTCTGAGTGAGAATAATTTCCAACCAAGAATACTTTATCCAGCAAAGCTCTCCTTCAAATTTGAGGGAGAGCTTAAATTTTTCACAGACAAACAAATGCTGAGAGAATTTGCCAGCAAGAGACCTTTCCTACTGGAGATACTAAAGGGAGCCCTACAGACAGAGAAACAAAGAAAGGACAGAGAGACTTGGAGAAAGGTTCAGTACTAAAGAGATTTGGTATTGGTACAATAAAGGATATTAATAGAGAGAGGGGAAAAATATGACAAACATAAACCAAAGGATAAGATGGCTGATTCAAGAAATGCCTTCACGGTTATAACGCTGAATGTAAATGGATTAAACTCCCCAATTAAAAGATACACATTCACAGAATGGATCAAAAAAAAATGAACCATCAATATGTTGCATACAAGAGACTCATCTTAGACACAGGGATGCAAAGAAATTGAAAGTGAAAGGATGGAAAAAAATGTTTCATGCAAGCTACAGCCAAAAGAAAGCAGATGTAGCAATATTAATCTCAGATAAAATAGACTTTAAATGCCAGGATGTTATGAGAGACAAAGAAGGCCACTACATACTAATAAAAGGGGCAATTCAACAAGAAGAAATAACAATCGTGAATGTCTATGCACCCAATCAAGGTGCCACAAAATACATGAGAGAAACACTGGCAAAACTAAAGGAAGCAATTGATGTTTCTACAATTTTGGGAGACTTCAACACATCACTCTCTCCTATAGATAGATCAACCAGACAGAAGACCAATAAGGAAACTGAAAACCTAAACAATCTGATAAATGAATTAGATTTAACAGACATATACAGGACATTACATCCCAAATCACCAGGATACACATACTTTTCTAGTGCTCACGGAACTTTCTCCAGAATAGATCATATGCTGGGACATAAAACAAGCCTCAATAAATTTAAAAAGATTTAAATTATTCAAAGCACATTCTCTGACCACAATGGAATACAATTAGAAGTCAATAACCATCAGAGACTTAGAAAATTCACAAATACCTGGAGGTTAAACAACACACTCCTAAACAATCAGTGGGTTAAAGAAGAAATAGCAAGAGAAATTGCTAAATATATAGAGACGAATGAAAATGAGAACACAACATACCAAAACCTATGGGATGCAGGAAAAGCAGTGCTGAGAGGGAAATTTATAGCACTAAACGCATATATTAAAAAGGAAGAAAGAGCCAAAATCAAAGAACTAATGGATCAACTGAAGAAGCTAGAAAATGAACAGCAAACCAATCCTAAACCAAGTAGAAGAAAAGAAATAACAAGGATTAAAGCAGAAATAAATGACATAGAGAACAAAAAAACAATAGAGAGGATAAATATCACCAAAAGTTGGTTCTTTGAGAAGATCAACAAGATTGACAAGCCCCTAGCTACACTGACAAAATCAAAAAGAGAGAAGACCCAGATAAACAAAATAATGAATGAAAAAGGTGACATAACTGCAAATCCTGAAGAAATTAAAAAAATTATAAGAGGATACTATGAACAACTGTATGGCAACAAACTGGATAATGTAGAGGAAATGGACAATCTCCTGGAAACATATGAACAACCTAGACTGACCAGAGAAGAAATAGAAGACCTCAACCAACCCATCACAAGCAAAGACATCCAATCAGTCATCAAAAATCTTCCCACAAATAAATGCCCAGGGCCAGATGGCTTCACAGGGGAATTCTACCAAACTTTCCAGAAAGAACTGACACCAATCTTACTCAAACTCTTTCAAAACATTGAAGAAAATGGAACACTACCTAACTCATTTTATGAAGCTAACATCAATCGAATACCAAAACCAGGCAAAGATGCTACAAAAAAGGAAAACTACCGGCCAATCTCCCTAATGAATATAGATGCAAAAATCCTCAACAAAATACTTGCAATTCGAATCCAAAGACACATTAAAAAAATCATACACCATGACCAAGTGGGGTTCATTCCAGGCATGCAAGGATGGTTCAACATAAGAAAATCAATCAATGTATTACAACACATTAAAGATTCGAAAGGGAAAAGTCAAATGATCATCTCAATAAAAGCTGAAGAAGCATTTGACAAAATTCAACATCCGTTTTTGATAAAAACACTTCAAAAGGTAGGAATTGAAGGAAACTTCCTCAATATGATAAAGAGCATATATGAAAAACCCACAGCCAGCATAGTACTCAATGGTGAGAGACTGAAAGCCTTCCCTCTAAGATCAGGAACAAGACAAGGATGCCCGCTGTCACCACTGTTATTCAACATTGGGCTGGAAGTGCTAGCCAGGGCAATCCGGCAAGACAAAGAAATAAAAGGCATCCAAATTGGAAAAGAAGAAGTAAAACTGTCATTGTTTGCAGACGATATGATCTTATATCTAGAAAACCCTGAGAAATCGACGATACAGCTACTAGAGCTAATAAACAAATTTAGCAAAGTAGCGCAATACAAGATTAATGCACATAAGTCAGTAATGTTCCTATATGCTAGAAATGAACAAACTGAAGAGACACTCAAGAAAAAGATACCATTTTCAATAGCAACTAAAAAAATCAAGTACCTAGGAATAAACTTAACCAAAGATGTAAAAGACCTATACAAAGAAAACTACATAACTCTACTAAAAGAAATAGAAGGGGACCTTAAAAGATGGAAAAATATTCCATGTTCATGGATAGGAAGACTAAATGTCATTAAGATGTCAATTCTACCCAAACTCATCTACAGATTCAATGCAATCCCAATCAAAATTCCAACAACCTACTTTGCAGACTTGGAAAAGCTAGTTATCAAACTTATTTGGAAAGGGAAGATGCCTCGAATTGCTAAAGACACTCTAAAAAAGAAAAACGAAGTGGGAGGACTTACAGTGCCTGACTTTGAAGCTTATTATAAAGCCACAGTTGCCAAAACAGCATGGTACTGGCATAAAGATAGACATATAGATCAATGGAATCGAATTGAGAATTCAGAGATAGACCCTCAGATCTATGGCCAACTGATCTTTGATAAGGCCCCCAAAGTCACTGAACTGAGTCATAATGGTCTTTTCAACAAACGCTGGGAGAGTTGGATATGCATATCCAAAAGAATGAAAGACGACCCCTACCTCATCCCCTACACAAAAATTAACTCAAAATGGATGAAAGATCTCAATATAAAAGAAAGTAGCATAAAACTCCTAGAAGATAATGTAGGAAAACATCTTCAAGACCTTGTATTAGGCGGCCACTTCCTAGACTTTACACCCAAAGCATAAGCAACAAAAGAAAAAATAGATAAATGGGAACTCCTCAAGCTTAGAAGTTTCTGCACCTCAAAGGAATTTCTCAAAAAGGTAAAGAGGCAGCCAACTCAATGGGAAAAAATTTTTGGAAACCATGTATCTGACAAAAGACTGATATCTTGCATATGTAAAGAAATCCTACAACTCAATGACAATAGTACAGACAGCCCAATTATAAAATGGGCAAAAGATATGAAAAGACAGTTCTCTGAAGAGGAAATACAAATGGCCAAGAAACACATGAAAAAATGTTCAGCTTCACTAGCTATTAGAGAGATGCAAATTAAGACCACAATGAGATACCATCTCACACCGATTAGAATGGCTGCCATTAAACAAACAGGAAACTACAAATGCTGGAGGGGATGTGGAGAAATTGGGACTCTCATTCATTGTTGGTGGGACTGTATAATGGTTCAGCCACTCTGGAAGTCAGTCTGGCAGTTCCTTAGAAAACTAGATATAGAGTTACCATTCGATCCAGCAATTGCACTTCTCGGTATATACCCGGAAGATCGGAAAGCAGTGACATGAACAGATATCTGCACGCCAATGTTCATAGCATTATTCACAATTGCCAAGAGATGGAAACAACCCAAATGTCCTTCAACAGATGAGTGGATAAAGAAAATGTGGTATATACACACGATGGAATCCTACACGGCAGTAAGAAGGAAAAATCTTGTGAAACATATGACAACATGGATGAACCTTGAAGACATAATGCTGAGCGAAATAAGCCAGGCACAAAAAGAGAAATATTATATGCTACCACTAATGTGAACTTTGAAAAATGTAAAACAAATGGTTTATAATGTAGAATGTAGGGGAACTAGCAATAGAGAGCAATTAAGGAAGGGGGAACAATAATCCAAGAAGAACAGATAAGCTATTTAACGTTCTGGGGATGCCCAGGAATGACTATGGTCTGTTAATTTCTGATGGATATAGTAGGAACAAGCTCACAGAAATGTTGCTATATTAGGTAACTTTCTTGGGGTAAAGTAGGAACAGGTTGGAAGTTAAGCAGTTATCTTAGGTTAGTTGTCTTTTTCTTACTCCCTTGTTATGGTCTCTTTGAAATGTTCTTTTATTGTATGGGTTTTTTTCTTTAATTTTTTTTCTCATACAGTTGATTTAAAAAAGAAAGGAAAGTTAAAAAAAAAAAAAAAAGAAAAACAAGGAAAAAAAGATGTAGTGCCCCCTTGAGGAGCCTGTAGAGAATGCAGGGGTATTGGCCTACCCCACCTCCATGGTTGCTAACATGACCATAGACATAGGGGACTGGTGGTTTGATGGGTTGAGCCCTCTACCATAGGTTTTACCCTTGGGAAGACGGTTGCTGCAAAGGAGAGGCTAGGCCTCCCTATAATTGTGCCTAAGAGCCTCCTCCCGAATGCCTCTTTGTTGCTCAGATGTGGCCCTCTCTCTCTGGCTAAGCCAACTTGAAAGGTGAAATCACTGCCCTCCCCCCTACGTGGGATCAGACACCCAGGGGAGTGAATCTCCCTGGCAACGTGGAATGTGACTCCTGGGGAGGAATGTAGACCTGGCATCATGGGACAGAGAACATCTTCTTGACCAAAAGGGGGATGTGAAAGGAAATGAAATAAGCTTCAGTAGCAGAGAGATTCCAAAAGGAGCCGAGAGGTCACTCTGGTGGGCACTCTTACGCACACTTTAGGCAACCCTTTTTAGGTTCTAAAGAATTGGGGTAGCTGGTGGTAGATACCTGAAACTATCACACTTTCAATTTAAATACACAATAAGGTAAAAAGCACATGGATGGAAAAAGATACACGATTTAAAAGTAACCATAAGAGACCTTGACTGGCTACATTAATAGCAGACAAAATAAGCTTTCAGAGAAGGACTATTACTAGAGACTAACTGGCATTTCATAATGAAAAAAGGTTCAATATACAAAGAAGATTAATAAATGTATATGTACCTGACAAAACACCTTCAAAGCGCATGAAGTCAAACCTTACAGAATTAAAAGGAAAATTAGATAATTCAACAATTATACTTGGAGATTGTGATTCCCCCCTCTTTCTCAATAATCGATGGAATAAGAAAGAAAATCAGTAAAGATAGAGAAAACTTGAACAACCCTATCAGCCATCATGATCTAACATTTACAGAACACTCCATCTAACAAAGGCATAATACACAATGTTTTCAAATGCATATGGAACATTCTCCATGACAGACCATATATTATAGTACATAACCATGTCTCAGACTTAAAAGGATTGAGTTCATTCGAAGTATGTTCCCCAGCCACAAGAGAATTAAATTGGAAATCAACAACAGAATGAAATTGAGTATATCACCAAATATTTGGATATTAAACAATAAATTTCTAAATAACTCATGGGTAGAAGAATCATAATATAAGAACATTTTGAACTGAACAAAAACAAAAATATAACATCTCGAAATTTATAGGATTTTTACCAATGAAGCAGTGCTTACAAAGAACTTTACAGCTTTAAATGACTGTATTGGAAAAGAAAGGTCTCAAAGACATAATCAAAACTTCCACCTTTAAATGACAGCAAGTTAAACACAAAGCAAACAACAGAAAGGAATAACAACAAATGAGAAAAAACTAATAAAATAGAAAATCAATAAATCCAAGAGTTTATTTGAAAGTTAATCAATTGGTAATTCTTTAACTAGACTAACAACAACAGGCTTATTACACATGAATAAATAGAATTTGTAACTTAAAATCTTTCCACAAAGAAAAGCCCAGGTTCAGATAGCTGTACTGGTGAATTCTACCAAACATTTAAAAAAGAAATAACAGCAATTCTATACAATCTCTTCCAAAAAAAAAAAAAAAAAAGAGAGAGAGAGAGAGAGAGAGAGAAGAAGAGGATGAAACACTTCTCCTTTCATTTTAAGAGGGCAATAATACCCTGATACCAAAGCTGGACAGACGTCACAAGAAATGTACAGACCAGTTTCCCTCATGAACTCCTTGAGGAATATAGTAGGAGATGGAATCAGGCCAACATACAAAAAGGATTGTACATGATGACCAAATGAGATTTAGTTTTAGTTTTGGTTTAACACCCAAAAATCAAATAATGTAATATACCATCACATTAATAGCATAAAGCACCAAAACTTCATGGTCAAATCAACAGATGTAGAAAGAGAATTTGATAATACCCACTCACATTAAAAACAAAACAAAAACAAACAAACAACAACAATAACAAAAAAACCCAACCAACTAGGAATACAAGGGATCTTCCTCAACTTGATAAAGGCCATCTGTGAGAAACCTAGAGCTAACATAATACTTAATAGTGAAAGATTGAATGCTTTCCCACTAAGATTAGGAACTAGGCAAGGATACTCCTGCCACTCCTAAACAACTCTGTACAAAGGTTCTAGCCAGTGCAATAGGCAAAAAAAAAAAAAAAGCAATTAAAGTGCATCAAGATTGGAAAGGAAATAAAACTACTTATTTGCAGATATGATCCTAAGGAATCTACAAAAAGAATTACTAGAACTAAAACAAGATTAGCGGAGTTGTAAGATATAAGATCATTGTATAAATATTAATTGTATTTTCATATACTAACAATGAAAATTCAAAATTGAAATAAACAATTTCATATGTGAAAGTGTAACCTATAATATTCTTTGAAATTTGTTCTCTAACTACTTGTTAAATTTCACTTGGAAAGCTATCATTTCTTTGTATATATGTTATATTCTACAATTAAAAAATATGATTAAGAAAAGAAAATTCTATTCCCAATAGCTTCAAAAAGAATAAAATACTTAGGAACAAAATTATCAAAAGAAGTATAAGACTTGTACACTAGAAACTACAAACATTACTGAAATTAAAGATATAAATAAAAGGAGAGAGATTCCCTTTTCATATCCAGTGTGAGAAAGAAGCACTATTCCTAAAGAGGAATAAACACTCACCCGATTGTGGAGAAGAAAAGAATTTATTCACGATCTTGCAAGAACGGGCCCAACCAAAATGTGGAGGTTGGCACACAGAACAATAGACCCAGCAGTATTTATTCCCTACACCTAACCACAAGTCCCTCCCCTGTTTCTCCATTAGCTGGATACTTCAGAGGTTACATTCTATTCCACAAGCCTAACTAGCCTGTACAAATTTGAAACATGCAGCCTGCCCAAATTGGAAACATTTGAAAAAAAGAGCCTCCTGTGCAAACTTGGAACATTTGAAACAAGTCTCCACCCCTCTTTCCTTTGTTCTTGAACTGCAGAGCCAGTCTGAGCTAGTTTGGTAACAACTTATGAAGCTGTTTAAGGAACCTCTACCCCCCCACCAGTCTCCACCTTGCAAAGACAGTGGGCGGATAAACAGGAGGACCGGCCGCCGATTACAGCTTGGCTTCTTGACCCTCTGCCATTCCCCTGAGCTGCCCCCGCCCTGTGTGAAAGCTAAACTTAATCTAATTCTCACATCCAATAAGTTAGGATGGCAATTCTCCCCAAATTGATCTAAAGATTCAAAATCCAGCAGTATTTTTTTTTTAGAAATTGACAAACTGATCCTAAAATTTATATGAACATCAAAAGATCCAGATTAGCTGGAACAATTGTTCAAAAGAAGAACAAAGCTGGAGGACCTACACTACCTGATTTCAACACTGAACTACAGTAATCAAAACAACGTGGTACTGGCATAAAAGCAGGCATATTCATGAATGAAAAGAATTGACAGTCCAGGAAAAAGCACCCTTACATTTATGGTGTACAATTTTTGACAAAGGTGCCAACACATTTCTGGGAGGTAAAGGTTAGACTTTTCAACAAAACGTGCTGAGACAACTGAATATCCACATGACAAAGGATAAAAATGAATTTAGACTCTTACCTCACACCACTTAGGAATAGTAACCTTAAATGGTCAACCTCAGCCAAAAATTATAAATTATGAAATTATAAATCTTGTGGAAGAAAATGTAGGTGAATATATTTATGACCTTGGATTAACAGCAATAATTTTTTATATATGGCACCAAAAACACATCCATAAAAGAAAAAGTTGAGAACTAGACAATGTTGAGATTAAAATCTTCTGTGTTTCAAAAGACACCATTAAGAAAATGAAAATGCAAGCCAATTACTGGGAGAAAATATTGCAAAATTATATTTGTGACAAAGGACTTGTATCCAGAACATGTATTATGTATGTATGTTATGTGTATGCATATATGTGTATGTCTCTCATATCATTCAATAATAAGTCAAACTCAAATTAGACATTTCTCCAAAAATATCAAATGGCTAATAAGAACATGAAAAGATACTCAATATCATTAGTCATTAGAGAAACATAAATTAAACAAAAATGATACACATTATATATCCATTAGAATGGCCATAATCAAAAGACAATGTCAACTGTTGGCAGAGGATGTCAACAAACTGGAACCCTCATGCACTGCTGGTGGGAATGTAAAAATGGTACAGCCACTTTAGAAACCAGTTCGACAGTTTCTTAGAAAGGTTAAACATAAGACTTACCATATAATTCAGCAATTCCACTACTAAATATATACTCAAAAGAAATGAAAATATATACCACACAAAGGCTTGTATGCAAATATTCTTACCAGTGTTATTCATAATAGCCCGAAACTGGAAGCAATCCAAATGCCCCTCAACTGAACAGGTAAACCAAATGTGGTAATGTATATAGTAGAATACTATTCAACAATGAAAAGGAACAAACCACTGATACATGGTACAACATGGATGAAACACAAACACATTATGCTAAGTGCAAGAAGCAAAGCACAAAAGATTACATATTAGATGGTTCCATTTACAGGAAATTTCCAGAAAAGGCAAATCTATAGACACACAAAACAGATCTGTGGTTGCTTGGGGCTGGGAGCAGGGACTAAAAGCCAACAGGCATCAGGGAAAATTTGGGGAGTGAAGAATGCTTTAGAATTGGATCAATTTTACAAATGATGAATTTCAGGATGTGTAAATTATACCTCAATTTAAAAATCATAGCTTGGGTGGATTCAGAAGAAATGTGTGTTTTCCATCCCTCTGTCACTGCGATCAGTGGCTTCACTTCTGTACGGAGAGGATGCCAAGCGCTATAACGAATCATGCCAGGAAGACCTTTTTGCTGAACGAGAGGAGAGACTTCTTGGAATCACCAACAAACTGTGGTGAAACTGTATGGTAGTGAAGCATCTGGCTTCAGCAGGCAAAAGACACCAAACGAATAGGCTCTGGTTATTCTGTAGTAGGACAAACACAACCGGTTTCTCCTTATCCCACTGACTTAAGAGTGAGTTCCCAGCAGAAAGTTTGAGAAGAAAACTACAAATGCAGCAAACACAAGTCCATTTAAATTAGAGTGTATATTAATTTCCATTATATTATATCAAGTGGATATTAATTTCCATTATATTATATCAAGTTGTTTTCTCAAGTCCTGAGAAACTACCAGCCGGCTCGCTGAATGCGGTGCCATGTCATTTGTGGAAGCACAGGACAGGCTCCTGCAGTATTTTAGTTGAATTCATTTGCCTAATACTAAATAAAATCTCCACTTCTCACCACAGGGAGAACATAAGGAAAGAGAAGAGGGCAGAAGCAGCAGGGCAGTATCTGAAACATACAATTGAGCAAGCAATATCCTCCAGCCTCTGACACAAGTCCTATCGATTTCCTAAGAGGGATTTTCAGTGGACTACACCAATTCTTCCTTCCCATCTGTCCTAGTTTGCTAATGCTGCAGAATGCAAAACACCAGAGATGGATTGGCTTTTATAAAACGGGGATTTATTTCGCTACACAGTTACAGTCTTAAGGCCACAAAGCGTCCAAGGCAACACATCAGCAATCGGGTACCCTCACCGGAGGATGGCCAATGGCCTCCGGAAAACCTCTGTTAGCTAGGAAGGCAGCTGGCGTCTGCTCCAAAGCTCCGGCCAAACGGCTTTCTCCCAGGACGTTCCTCTCTAGCAAGCTTGCTCCTCTTCAAAACATCACTCCCAGCTGCACTCTCTTTTCTCTCTTTGAGTCAGCTCATTTATATAGCTCCACTGATCAAGGCCCACCCCGAATGGGTGGGACCACGCCTCCATGGGAACATCTCATCAAAATTATCTCCCACAGCTGGGTGGGGCACACTCCAAGCAAATCTAACCAACACCAAAACTTCTGCCCCACACAAGACTACAAAGATAATGGCATTTGGGGGACACAATACACGCAAACCGGCACACCATCCTATTTGCCATTCCTCTCTTCTGTAGGTTTCTGATGGTGGTGAAGAATAGAAGAAAGAAATCAAGGGACAGAAATTCAATTTTCTTGAAGAAACTTCACCGATGATTTCATTTTTTTCCCTCCTACATAGCAATGCAGACCTCAGGCAAATTCTAAAGGGGCCACTCCACACTTCTACGTGCCCATACTTGACTTCAATTCGTGACATCCATTTACACTTTGTCAAGCATTACTCACATTCCAGGGCCAGATTCAACTAAGAATTCTAGAATCTTAGACATGGCAAGGACCGGGAAGTTCACAATGTCTCAACTCCCTTATTTTAGGATATAGGAAGTGGGACCTGGAGAGATAAAATGACTTTTACAAGGTTCAGCTGGCAACAGCCTTATAGCAAGAAGCATGGCCTTCTGACTCTGCATTTAGTCCTCTTTTCATTTCCCCCTGCTTTGCTTTTGCAAAGAAGAGAGAATCATCTAAAACCAAAAAATATAACTGCCAATTAAGATGACCACTTGTCCTTGCCAGCAAACACACAAAATCATTTGACCCCCCAACTAGAGTTTCTTAATCAATATCAAGACATTAGAGAGAGAAAGTCACTGATTGAAGATGGCAGACAATACCTGATCTATGTGTTACTTTAATGCATGTTCAGAAATGAGAACTCCCAGGCACTACCATCCCCCTCCTCCATAATTTGGGGTGGGCACACAGAGGCAAGTCTTGAAATAAATACCTGTGTTCTGGAAGCACTGAAGGGACGTTCATTGCTGAAAACTATAAGTTGGTAGAGTTAAATAGAAAGAAGCACCAAGTATGCATAGAAATGTCTCTTCTTTCTTTGAAAAGAAAATGCAGTGCTGTGTTAAAGAAATCAAACCATGTTCATTGCCACAAGTAGACTAAACAAAAGAGCAAAGTCAAGAAAATAGAAATCACCCCCAACCCCACCACCCAGAGATGGTCACCAGTCTCTTCTGCCTAGAACTACATAGAGCCATTTCTTTTCTTACATTTTATTTTGAAATAAATTCAAAGTTATAGGAACAGTTGCAAAAACAATACAAATCCCAGGCAGAGAACTGCAGCATTCCGATCCCCCCAATACCCCGATCCACTAACTTTAACATGTTGTCACATCGCTATTTCTTTCCCTCCCTCCCTCTCTCCCTATCTATCATCCATTATCTATTGCTCTGTCTTCTGAACTTGAGAGCTAGCTGCACACATCCTTGAACAGACACTTTAATTCACATATACAATTCCCATGAACAAGAACATTCTTTTATGCAATCCCATGAAGCACAGCTAAGAAGTACAAGAGATTCAACAATGATACAAAGCTTACATTCTATATTTCCTTTTCCTTATGTCTCAACTGTGTCCCTTTGAGCCTCCTGTCCTCCATCCTCAGATCCCATCCAGGGTCATCCTTGGCATTCAATTGTCATCTATTTAGACTGTCTCTTTTTTTTTTTCCTCAATTGTGGAAACATACATACAGCCTAAATCTTCCCATTCCACCCCCTCCCTAGCATTCCATTAGTGGGATTAGTCACATTTAGAATGTTGTAATGCTATCGCCTTCCCACCATCCATTACTAGAAATTTCCCTTCACCTCAAACAGCAATCCTACACTCATTTTTTAACTCCCCATTGCCCCTTCCCCCATTTCTTTTAACCCATACTCGACTTTTCATCTCTATGGTCATATTTTCTGATAATTTCTTTGTGTTTACTGTGGGGCTTAAAATTAAACTCTTAAATCCATAACAATCTTGTTTTTCTTTGATACCAACTTAACTTCAATAGGACACATAAACTGTGTACCTATACTCCTCCATTCCCCCACCTTTATTTAGTTCTTGTCAAAAATTACATATTATACATTGAGTTCAAAACCACCAATTTGTCATTAGAGTTTGTGTATTTTATATCATGTAGGAAGTAAACAGTGAAGTTACAACTCAAAAATTATTGATTTCTATTTGTATTCCATTGTGGTCAGAGATTGTGCTTTGAATATGTTCAATTTTTTTTTTTAATTTATTGAGGCTTGTTTTATGTCCCAGCATATGGTCTATTCTGGAGAAATGTCCATGATCACTAGAGAAAAATCAGTGTCCTGGTGATTTGGGATGTAAGGTTCTATATATGTCTGTTAAAATTCTCTATATCTCTTTCTCCTTTCTTTGTTTCTCTGTTGGTAGGGCTCCCTTTAGTATCTGAAGTAGGGCAGGTCTTTTATTGGCAAAGTCTCTCAGCATTTGTTTGTCAGTGAAAAATTTAAGCTCTCCCTCAAATCTGAAGAAGAGTTTTGCTGGATAAAGTATTCTTGGTTGGAAATTTCTCTCTCTCAGAATTTTAAATATGTCATGCCACTGCCTTCTCGCCTCCATGGTGGCCGCTGAGTAGTCACAACTTAGTCTTATGTTGTTTCCTTTGTATGTGGTGAATTGTTTTTCTCTTGCTGCTTTCAGAACTTGCTCCTTCTCTTCAGTATTTGACAGTCTGATCAGAATATGTCTCAGAGTGGGTTTATTTGGATTTATTCTATTTGGAGTTCTCTGGGCATTTATGCTTTGTGTATTTATATTGTGTAGAGGGTTGGGGAAGTTTTCCCCAACAATTTCTTTGGATACTCTTTCTAGCCCTTTACCCTTCTCTTCCCCTTCTGGGACACCAATGAGTCTTACATTTGGACGTTTTATTTTATCCATTGTATCCCTGAGATCCTTTTCAATTTTTTCAATTTGTTTCTCCATTCTTTCTTTTGTTCTTTCATTTTCTGTTCTGTGGACCTCTAGGACACTGAGTTGTTGTTCAACTTCCTCTAATCTTGTATTATGAATATCCAGGGTCTTTGTAATTTGGCCAATTTCTTTTATTTCCATAAGATCTTCTATTTTTTTATTTAATCTTGCAATGTCTTCTTTATGCTCTTCTAGGGTCTTCTTTATGTCCCTTTTATCCTGTTCCATGGTCTTCTTCATGTCTTTTATATCCTGTGCCATGTTTTCATTCATCAATTGTGATTGTTTTATTAATTGTGCCAAGTACTGTGTCTCTTCTGATATCTTGATTTGGGTGTTTGGGATCAGGTTCTCCATATCATCTGGTTTTATCATATGCATTAAGATTTTCTGTTGTTTTTGGCCTCCTGGCATTTGCTTTGCTTGATAGTGTTCTTTCAAGTTGTAAAAAAAAAAAAAATTAATAAATACCAATCTAATTTTTCAGAAATACAAGTTGGTGGCGTACACTTTCTCCAACTAACCAGCAGATGGCGTCTGAGAGTCACCTATACCCCTCAAGTCAGTTCTCCCCAACTCTGTCTCTGTGGTGTGTGGGGAAATGATTTTTGTGGGGTTCAGTTGGTGAACTCAGTTTGAGTTTGTTGTTGGAGCTGTCCGCCCTGAACATGGTGCGTCTGTCTGGGTGGTCAGGGAGGCAGGGCTGCTTTAATATTCAAACCTCCCAGGTGTTCCTGGAGATTCAAGGCTGCTGCAAGAGTCTTAGCCTTAATTTCAGTTCCGCCCCAGACCCTCTCTGTCGCTGACCCACAAACCACCGGCATTGACGTAGCGTCCCTGGGTTTTCCAAGCGGGGCCCCCTTCTCAGCTGTGATCTTCCAGGACCTCTGCTAAGCAAAGGCTGTGCTACATCACTAGTGTGCGTCGTCCCTCAAGGGAAGCCCCGTGCCGCCAGGCAGTGCAGGGGCGCTCTCTGCCTGATGCAAAGATTAGCCTATAATTCTTGACTGGTGTAAGTTCTGGATGAAAGGCAGGTAGTAGAGCTGAGCCCACCCCTTTCCTCTTAAAGAACATAGACACCTTAGGGGAGGTCATTAGCATTTCAATGGTCTCTCTCTGCCTGTGCCACCCCCGTCTGGGTCACAGAACTGGGAACTGAAAATGGCTGAGGCTTTCTCCACTGAGTTGAAAAAGGAACAGAACTAGTCCTCCGGCTCTCCAAGGTCAGTCGTCACCCAAAGCCTCTGTCTACTTGTTGGGGATTCGTACCTTGTAGTGAGCAGTTCACACTCTTTAATTAAAACCTCAGTTGGAGCTCAGCCGAGCTATATTCCCTTGCTGGGAGAAAGCTTCTCTCTGGCACCACGAGGCTTTGTAGCTTGGGCTGTGAGGAGGGGTCTCCTGATTTGGATCTGCAGTTATTACTTACAGATTTTATGCTGTGATCTCGGGCATTCCTCCCAATTCAGGTTAGTATATGATGAGTAGACGGTCACATTTGTCCCCCTGCAGTTATTCCGGATTATTTACTAGTTGTTTCTGGTTTTTTTTCAGTTGTTCCAGGGGGACTACTTAGGTTCCACTCCTCTCTTTGTCGCCATCTTAGATCCTCCATAGAGCCATTTCTTAATGGAGGTGCTGCATATTGCCTTTGGTGAGGAAGAAGGGTAGATTTCTGATCACAAGTCACAAGCAGCACTGAATTGGAGTCAAGGAGAGGGGCATTTGGGGATACCAGGAGGTTGGAGGCAGAGAAAACTGGGTAGTGATTCTGACTTTTCCTTCACTTAAGATGTGGCCTTGGTGATGCTAAGTTTAGCTTGAAATCCAAGTAGGTCCTGAATGGCTAAAAATATTGCCTTTTGAAGACATAGACCATTTCATATGTCCTTGCTGAACAGTGATACAAAAGGTACAAAAGAAACTGACACAGGACGTCTGAAATACATCTGAAATGTGTTTTAGACTATGGGGGGAAATATAAATGTATTTTTCAAAGTAATCTAACCAACTGCCCAGCACTATTAAATGTTTCTATGCTTTAGATTTGAAATACCACTTTTCAACTCAAAGAAGAAATACAAATGCCTGTGTAAGTATAAAAAATGTACAATCTTTCTAATTATAATTAATTGCAAATTATACTAATAAGATACCACTTTTGTCTATCAGATTAGAAAAAATTACAAAGGTGGGAAAAAGTCAACTCTGATGCTCTTGGTGGAATACAGCAATCTTCTTGGTGCGATATGACAAAAACTATCAATAGTTCAATTCTACAGGATTTTCAATGAAAATTTTAGGAATTTATACTGCAAAAACTCTCACAGAAGTTCACAAAGCAATATGTACACAGCTACTTCTTAAAGTATTGTTTGCAATGGCAAAATACTACAAAAGTCCTAAATGCCTACCAACAAGGAATAGTTGGTAAATCAATAGTATATCCTACAATGGAATACTACAAAGCCATTAAAAGAATGAGGTGTGTGTGTATATATGTACACACACACACGCACACACAGACACACACTCTCTCACACACACATGCATACACTCACAGATGTCTATAATATATTATTAAATGATCAAAGTTAATTCAAAAGATAGGATTGATTGGACTTTATTTTTTCAAAGCTAGTATTTATCGAGCATTCACAATGTGCCAGATCTTAGCTAAGGATTTCACGTTTGATCTCATTCGATCCTCCCAACAACCCTGTGAGATAAGTACTATTATCAACACCATTTTAAAGATGAGAGTACTGAGACATAGAGAGTTTAAATAACTCATCCAAGTTCTCGCAGCCAGGATTTGACACCAGGCAGTCTTGCTTACTTAAATAATACAGCACAATGCCTCTCTCCACAAAAGTATGCATATCTGTACATTTATAATATCCCTCAAAAAGTGCATTCCTAGTAGTTTCTTCATGGGAATGAGATTATGTGAAGGAAAGCTATAACTTTTACTTTGTATTCTTACACTTACAGTATTTTTGATGTTTTGGTAATAGGCGTCGTATTAAAGATAAAATAACTTTTTATAAGTTAGTAGATACACCTTATCATATACCCAGTTTTTATAGATACACTGGAAGCTTGTTTATGGTCTTTCTATTTCCTTTCTCTGACAGCCCTAGCACCATTCTGTTTCAATTTAAGGTCTTCAATTTAATTAAACCTCACTGTAATTCTAATTATATAGTCCCTCATCATCAATCTCTGCCCAAACACCTGGATATTTTTACACATTTGTTTTTCTAAATAAACTTGAACATCCCTTTATCAAGTTCTCAAATAAAATTCCATTAGTACATTAATTGGAGTTAGGTGCCCAGCTTCCACGCAGGAGCCCAGCTTCCTTAAGAAAGAGAATGCCAAGTCAGAGCTGGTGATTCCAATGGGGCTGGCTCCAAGTTGACTTCTGCTCTGTTTGTGAAGAAAGGGTTTGATTAACCAAGTGTTGCCAGGCTGTCTAGAAGGACGTGTAAACTCATAGGAATAACTCCATCTAACCACCTTCTCTAATGAGCTGATGAGAAGACGCACTGATTACACATCAGTATTAGTATTCACAAGTCTTCTGAGGCCCCTGTCAGCAGAAGCCGAATTCATTCGTACAGCGCAGTGACTGCAGGCCTACTACATTCTGGAACCGATCGTGGTGCTTGACTGCATAACACTTTGGGCATAAATCCCGTTGCCAAGCAACTGTGCGATCTTAGGCAAGTTACCTAATCTTCCTGAGCCTCCTTTTGCTCATATGTGAAAGGGGAATAGTAAGGAGTCAGCTTTGGGAGCAACGTTGAAGATGGAATGAGACCCCACAGGGCCAGTGTCTAGGACACCAGGGGTACCTAAGAAATTGTAGCTACCACTACGAATGCCACACTGCCACACTTCTACCCTATTTCAAAGAAATAGCCCATTTCCAAAAAGAAACAAAACAAAAAGGCTCTGAACTACGTTCCTTTATCACCAGGGTTTTCAAATCAGTGATGTTTCAATATATCTGAATCCCCTTCACTCAGCCCTGCACCTCCGGGACCTAGGATGGAGCACTGCGTCGAGAACAGAAGATGCAGGGAGACAGGGAGGAACAGCCTAGCAACAGCATGGCCCACAAAGCCGTCTCCCCACGGGCACTTCCGCTGTCCTGCTGGAGAGTCAGATGCCAGTGCTGAGAACGTGGTAAGAAGGAAGACGTTTCCGGAGGGCTGCAGAGGGCCTCTGACAGCCGGGTCCTCTCCTCCAGGCCCCTCCCGTCCCGCCCAGGTTTTGTCACAGTTCAAACTGTTGCCATGGCAACCCTCTGTCAGCAGGCACAGCACCTCAGGCCTGGGAAGCCAGCGGCCTTCCACTTCAGCGCTGGGAAATGTCTAGAACGCTTTTTGAAGCCCATGTTTTATATATGTGTTCTGTTCGGGAGGTGTGTGAGGGGAAAGGGGGGTGGGGGGTGGGTTTCTGGCTGCTAATCTGTGTGGCTCGACAGATTAAACAAAAACTACCACAAACACCACGCTACTGAGCTAAGGCAGGCTAGGCTAATGATAGAAGTAAAACATTTTGACAGCCTCACTCAGCTAAGTGTCAAACACTTGAGAAAAAGAAAAATTGGTTTAAAGAAGAAAATCAGCAACCAAGTACAATAAAAGCCTAAAAGGAATGAATTAAAAGCAGCCAAGAGCCTCTTAAAGGCAAAGAGCGGGACTTCCCAATAAAAAGAAAAAAGCAAGCCCAAAAGAGGTGGGCTAGACTAGGGTGGGCTAGAGAGAAATCAAGATGGGAACTGCAGTTCTGACAGTCACAGGCAGTTGGGGTGAGTCAAAGATACACATATCTTGTTAACTTCCTGCTACTTTGATTGTGAACCTTCAGTACTCCAAGTGAGCAAGAAAAAGTATAAAAGTGTGAGCAGGCACACATACACGTGCCTCAAGACAAAGCACACGGCGCCTGAGCCAACATCCTGTGGCCATCACTGCTTACTGGCTTCCACAGAACTGCCACTCGGCTACATCCATGTGTGAAAAGAAAACCCTGGAAACACAGTAACCCAGACTGCCGTGCCGTATCTCTCTCTCACGGAACATCTCACCACACACTTAACCAACATGAAAGTAGAGTGGGGCCTGTACCCCTCTCTCTATCTTCTTTCAATACATTAGCCCTAAAGGGCCTTTTAGCTAGATTTATACCCCAAAGTGGGAAGACAGAATTTTAGCACTGCAGGGAAATAGTGCAGTGATTTATTATATACACCAAAAGAGTTTATTGTGTTTCTGGCAACAAAAATGAATCATAATACAGGGCAATCAACTTTAAACCAAGTTAGTGAAAGAGAGAAGCAACAGGGAATCATAACTTTACTGGGGAAAATTTACTTCTCCTGATCGACTACTCTTGGGCCAACAAAGGATTGAGCTTACAATCTCTGAGCAAGTCTGTTGGGTAACAGGCAAAAACACCAAGCGGCAGACACTCCTGTTGCCTCCCCAAGACCCGTTCTCCCCTTGCCATCAGGACCCTAATTCTGATGGGACACCAATAGTCTGCTTAAGACCCCTGATTCCCAGAGTCCCTTGCAACTAGAGGTGGTCATGCAAACCCAACTGACCAATAAGATGTCAGCTAGACAGGCTGCGACTTCTGTACTCACTCTTTCCTCATCTTCCTGCCAGACACAGTGGATGCTGTGACTGAAAGTGAAACAACGATCCTATAAGCATGAAAATAAACCCCTCAGGATGCTAAGGGTGGAGAAGCAAAAGCTGGAGAGCCTGTTTCCTAGCATCCTAGCTTTGAGGACTTCCATCCTCTGGATTCATATGAGGAAAATAACCTCCTATTTGACTAAGTCGCCCTAGTCAGGTTTTCTGTCACCTGCACCTACCTGTCTTTGCTGAGGGACAAGCAAAGAAGAAAACGCTTGTGGGAGTCATGAGGAAATTGGGGAGTGAGTTCTCTCTCGAATATCAGTTAGTGGCATTGCTGTAAAGTACAGATCAGTGTGAATGCCAAATCATCTGATACCTTTAAATAGTAAATACTTTGCATTCCTCAAAATCTAAGTTATTTTCATATTTTTATCAATCATTTCAATAATGCTAACTTCACACTACATTCTTAGAATACAATTCTGAGATCATTCCAAAAGTATGATTCACCAAAAATTAATTACCTTCTCTCTTCTTTTAAATGGTAGCTTTCCAAAGTTCACCTGTGAAAAGAATGGAGGAAGGGAAGAAGCAAGAACAGATAATCTCGTTTTCCCAACTTCCTCCAAAAACATCCATTTTACATGATAACCGTCTTGGTACCAGCAGATGGCAAGAGGCTGAAACTGTTGTTGTCAGCCTCCTGAAGGAAAAGGCACTGTACCCAATACAGGATCTGCCCATGTATCCTGACCAGTCGCTCTTTCCATGCCAGCTTTACCTTCTTTGGTTGGCTAAGATGTTTGTATCAAGATAAATTCTCCAAACTATAAAGTACTACCATCTGGGTACATTTTCAGGTTCCTAGGAATGGCAACTACACTTGCTTCCAAATCATCCAGGCTCCCACCTGGCCAGGCTGGGGGACCTTCCCCAGACAACACCTGTTCATGTGGCACTAAGGGGACTAAGAGGGAGAAAGGGATTCACTCTTAATTCCTCAGGTGATGGAAAGCCAGTGTTCAACCCACACGCACATGGCTCCCATTCCAAACTTCATCCCTACAAATTCTTTTAAGTATTCTAATAACTTAGAAACCTGTGAAATTAACTGACCCAAAGTGATGAAAATGGATATGATTTTAAATTACAAACATTTTAAGTCTCCATAGCAATGTTAATTATCCCCATTTTCTTAAACACTAATAAAATGAAAACCATTTGTGCCCCTCAGAACATCATTTGGAAAAACAATAAATATCCTAATAAGTTATAATTTAAATATGCTTATAACAGTCATTCAATTAATTAAAACAAGGTCTTGAGTCACAGTGTGCTCTACGTCAGGGTTTCTCAACCTTGGCATTAATGTCATCTTGAATCAGGTAACTCCTTGTTGCGTGTGCATTCCTGGGCATCACAGGATGTTTAGCAGCATCCCTGGCCTCTTTTAAACAGATGCTACTAGCACACTCCTGAGTTATGAGCACCAAAAATGCCTCCAGACACTGCCAAATGTCCCCTGGGCAGGGGATGGGGTGGGGATGGGGTGGCAAAATCACCACTGTTTGAGAATCACTACTCTACCTGAAAAGGATCTTCATCCAGACCTTTCTAAAAGATGAGGAAACTGAAAGATCAAGATGCCTGCCCAAGGTCATAGAGCTGAGTTGGTGGCAGAGACCAGGTACATGCCCAGGGGCTACTCCTCAGCTCGCTATGTCCCAGCACGCTGAACCAGTTCGTGCTAGGATCTGGCGCAAGACAAAGCTATTTTAAATAAATATTTAAATTAAAACTTATTAAAATAAATATTACCAAAGGCATATTTTGAAGAACTCAGCACTACTTAATCAACGGCATATTAGGGAATACTGAAATGAGAAGCCTATTCAATTTCATGGCCAAACATAAGACTTTTCTCCTATAAACCCATTCAGATTAATTCAGCAAATATTTATTGAGCATTTTCTAAAGATCTTAAATAAATATGAGTGTGGTGCTTTCAAGTTGTATGTACCCCAGAAAGACATGCGCTTAAACTTGCTCCATTCCTATGGTGTGAACCCATTGTAAGTAGGACGTAATGATGAGGTTACTTTCAGCTAAGTTGTGCTCCACCTCAATCAGGATGGGTCTTAATCCTATTACTAAAGTCCTTGAGGAGAGAATGAAATTCAGACACACAGAGAGAGAAAGCCACATGAAGCAAGAAGCTACATCAGTGAAACCGGAAGACAAAGGAGAGACCAGGAGACGCCACCGTGTCACACTGCCATGTGACAAACTAAGTGTCATAGGCAGCCAGCCCCAGAACATGACAGTCTTCTAGGAGAAAAAGTATCGCCATGATTTGGACATTTTTCCTGGCCTCAAAACCGTGAATGAATAAGTTCCCATTGTTTAAAGCCAATCATTTCATGGTATTTGCTTGAGCAGTCTAGGAAACTAAAACAGATTTTGCTGCCAGGAGACTGGGGTGCTGCTATGTCAAATAACCAAAAATGTGGAAAGGGCTTTGGCATTGGATAATGGGTAGAGTCTGGAAGAATTGTGAGGGCTTAAAAATGAGTGTTAGCTGTAGAGAAAATGTGTATCATCTTAGAGAATATAACTTGTCATGAACAGAATGTTGGTAGAAATACGGATGTTAAAGGTAGCTCCAGTGACTCCTTAGAAGGAAATGATAAACCTGTTGTTGAAAAGTGGAAGAAAGGTGAACACCGTTTTGAAGTGGCAGAGGACTCGGTAAGATTGTGTCTTGGTGTCAGACGGAAGGCAGAACTTGAGGATGAACTTGGATATTTAGTTGTGATTTCCAAGCTAAGTGTGGAAGGTGCAGTCTGGTTTCTCTTGCAGCTTACAATAAAATGTTAGGAAAAAAAGGGATAAGCTGAGAACTGAACTCCTGGGCACAAAGTAACCAGAAACTGATGGTTTAGAACATTCTGAGCCTCCATAAAGTGAGTCCCCACAGAATAGTGCTCCATGTGAGGGTTTAAAAGAACCTGGATCCAGTCAATCATTTCAGTGCAAGTCAGGATTGGAGATGCATTTATCTAGGAAAGATCTGTGGAAAGAACTTTTGTCCAATGGATTGGATCCTTGTGAATTACATGCAAAACTGACAAGTTTTTTACAAGATCTATATGAACAGAACCACTGCCAGCCAGGACTAAAAGGGACAGAGAAGGGACAAACTAAAGGAAAAATCACTTCAAGGGCAGAACCATAAACACTGAGGTCTGGACCAAAGACATCTTATCAGGCCAAGAGAGTGGGCTTACCCATGTGTGTGGGAAGTTGAGTCTGCCCCAGTGCTTGGAAAGGGTAGGTCTTCCACCTGTTTTTTCAGGAAGAGTGCTACTGCTCCACGGCTCAGAGAGGGTTGAGCCTGTGTCCCCGGGATTGTGGAGAGCCTGGCCACCATCCTGATACTTGGAGAGAACAGAGCCTTCACCCCAGCGCTCAAGGAAAGCATGGCTGCCAGGCAAACACCTGGAATGAGTGGGGCTGCTACTTCACCAGACCCTGAGGACAAAATAGCAATCTACAGAAGACTCTCAGACCTTGAAACCCAATGGATCTTGCCCTGCTGGGTTTCAGAATCGTTTGGGATCTGTGACCCCTGTTTTTCTTCCAATTTCTCCCTTCCAGAATGGAAATGTTTATCCTATGCCTGATCCTCCTTTGTCTACTGGAAGCAGATAACTTGTTTTCTAACTTCTACAGGTCCACTGACAGAGGTGAATTGTGCCCCAGGACAGACCATACCCACAGCCAATTCTGATGAGACTTTATACTTAGCACTGTTACTGAAATGACTGAAAAGATGTTGTGATGCAATGAATGTATTTTGCATGTAGAAAGAACATGTCTTTTGGGGATCCGCAGGGTGGAGTGTAGTGGTTTGAAGCTGTATATACTCCAGAAAAACATGTTCTTAAATTTAATCCATTTCTCTGGGTGTAAACCCATTGTAAGTAGGACCTTTTGATGAGGCTTCTTGTGTTAAGGTGTGGCCCACCTCAATCGGGATGGGTCTTAATCTATTACTGGAGTCCTTTATAAGAGAATGAAATTCAGAGAGAGAGAAAGCACAGGAAGCAAGAAGCTACATCAACAAAACCTGGAAGAGAAAGGAGATACCAGGAGATGACACCATGTGCCTTTCCATGTGACTGAGGAAACAAAGATCATGGACAGCCAGCCCCAGAACACCACAGTCCTCATGGAGAGAGCAGCACCTTGATGATGCCTTGATTTGGACATTTTCCTGGCCTCAATATTGTGAGCAAATAAATTCCCACTGTTTAAATCAAACCATTTCATGGTCTTTGCTTGAGCAGCCTAGGAAACCAAAACAATTAGTTAAGCAGAGAAGAGTTCCTTCCTCAATGCATTAGCAACATGATAGACAGACAGTAAGACAAGGTCACCAGTCACTGTAACACACGTAAAAAGCCAAATTCCAAAAAAGAACATGGAGAGGTTCAAGGGAAGAAAATTCACATTTGCATGGAAATCAGAAAGATCACACAGGAACAAAAAATTGAGATGGGCTTTGCATAATGGGACTTCTTTCTCAATCTTTTCTTCTCTTCCTTGGCCTTAGACATTCTCATCATTTTACCCTCCTGTCCTCTCCTGTCCAGCAGATGGTAAGATGCGGCTATGAGTTAAGGGGGAATGAGGGACGTCTTAAGGCGACAGATTAAACATGTGCTCCAGCCTCTTTGCACAAAGATTTCACACACAAGCCCAGCCAACCATCAACTGTCACTCTGCTTTCTGTGACCACTGTCCCTTGTGAGTGTATTTTGAAACATTTACATTTTTCACAATTTATATTTCTTAAATCAAGATACCCTTAATTAGTGTTCTAGTTTGCTAATGCTGCTGGAATGCAAAACACCAGAGATGGATTGGCTTTTATAAAAGGGGATTTATTTGGTTACACAGCTACAGTCTTAAAGCCATAAAGTGTCCAAGGTAATACATCAGCAATCAGGTACCTTCACTGGAGGATGGCCAATGGTGTCCAGAAAACCTCTGTTAGCTGGGAAGGCACACGGCTGATGTCTGCTCCAAAGTTCTGGTTTCAAAATGGTTTTCTCCCAGGACATTCCTCTCTAGGCTGCAGTTCCTCAAAAATGTCACTCTTAATTGCACTTGGGATATTGTCTTCTCTCAGCTTCTCTGGAGCAAGAGTCTGCTTTCAATGGCCGTCTTCAAACTGTCTCTCATCTGCAGCTACTCTCAGCACCTGTGCATTCTTCAAAATGTCCGTCTTGGCTGTAGCTCCTCTTCAAAATGTCATTCACAGCTGCACTGTGTTCCCTCTGTTTGTCAGCTCATTTATATGGCTCCACTGATCAAGGCCCACCCTGAATGGGTGGGGCCATGCCTCCATGGAAATCATCTCATCAGTTATCACCCACAGTTGGGTGGGGCACATTTCCATGCAAACAACCTAATCCAAACGTTCCAACTTAATCCCCACTAATATGTCTGCCCCACAAGACTGCATCAAAGAATATGGCTTTTTCTGGGGGACATAATACATTCAAATCAGCACAATTAGTTTCTTCTTTCTTCCTAAAGAGCTAATATTAAAATAATAATGTCATAATTTTTAAATTATGGTATACTGTACCATACAGAATACAATAGACCTGTGAAGGAGAACTGTGCCAGTTTGGATGTATTATGTCCCCCAAAATGCCATTATCTTTTATGCAATCTTATGGGGGCAGACTTCTTAGTGCTGATTAGGTTGGAACCTATTGGTTCAGTGTTGCCATGGAAATGTAAGTCAATCAACTGTGGGCAAGACCTTTCATTGGATTATGTATATGGAGGTCTTTATTGGATCACTGGAGTACTTTAAAAAGAGCCACATGGGCCCAGATGCGGAGCAAGTGAGAGTGACATTTTGATGAGGTGCTGCAGCTAAGAGAGGACAAAATGCCCCAAGAGCAATGTTTTGGAGAACGCCATCTTGAAACGTAACCTGAGAGCAAGCAGATGCCAGCCACATGCCTTCCCAGCTAACAGAGGTTTTCCAGATGCCAATGGCCTTTCTCCAGTGAAGGTACCCTATTGTAGATGCCTTACCTTGGACACTTTATGGCCTTAAGACTGTAACTGTGTAACTAAATAAACCCCCTTTATAAAAGCCAATCCATTTCTGGTGTTTTGCAAAACTGCAGCATTAGCAAACTGGAACAAGAACAGAGTTTGGATATATGTTGGCCATAACAGGACCAAGATTTCACCCCTATTTTTAGCACCAGTTGTTCATATTATGAGCCAAGCCCAGTGTCTGGTAGATACTAGGAGCTCAAAAACAAAAAGATTGTGGAATGGCTGAATATATGTCATGACATGCACACATCAGAAGAACCAACCAGAAAGAAACATGGTCATGGAGGTGGGGGTGGGGAATGTAATATCAGTTTAATTACTATAAAGCAGGGGTCAGCAAACTTCTGAAAAGGGCCAGATAGTAGATATTTAGGTTGGAGGGCCACATGGTCTCTGTTGCAACTACTCAACTCCACCCTTTCAGTGCAAAAGCAGCCATAGACAATACATAAATGATTAGGCATGACTGTGTGCCAATAAAACTTTATTTATAAAGATAGGCAGTGAATGGCCTGTAGACCATCTTTGCTGACCCCTACAATAAAAGATGGAATAAGGCTAAAAACAAGGCAAAAATCCTTAAAGCTCTAACTCTACAATAGCTATCAAGTTCAGAGAAGAGGGTAAGAGTGATATGAGCAACCTATATTGTGACAAGCAAGACCAAATTTTAAAGAATCCCAGCCAGAGATTCTCAAGTGTAGCAACTAGCTTCACATGTTTAGTGCTTCACTGTTGTTGGGGAGGGTCAGGGGGGCGGGGGACAAAGAGATTGGCTGAAAAAAACATGAATGGCTCTTACGGAAAAATAATAAGCAAGATAGAGGAATACATAAGTGAAAACATTTAGAAAATCCATCTACATTGCAAATTGAGAGAATTACAGTCTCTGATCCCTTGTTAAGCTTCCTAGGCTGATCTGGAAAATAGTAATTGCTGCTACTTTATTTCTGATGACAAGGACTTGTACCCAATGCTCACTGGAAGGCTTTTCCAGTCCTCAGTCCCATACACCCCTGAGCTTCCCCCTCCTTGAACCAGAATTGCCTCTTAAAGGGTCATGTACTTCCTTTGCTAAAGGACGAGCAATTCATCCTTCTCCATCCCTCTCTCATCACTGAACTGTTGAGATGCCATTTGAGGTATTTCAGAGTGACAAAATCTTCTAGACAGAAAGCCAAGACCCTTGGACAGACAAGTTATACCATAAGGACCAAACCAAACATTCAACGCTGCAGGAGTCTTAGGCAATCCCCTCCCTCTGGTAGAGGGTATACAAAGATGAATGACTTTGGTCACATCAGCATGTCATTGACGTCTTTAGCAAGGGAGATAAGAAGGAATAAACACTAAGGCCCTGTAGAAAGAGATAAATGTTGAAATCCTGACACAGATAAAGGACTTGAGCTTCAGAGAGTAGAGGGTGATTACTTGCAGCCAGGAGCAAGCAGAGATGGATATCTCAGCCTGCCTCTGAGGGCGGGCAAGATCTGGCAGACAGAAATTAGCAAATGGGGGGAAAGACCACACGAACACAGACATATATGTGGGTCAGCATGCAGAGTCTCCATAAAAGAACACCCAGGATTCACACAAAGAGAGGAAGCAATAGAATAACCATGCTTCTTGTTAGAATACCCAAAATCCAATCCACCCTTTGCTGCCTTATGCAGCTCTGCCACCACCCTCCCAATCATGCCATGGGACTTCCCACATGTCTTCACAATCCAGTAACCACACTGAGAACTCACAGCGCTGCAGGGCTGCCAGGACCCAGCCAGCTCTAAGTCAGACCCTGTTGTGTCCAGGCTCTACTGATACCAAACACACTATACCACATCACACCAGAGGGTGGAAGTCGGTGCAGTTCTTCACTGCATGCAGGCTGGCTAACAGAGACCACGCAAAAGAGACAAATGAAAATGAACCTGGAAACACCCATGGGTACCAAACCCAAAAGGCTTTAACAGAAGTCTGGTTCAGAAATTCACACTTCGTTCTATAGACCATAAGAAGTGCCTGCAAAGTTTGCTTATTTATTCATTAACTGAGTTTTCTTCAGGAAAAATGTAATGCATATACATGGTTTAAAAAATAATCTGTACCAAACTGTGTTGAGTAACCGTCTACAAATATTTTATGACTATTCAAAGGTGTATATGAACTCATCTTACTTTTTATTTACACTAATATATTAATATACTGTTTTGCTCCTTATTGTTTTTTTCAACCTACCAATGTATCTGGGAGTTCGTTACATATCAGAAAACACACACGTACCTCACCATTACTAATAGAAGCAGGGTGCTCTGTGCATTACACGGCTATACCTTAAGGTATTTAAGCAGCACCCTATTGATAGAGACCAAGGTTATTATTCACTTCTGCTGCTACAAACAACATGACAGCAAACACTGCTGTGTTCGGTCTTTGTGCACACACATCTAGGCAAATCTGCAAGACAAATCTGGATATGCCGAGCCAAAGACTATGTGTCACTGAAGGTTCCAGAATGAGTTTGACAGGCAAGAAAACAAGGTGGGGAGGAAGGGAGAGGGACATCTGTTGTTAAGGTGGCAAATATGGACACGAGAGTAAAACGGATAAAAGGAAGGAGGAAGATGGAGAAAGAGCACTTAAGAGGTTTGCGCAGTGTGCAGGTGAGAGGGTGTGAATGACAGTAATGGAAAAAACAGAGAGAAAGGGATTCAGAATCAATGCAGATGAAACCACAGAGGAAAAATAAACTGAGTTAGCAACTGACAGTCAGAGGCAGGAACAAGGAGGAGGGTGGGAAGGGGAGGGATCAAAGGCTCATGCAGTAATTGTAAGCCTGAGATGCCAGGAGGACACTGTTATCAAAGTAAACCCTCAGCAGGGGGCACTGGCTTCAGGGAAGGAGAGTTCCATGTTGCACGTGGTAACGTTGAGATGTTTGTGGGACAATGAGGAAGACGTTATTAACTGCGACTGAAAATGCATCAGGCAGCTCAGGAGAGGGGACAGGAATGGAGACAGATTTTGACGTCACCCACAGAGGAGATGGCTGGAGCCTGGACCACCCAGGGAGAAAAGGGTACTGAGTGCCATGGCCTCCTTCCCTCTCTGATCACCAACGTTCAGGAGGTCAGGACGAGGTGTGCAGCCACCGAGGGCGGGAAACAAGCCCAGCAGTGAGTCATGGAAGCCATCAGAGGAGGAAAGGGAAGCTGGCCCCACTGTTTTTGTTCAACACAACAAAAGAAGGAAAGGAAGCAAGACTGGATTTGCCTTTAATCAAGATGGTACTGAGCAGAATCAACACGGGAGTTGAAGAAAAGCAGTAAAATCAGAGTAGATTTTTCTTAGGCTAGGAAGATCTTTCAGAGTCACAGCCAAAGAGAAGACTTAAGTGAAGGAGGCAGAGAGCTGAAGAAAAGAAGACAGAGGAGGTAACTGGTACAGCAAAATCTCAGTACAACTGGCCCCCAAAGCCTCGTTATCATAACAGATGAAAGATTCTGATCATCTGTAAACCAGCCCATTGCTACACTATTTAGACACTGCTGTGGTTTCCTATACTTGTGGTTTCTTGTTCCAACTTCAATTCCCATTTCTGGAAGCTGCCTGCTTCCACTGGAGATGATGTGACCTCCTAATCCCCAATGGCGTTTCTGCAGTCAGAAAAGCTTCTCAAAAAGAGGTTCACAGCAAAATGTCACCAACACAAGCTGCCAGCTAAATGTGCCATATTTGTGGATAATCTTGTCCATGGAGGGCTCTTTTGTCTAGTTCTAGCAATCTGTCTGCTAAATCAGAAATAAAGATCTAAGAAATGCCACAAAAAACAAACAGCAACATAAAAGATGGCATGCAAATCTTCCAAGAATATGTCCCATGTCTCCCAAGAAGGAAAATGTTAACGTTGCTATGGCTCATTTCTTTATTGTCAGGTCAGTAACATCATTAAATTGAGATATTTAATATTCTTACATTAAATCATCTTCTTACTCACTTCTCTCCCAGATACAAAGAGTCTTTACAATCCAATTTTCCTAAAAGAAAGCGTTTTCCCAGGTTGAGATTTAACCAAGACTTTGGTTCCACTGACTTTAACTTCTATTTACTAGTAATAAAGCCTTAATTTTTAAAGTACCAGTACTGCAATCAGTACTTAGGGGCAAAGGTTCAAACTCAAGTAAATAAGCAGGAATGAAGTGCAAAATCAAAAGTATAAACAAATCAGAAAGAGATAAAGAGGGATGAGCCATTCTTCAAAACATCTGGGAAAAGATGGCTCAGGGATAAGCTCAAGGATAAGTAACAAAATTACTAAAAATATAAAACCCCAAAAGGAATGGGCAAAACTATATGCCATCCTCCTCAAAAAAATAAAAGAAATAGTTGCTGCAGGACACCTAAGAAAATAAGAACATCCTGAAAATTCTCCAACACCTTTCACTTTAGAGAGAAGCAAGATGAGGAAATAGATATAATAGCCTAGCCTTGTCAAGCCAAATGGTACTGGTGGAGATGAGCCTTAACCATGCCTCAGTGGAGTCAGGGAAAACTGCCAGTGCTTGTCCTTTGGCAGCTCCATGTAAACTGGAGAAATGCTTCAAGCCTGAGTATAACACCACCACAGGAACCAAGACACACGTCTAACTATGGGGGGGCGGGGTACACCCTGGTCCAAGACCTTTACCCAAATCTCCGAAGAGAAAACCGAACTCAGGTCTTCCCAAAAAAGGCAGCACCCAGGCCCAGTAAAGCTCCAACCCTATGCCTTTTCCCCTACCATACACCTTCAGGCCACCAAAAAGGTAAAAGAATACGATATCCAATGTCCTCAAACTGCAGCTCAGAGAGGGAAGGCAAACAGGTCTCCTTTAAGGAGGGGAGTGTGTCATGGAGAAGACACATCCGCCTTATTAAAACAAAGAACAGGTCTAGATAGAGCTGTCCATGCTAAGCTGAGCAATATGGCAAACAGCAAGCAAATGTGCAAACATACAACAAACAGGAAAAAGAAAGCTACTTAGGGTTGTTAAGAAAATTCATGAAGGGCATAGTCTAAAAGAAAACTCAACTGGAAGAACAAAAGGAAGTTTTGCCAATCAGTAGAGATAGACTGAGTTAGAAGGCTGGAATTCAAAGTTCTACCAAAACAACGAGTCTCATTCCCCCACTCCCACCCCCAAGAATCCCCTGGACCAAACTCAATACACTGGGGAAAGGGACACAGACAGTGTTCCAGGAGAAGCTCTTCAGCTTTTGCTCAAGCGATGCGAAAGGGAACTCCTTTTCCTCAGAAAAAGTATGAAATTTCTGGTGTCTGTCTTTCCTTCTTTCTTTTGTTCTCTATTTTCCCATGCCCCAATTCCCAAGCAATCCTGTGATGTCAGCAGTAGCCAGCAGCCAAAGGAGACCAGAACAGCCAAAACTCTAAAGAAGAGAGATATTCCTCTCCAGTCAGTGGGGCCAATCCTTTCACTTTTTTACTTCTCTGTACTCCTGTCAATTGACCCCAGACATGGGCATAGCTGTAGAATAGTAAGACAGGGCAACGTAGAAAAACCCAAGCTTTTTGGCCAAAGAACTTTATCCCAGATCCCCAGGGGACCAAAAAGTACTGAAGTACTGGGGAGTAGAGAGAGAAACTCAGGAAAGTGCACTCTCAAAGTTTTTACTTGGTCCTTGGCTCAGCCTCACTTCTTCCACCAATACCCCATAAGCTGAGCATGCATGAATCTCATCCTATTTGGCATACCAAAGACTTTGAGAATTCAATTAATACCTACACCATTCTCCAGGTCCCAGATTGTTGATCACAATAACACTGCAAAAGCTTTAAAAACTGAACCGGGAGATGGAAGAAGATGGCAGCATAGAGAGGAGTGAAAGCTAGTCTGTCGCCCTAATAAACAACTAATAAACAAAGAGGAACAACTAGTAAATAATCTGGAATAACTGTGGGGGGACAAACGTGACCATCCACTCATTATACACCAACCTGAATGGGGAGGAATGCCCAAGAACACAGCATAAAATCTGTAAGTAAAGACTGTGGATCCAAGCCAGGAGCCCCCTCCCCCAACGGCCTGAACTGCAAAGCCTCCTGGTGCTAGAGAGCGGCACTCTCCCAGCGAGTGAATACAGCTCAGCTGAGCTCCAACTGGGGTTTTAATTAACAAATGTGGACTGCTCAATACAAGCTAAGAATCCCCAACAAGCAGACAGAGGCTTTTGGTGAAGACTGACCTTGGAGAGCTGGACAGTGGCCACAGACTGGCCCTGAAGAGGGTCTTTCTGTCCCTTTTTCAGCTCAGTGGAGAAAGCCTCAGCCATTTTTCAGTTCCCAGCACTCTGACCCAGACAAGGGTGGGGATAGCACAGGCAAAGAGACTATTCAAATGTAAATGACCTCTCCCTAGGGGAAGGGTATCTTCCCTAAGAGGAAGAAGGTAGTGCCAAGCTCTACTGCTCACCTTTCATTCAGAACCAGACCCCAGAGCCTGGGAAAATAGACACGGCCCACACCTCCTTACACCAGTTGGGAGCTACAGGCTGACAGGTGCCACCTGCTGGGCAGAAAAGCATAGTGACTTGAGGCCTCACAGGGTGTATCAATCTTCTAAGACACCCTCAGGAAAACTGGCTACTATTGCCCCCTTCCAAGACCTGAGCCTGTTCTGGTCTGGGAAAACCTGATTGGGGTAACCAAGGAAATCAGATGCCTATACAACAGAAAACTACAACCTACACTAAGAAAAACAAAGCTATGGCTCAGTTAACAGAAGAAGCTTACACTTCAACTGAGATACAGGAATTTAAATAACTAATGCTAAATCAATTCAAAAAGTTTAGGGAAGATATGGCAAAAGAGATGAAGCATATAATGAAAACACTGGGCGTACGTAAGGAAGAAATCAAAAGTTTGAAAAAACAACTGGCAGAATCTATGGAAATAAAAGGCACAACACAAGAGATGAAAGACACAATGGAGACATACAAACAGCAGATGTCAAGAGGCAGAAGAAAACACTCAGGAACTGGAGAACAAGATACCTGAAAGCCTATACACAAACGAACAGACAGAGAAAAGAATGGGAAAATATAAGCAACATCTCTGGGAACAGAAGGACAACACAAAATACAAGAATGTTCATGTCTCAGAATGAGAAGAGAAAGGAAAAGGAGCAGAGGCAGTAAAAGAGGAAATAATCAATGAAAATTTCCCATCTCTTATGAAAGACATAAAATTACAGATCCAAGAAGCGCAGTGTACCCCAAACATAATAGATCTGAATAGGCCTACGCCAAGACACTTAATAATCAGATTATCAAACTTCAAAGACAAAGAGAGAATCCTAAAAGCAGCAAGAGAAAAGCGATCCATCACATACAAAGGAAGCTTGATAAGACTATGTGCGGATTTATCAATAGAAACCACAGAGGCAAGAAGAAAGTGGGATGATATATTTAAGATACTGAAACAGAAAAACCACCAACAAAGAATCCTATATCTGGTAAAACTGTCCTTCGAATATGAGGGAAAGCTTAAAATATTCTCTGACAAACAGACAATGACAGAGTTTGTGAACAAGATACCTGCTCTACAGGAAACACTAAAGGAAGCACTGCAGACAGAAAGGAAAACATAGGAGTGAGAGGTTTGGAAAACAATTTTGGGATTACACAGCAATGTAAGTACACTGAACAAAGATGACTGTGAGTATGGTTGAAAGAGGAAGGTTAGGACCACGTGCGACACCAGAAGGAAAGAGGAAAGATAAAGACTGGGGCTGTATAACTCAGTGAAACCTAGAGTGCTCAATGATTGTAATAAAAGGCACAAATATGTTTTTACATGAGGTAGAACAAATGAATGTCAACATTGCAAGGTGTTAAAAATAGGTGAGATTGAGGGTAAAATACAATCAGTGCCAAGTAGAGACTATAATTAATCAAAACACTGTATTATGCTTCTTTTAATATAAGAAAGGCAATATACCAAGGCTAAATGCATATGGGGGGAGGGGACATACGGGAAAGATATGGGACTCTAGTCACTGGTGATATTGTCTGACTCCTTATTCTACTTTAGTTTAATGCTATCTTTCTTTTTGTTGCTTTCTACTATCATTTTTTTCTCTCTCTTTCTTTTTCTTTTGTCTCTCTACCTTCTTTGACTCTTCCTCCTCCTTTGTGGAAGAAGTGGAGATGTCCTTATATAGATAGTGGCGATAGTGTGGAATACATAATAAATGACTATACAGGGAACCAACGATTGTTTGCTTAGGACCGGAATGTATGGTATGTGAACAAAACCATCTTAAAAGAAATGGGTTGATGAAGAAACCCTGAGGGCACTATATTGAGTGAAATAAGACAGACACATAAGGACAAAATTGCAGGGTCTCACTGATATGAACTAAGTATAATATGTAAACTCACAGACATGAAATGTAAGTTACCAGGATATAGAACGAGACTAAAGAATGGAGCGGTTGCTTATTATGAGCAGAATGTTCAATGAAGGTGAACTTAAACATTTGGAAATGGACAGAGGTGATGGTAGCACATTGTGAGAATAACTAACAGTGCTGAATGGTGTGTGAATGTGGTGGAAAGGGGAAGCTCAGAGTCACACATGTCTCCAGAAGGAAAGTTGGAGGTTAAAAGATGGGAATGTATAGAACAGTGAATCGTGTGGCGGACAATGTCCATGATTAACTGTACAAATAATAGAAATCTCTCTCATAAACTAGAACAAATGCATGACACTATAACTATAAATTAATAATAGAGGGGCATATAGGAAAATATTTATACCTATTGCAATCTATATACTACAGTTAGTAGTATTTTAACATTCTTTCATCAACAGTAACAAATGTACTATACCAAAACTATGAATCAATAATGGAGGGGGTGGTTGGGGGTATAGAAGGATTTAAGTTTCCTTTTTTTTTTTTTTTTTTTGTCTTTTTTTCTTTTCTGGAGTGATGAAAATGTTCTAAAAATTGAAAAAACAATAATTGTGGTGATGGATGCACAGCTGTATGACGGCATCATGGGCAACTGATAGTCACTTTGGATCTTTGGATAATCATATGATATGTGAACAACCTCAATAAAGAAAACAGATTGGGGTGATGAACACACAACTATGTGATGGTACTGTGAACAGTTGATTGTACACCATGGATGACTGTATGGTATGTGAATATATCTCAATAAAGCTGGAAAAAAAAAAAAAAAACTGAACTGACATCAGAATCAAAGCCCACAGAAGGTGGGCTGGAATGGATTGTCTGAACCTATCCAGGACTGTTGCTAAAACAAAAGTATCCACAGGATTTCAACCAGACCCAGAGTCTCATAATATTCAAAAAGACCAGCTTACAACCAAAAACTACTTGACATATGAAGGAACAGGAAAACTTCAACTCATTCAGTAAAGACAATCAACAGATGCCAATGTTGAGGTGACACAGATGTTAGAATCATTTGGCAACTTGAAAGCAATTATTATTAAATGCCCCAGCAAGCAAGTGAAACACTCTTTAAACTGATGGAAAAAAGAAAGTCATAGCAAAGAAACAGAAGCTAAAAAAAAAAAAAAAAAAAAAAAAATGGAAATTTTAGTACCAAAAAGTACAGTGACTAATTTTTTAACAACACTCCCTGAATGAGCTAAACAGCAGAATGGAGATGACAGAAAAAACAGTCAGGAAAATTGAAATTAGATCAATTTAAATAATACAATCTGAACATGAGAGAAAAAAATGATTTGAAAAAACACTGAATAGAGCCTCAAGTACTTGCAGAACAATAAGAAAAAATGTGATGCTCATATTAGAAACTCAGAAGAAGAGAAAGAATGCAATGCTGAAAAAAAAATAAATGAATAAATAATGGCTGGCAACTTCCCAAATTATTCTAAAGACATAAACCTATAGAGTCAAGAAGTTCAATGAAACTGAAGAGGATAAATGCAAAGAAATCCATTCCTGAACACATAATCACCAAGCTGCTGAAAATAAAGCCAGAAAAAATCTTGAAAGCAGCCAGAGAAAAATGACATATTTATAGGAGAACAAGAACTTGCATGACTGTGGATTTCTCATCAGAAACCTTGGAGGCCAGTATGAAGTGACATGGCATTTTCAAATTGCTAAAATAAAAGAACTGTGAACCCAGAATTTATATTCAGTGAAAATACCCAACAGGAATGAAAGTGAAAACATTCTGAGATAAAGAAAATCTAAAAGAATTCATAGCTAACAGACCTGATCTATGGAATTACTAAAGCAAATTATTCAAGCAGAATGGAAAGGATAAAAGAAGGAAAGTTGGAACATAAGGATTGAAGGAAAACCAAAAGAAATGGTAAAAATCCGGGCAATTAAACTAGTCTTCTCTTGAGTTTTTAAGTTATGTTTGGTGGCTGAAAACTATTGTAACACTGTTGATGGTGTTTTCAATTTATTTGGTTATAATAGATAAGAAAAACATAAGAGAGGAGAGTAAAAAGGCATATATGGTGATAAGATTTCTACATACCAATTAATGTGGCAAAATATTAATTCTAACTAGAATGTAAAAGATAAGTATGTATATTGTAATCCCTACAGCAACCACCAAAAAACTATACAAAGGGATATAATAAAAAACACAATCATTAAATTAAAATGTAATACTAAAAATTGCTCAAATAACTCAAAAAAAAAGGCAAGAAAGGGAAAATGGAGGAACAAAGAATAAAAGGAACAGAACTTCCAATTTCAGCTCTGACATGTACAAGGCTTAGAAATCATTCATCACTACCATCCTGACAACAAGAAAAAAGCTGAATAAACTGAAAATTAGTGACATGGCAAACTGCTACCACAAAATGTGGAGAAGAAAGTGATATAGAGAATCACAGCTTACCTGGAGCAGAAACCACTCCAGCCGAAACTTGTAAGAACAGGTAAATGACAATTGTGTTAACTGCTAGAGGCTGCCTGAGGACCAACATGAAAGAAAGAAACTTCTAGAGGTTTTAGGGAGCCTCCACACTGTCACGAATTTTACCTCCAGGAATCCCACCAGCCTCTCATCTTACAGAACCAAGAAAAACCCCTTCATGTGTCTGGCAGGGGAAGAAGAAAAGTAACCATTTTGAAATAAGCTCATAGCGTTCTCTGAAATAAAGGCCTAACTCTATAGGACAAAAGACTTTACCAGAGCTTTATACCACCTAGGGGGCATAATGGTTCCCCAACTCAAGGGAAGGAGAGGAGAGGTGTCTTAGGGAGCCAATAAACCCTTGTGAATTTCACAGTTGAGGTACACCAGCCCACTAAAAAACTGAGATTTAATCACAGCATCCAAGAATGCTTCCCCTCCACCTTACCACCACAGCAACAGTGCTCCAGGAAAATAACAGTGATTATAACTAAGAGCTACAAGACTCAGACTCTTGTTAAGAAGGTGATTGGGAAACCCAAAGAAAACAGGGGACATCATAACCAAGAAAACTAGAGGAATTTGAAGCCTCTTGCACCCATGACTACAGCAAACATTAAACACAGTCCAGCTCTTAGCAAAATTAACATAAAACCTCACTAAAGACCTGTTTACCCAGTTCCTACAAACCAATAGGTCATGTATGGCTTTCAATAATAAATTACAAAGTATGCTAAAAGGCAAGAAAAAAAATGCAGTCTGGAAAGAAAAAAGGAAGCATCAGAATCAAACTCAGATATAACAAAGATTTTCAAATTCTCAGACAGGGAATTTAAAGTAACTATGATTAATATGTTCAGGGTTCTAATGGAAAAAGCAGACAACGTGCAAGAGTAGATACATAAGGGCAACAGAGAATCAAAACAAAATGCTAGAAATCAAAAACACTGTAACAGAAATGAAAAATGCCTTTTATGGGCTCCTCAGTAGATTGAACCTTGCTGCAAAAAGCATCAGTGAGCTTGAAACTATGTCAGCTAAAACTTCTAGTGAAAATGCAAAGAGAAAAAAAAAAAGAATTAAAAAAAAAAACAATATCCAGGAACTATGAGACAATTTCAAAATGTGTAACAACCGGTAAATGGAATACCAGAGAAGAGAGAATGGAGCAGAATAAACATTTAAAGTAATAATGAGCAAAAACTTTCCAAAATTAATAACAGACACCCAACCACAAGTACAGGAAGCTCACAGAATACCAACCAGGATACATATCAAAAAATCTAAACCTATACATATCATATTAAAACTGCAGAAAACCAAAGACAAAAAAAAAAAAAAAAACTATCTTGAGAGAAGCCAGAGAAAAAAAGACACCTTATGTATAGAGGAATAAGGATAAGAATTACATTGGACTTCTCATCAGAAACCATGCAAGGAAGAAGATAATGGAATGGAAGAGTCAGAGTGTTGAAACAAAAACAAACAAAAAACTTAGAATTCTATATCCAGCAAAAATATCCTTCCAAAGAGAAGAAACAATAAAGACTTTCTCAGAAAAACAAAAACTAAGAGTTCATTGCCAGTAGACCTGCCCTGCAAGAAATGTTAAAAGAAGTTTCTGGGGAGAAAGGAAAATGTTATAGGTTAGGAACTCTTATCTATATGAAAAAAGGAAAAACATCAGAGAAAAAAATAAACGAAAGTGAAATAAAATATTTGTTCTTACGCTTAATGGATATAATAGATGCCTGTCAATGTAACAATAATAACAATGTGTTAGATGATTATAGCATATGGGTAAGTGAAATGATGACAGACAGCAAGCTTTAAGGGACAGGAGAGAGGAACTGGAAATACCCTGTTGTAATATATCTGCATGTGCCATGAAATGGTACAGCGTTATTTCAAAGTGGACTTAGATTACTTCTAAATGTATATTGCAAACTCAAGGGCAACTACTAAAAATATTTTCAAAACAATTATAATACATATGCTGAAAGGAAAGAACATGGAAGTATATGAAATACTCAAAACCAAAAACAGGAAAAAAAGAAACAAATAAGTTCAATGAACAGAAAACAGTTAAAAAACATAGTAGATATTAACCTAACTATACAAATAATTACTTTAACTGTAAATATGTCTAAATATCCCCCAGTTAATAGACAGAAATTGAAAGAGCCAAATGAAAAAACAAGACCCAACTATATGTTGTCTACAAAAGATCCTTTTCAAACATAATGACACAGATAGATTAAAAATAAAAGCATAGAGAAAGACATACCGTGCTAACACTAATCAAAAGAAAGCTTAAGTAGTTAAATTAATTACAGATTAAGAAGAGTTCTGAACAAAGAAAATTATCAGGGATAAAGGGCATTACATAATGATAAATGGGCAAATTCTCCAAGAAGATACAAGAATCCTTCGTACCTATACATGTAATAGTGTCAAAATACATGAAGCAAAAACTGATAAACTGCAAGAAAAAATAGACAAACCCACTATTATAGCTGAAAACTTCAACCTCCCTTTTCATTAGACCCAGCAGGCAGAAAAACAGTAAGGATATAGTTGAACTTACCCACACCAACAGTCAACTTGATCTAATTGACACTTAATAGAATACACCATCCAACAACAGAATATGTATTTTCTCAAGCTCACATGGAACACTAACCAAGATACACCAGATTCAGGGCTGAAAACATAAACTTTAAAAGGACAGAAATCATACAAACTGTATTCTCAGACTACAATGGAATTAAAAAAGAAATCGATAACAAGGTAGCTGGAAAACCCCAAACTCTTTGGAGATTAAATGGAACATTTCTAAATAACACATGGGTCAAAGAAAAAATATCAAGAGAAATTTTTAAATGATGTCAACTAAATGAAAATTAATTTAAAACATCAAAATTTCTGGGATGCTGTTTTGGTTTGCTAAAGCTGCCAGAATGCAATATAACAGAAACCAGTTGGCTTTTACACTGGGATTTATTAACTTACAATTTACAGTACTTGGGCCATGAAAATGTCCAACTCAAGGCATCAACAGGATGATAACTGGACTCCGAAGACAACTGCTGGCATCCAGGACACCTCTGTCATAGGGGAAGGCTCATGGCTGATGTCTGCTGGTCCATCGCTCCCAGGTTTTGTTACTTTCAGCTTGTGGTTCCAGTGGCTTCCTCTCTAAGCTTCTGTGGGTCCTCTCTTCGCTTCTCCAGAGCTTTTCTCTCAATTTCATCTCTTGGTTTTATCTCTTTTAAAGTACTCTGGTAAGGGGATTAAGACCCATCTTGGGACAACTCCTCAGTTGAAATAACCTAATCAAAAGGTCCCACCCACAAAAGGTCTGCACCCATAGAAATGGATTAAAAGAACATAGCCTTTTCTGGGGTACACAACAGCTCCAAACCATCACAGATGCAGCGAAGGTATGGCTTCAAGAGAAATTCATAGCTTTAAATGTATATGTTAGAAAAGAAAATAGACCTAAAATCAATAATCTAAGCTTCCACTTTAAGAAATTAAAGCAGGGCATTGTAAGCAGAAAGACAGAAATAATAAATAGAGCTGAAAAATGAAATTTAAAACAGGAAAGCAATGCAGAAAATCAATGAAACCAAAAGCTGCTTCTTAAAAAAAGATAAAAATGATAAAACTCTTTCCAGGCTAATGAAAAATAGAGATAACACAAATTTAATAACACATGAAATGAACCAATTCTTTGAAATACACAAAATGCCAAAACTAACAGATAATCTGAGTAAATCTATATCTATTAAAGAATTGAATCAATAGTTAACCAGCCTTCCAAAAAAGAAAGCACTGGGCATAGATGGTTTCACTGGTGAATTCTTCCAAACATTTAAGGAAAACTTATCAACTATCTCATCCAGAAAACAGAAACAGAGGAAACACATCCTAACTCATTCTATGAGGCCGGCATTACCCTAATACCAAAACCAGATAAAGACATTGCATGAAAGGAAAACTACAGACCAATATCTCTCATGAACATACATGCAAAAATTGAACACAAAGTATTAGTAAGTCAAATCCAACAATATATTAAAAAGAATTATACACTGCAAGCAAGTGAGATTTATTCTAAATATGCTAGGCTGGTTCAATATTCAAAAAGCAATTAATAAAATCTACCACATGAGCAGACTGAGGGGGAAAAAATCATATGACCATATCAGTTGAGGTAGGATAAAATCATTTGACCAAGTATAAAAACAATTCAGAATAAAAACTCTCAGCAAAATAGGAACAGATAGGGATTTCCACAACTTGATAAAGAAAATCTACAAAAATCTACAGTTAACATCATACCTGACAGGGAAAAAATAAACACTTTTCCCCTAAGATCAGGACAAGGCAAAGATGTCCCCTCCAACCACACCTACTCAATGTTGTACTGGAAGTCCTTGACAGTGCAATAAGACAAGAAAAGGAAATGAAAACTATACATATTAGGAAGGAATAAATAAAACTGTCTTTGTTATAGAGAACATAATTGTTTATGTAGAAAATCCCAAATTATGGACAAAAAATCTCATGGAACTAATAAGCAATGATAGGAAGTTATTATATGAGAGTCACTTGCTTTTCTATAAACCAGCAATAAGTAATTGGAATATGAAATTAAAAACATAATGCCATTACAACAGCATCCAAAATATGCATTAAGTATAAATCTAACAAAATATATAGAGGATCTATATGTAGAAAACAATACACTGAAGAAATCAAATATATAAGTAAAATGGAGGGATATTCCTTGTTCATGGATTTTAAGACTCAATATTGTTATAATGTCAATTCCTCCCAACTTGACCTACAGATTCAATGTAATCCCAATCAAAATTCCAGCTAACTGTTTTTCAGACATTGATAAAGTGATTCTAAGGTTTATACGAAAAGGCAAAAGACCTAGAATAGCAAACACAATAATGAATATCCAAGTTGGACTGACACTATCCACCTTCAAAGCTTCAAATCAAGACAGCATGGTATTGGTGAAAGAACAGACAGAAAGATCCATGGAACAGAATACAGAGTCCAAAAATAGACTCACACAAATACATTGAACTGATCTTTGACAAAGGAGCAAAAGCAATTCAAAGGAGAGAGACAGTCTTTTCAACAAATGGAGCTGGAATAATTCAATGTCTATATGCCAAAAAAAAAAAGAAAAGAAAACCTAAATACAGACATTATACATTTCATAATAAGTATCCCAAAATGGATCATATACCTCAATGTAAAACGCAAAACTATAAAACTTCTATAAGATAACATAGGCTAAAATCCAGGTGACCTTGGGTTTGCAATGAGTGTCTACATACAACACCAAAAACATGATCCATGAAAGAAAAAAATGCTAAGTTGGACTTTATTAAAAGTGAAATCTTCTGCTCTGTGGAAGACACTGTTAGGAGAATGAAAAGAAAAGTCACAGACTGGGAGAAAATATTTGCAAAACATATCTGATAAAAAAAAAACTTGTATTCAAATTATACAAAGAACTCCTAAAACTCACAATAAGAAAATAACAGCCCAGTTAAAAAATATACAAAAGAACAGAATAGACACCTCACCAAAGAAGAAAGGCAGATGAAAATAAGTATCTAAAAAGATTCTCAGCATCATATGCCATAATGGAACTGCAAATTAAAATAAAGAGATACCTCTCTGCAACTATATGGTTAAAATCCAAAACACTCACAATAACAATTGCTGACAAGGATGCAGAGCAAGAATAACTCTCATTCATTGCTGGTGGGAATGAAAAATGATAAAGCCACTTTGGAAGACAGTTTGTCAGTTTCTTACAGTGCTAAAAATAATCTTACTGTATGAGCCACACAACACATCACATGTGTATAATAGTTTATTCATAATCACCAAAACCTAGAAGCAATGAAAACTTCCATCAATAGGTAAATGGATAAACTAATTGTGACATATCCATATTATGGAATGTTATTAAGCTATAAAAAGAAATGAGATGTCAAGCCATGAAAAGACATGAAAGAACCTTAAATGCATATTGCTACATGATGGAAGGCAGTCTGGAAAAGCTTCATAATGATTGATTCCAATTATATGAAATTCTCAAATCTAACTATATTACAAACACATAAAACAGCACACTGAAGGGGGAAGGGGGAAGGTACTGATCTAAATACCTCTAGAAATGGATGAAATCTGTAATATTAAAGGCAAAAGGAACTGCACATAAACACTATACCATACACTGGATCCAGGGAATGTGAATCGTATGGTTTTCACAATCACATAGTCACATGATAAAAGCTATCTAGTTATACAGTCATCATCAAGAATCAAGGCTACAGCATTACAGTTCAATAGTTTCAGGTATTTCCTTCTAGCTATTCTAATACACTAGAAACTAAAAAGGAATATCTATATAATGCATAAGAATAACCTCCAGAATAACCCCTCAATGCTATTTGAAATCTCTCAGCCACTGAAACTTTATTGTGTTACCTTTCTTTTCCCTTTTTTGGTCAAGAAGGGATTCTCGATCTCACAATGCCAGGGCCTAGCTCATCCCCAGGAGGCATGAAGGACAGTCTTTTTACAAACGATGTTGAAACAACTGAAAATTCATATGCACAAAAATGAGCCACAACCTAAATCTCACACATTAAATAAAATTAACTTAAAATGGATACTAGATCTAACTGTAAACATAAAAATATCAAAGTTTTAGGGAAAAACACAGAATCATTTGTGACCTGGGGTTAGGCAAATAGCTCTTAGGCATGGCAGTAAAAGTATGATCCATAAATGAAAAAAAAAGAAAAAGATAAACTATTAAAATTAAGAACATGCTTTTCTGCAAAAGACACTGTTAACAGAATGAAGAAAACAAGCTACCAACCAGGAGAAAATATTTTCATATGACATATCCATAAAAGGACTTGCATCTAGAACATATTTTAAAAAATTCTCAAAACTCAACAGTAAAAAACACAATCCCACATGACTCCCAGGGATGAGCTGGGACCCTGCATTGTGTGTGACTGAGAAAGACTTCTAGACCAAAAGCAGGAAGAGAAATAAAATATTGTTTCAGTGGTTGAGAGATTTCAGATGGAGTTGAGAGGTCATTCTGGGGGTAACTTTTATGCATTATACAGACATCGCTTTTTAGTTTTTTTATTTACTAGACTAATTAGAAGGAAATATCCAAAACTGTTGAACTGAAATCCAGTATACTTGATTCTTGAAGGCGAGCGTATAACTATATAGCTTATATGGTGTGACCGTGTGATTGTGAAAACCTAATGGCTCACACACACACTTTACCCAGTGTATGGACAAATGAGGAGAAAAATGGGGACAAAAAGTAAATTAATAATATGGGGGAGGAGGAGTATGGAATGTTTTAGGTGTTCTTTTTACTTTTATTTTTATTTTTATTTTTTCGAGCAATGAAAATCTTCAAAAAGTGATTGTGGTGATAAATGCACAACTATATGATGATACTGTTAACAACTGTTTTATACTTTGGATGATTGTATGATATGCGAATATATTTCAATAAAAAATAAATAACAGTCTCAATTTTAAAATGGGTAAAAGATTTGAAACGCCTCTTCACTAAAGAGAATATAGAGAGAAAAAAATAAACACATGAAAAGATGTTCAGCATCATTATCCACCAGGGAAATGAAAATTAAAACCATGATAAGGTACCACTATATACCTATTAGAATGGTGTAAATAAAAAACACTGCTTATACCAAGTGTTACAAGAATACAGAGCAACTAGAATTCTTATACATTGCTCATGGGGATGCAAAATAGTACAACCACTCTGGAAAACAGTCTCACGGGTTCTTAAACAGATAAACATACACTTGCCACAACGCCCTGCAATCCTACTCTTAAGTATTTATGCTTGAGTAGAGGTTGGCAAACTATGGCCCTGTGGTCAAATCCATCAGGGGCCCAAATTCAGCCAGGCCCATTCATTTATGTATTGTCGAGAGCTGTTTTCGTGATGTGGCAGCAGAGTTAAGTAATCTCAATGGAGATGAATAGTTGAAATAGACCATATAGTCGGGAAAGATGAAATGTTTACTATCTGGCCCATCAGAGTACAAGTTTGCCAAGATTTGGCTTAGGGAAAAGAAAACATATGTAAACACAAAAACCTGTACATGGAATGGGGAGCAGTTGCTTATTATGAGTAAAACGTTTAGATTGAACTTACGTGTTTTGAAATGGACAGAGGTGATGGTAGCACATTATGAGAATAACTAACAGTGCTGAATGATGTGTGAATGTGGTGGAAAGGGGAAGCTTAGAGTCATGTATGTCACCAGAAGGAAGGTTGGAGGTTAAAAGATGGGAATGTATAAAACAGTGAATCTTGTAGTGGACAATGTCCATGATTAACTGTACAAATATTAGAAATCTCTTTCATGAACTAGAACAAATGTATGACACTATAACTAGAAGTTAATAATAGAGGGGTATATAGGGAAAAATACACCTATTGCAAACTATGTACTACAGTTAGTAGTATTTTAACATTCTTTTATCAACAGGAACAAATGTACTATACTAATACCATGAGTCAATAATGGAGAGGGTTGGTTAGGTGTATGGGAAGATTTGAGTTTTTCTTTTAAGTCTTTATTTCTTTTCTAGAGTAATGAAAGTGCCCTAAAAATTGAAAAAAAAAATAATTGTGGTGATGGATGCACAGCTGTATGATGGTACCATGGGCAACTGACTGCATTTTGGATCTTTGGATGATTGTATGGTATGTTAACAATCTCAATAAAACTGAATTTAAAAAAAAGAAAAAAAAAAACCTATACATGAATATTTGTATCAACTCTATTAATAATCACCAAAATCTGGAACCAACTCAAATTCCTTCAGTAGGTGAATGGATAAACAAACTGTGGTATATCCATATCATGGAATATTACAAGGCAATAAAAAGTAAGAAACTATTGACATATACGACAACTTGGAGGAATCTCAAAAGTTTATATACTGTGAAGTTCCATTATATGAAGTACTTGAAAAGACAATGTTGTAGTGACAGAGATCAGGTCTATGGCTGCCAGGGCTGCATGAGACACCAAAAAAGAACAGCCTAAGTGAGTTTCTGCTCTGTGGCCTTGCAGTGGTTCTAACACAAATCTATAGTGTAATGAAAGGCATGGTACTACATACCAAAAAGAAAAAAATCAATTTCATTCTATTAATTTAGAGAGTAACATTTTTAAAAGACAAGCATTACCTCTAATATTTTGATTACCTGGTGTAAGTTATCTATTCATGTCTAATATCTGAGGATGAAGACACATACTTTTACTCTGTAAATTAATGGAATGGCATTTTGTTGTTGCTATTGGATCTAAGCTTCAATCCTTGTTCTGCTCTCTTAATGAAATAAAAGGGCTGGGCGTTGAACTCATTATGATTAGAATCACATTGAAGGCACACAAGCAATAGTTCCAAGGACCACAGGATAATCACATTCATAAACAATTCACCACACAATTCACATCCACCTGAAGTGTTGTCATGGCTCGAGGCAAATCAGCTGAACTTCATTCCCAATTTGAGCCCCTCTTCCATTTTCTCATAATGGTCTATGAACACTGACGAAAAGCACACTAGTCCCAGGTCACCCAAGTCACTTACAGCTTGATAAAGTACAACTAGACATTGGACTAAAGTCAGGTAAAACAAACCTGCCATTAGTCGGCTGTCTTCTTGGCCAGGTCATTCAACCTCTCCATGCCTGATTTCTTCCTTTGGAACATGGAACATGAGGGGGTGACCCAGATATTGTTTATATTCTTTTCCAGCTCAAATTGAGTTTATGCTATTATTATACGTTAAACCCTATATTAAAATAGCTAGGAACTACATTTTTCAAATATTTTCAAAAAACCTGAAAGAAGAAGCATTTATGCCCAAAAGAAAGCCATAAAAAGAATATTTTCAGACTTTTTATGAAATTTAAACAGGAAAACTATTAGTTTCCCCCAGCATTCCTCTCCACTCAAAGCAGCTTGTACTCAATGGTCTTTGAATGTCCTTCCAACCTCTAAAATCACCTCTGGAGGATTCTCTGCAATAATTTCTGAGCACTCCTGTACAGTGGGGCCTAAGTTTAGGGTACTAAGAATAGTATAACTATATTTTTGTAAAAGAAACTATATTATAGTATGTATGATTTTTTATAAATGCACATACGTATTTTAAATAATTAGAATGATTTATTTCGGACCATTATCACCTGAAGAATGAGCTTGGGAACTTACATTTTTAAGTTTATGCCCTTCTCTACACATATATTTTTACAACCTACATTACTTTTAAATAAGAAAAACATCAATTCTTTGTATATTCAAACACCAAACTGAAACAAGCAAAAAATTAAAATAATGTTGAAGCAGTGAAATTACAGGAATGATATAAATCAAGCTTCAAAGAATTTTCTCCAAGTAAAAGTTTGTTTTGAAACAAGTAGCTGTAAGAGGTAGGAATGAGAATCAAATATTTCGTTGTTACTTTTATTTACTGGCAGGCTGGACATAGCTGTCCGTTTGCTGATTGCTACAGACCTCAGAAATCTTCTCGGATGTGTGGGTGAAAGCCTATGAAGACACAAAGCAAAGCTCCAAAAGGTCAGCTGACCATGCAGAAAGAAAGCAGCTAAGAGAACTTTCACTCATATTCAGTGTTCCAAAGTAACAACTTCAAGGTCACAAAAATCTAGCTCTCAATTTAGGATTCTGCTTGCTTTGGAAAATAAAAGCAACATGAAAGGTCTTTGTGGAGTTTTGTTTTAATGACAAGTTCTCCCACTAGCATGATGTAGAAAGGTAGTCAATGTAAAAATATGAAAAATGAAATTTAAAAAATATTTTAGTGAGTTTCCTGGTCTTGTTGTGAGTATAGGCATAAACAAAACACAGCCTAAGCCCCAACTCTCATGGTAATGGAGAAAGAGAGGGGTGAACATTGCAAATCAATTGATGCCATAAAAATCCCTTACATTTTTATGAAGGTCTGCTTTGCAAAGGAACTCAAAATACTTCAAAAAAATAAAAATAAAAATGAGGGCAGCAGGTTTTGAAGTCTGAGAGTCCAGGAACACAATCAAGTTTCGCCATCTCCCTTCCAAACTGAGCACAGACCCTCTGACAACTTGAAGCAGTGTTGGGGTGCCTCTTGCAAGCCACTCCATAAACAGGCAGGGACAGGTAGGGCACCCACTTGTTTTGTGTCCAGGCATCCGTTCTGCAAATATTTACTGCTTACTATGCATCCAAAGAAAAGCGAGTCCCTGCCACTGCAAAAAGAAGAGATAACAGTGCCCAAAAGCCTCCGAGACAGGAGGGAAATAGGCAGATTAGGGAAAGGTTTTGGATTACTGCTAAAAGAATTTATAGAAGAACTCTAGATGCAAGGAAAATAAAATGAGGGAAATCAAGGAAGTCACATATAGGATCTCAGAGCTTACTTTGAAAGGAATTGTTTTTTAAACAAAAACAAGTACCGTCCTGATCCAAAGATCAGCAGTGCAGAGTCTCTCTGTAATGGGGGAAGAGTTTCCTGGTTTTCTAAACACACCCACCTGGTAAGCCATGGCCAGCACTGGAAACCCAGACACCTGAGATCTACCAAGAGACACCAGGCCGCTGGACCAATCCAAAGTGTAAGACCCTCACTAGCTCCACAATTTAACCAGCTGAGCAAGGCGGTCACATGCATGCCACTGGCATTGGCTAAGACCTCAAAAAGTGTCGTTACTTTAAAAATCATAACTATTAACCTGATCTTTTAGAAAGGATGTATACAGAAAAAAAGACCAGCTATAAATATGCCTAAAATGTTAATACTGACTCATTCTGGGATTTCGGGAGATAAGCACCTATTATTTTCCCCTTTATGCTTTGCAAGAAGAAAACAAAGGGAATAATTTCTTTGTTTTAATCTCTTGGCATTGCCAACCTGAAACCCACCAGAACTCCTGAAACCTGAGATCCTGGGCTTCAAAAGAGTAAGGAACAACAAGGAGTTTTCTAACAAGCTTTCATCACTCTGTGTCTAATAACCAAATTACAGCTTCTCTCTGCCATGTGTGGGCAGACCAGGGGCCGTCCACATGGCTGACAAAACCCAGCTTCTCCAGGAACTAGTATGTACCATCCCCACTCCAGTGGGTGCCTCCTGGCAGTGGGATCCACCTCCAGCCACAGGTGATGGCATGGCTTAAAGCAGGTGCCACCCAGAGCCCATCAGACTCTTTCACCTGGGCAACTGGCAATGGGTCTGCAGGACTGTTACCACCTCTTTGTGTGACTGATCCTTTAAAACTGCCGACAGCCATACTTCACCCTGTGGCCTGGGGAACAAAGGAAGCCTGGGCGCAGAGGAAGAAGAATTAAACAGACCTGTAGAGAGGCAAAGAGATCAGAGATGGTGGCCATATCATCCTGATGTCTCCCCAGAACCTGACATAGTCTCCCCTTCTCCCCTCGGTGCTTCCCCAGCTCTATGACTCCCTCTTGCAGCAAAAAAAAAAAAAAAAAAAAAAAAAAAACACCTTATAATTAAGCCCTGATTTTGGCTTAAGACAGAGCAGTCTGGTTTCTATTAGTCCTAATATTTCAAGTCCCGGTGGGGGGGCCCCAGGTGCTTGTCCTGATGATTGAGGCAAACCTGCAGGACAGAATTTAGCAGATGCCCCAGAGGCTCACCCAATTCAAAATTCTTCATCAATTTCTTGCTAATTCCTAAAACTTCAGAGATAATAAGGCCTTGTGGGAGGCTGTGCTTTTACCACATGGACAGAATTGAGTTTGGTGCTGAGATGTACCCTCCTCCCCTCTGTGGACTGAGTCAGGAGGGGGCCATCCTGGGAGCCAGCGTCGAGCGCTCTGTGTGCACCACAGCTCCCTTTCTGCTCACTCTGAGCTATCGTCAGAACTGCCCCGATCCTTTCTCTGCTGGGCACCGTGCTGGAGGCTCTGCACACATACTCCCTCACGCTCCCCACATGGTGCAAGGCTGAAATCACCTCCATCCCACAGCCGGGATGCTGCACGGTGAGGCAGCACCCCAGGCTGCCCGGGGACTAGAGGGCAAAACCAGGACTCGGGACTTCTGACTCCTGCCCTGTCCACTATACCCTGCTCCCTCTCGATGCTACAGAAGCTACCACGGAAGCCTTTCTGCCTCCACAACTCCTCAAGGCCATTCAAACAGGCAAGCACCCTGGTCAATTGCCAAGCCTTGGGTGTCCTCCAGACACAATCCTGTATGACACACCCTATGCCATCCCTCCCAACTTTGTTCAATGACCTCCTATTCACCTATTTGTCTCACAGCACTGGTGTCTAAACCACATGCCCCTTTTCACCCTCCTAAATTCCAGGCTGGGATTTTCTCATACCGGCTTTCCTCGGGAGCGGCAAAGACAGGCTGTCAGCACGGCTGGGGCGCACAGGTCCTCATTACGCCAGGCAGGAGAGGCACAAGTTGCACACAGCTTTGACTGCCCCTTCCCAGCTTTTGACTCAAGGACGTTTCCAGTTACAGGCTGAGCCTCATGGCTACTTCAGTGGGTCTCAAGCTTGAGCTTCCATCAGAATCACCTGAAGAGCTTGATAAACCAAGATTGCTGGGCCCCAGCCCCAGATTCTCTGATTCTGTAGGCCTGGGGTGGGGTCTAGAATTTACAGCTCTAACAGACTCCCAGGTGTGGTGGGCTGAATACGCCCACGTCCTAATCCCTGGCACCTGTGAAGGTTACCTTATCCGGCAAAGGGGCCTCTGCAAGTGTGATTAAGTTAAGGATTCTCACACGAGGAGAGCGTCCACTGGCGTTTTTAGGAGAGGGAGGCAGGTGACATGAAGCCAGAAGCCAAGCAATGCCAACAGCCCTAGAAGCTGGAAGAGGTAAGAACGGATTCTCCCCTGGAGCTTCCGGGATGAACCAGCCCTGCTGACACCTTGACTTTATCCCCACAAGACTCAGTTAGACTTCTGGACTCCAGGATTTTAAGAGAATAAATTGTTTTAAGCCACTAAATTGGTGGTGATTTCTAGCAACCTCCATAGGAAATGAGTAGAGCAGTTGATGCTGACATTGCTGGTTGGGGTGCACTCTGAGAACCCCCGGGCTGCAGCCATCCTTGGCCACACTTCACACAGTTCTGAGGATCAGAATGTACAGGAACCACCCCTGGGAAGACCTGAGAATGATTCTGAGCAGTGGAATACAAGGTGAGACACACACTCTAACTCTGCCGCACACAGCAAAGTGGCCACCGAACTGAGCATGAAGCCTGGTTCAGCTGCCCAGGAGCTCTGCGGTTTCGGCCAGTCCCTGTGCTTTAGTTTCTGCAGTGGTAACTCAGGGATAACCCCATGAGCCACGAGGCACTATCGAGAGCATTAAACCAGAGAATCTATGCACATTCTGCCTGGCTCGTAGATACCACTCACTGAACATCTGCTACTGTTATTATTTTTCTGATATGCAACTGCTTTTAGAGTAGCTGTATGTTTATGCCCAACTCTGTTCAACAGAAGCCTCCTTCTTGATGCTGTTTTTATTAATACAAATTAGTAAGTAGCTCCCTCTGAGATCTGCTCCTGTCATTTACAAATCATCAGAATGAATAGTAAATTAGAAAAAAATTGTAGACTCCACTTTGCACAGCACGCACAGCTCATCAGTCTAAATGCTGACTCCTCATTACTCTGGTCTTGCTTCTCCCCAATCCATACTCCACACCTGACACCATGCCCTAAGAAACCCCTGCTCCTGGACACAGCCTATAAGCAGGCCTTCTCTGGGGCCCTGGCCATCTCTCCAGCCTCATTTCTCACCACTGGCCCTCACCCACAGTCTACTCCAAGCTCACTAAACTACTCCCAGTTTCTCAAAACCCAGCCTTCCTTCTGCCTCTACCTGTGCTGCCTCCTCTGCTTTGAAAGCCGCTCCCCAGCTCCCACCTTCTCTCCAGTGCAGCCAAGAGGAGCTCTGCAGAGAGAACTCTCCCAGGTGCCCGCCTGAGGGGTGGTGTAGTTCTGGCTACCGCTGTTCCGGAACCAAGGCGGGGAAGGGGACTCAGGGGTCTCACCATCCAGAAGGAAGACTTTCACATAAGGCCAAGAGTAGGGACTTGGAGCCAGACAGCCTGGGTCCAAAACGTGATTCCATCACTTATTTATTTTACGACACCAGCAAGGTACTCCAGTTTCCTCATTTATAAAAAAGGAGATAACAGTTCCTGCCAACCACACAAGGATGTATATGTATTAAATGAGATCATTCATGTAGCAGATGATGTCAGGCATACAGTAAGTGCCCAGTAAGTGAAGTGGTCAGCAAACCTTGCCTACTCTAAGCAAGTGCTGCCCCTCGTAGACATCGTTTTGGGAGACTGTCTTCTTTTCCATCAAGGCTTCCGCTCGTCAGAACATCATTGAAGCCCCCTGTGAGGCTGTGGTTTTCAGAACTGGTGTGTGAGCCATGCTAGAAAGGCCATTCATACCTTCAACACCCCTTATTTATCCTGGCAGGATGTGACCAGGTGTTGAACATCTTATTCACCAGTCGGGGCTCGAATGTTCTAATGATACCCAAATGTAGAACACCATTCCCTAAAAATATATCCTAAAAAAAAAAAACAACTAAAAAATGAAACCCCAACTTCATTCTGAGAATAATCAAAAATAATATTGTGGTCCAGGAATACTGATCCTCTCCTCCTTCCTAGGATAACAGAGCCCCCGGTTTCAGCTGGGCACATGGTATCCAGAATAGATTTTATTTCCAGCCTTCCTTGCAGCTGAGGTCTGACCAATGAGATGTGAGTGTGGACTGCCTCTTCCAGGTGGTGCCTTACAGGGAAAGGACAGCTTTCTTCTTCCCCTGTTCCTTCACCCTGGTTGGAATGTGGTCAACACAGTGAGAAACCTCTGCTAACCATAGGGACACAATCAAAATCCTAGGGACATCAGAGCAAAAAGAAGGAAGGAAAAAGTGTTTCTGATGCCACAGAGCATCACACCAGCCCAGGCTACAGGGTAAAGGTATGATTCTCTGCAGTTCCTTTTGTAGCAACCGAATCTATACTCCAACTAATGCAGACATGTGACAGCTTCTAAAGGTAACTGCAAAAGAAAAAGTTAAAGTATGTTTTAAGCACGATTTGAATTTTCCCAAAATGACTACTTGGAAGGGAACGCTCACTGAGCGAGAGTATTAGTGGGTATTAGTGGGTTTATTTGTTTAATGAGTCACCCAGCGTACAGTTAATTACTGTGTTACTGAGATGGGAAGAAAAACCAACCCAAAGGTCTAAATCAACCCATCTTACCCCAATATGTTCAGTGACATTTCCAATGTTTTCTTCTGGCAAACTGTTGGAACAACACAGTGGGAACAATATGGCCCATTCTAATGAGCAAAGTTCTAGCCCAGTAGCTGGGAGATCTGGGCTGTGGACTCGGCCCCACCAAGAGTGACGAGACCTGCTGGGCCTCACTCTTCACATCTGTGAAACACTGAGGCTATGAGATGCAGAAGGAGGCAGAGACTGAAGCCCTATAAACTGAAGAAAGAAAGGGCCCAAAATTAGCAGCTGGAAGGAGAAGAAAAAAAGCAATCAAAGGACAGAAATTGAAAACCCTGAATCCCAAGAGTTGCTGGTCAAACATGTAGAGCTTTGCCTCTTGAGTACCACTATTTCCCACACAACACCCACCTCCCTCCTAGAGCAAGCTTAGAGTCCCACCTCGGGTTCACTTCCAGCTGCAACTTCCTCTCACAGATCACCTCCAGGTGGAAGAAAGAAACCAGATCCCAAAAGAAGCTTCCATAACACTGTGGAACTGAAGCTCAACATTCCCAAATCAACTTCCAGCTGAATTCCTTCTCCCAGAGGGTGGCAAATTGGGTTTTCCAAAACTGGCTGCCTGAAATCTATCCCACCCCACATGCTCTTCTCACAATGTGACGCTGACACTCTGCCAATAGGAGGTGGGGTCTCTGTCCCCCCCAACCCCCTTTAACCTGGGTGAACTTATTTACTTCCTTGACCAACAGAATATGGCAAAAGTGATGTCATCCAACGTCTGAGGCTGGGTCATTGTGCCAGTTTGAATGTATTGTGTCCCCCAAACGCCATTATCCTTGATGTAGTCTTGTGGGGCAGATGTTTTGGTGCTGATTAGATTTGCTTGGAATGTGCCCCACCCAGCTGTGGGTGATGACTCTGATTGGATACTCCCACGGAGGCATGGCCCCACCCATTCAGGGTGGGCCTTGATCAGTGGAGCCATATAAATGAGCTGGCTCAAAGAGAAGGAACTCAGTGCAGCTGTGAGTGACATTTTGAAGAGGAGCAAGCTTGCTAGAGAGGAACGTCCTAGGAGAAAGCCGTTTTGAAACCAGAACTTTGGAGCAGACGCCAGCCACGTGCCTTCCCAGCTAACAGAGGTTTTCCGGATGCCATTGGCCATCCTCCAGTGAAGCACTAGCAAACTAGAACAGTCATAAAAGGCAAATCGGCTTTCCCCGGGTTCTCTCTTAGGACATGTGCCGTTGGAGTCCTGAGCCAACACGCCAGATGTCTGGCTACCCCAAAGCCACCAAGCTGGAGAGACCCTGTGACCGTAAGACCACAAAGAGATGGAACACAAGGCGCTCCCTCTAGTCCGAGTTCCCTGAACAGGTGCCAGATATGGGAATGCAGGAGCCCCATTTCTGACTGCAACTCATGAGGGAGCCCGGGCCAGAACCAGCCAGCTGCTGACCACCGAAGTTTGAGGCCACCACATTGTGAGGAGCTTATGCCATCACAGCAGACGGAACACGGGTTTTTTAGCAGACATCACCCCTTCTCCCGAGACAGCACATTTCTACCTCTGGGTAGATTTAGGACTTCTCAGTGTTTAATTTCACAATTCTATCCCCTAGTAAAGTGAGAAAATGGCATCTTTATTACTTTTTTTTTTTTAAGAAATAAGTGTTTAAATTTTTACTTAAAGATCCTGAGAATTTCACCATGCCTCTTTGAAAGTCATTCAGGAGGCCCTGAAGCAGCTTAAAGTGGAGATGGGCAATCCCCACTGCTAGAAGGGAATGACCCTGCTGGGCTTCCAAAGAGCAGGCCCAGGATGGGGGGGGGCGGGGCTTGGGGAACTGGCCCCTCCCCACTCCCTCTTGAGCTTCTTTGTCTTGCATCACACGTCCTCCACCTGCACCGCTTGGATAGAGCAGGCCTCTGAAAACACAGAATCCACCTCATTTGTTAATTAAAAACAGAACAAGACTGGTGACATTCTTTGAACTGGGTAGAGATGGCTAGAAGCCATGGCTTTGGGCACAGAAGCAAATGACACATGGCGGGGGCAGGGGGGCAGGCACCTTAGTGAACTATGTTAAGGCCTGGAAGAAGGGAAAGGAGAGTGGGAGCTTCGATTTCAGAAAAGCAAAGGCTTGGGCCTTTTAACTGGCTACTGGAGAGGGGATTCTGAGTTGGGCTGAAATCTGAGATCACCTGCCCCCCATTTGTAACTGGAAACCTGTCCATAAAGAGCCAATTACCTGACATTAAAGTCCCTGATTTTAAATGACCTTGAAACCAACCCCATGTAAGTGCTTGGGTAAACAAAATGTCCACCTGCCATATTCTGGCTCGTTGCATTTCTTTCGAGCACTGATCCTTTCTTCCCAATGGATCATGCTGTCTGCACACTACCCTAGGAACTCCGTCCCTGTCCTGTGACAGCCCCGCCCAGCGTGAACCGAGCTGCTCTCAAAGCCTTCCCTTGGGAGATGATGTGTGTCCTATCAACCAAGGTCACCGCCCCAGCTGTCAGGAATGCATCCCCATCCTTTCTCAGCAAGCAAAGCACTGACCCTCAAAAAAGGCTAACAGCTCCTAATGCACCTGACCCATAGCTCCCAGGTTCCCCACGGCTGCAAATCCTGCCTACGTTTCAGAATTCTCTCTAGTTGTAAAGTCAAGTCGGCAGGCTCAAGGATTCTGAGGCTGGCCCACGTGGCTCTATCGGCACCGAGCCCCATCCTCCCCACTGCCGGTGTTTGCGAGTCTCTGGCATCAGTCAGTCCCACTTCCTTCCCAACTACCTTGGATCCAGCCACAGATGCCCAAGACGTGACACTCATCCTCCTGTGTCTAGCCTTTCTCCAGCCTGGCAAGAGCTTACTCGGCTACTTTCAGACTATCCAGGAACACCGTCTTCCTTTGGGGTAAAGTGCCAAATGACTTTTCCACCAGCATCTCACCACCGAGGCTACCCTTCCGTCATCCTGCAGATGCCAGGGATGCTGTGCTCTCTGCTCTTGGCTGACGCTGCCCCCACCCACCCTTGCCTGGGGTCCCTGTCTTCCCACCACTGGCTATGAAACAGGAGTGCCATCGTTAACCTCCTCCTTCCCGGGCAAGACAGAATGAGAGAGGGGAAGGAACCCAGGCACTGGGGCTGAGCCCCACCACTGATGGGCCCGACTCAGGCTCTAGAACACCACCAGTCTGTCTGGGTTCAATTCCTAGCTCCACTACTCACTAGCTGTGTGTCTTAGGGCAAGTTACTCAACTTCTCTGGACCTTGGCTGCCTCCTCTGTAAAATGGAGTAATAATAGTAACTGTCTCATAGGGTTATGGTATGGCTAAATTACGCTAATAACTGTGAAGTACTCAGAATCTAGCATAGCATGGTAAATGCTCAACACATGTTATCTGAATTAGCGTTACTGATTATTATTATTATCCTTATATGTTAGAAGTAGTTCATCCACCCACCACCACTCCACATTGCAATAAGGACAAAATGGGATTTTGTGTGTGAAAAGTGCCCAATAAATGATAAAACACTGAAAATTTATTAGCTATGATTATTTCTGTCTCAAAAGAAAATCCTAACCTAGGCCCTACTCATTTTAAGAGTTTAGCTCCACTGCAGAGAAAGTGAGAGGAGGGTCCCAAGTAAGAACAAATAAAAATATAGAAGGGTAGTTCCTGAATTTCTATACCTCTGTATTCCCGAAATTTTCTATGTCCATACACTGTATACTGCTCACTCAATTAAGATGTCCCATAGACCCTATGATATCAATATGTACAAAACTGAATTTATCATCTCCTACCCCACACTGAGCCCTAAACCTGTTCACCTCCCTATATTCCAGATTTCCATGGTGCATATTTAATCATGTCATTTCCCTATTTAATGTCCTTTGAGGACATCTCATCAACCACAGTTGTGGCACTGAACTTTTTGCTCATAAACCCCACTGGAAGTCTGATGAACAGCTATGGACCCTCTTCCACAGGAAAACACACACATGCTTAAAATTTATCATACAAATTCAGGTGGTACCAGGAACTTCTGGTATCCATCCACTAGCCCTAGATAAGAAGCCCTGATCCACAAGATAAAGTCTCAGTTTATAAGCAGACACAAGGACTTGTTGGTCTGGCTCCAACTTACCTCCCCCTTCTTACCCCAAGTACAGGGACTGTGCATGACCTGCAGTTTCTCCAACACTCCAGAACCTTCCATCAGTCCCCATCTCCCCTTCAAGGCTATGACCCCCTGTATTAGTCAGGGTTCTCCAGGGAAACAGAACCTACAGGAGATATATTATTTATTATGGGATTTATTATAGGAATTGGCTCACTTGACTGTGAGGATGGACAAATCCAAATTTCACTGGGCAGGCTGCAAGCTGAGAATTCCAATGAAGATTTTTGATGAATTTCTTAGGAGAAGCTGGCTGGTTGAAGCAGAGATGGAAATTCTTCCTTCTGATTGCTGAAATGATAAGTTCTTTTAAGGCCTTCAAATGATTGGATAAGACTTCTCTCATTGCTGAAAGCAATCTCCTCAATTGATAGTGGATGTAATCAGCTATAGATGCAATCAACTTACTGATTATTTAATTCCATGAAATATCCTTACATTAACAATCAGGTCAGTGCTTGCTTGACCAAAGAACTGGACTTCATAACCTAGTCAAGTTGACATATGAACTTAATCATCACAATCTACCCCTTGTCAATTTGGCAGCGGTACACATTTCCTTAAACCATACTAAATCTCTAAATAAAACAATAACAGTCATATTTTCACCTAATAATACTTAACTGTCCTGGGTACAACCAGAAACACAATCTTTCCCTAGAAGAGGGAGCAAGTCCTTGGGTAATATCTACTCTTCAACTTGATATCCTATAACTTAAATACTAAGACATCAAGTTAATACAACTTACATTATATGATAAGGGGATAAGAGGGGGAAGAAAACAAAGGTATCTGCTTTATGTATGTATTAGGGTTCTCTGGGGAAATGGAACCAACAGGAGTTATCTGCAAATAGTATGACATTTATAAAGGTGTCTCACGTAACCGTGGGAATGCACAAGTCCCTTATCTGTTGCCATGGTATCCCGTACAGCATTGCTTCTGTAGGGCAGGCTGCGAGCTGGCACTCCGATGAAAGTCTTCGATGAATTCCCCAGGAGAGGCTGAATCAGCCAAAGGAGATGAAAGTTCTCTCTTCTGTCTGCTGAAGCTATCACCTCCTCCTTAAAAGCCTTCCATTGATTAGATCAAATGTCTCTCACTGCAGAAGACACTCCCCTTGGCCAACTACAAATTTAATTAGCCACAGATGCAATCAATGTATTGATGATTTAAGTCCATGAAATGTTCTCCTAGCAACAGATAAGCCAGTGTTTGCTTGACCAGACAACTGGGCACCATCACCTGGCAAGCTGACACATGAACCTAACCACCACAATGTATACTTACAAACATTCATAACAAAACAATGAAGAAATATTCATAATCATTACAGTCCTAATATAACAATTACAGTTTCTGTAACTGGTCATGTGGGGTCATAGATCATATTTATCACTACTTTTTTTCCACTACCCATTCCACATTCCCAGCAAGTGCCTCAGCTGGCCATGGTTCTTTGCCTAGTGGGGTGACCCAAACCTTCATTCCTGAAGTTTCTGGGCTGTTGGTAGTCCTGCCTGGATTGGGCTGTTGCAGTGTTCCAGTGACTTTAATCACAGGGAATGGGAGTACCAAGAGACACCCCAAGGGATCTCCTGTATTCCAGGCACACTCCTTCTGACCTCCATTGTGTAGCTGCAGTCCTATTTCCGGTTTATAACCAGGATCAAACACCCCAGTCAGTACAATAATTCCCTTCTTTACCTGTTGATTCAGAGGCATGATGAACCCAAAGTGGCCAGTTGGCAGTCTAACTTCCAGCTCAGTGGAATCATTGTTGTATCTCCTGGTGGAAACACTCCTTTTTTGGAACTAAGCTTAAGGTTGTAGGCACAGGAAGCAAAAATTTTTCTAGTGGATTATTAGGGGTAATAGTGAATGGTGCCATACACATCTCCACCCCTTCACTCCTGGACCCATGAATCCTGGCTATGGGAGAAGTAGCACTATACAATGGATGTTGCTTCAGAGCATATGCAAGCACCTGGAGAACACTTCCCCAGCACTGCAAGATATTGCCACCTAGTTGATGCCATAATTGAGTCTTCAACAGGCCATTCCACCTTTCTATCAATCCAGCTGCCTCTGGATTATGGGGAACATGGTAAGACCAGTGAATTCCATAAGCATGTGCCCATTCTGATACTTCATTTGCAGTGAAGTGGATTCCTTGATCAGAAGCAATGCTGTGTGGAAAACCATGGCAACAGATAACACATTCTGTAAGTCCCTGAATGGTAGTTTCGCAGAAACATTGCGTGCAGGGAAGGCAAACCCATATCTAAGGTATGTGTCTATTCCAGTTAGAACAAAACGCTGCCCCTTCCATAGTGGACATGGTCCAATGTGATCTACCTGCCACCAGGGGATAAGAGGCTGATCATCTCAGGGAATGGTGTCAGGACTGAGTACTAGGTCTTTGCTGATGGCAGATTAGGCACTTAGCAGTGGCTGAAGCCAGGTGAGCCTTGGTGTATGGAAGTCCATGTTGCTGAGCTCACACATAACCTCCCTCCCTAACACAATGGCCACTTTGTTCGTGAGCCCATCGGGCAATGACAGGAATGGCTAGGGAAAAAGCCTGACCGGTATCCACAAAACAGGTCACCTTATCCACTTGGTTATTAAAATGCAAATCTGGCCACTCCTCATTCCATGAAAAATGAAAAATCAGGTGGACTGCTTGAAGTTGTGCCCACTGGAAGGATTTCCCTTCACTGCCATATTTTAGAGGCATCCCAGAAAAGAGCTGTAGTACTGCAGCTGTCCACTTTCTGGTGGTACCTGTATATTGTGCAGAAACCTCTATGAACCAGGCCCAAGTTTGCTGTTGTTCAGTCAACTGATCATAAGAAATTACCCCTAGGAGACCATAGCTGTGGGCTGGAAAAGAGAAGGCAATGTGGCAGAAGTTGGGGCCATGGGAATTTGGGCCACTTCTTCATATAACATAGCAGTGTCTTCTGGGCCTGCTCAAATATACCACTTGCATTTCATGATGGAATGCTGCTGTGCATGCCCAACTTTATGGCTGGGTGGGTCAGACAATATCCAGTTCATGATGGGTATCAGGTCTCGTGATAACTTGGTGGACCAGTGTGATGTCTTGCGGAAAGGAGAAATGATCGAGTTCACTGCAGACTAGATTATAACACGGGGCTGGAGAGATGATATACTTCTGAGGTAGGAAAGTGAAGATGTACTGCTGGCCTTGCCAGCTGAAAGCAAATTGTTTCTGGAGGTCTTTATTAATGGGAATCGAGAAAAAAGCATTTTCCATATCAACAGCTGCATACCAAGTAGCACAGCTGGAGTCTCCACCTAGCTAAGTTCATTATAATCCACTGTCATCCACCAATATCCATCTGTTTTCTGCACTGGCCAAATAGGAGAGTTGAATGGGGATGTGGTGGGAATCACTATCCCTGCATCCTCCAAGCCCTTGATGGTGGCATCAATCCCTAAAATCCCTCCAGTAAAGTGATATTGCTTTTGATTTATTATTTTTCTAGGTAGAGGCAGTTCTAGACACTGGCCTTTCCTACCATAATAGCCTTCACTCTACAAATCAGGGAACCAATGTGGGGATTCTGCCAGATGCTGAGTGTTCCAGTTTGCTAATGCTGCCTTTTCACAAAACACCAGAAATGGATTGGCTTTTATAAAGGAGGTTTATTTGGTTACCAAGTTACAGTCTTAAGGCCACAAAGTGTCCAAGGTAAGTCATCAACAATCGGGTACCTTCACTGGAGGATGGCCAATGGAGTCTGGAAAACCTCTGTTAGCTGGGAAGGCACGTGGCTAGCGTCTGCTCCAGAGTTCTGGTTTCAAAATGGCTTTCTCCCAGGACATTCCTCTCTAGGCTGCAGCACCTCAAAAATGTCACTCTTAGTTGCTCTTGGGGCTTTTGTCCTCTCTTAGCTTCTCTGGAGCAAAAACTGCTTTCAAAGGCCGTCTCCAAAATGTCTCTGTAAGCTGCAGCTCCTCTTTCAGCTCCCATGAGTTCTTCAAAGTGTCCTCTTGACTATAGCAAGCTCGCTCCTTCTGTCTGAGCTTATACAGTGCTCCAGTAAACTAATCAAGGCCCATGCTGAATGGGTAGGGCCACAACTCCATGGAAATTATCTAATCAGAGTTATCACCTACAGCTGGGTTGGGTGCATTTCCATGGAAACACTCAAAAGAATTACAATCTAATCAACACTAATACATCTGCCCACACAAGACTGCATCAAAGATAATGGCATTTTGGAGGACATAATACATTCAAACTGACATACACTGATTATGTCTATTCCAATTATGCATTCTGGAACTGGGGAAATAACCACAGAATGGGTCCAGGGACCCACTGGACTCCTGAGATGAAGCTGAGCTAAAAACCCATTGATTACTTAACCTTCCTCAGCCCCTGCTCTGACTGGTGGAACAGTGTCGTTTTAGATCTTCTGGAATTAATGTCACTTGTAAGCCAGTGTCTAATAATGCCCAAAATGCCTGATTATGTCCTTTTCCTCAGCGCATAGTCACCCTGGTAAAAGGCCATAGATCCCTTTGGGGAAGGCTGGGAGGAAGATTAATGGTATGAACTTTTGGCAGTTTTAACAAGGTCCTTCCCCAAGGGGATGCAGCCTTCCCTTCATTCGAGGGTTTCTGGGTCTGTAAAGTGACTCAAGCCTAGGAATTGATTAAGGGGCCGTGACTCCCTGTTTTTGTGATTCAAGTTAGACTTTTATTCACTTGACCTAGAACTCTTCTGCTTATACAGCTCAAGTAAGAATTCAGTAGACTGTTTCATTTGCTAGTGCTGCCGTTAAGCAAAAGACCAGTAATGGATTGGCTTTTATAAAGGGGGTTTATTTGGTTACAAAGTTACAGTCTTAAGGCCATAAAGTGTCCAAAGTAAGTCATCAACAATCAGTACCTTCACTGGAGGATGGCCAGTGGAGCCCGAAAACCTCTGTTAGCTGGGAAGGCACGTAGCTGGAGTCTGTTCCTGAGTTCTGGTTTCAAAGTGGCTTTCTCCCAGGTGAGTTCTTCAAAGTGTCACTCTTGGCTGTAGCAAGCTCGCTTCTTCTGTCTGAACTTTCATAGGGCTCCAGTGAACTAATCAAGGCCCAGGCTGAATGGGTGGGGCCACACCTCCATGGAAATTACCCAATCAGAGTTATCAACTACAGTTGGGTGGGTCACATCTCCATGGAAACACTCAATCAAAGAATTACAATCTAATCAACACTAACATGTCTGCCCACACAAGACTGCATTAAAGATAATGGCATTTTGGGGGACATAATACATTCAAACTGGCATCTGTTTCATTTCTAGGTACTCCATGACCAACTAGCCAATGCTATAGGTCTCTGCGAGTCAGGCTATTCAAATACAGTATCCACTTTGACTCTGCTGTCCATTATAGTAGCCACGCCCACCTTGCCTTTGGCAATTAAGTGCTGCCACTTGGTTACTGCCAATCTGGGATCAGAGTTTTAAGGATGCAAATTCAGTGGCAACAGTTCTTCCAGTAATATGTGACCCACAGAGAAGAGCAACCACAAGCTCTTCAGGGAAGATGGAGTTACTCTCATGAATTTATTCCTCACAGTCCTGCTGAAAGGTGTGTCCTCTGGACATTCCTGTGGGGGGTGAGCAGGTCTTACATGATAAATCCACTCTAACATTCCAGTCTCTCTAAGCCTTTGGATCCCCTCCTCTACATTTTACCAAAAGCAGTTCTGGCATCTTGACTTCATGCTTCAGCTAACCACCTGAAAAATCTGTTAGAACCATTTCTAACCCCTCGAGCTACAACACCGAATCCAGAATCTCTGCTTAGTGGGCGCATATCAATAAATTCAGCCTGATCCAATTTTACATTCCTTTGACCATTATCCCACATCCTTAATACCCATTCCCATATATATTCCCCTGATTTCTGTCTATATAAATTGGAAAAATCAATTGGAGTGCTTTTTACCTCCTCATGGGCCACATTTTGTACCTCACCTTTTGGGGCCTGTTGGAACTTCAGTCTAATTATAGGTCCAGGGGGAAAAAGATGAGTGGTGGGGTGGGTCATGTGAGGAATTAGCAGTGTCTTGCAAGCCAGCTACCTCAGGGCATTCCATTGCAGTTTCATCTGGTGAAAAGGGATTAATCTCTTCAGATAGGGCTGTATCCTTAGGAGAGGTAGTTACAAGCTTATCAGGCACAGCAGGGTTAACCTCTTCAGGTGGAGGCTGGATGGCTGTTTCCTCAGGGCAGAATGGAGGTCAGGTGTCTGTCTCATCAGGCCAGACCATCACAGGTTTATCTGGCAAAGCCAATTCAGCAAAATCTAGGGTTTCAATGTCCCCACCCGCTTCATTATCAACCCCTGTGTCCCCATTCCAATTTTCAAGCTCCCATTCCTTTCCAATCAATGCCCTCACTTTAACAGAAGATGCGCTGCAAGGTTAGGAATTCAATTTAAGTTGTGATTCAGCCACTTACACAATGAAACTCTGGGTCTGGTTTTCAGAAGTCTCAAGTCTGCAGCTACATGAAATAACAGTTTCTTTCCAAGCACACAGAGAAAATTTCATGTCCTTCATGCATCACCTAAGCTGGGAATTTGAAGCCTTGAGCTCATCCCTTTCTTTAATAGCTGTATGCACAATATTTAGGCAAAACCAGCCAACATCATTATATTTTTTAAAGCCACAAAACTCTGTTAAGGTGTCAAATACACTCTCACCCAGAGCATTGCCTCTTATAAGCATTTGAGTAGCAGTATCCAATGGTGATATTTTTCAAATATCTATTGTCAATTCATACCATGGACTATCAGTGCCATCTTAATCACTGGAAAGAGTCATTAGTGCCTTTGAATCAGATTAGAAAAACAATTCCAAAAAAAGCAAAACCAACTCAGATAGCTCATCCTTAAGATTCCATTTCTCAAGACCACTCCCAGTACCAAATCAGTAGTAGTCAGTGTTGTCCAGAAAAAAAGAACTTAGGATAGATATACATAATGCAAAGATGAGATTTATTATAGGAATTGGCTCATGTGACCATGGGGATGGGCAAGTCTGAATTCTGTAGGATTGGCCACAAATGGGGAACTCCAATGAAGGTTTTTGATGAATTCCCCACCAGGAGAAGCTGGCTAGCTGAAGTAAAGATGGGAATTCTTCCTTCTAACTGCTAAAATCATCAGTTCTCCTTTTAAGGCCTTCAACTGATTCAATTAGACTCTCTCATTGTTGAAGGCAATCTCCTCAGTTAATTGTAGATGTAATCAATCATAGATGCAATCAATTACTGATTATTTAAATTCATGAAATATCATCACAGTAGCAATCAGGCAAGTGCTTGCTTGACCAAAACAACTGGACACCACAACCTGGCCAAGTTGACACATGAACTTACCTATCACATCCCCTTAAAACTAGCAGAAAACTCTGCCATTCGTTTTTTAATCCTTAGGTCCTAGTGTTCAGACAAGGAAATGAGTAAAACAAAAATGAGCAAATTTACTATAAACTAGCATTTTGTCTTAAATTATTTGGTAAGCAGAATGTTGCCTCCCCAAAGATGCCCACATCCTAATCTTCAAGAACTGTAAATGTTACCTTACATGTGAGCTATGCATATGTTACCTGTGAACATGTCACCCTTATAAAAGGGATTTTGCAGATAAAATTATATTAAGGATCTTGAGATGGGGAGATTATCTTGGATTAAATGGGCCCAAGAGAATCACAAAGGTCTTTATAAATGAGAGAGGGAGGTAGGAAGTCAGAGAAGGAAATGCAGCAATGGAAACAGAGGTTGGAGTGATGTGACTGCTGGCTGGAAGGCACCTTTCCAGCAGCCTCTAGAAGTTGGAAAAGGCAGGGAAACAGATTCTCCCCAGAGTCTCCAGAGGGAACACAGCCCTACAGACGCCTTGATTTTAGCCCAGTGAAACCCATTCCGGAACTCCAGAAATATAAGGTAACGGTGTGATATTAAGCCACTAACTTTGTGGTAACTTGTTACAGTAGCAATGGAAACTATAAAAATTATTATACCAAAATGATATTGTTGTATGTTCTCATTACGTCTGTTCACTGTTTTTTAATTGGAATATTCTAAGCATCCATCAAAAGTTGACTGGTTAATATATTATGATGCATGCAAACAATGAAATATCTCTCAGTCATTAGAAAGAAAAAGGTCACTATATCTCTCTTGCTAATTTATATGTACACACAAATACATCCTTATGTTAATGATATAACTTATTCTGTATGTGGGGATATACTTTCTTTATATAAGTCAGATCATATAATACATACTGCTCTCTAGCACACCTTTTGCACTTAATACACTCTCCTTCACCTCTGGGGGACAGGATTAAGTATCAACTCTTACTTTCCATGCACTATATAATTTTACAATAAATATATATTGTCAAAAAGAAATAAAGAAATACATTTCCACTTGAAGGAAAAGCCTATTCTCAGAAAAGTTTCAAGTCAAAATTCTATTTTGAACATTACAAAAAAAGACCACAACTAAGTAAAATTTAATAAAACCTTCAGAACATCTGGCTACTTTTCTTATTAATGAAAACATAATCAACCAACAAAATGTAAGCGAACCATGCAGACACGAAGAAAATTCTATCTGGATTTAAAATTTAGCCACTTGTATCACCTAAAGTTTTCCCAAACCCTCTATTATTTCCACAGTGTCTGGTGAGGTTGGCTGTCTAGTTACTGATCTCATTGATAGATGCTGACAAACCAACTCACAGGAACAACAGTAAGATTTGTAACAGTGATTTCTCAAGGGACCAATAAGCACAGTTGGCAACAGGAAGGGTATGAATAATTCAGATATCTCCTGTCTGAAAAAAAAAAATGACTTTTAGATATCTAAGCCCAAATCAGATTGAACTAAAGAAGATGAATAACAACTAAAGGGCATTCCGTTCCTTGGCTTCCTAAGTTACAGCTGCAAATCTAGAGCTCACAAAAGGTCAGCCTCCAAGTGAGAGAGCAGCATTAATCAACAAATTTGACCCCAGGATTTGGAGATGACTTTTTTCTTCTTTCTCAAAAGCATTAAGGACAAGCAAAGGCAGTCACTGACTACTGGCAGACATTCCACAGAGCACAGATTCCAAACAGAGAAGATTCCTCAGATTAGCCCCCTATCCCTAAACAGTCAGATGCCTTCTGACAGAAGGAATCAGTGGGTCCCACAGAGTCCATCCTCCTCACCCCCATCAAGGACCCAGTCTTAATTCAATTGCCAGGATGAAAGCCAACCTGTGATGCAAGGTAAAATGGAATGGAAACAGTGGTGTGATAGCAAATGCTTAACAACTGGCTATGAGATGGGGAGAACCCCTGACTGGGAGCATTTGCCAATTTCCATGGTGTAAATATTCCCATCGATCTCAAGCTACCAACTTCATAGCAACCAGCCTGCAAAAGTCCTGAGAATTTCATAATTTCAAGAATCCTGAGCCAACCAACTTCAGCTCGCTGCTGAGTAGCCCTCCACCCTTGCTAAAAAAAATTAAAAGTAAAAAATTCTCTCTCACATCCAGATGCCTGAATCTCCATTCATTTTTATGACTGAAGAATTAGTCTTTTTGTGTAAGTTCTCTCTTTAAAGGACATATTCTTCCAATGTGTTATATATTAACTGCATTGGTTAATGCCACAGTGGATGTACATGTAGTCATCTATACCTGTGTATGATAGTTTGGAGCCATTCTGTACCCCAGAAAAGGCCATGTTCTTTTATTCCACCCTTGTTGGGGCAGACCTATTGTGGGTGGGAACTTTTAGTTAGGTTGTTTCAATTGAGATCTGACCCAGCCCATTCAAGGTGGATCTTAATCCTTTATTGGAGCCCTTTATGAGAGGATAAAAGGCAGAGACATTTGGAGAGAGCTGAGAGAGAAACACCCTGGAGATGCTAAGAGAGAACCCACAGATGCTCAGAGAGAAAGCCACTAGAATCAGAAGCTGAAAGCAATGAAACCTGGGAGTGAAGGACCAGCAGACATCACCATGTGCCTCGCTCTCTGACAGAGGAACCCCGGTGCCAGCAACCTTTCTTCAGAGAAGGTATCCTCTTGTTGATGCCTTAATTTGGACATTTTCACAGCCTTAGAATTGTAACTTATAACTTAATAAATCCCCATTGTTAAAAGCCAACCCATTTCTGGTATATTGCATTCCAGCAGCATTAGCAAACTGAAACACTATGTACCTATTTATAATGGCTTTATTTAGATACAACTCATATACTACACAATTCAACTTTGTAAAGTGTACAATTCAGTGGCTTTTAATATATTCACAGAGTTTGCACATCACTGCATGCAATTTTAGAGCATTCTCATCACCCTCAAAAGAAGCCCTTACCTCTTATATCCCCCCAACTCCCTCAGCCCTACGCAACCATTAATCCACTTTGTCTCTATACATTTGTCTATGCTGGATATTTCAGAGAAATGGAATATCATACATGTATTTTAAAAACAAAAAATTTTTAGATGAATGAGACCATAATGAATCAGTGCTATATGAGGCAGTAAAACGAGGAAATTAACCACCCTTATTACTACCTTGTAAAACCAACCAAACACCCTAAATGGGTAGAAAAAATAAATAGGAATGGCTGATACATCTATGCTTTCTTTCTGCAATTTTTTATTTCTAACAAAGGCATTTTTAACAAGACATGACCTGTCAAGGAGAAAGAGAAGTGAAATACTATTAAAATGCTCACATGCCATTAGAGTAACTTGTGATGCTCCAAAATCAAAGCAGACAAGCTTCCGGAGACCCTGCTCTTCTCAGAGCAGAGCTGAAGGGCCACTCTCTTTAATCAGAGGCCATCACGGCTTTAACTGTGCAGAGAGAATGACGGCTTTGAAGATGTTCCAGATCCTCACATCAGGGACAGAGGTGGCAGAAGAATGAGGTCTCGGCTGGACTGAGATGACAGGGCAATTTTTAAAGGCATCTCTAAAGTGCTACTAATGGATTGTGCCATGTCCCCTCCCTTAGAACAAAACTGCAAACTTTGTAAGTGTGAACACTACAGACAAAAAAGCAAAAACTATGCTGGAAAAGGCATGGGAAGGATGGAAAAGAAAGGTGCCAGTAGCTTTCTGAAACATAAAGAAACCACCAGCTTCCAAGTATTGTTTCCTTTTTTTTTTTTTTATTCCTTTAACCATAAAACACATTACACTTTTACAAGCAAAAAAAAAAAAGGTAACTTTTTGGAGACAAAAAAGTTACAATCTCCAAAAGATCTTTTTGAAATAAGGTCATCCAAAGCTAGCAGAATACAAAATTGTATTTATAATATTCCACAGCTATATATTTCTTAAAATAGATTAAGAAAGATGATTGTGGAGAAGTAAAAAAAATATTAAAATGGCTGTCCCTGAGATAAGGGAGAATGGAGGATTATTTTTCAGTTTTTTTCAAAATGATGTATTACTTTCATTATTATTTTATAATAAAATACCTAAGTAATCTTTAATTTTTATAACTAAATGTACCTGTTGGGATTGAATCACGTCCCCCAATAAAGGTACGTTCAAGTCCCAAACCCTGGTCTACAGGTGTGAACGCATTTGTAAATGAGACTTCTGAAGATGTTACTAGTTAAGGTGTGCCCAAATGAAAAAGGGTGGGCCTTAATCCAATCTGGCTGAAGTCCTTATAAGCAAAGGAAACTGGAACCAAACAAGAAAATCACGGGAAGCAACCAGAAACTGGAAGTCAACGAAACACAAAAGAGAAAGGAGAAGCTGCCGCCATGTGCACTCCCATGGATGGAAAAGCCAAGGACCAAGGATCATTGGCAGCCAGCCCCAGAATGTCACAGTCTCTGGGGAGAAAGCATCATCTTGCTGATGCCTTGATTTTAGATTTCTCCTTGCCTCAAAAGTGTGAGCCAACAAATTCCCATTGTTTAAGCCCACCCATTATGTGGGGTTTGTTTTAGCAGGCAAGAAACTAAAACAGCACTCACTGGTCATCTGCACATAAGGAAATGGACAGAACTTCTTCCAATATCACAAGACACACAGGGATGAGCTGATGAGGTCATTAGTCCCCATGTACAATTTAATAGTAGAAGAGAGCACACTGGCTGTGTTTAAAGCCCTCCACTTTGCAAGGAACTCACCTGCTGCCACACACAGAAAAAGGAGGAGGAGCAGTGATGCTCTAACCTCACATGGAGCACCCTCTATGTCATCATTTCTTTCTGGCTTCAGGAAAGCAAACTGATCCCAGATAATTGATTCTGCTATTTGAGGTCCAGAATGTACAATTTCTAAAACTGCACAGGGCTATTATAATGGGTTTTTTTAAAAACATATCTGTCCCTTTCCTAGTCTACTAGCAGACATCAAGGGTGAATAGCATCATAGAGACCCTGAGGAGCTCTGCAGATTCCCAAAGCAGGGAGGAATCTGGCTGTTCTAGTGTCTAGGCAGACGTCAACTGATGCTCAAGGTCAAAAAAAAAGCAATGGGTTGCCCTGTCCCCTTCTTGTGCCCACAATTGTTATCACAGGAATTTGTTACTCTCTTAGCTGCCTTTTCAGACTTGATGGGTTAAAATCAGCTCCAGACAAGAAAAAAAGGAAAAAAGCATTGGTCTTTTTTAAAGTAACCTGTTACTGTGGGGACTGTTTGTGTTAACATATAGATTTCCCCTCTAGATCCACCTCCTGTGTGGAAGGACAGTGTCATCTCTGCCTTATCCGGCTTCTTCATGTCATCCAGTGGGTAGAGGCTAAAATCGAGTCCCGAGCAACATCAAGACAGGATGCCCACACTCAGCTATTCACAAGCTGGGTCACCCTGGGAAGTTCTTTCATGTCCCAGAGTCCATAAAATGGGAACCACCACAGCCACACAGAACTGCAAGTCCCAAAAGCAGTAATGAGCCCTGGCACCTCCATATCAGGCAGGTCAACGGTAGTCGCTTCGGATAACTTATTATTTTTCCAGGCACAAGGCAGGTGATCAATAAATGTCTGCTGAATAAATTAATCCTTTCACATTATTGGCTTTTAATTGCTTTAAAATGAACTTTTATTGAGCTCTTTGGTTGTCCTTTAGCTAAAAGTAGATAAGCTACATTTAATGAGCCCGCTGCATTTAGGATAACTGTTACTTCACCTGCTGAAATGTCAGCCTTTCACCAAGGAAAATAATCTCTTCCAGGATATACGAAAATAATGCATCCAGAGGTGACAAACAACATATTTAACAACTGAGAGAGCACCAGGCCCACTAGCCCAAAGGGTCAAAAGGGACAGCATCTGCTGAGAGGCTGAACAGCTCCTAGAGGCCTTTTGGCTGCTGGCTAGTGGCTGAATCCAGTGACTCTCAGGGAGGGGAAGTGGGCAGAGGTAGGGGGATGTGGGGCAGTGGCTGTCTACCAAGTGGTGTTTCAAAAACCAGCAAAGACATCCCAGCAGCTACCAACCAAATAGCAGCCCTGTCTGAGGTAAGTGTTGATGGGATATGAGTCAAGTGTTATGTATATATGTGTATTGGTGCTATCTTTGTGAATATGAAGTCCAACCCATTTGCATGACCCATCCACTTTAGGACAAATTCATTCATTCATTTTAGGTCACGTATAATAACATCAAGAGAGGTTTCCTTCATTTAAGGGCAAGATTGGCATGTCAAGTAGGTGATGGGGATTAGCCATTGTTCCCACCCGCCTGGCCCATGTCACTCATTTCTAGACCTGCCTGCAACCTGGGAGAACTTACATTTAGAAGGACAATATCACCCAAGTGATGGGCATGAGCGAAAACATGCTCTGGGCTGGAAGGCAGAGTGGAAGGAGAGGCGCTACAGACTGATTCAAGAACTTACCAGGAGCTGCCTACGGTATTTTATTTAATTCTTACACCCATATATTAGAAAGGACCTAATGTGAGGATCATTATCCCATCTGAGTTTCCCCTGGCTGCTAGAACAAAGTAGCACAAACTCCGGGTGGATTAAAATAACAAATGTATTGTCTCTGAGTCCTGGAGGCCCGAAGTCTGAAGTAAAGGTGTCGGCAGGGTTCCGCCGCCTTGAAACCCGTCGGGGAGGATCGTTCCTTGCCTCTCCCAGCTTCTTCCCAGCTTCTGGTGTTGGCTGGTAACCCTCAGCCTTCTCCGGCACTCCTCCGTCTCTCGGTCTCTGTCCAAATTTCCCCTTCTTTTAAGGACACAAGTCGTATTGGAGTAGCACCCACCCCAATCTAGTTTGGGCTCATCTTAACTAATCACATCTTCCAAGACCCTATTTCCACACAGGGCTACACTGATGGGACTGGGGTTTAGGATTTGAACATGTCTTTTGGGGGAACACAATTTAACCAATAATATCCACTGTTCTAGTTTGCTAAAGCTGCCGAAATGCAACATACCAGAAATGGACTGGCTTTTAACAACAGGGATTTATTAGCTTACAAGTTTACAGTTCTGAGGCCACGAAAATGTCCACATCAAGGAATCAGCAGATGACACCGGGACTCCTCTGTTGCACAGCAAGGCACATGGCCGCATCTGCTGGTCTCTCCTTTCTCTTCCGGGTTTCATTGCTTCCAGCTTCTGGCTTCAGTGGCTTCATCTCTGTTTCTGTGGCTTTCTCTCTCAGCTTCTGTGTGTTTCTCTCTATTTCATCCTCTTATAAAGCACTCCAGTAAGAGGATTAAGACCCACCTGGAGCATGCCTCAACTGAAATAATGCGATCAAAAGGTCCCACTCACAATAGGTCTACACCCACAGGATGGATTAAATTTAAGAACATGATCTTCTGAGGTCCATTTGGTGTCAGACTACCACACCCATTCTACAAATGATAATAAAAGAGGCTCAGAGAAGGTCAACATCTCATACAAGGTCTCAGAGAAAGAAGTGGCACCCTGCCTAGAACTAACAAGCTTTCCCACTCACAGACCACCGTCCCCAGCTGCCCCCACCACGGCACAACTGAACTCTGCCAAGATGACAGGCTCACCCACCAACCCAGCCGCTGGACCTCACTTCCCTCTAACCACATCAGTTTCCCCAGCTCCCCAAATGACTCAGCCCTAGACCTGCCCAGAATAAACATATTTTAAGTTTCTCTTTAAACACTAATTCCTACAAAATACAAAGGAGCCAAGCCATAAGGAGGGTCAGAAAACCCAGGCAAACTCAGAGTATATGGTTCTGTGCCAGAAGGCATGATGGCCTAAAAAGGAAGGTTGCTGAACAAAAGTCTCTTAACCATGCAAGAGGTTGCGTAAGAAAACAAGTGTTTCAACATAATGCCTTGGAGCAAAAAAAAAAAAATTTTAAGGCCTTAAAAGAATTGTTAATGATTTACTAAATAATTAATTGCTATTTTCCTTAGACGGAATTTTCATTTTAAATGGCTACTCATCCTCAAGGGATAGAGAAAAGAATTAAATAAAGAGCCTAAAATCAAAGAAAGGATTTAACACACAAAGATGAGACCTATAAAAAACTGGCCTTTAAAATCAGTGGCTCAAATTTAGCCCAATGTCTGCCTCCCACAAATCTTTCACTTTGTCATTAACTAATTTGCCAAAATGCATCATTCTCTTCCAGTGTTATATTCCCAAAGGCTCCTCATGGAGGGCATTAAAGTTGCGTGGAGCACAAGGTTTCTATCAGTGCTTCAGACAGGCCATTTGCATGTTGGGCACTTAGCCACTTACTGTCCATGTCAAAGGAATGTGGACAGCCAATTCCTCCCCACTCCCATCAAGAAGATTCCGGTCAGGCAAGGGCATATCATCAGTGCATGAACAGGAAGTAATATGGCTCTGGAACTGGACAGTCCAGTTCAAACCCAGCTCCACACACACAGCTTGTATGACCTTTACCATGTTATTAACCTCTCCATGCTTCTGTTTTCCCATTGAGTTATTGGGAAAACATGTAAAGGCCTTAGAAGATCGTCTGGCACATAGTAAGTACTCAATAAAAATTAGCTTTATAATTATTACCACTATAACCACTGTGTTCTATTTGAAAATAAAAGTTAAACAGGGAGCCAACCCTCATCAAGATGGTAGCGTGAGATGCTTCAGAGTTCCATTCTCCCACAGAAGCTTTGAACAACCAGTTAAAACTGAAAGAAGCATCTTCTCAAGGCTCCAGCCAACAGTTAAAGGACTGCAGTAACAGGGCAAGCTATGATTCAAGAGAAAAATCTCAAAAGCAGTAGGATCTTGTAGCACCCTGGCTGGCCCCACCCTCTGCCCTCATCAGCTAGGTACAGAACTGGCCCGCACTCCCAGCATGGATCCCCGTCCTCAGGTCTGGAGGGAGCACAGTAACCCTTGTACACATACTGGGAGCATATATGTTTGGCCCAATCTGTCTGGTGACGGCCTGAGGGACTCCATCCCAAAACTTGCACTGTGAGTAGAAAGCATCTCACCAATGTCTCCTACAGAACACTGCAGGAGAGCAGTCAAGTGGCTACCTGGGGCAAAGGATTGCTGGCTATAGGGTATAGGGTGCAATGCCCCACACAGTGAGGAAACTATTTCCTAGAAAAGAGGGGACATTCGTATCAGTGTAAATGGGGGAATTCATTAGGGCCAAATATACATGCCCAAGACAATACGCATGCACAGAAAAGATCAGGTAGGGCCCTGTGTTTTGGCATGGAGTGTGTCTCTAAATTCTTCGTATGGATAAGCTCTGAAGGAAAGAACTCATACAGGTCTGCAAATCAAATACTGGGGGGTATTTTCTTTTTCCTCTTTCTTTTTTCCTTTTTTTTTTTTTCCCTAGCTCCTGAATTCAAGGAAAGCTCTGTCCTAACACTAACTGGATAGAAGCTTAAGGAACAGACATCTCAAGAATCTAAATTCCAGCAATAATACATTAAAATATCAAGATGTTTAGGTTTCAATATACAAAGAAACAGGAAGCAATGGTCCAGGTAAAGTAGATAATGAAAGCATTAGAATCCATCAATGAGGAGGGACATACCAGATAAATACTTTATAAAAATGGTCCTAATTATGCTCAAAGAGCTAAAGGAAAACATGAACAAAGAACTAAAAGAAATCAGGAAAATGACAGATGAACACTAACAGAATATCAACAAAGAGATAGAAATTATGAAAAGGAACCAAACAGAGCTGAAGACCACAGTAACAAAATTAGAAATTCCCTAGAGGGGTTCAACAGCAGATTGGAGCTGGCAGAAGGAAGAATCAGTGAACTTGCAGATAAGACAACTGAAATCAGTCTGAAGAACAGAGAGAAGAACGAATGAAGAAAACTGAACATACACTGAAGATGTCAGACACCATAAAGGGTACCAATAAACACACTGTGGGAGTCCCAGAAGGAGAAGACAGAAAGGCGCAGAGAGAGTATTCAAAAAAATAATGGCTGAAAACTTCCCAAATTTAATCAAAGACATGAATATGCACATCCAAGACACTCCATGAACTCCAAACAGGATAAACCCAAACAGACTCACTCCATAATGTACCATGATCAAACTGTCAAATGTCAAAGATAAAGAGAGAATTCTGAAAGCCACAAGAGAGAAGCAACATGTCACATACAAAGGAGCCTCAATAAGATCAAGTGTCAATTTTTCATCAGAAACCATGGAAACTGTGTCAGCAAGACAGCAGTGGGATGACATATTTAAGGTACTGAAAGCAAAAAATTTACCAACCAAGAATCCCATTTCTGGCAAAACTATCTTCCAAAAATGACAGCGAGACTAAGACATTCCCAGATAAACAAAGCTGAGGGAGCTCTTCACCACCAGGCCAGCCTTACAGGAGATGCTAAAGGGGGTTCTGCAGGTTGAGAGGAAAGGACACAAGACAATAGAGCAAAGCCCCATGAGAAAATAAGGCCAATGACATGGGTAAATATAAATGCCAGTACATTTTACTTTTGGTTTGCAACTCCACTCTTTACTTCCTACAGGACCTAAAATGTAAATGCACAAAATGTAATGATAAATCAGTGGTTTTGGACTCAATGTATAAACATGCAATTTGTGACAAGAACTACATAAAGGTGAGGGGATGGAGAGGTATAGAATCATAGTTTGCATATACTATTGAAGTTAAGCTGGTTTCTAAGCAAATGAGAGTGTTATAGACTTAGGATGTTATATTTAAGCCTATGGTAACTCCAAAGAAAATATCACAAAATATGCAAGCCCATAGAGACAGAAATTATAGTACAGATTGCCAGGAGTAGCAGGGGGGATGGGTGGGTTAATGCATAATGGGTATAGGGTTTCTGTTTGGGGAGATGGACTATTTTTAGTAATGGAAGGTGGTGAGGATACAGCAAACATTGTAAACATAAGTAACACCACTGAATGGTTTGCTAGAGATAGTTTACACGGAAACACTCAGTTGTATAGATGTTCCCACAATTTAAAAAAAGAAAAAAGAATAAATGACTAAAGAGACAGTGACAATTAAATGCAATACATGATCCTGGAAGGGATCTATCAAGGGAGGAGAAAAGGTTCAAAAGGGCATTACTGGGACATATGAAAAACTTGGAATGTCACTTCATATCGATTTCTTGACCTTGAGAACTGCTCTTAAGGTGGTTACATAAGAGAATATCCCTGGTTTTAGGAACTATACATGGTAGCATAAAGTGTTCAAGGAGGATGACATATACAACCTTCACTCAAGTGTTCATAAAATAGATTGATAGACAAATACATGAACTGATCAATGGACAGATAGAAAAATATGGCAAATATGACAAAATGTCAAAGTTTGTGGATCTGAGTATCTGAGGGATAGGGGTATGTTGAGGTTCTCTGTATGAGGTTTGTGTTATTTTCGTAACTGTCCTGTAAGTTTGAAAGTGTTTCAAAACACAAAGTTTAAAATTAAATTTATAAAGTTAAACAGGGCATATCTGATAATCTTAGATGGTATCTGAACAGTAAATTTATGCTTTCATCATATTTATAACCCCTTAGATCACCTAAGATTCTTGGGTTGTTTCAGGTGAAGAGTCCTTGACAGCTACTATAATTTCCTAAGATAATATCCCCTTGTTCCCATCTAACTCACACTACGCTTTCATTGAACCCCTCCCTTCTCACTCATATGGCCACCACAGCCACCTAATAGGGTATGTCCCATTCATGCTCCACAAGTCGCCACGGCAATCTCTCACATGGACATCCAGTCATGCCACTCGCTAGTCTGACTCTGATGACCCTCCTTCATACTGAATAGAATACAGCCTCAGCTCCCTGCCAGGGAGGCCACGCTCCACATCCTGCCCCCAATCTCCCCTCCAGCTTAGTTTCTTGCAGCTCCTCCCATACAAACCCCATTCCCGGGCTTTGCAAACATGGACCAACCATCTACAACTCCCCAAAGGCATGAGCCTTCTGGGAAACACAACCTCCAAAACATACACACATGCATGCACACACACAGCCACCCAAAGGGGAAGAGAAGAGCCCATCTCTAAGTCCCACTGCTCAACTCCCACAGCTGGGCTGTGGGCAGAAAATGTCTGTATCTTCCCTTGGCAGAGCCTCACCCACAGTACATAGTATTCTCCTGGATTACAAATCATCCTGCCCTGCACTCCCCATGAGGGTCCCGGTGCCTCACACCTAGAGAGCTCAATCAAGGTCTGTGGAATGGATGGACAGGAAACCAATAAGCACCTTTTTCTTCTAGGAACAAATAAACTGATGTCTGTACACTGCCAATTTAGTTTTCACAAGCCTATAAGCAGCCTGACAGCAGGCATCTTTTCCTAAGAACCCATATACAAAGGAACCTTTAAAAGTAAATGGTTAGGGGAGGGGGACACGCTACACATAGCACCCAACCTTAGGTTATCAAGTTCTGTACTTATTTAAGAGATGCCTGAAAAAACAAACACAGAATCAGCATGCAATTAGCCTTTATGAGCCCAAAGGATGCTACCCAAAGAGCATTGCAATTCTTCTCAACCAGGGTTTCTTGTCTGGACCACAGAACACAGAAAATGCTTTGAGTGAGTTTTCTCAATTCTCCTAAGCATGTACATGACTACTACTACTACTATAAATGTGCAAAAGAGAAGTAAATTCATTGCATATGACACACATCTCAGGGCATTAGTTAACTGCAGAACACAAGGTGAGAAAAGGTAGAGGAGGACTTTCTGGCAACTTTTCATTTACTTTCCTTCATCACACTTCTTAAAGCTAAAAACTTCTCTTCCTGTTTAGTATGTACCCAGGCTATGCTCAACTTTTATTTCTGGAGATCAGAGCCACATCTCAGTCAGCTGCCAATTTCATGCCTCACCATCCTCATGAGTAAAATGAGGCAAATGATATCTGTCCCTTTATCAGAGGCCTATGGAGAGAAAAAAAAGTAAAAAAGTGGGCCCAAGTCCTTACAACCACAGGCTTTTAGAGCTGGCTGAGCCTTGAGAGAGTACTTCGTCTTCTTACATTACAAAAGAAAATAGATTAATGCTTAAATTTCTATTCAGAGTAATGGAATTGTTTTGGTAATAGGGAGTGATTATGGATGCACAAAATTGTGAGCATAATTCACAGCACTGAATTCTATATTTGAATGTGGTTAAAAGGGGAAGTTTTAGGTTGTCTATATGTAACTAGAATAATTAAAAAAAAACAAAAACAAAGAAATGTACAACACAAACAGGGAACCCTAAAGTAAAATGTGGACTATACATAATGGTACAATTATAATAATATTCTTTCATCTACCATAACAAATGTACCACACTAATGCAAGGTGTTAATAAATAGGTGGAAGTGAAGGAGAAAAATGGTGGCATAGAGAGGTGTGGAATTTAGTTAGTCCTCTAGAGCAACTAGTAAATAGCCAGGAACAACTAGTAAATAGTCTGGAACAACTGTTAGGGGACATTTGTGACTGGACACATATTGTACACCAGCCTGAAATGGGTGGAACAGCTGAGATTGCAGCATAGAACTGTAAGTAAAGCTCCCCAAACTAACAGAGCTGGCACCACTCCCCCAACAGCACAGCAGGCTGAGCTGAAACATTTCCCTGTGAAAAAAGGAGCAGGTTACCTGGAGTGAGGGAAAGTAACTCAACCAAGCTCCAACTATAGTTTTAATTAACAAATGTGGATTACTGAATACAAGCTACCAGCACAGATAAACCTGGAGCAAGCAGGAAAGGAACCTGAGGTTCCTTCTGGCAGAAAGGAGACAGGGCTGATGGAAAAAAAAATACATAAATAAATAAAAACTTTGGGAGATGGCTGAGTTCAGAATACTGGAAAATGGCTGTGTCCCAAGAAACGGGGCACAAAGAATCAGGTACCAACACCAGTCGACTGGCATAACTGGGGGGCTGGGGACTGGCTCTGAAAAGGGGCTTTCTCTCTTTTTCCCTTTTTTCCTCTCATTCTAAGTGGCTCATTCGAGAAAGATTCAGGCTTTTTCAATTGTCAGCACCGAACCAGGCAAGGGTGAAGTTAACAGAGTTAAGAGACAAAGGAGTAATTCAAGTGTAGAAGATAACTCCCTAAAGGGTATATCGTCCCTAGGAAAAGCTCAAGTGGCTGCTCTCCCTCACTCCCTCACAGAGGTCAGACCCCAGGGCCTTGGGGGAGGCGGGGGACAGAAACAATTTAAGTTTAAATTCTGTTCGGCCCCTAGCCAGGACAGGTTCCTCTGAGAATTAAATGGACCACACCTCTTTACACTAGTGGGGGGCTGCAGGCTGACAAGTGCCACATGCTGGGCAAGATAGGAAAAGCTCAGAGTCTAGAGGCCTCAGAGGAAAGTCTGGCAATCTTCTGGGTCTCACCCTCAGGGAAACCTGATATTGACTACATCCTCCTCCCGAGACCTGGGCCCATCTGGTCTGGAAAAATGTAATTGGGGTAATCAAGGAAACCAGATGCCTAGACAACAAAAAATTACAAATCACACTAGTAAAAACAAAGATATGGCCCAGTCAAATGAACAAACTTACACTTCAACAAAGATACAGGAATTGAAACGACTAATTATTAATCAAACAAATCTCCTAAATCAATTCAAAAATAAAATCAATGAGTTCAGGGAAGATATGGCAAAAGAGATAAAGGATACAAAGAAGACACTAGGTGAACATAAGGAAGAAATTGAAAGTTTGAAAAAACAATTGTCAGAACTTATGGGAATGAAAGGTACAATACAAGAGATGAAAAACACAATGGAGACACAAAACAGCAGATTTGAAGAGGGAGAAGAAAAGATTCATGAACTGGGGGACAGGACATCTGAAATCTTACACACAAAAGAACAGATAGGGAAAAGAATGGAAAAATATGAGCAGGGTCTCAGGGAACTGAATGACATCAAACACATGAATGTATGTTTCAAGGGTGTCCCAGAAGGAGAAGAGAAGGGAAAAGCGGCAGAAGCAATAATGGAGGAAATAATCACTAAAAATTTCCCATCTGTTATGAAAGCCATAAAATTACAGATCCAAGAAGTACAGCATACCCCAAACAGAATAGATCTGAATAGACCTATGTGCCAAGACACTTAATTACCAGAGTATCAAATGTCAAAGATAAAGAGAGAATTCTAAAAGCAGCAAGAGAAAAGTGATCCATCACATACAAGGGAAGCTCGATAAGACTATGTGTAGATTTCTCACTAGAAATCATGGAGGCAAGAAGGCAGTGGTATGATATATTTAAGGTACTTACAGAGAAAAACTGCCAACCAAGAATTCTATACCCAGCAAAACTGTCCTTCAAAAATGAGGGAGAGTTTAAAATATTCTCAGACATTGCGAGAGTTTGTGAACAAGATACCTGCTCTACAGGAAATACTGAAGGGAGCACTCGGGCAGATAGGAAAAGACAGGAGAGAGAGGTTTGGAGCACAATGTTGGGTGATGGTAGCACAATAATGTAAGTACACTGAACAAAGACGACTGTGAGTACGGCTGAAAGAGGAAGGTTAGAGGCATCTGGGACACCAGAAGGAAAGACAGAAGATAAAGACTGGGACTGTATAACTTAGTGAAACCTAGAGTAGCCAGTGATTATAATTAAATGTACAAATATGTTTTTACATGAGGGAAAACGAATGTCAACTTTGCAAAGTGTTAAAAATGGGGTGGTATTGGGGGAAAAATACAATCAATACAAACTAGAGTCTATAGTTAACAATAACATTGTAAACCAAAGCTAAATGTCTATAAGAGGGGGATATAAGGGAGGGGCATGGGATTCTTGGCATTGGTGTTATTTGACTTTTTTATTGTATTGTACTTCAATCTATTTTTTCTTTTGCTGCTTTTTAGTTGTCTTTTTTTTCTTTCCTTTCCTTTTTTGATTTTACTTTTTTTTGCCTCTTCCTCTTTTTTTGTGGAAGAAATGGAAATAGTGGTGGCGAACGCATAACTATGTGATTACACAGCGCATCATTCATTGTTTACTTAGGATGGAATGTATGGTATGTGAATAAAATCATCTAAAAAATAAACAGAGGGATACAAGTGCTGGAGAAAATGTGGAGAAACGGATGTACCTAATCACTGTTGGTGGGAAAGCAGAATGGTGTAGCCCATCTGGAGAGCAATGTTGTGGTTCCACAGGAAGCTAAGCATGGGGTTGCCATACAGTCCTGCAACTCAGTTATTAGGTATATCCTTGGAAGAACTGAAAAGAGGGACATGAGTGGACAGTTGCCCCGCCCCTCTGAACTTGGTTTTAAATTGAGGAGTTGAGTGCTGTGGAAGGAGTATTGAACTTGAAGTCAAGAGACTTGAGTTCCCAGCTATGTTAGTATTCACAATTTGCCATAGATGGAGGTGGCCTAAGCGTACAGGGACTGATGAATGAAATGGCAAACTGAGGTGTATACATACAATGGAATATTGAGCTGCTACAAGAAGGAGTGAAGTTGTGAGATGAAGGGACATTGAGGACAGTATGTTGAGTGAAATAAACCAGAAATGCAAAGAAAAACATTAAAATGCCTCACCAATATGAACTCACTATAATGTATAAACTCTGAGATTTGAGTCTGAGAGCATAGGTTATCAGGGGAAGGCTTGTTGTAAAGATTCCTAGATTGTAAGCTCTTACAGCAGTTACATCTATTTCTAAATTCTGAGATGCTCAGCTCTTTGTGTATAACCTGGTCGTTCCCTAGAACTTTCAGTATCTGTGTGACATGTGAGACTCAGAGCCAGAGTCTGACAGCTATGAATGTCAGCATTATCCCATACAGCAAATGTTAAGGAGTCTGAAAAAACAGATCAGACTGCAATTAGAGATATTAACAAAATGGACTTGGTTAGGACTAAGATAAATCAGACTGAAGGGTAAAGGACAATATTGACAGTGGTTTTAAAACTTCAACTTCTTTGTGAGACCAAAGGAAGAGATGTTTATTAGGTGCAAAACCTATCTTTTTTGTTACACACTATATAATTTAACTTGTATGGTCAGTTTATTCAAGCAACGTAATTACACGGAACGTTGAATAGGGAGTGAAATCTGGTTGGTTTGTACAGGTTAGTGTGAAGCCCCGATACATCCCAGAGTAATTTGGGCAGAGAATAAAAATGTATTTGCAAAGCCCCCTTGAGGGACTGGGTGAAAATACAAAAATATTAAATTTCCCCACCTGAGGAATTAATGATATTCTCACAAGCATTGGGGGCTACCAATTTAGAAGGCCAAGCCCTCAATCTTGGGGCTTGCCCTTATGAAGCTTGTTACTGCAAAAGAGAGGCTAAGCCTACTTAAAATTTTGCCTAAGAGTCACCCCCAGAGAACCTATTTTGTTACTCAGATGTGACCTCTCTCTCTCTAAGCCAACTCTGCAGGTAAACTCACTGCCCTCCCCACAACATGGGACACGATTCATGGAAATGAGCTTGGCCTTGGTATTGTGGGATTGAGAAAGCCTTCTTGGACCAAAAGGGGGAAGAGAAATGAAACAAAATAAAGTTTCAGTGGCTGAGAGATCTCAAATAGAGTTGAGAGGTCATTCTAGAGATTATTCTTATGCATTATATAGATATCCCTTTTTAGTTTTTAGTGGAATGAATTAGCTATAAGGAAATACCTGAAACTGTTGAACTGCAATCCAGTGGCCTTTATTCTTGAAGACAATTGTATAACTATATAGCTTACACTGTATGACTCTGTAAGTGTGAAAACTGTGGCTCCCACTCCCTTTCTTTATACAGTGTATGGACAGATGAATAGAAAAATGAGGACAAAAAGTAAATGAATAATAGGGAGGGATGGGGGTATGGGATGTTTTGAGTGTTTTTACTTTAACTTTTATTCTTATTCTTTTTTATGTGTGGTAATGAAAATGGTCAAAAATTGATTGTATTTTCTGAATGCTTTTTCTGTAAAATGACAATTTCTCCAATTTATATATATATATATATATATATATATATATATATATATATGAGCCAAGGCTCAAGGAACTGAAATGACTTACTAGAGTCCCAAAGCTGGGAACTCAAGTCTCCTGACTTCAAATTCAGTACTCCTTCCACAGCACTCAATTCCTCAATTTAAAACCAAGTTCAGAGGGGCAGGGCAAGATGGGGGAGTGGTGAGGTGTGGAATTTAGACTCTCTTCTAAGGCAGCTGGACATTACCCAAGAACTGTAAAAAACAGTGTTTTCAGGGTCTCCAGAGACCAGTCACACATAATACACAAGTTTGGAACCAGTGGAAAAGCTGAGATCACAGCAAACTTTGTAAGTTCCCTCGATCAGGAGTCTGGCACCCCTCCCCGCCAAGACCCCATGGACTGTCTTGCAGCTAGCTCCCTGAAAGGAAAAAAAAAACAACAACAATCTGCTGGGAGCAAGAAGGAGAGCTGAACCCAGCCTCAACTGCAGAATTAATTAACAAATAAATTATCTAATTTTTGGAGCTGTGGGTGCTAGAGAAGAACCGGATCCCAGGAAGGGGGGGGGTGGGGCACATAAAAGCAGGCACCCATTCCCTGGCTCCAAAAATGCTTTTTTTTCCCCCTACATTTTGTTCCTTCTCCTTTCTTACTGAATCCTTATCTTTTTACCCTTTAATAGCCCAGCAAGGGAAGAATTAAAGCCATTGGAGAGTAATTATCCAGATAATAGCCCAAAGTGCATGTTTAAATACTCTATTCTGACACTGACAAAACTTCCAGGCTAGGGAAAGGCTTTAAAAAGGGACTTTTTTTTTCTTATTTCTTTTCTTTTTTTTAACTTAAAAGTGATATATGTGGTTATTTTCTATCAGACAGCCCAAGTTGAAGGTCTAGGCTAGTCTTGGGGGAAGACAGAGTACCCAGAACTTCTTTGAATTTCAGATTCACTTCTAAAGAAAGTCTTCACCCCAGTCTTTAACTGGCAACTCAGGCTGACCAAGGAAATAAGCTGGAGTCGCCCCAAAGATGAGACGGGAGAATTGAATAGTGCCCCTGAGAGACACATGGAGTTCCTGGGACTGAGAAAGTGGAGGGAGGTCCAGCTCAATTGGCAGCCCTCCTTCTGAGAACTCAGACCCCAGGTGCTGGAATTCAGATTCCAGCTTCAGTCAGCCACACCCCAACAGGCTCAGAGTCTGCAGAGAATTAAAGGCACCTCACCTCCTCACAATGGTGGGGGAATTGCAGGCTGGCAAGCAACACTTCTGGACAGGATAGGAAAAGCACTGAGTCTAGAGGCATCACAGGAGGGTCTTATTCTCAGGGAAACTCCATATCTTCCACATGAGGCCTGGGCCTCTCTGGACTGGGAAAACCTGACTGGGGTCGACCATATCTGAGGACACCCTCTCACAATAAGGTTACATAGAGGCAGGGCAAGAAAGAGAAAAAACAAGAGATGAAAAATTCTGATCAACTACATGGAACCTAAGTTAGAGGTCTAGAATAAGTTGAACTGAACAACAAAGGTTAGAAAAGAAAGCCAACCAACAAGAAACCCCTAGGTAAAAGAGAAAAAACGAGCTCCAGAACAAACTAATGAAGAAAATCAGATGCCTAGACAACTTAAGATAATGAGCCATACTAAGAAACAGGAAAATACAGACCAGTCAAAGGAACAAACTAATAGTTAAACCAAGATACAGGAATTGAGGCAACTAATGCTAAATAAATTCAGTGAGCTGAGGGAAGATATGACAAAAGAGATGAAGGATATAAAGAAAACACTGGATGACCATAAAGAAGAATTCATAAGCTTGAAAAAACAAATGACAGAACATATGGGAATGAAGGGTACAATGGAGGAGATGAAAAACACAATGGAAGGACACAACAGTAGATTTGAACAGGCAGAAGAAAGGATCAGTGAACAGGAAGACAAGACATTTGAATTCATACATATAAAAGAACAGATGGTGAAAAAAAAATAGAAAAATATGAGCAGGATCTTAGGGAGCTGAGTGACAATGTGAAGTGCATGAATATAAGTGTTATGGGTATCCCAGAAGGAAAAGAGAGGGGAAAGGGGGCAGAAAGAATAATAGAAGAAATATTCACTGAAAATTTCCCAACTCTTATGAAAGACAGAAAATCACAGATTCAAGAAGTACAGCGTACCTCAAACAGAATAGATCCCAATAGACCTATTCCAAGACACTTACTGATCACACTGTCCAATGTCAAAGACAAAGGAAGAATTCTGAAAGCAGGAAGAGAAAAGCAATCCATAACATAAAAGGAAAGCTCAATAAGACTATGTACAAATTTCTCCGTACAGATTTCTCCACAGAAACCATGGAGTCAAGAAGACAATGGTATGATATATTTAAGATACTGAAAGAGAAAAACTACCAACCAAGAATTCTATATCTGGCAAAACTGTCTTTCAAAAATGAGAGAGAGATTAAAATAGTTTCAGACAAAAAGACAGTGAGAGAGTTTGTGAATAAGAGATCAGCGCTATAAGAAATACTAAAGGGAGTGCTACAGGCTGATAGCAAAAGACAGGAGAGAGAGGTTTGGAGAAGAGTGTAGAAATGAAGATTATCAGGAAGGGTAAAAGGAGAGGAAAAAATAAGATATGACATATAAAATCCAAAAGGCAAAATGGTAGAAGGAAGTACTGCCTTTACAGTAATAAACTAAATATTAATGGATTAAACTCCCCAATAAAAAAACACAGACTGGCAGAATGGATTGAAAAACATTGCTGTCTACAAGAAACTCACTTTAGTCACAAGGACAAAAACAGGCTGAAAGTTAAAGGTTGGAAAAAGATATTTCATGCAAAAACAAACAGAAAAAAGCAGGAGTAGCTATATTAATATCAGACTAATTATACTTCAAAAGTAAAACAAGTAAAAGAGAGAAAGAAGGACACTATATATTAATAAAAGGGTCAATTTATCAAGAAAACATAACAATCATAAATATTTATGCACCAAGCCAGAGTGCCGCAAAATCCATGAGGCAAACAGTGAGAATGCTGAAAGGAAAAGTAGATACCTCTACAATAATAGTTGGAGACTTCAATACACCACTCTCATCACTGGATAGAACATCTAGACAGAGGATCAGTAAAGAACAGAGATGTTGAATTGTATGACAAATGAACTAGACTTGACAGACATTTATAGAACTCTACACCCCACAGCAGCAGGATACACTTTTTTTCACAAGTTCTCATGGAACATTCTCTAGGATAGACCACATGTTGGGTCACAAAGCAAATCTCAAAACACTTAAAAATATTGATATTATATAAAACACTTTCTCAGACCATAATGGAATGAAGTTCGAAATAAATAACAGACAGAAGGTCATAAAATTCACAAATATATGGAGGCTAAACTACACCCTCTTTGAAAACCAGTGGGTAAAGGAAGAAATTACAAGAGAAATTAGTAAATACCTTAAGGCAAATGACAGTGAAAACACAACATATCAAAACTTATGGGATGCAGCAAAGGTGGTGCTGAGAGGGAAATTTATTTCCCTAAATGCCTACATTAAAAGAGAAGAGATGGCAAAAATGGAAGAATTAACTGTTCACCTGGAGGAACTAGAGAAAGAACAGCAAACTAAACCCAAAGCAAACAGAAGGGAAGAAATTACAAAGATTAGAGCAGAAATAAATAAAATTGAGAACAGGAAAATAGAGAGAATCAACAAAACCAGAAGATGGTTCTTAGAGAAAATCAGTAAAATTGATGGACCAATAGCTAGGCTAACAAAAAAAAAAAAAAAAAAGTGGATGCAAATAAATACAATCAGAAATGGGAAAGGAGACATAACTACTGACCCTAAAGAAATAAAGGAGATAATGAGAAGATACTATACTATGAGCAACTATATGTTAATAAACTAGACAACTTACACGAAATGGACAACTTCCTAGAAAAGTATAAATAACCAAAGTTGACTCAAGAAGAAATAGATGCCCTCAACAAACCAATCACAAGTAAGGAGACTGAGTCATTCATCATAGAGCTCCCAAAAAAGAAAATCCCAGGATCAGATGGCTTCACATGTGAATTCTAATCTACCAAGCTTTCAAGAAAGAATTAGCACAAATCCTGCTCAAACTCTTCAAAAAAAAACTGAAGAAGAGAGAAAGCTACCTAACTCATTCTATGAAGCCAGCATCACCCTAATACCAAAATCAGACAAAGATACTACAAAAAAAAAGAAAATTGTAGACTAATCTCCTTAATGAATATAGATTAAAAAATCCTCAACAAAATACTTGCAAATCGAATCCAGCAGCACATTGAAAAAATTATACACCACAACCAAGTGGGATTTATTCCAGGTATGCAAAGCTGGTTCAACACAAGAAAATCAATTAATGTGATATGCCATATTAATAAATCAAAGCAGAAGAACTGCATGATCATCTTGATCAATGCAGAAAAGGCATTTGACAAAATTCAACATTATTTCTTGATGAAAACACTTCAAAGGACAGGAATAGAAAGAAACTTTCTCAATATGATAAAGGCAATATATGAAAAACCCACAGCTAACATACTCAATGGGGAAAGACAGAAAGCTTTCCTTCTATGATCAGGAAGAAGACAGGGATACCCACGGTCACTATTGTTATTCAACACTGTGCTGGAAGTTCTAGATAGAGCAGTTAGAAAAGAAAAAGAAATAAAGGGCATCCAAATTGGACAGGAAGAAATATGCAGATGACATGATTCTATATGTAGAAAATCGAGAAAAATGTACAGCAAAGCTACTAGAACTAGTCAATGAATACACCAAAGTGGCAGGCCACAAGGTCAATCTGCAAGAATCTGTAGTATTCCTATACATACATAATGTGCAACAAGAAGAGGAAATCAGGAAAAAAATTCCATTTACAATAGCAACCAAAAGAATCAAGTATTTAGGAATAAACTTAACCAAGGTCACAAAAGACCTTTACACAGAAAACTACAAGAAACTGTTAAAAGAAATTGAACAGGACCTTAAACAAATGGAAGAACATACCATGTTCATAGATTGGAAGACTAAATATACTTAACATGACAATTTTACCTAAACTTATTTATAGATTCAATGCAATACCAATTAAAATACCAATAACTTACTTTCAGAAATAGAAAAAACAATAACTAAATTTATTTGGAAGGGCAAGGTGCTCCGAATAGCAAAAAATATCTTGATAAAGAGGAACAAAGTAGATCTCACACTACCTGGCTTTGAAACATATTACAAAGCTACAGTGGTTAAAACAGCATGGTACTGGTGTAAGGCTAGATATACCAACCAATGGAATTGAATTGAGTGTTCAGAAATAGACCCTTGCATCTATGGACAATTGATCTTTGAAAAGGCAGTCAAGCCAAAGCAACTGGGAGAGAGCAGCCTCTTCAATAAGTGGTGTTTGGGAACTGGATATCCATTTCCAAAAGAATGAAAGAGGACACCTATCTCGCACCTTATACAAAAATTAACTTGAAATGTATCAAAGACCTAAATGTTAGCACAAAGAACATAAGACTCTTAGAAGACAATATAGGGCAATATCTTAAAGATCTTGTGATAGGAGATGGTTTCCTAGACCTCACACCCAAGGCGCAAGCAACCGAAGAACAAATACACAAATGGGATCTCCTCAAAATTAAACACTTCTGTACAACCAAGGACTTTGTGAGAAAAGTAAAAAGGCAACCTATGCAATGGGAGATGATATTTGGAAACCACATATCAGATAAGGGTTTAATATCCCAAATATGTAAAGGGATCCTACAACTCAACAACAGAAAGACAAAAAACCCAATTTTAAAAATGGGCAAAAGACATGGACAGGTACTTTTCTGAAGAGGAAATACAAATGGCTCAAAAACATAAAAAATGCTCAACTTCACTGACTATTAGGGAAATGCAAATCAAAACCACAATGAGATATCATCTCACACCTACCAGAATGGCCATTATCCAAAAAACTGAAAATTACAAGTGCTGGAAAGGATGTAGAGAAAGAGGCACACTTACTCATTGTTGGTGGGAATGTAGAATGGTGCAAACACTCTGGAAGACAGTGTGGGGGTTCCTCAGGAAGCTAAGTATAAACTTGCCATACGACCCAGCTATTCCATTGCTGGATATACTCAGAGGAACTGAAAGTTAAGACATGAATGGGCATTTGTAAACCAATGTTTTTTGAAGCATTTTTCACAACTGCCAAGAAATGGAAACAGCCCAAATGTCCATCACTGGACAAGTGGATGAACAAACTGTGGTATATACACATGATGGAATACTATGCAGCTGCATTACAGAACAAAGACATGGAACATATAATAACATGCATGAACCTTGAGGACATTATGATGAGCGAAGTTAGCCAGAAACAAAAGGACAAATACTATATGGTCTCACTAATATGAACTAACTAATGAGCAGGGGGCAGGGCAAGATGGCGGAGTGGTGAGGTGTACGTTTTAGTTACTCTTCCAGGACAGTAGGCAGAAAGCCAGGAACAACGTGGACTGGACACCACAGAACAATCTGACTTTGGGCATACTTCATACAACACTCATGAACACACGGGGCAGCTGAGATCAGTGAAATCTGTAAGTTTTTGTGGCCAGGGGACCCACGCCTCAACCTGCCAGGCTCAGTCCCGTGGGAGGAGAGGCCATCAGTGCTGGGAATGAGGAGCAAGAACTGCAGTTGTGGCTCTTATCAGAAACTCATCTACTGATCCAAACTCCAAGCATAGATAGACTGAGACCAGACAGCAGAGAATCCAGGAGCAGTCCACCTGGTGGGGAGGAGACAGGGATAGCAAACACAGCAAGAAAAACCCACAAATAAAAGCAGAGGCTTTCTGGAGTTCTGGTGAACATAGAATGGGGAAGGGCAGAGCTCAGGAAGAGACAGGCTCATATGCAACTCCAGAAGACAAGTTTCTTTGTCTGAAAAACCGGTTTCTCTGCTCCCTGGACCATTCCCTTAATGGCCCTAATTGCCTTATCTCTTAGGATTTCAATAACCCATTAGATCTGCAAGGAGGGCCTTTCCCTTTTTTTTTCTTTCTCTTTTTCTCTTTTTCTAAAACAATTACTCTAAAAAGCCCAATACAGAAAGCCTCAAAGACTTGCAATTTGGGCAAGTCAAGACAAGAGCAGAACTAAGAGAGCTCTGAGACACAAGGCAATAAGTCCAGTGGCTGAGAAAATTCACTAAACACCACAACTTCCCAAGAAAAGGGGGGCATCCCTCATAGCCATCTTCCTGGTGGGCAGGGAACACAGCCCAGAGCTGCCCCAGACAACCCAGTGTGATGTGAAGTGCTTCCAATATGCACATACCACAAAATCAGGCATGGACATTACCCTTCCTGCACCCTCAGCTGGTTATCCCAGAGTTGGGAAAGCAGAGCAGTGTGAATTAACACACTCCATTCAGCCATCCTTTCAGCAGACTGGGAGTGTCCCTACACAGCCCTGCAGCCCAGAACCGCCCTGGGGGGACAGCACTCACCTGTGACATAGCACAGTCATCCCTCAACAGAGGACCTGGGGGTGCACAGCCTGGAAGAGGGACCCACTCGCAAGTCTCAGGGGCCATACACCAATACCAAGGACTTGTGGGTTAGCAGCAGAGACAAACTGTGGCAAGAATAAAGTGAAGGATTAGACTATTGCAGCAGCTTTAAATCTCCAGGAACACCAGGGAGATTTGATTCTTAGAGCCACCCCCCTCCCTGACTGCCCAGACACATGCCCCATATACAGGGTGGGCAACACCAACTACACACACAAGCTTGGTACACCAATTGGACCCCACAAGACTCACACCACCACTCACCACAAAGACAAAGCAGGGGAGAACTGGCTTGAGGGGATTAGGTGGCTCATGGACGCCACCTGCTGGTTAGTTAAAGTTTACTCTACGAAGCTGTAGATCTGACAAATTAGAGATAAGGGTTTTAATCAGTCTACAAATCCTAAAAGAACCCTATCAAGTTAAGCAAATGCTAAGAGGCCAAAAATAACAGAAAATTTTAAATCATATGAAAAAACCAGATGATATGGATAACCCAAGCCCAAGCACACAAATCAAAACATCAGATGAGACACAGCACTTGGAGCAATTAATCAAAGAACTAAAGATGAACAATGAGACCATGGCACAGGATACAAAGAACATGAAGAAGAGCATGGCACAGGTATAAAAAACATCAAAAAGACCCTAGAAGAGCATAAAGAAGAAATTGCAAGAGTAAATCAAAAAAATAGACAATCTTATGGAAATTAAAGAAACTGTTGACCAAATTAAAAAGATTCTGGATACTCATAGTACAAGACTAGAGGAAGTTGAACAACAAATCAGGGAAGATGACAGAATGGAAAATGAAAGAACAAAAGAAAGAAGGAGGGGAAATCAAAAAAATCAAAATGGACCTCAGGGATATGATAGATGATATAAAACATCCAAATATAAGACTCATTGGTGTTCCAGAAGGGGAAGAGGAGGGTAAAGGTCTAGGAAGACTATTCAAAGAAATTATTGGGGAAAACTTCCCAATCTCCTAAACACGATAAATACGCAAATCACAAATGCCGAATGAACTCCAAATAGAATAAATCCAAATAAACCCACTCTGAGACATATTCTGATCACACTGTCAGATATGGAAGAGAAGGAGCAAATTCTGAAAGCAGCAAGAGAAAAGCAATTCACCACCTACAAAGGAAACAGCATAAGACTAAGTAGTGACTATTCAGCAGCCACCATGGAGGCAGTGGCATGACATATTTAAAATTCTGAGTGAGAAAAACTGCCAACCAAGAATTCTTTATCCAGCAAAGTTCTCCTTCAAATTTGAGGGAGAGCTTAAATTTTTCACAGACAAACAAATGCTGAGAGAATTTGCTAACAAGAGACCTGCCCTACTGGAGATACTAAAGGAAGCCCTACAGACAGAGAAATAAAGAAAAGAGAGAGACGGAGAAAAGTTCAGTACTAACGAGATTCACTATGCATACATTAAAGGACATTAATACAGAGAGGGAAAAAATATATATGACAAACATAAACCAAAGGATAAGATGGCTGATTCAAGAAATGCCTTCATGGTTATAATGTTGAATGTAAATGGATTAAACTCCCCAATTAACAGATATAGATTTGCAGAATGGATCAAAAAAAATTGAACCATCAATATGTTGTATACAAGAGACTCATCTTATACACAGGGACACAAAGAAATTGAAAGTGAAAGGATGGAAAGAAATATTTCATGCAAGCTACAGCCAAAAGAAAGTAGGTGTAGCAATATTAATCTCAGATAAAATAGACTTTAAATGCAAGGATGTTATGAGAGACAAAGAAGGCCACTACATGCTAATAAAAGGGGCAATTCAACAAGAAGAAATAACAATCATAAATGTCTATGCACCCAATCAAGGTGCCACAAAATACATGAGACAAACACTGGAAAAAATGAAGGAAGCAACTGATGTTTCCACAATAATTGTGGGAGACTTCAACACATCACTCTCTCCTATAGAAAGATCAACCAGAAAGAAGACTAATCAGGAAATTGAAAACCTGAACAATCTGATAAATGAATTGGATTTAACAGATATATATAGAACATTACATCCTAAATCACCAAGATATCCATTCTTCTCTAGTGCTCACAGAACTTTCTCCAGAATAGATCATATGCTGGGACATAAAACAAGCCTCAATAAATTTAAAAAGATTGAAATTATTCAAAGCACATTCTCTGATCACGATGGAATATAATTAGAAGTCAATAACCATCAAAGACTCAGAAAATTCACAAATACCTGGAGGTTAAACAACACACTCCTAAACAATCAGTGGGTTAAAGAAGAAACAGCAAGAGAAATTGCTAAATATATAGAGATGAATGAAAATGAGAACACAACATACCAAAACCTATGGGATGCAGCAAAAGCGGTACTGAGGGGGAAATTTATAGCACTAAACGCATATATTAAAAAGGAAGAAAGAGCCAGAATCAAAGAACTAATGGATCAACTGAAGAAGTTAGAAAATGAACAGCAAACCAATCCTAAACCAAGTAGAAGAAAAGAAATAACAAGGATTAAAGCAGAAATAAATGACATAGAGTACAAAAAAATAAAAGAGAGGATACATAACACCAAAAATTGGTTCTTTGAGAAGATCAACAAGATTGACAAGCCCCTAGCTAGACTGACAAAATCAAAAAGAGAGAATACCCATAAAAACAAAATAATGAAAGAGAAATCTGACATTACTACGGATCCTGAAGAAATTTTAAAAATTATTAGAGGATACTATGAACAACTGTATGGCAACAAACTGGATAATGTAGATGAAATGGACAATTTCCTGGAAACATATGAACAACCCAGACTGACCAGAGAAGAAACAGAAGATCTCAACCAACCAATCACAAGCAAAGAGATCCAATCAGTCATCAAAAAGCTTTCCACAAATAAATGCTCAGGGTCAGATGGCTTCACAGGGGAATTCTACCAAACTTTCCAGAAAGAACTGACACCAATCTTACTTAAACTCTTTCAAAACATCAAAGAAAATGGAACACCACCTAACTCTTTTATGAAGCTAACATCAATCTAATTCCAAAACCAGGCAAAGATGCTACGAAAAAGGAAAATTACCGGCCAATCTCCCTAATGAATATAGATGCAAAAATCCTCAACAAAATACTTGCAAATCAAATCCAAAGACACATTAAAAAAATCATACACTATGACCAAGTGGGGTTCATTCCAGGCATGCAAGGATGGTTCAACATAAGAAAATCAATAAATGTATTACAACACATTCAAAATTCGAAAGGGAAAAATCAAATGATCATCTCAATAGATGCTGAAAAAGCATTTGACAAAATCCAACATCCCTTTTTGATAAAAACACTTCAAAAGGTAGGAATTGAAGGAAACTTCCTCAACATGATAAAGAGCAGATATGAAAAACCCACAGCCAGCACAGTACTCAATGGTGAGAGACTGAAAGCCTTCCCTCTAAGATCAGGAACAAGACAAGGATGTCCGCTGACACCACTGTTATTCAACATTGTGCTGGAAGTGCTAGCCAGGGCAATCCGAGAAGACAAAGAAATAAAAGGCATCCAAATTGGAAAGGAAGAAGTAAAACTGTCATTGTTTGCAGATGATATGATCTTATATCTGGAAAACCCTGAGAAATCAATGATACATCTGCTAGAGCTAATAAACAAATTTAGCAAAGTAGCGGGATACAAGATTAATGCACATAAGTCAGTAATGTTTCTATCTGCTAGAAATGAACAAACTGAAGAGACACTCAAGAAAAAGATACCATTTTCAATAGCAACTAAAAAACTCAAGTACCTAGGAATAAACTTAACCAAAGATGTAAAAGACCTATACAAAGAAAACTACATAACTCTACTAAAAGAAATAGAAGGGGACCTTAAAAGATGGAAAAATATTCCATGTTCATGGATAGGAAGGCTAAATGTCATTAAGATGTCAATTCTACGCAAACTCATCTATACATTCAATGCAATCTCAATCAAAATTCCAACAACCTACTTTGCAGACTTGGAGAAGCTAGTAATCAAATTTATTTGGAAAGGGAAGATGCCTCGAATTGCTAAAGACACTCTACAAAAGAAAAACGAAGTGGGAGGGCTTACACTCCCTGACTTTGAAGCTTATTATAAAGCCACAGTTGTCAAAACAGCATGGTACTGGCACAAAGATAGACATATTGATCAATGGAATAGAATTGAGAGTTCGGAGATAGACCCCCAGATCTATGGCCGACTGATCTTTTTTTTTTTTTTTTTTAATCATCATTTTATTAAGATATATTCACATACCATGCAGTCATACAAAACAAATTGTACTTTCGATTGTTTACAGTACCATTACATAGTTGTACATTCATCACCTAAATCAATCCCTGACACCTTCATTAGCACACACACAAAAATAACGAGAATAATAATTAGAGTGAAAAAGAGCAATTGAAGTAAAAAAGAACACTGGGTACCTTTGTCTGTTTGTTTCCTTCCCCTACTTTTCTACACATCCATCCATAAACTAGACAAAGTGGAGTTTGGTCCTTATGGCATTCCCAATCCCACTGTCACCCCTCATAAGCTACATTTTTATACAACTGTCTTCGAGATTCATGGGTTCTGGGTTGTAGTTTAATAGTTTCAGGTATCCACCACCAGCTACCCCAATTCTTTAGAACCTAAAAAAGGTTGTCTAAAGTGTGCGTAAGAGTGCCCACCAGAGTGACCTCTCGGCTCCTTTTGGAATCTCTCTGCCACTGAAGCTTATTTCATTTCCTTTCACATCCCCCTTTTGGTCAAGAAGATGTTCTCCATCCCACGATGCCGGGTCTACATTCCTCCCCGGGAGTCATATTCCACGTTGCCAGGGAGATTCACTTCCCTGGGTGTCTGATCCCACGTAGGGGGGAGGGCAGTGATTTCACCTTTCAAGTTGGCTTAGCCAGAGAGAGAGAGGCCGACTGATCTTTGATAAGGCCCCCAAAGTCAGTGAACTGGGACATAACGGTCTTCAACAAATGGGGCTGGGAGAGCATATCCATATCCAAAAGAATGAAAGAGGACCCCTACCTCACACCCTACACAAAAATTAACTCAAAATGGATCACAGATCTCAATATAAAAGACAGTACCATAAAACTCCCAGAAGATAATGTAGGAAAACATCTTCAAGACCTTGTATCAGGCGGCCACTTTCTAGACTTTACACCCAAAGCACAAGCAACAGAAGAAAAAATAGATAAATGGGAACTCCTGAAGCTTAGAAGTTTCTGTACCTCAAAGGAGTTTGTCAAAAAGGTAAAGAGGCAGCCAACTCAATGGGAAAAAATTTTTGGAAACCATGTATCTGACAAAAGACTGATATCTTGCATATACAAAGAAATCCTACAACTCAATGACGACAATACAGACTGCCCAATTATAAAATGGGCAAAAGATATGAAAAGACAGTTCTCTGAAGAGGAAATACAAATGGCTTAGAAACACATGAAAAAATGTTCAGCTTCACTAGCTATTAGAGAGATGCAAATTAAGACCACAATGAGATACCATCTCACATCAATTAGAATGGCTGCCATTAAACAAACAGGAAACTACAAATGCTGGAGGGCATGTGGAGAAATTGGAACTCTTATTCATTGTTGGTGGGACTGTATAATGGTTCAGCCACTCTGGAAGTCAGTCTCGCAGTTCCTTAGAAAACTAGATAAAGAGTTACCCTTCGATCCAGCGATTGCACTTCTCAGTATATACCTGGAAGATCTGAAAGCAGTGAGACAAACAGGTATCTGCACACCAATGCTCACAACAGCATGATTCACAATTGCCAAGAGATGGAAACAACCCAAATGTCCTTCAACAGATGAGTGGATAAACAAAATGTGGTATATACACACGATGGAATACTACATGGCAGTAAGAAGGAACGATGTCGTGAAACATATGATAACATGGATGAACTCTGAAGACATAATGCTGAGCGAAATAAGCCAGGCAGAAAGAGAAATATTATATGCTACCACTAATGTGAACTTTGAAAAATGTAAAACAAATGGTTTATAATGTAGAATGTAGGGCAACTGGCGATAGACAGCAATTAAGTAAAGGGGAACGATAATCCAATAAGAACAAATAAGCTATCGTGGGTAAATTTAACGTTCTGGGAATGCCCAGGAATGACTATGGTCCGTTAATTTCTGATGGGTATAGTAGGAACAAGTTCACAGAAATGTTGCTATATTAGGTTACTTTCTTGGGGTAGAATAGGAACATGTTAGAAGTAAAGTAGTTATCTTAGGTTAGTTGTCTTTTTCTTACTCCCTTGTTATGGTCTGTTTGAAATGGTTTTTATTGTATGTCTCTTTAAATTTTTTTATTTTTTTTTTTACTTTTTATATACTTGATTAAAAAAAAAAAAGAGTTAATTAAAAAAAAAAACAAGGAAAAAAATATGCAGAGCCCCCTTGAAGAGCTGGTGAAGAATGCAGGGGTGTTGGGCTTCCCCATCTCGATGGTTGCTAATGTGCTCACAGACATAGGGGACTGATGGTTTGATGGGCTGAGCCCTCTACTACAGGACTTGCCCTTGGGAAGACTGTTGCTGCAAAGGAGAGGCTAGCCCTCCCTATGGTTGTGCCTAAGAGCCTCCTCCCGAATGCCTCTTTGTTGCTCAGATGTGGCCCTCTCTCTCTGGCTAAGCCAACTTGGCAGGTGAAATCACTGCCCTCCCCTCTAAGTGGGATCAGACACCCAGGGGAGTGAATCTCCCTGGCAATGTGGATTATGACTCCTGGGGAGGAATGTAGACCTGACATTGTGGGATGGAGAACATCTTATCAAAAGGGGGATGTGAAAGGAAATGAAATAAGTTACAGTGGCAGAGAGACTCCTAAAGGAGCTGAGAGGTCACTCTGGTGGGCACTCTTATGCACAATATAGACAACCCTTTTTAGGTTCTAGTGAATTGGAGTAGCTAGCAGTAAATACCTGAAACTATCAAACTACAACCCAGAACCCATGAATCTTGAAGATGATTGTATAAAAATGTAGCTTATGAGAGGTGATAAGGTGATTGGGAAAGCCATAAGGACCATTACTCCCCTTTGTCTAGTTTATGGACGGATGAGTAGAAAAATGGTGGAAGGAAAAAAACAAACAAAGGCACCCAGTGTTCTTTTTCACTTTAATTGCTCTTTTTCACTTTAATTATTATTCTTATTATTTTTGTGTGTGTGGTAATGAAGGTGTCAGGGATTGATTTAGGTGATGAATGTACAACTATGTAATGATACTGTGAACAATTGAATGTATGATTTGTTTTGTATGACTGCGTGGTATGTGAATATATCTCAATAAAATGAATTTAAAAAAGTAAAAAAAAAAACATTAATGAGCAAACTTTTGAAAGTTAAAAGCTGACAACACAGGCTACCAGGAGACAGAAAGAGGGTAGAGATCAGGCATTTGATGCTGATGGACTACAGAATGCTCAGTAGGACTGATTGTATAGATCCAGAAATAGATAGCATAATACTGTCTGGTGGTAGCACAATACTGTAAGTACATTGAACAAAGATGCCTGTAGGTGGAGCTGAAAGAGGAGGGATAGGGGAATGTATGATACCAGAGGTAAAGACAGATGATAAAAACTGGGACTGTATAACTTGGCAAAAACTTTAGTGGCCAATGACTGTTACTAAATTTACAAATATAAAAATGTTTTTACATGTGGAAGAACAAATAAATGTCAACTATGCAGAGTAATGAAAAAGGGATTGTATTTGGGAAAAAACATAATCAAAACAACGTGGAGTCTATGGTCAACAGTAACATTGTAATATGCATCCATTAAACGTAACAAAGGCAATATACCAAAGCTAAAAGTATATGAGAGGGGGATATAAGGTAGGGATATGGGATTCTTGGTGGTGGTGGTATTTTCTGTCCTTACTATTATATTGTATTCCATGACATTTTATTTTTATTTTTATTATCTTTTTGATTATTCGCTAAAAAAAAACAAAACTTTTTTTCATAGTAATCAACATGTTCAAGTGCTGACTGTGGTGATAAATGTACAACTATATGATGATACCGTGAACAAGTGACTGTATACTGTGGATAATTATATGGTATGTGAATATATCTCTATAAAATTGTAGGAAAAAATATAAATAAAGGTAAAAGTGCTGGAGAAGACATGGAGAGAGGAATGTACCTATTTACTGTTGACAAGGAGGCAGAATGGTATAGCCTTTCTGGAGGTCACTGTGGTAGCTCCACAAGAAGCTAAGTATGTGGGGGCCATAAGGTCCTGCAACCTCATTATGGGGTATTGTTCTAGTTTGCTAATGCTGCAGAATGCAAAACACCAGAGATGGATAGGCTTTTATAAAACAGGGGTTTATTTGGCTATACAATTACAGTCTTAAGGCCATAAAGTGTCCAAGGTAACACATCAGTAATCAGGTACCTTCACTGGAGGATGGCAAATGGCGTCCGGAAAACCTCTGTTAGCTGGGAAGGCACGTGGCTGGCGTCTGCTCCAAAGTTCTGGTTTCAAAATGGCTTCCTCCTAGGACATTCCTCTCTTGCAAGCTTGCTCTTCTTCAAAACATCACTCACAGCTGCACTCTGTTCTGTCTCTTTGAGTCAGCATGTTTTATATGGCTCCACTGATCAAGGCCCACCCTGAATGGGTGGGGTCACACCTCCATGGGAGTATCCCACCAGAGTCACCACCCACAGCTGGGTGGGGCACATCTCCATTCAAACAACCTAATCCAAACAGTCCAACTTAATCCCCACTATTATGCTTGCCCCACAAGATTGCATCAAAGAATATGGCTTTTTCTGGGGGACATAATACATTCAAACCGGCACATTCCACCCCCTGGACCCCGGAAAAACATACTCTTTGCAAATACAAAATACATTCATTTCATCACAATATCACAAAAACTTAAACCATTTCAGTAACAAAAGTTAAGTACAAAAATCCCATCAAAATCAAATACAGGCGTGGTCAGTCCTAAGGCATACTTTTCCTTTAGCTTGGATCTGTGGACTTAGAACAAGTTATATGCTTCCAATATATAAAGGAGGGACATTCACAGGATAAACATTCCCATTGCCATAAGGAGAAAGAGTAAGGAAAGCAGGGTTAACAGGACCAAAACAGTTCCTAAAACCCACAGGACAAACTCCATTAGATTTCAAAGTCTGAGAGTCATTTATAGAACAACGTTGCATCCTTGGGGCTTGAGAGAGCGGGAGCCTAACCCTTCCCAAGGGCCTTTTTGGCAGCTGATTCTTCTCCAAATGCTTGGGTGAGTGCTCCAACACTTCCACACATTGGGGAGACCACCTTCTCGGCTCCACCCTCCTCAAACCTCGGGGCAGCTCCCGGATTCCCTTCCATCTCCGGGGCACACGCTCAACCCCTTCAGAACAGTGTGGTGGCAGCCAGGCTCTCCTCAATTCCCTGGAAATGTGCTCCAACCTCTTTGGGACCTGAGGTGGCAAAACTCTTCCAGAGCATCGAGGCGGAAAGCCCGCCCTCGACCTCCAGGGCAAACTCACCCTATCCATGCATGTGGGCTGCTCCGCTCTCCCAGCCCGAGACCTCCTGACTCCAGACCTCAACCGCCAAACTGTGTAGCCAAATAAACCCCCGTTTTATAAAAGCCTATCCATCTCTGGTGTTTTGCATTCTGCAGCATTAGCAAACTAGAACAGGTATGTACTTGGAAGATCTGAGAACAGAAACATGAATGGACATTTGCCCACTGGTGTTCATGGAGGCAGTGTTCCTGATTTGCGATGGGTGGAGGTGGCCTAAGGGTACACTGACTGAGAAACAGAATGGTGAATTGTGGTGTGTGCATACAATGGAATACTGAGCAACTATGAGAAGGAGTGAAGCTGTGAGACACCCAACGAGGTGACTGGATCCTGTAGACAGCATTTTGAATGAAGTACAGCAGAAACAAAGACAAACACTATAATGCCTCACCAATATAGACTAACTACAGTGTGTAAACTCAGAATTGAATTTTTGAGCATGGTCTAACAGGGGAATGACTATTGTAATGGTCCCTAGATTGTAGACTCCTACAGCAGTCACTTCTACCCCTGAATTGTAATGGCTATCTCCAAACTGCGAGATGCTGATCCCTTTGTGTATAACCTGATTGGTCTCTGGAACACTGGGTATCTGTGTGACACCTGAAACTCAGAGCTAGAGCTTGGCAGATATGAATGTCAGTATTAGTGCATACAGCAACTATTAAAAAAAAAAAAAAAAAAAAAAGCTGAAGAAGAGCCCAGACTTCAATTAGAGATATGAATGAAGCAGACCTGGTTAACACTAGGGCAAATTGGGCCAAAGAGTAAAGGTTGAAACTGACTGTGTTCAAACTTCAACTTCCATGTGAGACCAAGGGAAGAGATGTTTATTTGGTGCAGGATCTATATTTTCTAAATAATTTAACTTCTACAGTCAGTTTGTTCACACAGCACAATTACATGGAACTTTGAATAGGAAGTGAGATATGGTAGGTCTGTATACGTTAGAGTGAAATAGCAACGCATCCCAAAGTAATTTGGGCAGAGAATAAAAATATATATTCAGGGCCCCCCTGAGGAGCTGGGGGAAATGCATAAGTCTTGGACTTCCTCACCTGGATTGTTGCTGATGTTGTCACAAACACTGAGGACTGACTGCTTGGTGTGCTGAGCCCTCTATCTTGGGACTTGCCCTTATGAAGTTCATTACTGCAAAGGAGAGGCTAAACCTGCTTATAATTGTGCCTAAGAGTCTCCCCCTGAGTACCTCTTTGTTGCTCAGATGTGGCCCCTCTCTCTCTCTATAACTAAGCCACCTCGGCAGGTGATCTCACTGCCCTTCCCACTATATGGGACATGACTCCCAGGGTGTAAATCTCCCTAGTAACACAGGATATGACTCCCGGGGATGAATCTGGACCCAGCATCATGGGATTCAGAACATCTTCTTGACCAAAAGGAGGAAGTGAAATGAAACAAAATAAAGTTTCAGTGGCTGAGAGATTTCAAATGGAGTCAAGAGGTCACTTTGGTGGACATTCTTACACACTATATAGATAACACTTTTTAGGTTTTAATGTATTGGAATAGCTAGAAGTAAACACCTAAAACTATCAAAACTCCAACCCAGTAGCCTTGACTCTTGAAGATGATTGTATAACAATGTAGCTTACAAGGGGTGACAGTGTGATTATGAAAACCTTGTGGATCACACTCCCTTTATCCAGTGTATGGATGGATGAATAGAAAATGGGGACAAAAACTAAATGAAAAATAGGGTGGGGGGGATGATTTGGGTGTTCTTTTTTATTTTGATTTTTTATTCTTAATCTGATTCTTTCCGGTGTAAGGAAAATTTTCAAAAAATAGATTGGGGTGATGAATGCATAACTATATAATAGTACTGTGGACAGTTGATTGTACACCATGGATGACTGTATGGTATGTGAATATATCTCAATAAAACTGAATTAAAAAAAAAAAAAAAACACAACCAAGTTCATCTGTAAAGCTATAACAACCAGAACAACTTTTCTGATCACAGAGTACACAATAGGAGCAATTAAAACCAATGTATATCTTGACAACAGAATCTAAATGTCTGCTTATTAAAGATTCTACAACTTTATGGATTAAATCTATAAGAAGGCATGCTAATTTCTGGGTATGCTGGATGGTAGGCAGCACATTCTATTCACTTCTATGTCCCCATCATAATCCCCAGTAGACCTAGGGAGGGAGGAAGGAGGAAGTTGATCAGATTTTGCTATGAAAACAAACATGGCTGGCAACAGGAAAAAGGACAATGAGTACACTAGAGTAGGTCTTGCTCCGGCAATTCTTAAACTTGACGGGTCAACATCAAAGTCATCACCACTGGAAAACACAGGACAGACTCTTTTTTTAACATTAGTGACTACAGGATGAAGTATACCCTCAGTCTAGTGGACTCTGGTAAATTAAAAGCAATTTATTACCAATGCCTGATGATAATAGCTGCCACTAACTTGTGCTACATGACCTAAGCAGTAGCAGGTATTAGCACCAACCCTCCCCACAATCCCCAATTAAGAATTGTCCTGCTAGTCTATTATTGTCTGCGTTACAGAGAGGAAAGCAAGAGCTATAGAAAGGTTCAGTAACATGTCCAGGGTCACAGAGTGAATAAGCAGAACTTGGCTTTGCCTTTATTGCAATACCCCTCCTTCATTCTTCCTTCAGCAAATGTGGGACTGGACAACTTCTATCTACTAGTAACTGTGAAAAGATTTATCAAACACAAACCTAACTATGAAGGGGCTTCTCTAGTGAGGGTCAGAGATACATCCAACTCTCATCCACAAGGCAGAATGAAGTGGGCACCTACCAGAATCATAAGCAGCAGTGTTGGAGGAGCATAAGTGGGGAAGTAAATAATTCTGACTCTTAAGCATGAGCAAAGGCTCGGGCAGGGCCTTAAATGAACAGCAGGCTCTCCTAAAGCCGAGGACGATGGAAAGGACGTTTTCTCATGAGGGAAGCCCATGGGGCACCTTTGAGGCAGAACCATCAGCTGGTAATACTAGACTCCAGGATTATCAAATAGAAGGGCACAAGGACAAGACTGAGCCCTATGACCCCAGTGCACTTTCAACATGCCGAGTCCCTAGAGGGGTAGAGAGAACCAGCTACCCAGAACAAGCTCTACACAAAACATGGCACTCCAAGAAGGCCCACTCTCTCCAACCTACAACCTTCGCTGAGGTTGTAGCTAAAATGAAACAGAAACTGCTGCTCTGGGCCTTTCCTGGGGTGTGAGTTGATAAAGGAATTGGCTGACTGTGAGCCCACTCGGAAGCCAAACAGAGTATGATATTTGAAGATCCTGGCTGAATCAGCTTCTGACGCCAGTCACCACATCCTGAAGATGTCTGACCCTCAAAATTAACTGTTTTCATATTTCCCATTTAATTGTCCTGGACTTCCACTACAAACCCACCACTCACAACCCTCTTTCTTGACACCAGTCATGAAGACATCTGCATAAAACATTAACATCTACTCCAGGAAGAGCTGCGAGTGGGTGGAAGACAAAAGACCAACAACCTGCCCAGCAACTGAAACAGCCTTTTATCATCAGCAATTTTGGGGGATTAATTTTGCTCTTTGCTAAGAGGAGCAATTCAGCATACAACATTATGAAACTGAATTATTTATGAGTAATAAAGCATATTTCAGCATCATATTACACCTATCTAGGGTATAAAGTAAGGCATACTCCAGAAAAGTCTCTCAAGGTCTGGCAGCAGTTTTTTTTGAGTCGGGAGCCTCCCTACCATAACCCCAGTCTCCCACCCGTCTCCGTTAGCATTTCATGCAATCACCTTAAAACGAATATAAAAGGAACACAGAAGGGAAAACATCAAAACAAGGAACAGATCCTCTGACTATAAATCAATCACGTACTCAACCCCAACCCTGAGTACCATTATCTTGCTTTACAGACGAGAAAAGCAAGACTTAATAACCTGTCTAAGGTCACAGAGGGAACCCCATTTTATGAAACCACCACCTTCCAGATTCTTGAACATGATGATACTCTCCACTCCCTATGTAGGGATGGCAAATAGGTTTTGAATTCACTTGGAGTTTCTCGTTACAAAAGTTTGAAAATCGGACCCAAACTGGCCTAAGCAAAAAGGAAATTTACTGAGTCATGTCACAAAAAAGTAGACAGCAGGCTTAGCTTTAGGTATTGATTGATCCAAAGACTCCACCATCCTGTGTAGATGTCTGTCCCAGTCACAAAAATGGCTGTAGGTGTCACACCCACAATCAGGCAGAAGAAGAGTAACATTCGGTTCTGCCTATTCCTTTTATCAGGAAAGTAAAAACTTTCCCTGAACCCAATCCCCCTCCCCACTCCAGCAATAAACCTCTGCTCACATATCATCTGCCAGAAGTTTCACGTGGCCACTCTGGACTGCAGAAGCTAGGGAAGAGAAATATCGATTATCCAGCCTCCAAAGCAGATGGAGGAATGGAGAAGAGGCTGTGAATGGGGTTTGGGAAATCTGCCATCAGGCTCAGCCAAAGCAGCTCTATGGCCCAAAGAGCAATCAGTATCGATTAGAGCAGGACTGTGTGGCTCTGAGGGGTAGATGACCACTTAAAAAGAAAAACAACTAATGGACTAATAAGTTATTTGACAGTTTATTCATGGGGAGTTATATTCTAGAGTATTTAAAAAGCAAGGGAAGACTTGACCAGAGATTAAAAGAAAACTCATCAATAAAAAAAAAAGGGGGGGGGCAATTATTAACTTTAGGAGCAAGAAAAGTTGCACAGAAAAGGAAATACAATCATGACATGCCACTCAGTTCAGCAATCACAGTGGTTATATAGAAAAAATCATAAACATGATATGGACTTAGCCAAAAACTATTGGATATTGGGAGAATGGGGAGGTTAAAGTAAAAACCTGAGATTTTACCCTACTTACCAGCTAACAAGTTAGGCTGCCACAGTATCATGGACACTGGAAGAAGACACAAGACCTCTGGATCAGAGACAAAGACCAATTTACTACTCACAGCCATAGCAGTAGCCAGGGTATCAACAATTTTGCCTTGATTCTCCCAGTCCCAATTCCCCCATGGGCCATGCACAGTGGCCCAGGTGACAACGTCACACATGGTGGGTTGCTTTAGAGTGGGACCCCAAGCTTAGGTAAGCTGAATCTTTCATAATGGATAGTAAGCATGCCTGCTCTTTGCTCTGGAGGAAAACAGTATCTCTATCTTCTAAAGCTATCAAAAAAAAAAAAAAACAAACCTGCTCTTTGCTCTGGAGAAAGAACTGCAGTATCTTCCAAGGTTGTTCACTATACAAACATCCTTGAAAAGATAGTCTGAAACAAAGGCAGTCAGTGCCTCTGCTGGCAAGACGTGCAGAAAAATGAGAGACCTACGAAGAATTGTCTCCCAACAGGGAAGAGAGGCAAAATTTCCACCCACTAAAATAAGAAGTCAATAGAAATGCCTAAAAGTGATGGATTTTAGAAACACGGGGTTCAAAGAAAGGCACAGATAAAACATTTGAAAGTGGTTGTTTCCTGAGCAAGAAGTAGCCATGTGCGGTAGAAGAAGGGAAGGGAACTAGCGGAGCTACTTTTTGTCATCTATTTTAGCACTCTTTGACTTAAATTATGACCATATAGCATTTTGAGAAACATAGTTAATCTTAAAATAGATAAAAATGTAATGACAAAACACAACCAATGTGTAATCATCTCTGAATGTCACGGAAAGCACTGAAGGCCAGGACCTCTGTCTAAAAGTGAAGCAGTGTGGCTGTGGCAAAGTGCATGCAGACGAGGCGACAAAACTCATTCTTAAATGACATCAGCTGTGACACACATCATCTGGCTGACAGTTAAGTAAAGCTCTTACAAGGGGAGGTCAATTTTTTATTACCCACACACTTCATGATCTACATCCCGTTTATGTATTCTGTGTTATTTTCATCTGAAAACAGACTGCTAGTAAAAAGCAGAACAGGTATATCAACCAAATAATGGAATAATCAACTATGAAGTATCAAACACTCCCCAAACTTGAGCTTAATTCCTTTTTTTTTTTTAATGTTTTACTTTGAAATAACTTCAAACTTACAGGACAGTTGTAAAAATTGGTATGTAAAAATATTGGTATGTAAAAAAGTTGGTATGTAAACATAATACCAACACCATACAGGGAACTCCAACATGCCCTACATCTGATGCCCAACTTTTAACTCTTTGCTACATTTACTGTATATGATTTTATCTACCTACTATATCTATGCATCTATCAATCTATTTTTGAGATATTTGAGAGTAGGTTGTATACATCATGCTCTTTGAACAACAGGAGATTAATCTGCCCCACCTCCCCTCTCACCAAGTCACACACGATGGGATGTCCCCAAGCACAGGAGAGGGGCTCAGAGACTGACAGCCAGAAAACAAAACAAAATGAATGTCACCATGGTGGCTTTATACAGAACACACACATGCATGTTAAGTCAGCAATCAACAAATTACAAATGAGAAAGAAAAAGATCTCCCATCCTTATACATTTGCTCTCTATAAGAAGTCCTAGATTCTCCCAGTTCTTCTATATGTGAATGCATTGACCCTCAAAATATTCTTAACAGGTAAGAATAATTAGATCATATATCAATCGGCATTTGGAGAAGAAATAATGTTAGTTCTCCCATCACCTAAATCCTTCAGCTATAACTGTTCATTTCTTCTCCACCAGGAGCATTTTGACACTCTTCTTTACATATTTCTGGTGGGTAATAGATGTTTAGCAGCAATGCAAAACTGACCTCCTTTAATTTTCATTGAAGTATTAATCCTACTCAAACATCATATAATACTGAACAGTCTTTCTCTCAAGGCACAGACACACACACCCCCTCTGGTAATGTGCTGTCCACTACAGAAGCCACCAGCCACACGTAGCTATTGAGGACACGAAACGTGGCTGGTCCAAACTGAAATGTGCTGTACGGGTAAATCACACATTGGATTTCAAAGATTTAATGTGAAAAAAGAACATAAAATATCTCAATATTTCTTATATTTTATTATATTTTGATAAGAGATTGGATTGAATAAAGTCAGTAAAATTAATTTTACATGTTTCTTTTTACTTTTTCTAATGTAGCTCCCAGAAAATTCTACATTACATGTGGTTCATGCTTGTGACTTGAATTATATTTTGTGTCTATTGGGTAGACACCCACAGTCCATCCGGCTGACATCCCCAAATGATGATTAGCCCTGAAAGATACCCTCCAACCCAATCCCTCACAAGAGGCCCAGTGCCATGCAAGAGAGCTCAGGCGCCCAGAAGGCTTTCAGGAATTCCTGCTCCAGGCCTGCGGCCTCCACTGAAAAGGAAAGAGAGGCAAGAGAGCTGGGGAAAATATTTGCGGGACGTCTTTCTCTGGATTCCTGTGACTGAATTAAGAGGGGAAGATGCAGTTGAAGACCTAATAGCCTGAGCTTTTATGACTAAATATTTCTGCTTCTTAAATTTCAACAGCCAAATATACCATAAAGTTACTATTTATGGGCTTTATTTCAAACCAATACCCAAACCAGTCCAGTCCCTTACCCCCCAAAAATGTGGTTTCTTCAAAGAACTGCATACACAGCCCACAATAAAAGTTCACCCTGCCTCTCTGCTTTTACTTAAAGTGGATATCCATTGATCCATCTAACTTTAGCTTTATCAGTCAGTTATAGCAGAGAAAAGTCACTAATCAAGTTGAAGGATGGATTTAAAGCATCACAGGAAAAGTTACTGAATTCTTCAGAGCCTTAAACAAACTGTTCAAAAACCCAACCCTTCACTCTGACTTCCCCCCAGCACAATTAAAAACGTTAAGTCCTTGGTTTTGTTTACACTGCTAGTCTCAAGACTAACTAATCAGACCTTGTACAATCAAAATTTTGGCCGTTCCCGTGAATATAAAGACTGATACTTGCAAAACATAAATACCTGTGAAACCCAAGTACACTGCTAAATAAAGGCAGAGCCCTGAATAACTACTTGGAAACAACTTGTTCATTAATTTATTCAACAAACCTTAACCTACCACCTACCTGCCTCCAGAAGGCAGTGCCCCAGATGCCAGGGACATGAAACAGAAAAGAACCGATCCCTGCACCCAAGGTGCTCACAGGAGGTGGGGGGCACCCTGAGAACCAGAGGGGAACTGTGAGGGTGGTTGTCCATACAAACATAGTGAGGGCCCAGAGCAGGGCACAGCCAACTTTCCCAGGTGAGACTTTGGTGTGACATGCTGGTGAGTGCAAAGACCAGGCAGAGCACAGCCACTCCTCACCCCTCCAATGCTGGCCTCTTACAGGGAAGGCAAACTAGTCAGCTCCCCTTCATTCTGCAGCAACCAAGTCATGAAGTCTGGCTAATTCAGAGACCATTGTGACAGCATAGGAAGCCCCATTTCCAATCTGGGCTTATCAGTAATAAAGCTGATAGTTCTCCATCTCTCTGACTCCTCTATGTCCTTCCTTCACCTGGTTGTGAACTTGAGAAGAGAAAAATAGATACCATTTATTGGGTCCCCAAAACACCTTTCCATATATAGACACTTTTTTTTTTTTTCACAACCCTAGTCTGCTCTTAAGCTATCATCCCCATGGCTCTCCGCATTGTCCTTTCCTTCCCCAACACCTGCTCCCATCTCTTGCAACATGATCAACCGCTCTCTGCAAGGTCTCTTGCTCACCAAATCCAACGGACAGTCTCTCAAACTTGACCTTGGGCAGCAGGTAACGTCACTGGTCTCACTAGCTTTTTGAAGTGTTGTATTTGGCTTCTCAGATCCCTGTATAATTCATGTTCTGCTCCATCTTTCTGACCTCTTTCTGGTCTTCTGCCACTTCTTTGACCTCTTCCCACCCTAGAAGGAGTAATTTCCAAATTCTGTTCTCTGCCCTCTCCCCTGCTCCCTCACCATGATGATCCTCAGCTGTCTTAGCCACCCCACGGCCTCAACCACTGGCCTCAAGTAAAACACACCCAGAGTCCATCCGCTGCCTGGACCTTTCTCATTCTACAGTCCCATGTTTCCAACTGACCACCAGCTCCATCCTGCTTGAAGTATCTCCAGGACCTAACCTCGGTATTGCTAAAGTCATTCTGACTCCCTCATCACTGCCACCAGAACCATCTTTTTTTCTAAACTCCAATTTTTTGTAGAGATTCTGACATTTCCTCTCTTCTCTAGACTCAAACTCTTTTGCTCTCTCTCTCCCCTTTTCATCCAAGAACAGGTCCCAAGAGGAAACAGACAGCATACTCAAATTAGGGTAATTCAGAGAGGATTTAATAAGAGGACAATTTCCCAAGGTAGGGGAGGAGAAGAGGGAAATCCCAGGAGAAAGTAAGTTCTGGGGATAGGCCTGAAGGAGTATAGGGAGGCAGCAGTAACCCAAAGAAAGAGAGAAGAGGTTGACTTGACCAAAGCCATGACCTTGCTGAGGGGCACATTCTCCTGGGACAGCCAACACTGGGCATTTATTATGTGCCAAGCACTTTTCACACATTCATTCTTTTAATCCTCACAATAGCTCCATGAGACAGGTAATAATAGGATTCCCCTCTGAGAGATGAGGAAACTGAGGATAAGCGTGGTTAAGTACATTTCCCAAGGTCATCCAGCTATTAGAGAACAGAGAGCTTAGTCCTCAATCTGACTCCAATATCCTAACTCTCAACCACCATATTATATTGCCTACCAAAAAGCACTGCTTTTCATCATCGTATCTTTTATAGAAACTTCCAATGGCTTGCTATTCCTCAGAAATAAATGGAGGCCCTAAAAATCTGACCCCTTACCTTATTTCCAAATTGGCCCCTGCAAAAAGAGGCCATACCCTCAGCATAAATTGATTCCCACCCATCTTTCAAGTGAGACATGTGCCACCATTCTGTAAAGCCCTTCCTGGTAAGCTCAGCCAGATACCTCTTCCACTTCTATGAACCCCTAAGCACCCTGGCTATTGCACTCTTAAAGCCTTGCTGCTATGCAAAAGACATATTGCATCCATCACAAATAAAATATAGCCTTCTTAAAGGTATGGATACTTGCCTCAAATTTCCTTGTATCCTCCATGAGATCTAGGAATTGTTCAATGTATTAAAAGACTTCCCCGGAGAGGACTCTGGCCTAGGCCATTTTCCCTACAACCATTTTAGTTGACGAGTTATATCAAATAAGTCTCTCACATCTGCGAAGGACACCAGCTGAAAGAGACCCACTCCACAGCACCATCTCAACTTGTGGTATCTTGTTTGTTCCCTTGCTTATTATCTATCCATTACTACATCTCCCAGGTCATCAACAAGGAGAGTATACATATATAAATAATGAATAGAATATATTAATGAGTAAAGAACTCATAGCAACAAATGCAACTTTACGGGGATAAAGGTAAAATATTATACTCAGGTTCAAAAAGAAATGATGGGCTCTGCCTAAACATTAAGACAAGCAATATAAATTTATTGTTTTTTAAACTCCGGAAATTTTAAGTGACCAAAACTTGAACCAGAGCCTACAGCATCATGGAGTTCTAAAAACTAATGCAATCTTTGGGTGCATGAATATAATTGTGAATTCCATACCTCCACAGGTAACAGGTCCACTATACTCCTTACCGCTCACATAACTTACAGGACAGTCTTCTCCTCTGGATATCACTTTAAGAACAGGACAAACTACAGGGTCAGAACAAAGGTGACCAAGATGGTGGGTCCCAAAAATCACCTCACCGTCTCACACAAGGGAAAGCTGAAGAGTCTAGGGATGCCTGTATTTTACAAGAGGCAGCAAGATAACACAATAAGCTCACACTGAAGATCTGCCTTGTTCAAAATGGAGATTCATCCTGTGGTTGCGAGCACAGATTCTAGAGACAAGTAGACTGTGATTCGACTCCATCTTTTATTAGCTAAGGGGCCTCAGGAAAGTTCCAAACTTATCACAGCCTTAAGATGCCTACCTATAAAATGGGAATGATACTACCACCTCAGAGCATTGTTGTGAAAATTAAGTGCAATAATGCACGTAAAGTGTGGAGACACGGAAGGTCCCCGGGCTCGACAGATTATACATAGGGCCCATTTCCCAAAATCTGGAAGCCTGAAGGCAGGCTCCAGGATGGGAAAAGGCCAAAAGCTTTGCATGTCTGAAGGTGGACTGCAATTTAGATGAGGGAATAGTCTCTGAGCTCCTGCTGGTCTCCTTCTGCGCTCCTGTCTCCCACCCATGCTGTTTCCCATCTAGCCCCCGAAGAAATTGTCCCTTAAGACTAAAGATATGTAAATATAACTCATGGCTTTAGAAAAAATGTACCCTCCCTGATATACCTGAAAACAGTCACGTAGGAAACTACCTTGTATGCTATAAAGACCTGTAGAAATGAGTAGAATAAAACTTTCTTTTGCATGGACACTGAGGACTGAGTGTGCTCCCCTTCTTTCACAGTAAAGCACTTTGCACAGCTCCAGGCACATACATGCTTGAAAAATGATAGCTAAGAAAATATTTACTAAGAAACAGTAGAAAAAGACAAACCTCTGCTGACCATTAAAAAAATATTTCTAAAAATTGGGGGTGGCCAACATAAAAGGCCAACATAAACCCCATTACTTGAGGTACTCAAACAAAGGCTAGAGGACCATTAGAATTTACCTAGAGAGGGCAAAGAATCTATAATGATGACAATTTAGACATGGTGGTATCTGGAATAAGGAATCTTCCCACTGCCCTCTGACACCGCCAACAATGGAGAACTGAAGGACTTGTGCCTTTGGCAATGGGGACTTTACCACTTAAAGGTAATGAGATTTACTTACAACTAAGAATGTGCTCTTATTTCACCAGAAATAAATGACATCTGTCCCAGCTTGGAATAAAAATAGCCGTCTTTTGTAATATAAGTCATTCCCTAAGAATGCTCCCTTTATAGGACATGGTGAGTTTACGCTTCTGCTATCTGGAAACTGGTACATCAATTACTCTATAGTAAATATCTATGCAGTTATGATACAAAATCTCCTCCATCCTTCTAAGGAATAACCTGGGATTAGATCCAAACTTTCACAAAATGACTACATATACACATCACTTTTTTTAAAAAAATAGTGAAAAGTCTCTATTTTGAAAATGTATCAAGTGAATAAAGTTTACTTGTCATATATAAATGCAAAAATGCCTCCAAGTGCAATTAAAAGGAATGCCAGAAATCTCCCTGGGTAAATAAAGTCACAATGGAAAAAAGAAATCCAAACTTCTAGATATAAGTGGTGATGAAATAGTTTTTAATCTTCCTGAATTTCCACTAAAAACAGCAGAGAAACAAAGACAGCAAGACAAAAAAACTCATAAATATTTACATCAAAACTTCATGAACGGTATTGTAGTAAAACCTCAAATACAAGCGCTGAGCTACAAGATCCGCACTGATCAGTAAGAAGCACAGGAAGTAAAGTAGCACCACCAAACCACCAAGAGGCGATTATTGAAATGGATGGCGTAGATGTGAGAAAGTTAGCCACGACTAAGAGGGAGCCTCACAAGTTCCAGTTTGCAATAACTGTAAAGTCTGATGATGCCGAAGCAGTCTGTGCTCTGTGAACTAACAAGTCAAAACTTCTGTTCATGACAGAGCCCCACACTGAGAAGAAACTGCTGGAAGTAGACTCTGAACTGAACAGAACAGGGGCAACTGGGGCAAAGTGAAGCTCAGTCATGATGAAAAATGGAGCGAGGATGAAAGAAGACAGCCATATTGTTTTAAATCACTTTGTGGAGGAGAAAAGAAGGAGCTCTAGAGCTATGATGCTCAAAAAGCTATCCAGACCTACTATTCCTCACAAAAGTACAGTAGACTCATTTCACTATTACTCATGTTTAAGTGACTGCAGAAAGATTGCAGTCAAATATAATAGTTAAATACAAAAAGAATGAGAAGCAAAAATGTCCTTATAGATGATGAGAGCACACCAAATAAACATGCTCACAAAACTGATGAAAATTCTAACATATCTCAGAACAAGCAAAAAGAAATAGAGAAAATGTATGTGTATAGAAAAATATATAACTCATAATTTAAACCTTTAAAAACATGATAGGAGAAATATAATTTTTTAAAAGATTAAAGAACCAAAAAAAAGCTTAGAAACAAAATTAAAATTTCCTTTAAAAAATTAAAAAAACCCTAGAAGGGACACAAGGGCAAAACAAATTGCTAACACATTTAGAGAACTAGACACTTGAAAGGAGGAAATATTTTAAATTCAAAAAAGAAATGAAAGATAAAAAGGATTTCAGGAAAAGTGACAGATACAGATGACAGGCTAAGAAGATCCAACATACATATACTAAAAATCCCTAAGTAATAAAACCAAAGCAATAAACCAGTATAAATACTAACAACTATAACTCAAGGAAACTTTTCTGAAATATAAAGATGTGAAACTACATCTCATATCTGGGAAAAGTTGACCCAGAATAGCCATCACCAAAATATAGTTTTGTAACACTCTAAGACATCAAAAAAATAATAATTCTTTGGACATGAAAGGAAGGAAGGAAGGAAGGAAGGAAGGAAGGAAGGAAGGAAAGATCAAGACACTCTCAAGGAAAAGGAAATCAGATTGTGATTAGACTTTGACACCAGTGCTGTATGCCCTTAGTCAACGAAGTTATATATAACACACACACACACACACACACACACACATATATAGATATATAGATACATAGATATATATAGATATATGATCTTTGGGAAAGAAAGTGTGAACCAAGGATTTTACATCCAACCAAAATGACCTTCAAGTATAAAAACCAAAGAAAAACTATTGCAACAATCAAGAGCTCAAGAAATAGTATTCCCATGAACTCTCCCTTGAGAATCTAGTGGAGACAGAGCTCAAATGAAGCACGAGCATAAGGATTGTCAGTAACTATTAAAAATTTATTTACCTGTAGAACCAAGACAAAAATGATGGTTATAAGGAAGACAAGAGAGTATGTACTGTCTATACAACCTGACAATGTAGATACTGCACAATATTTTAAATGGAGGAAGAGGCATGGAAGGGATATATGAAAAGAATAAATTCACTGATTGCCTTATAGATAAGGAATGGGAGTGAAAGGATATTCTTTCAAGTTAGATGCTGTGGGAAAGAGAGGGAAGAGTGAAGAAAAGGTTACTAATTAATAGTAAGGAACCAACAGATGATAGCCAAAAGAGTAGGGACAAAAGCTATCATATAAAGGTGCATATATAATGGTAACCATTCATCTGACTTTTACTTTATTCAGCTTCCTGCTTTGTTGTCTCATTTGAGATTACCTTCTAAGGTTTTTAAGCATATGATCAACTATAGAGAGCAAAATAAATAACACCAGTACACTGTCCACCCAGTATTAATAAATCCTTCAGAGAGCATATACCTCTACCCACCCCAATTTACCTACTATCCCAAGTTTAGTTTATCATTCCCAAACTTGTTATTAGATTCTACTTATGCATCCACAAATAATATATTGTATTATTTAAGATTATCTAATAAGTGGTACACTACAACTTTTTTTCCTTAGCATTGTTTTTCAGATTCATCCACTTTAATATTTCTAGTTCATCAGTTCTCAATAGGGCAGTGGTGTACCCTAGCAGGCATATTGGAGATTTGTAGGGTTGTCATTGGCTGTCACAACTTTGAATGGGAAGATCACAGTATACAGTGGGTGGGAGTAAGCTGGGGACCTTAGATATCCTGAAATGCTCAGGATAATCCTGCACCAATGAAGAATTATCTCTTGTCCTGTCAGACTCTCAGATATCTCACAAGATACTCATTCAACGGCAACTCCACTAAAGATATTCAAAACACAATATAAAACACTGGTATCAGTCTGTTTTTGTAGCTATCATATTCATGATGATTCTATGTCTGCATACCCATATACCTATTTGCCTTTATTTCAAAATGATACACAAATGAAAATGTCAAAAATAGAGTATGACTATTTTCCTGCCTCTCTTAGATTCAAACTTGACCATTACATGCATGTGTAAGCAACAAACTACTTAATTATATCTATTAAGATCATCATGCCAAGTGTTTATATATTCAAATATACACTTTTTTCCTTCAAATTTACCTTCGTTTTATTTCTTTCATATTACATTTAGAATATTTTTACACCTTGTGTATAAACGGAAGTTCATTTTAAGATAATAAAATGGGAATGATAAAATATTGGTTATAGAAAGTGTACACTAGATCTAATAAAGCTGAACACAGCTATGATAAATAGATCCCTTGTATCAAGATATTGTAATTTCTTTATCAAATCTGATGTGAATGGGTATCTCTCTACCACATAGTTTTCTGCTGTTACAAACAAAAGTACTATGAATGATTCTGTATATCTCCTTTAACATACATAACAGCTACATGCTTTGTAAATACCTTCTCCCTGTCTGTGACTCATCTTTTACTTTATACAGCATCTTCTGATACACAAAGTTTTTAGCCTGCTGTCATTAAATTTATTGATGATTTCCTACAAGGTTTGTGCCGTGTCTTAAATAAATTGCTTTACTGCCAGACCACATAAATATTCTCATATTTTCACCTAAATGTTTTAATTCCTGCTTTTCAGGTAAGGTTCTTAATTCACTTAAAATTTCTATTTGTGTGTGGTAGAAAATAGAGAGTTATTTTCATTTCTTCCACGTAGACAGCCAACTGTCCAAGTATCATTATTTCCCTCCCTGATGTGTGATGCATCTTCTGTTAAATATCAAATTTCCATAAATGTGTGGTTCTATTTCTGGACTCCCTGTTCAACTTCCCTGGTTTATTTTTCCTTCATCAATACCACAATCTCAAAAGCCCTAGTTTTAAAAGTCTTGACAAGTACCTGCATCTTATTTTTTAAAATCATCTTGACTATTCTTAGCTCTTTATTCCTCCATACAAATTTTGGAGCCTATCAAATTTATTGAAAACAAACTATTGGAATCTTTATGTTACAGTAAGAATTTAGATTAATCTAAGAAGAACTGATATCTTTATTATAATGTCTTCCCAATCATGAACACAGGATTTATCTCCCTATGTAGATCTTATTTATACATTTCAAAACATTTTATAACTTTTCCCATTAAGGAATTGTACATATATTAGATGTATTCCTTTTGTTTTCTTAATACAAGAAACAGTACCATTAAGAAATAATATTTCTTTTTCTATTATATCTAAATGATATTTCTATTTCTGTCTGGTTGTTTTATATAAGACACAATTGATTTTTGTGTTTAGGATGATATATTTAAGGTACTGAAAGAAAAAACTGCCAACCAAATTCCATATCTGGCAAAACTGTCTTCCAAAAACAAGGAAGAGATTAAAACATTCCCATATTAACAAAAGCTCAGGGTGTTCATCAACACTAGACCTGCCCTTCCTGCTAAAGGAAGTTCTTCAGATTGAAAGGAAAGGACACTGCTTGAGAGTCTCCCCCAGAGAACCTCTTTGTTGGCAGATGTGGCCCTCTCTCTCTCTCTCTCTCTTTAGCTAAGCCAACTCAGCAGTTGTAAATTCACTGCTTTCTCCCCTACATGGGACGTGACTCCCAGGGGTGTAAATCTCCCTGGCAATGCGGGACATGACTCAAGAGGATGAACCTGGACCCAGCATCATGGGACTGAGAAAATCTTCTTGACCAAAAAGGGGAAAAGAAATGAAACAAAATAAAGTTTCAGTGGCTGAGAGATCTCAAATGGAGTCAAGGGGTCATTCTGGAGGCAACTCTTATGCATTATATAGATATCCCTTTTTAGTTTTTAGTTTATTAAAATAGCTAGAAGGGAATATCTGAAACTGTTGAACTGCAATCCAGTATCCTTGATTCTTGTAGACGATCCTATAACTATATAGCTTATATAGTGTAAATGTATGATTGGGAAAACCTTATGGACCACACTCCATTTACCCAGTGTATGGACAAATGAGTAGAAAAATGGGGACAAAAATATAAATGAATATCGGGGGAGGGGAAACAGGATGTTTGGGGTGTTCTTTTTTTTTTTAATTCTTATTTTTATTTTTTTGAATAATGAAAATGTTCAAAAATTGATTGTGGTGACGAATGCACAACTATAGGATGATACTGTGAACAACTGCACACTTTGGATGACTGTATAGTATGTGACTATTTCAATAAAATTGCATTAAAAAAAAAAGGAAAGGACAATAGACACTAGCTCAAAGCCATATGAAGAAATAAAGATCTCCAGAATAGGTGATAACATGGGTAAATATAAATGCAATTACTACTGTATTTTCGGTTTGTAACTCTACTTTTACTTCTTAGAGAATATAAAATGCAAATGCAAATAATTAATAATGAATTGGTGGTCTGGGAAACAATGTATAAGGATGTAATTTGTGACAAGAACTACATAAAAGAGGGGAGGCCGAAGCATATAGGAATATAGTTTTTGTATGTTTATTGTGAAGTTAAGTTGGTATCAAACAAAACAAGATTGTTATACACTTAAGATATTAAATTTAAGCCCCATGATAATCACAAACAAAATATCTAAACAAATATACACAAAGGGATATAAGAAGGGATTCTAAATGGTTCACTAAAAAAGATCAACTAAATACAATCCTAACCAGGAATGGAAGAATTAAGGAACAAAAAAAAAATGTAGACTTAAAAAACCAAATAGCAAAATGGCAGAAACCGGTTCTGCATTCTCAGCAGATATTCTATGTGTAAAATAGGTTAAATTCTCCATTCAAAAGGCAGAGACTGGCAGAATGTATAACAAAGCCCAATCCAACTACATCATGTTTACCAGAGACTCATCTTAAAATCAAAGATGCAAATAGGTTGAAATTTAATAGATGGAAAAATATTCCATGTAAATTGTAACCAAAAGAAAGCTGGGATAGCTATACTACTATCAGACAAAATATATTTTAGGTCAAAAACTGTTTAAAGGGGAACAAAGACATACTATACATTGATGAAAGAGTCTATCCATCAAGAAGACACAGCAATTATAAACATATATGCAACTAACAACAGAGTTCAAAACATAGGAAGCAAATATTGACAGATTTGAAGACAGAAATATAAGATTTCAATACACCACTATTAATAATGGACAGACCATCTAGACAGAAGACCAATAAGAGGACCAAACAGAGAATGTTAACAATACCATACCCAACCAGATCTAACAGACATACATAGGACAATTCACCCAACAATACAAGAATAGACTTTCTTGTAGAAAAGGAGTGCCCATGGATTATTATCCAAGATAGACCAGATATTAGAGCACAAGTCAAGTCTCAATAAATTTTAAAATATTTAAATCATATATCTTCTCTGACAACAATGAAATGAAGCTAGAAATCAGTAACAGAGAGAGAATTGGAAAACTCACATATATGTGGAAATTCATGGCTCAAAGAAGAAAGCACAAGGAAAAATAGGACATATCTGAAACAAATGAAAACAAAATGTAACATACCAAAACTTACAGGAGGCAGCAAAATGGAGGGAAATTTACAGCTGTAAATGCTTACATTAAAAAAGATCTCAAATCAGTAATATAAACTTACACCTGGAGTAACTAGAAAAAGAAAAGCAAAGTCAACCCAAAGTGAACCGAAGGAAGGAATAATTAAGATTAGAGTGGGGATAAATGAAATAGAGATTAGAAAAACAAGAGAGGGAATCAACAAAACCAAAATTTGGTTCAATGAGAAGATCAATAAAATTGGCAAACCTTTAGCTAGGCTGGCAAAGTAAAAAAGAGAGAGGATGCAAATAACTGAAATCGGAATTCAAAAGAGAGACATTGCTACCAACAGTACAGAAATGACATGTATAACAAGAGGATACTATGAAAAAATGTGCACAAACAAATTAGATAACCTAGGATAAGTTCCTAAAAAAACACAAGTTACCTAAACTGACTCAAGAAGAAACAGAAGATCTCAACAGGCCAATAACAAGCAAAGAGATTGAATCAGTAATCAAAATCCTCTGAACAAAGAAAGGTCCAGGACTACATATCTTCTCCAGTGAATTTCAATAAATATTCAAAGAATAATTAACAATAATCCCTCTCAAACTCTTCCAAAACAATTGAAGAGCAGAGAATACTTCTGTGCCAGTTTGAATGTATTATGTCCCCCCAAACGTCATGATCTTTGATGTAATCTTGTGTGGGAAGGCCTATCAGTGTTAACTAGATTGTAACTCTTGGAGTGTTTCCATGGAGATGCGCCCCACCCAACCGTGGGTGATGACTCTGATTGGATAATTTCCATGGAGGTGTTGGCCCACTCATTGGGTGGGTTTGAATTCAATTACTGGTGCACTATATAAGATCAGACAGAAGGAGCAAGCTTGCTACAGCCAAGAGGGACACTTTGAAGAAAGCACAGGAGCTGCAGATGAGAGACAGTTTGAAGACAGCCGTTGAAAGCAGACTCTTGCTCCGGAGAAGCTAAGAGAGGACAAATATCCCAAGTGCAACTAAGAGTGACATTGTTGAGGAACTGCAGCCTAGAGAGGAACGTCCTGGGAGAAAGCTATTTTGAAACCAGAACTTTGGAGCAGACGCCAGCCACGTGCCCTCCCAGCTAACAGAGGTTTTCCGGACACCACTGGCCATTCTCCAGTGAAGGTATCTTGGACACTTTGTGGCCTTAAGACTGTAACTCTGTAACCAAATAAACCCGCTTTATAAAAGTCAATCTATTTCTGGCGTTTTGCATTCCAGCAGCATTAGCAAACTAGAACAACTTCCTAACTCATACCAAAGCCAGAGGGAGATATCACAAGAAAAGGAAATTGCAGACCAATAACCCTTATGAATATAGATGCAAAAATCCTCAACAAAATACTGGCAAACCTAATCCAAGAGCACATTAAAAGAATTATACATCATAATCAAATGAAATTTATCCTAGGAATGCAAGGATGTTTCAACATAAGGAAATCAATTAATATAACATAACATTAAAAAAATCAATTGATGCAGAAAAGGCATTTGACAGAATCCAACACCATTTCTTGATAAAAACACTCAGAACACTAGGAATAGAAGGGTATTTCCTCAACATGATAAAGGGCACATATGAAAAAACCCACAGCTAACATCATACTTAATGGTGGAGGACTAAAGTTTACCCCTAATTGCAGGTACAAGACAAGGATGCCCCACTTTCACCACTGCTAGTCGGCATTTTACTGGAAGTTCTAGCCAGAGAAATTAGGTAAGAAAAAGAAATAAAAGACATCAAAACTGGAAAGAAAGAAGTAAAACTATCACTATTCATATATGTCATGATCCTTTCTACAGAAAATCCCAAAGTATCTACAAGAAAATTACTAGAGCAAATAAATGAATTCAGCAAAGTGGAAGGGTACAAGATCAACATTCAAAATTCAGTTGTGTTTCTATACACCAGCAATGCACAATGTGAAAAGGAAATGAAGAAAATAATTCCATACACAATAGCAATTAAAGGAATAAAACATCTAGGAATAAATTTAACCAAGGATATAAAAGACTTGTACACTGAAAACTAGAAAACACTACTTAAACAAATTAAAGAAGACCTAAAGAAAAGGAAAGACATCCCATATTCATGGATTGGAGGTAATAATATCGTTAAGATGTCATTATTATCCAAAGTGATCTACAAATTCAATGCAATACCTATCAAAATTCCAGCATCCATCTTTCCAGAAGTGAAAGGCCAATCATCAAATTCATATTGAAGGGCAAAGGGCACCAAATAATCAAATCCATCTTGAAAAATAACAAAGCTGGAGGATTCAAACTTCCTATTTCAAAACTATTACAAAGCTATAGTAACTATACAAATATACCAACAGAATAAAATTGAGAGTTCAGAAATAATCCCCCACATTTATAGCTAACTGAATTTCAATGAGAGTGTCAAGTCCATGAAATGAGGAAAGAATAGTCTCTTCAACCAAAGGTGCTAGAAAAACTGGATATCCACATGCTAAAGAATAAAATTGGACCTCTAGCTCTTTCCATATACCAAAATTACCTCAAAATGGATCAACAACCTGAATATGAGTTAAAAACCATAAAATTTTTAGAAGAAAACATAGGGGAAAATCTTCAGGACCCTGTTTTAGGCATTGAATTCCTAGATATGACACCAAAAGCATGAACAACAAAAGAAAAAAAAAATAAATTGGACTTCAACATAATTAAAAACTTTCATGCATCAAAGGACATTATAAATAAAGTGAAAAGACAGCCTACAGAATAGGAAAAAATCTTTGGAAATCACACATCTGATAAGAGTTTAATATCCAGAATGTATAAAGAAATTCTACAACAAAATGACATACAACCCAATTTTTAAAAGGGCAAAGGACTTGAATAGACATTTCTCCAAAGAAGATATACAAATGGCCAGTAAGCACATGAAAAGATGCTCAATATCATTAGCCAACAGAGAAATGCAAATCAAACCACAGTGAGATACCACATCATATCCACTAGGGTGGGTATTATTTTAAAAATGGAAAATAACTGTTGTTGGTGAGGATGCAGAGAAATTAGAAGCCTTGTACTTTGCTGATGGGAACACAAAATGGTGCAGCCACTGTGGAAAACGGTTTGGTAGTTCCTAAGAAAGTTAAACATATAATTACTATATGAGCCAGCTATTCCACTTTTAGATATATATATACACAAAAGAAGTGAAAAGACAGATTTGAACTAGTATTCGTACACCAATGTTCATAGCAGCATTATTCACAATAGCTGAAAGGAGGAAGCAACCCAACTGTCTACCAACAGATGAACGGATAAACAAAATGTGGTATACATATACAAAGAGGTATTATTCAGCTATAAAAAGGAACAAAGTACTGATACATGCTACAACATGGATGAAATTTGAAGACATCATGCTCAGTGAAATAAGCCAGACACAAAAGGACAAATACTGCATGATCTCACAGATGACTCGCAGACCTTGGAATCCAATAGAGTTAATTACAAGTAGGGGTTACACACTTGCTTGGGATCCATGAACTCTCTTCCCCTTCCAATTTCTCCCTTTTGGAATGGGAATGATGCCTGTACCACCACTGTATTTTACAAACAGATAACTTATTTTGTAGGTCTCACAGATCCTCAGACAGAGGAATTCTGCCCCAGGATGGACCACACCCCTCACTGATTTTGATGAGACTCTGTACAGAGAGATGCTACCGAAATGACTGAAGTCTTTTGGCATATTGGAAAGTGGTGAATATATTTTGTATGGGGGATAAAAGGCATCTTTTTGGGGTCCAGAGTGTCAACTACTGGGGACTAAATCATGTACCCCAACAAAAGACATGTTCTTAATCTACAGTCCTGTGGGTATGAACCCATTTGTAAACAGGAACATCTGAAGATATATTTTTCTTAAAGGTGTTGAGTCCTTTGTGAATAGGATCTCCTAAGATCCCATTTAGGTGTCACCAAACTGAATCAGAGTAGGCTTTAATCCACACTACTGGAGACCTTATTTTAAAAAAGCCAGAAGTCAGGAGAAAGTCACAGGAAGAAGCCAGAAGTTATTAGAAAACAGAAGAGCAGATACAAGAAGAGGAGACTGCTAGGTGGTAGGAGACAGAGACGCAAACCAAGGAACCCCAAGGACTGCGGCAAGCCAGCACCAGAACACATCAGACTCTGGGGAGAAAGCATCGTCTTGCTGACACCTTAATTTTAGATTTCTAAGCTCCCAAACCATGAGCTAGGAAATTCCTGATAAGCCTGTCAGTGAATGTTTCATAGTAGCCCTAGTAAACTAACACAAGAATTGGGTGATTTTTAAAAGGAACACTCCGAGAATTTGAAGAAAGAAAGAAAGAAAAAAAAAACTTGATAGAAATGAAAATAAGGAAATTTCCCAAGAAGCAGATCAAAAAGACAAGCTAGAAAGCAGGGGCATTAATAGATGCAAATGATCCCCACCATGGCAATTCTCATGCAGAGGTTTAAGATTCAGAAAGGCTTAGGGGTTTAATAGAAACACTGGAAATTAGAATAAAATAGAGCAAAAAACCATTCTAAACTCTTAAGGAACATTATTTTCTACTGAGAATTCTCTATTCAGCCATCAATCAAGTGTTAGGATATTTTAAAGATATTTCAGGCATTACACGGCTGGAAAAATTCACCTCCCATGTACCCTTTCCTAGGAAGCTGGCAGATATGCTCCCCCCAAAAGAGGGTATACAGGAAAGAGAAAACCATGGTATCCAGGAAACACAATTAAACAGAGGAGAGAAGCAAGGTAGGGAAGGGGAGACCCAAGGATGACAGCCATGCACCAGAGAGAAAGCACAACAAGAATTAGAGAAAAGCAAATGGTTTGGAGAGATGTCTTCAAGAAGAAACTGAAAGAATAACTATACATCTGAATGTATCTCAGAGAATTTGAAGTTGGACTAGAAATATGGAATTAGATTTTAATAAGAAATCAATTCATACAGAAAAGCAAAACACAGGAATAAACAAGACAAATATTAAACCCAGAGAAATTTAAAAAGTGTGCAAGAAATGAGAAGTAATCTTACTGTACTATATGGCTCAGTAAGCAGGATTTATATAGTCATCATAATGCAAACCAGACTATTATGCAGGGATAGAAATTCAGGAAGTCAGCACGTTTGTGTGGGGACAGGGCAGGGGGAGGGCATAAGAGCTAAATTATCTTCTTCCATAGAGGGAAGTCAACCAATAATACCTAAGTTTGAAAAAAACAAGAGTCAGAAGTTAGAATTCCTTAGATTATTTGTATACATATAAGTACACAAAAGAATCAGTTAGAAGACATAAAAGTGGTTGCTGGAGGAAGTTCTAGAAAGAATGGAGGACTACAGTAGCCCTTAACCCTTTTAAAACTATACCCATGTTCTGGTTTCAATTAAATAACAGAAACATATTTATGTAGTTACCTTCCAAATGTTCTTTTCAGTTCTTTTCCTTTTAGGTATTTGATAGGTTTTTTATTATCTACTCACATTTAACATAACCCATTTTACAGATTTTGTCAGATAATTCTCTCGTCTGAAATTTTTGTTCTGATCTTGGTCTTGTATGGCTCTCAGTCATGGTGGATGCTTTCCTCGAACGTTGGCTTGTGAGCTCATCTTTGGTGGGGCTTCGTCTAGGGGACCCCCACTGGGCCTTGGTTGAGGTCTTACACTTGCTTCTTTCAGAAACTCCAAAGGTATTGCCAACCTAGGATGACATCCACATTAATTTCTCAGCCTGAGGGTTCCCAGGCTAACTGGGTGGTATAAACCCCTTGAGTGGACATCACGTGTGCCTTCCATCAGCTCCTCAGCACTCATTCCCACAGGTGCGTCCCCCTCCGAGAACTGCCATCTACGAAGGAAGCTGCCTCTCCGAAGAGTCCGTCTGCACCAATGGTAGTCCATCCCCCTCTCCTCAGCTGGACATCTCTGAAGGGCCACCTCAGTTTCCAAGCTCCCTGTGGGATAAGCCTCCGAGGCAGCACATTGCCATGTGAATTCTCTGCACCCCCTGCTTCCCTCGCTCCCTTATAGACCCCAACCCCAAGAGTAAATCTCAGAGTCTCAGGGAGCCAACCGATGAGAATGCCAACCCATGAAAATTCCAAACACAAATTGATGTGAGGTCAGTCTCATGGTGACAAATTCTGTGGGAGGCTACCCCATGCCCACCCCACGTGGAGCCACGCCAAGACAAACAAGCCTCTGCATGGTCCTCCTGGGCTGATGGTAAGTTTATTTTGGTCCACCCTTTCTCTGAAGGTCAAGTCCTTTTAAGGCATTTACTTCCTGCTGGGATTTATGTTTCTTCCACCTACCCAGGTGCTGGCCAAGGCCATGTTCCATCCCTGCATGGACACTGTAACCCAAGGCCCTCTTACCAAGACGAGCAACTCTGTCCCAATCCCACCCAGACAGTCTCAGCTTCTGCACTGAGAGCACGCTCTTCACCTCATTCTTTTGGAGGGAGAGGGGGCTGCTGGGAGCTGGTGACTGCCCTTACTCTGACAAGTCTTGTGATGCCCTTTATCCAGCGCCACCGTGTAACAATGCAGGGAGAGTTTCCAGGTTATCTCACCTACCACGTACTCTTACATCTATACAGCCCAATTTCCCAACCGGACCTGAGCTCTTAGGGTCGCTTCCTGACATCCCAGGTGGCACTGAGCAGAGCAGGCTGTGCTTTACTGACAGCACTGACCAAGGGCTGAATGAACACATAACCGACAGGAAGCCTTATGCACCTAAGACGGGCAAACAGGAGCAACAGGTTCTTTTGTTGGGGAGTGGGGACAAGGGTCTATCCTTCCTTCTGGCTCCATCTGTTTCTTCTGCTACATCTCACTACTCGCCCTCTCAGCCCACAGTACAGGGCACCGGGAATCACCTTTGTCCAGAAGCAACTACACCAGAAATGCAGCATTAAAAAAAAAGGACCAAATCACAGCCCTGCAATATAACCAGACCAGAAAACTCCATCTCATCCAAATGGATAACAAATACCACCGAGTGACAATGGGGGAAAGCCTCTGATTTCCCAAGGGTGCCTGCCAATTTCCTAACAGAGAGCCAAGCTCAAGCAAAGAGGGGCGAGGACCCCCCCCCAACCCCTACCCCCACTCCCGCCCCCGCCCCCACTGCCTGAGACCTGATGAGATAAGCCCAGCTGGGGCTCTCCATCCAGCTCCCCTGCGATCCCCCCACGGCGATGCTACAAGGACACCCTCCTACTAATACACCCTGGCCACGCTTTAATTAAAGGCTGTGTGCAGAATGTACGGGGCAGGGAGGCCACATACGCATGCAGCTGTGGGGACCCCTCCTCCACTGCCGGTTAGAAACAGCAGCTCATTGTGAGCGTGGAGCCTCAGGAAGATGTGCTCTCCAGCAGCGCAAAGGAGGCCCTGTCAGCGGAACCCTGGATCCTTCAATCCAAGAGGAGGCGAGGGAGAAGGGAGGGAGGAAGAATGGGGAAGTGGGAGGAAGGGGGAAAGAGAATGAAAATGAGCTCCTGCATCCAGTCTATTTACAAAGTTGCAGATACCCACCTTGCAGCCTTGCACCTTGTTTCCATGCACACACAAAAAGATGCTGTTCTTTGTCCTGGCTCTCTTTACCTGCAAACCGCATCCATAACCTGCTGGAGCCACTGTGGCCTCAGCAGGGAAAGATAAAAACTGACTCACTCTCTCGACCAATATCTGAACCAACTGTTTTAGGGACTGAGAATACAATGCTGGAGGAGACGGGAGCCCTGCCTTTGAGGACTTTATATTATCAAAGAAAGCAACGATTAAGCACTGGGTGTTAAGATGCTGCCTGTAGGGCTATGGGAAACAAGGAGGGATTTAAATCGGCCTGGAGAGCCAGGGAAGGCTTCCTGGAAGAGGTGATCTTTGATCTGGATTTTGAGGGATAATCAAAAGGTTTCACCCCTAGAGAAAAGAGTGGGGATCAGGAACAAAGGGTATTTGAGAACAAGGGAAGAGGTGTATGGACATGAAGACAAAAAGTAGGACGTGGCATCTGGGAACTGCAAGGACCATGTGTGGACTAGAGAAGATGGATAGTTAGGAGATGCGAGGAGAGGGGTCCAGCCTGGAAGGAGGGGCGAGATCATGAAAGGCCTCCTGGTGGTCAGCAAAAGAGCCTGAGGAAAATCCTTCGCCACATTCCGGGGTGGCAGGCACAGAGTCTTTGGTGGCACGCCTATGAGGGCAGGAAGGAGGACAGCGGCAGGGAGAGTCCCCAGGGGGAGGTTCCCAAATGCATTTCTGCCTGCCCCTCTCCAGGCTGCCCCTATCGGACGCAGTTTCCACAGTTATCAAACCCTGAGCACGCTTTGGGGGAGCGACTTATCCCCAGAACAGCACCCGGATGTGGCTCGCGGACTTCCTGCCCACATCCCCACTGCGCCCGGCTCAGCGGCCAAAGGAATTAGCTCCCGAAGATTCTCCACATCGATTCCACTTCACACAGAACCGTGAAAACAGTAGCTTGTTAGTGGCCCCTGTTGCTTAAAAGACCAGCAAGGATAAGATACCACATCTGACCAGGCAGTAAGCAGAGGGGATGTACATGCCCAGAAAGTGCAGCAAGGAACGCGGGAGGCTTCAGTAACGATGGCTGTCTGTGGGGAGCAGGGCCTGGGAGAGAGAGGGGTTAGGGTGGGACAGAAGTGTGCACTCGGCGCCTTTACTCCCGTGAATTCTTATAATGCGCATATGCTGCTTTTTTCAATAAAAATAAACACAAGACTAGCCGACTACACAAAGGATCGTTCTAATTGGAGATTTTAAGCTGCATGTTTAAGTCTTTTATTCACTGGCGTCTTTCAGGGGTAGAGGCTCTTAGGGACCCAGGGAACAAGAGTTAAGGACCTCACGGGTCCCTACCATCTAAAGGGGGTGGGGGGGTGGGAGCAAAGGAAAAACTGGGATAAAGAAACTAGGATGAATAAAACCACTCTGGGGAGGTGAGACGGCCTCTTTGAGGAGGTGACCTGCAAAGGAAGAGTCAGGCACATGGAGACAAGGGAGAAGGTAAGATCTGAGAAGGACGCCCTTCAGTCCTGAGAAGTTAGAGGTGACTGAGGAAGGGAACCGAAGCCTGAGCAGGTGTAAGCCATTGTGACGATCTGCACCTTTCCAGAAAGCCACTGGAAGGTCTCAGGCATTTCCCACCTCACAGTGCATCAGCTGAGGGAATACCTACGAAAGTTCCGGGACATTTTTGGCTGAGGTTCTAGAATTGTGGTGTAGTCTCATTTTATCTGTCTCTCAACTCTTGGCCTTGCCATTTAAAAGAATGAAAAAGATAAAGACACATTTTCTACCGTTTTTAAGGGTCAAGAATTTATACTAAAATCGAGTGATTTCAATTTTAAAATCTCCACATACAAAAAAAAATCATTCCTTTCAGAGAGTTTTCTAATTCTTAAATCTAATTTTTAAATTCTTAAGCTACTGATTCAGTGAATTTTTTAGTGAATGAACTTTTTCTGAGACAATGTGGGCTTGGAGTACTTTTTTTTTTTTTTTAATGGAGCTGTGTATCTTAGGAAAGGTTTTCCCCTGAGAATGTTTCAAATATATCTTCCTTTCCCACAGAACATAATACTGAGTGCCTAAAAATTAACTAGCACTTATTCAAACCTCAAAAACAAATTCAGAATGCATTTTCCTAAATCATTCTAATGGAGACATCAATGACGTCAAAACCCCGGGTTCTCAAACAAAACTTCTGTCCTCTTTTTAGCCTTATTATTAAAGCAGACTTTGGTCATGACAGGATTTGCCATTTTCCATGCTGCCTACCAATTATAAACAGAAGCAATTTTAAAATCAAACTAGGGCTCTCTCCAAAATGATCAAGATGCATTACCATCTGGTTTTGTATCAGCATTTTACCAGGTCTGAACTCACTATATTACCAAGTAGTCTCAAAAATAGTTCATGTTCTTTTCAAAGTACATGAACTCATGATGCAAACTTCAAAAGTTCACCTAATTTTTCTAACTGTACCAGACATGTGAATGTCAGCCATCCTAGTGACATACATAACTGACTTACCACAACTAATTCAGTAATAGTGACCTAAGCTCGTTTTACTATTAGGTGTTTTAGAAAGTCCCAACCTGATTACCTGGAAGGTGTTAAGTGGTAAAGGGTAACAGTCTTTTTCTACAAAGTACATACAATGCAAAAATATGAATCTTTCAAGTTGAAGGAGAAAAGAGGTGCCCTCAGAATTATATGTAACCATCACTCTCATTCCCAAACACAAAAGAGGCATCAGAATTTCTTCAAAAGATGCTGAGCTAAAAAGGAACAACAATTAAATACAAGGTGGTGGCTGAGGAACAGGAATTCCAGCGGGCACCAGCAGTTGTAGCACCAAGTTACTACATTTAGTGGGAGAATGGCCAGAAAGATAATCCAGTTGTCTCAAAAACGTTGTTTATAAAATAAACGAGGCCTAAGCCTGGTATCTAAACAAATCTTTAGAATGGAATTTAGCATTTTCCAAGATGTATTTTCCTTCCATTTAACTGAAAAAAAAATTTTTTTTTCCTAAATATCTCTCATACCTTTAACCATTTTGAGTACTGATTCCACACAAGGAGGATGCTATTCAGGCCCCTAAAGAATTTACCTTGCAGCAGTGGAAAGAATCCATGAGCACAAATACAATTGTCTTCCCTCGATATGATCATCATCCCCTTCTCCCCACTTCCACATACAGAGACACACCAAAGCGTTACATATAGAAATTCTATGGCAATTCTCTTTAAAACACTAATTGGTTCAACCCAACAATTTCCAAGCTGAACAAAAGCATTCTGTCCTACCTCTCTGTCAACCACCTCCCTGGAGAATATGACTGGATCTCTTTGTGACACTTTTAAAAGATATATATTTATTTTCATTTCTGAAATGTACAGTTTTCCTTTAGATACTAATTTAAACATAACTTGAAAAGTCTGCTTATATTGCTTAATCCCTTTTGATTTTCTTTCCATCTGAAGCTATGAAAAGGATTGCACAAAAATCTGTCAACATGTAATGGATGCTTTAGAAAGGATTTTAAGTATTTGTATTACAAATAAATTTAGGAAGCTAAAGGGTAAAGCCAACAACCCTAACAACACAGAGACTACCTCAAGGGTTTTAAATATGAAATATATGCACACATACAATAAAGCTTTCAATGGTTAAGGTGGGGAAAAAGTATAATTTGTCTTCTAAATTTTTTGGTTTATCTAACCCAGAACAATTTGGTAATAATTGAATGTATGTAGAAAATAACACAGATCTTGATATTAGAAGCCAATGTTAATATTTTATAGGCAAGAAGTTAGAGGATTTAAATTAAACACTTGCCACAATAAAGAGATTAAATCATTGAGAAGGAAAGAAAATCCTTGTCACAATGCATCATTCTAATTCCATATGTATTATGCAACAGTCTTTTCCCATTAAAGCAAATGGAACAACATTTTCAAGATAACCCAACTGATCAGGCAAAGCATGTGAAACCAAAACTTCCTCATCATTTTTCCCTATTTTGAAACCCAAGTATATTAAACGTAATATTATTCTCCCAAAGGAAAGGCTTGCTCAATACTTCTTCACATTCAGGTCCCCTCATTCAAACATCCACATGATAAGGTCCTAACAGCTTTATTAGCCACATGGTCATGGCTGGATAACAATTCTCCAGTTTGCAAATCACCTCCCTTCATTCCACTCCTCTTTCTTTACATATGTAAATTAGGGTGTTTGATCCCAAGTCCACCACCAGCCACCACAACCAAATTATCCTCCAGGGACCTCAATCCGGCTTGTTATTCTTGTGTCAGCATTAAAAAGGGGGGGGAAAGGGGGTGACGAGGGGAGGAAGAAGCTATTTTCAGCAATCAGAATTCCTCGATTAGATTTCTGGCTCCTAGTAAATGTTTATATGCTGAAATGCATCACCCTCTGCTTCTAAATGGTTGGCCTTTTTTAGAGGCAAGATATGGCACAGCATTTCCAATATAAATTGCTTAAAATAATATATGCTGAGTTTTGCAGGGAACATTTGGTCAAATTCTAATATTCCCTCTCGGGAGCCAACACCAGCTTCCAGAAGCAGGCCCAAGAGCACAGAATAGAATTTTAAACAACACACATACACACATACAGCCACATCTTTCAAGAAACATAGTCCTTTCCTCCCCTCTTAGATCATATGAGCCACCTTGTGTAACACATGTCACTTAGAATGTAGACCTTTCTGTTAAGGTAATAAATTAATCACAAAATGCACGAGATACATTTCTCTTTTCCCCAACATAAAAAAACACCCTGGATTCTACCAAGGCTGCGCTACACTGAATGTCACTGCTTAGGTTTGTGAATCACTGCACAATTAATAAAAATAAATTTCACATGCATATTATTATAGGCTGCAAATGTTAGTTGAGAGAATACATGTCATAATGGTTCCTAACCTCCAAACAGGATTATCCATGTTCACCATTCTTCGTTTTTCTTAATTGTTACAAATGTTTTTGTTTCCGTGGTCACTAGAAACTTGAAAGAGAACGCTACCATTTTACTTTCATTAAAATTTGCATGTTATTTGATTCCAAAACTTACACACACAAAAACCAGGAAAGGAAAAAAAAAAAAAAAATTCCAGGAAAGGGAGAGAATGCACTGCAATCTTTCACTCATCTGGTCACATTAGGCTACAATATAAATCTCAAGGGTATTTATTTGTCACATGTCAGTCCAAGCTGAAGGCAGTCCACCAAGACAATGTTTTCGCCATTCAGCTGGTAGCCAGAATCTACTTGCACAAACCCACATACTGATGAGAACCACCATCCCAGTACCATCTCCATTTCTCACCTTGACTACCTCTTCCCTCTGCAGAGGAGAGATGCCATTTTACTAATTTATAAGTACTCTGGCTCCCCAAACCGTTCTGAAAAAAAAAAATTTTTACTCATCAATAAGTCAACTAAAAGCAAAAGAGCATCCCACAGGAGTTAGAGAATAAAACAGCAACACCAGGACATATTGATCAGCAAGATTCCGATACTCACTAAATGCAGCCACCGCGAGGGCCAAAGTGACAATAATGGAGAACCAAGAGACCCACAAGGCCTTCTTTCTGTAGTTCTGGGCTTCGTGAGGCTTCAGGCGGGTGCTGCTTTCTAGTAAGCCTGACAAAAACAAGGAGAAAAGGAAGTTAGACATTTCCTTATTAAGAAACCCACAGCCAGAGCTACAATTTCCTATCTAGGGAATGCAAACCATCATCAGCCTGTGGGCCAAGATGTTTTGTTTGGCCCACACTGTGTTTTAGCAATTAGGAGATTTCACATGAAGATCAAGCTTTCTGGATCTCTTGAAAGATCATATGCTCCAGTAACATGAGACATAGGTTTCTGTGCAGTAGCGAGCAGCTATCCTCTTTAGAACAGCCCCACAGATCCCACCATGCCCTCAAATATCACAACAGGCCTGCTTAGCTCAGGAAAGTGCTACTACTTACAAGCACCTTTCATCAGGCAAAGAGCATGAATAGCACACATGTGGTTGGACATTGGGTCCCCTCTGAGGAGGGCATGGATTGGCACTGATTCACCAGCAAGGTCCCAACTGGTAGACTGGGTTTTGCCCAAAACAATGAGTCACTGTGGAATGCAAATGTCTTCACTGCTCCCCCAGACAATTAATATTAGGAGAAGGAACATTTCCCTTTAGTGACAACCAACAGCAGCCATTAGGCCCAAATTATATGCCATGTTTTCTTTCCTTCTCTTTCTGCCCTATAATTCTATCCTCTGGTATAAAGCACCTGTCAAAAATTTCTTGGACATTAAAGCAGAGTGAACCTGCTACAACTGGAGGTAACTTTCCAGGTTGACTACTTGTAAGAAAGGTTTTATTTTTTGCCTCCCACTCTTTCAACACTGAATTTAAACAAAAGAAATGCATGACAACTCCAAGGCAATGTCCAAGCTTCAAAAGCCTTGGGTCAAAGACTAAAACATCTTCACTATGATCTCTATTTATAATTTTTTCTTGCCCTTTGAAAAAAGATTTTATGTGGCACCTCTTAGTTGCACAGACAACCAAATTCTTCATCATTCATTCTACATAGACAGGAGTTTATCATACCATCTCTGGGTAAACAACCCACAATAATCCTTTTGGAGGTTGGACAGCTTCATCAAAACAGCTCCAACTGATTAAGGAATTGGTAGTCTAAGCTTAGGCCCCCATTTGTAAAATATCACACAGAGTGTGACATACCACACCTATGCATCAAGTAAACACCAGCCTATCTGACTATCACACTAAGTTTTTGGCTCTGGTTGCCAAAAACTGGATCCTGTTAAAAAATTATAACAAGAACCCTATTCAAACTATTCAGCTCCATTTATTACCCAGACTCAAGCATCCCTGAACAATTCTGGATCAAAGCAAAAGGCAATGTCAAAAAAGCTGCTTAGTGAGCCCAGTTCACATCTCAGAGATTTTAGTAACTGAAACCTGAACATTTACATAGGATCAAAGCAGGCAAATGAGATTGCAAAAGGTAAAAATAAATACCATCTTTATCACCTAGCTATAAAAATCTCCCCAAACCTTCTTTAATACATATACTTGGTTGGAAAAAGGAAAAACCTTCTCTCCAGACAAATTCTGCTTGGCAAAAGTGACTTCAAAGGCAGCATGTCCCTTTATCTATCTCTTTCTAACTGCTAAAAAACACCCCACTCTAATTTTCAACTATGGTCACCCTTTTCTCCAGTTAAAGCCATAACCTAAAATGGGGAGAGCCTACCCACCCTCAATAATTGCATGTCCCTTTTCTCAAATGATATAAAAAAATCTTCCTGTCATCACGGCCAATTGCTTTTCAAGAGTCTGGGAGGATGTACCATTCAAGTACTGACTCAAGCCCATCATTTGCTGGATAGTTTGACAGCAACAATCTCGAGAGGTTTACCCATGCTGGGGAAAAACAAGGTTCCTTTTAAAAGAAGATTTCCTTTTCTAAGTGGACCAGTGACAATCTGGGTTTTCTAATTTGCCATGTTACATTTATTTTCCTTGCAAAGCTAGCTGGTCGTGGCCACTAAACAGGCTTCATCCCACCAGTGGCGCACCTTACACGTGGAAAAGTCTCAGGTCAGTCGGCAAGGGCTGGGCGGCCCCTGCTAAGGTGGCACTTGGGTCCTCTCAGCAACAGGACTGGGGTTCTTCTCTAGGTCTGATTCTGTGTGTACCTCCTCCATGAGATTTTTAAAATTAAAAAACTGGAATAAGTACAATGAAAAAATTATCCAAGGAGGGAGAAAGAGACTTTCCCATTTCTATCCAAACTTTGCTTATTCCACCACCCCCCCCACCCTGGTTTTCCTTTCTAAAAACACAGCCAATACCAAGAAAAACTTTCTACTCTTCCAAGAGAAGCAGAGTATGATGAGGAAGGCTGGCTTCCCCTACCTACAAAGACCCAGCTTATAAATGAATGGTCCAAACTCCCCTGTACACCTGTTGGGTGCAGGCATACTCACAAGCCACGGATGCAGTGGGAATTCCTAACGTTTTCAGGAAGCTGAGCTTCAAAGTGCAGCAGCAGCCTGGAGAGACTGAACAGCCCAGGGAAGCTAAGGCAGGCCTCAGATTTGCAAGCAAGGCTGCGTCCTCCATATGCATAGTGGACCTCCACATTCAACTTTCTAAAACTCACACAGTTTTCACATATTTGCACTTAGGGCCTGGTAACCATAAGCATAAGGGTTGTATTGATGAAGGAATGATCCTTTTTGGAAAAACAAATACCTGCAGGGAGGGTGAAACCATCAGTCATTCCTACACTAGTAGGAATTAGTTCTGAATACTTTCTCCTAAGGGTGGGTCAAGCTTAGATGCTCTGAAGGAAGGTGAATTTTCATTGGTTGGGGAGGTAGTGGGAAATGCTGAAGCATATAAAACTCAAAGGCTTGGGGCAGAATGATGGAGAAACACTTGTGGGGAAAAAAGTGGATATTAAAAAGGAGGGAGAAAATGCCTAAGACAACCCAGGTCTATTTTATGTGGATGTCTTGAGTCCCTAAAGGTGGGAAAAGAAACTGGGTCTCTTGGACCATAGAACTCATGTTTCCTGAACTACAGATTCAGCCAAGCAGCACTGCAGTTACAGATGTATTGAGCTGGCTAGGTTTCTGGGACCAGCTCACATCACTTCTAATGGGAAAATGCGTTCAAAGTCCCAAAACACTAGAGTATAAAGCAACCCTTTGATGTGAGTTAAAGGCAGTCTGCAAAAGGGCCCTGATAGTCCAGGTGGAAGTTAGGACAAAAGCAGATGCCAAATACAGGTATGAGCATCCAGGGTACCCAATACCCACCCCACAAACACCCTATAGGTATTTAGGCCCCAGAAGAAAGCCAGCCAGGCATGATAGAGACACATACAGCAGGCAAATGCTGAGGTTTCCTCTTTCCAAAAACCTCCCACCATTAGGACAGAGCACTTGAACCAACACCAAGTGATACAAAAATCAATACTGGAAAGATACAACCCCAGAAGAGAGAAAAATAAAAAAACATACAAACATGAAATATAATAAAGCTCCCCAGGTAATCTGATATATTTAATAAAAATGACTCATTCCTCATTAACTTCGCATTAAGGAACAGGTCAAACAAAAGAATGTCACACTGACTTGCAGCTTTCAATGCCATACGACATGGGGCTCCTGGGAGGACAGGACTCATCCCAACAGAAAGGCTGTGTGTGATATGCAATACACAGAGACGGTTTATGAACAGACAGTGAACTCTTTCATGCTGTAATATAATAGAAAAAGAAATTCAGTTTACCAGTGAAAAATCACCTTAAGAATGAATTCAGAAGGGCTTTTATACTGGAGCATGAGTTGCAAAATGAAGCTAAATATTAACTCATCCTAGCGTTTTTTTTTCCCCTATCATTTTGTGGGATGGGGAGAAATAGGCCAGCTTTTACAGATGACCCCGCAATGCTACGAAAATAAGCTCACTCAGGGGCTCTGTCTTTCAAGACAAAAATTCTAAATCCTACAATATTAGTTGCAGGGGAGAAAGGTAATTAACATGCCCCGTAATGAAACTGATGGGGTTTGCTGGGTGCTTGTGAAGTCACCAATTACCGGTTCTAAAATGACATCTGTTAATATTAAGTGCAACATAGGTGCAACAGGAGCGGCTCCAGTTCCCAGCCGGCTTCTCTGCCAATTCTCTGGGAAGTGCCGTTTCCATGTCATTCCATTCCACATTCCACAGTTTAGAATTTCTAAAGGGAAAGAGACTGTGTATCTGAACACTAAACTCGGAATAAAAATGTACAGTAGATACTAAGAATAGGGCAGCAACCTGCTAAGACTAAAATATATAAACCGGCCACAGCCAACAAAATAAGGCTTCCAATAACGACTCAGAAAGCGAGATGACTGCAGGCGATGAGCCGGCTCCCGGAAGGGCCTGGCTGCAAAAATTCGCTTCGAACACGAAGTGGTTTGAATAGAACCACTGATTCTCTTCGAGAGAACCGGTTTGGATTTGGATTCAGCAAGAAGCAGAAGAGGTGTGGACGCAGCCAACAGGGCTCCCTCCGCAAAGAAGCGAAACTATAAGGAATGGAGGGATGGAGGGAGGGATGGAAGAAAGAGACGCGGGCGTGAATCCGGGAGTCTCTCCCTTTTCAAACAGGCATCTCAAAAGGGGCGTCGGCTGTAGGTCGGGAAGTAGGATTTTGGCCTCCAAGGAAAGGAGTGTTTGCGAGGTTCCCGGCCAGTGCCTGGAAAAGATTCTGAAGGGGCGCGGGATGCGCGCCCCGGAAACCACCAGGATCTCAGCGACACCCATCTAGCTGAGGTTGGTGTCTCAAATCAAAGTAATCCCTGGTAAGTGAGGGTCGGGGCACGACCGAAGGCGCGCGACTCCACCCGCGGCGGCCCCGGCCCCCACTCGCTCGGGTTCCCGCGCCTTTCGCCGGGGCGGGACACCACGAGGCTAAACCCGCAGAGGGATGTCCTCCCGGAGAAAAGGCGGGGGCTGGAGAAGTAGGACGCTCCGAGTCCCGGGCCCTGCGAGCTGCGCCAGCCCACAGTCCCTGGGAAGACTTGGCGCCGAAAGCAAATAAACGCCGTCTGCAAACTTTTCCAATAGACGCTGGAACGGCTGTGGCTGGCCGAACGGAGGGCGCGGGGCCATCCAGGGCAGCCCTGGTACCCCGGGTTCCGGCGAAAGAGCCGCTGCCCAGGCGTTGAGGCTGGCGCCCTCCGCTCCCCGCGCCCTCGCAAGGAAGTGCCGGCTCCGCGGCTCCCGCGCGCTCCAGCCCGGGCCAACCCGCGGATGGGGAGAGGGGGACGCCCAGGAGGCTGCCCCTCATCGCGCCCCGGCCGGACAGGCCTGGGGCGGCGCGCGCTCACCTCGGTCCTCCAGCCCGTCGCTGAACTGGCAGCTCTCGCTGATCCGCAGCTGCCGCTCCTCCACGGGCTGCTGCGGCTCGCGCGCCGGGGAGCTCAGCGGACCCGGGGCGGGGGCGGCGGCCAAGGGCGCGTGGCTCCGGGGCGGCTGCGGGACGGCGGGACCCGGGGGGCTGCGGCGCTCGCTGCCGGCTGTCGGATCCATGGCGCTGGGCGGCGGATCCCAGCGGATACGGGTGGCGGCGGCGAGCGCGGCGAGGACCCAAAGCAGAAGTGCGAGGCCCCCGCGGCTCGGGGCGAGCAGAGGGACCGCCGGACAGCGTGGAGAGGGACGGTGGGCGGGCGGGCGCCGCGGGGTGGAGGTGCGCCGGGGGTGAGGGGGAGGGGGTGTCGCCGAGCGGCGCGGCTCGCGCGGCCGGTAGCAGAGGCTGGGGCTGCGTTGGCGCCGCCGCGCTCCGCCCCCCGGGGCAGGTGCGGGCGGGAGGGACCCGCCCCGAGGCCCCGGCGCTCCTGCACTGCGGCCGGTGAAAAGGGACAGACCCGGCCCGCCCAGATGCGCGGAGGCTGGGGGGCAATGCGAGGCGTGGGGCCAGAAGGTGGCTCGGGCAGAGCCTGGCGAGGGCGTAACCGAGGACCGGTACTCGCCCCACCCGGGCCGTAGTATATGACGCCTGGAGGGGGAGCCCCGGACCCGTAGTCTTTGCCGTCCGGGAAGCCAGCGGCTGCGCTTGGGTAGGCGGGCCGGTGGCACTCTAATTTGGCATCTTTTTCTTCGGGAGCTGCACAAGCTTTAGAGGCGGTGTGGGGTCTCCGCCTGGGCCGCCATCCTCATCGACCACCCCATGAAAACGGGGTTCGCCTGCCCCCGAGCCCTTCGGTCGCGTGTTTCTTCTAGGAGCTTTAACTCCCTCCCCTTCCCAGTTTCTCGAGCACCTACTTAGCCAGGGGACGGGGTATCTTTGGGATCACTGCGCGCTCTAGAAGATGCTTGGACTCCGAGGCTTCCCCGTCACGACTATCCCTGGGCCTTTGTCCCAGGCAGTGCCGCCCACCCCCACGTAGCCATTTCCCTTCTGAGTGTGTCCAAGTCTTGCCCTTGCCCGGACTTCAGGACTCGGATCGACGCTTCCCTCCCTCCACAAGCCTCCTCTTGGCTGCCTAGGTGCGGTCGACGGTCGCCACCTCTGACTGCGCAGAGCTCTCGCCCTTGGCATTTCTGGGTTGTGAGCTCGGGTGCTGCTTTAACCCTTGCGCTGTCGACTGGTCTCGCAACGAGACCGCGACCTCGTCCCCGCGGGGCCCACGCCGGCTGTCTTGTAGTCGAGGGAAGCACAGAGCCGAACCGATCGATAAAGAGATTCGGCTTGTATTTAATTGTACCAAAAACCGCACTTTGCAGTCTAGATTTCATCTTTAGATTACTATCAATCTTTAAATTTAATCTGAGCCCTCTAAATTGTCAGTTCCCCACTTTAAAACCTGTCTACTTTTTATGTGGGGATGGAAAAGGGGTTCAACCTCTTTTTTGAAGAGCCGACTGTCACCTTTCTCGTTCCGGTTTCGTTTGCGATTGAAGGGCGACCTGAATGCTTTTTGTGGTGCGTGGAAACATCCTTGGAAACCGGGTGAGGGGATGGTCTTCTCTCGTTGTTGTTGGGCTGTAATTAGAACTGAATTGACTCGGGCAACTCACTTTACCTTCTGACCACTAATTTCTTTGACTACAAACTGAAAGGGTTGAACTAGGTTAAGTTCAAAGTCCTCTTTTTGCTTAAAAAAAAAAAACAACTATGATTATTTGGATAAAAAACAATGAAAATTTCCACCCACTAGTCCTGGTTCTGTCCTCTGAGGTAGACAATCCTTCAGATATTGGAAGACTCCTCCCTCCCCACTTCCTTGGTCTCTCACCTACCACTTGGCTTTTTTCTCCAGGTAAACCCACTTCATTCATCTGTCAATGACTCTCAAACATTAGAATCACCTGGAAGTGTAAGAACAAAAATACTGTGGTTGGCCCCTGTGTTAGAGAGTCTGATGTCACAGGTGATGAGATTGGCCTGGGCTGGGGCCCTGACATGGATATTTTTTAAAGCCCTCCACCCCACTCCTACCCCCAATTTTAAAAGTCATATGGGAAGAGTCATATGAGAAGCTTTAAAAAAAAAAAAAAAAAAACTGATTTCTCAGTAGCTTTCCCAGAGATTCAGATTCTGTAGATCTGCAGTCTGGCTGGGAATCTGTGTTTGAATCACCCCTCTACAACCACACACACATACACACCCACCATGTTCCAGACCCACCTTTTGAGAATCTCTAATTAACTGCTCTCTGCAGTATGTAGTGTCTAGCTCCGCGCCCACACACACTCAGGTCTGCCACAGACCCTCATCAGAGGAGTGAGGATCACTATTTTTTTCTTTGGTTCCTCAACTGATTCTCTAATCCAGCACATCTCAAACTTAAATATGCAGATAAAATACCTGGGGTTCTTATGAAAATGCAGATTCTAATTCAGTAGGTCTGGGCTACAGGCTGAGATTCTGTATTTCTAACAAAGCCCCAAGTGATGCTTACGCTGACCACACTTTGAGAAGTAAGGATCTGGGAGCTATTATTCAGGAGACAAATGTATTTTCCTTTATGTTCCAACTTCCCTGGTTCGATGTCATTATTGACTCCTCCAAAAATATTTCTCTGACTCCTGCTCACCTCTGGGCGCTCCTTTTTCGGAACTTTAAGTGTTACATAATTCACTGTGTATATCTTGTGTGGGGGCAGGGACTGGGGTGCTTGTCTGACCCTATCCCCATGCATACACATCTAGCTGCCAGGGATACACAGTGTTCCTCCAAACAAGCCCTGCTGAATAACTAGACGGTAATATTTGCTTACATTCTTGCTAGGCAACTTGCTAAGTGTTTTACATGCATTATGCCCCTCTGGTACTGTGCGCCCATTTACAGATGAGGAAACCAAGGCGAAGCTCTGGCTAGCTCCACAGCCCACAACAATACCGCCCCCTAGGGGACACGTTGGAAATGTGCAGGTACTTTACCTGGTCTCAAAAGATGCAAAGAGGTAGCTGCTGACATTTAGTATGGGGTGGCCAGGGATGCAGGAGATGACCTGATGCATAGGACTGTCCAGCACAAGGGGAACTGCTTGCCTTTCCCATGGCTTTCCTATGGGTCCTATGATTCGGGTCAGGGAAAATGTGCTTCTAATTACATTAGAAACTTGGCTCTGTTTTACATACAAATACAAAAGATTTTTGCACCATTTGAATGCACATTGAATTTTCTGGAAACGAAACTGCTGTATAAACCTAAGAAAGATGGTATTTTGTTCGCCATTTTTTGAAAATCAGGACACTGAAGGCAGTTCCACTCGTGGCATCTGAATCAGCAATCAACACATCTGTGCCTGTCGCATGTATAACTGCCACAGGCCCAGTCATTCCATATGTATATAAGAACGTACTTATTTAGTTCTTATTTCAAAGTGCCAAAAAATAAAGAAAAAGCATCAATAATAGCCCAGAGTCTTGTCTTACTGTTCTTAAATTATAAGTAGGTGCAAATATCTAATTAATTCTTTGTGACTTCTGTTACAGTTGTGACAGCATTTAGAAAAGCAAATATTTTAATTAATGCATTGCTTTATTTTTATTCCTCATTATTGTTATACATATGTGCATTTATAATTACATTGCTTTTTAAAATTATGTATATAAGTATTATCCATAATTAATTTCCATTTTATGATCACAATAGTGAATGATACAAAATAATTGTTATGAAAAGGGAGCCTTAACTGTCACAGCCAAGAGTATACTAAGGAGAACTCACAACTAAATGTTATGTGGTATCCTGATGGATGCTGGGGAAAAAAAGAGACATTAGGTAAAAAATAAGGAAATCTGAATAAAGTTTGAACCTTAGTTAATAACATATCAATCTTGAATCATTAATTGTAATAAATGTATCATACTAATGTAAGATGTTAATAGAGGAAACTGGAAGTGGAATATATGGGAACTCTCTGTACTATCCTCTCAATTTTTCTTCATATCTAAGCCTATTCTAAAAAAATAAAGTCTATTTTTTAAAATTAAAGGAAAAAAAAGGTGGAGGAGGCTTGTGTCTAAGAGGAGATGTCCTGTGTTGAACTTTGAATGTCCGCTGCAGAAGACATGTACAGACAATGTCCATTAGGTACCTGGAAACTTGAATACAGTCTTCAGGAGTGCAATGTTAACACTGGCGAGAAAGACAGACTATGACAAGACTTAACTGATGTGATTTCAACTCTATTCCACTGGTTTTTTCTGGGACTTATTTTTGGTATATTTAAAAACTGAGGGAGTTTTGTGAATTTTGTGAAATCCCAAATTCTTAAATCAGTGGACTTCCACTGGGACACTTTAGAAAGTCATATTTGGTAAAAGCGTGTAGACATATAAGCTGACAATTGAAAATTGGTAAGTTAGGGTGGTGTCTTCACTTTCTAGCCTTATCTATTCCCTTTTACATTTTTGGTAAATTTCCCAAATCCCTAATTCCAGGAATACACACAGGAGAGGGCTGAAAGGCCAAGAAGCCAGAGGAAACAAAGTAGGCAGTAAGAGCCTCTGCTGGGGACTAAACTAACAGTTACCCCTGGGAGAGCCACCTGGTAAGCATGCTGCTTATAAGAATCCAATCTGTCCTCACACCCCAATAAAGCAGGTACAGTATTGTCATTATCCCCATGTAAAAATAAGGAAACCAAGGCACAGGTTGAATAACACTGCTAACAGACTCAAGCAGCCTCAATGGACGAATCTAAAAGATGACGAAGAACATGACGTGCACTTGATTTCATTCTATCTGATGTCAGATTAATATATTTGTTGTACTTGTCACTTGTGCAGGCTTGGGTAAACAAATATAAACATGCTATTCGTCTTTTGCAAGTGTTGAAGTTTGGGGGTTAAACTGACAAATCTAAGGGATCTCTGAGAGCTATTGTACGCTCACAACTGGGGCTGCATGGGGGGGCTAAGCTACCAAAGTCAACTCAGAGCAGCATCTAAGGAAACATCTTCTCTTGGAAAGTGGGAAGTGTGTGTATACACGTGCCTGCAGGTGTGAGTATTAAATTTATAAACTCCATTTCCCATAAGAAAAAAGTATAAGAACTAGGGCATGACTAGGGAACATCTGGAGAAATGCCATATTGAAGATCAGCATTATTAAGAGGCTTTGTGTGCAAAACATTATAAGACACAAAAAGAATTTTTAAATGCCACCTCTGCCTTTAGGGGCCTTATACAATCTAAACAGGATTTCAGAGGTCTGCCCTGACCTCCTCTGCCGTGTGTTCTCTAGAGTAGTAGGTCTCAGCTCTGTTTGCCCATCATAATTACCAGGAATACAGTAACCAACTCATCCTGGTTTATTCCAGTCTTTCCTAATTTTAGCCCTGAAAATTCCACATTCTGGGAAATCCCTTAATCCTGGGAAAACAGGGGTAATTGTTCACCCTACCCAAACTTTCAAAAATTCTGATGCTCAGACTAACCGTATCAGAATCTCTGGAGGTGATGCCCAGGCAGCAGTGATTTTGGAAGTGCCCAGGTGATTTCAAGGTACAGCCCAAGCATGTGACAGCAGGACTCAACTTCAACGTTTCAAGGATCACCTGGGGGTCTTGTTAAAAATGCAGATTTTAATTCAGTAGATCTGGGATGAGGCCTGATTTCCTGCATTTCTAACAAGCTCTCTGAGTAGGAAGGTTCTGGAACATATAAGGAGCAGTAGGTTTATTTCTACTTTGAAAGACTCTAAAATAGAGGTGGGGGAGGGGGGGAACTTCGAAACAAAATTAAGAAAAGGGAAAAATCAAATTAACAAAGTATAAACTAGTGATGCGGTACAGAGAGAGGGCAGGTTCCAGGACAAGTTGCCCTCCTGGATTCCTCAGTGCTCAGTGCACTGACCATGCCTCATGAGAATTCAGCACATAGATGGGGTTTATCTGGAAATTCTTCATGGAAATGAGAACCAAGTGGAGTTTATTTACCAGGGCAAGAGGTCATCCCAGGGAAGAGCAATAGTGGGCATGAAAGGGTCTGTGATGAAGTTAGCTAAAACACTGTGTAAAAGTACAAGTCCAAAATGCTGTCCAAATGGTCACTTTGTGGGACAAGAAAGGGATTGGGATTGGGATGGAGCAAATTTTGGGGGCTTCTGGGGAAGCTGGGAGAGTTCTGTTGACTTGGGTGGTATTTGCCTTGTAATAATTTAAGTCATATATTTAATTTGTATAGTTTTCTATATCTGTATTTTTATTTTACAATAAAAGTATTTTTTAATTATATCAAGAATAACCAGATATATATCTCCTGTGGCTATAGCCATGTGACCTGAAGCCAGTCAGAGGTTGCTAGGGGATGCTGCAGGTTCAGGACTGATGAGTCATCTTACTCCGCTCGATAGAGAATGTCAAAAATACAGAGGAGTAAGGGATTAAAAAGAATAAAGTGCAAAGCTGGCTGAATCTGATATGAGAAAAGGAGTCACATAAGCTGGAAAAAAAAAAAAGGTGTATCTCATCTGCTCAGGTTGAAAACAAAAAGGTTTATGGCATCTACTCTCCCCTAATTCTCCTCCTACCCACCTGACCTGTCCCCAGGTCCCCAGACCCACAAGTCCCACTGTCCCTGAATACCTGCAGCAGAGTAAGCCCCCAAAATTCACTATGCCCCAAAGCAGAATCCACTATCTTTCCCACAAAACCTATGCATCTTCGGTCTCCCTTTCTTGGCAAACTGCAGCACAATCTACCCCGGTGCCTGGAGCCAGAGTCCTAGAAATATCTCCTCTTGACCACTCCCTCCCTCGCTCCTGAGCTCATGACAAGCAGCAGGTGACCCATCCCTGTGGATTGCACCTCCTTAACGCCCTCTATACCACTCCTGCCTTTTCAACCACTTTGCTGCTTTATTTCAGACCCTTAACTCCTAGCCCACTTTGCTACCTCTGGTCTTGCCCCCTGGGCCACCCCACCCACTCCTGCTACAGTGATCTTTCCAAGAGATCGCTCTGACCATGTTGCTCCTCTGCTCACCATCACTTATAGAATAAAGGCTTTTAGGTGGTAGGAAGGACCCCCATCACTCCACATCCTGCCCACCTCTCCACCCTCTCTCTCACTGTACTTACCCTCCAGAAACCTCCAGCCCCAGAATTTCTTCAGTTCTTCATTCAGACCTCTGGGCTTTTGCCCTTGCAATGCGCTCTTCCTGGGAGGTCCTTCTGGCTCTCCCTGAACCTCCACCAAATGCAGGCACACCTGGTACCTTCTGCTCTTTCAAGGGTTCCTTTCCCTGTATGTCTTTTCTGATACACCCACGCACTAAGGGGATCCAATGATTCCCTCTGTTTCTCTCCCACTATTTACATCCTGTGTGTACTTCCTTTTTAGCCCTTACAACACTTTATTTCTCTAATTTGTTTACCAGTTTACTTAGGCCTGATGGGTAATTCCTTAAAGGCAAGATCACAATGCATGCATCCTAATGTTTCAAGCATTTCTCACAATGCCAGCACAGAGTATGTGCTCAGGAAAAAAAAAAAAGGTTGTTGAAGGAATAAACTCTTAGCTGCTCCATATCAAAGTTTCATGTAGTAGAGCTGGTCAGAAGATTGTGACTGATCTCATAGTCAGCCACTAAAGCAGATCCCTGAGATTCCATCTTCTCCTAGCCCTCTCTTTAGCCCCTTCCATCAGTAGGAAAAGCTCTATAAATTGCTAAAAGGGGGTGTGCCGGTTTGAGTGTATTGTGTCCCCCAAATGCCATTATCTTTGTGGTCTTGTGTGGGGCAGAAGTTTTGGTGCTGGTTGGATTTGCTTGGAGTGTGCCCCACCCAGCTGTCGGTGATGATTTTGATGAGATGTTCCCATGGAGGCGTGGCCCCGCCCATTCAGGGTGAGCCTTGATCAGTGGAGCCATATAAATGAGCTGACTCAAAGAGAGGAATGGGAGTGCAGCTGGGAGTGATGTTTTGAAGAGGAGCAAGCTTGCTGGAGAGGAACGTCCTGGGAGAAAGCCGTTTTGAGGCCAGAGTTTTGGAGCAGACGCCAGCCGCCTTCCTAGCTAGCAGAGGTTTAGCGGATGCCATTGGCCATCCTCCGGTGAAGGTACCCGATTGCTGAGGTGTTACCTTGGACGCTTTGTGGCCTTGAGACTGTAACTGTGTAGTGAAATAAACCCCCATTTTATAAAAGCCTATCCATCTCTGGTGTTTTGCATTCTGCAGCATTAGCAAACTAGGACAGATTTTTTTTTTTTTTATCTTCATTTTATTGAGATATATTCACATACCAAGCAGTCATACAAAACAAATCGTACTGTCGATTGTTTACAGTACCATTACATAGTGGTACATTCATCACCCAAATCAATCCCTGCCACCTTCATTAGCACACACACAAAAATAACAAGAATAATAATTAGAGTGAAAAAAGGAATTGAAGTAAAAAAGAACACTGGATACCTTTGTCTGTTTGTTTCCTTCCCCTATTTTTCTACTCATCCATCCATAAACTAGACAAAGTGGAGTGTGGTCCTTATGGCTTTCCCAATCCCATTGTAGGACAGATTTTGGTACCAGGAGTAGGGTGCTTTTGCTGCTGAGTTTGCAAATACCAAACATGTTGGAACGGCTTTTTAAATGGATAATGGGGAGTTTCTGGAAGAGTTGTGAGGAGCTTGATAGAAAAGGCCAAAACTGCTTTAAAGAGACTGTTTGTGGAAATATGGACTCTAAAGATACTTCTGATGAGGCCTTGAACAGAGATGATCAATGTGTTGTTGTCAACTGGAAGAAAGGTGATCCTTGTTTTAAAGTGGCAGAGAATTTGGCAAAATTGAGTCCTGGTGTCAGATGGAAGGAAGAATTTGAAAGCGACAACCTGGAATACTTAGCTGAGGAGATCTCCAGACTACATGTGGAGGAGATCCCTGGCTTCTCCTTGCAGCTTATAGTAAAATGCGAGCGGAGAGAGATAAACTTAGAACTGAACTCTTGGATTCAAAGAGACCAGAAGCTGATGGCTTGGAAAATTACGAGCTTCCAGGGGGTGGAATCCCAGAAGCTACAGCCCAATGTGAGGATGTTACCAAACATAGAACCCAGCCACCATTTCAGTACAAGCCAAGATTGGAGATGGAATTATCCAGAAAGGATTTGTGGAAAGTCCTATTGTCTGATGGCTTTGACCCCTGTATGCTTCATGCAAAGGCAACAGAATTTTTGTGAGATCTTTATAGACAGAGCCATTGCCGGTCTGGACTGGAGGAGACAGACAAGGAAAAAATTAAAGGAAAAATCTCTTCAAAGACAGAGCCATGGAGGTTGAGGTCTGGAGTCAAGAGGTCTCAGGCTGGGAGAGCGGAGCAGCCCACATGCATGGAAAGGGTGAGTTTGCCCTGGAGGTCAAGGGCGGGCATTCCACCTCGATGTTCTGGAAGAGTTTTGCCACCTCAGGTCCCAAAGAGGGCGGAGCACATTCCCAGGGAATTGGGGAGAGCCTGGCTGCCACCCCACTGTTCTGAAGGGGGAGCGTGTGCCCCGGAGATGGAAGGGAATCCGGGAGCTGCCCCGAGGTTTTAGGAGGGTGGGGCCGAGAAAGTGGTCTCCCCAATGTGTGGAAATGTTGGAGCACTCACCCAAGCATTTGGAGAGAAAATGGCTGCCACAAAGGCACTTAGGAAGCGTTGGACTCCTGCTCTCTCAAGCCCCAAGGATGCAACATTGTTCCGTAAATGACTCTCAGACTTTGAAATCTAATGGAGTTTGTCCTGCGGGTTTTAGGAACTGTTTTGCTCCTGTTAACCCTGTTTTCTTTACTGTTTCTCCTTATGGCAATGGAAATGTTTATCCTATGAATGTCTCTCCTTTGTATATTGGGAGCACATAACTTGTTCTAGGTTCACAGAGCCACAGCTAAAGGAAAATTATGCCTTAGGACTGGCCATGCCTATAATTGATTTTGATGGGATCTTGTACGTAACTTTTGTTACTGAAATGATTTAAGTTTTTGTGATATTGTGATGGAATGAATGCATTTTGTATTTGGAAAGATAATGTCATTTTGGGGTCCAGGGGGTGGAATGTGCCGGTTTGAGTGTATTGTGTCCCCCAAATGCCATTATCTTTGTGGTCTTGTATGGGGCAGAAGTTTTGGTGCTGGTTGGATTTGCTTGGAGTGTGCCCCACCCAGCTGTCGGTGATGATTTTGATGAGATGTTCCCATGGAGGCGTGGCCCTGCCCATTCAGGGTGGGCCTTGATCAGTGGAGCCATATAAATGAGCTGACTCAAAGAGAGGAATGGGAGTGCAGCTGGGAGTGATGTTTTGAAGAGGAGCAAGCTTGCTGGAGAGGAATGTCCTGGGAGAAAGCCGTTTTGAGGCCGGAGCTTTGGAGCAGACGCCAGCTGCCTTCCTAGCTAGCAGAGGTTTAGTGGACGCCATTGGCCATCCTCCGGTGAAGGTACCCGATTGCTGAGGTGTTACCTTGGATGCTTTGTGGCCTTGAGACTATAACTGTGTAGTGAAATAAACCCCCGTTTTATAAAAGCCAATCCATCTCTGGTGTTTTGCATTCTGCAGCATTAGCAAACTAGGACAGGGGAGAACTTTCAGGAAAAAATTTCATAACATTTTATTGCCCTCTTAAAGGTGACAAAAAACCTTCCTCTCCTACTGGCATGTACAATGTCAGATGCATTGAAATTGCATGATTTTAATTTGGCAATCTCTTTAGCCCCTTCCCAAATGCCTCCAATTTTTTTATGTAAACTTTTTATTGAAACAGAATATTGTGATGGTTAGGCTCATGTGTCAGTTTGGCCAGCTAATGGTGCCCAGTTGTTTGGTCAAGCAAGCACAGGCCTGTTACTGTGAGGACATTTCGTGGACTTAAATCATCAGTAAGGTGATTGTACCTATGACTGATTACATCCAGAATCAATGGAGAAGTTTTCCTTCCGCAATGAGAGATGTTTCATCCAATCAGATGAAGTCTTTAAAAGGAGAAGTGATGACTTCAGCAGTCAGAAGAGAGAATTTCCATCTCTACTTCAGCAGGCCTGTTTCTCCTGGGGAATTCATCAAAAACCTTCATCGGAGTTCCCAGCTTGCAGACTGTCCTACAGAATTTGGACTCATGCATCCCCACAGTTGTGTGAGATATTTTTATAAAATATCTTAATATTTACAGATATCTCCTGTCGGTTCTGTTTCCCTAGAGAACCCTGACTAATACAAATACACATGTAGAAGAGTGAGCAAATCTTAAGATTACAAGTCAATAAATCTTCACAAAGTGAACACACTCATGGAACTACTTCAATAAAAAGTATTATCAGCACCCAAAAAGCTCCCTTTTAATCCCCTTCCAGTCACTAACCTCCAGCAGTTGACTGATATATTTCCAACATTGCTTTGGCACGAACTATTTTGTGATAAATTTATGTTTTACACTTCATGGGGAAAAAACTTCAGTTTTTAATTATGAAAGAAAGCAACATGAGCTCATGGTAAAATGTTAAAACTAAACAGCAGTGTGAAAGTAGAGAAAGTGAAAGTTTCCCCCATGCATCCTCAGGCCACACACATGCACCATTCCCCAGGTTAGACACTGTCAGAACACACACGTTAAGTTCACCATCTTATATGGGCGCAGTTTGTGGCACCCAAAAACAATTACAATAGTAACATCAAGTATCACTGATCACAATCACCGTAACTGATATAATAATTTAAAAAAACTTGAACTATTGATACAGAGTTTTCCACAAAATAACTTCCTACTTGTCTAAGCATTCAACGATGAAACTTTTTTTTGTTTTCTGTCCTCTGTGTTATTGTTTCTAATTTTTATAATAACATTTGTCCATTTTACTCATCTCCCTGAGGCAGAGTTAGTACCCTGTCTGAACTAAGTGTTTCAGTTTTCTGAGTTCCTTCCTATGGACCAGCTCTTCCTGAAGTCTAACCCAAAACCCCTTCTTATACTTTAGGCCTATGTTCTCTCACCCTACCCTTGGCAGAAACATTCTATTTCTTGTGGGTGCCAGGGCCCATCTGTCTTCCACTCTTCCCTTTACTCTCTCTTTCCAGCTCTCATAACTTGAGAGTTTAACAGTTATATCTGGACTGGGCCACAATCAAGCTTCCTAGACCTTCCATCACTATCTGGGTGGCTCCTGGGTGTCTACTGCCCTGTGTTCTCCTGGACAATGTTTTTGTTTGTTTGTTTGTTTTTTGTTTTTTGTTTTTTATGAATGATGTGGGGATTAAAATCAAGAGCACGAGCATCACTGAACTTCACCTTCCTTCCAACCGGTCTCCCTAAAACTCCTTGCCCCCACACCTTGTGTTCCCAATTCCTTCCTTAATGAGTGAAGAACTCACTTATGCAAACCCCAGGGTCCCAGGTCCACAGCTTCTCCCCTTTCCTCTGCCTCCCACTCCTGGAAGGTCAGGCACCTTGATTTGAATGCACAGGAGAGCCCAGCATGGTGACCTGGACAGAGGGGAAGGCTTCACCCTCAGGGGAAGGGTTGGAGGAGTACAGAGTAGTGAAGTGAGGGCTCCCACAGCCTGGGTACTGGGGCCCTGGTGCCAGGAAAGGACATTGGTCCCCCAGGAGAGGAGACCTAGCAGCCTCAAAGTCGTCTTGTTGTGAAGAGTCACTGCTTTATGTTTGCCCTCTGGCAGGAACATCTTCTCCAGGTTGCCTCTCACTCAGTTCTGGATGCATGTCCACTTTCTCTTTCTGGCCTGCTGCAGGAGGGTCTCTGTCTTGCATATCTTGTTGTTGTCAACTTCCTCCACCCACTTCTGCAGCAGGGGCCGCAGCTTACACATATTCTTGGAACTCAGCTACAGAGCCTCAAAATGACAAATTGTCATCTGGCTGACACCTTTCCAAACAGGATCCCTAGTGTGAGCTGGGCATTCTGCTTCAGAAGCTTGGCAGATTGAGTTTTGATGTCCTGGGACTCCTCGGGGGCAGTGTTTGCTCCAGCTTCTCCTTGTCCAGTTTCATGGCACCAAGAGACACAATGTAGGGCTCAGGGGAGGCCCCCTTGGAGTATAGAGCTGGTCAGAAGATTGTGACTGGTCTCATAGCCAGCCACTAAAGCGGATCCATGAGATTCCATCTCCGCCCTCAGGCCGAGGGGTCTCCAGGCCACCTTAGGGTACCAGCCCCTCTCCAACCTGAGGTTCACAGAGGTCAGTCCTCCGTAGAACTTTTACAGGGGTGGGGACGACAGGCATGAGGGAATCCCCTGCACTTCAGCACCCATGCCCAACCCCTGGCCTGATTCCTGACCCACTGGGAGGGCCTTGGAAGTTCAGCCAGGTCCAAGAGTCAATCCAGCCTGGCAAAGTTCAAAGCCAGGTGAACCCCGTGGGGAAGGAAGGTGCCCCAAGCCAGTGGCCTGGTGAAATGAGGGCTCTCTGAGGGATAGCTCAACACCTCTCTCCCTCCCCTCGTGTAGACTTCTGATGGCGAGCCCCTCCAGCTCTTCTCCTCCCAGGTCCACTCACCTGCCTGCTTACAGACAAATAGGCTTGGCTCCCTCCATTCCACTGTTCCCCCTTACTACTGTGTTCCATGTCTGCTTGAATCCCAGAGTATTGTTAACACCAAGGTTGATCCAGCCCAGAACTAGGGGAGAGAACAGGTCATGGAATCATAGCTACTCTGGGGAGGTCCTTGCCAATGTTTAAAAATCATAACAGCAATACAACGTAGTTATTATCATCTCCACTTTACAATGGAGGAAACGGAGGCTCATAGAGATTGAAAGTGGCTTTCCCAAGACTGCACAGCTAGTGGGTAGCTGATCCAGAGCTGGACCCAGGCCTATCTGACCCCATGAGTCACGCCTTTCCTGCTGGCTGAACCATGTGCACAAAAACTGAAAGGAGATAGAGCTGGGCAGGTAGGGAAGGAGGAATGGCTGCTAAGACCATTCCCTTGAATGGACCCTGGAGCAGTCCTCCAATTCTATCCCTCAACCTCTAAGTGATCTGTAACACCACACTCCACCAAGTATCTTTAGCATGTGTGGTCCACAGGACAAGGAGTTTTGTATGTTTCATGATATATCCTGAGTGTCTAAAACAGTGCCTGGTAAAACACACATTTGATAAATATTTGTTGGCTTAACGGAAAGAAAGATGAATTAATAAGGATCACCTTATTAAAAGAATTAAAATCAATACAATTAAAAGCAGTCTAGTCCTGCTCACCACTCTGCAGGTTTTTAGAACCCAGTTCTCCAATGAGCCCATAAATGTGTTGGAAATTTTGTTCTTTATTTGTTTGGTTTTTCTCCTCTCAGTGATGTCTTCTTTCCCTTTGGGTAGAAAAGCCCCTTAATAGGTGAAAAAAATGTCCTGATGGTACTTCACTTCCAAAATAGCAGATCTGGGTGGCACCACTTTGGGAGACTGTGAGACTTTGTAGCCATTTATAAACTTGAAAATTGGTTCTAATTCATCACCGACTGTTAGATGAAGAGCTCTTGACTCTGACTTTCAAGTCCTCTCTGACTCTGACCTTGAGCTCTTATCTCATGATACCAAGGCCACTGAAATCAAACTGAATTGTTGTATATCCAAACAAAATTTAAGCAAACAAAACCTCTATGGCACCTACAACTTTTCAATCTAATGGAAATGAAGAAGCAAGTGATGGGGTTTAGTTCAACTCAGCCATAGCAGTGTGTTCTCAACAGACCTCAATTTCTTAATGTCTGAAAAGTCAGTTGATAAATATTTATTCTACCTAGCCCCAAAAGAAAACTTGGGGAATCAGCATAGAATCCAAATATGAAAAAGAGGGTTGGATGGGGCCTCAGAGGTCACTGAAGTTTGGTGGAGGCTCCCACTTTACAGATGAGGAAATTGAGGCATAGTGGAGTGTATTAGTTTCCTATTGCTGCTGTAACAATTTACCACAAACATGGTGGCTTTAAACAATGCAAATGTATTCTTACAGTTCTGGGGGTCAGAAATCCAAAATGAGTCTTACATGGCTAAAACCAAGGTATCAGCAGGCTGGTCCCTTCTGGAGGCTCCAGAGAGGAGAATCTGCTGCTTGCCTCTTCCAGATTCTAGAGCTGTTGGTACTCCTTGGCTTGTGGCCGCATCACTCCAATCTCTGCTTCCATCATCACATCACCAGCTTCTGACTCTGAGCATCCTGCCTCCCTCCTATGAGGACCCTTGTGATTAAACTGGGCTCACCCAGATAAGCCAAGATAATCTCCCCAACTCAAGATCTTTAATCACACCTGCACGGTCCCTTTTGCCATGTGAAGCAGCATGCACAGGTTCCAGGAATTAGAGCATGGTTATATTTGTGGGCCATTCTTCAGCCTACCGCATGGGATAAAGAGATCTGCTTACATTGACACCGTAAGGGCAGAGTGAAACCTAGGACTAAACTCTCCGGGCCACTCCTTTTTGTCAATTGCCATGGGTGTCAGCTGACGCCTCTTTATCCTTTGAGTTAAAGTAAAACTGAATCTAGCCCTATCCCAGCTTGTACAACTTTAATGTACTCTGCAAAATTTGCCTAACACCCAGGGTCATACCTTTTTGAGGTTGTCTGAGCTCCTGCCATCATTGAACTCCTAATTTCCCTTGCATCTCAACTCTTCCAACACCTCTCTGCTGCTTGTCCTCTCTCATCCTGCACTGACCCAGGCACAGGACTCAGCTCGTTACCTTGATTTACTCCAAAACCACTCAAAGAGGCAATCACTTGCATTCATGCATACGTTCATTCATTTATTCATTCCAAGTTCCCCAGGGGATTGAGCCCAATTCACCCACAGAGGTAAGTGACTTGATAACACACCCTGTACTTGTTTCCATCCCTTCTATGTCTCATTCTGTCACTACCCAAATGAATTACTTGCACTCAAATTCTTATCTCAGGGTATATCTCTGGGACTATTCAAGCCACGGCAAATCAGTACACTAGAGTTAGCAACATCAGTGGGAACACAGTCTCCAGAAGGAACCAGTGATTACACACTTATACTTCCAAGAAGGAGATAAAGACCCAAGGCAACTTTAGCCAGGGATATCCTTATAAATAAAAACAGTAGATTCTGGAAGGATGCTTTGAATTCCTCTATTCCTACCAAAAAAAACCTTCCACACTCATTACTCACTGAAAGTCTTTTAATGATGTGGCAGATTGAGTTTGTACCTAGGAAAGGGAAAAAAAAGAAAAAGAAAAAAATCATGTTCTTAATCTTAATCCCATTCCTGTGGGTTTGAACCTATCGTAAATAGGACCTTTTGAAAATGTTATTTTTAGTTAAGGTGTAGCTAACTGAGTCAGGATGGGCCTTAATCCTATTAATGGAGGCCTTATAGAAATATAGCCAAGGGAGGAGCCTGAAGGCAGAAATCAGCAGGAACCTAAAAGAGAAAGGAGAGGACATCATCATGAGACAGAAAAGCCAAGGAATCCAAGGATTGCCAGCCAGCCAGAATGCTACCAACCCCAGGGGCTTTCCAGGCTCCAAAACTATAAGACAATAAATTTCCATTGTTTAAGCCAATCCATTGTGCAGTATTTGTCCTAGCAACCTGGAAAACTAAAACAAATTGGGAACAGTATTTTTTATTATCCAAATAAAGATCTAGCTTCCAAATTCTACTAGAGAAGAGCATGCAATATCCCAAATTCTTATGGAGGTATAATTAGCTGATATCAGAGCATGTAGGATGCAGGCCACATGACATGGGAGGAGGAGGTCAGAGAGAGAAAACCAACACTCACTTTTCCCCTTCACCCAGGGCCAGTGCTCTTGCCTCAGTCTCCCATCAGCACAAACTCGTTCATCAGAACTCCCAGCCTCACCCTGAATGGATTTTTACATTTTCCCTGGGGTAATAAATGCATTAGGGGAAAGGACAGTGGGACAGAAAGCCCCATGAGACCACTGCCTGCATCGGGTTGAGCAAAGGCCAAAAAATACACCTGGCACCTGCCTTTCATCAGTTCCTCCCAATTCAGCTCTTTCTCTGATGAAAAGACCTGGATGAGATGGCTTAGCCTGAGGGATTTCTGGTGGGGATAGATCCTCCAGCTGATCCACAGCCTCAACATTCACACCCCAAAGGCAAAGTCTGGTAATGACCCCACTGGAAAAGCTGGGATGTTGGACTGAAGAGAACCACACCATGAGTCAGGAGACCTGATTTCCGGTCCTGATTTTCACCTTTTGATTGAACTGAGGCTATCCCTTTGGAGAGTACACCTATGCCCTGAAATTCTTTCCTCTGGAAGGGACATCTAGCCATGCTCGGTATTGATCAGAACTTTTTCATTTGCAGCAGACAGAAATAAACCCAAACTTAATCAGTGAAAGGCCTGCACTGGCTGTGTAACTGGAAGGACAGAGTGCATCAGGCATGCTAGATCCAGGACCAGATCCATGTTGTCAAGACCACTGTCTTCTCTCTCTTCATTTCTTTGTGCCATTGTTGCCTGGATGTCGGCTTACACTCCAGCGCCTCAGAAGGTCGTTACCCATGTGGCAGGGAAGACAGCCACTGACACCCCACCTCAGAGACTGGAGACAAGTTTTCCCCTTAGCTTTTTAGAAGAAAAGTCCCAAAGAGGGCTTGATTGGCCTGGTTTGGTCATGCACTCATTTCTGAACCAATATCTGGCCTATTTTGGGTCAGATGCCCGCAGGGTGGTAGAGGTGTAGAGATAATGGAAGGAACTGCAGGAAAATCATGCTGAGCAGCCAAAATCCATGGCTACCTCAGCCTCCAACTTGTCTGCATGTGTCCAATAGCCACAGCCCATGGTGAGGATGGGAGACAATAGGACAGAAGGCAGGGACAGAATGAAGACAAGAAAGCATGATCCTAGGGGATGTATAACCCATGAAGGGGAAACTGCTCCTCTTCTTATCTTTGGCATATTACCAAGAGGAAAGCTGGGGAAGAAACCCCCCTTCTTGGGCAGGGAGCCCAGTCATCTCACCCTCACCAGCAACTAGATGGAGTGTCTGAGTGAGGACCACAACCTCCAGCTTCACTTCCCCCCTCGGCAAACCAGACAGTGGTTCTGGTCTCATGGAGCTTGTCTGAGGTTCTATAGAAGCAGGAGACCTGAGACAGAGGTTCTTGGAGCTAATGGTCTCAGGAAAAGGGGCATGAGGGAAATAGGATAGAATGTGGGTTCAGCTGACTTCTAGCCCCTGTAACACAGATGTCACCACAGAACTGTCCAACCTCAAGAGAAGGGACTAACTTTTTGTACCCTTGAGTCTGTACCTGTTAGGCAAGATGGTTTCTGTTAGCTGAGGACTCAGAAGAAGGAAGCTGCTGTTGTGAGCTGTGAGTGGCCAACCCTCACAGCAGCTAGGGAGAATAAGCTGAGCCAGGCTGCAGCAGTAGCCCCCACAGGTCCTGTATTTCAAGTATCTATCACATTGCCAGCCCACAAGAAGAAAATCAAAGCTGGCAGTTGTCATCAGCATTAGTATTTTATCCCCGCCGTTCAAAAGTAATAGTGAACATCACACAATGTGTGATTCTCTGCCACAGAACTCTGCACCATAGGCATGGAATGTTAAAAGTCTAGACAGACCTGGGCTCAAATCCTGTCCCAGCCCTTCCAGGTACTAGTTAAGTGACCATGGTGAGTCATTTAATCCCTATGAGCCTCAGGCTTCTAATCTATTAAATGGCTGTCTCCTGGGCTGCTATGAGGATGACCAGAGGTCTTCCCTGTGACACCCTTAATGCAGAGCTTGGAGCAGAGGAAGCTACTGATTAGTTATTATTAGCTTCTGCAGCTGGACTGTCTGAAACAGACAGCTCTTTAGCTGATAGACACATGGAGGTTATGAGGACACCCACTGGTTGCACAAAAGATAGGAATATGAATTTGCATTATGGTAAAGGCAAAGACAACTGTGTGTAAGGGAGCAAATCTGTTTTCAAAAGAGGATATGAAAGCTCAGCTGTGAGTGGCCAGAGCCCACTGTGAAGATGTGCAGTATCTACCAAGACAGTGGCAGGATGCATGGTGTGGAGTGCTCAGCCTGCAGCAGCTCCTCAAGCCCATGCAGATCACTGCATAGAATAAAGGGGCTTCACCTCAACTTTCTCAAGGATTAGTCAGCCTGAGGCCACTCCCTGCCTTTAATTTGGTTGATCAGCTTGCCCCTGAAAATTGCCTGAGTTGGTTTTCCCTTCTTCTTGCCTGTAACCGAGAGGAAAGAGGAAAGGGCAAACATAATCTGTAAGCCCAGGTACAAATTAATTCAGGCTCTGAAGTCAGACAAACCTGGAGTCTGCCCTGGGCTCCGCACCCTGACAGCTGCGTGCCTGGGACCAAGTAATTTAGCTTCTCTCGGTTAATAGTGGAAAATAATGTCTGCATTTATTACAGAGAATTAAATGAAATATCTATAAAAACTCTTAAATCAGTGACTGCTCCCAAATAGCATCTATTATTGTTGATGTTGATAATCGGTTATTCAACAAATATATATTGATCACCCACTATGTGTCAGCACTGTTCCTGGTAGTATGAGGACAATCGCAAAAAAAAAAAACAAAACAAAAAAAAACACAAAAACCTATGACTTTTCTGCTCTTAAGGAGCTTACATTCAAGTGGAGAGATAGTTAATAAATAAGAAAAACTCCAAAGGGTGGTTACTTGTTATGGTAGATTGAATTATGTACCCCGGCAAAGACATTTTTGTAATCTGAGTTCCTGTGGGTGTGAACTCATGTGTAAATAGCACCTTTTGAAGATATTATTTTTAGTTATGGTGTCGCCCAACTGAATCAGGGTGGGTCTTAATCCGTATTACTGGAGTCCTTTATAAGCAGAAGAAATTTGGATGCAGTGAGTCAGAGAAGGTCACACTGGAAGAAGCTAGAAGTCAGTGGAAACTGGAAGAGCAGACAAAGAGGGTAAGGATCGCACGTGATGGGATGCAAGTCAAGGAACCTCAAGGGTTGCAGCAAGCCAGCACCAGAATGCCATACAGCCTATGGGGGAGAAGACATGGTCTTGCCAATGCCTCAATTTGGAACTTCTAGCCTCCAAAACTGTAAGCCAATAAATGCTTGTTGTTTAAGTGTGTATTTGTCAGAGCAGTTCTGGTAAACTAAGATGCATCTTATGCAGGGAATTAAAATAGGGGGATATGATAGGGAGTATCTGGAGGGATCCTTTAGTCGAGCCTCTTCTGAGGAGGTGATGTTCAGGCTGGAAGAGCTGAAAGACAAGGTGGCACCAATGATGAAATGACCTGGGGAAAGCACATTTCAGGCAGTGGGAACAGCTAGTGCAAAGACCCTGAAGTGGAAACAAGTTGAGCATTGTAGGAACAATCTCAATGTGTTCAAAGAACACAAAAAAAGGGCCAGGGTGGCTGATATGCAGTGGGAGAGGGTGGTCGACTGGTAAAAATTGGGTTTGGAAGAATAGGTGGGGCAAGGATGTGGGGAGACCACCTTAATCTAAATGGGCTGGAAAGCAACTAAAGGATTTTAGGCTAAGGAGAGACATAGTCTAAAATATGTTTTTAAGAGTTTCCTTGGGTGATTTAATCAAATATTTAAAGAAGAAATTATACCAATCTTATGTAAACTATTTCAGAAAATTGAGGTGGAAGGAACACTTCCCAACACTTTGCAGCTACATTGCATGAGACTGGCATTATCTTAATACGAAAGCCAAAGACATCACAAGAAAAGAAAACTATAGACCAATATACCTCATGAAAATAGACACAAAAGTCCATAACAAAACATTAGCAAACGGAATCCAGCAACAAATAAAAAGGATTGTACACCATGAACAGGTGGGATTTATTTCAGGAATATGAGATTAATAACATGTGAAAGTCAATTAATGTAATACACAGTATTAATAGTATAAGGAACAAAACCACACATGTTCATCTCAATAGCTACCAAAAAAACACAAAACAAAACATCTGAATTCCCTTAGATAATTCAGAAGCACTCTAAGGTTTGAAAATTAATCTGTCAGGGGCACAATTTTTTAAATGTTGCTATGCATGACTTTTGTTCACTGATTCCTAGAAACTTATTGAATAAGTTCCTATAAACATCTCTAGTCCCTCTCCGGTGTTTTAGCATAGGTGTCCTGTCCCACTCACAGTCCTTCAGCTCTGAGAGCACCAAAATCAAAAGTTCCTCCTGAAGGGGACATCCAGCTTTCTCCGCACACTCTGTGTTTCCACACTTAATTCTATTTACCAAGAGTGATGAGCACCACTCCAAAGAGAAGAGGAGAAAGGTGGACCAGTTCTCTTGCCCGGGGTTCCCCAGGCTGTGCCCTCCCACCCAGGAACACTTTGAAGTGTCCTAACCACATTTCTTACATGACTCACAGAAATTCACTGAATTCACAAGGGTTCCCACTAGCCTCTCTAAACTCGTTTTCCTCTCTTTTCTCTCTGGTTATACCCCCCTCCTCTTAAGACCATTGATTTAAGATTTGTAAAACATGAGTTTGAATCCTCATTTACCATCTAACTGGCCACGTGGCCTTTGGCAAGTCACTTCACATATCTGGGACTCGATTAGCCTATCTGTAAAGTGGAACAAAGTCAGTGGTTCTTAGTGCTGCACATTAGAATCACTGGGGGAGTTTAAAATTGCTGATGCCCAGGCCACACCCCAGACCAATTGCCGGAATCTCTGGGTGGTAGATTCAAGCATCATTCTTCAAGGAAGATCCCCAGGTGAATCCAGTGTGTAGCCAAGACTGAGAACCACTGACCTCAGTGACTGTTAAGGGCTCTTAAAACTCTTTCTCTGATCTATCTTTCCTTGGCTCCCGTGATCCCCACCCATGACCATCACTCCAAGGAAAGGGTGACCAGGAACAACATGTTACAGTTGGGTTACTTGCCAGGGCTCAGAGGGTGCATCTGCTCATCCTGGCTATTGAGGAACCAGTGGGTATTTGCAGGTGTGTTCTTGAGTGGCTAAGCAAAACCAACCTCCTGGGTTGCATGCAGGCCCCTGCCTTTGGTGTCTCCTAAATTAAGAAAAACCACCATTTATGGACAGCAGGGGTTCTGTCTATTAAAGACATTGCCCAAAAGCCTCCAGAGTCTACAGAGAGGCAATGATGTTTTTTTTTTAATCCTTTGTCTCTGCCAACTGGAACGAGTGAAAAAGAGGGCAGTGTTGCCTTCACAAAGCAGAGACTATTTTTAAACATGAGTTTGACTTTTTGGAATGATCAGATGTCAACTTTAGGTAACAGAATCCTGGAAAATCTGTATGAAGCAAACTTGTATGGAAATCTCTACAAATCTTAGTTTTCCATGGATTTAAAAATTGCCCATTATTCTATAAAGCATATATCATTCCTAAACCTGTGAAACAAAGACTTTGAAGACAATAAGAATGTTTAAAAGCTTTAAATTGCCTTCTTCCTTCTTCCATTTTAGCTGCAGTAATTCTAACCTCCACAACATTTCGAACCCTGAACCATCCTTGACTTTGCTTTTTCACATCAAATGCCCAATCCATCAGCAAATCCTTTCAGCAATATCTTCATATTATATGCTTACCTAACCTTCCCTTACCACCCTTGTCTAAGCTACTGTTATCTCTAACCTGGATCTGATTCACACCCATTTGTTATGTAACTTTGAGAAAGAACCAAAAAAGGAGGTTGGCTTAGCTAATCTCTGGGATCCCTGCTAGTCCTAAGAGTCTAGATTCTAAACGGTAGAAGGGAGTGGACACTTGCCAAGTGCTCACTACATACCAGGCACTCTACTTGTATGATCCCATTAGTGCTCATCTGAACCCAACGAGGCAGGTACTATTAACCCCCCTTTGAAGAGGCAAGGTGACTGAGGCTAATGTGTCAGACACTGCTGACTGCTTACCTGGCATCCACTCCCCCTGGCCTCTTGCTAATCTGATTTTGTTGGGGGTGGCAATAAGCCCAGACCCTCGTGAGTCAGTGAGTCAAGATTAGTCAAAGTCAGTTTTGGCAACCATACATCACTGGAACATGGTGGGCATAAAGACAAAGGGAAGTCTGTTGGAGGCTCCTGGGAAAGGGCTTTGTCCATGTTGCTTCCTGCTTTGGATATTATCGGGTGAGGAGGTTAGGCTGGGGGCTTTGTCAGCCTTCCAACAATCAGGAGTAGGGATATGGCTGAGGATGAAAGGAGGAAAGGATGAGAGAAAGTTGGTTCCTGATGGTCTCATTGAGACACTGAACCACCTTGGTACTGCTATTTCTGGGCTTAAGTGAACCATAAATGTCCTTATGAATTAAGCCAAGCTGGTCAAGAATCCTAAAGCATCCTGATACATGAAGTAATTGCCTAAAGATACATACTGAGGAAGGAGCAGTACCAGATTATAAGGCCATGTGTGTTGATCTGTCTGTCTGTCTAAAAAGCCTAAAGTGGGCAGGCTGTTGCTCTGCCCTATCCCTAATTTAATTCCAATTCTACAACTCTGTAATAGGCTAGGTCAAGCACTATCCCTAATTTAATTCCAACTCTACAACTCTGTAATAGGCTAGGTCAAGCAAATATTCTAGGGCTCCTCAGCCATGGCTGACAGGTCCAGATCTGAACACAGCTGGCTCTTCTCACCTTCCTGAGTCCAAAGCCTTCTGGAATGTCAGCTCTGTGGGAGCCAGGTTCACCTCTCGGTGTGTGGACTGCACCTAGCGTGGCAGGAGCTGACTGGCTATAAATGGTTGTCAGGGCAGGAGTCCATCAAAATAGATGAGGAGATTCATTAGGAAGCCACTGGGCCACACCACTCATCTGCCTTCACGGCACACTCTGCATCTCTCTGTGCTTATGTCTGGAGCTCAATCAACTGCTGTTTTCTAGAGTCAGGGCTCAACAGGAAAACCTTTCCCGCAAATCAGCATGTTCTCATCTGGGGGCCTCAGAATGAAGCCACTCATTCTTCTATTATGCCCAGAGGGCTCAGGGGGAGTGATTAGATTGTTCCCCCAACTCCAGGCCAAACTTGCACCCCAAGAGATGTTGACGCAAATAGATGTGAGAGATGCCAAAATGTTCTTCCCCATAACTTGCTACAGGGAGAGAAATCCCTGCCCTTAGTGATTCTTGGGAAATATAGTAGGATTTCCAGATAGTACCTTTTGCAAAACAAATATATTACTTAATAGGGATAGGAGAACAGCTTCCTTGTTATATACCAGACTCTTACATGTTGCTTCCAGTTAGGTGGAGATAAAACTTATCTCTGTTTGAAACTAAATACTTCTAAAATGTGATTTGGTATTTTCTCTGTCTCTCTCACTACAAATCTGAGGGCCTTGTATATTTGTTACTTGCTACTGTGGTTCAAGCATGTAGCACAGTGCCTGGTTATAACAGGTATTTAATAAATACATACATATTTTTTGAAAGAATGAATGAATTTCAGTACAATGGAGAGTGAAAGGAAGGCAAGTGAAGACGTGTACCTAATTCTTTTAAAAGGCTTGCCGGGAGGAGAGAGCATAAGTGGTAGTTAAAGGACAGAGAAGGAAGAGATGTTGTTGTTAACAGGATACTGGGAAGAAAGAGCTGGTAGAGAAGTAGCATTTTCAGATCAGTGCTACCCATTGCCAACTCCAGGTGGCATCATTTACATCGTCACTTACATCACATTCCATGTGAATGGCGCACCTTACAGCTGTGCGAGGCAGTGGCCCAGTTGCATATAAAAAGGGTGTCATAACTGATGGAAAGTCTGAGAGGAAGAGAGGCAGGGATGGATTTGGAGCATAGGTTGGCCTTAATTGGGGTGCTCATCCTCGGAGATTGGACAGATGGATATATTAAGGTAGAGAGGGAGGCAAGAAATTAGGGCAGTTTTTGCCCAATATTTTGCCCAATTTTTTTGATCATGTAGGAGATGAAGCCATGTAACTGTGAGAGGGCCAGGGCTGTGTGAAGAGCTTAAGGAAAGTGATGAGAGTCTGGAAGGGGAGAGAGAGTTGAGTCAAGATAATTGAAAGAGTTTAAATCACATAGGATGTTCTAGAGATCACAGACCTGGGTTTGGCACCAACAAAAGACTCCAGGAGATTTTAGGATTATCAAAGGGAAAGGAAGGAAGCTGGGAAGTGAAGTGGGGGAACCAGTGAAGGCTGGGTGTCTTCCATGTGAAGCCTCCAACTTGCAAATGGTTACAAAATTTGTTTTTAAGTGAGTTGTCTGGACTCAGTAAACGTTATTCCATTGGAGATACAGAGGGTTAATTCCCCAGCCAGCAACCCTACAAAACCCATAGTCATGAACTAATACTGTATTGATATATCAATGTCACCTCCCACTATTACTAATTGTAACCTTTGTATGGGAAAATGTATGTCAAGTCACAGATCAGTAGACCAGGAACACAGTTTCCCAACACCATCTATCTCTGAGCCTCTCCCCCAGTGCCAGCCTTCGGTGTCAACTCCTGCAGTGGGTCCAAGGCTTCTGTGCTCACTGAGCTTGTTAATTCCATTCACTGAACCAGGCACTGGACATGCACACATTTGTAAAGAGAGCAAGTGCCCCTCACCCCACCCCCCACCCCACTGCTGCCCCCACCATGGGTTCTGAATTCCATGCCAATGACGGTAATCACCATTGGGCTTGGGGGAGGGCAATGTTAGAGAAGGGGCAGATTCCCTGACAAGTTACCCTTTGATGAGAAGTCATTGCTATATCCTAATACCCTATCATTGAAATGGCTTTCAGACTTTGACCCAGCATTTCTATTTTTAGTTATCTGGTTGAAATACTTGCACATAAATGCAAAGAAAATGCTCAAAGCTGTTAACTGCAGAATTATTTGTAATTGAGGTAAACTGGAGACAGCACAAATATTCATTAAGGGGGGACTCAGTAATTATTATATTTCTGTCCCCTATCAACAGAGTGGAACACGTGTGACCTTTAAAAAGGATAAGGTAGATGTACAGGTATTGACATGGTGATCTGTCCATGCTATATGGTGGATGAAAAAGCAGGTTAGAAAGTTATATACTATAAAACAAAATATTCAAATTAAAATATATATGTGTATTATGAATATAATCATGTTTATTTAAAAATACCTGGTAGGATGCACACCAAATGATTAACAGTGGTGACCTCTAGAGGAAGGTTAAGGGGAGAAGAAATGGGACTGTCATACTTAATTTCATACAGTGTACAGTTGTATGAACTTTTTTATAATGAACATGTATTACTTCTATTAAAAAAAATCATTTAAGCCAATTTTAAAATATGTCAGTGCACCAAAAATTAATCTATAAATGTTATATTATCCAAGTGGAAAAACCAACAAGGGCTTTTTTTGGAATACAGTAATCTGATTCTAAAGTTCATATGGAAAAATAAACATACTAGAACAAGCAGAAAACTTCTGAAGAAGAAGAGAATGAAAAGAAGCAAACCCAGCAGGTATTAAAATGTACCATCAAAACTACAGAATTAGCAGAATTACCTGTTTGCTGACCCATGAAAAGGCAGATGAATTCAGTAGAAAGAGTCCGGAAACAGACCCAAATGCTTACGAAAATTTGTTATTGGATAAAGATGGTGCTTCAAATCACTGGGGTAAAAACAGGTCATTCAATAAATGGTGTTGGGACAAATGGGTTACCAGTTTGGAGAAAATATTGAATCCCTCATTTGTTCCCTTCAACTAATACATTCTGTTTGAATCTAGATTTAAACATAAAAGATAAAAACCATTAAAATATTAGAATAAAGTATGGGAGAATATTTTATTATATGGGCAAGGAGAGTGCCTTTATAAGCAATAAACAAAACCCAGAAGCCATAAAGGAAGTTATTGATGCATGTTTGACTTCATAAAATTAAAAATTTTCTACGTAGCAACAAACATCATGAGCAAAGTAAAGCAGAAAAACTCCAGACCGGAGAAAAATACCTGCATAATAAATGGCAGAGAGCTAATTTCCTTAATACATAGAGGCATTCTAAATCAATAAAAAAAGAGTCAATAAACTAATAGAAAAATGAGCAAAATCATGAGTGGGAAATTCACAGAACTAGAAATACAAAGGGCTTACAGCCACGTAACAGATGGTCAACCTCAAATGAAACAACCCAGTATCATTTTTCATCTATTAGCTTAAGATTTTTTTTTAAGTTTAATAAGAAAGATTTAGTAAGGCTGCGAGAAAATAGAGAAACCCCCCTCCCCCCCAGCACTCTTGGTAAGGGCAGGTACATTTTCTTTGGAAGGGAATTTGGCAATATCAGAATAAAATGTGCATCTACTTCTTGCCTTGACCCAGCATTCCACTTCTAAGAATTTAACCTTCAGATATTTTTGTACATATGTGCAAAGATGTATATTCATGGATGTTTGGTACAGCAAAGATGTATATTCACAGATTGTCTATGGTATCAAAAGATTGGTAACAACCTATCTACCTATCATTAGGGAAGTGGTTATATTAAGGTGCATCTATGTAAAGGAATGGAACATTACACAGCTATGGAAAGGAATGAGATAACTTTATATGTGCTGATATAGAACAAATTTCACACTATATTTTTGGTGATGTGTCTAATATTCTGCAATTTGTGGACAAAGCGGGAAATTATATCTATATTTGCTTACATATTCACAGAATGCCTGGAAACGTGCACAGGAAACTGGTACAGTGCTTGCACCTGGGGAGGGAGACCAAGGACAGTAAGTCTGAGGTAGAAGAGAAATTTATTACACATGCATTCATACACTTTATTGAGACTATTTGAATTGTTTGCCAAGTGCATGCATTAAGTTTAAAATGCAAATGATTAGCGAAAGCATTATGTTAAGTGAAAAAAGTCAGATACAAAAGGTCACATGTTGTTTGATTCTATTTATATGAAATATCTAGAATAGATAAATCCATAGATGGGTGGTTGCCAGGGATTAGGAAGAGAGAGGAATGGGGAATAACTGCTTTATGGGTTGTTCCAGTTTGCTAATGCTGCCGTTATGCAAAATACCAGAAATGGATTGGCTTTTATAAAGAGGATTTATTAGGTTACAAATTTGCAGTTCTATGGCCATAAAAATTCAAAACTAAGGCATCAATAAGAGGACACCCTCACTGAAGGAAAGTCAATGGCATCCGGAACCTCTGCCATCTGGGAAGGCACATGGCTGGCCTCTGCTGGTCCTTTGTTCCCAGGTTGCATTTCAAAATGGCTTTCTCCAAAATGTCTCTGGGCTTCTGTCTCTCTTAGCTTCTCTCATCTCTCTGCTTGGTTCTCCTGGGGTGTTTCTCTCTAAGCATCTGGAAGTCCTCTTTTAGCTTCTCCGGGGCAAACTCTGGGCTTCATCTCTTAGCTTAGCATCTCCAAATGTCCTTCTGTTTGCATCTCCCAGCATCTCTAAGTTTCTGGGTCTGTATCTGCTCTCCAAAATGTCTCTCTTATAGGACTCCAATGATCTAATTAAGACCTACCCTGTATGAGCAGAGTCCACACCTCCATGGAAATGAGCTAATCAAAAGGTCTCACCTACAGTTGGGTGGGTCACATCTCCATGAAAACAACCTAATCAAAAGATTCCACCCTAATCAAAAGACTAACAAGTCTGCCCCTACAAGATTGCATTAAAGAACATAGCTTTTGTGGGGGACGTAATAGATACAAACCAGCACATGGGTATAGGGGTTTCCTTTTGGGGTGATGAAAAAGTTTTAGAACTAGGTAGAATCAGTGGATGTGCAACATTGTGAATGTACAAAATGCCACAGAATTGTTCACTTTAAAATTGTTAATTTTATGTTATGTGAATTTCACCTCAATTAAAAAAAAACACACACACAAATGATTAGAGGTCATTAACTAAGACGAAACCCTGCATTTTATAAACAAGGAGGCCCAGCTCTTTCATTCATTCCTTCAACAGCTGTTTTTGAATGCTGTATTAGTTTCCTATTTCTGCTATAACAAATTACTACAAATTTAGTGGCTTAGAATAATAAAACTACATTCTCTTACAGCTCTGGAGGTCAGAAGTCTAGGATGAATTGGCAGGACTGCATTCCTTCTGGAGAGTATAGGGGTGAATCCGCTTCCTTGCCTTTTCCAGTTCCTAGAGAGGTTGTCACATCCATCGACTCCTAGTGCCTTTCAAACAATGGCATCACTCCTACCTGGATAATCCAGGATAATCTCATCTCAGAATCCTTAATTTAGTCACATCTGCAAAGTCCCTTTTGCCATGTAAGGTAACATATTCACAGGTTCTGGGAATCATCTGGTAAGGGCCATCATTCTGCCCTTACACCAGGTCCTGAAGATCCAGTAGTTACAACACACATTCCCTGCCTCATGGGGCTTACATTCAGCAAGGAGGAGAGAGCAATAAACAATATAAATAAGTAAAATGGACAATATGTTAGATGCAGATTAGTGTTGTAGAGAAATAAAGAGCAGGGAAGGGGACTAAGGCAATTTAGGACTGGGGAGCGGGGATTTAGAACCAGGACATCCTCACTGGGAACGCAGCATTAGAGTAAAGATCTGGAGACGGTAAGGGAGTAGCCAATGCAGCTATATGGGGGAAGAGTGTTCCAGGGAGAAGTAAAGGCAAGTGCAAAGGCCCTGAGGCAGGAGTGCATCCGACATGTTCATGGAACAGAAGGTGACAAAGCGTGGCTGGAGGAGAGTGAGGGAGAGGCAGATGGTAGGAGATGAGGCCAGAGACAGTGGGGGAGGTGTATACATCATTTAGTCATTGCAAACATGTCAGTGCACTATAAAATAATCTTGAGATTGATGGCCTAGGCTTCTAGGCCATTTTAAAGGCTGTCATTTATACTTATACTGAGATAGTGCCTCTAGAAGAATTTGAGCAGAGATATAACAAGCTCTCTTTTACTAAAATTCTGCTAAAACACAGAGCCACTCTAACAAGGGAGGAAGCCAGGAGGGTACTGGGGTCATTCAGGCATGAGAGGGAGATAGCATCACCCATAGTGATAACTATGGAGGTGAAGAGAAGCAATTTGATTTATATGATATGATGTGATATATACACCAGGCAGATTTACAGACAGATTGGACATAGGATATGACAGTGAGAAGTCAAGAACAACCCTAAGGATTTTGGCCTGAGCACTTGGAAAGATGGAGCTGCCATCATTGGAGATGGGAAAGAACTGCAAGAGAAGTGGATTTCATTTTGTGATTCTATTAGACCTCCAAGTGGAGGCGATGAATGGGCAGCTGTAAATGCAAATTTTGAGTTCGGGAGCACAGGTCAATTGGAGATAAAAATTGGAAGTCAGAGAAATGGCATTTAAAAAGATGAAATTGGAAAATGGGCCACCCATTGGCAAAGCCAAAGCTTGGACCCAAATCTCATTTTTGCCCTCCTACGTTGATGATTTTAGGTGAAGAATTGAGTCTATCTTTTATTCTTTGTTTTGTTTAAAAAAGAATCAACTTCTGTTTTTCTTTTTATTTTATTTTCAATTTAGAGACTTTGGTGGATTGAATTATGTACTCCAATTTAGACATGTTCTTGGTCTTGGTCTACATTCCTGTGGGGGTGAACCCATCATAAATAGGATTTCTTGAAGATGTATTTGTAGTTAAGGTGTGGCCCAACTGAATGAGATCGGGTCTTAATCCAGATTACTGGAGTATTTATAAGCAGAAGAAATTCAGACATAGGAAGAAAGCCAGGGGGAGGAGCCGGAAGCCAGAAGTCAACAGAACACAGAAGAGAAAAGAGAGGACATTGCCAAGCGGTGGGAAAGCCAAGGAACCCAAGGATTGCCAGCCACCTGGAATGCTATCAGTTCCAGGAAGGAGCAAGTCTTCTACCCTCTAAATCCTGAGACGATAAATCACCATTGTCTAAGACAACCCATTGTGCAATATTTGCCATAGCAGCCTAGAAAACTGGATAGACTTTAGAAAAAAAAAGATAATAAACACTAAAAATAAAAATTACCTATAATCTCATGACCCACAAACAAGCACACATAATCATTTGGCATACTGCCTCACAGATTTTTGCCAATGCAGAGTATATATTTTGTATGTCACACGCACAATGCCCAACAAATATTAGTTGATTTTGCTTTAGTAGTTAAAAAAGGAATGTGAGAAGGGAAAGGGGGTCCCCCAAGAATTTCCTGGAGACTGGAATGGAGAATCATTATCCCATTATCATTCCCAGGTGCAGGCTCCTGACCAGTGACGTTTTATCTTGCATAACTGGTCAGGGCCTCATTCTGCACTGCATGACCACTGGGCTTGGCCATCTGTTGAGCTGATAAGGGAGCCTGGCTTCCTGGTGGGCGGCCCTGGTACCTGACACATAAACACATAAATGGGCATTTGGCTGGGGTGACAGTGTCTTGAGTATAATATGCCTTGACACTTGGCTTCTGCCCAATTCCATAGTTGGGTACATGAGAGGCTGTTTCTGTGGCAGCAGGAACTTTGTTTCCTTCCCCAAACTGTGAAGTTCAGGAGAGGTTATTCAGCAGCAGTTTCGCAGTGGAAAGAGAAAACTGTCTCAGACAAAAGGGAGGGAACAAATCTCAGGAATTTTATCTTTTCAGCTGCCAGAACATCTCATTCAGAGGGGAGCTGTCACCTTTCTATTCCTGAGCTCAGAACTGATGGCTTGCCTGCATTTGGCCTGAATTTCTTTGAAAATGTGAGACTGGGAGCTGCTGCTCCAAATACTGATGAGCAAAAAGAACAGAGGATGAGGAGCAAAATCCAGTGCCCACCCCCACTCTTTTCTTACTTCCCTTGCCCTATTCTCCCATCTGCTTCTGCCAGGACAAGGTGAAACTGTGACACAGATGGAGTCACAGGACCAGAGTTTTCATTACTGTGGAGGTCAGTCTTCTCCCAGCGCAATAGCCTTTGGTCACTCAGCTTTCCTCACCCCTGCAATAGCCCAGCGTGATGCACTGTTAAAAACACCGATCTTAGAAGCAGCTCACCTGGAACAAGTTACTTAATCTCTGTTCCAGTTTGCTAATGCTGCCTTTTTGCAAAACACCAGAAATGGACTGGCTTTTATAAAGGGGGTTTATTTGATTACAAAGTTACAGTCTGAAGGCCATAAAGTGTCCAAGGTAAGGCGTCAACAATCAGGTACCTTCACTGGAGGATGGACAATGGCGTCAGGAAAACCTCTGTTAGCTGCAAAGGCATGTGGCTGGTGTCCGATCCAGAGTTCTGGTTTCAAAATGGCTTTCTCCCAGGACATTCCTCTCTAGACTGCAGCTCCTAAAAATCGTCACTCTTAGTTGTTCTTGGGGCGATTGTCCTCTCTTAGCTTCTCTGGAGCAAAAGTCTGTTTTCAAAGGCCGTCTCCAAAATGTCTCTATAAGCTGCAGCTCTTCTCTCAGCACCTGTGCATTCTTCAAAGTGTCCCTCTTGGCTGTAGTAAGCTCGCTCCTTCTGTCTGAGCTTATATAGTGCTCTAGTAAACTAATCAAGGCCCACACTGAATGGGCCGGGCAACACCTCCAAGGAAATTATCTAATCAGAGTTATCACCCACAGCTGGGTGGGTCACATCTCCATGGAAACACTCAATCAAAGAATTACAATCTAATCAACACTAAAACGTCTGCCCACACAAGATTGCATCAAAGATTAATAATGGCGTTTGGGGGACATAATACATTCAAACTGGCACAACCTCCCTGAGACTCGGTTTCCAGACCTGCAAAGTGAGACTGATAATACCTGCCTGTCAGGTCTGTTGGGCAGATTAAATAAAACGGCTGCAAAACCCCTATCACTGGATCCCAACAAATATTATTTCCCTCCCCCACTCACTCAGGCCGGTCTTGTAAGCGTGGATTACCTCTCTGGGTGATCCATTTGGGGGTCTCAGAAGGTCATCTGGTGACACACTTCTCATTTCGCATCTTCAATTGTACTCCAGAATAGGAATTCCCACGTCATTGATATTTGCAGTTGATACCAAAATAGGAGGTGACGTGAAGCACCAAAACTCAAAGTCACAGTTCAGGGCCTAAAGGGGGATCAAAATAGGGACAAGAAGTTTAATTTGGGAAAATGTGAGTAAATCTCTTTGGGGAAAAAATGTAGATTCTCTTTTCTGTTGTCCCGACAGCAGCATTCAGTGAGGGACGCCTCTGGGTAGGCCTGGTAGAGGAAAGGAAGTTCCCACCCTGTGGTTCGAGGGGTCTCGTGGGTCAGAACTACTGCTCTGGCCAAGGTGTGGCCTCCAGAAGAAAAGCACACGTGGGTCCCCAGAGCAGCACTGCTGTAGGGATGGCTTCCTCGGGTTATCTGGCTAGTGCCTCGCAGAGAGAGTTTTCCCCAGAGGAAATGGGAAAGCATGAGATAAGTGATCTTATCCTTTCCTACTTAGGCATCCTTAGAAGATACACAGTGCAGAGCAGTGGCGAATGAAACCAATCTTGATTTAAAGTAAAGAATTCTGGTTTCAAGATTATTTCTACAAGTGGGGACTAAATGCCTAGTGGGACTAAGGCCAACCCCTCAACATGATGCCACCTGCTCCCATGGGCCCCCTTTGTCTGCTACACACCAACCGCCCTGCTCTTTATTCCCTTCCTTGAACACATGTGCCTCTCACACGTGCACCTCCACAAAAACACCATCCTTCTTCCTGCTGTCAGCTCCAGGGCAAACAGTGGTGGTGTCTAGGCCTGGTAGTCCCATTTCCCTTGCCATTGATTGGTTTGTGTGTAAGCTTGTAATACAGTTCTGGCAAAGACACAAGGGAAATCTGCTGGGGGAGGGGAGTTTCTGGAAAGCATTTTCCTCACTGATTAAACAGAAGGTACAATAATCAAATAATGTCCTCTTATTCTGCTGGACATTGTGTTGCCTGTGTCTGAAGCCTGGAACCATGGCAGCCATTTTGTAACATGGAGGGAGCTAAGTGGACATGCATTTGGCAAAGTAGAAGGATGGAAAGAATCTGGGTTTTTGATGATGTTGTTTCAGCCACCAGGCTAATCAGCCCTGCAGTTGTCCTATCTCAGGACCTCTTGTTAAGCGAGATAACACATTTTCCTTATAGTATTAACCATTTTGAGATGGGTTTTCTGTTAGTTGTCCCTAAAAGCAGCCTAACTCATATATGGCTCCCATTGATTTGAAGTCAAATTTTAATATCCACATGCCTAACTTGTCTTTCTCCAAGGCTTCTAGTTTGTTGAGGCAGTGGGGGAAACTGAGGACACAGTGAGGAAGAGGAAGCAGAATCTTTCTTGGCTCACCATAAATCTACACCAGCATTTGCTGGAATGATTGAGTATTCCTGTGGAGACGAGTGGTTGTTTTTTCACTTTTTACTAGAGTTTATGTATGTATGTGTTTCAAAGGAGAATATGTACTTGGAAGATTATTTGTAGAAGATGAGGAGTTGAGGGGAAAAGCTGAAGGGACAGGTCTTGCAAGAGGTGTGACTACATATGTGCTAGGTAGTTCAAGCATCAGCTCTAAACATATCAGGTGTCCTAATCAAGAATATGTGATCCAGGGTGAGCATCTGGGTCACAACAGGTGTTTCTAATACAGTATTTCCGTCAATGCTTTGCTAATTAGAATAGTCTGTCAGAAACTGCTTTTTAATGATGAAATTAGTGACCTGTTGGTTAACCTGATTAATAGTTAGAAATGCATTCTCACTGGTGAAAATAATGGAATTTAAGATATATGGACTGGATAAAATATTTTAGAGACATTTCCCACCCTTTATAATCAGGAATTGAGAATTCTGCTCCCTGAGACAACTAGACAACTGTTCCTAAATGGTCCTGTTTCCAGTCACTGGTTTCAGAGGATTTCTGATTGCTCATGACAACTCTAACCCTAAGAGGATCCAGTCTCTGGAATGTTGATGCATCTTCTTCAGGTGAGCTTCTAGGTAAGGATGTGGTCTAGTAACTTAAATGGCCGATAACCAGGGCTTCACTGAAATTACGGAAGAGGTTTATGGACTTTTTTGGTGCCTGCTGTTTGCTAAGGAATGTTTGCATGATAAATGCCTGCAAGAGCACATAATTTGGTCTGAGACTTGTTTTTATAATAACCAAATCTACAAAAAGAACCCCTGAAGTTATTTTGCAACAGGGCACTGTCAGCACGAGCAACACACAGTGAGGTTCCTTTAGGGAGTTTCTAGACAAATTTTCTAGGACATTGGCCTGGAGGAGTCAGAACATGAGAGAAAGAACAACAGTGGATGAAAGAGAAAGAACATGGGGACACTGCTTGGTAAGTAGTGGACAAATGGCTTTACAAGCACCAGAGAGTCACCCCTTTAGAGACTTCAAGAAATATATAGAAGGTACTTGGTAACGGGCTGTCAATTCTCACAATAAAGCTGGTTGGGGCTGGAACCATTTTAGTTTGGGCATCAAAAGCAATTGCAACTTCATTTCATACCAATATGCTGGATAAGCCTGATATATCAGTTACATTCAGTGAAACTAAGGACAATTATATACAATAAATCATTTTAAATGTGCAGTAGTTTCTGTGTAAGCTATCCTGAAAAACAAAACAGTTGAGACAATTGAAAAGCAGAGGTGTTCATCCAAGTTATGGTTTCTATAAGCTTTATGGGAACAGAGTCCCTTTTCATCTTCTAGACTTGTAAAGAAGTTTTATTCACCACTTCCAGTGATTATATGTGTGAAAGGTGAAGGAGTAGAGTGGGGTGGTAAGGCTTGTAGTGCCAGAAGTTTGTCATAGGACCCTCTGGCTGGTAGTATCAAATAATAATTACTGACAAGACTAGATTTGGGGGTGTCTTCGATTTCTGCTTTATCTCAAGAGGCCATTTTGTTGGAATGACAATTCAAATTTGCCCCATGAAAAGGGCAGATTTACATAGGGCATTAATACAGGGGGAGGGCCCACTACCACAGGTTAGCACAAGGACCCTAGTTGCCTGTTTCCTGGGAGGCAAAGTGGAAAGTCAGACCGGTTAATCAGAAAATAAGTGTTGAGCTCTTGTGTTAGGTGCTGGGACCAAGTGTTGCTATGAATAGTCTGATATAAAATTCAAAATAAAGCATGTTAGTAATTGCAAATCAAATGGGAAATAAAAGCCTGTGCCTTTAGGAGCTGGCATTGGTCATTCTAGCCAATTTGTTAGGATGACCAATAAGTAGAACATCTTCAGACTTAATACTTACTTCTCCTGATCTGTTGACATATCCTAAATTATCTCTCCCTCCCTTCCTTACTTGTTGCCAGTAATCAAACATTTTTTGAGCATCAAATTTGTTCTAGACACTTCTGCTAGTTTCTGAGGACACAGATTAAAAACAAAACGTATGGCCTTTTGGAACTGATGATCTCGGGTGTGCATGTTTATGTGTTTGTGTTTGTCTACGGGGCTATTGGCAGGAAGGAATAGATAAACAGACAAACATGGGAGACACATCAAACTCAGCAAATATACCCAGCCTGCCGCAGGCTATCTCCCTGGGGATGACGTCACTTGAGTCTTGAAGGACAAGCTGAGTGGCCAGGGTGAAGAAGCAAGATGAAAGGCACTCCACATGGGTGGGCATCATGGGGGCATGTGCCGGGGATGGTTGCAGTGACCATAAGAGGTGGCGAGGGAAGGAGGAGGACTGCTTTTTGGAGGCTGGGTCATAGGATACATTGGAAGAGGGTGGAATGGTGTAAGATAAAGCTGAAGTACCAGGCAGAGCCCAGATCACAGAGGAAACTGTACTTAATTCTGAAGTTGATTGGAAGTCAAACAATTTTAAACAGAGAAGGAAATTACACAAAAATATTCTTGTTAGTGGAGGTCGAAGACAGGCTGCAGTAGCAAAAAAGAAACTGAAAACAGGGCCATGGCACTGATTTACAGGGTGACTTTTAAAAACGCCCCATTCAGCCACAATATCGGTTTACTCCTAGAAGTAGCCTATAATTAAGATTTTTAAGTTGAAGTCTCATTAGTCTCTAATACTTGCACCTGAGTCAAGGAGTGCTGTTTATCATTCCCGGTAAATCATGTTGCTGAGCGACTGCCCACCTGGTGAAAGGATGACATTCTTTGCCTCAGAGGGAAGGCAGACACCACTGGGGTCAAAGGATCATAGCTCAGCTTTGAATTTCAAATAGATTTGGAAATACATGATGAAACTAATAATCTTGAAGGCTGGGCTTTATTGAGTATTTTTAGGTATTTTCTAAATTTCAAAACATCCCTTTTAAATAAAAAGAAGCAAAGCCTGGATCATAGAGAAGGAAGAATTTGGATGAGAAAATTTTTTTGAAAGGTAAAGGGAGAGAGGGTGTGCCGGTTTGAATGTATTGTGTCCCCAAAATGCCATTATCTTTGTGGTCTTGTGGGGCAGAGATTTGCTTGGAATGTGACCCACCCAGCTGTCGGAGATGATTTTGATGAGGTGTTCCCATGGAGGCATGGCCCCGCCCATTCAGGGTGGGCCTTGATCGGTGGAGCTATATAAATGAGCTGACTCAAGGGGAGGGAACTAACTGAGCGCAGCTGGGAGTGATGTTTTGAAGAGGAGCAAGCTTGCTAGAGAGGAACATCCTGGGAGAAATCCGTTTTGAGGCCGGAGCTTTGGAGCAGACGCCAGCTGCCTTCCCATCTAACAGAGGTTTTCCGGACGCCATTGGCCATCCTCCAGTGAAGGTACCCGATTGCTGAGGTGTTACCTTGGACACTTTGTGGCCTTAAGACTGTAACTGTGTAGTGAAATAAACCCCTGTTTTATAAAAGCCTATCCATCTCTGGTGTTTTGCATTCTGCAGCATTAGCAAACTAAGAGGGCAATTCAGATGTAAATGTCCCAGCCCCTCCTGTGGGATGGAAACTTCCAGAAAGGAACACACTGATGGACTTTGGGAAACCTGAGATCCCTGGGATTCTATGGCAGAAGAGACTGCAGGCACTCAAAGAAGTCCCATGTCAGGCAATGGCTCTGCATTTGATGCCGTGAAGGAGTGGTAGAGCAGCTTCCTACAAGTAGAGGCGGTGGTTCCAGTGGACCACAGCCTACCTGCAGTGTGTGGGGCTCCAGGAGGATACACATGTACCAGTAGGGGGCGCGGAAGTACTAAGGAACTAGTAGACCGGAAGCAGCCTGGGTATCAAGAAGAAGCTATGACTGAAGACTGCAGCAGGGACCCTCAACTTGGGCAGTGACATCCAAAATTCCAGCCAGAATCCATTACCCCTCTGCATCATAGGTAGAGGTGGCCCAGCAACCCTGCAGGATGAAAGCCATCCCATGGAAGGCAAAGAGAATCTGGAAGATCTCCCTCCTACACTCAGGTGTCCAACGAGAAGGGAGATACAGCCCTGAGAGGGAATGGGATTTAAACCTGCTGTTTATCCCCAATCACTTATAATTTGTTTGTTTGTTTGCATTTGTAAGCTCCTATCCTGCCACATATATGTGTGTGAGTATATACGAGGGTGTTCTCACACACACACTGGCTTTCGAATTCCTTCCCTGACAAAAATCATCATGTCAAAAAATGTGCCCCAAAGTAGCAGGCAACATAAAATCCTAGAGAAGTTTGGCTTTCAAATAAAAGGCTGAGGATTCATATTAACAGCAAAGGAGGCAACCAAGTGTCATCATTAAGGCCACACAAAGTCAGGCTTCTGGTCGTCAAACCCTGGTTCCACCTCTGACTAACTGAGACCTTGGGCTGACACTATATATATATACATATATATATATATATACATATATATATATACACACACACACACACATATATATATATATAGTTTCCTCAGCAGTATAATGAAAATAATAATAGTATCCACTGCCCAGGGTTGTTATGAATACAAAATGAGTTAATATTGGGAAAGCACTTGGGATAGTGTCTGACACCCAATTGGGACTGTGTAACTTTAACAAACTTTGTTCTCAGAACCTCAATCTCTTGAGGGACTTGTGACTGAAAGAACAGGGTATATAAGAGATAGTGATATAGAAGCAAAAATAGAAGCTTTTTGCCCAGACTTCTCTTGAATCTGAGCAAGTCCTTTAACTAGAGCTCTCCTTTCCCCCGAAATCTCTCTATACATTGGGTGTAAGTCCTTCTCACACCAAAGGACTGAGAAAATTAATGGGAATGTTTACCTCTCAAATCGTTGTCTTTCTTCTAGTGTTCTCCACGTCTTTGCAGCTGGAAATTAAAAAAAGGATACCAATCAAAAATACAATATGGTTCATGAAATGTTTGACATTTAAATCTCTCATGAAACTTAGAGCTGAATGGCATACAGTAGGTGTTTAATATATTTTTTGGCTGATTTTTTAAAAACGTCATCACAATGACAGTATTTAGCATCTGAGAAGGAATGCCTCTCACACCCAATCCAGAAAATTAATCTGACATCTATCTAAAAATAGAAACCGTTTCATTCTTTTATGTCCTTTTCTCTATTTTTAAAAACTCACTAGTTGCTCCTTCCCCTTTTCCAGATGTTAGCTGGGAAATCTAAATCTTTTTTTAATGCCAAGCTAGAAGAACTCACAGATATACAAAAGTGTTGATAACACCAAAGGTGCAACTTACATCAAAATCTCGCAGAATTTAAAATTTTAAAGATCTGTTGCTGCCACTTCAACTTCCATTATTAAATGCAAAGAAATCACAAGGTGTGTACCTGTGAGAATTTCTTGAATTAACAAACATCCAAAATGTAGAACTAATGGAGATGACATTTAGGCTTTGAGGCAGAGCTAAATTCAGATTTAGAAAAGGTTGGTCAGCTGCTCAATGCAGATGCTGTTTTTATCTAGTGCTATGATCATTTCATCAGAGGAACATATTTCTTAAAGTGACAGGAATTTGGAATTTTAGATATCTTTAGAAGGGGTCGTCCCTATGATACTCCTATCTGCACATTGGAATAAAAATCAGCTGGGTTCACTCCCATGATCTAAAGCAGTGTTTTTGAAACTGGGTCACAACCCATTCATAGGCCATGAAATCAACTTAATGAATCAAAGCCAGCATTAAAATAAAATAGAATAGAAAATAATATAAAACATAACATCAGAGTAGTGTATCAAGAAAAATATTTGTTTCAGTTTGTGTGTGTGTGTTTGGTTATGATATCAAATGTGTTTTTCAGGGTAAATCACAATTTAAAAAATTAGAAAGCTACTGACCTAAGATTGCTACCTGCAGATTTCCCAGAAGATATATTCTACAAGTAGGAAACAAATTAGTACACACCTGATGGAAAAAATTTTGCAAGAAGTTTGATAGGCCTTGAAATTATCCACAACCTCTGAATCGGTTATTCCATCTTTGGATACCTATCTTAAAGAAATAATCCAAAATTCAGACAAAGATTTATGCCCCAAAATATTCACTGTACTGTTAGTCCATTATGTTGGAAACTCCAAACAGCTTAAATGCTGATAACATAGCAACATTAAGTCAAATTTAAAATATGAAAAATGGTTGAGTATTGTGTTATCATTAAAAGCAGTATTTTTAGAGGATTTATAATGATGTGGGAAATGCTTGTGATTTAATAGTAAATAAAAAGAGGATACAAAATTGCTCATACTATATAATCTTAGCAATTGTAAAAACTGGTGAGAAGGAAAATGCTAAAATATTAACAGTGGTTTTTATAGTGGTTGAATTATGGGCAATTTTCATTCTCTGTTTTTCTATTTTTTCCCAGTTTTCTACAGTGCACGTGTTATATATCTATCATCTAGGGGGAAACGTGTTTCTTAACAAAAATGAAAGGTCCCCCCTCCTCAGGACAATTTGTGTTCTTACCAGTCAGGAAGCACAATGCTCATCCTTATTTGCTTTTGCAAGGATGCCACCTCTGTTGACCTTCCTGTTGGGCAAAAGAAAGTAAAATGTCCCCTTTATAAAGTGCATTTCATAGTTTAATGACTCTCAAGGACTCATTTCATGTTCTTCCTGAGTGATTAACACAAAAGCAAGAGCTCCAGGGCCAGGGTTTCAGGTCACCCAGACAGCATGCCCTGTAGGTTCTTTCCCTTTCCACCAAGACCAGAGTATTAGTTTCCTCTGGCTGCAGTGACAAATCACCCTAAACTTGCTGGCTTAAAACAACACAGATTTATTATCTTACAGTTCCAGGGGTCAAACATCTGAAATGGGTTTCACTGGGCTAAGCTCAAAATGTCACCAGGCCTGTATTTCTTCTGGAGGTTCTAGGGGAGACTCTTTCCTTGCCTTTTCCAGCTTCTCAAGGCTGCCTGCATTCCTTGGCTCATGGCCTCCTCCCATCTTCAAAGCCAGCAGTGTAGCATCTTCAGCTCTCTGCTTTCCATCTTCACATCATTTTCTCTGACTTTGACCTTCTTGCCTTCGTCTTATAAGGACCCTTATGGAGCCCACCTGGATAATCCCAGATAATCTCCCCCATCTCAAAATCCTTGACTTAATCATATCTGCAAAGTCCCTTTGCCATATAAGGTAACATATTCACAAATTCTGGGGATTAGGACATGGGCATCTTTGGGGGCCAGTATTCTGTCTCCTACCACCAGGTTAAATAAAATGGCTTGAAACTGGAGTGTTCACCTCTCTAGCATTACAGGCATAGTGGTTTGAAAACTGCACTGTTCCTAATTAGCTCTCCCAAATGTGTATGGGCCTGTGCATTTTCCACTAGGGGAAAATAATTCATTAATAATAAGATCACTTTGTCACTCATTAGTCACTAACACTGGCTAAAGTTTAATCAATGAGAAGTGTAATCTAATCTTACGCTTACTATGCAATGCTACATCATCGCAAAAATGTAGTTGATGTGCAAAAACATACATAAATATATGCTAGAGGACCTGTGGTGGCCATCAGGCTTCCTTTCTATTGTTATCTCTTTTGCTATTGCTATGTGAATGCAAGGAGCTAAAGAAGAGAGTTTCTGGGCTCAAAAAATTAAGGGGCTATTATAACTTATTTTGTTTTTATTTTAGAATTTTTTAAGTTACTCAAGTAATATAACATTGTAGAAAAATTAGAAGATATTTATCAGCAAAAAGAAAAATATGTTTTTAAATGTCACTTTTGGTTATTAAAAGTTAAAAATAAAATAATCGTCTCAGCAATGTTTTATTTTTTAAAGCCCTTTTTACTGAGTTGTGGGATTAGAAGATTAAAATTAATTTAAACATTTAAATTAAATTTCAAAACACTAAGAACATTTGGTTATTAACAATCTTTGCACTTATTATTTTTGTTTATTCATTTTAAACTCAAGTGAGGTATTTAAAAAAAAAAAATTTAATTTCACTGTGTTATTGGATTTTAGAGTCACAGCTTTCTCCAGGTTTGGGCAGACACAGTTGTCCCCCAGTTTTTCTTTCATAGCTTCCAGCTAGTTTTTTCCCTTCTTTCCTTCAAGGCTGATAGATGAAATAACATGCCAGAATTCACAAGCCAATGAGCCTTTTGTTTGAATTCCTCTTTTAGACAAGAAAGTAAAGGAATTTGATGATTTCCTCTCTGTCTCTTCATTTCCTTTATACTCTTTATCTTTGCCTTCTCAAGATGTTATCCTGCCTAAAATAATCTACCTTCCTACCCATTTGCCTAATTTCTGCCTATGCCTTCATCCCTTTTGAGCTTAAAAGCTCAGCTCAAATTCTGCCTCTTCATATAAATAAAGCCTTAGGGAACCCTGGAGGCCAAAACAGATTTCTCCCCTTTCTGCGTTTTTATAGAACTGACAGACTATCCCAAGACTGACACTTCATCAGCAATATGTTCAGCAAGCATTTTCATGTAGCCTGGCATCATTTTCCTCAGCTGCTACAGCTAAGGGAATCTCTCTTCTCAGGAGGTTAAGTGACTGTCCCAAAGCCACATAAAAACACCAGCAGCAATGTCAAAAGGTAAATTTGTGCTGTTTTCTCCAGAGTAGACAATATCACCAAGAAGAAGTAAAGAGTTTATTTCCACCCAAAACCAAAACAAACAAGCAAAAAAAAAAAAAAAAAAAAAAAAATCAGCAGCATCAGAGTGGGTACTACAGCCATCTTCAGACCCCTGTCCAACTCTTGGTCTCCCACCCCAGGCTGCCTCTCATAGCTACTGTATTGTCACAAACAAGTCTGTACATTTTACAATGGTATTGAATTTTTGAATGTTCATCTTTTCACTAGATACATTATAAACTGTTTAAAAGTTGGAGACTATATTTATTCATGCAAAATACAACCCATATATTGAGCTCCTACTATTTGCCAGGACTGTGCCTAGCAATAGAAATACAAGGGTAAATTAAGGTAATTAATCCTTACCTTTGAAGTTCTTAGAGTCAGTATGGAACAAAAAAAGTCAAGCAGCAATTAAATGCAGTGTGAAAAGTGTCCTAATAGAGAAACTGAAGGATGTGGTCAGGAAAGACTTTCCAAAGGGAAAGTTCTTGAACCCAGCCTAGAAAGGAAAGAAAAGCAGAAGGGAAAGGGAATAGCATTTAATTCAGCAGGTGCTACGTGCTCCACATGAATCAGGAGCCACTCGTTTATTATCTTATTTAATCCTCTGAGCAACCCTATGAAATGCATGAGAAGGGCAGGGATTCACTCACCATATTTCCACATCCTTTACTAAGAAGAACAAACTCATAAGGAGCACTTCCTCAGTATGTGGCATGCTTCCAAATGCTTCTTGTATGTCAGCCATTTAATCCTTACAACAACTCTAGGAGGTAGGTACCACCATTGTACCTATTTTACAAATCAATAGACTAGGCTCAGAGAGGTTAAATAACATGCCTATAGTCACACAGTGAGGAAATTGGAGAGCTGGACCTCTACCAGGTTATTTTTTCATCCAGTGAATATTTTTAATGGCAATTCCGCTCTTAGAGATACACCCCAAAGAATTGAAAGCAGGGACTCAAAAGGATACTTGTACAACAATATCCATAATAGCATTCACAATAGCCAAAAGGTAGAAAGAACCCAAATGCCCATCAACAGAAGAATGGATTAAAAAAACTGATACACACACAGACAGACAGACAGATGAATGGATAGAAAATGTGGTACACACAATACACACACACACAATGGAATATTATTCAGCCGTAAAAAGAATGATGTTCTGATACACTCTACAACATGGATGAACCTTGAGAGATTATGTTGAATGAAATAAGCCAGAAACAAAATGACAAATATTGTATGATTCCACATATATGAAATATCTAGAATAAGCACATTCATAGAGACAGAAATTAGATTAGAGATTACCAGGGGTTAGAGTGAGGGAAATGGGGAATTATTGTTTAACGGGTACAGAGTTTCTGTTTTGGTTGACGAAAAAGTCAGTTGACAGAAAAGTTTTGGTAATGGATGGCCTTAATGGTACGCAACATTGTAAAAGTAATTAATGCCACTGAATTAAACACTTAAAAATGGTTTAAATGACAAATTTAATGTGTATATATATGTTACCACAATAAAATTCAAAATATGCAAATTCTCAGTAAAGAATTTAAAGTCATATAAAACGTATGATTTCTTCACCTGTCCCCTGATTCCATTTTCCAAAGGGAACCTGTATAGACAGTTATTATTCCTATTTTACAGATGGGAAAATCAAGTCTCAAAAATAATTAGGAGACTTGCCTGAGGTTGCAGAATTTGTAGGTGATAAAGCTAGGATTCAGACCCACATCTTTCCACCCTAACATCTGTCTGGGAACTACCAGGCAAACTGGGGAGTCTGGAGAAAGGCCCCCAAGCTGATGACCAGCACGTCCTTTGCAGGCAAGATCAATGAAGGGCTGCACATCCCAGGCTACCAAGACCAGGCTTTTCTTGCTGGTGATGAGCAAGGAGGAAATATGAAAGGTTTGGTATTTTAGGAGGGTCTCTCTGGTGAAATGGAGACCAGAACCTGAAACCAGGCAGTGGGGAGGATGGACAAATGCAAGCGATACCGGGGGATGGAGTGATGGAACTCGGTGACAGATTTGTTGTGGGGAGTGAGGAAAGGACATGTCTGTTGTGCATCCCTGGCCCCTGGCCTGGGGGACCAGTGGGCAGTGGTGCCATCTCCGGAAGTAGGGAGGACACTTTTTCCCATGGAGAGTTCACTGGTGCCAGGAGGCTGATGCATGATAGAATCTCAACTTTAGTTCTAGGCAGAAAAATTCCTTTTGATTTTGTTCAACTGATTGTAGAACTGCTAGAAAATGTATTTTCCTGGAAGTAGCACCTCATTAAGAGTTCTAGAAACTGCTTCAGATAGTTGAGGTATGAGATGAGTTTCATGCTACCTCTCCTCTCAAAGAAGTCTACCACCCCATTAATCTCCCACCTGTTGAACTTTCCTTTCCACCCTCCTTCTCCATCTCTGAGTGCTAAACCTAGTTCTGAGATACAGCTTACCAGGCGCACACCATCAAAAACCATCTTTCTAGCAGGTGGCACCAACCTCAACAGCTGGGTCATGAAGTAGGTGAGCAGTGAGGAAGGAGTTACCACAAAGCCCATGCTTTCTGGGAGCTATGTGTGTCAAGGTTGTCAGTCCAACTTGTGAAGACCACAGTGTGGCAAGAACAAGTGTGGTTGTCATTTGAAAGCCAGGGCCAAAGTAAAGTTGAAGGGACATCGGTGTTTATCTTTGAAGTGAAAGTCATGACCAGGAAACCAGATGGACTGGGTCAAGGAGAGGGACCCAGATCTGATCCTGCAGAATGCAGATCCACTGCAATATCCGCTGTGGAGTTTCCACACAATTTTTCCTGCTTTTGTAGGCCTAAATGACTCAGGTCTACCTGCTCAATCTGTTCCTGCCAGTTTTCTGGACTCCATGAGAATACCGATGGCAGCAAAAAGTAACTAATGATCAGTTGAAAGATATGAAAATCCAACGAGTACTATATACAAAAGGAAAATAGCTGGGGCCACTCGGTGTAGGGGTTTACAAACCCAGAGGAAATCCCTGCGGTACAAAACTACACTGAATTAAGGGTGACACTGTATGCTATTTTCTGTTTAGTATCATCATTTTACCTGGCAGTGAAGCAAAATATTTATCACCCCAGATGGCTAGAAATTTAAATGTGTGTGCTTAACAGACACATTTCAGGTATCTGAAAAATTCACTCCTCATCTACGCTGGATAAGCAGCAGGCTCCTCTGTCTCCTGATGACCCAGGATGAGATCACTCATCTGAAACCGCAGGTAAAGGTCTTTAGGGCAGAGCAAGTGTGTCAACTGACCCAGGTTCCACTAAAAGGCCTGTGGGGGTGGGCCAGGTTCCGGAGGCTGGCAGTGCCTCCCCATCTCTGTGGGCTTGGGCTCTGGTGAAACGCTTGAGCCCAGTGGGCATAGGATCCAGCCCTGCCCCCCCACCCTCACCACAAGGACGCAAATGGAGCATCTCCATCGTCCTTCCACAGGCTGCTCCTTGTGTCCTGTGATTTCCTTCCCCCTCCAACTCTGCCCTTGATGCTCATTTAACACATTCCACTTGGATAAATATGACACATTGGATGGCCCAGACCTGCCCTCTGACAGAGGAGGCGCTTTGGGCAAACTGCCCCTGAAGTCCCAGACCTCAGTGTCTCCACCAGCCGTGTAGGTAAGGTAAGTGGGTGAAGCAGGCAGCCGTAAAACAACTGGAAATGGTGGGGAATGTGGCAAGCTGAGAAGATAATCCCTCAATTACCATCCTTCCAATTCAATTTTGTTTTGGGGGATCACCATGCTGGTCATACAGAATCTCTGAAAGCCGTCACCACAAGCCTGTAAGGAACTTGAATACAAACATAATTAGAGAAGACTGACTCATTTGGTTATTTATTGAGCACTTACTGTGTTCTGAGCCCTTCAGAATAAGACACGGACTCTGTGGTTGAGGAGGGGCGAGAGGGTCAAGAAAGGCTTCTTACAGTACATGAAGCTCAAGGTGTGTTCGAGGTGGTGTTCACAAAGTGGACAAGATATTAAATTATAAGCCAGCAGATAATTGTCCATTGGGCCTGTGAGAAATTCAAAAGCTAAGTTAAACATAGCTGCATGCTCAGAGTCTACTTCTCTACTTCAGGAAAGCATTATAAAGGTAACTAGCAAGGAGAAATGCGTCACCACTATGATGACCAATGGCTCCAGTTGCCTGAGATGCAGGACTTTCTGTTTTAAAACCCTGAGAGTCCTGAGCAACCCATCCCAGTTAGCCTGGTACTGAAGGATGTGGACATTCAGTGCTAAAGCTGAGAAAGCCCTAAATAAGCTGGAACTAGTTGGGCACCCTTATCACCACCTGTGATATTCCTTTTTCTAAATGGGGGTTTTGCATCTTTAATTGGACAAGGAGAGGATTCTTGGCAACTCAGAGCACTCCCTTCCAGAAGTTATCCAAGATTCCATCATCCCCCATGGGTTGGCCCCTGGGGTGGAGACATTTGCAACTAAGGACTAATCCTTTTTTTTGCAAAGAGGAAATTCAAGTGGAAGGCTCTTTCAAGAGCAAAAACTTCTTTGCTTTCATGACTAGTCAGGTCAAGGAAAGTGTGCTGAGGTATACTTGGGGGTGCCTGAAATCATATTTATTTTCTACTAACAAATTTGGATTTCTCTCGAGGCACCAAGGTTAGCTTGATTAAAGTTCTCATTCAAATGATCCCCAAGTGGTAGCTTCCTTGGTTGTAATTCAAAGTCAAGTGCAGCTCCTAGTTAAGTGGTTGCCAGGAGATACCACAGGAGCCAACTCCCCATCTCCTCTGCCATGGCAACGTGCAGTTATTTCCTAATCCGTCTTCTTTCTGTAGAGTCTAGATTTCTAAGAGTAGTATGCTACCCTTGATTATTTAGTTAATCTGGCAGAGAGAAAAAAATCCTTCTAACCTTCCTTCTGTACAAAGAGCCTCATCCTGCGGTGCCAGCCTACCACTGACCTTTCCTTGGCGATCTTGGGCTATAGTTGCTATCATCGTTTCTTGTCCTTACATGGTTTCAGTAAGACAATTCTGGAAGCAGCAATAAACATTGGACCCTAAAATGTATAATAACTCACCAAAATAGTTGGCTTCCCAAGTAGCAGTCTAGGTCTCCAGAATATTTGCCTGACTTAGGAGCAGAAATATGCTAAACACAGGGTTGATGGAAATAGGTTCACCAAGTGCCTCAGTTTCTCCATGTGTAAAATAGGGATCTACTCCCTTGCAGATTATTGTGAAGATTAAGTGAGTAAATTATGTAAAGCTCGTAGAACAGTGCCTGGCACAGTAAATACTCAATAAACATTAACTATTATTATCACCCTAAGTAAGAATTATTCAGATTTGTTCTCATTAGGATCTTTATAGTCAAAGTTACAGAAAAAAAAATGAACCTAATATAAATTGCTAGGACAGTTTCATTTGTAAGTGACAGAACCCTCACTAACTTGGCCGAAGTGAAAAAACCATTGTGCTGGCTCCAAGTGGAGAGGTCCTCAGGCAGACCTGGGTCTGAGGGCTTAAAGAAAGGCATCGGGACTTTCTCTTTCCATTTCCTGACTTCGTGTTTCCCTGTTGACATCACATTCCAACAGGCACTCTAGCAAGCCCAGGCTAACCTGCTTACATCTGGCCATCCCAGTGGGAAGAGGGCATCTCTTTCTCAAAACGTCCCTCAGGGATATTAGGATTGGTTCTCACCGGACTCATTGACACCATGTACCCATCCCTGAAAACATCTGGGAGCTGGCAGCAGGGAGGGACGGGGAGGTGGGGGGAAGTGTGGAATCTGGGAACATGGGGTCAGCCCAACCCAAATTGCATGGGGCACGGGAATCCCCAAAGAAAAGCCAGAGCGTGGCTGCCAAAAGGTGCAAAGCATGCCAGGCAGGAAAAAACAACAGATGTGTGAGACAATATCAATCTTAGTCCACTTTCCATCTATATTAATGGATATATGAACATTTTGCATAGTATAAATGTACTGGTTGTTTGTCAAAATTTATTGTTATTAATAGAAAATAAACACATTTCGGTTTCAAAGTTGTTATAGTTGATGTTTCTTATAAAAAATGAATTTAAAACAATTGTTTAATGATCCTGTTTTGACTAAGACAATGAAACTGTGGCTTTACAAAAAAAAAGTATTCAGCACCATTTGCTCCTAAGACTTTCAGAATTTGTTCTTAAAGTTACTGGAACTTTACTGTCTTTAAAGCACAAGGATTGCTGAGCTTCATGAGAAAGCCTTTCTGGGACAACCAGAGAGAAGCTAAGCAATGATCATAAAAGGAACCAATGAACTTTCAGCATGGTAACTTGGTCTATATGACAACAATCCCCTCCTCCATTTTAGCTCAGGATGGACATGCTTCAAAGCACTGAGGTATAAATAGTCAGACTTGTTATTTGCTGTTACAATTGGTCTTTCCAGCTAATAACAGTGAATCTCTGGCATGGACATTCTTGATCCTTAATGTCTTGTGATTTTAGGAAATTCTGAAAATAGTTTGGATTTAGCTCAATTTATTCAGAAATTAAATACATTTAACAAGGTTTCCTACTCTGCCAGAGTGTCTGTTGGTTTAGTATAAAATACATGCACAAATGTAGCGAAATCATAGTCTTAAAGCATACTTCGAACACTGCATTATTTAAACCAAAGTCTATTTTCACAAAATGTCTATAATTAGAAGCAGCTGATGAAACTAAACCCAAAGGTATAACAAGGGAGACTCATTCTCACTTAAGCTGTGTTGCTTAGAGATCTTAAAAGTACATGGCTGTAAAGCCATTCAAAGGCTCATTCTTACAATTCAAAGGCCTCTCCTCATTCTTACAATATGATTCCAATTGGGGTTAGGCCAGAAATTAATATTTCTAAATATTTCAGAAAATCCATAGGAAGTGTTTGAAAGTCTTTTATGAAAAATAATGCCTGCCTCTCTTTCTAAATCAATGAGTAGTAGCACTTACCAGGATTTCCTAACAACACAAAGATAAAGGCAAGTCCATACACTTGATCAGAAGTCAAAGGAATGGGAGTTGGAATATTGGGTCAACTCATAGTGAGAGCTCCTTTTGGCTTTTTACTACTTACTGTTCACCAGTGTGAGTAAAGTAAACTTTCATGAAAGAATAGTGTTTGGTGGCCAGGATCTCTTGTGGGCATTTCTTCCTAAGTGGAATACACAGCAGATAAGGGAAGCTATTCCTTTCAGATCAGAAGGAGTTAATGAAGCCCAGATAAGCATTCAAGAAGCTCAAGGGATCCTTTAGCTATGAATAGTGGCTAATATGGTCATCCAACTGTACAACTCCAAAAACTGTGGAAAAGGATTTACAAGATCCAATGCCCTATAGATAAAATGAATGGCAATAGTTATGGAGGCAAGAGCTCCCACCCAGTGTCTTCTAAACTTCTTCCTCTAATCGAGGTCCTGTAAGAGATTGTCAATGACTAAGTTCCTGTCACTGTTGTATATCCCTGCCTAGACAATCCATAGCTCACTTTCAGAGTGTTATGTGTATGGTCCAAAGACTGAGGTGAGACCTTGAGAGAATCCAAAGAAGTTCATCAAGTGTGTGGGGATGGTATCATATCATGATATGCTATCATGTCATGTATTGGCATGCTGCCTCTATCTTTGGGTATTTTCTGGAGATGGAGGTAACAGTGAGTCTCAGGAAAGATACACCATTTGCAGGCAGAGGCACTTTATGGTAAGCTGACCAGATTGATTCTGCTTGTACCCACAGAGGAGCTCCTGAGCAAATATCTCCAGACTCAAGAGACAAAAGATTGATCCTACAGTTGTAGAGCCCCAGATGCCACAAAAGTGCCTCCACAATATGAGCTTACTCAAATATGGAACAGTGATGTGGTCTTGGTTTGTCACCGAAACCAAAGCCTAGGAAATTGAGCACACTCACTCAATGAAACCTCAGAGTCAGACCTTCCCAAACTGTGTACCAATACCACACCCACTGAGTCTTGTTAGAAGACGTGCAGTCCCTTGTAAGTGAAAATTTGCCTGACGACTTCCATGAGTAAAGAGCAGGGGAAAGCTGAGGGAGCAGAATGTGCAGACATGCAGCAAGCAGGGGCACAGTCAGCAGCCCACTGGGACCCATCACTCCCTCATCCTGATTCAGGTAAGACTTGAGGACTCCATGTTTGGGAAACCAGTTGCCGCTACTAGATTTTCAACAAGGGGCACACACCAGAATTATTTACCATTTGTTTAAAAATTCAGATGTCCAGGCCTCATTATGGAAATTCTGATTCACTGGGCCTGGCATCCACATTTTTAAATTGTTTAAAAAAATTCCTAAAGTCAGTCTGATGTTCTCCACCATAATGTGATAAATGTGCTGTTTGGTGTTCTAATTGTTTTTTCTATTTGACAAAGAAAGCATGCAAGTAATAGATACTTCTAGGATTATTAATCCCATGTTCTTGAATCTAAAGAAAGACAAAATGCCATTAAAAAAAGACAAAACCTTTAAGAGTTCCTTCCTTTATGCTCCTGTTGTACCTTCTATAATGATCAGTCACAGCCCTTATCAAACTCATTCATTCATGCATTCACTTATTCCTGTTACTCTCTGCTTGGTGTGAGGGAATCAGAGATCAAAGATACTACCTTCTTCCCCCCAGAAGCTCCCAGATTAACAGGGAAAGACAAAGAAGAATCCAGACCAGGACAATCCAATACATTAAATGCTATGACATACGTGTGCATGGGGTGTTACAGGACACAGGAAACTGTGGTGTAGGGCTGTGGGGAGTCTGTTATGGTTTACCTGTCCGTATCTCCTCACTAGACTCTAAGGCCCTTGAGGACAGAGACTGGGCATTTTCACCTAGGCTTCTCTCAGGAGCAAGGGAGGGTGGGGGGAGAGTGAGGTCAAGGCAATCCAGGTTTTGGGGTCCTAAAGCTTTTACTATTTTGGAGGCTCTCGTAAGAAAAATACAGAATTACAAATACATTATTAGATATAAAGGTGGATATTAATAGATATACAGGGGAAAAAAAGAAAACAGAACAAGTTACTGGAGTCTTAGCGATTACGGTTACTTTCATCTGAGATCTCTTGACAACTGACCAAAAATGCTTACAGAGAAATATATCCTTCTGCTACCAGGCTTCTCTTCCTCCCCCAGAACACTTCACAACTCCTAGCAACAATCAGCACTTCAGGGGCCCAGCCAGTGAGGGCCCTGCAAACTTTCATGAGCTTCTGAGAAATCCACTTGATGGGAGAGTTTCTTCCGCAGCTCCCTCCCTGTGGGGTTGCCTTGGGCTGGTGGTGCCCCTCCACTGAAGATGACAGCTCTAGAACGCTTTCCTGGTCTCTGGGTTCTGGAAGCTACTCCTTCCCCTTGTAGCTTCAGGTCTACTGTTTCTAGCCTTGGGGTACTGCACTACTCCAGGGAGCTTCTCTACACCCAGCCCACAACTTTGTAAATGGTCCTTATATTAATGCCTCTCAAAATTTCTAATTTTGAGTGTACTAGCCTTGTGTAGGATATCCTTCCAGGACCCTTGATTGATGCAGAAGATAAAACGTGTTAACTTATACAGCACATGGGATAAACACTCTATAAATATTATTATATTATGCACACCATATATGCATAATATATCATTATCATGAGTATGAACACTATTCCTAGATCCTTTTAATTCACTGGAATGTGAGTTCATCATTTCTGTTCCTCCAGTAACAAAAATACTAATGCCAGTAAAGACTACAAATCTAAGACATAAAAGAAGCATGTCAGGCCTTCTCACTGGAGCAAATCTATAGAAGGCCTGAGTTTAATGAGCCATCCCCAGAACTCCTAGACCCCAAGTCAAATGGGGCTCAAGTGCAACCCAGGTCACCTACAGCTCATGGCTTAGGCTGCCCAGAGGGCAGGAGAGTGAGATCTTTGCTTCAGGCAGAGTCAACTCATCAACAGACTCCAGCAGGATGCCTGACCAGAACAAACTGCCCACATACATACCAACTAGCACTTTCTAAATGCACCACAACAAATAGCAAGCTGGGTGAAGAGGAGAGTCAGCCTGGAGTTCCGGACATGGACCAGTAAACAGGATTTAGCATACAAGGGGAACTATTTCAGTCACAAATGAGACAAATTCAACTCAAATTGGTGCATATCACAAAAAGTCCAGGGGTAGTAAGTTTCAAACTCAGCTGGATCCATATTCTCAAAGGGCATCATCAGGAATCTCAATTTCTCGTTCGCTCTGTCTTTCTCTGTCTCTATCTCATTGTCTCTGCCTGCCTCCATTTGTCTCTCCCTTTCTTTATTTCATTCTAAGTCTCTCTTTCTCAGCTCTGCTTTCCTCAGGTTTGGTTTGCTTCTCAGTCATGCTCTTCTCGAGTGGTGGCAAAATGACCATGAATGCCTCCAACTTTATGTCCTACAAAATCTTTTTCCATAGCAACAGCCAAAGGCCTGAGGCTGGTTCTGATTGGACAGGTTTGGGTGATATGTTCATTCTTCTTTAAATCACCTTAGCCACTGCCCTTTGGCCAGGATAGCCTGCCTAAAAGCACAGGGACCAAGAGTGGGAAAGGGGACTGGATGCTGTAAGGTAAAGAGGGATAAACCCTAGGGAGGAAAACGCTACAAATATCCATCACACCATGGCTGTAGGGGCATCAGGCTGGAGCTACACAACCCAACTCCAGTGTCTACAGACTGGGTCTAGGACTTTGAGATTACTGCAGGTGCAAGGTAGAATTATGAAGAGAGACAAGGAATCCCAGCTTGGCTACAATGTCATCCTGGATTCTGAGGTCACTTTCCCTCTTTGGCGTCAATGTTCTCAGCAGGAAAACAAAGGTGTTGGACCAGATCTCCAAGGGTTATCCTGGATCTAAAAAAACTGATGTCTGTCTATACTAAGGTATTAAAACCTCCAAATCCCAAAGGAGAACAAAGAAAAATGCACCACCAGAATAGAAGTGAGAAATATCTTATTCTTCACTTTGCTCTCCAACTGCAGCAGCTTAGCCAGTCAGCACTGACAGGAGCCATTCTCCTCAAAAAACCTTCAAGCCACCCCCTTCTGAGAGGTGGCTTATGGACAGACATTAGTGAGGCCAATGCAGAGTTCTCTGTCATATGCAGATCTTAGCAAAGCAGCAGAGATGTTTTCAATAGAGTATTTAATTTGGGGGTGGAAAAACTGGATGTGAAAACAGTCATGCAGGAAGTTAATGAGACCTTAGAGATCAAATACAAATTGTGTGATGTGGTCTAATTTTCACAAAAAGTCAGGAACACTGAAAACACTCTGGGAATAGAAATTGAAGACCAGGTTTGCCATGGTTTGAAACCAACATTCGATTACAGCTTCTCAACAAATGCAGAAAAGGAAAGTGATAAAATGAACTCTGCTTACAAATAGGAGTGAGGAAACCTTGACATCATGTTGACTTTGACTTTGTCAGGGCTGCCCTCCTTGGATTTGGAGAGTTGGCAGTTTGGTCAGATGATCACTGACAGTGCCAAATCAAATACGAGAAGGAAGAAGTTTGCAATAGGCAACTGTACATCAGTATCAATGACGGGCAGAATTTGGAGTTTCATTCAAGAGTATGGAAAGACCTTGCTTGATACCAAGCTTGGACATCAGGCATCAACTGACTTCAGATTGGTACTGTAGTTAAATAACCATCAATCCCACTGCTTCCTTTTCTATAAAAATCAACTCTGCTTTCACTGGAACAGACCCTGAGGACTTTTATGAATTTTTTGCCATCTCATCTGAAATTGGAGGCTTACTCCTACAGCAAAAACCTCTGCATATGGATAGCAGAAGGTTTATTATATTTCCAATTTTGTTTTTCCCAAAAGGGTGAAAAAACCAAGGGATGATCAGAACAAGAATATATAGACAATTACTTGTCTGCTTACTTCAGGTTAAATTGATTATCCACTCAGTTGCCAATGTAGTCAACCACACATTATTTAAATGTATTTTTCTGTGAAATGCTGCCTGCCAATAATGAAACAGACCTTTGCTAAACCCAAGGGAAAAGAAAAAGTATAAAGTGTTATTGGGGTCTCCCCTGCTCTCTGTTCTGACTTTCTAGGTAAGGGTAATATTAATTATCTTGAATTATATCATTGGTTCTCAAACATTTTTGTTTCAGGACCTCTTTATACTCTTAAAAATTATTGAGGGGAGAACCTAAGATGTCGGCTAGGTTAGACAGGGTAAGATAACCCCTCCATGAAAAATACTAGATAAAAACCAGAAGGTGACCCAGAATACCAGTTTCAGTGATGCACCAGCTGGACAAAGTCTCCTAGAACCACAGGGGTCATACACTTGGTGAAAATGGGAGTCTGCATTCTGAAATGAGTGAGTAAACTGGCTGAAAGACCCGCAGCTGCACTGCGGTGTGGGGAAGCCGGGGGCTAGCATTTGGAGACAGACTGGTTCTTTAAAAAAAAAAAAAAAAAAGAAAAAAAGGAAAAACCCAGGAGCAGCTGCAGTTGCGACAGTGGAAACCACACAGTGAAGCATGGCAGTAGCAGTCTAAGCCAGCCTCTCGGTGTCTGGCATGGAGGATAGCCCGCTGCAGATTCCCTGAAGGCCAGGGGAATGGAGGGGAGAGCCGGAAGGAGAAGGACACCCCACTGCTTGCAGCTGCTCCCCAGCAGGCGGGAGACACTCCTGCCCGGGGCCGTGCCCACAGCCCAGAGCTGTGCCAGTAGTCCTGGAGCTGGGAAGGAGGAACTGTGCAAGGTGGGGGGGGGGTGTTGGAGATGCACCGTTCAACCATCTTTGCATCAGGCTAAGAGCACCCCTGAACAGCCCGGCTTCCCTTGAGGGACGGCAGGCACTTGTGACGTAGCATAGCCTTCCCTTAGTAAAGGTCCTGGAAGATCACAGCTGAGAAGGGGGGCCCACTCAGAAAACCCAGGGACGCTACATCAGTGCCGGTGGTTTGTGGGTCAGCATCAGAGAGGATCGGGAGCAGAACTGAAATAAAGGCTTAGACTTTTGCAACAGCCTTGAATCTCCAGGAACACCTGGGAGGTTTGAATACTAAACCTAACCTGCCTCCCTAGCCACCCGGCCATACACCCCACATTCAGGGCGGACGGCTCCAGCAACACACCCAAACTGAGCTCACCAACTGAACCCCATAAGAATCATTTCCCCAAACACTGCGGAGACAAGGTTGAATAGAACTGACTTGAGTGGTATAGGTGACTCACAGAAACCATCTACTGGTTAGTTAGAGCAAGTGTATGCCACCAACTTGTGTTTCTGAAAAATTAGATTGGTATCTTTTTTTTACAACTTGAAAGAACCCTATCAAGCAAAGCAAATGCCAAGAGGCCAAAAACAACAGAAAATCTTAATGTATATGATAAAACCAGACGATATGGAGAACCCAAATCCAAACACACAAATCAAAATATCAGAAGAGACACAGTACTTGGCACAATTAATCAAAGAACTACAATCGAGGAACGAAAACATGGCAAAGGATTTAAAGGACATCAAGAAGACCATGGCCCAGGAGATAAGCGACATAAAGAAGACCCTAGAAGAGCATAAAGAAGACACTGCAACAGTAAATAAAAAAAATAGAAGATCTTATGGAAATAAAAGAAACTGTTGGCCAAATTAAAAAGACTCTGGATATTCACAATACAAGACTAGAGGAAGCTGAACAACATTTCAGTGTCCTAGAAGTCCACAGAACAGAAAATGAAAGAACAAAAGAAAGAATGGAGAAAAAAATCGAAAAAATCAAAGTGGATCTCAGGGATACGATAGATAAAACATCCAAACTTAAGACTCATTGGTGTCCCAGAAGGGGAAGAGAAGGGTAAAGGTCTAGAAAGAGTACTCAAAGAAACTGTTGGGGAAAACTTCCCCAACCTTCTACACAATATAAATACACAAAGCATAAATGCCCAGCGAACTCCAAACAGAATAAATCCAAATAAACCCACTCCGAGACATATTCTGATCAGACTGTCAAATAGTGAAGAGAAGGAGCAAGTTCTGAAAGCAGCAAGAGAAAAGCAATTCACCACATACAAAGGAAACAACATAAGACTAAGTTGCGACTACTCAGCGGCCACCATGGAGGCAAGGAGGCAGTGGCATGACATATTTAAAATTCTGAGAGAGAAAAATTTCCAACCAAGAATACTTTATCCAGCAAAACTCTCCTTCAAATTTGAGGGAGAGCTTAAATTTTTCACAGACAAAAATGCTGAGAGATTTTGCCAATAAAAGACCTGCGCTACTTCAGATACTAAAGGGAGCCCTACCAACAGAGAAACAGAGAAAGGAGAAAGAGATATAGAGAATTTTAACAGACATATATAGAACCTTACATCCCAAATCACCAGGTCACTCATTTTTCTCTAGTGATCATGGATCTTTCTCCAGAAGGGACCATAAGCTGAGACATAAAACAAGCCTGAAGAAATTAAAAAAAAAAAAATTTGAATATATTCAAAGCACATTCTCTGACCACAATGGAATACAAATAGAAGACAATAATTTTTGAATTGTAACTCCACTGTTTACTTCCTACATGATATAAAATACACAAACTCTAATGACAAATCGGTGGTTTTGAACTCAATGTAAAATATGTAATTTTAGACAACTATATAAAGGTGGAGGAATGGAGGAGTATAGGCACATAGTTTATGTGTCCTACTGAAGTGAAAGTGGTACCAAAGAAAAACAAGATTGTTAAAGATTTAAGAGTTTAATTTTAAGCCCCACAGTAAACACAAAGAAATTATCAGAGAATATAACCATAGAGATGAAAAGTAGAGTATGGGTTAAGAGAAATGGGGGAAGGGGCAATGGAGAGTTAAGAAATGAGTGTAGGGTTGCTGTTTGAGGTGAAGGGAAATTTCTAGTAATGGATGGTGGGAAAGAGCATTACAACATTCTAAATGTGATTAATCCCACTAATGGAATGCTAGGGAGGGGGTGGAATGGGAAGATTTAGGCTGTATATATGTTTCCACAATTGAAAAAAAAATTTAAAAAGACAGTCTAAATAGATGACAATTGAATGCCAAGGATGAACGTGGATGGGATCGGAGGATGGAGGACAGGAGGTTCAAAGGGACACAGTTGAGACATAAGGAAAAGGAAACATAGAATGTAAGCTTTGTATCATTGTTGAATCTCTTGTACTTCTTAGCTGTGCTTAATGGGATTGCATAAAAGAATGTTCTTGTTCATGGGAATTGTATATGTGAATTATAGTGTTTGTTCAAGGATGTGTGCAGCTAGCTCTCATATGTTCAGAAGACAGAGCAATAGATGATGGATGATAAGGAGGGAGGGAGGGAGGGAGGGAAAGAAATAGCGATGTGACAGCATGTTAAAGTTGGTGGATTGGGGTATTGGGGGAGGCATGCTGGACTTCTGTGTATGGGGTTTGTATTATTTTTGCAACTGTTCCCATAACTTTGAATTTGTTTCAAAATAAAAAAAAAAAAAGCAAAAAAAAAAAAATTACTGAGGATCCCAAAGAGCTTGTGTTATGTGGGTTAGATCTATAAATATTTATCAGTTTTAGAGATTAAAATTGAGAAATTAAAAAATATTTTTATTAATTCATTTAAAATAACAATAATCCCACTGTGCGGTATTCCAGTTTACAAATGCTGCCATTTGCAAAACACCAGAAATGGATTGGCTTTTATAAAGGGTGTGGGGGGGGGGGGTTGGTTACAAAGTTACAGTCTTAAGGCCATTAAGTGTCCAAGGTAAGGCATCAACAATAGGGTACCTTCACTGGAGAAAAGCCATTGGCATCCAGAAAACCTCTGGTAGCTGGGAAAGCATGTGGCTGGCATCTGCTTGCTCCCAGGTTGCATTTCAAAATGGCGTTCTCCAAAGTGTCAGTTTCTCAGGACAAACTCTGGGCTAGTGCCTCCAAAGCATCAGCAAAACTCTGCTTTCAATGGTCGTCTTCAAAATGTCTCTTTAAGATGCAGCGCTGAGTCCCTTCTGTTTGTGCTCTTACATAGGACGCTACTAAACTAATCAAGACCCATGCTGAATGGGCAGGTCCACATCTCCATGGAAACAACCTAATCCAAAGGTTCCAACCTAATCAAGACTAAATATGTCTGCCCCCACAAGATTGCATCAAAGAACATGACTTTTTCTGGAGGACATAATATAGCCACACCGACACGTGGTAACATAAATAACATATTTTGTGGGAAAAAAGCATATTTTCCAAAATAAAAAAAAAATTACTGAGAAGCCTGGCAATATTACACAATGTTGCAAATCTCTTTAATGTCTGCCTTTGTAGAAGAGAGTTGCATCCTCATATCTGTTTCTGCACTCGATCTGTTGGGATATATTGTTTTGGTTAAAGGATGGAAAGATTAACTGGGCTCACACAGATATACAGCTGGAAATGGGAGAACCATTATAATAACCTTTTTAGATAATTGTGTATATTCTTCTTTGATACTACACCAAAACTTGAAAAGTGGTACCTTCTTAAATGTTAGTTAAAATGTGGACTCTGAAACCATGTTGAGGGACATTTTGTACTCTGCTTCATTAAAACCCATTGGTTTACCTTGCATTTTGAACGATTTTGTAACATCATGCATAGGTCATCTGGAAATATTGGTTATCTGAGTTATGCAGATCTTCCAAATGTTGACACATTTCATTGTACAATATAAAAAATCACATTCATTAATATCACTACCATTCTTATCAGGAACATATTTAAGTATTTGGAAACTATTGAGCTCATGGAAGTGGATGCAAGTTTTACAAAATTCTAATTTTTGATTGAAAGCTCAAATTTTGTCATTGGCAAAAAATACTGTTAGTTGTTTTCCTTAAAGTAATAGGCTCACTTTGTTAACTTTTGAGAAACTGTCTGTCAGATACCCAAAGCTGAATAGCGATTGTCTGCTAGTCATCCTTTCGAGTAAAAAAAAATGATATTTTAAGAAAAAAGTTGCTAATTTAACTCATAACCCAAACAATTGCATGATACTTTCCTCAAGATTACCATCATACTTCAGTATGCAGCAAAAGTTCTTCATGCATATGTCCCATTTTGCCACAGAAGAGAAAAAAAGATGTATACCCAAGGGTTGATATTTAATATAATTAATAATTTTTATTGCTTCGTCAAGTAAATTCTTAAGTGAAGTTGGCTTTTTTTATTGTGAGTGTGTGATGGTGAAAAATACGATTGCTAGTGCAGTTTGGCGCTATTACCTTGATTCCTACAAAGGCATCAGTAGTTTGTCCCTCCTTTGCTTTTTCACTGAGTGCAAATGTCAACCCAGTGAAAAAAGCAAATAATGTTGTGATATTATTATTTAAATTTTTTGAACTGAATTCTTGCTTGATTTTCTCCAGTTACTGTCAAATGCACAGGGGCAGATGCTGAGTAGGCAGTTAGTTGCATTTAACCAAGGCTGGGATTCTGCCAGGCAGGTTCAAGAAAGACAGAGAGAACTAACGGAGTCAAGAGTATTTACAAGGCAGACCATATAGTATGGACTTTGGAATCTAAGTTGAGAAAGAAGTGAACTGAGAATGAAAAGAGGACAATGGATAGTAAGAAAGTAGTATAGTCAATGGAAGGATGGAGTGATGGTCCAAGTGGGATGTATGCCACTGAAATGTCAGAGATATAATTATTTGTGATTTCAAGCCTCAGGTTTGACCCTATGAGTGACAGATAGCAATAAGAACAGTAGCTGGCATTTATTGAGGCAATAATGCTAAACACTTTATAAGTGTTATGTCATTTAATGTTTATGGCAACTCTATAAGACAGGTACTATCATTACCCACATTTTATGTCAAAACACAAGGGGCAGGGCATAGGAAGTTAAACACTCGAGATCACTTTGTATTGGAATTGGGTTTCAAACTCGGGTGTGCAGATCTAAGTCCATCTTTTTCACCACTAGGCAATAATCTCCTACCCTCAACAAAGCTGGGATACTAAGAAGCCAGTCTTGTTCAACTTTGCCTTTATAAGGAAAGAAAGTTTGTTATTTATGAGGTGATGAGCAGGAAGAAAATACGATGGTGAAGACCCAGATAGATAAGATGTTGGCATGCATGACATTTTTCTTAGAGGTGCTGTTGCCTCCACATTCTTCTGCAATAGTTGCTTTCATTCAATGCATAGAATTTAGAGTTCTCTCCCCTGCTTGTGTATTCTTAGCTTTTATTCCAGTCTGTTCCATGGTCCATGGATGTGTGACTTGAAACATTGCCATTACGCAGTGGCATGAGTCTGGGAAAAGTAGGACAGACTATTTACATGTTAACTTGAAATTGAAAAATTGAAATTCTTTCTTTTTTTGAGATACCAACAGATGAATTTTCTTCAAAGACATATAAAACATATGTTTGGAATAAGAACAGATTGTCTCACTGATTTGCAAAAGTTGACAAAATAATAGCTCAAGAGTTCACAGTTGTCTTAACCACCATTCTCTTCTAATGCCTGGGGATGGATGAGACAGGCTTTCTTTCCAACTGGGATACAGATGCCCCTTTCAAAATAATAATAATAGCTTTGTGGTATAATGCTTTATACTTCCTCTAAGAATTTCATTCTTGCCTTCACAAATGAAATCTTTTAAAAACACAGAGGGTCTACTCTATGATCAGGTGGTATCGAGGCATAAAGAGCTGAACCAAACACAGCACCTCTACCCTGAAGGACTTTATAGTCTAGTTGGTGAGTCAGGGAAGGAAAGGGTAAACTATCAACACCCTGTAAATTAGGTAGATAGAGTAGGCAGAATAATGACTTCCCAAAGATGTCCACACCCTAATTCCTAAAACCTGTGACTTTGCTGCCTTTCACAGCAACTGTGTGGATGTGATTATGTTAAGGGTCTTGAGATGGGACAACTATCCTGGATTATCTGATGGGCCTAATGTAATCGTAAAGTTTTCATAAGAGAAAGACAGGAGGGTCAGAGAGAGGAGATATGACAATGGAAGCAGTGGTCAGAGTGATGCAGGGTCATGAACCAAGGAATGAGGGCAGCATCTAGAAGCTGGAAAAGGCAAGGAAACAAATTATCTTCTAGAGCCTCTAGAAAGAATGCAGTCCTGTTGACCCCTTGATTTTAGCCCACTGAGAATGATTTTGTATTTATTTTATTGGAGAATAAATTTGTATTGCTTCAAGCCACCAAGTTTGTGATAATTTGTTACAGCAGTAATGGGAATCTAACAGAGTTGAGCAACATTACTGGTCCCATTTGACTGAAGAGAAAGACAAGTGAAAAGTTCACATAATCTCATGCATTTCTGCAGGGAGTGTAAAACGTTACAACCATATGGAGGCACTTCTGGCATTACCTATCAAAATTGTCAACGACTTTATTACCCTTACGACCTATTCCGGTTTGCTAATTCTACCTTTTTTCAAAACACCAAAAACGGATTGGCTTTTATAAAAGGGGGTTTATTTGGTTACACAGTTACAGTATTAAGGCCATTAAGTGTCCAAGGTAAGTCATCAACAACTGGGTACCTTCACTGGAGGATGGCCAATGGCTTCCAGAAAACCTCCGTTAGCTGGGAAGGCACGTGGTTGGCATCTGCCCCAAAGTTCTGGTTTCAAGATGGCTTTCTCCCAGGACATTCCTCTCTAGGCTGCAGCACCTCAAAAATGTCACTCTTAGTTGCTCTTGGGGTGTTTGTCCTCTCTTAGCTTCTCCAGAGCAAGAGTCTGCTTTCAATGGCTGTCTTCAAACTGTCTCTCATCTGCAGCTCCTGTGCTTTCTTCAAAGTGTCCCTCTTGGCTGTAGCAAGCTCGCTCCTTCTGTCTGAGCTTATACAGTACTTCAGTAAACTAATCAAGGCCCAGGCTGAATGGGCGGGGCCACACCTCCATGGAAATTATCCAGTGAAAGATCTCGCCCACAGTTGAGTGATCGCATCTCCACAGAAACAACCAATCAAAAGTCTCCAACCCCAACAACACCAATATGTTTCCTGCCCAAACAAGACTGCATCAAAGATAATGGCGTTTTGGGGGACATAATACATTCAAACTGGCACACCACCTCTGAAAGATAATACCTGCTTTGAATGAAATGGCACATGTTCAAATTCACTCATAGTAGCCTTGTTCTTAGAGCAAGATATTGGAAATAATCCAAGTGTTTATCTCAAGGGGGATAGTGAAATAAACCTCATTGTGCAATAGTATGCAGCAATGAAAAAGATTAAGGAAGCTTTCTACATCCTGATATGGGAAGACCTCCAAGATATACTGCTAAGTGTAAAAGCACAGTCCAGTCCAGTACAGTACACATGGTGTGCTACCTTTTTTGCACAAAAGGGGAGAAAATGCGGACATATATTCATATTTCCTTATATTTGCATAAATAAATACTGGAAGGATACACCAAAAGCTTAAAAAAGTGATTACTTATGAAAGATGGCTATGTGGAATGAGGTGAATGGGGATTGGAGTGGGAAAAGGATTTTGCATTGTACATCTTTTCATATCTGATTTTTTAATTATGTGAATGCACTACCTGTCTCCTTCTAATTAGTTTAGAAATGAAGTTAAGTGACTTACTGGCCTAAGGTCACACAATCAATAATACCAATAGCAGTACAAACAGTGGTAGTAGCAGTAGTTCTCTGTACTGAGCATGTGTTATGTACCTAGCATTCTCAGGTCTTTTCCTATTAAATCCTTACAACACACCTGTGAGGCAGGGATCATTATCCTCAGTTTACAGAAACTGAAGCTCAGAGAGGTTGAATGACTTGACTGAGGTCACTAAGCTTGCCAAACTGGAGTTGAAATTCTAGCCTAGGTCTCTCTCACTCCATAGCCCAGGCTCTTGGTCATTAGACCATAATGCCTAAAACGCACATCTTTTGGCTTCTAGCATAGTGCTCTTAATATTACAACATAGTGTCTCACATAAAAGTTGTTGACTGGCGGGGCGGGAGGCCGAGCGGCGCCGGCGAGGGGACCGGCCGAGCCCGGCGAGAGCGCGCCCAGCCCCGCCGCGATGCCCGCGCGCCCAGGACGCCTCCTGCCCCGGCGCCTGCCCCTGGCCGCGCTGCTGCTGCTGCTCGGCGGCGCTGGCGGGCGCTGGGGCCTGCGCTGCGGGGCCCGGGCCCAGGAGCCCGGGGAGGCGGACGAGCCCCCCGCGGCCACCGAGCAGGACCCGCACGCCAAGCACCTGTACACGGCCGACATGTTCGAGCACGGCATCCGGAGCGCCGCGCACTTCGTCATGTTCTTCGCGCCCTGGTGTGGCCACTGCCAACGGCTGCAGCCCGCGTGGAATGTCCTGGGGGACAAGTACAACAGCATGGAGGATGCCAGAGTCTACGTGGCCAAGGTGGACTGCACAGCCGACTCGGAGGTGTGCTCCGCCCAGGGGGTTCGAGGATACCCTACCTTAAAGTTTTTCAAACCTGGCCAAGAAGCTGTGAAGTAACAGGGTCCCCGGGACTTTGAGACCCTGGAAAAGTGGATGCTGCAGATGCTGAACGAGGAACCCACTACGCCAGCGCCAGAAGCGGAGCCTCCGCAAGACCCTGAGCCCAAGCAGGGGCTGTATGAGCTCTCAGCCGGCAACTTGGAGCTGCACATAGCACAAGGCAACCACTTTATCAAGTTCTTCGCTCCATGGTGTGGCCACTGCAAAGCCCTGGCTCCAGCCTGGGAGCAGCTGGCTCTGGGCCTCGAACATTCCTAAGCCGTCAAGATTGGCAAGGTTGATTGCACGCAGCACTACGAACTGTGCTCGGGAAACCAGGTGCGCGGCTATCCCACCCTTCTCTGGTTCAGAGACGGTAAAAAGATCGATCAGTACAAGGGGAAGAGGGACTTGGAGGCGCTGAGAGAGTACGTGGGATCGCAGGTGCAGAGTACAGACGGGGGGACCCCGGAGACCGTCGAGCCCTCAGAGGCCCCCGCACAGGCTACTGAGCCTGCTGCTGACCAGAGCACAGTATTGGCACTGACCGAGAGCAACTTCGACGACACTGTGGCAGAAGGAATAACCTTCATCAAGTTTTTTGCTCCCTGGTGTGGCCATTGTAAGAACCTGGCTCCGACTTGGGAGGAACTCGTGAAAAAGGAATTCCCTGGTTTGGCGGAGGTCAGGATAGCTGAAGTAGACTGTACAGCCGAACGCGCTATTTGCAGCAAATACTCGGTAGGAGGCTATCCCACGTTGCTGCTTTTCCGGGCGGGAAAAAAAGTCAGCGAGCACAGCGGCAGCAGAGACCTCGAATCCTTACACCACTTTGTTTTGCGTCAGGCAAAAGATGAACTGTAAAATCCGGCGGGAGCTCCCCTCTCCTGCCTGGCCTCCTGTATCCACCGAGAGGAAGGAATCGCATCTCAGTGATGTTCCCAAGTTTCGAGTGGTGGTTGCGCAGAAAGCCAGATGTACTAAATTTGCAGTATCTTCTTTGCGTGTTTTTCGAGCCAACACGCGATACAGATTCTCTGACTCTAAGTAAACGTGTAACTCACGGTCACTCTGCAAACTAAATGTTTTCAATGGCAATATGTTCCCCATAACTTTTTCTTGATGAAATGTAAATGATTTCCTTTGAGACTGAAATAGAAGGGAGGAAAATCAAATTGCTGGGCTATTTCTGGCTTCCAAGTGATTTTGATGAAAGCCTCATTACCAAAGCAGAGTTTTATGAATTGCCCACGAGTCCTGGAACAGTGGCTTGGGGTAGTATTGATACCTTTCTGATCTGAAAGTCACAACTGACTTATTACTAGAGCGGTTGGTTGGTAGCTTGGAGTACATTGAAAAACAAAAACCTGCCCCTTTGGAAGATATCCTCAGGGCCACCACTGGCTTTTCTGTTTCTTCCTTTCCTCAGCATGAGAGGTTAGCCATAATAAAAGCAGTGGTACGTTGGTCGTGTGCCTGACTAAGATAGTGCTGATGCCATAATTTTATGTGTCGACATTTGTCAAATCAGTTGTTCAAGGATCCTTTCGTTTGTCTCTCATGGGTTGAAAGATGGCACCGATTCGTGATGTTCACACGAAGCCAGAGTCCACATAAACTTTAAAATCCAATGTCTCTTGTAGAAAATGTGGACACGGAAACTTCCGCAAGGCTCATCTTGACTCTTCTGTTAACTCCTAAGAAAGTTTCTGGTTGTAGTTGTCCCTGGGATCCAGGGAGGCCCTGCTGTAGGGGTACAACTGGAAGCAGTTCCAGATTCTGTTCCTTGAGAAAGAAGCAGTCCTTTTAGAGACTTTGCTGGAGGGTGACTTTGTAGTACCTCAAGAGTGGGAGTTCATTTGACTTCAAAACCAGAGAAAGACCAAACTGCCTGGGCTGATTTCTGGCAATGCATGGGGTCTCCCCAGTCTATACAGGGTCTCACCAGCGTGCATGGGCACGGATCTTGGCTGCCCACATTTGCATCCTAAATCATGCCATGCTTGTCAATCAATATTTTTAGTATCACTCTTGGAAATAAGCAGCTTAGAAACTGAAATCCCTTTAGACCTGTATGTCCCTCACTCTCCGAATTATGTCTCAAAGTAACCACTTTGTGTTTAAAACCCTTTATCCCACACCCCAACCCAACCCCACTCACAGAGGTACCCACATTTGGCACCAAGTACAACCGGTGGCAGGAATCTTAGAAACAAGACCATGTGCTATATCTGAGGCAGAAGATAAAACAGCATCTCTATTGGCCTCTAAGTAAAAGAAATCTTTATTAATCATATATGGTTCACAGATGTTAAAAACCCAACTTTCTGGAAAAAGCACAATCTTCATGAGTGGCTTCAGCTTTGCATCATGAGTCTTGTTTAAAAGAAAATCAAAGTGGTACAATTTGTTTACACTATGATACTTTCTAAATAAACTCTTTAAAAAAAAAAAAAAAAAGTTGTTGACTGACTCAAGTGAGAGCCAAGCTGGTTACGTGAAGTATGAACATTTATTCCTGATTTTTGCTAGGCTTTTCTTGGAGGCTTTAGAGAACTTGATTTGGCGATGATCCACTGTTGTTTTTTTTTAATATCTGCTAAATCATATTGTCAAAGATGTCTCATTAGTATTGGTACCACGGAATTGAATTGACAGGTTCTTCCTTACTCTCCTAGGCCTCTTGAGTTCTCCACCTGCCCCAAGGTCAGACACTACTATTTATAGGATTTGGGGAAAGAATATAAATGAAACGGATGTGCTATATTTATGAATATTCTAAAGTTTCCAATCAAATGAAGTAAATTGTTAGATAAAGTATATTCTATCCCCTGCCTTGACAAATGCACCTTCAGAACAACCTAGAATACCTGGTTTTGAATTTTAAATTGTTGGATAACTAGAAGCTCTGTACCAGAACATGGTGTTACAGAAGGAGCTGGTCCCTGGTCATAAACTAATCCCCCCTTCTCTTCTCACCACTAGCTCCCCAATGGGCCTCAAATGCATATCTGTGAACTCCCAGCCCACATGTTCATGCTCTATCTACATACCCCACAAACAGCCACCCCTTGGTCACACTTTAGACATATGGGGTATGCACACAGCAGCACACTCTGCCCTTGAGAAACTAGACTCAGGGACAAGGCCCACAGAGACCATAGCAGCAGGCTCGGGACCATCGGGAATTCCTAAATGGCAAGACGGATAACTCTAAGTGAGCATGACTCTTGGCCTCCGGACTTCTCACTCTGTGGGAAGGGCTGACACCAAAGGAAGGCCAAAGCCTATGTCCTCTAAAGCACGGGGCCCAGGGCAGGAAACCTTCTTTCTCAGGTCCAAAAGAAATACTGCCTATGCCAAAAGTTATCTCAAAAAGCTTCCTGGAAGACAGACAAGAGGCAGGCTCAAGCTCAGTCAATCACTTCATGAACAGGAGAGAGTAGTGCAGAGAAAGAATCTGTGATTCATGATAAACTCATGTGTTGGAAAAGCAAATGATGGGGGAAAGCAACCAGAGTAGACCCAAAAATCTGGTGCAGTGGTGACTTTTTTGGACATATCTGAGCTCAAGTTTAAATGACCAGCAGTTGAGCAATGATGAAAATCCAGCATTTTTGTTTTAGTTGGTAGTGTTCTGAGAATATTAAAGCCTCACCAGAGCTCCCAGCCAACCCACAGTGAACAGTACAAACAAGCAATAAATCTTTGTTTCATTAAACCTCTGAGATTTGGATCTGTTACTGCAGCATGACCTAACCCAGTAATTCTCAAAGTGTAGTCCGGGAATCTAAAGCAAAAGCATCACCTGGGAATTTATTGGAGATGCAAATTCTCAGGCTCCAGCCCACAGCTACTGAATGAGAACCTCAGGAATTGGGGTCCAGCAATCTGTGTTTTAACAAACCCTGTAGATTATCCTAATGCTTACTAAAGTTTGAGAACCACTGACCTAACCTATCCTGATTGATTCTGCTTCTATTACCAATCATAAAAATACAGGATGCAAAAACTAAATTTTAATTTCAGATAAATAATGAATAATTTTTAGTATAAGTATGTTCCATGTAGTATTTCAGACATACTTATACTTAAAAAAATTCATTGTTTATCTGAAATTCGAATTTAACTAGAAATACCTATGTGGCAGGAGCAAGGGGAATATCAGTATTTGTAAAGTTCTCAAGTGACTACTGTCTGCATCTTAAGATATGAAGCCTCTGGTTTTGGCCAGCCCACCCTCAACCCTATGCTATAAAGAGTTGTTATCATTATTTTCTATCATCAGAGCTCTGAGTAAGTCTAGCATGCAATTCATTCTTTTTAAAACATACTTCAGGTGATGGATCTCACATTCATTTATTTCTGCCTCTCCCTTTGATAGCACTTTGATAGTAAGAGTGTGCAGTGATTGGTAATACAAACTTTGCCCTTATGAGTAAATAGCACATAATCCCCCATTACGGAAACACCTACCACTCATTTCTGAATTAGGGATCAATTACAGAAACAATGAGGGAAGAGGCTTAGTCGGGGGCAGCGGGGAGCTGATCCCTGATTCTAGAAAAATGAATAAATTTCAAGTGCACCACAAGTTTTCAGGTTGGCACTCATTAATCTAATGTAGAGTGAGCCAATCATTTTTCCTGAGGTCCAGTAATTATGGTTCTTTCGAGGAGTGCAGAACCTTACTAGGTTACTCTGATACAGCAACAAAAAGCCAATATAATCAGAGGAGATTCTGCATTGATTCTCAGTTCTTGGTTCCTGCAGTTGATTTATAAAAGGAAGCACCTAACGTTCTGGGGTTATTGACTCAATTATGGAAGCAAACAGTAAGATATATTGTGTCTAGGCTATCAGAGATGGATGAAAACATTGGAATAACCCATGACTAAAACTGCTCAGAGAAGATGAGCCACTGTCCTTCATGGTCAAATTGACATTAGTGGTGGTAAATGGTGTGAATGGATGGTTGAGTGAAAATATAACTATGATTAAAACTGTCATATGATCTGGCAATCCTGTTACCAGGTATATATTTGGAAGAACTGAAAGCAGGGACATGAATAGACATTTGCACACCAATATTTATGGTGGCATTATTTGCGATTGCTAATGGATGGAGGCAGCCCAAGGGTCCATCAACTGACAAGTGAAAGGGTGAACTGTGGTGTATACATACGATGGAATATTGTGCAGCTGCAGGAAGAATGAAGTTGTGATGCATGCAATGCCATGACTATACCTGGAGGACATTATGTTGAGTGAAATAATCCAGAAACAAAAGGACAGCTATTGTGTGGTCTCATTAATATGAACTAACTATAATGAGCAAACTGAGAGTTAAACTAGAGACCACAGGTTATCAGGACATAAAAAGAAGGCAGATATTGAACAATTGATGCTTAAGGAGCACAGAAGGTTTAATAAGGTTGATCGTAAAGGTTCCAAAATGGATAGCACAAAACTATGTGATGGTTGCACAATATTTATGTGTAATTAACAAAGCTGAGTGTGACTATGGCTCAAAGAGGAAGATTAGGGTTGTGTATGTCACGGAAAGCTAGCGGATAAAAACTGGGACTGTATAACTTAGGGAAACATAGGGTGGACGATGATGGTGGTTAATTGTATGAATGTAAGAAAGTTTTTATATGAACTAGAACAAATGTATGTCACTATTACAAGGTATTAATAATAGGGTGGTGCATGGGAAAATATAATTAATGCAAACTAAGGTCTATAATTAACAGTAACATTGTAATATTCTTTCATTAATTGTAACAAAAGGCACTATACCAAAGCTAAATGTCAATAATAGGGGAATATAAAGGAGGGGTATGGGATTGTTTTTTTTTATTTCTTTTCAAAAGAAATGGGAATGTTCTCATTTACATTGTGGTGGTGAATGCATGAATAACTATGTGATTATCCAGAAGCCACAGATTGTACACTTAGGATGGATTGTATAGTATGCGAATAAAACTGTTTTAAAAATATATAGAGGCACCCAGGTATCGAAGGACTCGTGAAAGAAAATGGCCAAGAACAAACTAAGCGGGCAGAAGTCTAGGAATGTATTTCACATAGCCAGCCAAAAAAACTTTAAGAATAAAAATAAAGCAAAACCAGTTACCACGAATCTTAAGAAGATAAATATTGTGAATGATGAAAAAGTTAACAGAGTAAATAAAGCTTTTGTAGACATACAAAAGGAACTTGCACACTTCTCAAAAGGCCTTTCCCTTGAACCTTTGCAGAAACAGCTGATTCCTCAGCAGCATCATGAAAACAAACCAGTTAATGTTGACAAGGCTACAAGATTAGTGGCTCAGTTGTAATAGAGTGGTGCATCAAATTTCCAAAAACAGATCAACAAATTAAATGTTTTATACAACTTTATTTTTAAAAATCTTGTTAATGTACAGGCATTGGCACATTTTAAAAACAAACTACATAAACAGATCTTTCCTATAATCTAGGAAAGTGGAATGTCAGAAGTCAACAAAATGTGATAAAATGCTAAAACAGGAGGCACTTAACAAAATCTGTTGACTGAAACAGTTAATATGTCCTAGTTTACATCCTTCACTTTATAAGTGGCAGTGAATGTCTGATTGTATTGGAAGAACAAAGAAATATGGACAATTTTGTGGCAGTAAAAATACAAGACAAATAAGTAAAAAAAAAATAGAGAGAGAGAGAGATATTACTATGAGCCAACCATTTCGTTACTCACTTTTAAGACACTGACAGTGTGACACATTATAATTTCTTTCCTACTATATTTTTATACAACTTTCAAGCTCAGAGTATTATAATTTCATTACAAAATATTCAGAAAATACAGAGATAAAAAGTCATTCATAATCTCACCATTCTAATAAAACCGTAGTCTGCATTTGGCTGCTTCTTCTAGACATTAAAAAATTCCTTTGTTTTGTATTTTCAGAATAGAATGCCAATGTCCATTAAACATTCTTAAATGTCCATTTGCACTGTAGCCCTGATACTGTCATTCATCTCCTTGTAATCAACACAAATGCCATTTTGGAGCGTCTCTCTTTCATTTCTTTTTAAATCTCTAACTCTCTCAGTAGCTGACCTCACTTCCTACCTCACAAAGACAATAGACACTAGCAGCTCTTGATTCATTGCCTTCAGCTCAACACTTCATGGCTCCCTCCTATCTTTTCATCTTTCTCTTCACCCTCAAAGGGAGAAAGGATAGCCCCTTCTCTAAAGATAACCCTCCACATATAATCTGGTCCCCATTACTCCATCCCCTGCCCCGATGTGGACCCATCTCTCCATGTCCCCCCTGAGCTCCATCTGTAATCTAGTTCCAATCTCCCAGGACATCCCTGAGATAACTCTGTGCTTGGTCCCTGGTCCCCATCACTCCGTGCACCCACTGAGCTAACCCTCCACTTATAATCTGACCCACATAACTCCAGGACCCCCACCTGAGCTAACCCTCCAACTCCCTCTGGTCCCCATCACTTCATGCTACTTCAGGCAGCTCACTTCCATTGATAATAAGACCTATAAATGGTGGGATTATCAATCTCAACCTCCAAAAAGAAACCCATTCCTATCCATTTAGTGACACCTGGAATTCCTAGTTGAATTGTACAAACTTCAGATGTGTCACTGCACAGATGTGAATGAAATGTAACTTTCTCTCCTTTTCTATAATATCTCTCAGTTGTCAATACAAGTCCCTCTGCCATCAGATGGCAGAAACTTAATCTCAGCTATTTCAGGGTTTCCTTTACCCACACATTTTCCTTAAGGTTTTGTCTAAATGCTGGGGTGCTTATGTGACAATAATAATAAAAATAGCAACTAACACACACCACTTACTCAATGCTAGGCATTGTTCTACGTGCCTTCCATACCTTAACTCATCTAATCCTCACAGTGACCCAAGGTAGATTCTGTTATTGTCACCATTTTAGATATGGGGAAACGGGTACATGGAGAATGAAAGAATTTGCCCAAAGAAACAAAGGTCTTATGTCTATGCTGGAGTCCATGCTCTAAACCATTATCCTAAACTCTCTCTTAATCTTTCCTGTGATCCAAGGTATTAGCAGATGGAGGTGGTAACTGGTTTGGATCTATCTTGGCCTCTGCTGAAACATCTTTTTTCCATCATCAATATGCTCCAGTCCCTATTGATTCATCCCTCATCCATCACCCCAAGGCTCCATCAAGACTGGCTCACTCTCAACCTCTTCCATCCTCCTTTCAGATCTCTCTGTAGCTCTTATGTCTTGCTGAGTTGCAAGCCACTCTGCTTACCCACTTACAGCCTTCTCTGTCCAGCTACAACATTCAATTGTGTTTTCTTGCTGTCTCCCCAGACCGTAACTGGTGGGCAAGGCACAGGTCCCCTGCACCCCAAGATCACTCAGCCTCTCTGGAGTGAAGATTAATCAGGAAGTGGGTAAAAAGTTGGTCTGACTCAAACTTGGATCTTCCCAAGTCTTTCAATCACCCACTGAGGCTGACGCTTTTAAAACACAAAATCCAAGAGCTGGCTTCTTTTTTGATCCTTGAACACCTAACTGTCTAGATATAAAAAGAGCCAGAGGGTTCAAGGAAAGACCAGGAATGGCATCTATTATTCCAAAATATTGATTAAGGACTAAAATCTTTCATATAACAGTTCCACATAGGGCTTAGTCATAAATGTTCCTGAAAAGGACATTTTATTTACTTATTCATGTTTATTTATTAATTAATCAATTCATTTTTAAAGCACCTACTCAATTGCTTTGCACTGAGAATGTAACAGAGAATAGAACAACACAGTCCCTGGCTCAAAAATTCATTAATTCAACAGTGACCAGATGTGGACAAATTCAAATTCAAGTGTGAAAGACTGAACCCAGCTAAAGGTATCAAGAGGTCTGTGTGTGCCAAAAATCAGGAGCTGGAGAAAAGGTAGCAGAAAGGGATTCTGGTATCTTTGACGATGAAATAGAAATCATTCACAGCTTTGCCAGGGTCATCCCTACTTACTAACTCCTCTACCTAATTCTTCCAGGAAGCCATAGTTCCTTTCAACATTTGGGGATGAGTGTAGTCAGGAGAGGTGTACAGCTGGAAGAAAGAAGGGTGCAGAAATGTCATTCCAGACACTAGAGGTCAAGAAAGCCATAAATAAAGACAAAAGCGGGGGGTGGGGGTGTATTACATATGAGGAGGCACAAGAGTGCACTGTGGCTGAAGCATTGAGCACAGTGGCAAAGCATACAGACAAGAGAGGTAGGGAAGTAGGTATGGGACCTTGTTTCTCATGGATGCTGAGAGTTAAGCTGTGAAAAACCATTAAACGTGTTAAGCAGGGAAGAGACGTGATTATTTTGTGTTTTAGAAAGATCACTCTGGCCAGGAGAGTCTTGGGGATAGACTAGAGTGGGCTAACACTGAATCAGAGAGACCATTAGTGGACTATTACACAGTCCTGGAGAGAGATGAGATGGGCTTGCAATAAGCAATAACAGGCACATTGGAGGTGTAATGGGGTTAGAATCCAAAGACTTGGTGAGTTACTGGATGTGGGGAGAGGGGGAGAGAGAGAGGCAGAGAGGAAGGAGTTTGGCTTGGGTAGTTTGGTGGATGGGGTCTCTTTCACAGAGGGAGAAAACACAAGAGAAGAAGAGCTGGGGCGGGGGGAGAATTCCATTTTGGAGCTGCCCACCACCTTCAAGTGATCCACACATGCCAGGCCAAGGAGAAACACAAGCTTGGTGACCACTACAGAGGACTTGCCCCCACCCCATATTCCTAGATCACATAAACCCAGGGTTCTTATAAAATCCAAGATGGAGGGGGAAGCTACATCTCTCAGATTGATTGATACCAGATTTAACTGTAGTCTTGGCATGTGGGGTCTGAGTCAGAAATAATTGGATTAAATGTCATGGAATAATTCATAGCTGATGATTTTATATTACTCAAGCTAATACTTATAACAATTCTATGAGTAAAATCAGTTCTCTTATCATCCCCATTTTACAGAGACACTTAAGTACCTTGCCCAAGGCTGTCCAGCTAATAAGCAGTGGACTCAGGAGTCAATCCTTGATCTATGAGCTGATTCATAGCCATCAAATTAGGGCCAGGAGAAAGGAGCTACTCAGACTTATTCTAACATATTTTTATTTTTGTATGATCCAATTACTGACTAATTTAAGGATCTCTTGCCTTTTTTTGATGAAGGAATGCCCCGTATAAAGTCCATCTAATTTATAATTCATGTATTAAAATGCAGCGATGAGATCTTTATACAATTTTCCTTGTTTGTTTTCCCTTTCCTTGACTCAGCATTATCTGTTTGCTCATGAGAACCCTGCCCGTTTAGCCAAAAAGTTTCCTTGTCTTTATAAGCAAAAATGAAAGCACTGCTATTTTCTTGTGTTACTTGTACAAGAAAATGGTCATAGAAAACTAACTTTTTCAATCTCCCAGTTTCCTTTTAATTCACAGTGCAAGTAGCCCTTCTTTCTTTGGATGAAAAATTGTGCAACCTCCATGACATTTCAGCTTACTTTTAGGTAATAAGAATTCCTAAAGTCAATTTAAATTTCAAATCTAGTCTCAGTTTAGAAAGGAAAAGTGACCAGTAGAATATATTAATAATCTCTTCAAAGTTAATGCTTCTCCAGGGTATGACTGCCAGGGATGAATCTGGACCCGGCATCATGGGATTGAGAACATCTTCTCAACCAAAGAAGGGGAAGCAAAATGAAATGAAATAAAGCTTCAGTGGCTGAGAGATTTCAGATGGAGTCAAGAGATCACTCTGGTGGACATTCTTATGCACTATATAACTAACACTTCTTAGGTTTTAATGTATTGGAATAGCTAGAAGGTAATACCTGAAACTATCAAACTCCAATAAAGTAGCCTTGACTCTTGAGGACAATTGTATAACAATGTAGCTTACGTGGGGTGACAGTGTGATTGTGAAAGGCTTGTGGATCGCACTCCCTTTATCCAGTGTATGGATGGATGAGTAGAAAACTGGGGACAAAAACTAAATGAAAAATAGGGTGGGATGGGGGGGGATGATTCGGGTGTTCTTTCTTACTTTTATTTTTTATTCTTATTCTTATTCTTTCTGGTGTAAGGAAAATGTTCAAAAATAGATTGGAGTGACGGATGCACAACTATATGAAGGTACTGTGAAAAGTTGATTGTACACCATGGAGGATCGTATGGTATGTGAATATATCTCAATAAAACTGAATTTAATTAAAAATAAAAGTTAAGGTTTCTCCCATTGAAGGTGAGCATATGGTCATTCTTCTCTTTCCCTATGTGGCATTCCTCCTTTTCCCAGAGCTCAGTCTCTTTCCCTGATAGGGTCAAAGCAGAGAGATGGAGGAAAGGTTGGGGCTGTAGGAAAGTTGTTTCTTGTGTTATTTGACCCACCCTATGGTCACAGTAATATGGCTTAGAGCTCTGTGGGACAGGTTCAAGCTTATAGAGCTGCATCTTTCTCTTGTGAAATGACTTTAAGATTCTTTGGCAGTTCCCCAGCATTGGAACCCTCCTCTCTAGCTCCCCTGAAGATAAGTTTTATATGAATTACCTATTGTTTTAGTTTTCAAGGCTGTTCTAGCAAATACCATGAAATGGGTTAGCTTAAACTACGGGAATTTATTAGTTTACAGTTTTGAGGTCATGTCCAAATCAAGGCATCATCAGGGCAATGCTTTCTTTCCAAAGACTGACTGCCAGTGATCCTCAGCTCCTCTGTCACATGGCAAGGCACATGATGGTGTCTGCTGGTTTCTCTCTTCTCTTTTATGTTTTGTTGATTTCAGCTTCTTGCTTCCATGGCTTTCTCTATATATGTATTAATTCCATTTATAATAAAAAAAAAAAGGACTCCAGTAATAGGATTAAGACCCACCCTAAATAAGGTGGGTCACACCGTAATTGAAGTAACCTCATCAAAAGGTCCTACTTACAATGGGTACACATCCACAGGAATGGGTTAGATTTAAGAACATGATTCTCTGGGGTATATACCAGCTTCAAACCACGATACCTATCAATAATTAAGAGATATGTGTTAGAAGATTTTTTAATTTAAATAGATAGATAAATAATAATGATAGATAGATAAGATAGATAGATAAACAGATAATACATAGATGATAGATGTTTGTCCATTATGTATTTTGAGGCAATTTGGTATACCAAATTTAGAATTTTTATAGCATCTTACTTAATTGAACATTTTGTTATTTTATAGTGATTCTCTTTGGCACTAATAATGCTTTTAATTTTGTAGTCTCTTTTATCTGATATGTATTCCTGAAACCCTGATTATGCTAAACAGCTATCACAGCTTTCCTCTGGTTAGTTTTTGCCTCTATTAATTTCTCTTACTTTTTTACTTTCAGACTTTCTGTATCAGAGTTTACATGTGTCTCATAAACAGCACGTAGTTGGATTTTGTTATTTTTGCCATTTTATTTGTTTGCTTTCTATTTGGCTTACTTTTTCTAGATTTCTTTTCTCTCCTTTATTGTCTTCCATTGATTGGCATTTTTTCTTCTTATTCTGTTTCTACCTTTCATCAGCCTAAAAGCTATATATTTTATTTCTATTCTTTTAGCAGTTACTCTAAAAATTTTACCATGCCTAACTGGTAGGCTGAATAACACCCCCCCCCCCAAAGATGTCCATGTTCTAATCCCCAGAACCTGTGCATATGTTACCTTACACATTTAAAGGGATTTTGAAAGTGTGATTAGTTAAGGACTTTGAGATGAGGAGATTATCCTGGATTATTTGGCTCTGTGTAATCACAAGGTCTTTAATGAAAGAGGCAGGATGGTCAGAGTAGAAAAAGGTCATGTGATAACAGAAACAGAGAGAGAACTAGAAGATGTTATACTGCTGGCTTTAAAGACAGAGGATGAGGCCATGAGCCATGGATAGGAACTCTTTACAGACTAGAAAAGGCAGGGAAAGGAATTCTTTCCTAGAGCTTCCAGAAGGAAAACAGCGCTGCTGACCCACTGTAGACTTCTGATCTCCAGGCCTAGATGAGAATAAATTTACAATGCATTAAACCACTAAGTTTCCTATAGCAGCAATAGGAGACTAATACAGATTTTGTAATATCCTGTTGTGATGGTTGGAGGTTTCATGGACCCCAGAGGATCATGTTCTTAAAGCTAATCCATTCCTGTGGGTGTAGACCTAATGTGTAGGGGACTTTTTGATTAGGTTATTTCAGTTAAAGCCTGCCCCAGGTGGGTCTTAATCCTCTTACTAGAGTCCTTTATAAGAGCATGAAATAGAGAGAAAGCACAGACACTGAGAAAGAAGAACACAAACAGAAGCTTAGAAAGAAAGCCACAGAGGGAACAGCCAGAAGCTGCAAGCAACAAAACCTGGGACAGGACCAGCAGTCATCGCCTTGTGCCTTGCCATGTGACAGAGTCCAGGATCTCCAGATTGCCTGTTAATGCCTTGATTTGGTCATTTTCATGGCCTCGGAACTGTAAGCTTGTAAACTAATAAATCCCCATTTTAAAAAGTCAGCCCATTTCTGGTATATTGCATTTTGTCAGCTTTAGCAGACTAAAACTCCTGTAGATGTTAATCCCCAAAGCTCTAGGATTCTGAAGCCAGACTGTCCAGTTAAAATCTTGGCTCTGCCTGTTACCATAGTGTGACCTTGTACGAGTTGCTTAATGTCTCTGTGTTCCAGTTTCCCCATATGTAAAATGGACATGGGTAATAGTTCCTCCTTCACAAGGCTGTTATGAGGAATAAATGAGTTGACAAGAGGAAAATGCTTGTAAAGTGCCGGCCCATAGGAAGTGGTCTAAAGTGCTTGCTCTGTCTCTGGGCATTGGCAAGTGTCTGCAGGGCAGGGCTAATGTCCATGTTCGTTTAAGGCTCACCCATTTGGTTTTGGCTCTCTGAACCTTTTTTCACGTGGATCATGAGAATTGCCCTTGTTTTCCTTCAAGCTGACAAAATTTAAAACTGTCATAATTTAAATAGAATGAAGTTGGAATAGGAAGGCTTTTTTATTTCCCTCCCAATAGAGACATTGAGTCAAAGAGATCATCCCTAAGCAAGTTCAAGGCTTTGTCATGGGGCTCTGGGGTTCCAGGAAGGGGAAAAGGTAAAAGCAGAGTAATAAAGGGGTGCTTTGTTCCAGGATTTCTTTAAAGGCATGGCCACAACTTCCACTCTGTGCCCCAGCGGAAGTCCTCCCCAGACTGCTCTGACACCCCTACACTTAGGCTACATACCCTTACCTATCATGGCATATGCATGATTTTACCTCTCATTCAACCTATATCCTCATCACATAGTAGTTCTCATTAAATATTTGTTAAATACATGAATGAATGAACACATGGATGAGTAAAAGGCAAAGACAATGAAAGAAACAATACAAATGAAGAGTGAACTCTTTCTATGACTTTAAAGATGAAACTTCCCTCACAACTTTTTCAACATGCTAAATTTTCACAAACAAAACAACTGCTAAATGTTATTTAAAGACAGGGAGATAACCATCCAAAAAATAGCTAGAAACATTAAATTCGGTTGCTTCTGGGAAGTGAAACCAAGGGTCAGAAGAAGTTAGTCAGGGTTCTATTATTTTTCTTTAAAAGCCCCTCTGTATTATTTGATTTTTAACAAGGTGCATATATTATCTTGATAAAAATTAGAATATTTTAAAACAACTATTTTGGACCTACTGTAACTCAAATCAGCCTGCAGTACTTTTGACCTCATAGGGTTGAGTACAGTCCTTTTTAAAATTTAATTTTGTGCCCAGAACCCTGCTTACTAAAGCATTGTTGACCCAAAGCCAGGTTGACAAATAAACAGAATTTTGAACTTTAATAAGGTAGTTCCAACGGACATAGATTGACGGGGCAGGCTACTGATTGGTCCCTGCAGGTAACCATACAGGGACTGAGTAAATCAATTAACTCCATGGTTTTCATGGTGATTCCTGGACAACAAAACTTCTTTTCTTACAAGCTTCTCCTTCTCTGATCCTGGGGAGATGAAAATTGACATCCATAGTCATATTCTACCAAAAGAATGGCCAGATCTAAAAAAGGTAATGTTGATTAATTTGCTGAATTATTTCTGGAACTTATCCTGGATTTTTCAGTGTCTTTCTCATCTTTTGGAAATCAGATGTGAAGTTTCTCTGCTTTGGGGGTGGTTTACAATTATTTAGTAGCTCTGATTTCCCAATTTAAACAAATGACTTTCATATTTATTTTGTAAGAACTTAGGGGCAAAAAGATAAGCTCTTTCTCAAAATCCCCTTTTCTCCTCAAATGAAACATTCTTTAAAATTTCTGGACAAATTAAGTCAGGCAGCTTTACTTCCATTTAAGTCACATATATTCAGCTGCTAGAAAGATACATGCCAGCTACAGAATTTAAAGTTACAGTTTCAAGTAAGAGACTTTAAAAAAATGGAATGCGATAGGTTTCTAGGGCTTCTGAAACATACCTCCTTTCCAAAATGCTTAAAATATGTTTTAGAAGCACCAAGAGATAGCTTTGTGAAATTTTTTTTAGTCTATCTTAGGACACTGTCTGAAACCTTTCCTTTTTGATGTTCTTTAAGCTATAAATCCTTGTTATGAAGAACTAGGGGGTAGGCACATCAAAGAGATGACTCCTTTGCACAATGAGTGTCTCTAAAGAGTATTCTCTGTGTTTCTCTAAAGATGGGATTTTCTTTTTGTCATTAAGAACTTTTAAATGAATACTAAAAGAGGAAGGTAGAGAACATCAAAGAAATTAAAATGAGTTTGAGGTTTGTTCAGGCTAAGTGTCAGGTTTTACCCAATCTTCAGCCTTCCTTTAGAACTTTCACACCTAATAGCACTTCATCCCTTTCTATCCCAAGTGAAGAAAAATGAATTAATCCAAACTCTAATTAAAATGTAGTTTAGTGTGCAAGTAGATGAAACTATTTTCTTCTCAGGGGTATCTCCTGGGATAGTGTTTCTGACAAGTGTTTCTTTGTTCATTTGTATCTTAGGTAAGATGGGAAGACACTGTTGATTAAAAAATACAAACAATGCTGAACCATGTTGGAAAGGCTTTCTTATCACAGCTAGTGGTAAAAGCTCAACATATCAAACCAATCCCCCAAAAGGAATCTATTAATTCCTAAAAGGGAACAAGCTGTTTTGAATGCTGTTGTCCTCATTGTATTTTGTTAAAGTGTCAACAACCACTTCATGGTGCTAATGATTTTACAAAGGGAATGCACCAGAGACTTATAGCTCGTTTGTTCCTTCCTGGAAGTACATTTGGCTTGTTTTAATGCAGTATGCAGTTTCTTACTTCTTGTGGTGCTCATCATTTTCTACCCCTCAGTATGGTTATTTGCCTGATGAATGACAGAATCAATGACTTAGTTAATTTATGATACAGGTAAGTTTTAGAAATACCCAGATTTTATGTTATGGTATTTTACAATAGGCCAAAATATCCCCAGCAAATAGCATTAATTCCAATATTGAAGCTTTTCTCTTTCTTTGAGGCTCAAATAACACTTGCATGAAATGCACTGGGAATGCTTGGTGGTCTCTGAAGGACACTACCCACCTGCACTCTCCCCAAGCCCTAAGCAATTCAGCTAGCCTAACGGCCCCCTCTCCAAGGTCATAGCAGCAAGGGGCTCCAGCTCCACAGAACCCACTCTTTGGCTCAGAAGGGAATTCTGAGGCTTAGAGAGGAAGAAGCAAACCAATTCTAGTTAAGATGCTCTTTCATCATTAGAGGGAGGACTTTTCAGTTCCTCCCACAGTCAAGTGTAAGGTATGTTATGCAGAGAAGAGCCTGGCTGTTCTACCTGTTCTTGTTGACTATCAGGGTGGGACTTGGACTTAGATCCAGGCTTCATAAGCCCCCAAACTGATTTAAGCCAAAGTCCAGGAAAAAACACTTGACATCTAGGGACTGCACTCTTCAGACTCCTTGGGAAGGAAGGTTTCTTCCCACTAAACCCAGGACCCAATGAGACTCTCCCAGAGACAGAACCTAAAACAAACACTTCCTGCTTGCTGAGGGAAAAAAACAAAATTTCTTTCAAGTATTCTGTGCTACAACCCCCACCTCCTATTATCTGTCCCCCTCCCTCAAGCCTGCCTCCAGTTCGACCAAAGAACTGGTCACCAAGAGCTCACAATTTCTAGGTACTCACCTAATGCAGGGCCTTAAAGGTATTGTTAAAACTGTTCAAAGAACTGAGGGACTCAGAGCACGGGGGTGGCTGGTGGGAGGGTTGTCCATAGCCAAAGATTTGTGTCCTGAAAATGTCCCAAACACACTCCCCTGGCTATCTGTGCAGCCTCCCCTTCCTATCTGCTGGCTATAGCTCAAAAGAGGTGAGGGGTATTTTGTCCCCTCATGAACCAAACTTCTTCTATCTAGCAGTCTCACATGCTGTAAGCAGACAGCAGACATGCTTAAAATAGTAATAATAAGAATAGCCATAATATTCTTGTTCTTGTAGGGATATATATTCATATATAATTTGATTCACATAAAAATCTTGTGACATATGCAGAAAGGACTCATATTACTCACCCTGCTTGACAGATGAGTACTTGAGACTCAGAAATGAGCCTAGAATCCCAGAGCATGTGGGACCTCCTCCAAAGTACCACCTACTCCACCCTGCACCCACCTTGGGAGAGCTGGTTCAGAATATTACTACCCTGCCCTGCCTGCTCCCCCAAGTCCTTGCACCCACCTAAACCCACTGAGGGCTTCCTTACGGGGTCAAGGAGCCTGCCCTCCAACCAGCAGGCCAAGCAATCTGATCTGTTATGCATAGAAGGTTCTGTTTGAGTGCAGACCAGCCAGTGATGAAACAACTAGCAGAAAACAGTAGTGCATTTTAAAGCTGGAACGAGTGAGATAAATGAAGATACATTTAAATGGTGATTCTACCCCTGCCCCATTTCTAGTCTATATCGTCAGAGTAAAGTGAATATTGAAATTTCATTAACTAGATCAGATTTTCCGTTGTCTTCAAATTGTTCCTTAGTGGGGAAAATATTATTACAAACATCAGTCTCTGGTCTCTTCTCACCATTTTTTTCAAACCTTTCAAAAAAATAATGCAAAGAATAAGCCACTATTATTTTGATTTTAGAAAAGGAAACACCTATGGAAGAACTAGGGTCTCTTTTCAAACCTGCCTTTCCTTATTAAATATTAATAGACAAACCTCAATGACCTTGAGCTCCTTGTGAAACGAAACAGAAAAGCAGAGTCAACAAGCCTGGATTGATGATTAACTAATAGCTGCAAAGGACTGGGATTTGAGAAAGAGAAAAATCTCATTTTCACTTGCCAATAATGATTTTAGTCAGAGCTGCAGTTAGGATCCTAGGGTGGGAAGAAAGTGGCTTCAGGGGGCACTGGATTAAATTGTTTCTTACAAATCAGGGCCTATACTCTCAACCATCACAAATAGGATCGTGGACAAAGAAACCATGAGATTAGTCATGACGACGATGACAAGGATTTGTTGGGCTTTTTCTTCAGCAAGGCTTTATTGACTATCTACTATGTCCTCAATAGTAAGACTTGCAAAGATTCTTCTCATTTTAAATGAGGCAAAAAAAAATTCTGCCCCTTAATAAAAACTACATATTTACATCTTCTTTCTGTTAGTAATTATTTAATTGTACTTGATCACTGTAAGTTTTTAGGAGACAATATCCCAGACATAACATGACTTTTAAACAACTCCTTTGAGGAAACAAATATCTGGTTTCATCACCCAAGAGACTGATTATTCACCTCAGGAAAGTTTGAGCTCCCTGAGGCATTAAAAATGTAATTCAATTCATCAACCTCTGATTCATATGTGCCCATTTCAGAAAAAATCTCTTGTATAAAGAACTGAATTCCTTGGAAGTTTTTATTTCTCATGCCCATGCATGCCTATGGGACATGGGTCATTGTCAGTCAAATGCTTTCAGACTATAGATGCCTCCAGGCATATTCTCAGGCCAAAACAACTTGGATGTCATAAATATAAGGCCCCAGGTTTGGCTCAACTTAGGCTGAGAGCTGTGGGATTGTGTGAAGCCCCAACTAGGAGCAGAATAAAGTTTCCCCAAATAACTTAGGTCTTTGAAGGGACTTGCAGAGTAACTTGAACACTTTATGCTTTCCTGGTAAGGGGAGAGAGGAACACAGAGTGACAAAGGGCCCCTTCTTTTATAATTCTCCAAAGGGCCTGGCCCCAGGCATGCTCTACCACCACTACCACCACCACCACTGCTTCCAACACCACCAACATAATAACCATGATTACCACCACTACCACCATCAACACCAACATCACCACCACCACGACTGCTTCCAACACAACCAACACCATAATAACCATGATTACCTCCACTACCACCATCAACACCAACATCACCACCACCACCACTGCTTCCAACACCATCAACAACATATAACCATGATTACCACCACTACCACCATCAACACCAACATCACCACCACCACCACTGCTTCCAACACCACCAACACCATAATAACCATGATTACCACCACTACCACCATCAACACCAACATCACCACCACCACCACTGCTTCCAACACCACCAACACCATAATAACCATGATTACCACTCCTACCACCATCACCACCATTATCACCACCACCACCACTGCTTCCAATATCACCAACACCATAATAACCATGATTACCACCGCTACCACCAACACCAACATCACCACCATCACTACCATTACCACTATTGCCTCCACTGCTGTTACTAACACCTCCACCATCACCACTGCCACAACCATCATCACTACCTCCATCTCCACCACCATCAGCGCCACCACCATCACCATCATTATCATTGCTGAAGCCCATTTTATAAGTCACACTTGGTGTCAACAGCTTTACCAGCATTAATCGCTGTTAAATCCCACAGACATCATCAACATGGTAACACAAGACATCCCCTGGAAAAGCTTCCCCTCAGAATTGGCTAATAAAATGACAAATCCCACTTGCTTAGAATTTTGGAGGATGCTAGAGACTGGAGAAAGAATCCATAAATGCTGAATCAAAGAAAAAGAAAAAGAATCTATAAAAGCAGGTGGGGGGGCAAGATGGCGGACTGGTGAGCTGTATGTTTTAGTTACTCCTCCAGGAAAGTAGGTAGAAAGCCAGGAACTGCGTGGACTGGACACCACAGAGCAATCTGACTTTCGGCATACTTCATACAACACTCATGAAAACGTGGAACTGCTGAGATCAGCGAAATCTGTAAGTTTTTTCGGCCAGGGGACCCGCACCCCTCCCTGCCAGGCTCAGTCCCGTGGGAGGAGGGGCTGTCAGCTCCGGGAAGGAGAAGGGAGAACTGCAGTGGCAGCCCTTATCAGAAACTCATTCTACTGATCCAAACTCCAACCACAGATAGACTGAGACCAGACACCAGAGAATCTGAGAGCAGCCACCCTAGCAGAGAGGAGACAGGCATAGAAAAAAACAACACAAAAAACTCCAAAATAAAAGCGGAGGATTTTTGGAGTTCTGGTGAACATAGAAAGGGGAAGGGCAGAGCTCAGGCCCTGAGGCTCATATGCAAATCCCGAAGAAAAGCTGATCTCTCTGCCCTGTGGACCTTTCCTTAATGGCCCTAACTGCTTTGTCTCTTAGCATTTCAATAGCCCATTAGATCTCTGAGGAGGGCCCTTTTTTTTAATCCTTTTTTCTTTTTCTAAAACAATTACTCTAAGAAGCCCAATACAGAAAGCTTCAAAGACTTGCAATTTGGGCAGGTCAAGACAAGAGCAGAACTAAGAGAGCTCTGAGACAAAAGGCAATAATCCAGTAGCTGAGAAAATTCACTAAACACCACAACTTCCCAAGAAAAGGGGGGTGTCCGCTCACAGCCATCATCCTGGTGGACAGGAAACACTCCTGCCCATCGCCAGCCCCATAGCCCAGAGCTGCCCCAGACAACCCAGTGTGACAGAAGTGCTTCAAATAACAGGCACACACCACAAAACTGGGCGTGGACATTAGACTTCCCTGCAACCTCAGCTGATTGTCCCAGAGTTGGGAAGGTGGAGCTGTGTGAATTAACAAAGCCCCATTCAGCCATCATTTCAGCAGAATGGGAGCCTCCCTACACAGCCCAGCAGCCCAGAACTGCCCTGGGGGGACGGCACTCACCTGTGACATAGCACAGTCATCCCTCAACAGAAGACCCGGGGTGCACAGCCTGGAAGAGGGGCCCACTTGCAAGTCTCAGGAGCCATACACCAATACCAAGGACTTGTGGGTCACTGGCAGAGACAAACTGTGGCAGGACTGAACTGAAGGATTAGACTATTGCAGCAGCTTTAAAACTCTAGGATCACCAGGGAGATTTGATTGTTAGAGCCACCCCCCCTCCCTGACTGCCCAGAAACACGCCCCATATACAGGGCAGGCAACACCAACTACACACGCAAGCTTGTTACACCAATTGGACCCCACAAGACTCAATCCCCCACTCTCCAAAAAGGCTAAGCAGGGGAGAACTGGCTTGTGGAGAACAGGTGGCTCATGGACGCCACCTGCTGGTTAGTTAGAGAAAGTGTACTCCATGAAGCTGTAGATCTGATAAATTAGAGATAAGGACTTCAAGTGGTCTACAAATCCTAAAAGAACCCTATCAAGTTCAGCAAATGCCAAGAGGCCAAAAACAACGGAATTCTAAAGCATATGAAAAAACCAGACGATATGGATAACCCAAGCCCAAGCACCCAAATCAAAAGATCAGAAGAGACACAGCACCTAGAGCAGCTACTCAAAGAACTAAAGATGAACAATGAGACCATAGTACGGGATACAAAGGATATCAAGAAGACCCTAGAAGAGCATAAAGAAGACATTGCAAGACTAAATAAAAAAATGGATGATCTTATGGAAATTAAAGAAACTGTTGACCAAATTAAAAATATTCTGGACACTCATAGTACAAGACTAGAGGAAGTTGAACAACGAATCAGTGACCTGGAAGATGACAGAATGGAAAATGAAAGCATAAAAGAAAGAATGGGGAAAAAATTGAAAAAATCGAAATGGACCTCAGGGATATGATAGGTAATATGAAATGTCCGAATATAAGACTCATTGGTGTTCCAGAAGGGGAAGAAAAGGGTAAAGGTCTAGGAAGAGTATTCAAAGAAATTGTTGGGGAAAACTTCCCAAATCTTCTAAACAACATAAATACACAAATCATAAATGCTCAGCGAACTCCAAATAGAATAAATCCAAATAAACCCACTCTGAGACATATTCTGATCTCACTGTCAAACACAGAAGAGAAGGAGCAAGTTCTGAAAGCAGCAAGAGGAAAGCAATTCACCACATACAAAGGAAACAGCATAAGACTAAGTAGTGACTACTCAGCAGCCACCATGGAGGCAAGAAGGCAGTGGCACGATATATTTAAAATTCTGAGTGAGAAAAATTTCCAGCCAAGAATACTATATCCAGCAAAGCTCTCCTTCATATTTGAGGGAGAGCTTAAATTTTTCACAGACAAACAAATGCTGAGAGAATTTGCTAACAAGAGACCTGCCCTACTGGAGATACTAAAGGAAGCCCTACAGACAGAGAAACAAAGACAGGACAGAGAGACTTGGAGAAAGGTTCAGTACTAAAGAGATTCGGTATGGGTACAATAAAGGATATTAATAGAGAGAGAGGAAAAATATGACAAACATAAACCAAAGGATAAGATGGCTGATTCAAGAAATGCCTTCACAGTTATAACGTTGAATGTAAATGGATTAAACTCCCCAATTAAAAGATATAGATTCGCAGAATGGATCAAAAAAAATGAACCATCAATATGTTGCATACAAGAGACTCATCTTAGACACAGGGACACAAAGAAACTGAAAGTGAAAGGATGGAAAAAAATATTTCATGCAAGCTACAGCCAAAAGAAAGCAGGTGTAGCAATATTAATCTCAGATAAAATAGACTTTAAATGCAGGGATGTTTTGAGAGACAAAGAAGGCCACTACATACTAATAAAAGGGGAAATACAACAGGAAGAAATAACAATCGTAAATGTCTATGCACCCAATCAAGGTGCCACAAAATACATGAGAGAAACACAGGCAAAACTAAAGGAAGCAATTGATGTTTCCACAATAGTTGTGGGAGGCTTCAACAGATCACTGTCTCCTATACATAGATCAACCAGACAGAAGACCAATAAGGAAATTGAAAACCTAAACAATCTGATAAATGAATTGGATTTAACAGACATATACAGGACATTACATCCCAAATCACCAGGATACACATTCTTCTCTAGTGCTCATAGAACTTTCTCCAGAATAGATCATATGCTGGGACATAAAAAAAACCTCAATAAATTTAAAAAGATTGAAATTATTCAAAGCACATTCTCTGACCACAATGGAATACAATTAGAAGTCAATAACCATCAGAGACTTAGAAAATTCACAAATACCTGGAGGTTAAACAACACACTCCTAAACAATCAGTGGGTTAACGAAGAAATAGCAAGAGAAATTGCTAAATATTTAGAGACGAATGAAAATGAGAACACAACATACCAAAACTACGGGATGCAGCAAAAGCGGTACGGAGGGGGAAATTTATAGCACTAAATGCATATATTAAAAAGGAAGTAAGAGCCAAAATCAAAGAACTAATGGAACAACTGAAGAAGCTAGAAAATGAACAGCAAACCAATCCTAAACCAAGTAGAAGAAAAGAAATAACAAGGATTAAAGCAGAAATAAATGACATAGAGAACAAAAAAATAATAGAGAGGATAAATATCACCAAAAGTTGGTTCTTTGAGAAGATCAACAAGATTGACAAGCCCCCAGCTAGACTGACAAAATCAAAAAGAAAGAAGACCCAGATAAACAAAATAATGAATGAGAAAGCTGACATTACTGCAGATCCCGAAGAAATTAAAAAACATTATAAGAGGATACTATGAACAACTGTATGGCAACAAACTGGATAATGCAGAGGAAATGGACAATTTCCTGGAAACATATGAACAACCTAGATTGACCAGAGAAGAAACAGAAGACCTCAACCAACCAATCACTAGCAAAGAGATCCAATCAGTCATCAAAAAGCTTCCCACAAATAAATGCCCAGGGCCAGATGGCTTTACAGGTGAATTCTACCAAACTTTCCAGAAAGAACTGACACAAATCTTACTTAAACTCTTTCAAAACATCAAAGAAAATGGAACACTACCTAACTCGTTTTATGAAGCTAACATCAATCAAATACCAAAACCAGGCAAAGATGCTACAAAAAAGGAAACCTCTGGCCATTCTCCCTAATGAATATAGATGCAAAATTCCTCAACAAAATACTTGCAAATCAAATCCAAAGACACATTAAAAAAATAATACACCATGACCAAGTGGGGTTCATTCCAGGCATGCAAGGATGGTTCAACATAAGAAAATCAATCAATGTATTACAACACAATAACAAATCAAAGGGAAAAATCAAATGATCATCTCAATAGATGCTGAAAAAGCATTCAACAAACTCCAACATCCCTTTTTTGACAAAAACACTTCAAAAGGTAGGAATTAAAGGAAAATTCCTCAATATGATAAAGAGCATATATGAAAAACCCACAGCCAGCATAGTACTCAATGGTGAGAGACTGAAAGCCTTCCCTCTAAGATCAGGAACAAGACAAGGATGCCCGCTGTCACCACTGTTATTCAACATTGTGCTGGAAGTGCTAGCCAGGGCAATCCGGCAAGACAAAGAAATAAAAGGCATCCAAATTGAAAAGGAAGAAGTAAAACTGTCATTGTTTGCAGATGATATGATCTTATATCTGGAAAATCCCGAGAAATCGACGATACAGCTACTAGAGCTAATAAACAAATTTAGTAAAGTAGCGGGATACAAGATTAATGCACATAAGTCAGTAATGTTTCTATATGCTAGAAATGAACAAACTGAAGAGACACTCAAGAAAAAGATACCATTTTCAATAGCAACTAAAAAAATCAAGTACCTAGGAAGAAACTTAACCAAAGATGTAAAAGACCTATACAAAGAAAACTACATAACTCTACTAAAAGAAATAGAAGGGACCTTAAAAGATGGAAGAATATTCCATGTTCATGGATAGGAAGGCTAAATGTCATTAAGATGTCAATTCTACCCAAACTCATCTACAGATTCAGTGCAATCCCAATCAAAATTCCAACAACCTACTTTGCAGACTTGGAAAAGCTAGTTATCAAATTTATTTGGAAAGGGAAGATGCCTCAAATTGCTAAAGACACTAAAAAGAAAAACGAAGTGGGAGGACTTACACTCCCTGACTTTGAAGCTTATTATAAAGCCACAGTTGTCAAAACAGCATGGTATTGGCACAAAGATAGACATCTTGATCAATGGAATCAAATAGAGAATTCGGAGATAGACCCCCAGATCTATGGCCAATTGTTCTTTGATAAGGCCCCCAAAGTCACTGAACTGGGTCATAATGGTCTTTTCAACAAATGGGGCTGGGAGAGTTGGATATCCATATCCAAAAGAATGAAAGAGGACCCCTACCTCACCCCCTACACAAAAATTAACTCAAAATGGACCAAAGATCTCAATATAAAAGAAAGTACCATAAACTCCTAGAAGATAATGTAGGGAAACATCTTAAGACCTTGTATTAGGTGGCCACTTCCTAGACTTTACACCCAAAGCACAAGCAACAAAAGAAAAAATAGATAAATGGGAACTCCTCAAGCTTAGAAGTTTCTGTACCTCAAAGGAATTTCTCAAAAAGGTAAAGAGGCAGCCAACTCAATGGGAAAAAATTTTTGGAAACCATGTATCTGACAAAAGACTGATATCTTGCATATATAAAGAAATCCTACAACTCAATGATGATGGTATAGACAGCCCAATTATAAAATGGGCAAAAGATATGAAAAGACAGTTCTCTGAAGAGGAAATACAAATGGCCAAGAAACACATGAAAAAATGTTCAGCTTCACTAGCTATTAGAGAGATGCAAATTAAGACCACAATGAGGTACCATCTCACATCAATTAGAATGGCTGCCATTAAACAAACAGGAAACTACAAATGCTGGAGGGGATGTGGAGAAATTGGAACTCTTATTCATTGTTGGTGGGGCTGTATAATGGTTCAGCCACTCTGGAAGTCAGTCTGGCAGTTCCTTAGAAAACTAGATATAGAGTTACCCTTCGATCCAGCGATTGCGCTTCTCGGAAAGCAGTGACGCAAACAGATATCTGCACGCCAATGTTCATAGCAGCATTATTCACAATTGCCAAGAGATGGAAACAACCCAAATGTCCTTCAACAGATGAGTGGATAAATAAAATGTGGTATATACACACGATGGAATACTATGCGGCAGTAAGAAGGAATGATGTCGTGAAACATATGACAACATGGATGAACCTTGAAGACATAATGCTGAGCGAAATAAGCCAGGCACAAAAAGAGAAATATTATATGCTACCACTAATGTGAACTTTGAAAAACATAAAACAAATGGTTTATAATGTAAAATGTAGGGGAACTAGCAATAGACAGCAATTAAGGAATGGGGAACAATAATCCAATAAGAACAGATAAGCTATCATGGGTAAATTTAACGCTCTGGGAATGCCTAGGAATGACTATGGTCTGTTAATTTCTGATGGGTATAGTAGGAACAAGTTCACAGAAATGTTGCTATATTAGGTTACTTTCTTGGGGTAGAGTAGGAACATGTTGGAAGTAAAGTAGTTATCTTAGGTTAGTTGTCTTTTTCTTACTCCCTTGATATGGTCACTTTGAAATGTTCTTTTATTGTATGTTTTTTTAATTTTTTTGTTTTTTTATTTTTTATACAGTTGATTTAAAAAAAAAAACAAGGAAAAAAATATGCAGAGTCCCCTTGAGGAGCTGGTGGAGAATGCAGGGGTATTGGCCTGTGCCACCTTGATGGTTGCTAATGTGCTCACAGACATAGGGGACTGGTGCTTTGATGGGTTGAGCCCTCTACCACAGGATTTGCCCTTGGGAAGACTGTTGCTGCAAAGGAGAGACTAGGCCTGCCTAGAATTGTGCCTAACAGCCTCCTCCTGAATGCCTCTTTGTTGCTCAGATGTGGCCCTCTCTCTCTACCTAAACCAACTTGGCAGGTGAAATCACTGCCCTCCCCCCTACGTGGGATCAGACACCCAGGGGAGTGAATCTCCCTGACAACGTGGAATATACTCCCAGGGAGGAATGTAGACCCGGCATCATGGGATGAAGAACATCTTCTTGACCAAAAGGGGGAAATGAAAGGAAATGAAATAAGCTTCAGTGGCAGAGAGATTCCAAAAGGAGCCAAGAGGTCACTCTTGTGGGCACTCTTACGCACAATATAGACAACCCTTTTTAGGTTCTAATGAATTTGGGTAGCTGGCAGTAGATACCTGAAACTATCAAACTACAACCCAGAACCCATGAATCTTGAAGACGATTGTATAAAAATGTAGCTTATGAGGGGTGACAATGGGATTGGGAAAGCCATAAGGACCACACTCCACTTTGTCTAGTTTATGGATGGATGAGTAGAAAAATGGGGGAAGGAAACAAACAAACAAACAAAGGCACTCAGTGTTCTTTTTTACTTTAATTGCTCTTTTTCACTTTAATTATTATTCTTGTTATTTTTGTGTGTGTGGTAATGAAGGTGTCAGGGATTGATTTTGGTGATGAATGTACAACTATGTAATGGTACTGTGAACAATCGAATGTACGATTTGTTTTGTATGACTGCGTGGTATGTGAATACATCTCAGTAAAATGAATATTAAAATATATACATATACATACAGAAACAGAAATGAGAAAGAGGCCAGACAGGTAGATCACAAAAGCTTAACTACACAGAAAATGAACAGAGAGACAAAAAAAAAAAAAAAAAGACACATAAAAACCATAGGACAGGGCCTCCTGATGCTTACCACAGGCTGTGTTCTTACACTGACTGTATAGAAAGAGGAGGCAGAGTAAACCTACCCCATCTACACCTCAGCCCAGGCCTTGTGCCTGGGCTGTATTGCAAATGGGGGGACATGGAAAAAAAAAAAAAAAAAAAAAACAAAAAACCATAGGACAAAACGCTGAAGTAAGTACTACCTATACAGTAATAACACTGACTGTTATTGGATTAAACTGTCCAATCAAAAGACATAGATTGGCAGAATGGACATAAAAGCATGATCCAATTATATGTTGTTTAAAAGAGATTCACCTTAGACTGAAAGACACAAATAGTTTCAAAGTGAAAGGATGGAAAAAGATATTCCAGGCAAATAACAACCAAAAAAGAACTGCAGTAGTTATCCTAATATCAGACAAAATAGACTATAAGTAAAAAGCTGTTACAAGAGACAAAGAAGGACCCTATTTACTAATAAAAGAGGGCCTCACCATGGTGCCCCAAAATATATGAGGCAAATGCTTGCAAAATTGAACGGAGAAATAGATACCTCTATGATAATAGTTGGAGACTTCAATACACCACTCTCATCAATGCATAAAACATCTAGACAGAAGATAAATAAGGAAATAGAGAACTTGAATAATATGATAAAAGAACTAGACCTAACAAACATATACAGAACATTGTACCATCAAACAATAGGATAAACATTCTCCTCAATTGCACATGGATAGTTCTCCAGGGTAGACAACATGTTGGGTCACAAAACAAGACTCAATAAATTTAGGAAGAATGAAATCATACAAAGCATCTTTTCTTACCATAATAGAATGAAGCTGGGAATCAATAACAGGCAGAAAACTGGAAATCCCACAAACATGTGGACATTAAATAACACACTCTTAAATAATCAGAAGAAATTGCAGGAGAAATCATTAAATATCTGGAGACAAATGAAAATGAGAACACAGCATATCAAACTTATGGGATGCAGCGAAGGCAGTGCTGAGAGGGAAGTTTATAACCCTAAATTCATAAAACAAGACAAGTATGACCACCATCACCACTGTTACTCAACATTATGCTGGAAGTTCTAGCCATAGCAGTTAGGCAAGCAAAAGAAATAAAAACCATCCAAATTGAAAAGGAAGAAATAAAAAGTTCACTATTTGGATGGCTTGATCCTATATATAGAAAGTCCCAAAAAATCTACAACAAAGTTACTAGAGTTAATAAACAAATTCAGCAAAGTGGAGGGATGCAAGATCAACATGCAAAAATCAGTAGTGTTTCTATACAATAGTAATGAACAATCTGAGGAGGAAATCAAGAAAAAAATGCCACTTACAATAGCAGTTAAAAGAATTTAAAAATCTAGGAATAAATTTAACCACAGATGCAAGGCTTATACACAGAAAACTATAAAACATTGCTAAAAGAAATCAAAGAAGACCTAAATAAATGGAAGAACATTCCAGGTTCATGGATTGGAAGATTAAATATCATTAAGGTGTTAATTCTACCCAAAATTATTTACAGATTGAATGTGATCCCAATCAAAATTCCAACAGCCTACTTTACAGAAATGGAAAAGTCAGTTATCAAATTTATTTGGATGGGTAAGGGGGCTGAATAGCCAAAAACATCTTGAAAAAGAATAACAAAGTTGGAGGACACAGGTTTCCTGACTTTAAAGTTTATTACAAAGCTACAGTGGTGAAAACAGCATGGTATGGGTATAGGGATAGATATATCGACCAATAGAATTGAATCAAGGGTTCAGAAATAGACCCTCTTATCTATGGCTAATTGATTTTTGACAAGGTGCCATGTCCACTCAATTGAGAAAGAATACTCTCTTCATCAGATGGTACTAGGAGAACTGATATCCATATCAAAAAGAATGAAAGAGGACCCCATCTCAAACTGTATACAAAAATTAACTCAAAATAGTCCAAGTCCTAACTGTGTGAACCAGGTCTATAAATCTCCTAGAAGAAAATGTAGGGAAGCATCTTCATGATCTTCTGTTAGGCAATGTTTTCCTAGACTTTACACTCAAAGCACAAGTAACAAGAGAAAAAATAGATGAATGGGACCTCATCAAAATTAAAAACATTTCTGCTTAAAAAAGACTTTATCATGAAAGTGAAATGACAGCCTACTCAATGGGAGAAAATATTTGGAAACCACATATCCGATAAAGGTTTAATATCCAGAATATACAAAGAAAGCCCATAACTCAACAACAAAAAAACAAACAACCCAATTAAAAAATGGGCAAACAACTTGAACAGACCTCTTCAAGGAGGATATACAAATGTCTAAAAAGCACATGAAAAAGTGCTCAACATCAGTAGCTATTAGGGAAATGCAAATCAAATCTGCAATTTTACACCCACTAGAATGGCTACTATCAAAAAAAAAAAAAAACAACCCAGAAAATTACAAGTATTGGAAAGCATGTGTAGAATAGGAACACTTATTCATTGTGGTGAGAATATAAAATGGTGCAGCCGCTGTGGAAGAGTTTGATGGCTCCTCAGCAAGCTAAGTATAAAACTATTATATTATCCACAATCCTTCTAGTAGGCATATACCTCAAAGAATTGAAAGCAAGGACTGGAATAGATATTTGCACATTGATGTTCATAGCAGCATTATTCACAATTGCCAAAAGATGGAACCAACCCAGGTGTCCATTAACCAATGAATGGCTAAACAAAATGTTATACCTACAGTGGAATATTATTCAGTGGTTAAAAGATATGAAGTCCTAATGCATGTGACAACATAGATGAACCTTGAGGACATTATGTTGAGTAAAATAAGCCAGACACAAAAGGACAAATATTGTATGATCTCACTGATATGAAATAATTTATATAAACAAACTCATAGAGTTAGAATTTAGGTATTGGTTACCAGGGGCTGGGTTGGGGTTAGAGATTGGGGCATTAATGCTTAATTTGTACAGAAATTCTATTTAGGTTGATTGTAAAGTTTTGTATATGGAAGATGGTCATGGTAGCACATTATTGTGAGTGTAATTAACAGCACTGAATTATATATGTGAATGAGGTTAAAAGAGGAAATTTTAGGTTGTGTAAATGTTACTAGAATAAAAAATAAAAGATAAAACATAGGACTGTATTACATAGTGAAACCTATTGTAAATGATGGACCATTGTTAATATTACGGGGATAAAAATGTTCTTTTGTGAATTATAACAAATATGCCACACTGATAAAAGATGTGACTAATACGGTGGTATATGGGAAAAAAACATCTAATGTAAACTAAGGACAATAGTTAACACTACAATTTTAATATTGTTTTATCAATTGTAACATAGGTACCACATGGTAATGCCAAGTGTCAACAATAAGGGATTTATGGGAACACTGTAATTTTTACATGATTTTTCTGCACATCTACAACTTCTCTAACAAAAAAAATAAAGAAAAAATAAAGAAAACTATTGTTAACTATTTAAAAAAAAAGACCTCTGTCACAGCTACTCCTATTAGCCTCATTTTACACATAAGGAAACGGTGACTTAGATTTTAAGTTACTCCAAAAAAGTCAAGTATCTTGTAAGTGATTTGTCAGGTGTGGCAAGATACCTTTGCCCTATCTCCCTCTGCCCTTCTACCCTTCCCCAATGTGATACTTCTCTAACCCGTTAACTTATGGGTTATAGTTCCTTAGGAAATTAAGAAAAAAGAAAGAAAGGGAGGAAAGAAGGGATAGAAGAAAGAAGGAGGGAAGGGAGGTGGGAGAGAAAGAAGGAAGAAAAGGAGATAAAACCTCTTCTTCTATATTAAAGATAAGATTTCAGTGGCAAATGTCCAGTTTGAGAGAACACATAGTCTCAAATTCACTCTAAAGAACATGTGATCAAGGTCAGATTCCACCCCCTCCTCCAATATGCATCTCTTGTCAGCTTTTTCAAAGGGAAGAGGGGGGAAATCGTGAGGGTATTAAATGCACGAAGGGATGAGAGTGGTGATGGTGGAGAGCAGGAACAGGCAAGGGAGATACTGGGTGCAATGAGAAGCTGGAGCCCCTTGAGGACAGTTTCCCTTGCTTACTCAGCTTGCTAAACAAGGTCCTCTGTTGTCATTTGGGAAGAGGCAGGTAGATTTCCAGAGCTAATATTATTTTTAGCTAAAACTCAAGAACAGCCTATGGCTGGCTGGGTAGAATAGGCTGTTAGAGAATTGATCCAGATCTTAAGAAGTCTGTTGGGGCAGACCCCAGTCACAAACACAGAGACAGACAGCCTGTCCCATCCTGCCCCATGACTCCCCCTCCCTGCAGACTGGAGGTGAGAAGGGTTTAAGGAAAAAATGGGAAGATGGTAAACTCAAAAGGATAGAGATGAGGATCCTGCCCTAAGGATGACCCTTTTATTGCAGTCTTCACTTCTTTGCTCTTCGAGTCTAACTGAGCTTCTCCCCCGCAGAGATTCGGCTATGGAGGCTGGGTGCAGCTCCAACACCACAGCAAGGTGAGTTTCTCCCAAAGTGTGAGCACACGTTGCACCTGCAGACATCCTGAGCCTTGCCATACTTACTGGAGGCTGGGTCTCCAGGGAGCTCAACTCTACTGCCCTCTTATTAACTTTGAGTAGGCAGGGGAACAGATTTCTCAAAATTATTATGAAATATGGGGGTAAATTCAAAAAGCAGTATTAGGAAAATGAAATTACAATTTAGGAAGCCATTAAAAGCTCCCTACATCCCCCATCCTTTCCCTCACCACCACCTTTTTTTTTTCCACCCTGGAACCAATTTTAGCATTTATTGCTCCCCTTGAGGAAGTGACCCTCCTTAATATATTAATATATTATAATATGCTATATTAACCTGGCCTTCTCAAGGTTATTACAGTATATTAAGGCTCACCAAATAAAAGAAACCGTTTTGATCTCAGCACAGGCTAAAGAAGTTAAACATGGAGACAAAAGAAGTTGCTACTATTTAGGGTTGCATTTGATAAGAGGAAAAAGCAACAGGAGGAAAGCTTGGAGCAAAGCCTTCTGCAAATAATGAGGCCTAGGAATAAGCTTGGAATCCAGGTCTGCACAGAGGAGGTCAGGTCTGACTTTATTTTTGGAGGCATAAAGTGTCCTCCTAGAGCTCAGAGGAGACAGTCCTGAGTTCCTAGCTGGAATACACACATGACTAAGACAGGCCCTGGAGGACTAGCAGTCTGGGAAGACACAGTTCAGGTGCAGAGTTAACATGATACAGTGTGATAAGGCTAGGACGGCCTTTGCACAGGGTGCTAAGGGGCATGAAGGTAGCACCACGGATCAGGAAAGGCTTTCTGGAGGAAGAGATGCCCTTCCTAAGTCTTGAAGCAGTTGTGCAAGGAATAAAGAAAACATTGTTCCAGAAAGAGAAGGCAGGGAGCAATTGCATAAGATATTAAGCATATATGAACCCAGAACCTCAAGCAGGTACCAATGCTTCTCAAATATGGCCCGCAGACCAGCAACACCAACATCACCTGGGAACTTGTGAAAAAAAAAATGCAAATTATCAGGCCTCACTCCAGACCTAACCAAACCAGAAATTCTGGGGGTGGGGTTCAGAAATCTGTGTTTTAGCAAGTTCTCCAGGTGAATCTGATGCATGCTCAAGTTTGAGAACAACTGGCTGGTGAATTCATTTACTCACTTGCTATGAGTATGAAATCTACTTTTTGTCAGGCCTACCGATCTAGATACTGGGAACACGGTGATGAACAAGACAGATACAGTCTCCGCCACCACAGTGCTCAAATAATTCGAGGGGGAATTTGACATGATCCTTTCAGACAACAAATAACCCAACAGTGCTGTAATAGAGAATGACTGGGAAGGCTTCCTTTGGGCTTGCTGCTCAGAAAACTAGCTACGACTTGGAGGTTGGGTAGGGAAAGCCCGGAAGAGTATTCCTAGCTGAGGAAACAGAGGCCACAAAGTGAGAAAGAGTTGATGTGCTCAAGGAACAGAAAGGAGGGCGTTGTGGCTGAAACATACACCATTGCATCCGATGGTAGTGAAACGGGGAGACGGGAGGAAATAAGGCCGCCAAGGCAGGCAGAGGCCAGATCATGGAGGAGCTTGTAGGGAATGCTAAGGAGTTTGGATTTTATTCTTAACACAATGCAAACCCTTTGGAGAGTTTCAGTGTCTTAAAAAGACCATCCGGGCTGCTCTGTGGAGAACAGATAGAGGCAGGCAAGAGGTTGGGGAGCAAAGTGGTAAGGAAGGAGCTGGAGAGGAGGCAGAAGTCCCATCAGACAGGGCCTCGGGGGCTGGGCTGAGGCCCTTGGACTTGATCCTGAGGGCAGTGGGGAACCACTGAGGGGCTTAAACCCTTCAGAATCTTTGGGGCAGTTTATTCTCATCTTCATTGAAAAGTTTCCATTAAATGCTAATTTAGATATGATGCCACACTTTCCCATTAAAAGCATTAGTTCCCAGCCTGAATGATAAGCTGGCCTCAAGTCTACCAAAGGAAGATGAATGGACCTGATTAGAGTGCTACTAGAAAGCCCCAAGTTCAGGAACAGGCTGTGATATTTTTGTCCCAGGCTTACAACTGGATTTGAATAGCCTTCATTTCATTTGTTTTAATGTCAAGAGATTGCATAAACTTGGCAGCAAATCTCCATAAGGAAACAAGAAGGAAAATATTTACTGGTCACATCTACTGACCTACTTATTTCCAACAAAATTATATACAATGTTAGTTTCATAAAACAAAACATTGACATTCTCTTCCCCTCTCTCTCAAAAACAAAGCAAAGCGAAACAGAAGCAAAACTGTATTTTTCAAAACGACAGTGATCAGGGATTGGAGTCCCTGAAAAACAATATGCTAATATATACAAATATGCAAACTAGGCCAAAAGCAATAAGAAAATCCAGTATTTGGGATTTAAAAGTTGTTTATTTAATTTTTTTTTTTCAATTCTCCTACATTCCTTTGGTGAACAAATCTTCTGCCCCCTCTGATCCACATGACTGATGTACCTCAGAGACTGCTGTTCTCTGAAAGATCTTTCCAAAACATTTCTCTGGTTTGCCCTACTTGTTTTTTTTCATAACCTTTGGTTCTTCAATGCCTCTGAAACAAATCCAGGAGTATTCATTTGCCACAGTAAAGCCTTGCTCAGAATAGAAAAACATCATTTATCCTTTGGTTGAATATTTATTAAAGCAATAAATTTATTTGGAGAAAAGCAAAAGTAGAAACAGGGAGAGATCAGTTATGAAGCTGGAGGGGTCATTCAGGCAAGAAATGATGGTGGCTTGGACCAGTTTGAAGCAGTGGAAATGGAGAAACGTGGACTATTGTAAGATATATTTTGGAGATAGAAATGGATGTTGGGAGAGCAATAGATGATGGATGATAGGGAGGGAGAGAGGGAGGGAGGGAGGGAGGGAAAGAAAAAGAAACGGTGGTTTAACAGGATGTTAAAGGTGGTGGATTGGGGTATGGGGGAGTGGGGTCGGGGTATGCTGGAGTTCTATGTATGGGGTTTGTACTGTTTCTGCAACTGTTCCTGTAAGCTTGAATTTATCTTAAAATAAAATTTCTTATTTAAAAAAAAAGAAATGGATGTTGGGAAATGGATCCGATGGTGAGTGTTTGGGCAGAGGAAAGTGAAAAAGTGATGTAGTCTCAGAAGGATGCAAAAGATAGTGCGGTCAAGAACAGAAAGAGCCTAGCCAGGAGAACTGGTGGGTCTGGGAGAGAGATAACAATAGCCTTGAACATTTGAATTTGAAGGTTGTAAGACCTTCCATGGAGCTGTCCTTCAGAACCTCGGAATGGGTTTGAGTGGTCACAGAGGTTGCTTCCTGGTAACAGGGTCTGGGGCCATTTCTGCCAAACCTACACGTCACACCCAACCAGCATGGCTTGCATAGTCAAAGGGGGCAGCCTGAGCAAGCATTGGAGTGAGAGGAAAGGGGATGGTAATCTAATGGTGAAAGATTGAATTTGAAAATACATTTTTGATGACACATACAGTACCAGACATTTGAAATACCAACCATGTTTGGACTTACTTTGGGATATTATTAAAACCAGAACTTAAGAGCCAGAAGTGTCAGGTTACATACTCTGGGAATCTAACTCTGCGATGGAGATTAGCATATTGGAAGTTGATTAGGAAGTGCTCTTGGGATCAACACCAGTGGAAGTTAAGAGAAGGAAACAGGTTGGAACAGAGGGAGAAGTTGAACTATGATGCAGTCTCACTGGAGGCCTCAGCTGATCCTACAAGGAGCTCTACAGCTAACTTTCAGAGGTGTCCCAAGTTAGGCAAGGGGAGGAGGGGTAAAGAAACTTTACATTCCCATGTCAGTCACTGGAAGTCGGGTGCCCTAGAAAGAGAGTTTGCCCTTGAGGGAGATGGCCCTCTTCAGCCAAGGCAATCCCCACAGGGGCTGATAGCTGGGGACTGTCTGCTAGCAGCATTCCCAGCCACTGGGAGAATAAGTCTTTTATTCCTGAAGAGGGGTCTGGGTGGTACATCACAGCATCCATCCATCCTTTACTCAAAGTCCTTAATTTCTAGCTTTTGAACCTGAGGTTCCAAGAGGGTGAGTGATTCCACAAGGATCCAGGGCTCCTGCCCCTTGCTGTCTCACACTTTCCACTAATCCACATTGTTCTGGCTTAAAAAATATTACAAGTATATTTGAAATGAGTTGTCTGGTGTTCGTGGTTTTGGGTTGGAGTTGGTTGGGGATATTCTTTAATTTAAAAAAAAATGTTTTCTGTGAGTTTAGGAAAAATCAGGATTGAGTTAAGAGTTGAATAAATTAGAGCAGACTACTCTAAGTACTTATTTCTTAGTTTAGATTAAGATCTTGGCTGATATTGAGATCCAAGTTAGAAACAATACATTAGAGACCTCAGCCTCAGCCTTCCCTTCTCCTTTCCCCAACAGCAAGAGCTGACTCCTGAGGTACATTTATACCCCTGCAGGGATCCTGGATTCCTGAATGTAAAGTGAGAGGGATACAGAATTGATCCTTTGCTATGGCTATTAGTTCCCAGAATTCTGGTTGAAACACCAATGAGGAATGGTGGCCTATTATAGGGCTATAGCTTCTCTGTGGCAATGTTCACTTGGAGAGAGTTCCACTGATCCTTGCTGACTGTTTCAGTTTGCTAACGCTGCCATTATGCAAAATACCAGAAATGGATTGGCTTTTATGAAGGGGGTTTATTTGGTTACAAATTTACAGTCTGAAAGCCATGAAAATGTCCAAATGAAGGCATGAACACAAGTACACATTCACCAAAGGAAGGCCAATGGCATCCTGAAAACCTGTTAGCTGAGAAGGCACGTGGCTGGCATCTGCTGATCCCAGGTTGTGTTCCAGCTCCACTCTCAGCTCCTGTGCATTCTTCAAAGTGTCTCTCTTGGCTGCAGCACCTCCTTCTGTCTGTGAACTCTTTTATAGGACTCCAGTGATTCAATTAAGACCTACCCTGAATGGGTGGAGTAATACCTCCATGGAAATTATCCAATCAGAGGTCTTCCCACAGTTGACTGAGTCACGTCTCCATGGAAACACTCAATCAAAGGATTCCAACCTAATCAACATTAATACGTCTGTCCCTACAAGACTGCATCAAAGAACACGGCATTTGGGGGGACATAATACATCCAAACTGGACACTGACATTTGTTTTCCTTTCCATGGATTGAGCATGAAGGATGTAGAGAGAAAAATTCAATTAGTCTGATTTTCCTACCATGTAATGAGAACAGTGCCCCAAATAGATGAGGCTTTTTAGAAATTATAGTAATTAACCTTTGCCTACCAATTACCAAATATCACCCTGGTGAGGTAAGAAATACCTTTATAAACCTGGGTTCTTGTCTTAACTCTATACCAACAAAGCACATGGTCTTGGACAAGTCACTGCATTTCATGGACTCACTGGTAAAATGCAAGAGTTGAATTAAAGGATCCATTCCAGCTTTAACATGCTCTGCTTTGTTTGAAATAGTATGTCAGGACTCTTGGTTGCAAACAGCAGAAACCAACAATGTTTAGTATACATAAAGAAGGAACTTGTTGAAATTATTTTAAACCCCTCAGGGATTACAAAAAGTCTGGAAAATTGAGTTTATGAAATGTGCAGAGATTAAGGGAAGCCAGGTGATCAGAGCCACAGCCAAGGTCACACAACAGGAATGGCCTACCTAGGGTGGTGTTGCCACCCAGCTGGACACCAGATACTGTCACTAGCACCACTGCAAATGGGCACTGCCCATGGCTATGGCTGGAGCACTATCAGAATAAAGTCAACTGTTCCTGTCCATTCGTGTTCTTGCTCCAGATTTAAGACTAAGTCAATTGCCCAAGCTCAGAGCAGGGAGAGCAAGTGCTCTCAGGATTTTGTAGAGAAAAGCTAGGCCCTGCCTCCATCAAGGGTCCTACACGAGATTCCCCAATCTAGGGAGGTGGTTCAGATGCTGGCGTGGACATAGAGGATCAGAACAGAGGCAAATCAATCCTGATGATGTCAGAGACCCAGGACTACTGGAGTGTAGACACTTGTCACAGTTACACAAGCCATTAGCTCACTTGCCTGTTCTCCAGTCCATGAGAAATGAAAACATGGATCTGAGGTCTTCCTCTCATATGCAAGATGTGAAGGTGCTATTGCACCTCAATGTGAAAAGTCACCAGGCTTATCCATGTAGGAGCTGGGGAAAAGGTCTAGTCTGTGGAATAGAAGGATGAAGAAGGAAGCTGTGGTGAGCCCAGAATGCAACTCATGATCAAGCCAAGAGGAAAGGAAGGTCAGGTGACTCAACAAGAAGAGTTTAAGGCCATTGATGACCACATGCCCACTTGGCCATGCCATAAGTCCCAAGGACAACCTCGAGGTCCTGAAGCAAAGGAACAACAGGAGATGGGCTAGTCCCTAATTAGCCACATATCATTAATGACTAAAGATAGTAATAACTAACATTTAACACATAATAGATACTGCACTCAGTGCTTTGTATAGATTATCCTATTTCATCCTTAAAAGGTCCCTTTGTGGTAAGTCATATAATTGTCCCTATTTTAAAGATGAGCAAACAGAGGCCCAGAGATGTTAATTTGCTCAAGGCCATAGTAAGGTGTGGAGCAGGGACTTGAACCAGGGAAGGCTGATTTCAAGGGCCTGGCTCAGAAAGAAAAGGAAGACTTTTCTTTAGGAATCACAAGCTGGAGACCCAATGTAGAGCCCCCTGCCATGTTTTACATGGTCATTTAGTTTGGACCCCTCTCACTATCCATCTGTTTCTTCTCTGTAAAACAAGAGAGCTGAACTAGATGGTCCATCTCCTAGGTCTTTACCAATTGTGAAATGATTTGGATCTAGGGTTTCCCACTCAGTCCTTAGAGTGGTTCAGATCAGCAAGGTGACCAGCCATCCTCAGTCACGTAGTCCAGAAAGCCCATGATCTTGACCTTGTTATTTCTGGGTTCAGCCATTGATACCCACAGAGAATACCCTGTCAGTTCAAGGCCAATATAAAGGCATGAGAAAGAGAAGCTGCATTCTGTTAGATAAACAGATTTCTATTTCTGTGAGGATTAAGTAGAAATCCCTGAAAATGTTAGGGGAAAAACACATTCCAAAGCATACAAGGAAGGGTTAATCCAAGTGGGCTTTGGTTACTTTTTGCTGATGTGAGTTTTCTGCTCTAGGGAGAAGCAAAGATGCTGAAAGATGGGAAGGTCTTCAGAGTGGTCCAAGAGAACTGCTGGGATCCAGAAGTTCGTATTAGAGAAATGGACCAAACAGGTACTTGCAGTGAGAAATGCTACCAAATGCAATGCCTGCCCTTAAAGTTTGTTGTCATAGAATTTGACCCACTTCAAGTGATGGCAGCTTTTGACTCCCGTTCTCCACCAGCTTCACTGGGGAATGGATGGGACCTTCCATTACAATGATGTTAGAGTGTGGATTGATTTTGTTTTTAATCAGGCATATCTTATTTTAAAATAAACCCAGTATCATTAAAAAGTCAAAAGTGGCATTTTACTATTTTTAAAAAATTAAGTTCAAATATACCAAAATACTTATTATAAAGTCAGTACAAACAGTAAACATTAGAATCACAGATTATGGGTGCCAATTGCCTGCTTAGACTCAGAATGCAATTTCTTCCCGTTGATTGTTTTGGTGCACAGTACACAGAACATCCACACTGACACCCAATGGGTGGAAATGTTACTAGTTTAAAAAAAATACAAGCTACATGTGTTGTCTCAGAATACTGAGTGAAGAAACTAATCCAGAAGTTTGAGAGAGGAGAATTGGGAAATTTTCATTTCAGAGCTGAAGCACTAACAATTTCTAACAACTGTTTGTATTCCTTGTTATATTTAAAAATTAAACAAGTCCCCACCATTTAAAATAATTTCAAAGACTATCTAAAATGTGATGTGATACCCACCTAATTCTTTCACTTGTTACTGCTTGGTTGGTGCGCCACTGGAGAGGAGCATGCTCCAAGAAGGTGCATGCAGTCCCCCCGGGCACATGTGGGCATGCCCATGGGCTGAGATTGGGTGCTCATCACCACTGACGTCATCAGGCCTAAATGTTGACAAGAAAACCGACAATTCAGACACACACATAAACAGAAGAATGGTTTAGAACAACTCCCTCCCTAATCAAAGACAACTTTACAAGACAGTTCAAATATATACATAGAGATGGTAGGAGTCATTTTATTCCAAGGTCTGAACAAAGTGAATTAACCTCAGCCCACAATGAGTAGGTGGTCTCTGGCATATTGGAATTTGGTGTAAGATACTGTCTTATTTTCCTAAGGCTGCCGTAACAAAGTACCACAAACCATGTGGCTTAAAACAACAGAAATAGATATTCTCTCACATTCTGGAGGCTGGAACCCCAATGTCAAGGTGTCAGCAGGGCTGTACTTCCACTGAAGTCTGTCAGGAAGAATGACTCTCCCCTGGCTTCTGCTGGTGGCTGCCTGGCCATCCATGCAATCTCTGCCTCAGTCACCACATGACATTCTCCCCTCATCTGCCTGTGCGTGTACAGTTCTCCCCTTCTTATAAGGTCACCAGTTGTGTTGGATTAGTGCCCACCCTACTCCAGAGTTTTGCCAGGTGAGTATTGCTTACAGATTTTTTAATAGTTAAAAATATATTTAGATTTCCTGGGAGGAGAGAAGATGGCAGCATAGAGAGGAGTGGAAATTAGTTAGTCCCCCCAGAGCAACTAAAAATAAAAAACAGATAGAACTAGTAAAAGATCTGAAATAACTGCCAGGAGATGGTGGCTACTGTCCACACATCGTGCAACAATCTGAATTAGGAGAAATGCCTGAGATCGCAGCATAAAATCGGTAAGTAAAGGCTGTGGACCCAAGTCAAGAGCCCCCTCCCTCACAGCAGCCTGAACTGCAAAACCCTGCAGTGCTACAGAGCAGTACTCTCTGAACAAGCAAATATACCTCAGCCCAGCTCCAACTAGGGTTTTAATGTTAACCGCTCAATATAGGCTGCGAGTCCCCAAGAAGCAGTTGGAGGCTTTTAGTGACAACTGACCTTGGAGAGCCAGGGGATGTATCTGTCTCAGGACAGGGAGGCCAAGGTATTGGGTGCTATCTCTGGCTGATGGGTGAATCCGGGGGCTGTGGATCGGGGTTTTCTGTCCCTTTCTCTCTCTCTCAACCTGGGCAGCTCAGCCATTTTCAGCTCGAAGTGCTCTGCAGTAGAGAAAGCCTCAGCCATTTTAAACTTGCAGCACTCTGACCCAGACAAGGGTGAAGGTAGCAGAGTCAGAGAAACAAAGAATCTATTTATATGCAAATGACCTCTCTCTAGGGGGGCATATCTTCCCAAGAGGAAAGAGGAGGGGCCCAGCTCTACTACCTGTCTTCCATTCAGAACCAGACCTCAGAGCCAGGAGGAAAACAGCCACAAGCCACACCCCCTTATAGCAGTCTGTAGTGACCAGCTGACAGGCGCCATCTGCTGGGCAGAAAAGCACAGGGTGTGTCAATCCTCTAAGACACAGCATCAGGGAAACCGGATACTGAATATTTCTTCCCTCTGGGACCTAGGCCTGTTCTCATCTGGAAAAACCTGACTGGGGTGGCCAAGGAGGTCAGATGCCTAGACAACAGAAAACTACAGCCTACACTAAGAAAAACGAAGTTATGGCCCAGTCAAAGGAACAAACGTACCCTTCAACTGAGATACAGGAATTTAAACAACTAATGCTAAATCAATTCAAAAAGTTTAGAGAAGATTTGGCAAAAGAGATAAAGGCTATAAAGAAAACACTGGGCATACATAAGGCAGAAATCAAAAGTTCAAAAAAACAACGAGCAGAATCTATGGAAATGAAAGGCACAACACAAGAGATGAAAGACACAATGCAAACATACAACAGCAGATCTCAAGAGGCAGAAGAAAACACTCAGGAAAGGAGCAGATGGAGAAAAGAATGAAAAAATATGAGCAACATCTCCAGGAACTTAAGACGAAACAAAGTACAAGAATATACGTATCACTGGTGTCCCAGAAGGAGAAGAGAAGGGAAAAGGGGCAGAAGCAATAATAGAGGAAATAATCAATGAAAATTTCCCATCTCTTATGAAAGCATAAAATTACAGATCCAAGAAGCACAGCGTACTCCAAACAGAATAGATCTGAATAGGCCTGCGCCAAGACATTTAATAATCAGATTACCTAACATCAAAGACAAAGAGAGAATCCTGAAAGCAGCAAGAGAAAAGCAATCCATCACATACAAAGGAAGCTTAATAAAACTATGTGCGGATTTCTCAGCAGAAACCACAGAGGCAAGAAGGAAGTGGTGTGATATATTTAAGATACTGAAAGAGAAAAACTGCCAACCAAGAATCCTATATCCAGCAAAGCTATCCTTCAAATATGAGGAAGAGTTCAAAATATTCTCTGACAAACAGACAATGAGAGACTTTGTGAACAAGACACCTGCCCTACGGGAAATACTAAAGGGAGCACTACAGAGTGATAGGAGAAGACAGGAGTGTGTGGTTTGGAACACAATTTTGGGAGATGGTAGCACAGCAATGTAAGTACACTGAACAAAGATAACTATGAATACGGTTGAAGAGAGGAAGGTTGGGAGCATGTGAGTCACCAGAAGAAAGGAGGAAAGATACAGACTGGGACTGTGTAACTCGGTGAAATCTAGAGTGTTCAACAATTGTGATAAAATGTACAAATATGTTCTTTTAAAAGGGAGAACAAGCAAACATCAACCTTGCAGGGTGTTAAAAATGGGGAGGCATTGGGGGAGGGATGCAATCAATGCAAACTAGAGACTGTAACTAACAGAATCATTGTATTATGCTTCCTTTAATGTAACAAAGGCAATATACCAAGGTAAATGCAGATAAGAGGGAGGGATAGGGGAGGTGTGTTAGACACTTGACATTGGTGGTGCTATCTGACTCTACCCTACTTTGATTTAAGGTTATCTTTCCTTTTGCTGCTTCCTAGCTGTCATTTTTTCCTTTCTTTTTTCTTTCTTTTTTTTTTTTTTTGCCTCTCTACCTTCTTTGACTCTCCCTCCTGCCTTGTGGAAGAAATGTAGATGCCCTTATATAGATAGTGGTGAAGGTGGTGAACACATAAATATGTGACCATACAGAGAACCATCGATTGTTCACTTAGGATGGAATGTGAACAAACCCCTCTAAAAAAAAAAATGGGTTGGTGAAGAAACCTCGAGGGCAATATACTGAGTGAAATAAGCCAGACACATAAGGACAAACATTGCAGGGTCTCACTAATAGGAACTAATTATAATATGTAAACTCATAGACATGAAATATGAGGTACCAAGATATAGGATGAGGCTAAAGAATGGTGAGTGGTTGCTTAGTATGAGTAGAATGTTCAACTAGGATGAACTTAAATGTTTGGAAATGAACAGAGGTGTCGGTAGCAAGACGTGAGCATAACTAACAGTGCTGAATGGTGCATGAATGAGGTGGAAAGGGGAAGCTCAGAGTCACATATGTCACCAGAAGGAAAGTTGGAGGTCAAAAGATGGGAATGTATAAAACTGAATCCTATGGTGGGCATTGTCCATGATTAACTGTACAAATATTAGAAATCTCTTCCATGAACCAGAACAAATGTATGACAATACAATTAGAAGTTAATAATAGAGGTGCATATGGGGAAAAAATATATACCTATTTGTCCTAGTTTGCTAATGCTGCAGAATGCAAAACACCAGAGATGGATAGGCTTTTATAAAACGGGGGTTTATTTCACTACACAGTTACAGTCTTAAGGCCACAAAGCGTCCAAGGTAACACCTCAGCAATCGGGTACCTTCACCGGAGGATGGCCAATGGCGTCCGAAAACCTCTGCTAGCTAGGAAGGCAGCTGGCGTCTGCTCCAAAGCTCCAGCCTCAAAACAGCTTTCTCCCAGGACATTCCTCTCCAGCAAGCTTGCTCCTCCTCAAAACATCACTCACAGCTGCACTCACTGAGTTCCCTCTCTCTGAGTCAGCTCATTTATATGGCTCCACTGATCAAGGCCCACCCTGAATGGGCGGGGCCACGCCTCCATGGGAACATCTCATCAAAATCATCACCCACAGCTGAGTGGGGCACATTCCAAGCAAATCTAACCATCACCAAAACATCTGCTCCACAGGACCACAAAGATAATGGCATCTGGGGGACACAATACACTCAAACCGGCACATTCCACACCCTGGACCCCAAAATGACATTATCTTTCCAAATACAAAATACATTCATTTTGTCACAATATCACAAAAACTTAAATCATTTCAGTAACAAAAGTTAAGTACAAAATCCCATCAAAATCAATCATAGGCATGGCCAGTCCTAAGGCATAATTTTTCTTTAGCTGTGGATCTGTGAACTTAGAACAAGTTATGTGCTCCCAATATACAAAGGAGAGACATTCATAGGATAAACATTTCCATTGCCATAAGGAGAAACAGTAAGGAAAACAGGGTTAACAGGAGCAAAACAGTTCCTAAAACCCGCAGGACAAACTCCATTAGATTTCAAAGTCTGAGAGTCATTAACAGAACAATGCTGCATCCTTGGGGCTTGAGAGAGCGGGAGCCTAACCCTTCCCAAGGGCCTTTTTGGCAGCTGTTTCCTCTCCAAATGCTTGGGTGAGTGCTCCAACATATCCACACATTGGGGAGACCACCTTCTCGGCCCCACCCTCCTCAAACCTCGGGGCAGCTCCTGGATTCCCTTCCATCTCCGGGGCACACACTCAACCCCTTCAGAACAGTGTGGTGACAGCTAGGCTCTCCCCAATTCCCTGGAAATGTGCTCCACCCTCTTTGGGACCTGAGGTGGCAAAACTCTTCTAGAGCATCGAGGCGGAAGGCCCGCCCTCGACCTCCAGGGCAAACTCACCCTTTCCATGCATGTGGGCTGCTCCACTCTCCCAGCCCGAGACATCTTGACTCCAGACCTCAACCTCCATGGCTCTGTCTTTGAAGAAATTTTTCCTTCAGTTTGTTCCTTGTCTGTCTCCTCCAGTCCAGACCAGCAATGGCTCCATCTATAAAGATCTCACAAAAATTCTGTTGGCTTTGCATGAAGCATGCAGGGGTCAAAGCCATCAGACAACAGGAGTTTCCACAAATCCTTTCTGCTTAACTCCTTATCCAATCTTGGCTTGTCCTCATGTTGGGCTGTAGCTTCTGGGATTCTACCTACTGGAAGCCCGTGATTTTCCAAGCCATCAACTTCTGGTTTCTTTGAACCCAAGAGTTCAGTTCTAAGTTTATCTCTTTCTGCTCGCATTTTACTATAAGCTGCAAGGAGAAGCCAGGATACATCCTCCACACGTATTCTGGAGATCCCCTCAGCTAAGTATTCCAGGTTGTCGCTTTCAAATTCTTCCTTCCATCTGACACCAGGACTCAATTTTGCCAAATTCTGTGCCATTTTAAAACAAGGATCACCTTTCTTCCAGTTTACAACATATTCACCATTTCTCTTCAAGGCCTCATCAGAAGTATCTTTAGAGTCCATATTTCCACAAACAGTCTCTTTAAAGCAGTTTTGGCCTTTTCTATCTAGCTCCTCACAATTCTTCCAGAAACTCCCCATTATCCATTTAAAAAGCCGTTCCAACATGTTTGGTATTTGCAAACTCAGCAGCAAAAGCACCCCACTTCTCTGGTACCAAAATCTGTCCTAGTTTGCTAATGCTGCAGAATGCAAAACACCAGAGATGGATAGGCTTTTATAAAATGGGGGTTTACTTCACTACACAGTTACAGTCTTAAGGCCACAAAACGTCCAAGGTAACACCTCAGCAATCGGGTACCTTCACCAGAGGATGGCCAATGGCGTCCGGAAAACCTCTGTTAGCTGGGAAGGCAGCCGGTGTCTGCTCCAAAGCTCCGGCCTCAAAACGGCTTTCGCCCAAGACGTTCCTCTCTAGCAAGCTTGCTCCTCTTCAAAACATCACTCCCAGCTGCACTCTGTGAGTTTCCTCTCTCTGAGTCAGCTCATTTATATAGCTCCACTGATCAAGGCCCACCCTGAATAGGCGGGGCCACGCCTCCACAGGAACATCTCATCAACATCATCTTCCACAGCTGGGTGGGGCACATTCCAAGCAAATCCAACCAGCACAAAAACTTCTGCCCCACAAAACTACAAAGATAATGGCATTTGGGGGACACAATACACTCAAACTGGCACACTATTGCAAACAGTAACAAATGTAGTGTACCAATACTACAAGTCAACAATTGAGGGGGGTTGGTTAGGGATATGGGAGGATTCGAGTTTCCTTTTCTTTCTTTTCTTTTTTTTCTTTTTTTGTCTTTCACTTTATTTCTTGTCTGGAGTAACTAAAGATTCTAAAAATTGAACAAAAATTAAGTGTGTTGATGGATGCATAGCTGTATGAGGGTACCAGGGGCAACTGATTGTACACTTTGAATCTCTGGATAATTGTATGGTATGTGAACAATCTCAATAAAAATTAAAAAAAATATATTATCTTATGGCAATATAACAAAAGCTGTCACCTCTAGTCCTCACCTAAATGATGGTTTATTCTTTCATTTATTGGATACCTTCAACGTGCTTGACATTGCTTTGGACACTGGGGACCCAGCACGGGCAAGACCAGCTCATGTGGTGCTTACATTCAAATGAAGGGAGGCACACAGGAAACAAACATGATAATGACAGACCCTAATAAGTATTAGAAAAAGAAAGAAACAGGGCAATGAGATAGAAAGTATCTGGGGTCAGAGACAGTCTCTCTAAGGAGTTGACATCTGAACTGAGACCTGAGGATGAGGAGCCCATACTGAAAAAAGGCAAAAGAAGTGCATCTCAGGCAGGTGGAACAGCAGTGCAAAGGTCCCGGGCAGGAAAGAGCTTGGTGTCTTCAAAGAACAGGCAGGAGGCCAAAGAGCACCATGGGAGCTAGGGGATGCAGGGCCTAACAGACCATGTTTGAGTCTGGATTTTACGCTACGTGGGATGGAAAGTCATTGGAGGTTTTGAGCAAGGGAATAACTCAATCTAAGATTTAACATATTCCTCTGACTGCCAGATGGAGAACAACCCATGGGGGTGGGGGGTGAGAATGGTAGCAGGGGACCAGCTTGAAAGCTTCTGCAGTGGTCCCCATGAGAGACATTGGTAGCTTGGACCAGGTGGTGGCAGGGGGGATGGGGAGATTTGGGCCAATGAAAAAGGAATTTGAGTAGAAATAATGGAAATTGCAGGTGAGTTGGACATGAGTATGGAGGAGAAGAGGAATCACTCTTAGTTTGGCAGTGTCTCTCTCTGACACTCCTGCTCTGGGAGTTGAAGACGAGTGATTCCAGGCATCCTGGATGCTAGATTCTGGAGCCAAACCCAGAGTCCTGGTCAGGACATTCCAGAGATGCGTTCTGGCATGCATGACCTAAGATGGAAAGGCCTGAAAAAAAAAAAAGGTGGAGAAATGTCTTGTTTAAATAAAATTTCACATGGAGGAAGATAGAAATAACCCTTGAAAAAACATGGTCAATCATTGTTTCTTTAACTTTCTCATTTTTGTCCAACCTTTACCTCTCCCTAGGACCTCAGGCTGAGGGATGAGGAAGGCTGGGACAGAGGACCTAAGAGAAGGTGGAGGGGAAGCAGTGAGGGGAAGGGAGAGCAACCAGAGGAGGTTGGGGGGAAACTTCCTGAGCTCATTGGCACTTGGTAATAAAAGGATTATCTGGGCCATCCTTCTCACCAGCTTTGCCTTTGTTTATGTCTGTGTCTAGGAGTGACGGTGCAAGTCCTTTCCACAGTTCCCGTTATGTTTAACTACTGGGTGAGTGTGAACCCTCAAACCATCTTCTTGGTGGGTGAAGGCTCATGTCCAGCTCCCTATCAAGTGGTCAGATGCCTCAAGCCTTGAAATTGGTTCCACTGAGTCCCCCACTCTCCTCCCTTTTAGAAATTATTGGGATCCCTTTGCTTCTCACACCACAGTCTCATCCCAGGCCTGTCTTCTCAGCTAAGTCCTGCTCTAGACTTGCATTGTCCAGGTCGGTAGCCATGAGCTGCATGTCACTACTGAATGTGGCTAGTTGGAAATGAGATGTGCTGTAAACTTAAAGTTACATTTGTGACATGCATTATATTTCCATTGCACAGCACAGTTCTAGACCCAGCCTCAATCTCCAGTAAAACTTAGCTGTCTGGTGACTCAATCCTGAGACACCTCAATGTCCTGCTAGATAACTGACAAGCTAATTTGTCCTGAGTTGAGAATAATAATGGCCTAATGTGTTTCCTTTCCCAGGGAAATATACAATTCTAAGGGGATTCCTAGAGTTGGACGTCTTTCTCAAAGTGAATAAATCTTGACTGCTAAAAGTTTCAGGCATGATCGCAAGGCAATGGAGGAAAATTTTTGTACACAGCCAGGGGTGGGGTAGGGATGGTGGTTTCCTGGCATCCTTTAAATCTTACACTAAGTACCTGCTCAACTAAGTGACTTGGTGTTGTGATTTAAGAAACAACGGAAATACCACCTGTTCACATCTATTTCCCCCACCTATGCTCATAATTCTAGTATTAGTGATTCAGCCTTTATCTGTCACTATAATGAGTCACTATTTACAATAAGAGTGCTGTTAAGACATCAATATGCCCAGATTTATCATATTGGGTACCACAACCAGGGCTGCAGGAGAATACCAAATTCCCAACAGCAGGGTAGGGGTGGGAGTGTATTGAAAGGAAAGCAAACAGTGAAGAAGGGAGATTTAGAAGAACCAAAAGCAAACATCATCTGGCTTGGCATTTTGCCAAGGCCAACCCCAAGTATCACTGCCAACAGGAGGGATGGAGAGAAGGACAGGCAGGGAGAACATCCCATAATGAGGGGGTCTCAAGGAGGTGACCAATGGTGACATTGGGCACTTGGCCAATCCCAGCCTCCTGTGTGGGGTGAGGCTGCCTCAGTGCCAGGGTCCTCAGGATCCTGCCTGCAGTTGGCTGTGTAGCCAATCCTCACTCCATGTCTAGGGTTAGGATGTGTCTGCCCCTTCTGTTGATAGCTTCTGTTTTTCTTATTAGCAGTTTTCTTTGCTGCTACAAAAATCAGCTTCTGGGTCTTCTGTGTCTAAAGCATATGCCACTCTTGTGTTTCAGTTTTCTGAGGAGTTAAAACCACTGATAGTGATAAAAAAATTTAGCCCAGGGGAGGTGTCGTTCACAGTAAACATTCAAAGTAGTGACTTTGAACCCTGTGGTTCTCCCTTTCATGTCTTGACCAGGCTAAACCTCAGGACACTTTAGACCTGTGCCAGTTTTTAAACAACAACCTAGCTGCCACCGTTGCCAGCTACCCCAGGAGGTTCGTGGGTCTGGGGACATTGCCCATGCAAGCCCCTAATCTGGCCATCAAGGAGCTGGAGCGCTGTGTGAAGGAGCTGGGCTTTCCAGGGGTTCAGATTGGCTCCCACGTCAATGAGTGGGACCTGAACTCACAGGAACTCTTCCCAATCTACGCGGTGAGTTCCCTGCGCTTGCTCACTCACCCAAGGTGCAGCTGCTGACCACCAGGCCGGGACAGGCACTGTGCTGGGTGCTGAAGGGAAGAGAACTCCACTGGGGAGGGAGACTGAGAGATGACACATTGGATGTGGGTAGGAGGTGTGGGAAGAGCTCCCAAAAGGAGTGGGCCATTGTACAGAAGATGGACAGACAAAATGCTTCATAGGCCATCCCTGAGACGACTCAGAGAAACCTCTCTTCTTTCTATCCCCCTTGCTCTCCTTTATAAGCTTTCATTTGGAAGCCAAATTACTTTTACCACAGCCACTGTGAGTAAGAATCATGTTAATTACATGCAAAGGAAAAGAAATGTATTTATTTTTGCTTTAGATGAAAACACATTTATTAAAACTATGAAATAATTTTCAAGAAATTTTGTGGCAAATACAGAAAAGTATAAAAAGGATAAAAAGGAAAACAAAAATCATGCATAATTCCACTGCTGAAAGATAGTTAGACACTGTTATTGTTTGGATTTGTCTTCGTTTGTCTATACCTATATTTTAACAAAATTGGAATTCTATGCATGTTTTGTATCCTAATTGAAAATTTCCAACCTGAAAGAAAATTCTCAGAATGCCTCATTTTTAAATAACTGCATAATCTTTTAATATACTTATATGTTATGGTTTAGCCAATCTTTATTAAGATACTGTCTAAGCCATGTCTTTTAAAAATGTTTAATAAAAATACATAATGAAAAATAATGCCATCAAAATTAAATGCCATTTAAAATTTGATGAAACTAGATGGAATGTATAAGTTATTGTACTATATCCTTTACAACATTCTATTATACTTGAAATGTTTCATAATAAATATATTTTAAAAAAATTAGTTCCATCAGTTTCTGACATATCGAGTCCCATAGTCATCTCCATCAGTCTTCCTCTATCTTTTCCACTTCTTTGTGTTACTAAACCTGCTTTCCTCACTAACAGCATTCACGATGCATAATCACTTTTTTAATTCCTTACTTTCCTCCTAGAATTATATTAGTCTTGCTTTCTTTGACTTTCATTGCAAAGGTAAAATCTTTAACTGTAAAGTAAATAGATGGTGGTGGACGAACTAGAAATTCTGGTCACTGATCATCTCATTCATTCGTTCAATATTTATCAAGCTCTTGTAAGATGCAAAAATTTTTCCATGCTTGTATCCATGGAGATGGCCCATAAGTTGAGGGCCTGTCTGTGAAATTGCCTCCTAATGATCTGAAAGATTTAATGTTCCTCTAAATATTGAACTTCCTGAAGCATATTGGCTGTAATGGCTTAGCTGATGCAGTGAATGTTTTCATCATTCTGAGGTGCTTTGAAAGAGGATTTACTTACTTGTGCATCCAAGTTGTTCCAGCACAGTGTGAGAGAGACTTCAGCTGCAAGTCATTTTATTATTCATTGGAATTGGGTTTATGAATTACTAAAGGGCTTAAAAAGCAACAGCAGCCTGTTAAGAGTCCAAATGGGTACTTTCATCTGTATGACTAGCTCAACCCAACAATCATTCTAACGAGGCTGTTTTGGGAGATATCAACCTCTGAAGGGATTCAGAGAGTGCACCCTGGCCCCAGTTGACTTGTGACATCTTGGGATTGATAGTGCATTTGATTAGTAGGCTTCCCTACCTCACTACACTCTAACTTACATCAATAACACATGCTGAAACAAATGAGAGGAATTACTGGGATGCCAGCTGGACTTGTCACTAAAAGGTGAGCCTGGAGCTCCTAAGCACCTAACTGTCCTCCTTAGCTCCTAGACCTTCCTTCTTAGTAAGTGAACCCAACAATATAGGCTCAGATAAGTCTTCAGGTACAAAAATGACTTTTACCATTATGAGGCAGACAGAGTGGTAGTTCTAAAATGCCAGGCTCTACCATTTAACAGCCATAAAACCTGAGTAAGTTATTTAGCCTCTATCTGCCTTAATTTCCTTCTCTGTAAAATGAAGTAATAATAATAGTGCTCATCTCATAGAGTATTAAAACAGTTATAAATGTAAATTCTCAAAAGAGCTTTGGGAAGGAGTAAGTTCTCCATTAATGTTACCATGATTTTGAGTATGAAATATCTTTTTGTGACTTCTTTTTGCAACCTTTATAATGCATCACATTTAGAAGATGCTCAAAAATATTAGTTGACTTGAATAGAAATGAACCATCACAGGCACATAGGAAAAAGTTTTATCCTCATGAGGAGTCAAATGCACTGAGATGTCACCACCATGTGCCCTTACTAGGCCCAAACCATCCCAAGAACTCAATATTGTCTTTCTACCCTACATCCATTATCAGAACCCTAATAGCTCCTCCCCTCTCAAAAGATTTATATCTCTTCTGCTTGTTAGAACCTATAGAATTAGAAGACTGTTCTCTAATCTACCCTTTGCCTGCCATTTCCAAAATCCCCTGTAGTTCCAGAATTGTTTCTTCATTTGAAAAATTCTCATGCATCAGCCAAAATATTTCCCTTCCTGGGGTATGTGAAGGTATGATGAGTCAGTCATTCAAGCACTGCAATATGGTTGGAAAGGAAATGCTCAACAGAAAATCTGTTTTGAACTTTGATAAACACTAAAATTCAACACCTTTTGAGGGAATTTTTTAAATTTCCTATTTTGAAATAATTTCAAATGAGTAAGACAGTTGAGAAATACTACAAACCCAATACAGAGAACTCCAACATGCTGCCACCCCACCCCCAGATACCCAGATCCACCATTTTAACATCTTGTTACCTTTCTCATATCTCTCATCTATCTATCTATCTATCTATCTACATCTATCTATCTATCTATCATCTAACTATATTCAGAACATTTGAGAGCAGGTCGCACATATCATACTCCTTGAACACATAATACTTCCATGTATATTTACTAAGAACAAGGTTATTCACTTATGTAATTACCTTAAGTGCAGTTATTAAGTTCAAGAAATTTAACATTGATATAAATCTTACATTCTATATTTCAATTTTTTCTTACGTCCCAATGATATCCTTTTGAGCCTTTTCTCCTCCATTAGATTCCATCCAGTGTTATGTATTGCATTTAGTTGCCATTATCTCTTTGTTTATCTTTCTTTTTTAAATTGTGGAAAAATATATACATCATAAATCTTCCCATCCTAACCTCTCCCAAGCATACCATTCATTGGGATCAGTCAATTCACAGTGTTGCAGTATACGCACCACAATCCATTACCAGAACCTTTCCCTCATACCACACAGAAAGCCTACACTCATTTTGCATCAACTCCTCATTGCCTTGCCCTCCACTCCTAGCAACCTGTGCTCTAATTTCTGTCTCTACCAATTTACACATCACCTGATATTTTCTTTGTTGTTACCAGGGGCTTAAATTTAACATCCTAAATCTATAATGATATCATTTGTTTTCATACCAACTTAACCTCAAGAGCACACATAAAATTAGTTCCTGTTCCCCTCCATCCTTCTACCTTTATGTAGTTCTTGTCACAAATTACATATGTATACATTATGAGTCCTAAACCTTTGATTTATCTTTACATTTTATGTATTTGTCTTTTAGATCCTGTAGAAAGTAAAAACTGGAGTTACCAAAAATACAGTAGTACTGGCATTTATATTTACCCATGCAATTACCCATACAGGAGATCTTTATTTCTTCATGTGGCTTCAATCTAATGTTTATTGTCCTTTCCTTTCAACCAGCCATAGATGTGAAGGTCTACTTCTGAGACTCAATTCAATTCCATTTGTCTATATATCTATTCTTGTGACAGTACCATGCCGTTTTGACCACCAAAGCTTTTTGATAAGCTTTAAAGTCAGGAAGTGTAAGTTCTCCAACTTCATTCTTCTTTTCCCAGACGGTTTTGGTTATTTGGGCTAACTTACCCTTCCAAATAAATTTGATAATTGGCTTTTCCATTTATGCAAAAAAGGTGTTGGAATTTGAATTGGGATTGCGTTCAATCTGTAAATCCTTTTGGGTAGAATTGACATCTTAACGATATTTAGTCTTCCAATCCATGAACATGGAATGTCCTTCCATTTATTTAGGTCTTCTTTGACTTCTTTTAGCAATGTTTTATAGTTTTCTGTGTACAAATCCTTTATATTCTTGGTTAGATTTAATCCTAGATATTCAATTCTTTTAGTTGCTATTATAAATGGATTTTTTTTCTTGATTTCTTCCCCAGATTGCTCATTACTAGTGTATAGAAACACTACTGATACTTGCCAATTTTCTGAATTCATTTATTAGCTCTACTAGCTCTGTTGTCAATTTTGGGAGGACTATCTATATATAGGATCATGTCACCTGCAAATAAGGAAAGTTTTACTTCTCCCTTTGCAATCTGGATTCCTTTTATTTCTTTTTCTTGCCTAACCGCTCTGGCTTGAACTTCCAGCAAGATATTGAGTAGGAGTGGTGACAGTGGGCATCCTTGTCTTGTTCCAGAACTTAAAGGGAAAGCTTTAAGTCTTTCACTACTGAGGATGATGTTAGTCATGGGTTTTTCATGTATGACCTTTATCGTGTGGAAATTCTCTTTTACTCCTATTGTTCAAAGTGTTTTATCAAGAAATGATGCTGGATTTTGTCAAATACCTTTTCTGCATCAATCAAGATGATCATGTGGTTTTTTTCCCCTTTGATTTATTGAAGAGGTGGATTAAATTAATTTATTTTCTTATGTTGGACAACGCTTGCATACCTGGGATAAAACCCACTTGGTATGGTGTATAACTCTTTTAATGTGCTGTTGGATTTGATTTGCAAGTATTCTGTTGAGGATTTTTGCACCTATATTCATAAGAGAATCAGTCTGTAATTTTCTTTTCTTGTATCCTGATCTGGCTTTAGGTATTAGGGTGATGCTGGCTTTATAGAATGAGTTAGGTAGTGTTCCTACCTCTTCAACTTTTTGGAAGAGTTTGAGCAGAATTGAAGTAAGTCTTCATGAATTATTTGGTAGAATTCCCCTGTGAAGCCATCTGGTCTTGGCCTTTTTTTTTGTTGGGAGGTCTCTGATAAGTGACTCAATCTCTTTACTTATCATTGGTCTTTTGAGATCTTCTATTTCTTCCAGAGTCAGTATAGGTTGTTTGTGCATTTCTAGCAATCTGTCCATATCATGTAGGTTGTCTAATTTGCTGCCATACAGTTGTTCAGAGTATCTCTTATGATCATTTTTATTTCTGAGGGGTCTGTATTCATATCCCCCTCCTATTTCTGATTTTATTTATTTGCATCTTCTCCCTTTTTTTCTGTCATTCTAGCTAAGGATTTGTCGATTTTATTGACGTTTTCAAAGAACCAACTTTTGGTTTTGTTAATGCTCTCTATTGTTTTTCATTCTCAATTTCACTTATTTGTGTTCTGATTTTTGTTATTTCTTTCCTTCTCCTTTCCTTGGGTTAATTTGCTGTTCTTTTTCTAGTTCCTCCAGGTGTTCTGTTAGGTTTTTTATTTTAGTGCTTTCTTCTTTTTTAATGTACGCAATTAGGACCATAAATTTCCCTCTCAGCATTGCCTTCACTGCATTCATGAGTTTTGATATGTCATGCTCTTGTTTTCATATGTCTCAAGATATTTAATGATTTCTCTTGCAATTTCTTTTTGGCCCACTGATTAAGGGTGTGTTATTTAACTTCCACGTATTTGTGGATTTTCTCTGCCAGTTTTTTTATTTCCAGCTTCATCCCATTATGTTTAGAGAAGATGCTTTGTGTAATTTCAACCTTTCTAAATTTATTGAGTGTTTTGTGACCCAACACGTGGTCTATCTTGGAGAACAATCCATATGCACTTTACAAGAATGTATAAACTGCTGTTTTGGGGTACAATGTTCTGTAAATGCCTGTTTGGTCTAGTTCAATTATCATATTATTCAAGTTCTCTATTCCCTTCTTGATTTTGTCTTTATCTTGTTTTGTCCCACAATAACTTTTTATATTTTGTGTGTCCATTATGAAGAAATATGCCTTTTTCTAGTTTGATTGTATTCTGACTCATAGGAATTAAAGAGTAGAATTGTACATTGAGCGTACAGTACTATTGTGTTCTGTGTTCCCTCTTTAAATTACCCTTACTGAAGATCTTCACTTCTTCACAGTATTCCAATCCATTCTCTCCTGTGTTTTCCTTTCATCCTTGGACCTCCCTTTAGTAATTCTTATAGGACAGGCCTTTTGCTGACAAAATCTGTTTTTGTTTATCTGTATTTTAAACTCTCCATTTTGTGAAGGACAGTTTTACTGGATAAAGAACTTTTGGCTGGTAGTTTTTGTCTTTCAGTACATTAAATATATCATATCACTGCCTTCCCAGCTCCATGGTTTCTGATGAGAAATTGGTCTTTTTTTAGGATACCTTGTATGTGACAAACTGCTTTCCCTTGCTGCTTTCAGAATCACCTTTTATCTTTGGCATTTGACATTCTGATTAGTATGTGTCTTAGAGTGGGTCTACTAGGGTTTATTTTGTTTGGAGGGCATTGCACTTCTTAGACGTGTATTTGTGGGAAATTTTTGGCCATTATTTCCTCAAATATTCTTTCTGCACCTTTTTCCTTCTTTTCACCTTCTGGGACACCCATGACACATATATTTGTGCACTTCATGCTGTCACTGAAATTCCTGAGACACTTGAACTTTTTCTATTCTTTTCTCTGTTTTCTGCCTATATGGTTTCAATTGTCCTGTCTCCTAGTTCACTGATTTTTCTGCCTATTAAAATTTACAGTTGTATTCTGGCATATTTTTAATCTCTACTATCATGCCTTTCATCCCCATAGTTTCTGTTATGTTTCTTTTTATATTTTCAAGTTCTTCTTTACGCTCAAACATTATCTTCTTAATATCTTTTATGTCTTTATGGCTTCATCTCCTTTTATTGGTTTAGAATATTTGTTTGAACATCTTTGATTAGTTGTTCCAACTTCTAAGTCTCCTCTGAAGTTTTGATTTGTCTCCTTGACTGAGCCATATATTCCTGTTTCTTATTTTGGCTTGTAATTTTTTGCTAAAAACTAGGCATCTGATTATTTTGATGTGTTCACTCTGAAGATCAGTTTCTCCCTCTTGTCTAGGGTCTTATTGGTTGGCTTTGTGTTAAAGCTCTTCTTTGATGGTGGGTCCAACTTATTCTGGACCTTTAGCATAGCCATGTTTACCTGTTCGGATTTTCTTAGGTCTTCTTCATCTGTTTATTGCTGTGGATATCAGTTCAATTTTTAAGATCACACTTTTTGTGCAACTGTTTCACCTAGAGAAGACAGCTTACTTTCCTCTGTCCCTTCTCTGGAAATTTTGATCTGTTCTGTTTGTTTTTGTGCACAATTTTATCCCCAGCTCCTATAATTTGTTTAAGTTCTCTCCCTCACTCAGTGCCCCTCTTTCCCTTACACCTTTCAGTTCTGGGACCCATCATGTCTTACAGCAGCCTGGTCTTCCCCCTTGTCAACATGACAACCATACACATCTCCTTAAGCCATCCTTAATCTCTAAATATAAGTAATAACAGTTATATTTTCACCAAAGATAATTCAACTCTCCTGTGTACAACTGGAAATGCACTAATGCTTTCCCCAGAAGAGGATGCAAATCTTTTGTAATATTTATTCTTAAACTTGATATCCCATATCTTAAATACTATGACATAAAATTAATACAATTTTTCTTATATGAAAAGGGGCTAAGAGGGGAAAGAAAACAAAGATATTTGCTTTATGTATACATACTAACATATTCATAACAAAACAATGAAGAAATACTCATAACCACTGTAGTCCTCATTTCTGCAACTGGTCATATGGATGTAACTCATAATTACCTTCTTCCACTATCCACTCCACATTCCCTTTACCCTCAGCAAGTGCCTAAGCTAGTCTTGGTTCTTTGCCTGATGGGTTGATCCAAGCCTCCATTGCAGTTTTCCATTGACTTTAGTCACAGGACATGGTAGTACTAAGTGATGCCCCAGGGAATCTCCTATGTCCCAGTCAAACTCTTCATTCCTCCATATGTGGAGGCAATCCTATTTCCCCTTGGATAATCAGGAATAATCACTTTAGCCAGTAATTCCTGTATTTGCCTGCTGACTCAGAGAGATGATGAGCCCAAAGTGGCTGGGTGGCAGTCTTAAATTCTAGTTCAGTAGAATTATTGTTGTGTCTCCTGATGGAAGCACTCTTCCTTTTGGAACTAAGACTGGGAAAGCAGCAGAGCTTAAGGTATCAGAGACAGGAAGCAAAAAACTTTCTAGTGGATCATTAGGGAAAACAGAAAGTAGTGCCACTCCTATTTCCACTGCTTGATTCCTGGACCTGTGAATACTGGCTACAGAAGAAACCGCACTGTAGAGTGGATGCTAATTTAGAGCATGTATGGCCTCCTGGAGAACAAAGCCCCAGCTCTACAAGGTGCTTCCACCCAGGTGGCACTGTAATTGAGTCTTCAAAAAACCATTCCACCATTCTATCAATCTACCTGTTTCAGAATGATGGGGAGCATGATAAGTCCAGTGAATTCCATAAGCATGTGTCCATACCTGCATTTCATTTGCTGTGAAGTGGGTTCCTTGAACAGAAGCAATGCTTGTGGAATATCATAATGGTGGATAAACCATTCTGTAAGTCCTTGTATATTAGCTTTGGCAGAAACATTGTGTGTGGGGAAGGCAAATCCATATCTGGAGTATGTGTCTATTACAGTAAGAACAAAACCCTGCCAGTTCAATGATGGAAATGGCCCAATGTAATCAACGTACGCCAGAAAGCAGGCTGATCACCTTGGGGAACAGTGCCAAATTAGGAATTAAGCATTGATCTCTGAGGCTGGAGTACTGGGCATTTGGCAGTGGCTGTCACCAGGTCATCCTTAGTGAGTGGAAGTCCACATTGCTGAGCCCCTGCAGACCTCCATTCTTACCACTTTAGAGGGAGCCCATTGTGCAACAAGAGGAGTGGCTGGGGAAAGAGTCTGACTGATATCCACAATACAGTCCACTCTGTCCACTTAATTATTAAAATCTACCTGTGTTGAAGTCACTCTTGGGTAAGCATTCACATGGGACACAAAATCTTCGTTTTTTGCACACTCAGAAATGTCTATCCACATACTTCTTCCCCAGACCTCTTTGTTACCAATTTTTCAATCATGTTCAGTCTATGGCCACAGTCTGTGAATCAGTATATAAATGCACCTCTGGCCATTTCTCTTTCCAAGAAAAATGAACAACCAGGTGCACTGCTCAAGGTTGTGACTTCTGGGGTGATATCCTATCACCACTGTCCTGGAATGTCCCAGAAAGGGGCTGTAGTGCTGTAGCTGTTCACTTTCAGGTAGTACCTGTGTATTGTGCAGAAACATCTATAAACTTGGCCTAAGTTTCCTCTTCCTCAATCATCTGATCATAGGGAACTCCCCACAAGTCCATAGGTGCAGGCTAGGAAAAGGAAGGTAATGTGGCAAGAGTGAGGACATTGGTATTTGAACTACTTCCTCATGTAACTTACTTGTGCCTTCAGGGCCTGCTCAAGGCCAGTCTTGTATAGTCCACTTCCATTAGATGATGGAGTGCTGCTGTGCATACCCAAATTTATGGCTTGGTGGGTCAGAAAACACCCAGTTCTTGATGAGCAATTCAGGCCTCATGGTAACTTGGTAGTCCATGATTAAGCTTTCAGTCTCTATAAAGGCCCAGTAGCAGGCCAAAAGCTGTTTATCCAACAGAAAGTAGTTATCTGCAGAGGATGGCAGTGCTTTGCTCCAAGATCCTAAGGGTCTATGCTGTGATTCTTCTACAGAGGGCTGCCAAAGTCTCCAAACAGCATCCCTATTTACAATTGAAATGTTTGGTACTATTGGATCTGCTGGATCATACAGCCCAAGTGGCAGAGTAGCTTGTACAGTAAGTAGCCTGGATCTGTTGCAGAACCTCCTTTTGTCCAGGGCACTTTTCAGATCACTCAGTAAATAGGTTAGAGTACTACACCCAAATGAGGAATATGTTGTCTCCAAAATCCAAAAAGAACAACTAAGCATTGTGCCTCTTGGTTGTAGGAGGGGCTAGATGCAAAAGCTTAGCCTTCACCTTAGAAGGGATATCTCAACATGTCCCACACCATTGGATACATAGACATTTCATGCAGATGGAAGGACCCTGAATTTTTGTTGGATTTATCACCCACCCACTGACATGCAAATGCCTTAACAATAAGTCTAGACTAGTTTTTACTTCTTCCTCATTAGGTGCAATCAGCATAATGTCAACAATGTAACAGGCCAGTGTGATGTCTTGTGGAAGGGAGAGGCAATAAACTTCCCTATAGACAAGATTATAACATAGGGCTGGAGAATGAGTTGATTTACCCCTGAAGTAGGACAGTGAAGATGTATTGCTGGCCTTGCCAGCTGAAAGCAAACTGTTTCTGGTGGGTCTTTACTAAAGGGTATTGAGAAAAAAAGTATTTGCCATATCAGTAGCTGCATACCTGGTACCAGGAGATGTGTTGATTTGCTCAAGCAATGATACCACATCTGAACAGCAGTTGCAAATGCAGTCAGCTGGCTGATCGTGCTCCAAGATCCATCTGTTTTCTGCACCAGCCAAATAGGAGAGTTAATAGGGGACATGGTAGGAATCACCCTGCATCCTTCAAGTCCTTAAGAGTGGCACTAATCTCTGCAATCCCTCCAGAAATCCAGTATTGCTTTTGTTTTACTATTTTGCTAGGTAGAGACAGTTCTAGCAGCCTCCACTTGGTCTTTCCTAACAAATTAGTGTTCACTCTACAAGTCAGGGAACCCATGTAGGGATTCTGCCAGTAACTGAGTATGTCTATTCCAATTACACATCCTGGGACTGGGGAAATAACCATGTAATGAGTTCAAGGACCCACTGGCCCCACTGTGAGATGGACCTGAGCTAAAACTCCATCAATCCCTTGACTTCCATAAATTATGGTTTGGGTCTCCGGAATAAATAACAGGTCAAAGCCAGTGTCTAATAGTCCCTAAAATGATAATTTTCTTTCCCCATTGCACAGTCACACTGGTAAACAGCCATAGGCTTGTTTGGGGAAGGCAGGGAGGAAGATTAACAGTATAAATTTCTGGCAGTGTAGCAGGGTCCTTTCCCAGTGGATCCACCTTTCCTTCATTCAAGGGGTTCTGGGTCTGTAAACTGTCTCAAGTCTGAGTATTGATTAAGGAGCAGTGACTCTCTATCTTTGTGAGTCAAGTGAGACTTTTGTTCACTTGATCTACAACTCTTCTGCTTATACAGACCAAGTAAGAATTTAGTAGACTGCCCATCTATTTCACTTCTAAGTACCCCATGATCAACTAGCCAATGCCATAGGTCTCTGTGAGTCAGACTCTTCTGATTACTGCTTTGACTTTGCTGTTCATAACAGGAGCCACACCCACCTTGTCTCTGGCAATTAAGTGCTTTAACAACAAGTTTGTCCATGACATTCAGCTCAGTACCTGCCTGACTGAGCGCTCTTTCCTCTTTGTGATCAACTGATTCACAGCAGACTACTCAGGGACTCAGCTGGACACAAGGAGACCCCAGCAATTCCCACCTAGTGTCAGGCTGAATGACCAGATGGCTTGTGTCAAGCCACCCTGCCCCAGATCAGTCCTGAGCCCCAGCCTTCCAGCCCATCACTTCCTTACTTTCCACATACTCAGATTTCCAAGGTGAGGGAAAGGAGGAAAAACACCAGCCCTGACTCCAAGGATACAATCCCAGCAGTCTTTCCAAGGGGAGTGGACCAAGTAGGAGTCAGCAGGAATCACTCTGCATCCTTCAAGTCCTTCAGCAGGAAAAATTTTACACTACATTTGAGTTGCAGACTAGTCCTTGAACAGTTGCTCTCACCAAAGTGTTTGAATGCTAGATGTTTTCTGTGAATAGTTTTTGCCAATAAATATATTAAATTCATCCTCCTCAATGGTAATCCATCAAGAGCCACTTTGCTAATTTTAGGCATCCTTTTTTCCCCAAGCAGGAGCAGAGTTTATCAATAATTCTTTTATAGAGATCAAGAACAACTTTAAAATACTTTAATTTATTTATTCAGAACATATAGACCAGAGAAAGCATTTTCCCTAAAACAGAACTCTGTAAATGCTGGCTCATTCAAGTAACTCTCTCACATTGCTTCTTTGAAGGTGGCTGAAAGGCTCAACTGCTCCCTGTTTGTGCACCCCTGGGACATGCAGATGGATGGACGGATGGCCAAGTACTGGCTCCCATGGCTTGTAGGTTTGTGTCACTTGGAGGTCCAGGAATACAGGACCAATTCTTGGGTTTTTCCAACTATTTTAGTTTCCTCATTGCTAAAGCAAATACCATGCAATGGATTAGTTTAAACAATGGGAATTTATTGGCTCATGGTTTTGAGGCTAGGAGAAATCCAAATAAGTCATTATGGTCATACTTTCTTCCTGAAGATGGGCATTCTGGGGCTGGTTGCTGGCAATCCTTGGTCCTTGGCTCCTCTGACACATGGCAATGCACATGACAGCCTCTCCTGGCCTTGCCCTTCTCCTCCAGTTTCCATTGACTTTCAGCTTCTGGCTGCTCCTCTATAGCTTTTATCTCTGTGACCTTCCCTATAATGCCTTAAGAAATAGGATTATGACTTCTCCTGGGCCATACTTTATCTGAAGTAACCTTATCGATAAGTCCTATTTACAAGAGTTCACACCTATAGGTATAGATCACATTTAAGAACATGTTTTCCTGGGACACATAGCTCCAAACCACACCAATCATCTACGGAACCTTATGATGCCAAAGAAAGAAAATATAAATAATTAACAGGATTGTGAGTAATAACAATGATCATTTATTAAGTCCTTACTCAGACATGTGCTATGTATATTATCTCATTTAATTTTAATCATATCCACACAATGCTCTTTGAGGTTGATATTATAATCACCATTTTACAAAGGGACAAACTGAGTCTTCGAGTGGTAAGGTAAGTTGCCCAAGCCACACAACAAATACATGGAAATGGAATTTAAACATAGATCTGTCCAAACCAAAGCCCATCTTCTTAACCACCTCACTGCACAGCCTCCCAAAGAGGCTCCAGAGAAAAGCAACCAAGCCTGTCTAGGAGATTTAAAGAAGGTGATAGCCTTGGAATTCAACTTCCACCAACCAAAGATCTGAAGCACTAGATTGTAGATGACCCAGGCTTTCAACTTTTCCATTGTCTGCTCCTCCCTTCTGCCCTTTGCCTTCTGCAGTTTTCATTCATGGTTCCTTCCACAAGAGGGGAAAGGGAAAGTGAGAGAAATTTCCATTTGGTATGACCAACTCCTTGCTATAAGTCCCAAGAAGAAGAGATGGAGACCAGATGGCAAAAACCATGGATATTTCTGGAACCACAAATAAAATTGCATGTCATCTACAAACCCAAGCAAAAACTGGTCCCTAAATGAAAAGCACTGAGTTTTGTTTAGTGGGCCATTATCCATACTCTCCCTAGTACAATTAGTACAAATAATTAGGAAGTAACCAAAATGGCACCATCATGAAGAATTAAATAGAGCAATATATTAGAAGTCAAAAAACTGAATTTTAGTTCCAGCTTTGTCTCTGTTTCACTGTATAACTGGTGGCAAGTCACTTCAACTCCTTGAGCCCCACTTCCTTCTCCATAAAACAAGCAAGAGAGTTGGTCTGGATTCTTTTAAAGGTCTCTTTCTGCTCTGATATTGTAGCTCCTGTGATTGCTGTTGGAAGGTAATGTATTTAATAAGACAGCTTCCAGACCAGCACCACCCACTGCCAAATTCTTGAGCAACAATTAGTGGAAAGGAAGAGTTGATCTAAGAGGGCCCCAACAGAGGCGGGGCAAGATGGTGGATTGGTGAGCTGTATGTTTTAGTTATTCCTCCAGGGAAGTAGGTAGAAAGCCAGGAACTGCGTGGACTGGACACCACAGAGCAATCTGACTTTGGGCATACTTCATACAACACTCATGAAAACGTGGAACTGCTGAGATCAGCGAAATCTGTAAGTTTTTGCGGCCAGGGGACTGGCACCCCTCCCTGCCAGGCTCAGTCCCGTGGGAGGAGGGGCTGTCAGCTCTGGGAAGGAGAAGGGAGAACTGCAGTGGCAGCTCTTATCGGAAACTCATTCTACTGATCCAAACTCCAACCATAGGTAGACTGAGACCAGACACCAGAGAATCTGAGAGCAGCCAGCCCAGTAGAGAGGAGACAGGCATAGAAAAAAACAGCAAGAAAAACTCCAAAATTAAAAGCGGAGGATTTTTGGAGTTCTGGTGAACATAGAAAGGGGAAGGGCAGAGCTCAGGCCCTGAGGCTCATATGCAAATCCCGAAGAAAAGCTGATCTCTCTGCCCTGTGGACCTTTCCTTAATGGCCCTAATTGCTTTGTCTCTTAGCATTTCAATAACCCATTAGATCCCTGAGGAGGGCCCCCCCCCCTTTTTTTTTAATCCTTTTTTCTTTTTCTAAAACAATTACTCTAAGAAGCCCAATACAGAAGCTTCAAAGACTTGCAATTTGGGCAGGTCAAGACAAGAGCAGAACTAAGAGAGCTCTGAGACAAAAGGCAATAATCCAGTGGCTGAGAAAATTCACTAAACACCACAACTTCCCAAGAAAAGGGGGGTGTCTGCTCACAGCCATCATCCTGGTGGACAGGAAACATTCCTGCCCATCACCAGCCCCATAGCCCAGAGCTGCCCCAGACAACCCAGTGGGACGGAAGTGCTTCAAATAACAGGCACACACCACAAAACTGGGCGTGGACATTAGCCTTCCCTGCAACCTCAGTTGATTGTCCCAGAGTTGGGAAGGTGGAGCAGTGTGAATTAACAAAGCCCCATTCAGCCATCATTTCAGCAGACTGGGAGCCTCCCTACACAGCCCAGGAGCCCAGAACCGCCCTGGGGAGACAGCACTCACCTGTGACATAGCACAGTCATCCCTCAACAGAGGACCAGGGGGTGCATGGCCTGGAAGAGGGACCCACTCGCAACTCTCAGGAGCCATACGCCAATACCAAGGACTTGTGGGTCAGTAGCAGAGACAAACTGTGGCAGGACTGAACTGAAGGATTAGACTATTGCAGCAGCTTTAAAACTCCAGGATTACCAGGGATATTTGATTGTTAGAGCCACCCCCCCTCCCTGACTGCCCAGAAACACACCCCATATACAGGGCAGGCAACACCAACTACACACGCAAGCTTGGTACACCAATTGGACCCCACAAGACTCACTCCCCCACTCACCACAAAGGCAAAGCAGGGGAGAACTGGCTTGTGGAGAACAGGTGGCTTGTGGATGCCACCTGCTGGTTAGTTAGAGAAAGTGTACTCCACAAAGCTGTAGATCTGATAAATTAGAGATAAGGACTTCAATTGGTCTACAAATCCTAAAAGAACCCTAACAAGTCAAGCAAATGCCAAGAGGCCAAAAACAACAGAAAATTATAAAGCATATGAAAAAAACAGACGATATGGATAACCCAAGCCCAAGCACCCAAATCAAAAGATCAGAAGAGACACAGCACCTAGAGCAGCTACTCAAAGAACTAAAGATGAACAATGAGACCATAGTACAGGATACAAAGGATATCAAGAAGACCCTAGAAGAACATAAAGAAGACATTGCAAGACTAAATAAAAAAATAGATGATCTTATGGAAATTAAAGAAACTGTTGACCAAATTAAAAAGATTTTGGATACTCATAGTACAAGACTAGAGGAAGTTGAACAACGAATCAGTGACCTGGAAGATGACAGAATGGAAAATGAAAGCATAAAAGAAAGAATGGGGAAAAAAATAGAATAAATCGAAACAGACCTCAGGGATATGATCGATAATATAAAATGTCTGAATATAAGACTCATTGGTGTTCCAGAAGGGGAAGAAAAGGGTAAAGGTCTAGGAAGAGTATTCAAAGAAATTGTTGGGGAAAACTTCCCAAATCTTCTAAACAACGTAAATACACAAATCATAAATGCTCAGCGAACTCCAAATAGAATAAATCCAAATAAACCCACTCCGAGACATAAGAGGGCCCCAACACTGTCTACCTTGAAAGAAAATCTCACGCTAGTTCATACAACTTTGAGAAGTCCCACAAACTTATTTACACTGCAGTTCCCCATGTGGAAAACAGATGATAGCATCTGCATATAGTCATTCATCATTCATTTCCTCAGCAAGAATATATTGATCCCCTCTAGTATGCCAGGCCTTGTTCCAGGCACCAAGGATATAGACATGAACAAAACCTCTGCCCTCATGGAGCTTATAATCGTAAGAGATCATAAACAAGTACACAGATAGACAAACAGGCTTTCACACAGTACTAAGTGCTATGAGGAAGGTAATGGGGGTAGGAGCTGGAGTGTGGTTGGTGGCAGATGCTTTAGGACATGCCAGGACATGAAGAAATGTTTGATTTAAGACCTGAAATATGAGGAGCTGCACAAAGAACCAAGAAAAGATGGAAATGGTCAGGGTCAACAGCAGACACAAAGGCCTCAGTCCAAAACAAAACAAAAACAAAGCTTTCTTTGATCTCACATTCCCACATGTCCCTTCAGCTTTCAGTCCTTTTCTTTTCTCCCCCTTCAGAGCAAAGCTTTTCAAAAGTCTTACCTACAGGCATCATCTCCTCTTCCTCGCCTCCCATTCTAAACCCATCCCAATCAGAAATTTCCCATCATTCCACTAAAAATATGAAGGTCAAACAAAGGAATTCCCATCCTGCCAAATTCAATGGTCACTTCTCCATCTTCTTTTACTTTAACTCTAAGAAGCATTTAACACAGATGACCACATTCCCTCTCTTGAAACACTCTCTGGACTTGCCAGCCTACTTCGCTAACCTTACTCCTCTTTCTGGTCTCTAAATGTCCCCAGATTAAGTTTTCTATACCCTCTTTTCTCTTCGATCTACAACTTCTCCTTTGGAGACTACCTCTTAATACCAGCGATATGCCACGAACTCCCAAATTTTGATCCACAGACCTGACCTTTCCTCTAAATTTCAGTCTTGTGTAGTCATTACCACTGGGGTGTCTCACAGGTGTGGCAAACTTCACACAGTCAGAACAAAACCTTTGCTTTCTACCCTGCCGTCCCATCTCAGAAGATGGCATCACCACTTACCTGCGGCTCAGACCTGAAACCTTGGAGTCAAACTTGATTTTACTTTCCCCATATTCATTCCATTAGTAGGCTCTGTACTCTATCTCAAAAACATAAGCTATCCAGAAAAGTTTTGGTAATGGATGGTGGGATGGTAGCACCACACTGTGAACATAATTAACAGCACTGAATTATATATTTGAATGAGGTTAAAAGGGGAAATTTTAGGATGTATATATAGTACTAGAATAAAATTATTTTTAAAAATCCATGGAACTGCACAAGACACTGAATCCTAAAGTAAACCATGGTCTATAGTTAATAGTACAATATAAAAACATGCTTTCATCAATTGTAACAAATGTTCCACACCAATGCAAGGTGTTGATAATAAGGTGGAATCCTATATTTTATGCATGATTATTCTGTAATCCACAACTTCCCTAATAAAAAAAAAATAAGCCTTCCTATGGGATCTAAAAGACAAATGCACAAAACATAATGAGAAATCCGTAGTTTTGGACTCATAATGTATAAACACAAAATTTATAACAAGAACTACATAAAGGTGGGGTGATGGGTGGGTACAGCAACATAGTTTTGTATATCCTATTGGAATTAAGCTGGTACCAAAGCAAACCTATTGTTACAGTTTTTGATTGTTAAATTTAAGCCCCATGGTAACTACAAAGAAAATATTGGAGAATGTGCAAGCACACAGGTAGAAATTAAAGTACAGGTTGCCATTGGTGGAGGGCAAGGGGAATAGGGAGTTAATGCAAAATGGGTGTAGGGTTTCTGTTTAGGGAGATGGGAAAGTTTTAGTAATGGAAGGTTGGGAGGGTACTGCAATATTGTGAATATGATTAATCCCACTGAAAGGTATGCTTAGGAGTGGGTGAGAGGGGAAAGTTTATGTTGTATATATGTCACCACACAAAAAAAGAGCAACTAAAGAGACAATGACAATTAAAGGAAATACATGATCCTAGATGGGATCTAACAAGGGAGGAGAGAAGGCTCAAAAGGACATCACTGGGATTAGAGGGCTTGGGAGGATCTAAGATGGCAGCATAAAGAGGAGTGGAAGCTAGTTAGTCCCCCTGGAACAACTAATAAAAAAACAGGAATAACTAGTAAATAATCCAGAATAACTGTGGGGGGACAAATGTGACTGTCCACTCATCATACACCAACCTGAACTGGGAGGAATGCCCAAGATCACAGCATAAAATCTGTAAGTAAAAACTGCGGATCCAAGCCGGGAGACCCCTCCCCCACACAGCCTGAGCTGCAAAGCCTCGTGGTGCCAGAGAGACGCTCCCTCCCAGCAAGCAAATATAGCTCAGCTGAGCTCCAACTGGGGTTTTAAATAACAAGCGTGGACTGCTTGCTACAAGCTATGAATCCCTAACAAGAAGACAGAGGCTTTGGGTGACACTGACCTTGGAGAGCTGGAGGGTGGCCATGGACTGGCCCTGAAGGGGGCTTTCTGTCCCTGTTTCAGCTCAGTGGAGAAAGCCTCAGCCATTTTCAGTTCCCAGTGCTCTAACCCAGACAAGGGTGGAGGTAGCACAGGCAGAGTCTATTCAAATGCTAATTACCTCTCCCTAGGGGGGTTATCTTCCCTAAAAGGAAAAGGCTGGGGCCCAGCTCTACTACCTGCCTTCCATTAAGAACCAGACCCCAGAGCCTGGCGGAAAACAGCCACAGGCCACACCTCCTGTGCCAGTTTGAATATATTGTGTCTCCCAAATGCCATCATCTCTGATGTAATCTTGTGTGGGCAGACATTATCAGTGTTGATTAGACTGTAATTCTTTGAGTGTTTTTTTGGAATGCACCCCACATAGCTAGGGATGATGACTCTGATTGGATAATTTCCATTGAGGTAATTGCTCTGCCCATTTGGGGTGGGCCTAAGTTGATCAGTGGAGCCATATAAATGAGCTGACATAATAGAAGGAACACAGTGCAGCTGTGAGTGACATTTTGAAGAGGAGCTACAGCCAAGAGGGACACTTTGAAGAAAGCAGAGGAGCTGCAGATGAGAGACAGTTTGAAGACGGCTGTTGAAAGCAGACTCTTGCTCCGGAGAAGCTGAGAGAGGACAAATACCCCAAGTGCAACTAAGAGTGACATTTTTGAGGAACTGCAGCCTAGAGAGGAATGTCCTGGGAGAAAGCCATTTTGAAACCAGAACTTTGGAGCAGATGCCAGCCATGTGCCTTCCCAGCTAACAGAGGTTTTCCAGGCACCATTGGCCATCTGCCAGTGAAGGTCCCAATTGCTGATGTGTTACCTTGGATACTTTATGGCCTTAAGACTGTAACTGTGTAACCAAATAAACCCCCTTTTATAATTACCAATCCGTCTCTGGTGTTTTGCATTCCAGCAGCATTAGAAAACTAGGACACCTCCTTATACCAGTCTGCTGGGCAGAAAAGCACAGTGACCTGAGGCCTCACAGGGTGTATCAATTTTCTAAGACACACCCTCAGGAAAACCGGATACTGAATAGTTCTTCCTTCTGGAACCGCAGCCCATTTTGGTCTGGGAAAACCTGATTGGGGTAACCAAGGAAGCCATGCCTAGACAACAGAAAACTATAACCTACACTAAGAAAAATGAAGTTATGGCCCAGTCAAAGGAACAAACTTGCACTTCAACTGAGATACAGGAATTTAAACAACTAATAATAGGTCAATTCAAAAAGTTTAAGGAAGATACGGTGAAAGAGCTGAACCACATAATGAAAACACTGGGCATACATAAGTTAGAAATTGAAAGTTTGAAGAACCAACTGGCAGAATCTATGGAAAGGAAAGGCACAATACAAGAGATGAAAGACAATGGAAACACAACAGCAGATCTCAAGAGGCAGAAGAAAACACTCAGGAACTGGAGAACAAGACATGTGAAAGCTTACACACAAGAACAGATAGAGAAAAGAATGGAAAAATATGAGCAACATTTCCAGGAATTAAATGACAACACGAAACACAGCAATGTACGTGTCATTGGTGTCCCAGAAGGAAAAGGGAAAGGAAAAGGGGCAGAAGAAATAATAGAGGAAGTAATCAATGAAAATTTTCCCTCTCTTACGAAAGATAAAAAATTACGGATCCAAGAAGTGCAGCATACCCCAAAAAGAATAGATCTGAATAGACCTATGCCAAGACACTTAATAATCAGATTATCAAACATCAAAGACAAAGAGAGAATCCTGAAGGCAGCAAGAGAAAAGTGATCCATCACGTACAAAGGAAGCTTGATAAGACTATGTGCGGATTTTTCAATAGAAATCATGGAGGCAAGAAGGAAGTGGGGTGATATATTTAAGATACTGAAAGAGAAAAACCACCAACCAAGAATTCTATATCCGGCAAAACTGTTCTTCAAATATGAGGGAGAGCTTAAAATATTCTCTGACAAACAGACAATGACAGAGTTTGTGAACAAGATACCTGCTCTACAGGAAACACTAAAGGAAGCACTGCAGACAGAAAGGAAAAGACAGGAGTGAGAGGTTTGGAAAACAATTTTGGGAGATAGTAGCACAGCAATGTAAGTACACTGAACAAAGATGACTGTGAGTATGGTTGAAAGAGGAAAGTTAGGACCATGTGGGACACCAGAAGGATAGAGGAAAGATCAAGACTGGGACTGTATAACTCAGTGAAACCTAGGGTGCTCAATGATTGTAATAAAAGGCACAAATATGTTTTTACATGAGGAAGAACAAATGAATGTCAACATTGCAAGGTGTTAAAAATAGGTGGGATTGGGGGTAAAATACCATCAATGCAAAGTAGAGACTATAATTAACTGAAACATTGTATTACGCTTCCTTTACTATAACAAAGGCAATATACCAAAGCTAAATGCATATGGTGGGTGGGAACACAGGGGAAGGATATGGAACTCCTGGCACTGGTGATGTTGTCTGACTCTTTTCTACTTTAGTTTAACGCTATCTTTCCTTTTCTTGCCTTCTACTGTCATTTTTTTTTCTCTCTCTCTTTTTCTTTTTCTTTTGTCTCTCTACCTTCTTTGACTCTTCCTCCTCCTTTGTGGAAGTGGAGATGTCCTTATATAGATAGTGGCGATAGTGTGGAATACATAATAAATGACTATACAGGGAACCAATGATTGTCTGCTTAGGACCAGAATGTATGGTATGTGAACAAAACCATCCTAAAAGAAATGGGTTGATGAAGAAACCCTGAGGGCACTATATTGAGTGAAATAAAACAGACACATAAAGGCAAATATTTCAGGGTCTCACTGGTATGAACTAACTATAATATGTAAACTCATAGACATGAAATATAAGTTACCAAGATATAGAATGAGGCTAATGAATGGGGAGTGGTTTCTTATTATGAGCAGAATGTTCAACTAGGGTGAACATAAATATTTGGAAATGGACAGGGGTGATGGTAGCATGTTGTGAGAATAACTAACAGTGCTGAAAAGTGTGTCAAGGTGGTGGAAAGGGTAAGCTCAGAGTCATGCATGTCACCAGAAGGAAAAGTAGTGGTTAAAATATGGGAATGTATAAAATAGTGAATCTTGTGGTGGACAATGTCCTTGATTAACTATACAAATATTAGAAATCTCTCTCACGAACTAGAACAAACGTATGACACTATAACTAGAAGTTAACAATAGAGAGGCATATGGAAAAAATATATACCTATTGCAAACTATATACTACAGTTAGTAGTATTTTAGCATTCTTTCATCAACAGTAACAAATGTAGTAATCCAAAACTATGAATCAATAATGGAGGGGGGCATGGTTAGGGGTATGGGAGGATCTGAATTTCCTTTTTTTGTCTTTATTTCTTTTCTGGAGTAATGAAAATGTTCTAAAAATTGAAAAAAAATAATTATTAATTGTGTTGATGGATGCACAGGTGTATGATGGTACCATGGGCAACTGATAGTAACTTTGGATCTTTGGATAGTTGTATGGTATGTGAACAATTTCAATTTAAAAAAAATATGGTATATTCTGGGGGGAAAAAAAGGACATCATCGGGACATATGTAAAAATTGGAATACAGACTGTAAGCTTTCTATCAATGTTAAATTTCTTGAGCCTGATAACTGAAATTACAGTGGATACTTACATGAATATTCTTGCTCTTAGGAAACATGCATGGTAATATTAAGTGTTCAAGGAGCATATTGTATACATAAGTGGGGATGGGTGGACAGAGAGAGAGAGAGACTGATGCAAAGAATGATACCTCAAAGGTGACAAAATGTTAAAATTGGTGGATCTTGATATCTGGGGGAATAGGAATATGTTGGAGTATGTATGGGGTTTATATTATTTTTGTAACTAGCCTTTTGTAACTATACCACCATTTCTACTACTACCACCTGAATCCAAGTCACTGTCAATTATAGGTTGCCTGAACTTCTGCAAGTCTCTTTTTTTTAAAACTAATTATTTAATTAACTTTTGATACAGCTAGTGCACGCTTATAGTAAAAATTCAATTTAAAAACTATATAGTAAAAATATCCCCTTCCACCCCAAATCTCCTAATTCCCCTCCCCAAAGTCAATCACCGTTTCTTGTATTTTTATGTATACTTTGGGAGATGTTCTATAAAAGTACAGAAATATATGATTGTCTACACATATTGTGCTTTTTTTTCCTTTCTACACAATTGATTATCACACTATACATACAGTTCTGTACTTTGGAAATTGTTCCAAACATCTGCCTGATCCTTTTTAATGGATGCAAAATATTCCACTGTGTGAATGTACTTTTATTTATTTAACCTGCCCTTTACAGATGGTTTCTTTTGTTATTACAGACAATGCTGCCATAAACATCCTTGTTTCTGTTTCTTAAGCAACAGAGCTCAGAACTATACATAGCTGGTTCCTTTCATTATTCAGGTTATCCATCCAAAATCACCTTTTCAGAGAAGCCTTCCCTGACCACCCACTCAATTTCATGGTACCTATTTTATCGTCTTAATAGCACTTCCCATAATCTGAAATTATCTTGTTCCATATATTTATTTGATAGCTATTAACCCAACTAGAACATAAATTCTTGAGTTCAGGGACTTTGTTTCCCTCATTCACTGCTTAATAAATATTTGGTGAATGAATGAAAAGGCTTTATGTTACTGGCATAAGTGGGAGAAGTGGCTTGAGATGAGGGTGGAGAGGAAGGCAGGGCCAAAATTGTGTAGGGTCTTATGGGGATGGTAAAAGAGTTTGAATTTTATTCTGGATGTAAGAAGTGACCATTAGAGGACTGGAGGATTTCAAGCAGGGGAGGGCCATGATCTGATTTACTTTATAAAGATTCCAATTTGGCTGACTGTGGAGAATGGATCGTGGGGTTATGATCCAAGTAATTAATGGGGAACAGAATTACAGGACTAGAAGGAAGTGATGCTGTCCATCCCTCTGTCTTCAGGAAGCTCTGCCCACAAACCTCTCCCAGATGGACACGAATCCAAAAAGTTTCCAGAATTCCCAGGGACAGAGACTTGCTAGCACGCCTCAGGTGGCCAGGGACCCAGAGGTGACTCTGCCTGTGGAACAGCAATGGATTAGGACAGGATAAGTGTCAGATGAAGGCCCCTTTTGGCAGGTGGAGGGTCAGACTTCCCCAAAAGGCACAGCTTTAGCTATGAAGCAGTCAGAGATTTCTGGGTCAGTCTGAAAATCAGTGGTCTGGAAAAGTAGACAGGACTATCTCCATGAGGGTAAAGACACCAGGCATGGACAAACTGCTTCTGTTAGGAGCCCAAAGCACTTCAAATAATTCATTTTAATTCAGTTATTTTCAACCTCAGCTCCAAAAGGTGGCAAAGATTTGGCAGGAACAATAAAAGTTAATGTTTATTGAATGCTTAGTAAGCGCCAGGTGCTATCTGCTGAATCCTCCAATTGACCCACTGGCAGAAATTAAACATTATCATTCCAGTTTCAAAGATGAAGAAAATCCAAAGCACAGAGAGGTAACTAATATTAGTTGAGCACCACCAATGTGAGGTTCTAGCCAGGAACTTTGCCAACATCATCTTTCAGGATTCCACAAAAGCCTTGCAAGATGGGCAAGTGTTCCCATTTTACAGGTGAAGAATCCAAGGCTCAGAGGCATTAAGTAACTTGTCAAAGACCAGGAGGCAAAAAATTGGTCATCCTAGGGTTGGGCCAACTCTTGCATTCTGCTTACCCCACTCCATCCAAAACTGAAATCAGGGGGAATCAAGACTAAAGCCAGGTCTTCTGGCTTCTTGATTGTGTTCTAGCCTCTGTATGTCTCTACCTGCTAGGAGCAAATAGAAAGCTTCACATGGGTTCTCTTATCCAAAGGAATGGCAGGCATAAAACCAACCCATGCTGGGGCACAGGAGCACTGACAATTATGACAAGCTGCCATTCCCCAGTCATTAGTACAACTGAGCTGCTTCTTGCTTGAGGTGACAAGCCCCATAACACCTTATGACTGTTTGCTCTTTCAGGAATGCCTGCAGAAACCACCATGGCCATTTGCTCCATGATCATGGGTGGAGTGTTTGCAAGGTTTCCTAACCTGAAAGTGTGTTTTGCACATGGAGGTAAGAACCTTCCTTTCCAGCCATCGTTTTAGTCATAAAGTATATAATGGTTTGGAGACAAAATCCATTTTTGCAGGTGAGTTTAGTTTGGTTGGCAGTTTTTGTTTTGTTGATTTTTATTTAAATCCCTCAAAAAGATCATGACCTCTCCAGTTTTCCATAGTCCCTACCATTCCTTGTTTATGGATAGGCCTAAAACACACACACATATATAACATCAAACTATACATGTTATTCTCTAACCTGGTTTTCCTGCTCAGCATATACAAGACATCTTTCCATGTCAGTAAATATAGAGCTCCAACATTTTTGATAGCTGCATATATATATATGTGCCATCATAATTCAGACATTCCTCAACCCAGAGATAGGTTGTCTCTGTATTTTGCTAATAAAGTCATGCTGTATTTGAGACCCTTGACTACATATCTTTACATACTTGTCTTTTCTCTTTAGGATAAATTTCTCAAGTCTGAATTCCTAGATGATTTCATGTTATTTCTCCTGGAAATTGAATTTCCCAGAATTTGGAAGCCAATATGTCCTGTGTAAATACTGTTATCCAGATGGGCTCAAGTAACTTCTTACATACAACGTTAGAACTGAAAGGAATCCTTTCCAATCAACTCTAGCCCCTCAGTAATGTGTTTTATTTGCAGGTGGCGCCTTCCCCTTCACAGTGGGAAGAATATCCCATGGATTTAGCATGCGCCCAGATCTGTGTGCCCAGGACAATCCAACCAACCCAAAGAAATACCTTGGTACCTTTTACATGGATTCCTTGGTTCATGATCCTCTGGCTCTCAAGCTGTTAACAGAAGTCATAGGAAAGGTAAGCCCAGACTGCCATTCAGATTGCTTATGGGAGCAGAGTGCTGGATCAGCAACTCGTTAATTGACCTTCTTTCAGAAGATGGATGGAAGAAAAGGCACTAGAAGAAAGGAGACAGTGAGATTTGAGATTAGATCTGCTTGCACAGGGGATCCTCTCCAGGACCCCTCTCAACACAGAGTATATATTACCAGAAAATTTTTATGCATGCCAGAGAAATCTCAGATAATCCACAGGCCTGGGTATGTCCCCCAGGCCAAGCTTCTTCCTTGGGGACATCCCTGTACCTGTACAAAAAGATAGGTGGCAATGTGTTAAGCAGGGAAGAGCCACCAGTCAGATTTACCTAGGTTAAAATCCTTGCTCTACCTGTCATTATGAACACAATCGTCCTCATCCTCTAAATGGAGACAAGTGGAACATTAGAGAGGGAGAAGAATGCAGTGCTGAGAAACGGCACTCAATACACAGGCAGCAATCAAGATGGTAAAGAGTCTGGGTTCCATGCTCTAAAATTTCTTCCTGGTACAATATGGCCTAAGTTTTGAAAATGATTCTTGCTTGATCGAAAAGATCATTACAGTGGCACTTGAAACTCCATAAGGAAAAGTCTTTCCTCTGTTGTGGTCTGATAGCTAGCCTATCTTGATGGCACCTCCACTTTTATGCATCTTTGGAAATGCTAACTCAGCAAATTAGACAAGTTTTAGGGCAAAGGCCAGTTTGAATTAGTGAAAAGTCTGAAATATTTTCTATTCCAATTCTGTTATAATACTTCCAAATTTCTCTTGAAGATTTCCCAGTTTTCACAAGCAAAAGTGTTTTAGGATTTCTTAAAGAATATGGATATATTAAAAGATTTCCAACACACTACTTGGGTTGAAATTAGACCCTAAGGTTTTCGAAATTTTGTTTAGCAGAAAAAGAGTCCTGTTATTTGGAAGATGAAAGTCATTTTCTGTCTCCACAATGGATAGTCACCTCTCTTTATAGCTGTTTATCTGGTTTGAGAAAATCACTAGACTATAACTGTTAAACATTCTAGTTAAGTAATTATTTATGTGGTTAAGCTGTGTCTTTGAGCCTTCCAGCTTTTGTGTTGTCTCTGTAGAGATGGGTGGTTAGCAGCTGGTTATGACTTGCTATTGGTTGGAGGGAGGGGCGATGGGGAGATGTTTCCATGAAACTACGAAGGAGAGAAGATGAAAGAGTGGCTCTTGTGGAGAGACGTTGTGAGATTCTGGACTTAGAGTAACGGAGGTGGGAGGAGTGGCATGGAATTGGGGAAACCATCATTTTCATTACCTCCCCATCAAGCCTGGTATACTCCCCTGGTATTCTTGGAAGTGGTAACAACAGAAGACAACACCCTTGGCAAATACAACACCCACCCTTATTAAGGATACTATCAAGACCTTTAAATACCATCTTGGGCAATACACATTAGCCAGGGAGCCAAAGCAGAAGAGGAAATGCCTCATAATAACCAATGGATAGTGTAGTTGATAAGCACATGTGTATGAACACCTTTTGAGAACCTCCAGAATAACTCAGAAGGCATTCAACAAAGTTGGTGGTACTAAGATCTTGCATTCAAACTGTGAAGACTTGAACTAACACAATTTGGGCATCAAAAGCAAATGTGACCTCATTTTATGTAACCTCACAGGCTGGTGAATCCAGGACACTTCAGCAATATATATTAATAATTTAGGATTGTATTGAAATTAGTAATGCCTCCTCGTTCTAGGTATATTCACTTCAGCAAATTCTCTTTCAAAATCAATCCCCAAAACAAACTGGCTAAGAAAAGTGCAAGCATGACAGCTGGGCTAGAGAGCAACCTGTCCAATGAGAGCAAGAGGATAGAATGCTGTAGAGTGAGGTCCTTAGGGGGAAAAATTAGAACCAATGGAATATTTGATGTGTTTGAGAGTTTGACTGGAAGCTTTCCCTCTAAGATTGGGAATGAGACAAGGATGCCCACTATCACCACTATTATTCAACATTGTGCTAGAAGTTATAGCTAGAGAAATTTGGCAAGATGAAAAAATAAAAGGCATCCAAACTGGAAAGGAAAATGTAAAACTGTCATTATTTGCAGATAATATGATCTTATATTTGGAAAATCCTGAGAAATCAACAAAAAAGCAACTTGAGATTAAAAATTCAGCAAAGTGGCAGGATAGAAGGTTAATACACAAAAGTCAGTAATGTTCCTATATACTAATAACCTAAGAGAAGCGGCAATAAGAAAAAAATTCCATTCACAATAGCAACTAAAGAAATCAAGTACCTGGAATAAACTTAACCAAAGATGTAAAAGACCTCTACACAAAAAATTACAAAACTCTACTAAAAGAAATCAAAGAGGACCTAACTATAAATAGGTGGAAAGATACTCTGTGTTCATGGATAGGAACGCTAAACATCATTAAAATATCAATTCTACCCAAAATGATCTATAGATTCAATGCAATTCCAATCAAAATTCCTACAACCTACTTTGCAGACTTGGAAAAGCTAGGTATCAAATTTATTTGGAAGGAAAAGGGGCCTCAAATTGCCAAAAACCTTCTAAAAAAGAACGAAGTGGGAGGACTTACACTTCCAGACTTAGAAGAAGCCCACTATAAAGCCACAGTGGTCACAATAGCATGGTACTGGCACAAAGAAACATACTGATTGATGGCATTGAATTAAGAGTTTAGAAACAGACCCCCAGATCTATAGTTGACTGATTTTTGATAAAGCCCCCAAAACCAATGAACTGGGACAGAATAGACTCTTCAACAAATGGTGCCATGAAAACTGGATATCCATATCCAAAAGAATGAGAGAGGACCCCATCACATCCTATACAAAATTTAATTCAAAGTGAATCAAAGGCATCAACATAAGAGACAGTACCATAAAACCCCTAGAAGATAATGTAGAGAAACATCTTCAAGACCTAGTAATGAGGTCTCTTCTTAGACCTTACATCTGAAGTGCAAGCAACAAAAGAAGAAATAGATAAATGGGAACTTCTCAAAATTAAAAGCTTCTGTGCCTCAAAGTACTTTGTCAAAAAGGTGAAAACGGAGCCAACTCAATGGGAGACAATATTTAGAAACCATATATCTGATAAGAGACTGATATGCAGCATACATAAAGAAATCCTACAACTCAACAATAGTACAAACAGCCCAATTATAAAATGGGCAAAAGATATGAAAAGACATTTTTCTGAAGAAGGAATACAAATGGCTAAAAAACACATGAAAAAATGTTCATCTTCACTGCTATTAGGGAAATGCAAATCAAAACCACAATGAGGTATCATCTCACACCAATAAAAATGACTGCATTAAACAAACAGGAAACTACAAATGCTGGAGAGGATGTGGAGAAACTGGAACTCTTATTCATTGCTGGTGAGAATGTATAATGGTACAGCTGCTGTGGAAGACAGTTTGGTGGTTCCTCAGAAAATTAGATATTGAATTACCCTATGATCCAGCAATTCCACTTCTCATTATATACCCAGAAGATCTGAAAGCAGTGACATGAACAAGTATTTGCCAGCCAATTTCATAATGGCATTGTTCACAATTGCCAGGAGATGGAAACAATCCAAGTGTCCTTCAACAGATGAGTGGATAAACAAAATGTGGTATATACATATGACGGAATACTATGCAGCAGTGAGGAACAAGGTCCTGAAACATGATAACAAGGATGAATCTTGAAGACATAATGTTGAGTGAAATAAATCAGACACAAAAGGAAAGATATTGTATGTTACCACTAAAATGAACTCCCTGAACAATGTAAAATCAGTGTCTTATAATGCAGAATATAGGGTATCCAGAGATAGAAAGAAGCTAGTGAAGGGGAAATAATTACCTAATATGTACCGACTGTTTATAAGGGTGAAATTAGAGGTATGGAACTGGACAGGAGTGATGATAGTTTGTTAATGAGATTATAAGTGTCAGTGCCACACTGAAGGTGAACATGATTGAAAGTGGGTGGTTAAAGACATGTATCCCACAGATAAGGACTACAAATGTAGATAGGTGCGTGAATGATCAACTTCTAAGCTTTGACTGCATGGTTCTTTGATGCCAGCCATGTGCCTTACCAGCTAACAGAGGTTTTCTGGATGCCATTGGCCATCCTCCAGTGAAGGTACCCAATTGTTGATGCATTACCTTGGACACTTGATGGCCTTAAGACTGTAACTGTGTAACCAAATAAACCCCCTTTATAAAAGCCAGTCCATTTCTGGTGTTTTGCATTCCGGCAGCACTAGCAAACTAGGACACACTCCCTCTCTCTTTCTCTCTCTTATTGGATTCCCTGTTTCCTGAAACCCATGATTTTCCTCTTTCTCAGTTCCTTTCTTCATTTTGGTGAACTCTCTGAGAAAGGGAGCACAGGAGGTAAAAAATTTTGAAATCCTCATTATCAAAAAATGTCTTCATTCTTCTATACAATTAGTTAAGAATCTGGTATAGAACCCTGGGTTGGAATGTTTTCCCTCAGAAATTTAAAGACATTGTTCCACTGTATTCTGGTTTCTAGTGTTGCTGCTGATTAATTTAATGTCATTTTAATACTTAAAACTTTGTATAAAACCTGTTTTTCTCCCTCTTCCCAATTCAAAAACTGATTTTCTCTTTTTGCCCTGAAATTCCACAATGACATCACTTGATGTGAGTCCATTTTCGCCCATTATGCTGGGCATTTGATGGATCATTTCAATCTGTAATTTTTCTTAAATTATTTCTGACTTCTTTTCTCTTTTTTCTCTTTAAGGAACACCATTATTCTAACATTGGAACTTATCTTTATTCTTCTTTATATCCTACCTCTTTGAGTTTTTATTTTACTTTCTGGGAAATTTCCTCAATTTTATTGAGGAACTTTCTAGTTTGTCTGTGCATTTTCTTTTAATTTCCAAGAACTTGTTGTTGATATAGTTCTTGTTCTCTGAATGTTTAAAAAAATATTCCATTCTTATTGGGTGGATACAAAAACTTTTCTTATCTCTGTGAAGATACTACAAATAATATTTTGAAATTTACTTCTGCCTGCAAGTCTTCCTCCAACTGGCTTTTTAAATGTCTTTTTATTTTAGTCTCAACCTTCATATCAAATGCTTATTTCAAACATCTGTGACCCCTGGCTGGCAGCTCATATTTAAGAGCAGTTCTCTAAAAAGATGATTGGAAGTCTCCGAATCTCTGCACATGGGGGGTTCTTGACAATAACGGTCTTCTCTGTAGAGTAAACTGACTCAGTCATATGCTTTGGAAACTCCAGAATTTTGGTCTTTTCTCTTTGATTTGCCAGTTTCCTAGGGAAGCTATGCCATTCTCTTACCTGAAGGATAAAGGACTGGCTGTGGTATTCTGGAAACTGAGTCTGGGGGAAAGACTGGAAGTCTCATTTTTTAATAAATAAACTTTCATTTAATCCTCCTATTTTCAGAATAGTCCTCAGCCCTCCACTGTGCCTGGTATCTTCTATTTCACCTCTTTTGAGACCAAACAACCAGTCTGTTACCAGGTTGAGATAAAAGCATTCACTGGACTAAGCATAGGTGATCTAGGGGTCTAATTCCTTCAATTGATGCTGTCAATTGCACAGATTTGGGGGATTTGGTGATTTAGCCAGACAGATTTTTTTGGCTTTCCTCACACCGTCTAAGAATTTAAATTTCTCAGGTCTTTTAAAGTCAGTTCCAGAGGATCCAAGATGATAGATTAGGAGAGACAGAGAAAAATTCTTCTCTGTGAAAAAATCTAGATAAAGGACAAAAAATGCTCCAGAACAGCAGTTCCAGGGTTCCAATGCTGGGAAGGGACTTCCACACCCACAGTGAGTGTGTTCTTGGAGAAACCAAGAGGCTGCATTTAACATGGGTGAGTGAATGGCTTGGAACATCACCAGGGAAAGGGTGGCTGGAGCCAGCTGATGGTGGGAGGAGAGTGACCTTTCACACCCCGGGCACTCTCCTCAGTACCTGGTGTGGTTGATAACCCTTCACAGACCCACAGCCAAGAGCACCTGTGCCAGACACTGGCCATTGGAGCAGACAGACAATTGCAGAAAGAGGTAGCTTTCCATGCCCTGTGCATGCAACTGGCTGGGAGACAACCCTTCACAGCCCCATGGCCAAGAGCTTCCTTGAGGGAATTTGGGATTTGGCAGGCTTGTGATGGCATCAACTCTTCCTCCATGGAAGCCCATGGTGGGCACAGCTTAGAGGCAGGGGTGCTGCATGTAAGTGCCAGGAGCCCTCCCCCAATCCCAGAGACTCATGAACACATGGCAGAGAGGGACTGTGGGGCATCTGAGCTGGAAGGTGAGATGCACAGCTCTGAAGCTCCAGAGTACTCCACCCACAGCCCTGGGAATGGCTGGAACCACTGTGTCCTGGAGTGGACTCCCAGCCAAATTACAGAGGGCACACCCTCCACCCACAGGGCTGGAAGTCCCCAGTGCACATGGAAAATTGGTGCACTGATTGCACCTCTACATGGTTTGGACACCCACTGAGTGCACAAAGTTGGGGTGAACTGGGTTGAGCCTAAGCAGTGGCTCAGGAGTGCCGTCTGCTGGAAGGTCAGGGATAGTGCACTCCAACAAGCTGGAGATCTGCCAAATTATTGATAAATGTTCAAATAATCTTGCATATCCTAAAAGAACCTTAACAAGATAAGCAAATGCCAAGAGGTCAAAAACAACAGAAAAGTATAAAGCATATGAAGAAACCAGAAGATATGGATAACCCAAATGTCCAAATTAAAAAGGGCAGAGGAGATACAGAACTTGGAGCAATTAATCAAACATGTACACACAAATATCAGTATTATGGCTCAGGATAAGAAGGACATGAAGAAGACCATAGAAGAGCATAAAGAATAATTTGCAATAGAAAATTTAAAAATAACAGATCTTATAGAAGTTAAAGATACTGTTGATCAAAATAAAAAGATTCCTGAGACACATAATACCAGATTTAAAGAGGTAGAGGGATGAATTAGCAAACTCGAAGATAGCGTAATGGAAAGAACGAATGGTGAAAAAAAATGAATAATTTGAAATGTATCTCAGGGAAATGATGGACAACATGAAGTGCACAAATTTAAGAATCATTGGTGATCCAGAAAGGGAAGAGAAAAGGTCTAGGAAGAGTATTCAGAGACATTGTGGGGCGAAATTTCCCAAACCTTCTAAATGACATAAATATGCAAATCAAAGATACCCAGTGAACTCCAAATAGAATAAATCCAAATAAGCCCACTCTGAGACATATTCTGGTCATAGTGTCAAATGCTGAAGAGAAGGAGAAAGTTCCGAAAGCAGCAAGAGAGAAGCAATTCACTATATACAAGGGAAACAACATAAGAGTAAGTACTGACTACTCAGCAGGCACCATGGTGGTAAGAAGGCAGCAGTATGACATATTTAAAATTCTGAAAGAGAGAAATTGCCAGCCAAGAACTCTTTATCCATCAAAGCTCTCCTTCAAAATTAAGGGCGAGCTTAAAATTTTCACAAACAAATGCTGAAAGAATTTATTCACAAGAGGCCTGCCCTATAAGAAATACTAAAGGGAGTTCTACTGGCTGAGAAAAAAAAAAAGGAAGGAGAGAGAGGTCTGGAAAAGGGCACAGAACTGAAGAGTTTTAGTAAGGGTACCTTAAAGGAAATAAAGAGAGAGGGGGGAAGACATATCTGACAAATAAAAACCAAAGGATATGATGGCTAATTCAAGAACTGCTTTCACAGAAATAACATTGAATGTGAATGGATTAAACTCCCCAATTAAAAGATACAGATTGGCAGAATGGATTTTAAAATATGAACCATCAATGTGTTGTTTATAAGAGACTCATCTTCGACCCAGAAACACAAAGAAATTGAAAGTGAAAGGATGGAAAAAAACATTCCATGCAAGCTACAACCAAAAGAAAGCAGGGGTAGCAATACTAATTTCAGATAAAATAGACTTTAAATGCAAGGATGTCATAACAAAGAAGGACACTATATACTAGTAAAAGGGAAAATTCACCAAGAAGAAATGACAATCATAAATGTTTATGCACCCAATCAAGATGCTCCTAAGTACGTGAGACAAATGTTGGCAAAACTGAAGGAAGCAATAGATGTTTCCACAATAATTGTGGGAGACTTCAACACACCACTTTCTCCTATAGAAAGATCAACCAGACAGAGAACCAATATGGAAATTGAGAACCTAAAGAATATGATAAACAAATTAGACTTAACAGACATATATAGAACACTACATCCCAAATCACCAGGATACACATTCTTCTCTAGTGCTCATGGAACTTTCTCTAGGATAGGTCATATGCTGGGTCATAAAACAAGCCTCAATAAATTTAAAAAGATTGAAATTATTCAAAGCACATTCTCTGACCACAATGGAATGTAACTAGAGGTCAATAACCATCAAAGATTGAGAACATTCACAAACATCTGGAGGTTAAGCAACACACTCCTAAACAATCCATGGGTTAAAGAAAAAATGGCAAGAGAATTGCTAAATATCTAGAGACGAATGAATATGAGAGCACAACATATCAAAACTCATGGGATGCAGTGAAGGTGGTATTGATGGGGAAATTTATAGCTCTAAATGCATATATTAAAAAGGAAGAAAGATGTAAAATCAAAGAACTAATGGAACAACTGAAGAAGCTAGAAAATGAACAGCAAACTAATCCTAAACCAAGCAGAATAAAAGAAATAACAAGGATTAAAGCAGAAATAAATGACATAGAGAACAGAAAAAGAATAGAGAGAATAAATAAAACCAAAGTTGGTTCTTTGAAAAGATCAACAAGATTGACAAGCTCCTACCTAGACTAATAAAATCAAAAAGAGAAAGACCCAAATAAACAAAATAAAAAATGAAAGAGGGTACATTACTGAGGATCCTGAAGAATTTTTAAAAATTATAAAAGGATACTATGAACAACTGTATGCCAACAAACTAGATAATGTAGGGGAAATGGACAATTTCCTGGAAACATGAACAGCAGAAATTATGTTGAGTGAAATTAGCCAGAAACAAAAGGACAGATACTGTATGGTCTCATTAATATGAACTAATATTGATGAGCAAAATTTGAGAGTTGAGAACACAGGTTAGCAGAAGAGAGAAAGAGGTCAGATCACAAATAAAGAGATCCAATCAGTTATTAAAAAGCTTCCTACAAATAAAACCCCAGGGCCAGATAACTTTACGGGGAATTCTACAAAACTTTCCAAAAAGAACTGACACCATTCCTTCTAAAACTATTTCAAAAAAATGAAGAAAATGGAACACTACCTAACTCATTTTATGAAGCTAACATCAATCTAATACCCAAACCAGGTAAAGATGCTAAAAGAAAGGAAAACTACAGGCCAATCTCCCTCGTGAATATAGATGCAAAAGTTCTCAAAAAAATACCTGCAAATCAAACCCAAAGACACATTAAAAAATTCATACACCATGACCAAGTGGGGTTCATTCCAGGCATGCAAGGATGGTTCAACATAAGAAAATCAATCAATGTAATACAAAACATTAACAAATCAAAAGTGAAAAATCAAATGATCATCTCAATAGATGCTGAAAAAGCATTTGACAAAATCCGGCATCTTTTTTTGATAAAAACATTTCAAAAGGTAAGAATAGAAGGAAACTTCCTCAACATGATAAAGAGCATATATGAAAAACCCACAGCCAACATAGCACTCAATGTTGAGGGAATAAAAACCTTCCCTCTAAGATCAGGAATGAGACAAGGATGTCCGCTGTCACCCCTGTTATTCAACATTGTGCTAGAAGTGCTAGCCAGAGCAATCTAGCAAGACAAAGAAATAAAAGGCATCCAAATTGGAAAGGAAGAAGTAAAACTGTCATTATATGCAAATGATATGATCTTACATTTGGAAAACCCTGAGAAATCAGTGACAGAGCTACTTGAGCTAATAAACAAATTTAGTAAAGTAGCAGGATACAAGATTAATGCATGTAAGTCAGTAATGTTCCTATACAAAGAGACACTCAAGAAAAAAAACCCATTCTCAATAGCAACTAGAAAAATCTAGTACCTAGGAATAAACTTAACCAAGTTGTAAAAGATTTGTACATAGAAAACTCCATAACTTTACTAAAATAAATAGAAGGGGACCCAAAAAGATGGAAAAATATTCCATGTTTATGGATAGGAAGGCTAAATATTGTTAAGATGCTAATTCTATTCAAACTCATCTACAGATTCAATGAAATTCCAATCAAAATTCCAACAAACTACTTTGCAGACTTGGAAAAGCTAGTAATCAAATTTAATTGGAAGAGAAAGATGCCTCAGATTTTTTAGAATGCTAAAAACATTCTAAAAAAGAAAAACGAAGTAGGAGGGCTTACACTTCCTGACTTGGAATCTTACTATAAAGCCACAGTAGTCAAAACAGCATGGTACTGGCACAAAGATAGACATATTGATCAAGGAAATTGAATTGAGAATTCGGAAATAGACCCCCAGATCTATGGCCGACTGATCTTTGATAAAGCCCCCAAACCCAGTGAACTGAGACATAACAGTCTCTTCAATAAATGGGGCTGGGAGAACTGGATAGCCGTATGCAAAAGAATGAAACAGGACCCCTACCTCACACTGTACACAAACATTAACTCAAAGTGCATCAAAGACCTCAATATAAGAGACAGTATCATAAAACTCCTAGAAAATAATGTAGGGAAACATCTCCAAAACCTTGTATTAGGAGGTAGTTTCTTAGACATTACACCCAAAGCACAAGCAACGAAAGAAAAAAAAGATAAACGGGAACTCCTCAAAATTAAAAGCTTCTTACCTCAAAGGAATTTAACAAAAAGGTGAAGAGGCAGCCAACTCAATGGCAAAAAATATTTGGAAACCATGTATCTGACAAAAGACCAATATCTGACATATATAAAGAAATCCTACAATTCAATGAAAACAGTACAAACAACCCAATTATAAAATGGGCAAAAGATATGAAAAGACATTTCTCTGAAGAGGAAATACAAATGGCTAAAAGACACATGAAAAAATGTTCATCTTTACTAACTATTAGGGAGATAAAAATTAAGACCACAATGTGATATCATCTCACACCAATAAGAATGGCTGCCATTAAACAGACATGAAACTACAAATGCTGGAGAAGATGTGGAGAAACTGGAACTCTTATTCATTGTTGATGGGACTGTACAGCCACTCTGGAAAACAGTCTGGTGGTTCCTTAGAAAACTAGATTTCGAGTTACCCTTTGATCCAGCAATTTCATTTCTCAGTATAGACCCAGAAGATCTGAAAGCACTGACACAAACAGATATTTGCACACTGATGTTCATATTCATAATTGCCAAGAGATGGAAACAATCCAAATGTCCTTCAACAGATGAATGGATAAACAAAATGTGGTATATACACACAATGGAATACTACATGGCAGTAAGAAGGAATAAAGTCATGAAACATATGACAACATGAATGAACCTTGAAGACATAATGCTGAGTGAAATAAGCCAGTCACAAAAAGAGAGATATTGTATCTTACCACTAATGTGAACTCTATGAAAAATGTAAAATAAATGTCTTATATTGTAGAATGTAGGGGACCTAGCAATAGACAGCAACTAGTGTAGGGGGAATGATAATCGAATAAGAACAGATAAAGTTATGGAAGGTAATCTTAATATTAAGGGAATACTCAGGAACTACTATGATTGTTAATTTTGGGGGGTATGGTAGGAACATGTTGGAAGCAATGTAGTTATTTTAGGTTATTTGTTTTCTTATTCCTTTCTTTTGTTTGAACTGTTGTATTTTTATTGTTTGTTTTTTAACTTTTTAATAAATAAAGTTTAAAAAAAGCACACTATCAAATTCTGGGGAAAAAATATCAGTTAGGGAAAAAAAAAAAAGAAAGGTAATTTAGTGCATATTCAGAATAATAGCAATGCCCCTAGTGGATCTGTAATCAACAAATTAAAAAAATAAATAAATAAGTATTGCCACAAATAAACTCTCTTCAAAGTTTTGGTTTCCCAAGTATCTAGAGATCTGAGTTGCATTTTTAACCAAATTCATTATAATTTTCCTCTGGAAGTGGAGGAACTACAGGACTCACTCATAAGTCACGAACACACAGCATTAGCTTCCAAATTGAATTCACTATTGCTGCTAATCTTTTGCTTGTATTGTATACTTTTCCATGACTTCTGTTAACTTTGTTAGTTTGCTTTTATGTGCCTGAGAAACAGTGATAATACACTGATAATACAATTAATTGAGTAGAAATAAAAATGGAAAAGAATATGTAATGGAAAAAATCCTGGAAATTATATTCTTCTGAAGCAAATAATGAAGTGTGCTTAAGAGCTCAGGGATCCACATAGTCATAGGAGTGATCTTGAGTAAATTACTTGATCTTTCTATGACTCTGTTTCCTTACTGGTAAAATAGGGATAATAATAGTGCCTAACATTTGGGGTGTTGAGAGGAATACATAAGACAACCACATAAAGGACCAAGCACAATACCAAGCCCACAGTAATGTTCAATAATGGCATTTTATAGTTGTGCATACAGACTGCATCAGTCAGGATTCTCTAGGGAAACAGAACTGACAGGAGATATCTGTAAATACTATGAGATTTTATAAGAATTGCCTTATAAGACTGTGGGGATACACAAGTCCAAATTCCATAGGGCAGGCCACAAACTGGGAACTTTGATGAAGGTTTTCAATGAATTTCCCAGGAGAAGCTGGCAGGCTGAAATAGACATGGAAATTCTCTCTTCTGACTGTTGAAACCATCACTTCTCCTTTTAAAGCTTTCAACTGATGGGAGGATACTTCTCTCATTATTGAAGGCAATCTGCAATCTCCTCCATTGACTACAGATGTAATCAGCCATAGTTGAAATCAATTTACTGATGCTTTAAGTCCATGAAATGCCCTCACAGTAACAATCAGGCCAGTGCTTTCTTGATCAAACAACTGACACCAAAACCTGGCCAAGCTGACACATGGACTTAATCATCACACGGACATTTGAAGAAAAAAACTACAGAGAGAACAATTGTAACAGTAGTGATTGATTTGAAAGATGTTTCTTCAACCATCTTGAAAACCCAAAGATATAAAATCATTAAAGCACTGAGATAAAGGAGAAAAACCTGTCATCTAAATTGAACATCACAATGAAAAAAGTCATGCCTCTATATAAAATAAGATTTGGTTCTTCTATGGAGATTCAATCAAAAGTAAAGAGGGACAGGCATCAGTGAAAATGGCAGAGTAGGAAACTCCAAGGATTCATCCTTTCACAGAAACCCTGAATAAAAAGAGCACAAGCTGTCACAATGAACTCTGTCAGAATTCTAGAAAATATTCAAAAGTTTATAGCAACCAAACAAAGAAAAAAAAGGAGACTTAAGCATAGGAGGAGAGCTTTGTAACATATTAAGTTAATCCTGCCCCACCCCCCATCCCACCCCCCATTTGGCAACAGTCCTGAAGATGGAAGTCCATGTTCCTGGTGTGAGTTCATGGTTCTGGAGGAAGAAGAGCAGACCTTGTACACAAGGAATTGTGTTTGTGTGTTGTGACCTGTCTGGGGATGCACTGAAGGACTGACACAAGGTGCTTGCTTTTGTTTTGCTGAACCCAGACCTCTCTGGAAAGCCATTCACTGAAAATACTAAAAGGCAACTGAACAACACACTACCACATGGCACAAATCATTACAGTTGAGACAAACAATAGACATGCTGAAAGCTTTGGAGGAGAAGTTGGGGAGAGCTGCTTTGGAGGATAAGGGCTTTGAAAAGTTCCTGAATACAATGTAGAAAGCTATGTGCATTCTAGGGCAGGATGTATACTTAGAAAATACTGGAGAAGACCCTAACCTTCAGCAGATCTTTAGGCTCAGCCTAAACAAAAAGAATAAGGCAGAGTTGTAAATGGCCTGGCTAAAATTTGAAGGAGGAGCCCAACACAAAAATGCTAATCTGGAAAAACTAGGAGAGCATTTTTTCTCTTCCTTTTCTTTTTTTTTGGGGGGGGGGGTGCTACAGGCATTTAGGGGAAACTTTATCAAAGCACTAGCTGGCAACACTCTAAAGGGACAAAGATTTCAAAGACCACACACAAAAAAGGATGTATTCTTTAAGAAACAGTTTAGAAAAGTCAATAGACAAACCATTATAAACCACAGCAAGCAGCAACAAATGCTGAAGAGGGAAATGAATCTGATTTTCTAAGCTGCCATATTATAATATTCAAAATATCAACTTTTAATAAAAAGTTAAGAGGCATGCAAAGAAACAAAAAAGTAGGTTCTATTCACAGGAAAAAAACAGTAATGGACAGAAACTGTTCTGGAGGAAGCATAGACAAATATTTTAAATCAACTGTATTAAATATGCTTAAACAGCTAAAGGACCATATACAAAGAACTAAAGGAAACCAGGAGAACAAGGCATTGACAAAGAATAAAAATATAGAGACAGAAATTATAAAAGGAGCCAAATAGAAATTCTGAAGCTGAAAAGTACAATAACTTTAAGGAAAACTTCAGTAGGGGAGGGGTCAACAGAAGATATGAGCAAGCAGAAGAGTGAATCAGCAAACTTCAAGATAGGTCAATTGATATTATCCATTGCAATGAACAGAAAGAAAAAAGAATAAATAAAAAGGAACATAGTCTCAGAGATCTGTGAAACACCATCAAGCATATCAACATATACATAGTAGAAACTTAAAATGAGAGGAGAGAATGGGGCAGAAAGAATATTTGAAGAAATAATGGCTGAGAACTTTCCAAATTTGGTGTAAAAATATTAATCTACCCATTAAAAAAGACCAAAAATGTCCAAAATAGTATAAACTCAATGATACCCATATCTAGACAAATCACAATCATCCTCTTCAAAGACAAAGACAGAGAATTTTGAAAGCAGCAAAGAGAAGTGACTCAATATGTATGATCTTCGATAATATTAACAACAATCTCATCAGAAATCATGGAGGCCAAAAGGAAGTTGGCTGACATATTTAAAGTGCTGACAGAAAAAAGAAAACCCATAACCAACAATTATATAACCAGCAAAATAATTCTTCAAAAATGAATGAGTGGGAGGAGAAGCTAAGATGGCAGCATAGAGAGGAGTGGAAGACTGTTAGTCACCCCCTGGAACAATTCATAAATGACCAAAAAACTAGTAAATAATCTGGAATAACTGCGGGGAGACAAACTTGACTGACCACTCATCATCCACCAACCTGAATTGTGAGGAATGCCCAAGATTGCAGCATAAAATCTGTAAGTAAAAACTGCAGACCCGTGCTGAGAGCTGAGAGCCAAGAGCCCCTCCCTCATGGAAGCCTCGCGGTGCTAGAGAGCAGCACTCTCTCAGCCCAGCCCCAACTGGGGTTTTAATATTAACCACTCAATACAAACAGTGAATCCCCAACAAGCAGACAGAGGCTTTTGGTGACAACTGACCTTGGGAGAGTCGGGGGACAAATCTGTCTCAGGATGGGGAGCCCAGAGGATCGGTTGCTATCTCTGGCTGACAGGTGAATCTGGAAGCTTTCTGCCCCTTTCTCTCTCTGTGGAGGAAACCACAGCCATTTTCAGCCTGCAGTGCTTTGCAGTAAAGAAAGCCTCAGCCATTTTAAAATCAAAACACTTTGATCAGCAGAGTCAAAGAAATAAAGAACTTCTTGATATACAGATGAACTCTCTGGAGGGGGCATAGCTTCCCAAGAGGAAAGGGAGGGGCCCAGCTCTACTGCCTGCCTTACTGGAACCAGACCCCAAAGCCTAGGGGAGGAGAGCCACAGGCCACACCCTCTTACCAGCTGGTGACAGGCTGACAGGTACACCTGCCAGGCAGAAAAGCACAGATGTGTCAGCTCTCTAAGAAAAATCATCAGGGAAACCGGATACTGAATATTTCCTCCTTCTGTGACCAGAGCCTGTTCTCATCTGGGAAAACCTGATTGGGGTGGCCTGGGAGGTCAGATGCCTAGACAACAGGAAGCTACAACCTACACTAAGAAAAATGAAGTTATGGCCCAGTCAAAGGGACAAACGTACACTTCAGCTCAGATACAGGAATTTAAACAACTAATGCTAAATCAATTCAAAAAGTTTAGAGAAGATTTTACAAAAGAGAGGCTGTAAAGAAAACACTGGGCATACATAAGGCAGAAATCAAAAGTTCAAAAAAAACAACTAGTAGAATCTATGAAAATGAAAGGCACAACACAAGAGAAGAAAGACACAATGGAAACATACAACAGCAGATCTCAAGAGGCAGAAGAAAACACTCAGGAACTGGAGAACAAAACACCTGAAAGCCTAAATGCAAAGGAGCAGATGGAGAAAAGAATGAAAAAATATGAGCAACATCTCCGGGAACTTAAGGATGAAACAAAGTACAAGAATGTATGTATCACTGGTGTCCCAGAAGGAGAAGAGAAGGAAAAGGGGCAGAAGCAATAACAGAGGAAATAATCAATGAAAATTTCCCATCTCTTATGAAGGACATAAAATTACAGATCCAAGAAGCACAGCATACTCCAAACAGAATAGATCTGAATAGGCCTACACCAAGACACTTAATAATCAGATTATCAAATGTCAAAGACAAAGAGAGAATCCTGAAAGCAGCAAGAGAAAAGCGATCCATCACATACAAAGGAAGCTTAATAAGACTATCTGTGGATCTCTCAGAAGAAACTATGGGGGCAAGAAGGAAGTGGTGTGATGTATTTAAGATACTGAAAGAGAAAAACCACCAACCAAGAATCCTATATCCAGCAAAGCTGTCCTTCAAATATGAGGGAGAGCTCAAAATATTTTCTGACAAACAGAGAATGAGAGACTGTGAACAAGACACCTGCCCTACGGGAAATACTAAAGGGAGCACTACAGCATGATAGGAGAAGACAGGAGTGCATGGTTTGGAACACAGTTTTGGGAGATGGTAGCACAGCAATGTAAGTACACTGAACAAAGATAACTATGAATACAGTTGAGAGAGGAAGGTTGGGAGCATGTGAGACACCAGAAGAAAGGAGGAAAGATAAAGACTGGGACTGTGTAACTCGGTGAAATCTAGAGTGTTCAACAATTGTGAAAAAATGTACAAATATGTTCTTTTATGAGGGAGAACAAGCAAATGTCAACCTTGCAAGGTGTTAAAAATGGGGAAGCATTGGGGGGGGATGCAATCAACGTAAACTAGAGACTGTAACTAACAGAATCATTGTATTATGCTTCCTTTGATGTAAAAAAGGTGATATACAGGTAAATGCAGATAAGTGGGGGGGGGGAAGGGGAGGCATGTTAGACACTTGACATTGGTGATGTTGTCTGTCTTTACTCTACTTTGATTTAAGGTTACTTTTCCTTTTGCTGCTTCCTAGCTGTCATTTTTTTTCCCTCTTTCTTTTGCCTCTCTACCTTCTTTGACTCTCCCTCCTGCCTTGTGGAAGAAACGTAGATGCCCTTATATAGATAGTGGTGAAGGTGGTAAACACATAAATATGTGACCATACAGAGAACCATCGATTATTTACTTAGGATGGAATGCATGGGGTGTGAACAAAACCATCTAAAAAAAAAAAAATCTCAAAAAAAAAAATGTGTTGATGACAAAACCTCGAGGGCAATATACTGAGTGAAATGAGCCAGACACACAAGGACAAATATTGCAGGACAAATATTAATTCACTGATAGGAACTAATTATAATATGTAAACTCATAGACATGAAATATAATGTACCAAGATATAGGACAAGGCTTAAGAACGGGGAGCGGTTGCTTAGTATGAGCAGAATGTTCAACTAGTATGAACTTAAATGTCTGGAAATGAACAGAGGTGTCGGTAGCAAGATGTGAGAATCACTAACAGTGCCAAATGGTGCATGAATGAGGTGGAAAGGGGAAGCTCAGAGTCATATATGTCACTAGAAGGGAAGTTGGAGGTCAATAGATGGGAATGTATAAAACTGAATCCTATGGTGGACAATGTCCATGATTAACTGTACAAATATTAGAAATCTCTTCCATGAACGAGAACAAATGTATGACAATACAATTAGAAGTTAATAATAGAGGGGCATATAGGGAAGAAATATATACCTATTGCAAACTATATACTACAGTTTGTAGTATTTCAACATTCTTTCATAAACAGTAACAAATGTACTATACCAACACTACGAGTCAACAATTGAGGGGGGCTAGTTAGGGATATGGGAGGATTCGAGTTTCCTTTTCTTTTTTTTTTTTTTCTTTTTTTTTTTTTCTTTTTTTCTTTTTTTCTTTTTTTTACATCTTTCACTTTATTTCTTGTCTGGAGTAATGAAAAGATTCTAAAAATTGAACAAAAATTAAGTGTGGTGATGGATGCACAGCTGTATGAGGGTACCAGGGGCAACTGATTGCGCACTTTGGATCTTTGGATAATTGTATGGTATCTGAACAATCCCAATAAAAATTAAAAAGGAAAAAAAATGAATGAGTGGTTGGAGAAAGCCAGAAGTCAGCAAAACCTGGAAGAGCCGTAGAAAGACGAGAATATAGCTGTTTGATGGGAGGCAGAGATACAAGCCAAGGAACCCCTGCAACCTTTGGAAAGAAAGCAAGCCTTGCCACTGTCTTGATTTTGGACTTCTTCTAGCCTCAAAACCACCAGCTTTCCCTTGCTGCAGTGTGAGCTCCTCCACTGTGCAAGACTGGCCAAACAGAACCCTGACCAGTACCTCATCCAGCATGAACAGCTGCTTCTGGATGCAAGTACCTCCTCACCTACTGACTCCTCAGAGCTGCTTCTCAATATGAATAAAAATGGGAAGAGGTAAACTCCAGACAGAACCAAAGAAAATGGCTTTGACAGAGAGCCTTTGCACTCAGAACATCCAAGCAAGCGACCATGCACTATTAGCCCAGGCCAGCAGTACAGTCCAAATAATGGCTTATCCTACCAGCCCAATGGCCTGCCTCACCCCACCCCCACCTCCACCTCAGCATTATCATTTGGATGATATGGCCATTGCCTATCACTACAGGGATTCCTATTGCTACCCCAGCCACAGGGACCTCAAGGACAGAAACAGACCTATGGGATTGCAGGGCACACATCAAGAGGAAAGGACTGATCACAGACTAACAGAGTGGGCAGAAGAACGGAAACTTCTTGATCATCTGCTGAACTGCATGATGGACATGGTAGAAAAAACAAGGCCATCTCTCACTGTACTAAGGTGATGTCGGAAGCAGACCATGAGGAACTGAATTACTGGAGCAGCAGTACAGGGATGCCAAGGACTTTAAAAAAGGCAGCAGCAGTAGTAGCAGCCACTTCTGGCAGCAGAGCCCCATCAATCCAGACCCAGTTGCTTTAGGTATCTTTCTTCAAATGGACATAATGAACAGATATTTCTTGTACCATCTATTAATACTGATTTTATTTTCAACTTGTCTTTTCAAAAATAATAAAGGACATATAGGGAGTTTTAGAACAATAAACACATTATATATCTTCAAAAAAAAAAAAAGAATGAGAAATCAAGACACTCACAGTTACAAAAAAGTTGAGAAAGTCCATCACTAGTACACCTGCCCTATAAGAACTGCTAAAGGGAGTCCTTCAGACTGAAATGAATAGCACTAGGCAGTAACTCAAAGCCAAATGAAGAAATAAAGAACACTAGTAAAGATAACTACATACGTAATATAAAAGCCAGTACTGTTGTATTTTTGTCTTGTAACTCCTCTTTTTTCCTATATGTTTTTAAAGACAAATGTACAAAACAAAAATCATAAATATACATTAATGAGAATTTGATGTATAAAGACATAATTTGTGACAATAATAACATAAAGGCAAAGAAAGCCAGAGCTTAATAGGAGCAGAGATTTTGAATATTATTGAAGTTAAGTTGGTATTAATTCAAGAGAAATTGTTATTATTTTAAGATGTTAATTGCAATTCCCAAAGTAATCACTTAGAAAGTAAATATATACAGAAAAGGAAATGAGAAGGGAATCAACAGTACACTACAAAAAAAATCAATTAGACACAAAAGAAGACAGTATTAGAGGGATTGAGGAATAAAAAAAAGATATGACATGCAAAAACAAGCAGCAAAATGGCAGAAATAAGGCCTTCCTTATCAGGAAATACTTTACATAAATGAATGAATTAAATTATCCAAAAAGAAGGAAATGATTGCATAATGGATTAAAAAAAGATCCGATTGTATACTATCTACTAGAAATGAACTTTAGATTCAAAGACACAAGTAGGTTGAAAGTGAAAGGATGAAAAAAGAGATCCCATGAAAATAGTAACCAAAACAGAGCTGGTGTGTTTATACTAATATCAGACAATATGGACTTTAAGTAAAAAATTATTATGAGACAAAGAATGATATATATTGGGAAAAGGGTCAATCCATCAAGAAGATACAACAATTATAAAGATGTATGCACATCACAACAGAACCCCCAAGTAGCAAACATTGACAGAATTAAAGAAGGAATAGGCTATTCTATACTAACAACTGGAAAATTCAATATCCCACTTTCAATAATGGGTAACACAACCAGACAGAAGATCAATAAGGAAATAGAGAATTTGAACAACCCTATAAACCAACCAGATTTAACAGACATATACAGAATACCCTACGCTCAAACAGAAGACATTCTTCTCAAGTACCCATGGATCATGCTCCAGGATGGACCATATGTTAGAACATAAAACAAATCTCAATAAGAAAAAGTTAAAATCATGCAATGGTGTACACCACAATGGAATTAAACAAGAAATCAATAACAGAATTTCACAAATATGTGGATATTAAACAATAGACTTTTTTCTTTTTGGAAATAAATTGATTTTTTAATACAAAAGAAGTACATAATGCACTCAAAATCATAAAATTTCAAAGATTATAGGAGTACATGGAGAGGAAAAATCTCCTTTGCCACACCCCACCACAACTCCCAATCCTGCTGCCCTTGAGACATGTACACAGCCTTCCATATCTTTTTCTATGCATTCACATATATAATTTATTTTTATCAATATATAATTTGTGTTCTTGTTTCTTAATAAATGGGATCACATTGTACATACTGGTCTGCATTTTGCATTTTCACTTAAGTTAATAGTGAAAATCATAGAGCTCTTTTCACTTTAATACATATAGGTCCACCTTATTCTTGTTAACAGGTACAAACTGTTCCATAGAATCCATACACCATCAAAACAAAACACTCTTAAACAACTAAGGGGTCAAAAAAGAAACCACAAGGGGAATTAGGAAATGCCCTGAAGAATAAAAAAAGAAATACAACATAACATAACTTATGGGATGCAGAAAAGCAGTGCTCAGAGGGAAATTTATTACTATAAATGATTACATTAAAAAGAAGATTTCAAATAAATAACCTAACCTTATACCTTAACAAGCTAAAGAAAGAAGAGCAAAATAAACCAAATCCTAGCAGAAGGAAGGAAATAATGAAGATTAGAACAAAGGTAAGTAAAACAGAGAATAGAAAAATAATAGAGAAAGTCTACAAAACTTAAAGTTTGTTCTTTGAAATATTAATAAAATCAACAAACCATTAGTTAAACTGAAAAGAAAAAAAGACAAAAGACACAAATATCTAAAATCATAAATGAAAGTGGGGGCATTACTACAGACCTTACAGAAATAAAAAGGATCATAAGAGAATACCATGAACAATGGTAGGCCAACAAATTAGAAAACCTAGATGAAATGGACAAATTCCTAGAAATACACAAATTACATATACTGAATATAGAAAAAAAAAAGAAAATCTCAACAGACCTGTAACAAGTAAAGAGAACAAATCAGTATTTAAAGCCTTCCCAAAAAAGAAAAGTCCAAAAGACCAGATGGCTTCACTTGTGAATTCTACCAAACATTCAAAGAAGAATTAACACTAATCCTTCTCAAACTCTTCCAGAAAACTGAAGAGGAAGAAACACTTCCTTATTCATTTTATGAAGCCAGCACCAACCTGATACCAAAGTCAGATAAACACATCAGAAGAAATAAAAATTACAGACCAATGTCCCTTATTGTCTTAGTTTCCATGGTGCTATGACAAATTCCACACAATGGATTGGCTTAAACAATGGTAATTTATTGTCTCATGGTTTCGGAGGCTGCAAGGCTTGCTTCCTCCCAGGGCCAGCAGCATTACAGCTAGCTGGCAATTCTTGGGTTCCTTGGCTTTCCCACCACATGGCAATGTCCTCTTCTTTCTCTCCTGGGTTCCCACTGACTTCCTTCTGGCTTCTCCCTAAGGCTTTCTCTTTATAAGGCCTCCAGTAATAGGATTAAGCACTATCCTTATTCAGTTGACCACACACCTTAAATAAAAATATCATCTTCAAAACGTCCTATTTACAATGGGTTCATACCCACAGGAATGGGATTATGAGAAAGTTTACTTTCTGGGACACATAACTCAATCTACCATACTTATGAATACAGATGAAAAATCCTCAACAAAATACTAGCAAACTGAATCCAACAGTGCATTAAAAGGACTATACACCTTGACCAATTGGAATTTATTCCAGGAATGCAAGGATAGTTCTACATAAAAAAATCAATGTAATACACCATATTGATAGGACAAAGAGGAAAAAAAATCCACATGAAAATCTCAATGACACAGAAAAGGCATTTCACAAAACTCAGCACTCTTTCATAATAAAAATCACTCAAAAACTAGAAATAGAAGCAACTTCATTAACATGATAATGTGCATTTTTGAAAAAAAAACAATCACACAGCTAACGTCATACCCAATGGTGAAACACTAAAGTATTTCCCCTTAAGATCAGTAACAAGACAAGACGCTTGCTTTCATCACTGCGACTCAACTTTTTCTGGAAGTTCTCAGCAGAGAAATTAAGTAAGAAAAGAAAGCATCCATATCGGAAAGAAAGAAGTAAAACTATCTCTTATTATATATGGTATGATCCTATATAGAGGAAATCCCAAAGAATTCACAAGAAAGCTACTGAAGCTAATAAATGAATTCAGCAAAGTTGCAGAATACAGGATCAACCTGCAAAAATCAGTTGTGTTTCTATACACCAGCAAAGAACAATCTGAAAGGGAAATCCAGAAGATAATTCCAGTTGCAATGGCATCTAAAAGAATAAAGTATCTAGGATAAATTTAACTAAGGAGGTGAAAGACTTATACACTGAACACTATTAAACACTGGTGAAAGAAATTAAAGAAGATATAAATAAATGGAAAGATATCCTGTGTTCAGGGATCGGAAGACTTAAACTGTTAAGATATCAATACCACCCAAAAGCAATGTACAGATTCAACACAATCCCTATCAAAATTCCAGCTTCCTTTTTTGCAGAAATGAAACAGCCTATCCTCAAATTCATATGTAATCACAAGGGGCCCTACTGAATAGCCAAATTAAACTTGAAAAAGAAGAATATATGTGGTGTACTCACACTTCCTGATTTCCAAACTTATTACACAGCTACAGTAATCAAAACCATGTGGTACTGACAATAAGGACAAATAGATCAATGGAATAGAATTGAGAGTTCATAAATAAACCTACACATCTATGGCCAACCGATTTTCAACAGGGTGCCAGTCCATGCAACTTGGGGAAAGAATAGTGTTTTGAACAAATAGTGCTGGGAAAACTGAATTTCAACATGCAGGAAAAAAAAAAAAAAAAAAAAAAAGTTGGATCCCCTACCTCATATCATATATAAAAATTAACTCAAAATGGATCAATGAGCTAAAATAACAAAACTTTTAGAAGGTAAAATAGGAGAAAATCTACATGACTTGGATTGGACAGTGAATTCTTAGATATGACACCAAAAGCATGAGCAACAAAAGAAAAACTAGATAAACTGGACTTCATCAAAACTAAAAACTTTTCTGCATCAAAGGTAATGGCAACCTAACAGTGGGAGAAAATAGTTGTCAATCATATATGTGATAAGGGTTTAATCTCCAGAATATATGATGAACTGCCATGACTCAATAAAAAAAGACAAAAGAGTAACTTTAAAAGGACTTGACTAGACATTTGCAAATAATATCTACATATGGCCTACACATACATGAAAAGATTTCTAACATCATTAATCATTAGGGGAATGTAAATTCAAACTTCAACGAGATACCACTTCACAAAACCCACTTGTTCTGGTTTGCCAATGGTGCCGTTCTGCAAAACACCAGAAATGGATTGGCTTTTATAAAGGGGGTTTATTTGGTTACAAAGTTACAGTCTTAAGGACATAAGGTGTCCCAGGTAAGGCATCAACAATAGGGTACCTTCACTGGAGAAAGGCCATTGACATCTGGAAGACTTTTGTTAGCTAGGAAGGCATGTGGCTGTCATCTCCTTGTTCCCAGGTTGCATTTCAAAATGATGTTCTCCAAACTGTTGCTCTTGGGGCATTTTGTCCTCTCTTAGCTGCAGTTGCTCTCCAAAATGTCACTCACAGCTGCTCTGAGATCCTTCTGTCTGTGAACTCCTTTATAGGACTCCAATGATCCAATTAACACCTACCCTGAATGGGCAGGGTAACACCTCCATGGAAATTATCCAATCAAATGTTTCGCTCACGGTTGATTGAGTCACATCTCCATGGAAATACTCAATCAAAGAATTCCAATATAATAAACACTAATACATCTGTCCCCACAAGATTGCATTAAAGAATATGGCCTTTTCTGGGGGACATAATATATAAATACGAGCACACCACTAGAATAGCTTTTATAAAAACAAAAAATATCAGGTGTTGACAAGGATGTGGAGAAATTGGAATTTTTACTAAAATGTAAAATGGTGTAACCACTGCAGAAAGCAGTTTGGCAGTTCTTCAAAAATTAAACGTGACCCACGAATTCCACTCATAGGTATACACACGAAAGAATTTAAAAGAAGTATTCAAGCAAATATTATATGTGAATGCAGCACTATTCATAAAGCTGAAAGGTAGAAACAACCCAAATGGCAATTAACTGATGAATGGATGAACAAAATATGGTATATCCTTGCAATGGAATATTATTCAATCTTAAAAGTACTGATATATACTACAAGATGGATGTGTCTCAAAAACATTATACTAAGTGAAAGAAGTCAGAAACAAAGGATTACATATTGTATGATTTCACTGAAATGAAATGTCCAAAATATGTAAATTCATAGAGATAGAAAGCATATTAGTAGCTGCAAGTGACTGGGTAGGAGGGAATGGTAAGTGACTGCTCAGTAGGTATGAGGTCTCCTTTGGGGATAATGAAAATGTTTTGGAACTAGATAGAGTGATGTTTGCACAACATTGGAATGTCATAAATGCCACTGAATTTTGCACTTTAAAATAGTTAATTTTATGTTATGAGCATTTTACTTCATTAAAAAGAATGAATGGAGGTCTTTCTCTGCAAGTTAGACTTCAACCACTCCAACCAAAATATCTATTCAATATGTTCTCTTTTTTTATTTTTAAAATAGAAAACAGAAATTCATGATCTGCAACATAGAAAGTATTTTATCTCACACATCAGTTCATTTTTTAGGACTAACAGTGTCATTTTGGACATTTTATGCCCCAAATTCTCACAATACCCATTAATGAGATCTTGTCTTGGGCATTTGCATATGGGTTAGAACACTAACCAAAGCTACAGACCAGTCAAGCCCAAAAGCCAAAGATTTATCCCTTTTCTGTGACTTCTTTATCTTTAACATTAAGGATTGCCCTATTCAGGGGGTTCTAAAGTATTAGAATGATCTGGAAGCACTGAAAAGATCCTTTACCATCACAAAAAGTTTTGATTATTTCCAGGGTATACTAGACAGCAGAATGTACCATAGATATCCGAAAGATTTCCAACATGGATTAAAACAAAAAGGGTTTTCAGCCTAATCCCCACATAAATAACTTCAAATTTAAATTTATTTTAATACTTCAGAATCCAGGTATTCTGGTTAACTGATGTTTACCCATGCACTGCAATACTCAATAGAGCATAGCCCTTTTGTGATGTCTATCAGCTTCCTGAGAACAAGAATACAACTTATTCATCTTCTCAAGTAGTTGTGATAAGTGAGAGAGTTCAAGTCAAGCTCAACCACTTGTTTGCTGGATGACATTTAGTATCAAGTCATTCACCCCATCTCAACTTCAATTTCCTCAATTGTAAAATGGGGATTATAACCAGACAGTTGGTGTAAGGATTTAACATAATAATATGCCAAAGGACCATACAAAAGCCAACGATTTCTATCACCTCTTCCAGTGTTTTACAAATAGTAGGTGCTAAATTACTGTTTGTTTAATTGAGTTGTGTAATGACCTTGGATATATAAGACTAATCTTACATTGCATAGACTGAATTAAACTTGGCTTATGTATCAGAGAAAAAAACTGAATCCTGGGTATACTCGAATTTTTGTATTAAGCTATGCTCTAAAAGAATTATGTCATATTTACTACACTAATGATACATGCTAATGAGAAGATCATTAATTGTTCCTTTTTTAAAAAGAGAAAGGAAGTCTCTTCCACTATTAGAATTTAGTTAGTAAGACACATCTTTCAGCATTTGCAGCATTCCCTGAAAATCTGAAAAAGTTAATGCATCCCAGCAGGTGAGCAGTGTATTTCTTATCCCTGGCAGGAATATTAATCATTATTATTATCTCAGTGTGTCTTTCACCTCATGGGGAGATGTGTGCTGCTGGCTTTGGGAAAGGAAACATATGTTGGTGCAGAGTGTTGATACTGAGAAATGGATCAGGATTATCCACTGCTTTACTGCCCAATATGGAAAGCCAGCATCTGTCTAGAAGGAATAATTTCAGGATACAGTTTCAAAGAAAAGGCAGCCATGGTACCTGAAACGCCCACCATTAGAATTATTCCTCTGAGTTTAATAGAATCTTTTTTGTTTAATTATTTAATTAGAGAAGTTGTAGATGTATAGAAAAATCGTGTAAAAAATAGTCTTCCCATTCCCTTCCCCATTATTAACACTTTGTATTTGTATGATGCCCCTGTTACAACTGATCAAAGAAATTATAATTGTACTATTAACTATAGTCCATAGCCTACAATAGGGTGTATTTTTTTCCCATATAGCACCATATTACTTACACTTTGCACTGGTGTGGTACATTTGTTAGAATTCATGAAAGAACATTTTTATAATTGTACTATTAACTGTAGTCCATCATTTACAACAGGGTTCATTGTGTTGTATAGTCCCATGTTTTATCTTTTAAATTTATTCTAGTAATATATATATATACAATCTAAAATTTTCACTTTTAACCACATTCACATATACAATTTAGGGCTGTTAATTATACCCACAATGTTATGCTACCATAACCACCATCTATGTCCCAAACTTTATAATTAACCTAAACAGATATTTTGTACAAATTAAGCATTAACTCTCCATTCCCTACCCTCAACCCAGCCCCTGGTAACCTATATTCTAGCTTCTAACTGTGTGTTTGCTTATTCTAATTATTTCATATCAGTAAGTACATACAATATTTCTTCTTTTGTGTCTGGATTATTTCTCTCAACATAATGACCTCGAGGTTCATCCATGTTGTCACATGAACCAGAATGTCATTCCTTCTTAATGCTGAGTAACATTCCATTGTATGTTTATACCATATTTTGTTTATCCATTCATCGGTTGATAAACATTCGGGTTGTTTCCATGTTTTGGCAGTTGTGAGTAATGCCGCTATGATCATTGGTGTGCAAATATCTACTCAAGTCACTGCTTTCAATTCTTTGGGGTATATATCCAGCAGAGGGATTGCAGGTCACATGGTAATTCTATACTTAGTTTTCTGAGGAACTGCCACACTGTCTTCCATAGTACCTGCACCATTTTACATTCCACCAGCAATGAATGAGTGTTCCTATTTCTCTAGATCCTCTCCAACACTTGCAATTTTCTATTTTTTTAATAGTAGCCATTCTAGGGGGTGTGAAATGGTATCTCACTGTGGTTTTGATTTGCATTTCCCAAATAGCTGGTGATGTTGAGCATCTTTTCATGTGCTTTTTACATTTGTATATTTTTGGGAGAGATGTCTATTCAAATATTTTGCCCATTTTTTAATTGGGCTGTTTGTCTTTTTGTTATTGAGTTGTAGGATTTCTTTATATATTCTGGATATTAAACCTTATTAGATATTTGGTGTCTAAATATTCTCTCCCCTTGAGTAGGTTATCTTCTCACTTTTGTGATAAAGTCCTTATATGCAAAAAAGTTTGTAATTTTGATGAAGCCTCATATATGTATTTTTTGTTGTTGTTGCTTATGCTTTAGGAATAAAGCCCAAGAAACCATTGACTACCACAAGACCCTGAAGATGCTTCCATACATTTCCTTCTAGGAGTTTTAAAGTCCTGATTCTTATATTTAGGTCGTTGATCCATTTTGAGATAGTTTTTGTATAAAGTGTAAGACAGAGTTCCTCTTTCATTTGTTTGGATATGGATGATATCCAGTTATCCCAGCACCATTTGTTGAAGAGACTATTCTTTCCCAGTTGAGTGGACTTGGTAGCCCTGTCAAGCATCAACTGGCCTATATATGTGAGGGTCTATTTCTGAACTCTCAATTCAATTCCCTTGGTTGATGTATCTATTCTTGAGTCAGTACCATGCTGTTTTGACCACTGTAGCTTTGTAATAAGCTTTAAAGTTAGGAAGATACTAAGTCCTCTAAATTTGTTCTTTTCCAAGATGCTTTTGGCTATTTGGGGCCTCATACCCTTCCAAATACATTTGATGATTGGCTTTTCCATTTCTGCAAAGTAGGCTGTTAGAATTTTGATTGGTATTGCATTGAATTTGTAAATCCATAAAGGTAGAATTGTTATCTTAGCAATATTTAGTGTTCCAATCCATGAACATGGAATGTTCTTCCATTTGTTTAGATCGTCTTTGAATTCTTTTAACAAAGTTTTGTAATTTTCCATGTATAAGTTCATTACATCCTTGGTTAAATTTATTCCTACATATTTGCTTCTTAGCTGATCTTGTAAATGGAATTTTTTAAATTGATTTTCTTTTCAGGTTGCTCATTACTAGTGTTTAGAAACACTACTGATTTTTGTGTGTTGTTCTTATTCCAACATTGATGAATTCATTTATCAGCTCTAGTAGCTTTGTTGTAGATTTTTAGGACTTTCTATATACAGGATCATCTCATCTGCAAATAATCTAAATAACTGGATAGCCATATCCAAATGAATGAAAGAGGAACTCTATCTTATAGTTATACAAAAACTATCTCAAAATGGATCAAAGACTTACATGCAAGAACCAGGACTATAAAACTCCTAGAAGGAAATGTAAGGAAGCATCATCAGGGTCTTGCAGTAAGCAATGGTTTCTTGGACTTTATACCCAAAGCATATTTCTTCCTTTGCAATTTGGATGCTCTTTATTTTATTTATTTATTTATTTATTTTCCTGTTTTCTCTGGCTAGATCTTCTAGTACAATGTCAAATAACAGGGAGACAATGGGCATCCTTGTCTTGCTCCAGATCTTAGAGGGAAAGTTAGCAGCCTTTCACCATTGAATATAATGTTAGCTGTGGGTTTTTCATATATGCTCTTTGTCATGTTCAGGAAGCTCCTTCTGTGTTTAACAGAGTCTTTAGAAAGTTCCTACTAAAATGTAGATATTGTCAAATGTTACATTAGCACATTAGCACAGATATTCTTAAAATTGGTTCATGACCTTGGTGGAACCCAAGGGAAAAGAATCCTGGATCACAGACAAGAAGGCATAAGAAAGTTCCACCTTTTGGGAGACCAGGATCAGGTACATATGTTATTCTGAAACTTGAGACATCATGAATGCCTTGGGTATCCAAGGGGGCTCAGGTCAATTGGAAATTGGACAACAGTCATCCAAGGCCACATGTATGCCTCTTTAACCCAGGATTATATATATAATCCATTTAAAGCATAATCAGTTTGGAATTATAGGACAATGGGTGATTAAAGCAGCAATAGAAAAAAATATTTTTAACTCAACGAGTATTTATTAAGCACCTACACAGTAAAAGACTGGTATTGTTCAACAAAGAATGTGGCCTTCCCTATCTCTAAACTTTGAGATGCTGATCCCCTAGCGTATAACCTGATTGGTCTCTGGAACAATGCATATCTCTGAGACACCTGAAACTCAGAGCTAGAGCTTGGCAGATATGAATGTCAGTATTAGTGCATACAGCCACTGTCAAAAAAAAAAAAAAGCTGAAAAAGAGCCCAGACTTCAATTAGTGATATGAATGAAGCAGGTCTGGTTAAGAACAGGGCAAGCCAGGCCAAAGGGTAAAGGTTGAAACTGATTGTGTTTTAAAACTTCAACTTTCATATGAGACCAAGGGAATAGAAACCTATTTGGTACAGGATCTAAATTTTCTAAACGGTACAACTCTACAGTCGATTTGTTCAAACACCACAATTGCATGGAACTTTGAATAGGAAGTGAGATACGGTAGGTTAGTATAGGCTGGAGTGAAATAGTGACACATCCTAGAATAATTGGGGCAGATAATAAAAAATATATTTACAGCCTCCCCCTCCCCAGCCCCAAGGATCTGGGGGAAGGTGTGGATGTGTTGGACATCCTCGCCTAGACTGGTGTTGATGTTGTCACAAACATTGGGACTGGCGGTTTGATGTGCTGAGCCCTCGAGCATGGGACTTGCCCTTATGAAGCTCATTACCACAAAGGAGAGTCTAAAGTTGTATGTAATGGTGCCTAAGAGTCTCCTCCTGAGTACCTCTTTGTTGCTCAGATGTGGCCCTCTCTCTCTAACTGAGCCATCTCAACAGGTGAACTTGCTGCCCTCCCCACTACGTGGGACCTGACTCCCAGGGGTATAAATCTCCCTGGCAACACAGAGTATGACTCCCGGGGATGAATGTGGACCCGGCATCATGGGATTGAGAGTATCTTCTTGACCAAAAGGGGGATGCAAAATGAGATGAAATAGTTTCAGTGGCTGAGATTCCAAATGGAGTCGAGAGGTCACTCTGGTGGACATTCTTATGCACTATATAGATAACACCTCTTAGGCTTTAATGTATTGGAATAGCTAGAAGTAAATACCTGAAACTACCAAACTCCAACCCAGCAGTCTGGACTCCTGAAGACAATTATATAATAATGTAGATTACAAGGGGTGACAGTGTGATTGTGAAGACCTTGTAGATCACACCACCTTTATCTAGTGTATGGATGAGTGGAGGAATGGGGATAAAAACTAAAGGACAAATGGGGTGGGATGGGGGGATGATTTGGGTGTTCTTTTTTCACTTTTATTTTTTATTCTTGTTCTGGTTTTTTCTGATGTAAGGAAAATGTTCAGAGATAGATTGTGGTGATGAACGCATAACTATGTTATCATACTGTGGACAGTGGATTGTATATCATGGATGATTGTATGGTGTGTCAATGTATTTCAATAAAACTGAATTTAATAAAAAAAAAAAAAAGAGCAGACTAATAACCCCAGAAAACATTTTGATTTTAACAGGGAGAGAAACAAATTCTAATTTTGCATGAATATACTGTTTGATGAGAAAACTCTTAAAAATCTTAGAGGAAAAAAAATCCTTTCAAATCTTGGCCAATCTTGATCACCACAAATAAAATTCCTTTTCCACAAACCTAAAAAAAAAAAAAAAAAAAAAAGAGAATGTGGCCTTCATCCTGCAGTATCTACAATTCTTAAGGAATCTTTTCTGCCCATCTTTTCCCCTGCCCATCTTTACCTCTTCACCCTCTGAACAAGGAACTCAACTAACAGAATTTCATTTCCAGTTCCTTTATAAATGGTTCCCTTTCCCTTATGAAATTCTAATAACCTATAAACGGTCAAAAGTTTACCAGAAGATATCAATGAAAGGTATACAGATAGATAAAAGGTATGAAAAATTTATGAACCAGATAATCACAAGTGGATAATTAACGTTCTATAAAGATGAGTTGTGAACAATAGCTACTAAATAATAATTTCAAATAGTCAAATCATGAGTTCCTTGGGGTTCTGCAATGAGCATCCAAAATCATGTTAGGAAGGAAAGCCAGAAGGTATCTTAACCAGGAAGGATGAATTGCAGAAGAATGGCTTTTACTTCTGCTTTTAAATCATTTGCTTTCCACAAATTAAAACAGAACAGACTCCTTAAAACATAGTTATATCTAAGGAGGCTATAACACTGGAAATGGAAGAATTCCTAGCTAGAAAGCAAAATTAAAGTCTAGATTTCAGTAACCTGTTAAAGTAATTGAAAAATGTTAATATAAGCATGGGACTTTTAAAAGCATGTTGTGTTTTGGAATTGTAAACAGCTTTAGCAAGAGGAGATTAGAAATAAGGACAAATGAACCCCCAGTGAATATGAAGCAGGCAGTTCAGAATGAGATCAGCTGTTGGCACAGATGTGAGTAGACATAACTGGGTCTTTGGGGCTTCTATCAGCATGTATATTTGTTTGGTATCATACAGTAATGAATATGGAAATCTAGAAATAGACTTGTTAGTCTATCATGGTCTTCCTCTAAACTTTATTATACACTTTCCCATATTATTTCATGTAAATGTATTCATAAAACCTAGGAAAATATTTTCTCTTTTTGACAGACATTAATGTGTCACTTATCCTCACAACAGCTCAAATTTAGAGTATTTAGAATACATTTAATATTTCAGGTCTCGTTACCACCAGACTTTCCTCCTTCATATATTCAAGCATTCATTACTTCAACACACATTTGTTAAAGCAACCCTCAAATTGATTATAAGTATGTGTCAGAGATTTTTATTTTTTGTTTTTTTAATTCTGTAAACTTTATTTTTGTCATCAGTAAAGGACAGGTAATAGGACCTATGTCACTGCGCTGTTGTGAGATTAAATCATTGTAAAGTGCCAAATACAGAATCAAAATGATCACTAAAATGGTGGCTGGTATTGGAATTATTTAGAACAATTTTGAGGTTCATAATACATATTACCAAAATTACATTTGGAACATTAGGAACATTACATTCATCAACAGTTACGAGACTCAAATTCATTTGAAGTGGGTGAGAGAGAAATGGAATTGGAGCATGATTAGCCAGCATTAAAACATTGGGGGTCCTTGGTTGTTCAAGAATTTATCATGTTAGGACGTACAATGAGATTCTATACAGAAAACTCATGACACAAAAACTGTACTAATCAACTGACCCTCAAGCAAATAGTCCCTCACTAAAACATCCCTTAACACTAGCATATATCAACATCTTATCAGATTCTCTGATTTCAGACATGTTTCCAAAAATATAATGCAAGTTGATTGCAAAGTGAAATGGTAACTCTTATTTATATTATGTGCTAAAGTAGAACTGCTTTTACCAAGAATAAAACCATTATTAAATGAGGATCTGACAGGTTTGGATCCGATAAGTAACAGAATCCTCAAGAATGATTTCAGGAGAGGTTTTTCAGAAAATAATCTGAGTATCAACTAGAAGAGAGGCCTTTAAGGAATTTAATGAGGTTTTCTAATACTTTCACAAAAATTTTAAAAGACCCCCTTTATGAGTATGTTGTAACTCCAAAATAACGAATATGGAACATCGTTATCACATCTTTGCGGGGGGGGTGTTGTTTTAAACACATACATATACACACCCGCTAAATACACATACACACTTTTAATTCTTTAAGAATTTAAAATATAATCTAAAACTTGTTCTTCTTAGTCTGTTTCGTCCCTTAAGGTAAGATCTCAAGACTTGTTTTGGACCTGTGCTTCCATCCTTTTCACTCTCACCAAAGAAAGCACTTCAGAATTTAGGAGTGGGAAGGATATTATTGAATACTTCTAGTTTATATTCAAGGTAATCAACCTAAAACCTTAAAACTTTTAACTATTACTCATACTCAGTCCTTAAAATATACTTTATAACAAGTTGTTTTGTTTTTTTAAATAACAATAGTTTTGAGAGTGGACAAGTCACTCAAATACGGGGAGAGAACATAAGTTGTCTTTATATTTTTATTTATTTTTCTAATATCTACTTTTTGTGTTCTAATATACATATTAGCACAGGAGTACATACATATGATTTATACAACTTCATATTGGGGCTGTGTATGTGATTTATTTTTGGTAAGATGCAAAATCAAATATTTGGAAGGCCTGTGGTTGAAGAGGGTTGAATTGGGGTTGGTTCCCAACTGGGAAGTGAATCCTTTCTCTTTTCATTCTACTGAAGACTCATGAAGCAAGAAAGCCAGTCTGCTGGACTGCTCTATTTATTTCAGTTGAAATCAAGTACTGGCACTTGCTTCTGGCTCCATTTCATACCTACAAGTTAGGCCCTTATGGGGCTGGCTTCCAAGCATCTTGCTAACCTACAAAGGCAATATAAAGGTGACTATTCTACTTGGTATAACATTATATCCTTTAGTAAATTGAGGTTATCCAACCAGTGAAAACTGATTAAATTGTTCTCTCTCAGCCCCAGGAAGCAATTAAACACTAACTAAACATTAGCTTAGAAGTTTGGAAAGAGTCATAACAGATAAGTGAAATCAGTAAAGATTTTTATAAAGTTTAAATTCAAAAACTCCCAACAATGATTACAATTAGTATTTGTTTAAAGTAACACACTTGTAGCCCAAATAGTTCTTAAATTATATATTTTAGGTTTACCAATTTCTTAAAAATACTTTGGGGACAGCTGCACCCACATTTCAATTACATGATTATTTCTTTGCCCATTCTTCTCTCTCTTTTCTTTCCCAAATAACTTCTTTCAGGTATGGTTTCAGAATTTATCCTCTTCATATTTTGTCCACTGCTCTTTAGGCAAGATCTGCTGTCTCATGCTCAGGTCCAGTGTTCTCTTAATGCAAAACATCCTGTCATTATAACGGTTCTCAGGAAGCCTTCTTATGGCCTCTTTTACATCTTCATTCTCAGCTCTTGTATAATCTCTCATTAGCCCCAGTTTATCGAACCCTGCAGCACTGTAATACCATTTTCGAATACTATCCAGCCACCGGCCTGATGCTGCAATAGCAGGGCAGCCTGCCATTTTGACCCCAGAGGCTGTGTCAGTTTTATTTCAAACTTCCCTAAAGAGAAGAAGCTTTCTAAAATGCCCAATTCAAAGACTCTATCTTGGCAGAGACATTTTATAGAGGGGAAAAAGAGGTTAGACAATTATTGTTAGACTGGATTTGAAGAAGAGGAGGAAACGAATATCTAGTTAAAGAAAATGAGTCTTTTTTTTTTTTTAAATAAATTCAAAGTTACAGGAACAGTTGTAAAAACAATACTAACCCCATACACAGAATTCCATCATACCCTGACCCCCCTCCCCTGATAGCCCAATCCACCAACTTTAACATGCTGTCACATCACTATTTCTTTCCCTCCCTATCATCCATGATCTATTGCTCTGTCTTCTGAACATATGAGAGATAGCTGCACACACCCTTGAACAAACACTATAATTGACATATACACTTCCCATGAATAAGAACATTCTTTTATGTAATCCCATTAAGCACAGCTAAGAAGTACAAGAGATTCAACAATGATACAAAGCTTACATTCTATATTTCCTTTTCCTTATGTCTCAACTGCGTCCCTTTGAGCCTCCTGTCCTCCATCCTCCAATCCCATCCAGGTTCATCCTTGGCATTTAATTGTCATCTATTTAGACTGTTTTTTTTTTTTTTTCAATTGTGGAAACATATATACAGCCTAAATCTTCCCATTCCACCCCCTCCCTAGCCTTCTATTAGTGGGATTAATCACATTTAGAATGTTGTAATGCTCTTTCCCACCATCCATTACTAGAAATTTCCCTTCACCTCAAACAGCAACCCTACACTCATTTCTTAACTCCCCATTGCCCCTTCCCCCATTTCTCTTAACCCATACTCTACTTTTCATCTCTATGGTAATATTCTCTGATAATTTCTTTGTGTTTACTGTGGGGCTTAAAATTAACCTCTTAAATCCATAACAATCTTGTTTTTCTTTGATACCATCTTCACTTCAATAGGATACAAAAACTATGTTCCTATATGCCTCCATTCCCCCACCTTTATATAGTTGTCTAAAATTACATATTTTACGTTGAGTTCAAAACCACTGATATGCCATTAGAGTTTGTATTTTTTATCATGTAGGAAGTAAATAGTGGAGTTACAGTTCAAAAATTATTGACTTCTATTTGTATTCCATTGTGGTTGGAGAATGTGCTTTAAGTATATTCAAATTTTTTTTTTTTTAATTTCTTGAGGCTTGTTTTATGTCCCAGCTTATGGTCCCTTCTGGAGAAAGATCCGTGATCACTAGAGAAAAATGAGTGTCCTGGTGATTTGGGATGTAAGGTACTATATATATGTCTGTTAAAATTCTCTATATCTCTTTCTCCTTTCTTTGTTTCTCTGTTGGTAGGACTCCTTTTAGAATCTGAAGTAGGGCAGGTCTTTTATTGGCAAAGTCTCTCAGCATTTGTTTGTCTGTGGAAAATTAAAGCTCTCCCTCAAATTGCTGGATAAAGTATTCTTGGTTGGAAATTTTTCTTTCTCAGAATTTTAAATATGTCATGCCACTGCCTTCTTGCCTCCATGGTGGCCACTGAGTAGTCACAACTTAGTCTTATGTTGTTTCCTTTGTATGTGATGAATTGCTTTTCTCTTGCTGCTTTCAGAACTTGCTCCTTCTCTTCAGTATATGAGAGTCTGATCAGAATATGTCTCAGAGTGGGTTTATTTGGATTTATTCTATTTGGAGTTCGCTGGGCATTTATGCTTTGTGTATTTATATTGTGTAGAAGGTTGGGAAAGTTTTTCCCAACAATTTCTTTGAATACTCTTTCTAGACTTTACCCTTCTCTTCCCCTTCTGGGACACCAATGAGTCTTATGTTTGGATGTTTTATTTTATCTATCGTATCCCTGAGATCCATTTCGATTTTTTTGATTTTTTTCTCCATTCTTTCTTTTGTTCTTTGATTTTCATTCTGTGGACTTCTAGGACACTGAGACGTTGTTCAACTTCCTCTAATCTTGTATTGTGAATATCCAGAGTCTTTTTAATTTGGCCCACAGTTTCTTTTATTTCCATAAGATCTTCTATTTTTTTTATTAACTCTTGCAATGTCTTCTTTATGCCCTTCTAGGATCTTCTTTATGTTGCTTATATCCTGGGCCATGGTCTTCTTGATGTCCTTTAAACCCTTTGCCATGTTTTCATTCCTCGATTGTAGTTCTTTGATTAATTGTGCCAAGTACTGAGTCTCTTCTGATATCTTGATTTGTGTGTTTGGAATTGGATTCTCCATATCGTCTGGTTTTATCATATGCATTAAGATTTTCTGTTGTTTTTGGCCTCTTGGCATTTGCTTTGCTTGATAGGGTTCTTTCAAGTTGTAAAAAAAAAAAAAAGATACCAATCTAATTTTCCAGAAACACAGTTTGGTGACGTACACTTTCTCTAACTAACCAGCAGATGGCATCTGTGAGTCACCTATACCCCTCAAGTCAGTTCTCAACCTTGTTCCCATGGTGTGTGGGGAAATGATTCTTGTGGGGTTCAGTTGGAGAACTCAGTTTGGATGTGTTGCTGGAGCCGTCCGCCCTGAATGTGGGGCGTGTGTACGGGTGGCCAGGGAGAAAGGGCAGCTTTAATATTCAAATCCCCCAGGTTCCCGGAGATTCAAGGCCACAGCAGGAGTCTAAGCCTTCATTTCATTTCAGCCCGAGACCCTCTCTCTCGCTGTCCCACACACCACCGGACTTGGCGTAGTGTCCCTGGGTTCTCTGAACAGGTCCCCCCTCCCAGCCACGATCCTCCAGGAGCTCTGCCAAGGAAATGTCGTGCTACGTCACAAGTGCGCGCCGTCTCTCAAGGGAAGCCCCAGGCTGCCGGGCCGTGCAGGGGTGCTCTCAGCCTGATGCAAAGATGGCCGAACGGGGCATCTCAACCCCCCCTCCTCACACAGTTCCTCCTTCCCAGCTCCGGGACAAGTGGCGGGGCTCTTGGCTGTGGGCACAGCCCCAGGCAGGAATTTATCCAGTCCTCCGGGGAACCAGCTGCAAGCCGCGGGGTTTCTTTCAGCTTCCGGCTCTCCCCTCCATTCTGCAGTGGACTATCTTCCAGGCCAGACACCGAGAGGCCAGCCCAGCCCCCTCTTGCTGTGTTTTACTATGTGGTTCCCACTCCTGCAACTGCAGCCACTCCTGGGTTTTCCCCCTTTTTTTTTTTAAGAGCCAGTCAGTCTCCAAATGCCAACCCCTGGCGTCCCCACAATACCGCACGGCTGTGGGTCTTCCAGCCAGCTTACTCACTTGTTTCAGAATGCAGACTCCCGGTTTCACCAAGTATACGACCCCTGTGATACTAGCAGACCTCATCCAGCTGGTGCATCGCTGTAACCGGCATTCTGGGTCACTTTCTGGTTTTTATCTAGTGTTTTTCACAGAGGTGTTTTTTTGCCCTGTCTCACCTAGCTGCCATCTTAGTTTCTCCCTAAAGACAATAAGTCTTTTTGTAAAACTGGTTAAAGGTCTTAGACTAGCTCTAAAGCTAACAGTCAGTTGAGTGGGTTTTCCCAGGAGAGGTACTTAAGCTCAAGTATTTTATCAGGAATGCAAATTGTTGCCCAGAAAGGACAGCTCTTCACATCAGATCACAAAGTTCTGCCCCAGCTCAGGTTTGGGAAAACTTTCTTTTTCACATTTTCTAGGGGCCACTTATGCCATATTAAGAAATCTGAGCTTTACCTGCTAGGCAATGGAAAATTATTGAAGGATTTCAAGCAGAGTTGTACCATGATCAGATGTGTATTTTTAAAGGTCATTCTCTCCAGTGTTTAATACTGATTGAAGTGGATGACCGGAATCGTGGAGAGCACTTAGAAAACTATAGTAGGTGCCCAGTTTAATTCACTAAACAACACTCTACTCCAGACCTGTTCTCAGAGCTGGAAGTAGGACAGGACATAGAAAGCAATAACCACTCATTCCTTTCGGCACACCGCCAAAGACCTTGGTCGCCATGGGCCGCCGCCCCACCCGGTGTTACCGGTATTGTAAGAACAAGCCCACCCAAAGTCTTGCTTCTGCCAAGGTATCCCTGATGCAAAGATCCGCATTTTTGACCTGGGTCGGAAGAAGGCAAAAGTAGATGAGTTCCCACTGTGTGACCACATGGTGTCGGACAAATATAAGCAGCTGTCCTCCGAAGCCCTGGAGGCTGTCCGTATTTGTGCCAACAAGTACATGGTGAAAAGTTGTGGCAAAGATGGCTTCCACATTCTTCCACGCCATCCGCATCTACAAGATGCTGTCCTGTGCCGGGGCTGACAGGCTCCAGACAGGGATGCGCGGTGCCTTTGGAAAGCCCCAGGGTTCAGTGGCCGGGGTCCACATCGGCCATGTCATCATGTCCATCTGCACCAAGCTTCAAAACAAGGAGCATGTGATTGAGGCACTGTGCAGGGCCAAGTTCAAGTTCCCTAGCCACCAGAAAATCCACATCTCCAAGAAAGTGGGCTTCACCAAGTTTAACACAGATGAATTTGAAGACATGGTAGCTGAGAAGCGCCTCATCCAAGATGGTTGTGGGATCAAGTATATCCCCAGCTGTGACCCCTTGGACAAGTGGCGGGCCCTGAACTCATGAAGGCTTTGCCAGCACTGCCCTCTCCCCATCTGTTCCCGCCAATAAACTACTTCCTGGGCGTCTTAAAAAAAAAAAAAAAAGAAAGAAAAAAGAAAGCAATAACCAGAAAAAATATTGACAAACTATATTTCATCAGATTAAATATTGTACCTTATCAAAAGATAATGAATAAAATAGGCAAGCCACAGAATAGGAGAAAATATTCACAAATCATATATTTGACAATGGGCTTATATTCAAAATATATAAAGAACTAACACAACAAAATAATAACTAATTTTAAATGGCAAAAGACTTGAATAGCCACTTCCAAAAGAAGATATAAAGCTAAACAATACTCATATGTTAAAGTATATAACACCACTAGTTCATCAGAGAAATACAAATTGATCACAATGAAAAACCAGTACACATCCACTAGAATGGATGAAAACAGAAAAACTGTTGGCAAGGATGTGAAGCAACTAGAACTTTCATACTCTGTTAGTAGAATATCTCTTACCCTATGATCTAACAGTTTTACTCTTAGGTATTTATCCAAAAGAAGTATGTATATATATATATCTCCATCCACAAAAAGACTTGCCACAAGAATGTTCATGGCAGCTGTATTCAAAATAGCCAAAACAAAATCTGGAAACAATTTTAATGTCCATCAGCAGAAGAACAGATAATCAAATTGTGGCATATTTTATGCCATGCAATACTACTCAGCAACAAAAAAGAATAAATTACTAGTACTCACAGCAAAATAGATACCTCTCACAGAAGGCTGAGTGAAAGAAGCTGGACCTATAAGAGTATACACTGTATGATGGCATTCAGGAGGCATTTTTAAAACAGGCAAAATTCATTTATGGTGAAAAAAAATCAATAAAGTCATTACCCTTGGCAGGAGTTTGAGAGAGGAGAATAATTAAGAAGGGACAAGATGGAACTTTCTGAGTTGTAGAAATGTTCTGTATCTTGATAGGGGTATGTTCTGGTTTGCTAATGCTGCCATTTTGCAAAACACCAGAAATGGATTGGCTTTTATAAAGGGGGTTTATTTGCTTACAAAGTTACAGTCTTAAGGCTGTAAAGTGTCCAAGGTAAGGCATCAACAGCCTCTTATCTGTTGCTCTTCTCTCAGCTCATGTGTGTTCTTCAAAGTGTTCCTCTTGGCTGTAGCAAGCTCACTCCTTCTGTCTGAGCTTATATAGCACTCTAGTAAACTAATTCAGACCCACCCTGAATGGCAGGGGTCACACCTCCATGGAAACTATCCAATCAGTCACCACCCACTATTGGGTGGGGCGCATCTCCATGGAAACAGTCAAAGAATTACAATCTAATCAACACTAATACATCTGCCCACACAAGACTACATCAAAGATAATGGCATTTGGGGGGACATGATACATTCAAACGGCACAATGTATGATAAAACTGGTGGGTGAAATTTTCATGAGGATCTCAAAGTAGATCATCCGTAATACCATGGAGAAACCTGTTGCAGGCACCAACTTAAATAAATGATCCAAGTTAACATCACTAATACTAGGACAAACAGATAGCATGTAATCTTGGTACAGTGCCCTGAAAGACACAATATCACTTCTGTAGTATTCCTACAAAAAATGCGTAATTTGTACCTAATCATGAGACAGCAGACAAACCAAAACTGAGGGATATCCTACAAAATAACTGGCCTGTTTTATTAAAAAATATTGAAGTCAACAATGAAAAAAATAATAAGGAACTGTTTCCAAATTAAGGGAAACTTCAGACACATGACAACTGCATTTAATGTGTGATAATCCACTGAATCCTGGACTAGGAGAAATAATTAGCTAAAGAAGCACATTATGGGACAACTAGTGAAATTTGTATATGGACTATAGTTAATACAATAGTATTGTATCAATACTAGATTTCCTGATTTTGAGAAGTATACTATGGTTATATATGAGAGTGTCTTTTTTTAGGAAATACACACTGATTTATTTAGAAATAAGGGGCAAAAGATGTCTCCAAATTACTCACATTTGGTTCAGAAAAATATGCCTATATATGAAATATCTATATAGAAAGAACTATAAAGAAAAGAGGGCAAAATATCTAAACAACTGGTGAATCTTGGTAAAGGTTATATTGAATGTTCTTGCAACTTTCCTGTAAGTTTGAAATTCTTTCAAAATAAAAAGTTAGCCCAACATTAATTAATTAATCAAAATAGGAGTTCTGAGCTGGATAAGGCATTCCAACCAGAGGAACCCACCCAGCAGAGTCATGAAACTATAAAAAGCTGGCTATAGCTGGAACACAGAGTTATTCATTCAGCAGAAAATAAGACAGTGTGATGGTTGGGTTCATTTATCAACTTGGCTGGGTGATGGTGCCCAGTTGTCTGGTCAACCAAACAATGGCTTGTTACTGCAAGGACATTTTGTGGCTGATTAATAAACCAGAAGGCTGGTTTATTAAATCACCAGTTAATTGATTGCATCTGTGGCTGATTACATCTACGACCAACTAAGGGAGTATCTTCCGCAATAAGAGAATACAATCAGTTGGATTTAATCCAATCAGCTGAAGACTTTTAAGGGATGTTCTAGTTTGCTAATGCTGCTGGCATGCAAAACACCAGAAATGGATTGGCTTTTATAAAAGGGGGTTTATTTGGTTACACAGTTACAGTCTTAAGGCCAGAAAGTGTCCAAAGTTACACATCGGCAGTAGGGTACCTTCACTAGAGGATGGCCAGTGGTGCCCAGAAAACTTCTGTTAGCTGGGAAGGCATGTGGCTGGTGTCTGATCCAAAGTTCTGGTTCAAAATGGCTTTCTCCCAGGACGTTCCTCTCTAGGCTGCAGTTCCTCAAAAATGTAACTCTTAGTTGCACTTGGGGTATTTGTCCTCTCTTAGTTTCTCCGGAGCAAGAGTCTGCTTTCAACGGCCGTCTTCAAACTGTCTCTCATCTGCAGCTCCTGTGCTTTCTTCAAAGTGTCCCTCTTGGCTGTAGCTCCTCTTCAAAGGTTCACTCTCAGCTGCACTGAGTTCCCTCTGCCTGTCAGCTCATTTATAGGGCTCCACTGATCAAGGCCCACCATGAATGGGTGGGGCCACACCTCCATGGAAATATCCAATCAGGGTTATCACCTAGAGCTGGGTGGGGCACATCTCCAAAGAAACACTCAAAGAAATCTAATCAAAACTGATAATGTCTGCCCACACAAGACTACATCAAAGATAATGGCGTTTGGGGGACATAATACATTCAAACCAGCACATTACATAATACATTCAAACCAGCACAAGGGAGAAGAGGGAACTTCTACTTCTTCTTCAGCCAGCCAGCCTCTCCTGGGGAGTTCATCAAAGACCTTCATCAGAGTTGCCAGCTCACAGCCTGCCCTATGGAATTTGGACTCATGCATCTCCACAGTTGTGTCAGACACTTTTATAAATCTCATATTTATAGATATCTCCTGATGGTTCTGTTTCCCTAGAGAATGCTGACTAGTACAGATGGCATACTCAAATTGGGAAAACTTGAGGAAAACTAATAAAAGAATGATTTACAAAAGTGTGGGATGCTCTGTTACCATTCCATGCCAAAACCTGAAGACAGAAGGGGCTCTGTGAAGAAGGCCAGGGAACAGAGTTGAGACCTTTAGTTGGAGCCAGTCTGCAGTAACCCCACAGGGATGGCTCTCCTCTCTGTGTTGTCCATTGACTAAATTCAAGTGTAAACCAGAAGGCAAGGGAGCCGACTGTGTAGTTCATACAACTCAGCCTCTTGGAGAATAAAGAAGGGTGAGGAAAGATAGAGAGTAGATCAGGGGGAGCAAAGAGAAGAAATCTAGAATGCAGGAGGTTGAGAATAGGGGAGAGAGCAAGAGAGTGAGAGAGAAGTGAGTAAAAGAGAGAGCAAGAGAGAATGAGAATGACTATGATGTTGAATAAATATTAGGACTTCAATGTTAGACAACATACTGAGTTTTAATTGGTGTGAGGCAGCCAAATGGAGGTTTCCAACAGCCATATACCAGGACTTAAATCTTAGAAGTTAGGTCTTTGGTTGAGACTAGGTCTTGTATGAGACTGCCCAAGCAGCATGAGTAGAGTAACAATGAAAGACAAGAGGGCTAAGGATACAGCCATAGATAATATCAACATTGGGGGTGCAGAGGTTGCAAAAAAGGAAGAGAAAGGAAGGATGCCCACAAAAGAGACAAAGAGCCAATAAGGTGGAAGGAAAACCAGAATAATGGTAGTAGGGGAAAAAATGCAATAAGATAAATCTGAAGAAGTATTTAATAAATCTGCAATGATTCAGAGGAGGACAAAAAAGATAAGGGTTGAAGAATATTCATTGGATTTGGCAATGAACGTTAAGTGCAGTTTCAGTGGAATTATAGGGAGAAAGTCAGATACATTGGATAAAAAAGTAAAAGGGTGGTGAAAAAATGAAATGCACATGTTGACTACTGTTTTCATTTTGCTTGGGTTTCCTGTGAAAACAGAACCTTAGAAAAGGGCTTTATTGTGGGAAGCAATTCTAGAATGGGAGTGGGGGACATGAAAGAGTGAGACAGTTTAGGAGGGAAAACCAATATAAAGCTGAATTATCAAGCTGCTCATCACTTAGGAAACTGAGACTACCTCTGGGACCTTCAGGAGAACTATGGGAATTTGCTTAGAATTGTACACCTGAGGGATAAAAGGGGGGAGCAATTATCTAACAATGCCTATCTCCAATTAAAAATGTAATACAAGTGACAGTGAGAATAATAGAGTAAGAACTTCCAAAAATCCTCTCCCCCATAAAAGCAACAATAACACTGGAAATATGTCAGAATCAACCTTTTCAGAAATCAGGAAATTAGCCAAATATTTGCAGCAATCAAGTAAGCTTTTATTTAACAAAAATAACTGAATATCAGTAAGAAGATTGAGCTTTGTGGCGTTCTAACTTGCCCTATACCATGCTCCACTCCCCAGCTCCATCGTAGTCTTAAATACCAACATCTTGCAAGCCACTGGAGGGAGCAGAAAAGGACTGCAGCTCCTTCAGACTAAAGCAGTGATAAGCTGGCTGGCTGAATGTTGGAGCGATACAACATGCCCAGAGAACCCCATGACAAAGACTAAGAGACCTACTAGTTTTAGGCATGTAAGGAAACTTCTGTCCAATCTTTACCTTACCATCACAGTAACTAAGCAGAGACTTCAGAGCCCACATATGAAAAGGAATACCCACTTTACAAAATTCATTCAGAAAAGTCACTAAAACCAACCAACAAACAAAAAACCAGAAGCAACAACAGCAGACACTGGGGAGGGGGAGATTCTGGTTTCCAGCATTGTGATATTATTTTAAATGTCCAGTTTTCAAAAAAAAGTATGAGACTTGCATATAAACAAGAAAGTATGGCCCATAAATGGTGTGTGTGGGGGGCAGAGGATGGAGCAATAGAAACTGTCACTAAGGAAGCCAGATATTAGACTTACTAGACAAACACTTTAAATGAACTATTTTAGATATATTCACAGAAATAAAAGAAACCATGTCTAAAGAACTAAAGAATCCTTCCTAACAGCAGAAGAGTATGAGAATGATGTCATACAAAATAGCATAGCCATAAAAAAACAGAAATTCTAAAAGGAGCCAAATAAATTCTGGAGCTGAGAAGTACAATAACTTTAAGAAAAAAAATCAGTAAAGGGGGGTCAGCCAAAGAGAGGGACAGGCAGAAGAGGGAATCAGCAAACTCCAAGATAGGTCAATTGAGATTATCCAGTGTAATGAACAGAAAGAAAAAAGAATGAAGAAAAATGAACAGAGCCTCAGACACCTTTGGAACACTATCAAGCATATCAACACACACATAAGAAGAGTCTGAGATCTGAGGAGTGAAAGGGGTATAAAGGATATTTAAATATATAATGATTGAAAACTTTCCAAATTTGGTGAAAAACAATCTACAGAGAAGCTCAACAAAGTCCAGTAAGATAAACTAAAAAATGCCCACACTAAGACACATCCTAATCACCCTGTTGGCAGGCAAAGACAGAGAGAATCCTGAAAGCAGCAACAGAAAAGGGATTTGACATGTACAAGGCATCCTTAATAATACTGACAGCCAATTTTTCATCAAAAACCATGGAGGTCAGAAGGCAATGGGATGACATATTCAAAATGGTGAAGAAAAATAATGTCAACCAAGAATTCTATAATTTAAAAATGAAGAAGTTATGAAAATTTAAGAATTTGTTGCAAGAGCACCTAACCTACAAGAAATACTAAAGGGAGTCCTTCAGGCTGAAATGAAGGACACAGGCATTAACTTGAAACCAAATTTAGAAATAAAAAGCAACTACATAGGTAAGTATAAAAGATAGCACAAGTATACTTTTGTGTTTTTTTGTTGTTGTTGTTTGTTTGTAACACTTTTTTCCTCCTAGCTGATGCAAAAGACAACTGAAAAAGCTAAAATTATAAACCTGTGTTTATTTGCATACAATGTATAAAGGTGTAATTTGCATGACAATAATATAACAAAGGATGGGGAAAGACTGGAACTATATAAGTATAGTATTGGAATCAAATTGGTGTTCATCCAAACTTGACTGTTATAAATTAAATTGTTAATTGTAATTTCTGTAAATCACTCAGAAAAATATAGAAAAAGAAAAGGAGAGAGAATTAAAATTGTATACTAGAAAATATAAAGAAGGCAGTAATGGGAAGAAAAGGAACAAAAAAAGACATAAGGCATTCAGAAAAAAATAGCAAAATGTCAGCTGTAAATTCATCAGTAAATATAAATGGATTAAATACTCCATTAAAAGGCAAATTGGCAAAATGGATTTTAAAAATGATCCAAATATAGGCTTTCTACAAGAAACATCCTTTAGATACAAAGGCTTGAATGGGTTGAAAGTAAAATAATAGAAAAAGATATACCATGTAAATAAAAACAAAAAGAGGGGTGGAGTGACTATACTAATTGTGCTAGTTTAGATATATTCTGAACCCCAAAAAGCCATGTTCTTTACTGAAATCTTGTGGGAGTAGATTTATTAGTCTTTAGATTAGGGTGGAAACTTTTGATTGAGTGCTTCTATGGAAATGTGACTCACCCAACAGTGGGTGATATTTTTGATTATTATTTCCGTGGAGGTATGACCCTGCTCATTCAGGGTGGGTCTTGATTAGTTCACTGGAGTATTTAAGAGAGAAGCTAAGAGCTGACACAGACCTACATGCTTGATGATGCTTAGAGATGGTTGGAGATGTGGACAGAAGAACATTTGGAGATGCTAAGCTAGGAGATGAAGCCCAGAGTTTGCCCCAGGGAAGCTAAGAGAGACCCAGAGACATTTTGGAGAATGCCATTTTGAAATGCAACCTGGGAGCAAAGGAACAGCAGACACCAGCCACTTGACTTCCCAGCTGACAGAGGTGTTCTGGACACCATCAGCCATTCTTCAGTAAAGGTATCCTCTTTGTTGATGCCTTAGTTTGGAGAACTTTATGGCCTTAGAACTCTAAATTTGTAACCAAATAAACCCCCTTTATAAAAGCCAATCCATTTCTGGTATTTTGCATAAATGGCAGCATTAGCAAACCGTAACACTAATATCAGACAATATAAAGATAAAAATTTTTACTGGGACAAAGGACATTTTATAATGATAAAAGAATCAATCCATCAAGAAGATACAATAATTGTAAACATACATGTACTTGACAACACAACCTCAATATACATGAAGCAAAGACTGACAGTATTGAAGGAAGGGACAATTCAACAATAATAGTGGGAGCCTTCAATACCTCACTTTCCATAATACAGTCAACTAAACAGAAGACCAAAAAGAAAAGAGAAGAGAGACAAAATTTTTAACCAAGTAGAACTTACAGACATTTATAGAATATGCCACCCAATAAAACAGAATATACAGGAACACTATACTTTCTGAATGATTTTTCTATAAATCCACAACTTCTCCAATAATTTTTTTAGAAAAAAGAAATAAAGATCTCTGGTAAAGGTAACAATATGATAAATTATAAAAGTCAGTACTATTGTATTATATTTTTGGTATGTAAATCCACTTTTTGCTTCCTACAGGCTCTAAAATGCCAATGCATAAAAATTAATGATAAATCTATGGCTTTTGACATACAATATATAAAGACAGAGTTTGTAACAAGTACAAAAAGGTGGGAGAATGGAGAGATATAGAATCAGTATTTGGTAAGTGGTATCAATCCAAACACGATTTTTATATATTTAGGAAGTTGTAAAATTTAAGCCCCCTGGTAGCCACAAAGAAAATATCTTAAAATATACACACACACAAAGAAAAAAGAAGGGACTTGCGTTAGTCAGGGTTCTCTAGGGAAACAGAACCAATAGGAGATATCTGTAAAGATGAGATTTATAGAAATGTCTCACACAACTGTGGAAATGCATGAGTTCACATTCTGTAGGGCAGGATGCATGAGTCTAAATTCCATGGGGTAGGCAGCGAGCTGGTAACTCTGATAAGGTCTTTAATAAACTCTCCAGGAGAGGCTCGCTGGCTGAAGAAAGATTCCAAAGGGTAAGCTGTGAGCTGGCATTCGATGAATTCCCCAGGAGAGGCTGGCTGGCTGAAGAAGGAATGAAAGTTCTCTTTCTTCTCCCTTAAAAGTCTTCAACTGATTGGATTAAATCCAGCTGTTTGAATTGTCATTGCAGAAGACACTGCCTTCATTGATGTAATCAGCCACAGATGCAATCAATTGACTGACGATTTAATAAACCAGCCTTCTGGTTGGTTTATTAAATGTCCTTGCAGTAATGGTTAGGTCAGTGCTGCCTGACCAAACAACTGGGTGCCATCACCTGTCCAAGTTGACACACGAACCTAATATCACAGGACTCAAATCGGTACATTACAAAAATATCAAATAAATATAAAAGCAGACATTAACAGAAAAATTGAAGGCAAAAAGTATAAGACTTACAAAACCCAAATAGCAAAATGGAAGAAGAAAGTCCTGTATTATCAGTAGTTACTTTAAATGTAAAAGGATTAAACTCTCCAGTCAAAAGGCTGAGATAGGCAGAAAGGATCAGAAGGCATGACCCAACTATATGCTGTTTACAAGACACTCACCTTAAATTCAAAGATAAAAGTAGAAGAAAAGTAAAGGAAAGAAAAAATATTCCATGAAAACAGTAACCAAAAGAGAGCTGGAGTACTATACTAATATTAGATAAAACAAGGTCACTATATACTGATAAAGGGTATTTTCATCAAGAAGACATAATAATTATATTACATACATGTACCTAACAGCAGCATGCCAGTTTGAATGTACTGTGTCCCCCAAACGCTATTATCTTTGATGTAATCTTGTGTGGGCAAACATTATCAGTTTTGATTAGATTTCTTTGAGTGTTTCTTTGGAGATGCGCCCCACCCAACTGTAGGTGATGACTCTGATTGGATAATTTCCATAGAGGTGCTGCTCCGCCCATTCAGGGTGGGTCTAAGTTGATCAGTGGAGCCATATAAATGAGCTGACATAACAGAAGGAACTCAGTGCAGCTGTGAGTGACATTTTGAAGAGGAGCTACAGCCAAGAAGGACACTTTGAAGAAAGCACAGGAGCTGCAGATGAGAGACATTTTGAAGATGGCCGTTGGAAGCAGACTCTTGCTCTGAAGAAGCTAAGAGAGGACAAATACCCCAAGAGCAAATAAGAGTGATATTTTTGAGGAACTCTAGCCTAGAGAGGAGAGGAACGTCCTAGGAGGAAGCCATTTTGAAACCAGAACTTTGGAGCAGATGCCAGCCACGTGCCTTCCCAGCTAACAGAGGTTTTCTGGACACCATTGGCCATCCTCCAGTGAAAGTATCTGATTGCTGATTGTTACCTTGGACACTTTATGGCCTTAAGACTGTAACTGTGTAACCAAATAAACCCCCTTTTATAAGAGCCAGTCCATCTCTGGTGTTTTGCATTCCAGCAGCATTAGCAAGCTAGAACAAGCAGTGACCCAAAATATATGAATCAAATGTTGACAGATTTGAAGGGAGATATAGACAGTTCTACATTAATAGGAGACTTCAGTACACCACTTTCAATAATGGATGGAACATCTACACAGAAGATCAGTAAGAAAATAGAAGACTTGAATGATAATATAAACCGATTAGACCAAAAGACATATGTAGAACACTTCACCCAACAACAGCAGAATATACATTCTACTCTAGTGCACATGGGTCACTCTTCAGGATAGGCAATATATTAGGCAATATAAACTAAACAAGTCTCAATAAATTAAAACATTGAAATCATGCAATGTATATTTTTCAATCACAATAGCATGCAGCTAGAAATTAATAATAGAAGGAAAAACTGGAAAGTTCACAAATATGTGGAAATTAAATAACACACTCTTAAACAACCAATGGGTCAAAGAAGAAATCACAAGTGAAATTAGGAAATATTTTAAGATGAATGAGCACGAAAACAAACATACCAAAAGGTTTGGGATGCAGCAAAGTTAATGATTACAGGAAAATTCATTTAAAAAAAACTAGGAAAAACCTCTACCAGAGACCTAATCTCACACCTGGAGGAACTAGAAAAAGAAGAGCAAACTAAGTCCAAAGTGGGCAGAAGGAAGGAAATAATGAAGATTAGAACAGAGATCAATGAAATCAAGAATTAAAAAAAAAAAAAACAGTATCAATTAAACCAAAATTTGGTTCTTTGAGAAGATCAATCAAATGGACAAATCCTTAGTCAGACTGACAAAAAAAGAAGAGAGAAGATGCAAATAAATAAAATTAGAAATGAGAGGGGGAACATTACTACTGACCCCACAGAAATAAAAAGGATCATAAGAGGATACTCTGAACAACTGTGTGCCAGTTTGAATATATTGTGTCCCCCAAATGCCATTATCTTTGATGTAATCTTGTGTGGGCAGACATTATCAGTGTTGATTATATTGTAATTCTTTGAGTGTTTCTATAGAGATCCATCCCACCCAACTGTGGGTGATGACTCTAATCGGATAATTTCCATGGACTGTTGGCCTGCCCATTGGGTGGGCCTTGATCAGTGGAGCCATATAAATGAGATGATGGGCAGAGGGAACTCAGTGCAGCTGTGAGTGACGTTTTGAAGAGGAGCTACAGCCAAGAGGGACACTTTGAAGAATGCACAGAAGCTGAGAGAGTAGCTGCAGATAAGAGACAGTTTGAAGACGGCTGTTGAAAGCAGACTCTTGCTCCGGAGAAGCTAAGAGAGGACAAACACCCCAAAAGCAACTAAGAGTGACATTTTTGAGGAACTGCAGCCTAGAGAGGAATGTCCTGGGAGAAAGCCATTTTGAACCAGAACTTTAGAGCAGACACCAGCCACATGCCTTCCCAGCTAACAGAAGTTTCTTGGATACCATTGGCCATCTTCCAGTGAAGGTACCCAATTGTTGATGTGTTACCTTGGACACTTTATGGCTTTAAGACTGTAACTGTGTAACCAAATAAACCCCCTTTTATAAAAGCCAATCCATTTCTGGTGTTTTACATTCCAGCAGGATTAGCAAACGAGAACAAACTGTATGCCAAGAAATTAGATAACTTAGAGGAAATGGACAAATTCCTAGAAACACACAAACAATTTACGCTGACTCTAGAAGAAACAGAAGACCTCAACAGACCAATTACAAGTAAAGAGATTGAATCATTCATCAAAAACCTCCCAAAAAACAGCTACTGAAAACTTCTCTCCAGAGATTCAACAACAACAAAAAAGGACAATTTTGAATTATTTAAAACTCTGGAGGAGGATATACATTGGAGTAAGACCCTGCAAATGCCAAATTGAAGAAAGAGAAGAAATATCAGGTAAGAATTTTCCGTCCCAGACCAGCTAGTCAACTCCCCTCTCCCTCACTCAGTCTCCATGCAGGAAGGGCACAGAAACAGAAGACGGGACCCCTCCCACTGGGGACACAGATTTTAAAACCTCACAGCCAAGAAAAAGTCCCTCATTGTTTGAAGACCCAGTGGACAACGGAGGACATTTCAAGGCCCAGATCAGTGAGGGACAAAGAGACTGAGAAAATGCAGACAGAGATGCATTCCCAGATCTGGGTCTGAAAGCCCTTCCCCCAACCTTTAGAGAGGCAGCAGCCAGTGGCTGCCGTTTCCTTGCCTTGGGGATAGCTGCAGTACTGGCTCAGCTTGGGGGAGAGCTCTGCCATGCATAGGGCTTCACTTCAAGCAAGGGCATAGGCGTCCCACAGTTTTGGCCCGGCTGTGCTTCATGCTCTGAGTCTATATGCCCTGTATGGAAACCCAGCCCTGTCTTCGGGCTGAGAAATAGGAAAGACCCAACTGTTAAAGCTGGGCCCCAAAACAAACCAGGTCTTGCTAGCCGGTGGAAGACAAGAGCACCACTGGAAGCCAACAGATTTGTATTACCACACACAGTGAACTTGCTGGGGTGCCCAGTGCCTACCTCCCATCCCTGTGGCAGGCCATGGTGGGCGCCTGACTCTGGGGAGAAGACTAGGGGGCAGAGCCAATCTGACAACTGGCTAGGGAGAGAAGCAAAGAAAAGATAGAGTTCAAAGTCAACCAACAAGAAAACCTTATGCAAAAGAGAGAAAACAACCTCCAGAATAAACCAATCAAGAAAACCACATGCCAAGACAGCAGAAAATCATGAGCCACATCAGGAAATGCGAAGATATGGCCCAGCCAAGGGAAGAAGCTAACATTTCATCTGAGACTCAGGAGTTGAAACAACTAATTATAGATGTTCAAACACATCTTTTAAACTGAATCAGTGAGGTTAGAGAGAATATGACAAAAGAGATAAAGGATATAAAGACACCAGGTGACCATAAGGAAGAATTCATAAGCTTGAAAAAACAAATGGCAGAACTTATGGGAATGAAAAGCACAATAGAAGAGATGAAAAACATGATGGTGACACACAACAGCAGACTTGGAGAGCAGAAGAAAGAACCAGTGAGTTGGAGGACAGGACATCTGAAATATTGCACACAGAAAAACAAATAGGGAAAAGAATGGAAAAATATGAGCATGGTCTGAAGGACCACATGAAGCGCACACATATACATGTTATAGGTGTCCCAGAAGGAGAAGAGAAGGGAAAAGCGGCAGAAGGAATAATAGAGGAAATAATCAACGAAACTTTCCCAACTCTTATGAAAGACATAAAATTACAGGTCCAAGAAGCACAGCATACTGCAAACAGAACTGATCCAGATAGACCTACTCCAAGAAACTTACTAATCAGATTTTCAAATGTCAAAGACAAAGAGAGAATTCTGAAAGCAGCAAGAGAAAAGCAATCCATCACATACAAGGGAAGCTCAGCAAGACTAAGTGCAGATGTCTCAGCAGAAACCATGGAGGCAAGAAGGCAGTGGTATGACATATTTAAGATACTGAAAGAGAAAAACTGCCAACCAAAAATCCTATATCTGGCAAAACTGTCCTTCAAAAATGGGGGAGAGTTTAAAATATTTACAGATAAACAGACAACTGAAAGAGTTTGTGAACAGGAGACCTCCTCTTCAGGAAATACTAAAGGGAGTGCTACAGATAGGAAAAGACAGGAGAGAGAGGTTTGGAGAAGAGTGTAGAAATGAAGATATCAGGAGATAGAAAGAGGGTAGAGATTGGACATTTGATGTTGAAGGAGTATAGAATGTTCTAGAGGATTGATTGTATAGATCTAGGAATAGATAGCACAATACTGTGTGATAGTAGCACAATATTCCAAGTACACTGAAAAAAGATGACTGTGAATATGCTTGAAAGAGGAAGGTTAAGGGTCTGTTATGACACCAGAAGGAAAGATGGAAGATAAAGACTGGGACTGTATAACTTAGTGAAACTTAGAGTGGTCAATGTATATGATTAAATGTACAAATATAAGAATGTTTTTGCATAAAGGAGCAGCAAGAAAGAGTGAAGTTATGAGGTATTCAATGAAGTGAATGGACCATGAGGACACTAGGTTGAGTGAAATAAACCAGAAATGAAAAGGCAAACATTATAATGCTTCACTAATATAGACTAATAACAATGTATAAACTATGAAAATTGAATCTGGGAGCATGTGCTATTAGGGGAAAGCTTATATAAAGGTTCCTAGATTGTAAGCTCGTACACCAAGAACATTTATTCATGAGTTATAACAGTTATTTCTAAACTTTGAGATACTGAGCAGTTTGTGTGTGATGTGGTTGGTCCCTGGAGCTTTGGGTGTCTGTGTGGCACCTGGGACTCAGAGCTAGAGTTAGGCAGCTGTGAGTGTCAGCATTCCCCATGAATCAACTGCTAAAGAGGCCCAAAAGGAGATTAGACTTTGATTGGAGACATAAACGAAATGGACTTGAGATTGGGGTAGATAAGACTAAAGGTAACAGGATGACACTAATCACATTTTAAAACTTTGACTTCTGTGTGGGACCAAAGGAAGCGATGGGTATATGGTGCAAAATCTATATTTTGTTTAGCACACCATATAATTTAACTTGTATGGTCAGTTTACTCAAATGCCATAATTACATGGAACCTTGACTACAGAGTGAGAGTTTGTTGTTTGTACAGGTTGGCATGAAGCGCCGATACAACACAGAGTAATTTGGGCAGGGAATAAAAAGTATTTACAAAGTCCCCTTGAAGGACTATGGAGAAATGTGGAAATATTAAACTTTCTCAGCTGGGGAATTCCTGATATTCTCACAAGCATTGGGACCACCAGCTTAGTAAGTTGAGCCCTCGATCTTAGGGCTTGCGCTTACAAAGCTTGATAACACAAAGGAGAGGCTAATCCTACTCATAATTGTGCCTAGGAGTCACCCCCAGAGGGCCTCTTTTGTTGTTCAGATGTGGCCTCTCTCTCTAAGCCAACCCAGCAGGTAAATTCACTGCCCTCCCCCCTACATGGGACATGACTTCCAGGGGCATAAATTTCCCTGACAATATGGAATGTGACTCCCAGGAATGAGCTGGACCCTGCATCTTGTGACTGAGAGAGACTTTTGGACCAAAAGGAGGAGGAGTGGGTAAAATTGAAACAAAATAAAGTTTCAATGGGTGAGAGATTTCAAATGGAGTGGAGAGGTCATCCTGGAGGTAACTCTTATGCATTATATAGATATCCCTTTTTAGTTTTTAGTTTATTAGAATAGTTAGAAGGAAATATCTGGAATTGTTGAATTGCAATCCAGTACCCTTGATTACTGAAGGTGATCGTATAACTATATAGCTTATACCGTGTGACCATGTGATTGTGATAACCTTATGGCTCACACTCCCTTTACCGAGTATATGGACAAATGAGTAGAAAAAATGGGGACAAAAAGTAAATGAGTAATAGGGAAGAGGGGGATATGGGACATTTTGAGTGTTCTTTTTACTTTTATTTTTATTCTTATTTTTAGCTTTTGGAGTAATGAAAATGTTCAAAAATTGACTGTGGTGATGAATGCACAACTATATGATGATACTGTGAACAATTTTTTTACACTTTGGATGACTGTATGGTATGTGAATACATTTCAATTAAAAAGAAGTAAATGAGGGGGAGTGGAGGGCTATGGGATGCTTTGAATGTTCTCTTTTACTTTCATTTTCTTCTCTTATTTTCATTTTTATTTTTTGGAGTGCTGAAAATGTTCAAAAATTGTTGTGTTGAATGCACAACTATATGATGAAACTGACAACTGTACATTTTGGATGACTGTGTGGTATGTGAATATATTTCAATAAAATTACATTAAAAAATAATACTGTTGACAGAAGCAACAACAAACAAACAAACAAACAAACAAAAAACCTCCCAGCAAAGAAAAGTCCAAGACCAGATGGCTTCACTGGTGGATTTTGCCAAACATGCCAAGAAAAATTAACACCAATCCTTCTCTAACTCTTCCAAAAAGCTGAAGATGAAAGAACATTTCTTAACTCATTCTATAAGGCCACATCACCCTAATATCAAAGCCGGATAAAGACACCCCGAGAAAAAAAAATTTACAGACCAATATCCTTTATGAATGTTGATGCAAAATGCTCAGCAAAATACTAGCAAACCAAATCCAACAGCATATTTTAAAAATTACACACCATGATCAAGTGGGATTTACCCCAGGTATGCAAGGGTAGTTTAACATAAGAAAAGCACTTAATGTAATACCCCACTATTACACTCAGTAAACTATAAATAGAAGGAAAACTTCCTCAACATGTTACAAAGCATATATAAAAAACCCAAAGCTAACATCATACTCAATGGTAAAAGACTGAAATCTTTCTTCCTAAGATAAAGAAAAAGACAAGGATGCCCATTGTCACCACTGCTATTCAACATTGTGCTTGAAGTTCTAGCCAGAACTATTAGGCAATTAAAAAAAAAAAGGTATCCAAATTGGAAAGGAAGGAGTAGAACTTTCCTATTTGCAGATCACATGATCCTATATAGTGAAAATCCTGACAAATCCTTAACAAAGCTAATAAATGAGTTCAGCAAAGTGGTGGGATATAAGATCAACATGCAAAATGAGTGGTGTTTCTATACACTAGTAATGAACAATCCAAAGAGAAAATAAAACAATTTCACTTACAACAGCAACTAAGAATCAAATATCTAGGAATATATTTAACCAAGAATGTAAAGGCCTTGTACATGGAAAACTACAAAACATTGCTGAAAGAAATTAAAGAAAACTTAAATAAATGGAAGGACAGCCCATGCTTATGGATTGGAAGACTAAACTTTGTTAAGATGTCATTTCTACCCAAAGCGATTTACAGATTCAATGCATTTCAAATCAAAAGTCCAATAGCCTTTTTTACAGGAATGGAAAAACCAATAATCAAATTTATTTTGAAGGATAAGCAGCCCCAAATAGCCAAAAACTTTTTGATAAAGAACAGAATTGGATGGCTCACACTTTCTGATTTTAAAATTTATTACAAAGCTACAGTAATCAAAACAGCATGGTTTTTCCATATACCACTACCCATTACATATTATAGACTATATTTAATAGGAATATCTTAGCAGCACTATACTAATACTAGGAATAATTAGCAGCTGATAGGAGCTATGGGATGTTTTGCATTATGATAATTATTTAAAACTGAGAGTGAGGATGATTGTACAACTAAGTGAAGATAATGTGAGACACTGATCATTTATCTTAGACAGAATCTATGCTATGTGAAAATAGGAATCCCCTACTTAATAAGACAAGCCCTCAATCTTGAGGCTTGCTCTTGTGAAATTTAGGGCTGTAAATGGAAGGCTAAGCCTTTCTATACATTATGCCTAAGAGTCACCTCCAGAGAACCTCTTTTGTTGTTCACATGTGGCCTTTCTCTCTCTAAGCCCAACTCTGTAAATAAATTCATTACCCTCCCTCCTAAGTGGGACATGACTCCCAGGGGAGTGAATCTCCCTGGTAACATGGGGCATGACTCCCAAGAATGAGCCTGGCCCTGGCATCAAGGGAGTGAAAATGCCTTCTTGACAAAAAGGGAGAAAAGAAAGGTAACAAAATAAGGTTACAGCAGCTAAGAGGTTTCAAATAGAGTAGAGAGGCTATGCTGGAGGTTACTCTTATGCAAGATCCAGCTAGAGATCCCAAATGGCCACAGTATGCTATACCCTAACTAACAGGAGCCCAAAATACCTAGGTGCCTGAGATTCTGTGAAAGTTTCACTCACTAAGTTTATCTCTCATAAACTTAAATCCACTGGAGTGTTCCTGTGTTAGTTAGGATTCTCTAGGGAAACAACCAAAACAGGAGATACCTGTAAATATGAGATTTTATTAAAGTGTCTCACAAACTGTGAGGATGCACAAGTGCAAATTCCATAGGGCAGGATGCATGAGTCCAATTCCATAGGGCAGAATTCACTAGTCCAAATTCCGTAGGGCAGGCAGCAAGCTGGCAACTCTGATGAAGGTCTTTGATGAACTCCCTAGGAGAGGCTGGCTGGCTGAAGAAGAAGTGAAAGTTCTCTCTCTTCTCCCTTAAAAGTCTTCAACTGATAGGATTAAATCCAGGTTATTGAATTCTCTCATTGCAGAAGGATGCCCTTATTGATGTTATCAGTCACAGATGCAATCTATTGACTGATGATTTAATAAACCAGCCTTCTGGTTTATTAACCAGCCACAAGTGTCCTTGCAGTAACAGTTAGGCCAGTTCCTGCTTGACCAGACAACTAGGTACCATCATCTGGCCAAGTTGACACATGAACCTAACCATCACAGTTCCTATGCCACACAAGTCCTAAAACCCAGAGGCAATAGCCTCTTTAAGAACAACAACCAGATGCAGCCCCCCTTTCCATAATGTCAACACCCCTTTTCAATGTGAAGAAGTTAGGGTGGTCACTGCCTAGACACCTCTGAAGATCAAGAAAGTGATTAAATGAGAGAAAGGGGTAGTAACAGACAAGATAGGATTTAACAAAGGATTATGAATACTGAATCTTCATATAAATAATTTTTTAGATGCTACATTATAGAATAGCTAGAAGGAAATAGCTGAAATTGTGGAACTGTAACCAATAACATTCTTTGAAATTTGCTCTCTAACTACTACTTGTTAAATCATACTTTGAAAGTTATCACTGTTATGTATATATGTTAAATTTCACAATAAAAAAATGTATTTAAAAAAACAGCATGGTACTAGACAAGGGCAGACATACAGACCAATGAAACTGAATTGAAAGGTCAGAAATAAATCCTTAAAACTATGGCCAATTGATTTCTGACAAGGATGCCAAGTCCACTCAATAGGGAAAGAATGCTTTCTTCCACAAATGGTACTTGGAAAACTGGATATCCATACTGAAAAGAATGAAGGTAGATTCCTACCTCTCCCTATATAAAAAAATTAAAGTGGAATTTAAAAAAACAAAAATATTTGTGTCTCAAAGGACACTCTCAAGAAAAGACAACCTAATAGTGGGAGAAAATATTTACAAACCATATATCTGATAAAGGTCTAGTATCCAGAAGATATAAAGAACTCTTACAACTCAATAATAAAAAGACAAATAACCCATTTTAAAAATGGGCAAAGGATTTGAATAGAGACATCTCCAAAGAAGACATACAAGTGGACAATAAGCACATGAATAGGTGCTCAAAATAATTAGTAATTAGGGAAATACATATCAAAACCACAATGAGATACTTCATATGCACTAGCATTGCTATCATCAAAGAGATAGACAATAACAAATGCTTGCAAGGACATGGAGAAATTGGATATCATATGGTCCAGCAATTCCACTCCTAGGGATAAACCCAAGAAAAATGAAAGCATATGTCTATTCAAAAACTTGTATTCAAATGTTCATAGAAGCATTATTCATAACAGCTGAAAGTGGAAACCAACCAAATGCCCATTATCTGACGAATGGATAAACGTGTATATTTACACAACAGAATTTTAGCAATAAAAAGGAATGAAGTATTGACTCATACTACAACAGAGAAACCTTGAAAGAATTATGCTAAATGAAAGAGGGCTACATATTGTATAATTTCATTTATATGAAATGTCTAGAAAAGGCACTTCCATAGAGATAGAGAGTAGATTCATGTTTTCCAGAGACTAGGCAGAGGAGGGATTATGGAGTTTATTGGGGGGGGGGGTGATATAAATGGTCTGGAAATACACAGTGGTGATGATTACACAATTTTGTGAATATACTAAAAACCGCTGAATCGTATACTTAGGGTGAATTTTATTATATGTGAATTATACATATATTTCTTTTTTTAATGGGAAATTTCCTGCCCAACCCAACTCACAGTCCTCTCCTGGTAGGCAACTAATATTACCTGATTCTTAGCTATCTATTCCTGAAATAGACTGTATTCATACAAACATGTATTTATGCGTCGTTAAGTCCCTTCTTAAAAACAGAAATAGGAGCTTCGTACACACATTGTTCTAGACTTTTTTTTCCCTCTTTACAATACAACTTGAATATTATTCCTTTTCAGTATATGTAGATAATCCTCATGCATTTTTTTTTTTGGATATACTATAATTTAGCTGGTTGGTCTTTTTCTGTTACAAACCACACTGCAATTAATTTCCCTGTATATATTCTAGTACATCTGTGTGAGTGGGATACAATTTTGGAAGTAAAATATCTAGTTCAAAATTTACTTTGTTTCTAATATTATATTTTGAAAGACTGACATTACTGTTCCAAATATCCATCTTTCTCACTGGATCATAAGTTCCCTGAGGCAGAAATTACATCTGTTTTGTTGACCTGGGTACACCTGGATTCTAGCACATTGGTTAACGTACTGCTTAATATAGTTGTAGATGTGGACAAGGCTGTTGTACAAAGTGTCAAATGGAAATTTGAAGCTATATTATTTTAAAAAAACAGACAAAACCCAGATTATAGAAACAAGAATTGGTTTTTGTTTGCTTTTTGACTTTTCATCTAGTTACTTGTTTTTTATTTCTCATTTTGAACTAGTATGTTTGCAGAAATTGTGGGATCAATTGCAATGCATCACTTAAAGGTAGAATTCTTAATTTCATCTGAAGCCATCTGTATGTTTTAGTAAACAAAAACCTGCTTCTTATATTTCAGTATTCTGTATTTCATTTGGAAAGTAGGAAGGAAGGAAGGGAGGGAGGGAAAGAAGGAAAGAAAAAAGAGAAGGGAAGATAGGGGTTGATTTAAAATCTCATAGTGACACCTTCTGGAGAGAAGGTAATGATACATTTTGAATGTGTTAAATCTTCAAAATTTTAGACCAGTTTTATGTTTGTTATTTTACCATAAAAGTCCTTGTAATAAGAAAGTTCAATTAATTTTACAGGAGGTAAACATCATAACTGATGATAACACATTTTATTTTTTCCAGGATAAAGTCATTTTGGGATCTGATTACCCCTTTCCACTAGGTGAGCTGGAACCTGGGAAATTGATAGAGTCTATGGAAGAATTTGATGAAGAAACAAAAGTAAATGTCTTTTACTTTATAGTCTTCCTCCTGATTTTTCCTGCCCTAATTGGGTTTGTTTTCAGGGTACTTTGACATGTGATAGCAAAGAACTGGAGAACCTTTACCCTTAATATTCCTGGAACTGTTAACTCTACATCCAGAAAAACTAGTAAAGGGCAAAGGAAAGTGGGGAAAAAAAAGCTGAAAGTCAACCTAGTACAACTAAATTCATAAAAGCAAGAAAGAACTGTAAAGAAGCATATATTTATGCTTGCATGTCAGATGAATCAGAAAAATAATTTCAAAATTTTTCTTTTAATATTTGTTACAAACCTTTGAAACTGAAAGTCTACAATGATTGAGCTACTGAGACTAAAATCTTGATTAACAAGATCATGGAATCATAACCCTCAAATAACTAAATTTTTTTTTCAGCATTTGCCTTTTAGGGTGGATAAATGATTTTTTTTTTAAGTGCTATAATGCTGCCACCATCTAGTCTACCCCTGAGGCTCCTAAACCAAGATGGGTTTAGAATGAGATGCAGTCTCTTCAGACTTCTCTCCCTTACCGTTACCTCTCCTCCTCCCGCTCCCCCCAAAACACAGAGTCTTCCTACATGGTGTCACCACCAATCACTACCAAGAGTCAGGAATGGCAAAAGGGCAAACATGGGGATATATAAACAAAATGGATCTTCCAATAGTCTTAGTCATAATCTTCTTACATAATTCTCATCTTTCTTATGAACTACAATCCAAAAGTTCCCTTGAGCTTTAACTCACTGCTTTAATCCTTAAGAATAAAACCATCAAATCTTCTCAATAGGCCTGAAGCACATCAATAGACACCAAATACACTAGCTACAAGTTTTTAACTGAGAACCCTCAGACTGTTTTACTCAAGAAATGTGCCCTCTGGCACTTACCCACCTTAAGGCACTGAAAGTATTGAATTATTAAATGTTTATGTATTCAAGTAGAAATCTCTACCTGAGATTTTTTATTTTTTTTTAAATAGGCATAGATTTATTAGGACTTATGAACAGGAAACAGTCTTCAGAGGTGGTGGTCCAGAGGGGTAGAGATCTGCAGAGGGGCATCTACCTGAGATTTTAAATTTACTTTTTTTACAACAAAGGTTGAGGTGGTTTGTATAAAGGACCATAAGAGGGCGGGGCAAGATGGCAGACTGGTGAGCTGTATGTTTTAGTTACTCCTCCAGGAAAGTAGGTAAAAAGCCAGGAACTGCGTGGACTGGACACCACAGAGCAATCTGTCTTTGGGCATACTTCATACAACACTCATGAAAACGTGGAACTGCTGAGATCAGCGAAATCTGTAAGTTTTTGCGGCCAGGGGACCCGCGCCCCTCCCTGCCAGGCTCAGTCCCGGGGGAGGAGGGGCTGTCAGCTCCAGGAAGGAGAAGGGAGAATTGCAGTGGCTGCTCTCATCGGAAACTCATTCTACTGATTCAAACTCCAACCATAGATAGACTGAGGCCAGACACCAGAGACTCTGAGAGCAGCCAGCCCAGCAGAGAGGAGACGGGCATAGAAGGAAAACAACACGAGAAGCTCCAAAGTAAAAGCAGAGGATTTTTGGAGTTCTGGTGAACACAGAAAGGGGAAGGGCGGAGATCAGGCCTTGAGGCGCATATGCAAATCCCGAAGCAAGGCTGATCTCTCTGCCCAGGGCACCTTTCCTTAATGGCCCTGGTTGCTTTGTCTATTAGCATTTCAATAACCCATTAGATCTCTGAGGAGGGCCGTTTTTTTTTTTTTTTTTTTTTTTTTTTTTTAAATCCTTTTTGCTTTTTCTAAAACAATTACTCTAAGAAGCTCAATACAGAAAGCTTCAAAGAATTGAAATTTGGGCACGTCAAGTCAAGAGCAGAACTAAGAGAGCTCTGAGACAAAAGGCAATAATCCAGTGGCTGAGAAAATTCACTAAACAACACAACTTCCCAAGAAAAGGGGGGTGTCCGCTCACAGCCACCATCCTGGTGGACAGGAAACACTCCTGCCCATCGCCAGCCCCATAGCCCAGAGCTGCCCCAGACAACCCAGTGTGACGGAAGTGCTTCAAATAACAGGCACACACCACAAAACTGGGCGTGGACATTAGCCTTCCCTGCAACCTCAGCTGAATGTCCCAGAGCTGGGAAGGGGGAGCAGTGTGAATTAACAGAGCCCCATTCAGCCATCATTTGAGCAGACTGGGAGCCTCCCAACACAGCCCAGCAGCCCAGAACTGCCCTGGGGGGACGGCACTCACCTGTGACATAGCACAGTCATCCCTCAACAGAGGACCCGGGGTGCACAGCCTGGAAGAGGGGCCCACTTGCAAGTCTCAGGAGCCATACGCCAATACCAAAGACTTGTGGGTCAGTGGCAGAGACAAACTGTGGCAGGACTGAACTGAAGGATTAGACTATTACAGTAGCTTTAAAACTCTAGGACCATCAGGGAGATTTGATTGTTAGGGCCACCCCCCCTCCCCGACTGCCCAGAAACACGCCCCACATACAGGGCAGGCAACACCAACTACACACGCAAGCTTGGGACACCAATTGGGCCCCACAAGACTCACTCCCCCACTCACCAAAAAGGCTAAGCAGGGGAGATCTGGCTTGTGGAGAACAGGTGGCTCGTGGACGCCACCTGCTGGTTAGTTAGAGAAAGTGTACTCCACGAAGCTGTAGATCTGATAAATTAGAGATAAGGACTTCAACTGGTCTACAAACCCTAAAAGAACCCTATCAAGGACAGCAAATGCCACGAGGCCAAAAACAACAGAAAATTATAAAGCATATGAAAAAACCAGACGATATGGATAACCCAAGCCCAAGCACCCAAATCAAAAGACCAGAAGAGACACACCTAGAGCAGCTACTCAAAGAACTAAAGATGAACAATGAGACCCTAGTACGGGATATGAAGGAAATCAAGAAGACCCTAGAAGAGCATAAAGAAGACATTGCAAGACTAAATAAAAAAATGGATGATCTTATGGAAATTAAAGAAACTGTTGACCAAATTAAAAAGATTCTGGACACTCATAGTACAAGACTAGAGGAAGTTGAACAACGAATCAGTGACCTGGAAGATGACAGAATGGAAAATGAAAGCATAAAAGAAAGAATGGGGAAAAAAATTGAAAAACTCGAAATGGACCTCAGGGATATGATAGATAATATGAAACGTCCGAATATAAGACTCATTGGTGTCCCAGAAGGGGAAGAAAAGGGTAAAGGTCTAGGAAGAGTATTCAAAGAAATTGTTGGGGAAAACTTCCCAAATCTTCTAAACAACATAAATACACAAATCATAAATGCTCAGCGAACTCCAAATAGAATAAATCCAAAAAAACCCACTCCGAGACATATACTGATCACACTGTCAAACATAGAAGAGAAGGAGCAAGTTCTGAAAGCAGCAAGAGAAAAGCAATTCACCACATACAAAGGAAACAGCATAAGACTAAGTAGTGACTACTCAGCAGCCACCATGGAGGCGAGAAGGCAATGGCACGATATATTTAAAATTCTGAGAGAGAGGAATTTCCAGCCAAGAATACTTTATCCAGCAAAGCTCTCCTTCAAATTTGAGGGAGAGCTTAAATTTTTCACAGACAAAGAAATGCTGAGAGAATTTGCTAACAAGAGACCTGCCCTACTGGAGATACTAAAGGGAGCCCTACAGACAGAGAAACAAAGACAGGACAGAGAGACTTGGAGAAAGGTTCAGTACTAAAGAGATTCGGTATGGGTACAATAAAGGATATTAATAGAGAGAGGGAAAAATATGGCAAACATAATCCAAAGGATAAGATGGCCGATTCAAGAAATGCCTTCACGGTTTTAACGTTGAATGTAAATGGATTAAACTCCCCAATTAAAAGATATAGATTCGCAGAATGGATCAAAAAAAATGAACCATCAATATGTTGCATACAAGAGACTCATCTTAGACACAGGGACACAAAGAAATTGAAAGTGAAAGGATGGAAAAAAATATTTCATGCAAGCTACAGCCAAAAGAAAGCAGGTGTAGCAATATTAATCTCAGATAAAATAGACTTCAAATGCAGGGATGTTTTGAGAGACAAAGAAGGCCACTACATACTAATAAAAGGGGCAATTCAGCAAGAAGAAATAACAATCGTAAATGTCTATGCACCCAATCAAGGTGCCACAAAATACATGAGAGAAACATTGGCAAAACTAAAGGAAGCAATTGATGTTTCCACAATAATTGTGGGAGACTTCAACACATCACTCTCTCCTATAGATAGATCAACCAGACAGAAGACCAATAAGGAAATTGAAAACCTAAACAATCTGATAAATGAATTAGATTTAACAGACATCTACAGGACATTACATCCCAAATCACCAGGATACACATACTTTTCTAGTGCTCACGGAACTTTCTCCAGAATAGATCATATGCTGGGACATAAAACAAGCCTCAATAAATTTAAAAAGATTGAAATTATTCAAAGCACATTCTCTGACCACAATGGAATACAATTAGAAGTCAATAACCATCAGAGACTTAGAAAATTCACAAATACCTGGAGGTTAAACAACACACTCCTAAACAATCAGTGGGTTAAAGAAGAAATAGCAAGAGAAATTGCTAAATATACAACAAAGGTTGAAAATGAAACACTTTCTATACATTTAACCAAAACTAAACCAAAATTAGATCACCCCCAAGTAGCCTGATTAGACTTTACTGGAATAATAATCATATTATGCCTCTTATTATTAATTTTTATTGGCTTATCACTTTCAAGTTTTTAAAAAAAGCTCACATAAAAGATTTTTATATTGTCACAAATTCGAAATGGCAATCTGTACAAGGTTACTCATTGTAACAATGTAATAACAAAAGACTGAAAACCATCTATTGGACAATAGTTAAATAATAATATATCTATACAGTGGAATCTATGCAACATAAAAAAGAATCAGAACTCAATGTCTAAGATTTTAAGTTAAAAAGCAAGATGTAAAACTATGCATATAGAATATTTCCATTTGTGTATAAGGAGAAAAGAATATTTATATTCCTAAATATATGTATAAAATATCTCTGGAAAGTTCTAAATTTGATCATGGGGGTGTATGCACAACTATGTGATGATACTATGATCCAGTGATTGTATAATTTGGATGGTTTCTATACTGTGTGAATATATCTCAATAAAACTGCATTTAAAAACTATCTCTGGAAAAAGAGACAAAACCTATGTCTGGAAAGAGAAAGTGGTGACTGGGTGGTAGTAGTGGAAGGAAGCATTTTATACCTCTTGAATTTTGAACCATGCGAAGGTATTACTGCTAAAATAAGATAAAGTAAATCCATTTGATAAGCCCAGTGGGAGATACATATATGCATTCCACCACGTAGATGCAGAAGGAAAATGAGATTTACGGTTGAGTAATTTGTCCATTTTGATTTAACTGTTGGGTTGCAGCACAGAGACGCAATCCTTAACCTCCTAAATCCGGCATGAGTTCTCCATCCAACAAACCAAAGTGTATCTCCTTCAAAGGATACTTGGTACCAACTTATTTTAAAAGGTAAAAATGGTTTCTCAGAGAAGGAAGGGCAGCAATAATATCTTCTGAAATCTTCCTCCAGAGGAGGATGGCCAAGTGTGGATCAGGGAAGACCCCAAGTAAGAGTTTCCTGCCTTGAATCACCCACTCTTCGTGGCTATCTAAGAACCCTGAAGTGGTAATAGAATATAGGTATACGTTAAGTTGCATGGATGTTACATGACCCTATACAGGTTTCTTTCCACTCTGTTATATGCCTGCCTTTTGCAAGCTGGACACTTATCAAATAGGATATGATGAAGTTACCACTCAAATTACGGGCACTCCTACTAAGGAGGTGATATAATTTGTAGCTGGGGAGAAGGCCAAATAAAATTTGGAGAGTCCTTTTCTCATGTGAAATTTATGAGATGTACAGATTTGTACAATATTTTGAGACTCCTCATCTATATCATTTTTCTTCTCCAAAAGAGCTTACCTTTTATTCAGGTCCATGTGAAAGGACAACACATATCTTAGAAGGTTGGGGATGACTAGAGGACTTCTAGGCAGTTTCCAGCCCTCTTGCCTCACAGACCTAAACTGTACATTTTCTCTGTATTTGCCTCTAACTAGTCCTTAAGACCCATTAGAGGGTCCTCTAGAGATTTCTTAAAAGGGGATTTTCCTAAGAGAGGTCTCCTCCTTCTAAGTCACTTCCTCTCCCTTTACAATCAAGTTTCAGATTTAGATTTCAAATAAATCTAAATTTTGACACGAATCAAGAGGATTTTTATAAGACGTTAACTGTTTAATCTGCTAATATTTTCCTCTCATTTGGGGGAGCTAATTTTTTTAAAACCTGATAAAGGTACTCAACAAATTATTTTAAAACGACCAATAATTCTTTAAAATAAAACATTTTCTTTTTTTTTTTCAGGATAAACTCAAAGCTGGAAATGCCCTAGAATTTTTGGGGCTTGAAAGAAAAGAATTTGAATAACTGGATTTACTACAAAGGCAAATTTTCAAGAAGCTATTCTATGTTTGTTTTAAAATATGTATCACATATCCATTACTAAAATCCTATTTTGAAATATTTTACCCAGATACAGAACATTACCAAATATCCAAACTTATTCATAACTAAATATTCAGAAGTGGTTTCATTCTGAAAAAGCAACACATTGCTTCACATGTGAATAGAAAATGAATAATTTTCCCAGTGCTTTTTTAATTAATCTGATAGAAATAAAAAATTAAATGTCATTAATGACATATGGACAAAGACCAAAATGAGATTCATCCTGGAGGGCTCAGGTAGGTTTTCCACTTTGAGCAAGTATATATTAACACAGCTCCCAAAAAACTGGGGTTTTTTGTTTGTTTTTGTTTTTGTTTTTGAGGAGGCAAGGATGACTTTTAAAAAAAAAAAACCTGTTGTTAATGACTTTTAATACCTTCCATTAGCCCAGAACTGAGCTGGGAATGCTTTAGATTTCACAAAATACATGGCATACATATTCCATAACCTCAAGGAGCCTTCAGAACAGTTAAGGAAATAAGACATATATTCATGGAATAATTACTAAGCAATATAGCTTAGTGTCAAAGAAGTTTCAGTAAGAGGAATTTGATTTGGACTCAAACTACTGTGCACTCTCTCTCTCTCTAAATCAAACTCTGCAAATAAACTCACTACCCTCCCCACTATGAGGGGACATAACTCCTATGGGTGTAAGTCTCCTCTGGCAACATGGGACATGATTCTCAGGGATGAGCCTGGCCCTGGCACCGTGAGACTGAGAAAGCCTTCTTGATCAAAAGGGGGAAGAGAAATGAAACAAAATAGTTTCAGTGGCTAAGAGATTTCAAACAGAGTCAAGAGGTTCTTCTGGAGGTTACTCTTATGCAAGCTTCAGCCAGATACTGCAAATTGTCACAGTATGCCAAGCCCCAACCAGTGGTATTCCTGAAAATCCTAAAGAATACCCTGGCTCTATCTAAGACTCTATAATAAAGTTTTACTCACTTAATTTTTTCAGAAACGTACAGCCTCCAGATTGTTCCTATGCCAGATAAGCCCTAAAACCCAGAGATACCAGTCTCTCTAAGAACATCAGACAGGTTCATTCCTCTGCTCCATAAGGTCAACACCCCTTTCCAGCACGAAGAAGTTAAAATGGTCATTGCCCAGATATCCCTGAAGATTGAGAGAAAGATCAAATGAGGGAAGAAGTATAACTGAGAAATTAAAATTTAGCAAATGATTATGACTACTGAATCATTATAATCACTGTTAGTTGCTAGTGTATTAGAATAGCCAGAAGGAAATACCTGCAATTGTTAGTGTAATCCAGCAGCCTTGATCTTTGATAATGACTGTATAACTATACAGCTTTCATCTTGTGACCGTGTGATTGCAAAAACCGTGTGACTGACACCCCCTTTATTCAGTGTCTGAGTAGATGAGTAATAAAATAAAAGACAAGGATGAAAAAATAAATGAATTAATTTTTCAAAACTGTTGGGCAGATCTTCATAGAAGTTAGAACTTGAGCTGAGGCTAGAAGAATGGATAAGGTTTATTTAGGATTGGGAGGTGTGAAATAGGAAGGCAAACTGTAAGAACACATGTTTCGGATTGAATGAGACTTATGTATTCTGGGAAAAAAGTTCCAGTCTATGGATTTACTTTTATAAGAAGCCCTTTTAATGTAAAGGATGAACAGAATTTATAAATCTATTTGTGGCGATTGGGCAGGGCAACCTGTTCTATAGTCTTCATTGATGGTCCCTACCTGGGCTGCTGAAAATAAGCTTGGTCCTGGGAAGGATGATGAACATCTGCAGTTTGTGTACCTCTGATTCAATTCCAAAATAAAATATAATTTTCCAAAATTACCCACTTACTTTGGATTCATTTATACTTCTTTTGGCCTTCCATTAGTCCATTAAATCAGGAGCTGAGTATTGACATATAATTTGTGCTGGCCCCTCTCCAGAATAAAAAAAATATATTTAATTCATGCTAAAGTATGCTGATCCCATTATTTTCACCTTTTTTAGTTAATTGTTCCATTTCTTTCTTGTCCTTCCTATTGCTTCCTAGGAGTCTACCCACTCATCCTCTGCTTATTACTCCAATCTGCCTAAAAAAGAAAAAGAGATGAGAAAAAATAGCAACATGAAGTATATGTTATTGTTTTTCCTTCCCTATTCTTTGAGGGAAATGTCAATTCTTTTTAAAAATATTCTGGATGTGAGTACTTTTAACATAGTGCTTAATGACTGTTTTATTATAAAAAGTAATCTCATCAAATGAAACCAGGGAAACAGAGTAACTGAGGGAATGACAGGGAGTAAAGCATTAAATTATGGAGCCAGAGAAAGTCTCTTTAAAGAAGACTTTGAACTAAGATTTGACTGACAGAAGGCAATAGCCATGTTGAAGAGCTTGTAGGCAAAGCAGATATGCTCTGAGGCAGGAAAAAGCTTGTGGATGGACCAGTGAACAAGGAAGACAGAAGTAGGAGATGATGCCAAAGAGGTTGGCCAGGTCACTAGGCCATGGTCAAGAGTAAAGTATCCAGGGAAAAGCAGGAGGATGAGAATGATAAACTGAGGTAAAGAACTGTGAGTAGCTCTCTCCACATGGCAGCAAACGGCACCAACTGCCCACTCTCCCGGTGGACCACCTTGGGATCCAGTCCCTGGCTAACTGCTGTTATCAAAAAGGGACATAAAAATCCTCTTTCCCAATAACAGGGTGGAAGGGCATGGCCGAGCCCTGGTCAGGGCTTTTGATTAGCAAATTCCGATTGCTGCGTCCCAGCTCTGAGCTGCTGTTTCAGCCCTCCCCAGACAAAAGCAGAAATAAATGAAATTGAGAATTTTACAACAATAGAAATCATTAACAAAACCAAAATTTGGTTTTCTGAAAAGATCAATAAAATCGACAAACCCTTAGCTAGACTGACAAAGAAAAAAAGAGAGAAGATGCAAATAAATAAAACCAGAAATGAAAAAGGGAGAGACTATTGACCCCTCAGAAATAAAAAGAATCATAAGAGGATACTCTGAACAACTGTATGCCAACAAATTAGATAACTTATATGAAACGGACAAATTCCTGGAAACACATTAACAACCCACAATGAAGATCTCAACAGACCAATTATAGTGAAGAGACTGAATGTCATCAAAATCCCAGGGCCAAATGACTTCACAGGTGAGTTCTACCAATCATTCTAAGAAGAATTAATACCAATCCTGCTCAAACTCCTCCACAAAACTTAAGAGGGGAGAACACTACCTGTGCCAGTTTGGATATATTATGTCCCCCAGAACAAGCCATGTTCTTTAATGCAGTCTTGTGGAGGCAGACATATTAGTGTTGATTAGGTGGGAACCTTTGGATTAGGTTGTTTCCATGGAGATGTGACCCACCCAACTGTGGGTGATACCTTTGATTGGATTATTTCCATGGAGGTGTGGCCCCACCCACACAGCATGGCTCTTGATTGGTTACTGGAGTACTTTAAAAAGAGCCACACAGGCACAGACACTTGCTGCAGCTGAGAGACACATTTTGAATACGACCATTGGAAGCGGATACTGACATTTTGGAGAATGCCATTTCGAAACACAACCTAGGAGCAAGCAGATGCCAGTCCCATGCCTTCCCAGCTAACAGAGAGTTTCCAGATGCCAATGGCCTTTCTCCAGTGAAGGTACCCTATTGTTGATGCCTTACCTTGAACACTTTATGTCCTTAAGACTGTAACTTTGTAACCAAATAAACCTCCTTTATAAAAGCCAATCCATTTCTGGTGTTTTGCAACATGGCAGCATCAACAAACCAGAACACTACCTAACTCATTGCATGAAGCCAACATCACCCTAATACCAAAGGCAGATAAAGATACTACAAGAAAACAAAATTACAGAACAGTTTCTCTTACGAATACAGATGCAAACCCCTCAACAAAATACTTGCAAATTGAATTCAACAGCCCATTAAAGAATCATACACCTTTGCTCTATAACTGTTCATTGAATTGTGCCTTTTTGTATACACCTTGTATTGCATAATAAGGAAAGAACTGAAACTGTGGGACTGTAACCCATAACAATTTTTGAAATTACCTATATGACTGTTGAGTTGTACATCAAGAGATGACACTTTTCTATGTGTATGTGACATTTTACAATAATGGAAATGGCTAAAGTTGTGGAACTGTAACCCATGACATTCTTTGAAATTTGCTTTCTACTTGTGAAATCAGACTTTGAAAGTTATCACTGTTATGTACATATGTTAAAGTTCACAATAAAAAAAAATCATGCACCATGATCAAGTGGTCTTTATCCCAGGTGTGCAAGGGTGGTCCAACCCAAGAAAATGAATTAATGTAATACCACATTAACAAATTGGAGGGAGAAAACCAAATGATCATCTTGATTGATGCAGAGAAGGCATATGACAAAATCCAGCATCCTTTCTTGATAAAAACACTTTGAAAATTAGGACTAAAAGGAAATTTCCTCAACAAGACAAAGGGCCTATATGAAAAACTCATAGCTAATATCATACTCAATGACAAAAGACTGAAAGCTGTCCCACTAAGATTTGGAACAAGGTAAGGATGCCCACTATCACAACTGCTATTCAATATTGTGCTAGAAGTTCTACCTAGAGCACTAAGGCAAGAAAAAGAATTAAAAGGCATCCAAATTGGAAAGGAAGAAGTCAAATTTTTGCTATTTGAAGATAAACTGATCCTATCTATTTTAAGCCCCAAAAAATCTACAACAAACCTACTAGAGTAGCAAATGAGTTCAGCAAAGTGGCAGGAATACAAGACCAACATGCAGAAATCAGTAGTGTTTCTATACACTAGTAATGAGTAATCTGAGTAGGAAATCAAGAAAAAATCCCATTTACAAAGGAACTAAAAGAACCAAATATCTAGGAATAAATTTAACCAAGGATGTAAAGGACTTGTACATGGAAAACTACAAAAGAAATTTAAAAAGACCTAAATAAATGGAAGGACATTCTGTGTTCACAGATTGGAAGACTAAATATCATTAAGTTGTCAATTCTACCCTATTTACAGATTGAACACAATCCCAATCAAAATTCTAACAACCTACTTTGAAGAAATGGAAAAGCCAATTATCAAATGTATTTGGAAGGGTAAGGGGCCCCAAATAGCCAAAAACATCTTGAAAAAGAGAAACAAAGTTGCAGGACTCACACTGCCTCACTTTAAAGCCTGTTACAAAGCTATAGTGGTCAAATAGCATGATACTGACATAAGGATAGATATATCAACCAATGGAAATGAATTGAAAGTTCAGAAATAGACTTTCACATCTATGGCCAATTGATTTTTGACAAGGCTGCCAAGTCACCTCAACTGGGAAAAACAGTCTCTTGAACAAAAGGTGCTGGGAGAACTGAATATCCATATCCAAAAGAATGAAAGAGTACCCCTATCTCACACCATATACAAAAATTAACTCAAAATGGATCAAAGACTTAAATACAAGAACTAGGACCATAAAACTCCTAGAAGAAAATGTAGGCAAACATCTTTAAAATCCTGTGGTAGGCAATAGCTTCTTAGGCTTTACACCCAAGGTACAAATAACAAATAAATAATAGCTACCATTTAAAAAAAAAAAAAAAACAGAAAACTGCAAGTGTTGGAGAGGATGTGGAGCAATGTGAACACTTAATTCACTGCTGTTGGGAATGTAAAATGTAAAATGGTACACTTTATGGAAGACAGTCTGGCAGTTCCACAGGAAGCTAAGTATAGAACAGCCATATGATCTGGCAATTCAGCTATTAGGTGTATAGATGGAAAAACTGAAAGCAGGGACACTAATAGACATTTATACACCAGAGTTCACAGTGGCATTATTCACAATTGCCAAAAGATGGAAACAACCCAAGTGTCCATCCACCGATGAATGGATAAACAATACATAGCATATACATATTCTAGTTTGCTAATATACATGTTCTAGTTTGCTAATGCTGCCGGAATGCAAAACACCAGAGATGGATCGGCTTTTATAAAAGGGGATTTATTTGGTTACACAGTTACAGTCTTAAGGCCATAAATTGTCCAAGGTAACACATCAGCAATTAAGTACCTTCACTGGAGGATGGCCAATGGTGTCCAGAAAACACATTGTTAGCTGGGAAGGCACATGGCTGGCGTCTGCTCCAAAATTCTGGTTTCAAAATGGCTTTCTCCCAGGGTGTTCCTCTCTAGGCTGCAGTTCCTCAAAAATGTCACTCTTAGTTGCACTTGGGATATTTGTCCTCTCTCAGCTTCTCCGGAGCAAGAGTCTGCTTCCAATGGCTGTCATCAAACTGCAGTTCCTCTCTCAGCTTCTGGGAGTTCTTCAGTGTCCTTCTTGGCTGTAGCAGCTTGCTCCTTCTGTCTGATCTTATATAGTGCTCCAGTAATTTAATTCAGACCCACCCTGAATGGGTGGGCCAACACCTCCACGGAAGTTATCCAATCAGAGTCATCACACACAGCTGGGTGGGGTGCATCTCCACAGAAACACTCAAAGAATTACAATCTAATTAACCCTGATAGATCTGCCCACACAAGATTGCATCAAAGATAATGACGTTTGGAGGGACATAATACATTCAAACTGGCACAAACAAATATTATTCAGCTGTAAAAAGGAATCAAGTCCTGATGCATGGGACAACACAGATGGATTCTGAGGACATTGTCGAGTGAAATAAGCCAGACAGAAAAGGGCAAATATTGTGTGATCTCACTGTTATGAACTAATTATAATAAGCAGGTTCACAGAGTTAGAACCTAGAATATAGGTTACCAGGCGATAGATTTGGGTTAGAGAATGGGGAGTTGATGCTTAATTTGTACAGAATTTCTATTTAGGCTAATGAGGAAAGTTTGGAATGGATGGTGGTGATGGTAGTACATTACTGTGAGTGTAATCAACAGCACTGAACTATACAGGTAAATGTGGTTAAAAGAAGAAAACTTAGGTTGTGTACACTACTAAAATAAAAATTAAAAGATAAAACATAGGACTGTACAGCACAGTGAACCCTATTGTATGTAACAGATCATCAGTCATAGTACAAGTGTAAGAATGTTCTTTCATGGATCATAACAAATGTATGAGAAGGTGGTAATAATAGTGGTATTTGGGGGATAAAATACACCTAATGTAAATAATAGATGATAGAATTATTTTAATAATTTCATCAATTGTTTTGTTGACTTACAACTTCTCTGAAAGTGAATAGTGATTTATTGATTGGCATGAATTTATGGACAATAATTGTACCTCATTTTTGTTGTAAGCATTATTGAAAAGTGCAGTCTACCTAATATGAAGATAATAATTTCAATGTAAAATATGGAGAGTTGAACTGTTGGAAAGTATCATTCAGGTTTAGTTCAGAGGGGACAAGAATAGATGTAATGGTCCATCACTAGACCTTTTTATTCCTATTCTCAAATAGAAAAACATTTGTGAGGAAAGAGCCTCCATGTAAAATGTGCTTACTTTGCACTATTTGCCACGCAGGATATTATACTAACAACTTGAGGAAATAAAGAAAATTCACATGCTAAAAAAATTGCTATCATGACAAGAGCTATGAAGAAGAGGCATACAGTGTGTAGAAAGCTTTTAATAAGGGATTTGGCCTAGTTAGAGAGTTAGGGAAAGACTTCATAGAAATGTTGCTTGAGCTACAAGATGACGAGCAAAAAAGCTAAAAGGTAAAGAGGTAAAGAGGGGAGGGAAGAGGATTCTAGGTAGAGGGGCATAAATGAAAGCCTTGTGGCAGGAGAGAACACAGCAAAAAAGACCACAAGGGTTGGAGCTGAGTAAGCAAGACATTCTTGGTATTAAGTGGCAAGATCACATGGGGCCAAAAGTTGGTTAAAGAATTTTGCCTATCTGAAAACCAATGAGAAGGTTTTTAAAGTACGGAATGATGTAACAAGAGTCCAATTTTGAAAAGACCCTTATGACTGGCTGCAGGATAGCAACAGCTTATAGGGGAGCTTAAGTGAGATAGCTGGGATCTAGGCAGTGGTGGTGCTGGCAGAGAAACATGTATATAGACTCCAGAGACAATAAAGAGGTTCAATTGAGAGGCCTTGGTAATGGGGGTGAGGATAAGAGAAATATCAAAAATGCTGTCCAGTTTTCTGACTTGAATAACTGGATGAACAGTGGTGCCATTCACTACAAGAGGCTCAGAGAGACGAGGTTTGAAGGGGAAAATTATAAGTGTAGTTTTGACATATTGAGTTTTAATGCCTTTGAGACATACAACAAGGGAAGGTCAAGTATACAGACTTACACAATTTGAATTCCCTAGCAGAGTAAACAACTCCATAAACGTTTCTTGAACAAATAATAAGAAACATAACTTCCTAAGATGAGCAAAGAAAGGAGCTGTAAACCAGTCCCAAACTGGCTGTGTTGAGAATTCGTGTTATGCTGAGAAATCCAAATGGTTAGGCCTCAAAACTTGTGACTCTTAACAATGGCTTGAGTTCTCACTATTCTGGTGGTAACCACTTGCAGGGTTTTGGCATTCCTCACACCAATTCTGACAAACCAGTCCTTGCCAAGGAAATGTCTGGTGACAGTAGACATTATCTCGGATGTTTTTAACAGCACAAGATTCTGGGAAAAGTTTAGCAGAATAGTCTTCTCAGTGCCATAAATGATTATATAGCCCTGGAGATTTCATGGCCCTGCTCACACCCAGAATCTCAAAGTCTCTCAGGAAAATCTTTTCAGCTTTTTCTCTCCTTCCTTATCTAGCGCCAAGTTCCCCAAAATATACTCCTGAAAAGTAAAATACCACCACCACCCGATTCCAAAGGAACAATGATTCATAGTTATCCAAGCATTTCTCTTTCCATTGTACAGTTTTCTTTTCCATGTCCCCTTATCTTCCCTAAAAAACAAAGCCAGCTCTGGCTTAACCCAATTTGTATTACCCAATCAAAAAACTTAAACCTACATTCAAGGTAATCAGTGAAGATCAAGATAAACACCAGTGTTACATTTGTTTAACTGAAAGAGACCATTTCTGAAGATTTTTCCCAATCAATATTGAACAAAGGTGAATTGTAATTTCCATTTTTGAATATAAAAAAACTGCTCAGGACTTTTTAAAAAAGTGTTTATTTTTGAGATCAACATATGCACATTAAAAAAAAATGGAAACAGATCAAATTCAACCCATCTCTCTCCACTCCTAGAAATACCCAATTTTACATAAGTTTTTTTAATACATATTCTTGCAAGGACAGTGTATAAGTGCTTATATGAATACATTCCATTTTACCCAAACAGTAATACCTTGCTTTTTTTTCTACTTAATACCTTGGTAGTCATTCTACATATAAACTGCCACCTTCTTTTAATGGGTGAATAGCATTTCACTGCATATGTACCATAATTATCCAACCTTTAATTCATGGACATCCATGTTTTCAGTCTTTTGCAATTACAAACTGCTGCCAAGAATACTCTTACAACATACGACGTTCAGCATCTTTTCAAATACTTATTTGCCAACTGCATATTTTCTTTGGTGAGGTGTATGTTCAGATCTTTTGCCCATTTTTTCATTGGGTTGTTCTCTTATTGTTGAGTTTTAAGAGATTTTTTTTGTATATTTTAGATACAAGTCCTGTATCTAGATGTGTTTTGCAAACATTTTTTCCCAATCTGCGCTCGTCTCTTCATCTTCTTAACAGTGTCTTTTGCACAGCAGAAGGTTTTGATTTTTAAGGAAATCCAACCTATCGATTTTTCCCATCGTGGCTCGTGCTTTTGGTGTTAAATCTAAAAAGTCACTGCCAAACCCAAGGTTACCTAGGCTTTCTCCAATATTATTTTCTAGAAGTTTTAAAGTTTTGTGTTTTACATTCAGATCTATCTGTGATCCATTTTGAGTCAATTTTTGTGGAAGGTATAAGGTCTGTTTCTAGATTTGGTTTTTGTTATGGTTGTTTGGCACACAGATGTCCAATCGTTCTAGCACCATTCATTAAAACATTATCCTTTCGCCATTGAATTGCCTTTGCTTCCTTGTCAAAACCCAGTTGACTATGTAAGTGTGGATCTATTTCTGGGCTCTCTATTCTGTTCCTTTGATCTTTGTGCTTATTCTTTCACCAATGATACACTGCATTGATTACTGTAGCTTTATAGTTGGGTAGTATTTGTACAACTTTGTTATTCTTCTTTAGTATTGTTGGCTTTTGGGGGTCCTTTGCCTTTAGAAACAACTTGTCAGTATCTACACAACAGCTTGCTGGAATTTTCATTGGGATTGGATTAAATCTATGTATCAAGTTGGGAAGAACTGACATCTTAACTATATTGAGTTTTTCAATCCATGAACCTGGAGTACCTCTTTTTTTTTTAGCTCTTCATCAGAGTTTTGTAGTAGTCTACAAGAGATCCTGCACATATTATATGCACATATATTTATGCCTAAATATTACTTTTTGGGGAGTGCAATTGTAGATGGCATTGTTTTTTATTTCAAATTCCAATTGTTCATTGTTGATATATAGAAAAGCAATTGACTTTTGTATATTAACCTTATATCCTAAGACCTTGCTATAATTGCTTATTAATTTCAGTTTGGGTTGTTGGGTTTTTTTGTGTTTTGTTGTTGTTGTTTTTGGTCCATACTTCGGGACTTCCTACATAGACAATCATATCACCTGCAAACAAACAGCATTATTTCTTCCTTCCCAATCTGTATACTTTTTATTTCCTTTTCTTTTCTTACTGATTAGCTAGATCTTCCAGCACAATGTTGAGCAGGAGTGACAAGAGGGGACATCCTTGCCTTGTTCTGGATCTTAAGGGGAAAGAATATAGTTTCTCACCATTAAGTATGATGTTAGCTCTACAGTTTCTGTAGATGTTCTTTATCAAGTTGAGGACATTCCACTCCATTCCTAGGTTACTGATAGTTTTTATAATAAATGGATGTTGGAGGTTGTCATCGCTTGGAGTGAAACACATGTTACATATTGGAGTGTAACATATTCTTAAATTTAATCTATTCCTATGGTGTTAGCCCACTGTAAGTGGGACCTTTTGATGAGGTTACTTTAGTTGAAGTGTGGCCCACCTCGGTTAGGATGCATCTTAAAACTAGAATCCTTTATACATGGAATAAAACTCAAAACAGGTAGCGAGAAAGCCACAGGAAGTGGAAGCTGAAGGTCAATGGAATGTGGAAAGGAGAAGCCAAGAGAGACCACCATTTACACTGCCATGTAACAGAGAAGCCCAGGACCAAGGATCACTGGCAGCCAGACCCAGAAACCACAGTCTTCTAGGAGAAAGCATCGCCTTTACAACACCTTGGTTTGGACTTTTTCCTGGCCTCAAAACCATAAGCCATTCAATTTCCACTGAGTAAGCCAACACATTGCCTGGTATTTGCCTGAGCAGCTAAGGCAACAAAAACAAAGGTAGATGCTGATTTAAAACCCTGTATTAAATCAATCTATCCTAGCACTTCTAAGCAACCCAAGAGGTGAGGCAAACAAAACAGGTAAGAAATTAAGTTATTTAAGCAACTGTTCATTAATTGCCTACCTCAACCAAATCAATAGATGGATAGTGTAGTAGGGGAGTCAGCGCCAAAATACGCATGCTGGGCACAGGAACCTAGAACGGAAATGACAAAAGCCTGGAGCCTTAATCATAAACTCACTTAAAATTAACGTCACTTGTCTTTTGGAATCATGTCTGCCTGTACTCTGTGGTCTTGGGCAAATATATATTTTAAACATAAAACTTTATCCATTCAGATCCAGAGAGGACTCCCAGAGTGGATGCCTTTCTGTTATTTTCTTATGAGAAGAGGAGAAGGAAATGATCAATAGGTATATGAGGCGTTACTAAAGACAAAATTTTTACTCGCTTTCTCTTTTACTAGCTCCCCCATCTTCTCTCGCAAAAATCATAGTTTGGTTTAAAAACATTCCCAATCTGGAATCGAGAGCTAGTTTAGAAATTCAGCTCCCCCGGTTACTGATTGGATAACCTTTGGCAAATAATTAAAAATAATAATAAACCTATGACCTGCGTGGGTGTGGGATTCAAACAAGGCAACGGAGGGAAAAAAAGTACTCAAGTGCTGCAGAAACATGGAGCGTCGTTTCCTACGCACTTTTCCATGCTAGGTCTTTCCCAGAGCCGCCTGTGGGGCGGAGGCTGTTTGCGGCGGACACGTGAAACCAACGTGAAAGACTGCGCCGGCGAACCTGAGAGGAAAATGGAGGTTGTGGCGTGAGCTGCGAGCAGACAAAGATTTTTTTGTCTCTTTAATGCGCCGCCAGACTCTGGTCCCAAAACGAACCCGACCGGACTTGATTCGGACAGGACCGGCTCTCTCTCATTCCCGCCCCTTCGGCCCGCCAATCTTAACAGCGCGCCAACCTTTTCCTTCGGAGCCGACCCCCACCTTGGGCGCCTCCAAATGACAAGCGGCGCAGAGCATTGTGGTCTCGTGCGCAAAAGCGAAGCCGGGGCTAGGAAAAGGAAAGCAAAAGACCTGGGAGAGCAGATTGGGCGGCTCCTGCGCACGCGCACGGGAGGCAGCGGAGGAGAAGGGGTGGTGCCTGGTCTACGGCGAGAGGAGTGGGGCGGGGTCGCGCGGCCTTGGCTGCGAGTCTGCGAGTCTGCGAGCCCGGAGGGGCGGGGGGTGGGTGAGGGAGCGGGCGGAGGAGGAAGTGTCATGGCGTCGAGCCGTGGAGCTTCTTCTCGCTGGTTCTTTACTCGGGAACAGCTGGAGAACACGCCGAGCCGCCGCTGCGGAGTGGAGGCGGATAAAGAGCTTTCGTACCGCCAGCAGGCGGCCAACCTCATCCAGGACATGGGACAGCGTCTCAATGTGTATCCTTTCCTATTCTTTGCCTTCCAAGGCTCACGCCCTGTCCCCCTTACTTCTCGCCCGATCGCCGGCCTGGTGCTTTACGAACATGGCGCCGCCACCTTGGCCTTCATTGGGCCTCGGCTGCGCTGTAAGAGAAGGAAGGCTCGGGCTCGGCAGGCCACGAGGAGCCAGCAGAGGAGGGGATGAGGAGAGAGGAGCCCGGGAATGCGGGCCGGGCGGCTACGTTGTATAATCTGTTTGTTGCGGCGCGTGGTGGTAGCGGGGGATGGGAGTGCTGCCGAGAGGGTAATATTAAGTGTTATCGCAGAGAAGAGACGACTCTTCGACCTCTCCGTCTCTAAGAAGGGGTTGAGAAGTAAAGTTAGAGGTTCTGAAAGGCTTGAGTGTTTCCGGCCTTTCCCCGCGCTCTTCGCGGGTTTGATGGCGGTTCTCTTGTACCCCGGAGCGCACTAGAGGTCTTTTATGTTCTCGGCGTGGCTTTGTATGGATGTGTGCGCGCGCGTTTCGAGTGTTTGATTTTGAGTTTGATTTTTGAGTGAGTTGTATCCATTGAGAAATATTTTCTGGGCTCTTTAAGTAGCGATATTAGAGTAAAATGTCCAGCAGTTATTGTTATTATTTATTTGGTGTCGAGCCCATCTCCCTCCCCTCCCCCCATCCCACGGGTTTTCATTTATTAGTTTCTGATTCGGTATTGAGCGAATGGGAGACATTAGAAAAGAACCGTAGATCGGGAATTTTCTGTCAAAATTGCTTTGGAAACGAGATCTTGTTTGTCTCAAGTATTTCCTAAATGTTATGTTCCAGCTCTCAGCTTACAATAAACACTGCGATTGTTTATATGCACAGGTTTTATATGCACCATTCTTTCACCAAATTCAATAGAAATGTAAGTACTACTTTATTGCTTTTCTAATACCACCAACTATTAAGGTATATCCATATGCAGAAAAAAAGTTAGTTGCTTATGAATTTTACTGTTGGACTTAGTGTTCTCAGTGACCAGTAAAGGTAAATCACGTGATAAGGCGTTTTGCCTCAAATGCGGAGTTGTTTGTTTTTCTTAACTTGAGATGAATTAAACTGCCAGGCACTGTGTTAGGGTTTGCCAGGTCGCTTGAGCTACAAGATAAGAAACGTTTCTTTCATCAAAGAATTACTATCTTGGTCTTCATTTAGCTTTTATACTTAATATTTGAATACTTTCAATTAGTAAGGTTCAAAGGCAAGCCTGGTCATTTCTTTGGTAGAAATTAGTTATGTTGGGCACATATTGTTTCAAATATTGTGAATTGATCTTAATTTAATTGTAACTTTTTTTTTGAAATGGCCCTTTGAAAGCGTTAAATGGTTAGCAGGAATATTTTATTTGCTAACGCGATAATTTCTTAAGATGTCAGACGTTTATGGTCACTCACTGGCAGTTAGTTGTCTTAAATTTTTGTGGATTCAAACGTCAAATCTTGCCTCAAACATACTGCGTCAGAGGTATGTTTATATGATTAGTTTTGAGGTAAAATTTACACTCCCAACACTGGGTACTTATTTCTAACATAACTTATAAATCTTGACAAATAGAGTAATGGTGTTCAGTTAAAGTTTTTACCTTAAGTAATGAAAAGACTGAATTTGGCATCTGCTCTTTTCAGAGTAACATGCATCTGTTAGCAAAGAAAATTGTATATTGTTTAGAAATAATTAATCCTACCTTAATTCTCACTCTCTTTAATTTTTACTCTTTTGTCACAGCTGTGTTTAGAATGCTACTCTGAAAGGTGTGGATAAAAAAAATGGACTATAGAAGACATTGTCATTTGTGGATAGTCATTAGGACCTTGGTTACTAAGAAAACAAGTCTTTGAAAAGGTTTTTAGAATATTTTTGAAATGGAAGGAAAAGCTTTATATGTGGTTCAGATGAGTCCTACTTTAATCTGTGATCATAAATCCAACTTGCTTTATAAGATTGGTATATAGGTTTATCTTGAACAGTATATAATTTTATATACATTTTAATCTCTTCCAGCTCCCTTACTTAGCCCCCTTGTTTCTCTTCCTCTTTTATATCTGTATGACTCTCCCTCTGTTGTTTCCATTTTCCTAGTTATTTCTTGTGCACAGCACTTAGGTCAACAATAGTGTTAAGAGAGGAAGAAGCCATTTGGTGATAATATTTATGTTGAGGATTAAATTTTTATTTAAATTTTCTTCAAAGGCTGTAGTGAACTAATGAATAGTAATATAAATGTGACTTTGCTTAAGTAGCCTTGGAATATGTTGTTAGAAATCACAAGTCAAATTCGTTATGGAAATTCTTTATGTGGCTACAGATGTCCTATTTGTTGAAATCAGTTTTACTTTTCTACTTCCATTACATGATCTCACTACAAGAGTTCACTTCTTTGATTGAACCCTCCCTCTTTCATAATTTGTCTCTATGGCCTGGTTGTTGTGCTTTAAAACAAATAGCTTGCTTAAAAACAGAATTCACAGCTTTAACTTTTTTTTTACTGGTGAAGCATATCACTTGCATTCTAGCTTTCACTATTTTATTTAAATGCCGTCATTCTAAAAGCCAGAATATTAATTTTTGGTACCTGGCTTAATGTCTTAGGTATGTGTGAAGGTAAACTTCAGTATTTTAAATTGAATCATTATTAGCAGGATAATTGAAATCCACTGTTAATTTCTATTTTGAAAAGTAACATTGCACCCTTCATATCTAACCATTGTCTTTTTTACTTTTGCTATTACAATAACAAAATTTAGTATTTGTGTTGGTGCACTTTCATCACTCTTTTATCTTTTCTTCCCCTATTCTTTTAGGGTGGAAGGGGTGGTCTCAAATTGAATGTGAGTCACTTTTAAATTCATACTCACTCACATCATTGGGAAAAATTTTCTTAGAGGGTTATAATGGAATGTCAGTAAACTTTGAAAAATCATGAGCCTTCACCACCAAGTAAACTGAACACCATTAGGTAAATTAAACCCTATGGAATAAGAAGTGTAAATGTTAAGATGCTAGTGACAATTTATATATAGTTTATAATATGTATTAATTATATTAAAAATTTTAAAAGGTCTTTATTTGGCATGCAGTGGCTTCATTTTATTTTCCCATGTTAACAAATTTAAAAGTAAGATTCCCCTTGAAAAGCACAGCACTGTTCTATTTAGAAGTAAAATCAGTGTCAACATGTGTGTTGGTGACTCAGAAACTGTCTCATCATTGAGTTCTATTGTCAGTCTCTGGAGGTTTGGATCACTGTAAGCAGTAAATCACTTTTTTTTTCTTTTTAAATTCAGTTTTATTGAAATATATTCACATACTATACAGTCATCCATGGTATACAATTAACTGTTCACAATACGATCATATAGTTATGCATTTATCACCACAATCTATTTCTGGGCATTTTCCTTACATCAGGAAGAATCAGAATAAGAATAAAAAATAAAAGTAAAAAAACAACACCCAAACCATCCCCCCCATTCCACCCTATTTGTCATTTAGTTTTTGTCCCCACTTTTCTACCCATCCATCCACACACTAGACAAAGGGAGTGTGATCCACAAGGCCTTCACAATCACACTGTCACCTCTTGTAATCTACATTATTATACAATCATCTTCAGGAACAGTAAATCACTTTTATATGTAACCTAATAATTAGATAAATCTCTTCTTTACACACTGGATGCATTGGAGTTTTATGTCATTGGGATTAGAATTACCTTGCTGGATCAAGCTCATGGGTCAGTCTAGTGAAGTATAAGTATAGTATAAGTAAAGAAAGCTGGGGCCTACAATGCCTCCCAGGTATGTACTGAGGGAGGGCATCTTCTCCAGTGTCAACCTTGGAGTAGATATTGACCCAGCTTCTCTTAGGAACTCAGTTTATTAATTTGGTTAGTCAACTTTATGATGCATTTGTTTCTTACACCAATCTCAAGTCTAACTAAAGTTCTCTTAAGATTGTAAAGAGCACAACCTTTTCTAAGTATTTTTTTCTGCTCATAGGTCTCGTCTCGTAGGTCCTCCCTATTCCTCGTGGTCATTTTAATCTTCTTTCCTCCATTCCATTACCTCTTTCTTGAACTACAACAATCATGTAATTTTATATATAATCATGTAATATTATAATAATACAATATTATATATTACATTGTATATTATTTAATACACATTATAATGTGATTGCAATAATATCATGTAACTGCAAATAATATGCCATGGTTAAATGTTCTATTTAAGGTCCCAAGAGAATACATTGGGTTAAGGAGTCCTTGGATTGCGATAGTACTCAGGACTAATGGTCTTAAGGAGTGACTATAATAACTTTAAGAATACATGTGATTTTTGTCATTTTTTGAGCTTCATTTTATACAAAGATCGATCAGCTACTCGTAAGCAAACTGGTATTTGCTTGTGCTAAAATTTGACTACCCCTTTGTTGCTTACTATAGTCTTTCCCAATTGACCTGGCTCTCGACTACTATATGTCATTTGAAAATCTGAAGATGTTCTTTTTGCATTCCTTTTTACCCCTGTAAAGGCTTTAATGATTCAGAGGAGGGTCCATTTTTTTTTTAATCTAACTGGAGAAGTACCCGTAATGTCTGTTCTTTTTCTGCTAAGCTAGTACCCTCCCATTACAATTTTTAAAACTGCTGTTGTATCGTCATTTCTAGAAGAATGCCTCACCTGGAGTACTCAGCAAATATCTGTCAAATCAAATCCTGTTGCTCATACATCTATTGAGTAAATCCTTTTGTATTTTTCTCTATATACAATATATACTATATACTGTACTGAAAGGTTAATACAGACACATAGTAAATAAAAACGGTAGAAAGGGGAATGTAATCAATCTTCTACTCAGAGTCTAAGCCCCCACCTTCACCATGCAGCATCTGCTAGTAACAGTTTTTGTATATTCTTTCAGAAATATTTTTTGCATGTGTAATGCATAGATGTACATATCCTTTTCACACAAAAGAGGGTTTTTTTCCCCCACAGTTCTTGGATTTGGTGCATATTTTGAGAACATAATATGGGAATATAGAGAATTAGACTTGTCCTAGTTGGAGTTAGATGTGGCTACTCTGGGGAAGCTGTTTTTAAGATGGCACCAGAAGGAATGGTATAGGTTGACCCAGTGGTTCTCAACTGGGAACAGTTTTGCCCCCACCGCCCACCCCAGGAACATTTGGCAATGTCTGGAGACACATATTTGGTTGTCACAACTGGGGAGTGCGGGGTGGAGAGTAGTGCTACTGGCATCTAGCAGGTAGAAGCCAGGGATGCTGCTAAACATCCTGCAGTGCACAGGACAAACCCAACCCACCCACCACCCACCCCCAACAAAGAATTATCCAGTCCAAAATGTCAATAGTGCTGAGATTGAGAAACCCTAGGTTAACCTAAAGAGGTGAGTGATATTGAGTGAAGGAGAGAAGGTTCTAAGCAGAGGAAATAGTAAAGCTATGTTATATCCACTAGATTAATTTTGAGTTTTTAATTTTATCTCTTCTAGTAAGATAGCACCTATTCATCTGTAATTCCCAAGGACCTTATTAAGAATGAAGAGCACATTTGTAATCTTTTTTCTAATTGGACACTTTAAGGAAACTTTTGGTATTCCTAAAATTTAAAGTTTAAATTTGGTTCGTTAATTAATGCTGCCCTTCTGAGAGGCACTGATGTGTTTCTTAGCCTCTTGTTTGAGCTTGTAATGAATTTCTCATACCACGTTAATTTTGTTTATGGCATTTTTTGACGTAAGTTTTTTTGGTAATCAAATCCACCAACCTTTAACTTTGCTTTATTTTATTACGTTTATCTAGAGATAATTATCCACCTATATATATATATATTTTAGTTTATGTAATAATTTCATGGGAAGGGGTTTTTTGGTTTTTAATTTAATCCTTCTTAAAATTACTTTGGTATATAGTTCTTAAACATTTATTTGAGGTTGATAGCCTCTTTTTTAATGCATTTAAAGAAGATAAGAATCGTAAAGATTGATTACCTTGTCTGAAGTCATACAGCAACAGGGTGACAAAAATAAAAATCACACCTACACCTGGACTCCATGGCCCATGCAGTTATCACTGTACCTCTCTCCACAAGTATCTGTAGGAATCGCTTCATTGCCCTGAAATTTCTCAACGAAAGCAGTATCTGTAAAACCTTTGTGATGAGTTAAGTGTGACTCGCCAGTTCCCTGCACCAGAATTATCAGGATGCTTGTTAAAAATATATGCTTTACTGGGATGTACCTTAGACCTATGGAATCAGAATACCTGTGGTAGAACCTGGGATTCTTTACTTTAGGCTTCCCAGGTGATTTTGATGCCTGCTAAGTTGAAGACCATTGGTTTAAATTTTGCTTTTTCCCCTGTGCATCTCATAATCCATTGTCATACTGTGGTCATGTTTTATAGGAGTCAAATCAGCATGTTTCATTTCTTTATTTACCTTCTGTAGTAAAGTATCTTGTGAACTCTTGAGTAGATATTTATAGCTCAGTTCTTCTGCTTTTTAATTTAATAAAATAATTAATCCAAGAATAATCTTATACCCCGAATCTGTTAATACTACCTGGAAATACTGCAGTGCTGACCAGTAGAACTTTCTGTAATAATGGGAATGTTCTGAATCTGTGCTGTCCAATATGGTAGATACTGACTAAACACATTTCTATATTATAAATTTGAGATTGTTAGACTAGATGATTCCTAAGTTCCTTTTCATATATAAATTGCATGGATGAAAATTTAAGATACCACTATGTGACAGGCACTTTACAATATATATTAGTCTTATTTATCCTCACAGATAAGATATTAATCCTCCTGAGGAAACAGACTCAGTTAAAGTGACTTGTCCCAAATCACAGAAGCTATTATGTGGTTGGTATTTGATGCCAGTGATTTCTAAGGAGGAGATGTATGACTGGACAAGTAAAAAAAAATAAAATAAAATAAAGAAAATATTCTCAGATTATTTTAATTTGCTTTCCTCAAAATCACTACTTATAGGACTAAGTCCAATGAAACCCTCTTTATGAGCCCCAAATTCTTCTTTCAGTAATGCTTCACTCTTGTATAACTAGCATTCATGCATTGTGCATCTCTTTTTCTCCTTACTGTGTCTTCTGTTTTCCATTGTCTATGATCTGTTAGATTTTAAGACCCAGCAGAAGTTCCAACTACTTCAGAAAGCATTCCCCCATATAACTCCCCTCTTCCACTTCTAAATTGCTATCTCTGATTTTATCCTTTGGGTCCTATTCACATCCTATTATATTCCATTTTATTGTTGTTCTTTAATGCTGTGCTATGACTATGCATGTATAAGATAAGGTGTTTTGTGTTTTTGGTTTTTTTTAATAAAAACACCAAACAAATGTGTATAACTTAGTGAATTATTGTAAGGCAAACAGCCTTGTAACCACCACTTAAGGGACTTTGTCAACTACCCCAGAAGCTCTTCCACTGCCCTGTCCCATTCTCAACCCCTTTCCCTCCCTCCACAAAGTAGTAAGTGTCCTCGCTGTTGTAAGAATAACTTTCTTAATTATCTTTATAGTTTTACCTTATTCTGTATCCCTAAACCTCAGAGTTTAATCTTGCCCATTATTAAAATTTTGGTGTCTTTTAAGATTCAATATTCAGGTGTTCCCTTAATCCCTTTCTTTCACTTAAATTTTATCTGTTGATGATACCTAGGGCATTTGACCTTGTGGAGTTTCCAACTATCTGGATTTTGCTGATTGCATATGTGGTACAGTTTATCATGTTTCTCTGTTCTGTATTGCCTGCAGATTGCCAGGTGGATCCAGAAATTTGATCATGCTTATGTTCAATCCCTTTGGCAAGACTATAGGTTTTGTTCTTTCATCAGGAAGCACCTAATGTTTGGTTGTTTCTCTTTTTGTCATGTTAGCAGCTGTTGATAATCATTACCTGGATCCTTTACTTCACTGGGGATTGCAAAATAATGATACTCTAATTCTGTCTTTTCATTTTTTAATTGGACTATTAGTATAATGAAATGCTTCGATTCATCTATTTGGCTACCCATTGGTCCAGTTCATATGGAAAAGGCAGGATGCTTGTCTAGCACTAATGCTTAACAGCTTTGTTGAGATGTAATTCACATACTATACATTTTGTCCATTTGAAAATATGGTTTGGTGACTTTTGGTATACAGGCGTACATCAGAGATATTGCAGGTTGGGTTCCAGACTATCTCAAAAAAGCAAATGTTGCCATAAATACTAAGTGTACAATAGCATTTTATCTAAAAGAACAATGTATCTACCTTGATTAAAATGTGACACACAGACAGGAAGTCATATGTGCTGTTGGAAAAATGGTGCCGAAAGACTTGCTTGATGCAGGGTTGCCAAAGAACTTCTATTTGTAAAAGTCACAATATGTGTGAAGTGCAATAATGGTTTGCCTGTATTCACAAAATTGTGCTACTCTCACCACATCAATTTTAGAACATTTTCATTACCCCAAAAAGAAACTCCTTACCCCTAGGCACCACTCATCTACTTTCTGTCTCTAGATTTGCCTTTTCTGAACATTTCATATAAAAGGAATCATGACTGGCTTCTTTCATTTAGCATTAGGCTTTCAAGGTTGATCCATGTTGCAGCATGTATCAGTACTTCATTCCTTCATTTCCTACAGAGCTAGGAAATATATAGTATAGTAAGTATGTTTACTCTGCACATTGATATATTTGGTATTCATTTATACAGTAAATATATTACATGAACTGTATTTTAACCATATTTTTGTAGGTATTTATTTTTAAAATATATATTTTAAATACCTCATGAGTCATCTGGGTCAAGACAACAAGGTTTTTACTTAACCTCTTCTGTATTACATCTCTGTCAACTTTCTTTCACAACCAGAATCCTCGTTCTTAAGAATATGGGAAAATAAAATTAAAATATCCCATAATTACTTGGTATCTTAATCCACATTACACAAATAACAGTACTACCACCACCAGTATAATTAATAAGAATAGCTAATGCAACTCCCTATTTCTCCTCTCCCACCCCTAGTTTGAATGAGTTGTCTACATTTATGTAATCTTAATATAGCTATTAAAATAGCTCTCCCTTTTAATCCTCATTTAATTTTAGTTCTGTGGCAACAATATGTTTTATTGTTCACTACCAGTGTTTATGCTGAAGTCTATAGTAATTTCAGTTGTCTGAAGTTCTATTAAAGATCATGGAAACAATATTCTCTGAATCCTTGCATGTTGATGTACTTACAGGCAGTTTGGCTGGATATAAAATTCTTGTCTCACACTTTCTTTCCTTGGATATCTTAAATATGTAACTACATTTTTTTTTCCTGGCATAAAGCATTGCTTACAGTTTAGTGATAGTCTAATTTGCTTTCACTTGTTTTTGCCTAGATACCCAGAGGATTTTTTTTTCCATTAAAATCCTGTAATTTTACTGCAGTATGTCTTGAAGTTGGTCGTTCTGGGTTGATATACCCAGATGTGTGGTGTGCTCTTTCAGTATATAATTTCAAATATTTTTTTTTAATTTTGTTGTTCTTTTGTGTTTTAAATCCTTTTCTTAACATGTTTTAGTTTGGAAAGTACATTACAGTTTTCTTTAGCAATTCTTTCTAGTGTGATTTTCTTTCTTTAGGGACAACTCTTCTAATTTTTTTTTTTTTTTTAATAATTTCTTTGTATGAGCTAAATACTCTTCTTTTGCTCCCTTTTGTGAGAATGTAGTTTCCCTGAACTTGCAGAGGGAGGTTCTTTGGGTAGTTTGTCTCACTTTACAAGGATCATTTTTCTGTCATTTTCATGTACTATTCAGAAGTATGACAGCTTGATTTCTGTGGTGTCTTAACGTCTGTTCCCCTTCTGCACTTTTATTTTCCCTTTTCCTTGTCCCTATCCTGCCAATTTTGCTTTTGCTCCCATAGGTTTCTCTTCAGTATGAAACCCTGCCTGGGAAGAGAGTCCTGGCAGATAAATTTTGAAAGTACATAGAAGATATTTTTAATCTTCTAGGCCTTGCTGTAGACCTCTTAAATACCCCCACTGTGCGTCCATGCAGAATTCCTCCCAGTTTCAGATTCTGTTGTCACATTGGCCCACCAGGGTTTCCAGTGAATGTCTGTTGGCTATTTTGAGGTTCTTTTATCAGGTCTGGCACATGCCCAGTTGCTTCCCTTTGCATCTGCTGCTCAGATGCTAATATTGATGAGCTTTTGGTGTTTCTGTCTTGCTGCTTTATTTTTCTGTGGGGATTTGGGTGCCACATCTACTGTCTTCTCAGAATCCTTAGGTAAACAATTAAAAGTTTTTCTTCAGTCACCTTAGGAGATGGTATACTCATTTCTAATGGCACTACAATGGCTTTTACTTAGTAACAGTGTGCTATATATTATGATTATATTTCTTGCCCAAACATTGAGTGTGTAGTAATGTGACAAACAGTATACAAAGATGGGATTTATTTTCTTTTAAATAAATAAGACATACATAGCACTTTCCCTAAAGGGTTTCTAGTAGGAGAGAAAGAGAATACTCAGTGGTTTATTTAAACTTGTCTAATGTGGAAATGGCTAGAAACAGTAGTCAGTTTGAGCTGTGTTTTTTGGTAACTTATGAGCTGGTTTTGTGGTAAGTTATGAACATTTAATACATTTTAATCTGTTTTGTATTAATATAGTTTTAATGACTTTTCAGAATACCAGCTATTCCGGTTTGCTAAAGCTGCTGAAATGCAGTATACCGGAACTGGATTGGTTTTTCAGTGGGGATTTATTAAGTTGCAAATTTACAGTTCTAAGTCCATGAAAATGTCCAAATTAAGGCATCAAGAGGTAGGTACCTTCTATGAGGAAAGGCTGATGGTATCCAGGGTTCATCTGTCACATGAGACTGGCTCTGCTGAACCTTTCTCCTGGGTTTAGCTTCAGATTTCAGTGGCTTTCTCCAAAATGTGTCTGGACTTGTGTCGCACTCCTGTGGGTCCTTGCCTGCATTTCCCTAGGGGCAAATTCTGGATTATTTCTTGGTTTAGCATCTGCAGACCTCTTTATGTCTGCATCTCCAAGCACCTGGGTCTGTGTCAGCTCTGGGCTCTCTCTCTCTCTCCCCCTGAGCTCTCATAAGGACTCCAGTAAACTAATTAAGACCCATCTTGAAAGGGCAGGGTCACATCTTCTGTGGAAATAATCTAATCAAAAGGTCCCAACCACAGTAGGTCTGCCCCCACAAGAGTGGATTAAAAGAACATAGTCTTTTATAGGGTACATAAAAGATTCAAACCAGCACACCAACTATGGGTTTAAACCTATGTTATCTAATAGTGCACTGAGGAAATGCATTTTTAAATTTTACTTAATTTAAATTTAAAAACTTAAGCAATAGAAAATACTTTTCTTTTAAACACAACTTTATTGTTTTGATAGGACTGCATTTAACTGTTGAAAAATTAGCACATGGATTAAGATGTGCTGTCAGTGTTAAACATTAGAGACCTAGTATGGGAAAATGGAAAATATCACTTTAATATTTTTATATGGATTCTATGTTTGGGATTAAATAAAATACAGTAGTATCCCTTATTTCCTTTTTTAATGTGATTACTAGAAATTTTTTAGTTTTGTTTGTAACTCATTTGTATTTGACAGTCTTGGTTTGAACTATAGGGTTTTTTTTTTTTAAGTCATAGCAGTGAAGCAATGGAAATTATAGACATTTATATCCATCAACAAATAAAATAACAGTTGAGGTTTACACTGCAAAAATTTGTTCCATCAACAAATTGAACATTCAAACTAATTTTTAAATTGAGGGTTCATTTAAAAGTTGAAAAAATGGTAAACATCTCTTCAAGTTATTTTTGCTAACAAAACAAGCAAATTAATGATTTTCTGAAATAATTGTGTAAATCAATTCTGAAACTGAAACCTAATTCTACTTTTAAATTAATAAATGTGCAATAAAGTTATACGTGGTTAGGATGCATATTGTTACCAGTATTGATTGTGATGTGACCATGCTTGAAATGGATTTTGGTCAAGTGAAAAAATTCAATAACTAATATAATTTATTTATATATATTCTATATGACTAGCAGTACACTTGGGTTTGTGTACATTAAATTTATTTTTTAAATGTCTAATAAATAGATGTGTTTAACATTAGCTCCTTTTTAAATCCTTTAAAATCCTTTTTAAATCCTTTGTATAGCTTTATGAGATATATACCATAAAATTAACCCATTTAACATGTATAATTCAGTATATTCCCAGAGTTGTGCAATTGTCACCCCAGTATGTTTAGAACATTTTCATCACCCCAAAAAGATACCCCATATCCGTAAGCAGTTGCTCCTCTTTTCCCCCCTCCCTTCCAGGGCAGCTCCTAAACTACTTTCTTTCTTTATAGATTTGCCTATTCTGGATATTTCATATAAATGGAATTACAATACATGGTCTTAAAATATTTTCAGGTTTCATTCATGTTGTACTATGAATCAGTACTTCATTACTTTCTGTTGCTGAATAACATTTCATTGTGTGGATATACCACATTTTATTTTTCCATTCATTAGTTGATGGGCATTTGGGTTGTTTCCACTTTTTTACTTATGGATAATGCTGCTGTGAACATTCATGTAAAAGATTTTGTGTGGATTTATGTTTTCAGTTCTCTTGAAGAACTGGCAAACTATTTTCCAGAGCAGTCACACCATTTTATATGCCTGTCAGCAATGTGTATAAGTGTTCAAATTTTTCCACATCTTTGCCAATACTTGTTATTGTCTGTCTGTTTTTATTATATCCATCCTAGTGGTTGTTAAGTGGTAGTTTGTGGTTTTAATTTGCATTTCCCTAATGGCTAATAATGTTGAGCATATTTTTATATATTTATTGACCAGTTGTGTACCTTTGAAAAAATGTTTATTTAGATCTTTTTATTTTTTAATTGTGTCATTTGTCTTTTTATTACTGGGTTGAAAGAGTTCTTTATATATTCTGGATATCAGTCCCTTATCAGATATATGATTTGCAAATAGTTTCTCCCAGTCTGTGGGTCATCTTTTTCACTTTCTCGGTGGTATCGTTTGCAGCATAAATGTCCAATTATTTGAAGATATTCAAAACATTTTCATTTTGTCACCTGTGCTTTTGATGTCATCTCTGAGAAACCATTGCCTAATGCAAGGTCATGGAGATTTATTCCTGTTTTCTTCTTAGGTTTTTATAATTTCAGTTCTTAAATTTAGGTCTGTGATCCTTTGTGAATTAATTTTTGTCTGTGGTGTAGAGGGGGTTCCCGTTCATTATTTTGCACATGAATATCCAGATGTCCCAGCACCATTTGTTGCAAAGACTGCTACTTTTCTCCCATTGAATTGTCTTGGCATCTTGTTGAAAATCAACTGAATATAACATAAGGGTTTATTTCTGAACTATCAATTCTGTTCCATCATCTATATGTTAGTTCTTATGCTGGTACCACATAGTCTTGATTACTGTAGCTTCTTAAGTTTTGAAATCGGGATATGTGAGTCCTCCAACTTTGTTCTTCTTTTTCAAGATTTTTTGGCTATTCTAGGTCCTTTGCATTTCCATATGAATTTTAGAATCAGCTGGTTAGTTTCACAAAAAAGGAAGCTGGAATTTTGATAAGGATTGCACTGAGTCCATGGATCAATTTGAGGAGTACTGCCATCTTTACAGTAGTTCTTATTTGTTTAGCAGTCTGAAAGAAGGTAGCCTTTTGTAAGATTATGTAGAATATTTTAATACCTGTGCAATGTTAATATTCCTCTTTCACAAAACTATATGAAGGTAGTATTTTTGGGTGGAGTGTATATTATGGCTGATAGGGGCCGAGTCTGCATAAAGAAGAATGTAATCTTAGCTATGATGTGCTGAGTGTACTTTAAACTCCACATTGATTTTTTTTTTTTCATTTTAGAAACAAATTCATAATGCTGAGGTACTCTGCAATGAATGTTATATTGCAGCATATTCAATATATTGTTTAAATATAAAGTAAATACTCTGTCAAAATCAAGCCTAATTCTCTTAGGCAGTACTGCTTTTCAGCAATACTGAATACAATTATTTTCCAGCTTTTATTAAGCCAGCTCTTTTTTTAATGTGATTCCATTGAGATACATTCATATACCATACAGTCATTCAAAGTGTACTATGAGCTATCCACAGCATCATCACATAGCTGTGTATTCATCACCACAATCAACCTTCTGAATATTTTCATCACCCCAAGAAACAAAAACAAAAGCAGAAAAGAACACCCAAAATATCCACTCCCTACCACCGCCATCATTCATCTACCTCTGGTCCCCCTTTTTTCTGCTCACAAAGGGAGTGCGAGCCACAAGGTTTCCACAACCACACAGTCACACCGTATAAGCCATATAGTTACATGATCGTCTTCAAGAATCAGGATGCTGGACTGTAGTTCAACAGTTTCAGGTATTTCCTTCCAGCCATTCCAACACACCGAAAACTAAAAGGGGTATCTATACAGTGCACAAGAACCACCTTCAGAATGACCTCGATGCCATTTGAAACCTCCCAGCCACCAAAATTCTATTTTGCCTTATCTCCCCCTTTTGGTCCAGAAGGCTCTCCCAATCCCATGATGCAGAGTCCAGGCTCATCCCTGGGAGCCATGCCCACACAGAGGGGAGGGCAGCAAGTCTTAGCCAGCTCTCTTTTAAAATATAATTAGATGTCCCAAATAACATCCAGCCTGAAGATTTTTTAAATTCTCTTTATAAATTTACTTGTGTGATGGTATTACATTTACACATATTTACATGGGTAAGAAAACAACTAAAATGCCAGACTGAGCTTATGACAATTGTGAAAACACTTTAATGCCAGTGTTCTCAGCACAGCAGGTAGAAATTTTGACCTAATCCTCTTCTGTTTTTTTTTTGGAGCTGTAATCCCCTTGTCTTTCGTTATAACTGAGTTTCTCCTTTGCCTTCTCTTTCTGTATGCTTTTGCTAAGGTTATATACCATTACCAGTTTTCCTAAACTATAGCCTTAGGCAGGTGATTTCCAAGTTTTGGATTGTGATACTTAGAACCATCTGGTTTTTGTTTTTGTTTTTAAACCAGCTAGTTTATTTATTTAATTTTATTTGTTTATTTTGGTGTCCTATCTGTGAATCCTTTGTCAAGTCCAAGGTCATGAAGATTTATCCATATGTTTTCTTCTAAGAATTTTATAATAATGAAGACAGGAAGGAGCAGAGGGTTAGCTGACCCATAGTAGACAGAATGAGAGCAAAAATAAACATTTGTTGTAAGCTACAAAGATTTTGAAGTTGCTTTTTAATACAGCATAACCTAGCCTACACTGACTGATACAAGAATGAATAACAAGTAGCTCAGATAATGATGTACAATTATCATTGCATAAGTTAGCAGTATAGCCTGTTAAACATAGGGATTAAGAAGATGATCTCTGGAAACTACTTAGGTTTGAATCCTGGCATCCTTACATACTAACAATTTGACCTTAGACAAGTTACTTCCTATCTCTGTGCCATAGTTCCTTGGACAATGATAGTACTTAACCCACGGAGTTGTTTTGTGGCTTAAATGAAATCATCTTTGTTTAGTAGTAAAAGTAAGTGCCAGACTTAAACATTATATCTTCACTTGGGATCTTCAAACAGTCAGGCTCTGGTGAGCTATTACTTCTTTAGGGAATACAAGTCTGAGAGAGCAGGCGTGAATGACGAAGTATAAACCAAGTATTTCTATAATCAGTTCTGGGGAGTAGAGAGAAACATTCAGCATAGCAGGAAGCTATTGCCTTTCGAGTTTGGGAATAGGCATTAAACTTCTCCAGGTTTTAGCTACAGTATGCTGCTTTTGAGTATGGAGTTCTGGATGGATAATTCTCTGGTTATTTATTAGTGAAGCCCTTTCCCCAAAGCACAGAAAATAGTTTTTCTAATCTTAGTTGGGCTGTGGTATGTGTTGGGGGCAGTTAAGGGACAAGAGAGAAATGGTTTCACCAGCCATTTAGTAGAACCTAAAGATGAAACACGAGAACAGATTAGAATGAGCATCTTGTTAAGGTGTTAGAAAATGGAAAGTAGACTTGGAAGGAAGCCTTTTCTCTGTTTGTGTTGAGGTTTATCTGGATTAAGAGATTTCAATTGAATAGTAAAGCTATGGCTAGTTCTTTAATTCAAGTGTACAATCAAAGTGCATACACAAAATTAACTGTTAAAACAATAAGGAACACAGAAGCAGCACTTATTGTACAGAATGATACATATGAAAGTGACTGATACAGCCCTCTTCAATGACTTAGAAATTACTCAGGTTATTTGTTCATTCAAGCTGACCTTGCCTCCAGCTATCAAGGTTGAATCCAGCAAGGGAGAGTGAAGAATATCACCAGTGGAAGCCTCGTGAGCAGAGGGGAGACAGCAGCCAAGAGTGGGCCAGGGGAGAAAAGATGGAGAAGGAAGGGAGTCAGATCAAGGAGTGGAAACATCCTAAGGAATAGAAAAAGAGAAGTGAAAACAACTGGAGGGAGAAGGGAAGAGAGGAATACAGGTGTCAGTCATTGAAGAGTAATGTCAAGTATCTTAATTTCAGTATTTGAATCTGCATAGTTAGGACTACAGTGAAACTTTAAGAGTAATTTCAACAGTTATATTCATAACTGAAGGGAAACATGTGAGCAAGAAAGAAGAGAATAAAAACAAATAAGCTTGTTAAGCCACTTTAAATTTAGGACCAAGGCTGACAATATACAATTGTTATTTAATTTTTCAACATAGAGTTATAATGCTATGTTCCAGCTACTATTCTAAGTGCCTTACGTACATTGATTCATTTAATCCTCACTACAACTTTATAAGCAGGTACTTTCTCCCATTTTACAGATGTGGAAACTGGGGCACAAAGAATAATTTACCTAGGCTAGTCAAATATCAGGTAGCCAGGATTCTACTGAGGCAGTCTGACTACTGTGCTACAGCTGGCTTCATCACCTCTACTTCCTCCCCTTCCAAGAACTGTATGGTATATTTCTGTAGAAATTTGTCTTGTTTTGAGAATGTAATATCCCTTTGACATAGTTGTACATATGCTAGAGTGACAAACTGTGGACACTATTTTAAAATCAATGTTTCTTCCCTTTAGTTACAGTTATTTCACAAAGTTGATTAAACTGGGTACCAGAACACAAAGATAGTCCTTGCACCCGTGTACTTTAAACTCTTGTTTTGTTCACACTGAGTATCTGTATTCCTCCAACAATATTGGTGTGAATTCTTGACTTTGAATCACATTTGCATGTGCCAGTGAATGCTTGTTGCCTTTAAAAGTATTATGCTTATCTTTATAAGCCATGGGCCAAGTAATATTACTATTACTCAAAACTTTTGGAATTCTTTTCTTTTTTAATAAGTCACACAACAAAACAGCCTTCCATATAAAAAGCAATAGTACCTAGTTTGATCCCCTTCCATAGTCATCCTTAAAATTAAAGCCTCACGTGTTTATTCATGAAGTATTTGTCTAAAAAGGTGTTTTGTTTTGTTTTGTTTTTACAGCCCTGATGGAGTAAAATGTTTGCAGGCTATAGAGGAGGAAATATGAATGGAGTTAGTGGATTTCACCAGGAACTTTGGAAGAGTGTTGGGTATTAGTGTTGCACTGGAGGAGGATGAGAATTGAGCCCTGTTTAGAGGGAACAAAGACTTCTGTGAGGAGTATGGGTAAATAAACCAGGAATCTATCCTGAAGATCACTATTTTGCTCCCTCAGTATCTAATTTTTTAAATTATTAGCAAAATTTTAGAATCATTTATTAGTACACATTCTTGGTTTCCATTGAGACCATCTTTTAAGGAAAAGCTGTGTAGTTTGAAAGTATTTCTTGATATTGAGTCTTACAGTTAACACTACCCCTAAAAGTTTGAAAAGGATGTTGTGGCTGGGTCTTATGAGATTTTACCAAGAAAAGCTCATTGGAGACTTTCATAAGTGTTTAGGCAAGCAAGAGAAATTGGACCATCTGGCAGTTGGAAAAGAAGTTTTAACTATTCAAGTCAATCCAATTTGAATTTTGACTTGAGCCTTTATTGCTTCACTCTTTGATAAGTAGTACTAGCATTTGAAGGAGGGGAAAAAGGGTCAGGGTTAGTCATTCTCCCTCGTAGACATAAAGGGGATAATAAATGAGAGATTGTGGGAAACAGTAACTTCATGATATTGATGTCTCTTGCTTTTCTTATGTTGATAGTGTCTCAGATCTTTATTGTGGCATTTGTAATATTAATTTAATATTGATGCTTTTTTATATAATTATCCACATCTCAGTCATTCAGCAAGTTTACTAATAACAACCACACAATGCTAGATAGTAGAAACAACAAATGAATAACTCAGTCTCTTTGTTCAAGTAGCTTATAGACGGGCAGACAAAACTAATAAACAGCATTTAGAATATAGTATAAGTATGATGATAGAGGTATGCATAGATGCCTATTGAATAGAAGAGGGCATTACACTCTGTCAGGAACTTTACCTAGGGATGAGGTGATCTTTCATGTAAGCTTTTAAATAGAAAAAGAATTAATCAAAATAGGTGGTAGAGTTAGGAAATTTTAAGCACATGGGAAAATAACAGGTTGGAAATACTTTCTGCTCTCAGTTTCTTCATCCTTTCTATCTCTTAGTCTACCTTCTACCCTGGAAGACTCCTATTTGAAGAATATTAACATTTTAAAGTTGCTTAAGTAAATCTGTTGCAAAAAATAATTGGTTTATTCAGATCTGTGAAAACTAAGAATAAAGTTGCTGTTTTTTAGCATTCTCAGTTTTTTCCTTGTAGTAATTTCAATTTCAAAATGTGGAAATGAATTGAAATTGTCCAGTCCTTTTAAAGTTATAATATTATTTCGCGTAGTTGGAAGCCAAACTTGATTTTAGGTCTGTTTTAAAGAGTTTTACAGCTGGAAGAGATTGCTCAAAATTATTATTATTCAGTTTGCTCATTTGCAAAAGTCCCTTTCAAAAATCAGTGGATAAGTTTTATGTCTCTGCAGTATTTGTAAGTTGATTGCTTTAAAAGGTCTTAAAGGAAAAAGCCTACCTTCTCCTATATCAGAAATTTATGTTACCTACCCAAATTTTGTGGTGGCATGATTTATGCCTCCCTGGTATCAGTTTTCCTCTCTCTCTCCCTCTCTCCTTCTCTCCCTCCCTCTCTCTCTCTCTCTATCTCTCTCTCTGGTGGGGGGAGGGTATTATTCTATGTAGTGACTAATGAGACATACTCCCCCCCCCCAAGATACAGTGAGACTAAGATGTTCTTCTTCTGAAAAATATGTACCTGAATCTCGACGTTTAGAATTGCCATTCAGTGAGAAATTTTTCTAGTGTAATCTTAGAATGTTATTTGAATTTACAGTCTGCCTATTTTCTGAGTCAGGAATTCTTTGATTTATTACTAACTTTTTAGGTAAATATTTACTCAAAATTGGCGGTCTTAGTCAATATCTTTGTATGTCCTTGTACTTCTATCCCAAGAACATAAGTTATTAAGCTAAGAAGAAATTGCTAATTTTTTGCTCGCAGTTTCTACTTTATTGGCTTATCTTACATGTTTTTGTTAAGTTGCTTTTAATATCACTGTGGTGAATAGAGATATTAAGTAGCAATTTCACATTCAGCAGCCTCTTCTCCTTGCTTTGCTCTGTAGTTCCTTTTCCTGTCCCTGAAACCAAGATTGTGTATCTCTTAGTCATACAATGAATCATTGGTTAATTTAAGAGCCCTAGAAAAGTAGTGACCCTATGTAAAAGAGAGTACAATAGGTAGACTTTACACAATTTTCGTCCTTTTTAAAACTATGGCTTCCTTAGTTTCTTCCTCCTCCTTCTTTTCCCTTTTCTGCCATAGTGCAGATTAATCTCATTTAAATTTTTTCTTATTTAGCTAAAGTATAAGTCTTCTCTCTTTTCTTCTTTGGTGTTCTGCTTGTGAAACAAATATAACAGATATAGATGGGGTAACTAGTTTTTTTAGTGAATAACTTTATTAAAACTCTTAATCAGTCTTGTCATAGCCCAAGTTGAAATCATACTGTTAATATTGGATTCCTTTGCTTGCACACCCAACCCCCTTAAAAAGTTTTTTCAAAACTTAGTTGTTTTAAAATCACCAAATTTTTATCTTTTCTGCAGATAATATCACCTACCGCATTATTTTTGGCTGCAAAAGTGGAAGAACAAGCTCGAAAACTTGAACATGTTATCAAAGTAGCACATGCTTGTCTTCATCCTCTAGAGCCACTGCTGGATACTAAATGTGATGTATGTTTTTGGTTTTCCTTTGTAAATTTGAAACTTTTCATAATTTAGGCCTAGTAAACATGCACTTCAATTAGCGTTGCTTTCCAAATGCTGCTGCTTTCTATTGCTATTTAGGAAATGTAATACCAGAAAGCAACCTGGCAGAAACATATGTCATATAAGGCTTTGATTCAGAGTACTTCAATACAGAGGCACTTCTCAGTGTTTCACATTTTGTTGTTTATCCTCACAACAAATTTGTGATGTATGTAAAGAGTAAGACATATCACCTCCGTTTGTGTTTGAGACCAGGGGATAAATTACTCTCTCATAACAAATTGTCAGTAGATGAAGGAATAGAACAACCTCTGGATTTGCCTCTAGACTAGTTATTAGTCTATTTATTTTAAAGAGTTGTTTTGATGCATTTATGAACTAATCTTCCTGATACTGTGCTTTTGTGACTGGCATTTTTTTTTTAAGTGTTTTAATTTTCCTAAAGGATAATAAAGTCATTTTTCTAGCACTGTTATGTTAGATGAGTTACTTATCAGGAACCTTTAGCCATTGAATGACAACCAGATTATATTAATTCAGTTTGGTTTGGGTCAATTTAAGGTCCAGATTAAGTTTTATGGAAGTATGATTTTATTGATGACAAATTATATATTAGATGTTGGCTTTGAGGGAGTAAAATACTATTGTAGCCATTAAATAATGTGGAGTTTGTGATTATTCAAATATGGTTCTTTTAACTTACACTAATTCCAATTTATTTCTTGTGAGTATAGTATTGTTCAGATAATAGAAATCTCTTGTTTTAAAAATCAGCTCAGTGACATTTTGAAAATGTGGGGCATCAGTAAAATTAGCTTTCAGTCTCTGGATTTAACAATATGTTCTTATATACATGAATATTTAGGTATGATATATTATTTCTTTATCACCTTAGCTAATTGTCTTGATCTAAGAACAGGAAGGTAGGTTAAAGTTTTTCATACCTTTTCTTCCCAAAAGTAATTGCAATAGAGGAACCATTAAAGATTGAACTTGGGGGAGAAAATCCTCTGGTATATATGTCCCCATGGTATATGGTACATTATTTTGACATTTTGTGTCTGAAATTTCTTTTAATCTAGAGATTTGAAGGTATATTTTTATTTTATTTTGTCTTTCCTGAGAAGGGGGTCTTAATTCCAAAACTAGCTCACTGATTTGCTGTGACTTTCAAGGAGTTACCACATGAAATATCGTAGAAGGAGTTTATAATTCTTTTCTTTATTTCTGTTTTCTTATTCCAGATTCAAATTTGATCTCCTTACCGGGTTTTGTGCTTCCTATGCTTAATGTGTCTTGAAGTGCCTGACTATTAAATGCCTAGATTAAGTTTTACGTTACGGACTTGTAGATTTCTTTTTATCGATTAACCTTTCCCCTTTCATGTTATCTTCTGTTTTGGTTTGCTTTGGTTTTTGCTTTCTTTACATTTCCTGTATTAGAAAATAATTCAGTTTAGATTTGTTGTGGAAAATATGCTTTCTCTATTGTCTTCAATTTATTTCCCCATATTTCTAAGCTATTGTAGTTCTTTTGTAATCAATCTATAATTCTCAGAGATTTTAATGGTCCCATAATGTAACAGTGTTTATCTTAAACATTTTAATATTATAATTTTTACATGGCAGGCTTACCTTCAACAGACTCAAGAACTGGTTATACTTGAAACCATAATGCTACAAACACTAGGTATGTACTTACGTGCGATATTACTTTTTTGTGTTCTTTGTTGCAGTATTCCAACTAAATGAAAAGAGTATTTCTGGAATAATTTTATCATTGGAAGAAGTTATTTTAAGGGAAGTTTTTGGACCAGAATAGTACTGCCTAAGTTACAAGGAAACCAGTTTTCTAAGTAATTTTGATTTGTCATAATTTGAATGGTAAACATAGCCTTCAGTGTATTTTCTAAGGTTGTCAGAGAGTTGAGTGACTGAACCATAACTTGTTTTTGTATTCATTCAGCCTGTGCACTGTGCTTGGCGCTGAATATATACTGGCCCTTTAGGACTATTGGCATATGATTGTAATGTCTACAAACATACACAGCAGTCCTTGCTCTCTTAGAGCTTAGAGTCAGTATTTAATGAATATAGCACATCGTCTTCAAAAGTATGACAATTATTTAAATGTTAGTCATCCTTTTCTAAAAGTAGTTACTTTTAGAAACATTTAGAACATTGTCTCATGCAAGGTTCGTGCAATTTAAGCAATCTTTAAAAAGCATTTACTCTTTGTCTCTACTATTGAGGATACTGACACCTAAGTAGATTGACTTGCCTAAAATCATAGTTAAGTGGTGGCAGTTTCCATGTAAAATTGGGAACTCCTGTATTTACTTTGGAAGAACCTAGAACGGTGTGGTAAGAAGAACATGGGCTTTCAGGAGATCTGGTTTTAAATCTGCAGGCCTCTGACTTGCTTTATAAATGTGGGCAAAGTTTCTATACCTGTTGTACCTCCATTCTGTATGTGCACAGTGGAATAATAATACCTGCCTTGCGTGGTGAATTTGAAGATGAAAGATAACCATTTGCCGCATAGTTTGTATGACATACCTAGTTATTGATTATGATAGTTATTTTTATTTCATTACAACATTCCCAAGTGTTAAATAGAGGTATGATTATCAGCACAGCTTCTCATCATGACAGATTCTTTTTATTTTAATAAAAAGGAGCTTGTTTGAAGTTTTTATAACAAAAAAAGATACAATAAAAGTGAGAATTTTCTTTTCATTCCCTCCAAATCCAATGATTTTCAATAATTATTGTTTGTTATGTAAATATGTATGTAATGGAAAAGTTGCAAACATTTATGTAATAATGAAGATTGAAGATGAATAATTAGAAATTATATTATGTAACGATTAATATACTTACTGTTGTATAAAATCTTTGTATGATATCCATATTGTTTAGAACAGATTCTTAAGCAAAAAGAATGAAGAGCATTAATTTAAGGGGAACATTAGAATTTCGAAGATATGCCTCTGTGGCTTTCTTTAAAGTATTATATTGCAGATTTAATTGCAATAGAAAGGTTCCACAGTAACTTTATAAATGAAGGCTTTAGATACAGCATCCTGTTTTAATTAAAGGAAAAACCCTACCCTTCCTAAGGATTGATTGGACAATGAAGACTTTTAGCAACTATGATTTAATGAATCTTTAGATCTAGGTGGTTAGCTTACTGTAATAATTTTAATTAATGAAATGCAGTTACAAACTACCTGGTTGAGACCCCTTAGAGCTAAGACATGGTAAGAAAATAGGAGGACTGTATCACTTAAAAGGTCATTTCTACCACTGTGATCCAAAGACTATCTTTTTGAAAAATGTTCTTGAAGATAATCCTAAATTAATTATAATTCAAGAATTTTTAATGAATATCTCCTGATCTTCAAATATTTATTTTCATAATCAGTGCAGTGTTTTGGTAGAAATTGTTTCTCATCATTGGATATATAATGAGCTTGGCATTGATGAGAAATAATTTTGTCTTTGGATTTTCTAATAATGAAAAATATATATTATGTATATGGTTATATGATGAATGGCATTTCTGAAATAGGGTATTATAGAAGGTAAGTGGTTGGGGAAAAACAGTTCTTTTTATTTCAGGTTTTGAAATCACCATTGAACACCCACACACAGATGTGGTGAAATGTACCCAGTTAGTAAGAGGTAAGTGATCTTTGAACTTTTACCATGAGTATGAATGCTTTTGATCATCTGTAATTGATTTGGATGCTATTTTGTGCTTCTAACCTTCTGTTGAGTTTTATTAAAATGGGAGAAATGTCATTTTGAAGCATTTTTACTATGCTCTACATCTTCCTATATCTCTAGTTCTGTTTATGGTTCTACCTACTAAACTAGGTGAAGAGTCTTGTTAAAAATTGGAGGGCTCCCTCCATCCTCTCCTCCAACTCCCCCATATTAGGCTCTGCCACTCCCATATCAGTTAATATTTAAGCTGTGGCCAGTAACATACTGGTGCAATAAATAGTATTAATTTCTGGTGTATGTGAGATTTTCATTGGCTTCTTGAAGAATGATTAGTTTAAGGATTTTGAGGTAACTTCAAATCTTTCAGATAAAAATTGCTTTGTTAGCGTATTTGTTTTGTCATTTTTGGAAATGTTTTGCCCATATTCGTTTGAACCAAAATGATTTAATACCTTTTTCAAAGTTCTTTAGCATTACTAAAAATGTTTTTCTTTTCATGTATATTGGGAAAATAATTATATAGTATAGCATGATATAGTTTGTGATGTGCCTGTGTATAAACCTTTATAAACAGGAGTACAGTTTTTGCATTGTTTTACTTTACTGCTTGTAAAGCATGCAGTACATTTTTCTGCTCCTATTAGTGAATCATGTGTATCTGTTGTTGCATCCTAGAAACATTTTTTACACAGTTGCATGTTGTTATGCTTCTTCTCCTGCTTTTCCTATTTGCCATTTGAAGTGTATGAAGTAATAGCAACCACTGTGACCTTTACTGTGCCTTTTTATGTTACTTTTTGAAAATGAAATTTTGCATTTTCGTTCTTTCACCACCACACTTCTTTAGGTCTATGCTAAACAAAATGGGTAAGACTCTTGAAAGCCTTGTTTTATTTTATTTAGTTTTTACCTAAATAGTCTCACACTTTATTCATTCTAAATTGAATTCATTTTATGTCCAGGCAGGATTTTATTACATTAATGGCTGTATTTAAATATATATATATATAATCTGATACCACAGTGTCATCATTTCAAACTAACTTCTAAAATCCCTTTTTAATCCTAATAGCACATGCTATCCTTTGTGACTGGAATATCTTTAATTACAGTTCCCATTCTTTATAGTTTTAGGAATATATTTTATAGCATATTTGCATCCCCAGTATTACAGTATAATACAAAATCTTATAAATAGCCAGTGCAGATGTTGAATTAAGGAAAAAAGCTTCGAGTACTTGAGAAATAGTAACCAAGTTTTGTCACAATAATAGAAAGCCATATAATTTACTTTAAATTGAGAACCTGTTGAACGAAGATATTAATATAGATTAAATATATATTTATGTACATTAACCTAATAGGAAATGAAACTGTTTTCAGCTTAGTATTATTATGTGTGAAATTTGAGTAAGCTTTTTAAAATGAAAGTTTTTAATACTTTCTGTACATGTTCTACATATAAAGAATCAAAAAAAAATGAGGTCTTTTCATTTGAAAAATGAAAATACTGAATTTAAAAACATTTATAAAAGCTACAGACTTTATGTGTCAACCAAAGCAAAATATTTAAATCTGATTTTTGTTGTTATTGTTAGTGTTTAAAATGTGACCCATTCTTAACTTTTGAGTGCACACCACACACATTTAATTTCATTTTGTCTGACTAACATTTCAGGTATTTATACCTCACTCCATTTTAAAAGTGTTGTCCTGTTTGCTGTCTTTTTTTCTTTACTCTGTTACAACTTTCACCTAACAAAAGGCTTTTCCCCCTGTGTTCGTCGTCTGTTGCCTGATGATTGTTTATAGGTCATTAAATATAGATGTATTCCTAGGTGAAATCACCTGTGGCAATTTAAAATTATTTTTACTTCTCTACATTTTGATTTTTTTATTATAATTTTTTGTAAATAGATCTGGTTTCTGTAAAATCCTTTTTCCTCTCTCTGGAGATGAGAAAGTTGGTTTTATGCTACTTTGCTACAAAACTGGCTAATGTCATTTTACAGGGACCTTTCACTTCTGTGATTTCTCCTTCCCTCCCCCCAGGAAAGAATGCCATACTTAAGTCACACTGCTTCCAAGACATCTGATGCTATGACACTCTTCCTTAGCACAACTCTGCTAAGCCCCAGTCCCCTTTTGTCATACCTTTATGTTGATGATCCACAGGGACAACAGGGATTACAGGTGCCACAAATAAAAAATAGGAGTTGGAAATGAATTTGAGGCCTATTACAGAAGGGGTGGAGTCGAGATGAACTGATCCTAGATGAGCAGAAGGGAAAGGTCTGTCAGTGATTATGAATATAATTGAAAGGAGGAAAACTATAGGAAGGACCTCCCTGTTAGGAAGAATAATATGAGGCAGAAGGAAAAAAAAACAGCTGTTTTAAATGTCTTGAGTTGTTGAAAATTGCTTTTCTGTTGGGAACCATTGTTGAAGCATCCTAATTCCCCCTAGGAGTACCTTATACATTTTCTGAACATTGCTTTAATTGGATTCTATAAATAATTTTTAAACAATACAGTGGAGCTTCATATTTTATATCTGTACACTTGTGATGTTTCTAGGTTGTTCTCTGTTGATGCTTAGTAGCATGATGAAAAACTAAGCAGTTTTGTTCTCTGATTTTTGGGGGGTGTGGGGGCTTGTTTTGTTTTGTTTTCTTTTGATTGAAGTACTTAAGCCAACTTAAATATGATGATTGAGGATTAAGTCTGGCAGGCAACTCTGTATTTTGTATTAGACTTCAAATCTTTTCTTCTTCTTCTTCTTTTTTTTTTTTAAATCCAGGAGAATGCTTTATTGCAACTTTTAGCTGACTAGATGCTTAACTTAGTAACAAGTTTAGCCCTTGTAACTGGCTAGCTAAAAGCAAATCGGCTTGTTTCTCAGATCTTTGGGGGATAGCAAGAAACATTTGAGTGAATGTTGTTGAAGATTTTCAGTAGTATAGAAAATGATGGCGCTCTTGTGATATTTGTAAGTAGTAAGTAAAATTTACTTTTTGTGTACACATCTTTGAAGTTTTTGTTGTGTTGAGAACTTTTTGATGGTAGCCTGTTAAAGCTGATATTATTGTCTTCATTTTTTTCTTTTCTTACAGCAAGCAAGGATTTGGCACAGACATCCTATTTCATGGCTACCAACAGGTTGTTATCCTGACCCTCTTTGTTGCACTGTTGTAGCACACTATAGCTTCCTTTAATGCAGGGCCCCCTCAATGTGTCTCTTACCCTTGTTGCAACAGGAGACTGGACTATCTACTGTGGTGGTACCTTCCTGTTTGCTTTGCGGTGTATTGTACAAGGGACTTTTGGCACAGAGGGGTTAAATGCACAATGTGAAGTGTAGTGGTGCTTTCTGATGACATATTCTCGATTTGTGAGTGCATAAGTCTAAAATTGGTAGCCTGAATAGCAGCTAAAGATTACAAAGAGCTAAACTTAACGTAGAAATTCGAGCAACTTGGTAAGTATAAAGCTATTTCTAGTTTACAATTATAGTTAATGACAATTTTTTAAAATTTCACATTGATCCAATCTTAACTTTAAAATAATCATTAAAGTTTTTTTTTAATAAATAAAATTTATATAACAGGGTTTTTTTTTCCAGTTACTACCCACTAATAGTAAACTAGAAGTAGTCAAATCCTATTAGTGCATGGGTTTACATAAATACAATTTTTACTTTAAAAAATCTTCCTTCCTTTCAGTTTATATAAAGCAAAAATTGTATGGGTTTGTGGCTGATCAGTAAACATTTTCATCAACTCTAAAACTGAACTGAAAGGATAGATTTAAAAACTTTTAATATCTGGTATATTTCTAAATTGATTATATTAATGATTTAAGATTGTTTATTAAATGGGTTTTGGGGGAGGAGGGGAACAAACCAGCTTTGTGTAGTTCTCTGATTTCTTGTGACATTGAGAAGTTTTATTAAAAATTTTGGATTGGCAAATACCAATCTGTTCTCTTAGATATATGTTATTGGAATTTAACCTCTTATCTGTGGGACTTCTGAGCAAAAGGAAAGACTTAAACTTGAAATTTTGGTAGAGAAAGACTAGTTGTAGCATATTACATGCCCAATTTGGGGCATTTATTGGACGGAAAAGGGTGGCATTTTTGTAATGTTCAGCTTTGAGCCTTGAAGCTGTTCAGCAGAAGGTAAGTTTTTTTTTGTAGCTTTGCTCAAAAGAAAGTGGGGTTTGCATAGATAATTATCTTTGACTTCCTTCAGAATTTTTTGTTGGTCATAAGAATATTGGTTAAGCCAAATCAAGTGATATAATCCCTGATTATAATATGCCATTGAAATTACTTTATCAATTTTACAAAGTCTTCTGCTTTAAACCACATAAAAATTTAGTGTTATACTTTTTTGTGTTACTAAATAGTGATTATTGCAAATCTTCCCTTCCCTTTATAAATAAGTAAAAATACTTTGAATTTAGACCTAAAAAATCTTTTTAGAAATATTAATATAAGTGTTAATAAAACATTAAACTTTGGGGTGAGGGCATGGAAAACATTCATAATACTATTATATAGGTTTTTAATATTAGAATTGTTTGTAACTGAAGTGTTAGCTTTTAATTTCATAGAAGTTTTGTATTCTAGACTTGAAGAAAACCTTTATAATTTTTTTTACTCTAATCTTACTAGTAAATGTTTTTCTTTGTTTTGCATATTTGAATTTCTGTGGCCCTTCATTTTCAAACCTGCTCTACAACAGTCTACATCTTACCACCTTCTGTCTTCAATACAAACCAACAGTGATAGCATGTGTATGCATTCATTTGGCTTGCAAATGGTCCAATTGGGAGATTCCTGTGTCGACTGATGGAAAGCATTGGTGGGAATATGTGGATCCTACAGTTACTCTAGAATTATTAGATGGTAAGTACAATCAAGGGTTTTTGAGAAAAAATCTTTTTCTACTCCCATATTTCTTCAACTTTTTATTATGGAAAAATTCTCTCTACTTCTGTATTCTGTACCTATCCATTGCCCAACTTAACAGTTATCAATTCTGGCCACTCTAATCCCCTCCCTGCAATTATTTTGATGTTCACCAGATACCATTGCATTTATTAATATGTCAGTTTGTAGTTAAAAAAAATAAATAAGATTTTTTGAAAGACATAACTACAATTTCATTTTAACAATTTGACAATAGGATTTTTTAAATATAATTGCATGGACAAATGAACAGGCTGAAAATAAGTATTCGTTAGCCTAAAGTAAAAAACAATTGAAAGTATATTAACTGTCACTTTTTATCTAAAACCCTTTCAGGACTTTTCACACAATATGGTTTATAATACTGGGTTGATAGTGCAAGTATATGTACTTTAAAGTATAATAATTTTGTTGAGCTTAAAATGTGTAGACTCTAAATTGGGTGTTCACTTACTGAATAAAATGTGAAGCATTCCTTGCTCAGTAGTGCCACTCATATGAATAGACGAGGGAAAAGTGGGATAAGCATTTTGTAAATTGTTATGAACGTGGAATTTTGGGGTCCCCTGAGAAGAAAGAAATTTCTCTTGTTGAGAAATAAAAGTTGGCCAGAGATGGGAGATTCTTGGGGATTAGGACATATAACCAGTTCCTGTAGGTTTCAGAAAGGAAATCTATATAACTGACCTAAATTGCTAAGTAGCAGATAAAATAAGGTTCTAAGCTTATTCTTTCTGTGGGCTTTTCCCAACTTCCTTTATAAAATTTAAGCAAATTGGGAAAACCAAGTTTACATCTGTCACTACTAAGGACATCTATTACATAAAGTAAGAGGCCTCTGTATCTTTGGAATGTGGTCTTACTATAAAATCTTTGGCATTTCATTTAGCTAGAGGTTGACAAACTCAAAGCCAGATAGTAACTCTTTAAGATTTTTTTGGCCGTATGATCTCTGTTGCAGCTGCACAATACTGCCATTGTAGCTGGAAAACAGCCATTGACAATTTGTAAACAAACAGATGTGGGTGTGTTCAATTAGAACTTTAAAAATATATATATAGCAAGCCATATTTGACACTGGCCATAGTTATAAAATGTGCTTCTTATTAGAGTTCTTGATTTTCTGATTATTTTTTCCTTCCTGAAAAAATTGCTCCCAGGGTGTGTCTCATGCCATATTACTGCCACATGACTATACTTTTTTCCTTAAATTATCAGAGGTTTTTAAGAGCTTTTCCAGAGTGGGAGGAAATCTTCAATGAATTGAAATAATGTTTTTTAAAAACCAGTGGATTTTTTGTTTGCATGTTTTCATCTGTGACTGGAAAATCAGCTTATTTATGCTACTGTCTTACCTTAGCAATTAGTAGATTAAGATAAAGTAGACATAATCTTAATAAAATTAGTTTACATGCATGATGCTGAAATAAAGCTTGCCAAAAGTAAGTAATCTACCTTTTGTCGTCTTCTTAGGGAGTAGGAAGTAAAGTTTTAGATTCCACTTTGTTTGTTTTTGACACAAAAGGGCCGCCTAAATAATCCTCTGCTGCCATGATTTCCATGATGAAGGAGCCCAAGTCCATTATTGATTTGGACAGCAGTTGAACATGAATCTTGGAAACTTAATGCATTGAAATTTTTAGCATATTGTGTGTGTCATTCTTTTCTCAGTTTTGATCACACACACACAAAAAACCACCAGTTATTGTGAAGTATCTGAATTTTAGCCTGGTGTGTGAAGTATCAGAGTTTACTGAAATAATTTACTTGATGACTATTCCAGAAACAACTCTGGCTTGGGATTTAGCCTTGCCATAAGGTTTTTTGGTTCTATTTTTGTTTTATGACTAATAATAAACTCTACTGTATACTTTTGTGTTTTTAAATTTTTCTGTGCCTTAGCTTTTAGGGAGAGGGACCCTGTTTTTAATCATTACACTTTGATTTTTAATAATATAGCTAATTACTTACATTAACAGTGATTATTTGACAGTTCTTTTGTTGTTGTTCTCCAAAATTTAACAGAGTAGAATACTTAAGAAAGGAAAAGTAAAACTTACCTTTTGTGCCTGCTGTATACCGGTATTTAGACGAGGAACTTTGCATGTGTTAATCTTTGATGTCCAAGCTGTTAAAAAAAGAGTCAAAACAATTTCTCGTTAATGTTGGACCCCAGAGTATTAGGGTTGCTAGTTTGCTAATTGCCAAGGAAGTTGCACCTTGAAAAATCATAAGTTTTAGTTGTTGGAGTAACTATTAGCACACCTTTTTCACAGGCTGGTTTTAGAGAGCTTGTGAATTATAATGAGGCAGAATGTTTACATGTTCTCTGCTTTTTTTTTTTGAGAAAGATTCTAATCGTCTTAATTTTCATTTGCCTAGAATAATTGTCTTTGGATATTTTTCTTGACCAGTGTTAAGAAGCTTACTGTTGTTTATACTAAAAAATAATAAATGAATCTGGGTAGTCTGCACTGACAGAGGTTCCTCCCCAGTATTGAGGTTGAATTGGTATTATAAGTGATATTCAAATTCATTTAACTAATAAGGATTTGACTTGAGAGTGGCCAGTAACTTTATTAATAACACTATTTGGGGATATAAAACTATAATTCATCATAACCATATCACTTTGGAAAAGTGATTCAAATTATAATCCTAATTTTAAGAAAAAATTTATGTAAAAGTACAACCAGTGTAGTATATTAGTATAGTATAGATAGTATTTATTGCTAAGAAATGTGATCATGGGCAGAGGAAATTTTTTTTTTCCATTTTTTAACATTTAATTTTGGAATAATTTTAAACTACCCTTCATCCAGCTTCTCCTCATGTTAACATTACAATATAGATGTATAATTTTCAAAGTCAGGAAATTAACATTGATAAAACACTATTGGCTAAACTGTAGATTTTGTTTGGATTTCCCCAGTTTTTCCACTAATGTCCTTTTTTGGTTCCAGGATCCAATCCAAGAGTCATATGTTGCATTTAGTTGTCATGTCTCCTTATATAGTTTTTCATGACTTGACAATTTGGAATAATAAATAGTCAGTTTTTCTAGACATTATATAATGTCCCTCAGTTGGGGTTTGTCTGATTGGATTGAAGTTGTACATTTTTGACAGTAAGATCTCAGAAGTGGATTGTGCCCTACTCAGTGCATCATCATATCAAGGGATACATCATGTCATGTTTTATTACTGGTAATGACAACCTAGAGATCACTTGGTTGAAGTAGTATCTGCTGGGTTTCTCCACTGAAAAGTTACTATTTTTCTCTTTGTAATAAATATTTGGAGGGAGATACATTGGGAATATACAAACACTCTGTTTTTTCTCAGACTTCTGCCCCTTAAGATCAAGATGCATTGATGGAGCTTGCCTGCAACAGTTATTACTGTGTTGTCTGCCCAATAGATGTTTTTCCATTTTGGGTTTTTGTCTTTATTTTTTTAATGCTACTAAATGTTCCATAGATTCTAAGTTGAAGGGGAAAAAGTGATCTCTGAAAAAGGATTCAGCTTTGAAAATAGCAGTTTAGATCGTTGTCTACTTCTGTATATGCTGACTGTTGAGTAGGAGGTGACAGTGAAGTACATAAACTCTTGAGGTCCCTTTTAATATTGCCCACTTGAGAGAAATACAGTTCCTAAAGGCACCTTCTAAGTTTTAAATTTAAATTTTATTTTTAGAGCTAACACATGAGTTTCTACAAATATTGGAGAAAACGCCTAGTAGGTTGAAGAGGATTCGAAACTGGAGGGTAAGATAATTGGCAGGGTTTAACAGAATAATATCAGTTTGTCACTTCTGTAACAATTATATAGCTAGCCAATTTGAAATTCTGTGGTTAAATATTCTTCCAGTGTTCCTGGATTATTATAGTGTATCAAACTCAAGTTACACACATAGTTTATTCAACTTAATATTAAATCTGTCCAGTAGACTTTGCTAAAGTACCTTATACATTTTCTTGTTTAATTCTCACAGCATTTCTGGTGAAAGTATTATCTTCTTTTTACAAATGGGGACACTATGGCCTAGAGAAGTGCTTTCTCGAATGCTGAGCTAGGATTTAACCTGGATCTAATTCCAAAAGTAGTGCTTTCAACTTTTTATAGCCTTGTGTTATGCCTCTAATAAGACAATTATATATTGATTTATTTGCTGGCAACATTTATTTGCTTGAACTGCAGGTGGTTTTACTTCTGTATATTTAATATAGAATTTTTATAAGCAAAGAAATCTGTTAAATTCCTTTCCTGTCATTGCTCCTTTTGTGTTTTATTTAAATAGGCTAATCAGGCAGCCAAGAAACCGAAAGTAGATGGACAAGTATCAGAGACGCCGCTACTTGGTTCATCTTTGGTCCAGAATTCCATTTTAGTAGATAGTGTCACTGGTGTGCCTACAAATCCAAGCTTTCAGAAACCATCTACATCAGCATTCCCTGCACCAGTACCTCTAAATTCAGGAAATATTTCTGTTCAAGACAGCCATACATCTGATAATTTGTCACTGTTAGCAACAGGAATGCCAAGTACCTCATATGGTTTGTCATCACACCAAGAATGGCCTCAGCATCAAGAATCAGCAAGGACAGAACAGATATACTCACAGAAACAGGAAACATCTTTGTCTGGTAGCCAGTACAACATCAACTTCCAACAGGGGCCTTCTATACCACTGCATTCAGGATTACATCACAGGTCTGACAAAATTTCTGATCATTCTTCTATTAAACAAGAATATACTCATAAAGCAGGGAGCAGTAAGCACCATGGGCCAGTTTCTGCTACTCCTGGAATAATTCCTCAGAAAATGTCTTTAGATAAATATAGAGAAAAACGTAAGCTAGAAACTCTCGATCTGGATGTAAGAGATCATTATGTAGCTGCCCAGATAGAACAGCAGCACAAACACATGCAGTCACAGGCAGCCAGCAGCAGTTCTGTAACTTCTCCCATTAAAATGAAAATTCCCATCACAAATACTGAGAAACCAGAAAAATACATAGCAGATAAAAAGGAAAAGAGTGGCTCACTGAAATTACGGATTCCAATACCACCCACTGATAAAAATGCCAGTAAAGAGGAACTAAAAATGAAGATAAAAGTTTCATCCTCAGAAAGACACAGCTCTTCTGATGAAGGCAGTGGGAAGAGCAAGCATTCAAGCCCCCATATTAGCAGAGACCATAAGGAGAAGCACAAGGAGCATCCTTCAAACCGCCACCACACCAGCAGTCACAAGCATTCCCACTCCCATAGTGGCAGCAGCAGTGGGGGCAGTAAACAGAGTGCTGATGGAGTACCGCCCACTGTTCTGAGGAGTCCTGTTGGCCTGAGCAGTGATGGCATTTCCTCTAGTTCCAGCTCTTCAAGGAAGAAGCTGCATATCAATGATGCATCTCACAACCACCACTCCAAAATGAGCAAAAGTTCCAAAAGTTCAGGTAGTTCATCTAGTTCTTCCTCCTCTGTTAAGCAGTATATATCCTCTCACAACTCTGTTTTTAACCATCCCTTACCCCCTCCTCCCCCTGTCACATACCAGGTGGGCTACGGACATCTCAGCACCCTCGTGAAACTGGACAAGAAGCCAGTGGAGACCAACGGTCCTGATGCCAATCACGAGTACAGTACAAACAGCCAGCATATGGACTACAAAGATACATTCGACATGCTGGACTCGCTGTTAAGTGCCCAAGGAATGAACATGTAATCATTTGTTTGGGGCAATTTTTCCTTTCCTTTTTTTAATTTAAGAATTGTTAGAAAGGAAAACTTCTCGTGATCTAGCAGTGGTAGCACCTGCTGTTGCTGCCACTGCTTCAATATTTGTAAGTGCTGCTTTATTCTTCATTCTGAAAAGAAGAGGTTATAGTAAACAAGTCTTTATCTCCACATATGATAGTGTTATAAATACTGTAAAAGCATGGAAGGTGCAAAACTCAGTATTGCCACAATTGCAGCTAAGAACATTAGGATGAATGGCTGGCTGCTTCTAGGAGTATAAGATGCCTCAAGCATTCTTTATTTATAATTTGAAAACTGTAGCTATTTTTTGTTGTTGTTGCTTGGCTTTTGAATGAGTGTAAATTGTTTTCTTTTGTTTATTTATATTTGTATGTATGATTTGCATGTTTCAATGATAAAGGGATAAAACAGTATACTGACAACTGTTTACAAGAAAGTGGAGAAAAATGTACATACATTTTTGTATGTTTAGATATTACCATAAATACTCAGGATTGGAGCTGCTTGTAAGTATAACAATATACAGAATAACTTTATTTTATCTTGTGTCAGAGTCCATCACTAATCTAAAAAAAAGGTGGCACTTTTTCATGTTAACCTTAAACTCTAGGCCTTACTGGAAGCCACTGAAGGGGGGTGGGGGGCACTTCACTATGAGAGGGGTGTACAGTGCCACAGATGGTCATTTACACTGTGGGGCACTGAACTTTTGCCTTCAGAGGTTCTGACCAGATTGGCTGCTGAAATAGCCCCTAATTTTCTGAAGGCTTGAAGAAGAAAAAATAAAGTTTACATACTCTTGATGTGAAGTGCATTTAAAAATTTGTTGGCTTGTTGCAGTACTATAAACACAGAGCTGTTAATAATGGTTATGTAGATTACTGTGATTTGAAAACTAAATTCACAAAGACTGACATAGTGAAGAATTAGTAAGTTGTTTTCTTAAGCAAGGAACTTTAACACTACATGTTTTAACAGTAAACAGGGATCGCTTTTCCTTTAGTATTCAGAATGACAGCATATTTTTAAACACACACCTCCCCTGAAGCGTGTTTGTGTGATGCCATATTTCTTTTTCAGGTGAATGCAGTCTTCCTTATAAAAATGAAATAAACCCTATTGCTCTCCATTCTTTTTTATTCTAACAATAAATTAAAAAAAAAAAAAAAGATAACTGACTGTGCATTGTTACCTGTATTAATAGCTTATGGTTGTTACCAGGAAACTCTGCAGAGAAAAAAAGGTCAGCCTCCAGGTAAACCATTAGTGAAGGTTTTACATTTGTTTGCACGTCTCAGTCTGTTCCTGTTGAGATGAAGTTTGCACAGTCATCTGACTTCTGAACAAACTTTGAACAGACTTTAACTTGTTTAAAGTTTCTCTTAAAATGCCATTAATATGGCTCTGATTTATCAGCTTATCTTGAATTTATTCTGTGGTAAATCTTTGAGCGGTTGAGTATCTCTAAGCTGGGTTCTATTCAACTTACATTGAACTGAAAACTGTCTTAATTTTTCCTCTGTGTATATGAATTATTTTTGTTACAAAGCCACTGATATGTGCATAATTGTAATTTTACTCAAGTCTGTTGCAGTTGTAAATATTAGAATTTAATCTCATGCTTTACTTTTATTTAGCAGTTACCCACTTTGCCAGTAGCTTTATAATTTTAAGATAATTGTTCATTCTTTTGTCAATGTTATTTGAACTTAGAATAATAAGAGCCTATTTAGGGACTTTGCCTAGCTAGCTTGTCCTAACATTTGTTCTTGTCTGGCATAACTTTAGTAACTTTGTCATTACATGTAACTTTGTTGCTCTGTGTGGCATAATGTATTCATAAACATGGTAATTTTGATACAGTTAAACTTTTACAGTGGTACATAATCCAAGGACTAGTGTAGAATTAAGCCGAGTGCAAGATGAGGGAGGGAAGGGTTTTGTTCTTGGTCATTTAGATGTGAAAAAGAGCTATCATGTGAAACAGCAAAGGGTGGTTGTGCTACTGTATAATTGGGAATGATAATACCAGGAGTTTTAATAAGATTTTGTAAAGAATATCCAGAAAAGTAGTGAACTTATTTTCAGTATGACATAGAAAACAATGTGAATATTTAAGGTCTGTGACTATACTTAAACTTCACTAAAAATTTGCAGAATTGTTTTGAGATGTGGGAATAAAGGTAATTTTGTGGAATTTTTATTGGTGCTAATGATGGACAGTTAAACAAGGTAGCTAGTGTATATTGTTATGGGTCAGTACTTATTAGTACTTCCAAAATTGAATTTGAAATGCTATGTATTCACTTTTCACTCTGTAAATGTAATTCTTTACAATGACTATTTATTAAAGGGCAGCCAGTTGTAATTTTTACAGGATTGTGTGAGCTATTCAAACTCTTTAACCTCTAACAGGGTATAATAAGCTTCCAAAACAACAATGGGGATAAATATGGAAGTCCTGAGTTTCATTTCCATTAAATGAAAACCCTTATAATTCATATTACCATGAATTTACTTTATCTCAGTTACGAAAAATAGTTCATCATCCTGGTCCCAACAGACTCAACCAAAGAAAAAGACTACAGTGAATGGATGTTATTACTGAGTCTTACAAGTAGCCATAAATAAACCAAAATAGTATCATCAAATTTAGATATGAAAATTCCACATGTGCGAAGTAATGTTAAGGTGACACATTTTGATGAGACTTTTTTAAATTTTGAAATATTAAACATCCTATAGAATTTAAACATCCTATAGAAGAGTGATCTGTTTTTAAGTTGTATTTTCCCTAGATTACAAATCTGTTACCTTTATGCAGAAACACGTTGCAAAGAAAGGCTTTACTTCTACCTCTTTGAACTAATTCTCAACATTGAGCTATGCCCCTAAATATTTGCCTTAGCTACTTTTAAATCTGGTGTTATCTGGAACCAAAGCAAAAGAGGGTGTTGGTTCACAGAAACATTCTCAGAGGCCTACTTTTACCAGACTGTTGGCAAGGCCTTGCAAAGTTTCCTAGTTCCCCTTGTTTAACATGAAATCCATTAGTTGTTGCAGGGGTTTACTGGAAAGTCATGTAATTATCCCTAGGTTCATCTTTGAAAGCAGTTACATGTACTTGATCTTCCTCTGTGTATGCAGATTCATTCTGGTTAAAATTCTTAATATTGAGAGTCATGTATAGAAAATTCTACCTTGTCTTGAGGGACTGCTTGCATTACTTTATACCAACAGATTGTACTTATGTATTACTTTTTTGGCCTGTCTGTTCTCTTGGAACTAAAGAAACGACTAGCTGAGGTCTACTTCAGAGAACCAAATTTAAAATGTTTTTGTCAGTTACAAAATGCCTTGCCTTAAAAGCATTTCAAGCACATTTTTTTATACTTGAGAATATAAATTGCTGATTTTTATTCCTTAACCAACCTTTGAAATAAGGAATTTGAAACTGCTTATATATGCGTGAATATTATGTACTATTTAAGTGCCCTTGGTTGATTAGATATTCCAGGGTTTTTTGTATTTATTAGGGAAAGAAGTTAGGATTTTTTTTTAAAGGGAGATACTTTTATTTCCAAAATATATCACCATTCTCAGATTTTATCTAAACAGAAAGGTATGTTTCTTGCCTTCTACTTTGCTTAAGTTGCCAGATGATTTTTTTAAGATCTTACTTGAGAAAAATTGGAGAACTCTTGTTATGAAGTATCCTTAATCTGTTATTTCTAGAATTCAGGAAAACTGGCAGTCTTCCCCCCAGAGGCATTCTTGGGAAGCAATAAGATTCACTGTCTTGCTGCATTTACCCAGATGATTATCAAGAAATCCCATTCTCGGGAATCTTGAATTAACTGAGCTCATGAGATGAAATGTGCCTGTTTTTGCATTGGAAAAGCACCACATTCCGTCCCTGTCCTCCTAGGGTGCCAAGTTGTGAATACTAATGTGTTGATTTGAGAACTCACAGCTATTTGATTGCTCTAAGTTGCTTGCTTTGTAAGAAAAGTGCTTGAAGCATCTGTCTTTACAATAGGGAATGATCTTGCCAGTGGGGCTGGAATGCTCAGTGCTTTGGTCTGAATACCATGCATCCAACTCTACTTCACAATGTGGATTTGGACACAGCCAGCTTTTGCCTCTGACTTCCCTTTTTCTATTCTGTAATGGATTCTTCTGACAGGTTCTTTAGGTTAATAAGCAAGATATGTTGAAGGTTTGCTTGGCTAGGAGTTAATTCTTTTCTCATAAAAGGTGACAACCCATTGGCTGTGATCCATTAATCTCAAAAATAAATTTTGAGGGCTGTCTAATTTTGTTTCTTTGCAAGTTTGGGGAGGAAACCTCACTTAAAACCCCCTGAGAATTGGCATTTCAGTTTAGTACTTGGTTTAATTTAATTTGTCTGTTGTTTTTGTTAGGTAATGAGTACATTGTTATTTTTAAGGTGCATTTGTTTTTCAAGCAGCTTCACTTGGTTTGAAAAACTTCACATGTACTCATCTGTTGTCATCAGTGATTGGAATTTCATTTTCTGAATGTACTCAAAACTTCCAATTTAATAGGATGTTTGCTGATAGAAGATCCGTAACAGGAATGTTTATGGCATGAAATAGTCATTGAATTTCAGCTTCTTCATTTCCATACAAGGAATTAATAAAATTTGCTTACTGACAACATAAATCCAAGGCTCTAACATGTCTTGTTAATGTGAATCAAAATAACTTTCAGTCCCTGAGAAATTTGGGAAAAAAGGTTTCTAAAACGATTGACTTATCCAGAGTAACTACATCCTCAAAGAGTTGTGGGCTGTGAAATCAGATTACCTACCTTCCATCTCAGCCTTTCCATTTAATAACTGAATGACCTGGGGTGAATTACTTCATTGAGAACTTGATTTCCTTACCTACAGAATGAGAGTTATGGTACCGGTCATGGGGTTATGAGGTTTAAGGTCAAGGAAGGCAAAATAGGAAGGATGGTATTAAAGAATGTTAATTGAGGGGTAGAATTTGGATATTGGAGGCAATGGTGAAAGCCAATCCAGGTGCATTCAACTTGAGAGTGAGTTAATACTACATGCCTACTTGCCTTCTGTGTCCAGAATTATCTTTAAATTGTTTATTCTAATTCATACTATGGGATTTTCTTGTTTAACCTCTTGCCTCACCCCACAAAAACAAATGATTGAAATTATCTGAAAGGGGAATTAACCATGAAAAAAAATTAGGTTATAAAATGCTTTTACAGCTGCTTACCCTGTCTCCTGATTTTTTTTCCTGCACTTTGCACTTGAAGGAAAATGAAAGTTAATTGAAATAGTTTTAATAAAATAGAACTAAGAAAAGTTATTTCCTCTAAAATGTATTTTAAAAGCCTACATGTAAAATGGTTTTAAATCACATCTTTAAAAATTTGTCTTCATCTCGGGTTGGTGACATCAATAAGGGTTTACTCTTTTATTAGTATGTAATAAATTATGTGTTTTACCTAAGAACTTTACAAAGTCAGTAATTCCATTTAACCAAAGTCATCCAGGTTCATTTTTCTCTCCCCCTTGCTGTTTTCAGTACAACGGGGGGAAAAAAACTTGTTTTTGTTTTAGCTCTAATTTATGATCTTCCTGCTCCTTCCACCTCCTCCCCCCAATGCCATCTGCCAGAAGATTATAGGGTCTCACTAATGAAGATTCTGCCATAAAGTTAAGATGAGAGGTTTATTTAGACCCTACAAATATCCAGGCTTACACCCGATATCAGTTTTCTTAAGTCTTTCAAGTCATCCAAGGAAATAACTGCTTTAGTGATCAATTAAGCCATGATGTTGTTGTTTGTTTTTACAAGTTTGAGCAGTTGTGGCAATAGGACAAAGTATGATATAGCCTTACCTCAAGACTGTTTGCTATTTCAGTTTTTTACATGACAGCAATATACACAAAGAATGCTCTTCTTTTCCTTATTAACTTTGTTGATTACCAATAAAAGTAGAGGCTACTACACCAAAAACTTTGAACTTGGAGAATCACTCGGAAAGCTTTGTAAAATGCAAATCTCCGCTTTTAAGTAGCTGCTTTAAACAGAATTAATACTTGTAAGTGCAGCAAGTATGAAAGCTAAAGATGAACCTGTAGGGGTTGGCTCCTGGCTACTCGTGGCGCAGATTAAATGAGATATTACTCTGTAAAAAGCCCAGGGCCAGTTTGCTGGACACGCAGGAGGGAGTGGATAAAGCAGAGATAGAATACTGCATGCTCTCTTCCCATATTCTGGAACTCACTTTCAGTGGCAACTCCTAATTCAGTCACTGAGATGTGTAAAAGGTATTGGGTAGCTTAAACTTAGAGAGATGCTGTAGAATCGGGACTAATTTTGGAACTTGAGAGTGACTTTTCATGCAATTCAGGATCTCAGCTTTATCAAGCAATTCCTACATCAGGCAGTATCCCATTCAGAAAGTAGAATGGAGCTTCAACAAGAGGGTAGAAAGTGCAAGTTCATAAAGGGTGAACATGGAAGCAAGTGAGGAAATGTTCTGAATGGTTAACATTAAGTCCTCCTGTACATGGGGAGGTGTGTGGGGTGTCTTACAAAATGAGACAGACATTGCTTATTGATACATAGAGGGGGACTTAACAGTGGGGAACATTGATTAGTATGGTATGCTTATTCTGATTAGCTTCCACTACTGGACCAAAACTAGTTTTATCACCAGCTTTTTCTTAACCAGCAACCCTGTAGAGTGTTCTGTTTTCCAAAAAACACTTCAAGTCAATTGTTTTTGTCTTCTGGACAGCTTTTTTCCAAAAGGGGTCTTCTGGCACTCCTCATGCAGGCAGCATGAAAATGAAAAGCTTTCATACCATTAAAAAATCACAATAAGTGAACTGGTGAATTTGTTTATCAGCATCTCATTGGAGTTTTGTTAGGGCAAGGGCTTTAATGTCAGACAAATCAGGATGGCAATCTCAACTCCCATTTGGTTGGGTATCCTGAAAAAGTGACTAAGCACTGAGCCCTGTTCATTAATAAAATGAGAATAATATTACCAACCCAAATAGCAGATGGAATTAAATGATAGGTCTTTTTTTCTAAAACAATGCTGGCCCTGCCAGCCCACTCCTCTCCGTATTCCTTTCAAACTCTTCCTTCTAAAGGAAGATACATCATAAAATGGGGGAAATCTGGGCATAATTCCAAACAATCAGTGGGATTTCAAACACAATAAACAACAGAAAGTTCTAGGAGCATGGCATGCCTATAGGAAACTTAAAAATTTTGAAGATTCTGCTCAATATTTCAAAATTCTGTGCAGTATTTTTTTTTGAAATAAATTCAAACTTACAGTAATAGTTGCAAAAACAATACAAACCCCATACACAGAACTCCAGCATACCCCAACCCCCCCTCCCCTGATACCCTGATCCACCAACTTTAACATCCTGTCACACCGCATCTCTTTCTTTCCCTCCCTCCCTCTCTCCTTATCTATCATCCATCATCTATTGCTGTCTTCTGAACATATGAGAGGAGGCTGCACACATCCTTGAACAAACAATATAATTCACATACACCTTTCCCATGAACAAGAACATTCTTTTATGCATTCCCATTAGGCACAGCTAAGAAGTCCAAGAAATTCAACATTGATACAAAGTTTACATTCTATATTTCCTTTTTTTTCTTTTTTATGTCCCAGCTCTCCCTTTGAGCCTCCTCTCCTCCATCCTCAGATCCCATCGAGGATCATCGTTGACATTTAATTGTCATTTGTCTAGACTGCCTTTTTTTTTTTTTATCACTTGTAGAAACATATATACAGCTGAAATCTTCCCATTCCACCCCCTTCCTAGCATTCCATTAGTGGGATTAATCACATTTAGAATGTTGCAATGCTATCACCTTCCCGCCATCCATTACCAGAAATTTCCCTTCACCCCAAACAGAAACCCTACACTCATTTTGTAACTCCCCATTGCCCCTTCCCCCACTTCTCATAACCCATACTCCACTTTTCATCTCTATGGTCATATTCTCTGATACTTTGTGTTTACCATGGGGCTTAAATTTAACCTCTTGGTCTATAACAATCTTGTTTTTCTTTGATACCAACTTAACTTCAATAGGACACAAACTATGTTCCTATACTCCTCCATTCCCCCACCTTTATGTAGTTCTTGTCAAAAATTACATATTTTACATTGAGTCCAAAACCACTGATTTATCATTACAGTTTATTTTAGATCCTACAGGAAGTAAATAGTGGAGTTACAAATCAAAAATACAGTAGTATTGGTATTTATATTTACCATGTGATCTTTACTGGAAATCTTTATTTCTTCATGTAGTTTCAGTCAATTGTTTAGTGTCCCTTCCTTTCAAGCCTGCTCAATTCCCTTTAGCATTTCATATAGGACTGATCTGCTGGTGATGAAGTCCCTCAGCTTTTGATTATCTGGGAGTGTTTTCATCTCCCACTAATTTTTACCTTCCAGGTGTTTGTGAATTTTCTAAGTCTCTGATGGTTATTGACTTCTATTTGTATTCCATTGTGGTCAGAGAATGTGCTTTGAATAAATTCAATTTTTTTTTTTTTAATTTATTGAGGCTTGTTTTATGTCCCAGCATATGGTCTATTCTGGAGAAAGATCCGTGATCATTAGAGAAGAATGTGTGTCCTGGTGATTTGGGAGGTAATGTTCCATATATGTCTGTTAAATTTCTCTATATCTCTCCTTTCTTTGTTTCTCTGTCAGTAGGGCTCCTTTTAGTATCTGAAGTAGGGCAGGTCTTTTATTAGCAAAATCTCTTAGCATTTGTTTATGAAAAATTCAAGCTCACCCTCAAATTTGAAGGAGAGCCTTGCTGGATAAAGTATTCTTGGTTGGAAATTTTGCTCTCTCAGAATTTTAAATATGTCATGCCACTGCCTTATCGCCTCCATGGTGGCCGCTGAGTAGTCACTACTTAGTCTTATGTTGTTTCCTTTGTATGTAGTGAGTTGCTTTTCTCTTGCTGCTTTCAAGAACTTGCTCCTTCTCTTCAGTATTTGACAGTCTGATCAGAATATGTCTTGGAGTGGGTTTATTTGGATTTATTCTATTTGGAGTTCACTGGGCATTTATGCTTTGTGTATTTATATTGTGTAGAAGGTTTGGGAAGTTTTCCCCAACAATTTCTTTGAATACGCTTTCTAGACCTTTACCCTTCTCTTCCCCTTCTGGAACACCAATGAGTCTTAAATTTGGACGTTTTATTTTATCTATCATATCCCTGAGATCCATTTCGATTTTTTTGATATTTTTCCCCATTCTTTCTTTTGTTCTTTCATTTTCTGTTCTGTGGTCCTCAAGGACGCTGAGTCGTTGTTCAGCATCCTCTGATCTTGTATTATGAGTATCCAGAGTCTTTTTAATTTGGCCAACAGTTTCTTTTATTTCCATAAGATCTTCTATTTTTTTATTTACTCTTGCAATTTCTTCTTTATGCTCTTCTAGGGTATTCTTTATGTCCTTTATATCCTGTGCCATGCTCTTCTTCATGTCCTTTATATCCTGTGCCATGCTCTCGTTGTTTTTGACTTTAGTTCTTTGATTAATTGTGCCAAGTACTGTGTCTCTTCTGATCTTCTGATTTGGGTGTTTTGGTTTGGGTTCTCCATATCATCTGGTTTTATCATATGCTTTAAGATTTTCTGTTGTTTTTGGCCTCTTGGCATTTGCTTTACTTGATAGGGTTGTTTCAGGGTCTGTAAAATACCAACCTCTAATTTGTTAGGTCTACAGCTTGATGGAGTACACTTTGTCTAACTAACCAGCAGATGGGGTCCACGAGTCACCTATTCCCCTCAAGTCAGTTCTCCCCAGCTTTCTTTGTGGTGTGTGGGGGTCTGATTCTTGTGGGGTTCAATTGGTGCACCAAGTTTGAGTGTGTTGTTGGTGCTGTCCGCCCTGAATGTGGGGTGTGTGGGCAGTTAGGGAGGCAGGGCAGCTTTAATAATCAAACGTCCTAGGTGTTCCCAGAGATTTAAGGCTGTTGCAAGAGTCCAAGTCTTCACCTCAGTCCCGCCACAGATCGTCTCTGCCACTGAACTCCAAGTCCCTGGCACTGGCATGGGTCCCTGGGATTTCCGAGTGGGTCCCCCTTCTCAGCCGTGCTCTTCTAGGACCCCTGCCGAGGGAAGGCTGTGCCACATTACAAGTGTGTGCCAGCCCTCCAGGGAAGCCCTGGGCTGCCAGGCCGTGCAGGGGCGTTCCCAGCCTGCTGTAAAGATGGTTGAATGGGGCATGTTAATTTCCCCCTCTTCGCACAGCTCCGCCTTCCCAGCTCCGGGACAATTAGCTGTGGTGCCCTAAAGGCCACTGTCCACAGCCGATATTGCGCAGTGCTGTGGAAAGACTCCCCATCATACTGGGTTTCTTGGTGCGGCTCTGGGCTGTGGGTCCGGCCCCGGGCGGGAGCGTCCCCAGCCCGCCAGAGAGATGGTTGCGGTTTCTTTCTCCTTTTGGCTCCCCTCTGCCCCCCTGGCTCCGAGACAATCAGCAGCAGGTGTGGGTAGGTCTATTCTCCACGCCAGACACTGAGGTGTTGGGACAGCCCGCTCCTGCTGTGCTTCACTGCGCAGTTCTCACCGTTGTATCCGCATTCAGTCCCAGGTTTTTTGTTTTTTTTTTAAAAGAACCAGTCTGTCTCCAAATGCCAACCTATGGTTCCCCCACACCGCAGCGTGGCCGCTGGACTTTCAGTCAGCTCACTCACTCATTTCAGAATGCAGACTCCTGATTTCACCAAGTGCACAGTCCCCGTGGATTTAGCAGACCTTGTCCAGCTGGTGCTAGTGTTCTGGGTCACTTTCTGGCTTTTATCTAGTATTTTTCACAGAGGTGTTTTTTTGCCCGTCTTACCTAGCCGCCATCTTGGGTTCTCCTGGGTGCTATTTCCTGTCCAGTATTCTTATCTATCAATAGAAGAATGTAGGTTTGTTAACAAGAAATGCATGTGTCCATTAAGCAGGTCTTACTACCTAGCCTTTTCCCAATAGGGTTTAACAGGCTTGAATAAATAGTAAATGGCCCCAAAATCAAATAAAAATATTCAGATTTTTAAGAATACTGAAATACCAACTAAAATTAAACAAAAAAAGAAAGAAAATTGAGCCCTGCCTTTACAAAGTGACTTGTTTCAGGGCATGTTGATATGCAAGAAAGTAAAATAATGAAAAGGCTGGGCATATGTTTATCCCTTACATTTTTTTCAAATAAGAGAAAAGAACTATACAAATTTGAGAGAAAGGAAGATACACTCACACTGAGCCATCTAACATGTGGAACAAAGTAAAATCCATTTTACCTCAGCTGGACTGAATTTCACATTTGTTTCTCAAAAATTTGCAAACAAGCAGAAAGATTTGACAAAGCCTGATAGTGTTAGAATACACCCCAAAGATAATTCAGTTTTTTGTGCCATTTTGAAGTGATGACAACCAATGTAAAGAATCTCTGTTTCTGGCTTAAAACAATGGGTCTCAATGAGATTTAATAGATGGGTGGAGTCCACAGCAATATATCAAAAATACTAAGTCTAGAACTGTGGGAACATTGCAGACTAAGAAGCTCCAGTAATCAGTCCTTCCAAGAACTGTCTGAATCAACTTATATTGAAACTCTGGAGTACAGTAGAACACTGCAGCATCTAAGGAAAAGTGGGAAGAGGGGGCTGGTAAATTAAGGTAACTACCAGTAAATTATTGTCCCCATATGGTGGTTCAGTCATCCATCTCTCACTCTCGCAGTGGGGAAGTGGTGTCTGGCCCCTGGCATAGCTTGCTGGTGCCAGAAAGGGACCTCAAACCTAGTTCCCCAAGATCTGGGGGAGGAGGGGAAAGTCCTAACTGCTTTTGATTAGCAACTTAAGATTCCCTGGGGGTGTGGCTGTGAAGGCAGCCATTGTTAAACCAGCCATGAACAAAGGTGGCAGATGAGACTTAAAAGACTACAAGGCTTCCTCAGATCAGCAGAGGACAGTTGAAGGGTTGTATTTTCTGCACAGGTGCTGAGCCTTTCAAGAAAGTGCAACTTTGGGGACATATGGAAGAAGCTCCTGGTGCCCTTCCTGGCCCCTTCCCCATTCCCTCCTCAGGGAAGTCTGGAGCCAGCCAGCACTCCCTTTGTGGGTCTCTGGCCTTGTTCTGACAGGGAGACTGACTTGGGAAACTTTTTCTGGCATGCTTGCCCCTTCCAGAATTTGCCCTGCAGGCAAAAACCTCTGGACACAATGAAAGCAGTGTAAGAAACAATTGAGGTGGGCAGCATGTGGCAAAGACTTACCTGCTTTAAGTCCTGGGAGAGGGAGAAGGTCTGGTTCCTGGGAAATAGAGGGTATTCAAACTCCTGTAAATAGGAGAACTCATAAAGCCACTAATAAGCACAAACCCAAACAAGACAGGCCCAGAAAAGACAGGGGGATCCTGCATTTTGCAATCACCTTGGGCTGACCTTCCTAATAGTAGGACAACTCTGAAGGGGAGCACCAGCCAAAGCAAAGCCACTTCCGCAAAGATGGTGAAAGAAGTGTTTTGCTTAGGTTTGCTTGGTTTTGGTAGTTCCTGACACTCAAGAAAATTTCTGTCATATCACTAGCTGCATACAAACTAAAACATATTTTGGGGAATCCCAGAGTTAATATTTTAATATATTAAAATGTGCAATATGCAACAAAAGATTATAAGACAAAGAAACAGGAAATGAACTATCCAAAGGAAGAGGATAGAAATCTGGAAAATATAAAAGAAGACCAGACTACAGCCATAACAGACAAAAGGCTTTAAAAAACTAATCTTCAATATGCTCAATGAGATGAAGGAAAATACAGAGAAACAACTAAAGAATATCAGGAAGATAGTCAATATATTCAAGGGGATGAAGGCAAATACAGAGATAATACTAAAGAATATCAGAAAAACAATAAATGAACAATACGAAAATATAAATAAAAAGATAGACATTTTTTAAGGAAACAAACAGAACTACTGGAGTTAAGACCACAGTAATGGAAATGAAAAATTCCCAGGAGGATTTCAACACTAGTTTGCAACTGTCAGAAGAAAGAATTAATGACCTTGAAGACAAGACAAACTAAATGAGTCAGGCTGAGGAGCAGAAAGAAAAAAAAGAATAATAAACAGCAAAAATAGATTAAGAGAACTCTGGGACATCATCAAGCATACCAATATACACATATGGGAGTCCCAGAAGGAAAAGCAAGAGAGAAAAGGGCAGAAGGAATATTCAAAGAAATAATGACATAAAACTTTCCAAACTTAACAAAAGATATGAATATGCACTTCCAAAAAGACCAAAAAACAACAAACAGGATAAAATTAAGGATAAATATACCCCATCACATACTGATCAAATGGTCACTTGCAAGGGACAAGAAGAGACTTAAGAAAGCTGCAAGAGAAAAGCACATTAAGTGCCAATTTCTTATCAAAAACAAGGGAGGCCAAAAGGCAGTGGGTTGAAAAGCTTAAAATACTGAAAGAAAACAATTGTCAACCGAGAATTTTCTACCCAATGAGACTTTCATTCCAAAATGAGGGACACATGATGGAATACTACGCAACTGTAAGAAGGCACAATGTCATGAAACATATGACAACATGGATGAACCTTGAAGACATAATGCTGAGTGAAATAAGCCAGGCACAAAAAGAGAAATATTATATGCTACTACTAATGTGAACATTGAAAAATGTAAAACAAATGGTTTATAATATAGAATGTAGGGGAACTAGTGATAGAGAGCAATTAAGGAAGGGGGAATGATAACCCAGTAAGAACAGATAAGCTATCGTGGGTAAATTTAACGTTCCGGGAGTGCCCAGGAATCACTATGGTCTGTTAATTTCTGATGGGTACGGTAGGAACAAGTTCATAGAAATGTTGCTATATTAGGTTATTTTCTTGGGGGTAGAGTAGGAACATGTCGGAAGTAAAGTTGTTATTTTAGGTTAGTTGTCTTTTTCTTACTCCCTTGTTATGGTTTGTTTGCAATGTTTTTTTTTTCTGTATTTTTTTTTAATTTTTTTTATATAGTTGATTCAAAAAAAGAAGTTAAAAAAAATGAAAAAAAAAATATGCAGCACCCCCTTCAGGAGCTGGTGGAGAATGCAAGGGTATTGGGCTTCCCACTCGATGGTTGCTGATGTGCTCACAGACATAGGGGACTGGTGGTTTGATAGGCTGAGCCCTCTACCACAGGACTTGCCCTTGGGAAGGCTGTTGCTGCAAAGGAGAGACTAGGCCTTCCTAAAATTGTGCCTAAGAGCCTCCTCCCTAATGCCTCTTTGTTGCTCAGATGTGGCTCTCTCTCTCGAGCTAAGCCAACTTGGCAGGTGAAATCACTGCCCTCCCCCACTATGTGGGATCAGACACCCAGGGGAGTGAATCTCCCTGGCAACGTGGAATATGACTCCCGGGGAGGAATCTAGACCTGGCATCATGGGATGGAGAACATCTTGACCAAAAGGGGGATGTGAAAGGAAATGAAATAACCTTCAGTGGCAGAGAGATTCCAAAAGGAGCCGAGAGGTCATTCTGGTGGGCATTCTTACGCACAATATAGACAACCCTTTTTAGGTTCTAAAGTACTGGAATAGCTAGCAGTAAATACCTGAAACTATCAAACTACAACCCAGAACCCTTGAATCTTGAAGACGAATGTAGCTTATGAGGAGTGACAATGTGATTGGGAAAGCCATGTGGACCACGCTCCCCTTTGTCTAGTTTATGGATGGATGAGTAGAAAAATGGGGGAAGGAAAAAAAAAAAAGGCACCCAGTGTTCTTTTTTACTTTAATTGCTCTTTTTCACTTTAATTTTTATTCTTATTATTTTTGTGTGTGTGGTAATGAAAATGTCAAAAATTAATTTTGGTGATCAATGTACAACTATATAATGGTACTGTAAACAATTGAATGTATGCTTTGTTTTGTATGCATGGAATGTGACTATATCTCAATAAAATGAATAAAAAAATGAGAGAGAGATCAAGACATTATCAGATACACAAAAGCTATTGTGAGGCGGGGCAAGATGGCGGACTGGTGAGCTGTATGTTTTAGTTACTCCTCCAGGAAAGTCGGTAGAAAGCCAGGAACTGCATGGACGGGACACCACAGAGCAATCTGACTTTGTGCATACTTCATACAACATTCATGAAAACGTGGAACTGCTGAGATCAGCGAAATCTGTAAGTTTTTGTGGCCTGGGGACCCGCACCCCTCCCTGCCAGGCTCAGTCCCATGGGAGGAGGGGCTGTCAGCTCCAGGAAGGAGAAGGGAGAACTGCAGTGGCAGCCCTTATCAGAAACTCATTCTACTGATCCAAACTCCAACCATAGATAGACTGTGACCAGACACCAGAGAATCTGAGAGCAGCCAGCCCAGCAGAGAGGAGACAGGCATAGAAAAAAACAACACAAAAAACTCCAAAATAAAAGCGGAGGATTTTTGGAGTTCTGGTGAACATAGAAAGGGGAAGGGCAGAGCTCAGGCCCTGAGGCTCATATGCAAATCCCGAAGAAAAGCTGATCTCTCTGCCCTGTGGACCTTTCCTTAATGGCCCTAATTGCTTTGTCTCTTAGCATTTCAATAACCCATTAGATCTCTGAGGAGGGCCCTTTTTTTAATCCTTTTTTCTTTTTCTAAAACAATTACTCTAAGAATCCCAATACAGAAAGCTTCAAAGACTTGCAATTTGGGCAGGTCAAGACAAGAGCAGAACTAAGAGAGCTCTGAGACAAAAGGCAATAATCCAGTGGCCGAGAAAATTCACTAAACACCACAACTTCCCAAGAAAACGGGGGTGTCTGCTCACAGCCATCATCCTGGTGGACAGGAAACACTCCTGCCCGTCGCCAGCCCCATAGCCCAGACCTGCCCCAGACAACCCAGTGGGACGGAAGCGCTTTAAATAACAGGCACACACAACAAAACTGGGTGTGGACATTAGCCTTCCCTGCAACCTCAGCTGATTGTCCCAGAGTTGGGAAGGTGGAGCAATGTGAATTAACAAAGCCTCATTCAGCCATCATTTCAGCAGACTGGGAGCCTCCCTACGCAGCCCAGCAGCCCAGAACTGCCCTGGGGGGACGGCACTCACCTGTGACATAGCACAGTCATCCCTCAACAGAGGACCTGGGGTGCACAGCCTGGAAGAGGGGCCCACTTGCAAGTCTCAGGAGCCATACGCCAATACCAAGGACTTGTGGGTCAGTGGCAGAGACAAACTGTGGCAGGACTGAACTGAAGGATTAGACTATTGCAGCAGCTTTAAAACTCTAGGATCACCAGGGAGATTTGATTCTTAGAGCCACCCCCCTTCCCTGACTGCCCAGAAACACGCCCCATATACAGGGCAGGCAACACCAACTACACACGCAAGCTTGTTACACCAATTGGACCCCACAAGACTCACTCCCCCACTCACCAAAAAGGCTAAGCAGGAGAGAACTGGCTTGTGGGTGGTTAGTTAGAGAAAGTGTACTCCATGAAGCTGTAGATCTGATAAATTAGAGATAAGGACTTCAATTGGTCTACAAATCCTAAAAGAACCCTATCAAGTTCAGCAAATGCCAAGAGGCCAAAAACAACAGAAAATTATGAAGCACATGAAAAAACCAGACAATACGGATAACCCAAGCCCAAGCACCCAAATCAAAAGACCAGAAGAGACACAGCACCTAGAGCAGCTACTCAAAGAACTAAAGATGAACAATGAGACCATAGTACGGGATACAAAGGATATCAAGAAGATGCTAGAAGAGCATAAAGAAGACATTGCAAGACTAAATAAAAAAATGGATGATCTTATGGAAATTAAAGAAACTGTTGACCAAATTAAAAAGATTCTGGACACTCATAGTACAAGACTAGAGGAAGTTGAACAACGAATCAGTGACCTGGAAGATGACAGAATGGAAAATGAAAGCATAAAAGAAAGAATGGGGAAAAAATTGAAAAAATCGAAATGGACCTCAGGGATATGATAGGTAATATGAAATGTCCGAATATAAGACTCATTGGTGTTCCAGAAGGGGAAGAAAAGGGTAAAGGTCTAGGAAGAGTATTCAAAGAAATTGTTGGGGAAAACTTCCCAAATCTTCTAAACAACATAAATACACAAATCATAAATGCTCAGCGAACTCCAAATAGAATAAATACAAATAAACCCACTCCGAGACATATTCTGATCACACTGTCAAACACAGAAGAGAAGGAGCAAGTTCTGAAAGCAGCAAGAGAAAAGCAATTCACCACATACAAAGGAAACAGCATAAGACTAAGTAGTGACTACTCAGCAGCCACCATGGAGGCGAGAAGGCAGTGGCACGATATATTTAAAATTCTGAGTGAGAAAAATTTCCAGCCAAGAATACTTTATCCAGCAACCCTCTCCTTCAAATTTGAGGGAGAGCTTAAATTTTTCACAGACAAACAAATGCTGAGAGAATTTGCTAACAAGAGACCTGCCCTACTGGAGATACTAAAGGGAGCCCTACAGACAGAGAAACAAAGACAGGACAGAGAGACTTGGAGAAAGGTTCAGTACTAAAGAGATTTGGTATGGGTACAATAAAGGATATTAATAGAGAGAGGGGAAAAATATGACAAACATAAACCAAAGGATAAGATGGCTGTTTCAAGAAATGCCTTCACGGTTATAATGTTGAATGTAAATGGATTAAACTCCCCAATTAAAAGATACAGATTCGCAGAATGGATCAAAAAAAATGAACCATCAATATGTTGCATACAAGAGACTCATCTTAGACACAGAGACACAAAGAAACTGAAAGGGAAAGGATGGAAAAAAAATATTTCATGCAAGCTACAGCCAAAAGAAAGCAGGTGTAGCAATATTAATCTCAGATAAAATAGACTTTAAATGCAGGGATGTTTTGAGAGACAAAGAAGGCTACTACATACTAAGAAAAGGGGCAATTCAACAAGAAGAAATAACAATCATAAATGTCTATGCACCCAATCAAGGTGCCACAAAATACATGAGAGAAACACTGGCAAAACTAAAGGAAGCAATTGATGTTTCCACAATAATTGTGGGAGACTTCAACACATCACTCTCTCCTACAGATAGATCAACCAGACAGAAGACCAATAAGGAAATTGAAAACCTAAACAATCTGATAAATGAATTAGATTTAACAGACATATACAGGACATTACATCCCAAATCACCAGGATACACATACTTTTCTAGTGCTCATGGAACTTTCTCCAGAATAGATCATATGCTGGGACATAAAACAAGCCTCAATAAATTTAAAACAATTGAAATTATTCAAAGCACATTCTCTGACCACAATGGAATACAATTAGAAGTCAATAACCATCAGAGACTTAGAAAATTCACAAATACCTGGAAGTTAAACAACACACTCCTAAACAATCAGTGGGTTAACAAAGAAATAGCAAGAGAAATTGCTAAATATATAGAGATGAATGAAAATGAGAACACAACATACCAAAACCTATGGGATGCAGCAAAAGCAGTGCTAAGGGGGAAATTTATAGCACTAAACGCATATATTAAAAAGGAAGAAAGAGCCAAAATCAAAGAACTAATGGATCAACTGAAGAAGCTAGAAAATGAACAGCAAACCAATCCTAAACCAAGTAGAAGAAAAGAAATAACAAGGATTAAAGCAGAAATAAATGACATAGAGAACAAAAAAACAATAGAGAGGATAAATATCACCAAAAGTTGGTTCTTTGAGAAGATCAACAAGATTGACAAGCCCCTAGCTAGACTGACAAAATCAAAAAGAGAGAAGACCCATAGAAACAAAATAATGAACGAAAAAGGTGACATAACTGCAGATCCTGAAGAAATTAAAAAAATTATAAGAGGATACTATGAACAACTGTATGCCAACAAACTGGATAATGTAGAGGAAATGGACAATTTCCTGGAAACATATGAACAACCTAGACTGACCAGAGAAGAAATAGAAGACCTCAACCAACCCATCACAAGCAAAGAGATCCAATCAGTCAGCAAAAATCTTCCCACAAATAAATGCCCAGGGCCAGACGGCTTCACAGGGGAATTCTACCAAACTTTCCAGAAAGAACTGACACCAATCTTACTCAAACTCTTTCAAAACATTGAAGAAAATGGAACACTACCTAACTCATTTTATGAAGCTAACATCAATCTAATACCAAAACCAGGCAAAGATGCTACAAAAAAGGAAAACTACTGGCCAATCTCCCTAATGAATATAGATGCAAAAATCCTCAACAAAATACTTGCAAATCGAATCCAAAGACACATTAAAAAAATCATACACCATGACCAAGTGGGGTTCATTCCAGGCATGCAAGGATGGTTCAACATAAGAAAATCAATGTATTACAACACATTAACAAGTCAAAAGGGAAAAATCAATTGATCATCTCAATAGATGCTGAAAAAGCATTTGACAAAATCCAACATCCGTTTTTGATAAAAACACTTCAAAAGGTAGGAATTGAAGGAAACTTCCTCAACATGATAAAGAGCATATATGAAAAACCCACAGCCAGCATAGTACTCAATGGTGAGAGACTGAAAGCCTTCCCTCTAAGATCAGGAACAAGACAAGGATGCCTGCTGTCACCACTGTTATTCAACATTGTGCTGGAAGTGCTAGCCAGGGCAATCCGGCAAGACAAAGAAATAAAAGGCATCCAAATTGGAAAAGAAGAAGTAAAACTGTCATTGTTTGTAGACGATATGATCTTATATCTGGAAAACCCTGAGAAATCGATGATACAGCTACTAGAGCTAATCAACAAATATAGCAAAGTAGCGGGATACAAGATTAATGCACATAAGTCAGTAATGTTTCTATATGCTAGAAATGAACAAACTGAAGAGACACTCAAGAAAAAGATACCATTTTCAATAGCAACTAAAAAAATCAAGTACCTAGGAATAAACTTAACCAAAGATGTAAAAGACCTATACAAAGAAAACTACATAACTCTACTAAAAGAAATAGAAGGGGACCTTAAAAGATGGAAAAATATTCCATGTTCATGGATAGGAAGACTAAATGTCATTAAGATGTCAATTCTACCCAAACTCATCTACAGATTCAATGCAATCCCAATCAAAATTCCAACAACCTACTTTGCAGACTTGGAAAAGCTAGTTATCAAACTTATTTGGAAAGGGAAGATGCCTCGAATTGCTAAAGACACTCTAAAAAAGAAAAACGAAGTGGGAGGACTTACACTCCCTGACTTTGAAGCTTATTATAAAGCCACAGTTGCCAAAACAGCATGGTACTGGCACAAAGATAGACATATAGATCAATGGAATCGAATTGAGAATTCAGAGATAGACCCTCAGATCTATGGCCTACTGATCTTTGATAAAGCCCCCAAAGTCACTGAACTGAGTCATAATGGTCTTTTCAACAAATGGGGCTGGGAGAGTTGGATATCCATATCCAAAGGAATGAAGGAGGACCCCTACCTCACTCCCTACACAAAAATTAACTCAAAATGGACGAAAGATCCCAATATAAAAGAAAGTACCATAAAATTCCTAGAAGATAATGTAGGAAAACATCTTCAAGACCTTGTATTAGGCGGCCACTTCCTAGACTTTACACCCAAAGCACAAGCAACAAAAGAAAAAATAGATAAATGGGAAGTCCTCAAGCTTAGAAGTTTCTGCACCTCAAAGGAATTTCTCAAAAAGGTAAAGAGGCAGCCAACTCAATGGGAAAAAATTTTTGGAAACCATGTATCTGACAAAAGACTGATATCTTGCATATATAAAGAAATCCTACAACTCAATGACAATAGTACAGACAGCCCAATTATAAAATGGGCAAAAGATATGAAAAGACAGTTCTCTGAAGAGGAAATACAAATGGCCAAGAAACACATGAAAAAATGTTCAGCTTCACTAGCTATTAGAGAGATGCAAATTAAGACCACAATGAGATACCATCTAACACCGATTAGAATGGCTGCCATTAAACAAACAGGAAACTACAAATGCTGGAGGGGATGTGGAGAAACTGGAACTCTTATTCATTGTTGGTGGGACTGTATAATGGTTCAGCCACTCTGGAAGTCAGTCTGGCAGTTCCTTAGAAAACTAGAAATAAAGTTACCATTCGATCCAGTGATTGCACTTCTCGGTATATACCCAGAAGATCGGAAAGCAGTGACACGAACAGATATCTGCACGCCAATGTTCATAGCAGCATTATTCACAATTGCCAAGAGATGGAAACAACCCAAATGTCCTTCAACAGATGAGTGGATAAATAAAATATGGTATATACACACGATGGAATACTACGCGGCAGTAAGAAGGAACGATCTCGTGAAACATATGACAACATGGATGAACCTTGAAGACATAATGCTGAGCGAAATAAGCCAGGCACAAAAAGAGAAATATTATATGCTACCACTAATGTGAACTTTGAAAAATGTAAAACAAATGGTTTATAATGTAGAATGTAGGGGAACTAGCAATAGAGAGCAATTAAGGAAGGGGGAACAATAATCCAAGAAGAACAGATAAGCTATTTAACGTTCTGGGGATGCCCAGGAATGGCTATGGTCTGTTAATTTCTGATGGATATAGTAGGAACAAGTTCACAGAAATGTTGCTATATTAGGTAACTTTCTTGGGGTAAAGTAGGAACATGTTGGAAGTTAAGCAGTTATCTTAGGTTAGTTGTCTTTTTCTTACTCCCTTGTTATGGTCTCTTTGAAATGTTCTTTTATTGTATGTTTGTTTTCTTTTTAACTTTTTTTTCATACAGTTGATTTAAAACAGAAGGGAAAGTTAAGAAAAAAAAAAAGAAAAACAAGGAAAAAAAGATGTAGTGCCCCCTTGAGGAGCCTGTGGAGAATGCAGGGGTATTCGCCTACCCCACCTCAATGGTTGCTAACATGACCACAGACATAGGGGACTGGTGGTTTGATGGGTTGAGCCCTCTACCATAGGTTTTACCCTTGGGAAGACGGTTGCTGCAAAGGAGAGGCTAGGCCTCCCTATAATTGTGCCTAAGAGCCTCCTCCCGAATGCCTCTTTGTTGCTCAGATGTGGCCCTCTCTCTCTGGCTAAGCCAACTTGAAAGGTGAAATCAGTGCCCTCCCCCCTATGTGGGATCAGACACCCAGGGTAGTGAATCTCCCTGGCAACGTGGAATATGACTCCCAGGGAGGAATGTAGACCTGGCATCGTGGGATGGAGAACATCTTCTTGACCAAAAGGGGGATGTGAAAGGAAATGAAATAAGCTTCAGTGGCAGAGAGATTCCAAAAGGAGCCGAGAGGTCACTCTGGTGGGCACTCTTACGCACAATTCAGACAACCCTTTTTAGGTTCTAAAGAATTGGGGTACAATGTTGTCTAGAACACCTCTTCAGCTGGGAAGGCACGTGGCTAGTGTCTGCTGGTCCTTTGCTCCCAGGCTCTGGTTTCAAAATGGCTTTCCCCAAAATGCCTCTGGGCTCTGTCTCTCTTAGCTTCTCTCAGCTCTCTGCTTGGTTCTCCTGGGGTGTTTCTCTCTTAAGTGTCTGGGAGTCCTCTCTTAGCACCTCCAAGGTAAACACTGGACTTCATCTCTTAGCTTAGCATCTCCAAATGTCCTTCTATCTGCATCTCCCAGTGTCTCCAAGCATTTGGGTCAGTGTGGGCTCTCAGCTCTCTTAAGTATGCCAGTGATCTAATTAAGACCCACCCACAATGGGTGGGGCCACACCTTCATGGAAATGATCTAATCAAAAGGTCTCTCCTACAGTTGGGTGGGTCGTATCTCCATGGGAACATTCAATCAAAAGATTCTACCCTAATCAAAAGACTAGTAAGTCTGTTCCCACAAGATTGCATTAAAGAACATGGCTTTTGTGGGGACATAATAGATTCAAACCAGGGCAAGGTGTAAGAGTATTCTTTCATGAATTATAACAAATGTATGAGTATTACAATGTGTTAATAATAGGTGGTATATGGAAAAAAGTACACCTAACGTAAACTATGGACTATAGTTAACACTAATATGTTAATATTCTTTCATCAGTTGTAACAAAGGTACCACACACTAATGCAAAGTGTCAGCAGTAGGGGGGTATATGGGAACATTGTGTTTTTTACATGACTTTTCTGTAAACCTATAACTTTTCTAATTGAAAAAAATAATAATTTTTAAAACATTATGCTAAGTGAAAGAAACCAGACACAAATTATTACATATTGTATGGTTCCATTTATATAAAATGTAAATATAAATAAATCTACAGAGACAGAATTAGATTAGTGGTTATATAGGGCTGCGGAAGGATAGGGGTTTGAGAGGTGACTGCTAAGTAGTATGGGGTTTTTCTTTTTGGTGTAATGAAAATGTTCTAAAATTGATTGAGTTGATGAATGCACAACTCTTTGATTATACTAAAGGCCATAACTTTTGGATGGATTTTATGGTATGTGAAGATATCTCAATAAAATGGCTTTTAAAAATTAAAAAAAAAAAAAGAATTGGGGTAGCTGGTGGTGGATACCTGAAACTATCAAACTACAACCCAGAACCCATGAATCTCGAAGACAATTGTATAAAAATGTAGCTTATGAGGGGTGACAATGGGATTGGGAAAGCCATAAGGACCACACTCCACTTTGTCTAGTTTATGGATGGATGAGTAGAAAAATAGGGGAAGGAAACAAACAGACAAAGGTACCCAGTGTTCTTTTTTACTTCAATTGCTCTTTTTCACTCTAATTATTCTTCTTCTTATTTTTGTGTGTGTGCTAAGGAAGGTGTCAGGGATTGATTTAGGTGATGAATGTACAACTATGTAATGGTACTGTGAACAATCGAAAGTGCGATTTGTTTTGTATGACTGCGTGGTATGTGAATATATCTCAATAAAATGATTAAAAAAAAGCTATTGTATCAATATGATACAATACAAAAATTAAAAGAAATATGAAAGTAGGCACTAATGGAAGAATTGAGAGACAAAAATGGTATAAGAGGTACAAAGACAAAATAGCAAAATGGCAGAAAGCAGTCCTGCATTACCAGTAATAGCTTTAAATGTCAACAGATTAAACTCTCCCATCAAAACGCAGAGAATGGCAGAATGTATAAAAAGCACAACCCAACTATATGATGTTTAGAAGAGGTTCACCTTAAATTCAATAAGTACATTGAAAGTGAAAGGATGAAAAAATATATACCAAGCAAATTGTAATCAAAAGAGAGCTGAGGCAGCTATACTAGTATCAGATAAAATACACTTCAAATAACAAACTAAGAGGGATAAAGACTGTCATTATATACTGATAGAGAGGTCAGTTGAACAAGAAGATGTGACAATTACATATGCACCTAATAGCAGAGTCCCCAAAATACTGCGATTTGGAGGGAGATATAGATGGTTCTACATTAATAATAGGAGATTTTAATATACCACACTCAATAATGGATATAATATCTAGTCAGAAGATCAATAAGGAAGTATAAGTCTTGAACAATACTCTAAACCAACTAGACCTAACAGACATAAATACAACACTTCACCCAACAACAATGGAATTACACATTCTTCTCAAGTGAACATTCTTCAGGAAAGAACACATCACAAAACAAGTCAAAAAATTAAAAAAATATTGAAATCATACAATGTATCTTCTCCAACCACAATGGAAGTAGGCTAGAAATCAATTAAAAAGGGGGGGGGGGAGAAAGGGAATCTTCACAAATATGTGGAAATTAAAAACAACTACGCTTAAATAATCAATGAGTTAAGGAGGAAATCATGAGGGAAATTAGGAAATATCTTGAAGCAAATGAAAATGAAAATACAACATACCAAAACTTACGGGATGCAGCTGAGACAGAAATTTGTAACTCTATATGCATACATAAATAAAAAGGACTATAAGAAGATGCTATGGACAACTGTATGCCAACAAATTAAATAACCTGGATGGAATATGTAAATTCCTAGAAACACAAAAACTACCTACACTGGCTCAGGAAGAAATAGAAGATTGCAACAAATCAATAACTTGTGAAGAGATTTAATCATTAATCAAAATCCTCCCAACAAAGAAAGCCAAGTACCAGATAGTTTTACAGGGGAATTTTACCAAACATGCCAAGAAGAATTGATACCAGTCCTTCTCAAACTCTTCCCCAAAATTGAAGGAGAACACTCCCTCTCTCTTCAAGGATACCCACTGTCATCACTGTTATTCAATATTGTACTGGAAGTTCTAGTCAGATCAGTTAGGCAAGAAAAAGAAATAAAAGGCATCCAAATCGGAAAGGAAGAAGTAAAACTTTCCCTATTTGAAGATGACATGATCCTATATACTGAAAATCCTGAAAAATATACAACAAAGCTCCTATAGCTAAAAAATGAGTTCAGCAAACTGAGGGGTACAAGATCAGCACCCAAATATCAGTAGTGTTTCTATACACTAGTAATGAACAATCAGAAGAAGTCAAGAAAGAACGTCCACTTCAATAGCAACTAAAAGAATCAAATATATAGAATTAAATCTAACCAAGGATGTAAAGGACTTGTACACAGAAAACTAGAAAACATTGCTAAAAGAAATCAAAGAATACCTAAATAAATGGAAGGACATTTTGTGTTAATGGATTGGAAGACTAAATGTTGTTAAGATGTCAATTCTACCCAAAGTGATTTACAGATTGAATGCAATAGCAGTCAAAATTCCAACAATGTCTTTGCAGAAATGGAAAAGGCAACCATCAAATTTATATAAAAGTCTAATGGGCCCCAAATAGACAAAAACATTTTGATAAAGAACAAAGTTTGAGGACTCACACTTCCTAATATTACAAGTTACTATCAAGGCACAGTAATCAAAACAGTAATCAAAAACTGGCAAAAAAACAAACATATAGACCAATGGAATTAAATTGAGAATTCAGAAATCAATCTTCACATTTATGGCCAACTGATTCTTTACAAGGGGGCAAAGACCACTCAATTAGGAAAACACAGTCTCTTCAACAAATGGTACTGGAAAATTGGGTCTCCATATACAAAAGAATGAAGGTGGACCCCTGCCTCACACATATACAAAAATCAATTCCAAATGTATCAAAGACCTAATTATAAAAACTAGAAATATAAAACTCCTAGAAGAAAATATAGGGAAGCATCTTTAGGACCTCGTATTAGGCAATGGTTCTCAGACTTTACACCCAAAGCACAAGCAACAAAAGAAAAAATAGGTACAGGGGACCTCATCAAAATTAAAAACTTTTGCACTTCAAAGGATTTTATCATGAAAGTAAAACAACAACCTGCACAATGGTAGAAAATATTTGGAAACCACATATCCAATGAGAGTTTAATATCCTGACTATATAAAGAAATCCTTCAACTTAACAACAAAAAGACAATCCAATTTAAAAATAGGCAAAAGACTTGAATAAACATATCTCCAAAGAAAATACACACAAATGGTCAAAAAGTACATGAAAAGTTGCTCAACATCATTAGCCAATAAAGAAATGCAAATCAGAACGAGACACTATTTTACACCTACTATAATAACTACTATTTTAAAAAAACAAATTTTTAAATGTTGGAGAGGATGTGGAGAAATAGGAACACTCATTCATTGCTGATGGGACTGTAAAATGGTGCAGCCTCTATGGAAGACAGTTTGGCAGTTCCTCAGAAAGTTAAGTATAGAATTACCACGTGACCCAGCAATCTCACTTCTAAGAATATACGCAAAAGAACTGTAAGTGGGGACTGAACAGATATTTGCACACAATTGTTAGTAGCAACATTATTCACAATTGCCGCAAGATGGAAGCAAACCAAGTGTCCATCTGCCATTGAATGGATAAACAAAATGTAGTATATATGCAAAATGGAAAATTATTCAACTGTAAAAAGGAATGAAGTTATGATATGTGCAACAAAATGGATGCACCTTGAAGACAGCAAGTTGAGTAAAATAAGCCAGACACAAAAGGACAAATATAGTATGATCTCATTGATATGAAATAAATAGAATAAGCAAATTCATAGAATCTAGAATATAGGTCACCAGGGGATGGGATGGGAGTAGTGAATAGGGAGTTAATTCTTAAAATATGCAGAGTTTCTATTTGGGATGATGGAAAAGCTTTGGTAATGGATGGTGATGGTAGGACAACATTGTGAATGTAATTAACAGCACTAAATTATATATTTGAATGGTGTTAAAAGGGGGAAATTTTAGATTGTATATATGTTATGTTATTATGTTATTCATTTATGTATATATGAATAAATATTTTAAAGAATCCATTGAACTGCACACACAAACTGTGAACCCTAAGCTAAACCATAGACTACAGTTAACAGTACAATTATAAAAATGTTCTTCCATTAATTGTGACAAATGTACCACACTAATGCAAGGTGTTAATAATGCAGGGAATCTTGTATTTTATACATGATTTTTCTGTAAGCCACAACTTCTCTAATAATTTTTTTATTTTAAAAAATTCTTAGTCCATGGACTTAAAACAAAAGGACTTGTAATAATTCTAAGTCCCTATCCATGCCCACTTTTGTGACTTTCACCAATGTTCTAGAAATAAAGGACAGTGACCTCAGCTGGTATGTTCTTCATTCCAGTGAAGTGAGCAAAGGTCTCTGAAAAAATTTGTAGGCTGACCCCTTATCACATCTAGCTTTTGTCTTACCAGCTGGTTTAGGCTTAGGCAGTTTGATGTGGTAATGACCTAATTCATTCTGCAAATGGATGAAAACCTCAAATCATACTATAAGTAAATCACAGGCAAAGGAGTCCCAGGTTTTCCAAGCCACTTGAAACTAGCCCAACTTCTTTCTTGTCTGTACAGACTTCTAAGGAGTTGAGGGACCCTCTGACGATGAAATGTCATGCCCCTCTAATGGCCCTTGGCTAACTCCTGTTCAACCTTGAGGCTCCTAGAAATTGTCACCAAAAGAAGCTGTGACTAGCCTTTCTCTACCCCTTTTAACTTCTCAGCTTCTAGTCACCTTTGCAAGAATTAATAGTCTTTTCTCACCAAGCAAGAAAATACAAGTTGTTTTTACAATTTATTTTAAACTAATGACATTAAAATTGATAGGCCAAATATAAAAGGAAATGATCATATAAAGTAATAGAGAATATATTTCTTGGACAGTCAAAACTGTAAACACTGGAAGAGGCTGAAGAAAAGTTTCTCCTCTTATACTTCTTGCCTGAAGCCTGAGGAGACTAATGTGTAACTAAAACTTTAAGTTAGTGACAATGCAGGATCTGGTTAAGTGGAATTAGAGTAAAGTTCCAATAGGAAAACAAAGTTGCCTTAACCATCATTCCCCACAATGAAGCAGTAACAAAATGTCTACGCTGGAGCTGGGAAGAAAGTCTCGATGTGTGCTCAGTGACTTCTTTTCAAGAAGGAGTGCTTCAGGAGCTCAAGAGCAGAAGGTCGTTCATGTTGATCCCTAAGAAAGGGAAAACACATTAAAAGCGGCCCCTGGTGATATGCTTGCCAACTAGATCTATTTGGCTCAAAATGCAAATACTAAAGATGGAAATACAATCTCTAACAGTCAGAAAGACTTGAGTTGAGATCAGACACCAGCTTTTAGCTGTGTGATCTTGGGCAAGTGACTTAAACTCTTTCCCTATCTGTAGAACAGGGGTAAGAGCAATACCTAACTCGTTGGGACAATGAATGAAATAAGAACACACTTTTAAACAGTGTCTGGCACATTGTAAGTGTTCAAAAATGTGTCTTAAAAATGTTAAAAAATGATAGCTATCATTGTTAAAAATTAGACTTATTTTCCATTGTACTCTGTTCATTTAAGGTATAATTCACGTATAGAAAAATTCACATATTTTAGGTGTACAATTTATTGCACTTTTAACGAGCATTTAATTTACTTACAAAATTTAGAGGAGGCATTAGAATCCAGAATTGAAAAGACTTGAAAAAAAGTAGACATTAAATAAAATAACATTTAGTGCTTTTGGTGAATAACTGAAATGACCTCATGAGCATAAAAGGAGACACTTGATCAGTTAGTACAATTGTAGTTTAGGTTTTTCCTTCAAGAAATCAATAAACTTTTGGAAATATATCAATCAGTCAATGAACCAACAAACTAATGAACCAATCAATGGTTAGCTGCAATGGTCTATTCTCAAGGTCATTCTTTTGGCTACCCTTTGATAATTTTGAAAGCAGAATGGCCACCAAGAATAGCCCAGGAGAAAATAGAAATAAAAATAAAATTTCTTTTAAAAAGTGACCCTATGTCATTTCAAACTAAAACCTCTCACCATTTGTTTTCTAATTTTATTGTTAATAAGCACTATTACAAATTTAACCTCAAGAGTTTAATGAAAAATTCCCTACCAATCAGGATTTGAAAGGAAACTAGCTCCTCTACATGGTAAAATTCCCAATTCCCCAGTGTTCCTGAGAGATATGACCCATATGTGTTCATCCTAAATAATAGCTATGTTTATAAAGAATCTAAATCACAATTATTCCAGTGATTATGGGTAAATGTGAATTTCCCAGAGAAAGTGACTCCTTAAATTTTATTCAGGGAAGAATGACGCAGGATCGCAGATTTTGTAAAGTCTCTGCAATTGTGCAGAAGACATATTCATATTACAGAAGAAAAGTGTGTTTCCTCATTTCTCAGGTATATTTGTATGCTTTAATGCATGTGTGTCTTTAAAATGGATAATGAAAAAAATCACTGAAAAAATAAATAAATAAAACTTCTCACCTTCTGGAGGCTCTTTCTCCTGCCTTCAAAATATGCAGAAATCTCTCCTCACTTCAAAATCACTTCCTTGACCTGGTTACCATTGCTATATGCAATTTCTTTCTATTCCTGCCAAATTTCTCTAACATGGCCAAACCCAGTGGGGTTTTCTTTTTGCCCTCAATACTCATTATTCCTAAAACTCCAACCATTTGACCCACTCCTCCATAGAAATTTCTCTCTTAAAATTAACCATGACCTTCTCATTACTAAATTTAACGAGCTCATCCTCATCATTATCTCTGTAGTATCTGAAATACTCACTATCCTCACCTCACTGAAATGATATCTAACTTAGACCTTGTTCTCTTTGTTCTTCTCTCACCTTGGGGCAATTTCCCTTCCCTTCTTTTCAGTTATGTGCTAGACTTAATGCTATGCATATTCTGTTTTCTTCCCCACTAACATTTTTCAAAAACTCTTCCTCAGTCCTCTAATTTTTTCACAAAAACCTTGTAATGATTTTCAAACATGTACCTCCAATTCCACAGTTTCAAATGTCTCCTTATATGTATGGGAATCCTCTTCAACTTCCTTATCTTTTCCTCTCTCACAACTTTTTTTGTATAATTTCTTCCATTATCCAGACTCAAATCCATGAAATCCTATTATCCTTCTCCAAGTCCTGATTCACCTGCCTCTGAATTGTTCTGGAATCCTCTTTGCAATCCCACAGCTTCCACCACCATCAGGGTCCAACCTCTGGATTCCTCTATGTCCTTCTGCTCTCAAGTAGCCTCCATCCCAGGCCCTTCAGTGTGCCACCATCTCACCAGTCCTCCCAAAGCCTTTTTCTCTATGGTATTCTCTACCCCAAATTCTTCACACCCTGTTGCTCTTCACTGCCTGTTGCAATAAAGCTAAACTCCTTGGTCTGACCTCCCAGGACTTTCAGCCTACCATAGCAGTACCCCACCCATGCTTATTTCTCATGGCTCCCCCAAATCCATTTCTGTTCTATTCAGGCCTTCCTTGTTCCTGGTCTATACCTGATCACCTCTATTTCAGAGTCTTTAACAGGGCCTCTTATTTCTGACTTTCCACACCCACCTCAAGGGCATTATTGTGGACATCGGGTGTGATTCTAGAATCCTTAGGGTCTTTCCCATAGAATTTCAGGAGATAATTATATGCTGCCTTGTATAAGATACTAATTGGGTAAGGTGCATTAGTATTCTCCCTAATGGTTTTTAACTATGGAGACCTAATTACATGCCCCATACTCTGCTTAGCAATTTACATACACCATTTCACTTAACATTCACAACAACCCTAGTAACTTGTTATTAGGCAGGTGAGTTGTGTATTGCTTTCTTTATGAAGGAATGGTTCATAAGGAAAGCCTCATCTTCCAAAGGAAAGGGGTTAGAGTAGGTTCACATTTGAAAAGCTTCATTAAATTAATTATTTTCAGTTTTTGTCAACGTATAAGGGTTTTTACAGAATTACCACTACTACCCAGTCAGTCGATTCTTGTTCTTCTTTGGGGATAATTAACTTTTTTCTTAACTCTGAATCATGTCATTCATTCCACCTCATCACTCTCTTTCTTCCATTGGTATTTGTTCACTAATTCATTCAGTAAATATTTCAGTGTCTAGACGCTGCTCTTCTAAGTGCTGATGATCCAGTAGTGAACAAAACACACCAAGTCCCTGCTGTCATGGAGCTTACGTTCTGGTGGGAAGGGACAGGAAATGAAGATGTTAGAGGTCAGATGGAAATAAGTGCAATAAAGAGAGATGGAGTAGGTACTAGGGCAAGAGTGATGTGGGGTGCTATGCCAGCAGTCAGGAAGGTCCTCTGATAGGTGGCATTTGAGCAGAGACCTGAATGAAAGGAGGGAGCTAGGAAACATTCAGAGAAGAGAACATTCCAGGTTGTGAGGACAGCCTATGCAAAGCCCTGGGGCAGAAGTGGACTCAGCTGCTGAGGCCCAGGAAGGAGTCAGTGTGCCTGGGGCAGAGCGAGCAAGGAAGAGGGTTGGAAAATAAGCCAAAAGAGGTACCAGAGCTCCCATCACACAGGGCCCTGAAAAGTCATGGGAGGGACTTTGGATATTATTCTGAGTGAGATGGGATAGTTTCAAGCATAGAGAAGAAGTGATCTCACTTATATTTTTGAAAGGATCCCATTGGTATTTGGCAAAAACACCCATAATCTTCCCCAAAGGACTGAGCCCAAGCAGAAGCCAGGGAGTGAAACAAAAGTTCATAGAATTGGGTCTTCAACTGACAGGCATTAAAGGCATCCATTCGTAGTTGGTTCCCCCAGGCTTCTTTAAGGAGAGTCGGAAGAGTTGGGTAGAAATTGATTTCCTTAAAAGAGAAGATGCCACCCTTTCTATGTTAAGTTTTTGTGTATGTGTGCGTGCGTATATGTGTGTAAGAACAGCCTGAAAGAAAATGAGAATAGCAAGTATTTTCTAACTATGAGCCAATAATAGACCATTGTTAAATTCAGGTCAAAGCAACTACTTGTTTTAGGAGCTTAGACCCTATCTCCCAAACTAGTTCTGGTCCATAGTGTATTCTCAGCAACATCCATCTCCTTTCGTGGGGTTTTAACTAGCGGGGAAAGGGGACTCTGTGCCTGGTGATCTGTCCACAAAAACATATGAGGGCACCTAAGGTGTCTCTGGAGTACGTGTTGCTGCCCCCACCCACGTGATCCCCTGAAATCAACTGGAGTGTGGGGGGTGGGGGTGGGGGAAACACAGGGACAGAGTGAGAGGCACAGTCCACAGCTGGCAGGGAGACCTGTGGGTGCCGAGATTCATTAAGAAAGGAAAAGTGATCCCCTGTGAGTTGGGGCTTGCCATATATGTTTTGCTGAAAGCTGGGACCATAGAGTTTTCTATGTAAGAATAAGAAAGCAAAGAAGTAAGGGTGGAGGAAAGCACACTTCCTTGAAAGTCAGGAAATTGTTTTTGAGTCTCAGGCATCCCTTGTCCTGCACATGCAACTAATGTTTGAGCCTTACTAGGTGGGTTAGGTTCATCACAGAGATCAGGTGCATGGACTCCAGCAAGACTCTGGATTAACATTGCATATGAACAGAAGGTGCCTGGTTAAGAAAAGTTTGAAAGTCCCTGGGTAATCTTTAACATTTTACCTCGAATGTTATTCCACAGACAGGAAGAGGAATCAAGGTAGGGATAACATAGGCAGCTATCTGGGGCTTTTCTCCTCCCCCACCCTCCATACTCCCCACTTGATGCTTAAAATACTCCAGAGATTTGTTCCTTTGGTGCAGATTGTTTCCCCTCACTTTAAATGCAAGTATTTCTGGGGGAACTGGTACATGAAACCTTGTGAATCATCAATACTTCAGTATGAATGAGTTTCTCACATTCTTCCCTGAGAGCTGGTTTTGAAAGGGAGGAAATGAGAATGCACACACTGCTTCTCTGAGAGGAAGGCAGCTTAGGAAAGAAAGGCCTGGAGTACAGGTGATGGCCTTTCTCCGCGGCTGGCCCCTGGGAAGATGTCACATTGATAAATAAGTAGATCTTTAGCAATTTTTGCAAACCCCTTGATTGGGGCAAATATTATCAGGACCTGGTAAGACACCTAACTGAGGCACTTTGTGCTTGAAGCATCGCCCCACATGCTCCGGTACAACAAACACAATCACTCATATGGCTCATCATGATTCCTTTCAGCAAAAAAAATCACTCCGTACTTGATTTCCTAACAGAAGCAGAGCTTTCAATGGGCCATAAATTGCAGGGGAAATGTCAGCTGCTTGGAATCTCTGGAGGTCTATCATCTGCCTCAGGCTTTGGTTTCCTACCTCGTTAGGCACATGTGCACGAAGTCTGCCGCGTCTTCTGAGAAGTGGTCTGGTAGGGGGGGCATCAGCCCTCGGTGTGCTCCGATGTAAAACATGGCTGCCATCCTGTCCATGGAAGCCAGCGGGGGCTTCCCGGTGGCCATCTCAAACACGGTGCAGCCTGTGCTCCAGATGTCAGACTTCCTTCCGTAGCCAGACCCGTTGATGACTTCTGGGGCCATCCAATATGGAGTCCCGTGCATGGACTTAAGCATGTCACTGTGAGTGCCATTTAAGCCTGCCCAGGCCAAACGCTTGGCACAGCCAAAGTCGATCAGCTTTATTATTCCTGTTGGCATGAGCATGACATTATTTCCTTTGATGTCTCGATGTACCACACAGTTCTCATGGAGATAAGCAACACCCTGCAGAATCTGTTTTGTATATTTACAGAACACCATCTCAGGCAATGGCCCAAAACGATTTATAATACTAGAGATCGAGCCACCGGGAACGAACTCCATGAAAATGCTTACAATGTTCTCTTCCAAGCACGTCCCCAGATAGGCCACAATGTTGATGTGTTTCAGGACTTTCAATAAATCTACTTCTTCCTGCAGTTTCCGGTATTCTTTTTCGGTAGCTAATTTATCAGAGGTATCCAAAGCCACCTGTTTGACAGCTATTAACTGCCCCTGGCTAGTAAGACCACAGTACACCTAAAAGCAAACCAATACCTTATTATTAAATATAAATGACATGTTCACAAAATGCCTCATGGGACACTTGTCTTTCCCTTCTCCCCCCAAACCCTTGCCTTTCTCTAAGTTGATACGTTCCCCACCTAAATGCAAAGTATTTAAAAATAAGTAAATTCCGAGGCGAGATGAGCAGGATGGAGAATGGAAATCATACTGGCTTGGAGTCAAGTAACCTGGACTGGTTAGAATCCTGGCTTTACCATTTCTTTCTGGGTAACCTTGAGTAAGTCGTTTTGCCCTCAGTCTTTCTTACCTGTAAAACTGTGGTGACAATACTTACCTGACAGATTTCCATGATAAGTACATGAGATGGTGATTTGGGAAAGCACCTCACCCAATAAATGTTAATTTAAGAAATGTTTCTCCTTGAGATTTAGGGTAAAAATAATAATTCTGATGTGTCTTATAGGTATAGCTTCCATTTAAAGTTTAAGACTTGGGAAAAAGAGAAACTTAAAGACTCAAGGATGCTTTTTGGGAAATCTCCCATGTATGATAGATTTTCAGAGAGCACAAAAGCTCCCCCAAATTCTCCATTTATGGAGCCAAATACGGATTCAGCCCTAATCTCTAGAGTCCAAATATTTGGGTTTCCATCTAGCACTGCCATTTAATGGTGTGAGCAGGCCTGTACCTAAACTGACGGGGCCATTCATCTCTAAAGCTCTCTGGAGAAGGGGAGGCAGATCCTGGGCAACTCAGCGGTCACCCTTGTGATGTGACTTCAGTGGCTTCATGTTTTCCCACCTTCTCAACCAATTCCTGAAATGCCTCCAATGAGAGGCGAAACAGAGCCTACTAGGGCGCATCTTTTCTTTGTCTATGTCAATACTGTCTAAAGTGCTAGGACTTCAGATGGTCTTTTATGCAATTCACAAAACATAGGAGCATCTTCTGTTTTTGCCATCAAGCAATGATTCTCCCAACTCCTGGTCACACATCCTGAGCTGCTGAGGGACCTGGACCTGGGAGAGGGAGGCTGGAGATACTGTGGCCATTGTGCCACCACATGAACCCTGGGAAAGAACACCAGACTGAGAGATACAGAAAGACCAAATGCCGATGGCATTGTTTGACCCCTGAAGCCAGCGTGCCCCGAGTCAGAAATACTCCAGACCTTGCTGTTATATAAAGTAAATAAATATCCTTTTCCTCATGCTAACTTTGGGTTGGATTTTCTGTTACTACTGACAGAGTTTTAAGTAAAAGTGTGTGATGGAGGAGGCAGGGTTAGGGAAGGGGAAGGGCCAAGGAGGGGTGGGTTTAGCAGTTTATCACGTTTCCAGTTTGACTTACTGTGCCATAGGCTCCCTTCCCAAGGATCTCACCCTTGGTCCACAAGATGGGCTCCTCGTACTTTAAACTATTTTCAGAAAATGTCTTCTTTTCATTTGAGTTGAGAAATTTCTCCTCCCTGTCATATATCCTGCACCCGTTACTACACCTCTGAAAGAATGAGACAAAAGAGAAGATGACCATTAAACTCTGAGGCATGAGGATGTAGAGAAGGGGTGGGGTGGTGGGGGTGGAGCAGTGTTCCTTTCAAATGCACCAGTCCATGGCTATTCTTATCGATCATGGTAGCTTCTGGATACATACATTTCCCAAAAAGTGACCAAGCAGGATATCTTAGTTCTGCACCTTAGTCTTGTTAACAGTATACATTTCTGAGTCACATTTTGCCTCACCTATTTTACAGGGAAGGGATAAGTCCTGTTTATCTTGGGGTCCACACGGATCTATAGGCTACTGATCAGTGTCTCTTGAGAATGAGCTCTCACAAGGTCCCCAAAATAAGAGAGGACACATGTTGGTGTGTGCTGCCTCCTCAACCCCCCACCCTCAACTCTCTCTTCAAAATTCCCATTATCCCAGTCAACTTGTCCCTAAATACAGACAAGTTTGGAAAAAGAAACATAGGAATAGCCACACACACAGGGACATATATACACACATATTCATATATGGATCCACACAAATATAAGCTATACGTAATTCATAAACATACATGCTTACCTGTACATCACATATATACACAAATATACTCTAACACATGCATACTGTGATGGTTTGAAGCTGTATATACCCCAGAAAAGATCATGTTCTTAGAGCTAATCCATTTCTGTGGGTGTAAACCTATTGTGGGTGGGACCTTTTGATTAGATTATTTCAACTGAGGCCTGCCCCAAGTGGGTCTTAATCCTTTTACTGGAGTCTTTATAAGAGGATGAAATACAAAGAGAAAGCCATGGAAGCTGAGAGAAAGTCACAGAAACAGAGATGAAGCCACTGAAGCCAGAAGCTGGAAGCAATGAAACCCGGAAGAGAAGGGAGAGACCAGCAGATGCCACCATGTGCCTCGCCATGTGCAGAGGAATCCCGGATCACCAACGACCTGTCTTCAGGAAGAAGGTATCTTCTTGATGATGCCTAGATTTGGACATTTTCATAGCCTCAGAACTGTAATCTTGCAAGTTAATAAATCCTCTTTATAAAAGCTGACCCATTTTATGGTACCTGCATTTCAGCAGTTTTAGTAGACTAAAACACATACATGCATAAGTGTATACACATACACTTATACACATATATATGCAGACATATACATATTTACACACACACACATACATACATGCATCCATACAAGTAATTTGGGTGGTCAAGACTAGAAGCAATTGACTGAAGATCCACAGCCCCCTATATGCTTGCTTCTCAAAGGTTAATCTGTAGACCACCTGCATCAGCATCACCTGGGAGCTTATTAGATATGCAGAATCCCAGGCCCCAGGCATGATGAATCATGCATTTTAACGTGATTCCCAAGAGATTTGTATTCCCAGTAACTTTGAGAGGCACAGCCCAAGAAATCAAGAAACAAGTATCTCTTTGTACAACTTAGACCATCTTTTCCAATTGGTTGGTCAAGACCTGGAGTGCTTCATTTCCATCTCCTCTACTAGTAGTCTTAAAAATAAGTAATAGTCATGATGCAGCAGAGTCAAGGTGATAGGTTTCATTTCCTGGTTTCCCAACAGATCTCGCGTGATCCTTCCCTCCAAATGTCCATGCCTCCAAAGGGCTACTTGGATTCCTCCTCTCCTATCTACTTACATTTCCATCCAAATTGAAATTTAAGAACTGCTTGGAAGGGAAAGGTGACAAAAGGTCCATTTTTGGCTCCAAGATTGCAGGGTGGGGTTACGGGTGGATTCAATTTATGGCCTGCTAGTGCTTCTTCAATTTGAAACGGCAGCATGGTTGGCGCATCTCAAAACTACAGAGGTGGGCACACACCACAACCCCATCTCCCACTCAAGCCTGGAGGCTTCTCCAAATCACTGCCCACTCCCAGCAGAGACCAAGCTCATCATGAGGGCAGAGCTGGCCTTTTAGGACAGGGAACATTCTCACTGTGTAGTGATTAAGGGTGTGAGACTGAAATCAGAATGCTTGTGTGCATGACTAGCTGTGTGACTTTCTAAACCTCAGTGTCCTCATCTGCAAAATGGGGATGTGTTAGTACCTATAGAACCTATCTCACAGAGCTGTTATGAAGCATAAAGAATAGGATGCGTCTCACTATACATAGTAGGTTCTCAGTCAACCCAGCTATGGCATCTTGTGTATTCTCCTGCTCAACTATTTAGAATAATTATACCTGAGCCTGATACAGTGTGATATAACACAAGTTACGTATTTAATAAATATCAGTTCAGCTAAACCTACTGTTTCTGTTCTCAAAATTTTAATAGAATAGGAAGTTCATATACTTTGGTGAGAATTAAAACAACAAACAAAGAAAACAAGCAAACAAAAAACCCAACTATCTGTTGCTATTCTTCTCTGCCATCCTGACTCCCATGCCAAACAAAATATAATTTTTTTAATTCAGGATTTTTTACCTATACTTCCTTGAGGTCAAGAGCTGTGTCTTATACACCACAATGTCCCTAGTTCTCAGTCTAGTGCCAAAAACACAGTAGGCATCAATAATATTTTTGTTGTTATAGTAGTGAACCATCTGAGAGCAAATGCTCAGATACAGGGAATTCTTTGAGAAATGCACATTTCACATCTTCATATAGGTTTTGGAACTAGATGGTGAGACTCTTCAGGGGCCATGTTTACTTCTTTCTATCTCACACATCATCTAGAGCAATGCTTTAACCATAGTTATATCTCTGCTGCTATTTGGTGTTGGAAAACATCATCACTGGATTGTACACTGACCTATTTAAGTACATAGCTTTGCTGTATTAATATTTCCAAAGCAAATTGATTGCATATCAAGCTAGCTAAATTCCAGAAGTAAGACAGTATAATAAGAAACATCTTATCTTGGGAGACAGGGGACCTGGATTCCAATTTGACTCTGGCATAAATGATGTGACCTTGAAGAAACTAATTGTTTAGGGTTTCTGATTCACATTTGAAAATAAGGGTTTTGAACCAGATTGTCTCTATTTCCTTCCTGCCCCAGTGAACCTCTGATACTAATTATACCAACCTGTATTTTGACATTTGTTGTCTCTCTGCCCATTTCTCGTGTGGCATTTCCTCTCCCACCAAGATCAAGATTTAGGTTTTCATGTTCCGTTTCATTTGCCACAATTTGGCGAGAGTTGTTATCTTTCTCATCAAGAGCTAATAGTTCTGCAGCTAGACAACCTAACAGTTCATCTGTCAATTCCTCATTCTTTACAGAGTCCAGAATTTCTTTAGAAATTGAATCTGCAGCATTTAAAGTTTCTCCAAGAGTGTGATATGACTTACTTGCTAAACTATCATGGTCCAAAGAATGTATCCAGTTTTGATATATTTGGTAAGATGCACTTTCTTGTTTCTCTTGGAAAGAGAAACTCACGAGTGTGTTAGACTTATCTGAAACACTATCAAACCCTAGATCCTTAGATAGTATTTGATTGGTGTTCAAATTACCAAGACATCCTGTATTCTGTTTGTCTTGCAGTAGATGCTTGTAGGAAATCTTCTCACTGGGCAATGCCCAGCTGTTTTTTGAAAGGACAAGTGGGATCTGGTGATGCAGCTCTTCAAGTTCATGCAGATCTCTGAGGCTTGTGGCAAGTATTTGATTGTCAGAAACATCTCCATCATTGGCATACTGTCCTATAGAGACCTCTTCAACAATGGACAAATCTGAGACAGGAAGGAATGCATTCTGATCAATGGCCTGCTTTGGAGATTCAGCCAAACTCATGGGCTGAACTTCATCTTTGAAAGAAAGAAAGTCGTTTCCTGAAGACTTTACCTGCCAGTCTTGTTCTGAAATATCATTTTCAATGTCTTCTAGGTTACTAGCTATAAGCTTGTAACCCTTTTCTTTAGAAATTAAACTTTTATGCTTTTGTTTAATGCCAAGCAGAGTCTTTGGGGGTTTAATATGTGGTCTTTTCTGAGACAGTCTTGCTCTGCTATTGCTGCTCCTATCACTGTGTGAAGACCGACATTTGTTGGAGATACATCTGCCAGATGGAGCTGAGCATATCTCATGGTAATACTTGTTTTCATGTCGTCCAGCCTCTCGCACATGACAATAAACTGGAGTCCCAAACATTTCATAGATTACAGGTCCGTTACCAGTTGAGTTGATTTCTTTGAACATATCACTATATTTAAGATCTAGGCAATTTAGATTCGGCTCTGTTGGTTGAACAGAAAGAGGAACGTGAGACTTTTTTATTCCAGGAGTTTTACAGATACAAGGAAATGATGGCCTTTTAGGTTTCAGAATCCGGTAAGTTGATTGCTTCTTTTCTATCTGTGGCATCCTCCTTTGAAACTTGGGTGATTGCTGAGGCCTAGAGTCAACAAGCTCCAAGGCAGGGAAAACTTGAGTTTTTAGGCTGGTTTTATGCATAGTAGGCTTAAACGAACCTTCCATGGAAGTCATGATATTCTGAGGTGTCCTGTTACTTATCTTGGTCTTCGAATCCAACTTATTTCTATAGGTTTTCATCTTATGCTTGTCATTTTCATGCTGTGCAAGTATGTTGAAGCTATTGTTGTTATTATGGTGGGTACTCTTTCTTTTTTGAAGACTTGGTTTGGCCACGGCTGGTTCCTTGGGGGTCCCATCTCCAGGGAAAATGATATGGATAAGAGGCACCATCTCAGTCACTTCTGGTTTGGTTGCTTCTCCTATTGATATTTTTATGTTTTTCTCCATGCCACCATGACTTTCTGAGAGTTTCTCAATGGAGCCATCAGGGTCTTTGTTGGACAAGCTTTTAAGTACAGGATACTCTTCTAAAATATGATTTGGCAGAATTGCTTCACCTTCATGCACTGAAGCACTTTTTGAATCAGCTTTATCATTTCTAGTGTCTTCATCCTGGCTTGGAGTTATTTCTGAATGCTGGGTCACTTGGAGCTTGTTTGGGATGGCACATACAATTTCTGAGTATTGTTCACAGTTTCTGGCCATTGAATTCTCTTTCTTTCTTGATGAAAGATATTGAGAGCTCTCTTCTGCTTTTCTCATTTCACTACCATGGCAATCAGTAGACTCTTCCCTCTCTGTAGGAATATTGCCTCCCTTAAAATTCTCAAAGGACATGAAAGGCTGTCCTTTTGCAAAGTGAGAGATTTCAATTTTATCATTTCTTTCTGATTCCTTGGATTTCCAGTTCTCGTCCCTTTCCCGGGGTTCTCTGTGGTGGTTAGCCTTCCGAAAAGGGCACATGTTTCTGGACCAAATGGAGCTATCAGAAGACCTGAGGGTCTGATCTGCAAACATCTTATATGTGGCTTCCTGCTGCTTGTTTGATGGTCTAAACTCCTCAGATTGACTAATGGGCTCTAAGAGCTTAGGGATAAAGGATATGAGGCTTGAAATGTTTCTTTCTCTCTCCTTTTGAATTTTGTGGTTTTGGGGGACAGTGAGGAGAGCAGATCTCATGGGCAGGTGTGACAATGGTGGCAGAGGGAACTAAAAACAAAGAGAAAAAGTTCATGAATGTACAAACATAAAATAGCTTATTAACCAGTTTAAAGTAATCTGAGGAGAGTCTAAGATTCTCTTTGCAAAGGCCTTTAAAGTACAAAGCTATTTTGGAGCTCACATTTTTAAAACGAAAATCTCATTCCCAGTGGTGTTATTTTTAGAACTAAAAATAAAATGATACATTTGAAATTATACTTTTCAAGTATAAATTTAGCAATCCTGGATAGCTTTTAATTTTTCCTTTCCCCTCCACCTATTTTCAAACTAGGCTAGTTTTTATTTATCAACCTCTAGAGGTCAGTGCAACCCAATGTATAAGACTCAGCTTTGTGGTCATTAAGCTATAAAACACACTTCATAAATATTCCTTATGTAACTCTACACTTCTTTTCATTCTGTCCATTTCTTCATATGTACAGAGTAAATACCTAATCATATCAGGATTTGTATAGGCACAGATCATGACTGAAATTGAGAACTATTTATTTCATTTTCATTCTGTTGCCACCTTTGTATTAAGAAGAAAGGGAAAGGAAACGGATGCTAGGAACTTAGGTGTTAGAAAGAGGTGAGACGCAATATAATTCCCAAGTTTTATTGTCTATATGATTTTCTTCCATTTCTCAAAAATAACTTAGGAAATAGAGACAGATTTTCCCAGTGTTTAAACATCTCCCTGCAGCAGCCATTAAATTTTTTTAGGCCAATAAACTCCTTAATAACATTATCCAGTAGCTATGCAGAAGTATTTTCTTGGCTACTCCTAGGATACAGAAGTGGGTCACATGGTTGAAAGAGGTAAACAATTGCAAGGGTCTTCCTGAATGCTCTGTGTATAAATTAGACACTAGGAGAATCTTTCTACCACTGGAAAAAATGAATTACATAATTTCCAGATATGTTCAAAGAAGACAAATTAAAATACATTTGAGAGAGCTACTCATCTCATTATGTAGAGTTAATGGGAAACACCCCAGAAAATAAATGAACATAGAAAGGCATAATTTTCCCACAAAGTATCTGACCTTCTATTGACTATACATGAATTGTTTTTCCAAGATATAATTGCTGAGGATTTGATTTTGAGTTATTTAATAGAGTTTATCTCTAACAACAAAAGTTATTTCTTAAGTTAGAAACAGCTAAAACTAATCTTACCTCGATTCTTCGGCTACTGCAAGTCATATCAGAGGCAGAAACCTCTATGAAAGAAAAAAAATAATCAGATGTTGAATATAGTTGAAAAGTAAACACATTTTGACAAGCCAGAGTTTGGGGATGGAGTGATCTTTATGCTAAGGTTTTAGGAAAAGTAAAAATTAAGAGTTTTTTCCCTGTGCCATCCACATGGAGGTGGGTGTGGAATGATTATATAAAACTTCAGGCTACTGCCCCTGAGAATACATGAGATCTCTGGATCAGAAAACAGACTATTTATTATTCACAGAGCATCTTCACAACAGTTGCCCACTCTGGAATTCTGTACAGGGTGATGCAATGAGAGCCAGAGGCTTACCTACACATGTAGTGGGATTGCACCACAAGTAGAAACCCAGAAATTGTAAGACTTGGGGCTTTGTAGGGCGACTGGCACTTTGGTCAATCTTCCCCTCCCAAAAAAAGAGAGTGACTTTTTACTATGAAACTTAAGCAAATGCCTGCAGGGGAAAGGAGGTTTTATTACCCTGGAAAGTAGGTGTGCCAGTTTGAATGTATTATGTCCCCCCAAATGCCATTATCTTTGATGTAATCTTCTGTGGGCAGGCCTATCAGTGTTAACTAGATTGTAATTCTTTGAGTGTTTCCATGGAGATGTGCCCCACCCAACTGTGGGTGATGACACTGACTGGATAATTTCCATGGAGGTGTTGGCCCACCCATTCAGTGTGGGTCTGAATTAAATTACTGGAGCACTATATAAGATCAGACAGAAGGAGCAAGCTGCTACAGCCAAGAGGGACACTTTGAAGAATGCACTGGAACTGAGAGAGGAGCTTCAGCTTACAGAGACATTTTGGAGACAGCCTTTGAAAACAGACTTTTGCTCCAGAGAAGCTAAGAGAGGACAGATGCCCCAAGAGCAACTAAGAGTGACATTTTTGAGGAACTGCAGCCTAGAGAGGAACATCCTGGGAGAAAGCCATTTTGAAACCAGCACTTGGAGCACACACCGGTCACATGCCTTCCCAGTTAACAGAGGTTTTCTGGACACCATTGGCCATCCTCCAGTGAAAGTACTCGACTGTTGATGCATTACCTTGGACACATTATGGCCTTAAGACTGTAAGTGTGTAATCAATAAGCCCCCTTTATAAAAGCCAGTCCATTTCTGGTGTTTTGCATTCTGGCAGCATTAGCAAACTAGAACAGTAGGTAAATAGCTCCTGGGGAGGTAAGCCTCTAAAGCTCTCTGGGACAATACACTATCCCTAACTTCTAAGGCATGCTTGCCATTCAGTCCTCTTTTAACTTAGCTTCCTAGTGCTTTTTGCTCAGAAAGTACAGAGTGTGTGGAAATGTGAAAATATTCATGGATAACTGTATTCAAACAGTTGTTTGAACTCAAACATGGGGTAGATAATAAATTCTGCACAGCACATGTGGTGCTGAGAGTGGAAGGAGGATATGGGTTTTACTAGATAGTATAATACCTAGAAGTTCTAACCAAAATGTCAGACTGTAATCCCCCACCCCGAGCCCCACCTACTTCTGCAGCTTAGAGCTGAGGCCAAAAGCTCCAATGTCTCCAGGGCCAAAGCAGGTCACATAAATGGATGACATGGGACAGGTAGGGACAGTGGTGAATTGAGACAAGTGTCCCAAGGCTAGAGGCCTCCACTACTCAGCTCTCACTGTTGTTGTCCATTCCAGATAGATGACCCAGCACTGCAAGACCTTCCAATTGTCAAGAGAAGCCAGAGAGGGGGAGATTTTATGTGAACACCTCCTCTACTTTTTTGTTTGTTTGTTTGTTTGTTTATCCTTTTTTAATGCAATTGTATTGAGACATTTTCACATAACATACAGTCTTTCAAAGTGTACAATTAGTTGTTCATAGTATCATCATATAGTTGTGCATTCATCACCACAATCTTTGGACATTTTTATTACTCCAAAAATTAAAATAAAAAAGAACTTCCAAAATCTACTTTTTAAAAAAATGCTGTGGGGGCCAAACAAAATATGTCTATGGGTCAATTTCAGCCACAGGTTGCTATTTTGAAAACTTGCTTAGAAAGAAACAGAATTCTCTAGTATCTAACACAGCTAGAGAAGCCATTTTCAGGTAAAAGTTGGACACCTAAGAAAAGGATCCCAATAGCAAGGGCACAGGCATTCCCCTTAATCTCTGCTGGCCAAGGCTTCCTCCAACCTTGCCTCAATTTCTGATGCATTCGTTCAATAAATATTTATTGAGTGGCTGTACCGTCCCAGAAGATAGAAATACAGTCATAAAGAAGAAAGACAAAATCCCTGCCCTCAAAGAGGTCACAATCTAGGAGGGAGATTTTCTGTAGAAGTTAATACTAGAAATAAAACTGAAATAATTTATGGTTGGTGCAAATATCTGATGTCATGACAAACACACACAAAGTCCAAGTATTATTATAAATATTTGGACTGACATTATCCAATCTTGGTGAGGATCAATGTGGGGTAGAAAGGCATCTTAACTATTTCTTGTGGTAATATAAAAGGTAAATTTGTTCCAGTCGGTAATTTGGCAATACATGTTAAAAGCCTATTAAAATACATACAAAATTCCACTTAAATATGGAAGATTGAATATATAAGCTTGTCTCCACTCCCCACAAACCTCACTAAAATGACAGTAAAAGAATTTTAAAAGGTGTAAATAAGGACAAAGTAAAACAGAAGATAAAACAACCAATGAGTGCTGTCCACAAAACTTTAGACAGTGAAAATTGCAAGGACAGATTATAACTGATTTAGTTGTCAGCTTTCTCTGGCTCATTGCCTGCAGGGGGGAGCATTTGATCAGAAACGAGAACCCCAGAAAGGAGCAGGCGTTGAAAATACCAGCATCCTCTGATGGTGGGATGCAGGTGAGGCTGAAAACCAGAGGGTGGCCTGTCAGTCTGTAAATGGAGCAGACTCCAGGTTCCCTGCCTGCCCCACCAGTCAGGCACCACTCTTCCCCTCCCCTGGCAGAGGCCTAGGGTTTACTCTCTGGAGACCTTGACACAAAGATACTGAAGAAGCAGGTATAGCTTTGTTCTAGTTTGCTAACGCTGCCAGAATGCAAAACACCAGAAATGGACTGGCTTTTATAAAGGGGGTTTATTTGGTTACACAGTTACAGTCTTAAGGCCATAAAGTGTCCAAGGTAACACATCAGCAACTGGGTACCTTCACTAGAGGATGGCCAATGGTGTCCGGAAAACCTCTGTCAGCTGGGAAGGCATGTAGCTGGCATCTGCTCCAAAGTTCTGGTTTCAAAATGGCTTTCTCCCAGGACATTCCTCTCTAGGCTGCAATTCCTCAAAAACGTCACTCTTAGTTGCACTTGGGGTATTTGTCCTCTCTCAGCTTCTCCAGAGCAAGAGTCTGCTTCAATGGCTTTCTTCAAACTGTCTCTCATCTGCAGCTCCTGTGCATTCTTCAAAGTGTCCCTCTTGGCTGTAGCTCTTCTTCAAAACATCACTCTCAGCTGCACTGAGTTCCCTCTGTCTGTCAGCTCATTTATATGGCTCCACTGATCAAGGCCCAACCTAAATGGGTAGGGCCACGCCACCATGGAAATATCCAATCAGAGTCATCACCCACAGCTGGGTGGGGCACATCTCCAAAGAAACAGTCAAAGAAATCTAATCAAAACTGATAATGTCTGCCCACACAGGATTACATCAAAGATAATGGCGTTTGGGGGACACAATACATTCAAACTGGCACAAGCTTCTTTAGAAATGGGGTGCTGGACTGAAAATAAAAGGGCTAAGTGAAAGTCTGCACCTGAAATATGTAAAGCCCCCTCAGGGCCAAGAACATTGGCTTCCAGCTCTATAGCCTACAGGCAGGATGTTGAACCATCCTTCTTTAGAGAGAGCCAGCCAAGAGAAAGGCCTGGGGACATGGGGGTCCAGGTCTCTCTGCCCACTGGACTCCTTCAAGGCCCATTCAACAAGCCCTACTCAAGCACACAGCAGTTTTGGTTGCTGCCCCCTCAAATACACATAGACAACCAAGGATCAACAGATAATGTGAGAAAAGCCTCTAATAAGAAAACACAAAAAACAAAGCAAACAGAAAAAAGACATCAGAGGAAGCAGAGACAAAGGAAAACTATCATTCAGAGACTCCATGCACCCTTTCTCAGGAAGCTACCAGAAAACGTAACCCACTGAAATGAGGGAGCAGGCCAAGGAAAAGGAAGGCATGCATCTAGTACACGGGGATCCAAAACGGGGGACAGGCAAAGGGAGAGCCCAAACAGATGGCTGGTTGGTAGGTCCAGAGCAAAGCAGAGTGAAACAGCAGGGCAGAGGGTTCCAGGAGCAAAGTCTCCAAAAATGAAAGGAGCCAGCAGAGAACCTGATGTGTAGCTGACTATACCAAGATGAATTTTACCGGTCCACAAGAAAGGAAAGAGATGAATTAGTGACAGATGACACAACATAAACAAATGATGAAATAAGGCAGTTATTAACACCAGGAAAAAATAAAATGTTTAAAAAGAAAGGAAATGTAATCATAGCTCAACACAGAGAGTTCCCATATACCATCTCATTATTAACACCTTCCATTAATACGGTACATTTGTTACAGTTCATGAAGGAACATTTTTTAATTGTGCTATTAACTATAGTCCATTGTTTACAAAAGGGTTCACTGTTTCTGTTGTGCGGTTTTATGTTTTTTTTTTTCATTCTGGTAACATGTATACAACCTAAAATTTCCCCTTTTAACCACATTCACATATATAATTCAGTGCTGTTAATTATGTTCACCATGTTGTGCTGAATACTGATTTTTTTAAACACAAAGATTGAGAAAATGGGGGTAGGTTGGGTATAAGGGAAGTAATAAAGTGTTAAATCCTAGGAGATAAAGTCTAAAATTGAACAATGAAAAAATATCACTAGAAACATACAGAGATATGGAAGTATACTTGAATAAATGGCCTTAAAGTACTATTTTTTAATTTTTACTTTTAATTTTTATTTTAAACTAAATGGATGGATTCACAATGAGATACCACTACCACCACAGTGAGATACCACCACACACCCACCAAATGGCTAAGGTTAAAAACTAAAAAATACTGATAACACCAAATACTTGTGAGGATGTGAAACAACTGGAACATTACACACAACTGGAACTGTACACACACCATACAATCCATCCAAAGTGTACAATCAATGGCTTCTGGTATAATCACATAGTTATGCAATCACCATCACAATCAATATAAGAACATTCTCATTTTTCTGGGAAAAAAAAAATCTCATAGCCTTTATACTCCCTGTTCTAGTTTGCCAATGCTGCCAGAATGCAAAACACCAGAAATGGACTGGCTTTCATAAAAGGGGGTTTATTTGGTTACACAGTTATAGTCTTAAGGCCATAAAGTGTCCAAGGTAACACATCAGCAATCGGGTACCTTCACTAGAGGATGGCCAATGGGGTCTGGAAAACCTCCGTTAGCTGGGAAGGCACGTGGCTGGCATCTGCTACAAAGTTCTGGTTTCAAAATGGCTTTCTCCCAGGATGTTCCTCTCTAGGCTGCAGTTCCTCAAAAATGTCACTCTTAGTTGCACTTGGGATATTTGTCCTCTCTCAGCTTCTCTGGAGCAAGAGTCTGCTTTCAACAGCCATCTTCAAACTGTCTCTCATCTGCAGCTTCTGTGCTTTCTTCAAAGTGTCCCTCTTGGCTGTAGCTCCTCTTCAAAATATAACTCACAGCTGCACTGAGTTTCCTCTGCCCGTCAGCTCATTCATATGGCTCCACTGATCAAGGCCCACCCTGAATGGGTGGGGCCACACCTCCATGGAAATGAGCCCATCAGAGTTATCACCTACAGCTGGGTGGGGGTGCATTTCCATGCAAACAACCTAATCCAAATGTTCCAACTTAATCCCCACTAATATGTCTGCCCCACAAGATTGCATCAAAGAATGTGGCTTTTTCTGGGGAACATAATACATTCAAACCAGCACACCCCCCTACTGTTTATGGTTAGCTTTGGTATAATGCCTTTGTTATAACTGATGAAAGAATCTTACCATGTCACTGTTATTAGTTTGCATTAATTGTATTTTTTCCCATATACCACCCTATTATTATCACTTTGCAATAGGGATGTACATTTGTTCTAGTTCATGTAATAGCTTTTTTTATTTGTACAATTAACCGCAGTCATCATCCACTATAGGTTTTTTGCTATGTTATACCACTACCACCACAGTGAGATACCACCACACACCCAATGGAATGACCAAAGTTAAAAACTTAAAAAGACTGGATAATACCAAATGCTGTGAGGATATGAAACAACTGGAACATTATGCATTGCTGGTAGGAGTGTAAGATGGTACAACAGCTTTGAAAAAAGTCTGGCCATTTATTAAAAACTGAAGATCCACCTACCCTATGACCCAACAATTCTCTTAGGAATTTACCTAAGAGATAAATGAAAACATGTTCACAAAAAGACTCGGTCAAGAATGATTCTAGCAGCTTTACTTATAATAATGAAAAATATAATAGTGAAAAACTGGAAACAGCCCAAATGCCCATCAATAGAAGACTGGATAGATAAACTGTGGTTTAGTCATACAAAGGAATACTATCCAGCTATAAAAAGAAATGAATTATTGATTCATGTAATAAAATGGATGAATCTCGAGAACATCATGCTAAGTGAAAAAAGCCTTACACAGAAGAGTATATGCTGTGAGATTCCATTTGTATGAAATTCTAGAACATGTCAAACTAATCTATGGTGGAAAAAACACAGAATAGTGGACACCTTGCAGAGAGTAGAGGGCCAGGTTAGGATTGACTGGGGAGAGGCATGAAGGAACTTGCTGGGAGTAATGCTAACATCCTGTATCTTAATAAGGGTTGGGTTTCACAGGTGTATGCATTTGTAAAAGCTCAGTGAATGTACATTAATGTACATTTTTTTCAAAAGAAAAAACTGTAAACATGCTGAAGTATTTAGAAAATGTGTACTGATGTCTGCACCTTACTTTGAAATGCAACAAAAATAAGATGGATTAATGGATAGATAGAGGGATGGAGAGATGAACAGATATGATAAAGCAAATACAGCAAAATGTTAAAAGTAGAATCTAGGTGGTGGGTATACAGATGTTCACTAAAATTCTTTTGATTTTGCTATGTGTTTGAAAAATTTCATAATAAAATACTGGTGGCAAAAACTCAGTGGGTGAGGTTAACAGCAGATTAGATACAACTAAAGACTATTAGTGAACTGGAAGACTTGTGAAAATAAAATTACCCAGAATGGAGCATGGAGAGAAAAGGAAATGGAAAATGTGAAATACTGGTTAAAAGATATGAAAGCAAGAACAAGAAGGACTAAAATATAATCTAATCCAGGGGTTCTTAACCAAAGTTGCATATCATTCAGGAAAGATGCAACTGTAAGATACAATTTGTAATTCTATAGCTATATTAAAGCATCTTTTAAAAGGCTGTTTAAATTTTCATTTCCAGTCACCTTCCAGTCTCTCCATCTCACTTACTCCTTCAATGTACTAGATGACCCTAAGTAATCTGTGACTACCCCCACGACATTCCAAATCTCCTTTCCTTGCACTCGCCGCCTACTCCCTCGGTTTCACCTACACTGGCCTTCATTCTTCCCCCAAATACACAAATGGCTTACACCCTTTTCTTCTTCAAGTATTCGTTCATTACCTTCTCTGTGATGCTATCCCTCACCCTATTTAAAATCTCAAAAAGCCCATCCTCCTTCCTCATTTCTTTTCTCCATAGCATTTACCACCATCTGATGTAGTATGTATTTTTCCATTTATCAGTTTATTGTCAGACTCCCTGTGCCGGTTTGAATGTATTGTGTCCCCCAAACGCCATTACCTTTGACGTAATCTTGTGTGGGCAGATGTTATCAGTGTTGATTAGATTGCGATTCTTCGAGTGTTTCTGTGGAGATGCGACCCACCCAACTGTGGGTGATGACTCTGATTGGATAATTTCCATGGAGGTGTTGCTCTGCCCATTCAGGGTGGGTCTGAATTAAATTACTGGAGCACTATATAGGAGCAGAAGGAAAGAGCGAGCTTGCTATAGCCAAGAGGGACACTTTGAAGAAAGCACAGGAGCTGCAGATGAGAGACAGTTTGAAGATGGCCGTTGAAAGCAGACTCTTGCTCTGGAGAAGCTGAGAGAGGACAAATACCCCAAGTGCAACTAAGAGTGACATTTTTGAGGAACTGCAGCCTAGAGAGGAATGTCCTGGGAGAAAGCCATTTTGAAACCAGAACTTTGGAGCAGATGCCAGCCACGTGCCTTCCCAGTAACAGAGGTTTTCCGGACACCATTGGCCATCCTTCAGTGAAGGTACCCAATTGCTGATGTGTTACCTTGGACACTTTATGGCCTTAAGACTGTAACTGTGTAACCAAATAAACCCCCTAACCCATCTCTGGTGTTCTGCATTCTGGCAGCATTAGCAAACTAGAACACTCCCTCTCCCCCCAAAACACAGGAATGTAAATCCCATGAGGACAGGGGACAGGGGCTACTGTCCATCTTGTCCACTACTCTAAGTCCGGCCTTTAGAGCAGTGCCTGACACATAGGAAGCACTCAGTAAATATTTGTTGACTGAAAGAATAACAGAATCACTATGGAATTAAATGTTCAACTCACCTTCAGAGTTTCTTCGCTGCCCTGTCAGAAAGTTAGGAGCATCTTCTCTGATTACAGACTTGGAGATGTTTGGTTCTAAGCAAGGTCTTGGCAACAAAAAACCCAAGCTCACATCACAGAGCAACTTGGAACTTTCTTCTTTCTTCCGGAGGAAAGACTGTGTGGTCGGTGACTTTGTCCTGAGGTCCACCATCTCAATTTCACTTTGAGGAGAAACAGAACGTGCTCCTGTCCATTCTTGATGCCCTGAGATTATCTGACTAAAAAGAGGGGAAGCAGTTTGATTTGCAACTCATTCCCTACGTCTTCTGGATCTCCAGCTCTCAGTTCAGCCTGACATCATCAGAAAGTCTGGAGAGCTATTTCCAGATGGTGCTGCTGAGTGCATGGCACTATTCCAGAGACAAAAAGCCCTCTCCACCTTTCCACTCGCTTCCAAACCTTTTTTGGCCCTCCACGCCCAGTTCCATTGCCTGAATGCATGTGGTTTAGGTCCACTTCAGTTTTCCCAGTCCCCACGCCAAGGCAGAGAAATTGGAATGCCAAGGGAGGCACAGGGGATGCACCTTTTACTGCTCCAAAGGCACCGTCTAGCCTGATGCTTCTCAAACCCTCTAGTGATGGACCCAGTTTCTAAATATTCAAATCCATCCTGGACTGAGAACTTTTGTAAAATATAATAAAAGTGAATCACTATAAGAAATAAAACAAAAAACTAAACCACGCAAAAAATAATAATAAGCCTCAATTTTTTATTAACAGGTCAATGAATATAAAATTACTTTGTCAAATTGGTATATAATGTTCTAAGTGGCTAGTGACCCTCAAGTTCTGTACTAGCCGCATCATGGACTGGTAACAGAAGCACCAGAGAACCATTCTGAGCAGCAATGCTCTAGAGTGGGTATCAGCAAACTACAGCCCATGAGCCAAATCCAGCCTCCAGCTTATTTTTTTTTAAGTTTCATTGGCACACAGCCCTGTTCATTTGTTTACATACATTGTCTGTGGCTGCCTTTGTGTTACAATGGCAGCATTGAATCATTGTAACAGACACCCTATGGCACACAAAACCTGAAATATATATTGTCTGGCTCCTGCTCTGGACCATCATTTGGGGCCAAATTACTAAAAATATAGGTTGCCATACAAATATCCTCACTTCATACTTCATACTTACATTCCAATCTAACATTTCAAAGAATATTCCTTACTTGTTTTCTTTGAAATCTTCTTGACTCATTTCTTGGGGCTGACCAACATCTCTTGGAAAAGTAACAATAATCTCAGCACCTATAGAAACACATGACAGTAGGAGAAGAAAGAAGAAAGCAATGAATTCCAGTGATAATAGGGGGAAAGTATTTTATTTTTGATTATTTCGCTAATCTGTTCTTAATCAATTATTAAAGAATGGACATTAACTAGGGACTAAGGTTCAGTCATCTTTATGTCTTTCCCATCCAGCATGCGATAGGTCTAAACAAATGTTTGTTTAAAGAGCCAAAAACAAAACAAAACCAAAAAACCCGCATGTAAAATAAACTTCTGCAGTGTTACCTCCTAATGAATAAAAACAAGGCCTCATTCTGCAAAGAAGGACTGATGACATCTACCTCACAGGACTACTGTGAGGTTTGAATGAGCTAATTTATGTAGGCCCGTGGGAACTTGCTCATATTTGTAATTTTGGTCATCTCCTGTCTGATTTCCTATAATAATTCCAAGTATCACCCTTAAGACAGAAAATTCCAACCTGCATAATCCATCCTTGCTAACCATGTAGCACATTAAACAAATTTCTTTAATAACCTAAAGTGAACCACTCAAAAACTGCCTGGACTTCAAGATTTGTTCATACATTCATTTTTTTTTTCTCCATTCAACAAACTTTTATTAAGTCTATGCCAAGCCTATTGCTTTGTGTCCAAGATATAGAAATAAACAAGATGCAGCTGTGGCAAAATGTACTTGACCTAAGCATTATGATACAAGTATGTAAACAGTGTTGAGAGCAGTGAGGAGGAACGATGTTCTCCTCTATGTGTTTGTCAGGGCCATTCATTCCATCTGTATATCCTTGGGGGAGCAGGTGTTTTAATAAGTGCCACTGATTGAGTGTTAGGGAAGTATAGCAGAGAAGGTAAGGATGGGGCTGAGAATCAGACAGACCTGGGGCTACATTCCTCCTCTGGAACTCCCTGGGTGGCCTTGAGAGAGTTACTCAATAGCAGCTATCACTGTCCTTACCATCTCCATTATTAACTTTTTATTACTTTTTTAGGACTTTGGATATTTTGCCACATATATAGAAATCACCACAGTGAAAGCGTTTTATTGTTCTATTTTTATGTCTGTGTCATTTATGAGAGTAGTGCATTAAAAACAGCAGTGAACATTTCCAAGAGGAAGATTTTCGTTTACAGTCAGGCAACTGATAATGATATTTACTGTCTTTGTCATCCAATATTACATTTCATAGTACCATGAGAATATATCTAGCTTTGGTGCTCTTGATGTTTCTCAAATAAGACAACTTGACTGTAAGTTTTCTAATATTATACAATAGCAAGGAATGCATCTAAAATGAAATTTCTTTGGAATGGTCAATTCTTTAAATTTTAATTTTTTTTACTTTTCAAGGATCCCATCACTATACTATTTACATAATATGAAATGAGAGGCTTGGAATTACATAGCTGGAAGGAATTTAGAGGTTGTCGGATCCAAGCCCTTCATTTTGGAGATGAAGAGACCACCACTCATGAGTTTGCATGACATGTTCAAGGTCACTGCTGTGCTTGAAAGGGAAATGGATGTCTTTCGTAACATTTTTGTAGTCAGCCTTGAGTGTAAAAACATGGCTGACGTGTTAGAGTTAGAAAAGCAGACAGCATATATTCCTAATAACTAACTGTCAGTGAAAGTGTGTTTTAGTACAGCTGAGGTGCCTTCAGTGCTTTGCTGTGGAAGCTAAAAATGGAGTAGGGTGGATTCACAAGAACACAGATTTCAGAATGACTGTACTTTCGTAATTCTTGAGGATTAATACGCACAGAATGTTTAATAATCCCAGAGAGTCTGTTAGGTGTGGATGTGGAAAAATTGGAAGGCTCATACATTGCTGATGGAAATGTAAACTGGCACAGGTGCCACAGAAAATGGTTTGGTGGTTTCTCAAAAAGGTAAACATAAAATTTTCATAAGACCCAGTAGTTCTAGATATATCCCAAAAGAATTGAAAACAGGTACTCAAACAAATCCTGGTACACGAGTGTTCCTAGCAGCACTATTCACAATAGCCAATAGATGGAAACAACCCAGATGTCCACCAATGGATGAATGGATAAACAAATTACAGTATATTCATGCAATGAAATATTCAGCTATAAAAGGGAATGAGGTACTGAGGTACTGATACATGCTATAACATGGATGAACCTCGAAAAAAATTAAACTAAGTGAAAGAAGCCAAACGCAAGGGTCACATGTTATATTATTCCATTTATATGAACTATCCAGAATAAGCAAATCCAAAGAGGCAGAAAGCAGATTGGTCATCACCAGAGGCTAGGGACAAGGAGATAGGGACTGACTGCTTAATGGGTAAGGAGTTTCCTTTTGGGGTGATGCACATGTTTTGGAACTAGGTAGAGGTGATAGGTACACAATATTGGGAATGTACTAATTGTACACCTTAAAATGGTTAATTTTATGTTATGTGATTTTCACCACAACAAATAAAATAAATTATGAGCTTTATGAGACTATTGGGGGAAAATTCTGTTAACTGAGTTCATTTTTCAAATTAAGGAACAAAGTTGCAATACACAAGTCTAAAAAAATAACTGCCTTTTTATAAATTACTAAAAGCTAATGGCTGCCATCCTAATTGTTGCTCCTAAATGTGAAAAAAAAGATTACAGAATGTACTGACTCTGAAATCTGATGGGAACATACAAATGTTCTCTTTGTTCTGTCCCCTGAAATTTGTCAGTGGCTGTGGGAGCTATAGATAAAGCCTCTTAACCACCCAGAGGCCAGGAGACATGATGCAGCTTCACGTGTAAAAATAAAACACTTGCTCCTATCTGATGTCATTTTCCACATAAGAAAGTGCAAATAACCCCACCTGAAAATGTTACAGTAGAGAGAAAACAACAGGCAACATTTAAACATGGCCAGATACACTTTGTTCACAGAAGTAAAAATGGCATTCATAAAAAGTTGGAAAATAATAATTAATCTGTTGTTAATGTAAAAATCATTATTAAAATGAAAATTTAAAATCCAGCCCATCCTAACTCATTCATCAAAGAACTATTTTCTCCAGAATAGTCTACTTTCCTGTGTTTTCCTCCTTGTTCTGTTTAAACAGGTGGGCATATCTCTCTGGGTTGTGGGCAACAAGGTCAAGATATTTTGATACTCTTTCCCACATCAAATTCCTAAATTGTGAATCTCATCTTTCCAACATAGAATTTTTTAAAACTACATTATCCAGCCTGCTTTGCCACTGAAGTCCAGGCTGTTCAGACAGACTTAAGAGACTGATTCATGTAAGTTACATGAAAAGAAGACTGAACACAAGCACCTTTCTGTTGGTGCAGCAGAGGGAGGGGGTTCTAAGTTGACAGTGGGGTCAGCTTCCTGTTTGTGCAGAGGCAGTATGATTTGTGGGTCAGTAGTGGCCAGTTTTGAGATGTTATGGAAATTCTTCCTGAAAATCCAATCTAGAGTCTGTCCCCACCACCACCACCCCTGGCCCAGGTTCTTTATTGATCTGGAAATTTTCTAGTATCTCTTTTAAAGATTGCTTCTTTTTAAACCCAAAGAGAGTAGATTCTGTTATCTGTAACTAGGATCCTGATGGATATACACTGATATTAAAGAACATTTTTAAGAACAATAATTTCAGGAAATAGGCTCTTCTTCACTCTTGTAAAGAGTAATTTTACATGCTCAATTTCCAATCTACACAGTCTGTTATATTCTGGGAAAATAGCTGATGGAGGAACTCAGGAAGATTTTTGCACTAAAGAGAAAGATGACGAATTTGGAGGGGATGAGGTCCTATACATTGTATTTTACCCATTCTCTTCTGCACAAGCACATAATAAAGCAAATGCATTCTGCAGAAATACCAAAGTTCCCCATAAATAATGTTTATGATCCAAACATTATAGGGTTTACATGTTTTAGTTGGTGCTGCTCCCTTTTTAATAGAAAATATGATGGACAGATATAAATTAAATGATTAAATGTGGATATCCAAAACACAAAATAAATAGTTACATGGTATATGCATAAGGTCTTCACAGGGTATGAAAGCATTTTTATCATTAATAACTCAGGGTATGTTAGAAACAACATGTAAATAGGATTTAAGAGATTTATTGGTATTCAATGTACAATGCACAACTAATGCTCAGAAAATTTTTATTTCAGACTTTGTGGTTGAAAAGTGTAACTAGCTATGCTGGTTTGGATGTATTATGTCCCCCAAAATGCCATGTTCTTTAATGCAATCTTGTGGGGGCAGACGTGTTAGTGTTGATTAGCTTGGAATCTTTGGATTATGTTGTTTCCATGGAGATGTGACTCACCCAACTGTGGGTGATACCTTTGATTAGATTATTTTCATGGAGGTGTGGCCCCGCCCATTCAGTGTGGGACTTGATTAGTTTACCCAAGCCCTTTAAGAGCTCAGACAGAAGGAGCTCAGGGCTGCAGATTAGAGAGACATTTTGAAGACGGCCATTGAAAGCTGACGCCATTTTGAAATGCAACCTGGGAGCAAGCAGATGCCAGCCACGTGCCTTCCCAGCTAACAGAGGTTTTCCGAATACCAATGGCCTTTCTCCGGTGAAGGTACCCTATTGTTGATGCCTTACCTTGGACACTTTATGGCCTTAAGACTGTAACTTTGTAACCAAATAAACCACCTTTATAAAAGCCAATCCATTTCTGGTGTTTTGCATAACGGCAGTATTAGCAAACCAGAACACTAGCTTAGCCAGCTTAACCAGTTTAACACTAGCTTAACCAGCTAAGTTAGTTGGTCAGTTAGCTAATTACTTAGATAGGCCTCCATCAACTGTGAGGAGAAAATTCATCAGAAAGATCACTGTTTCTTTCAAATTTGTAAAACAATTTATTAAAAGTGCAAAGAGCTTAGTGGAGATGTTACATAAATTTATAAATGTTATGGCTCATATATTAAAACCTAAAATATTACAAATCAATTTAAAAAGAATTACTAGTCATCCCCATATTAAGCAGAATAAGCTAAATACTTAATCTCTCAGAAGGTGCTCCGTACACAGGCTTTTGAGAATTTGGCTTTGAAGTCTGTAAATGTCAAAAGCAGACCACAAAGACTATTCAGAAGGGGACCAGGATTTGCTCATTTAATTACCTCCTTTCAGGGCTAATGGTGTTAATATTTTTAAATATTACTAAATTATTCTCTGTGCTCAGCCTAGGGAGAGGAGATTCCAAGAGTTTGCGAAAGGCAGCAGGCTCCCCAGGAGAGGGCAGCAATTGCACAAAAGGCTGGAGGAGAGAGCCAGGAAGAGAACACTGCAGCACTTGCTCAAGGAGGTTCAAAGAGAAAAACAAGGGCATCCAAGAGGGCAGCTTCCCTGGAGTGTTAGAAATGGAAGTTAGAAAATTGCCAGAGAGAAATTGGAGAAGTTCAAATAAACATTAAACTTAAGAAGTTTACAGGCGAATAGATGGACAAATGTGATAGCTGTGGTGACTATGTTCTGAGGTGACACTCTGCAAATATCTTGTGGTCTGTTAAATGCAAGGGCACTTGTGCGTATGACAGGATTACATATTTGAAATGGGTGTTGTTCTGGAAAATTCCAGATTTAGCTCCTTAGATTTAAAGACTGAGACTAGAGATTCTAGTGCCTTGTATTCTGCCCCCAAATCCTCTCAGCAGAGGAGCTCAGGAACAACAGCTGGTAGAGAAATTCTGGGTCCCAAAAGGGAACAAAGCTCTGAAGCTGAGGAAGATTCTGAGAGGAAAGTATGGGGGAACTGTGTTGTCAGACAAAAGGGAAATTGCTGGCTAAGCTGGAGTGCAGTGATTCGAATAAAGAGCTAGAAGAGTGATGCCCATTTTGGCAGGAACAAGGAGAGAAAAGTTGCCAAAATTCAGTGATTCAGATATGGGCCAAGGGATAAGATTATAAGTGTTTTTCTTTTCTTCTGTATTTTTATGTGTTTCCAAAGTTCTGCACTGATCACTTCTGAAATTAGGGAAAAATCTAAATAATCAATGTTATCCTTGTAAACACGTCAAGTTTAGGAGCTCAATACCTTCTGTCCCGGGTTGCCAGTCTTGTACATCGCCACTCTGATCTCCTTCTTCACTAACCAATATGGAATTATTGCAGACACCATCTTGGTCAAGCTCCTGAAATGTCACAAAATAAAAACTCAATGTACTAGTTTATTGGCAGAATGAATGCTGATTTTTCTAGGCTAACACAGCATTCACACAGTGGATTCCTTTTGAATTGGATAAAAAGCTTAAATAATGGGAAAGTATCTGCTCCCTGGAGCACCAGGCTTGTAGGATCAAAAATGAAGATCAAAGCTAAAATTACACAGGCACATAGAAATTCAATATTTTATACTTTATCATGTCAGGGGCCAGGCTGCCAAGCTGCCACAATTCCCATCTGGTGGATAACTGGAAAGAATCCTTTCGCCATAATCACAGTGAATAACCCCAGAGGAACATGATCTTTTCCACATTGCCTGCCTACGGCATCATTTATTTACAAATGGTGGGAGTGGAAAACCCTGCACCTGTGGAAGCTACAGCTGTGACTCTAGACTGAGAGCAGGCAGCAAAGCTGATTCAAGTTTTCACTCGGACAGTTTTCTCATCTATTCATGGTGCTCAACCTCTCAAAATTTTGTCCTTAGTGGTGTTTAAAAATGTCAAATGTTTTAAAGTCATGTGTGGTTATACCACGAACACATTACATAGTTCAATTCATTTGCTTTGCTTTTGATTTTTAGGGATTACTTTTTAAACATTTAACTTTGTTTATTAATTATATAAAATTTTACATGGTTCCCAAACAAGGTACATTCTGTCTTCAACTTACTGTCCAGTTTCCTCCCTCGCTATAGATATCCATTAAAAAACATATGGTTTGAAGGGGGCAAGATGGCGGAGCGGTGAGAAGCAGAATTTTGTCTCTCCCCTAGAGCAGCTGGCAATTACCCAAGAACTACATGAAACAGTGTTTTCGGGGTCTCCAGTAACCAGTCACACATTGGACACAAGTTTGGAATTGGAGGAAAAGCTGAGATCGCAGCGAACATTGTAAGTTCCCCGGACCAGGGGTCTGGCACCCCTCCCCACCCAGACCTCACAGACTGTCTTGTTGCCGGCTCCCTGAAAGGGGGGGGGGGGGACAAAAAACAGCAATCTGCTGAGGGCAAGAAGGGAGGCTCAACCCAGCCTCAACTGCAGAATTAATTAACAAATTAATTAACTAACTTTGGGAGCTGGGGTGCTAAAGAAGGGCTGGGCTCCAAGAAGTGGGGGCACGTAAAAGCGGGCACCCATTCCCAGACTCCAAAAAAGCCATTTTTTTTTTCCTTACATTTTGTCCCTTCTGGCTTCTCACTGATCCCTTATCTTTTTTGCATTTCAATAGCCCCCGGCAGGGGTGGAACTGAAGCCATTGGAGAGTAATTATCAGACAATAGCCCAAAGCATATCTTTAAATGCTCTATTCTGACACTGACAAAACTTCCAGGCTGGGGAAAGACTTTTAAAAGAGACTCTTTTTTTTTTTTTTTTTTTTTTTTAATCTAAAAGTAATATATGTGGTTATTTTCTATTGGAAAGCCCAGGTTGAGGGACTAGGCTGGGCTTGAGGGGAGACAGAGTACCCACAGTGTCTTTAAATTCCGTATTCACTACTGAAGGCCTCCAGCCCCGTCTTTAATTGGCAACTCAGGCTGACCAAGGAATCTACCTGGAGAGGCCCCAAAGAGGAGAGAGGAGAAGGGAATAGTGCCCCTGAGAGACAACTGGAGTTCTCAGGATTGGGAGACTGGAGGGAGGTCCAGCTCAACTGGCAGTCCTCCTTCTGGGAATTCAGACCCCAGGGGCTGGAATTCAGATTCCAGCTTCAGTCAGCCATGCCCCTGACAGGATCAGAGTCACCAGGAGAACTAAAGGCTCCATACCTCCTTACACTGGTGGGGGAGCTGCGGGCTGGCCAGCGCCACCTGGTAGCATACCATATATATTTTTTCCACCTTGCTTTGTTCACTTAACTATATATTCTATGAATCACTTCAAAGCAAAATTGAGAGATACTTCTCATTCTTCTTGATAACTCCATAGCATTCCATAGCATAGATGTAACCTAGTTATTTTAAATTAAATTTTATTGAGATATATTCACATACCACACAATCATCCAAAGTGTACAATCAGTTGTTCACAGTACCATCATACAGTTGTGTGTAATCCAGTTTTTACAACCAATCTCCTACTGATAGGTATTTGGGCCTTCTAGTCTTTTGCTATTACAAATAGTGGCAGTGAATAGCTTCCATGTACTTTTTTATTTTGATATTTCTACCAGTGTATCCTTGGAATAAATACTTAAGAGGAGGGACTTCAGAGACAAAGAATAAATTTAAATGGAATTTGCCAGACACTACTTAACTATCCTTCATAGGGGTTGTACTATTTTGCATTTTTATCCATAAAGGAGGCAAGAGCCCGTTTCCTACCAAGGCTTGCTACCAAGAAATATTGTCAAACTTTTAGATTAATCTATTCTTTTTAATAACTGACAAATATTTACTATTTTTATATACTAATATTATAGTTATTACAATTTATTCAAACATTTGCCTACTGGTGGGCATTTAAGATATCTCCAGGTTTATTTTTGCTTTACTGACAACTGGTATAATAAATATGTTTGTCTATAAAGATACATAAGAAATCATAAATGAATATATAGTCCCCAATGTGGGTCACAAGGTTATGTCTGATATATGTGATATATGTGTTTTTAATCAAAATTCCTCTTTACTCTCTAGAAAATAATCACTATGCTGAAAAGCAAGGTTGAAAAACATACTTGATTTTTAAAATTTCTCCCAAGGTCTCCAGTGAACACCTGTTTTCATATTAGAATTTGTGTTGTTCCTAGTTTCCTTCATTAGAAGTTGTTGCTAGTAATCTTTCACTTTTAATTTCACTTTTAATTTCTAAAACCATGATGACCCAAGCAGTAGTTAAAGCAACTCCATCACAAGCCAGATGTTCTAATTAGTTTCTGGCTTGGTGTCCCATACATCTGAGAGGAATCTGTATATAAAAAGCATTTGCCTTAAATGCAGATTCTTATCTTCCAACAGTTCAGACAATTGGCCAGGCTTTGTCACAAAGACTCTAATGTTTCATTCATTAATTATCAATAGAACTTGGAAATCCTTTCTTTCTTTTTTAATGCTCTGTTATTGAGATACATTCACACACCATATAATTCATTCAAAGTTTTTTTCCAACAGTGAAAAAAAAATTATATTTCAAATTCACCAGCTGAATTCAGTTTAGATGATCCCAATTTTGCTGGCAACATCCAAAGCATCACAGTCAGGAGCCAGTAGAACATAGGCCTTCTTTTCTCCTTCAGGCTTGATCCAGTTGTTGACCTTGGCCACATCAATGTCACCGAGATTCTTCACAGCCTATTTCATCTGGTGCTTTTGGCCTTGACATCCACAATGAACTCAAGTGTGTTGTCTTCAGTCTTCTTCCTGGCTGACTCAGTCATCCGGGGGATCGTGATGATGGTGGAGTGGCTAGGCTTGTTTCTCCTGGGGGTGCTATTCTGAGGGTATTAGAAGTTTTCTTAGGGGAAGCAGTGTCTTGGGCTGCCAGAAGGTGGGTGATGTGCTGATAGTTTTGTTTTCTGGCTGTGGACGCCTTTCAGCACCGCCTTGTTGACTTTTGAAGCCTTTGCTTTGACTTTCGTTTGGCAAAGGGCAAGGGGTTCCTTCTTCGCTTTGGGTGCCATTTTCATGAAAAAGGCAAATGCTTTCTTTTTTACATGGTTCATTTCAGTTGTCACAGAAAATAATAAAAATAGAACCCTCTATTTATACTGCCATCAGAAATATTTTAGGTATTCAATCATAACAACTTAGTTGTCATACCTTATGTTCATGCAGGAGTTCATACTTACTAAAGCACTTTAAAAAAGTAATGTGGAAAACTTTATTTATGTTTCCAATTCAGGGAAAAACAACAAATAAAACCATAACTCTATGTAAACAAAGAATGGTTGCTGCTAAATCAAGAACCACAGCAGTGTCTCCTGTCAATAAATTAAATGATTGAGAACAAAAAAGTTGCACAAGTTTGACACTTGTGGAAGATGTATGACACTAATGCTGGATTCAGATTATACACGATGAAAATAAACTGGACAAAATGAATACATAAATATGCATACGGTGTAGTAGGTACTTTAGTACCCATAATAATGGATTTCGAACTTGTTTAGGGGGAATGAGGACTGGGAGGATCCCTGGGGCCACAGGAATCTGAGGCAATTGAATGTATAGAACAAGGATCTCACCCAACCAAGAGGAAACCTGGAACCTGTCAGACAGATGCTGCAATTCTAACTTCAGCTTGTAAGATAGCTATGGAAGGCAGCGGGCCAGCAGAAGGAGTATATATATTATCACCTGGCTGGTAATGTCAAAGCTAAGACTTAAAAGCTGGCTGTTCTTATTCAAAAGGCAGGAAGAGGTCTCTCCTTTCACTCCCCTCTTGAAAAACAAAGCCCTTCCCCTAAGGTGCATTCTGTATCAAGTTTTGGTATTGCTTTATGTGCAGCGGTTAAAAGAGACAAGGCACTTTGCAAACAGCACGTAAGCAACACGTATAGACACGAAATGCTCTAGACAGAGATAAGTGTAGATCTGGCCTAAAAACCATTCTTCCATGAAACAGTGATTTTTGTGTTTTAGGGAAGGAAGTCGTGGCTACATTAATAGCCACTAATTCCCTATTCCTTTTAAAAGATTCTTACAGAGCTCCAACCACAGAGCTCTTCTAAAACTAACCTTTTCTGCCCACGTTTATCCAAAATGGAAACGAAAAATACATACCACTTTGGTCAGGGATATGTGTAATGAAGGGGAATTCCTGGGCAGCTATCTTTAGAGAATACATCCTCAAGATCTCAGGTCTTAGGGGAGACACATCCCGCCAATGCTGCACTCAGTGAAACAATGGAGGGGTGCAGAGACAGAGACAAACAAGGCTTCTTCTGTATGCAGGGAAGGGCAGACAAAAAGACTCAAGATCCTGCCAGCTTGGCTGGGAGGTTGAAAGAAGATCAAAGGGAATGAATCAAAATGACTTAATTTCTTAAGCCAAACCAAAGGATTTTCTTTTCTGTCCCTAAGAGTGTCCAATAAACATTCTGCTGGCATCTAAGCAGCTTGCTCCATATCCTCTTAGGGAATCAGAGAAGAGTGGCACTGTATCATTAATAAAGCAAAAATCAAAAGCAGCCATGAACACAGACAAACAGATAGTTTATCTAAATACCTATCCTGTACAAGAAATGAAGATTTCACATTTTCAAAATGGCTGCTCAGCCAAACATAGTAGTATGCTTGGGAGCCAGGAATCTTGTGACTAGTAAACACATAAAGAAAAAGTTGAGATTGCAGGAGTATTAGTGCTTTCTGAAAACAAAACTGAAATAGCAGAAGACCTTTGGCTTGGAAAATCTCTTAGTTCAGAGCCAAGTTTCTGAAGTAAGAATGAAAAATAAAATTGAAAGGAAGAGGCGAACATGCACTTTCTCTGGGCAAGTAGGTGAATGCCTCAGCTCTCTACTACAGCTTTGGAGAGGATGCCACAGGTTGCTTACAGAAAGGTGGAAAAATGTCTAGAATCAGGCCAATGCCAATCTACATGCCACTTCAGCAACATAGGTAAGGCGAATGGCAGTCCAATTGCTTTAGCACTATGGCTCTAGACTTATAATTCCATTGCTGGATTCCTGTTATTAAAGTACTTTTGACCTCCAGGCAAAGGTCAGGTAGGTACCTATCTCAGGCCATCCTGGTGATCAGTGGCAGGTGGGAGACCTGTCCTGGTTCACCTGCTCCTAGACTGATGTTAACTTCACTGCCTATCCTTCTCTGTGTTTCAAAAACTCTGCTGCTATCTGGCAAGTTCCTTCTTCCTCCCATCCATTTACAAAGGGTGGTTTACTCTTTCTACAATATAAGGAAAGAGAGAAAAGTATTATTTGAAAGCGCAGGAGGAAAAAGAAATTGCCCATAATCTGACAACTAAAAAGCAAACACTGTTCATATGGAAATTATATTTGCTTTATCTTTTATTTCCTAAGGATTTAAAATATAGTTGCATCATACACTTTTGCATCTGGCTTTTGCAGTTAAGATAAGCATAAATTACATAAGCAATTTACTAAGCAAACATCATTTTAATGGCATTTTAATGGCTTTTCCCTCAACAAATATCTGTCAGAGGGTTATACCATTATTTATCTAATAAGTCCTGTGATTCTTACAATATAAATTCCATAATTCCTATTAGGCAGTTTTAAATTCTTTATGGTTACACACAGTGCTGTGAACATTTTTGTGGTTAATATACCAGTTTTGCATTATTTTTTTAGAGTAGATATGGAATTGCTGAGCCAAAGAGCATAAAGAAAATTAAGTTTCTTTATACACATTGCTTTAAAAGAAAAATGTGTACCTATCTATACTCCACTAGCAGTGCACGGATGTTTTTCACTACATCTTCTCCTTTATCAATTATCAACACTTTCCATTTTTCTTAATATAGTAGCTGGAATTGGTTATGTTAATGTTGCTTGAATCTGTAGTTTTTGATTAACAGAAAAGTTGGCAAGAGTTTCAGATGCTTATGGATCACTTGAGGTTTTTTTTTTTTTTAAGTTTAATCTGCATTTATTAACATTTTCTTTATTGCTTTCTTTTTTTTATCTTCATTTTATTGAGATATATTCAAATACCACACAGTCATACAAAACAAATCGTACTTTCGATTGTTTACAGTACCATTACATAGTTGTAAATTCATCACCTAAATCAATCCCTGACACCTTCATTAGCACACACACAAAATAACAAGAATAATAGAGTGAAAAAGAGCAATTGAAGTAAAAAAAGCACTTGAGTTTTTCTTTTTAGCATAAATGCATATATAAAATTTTTCATCTAAAACACCTTATGATATCTCAAACCATATTTCTACCATTTCACATAATTACAATGATTCAATGAAATTTTATGCTAAATGTTGGAAAATAGTAACCCTCATTTGGAAGTGTTACGTATACGACTGTACTACTCTCATTTAGATTTCTGTGTTGACTAATGGTCTGTGGTCAGTCTTAGCTGCTCAATTCATTTATCATTTAGTCCTTTAGGAAAAGTTGGCAGACAGCAGAGTGTGCCACAGCTACCTACAAAATCCATAACAGTGGCTAGTTTTATGTATAGTTCCAGAGGCTGTTCTATGCACCTTACATATATTAATTCACTCCTTGCAAAGTGTGTCAGTCTCTAATCACAATCCTCACAAAAACTCTAAAGATTATCACACATGAGGCCCAGAGAAGTTAGGTAACTCACCCAAGGTCACACAGCTAGCTAGTGGCAGAGCTAGGATTCACACTTTGTCTCTGAGACTGGTTCCAAAGTACTTAATCACTCTGCTGTACTGCCACCATGAAAAATTTGAAAGAAATAATTTCAAGAGGAACCAGAAAGAAAGGAATAGCAATGAGCAAAATGAAGAGAAAGGCTACTGAAACCTAATTTATAAGTTTTGCACAGAAAAACAAAAACAAAAACAAAAAAAAAAACCCACAAAGATTTGTGATATCTACAAGTCCAGATGAAAGTTTCTGCTCCAGAATAAACTGGAGAAGCCCAAGAATCAAAAACAAAAAAGACGTAGGGAATATCTACTTTGAACGTGATAATGGAAATGACTCTAAAACAGATACAGTTCAGCATTTTCTCATTTCTTTTAGAATGCTGAACACAAAAGACTTTAAGATATGGTTGGGTTGCAAAGGAAGAGAACTGAAATGATGTACCTACTAGTGAGTGAAGGAGAGAAAAAGTCAAAATAAGCAAATCCCAAACACAGATGGATTTGATAAACCGTTGACAATAACGCAGGAAGTGACAAATGGACCAGAAATAGATCACAGAGTTCTAATCTCCAGGCAACAGGAGTACTAAAAAGCAGCATAGAAATCATACATAATTAAATTCAGAAAGATGATTCGTCTAAGACGAAAAAAGATTGGAAGAGTCTATAAAAGGGCTCTCTCAAGAGCAGTTTTATAATCAAGAGAGCTGCTCTTATTTGTAAACTGCAAAAACCAATTGCAGACAACCAAAAAGAATAAGCAAGTTTTCGTTCAAAGAAAAGAAGTGAAGGATGACCTACGGTTTTGCAATTTAAACACTAGAGAAAGCACCAGGGATCAACAGGCAAATCCAATAGTGAAAAAATCTATTTCTCCCTTAAAAATGAGTTCAAAGGTTATTTCAATCACAAGAAGAAAAAGATACAGTGAAAGTTAAAAAAAAAGTTTTAAGGTTACATGAAGAAGTTGTTCTAACATGAAGAAGAGAGTTTTAGTCCTTTTAAAAAGAAAGTAGTTTAAATATACCACAAAAATGAAAAGTAAATGTGCTTTTATCGATTTATATAAATGCATGCCACTAACTTTAAAGATTGGTATCTAGGTATTTTTGTATTGTATTAAAACCTACTACATGGCGGGGTTTCTCAGCCTCAGCATGACTGATATTTTGGATTAAATTCTTTGGGCCAAATAATTCTGCATTTGTAGGATGTCCAGCAGTATCCCTGCCTCTACCTGCTAGATGCCAGTAGCATCATCTCCCCACCCCCATCCCAAGTTGTGACATGAAAAATGTCTCCAAACATTGCCAATGTCCAGTGCGAGGGGAGGGGCAAAATTGTCCTGAGCTGAGAACCATTGTACTAAAGCAATGCTGGAGAACTGTTAAACTACTATAAATAGTACAATCTGTCCTGAACAGATCGTCTGCTTTGAAAAGTTTAAAAAGCACAAAGGTAAAATATTCAAATGATATAAAAAATTAAAGTTTCCATCCTTCCACATCCCACTCTCTACCCCAGAGGAGTCCTGACTTAACCATTTCTGTATTTTAAATTTTTAATTAATTTAAATTTTTATCAAATCAAACCTGCACATTATTTTTAAAAGTCAAATAATGATAACAAACATAACAAAATCATTGGTTTCTTTCCCTAAGATGCAGTCACTTCCACACTTACGGCTATTTCTTCTGGTCTTTTCTTCATTATCTCTAGATTATATATTTATCCTACTATCTCTTGAGTCATCAAAGTTAGACATTACTTATTGAGTTCTCATTATGGTAGATGAAAATTTAATATTCTTATATCTTCTTCCCCATTCTCCCAATAAATTCACTCTGCTTTTTTGGTTTAAACCAAAATTATTTTTTGGTTTAAATAGTTAAAGTTAAAATAATGATTATGTGTGTATTGTACTATACACACAATATATTTACTGTATAAATATAAATTTCTGTTTTTATCTCTAATTGTTTCATTTCATTTATTTTTCTTCTTATTTTTTTAATGCCTAAGTCTTCCCAACCTCCAAAGGTCTTTTACTATAACTCTCCACTTGATCAACAATATTAGATAACAGATCAGTTCCTTTTCCTCCCTGAAAACCTCCATTCTCCTGCTCCATTCTGAGCTATTTCTTCTAAACCTGCTATGTGGCTGAAGTCCTGGGTCTTGCCTTTTCCATTAGACCGGGGATTCCCTCCTCTTTCCTGTGTTGGATCCCAGATCACCTAGATCATAGATCCCATTTTTCCCTATTTCTTAATTTACTCTCTTAAAATAATAGAACCCATAGTAGCTTCCTGAAGAGGTGCATCAGAAGTACACCTTTTAACAGTGTCTGAGAAATGTCTTTATTCAACTCCAAGATTTGATTGATAGTTGGTTTGTGCATTGAATTCTAGGTTGAAAACAATATACTTGTTCTCAAACATTTGGAGACATTTCTTCCTTCCCCTCACTTTTTTGTTACTTTTAATTTGAGTATAATGTGCATTCAGAAAAATTCACATTAGATTCATGACTTTTTATAAACTGAACACACCTGTGTAACCAGATCAGTAGAAGAATATTACCCCAAATAGCATCCCAAAAGGCTCTGTCATCAACCAGTATCCTGAATTCTAATACAGTGGATTTGTTATGCCTGCTTGTGAACTTTTCATAAACAGAATCAGATAGTAGTCACTCTGTCTGGCTTCTTTTGCTCAGCATTATATTTGTGAGGTTCATCCATATTGTTCCATGGAATTGTAGCTCATGCATTCTTATTGTTTCTGTATAGTTTTTCACTATATGAATATACCACCATAATTTATTTATCCTCTTTATTGTTGATAGACATTTGGGTAGTTTCTTCTTTGGAGCTAATATGAATCATGCTGTTATGAACATCATAGTATGTGCCTTTTAGTAAACATACATATGCATTTCTGTGGAATATAATCATCAGCATAGAATTGCTGTTCATACACTGTGCATATATTCAGCTTTAACAAATAATTCCCAGCAGCTTTCCAAGATTATTGTAATAATTCATGGTCCCATCCTTAGTGTATGAGAGCTTTGGTTGCTCTGCATCCTTGCCATAACTTGGTATTTTCCAACTTTTAAAATTTTAGCTATTTTGGTGAGTGCGCAGTGTTATCACATTGTGGTTTTAATTTGCATTTACCCAATGACTAATAAGCTGAGCATGTTTTCTTATGTTTTATTGGCCATTTGGATATTCTCTTTCATGAAGCATCTGCTCACCTTTTTGACCACTTTTCTGTTGGGTTATCTACCCATCACTGATTTGTGCAAGTTTTTTTTATACATTCTGGACACAAATCCTTTGTCAGATATTTACCGTAACTATCTTCTCTCATTGTGTGCATTGCCTTTGCCTTTTTATTACCTGAATAACGTCTTTGTTGAACAGAAGTACTTACTTTAATATAGTCCATTTAATTAATTTTTCTTTTATGGCTAGCAACATTTTGTGTCCTGTTTAAGATATCTTTATGCAAGGTTATAAAACTTTTCTCCCATGTTTTCTTCTAAAAAAAAAAAAAGTGTTACCTTTCACACTTGGAACTGCAATCAATGGGATTGATTCTGTGGGTGGTGTGAGGTAGAGATCAATATATATATATATATATTTTCCTATATGGATATCCCATGCACCATGTATTGACAAGCCCATCATTTCCCCATTGCACTGCAGCATGAGCTTTGTCATAAAACAGGTCAATATGTGGATCTGTTTCTCTATACTCATATGAATAGACACTGTCTTAATTAGTATAGGTTTATAATAGGCCTTGATATCTGATAGCCTAAAACTTCCAACTTTGTTCTTCTTCAGTATTACTTCAACTAATGTTGGCCCTGTGTCTTGCAATATGAATTTAGATTCACTTGTCAATTTACACACACACACACAAACCTGCTAGGTTTTTGATTGGGATTGCACTGAATCTATAGATTAATTTGGGCAGAATTGACATATTAACAAATTTGAATTTCCAATCCATGAACATGTTACATCCTTCCACTTACTTAATCTTCTTTAATTTTTTCAGCCATCTTTTATTGCTTTCAGTGTAGACATCTTTCATTGCTCCTCATTTTTTAGCCTGTAATGATACTTTTAAGATATCTGGTTCCATTCTAGTTTCCTAGCTACTGTACATGACTTTTCGCTCTGTCTCTGAAAATTTTTGGAACCCTTTATAGCCCCAGTGTGTTAAAACTTCACAATGCTTTAGTATGGTTTTCTTAGTCACTGTGCTGGGAACTAGATGGGCCCTTTCAATCTGAAAACTCATATCCCTTGTTTCTAAGAAACTTACTTTTCTTTTTTTTCTTTAATTTTCTTTCTTTCAAAAATATTTCCCCCCCTTTATTTTCATTGTGCTCTCCATTTCCTCTGCATTCCTTATTTCTGCTTGCCTGCTTTGGCTGTGTCTTTCATCTTGGAGGTTTTCCTCAAATATCTGGAGATCCTTGGCTATCTATGCATATTAACAAAGGAGACAATAAAAATCTAACCAGAGGTTCTCTGGGTACAGTGGATTTCATCAATTGGTAGGCTTCACTGGAAGTGATAACAGTAAATGCTTTTGTTTTGGGCAACTTACAAACGTCAGCATCTGTAAGTCTATTCTCTGGTGCCATTAAACTTCTTGAGAAAATGATCTTCCAATCTTGTGGCATGGTAGTATAAATTGGCTGCTAACCAGCTGGGAGGAGGTAGGGGAGGCTATGGAGGTAATCTCTCTGTATATATTCAGACTTACTTCTCTAGTTTTCAGTTTGAGGCCTGATTTCCACCCTTCACCGCACTTGTTGCCATTAAGTCCAGAGCTCTTCCAGTTCAAATTCTCCCCACAAAACATCCTGCCTTCTGTGGAATATTGGCCTCATTATGTAGAAAAGAAGTAGGCATTGGGATCACTCAGCTTCTTACACAGATTTTCAAACAAACCCTCTGGGTTCAATCCCATGCTAATCCCCAGCTTCTGCAGCACCTGATGCCTCTAAATCCTGAGCTTTTCCAGGGTTCTGTGAGGTATATCATCTTGCTTCTCATTAATATCTCCTTTGTGGGCAATTACATTTTACCTTCTTCCTTGCTGCCAAATCATTTATTACTCCTTTATCCACTTTCTGACTTTTATATATATTGTGGTTTGAGTTTAGAGAAGTATCCTACCAGCTTTCATTGAATCTAAGATGCCACTAATTGTAAGATAAACTATTATTTTATGGACCACTTTAAAGACAAAACACTAACAATTCAACTAGGGCAATTTTTAAGTGCCCAGTTTAAAGATGTAAAAATGTAAAATACGCATCTTAGAATTGATAGTAGTTATACCAAAAGAAGCCCAACTGATATATTTTTTTTTTTTTTACAAAAGTGTGAAAGTAATTCAATGGACAAAGATTGTCTTTTCAAAAAATAATGCCATGGACATCAGTAGGCCAAAAAATGAAACGTGACTGAATGTCACACCTTATAAAAAATTAATTCAAAATGGATCACAGATATAAATGTAAAACACAAAACTATAAATCTTTTAGATGAGAACACAGGATAAAATCGTGACCTAAAGCTGGGTGAAAGGTTCTTAGACATGACACCAAAAGCATGATTCATAAAAGAAAAACTGATTGGATAAATCAATCCTCATCAAAATTAAAAACCTCTGTTTGGCAAAAGATCCATTAACAGGATGAAAAAACAAGCCAAGTTTTCTCACCGAGGAGAAAGTATTTACAAATCACATAACCATAATATATAAAGAATTCTCTAAACCCAGCAGCAAGAAACCAATCCAATTAGAAAAATGGGCAAAAGATAGAACAGACAATTTACCGAAGACGTTAAATGGATGGCTAATAAATACATGAAAAAATGTTCAACATCACCAGCTATTAGAGAAATACAAGTTGAAAACACAATGCGACACCTCTATACACCTAACAGAATGATTAAATAAAAAATACCAAGTGCTACTGAGAAACTAGGTCTCTCTTTCATTGCTGATGGGAATATAAAATGGTACAGCCACTCTAGAAAAAAAGTTTGACACTTTCTTGAAACTTAAAACATCTACTTTCCATACAACCTAGCAACTGCACTCCTGGGAATGTATCCTAGAGAAATGGAAACTTACATTCACATAAAAATCTCTGCACAAATGTTCATATCAGCATTATTTGTAATAGCCCAAAACTGGGAACAACCCAAATGTCCCTCAATAGGGGAACAGCTAAACAAACTGTGGTACATCTATATGTCATACCATGGACTACTGCTCAGCAATAAAAAGGAACAAACTATTAATACACACAACAATTTGGATGGATCTCAAAAACATTAGGCCGAGTGGAAAAAGCCAATCTCAAATGGTTACATGTATAATTCCATTTATATACGATTTTAAAAATGACAAAATAATAGAGATCACTTGTTATCAGGGCTTAGAAACCAGAGGAAATGTGTCTATAAAGGGGTAGCATGAGGGAATTCCTTTGTGATGACAGAACAGTTTTATATCTAGCTTGTGGTAATTCAGAATTCAGAGGATAAGATGTCATAGATCTAGGAAGAGAGAGAGAGAGAGGGATAAAGGAAGGAAGGAAAGAAGGAAAAGAAAGGAGGGAAGGAAGGAAGGAAGGAAGGGAAGGGGAGGGAGGGAGGAGGAAGACAGAGAGAGAAAAGCGAGAAAGAGAGGGAGAGGGAGGGAGGGAGGGAAGGAAAAATGAATGAATGCAAAAACTAGTGAAATCTGAATAAGATTGTAGTCCAGTTAATTGTATTGTGTCAATGTCACTTTCCCTTACCATTGGGAAGGTTGGGTGATGTGTACCCAGAACCTCTCTGTTCTATTTTTGCAAGTTCTTGTGAGACTACAAGTATTTCAAACAAAAAGTTAAAAAAAATAAATTTTTGTTTTTTGTTATCCTTGTTGATTTGCAATGATTTTGGGAGGCAGAAAGGGAACAAAAGGTCTTTACTCCACTGTGATGTTTAGGTTCATGTGCCAACTTGGCCAGAGAAAGCAAGCACTGGCGTAACTGTTACTGTGAGGACATTTTGTAGACTTAAATCATCAGTAAGTTGATTGTTTCTATGTCTGATTACATCTACAATCAACTAAGGAGAGTGTCTTAAGCAATGAGAGACATTTAATCCAATCAGTTGAAGCTTCAAAAGGAGAAGGGATGACTTCAGCAGTCAGAGAGAGAACTTTCATCTCTCCTTCAGCCAGCCAGATTCCTCTGGGGAATTCATCGAAAACTTCATCGGAGTTGCCAGCTTGCAGCCTGCTCTACAGACTGTGGACTTGTGCATCCCCACAATTGCATGAGACACTTGTGTAAAATCTCATAATATTTACAGCTATCTCCTGTCGGTTCTGTTTCCTGAAAGAACCCCAACAAATACAACCACCAGCTTCAAAATGCCTCATTTTTGTTTTCAAATGATATAGTCCAAACCTCATTAACTTCTAAAAAGTAAACAATTTTGTGACCTTATTTCTCACCAATAACACATAGAGTAAAATAAAACATATTTTATTTCTTACCAATAAAACAAAGAGTAGTGTATTAGTTAGGGTGCTTTAGGGAAACAGAATCAACAAGAGATATCTATAAATATAAGATTCATAAAAATGTCTCACAAACTATGGGTATGCCGAGTCCAAATTCTGTAGGGCAGGCAGCAAACTGGCAGAATCCAATGAAGATGTTCAATGAACTCCTCAGGCAGTGAACTGGCAACTTCGACAAATGTGTTCGATGAACTCCTCAGGAAACAAACTGGCAACTTTGACAAACTCCTCAGGAAATGCTTCACTGGTCAACTGAAGAAGAAGTGAAGGTCCTCTATCTGTCTCACTTAAAAGTCTTCAACTGATTGGATTAAACCCAGCTGACTGCATTCTTTCATTGTGGAAGACATGCCCTTCATTGATGTCATCAGTCACAGCTGCAGCCAATTGACTGATGATTTAATAAACCAGCCTTCTGGTTTATCAAGCAGCCACAAACGTCCTTGCAGCAACGGCTAGGCCAGTGCTTGCTTGACCAGATACCCAGGTACCATCACCTGGCCAAGCTGACACATGAACCTAACCATCACAGGTAGTAAGATTTTTAATTCTTTGGGCTATGTTTATTTCTATGCACTCTTCTCAAATGAGTATAGAGTGCAAAGTACATGTTCAGTTCCCTCCCTGTAGGCAACCATTTCATATATTTTTGCACATCTTGGGTATCATTCCAGAGTTTTGTATGAGTCACAATTCTTGTTACTGAACTGTGGGAGACTTTTTGTTTACTGATTCATCGCGGGCAGGGGTGATAAACCAGGGCCACGAGGAGGCACTTTCTCTGTGGCACCATCTGATGAATTTGACAGGGTCACATTAATGGTCTCCTCTTTTTCAACATTAACATGCATACACTGAGGGCGCCGAGGTGCTGCCGGCTGGAGGCGCGGCCTCTTATTCATCCATCCATCATCGGGAGAGAATTCTAGTTCCCTTCCCGGGAAGAAGGGGGCCAGGCCCTGGGGTAGGGTTGGACCAGGCCCGGAGGTTGGAGCGAAGTGCCGCATCTATGGCCGACGTGCGGGGGCGGGGCCTGTGCCTGATGGACGTGGCGCCAGCGTTGCCTGTGCCAGACAAAATCAAGTTGGATAACGAATCCCAGATTCCAATGCCTTTGAGAGTCTGCCGCCCACAACCACTTCTGGAACCAATTACTGTATCCATCCGAGTTCTTAGTTGCAGGCAACAGAGTCCACTCCACCCACCTTATGCCAGAGGAATTTGGTATGAAAAATTATTTATAGGAAGCTCACAGAATCATTGGAAGGGCTTGAGGAGCATGGACTAGGCTGTGTTTCTAGGAACAACTCCCAAAACCACACCAGAGACCCACCTGGAAAGGACACTATCTCATGCTAACACTGTCACAACTGGGAATCTTCTGAGGCTGTTAATTTATCTGAAGCTGCAGTTCTGCTACCTGCAAGCTAAAACTTGGAAATTGGTTTGGATTATCTCAGCCTTGAGGTTCCAGGATCCCTGACCTGAGCCAGTATCTGAGGACTTTGAGCCTACCATTATCATTCTTTAAGCTCTCTATCACACATAAAAGCAACCAGCTAATCCTGCAGTCTTCAGATCCCTCCTGCCCTCTTTGCTCTTCAATGCCAGTGGCCACTTGCCCCAAAACTTTCAATGGGACCCTTCATTCCAGATGACCAGAGGCCATTATTTAACTAACTGTTGCATCACTACCCCTTAATACTAACAGGATGTTCACTGTCTTCAGCCCCCAACAGACCTGCTGTTCAATTCCAGATTATCATTTCTTTGAGGATTCATGGCCTACTACTAATTTCTATATCCATGAGAATTCTTGATTCCAAAAAAAAAAATAGTCACAAACTCTGAATATTTTAGGGTGAAAATGAACTTATTAAAGGTTGTTAAGTAGCTCAGAGATTCTCTAGGAGAGTCTGCAAACCTTATTAATGCCACAAATCATGCTCCAGAACTGACATAGAGAAAAACCCCTGCCAGCACCACTGGGCACTGTGATAATCATTTGTTGTTTCACTTGAGAGTGTTCAGTTCTTTTGTAGAAAACAGGAAAACGTGGCTGAGCTCCCCCACCTCCAACACTCCCACCAGGTCCTGCCCAGCCTTCGGCAGCCCTTCTTCCTCCCCCAGGACCCCCTCCACCCTCTCCACTTCCATCATCCAGGCCTCCACCACCCCCTTCTCCGCCCCCTCTTCCTAATCAAGTACCCCCTCCTCCTCTACCACCTCCTGCTCCTCCCCTCCCTCCATCTGGATTTTTTGTGGGACCCATGTCAAAAGATAATCACCCTTTAACTGGACTTGCAGCTGCAATTCCTGGAGCAAAACTTAGTAGTCATGGATGGAGGATGCCTCTTTCCCTCCACTTGGGAATTCGGCCTCATCCGAGACAGATAAGGGTCATGGAAACAGACCCCTTCCCTTAGGGGGTAGTGGTTTAATGCAAGAAATGAGTGCTCTGCTGGTTGGGAGGAAAAGAATCACTGAAAAGGGATCAAGAATAGAAACAGAGCAAAAGGAGGACAAAAATGAAGATTCAGATCCTGTTACTTCTTAGGCCTCTTCAAAAAGTGCACCTGAACCAACAAGGAAACCTTGGGAAAGAACAAGTACAATGAATGGCAGCAAGTCACCTGTTATCTCCAGATGGTATTCTCCAAGGAAAAGTCAGATTGTTTTTGACAACAGGTCCTATGATGCATTACACAGACCAAAATCTGCACCCTCGTCACAGCCCAGCACCAATGGAGTCCAGTCAGAGGGCCTAGACTATGACTGATTGAAGCAGGACATTTTTGATGAAATGAGAAAAGAATTAACAAAACTAAAAGAAGAGCTCATCGATGCAATCAGGCAGGAACTGAGCAAGTCAAATGCTACCTCCACATCACTGCCACCACCACCACCACCATCTGATACGCATAAAGAAAAAAACAAAGGAGAGATAGGACTTTAATCTGAAGGAAAAAAATACCCACAAACAGCAACTGTTAACATCATCAAACCCCTACCTTTTGTGAGCTGTAAGAAGAAAACAGAAACAAACAGTTGGAAGAGGGAAAACCAGCATATGTTGAAAGTCTTCAGACCCTATCACTCTGATGATAAGCTATTTCCCTCCCAATTTGCGGCTTTTTTCTGACCTTTACAACAAGGTGGAAGAGAATCATGTAAGAGTTCCTGCTACAGTTTTGCAGAAAATACTATACTCTCCAGGCAAGATCATAGTGCATCAAAATGTCTTCATGTCAAGATAAAATTGCATGTTCTTCACAATCCATTGCTTAAATAAAGCGGAGAAAAGCTTAAAAAAAAAAAAAAAAAAAACAAAAAAAAAAAAACATGCATACAGACAAGCTACATTTTATTACTTAATATAGATTCAGCATCAACAATCTGCTTCAATATTAGATACACACACACACACACACACACACACACACACACACACACACCATACATGAGACTCAGATTTGACTATCTAAATACTACACTGAGATTAAACCCTTGGAATACTGTCTTACTAATTGTGCTTTAATTTTATTATGTTTACATTAAAATATATCATTATAATATATGATTATTTAAAATATCCAAGAGAAACAAATGAAACAGATGGAGTGGTTTATCAATTTTTGTTAGTTGGCATTTATTTTATTTTTTATTTTTTTGTCTTTAAAGGGAACATCTTACCTCACTGCTGCTGAGAGTTTGTAAGATTATGTTTTGATTTTTGGTAACTGTCATCATATCAGCTGGAGAAGAGTTTGTATCATGACAAATGTCAAGCAATGATTCAGCATGTCTTTCTGCCAAAAGAAACATAATAATGTGTTTTGATAAGTTTCATCCCCAGCAATTTCATAGGAAGTTCTAGAGAAATGCCTCCAGGTTCTAAAATCAGCTCCATTTTGTCAAAGATTTTCCTGAAATAGTGTTCTGGGTTTCTGATGAGGCTTTTGGGTGATAATTTTCAGAGGGAGAGATATGAGGACAACAAGAATCTACAGAATGAAGGTTAAAAAAAATGGGGGGGCTTTGATGGTAACTGCTATTATTGAAAGAGAAAAATGAATAGGTATGTTGGAATTGTGAGCAAGGGAAGTATTTTTAAGAGAGATATGGTGAATCAATCAACCTTAGAGCCTGTACCAAGTCTTAGGATCTATGAGGAATTTGGCTCAACATAAGTCCAATCACTTCGTACTTAATCTCTATGTTCTCATTGCAGTGTCCTCTTCTGGGTGCTGAGACACAAGCAAGAACTTTTTAACCATTAAAACTCCCAGCAGCTGGCCCAGGGTTAGGGAAGTAAAGGTCCAAACAGAAGAGAAGGACATTTTTCCTTCAAGTTTCCTGACAATGATCTTTCGTCATGAACTTCTATGGGCAGAGGGTTGAAAGAAAAATCCTCTTTATGTCTCTTCCAACTAAAGCTTGGAACACTTCTATGCACTGTGTGCAGAGTAGAGAAGACTTAGTGCTGTTCAGTTACTACTGGATTTTTCTTGTCTGAATCTCCACACTACTCTGGAGTAGCCATTTCATGGTGTTATGAATTGAATCATGCCCCTCACAAAGACATGTTCATTCAGACATGTGAATTCAGTGTGAATTCAGGGTGAATCCAATCTGACTGGAGTCCTTACAAGAAAAGGCAATTTGGACACAGGAAGCAGTAGGAAACAGAAGGAGACAGACAGCCATCTGCCAGAAGCAGAGATGTAGTTATGGATTGCTGGAAAGCCACCACCAGAATGCTACAGAGTTCAGAGAAAGCACGGTCCTGCTGACAGCTTGATTTTAGACCTCTAGCCTCCCAAACTGTGAGACAACAAACGGTATTTGTTATAGCAGCCCTGGCAAACTAAGACACATGGGGAGTAGGGATGCTCTCAACACAATGTGGCTAACAACTGAAATCAGAGCAAAATGCAGGGCCTTACGGACCACCCAGCAATTTAAATAATATAGATCACACAACCGCTTTTTACTTAGTGAGTGGAAGGGCAGTTATCAGGGAGTTAAGTAAATAGTGATTGAATTTTATCACTTCAATAGTTTGGAATTAACTCATTTGTTTTAGGCAAAGTTGCTAAGGGAAGCCCCCAACAATGAGCTATAAATTACATTTGTTCTACAGTTGCCAAGGACAAGGTTCTCAGCTGCTGTGGGCACACTTGCTCTTCCTGTCTAGCCCCTAAAGTCACATTAAATTGACAGAGCTCTGAACACCAGGCAATGACTCCAGTTGGTTCGTGAAGGACATTGCTCTCATGTTTATCACCCCCCTGCTGTCCTGACTACTTCAAATAAGCATGGGCTCTTCAATGAAAACTTCTTCCTCTTCTAATGGCTTTTTCCATTTATCTTGTAAATGAAACTATATCAAACAAGTGGCCAAGTGTATCTCAAGAATGTAAGTGTAGTTGAACATATGAAAATCAGTCATAGTAATACATCACATTAATAGAATGAAGGGGAAAAAAAAATCTCAATTGATGCAGAAAAAGCATTTGACAAAATCCAACACCATTTCATGATAAAATCACTCAACAAACTAGAAATAGAAAGAAACCTCCTCAATATGATAAAGAGTATTTATGAAAAATCCATAGCTAACATCATACCCAATAGTGAAAGACTGAAAGATATCCTCCTAAGATCTGGAACAAAACAAGATTTGCTTTTACTACTTCTATTCAACATTGTTTTGGAAGTTCTAGCCAGAGCAATAGGCCAAGAAAAAAAAAAAGACATCCAAATGGGAAAGGAAGATGTAAAATTAATTTGGTTTGCAGATGACATGATCTTATATATAGAAAATCCTAAAAATTCCACAAGAAAACTGAGAGCTTATAGGCAAATTTAGAAAAATTGCAAATACAAAATCAACACACAGAAATCAAAGATTAATTTTATTCCTCTACACTAGCAAAGAACAATCCAAAAAATAAAATTAAGAAAGCAATTCCATTTATAATAGTATCTAAAATAATAAAATCATTGTGAATAAATTTAACCAAGCATGTGCAATACTGTACACTTAAAACTACAAAATATTGCTGAAAGAAATTAAAGACGACCCAAATAAATTGGAAGAAACCCTGTGGTCATGTTTTGGGAGACTTAATATTATTAAAATGGCAATACTTCCCAAAACTATCTACAGATTCAATGCAATCTCTATGAAAATTCCAAATATATATATTTTTTTGCAGAATTGAACAAATTCTCTAAAATTCATAGGGAATTTCAAGGGACCAAGAATCCAAAGCAATCTTAAAATGAAGAACAAAATTGGAGGATGCACATGTCCCAATTTCAAAACTTCCTGTAAAACTCCAGTAATTCACATAGATCAATGGAATATAACGGGAAGTCCAAATTAACATACACATCTATGGTGAAATGATTTTCAACAAATGTGTTAAGACCATCCACTGGGGGAAAGAACAGTTTCTACAACAAATGGTGCTGGGACAACTGGAAATCCACATGCAAAAAAATGAAGTTGGATCCCATTGTCTCACACCATATACAAAAATTAACTCTCAAAGTTGATCAAAGACCTAAATGTAGGAGCATCAGCTATAAAACTCTTCGAAAAAAACACGGAATTAAATCTTCATGACCTTGTATATGGCAATAGATTCTTATATATGACACCAAAAGTACAAGCCAAAAAAAAAAAAAAAAGAAAGAAAGAAAGAAAGAAAGAAAAAAATTTAAGTTGGACTCCATCAAAATTAAAAACTTTTGTACATCAAAGGACATTATCAAGAAAGTGAAAAGACCCCACAGAATGGGAGAAAATAATTGCAAGTCATATATCTGAAAAGGGTTTAGTATCCAGAATGTATAAGGAACTCATATATCAACAATAAAAAGACAAATAACTCAACTAAAACATAGGTGAAGATTTAAAAAGACATTTCTCTAAGATACAAATGGCTAACAAGCACATGAAAAGATGCTCAACATAATTAGCCATTAGGGAGATGCAAATCAAAACCACAATGAGATAGTCTTTCATACCTTCAAACATGGCTAAAACAAAACACAAAAAGTAGAAAATAACAAGTGTTGATGAGGCTGTGGAGAAATTGGAACACTCATACATTACTGGTGGGAATGTAAAATGGTGCAGCCATTGTGGAAAACATTTGGCAGTTCCTCAATAAGTTAAACATAGAATTACCTATGATCCAGCAATTCCACTCCCAGGAATATGCCAAAAAGAATCAAAACTAGGTGTTCAAACAGCAAAACACAAGTGTTCATAGCAGCAGTATTCACAGCAGGAAAAAGGGAAACAACCCAAATGTCCATTAATGGATGAATGGATAAATGGATAAACAAAATATGATATATCCATATAATGGAATACTACTCTACCATAAAAAGGAATGTAGTTCTGATACATGTTACAAGGTGGATGACCCTGAAAACATTAAAGAAGCCAGACACAAAGGTCATATAATGTATGATTCCATTTATTTGAAATATTCAGAATAGGAAAATATATAGAGACAAAGCTGATTAGTGGATGCAAGGGGCTAGGGGCAGGGAGGATGGGAAGTGACCTCTAAATGGATCCTGGGTTTCCTTTTTGGGGTGATGCAAATGTTTTGGAATAAAATAGAGGTGATGGTTGTATAGCATTGTAAATGTACTAAATGCCTCTGAATTGTACACTTTAATACGGTTAATTTTATGTTATGTGAATTTTACGTCAATTAAAAAACAGACAGATGCTAAAAAAAAAAAGTATCAAATGAGCACTCCATACTCAGTACACCATGTCCTCATCATACTTTCCTTCCTTACCCTCTGCAATCTATTGTCTGCCTCCATGCTGCCATTAAAACTTCTCACTTCTGCTTTCTATTCTGTTTTCCAATTTGGCATTGTTTCCCACTCCTTCCTTCTTGTCACTTTCTCTTCTCAAGTCCCTAAGTGGACACCACTCTCTAACTTTGGGTGCACTTCCTCTGTTCAATTATCTGTACCTTTTTTTCTTTTTTAATCATCAATGGTCAAAGACCTCAATCACTCTCAGTTCCTTCCAATCTCCTCTATGTAGAGAACTCACAAACTAACATCATCCCATGCTTTCTCATAAGCCCAGGCCCACATATAATTGCTAATTCAAAGTCACAAGTTTCCATCAAATTCAATATTTTTTAACTCATTTCCCTCCCATCCAATATCCTCACCAAACCAGAATGTTTCCCTATTTTGTTGGCTGTGTTTCCATCTCCCTGTTTCCCAGACCTGAAACTTTGGAATCAAACTTTGACTAATTTCTCTCAACTTTTGTCCCTGTTCCCCTCTAACATCTTTACATCACAAAGTTCTCCAAATTCTTCTTTCAGACTCACCATACCTGACACCTCTCAGGCCTACGACCACACCCCACCCCAAGGACTCTTTTCCTGGTTCTTATCAAGACACAAATGGGCACTTCTACAGTTTCTGAATAGAACTCCCTGCCTTGAGTCTCTTACTTCAAATCTATCCTACACAATGAGAACAAGCTGATCTTCCTAAAGCATGCCTTTCCTCATTCTCTGCCTTAAAATTCTTCAGTGACTCTATTTTATTTTTTTTAAATGATGTTCTTCAACCTGACATTTAAGGCTCTCCCCTCAATGGAACCAATTTCTTAATGTATCTGATCTTGTTTTCCTTTTCTCTAACATGAACTTTCGGTTCCAGGCTCCTGTTTGCCCTTGGGATCAGCCATGCTCACTCTTAGCACAGAACCTTTCTCCAGATTACTTATTTCAGGAATCAGACTGAGTCACCTCTTCCTTGAGACCTTCCGTATTAGAAAGGCCAGTCATTGCCTGACACAATTGTACCTCTCCCGAGTGAAATCTTGCCATGGGATACAGTGAGTGGCAGCCAACCCCATGTCACATCCTGGTCACAGTTGATTGGAACAGGAATCACCTAACTCCAAAGCAGCTTTGCTAGGGACTTATGATTGGATCCAGCTCAAAAACAAGGACTGAATCAATCAAGCTCCTTTTTGGGTATACTGGAGTTGGAAAACTGAAGTATTTACTGAGAGCTCATGATACGGCCCCAGGGCTAAGGCAGACATTTTGGGGCCATGTGAAAGCTAACGAGTAAGTAGAGGAAGCTGGTCTTTGAGAAAAAATTAGAAGAAATCTGGCAGAGAAGCAAAAACCAGAGACCAGGCAACCCCAGAGAGAGATGGAAGATTTACTCTCTTAGTTCCTTATGTTTTCACTTACCAATTTAAGTTCAGCTGTATCTTATTTTCTGTTCTTGAATTTTGTGACATCTGTACATCCTTTACTCTCCCCCACCCTATATTTCCACAGAGCATGAGACTTCTGCTGAATTCCCCAGATAGTAGCATATACATCCGGCTACTCTGTCAGCCTGTTACTTGCTCATCCTCATATGAGAAATGACAAACCTAACTGGTGGTTGATTTACTGCCTATGGTGGGGTCATTGTGCCAAAGGGTGGTCCACATGGTACTAAAGCTTGTTGACTTGGGCCCATTGTTCCCAGGCACAGTAGGCTTTCCTTGTACTTCTGGTCTCCCACACAGGACATCCCCTTGGGCAGGGCAGTAATGTGATAAGGAGTAGAAGAGGGAAGGGGTATGCCATTTCTCACCTGTGATCAATTTAGGGTAGGAGCTGGAAGACTCCAGCACATCCCACACTCTCAATGTGACCAGAGAACTCAACACAATAGTTCTTGTCAGCAGTGTTCTGGAGCTAGCTTCTAACAGTTCGTGAGAGCCAATTACTAAAATTGCAGGAATTCTGCAAGCTCGTTATTAAACAAAACTAATATTAAAAACTAAATTATATAGAGTTTGAATTAAACAAACTATATTAAGAGCAAAGACACACTCAAAACTTATCACTTCTGATTTTAGTATACTTTGCTATTATCTAAGCTCTATATTCTGTGTGGTGGGACTACTATATAGTGGTGTGCATCTGTGCATATCTTCCCATCACAGTATTTTGTGATGTCAAGTTGGGGGCTTAAAATTGGCCATGGTGAGAGTATTTACACCATGCTATAATGCTATAAATCAATGCATCCCCTCCCTTCTAAGAGCTGGTTGTTAAACATTTACTAGCACACCATTAGTTCCTAGTCACTTGCCTGGCCCATTGAAAAAACTCACACTCTGATTCTCATTTGATATGAAGAAAACTAATGGAAAGGAGAAGTGAGCTTTGCCCCCTGCCCTGGAAGCTCAAACTCAGTCCCATTAAAGTCAAGCAGCTTCCACAAAGTCACATTCTGCTCAGTGGCACTCTTCATTATACCTTCCTCTGTGGCTATTTCTCTTTGCTCAGACTCTTTCTCCCCACCTCTATCAACCTTCCCTCTTTTTCTCTTCCTTCCCATATCTTATCCAGCTTTCAAAAACCACTATAAGTCCCTCTTCCCCTTCCAAATCTCAGACTTACGTGTTGCATATTTGACCATACTGTACATTTTCTAAAATTTGGGTTGCATCTTAGACTTCTTTGCATCCCACACAGCACCCAGTCTTGAGCCTTGTGCAGAGTTGCTGCTCAACAAATAGTTATTGGCTTGATTTCTTTAAATGGATTAATCAGATAGATGCAGAAAAGGAAAGTATATGAATAGTGCTTTTATAGCTGGGGATTGTGCCTGTGGAATAGAAATATTTACCTGGTTTTGGCATAGAATTCATCAGAATGTCCAATAATTGCTGCTTCCTCAAACTCTTTATTTGTGACACATAATGTATTGCTGATTTCCCACTAAAATCACAGAGTTTAGGATCTCTAGGAAGAACAGAATCAACAGATTAGTTAAACTGTTGAAAAAGAAAACCAATGTGACAGAAAAAGTCATTGATACTCAATAAGCAAAAATAATTGTATGTGGTTTGAGGATAACAATAATAATTTTCAAATGTATGAGACAGAAGGTGCAATTCTTTCAAGATTTAAATAAAATAAATATGCTCTATATCTTATTCCCATCCCCATTCTTAAAAAACCTAATATTTACAGTAATTTTCCAACTATGGACAATTTTCATAGTTCTTTAAGGATGTATAAATCAAGTAAGGATGGAAATATTTTGATGAACTGTTGTCTTATCATCCCAAATAAATGATTTCTTTGGTTGTTTCTTGATATTGCCTTTTTCTCATGCTAATAGCTAGGTCCTTTTCCATTGAACACTGGTAGAATGGTATAGAATCTGTCTTTAAAACAAAGCTAATATGCTTGTTTCACAGGATCTTGTCTGAAGGAGTGATCTTATCATAAAATCCAAAGTTTTCCCCTTTACCTGATTTTTCCATTCCTCTTTTTGTCTTGCCCAGTGGTTGTTCTGCCCAGCTGGCTGATTTAGGGCTCACTGCAACAGAACAATATATCCTTGCATCCTCTCTATACTATATTGAATCCTAGGATTAGACCAACTCAGAGGAATCCAAAGGGTAAATGATGGGCATCTTGTTAACAGGTTACATTGAGGGAAACAATAATAAAACACACTTCACTAGTTACCTGCTGGGTCAAAAAGCAAGTTGTCCAACTAAAACCTATGAATGTGAATCTCCTCATTGCTATGGGACAGGGTAATGTGTTGTGGGCCACAGCAATATTCTCCTGTGGCTTTTTCTCCATCAAATGTTATAGTGGGACCAGGTTTCCGGGGGCTGCCACTACTTTTTTGTGTGACCTAAAGCAAGTCACTTAACTCTCTGGGACCTCAGTTTGCTCATCTGCAAATAAGTGGATTGGCCTAAGTTAGTATTTCTTCAAGTGGCATCCTTTGATCTCCTGTATTCTGGACCCCACCCTCTCTGGGGAGGTGGCCAGGGATCTCCATTTTTAACCATCTCCCCAGGTGTTAACATTAAAGTCTGAGCTAGCTTCAAAATTCCATTTTCATCCTCTTCTGCTAACTGATCCTTCTACAACATCTCATGCTTTTGACTGTACTTTTGTCCTTGAATATCCCTCCTCTTTTTCTCAAAAACAATTTTTTTTATGAAATTTGGTCCATCTGGTCTTGTTTAATGACAAGACATAGAGGTACCAGAATTAGGAAAATGCAATTCTAATAAGAGAGACTGCTTTTGGTCTGCTGATTTTTTTAAAAGTTGCTTAACTCCTTCTTCCTAAAAGAATATGTTGGCACATAGTAATTTTCAGATAAATGGAAATCACTATTATAAATTGGTCTTGACAGATTGATGATGCTTTCTGAAATAATTATTAAAAACTTGGGGGTAGGGAGCTGCATTCTTGAAATTTATTTGACATTCCCAGTAACTATGCAAACAGTAATTTTTTAATCAAAGAGCTAGATATCATAAGAATAATAGTAATATGTTAATATATACAAATATACTAGTATATAACATCTTTATATCACTTTGCAATTGTGAAGTCACTTTTATGAACATGCACATGCATTATAATGTGTGTGTCTAGGTCTGCAAATCATTTTGTAAACAACAATGGCGGCAACATCCTTTGGCTGGTGCAGACTGACCACTCATACTTACGCGCGATGCCTGAGGAGCTCAGCTAGAACCTCCACAGGTCTGTAAACGGTTAACATGTCGAGACCCTCAAACAGGTCCACGTCTCTCACAGCCAGCATCAGAGGGGTTAAGCCATGTTGATTTGGGAAATTTATATCCAAGAACTTTTCAGATACCTTTAGAAACATGAAGTTTTACTTCTAGTAGGTTATTATTGTTTTCTATTTATACTAATCTTTGCATTTGCATTGATTGGACAATTTCCAGTTTTTAACTTCAAAATATTCTTTCTCAATTTCTATCCTGAGAAGGAGCTGATGAGGTGAAAGAACACAGGCTTAAGAGACAGGTATGGGTTTGACTCCTGGCTCCTTAATTGGTTACTTAACGTCCCTGATAGGATTGCTAGAGAAAATAAGGGACAACAGTTAAATGATGATTAACTTTCATTGGGATATACTTATACTAAACACATATTTGTTGTTTATCTGAAATTCAAAATTAATTGGATGCCCTGTATTTTTATTTGCTAAACCCTGTATTTTTATTTGCTAAGTTGCTGAGTCCTCAACTGTAAAGTAGGAACAATAATGTCTTCCTTTCAGGGGTATTTTGGTGATTACAGGTAGAATATAAATAAGCACTTATATTCTTATAATTATAAGGCAGTTCATTTAACTGCATTTTTACAGGAAAACTGATGTGGATACATAGAAATTATTTGTTATAATGAAAGTAAAATTTAATTTGGAAGATTTAGAACTGAAAAGCCAGTATGAGGCCAAATTATCCAAATTGTTTATTTTATAGACCAAAGTAACTCAGTAATTTCTATCTCTATTTCAGTTTATGTCATGTCAGTAACAAAGTGTCTCTACCTGAGGTTCTCTAGGGACAAAATAGAGATAATGATTTTACCTTGGAGGTGTACTGTGGGAATTAATTAGTTAATATTTTTTTCTCTGAAAAGAAACCACTCTTATACCAATGTTTGTTATCAGTGAGAACTATCTTGAAAGCTTTGAGCTGAGACTAGTCTTGCAACAGCACATTAATTCAGCATTTGTTGATTAAGCTCTGGATCCACTTACAGGCCCCAGTTTCTGAAAACTTGACTACTAATCTTTAGAGATGAAAAAAGTAGGTTATGAAAGCAGACCTTGGATTACAATGGCAGCTATTGCAAGTACCATTGAAATAAAATTTATTGCTTTTCAAAAAGATTTCTAAGCCTCAATTCATGAGATGTGGCAGTTTTAGACTTCCATCAGTACAAGAGTCCTTTGGATTTTGTGGTATTTATCCTTGAACGGTAGATGACTACAGTGTCCTTCACTTTTTCTTTATCTGTTGTGTCTTTGTCATATGGGAATGGATGAATCTCTTTCTTGGTAGCAATTGATTTTCTTTCGGTTGCAAGGTCATGTAGTCTGACAGCATCTTTGAAGGTAAATGTCAAGAGTATGTATTTGCCAGTCACCAATAATTAAAGTCCTTGGCTATGCATATGATTTAGTAAGTTGCTTTGGGGAACAGCACCTATAGATAGAAGACTAATACCCCAAGTAGACAATGTTTTCGAAATATTTCCTCTTAACATTTTTGATTGCAACTAAATATTCTGCAAGGCATAGGCTCTCTGATTCCCTTTTCAGGATAAAGATAATAACTGTAACTGGTCCAAAGGGATCTAAACAGCAACTGTACAAATGGCAGTGATGTCAAGGGAACTCCTTTGAGCAAGTTGACAGCAGTCCTCTGGGGGCTTCCTGGGAGCACATTATTTCCCAGGGGTGCTGCGTGACTTCTTTTAGCCTCCAGCTAGAGGAAAGTGGAAATGGGCTACTGCTGTGTTCTTTTATTATCTTGTTTTCTACCTCAGTGTCCTGTTTGACCCTGTATCTTTCTCATATTTCCTGCCTGAAACTTTCTAGAACTGCACTTGAAAAGATTTATTTTTCTTTAAATAGAGTCATATGTAGTCTGTGTTCTTCTTACCACCAAACCCAAAGGCAGAAGCAAACATCGATTTAACTTACCAGCAAGTGTCGAAGTTGTTGGAGATCACCTTGCCATGAACTTTGTAGAAGTTTCATTTGGGGAGCCTGAATTCCATCAATGGCCAAGAGGAGCTGTCTTTGGACATCACAATTAGCTACGTGGACTGCAGTTTGGTTGCTGTAATTGCAAAGGGTGATATCTGCTCCTTTTTCCAGAAGAAATCCAACAACCTGCAACACCACAACATTCTTAGCATGTTTGAGTACCAAAGTGTCTTCAGAGCTGGGTAGAAAACTGATTTAAACTGGTTCTGATTCATGGTGTAGGAAAGGAGAATGAGAGGGGAAAAAAACAGAGGATTGGATTTTGTGTAGATGACTGCTATCTGCTGTTTTAAATTTGGGAAACAAAAATCTCCAAGATCTGGATTTTTCTGGACAGTCTTTTTTTTTTTTTTCAGGACTAGACATCTGCGAATACTTTATTCCAAACTCACATAAAACACTGAAATCCTATTAGGATCATCTGTAGTGTAGAATGTAAAGCCCACAAGACCAAAGATTCCAGGCTTATAGATTTTTGAATGTTGCAAGTATTTCTAGGGAGAGAGTAAACTCTATTCAAACAGTGAAGAAATAATTTATTCAACAAGTATGGGTTGGGCACCTAGCTTGTGCCAGGAACTGTTCTTGGTGCTGAGGCTTCAACAATGAACAAGATAGGGGACCAGCCTTCAAAGCATTGACAGTCTACTGAAGAACAAAGACAGATAAAAAAGTAATTGCAGTTAAGTGTGATAAATGCAATAACATAGGTGAATTCGGGAGGCTAAGCAGGTCCTTAGAAGAAAACTATTAACCAGTTTTGGAGGGTCAGGGAAGTCTTCTTGGAGAAAATAATGTCTAAGTGGTACCTGAGGAACCGAACTGGGGGAAAGATTTGTCCAAACACAGGTTACAGTGTGAACAAAGTACTGGGGACAATTAACATTCAAAGCTCTGGAAGGAGTTAGCTATGGTTGGAGCTCAGGATGGACAAGAAGCAGCAGGAGATGTGGCTGGAGAAGTCAGCAGCAGCTAAATGCTGAAAGACCTAACAAACCCCTGTGAGGAGTTAGGGCTTTACCTTCAGAGCAATGAGGATCTATTGAAAGGTTTTAAGCAGGGAATGACATGATAAGATCAGTGTTTTAGAAAATCAGTCTGCTGCTGAAATATGAAATAGATTGATGTGGGGCAAAATAGAAGTGGTGAAACCAGTGAGGAGACTACTGTTGTAGCCTCATGGAGAGACGGTGGTGACTGAACAACCAGAGGTGGAAATGGAGTAGCTGAGGGTATAATCAAGAAACATTTAGGAGGTAGAATTGGTCACTGATTAGATGTGAAGGCTGTGGTGAGTCAGAAATCAAGGATAACCCCCAGGTTTCTTCAGTCCACTTTTCTCTATCTTCCCTACTGTCAATCCAGACCAGCCCACCATGATCTCTTTCCTAAATCATTACAACTTTCTAATGGGTCTCTTCATTTCCAAATGTCTTTCTGTGTATTTTTGACCCTTCATGATCTGATCCCTGCCTATCTTTCCAACCTCATTCTGTGCAACTCTGCCACCTCTCTCTATAACCTCTAGTCACCTTGGCCTGCTTCCCATATCTCAAACATGCAAGCTTTTTTCCTCAACAAGGGCCTTTGTCCTTATTATTCCCTCTGACTCAATGTCTTTTCAAATGCCATCCTTTATCATCATCTTTATCTTAGCATAAATATTACCACATAGTGAGGACTTCCCTGTTCATCTATCAAAAGAGGATTCACTCTATTGGTTACTTCACAGCACTGATAATTTGTAATTTATTTAGTTGCTTTTTGTCTCCTTATTTGTTGAGTTTTACCTTCATGAGAGGGTAAGGCCGTAGGGCAAGAGACCCTATCATGTGAATAAATAATTTATGATTGAGTGAATGATCAAGTGATTGAATGATTTAACAGAAATAGATGGTGATGTTATTTAAGAAGATGGGAAGCACTGATGCTGGTGTTCCTTGGGAGGATTAGGTTTGGGTAAGAAGATGATGAAGACATTCTTGGGCATGTTGTGTTGAGATGCCTGAGATGCAAGTAGACATATGCAGTTGAAAGATCAACATTCTATATATACAGAAATTCAGGTGAGAGAGGTGGTCTTGGTTATAGAATTAGGAGCCATCCCCACATTATTGAGGAGCACCAATATTTAAGGGATGGGAAGAAAGAAGGTAATGGAGGAGAAGTTGTCAGGAAGGTAAGGGGAAAACCAGAAAGAAACCAAATGGAAGAAAACATTTCAAGAAAAATTTGCCCAAAGCTAATGAGAGGTAAAGTTAGAACTGAAAGTGACCAAGGGTATTGTAGATGACCTTGGTAAGGGCAGTTTCAGTGGAGTGGTAGAGGAAGATGCCAGACTATGGTAGTTTAAAGAACTTAGGAGGTGGGGCAGTGAGGGTAGGCCAGCAGAACATTGGTTAGAGAGGCTGATGAAAGACAATTCTCCATGGATTACTTGTGTTTCTGCAGGTCTTATGAGCAGAAGCACTGCCTGTTTTTGTTCTAGACTGTCATCAAAGTTGTTTGCATGGTGAACAGCCTTGGAAGATAGAGACAGTGTCTCCCTCTGGAGCAATGGGCAGGTATGCTTACTATTTATTATAAAAGATTCAGGTTCCCTAAGCTCAGGTTTCCTCTCCCATAATGCAACCCATTGTGTATATAGGTATCATCTGGCCCTCTTCATATTGCCCTATTCAAACTGTGCTTGGGAGCAGAGGCACATGCTGATACTCTGACTATTACTATTGTGAGTAATAAACTGTCCTTTGTCTCTAACCCGGGAGTCTTGTGTCCTCAGCCAGAATCCATGCAACTGTGGCAGGCTAACTTGTTAGATTGCAAGTAAAGTAAAATCACATCTCAGACCCTTCACAGTTATTGACAGTTTCAGCAACAAAGATGGGATGATGACAGATATAAGAATGACAGAGGAAGAATGAGGGTCTTATGGGCTGATCAATAGGATTTAAGAGATGTTCATGGGAAATGGTAGCAAACATGTTGACCACACTGTATGGCCAAGTTGACAATAAACGATCCTCTACTTTACTGCCTGTTAATGAGGAGGTACTGGGTGTGTGTGTGTGTGTTTGTGTGTGTGTTTTTGTGTATGCAGACTAACTACCAGAAAATAAGTTTAAAGACAGATGCTCAAAAAGTGCCCTGGTTTTTGCTAACTCTTCTGTGAGTGTGTATCTTCCCCACCAATTTGGTGGTTAGCCTCAGATGCACTCCATTGTAACAACTGGTATGAAGATAAATCATGAGTAGGCAGAAGATTCTACTCATTTTCAGACAAGTTACAGAGATGTGCATCTATACTGTGCATGAAAGGAAGAAAATTCATGATTTCTATGGGCAGAAACTAGGCAAAGTGAACTTTGGTTCACTTGGAGATTTGCGGGTGGGGGATGGGCAGGTGCATACTGCTTGCTAAGCAACAGTGACAACAGCTGTCTTATAGCTCCACACCTCCTGCTGACAACCTTATATCCATTCAACAGTGTGATAACGTCTCAAAATTTTTTGCAGCAGGTTTTGGCTGCTGTAGGGAAGCTTTGTTTCTCCAGGGGAGATTTCCCTGAGACAGGCAATTCCCCATGGGAAACCACTTATGAGACATTGACTAGTGGCCTGGTTAGGGTTTACAATGCTGATAAATATGACCCACTGAAGAATGAAAAACCAACCCAAAATAAATCTAAATTCTTGCAATAAGGCCCCTAGAACTGGAAAAATCTCCTAGCCGTTATGTTAAAATGGCTGAAAATGTAAGAGAAGTTATCATGGCAATGGGGTAGCAAATGATTCAGATGAAAATAATTCCTTTAAAAATTCCTCTCTGTGCAAGTCAAGCCTGAGCCAACCAAAGTGCAAATCCCACAAACTCAGCTGGAAAGTCATGGGGCTGTGGCTGCCAAATAAAGGGGTCCACAAATCAGAAATACATGGTATCATCAATGGTGATCTTGCCCCTTGATATAGGGCTTTGGATGAACTGAAAACATAGCAAATTCATTTGTTTAAGCCACAAGCGTCCTCCAAGCTTCTGGAAACCAGAGGTAAATGTGCTTTGTTTATTGGCATGGAGCCACTCTCTTTCTCCATATTTCTGACCTTTTCGTCCCCTGTATCTCAAACTCAGATGCTTTAAGGAAAAAGATATTAGAGGCCAATGTCACTCTGTCTCCAAAAGGGTTTGAGGACCGTATGCATCCATACAGGTATGTTGGTAAATGTCAGAGAGGGGAGAGTGAATGCCAGGGAGGGAAGGAACTCAAAGTTTTATGAATCTCTTGGATACAGGTTCCCAAGTCACCATCCTGCCCAGCCCCTTAGATAGCTGGTATTCGAATTGAGCTAATGGGATTTGGACAGGGTTCACAGTGGGGAAAGGAAGCTAATTTAACCTGTGGGTGGGACCCTTTGGGTCAATCCAATGTACTATTGTTACAGATTCTACAACTGAATGTATACTAGGAATTAATGTATTATATGCTTATATTTCCCCATCCAATAAGTGTCAGGGGAGATTCCAATGATAAGTTAGTATGTAGTAGATACTAGTAGAGAAATGCTAGTATCTTTGGTGTTCCTGACCTCTTTGACCTCTAAGACTTTGTGATTGATAATTTTGCCAATTGGGGTCTCTAGAAAAGGGAAGCACTCTGCACCTAGAGGCAGCCCTTGGGGAATTTGGATTAGTCTCCCTGACATATATACTAGGAACATCCCTTTTGAAAAGCAGCTATTAATTTGCTACTGGAAACATGTCAAAACTGAATGCCTTGTGATTCTCAGGGCTGATATCCCCATTTTGGATTGGGTCAACTTGGATTCAATGACCAAGAAGATGGAAAAGGCCCAACAAGCCTCATTTGTCAAATAAAAATTATACATTAAGAATGCCGCGCAACTTGGCCCCATCGGTTTCTTGGCTTTACATTGGAAAAAAAAAGGGGGGGGGGCAGCTTTTTCTTTGCAGGAATCTTTATCTACAACTCTGCCACCTGAAGCAAAGCCATTGGGTCAGTGGGGTTCATTTCACTGAAATTCCCCTAAAGGCCTAGCCCTGGGTCACTGATGGTTCAGAAAAGATGCATCCTGTTGGCAGGCACTGGGCAGCTGCAGCTGTTCTTCCCCGGGGCCAGCTATGCAGAATCGACAATGGATATGGTTGTTCCATTCAGTGGGTAGAATTCCAGGCCGATCTTATAACTCTGGCCGATATTCCCCTTGATTAACCTGGTTAGATTTTTAATAAATTTGCACCATTTCCAATGGCGTAGGTCTTTGGTCTGCCACTTGAAAAAGTATAGACTGGCAGATTAAATCACCCCTCTTTAGGGCCATGAACTGTGGAAATAAATTTCCTGGGTCAGCTCATGTAGAAGCCCACAGTAAGCGTTCATCTTCTGATGAGATCAACTGGAATGCAACTATTAATTGACCTTGTACCACCCAGATTGCCACCATTGCTGCCTGGATCCATCATCATATCAGAGATAGTGACACATCCATCATCGTAGACTGTACACAAAGTAAAGCACGCTATGTTTCTGATGCAGAGGCGAAGTTGTAATCAATGAGACATATTGGTTTTGTGGTGGTAGAGGGAGAGCGACAACTCTGGTACCTAGGGAGAGCACATTTCAGACCCCATGAGGTTCAGGGGAGGGAGGGACATTAATCATCTTTACCTTTCAGAACCACTGAAGGACAATAATCTGGTGTGACTTTCCAAAACTGTTGCAAGACTCTTGAATGTAACCGACGACTTGGTTGGCCATACCCAGACAGATAGCTCTGACCACAATTTGCCAATTCCCTTAACCTTAGCAAGAAGCCTATTAGAAACAATAGCTGACACCTCCAGTTCTTGCCCCTCCCAGGTGAAACACCTGTCAAGACCTCCAGATATGTTCCCACCCCCACTTCCACAGCCATCACGCAGTCATTCTGTGGGGTAGATGATTGCGATTTGGCAAATTGTGGTTGACTTGGATAAACAGGATTGGTGATTCTCAAAAATCAAGGACTAGACTCAATTATTCAAATGGAATTGGGAATCTCAAGGCCTGCCATCCAGCTGAGAGGCCACAATTGGCAGCATTGTCAACCTGTGCTCTCCACTCTCACCCCCCAAACCTACGTAGGTCCCATAATTGTGGGACAACAATTGATAACAATGCTCTCCCCCACAACAGGGACAATTCTTGTGTGGAATCCAGGCATTAACTTGCCTCCCTCCTGAATACAGTGTCTTGTATCTTAAGGACAGTCATAAAGGACCTTCAAACGTTTAAGGAAATATCACCAGCAGATCATGTAGTCATCAGCTGACAGCAGAGCTCTCTCCAAAATGGGGCTACCCTTGAATACTTCGGAGAGCTTCCCTGAGGGATAAATAACTTGTCATTTATGTGCACCCGATGGATAATTATCCCTCTGATAGGAGTCACCAAATTAGAAAAGGTGGAAAATATTTGTCCCTGATTATAGTTCAAGTTATCAATGACAGCACATCTTCCATGAGAGGCACACAGGGCAGGGTTGTTATGAATGATAGAATTGCCCTAGACTTCCTCCTTGTGGTAGAGTCTGTGCAATTACTAATACATCCCATCTTTCCTGGACTGACACTTGAGCCAAGAGGAAACATCACAGAAACGTAAGGAGAAAGTCTCCTGGTTTTCTAGGGCAGACCCTGATAGTTTATGGGATTTGCTCAGCTGGATGGGTGCAGGGTCCTGTAGGGCATGATTGAGGTCGAGTCTGCAGGTCAGCCTAGTCCTGCTGCTTGTAGCCTCGTCAACAGTAGCCTTAACTGAATGCTTTATGAGACAATGTCGAATTTGATCCCAGCCTCTGCTGGTCACATTAACCAGAGTAGCTGGCAAAGTGATGTAGCGTACTCATGGGAAAATTCACCAGAAGCCAAGACAATGTAAGAACTGGGAATAGGTATTGTTAGGAGACAATCCTCCATAGGTCTCGCACATTTCTGCAAGTCTTGTGAGCAGAGGCCCTGCCTGCTTTTGTTCCAGACTATCTTTTCAAGCTTGTTTGTCTAGTGAACAGCGTTGGAAGATACTTGAGATAATATCTCCCTCTGGAGTAAAGGGTAGGTGTGTTTACTGACCATTATAAAAGATTTGGGTTCTCTAAGTTTAGGATTCCAACCCACTGTTTGTACAGGGGGCATCTGGCTCTCTTCCTATCTCCTTATGGGAATTGGGGCTTGGGGAACTGATAACAAAACTTGATGATACTCTGGCCAATGCTATTGTTATGAGTAATAAAGCTGCCTTTGTTTCTGACCCAGGAATTGCGTATCTTCTGCCAAGAATTCAAGAAATCCTGGCAGGCTAACCTGTTAGCTTACAAGTAAGTTAAAACTTGAGACCTGTCATAGTTCGTGACAGAGGCATAAGAGGCATGAGAGAGGAAAGGAAGTAGTTGGAGTTGGACATGTTTGTTTTTTTAAGTGTTATCTGAAGGGAGATATCTAAGCATATTTAAATTCTATTTAATTTAAGGAGGAGTTTGTTTATTTAAGTGTTATCTGAAGGGAGATATCTAAGCATATTTAAATTCTATTCATAATAGCATCATTATTTATAATAGCAAAAATCTGGAAACCACCTAGATGTCCATAGATGTAGAATTGATGAAGAAGTTGTGGCATGTTCAGCCACGAGAATACTAGATAGCAGTAACAGTGAAAAGCCACAGGTACATGTCAGATATGAATGTGTTGTATGGGAAGGAGTTAAAAGTCAAGGGCAATGCTACCATTTATAATAACCTTGGCCAGTGAAGGCCTGAATGAGGAGAAGAAGCAAGTTACAGAGAAAATGCAGTGTGAGTCTATTGTTTTAAAGTTCAAAACCAGGAAAAAGTACACAATCTGTTATTTAGGGATATATGCAAAGGTGACAAAACCAAGGAAATGATTAACCCAAATTCAAGACAAGGGTTATCAGGGGTTGGAGGAAGCAATTCAGGAAGGGCATCTAATGGGCTTTTGAGGCATGGTAATGCTCTATTTGTTTTTTGTTTTTTGTTTTTTTTTTGTCCAGATGGTGGGTACACAGGTGCTTGTTTCATCATTTTTAAGCTGTGCATACATGCTTTCACATATTTTTAACATAGATGGTATATTTTGTAATTTTTTTAAAAAGTGTTAATGAGAAGGAATCAAAAGAGAAAAAGAAGCTGAGAGTAGAGTCAAGAGACTCTAAGTAAGAAAAAAAGGTGAAGAGGTAGAGTTGAGAGTCCACTTGCATTTGGGTTCCCAAGAGCTGGTGGAGGCATCAACCTGTGTGGTTGAGAGAAATTTTTTTTTCCACCCGTTTCCCCTTTTAAGCCCTTTTCTAGTCTCCTGGAAGCTTCCACCCCTCTTCAATTCCAAGTTACTCCTTTCACCTGCATTCTTAAAAAAGCTCTTATAATATAAACTTCCAACACTCAGGTGTAAATGGCCAGTAACCCAAATGGGTTACTAATTCTTCAGTTTATCCACTTAATAACTATTTACTAAGCCCCTAAATGTGTCAGACACTATTTTTGTAGCTGGGGATACAGCTAGAATAAAGAGGACGCAGTCTCCTGCCATTTTAGGCCTTTTTATTCATCTATTTACTCCCATTACCTTACCTCCAGGCATTTGTTATAACAGAGAATAAATTTCTGGGTGCCAATAGAGAGAAGGGGATAGGAAACCTCAAGTCCCATTTTGGGGCCCCATTAGACTATAAGCTCCTTGGGGGTGGCATCTGTGTTTGATTCACTTGTATCCACCAGGATGTATAGTATATTGCCTTGGGTATTGCAGGATTATCTGTTGGCTGAGTGGGGGGATGAATAAAGAGGGTCCTGTCTAGATTATTTAGGGTCTCCCAGTTCCCTCCCACCCCCAGCTTTCCTGACTTGTGACTTTAGACATTCTTGCATGGAGATGGGATGGGTGGTTATACTATTCCCGAACATCTCATTCTCAGAATCCTTATCTTGGAAAACCATTTATCTTTAGGTGCCAGGATACCACATTACCTCTGTTAGATTTTCTTCTGCTGCAGTGATGAGAGGTGTATTCCCAGTCTTTGGGTGCTGAAAGTCAAGGTTTCCAAGGATGGGATGGACTTTAGAAATATGGTCACAGATGAGTTCCACATCACCTCCTGAAACTACCTCCAGGAAATCATGGATCAGTTTATTTTTATTCATCTTTCTGGTTCCATGTAATTGCCTTCAAGAGAAAAGAAACAATTTAATCATTTGAGAGCCAACAAAGCAGTGGGTGATTTATATATCACATTCTGCATTTATTGTCACCGATTTCCTTTGATGTATAAAAATGTAACAGTTTTAAAGACAATTTTGAAAAGGGGGAAAATTCCACAATCCCACCAGTCTTTGTTCTTTGCACACATATTTTAAGTTAGGAATAATATTAATTTTGCCATCACTTTGGAAGATCTTCTGTGGTGCAGGAGAAGAAAGGATGGTCAATACCAGAATGGAAATAGCTCAGGCTCTGAAGCCTGACAGAACCTGGGTTCAAATCCCTTCACCACAGCTCACCAACTATGTGACCTTGGGCAAGTTGCTTAACTTTTCTGAACATCATTATCTCATAGCTGAAGTAGAAATGATTATCCCCTCTCCCTAAGGTTGATGAGGATCTGAAATACTGTACGCAAAGTGTTAGCACATTCTAAAGGGGATAAATTCTTGCAGGATTTTATTTTTTCAATGTTGCTTATCCAGTTCCCTATAATTATTTCCTTGATAGAAGTTCTACTTTCCAACAATACTGTGAACTCCTCAATAGCAGGACATACCATGCCTTACACTTTAGTATCCTCCATAATTCCAGCCCAGTATGAGTCATTAAGCAGAATGGTGGCCAAAGATCATGAATTTTCCAGGAAAGTTCTTATAAAAAAATACCAACTCATTTTCCCAAACCATTGAGATGTCTCTTAAACTGGTAATTTTTAGGGTCACCAAACTACCTTCCTCACAGAGGCTCTTGCTGCTGGAAACAGCACAAAATCCTTTGGTAGACTGTGTATTTCAACTTCTGCTTCTGAAACCATGGTTACTGGATGTAGGCATATGCTGTTTCATTGAATGGCAATTTCTTTGCAGTGATCTGGAAGTTGGATGAAAGAAAAGAACAAAAGATCCATTTCATGATGGAACTTCGTGGAGAAAAATTCAGGAAAATGAAGTCTAGGATTGGTCCTCAAAGTTCTAAACATACAAGTGCCTTCATACTTCATGGACTAGATTACATACAGCCTCCTTCTCAAGAGACATTTATCTCACCCCAGAAACAGTAATGCCTGATGACTTCATTAATTCATTTAGGACGATACCCAGGTTCAATGAGGTAGCATCATGGTCAATGAGGGAGCATCAAACCAGATGGGAATCTGCACTTTCTGAATAGGGTGCTAAGCCCATGGAGAGTTTTGAGCAGCACCTTTTAGGACATGGGTGCTGTAGGAAGATAGTTATGATGGCAGAGTGTAGAGTGACTTAAATGGGGAATAGAAAGGCAGAAACACAAATTTGAAAGGAAAAGTCAACAGGATTTTGACTAATTGGCCATAGAATACGAAAGACTGCAGAGGATGGGATGGGGAACTTGGAGGTAGGCATTTCCTTTTACGAAATGACAATAAATGCTGTCCACAGCCAAGCCAGTGGGTAAACAAGATGTGTTGTCTTCTTGGCTTTCAAAGAAATGGCAGCCTTAGCTTAGTGCAGCTTTCTAAACTTGCGTGAGCATAAGAATCACCTGCCCCCTTTTTGTAAATTAAAGTTTCCCAGGTTCCTTCTGGTTTAGTAAGTCCAGTATGAGGCCGGGAACTCTCTTCTTAAATCCAGCACTAAGGTGATTCCTGTGATAAGGCAACTTCAACAAACCCTGACCTAATGATTAGATTTTAACTCACAATATTTCTTGCAATTTACCTTATTTTTAAATTGACATTTATCATTGCCACTTGTTATTCTTTTTGATTTAAACTTCCTAAGATAGATATTAGCTCCCACCAAATTTCTAATAGAGTATAAATTGAAAGAGAATAAGTTTCTCAAGTCTTTCCCTACCTGTGCTCAAAGTGATACATTATCTAGATAACAGTACACAATAGCACCAGCAAAACAGCCAACATTTATTTAATGCTTATTATGTGCCCTAAAAGGTTCTAAATGTTTGCATATATTATATCTACTTAATTTCAAAAACAACATTAGAAAAGTAACATCGTTATCCCCATTTTATAGATGAGGAAAATGAGGCACAGGCAGGTTAAATCATTTGCTCAAGATCACACACTGAGTAAACAGTAGAGAAGCCCAGTTTCAGGTTGGCACAGTGGGATCTCACAATGGGGAGGTGAGAGTACTGGTGCCCAAAAAGACTTACTGAAACTAATATTTAAAGAAACATTTGTAAAACAGGCCTATTATCATTTTTCCACTTTCGGACCTTATATAGAAGGGGCTGAATTAATCATACTCCTTATTTCATAGTACATTGGCAGCATTGGGCCATGTCAAGCTTTCCTCTTGTTTTATTTTTCTCCCTTCAGCTCTCATCCCCTTTCCCATCCCCGTCTCTGCCTCTCAGGAACCCAATTTAATGTGCCTGAGAGGAATCCTTGGATATGCACATATCTTTATAAGGCATATATTGCTGCTATGCATATGTATGCACATTTTAAATTTACACAAACGATATTTTATTCTAGATCTTGTTATGTATTTTTTAACTGAACACTTTGTTTTTAAGCTCTAACCTTGTTCTATATATGTACCTCTGGTTTTTAGTTTCTAATGGCTGCATAGAATGCATCCACCATATTTTATTGTTCCCTCCCTTGGTGTTGGGAAAAGTTGCCTTCAACATCCCACTCCACAAACAACACTGTGATAAATACCCTTGCTCAGGCCTTGTTATGGACTGTGCAAGGGTTTCTCTGGGGCAAAAGTGGTGGAGTGTATTTAATTTCACTAAACATTACCTGATGGTTTTCCATAGTGGCTGTACCAGTTTACACTTCCACTAGCAGTGACTATTTCCTTTCAGCTTTTCTAGGAGAAGCAGACTTGGTTGATTGCTATCACTTAGTCATCACTATTGTAATCATTAACATAATAAGCAGTGTACTTGGAACTTTCCTCAGAGCTGAGGGAGCAGATGATACACTCTAAATCAGTCCACAGAAAAGTTCAAAACCAGTGCCCACAAATACCTGTCCCAGCAAATTGCTTTGTGACTTGGATTAATGAACTTGCTTTTTGAAAATACAGCATGTATATTCAATATCATTTCAGGTAAAAGAAATACTTTCAGGTACAAAGGATAATTAAAACTTGTCCTTCAGTAGCTGATAATAAGTTGTTCAAATAACAAGGCAAGAAATAAATATTTAAACACGCTTAATCATAAGCTTAATCATAAAGTGAAATAAAACCTCAAAAGTATTTTTTTCTGAGAAGGTTATAGCTTAGCAATGACATGACTTATGTATGTTGTGAATATGTGATTTAATTCTTTAATGAAACCTTTAAGTGTGAGCACTTTACTAGAAGTATATCATCTGGAATCTAGACAAAAAATAAAAATTAAGACTTCAGCCAAACTTTGATTTAATTACAGCAAAGTAATCAAGTCAAATCACTACAATACTGAGCAATGTGGTCATTGTTTGGTCATCTGTTGACTCACATACCTTTTAGTTTCTGGGGTAAAACGATGAAGATTGAATTGACATATAGCAGAATCCTTATACACAGATCACTCTCTCAATTAACGTGGATGGATCCATGTTGCTTTTTATTAAGTAAGCTCTACTTCCTCTTCTGACCTTTAATCTGTACATTTCCATTTTAAGTTTCTTCCTAAGAAAACATTTCTCAAGTTTCTATTCAGACTCGTTTGTGCAATGATTTTAAGCAATGTTTCATTCCACAGGGACTTCTGGTTTAGCATCTATTGAGGCCCAATCTTTTATTTTTAATTGTATGCATGGTTTATCTAAAAACAAAATTCTTTCTATTATACTATGCACTGGATTTGGAATCTTATATAATTGAGATAAATGGGAATCGCCTTTCATCTTGAAAAATAGAACCAAGGAGACACATATATAATGCTGAAGTGGTTACAAGAAGATTTATGTTATGTAAAGTTAATGCATAGTTAGGTGTCTAAACTAAAATAAAAGCTTGTCCTTGGTATAATTCAATGGGAGCAAGTATCTTTATTACAACTTTCTCATCATTACTAATTTAGCCTATGGCCTGGAGGCATTTGCTTAAAGTACTGGAAGTGATTGTCACAATATTTGAAAACCTAAAATAGTTTATAACAACAGCTGTAAGGTTATAATTATTTGAGACTAGGACACAGTTCCCTTTGTCAGTTTACCTGATGTTTCTCCTCTGGGACTTTCTTCAGGGAGCATAAAAAGTCATGACATACGGTGTTATTTAAAATGGGATGAAAAGTGGAGATTTGGCTTACCTACGGTGTGTTTTGCTGAGGGAGTTGGGACACAGCTGAAGAAAAGCCAAGCCAGGAAGCAGTCAACATCATCCTAATTCATTGTGGCACTGATTTCTGGGATTGTTGTCAGCCCATACTTCAACGAGCGATCCGTTTAAAAGCACCATGGATTTAGATTTTTTTCTTTGATTATTTTCCAATGTCACCAAGCCCAAAGTACTTTTTTATCATTAAAGCTGGTTCTGCCTGCACAAACCCTTCAGCTAGCTGCAAAGAGACAGCTTAGTTTACGGACTGTTGCCCCGGCAACCATCAACAGTGCTTTTAGCTTGGAGAATTGAAAGCAGGACAATCTCATCCAGGAAGGAAAACAAGTGTATATATTCATCAAAGTCGCTGTTTAAGTGCTTAAAATAGTTGGATCCCCTGCAAGCCCATAGTTGGCACAGTCACCATTATCACGTTTCCCACCGAGATTTTCTCCGGGAAAGCTATAACTTTGTATTTCCTGTAATGTGCCAGAAGGGCTGCTTTCCAAATTTGAATATGTTAAACACAATGAGAATTGAATAAATTACAGCCAAACGAGTTGTATTCTTAAGAGTCATGCCTGGCAAAGCACCAATGAAAGGCAACCCTTACATTAGAACATATTTTTTTCCTCCAGAAAGGCTTGTGGTATCCCAAACCAAAAGCTTCAGTAAATGGACCACAGTTTTGTCTGAGTCATAAGAGGTAATAAATCCAGCTCGAAGAGATTTCAAATTATGGACTACAAAAACATCCTCATAAGGAAGCAGACCCAGGGCACTCTATAACACAAGGTCACCTGGCATTTTTATGCTGTTAGTCTTTTTTCTGCCATTTACTAAAGGACACAGGGTTTTCTTATCTAAAGATGTACTTAACATTATATATACCCAACTGAATAGGGTACAAAAACTGAATTGTAATAACAAAAACTAACATTTATCAAATGCTTACTAGGTTAGTTCTTTCCATGAATGATATCATTTAACACTCCCATGTTACAGTTGAGGACATTGAGGCTTAGAAAGGTTAAGCTAATAAATCATGGAGCCAAGGATTGAACCTGACCATGGACAGAAGCCTGACCTTGATGTCGAAATACTCATCACTATTACCATGCCCATAAAACATAAGTACACACATACACGCACACACACACACATGCACAGACACACACAGATTCTTGTAATCTCACAGAAAAACTAGTGAAGGATCTGAAATCAATCTTTACAGGAGAGGACTTCAAACAGCCAAACACATATAAAAGTGTTTTCCTCATCAGGCATCAGAGAAATGCAAACCAAAACCATTTTTTGGTCAGCATATGGGCAAAATTTAAAAGATCGATAATATGAAGTGTTGTGGGGAAATGGGTATTCTTGAACACCGTTAGTGGGTATGTAAATCAGTAAAGCTCATTTGGATATTGCAATCTGGCAGTGTCTATTGCATTTTTAAATGCATATACTCTTCAACCCAACAATTCCATTTCTGTATTTATTCTATAGTAATTCTTATACATGATCACAAAAATGCAAGTATAATGAATTTTTAGCCTCATATTTTTTAAAAAAAACTTTCATTATGGAAAGTTTTAAACAAATACAAAATAAACAGAATAGTATAATGAACTCCCATTTACTCATCACCCACCTGACACTGTCATTAATAGCAAACAATAGTAAATAGTCTACATGTCAAGCCACAGGAGACAGTTTTATAAAATGTGGTACATCCATACTTTGAATTTTGCAATGCTGTGCAGCAGTTTAAAAAAGGAGGGAAGAGCTTTATATGGTGTCATAAATGGGCTCCAAGACACTTAACTATTTAAGTGGAAAAAACTTGTTGCTGAATAATGCAGATAGAAAGATACTGGTACGGCGTGAAGGTTCAGAGGCCCTCAGTTTCAAATAGCGCCCTGCCACTTACTAGGTGTGTGACGTGGGCACATTACCCAAGCTCTTTCTGCTTCAGTTTCGTCATCTGTAAAACAGGGAAGTATGATAATAGTACCTACCTCATAGAGTTATTGCGAGAATTAAATGAGTTAGTATGAGTAAAGCACTTAGAAGAATACCTGGCATTTAATAAGTGCTAGACATTATTTGTGCAAAAGATGGATTGCAAAGAAGGCAAATCTATCTATCTACACACACACACACACACACACACACACACACAAATATAATATATGTAAAGATGCAGGAAAGTGTCTGAAAGGATTCACGCTTAACTGGTATCGGTGATTATATCTTGGGGCATATGGGGATTGGAAGGACAGTCCAGGAGGCCACCTGTTTTATGTATGTCATTTGAACCTTTTACAATAAGAAGACATTCCTATTACTTGTGTAATGTTTAGAATAATTGAAATTAAAAATACAGACTCCCAGGCTCTGCCTTTGGGATAGTGATTTAAGTATCTCCTACCTTGCAGTACATAAATGGGCAAATGCAAAGAATAGAGATGAATGGAAGATACAAGATTAATTGCAGCAAAATAGCAGAAACAGTTAAGATGGAAATACTTAAATATTGGCAACTAGACTAAAGTGAATACTAAAAGGGATCTGAGGAGCAGATAAGCAAGCATTTGGAGACATTATTACTATAAAAGTAGTTAGTGGGACTTAGGACATTATGACACAAAAGAAGGTCAGAATTAGGTCTAAGATTTTGTATTTATTAATCACCTGAGCTAAAACAGTTCATTATCCTAACAAGGAAAGACTGGAGATTAAATTAAAATATGCCTGTGTAATATGTGTACTATATAGTAATTAACTGTATATACAATTGTTTACCCCTCCCACACACATGTGCATAACAGAATATGCTTATTCTGTAAACTTGTACACAATTCTTATGACTGCTTCCAACTAATTCTTTTGTTTCCCATATTCTCAATTCAAGACCTCACTAAAATATTTATAAAATAAAAACACATAAATTTAAATAAACGAAATCAACCTGCCAACTACTGTCCTGTGTGAATCTGCCAAATTTAAGAACTCAAATTAGCTGTTCTTCATTTATTATTACCATCTAGGCCTTCAATTACTTTATACTTGAAACTTCTTGAGGACAGGCACCTTTTCTTCTACAGTTTTGAATCCCAGTTTCTAAAACAGCACTAAGTGCATAGCCGCTGCTCTTCCCAAATGTTTATTAAATGAAGAAATTACTGAATGAATGATGAGTGAATGTAGACTGCATTACTTCTCTTGAAATTCTCTTGGGACTCCTCACCTGGGTAACTTTATCTCCTTCTAGTTCAAGAAATAGCAGACTACTTATTTGGAATATAAGATTGTGTGTGTGTGTGTGTGTGTGTGTGTGTGTGTGTGTGTGTGTATTCTGAAAGGTCACTTGAATATTTACCTACCATTTGTTTTACAAGGAGCTTTAAGAAGTTGAGTAACCATCATGCATCCCTTTTAAAACCATACCAAAGTTATTTAAGTCTTATCTGAGACTGAGAGCAGTTTCAGGCTGCGAGCACCTTGAGGATAGGGGTCAGGGAGTGCTTCTATAGGATTCACCACAGTGCCGTGACAGCAGACGCTGATATTAATCTGCCAGGCTGTTAGGACAAACCACACAATGGGTTGGTTTAGCAACAGGAATTATTGGCTCATGGTTTCAGAGGTTAGAAGTCTAAAATCAAGGCATTGGTAAGGAAAAGCTTTCTCCCCAAAGTCTGTACTGTTTTGATGTTGTCTTGCTACAGTCATTGGGGTTCCTTGGCTTGTCTCCCATCACATGGCGATCTCTTTCCGTTTCTGCTGACTCTGGTTCTGGTTCCTCCCTGTGGCTTTCTCTGGCTTCTGGCTTCCAGTTTCTTCTCTTTTAATGCCTCCGCTAATATGGATTAAGAATCACCCTGATTCAGTTGGGTCACACCTTAACTAAAAATAACATCTTCACAAGGTACTAATTACCCAGGAGTTCATACCCACAGGAATATGGATTAAGAATAAAAACATGTCTTTTGTTGGGATACATAATTCAATCTACCACAATGCTTAATACATAGTACTGGATGAACAAATAAGCGCGATCTGATAATTTTGATTTAGAGAATTTCTCTCCCAAGAATTTCTTGTTCTCTTCGCATTTCTTCCTCTTCCAGCTGCACTTCCTACTGCTATTGTTCTCATGGCAGTGTCATGGAGAATTCCTGATTCTCCCAGAACAAAGGCCAAGGAAGATGAGAACAGTGTGGTCTCACTGTTGCTCCTTACACAAAGTGTTTGCTCTGTCACTAAGACCTAATTAAACTGTTATGCCACCACATTTCTCTGAGGACTAAACCGAGGGTGATTTTTCCAGGCTCCTAATCTTTTAAATTGCCTCTGTGTCAAAATCTTCCCTATGGCCATTATTGGTGACACCTTGAAATAAATGAAAACTATAGCAGAGAGGAAACACACTTGCATGGAAAGCCCTTGCTTTTGGACATGTAGCAAAATAGCTCTTAATACTTAAGAAACAAAATCTTTTCTGCTTTGTGAACCAGTGAAAATCTAATAAAAGTGTGTCTCCCCCGGGTGCTTCAGATCATTAGCATCCTAGCTTCACACTTTGCTTTTACAAATAACTTACTTTAAAAATTTCTCTAGGGAAAAGACAAGGAACCAAAAATATCTTGGAAGAAAACTTTACCCAGCAACCTGATAACGCTGTTTCATACAGTTTCTAAAATTTAACTCCTTGCAGCAAAATCTTGGTGATTGTTTAGTTTCTGATTTTGGTATGTACTGAAACATCTTCATAGCCAAGTGAGGAGGAATAAGAGGAATGCCTTACATCTGAGTAGCAGTTTATGGTTTTTGTGGTACTATAGTACATTCTTTATGAATGCTACCATAATTGATCACCTATTGCATGCCAAGACATTGTGCTAAGTGTTTTACAAGTGTATATAGAATTTAATCTTTGCCACAATCCTCTGCACTAGTAGGTATTGCTACACCCATTTTGCTAATGAGGGAACTCAGATTTAGTCAAGTTGAGCAATTTGGCCAAGATCATAAAATAAATGGCTGAACTCAATGATTTCAAACCTGGATAAGTCTGATCCTAAAATTCACAGACATTTCACTTCGAGAGAATCTTAAAAAAGGGAAGTGAAGAAATAATTCTTTTCCTTTTACATTTACTATCTAATCTTACTAATTTCCCATAGCTACAAATCTCCCTGTTTCTGCATCCATCTTCTTTTTCCCTCCTTCCCTTCTCAAAAAGGTCAGTCTCACTATGTAGGCTTCATTCTTTCCTGCACACATGCTCTGGATTGCCGATACCATTTTGCCCCACAGGGACACCATTACATGGTATTCTCTGTGGTTGGCCCCCCCCCGAAGAACAAGTCCAGAACACAACGTGCATAGTGCCCCCTGGAGTTGTGTGGCTACCAGTTCTGTGGATTTCTTTCCTTCTAGTCTTATCAAGGACAGCTTCTTCCAGCGTTTCCCTCTCCCATTATCAATCTCTGTCTCTACTGGATTATTTTCATTGGTATGCAAAGACGTCTACTATCCTCTACCTTAAAGACAAGCAACCAAAAAAAAAAAAAAAAAAAAAAACCCAAGAAACAACACATACCAATCACCCTTGACTCTACATTCCTCTCTAGATAGTACCCATTTTGGGACAATGTCTCCAGTGGCCATTTCCCTTTCATCAGCCTCTTCCAATCAGCTCTAACTCTCCTCTGAAACTGCTCTTGTCAAGGTTTCCAATGACTTCCATGCTACCAGATCCAAGAGACTTTTTTTTTTTTTTAACCTAAAGCTTACTTGCCTTTCAGCAGCAGTCAATAGTTGTCATCTTGAAATATTCTCCTTTCTTGGAGTCTGTGTCATCATGCTTCCTTTGTTTTCCTCCTGTTTTTCTAGCCACTCCTTTCCCGGATATTTTTCCTCTATCCAATCTCTCTATATAAAAGTTCTTCAGGGCTTTGTATGAGGCTCCTTTTCTCCTCTTTCTATATTTTCTTTTTAAGTCATCTAATCTTTTCTTGTAATTTTTAAATGTCATCTCAACTCCCTAATTTATATCTTCATTCCAGGTCTTGCCTCTGAGTCCTTTTCAGTTTTCTCCTTGAATATCTCACAAGCCTGTCAAACTTAATATTTTGCTAATTTCCAAACTTGTGCCTTCCTGTCCTCCCCATCTCAGGAGATGACACCATCCATATACAGTTATTTAGACAAGAAACCTAAGAATTATCCTTGATTCCCACCTTTCTTTTATCCCTATTTCCAATTCATCAGCAAGTCCTGTCCTATCGTATCTCTAAAACACATCTCAAAGCACATAACTGCTTCTGCTACCACCATAGTCAAAGCCTCCACATCATCTTTCGTAGGATGCTTTAATGGTATCTTAGCTGTCCCTGCCTGCTTCTTCTTTTGCCCTCCTCCAATCTATTCTTCATATAGCATCCAGAATGGTCTTTGGATAAATGTAAATCAGATCATATCACTCTCTTGCTTAGAAAATTTTAGTGACTTCATTGATATCACATAAAACCAACCCTAATCTAGAAGACCCTACATGGCCTGGCCCATGCCTTCCTTCCCAACTTCATTGCAAACACTATGGTTGTTTCAGTTTATTTGGCTGCTCAAGCAAATACCATGCAATGGGTCAGCTTAAACAATTGGAATTTATTAGCTTATGGTTTTGAGGCTAATAGAAAGTGTAAATCAAAGCCTTATCAAGGCAGTGCTTTTTTTCCTGAAGACTGGTGTACTGGGGTAGGCTGCTGAAAATCCTTGGTCCTAGGCTCCTCTGTCACATGGCAATGAACGTGGGGTCCTCTCCTGGACTTACTGTTCTCTTCTAGGTTCCAGTGAATTTCAGATTCTTGCTTCCCGTGGCTTTTGCTCTCTCTGTCTGGATTTCATTCACTTATAAAGGACTCCAGTAATAGGATTAAGACCCAGGCCAAAGGTTATCAGGGGATAGAAAGTGGGCAGAGATTGGGCAATCAATGAAGTAGGAGTACAGAATGTTCAATAAGGCTTACTGTAAAGGTTCCTAGATTGTAAGCTCTTACAACAGTCACATCTATTCCTGAGTTTTAACTGTTATTTAAGAGATGTTTATTTGGTACAAAATTTATATTTTCTGTAGCACATGTCTAATTTAACCTGTAAGGTCAGTTTATTTAAACAACATAATTACATGGAGCCTACAATAGGGAATGAGATCTTGTAATTCTGTATAGGTTAATATAACACCCTGTTATATTAAAGGTTACATTAAAGAGTATTTTGGGCAGAAAATCAAAAAAATATATATATGCAAAGTCTGAGGAAAAATGTGGAAATATTAAACTTCCCCACCTGGGGAATTCCTGATATTCTCACAAGTATTAGGGACTCCCAATTTAATAAGTCAAGCCCTTGATCTTGGGGCTTGCCCTTATGAAACTTATTCCTGCAAAGGAGAAGCTAAGCCTACTTATAATTATGCCTGAGAGTCACCCCCAGAGAACCTCTTTTGTTGCTCAGATGTGGCTTCTTTCTCTCAGCTGTAAACTCACTACCCTCCCCACTATGTGTGACATGACTCTCAGGGATGAGCCTTGGGAGTCATGGGATTGACTTGTCATGGGATTGATAAGGACTTCTTGACCAAAAGGAGGAAAGAAATGAAACAAAATAAAGTTTCAGTGACTAAGAGATTTCAAATAGAGTTGAAAGGTCATTCTGGAAGTTATTCTTACGCATTACATAGATATTCCTTTTTAGTTTCTAGTGTATTAGAATAGCTAGAAGGAAACACCTGAATCTGTTGAACTTAATCCAGTGAACTTGATTCTTGATGATGATCTTATAACTATACAGTTTTTTTTTTGTTTTTTTTTAGTGCAGTGCCTTCTAATGTATTTTTTTTTAATTCAGTTTTAATGAAATATATTCACATACCATACAGTCATCCATGGTATATAATCAACTCTTCACAGTATGATCATATAGTCATACATTCATCACCACAATCTATTTCTGAACATTTTCCTTATATCAGAAAGAATCAGAATAAGAATAAAAAATAAAAGTAAAAAAGAACACCTAAACCATCCCCTCCATCCCACCCTATTTGTCATTTAGTTTTTATCCCCATTTTTCTACTCATCCATTCATGCACTAGATAAAGGGAATGTGATCTACAAGGTTTTCACAATCACACTGTCACCCCTTGTAATCTACATTATTATATAATTGTCTTCAGGAGTCTGGACTACTGGGTTGGAGTTTGGTAGTTTCAAGTATTTACTTCTAGTTATTCTAATACATTAAAACCTAAGAGCTGTTAACTATATAGTGCATAAGAATGTCCACCAGAGTGACCTCTCAACTCCATTTGAAATCTCTCAGCCACTGAAACTATTTCGTCTCATTTTGCATCCCCCTTTTGGTCAAGAAGATATTCTCAATCCCATGATGCCGGGTCCAGATTCATCCCTATAACTATATAGCCTTTAACATGTGACCGTGTGATTGTGAAAACCTGTGATTGATGCTCCCTTTTTCCAGTATATGGACAGATAAGTAACAAAATAAGGACATAAAATATATATATAAATAATAGGAGGGGGATGGGGGTATGAGATATTTTGGGTGTTCTTTTTTATTTTTATCTTTTTCTTTATTTTGAAGTAATGAAAATATTCTAAAATAAATTGTGGTGATGAACGCACAACTATATGATGATACTGTGAGCCACTGATTGCATACTTTGTATGGATTATATGGTGTGTGAATATATCTCAATAAAATTGCATTAAAAAAAAAAAGACCCATGCCAATTGAGTTGGGCCATACCTTAACTGTAGTAACCTCATCAAAATGTCCTGTTTACAATGGGTTCACACCCCACAGGAATGCATTAAGTTAAAGAACATGTTTTTCTGAGGTACATCTAGCTCCACACCACCACAATGGTCTAGGTGCAAGATCCTCTTCAGTTCATTAAACAGATCAGACTTTCCTATCTTAGAGCCTCTGGATTTGCTATTCCCTCTGCTTAGAAGTCTTCCCCACTCCCCATCTGGCTGCTTCCATCTTATCCTTCAGCTCTCCTCCAAGATTCTTCTCGTCAAGGTTACCTTTGACCTCCACTTTGCTCAATCCAATAATCAATTCTTTGTCTTGCTCTTATGAGACCAATCAGTGCTATTTGATCCCTTCCTTCCTCTTGAAACATTTTCTTTACTTGGCTTCCATAATATCACATTCTCCAAGTTTTGTTATACCTCACAGGTCATTTAAGTCTTTTTTTTTTTTTGATGTTTCCTCTTGTTTTTCCAACCCCTAGATGTTGGGATGTCCTAGGACACATTTCACAGACTACTCCATCTATACTTCCCAAATGATCTCATCTGGTCTAATTGCTACCACCTCCCAAGTTTATTCCTCTGGCTTGGACCGCTCCATTTAAGTTCTAAACCATATTACAAAGATTTCCATTTGGGTACCTTATAAGAAACTCAAACATGACATGTCCAAAAATGAATCTCGGATCTTCCTCAACCTCCACCACCACCCACAAGTTACTCCCTCCATCAACCCCCACTTCACCATCTTGGTAAATGGCAACACTGTCCTATTTTCTTTGGCCAAAACACCATGGAATCACATCTGAATCCCCTTGTTATTTCACACTTCCAGTCAAACAACAAATTCTATTGACTTTACCTTCAAAGTACACAGAGTCTTGGCTATATGCCAAAATGACCCAAAAGACAGATTAAAAGGGATCCCACAGGCCAAATCAGAAACAACTTGTGCTGGTTTGAATCTATTACTGCCCCCCCCCCCAACAAAGTCCATGTTCTTTAATGTAATCTTGTTGGGAGCCTACTTTTTAGTCTTTTGATTTGGTTAGAACCTTTTGATTGATTGTTTCCATGGAGATGTGACCCACTCAACTGTGGGACTTTGATTAAATTATTTCCATGGAGAGCTCAAGAGCTACAGATGCTGATGCTTGGAGACACTTGGAGATGCAGACAGAAGGACATTTGGAGATGCTAAGCTAAGAGATGGAGCCCAGAGTTTGCCCCGGAAAAGCTAAGAGGGGACTCCATATGCTTAGAGAGAAACACCCTAGAGGAAGAGGCAAAGATGTACAGGAGTGAAGACAGAAGCCCAGAGACATTTTGGAGAAAGCCATTTTGAAATACAATCCAGGAGCAAAGGACCAGCAGAGGCCAGCCATGTGCCTTCCTAGCTGACAGGGTGTTTCGGATGCCATCGGCCATTCTTCAGTGAAGGTATTCTCTTGTTGATGCCTTAGTTTGGACACTTTTATGGCCTCGGAACTGTAAATTTGTAACCTAATAAATCCCCATATAAAAGCCAATCCATTTCTGGTATTTTGTATAATGGCGGTATTAACAAACTGGAATACAACCTGAGCATTAAAATAAATATAGTGACAGATTATAGGTTTGCTAGGTTTCAAAGTACTTCCTCACAAGATACTTATTAATTATAAAAAGAAAAGAATACCATTAGAGTGGAGAAGCTGGGCAAATACCACCTTAATCAAGTGTTCAAAATGAGTGTTATTGATAATGGGGCAAATTGGTATCATGCACTCCCAAATAGGATGCAACGAGAACATGTCATTTCCATGATGTATCTTCCAAACATGCGTAACATGAATCTAATCATGAGGAAACATCAGAAAAACCCAACTGAGAGATGTCTACAAAATAACTGTCTTGTAATTGTTAAAATTTCAAGGTCATCATGGTCAAGAAATGACTGAAGATCATGTTAAGAATTAAGGAGACTCCCCCTGAGTACCTCTTTGTTGCTCAGATGTGGCCCTCTCTCTCTCTAACTGAGCCATCTCGACAGGTGAACTCGCTGCCCTCCCCCCTATGTGGGACCCGACTCCCAGGGTTGTAAATCTCCCTGGCAATGCAGAATTTGACTCCCAGGGAGGAATGTGGACCCGGCATCGTGGGACTGAGAGTATCTTCTTGACCAAAAGGGGGATGCAAAATAGACGAAATAGTTTCAATGGCTGAGAGATTTCAAATGGGTTGAGAGGTCACTCTGGTGGACATTCTTATGCACTATATAGGTAACACCTCTTAGGTTTTAATGTATTGGAATAGCTAGAAGTAAATACCTGAAACTACCAAACTCCAACCCAGCAGTCTGGACTCCTGAAGACAATTATATAACAATGTAGATTACAAGGGGTGACAATGTGATTGTGAAGACCTTGTGGATCACACCCCCTTTATCTAGTGTATGGATGAGTAGAAAAATGGGGATAAAAACTAAAGGACAAATGGGGTGGGATGGGGGGGATGATTTGGGTGTTCTTTTTTCACTTTTAGTTTTTATTCTTGTTCTGGTTCCTTCTGATGTAAGGAAAATGTTCAGAGATAGACTGTGGTGATGAATGCATAACTATGTTATCATACTGTGGACAGTGGATTGTATACCATGGATGATTGTATGGTGTGTGAACATATTTCAATAAAACTGAATTTAATTAAAAAAAAAAAAGAACTTAAAAAAAAAAAGAATTAAGGAGACTGAAGAGACATGTTAACTAAATGCAGTACATGATTCTGAACTGGATTTTTTTTCTATAAAAAATATTATTGGGACAATTGGCGAAACATGAATGAAATCTGAGGATTAGATGGTTTTGATGTTAATTTCCTGATTTTGTCACTCACATTGCAGTTATGAAGGAGAATATCTGTGTTCGTAGGATATAGACACTAAAGTATTTGGGGAGATGGGGTATCAGAGAAGCAATTTACTCTCAAGAGGTTCAGGGAAAAAGGGTTCTTTGTACCGCACTTGCAAATTTTCTGAAAGTTCATTATTGTTTCAAAAATAAAATAAAAAAGAAAGAAACACGAAAGAAAAAAGATATATACAAGTCGGATCCCTCTTTACTCCTTCCACTTTTATCACTCTGATATGAGTCACTATTTGAATATTGTAATGGATCCCAAATTACTTCTGACCTTGCCCATACAGAATATTCTCAATTTTGCATCTGGGATAATCTTTTTAAAAGTTAGATTATATTATCCCTTGGGTTAAAGCCCTCTAAATGGCTTCCCAGTTTACTTTGAGTAAAAGCCAAAATAGAGCGATAACCTACATATCCTTCCAAGCCCTGGCCCCTGATTACTCTCTGAATTCATGGACCACCATTCCAGCTACCCCTCTTGCTATTCTTCCCACAAGTCAGTCACAGCTCAGCACTGGTTATTTATTCTTTATTTGTCACCAGTTTACTAGAATGTAAGCTTCACAAGGTCAGGGACTTTGTTTTGTTCATTGCAGGCTTCCCAATGCTTACACCAGTGCCAGGAACATTGTCGGATTGCTATAGACTCAATCAATAATTAATCTAAACTATGACTTGAAATGAATGACTCAATCTTAGCCTAAATGTCTCTTCCTAGATCACCTGCTTTAGCATGGGTTGTCTTCCCCTTTTTATGCCTTATTGCAACCACTGACCTGTTCTCCTTCATAGTGATCCCCATCCTATAATTACCTGCCTGTTCAATTTCTTATTTATTGTCTGACAGTAACCTTGAGGAAGGGGCGGTCTTTTTCTGTATACTCCATGCCTTTCAAAATGCCTGTCATATAGAACATGCTCCATAAATGTTTGTGGAATGAATGGAAACCCTGCATAATAATCCTTTTGTTTTTGTTGTTTATTTAAAGATCATGGAAAGGTATTTTAATAGTTTACTGATACAGGTAGCACCTCTCCTTTCTGTTGGTACAGCAAATTTCTAGTTTTCCTACTAGAACCCGAGTTCCTTGAAGTCAGGAGCTATATCTAGTATATATCTTCAGATCCCCAGAGCCTAGTGACTGTCTTTCAGTGGTGTTTAATAACTGCTTGTGGATGAATGAAGGTGCAAGTTTAGACTGCTTGGGAAAGACTAATGCAGAAAGAAACCAAGACTAATGTACTGGACAGAAATTGAAAGAGCATTTACAGATAGGGTTCAAGACTTAGCACTGGCAAGTGCAGAATTCTTCTGACCTTTGGTACCCTCATCTGCATCACCAAATTTCTGATATCTCTAACAGTTATTTAAAAATCAAGTTTTTTTTTTTTTACTATTTTCTTAGTTTGTTTTTTTCATTTTTTTATTATATATATGTGATAGTTTCAAAGTGCGATTTAACAAGTAGTTAGAGAGCAAATTTCAAAGAATGTTATGGGTTATGGTACCATAGTTTCAGTTATTTCCTTATTGTGAAATACACACACACACACACACACATACACACACACACATACACATACAGAAAAGTGCTAACTTTCAAATTACAATTTAACAAGTAGCTATAGAGCTACCTTGTCTGTTGTATCCCTTTCTCTGGTTTAATCACTTTCCCAATCTTCAGGGAGGTCTAGGCAGTACCGCCCTAACTTGTTCATGTTGAAAACGGGTGTCGACATTATGGGAAAGGAGGACACATCTGGTTGATGTTCTTGAAGAGGTTGTTGCCTCTGGATTTTGGAACTTATTTGGCATAGGAACACTCTGGAGGATTTAATTTTCTGAAAAATAAGCTTAGTGAGTGAAACTTTTATAGAGTCTCTGATAGGGACGTGGGTATTCTTTAGGGTTTTTGGGACTACTGTTGATTCGGGCTTGTCATACTTTGGCCATTTGGGATATCTAGCTGAAGCTTGCATAGGAGTTACCTTCAGGATAGCCTCTTGACTCTATTTGAAATCTCTTAGCCACTGAAACTTTATTTTATTGCCTTTCTTTTCCTGTTTTTGGTCAAAAAAGGCATTCTCAATCCCTTGATTCCACAGTCAGGCTCATTCCTGAGATCGGTGTCTCTCGTCACCAGGGAGACTCACTCACCTGGGAGTCCTGTCCCACTTTGGGGGGAGTATGATGAATTTATTTGCAGGGTTGGCTTAGAGAAAGCAACAAAAGAGGTTCTCTGAAGGTGACTCCTAGGCATAACTATAGGTAGGCTTAGCCTCCCCTTTATAGCCATAAGTTTTACCTGAGCAAGCCTCAAAATTGAGGGCTTGACTTACTAAGTAAAGGATTCCTAATTTCACATAGCATATGTTCTGTCCAAAATAAACAATCAATGTCTCACATTACCTCTACTTAGTTCTATAATCATTATCACTCTCCATTTTAAACAATGCTTATGACCCAAAACACCTGAAAGCTTTTATCAGTCCTTAATTATTTATCCCCAAATCAAGGCTTTTTTATTGCTGCAGCTGTATTTCTTAGTTTCCTACCCCAAATATCCTCTTCAGGCTTGCAGAACTGAAATGAGATTCACTTTTTAAAATTTTAATTACAGAGTTAACAGTATCATAAACACGCATGTACCCATAACCTGGCGTAAACAACTAATCCACTCAAAGCCAAACTTTTTCATTCCTAGCTTCACCCACTTCGTCAATTCCATTATTTTGAAGCAAATTCCAGACATGGTATCTGTATTAGTTAGGGTTTTCTAGGGAAACAGAATCAATGAGAGGTGTCTCTATCAGATTTCTAAAAGTGACTCACACAACTGTAGGTATGCAGGATTCCAAATTCTGTAGAGCAGTCAGCAAACTGTCAGCTCCAAGGAAGATGTCCGATGAACTCCTCAGGAAATGAACTGGGATCTTTGACGAACGTGTTTGATGAACTCCTCAGGAAACGAACCGGAAACTTCCACGAACTCCTCAGGAAGCGCTTCACTGGGCAGCTGAAGAAGTGAAGGTCCTCCAACTGTCTTGCTTATAAGTCTTCAGCTGATTAATTGGATTAAATCCAGCCAATTGCATTCTCTCATTGTGCAAGACGCCCTTTGGTGAGTCCTCAGTCACAGCTGCAGTCAATTGACTGATGATTTAATCAGCCAGCCTGTTGGTCTACTAACCAGCCACAAATGTCCTCTCAGCAATTGTTAGGCCAGTGTTTGCTTGACCAGACAGCTGGGTACTATCACCTGGCCAAGATGACACATGAACCTAACCATCACAGTATCTTTTCATTTGTAAATTTCATTATTTATAAAATATAATTATTAACTGCTAGCTGACATCCCCTCTGTTCTTGGACTGCTTAAAAATGAAGCATTCATTGAACAACAAGTTGGTTTTTCCAGAACCCAGATAACTAGTAGAATTATTCCATCTTATGACTCGACAAAACTGGGTAAATTCTTTCGGGGGGTTTGGGGATAGGTGGGTATTACAGCCCCTACCTCAGTGCTTTGCAATCAATAAATAGTGAAGAAAAGCAAAGCCAATATGCTTTAGTTTTTTTAATACAATCTCATCCACGTGAGTCTAGGGCCTGTCCTTCCTACTTGTTTCTGTTCCCTTCCTGAACTCATTTCTCAACTTGCTATTTTAAAATTTTATTAAACCAACTAAAGTAGGGGGAGTTTGAGGGCCGACTAAGTTCCTCCTGCCCGGGGAACCGAGAACATTCTTTTTTTTTTTTTTTTTTTTTCCTTTTAAATCTTACAAATTCGGTTTGAGAGGACTTGCGCAAGCATAATTTGCTAACGGAGGCAGGGCTGCACTAAGTGGGCAGAGCTGCACTAAGTGGGCAGGGCTTAGCGGAGGCCCCGCCCTCTTCTTTTCGTTCCCTTGCCCTTTCTCTCTCCTTCCCGGCAGCCTTAGCGCCCGTCCCGGCGCTTTTCAAGATGGCGGCGGACAGCGAGGTGCGGTGTTGGCTCCTTTCCTAACTATCCCTGCCTCTGTGTTCGTTTTGTCCGCGTCAGCGTCCCGAGCTTAGTCTCTTACTTCTTCTCTTTCCCCTTCCCGCAGCCCGAGTCCGAAGTGTTTGAAATCACGGACTTCACCACTGCCTCGGAATGGGAAAGGTGAGTCACATCACTGGTTACTAGTATCTGGGCCGGCGTCACCCCACCGCTTCCGCAAACTAGACACAACACAGGTGAAGCCACTTTTGCATGAAAAGTAGGACCAGTGTAGCCTCCGGTGCTCCTCCGCAGCTTTTCTCTTGCCAGCTGTAACCCTCTTCCGCGTCTCGCGTCTGACAAGCGCCGGCCCGCCCGCATCAGCCAAATCCCCGAGACTCGGATTCTGAGAAAGTTTTATTTTATTTTCTCTACTCTCAAACCACTTTCCTTTTCCGAGGCTACCACTTGCGTTCCTATTTTCATTTCCCTTTGAAATTTATTTATTATAAGCAATAATTTCACAGCTGCTTTTCCTTTCGTTTACATTACATTTCAGGAGAAGGTCTTTCTTCGTAGTATTGTGGTTGTCTATCTGTCACACTCCCACTATCTCCATCCTGTCTTTTAGAATGGCCTTTTTAAAAAAAGTCGGCATATGGCTCTGGAACGCTTTGATTCAAGTTGTTATATTTTGGTGGATAATGTGCTCAGGCTTCTTGTGCCTACCAAACTCCACCGAAGAGCTGTCTGGGTGAAACTGTTGTATCACTGAAATTACTTGAAAGCCAAAGTTGTGGAGGAGTGATATCCTCAGTGGAGAAGTTTTTCTGTTCATTGGCACAAAAGCTTCAGTTTTCTGGGTATGGAGGTCTGTATTTAACTTATTGCAACATTTATAGTCTTTTCTGTATGGGAGAGAGAATTTGTGGATGCCATGTAATTAGATGCCATGGGCAATATAAAAAAATTCCTGGCGGAGTAATAGTTTAACCTGTTGTATCCCAACCTACTAAGAAAGTTGGTAAGGCATAATCCCACTGTGAAGGCTTTATTGATTAGGTAGAATGTGTCCAGAACTGTACTAAGAAAAAAACAAAAAGACTTGATGCATATATGTTTAAAAAACAAACAGCAAATAAGTAAATTGTAAACCAAGTGGTACTAACTATAAAAATAGAAGTTCAAATAAAGGTGAGATTGTTATGGACTACTGTTGTTGGACGTGTTTTCATAGAGAAGAGGAAATGAACTGGATCTTGAAAGTGGGAACGCGTAAGAAGGGACTGACATGAACAGAAAACACATAGGTGAAAATGAACTTTTGGAATTACATAAAGAAATATGTTTTTTACTGGAGTGAAGGCTATCTGTTGAAGGGAAATAAGGAAGAAGGTTTTAAGAAAGATGGGATCAGGTTATGGACAGCCTCCAAAGCTAAGTAAAGGAATCTAGGTTTGGTGCTTTTGGGCCAGGGATGCTCAAGTTTTAGTGGGCATCATAATCACAGATTGCAGGGCTTTACCCTCGGAGTTTCTGGTTCACTAGGTGTGTGGTGGGACCTGAAGATGTACCTTTCTGACAAGTTCCGAGGTGATTTGGCTGCTGCTGGTCAGGACACTTCACAAAGGAAGAACCACTGTTTTAGGCAATAGTGAGATAAATTTTAGAGTGAAAGATTTTAGTGGTGAAGTGATACAAGAATTGTTTCAGGAGATAAAGTAAAATTAAAGCCAGCGACTTGCTCATCTATAATTAGGATGGGAGAAAGGGAGGATGGAAGGGAGAATTGTAAGACATTTCAAAGAAGATTTAGATAGATAAACTGGATGAAATGTAGAATAGGAAACTGAAACATGCAGTAGCGGTTTCTTCCCTGAAAAATGAAGATAAAGTGGCAGAATGGGAAGAGGTCAGATTTGGACCTTTTGAGTTTGAAATAGTAACTCACTGACTTGAAGGGAGGTAGAAAAGTGTAACTCAAGTCTTGGGGGAGGAGAATGAGGAAACGTCAGGGTTTTGAATGGAGGAAAGATCACTTTCCCCTAGCTAGATATTTAAATTATCTTATATTAGAGTATTAAATCCTTAACTTCTCATACAGAAATAATTGTTACCACAGTTATCAGAACTGCCTTGAAGTAGGACATTTGCTTTTTGGCTTTTATGCTTTTGGTTCTAGAGTGAAACTTGTGTCTTATAATTCACGAGAAAATGTTGAAGACTTTGTGGTCGCTTAAATCTTGAGTTTATTGTTTGAATGAAAGGTCTTGTCCGTATATTATAAGCCATACGGACAACTTTGTTAAGAGAACTAAAGCCTATAACTCTTTTTATCATTTGTCCTTTGAGGAAATATTTATTGAGCACCCAAGTGTCAAACACAGTGCAGAACAGCAGGGATGTGGTGGTTTGTAAAAGCAGGTATGTTTCCTGCTCTTATGGAATATACAGTCTAGTAGAAAAGGCAGATATGAATCAAATAATGATACAAATGAGTCTGTAATTACAAAATGAAATAAGAGCTAGGAAGGGAAAGAATCCTGACCTTATAAGTGCATGTAACAAAGGAACATTATATAGAATGAGGAGTCAGAGCAAATAAACCTTTAAGATCTGAAGAGTGAGCTTTTAGGGGAAAAGTTATTAAATTTTTCTCCAAATCGCCATACTTATAGGATGGAGTCTATATTTTCTCTTTTAGATGGGTAGAATTCATGCAATAAGTATTTTAAGATGTTCCTTTTTTTAATGTGAGAGTTATATTACATTATTTTTATTATAATAGATTATTACTGTAGAATAAAAAAATTACTTGTAGTCTTACTAACAGAAGATAACTACTGTTTACATTTTGATGTTTTTCCTTCTAATCTGTGTGTGTTGTAGACTTTTTTGGATCAAACCATATCAATGCTTTTTATACTTTTTTCTTTTAATGTATGAATGCTTGTTTATTTTCTTAAACATTCTTCAGGACATGATCTTTAGTGGGTATGTATTAGTCCATTGAATAGATACACCATTACTAATTTAATTTAACAACTGTTTACTGCAGTTTAATGTTAATGTAGATTTAAGTTTTAACCTTCATAAATGCAGTGTACATTTTATATGCAAATTTTTGCCCACATAAGGATATATTTTTAAATTTATTTCTGTTTTGTAAACATGTTAATTTGTTTCAAGAACATTGATTTTCAAAACTGATCATTTTCATTTGACTCAACTCCCCCAAAGTGAATTAGTATATTAATTCTGCCTTTAATTTTAACGAAGACTAATTAGAGGGTTCAGTTGAATCATAATTTATCATTACTATGATTATTTTGCAACAGAAATGTAAATATTAATTTATAATGTTACAAAAGGAAAAATCTGATGCCTTTGAATATGATTTTTTAACACCACATGGTTTTATTTTTGTCACTGACAGTATGCACACACTGCAATTGCATCATTTTGTTTGATTTCCTTAAATATTATTTAAGTATACATTAAAAATATGTTTACATTTCAGAAATGTAACACATTAAAGAAGCCCTCTATAAACATAATCAATTTATTTTCCTGCTTCGTTTCATACATACATAACTTAATCTACAAAAGCATAAATAAAAACTATCAACTGGTAAGGTCTTGAAACGATACACAAATTTTGCTTGAATTAAGAGCCTGACAAAAGTGTTTTCTTTATATGATTTAATTAATGCACAGTTTTTGCAGTGTTTATTAGTCAAATGACTTATTGCCACAAGTTATTGTCTCCCAATCAGAACTGCCAATAATGGACCTTCCAGTGGATTTGATAAAGATGCCATTTGTTTAAAAACCCAAAATAGTCAAAAGACTAGATTTTTAACAGTAGAGAAATTACTAAGCTTCACTGAACCCACTTTAGCAAAAGTGAACAAAAGAATGCTACTAAAGAGTGAATGCTTGTTCTATCATTTAAATGTAAACTTAAGAAGTCTAAAATTTAGGAAACAATAAAATAGGATTAAATTCATATTAATCTTGTGAAAAATCTTCTATTGAGATTCTGTTACAGGAAGAGAATCAACACTTTCCTGACCTTTATTCAAGATTTACTATTTAAGCACCCAAATTACTTTTATGTAGTAAAATAAAAAAGGAGTTTCGCCTGTGACTTTCATTTTTTTAAAATAATTTTTTTGTTATGGAATGTAACATAGATAGATAGAAGTGGTAACTTTCCAAGTGCAACTTAAGTAGGTAGCAAATTTCAAAGAATGTTATGGGTTACAGTTCCAGTTTATTTCCTTATTGTGAAATATAACATATATGCAGAGAGGTAATAACTTTCAAAGTATAATTTAACAAGTAGTTATATAGGAAATTTCCAAAAATGTTACGAGTTACAGTACCATAGTTTCAGTTATTTTCTAATTGTGAGATAAAACTACAAAAAGGTGATAACTTTCAAATTACAATTTAACAAGTGGCTATAGAGCAAATTTCAAAGAATGCTATGGGTTAGAGTTCCACCATTTCAGTTCTTTCCTTCTAGCTATTCCAATACCCCAGCAACTAAGAAAAAGAAAATTATATAGAGATTCAGTATTCATAATCCTTTGTTAAATTCCATCTTATCTGTTGTTGCCCCTTCCTCTAGTTCAATCACTTTCCTGGTCTTTGGGGATGTCTAGGGAGTGACCACTCTAATTTGTTCTTGTTGAAAAGGGGTGTCTACATTATGGGAAAAGGGGACACATCTGGTTGATGTTCTTAAAGAGGCTATTGCCCTGTGTTTCATTTTATAAATTATTTTTTAGGCCTTAATTTGTGGGTTATAAAACTTAGAAAGTAAAACATTCTCATTAGATTTAAATGAATCAAAGTACAGATGGTACTAAGTTAAGTTACTGTCATTATTTTTAAAATCTAAGTTTCTGAAAGTTTTATTTTTCAGTAAAAAAAATGAACAGGTTCACTTTAACTGCCAGCCAAACTTTATGTTTATAAAACTAAATATTCTTTGTTAAAGAGATCACAAGAAATGCTTTCCATACTCTTATTTAAAAAAAAAATACCACAAATTCTGATGTATGTAATGAATCTAAAAAATTCACAAATGGTGGCTGAAATTTTGTCACTGTTCAGCCCAACACAACTTAAATCCACAATCATTATGCATAAGCAGTTCAAAATTAAAGTTTATAATAGAGATGTCAAGAAGTCATAACTACTACATCACTACTGAAGGCAGAGCAGATGTGCACATTTGATAGACTGCTTAGAAAATAAAGCTGTCATCAGAGCTGTAAATAAGGAATACATAAATACATACACAGCAATACCAAAGCATTAGGGCCATAAAAAAAAATAAGATGTGAAGTAAACACATTTCATTATTTTTAAAATCTAAGTTTCTGAAAGTTTCCACTGATTTATAAAACTATGGTTTTATAATTCTTTTAAAAAGGAAAATGATTCTACGCTGCTCCATGCAGTGATTTTGGTCTACATTCTTGACTACAATATAATCTTTAAATCCTCTTGCAGAGCTGGACATATCTCATCAGGGTTTCTCCAGAAAATCAACTTGTCATAGTTTCGGCAGCTGTAAGTCCTTGGGACGTTAGCCACCATAAATTCGCCTCAGTTTTCTTGGCAGTAAACTAATAGCCTCAGTAGTACATGTCACTGTTGTGACTAGTGCTTCGGTGGCCTTGTGAAGTTCCTTAATAACTGATGATAAGCTTTTGGGTTACTTGCTTGTTCACAAAGCCGTACACAAATAGAGTTTGCATATTTAAGCAGGTATTTAAAATTCTTGAAATCTCAAGCAGAACATCCATGGACTCCCGAACTGCATTCAGATTCACCGCTGGGGCTGCACCTGTGGTTGCCTCGCCAGTGTCGCTACTTCTGGCAGAACTCAGGCCTCTCTGCTGCCTTTGAATATAATTATTTGCCTTAATTTACCTGGGCAGTACTGTCTAAGTGTTTTAGGACAGCAGTATTGATGAAAGATTGCATCATACGTGTTAACTTATAAAAGTCAGCTTCTTAGAGTAATAGCAACTCTTATGAAAATGTTGTGTAATATGTATTTACCACTACCACTGAGATTTGACAAGTTTTCATATGCTGCTTTTGAACATGTTGCTAATCAAAATTCAGTTTTTTTTAATAGGTCTGCTTGATCATTAGATTTAGGTATTAGATAATAGTCTTTAAATCTGTTTGTCACTTGTTCCTTAAATCTTCTGGTCAGCTGTGCCTTAAAACTTGTTTTATTTTAATGAGTAGAATTTCCAAATAATGTGTTTTTTTGGGGGTGGGGTGGGAGGGATGGAATAAATCTGGGCATTCCTACATCTATTTAAAGGAAAAGTTGGTTTACAGTAGGTCAGTTTGGGCCAGAGGTAGATTATTGGTAGCATAATGATCTTTAATAGTATTTTAGTGTGTCAGTTTTTGTATCTATTCTTAATTTATGATATTTACTTTAATATAGGAAAATGTATTAACTCTTAATTTATATTTTATAGAAGGTAGAATGCCTTTGGATGTGCAGTCAACTTAAAAAAAAAAATCAAAATCTAAGAATTTTCAAGCTAAAGATTATTTCTGCTTTTATTCCCCATCTGTAAATTAGGTTAACAGTAGTAAACTTACTGAGCTTTCTCTGTGATAAAAATGTTAAAATAAAATAAAAAAAAAAATCCTTTTTAAAGAGCTCCTGTAACAGGAACTGATATGCTGTGTTATGTATTTAGAAAGTTCTTTTCCCCCTCTTTCCTAGGTTTATTTCAAAAGTTGAAGAAGTCTTGAATGACTGGAAACTAATTGGAAACTCTTTGGGAAAGCCACTTGAAAAGGTCAGAACTGTTTGCTGGTCTCTCTAAATGAGTATTTACCTTGAAACCTCGATTTTTAAACCCTTGCTGCGTTTGACACATTTTAATTAAATATTTTTTAAAGTTATATATAATTTATAAACATTATCAAATGGCATCTGGAAGTACTTGAATATGAATCTGTCGCAAATGTGAAACTTGTGAAATTTTTTTAAAATAATAAAGTTTTATATATATATAATATCATTCTTTGTGAGGGATTTTGTTATGTTTTTCCTGATGTTTCTCTCTTGCCTTTTCACTTAAATGCTAGCAAGTCTTTTTTCACAGATTTTTAGATAGAGAAATATTGGAATTACCAGCTTGTTGGCTTGAATATTTTTCTTAATTAATGAGAAAAAATCTTGGTCTTACAATTGACTTTCTGTAGATAGCTTTTTTATTCAATTTTTGTATTTTATGGTACCACTAATAGTATTGTTCCTTGCTCTTGTTCCTCTTCCCCTTTTTAAAACCTTATATGGATGCTTTGAGAATATTTAAGCATGAAAAATTATTCTACAAAATTGAAATGGGACTTTAATTCTAATCTAATTCTTAGGTATTGGTGTTTTTACTCATAAACCACATTGCAGAAGATGGTACTCTGAGAAGAACTAAATTTTTCTATTTAACTTAAGGGAACTAACATTTTGATAAGCTTATGTAGATGCTTAGTTTTTAATTAATATTTACCTTTGAAGTAAAATCAGTCATTTTTATTACAAAATTGTTATTAGCTCTACAGTTTACCCCTTTGCAAGGAACTCTGTTTTCACTATTTGCTTCTTAGAGTTTTTCAGCTTCCTGGTGATGTAAGCAGAACTATCAAAAAAGCTTTTCTTTATCCGTATAAATATGAGCAGAAAAAGTAACACTACATGTAGAAATCACGTATCATTTAAAGACTTAACTGAAATATATAGAGTAAATTGATTTACTGTTTTAAAATATTTTTACATTTACATTTTTGAATAAAGGGGAAATGTAAAGTTATCAAACAAAACTTTTTACTGCACTTATTGAAACAAATACATAGTGACAATCGATATGGAAGCCAGTAAGATTGAAGGCAAAACAAGCTGGATATAGCTGGAGTGGGAATTGATTTATGTTACAAAAAGAGAGCTAAACCGATGCTGTGAGTGCCGATATTATATTCCTTAATTCTTTATTTTACAAATATTTACTAAGTACCTGCTCTGTACAAGGTGTGAAGAAATAGTGAAATAAGATCTGTGCTGCCATAGAAATGCTAGTCAATTCTAGTGAGGGCACAAAGTAATAAAGAAGTAAATAAGATTAAAATTTTACATGCTTAATTCAATTTGGGGGTTTAAGTTGGGTAATGTGTCAGATTAATAGTGTATTGACAGGCATTTAATAGGGGCTAAAGAAGTTTTAGCTCTCCAAGGGGGAGAAGCCCCTCAGTAGATGGTAGTAAATGAGATAACCTGGAAAACAGCAGATTTCAAGGGGAGCTGTAACAATGATAAATAAGGTTAAAGAAAGCCTCAAGGATAGGCATTATTCAGCAAACAAAAGAAAGTTTGAAGAATGCCTTGATAAGAGATTTTAATTTATGTGAAGGATGTTGTTTACCAGATCTATTCCTTCACTGAAGGGATTTAAGAGAAGTGGTTTATTTAAAACCTTTAATTATTTCAAACATATACGAAATTAACAAAATAGGTTAATGAACCGCATGTATCCTTCACCCAGTTTCATGATTAATATTTTGCCATTATTGTTTCATTAAAACTCTCCCTGCCTCCCACCCACCCCATAGACCTTTTTCACAGTTTTGTTTTTAAGTAAAATTTACATATATTCTAATGCTCAAAACTTGACTGTTTGATTTTTTTTTTAATCATCATTTTATTGAGATATATTCACATACCACGCAGTCATACAAAACAAATTGTACTTTCGATTGTTTACAGTACCATTACATAGTTGTACATTCATCACCTAAATCAATCCCTGACACCTTCATTAGCACACACACAAAAATAACAAGAATAATAATTAGAGTGAAAAAGAGCAATTGAAGTAAAAAAGAACACTAGGTACCTTTGTCTGTTTGTTTGCTTCCCCTACTTTTCTACACATCCATCCATAAACTAGACAAAGTGGAGTTTGGTCCTTATGGCATTCCCAATCCCACTGTCACCCCTCATAAGCTACATTTTTATACAACTGTCTTCGAGATTCATGGGTTCTGGGTTGTAGTTTAATAGTTTCAGGTATCCACCACCAGCTACCCCAATTCTTTAGAACCTAAAAAGGTTGTCTAAAGTGTGCGTAAGAGTGCCCACCAGAGTGATCTCTCGGCTCGTTTTGGAATCTCTCTGCCACTGAAGCTTATTTCATTTCCTTTCACATCCCCGTTTTGGTCAAGAAGATGTTCTCCATCCCACGATGCCGGGTCTACATTCCTCCCCGGGAGTCATATTCCACGTTGCCAGGGAGATTCACTTCCCTGGGTGTCTGATCCCACGTAGGGGGGAGGGCAGTGATTTCACCTTTCAAGTTGGCTTAGCCAGAGAGAGAGGGCCACATCTGAGCAACAAAGAGGCATTCAGGAGGAGACTCTTAGGCACAAATACAGGGAGGCCTAGCCTCTCCTTTGCAGCAACCGTCTTCCCAAGGGTAAAACTTATGGTAGAGGGCTCAACCCATCAAACCACCAGTCCCCTATGTCTGTGGTCATGTTAGCAACCATGGAGGTGTGGTAGGCGAATACCCCTGCATTCTCCACAGGCTCCTCAAGGGGGCACTACATCGTTTTTTTTTTTTTTTTTTTTCCTTGTTTGTCTTTTTTCTTTTTTTTTTTTTTTTTTACTTTCCCTTCTTTTTTCAAATCAACTGTATGAAAAAAAAAGTTAAAAAGAAAACAAACATACAATAAAAGAACATTTCAAAGAGACCATAGCAAGGGAGTAAGAAAAAGACAACTAACCTAAGATAACTGCTTAACTTCCAACATGTTCCTACTTTACCCCAAGAAAGTTACATACTATAGCAACATTTCAGTGAACTTGTTCCTACTACATCCATCAGAAATTAACAGACCATAGTCATTTCTGGGCATCCCCAGAACGTTAAATAGCTTATCTGTTCTTCTTGGATTATTGTTCCCCCTTCCTTAATTGCTCTCTACTGCTAGTTCCCCTACATTCTACATTATAAACCATTTGTTTTACATTTTTCAAAGTTCACATTAGTGGTAGCATATAATATTTCTCTTTTTGTGCCTGGCTTATTTCGCTCAGCATTATGTCTTCAAGGTTCATCCATGTTGTCATATGTTTCACCAGATCGTTCCTTCTTACTGCCGCGTAGTATTCCATCGTGTGTATATACCACATTTTATTTATCCACTCATCTGTTGATGGACATTTGGGTTGTTTCCATCTCTTGGCAATTGTGAATAATGCTGCTATGAACACTGGCGTGCAGATATCTGTTCGTGTCACTGCTTTCCGATCTTCCGGGTATATCCCGAGAAGTGCAATCGCTGGATCGAATGGTAGCTCTATCTCTAGTTTTCTAAGGAACTGCCAGACTGACTTCCAGAGTGGCTGAACCATTATACAGTCCCACCAACAATGAATAAGAGTTCCAATTTCTCCACATCCCCTCCAGCATTTGTAGTTTCCTGTTTGTTTAATGGCAGCCATTCTAACCGGTGTTAGATGGTATCTCATTGTGGTCTTAATTTGCATCTCTCTAATAGCTAGTGAAGCTGAACATTTTTTCATGTGTTTCTTGGCCATTTGTATTTCCTCTTCAGAGAACTGTCTTTTCATATCTTTTGCCCATTTTATAATTGGGCTGTCTGTACTATTGTCCTTGAGTTGTAGGATTTCTTTGTATATGCAAGATATCAGTCTTTTGTCAGATACATGGTTTCCAAAAATTTTTTCCCATTGAGTTGGCTGCCTCTTTACCTTTTTGAGAAATTCCTTTGAGGTGCAGAAACTTCTAAGCTTGAGGAGTTCCCATTTATCTATTTTCTCTTTTGTTGCTTGTGCTTTGGGTGTAAAGTCTAGGAAGTGGCCTCCTAATACAAGGTCTTGAAGATGTTTTCCTACATTATCTTCTAGGAGTTTAATGGTACTTTCTTTTATATTGAGATCTTTGGTCCATTTTGAGTTAATTTTTGTGTAGGGGGTGAGGTAGGGGTCCTCTTTCATTCTTTTGGATATGGATATCCAACTCTCCCAGCCCCATTTGTTGAAAAGACCATTGTGGCTCAGTTCGGTGACTTTGGGGGCCTTATCAAAGATCAGTCAGCCATAGATCTGAGGGTCTATCTCTGAATTCTCAATTCGATTCCATTGATCTATATGTCTATCTTTGTGCCAGTACCATGCTGTTTTGGCAACTGTGGCTTTATAATAAGCTTCAAAGTCAGGGAGTGTAAGTCCTCCCACTTCGTTTTTCTTTTTTAAAGTGTCTTTAGCAATTCGAGGCATCTTCCCTTTCCAAATAAATTTGATAACTAGCTTTTCCAAGTCTGCAAAGTAGGTTGTTGGAATTTTGATTGGGATTGCATTGAATCTGTAGATGAGTTTGGGTAGAATTGACATCTTAATGACATTTAGCCTTCCTATCCATGAACATGGAATATTTTTCCATCTTTTAAGGTCCCCTTCTATTTCTTTTAGTAGAGTTATGTAGTTTTCTTTGTATAGGTCTTTTACATCTTTGGTTAAGTTGATTCCTAGGTACTTGATTTTTTTAGTTGCTATTGAAAATGGTATCTTTTTCTTGAGTGTCTCTTCAGTTTGTTCATTTCTAGCATATAGAAACATTACTGACTTATGTGCATTAATCTTGTATCCCGCTACTTTGCTAAATTTGTTTATTAGCTCTAGTTGGTGTATCGTTGATTTCTCAGGGTTTTCTAGATATAAGATCATATCATCTGCAAACAATGACAGTTTTACTTCTTCTTTTCCAATTTGGATGCCTTTTATTTCTTTGTCTTGCCGGATTGCCCTGGCTAGCACTTCCAGCACAATGTTGAATAACAGTGGTGATAGCGGGCATCCTTGTCTTGTTCCTGATCTTAGAGGGAAGGCTTTCAGTCTCTCACCATTGAGTACTATGCTGGCTGTGGGTTTTTCATATATGCTCTTTATCATGTTGAGGAAGTTTCCTTCAATTCCTACCTTTTGAAGTGTTTTTATCAAAAACGGATGTTGGATTTTGTCAAATGCTTTTTCAGCATCTATTGAGATGATCAATTGATTTTTCCCTTTCGAGTTTTTAATGTGTTGTAATACATTGATTGTTTTTCTTATGTTGAACCATCCTTGCATGCCTGGAATGAACCCCACTTGGTCATGGTGTATGATTTTTTTAATGTGTCTTTGGATTCGATTTGCAAGTATTTTGTTGAGGATTTTTGCATCTATATTCATTAGGGAGATTGGCCGGTAGTTTTCCTTTTTTGTAGCATCTTTGCCTGGTTTTGGTATTAGATTGATGTTAGCTTCATAAAATGAGTTAGGTAGTGTTCCATTTTTTTCAATGTTTTGAAAGAGTTTGAGTAAGATTGGTGTCAGTTCTTTCTGGAAAGTTTGGTAGAATTCCCCTGTGAAGCCATCTGGCCCTGGGCATTTATTTGTGGGAAGATTTTTGATGACTGATTGGATCTCTTTGCTTGTGATGGGTTGGTTGAGGTCTTCTATTTCTTCTCTGGTCAGTCTAGGTTGTTCATATGTTTCCAGGAAATTGTCCATTTCTTCTACATTATCCAGTTTGTTGCCATACAGTTGTTCATAATATCCTCTTATACTTTTTTTAATTTCTTCAGGATCTGCAGTTATGTCACCTTTTTCATTCATTATTTTGTTTATATGGGTCTTCTCTCTTTTTGATTTTGTCAGTCTAGCTAGGGGCTTGTCAATCTTGTTGATCTTCTCAAAGAACCAACTTTTGGTGATATTTATCCTTTCTATTGTTTTTTTGTTCTCTATGTCATTTATTTCTGCTTTAATCCTTGTTATTTCTTTTCTTGTACTTGGTTTAGGATTGGTTTGCTGTTCATTTTCTAGCTTCTTCAGTTGATCCATTAGTTCTTTGATTTTGGCTCTTTCTTCCTTTTTAATATATGCGTTTAGTGCTATAAATTTCCCCCTTATCACTGCTTTTGCTGCATCCCATAGGTTTTGGTATGTTGTGTTCTCATTTTCATTCGTCTCTATATATTTAGCAATTTCTCTTGCTATTTCTTCTTTAACCCACTGATTGTTTAGGAGTGTGTTGTTTAACCTCCAGGTATTTGTGAATTTTCTAAGTCTCTGATGGTTATTGACTTCTAATTGTATTCCATTGTGGTCAGAGAATGTGCTTTGAATAATTTCAATCTTTTTAAATTTATTGAGGCTTGTTTTATGTCCCAGCATATGATCTATTCTGGAGAAAGTTCCGTGAGCACTAGAAAAGTATGTGTATCCTGGTGATTTGGGATGTAATGTCCTGTAGATGTCTGTTAAATCTAATTCATTTATCAGATTGTTTAGGTTTTCAATTTCCTTATTGGTCTTCTGTCTGGTTGATCTATCTATAGGAGAGAGTGATGTGTTGAAGTCTCCCACAATTATTGTGGAAACATCAATTGCTTCCTTTAGTTTTGCCAATGTTTCTCTCATGTATTTTGTGGCACCTTGATTGGGTGCATAGACATTTACGATTGTTATTTCTTCTTGCTGAATTGCCCCTTTTATTAGTATGTAGTGGCCTTCTTTGTCTCTCAAAACATCCCTGCATTTGAAGTCTATTTTATCTGAGATTAATATTGCTACACCTGCTTTCTTTTGGCTGTAGCTTGCATGAAATATTTTTTTCCATCCTTTCACTTTCAGTTTCTTTGTGTCCCTGTGTCTAAGATGAGTCTCTTGTATGCAACATATTGATGGTTCATTTTTTTTGATCCATTCTGCGAATCTATATCTTTTAATTGGGGAGTTTAATCCATTTACATTCAACGTTAAAACCGTGAAGGCATTTCTTGAATCGGCCATCTTATCCTTTGGATTATGTTTGCCATATTTTTCCCTCTCTCTATTAATATCCTTTATTGTACCCATACCGAATCTCTTTAGTACTGAACCTTTCTCCAAGTCTCTCTGTCCTGTCTTTGTTTCTCTGTCTGTAGGGCTCCCTTTAGTATCTCCAGTAGGGCAGGTCTCTTGTTAGCAAATTCTCTCAGCATTTCTTTGTCTGTGAAAAATTTAAGCTCTCCCTCAAATTTGAAGGAGAGCTTTGCTGGATAAAGTATTCTTGGCTGGAAATTCCTCTCACTCAGAATTTTAAATATATCGTGCCACTGCCTTCTTGCCTCCATGGTGGCTGCTGAGTAGTCACTACTTAGTCTTATGCTGTTTCCTTTGTATGTGGTGAATTGCTTTTCTCTTGCTGCTTTCAGAACTTGCTCCTTCTCTTCTATGTTTGACAGTGTGATCAGTATATGTCTCGGAGTGGGTTTTTTTTGGATTTATTCTATTTGGAGTTCGCTGAGCATTTATGATTTGTGTATTTATGTTGTTTAGAAGATTTGGGAAGTTTTCCCCAACAATTTCTTTGAATACTCTTCCTAGACCTTTACCCTTTTCTTCCCCTTCTGGGACACCAATGAGTCTTATATTCGGACGTTTCATGTTATCTATCATATCCCTGAGGTCCATTTCGAGTTTTTCAATTTTTTTCCCCATTCTTTCTTTTATGTTTTCATTTTCCATTCTGTCATCTTCCAGGTCACTGATTCGTTGTTCAACTTCCTCTAGTCTTGTACTATGAGTGTCCAGAATCTTTTTAATTTGGTCAACAGTTTCTTTAATTTCCATAAGATCATCCATTTTTTTATTTAGTCTTGCAATGTCTTCTTTATGCTCTTCTAGGGTCTTCTTGATTTCCTTCATATCCCGTACTAGGGTCTCATTGTTCATCTTTAGTTCTTTGAGTAGCTGCTCTAGGTGTGTCTCTTCTGGTCTTTTGATTTGGGTGCTTGGGCTTGGGTTATCCATATCGTCTGGTTTTTTCATATGCTTTATAATTTTCTGTTGTTTTTGGCCTCGTGGCATTTGCTGACCTTGATAGGGTTCTTTTAGGGTTTGTAGACCAGTTGAAGTCCTTATCTCTAATTTATCAGATCTACAGCTTCGTGGAGTACACTTTCTCTAACTAACCAGCAGGTGGCGTCCACGAGCCACCTGTTCTCCACAAGCCAGATCTCCCCTGCTTAGCCTTTTTGGTGAGTGGGGGAGTGAGTCTTGTGGGGCCCAATTGGTGTCCCAAGCTTGCGTGTGTAGTTGGTGTTGCCTGCCCTGTATGTGGGGCGTGTTTCTGGGCAGTCGGGGAGGGGGGGGTGGCCCTAACAATCAAATCTCCCTGATGATCCTAGAGTTTTAAAGCTACTGCAATAGTCTAATCCTTCAGTTCAGTCCTGCCACAGTTTGTCTCTGCCACTGACCCACAAGTCTTTGGTATTGGCGTATGGCTCCTGAGACTTGCAAGTGGGCCCCTCTTCCAGGCTGTGCACCCCGGGTCCTCTGTTGAGGGATGACTGTGCTATGTCGCAGGTGAGTGCCGTCCCCCCAGGGCAGTTCTGGGCTGCTGGGCTGTGTTGGGAGGCTCCCAGTCTGCTCAAATGATGGCTGAATGGGGCTCTGTTAATTCACACTGCTCCCCCTTCCCAGCTCTGGGACATTCAGCTGAGGTTGCAGGGAAGGCGAATGTCCACGCCCAGTTTTGTGGTGTGTGCCTGTTACTTGAAGCACTTCCGTCACACTGGGTTGTCTGGGGCAGCTCTGGGCTATGGGGCTGGCGATGGGCAGGAGTGTTTCCTGTCCTCCAGGATGGTGGCTGTGAGCGGACACTCCCCTTTTCTTGGGAAGTTGTGTTGTTTGGTGAATTTTCTCAGCCACTGGATTATTGCCTTTTGTCTCAGAGCTCTCTTAGTTCTGCTCTTGACTTGACGTGCCCAAATTTCAATTCTTTGAAGCTTTCTGTATTGAGCTTCTTAGAGTAATTGTTTTAGAAAAAGCAAAAAGGATTTAAAAAAAAAAAAAAAACAAACAAAAAAACAAACAAACAAACAAACAAAAAAAAACGGCCCTCCTCAGAGATCTAATGGGTTATTGAAATGCTAATAGACAAAGCAACCAGGGCCATTAAGGAAAGGTGCCCAGGGCAGAGAGATCAGCCTTGCTTCGGGATTTGCATATGCGCCTCAAGGCCTGATCTCCGCCCTTCCCCTTTCTGTGTTCACCAGAACTCCAAAAATCCTCTGCTTTTATTTTGGAGTTTTTCGTGTTGTTTTTTTTTCTATGCCTGTCTCCTCTCTGCTGGGCTGGCTGCTCTCAGAGTCTCTGCTGTCTGGCCTCAGTCTATCTATGGTTGGAGTTTGAATCAGTAGAATGAGTTTCCGGTAAGAGCAGCCACTGCAATTCTCCCTTCTCCTTCCTGGAGCTGACAGCCCCTCCTCCCCCGGACTGAGCCTGGCAGGGAGGGGCGCGGGTCCCCTGGCCGCAAAAACTTACAGATTTCGCTGATCTCAGCAGTTCCACGTTTTCATGAGTGTTGTATGAAGTATGCCCAAAGACAGATTGCTCTGTGGTGTCCAGTCCACGCAGTTCCTGGCTTTTTACCTACTTTCCTGGAGGAGTAACTAAAACATACAGCTCACCAGTCTGCCATCTTGCCCCGCCTCCTTGACTGTTTGATTTTGACAGTCGGTTACAACTGTGTAACTCACACTCCTATAAAGCTGTGAGACATTTCATCACCCCATAAAAATCCCTAGTGATCTTTCCAGTAAATCCTCATGCTCCTTACTCCCCCTTCCCTCTCCCAGACATCTGTTGTTGTTTTTTTTTTTTTAAACCCTAGATTGCTTTTGCCTGCTCTCGGATTTCACATATATGGAATCACACTGTGTCTTCTCTTTGTTTCTGGCTTCTTTTACTCCTCATAATGTTTTCAACAGTCATCTAGGTTGTATTTTCTTTTTAATTCTGAATAGGATTCTGCTGCATGAATATACCAAAATTTGTTGTGCTTGATAGACATTTGGGTTGTGTCCAATTCCTGGCTATTATGAATAAAGCTGCCTTGTATGAGGCTTGTTTTTGGATATATGTTTTTATTTCTTTGGGGTAAATAGGTAGGAGGGGAAAAATTGGGTCAAAGGATGATTATGTATGGGTCAAATGTATGATTAACTGTAAGAAGCTGCTAATGCTATTTGTACCACTTTAACACCCCCCCCCCCGCCAACAATACATGACAATCTGGGTTGCTTCACATTCCTACCAACAACTGGTTATAATCAGTCTTCTAAAGTTTAGTCATTATAAGGGGTATGCAATTTGTAGTTTTGTTTGCATTTCTGTGATGAATAATTGATGTTGAATACTTTTGTCATGTGCTTATTAGCCATTTGTATATCTTTGTGAAATGTCTGTTCAAGTTCTTTAAAAAATGGGGTTGTCTTTATTGAATTGTAGGAGTTCTTTTAGCTGTTCCATAAATTCTGTTTTTAAGTTCTCTCTCAGATAGTTTTGCTAGGTTGTAAAGATATTCTTTTTGTATTCTTTTCTAGAAGCTTTATCATTTTAGCTTTTATTTAGGTCTGATCAGTTTCGAGCTAATATTTGAGTATGGTATGAGGTAGGCATGGTTCAAATTTTTTTGCATATGGATATCCTGTTGTTCTATTTGTTGAACCATTTGTTGAAAAGACTTCTTCCTCCATCGAGTTCTAGGACCATTTGTTGAAAAGACTTCTTTCTCCATCGAATTGCTTTGTGACCTTTGTCAAGCTGTTGATCCAAGGGATCTACTTCTGGAGTCCATTGTGTTTAATTATCTTAATTACTATGTAGTTTAGGGTTTCTTATGCTTGGCACTATTAAAATTTTGAACTGGTTTTGTTGTGGAGGGCTATCCTGTACATTGTGGAATATTTAACAGTGTGCCTGGCCTCTACTTAACTAGATACCAGTAGCACCCTCCCAATTTGACAGCCAAAAATGTCACCAAGCATTGTCAGATGTCTCCTGGTGGGCAATATTGCCACCAGTTGAGAACCACTGTATGGCTTTCTGGTAAACTCTAAAGCCAGGTAATGTAAATCCTCTAGGTTTTGCTGTTGTTCCCAAGATTATTTTGCCTATTCTAGGTTCTTTACATTTTGCTTATTCTAGGTTATTATTTTGGAATAAGCTTGTCAACTTCTATAAAAAAAGGATATTGCATTGAATTGATAGATTACTTTGGGGAGAAGTGACATTTTAACAGTCTTGTAACTTCCAGACATGTACGTGGTACATCTCCCTGTTTGTTTAGGCCATCTTTAATTTCTCTTATTAATGTTTTATAGTTTTTGGTGTAGAGGTCTAGCATGTCTTTTGTTAAATGTATTAATGAATTGTATATTGTGTGATGTAATTGTAATTGTTCAATTTTGTTTTCCAGTTGGTTATTACATAGAAATACAAAAAAATTTTGTATGTTGACTTTGTATCCTGAGACTTTGTTAAACTTACTCATTATTCATAAATTTTTTGTGAATTCTTTTGTATTTTCTGCATTAATAATCATGTTGTCTGCAAACAGAGACAATTTTTCTTATTACTTCTCAATATTTATACCATTTATTTCTTGTTGCTCTAACCAGGACCATCAGTAAAATGTTGAATGGAAGTGCTGAGAATGGATATCCTTGCCTGTCCCCCAATCTTAGGGGGGAAATGTTCAGTGTTTCAAAACTATGTTAACTGTAAGGTTTTCATAGATACTGTTCATCAAACTTGAAGAAATTCCTTTCTATTGTTAGTTTGTTGAAAAGTTGTTTTTTTTTTTAAATTGTGAATGGGTGTTTAATTTTTGCCGAATCTTTCTGCATCTATTGAGATAATCATATGGTTTGTCTTTTTTTTTTGTTCTGTGAATATGATGAATTATATTAATTTTTTTTTTGCCTTTTTCAAACTTAATTTTATTGAGATTGTTCGCATACCACACAATCATCCAAAGATCCAAAGTGCACAATCAGTTGCCCGCGGTACCATCATACAACTGTTCATCCATCAACACAATTAATTTTTTTTAATTTTTAGAACATTTTCATTACTCCAGAAAAGAAATAAAGACCAAAAAAAAAAAACCTCCTCAAATCCTCCCATACCCCTAACCATCCCTCCTCCATTCTTGACTCATAGTATTGGTATGATACATTTGTTACTGTTCATGAAAGAATGTTAAAATACTGCTAACTATAGTACATAGTCTGCAATAGGTATATTTTTTCCCTATATACTCCTCTATTATTAACTTCTGGTTATAGTGTCATATATTTGTTCTATTCATGAAAGAGATTTCTAATATTTCTACAGTTAATCACCGACATTGTCCACTACAAGATTCACTGTTTTATACGTTCCCATATTTTAACCTCCAACTTTCCTTCTGATGACATACATGACTCTAAGCTTCCCCTTTCCGCCACATTCACACACCATTGAGCACTGTTAGATATTCTCACAATAACGTGCTACTGTCACCTCTGTCCATTTCCAAACACTTAAGTTCAATGTAGTTAAACATTCTGTTCATAATAAGCAATCCCTCCCTATTCTTTAGCCTTGTTCTATATCCTGGTAACTTACATTTCATGTCTATGAGTTTACATATTATAATTAGTTCATATCAGTGAGACTGTACAATAGTTGTCCTTATGTCTGACTTACTTCACTCAATGTAGTGCCTTCAAGATTTATCAGCCCATTTTTTTTAAGATGGTTTTGTTCACCCACCATACATTCAATCAATGGTTCCCTGTATAATCATGTATTTTTGTATTCACCACCTTCACCACTATCTATATAACTACATCTCCATTTCTTCCACAAAGGAGAAAGAGTCAAAGAAGGTAGAGAGACAAAAGAAAAAGAAAGAAAAAAAAGTGACAGCTAAAAAGCAACAGAAGGAAAGACAGAATTAAACTAAAGTAGAATAAAAGAGTCAGACAACATCACCCATGCCAAATTTCCCATATCCCTTCCTTATATCCTCCTCTTATAGGCATTTAGCTTTGGTATATTGCCTTTGTTACATTAAAGGAAGTGTGATACAATGTTCTGTTAGCTATAGTCTCTGATTATTAAGTATCTTGGTATAAGTCTATTCAAATCTATTCTGTTTGGGTTATGCTGTGCTTCTTGGATCTGTAATTTTATATCTTTCGTAAGAGATGGGAAATTTTCATTGATTATTTCCTCTGTTATTTCTTCTGCTGCTTTTCCCTGTTCTTCTCCTTCTGGGACACTCATGACACATACATTCATGCGCTTCATGTTGTCATTCTGTTCCCTGAGATGATGTTCATATTTTTCCATTCTTTTCCCTATCTGTTCTTTTGTATGTAGGAATTCAGGTGTCTTGTTCTCCAGTTCCTGAGTGTTTTCTTCTGCCTCTTGAGATCTGCTGTTGTGTGTCTCCATTGTGTTTTTCATGTTTTGTGTTGTGCTTTTCATTTCCATAGATTCTGCCAGTTTTTTCAAACTTTCAGTTTCTACCTTATGTTTGCCCAATGTTTCCTTCATCTCTTTTGCCATTTCTTCCCTGTACTCATTGATTTGGTTTTGGGTTGATTTAGCATATTTCTTTGAAAATCTTTAATAGATATTTTCATTAAAGTGAAACAATATCTCAGCTGTAACTTGATTGAGGTGTAAGTTTGTTCCTTTGTCTGGGTCATGTTTTTGTTTTTCTTAGTGTAGTTTATAGTTTTCTGTTGTCTAGGCATCTGGTTTCCTTGGTTACCCCAATCAGATTTTCTCAGACCAGAATGGGTTCAGATCTCAGAATGGGGTTATATTCAGTTTCAGATTTCCCTGAGGGTGTGTCTTAGAGATTGACAGACTCTCCTGTGAGGTCTCTAGCCACTGTTGTTTTCCTAACCTGCCCAGTAGGTGGTGCCTGTCAGCCTGTCGCTACTGACTGGTGTAAGGGGGTGTGACCCCTTTAGTTTCTGTTTTGGCTGTTTTCCCCCAGGCTCTGGGGTCTGAGATCTGAAGGGAAGGGGCGGGAGTAGAGGTGAGCCCCACCTCCTTCCTCTTTGGGAAGATACACCCCTAGGGAGTTATCTTCTGCATTTGAATTGTTTCTTTGTCTCTCTGACTCTGTTATCTCCACCCTGTCTGGGTCAAAGCGCTGCAAACTGAAAATGGCTGAGGCTCTCTCCACTGGGCCACTCAGGTTGAAAGAGAGAAAAAGGGAAAGAAAGCCCCCTTTCAGAGCCAGCCCATGGCCCACAGTTTTGCCTGTCAGTCAGAGAGAACACCTGGTCTTCTGGGCTGCCTTTCCTGACACAGTTTTCTGGCTCTTTAAGGTCATTCGTCACTAAAAGCCTCTGTTTGCTTGTTGTAGGTTTGTCTGTGTTTGTATCTTGGATTCAGCAGTCCACATTTGTTAATTAAGATACCAGTTGGAGCTGGGCTGAGCTATATTTGCCTGCTCCTGACAGGGGCTGCTGATTTCTCCTACAGCAAGGTTTTGGAGCTCAGCCTGCCATGGCGGAAGGGATCTCCCAGCTTGGGTCTGTAGTTTTTACGTAGATTTTATGCTGTGATTTCAGCCATTCCACTGAATCCAGATTGGTGTACGATGTGTGAACAGTCATGGTTGGCCCCCAGAAGTTATTCCAGATTATTTAATAGTTGTTCCTAGTTGTTTGTTAGTTGCTCTAGGGGACTAACTAAATTCTACTCCTCTCTATGCCACCATCTTTCCCCTCCCACATTGATTGAGTTTTAAAATTAAGTATTTATTTTATTCAGGAAGGTGTAGGTTTACAGAAAAATCATGCAGGAAATACAGTGTTCCCATATATCCCCTTTCTCACACAGAGAGTTTCCCTGTTATTACCACTTTGCATTTTTGTGGTACCTTTGTGAAAATTGATGAAATAGTATTATCACAATTATATTTTAGTCTGTAGTTTAAATTTGGCTCCGCTGTGTTGTACAGTTCTATGGTTTTTCAGAATTTTTATTGTGGTAACATGTATACAACCTAAAATTTCCCATTTTAACTGCTTTCAAATATAAAATTCAGTGGTGTTAATTACATTCACAATGTTGGTGTTACCATCACCACCATGCATTACCAAAACTTCTCTGTCACTCCAAACGGAAACTCTGTACCAATTAAGCATTAACTCCCCAATTTCCCCACCCTACCCCTGCCCCGGTAATCAGTATTCTAGTTTCTGAATTTGCATATTCTAATTATTTTTATAAGTGAAGTCATACAGTATTTGTCCAAAAAGTTTGAAAACTTAGACAAAAAGCTACAAACATGTAGTCTCATCTTTCATGGCTAAACTCCTCTTCAGTTTCCACTTGCATTTGCCCAGTCTCGAGAGTCTTTGAAAATTGACTTTTTGTCCAGATTTATGTTTTTTATGGGAGGGAGGATTCATCTGACCAAGCTCCTTTGCTATTACCAGAAACCTGAAGTGTTGGGAGATGATTTTAAGAGGAGAGGAAATGATGGTCATTAAACATCACCTATGGTACTGTGCACTACAATGGGGACTTTGCTTGTTAAACTGTTTAATCCTTAGACAGATTTGAGTGATGAGGTAATACCCCCATTTTATAGATGAGAAATGAGTCTTTGGATGTTTCTAGTAATTTGCCCAAAGTCAGTCTGCCAATAGGTGATAATAAGTGAGATTAAATCTAGATCTCACTTGCCTTTAAAACCCATGTTATTTTTATTTTACTCTGCTATCTTTGGTTTCAGTGATTTAATCAAGTAAACAAAATTTCTCCGAGGATTTGAATAGGTTGGTAAAGCAGATTTTTGGAATTTTAGCATCTTGGGCTTAATAAAGTAGATCAAAGTCTAGAGTGGTTTGGGTATGAGCTGCTTGAAGGCTGGGGGACTAAGTAAATGAACTTTTAAATTCCTTTTAGCCGTGTAATTTCATTTTCTATGTAGCTACCAAAATTTACAGGTTTTTTAAATGAGATATTAAGTTTAGATACATCATGAACTGTTAATAGCACTGTTTAGTCAGTGTTATTGACTCTTATCCTACTGGAAAATTTATGGAAGAATCATTAACTTTAGAATATTAATAGAAGGATAATGACTATAGTAGTATTGACATGAGTTCAGATTTTTCATACCAGTAGGTTGGAATGACATACTTCAGTACTTAAAATTTAAAATAAATGTAAATAATGTGTTTTCGCTTTTAAGAGAAACTTTCCAAACTGAGTTATAAGAGCAGGACAAACTTGGGACTGGTATACTCATTATAAATAATTTAGATTCATTTGCATTTTTGTAGCACATTTAAATGTTTTATGGATTATTATGATGGGAAAGTGGTGATGTTTCTTGAAATTGGACAGTTGAAGACCAGACACTGATGAGAATGCAGAGTTTCTGTAATCCAAATGAGTGCAACATTGTGCTGCCCGTGACTTTTTTTTGGAATAGGACTATTTAAAATAAGGTTTATAGTCTTATTTTTTCTTCAACTTTTATTTTGCCTTTAAATAGTAACTATAGTGGCTATTTCTTCCTAGGATATTATACAGAAGGAAAAAAATCAGTATTTTATTATATTTCCTATTATTTTAAACTGTAAGTTTTTGAAGTTTGTTGTTGAAGTTTTTATAGTAATACAAAATGTCAGGATATATCTTTGAGAGGCAGCATAGCATAATGATGAAGAGTATGGGCCCCAAAGTCACACTGCTTATGTTGGAATTATTATTTTTATTATTGACACTCTACTTTAGAACTATTCACCAGAGGTTCTAAAATTATATTTGCTTTTAAGTGGAGGAGAATATAAGACGTTAAATTACTTAACTTTTTTTTTGCAGTGAAAATGATTTATTGTTTCCTTAGAGCACCTAACTGTTAAAGGATTAAAAAAAAAGCTTTATGTAATGTATTTTGGCTGAAATAACTCAGTTATAATCTGGGATAAATGAGGGATATTGGTATATACATGATAAGTTCTGTTATTTTCTGGTTATTATATTCTTATAAATTTTGAGACTTTTCTCTTACTGTCTAATTATAGCACATTTTCAATGTGGTAAGGAACATTATCAACAGACATTTTACTTTGAACTAAATTTGATACGGGATGTGTCATTAAAACAAATAGATGAACACAAAAATCTTTATAAACAAACAAAAAAGGACCTAGCTGAAGCCATTTACTCACTCATTGTAGATTCTATTTATGTAATAAAATTGTTCTGCAGCATAACTCTAAAGAACAATCAGAAATCCGCCACCTGAGCTATTCTAAGTTAATGCTTAATTTCATTACCTGATGCCTTAACTTATATTTTATTACTTAGCTCTGTATAGATCACATTTCTTTATGACAAGTGTGACAAAATATATTTTTAGCAAAAAAATAGATTTTCAAACCATTATCATTCATGGGGGAATTTTGGCAATTCATTCTCTGTTGCTATGACTTAACTTTTTTTCTCTCTCCAGCATACAGACAGAAGATATGCTCCAATACCATTAGTAATAATAGTCCTTTTCTAGTTCATTTATTAAATATGTAAAACACATTGTTTTGTACGTTGTATGTTCTCAGTAAACATTTGCTGATTGGTGGCCTCCACAGGATGTGTGATGTGGTGGTTTGAATGTATTATGTCCTCCCAAATGCCATTACTTTGATGCAGTCTTGTGTGGGCAGATGATTGGTGTTGATTAGATTGTAATTCTTTGAGTGTTTCCATGGAGATATGACCTACTCAACTGTAGGTGGTAACTCTGATTGGATAGTTTCCATTGAGGTGTGGCCCCACCCATTCAGCATGGGCCTTGATTGATTCACTGGAGCACTGTATAAGCTCAGGCAGAAGGAGCAATCTTGCTACAGCCAAGAGAGACACTTTGAAGAACGCACAGGAGCTGAGAGAGGAGCTTCAGCTTACAGAGACATTTTGGAGATGGCCTTTGAAAGCAGTCTTTTGCTCCGGAGAAGCTAAGAGAGGACAAACGCCCCAAGAGCAACTAAAAGTGACATTTTGAGGAGCTATAGCCTAGGGAGGAACGTCCTGGGAGGAAACCATTTTGAAACCAGAACTCTGGAGCAGACGCCAGCCACGTGCCTTCCCAGCTAACAGGTTTTCCGGATGCCATTGGCTGTCCTCCAGTGAAGGTACACCCAATTGTTGATGTGTTGCCTTGGACGCTTTATGGCCTTAAGACTGTAAATGTGTAACCAAATAAACGCCCTTTATAAAAGCCAATCCATTTCTGGTGTTTTGCATTCTGGCAGCATTAGCAAACTAGAACGTGTGATTAGCCCCTTGAACTTGTGTTCCCCACCTTTGCATAGTAAGATACACTATGTAAACAGATTACATTTACTTACCTGGAGTTTTTGTTAAAAGTATGGCGATAGTGGCATTTTCAAAAGCATTTTATTAAAGGTAGAAAGTCTTTTTTCCAGATGATCTGGTACTTTTTATAGTAAGTGTTGGTAATGAAATTTCTCTGATTTGAGTTTTGTAAATAACTATTTTTCTTTATTTTCTGTTTTTTTCCTTCTTTGATTCAATTAATATTCTAATGAATAATTTATGCACAGCACTTGGCAGGTTTTATGGATGAGTCATTTTCTAAAAGGGTTGTTGAGAATTTTGATTGCATTTTTATATGGAGGAAAATGTTTCCAGGCTAGAACACAAAACCTTTATTAAAATTTTCTTCCTATTTCTAGGACCATGTTGTAAGAGACCCTTCTTTATCCACTTCCGTTTATTTATTTGCCTTGTTAGTTCATTCATTCATTCATTCATTCATTTGCAAGTGCCCTTTATGCACCCAATATTGTTCCCCCACTTACTGTTTATCAGAACGATCTTCTCCTGCTACACTTCGTCATATCTGAATTGTTACATCCTTTACTCTTGCTCTGTGATAATTTTATACATTCCTCAGTTATCAGTGTTCTCTTTGTTATTCCCTCCATGAAAGGTAAAAACAATGACTTGGAGTTGTTCAGGCAGCTAATCCCAAGCCAGCTCTCTGAACTCTGAACTTGTTTAAAAAACTCATAGTGGAAGTTAGGTTTTCCCATGTTACTTGAATTGAAAGTTCAGCCGCCTTAAAGAATAATTAGGTCTTTGTGGACAGACATATATGTAATGGGTATTCTTAATTTGAAGTCTTGGGTCTCCTTAAATTACATATGCATGCTTACTTTTGAATGTGAATATGCATAATTTTGGGGGGAGATCTGTAGCTTTCATCACTAACTCAAAGGAGCCTAAGACCTAGAAAAACTTAAAAGCCACTGTTTTAAATTTTAACTTGTATGCATTCATTTATTATTTTTCTAGTTAACATATTTACTTTTGGTGGAATACATATGCAAAGGCTTACTGGAACATGAATTTTGGGGACAGTATATATGATGGAGATTGTTGGTCTGTGTGGTACCATTAGGAAGTAATAGCTTCCTCTTATCTGTTTGGGAAAAGGGGTGATAATTTTTAAGCTGGTGAAATTTGCCCTTAATATCTTCCTACCTACTTAGCCTTTTGTCAACTCCTGTTTATCCTGAACCTTGAGGCCCAGAGCCTCAAATTTTGCCAGCTTACAGGTTGAATGCTCCAAAATTACCTACTTCTTTCATTTGTTTCCTGTCTTTAGCCCCCATCTCTAAAATACAATGCTAATCTCTCTTTATTAAGTAGAATGCAGTCTTACTAATTTAATATTTGAATGGATGATATTCACTTGACCTTTCAGAGATTGTTTTAGTTCCATATTTTACTAAAATGATAAAGGAACATAAAAGTGAAATAGAAAGTGTTAATTTTCTAAGCTCAGAGCTCCTTATCTTAAGAAGGACTAAAGTTAGGCACAGAAACTGCTTTTGGGCTCCTAGCCTTGCATTCCTTTTCAGTATTTAGTTCCAATACCTGAAGTTTTTATTAGTTTTAAAAGAATCCTTATAGAATTTCAGAAAAATGAATGAAGGTAACTAAACATTTTTGGATTCTATGGAGAAATATTTTGGAGCAGAATTTGTATCATATGATCTAGGAGGTTGTTGTCCTATGGAGTGAACACTCCGAAATTGTTTTCACTGTCCTTTCATTTTTCTACATTTGAACCCAAAATCTTTCGATTACATTTATTTATTTTATTTATTTATTTATTTATTTTTTGAATTATTTTTTTTTAATCATCATTTTATTGAGATATATTCACATACCACGCAGTCATACAAAACAAATTGTACTTTCGATTGTTTACAGTACCATTACATAGTTGTACATTCATCACCTAAATCAATCCCTGACACCTTCATTAGCACACACACAAAAATAACAAGAATAATAATTAGAGTGAAAAAGAGCAATTGAAGTAAAAAAGAACACTGGGTACCTTTGTCTGTTTGTTTGCTTCCCCTACTTTTCTACACATCCATCCATAAACTAGACAAAGTGGAGTTTGGTCCTTATGGCATTCCCAATCCCACTGTCACCCCTCATAAGCTACATTTTTATACAACTGTCTTCAAGATTCATGGGTTCTGGGTTGTAGTTTAATAGTTTCAGGTATCCACCACCAGCTACCCCAATTCTTTAGAACCTAAAAAAGGTTGTCTAAAGTGTGCGTAAGAGTGCCCACCAGAGTGATCTCTCGGCTCGTTTTGGAATCTCTCTGCCACTGAAGCTTATTTCATTTCCTTTCACAGCCCCCTTTTGGTCAAGAAGATGTTCTCCATCCCACGATGCCGGGTCTACATTCCTCCCCGGGAGTCATATTCCACGTTGCCAGGGAGATTCACTTCCCTGGGTGTCTGATCCCACGTAGGGGGGAGGGCAGTGATTTCACCTTTCAAGTTGGCTTAGCCAGAGAGACAGGGCCACATCTGAGCAACAAAGAGGCATTCAGGAGGAGACTCTTAGGCACAAATACAGGGAGGCCTAGCCTCTCCTTTGCAGCAACCGTCTTCCCAAGGGTAAAACTTATGGTAGAGGGCTCAACCCATCAAACCACCAGTCCCCTATGTCTGTGGTCATGTTAGCAACCATGGAGGTGGGGTAGGCGAATACCCCTGCATTCTCCACAGGCTCCTCAAGGGGGCACTACATCTTTTTTTTTTTTTTTCCTTGTTTGTCTTTTTTCTTTTTTCTTTTTTTTTTTTTTAACTTTCCCTTCTTTTTTAAATCAATTGTATGAAAAAAAAAGTTAAAAAGAAAACAAACATACAATAAAAGAACATTTCAAAGAGACCATAACAAGGGAGTAAGAAAAAGACAACTAACCTAAGATAACTGCTTAACTTCCAACATGTTCCTACTTTACCCCAAGAAAGTTACATAATATAGCAACATTTCAGTGAACTTGTTCCTACTACATCCATCAGAAATTAACAGACCATAGTCATTTCTGGGCATCCCCAGAACGTTAAATAGCTTATCTGTTCTTCTTGGATTATTGTTCCCCCTTCCTTAATTGCTCTCTACTGCTAGTTCCCCTACATTCTACATTATAAACCATTTGTTTTACATTTTTCAAAGTTCACATTAGTGGTAGCATATAATATTTCTCTTTTTGTGCCTGGCTTATTTCGCTCAGCATTATGTCTTCAAGGTTCATCCATGTTGTCATATGTTTCACCAGATCGTTCCTTCTTAGTGCCGCGTAGTATTCCATCGTGTGTATATACCACTTTTTATTTATCCACTCATCTGTTGAAGGACATTTGGGTTGTTTCCATCTCTTGGCAATTGTGAATAATGCTGCTATGAACATTGGCGTGCAGATATCTGTTCGTGTTACTGCTTTCCGATCTTCCGGGTATATACCAAGAAGTGCAATCGCTGGATCGAATGGTAGCTCTATATCTAGTTTTCTAAGGAACTGCCAGACTGACTTCCAGAGTGGCTGAACCATTATACAGTCCCACCAACAATGAATAAGAGTTCCAATTTCTCCACATCCCCTCCAGCATTTGTAGTTTCCTGTTTGTTTAATGGCAGCCATTCTAACCGGTGTTAGATGGTATCTCATTGTGGTCTTAATTTGCATCTCTCTAATAGCTAGTGAAGCTGAACATTTTTTCATGTGTTTCTTGGCCATTTGTATTTCCTCTTCAGAGAACTGTCTTTTCATATCTTTTGCCCATTTTATAATTGGGCTGTCTGTACTATTGTCATTGAGTTGTAGGATTTCTTTGTATATGCAAGATATCAGTCTTTTGTCAGATACATGGTTTCCAAAATTTTTTTCCCATTGAGTTGGCTGCCTCTTTACCTTTTTGAGAAATTCCTTTGAGATGCAGAAACTTCTAAGCTTGAGGAGTTCCCATTTATCTATTTTCTCTTTTGTTGCTTGTGCTTTGGGTGTAAAGTCTAGGAAGTGGCCGCCTAATACAAGGTCTTGAAGATGTTTTCCTACATTATCTTCTAGGAGTTTTATGGTACTTTCTTTTATATTGAGATCTTTGGTCCATTTTGAGTTAATGTTTGTGTAGGGGGTGAGGTAGGGGTCCTCTTTCATTCTTTTGGATATGGATATCCAACTCTCCCAGCCCCATTTGTTGAAAAGACCATTATGGCTCAGTTCGGTGACTTTGGGGGCCTTATCAAAGATCAGTCGGCCATAGATCTGAGGGTCTATCTCTGAATTCTCAATTCGATTCCATTGATCTATATGTCTATCTTTGTGCCAGTACCATGCTGTTTTGGCAACTGTGGCTTTATAATAAGCTTCAAAGTCAGGGAGTGTAAGTCCTCCCACTTCGTTTTTCTTTTTTAGTGTGTCTTTAGCAATTCGAGGCATCTTCCCTTTCCAAATAAATTTGATAACTAGCTTTTCCAAGTCTGCAAAGTAGGTTGTTGGAATTTTGATTGGGATTGCATTGAATCTGTAGATGAGTTTGGGTAGAATTGACATCTTAATGACATTTAGCCTTCCTATCCATGAACATGGAATATTTTTCCATCTTTTAAGGTCCCCTTCTATTTCTTTTAGTAGAGTTATGTAGTTTTCTTTGTATAGGTCTTTTACATCTTTGGTTAAGTTTATTCCTAGGTACTTGATTTTTTTAGTTGCTATTGAAAATGGTATCTTTTTCTTGAGTGTCTCTTCAGTTTGTTCATTTCTAGCATATAGAAACATTACTGACTTATGTGCATTAATCTTGTATCCCGCTACTTTGCTAAATTTGTTTATTAGCTCTAGTAGGTGTATTGTTGATTTCTCAGGGTTTTCTAGATATAAGATCATATCATCTGCAAACAATGACAGTTTTACTTTTTCTTTTCCAATTTGGATGCCTTTTATTTCTTTGTGTTGCCGGATTGCCCTGGCTATCACTTCCAGCACAATGTTGAATAACAGTGGTGACAGCGGGCATCCTTGTCTTGTTCCTGATCTTAGAGGGAAGGCTTTCAGTCTTTCACCATTGAGTACTATGCTGGCTGTGGGTTTTTCATATATGCTCTTTATCATGTTGAGGAAGTTTCCTTCAATTCCTACCTTTTGAAGTGTTTTTATCAAAAAGGGATGTTGGATTTTGTCAAATGCTTTTTCAGCATCTATTGAGATGATCAATTGATTTTTCCCTTTCGAGTTTTTAATGTGTTGTAATACATTGATTGTTTTTCTTATGTTGAACCATCCTTGCATGCCTGGAATGAACCCCACTTGGTCATGGTGTATGATTTTTTTAATGTGTCTTTGGATTCGATTTGCAAGTATTTTGTTGAGGATTTTTGCATCTATATTCATTAGGGAGATTGGCCGGTAGTTTTCCTTTTTTGTAGCATCTTTGCCTGGTTTTGGTATTAGATTGATGTTAGCTTCATAAAATGAGTTAGGTAGTGTTCCATTTTTTTCAATGTTTTGAAAGCGTTTGAGTAAGATTGGTGTCAGTTCTTTCTGGAAAGATTGGTAGAATTCCCCTGTGAAGCCATCTGGCCCTGGGCATTTATTTGTGGGAAGATTTTTGATGACTGATTGGATCTCTTTGCTTGTGATGGGTTGGTTGAGGTCTTCTATTTCTTCTCTGGTCAGTCTAGGTTGTTCATATGTTTCCAGGAAATTGTCCATTTCTTCTACATTATCCAGTTTGTTGCCATACAGTTGTTCATAATATCCTCTTATAATTTCTTCAGGATCTGCAGTTATGTCACCTTTTTCATTCATTATTTTGTTTATATGGGTCTTCTCTCTTTTTGATTTTGTCAGTCTAGCTAGGGGCTTGTCAATCTTGTTGATCTTCTCAAAGAACCAACTTTTGGTGATATTTATCCTCTCTATTGTTTTTTTGTTCTCTATGTCATTTATTTCTGCTTTAATCCTTGTTATTTCTTTTCTTGTACTTGGTTTAGGATTGGTTTGCTGTTCATTTTCTAGCTTCTTCAGTTGATCCATTAGTTCTTTGATTTTGGCTCTTTCTTCCTTTTTAATATATGCGTTTAGTGCTATAAATTTCCCCCTTAGCACTGCTTTTGCTGCATCCCATAGGTTTTGGTATGTTGTGTTCTCATTTTCATTCGTCTCTATATATTTAGCAATTTCTCTTGCTATTTCTTCTTTAACCCACTGATTGTTTAGGAGTGTGTTGTTTAACCTCCAGGTATTTGTGAATTTTCTAAGTCTCTGATGGTTATTGACTTCTAATTGTATTCCATTGTGGTCAGAGAATGTGCTTTGAATAATTTCAATCTTTTTAAATTTATTGAGGCTTGTTTTATGTCCCAGCATATGATCTATTCTGGAGAAAGTTCCGTGAGCACTAGAAAAGTATGTGTATCCTGGTGATTTGGGATGTAATGTCCTGTAGATGTCTGTTAAATCTAATTCATTTATCAGATTGTTTAGGTTTTCAATTTCCTTATTGGTCTTCTGTCTGGTTGATCTATCTATAGGAGAGAGTGATGTGTTGAAGTCTCCCACAATTATTGTGGAAACATCAATTGCTTCCTTTAGTTTTGCCAGTGTTTCTCTCATGTATTTTGTGGCACCTTGATTGGGTGCATAGACATTTACGATTGTTATTTCTTCTTGCTGAATTGCCCCTTTTATTAGTATGTAGTGGCCTTCTTTGTCTCTCAAAACATCCCTGCATTTGAAGTCTATTTTATCTGAGATTAGTATTGCTACAACTGCTTTCTTTTGGCTGTAGCTTGCATGAAATATTTTTTTCCATCCTTTCACTTTCAGTTTCTTTGTGTCCCTGTGTCTAAGATGAGTCTCTTGTATGCAACATATTGATGGTTCATTTTTTTTGATCCATTCTGCGAATCTATATCTTTTAATTGGGGAGTTTAATCCATTTACATTCAACGTTAAAACCGTGAAGGCATTTCTTGAATCGGCCATCTTATCCTTTGGATTATGTTTGCCATATTTTTCCCTCTCTCTATTAATATCCTTTATTGTACCCATACCGAATCTCTTTAGTACTGAACCTTTCTCCAAGTGTCTCTGTCCTGTCTTTGTTTCTCTGTCTGTAGGGCTCCCTTTAGTATCTCCAGTAGGGCAGGTCTCTTGTTAGCAAATTCTCTCAGCATTTCTTTGTCTGTGAAAAATTTAAGCTCTCCCTCAAATTTGAAGGAGAGCTTTGCTGGATAAAGTATTCTTGGCTGGAAATTCCTCTCACTCAGAATTTTAAATATATCGTGCCACTGCCTTCTTGCCTCCATGGTGGCTGCTGAGTAGTCACTACTTAGTCTTATGCTGTTTCCTTTGTATGTGGTGAATTGCTTTTCTCTTGCTGCTTTCAGAACTTGCTCCTTCTCTTCTATGTTTGACAGTGTGATCAGTATATGTCTCGGAGTGGGTTTTTTTGGATTTATTCTATTTGGAGTTCGCTGAGCATTTATGATTTGTGTATTTATGTTGTTTAGAAGATTTGGGAAGTTTTCCCCAACAATTTCTTTGAATACTCTTCCTAGACCTTTACCCTTTTCTTCCCCTTCTGGGACACCAATGAGTCTTATATTCGGACGTTTCATGTTATCTATCATATCCCTGAGGTCCATTTCGAGTTTTTCAATTTTTTTCCCCATTCTTTCTTTTATGCTTTCATTTTCCATTCTGTCATCTTCCAGGTCACTGATTCGTTGTTCAACTTCCTCTAGTCTTGTACTATGAGTGTCCAGAATCTTTTTAATTTGGTCAACAGTTTCTTTAATTTCCATAAGATCATCCATTTTTTTATTTAGTCTTGCAATGTCTTCTTTATGCTCTTCTAGGGTCTTCTTGATTTCCTTCATATCCCGTACTATGGTCTCATTGTTCATCTTTAGTTCTTTGAGTAGCTGCTCTAGGTGCTGTGTCTCTTCTGGTCTTTTGATTTGGGTGCTTGGGCTTGGGTTATCCATATCGTCTGGTTTTTTCATATGCTTTATAATTTTCTGTTGTTTTTGGCCTCGTGGCATGTGCTGAACTTGATAGGGTTCTTTTATGGTTTGTAGACCAGTTGAAGTCCTTATCTCTAATTTATCAGATCTACAGCTTCGTGGAGTACACTTTCTCTAACTAACCAGCAGGTGGCGTCCACGAGCCACCTGTTCTCCACAAGCCAGATCTCCCCTGCTTAGTCTTTTTGGTTAGTGGGGGAGTGAGTCTTGTGGGGCCCAATTGGTGTACCAAGCTTGCGTGTGTAGTTGGTGTTGCCTGCCCTGTATGTGGAACGTGTTTCTGGGCAGTCGGGGAGGGGGGGTGGCCCTAACAATCAAATCTCCCTGATGATCCTAGAGTTGTAAAGCTGCTCCAATAGTCTAATCCTTCAGTTCAGTCCTGCCACAGTTTGTCTCTGCCACTGACCCACAAGTCTTTGGTATTGGCGTATGGCTCCTGAGACTTGCAAGTGGGCCCCTCTTCCAGGCTGTGCACCCCGGGTCCTCTGTTGAGGGATGACTGTGCTATGTCACAGGTGAGTGCCGTCCCCCCAGGGCAGTTCTGGGCTGCTGGGCTGTGTAGGGAGGCTCCCAGTCTGCTCAAATGATGGCTGAATGGGGCTTTGTTAATTCACACTGCTCCACCTTCCCAGCTCTGGGACATTCAGCTGAGGTTGCAGGGAAGGCTAATGTCCACGCCCAGTTTTGTGGTGTGTGCCTGTTATTTGAAGCACTTCCGTCACACTGGGTTGTCTGGGGCAGCTCTGGGCTATGGGGCTGGCGATGGGCAGGAGTGTTTCCTGTCCACCAGGATGGTGGCTGTGAGCGGACACCCCCCTTTTCTTGGGAAGTTGTGTTGTTTAGTGAATTTTCTCAGCCACTGGATTATTGCCTTTTGTCTCAGAGCTCTCTTAGTTCTGCTCTTGACTTGACGTGCCCAAATTGCAATTCTTTGAAGCTTTCTGTATTGAGCTTCTTAGAGTAATTGTTTTAGAAAAAGCAAAAAGGATTTAAAAAAAAAAAACAAAAAAAAAAAACGGCCCTCCTCAGAGATCTAATGGGTTATTGAAATGCTAATAGACAAAGCAACCAGGGCCATTAAGGAAAGGTGCACAGGGCAGAGAGATCAGCTTTGCTTCGGGATTTGCATATGCGCCTCAAGGCCTGAGCTCCGCCCTTCCCCTTTCTGTGTTCACCAGAACTCCAAAAATCCTCTGCTTTTATTTTGGAGTTTTTCGTGTTGTTTTTTTTCTATGGCTGTCTCCTCTCTGCTGGGCTGGCTGCTCTCAGAGTCTCTGGTGTCTGGTCTCAGTCTATCTATGGTTGGAGTTTGAATCAGTAGAATGAGTTTCCGATAAGAGCAGCCACTGCAATTCTCCCTTCTCCTTCCCGGAGCTGACAGCCCCTCCTCCCCCGGGACTGAGCCTGGCAGGGAGGGGCGCGGGTCCCCTGGCCGCAAAAACTTACAGATTTCGCTGATCTCAGCAGTTCCACGTTTTCATGAGTGTTGTATGAAGTATGCCCAAAGACAGATTGCTCTGTGGTGTCCAGTCCACGCAGTTCCTGGCTTTTTACCTACTTTCCTGGAGGAGTAACTAAAACTTACAGCTCACCAGTCTGCCATCTTGCCCCGCCTCCTCTACATTTATTTTTAAAACCCTTAATTACAAAATTAATGTTCAGTGTAAATAAATCAGATGATGTATGTATTTTTTAAGTGATAGTCCCCTCCTTATTACTTACCCCCATTTACTTTCTAGAGCTAACAACTTTTAGCAGTTTGCTGTTCTCTTTTAGATGCTTTTCTGTCCTTATATAGTTGTGTATATGCACTACATTTGAGAAAAGATGCCTTCACATTATGTATCTTGTATTGCAGCCATCTTATTAAAATTCAATTTTATTGAGATATATTCACATACCATGCAGTCATACAAAGCATACATTCAGTTCACAGGATCATTATATAGTTCTGTGTTCATCACCAAAATTAATTTTTGAACATTTTCATTACCACACACACAGAAATAATAAAAATAAAAAATAAAGTGAAAAAGAACAATTAAAGTAAAAAAGAATACTGTGTGCCTTTTTTTTGTCCCCATTTTTCTACTCATCCATCCATATACTGGACAAAGGGGAATGTGGTCCGTATGGTTTTCCCAGTCACATTGTCACCCTTCATAAGCTACATTTTTATATAATCGTCTTCAAGATTCAAGGGTTCTGGGTTGTAGTTGGATAGTTTCAGGTTACTGCTAGCTATTCCAATTCATTAGAACCTAACAAGGGTTGTCTATATTGTGCCTAAGAGTGCCCACCAGAGTGATCTCGGCTCGTTTTGGAATCTCTCTGCCTTTGAAACTTATTTCATTTCATTTCACATGCCCCTTTTGGTCAAGAAGATGTTCCCCATCCCATGATGCTGGTTCTAGATTCCTCCCTGGGAATCATAGTCCACGTTGCCAGGGAGATTTACTCCTCTGGGTATCAGATCCCATGTAGAGGGGGAGGGCAGTGATTTCACCTGCCAAGTTGTGCAGCCATTTTTTTGTTTAAAGTTTGTATCTTGTGGGCATCTTTCCAAGACACGGCATGGACATCTATCTCATTCTTTTAGTGGTTGCATTGTAATTCATTTTATGACCATATCATAAGGTATTTATACATATCCTCATTGAAAGATATTGGGTTCCCAGTTTTCACTGTTACATTACTATTGTAGTAAGCATTATTGTACATAACCTTGTATACTTATGTGAGAATTTCTGTAGCACAGATTCCTAAAAGTAGAATCATGGGGTCAAAGGGAATGTGATTTTTATTTTAACAGATATAGCCATGTTGTCTGCCAAAAAAGAATCGAACTGAATCAATTTGAACTCTGCTCACAGATAGTATATGAAAGCACCCGTTTCCCCATGCCTCCAAGACTTTATATTCTTTTTTGTTTTACTGGTTTGCATTGATGGTATTTTTTCCCCAATAGCATCCCATTTTTAACACCTTGCAAGGTTGACATTCATTTGTTCTCCCTCATGTAAAAATGTATTTGTACATTTTATCACAATTGTTGAGCACTGTAGGTTTCACTGAGTTATACAGTCCTAGTCTTTATTTTTCTTCTTTCCTTCTGGTTTCCCACATGCTCCTAACCTTCCTGTTTAAACCGTGATCACTGTCATCTTTGTTCAGCGTACTTACATTGCTGTGCTACCATCACCCAAAATTGTGTTCCAAGCCTCTTACTCCTGTCTTTTCCTTTCTTGTCTGTAGTGCTCCCTTTAGTGTTTCCTGTGGAGCAGGTATCTTGTTCACAAACTATGTCATTGTCTGTTTGTCAGAGAATATTTTAAACTCTCCCTCATATTTGAAAGACAGTTTTGCCGGATATAGGATTCTTGGTTGGCGGTTTTTCTCTTTCAGTATCTTAAATGTATCACCCCACTTCCTTCTTGCCTCCATGGTTTCTACTGAGAAATCCCCACATAGTCTTATCAAGCTTCCTTTGTTTGTGATGGATTGCTTTTCTCTTGCTGCTTTTAGGATTCTCTTTTTGTCTTTGATGTTTGATAATCTGATTATTAAGTGTCTTGGCGTAGGTCTATTCAGCTCTATTCTGTTTGGTGTATGCTGCACTTTTTGGATCTGTAATTTTATGTCTTTCATAAGAGATGGGAAATTTTCATTGATTATTTCCTTTATTATTGCTTCTGCCCCTTTTCCCTTCTTCTGGGACACCCATGACACATACATTCATGGGCTTCATGTTGTCATTCAATTCCCTGAGACGTTTGTCATATTTTTCCATTATTTTCCCTATCTTCTTTTGTGTATAGGATTTCAGGTGCCTTGTTCTCCAATTCCTGAGTGTTTTCTTCTGCCTCTTGAGATCTGCTGTTGTATGTCTCCGTTGTGTTTTTCATCTCTTGTGTTGTGCCTTTCATTTCCATAGATTCTGCCAGTTGTTTTTCAAACTTTTGATTTCTATCTTATGTTCACCCAGTGTTTTCTTTATAGCCTTCATCTCTTTTGTTATGTCTTCCTTGGACTCGTTGATTTGTTTTTTGATTGGATTTAGCGTATCTCTTTGAAAATCTTTAATAGATTGTTTCATTAAAGTGAAACAATATCTCAACTGTATCTTGATTGAGGTGTAAGATTGTTCCTTTGACTGGGCCATATCTTTGTTTTTCCTAGTATAGATTATAGTTTTCTGTTGTCTACCCATCTGGTTTCCTTGGTTACCCCAGTCAGATTTTCCCAGACCAGAACAGGTTCAGGTCTTAGAATTGGGTTATATTAAGGGTGTATCTTAGAGAAATGACAGACTTTCCTGTGAGGTTTCCAGTCTCTGTGTTTTTCCTAACCTGCCCAGCAGGTGGTGCCTGTAAGCCTGTCGCTCCTGACTGGTGTAAGAAGATGTTTTGGCTGTTTTCCCCCAGGCTCAGGGGTCTGAGTTCTGAAGGGAAAGCCAGCCCTAGAGCTGGGCCCCGCCTGCTTCCTCTTAGGGAAGATACACCCCCTAGAGAGTTATCTTCTGCATTTGAGTAGCTTCTTTGTCTCTGACTCTGTTATCTTCACCCTGTCTGGGTCAGAGTGCTGGGAACTGAAAATGGCTGAGGCACTCTCCACTGAACCACTCAGGTTAAAAAAGAGAGAAAGGTAAAGAAAGCCCCCTTTCAGAACCAGTTCATGGCCCTCTAGCTTTGCCTGTCAGTCAGAGAGCCCCTGGTCTTTCTGGCTCTTTAAGGTCAGTCATCTCTAAAAGCGTCTGTCTTGCTTGTTAGGGGTTTTGTCTATGTTTGTAGCTTGTGTTCAGCAGTTAATTAAAACCCCAGTTGGAGGTGAGCTGGGCTGTATTCACTGGCTCTGGGAATGCTGGTTTCTCCTACAGTGAGGGCTTTCAGCTCAGCCTGCTGTTTGAGGGAGGGGACTCCCAGCGTGGTTCTGCAGTTTTTACTTATAGATCTTATGCCGCGGTCTTAGCCATTCCACCCAATATAGGTTTATGTATGATGTGTGCACAGTCACAGTTGTCCCCCAGCAGTTGTTCCAGAATATTTACTAGCTGTTCTTGGTTATTTATCAATTGTTCCAGGGGACTAACTAAATTCCACTCTCTGTATGCCACCATCTTGCCCCTCCTGCCTACATTAGTTTTTTAAGGTAGCTTTATTGAGACATTAATTCACGGATCACACAGTTCACCCATTAAAGTGTACAATTAACTGGTTTTTAATATATTCACAGATACATGCAACCATCACCCAAGTCAGTTTTAGAACATTGCAGCACATCACAGATAAACCCTGGATCCCAGTCAAGATGGCAGAGTGAGAAGCTACAGGGCTCTGTTTGCCCACAAAAGTTTGAACAACCAGCAAGAACTGGCAGAATGATCTTTGTCAAAGCTCCAGAAAACAGTTAAAAGGCACATTTAAGTGCCTGTCTCTAAACTCTGAGATGCTGATCCCTTAGTGTATAACCTGATTGGTCTCTGAAACGATGCGTATCTCTGAGACACCTGAAACTCAGAGCTAGAGCTCGGCAGATATGAATGTCAGTATTAGTGCATACAGCAACTGTTGAAAAAAAAAGCTGAAAAAGAGCCCAGACTTCAATTAGTGATATGAATGAAGCAGATCTGGTTAAGACTAGGGCAAACCGGGCCAAAGGGTAAAGGTCGAAACTGACTGTGTCTTAAAACTTCAACTTCCATATGAGACCAAGGGAAGAGATGTCTATTTGGTGCAGGATCTATATTTTCTAAACAGTATAACTCTACAGTTGGTTTGTTCAAACACCACAATTACATGGAACTTTGAATAGGAAGTGAGATATGGTAGGTTAGTATAGATAAGAGTGAAATAGTGACACATCCCAAAGTAATTTGAGCAGATAATAAAACATATATTTACAGCCTCCCCCCCCCCCCCCGCCCCGAGTTGCTGGGGGAAGGTGCAGAAGTGTTGGACTTCCTCAACCGGACTGGTGTTGATGTTGTCACAAACATTGGGACTGGCACTTTGATGTGCTGAGCCCTTGATAGTGGGACTTGCCCTTATGAAGCTCGTTACTGCAAAGGAGAGGCTGAACTTGCATATAATTGTGCCTAAGAGTCTCCCCTTGAGTACCTCATTGTTGCTTAGATGTGGCCCTCTCTGTCTCTAACTGAGCCACCTCGGCAGGTGAACTCACTGCCCTCCCTGGTGCGTGGGACCTGACTCCCAGGGGTGTAAATCTCCCTGGCAACGAAGGATATGAGTCCCGGGGATGAATCTGGACCTGGCATCATGGGACTGAGAATATCTTCTTGACCAAAAGGGGGATGCAAAATGAGACAAAATAGTTTCAGTGGCTGAGAGATTTCAAATGGAGTCAACAGATCACTCTGGTGGAGATTCTTATGCACTATATAGATAACACCTCTTAGTTTTTAATGTATTTGAATAGCTAGAAGTAAATACCTGAAACTACCAAACTCCAATCCAGTAGTCTGGACTCCTGAAGATGATTATATAATAATGTAGATTACAAGGGGTGACAGTGTGATTGTGAAAATCTTGTGGATCACACTTCCTTTATCTAGTGCATGGATGGATGAGTAGAAAAATGGGGATAAAAACTAAATGACAAATAGGATGGGATGTGGGGGATGGTTTGGGTGTTCTTTTTTTACTTTCTTTTTTTATTCTTATTCTGATTCTTCTGATGTAAGGAAAATGTTCAGGAATAGATTGTGGTGGTGAACGCATAACTATATGATCGTACTGTGAATGGTTGATTGTATACCATGGATGATTGTATGGTATATGAATATATTTCAATAAAACTGAATTAAAAAAAAAGACACATTAAAAGTTAAGCATTGAATTAAGAAAAAGTCTGCTTAAAAGCAGTTGGATCTTGTGGAGCCTTGGCTGGTCCTTCCTCCACCCATCATCAGATCAGTGTCGTGATGGCCCAGGCTCACAGTGTGGATCTCTGAAACCAGTTTTGCAGGGAGCAGAGTAACCCTTGTGCACGTACTAGAAGCATGTATGTCTGGCCCAGTCTGTCTGGCGGTGGCCTGAGGGGCTTGCTGTCCTAGAAGTTGCCCTGCTTATGTAAGTTCGCTCACCCAAGCTTTCCTGTAGTATGCTGTGGGAGGGCAATCAAGTTGTGCTGCCTGAGACAAGGGATTGCTGATCATAGGGCATACAGTACTGTGCTCAGGACTGTAAGGAAACTGCTAGGAAAGAGGGTACATTCCTGTCCTTGTAAACAGGGGAATTCCCAGGGCTACATGCTTGTCCAAGACAAGACGTGTGCACAAAGCATCAGGGGGACTCCTATGCTTTAAGCTGAAACTACTCTCAAAATCATTGTATGAGCCCGAAAGGAAAGCACGTGCACAGGTCAGTCTTCAAAGACTGGGAATGGTGTTTCTTTTTCCTTTTTTTTTTTTTTTTTTTTTACATTAGCTCCTGGCATTCAAGGAAAGCTCTGTCATAACACTTAACTGGATACAAGCTGAAGGAACAGACTCCTCAGAGTCTAAAATTCCAACAATAACACATTAGAATATCAAAAAATGTCAAGGCTTCAACAAAATGATACAAAACTTATAAAGAAATGAGAACCAGTGACCCCAGGCAAAGAAGATTAAAGCTTTAGAAACTATCAAAGATGAGGACAGACCTGGGATAAACCAGAAAAAGACTTTTAAAACAGTTCTAATTATGCTCAAAGAGCTGAAGGAAAACATAGACAAGTAACTAAAGGAAATCAGGAAAACAGTAGATGAACACAAAGAGAATATTAATAGGAAGAGATGGGAATTATGAAAAGAAACCAAACAGCCAAAGATCACACAGTAACGGAACTTACAAATTCACTGGAGGGCTTGAATAGCAGATTGGAGCTGACAGAAGAATCAGAGAACTTGAAGATAAGACAATTGAAATCATTTAGTCTGAGAAGCAGAAAGAAGAAAGAATGAAGAAAAATGAACTGAGCCTCAGTAGCTTGTGGGACACCAGCAGACATACCAATACACATGTTGTGGTATTTCCAGGAGGAGAAGAAAGTGAAAGGGGCAGAGACAATAATCAAAGAAATAATGGCTGCCATCTTCCCAAATTTATCATCACTTAGCTGTACAATCCTTATCACTCTCCATTTTAAACAATTCTCATGACCCAAAACACCTTGTAGCTCCTGTCAGCCCTCAATTATTTGTCCCTAGTATTTGTGTAATACTAGTATGGTATTCCTATTAATTATAGTCCCTAGTATGTAATGTGTATATTTTTTCCATATACCCTTCTGTTGTCAACTCTCTGCATTAGTGTCATACCTTAGAAATATATCATGCAAGAATCTATATTTGTGGTGCTGATCTGTGGGAAACATGCCTTTAAACAACCACTTTCAATCCTATTCAACTTCATTACATCTCTGATATTTATAATCCCATTAAGAAACCATCATCACCCCTATTCATTACCATACTTTTGAATTACCATCGACATATCTGAACATATTCGATTATCATTCCCCCTCACTTGCTCATGTCTATTACTAGGTCCCCAATATTCTACATTATAATACATTGATTTTACCTTGTTCAGATAGTTCATAAAAGTGGCAATATACAATCTCTCTCCTTTTGTGTCTGACTTATTTCCCTCAGAATTATATTTCCAAGGTTCTTGCATGTTGCCATATGTTTCAGGACCTTGTTGCTTCTTACTGCTGCATTATATTCCATAGTATTTATATACCACATTTTGTTTATCCACTTGTCTGTTGAAGGACACTTGGATTGTTTCCATCTCTTGGCAATTATGAACAGTGCTGCTGTGAATATCGGTATACAAATGTCTGTTCATGTCACTGCTTTCGAATCTTCTGGGTATATGTCAAGAAGTGGAATTGCCAGATCATGGGGTAATTCAATATCTAGTTTTCTGAGAAGCTATCAAACTGTCTTCCAGAGGGGCTGTACCATTATACAGTTCTACCAGCAATGAATAAGGGTTCCAATTTTCCACAACCTCTCCAGCATTTGTAGTTTCCTCTTTGTTTGATGGCATCCATTCGTATTGGTGTGAGATGTTATCTCATTGTGGTCTTGATTTGCATCTCCCTAATAGCTGGTGAAGACGAACAATTTTGCTGTGTTTTTTACCCAGTTGTGTTTCCTCTTCATAGAAATGTCTTTTCATATATTTTGCCTATTTTATAATTGGGCTGTTTGTACTATTGTCATTGAGTTGTACCATTTCTTTATGTATGCAAGATATCAGTCTTATCAGATACATGGTTTCCAAAAATTTTCTCCCATTGCAATGGCTGCCCCTTCACCTTTTTGATAGATTCCTTTGAGGTACAGAAGCTTTTGATTTTGAGGAATTCCCATTTATCTGTTTTTTCTTTTGTTGCTTGTGCTTTGCATGTAAGATCTAAGAAGTGACCTCCTAATGCTAGGTCTTGAAGATGTTTTCCTACATTATCTTCTAGGAATTTTATGTTACTGTATCTTATATTGAGGTCTTTGATCCATTTGAGTTAATTTTTGTATACGGTGTGAGGTAGGGGTCCTCCTTCATTCTTTTTGTTATGGCTATCCAGTTCTCCCAGTTCCATTTGTTGAAGAGACTGTTCTGCTCCAGTTCATTGGATTTGTGGGCTTTATAAAAAATCAGTTAACTATGTATCTGGGGGTTTATTTCTGAACTCTCAGTTCAATTCTATTGATCAATATGTCTGTCTGTATGCCAATACCATGCTGTTTTGACCACTGTATCTTTATTATACTACGCTTCAAAGTCTGGAAGTGTAAGTCCTCCCACTTCAATCTTTCTTAAGATGCTTTTGACAATTTGAGGCCCCTTTTCCTTGCAAAATAACTAGCTTTTCCAAGTGTGCAAAGTAGGTTGTTGGAATTTTTATTGGAATTGCATTGAATCTGTGGATTAATTTGGGTAGAATTGACATTTTAACAATGTTTAGTCTTCCTATTCATGAGCATGAAATATTTTTCCACCTATTTAGGTCTTTTTCTATTTCTTTTAGTAAAAGATTGTAGTTTTCTGTGTAGAGGTCTTTTACGTCCTTGGTTAAGTTTATTCCTAGTTACTTGATTTTTTTTTAGTTGCTGTTGTGAATGGATTTTTTTTTTTTTTTATTGCTTCTTCAGTTAGCTCATTACTAGTGTATAGGAAGATTACCAACTTATGTGCATTAATCTTATATCCTGCCACTCTGTTGAATTTGTTTATTAGCTCAAGTAGCTTTGTGGTTGATTTCTCAGGGTTTCCTAAATATAAGATCCTATCATCTGCAAATAATGACAGTTTTACTTCTTCCTTTCTAATTTTGATACCTTTTATGTCTTTGTCTTGGCAGATTGCTCTAGCTAGAACTTCTAGCACAATGTTGAATAATAGAGGTGACAGTGGCCATCCTTGTCTTGTTTCCAATCTTAGGGGGAAGGCTTTCAGCCTCTCACTGTTGAGTACTGTGCTGGCTGTGGGTTTTCATATATGCCCTTTATCGTATTGAGGAAGTTTCCTTCAATTCCTACTTTTGAAGTGTTTTTATCAAAAAGGAATGTTGAATTTTATCAGATGTTTTTTCAGCATCTATTGAGATGATCATTTGATTTTTCCCTGTTGGTTTGTTAATGTGTTGAATTACATTAATTGATTTTCTTATGTTGAACAAAACTTGTATGCCAGGAATGAACCCCACTTGGTTGTGGTTTATAATTTTTTTAATGTGCCTTTGGATTCGATTTGCAAGTATTTTGTTTAGGATTTTTGCATCTATATTTATTAGGGAGATTGGCATATATTTTTCCTTTTTTTGTGGTATCTTTATCTGGTTTTGGTATCAGAGTGATATTAGCTACATAAAATGAGTTAGGTAGTGTTCCATTTTCTTCAATTTTTTAAAAGTGTTTGAGCAGAAATAGTGTCAGTTCTTTTTGGAAAGTTTGGTAAAATTCTCCTGTGAAGCCATCTGGTCCTGAGCTTTTATTGTAGGTAGATTTTTGATGACTGATTGAATCTGTTTGCTTGTGATTGGTTTGTTGAGGTCTTCTATTTCTTTGTGGATCAGTCTAGGATGTTCGTATGTTTCCGGGAAATTGTCCATTTCTTTTAAATTGTGTTGCTTGTTGGCATGCAGTTCATAGTATCTTGTTATGCTTTTTGTTATTTCTTTGGGATCTGTAGTAGTTATCTCCTTCTCTTATCTGTTTCTGTTTATTTGGGTCTTCTCTCTTTTTGACTTTGTCAGATCTGTCAATCTTTTTGATCTCGAAGAACCAACTTTTGGTTTTATTTATTCTTTTTTTGTTGTTGTTCTCCAGCTCATTGATTTCTGCTTTAATATTGGTTATTTCTTTTCATCTACTTGCTTTAGTGTTAGTTTGCTGATCATTCTCTAGCCTCTTCAGTTGTTCAGTTAGGTCTTTAGTTTTAGTACTTTCTTGCTTTTTGATATGTAAATTTAGAGCTATAAGTTTGCCTCTCAGCATTGCCTTTGCTGCATCGCATAGGTTTTGATATGTTGTGTTCTCAATTCCATTCGTCTCTAGAAATTTACTGATTTCTCTTGCAATTTCTTCTTTGACTCACTGGTTGTTTAGGAGTGTGTTGTTTAATCTCCATATGTTTGTGAAAGATCTGGTTCTTTGGTGGTTGTTGATTTCTGGTTGCATTCCATTGTGGTCAGGAATGTGCTTTGAATAATTTCAGTCTTTTTAAATTTATTAAGACTTGTTTTGTGCCTCAGCATATGATCTATCCTGGAAAACGTTCCATGGGCACTAGAGAAGAAGGTATATTCTGGTACTTTGGATGTAAGTACAATCTATATATGTCTGTTAGGTCTAATTAATTTATCATATTGTTTAAGTTCTCAATTTCCTTATTGGTCCTCTCTCTAGTTCTATCTATAGAAGAGAGTGGTGAATTGAAGTCCCCCATTGTTATTTTAGATGTGTCTATTGTTCCCTTCAGTTTAGCCAATGTTTTTCTCAGGTATTTTGGAGCTCGTTGATTGGGCACATGTGCTGGTTTCGATGTATTATGTCCCCCAAAACGCCATTATCTTTGATGTAATCTTGTGTGGGCAGATGTATTATTGTTGATTAGATTGTAATTCTTTGAGTGTTTCCTTGGAGATGTGACTCATGCAACTGTCAGTGATGACTCTGATTGGATAGTTTCCATGGAGGTGTGACCCCACCCATTCAGGGTGGGTCTGAATTAGTTCAGTGGAGCACTGTATAAGCTCAGACAGAAGGAGTGACATTGCTGCAGCCAAGAGGGACACTTTGAAGAATGCACAGAAGCCGAGAGAGGAGCTGCAGATGAGAGACAGTTTGAAGATGGCCGTTGAAAGCAGTCTTTTGCTCCAGAAAAGCTAAGAGAGGACAAACACCCCAAGAGCAACTAAGAGTGGCATTTTTGAGGAACTGCAGCCTAGAGAGGAACGTCCTGGGAGAAAGCCCTTTTGAAACCAGAACTTTGGAGCAGATGCCGGCCACATGCCTTCCCAGCTAACAGAGGTTTTCCGGACATCATTGGCCATCCTCCAGTGAAGGTACCCAATTGTTGATGTGTTACCTTGGACACTTTATGGCCTTAAGACTGTAACTGTGTAACCAAATAAACCCCCTTTTACAAAAGCCAATCCATCTCTGGTGTCTTGTGTTCTGGCAGCCTTAGCAAAGTAGAACAGCACATAAACATTTTATTTCTTCTTGATGAATTATCCCTTTTATTAATATATAGGGTCCTTCTTTGTCTCTTATGACCTCTTTGCATTTTAATTCTATTTTGTCCGATATTAGTATAGCTATCCCAGCTTTCTTTTGATTGCAGTTTGTATAGTATATTTTTTTCCATCCTTTCACTTTCATTCTCTTTGTGTCGCAGGGTCTAAGACAAGTCTCTTGTCAACAGCCGATCAATGGGTCATATTATTTAATCCATTCTACCAGTTTGTGTCTTTTAATTTGGAAAGTTTAATCCATTCACATCCAGAGTTATTACTGTGAAGGGAGTTCCTGAACCAGCCATCTTATCCTTTGGATTTTAGTTGTTAGATGTATTTTTTTTCCCTCTCTCTTTTTTTCCTTTAATAATGCTTCAGTTCTGTGTTCTTCTCTAGACCTCTCTCTCCTTTCTCCTTTGGTGGAACTCCTTTTAGTATTTCTTGCAGGGCAGGTTTCTTGTTAACAAATTCAGTGTTTCTTTGTGAAAATTTTAAATTTTCCCTCAATTTTGAAGGAGAGGTTTGCTGCATCAAGAATTCTCAGCTGGCAAGTTTTCTGTTTAAGAATCTGAAATATGTCATACCACCACCTTCTTGCCTCCATGGTGCCCGCTGAATAGTCAGTACTTAGTCTTATGTTGTCTCCCTTCTGTGTGGTGAATTGCTTCTCTCTTGCTGCTTTCAGAAGTTTCTCCTCCTCTTCACCATTTGACAATCTAATCAGTATATGTCTCGGAGTAGGTTTGTTTGGATTTATTCTGTTTGGAGTTCCTTGTGTATCTTTGATTTGTATGTTTATGTCATTTAGCATGTTTGAGAAGTTTTCCTCAACTGTTTCTTGAAGCACTCTTCCTAGCCATTTACCCTTCTCTTCTCTTTTTGGGACACCAGTGATATCTGTATTTGTTTGCTTCATAGTCATCATTTCTCTGAGATCCATTTAAAATTTTTTGTTTTTTTTCCCCATTTGTTCTTTTGTGTTTTCACATTCAGTTATCTGTCCTCAAGTTCACTTATCCTTCCTTCTGCCTCTTCAAATCTGCTGTTGTTTGTCTCTAGCATATATATATATATGTATATTTATATGTATATGTATATTTATTTTATATATATATTTCTTTTATTGAGGTTGTTCAGATACCATGCAACTATCCGAAGATCCAAAGTGTATAATCAGTTGCCCACGGCACCACCATACAGCTGTGCATCCATCAACACAATTTTTTTTTTTCAATTTTTAGAACATTTTCACTACTCCAGAAAAGAAAGAAAGACAAAAAAAAGGAAACTCAGATCCTCCCATACCCCTAACCAAGCCCCCCCCCCTCCATTATTGATTCATAGTTTTGGTATAGTACATTTATTACTGTTGATGAAAGAATGTTGAAATACTAACTGTAGTATATAGTTTGCAATAGGTATATATTTTTTCCCTATATGCCTCTATTATTAACCTCTAGTTATAGTGACATACATTTGTTCTAGTTTGTGAGAGAGATTTCTGCTATTTGTGTAGTTAATCATGGACATTGTCTACCCCAAAATTCACTGTTTTATACATTCCCATCTTTTAACCTCCAACTTTCCTTCTGGTGACATGCATGACTCTGAGCTTACCCTTTCCACCACCTTCACACATCTTTTAGCAGTGTTAGTTATTCTCATTACATGCTACCATCACCCCTGTCCATTTCCAAATATTTTAAGTTCACCCTAGTTGAACATTCTGCTCATGATAAATAACCGCTCCCCATTCTTTAGCCTCATTCTATATCCTGGTAGCTTGTATTTCCTATCTATGAGTTTACATATTATAATTAGTTCATATCAGTGAGACCCTGTAATATTTGTCTTTATGTGTCTGCCTTATTTCACTCAATATAGTGCCCTTAAAGTTTCTTCATCAACCCATTTCTTTTAAGATGGTTTTGTTCAAACATTATACATTTCGTCCTAAGTATCAATTGTTGGTTCCCTGTATAGTCACGTATTTATGTATTGAGCACCATCGCCACTCTATGTAGGACCTTTCTTCCACAAAGACGGAGGAAGAGTCAAAGAAGGCGGAGAGGGAAAAGAAAAAGGCAAGAGAGAGAAAAACAACCAACCAACCAAAAAAACTTGATAGCTAGAAGGTGACAAATGGAAAGATAGCATTTAACCTACAGTAGAATAAGGAGTCAGATAACATCACCAATGCCAGGAGTCCCATACCCTTCCCCTATTCCCCCCTCCCCGTATGCATCTAGCTTTGGTATATTGCTTTTGTTACGTTAAAGGAAGAGAAATACGTTTCTGTTAATTCTGGTCTCTAGTTTGCATTGATTATATTTTCCTCCCAATCCCACCCTATTTTTTACACCTTGCAGTGTTGACATTCATTTGTTCTACCTCATGTAAAAACATGCTTTTACCTTTTTTTTTTTTTTCCAATCGTTGAGCACCCTAGGTTTCCCTGAGTTACACAGTCCCAGTCTTGATTGTTTGTCTTTTGTTCTGGTGTCCCACATGATCCCAGCCTTTCTCTTTCAGCCATATTCACAGTCATCTTTGTTCAGTGTACTTACATTGCTGTGCTACTATCTCCCAAAATTGTTTTTCAAACCTCTCACTCCTGTCTTTTCCTTTCTGTTTGCAGTACTTCCTTTAGTGTTTCCTGTAGAGCAGGTATCTTGTTCACAAACTCTGTCATTGTCTGTTTGTCAGAGGATATTTTAAGCTTTCCCTCATATCTGAAGGATAGTTTTGCTAGATATAGGATTCTTGGTTGGTGGTTTTTCTCTTTCAGTATCTTAAATATATCACCCCACTTCCTTCTTGCCTCTGTGGTTTCTATTGAGAAATCCCCACATAGTCTTATCAAGCTTCCTATGTATATGATAGATCGCTTCTCTCTTGCTGCTTTCAGGATTCTCTCTTTATCTTTGATGTTTGATAATCTGATTATTAAGTGTCTTGGCATAGGCCTATTCAGATCTATTCTGTTTGGGGTATGCTGCTCTTCTTGGATCTGTAATTTTATGTCTTTCATAAGAGATGGGAAATTTTCATTGGTTATTTCCTCTGTTATTGCTTCTGTCCCTTTTCCCTTCTCTTCTCCTTCTGGGACACTAATGACACGTAAATTCTTGCTTTTCATTTTGTCTTTAAGTTCCTGGAGATGTTGCTCATATTTTTCCATTCTTTTCTCTATGTGTCGTTTTGTGTGTAGGCTTTCAGATCCCTTGTTCTCCAGTTCCTGAGTGTTTTCTTCTGCCTCTTGAGATCTGCTGTTGTATGTTTCCATTATGTCTTTCATCTCTTTGTTGTGCCTTTCATTTCCATAGATTCTGCCAGTTGGTTTTTCAACTTTGAATTTGTACCTTATGTACGTCCTGTGTTTTCATTGTATGGTTCAGCTCTTTCACCATATCTTCCCTAACGTTTTCAAATTGACTTATCATTAGTTGTTTCAATTCCTGCATCACAGTTGAAGTGCGAATTTGTTCCTCTGACCGGACCATAACCTCATTTTTCTTGGTGTAGGCTGTAGTTTTCTATTGTCTAGGCATGGTTTCCTTGGTTACCTAATCAGGCCTCCCCAGACCAGAATGGCCTAAGGTCTCAGAAGGAAGAAATATTCAGTATCTGGTTTCCCTGAGGGTGTGTCTTAGAAAATTGGTACACCCTCTGATGCCTCCGGTCACTGTGCTTTTCTGCCCAGCAGGTGGCGCCTGGTATCCTATAATTCTTGACTGGTGTAAGGAGGTGTGGCTCTTTTTCCCCAAGTTCTGAATGAAAGGCAGGTAGTAGAGCTGGGCCCCACCCCTTTCCTCCTAGAGAAGATAGACCCCCTATGTGGAGGTCATTAGCATTTCAGTGGTCTCTGTCTGCCTGTGCTATACCCTTGCCTGGGTCACAGAACTGGGAACTGAAAATGGTTGAGGCTTTCTCCACTGAGCTGAAAAAGGAACAGAGAGTCCCCTTCAGAGCTAGTCCGAGGTGACCCTCTGGCTCTGCAAGGTCAGTCATCACCCAAAGCCTCTGTCTACTTGTTGGGGTTTCATACCTTGTAGTGAGCAGTTCACACTCGCTAATTAATCCAGTTGGAGCTCAGCTGAGCTATATTTGCTTACTGGGAGAAAGCTTCTCTCTGGCACCAGGAGGCTTTGTAGCTCGGGCTGTGGGGGAGGGGTCTCCTGATTTGGATTGGCAGTTTTTACTTACAGATATTATGCTGTGATTGCGGGCATTCCTCCCAATTCAGGTTGGTGTATGGTGAGTGGACGGTCACGTTTGTCCCCCTGCAGTTATTCCGGATTATTTACTAGTTGTTTCTGGTTTTTTTAGTTGCTCCAGAGGGACTCCTTAGCTTCTTCTCCTCTCTATGCCGCCATCTTAGATCCTCCCTCTAGTATATTTTTAATTTGAGCCACAGTGTCTTTTATTTCCATAAGGTCTGTTATGGAAAGAGCAAATTAGCTCTTTCAGATTCTTCTTTATGGTCTTGTAGAGTCTTCTTGATTTTCTTTGTCTTTAGCCATGTCATTGAAATTTGGAGATTTGTTTGTACTTCTTTAATTAATTGCTGCAAATTTTGTGTCTCTTGTGGCTTTTTAATTTGTTCGTTTTGCCTAGCCATATCTTTTACTCCTTCAAGTGCTTTGTAATTTTCTGTTGGCCTTGGAGCATTTGTTTGTCTTGATAGGGTTATTTTGGAAATGCAGAATTATATGAGCATTTATGTATAATTTAGTTTGCTGGAGTGCCATTTCCCAATTCCACCAGCAGGTGGTGCTCTTGAGATACAGCTTCCTGGAGTGTAGTTTTCCTAACCTACCAGCAGGTGGTGCTCTCAAGTAGGTCTTCTGGAACTTCTCCTGTGTGATGGTCAGTGTCCAAACTGGATGGGGAACCGATCAGTGTACCGGATCTCTGTGTGTACTGGGTAATGCCTGTCCTGGGACTGTGATGCCGGCCCTGAGCAGGTAGTCAGGGAGTCCGATCAAGGGTACCCTGCAGATGGAGCGTGGGCCCTCCCTACTAGTTCTCTGCCTGCCTTGCTCCTGGGAGTCTCTGGGGTGTGGGTGGGAGCGGCCCCTGATCGCTTGTATGGCACTTGCCTCCTTCCCTGCTTCTCACTGTTGCCCTCCCCGTCGGACTTCCGTGGAGGGGGAGAGCAATCACTGCCCACCGGATCCTTCACAGGAGCTCCCTGCTGTCTCATTGTGGGCGATCACCCTCCAGCAGACTGTCAAGGTAGATGCACAGGAGTGGAGAGCTGCTGCTGCTCACTCTCTTGCCCGGTGATGGTTTTGCTGCTGCCAGGTGGGGTTGGGGGTGGCGGTCTGAGGCAGAACAAACTCAACTGGGTCCAGCTGCCATCTCTTCTCCGTTTTTTTTGTCAGTGTCACCTCCACGTACTGTGGGGGACCCTTTATGGCAGGTCACACTGAAACTGCAGTCCCTGATGTCCTCTCGTCCCTTTCTAGTTAGTTTCACGGAGGAGGAGAAGCCCGTTGCACCTCACCTATTCCACCATCTTCCTGGAAGTCCACTAGATTAATTTTGATGAACTAGAGTTATGTCTGCTTCTAAAAGTAAATATATGCCATACTGGAATTTGGTGTCCTGACTATACGAATTGAAGGAGGGAGATTATAGAGTTCTGTTTTTGAGTTGAGGTAAATTTTCTTGAAAAGTCTGTTTTGGGGACAATTCGGATGCCTTGACTTTATTGAAGATAAGCTATCTCTTTGAGATAGCTATTGGTAAGGTGGACATTAGTACCTTCAATCTAGTAGTAGTGTCAGACAAGGAACTCTATCATTTCAAAAGAACATTTCAAGCTTTACTTCAAGCTTGAAAAAGGGAATTATCTCATTTTCTATACTTCTCCCCCTTCCATACTTTTAGCCTTATCTGCTCTATAAGTTATTCTCCTAGCAAACCAAGCTGTTATGTACTAAATTATATTACTTATTGCAGCTTCAGACTTTTGTTGTAGGCCGCCATGTATGCCTTAATTTTACACAGGTTAACCTCACTTTAAGGAAAGCCCATATATAAACATCATTATTTGTCATATGTATCATACCTGGTGATTATTCTCCTAGTAAAAGGATTGCTGTTTGATGTATTTTGTAATAAGTTATCCCTAGGACATTTAAAATAAGATTCAACTTAATTTAGAATTGTAAATAACTTGCCAGGAAAATATATAACCATTCAAGTGTTATATATTAGTTACAGTCATGAAAATTTTTTTTTTTTTTTTTTTTTTTTTAGTTCAGTAAGTCACAGAATCACTGATTATATATTTTCTGTCTAGTTTGTAACTATCTCTTTACTTGATTGGTATTTCCTGCCTCATAGTGGTGCTATGCCGTAATGACTGTTTTATCTCTCCATGTAAAGAATAGTTATGGGATGTTAGAGGCCTGATGTTGGAAAATTCTCCTGTATGGTTATGATATATAAGTAATGGACTGTTTTGAACTCTTAATTAAAATATGTTTTCAAATAGTTCCTGTTGAAATGAAAAGATTTGAATGTTAAAGCTTGATAAAGCACTTTGCAGAAACTTCTTAAATAAATAATTGCTGTAGATCGTATTTCACTTGAATTGATTTTACAGACTGCTTCCTTTGGAAGCAGTTTCTGGTGTCCAGTAGTGCTGTGTGCTCTAATACATAGTGATACCAGGCTTGAGCTTTTTATAACAAAGGTTTATTTTATTGCCATGTCAGTTCTTAATTTAATACATTTATTAAGGACTTGTGAAATCTTATAAAATTGTGAAATTTAATCATTTTCTGTTAAAAAGTAACTATGGTAGAAATTCTGCTATTGACAGGAAGGTTTTTATTTGCATGTGAAAAGGTGTTGAATGTACTTTATATTCGTGATTCATATACTGACATCTTCCAGGAAAATTATTGGAATATTATATGTTTGTATGTTACTTGATAGTTAATAGTTTAGGAGAATTCTCTTTTTAAAGGATCACTGTGGTAAATCATTTATAAAGCAGTGTCCTGTTAGTTTTATTTACTTAAATATTCTTTTTCTTTTTTCTTTCATTATATAGAGCATAGCTATAGATCGAAACTTTTAGATTAATGGGCAGAGAAAGGGGAAAATCCCTGTAGTTAATAAATGTAATAAACATAAACATATTGAATACTTTAAAGTGAATATTCTTCCATTTTATTTTTAAATACAGGGTATATTTACTTCCTGCACCTGGGAAGAGAAATCAGATGAAATTTCCTTTGCTGATTTCAAGTTCTCAGTCACTCACCATCATCTTGTACAAGAGTCCAGTGACAAAGAAGGAAAAGATGAATTGGCAGAAGGTAAGTTTTTACTGCATATTTCTTAAGTTGACTTTTGAGAGTGTTTATCATTTTGGATCATGAATTTAGCTCTCTTAATTCAGCATTATCCTGTGGAAATGTTTTGCATGTGCAAAGTTGTTTCACTACCTCTGAAATAAGAGTGTAGTCTTTTCAGAGAAAGAATTACTGTGTCATTCACTTTAAGACAAATTAAGTCAGCACTTATTTATTGAGTAAATAACATGTGCTAGGAACTCTGCTAAGCCTTGTTGAACACAAACTTAAGAAACTTACTTTACATAAGGGAGGTAAGATCTATATTGAAATAACAATAATAGAATGGTAAGTGCCATCCCAAAGTACAGATAAAAGTCAACTGGAGGGAAAAAGATCACTTTTAATTGGAAGAATTCAGAGAACATGTTATAGAGAGTGAGGCAATTGAACTGGGCCTTGAAGGATTAAAACAAAGAAAATCTGTATTGATTATTTAGTGTGGTTTTAGCTTTGCCTCAAACTTTGGAGTCAGACCAAGTGGATTAAATTCTGGCTCTTATACTTATTGGCTACTTGATCTAAGTTTCTCATTTGTAAAATGAAGTAATACTAATTGGAGGGCTGTTGTGATGTTTTAATGAGATATTATACACAAGCATCTCTCCCATTAACCTGGCCTATTCTAGCTAATCAGTAAATGATTGCTATTAGGTCAAATCTTCCAAAATCTTCTGGTCCTGAGTTAGTGAACAAGGTATTGCATAAACATGAATTTTGGAGCTCTCAGTCAGATACACTTTTTTGTTCACTAAGAAAATAAATATGTAGAATATGTGTTGTTTTTCTTGTCAAAACAGATTTTTAAGTGTAGCTGTGAAATAGTCTTGCCTTTTTTTATGTAGAAATAGAATCGTATTACCTTTTCTATTATATATAGTTTTCTTCCAAACAAAACAGTGCGCATTTGTATTCAGATTCATAAACTAGGACATATATCATTACAGTGTATACACATGTGGAAGACTGTAGTGCAGGAAGTAAAATAATCAAAATATAAATAAGTGTACATTAGGAATAAGGGGATGAGGTAAATGTATGCAGTTGGTGGGAAATCTGATAGTAGTCCTGGGATGTCTGTTTCTAGCATTCCACTGATTAACGAAGGAAACTGTTCAAGATAGAGGATTTTTAAGTGCTCTTAATTTGAGGAAAGATCATACATGAAGGAAAAGCTGTTGTTGTAATAAGTTCTTTCTTTAAGAGGGTTTAAAACTAAAGGAAGCTTAGAATAAGTGTTTTTGAGATGAACATATGAAGGGGACTGTGATATAAGAAAAGATGAATATTTGAATTTAAGATCCTTAAGGCTTTATTGTTGCGTGTATGTTTGTACTATGTAGTTTTCTTTTCATTTGGATGTGTAAGTTATACAGAAGCCATCAACTCAGTTAATGTGCAGATACACATTTGTTTAAAAGTATATGTCATCAGAGGTCAGATTTGCGTGCTGCTCTGTTATTTAGTTGGAGTTGCTTATTGTTTTTAATTAAATAGAGAGTCAAGTCATTACTGTTCTCCTATTTATTCTTTTAGCAAATTAACAAAATATAAATATCTTAAGCAATTATAACTATATAGTACAAGGAAATGTTTTTGTTATGAACAGTTTAGATTACTTTTTATGCTTTGGATTATGCATTTATGAGTATAAATAATGATCATTGATATTAGTATTTTGTTATGAATACTGATTCAAGTGCTTAAAGATATATGGGTTAGAAGTTGTAAGCTGGTCAGAGGGGCCAAAAAAAGTTAACCATGGGAGGTGATATGAATTGATAGACTGCTAAATAGAATTTTTTTTCAATGTAATTTTGTTGAGATATATTAACACACCATACAGTCCATCTAAAGAATACAATCAGTGGCTCACAGTATCATTACGTAATCGTAAATTCATCACCACAATCAATTTTAGAACATTTTCATTACTACAAATATATATATATAAAAGGAAATCCAAAACATCCCACACCCCTATACACCCCTGTTGTTGTTGACCCCTGGTATTGGTGTGATACATTTGATACTATTGATGAAAGAATATTAAGATATTACTATTAATTATAGTCCATAGTTTGCAGTAGATGTACTTTTTCCCATGTACTACTTTAATGTTAACTCCTGGTAATAGTGTCATACATTTGTTCTAGTTCTTGACAGAACTTTTTTTTTTTTTTTTCATCTTCATTTTATTGAGATATATTCACATACCACGCAGTCATACAAAACAAATCGTACTTTCGATTGTTTACAGTACCATTACATAGTTGTACATTCATCACCTAAATCAATCCCTGACACCTTCATTAGCACACACACAAAAATAACAAGAATAATAATTAGAGTGAAAAAGAGCAATTGAAGTAAAAAAGAACACTGGGTACCTTTGTTTGTTTGGTTCCTTCCCCTATTTTTCTACTCATCCATCTATAAACTAGACAAAGTGGAGTGTGGTCCTTATGGCTTTCCCAATCCCATTTTGACAGAACTTTTTAATATTTGTACTGTTAATCACAGTCATCATCCACCACAAGATACACTGTGTTATACATTCCAATGTTTTAACCTCTAGCTTTCCTTCTGGTGACATACATGACTCTTGAACTACCCCTTTCAACCACATTCACACACAATTCAGCACTATTAATTATACTCACCATAATGTGCTGCTATCACCTGTATCTGTTTCCAAATGTTTAAATTCAACCTTTTTAAAAATTCTGCATTTATTAAGAAACTCGTCCCCATTCTCTGGCCTCATTCTATCATCTAGTAACCTGTATTCTAGATTTTATTTGTATGAGTCTACTTATTATAATTAGTTCATATTAGTGAGATCATACAATATTTGGCCTTTTGTGTCTGACTGACTTTACTCAACATAATGTCCTCAAGATTCATCCATTTTGTTGCATGCTTCAGGACTTGATTCCTTCTCACTGCTGAATAATATTCCATTGTATGTATATACCACATTTTGTTCCATTCATCCATTGATGGACACTTGCATTGTTTCCATCTGTTAGCAGTTGTGAATAATGCCAGTATGATCATTGATGTGCAAGTGTCTGTTTGCACCCTTGCTTTTAGATCTTCTCTGTATATACTGAGTAGCAGGATTGCCAGATCATAAGGCAACTCTGTACTTAGCCTTCTGAGGAACCTCCAAACTGTCTTCCACAGTGGCGGCACCACTTTACATTCCCATCAGCAGTGAGTAAGTGTTCCTTTTTCTCCACATCCCCTCCAACACTTGTAGTTTTCTGTTTGTTTGATAGCGGCCATTCAGGTAGGTGTGAAGTGATATCTCATTGTGGTTGCGATTTGCGTTTCCCTAATAGCTAGGGAAGATGAGCATCTTTTCATGTGCTTTTTAGTCATTTATATATTTCCTCTTTGGAAAAATGTCTTTTCATGTTTTGCCCATTTTTAAATTGGTTTGTCTTTATTGTTGAGTTATAACATTTCTTTATATATTATGGATATCAAACCCTTACCAGATATGTGGTTTCCAAATATTGTCTCCCTTTAAGTCGGCTGCCTGTCCATCCTTTTAACAAAGTCCTTTGAAACACAGAAGTATTCAGTTTTAAGGAGGTCCCATTTATTATTTTTTTTCTTTCATTGCTTGTGCTTTGGGTCTAAAGTCTAAGAAACTACCACCTATCACTAGATCTTGAAGATGTTTCCCTGTATATTCTTCTGGGAGTTTTATGGTACTGACTCTTACATTTTAGTCTTTGATCCATTTTGAATTAAGTTTTGTATAGGGTGTGAGATAATGGGTCCTCTTTCATTCTTTTGCATATGGATATCCAGTTCTCCCAACATCATTTATTGAAGAGACTGTTCTGTCTTAGTTGAATGGATTTGGGAACCTTGTCAGATATCAGTTTTGACGTAAATGTGAGGATCTATTTTTGAACTCGGTTTTATTCCATTGATCAATATGTTTTCTTTATGGCATTGTTTTGACCACTATGGTTTTATAATATGCTTTTAAGTCCAGAAACATGAGTCCTTTTACTTCATTCTTCTTTTTCAAGATGGTTTTGGTTATTTGAGGCCCCTTACCCTTCCAAATAAATTTGATAGTTAGCTTTTCCCTTTCTGCGTAGTAGGCTGTTGGAATTTTGATTGGTATTGCGTTGAATCTTTAGATCATTTTGGGTAGAATTGATATCTTATTGACATTTAGCCTTCCTGTCCATGAACATGGAATGTCTTTCTGCTTATTTAGGTCTTTGAACTCTTTTAGCAATGTTTTGTAGTCTTCTGTGTACAGGTCCTTTACATCCTTGGTTAAGTTTATTCCTAGATATTTGATTCTTTTAGTAGCTATTGTAAATAATATATTTTTTCTTGATAACCTCCTCAGATAGCTCCTTACTAGTGTATAGAAACCATACTGATTTTTGTTTGTTGATCTTGTATTCTGTGACTTTGATGAACTTGTTTTTTAGCTCAGGTAGCTTTGTTGTAGATTTTTCAGGATTTTCTGAATCCTGAAAAAAATCATATTGTTGGCAGATAGTGGAAGTTTTGCTTCTTCATTTCCAATTTGAATGCCTTTTATTTCTTTTTCTTTCCTAATTGCTCTAGCTAGAACTTCTAGCGCAATGTGAAATAACAGTGGTGACAGCGGGCATCCTTGTCTTGTACTTAATCTTAGAGGGAAAATTTCAGCCCCGCACTGTTGAGTACGACATTAGCTGTGGGTTTTTCATTTATGCTCTTTTTCATGTTGATGTAGTTTCCTTGTATTCCTACCTTTCAAAGTGTTTTTTTTTTTTTAAGAAAGGATGCTGAGTTTTTTCAGATGCCTTATCGACATCAATTTTGATGATTATCTGCTTTTTCCCCATTGACTTTTTTATGTGGTGTATTACAGTAACTGATTTTCTTGTGTTGAACCATCCTTGCATACCTGGAATAAAACCTACTTGATCATGGTGCATAATTTTTTTCATGTGCTGTTGGATTCAATTTGCAAGTTTTTTTTTGTTTGATTATTTGTTTTTGAGGATTTTTGCATCTATATTCATTAGAGTGATTGGTCTGTAACCAATCTCTGTAGTTTCTTTTCTTGTAGTATCTTTGTCAGGCTTTGGTATTAGGGTGATGTTGGCTTCATAGAATGAGTTAATTAGTGTTACATCTTGTTCAATTTTTTTGATGAGTATGAGCAGGAATGGTGATAATTCTTCTTGGAATGCTTGGTAAAATTTGCCTTTGAAGCTATCTGGTCCAGATTTTCTTTTGTTGGGAGATTTTTGATTGATTCATTCTCTTTACTTGTGATTGGTTTGTTGAGGTGTTTTATTTCTTCTGAAGTCAGTGTAGGTTGTTGATGTGTTTCTTGGAAGTTGTCCATTTCATTTAATTGTCTACTTTGTTGCCATACAGTTGTTCATAGTATCCTCTTATGATCTTTTTAATTTTCGGGGGTTTGTGGTCATAACCCCTTTCTCATTTTTAATTTTATTTGTTTTCGTCTTCTCTCTTTTTGTCTTTGTTCGTTTAGCTAAGGGTTTGTCAATTTTATTGATCTTCTCAAAAAACCAGTGTATGGTTTTATTGATCTCTATTGTTTTATTTATTTATTTTTCATTTCATTTAACTCCTCTAATCTTTGTTATTTCTATCGTTCTGCTTGCTTTAGGATTTGTTTGCTGTTCTTTCTCTAGGATCTCCAGTTGTTCAATTAGGTCTTTGGTTTTCGCTGTTCCTTTCTTTTGCAGTAGGCATTTAGGGCTATAAATTTCCATCTCAGCCTTGCCTTCGCTGCATCCTACAAGTTTTGGTATGTTGTGTACTCTTGTACATTTGTCTCGAGATACTTACTGATTTCTCTTGCAGTTTCTTGTTTGATCCACTGAATGTTTAAGAACATATTTAACCTCCATATATTTGTGAAATTTCTGGTTCTCCAGTTACTGATTTCCGGCTTCATTCTGTTATGATCAGAGCAAGTGCTTTGTATAATTTCAATCTTTTAAAATTTATTAAGGTCTGTTTTGTGCCTGTATGTGATCTATCTCGGAGAATGTTCCATAAGCACTTCAGAAGAATGTATTTCCTGCTGTTTTGGGGTGCAGGGTTCTATATATTGTCTGTTAGTTCTAGTTCACTGATCTTGTTATTTGGGTCTCTGTTTCCTTACTTATCTTCTGTTTAGATGTTCTATCTAATGAAGAGAGTGATGTATTGAAGCCTCCCACTGTTACTGTAGAGACATTATTACCCCTTTTAGTTTTGCCAGTGTTAGCTTTATGTACTTTAGGGTACCTTCATTAGGTGCATGTAATATTTATCATTGTTATTTCTTCTTGGTGAATTGCCCGTTTTATTAATATATAGTGTCCTTCATTGTCTCTTATAACATTTTTCATTTAAAGTCTGTTTTGCCTGATATTAGCATTGCTACTCCAGCTTGTTTTTGGTTACCGATTGTGTGGAATATCTTTTTCTATCCTTTCGCTTTCCACCTGTTTGGATCTTTGGGTCTCAAATAAATGAGTCTTTTGTAAACAGCATATAGGTGGATCATATATATGTATGTGTGTGTGTGTGTGTGTGTGTGTGTGTGTGTGTGTATGTATATTATCCATTCTGCCAATCTGTCTTTTGATTGAAGAGTTTAACATTCAGTGTTATTACTGTAAAAGCCATATTTACTTTGACCATTTTATTCTTTGACTTTTGTCATCTATCATTTTTCTCTCGACTTATCTTTCTTGTTACCCTTACTGATAACCATTATTTCTGTACTCTCCTCCTAGCCTCTCTCTCCTGTCTTTGTTTTTCAGCCAGCAGAACTTCCTTTAGTATTTCTTGCAGGGCAGGTGTCCTGTTAACAGACTCTCTCAGCTTTTGTTTAACTGTGAATATTTTAAACTCTCCCTCACTTTTGAAGGACAGCTTTACTGGATAAAGAATTCTTGGCTGACATTTTTTTTCTTTCAGTATCTTAAATATATCGTTCCATTGCCTTCTCGCTTCTGTGGTGTCTGATAAGAAGTCAGCACTTAGCTTTATGTGCCTCCCCTTGTATGTCGTGAATTGCTGTTTTCTTGCTGCTTTCAGGATTCTCTCTTTCTCTTTGGCGTTTGACAGTATGGTTAGTATGTGTCTTGGAGTGTGTCCATTCGGATTTATTGTATTTGGAGTACACTGGGCTTGTTTGATTTGAATATTTATAGCTTTTATAAAGATTGGGAAATTTTCAGCCATTATTACCTATAATGGTCTTCCTGTCCCTTTTTCCTTCTCTTTTCTTTCTTTGACACCTAGAATGTGTATGTGTGAGCCCTTTGTGTTGCCAGTCATTTTCCTGGGACCCAGCTCAAATTTTCCCGTTTTTTTTTTCCCCATTTGTTCTTTTGTGTGTTTGAATTAGGTTGCTTTGTCCTCTAGTTCACTGATCCTTTCTTTATCTCTTCAGATCTGCTGTTGGTTGTCTCTAGTATATTTTTAATTTCATCTGTGGTGTCTTTCATTTCTGTAAGATCCGCTGTTTTTCTGTGTATTCTTTCAAATTTTTCTTTATGTTCTTCTAGTGACTTCTTAATATCCTTTATCTCTGTAAGCATCTTGTTGAAATTATTTAGGAGATTTGTTTGAACATCTTGGATTAGTTGTTCCAAATTCTTTATCTCCTCCGACTTTTTAATTTGATCATTTGGCTTGTCTATATCTTCTTAATTCTTAATATGCCTTGTAATTTGTTGCTGGTTTCTGGGCATCTGATTATCTTGATTATTTTGAAGGTTGGTTTCCCTCTCTTTTCTAAGATTTTGTTGTTGATTAGGTTTATATTGAAAGTTTCCTGTGGCACTTAATTCATCAGTATTTCACAGCTAAACCAGGGCCAGGGTCCCACACAGGGGGTGCAGACCTGTTCCAAAGGGCCTTAGGGAGATGGTCAAGAAAGCAGCTTCTCAGATTGCACTTTCCCAGCCTTCACAGCAGTTGTCAATCTTCAGTAACGTATTCCCCACAACCCTGACTCTCCTAGGCTGCAGCAGTCAGCGGTCTGGGTCTGGGCTGGCAGGGTCCTGGGTGACCTGGAGCTGCCAATTTCAGGGGTAGGAGATGGGTGGTGGGAACTGCGGTGGAACTCAGTCACTCGCTGCAGCTTTTCTCTTTGTGGAAATAGTGCCGGCCAGCAGTTGGAACAGGATGGCTCTATGTCCCCAACTTTTCCCAAGGGAGGGTCTCCCTGTCTCACCCAGCCCACTGCAGACAGCTGGGTGAGAACCATGTGCAGCTGGAGCTGCTGGCCTCGGGTGGGGAATGGATGTGAGGCAGCACAGTGGAGATCAGTCTTCTGCTGCAGTTTCTCTGTTTCTGGAAATAATGTAGCTGTGGCTTCTGGGCTCCTGCATGAGAAGGGTCTAGGTTGCAGGACCAACAGTTGGACCAGGACTGCTGTGCATCTTGCCAGCTGGCAAGAACCAGGCCCACCCACAGCTGCTGGCCTCCCAGGTGGGGCCTGGGCACTGGGCTCTGCAGTGGAGAACAGTTTCTTGCCATAGTCTCTCTTTGTGGAAATAATGGTGCTGCGGGAACAATAGGGTTAACTTTGCTGGCCAGTGGTTGGAACAGAGCTGTGCCACATCTTGCCAGCCAGTGAGAACCAGGCTCATCCTCAGCTGCCGGCCTCAGGGGTGGAGGATGGGCACTGGGTACTGTGGTCAAGTTTACTCACCCCAATGTCTTAGTCATAGTTTCTCCATTTTTTTCATCCATCTCTTCCTTATATGTTGCAGTGGTTCTTCCCTGGTCTGCTGAGCCCCAGAACTGTTGGTTTGGACAGTTTCTACCTATTCTCTAGGTTGAAGAGTGATTTCTGCCTTTCCTTATTTCACCATCTTCCCAGGATTTCCCTAAATAGAATTTTGAAGAAAAAAGAAACAATGGGAGGGAAAGAAGATTAAATGAAAAATGGCTTTCTAGTATGGATAAGGAATTGTTTGAGTCACAACTTGGAGAAAGAAAAATAGTATAAGCACAGTTTAAGGAATGTGTCCTAGTTTGCTAATGCCGCCAGAGTGCAGAACAGCAGAAATGGATTGGCTTTTATAAAAGAGGGTTTATTTGGTTACACAGTTACAGTCTTAAGGCCATAAAGTGTCCAAGGTAACACATCAGTAATCCGGTACCTTCACTGGAGGATGGCCAGTGGTGTCCGGAAAACTTCTGTTAGCTGGGAAGGCACGTGGCTGGCGTCTGCTCCAAAGTTCTGGTTTCAAAATGGCTTTCTCCCAGGACGTTCCTCTCTAGCAAGCTTGCTCCTCTTCAGAACGTCACTCACAGCTGCACTGAGTTCCTTCTCTGAGTCAGCTCATTTATATCGCTCCACTGATCAAGGCCCACCCTGAATGGGTGGAGCCATGCCTCCATGGGAATATCTCATCAGAGTCATCACCCACAGCTGGGTAGGGCACATTCCAAGCAAATCTAATCAGCACCAAAACATCTGCCGCAGAAGACTACATCAAAGATAATGGCGTTTGGGGGACACAATACATTCAAACTGGCACAGAATGGCATATGTCTTTTTTAAAGACTGACTTTGTTTAAAGATTAAAGAGAGAGAGAGAAGTAACCCTCACCTCCACTCTCCGAACTAGCCCTAGAAACAAGTCTTTAAACAATTGCAAAACTATGTGGACTAGCAAGATATGTGTTTCCTCAAGGAATATTATAAAATTCTGCATTAGAATGAACATACTAACGTTGTCATTATCAACTGTTTTTATAGATGTAATTCCACAAGCTATGCAAGATTTGTTGTGTATGAACAACGACTTTCCTCCAAGAGCACACTGCCTAGTAAGATGGTATGTATACATTTGCTCGGGTATCTTCTTAGTATGTGTATTACTGAAGTCTCAAGACCATCCTCAGATTTGACAGTTCACTTGGAGGATTCACAGGAATCAGCGTATGGTTGTACTTAGGGCTATGGTTTATTACAGCAAAAGGATACAAAGCAAAATTAGCAAAGAGAAAAGGCCCATGGAGCAAAGGCCAGAGTAAACCAGGTGCAAGTTTCCAAGAGTCCTCCCAGTGGAGTCACACAGGGCCTGCTTAATTCCCCCAGCAAGAAGTTGTGACAACACATGCAAAGTGTCATCTATAAGGAAAGCTTATTGTAGGCTCAGTGCTAAGGGATTTTATTGACAGCGGATCATGTAGGTACCCTGTGACTAGCACATACCAAAATTCCAGACTCCTGGAAGAAAAGTGAGTGGTCAGCATCAGTTTAGTCACAGTGAGCCATTTTTATCAATTCCAGAAATGGTGGGAACCCTCCCGAAATCCAAGTTCCCAGATGCTAGCCGGTAGCCAACTTTGCAAGCAGGCCTGCTGTTAACTCTTTTCTGCACAGTATGTTTCATAATCTGGTGTACTGCCTAACTATAAATCTAATAACTAGCATAGAATACTTAATACTTATTGTTCCTTAACCGGCATTGAACACTCAATGCTTGTTGGAAATTGAATCGAAGTAAAATGTTGATCACAAACATTAGTTATGATAAAATTGAGTCTCACTTGTATCTAAATTGTAAAGGTGTTATATTAAGTATAAGAGGTATATCTTAATGAAAAGTGTCTTTGAACTTTATTTTTGGGGATGTGGGGAGAGTTAAAACATACCACCACCAAAATGGGCACATTATGAATGTACAGTCAAGAAAGGAGATCCAGTTGAATAAAGTTTATATACTGGTTTTAAAAACTCTGAACTTAATTTAAAAAAAATTTAAAATTCATTAAATTATCAGTTATTTTAATCTTTCCTGATTCTCTGCTGATCTTTTAAAATGTGAATGCGTACATTTTATGTGACTAAGTACACCAGAAAGTAATATGCTGGCACAGAGTATGGACTTTGCATATGTTCATTCATTCAATATTAATTGAACACCTACTCTTGAGCCAGGCACTGAGTCAGACAAAGTTAATGTTTAATTCCTAGCTATCTCTGAAATCTTGTACAAGTTCCTGAATTTCTCTGAGTTTGTTTGTAGATTGGTAAAGTCAGTAAAATAAATAATATCCACCTGTTAGGGTAGTTGTGAGGGTTAAATAGGGTTATAGCACATAGTATGAATGCTGTTATATAATTTCTGTTGAGCTTTTTCTTTTTTTTTATTCAATTTTATTGAGATATAGTCACATACCATGCAGTCATACAAAGCGTACAATCAGTTGTTCACAGTATCATCACATAATTGTGCGTTCATCACCAAAATCAATTTTTGAACATTTTCATTACCACACACACAGAAGTAATAAGAATAAAAATTAAAGTGAAAAAGAACAATTAAAGTGAAAAAGAACAATTAAAGTGAAAAAGAACAATTAAAGTAAAAAAGTACACTGGGTGCCTTTGTTTTTTTTTTTGCCCCCATTTTTCTGCTCATCCATCCATACACTGGACAAAGGGGAGCGTGATCCACATGGCCTTCCCAATCACATTGTCACCCCTCATAAGGTACATTTTTATACAACCGTCTTCAAGATTCAAGGGTTCTGAGTTGTAGTTTGATAGTTTCAGATATTTACTGCTAGCTATTCCAATTCATTAGAACCTAAAAAGGGTTGTCTATATTGTGTGTAAGAGTGCCCACCAGAGTGACCTCTCGGCTCCTTTTGGAATGTCTCAGCCACTGAAACTTATTTCATTTCATTTCACATCCCCCCCTTGGTCAAAAAGATATTCTCCATCCCATGATGCCAGGGCTAGATTCCTCCCCAGGAGTCATATTCCACATTGCCCGGGGATTTACACCCCTGGGTGTCAGATCCCACATAGTGGGGAGGGCAGTGATTTCACCTGCCAAGTTGGCTTAGCTAGAGAGAGAGGGCCACATCTGAGCAACGAAGAGGCATTCAGGAGGAGACACTTAGACACAATTGTAAGCAGGTCTGGCCTCTCCCTTGCAGCAACAGTCTTCCCAAGGGCAAGTCCTGTGGTAGAGGGCTCAGCCCATCAAGCCACCAGTCCCCTATGTCTGTGAGGACATCAGCAACCATTGAGGTGGGGAAGCCCAGCACCCCTGCCTTCTTCCCAAGCTCTGTTGAGCTTTTTAATATGTATTTTCTACAACTGTGTGTGGTGTATAGTTCATGGTTTAAAAATATTATATTTGTGTATTGATATAAATAACTTCTTAGGTTTTAAAACATCTTTCCATTTACTTGTTAAAAATTTTAAGTTGATATACAGTAAAATTGATTTTTTTAGTGACAAATTCTGTGAAAGTTAACATATATAGATTTTTATTACCACCACCACAATCAGGATATAGAACAGTTCCATAGCCCCCAAAAAACTCCCTCCTGCTGTGCCTTAGTAGTCATAGATTTCTCACATCCTTGTAACCCCTGGCAATTACTCTGTCATTATAGTTTAGTCTTTTGTGAGAAAATCATATAAATCTTTACTCCGTATATGCCTTTGAGATCCTTTGAAGTAGTCGTTTGTGTCAATCATTTGTTCCTTTTTATTGCTGAGTACTCTTTCATTGTAAGGATGTAGCACCATCTGTTCATTCATCTATTGAATGTTAGGATTGCTTCCACTTTTGGGTATTTATGAATATAGTTGTTACAAGTGTTTGATTACAGATTTTTGTGTGAATGTAGATTTTCAGTTCACTTAAGTAAATATCTAGAGTGGGATTGCTAAGCAATATGTTAAGTATATGTTTAACTTTATAAGAAAGTGTCAAACTGATGTCTAGCATGGCTATTACATTTTCATTCCCACCGACACTGTGTGTGAGTTCCATTTGCTCTGCATCCTCACCAATACTTGGTACTAACAGTATTTTTATTTTAGCTCTTCTAATAAGTGTGTAGTGATATCTTATTCTAGTTTTAATTTGAATTTTGAACATCTTTTCAAGTGCTTATTTGCCCATTATATATACTCTATGGTGAAGTGTCTAAGTCTTTAGCTCACTTATAAATTGGGTTGTTTTCTTTCTGTTCAGTTTTTCTTTCCTGTTAACTGTAGACTCTAGTTTACATTGATAGTATTTTTTTTCCCAATACCCCCCATTTTTAACACCTTGCAAGGTTGACATTCATTTGTTCTCCCTCATGTAAAAACATATTTGTACATTTTATCACAATCGTTGATCACGCTAGGTTTCACTAAGTTATATAATCCCAGTCTTTAACTTCCCTCTTTCCTTCTGGTGTCCCACATACCCCTAGCCTTCCTCTTTCAACCATAGTCACAGGTATCTCCTTTCAGTGTACTTACATTATTGTACTACCGTCACCCAAAATTTGGCTCCAGACCTCTCATTCCTGTCTTTTCCTATCTATCTTTAGTGCCCCCTTTAGTATTTCCTGTAGAGCAGGTATCTTGTTCACAAACTCGGTCATTGTCTGTTGGTCAGAGAATGTTTTAAGCTCTCCCTCATATTTGAAGGACAGTTTTGCTGGATATAAGATTCTTGGTTGGCGGTTTTCTTTTACAGTATCTTAAATATATCACACCACTTCCTTTTTCCATGGTTTCTACTGAGAAGTCTGCACAGTCTTATCAAGCTTCCCTTGTATGTGATGGATCGCTTTACTCTTGCTGCTTTCAGGATTCTCTGTTTGTCTTTGGTGTTTGGTAAGCTGATTAAGTGTCTTGGCATAGGTCTATTCAGATAGAAATTTTCAGTGATTATTTCCTCTATTATTGCTTCTGCCCCTTTTCCCTTCTCTTCTTTGGGACACCCGCGACATGTACATTCATGTGCTTCATGTTGTTGTTCAATTCCCTAAGACACTGCTTGTATTTTTCCATTCTTTTCCCTGTGTGTTCTTTTGTGTGTGATTTCAGGTGTCTTGTTCTCCAGTTCCTGAATGTTTTCTTCTTCCTCTTGAAATCTGTTGTATGTCTCCATTGTGTTTTTCATCTCTTGTGTTGTGCCTTTCGTTTTCATAGGTTCTGCCAGTTGTTTTTTCAAACTTTCATACTTTCGAGTTCTTCCTTATGTTCTCCCAGTGTTTTCTTTATATCCTTCATCTGTTTTTCCATATCTTTCCTCAACTCATTGAATTGATTTAGCATATTTATTTGAAGATCTTTAATTCGTTGTTTCAGTTCCTGTATCTCAGTTGAAGTGTAAGTTTGTTCCTTTGACTGGGCCATGTCTTCATTTTTCCTGGTGTGATTTGTAGTATTCTGTTGTCTAGGCATCTGGTTTCCTTGGCTACTCCAATCAGATTTTCCTAGACCAGAAGAGACTTGGGTCTCAGGAGGGGGCTATGTTCAGAATCAGGTTTCCCTGAGCGTGTGTCAAGATTGACACACTTTCCTGTGAGGCCTCTAGCTGCTGTGCTTCTCCTAACCTGTCCAGCAGGTGGCATCTGTCAGCTTGTCGCTCCCCCCTGGTGTAAAGAGGTGTGGTCCCTTTAATTCTCTGCTTAGGTTGTTTCTGGATTCTTTGTTTACCCCCAGCTCTGGGGTCTGAGTTCTGTCGGGAGGGCAGGTGCTTGAGCTGGGCCCCGCCTCCCTCCTCTTAGGGAAGATACACCCCCTCTTCTGCACTTCAATTACTCCTTTGTCTCTCTGACTCTGTCAGCTCCACCCCTGTCTGGGTCAGCATACCAAGAATTGAAAATGCTTGAGGCTTTCTCTTCTGAGCCACTAAGACTGAGAGAGGAAAAAAGGGGAAAGAAAGCCCCTTTTCAGAGCCAGTCTCCGGCCCCCCAGTTTCGACTGTTGGCCAGAGATAGTACCTGGTCTTATGTGCTCCTTTTCCTGAGACACAACTGTTTTCCAGTATCCTAAGCTTAGTCATTTCCAAAAGCCTCTGGATTTATTTTCTCTGTCATCCCTACCTCCTCTTCACTGGGAGTGACCTCAGGGTACTTTGCTGCTTGTTAGAGGTTTGCCTGTGTTTGTAGCTTGTGTTCAGCAGTCCGCATTTGTTAATTAAATCTCCAGTTGGAGCTATGTTGAGCTGTTTTTGCTTTCTCCTGGCAGGGACTGATTCTTTCACCTACAGTGAAGTTTTGCAGCTCAGCCTGCCAACAGGGGTGGGACAGGGGGGCGTGTGGGGGCTCCCAGCGCAGTTCTGCAGTTTTTACTTCCAGCTTTTATGCTGTGATCTCAGCCATTCCACCCATTCCAGACTGATGTACGGTATATGGACAGTCACGGTTTTTCCCCAGCAGTTGTTCCAGATCATTTGTTAATTGTTCCCGGCTATTTACTCTACTGTTCAGTTTTGAGAGTTCTTTATATATTTTGAGTACAAGTTATATTTCAGATGTGTGGTTTGCAGATATTTTTTCTCAGACTGTAGCTTATCTTTTTCTTCTCTTAGCAGTTTCTTTTCCAAAACTAAAATTTACAGATTTGATGAAGTTCAGTTTATCAATTTTCTAACTTTTGGCTCAGGTTTTGGTGTTATGTTTAAAATCTCTGCTTTGGTTCATAAAAGCTTTCTCCTATTGTTTTTAAATAACTTTAATTTTGGGACAATTTTATATTTATGGGAAAGCTGCAATACCCCTCACTCAGTTTTTACTTTTGTTATAGTACATTTTGTCAAAATTGACAGGTTAACATTGTACATTATTTAGCTAAACTTGATTTGACTAGTTTTCCATTAATGTCCATTTTCTGTTCTAGGATCCAGTCCAGGCTACCAAATTGCATTTATCATCATGTCTCCTTAGTTTCCTCTGGTCTTTCAGGGTTTCTTAGTCTTTCTATGTTTTTCATGGCTTTGACAGTTTTGAGGAGCACTGGGTTTCATATTTTGTAGAATATCCCTCAAATTGAATTTGTCTAGTGTTTTTCTCATCTTTAGCCTGGGATTATGGGTTTTTAGGGAAGAATATCACAGAGGTGATGTGCCCTTTTCATCTCATCATCTCAGAGGGTTCCTGCTATCAACATGACTCATTCCTGATGATGTTAACCTTGATCACCTGGACAGTTCTCCTGTTTTGTACTGAAAGTTTTGCCTTTTGATTTAGGTCTAGTAAACACTTCAGTTTAATTTTTGTGTAAGATATGAGGTGTACATCACAGCTCTTTTTTTTGCATATGGATATCCATTTATTCCAACACCATTTATTAAAGAATATCCTTTCTCTGTTGAATTGCTTTTACACCTTTATTTGCCCTTGTTGTGTAGGTCTATGTCTGGATGCTCTAGTTGGTTTCATTGACCTGTGTGTCTTCCCCTTATCAATACCATACTGTTTTTGTTTCTGTAGCTTTATAATAAGCCTTAAAATGGGATAATGTGATTCCTACCACTTTTTTCTTCTTTTTCAGAATTGTTTTAGCATTTCTCATTCCTTTGCTTTTCTGTTTGCATTTTAGAATTGGTTTATCTGTATCTGTAAAAAGTCCTGCTGGGATTTTGATTGTAATTGCCTTAAATCTGTAGATTAGTTGGGGAGACTGACATCTTTATTATCCTGAGTCTTCTATTTTATGAATGTGGTAGATGTCTCCAAGTCTCCAATTATTTAGGTTTTTTTTTTTTTTTTTTTGTCAGTGTTTTGTAGTTTTTAGCATACCAATCCTGAATGTTTTCTTAGAATTATACCTAAGTATTACTTTATTTTGTCTTTTTTTTTAAGGAGTTTTAAATGGTATTATTTTTAAAATTTTGGTTTTCCATTGTAGGAATATGATTGTTTTTTGTGCATTGATCTGGTACCCTGTGATGTTGCTAAACTCAATTATTAGTTCTAAGAGGTTGTAATTTTCTGGGTAGACAATTATGTTGTCTGTGAATAAGGATAGTTTTATTTCTTTCTTTCCAATCTCTCTCTTTCCCCCCGCCCCTTGTTTTTTTTCACTGGCTAGGACTTTCAGTAAAATATTTAATAGGAGTGGTGAGAGTGGTTTTCAGTAGGAAAACATATGCCATTAAGTATTTTGCTAACTGTAGGTTCTTCGTAGATGCTCTCTATCAGGTTGAGAAAATTTCCTTTTATTCCTAGTTTGCTGAGTTTTTATCGTGGATAGATATTGAATTTTTTTTTTTTTTTTTTTTGGAAACCTCAAAACAATTTATTGAGTTGCTTTATACAAGACTTAACAGTTTCCACACCACCCCCCAACACCAACATAGTAGCTGCACAAAAGCCACACCCCCTTTCACACCGGAGAAACGGCCACCCCCCCCAGGAAGTGCTCGGGGACTCTGCTGCACCCAGGAGATCCCCACAGCAGCCCCCAGGCCCGGAGCCCCCTCCACCCCACCCTCCGCTGCAGCCGTGGCCTGACGTTCTGCTTTGCCATGGCTGTTTAATCACTCACTCTCTCGTGACCACAAATAAAGCATGAACAAGAAAAAGAAATCTCAAACTCCCCATCAAAGAAACATTTCCCTGAGGCAAGAGGCATCACTAGATTCCTAAAAATGAGGGTATCTGCTTCAGCTGCACCCTCAGTGGTGGGTAGGCAGAGGGAGCACGGGGGAAAGGAGAGGACTGGTCTGGTGCCTGGGGTGCTTACGGGAGAGAAGCCTGGGGAGTCCCTGCCGCTCGGCACTCACGGATGGCCCCGCTCGGCTTTGCGCTCAGCCATACAAACCTCTTCTTTGGCTCTTTTGCTACTACCTAATACTATTCTGTAAACAAACTGGAAATCCAAGTTGCAAAAAATATATATAATAAAAGGATAAGGAATCCACTTAGCCCAATGTGAAACACTTATTGGTTCTTACATAAAAAAGATGTCAGAGCAGAGTCCTGGCTGAATAGCTGGAGATGGTCTTGGTCCCCTAGAGGGAAACAGAGACAGCCAGCAAACCTCTACACGAATTAGCAGTTACTGAGCATTGTAGCCTGTGAGTCAGTAACCAAAAGAGCTGTCAGTGTCTTCACACAGGCATACATTCTGAGGAAGCTGTTTACTCATCTTGTATTTGAAAAAACTTAGCTGGAGCAGCCAGTTCAAGCATACCTCACGGCACAGACTTCACAGGAGCAGGCAAATGCTCCCAAGTCCTTGAGAAATAGCCACCAGCCGAGTGTGAGTGGCTTGGTGATCTGGGAGCTCTGGAACAACACTCTCAGTCTCTGATCCATGTTCCGAGCTTGTCTGCATGTCACCCTAAGTTAACACAGACCCTGGGCATCAAGGCCTGTTTCCACACAGCAGGCGCTCCACGGAGGCCTGTTACTGCAGCTCTAAGAATGATTTCTAAGAATAGAACAAACCGGAATGTCTCTCCATGACCTGGAACCCCTCGGATCCATTGCTCACAAAGAGATGAAGAAGGGCTTTGGGGCTCTGGAGTCTACCTGCATAAACTCTGGGAAAACAAAACTGGGGCCCCGGCTGACTTGGGAACTGGGTTTTCAGGGCCCAGATGACCCTCAAGTCAGGACAGCACAGATTATAGTGTGCAACTGTAAAAAACTCAAAACTGGCTATGTCTTAAATACAGACATATCTTTAAAAAAGGTCTTCCTCTGACACACAGAGGGCTGAAACGGACGTGCTGTCTAATGCTGCTCCACCACAAAGGCACTGGAATTATGTCTTCCTGCAATACGACGTGCGAAGAACAGTCCCATTCTATCCAATGCGTTTAATGGTAATGATGAAAACTGAGCCAAAAATAAGTGTTTTTAAAAATCCTATCACAACTGTTGAATCTACAAAGATCTCTTCCCTAAAAGAGCTTCATTGTCATGTTCAGAGGAGAAACTGGCTCCCCACAATGAACACCCGTTAGGTGTTCTTGATATTTTTTCAAAGGGACAAGACTGGTTTCCCAGCTGCGGCTCTTGTCCTGCTGGGCTCACAGCCGGGGGGTCACACTGTGGCCAGAAGGGCCGTGAGATACCCTGACCAGATAAGGGGTCAGGCAGATTGAAAACACAAGGGTACGCGCTGCCACACCACGCTGCTCCCCTCCTCCCCCATCACAGCCCAGTGTCCCTGTCCCAGAGCTGCCCTTCTGACGATTGTCCAGCAACAGAGCCGCAAGGTGCGGAGCACCAGGTAAGGAAGTGCCTCCTGAGCAGCACGGGGCTGCTCCCTAGTTGAGGCACATCAGAAGTGCCAAGAAACACTCCACTCAAACTCACGCCTTCTCCAGAAGAAAGCCAACCGGCACCAAGAGCACAGTGAGAGGATCAGCATCTGAGCCTCCGTGTCCAGCCTCCACCCAGACCCGAGTCAGTCGAGCCTTTCTTCCAGAGGGGTCACAATTTCCGTGGTACACTGGGCCCTTTCCCATGAAGCTGAGAAGCATCTGGCAGACTCTGCGGGATATGGGTGGACAAGGCAGAGTGTGGGAGAGGCGCTGCGTGGTGCGGGCTGGGGTGCAAGCCAGCCAGAAGACTGTGGCTGAGGCCATGGTGGAAAGTCCCAGGGGCAGGCCCTGTGACGATGGCGTCCTTGGAGACCCCTGCTTTGGCAGAGGAGTCAGCACTGAAGGAGAGCACATGGAGAGGAAATGGGACAGGGGCTATAATGCCCAGAGAGTTCGAGTTCATGGCCCCAGGCAGCTTTGGGCTGCTGGACTTATAGGAAGGAGACAGCAGGTTTAAGGGAGAGGAGCTGGTCAGCAGCACAGCCCCACTGGTTCCTTTTGGCAAGGAGGTAGATGACGTCACGCTGCTCACCAAGGTGGGCTTCAGTGAGGAGGTCAGCAACTTTGCCACTCCTTGGGTCCCCCCACCAGAATCTCCATTTGGACCTCCCGGAGGTGCCACCAGCGTCAGCTTCTGGGAAACAGGTGGCTTTTTCACTGCTGAGCTTGGGCTGGGCCGGGTGGTGGGCTGTCCTGCAGAGGAAGGCTGCACACCTGGGAGCAGGTTCCCGGAAGCGGAGCCCTGGACTGGCACCCCTCCGGAGGGAGAGTTGCCCGAAGAAGCCCCGTGTTTGGAGAGTGAGCTGGCAAAGGGACTGTTCCTGTAGGGTGGTCCTGAAGCGCTGGCCGCATGCTGTTTTGCTGCATGGCTCAGGGGAGTGGAGGAGGAGGCTAGGTTCTTATGGGAGCCGCTGCTGGGGACTGGCGTGGCCCCCGAAGAGGCTGACGTGGAGGGATGGAAGCCCTGGCCTTTGGTGGCCGTCTTTACCAGCTGGAGGAGAGAACGATGACACTGCGGAGTGGGAGCCTTGGGGCCTTGGAGCTTACTGGCAAGCGGGGCTGGGGCAGTGAAGCTCTTCTGCTGTTGAGCGCCTGCGTGAAGGGCTTTAACTTGGGGGCCAGGGGCTGGAGCTGCCACCTGGGGTCCGTGAGGCGTCCGTGGCAAGCTGTGGTGCTTTGCCTTGGGCTGGTGCACCTCCGGCAGGCTCTTACTGACGGGAGCCTGACAGCACAGCTCTTTGTAGCCAGAACTCTCTGTTTTTTTCTCCTGAGAGGACTGCCCCAGTGCCAGAGCCTGTTCAGCCAGAAAATTGAGGGGTGACTGCAAGGAGCTAGAGGGTGGTGGAGCAGAAGGGTTGGGCTTTGGAAAGTTCCTTTTTTCTTCTGTACATGTAAGACCTGCGGCTTTTTCTACAGGTACTTTTGAGGGCAGAGGCGATGTGAACTCAGAGCCCCCACTTGTTCTGCTGTTCAACGCAGCCAGCTCCTTGGACACGGCTTCCAACGAGGAGGCTGAACTCTGGATTAAGTCTTCGTCCAGCGAGTCCTCCAGGTGGATGGGAGCAGGACTGGTGAGGCTGCCAGGGGCCTGCGATGAGAGCTCCCTGCTTGGGGCCCCGATGCTCAGGCCTCCTCCCTGATGTTCTGAAGGCAAAGCCACAGGGCCACTGATCTGGCCCGATGGGATGGAAACCTTTTTATCAGGCTTAGTGGATGATTCCTTCACTTTGATCTTTGAAGGGACCATTACTTTCTTCTTGGTCAGGATTGATGTCAGGTGCCTGTGGCCTCGTCTGCTCTCCTTGAACAGAGTCCTGGCCTGCATCCAGCCTTTGGGCCACAAAGGTTTGACTTCGGTGTCTAGAAACGCCTTCACGTAGTCCTCCAAAGACTGTGCCTTGCTCCTCTCCAGATCATAGCTCTCCAGTTTTAATTTCACCACTTGGCAGAGCAGCTCCCTGATCTCATCATTCCATTGGAATTTCTTCCGGGGTCCCATGAGCTGCCTGCCCCCCTTTTCTTCATCTTCTTCCTCGTCAGAACAAATCCGTTCTCTCTGCTCCTTGTCTTTCTCCTCTTCCAGCATCTTAGCAACCTTTGCTTGTGTGTGTGCCTGGCATTCGTCCTGGTACTTGGCCATCTGCTCTGGCATCGCCCTGCCAATGGCTTCTTTCAGCTTCTGGAGAGGTTCCTTCAGACGCCCGCCCTGCTCGTAGAGATGAAGTTTCCGAGCCCGTTTGACCAGAGTGTCCTTGCTGCAAGGTAGGAACGAAGCGAGATAGGCATATACTCCAGAGCGGATTTGGCTGCTCAGCTCCCGAGTCTGCACCTCTATGTCGAACAGGAGGCCGTTGATACCCTGGGTGAAGAACTTCTGTGTGCTCTCTCCCTCGGCAGCACGGGCGGCCTGAGCCAGTTCCTTAATGCGCTTCTCCAGGGGTGCTGTCAGGCCTTCGGGGAGGGCAGACGGCTGCCTGAACTCCTGGTCCAATCCCACCCCGAGGGAGTCGCTTTCATCGTCCATGTCACAGAAGGGGCTTCCTTCTGGAGACTCACTGAGCAGCTGCTCCAGGTCCAAATCAGTCAGCGAGTCCATGGCAGTGGCCGCCTGAAGCAAGTCATTGTCAGAAGTGGAGCCAAAGAGGGAAAGCAAGGGGTCGGAGGTGCCTTCCGATTCCCGCAGGCCATGTGCTTCCGCGGACGAGGCCATCACAGACTTATGCTCCTCATCCCTCTTTTTCTGAGCCTCTTTCTCCTTCTGAAATTTCTTTAACATCTCTTTAACGCTTAAAGCCCCAGAATATTTCTTTTTCTTCTTCTCCTTATTGGCATTGAGGGCTGTGAAGCCGGCTTTGGAAAACTTGGACTTTTTCGATTTCTTCTCCTTGTCATAAATGTCATCTTTTTTCTTCTTCTTTATCTTCTCACCACCTTCCTTCAACTTCCGCTTCTTTGGGGACTTTTTCTTCTTTTCTTTAATGAAGTCATCCTCAGATTCTGATGCTTGTCTAAACTGCAGGGTTCCTGAGTTAATGTAAAATCCTCCATACTTTGTAGTCAAAGAAGCAGGAACAAGCTCATCATATGCCTCAGAGTTATCGATGAAGGAATCAGATTCATCATAACCATACCCCATGTCAATCAAGTCCTGCATTCGGTCTTTTCTACGTTTCTTTCCACCATATTTTTCTTCAAATTTCCGGGCAAGGGCCTCCACTTTATGCCTTTCCTTTTCTTCATCATTGAAAGGATCCAAGAGGTCTGTCTTCTGTAAAGAGTCCATTTCCACAAAAAGTAAGTCATGAAAGACTCCCGCAATCCTATTCATAGAACCTTCACTGACCACTCAACACCTATAAACTTGTCTCCAGGCTGCAGGCCTCTCACTTTCCCTCGTAGATTTTTCACCAACTCTGGGTAGAAGAACTCTGGGCAGCGCTTGTGATCTGGTTCAAAGAGGGTGAGTGCGATTCGAACAGCTGCATCCGCCGGCTCCGAGTCCTGGTGCTGCTCTGCTCCCCCAGCCTCCTCCTTCCGGGATTTCTTCAAAAATGCCGGATTCAGAGAACCTGGGAGAGAGGTGAACTGGACTCTGTGGGGCTCCGACATGGCTACCGACAAGTCTTGGTGGTTGTCACTGCATGGCTTCTTTGTCCCCGGCGCCGGCTACAGCCCCGCGGGCCACGCGCGTCCCCCTGCGGCTGTCCTCATGCCGGACCGGGCCCCCGGGCTGCGGCGCGGCTAGCGACCGGCTCCCGAGCCATGGCTCCCGGCGGGCGGCCGGCCGGCGCCGCGGCCCATGGCCGGGCCCACGCGCGCCGCCGGCGAAGGCGAGAGCGCAGAAGTGCCGCCTCGGAGTCCGCGAAGCAACTCCGGGGACGGCGGGGCAGGCTGCCGGCGGGCGCCCTGGAGGAACCCGCTGCGCCGGACCCGCGCCCCGGACCGCTCGCTGCCCGAAAGCCGGCTGCGAGGGCGCGCCAGAGAAGCCAGGCGGCGGCAGGACGGACCCCCTCGCCCGTCGACGAGCGCGGCCCCCGGTCCCCAGCGCCGAGACGAAGAGGGACCGGGGCCTCCTGGGCTGCGGCCAAGCGGAGCCCGCCGCTCGCGGGACCCCCGGCTCCGGTGGCGCCGGCTTCCGGGCCGCACCGCGGTCTGTCAGGGGAGCTCCGGGCGCAGCGACGGAGCCGGTCGGCGCCTCAGGCTCGGGAATGGCCCCGCGGCCCGCGCGCGACTAACGGCCGAAACGGAAGCGCCGGAGGGGGAGGGCGCCGGTGTCCAGGGCCCCGGGGAGCGGGGCGGGCCTCAAGGCCGGCTCCCTCGCACGCTTGGCCGTCCGCACCGTCGTCGCCACCGCCGCCTCAGATCGCGGGTGTTTCGTTGTCACGAGCCGGAGCGGTGAGGAGAAGGCAGGGAAAGAGCCGGGAGTCTCCGGGATCCGGCTCGCGGAGACCGCGGCAACCGAGTCCAGATTTTGAATTTTGTTAAATGCTTTTCTTGCTTCAATTGATATTCTCATTTGGTTTTTCTTCTTTAGATATTTAATATGGTGGATTGCACTGGTAGATTTTTAGATCTTTATTCATCCTTTTATTCCCAGTATAAACCCTTCTTGTTCATAGTGTAATATTTTTAATTAATATTTTATAATATTGCAGCATTTGATACGCTGATGTTTTGTTGAGGACTTTAACTCTCTGTGTGGGGTATTAGTTTGTAGTTTCCTTACACTTTCTTTGTCTGGTTTGGTATTAGATAATGTTGGTGTACTGGTTTGGATGTATTATGTCCCCCAAAACGCCATTATCTTTGATGCAGTCTTGTGTGGGCAGGAAATGTATTGGTGTTGATTGGGTTGGAGACTTTTGATTGGATGTTTCTGTGGAGATGTGCTCACTCAGCTGTGGGTGAGATCTTTCATTGGATAATTTCCATGGAGATGTGGCCCTGCCCATTCATCATGGGCCTTGATTAGTTTACTGAAGCACTATATAAGCTCACACAGAAGGAGCAAACTTGCTACAGCCAAGAGAGACACTTTGTAGAACAGACAGGAGCTGAGAGAGGAGTTTCAGCTTACAGAAACATGTTGGAGACGGCCTTTGAAAGCAGACTTTTGCTCCAGAGAAGCTAAGAGATGACAGATGCCCCCAAGAGCAACTAAGAGTGACATTTTTGAGGAGCTGAAGCCTAGAGAGGAACATCCTGGGAAAAAGCCATTTTGAAACCAGAACTCTGGAGTAGATGCCAGCCACATGCCTTCCCCGCTAACAGAGGTTTTCAGACACCATTGACAATCCTTCAGTGAAGGTACCTGATTGCTGATGTATTACCTTGGACATTTTATGGCCTTAAGACTGTAACTGAGTAACCAAATAAATCCCCTTTTATAAAAGCCAATCCGTTTCTGGTATTTTGTATCCTGGCAGCATTAGCAAACTAGAACAGTTGGCCTCATAAATTTTGTTGGGAAGTGTTTCTTCCTTTTCTGTTCTGTGGAAGAGATTGTGTAAAATTGGTATTATCTCTTTAAATGTTTGGTAGAATTTGCCATTGATATAATCAGTTCACTGAGGTGGGACATTCCCTTTCAGGGCTTAGGCTTTGAGCAGAAGTTTCAAGTCCAGTTCCTTGCCTCATGTATGCCTATTTCCTGGCATGACATTCAAAACATTACGGCCTATGTACTGGTTTGGATTGATGGAAAGTCCATGCACAGACAATGCTTGAATAAATCTAAAGGATACAGAAGAAAGATGATGCATTTAGGATACATAATAGAGAGATTGATGACATCATCCAAAAGATAGACAGCTTTCTAGATCCAGTGCCTTATAAGGAAGTGCATAGTTGTGGACCATAATGTCTAAGAGATATTATGCTTCTGGAAGCATAATTTCCAGGCCTAACTTTGTTTGTATTTATCATGAGGCTGTTGGATTCTTGGACATAACATAACCTGGTTACATGCCAGATACCTCCTCCTCTGGGTATACCTCATCAATCTCAGAGTTATGTAATTCACATTATCACTGCTAGATTAAAATACATGGTATTTTCAGGCCTAAATAGCCTCCTCAGTCTATCACAGCATGGTCAAAGTATATTCCTAAACTTATTGTTGAATTACAATAAAGGTCAGTTGTGCGAACATCTCTGTGAATCGTACTAACAGGCTTTTAGCAGCTAAAAGGCTTATCCTGCAAACTCCCAACCATTAGGGCCTATATTAAGAGCTGATAATCTCCTGGGTTTCTTCAGTGTTGCCTTGCATTTTACTTCTACCCTTCAGTTCCCTCTTTGTTTCTGTCACCCAGGAATCTCCTTTTTATTCTTTGAAGTTTGGGTATGTATTTTTAAAACATTTTAATATTTTATCAGGCTTTTCTGCATGTTTTGGGGAAGTAGTCTGTGTCATGTCAATCTGTCATATTGTTGGAAGTTACATCCAGTTTTTTCTCGTTTGAGCTTTGTTAGATTAGAGAGCCAAATATCAAACTTTGAGAATTGTTTGAAAACTAGGTATATTAAAAGTGTATGTGCCGGAGATTTTTGGCAAGTAAGAAAAGGCATCAAATTGGAAAGGAAGAGTAAAACTCTCTATTTGCAGATTGCATAATTCTTAATATACAAAACCCCACATAACCCATAAGAAAACTACTAGAATGAATAAACAAATTCATCAAAGTGGCAGGCTCCATGAGTAACACACAAATATCAGTTGTGTTTCTATATACTAGCAAAGAATATTTTGAAATGAAAGTTTAAAAAAATGATGCTATTCACAATAGCTCCTAAAAGAATAAAGTACCCAGGAATAAATTTAACTAAGGAGGTGAAGGACCTGAACACAGAAAACTACAAAACGCTGCTGAGAGAAATTATAGACCTAAATAAATGGCAAGACATTCCATGAACAGAAAGATTTAATATTATTAAGATGCCAGTATCACCCAAAGCAATTTACAGATTCAATGCAATACCTGTCTAAATCCCAGCACCCCCCCCTTTTTTTTTTTTTTGCAAAAAATGGAAATTTTGATCCTCAAATTCATGTCGAACTGCAAGGGGCTTTGAATACAGAAATCAATAATGCAAAGGAAGAACAAAGTTGGAAGTCTTAAAACTTAGTACAAAGCCACAGTAATCAAAACAATGGTACTGGCATAAAAGTAGACATATAGACCAATGGAGTGGAATTGAGAATTCAGAGATAAACCATACATCTATGGTCAACCGAGTTTTGACAGAAGTGTCTGTTAAATACATTAATTGGGGGAAAAAAAGGTTTCTTCAACCAATGGTGCTGGGAAAGCTGGATATGCACGTGCAAATGAATAAAGTTGAGCTCCTACCTCAGAACATATACTAAGTTTACTCTAAATGGATCAAGGACCTAAACTTTAAAAGCTAAAGCCATGAAATTCCTAGAAGAAAACATGGGGATGGGTGGGTGGGAGTCTTTTTAACCATGGATTTGGATTAGATAAGACACCAAAAGCAAGAGCAACAGAAGAAAAAGTAGATAAAATGGATTTTGTCAAAATTAAAATTTTTTTATACATGAAGGGACACTGTCAAGAAAGTGAAAAAACCTGTGGAATGAGAGAAAACAATTGCTTAACCATGTGTGCTGGTTTGGATGTATTATGTCCCCCAGAATGCCATGTTCTTTGATACAATCTTGTGGGGCAGATGTATTAGTGTTGATTAGGTTGGAATCCTTTGATTGAGTGCTTCCATGGAGATGTGACCCACCCAACTGTAGATGATAACTCTGATTAGATAATTTCCATGGAGGTGTGGCCCCACCTATTCATCATGGGCCTTGATTACTTAACTGGAGCCGTATAAAAGCTCAGACAGAAGGAGCTTGCCACTGCAACTTACAGAGACATTTTGAAGATGGCCTTGAAAACAGAGTTTTGCTGATGCTTTGGAGGTACTAGTCCAGAGTTTGCCCCGACAAGCTGACACAGAGATTTTTGGAGAACACCATTTTGAAACACAACCTGGGAACAAGCAGACGCCAGCCAAGTGCCTTCCCAGCTAACAGGTTTTCTGGATGCCGGTGGCCTTTTTCCAGTGAAGGTACCTATTGTTGATGCCTTACCTTGGATACTTTATGTCCTCAAGACTGTAACCTTGTAACCAAATAAACCCTCTTTATAAAAGCCAATCTATTTCTGGTATTTTGCAAAACTGGCAGCATTAGCAAACCGAACACCATGTATCTGAGGATTTAATATCCAGAATATATAAAGAAGTGCTACAACTCAATAACAAAACGACAAAACACTCCACTAAAAAATGGGCAAATGACTTGAATAGAGATTTCTCCAAAAAAGATATACAACAGTCCAGAAAGCACATGAAAAACTGTTCAACATATTTCGTCATCAGGGAAATGTAAGCCAAAATTGTAATGAGATACTATTTCACACATATTCTAGTTTGCTAATGCTGCCTTTTTGAAAAACACCAGAAATGGATCAGCTTTTATAAAGGGGGTTTATTTGGTTGCAAAGTTACAGTCTTAAGGCCATAAAGTGTCCAAGGTAAATCATCAACAATCAGGTACCTTCAATGGAGAATGGGCAGTGGTGTCCAGAAAACCTCTATTAGCTGGGAAGGCACGTGGCCGGAGTCTGCTCCGGAGTTCTGGTTTCAAAATGGCTTTCTCTCAGGATATTCCTCTCTAGGCTTCACCTCCTCAAAAATGTCACTCTTAGTAGCTCTTGGGGCATTTGTCCTCTCTTAGCTTCTTTGGAGCAAAAGTCTGCTTTCAAAGGCTGTCTCCAAATGTCTCTGTAAGCTGAAGCTCCTCTTTCAGCTCCTGTGCATTGTTCAATGTGTCCCTCTTGGCTGTAGCAAGCTTGCTCCTTCTGTCTGAGCTTATATAGTGCTCCAGTAAACTAATCATGCTGAATGGGCAGGCCACACCTCCAAGGAATTAACCAGTGAAAGATCTTGCCCACAGTTAAGTGATCACATCTCCACAGAAACATGCAATCAAAAGTCTCCAAACCGATCAATACCAATACGTTTCCTGCCCACACAAGACTGCATCAAAGATAATGGTGTTTTGGGGGACATAATACATCCAAACCAGCACAACACACATTAGGATGACACTTACTAAATAAACAGAAAATAGTGGTCTTGGCAAAGATGTGGAAAAATTAGAATACTTATACACTCTGGGTGGGATTGTAAAATGTTGGCAACACCATGGAAGTCAGTTTGGCAGTTCCTCATAAAGTTGAAAATAGAATTACCATACAACTCTGTAAATCCCGTTTCTTGGTGTATACCCAAAGGCATTGAAAGCAGGGATTCAAACAGGTATTTGTATACCAGTGTTTACAGCAGCATTATTCACAATAGCCAAAAGGTAGAAGCGACCCAAGTGTCCATCAGCAGATCAATATATAAGCATAATGTGGTATATACACACAATGAAATATTATTCAGCCATGAAAAGGAATGAAGATCTGGTATATGGTATGATATGAATGAACCTTGAAGACATCATGTTGACAGAAGTGAGCTAGACAATAGAACATGAATATCGTATGATCTCACTTATATGAAATACCTAGAAGAAGCAAATTTCAGAGGGACAGATAGTAGATTATAGATTATCACGATCTGGGGAGGGAAGGGGAAGCGGGAGTTATTGCTAAATGACTAGATGCAGAGTTTGTATTTGAGGTGATAAAAAAGCTGGATTAATGGATGTTGGTGTTGGTAGCATAATATTGTGAATGTAATTAACACCACTGATTTGTACACTTGAAAGTGGTTAAAATGGGAAATTTTGAGTTTATGTATGATACTATAATAAAAGGTTTTTAGAAAAGTATTTTATTTTATTCAGCAAACATTACTTTTAAACATTTACAGTGAGTCAAACTCTGGGATACCAAGGTAAGAGGTGGTTCTTACCTCAGTAAGCTTTGAGGGTAGTTCGGTATCAAATAAAATAGACAACTATAGCACTGTATGCAAAATGTTCTAATGGAGAGCTGCACAAGGTTTGATGCAGACTCATAGGAGTTGCCCCTAATTTAGACACATCAGGTCAGAAAAATGTTTTCAGAGGAGGTGATACCTTATCTGAATCCTGACAGACAAATGAGAATAAATCTGATAAAATCAGGTAAAAAGATATTAAAGGCAGAAGGAAGAGCTTTAGTAGACGTAAGGATGCCTAAATGAACTTGAAAACTGCATGCAAGCCTTGAGTATAACAGCAGAGGGTTGGGAATGGAAAAAGATAGAAACAACTTGATATTGGGGTATTTTGGGTCTCATGTATACAGGACATCAAAAGTTGATTTCACAGTTTTCTCATACTTCAGTTTTTCTCTTAGAAATTTTTTTTTATGTTTTAATGCAATTTTATTGAGATATAATCACATAACATACAGTCATTCCAAGTGTACAGTCAGTTAACAGTATTGTCATATAGTTGTACATTGAGTGTACACCACAAAGTTTGAACAATTTCATTATCCAAAAAATAAAGATTAAAATAAAAAGGAACATCCCAAACATCCCATTCCCTTCCTCCCCTCCAGTGTTCATTTAATTTTTTTCAGCCAATTTATTTTTGACAAGTCTGGAAAGTCCACTCAATTGGGAAAGAATAATCTCTTCAACATATGGTACTAGGATAACTGGATATTCATACGCAAAAAAAAAAAAAAAAAAAAAAAAGAGGACTCCTCTCTCACACCATACACAAAAATTAACTCAAGATGGGTCGAAGACCTAAATATAAAATCCAGGACTATCAAACTCCAGAAAAAAACTATAGGGAAACATCTTCAGGTTCTTGTGTTAGATAGTGGTTTCGTAGACTTTACACTTAAACCATCAGCACCTAAAGAAAAAAATTGTTAAATGGGACCTTATCAAAATTAAAAACTTTTATGGATCAAAGGGTTTAACATGAAAGTGAAAAAAGAATCTACTCAGTGGAAGAAAATATTTGGAAACTACATATCCTCTAAGGGTTTAATATCCAGGATATATGAAGAAATCCTACAACTCAACAATAAAAAGATAAGCAACTCAATTAAAAAATGAGCAAAACACTTGAATAGATATTTCTCCAAAGGGGATACACAAATGACCAAAAACCACACGAAAAGATTCTCAATATCATTAGCTAATAGGTACATGCAAATCAGAACCACAGTGAGATACCATCTCACATTGAAGAGAATGGCTACTAGTTAAAAACAAGAAAAGTATAAGTGTTGGGGAGGATGTGGAGAAATAGGAACACTCAATTATTGCTGGTGGAAATGTAAAATGATGCAGCTGCTGTGGAAGACAGTTCGACAGTTCCTAAGAAAGCTAGGTATAGAATTACCATGTGACCCAGCAGGGACCTGAACAGATATTTGTGCACTGATGTTCATAATGGCATCATTCACATTGCCAAAAAATGGCAGCAATCCAAGTGTCCATCAACTGTTGAATGGATATACAAAATGTGGTATATACATATAATGGAACACTACTCAGCATTAAAAAAGAATAAAGCTCTGATGCATGCAAGAACATGGATGAACCTTGAAGATGTCAGGTTGTATGAAATAAGCCAGTCACAAAAGTACAAGTACTTTATGGTCTCACTGATACAAAATAATTAGAATAAGCAAACTCATAGAATCAGAATCTAGAATATAGGTTACCAGGGGCTAGGTTGGAGGTAGGGAATGGAGAGTTAATGTTTAAATTGTACAGAGTTTCTCTTTGGGTCTATTGTAAAATTTTGATAATAGGTGGTGGTAATGGTAACACAAAGTTGCAAATATAATTAATCATACTGAATTGTATATGTAAAAGGGAATTTTAGGCCATGTGTATGCTATTTGAATAAAAATTAAAAGAAAAAATCATCTAGGACCACGTTAACTACAGGGCAATAAAATTACAGTTTAACAAAAAAACAAAAAGGATGGTTTAAAATCTATGCCCATGGAAATAAGGACAGTGGAGCACTGCACTTTTGATCTGGTTAAGGAGAAATCAGTTAAAATGGAAATTACAAACCATTGCAAAATGAAAAGCATTAAGACCTATATGTATCAAAACCAGTGGGGTGTAGCCAAACTAGTATTCAGAGGAAAATGCATGGCCTTAAATGAATTTATTAGAAATCAAAATTGAAAACAAAGAAACTAAGCTTTCAAGAGTCTCGGTGAAAGCACACAAAATAAGCTCAAATGATAGTAAAAGAAAGTAATTAATAAAGTCAGTAATCAATGAAAGAAAATACAAAAAATAGAGTTGAGCAATACACAAAAAACAACTTCTTTGCAGTGACCAACAAATTAGACAAATGTTCTTTCTGATAAAAAGAGAGGGGAGACATAAATAATGATAGGAATAAGCTTCAGCTCCAGATTAAAATTTTTAACAAATAAATTTTCAAAACAGAAACAATTATTTGGTAGGCATTCATAAATTACCAAAATTGTGTAAGAAAAGGTATAGGAGTGGTATGGTCCAATAGCCATAGAAGAACGTGGAAGGGTAGTCAAAGATCTACCTTTAAAATTTGTTGCAGGCAGCCTCTAAAATGGCCCATAATAACACCTACTGGTATTCACACCCTTGTGTAATCTCCTCCCTTTGATGGTGGCTGGACTAGCAACTCACTTCTAGCCAATAGACTGCATTAAAAGTGATGGGATATTACTTTCAAGGTTAGGTTACAAAACAGTCACTCCTGTTTTGCTACATGACTCTCTCCCTTAGTGAAGCCAGGTTGTGAGCTGCCCTGGGGAGAGTTCCATCTGCCAAGGAACTGAGGGGAACTCTGGCCAACAGCCCATGAAGAACTGAAGTCTTGAGTCAGACAACCCACAGGAAATTGCATCTTGCCAACAGCCTCGTGAATGAGGTTGGAAATGTATCCTCCCTCTAGATAGCCCTAAGATGACTGAAATCCCAGCCAACACCCTGATTGCAGCCTGTGAGAGATCCATGCTTAGTTTCTTGATCTACAGAAATTATGAGTTAATAAATGTTTGTTGTTTTACACCATTAATTTGTTACACAGCAATATATAACTAATACAAAAGTAAGTCCCAGGCCCAGATGATTTTCTATATTATGTTAACACTTCCTGAGCATAGAAAAAGATGGATGGCTCTTCACCTTCATTTTGGAAGTTAGCCGAACTCTGATATCAAAGGTGGACAGGAAGAGGATATATGAAGAAGATGATAAGTGAATCACTTTACAAACACCCAAGAAAAAGTCATAAACAAACATTTAACAAGTGAAATCTAACAACATGGTAATTGAATATTAAATTGTAACCATGTAGAAATTACTTCCAAGAAAGTAATACTTAAAAAAAAATATATATATTTAGTACTTATTATGTACTAAATTTAGGCTCTATCGTAGGTACTTTACATGTATTTAGTGGTTTAACCTGCATAATAACCTAATCATGTAGCACCTATTGTTTAAACCCAATTATATATTTGATGAGACTGAAGGGGAGAAGTTACACAAGTCTCAGCATTACCCTGATGATAAAACCAGAACATTACAAGAAAGGAAAACTAAAAATGAATATCTCTTATGAATATAGATGCTAAAATTCTCAACAAAATATTAGCAAATGGAATCCAACAATATATTACTGAACCTTTCTCCATATCTCTCCTTTCTTTGTTTCTCTGTCGGTAGGGCTCCTTTTAGTATCTGAAGTAGGGCAGGTCTTTTATTAGCAAAATCTCTCAGCATTTGTCTGTCTGTGAAAAATTTAAGCTTTCCCTCAAATTTGAAGTAGAGTTTTGCTGGATAAAGAATTCTTGATTGGAAATTTTTCTCTCTCAATTTTAGATATGTCATGCCACTGCCTTCTCACCTCCATGGTGGCCGCTGAGTAGTACTACTTAGTCTTATGTTGTTTCCTTTGTATGTGGTGAATTGCTTTTCTCTTGCTGCTTTCAGAACTTGTTCCTTCTCTTCCGTATTTGACAGTGTGATCAGAATGTCTCAGAGTGGGTTTATTTGGATTTATGCTATTTGGAGTTTGCTGGGCATTTATGCTTTGTGTATTTATATTGTGTAGAAGGTTTGGGAAGTTTCCCCAACAATTTCTTTAAATACTCTTTCTAGACCTTTACCCTTCTCTTCCCTTTCTGGAATACCAGTGAGTCTTATATTTGGACATTTTATTTTATCTGTCACATCCCTGAGGTCCATTTCAATTTTTTCGATTTTTTCCCTTATTCTTTCTTTTGTTCTTTCATTTTCTGTTTTGTCCTCCTCCAGGTCACTGATTCGTTGTTCAGCTTCCTCTGGTCTTGTACTATGAGTATCCAGAATCTTTTTAATTTGGTCAACAGTTTCTTTTATTTCCATAAAATCATCTGTTTTTTTATTTAGTCTTGCAATTTCTTCTTTATGCTCTTCTGGGGTCTTCTTCGTGTCCTTTATATCCTGTGCCATGCTCTTGTTGTTTGTCTTTAGTTCTTTGATTAATTGCTGCAAGTACTTCATCTCCTCTGATCTTTTGATTTGGGTGTTTGGGTTTGGGTTATCTGTATTGTTTGTTTTTTTCATATGCTTTAAAATTTTCTGATGTTTTTGGCCTCTTGGCATTTGTTTAACTTGATAGGGTTCTTTTAAGACATGTAGGCTAATTCAAAGACTTATCTCTAATTTGTCAGATCTTCAGCTTGGTGGCATACTCTTTAACCAGCAGGTGGCATCCGTGAGCCACCTATTCCCCTCAAGCCAGTTCTCCCCAACTTTGTCTTTGTGGTGTGTGGGGGTCTGGTTCTTGTGGGGTTCCAATTGGTGTACCAAGTTTGGGTGTGTTGTTGGTGCTGTCCGCCCTGAATGTGGAGTGTGTGTCTGAGCGGTTAGGGAGGGAGGCAGTTTTAATAATCAAACCTCCCAGGTGTTCTGGAGATTTAAGGCTGTTGCAAGTCTAAACATTCATTTCAGTCTTGCCACAGATTGTCTCTGGCGCTGACTCACAAGTCCTTGGTATTGGTGTATGGTCCCTGGGATTTCCCAGTGGGTCCCTCTTCCAAGCTGTGTCCTCCTAGGGCCTCTGCAGAGGGAACGCTGTACTACATAATAGGTGAGCACTGTCCCCCAAGGGAAGTTCTGGGCTGCCGGCCTTGTAGGTGCGTTCCCAGCCTGCTGTAAGGATAGCTGTATGGGGTGTGTTAATTTCCCCCTTTTCGCAGAGCTCCGCATACCTAGCTCTGGGACAATTAGCTGTGAGTACGCGAAAGGCTATTGTCCATGCCCAATATTGTGGCATGTGTGTGTTGCTGGAAACACTTCTGTCATACTGGTTTTTTTGGCGTGGCTCTGGGCTGTGGCACCGGTGCTGAGCAGGAGCGTTTCCAGCCCACTGGGAAGATGGCTGTAAGGGGCATGGTTATTTTCCCCTTTTGGCTCCCCTCTGCCTTCCTCTTTCTGAGACAATTAGCAGTGGGTGTGCAAAAGGCTATCGTCCACGCCAGATGTTGAGACGTGGCACAGCCCGTTCCTGTCGTGCTTCACTGTGCGGTTCTGACTGCCGTATCCGCAACCGTTTTTGGGTTTTTTTACAAAAGAACTAGTCCGACTCCAAATGCCAACCTATGGTTTCCCCACATCACAGTGTGGCTACTCAGCAGGCTTATTCACTTGTTTCAGAAAGTAGACTCCCGGTTTCACCAAGTGCCCGGTCCCTGTGGATTTAGCAGACCTTGTCCAGCTGGTGCATCGCTGGAACTAGTGTTCTGGGTGACTTGCTGGCTTTTATCTAGTATGTTTCACGAAGGTGTTTTTTTACCCTGTCTCTCTTAGCCACCATCTTCTGGAAGTCCTCTAGAAAATTTTTATTGTAGTTGTTAAAAACGAAAATTCTTAACATTTTCATGGATACAAATTACTTTTCATGTTTCGTATCAACTAAAGAATAATATACAAAAGTTTTTCGTCTAGAAACACTGACTTAAAATTAAAGTCAATATGAAAACAATATTGGAACCTTATGTAAAATATTTATTTATACCATATATTTATGGTTCGTTTAGATTGACCCAGTCAGAATTAGATAAATTAACATATGAGGAAATACAATTTTGCTATTTATGTCAAATGCTAAATCTTGCCAGTTTATAAACTATTTTTATATCTTCTAGTTTACTTTTTGTACAAAGCACCTGTCAGATTGCCTGTAAACCTGTTTAATTTTTTTAAGGGTGTTTTATAAAAGTGGTCTTTAAAAAATATGTATGTATGATCAGCTTTATGGTCTAGGCAAGCTAATTGATCTTTTTTTTAAAATTCAGTTTTATTGAGATGTATTCACATACCATGCAGTCATCCGTGGTGTACAATCTGTTGTTCATAGTACCATTATATAGTTGTGCATTCATTACCACAATCCATTTTTGAACATTTTCATTACCACACACCAAAAAGAATAAGAATTAAAGTTAAAGTAAAAAAGAACACCCAGAACATCCCATTCCCCCCGTCGCTCCCTATTATTCATTTACTTTTTGTCCTCATTTTTCTATTCGTCTGTCCATACACTGTATAAAGGTTGTGGGAGCCACAGAATTTTCACACTCACACAGTCACCCAGTATAAGCTATATAGTTAAACCGTCGTCTTCAAGAATCAAAGCTACAGGGTTGCAGTTCAACAGTTTTAGGTATTTCCCTTCAGCTATTACAATACACTAAAAACTAAAAAAGGGTAACTATATAATGCATAAGAATAACCTCCAGAATCACCTCTTGACTCTCTTTGAGATCTCTCAGCCACTGAAACTTTATTTTGTTTCATTTGTCTTCCCCCTTTGGGTCCAAGAAGGCTTTCTCAATCCTACGACACCAGGGTCAAGCTCATCACCGGAGTCATATCCCCTGTTGCCAGGGAGACCCACACCCCTGGGAGTCATGTCCTACATAGTGGGGAGGGCAATGAATTTATCTGCAGAGTTGGCTTAGAGGCCACATCTGAGCAACAAAAGAGGTTCTCTGGGGGTGACTCTTAGGCACCATTTTAAGTAGGCTTAGCCTCTCCTTTGCAGCAACAAATGTCATAAGGGCCAGTCCCAATGTTGAGCGGTCGGCTTTCCAAATTGCTAGTTCCTAATGCTTGTGAGAATATCATCAATTCCCCAGGTGGGGAAATTTAATATTACCATGTTTTCCCCCAGTCCCTCAAGGGGGCTTTGCAAATACATTCTTATTCTTTGCCTAAATTACTCTGGGATGTATTGGGGCTCCACAACTAGCCTGTACAAACCAACCAGATTTCACTCCCTGTTGAATGTTCCATGTAATTATGTTGTTTGAATAAACTGACAAGTTAAATCATATAGTATGTTACAAACAATATAGATTTTTGCACCTAATAAATGTCTCTTCCTTTGGTCTCACTAAGAAGTTGAAGTTTTAAAAATGCCGTCAGTATCATCCTTTACCCTTTAATCTGATTTACCTTAGTCCTAACCAAGTCTATTTAGTTCATATCTGTAATTGAAGTCTTTTTTTTAAATATTCATTTTATTGAGACATACATACCACACAGTCATACAAAACAAATTGTACATTCGATTGTTCACAGCACCATTAGAGAGTTATACATTCATCACCAAAATCAGTCCCTGACACCTTCATTACCACACACACAAAAATAACAAGAATAATAATTAAAGTGAAAAAGAGCAATTAAAGTAAAAAAGAACACTGGGTGCCTTTGCCTGTTTGTTTGTTTGCTTCCTTCCCCTATTTTTCTACTCATCCATCCATAAACTAGACAAAGGGGAGTGTGGTCCTTATGGCTTTCCCAATCCGATTGTCACCCCCTCATAAGCTACATTTTTATACAATTGTCTTTGAGATTCATGGGTTCTGGGTGTTGTAGTTTGATAGTTTCAGGTATCTACTATCAGCTACGCCAGTTCGTTAGAATCTAAAAGGGGTTGTCTATATTGTGCATAAGAGTGCCCACCAGAGTGACCTCTCAGCTCCTTTTGGACTCTCTCTGCCACTGTAACTTATTTCATTTCCTTTCACATCCCCGTTCTGGTCAAGAAGATGTTCTCCATCCCATGATGCTGGGTCTACATTCCTCCCTGGGAGTCATATTCCACGTTGCCAGGGAGATTCATTCCCCTGGGTGTCAGATCCCACGTAGGGGGGAGGGCAGTGATTTCACCTTTCATGTTGGCTTAGCTAGAGAGAGAGGGCCACATCTGAGCAACAAAGAGGCATTTGGGAGGAGGATCTTAGGCACAATTATAGGGAGGCTTATCCTCTCCTTTGCAGCAACAGCCTTCCCAGGGGCAAGTCCTGTGGTAGAGGGCTCAACCCATCAAACCACCATTCCCCAAGTCTCTGGGCATGTTAGCTACCAACGAGGTGGGGCAGGCCAATACCCGTGCATTCTCCACCAGCTCCTCAAGGGGGCTCTGCATATTTTTTCCTTGTGTTTTTTTTTTTTAAACTTTTTGTTTCTAAATCAACTATGAAAAATAAAAAAAATTAAAAAAAAAATTAAAAAAAAACATGCAATAATAGAACATTTCAAAGAGACCATAACAAGGGAGTAAGAAAAAGACAACTAACCTACGATAACTGCTTTACTTCCAACATGTTCCTACTCTACCCCAAGAAAGTAACCTAATATAGCAACATTTCTGTGAACTTGTTCCTGCTATACCCATCAGAAATTAACAGACCATAGTCATTCCTGAGCATTCCCAGAACGTTAAATTTACCCATGATAGCTTATCGGTTCTTATTGGATTATTGTTCCCCCTTCCTTTATTACTCTCTGTCGCTAGTTCCACTACATTCTACATTATAAACCATTTGTTTTACATTTTTCAAAGTTCACATTAGTAGTAGCATATATTTCTCTTTTTGTGCCTGGCTTATTTCGCTCAGCATTATGTCTTCAAGGTTCATCCATGTTGTCATATGTTTCATGACATTGTGCCTTCTTACTGCCACATAGTATTCCATTGTGTGTATATACCACATTTTATTTATCCACTTCTCTGTTGAAGGACATTTGGGTTGTTTCCATCTCTTGGCAATTGTATGCTGGCATAATGCTGCTATGAACATACATGGCATGCAGATATCTGTTCGTGTCACTGCTTTCCGGTCTTCCGGGTATATACCGAGAAGTGCAATAGCTGGATGGAAGTGTAACTCTATATCTAGTTTTCTAAGGAACTGCCAGACTGACTTCCAATTGGCTGAACCATTATACAGTCCCACCAACAATGAATAAGAGTTCTAATTTCTCCACATCCCCTCCAGCATTTGTAGTTTCCTGTTTGTTTAATGGCAGCCATTCTAATAAGTGTGAGATGGTATCTCATTGTCGTCTTAATTTGCATCTCTCTAACAGCTAGTGAAGCTGAACATTTTTTCATGTGTTTCTTGGCCATTTGTATTTCCTCTTCAGAGAACCGCATTCATATCTTTTGCCCATTTTATAATTGGGCTGTTTGTATTATCGTCATTGAGTTGTAGGATTTCTTTATATATGCAAGATATCAGTCTTTTGTCAGATACATGGTTTCCAAAAGTTTTTTCCCATTGAGTTGGCTGCCTCTTTACTTTTTTGACAAATTCCTTTGAGGTACAGAAACTTCTAAGGTTGAGGAGTTCCCATTTATCTATTTTTTCTTTTGTTGCTTGTGCTTTGAGTGTAACGTCTAGGAAATGGCCGCCTAATACAAGGTCTTGAAGATGTTTTCCTACATTATCGTCTAGGAGTTTTATGGTACTTTCTTTTTTATTGAGCTCTTTCGTCCATTTTGAGTTAATTTTTGTTTAGGGTGTGAGGTAGAGGTCCTCTTTCATTCTTTTGGATATGGATATCCAACTCTTCCAGCCCCATTTGTTGAAAAGACCATTATGACCCAGTTCAGTGACTTTGGGGGCCTTATCAAAGATCAGTCGGCCATAGATCTGGGAGTCTATCTCCGAATTCTCAATTCGATTCCATTGATCTATATGTCTATCTTTGTGCCAGTACCATGCTGTTTTTTTTTTTTTTTTTTTTTAACATTAAAAAAGATCCTTTGTTTTAATTGTTTCAAATGCTTTGGACAATTGCTTAGATAATTATGCCATAAAACAGATGTTAGTGTGAAACTTGATGTTTTAAACATTTTTATCAGTTGGTGTATAACATTCAAAGTAAATTTACATTTTTGTTTTTAAAGGAGCATTATGCTCAAAAGATAATAAAAGTTCAGTTTATCTTGATGGTGTTGTAAGGAATGATTTAAGATTCACCTTGCTCTAGTAGCAGATATAAAAATGATTCTGATGGTTTTCCTGATCTCAAACACAATACAAAATACAGTGTGCATAATTAATATTGTCAAGTGATATGAAGAGATTAGATCACTTCTTTGCTGACTGTTTTGGTGATGGCTATTTCTAGAACCCACCAGGGAACCAGAGATTTTTGGGATCTTGATGGTTCTGTGAATTTGAAAGTGCTGGGTTTGTGGTCACAATTCCTGTCAATCTGTGAATTCTGAAATTAGGGATGTAAAACAATTGCAAATACATGAAATACTAATGCATTCAGAAGCCGAAAAGGAAACAAAACAAAATAAAACAAAAATCTGGATTATTCACTATCCTAAAGTATTGGTATCCTAAGAGTTCCAGTTTTTTATTAGTGTAGTGTATCTGACAGGGGATGCTACTCTTTAAAGGCAATCATACTCTTTTAATAGAGGGTAGGTGGTAATTTTAGTTTTCAATTTAGATTGGGTTATTGTATTTACTTTAATAATCATCTTCCTCCAATTATAGTATATGCCTTTTTTATCAGGCTGAAAAAAATGCCATGAAGTTATTACTAAATTATTTTCTTTTAGGGTGTTTGCATTTTATCTCCTGTTGCCATTGCAGTCTCCTCAGGTGTTTAGCTACCTTTCTGAACTCAGAGTCACATAAAATCAAGGCTGGAAGGTATCTTACCAGTGATTGATTTAGAACAGCAATGGCCACTAGAACTTTCTACGATGATAGACATGGTCAATATCTATGCTGTCCAATACAGTAGTCACTAGCTACACGTGCCTACTGAGAACTTGTAACGTGGTTAATGTGACTGAGGAACTGAATTTTCTATTTTATTTAATTTGAATAAATTTGAGTTTAAAATTAAATAGCCACAAATGCCTATGGCTACCATATTGGCCAGCACAGTTCTGGCTTAACCTCCTTCCATCTCCCTCCATTTACAATGACCTGAGACCCATAAAAGAAGTGTCTTATCCAAAGTTACAGATCCCTAACACTCTATTATCCCCCTTTCCAGCAGCTCCTGATAGTCAGTTAACTACTTTTTCTTCCATTTTAATGTTTTCCTCAGTCTGCTATCTTTTCTGATGGCTTCCTTTTTTTTTTTTCTTTTAAATCATTGGTCAAACAAAATTATCACACCCCCATTTGATAAAAAAAGGGATAAATATTTAGACTGTTATATAAGTAATGATGACAAACAAATCATTGGCATTGTTTTAGTTCTTAATTTCAAAAGCAGTTTTCATCTATTTTAATTCATCCTCACAACATACCTGCTATGTCTCTAATTTCATCTGCACTTTACAGAAGGGGAAAAGAAGGCAGAGAAAAAATTTTAATGTCTCTCTTAAAGTCATACACTGAGTGGTCAGGTTAAAAGGGGCTAGAGCAAAGAGAGATGGGATTTACTGTGTTTCAACTAGGAAACATTGACATCTTGGGCTGCAAGTGAACAGTATTGTCAGTGGACAAGGCTTTCTAAAATGGTAATTCTTAATTTCTCCCCCAAACTGAACTAATTTAGAAATAGAGAGAAATTTTACTCAGGTAGATTCTTGGATGCCAGGGAAGATTTAATAAAGATTTAAGCTTTGCCTACATTCAGGAAACTTACAAGATCTCTAAGGTAGATTGTCTGCTAACTGATTAGGCCTGAATATCTAAAGAACTTTTCATTCTTTCACCATATTAATAGTGCTTGTTTGCCGTATGAACTCTTTGATGTCGAATAAGGGCTGAACTTACGCGGAAGGGTCTCCCACACTCATCACATTCATAGGGTTTCTCACCTGTGTGGATTCTCTGATGCTGAATAAGACCTGTGCGTCCACTGAAATCTTTCCCACATTCTTTACATTTATAGGGTTTCATTCCAGTGTGTACTCTGTGATGTCCAATAAGATGTGAGCGTTGATTGAAGGCTTTTCCGCATTCATCACATTTATAGGGCTTCTCTCCAGTGTGAATTCTCCTGTGTTTACTAAGGTCTGAGCTTTGACTGAAACTTTTTCCACATTCATCACATTTATACCGTCTTCTTTCTCTCTGTTGCCACTCTAACCTGCCCTCACTTTCAATAGCAACTCTGGATTCAGGATGCTGAGGAACCTCTTTGTTAAATCTAATGTTTATCTCCTCAAGGAATTCCATGTCTTTGGGCATATCCTCCTTCTGGTTCAACTCTTCTTTCTTAGTCTTGGTTTTATCACCATTCCTTTGGGACTCCCTAGATTCCTGCTCCAGCTGGGTCTTCTTGGGATGGAGCTGGTCAGTCAGTGACTCATGTGGCTTTTCCAAGGGGACCAACTTGTCCAACAGTATATCCTGTCTTTCTGAATTGGCTGGGACCTGCTTTCGGGGTTCATCAAGCTCTCTCTCCAGATCCTCCAGCACAGTCACCGCCTCCTCTCCAGTCTCTGGATGGTGTGCTTGCACCCATGCTTGCAGGTCCCTGGGAAGAATGCTCAGGAACTGTTCTAGCACCAGCAGGTCTAAAATTTGCTCCTTGGTATAATACTCTGGCCTCAGCCATTGGCGGCAAAGCTCCCAGAGCTGGGTAAGAGCTTCACGGGGTCCAGGTGCATCCTGATAGCAGAGCTTCCTGAAGCGCTGCCTGAAGAGGTCTCTCCTGTGAGGACTGTACTTTTGTGAAACGGAGTAATGGTCCTCTACCTTTATCATCAGAAGTCCATTCTGTTCCTCAGGTTCCAGGGCTGTGGCCATTCCGGGCTTTGTTGTTGAGGAGATTAATCCTCTATCTGGAACTCACTAGCACGAAGAGGAACAGGTGCAACAGCTGGGGTCAGCTGGGCGCCCCGAACAAAAAAAAGCACCATGCTGTTTTGATAACTGTGGCTTTATAATAAGCTTCAAAGTCAGGGAGTGTAAGTCCTCCCACTTTGTTTTCCTTTTTTAGAGTGTCTTTAGCAATTCGAGGCATCTTCCCTTTCCAAATAAATTTGATAACTAGCTTTTCCAAGTCTGCAAAGTAGGTTGTTGGAATTTTGATTGGGATTGCATTGAATCTGTAGATGAGTTTGGGTAGAATTGACATCTTAATTACATTTAGCCTTCCTATCCATGAACATGGAATATTCTTCCATCTTTTAAGGTCCCCTTCTATTTCTTTTAGTAGGGTTATGTAGTTTTCTTTGTATAGGTCTTTTACATCTTTGGTTAAGTTTATTCCTGGGTACTTGATTTTTTTAGTTGCTATTGAAAATGGTATCTTTTTCTTGAGTGTCTCTTCAGTGTGTTCATTTCTAGCATATAGAAACATTACTGACTTTTGTGCATTAATCTTGTATCCCGCTACTTTGCTAAATTTGTTTCTTAGCTCTAGTAGCTGTATCATTGATTTCTCAGGGTTTTCTAGATATAAGATCATATCATCTGCAAACAATGACAGTTTTACTTCTGCCTCTCCAATTTGGATGCCTTTTATTTCTTTGTCTTGCCGGATTGCCCTGGCTAGCACTTCCAGCACAATGTTGAATAACAGTGGTGATAGCGGGCATCCTTGTCTTGTTCCTGATCTTAGAGGGAAGGCTTTCAGTCTCTCACCATTGAGTACTATGCTGGCTGTGGGTTTTTCATACATGCTCTTTATCATCTTGAGGAAGTTTCCTTCAATTCCTACCTTTTGAAGTGTTTTTATCAAAAAGGGATGTTGGATTTTGTCGAATACTTTTTCAGCATCTATTGAGATGATCATTTGATTTTTCCCTTTTGATTTGTTAATGTGTTGTAATAAATTGATTGATTTTCTTATGTTGAACCATCCTTGCATGCTTGGAATGAATCTCACTTGGTCATGGTGTATGATTTTTTTAATGTGCCTTTGGGTTCGATTGCAAGTATTTTCTGGAGGATTTGTGCATCTATATTCATTAGGGAGATTGGCTGGTAGTTTTCCTTTTTTGTAGTATCTTTGCCTGGTTTTGGTATTCGATTGATGTTAGCTTCATAAAACGAGTTAGGTAGTGTTCCATTTTCTTCAATGTTTTGAAAGAGTTTGAGTAAGATTGGTGTCAGTTCTTTCTGGAAAGTTTGGTAGAATTCCCCTGTGAAGCCATCTGGCCCTGGGCATTTATTTGTGGGAAGCTTTTTGATGAGTGTTTGGATCTCTTTGCTTGTGATGGGTTGGTTGAGGTCTTCTATTTCTTCTCTGGTCAGTCTAGGTTGTTCATATGTTTCCAGGAAATTGTCCATTTCCTGTACATTATCCAGTTTGTTGGCATACAGTTGTTCATAGTATCCTCTTACAATTTTTTAGAATATCTTTGGGCTCTTCAGTAATGTCACCTTTCTCAGTCATCATTTTGTTTATCTGGGTCTTCTCTCTTTTTGATGTTGTCAGTCTAGCTAGGGTCTTGTCAATCTTGTTGATCTTCTCAAAGAACCAATTTTTGGTGTTATTTATCCTCTCTATTGTTTTTTTGTTCTCTATGTCATTTATTTCTGCTTTAATCCTTGTTATTTCTTCTACTTCTTTTAGGATTGGTTTGCTGTTCATTTTCTAGCTTCTTCAGTTGATCCATTAGTTCTTTGATTTTGGCTCTTTCTTCCTTTTTAATATATGCATTTAGTGCTATAAATTTCCCCCTCAGTACCGCTTTTGCTGCATCCCATAGGTTTTGGTATGTTGTGTTCTCATTTTCATTCGTCTCTATATATTTAGCAATTTCTCTTGCTATTTCTTCTTTAACCCACTGATTGTTTAGGAGTGTGTTGTTTAACCTCTAGGTATTTGTGAATTTTCTAAGTCTCTGATGGTTATTGACTTTTAGTTGTATTCCATTGTGGTCAGAGAATGTGCTTTGAATAATTTCAATCTTTTTAAATTTATTGAGGCTTGTTTTATGTCCCAGCATATGATCTATTCTGGAGAAAGTTCCGTGAGCACTAGAGAAGAATGTGTATCCTGGTGATTTGGGATATACTTTTCTATATATGTCTATTAAATCCAATTCATTCATCAGATTGTTTAGGTTTTCAGTTTCCTTATTGGTCTTCTGTCTGGTTCATCTATCTATAGGAGAGAGTGATGTGTTGAAGTCTCCCACAATTATTGTGGAAACATCAATTGCTTCCTTTAGTTTTGCCAGTGTTTCTCTCATGTAATTTTTGGCACCTTGATTGGGTGCATAGACATTTACGATTGTTATTTCTTCTTGTTGAATTGCCCCTTTTATTAGTATGTAGTGGCCTTCTTTGTCTCTCAAAACATCCCTGCATTTAAAGTCTGTTTTATCTGAGATTAATATTGCTACACGTGCTTTCTTTTGGCTGTGGCTTCCATGGAATATTTTTTTCTATCCTTTCACTTTCAATTTCTTTGTGTCCCTGTGTCTACGATGAGTCTCTTGTATGCAACATATTGATGGTTCATTTTTTTGATCCATTCTGCGAATCTGTATCTTTTAATTGGGGAGTTTAATCCACTTAACATTCAACGTTATAACCGTGAAAACATTTCTTGAATCAACCATCTTAACCTTTGATTTATGTTTGTCATATGTATTTTTCTCTCTTGTCTATTAATATCCTTTAATGTACCCACACCAAATCTATTTAGTACTGAACCTTTCTCCATGTCTCTCTCTCCTTTCTTTGTTTCTCTGTCTGTAGGGCTCCCTTTAGTATCTGAAGTAGGGCAGGTCTCTTGTTAGCAAATTCTCTCAGCATTTGTTTGTCTGTGAAAAATTTAAGCTCTCCCTCAGATTTGAAGGAGAGCTTTGCTGGATAAAGTATTCTTGGTTGAAAACTTTCCTCACTCAGAATTTTAAATATGTCCTGCCAGTGTCTTCTCACCTCCATGGTGGCTGCTGAGTAGTCACTACTTAGTCTTATGCTGTTTCCTTTGTATGTGGTGAATTGCTTTCTTCTTGCTGCTTTCAGAACTTGCCCCTGCTCTTCCGTATTTGACAGTGGGATCAGAATATGTCTCGGAGTGGGTTTATTTGGATTTATTCTATTTGGAGTTCACTTGGCATTTATGATTTGTGTATTTATGGTGTTTAAAGAATTTGGGAAGTTTTTCCCAACAGTTTCTTTGAATACTCTTCATAGACCTTTACTCTTTTCTTCCCTTTCTGGAACACCAATGAGTCTTATATTGGGACGTTTTATATCATCTATCACATCCCCTGAGGTCCGTTTTGATTTTTTCGATTTTTTTCCCCATTCTTTCTTTTGTGCTTTCATTTTCAGTTCTGTCATCTTCCAGGTCACTGATTTGTTGTTCAACTTCCTCTAGTCTTGTACTGTGAGTGTCGAGAATCTTTTTAATTTGGTCAACAGTTTCTTTAATTTCCATAAGATCATTTGTTTTTTTATTTAGTCTTTCAATGTCTTTTTTATGCCCTTCTAGGGTCTTCTTGATGTCCTTTATATCCTGTGCCATGCTCTTCTTCATGTCCTTTATATCCCGTGCCATGGTCTCATCGTTCATCTTTAGTGCTTTGATTAGTTGTTCTAGGTACTGTGTCTCCTGTGATCTTTTGATTTGGGTGCTTGGGCTTGGGTTATCCATATCATCTGGTTTTTTCATATGCTTTAATATTTTCTGTTGTATTTGACCTCTTGGCATTGCGTAACTTGATAGGGTTCTTTTAGGATTTGTAGACCAGTTGAAATCCTTATCTAATTTGTCAGATCTACAGGCTTCGTGGAGTACACTTTCTCTAACCAGCAGGTGGCATCCATGAGCCTCCTGTTCCCCTCAAGCCAGTTGTCCCCCGCTTTGCCTTTGTGGTGAGTGGGGGCGTGAGTCTTGTGGGGTCCAGTTGGTGTATCAAGCTTGCGTGTGTGGTTGGTGTTGCCCGCCCTGTATATGGGGCTTGTGTCTGGGCAGTCAGGGAGGGGGGGACGGCTCTAACAATCAAATCTCTCTGGTGTTCCTGGAGTTTTAAAGCTGCTGCAGTAGTCTAACTCTTCAGTTCAGTCCTTCCACGGTTTGTCTCTGCCACTGACCCACAAGTCTTGGTATTGGCGTATGGCCCCTGAGACTTGCGAGTGGGTCCCTCTTCCAGGCCGTGCACCCCCTGGTCCTCTGTTGAGGGATGACTGTGCTATGTCACAGGTGAGTGCCGTCCCCCCAGGGCAGTTTTGGGCTGCTGGGCTGTGTAGGGAGGCTCCCAGTCTGCTGAAATGATGGCTGAATGGGGCTTTGTTAATTCACACTGCTCCACCTTCCCAACTCTGGGACAATCAGCTGAGGTTGCAGGGAAGGCTAATGTCCACCCCCAGTTTTGTGGTGTGTGCCTGTTATTTGAAGCACTTCCGTCACACTAGGTTGTCTGGGGCAGGTCCGGGCTATGGGGCTGGCGACGGGCAGGAGTGTTTCCTGTCCACCAGGATGATGGCTGTGTGCGGACACCCCCCTTTTCTTGGGAAGTTGTGGTGTTCAGTGAATTTTCTCAGCCACTGGATTATTGCCTTTTGTCTAAGAGCTCTTTTAGTTCTGCTCTTGTCTTGACCTGCCCAAATTGCAAGTCTTTGAGGCTGTCTGTATTGGGCTTCTTAGAGTAATTGTTTTAGAAAAAGAAAAAAAGATTAAAAAAAAAAAGGGGGCCCTCCTTGCAGATCTAATGGGTTATTGACATGCTAAGAGACAAAGCAATTAGGGCCATTAAGGAAAGGTCCATGGGGCAGAAAGATCAGTTTTTCTTCAGGATTTGCATATGAACCTCAGGGCCTGAGCTCTGCCCTTCCCCTTTCTATGTTCACCAGAACTCCAAAATGCTTTTGCTTTTCTTTTTGGGTTTTTCTTGCTGTTTTTTGCTATCCCTATCTTCTCTCTGCTGGGTTGGCTGCTCTCAGATTCTTTGCTGTCTGGTCTCAGTCTATCTGTGATTGGAGTTTGGATCTGTAGAATGAGTTTCCGATAAGAGCCACCACTGCAGTTCTCCCGTCTCGTTCCCAGCGCTGACGGCCCCTCCTCCCATGGGACTGAGCCTGGCAGGGAGAGGCTCGGGTCCCCTGGCCACAAAAACTTTCAGATTTTGCTGATCTCAGCAGTTCGACGTGTTCGTGAGTGTTGTGTGAAGTATGCCCAAAGTCAGATTGCTCTGCGGTGTCTAGTCCACACATTTCCTGGCTTTCTACCTACTTCCCTGGAGGAGTAACTAAAACATACACCTCACCAATCCGCCATCTTGCCCCACCCTCCTCTAATTGAAGTCTGATCTCTTTTTTCAGACTCCTTACGTTACTGTATGGGGTAATGCTGACATTCATAGCTGCCAGACTCTGGCTCTGAGTTTCAGGTATTATATAGATACCCAAAGTTCCAGGGTTTCCAGGTATTTTCTCTGATTGAGTCAGCTGTCTTTTCATCTTTTTTAGAAAGTTCTTTGATGCATTAAAGTATTCAGTTTGCGGAGGTTCCATTTTTCTATTTGTTCTTCTGTTGCTTGTGCTTTGGGTGTCAAGTCTAAGAAACCTCTGCCTACCACAAGATCTTGAAGATGCTTCTCTGCATTTTCTTCTCGAAATTTTGTGGTCCTAACTCTAATGTTTAGACATTTGATCCATTTTGAGTTAATTTTTGTATAAGGCATGAGATATGGGTCCTCTTTCATTCTTTTGGATATGGATATCCAGTTCTCCCAGCACAATATGTTGAAGAGAGAATGTGATATTTTTGAGAAACTAGTATTTTTGATTATTTATAAGGACATGTAAAATGTTTTCATTCTTTCAAAAGCAAGTGTTCATAGGGCTTCTGGTAATGGCAACGTGAAGTGAGTGGTCATTGATTCTTCTCTGCCAGAGAAAAAACACAAGTATAAAACAGGACAGAATTGTCAAAACCAACCATTTCTCGGCACTGAAAATTGCCCAAAGGCAGACAACAGAGTCAGAAAACTACTTAAACTTTAGTTACATTGTGTTCACATGTAAACTGTCTTCGGGCTGAGACATAGTGGCCAGTTTTTTTTTTTTTTTTAATTCAATTTCATTGAGATACATTCCCACACCACAGACTCATCTAAAGTGCACAATCAGCTGTTCACAGCACCACCACGCAGCTGTGCTTTCATCACCCCAATCCATTCTTTGAACAACCTCCTTGTACAAGAAAAAGTGAAAACAAAAATAAAAAATAACAGTAAAGAAGAACACCCAAAACACCTTCCCACCCCACTTCTCACCCAGTTTTTTGTCCCCATTTTTCCACCCATCCATCCACACACTGGACAAAGGGAGTGTGATCCACGAGGATTTCACAATCACACTATCACCTCCTGTAAGCCACTTTGCCATACAGTCATCTTCAAGAGTCAAGGCCACTGGGCTGCAGCTTGACAGCCTCAGGTATTCACTTCTAGCCATTCCAATGCATCAAAACCTAAAAAGGGCCATCTATACAGTACACAAGAATGCCCTGTGGTGGGCATTTTGAGGGCAGTTGATGTGTGGCCTTGAGACACTGCATTGCCTCTTTTGAAAGCCTGAGCCCGCTCCTCAGCTTTCTCCCTTCATCTCACAACCATATCCCCCAGTGAGAATGCTAATTCACCAGCTGCCTGCCTTGACAGATTCAATAACAAGGGGAAAGACAGTACAGAAATGAGGTGGCACTGTATAGAAGGTAACATGGAGCTGAGGAAAGCTAAGAGGGATGACCAGAAGCTGAAAGGGAGAAATGTCAGCTCATTTCCTAATGACACTACTTCTCCACTGCAGAAAACTGCAAAAACCAGGGCAGTGTAAATTGCTCTGGTTGTTGATGACATTGTCAAAGGCATAAATAGCAACAATTTGGAATGTCAGCTCCAAGCTATTCAAGTTGCTAGGAAACTGCTTTCTAGGGAAAAACAGCCCCCCAAAGACAACATAATCCACTTCTTGGGCAGAAGTAATTGTATTCCCCATTCTGTTTGAATCTACTTGGTTGCTCAGTAACATTGCTTCTAGGACATCATTACTGATCAAGGCTGTGGTAGAGGGAGGTGCTGTCCCAGCACTTATTTCTCTGTTGGCATCTTCTAATGCTCACGTCAGTAGACATGCAGTATGGGCTCTAGGAATCACTGTTGCTGAGGGCTTAGCTTTCTGAGACTTGGTTATCAAGTATGCTGCAGTTGATTCTTTGTTGGCTCTACTTATAGTTCCTGATATGTCATTTTTAGGATGTGGTTACTTTTGGAATCTTACCTGGACTCTTTCAGACCTTTGTTGAAACAAGAATCCTATACTCCCATTAGATGCTGTTGGGTATTCTTCATCTACTGTATCATAAAGATCCAGAAGTCCTACAGATGCATACCTGCTGGGCTATTTCCAACCTTACTGCTGGTGCAAATTAACATATTGAATAGGCTGTTGAACACAGAAGTTGCGCCCCAGCTTGTGAAACTTCTAGGAGGTACTAAATACCCATTGTGACTCCTATGCTAAGAGCCCTAGGGTGTGTTATCACTGGGACAGATGAGCAAACTCAAGTTGTAATAGATGCAGGAGCACTTGCCTTCTTTCCCAGCCTGCCAACAAACCCCAAAACTAGTATTCAAAAGGAAGCTTCATGGGCAGTGTTAAATAGCAGAGATGGCAGTCAGGACCAGATGTATCAAATAGTGAGTCGTGGATTAGTCCCATTCATCACTGACATTCTCCAAGGCAGATTTTAAGACACAAAAGGAAGCTGTATGGGTTGTGACCAAGTGTACAAATGGTAAAATAGTTCAGATTCTATACTTCGTCCATTGTGGCGTAATAGAACCATTGATGAGCATTTTCAGTGTGAAAGAAATAAAAGTTACTGTCATTATTCTGGGTGTCATTTCAAATATCTTTCAGGCTACTGAGAAACTAGGTGTAACTGAGAAACTTAGTACAGTGATTGAAGGAAGTGGAGGCTTGGGCATAATTGAAGCTCTTCTAAGCCATGAAAACAGAATCTGTGTACAAGCCTTCATTAAGCTTGACTGAGAAGTATTTCTCTGTAGAGGAAGAAGATCAGAATGTTGTGTCAGAAACTACCTCTGAGGGCTATAGCTTCCAAATTCAGACTGGTACTTCTGGAACTTTAACTTTCAGATTGTTCAGCTGAGGTGTAAAATTGTTTGTTGAGTGCTATGTTTGGTATAAGTGTGTCTTACTGTGTCTCTACTAAGAACTCTTTTTAAATGTGATTTGTTAATTAGCATTTTTTACAGTGAAACTGTACTTGAACAGCTCCAAACTGTTACACTCTATGACACCTAATAATAAGTTTTTTATTTCTATTTAGAATTTCCTATCTTGTGGTGTTCTGTAAATAAAGATTAAATTCTACTCTTTTCTTAAAAAAAAAATGAGAATGGGTACATGTAATGGGAGTCCCCACATGAAGAGAAAGGGTCAGGAAAAAATTTGACGAGGTGATGTCTAAATACTTCCTAAATTTGATGAAAACATTCCCTTAGGGATCCAGGAATCTCAGTGAACCCCAAGTAGAATAAACACCAAAGAAAAACACACCTAAATGTATTATTGTCAAACTGATGAAACCCAAATAGTAATAGGAGGTAGCTTTTTAGACCTTACACCCAAAGCACAAGCAACAAAAGAAAAAAATAGATAAATGGGAACTCCTCAAAATCAAAAGCTTCTGTGCCTCAAAAAACTTTGTCAAAAAGGTGAAGAGGTAGCCAACTCAATGAGAGAAAATATTTGGAAACCATGTATCTGATAAGAGACTGATATCCTGCATATATGAAGAAATCCTACTACTCATTGACAGTAGTAGAAATAGCCCAATTATAAAATGGGCAAAGATATGGAAAGGTATTTTTCCAAAGGGGAAATACAAATGGCTAACAAACACATGAAAAGATGTTCACGTTCACTAGCTATTAGGGAAATGCCAGTCAAATCCACAATGAGATACCACCTCACACCAATAAGAATGGCTGACATTAAACAAACAGGAAACAACGAATGCTGGCAAGGATGTGGAAAGATTGGAACTCATTCATTGCTGGTGGGAATGTATAATGGTATAGCTGCTGTGGAAGACAGGTTGCTGGTTTCTCAGAAAACTAGATATTGAATTACCCTGTGATCCAGCAATTCCATTTCTTGGTATATACCCAGAAGATTTGAAAGCAGTAACACAGACACATTTGTACACTGAAGTTCATAGCAGCTTTGTTCACAATTGCCAAGAGATTGAAACAATACAAGTGTCCTTCAACAGATGAGTAGATAAACAAAATGTGGTATATACATACTGTGGAATACTATGTAGCAGTAAGAAGGAACATAGTGCTGAAACATGGCAACATGGAGGAATCTTGAAGATATAATTCTGAGTGAAATAAGTCAGACGCAAAAGGAGAGATATTGTATGTTATTACTTCTATGAACTCTCTGAACAATGTAAAATCAGTGTCCTATAATGCAGAGTATTGGGGACCTAGTGATAGACAGAAGCTAGTGTGGGGGAATTATAATCTAATATGTTCAAATATGTTTGTTAAGATGGTGAATTCAAAGGTATGGGAATGGATAGAAATGATGATTGTTAATGGGATTATAAGTATCAGAGCTGTATTGAAGGTGAATAGGATTGAAAGGGGTTTTTTTAAAGGCATGTTTCCCACAGATCAGCACCACAAATATACATAGGTGCTTGCATGATATACTTCTAAGGTATGACACTAGTACAGACAGTTGAAAACAGAAGGGTATATGGGAAAAATCTACCCATTGCATATTATTGATTATGATTAATAGGAATACCATACTAGTATCACACACATAATGAAGACAAATAATTAAGGGCTGACAAAAGCTGAGAGGTGTTTTAGATCATGAGAATTGTTAAATAATCGAGAGTGATGAGGATTGTACAACTAAGTGATGATAATGTGAGATATTGATGGAATATCATGGACATAACTTACGCTATGTGAACTTAGGAACCCCCTGCTTTGTAAGTCAAGTCCTCAATCTTTTTTTTTTAAGTTTGATTTTATTGAGATATATTCACATACCATGTAGTCATACAAAGTGTACAGTCATTTGTTCACAGGACCATTATGTAGTTGTGTGTTCATCACCAAAGTTAATTTTTGAACATTTTCATTACCACACACAGAAAAATAATTAGAATAAAAATTAAAGTGAAAAAGAACAATCAAAATAAAAAAGATCACTGGATGCCTTTCTTGTTTTTCCCCATTTTTCTATTCATCCATCCATACACTGGACAAAGGGGAGTGTGGTCCATACGGCTTTTCCAATCACATTGTCACCCCTCTTGAGCTACATTTTTATACAATCGTCTTCAAGATTCAAGGGTTCTGGTATGTAGTTTGATAGTTGCAGGTATTTAGTGCTAGCTTTTCCAATCCATTAGATCCTAACAAGGGTCGTCTATATTGTGCGTAAGAGTGCCCACCAGAGTGACCTCTCAGCTTCTTTTGGAATCTCTCTGCCACTGAAGCTTATTTCATTTCCTCTCACATCCCCCTTTTGGTTAAGAAGATGTTCCTCATCCCACGATGCCGAGTCTAGATTCCTCTCCAGGAGTCATATTCCACGTTGCCAGGGAGACTGACTCCCTTGGGTGTCAGAAGGCCCTTGATCTTGAAGCTTGCTCAGGTGAAACTTACGATTGTAAAAGGGAGGCTAAGCCCACCTATAATTATGCTTAGGAGTCACCTCCGGAGAACTTCTTTTGTTGCTCAATTGTGGACTTTCTCGCTCTAAACCTAACTCTGCAAATAAATTCATCACCTTCCACCCCAACGTAGAACAAGACCCCCAGATGATTGAGTCCTCCTGGTGACATGGGACACAGATTCCAGTAATGAGCCTGACCCTGGCATCAAGGGATTGAGAATGCCTTTTTGACCAAAAGCGGGGGGAAAAAGGTAACAAAATAAGGTTTCAGTGGCTAAGAGAATTCTAAGAGAGTCAAGAGAATATCCTGGAGGTTATTCTTCTGTAAGCTTCACCTAGATATGCCAACTGACCACAGTATGATAAACCCAAGTCAACGGTACTCCCCCAAACCCGAAAGAATACCCGGAACCCCATTTGAGACCCTATAAAAGTTTCACTCACTAACAATAACAGGCCAGTGCTTGCTTGACCAGAAAGCTGGTAACCATTACCTGGCCATTACAGAAGGATATTCAGGTTTCTACGTTTTCACAGTTAAAAACTGTACATATATCTTTCTGCATTTGTATGAATATTTTTGTTTTATGTATAAATATATATATACACACACACATATACATACATATTTGGAATTAGTTTGAGGTTTGGGGATTTAAATAATGATATATTCTGCCCTTTGCCTTCCAAAAAATGTTTTTAAAGTTTATATACCACCTCCAGTGGAATTTTTCAACAGTTGCGAGCACTGAATCTTGTCAGTATTTTATATTTTTTGCCAACTTGGTAGGTAAACAGTGGTATCTTACTTTAATTTTCCTATCACTAGTGAGATGTTGAACATCTTTTAATATGTTCATTAGTGTTCTGGTTTGCTAATGCTGCTCATTATGTAAAACACCAGAAATGGATTGGCTTTTATAAAAGGGGGTTGATTTGGTTTCACATTTATAGTCTTTAAGGCCATAAAGTGTCAGCAATCAGGCACCTTCACTGGAGGATGGCGAATGGCGTCCTGAAAACCTCTGTTAGCTGGGAAGGCACGTGGCTGGTGTCTGCTCCAGAGTTCTGGTTTCAAAAAGGACATTCCTCTCTCAGCAACTCTGCATTTTTCAGAGTGTCCCTCTTGGCTATAGCAAGCTTGCTTCTTCTGTCTGAGCTTTTGTTAGGGCTCCAGTGAACCAATCAAGGCCCACGCTGAATGGGCGGGGCCATGCCTCCATGGAAATTATCCAGTAAGAGTTATCACCTACAGTTGGATGGGTCACATCTCCATGGAAACACTCAATCAAAGAATTACGATCTAATCAATACTGTCTGCCCACATAAGATTACATCAAAGATAATAGCGTTTTGGGAGATATAATACATTCAAACTGGCACAATTAGCGATTTATATTTCTTTTCTATTGAATGTTTGTTCATTGTTGCTTATTCTTTTAAACCTCCCTGCTTACTGTTTGTTTACTTGATAAAGGCATGGTGTCAAGCCTCAAGTAGATCTAATAGGGAAAGTAAATCATTGTCTTATATTGATGTTTTAAAAATCATAATAGAATTAAAACTCTAGAATTCAGAGAAGACATTTAGGTGGGGTGGTAGGGTGGCATTTGACGTACACCTACAAGGAATGGATCTAGCAGAATTTGGATATTCAGTGTTTCCAGTTAGAGGAAACAAAGATATAGGGGAAACAAGAAGCTATATTGTAGAAAAACAGAAAGCAGTTCAGTTGGGTTTATTTTTTTGTTAATGGGAGTATATACTGGCAGAAGTGTCCCCTCCCTCCCAAAAGGAGAGGTAGGTTGTGAAAACTATCAGTATTAAAAATACACATGTTCTTTTATCGAGCAATTTAGCTTCTACTTATAGAAATACACAGTTGCAGTATTGTTTGCAATAGCATAAAACTAGAAACAATGTACTGATGAGTTGGGGATTAGCCTTTGAAAAGGAGGTACAGAGAGGTACATATAGTATAATCATATGTGGGGGTGGAGTGAGTACAAGAACAGATAGAATTTTTTTGGAAGAATACCCACTAAAACTGTTGACAGTGGTTTCACTCTGGTGTGGGGAATGCCATTGGGGAATGTTCTCTCATTTTGTTTTGTTTTTTCCTTCTATGGACATTTAAAAAAAAAAAAAACTTTATATTTAGAAACCTTCAGAACTTAAAATGTATAGTTTTGGTTCTTTCCTTTATTTTGCTTCCTGTATGTAACTAATTTTGATTTCAGGGGTAGAAGAGTGGAGGCAAGGTGAGATGAAAAGAGACGTTTTTATCATGTAAACAATAAACAGATCATAGATTATACTGTTCCTTCTGTTTTTTGTCTTTATTTACTGCTATTTGGGGAATTTCTTGAGGAACAGTGTTCATAAAAATAAGCATTCCTAACTCTTTACATATCCTAACATTAAAATAAATTAAACAACAAGAAACATCTTTCATAAGTTTTTTTTTTTTTTTAAAGTATTAAGTAAAAATACATTGAGGAGGAGGAACAGAATGGCAAACTGTGGTGTATGCATACAGTGGAATATTGAGCAACTACGAGGAGTGAAGCTGTGAGATACACAACAAGGTGAATGGATCCTGTACACAGTATTTGAGTGAAGTATGCCAGAAATAAAGGCAAACACTATAATGCCTCACCAATATGGACTGACTACAATGTGTAAACTCAGAATTGAATCTTAGAACATAGCCTAACGTGGACATGATTATTGTAATAGTCCCTAGATTGTCAGCTCTTACAGCAGTCAACTGTGTTCCTGAATTGTAATGCCTGTCTCTAAACTCTGAGATGCTGATCCCTTAGTGTATAACCTGGTTGGTCTCTGGAACAATGCGTATCTCTGAGACACCTGAAACTCAGAGCTAGAGCTCGGCAGTTATGAATGTCAGTATTAGTGCATACAGCAACTATTTAAAAAAAAGCTGAAAAAGAGCCCGGACTTCAATTAGTGATATGAACAAAGCAGATCTGGTTAAGACTAGGGCAAACCGGGCCAAAGGGTAAAAGTTGAAACTGACTGTGTTTTAAAACTTCGACTTCCAAGTGAGGCCAAGGGAAGAGATGTCTATTTGGTGCAGGATCTGTATTTTTTAAACAGTATAACTCTACAGTCGGTTTGTTCAAACACCACAATTACATGGAACTTTGAATAGAAAGTGAGATACGGTAGGTTAGTATAGGTTAGAGTACAATAGTCACACACCCCAAAGTAATTTGGGCAGAGAATAAAAACTATATTTACAGCCCCCCCCCCCCCCCCGAGGAGCTGGGGAAAGGTGCAGAAGTGTTGGTCTTCCTCACCTGGACTGGTGTTGATGTTGTCACAAACATTGGGACTGGCACTTTGATGTGCTGAGCCCTTGATTGTGGGACTTGCCCTTATGAAGCTCATTACTGCAAAGGAGAGGCTAAACTGCATATAATGGTGCCTAAGTTTCCCCCTGAGTACTCAGATGCGGCCCTCTCTCTAACTGAGCCACCTTGGCAGGTGAACTCATTGCCCTCCCCACTACGTGGGACCCGACTCCCAGGGGTGTAATGCTCCCTGGCAACGCAGGATATGACTCCCGGGGATGAATCTGGACCCGGCATCGTGGAATTGAGAATATCTTCTTGACCAAAAGGGGGATGCAAAATGAGACGAAATAGTTTCAGTGGCTGAGAGATTTCAAATGGAGTCGAGAGGTCACTCTGGTGGACATTCTTATGTACTATATAGATAACACCTCTTAGGTTTTAATGTATTTGAATAGCTAGAAGTAAATACCTGAAACTACCAATCTCCTGAAGACGATTATATAATGTAGATTACAAGGGATGACGGTGTGATTGTGAAAACCCTGTGGATCACACTCCCTTTATCTAGTGTATGGATGGATGAGTAGAAAATGGGGATAAAAACTAAATGACAAATAGGGTGGGATGGGGGAGATGATTTGGGTGTTTTTACTTTTTTTTTTATTCTTATTCTGATTCTTTCTGATGTAAGGAAAATGTTCAGAGAGAGATTCGGGTGATGAATGCATAACTATATGATCATACTTTGAACAGTTGATTGTATACCATCGATGATTGTATGGTATGTGAATATATTTCAATAAAACTGAATTAAAAAAAATACATTGAGGAGTAGTTAGACTAATTTTCAGTAGGCAAGATTATGAACTTGTACTTATATCTTGGTAAAATTTGGTTGGAAATATGTAGCTTTTAAAAGACTTGACAATTAAATGAGACAACTAAGTCATCATTGTAAGATAGTTAAATAAAGAGTGAATTTTCTGATGATTTGTGACTTCTATCTAATAGAGTTATTGAGTTAAAGAATGTAAGCATTGCTTAATTAGGATACTTAATTGTGTTCTCACTTTTAGATAGCAGGAGGATACATAGAATGGTCATTATTTTCCTGCCATTTAGGAACTCTATTACAGAACTTTATCTTTCCATATGGGCAGAAATGATGTAGTCATTAATTAAAGCAAGATTGAGTGCTTGCTCTGTTTTATCTGAGAATCTTAACTTTTAAGACAAAACTATTATTTGATGTTATTTTGTCATTTCAGCAAATTGCTTCAAGTTTGTAAAGCTAGAGGTGAGATCATTGGTGAATAATGGAAGTGCTTCTCTAACAAAGGAAATTCTGTCTTTTTAGGTTAACTTGGCTAATTATGGATTTTTGTATTTTGAAGTTTTCCTCTATTTAACAGCATTGATTCCTTTTTTAAGGTATGGACTGCGTGAGTTCGTGGTGATTGCCCCTGCTGCAAACAGTGATGCTGTTCTCAGTGAATCGAAGTCCAATCTTCTTCTGAGTTCTGTTTCTATTGCTTTGGGAAATACTGGCTGGTAGGTGGGCATTTTGAAAAAATTATAGACAGTAAGGTTAGAAACTTTTAAATTAAAATTTATGAAGGAAAGCACTTGCTGAATAGTAATATTGTTATTACAATTAGAAACTTAGAATATATACTGGAAATTTGTTGTATAAGGACAAAATTAATGAAATCCTCACTATTTAGCATATAGTGACTTTCCTCAATAAGAGGAAAACTTATTGAAAATATTCAGTGTGTATTTAAGATGAAGAAGAAATTGGACTATCGTGCTTTGCTTTTCTAAAGTTTAGTTTATTTACGTTTTATTATAAAATCTAATTTTAAAACTTGAGGACTTTTAAGTAAATCTGTTTAAAAACTAATTTTCACATCGTTTTAGGCTCTTTTCTAAAATGGAAGTATTTAAGAACATGAAATTTGATTAAACACTATTATGCTATTTTGAGTTGTGTTTCCTTTGCATATGAAATAGACTAATAGACTCTAAATGTAAACTTACTGGAGAAAATTAATTTATTAGAGTGAATGTCCTTTGTAAATATCCTAAATGAATAATTTGGAGTCTTTTTTAAAAGGATGATTTAGAATATTTACTAATGTAACATTATTAGCTTGGGAAGGTATTTGTATCTGAATAGTGAAGTTAAAAACTATTATTTCACTACCATGTTGTTTTAATATGAATTATATATTACCTGTAAATCAGATTTTGTTATGAATTTGGGAAGACTAATATGATTTTTTTTCCTTTCAAGAAAAATTTCATTCTGCAATTTTATGAGCTTTAGCCACTTTTAAACAGTTTTTTGACTGAAGTGTCACTAGTTTAGTTTATTATTCTAAGGAGAAACGTTACCAGGAGTTGCTTCAATGTAAATACAAATCTGTATTTTTGACTAGCTCCTTGTTTAGTGCTTTTAAATATTTGAGATTAAAAAAATTTACCAATTAAACAACGTAACATCGGAAATTTTGGAGATTTTTGAGTTATTCAATGTTTAAGGAACTTGAGATTTATTCCCATTTAATTATATCTTGCAGTCAGGTGCCACTCTTTGTGCAAATACATCACAAATGGCGAAGAATGTATGTGGGAGAATGTCAGGGTCCTGGTGTCCGAACTGATTTTGAAATGGTTCATCTTCGAAAGGTGCCAAATCAGTATACTCATTTGTCAGGTCTGCTGGACATTTTCAAATCAAAGATTGTAAGTTGGCATGGATATTGTCCATCTTATCTGGGATCCAGATAAAAGTAGCAATTTGGTAATTTTATTTAGCATATAGTGACTTTTCTCTGTAATAATGATATTATTGCTTAAAAGAAGAAGAAATTAATTGACTTCATGAAGTACTGTGGATCTTTAAAGAAACAAAATATCCAATTGGATTTTGGTTCATTAATGGTAAAGAAAGGAAACTGAGTTTTTTTGTTGTTTTCTTCATTTTGTTGACATTTATCCATGATATCTCTTTCTATTCATGTTCTGTATTAGTAATATTGCCAGCCTCCGCAAATTCATAGGCTGCGGGGGGCACTTGCTTAGGGCTTTGAGCTAAGGGCTTTTGAGCTCCTTGAGGCCTGAATACCTTGGGTTCTGAATTACTTTGTTTGTTTTTCCAAGTCTTCATTTTATTTTTAAGGTTAATCTAGCTTATGGTCTATGACTGAGAGCATTAGGGCTAAAAGGGACATGCTAAATGTACTATTTGTCTTGTATTAAAAGATTATCACAGGGAGATGGAGGTTTGCTTGGTCTCTGTGGGAAAAATTAGGGTTTAAGTTGAGGAGCTAAGTGTGAATACGTCTACAAAAGAGAGCAAAGCCAGACATGCACGTGGCAGAGGGAATCCTCCATTTATAGAAATATTACCCTTAGGGTATAAGTTGCAAATTTAAAGTTGGGGTAGTTTTAATGCTAAAGTTGACATCATCTCAGTTAGGTCTAACTTGATTAACAGATTGACATCATGTGCCTCCTTATGTGTTTCATTGAAAAGTTTATATGATCACCTGTGTGGAATTCCTGCCAAAAAATATTTAACATAAATCAAAACATGAGAAAATAATCACATGTAGTCAAAGTGAGCCATATTGTGCAAACTAACTGATCTGGATGCTTTAAAACTGTCAGTATCGTGAGAGCAAAGCAAAGTCTGGGGAACTATCTAGATTAAAGGAGACTAAAGAGACATGACAGATACATGCATGCATGATCCTTGATTGGATCCTTGATCAAAACAAAATAGCTATGAAGGACACTATTGGGACAGTTTTAACATGGACTGTAAATTAGAAAATATATCAATGTTAAGTGTTTTGAGTATGATAATTGTGTTATGGTTTTGAGGATAATAATATCCTTGCTCTTAGGAATAAAATGCTAAAGTATTTAGGGGTGAATTGTGATTCCTGCAATTTACTTTCAAAAGGTTCGGCAAAAATGTTTTTTTAAAAGATATATATAGTATATGTATTATACTATATATAGTGAGAGAGTGTGCACAGATGTGCGAGAGAGAGAGAGAAGGGAGGGAGGGTGAGAGAGAGAGAAAGCAAATGTGGCAAAATGTTAGTAATTGGTGAAGTTGGTGAAAGGCATATGGGTGTTCATCATACTAGTTTTGTAGCCTTTCCAAAGACTTGAGAATTTTAAAAAGGAAAACATTTACAAAGGAAAAATTGCTGACATTTCTTTTTAAATAGATATTGTTTATTTGAAGGATATTTAGGATTAGGACTTAGTTTCATAAAAATATGTTTTAGTGTTGAAACCCTAAGTAGTGTAGTGGTAGGAATACCACCACCCAGATGAATTAGGTTGGCATAGAAAAAAAAAGTGATATTTATAACAGGTTAGGAAATTTAATGTCAGAGCTTCCTTTTAACCCTCAGTCCCTCTCCTCAAAATAACTACTATTACCAATTTCTTTGTGATTGTCTCCATTAAAAAAAAAAAATCAAAGAGTTACAGATATAGATGTAATTTTCTCTTCAAAAATTTCTGGGCTCCGAATGCCTTAAGTGCTTGCTTACTTCTACATGTGATATTTTGGGACATTTTTGAAAAGGAAATTGTGTTCATTTCTACTACATTAGTTTTCCTTTCCTCTATCCAGAAAATTTCAGTTATTTAAAAATTTTTTAGATCCAATTTCTGGTCACATGCAAGTATTAATACTTTCTTTCTTCTTAAATAAATATTAGTGTATGTTATTTTCATGGTTTTTTTGTGTCACTCATCTATGTAGTAAACTTCTCTTCTAGAACTTGGGACTACCCTGATCTGTGAAACCTGACTTAGATTTTGACCTTTTTCTGGTTGTAGTTTTAATAAAAAAGTGTTCTTAATTAGTTTATCCCATCATCTCTCAAAACTTTCACAAAACTCTACCAAAAATGAAACATCTCTCAAAATTGATTTGATGGGAATTGAACATAAAATAATTGAGATTGGTTTGGGTACTTTAGAGGTTTTATGTAGTTAAAACTACCCAATCTGTGAATCTTTTCTTCTGTTTTAAAAGAATGACTTTTTTTGGTTGTTTTCCAGATTCTCTTAATTTTTTAAGAAATTTTGTGTCTATGCTCGTGAAGGATATTGGACTTTTGTTTCTTTCTTATTAATACCTTTGGTTTGATATCAGAGAATGTTGGCTTCAAAAATACATGCCCTTCTCTATTTCTGAAAGAGTGTGTGTAAGATTGTTATTATTTCTTACTACATATTTGACAGAATTCGTCGTTGAAATCAGCTGGGCAAAGTTGTGGCAAAGTTTTAAGTTTCAAATTCAATCTCTTTAAAAAAGAATGATTTTTAAACATCTAGAAGAGCTCCAGGGCACTCATTCTTCACTGGCTTGTTTATTTCATTTTCACATAGATTTAATTATTTTTAAAGATTGCCTTCTTTTAAAAAAATTTTTATTTTGAAATACTTTCAAACTTACACGACAGTTGCAAAAATAATATAAACCCCAGACCTACTTCAACATACTTCTGTTCCCCCAGATGTCAAAATCTACCAATTTTAACTTTTTGTCATATTTTGCTGTATAACTGTAGCCAGCTATCCATCATTCTTTAGTCTGTCTGTCTGCTAATACATTTTCTGAACACTTGAATGTAGGTTGTGTATATCATGCTCCTTGAACTCTTAATACTGCCATGACATTCCCTAAGACCGTGGATATTCACTTAGGTATCCACCTTAAGTTCAGTTATCAAGTTCAAGATACTTGACATTGATATAAAGCTTACAGTCTACATTCCAATTTTTTAGTAGGTTCTAAGTCCTTTTGAATTGTCTCTCCTTTTTTAGATCTTATCCAGGATCATGTATTGCCTTTATTTGTCATAGTCTCTTTCGTTGCTCTTTCTTTATTTTTTATTGTGTGAACATACATACAACATAAATTTTCCCATCTCAGCCACTTCCAAGCATACCATTCTGTGGGAATAATCACATTCACTGTATTGCAGTACCTTCACCAACTTCCATTAATAAACTTTCCCAGCTCCTCAAACATATCCTATACCCGTTTTGCATTAACTCCCCACTCTCCCTGCCCTCCAACCCCTTGCATCCCATAATCTAACTTCTGTCTCTCATCAGCTTGTATATTCTCTGATGTTTTCTTTGTAGTTAACATGGGGCTTAAATTCAGCAGCCTAAATTTGCAACAATCTTACTTGCTTTGATACCAACTTAACTTCAATAGCATATATACACTGTCTTCCTATACCTCTTTGTCCCCTACCTTTATGTAGTACTTGTCACTAGTTACTTGTTAATACATTATGAGCCCCAAACCACTGATTTATCGGTACATTTTATTAATCTTTTAGATCCCATAGGAAGTAAAAAGTGAAGTTACAAATAAAAAATATGATAGTACTGGTATTTATATTTACCCGTGTTGTTACCCTTACTAATCTTAATTTCTTCATGCAGCTTTAATCTATTTTTTATTGTCCTTTCCTTTCAACCTCTATAACTCTCTTTAGCATCTCTTATAGAACTGGTGTAGTGGTGACAAACTACCTTAGCTTTTGTGGGAATGTTTTAATCTCTCCCTCATGTTTGAAGGACAGTTTTGCCAGATACTGGAATTCTTGGATGGAAGTTTTTTGCTCTCAGCAGTTTAAATATGTCATCCTACTGCCTTCTTGCCTCCATGGTTTGTGATGAGAAATCAGCATATAATCTTATTGAGGCTTCTTTGTATGTGACATATTTCTTCTCTCTTGCTGCTTTCAGAATTCTCTCTCTATCTTTGGCATTTGATAGTTTGATTATAACATGGCGTGTTATGGGTCTATTTGGGTTTTTCCTATTTGGAGTTCATTGAGCATCTTGGATGTTATTTTCATGTCTTTTGTTAAATTTGGGAAGTTGTCATTCATTATGTCTTCAAATATTCTCTCTGCCACTTTCTCTGTTTCTTCTCCTTCTGGGACTCCCACAGTGTGTTTATCGATATAGTTGATGGTGTCCCACAGGTTCCTCAGACTCTGTTCATTTTTCTTCATCCGTTCTTCTTTCTGCTCCTCAGACTGGATGATTTCAATTGTCATGTCTTCAGGTTCACTGATTCTTTCTTCTGCCAATTCCAATCTGCTGTTGAACTCCTCCAGGGAATTTTTATGTTCTGTTTCTGTGGTCTTCAGCTCTGTTTGATTTCTTCTCATGATTTCCATCTCTGTGTTGACCTTCTGTGAAAATCTATGATTTTCCTGATTTCCTTTAGGTCTTTGTCCATGTTTTCCTTTAGCTTTTTGAGCATATTTAGGACCATTTTTGAAAAGTCTTTATTTGGTATATCCCAGGTCTGGTCCTCCTCTTTGATGGTTTCTAGTACTTTAATCTTCTCCTTTGCCTGGCCATTGCTTCCTGCTTCTTGGTATGTTTTGTAACATTTTGTTGAAACCTGGATGTTTAGGTATTTTAATGTGTTATCATTGGAATTTAGACTCTAAGGTATCTGCTCCTTAAAGCTTCTATCCAGCTAATGTTATGACAGAGCTTTCCTTGAATGCCAGGGTTAACAACAATAACAAAGAAGCAATAAAGAGAACAGATCAGTCTGTGTGAGTGCTTGTCTTCAGGTGTTATCTATACATTGAGTTTGGAGAATATCTCCTGGCCAAAATGTAGGGGCCTCCTTGGTCCTTTCTGTGCATGTGTCTTGTCTTGGGCATGTGTGGTTTGACGTTAGGGATTTCCCCATTTGCACAGGTAAGAATACCCCCTCATTACTAGGATACAGTTTCCTCCTGGTCTGGGCACTACACTGTACATTCTCCATCCAACAGTTCCCTGTCTTGGGCATCCACTTGACTGCTGTCCCACAGAGATATTTGGGATTGCTCTGTGAGCCACCTTCTACACAAGTTCTTGGACTATGAGTCTCTCAAGCCACCACCAGACAAATTGGGCCAGTTGTACATGCTTTAGTATGTGTACGAGGGTTACTCTGCGCCCTTTGGAACCAGGACCAGGGATCCACACTGGGAGTACAGGCCAGTTCTGTACCGGGTAAGGGAAAGGGGAGGGACTAGCCAGGGTACCACATGATCCTATTTTATTTATGTAGTCTTTGGTCACCCTTTTACTACAGACCTTTAATTGTTCTATGGAATTCTCAGAAAGATGTTTCTACTAGTTCTTGCTGGTTGTTCAAAGCTTCTGTGACTGGGAGGAGTCCTGAAGCTTCTCCATCCACCATCTTGATTGGGGCAGGCCTCCTAGCTATTTCTTTTTGGTTATCTCTTTCTATATTTATTTACATTGGTAAGTGACTGGAACAGAGGTTATATGTCAAAGTGACCTTGTTTATGGTTTCTAGACCACTTGCACCTTTTTTTGGATAAACTCTGATTTGATCTCTGTTCCTGACTAAAAAGTTGATATATGTCCCGACCAGTCAGAATCCTACCTTGCTTTTCCAGTACACAGCAGCCCCAAATTGAACCAGGTTTTTCTTTGACAGCTACCTTAAATTGTGACTTCAGATTGAGTTTGCAGTTAGTTAAAGATACTAGTGAGTTTTATAGATGCTGCAGCTAAGCTAAATGCCACCCCCCCTTTTTTGCTACTCTGTAGTGTAGTCTGCTGACCAGCAGCATCAGCAGCAGTTAGAAACTTGTCAGACGCAAGGAGAACACTACTGACTCTGCATTTTCACTATATCCCTAGGCAGTTCCTATGTACATTCAAGTCCTAGTTCATATTAATGTAGGTTAAGTATTATGAAGGAAAGCTGCGATCATAGGATGTTTGGATGACAGTGTTAATTTTCATGATTTTTAATTAGTTTAAAAGTAAATCTAAGTTTTGTGTTGTTCACTGATTCATTATATAATCTCTTCTGCATGAGTGACTAGTTATTTATTTTAGTCTAAAATTCTGATTACTTATTTCAACTGTCTTGAGTTTGAATTCATTTTCTTTTTAAAAAAGCTGTCTTCCGCACCTTGTCTTACTTGAGAAGTGAACCACATTTTTTTTCACATTCAGCTTGTGTGAAGTGAATAGCAAAGAGTTATATCTGTGTAATTAAAATTATATAAAATACTTTGAAAGATCATTTTGCTTAATAGAATTTAATATCCCATTTCCATGTAGTAATTTAAGCAGCTTTTATATTAGAGTAAAAGTTAATTTGCTCTCTGGCATTGTTTCCAAAACTTTTTTTTTCCTGCACAACTTTTTCTTCAACTGAAAACATATAAACACACACACATACACATAAATATACAGTGATTCCTTCAAAGAGTTTACCTTCCCTTTTTTTTAAGACAGTCTAACATTTGCTAGAGGTACCCCTTTTGACAAGGTCTTCTCTTTTCTCTGATTCACCTTTTGTAAATTTTGAAAGATTCTGGTTTGTAAGAATTCATCCCATAAAAATGATTTCCTGACTTCTCCACATTTAGCTCTAATATGTAGTGACTTATTTTTCTTTTTTAATGGCTAGAATGTTGTGCTTTGTGAATACATGCTATTATTATCTAACACCATAATTTGCAAATCCAGGTTTCAAAAAGGTAGGTTTTTATCCATTGCCTATGTTTGAAATTTTGGTGTTGGAACTTACGTAGAACAAGTATAGCAGTATTTACATGGCATTGTCTCTGCATTTCTTTCCTAGGGATGTCCTTTAACTCCATTGCCTCCAGTTACTATTGCTATTCGGCTTACCTATGTTCTTCAGGATTGGCAGCAGTATTTTTGGCCTCAGCAACCCCCAGGTAAGATTTAGAACTATATTTAACTTATTGAATATAAATGGAAAAGTAAATGTACTCAGAAACTAAAATTATTTGACAGTTTGTTTCAATTGTTTTAAATTACAAATACTTGTAATTTTAAAAAAATGTAATATTGCAGATCTCATTGCTTTATCATTTTATTCCTTTTTTCTCTTATACAAGTTCTGTAGGTTGTTCTAGAGACAAAATTACTTTATATTGGACAATCTGTCTTTCAAAGCTAATATTATTTATATAACATCCCCTGTGGTGGAACATCATGTGCTGTAGATTAGTATGTAGTGAGTGACTAAAATGATTCTAGATTATAATAAGAGATTATAAAATGATTCTAGATTATAATAAGAGAAGCCACTCTTACATGCTGAGAAAATAGGTATAAGGAGAACTGTGTAGAGAATAGAATTTGAAGAAGGTAGGTAAATAAGGAAGGAAGCAGAGAAGAAAATAATTATGTGTATATACATACCCAGTTATGATGGGAAGAAGTGTAGAGTATTGTACTTTAACTTGCATCTTATAAAAGTGTAATTAAAATCAGTGTTCCTGTTATCATTGATACATTGATTTGTAGCCTATATAGGCTAGGCTGTGCTAGGGACACAAATGTGAATCAGGCATTACCTCAGTTCTAGAGAAACTCAGCCTGATGGGCATATAGCTTAATTAAGTAAGGTTTTGGATCCTGAGCATGTCTCTCACATATAACTGAAATTATATTCAATTGATTCTTTTTTTTAATTCATTTTTATTGAGATATATTCACATACCATGCAACAATCGATTCTTAATAAAGAAATTTATTACAAACTTATAGTTACAAGATTTTTAGTAGCCTGAAAACATTTTTCAGTCTACCTTCCCCAAAGAGAAATAAATTAAAATAATAATCTTTACTGTTTATTTTTGTTTCTAGTAATTGATTATATATAGGATTCAAAATAATGAATCAGAAGGCTTGGGTTGATGTTAAAATTAATATAGTACTTCCTTTTCTTTTGGCATTTATATGTACTACTATTGATATATTTTATGTACCACTGAAAATTTGTAACTCTAATGTATAATAAATGAAGTGCATCTAAAATATAGCAAAGGGAAATAAAAGCTAAGCTGAGTTTTATATTAGAAGAAGACTCAAATGTTTGTGTTGGCAGTTTTAGTTCAGACGTCTATACCCATTGGACAGTTTGTAGTCTGCTTCCACTTAGAAGTGTCCATTCTTAACTTCCTTGTACTTTTTTCCAAGGCTACTCTGTTACTGAGCAGTTTTAAGGATTTCCCAAGGTTGTATGGGAGGTTGGTCAAATAAGTAGCCCAAGAGCTAGAATCTTTGCGTTATAATTCTGATTGCCCTTAAGGCCTTTGTTAATGTTCTATTGCCCACTTTTAAAAATGGGGATTAAAATACTAGCCGTTCTCCGTCAGTGGACTGAGGGCAATATAAATTCTTAACATTTTTCTCTTAAGAGGAAAAGGGACTGAACATGTACTCTGGGCCAGATACTGTGCTTACCGTTTTTATATACTATTTCAGTTAATTCCCATTTTCTTATGAGACGGGTATTATCTTTCTTTTATAGAGTACACAACTGGCCCAAGATCATGCTGACAACAGATGATAAAGTTGGGATTTAAACACTGGGCAGACTGTAAATCCCATGTTCTTTTCCTCTCCAATGTTATTTCTCAACTTTTAATTTAGTTGAAATCTTTCTACAGTTTTATTTTAGTACTAATTTTTAACTTCCTGATTTCCCTAAATTTGCTTCACGTAAATTTTAGAGCTCTTAAATATATCTGGTAATAAAGCTAGTCATTGTAGCTTTTTTTTTTGTTTGCATCAATCTTTTTGTTTTGTTTTGTTTTGTTTTTTAATGCAATTTTATTGAGATATATTCACATAACATACAATCCTTCAAAGTGTACAATCAGTTGTTCATAGTTGTGCATTGATCACCACAATCTTTGAAAATTTTCATTACTCCAAAAAATAAAATAAAAATTAGAATAAAAAAGAACATCCAAAACTCCATTCCCCTCCTCCCCTCATTGTTCATTTACTTTTTTTTCATATTCATTGTTTTTTTAACTTATCAAAAAATTAAAAAAACAATAAAAAAATTTTCAAACAAAATCAAAACAAAGGCAGAAGAAAAAACAAATAACCTAAAATAACTATATTACTTCAAACATGTTCCTACCCTACCCCAAGAAAATAGACTACAACCCAAAAAAGGAACAAGAAAAACAAATAACCTGAAATAACTACATTTCTGTGCACTTGTTCCTACCATACATCCAGAAATTAATAAACCATATTTGTTCCTGAGCATTCCAAGAACATTACGTTTACCCTCCATAATTTATCTGTTCTTATCAGATTATCGTTCCCCCTTCAGTATTTGCTGTCTATCGCTAGGGCCCCTACCAATATAAAACATTTATTTTACATTTTTCAGTGTTCACGTTAGTGGTAATATACAATATTTCTCTTTTTGTGCCTGGCTTATTTCGCTCAGCATTATGTCTTCAAGGTTCATCCATGTTGTCATATGTTTCATGACATCATTCCTTCTTACTGCCGCATAGTATTCCATCGTGTGTATATACCACATTTTGTTTATCCACTCATCTGTTGAAGGGCATTTGGGTTGTTTCCATCTCTTGGCAACTGTAAATATTGCTGCCATGAACACTGGCATGCAGTTATCTGTTCGTGTCACTGCTTTCAGATCTTCCAGGTATATACCAAGAAGTTCCATTGCTGGATCGAAGAGTAACTCTGTATCTAGTTTTCTAAGGAACCACCAGACTGTCTTCCAGAGTGACTGTACCAGTATACAGCCCCATCAACAATGCATAAGAGTTCTAATTTCTCCACATCCTCTCCAGCATTTGTAGTTACCTGTTTGTTTAATGGCAGCCAATTAATAGGTGTGAGATGGTATCTCATTGTGGTCTTAATTTGCATCTCCCTAATAGCTAGTGAATATAAACATTTTTTTCATGTGGTTTTTGGCCGTTTGTATTTCCTCTTCAGAGAACTGTCTTTTCATATCTTTTGCCCATTTTATAATTGGGCTGTCTGTACTATCGTCATTGAGTTGTAGGATTTCTTTATATATGCAAGATATCAGTCTTTTGTTAGATGCATGGTTTCCAAATATTTTTCCCATTGAATTGGCTGCCTCTACACCTTTCTGACAAATTCCTTTGAGGTACAGAAGCTTTTAAGTTTGAGGAGTTCCCATTTATCTATTTTTTCTTTTGTTGCTTGTGCTGTGGGTGTAAGGTCTAGGAAGTGACCTCCTAATACAAGGTCTTGAAGATGTTTTCCTACATTATCTTCTAGGAGACATGGTACTGTCTCTTATATTGAGGTCTTCAATCCATTTTGAGTTAATTTTTGTGTAGGGTGAGGTAGAGTTCCTCTTTTATTCTTTTGGATATGGATATCCAGCTCTCCCAGCCCCATTTGTTGAATAGACTGTTATGATCCAGTTCACTGGTTTTGGGGGCCTTATCAAAGATCAGTCGGCCATAGATCTGGGGGTCTGTCTCTGAATTCTTAATTCAATTCCATTCATCGATATGTCTGTCTTTGTGCCAGTACCATGCTGTTTTGATAACTGTGGCTTTATAATAAGCTTCAAAGTCAGGGAGTGTAAGTCCTCCCACTTCGTTTTTCTTTTTTAGAATGTTTTTAGCAATTTGAGGCATCTTCCCCTTCCAAATAAATTTGATTGCTAGCTTTTCCAAGTCTGCAAAGTAGGTTGTTGGAATTTTGATAGGAATTGCATTGCATCTGTAGATGAGTTTGGGTAAATTGACATCTTAATGACATTTAGCCTTCCTATCCGTGAACAGGGAATATTTTTCCATCTTTTTAGGTCCCCTTCTATTTTTTTTAGTAAAGTTATGTAGTTTTCTATGTATAGGTTTTTTACATCCTTGGTTAAGATTATTCCCAGATACTTGATTTTTTTAGTTGCTATTGAGAATGGTATCTTTTTCTGTCTCTTCAGTTAGGTCATTTCTAGTATATAGGAACATTACAGACTTATGTGCATTAATCTTGTATCCCACTACTTTGCTATTATTAGGTCTAATAGGTGTGTTGTCGATTTCTCAGGGTTTTCCAGAGATAAGATCATTTTATCTGCAAATAATGACAGTTTTACTTCTTCCTTTCCAATTTGGATGCCTTTTATTTCTTTTTCTTGGCGATTGCTCTGGCTAGCACTTCTAGCACAATGTTGAATAACAGTGGTGACAGCGGGTATCCTTGTCTCGTTCCTGATCTTAGAGGGAAGGCTTTCTTTCAGTCTCTCACCATTGGCTGCTATGCTGGCTGTGGGTTTCTCATATATGCCCTGTATCATATTGAGGAAGTTTCCTTCAATTCCTACCTTTTGAAATGTTTTTATCAAAAAAGGATGCTGGGTTTTGTTGAATTATTTTTCAGCATATATTGAGATGATCATTTGAATTTTCCCTTTTGATTTGTTAATGTTTTGTATTATATTGATTGATTTTGTTATGTTGAACCATCCTTGCATGCCTGGAATGAACCCCACTTGGTCATGGTGTATGATTTTTTTAATGTGTCTTTGGATTCGATTTGCAAGTATTTTGTTGAGAATTTTTGCATGTATATTCATTAGGGAGGTTGGCCTGTAGTTTTCCTTTCTTGTGGCATCTTTACCTGGTTTTGGTATTAGAGTGATGTTAGCTCCATAAAATGAGTTAGGTAGTGTTCCATTTTCTTCAGTGTTTTGAATGAATTTAAGTAAGATAGATGTCAGTTCTTTTTGGAAAGTTTGGTAGAATTCCCCTGTGAAGTCATCTGGCCCTGGGCATTTATTTGTGGGAAGCTTTTTTATGATTGATTGGATCTTTTGCTTATGATTGGTTGGTTGAGGTCTTCTATTTCTTCTCTGGTCAGTCTGGCTTGTTCTTGTGTTTCCAGGAAATTGGCCATTTCCTCTACATTATCTAGTTTGTTGGCATACAGTTGTTCATAGTATTCTCTTACAATTTTTTAGATTTCTTTGGGATCCACAGTAATGTCCCCTCTCTCATTTTTTATTTTGTTTATTTCGGTCTTCTGTCTTTTTTATTTTGTCAGTCTAGCTAGGGACTTGTCAATCTTGTTGATCTTCTCAAAGAACCAACTTTTGGTGCTATTTATTTTACTGTTTTTTTTGTTCTTTATGTTATTTATTTCTACTTTAATCCTTGTTATTTCTTTTCTTCTATTTGGTTTAGGATTAGTTTGCTGTTCATTTTCTAGCTTCTTCAGTTGTTCCATTAATTCTTTGATTTTAGCTCTTTCTTCCTTTTTTAATTTATGCATTTAGAGCTTTAAATTTTCCCCTCAACACTGCCTTTGCTGCGTCCCATAAGGTTTTATATGTTGTATTCTCATTTGCATTTATTTCTATGTATTTAGCAATTCCTCTTGCTATTCTTCTTCAACCCACTGATTATTTAGGAGTGTGTTGTTTAACCTCCAGATATTTGTGACTTTTCTAAGTCTCTGATGGTTATTGACTTCTAATTGTATTCCATTGTGATCAGAGAATGTGCTTTGAATAATTTCAATGTTGTAAAACTTATTGAGGCTTGTTTTATGTCCCAGCATATGATCTATTCTGGAGAAAGTTCCATGAGCACTAGAGAAGAATGTGTATCCTGGTGATTTGGGATGTAGTGTTCTATATATGTCCCTTAATTCAGATTCATTTATCAGATTGTTTAAGTTTTCAGTTTCCTTATTGGTCCTCTGTCTTGTTGATTTATCTATAGGATAGAGTGATGTATTGAAGTCTCCCACAATTATTGTGGAAACATCTGTTGCTTTCCTTCAGGTTTGCCAGTGTTTGTCTCATGTATTTTGGGGCACCTTGATTGGGTGTATAGACATTTATGGTTGTTATTTCTTCTTGTTGAATTGTCCCTTTTATTAATATATAGTGACCTTTTTTGTCTCTTATAACATCCTTGCATTTAAAGTCTATTTTATCTGAGATTAATATTGCTACTCCTGCTTTCTTTTGGCTGTAGCTTGCATGGAATATTTTTTTCTACGCTTTCACTTTCAATTTCTTTATGTCCCTGTGTCTAAGATGAGTCTCTTGTAAGCAACATATTGATGGTTCATATTTTTAAAAAAATTTTTTTATTGAGATATTTCGCATACCACATAATTATCCAAAGATCCAAAGTGTGCCATCAGTTGTCCACAGTATGATCATACAGCTGTGCATCCATCACCACAATTTTTTTTTCTATTTTAAGAACCTTTTCATTACTGCAGAAAAGAAATAAAGACAAAAAAAAAAAAAAAAACAAGGAAATTCAGATCCTCCCATATGCCTAACCACCCCCTCTCCATTATTGATTCATAGTTTTGGTATAATACATTTGTTGCTATTGATGGAAGACTGTTAAAATACTACCAACTCTAGTATATGGTTTGCAATAGGTATATATTTTTCCTAAATGCCCCTCTAGTATTAAGTTCTAGTTATAGTATCATACATTTGTTCTATTTCATGAGAGAGATTTCTGATATTTGTACAGTTTCATGGACCTTGTCCCCCACAAGATTCACTGTTTTATACATTCCCATCTTTTAACTTCTAACTTTCCTTCTGGTGATATACTTGACTCTGAACTTACCTTTTCCACCCCATTCACACACCACTCATTACTGTTAAAGTTATTGTCACAATGTGCTACCATCACCTCTGTCCATTTCTAAGCATTTAAGTTCACCCTAGTTGCACATTCTGCTCATAATGAGCAACCGCTCCCCATTCTTTAGCCTTGTTATATATCCTGGTAACTTGTATTTCTTGTTTATGAGTTTACATATTAAAATTAGTTCATGTCAGTGAGACCCTGCAGTATTGGTCCTTCTGTGTCTGTCTTATTTCACTCAATATAGTGCCCTCAAAGTTTCTTCATCAACCCATTTTTTTTAAGATGATTTTGTTCACATACCATACATTCCATCCTAAGTAAACAATCTTTGGTTCCCTCTATAGCCACATATTTATGTGTTACCACCATCACCACTATCTCTATAAAGACATCTCCATTTCTTCCACAAAGAAGGAGGAAGAGTCAAAGAAGTTAAAGAAACAAAAAGAAAAAAGAAAGAGAGAAACAAGACAAAACAAAACAAAACATGATAGCTAGGAAGCAACAAAAGGAAAGATAGCATTAATCTAAAGTAGAATAAAGAGTCAGATACCACCACCAAGGCCAAGAGTCCCATACCCTTCCCATATGTTTCCCCCCCATATGCATTTAGCTTTGGTATATTACCTTTGTTACAGAAGGAAGCATAATGTTTCTGTTAATTATAGTCTCTAGTTTGCATTGATTATATTTTCCCCCAATCCCACCCTATTTTTAACACCTTGCAGTGTTGACATTCATTTATTCTATGTCACGTAAAAACATATTTGTACCTTTTATCACAATCATTGAGCAGCATAGGTTTCCCTGAGTTATACAGTTCCAGTCTTTATCTTTCCTCTTTTCTTCTGGTGTCCCACATGCTCCTAACCTAACCCTTTCAACCATATACTCACAGTCATCCTTATTCAGTGTTATTACATTGCTGTGCTACTGTCTTCCAATTGTTTTCCAAACCTCTCACTCTTGTCTTTTCCTTTCTGTCTGCAGTGCTCCCTTTAAATTTCCTGTAGAACAGTTATCTTGTTCACAAGCTCTTGTCATTGTCTGTTTGTCAGAGAATCTTTTAAACTCTCCCTTATATTTGAAGGACTGTTTTGCTGTATGTAGGATTCTTGGTTGGTGGTTTTTCTCTTTCAATATCTTAAATATGTCACACCATTTCCTTCTTGCCTCCTTAGTTTCTATTGAGAAATCTGCACATGGTCTTATTAAGCTTCCTTTGTATGTGACAGATCACTTTTCTCTTTCTGCTTTCAGGATTCTCTCTTGATCGTTGACGTTTGATAATCTGGTTATTAACTCTTGGCTTAGGCCTATTCAGATCTATTCCATTTGGGGTACTCTGAACTTCTTGAATCTGTAGTTTTATGTCTTTCATAAGAGATGGGAAATTTTTGTTGATTATTTCCTCTATTATTGCTTCTGCCCCTTTTCCCTTCCCTTTTCCTTCTGGGACACCAATGACATGTACAGTTCTGCATTTCGTGTTGTCATTTAATTCCTGGAGATGTTGCTCATATTTTTCCATTCTTTTCTCTATCTGTTCTTGTGTGTAAGCTTTCACGTGTCTTGTTCTCCAGTTCCTGAGTGTTTTTTCTGTCTCTTGAGGTCTGTTGTATGTTTCCATTGTGTCTTTCATCTCATGTGTTACGCCTTTTATTTCCATAGATTCTGCCAGTTTTTTTGAACTTTCAGTTTCTACCTTATGTATGCTCAGTGTTTCCGTTATATGCTTCATCTATTTTGCCATATCCTCTGTAAACTTTTTAAATTGATCTAGTATTAGTTGTTTCAATTCCTGTATCTCAGTTGAAGTGTAAGTTTGGTCCTTTGACTGGGCCATAACTTTGTTTTTCTTAGTGTAGGTTGTAGTTTTTTGTTGTCTAGACATCTGGTTTCCTTGGTTACCCCAATCAGGTTTTCCCAGACCAGAACAGGCTCTGGTCTCAGAAGGAGGCAGTAGTATCACATCTCCCTGAGGGTGTGTCTTAGAATATTGATTCACCCTGTGAGGTGCTTTTTTCCCCATCAGGTGGCGCTTGTTGGCTGGTAGCTCCAGACTGGTATATCGAGGTGTGGCCCTTGGTTGTTTTCCCCCAGGCTCTGGGATCTGGTTCTCAATGGAAGGCAGGTAGTAGAGCTGGGCCCCACCTCTTTCCTCTTAGTGAAGATATCCCCCTAGGAAGAGGTCATTAGCATTTGAATAGATGTGCTGTCTCCACCCTTGTCTGTGTCAGAGTGCTGGGAACTGAAAATGGCTGAGGCTTTCTCCACTGAGCCAAAAAAGGGACAGAAATCCCCCCTTCAGGGCCAGTTCATGGCCACCCTGTTTCACCCATCGGCCAGAGACAGCACCCAGTCCTCTGGGCCCCACCACCCTCCCAGGTCTCCAAGGTCAGTTGTCACCAAAAGCCTCTTACTGCTTGTTGGGGATTCATAGCTTGTATTGAGCTGTGCATGTTTGCTAATTAAAACCCCAGTTGCAGCTCAGTTGAGCTATGTTCACTTGCTCGGAGAGTGCTGCTCTCCAGCACCACGAGGCTTTGCAGTTCAGGCTGTGAGGGGAGGGGGCTCCTGGCTTAGATCCACGATTTTTACTTACAGATTTTATTCTGCAATCTCAGGCATTCCTCTCAATTCAGGTTGGTGTATGATTAGTGGACGGTCACTTTTGTCCTACCACAGTTATTTCGGATTATTTACCTGTTGTTCCTAGTTTATTAGTTCCAGGGGGACTAACTAGTTTCCATTCCTCTCTATGCCGCCATCTTAGACTCACTTCTCTGGTTCATAGCTTTTAATCCCTTCTGCCAATCTACATCTTTTAATTGGGGAGTTTAATCCATTCACATTCAGTGTTATTACTGTGAAGGCATTTCTTGACTCAGCCATCCTATCCATTGGTTTATGTTTGTCAGATATCTTTTTTCCCACTCTCTCTTTATTTCCTTTAACATACCCTTTCTAAATCTCTTTAATTATGAACTCTTCTCCATACCTCTTTCTCCTTTCTTTGTTTCTCTGACAGTAGAGCCCCCTTTTAGTATCTCAAGTAGGGCAGGTCTCTTGTTAGCAAATTCTCTTCAGCATTTGTTTGTGAAGATTTTAAGCTCTCCCTCAAATTTCAAGGAGAGCTTAGCTGGATAAAGAATTCATGGTTGGCAATTTTTCTGTTTCAGAATTTTAAATATGTCATACCACTGCCTTCTCACTTCCATGGTGGCCGCTGAGTAGTCACTGCTTAGTCTTATCTTGTTTCCCTTGTATGTGGTGAATTGCTTCTCTCTTGCTGCTTTCAGAACTTGTTCCCTCTCTTAAGCATTTGACAGTCTGATCAGAATATGTCTTAGAGTGGGTTTATTTGGATTTATTCTGTTTGGATTTCTTTGGGCGTCTATGATTTGCGTATCTATGTTGTTTAGAAGGGTTGGGAAGTTTTCCCCAACAATTTCTTTGAATACTCTTCCTAGACATTTACCCTTCTCTTCCCCTTCTGGAGCACCAATGATTCTTATATTTGCATGCTTTCTGTTGTCTATCATATCCCTGAGATACATTTTGATTTTTTTTCTCCATTCTTTCTTTTGTACTTTTATTTTCCTTTCTGCACTCTTCCAGTTCACTTATTCTTTCTTCAGCTTCCTCTAGTCTAGTACTGTGTGTATCCAGAATCTTTTAAATTTGATCAAGTTTCTTTTATTTACATAAGATTGTTTTCTTAAAATTTACACTTGCAAATTCTTCTTTATGCTCTTCTTGGGTCTTCTTCATGTCCTTTATATGCTGTACCATATTGTTGTTGTTTGTGATTACTTCTTTGATTAATTGTTCCAAGTACTGTGTCTCTTCTGATGTTTTGATTTGGGTACTTGGGTTTGGGTGATCCATATCATCTGGTTTCTTCATATGCTTTAAAAATTCTCTGTTGTCTTTGGCCTCTTGGCATTTGCTTATCTTTATAGGGTTCTTTTAGATTATGCAGGCTTATTTGAACAATTATCTATAATTTGTCAGAGCTATAGCTTGGTGGAGTGTACTTTCTCTAACTTACCAATAGATGGTGCCCCCAAGCCACCTATTACCCTCAAGCCAGTTCTCCCCACCTTCCTCTGTGTGGCAAGTGGGGGTCAGATTCTGTAGGGGTCCAATCAGTGCACCAAATTTCCGTGTGTAGTTGGTGCAGCCAGCCCTGAAACTGGGGAGTGTGCCCTTTGCAGTTAGGGAGGGAAGGCAGCTTTAAGACTCATCTCCCAGCCGTTCTGAGAGGCTTAATGCTGTTGCATGAGTCGAACCCTTTGGCTCAAACTCCCCACAGTCTCTCTGCTGTGGGCCCACAAGTCCCTAGGATTCATGTAGGGCCCTTGGGACTTCCATGCAGGACCCCGTCTCCAAGCCATGCCCTCCACAGGCCTCCATGAAGGGAAGACTGGGCAATGTCACAGGTGAGTGAAATCCTCTAGGGAAGCTCTCAGCCATCGTGTAGCGCAGGGGCATTCCCAGCCCACTGAGAAGATGGCTATACGGGACATGGTAATTTCCCCCTTCCACGGACCTCTGCCTTCCTAGCTCCAGGATAATTAGCTGCAGGTGTGCAAAAGGCTGTTGTCCACTCCAGATACTGAGGCGTGTGCCTGGGGCATGGAAGGCACTCTACACTGTGCTCGACTGCGTGGCTCTCGCTGCTGCATCTGCAGCTGCTTTTGGGGTTTTTAAACTAATCCGTCTCCAAATGCTGACTCCTGGTTTCTCCGGACTGTGTCATGGCTGCTGTTTCTCCAGCAGCCTCACTCACTTGTTTCTGAGCACAAACTCTTGGTTTCACCAAGTCCACAGCCCCTGTGGATTTAATGGACCTTGTCCAGCTGGTGCAATGCTGGAACTGGTATTCTGGTGCACTTTCTGTCTTTTACCTAGTGTTTTTCACAGAGAAGTGTTTTGCTCTATCATTCATAATCTGCCATCTTGGATCCTCCAGCATCATTCTTGAGTTGGAAAAATGGGATGAATTGACTTGAGAAAATTTATTGAATAAGTCTTTGAGTCATATAAAGTGACTAATTTTAATAAATTAGAGTGTAGATAATTGTCAAAAATTATTTTAGCAAATCTGGGGAGTGTTCATAACTCAACAGTAGATTTTAATTTAATTCATAGTATAGTGTGTATCATTACAAACAACCATCTATATTATTTCAAAGAGAAATAAATCCTCTTCATGTCTTTTAGAAGTGTTTATTACTTCTTTAGGAGGAGTAGAACCAAGTGGGGTGATTTACCCTCTAAATTCCCCTCTACTCTTACACACCAGTCATAATGGAAAGGAGTTTCTTTTCCGAACTTTAAATATTTACAGGTACTTTCAAGCAAAATACAGTTTTATTAATGATAGGAAATTTGCTATTCACAAATTCTTGATAGCAAAACTGATGAATGTAGGGTTGGTGATTTAATTTTCTTTTCGATAATATTAATCACATTCTTAGAAAATGAAAAATGTTTACAGAAATGTGTCTTAAGTAATATTTAAGACATCTGTCAAAAGGGGTAAAATGGAGAATGCGTGGCTTGAATGAAACATTGGATATATAGGAAATAAGGTGGTGTATTTACTATGTTGTTCTCATAGGAAGTCTTTTGTTCCTGATTGCTTGCTGTCTAACTTGCTATTTGCACAATATGTGTTGTATGCCCTTTTAAAGCTTTAATGTCCCAGAGGGCTTACCCTAAGTAGATAAAATACTTATTTGTCCTTTTTTTTTGGCCAAATAATGGAAAAACATTTCCTTTGTTTAGATATAGATGCCCTTGTAGGAGGAGAGGTTGGAGGCCTGGAATTTGGCAAGTTACCATTTGGTGCCTGTGAAGATCCTATTAGGTGAGAATTTCATTCTGTCATTTGAGTATGGGATTATTTCACTTTTAAATTTACAGTGATATTGCATTGTATTGATTAATGCTTTCTAAGACTGTAGCCTGTTGAAACAATGTAGGACTTGAAATAAAGACCTAACACCTAATAATATATAGATCTTTTTCACTGTAACTTAAGAAATAAAAGAGTTTTTAAAGTAATACATAAACTGTTTAGATTGCCATTTATTGATTAGTCATTATAGAAATGATTCTTGGTATATTTTTGGGGGGAAAATGTAAATATTGAAAAGTACAGAGAATATCACAAGCATTCATTTATTCATCACCCAGAATTAATAGCCCTTTACATTTTGTATTGGTGCAGAGTACTGGCCAAAAGAAAAGAATAGGCAACAGAGCCTGTACATGGTCCACAAAGCCTAAAATATTTACTATTTTGCCTTTTTAGAAAAAAGTTTACCAACCCCTAATGTCTAGTAATTTTTTTATTCAGATAAAATTAACAAACCATAAAATTTATGATTTAAAGTATACATTTCAGTGGTTGTTAGTATTCACAAAGTTGCACAACCATTATTACTATTTCCAGAATATATTCATCACCCCAAAAAGAAGCCCCATACCTGTTAGCAGTTGCTGCTCATTCTTCTCTCCTCCCAGCTCTTAGCAATTGCTAATTTGCTTTCTGTGTCTGTGAATTTACCGATTCTGTATATTTCATATAGAGTCAGAGAATATGTGGCCTTTTGTGTTTGACTTCTTTCATTTAATGTAAACATTTCAAGGTTAATTAATCTTATAGCATGAATTCATGTAGGACTTTCATTCTTTTTTAATTAATTTTTTTGTAGTTACATATATATGCCATAAAACTTGCCACTGTAACCACTTTTAAGTGTACAGGTCAATGGCATTGATTATATTTGCAATGTTATGTTACCATCACCACCTACCATAACCAAAACTTCTTCATATCTCAAAACAGGAACTCTGTATCCATTAAGCAATAACTCCTCTTTTCTCCTCTCCCCATGCCCTGGTAACCTCTAATCTGTTGTCTGTCTCCATGAATTTGACTATTCTAGATATTTCATATAAGTGGAATAATACAACATTTGCCCTTTTGTGTCTGACTTATTTCATTTAGCATATGCATAGTGTTGTCAAGTTTCATCCATATTGTAGCATATATCAGAACAGAACTTCATTCCATTTTATGAATGTATATAGCAAATTTTGTTTATCCATTCATCATCTGATTGATATTTGGGCTATTTCTAATTTTTTGACTACTGTGTATAACATGATTTTTTAATGTTTACAAAATGTTTACTTCATATGGGTGTATTACCATTTTGCCATACCAGTTGTTTTCAGTTTTATTGTATTAAAAATACCATTAGTTTTAACATACGTGTATGTACATATCTTCTTACTTAGGATAAATTTCTAGACGTATAATTGCTGAGTCAGAGAATATATGCAGTTTTAAAGCTCTTGGATATATTTTATGTTTGCTTATTTTAGTGAACTCCATTTAGCAACTACATGGCCTCACCTGACAGAAGGGATCATTGTGGATAATGATGTTTATTCGTAAGTATGTTAAGAGTAGTGCATTGAGATTCAGAAACTTCATTAGAATAAATTAACTGCTAAATGATTAGCAATTTTCCTTTTTTTTACATCACTTTCTGAAAAGGTTTATTTTTCTATTTTTAAAGATCACTTCTTTAGATAGTTTAATATGTAGTAGACTGTGGGGATGTGATCCTTAGGTCAGGGATAATGAGCAATCTGAATCTTTTTTGGTTTTAGCAAAATAGAGGCCTCTAAGTTTGGGATTCAGTGCGTAATTCTGTTGAACTTTACTGAGCTGGTAAGAAGCATTTCATGAAGTACTTATGAAGACATGAAGTTTATAAGAATGTTTTGGAATAATATCTGATCATAAATAGTAAAACATAAATATAAAACATCCATTCAAACACTCCTTGAACAGCAGCTTGAAAATTATAGCAAGAATTATCCAGGAACAATGTGGAGAAAGAAGGCAACTTATATAAGCACCTTCTCATGTTCGAGGCAGAACAGTGAGAAATAGAATACCTTTTCTTTTCCTAAGTTAAGTAAATTTGTTGTATTTGCTCATCATAATAAAAAACATGAGTGCTTAATTTAGAGAGGTTAAAAAGAAAAGAAAGTAAAGACCATGTATAATCCTATCACTTGAAATAGGAGTTAAAAAGGGTTTATTTTTCTACAATTTAAGTTATATGTTAATTTGCTGTATTCATTTAACATATTTTATCTTTTTATGTCAATAAATATAGCTCTGTGTTGTCATTTTTGAAATGGCTGAATTGTATTCCATTAATTGAATGTGCTATAATTTATTTATTTGGTAAAATAGGGCATTTTTGATCTTGTGCAAATTTCTGTAGTCTCTTTTTTTATTAATATAAAAAACAGATTCTTTATTTCTCATTCCTTTTTTATTGTTCTTTATATGTAATTCTCATTAAGTTTTATCACTATACATTACCTCTTCAGAATCATTTTTATGTTTTTTGATAAGTTTAAATTATTTGCTTTTATGCATTTTTGTCTAAGAAATTTTAAGAGATTTTATTTTATTTTTTAAAATCCATGAATCTTGCAAATTGTTATAATTAGGATCTTATGTTTACTGTTTTGTGTTTTAGTGATTTGGATCCTATTCAAGCTCCCCATTGGTCTGTTCGAGTTCGAAAAGCCGATAATCCTCAGTGTTTGCTAGGTAAGGTATATTGCATTCTTTTCCAGAGATACCACCACTCAGCTTATCTTCCGAATCAGGAACACTGTGTACATTCTTTTTTTCCTTCTTCTTCTTTTTTCTTTTTTTGTTTAAAAAAATATTTTTATTAGAGAAGTTGTAATAGAGTTCCTATATACCGCCCTATTATTAACACCTTGCATTGTTGTGGTATTTTGTTAAAATTCATGAAAGAACATTTTTATAATTGTACTGTTAACTGTAGTGCATCATTTACAATAGGGTGCACTGTGTTGTGCAGTCCTGTTTTTTTTTTTTTAATTTTTATTATAGTAATATATATGACCTAAAATTTCCCCTTTTAACAACATTTACTTATGTAATTCAGTGCTGTTAATTATGATCATGGTGTTGTGCTACCATGAATATGTATCCTTTATACTATATTTTACCTGCACAAAAAGGAATTTTTTTTTTACATTTATGACCTTGGTTAATATCATCTATACCATTTGTTTCTTTGATTTTTATATCTTTGCTAATTGAAGTGACTCTAATTAGCTCTTCAATAGCTCTAGCAGGATTTCCATCTTGTTTTTCAGTTTTAACCTGAAGAATTCTACACCTCAGAATTCTCCAGTATTTTCCCATTACTGGAGTTTTATTCTTTTGATGTTTTTGTGTTATTTCTTTACCTTCCTCCTGTGGTTTGCCTCTTCCATTCCAGTTAGTGGAGCCTTGTTTGATTTTTGTTGTCCCACTGGACCTGTGGAACATGATGGGAGGAGCACTGATTTTGACAGTCTGCACTGTAGCCCCTCTGTAGAGTTGTATCATCTCTGCAAGCTTATTTTCTGATATGAGAAAGGGGGTGAAAATAATCTTGCATACCTTACAGGTTCTTTGAAGAATCGTGAAATAACACAAATAGGAACTTTGAAAAACATCAGTTTTTCAAAATGTCAGCCGCTATTCAGATGGTCTTATTTTCGCACATGTGGAATTGTCTTTCCCTTCCCATTTTTGTTAGTGTATCTCCTGTGAAATCTTACGAACCCATCTCCTCAGTGTGCTTTTCCATTTTTTTCTGTTATCTTTACTGCATGTGGAAATATTTTCTTTATTTCTTGTGTTCATCTATGTCATCTTTACTCCATACCACCTGGTATATTATTATTCAACTGATGAGTCCCTGAATATTTTCTGATGATAGTAATGATGCATTTCTATAAAGCATTATTTTCTTGAGCTCTCTATTACTCATCTTACACTGTTCATCAAATGCTAATTAATTAGCACTTGCCATTTTTGTTAAGTATATATTCGGGAACACGGATGTTAAAAGGTAAAATTCCTGCCCTTGGTGGCTTAATCTAGGGCTTAAGGGAGAAAGTATAGGTTTGACATCAAGAACTTTGGAGTTTACAGATCTTGATTCAAATTCTAGATCCACCAGTTTGGGCAAAGTTTCTTAATCTCTTCAAGCCTCAATGTCCTTCTCAGTAAAACATACTTCATAGGGTTGTTGTGAGGATCAAATGGTGTGTGTAATAACAAAATAGATGATGAATTGTAAAGCTTAGATCTACTCTGTTGATTATTAATCAGTAATTTTAGTACTGATAGTTCTTATTAAGCTATAATTTCGTTGTGCAAACAAATCTCTTTGCAGCTGTTTTAGAGATGTCAAACTCCTTTCTCCCCTTATAATAATGACACAAAGCATACCATTAATATGTAGCAGAAGATGTGATAACTGTCAACTTGCATGATTTCTTAATACTCTAGAAAAACATCTTCAGAATTTCTTTTATATATTTTTTAATGGGTTCAAAATTCTAATAGGGTGGCATTTGGGAAAAGAATAATACTATATACATACTTAATCTGGTTACAGAACTTCACGGTAATAGATACTACTTCTCATTGGAGCACATAATAAGTGTTTAATATTATGTACAATTATTTTTGCCTTTTATTCTAGAGGAATTTCTAAGGAAAAAAAATTTTTAATATCCTGGGACATGGAAAACGGAGAATGAAGAACCAGTCTAACTTTAAAATAGGATTAATTTTTGGCTTCTCAACATGGAAAAACAGAGTTTTTTTTTATTTTTTCCCTACCGTATCTTAGTTAATAGCGTTTGTGAAGAGATAGGTACTTTAATGTATAGGACTGATTTCTTTCAGAGAAGTGTGAAAAATGAATAACTTTTTTTCCATGTAGGTGATTTTGTCAGTGAATTTTTTAAAGTTTGCCGTCGAAAGGAGTCAACTGATGAGATTCTTGGACGCTCCACATTTGAGGAAGAAGGAAGAGGTGACCTACTTTTTTTGTTGTTTAGGATCATTTTCAACTAAGCTTTTTATTTGGCACATTTTTCCAGCAACTTTTCATCTATTTTCTGATTTTGAATTAAGCTGGAGAAGCTAGTTTTAATGGACTAGACAGATGCCATTTCTATCCAGACTACAAACTGAGCTTAAGACATTAAGTGCATTTAATAAGCTCTTTCCAACAAAACTGCAGGATGTTTTGAAAAGCAGAATTTTAAAGGTTGGCCTTTGAAGTCCCTTGGGGAGAAATAATTTGCATGCAATATTTGTCATTCATGCTTGCATGTAAAGCTGAACCATGTGTATTAAAATTTTATAATTCTGAGACCATGTAACCCTGGTGGAAAGAGTGACTAAAATATTCTACACAGTCTTCGATTTACTCATCACTTTAACCTGCTAAGGTAAATAATACAATTTGTATGCATTCTGTTCTTTTTATAGAAATTGCTGATATAACTCATGCTTTGTCAAAGTTGACAGAGCCAGCACCAGTTCCAATTCACAAATTATCAGTTTCAAACATGGTACACACTGCAAAGAAGAAAATACAAAAACACAGAGGTGCAGAAGAGTCACCACTGAATAATGATGTCCTCAATACTATTCTCTTGGTAAGTAAATGTGTCTCTATATGCTTATATACCTAATCATTTATTCATCATATATTAAGTTCCTTCTATGTGGCAGGCACTGGATTTGGGAATATAAAATAAGTAAAACAGCAGGTCTCCACAGAGTGTTCCTAGTGTAGTGGGAAGGAGGAAAGTAAATTAGGAATTATAATACTAAGTTGCATATGAAAAGTCAGCAGAAGGGCTATGAGAGCACAGCAGAGGATGCATCTGTCGTTGTCTGGGCAGTAAGGATCAGGGAAGGTTTCGTAAAGAGGGGCACTTGAGCTGAATCTTGAAGAGAAGGCTTTAGAAGCAGGGGAATAGCAGAGGCTTGAGAGAGCGTATTGAGCACTTTGGTATATTGTAGGGTGTTTCCTTGGGAGTGGCCAGGAATGAGATTGAAGAGATAGCAAATAAACTGACATGCTGAAGCACTGGACTTTATTTTGCAATCTAATACAATTTTAAGCAGATGGTTGACGTGATTAGAATTGTCTTTTTGAAAGCTTCCTTTGACAACAATATAGAGAAAGTTTCATAGTGAGTACTAGAGGAGGGTAGAAATAGAGGTTTAGGATGGTGGAAAAGGGCCGAGCCTTGGAACCACACACACCAGGGCTTAATCCTGACTTAGTGCATGATTTTTATTAAGTTGTCTAAATTCAGTTTCCTTATCTATAAAAATGAGGCTAATAAAAACCTCATGAGATTTTTCATGAGTATTAAAGGATCTTCAGTTACACTGCCTGGCATATAATTGGCCTTGATAAATGAGAGCCACTTTTATTAGAATTGTAGTTATAATCTTTCTTCTGCCTATTTTTGCATTAAGACAATCCTGGGAAAAACCTTCCAAAGTAGTGTAATGAAAAAAAACACCAAACTTTGAAACTTGATGTTAATCTTACCTTGTCTGTCCATTTGTCTGAATAAGGTGCTCTTTTTGTATCTGTATGATATATATGGACAATGTTATCTAGCTTACACAATGGTATGAGAATAAGATAATGTTTGTAAATGTGCCTATTACTGGGTTTTGGCACATCATAGATCCTCTATTTAAAAAAAATATGTTGAGCATGGTCTGTAGTATGTATGCATAATAAAAGCAATTACGAGTCAGCAATACCACAAAACAGTTGGGAGGAAGAGCAATAAGAGGACTAAATATCAATTTCTGTGGATTAAGTTCCTTCTTAAGAATGTTGCCTTAGAGATTTTATTCAAATTATATAGCTCAGAGTCATAAACATTGAATTTTTTGTCCAAATCTGTGCCCATCAGAAATTTCTACCAGTAGCACCAAGTTAACACTTTGAGTCACTTAGAATGAGTAAGTAATTATGTATATAAATGAATGGAGTGACAAGAAGTTACTCACCATCACCACCTCATACCACCCCCACATACATTAACATATAAACAGAAGCCACGTGGAAAGATGCACTGGTTCTTATAGGTTTATGCTGCTTCCCGCTTTCTAAGGGTACTTCATTTAATGAAATTATGAGTCTTGAATAGCATATCTTTAGTCTTTCATATATGAAGATTTATGGATGTTGTAATTCTACAGAACCTCATGAATATATGGATGTTTTTAAGTTTTCTTTTACAGTTTTGCCTTTTTAATAATACATTTAAAAAATCTAATGGCTTTGGATGAGAACTGAAATAGCATTGGAGAGATTTCAGTTTTGCATTTTGTTCAGCTCACAGAATCAGATGGTTATTTTTCTCTTAAGAAAAATCTCTCTCTGAAATTGGCTAGTCACTGAAACCTTACATTCGAGTTAGATAGAACCAGCTGGCCAGCACAATGGGAACATTTCCATTGTTTTAACAGCAAAACCAGAAAAATGTCAAATAATGTCAGTATGATTTATAAATGTCAACAAAATAGGAAATTTGGTCTAACATATGAATATTTTCTTCTCTCCAAGTTCTTATTCCCTGATGCTGCTTCTGAGAAACTATTAGATGGAACTATTACAACAGACAATAATCCTCCATCAGACAGTGAAGAATATGTAAGTTGATTTGGAGTTCAGTATTAACATTTTATTAAAATGTAATAAATTTCTAGGAGTTTATTATATTTCTAATGTAGTAGCATAAGTTATCTTTTTATTTTACAAAGCAGCTCAGGAAAACTGAATGGAGATCATGGCCTCCACTCAGATAATGACCTGTTTTAGAACATTGGCCTAGATAGGTATTTTGAGTAGCAAGAGTTTTTCTGGAAACAGTGAAAAAATAGCATCAACATACTGTACATAGTTGTAGGATTTTCCTCAGATGTTGTGCAACATCAGTTCTCTGTATTTCAGAACTTTATTTCAGAACTAGAGAGTGAATGGAGAGCTCTTTAATGAAGTAAAATGTAGAATTTTCATGTTCCCCTTATCCAGAGGTCTTTGATAAGTGGAGAAATGAGAGCATTTAAAAGACACGGGTAGGGATACATTAAATTGTTTATAGTAGCTATTATTGAGAAGTAGATTTCATGAAGTGAGGGGAAAAGCAGAGGCTTATACATTTTTAGTTCATACAATTCTGATTTTATGTTGTTTTTTCTTTTTTCTTGTTTTTTTTTCTTTTTCTTTTTTTTTTTTTTTTACAATAAGTGTGTACTCCTTTTTAATTAAGAAAAGATTTTTAAAACAGTATGAAGTTTGGAATACATCTTAAAGATTTCAAACTATAACTTTAGCCTAACTAAACTATAGCTCATTTTTTTGATCCCTGTGGAAATCCTGAAAACAGAAATGCCTGAGAACAGTTAGGAAGTAATGTATTAGGCATTTGATAAAATCTAGTTTTGGTAGGCTAGGCTAATTTTAGTATTGAAATCTCTCCTACCCACTTTTTCATCATATATGTAAAAATGTTGTTAACAAGTTTTGCTTTGTTTCTGTTTTGTTAAATTTAGAATCTCTACAATCAGTTCAAATCTGCACCATCCGACAGTTTAACATACAAATTGGCTTTGTGTCTTTGTATGATCAATTTCTACCATGGAGGGTTGAAAGGAGTGGCACACCTCTGGCAGGAATTTGTTCTTGAAATGCGTTTCAGATGGGAAAACAACTTTCTGATTCCAGGGTAATAATTTGAATTTCAGTTTCTGGTTGTATAAATTGGACTTTGGTTTGTTAGCCGACATTTGACTTTTAACCCATTAATTCTTCCCTTCTAGGAAATCTGTCTTAAGAAAGTAGTAAGAAACATGGACATGATTTATGTAGAGGTATTCACTGCAGCAAATCTATCATAGGAAGAAAAAAAGGGAAACAACCTGAGTATCAAACAGTAAATGAATGTATAAATAAATTATATCTGTCTCTGATGGAATATTATGGAGCCATTACATATTTTTCCCCAAGAATCTTTTAATAATGTTCCTAATGTGTTGTCAAGTAGAACATAGTATTGCATATGCAGAGTGCTTTCAGTTATCCTAATATTTATGTATGGAAAAAATATTGGAAAGAGATGCAGCCAAGGGTTGACAGTGGCTTTTCCCTATGTTGAAAATTATATTTTTATTTTGTTTTTTATGTATTTCCCACATCTTCTGCAGTGACCATATATTTTGTAATTGTAGGGGAAACATCTTTGGAGTTCATTATAAGTAATTTTTTATAGTAATTTTTTGTGCATAAATCATATTGACGTTTCATTTAATAAGATAAATTTTAATTAGCGTATCTTTTGATATTGCCTAGGTCTGTGCTCATCTACCCATGCTAAGGGAAGATGTTGTGATATGAGTAATCAAAAATTGTGACTGATCCCAAAACATTTACTGTTATGTCATTTGCTAGTCTCTGCTTAACGAGATTCATTCTTAGGACTAACCAGTTTGTTCTGGAACTTACTAATTTAAGACGGATTTAGTAACATGTTGAATATGAGGGCATATCTTTGGCTGATTGCCTGGGAACCTCATGGTTTAGATCTAGAGGCAATCTGGAATGGAGACCCACTGGCTAAAGAGAGATGGAGAAGTTGGTTTTTATAGTGGAAATGCACACTAATAATTGAGATCTGAATGCATAGACAAATTTTTGTGTGTGTGTGGTGTGAAATACTGTATTTAACTTATTGAGGAAGGTTTAGAGACTTTTTCTTTCTGCATGTTTGTAGACATGGCCCCAAATCATAATGGGACATCTTTAAATTTCTTTTAGCTTAAGAGCATCACTAGTTTGCCATTATGTATTGAAGTATTGTATTATGTTTGTTGTTGTTGGTTTGTGTACCAAGAGGATACAACAGTGACTCTTTTTGATATTTTAGGCTTAGTTGTTCCCTCTCTGGAGCTCACTTACCTTAGCTATGGAAATCTAGTTTTGACTGTTTTTTAATTTTTTTTTTTTAATTTTGAAATAAATTCAAAGTTATAGGAACAGTTGCAAAAACAATACTAACCCCATACACAGAATTCCATCATACCCTGACTCCCCTCCCCCGATAGCCCAATCCACCAACTTTAACATGCTGTCACATCGCTATTTCTTTCCCTCCCTCCCTGTCTATCATCCATCATCTTTTGCTCTGTCTTCTGAACATGAGAGCTAGCTGCTCACACCCTTGAACAAACACTATAATTCACATATACACTTCCCATGAATAAGAACATTCTTTTATGCAATCCCATTAAGCACAGCTAAGAAGTACAAGAGATTCAACAATGATACAAAGCTTACATTCTATATTTCCTTTTCCTTATGTCTCAACTGTGACCCTCTGAGCCTCCTGTCTCATCCAGGTTCATCCTTGGCATTCAGTTGTCATCTATTTAGACTTTTTTTTTTTTTTCCAATTGTGGAAACATATATACAGCCTAAATCTTCCCATTCCACCCCCTCCCTAGCCTTCCATTAGTGGGATTAATCACATTTAGAATGTTGTAATGCTCTTTCCCACTGTCCATTACTAGAAATTTCCCTTCACCTCAAACAGCAACCCTACACTCATTTCTTAACTCCCCATTGCCCCTTCCCCCATTTCTCTTAACCAATACTCTACTTTTTATCTCTATGGTTATATTCTCTAATAATTTCTTTGTGTTCACTGTGGGGCTTAAAATTAACCTCTTAAATCCATAACAATCTTGTTTTTCTTTGATACCACCTTCATTTCATTCCCCCACCTTTATATAGTTGTCTAAAATTACATATTTTATGTTGAGTTCAAAACCACTGATTTGTCATTAGAGTTTGTGTATTTTATATCATGTAGGAAGTAAATAGTGGAGTTACAGTTCAAAATTATTGACTTCTGTTTGTATTCCATTGTTGTTGGAGAATGTGCTTTGAGTATATTCAATTTATTTATTTATTTATTTAATTTCTTGAGGCTTGTTTATGTCCTAGCTTATGGTCCCTTCTGGAGAAAGATCCGTGATCACTAGAGAAAAATGAGTGTCCTGGTGATTTGGGATGTATGGTACTATATATGTCTGTTAAAATTCTCTATATCTCTTTCTCCTTTCTTTGTTTCTCTGTTGGTAGGGCTCCTTTTAGAATCCGAAGTAGGGCAGGTCTTTTATTGGCAAAGTCTCTCAGCATTTGTTTGTCAGTGAAAAATTTAAGCTCTCCCTCAAATTCGAAGGAGAGTTTTGCTGGATAAAGTATTCTTGGTTGGAAATTTTTCTCTCTCAGAATTTTAAATATGTCATGCCACTGCCTTCTCGCCTCCATGGTGGCCGCTGAGTAGTCACAACTTAGTCTTATGTTGTTTCCTTTGTATGTGGTGAATTGCTTTTCTCTTGCTGCTTTCAGAACTTGCTCCTTCTCTTCAGTATTTGAGAGTCTGATCAGAATATGTCTCGGAGTGGATTTATTTGGATTTATTCTATTTGGAGTTTGCTGGGCATTTATGCTTTGTGTATTTATATTACGTAGAAGGTTGGGGAAGTTTTCCCCAACAATTTCTTTGAATACTCTTTGTAGACCTTTACCCTTCTCTTCTCCTTCTGGGATACCAATGAGTCTTAACTTTGGGCGTTTTATTTTATCTATCGTATCCCTGAGATCCATTTCGATTTTTTCGATTTTTTTCTCCATTCTTTCTTTTGTTCTTTCATTTTCTGTTCTGTGGACTTCTACGACACTGAGATGTTGTTCAGCTTCCTCTAATCTTGTGAATATCCAGAGTCTTTTTAATTTGGCCAACAGTTTCTTTTATTTCCATAAGATCTTCTATTTTTTTATTTACTCTTGCAATTTCTTCTTTATGCTCTTCTAGGGTCTTCTTTATGTTGCTTATATCCTGGGCCATGGTCTTCTTGATGTCCTTTAAATTCTTTGCCATGTTTTCATTCCTCGATTGTAGTTCTTTGATTAATTCTGCCAAGTACCGTGTGTCTTCTGATATCTTGATTTGTGTGTTTGGAGTTGGATTCTCCATATCGTCTGGTTTTATCATATGCATTAAGATTTTCTGTTGTTTTTGGCCTCTTGGCATTTGTTTTGCTTGACAGAGTTCTTTCAAGCTGTAAAAAAAAAAAAAGGGTATCGATCTAATTTTTCAGGAACACAGTTTGGTGACGTACACTTTCTCTAACTAACCAGCAGGTGGCATCTGTGAGTCACCTATCCCCTCAAGTCAGTTCTCAACCTTGTTCTCGCGGTGTGTGGGGAAGTGATCTTGTGGGGTTCAGTTGGAGAACTTAGTTTGGGTGTGTTGCTGGAGCCATCTGCCCTGAATGTGGGGCATGTGTACGGGTGGCCAGGGAGAAAGGGCAGCTTTAATATTCAAATCCCCCAGGTTCCCGGAGATTCAAGGCCTCCACAAGAGTCTAAGCCTTCATTTCATTTCAGCCCCAGACCCTCTCTCTCGCTGTCCCACAAACCACTGGACTTGGCTTAGCGTCCCTGGGTTCTCCGAGCGGGTCCCCCTTCCCAGCTGCAATCCTCCAGGAGCTAAGCCGAGGGAATGCCTTGCTACCTCACCAGTGCGCGCCATCCCTCAAGGGAAGCCCCAGACTGCCGGGCTGTGCAGCGGTGCTCTCAGCCTCAAGCAAAAATGGCCGAACGGGGCATCTCAGCCCCCTCCTCCTTGCACAGTTCCTCCTTTCCAGCTCCGGGACAACTGGCGGGGCTTTTGGCTATGGGCACGGCCCTGGGAAGGAGTTTATCCAGCCCTCTGGGAAGGCAGCGGCGAGCCGCGGGGTTTCTTTCAGCTTCCGGCTCTCCCCTCCGTTCCCCCGGCCCCGAGGGTATCTGCAGCGGACTATCCCCCAGGCCAGACACCGAGAGGCCAGCCCAGCCCCCTCTTGCTGTGTTTTACTGTGTGGTTCCCACTCCCGCAACTGCAGCCGCTCCTGGGTTTTTCCTTTTTTTTTTTTTTTTTTTTTTTTTTTTTAAAAAAAAGCCAGTCCATCTCCAAATGCCAAGCCCTGACTTCCCCACAATGCCGCACGGCTGCGGGTCTTCCAGCCAGCTTACTCACTCGTTTCAGAATGCAGACTCCTGGTTTCACCAAGTATACGGTCCCTGTGATACTAGCAGACCTCGTCCGGCTGGCGCATCGCTGTAACCAGTATTCTGGGTCACTTTCTGGTTTTTATCTAGTGTTTTTCATGGAGGTGTTTTTTGCCCTGTCTCACCTAGCCACCATCTTAGTTTCTCCTAGTTTTGACTTCTTAATAGTATGACTAAAAATTATGGTTGTATGAAAAATATGCATATGTGAAGCAATTTTATTAAAATTAAGCTCTTTTCCCACTTATTTTATTTGATAGATTAGCAAGTGGACCTCCAGATCTAAGATGTTGTTTACTGCATCAGAAACTACAGGTAAAGATTTCCTAAGGACATTATATAAATGTGGTCTTGATTTAATTGTCACTTATTCTAGGACTAAATGTAATAATGGATCATAGACTATTCTCATTGTGTTGTTGCAGGTTACTAGGAGAGTGTAATTCACAGCAAAGTCCTGAGGAAGGGTGGAGAATGAATATTAAATATTCAAGGAATGGATAGATTTTATTTTTACTGCAACTAATTGAAATATAAATGTTATTTTTATTTTCTTAAGATGTTAAATTGCTGTATTGAAAGAAAGAAGGCCCGTGATGAGGGGAGAAAGTCAACTACTTCAGATAATGTGACTAATATATATCTAGGGAATACTGGAAGAGCTGGAGAACAGTTGAGTGTTGATAATCTGAAAGATATAGATAAGGAAAAAGGAGAGATGGGAAAATCTTGGGATTCCTGGAGTGACAGTGAAGAAGAATTTTTTGAATGCCTAAGTGATACCGAAGAATTTAAGGGAAATGGACAAGAGAGTGGTAAGAAAGGAGGACTTAAGGAAACAGCAAATTTAAGGCCAGAAGGACGTCTCCATCAGCATGGGAAACTTACACTGCTACATAATGGAGAACCTCTCTACATTCCAGTAACCCAGGTACGACACAGACTGGCTTTTCAGAATTTAATTATTCTATTTTATTGTTTATATAATTTCATTTTAGTAGATGTAGCTTTTGGGTAGGGGCAATTGTTTAAAATTATGTTTCTGAAATTGAAAGATGTTTTGAAGTTAATATAGTGCCTCATGATGTGAAAGGTGATCTGTTATTTCTTAAACTTAGTGTTGAGTGCTCAAGTATCTCAAAAACAAAATCCAAAAATAAGAATGAACAAAATTGTTACAATAATTATGAGTATTAGTTTTTAACTGTTTTTTACTGTCATAACTGCAGTTTGAAGCCATTTTAACCATTGAGAAGAACAGCAACAACTCAGCACCTAAGTAAGAACAGAACAGTTTTTTTTTTAATTATTAGAGAAGTTGAAGGTTTACAGAAAACTCATGCAGAAAACAGAGTTCCCATATACAACCCCCCCCCCCACTTTTTCCTCTTATTGGTACCTTTGTTACAATTGATGAAACAGTTTTATAATTATACAATTAACCATAGTGTATAGTTTATATTAGGGTTCACTGTATTGTACAGTTCTATTTAAAAAAAAATTTATTCTAGTAACATATATACAATCTGAAACTTCCCCTTTTAACCATGTTCAAATATATAATTCTTTGGTGTTAATTATATTAATAGTGTTGTGCTATCATCCCCACCATCCATTACCAAAACGTTTCCATCACCCCAAACAGAAACTCGGTACCATTTAAGCATAACTCCCCATTCCCTACCCTGACCCCTGGTAACCTATATTCTAGATTCTGACCCTATGAATTTGTTTATTCTAATATTTCATTTAATGAGATCATACAATATTTTCAGTCATTAGACTTGCTCTCATTAGAATTACTCCAAGATATATGTGATTTTTTAAAATGTAAATAATATTTTAAATTTCATTTTCTGATTTTTTCCTGTGATACATATAGACAGTTGATTTTTGAGTATTGACCTTGGATCTAGCAGTCTTGCTACTTTCACTTATTATTTCCAGTAATTCTTTTGGGTTTTCTGTGTACACAATCATGTCATCTGTTAAAGAAAATTTTAATTTTGATTCTTTCACTCTTGATGCCCTTTAATTCTTTTTAATTTTTCCCCATATTGGGCTGGTTAGGTAACTTCCGGTACAGTGTTGAATAGTGGGCATTCTTGTCTTCTTTCCATCCGCATCAGGAAAGCTTTCAGTACTCACCATTGCCTAACACTCAGGGTGTCTGATGTAGATATCATTATGCATGTTTCTCTTCTTGTGGTTTGCTGAGTTTTTATCATTAACAGGCATTGCATTCTTTTTCTGCCTATTGAGGTAATCATATTATTCTCCTTTATTCTGTTAATGTGGTGAATTACATTGATTTTTGAGTGTTGAAACATCCTTGCATTCCTGGAATAAATCTCATGTGGGCACGATGTGGTACCCTTTTTATATTGCTAGATTTGATATGTTAATATTTTGTTTTGGATTTTTGTACCTGAGATACTGGCCTATAAATTTCCTTTCTTCTAATGTCCTTGTCAGGGAAGTGTCTCCTCTTTTTTACTATGCTCTGGAAGAATCTGTGTAAGGTTGGTGTTATTCCTTCTTTAAATGTTTGAGAAACTTTACCAGTGAAGCCACTCAGAACTTGGAATTTTGTTTGCAGGAATGCTTTTAATTATAGGCTTAATTTTAAATTAAATTTCTTTAATAGATATAGGACTGTTTTAATTTTTTTCCCCCAGTTCCAGGGCTCTCTCTTCCAGCTTACTAACTTACGTTTTTGCTGTATTCATATTGCTGACAGGGCGACACAGGAATGAGACACAGACACAAAGCTAAGAATTAAGGGAGCAGGGGGCCCACTTGCATCTCGTGCTAAGTGGACGACAGTGCAGCCTTGCTCCAGCTATTTATTTCAGAAGATCAGGTGTATATGCTAAAGGTGCTCAGGTGGGGGAGAGCCCACCAAATACTTATGTTTACATCAGGTGCATACAATCTAGGTTTAAGACAATGGTAGTCACAAGACACACATCTTTACAGGGCGGGCCTGCATGGCATTCTATGCAGGCCTGCAGCTCAGCATTCTAAGCCACCACCCCAGATATTCCTCAGGCAACATGGAAGACTCAGTTCCCCACATATTCATGTGTCTTTTTGAGTTTTTCTGGCTTGTTTCATTTTGCTTTGGGGGTTTAAATAATCACATTTTTTATTTCCAAGTTCTCGAAATGGTTCTTTTTCATGAAGAAACTGTTCTTTCATGTAAATGCAGTGTTTTCTGAATTTTCTGATTTTGATTTTCCATTGCACACAGGATGGTTACACTGACAAGTTACTGTTGATAATAAAGCTATTATTCTAAGCTTTATTTTAGAAAAGGTACTATTGTAGAGCAATAGTGGAGGTTTAGTTTAGTGGGGTTTGTTGTTTTGTTTTAACTGTCATGACTAACACAGAACTTTACTTAATTTTAAAATTATTTATTTTAGGCTTTATCAAACTTGTAAAGAATGGTATAGCATAATGGTTAGGAACACAGTCTGTGGGGTTGGATTGCCTGGGTTCAAATTCCATTTCTACTACTTACCAGCTGATTGATTTAGGGTAGTTATTTAACTTCTCTTTGTTTTAGTTTCTTCAGCCATAATATAGGTTCATGTAATAACTACATTATAAAGAAATTGTGAGGTTTAAATGAAATAGTACACATTAAGCAAATAACACAATGTCTACTCTAAAATAAGTACTGAATTTTTAGCTATTACTTTTCTGAGGAATTTTTCTTATGCAAGTGGCTAGCTAGTGCTATTTCTCAAGATGCAAGGATTTACTTAAAAGAATTTGTAACACATCTTTATATTTTGAAATGTATTCAGTTGATGAATTGTAATATTTGTACAATAGGATGTTTGGTTTCCTTTATGTCCCTCAACTTGGATTTTTTGACAGTATATGATTATCTGTTTAAAGAGTTGTGAATTTTAATGAATTTCCATTTATCTTGAAGTAGGTGATAATTTTAAACCTGGATTCTGTTTACTTTATTATCTATATTTATATTCTTTCTTAGGTGGTAGAACTTACAAGATTTGTTTCCTTGTTTGACAGCCTTTATGCTGTTTACTTCATTATTCTCCTTTAAAATTAAATTAGATCCTAGGCATTTCATTGTTAAATTTTAATTTTTGAACAGAATGTTCTAATGTTAGAATCAAGTGTGTAATCGTTCTGATCTTGTTGTGGAGCATGTGACTAGTATTGAGGTCTTTTGGTATGGGCCTGCATGTGGGGATCTAGCAGAAAGGAATTTCCATCCTGGCACCAGCACTTATTAACAGTATTGCTTGTAGAAGCAATGTTGCCTTTCTGAGCTTTGTTTTTCTCGCCTAAAAAAACAGTAATAGATTAGTTTGAATTTTCTAGACTTTTATGTAAATGGAATAAAGGTGTGCTTTCTTTTTTGTCTGCATTCTTTCAGCAAAATTATTTTGAGGTTCACGCATGTTGTTTATCAGTAGTTCATTCATTTTTATTGCTTAGTGGTTTTCTGTTGTATGAATATTTCATAGTTTGTTTATTCATTCACTCTTTGATGGATATTCTAGAAATAGGCGTAAGGGAAATCTTTGGGGGTAACCGATATTTTCATTATCTTGATTGTGGTGATGGTTTCAGGGGTGTGTGTGTGTATGTGTTTCTGTGTATGTATATGTCAAAACTTACCAGATTGTACGCTTTAAATTATTTTATCAATTAAACTTTTAAAAAGCTTAAGAAATTAAGTTGTCATATGATCAGTGCTTGTCAGGAGGAAAAAAATGAAAGTATTTCTATCTTGTTCCAGCATATTCCCAGTTTAAAACTCTGTTTAATAAACAAATATTGAATACTTAACTTTCTCTTCCCATGTTTTAATTAATAGTAGTTCCTATTTTTAGTGAGATAGTTACTTATTTGTTGTCCTGTTTGTGTTAATAGAGAGTCTGAGAAAGCGCTTCTGGAAGCTCAGACTTTCTCTTTCTTGAAATAAAAATAATGCTCTTTAATTTAGTGCTTTATTTTTTTTTCAAAAGTATATATCCCCCCCCCCCCCCCAGTGATTTTAGATGCTTAAATTTCCACATTCAAATTCATACCTCAAATCTGGAATAATTTAAACTTTTTTTTCCCAGCATGTATTATACATATTTAGAGATTAATTTTTATACCCTTACTTTTAGATAGAGCTGGGCAAAGTTTTAGTCCACTTCACTACCTTACATTAAAGTTAATTTTATTTGAATTATACCATTATATTTGTGCTTTTACAAAGTAGGTGGAATTCAAAATTATATTAGTTGAAACCCATATAATTTCATATGGTATCAGCTTATAATGTTCCATTAAAGTTGCCTGCTCCACTAAAACAAAACAAAACAGTAAGACTTTACATTGCTTCTTAAGGATTCAAACACTCTTAAACTAGTAGTTCTTAAAGTCAGTATCAGACAGATGTCCTGGATTCTCTTCTTGGTTTGCCTGGTGGTTTTGCTACTTGGTGATCTTGGGCAAGAAGCTTTATGCTCTGCAACTCAGTTTTATTGCTTGTAAAACCTCTGACTATCTCATAGGGATCACATCAGACGAGATACATGAGAAAGCTGTGGCATATTCAGAAGTGGTATATATGAAACTGTATGGTCATCATGCTGCTTGTGCTTAGTCTCCTCTTTACTACCGTGTTCCTCTTCACTTACATTTGGCTGAGATTCCCAGTGGGAGGCTTACTCAGCATCCTCTCATCCCTTCCTTCCTTCTCTCCTGTTCTGTGATTTCAGCACCCTAAGACAATGAAAAGTAGCTCCTTCTTAATAGAAAGAATAAAGGCTTCTGCTTTTGAGTTTATTGCTTCATAAGAGATTCATATAACTTGTGAACTTTACTGAGATATTTTGATAAAATAACAGTCATAGAGAAAACAGAATATACAGCTTTTAATATAACATTAAGTATTTTATCTTTGATTGCTACTGTTTATTAAGTACATGCAGGATTTATTCTTCACAACAACCCTATGATATAGCTTATATTATTATACTCATTATATTTGGAGAAAGAGAAGTTGAGCAGTTGCCCAAGGTCACATAGCTGGGATTCAAACACAGGCATATTGTCTCAGGATCCCAAGCTTTTAACCTATATGTATATTACTTTGCTGCTTATAATTCAATCCTGAGTTCAGTAAAGGCCCAGGCTATATTTTTGATGTGAGACTCCTGCTTGCTACTTGTCAGGTAATTAAAAGTAACACATGTTCATTGTAGAGAAATAAAATAAACACTCATAATTCCATAATCCAGAGATAATCATTGTTAGAATAGTTCCCTCCTGTTTTTTTTCTGTATTGAATCATTATTTTTCTACTGTTGACTATTCATATTCTTTCCACTTTTCACACTATTATAAATTATGCTGTGGTGATATTTCTAGAAGTGTAACTATTGGGTCAGGGGCATGATCATAAATGTTTCACATATATTGATTGCCAGACTGTTGTTCAGGAAGGTTTTACTCTTTATATTTTCTCCAGCAGTGTCTGACGTGCTCATTTTAGGTTTGACTGTTTCAAAAATGAGGATGAGAGAAATGTTCTGTTCTTTACTTTGTTGCTTATGTCTTGAATGCCATAGCTTTACCGTGCTTCTACTTTATTTCTGACAGGTACTTTTGTGAACAATTATTTATATTTAAGGCAGTGGTTCTCAACTGGGGAGGGATTTTGCCTCCCAGGGAACATTTGGCAATTTCTAGAATATTTTGGGGTTGTCACAAGGTGGGGTGTTACTACAAGTATCCATTAAGTAGAGGCTAGGGATGCTGCTAAACATCCCACAATGCATAGGACGGCTCCCCACAACAAGGAGTCACCCAGCAAAAAAGTCAGCAGGAACCCTGCTTTACATTAAGCCCCTGAAACCTAGAAGGAATCTATTTATTGACAAGATAATCTAAACACTTATTCCTTCTGCTAGGTTTTACCTTATTCTCATCTAGGAATAGAAATATTCATGTTTTTCTGGCTTTAACAAGAAAGCAGATAATCTTTCTGTTTCTTCATATTTCAAATGTAATATCTAATAGAATCAATTCTCAGAACTTCCCTAAGCCCCTTTGAACAGCTTTGAAATGTTTCGCTCTCTTAATAATTTTGTAGTTACATTTTCCTTGAGATTTGCCTTACCTGCTTCTTTATTTGGGATTACTACTAAAACATATAATGTTTCTGTCCTTAAAAACAAAAGCCTAAACTCATTACAACTCCTCTAACATCAGTTTTATTTATTTGGAGTTTTTTTGTTGGGTTTCATTTCATTTGCCTTTATTTTTATGTATTTCATTTTCTTTTCTCATTATTTATAATAAAAACCTTGTTGCAACTAGTAAAGACATAATAGGATTCTTAGGATTTCATTTCTTTACCATTAATAGTCAGGAAAATTTTCAGCAGACCCAAATCTCTGTCTTTTAGCTGTCAATCCTTGTGGAGAGAAACATGGCAATCTTATTAGAAGGAGAGCACTAGGTGGGGAGGGGGGTTGCTGAAAGTCATATTCATTCTTTTTAATTTATCACTTTTTAATGTAGGTTCTGAAAATTTTCCATTTCTGTGAAGTCTTTAAATACATATCTTGTGACTGCTAGAGCTGAAATATTGTCGTCTTTATTCTATTTTTATAGTTCTGCTTTTTCTAAAAAAAAGGCTATTCATGAGCTTTGTCCTTTTGTGCTTCACAGGAACCGGCACCTATGACAGAAGATCTGCTGGAAGAGCAGTCAGAGGTGTTAGCTAAATTGGGGACCTCAGCGGAAGGGGCCCACCTCCGAGCACGCATGCAGAGTGCCTGTTTGCTCTCAGACATGGAATCTTTTAAGGTGGGTCATACTTTCACAGCTCAGCAGTCTATTTTGAACTATTCCGGGATGAAACTCGAAAAGTCAGTCTACAAAGTGGCATGAAGGACTGAGTATCTTTTTTTATTAAGTGCTTTGATTTCATTAGTAGTTACAACAACACCCTATCACTATTCTCCAAAGGACATAGTCAAACTTGTTTCTTAAGTTTAATAAAAGAAAACCAATCTTTGTATAATAATTGAAAATTGAGAATTGAATCATTTCTATATGTATATTGCAATGGTTTCTTCCTTTGTGTGTTGTTCAGCCAATTTAATGCATGGCTTTTAGGAAACCCTTTAGAATATAATGTAGGTGACTTCATTCAACAAACTTTTGAGGGCCTATTGTGTGCCTTACACTGTGATTACATGAGTAAGAAATGGGTAATTATAGTATGTGTTGGGTTTTATTATGAAGGCAAGATAAAAGAAAGAGACTAACTTGATTGATTGGTCACAGAAGGTTTCTTAGAAGGTTGTCCTTTGGGATGAGTAGGCATTTGCCACCTGGAGAAGAATATTTTAGGCATAGATATAGATCTCTATCTAGAACACAGAGTGCTAACGTTTGGTTTCTTTTTAGACTGAAAACCTAGAAATGAAGGAAGAAGAAAGGACCTTTGTGCCTGAATTATATATTCCTGAAAGCAGAGGCAAATCTCATATTAAAAAAAAAAAAAAAAGCCGGTCGGGTAGCCTGCTGGGTTATAAGACAGCCCTTACCTATTTACCTGTTGGTGGTATACTAGGCCCAGCCTTTTCTCCATAACCACCTGCTGCCTGTGATGGCCTCCATATCTTCAATCCATAGTCCCCACTCATTCCTGCTTCTGTGCTAGGCGGTCCTGCCTGAGTCTGATTTTTCTCTGAAATACTTGTACTTACTTATAAAAGCATAAATAGCCCATGATCACCTATGCCACTTTCATCCTTCCCTGATAGCAGATTTAAGTGACAATAAAAGGGAGCTTTTTTATTCCCTATTTATTTCCCCCAACTTTACTAAAAGGAATAATCTTTAGAAAACCTCTTAGGGGCTGCATGTTTTTCTTAGAGACCAAAAAGGTATAGAAAATCTGTGAATTATCTTGTGCAATGAGACAAGAAATGAGATGTTTTTTTTTTAAAAAAAAAAGAAATTGGTGGCAGTGGATAAAGAAAAGCCAGTTGGCTTTCAGGGCATGTGTAAAAATCAAAAAGATAGAAAAGGGAATTGGCTCAGGGTGTGTCTGCACAATAGGAAGTACTAGACTCAGCAGTGGTGTTTCTTCACTTGACCCCTAGCTGCCTTCCTAATCTGTCCCTGTCCTGCCTCAGTGTCCCTGCAGAGGCATGAATAGGAGGAAGTTCTAAGTTGGGTATGTTTGCCCCTCAATGTAATTGCTTTAACACTCTGCTTCAGCAAAACTGTGCTTCAGTAGATCTTTTGTACTAACTTGGGCAGCTACAAATCTTTCATAGCATTGTTTTAATTAGAAAACTGGTTATATTTCAGATAGTCAACTTACACATCTGTCCCTGTATGGGAATTAGATAATATATTTAGGGAAATACACAGTCAGTCACTCTAAAATAGGTATGGTTGCCTTTCCCTTTTGTATAGGGATGACTTCGTATCAGGGGCCCTTGGTAGAGTCCCTAGAACTTTGGTTGGATGTGACTGAGGCACCTGTACTCAGAAAGAAAAGAAAACAAGCCACAGCTGAAGTGAGCCTTGGCCCAGAAGGAATGATTCTGGTGTGAAATATCTTTCTTTAACATAATCTATAATGTAGGAGTTGAATATTATTTTCTTTTTGATTAATTTGGCTCCGTTCACCGAAGGCCTTTCTCTAGTTTCCCAAGATGTTTTAGTGAGGTGTGTTGCCTGGTTCAGATCCATATCTTTCTACATGAATCCTGTGTCAGTGGGTGCCATGCAGTAACTGTCACCCATTGTATGCAGCTCACAGCAGTTCTCTGTTGCCATAGATCATGCCACAGGCCTTACAAGTTTATGTTACTGACAGTCAGTTAAGAACCCTCCTCTGATTCCTCATGTCCTCAGGGTCATTTCCTACACTTGGGGGATGTTTAAAGCTTGTAGCAGTGCGCTCAATAGGAGAAATTGGCAGTTTTGCCCTCCACATGTAAGACCGACCATTCTTATCATGTGATTTTCATTTTTGTCTAAGGTTAATTTAATTTTTAAAAAAGGAAAGAAAAATAACCCTCTTCTTAGCACTTCTTTATTATTGTTGGTATTACTTACTGTTGTAAGAAATTAAATATACTGCTTAATAAGCAAGAATATGATGTGCTATAGAATATAACATAAAGAATACGTTTTAACGTCTGTACACATATCCTTTGAGTACTAAGGGGATGATGCATTTACCCATCCATGGGACTCAACATGAATGCATTGTCTCCATGCCCTACCACTAACACTGCGAAGCCTCTTTTTTGCTCACTTTAAAGTTTTTGGCATACATCATCGTTAATTACATAGAATTATCCACTGAATAATACTTTTACCTAATTAGCTTGGTTTTCAGAAGGCTGAGAAACAATACTTTGAATTCTGATTCCTTAACAGCACAAAAACAATTTATATGATGGCAATCTGTTATATAAAGCACAAGTATTTGAGGGCTGAAAAGAACATTTTGGAGCTTAGTCAATATTTACTGCAGTACCAGTATTGATTTATTGAGGAAAAAGGGCAGAAATTTTCCACCATTGTGTTGTTGTTACTCTGATCATGTTATGTATTATTTAATTTACTTGATGAGATTCTTTTGATACTTACTCTAAGTACTGAGTAGTTATTACACTATATTACACTAAGTTATGTAACTTACCTGATTAAGAAAATTATTTTCATTTTACATCAAATTTTTATTTCCAAATTCATCAAATGAAAATGTTATTCTATAAAACAGCAAAAATTAAATGCTCTTTGTACTTTAACATCTGACCTGTTCTAAAGAGGACATCAAACTCATTTCATATATAAGACTGTAAAGACTAGATAGGCTTTTTGTGAAGGTGTGGTTTTGCTAACACAGGTTTATTTAGTAACCACTGGTTTTTATTTGATTCTGCTAAATGTTTTACCTTATTTTAGGCAGCTAATCCAGGTTGTTTTCTGGAAGATTTTGTGAGGTGGTATTCACCCCGGGATTACATTGAAGAGGAGGTGATTGATGAAACTGGCAAAGTAGTTCTGAAAGGAGAACTTAGTGCTCGAATGAAGATTCCGAGCAATATGTGGGTAGAGGCCTGGGAAACTGCGAAGCCAATTCCTGCTAGAAGGCAGAGGAGACTCTTTGATGATACACGGGAAGCAGAAAAGGTAATTGAGTCTCTCATACTAGAATTCTAATTATCATTCTAGCATTTTAATTCTAGTTATTATTCTGATTATTTTCATTTAATAGATACGAGATTTTAGGACTAGTTGCAAATACATCAAAGAAGAAAGCCATGAATACTCTGAGGGAATGCTTACCATTAGACTGTCTCATGGTACATGTCCAATGCCTTAAAAATGGGGATGTCCTTTGGCCCAGCAATTCTATTAACAAAAATTGAGGAAATAGTGAGAAGTACACAGTGTTCTGTATACAAGAATGTTCATTAAATTTCTGTAGTGTAAGAGTAGCAATAACCAAAGTTTCCAAAGGTAGTGCCTTTGTTCAATAAATATGTTACATCTCTTAGTGGACTAATTTGCCAGTATTTAAAAAACATTTCTAGGTCTGGAAAGTAGTAGCAGGTGCCTGATATCAAATTGCCCAACGTGGTCTTCCATCTTCTCCAGCCCCCAAATCCATAACAACAAGTAGAGCAAATGAATCCACAAATGATCCAGACCCATGCCTTCAGCATCACTAGGAGACAGAGAAATAAACCAAATTCTAACGGAGCACCCACTGCTCTAAGCTTGTACATGCAGAGAATGGGTTAGGGAGGCGTAAGGAGAAGATACAGCACACTGAGAGCACTCACAGTCACCCTTGAAAGAAAGATCCCAACACTAAGAGCCAGAGTACACGGGTTGGGCTTGGTAGTTCACAGCACTGACTACAGGGAGGTGGCCTCAAAGTAAGCAGGACTAGAAGTGGAGCACTGAGTCATTACCTTTGGGAGAATCAGATATATAGAGAAGGAATGATACCTCTTAGAAACAGGCAGTGATTGGAGAATAGGGATTAAGAGGGGAAAATTAAGGATCCTGCAGAAATGAAAGAGAAACAAGACATACCAGCCCCTCCCTTCCTCCATCATATATTAAAGAAACTGCAGAGAGCACTTTCAAACTGTGTATGAAATTACTATGACTAGAAAAGAGCAGACCACACTGATACAATAGTACTGAAAAAAAACCCCCAGAAAATGTGAATCAGATAACTTAAACTAAGGAAAGTATTTCCCAGTAAACTGACCATAAAGCAGAAGAAAACTGTAATGTAATACTTCAGACTAATTTAGATATCCTCAAATAAGCATGAGTGATAACTGAACATCATCTTTGTTAGAAATGTTAAAACCAAGACAAAAATGGACAAAAAAGAAAAAAAAATCCTAACTGATTTAACTTGGGATAGAAACGGAAGAAAAGGACAGAAGCATATTGAAAATGCAAGACTAAGTTATAAGAGGCCCAATGGAGACTAGATTTATATATAAATTTTTTTAAGAAATTTTATTTTGAGATAAATTCAAACTTACAGAAACAGTTGCAAAAACAGTACAAACCCCATACATAGAACTCCAGCATACCCTGACCCCCTTCCCCCAATACCCCGATCCAGCACCTTTAACATCCTGTCACACCACCATTTCTTTCTTTCTGCCCCTCTCTCCCTCCCTGTCATCCATAATCTATAGCTCTGTCCTCTGAGCAAGCTGCACACATCTTTGAACAAACAATATAATTCACATATACCTTTCCCATGGACAAGAACATTCTTTTATGCAATCCCATTAAGTGCAACTAAGAAGTTCAAGAAATTCAACATTGATACAAAGCTTACATTCTATATTTCCTTTTTTTTTTTTTTTTTTCACTTCAGTCCCGTCTGTGTCCCTTTGAGCCTCCTCTCCTCCATCCTCAGATCCCATCCAGGATCATCCTTAGCATTTAATTGTCATCTATTTAGACTGTTTTTTTTTTTTTTTTTTTTTTTTTTTCAATTGTGGAAACATATATACAGCCTAAATCTTCCCATTCCACCCCCTCCCTAGCATTTCATTAGTGGGATTAATCACATTTAGAATGTTACAATGCTATCACCTTCCCACCAACCATTTCTAGACGTTTCCTCTCACCCCAAATAGAAACCCTACACTCATTTTGTAACTCCCCATTGCCCCTTCCCCCACTTCTAGGAACCCCTACTCTACTTTTCATCTCTATGGTCATATTCTCTGATACTTTCTTTGTGTTTACTGTGGGGCTTAAATTTAACATCTTAAATCTGTAACAATCTTGTTTTTCTTTGATACCAACTTAACTTCAGTATGACACATAAACTATGTTCCTGTACTCATTCCCCCACCTTTATGTAGTTCTTGTCAAAAATTAGATATTTTACATTGAGTCCAAAACCACTGATTTATCATTACACTTTATGTATTTTAGATCCTGTAGGAAGTAAATAGTGGAGTTACAAATCAAAAATACAGTAGTACTGGTATTTATATTTACCATGTGATCTTTACTGGTAATCTTTATTTCTTCATGTAGTTTCAGTCAATTGTTTAGTGTCCCTTCCTTTCAGCCTGCTCAACTCCCTTTAGCATTTCTTACAGGACTTATCTACTGGTGGTGAAGTCCCTCAGCTTTTTTCTCTGTCGATAGGGCTCCCTGTAGTATTTGAAGTAGGGCAGGTCTTTTATTTAGCAAAATCTCTCAGCATTTGTTTGTCTGTGAAAAATTTAAGCTCTCCCTCAAATTTGAAGGAGAGTTTTGCTGGATAAAGTATTCTTGGTTGGAAATTTTTCTCTCTCAGAATTTTAAATATGTCATGCTACTGTCTTCTCGCCTCCATGGTGGCCGCTGAGTAGTCACTACTTAGTGTTATGTTGTTTTCTTTGTATGTGGTGAATTGCTTTTCTCTTGCTGCTTTCAGAACTTGCTCCTTCTCTTCAGTATTTGACAGTCTGATCAGAATATGTGTTGGAGTGGGTTTATTTGGATTTATTCTATTTGGAGTTTGCTGGGCATTTATGCTTTGTGTATTTATATTGTGTAGAAGGTTGGGGAAGTTTTCCCCAACAATTTCTTTGAATACTCTTTCTAGACCTTTACCCTTCTCTTCCCCTTCTGGGACACCAATGAGTTTTAAATTTGGACATTTTATTTTATCTATCATATCCCTGAGATCCATTTCGATTTTTTTCTCCATTCTTTCTTTTGTTCTTTCATTTTCTGTTCTGTGGTCCTCGAGGAGGCTGAGTCATTGTTCAGCTTCCTCTAATCTTGTCTTATGATTATCCAGAGTCTTTTTAATTTGGCCAACAGTTTCTTTTATTTCCATAAGATCTTCTATTTTTTTATTTACTCTAGCAATTTCTTCTTTTTGCTCCTCTAGGGTCTTCTTTATGTCCTTTATATCCTGTGCCATGCTCTTGTTGCCTGTCTGTAATTCTTTGATTAATTGTGCCAAGTACTGTGTGTCTTCTGATCTTTTGATTTGGGTGTTTGGGTTTGGGTTCTCCATATCATCTGGTTTTATCATATGCTTTAAGATTTTCTGTTGTTTTTGGCCTCTTGGCATTTGCTTTACTTGATCCCTAATTTGTCAGAACTGCAGCTTGGTGGCGTACACCTTCTCTAAATAACCAGCAGATGGCGTCTGTGAGTCGCCTATTCCCCTCAAGTCAGTTCTCCCCAACTTTGTCTTTGTGGTTTGTGGGGGTCTGATTTCTTGTGGGGTCCAATTGGTGCACCAAGTTTGGGTGTGTTGTTGGTGCTGTCCGCCCTGAATGTGGGGCGTGTATCTGAGCGGTTAGGGAGGCAGGGCAGCTTTAATAATCAAACCTCCCAGGTGTTCCCGGAGATTTAAGGCTGTTGTAGGAGCCTAAGCCTTCATTTCAGTCTTTCCACAGATTGTCTCTGCCACTGACCCTAAAGTCCTTGGTATTTGTGTAGGGTCCCTGGGATTTCCGAGCAGTTCCCCCTTCCCAGCTGTGCTCTTCCAGGACCTCTGCTGAGGGAAGGCTGCACCGCGTCACAAGTGTGCGCCGGCCCGCCTGCCAGGCTGTGCAGGGGCGCTCCCAGCCCGCTTCAGAGATGGTTGAATGGGACGCGTGAACTTCCCCCTTTTCGCACAACTCCGGGACAATCAGCTGTGGGTGCATTAAAGGCCACCGTCCACGGCTGATATTGTGGCGTGTGTGCAGTGCTGTGGGAAAGACTCCCTGTCACACTGGGTTTCTTGGCGCGGCTCTGGGCTGTGGGTCTGGCCCAGGGCAGGAGCACCCCCCACCCCCTCTGGGGAGATGGCTGCAAGGAATGCGTTTTTTTTCTCCTTTTGGCTCCCCTCTGCTCCCCTGGTCTCGAGACAATCAGCAGTGGGTGTGGGAAGGGGTATCCTCCATGCCAGACACCAAGGCATTAGCCCAGCCCGCTCCTGCCGTGCCTCACTGTGTTGCTCTCCCTGTCTTATCTGTAGCTGCTCCTGGGCTTTTTTTTTTTTTTTTAAAGTAGTCCATCTCCAAATGCCAGCCCACCGGTTCCCCACCGGACTTTCAGCTGGCTCACTTACTCATTTCAGAATGCAGGTTCCTGGTTTCACCAAATGCACGTTCCCTATGGATTTAGCAGACCTTGTCTGGCTGGTGCGATGCTGGAACTGGTGTTCTGGGTCACTTTCTGGTTTTTATCTAGTATTTTTCACAGACGTGTTTTTTTGCCCTGTCTCACCTAGCCACCATCTTAGGTTCTCCTATATATAATTTAATCAAAAGGCATTGAGGAAAGGCAGGAAAACTGCAAAGTGAATGAAAATGAGATAAAAATACAAGGAGTTGGAGAGGATGTAGTAGAAATGGAAGATAGGAAAAAAAGGAATATATCCTTTTTATTAGAGTCCTTGAAGAAGAAAAGTAAAACACTATAACAGAACTAATATTTAAAATTGTAATCTAAGAAAAGTTTTTGGAAATAAAAGAAAACCTGAATCTATACTTTCAAAGGGCTTATCAAATGTAGGGGAAAATTGACCAAGGAATATGAACTCTGAAATTTATCACTATAAAATGATTAAATCTTCAGGACCTCCAGGCAAAAAGATGAAATAACTTATAAGGACAAGGGAACTAGACAGGCATGAGATATATATGCAGCACAATACAAAGCAAAGCAATGTGGAGCAACATTTTCAAGAAATTTAAGGAAAAAGTGTGAACCAAGTATTTTATATCCAGTCAGAGATCAAGACTAAAGAAAAAGTTTTTCCTGAGTTTTGCACAAACAAATGTATACATGTGCCCTTCCTAAAGAATCCTGTAGAGCTACACTGTCCAATAGAACTTTCTGCAGTACTAGAAAGTTTTATATCTGTGCTATCCAGAATGGTAGCCAATGGCCACATTAGCTTTATGAGCACTTGAAATGTGGCTAGCATGACTGAGGAATTGAGTTTTTAAAATGGCCACCTGCAGCTAACGGCTACCTTATTTGAACAGCACTGTATAAGAGGGAGAACTTCATTCAACCAAGAGATGTCTAAAGGCAAAAGGACCCATGATAAACTTAATTGTAGAGCTAAGACTAAATCAAGGGTGGGAATGTGGGTAGAAGAAGAGTATGTAAAAATTATTATATATTTGGACAAAGTAGAAAGAATGCAACAAAAGGAACTGGGATGAGTAGGGACAGAGAATGGCTAATTCCATATTTAGGTATATACTTTAGGGAAACTGTTCTACATATGCACCAGAAATTAATTTATTAGAACATTATTTGTAATAGTCAAAAATGGGGAAAAAAACAAAATCCCATCATCATTAGAGCAACTTTTTAGTACAGCAGTGAAAACAAATCAATTCAGCAGGTAGCAAGATATGTGAATCTCAAAAACAATGCCGGATGAAAAAAGTCAATGAATATAAACAGAAGCGATCCATTTCTATAAAAGTCAAAACCAGTCAAAACTTAATATATTGTTTAGGGCTACAAACATATGTGAAAAAACTATTTAAAAAAAAAAAATACTATTATTTACCTCAGGTGCCGGGGGAGAGAGGGAGACTTGATCAGCAAGGGCGGCAGGACTTGAGAAAGACTGGTAGGGTTCTGTTTCTTAAGCTGGGTGGTAGGTAAAGAGGTGCTTCTCTTTTCTTTAAACTATTTATAAATGTTTTTGTATATATACTTACCACACAAATCTTTAAAGCTACAAAATAAAAACCCACCATGAATCATTAAGTGAACAAACCAAGTTACAAAACAGTATGTATAGTATCAATTTTTGTTGAGAAACTACATATGCATTTCTCTCTCTTGTGTTTAAATGGGCATAGAAACAAACCTGAGAGGAAAAATAAAAAATTATGTTGTTCCTTGGGAAATAAGATTTAAGGAGAATTTCTACATTATATTTCTCTGTATTTTTATAATTAGAAAAATAAGACCAAAAAAAAAAGGTGGAAGGTCACTAGCAATGTTTAGAAATACTGAGAAAAGCAGGTTGCAAAACAGTATTTTACATACTTATTGTTAGTGCACTTATTATATTATGTGTGTTCTGTCTTTACAAGTCTTGGAATGAAAATCCACCAGTGTTAACAATTGCTCTCTGTAGGTGGTATAATTTACAGATGGTTTTAATTTTCTTTGTGTTTTTTAAATTTGCATGTAATACATCTGTAACCAGAAAAAAAAGAATATTTGTCATGTAATAATGATTGCAGTTTTAAAAATGATTCTGTCTTAAAGATTGAATCTTAAAACTCCTAAGTGGTTTTGGTAGTACTAATTTGGGTGTAGTAACCACTTACTTGGATGAGTAGAGTAGTTCAGTACTCAGTTGAAAGGAGAGCTCTTTTCTCCCCTTACTATGGATGTGGTTCAGTAGTCCACAGGATTTTGTACTTATGTACATTCTTTGACACCTGTGCTGATCAGTAATGTAACTTCTTTGTGCCTCCTTCAGGTACTACACTACCTGGCAATCCAGAAACCTGCAGACCTTGCTCGGCACCTGTTACCTTGTGTAATTCATGCAGCTGTACTCAAGGTAAAGGAAGAAGGTAAATGTCTTATTTGATTAGTCATTAGTTCATTTTCAAAATGAAAGTATATTTTGCCTAACTTATTTAATGATCACGTTAATATTTTTAAAAATAGAAAGTGTGGAAAACATTTCTTCAGTAAAGAAGATTATAAAGCAGATAATATCCCATTCCAGTAAAGTTTTGCACTTTCCCAATCCAGAAGACAAGAAATTGGAAGTAAGTTTGACGTACTATCAGAATCTTGCCAAGTGTTTTCCCCACTTGGCAATAATTATTTTAAACATACATTTTTAAAAGTCTTTGCTTTTTTCCTGTCTTCTAATGTGTGTGTCTTCTTTTTCCACTGTTAGGAAATCATCCATCAAATTACTAATGTGGAAGCTACAATTGCTAGAGCCCGATCACTAAAAGCCAAGTTTGGAACTGAGAAATGTGAACTAGAGGAGGAAAAGGAAGATCTAGAAAGGTAATTGCTACTTGGATAACAGTTTTATCTGTACCAGTCTCTTTCAAAAAATTTTAATAGAATATTGAGATTCTTTTGTGGCATTCGTATATTGTTTGAAATAAGCATTGGCTATAGGCAGAGAAATATTATCATAGGATTTGACCTCTACTGTATTTCTGAGTTTTTGCCAGGTGTTTCCATTCCTTCCTACTTTTAGAAACAGTCCACCAGAGTCCTTTTTTCTAGGGATTTCTCTGTTTGCTCTTGGAGAGATGTGCTATCTGCAGTTTCCTATGGAGGAGCTATCAATTATGTTCCCCCAAGCTTTGCTTTCAGCATATGCTTTGAAACTATTTCTGCTCACTAATCCTAGTCAATTGTTTTATTTTAAACAACATTTGTGATATCTGAGGTGCATGTCTGATATACTTTGCAAATATGTTTTGAAAGAGTGACCAGATGGCCTTTCCCAGATGAAGCACATGATTGTGAGGCTTCTCCTCTCAGGCAGCCTGGCACTCATACCAGTCGAACCTCTGCCACTGTGAATCCCTGTCCATTTTTGCCCTTGGTACTTCAAAGGACAATGTTATTTTAATATGTGATGGAGAAAGTGTTTCCATTTATCTTGTTTAGCAGCCTGAATTAGTCATATTTTAAAAATTTGTCATCAGCTTTAAAAGTTCCACAAGAAAGGGCATTATTGATGCTAAATAATTAGTATCATATGATAAGGCATTTACTATAGCTTTGAACAAATTCTTGCTTGAATTTTGTCTTTCGTCAAGTGAAATTTTCTGCTAGCCTTTTTTGCTCTTGAAAATTCCTTCCATTTAAATGAGAAGAATAAACTCTAATCAAGGGAATCGTTTCCAAAGTAGCAGGAGGAATTGGTGAGCAGGTGGTACAGGCATGGGGTCTCTGTGCCCGTGACTGTTCTCTGTAGCACCACTAATTAGCTGTGCCTTCCTTGCAGTGCTTCCGGCACATCATGGCACAGATTGCAGTTGAGACTTTGCCTAGCAAAACATATATTTTAAGCATATACATACACACACATACACAAACACACAGAAAGCACTCAAAAGGACAAGAACTAGAAATATGGATCATTGCTTTGCTGGATAAATAAAACTGGGTATCTGTTGTCCCAAAGGGAAAAAAAAAGGTTATTTAGTGTAGCATTTTCTAAGCTTTTAGTTTGAGAAAAGATAGACTGAATATTTCTTCCTACACTTTGACAGAGACGCTTTTAAAAATTTTTATGAAAAGGCAGTAAAATTGTCTGTTGATTCATTCCAAATATCAGTCTATCCTATTATAAAATGTCCACTCCAGTCTTGTGAGGTTTAGCCAGTACCGATTTGAGGATTTTCCAACAAAATCAGTTTGGGAGGATTGACACCACGTAAACTGAGCAGATTGCTTTCCATCCTTTCACTACTTCTCTCTCCTAGGTTTGTAAGTTGCCTCCTGGAGCAGCCTGAAGTGTTAGTCATTGGTGCAGGAAGAGGACATGCTGGCAGGATTATTCACAAGTTGTTTGTGAGTGCTCAGAGGGTATGTGAAACCCCTTATTTACTGTATCGTGATCTCTCCTGACCTCTACTCAGTAAGATGCAGTTTTAACTTCCACACACAGCTGAGTGTAAACCTGGGCATTGGATTTGAACAATGAAGAAATATTGTCTCTTATTGCAGTTTTAAGTCTTTGAAAACCAATTTTCTTTGCTACAAGTGGTTTAAGTAAAATAAGTATATTTAAGGACCTAAATTTCAGCAATTAGAAGGATCTGAATTCATTGTCCTAGAAACTTGTAAGTGCTCAATTAGCCAAGGCCAGTGAGACATTAGAATTCAGTTTTAGCATCTTTAAATCCCATCTTCTATAGATGGATTCACAACTTAGCTTGAATTGTATTTGTAACTCTAATTATTCTTGTAATGGTGAAGAGATCTAAATTTAAAGATTTCCTAAAAAAGGAAGAGAAATATTTCAGATTTTTAGGACTATAAAACCTGTAGTATATGAAGCTTCAGCATAGAAAGATAGCCCAATTCGGAAATTATCTTTACCTCTAGTAGCGAAAGTGAAGATTTAACAAATATGTAGTACCTTCTGACTTCAAAAAATATTAAAGTTGAATTTTTATGAAGGTGAGATTAGTTACACTTGGTCCCAGTATTTTCTTAGTGGTAAACAAAGATCTTGATTACTGGTTAAGAGGCACTGTTATCCCAGAGATGAATCTTATTTCAGAGCTTATTAATATTAGAAACTGATAAAAGTGAAATAACAATAAATATAGGTTGCTGTATCTTGACATAGTGATGACACTGGAAGGACCTAGTGTTGAGGGTGTAATGCTCAGAGTCAAATAAGAAAAATAATTTTCATGGGTTTACACCTGGACTACTTCCTAATCCCCATTGACTCAGTCTGAAGTACATCTAGGAACAGATTCATGATCATGACTGAATACTCAATTTTTAGCTTTTGCTAAAAATTTATAGGGAAATTCTCTAAATTTAAGATTTTCAAGTTAAAAATTTTTTTTATTTCCTTATAAATTAGAGTTCTAGAAAACAATAGATAAGATGTGCTTTTATTTATTTTGCTTTTGTCTCTGGCATGAAACCGAAAACCTAGTTTGTTTTCACGTCCTCTGTAATATATTCATCAGCTATCTAGCCAGATGCTTACAAGTACATTTCTTTATTATCAGCAATATGAATTTTTTCTCATATTGTGAAAGCTCTTTTGACCATTTTTAAAAAAAATTGTGTGTTAAGGTTTAAAATCTCAAGTATTTATATTTTTAAAGCTGAAAAAAGTTACTTGTTTTGGACAATTAAGCAGAAATTTCCCCCAAAATGGAAACAGCCTTTTTTCCCCTAGAGTATAAGTAAAGTGTCATAAAATTTTTTGGGCAATACAGAAAATTATGAAGAAGAAATTAATTGCATAATTTCACTACCTACTGATGCTTGTTAAGATTTAACATTTAGTATAAATAGATACATGGATATTTTATAAAAACGATATTAATTATCCTTGCTTTCTACGTAATTGTTAAGATATCGTTCTACATCAGTAAATATGAGAGTACATCATCTTTTTAATGGCCCCATTGTATTTCATTATGCAAACAGCTTAATTCTTTGGTAACGAATATTTAAATTGTATCTTTATCACACATTATATATAATTTTAAGAGATTTCAAGCTTTCAAACCTTGTAGGGAATTTTTTAGTGAATTGGTACACTTTGTAATCCATAAAACAAACATCTGGTTGGTGCATTTTTAAACTCAGCTCTTAATGTGTGGCTAATATAAACTGCAAAAGTTTATTCATGTAACTTCATAATTAACTGATATACTTTATGTCCGTTTTACTAATACATCAAGATTTTTCACTGAATTTTTTATAGCATATGGGAGTTTTATATATTTAAAACTTCCTTAAAACTAAATTTTTAAGACACTTGATCATGTGATGTATATGCTTCTGTATGATATATACATATTTAAGTGGAATTCAGCAAATTGATGATTGGATTTTGCTTCAGTCTTGCTAAACTGAATAACTTAGATATCTATTCTTAAATTCTTTTGGATTATCTATTTTTGAAGCCATGAGCACCTTTTTTTAGCATCTTTATTTATTTAGTAGAAGAACAAAATTTTTATTATCTCATTTTCCCATTAAATGACACTTTGTACCTCACCTGTTGGATCATCAGATGCCTGAATAGTGGGATATGTCTGCTCTATTTGACAGCTAGGGTGTTGTGTGTGGTGTGACTTTGTCTTGATAGTCTTTTGCTAGGGTCATATTCCTTAATGTAGTGCATGCTGTCTCTGAAATAACCTTGAAATCTCTTGTCTAGCCCTTTTAAAATCATCTTGCTTGTTTCTCTTTCATCACTGTTTCTTTTCTCACCCTTTCTCAAGCTGACTGAATCTTCTGATGAGGTAACAAAATAGCCTTTGTCCCTCATAGTTTCTTGTTCCTTCCCATCCCTCTAACTTCATAAGGTCATTAAGACTAACCACCTCTTTGACAGTCTGGATTTGGCATACCTTTCTTGCTGATGTTCAGCATAACATGGTTTCATGTTTCCATTTTTTCGCAAACTTCTAGTATTGATTCAAAGAAACATAGTAATCACAGTTAAAAACGAAGACCCTAATTGACTCTGTCTTTTATGAAATTTTAATGAAAGTAGAAGATGCCTTTAATATTGGGAACTTCTCTTTCGTAGCTATTGCTAACATGGAACTTTGTCACTTCTGGATCATATTAGTGGTCCAGCAAAAAAAAAAAAAAAAAATCCGTTTCCCAGGTTGTAATTTGGTGAATGAACCTTAAAGAGAACTGAATTAAAGAACAGAGATAAAAATCATCTTTCTAGGCTCTGGAGAGCAATAACTCCTTACTGGAGTCAGGACATCAGACTTGGACTTGGGTCATTGCTAAAGAAATATATAGAAACCAGTGCAACCCCATCATCCCTTTTCATCAGCTATCTGAATATGGCCCTCACTTTTTCAAAGTATATTGCCTGACAGTCATTATCCTTCTGTCTCTTTCATGAATTTATTTTCCTCTGACTGCTCATGCAGTGTTTCAAGCTTGCATTTTTCTATGTTGTGTGTCTTGAGTAATCATAACATAGCTGACAGCATTACTGAGTACTATAGAACATTTTGATGTATATTAAAATGTGTATTCACCTGTCCTTCAAAACTATCTAAGTTCAGCATTTGAATCCCTCTTAAATTTAGCATTTGATTCTATTCAAGGCTGCAGCCATGGCTCCACCAGAGGAGGAACTGAAGAGAATGGGCTCCCCAGAAGAAAGAAGGCAGAATTCAGCGTCTGACTTCCCACCCCCTGCTGGCCGGGAAGTCATTTTGCGAACCACTGTGCCCCGCCCCGCCCCGTACTCCAAAGCCCTGCCCCAGAGGATGTATAGTGTTCTCACCAAAGAGGACTTTAGACTTGCAGGTGCCTTTTCATCAGATACCTCCTTCTTCTAATTCTTTTCTGTTACCTCATTTGTGGCTTCAGAGACAGTGCTGACTCCTTCTGTGGGAGGGAGGTTGTGCAGTCAGAACCTGAGAGGCCATGGAGAGGGTCCTGTCCAGTTGAATGATCTATAATCATACCAGCATCTGAAAGGTTTTCCAGTGCCAAGTTTGGGCTCTTTGTGTCTTGATGGGGCAGAGGGAATGGGCTTGAGCTATTAAAAGATTTCAGCTCCAAAGAGATGGCCTTTCTGTGGGGTGGGATGGGGGGTGGGGGCAGTGAGGCGAAGGGGACAAGAGCAAGCAGTGCTCACTGTACTCCCTCCAGTGGGATGGGGTTTATTGGACTCTTTTCTGTGACTGTCCTCTAGGCTACTGCCTTGGATTCATAGTCTGTGTAAACACTTAATGGTTATATTTATTATTACCAAGTATGCAAAATAGAATGTCTCTTAACTCAGATTTCTGGATATTTAGTGGTAGCTTCTATTCTCAAAATCTGTGTTTAAAAAATACTAAATGATATTCTGTTTATTCACTCACATGGTGGTCATCTTTATTGTACTAATTAACTTTTGATGAGCATTTTGAATATTCTAGGGGAAAACGTAGAATTTCATGTAGTTTTGTGTTTTTCCATGTAACTAAGTGTATTCCCTCTGATAAAACTATATATTTAATGTCATTGCAAATTAGTTTTATATGTATCTTTTTAAAGATATGTTTTTTTATTATTCGTTTTGCTTTTGGTTGCCATATAAGATTTCAACCTGTACATGGTTCCTCTCTTCTTGCTGTACAGCATGCATTCCATTTTTGTTGTTGCTGGCTGAATACTGTATTTAATGAAGTAGAGATGAGCACATGCTAAAAATATTAGCCTTGGTCCATACAGATTATCATGCAGTTAGTATAATTTGGTTTATGTGCTAATGTAATGAGTAGAGAATTAAATTTAATGTTTTACTTTCGTACTTTAGGGGATGTGTAGCACCTACTATAACAACAATATAGTTCTAGTTATAAGAGGATCAGGATTTATTATTAAGACTGTGTTGCTATATGACCTCTGTTTGGTAATCTTAAATTTATTTTTAAGCCTAAAATTCTACTTCAATCCAAAGTCAAAAATGCTTATACTGAAGCAAAAACCTTGCCTAGGTAACTTTAAATAATTAATAGAGCTGTGTAAACCCTGTGTTATATTATTTTTGTAAAAAAAAAAAAAGACAACAACCTATCTATATACATACATGTATAAATGAAGTAGGAATGCCCTGGTTGCTTACAGTGCTTTTGTCTGAGATGCTGGTCTTTATTGCAAGTGGCAAACCATACATGTGCAGGCCTGAAGAGTGACAAAATTGAAGAGGAAAATAGAAGATGTATTTTTCAAGTACAAAGTTTGTCTGCTTTCTAAAGAGGAAACTTCTTAATAACCAGGAAAAATTACGCAAAGAAGAGGATGGACTTTAAAAGAGCTTCGTGAATCTAATAAAAAGGCGAGTATTTCTTTGGTGGCTAATTTGCTCTTATTTTCCCCACTCAACTGGGCATTTCAAATTTTAATTCACTTAGTTTTGTGTTGTCTCAGATCTTCCTAAGTATTAGCAACCTACTGAATCTTGCCAAGCAAGGGTCTGAAGAACACTCTTCTCTGTCCCTTTTTTTTGTTAATGACAATTACCCCTTTTTACTTTTGTTATAGTTTTATGCTTGTTTATTTCACAGTCATTTTTAAGTGCCTACTTTGTATCAGGTACTTTAGTAGGCAGTGAGGGTAAAATTGAAACCCTCTTTTCAGTGACCTTCCCATCAGGTACGGAAGACAGCACGGCCATAGAAGGCAGCGTACAGTCAACTCAGCTGTATGAACTGGAGGTCCAGCATTCATCCTATAAATTCATCCATGTAACCACTGACAATAGAGAGTGATAAATGGAATAATAGTGGGTACAAGGTGTTTTAGGAGAGGTTTTTCACTCAGGCTTTGGTGATCAGGAATACCATCCCAGAGGAAGTGATTTCTAGATTGAGATGAGAAAATGAGTAGGAGCTGATAAAGGATTGGGGAGAGTAAAGTATGGTAAATTGTTTGCAAAGAACCCCAGTAATTCATGATTCTTGCATGCACGTCTCTATTTGTTGTGACTATATGGCTGCTCCAATCAAGCAGCAGAGCTTATTTCTCCACCCCTTGTATCTGGACATAGCCATGACCTTCTTTGGTCAGTGGGACATTAGCAAACATGAAACAGGCAGAGACTTGAAAAGTACTTGCACATTGGGGCTTGCCTTCTCTTCCTGTTGGGAACAGGGGAAGGATTGGAAGAGGTTTACAGGTGGAAGAAACAGAATGGACAAAAACCCAGAATAAAGAGAAAATGTGGTATGTTTAGGGAGTAACCAGCATTTCACTTCATCTGGAGTGCAGAAGTATGAGAGGGAAAGGACAAGAAATGAAGATGGTGAGGTAAACTGAGGCATTAGATTAAGATGTTCTGTGTAAGCCATAGCAGGCTATATCTTCAGGGCAGTGGTGAGTGCTGAAGGGTTTTAAGCAGGGGAGTGACATGGTGAGCTTTAGAAAGATTGCACTAGTGTAGTGCAAATGTAGTGGAGAGGCTGAGTGTATAAGAAAATTCAGATTTCTGTTCAGGTTTGAATTTTCAAAACTCTAAACATTTAAACATTTATTCTGTTCATTTCATTAGTTTGGCAAGTATTTACCATGTACCTACTATGTGCTGGGTACTGTTCTAGGCACTGGGAGTACAGCTGTTAACAAAACATAAAAAATGACCTTGCCCTCAAGGGTGGAGACTGATTGGGACACCAAATATAAATGGATTTTCTAAGGCAGGGAGAGGGCTTTTTAGATAGGTGATGAGGGACGGCATGGGAAGTGGTGGCATTTGGGCAGATGCGACCTGAGCGAAGTGAAGGAGCAGCCATGTGAATGTGTGGGAGATGATTCCAGACAGGAAATAGCAAATGTAAAGCCTTGAGATGGAAGTAAACTTTATTACTGGAGGAACAGAGAAGAGGCCAGTGTGGTTGGAGTAAGTGAAGGGAAGAGGGGTTGGAAATAAAGTCGGACAGTTGGGCAAGGGACAGATTACATAAAGCTTTAGGAGTTTGGATATGATTTGTTGATTGAAAGAAGTCAATGGAGAGTATAGAACAGGGCTGTGTTTGAAAAAATCACCATAGCTACTGTGTGGAGGGCATGGGACAGGAGGGTAAAATGTGGATAAGGGAACAAACATGGAGCCACTGTTCCATCTGTTTAAACCAGCAGACAGTCCTATCCACTGCCCTTACTCTAATTGCCAACCTTCTTGGCCAGGTTAATGGCTGGCAGTTGGCACTCAACAAATGCCAGATGAATGAGTGCCTCTCTGTTGTGTCTGAATCTTCTAGCCTCTAATCTTTGGCCATTGGACACAGTGAAACCAGAACATTTCAGAATATTAGCTCCTGAAAGCCAAAGGACTGCTGCCAGCATTTCTCTAGCTCTGAGATGTGGGACTTGGCATCAGACAATGAAACTGGACTTGGCTTTTGAAATGCAAAATAAAACGAGTCTATATTAGCATGACTTCTTTGCCAGGAGTTTTTCCGTTGGAACTTTGTGATTGTCTGACAAGTGGTCATGGATAAATCCCCGCAAAATGAACAGTCTCCCTACTGCATGGAACATTCCTGGGGTTAGCTCATCAGCTAAAGAAGGCGGTAGAACACAAAGAGCCCTACTTGGGCTGCCTACCTGAAGGGCCGGAAGATGGCCCAGGGCCCGGTGTCTGGGCTGTGCTCCTCTTCTCCTCTCCCGGGCGCCCGTCATCAGGCGAGGGCCTCCAGCAGCTCAGCAGAGATCCAGGTTCCAACTCAGAACATCCTCCTCCCTGCGGCTTCTCCATCAAATGAGCAGCTCTAAAGAACTTGAGTTTCTTCCCTACCAGGTTGGAAAAAAACTGAAGTTTCTTTCATGCAGAACCATAGAATATTGTTTATTGTTTCTAAGTTTTCAGGTTTGTCTTCGTCTTTGTCCCAGAATAAAATTGTTCCCTAAACCCTCTGTGAGCTTCCATTTCCTCCTCTGCCAAGTAGGTCCAAAAATAACTACTCAACCGGTTGTTTAAAGATCAAACAAGATATATTTGAAATGAAAAATGCCCAGCATGGTACAGGGAACTTAGTTGTTTCGTAAAGACAATTGTTCAAACTAACTTTGCTAAATGACACATGAATGATTAGCCGTCAGTATAAACTCCAGTTTAATGTGAGGATGCATCTAACCAGTGTTTGTGAGATGACTGCCTAAATGATCCCATAACAAGATTATTTTCTAAATCTACAACCGCATCAAATAAACTCCTTTCTTTTATTCCTTTTCTCTCCTTGAGTCACAGGCTTCAAGGAGGAAATTGCATACAAAGGATGAGGAGGTTTTGGTGACAGAAAGGGCTGGGGCTGGGACGTGAGGGCAGGGTTGTAGGGGTGTTCAGGCCAAGGGGGTTATTTGTGCTGAGACTTTGAGGCAGTGTTCAGTGTGGCTGGGGCAGAGTGTGAGTGAAGAGGCTGCAGAGGAAAGGGTGGTCAGCTCGAGAACCTCACCTGCCAGTTATGGAGTCCGGACCTTATTCTGTGAAAAATGGAGCAGCTCTGACAGGTTTCCAGTAGGGGGAGAGAGGGCACAAGGCTGGATACACCTGGCAGAGAGTTTGTGCAGTGATTCCAGCAAGAGTTGGCAGCAGCCTTGACCTGCGGAAGTGGCCGGGGAGAGAATCTTAAGAAGAAAAAACTGACAGGACTTGGTGAAGGCTGGATGTGGGCAGTGAAACCAGGGCAAATAATGGATGCCCAGCTACAAACCCTGAGGGATGCTGGCTCCTGGTCCAGAGTCTGGCACATAAACAGCTCAGCCTGCCAAGATGGAGCCCAGTGGCCAGAGCTGTTGCTCTCATTGCCCTCTCCACAGTGACCTGCCGCATTCCCAGTATGCAGACCCATGGTGGGATGATGTTACACAGGGAAGTACCTACGGCTAACAGCACTCAGTCTTCCCTGTTACCTGTCTGCTAGTGAAAAGGGGTCATACCAGAGGAGGGGAGTGAGCACTGCTGCTACTTACCTTTCCTTAAACAGCCTCTAAAACATTTGCTTATTTTAAACACTTGTTGGAAAAGTGACATTGGCTCCCAGCAGAGGCCAGTCAGACCTGGGTAATAAGTTAGGACATAGATCACAACTTTTCTTAAGTTCTTCAGCCAATTGACAGTTTGAGTAAATAATGACTTGCCAGTGCTATTTATTCACATTTTTTCTCAGCCCTATTTCTGGCCCAGCACACTTTATTTTTGTCCAAGTTATATAAGGAGGGAACTGCATTCTTAGTAACCCACTATCACACTCCTGTGCTATCATGCCTCCATGAAAAAAGGAAATATTTTTAGAGTGTGAATTTCCCAAACATTCTCAACTATTCTGGGACTGAAACCATAATGTCATGGAGGGAAATGACAGTGGGGAGAGGGCCCAGCCTGCTGCCTCCACCGAGGCTGAAACCTGATTTGCAGGGCTTCTGTCCTCCCCCGCCCCCCTGCACCAGTCCTGGCCCTTCTTGGCAAGTGGCAGGAGGTTCTTTTCCACAAAGGGATTCAGGAGCTTGGGAATATTCTTAATTGCTTTTCTTTATTCCTGTGGTTTCAGGCTGTTCAGTAGATTGAGAAAAACAACTCCAAGGAAGGAACCTTTCTTCTTAAGCACTCTCTAGGGACAGACTGAATTCCCTGTAGGAGACTAAAACCACTTTTAATAAGTTTGAAAAGCCCCTTCCCTGCCATTGGGAGGCTTGTGCAGCTTAATTGGATGTGGTGTAAGACGCAGCCAACCATGCTCAGTAAGGTGTGAGCTGAGCTGGTGCAGCCTTAATGGGATGTGAGTCTCCACTTAGCTGCAGGAGGTCCACAAAAGTACATATGCCCCCAAAGGCCCAGGTGTCTCAGGCCCTGTCATCTAGTGGACCTGTGTATTTCATTAGTTTATCGGATCCCTAGGAATCTCCTGGTTGAAAACTGCTTCTGGAAGATGGTGTACAACCAACTGGCAGGAAAAGTTGACCCACCTCTAGGTGTCTGAAGGCTGCTGCGAGGGGTCCAAGAAGGACCTATCTAGGCTGTAACGGAGGTAAATTAATTCCACAAGTCCTGTAAGAAAATCAGGATAAAATGAAGGTTTCATCTGAGACCTTTGCAAATATCTGAATGATTATATTAGGGTTCTCCAGAGAAACAACCAACAGGATAGAGAGACTAAAAAAATGGCTCTCACAATTTGGTGGCGGGCCAGTCTGAACTCCACAAGGCAGGCTGCAAGCTGGAAACTCCAACAAAGGTGATGTTGAAGTCTTCATCACCTGTTGAAGGTGATGTCTGAATTCCCCCAGGGAAGTGGGCTGGCTAGAAATACCAGCAAGAGCCAGTGTTGAAGTTGAGGCAGAAATTCTTCATCTGACCTCTGAAACCCTTGGTTCTGGCTTTTAAGACAGCTAACTGATTGGATGAGGAGATTACCCACGTTGCCAAGGGCAATCACTTTTGCTGACTGTAGATGCAACCAACTAATTGTGGATGCAAATTCCATAATGAAAAACCCTCACAGTAACAAGCAGGCCAGTTTTTCACCAAATAACTGGACACTATAACCTAGCCAAGTTGACACATGAAATTAACTATCACAATGATTTTAGAGCATATAATTTTTCCATAACTTAATAAACTCATTCAGAGTTTCTCAAACCTTAACAATGCAAGGTGCCTCTTAAAGGAACAAACTTCTTGCATACCCTGGCATTTGTCTTTGGATAACTCAGTAGTCCTGTGATAGAAATCTCAACTCTAAAGGTGGGCACCAGAATCTCTCTGCAGCTCTTACTTATAAGGTGCTCCCTTGAGCCAGAATAGTACATAAGCATTTTTATACATTATCATTGAAATGGAAAAATGCTTTTAAAAGAATCAAGAGAACTCAAAGATCCCTAAGACTACATCCTCAGACCCTGGGGTGTGGAAGGGAGGCCTGTGGAATCCAGATGGAAACACAGTAGGTTAGCTTGTTTAATGCTCACAATCTGAAAAATTAGTAACATCCAGCAGAAACCTTGTTCACATGCTCTCCGAGAGTCTACTGCTTATCAGATGGTCCTGCCCTGGGTGGTGCTCAGTCCTCAGCCTCCTTCTGTCCCTCTGTGAAGACGACAATTCAAAGTGTGTTTGTGATTGGCAGGTGAGCTCTCAGGGTCAGTGACAGGAGGCACTGAAGCCAGAGGGCCTCGCTACATCCATGGAGGTTTACAGGTTTAGTTCAGTTGCATGTCTAGGATGCACCCAACGGAGTCAGGATGAGTGGTCACTCGTCATGTGGCTGGGGCATGGGTTTAAATCGTGCCTGGAGGTGAGACGGCTAGTGAGTAAATTGGGCTGACCACCCAGCAGCTGCCTCTGGTGTGGACTATAGGCTCATTGTAAAAATTGGCCCTGTAAAGAAAGCTGGCTATGGCAGAGAAGGGATGTAATAAAATGATGGTACTGAGGAAAGAGAAATTTAGGGTAAATTAAAGAGTGGTTTTCAAATTTTTGGTTGGTTAGTGTTTTAGTTTGCTAATACTGCGGAATGCAAAACACCAGAGATGGATTGGCTTTTATAAAAAGGGGGTTTATTTGGCTACACAGTTACAGTCTTAAGGCCATAAAGTGTCCAAGGTAACACATCAGTAATTGGGTACCTTCACTGGAGGATGGCCAATGGGGTCCGGAAAACTTCTGTTAGCTGGGAAGGCACATGGCTGGCGTCTGCTCCAAAGTTCTGGTTTCAAAATGGCTTTCTCCCAGGACATTCCTCTCTAGCAAGCTTGCTTCTCTTCAAAACATCACTCACAGCTGCACTGAATGCCTTCTCTTTCAGTCAGGTCATTTATATGGCTCCACTGATCAAGGCCCACCCTGAATGGGTGGGGCCATGCCTCCATTGGAGTATCTCATCAGAGTCATCACCCACAGCTGGGTGGGGCACATTCCAAGCAAATCTAATCAATCAGCACCAAAACGTCTGCCCCACAAGACTACATCAAAGATAATGGCGTTTGGGGGACACAATACATTCAAACTGGCACAGTTAGTGACGTACTATATACTTTGACTATAATGTAGCATTAAGTGGCAGAACCTTATAAATAATTTAAGCTTGTATTTACATTAGGGGTCACTTATATTTTTCAGTTTTTACAGGGAAGTGATAGGTTACAGTGATTTAGTTGAGGTGTTCTGATTGCAAGGAATAGAGAGACCCACTAGCTAATGTAAGAATTCATGGGGAGTAATGAGGGCCTGCTCATTTGATGTCTAAAGTCCAGAGTTGGACCCTAACTCCTTGCATTTGGGGTCAGAAAGCTTGGGCATACTTGGCAGTCTGGAGGATTGTGTTTGGCTAAATCTGGTTAAGAAAACTTGTTAAATAAGACACAAAGAGTATAACCATAAAGGAAAACATTAATAAATTCGGCTACATCAATATTGAGGGCTTCTGCTCAATAAACACCATAAAGAATGTGAAGAGACAAGCTACAAACTGGAAATAGATAACTGCATATACAGAACCAACAAAGGATTAATGTCCAGAACATATTTCTTAAAATCCCTCCAGTGATCAGTAAGAAAAGATTAAATATCTAATAGGAAAACAGGCAAAAAAAAAAAAAAAAAAAAAAAAGAGTCATGAATAGGTCTATCACAGAAAAGGAAATAAATAAGAACAAGCAAAACACACCTGAGGAGATGTTCAAGTACATTAGTTATTTACGAAATGCAAATCAAAATCGCAATGAGAGCAGGTGACCGAGATGGCAGCATGGGACACTTTGGAGGTGCCCGCCAACAGAATCTTTGAACAACTAGAGAGAAGTGGCAGAGTCCCCTTCCTCTCAGCTGCAGAAAACAGTTAAAGGGCCACAGTAACTGGGAGAGCACCAAATCAAGAAATCACAACTTTAAAATGTTAGGAAAAGCTCATGGGAACCTTGCTGGCCCTCCCTTCCCAGTTCAGTGTGGAGCCGGCCTGGGCTCTCAGCTTGGGTCCCTGGCCTGATTCTGGAGAAAGAAGAGTAACTCCTACATGCACACTGGGGTGCCTGCATGTTGATGCCAATTCACTGGGTGGGGGGTGGCGGCCTAAAGACTAAACCAGGAAACTCCTCAGTGGCTCACTCTTCCAGAACTTGCCCTGCTAAAACACTGTAAGAACCAATCAGATCAAAGCAGCATGGGACAAAGAATTACCAGCTTTAATACCTCTACTCTGGAGGGTAGAGTAGTCTATTTGGATAAAAGGGGCAATTATACTCTGGTGAAAAGGGGAATTCCTAAAGCAATGAGAGCATTTGTAGGACAAGATGCATGCTCAGAAGAGAACAGAGAGGACCCTGTGCTTTCACATGAGGCTGATTTTCTTGGAAGGATGAAATGGACAAATTCCTAGAAACACACAAACCACCGACACTGACTCAGGAAGATACACAGGATCTCAAGAGACCAATAACTAGTAGAGAGATGGAATCAGTAATCAAAACCTCCCAATAAAGAAAAGCTGAGGACCAGATGGCTTCATATGGGAATTTTACCAAACAGTCCAAGAAGAAGTAACACCAATCCTGCTCAAAATTTTCCAAAACTGAAGAGGCGGAACACTCCCTACCTACTCTATGAGGCCATTATCACCCTAACAACAAAACAAAGATACATGAAAAGAAAATTATAGACCACAATCCCTAATGAATATAGAGGTGAAAATCCTCAACAAAATCCAGCAAATGGAATCCAACAAACAGCATATTAAAAAAATTATACACCTTGATCAAGTGGGATTTATCCTAAGTATGCAAGGGTATTTCAACATAAGAAAACCAATTAATGTAATATACCACATTAACAAATGAAGAAAGAAACCCACATCAATTTCTTCAATTGATGTAGAAAAGGTATTTGACAAAATCCCGGATCCCTTCTTGAAAAAAAACAAAAAAAAACAAACAAACAAACAAACAAAAAAACACACATGGAAAACTAGGAAAAGAAGAAAACTTCCTCAACCATGATAAAGGGCATATATGAAAACTTCAATGCTAACATCATACTCTTTGAGGAAAGACCAAAAGCTTTCCCTTTAAGATAAGGAACAAGACAAGGATGCCACTGTCACCACTGTTTTCAACATTGTACTGAAGGTTCCAGCCAGAGCAATTAGGCAAGAGAAAGAAATAAAAGGCATATAAAATGGAAAGGAAGAGGTGAAATTCCCTAACTGCAGATGACATGATCCTATACACAGAAAATCATGAAAGATCTACAAAAAACCTACTAGAACTAATAACTGAATTTAGCACAGTGTCTGGGTACAAGTTCAACATGCAAAAATCACTGCTAGTTCTATATACTAGTGATGAACAACATAAAGAAGAAATTAAGAAAAAATTCCATTTACAGTAACAACTAGGAGAATCAAATATCTTGGAATGCATCTAACCAAGGATATAAAGGATTTATTCACAGAAACAACAGAACATCACTAAAAGAAAGCAGAGAAGACCTAAACAAATGGAAGCATATACTGCATTCATGAATTGGAAGACTAAATATTGTTAAGATGTCAATTCTACCCAAAGAGATTTACAGATTCAACACAATCCCAATCAAAATTCCAACAGCCTTCTCTGCAAAAATGGAAAAGCCAGTCATCAAAAATCATTTTTAAGGGGAAGGGGCCCCAAATAGCCCAAACCATCTTAAAAAAAAGGAATGAAGTTGGAGGACTCACATTTTGCTATTTTAAAACTTAATACAAAACAACAGTGGTCAAAACAGCCTGGTACTGGTACAAGAACTGATATATAGACCATTGGAATTGAATTGAGAAGTTAAGAAACAGACCCTTACATCTGTGGTCATTTGGTTTTTGACAAGGGTGCCAAGTCTACTCCATTGGGAAAGAAGAGTCTCTTCAACAAATGTGCTGGGAAAGCTGGATATCCATATGCAAATGAATGAAAAAGGACCCATATCACAAACCATATATGAAAATTAATTCAAAATGGTTGAAAGACCTAAATATAAGAACCAGGACCATAAAACTCCCAAAAGAAGATGTGGGGAATCATCTTCAGGACCTTGTGGAAGACAATGGTCTCTTAGACTTTATGCCAAAAGCACAAGCAACAAAAGAAATAAATAGATAAATTAAACCTCATCAAAATTAAAGACTTTTGTGCATCAATGGACTTCATCATAAAGGAAAAAGTTTACTTACTGAGAGAAAATATTTGGCAACCACATATCCAATAAGGGTTTAATATCCAGGATATATAAAGAAATCCTACAATTCAACAACAAAAAGACGACAACCCAATTAAAAAATGGACAAAAGTCTTCAATAGACATTTCTCCAAAGAAGATACAAATGGCCAAAAAGCACACAAAAAGATGCTCAACATCATTACCCATTAGGGAAATGCAAATCAAAGCCATAACAAGATACCATATCATACCTACTAGAATGGCTACTACTTAAAAAACGGAAAATAACAAGTGCTGGAGAAGATGCAGAGAAATAGGAACACCCATCCACTATTGGTAGGAATGTAAAATGGTGCAGCTGCTGTGGAAGACAGATTGGCAGTTCCTCAGAAAGTTAAGAATACAATTATCACATGATCTGGCAATCACACTTATAGATATATACCCCAAAGAATTGAAAGCAAGGACTGGAGCAGATATTTGCACACTGATGTTCACAGCAGCATTACTTACAATTGCCAAAAGATGGAAGTAACCCAAATGTCCATCAACTGATTATTGGATAAACAAAATGGGACATGTATATACAATGTAATGTTATTCAGCTATAAGAAGGAATGAAGTTCTGATCCATGCAACAACATGGATTAATTTTGAAGACATCATGTTGAGTGAAATAAGCCAGACATAAAAGGACAAATACCGTTTGATCTCGCTGATATGAAATAATTAGAATGAGCAAATTCAAAGAGTCAGAATCCAAAATATATGTTACCAGGGGACAGGGTGGGGTAGGTAATATGGAAGCAATGCTTAAATTGTACAGTTTCTATTTGGGATGATGGAAAAGTTTTGGTAACGGAAAACCAACCATTTGGTAATCGGTGGTGGTGATGGTAGCACAACATTGTGAGCACAATTATATATTACATATATATTTGTGGTTAAAGGGGGAAATTTTAGGTTGAATATCTGTTACTAGAATAAAAATAAAAGTTAAAAACAACATAGGAATTGCTTTAGTTTCCTAGGCTGCTGAACCAATTACCTATGAAATGGGTTGGGTTAAACAATGGGAATTATTTCACTCACAGTTTTGAGGCTCAGAGAAACTCCAAATCAAGGCTTCATCAAGGCGATGCTTTCTCCCTGAAGGCTGTGGTGTTCTGGGCTGGCTGCTGGTGATCCTTAGTTCCTCTGTCACGTGGCAAGGAACATGGCAGCATCTCCTGTTCTCTTTCTTCTCTTCCTGATTCTGTTTCATCGTCCTGTTTTCTGTGGCTTTCTCTCTCTCTGCCTGAATTTCATTCTCTTATAAAGGATGCCAGTAATGGGATTAAGACCCATGCTGACTGATGTGGCCTGCCTCTCTCAGCCAACTCTGCAGGTGAACTCACTACCCTCCCCCCTATGCGGGACATGACTCCCAGGGGTGAGCCTGGACCTGGCATCATGGGATGGAGAAAGCCTTCTTGACCAAAAGGGGAAAGAGAAATGAAACAAAATAAAGTTTCAGTGGCTGAGAGATTTCAAATAGAGTTGAGAAGTCATTCTGGAGGTTATTCTTATGCATTATATAGATATTCCTTTTTAGTTTTTAGTGTATTGGAATAGCTAGAAGGAAATACCTGAAACTGTTGAACTTTAATCCAGTTCCCTTGATTCTTGAAAATGACTGTATAACTAAAAGCTATAGCTTTTACAGTGTGACTGTGTGATCTTGAAAACCTTGCAACTGACACTCCTTTTATCTAGTGTGTGGACAGATTAGTAAGAAAATTAAGACAATAAATAAGTAAATAATAGGGGGGAATAAGGGGTATGGGATGTCTTGGGTGTTCTTTTTTATTTTTATTCTTACTTTAATTTTTTTTGGAGTAATGAAAATGTTCAAAAATTGACTGTGGTGATGAATGCACAACTACATGGTGAGACCGTGAACTACTGATTGTACACTTTGGATGATTATCTGGTAGGTGAATATATTTCAATAAAATTGCATTTTAAGAAAAGATCCATGCTGATTGAGGTGGGACATACCTTAACTGAAGTAAGTTACAATGGGTTTACACCCACAGGAATGGATTAAATTTAAGCACATTTTTCTGGGGTACACAGAGCTTCAAACCACCACACTCCACCCTCTGGACCCAAAAAACATGTTCTTTCTATATATAAGCTACATTCACTCCATCACAATATCCCAATGCTGAGTATAAATGCTTAGTATAAAGTCTCATCAAAATTGGTTATGGGTGTAGTCAGTCCTGGGGCACAATTCCCCTCTGTCTGTGGACCCATGAAACCTAGAGAACAAATTATCTACTAACTTCCAATATACAATAGAGTGACAGGCATAGGATAAACATTCCTATTCCAATAGGGAAAAACTAGAGGGAAAACAGGGGTCATCCCTCCCAAACATTTCCAAAACCCCGCAGGGCATACTCCATTAGATTTCAAGGTCTGCGAGTCATCTATGGAACAATGTTTTGTCCTCCAAGCCTGAAGAAGTGGCAGTCTCGTGGTGAATTTAGAAGGCAGGAAGCATGAAAGGCCCGACCCTCATCCTCTACCTCTCTCTACTCAGCCCATCAACAGGGCTGGGGCTTTCTGTTCAGTCACTTTAGGTGCTAAGGAGACAGACACTTGGGCTGCTTTCTAAAGACAGGCCTAGGGTTCCTTCTCTCGTCTGTACGATGAGCCCAAGGGACCGTGGCCTGGTTTTGGGCTAAGCATCCTGCCTTCCAGGGTAGGTTAGGCTCCCACTTCGCTGAGTAAGAGCTGAGCCAGGGTCCAGACTGGACATGGTGGAACCTGGCACTGGAATGCTTGACTGTGGCTGCAGATCCACACCGCGCTTTCCTATTCTACTTCATTAATATTCCTCAAAACTGACATTTGATTTCCAGCTGACTCTCTTTTCTCAACTGCTTCCAGATTTGATGTGGGGAGGAAGGCATAAAGAATTATCACCTCTAAACCTTCCAATAACAGTTTTCAAAACAAAAATACATCATCAGCAGCATAGCAATGTTTCATGTATGTCTTTTTAAAATATCAATTTGATAAAAGTCAAGGCATAAGTTAAGTCATTCCTCTAGAGAATATTCTGTGGAAAGCAGGTAAGACATCATGCAGGCTTACACAGGTGGTTCTTAAGCTGAAGTGTAGCCATCTGGAGTTACAACCAAGAACAGTGGGTGTGTGGTATCTGTGTGCAAACTATATGTGCTGAGCACTTGCTAGTTACTATGATAGTATTTTCTTTAGCTCATTTTGTAGGCCAAGTCAAAACTTTGTGCATCTTTCTTAAAAAGACTTTGCCATATAGATAATATACAATTTGGGGTTTCTACAATCTAATGATAAAATCTGGTGGTAGAGAAGGCAGATGTGTAAGAGCAGAGAGACTGTGAAGTACAAATACTTTAACAAATGCAGAATAATTAACAATATTTTTAAGGCATTCCATATGTCAATTTCCAGAAAAAAGCTATAAATACAGAAAGGCAGGGGGTCGGAACCTAGAATGCATTTCAATATTGATAACATTTGCTGGTAGTAAATATGAACACAACTAGGGCAGCAAAATAACTTAACAATATAAAGCAAGTGACAAACTTGAGAAGGGATGGGACATTTTTCCAGTGATTGGGTATTTAAATAGATTTCTGCAGGGACTAGAAGCTCACAATTTTCCAGTTCAAAAGATTAAAAGGAAGAATGAGAGACAGGTCAATAATATGCAACAGGAAATGAGATATTATTTCTAAAATCTATTTCTGATGTTTGATATCCATGATTCCATATCCTATAAGTAAACATATTGTTCCAGTTTACTCTGAAGGGTTTAAAGACTGATCTTTTTTGACATATCAAGTGCTTCATACTTTCATTTCTAAAAAATAAATATTTCTAAAGAATAAATATTTTAAATGTTTCACTCAAGGATCTGGAGAAGAGATTCACTCTGTTAGCAAGGTAATCTGGGCAAAAAATCCTTTTTCCCATCCAGTTAAGAAAATGTAGAAAGGTATTCATTCATTTGTCACAGGAAAATCTCCCCAATACACATGAAACTGTGATTAATGCTGAAAATGGGTTTCTTTAAAAATCCCAAACCAAATCACTTCTATGGCTCTGGGGCTGCTAAAAGCAATTTTATGGGTCATCAGAGACTGTCTGCAGACGGCAAACACAAAAGAAAGCAAGACTGTGTGTGGTTCGGTCCGTGAGTCAGCCCTGCTCAGGGGGTCCTAACCACCCACAGCCAAATCAGCTCCGTGTCTCAGGTCGGGGAAAGGCACAGCCTCCGCTGCCCCCACGGCCTCATTTCTCAGCGCAGACAGTCTATGCTTCCGGAGTGCAAACACTCTCTGACTTGTTCCCCAGCCATCACTTCCTAGTTCTGTTCCCTGGATCAGAGCCTTTTCTTTTCTAAGGCTAAACTGCGCCTTGTAACTTCTTTGAGTCTTTTCAGAGCTGGGTCCATCCTTCTTCACTTAATCTATGGTAGCAACTGTCTTCCACCCTGTGGAGCATCCTGCTCTTCTCTTTCTGCACCCAGGCCTCGGATGCTTGCACTGACACTTTCCTTGTCCCTCTATCGCAAGCTTCCATTTACAATCCTTAGTAGCAGTTTCTCTTTCACAGTGTGACGATGAAAACCCAGCCTCCCTGAATTGCCCCAGCAGGATCTATCTACTGAAGTCTTTCCATTAGATCTCAATGTGCTGCAGAAGTAAAGTGGATCATATTAGGGAAGGCAGAGCAGGAAAGGATGGGGATGAGCCAGTCACCATCCTGGGTGCAAATGCTTGTTTTTCCTGACAACTTAATTGGTCTGACTTTTGAAACCTGGTGTAAAGAGAGACCATCTTCATGAACCATTTCCTCTCAAACCATCATAAATTGCCCACATTTGCAAACTTCCTCCCTAGAATTACTGTCTCTGTTTGATCAAAAAGCAAGCTACACTCAAATTTGACCTACTTAGAGCATACTTTCACTTGCAAACATCACATGCTGGAGGAAAGCCTGCAGGCTTCTCTGCTTTCAATCTTGCAGAATCCAAAGTTACCCTGGAAATGAGGCAGAAACCTGCAAAGAGCTTGAGCAGCAAAGCAGAAAGGAGGCCAAAGAAGGCCCAAATGAATTTATAAAATAAACACTATTTTATGTTACATGAGTTAATTATAAACTTAGACACAATTCTGGAAGGAAAATTCATGATTGTAGAATCTTTCTAAAAATAATTCCTTTATGTTGTAAAACACTGGCTGCTAAGTAAAACTGGAAAATGCTCAAGCTAATGAGGTTTACTTCAAAACAGTATTTACAAACAGTGCTGTCTGTGAATGTAATTCTTTCTTAGATCTGTATTTCTGAGCCTTAACCTCTCATGATTCTGACATATTGCAGGATTATGCCCTGGTTTTATTTCATGATTTTTTTTTTTAAATATAAATCACATTTTCATATTACCATTGTGCTTTTTAAAGTATATATCATCTGACCATGCTTTACTATAAAGTATTTGATCAACACAACTTTTTTAAAAAGAGGTACTGGAAGTAAACTTTTTAATGAGATAGGATTTTAAAAACAGAAAATGATAACCATGAGGCAAAGAGTGCTTTGATAGTAAGGCTAGTTTTATGCATTTCAAAAATAAAAATAAAATGAAGCTTAAAAACATTTACATATTATGTTTTCAGGTTTTTAATAGTTTCAAGAATTACTTTACCCAGAACTCCCAAATTGTTCACAAACCCCACAGGTATAATTAGCTTATTTTCAATAGCATCTTTTCAATAAAGATGGAAGGCTAACAAATTTAAAAAAAGCAACAACCTAAAATGTGTATCCCAAGCCCATTTTGGATGCATTCAGTGAGCAAAGATCTTCTGCATACCAGGCAGGGTGGTCATGCTTGGCCCAGAATTCCTGAATTAAGGATAATTTGTCTACAAAATGTCCCTTATGGGTATGCAATGTTCCATTTATAACTACAAAACAGTCCAAAATGAATACTAATCCAGCAGCATTTTTCAGGTGATCCAAAGTATATTTTTCAAACACAACTGATGCATAATACAGTGATTAAGGTATACCAGGTAGACATGCAGGCTTAACAGAGCCTTGCTGGACCACAATTGAGCATATGCTTAAAATCAACAAGACCTCAGAGTATTTAGTATTGTATCTCAGTTTCTATTAAGAAGTTTCAAAAGATATTTCACACCAAAAGTCCTCACTATAAAGTAAAGGGCATTGATTTCTTGATCATGATTCTGAAAAGTTTTGTTCTCACAAAATTAGACAAATATTTAAAAAATGTGATCAACTCTTCCACATAAACCATTTGCCATCCATTCAAGTATTTTTTACACTTGACAGCTTTACCAAAAATCGTGTGATGTCAGATCCATGCTTTGATGCTAGAGACTGTCTTCTCACCTGGCTCCTTTCTTTGGCTTGTTTGGCAGTTCTCTAAAAGTTAAAAAAATATTCACGCATATGTATGTTAGAAAAAAAGCCACTGGTTACGGAAGCTCAAAAACTCTATTTTGTCAGTCTGGAAACATCTGCCTGTCACCATACCCACTTGCAAGTGCTTTGCCATCTGGGGCTGTCTGGGGCTACCCACACCACAAGGCAGAGGAGCAGTAGCTCTGGTAAGTGCCCTGAGGGTCTAGGTTCATGAGGACGATTCTGAGGTGAAAACACACAGCTTTGGGGGCTGTCCTACCACCAGCTGAGACCATGAATGCGGGGGCTAGAAGAGGCCCTGATCCTTCTCATCCAAGTGGGAGCTCATACGGCACCTTGGGATTTTCCAGAGCACAGTAGGCAGAAGGCCCTCACTTCCTATTTTCTGGGCCTAGAGCCATTCCCAACTCAATAGCCAAGCCAATGCATAAAAACAAAATGAGATAGATCAGAACAGGGTTCCTTTTCTGCCTCCACAAGTAAAATTTTTCATAAAAATCTAAAAAAGGAATTATAAAACAGCCTGCATTTTTTTCACTATTTCATAATTCTCTTATAGGTCTTGAATTTGTACATAATTTGCACAGGTGAGAAATCAGATAGGTTTTTCCCAAATTTGAACTCCATGTGTGCAAGAAGTGATCTTGGTGGAAGGGGTAGGGAGATTTAAAACTAAAAATAAACAAATAAAAAAACACCTGCCTCTATGACACGATTCCATTTATGTAAAATTATATTTGTGAAGACATTGTGGAATCTAAAATATTAAAAGAAGGATAATAGGGAGCTCATTCAATACGGACAATGGCAAAGAATGTGAATGTTCTCAAAAGATTAAATACAACTGATGAGCGTTTTCTAAAAACATCAGTGTCTCTAGTAAACAAGCCTACAAACTGATGGCAGGGCATTTCTCTCCCACCACATTAGCGCTCACCGGTGAAGGCTGATGGACACGCTACTCTGCTGCCAAGGTGGGGGGAGCACCACAGGGTATGATCCTTTGGAAAACTGTTGCAATAAATTCCTACAGTTTCCAAAACATCCAAACACTTTGACTCAGCGATTTTATATCCTTTAAAGAAAGGACTCAAACTGTAGAAACAGTTTTGCATACAAAAAATGTCCTTGGCAGAATTATATAAGAGAGCACAAAATGGGAATGACTTGAATGCTCATCACTGTGAGAATGGGGAAGCAAACTGCAGTAGAATATTATGCAGAATATTATGCAGCCATTGTAGATGATGAACATTATGAATGGCTGGAGAACATGGGAAAATGTTTAAATCTTGCCATAAGTAAAAAAAAAGCTGGCTATAAAGTCACATACTGAATATATGCTTCTTTCTAAGATTATCTCAATAGGTAGGTTCTACTGTCTTTTGCTGGACTGCCTGTTAAACATTCATCCTGGTAGACAAATGATGTAGTAATAGATCATATCTCCCACTTTAAACAATAGGTAATTGCTCCATGATATACCAACATTAATGGGTTTCATACTTAGGCCAGCAGTGCAGTCTTTGCATGTTGGACGGATGGTCCTAGAGATAATTTATCAATGTTCTCAGATATTTTCAGGATGTCCTTACTAGAAATGCAAACATGACTCATTGACCCAATTCACCCCAATTCACCAAACTTCTGGTTTGTGGGCCTGGATCTCTTCTAGGCTATGCAATATATAAGATGTGTTCATTTTCTTTTAGGTCGTGGTGAAAATTTCCTCATCCTAAAATGAATTTTAAGGGAAATAGCTTCTCTTGCATCTGTGACTAAGAACTTACATAGGCCTCAAGATGAAACCCAAGCATTAGGTGACCACAGGAATAAAAAGCACCTCTCATTAGCCAGACCAGCGATATCGATTCATACATGTAATCTTCCACACCTATACACAAAATTTTCAGTCTGATTTCTCTGTGTGGAGTCAAACCCGTCTGTGGGCTTCACTGACCTCTCTGTGACAGACTGTACAGAGAGTCTGAAGGTTGTCCAGGGAGCACTGCCCTCCTCCACTGTAGACTGGCTTGATGTGATCCACCTGCCAGAAATGTCCTTCCCCTGGGTTTCTTATAATTTCATTTAGCTGCAATAAGAAAACAAGGTCAGCAATTTTCAACATACACTATGGGAATTGTTGGTTTTTGCATTGTGCAATATGTGTATACAGCAAAATCACAGGGAAAAATACATTAGGAAGGTTCTTTATAGCTTTTTATTGTGAGTGGGGAAAAAACCTCTGGGTTAACAATTTGAAGGCAACAAAATAGCCTTCTTAAAAAGTTTTTTTTTCCTTACCTCAACCATTTTGAAAAAATTTACAAGTAGAAAATACCCAAAATCCTGAAAGATTGGGAAAAATCAGTTGCTTTTGCACCTTTGGGTTAGTTTACACATTAAGTGAAACAAAACAGAAAAGAATAAGGACAAATTGGAAATTAATATCTTCTGAGTATTACTGACCCAAACAATCTTTTCATTGTTGAACTAAATGCACCTGTTATTTTTACCAGTGATGGTTTAAATATTAATAACTATCATCTGGGATTTTTATGCTATTCACCAAAAACTTTCCAAGTTACATGGACCGCAATGAAATTTCTAGAACAAATCTCTCTAACTTGCATATTTGGAATAAGCAAAGACAGCATGTAAAGCAGTCACTATTTAGGCCAGTCCATAAATACACATTTTATATTTAACCAATGATGCCCTATATTAAAATGAGATGTTATTTTAGCATTTTACCTGAGGTTATAAAACCAACTCAGACCGTAACAGTGCAATTGTTTGAATATCACAAAAATGAGTATGGAGGTCATTTTTATTTCCTTGGTCTTGGCAAGGAAGAAGTTATAATTGGCCAATTTCATGGCTGCTAGTTGTGGGAACCTTCGACATCGTTCTAAAGCACTGTTAAGAGCTTGTCAGACCAGCGGGGCGGTACGGTGACCTGGTCGATGGTGCTCGGCCCACAAGGGGCCCAGAGACTCCAAGAGTTAGCAGGCAAGCTGAAGCTGTGCACTGTATCCAGGTGCACTTTGTTACAGCTTGCCTTACGTTCTCCACCATACTGAACTTTCCAAATTCAATTAGAAGATACATACTGATTTATATTTTTCAGGTTGGTATTGTTATAAGAAACCACAAATGACAGTCTTGTGCATCAAGCAAATGGCATGTAGTCAGAAAAAAAAATCCATTTTGTTTCTGCCTTCTGTAACCAATTCCTTTGCTCTGACAGACTTTACGATCCAGAAGGTGCTTCTTTATTCTTCCCTAGTAGTTCTATAGCATATCACCTGGGCTACTCTCCAGCATTCTGAATTCACCTCTTGAAAGAAGCTCTCCCTCTCTGACTAGCCTTCCCAATCAGAGGCCTGAGGTGCTATGTATCCTCTGGGTACTTTTGTATTTGACATACATTTATGTTACTTCTGCATTCCTAGACAGGCTGCTTTGAAAATGTCCTTGAGTCGTTTCATCGTGTACCTTCTGGAAGCCTCTGCACAGGCAGCAGACAGGAACTGGAGCCTGGACAGCACCCCTACAAGGGAGGCAATATGATCCTCTACAATTAGACCAAAAAATCTTTCAGGAACTCTGGATATCATTAGAGAAATATAGTATTTCACCAGCTCTCAAAGACACTTTGCGGAAATGAGTATTAATTCGATTCTAATTCAGCAATACCAGGTAAATTAAAATATATGATTTATATAACTAGTAGGAATTTATCCAATATTTTAATGGGTCAAGAGTGATCCTTTTTAAAATTGTGGTAAAATATATATAATACATAAAATATAATGAAATGTAATATATAGCATAAAATTTGCCACCTTAACCATTTTTACGTGTACAATTCATGGCATTGATTACCTTCACAATCACCACTATCTATTTCCAAAATGTGTCACTGCTCCAAACAGAAACTCTACCTATTAAGCAGTCACTCCCCATTCCCCACCTCCTCTCAGCCCCTGCTCACCTTTAATCTACTTCTGCCTCTATGAATTTGCCAATTCTAGATATTTCATGTAAGTGGAATCATGCAAGATTTGTCCTTTTGTGCCTGGCTTGTTTCATTGGCATAATGTTTTAAAGTTTAATCCATGTTGTATGTATCCTGTGTCAGAACTTCAATCCTTTTCATGACTGAATAATATTCTATTATATGTATACACCACATTATTCATCTCTTGATAGACACCGGGTTGTTTGCACCTTTGGGCTATTGTGAATAATACTGCTATACACCTTGGTGTACAAGTACCCGTTTGAGAGGAGTAAGCCTTTTTAATTAAGCATGCTACAAAATCACACATTTTGCTGTAGTTTGAAATTTTGGAATGACTAGGTATTAAGATTAAAAATCCAACTAAGTTTTGGAAAGCCAAGTGAGTATCAATGATAGTGTGCTAAGAATAATATTTTGTCATAAATTGCTCTAGGATTACATTTTACAATGGAACGAACGTATCCAAGCACCTTCTATTGTAATGAACTATGTTTTTGAAGACTCTTGTCATTAATATTAACAACATGAAAAGTGGAACAACTAGACAAAAGGTTCCTCCTCATGCAACGTACCATCTGTTAAGATCTCTTCCCAAAGTAACTGAATCAGAATCTAATTAATCTTCTAGATCTTACAACCATTATTCAGGAAATATGAGAGGACAGAAGAACATGTTAAACAACACCATGAGGATACAGAAAGACAAATTCAGAATGTGGGAAATCCTACTGTCAAATGTTTCAGTTCCTTCAACAATCAGTGCTATACAATAAAGAAGGGAGGCGGGGCAAGATGGCGGACTGGTGAGCTGTATGTTTTAGTTACTCCTCCAGGAAAGTAGGTAGAAAGCCAGGAACTGCGTGGACTGGACACCACACAGCAATCTGACTTTGGGCATACTTCATACAACACTCATGAAAACGTGGAACTGCTGAGATCAGCGAAATCTGTGAGTTTCTGTGGCCAGGGGACCCGCACCCCTCCCTGCCAGGCTCAGTCCCATGGGAGGAGGGGCTGTCAGCTCCCGGAAGGAGAAGGGAGAACTGCAGTGGCAGCCATTATCGGAAACTCATTCTGCTGATCCAAACTCCAACCATAGATAGACTGAGACCAGACACCAGAGAATCTGAGAGCAGCCAGCCCAGCAGAGAGGAGACAGGCATAGAAAAAAACAACACGAAAAACTCCAAAATAAAAGCGGAGGATTTTTGGAGTTCTGGTGAACATAGAAAGGGGAAGGGCAGAGCTCAGGCCCTGAGGCTCATATGCAAATCCCGAAGAAAAGCTGATCTCTCTGCCCTGTGATCCTTTCCTTAATGGCCCTAATTGCTTTGAATCTTAGCATTTCAATAACCCGTTAGATCTCTGAGGAGGGCCCTTTTTTTTAATCCTTTTTTCTTTTTCTAAAACAATTACTCTAAGAAGCCCAGTACAGAAAGCTTCAAAGACTTGCAATTTGGGCAGGTCAAGACAAGAGCAGAACTAAGAGAGCTCTGAGACAAAAGGCAATAATCCAGTGGCTGAGAAAATTCACTAAACACCACAACTTCCCAAGAAAAGGGGGGTGTCCGCTCACAGCCATCATCCTGGTGGACAGGAAACACTCCTGCCCGTCGCCAGCCCCATAGCCCGGACCTGCCCCAGACAACCCAGTGTGACGGAAGTGCTTCAAATAACAGGCACACACCACAAAACTGGGCGTGGACATTAGCCTTCCCTGCAACCTCAGCTGATTGTCCCAGAGTTGGGAAGGTGGAGCAGTGTGAATTAACAAAGCCCCATTCAGCCATATTTCAGCAGACTGGGAGCCTCCCTACACAGCCCAGCAGCCCAGAACTGCCCTGGAGGGACGGCACTCACCTGTGACATAGCACAGTCATCCCTCAACAGAAGACCTGGGGTGCACAGCCTGGAAGAGGGGCCCACTTGCAAGTCTCAGGAGCTATACGCCAATACCAAGGACTTGTGGGTCAGTGGCAGAGACAAACTGTGGCAGGACTGAACTGAAGGATTAGACTATTGCAGCAGCTTTAAAACTCTAGGATCACCAGGGAGATTTGATTGTTAGAGCCACCCCCCCTCCCTGACTGCCCAGAAACACGCCCCATATACAGGGCGGGTAACACCAACTACACACGCAAGCTTGGTACACCAATTGGACCCAACAAGACTCACTCCCCCACTCACCAAAAAGGCTAAGCAGGGTAGAACTGGCTTGTGGAGAACAGGTGGCTCGTGGACGCCACCTGCTGGTTAGTTAGAGAAAGCGTACTCCACGAAGCTATAGATCTGATAAATTAGAGATAAGGACTTCAATTGGTCTACAAATCCTAAAAGAACCCTATCAAGTTCAGCAAATGCCAAGAGGCCAAAACCAACAGAAAATTATAAAGCATATGAAAAAACCAGACGATATGGATAACCCAAGCCCAAGCACCCAAATCAAAAGATCAGAAGAGACACAGCACCTAGAGCAGCTACTCAAAGAACTAAAGATGAACAATGAGACCATAGTACGGGATACAAAGGATATCAAGAAGACCCTAGAAGAGCATAAAGAAGACACTGCAAGACTAAATAAAAAAATGGATGATCTTATGGAAATTAAAGAAACTGTTGACCAAATTAAAAAGATTCTGGACACTCATAGTACAAGACTAGAGGAAGTTGAACAACGAATCAGTGACCTGGAAGATGACAGAATGGAAAATGAAAGCATAAAAGAAAGAATGCGGAAAAAAATTGAAAAAATCGAAACGGACCGCAGGGATATGATAGATAATATAAAACGTCCAAATATAAGACTCATTGGTGTTCCAGAAGGGGAAGAAAAGGGTAAAGGTCTAGGAAGAGTATTCAAAGAAATTGTTGGGGAAAACTTCCCAAATCTTCTAAACAACATAAATACACAAATCATAAATGCTCAGCGAACTCCAAATACAATAAATCCAAATAAACCCACTCCGAGACATATTCTGATCCCACTGTCGAACACAGAAGAGAAGGAGCAAGTTCTGAAAAGCAGCAAGAGAAAAGCAATTCACCACATACAAAGGAAACAGCATAAGACTAAGTAGTGACTACTCCGCAGCCACCATGGAGGCAAGAAGGCAGTGGCACGATATATTTAAAATTCTGAGTGAGAAAAATTTCCAACCAAGAATACTTTATCCAGCAAAGCTCTCCTTCAAATTTGAGGGAGAGCTTAAATTTTTCACAGACAAACAAATGCTGAGAGAATTTGCTAACAAGAGACCTGCCCTACTGGAGATACTCAAGGGAGCCCTACAGACAGAGAAACAAAGAAAGGACAGAGAGACTTGGAGAAAGGTTCAGTACTAAAGAGATTCGGTATGGGTACAATAAAGGATATTAATAGACAGAGGGGAAAAATATGACAAACATAAACCAAAGGATAAGATGGCTGATTCAAGAAATGCCTTCACGGTTATAACGTTGAATGTAAATGGATTAAACTCCCCAAGTAAAAGATATAGATTTGCAGAATGGATCAAAAAAAAAAATGAACCATCAATATGTTGCATACAAGAGACTCATCTTAGACACAGGGACACAAAGAAACTGAAAGTGAAAGGATGGAAAAAAATATTTCATGCAAGCTACAGCCAAAAGAAAGCAGGTGTAGCAATATTAATCTCAGATAAAATAGACTTTAAATGCAGGGATGTTTTGAGAGACAAAGAAGGCCACTACATACTAATAAAAGGGGCAATTCAACAAGAAGAAATAACAATCATAAATGCACCCAATCAAGGTGCCACAAAATACATGAGAGAAACACTGGCAAAACTAAAGGAAGCAATTGATGTTTCCACAATAATTGTGGGAGACTTCAACACATCACTCTCTCCTATAGATAGATCAACCAGACAGAAGACCAATAAGGAAATTGAAAACCTAAACAATCTGATAAATGAATTAGATTTAACAGATATATACAGGACATTACATCCCAAATCACCAGGATACACATACTTTTCTAGTGCTCACGGAACTTTCTCCAGAATAGATCATATGCTAGGACATAAACAAGCCTCAATAAATTTAAAAAGATTGAAATTATTCAAAGCACATTCTCTGACCACAATGGAATACAATTAGAAGTCAATAACCATCAGAGACTTAGAAAATTCACAAATACCTGGAGGTTAAACAACACACTCCTAAACAATCAGTGGGTTAACGAAGAAATAGCAAGAGAAATCGCTAAATATATAGAGACGAATGAAAATGAGAACACCAACATACCAAAACCTATGGGATGCAGCAAAAGCAGTGCTAAGGGGGAAATTTATAGCACTAAACGCATATATTAAAAAGGAAGAAAGAGCCAAAATCAAAGAACTAATGGATCAACTGAAGAAGCTAGAAAATGAACAGCAAACCAATCCTAAACCAAGTACAAGAAAAGAAATAACAAGGATTAAAGCAGAAATAAATGACATAGAGAACAAAAAAACAATAGAGAGGATAAATATCACCAAAAGTTGGTTCTTTGAGAAGATCAACAAGATTGACAAGCCCCTAGCTAGACTGACAAAATCAAAAAGAGAGAAGACCCATAGAAACAAAATAATGAATGAAAAAGGTGACATAACTGCAGATCCTGAAGAAATTAAAAAAATTATAAGAGGATACTATGAACAACTGTATGCCAACAAACTGGATAATGTAGAGGAAATGGACAATTTCCTGGAAACATATGAACAACCTAGACTGACCAGAGAAGAAATAGAAGACCTCAACCAACCCATCACAAGCAAAGAGATCCTATCAGTCATTAAAAATCTTCCCACAAATAAATGCCCAGGGCCAGATGGCTTCACAGGGGAATTCTACCAAACTTTCCAGAAAGAACTGACACCAATCTTACTCAAACTCTTTCAAAACATTGAAGAAAATGGAACACTACCTAACTCATTTTATGAAGCTAACATCAATTGAATACCAAAACCAGGCAAAGATGCTACAAAAAAGGAAAACTACCGGCCAATCTCCCTAATGAATATAGATGCAAAAATCCTCAACAAAATACTCAAAATGGATGAAAGATCTCAATATAAAAGAAAGTACCATAAAACTCCTAGAAGATAATGTGTCCAAAGACACATTAAAAAAATCATACACCATGACCAAGTGGGGTTAATTCCAGGCATGCAAGGATGGTTCAACATAAGAAAATCAATCAATGTATTACAAAACATTAACAAGTCAAAAGGGAAAAATCAATTGATCATCTCAATAGATGCTGAAAAAGCATTTGACAAAATCCAACATCCGTTTTTGATAAAAACACTTCAAAAGGTAGGAATTGAAGGAAACTTCCTCAAGATGATAAAGAGCATATATGAAAAACCCACAGCTAGCATAGTACTCAATGGTGAGAGACTGAAAGCCTTCCCTCTAAGATCAGGAACAAGACAAGGATGCCCGCTGTCACCACAGTTATTCAACATTGTGCTGGAAGTGCTAGCCAGGGCAATCCGGCAAGACAAAGAAATAAAAGGCATCCAAATTGCAAAAGAAGAAGTAAAACGGTCATTGTTTGCAGATGATATGATCTTATATTTAGAAAACCCTGAGAAATCGACGATACAGCTACTAGAGCTAATAAACAAATTTAGCAAAGTAGCGGGATACAAGATTAATGCACATAAGCCAGTAATGTTTCTATATGCTAGAAATGAACAAACTGAAGAGACACTCAAGAAAAAGATACCATTTTCAATAGCAACTAAAAAAATCAAGTAGCTAGGAATAAACTTAACCAAAGATGTAAAGGCCTATACAAAGAAAACTACATAACTCTACTAAAAGAAATAGAAGGGGACCTTAAAAGATGGAAAAATATTCCATGTTCATGGATAGGAAGACTAAATGTCATTAAGATGTCAATTCTACCCAAACTCATCTACAGATTCAATGCAATCCCAATCAAAATTCCAACAACCTACTCTGCAGACTTGGAAAAGCTAGTTATCAAATTTATTTGGAAAGGGAAGATGCCTCGAATTGCTAAAGACACTCTAAAAAAGAAAAACGAAGTGGGAGGACTTACACTCCCTGACTTTGAAGCTTATTATAAAGCCACAGTTGTCAAAACAGCATGGTACTGGCACAAAGATAGACATATAGATCAATGGAATCGAATTGAGAATTCAGAGATAGACCCTCAGATCTATGGCTGACTGATCTTCGATAAGGCCCGCAAAGTCACTGAACTGAGTCATAATGGTCTTTTCAACAAATGGGGCTGGGAGAGTTGGATATCCATATCCAAAACAATGAAAGAGGACCCCTACCTCACCCCCTACTCAAAATGGACCAAAGATCTCAATATAAAAGAAAGTACCATAAAACTCCTAGAAGATAGTGTAGGAAAACATCTTCAACACCTTGTATTATGCGGCCACTTCCTATACTTTACACCCAAAGCACAAGCAACAAAAGAAAAAATAGATAAATGGTAACTCCTCAAGCTTAGAAGTTTCTGCACCTCAAAGGAATTTCTCAAAAAGTTAAAGAGGCAGCCAACTCAATGGGCAAAAGTTTTTGGAAACCATGTATCTGACAAAAGACTGATATCTTGCATATATAAAGAAATCCTACAACTCAATGACAATAGTACAGACAGCCCAATTATAAAATGGGCAAAAGATATGAAAAGACAGTTCTCTGAAGAGGAAATACAAATGGCCAAGAAACACATGAAAAAATGTTCAGCTTCACTAGCTATTAGAGAGATGCAAATTAAGACCACAATGAGATACCATCTAACACCGATTAGAATGGCTGCCATTAAAGAAACAGGAAACTACAAATGCTGGAGGGGATGTGGAGAAATTGGAACTCTTATTCATTGTTGGTTGGACTGTATAATGGTTCAGCCACTCTGGAAGTCAGTCTGGCACTTCCTTGGAAAACTAGATATAGAGTTACCATTCGATCCAGCGATTGCACTTCTCGGTATATACCCGGAAGGTCGGAAAGCAGTGACACGAACAGATATCTGCACGCCAATGTTCATAGCAGCATTATTCACAATTGCCAAGCGATGGAAACAACCCAAATGTCCTTCAACAGATGAGTGGATAAATAAAATGTGGTATATACACACGATGGAATACTATACTGCAGTTAAGAAGGAACGATCTCGTGAAACATATGACAACATGGATGAACCTTGAAGACATAATGCTGAGCAAAATAAGCCAGGCACAAAAAGAGAAATATTATATGCTACCACTAATGTGAACTTTGAAAAATGTAAAACAAATGGTTTATAATGTAGAATGTAGGGGAACTAGCAATAGAGAGCAATTAAGGAACAGGGAACAATAATCCAAGAAGAACAGATAAGCTATTTAACGTTCTGGGGATGCCCAGGAATGACTATGGTCTGTTAATTTCTGATGGATATAGTAGGAACAAGTTCACAGAAATGTTGCTATATTAGGTAACTTTCTTGGGGTAAAGTAGGAACATGTTGGAAGTTAAGCAGTTATGTTAGGTTAGTTGTCTTTTTCTTACTCCCTTGTTACAGTCTCTTTGTAATGTTCTTTTATTGTATGTTTGTTTTCTTTTTAACTTTTTTTTCATACAGTTGATTTAAATAAGAAGGGAAAGTTAAAAAAAAAAAAAAGAAAAACAAGGAAAAAAATATGTAGTGCCCCCTTGAGGAGCCTGTGGAGAATGCAGGGGTATTGGCCTACCCAACCTCGATGGTTGCTAACATGACCACAGATATAGGAGACTGGTGGTTTGATGGGTTAAGCCCTCTACCATAGGTTTTACCCTTGGGAAGATGGTTGCTGCAAAGGAGAGGCTAGGCCTCCCTATAATTGTGCCTAAGAGCCTCCTCCCGAATGCCTCTTTGTTGCTCAGATGTGGCCCTGTCTCTCTAGCTAAGTCAACTTGAAAGGTGAAATCACTGCCCTCCCCCCTACATGGGATCAGACACCCAGGGTAGTGAATCTCCCTGGCAACGTGGAATATGACTCCCGGGGAGGAATGTAGACCTGGCATCGTGGGACGCAGAACATCTTCTTGACCAAAAGGGGGATGTGAAAGGAAATGAAATAAGCTTCAGTGGCAGAAAGATTCCAAAAGGAGCCCAGAGGTCACTCTGGTGGGCACTCTTACGCACACTTTAGACAACCCTTTTTAGGTTCTAAAGAATTGGGGTAGCTGGTGGTGGATACCTGAAACTATCAAACTACAACCCAGAACCCATGAATCTCGAAGACAATTGTATAAAAATGTAGCTTATGAGGGGTGACAATGGGATTGGGAAAGCCACAAGGACCACACTCCACTTTGTCTAGTTTATGGATGGATGAGTAGAAAAATAGGGGAAGGAAACAAACAGACAAAGGTACCCAGTATTCTTTTTTACTTCAACTGCTCTTTTTCACTTTAATTATTATTCTTGTTATTTTTGTGTGTGTGCTAATGAAGGTGTCAGGGATTGATTTAGGTGATGAATGTACAACTATGTAATGGTACTGTGAACAATCGAAAGTGCGATTTGTTTTGTATGACTGTGTGGTATGTGAATATATCTCAATAAAATGAAGATAAAAAAAAAATAAAGAGATGGGGTGCTGATATGGACTAAATGGAACTAAGAGGCATATAGACCAAATGCAATGTGCAGGGACATCTTTTGATGCTAATTTGAAAGAAGTAAGTATAAAAAGACATTTTTGAGACAACATGGGAAACAAAAAAAATGGACTTATTATTAAGGAATTATAATTGTGTTTGGTGTGATAATGGGTACCAGGATTATGGTTAAAAAAAAACAAGTCCTCATCTGTTATGTTGTCTGGGATTTGCTTTAAAATATTCCAGGAGAAAAAAAAGAAGTGAGGGGAGGGACTGATGAAACAAGAATGGCAAAATATTGATAATTGTTGGATCTGTGTGATAGGTAAACAGGTTCATTATTCTCTCTACTTTTATATATATATATTTAAAATTCCCAAATTAAATAGTTAACAAAGGAAGTTAGCAATTCAATATTGTTTACTCAGAACACTGCTGCTGTCCATCTGTCAGACGATTATATTATAATTTACCTGTTCTAATGGAAGTTTTGAGGTCCAGGTAATATCCAGAAAATTCTTCCTCTGACTTTTAGGAGCATCTCTCAGACGCAAAAAGAGTTCTTGTGCATTCAGATTACACAGCTGACACACGCCATGTTCAACCTCAAATACTTTGGCTCTCAGGTAACTGTTATGAGATCGAATCCAAAATTCCTCCTGACATTTTAGAGAGCAAAACCGTGAATCCCAAGCATTAACTTTACACTCTTGCTTGGTTGGGCAAGTGGGTTGCTGACAGTGCAGGCAAAGTGGATTTCCTTCATTATTCACAGCTTGCAAATAGCCTTTGGATGTAGAAGGTTTCACAAGGAGATCAGCTTGGGCTGTGCAGGGATTTAGAAATGGGACACAGGCTCCATCTTCAAGAAATTTTCTATAATTGAACAAAACATTTAGTAGGTAACTAATGAACAATTACTCTAGTGTGAATAGTTACTGCTTCAGTTAACAGTCCTCAAAGCTTCTATACTGATTAGCAGTAAACACAGGACCCACAGATTTTGTGATTCAGTGTGGAAAAGAAATAGCTTTAGTCAGCATTTTATATTCTATGCCAAGCAAAGGAGAGTGGTGTGTTAAAAAAAAAAAAACAACTGATTTGAATAGGAATATGTTACCTCTCATGGCAAGACAGATGCCTTCAGGTTAAACAACCAGAACTTGAAATATCAGGAAAGGTTAGAAAATGAGAAGTTATAAAATGCTTCTTCAGGCCAGGAAAGAACAAAGTGGCCACTCTAGACTAATGTAAAACCCCCGATTCTTAGTGGCCACCTGGTTCTCTGAGTGTGTTGGGTCATATACCTCATTAGAAGAGAGAGGCCATTACCAAGGTTCTAGGGTTGCTCTCTCCCAGCCTCTCTTCAGGACACAGTCTTCACATCAGTTAAGTGACAAAACAAAGTGGTTGACAGTGTTGATAGGGATTTGGACAGAAGAACTGCTGAGTATCGTGCCTCCTACAGATAAACTCCAAGCCGATCAAATTAAAATTAGAATTAGAACATGATAGGACATGTGTTCAATTTGTTAGAAGAAAGGAAAAAGTACAGTATTCATTTATACCAAAAGCCCTTTGTGGGAATTAACACAGCAGCCTTGCCTATTTCTCGCGGTTGATTGCTTGAAGGATTAAAAGAAAAACTTCCTATGATAGACAGAGCTCAAGACTGGGAAACAGAGCCCAGATCTTGACCTCAGGTCTGTTAGCACCGACCACCGGGGACTGGGATAAGTCGCTTACCCAATTGGTCCCAGTGTCTTTCCTCAACTCTAATTTCTAAATTAGATAATGAGGAGTTCATATGCCTCATGGAGTTAAGAGGACCAATTGGCTACTGTATTGTGAAAGCTCTTTGTAAACTGTAAAGCGGCCACACAAATGTAAGGCATTATCATAAAAATTCATACATAACTGTAAAGGAGTCGCCTTATTCCTACTGTGTCCCAGTAGTAAAATCCTTACTTGGTGGAAGGGTCCTGAGGTCTTGATTCCTTTGTGATCCGACGGACATGGCCCCCATCATTCTTCACCTTGTCCATTGAAGCTACGGCAACATCTTCCTTGGTTATGTACCTAAAATAATTACATGTTAAATAACAGTTTCGCTATTTCACGTTTGCATCATTCCTTGCAAAAGCAACAGGAAGAAAAGAAGACACAAGTCTACTCGTGTTGATTTACAAGTTAAGAAGTGGAATGCTAGCCTTTATCCTGGCTTCCGTTATGTGCAAAACATATTTCTGTGTTCCAAATTAGTTTCTCCAGGATTTATTTTTCTAAGAAATCCAAGAGTCCTTTGATATCTTTTGGACCATTTTCATTTAAGGGGAAAAAGGAGAGGGTACAGGAAGAAGAAATGGTCAAATGCACACACAACTCACAGCCTTAAGCAAACAGCTTTCCAAGCTGTCAGGAAATCTCGAACTGCATTTTTACCTCCCTCCTGGCTTCCCTTTAAGGTGTCTCTAAATCACCTTACTCAGTTATAATGGCGATATCACTGTATTTGGGTAAAGCAATTCTCTTTTTAGTTAATCAAGTTCAAGCACATCTTCCATAATCTTAAGGTTTTTTCCATTACTATGAGCCCATACACAGTTTATAGAATCTCCCACTCAAATAAAGCCACTCTTGATGTGGGAGTCAGAAGCTTATTATACAACACTATCAATAATACACAATGGTTTAGGGGACTTGAAGTAAAGAGGAAATTTATTCTGATTAAAGGTGATGGGAAATTTCAGCAGGTAAAATTCAATGACCCAATTAATTCCTTCTAATTAGCATGGCCCAGTTTCTCTGGTAGTTTATACCAATTGTAGATTTTTAAAAATTAGTTTAAACACTAATTTCTTTATATTTTTGAGTATTTCTTTATTTGGTAGCTTGACAGTAAATTAAAGTTAAATCACAATGGAATTGTGTCATTGTAGATAAAACTTTAGAAACTTGCTTTTGCCAAGGTGAATTTAATTATAAACAGATTTCCTTCTTTTTATAAGCTATTCTTATTAATTTTTTATTAGGATATACATGCACATGAGTTAAAATTTAAAAGGTGGACTCTAATATAAATGGTGAAGAGTTAAGTTTCTTTACCACTCCTATCCTTTAGCCATCTTGTGTCCTGCCTCAGAGTTACCTCTGTTGCCAAGGTTTTTTTTTCATTTATTTATTTTTTCCCTTCATCAGAGAAATTGTGGGTTTACAGCATGTGTAATATATAGGATTCCCATATGCCATTCCCCCCCACCAACACCTTGCACAGGTGTGGAACATTTGTTACAGCTGATGATAGCACATTTTAAAAATTGTACTGTTAGAGTCCATGGTTTAACTTAGGGTTCACTGTTTGTGTAGAGTAGTTCCATAGAATGTTTATTCTATTACCATATATACAATCTAACATTTCCCCCTTTAATCATATTCACATATATATTACAGTGCTGTTAATTACATTCACAATGTTGTGCTACCATCAGAAGCAGTTTATTTTTTTCTGTTATAGGTTTATAAATTAATATCTTTGCATCTTAATTGAAATATAATTTACATGCCATAAAACTCACCATCTGAAGTTTACAATTCAGTGGATTTTAGTATATTCACAAGGTTGTGCAACCATCAGTCAACACTCTCTAATCCCACAACATTTCCTTTACCCCCAAAAGAAGTCCTGTACCCATTATCAATCACTCCCAATTATGCCTGTACTTTTTAAAAACAAATAGTACATAGTAAACTCAATAACCTGCACCTTGCCCTTTTTACTTAAATATGCATCTCCAAGATTTTTCCCTATTAGTATATACAGAGTTGCCCTATTATCTTTAATGGCTGCATGTAACTCCATGATGTGGATAAACCCTGCAATATATCCAACCAGTCTCTGATTAATAGGCATTTAGGTCATTCCAGTCTTTACTATCACAAGCAATGCTGCAATGAATATGATCATACATGATATTTTATAAAAGTTAAGCATATATAAAATAAACTCCCAGAAGTATGGCTTGCTGGGTCAAAGGTTATGGTGCTTTAAATTTGGAAAGATCATGACAAATTATTCTCCTTTGAGTTTGTGCCAATGTACATGTCCACCAGCAATGCAGGAGAGTACCTGTTTCCTCACACTTTCACTAGGTATGTCAATAAAAAGGAATGTCATTAAAAAAAAAAACAACTCTGCTAATAGTGATGGGTACCTCATTATAGCTTTAAATTTGTGTTTCTCCTATTAAAAGTAAAGGTGGAAAAAGGTTTAGAGGAGGCAGGGCAAGATGGCAGACTGGTGAGCTGTATGTTTTAGTTACTCCTCCAGGAAAGTAGGTAGAAAGCCAGGAACTGCGTGGACTGGACACCACAGAGCAATCTGACTTTGGGCATACTTCATACAACACTCATGAAAACGTGGAACTGCTGAGATCAGTGAAATCTGTAAGTTTTTGCAGCCAGGGGACCCGCGCCCCTCCCTGCCAGGCTCAGTCCCGTGGGAGGAGGGGCTGTCAGCTCCGGGAAGCAGAAGGGAGAAGTGCAGTGGCAGCCCTTATCGGAAACTCATTCTACTGATCCAAAATCCAACCATAGATAGACTGAGACCAGACACCAGAGAATCTGAGAGCAGCCAGCCCAGCAGAGAGGAGACAGGCATAGAAAAAAAACAACACGAAAAACTCCAAAATAAAAGCGGAGGATTTTTGGAGTTCTGGTGAACATAGAAAGGGGAAGGGCCCTGAGGTGCATATGCAAATCCCGAAGAAAAGCTGATCTCTCTGCCCAGTGGACCTTTCCTTAATGGCCCTGGTTGCTTTGTCTCTTAGCATTTCAATAACCCATTAGATCTCTGAGGAGGGCCCGTTTTTTTTTCTTTTTTTTTTTTTAATCCTTTTTTCTTTTTCTAAAACAATTACTCTAAGAAGCCAATACAGAAAGCTTCAAAGACTTACTGTTTGGGCAGGTCAAGTCAAGAGCAGAACTAGGAGAGCTCTGAGACAAAACGCAATAATCCAGTGGCTGAGAAAATTCACTAAACACCACAACTTCCCAAGAAAAGGGGGGTGTCCGCTCACAGCCATCATCCTGGTGGACAGGAAACACTCCTGCCCATCGCCAGCCCCATAGCCCAGAACTGCCCCAGACAACCCAGTGTGACAGAAGCGCTTCAAATAACAGGCACACACCACAAAACTGGGCGTGGACATTAGCCTTCCCTGCAACCTCAGCTGATTGTCCCAGAGTTGGGAAGGTAGAGCAGTGTGAATTAACAAAGCCCCATTCAGCCATCATTTCAGCAGACTGGGATCCTCCCTACACAGCCCAGCAGCCCAGAACTGCCCTGGGGGGACGGCACTCACCTGTGACATAGCACAGTCATCCCTCAACAGAGGACCCGGGGTGCACGGCCTGGAAGAGGGGCCCACTTGCAAGTCTCTGGAGCCATACGCCAACACCAAGGAATTGTGGGTCAGTGGCAGAGACAAACTGTGGCAGGACTGAACTGAAGGATTAGACTATTGCAGCAGCTTTAAAAGTCTAGGATCACCAGGGAGATTTGATTGTTAGAGCCACCCCCCCCTCCCTGACTGCCCAGAAACACGCCCCATATACAGGGCAGGCAACACCAACTACACACGCAAGCTTGGTACACCAATTGGACCCAACAAGACTCACTCCCCCACTCACCAAAAAGGCTAAACAGGGGAGAATTGGCTTGTGGAGAACAGGTGGCTCGTGGACGCCACCTGCTGGTTAGTTAGAGAAAGTGTACTCCACGAAGCTGCAGATCTGATAAATTAGAGATAAGGACTTCAATTGGTCTACAAATACTAAAAGAACCCTATCAAGTTCAGCAAATGCCACGAGGCCAAAAACAACAGAAAATTATAAAGCATATGAAAAAACCAGACGATATGGATAACCCAAGCCCAAGCACCCAAATCAAAATCCAGAAGAGACACAGAACCTAGAGCAGCTACTCAAAGAACTAAAGATGAACAATGAGACCATAGTACGGGAGATAAAGGAAATCAAGAAGACCCTAGAAGAGCATAAAGAAGACATTGCAAGACTAAATAAAAAAATGGATGATCTTATGGAAATTAAAGAAACTGTTGACCAAATTAAAAAGATTCTGGACACTCATAGTACAAGACTAGAGGAAGCTGAACAACGAATCAGTGACCTGGAAGATGACAGAATGGAAAATGAAAGCATAAAAGAAAGAATGGGGAAAAAAATTGAAAAAATCGAAATGGACCTCAGGGATATGATAGATAATATGAAAAGTCCAAATATAAGACTCATTGGTGTCCCAGAAGGGGAAGAAAAGGGTAAAGGTCTAGGAAGAGTATTGAAAGAAATTGTTGGGGAAAACTTCCCAAATCTTCTAAACAACATAAATACACAAATCATAAATGCTCAGCGAACTCCAAATAGAATAAATCCAAATAAACCCACTCCGAGACATATACTGATCACACTATCAAACACAGAAGAGAAGGAGCAAGTTCTGAAAGCAGCAAGAGAAAAGCAATTCACCACATACAAAGGAAACAGCATAAGACTAAGTAGTGACTACTCAGCAGCCACCATGGAGGCAAGAAGGCAGTGGCACGATATATTTAAAATTCTGAGTGAGAAAAATTTCCAGCCAAGAATACTTTATCCAGCAAAGCTCTCCTTCAAATTTGAGGGAGAGCTTAAATTTTTCACAGACAAACAAATGCTGAGAGAATTTGCTAACAAGAGACCTGCCCTACTCGAGATACTAAAGGGAGCCCTACACACAGAGAAACAAAGAAAGGACAGAGAGACCTGGAGAAAGGTTCAGTACTAAAGAGATTCGGTATGGGTACAATAAAGGATATTAATAGACAGAGGGGAAAAATATGACAAACATAAACCAAAGGATAAGATGGCTGATTCAAGAAATGCCTTCACGGTTATAATGTTGAATGTAAATGGATTAAACTCCCCAATTAAAAGATATAGATTCGCAGAATGGATCAAAAAAAATGAACCATCAATATGTTGCATACAAGAGACTCATCTTAGACACAGGGACACAAAGAAACTGAAAGTGAAAGGATGGAAAAAAATATTTCATGCAAGCTACAGCCAAAAGAAAGCAGGTGTAGCAATATTAATCTCAGATAAAATAGACTTCAAATGCAGGGATGTTTTGAGAGACAAAGAAGGCCACTACGTACTAATAAAAGGGGCAATTCAGCAAGAAGAAATAACAATCGTAAATGTCTATGCACCCAACCAAGGTGCCACAAAATACATGAGAGAAACACTGGCAAAACTAAAGGAAGCAATTGATGTTTCCCCAATAATTGTGGGAGACTTCAACACATCACTCTCTCCTATAGATAGATCAACCAGACAGAAGACCAATAAGGAAATTGAAAACCTAAACAATCTGATAAATGAATTAGATTTAACAGACATATACAGGACATTACATCCCAAATCACCAGGATACACATACTTTTCTAGTGCTCACGGAACTTTCTCCAGAATAGATCATATGCTAGGACATAAACAAGCCTCAATAAATTTAAAAAGATTGAAATTATTCAAAGCACATTCTCTGACCACAATGGAATACAATTAGAAGTCAATAACCATCAGAGACTTAGAAAATTCACAAATACCTGGAGGTTAAACAACACACTCCTAAACAATCAGTGGGTTAACGAAGAAATAGCAAGAGAAATTGCTAAATATATAGAGACGAATGAAAATGAGAACACAACATACCAAAACCTATGGGATGCAGCAAAAGCAGTGCTAAGGGGGAAATTTATAGCACTAAACGCATATATTAAAAAGGAAGAAAGAGCCAAAATCAAAGAACTAATGGATCAACTGAAGAAGCTAGAAAATGAACAGCAAACCAATCCTAAACCAAGTACAAGAAAAGAAATAACAAGGATTAAAGCAGAAATAAATGACATAGAGAACAAAAAAACAATAGAGAGGATAAATATCACCAAAAGTTGGTTCTTTGAGAAGATCAACAAGATTGACAAGCCCCTAGCTAGACTGACAAAATCAAAAAGAGAGAAGACCCATAGAAACAAAATAATGAATGAAAAAGGTGACATAACTGCAGATCCTGAAGAAATTAAAAAAATTATAAGAGGATACTATGAACAACTGTATGCCAACAAACTGGATAATGTAGAGGAAATGGACAATTTCCTGGAAACATATGAACAACCTAGACTGACCAGAGAAGAAATAGAAGACCTCAATCAACCCATCACAAGCAAAGAGATCCAATCAGTCATCAAAAATCTTCCCACAAATAAATGCCCAGGGCCAGATGGCTTCACAGGGGAATTCTACCAAACTTCTTCAAGACCTTGTATTAGGTGGCCACTTCCTAGACTTTACACCCAAAGCACAAGCAACAAAAGAAAAAATAGATAAATGGGAACTCCTCAAGCTTAGAAGTTTCTGCACCTCAAAGGAATTTCTCAAAAAGGTAAAGAGGCAGCCAACTCAATGGGAAAAAATTTTTGGAAACCATGTATCTGACAAAAGACTGATATCTTGCATATATAAAGAAATCCTACAACTCAATGACAATAGTACAGTCGGCCCAATTATAAAATGGGCAAAAGATATGAAAAGACAGTTCTCTGAAGAGGAAATACAAATGGCCAAGAAACACATGAAAATATGTTCAGCTTCACTAGCTATTAGAGAGATGCAATTTAAGACCACAATGAGATACCATCTAACACCGGTTAGAATGGCTGCCATTAAACAAACAGGAAACTACAAATGCTGGAGGGGATGTGGAGAAATTGGAACTCTTATTCACTGTTGGTGGGACTGTATAATGGTTCAGCCACTCTGGAAGTCAGTCTGGCAGTTCCTTAGAAAACTAGATATAGAGCTACCATTCGATCCAGCGATTGCACTTCTCAGTATATACCCGGAAGATCGGAAAGCAGTGACACGAACAGATATCTGCACGCCAATGTTCATAGCAGCATTATTCACAATTGCCAAAAGATGGAAACAACCCAAATGTCCTTCAACAGATGAGTGGATAAATAAAATGTGGTATATACACACGATGGAATACTACGCGGCAGTAAGAAGGAACGATCTCGTGAAACATATGACAATATGGATGAACCTTGAAGACATAATGCTAAGTGAAATAAGCCAGGCACAAAAAGAGAAATATTATATGCTACCACTAATGTGAACTTTGAAAAATGTAAAACAAATGGCTTATAATGTAGAATGTAGGGGAACTAGCAATAGAGAGCAATTAAGGAACGGGGAACAATAATCCAAGAAGAACAGATAAGCTATTTAACGTTCTGGGGATGCCCAGGAATGACTATGGTCTGTTAATTTCTGATGGATATAGTAGGAGCAAGTTCACAGAAATGTTGCTATATTAGGTAACTTTCTTGGGGTAAAGTAGGAACATGTTGGAAGTTAAGCAGTTATCTTAGGTTAGTTGTCTTTTTCTTACTCCCTTGTTATGGTCTCTTTGAAATGTTCTTTTATTGTATGTTTGTTTTCTTTTTAACTTTTTCTTCATACAGTTGATTTAAAAAAGAAGGGAAAGTTAAAAAAAAAAAAAAAGGAAAAAAAAAAAAGATGCAGTGCCCCCTTGAGGAGCCTGTGGAGAATGCAGGGGTATTCGCCTACCCCACCTCCATGGTTGCTAAGATGACCACAGACATAGGGGACTGGTGGTTTGATGGGTTGAGCCCTCTACCACAGGTTTTACCCTTGGGAAGACGGTTGCTGCAAAGGAGAGGCTAGGCCTAAGAGCCTCCTCCCGAATGCCTCTTTGTTGCTCAGATGTGGCCCTGTCTCTCTAGCTAAGCCAACTTGAAAGGTGAAATCACTGCCCTCCCCACTACGTGGGATCAGACACCCAGGGGAGTGAATCTCCCTGGCAACGTGGAATATGACTCCCGGGGAGGAATGTAGACCTGGCATCGTGGGACGGAGAACATCTTCTTGACCAAAAGGGGGAGGTGAAAGGAAATGAAATAAGCTTCAGTGGCAGAGAGAATCCAAAAGGAGCCAAGAGGTCACTCTGGTGGGCACTCTTACGCACACTTTAGACAACCCTTTTTAGGTTCTAAAGAATTGGGGTAGCTGGTGGTGGATACCTGAAACTATCAAACTACAACCCAGAACCCATGAATCTCGAAGACAGTTGTATAAAAATGTAGCTTATGAGGGGTGACAAGGGGATTGGGAAAGCCATAAGGACCACACTCCACTTTGTCTAGTTTATGGATGGATGAGTAGAAAAATAGGGGAAGGAAACAAACAGACAAAGGTACCCAGTGTTCTTTTTTACTTCAATTGCTCTTTTTCACTCTAATTATTCTTCTTGTTATTCTTGTGTGTGTGCTAATGAAGGTGTCAGGGATTGATTTGGGTGATGAATGTACAACTATGTAATGGTACTGTGAACAATCGAAAGTACGATTTGTTTTGTATGACTGCGTGGTATATGAATATATCTCAATAAAATGAATATTAAAAAAAAAAAAAAAAAAAGACATAATGCTGAGCAAAATAAGCCAGGCACAAAAAGAGAGAGATTGTATGTTACCACTAATGTGAATTCTGTGAAAAATGTACAATGTTTTATACTGTAGAATTTAGGGGACCTAGAGATACCAATTAGTGGAGGGGGAATGATAATCTAATAAGAACAGATAAACTATGGAGGGTAATCTCAATGTTATGGGAATGCTCAGGAATGATTATGGTTTGTAAACTTTCTTGGATATAGTAAGATCATGTTGGAAGCAACAGAGTTATTTTAGGTTTTTTTTTTCTCTTATTCCTTTGTTTTCTTAGGGGTTGTTAATTTTCTTGGGGTATGGTAGGAACATGTTGGAAGCAAAGTAGTTATTTTAGGTTATTTGTTTTCCTTAATCCATTGCTTTGTTTGAAATGTTGTGGGGTTTTTTTGTTTGTTGTTTGCCTGTTTGTTTTTAATTTTTTGATAAACAAAGTTAAAAAATTGAAAAAAAATCAGTAGAAAAATGGGAGTAAAAACTAAATGACAAATAGGGTGGGATGGGGGGATGGTTTGGGTATTCTCTTTTCACTTTTATTTTTTATTCTTATTCTGATTCTTTCTGATGTAAGGAAAATGTTCAGAAATAGATTGTAGTGATGAACGCATAACTATATGATCATACTGTGAACAGTTGATTGTATACCATGGATGACTGTATGGTTTGTGAATATATTTCAATAAAACTGAATTAAAAAAAAAAAAAAAGGTTTAGAAGTGGAGACAGGATAATAAATCATGGGGTGATGTGGTACAGGATATTGGCCCCACCCAAAGATATCCATGTCCTGAACCTCAGAAACTGTGAATGTTACTTTAAATGGTAAAAGGGTTTTTTTCATATGACTGAGTTAAGGATCTTGAGAAGGGGACATTATCCTGGATTTTCTTGGTGGAACCAATGTCATAAAACTTGTCCTTATAAAAGAGAGGTGGGGAGTTAAGAGCCAAAGGAGTTGTGATGATGGAATCACAGATGAGAAAGAGATTGGAAGATGATACATTGCTGCCTTTGAGGATGGAGTAAAGGGCATGAGCCAAGGAATGAAGGTGACCTCTACAAGCAGTTAATGGCAAAGAAACATTCTCCACTAGAACCTCCAGAAGGAATGCTTAATTTTTACCCAGAGAGAAATGTTTTGAACTTCTGACCTCCATAATTATATTATAACCAACTTTTTTTAAGTCACCACATTTATGGCAATCTCTTATTGCAGCAATAGGTAACTAATAGGGGTGGTATATATTATTCCTACCTGTTTATGGGACAGAGGATTTTAATCATGCATGCTCTCTTCCAATCAGAGAAGTGAACATTTATCTCAGCTCCTAATCCAACTGCTAGAAAGTGGAAGGTTTGACTCTGATCCAAAAATATCAGGGACTGTATCATTAGCTATCAATTATCCAAATACATAGAATAAAAGTGTCATTTTCCTGTAACTGCTTTTTTCCTACTCCTCTTCAGGAGAACTTTATTAGAGTTCCACTAATCAAATTAAGTTCAGAAAATATATGATGCCTTAAGATGTAAATGCCTGTTGTGGTAGACAGAATAACAGTCCCCCAAACATGTCCACATCCTAATCCTTGTAGCCCATGTCACCTGTGACCAAAGGGACTTTGAAGATATAATTAGGGCTAAGAATCTTGAGATGGGGAAATTACCCTGGATTATCCTGGAGGATCCAATACATTATAATTACAAAAGCCCTTAGAGGTATAGTAAAGGCCCTAACAGCTGTTGCTGGCTTTGAGAAATGGAGCAAGAGGATCATGAGCTAACTACTGTTGGAACCTTTAGAAGCTGTGAACCACCCTCAGTTAATAGCCAACAAGAAATAGGGACCTTAGTCCTATAATGGCAAGGAATAAAATTCTGCCTACAGCCTGATTGAGCAAGGAAATGGACTCCTGGCTCCATTTCTTTGTCTCCCCTTAGTTTTAGCCTGGTGAGACCTATGTTGGATTTCTGTCCTAAACAACTGTAAGATAGATTGGTGCTAAGTCATTAAATTAGTGGAAATTTATTACTTCACTAATAGAAAACTAACAACCCCTTTTTAGTTTTAACAAACTAAGTGATAGTATAGGTTGGGTTTCCACAAAAGCCTCTTGTGATGTGGCCAGATCCTAGAAGATAGTGTTCATGTGATACATCTAGGGGAGTGGGACCACTGGCATCCAAGCACAGCACATGGCAGATGAGGTCATAGGGTCAGAAAGGATTTGAGGCACAGATACTGGCTGCTGAACAACCTAAAAAATAGAGTGAAATGAACATCACCTTTCACTGCATAGCATGATAACATCTACATTTATAGAAACACACTCAATGCTGTGATAATAGAGGATGGTTCAAAGGAGACTTAAGTCAAGCTTTGAGAATGGAGGCCTAGATTAAAAAAAAATATTTGAGGTTTGGAAAGAAAAGAACTTGATCTAAATTTCCTGGGAGTCATGTCTTCCAAAGAGATGCAAACTTGGTGAATTCTACTGTTGTGCCAGTTTGAATGTATTGTGTCCCCCAAATGCCATTATCTTTGTGGTCTTGTGTGGGGCAGACGTTTTTGGTGCTGGTTGGATTTGCTTGGAATGTGCCCCACCCAGCTGTGGGAGATGATTTTGATGAGATGTTCCCATGGAGGCATGGCCCCACCCATTGAGGGTGGGCCTTGATCAGTGGGGCTATATAAATGAGCTGACTCAAAGAGAGGGAAGAGAGTGCAGCTGGGAGTGGTGTTTTGAAGAGAAGCAAGCTTGCTAGAAAGGAACATCCTGGGAAAAAGCCATTTTGAGGCCGGAGCTTTGGAGCAGAAGCCAGCTGCCTTCCTAGCTAATAGAGGTTTTCCGGACACCACTGGCCGTCCTCCGGTGAAGGTACCCGACTGCTGAGGTGTTACCTTGGATGCTTTGTGGCCTTAAGACTGTAACTGTGTAGTGAAATAAACCCCCGTTTTATTAAAAAAAAAAAAAAAAAAGTAAAGGTGAATATCTTTTCATATGTTTGAATTTTCTACTTGGGTGTCTTTATTTCAAAAAGAAGTTAAACTACAGTGAATTCTTTCAGAGTTCCTCAACTTTTACTCTTTAGTTCCTAAACTTCTCTGCCCCCATTTCTTCAACCATTTTATTTGCTTGACAAAAACCTTTCCCTAAAGTATTTCTGTGGATTCTAAATGAATTCAAAAGCTTCCTAAGCTTTGAGGGGGAAAGGGATATTAAGCTTTGCCTCAGGTATTATTCGATGTTTAAAAGCTTAGAAACATAATTCAGTAATTTTAAAAGGTGCTCAGAAATCGATTGAGAGATCCAGGAGCTAAAAATAAATTCTTGCTTTCCCATAAGGCATTAGCATAAATTTTTGTAAACCACAAGAAACAGACCAATCAACCCCAAAGTAAGGGTTGACAACTTTCCAAACCCAGTTGCAAGTTACCAACATGTAATTTTCCATTGAGGTTTGCTAGGAACTTCCTATAAGTATATTAACTCTCAAAAGGATTATGGTAAATCCCAATTTTGACATATAGGAAAGGGAGAATGTTGTCAGGTAAACTAATTCCTGCATAAGGATGAAGACAGAAGATGGCAATTTTTGCAGGGCAAGAGGGGTGTGCCTTGGAAAGGGGCCAATACCATTGAAAACGATCCTGGGCTTTAGGTTGCTTATCTGCTTTGGAGATCAGCTGTGGCTACAGGTTAACTAGTTGGCAGCCTAAACCCAACAAAGCTCCAACTGAAACAGGTCTGCCTTTCAAAAGGGAATTCAGCCAGGAACTAAAACAATGGCTGGTGATCATGGCTTCCATTCACATTTAGGTGTGAGCTACTAAAAGCTGCCTAAAAGCTCTGAGTTTGCATGGGGTTTGCCAACTGGTGGATGCCACTGGAGATTAATCCAGTTGGAGATGTAGTCATTGCTTTTGGGAGAATCCCCAAATGTCTGAACCTAAATGTCTTTTTTCTGGGGCATTCAATTTTTTCAGAAATGAATTCTCTAATATGGGAAATAAATGTGGCTGCTGGCATTCTGGAAGCATAGCAAAAGAGTCTGGTGAGGTTAGTTTTCAATATAATTCTTTTCCTTTGATCTCCACTGAGTCTGGTGTTTCCAAGTCTGGAGCCTCTGTGGTTCAATTTCCAGGAAAATAGAAGGGAAATGGATCCAGCGTCTTAACTGCTCTGCATACAGACTTCCAATCACTGCTGTTATTCAGCCCCATCTTTCACATCTGCTTTCAGAAATACATGGTTACTCCAATTTACTGACATTTAACGGGGTTGCGCAGCAAGAATAAGGTGTTTCCTGATGGTATACCCCCTCTGCAGGTACACGGATTTCATATTTCTGGCTCTGCTAAATCATTTTCCCTAGAAGCCTGCCTTTCTTCCACCTCTCATCAATTTATTCACCAAGATCTCTCTCTATACCTCCTAAATACCTCTCCTCTTCATTTTCTTTCCCTTTTCCCCATTGCTAATGCCTTAATGCCTTGATAAAGTGCTCATATTTTTTTCCAGGGGTACTACAACAGTAGTCTTTTAACTTGTGTGGTAGGCAGAATTCTTAAGACGTCCCCCCACAATTCTTGTCCCCTGGTTATTCAACCAAACACTAATCTAGATACTGCTATAAAGGGACTCTGCATATATAATTAAGGTTACTAATGAAATGACCTTAACATAGGGCCGAGTACCTGGGTGAATTCAATGCATTCATACAACCTCTTATAAGCAGCAGCAGAAGACAGAAGAGTCAGAGAGATGAGGTAGAATGGGAAAGAACAGAGAATGAGGCAGAAGGGGAAGTCAGAAAGATACTAAGCATGAGAAGGATTCAAGGCACTGAGCTGGCTGTGAGATGCAGGAGCCCAGGGACTAGGACTGAAGCATGGCCTCTAAGAGGTAAGAGCAGCCCCCAGCTGGAAGTCAGCAAGGAAACTGGACCTCAGTCCTCCAACTGCAAGGAACTGAATTCTGCTAACAGACTGAATGAAGTTGGCACTGGATTCTTTCTAGAGCCTCTGGAAAAGAGCCCAGCCAGCTGACACTTTGATTTAGGCCTTGTCAAAGCCAGAGCGGAAAAGCTGGTGGTGACAGCTTGGACTTCTGACCGACAGAACTGTGAGATGATAAATCTGCATTGCTTTAATCTGCTAAACTTGTGGTAATTTGCTACGGCAACAATAGGAAACTAATAAAACTTGTTTCCCTACTTCCATTCTTGCTCTTTTCAATCTAATCTTTCAATTGCTGCCAGAATGAGCTCTAAAAAAATACAAATCTAATTATTTACTTCACTGCTTATTAATACAAGTTATATACTTATTATATCATCTACATAAATTATATAAATAACACTGTGTGTCTGACTTTGGATTGTACTGGTTTTGTGAGTCTACTTTGGCTTTTATACATGATCAACCATTTTTCTTAGGTGGCACCTTAAGTGGTCATCCATGTCTGATAGAGAAGGAATATGGGGAGGGTAATTCTAGAAATGGTTGGAGTGGGCTGTAAATTCAGTTAAGAAGGAAATTATGGTCATGCAAGAAAGAGAACACTAATACTTCACAAAGGCTGTGGTTGCAAAAATGAGAAAATGTAGAGGCTGGAAGAAGTATTGAGAAAAAATAGGCAGCATACTTTTTGACACGTGTGTATATATGTGTGTATGTGTGTGTGTGAATGTACATGTACAAATATATACACACATATTTTAAATACATTTTTATATAAAATAATACATGCTCATGGGAAAATTTCAACCAGTACAGAAGAGTTTAGGCAAGAGTCTAAAACTGGCAGCTAATGGCTAAATTCAACCGGTCAAAGGCCTTTTTTGACTCATATAGTATTTTTTTTTTAATCTGAATTTGAATGGCTTTAGAGAGGTCACACATTTCCCAATTTGCCATAGTCCCATCCCCATACCCCCTCATTTTCTAGTTTTACACCTGATCTCATCTATTCATTTATGGTTCCTGACTTGCCTTTAGGCACAGGACTTTGTGATCCTGGCATAAAGCATAAAGTAAAAGTCCCTACCACCTGTATAACCCCCAGCTACTATGCTTTAAAGCATAATTTCTCAACAGCAGCACCATTCACATTTTAACACAGGTCATTCTTGTTTGGGATTTAGTCCTGTTCATTGTAGGATTTTTGTAACGTCTTTAGCCTCTCCCCACTAGATGCCCCCAGCCATGACAGTCTAAATGTCTCCAGATATTGCCCCCTGTTCTGGTTTGCTAAAGCTGCTCTTACGCAAAATACCAGAAATGGATTGGCTTTTATAAAGGGGATTTATTAGGTTACACATTTACAGTTCTAAGGTCATAAAAATGTCCAAACTAAGGCATCAATAAGATGATACCTTCACTGAAGAAAGGCCACTGGTGTCCAGAACACCTCTGTCAGCTGGGAAGGCACATGCCTGGCATCCGCTGGCCCTTTGCTCCCGGGTTCTGGTTTCAAAATGGTGTCTCCAAAATGTCTCTGGGCTTCTGTCTCTCTTAGCTTCTCTCTCTCAGCTCCTGTGCATCCTTTGCTTATTCTCCCAGGGCATCTCTCTAAGCATCTGGAGGTCCTCTCAGCTTCTCCGTGACAAACTCTGGGCTTCATCTCTTAGCTTAGCATCTCCAAAGTTCTGTCTGCCTATCCAAGCGTCTGGGTCTGTGTCAGTCCCTAAGCTCTCTTAAGGACTCCAGTAAACTAATCAGGACCCACCTTGAATGGGCGGGATCACACCGCCATGAAAATAATCTAATCAAAAGGTCTCACCCACAGTTGGGCAGGCCACATCTCCATGGAAACAACCTAATCAAAAGATCTTACCCATAATAAGTCTGCACCCACAAGACTGGATTAAAAGAACATGGCTTTTGTAGGGGACATAATATATTTAAACCAGCACACCCCCTGTTGAGAATCACTGAGAACCAAGAAAACCTCTGGAAAGAATGTCTAAGGTATAGTTTCAGATACTTTGTCAATATTAGCAATCATATATATTTGTATCTCCATCCTTTTCTTTTTTCTTTTTAGAGAAGTTGTGGGTTTATGGAATAATCATGCATAAAATACAGGATTCCCATATGCCAACTCACCACTAACACCCTGCATTGGTATGGAATATTTGTTACAACTTATGATAGCACATTTTAAAAACTGTACTATTAATTAAAGTCCATGGCTTAACTTAGGGTTCACTGTTTGTGTGGTGTAGTTCCATGGATTTTTAAAAAAATTTTATTCTATTGCCATATATACAATCTAACATTTTCCCTTTTACATATATATATATATATATATACACACACACACACACATATATATACACACAATTTCCAACCTTTATTACAGTATTTTTACCCTTAAACAATCTATCATGAGTATCACCCTGTGATCTCACATACACACATATTATACCCCACATCCTGAAACAGCTGAAGACATTTTCACCGTATGGTGATATAATAATTTATTTAATCAGCCTTCCACCTACCCACACCCATTTGATGGATTTTTTTTCACCTGTGTGCAATGAAAAGGCTAGAGAACAGAGACCATAAGATGATGGAATGTAAATATGAGGAGAGATTAGAGGTATATGAAGACAGCAAGATATAAAAGGGCTTTCTCTGCTGATGCTGTTGTTTGGTTTGTTGCTTTGACAAGAACTGGAACATGGAATTTCTGCCCACTTTTCCTGACAATCCTTGCTTCATACTAGGGGAAGAGTCTACAGAGACTGGGGATTTGAGATCACACCAGGGAAAACCTGAGCTAGGTGAAGAAGATTGTGATGCCAGAAAGGAGAGAAAGTATACAGAAATTAGAAAGGAGCCTCTAATGATAAAAGCAAATGGTCACAAAGGTTCAACAGTTAACCTTTCCTTTGATTTGCTTTCCAGCCATGGGCATGATAGATACCTTCCACCATGAGGGTGGCGGTGCACTCAATTAGAACCAGTTCCCCTGTTGCGTGGCATCCAAAATTCATTCCACAGAAAGGAGAGGCTAAACTTGCATATGACTGTGCCTACAAGTATCCCGAGTACCTCTTTGTTGCTCAGATGTGGCCCTCTCTCTCTAACTAAGCTACCTCGGCAGGTGAACTCAATGCCTTCCCCCTATGTGGGACCTGACTCCCATGGTTGGAAATCTCCCTGGCAACGCAGGATATGACTCCTGGAGATGAATCTGGACCTGGCATCATGGGTTTGAGAACATCTTCTTGACCAAAAGGGGGATGCAAAATGAAACAAAATAAAGTTTCAGTGGCTGAGAGATTTCAAATGGAGTCGAGAGGTCACTCTGGTGGACATTCTTATGCACTATATAGATAACACCTCTTAGGTTTTAATGTACTGGAATAGTTAGAAGTAAATACCTGAAACTACCAAACTCCAACCCAGCAGTCTGGACTCCTGAAGACAATTATATAATAATGTAGATTACAAGGGGTGACAGTGTGATTGTGAAAACCTTGTGGATTGCAATCCCTTTATCTAGTGTATGGATGGATGAGTAAAAAATGGAGACAAAAACTAAACAAAAAATAGAGTGGGATGGGGGGATGATTTGGGTGTTCTTTTTTACTTTCATTTTTTATTCTTATTCTGATGTTCTTTTTTATTTTCATTTTTTATTCTTATTCTGATTATTTCTGATGTAAGGAAAACGTTCAAGAAACAGATTGGGGTGATGAATGCATAACTATATGATGGTACTGTGAAAGCTGATTGTACACCATGGATGACTGTATGGTATGTGAATATATTTCAATAAAACCGAATTTAATTAAAAAAATAATTCATGCCACAGGCACACAGGGCAGACAGGGTCCAGAGGAATGCTCTGATGTTCTAAGACGGAAACATCTTCCTGTTGTTAGTAAGTGTCCCAGGCTTGACAGGTCAGGGGTTGTACCAATCTGTGACTCTGGTCTTTGCTGATATGTGGGACTCACAGTAGGCAAGGTCTAGACATGCTGTTTGTTTGTTTGTTTTTTTTTTTTTAAGCACATTTGATAAAATTCAGAAAATATCTAGTTACGTTGCTATAAAATAAGTTGCCATTTTACCTATTATTTCCCCCTAACTCACTAGGATTTCTTCAGTGGTTACATAAAATGCCTCAGATCCCCTGTAGAAATGACTACAAAGAGTGATAAAAACACAAAACAGGAAAAGAATGACAACTGATACCTTTTGGTGCTATTTTGTTTGGTTTGTTGCTTTGTGATCTCTTCCAAAGCAAGAATTGGACTATGGAATAGTTGCCCACTTTTCCTGATAAGCCTTTGCTTCATGGCAGTTAGACTACTCCATTCTCGAGCAAACCTCAAAATCTGGTGGAAAATGAGATAATGCAAAGAGTTAACAGCTCACCAGGTATTTTTCTTTGAAAGTTAGGCTATTTACAACATCAAAAAACTAAACTTTTATTACATCCCCAAAATAGTCTTTTGGGGTCCACAGTGTAAAGCTTTCTTGAATTTGATGCAGCTTTCATATCTGTGTTGTGAAAGAGACCTCTTTCAGTCCACAGACTCTCTAAGGGCAAGTTCTACAGCACCCAGCATATCCGTTTTTACAAGAATAGGACCAAGAGCGGTAACCTGCTTAGTGAGCCTGTGTGAGACACGTGCAGCACAGTGGCCAAGGCAAAACTGGGTAACCTGGTACTGTGGTGGTGACAGAGCAGCCAGGTGGCATCTGACCACAGCTTTGTACCTGACTAAATTATACCCAAAGAACAATCAGTACATCTGGGAAATGTTAATTAGGGTTACATATAATCTTACTTATTAGTCAATTATATGTAACTGGCTATTTTCTGAGAATCAGAGAGTCATGATTAGTCACTGCTACCATTTCCTCTAAGATGGGTGTAGCACCCCCACAGGCAATGTTTCATTTCCACTGAAAGGGTAACAAAAGATCCTGAGTTTCTTGTAAAAATGGTACCTGCATGCTGGGTCTGTCTCTGTCCATGTTGACCCTTCTTAGCAATGAAGTAAATGGTCACAGCTCAGAATCAAGTTCTCCCTGGCTGGGACTTGGCCGGGAGCTGCACACTGGTGTTTCTGAAAATGTGCATGCCACCCAACATGGCATTATCCCTGCTTTCAGAATGTGTCATTGTTAGAACTTAACCTTAAAGGATAAAATGGGATTCTATCAGATACAAATATCACAGTTGCTAATCCTGTGAATGAGAAATTAAATGATGTGAGAATGATTCTATCCACAGAAACAGCAACTCTAGGTGTGATCATTTGCCAAGGAAACAGATTTCACATTTATTTTTAGTTCTGGGGTAATTAATAAGCACTGTCTGAATTGATTAAAACACAACCAGTGATTTGACTCTGCAATAGGCCATGAAGCACTCTGCTTTTATTAAAACCAAAAGGATCATTAAAGTTACTAAGCAAATATTTATTTCAAATAAATGCACAGGACTATTCTTACCAGTGAGCGATTTTGTTTTAGCTGAAAGCTTGCTGGTAAATCCTCCCAAAGGTCTAATTTTATATCCAAAGGAATGAAATTACAGTTCATCTGTTTCCCATCCTGATGATAGATTAGGAAAACATTATTAATCATTTTATCTATAGGCAGTAATAATTATTTTAAAAGAAAGAATATTATTATGGCATTATATTCCCAGTCTCCTACAAGATAAACTGAAGTGGCATATTTTAGACAGGGTCCACCCTAAACAGTTGCCCAGAAAGGCTGTGAGTCGAGGAGGAGACAGCAGACTCTGGGTTACCCTCCGCTGCCTCCACTGCCTTCTGGGATGCTGGGTACATCCTGCCCTGTCGTACTCTTCTCTAGTGCCTAATTTTAGAAATACGAGTCAAAAACAATGAAATGTGAACACTGAAAATCAATACAGAATAATATTATGCCTTGAAATTAGTCATAGTGTACTCATTCCAAAATTCATAAACTTCTTTATAATCACTGAAAAAATGTAAGTATAATATCAAATAAGCACATCAAGAAATAGTCTAAATCACCGCCTCCAAATGGGATAATACACCCCATCCATTGTCACGGGAGCAATGGAAGTGAGGAAAAGTAGAAAAAGCAATTTTACAGAAATGATTTTAAAATTTGCTCCTTGAAAGCTATATTGATCTGTGAGGACTGCTTGCCAATCGGACCTGAGACCCCTGACAACCTGGAGCATAAATGGAAAGTAAGCAGAACTGTGTTTAGGTCCCAATAATCAGCTGCACAATATCCTAAAATCTTCAGAGTAAAAAGTGCCATGTAGAGGGGTGGAGTTGGTTAAACACAAGTAGAGGTATTTCTTTTTAAAGGGGGGAAAATAAGCTCTGTATATGAAATTCTATTGTATCACCAATAGTTGTACTCCTTTTTCTCTCAGTCAAAGTGAAATGCAATAGTTCCCATAATACTTTAGGGGGAAAAATATGCAAAAAGTACTTACATGTTGATTAAGAGTTTAGATACATAATTGTTATTCTAAAAGCTGTATTAGACTTGGGATTCTGGCTGAAATGAACAGTTCTTTAGAGAACTACTAATACGACATAGGATGCTAAGTGTCTGTTATAGCTCTTTCTTTTAAGGAGTGTGCTTTTAGGGAGTGAACTAGGGATTTTAATCCAAATTTCTACTTCTAGAATTTACTTCAGTTCTTCTAAGTGAAAAGAGGAAGCTTCCATCTCAACTCTACTGTAGCTTGAAAAGACATGTATGCATTTCATTTGTGAGTGTCTTGTATTTAGAAAATTAACAGAGTGGTAACATTTTATGGTATTTAGAACAGTCATAAAAATGTACTTGAGACCATCAGCAGAGACCTCAAGAAGGTAAGGTGGCCTCTGCTACATAGGTTGGGTGGAAGAGCCAGAACACAAGCCTGCCAGGCTGTCAGCATAGTTTGACTTGGCAGCAGGCACACTCTCAGTACTATGACCCTGAGGCAGGGTTTTCTCTGAACAGAGCAAAACATTTCAAGAGTTTAAGTCTTCTGAGTCTCTGTGGTGTGCTCTGTCTGGAGTCCTGAAGCCCCTCAAGAAGGCATCTCCTTCTAAAGGGAATACTGTACTATTAAAAGGGAATACTGTGTTATTACACTGCACCCCATCTATGTATATTTTAATTTGGTTTAGTAGAAAACTTGACACTGAGAGTTTGGTCAGCTCCAACACAGCTGACAAGTTATCTTTAAAAACACATTTGTTCATCACTGCCCTCCCCCTACGTGGGACCTGACTCCCAGGGGTGTAAATCTCCCTGGCAACGCAGGATATGACTCCTGGGGATGAATCTGGACCTGGCATTGTGGGGTTGAAGATATCTTCTTGACCAAAAGGGGGATGCAAAATGAGACGAAATAGTTTCAGTGGCTGAGAGATTTAAAATGGAGTCAAGAGGTCGCTCTGGTGGACATTCTTATGCACTATATAGATAACACCTATTAGGTTTTTTTTTGTTTTTTTGTTTTTTTCATTTGAAAATATACCTTTTAGAAAAGTTAAAATGTGAAAAAGAAAAAACAATGTTTATCTTAAAATCAAAGATGTAGAACACATATGAGAATTAAAGAAGAGACATTTGCTTGTCAAAGGTTCTTTGATTACCTTATTTCAATTTCAAAGTAAAGGCCAGTGCATTATTGGTGCAGTCTTAAATAGCCAAAAGAAGTGTCTAAAGAGGCAGCTTTAAGGTTAAATGTCAACTAGCAGGACACCGAACTGACCTGGTGGCTGTGCCTCCGGATTTACCGCCAGTGTGTGTGAGACTCCGCTGCATCAGAACCACCCCTTGCTCACACAGGGCGGACTTTAGATCCTGGCTGGATTATTGCAAGAATCTCCACACTGGTTTCTCTACCTCCATCTTGCCATTCTACAGTCTGTTTTCCACACAGCAGCCCGAGTGATCACTGTTGTGCTACCATCTCCCAAAATTGTGTTCCAAACCACGCACTCCTGTCTTCTATCACCCTGTAGCGCTCCCTTTAGTACTTCCTGTAGGGCAGGTGTCTTGTTCACAAAGTCTCTCATTGTCTGTTTGTCAGAAAATATTTTGAGCCCTCCCTCATATCTGAAGGACAGCTTTGCTGGATACAGGATTCTTGGTTGGCGGTTTTTCTCTTTCAGTATCTTAAATATATCACACCACTTCCTTCTTGCCTCCATGGTTTCTGCTGAGAGATCCGCACATAGTCTTATGAAGCTTCCTTTGTATGTAATGGATCGCTTTTCTCTTGCTGCTTTCAGGAGTCTCTCTTTGTCTTTGACATTTGATAATCTGATTATTAAGTGTCTTGGCGTAGGCCTATTCATATCTCTTCTGTTTGGAGTACGCTGAGCTTCTTGGATCTGTACTTTTATGTCTTTCATAAGAGATGGGAAATTTTCATTAATTATTTCCTCTATTATTGCTTCTGCCCCTTTTCCCTTCTCTTCTCCTTCTGGGACACCAATGATACGTACATTATTGTACTTTGTTTCATCCTTGAGTTCCTGGAGACGTTGCTCATATTTTTTCATTCTTTTCTCCATCTGCTCCTTTGCGTGTAGGCTTTCAGGTGTTTTGTTCTCCAGTTCCTGAGTGTTTTCTTCTGCCTCTTGAGATCTGCTGTTGTATGTTTCCTTGTGTCTTTCATCTCGTGTTGTGCCTTTCATTTCCACAGATTCTACTAGTTGTTTTTTTGAACTTTTGATTTCTGCCGTATACATGTCCAGTGCTTCCTTTACAGCCTCTATCTCTTTTCCAATATCTTCTCTAAACTTTTTTATTTGATTTAGCATTAGTTTAAATTCCTGTATCTCAGTTGAAGTGTACGTTTGTTCCTTTGACTGGGCCATAACTTTGTTTTTCTTAGTGTAGGTTGCAATTTTCTGTTGTCTAGGCATGGTTTCCTTGGTTATCCAAATCAGGTTTTCCCAGACCAGAACAGGCTCAGGTCCCAGAGGGAAGAAATATTCAGTATCTGGTTTCCCTGAGGGTGTCTTAGAAAATTGCTCCACCCTGTGATGCCTCAAGTCACTGTGCTTTTCTGCCCAGCAGGTGATGCCTGTTAGCCTATAATTCTTGACTGGTGTGAGGAGGTATGGCCATGTTCCCCCAGGCTCTGGGGTCTGGTTCTGAATGGAAAGGGCCCCACCCCTTTCCTCCTAGAGAAGACAGACCCCTCAGGTGGAGGTCATTAGCATTTCAATGGTCTCACTCTCTGCTTGTGCTGTCTCCACCCTTCCCAGAGTCACAGCCCTGAAAACTGAAAATGACTGGGGCTTTCTCCACTGAGCCGAAAAAGAAACAGATAGTCCCCTTCAGACCCAGTCCAAGGCGACCCTCTGGCTCTCCAAGGTCAGTAGTCACCCAAAGCCTCTGTGTGTTTTTTGGGGATGCGTACCTGTAGTGAGCAGTTCACACTCGCTACTTAAAACCCCAGTTGGAGCTCAGCTGAGCTATATTCGCTTGCTGGGAGAGAGCTTCTCTCTGGCACCACGAGGCTTTGCAGCTCGGGCTATGGGGAGGGGGTCTCATGACTTGGATCCGCAGGTTTTACTTACAGATTTTATGCTGTGTTCTTGGGCATTCCTCCCAATTCAGGTTGGTGTATGATGAGTGGATGGTCTCGTTTGTCCCCCCGCAGTTATTCTGGATTATTTACTAGTTGTTTCTGGTTTTTTGTAGTTGTTTCCCTATTAGGTTTTAATGTATTGGAATAGCTAGAAGTAAATACCTAGAACTACCAAAGTCCAACCCAATAGTCTGGACTCCTGAAGATGATTGTATAATAATGTAGATTACAAGGGGTGACAGTGTGATTGTGAAAACCTTGTGGATCACACCCCCTTTATCTAGTGTATGGATGAGTAGAAAAATGGGGACAAAAACTAAATGACAAATAGGGTGGGATGAGGGGGGATGGTCTGGGTGTTCTTTTTTTACTTTTATTTTTTATTCTTATTCTGATTCTTTCTGATGTAAGGAAAATGTTCAGAAATAGATTGTGGTGATGAATGCATAACTATATGATCGTACTGTGAACAGTTGATTGTATACCATGGATGACTATGGTATGTGAATATATTTCAATAAAACTGAATAAAAAAAAAAACACATTCGCTCAATAACTAGATGGCCTATAAGTTTAAACAGTTAATGAATATTATTTTATTACATCTCTAAAGATTAGAAATTTGAAATTTTAGGCCAAACAAAAATATTCATAATCTCAGCAAAGTTTTCCTCAAATACTCAAACTAGTTACCTAGGTCAAAGATTCCTATATGGTCCCTGAAGGTCCAAAGATTCCTGTATGATCCTCAGAGGGTCCAAAAGGTCAAAAGTGTTTTTTTAATAATATTAAGACATGATTTGCCTACTTCACTCTCATTCTTTCTCGAGTGTATAGTGAAGTTTTCCAGAAGACACATGATGTCTGATAGGACAACAAATTGGATGCAGAAGCAGATATGAGAATTCAGCTGTCTTCTATTAAGATTTACTGTGAAAAATGTAAAACAATGCCATTCTTCTCACTAAATATTTAGAAAATATAATTATTTTTCATAAAAATATGCTATGTACATAAATATATAATGGGTTTATTATTTTTCAAAAGAATCAATAAATGAGTAATTTCTAGAGTTTCTATTTTAACTCTGAATACAGTAAATATCAGTAGCTATAACCCACATAAACAAAAGCTCTGTGGGGGTCCTCAATAATTTTTAAGAGTGCAAAGGGGTCCCAAGAGTAAAAAGTTTGAGCACTGCTAACCTCTAGGCTGTGGCAGGAGTGCGAGCAGTCATATGTCTAATGCTTCCTAGTTCACTTCCAGGGACAGGCAGGACCAGGCTTCTGTAGGGCTGCCGCTACTGCTAACTGCCAGCCCAGGAGCTGACATTCATTGTGGGTTTACTATGGGTAGCATCATGCTAAGTGCTTTTCACGAATTAGCTCATTCTATTCTTGCAACAACTCTTCTCCACATTTTACAGCTGAGGAAAATGAGGCACAGAGCAGTTAAGTAATGTGCCCAAGATTACACAGTTGGTAACAGAAAGATTTGAACTGAGATGGTCTAGCCCTGAAACCTATGTTCTTAACTACTAAGCAGTCTCACTGGCTTTAGATTTCACATGGGAATCTGAGAGTTAGCTTTCAATGGAGGAAAAAACTAGATATCTATCTCATCGTTAATAAAATTAAATATCTCCATTGAAACATGAAAAATGGAAGCCTTTTATATATTTCAACCTACAGGATCTGCATGCTTACCTTAGTATAGAGATGAATCCGGTCAGTATTCTTACTTGCACAGAACATTAAGATATCATACACTGGCAAAGTGTCGGAACTCTTCAACTCTTCTAATAAAGGAGACAAAAGAGAACTTGAAGGCTTATCTACCTTCTGTCCAAAATAGCTTATTTTAATCATTGGCTGGTTAGCATAACAAAATCACTATATCACAAGAATCAATATATTTGACAAAGAACATGTGACTGGGCTTGAAATAAAATTACTATGGTAAGCCATCTAACAGCATATCAGCTTATATGGTAGCTAGTTGCTTTTCATTTTTGCTAATGACCCAACATGATAAACAGACTCAGAATTAGTTGAAGAGACATGCATTAGGCATTAGGGAGAATTGCCCGATAGCAAGAATTGTTATTGGTCTTGAAAGAGTCTAGAATCTATCCCTTTTCCTAGAGTGGCTTTAAGTTGAAACTGAATGGGCACTGTTTTGATTATCAGCAGAAATACAGCTATGTTGGAAAGCCACTTAAATGTACAGCTTGTTGCCTCACATTCACAAAAGGAGGTGAGTGGACCAGCTTCTTTTCTGATAACCTCTTTTTATTTAACTCCTTTCTCAATTCCCACTGTGTAATATACAGTACTCTTTAGGAGAAATAGGGTTAGACTGAACCCAGGTCCAAATAATAATTACAGTTAACACTTATTGAGTACTTAAAATATGCCAGGTACTGTTAACATATTAACATACATTGACTCGCCCAGATTTTAAGCAACTCTCAGAATAAGTAGTGTGTTTTACAGATGAGGAAACTGAGGCACATTATCTTTCCCAAGATCACATGCTAGTAAGAGGATGTAAACCCAGTAATCTAGCTTCAGAGCCTGTGCTTTTAACCTCTGCAATAGTTCTTTAGTGATCTTTGAAAGTACTTTCCCAGCTCTAGAAATCTATGGCTTGTTTGCTATTCTACTTGACAATAGCATCATTATTATTTTTCTGGCCAAGGCATTGGCCACTTCACAAACTTGGTTTGTGGATTATTCCTGTATTTCATAAATCCAAAAATGCACATTTTTTTTCACTTTAACAGTTTATGTTTAAAGTTTTTCCCTTTAACATCTCTGAAACTGGCATATCTCACAGCCAATAATCATGACATCTTATAATCACCGCTGGCCAGGTGGCAGGTTTGAAGTAGCTGTCATTGCTTTAGCATGCATGGGCTTAGTCATAGCTGTTACACTGTCATCACTTCAATACTGCACTTGAGGTATATGTATTGTTTTTTTTTTTTTTTTTTTAATTGGGATTGTTCAGATATCATACAATTATCCAAAGATCCAAAGTGCACAATCAGTTGCCCCTGGTACCCTCATACACCTGTGCATCCATCACCACACTTAATTTTTGTTCAATTTTTAGAACCTTTTCATTACTCCAGACAAGAAATAAAGTGAAAGATGGAAAAAAAAAAAAAAAGAAAAAGAAAAGGAAACTTGAATCCTCCTATATCCCTAACCAACTCCCCTCAATTGTTGACTCGTACTGTTGGTATAGTATATTTGTTACCGTTTATGAAAGAATGTTGAAACACTACAAACTGTAGTATATAGTTTGCAATAGGTATATATTTCTTCCCTATATGCCCCTCTATTATAAACTTCTAGTTGTATTGTCATACATTTGTTCTGGTTCATGGAAGAGTTTTCTAATATTTGTACAGTTAATCATGGACATTGCCCACCACAGGATTCAGTTTTATACATTCCCATCTTTTGACCTCCAACTTTCCTTCTGGTGACATATATGACTCTAAGCTTCCTGTTTCCACCTCATTCACGTGCCATTCAGCACTGTTAGTTATTCTCACATCTTGCTACCGACACCTCTGTTCATTTCCAAACATTTAAGTTCATCCTAGTTGAACACTGTGCTCATACTAAGCAACCACTCCCCATTCTTAAGCCTCGTCCTATATCTTGGTACCGTATATTTCATGTCTGTGAGTTTACATATTATAGTTAGTTCTTATCAGTGAGACCCTGCAGTATTTGTCCTTCTATGTCTGGCTTATTTCACTCAGTATATTGCCCTTGAGGTTTTGACATCAACCCATTTCTTTTTTTTTTAAGATGGTTTTGTTCACACTCTATACATTCCATCATAAGTAAACAATCGATGGTTCTCTGTATGGTCACATATTTATGTGTTCAACACTATCTTTATAAGGGCATCTACATTTCTTCCACAAGGCAGGAGGGAGAGTCAAAGAAGGTAGAGAGGGAAAAGAAAGAGGAAAAAAATGACAGCCAGGAAGTAGCAAAAAGAAAAGCAACCCCAAATCGAAGTAGGGTAAAGAGTCAGACAACACCACCAATGTCAAGTGTCCAACACGCCTTCCCTATCCCCCCCATCTGCATTTACCTTGGTATATTGCCTTTGTTACATTAAAGGAAGCATAATACAATGATTGTGTTAGCTACAGTCTCTAGTTTACATTGATTGCATCCCTCTCCCAATGCCTCCCCATTTTTAACACCTTGCAAGGTTGACATTTGCTTGTTCTCCCTTGTAAAAGAACACATTTGTACATTTTATCACAATTGTTGAACACTCTAGATTTCACCAAGTTAGACAGTCCCAGTCTTTATCTTTCCTCCTTTCTTGTGGTGTCTCACATGCTCCCAATCTTCCTCTCTCAAACATATACATAGCTATCTTTGTTCAGTGTACTTACATTGCTGTGCTACCATCTCCCAAAATTGTGTTCCAAACCACGCACTCACGTCTTCTCCTATCACTCTGCAGTGTTCCCTTTAGTATTTCCTGTAGGGTGGGTGTCTTGTTCACAAAGTCTCTTATTGTCTGCTTCTCAGAAAATATTTTGAGCCCTCCCTCATATTTGAAGGACAGCTTTGCTGGATATAGGATTCTTGGTTGGCAGTTTTTCTCTTTCAGTATCTTAAATATATCACATCACTTCCTTCTTTCGTCCATGGTTTCTGCTGAGAGATCTGCACATAGTCTTATTAAGCTTCCTTTGTATGTGATGGATTGCTTTTCTCTTGCTGCTTTCAGGAGTCTCTCTTTGTCTTTGACATCTGATATTCTGATTATTAACTGTCTTGGCACAGGCCTATTCAGATCTATTCTGTTTGGAGTACGCTGTGCTTCTTGGATCTGTAATTTTATGTCTTTCATAAGAGATGGGAAATTTTCATTGATTATTTCCTCTATTATTGCCTCTGCCCCTTTTCCCTTCTCTTCTCCTTCTGGGACACCAATTATACGTAGACTGTTGTACTTTGTTTCATGTTTTTTTTTTTTTTTTAATCTTCACTTTACTGAGATATATTCACATACCATGCAGTCATACAAAACAAATTGTACATTCGATTGTTCACAGTACCATTACATAGTTGTACATTCATCACCTAAACCAATCCCTGACACCTTCATTAGCACACACACAAAAATAACAAGAATAATAATTAAAGTGAAAACGAGCAATTGAAGTAAAAAAGAACACTGGGTACCTTTGTCTGTTTGTTTCCTTCCCCTATTTTTCTACTCATTGATCCATAAACTAGACAAAGTGGAGTGTGGTCCTTATGGCTTTCCCAATCCCATTGTCACCCCTCATAAGCTACATTTTTATACAACTGTCTTCAAGATTCACGGGTTCTGGGCTGTAGTTTGATAGTTTCAGGTATCCACCACCAGCTACCCCAATTCTTTAGAACCTAAAAAGGGTTGTCTAAAGTGTGCGTAAGAGTGCCCACCAGAGTGACCTCTCGGCTCCTTTTGGAATCTCTCTGCCACTGAAGCTTATTTCATTTCCTTTCACATCCCCCTTTTGGTCAAGAAGATGTTCTCCATCCCACGATGCCAGGTCTACATTCCTCCCTGGGAGTCATATTCCACGCTGCCAGGGAGATTCACTCCCCTGGGTGTCTGATCCCACATAGGGGGGAGGGCAGTGATTTCACCTTTCAAGTTGGCTTAGCTAGAGAGAGAGGGCCACATCTGAGCAACAAAGAGGCATTCGGGAGGAGGCTCTTAGGCACAATTATAGGGAGGCCTAGCCTCTCCTTTGCAGCAATCGTCTTCCCAAGGGTAAAACCTATGGTAGAGGGCTCAACCCATCAAACCACCAGTCCCCTATGTCTGTGGTCATGTTAGCAACCATCGAGGTTGGGTAGGCCAATACCCCTGCATTCTCCACAGGCTCCTCAAGGGGGCACTACATATTTTTTTCCTTGTTTTTCTTTTTTTTTTTTTTAACTTTCCCTTCTTATTTAAATCAACTGTATGAAAAAAAAGTTAAAAAGAAAACAAACATACAATAAAAGAACATTACAAAGAGACTGTAACAAGGGAGTAAGAAAAAGACAACTAACCTAACATAACTGCTTAACTTCCAACATGTTCCTACTTTACCCCAAGAAAGTTACCTAATATAGCAACATTTCTGTGAACTTGTTCCTACTATATCCATCAGAAATTAACAGACCATAGTCATTCCTGGGCATCCCCAGAACGTTAAATAGCTTATCTGTTCTTCTTGGATTATTGTTCCCCGTTCCTTAATTGCTCTCTATTGCTAGTTCCCCTACATTCTACATTATAAACCATTTGTTTTACATTTTTCAAAGTTCACATTAGTGGTAGCATATAATATTTCTCTTTTTGTGCCTGGCTTATTTCGCTCAGCATTATGTCTTCAAGGTTCATCCATGTTGTCATATGTTTCACGAGATCGTTCCTTCTTACTGCAGTGTAGTATTCCATCGTGTGTATATACCACATTTTATTTATCCACTCATCTGTTGAAGGACATTTGGGTTGTTTCCATCTCTTGGCAATTGTGAATAATGCTGCTATAAACATTGGCGTGCAGATATCTGTTCGTGTCACTGCTTTCCGACCTTCCGGGTATATGCCGAGAAGTGCAATCGCTGGATCGAATGGTAACTCTATATCTAGTTTTCCAAGGAAGTGCCAGACTGACTTCCAGAGTGGCTGAACCATTATACAGTCCCACCAACAATGAATAAGAGTTCCAATTTCTCCACATCCCCTCCAGCATTTGTAGTTTCCTGTTTCTTTAATGGCAGCCATTCTAATCGGTGTTAGATGGTATCTCATTGTGGTCTTAATTTGCATCTCTGTAATAGCTAGTGAAGCTGAACATTTTTTCATGTGTTTCTTGGCCATTTGTATTTCCTCTTCAGAGAACTGTCTTTTCATATCTTTTGCCCATTTTATAATTGGGCTGTCTGTACTATTGTCATTGAGTTGTAGGATTTCTTTATATATGCAAGATATCAGTCTTTTGTCAGATACATGGTTTCCAAAAACTTTTGCCCATTGAGTTGGCGGCCTCTTTAACTTTTTGAGAAATTCCTTTGAGGTGCAGAAACTTCTAAGCTTCAGGAGTTCCCATTTGTCTATTTTTTCTTTTGTTGCTTGTGCTTTGGGTGTAAAGTCTAGGAAGTGGCCACCTAATACAAGGTCTTGAAGATGTTTTCCTACATTATCTTCTAGGAGTTTTATGTTACTTTCTTTTATATTGAGTTCTTTTGTCCATTTGGAGTTAATTTTTGTGTAGGGTGTGAGGTACAGGTCCTCTTTCATTCTTTTGGATATGGATATCCAACTCTCCCAGCCCCATTTGTTGAAAAGACCATTATGACTCAGTTCAGTGACTTTGGGTGCCTTATCAAAGATCAGTCGGCCATAGATCTGAGGGTCTATCTCTGAATTCTCAATTCGATTCCACTGATCTATATGTCTATCTTTGTGCCAGTACCATGCTGTTTTGGCAACTGTGGCTTTATAATAAGCTTCAAAGTCAGGGAGTGTAAGTCTTCCAACTTCGTTTTTCTTTTTTAGAGTGTCTTTAGCAATTCGAGGCATCTTCCCTTTCCAAATAAATTTGATAACTAGCTTTTCCAAGTCTGCAAAGTAGGTTGCTGGAATTTTGATTGGGATTGCATTGAATCTGTAGATGAGTTAGGGTAGAATTGACATCTTAATTACATTTAGCCTTCCTATCCATGAACATGGAATATTTTTCCATCTTTTAAGGTCCCCTTCTATTTCTTTTAGTAGAGTTATGTAGTTTTCTTTGTATAGGTCTTTTACATCTTTGGTTAAGTTTATTCCTAGGTACTTGATTTTTTTAGTTGCTATTGAAAATGGTATCTTTTTCTTGAGTGTCTCTTCTGTTTGTTCATTTCTAGCATATAGAAACATTACTGACTTATGTGCATTAATCTTGTATCCCGCTACTTTGCTAAATTTGTTTATTAGCTCTAGTAGCTGTATCGTCGATTTCTCAGGGTTTTCTAGATATAAGATCATATCATCTGCAAACAATGACAGTTTTACTTCTTCTTTTCCAGTTTGGATGCCTTTTATTTCTTTGTCTTGCCGGATTGCCCTGGCTAGCACTTCCAGCACAATGTTGAATAACAGTGGTGACAGCGGGCATCCTTGTCTTGTTCCTGATCTTAGAGGGAAGGCTTTCAGTCTCTCACCATTGAGTACTATGCTGGCTGTGGGTTTTTCATATATGCTCTTTATCATATTGAGGAAGTTTCCTTCAATTCCTACCTTTTGAAGTGTTTTTATCAAAAATGGATGTTGGATTTTGTCAAATGCTTTTTCAGCATCTATTGAGATGATCATTTGATTTTTCCCTTTTGACTTGTTAATGTGTTGTAATACATTGATTGATTTTCTTATGTTGAACCATCCTTGCATGCCTGGAATGAACCCCACTTGGTCATGGTGTATGATTTTTTTAATGTGTCTTTGGATTCGATTTGCAAGTATTTTGTTGAGGATTTTTGTATCTATATTCATTAGGGAGATTGGCCAGTAGTTTTCCTTTTTTGTAGCATCTTTGCCTGGTTTTGGTATTCGATTGATGTTAGCTTCATAAAATGAGTTAGGTGGTGTTCCATTTTCTTCAATGTTTTGAAAGATTTTGAGTAAGATTGGTGTCAGTTCTTTCTGGAAAGTTTGGTAGAATTCCCCTGTGAAGCCATCTGGCCCTGGGCATTTATTTGTGGGAAGATTTTTGATGACTGATTGGATCTCTTTGCTTGTGATGGGTTGATTGAGGTCTTCTATTTCTTCTCTGGTCAGTCTAGGTTGTTCATATGTTTCCAGGAAATTGTCCATTTCCTCTACATTATCCAGTTTGTTGCCATACAGTTGTTCATAGTATCCTCTTAAATTTTTTTTTAATTTCTTCAGGATCTGCAGTTATGTCACCTTTTTCATTCATTATTTTGTTTATATGGGTCTTCTCTCTTTTTGATTTTGTCAGTCTAGCTAGGGGCTTGTCAATCTTGTTGATCTTCTCAAAGAACCAACTTTTGGTGATATTTATCCTCTCTATAGTTTTTCTGTTCTCTATGTCATTTATTTCTGCTTTAATCCTTGTTATTTCTTTTCTTGTACTTGGTTTAGGATTGGTTTGCTGTTCATTTTCTAGCTTCTTCAGTTGATCCATTAGTTCTTTGATTTTGGCTCTTTCTTCCTTTTTAATATATGCGTTTAGTGCTATAAATTTCCCCCTTAGCACTGCTTTTGCTGCATCCCATAGGTTTTGGTATGTTGTGTTCTCATTTTCATTCGTCTCTATATATTTAGCAATTTCTCTTGCTATTTCTTCGTTAACCCACTGATTGTTTAGGAGTGTGTTGTTTAACCTCCAGGTATTTGTGAATTTTCTAAGTCTCTGATGGTTATTGACTTCTAATTGTATTCCATTGTGGTCAGAGAATGTGCTTTGAATAATTTCAATCTTTTTAAATTTATTGAGGCTTGTTTTATGTCCTAGCATATGATCTATTCTGGAGAAAGTTCTGTGAGCACTAGAAAAGTATGTGTATCCTGGTGATTTGGGATGTAAAGTCCTGTATATGTCTGTTAAATCTAATTCATTTATCAGATTGTTTAGGTTTTCAATTTCCTTATTGGTCTTCTGTCTGGTTGATCTATCTATAGGAGAGAGTGATGTGTTGAAGTCTCCCACAATTATTGTGGAAACATCAATTGCTTCCTTTAGTTTTGCCAGTGTTTCTCTCATGTATTTTGTGGCACCTTGATGGGGTGCATAGACATTTACGATTGTTATTTCTTCTTGCTGAATTGCCCCTTTTCTTAGTATGTAGTGGCCTTCTTTGTCTCTCAAAACATCCCTGCATTTAAAGTCTATTTTATCTGAGATTAATATTGCTACACCTGCTTTCTTTTGGCTACAGCTTGCATGAAATATTTTTTCCATCCTTTCACTTTCAGTTTCTTTGTGTCCCTGTGTCTAAGATGAGTCTCTTGTATGCAACATATTGATGGTTCATCTCTTTTTATCCATTCTGCGAATGTATATCTTTTACTTGGGGAGTTTAATCCATTTACATTCAACGTTATAACCGTGAAGTCATTTCTTGGATCAGCCATCTTATCCTTTGGTTTATGTTTGTCATATTTTTCCCCTCTCTCTATTAATATCCTTTATTGTACCCATACCGAATCTCTTTAGTACTGAACCTTTCTCCAAGTCTCTCTGTCCTTTCTTTGTTTCTCTGTCTGTAGGGCTCCCTTGAGTATCTCCAGTAGGGCAGGTCTCTTGTTAGCAAATTCTCTCAGCATTTGTTTGTCTGTGAAAAATTTAAGCTCTCCCTCAAATTTGAAGGAGAGCTTTGCTGGATAAAGTATTCTTGGTTGGAAATTTTTCTCACTCAGAATTTTAAATAAATCGTGCCACTGCCTTCTTGCGTCCGTGGTGGCTGCTGAGTAGTCACTACTTAGTCTTATGCTGTTTCCTTTGTATGTGGTGAATTGCTTTTCTCTTGCTGCTTTCAGAACTTGCTCCTTCTCTTCTGTGTTCGACAGTGTGATCAGAATATGTCTCGGAGTGGGTTTATTCGGTTTTATTCTATTTGGAGTTCGCTGAGCATTTATGATTTGTGTATTTATGTTGTTTAGAAGATTTGGGAAGTTTTCCCCAACAATTTCTTTGAATACTCTTCCTAGACCTTTACCCTTTTCTTCCCCTTCTGGAACACCAATGAGTCTTATATTTGGACGTTTTATATTATCTGTCATATCCCTGCGGTCCGTTTCGATTTTTTCAATTTTTTTCCGCATTCTTTCTTTTATGCTTTCATTTTCCATTCTGTCATCTTCCAGGTCACTGATTCGTTGTTCAACTTCCTCTAGTCTTGTACTATGAGTGTCCAGAATCTTTTTAATTTGGTCAACAGTTTCTTTAATTTCCATAAGATCATCCACTTTTTTATTTAGTCTTGCAATGTCTTCTTTATGCTCTTCTAGGGTCTTCTTGATATCCTTTGTATCCCGTACTATGGTCTCATTGTTCATCTTTAGTTCTTTGAGTAGCTGCTCTAGGTGCTGTGTCTCTTCTGTTCTTTTGATTTGGGTGTTTGGGCTTGGGTTATCCATATCGTCTGGTTTTTTCATATGCTTTATAATTTTCTGTTGTTTTTGGCCTCGTGGCATTTGCTGAACTTGATAGGGTTCTTTTAGGATTTGTAGACCAATTGAAGTCCTTATCTCTAATTTATCAGATCTATAGCTTCGTGGAGTACACTTTCTCTAACTAACCAGCAGGTGGCGTCCACGAGCCACCTGTTCTCCACAAGCCAGTTCTCCCCTGCTTAGCCTTTTTGGTGAGTGGGGGAGTGAGTCTTGTGGGGTCCAATTGGTGTACCACGCTTGCGTGTGTAGTTGGTGTTACCCGCCCTGTATATGGGGCGTGTTTCTGGGCAGTCAGGGAGGGGGGGTGGCTCTAACAATCAAATCTCCCTGGTGATCCTAGAGTTTTAAATCTGCTGCAATAGTCTAATCCTTCAGTTCAGTCCTGCCACAGTTTGTCTCTGCCACTGACCCACAAGTCCTTGGTATTGGCGTTTGACTCCTGAGACTTGCAAGTGGGCCCCTCTTCCAGGCTGTGCACCCCCGGTCCTCTGTTGAGGGATGACTGTGCTATGTCACAGGTGAGTGCCGTCCCTCCAGGGCAGTTCTGGGCTGCTGGGCTGTGTAGGGAGGCTCCCAGTCTGCCGAAATGATGGCTGAATGGGGCTTTGTTAATTCACACTGCTCCACGTTCCCAACTCTGGGACAATCAGCTGAGGTTGCAGGGAAGGCTAATGACCACACCCAGTTTTGTGGTTTGTGCCTGTTATTTGAAGCACTTCCGTCACACTGGGTTGTCTGGGGCAGCTCTGGGCTATGGGGCTGGCGACCGGCAGGAGTGTTTCCTGTCCACCAGGATGATGGCTGTGAGCGGACACCCCCCTTTTCTTGGGAAGTTGTGGTGTTTAGTGAATTTTCTCAGCCACTGGATTATTGCCTTTTGTCTCAGAGCTCTCTTAGTTCTGCTCTTGTCTTGACCTGCCCAAATTGCAAGTCTTTGAAGCTTTCTGTATTGGGCTTCTTAGAGTAATTGTTTTAGAAAAAGAAAAAAGGATTTAAAAGACAAAAAAAAAAAAAGTGCCCTCATCAGAGATCTAATGGGTTATTGAAATGCTAAGAGACAAAGCAATTAGGGCCATTAAGGAAAGGTCCACAGAACAGAGAGATCAGCTTTTCTTCAGGATTTGCATATGAGCCTCAGGGCCTGAGCTCTGCCCTTCCCCTTTCTATGTTTACCAGAACTCCAAAAATCCTCCGCTTTGATTCTGGAGTTTTTCGTGTTGTTTTTTTCTATGCCTGTCTCCTCTCTGCTGGGCTGGCTGCTCTCAGATTCTCTGGTGTCTGGACTGTCTATGGTTGGAGTTTGGATCAACAGAATGAGTTTCTGATAAGGGCTGCCACTGCAGTTCTCTTTTCTCCTTCCCGGAGCTGACAGCCCCTCCTCCCATGGGACTGAGCCTGGCAGGGAGGGGGTGCGGGCCCCCTGGCCACAAAAACTTGCAGATTTCGCTGATCTCAGCAGTTCCACGTTTTCATGAGTGTCGTATGAAGTATGCCCAAAGTCAGATTGCTCTGTGTTGTCCAGTCCATGCAGTTCCTGGCTTTCTACCTACTTTCCTGGAGGAGTAACTAAAACATACAGCTCACCAGTCCGCCATCTTGCCCCGCCTCACTGTTTCATGTTTAAGTTCCTGGAGACGTTGCTCATATTTTTTCATTCTTTCCTCCATCTGCTCCTTTGTGTGTAGGCTTTCAGGTGTTTTGTTCTCCAGGTCTTGAGTGTTTTCTTCTGCCTCTTGAGATCTGCTGTTGTACGTTTCCATTGTGTCTTTCATTTCCATATATTCTACTGGTTGTTTTTTTGAACTTCCAATTTCTGCCTTATATATACCCAGTGTTTTCTTTACAGCCTCTGTCTCTTTTGTGAAATATTCTCTAAACTCTTTGAATTTATTTTACATTAGTTGTTTAAATTCCTCTATCTCAGGTGAAGTGTACGTTTGTTCCTTTGACTGGGGCATAGCTTCGTTTTTCTTAGTGTAGGTTGTAGTTTTCTGTTGTCTAGGCATCTGACCTCCTAGGCCACCCCAATCAGGTTTTCCCACATGAGAACAGGCTCAGGTCACAGAAAGAGGTAATATTTCAGTATCTGGTTTCCCTGATGGCTCTTCTTAGAGGATTGAGACACCTGTGCTTTTCTGCCCGGCAGGTGCACCTGTCAGCCTGTCTCTGCCTGTGTAAGAGGGTGTGGCCTGTGGCTCTCCTCCCTCAGGCTTTGGGGTCTGGTTCCGGAAAGACTGAAAGACAGACAGTAGAGCTGGTCCCCTCCCTTTCCTCTTGGGAAGCTATGCCCCCTCCAGAGATGTCATTTGCATATCAATAAGTTCTTTGTTTCTGTGACTGTGCTGATTCAAGTGTTTTGGTTTTAAAATGTCTGAGGCTGTCTTTACTGGAAAGCGCTGTGAGCTGAGAACAGCTGAGGTTTTCTCCACAGAGAGAGAAAGGGGCAGAAAAACTCCCAGGTTCACCCGTCAGCGAGAGATAGCACCCAATCCTCTGGGCTCCCTATCCTGAGACAGATATGTCCCCCGATTCTCCCAAGGTCAGTTGTCACCAAAAGCCTCTGTCTGCTTGTTGAGAATTCGCTGTCTGTATTGAGTAGTTAATATTAAAAACTCACTTGGAGCTGGGCTGAGAGAGCGCACCGCGCGGCTTCTGTGAGGGAGGGGCTCTTGGCTCTCGGCTCTCGGGTCCGGCTCTCAGCGTGGGTTCGCAGTTTTACTTACAGATTTTATGCTGTGATCTTGGGCATTCCTCCCAATTCAGGTTGGTGGATGATGAGTGGACAGTCACGTCTGTCTCCCCGCTGTTATTCCAGGTTATTTACTAGTTTTTTGGTCATTTATGAATTGTTCCGGGGGGGGACTAAGTCTTCCACTCCTCTCTATGCCGCCATCTCCTCTGTCTCTCTCTATATGTATTGTTTTAACTACATATGTTGAGGTTAATTACCTTTAAAATTTCTTCAAAATTATTGAAATGAAATGTCATATACACCAAAAAGCTTAACACAGCAAATAAGTATCACTGAAAGAATAGTTAAAATTTAATATTTTCTTGCAAAGGAATAACTGAGTGTTTCATGGAACCTGAGAAGAATAGATCCCTGCAAGGGGAGGAAGGTGTTTTACATTTGGTTACTGTGATGTGCAAAGGGTTGCATGTTATGTGGCAAGCAAAGCAACTGAGGCAGGCTAAACAGTCAAATCCCTCAGGATAGATGAAAGGAATGTCAAAGCAACAGAGAGAGGTATGGCCCAGTCTGGACAAAGTTAAAGGATTGTATCATAATTTAATTGGCAGGGCTTTTTTCTTTCTTAACAGTACAGAAAATAAGAGTACTTCACAATCAGTGTGTCTTTAGAATTGAAGACCTATGGTTAATGCATTAATGCTTAAAGATCAGAAGTCATCCTCTAATAAAGCACTGAGAGAACAATTCCAACATCAGTTGATATTCATTCTTTGTAGCTAGTAGCTACTTTGGGGAACATGTTTCTCCTTTTAGTGTTTCCATAAAGTATAATTTAATGTTTGGATTCTAAAGATGCATCTTTTGAGGATACAGCCATTTATCCCAAACCCTAGAATTCAAGTTAGAACAAAATTCTTGCAGACTAGTATATATCACTCTGGTGTTCTAAGAGAGCACGTGTGGGTAGAACAAGCATTGTAACAGAGAGTGCCTCCTCTGTCTTCTTTCTGTTTCTCACGAGTATCTATATTACCAGGGAGATGTGAAACACAGCACTTGTGTGGAGTCAAAAAATAAAAAGAAAAGGAAGTGGATATATGCACAGGGGGAAATTCTGGCAGTGGATGAAGCTAATACAAATTTCACTAGCAGAATAGAATTTCTAAAGGTCTAGAGATTTCAAAAGGTATTTATGAGCTAACATTTGTCTTCATCAAGGGACTGATTTACAACTAACAAGCCAATAACAAGCCCCTTTCCCTGCTCTGGGACAGACTCATTCCCAGTCTGCTGTTCAGTTCACTGAGCCGTAGGCTGTCCTACAAGAGCTTCATCAGCACTGAGGGCTTTTTCACAGTAGGAACAAGGAAACTAGAGACACAAAAGAGTATACCCCACCTAAGGGGGTACTGTCTACTTAAAGGCCGCTAAAATTAATAGAACTAAACAGGATCCATTCCAAGATTACTGTTCGGGAAAACCTTGAGGAATTAGAGGGAAGGAAGGTGGAGGGAAAAGGAAAAGAGGATGCCTTGAGCTCAGAAATTCTTACATGAACATTTTGTTTTAAAGCTATGAATCTGACTCCAAATTATATCAGTGTTTAATAGCAACTAATGTATAAGGGAACTTTAACAGTCTCATCCCAACAATTTTGGGTTTGTTATAATGAGAACATCAGTCTGTGGGTTACTATGGTCACTAACTGAGTAATAAGGAAAATAATCCAAAAGTACTCACAATCTTTTGCCAGCTGGCCCATAAAAGACTGTGATGTATGACCTACAGGCTGGTATTTGCTAACCACCACAGCTATAAATAATGAATGGAATCAACCAACAAGTAAATAAATCCAAAATACTCCACAGTTGGCTCCAAAAGCAATCATGATTCATATAGCCTTAAAATTATGTTCCTTAAAAATATTTTCTTAAAAAAAAACTCCACCAAATTTTAAAATATCACAAGTAAATGTAACTAATTAAAAGAAATTCATATGTAAAGGATTAACAGTCTGCCAAGTGGCTGTTAACAATCTGCTGAACTTACTATATTGTCTAAAAGAACTTCCCAGACATCCCCAAAACAACATCCTGGCCGTGTGAATGGACTCAGCTTGGCTGAGGCTGGGTGAAAGACCTGGGGCGGCACACATAGCTACTCATCAGTTTTGTGTGTGTATGACATCTGAACACCAACAGACATACTCAGCTCTCCAGCCATCTGGTCTACAAGTATGTGGGTACAAATGGTTGGCATATTTAATATACGAGGGAATAAAAGGATGCTGGAACAAGGAAGGAAACTCAAATCTAATAAATATCTTATGTGTTAAAAAACATGGCTATTATTTAGACTGCAGAAATGGAAACAAGACTTACCATTACGTGGCTGGGGTGTGAGACCATCTTCCCCTTCAATTTTTGATGGCTCTTCCTTGCTCTCAGCCAATGGTTCAGCTTCTGACTGTGCAAGGGCTTGTTTTTCACAATCAAAGCTAGCTCCAACTCCTTTGGAGGTATCTTTCTGAGAACCATCCTTCCTATTTTTGTTTTTACCCTGGGTATGGTTGAGGCTATCTATTTGTTAAAACCAAACAAATAATTTATAGTTAAATTTAGATGCAGTCATTATTTACTTTAAGCCTTGTTAAAAAAAGTAGGGTAAAAAAAATCATAGCTAAGTCTTATAAAAAGAAAAAAGGAACAATGTTTGCTCATTCTTTCAAAACTTATTTATTGAGAGCTTACTACATGCCAGGTTCTATGTTCTTTCTAGGTGCTGGAAAGACAGCAAGGAACAAGATTAGTTAAGTCCCTGCTTCCTAGAGATTACATTCTAAGTGGCAGAGACAGACAATAACTGGGTAAACAAATAATCGCTGTCTTTTCAGATAAAGAGAATATAACAGGTTTTCTATGAGTAAGGGCTGGGGGACGGGAACACTAATTAGCAAAAGCCACCAGGGCACAGCTCTAGGACCAGGCTGGTTTGAGCTGCAAGCTGTTCATGAATCCCAAAAGCCTGGCTCAGGGGCCTATATTCTGGGATTAGACACTAAATGTTCCTGGCAGACAGTAGAAGGTTTTATGCAAAGGACTAATAATGATTTAAGTTTTTAAAGGCTCACTCTGGCTTTTTGTGTAGAGAAGGACTATAAGGGCGGTCAGAGAAGAAGGAGGGAGACTAACAGAGAGGCTAATGAGGTCTAGGAGAGAGATGATGGCTTTCAGTAAGACGGTATCAATGAAGATAAAATGGTTGGAACAAAGATACATTTTGGAGATTATACCAACAGAACTTGTCAATAGATGAAAGTGGTGAGTGAGGGAGGAATCAAGGACACTGCCTAGGTTTTAGCATGATGTAAGGAAGATGGAGGAGGAGATTTGGGTGTTAGAATGTGGTGGTGCAGGTGGTAAATCAATTCTATGATGACATATTAAGCTTAAGAACCCCATTAGAGACCCAGGTGGAACTGTTCCATAGGCTGCTGGATATATCCAGCCTGGAATTCATGTGAGAGATAAAAATCTGGGAGATATGAGCTATACGGTGATAAGTATAAACTACATATGTGAAGATAAGAACTAAGCAAAGGAAGAAGTGTTACAGAATGATAATAGTGCATTTGATATATACTATACCAAATTTTATCTAATGCAGTAGATAATAGACCAGCAACCTTTATAGGACTGCACTATTCAAACATTGCTCCTTTAATTTTTTTTATTCCCACGCTTTCTTCAAAGTATTATATGCAAGCATTGTTTAAATATTTAGGTGAATTAGAATTAATTCTGCTTCTCAGTACTTTTGGGGTACATCCAAATCAAGGTTGGAAATCACTATGTCAAATTATAACAAGTTAAACCTAATAATTATAACTTTTATATACAATAGTATCAGTTAGTTTGACTATATTTTTTTCTTAATTAGACTATCATATTCACAAAAGGTAGGGTTTTTTTTTGTTTGTTTTGTTTTGTTTTGTTTTAATTTTTAAGCTGCTTGTCAGCTTGCTTATAAGTCTAGGATCTTTCACTGTTGCCCTAGGTATCACAAAGGAAAAATCAAAACTTTAAAGCTCATATTATCTATGATTTTTTTTTGTTAAATCACTGAACTTACATACTTAATGTGAACTGGTACTATTTTATAGTCACACGATACTTTATTTTTACTGCTTATAGCAGTTGCAAATTAATGAGACGATACTAACTGTGACAGGGATCTTATATGGAACAAATTTTTGGTTCCAATTTAATTCATAGACAACAGGTGCTCATATTACAAATATAACTACCCAGATGGCAGACTTGTCAGTTTTGGTAGGAACACCCAGAACTGAAAGAGGAAAGACTCAGACGCTGATTACATTTTCCTTCAGATCAGAGCTAAGACAGAGAGGAGAGCAAGCAGATAGGAAGGAATTGCAATATCAGAGTGTGTACCTTAGTTGAATCTTTGTTAATATCAATACTCTGAAGAATTAAAGTATGATGGAAAACCAGAAACATACAATTATTACAACTCATAAAATAAAATGAGTATTTCTAGCTTCTAAAACTGTCAAACTAGGCATTTTTCATTACCATAAAAATCTCCTCTAAAATTAGAAACAAGAATACTAATGATGTTTCTTAAGATAACCATAAGCATTAATAACCATTTCAAAACCTAAAAATTAGAAAATGGCATACCATGCTACAAAAACATACCTCAAAAACTCATGATCTCTACCTTAAAAATAGTACATTTAGGGAAAGAATAAACTCATAAAACAGACATCAAATTGGCTCCTAAAAGAAGAAAATCTATAGAATAATTTCTGTGATTTGTCATGCAAAAATCATGGCACAATTTGTATATTTACCAGGCAAAGAAGCTACACTGGATTATTTTGCTATTTAAATATTTTTAAAAAATCTATAATTTCTTTAAAAACAAGTAATATCGACAAAGGAAAGAAAACAGCACATTTATGACTATAAGGCATATTTACTGCCATAGCAACAGAGCTTCTATTCCTGCCCACTGAAATCACATTCTGCTGACATTAATCAGAAATGTCCATTTGTGCCAAATTAATGCCATGTCACAGGCACTTGGGGATGCAAATTCTTGACAGAACTGGGACCTTTTCACATTCCAAAGGGGGATAAATTCACAGTCTTCACTATGGAAGTTCTTACTCCAGCTTCAAAGCTAAAGTCAATGCCGAGTCACACTAACATGATAGCAGCAGTCTTCTCTAAATGCAGCAGGGTGGCTACTTAAGTCATCTGAAGACACCACTGCCAGTCCCACCTCCATGGTTACCCACCATGTACTCACCAGCACGGCCTTGAGGATTCTCACACATTTCACAGTAAGGTAATACTGAACTATTGATAAAGGTGCAGAAACCACACTGCCAGCCTGTCCCAGGAAGGGATGGGGCAGGCGCCTGGGACTTGGCCTCTTGGACACCGTCCGTGAGTGGAGCTTTGGACTGTCTGGACCAGGATGGTTTCTCATCTGGAGGACTGCAGCAGTCATGGGTGGTGACTGACTTCACTCTTTTAGCTTCAGGTTCAAAATTACTTTCATAATCAGTGGTATCTCTTGCTGCTACTTTTGTAGGATCTGATGCCTCTACAGTATTTTTCTCCTGGAATATCTTTGATTCATCACAGGAGGTCACCAACTGTCTTTTCTTAGGTTGTGGTAAAAAGAATGATCGAATATCATGCTGCTTTTCTTTTTCAAACTAGGAAAAGCAAACAGTTATCAAATTAAGAAGCAATCTTATATGTTCTTCCTAAATGAAATAGCTTAACAAAATAGTTTCATTAATCATATTCCTTGTTCCTTTGAATATCTTTTTGGAAATGAATTCAATTATGTCATGCAACTTTTTTTTAGTGATTACTATATGCCAAGCACAGTCTCTGAGGTAGGCACTATTGTTATTCCATTGTTTCAGATGAGGAACCTGAAGCTTTAGAAAGGTTACATAATTTGCCTTGAGTGTTTATGTAATAAAAATACATTACTGATAAACTATCTGGTCTAGATGTATGTCAGAGAAACAAGCCAACTGTGTATTTAAATATTTCAAGTCAATCAAGAACCCAGAAAAATGCTTTCACACAAACTACAAATACAATTTTCATAAACATACATTATTCATATTAAAATTTTCTCTATACCTCAAAGCATCAAATAGCATTAAGGCTAATAATTTAACAGCCTGTTTAACAGACACATTCTAATAATTATCTTGTTGTCAAGAAATATATTTCTCTTTTCTATGAACAGCTACTTCATCTCATGTCTTTCATCTTCCTTTCAGCATGTAAATTTCAATCTCCCAATTAGAAAGGTAGGATATCTATCTCTACAACTGTTTAGCTACCAGGTAAAGTAAACAAAGGAGTTAATTTTATAGAAATTCTGCTAAAGGATGTATTGGGTAACATGTTGGACTGTCGCAGACTGCATTTGCAAAGAAGGCCACACCAATATCTATCCCATCTCACGTGCTGTTTTTCCAATGTGACACTGACATACCTCCTTTGAATAGTGCAACCTACGTCCCTTCCCTTGAACCTAAGTTAAGCTGTGTGACTTCTGAAGCTAGGTCATTAAAGGCAATATGGCTTCCACTTGGCTGGCAGTCTGTCCCTCCATCCCTCTTTCTTTCTCTCTCTCTTTTTTTTTTAACAGTTTTATTCACACACCATACAATCCATCCTAAGTGTACAATCAACGGCTCCTGGTATAATCACATAGTTATGCATTCACTATATGAGAACATTCTCATTTCTTCTGAAAAGAAAGGAAAAAAAAAATCCATATCCCCTATTATTGACATTTAGCCTTGGTGTAGTACTTTTGTTACAATTAATGAAAGAATATTACTTCACTGTTAACTACAGACCTTAGTTTGCATTAATTATATTTTTCCCATATGCTACCCCATTATTAACACCTTATAATAGTGATATACATTTGTCCTAGTTCACGTGAAAAATTTTTTATATTTGTACAATTAGCCACCGTTATTGTCCACTTTAGGTTTCGCTAAATTATACAGTCCTAGTTTTTATCCTCTAGCTTTCTTTTTGGTGACATATGTGACCCTTGCCTTCCTCTTTCAACCATACTCACAGTCAACTTTGTTCATTATACTTACAGCATTGTGCTACCTATGACACAGTATTGTGCTATTCTTTTCTGAACCTTTTATAATCAACCTTACTGACCTCTTTCTCTCAGGATGCCTGCCCTTGGAACCTAGCTAACATGTTGTGGGAAAGCCCAGAGCACACAGAGAGGCCATGTGCGGGTGTTCCAGCTGACAGTCCTAGAGAGGCCCCCAGGTGACAGCCAGCATCACCTGCTGTGCCAGTCTGAATGTATTGTGTCCCCCAAACGCCATTAACTTTGATGTAATCTTGTGTGGGCAGACGTTATCAGTTTTGATTAGATTTCCTCTAGTGTTTCTTTGGAGCTGCGCCCCACCCAGCTGAGGGTGATGACTCTGATTGGATATTTCCATGGAGGTGTGGCCCCACCCATTCATGGTGGGCCTTGATCAGTGGAGCCATATAAATGAGCTGACTGGCAGAGGGAACTCAGTACAGGTGTGAGTGATGTTTTGAAGAGGAGCTACAGCCAAGAGGGACACTTGGAAGAAAGCACAGGAGCTGTAGGCGAGAGACAGTTTGAAGACAGCTGTTGAAAGCAGACTCTTGTTCCAGAGAAGCTAAGAGAGGACGAATACCCCAAGTGCAGCTGAGAGTGACATTTTTGAGGAACTGTGGCCTAGAGAGGAACGTCCTGGGAGAAAGCCATTTTGAAACCGGAACTTTGGAGCAGACGCCAGCCACGTGCCTTCCCAGCTAACAGAGGTTTCCCAGACACCATTTGCCATCCTCCAGTGAAGGTACCCGATTGTTGATGTGTTACCTTGGACACTTTATGGCCTTAAGACTGTAACTGTGTAACCAAATAAACCCCCTTTTATAAAAGCCAACCCATCTCTGGTGTTCTGCATTTCGGCAGCATTAGCAAACTAGAACACCTGCCATAGTTTCAGCTGAATCATCCAGACTCTTCTGAGTCTTCCAGTCAAACAGAGAAAGGACGTTTCTGTTGTGCCTTCATTGAATTATTTACCCCCAGAAATCATAAGAGTTAATACATGGCTATTGACTTAAAGTCACTAAATTTTGGGGTAATTTGTTATGAAGGAATAGATAACTAAGACAGACTCTGCAGATAATGGTAGCAAAATACCATATATTTTAAAGCGATATTTTACATAATGAATCTTATCTGTACTTCTTAGTAATAGTACTCTGTAATAAGTACAGTTTAGGCTTTTCCTGTATTGGTAAAATTAAAATATATATTATCATAGGGAAAACGTTCCTTTGTCCCCATCCACTACCACCACCAATAATGTACAACTTTTATTTTGAATGCCTGTTATTTATACACACTCACATGCTGTGGAACTTGTGGAAGTTACAGAGTTTAGGTGAATATATAAAGGATGAAACAATTAACCATGAGAAAATTTTTTTAAATGATGCATAAGGAAAATTCTAAGAAGAGGATGAAGGAATGCAGAGATTAGTAGACTAATGGAGTTTGGTATTTTAAAAAAGGTAAAGAAACAAAGACAGTTAAACATTTAAAGAAAATGTTCTACTTGATATAATAGGACAGCAAAGAGGGCTTGCAGAACTTTGAAAATACTAGCAAACATTCAGCAAATATGAACCAATTCTATCAGGTATTCCTAGTTAAACCATGTTGATTTCATAAGGGAAGAAAACTTTCTGAGCCCTTGCATATCTGAAAATGACTTGATTTTGCCATCCCCTGTAATCAGCAGTTTTGCTGGACACATGATTCTCCTCAAATATTTAAAGGCATTATTCTATTTCTTCTGACATCCGGTCATGTTGATGAGAAGAATGATGTCAGTCTGACTGCTGTTCCTTTACAGACTACAAACTTTTTCTTCTTTTTAGAAGCTTTCAGAGCCTTCTTTTGATTTCTGTAGCTCTGAAATTTCACTATGATCTATATCTATATCCATATCATCTACATGCTTTTAAAAAAATCCTGCCTCAGACTCTAGCACACCTTATTAATTTTAGATAATATTAGTTTTAACTCTTGGAAATTTCTACCACTCTTTGATAGTTTCCTCCTCTTCATTTTCTCTTTTTTCTTTTTCTGGAATTCCTGTTAGTGGAATATTGGACCTAGACAGATGTTCCATGTCTCATCTTTTACTCTCATATTTTCCTTTTGTCTTTTTGCTCTCTAAAATCTGGGAAGTTTCTTCTACTTAATCTTTCAATCCTTCTGTAGAATTTAGTTTGGCAGTCATGTTTTTAATTTCTAAAATTTCCTTCTTGTTCCTTGTTCCTTTTTCACAGTATTCTGATCTTATTTATGTTTGCAATATCATTTCAAATCTGGCTTCTAATTAGGGTTTTTAAAAAGTTATTTTCTGGATCAGTTTTTGTATTCATAATTTTCTTGCTACAGATTTTCTCCTCAAATATCCAATGGCTTTTGATTATTGCTTCATATGTAGGATTGAAGAAGTAGGAAGGCTGCCTGGGAACCCAGGGTATATGAGGATTATCACTAAGAAGACTTGACAGGGCATACTGATTGAATGAGAGGGGTGAGAAAGATGCAGGGGTCCAGAGTGATTCTCAGGCTCCTACATTTCTGACTTGTAATCCTGTAGGGATGAGATTCTCAATTACTATAACAGGGAAAACAGGAAGATAAGCAGGCTCATTAGAAGGCAAAAAGAGAAAAGGAAATGAGTTCATTTTTGGACATGTGTGGGGACTGGTTGGATATACAAGGAAATAAGCTAGTCACAGGTCTGGTGTTCAAGAGAAAAACTGGATTAGGACATATGGGAGCCTCTGACATATAGAGGTGGTTAAAGCCTTATGTTTGGAGGTCATCACATGTGGACAGAGCAGGAAGTAAGAAAAGATGAAAGTCAAGGACAGAAAGCAGGAGAACAAAATCAAGGATGGAATGAGGAAAAGATACCCAGGAAGAAAACTAAAAAGGAAAAGTACGTGAGGTAGAAAAATCAGGAGAGTTGTGGCTTTGTGTGTGTGTTTTGGTTTTCCATTCATTGTGCTAGGTGTTCAATGGGCACTTTCAATCAAAAAAGCTCACATCCTTTAGTTCTGGGAAATTTTCTTATTTTTTCTTCCTCTTTCTCCTCTGTCTTTTCTTTTTGGAATGCCCATTAGGCAAAGAGCTTCCGAAATAATCATGTGATTTTCTTTCCTTTCCCTTCGATTTTCCATCTCTGTTTATTTGTTCTACTTTCTGAGTGATTTCCTCAACATTAGTTTCATTCTTTCTTTCTTTAATAATGATTTCTGGTATCACAGTTTTAATTTTAAGAGCTATTCCTTGTTCTCTGATTTTTCCCTTTTCCTGGTCTTGTTTCATGGGTGCAGTATCTTCTTTTATTTCTCTGTTGATGTTAATGGTAGTTTAGTTTTAGTCTTTTTTTTTTTTCCAAACCCCTTCTCTTGACTTGCATGTTTATTTTGTCTCTGTTTTCATGTTAGAGGCTTTCCTCAGTGCCTGGTGGCTTTCGCTATCTATTCGGATGTAAGAGTAAGACACTAAAACACTATTGGAAATGCCACATGGGAAACTTCACTGTAGGGCCATCAGTGACTGTTTTGTTGGGGCATCACTTTCAGTTGTTTTGTTTTTTGTTTTTTGCAGCTGATCTTCCTAATTAAACTATTTTTTTTTTTTAAGAATTTCTTTTACTATTTTAGCAATGACAAATTGTGGAAATAGCATCTGAGAAATCCTCATACAAGTTCTGGAGGCAGAGCTGGGAGTAAAGGTTAGCAGAGACTGACAGTAATCAGAAATTGATGCACATCTCTGCTACTATGAGGAATAACTCTCAGCCTACTGAAGTAATCAGTGTAGGTGCTATTCTGAAAACACATGCTACTTGGGTAACAATAAATTGAGAATTTAGAACATAAATCCTGAAAATGAGGATATGGGGGTAAAAGGAATCATTTTATATGATTTTGGAGAATCAAAAAAGACAAAAAGTAGCAATGACTTTAGCTAATGTTATAACAGCTAAATTGGACAATGATGAAAGTTGTCACAGGTAGTGAACCTTAAAAAAGAAAACCTTAAAAGATTTCTGGCCACAGGGATGCCAGAAGCTATAAGTCCTAATAAGAATAAAGATTTCCTCTGAGGTAATCAATTAGAAACCTGATCCATATTATCAGTTATGCTTTCTGATCTGGGTTGGCTGATGAGGTTTCTTTGACATCTGATAGGAAACAGGAAAAGGGAAAATCTCTCTGACACATCCTAACAATAATTATATACATTGGATGAGACTAGAGAAGGATTACTGGATTACAGAATAAAATTCTTAACTTGGGATTCATGGGCCTTTCACAAGATCTGGGATGGCTTTCAGAAGCCTAGAAAACCCCTGAAATTGTCTATAAAATGTTTTCTATATTGTATATGCAGTTTTCTTGGGAGTGGTTCTATTCTCTCTCCTTATTCTCAAAGGGATTCAAGATTCAACAAAGGTTAAGAGCCATTGAATTAGAATAACACTGTGGTCTTAATAGCTACATTTCTTTCCCTAATTTTACCTAGGTAAAGAGGGCTTGAGAGTTCATATGTGAATGTACACATGGACTGTGAACCTGTTTTAAAGGGGGAACAAATACATAAATTCTCTAAATACTTAATGGGAACCACCCTGGTCTCTCTAAAATAATAATTTGTGGACATAGAATACTACCATCACAGCAAATGAGTAACTTCTGTGTAGGCATGAAATGTGCTCACTTAGCTCATTTGTCTACTGTCACCGGAGTAGCCTCTCACAAGAACTAGCACAGGTAAAAAGTGAGAAACTACTGAGGAGGTGCGCAAAAGACAGCGTGTGGATTCTAATGACTAGGAATGTATAGGCGACCCACTGTACCGGCAGGACTCAAGGTGTGATACTCAGGTCAGTCTGAAACAAAACCTATACCCTAGATGTTCTGAGAAAGAGACATAGCACCATCAATTTATGGAGATTCCAGGAGATATTTAGGACATGTCTGGTTAAGAAAAGAAGAAACTGACTTTTAACAAGACACTGATTTGTAGTTACTACATATAAACGAAAAATTTTTGTATCTGCAAGATGCTTCTTACTTTTCTTCCTTTTTTACAAATTGTTTTATGAAGTAAAGTATCCACTTTTAGTAGAGATGGTGATACTGTTCCTAGAGAATTCACTGACTAAAGCATCTGAGAAAGAAAAGTAATTGTAAATAAAATGCTCCCCAAATAAACATTTATTTCCCCCAAAATATTAGATGCATCAATAATAGACTCCCCCGACCTTTAGAGGCAGGAGGAAGCTTCATCTGTGTCACCAAAATAGACCAGAATCCTCAATTACAACAGCCATGCTGTCAGTTAAATACTCAGAGCCCAGACTGTTTTGACAGATCTATGCTTTTAAAATTACTGACTTTATCAGCATTTCTTAGTAGGAAAGATGGGTAAGAAGACAAAAGACTAATAAAATATATTTTATGGGCTATAAAGTTTTGTTACTTAACAAGACAAAACTAAAGTCTTTTGTCTTTTCTAACTGCATTCTTTGCATCTAGAAAAAAGACTTTATCATAACAAAATTCACTATGACTATTTGTCCTTGTAAAGAATTAACCACATTGATGTGTGATAAATAAAGAACTGAAATGCAGCTGTTCTAGTTTGCTAATGCTGCCAGAATGCAAAACACCAGAAATGGATTGGCTTTTATAAATGGGGTTTATTTGGTTACACATTTACAGTCTTAAGGCCATAAAGTGTCCAAGGTAAGTCATCAATAATCGGGTATCTTCACTGGAGGATGGCCACTGGTGTCCGGAAAACCTCTGTTAGCTGGGAAGGCATGTGGCTGGTGTCTGCTCCAAAGTTCTGGTTTCAACATGGCTTTCTCCCAGAACATTCCTCTCTAGGCTGCAGTTCCTCAAAAATCTCACTCTCAGTTGCTCTTTCAGTGTTTGTCCTCTCTTAGCTTCTCTGGAGCAAGAGTCTGCTTTCAACAGCCGTCTTCAAACTGTCTCTCATCTGCAGCTACTCTCTCAGCTTCTGTGCATTCTTCAAAGTGTCCCTCTTGGCTGTAGCAAGCTCGCTCCTTCTGTCTGAGCTTATATAGTGTTCTAGTAAACTAATCAAGGCCCATGCTGAATGGGTGGGGCCACACCACCACGGAAATTATCCAATCAGAGTCATCACCCACAGTTGGGTGGGTTGCATCTCCATGGAAACACTCAAAGAATTACAAGCTAATCAACACTAATACGTCTGTCCACACAAGATTATATCAAAGATAATGGCATTTTAGGGCACATAATACATTCAAACCAGCACAGCAGGTGTTTCTAAATAGGAGGGTTAAACTAAGTCTACACTAATTTTTATTACAAGACTTATGTGAAAACTATAGCTAAGCCAACATGTCCATATCATAAGGAATGTGAAGGATAGAAGAACATATTCCTCTCTTCCATTATATAGTTAACACTATAAATATAGATGTTCCTTTTTGTAATTCAATATTGTTTTTGAAAAAAAAAAAGAAAAAATATTGCTTTTGGGGAGAAGTGCTGGGAATAAAAAGTGCAAAATGCTTAAGATGGCAAAATGTATGTTTTTATCTGAAGAGTTCAGGGACCTAATCTATTTGCTTTATTTTGTAGGAGGGTAAACTGCTGGTTTTTTAGAGACAAATCTCCCAGCCATGATAATAGGATTAAAAGTCTGTTACCAAACTGAAGGAGAGGAAAAGGAAATTTAGTAAAACTAATAAAAAACAGTAAAGCACTTCAAAGCCTGGAGCTATTCTAGCAAAGCACTCACCATCAACAAAAGGCACTGATGTTGGATTTAATAGACTGTGATCAAAGGGCAGCCATTCATGTCATTCATCTCCTATTCCTAAAAGAAGTAATAAAACCTCTTTTTTACAAGTGGGTAATTGGGAGATCTTGCTGGTCTCTTGAATGACAGACGATTGATGGCTGGTCATGCCACTGGAACTAAAAAGACTTCACTAACATATTTGTAAACAAGCCAAAAGCATGTGTTTTCAAAGGATATAGAGTGACAGAGATAGGGTTTTAGTCATTTAAATGAAAAAAGAGGATTTAAATTATCCTAAAAAAGAAAAGAATGACTGAATTTATCAGATTTTGCAAAATGTCCATTGCCACATATTTAAATAAAATTTTTTGACAGTGATCCTGACTTAGATACGAGTTTTTCTCTGTAGACACAGAGAAAACAAAACAAACAAACAAACAAAAACAGCACTCTGTTTAAAAAAGCAAAGTGGTAAAAAAAAAAGAAAATGTTACTACTTATTTTTAAAGATGACATCAAAAAGCTGTACATGCAAATGTCTCTGGGAAATGCCGTTTCTTCTAACAGGGACCATTAGAATGTACAGCAAAATGTTATATAATAAAATGTATAGATCATTGGAATGTGACTCAGTGCATTAAATTCATCAATCATTTTCTTGTGTGTGCCTATGTGCCATTATCTTTCTTAAGATGGAGGTCTGACTCCCAAATGCCTTTTCAACATCAGCTGAATGGTTCAGATGCTTCTCAAACTCAAGATGTCATGAATGAACCTTTTACCTCTGTCCTTAAGCCAGCTCTTCTCCAACCACCACAATTTCTCTTGGCTCTTCACTGCTTACCAAATTAACTGTAAAGTCCTCTACGATGAAACCTCTAGTTTTAGACTAAACTGGATAACCTCCTATTGCTTCAGTTTGTTCCCTCCTTACTTGTTTGTATGTCTTAGTTGTGGCATTTCCACTAAATGCCTGCTTCAGTTCTACCATTGAGTAAGAAAAAAGAGAAAACAGAAAGATAAAGAGTTTCATTTCTTGGGATAGGTATATTTGTGGGTGAATTCATTTATTTTTATTTGTTGGTAAAACAATTTTATATAATAAGTACTTTATTAAAATACATTAAAAAGAAAACAATCAATCCGATACCCTCAAAGCCTCTCTACGTTACCTTGTCCCTCCAAATAAATGTGATCTCGCTCACTTCACTTCCCTACAACTTTCTTTTTATATTGGTTGTGGTACAGCTTTTAAATATAGTTCTGGTTTTCATTTTATGTAGTTTTATGCACTTGACTTATTTTTCTACAATCTGCAACTTCCTTGAGGACAGCAAAAAGGAGGCTATCAGGTACAAAAAAAAGTTCCCACTTCCTGCTTCCTGTCAAGCCTTTCTCTCAAAGTCCTGGTACAATGACTATCACATAGTAAGTGTTTAATAACGTTAGTTCTTCCACTGATTCCTAGGAATTCTATGCTGTCTTTCTCTACTGAAACTGAGAAAGATAAAGGCCGCTTTTCAGTCAGCAGCCTTTCTGATATGGTTGGTCAGGCCCTCTGTCCAGAAGCTTCTCGACCACTATTCAGCAGGCCTTCTCCTGACTTTCTGAAGTGCCCATGTCCTCCCCTGGCTCACTCCCCTGCACTCTTCTGCCTATGTGCAGAAACACAGGGTTTCACCTCAAACCTCATTTTGCTGACTTCATCTCTGAAACATCTCTGAATTTTTCTTTTCTTCTCCACTGTTCTCCTAACCACTGTTGGGAGTTCAGGTGGAGTTCAGTGCCCCAGATCCCTTCTGGGGATCCCTGACAAAGGAGCCTTACAAATACCAACAGTGTTAGGGATAAAAAGGAACTGCCTTCATTAATAGATCTGTAAGTGCCTGATAGAACCACAGGAAAATTTTGGCAAAAGCTGTATTAAAGAACCCAGCTAAAACCCTAAGTGAAATGAGACTTCCTAGGCAGGGATGACGGCATGGCCTGCCAAGGCAGGCTGTCTCACTCTTACTGTGGAGACAGAAAGTGCAGGAGAGGCAGGGCTATGAGAGCACTCATCTTAAAGGCACAGTAATCCAGCAGCACTGAACTTGGGCTCTGAAATCTCAAGAGTAAAAACTCTTCCTCCAGGGACAGGGAGAGAAGCCCAGAGGGGCGATATGCATCTCACAAACACCAGCTAAACCGAAGTGAAGTGTTTCAATGTTCTATTCATTCCACAGATATTTACTGAGGGCCCACTAGGCACTAACTCTAAAGTTTATAGTATAGTATATGGTATGAGGGCTGACTCTGGAGCAGAAAGGCTTGGGTTCAAATTCCAGCTCTGTCACTTAGTGGCTGCATGAACTTGGGCAGATTACTTAGCCTTTCTGACCTTCAGTGGGACATGGCAACAGTTTCTGCCTCCTGGTGTTGCTGTAATTTTAAATAAGATCAGGAATTAAGGGCTTAGCATAGAGGTTGCACAGACAAATTACTATGTGTTAATTATTATTGAGTGTTATGAAGTCATAAAGGTCAACAAGACAATTAAATGCCTAATAATATCACAATGTGATGTAAGCTATGACAAATATTTGTATGTTTCTATTTGTAAGGATGAGACCACCCTCTTATCCTTATTATTAGGCTTTTATGTAGACTAATTACATAATACAGAGTGGTTTGAACTTCCGAAATAAATATTAAATAAATATCTAATTTAAGATTTGTTAGCCCTAAGGAACTAGTACTTTAGTATAATCAGAAATAAGGGATTTCAGACAAGAGATTTAGACTTCTCAAATACCACAGCTCCCTTGGTCATCTTTTTTCTCAAAGGAGAGAAGAACTCAAAGCCCAGGAGCAAAGCACCCAGGGGCACCCAGGGGCAGGAAGAGAGTCAGCAGGCCTGCACCCTGGTTCCCTAGCAGCTGAAGCCATCGTGCTCTTCTTCACCCTGCCATTCCATCACATTTTTTTTTTTTGGTACTACCACTTTTTCAATTCGACAATACATGGAAGAACAAAGTTATTTTTTATTTGCCTGTTTTAGCCCACAAAACAAACATTTCATACAGATGTTGGCATTTAATTAAAAATGCAAAATTTGTTTTGTAATTTAAGGGAATAGTTTTAAATTTCATATTTAATTTCACATATTATGAAATTTTAAAAATATAATGAAGAGCTCTCCTTCCCAACAATAAAGGGTATTTATACCAGACCAGCAATCATCTCATAAATCGTTAATGCAAATGTAGGTATCTGAAGTTAAATTTGCTTTGGGTGAAGAATGGTCTAGAAGCACATAAGGACAGAAGACCAGGGGAGCCAGGCCACAGCAGCCGGTTCTAAGGCAGGATTAGGAAGGTTGGCAACTAGGGAGAAAGGAAACTGAGATATACTGAACAAAGAACACCCAAAATGAAAATGGTAAGGAAAGCAGAGACTGCAGTGTGGGATGGAGCAAGAGTTGACAAGAAGTGACCAGGAGTAGCAGTTCTGTAGTAATTTGGGAACTACCTGGAGATCCATTCCAAAATGAAAAGAGATCTATTGCCTAAAGTAACAAAATGGAGGCAGGTCTGGCATACTGAGATTCTAAGAAGAAAAGCCAAGCAGAAAGAAGATTCATCCTAAGCAAGAGTGGGACTTGTAACCTACACTGTTAGAGTCCTTTCTTTTGCTCACCTATGAATCATTTATACACCAAGTTTCTCATAAGGTACTTTATGGTATATAATGGATGAAAGGTACCTTAGGAGCTAGATCTAGAAGCTGGAACTCAAATATCTGGATAAATTATGCTGATGATTGTTCATTAATGGAGATAAGGCTGAAGAGGTTAGGAAAAGGCCCTAGAGAGGTTAAGAGAAGGGGTCAAGTTTCCTACAGTAATAGAAAAGGAGAGGACACTCCTTATAAGGAAGCTTCAATCTGAATACTCCATTCAGTACATTTTATTGAGAAGCAACATTTAATCACTTGGAAATGACTATATACATTAATATAATTCAACCTTTCTCTCCTTCCATCTAGAGACCTATTTTTACCAACCAGTGGAAGCCATTGTAGAAAAATGAAAACACCTCAATCAAAAGAATACTTATAATGCATATTCAGAAATAGTAGAAGATAGAAGTAGAAAGAGATATCATGCACATTCAGAAGTAGACCAAGGGAAGAAGCTGAGAGAAACTGCACTGCATCTAAGGCAGTGACCCTGGCAACCAACTCCCAGGCAGGACTGGTTACAACTTGGCTGTGCAGAAGTATCTCTCCTTGTGGTAGATTTTTTTGTCTTAATTTGAGTTGCATTTCAATTTGAATTTCATTTGGCTTACTAAATCATTTCTTAAAAATGTAAATATATCAAAGATGGGTAAACAATTATGACTGATAGATCTGTGTGAGTTAGTTCTGTGCAGAGGTATTATTAAAAATATTTAACAAGTACAGCAGGGGCATTAGCCAATGTCAGTAGTCCTAGAGGCCCCATGCTATGCTGGATATTCACCCTTTAGTTTTGGGATCATAGGAAGGTCCAGAAAGCCCTAGTGATGGCGTGAAGGAATACAAAGAGGGGATTGAAGAAGCGGCTATTTATAAAACATTACAAAAATAGTTCAGTATTTCAACACCCATTACACTTATACCAGTACACACAAGTCGAATACGAACCCTGGTCTATGGATTTTTTAGTGAGCTGAGTAATGTGGTAGAAAGAGAATTCTGATTGGCAGAGAAGATAATGCAATTCCGCAGGGCAATGAGCCCCTGGGGAGAAAAAGTCAGCAGATACCAAAACTAATTGAGAAATTTTGTCCAGGACAATTTTTTTTCCCATTCTTCTCCTCCTCCTCTTCCCATCCACAGGTCTCCCTACCCCTAGGACCCATAATCATGCTAATATTAGGTTCTGGGGTCAATTTACAAAAAAAAAAAAAAAAAGAAAAATTGTCAAAAGCCCATATGCTACATTGACTTATTTGCCCAGAAACCAAAAGTCAATCAGCCTGGAACCCAATTTACTGAAGATCAATTTGCAAATTTACTAAATTCATTGTTATTCTAAAAATCATTTATAGAGTCCACAGCATTTTGAATGTGATGGATGGCAGGGTAAAGAAGACCATGATGGCATCAGCTGCTAGGGAACCAGGGTGTGGGCCTGGTGACTCTCTTCCTGCCCCTGCCTACTCCTGGCTGTTCTGCTCCTGGGCTTTGAGGCCTCCTCTCCTTTGAGACTCTCAGTCTTGCCTTACCTAGGGTTGATGGGCTGGCCCGAGTCCTGTGCTAACATACACAATCCCTTCTTCCTGCAGTGGAAGTCTCCACTCTTTGCCCAGCCCCCTTCATCTGCAGCAGCAGGGAGATGGGACACAGATAAAGGGAACATTCCTGAGAATGGTGATACCAAAGAAATATTCACATACTGTTAAAATCGTACAATTAGAACACGATAAACTTTTTAGTTAAACGGGATTTTTATAGTTATTGAAACGTGGTTAAATTTGACAAAATTGGAAGAATCCTAAAACTCCTAAAGGTTGGGAAAACATTTTTAAGGTTTTTAAAAAAGAATCAGAAAGAAAACAGGAACAGGAAAATTCCTGTATGAAATGCTGAAGTTTGGGCTAAATTTCCTTAGGACCTTTCAACAAATTGCACATTTCTTAAAATGTATGAGGGCGGTGGGTGTAAAGACAGAGAGTGATTAGAGGGCATGATCACCTAATCATTCAGAGCACATTTCACACGCTGGCCAAAAATAAACACACATAAACAAAGCAAAACAAATGATCTCTATATTGATAACACTCTGATTTATATTAAGACATGGAAGATAACACCTAACTCAGGGAAACAAAATTAGGTAATAGTGATTTTTGAAAATCTTTGTACATAAATATTTTTTTTCTTCAGATAACTTTTAAAAACAATTAACATGTTCTATTTTGCTAATGCTGCCAGAATGCAAAACACCAGAGATGGATCGGCTTTTATAAAGGGGGTTTATTTGGTTACACAGTTATAGTCTTAAGGCCATGTCCTAGTTTGCTAATGCTGCAGAATGCAAAACACCAGAGATGGATAAGCTTTTATAAAACGGGGGTTTATTTCACTACACAATTACAGTCTTAAGGCCACAAAGCGTCCAAGGTAACACATCAGCAATCGGGTACCCTCACCGGAGGATGGCCAATGGCCTCCGGAAAACCTCTGTTAGCTAGGAAGGAAGCTGGCATCTGCTCCAAAGCTCCGGCCTCAAAACGGCTTTCTCCCAGGACATTCCTCTCTAGCAAGCTTGCGCCTCTTCAAAACATCACTCCCAGCTGCACTCTCTTTTCTCCCCCCAAGTTAGCTCATTTATATAGCTCCACCGATCAAGGCCCACCCCGAATGGGTGGGGCCTCGCCTCCATGGGAACATCTCATCAGAATCATTGCCCACAGCTGGGTGGGGCACATTCCAAGCAAATCCAACCAGCACAAAACTTCTGCCCCACAAAACTACAAAGACAATGGCATTTGGGGGACACAATACATTCAAACTGGCACAGGCCATAAAGTGTTCAAGGTAACACATGAGCAATCAGGTACCTTCCTCTGGAGGATGGCCAATGGTGTCTGGAAAACCTCCGTTAACTGGGAAGGCACATGGCTGATGTCTGTTCCAAAGTTCTGGTTTGAAATGGCTTTTTCCCAGGATGTTCCTCTCTAGGTTGCAGTTCCTCAAAAATGTCACTCTCAGTCGCTCTTGGGGCGTTTGTCCTTTCTTAGCTTCTCTGGAGCAAAAGTCTGCTTTCAATCGCCATCTTCAAACTGTCTTTCATCTGCAGCTACTCTCTCAGCTTCTGTGCATTCCTCAAAGTGTCCCTCTTGGCTGTAGCTCCTCTTCAAAATTTGATTCCCAGCTGCTCTTGAAAATGTCACTCTCAGCTGCACTGAGTTCCTTCTGTCAGCTCATTTATATGGCTCCAGTGATTTAATTTAGACCTACCCTGAATGCGTGGGGTAACACCTCCATGGAAGATATCCAATCAGAGTCATCACCCACAGCTGGGTGGGGCGGTGCATCTCCAGGGAAATACTCAAAGGATTACAATCTAATCAACACTGATACCTCTGCCCACACAAGATTACATCAAAGATAATGGCGTTTTGGGGGACATAATACATTCAAACCAGCACACATGTATATGAGATGTGTTTCAGATTCTTAATTCCCATTTTAGAAACTCTTAAACATAGTTTGAAAGTTTAGGAATTTTAGAGAAAGAGTATCTAAAGATGATATTGCAGTTATATATTTTTAAATACCTAGAACATCTGATTTTTTTATTGACCAGAAGATAATATAATAAAAACTATTTAAGGGAAAATTATTACTTAAATTTTTAAAAAGTGGTAAAAATAATCCCACTATTTTTTAGTAATATTTGACAGAATGGCATTCTAGTAAACTAGCAAAAAACAAAACAAAACAAAATACACTTATTAGCACTCTGAATAAGCTACATTAAAAATTTAATAGGATTCCACACAAAAACTACGTTTTCATGGATCTAAACTTTACATTAAAATTTTAAAATTGCATTATGAGAAAAAGTGCAGTCTTTAATTTTATTCCTATAATTTCTGATCATTTCTTTGAAAAATTAAAATTAAATTCCCCATAACTCTTATATCATATTACCCAAAAAGAGATAGGAAAAAAAAAAAAAGCAGTTCAAATGACTATAAACTTCTCTGATATTTATTTCTTTTCAGTTTATATATGGTCTTCAAATATGACTTGTGGAGTGGGGGGAGGTTAAATACAGAACTGTGCAGAGAATATAAAACATCAATATATTCATCATTCAAAATTTACAAATACTAATATTGTAAAATTTACTTCTGATCCTTTTTTAAAATAAAAGAAAACATTTCTGATAAAGCTGACATCCCATTTTTACTCCTTCCCAGTCCTTGTTCTTCTCTTCCAGAGGCAACCAATATTATAAATTTGATACACATTCTTCCAGTCAATGTTTACATATTTTATTTCATATACATGCATTCATAAATACATAATATTAGTTTGTGTGCTATTTTAAAAATAACATAATATTTTCAAGATCTGGTCATGTCGATACATCTAAATCTAATTTATTCATGTTAACTTTTTTTGTTTTAATTCAGAAAGTACAAAAAGATACAAATGTAAACTTTTAAATAGTATCTCATGATATGATTATTTGTTGATTCACTCTCCAACTGACAGACATTTCCATTTTTTTGCATCTTAAAAAGTAATGCAATAAACATCCTTGTGCATGTATCCTTATACACATGTGTGAGACTATGTTCCTAGCAATAAAATTGTTAGTTGGAGGTGTGCCAGTTTGGATATATTATGTCCCCTCAAAATCATATACTTTAATGCAATCTTGTGGGGGCAGATTAATTAATCTTTTTGATTAGGGTGTGACCTCTTGAATGAATGTTTTCATGGAGATTTGGCCCCATCCAATCCTGATTGGTTTACTGGAGTCCTTTAAAAAGAGCCAGCACAGGCCCCGAGGCTTGCTGATGCTTTGAGATGCTAACCTAGAGTTTGCTCTGGAGAAGCTAAGAGAGGAAAAAATGCCCCAAGAGCAGCTGAGAGAGACTTTTGGAGAGACACTTGGGAGCTGACAGAGTTGCTCAGAGATGCTTGGAGTTGTGGACAGAAGGACATTTGGAGATGCTAAGCTAAGGATGCACAAGAGCAGGGAGGGAGTTGAAACACAACTTGGGACCAGCAGATGCCAGCCACATGCCTTCCCAGCTGACAAGAGGTGTTCTGGATGCCACTGGCCATTCTTCAGTGAAGGCATCCTCTTGTTGATGCCTTAGCTTGAACACTTTTATGGCCTCAGAACTGTAAATCTGTAACTTAATAAATCCCCTTTATAAAAATCAATCCATTTCTGGTATTTTGCATAACAGCAGCTTTAGCAAACCGGAACAGAGGACATCTTCATCTTTATTAATATTGCCTAATTGTTCCCCTAAGTGGTTATAAAAATTTATATTCCCTCCAAACAGTGTATGAGAGTTCCTGTTTCCCTACTTTGTGCTGTCAAATGTTTTCATTGTTGCTAATCCAATGGGTGTAAAATGGTACTCATTTTTGTTTTAATTTATTTTATTGAACACACACAATAAATAAATACAGCTGCTTATTTCTGCAAAAGATAAAAAGCAGGAAGGATTCAATCAGAAACTAATAAAAATGGTTACCTACAGGGAATGAATGGTAACAGAAATAGGAATGAGAGTAAGACTTGTCTGGATATACCTTTTTTATATAGTTTTGATTGAACTATTTAATTGTTTGAAATACTCAAAAAATAAAGTTAAACATAAAAAGGTTTAAAAAAGTAAATCCTAAACTTAAATACACACAGAAACAAATGAACCTAAATGCACATCAAAATTATAAGATAACCACATAGAAAAAAAGAATTAATTCAAGTAACTTTGAACATGATATCCTGACCTTCAGTGAGATATATCTGGAATTGCAAAGAAATCTTGAATTATACTCAGCAGTTGGTAATGGTATCGGTGTGGTAATTTTAAAAGTATTTTGCATGTATGAAGGATAGAGCAAATGAGTAAGTGTATTGATGATGTTAGGAACCAGGGTTCTTGTTGCATAAGGGAAATATAAACATTTATATTTGTATAGATATTTGGGGAAAGTAAGGAAGAACCTTGTGGTGCTGGATTTGAACTGGAAGGATTAGTATGAACTTACAACTAAAAATTACATGCACACACAATACATACACATATATATTTTTCTCTCCCTAAATGAGAATTTCTGCATATTAAACAAACTCAAAAGAAAACCAAGTTAGAAAAATATTTTTATAGCCCATAACTGACAAATATCTGATTTCCTTAATATAAAAAGAACATGTAAATCAACATGAAAATCATGAAACCACCAATGGAAAAACAGAGGTGCACATGGCATGTCAGAAAAAAAATTAAAAAGACCAACATATGAAACGATGCTTCTCTTTGCAATCAAAGAGAAATGTGAGTCAGGATAATAGGACAGTATCATTTACTAAGCATATTGTAAAAAAAATTTTAAAAATAAGACTGATAAAAGCCAATGTTAGCAAGGATGTGAGGAAATAGTCCCTCTCACATGATGTTAGTGGTGATGGGAATTGATACAACCATTTTGATCAGCAGTTCGCAACAATGATTAAAATTCCAAATGCATTTACCTTTGGACCTAACAAATTCTCTTTAGGAATTAACCTTATTGATATTCTCACAGAAATACAGAAAATTTTAAGTATAGCACTGCTTGCAACTAGAAAATAGAAAGATAAATCAGTGTTTTATTTAACATGTACATCCATCAGGGGCTGATCAAGTAAACAATGATTCAGGCATATAATCTAGCACTACATGATTGTTATAAGAATGAGGTAGACTTTTATATGCTGGTATGGAAAGATACTCAAGGCAGATTAAGTGAAAAAAATGCATGATGTAATTTCATGCATGTGTTTTAAAGTGCATACACACATACATACTTGTATATTTGTGTATATTCATAGGACATTTTATGAAAAAGAAGAAACTGTTAATAGCATACACATCTGTTTATACACACATATCTATCTATGCAAATGTGTATGTATACAGCTGTGCAAAGTGAAAAAGAGCTAGAAGCAATGACATCCCAGAGCAATTAAAAAAAAATTTCGATTTCTAAATACCATTCCACACTAAAAGGAACCAGGGTTCCTTAAAGAAATGGCCTGTTCTATATCTGAAACAAAGAAAATACAAGGTGAACCTGGAATATATTGCTTGCCAAGAAGTAAGAAAGCAATCAGAGAATTATGGGAACCTGTAAAAAAGGAATAGGAGCTAACTTAAAGGAACTTCCATTAGCCAGATCAGAGCTTTAATAAAAAAGGATTATAACACATTAAATAATTGATGATGATAACAATAACAATAATAATAGAATCTTCAAGTCTGCAGTGATTTTTTTTAAGTAGAGGAAGTAAAATTCTTCTTTACAGAAAAGTGTCAGCTAATAAGTATAGAAGGAATGATGAAATCAGAAAAACCACTATTTCGAAGCTAATTCAAGCAAAGTAAAACCACTGGGTAGAAGGTTTTGGGAATAGGACATTTGTGATCTCAAAGTATCATACCAGATTACTTGTTAAATGTAAAGGGAAAAAGGTACCTAATACAATTTGCCTTACTTTTTAGTGAGGCAGAGCTTCTTTTCCTGTTTATTGGCTATCTGGGTCTCCTCAGATGTTCACATTCTTTGCCTGTTTTTCTATTGGCTTGTGTTTTTACTAATTGGTTTGTATTACTTCTTTATATACTTTAGACATTCAATGCAAATACTTTCACTAAATCTGTGACTTGTTTATAGTACATTTTGTAGAACAATAGTTTTTTATTTTTCTATAGTCAAATATCTCCATCTTTTTCTTCATGGTTTGTGCATTTTGTGCCAAATTTAATGCATCCTTCTCTACCCTTGGGGTCATAAAGATAGCCTTGTATATTTTCTTCTGCAGGTTGGATCCTATTCAGCCGGTTTATCTAAGAAACTGAACAATGACTGCTAAAAACCAACTCTGTTGGAAGATACAAGCCAGTGCTGTAGCCTCCTTCTACCAATGTTATTTTTTGGTTCAAGGGGTTTTCCACATCTAGGTGAAGTCTCCCTCCCTTCAACAGCATGAATAATTGAGAATTGCTATTTAAAACAACACACGACACAGTTATAGTTTCAGGATACTAAACAGATAGAAAAAATAAGTCATATAAACTTACATGAGTGAACAAAATTTCATTCTTGAGCTCTTCAGAACTTTCACGTGGTGTCCAAGCTTCAGCAAATTTCAGGAAATCCCATTTTTCCTTATCAGTTTCCTCAGCCTGAAGTTGTTCCTTCCTACCATTCAAGGTGCTCCCTGTAACCTGAGCCTGTAAGGTTGATAAGCATGTGAATTTTACCACAGATCACCACTAAAAGCCATTTTAACTGCTGACATTCACTAAGCAATAACTTGACTTTGCACTGAAATCACAAGCTATCCACAAAGAGAATCATATTGTTTAACATATTATGGGCTTTGGTAAGATAATTATTCAAATTTACAATCAAAATACCAAATCAAAGATTCTCATGCTTAATGAGGAAAAGGTCTAACTAGAGAAGTTATACTATATGCTCTGGTCATGAAAACTTTTGTTGCAATATTTATATAATTTGAAATGTAACCTACATATGACTGGCCATTTGAATATCTACACCCCAGTGCTTGAAAACATGCTGTAATTCTTAGTCAAGTCCTTTCTATAAATTTCCTCAAGGTTGGGGAGAAGAGACAGCTGAAGGGACAGAGTAAACACTGTCCTTCCTACCTTTTCTAGAGTCTGGGTACAGGCTGTCATCTGTCCAGAATTAGTTGGGAACTCAAGAATCCTTCTGAGAAACAATTTATTCTTAGATCACGGAAGGGAGCTGTGGTTTGAAAGCATTATGGTTCTTTGCTAGCTGACACTATAATTCTAGCCTCTAAAGTGGTGGAAGCAGGGTTTGGAAGAGAGGAGGAATACATGTAAATGCATGCCTCTCTCTTTTACAGAGGACAGCAGGTAGGGCACTACTGATGGGAGCCTTATCTGAACTTGGTCTGTTGACTTGGTATAGTAAAGGAGCCTTTGCCAGAAACAATCAAGTTCAGCCCTAATTCATGCAGCCTATGGACCACAATGAGTAAGTTTAAATTCAAGCTTTACCTTGCGATTCAACATTCCCCACATAAGGGTGTCTAGAGTTCCATTCGCAATGAGGTAGTGAATATTCACAGAACTGCACTGCCCAATTCGGTGAGCACGGTCTTCTGCTTGTTTTATATGTCCAGGGTCCCAGTACAGTTCAGCAAATACAACATGAGTGGCAGCAGTAAATGTTAAACCCTAACCAAAGAAATTGTGATGCAAATAAACAGAACTTAATATAGAGCCACATATAATAAAGTTTTTCTGAACATGTTAAGTGGACAAGAGAACGCTGACTCAAAAAAAACCTACAAATCAATCTTTCATTTTAAGCCAAATTAAGAGAAATTTACTTCATGACAGGCAAACGACTGCTTATTGCAAGACAGCCAGGTGAACTAAAAACACAAAAACAAACAAACAAACAAAACCACATTTAAAAGGTAAAAAATCAACTTGAGATATATACACACACACACACACACACACACACACACACACACACACACACATAAAATCACCTCACCCTCAGGTAAAGACTGGATTCACATTACCAGTGGAAAACTGAATAAAATACATTAGAAACTAGAATATAATTTCTTACACATGGTATCCATAGCAACTAGGCAGAAAGCACCAATATCTTCTATTCATTTAATTCATACTGCCATGTTATAAAGCAAGAAAATCATGTCTTTAAGTCATACTGTTTTCTTCCTGTGAAATTTCTTGTTACATCCTGAACCCTAAAGTTTATTGCCATTTGTCTGTCTGTCTGTCTCTCTCTCTCTTTCTCTCTCTATATATAGAGCATTGTATTTTATGTGAGTTTGAAATAATAGGACATTAAAAATATTAATTATCTCATTTTGTAATCAATATACAAAATAATGCAAATCTCCTCAAACTAAAAATATGACGAAATGCATGATTTTAAAGCTGGAAGACTGACTGAAGTGTGAACCATGCTTATGCTATTGCCATTTAGAAGCAAATGATGTTAGGTGGTCTACAGAAATACTCACCATGCTTTGGGAGTATCATCTAATCCACACAGTGGTTTACATGCACTGGAACTTCTGTGAGTGACTTTTGTGGCTGCCTTTTAATATACATTGTTATTATAACTTAATATATTTTTATATCCCACAACAAAATCATACTAGCATTCACTAAATGGTGGCACTAGTCTCAAACTGAAAAACTCCCTGAAAAGCAGTCATTTTGGAACAATTGTTAAATGGAACAAAAACGATGGAGAGAGTCAAACAATCACCATGTTAAACTATGCTGCAATTTAGGAAAGGAAATTCCATATAACATTGGAGATAATGCTGAAAAAATAAGGAACAGTTTTTTAAGTATGTAAAAAGCATATACAAAAGAAGAAAAAGCATCATATGACCCTACAGGAATAAAGGGAAAATATACTGGCAAGATCAACATCACTCTAAGATGTTCCTAAACTACAGTGGAAGATATACAAGCAACAATAACACAGCCCTCTCTACTTTCCTTTATTCTTATGAAGATATTAGTCATCAAATACATGAATTTGAATTATACAAGGTCTTCAGGCATATAACCTTGAATAAAATGTGAGTGCCCTGTTCATTGTTAATTTTAAAAAGCCTTTTATCAAGCCATTCCCAGACTCTCCTGTGTGGCTTTCTCCTACATATCATTTCCCCTGCTATAAGTACTTTGTTTCTAATTTTAAAAACCCTTTTTTTGACAATATTCTTTATGGCTGGAATATTATAAAACTCAGATTCCTGGAAACTTAATCTAATGTGAGGGAAGTGTTGAGACAACCTTCATTTTGGTTAGAATTCCTAGTGAGTTCTACATCTGCCTCATTCTCATGGACTTGCTATATACATGTAATTTCACCTACGCCAACTAGGTGGGTAAAAGCAAATCCTTGAACCCTGGTCCAGATTCCAGAGTCCCCAGAAGTTGCCAGATTTGGCATGTACCAGGTTGAATGCACATCAGTACACTGAATTACTTTTCCCTACGTTAAATACTCTGGCTTAGATATTTATATCAAAACATTTTCGAATATTAGGCAGGAAAAAAGTCCAGAAGGATCCCCTCTCACGTAGTGTGCTTTCCCCAATATCTATTCTTTCCTTTTCCCTTTGAAACATAACACCTGACTTTTAGCAGTGATACCTGGAATAAAGATTACATTTGTAGCCTCCTTTTCTCTAGCCTGTTGCCTGGATTGCAGATGTGAGAGAAGAGCTCTAACAGCTATCTTAGATAAGAGCCACTAGGACTTAGATAAGAGATAGATACTAGGACTGGTGTAGCAGAAGGCTAGAAGGGGCCTACATCCTAATGATCTGTGGAACCACTGGGCTAGACTTGGACTGTCTACATGAGAGAATAAAACTTTGTGCCCTTAAGTTACTCTTAATTTGGGTTTTCATTTACTTGCATCCAAACCTAAACCTAACTGAAACATATGGGTAAGCCAAGGCAACTCCATAAAAAGTTCTGAGACAAGTTCTTTTCCCTCAGACCCTGATGAAACACAACAAAGTAGGGTAAATGCTATAAAAAAGGTATGAGAAAATTCTGTGTAAATGCAAAGAAAGGAAAAGGGTCTTTGAAAAATTTTGACCTTAATTAATCAGTTAATTTCAAATTAATTAAACTCTTCTAGGAAATTCTTTCCTTGGCAGTTTAGGAAGATTTGAATCAAAGATTTTGAGGCTTTCTATTATACTTCCTAGCACTCTCTTAAGTAGAATGAATATTTATTACACCAGATATCCAGATATAAATGTTATAATTGTGGATAATGCCCTTTTTATTATTTCAACAACATTTCATTATCCAATTTTGAGCTGAAGTTTCTTACCTGACCAGCAGCCTGAATGCTTAGGATAGCCACACGAGTATCAGGATCCTTTTGAAATTGATTAACTAGGTGTATTCTTTCTGAAGATGGAACACTTCCATCTATTCTAACGTAGCGAGTCTGGTGTTAACAAGGGAAACAGCAATGTTAGGAGAAGCTCCTATGTACCCATCTCATTTTATATATTTTGCATCTTATTTTTATGTTCACATTAAAAATGGAAATTGGTTACAATGACAGGCTGGTAAATGTTATATAAGAAGAATCTTAACCAAATTTCTCAACTTCTTATAACAATTTCTTCTTTTTTTAATCTTTTAAGCTACTTGAAGGTAGGATCTATGTCTAATTCATCTTTATACCATCAATGCCAAGGGCAATATCTTGCATATTAGAAGTGTCACTTATCTTTGCTGAATTAAGTTAAACGTGTCTCCAGTAAAATTCTGTGTAATCTGATATGCAAACTTTAAATGATAGATAAGACTAATTTTAAAGTTACAGGATCACAAACTGCAAACTAAAAACAATCCTGACATGCAAGAAAGGGGAAAGATGATTCTGCCCACATACTTTCCACATATAAAGGATTTATAAAGTTTAGTATATTTATTTCTGAACTATCTCAAATATTACTTGGGGAAAAATCTTTCTTAATCTATGATTTGAGTTGTCTTTTTTTCAAACTATTACACATAAAAGAAATACGTGATCATTTCCATTGAGGTGGGAACAAGACACGCATAGAAGTAGGGAAACGATAAAGGCAAAGCTGCTCAGAGCTCTCTTGAAGGATGAATAAGTTGAGAAAAGGAAGCAAACAGCATGTATTAGAAATAGCTAAAAAGAACTCATTACTCAACTTCTTAAAAACAAGTATAAGTTCTGGGTTTCAAATAGTTTCATTCATATGCGTACATCTTTGGAAAACTCAGCCTTAAATAGATGAATCACACAAATATTCACTTTTATAAAGGAATAGCCAAGTTAATGATTAAATAGAAAGTCCTTATTAACTTATTATGTCTTCAAAAAACAGATATAAATTGACCACTGATCCTTTTAATATCCATTAAGGGAGGCTATAAAATCCTCTGAGGGTCTTTCTGAAGAAAACACATTATCAGTCAGGCTAGGGAGGGTTTAGGAGAAATTCACCACTAATTCCATAACCACCTACACTGTTAACTCTTACTATGTTAAATGGCATCCTAAACACATCAGTGAAGACAGATTGCTATTATCTGAAGCAGTTCTAAGAGTTTTAAGGTATAATGGAATAGATTAGAAAATATTATAAATCTAACTATTCTTTAATCATTTAAAAATTATTTCTAAGGCTAATTAACTCTTCCTTGGAGGGTGTTTTTACAGGTACTATATGATAATCAATTAGAAAACATCTTTTAATGTACAGTACTTTATCATATTATAAATCTTTCTATGCAGGAAATGCTAGGATTACTTCTTTTATAATATTAATGAACATATTAGCTGATATTGAAAACATTGTACACAAAGATTAAGAAAAACATGACTTCAACTCTTCCATTTAGAAATCTACCTACTCAAGCAAGTATCTTTGCTTCTACATGTATATTAAGCTCAAATAATTTGCCAGGAAATTTATTTTAGCTGCTTCTGAGCCTCCCTAAAAGCTCTCAGCATTTAAAAAGAACAAATGGAAGACACTGTTACTGACAGGACTGTTAGATAACAAGGTGGATCTAAGAAGATGTTAATAAGGAGGCAGGTTTGGTGGAGTTAACGAGATAAATTACCTGGTCTATATGTTTCAAATTAATTAATAATCATATTCTGTAGAATGTTTGTTGTCTGTAAATTTAAAAAGTATGACTGAAGTTGGGCAATAAAATTGGCTGAATTAATTCTTCCTTTCCCCTCTACATCACCCACATTTAAGGCACCTTTGCATGTAGACAAAAATTTTAACTTTTAACTGACTGTACCCTCTCAAATGGTATACCCAGGAACAAAATCAGAGTTCACATTATAGTCTATTAAGGTAGCATATCTAATCAATAGAGATCATTTGATCAGTGTAAAATCCTAAGACTGACATAAAAGCGAAAATTTAATAGTGTATCATAATAATAGTATAATTTACAAAAGAAATATGAGTAATAATTTATATACCATCACCTAAAGAAGACAAAAAAGCTCAATTATAAGACTACAACTGTTGTTTAGCTATTAAATTCTACATTATAAAAAGTGTTTTTTTAAAAAATGGTAACATACCTTGTTTTCTATGACTGCTTCTGTGCAAGCTTGCAGCATGCTCAAATGGTGAGCAAAAACCAGAAATTTTAGTGAATCATTCTGAAGCATCATCTTAATATAATCTTTTACAGCACCTGCCTAAATATTAAAAGTTAAACCTTATTAATGTTGTAAAAATGTGTATTAAAATAATGTCATTTTCTTTTAATAAAGCAAGAGACTTCTTAAGAATCAATGTATTTCTATGAACTTTTAACTGCTTTGTTCACTAAGTAACCAAAGGAAGTACAAGTACACAGTTAAGAGGCCTGTGGTAGAAGAGGGACAAGAGGGTAAAAAACTCAGGGGACAAGCAATGGGGACTCCCAATTTCATAAGCCAAGCCCTTGATCTTAAGGTTGACCCTTATGAGAATTATTTCTGTAATGGCGAAGCTAAGCCTACTTACAAACGTGCCTAAGAGTCACACCCAGAGAGCCTCTTTTGCTGCTCAGATGTGGCCTAAGTCAAACTCTGTAAATAAACTCATAACCCTCCCCTCTACATGGGACATGATTCCCAGGGGTATAACTCCCCCTGGCAACATGGGACATGACTCCCGGGGATGAACCTGGCCCTGACATTGTGGGATTGACAATGCCTTCTTGACCAAAAGGGGGAAAAGAAATGTAACAAAATAAGGTTTCAGAGGCTGAGAGATTTCAAATAGAGTCAAAAGGTCATTCTGGAGATTACTCTTACTCAAGCTTCAATAGATATTGCAAACTTCCATGCTATGCCAAGCTCCAACCAACAGCATTCTTGATAATCCTAAAGAAAATCCAGGGCTCTATCTAAGACTCTAAAAAACTTTTACTTATTAAGTTTATTTTCCAGGAACTTAAAACTCCCAGATTGTTCCTTAGCTAGATAAGCCCTGAAACTTAGAAGTACCAGTTTCTCCCAAAACATCCACCAGCTGCATTCCCCTATACCATAGTATCGACACCCCTTTTCAACATGAAAAAATTAGAACCATTATTAGCAAATATCCCTGAAGATTGAGAGGATGAGCAAATGAGAGGGAGGAGTTATGACAGAGAGGTTAGGATTCAACAAATGATTAAGACTACAGAATCATTATATAGCTACTTTTTTTTTAGTTTTGGGTATATTAGAACAATCAGAAGGAAATACCTGAAACTGTGGAACTGCAACCCATACTATACTTTGAAATTTGCTCTATGACTACTTGTCAAACTGTACTTTGAAATTTATCACTTTTCTGCATATATGTTGTATTTCACAATAAAAAATGTTTTTTTTTTAAAACTGAGAGGTAAAAAAGAACAAGACAAATTAGGAGTTAAAACAAACAAACAAAAACAAAACAAGAAGAGTTTCCATGGAAAGGAGGTAGTCAAATAGGCTATATATGGCCCAGGAAGGGGTTGGTACTTTTGTTTAGAGGGAGATTTTCAAAAAAGTTCACATAGAAGACTAAAAAGAATAGAGCTAAGGAAAAAAAATTGAAGAAAAGAAAGCAGAAGTATTAAGAATAGCATATTTTTCAGGGAACACTGGAAAAAGGAGAATAAGAAAGCAGGTACTGAAGCTTAAGGATTAAGGAAAGTTGGTTTATGCCTTTTTAAAATTAAAATATAGGTAGGTTTACAAACAGGCAGTTAAAGGAGTAAATGGGTTAAGAGAAATGGAAAATGAGATTCAGCTTGTCTACGGGACAGAGACGGTCTTACAAGAGGCTGGAGTGATGGCATCAAGAGCACAGGAAGGAGCCTTCATATTGTTGGTGGAATGTAAAATGGTGCAGCTGCTGTAGAAAACAGTTTGGTGGTTCCTCAAGTTAAACCTAGAATTACCAAGTGACCCAGCAATTCCACTTCTAGATACATCACCAAGAGTTGAAAGCAGGGGCTTGCACAGATATTCGTGCACTGATGTTCACAGCAGCATTATTCACAATAGCCAAAAGTAGAAACAACCCAAGTGTCTACCAACAGATGAATGGTTACACAAAATATGGTAATATTACACAAAATAAGGAAATATTAGTAAGCCACAAATAGTTAATACAGTAGTTATACAATAGTTGATTCAGTGCAACAATGTTCCAGATCCTCTCTCCTCACATCCCACACAGGGTTAAACAGAGAGTAGCTGGAACAAAGGAACCCCACACATTGATGATAGTTGTATCTTACAGCAATTACAGGGATTAATTGAAAGTTATGTAATATACGCTGGGATCTGCCCCTCTCCCTCAGCCTTCTTATCTCCACAGGTCCCAAAACACACAGACTGGCTTATGCCCTCTAGGAGGGTAGAACAGAATCATAAAATTATTATTTTCTGGAGAAGAGAAAAGGCACTGACATTAGGGGTTCTCCAAGACATCCCAGCAAGATCACTCTTCATTGAAGACCATAGTCTACCAGTCACATCCACACACAGTTTCCAGCCAACGTTTAGTGTCTTCCTTGTAAATACAAACAAAGAGCCAAGGATCACCAGACATTTGTGGAAAGCATCCACTATGAACAGATCAACTACGCAGAGAGAAGAAACCAGAAGATAATTACATTTGTAAAACAAGAACAGGATGCTACAAAAAAAAGGAACTTTCAGAGGGAAAAAAGTACTCTTGGAAATTAAAAAGATAATAGCAGAAATTAAAAATTCACTGGTTTATGAAGTTGAAGAAATCTCCCAGTAAGTAGATGAAAACTAACAGAAAAAAACGAGAAAATTAAAGGACAAGAACACAAGGTCAATATATGAATAAGAGGACTTCCACAAAGCAATACAGAAAACAGAGGAAAGGAAATAAAAAAAAAAATGAAGAAAAAGTCACTGAACTGAAGGACCTGAGTTCCAAAATGGAACGGGTCTATTGAGAATCCTTCACAATGGATTAAAATGGACCCAGAGCAAGAAAACTGGGGGAATGTTCTTTCAGGGAGGGGGAGGAAAAGATTTTAAAAAATCAAACTAGGATAAAAATTTCAAGTGGCATTGGACTTCTCAACATTGATACTAGAAATTAGAAGGTAGAAGAATGCTGCCCTCAAAATTCTCTGGAAAAAAAACAAGATTTCTAACTAAGAATCCCACATCCAGACAAATTGAAAATCCAGTGTAAAGGTAGAATAAAGACATTTTCAAATATGGAAGGGCTCAAAAATTTTATCTCCAATGTAACCTTTGTTAGGATGCTCTGAAGAATGTGCTCCAGAAAACAAGGGAGTAAATGAGTAATGACAAGATCCAGGAAAGAGGGATTCATCACAAGGGAGAAATAAAGAAAACTGCTGAAATGAGAGGTCTGCAGCAGACCTAAAGAACAACAGTTCAAACTGGAACAGATCAGAAAGCTCCAGGGAATCTGCCTTAAGAAGATGAAATTAATGTAATACCTGATGTTTAAAGATATTGGAAGGATATGTAAATAACTAGGGGAGGATTTGAGAATGGATTAGTGGTAAGTACTAAGCAAGAGAAAAAAAAAGCTTGACAATAACTTGAAAGAAAACAAATGTATTGTGGAAGAAAGAAAACATATTTATAGTATATGACATTCTTCACCTATAAACACTGTATAGTTATAATAAGTAGTGAATATTGATCAAACCAAAATTAGTATGAGTTATTATAAAATTAGTAAAACTATAACTGATTGCCTATATATCTAGCTAGCTATAACTTTATTGAAAGGACAGGAATATGGGGAGGTACATGTGTGGAAAAGGCAGAGGAGTGAAAGAGCTAAAATTTTGCTTTTATATTAAGAAGCCAATTAATTACAGCTAAACTTGCAAATTGAAAGGTAATAAAATCAAGAAGCACTAAAAGCATGTTATTGAGGAATTTGAAGTAAATACTAGAAGAATCAACTAAAAGAATAAAAAAGTGGTGGCCTCTAGGGAATAAGGTTGGAATGACTTAATTTTCCTCTGCTTGCTAAACCACGATCATATGGAACTCTGATGATGATAATTTAAAAACTAAATAAAAAACATTAGAAAAGAAAAAAATATTAGGGGCATTTTAAAACCGAAAAGTACCTATTTAAAATTCATGCATTTGAATGTAAAATCGCAAGATTGGTTCAGCAAGCTATATTTATATGTCTAAATTTTCTAAACAATAGAAATTCATCACATAATGAGAATTAAGGACATTAAGAACTTTAGCCTTGAATTTCAGTGCCCCAGAAAGTTCAAATGAAGCCCACTCAAAACAAGGAGCTATAAATTCCAGACACGTCGTCATGGCAACTAAATCACTTTAATAAAATGCATATTTGCCTAAAGAGCTGTATTTACTGTGATTACCCTTTCAAAAAGTACATGCCAAGTTGGAATATTTTAAAGGTAAATTCATTTACTATCCATTCCAATTTACTAACTATACAATCATTATACTCCCTGTCCCAGATGCATTCCCCGCCTCCTCCCAAGCAAGTTGTTTCTACCAGAGACGTCCCCACCCCATCAACACCAGAGCTGCTGATGCCAAAGCCCAAAGGTCTCTCCCTCCCCCTCCTTCCTACCACTGCATCCTAAAGACTTAGTTATTATTATATTATATAGTTCAATTACATAATTGGCTAAACAGGCTCCTGGGACCTAACATAGCAAGTTAACCATCGTTTGTGATATTGTTTCTAGGAGTAAATGTGTTTAGAGTTCCAAAATCTCTAGCAACAAATGAACTTTTAGGATACAATCTCTTTGGTTGCGGACTGCATAGGTTTGCATTTAAAAATGGACTATACCTGAATTTTAACTATCTTAATTTGATTCTAATTAAAACTGTCACTGCATGGTCATATCTTAAAAGTTATCTGAGGGGGAAATTACTTGCAAACTATCTTAAGTTGATATTACATGGAGTGGCAGCTCCTCATGATGATCAGGATTTTGGTCTATGCAGGTTCAGGTTTCATAGAAGTTGCAGGAAACACATGTATTCACAACTCTATTTAACTGAAATAAGGCTGATAGCAATGCTTCTGGTACTTATGAGGCCTAATTTACATAATATTGAAGGCTACACACTATATCTCATTTAAAGAAATGCAGAAATGAAGAGATACATTTAATATTCAATTCTTATTTTTTTATGAAGTCCAATTTATCTATTTTTTTCTTTTATTATAAGCATGTGCTTTTGGCATATCTAAGAAATCACTGGCTAGTCCATAGCCATGAAGATTTACACTTACGTTTAGTTCTAAGGATTTTACAATTTTTGCTTTTTTTTTTCTGGAATCTTTTTTTTTATTACTCATTTGCCCATATATTGGGTAAAGGGAGTGTCAGTCATAAGGTTTCACAATCACACAGTCACATGTTAAAAGCTGTATCGTTATACAATTATCATGAATCAAGTCTACTGGATTATAGTTCAACAGGTTCAGGTATTTCTTTCTAGCTATTCTAATACACTAGAAGCGAAAAAGGAATATCTACATAATTCTTAAGAATAACCTCCAGAATGACTGCTCAACTCTATTTGAAATCTCTTAGCCACTGACATTTTATTTTCTTTCATTTCTTTTCCCCCTTTTGGTCACGAAGGCTTTCTCAATCCTGTGATGCCAGGGTCAGGCTCATCCCTGGGAGTCATGTCCCACGTTGCCAGGAAGACTTACACCTATGGGAGTCAGGCCCCGTGTATGGGATAGGGCAGTGAGTTTATTTGCAGAGTTGGCTGAGAGAGAAAGGCCACATCTTAGATTCAATTTAAGTTACGTTTTGCATATGGCATGAGGCAGAGGTCCAACTTCATTCTTTCGCACGTGGACATCCAGTTGCCCCAGCATGATTGTTAAAAAGACTACTCTTTCCCAGCTTAATTGTCTTAGCACCCTTCTCAAAAATCAATTGATTTTAAAAGTGAGGCTATATTTCTGGATTCTCAAATTTATTCCATTGATCCATAAGTTCATCCTCATGCAGTACCACACTATCTTGAATACTATAATTTGTTTTTAATATGCAATTTTCTTGAGGTATGTTCACGTACCAGATAATCATCCAAAGTGTATAATCTGGTTCACAGTATCATCATACAGTTGTGCATTTGTCACCAAAATCAATTTCTGAACATTCTCATTACTCCACAAAAAAATAAAAATAAAAATAAAAAAGAAAAGAACACTCCAAACATCCCATGCCCCTTATCCACCCCCCCCATTATTTACTTATTTTTTTGTCTTTGTTTTATTACTCATCTGTCCATACACTGGATAAAGGGAGCATCAGTCACAAGGTTTTTGCAATTACACAAGTCACACCTTATGAGTTATACACAACCATCTTCAAGAATCAAGACTACTGGATCATAGTTCAACAGTTTCAGGTATTTATTTCTAGCTATTACAATACACTAAAAACTAAAAAGGATATCTATATATAATGCATGAGAATAACCTCTAGAATGATCTCTCAACTCTGTCTGAAATCTCTCAGTCACTGAAACTCTTTTTTTGTTTCATTTCTCTTCCCCCTTTTGGTCTAAGGCGGCTTTCTCAATCCCACAAGCCAGGGCCAGGCTCATCCCTGGGAGTCATGTCCCACATAGCCAGAGAGACTTACACCCCTGGGAGTCATGTCCCATGTAAGGGAGAGGGCAGTGAGTTTACCTGTCGAGTTGGCTTAGAGAGTGAGGCCACATGTGAGCAACAAAAGAGGTTCTCTGGGGGTGACTCTCAGGCACAACTGTAAGTATGCTTAGCTTCTCCTTTGCAGTAACAAGCTTCATAAGGGCAAGCCCCAAGATCAAGGACTTGGTGTATTAAACTGGTAGTCCCCAATGCTTGCAAGAATATCAGGAATTCGCCAGGTAGGGAAGTTTAATATTTCCACATATTTCAAACATGTTCTTTAGCAATGTACGAATGTCTAGAGAATTTTCAAGGGGAACCCCTTGAGGCGATCTCTCATCCTCATCATTTATCTAGTTCACCTCATACTGCTTCTTATCATTTACTTATTTTGTGATAAATGATTTATCTTTTATCCTTTAAAGTTATTGTTAATGAGGAAAGGGAAGTACCAAAATAAAGGAGAATATGCATTTCTTATTCATTCTCTAGCACCCATGCCTGTAACCCACCACCAAAAAAAAAAAAAAAAAAAAAAAAGGCTAGAAATTTGTCTTCCACTATCACTTTCCCTTAGCCCATGGTTCTTATTTTAGAGATATTTTCTTATCTTTAGGCTTGTTTTATTTCCCTTATAAATATATTTGTAATCAGAAATCTAACATTTCTAATATATTTAACCTTTTCACACTGAGTCCACAAGCAGCCCATTATACACTGAGAAGTAAACAGCACCCTGAGAAGAAATATACCTGAGAAGTATACAATACCTTGAGAAGAAATCAATCACAGTTTAATCTCTTAACCAACAAGATTTTACAAAAAGAAACCAGAATCCTAAACTTTCCAGAAAACTAACATCCTTCCTTCCTCCCTTACTGTCCCGTCCTTTTCTTCCAATCAATCAATCAATCAATCATTTATTTTTGGCAAGGACAGATGAGACAGAACATTACCATGAATGACATACTCCTTTGGGTTTACTGAAATTTTGACAAAGTTACACAGTAAATCCAATAGTGTTATGGACTTAAATAAAAATAGTTTTCATGAAAGTTTATTTCATGTAAGTTTGACCATGCTCAAAACAGGTAATATAATTTTTAAAAACCAAAGTTAATTTTAAGAAAAATTCTCAATTCCTTCCTAAATTCTGTCTACTGATCATGTCAATAAGGCAATCTCTTTGTACTACTAAAAAAATAAAAAAGGCATAAATAAACCTTATTTGGCTGTTAAAAATTACCACACATAGAACATACAAACTTTTATTTGTATGTACCATCTCCAAGACTGTACAAAGATGGTGAAAAATCACAAATAGGGAAAAAGCATCACCTTAAATCCATGGTCACTACAAACATTAAACTTCTTCAGCTATCCTAGTGGATAATGGCTAATCTCAAAGACTCTGGAGCCAGACTGCCTGTGTTTGTATCCTGGCTCTATCATTTACAAGTTGAGAATCCTTGAGCAAGTCACTGAAACTTTGTGCTTCAGTTTCCCCATCTGTTAAAGGAGAAAAAAAGTACCTACACTCATAGGGCTGTGGTGAGAATTATCAGTACTCAAAATATGCATGGAACAGTGCTTGGCACATAGTAAACATTGTAAAAGTAGCTATAATTAACTAATACAGTTCTCTAGTCAGTTGCAAAAACAATTTCAACCTTTTCTACTTTCCTCAAAATCAGAGCCAATGCCTCCTTGCTGACTCTCAGTCTTCCCAATGCCCAGAGAAAGCAGAATTATCTGACAATCCATTATCTTTCCTTACTTTTCTTCATTCTCCATCCTTTCCTTTTATACCCAAAGAGGTAGCTCTCCTTTTCTCTATGGCAAATCCCCCCACCTGTAATTCCAAACTTTCCACTCCTGCCACCTCAAAAACTTTACACCACTCCTCCTTCTCTAGTAGATACTGCCTCAAGTTTCATAAAGCCTTCCTCCATTCCATGTCTCATACAGTTAAAATACTCTTTCCTCCTCTGAAATTGGTAACATTATTGTTTTATTTGCACTTTACTGATTATTACTGGTCATCTCCTTCCCAATGAATGGGAAGGAGATTGTACCAGTTCAGAGATAGAAATCTTTTCCTAAAATTCAGAAATGGCACAGGAAAAAGGACTCTTAAGTCTCATGATCCCAGTTGCTTTGCAGCAGGGATTACTGCCCTAACTTCAATTCATCACACTGTATATTATAAATACAATTCCACCTGTGTTAAACTGCTGAGGCAACTAAAGAGAGAACATATTTTGTGCATAATGGAAATGTGTTAAAGCAATTTTCCCTGTGGAAAGTTTCTAAGGCACAAGTAATGCTGCCATCCCCAAAGTGACAATAAATTTAAATTACGGGTTGGTATGAATCATTTTCATAGAAAAATAACTGGCACTCCTCTTAAAATGGGTTTCTCTAAAAAATGAATTATTGTTTTAATGTACCCAAAAATATTTGAGAATTGGCCAAACTATATATACTACTTATACCTGTGCTTTTGTTTTTTCTTTCTGGCGGAGTATCATACTTATCCTAAATCTAAAAAAACAACAACAAAAAACCAGCCCATTTTGTCCATATTACTCTGAACAAACACTACAAAGCAATAAAAATAGCAATATAGAAGAAGAAAAGTAATTTTCTTAATTATCTGAGATCCTCAATTACTGTGACTTTTCATCAGTAACACTGATTATTCTAGGCTCATTTAATTTGTTTAATTAGTCTATCATACTAGGCATTTAAGAAATACTGAAAAAGAGATCTCAAATTAATAATGTAATAACAAAACTAAGGAGATAATAACATACTTAAAACTTATGTAGCCTCTGTCTTCCTAAGAATTACAAGAACTTTCTTTGATGTCCTTGCAGGAAATCTCAAAAGGTGGACAGGCATAATTGTTTACATAGCACATGGATGATATGTCAATATCATAATTTTACTGTATACCACCATATAATATATTAAAAATTGTCATAGCAATATGACCTAATTCACTGATATGATTTAATTTGAAACACTGTCATTGTCTTCCCATCTCTTTAGAAGTATTATAAGATATGAGGAAAAGAAGAGAAAAGATTGTAGCAGAGGAAGAAATCTCCTATCCTGGAGATCCGTAAAAATAGGATCATTGGAGATCCATTAGTCTGGAAGGATTTAGGCACAACTGTTAGAGCAAATGAAGAGGACAGATAACCCTGCAAAGGTCCTAAATTAACAAAATTAATTCTGATCCACAATTAACAAACAGTATTAAAATAAAATCACATAAATGTATTCATTTCCTCAGAAGATCAGACAAAATACAAGACTTTATACTTTAAATATTAATTTAATACATTTATTATGGAGCCAGAGTCTTATATTCAGTACATACCACAAATAATGAAGAAGTCATTTTACTGTGGGTAAATAGTTGACTATTTATTTTTACTTTTTCCAACAGACTACAAGTTCCTAGAGAGGGGACACTGTCTCATTCACCATTCCTCCCTAGCACCAAGCATGATCCTTGCCACATAGGCACTCAATAAATATCTAATGAATAAGTCAGGAAAACACGTAGACAAAGAAAGGAAGCCAGGCAGTCAGTTGATCATGCTGGTGAATCAATGGTTATTCAACACTAGTATGAAGATAAAATAGAAACCAGTTCGTAAACTGTGGTATTTCAGAAGTCATTTATGAATTGGTTTGGGAGAATTCTGAATCACATTGTATTATAGAAATGTTAAACGTAATAGATAACTACCTACCTCCCTGAAAGCTTATTTGATCTATAAGGTAGGTAAATTGTATTACTTACAGTTTCTATAGACTCTTAACTACTAGATACCAATAACATTTCTGGGAAAAAAATGTATTAACAATTTCATTTTGGCAATGCCATTAACTAATTATTTCTGGGTACCACCCAGCAATAGGAATACACAGTTCCAATTTGCATCGGTGGTTGAAGACAGAGGTTCTAGTGGAAAAGGAATGAAAAATGACTAAAGACTCTAAGGAATTGGGGTGGGAGGGATTGGCCTTCTGCTGCCACCAACCTTTGGGAATATTATGCAATCTGAGGGCAACGGACTTTTTATCTCCTTTTTTTTTCTTCAAGGATCCTAGATATTAGGAGGCAACTTCCCACTTGCCAAAACCTCTTGCTTTTAACTAGGGTTTCTCATCACAGACAGGAAACTATCTAAAATGTTCTCATAAATATTCATCTCTCTTAAGCAGTCATTTCTATACTCAGTATTAAGTACAAAGAAGCCAAGCAAGCAAGCAAATAAACAAAAAACAAGAATAGTTATTAACTTTAAGAAAAACAACAGCTGTCAAAGAAAGGAAATATAATTATAGATCAACTGAGAAATGTTTAACAGAGTCATTATCCTGTAAACAATGAACACTTAGCAAACCAAAAATTATGATATGGGAAGATGGAGGAGGAGGAATGTATTGCAAATATTTTCTTCCAGTCTGAGCCTTGCATTTTCATTTTCATAATGGTGTCTTTTGTACCTCATAGGCCTTTTTTTTTTTTAACTCAAGTTTTAAAAATTTGAGTACCAATTATTTCCTTTAAGGTTTGTGCTTTTTGTTTCCTATCTAAAAAAATCTCCCTACTCAAAGGAAGTGAATATTTTCATGTATGTTTTCTACTACAACTTTCATATTTAAGTTTATAATTTCCGTCAAATTTACTTTTTTGTTTATGGTGTAAAATAATAGTCAAGCTTTATTTTTTCCTATGGATATCCAATTGTCCTAATACCATTAGTTGAAAAGACTATCATTTCCCAATTGAGTTATCTTGTCTCCTTTCCTAAGATCTATTGACAATCTGTGGGAGGGTTTATTTCTGGACACTGTTTCTTATTCATTAATCTACGTATCTATTCTTATACCAATCCCAAAGAGTCTTGATTACTGGAACTTTATAGTAAGTATATATCAAATAGTGGGAGTCTTCCAACTTTATTTAAAATTATTTTGGCTATAGTAAATTCTCTGCATTTCCACATAAATTTTACATCTACTTTGTCAATTTCTACAAAAATTTACATTCTATTGAATATTCTACTATTCTATCAAATATATAAATTAATTTACACACAACTGACATCTTAGCAAAACTGAATCTTCTGATCCACAAACATGGTCTATCTTCTCATTTATTTAAGTTTGCGTTACTTTCTCTAAACAATATTTTACAGTTTTCAGTCCGTGTATTTTGTTCAATTTATTCCAAAGCAGTTCGTGTGTTTCCATGCTACTGTAAATTGCATTTTTTAAATTTCAATTTCCAATTTTTCATTGCTAGTTTACAGAAATACAACTGATTTTTGTACATTGAACATGAATCCTGTTACCTTGATAAATTCATTACTTCTAATAGCCTTTTTGAAGTTTTCTTGGATTTTCTATGTAGACAAAGATGATGTCTAGACATTTTTACTTCTTTTTAAATCTGTATGAATTTTATTTCTTTTTCTAGCCTTATTGTACAGCTAAGACCACCAAATCTATGTTAAATAGAAGTTTGAGAGCAGACATCCTTGATTTGTTCCCAACCTTAGGGGAACAGCATTTAGTCATTCAATATTATTTTGATGTTAGTTGTAAATTTTTCAAAGACGCCTTTTATTGGGAAGAGAAAGTGCTTTCTATTCCAAGTTGGCTGAGAGGTTTTATCATGAATGGAGGTTGAATTTTGGCAAAAGCATTTATTGGGATAATCATATCATTTTCCTTATTTACTTTCTTGATGTGGTGAACTACAGTGATGGATTTATCCAATGTTAAACCAACCTTAGATTCCTGGTCTAAACAGATCAAATTAGATTCCTGGTATACAGAACAATCATGCATAAAATACAGGATTGCCATATACCATCCCACCACTAACACCTTGCATTGTTGTGGAACATTTGTTATAATTGATGACAGCACTTCTCCTATAATTGGACTATTTTTTTCAACAATAGTTACCTTTGTTACAATTGATGAAAGATTATTAAAATAGAACTATTAACTGTTGTCCATGTACATTAGGTATATTTTTCCTAAATACCACTCTATTATTAACACCTTGTATTAGTGTCATACATTTACCATTATTCATGAAAGAACATTCTTGTACTTGTATTATTAACTATAGTCCATCATCTGCAATAGGGTTCACTGTATTATATAATTCTATGTTTTATCTTTTAATTTTTATTCTGGTAACATATATGATCTAAAGTTTTCTCTTTAAACCACATTTACCTAGACAGTTCAGTGCTGTTAATTACACATAATAATGTGCTACCATCACCACCATCCATTTCCAAACTTTTATAATCAACTTATATAGAAATTCTGTATAAATTAATCATCAACACCCATTCTCTAACTCCAATCGATCCCCTAGTGACTTATATTCTAGATTCTAGCTCTATGACTTGGCTTATTCTAATTACTTCATATCAGTGAGATCATACAATATTTGTCCTCTTGTGTCTGGTTATTTTCACTCAATATGATGTCTTCAAGGTTCATCGAGGCTGTAGCATGTTTCTGACTTTGTTCCTTTACATGGCTGTATAATATTCCACTCATGTATATACTCCTATTTGCTAATACATTCATATGTTGATGGAACACTTGGGCTGCTTCCATATTTTGGCAATTGTGAATAATGCCACTATGAACGTCAGTGGGCAAATATCTGTTCATGTCCATCCTTTCAATTCTTTTGAGTACATACCTAGAAGTGGCTTCTTGGGTCATGATAATTCTATACTTAACTTTCTGAGGAACTGCCAAACTGTTTTCAACATTGATTGCACCATTTTATATTCCCACCAGAAATGAATGACTGTTCCTATTTCTACACGTACTCTTCAACACTTGCAGTTTTTAGTTGTTTTTTTTAATAATAGCCATTCTAGAGGGTGTGAAATGATATTTCATTTTGTTTTGATTTGTTTTTCCCTAATAACTAGTGATGTTGAGCATCTTTTCCTGTGCATTTTAGCCATTTGTATATGCTTTTTGGAGAAATGTCTATTCAAGTCTTTCACTCATTTTTAAATTCTCTTTTGAGTTGTAATATTCTTTATATATTCTGGATTTTCAAACCTTATTGGATACGTGTTTTTCAAACATTTTCTCCCATTGAGTAGGTTGTGTTTTTTCACTTTTGTGACAAAGTTCCAAAATGATACGCAAAAATTTTTACTTTTGAGGAGGTACCATTCATCCGTTTTTAATTTTACTGCTTGCACTTTGGGTATAGAGTCTAAGAAACCACTGCCCAATACAAGTTCCTGAAGATGCTACCCTACATTTTCTTCTAAAAGGTTTATAGTCCTAGCTCTTATATTTAGGTCCTTGATCCATTTTGAGTTAATTTTTGCATATGGTGTGAGATAGGGTCCTCTTTCATTGTTTTGAATATAGATATCCAATTCTCTCAACACCATTTGTTGAAGAGAATATTCTGTCCTAATTGGGTGGAATTGGCAGACTTAACAAAAAATCAATTGGCCACAGATGCAAACAAGGGTCCACTTCTGAACTATTAATTCAATTTCATTGGTTTATATATCTATCCTTGTGATACTACCATGCTGTTTTGACCACTGTAGCTTTGGAATACGCCTTAAAATCAGGAAGTGTGACTCCTCCAAATTCGTTCTTTTTCATGATGGTTCTACATATTGGATCCCATTACCCTTCCAAATAAATTTGATGGTTGGCTTTTCCATTTTTGCAAAGTAAGCTGTTGGAATTTTTATTGGGATTGCATTGAATCTGTAAATCATTTTGGGTAAAACTGACATCTTAATAAAATCAAGTTTTCCAATCCTTGAACACAGAATGTCCTGCCATTTATTTAGGTCTTTGATTTCTTTTAGCAATGTTTTATAGTTTTCCATGTATAAGTCCCTTACATCCTCAGTTAGATTTATTCCTAGATATACGATTCTTTTAGTTGCTATTGTAAATGGAATTTTTTCCTGTTTTCCTCCTCAGATTGCTCATTGCTAGTGTCTAGAAACACTACTGAATTTTGCTGTTGATTCTTGTTCACTGCTACTTTGCTGAATTCGTTTATTAGCTCTAGTCACTTTGTTGTAGTTTTTTTGGAGCTTCTATATATAGGATCATGTCATCTGCAAATCAGGCACAATCAGTATCTTGTGTGATTGAAAAAAAAAAAAAAGATTTGTCTAAGTTAGACAAGGAGGCCAAGGTCATAACCACAATGAGAACATGAGGCTAGATAGCTATGGGGCACAATGGATTCAAACTGAATGAAATGTTACATTAACTCACCTATCCTGTGTGTATCAGGATCTAACCTCTTGCAAACCTTATTCAGCATGGACTTGACAAACACTACTTACCATCTGCTTCTCTGACCACATGATAAAGGACAGTTAAGTTAATGCTTGAGTAAAAAAAGCCACATATTGTTGTACTATATGTAATTAGCAAGTTTCAATTATGAAAATGTTCCATAACTGAATTTCAACAATTCTCAAAAAACATTCCAAAATCCTCTAAGAGTTCTTAGGAAGATATAATACCTGGCATTCCCCTCCAAAACAGGAATTTAACTCTTCTTTGCGTTACTGTTGAATATCTGAAGTTAAATGTATATGATCTCATAATGAGTAACCTCAAAATTTTACTAACCTGCTAAATAAAACTGAAAGGACCACAGAAATTCCGAGATAACACCAAAATATTTATCTAGGATTATTAAAGAAAGGATAGCACTTTGGTAGCCTTTTCAGAAAAAAAATCCCAAATCTCACAAGGGTAAACATAAGCATGTGGCATTTTACATTGTACCAACTGCATTATAGTAACTCAACAAAAAAGCATAATTACCATAACTTCTTGTTGAACTTTATAAGTTGAAATGACATATTTGCCCTCAGCAGCTACCATTCCAAACCCCCGGGGTATTCTCTGGTGAGACAACCTGTACAATGACTGCTCGTTTAGAAACATTTCAGATCATTCCCATTTTCTTGAATCATAATTTGCTTTTTCACTTTCAGGTTTTTAAATTTTGCCCCTTCTCATACAGATGAAACCAGTCCTTCTACTGACAAATATACAACACTGTTCACTCCTAAATATTCTGTAAGATGACCAAATTCTGGCTTGTTTGCAATTAGCTCTTCTTTTGTGGAAATGTTTACTGCCATGCAGCACGGATATCTAATTGGCTCGGTGAGCCTACTCGAATGTACCTCCTTTACACCAGATTCCTTGAGTAATTTTATTATGGGAGAGATGGTACTGCCTCTCACAATAGAATCATCTACAAGAACATTTTTTTCCCCTATAAAACTCTGTGACAATACTTCATATTTTTTTGCAACACTAAGTTGTCTTAACCACATATTGGGCTGAATGAAGTTTCTTCCCACATAGTTTTTACACAGCACTTCTACATATGGAAGTGCACACTTTACTGTGTAACCAAGGGCGTACATTCTGGAACAGTGCTGATCAAATATGCAACCACAGTTGTTTTGATTCCCAACTACTAACTGCAATATCTTACCATGTAAACCATTTGGCCTTCAAATATACTATCTGGTATTGCAAAATAAACATATTCAAATGGACAAAAAGCCATTGGGCCATTGGATTTCCTTCAGACCTTGATATAGTATAAAGAGTTTGGACATTAAGTCTGGATATTTTCACAATTTCTCCAGGCAAGACTTCATGGTAGTATATTGCACAAATAGGTAAAAATCTTCAAGATTCTGAAGATACTATCCATCCTTCCATTTCTGAGAGTTTTTTTGCTTTTTCATTTATATCAGATACAGGAATAAGGCAACCAATGCATAGAGGCTGATTTCCATAAAGATCCTGGACAGCATAAGTAACACCTCTGTGCATGATAAGCAAGGAGTATACTATAGCGGCCTCCTTCATTAAGATTTTAATCCTTACTACCCATTCTTAGTGTTACCTCATTCCCAAGGAGGGTTATATGCCAGTAATTGAGTAATCATTTTACTACTGGAACTTGTTGACAGACCAACACAATGACACAGAATCTTTTTCCTTAATTGGATGCATTTACCCATTCACCATTTTTTGCCACTGCTAATTTCCCAAGAACTGTTTCAACAACAAAAGGCTGAAAATTTTCTAATTCAGTTTCCTGTATGTCCAATTTCAATATTTGAAGTAAATAATTTCTTTATTCACAGTTTCCTGTAGTGGCATACCTTATATGTCCAATTTCAAGATTTGAAGTATATAATTTCTTTAAATTGTTTTCATTAAAGATGTGATTTAAAAGACCCATACCCTTACAAGATCAACAGTAAAAATGTATCTTGTGTGTTTTGAATGTTGGCACTGTAATCCCATCGCTGGTCACAATGGCAGCACTCTCCTGAGTCCAGTGCTGCAGCCCCACAAGTCCCAGGGTGATCACATGTGGCACACCTAGCTGCATGGGCCACTCTCCCGAGGCGATGCAGCCCAACATGCCACATTCCTCTCAGATCCCCAACCCCTCCAGCTCCATGTCACTGCCAAAAGCACGTGGAGGGACATGCTGCCAAGCCTAGGCACAGGCACCAACCAGCAGCCCTTGGCCCATGTGTACCAAATGACAGTGGCAGTGGCTTCCTTCCCAGGGACGCAACCCTCACTACTCTGTTATGTTTCTTTTCATACTTCTTTATGCTTACGAATTATTTTTGTAATATCCTTTATCTCTATATTTTTTTCATCTCCTTGAACTGATTTAGGTGATTTGTTTGAATTTGAGTAGTTCAAAATTCTGCCTCTCCTCTGAAGCTTTAATTTGTTCTCTTGACTAAGCAATAGCTTCCTGTTTCTTAGTTTGGCTTGTAATATTTTGCTGATGTCTAGGCATCTGATTCTTGATGAGTTAATTCTGCAGGTTCATTTCTTCCTCTTGTCCAGGGTTTTGTTCTTGATTGGCTTTGTGTTAAGGATCTTCTTTGATGTCTGGTCCAACTTATTCCAGACCTTTGGAATAGCCCATGATTAATTGATCCAATTTTCGAAGCTCTTCTTCATCTGATTCGTGCCCTGCATGTATGGTACAATTTTTAAGACTGCACTTTCTGTGTAATTATTTCACCTCTAGGAGAAAGCTTTCTTCTTCTATTCCTTCTCCAGGAATCCTGATCTGTTCTGTTTGTTTCGTGTAGAATTTCCTATGCTTTTCATATGACTCAGCAGTCCAATTCTTAGGTATTTGACGAAGGGATAGCAGTTTTATTTATAATAGCCCAAGCTGGGAATACCCCAAATGTCCCTTTATTTAGGAAGGAATAAAAAAAAATTGTTTCCTATCCATACACTGGAATACTGCTCTGCAATACAAAGGAAAACACAAATGACATATGCAACAACCTGGATCAGTCTCAAAGGTTTACGCTAAGTGAAAGAAGCCACTTAGGTCATATGCTTTATGATTCCATTTTTGTGACATTCTGAAAAATGTAAAGTTATAGTGATAGAAAGTTGATCCATGATTGCTAAGGGCTAGAGATAGGTAGGAGAGAAATGACCGAAAAAGGGCATAAGAAAATTTTGGGGGGTGACGGAAATATTCTATATCTTGACTAAAGTGGTAACTACCTCACTGCATACATTTGTCAAGCCTCATCAAGCTATAAATCTTAAAAGATTAAATTGCCCTGTATGTAAATTATACCTCAATAAACCTCTCTTAAAAAGTATAAGGGTGACTGACAAGCTTAGATAAGGGATAGTGCTGATGGAAGCAATATTTTGTGACATTAATGGCAATGAATTGTAAACTTGAAGGTGGTTTAAAACTCTTATAATGTGTATACATATATATATATATTCATTTCTGCAATTTTTAAAAAAATTAACATCCCCCCACCCCCCAGTTTACTTTATAAAACTCTCAGAATTGTAAAAAGATGACATTCATTAGTATTTACACATTCTATCATGCTGGTTACAAAAACAAACAACATATGATGAATTTACTTGATTGTCACACTGAGATTTAAAAACTCTAACACCCTCTAAACTGCATGTTTAGACAAATAAAGAGAATGTGAGAACTATTCAACATGGAGGCGGAGGTAGATAAGCTGGAACTCATGTTCCAGAAAGCTGACTCTGATCTGGATTACATTCAATACAGGCTGGAATATGAAATCAAGACTAATCATCCTGATTCAATAGGCGAGAAAAATCCAATTATTCTCCTAAAGGAGTTGTCAGCAATAAAGTTTCGATATCAGACTTTGCATGCACGCTTTAAACCAGTTGCTGATGAGCAGAAAGAGACTAAGAGCCGCATTTGTGCTACTTTGAATAAGACTATGACCATGATACAAGAACTACAAAAGCAAGCAGACCTGGAGCTTTCACCACTGACTGAAGAAGAGAAAAGTGCAGCAGAACGATTAAAATCTCATATACCAGACTTGTGAAGAAATGGACTTGCAAAAGGGGACTCTAATGGAGAAGAGATCAGTTTACAGAGAGATTTAGGAAGGTGTCTTGTTATTACTTTCTGACTAGAGGTCAGGGAATGCTGGTGAGGGAGAAGAGGGTTTGTCTTGGGTGACTGTGTAATAATGCCTTTCATAAAAGAGGGCAGACATTGTATGAATAAAGTTCAGACGAAAGGAAGGAGCAGGAATAAAGGGATTTAAAAAATAAAAAAAAAAAAAAAAAATAAAGAGAATGTGAGTAGATCTACCTCCTTATGGAACTAGAAACACAATAGCAATTGAAAATGGTTGACTTAAAAAAAAAAGATTATTTTCATAACAATACAGTAAAATCATGCAAAAGGCTGATACTGATGGATATCTGTAAATCCTTTAAATGGGGAAATGTAAAACATATATTCTCCCTATAAGAAAGTACCCATATATTGGAAGAGATCAAAAGATGATAGATAACATGGATTCATTATACTATAGTTTAATGTGAATATGTCTGAATTTTTCCATAATCAAGAGTTTTAAAATTAATATCAAAGATATGTTACAATATGCAAATAAAGCTGCTTAAGTAAAAACTTTAAAGTGCATTAAATAATTAGCATCAAGAAAAATATATGATGGCCCAGCAATAAGTACCTTGGCAATAGCAGTTTGTTTAAACATGTGAGTAATCAACCCCATGACTTGTAAAGAGTGGCTACTCTTCTCAGTGGCACCTGAATTAGTGGTTCTTATTAATTTCTCCCACTCTTCAAGACTGGTATTCAGTTCCTACGTGGGAGAAAAATAACAAATTTAGAAATACAGCATAAAGAACACAACAATTAACCCGATAGTGACTCATGTGCTACTTTTTTTTTATATATAGAAAGACATGAAGAGAAAAAAAAGGAAAGATGCCAACATATTTGTATAAAAACCTCAATACAGAGATTAGTCAGTCACATGTTCTTGCTAGTCATAGAACTCAATGACAATCTGTGGGTAAACACAAAGCTTCTTTGTTAACATCATAAATCAAACAATTAGAGCTTCCTCTTAAGAGAAACATTTGGTAAAAGTAAAAATAATAATTTAAATATATAAAAAAGCAGGATGGTGAAAATGTATTTGGGGCAAAGCATTTTTATAATAAGAAATGATTTTAACAAACATTAAGCCTTGGGGAATACCAGTTTAAAAAAATGTAATATTATCATATACTGACTATTTTCTTTTTAATGCTAAAAAAGCATTAAAGAAAATCAGATCCTTACTTTAGAAATAACATATTGCTCAATGTTTACAAAATGCTTAGTCTAAACTTTTAAGATAGAAGAATGCAACACTTGTTGCTGGCAAAGCCATGTCCAGATTTGAAGAAATTACAGAGACTATTTAAGCCTTATACCTCCAAAAGTAAATGAAGATAAAGATTGGGTGAATACACTTTTAGATTTCTGATATAATAAGTTTCATATCTTACAACATAACCACACAGTATTATGAACTGTAGAATAGGGCTGCATCCAAATTATTCTAGAAGACAGCTATTGATATACTTTTTAAGAAATTTGGAGGAAGAAACACAACTTTTCTTATTAATTTTTGGGTTTCACAACTTAAATACTTCAAATTCTTAATACTAAATCTAAATGTTCTCTGTTGCAATTGAAGTGTTTTTTCCTGTATTCAGCAAAAATATTTTAATCACTAATATACAGTATTCTTTCATTTACTTGATGACTGAAATGAAATTTTTGTTACTCCCTTCCTAAAACGATAAAAAGCAAATTCACATGCTCTATTAATTAAACCTATTTTAAGTAGCACAGTTTTCCTTTTGTGAAATATGAAATATTTATTATCTTTAATAGTATAATTTAAAATGAATTTAAACATGGCATTAAATCAAACAAGGGTTCTCACCTTGGCTGCTGCTGAAGGAAGATCAAATGAAATACGCTGTCTAATTTTAGGGGGCAGCTGGGTTAAAACGTCATTCTTTAATCTTCTAATCATTATGTCACTTAACAACTGGTGAAGTTCATTAAGATTTGATGCTCCTCTATAATCCCACTGAGGTCTTTTACCAAAATATCTGTAAACATGAAGAAAAAGCATGTAGCAAAGCTGAATAATGGAATAAGAAAATAATTTATCTGGTATGTACTTCCTTTTAATGAAAAGGAACCATGACACTGCTTTTACTATTATTTCTGAATGCAAATTAGTTTCAAAAAGCTCAGTTGAGAAATAATAGTGAATAAGATTATATTCTACTCTCAACTACAGAAAATACTGAGTTAATACTAGGCTGAGATTTACTGATTTCTCTGAATTGCATTTGCTCAGTGTTTCTAAATGGGGGTGCCTTTGACATTTTGGGTAGATGATCACACATGACAGTATATTTAGCAAACTGAGCCCATATTCCATAACTGCCAATACACCAGCCAGTCATTGTAACAACCTGAAACACTGCAACCATTTTCCACTACACTGTAAGATTACATTATTCCCAATTGAGGTGTTAAGCACGGTAGAGTGATCACAAGGTGTATCGTTTCTTCCTTCAAAACTAATGGTTTGGGAGCAAAGGAGCTTTTTTAAAAAGACAAACACCCACTAGGAAAGAGAAAATGGGTGAGAAGACATCAGAGGATAAGCAATTTCAACAAATATTTAGAAGACAAAATGCAGACAGACAAGCTGTAACTGACTTGGCCAAAGACAGGAAGCTATAACTTAAAATGCTTGCAACAGGAACTTACCCTCTAGACTCACTAAAAGAATTAGGAATCCCCTGGTTGATTGCAATTCATATGCTTGTTATGAGTCAAGGTTTAGAGAACTCCTTTCTTAACCCCCCTTCTCTTTCAGCTAGAACTTGCACATAGAAGTGGCAGTGGTTCTAAAGAATGTTGGCAGTGTCGTCCACATACACATCTCACCGAATACCCAACCCCAGGTTTGGGGTACAAAGCAGAAATGATAAGGGGAGGGAGGGAGGACTGAAAGAGGTGCCACCTGTAAAATGCCCAGTCTCTTCATTAAATTTGATGGTAACTGTATTTTTCACATGTGAGAATTACCCTACAGTGGTTTTTCAGAAATAAATCACCTTTCCATTGGCAGAGAAAGGCTGTGTTGATGTGGTTCATGCTGAAGATAAAGAGGATCTGAACTGAGGTCATACCTGTGGGAAGAGCTGGGTATCAATTCAACGAGTGTTAAAGCAGTAGAGTCTCCAGGAAGTGGTAACTGACTGGATATCGGCAGTAAGATATGGGTAGCAGTTAGGATGACTTGTAGGTTTTAACTTGAGATTAAATCATAATCAACCAAGATTGAATCTACTGAGTGAAGAGAAGGCTTCAGGGGAAAATGGTAAGTAGAGTTCTGAATATGTTGACTTTAATGTGCTTACAGCACACAGACACGCTGAAGATCCTCAGTATAAGTGTTGGTTTGGATATCAGAGGAGTAGAGCAGTCTGACAATATAGATATCACATGAGTTTTAGAGCTGAAGCCAGAAAGGTGGATGAAATTGGTCAGAGATAGCAGGAAGAGTGAAAAGGAAAGAAGGCCATTTTGCTGCCTATAAATAATTTCTACTGTCTTCTGTAACAAAATTCCTTACAAAACATTTGGTTTCTTTTAATAGTATAATGAATTGGTGTAACATCACTGCAATTCATGAATTCATGCATGCTGAGGTAAAAGACAATAAAAAATTGTTTCAAAAATTGTTTTTGAAGGAAAAAATTTTAATTAATATACCTAATATTCAATAACAATACATCACCAATACAGTCAAATTATCAGAAATGAGTACAATAGTAAAGTGATTGGTTGACAGTCACTTATAAAAAGTGCACATCCATTTGTCATTTCCTGAAGGTTCATTATTACAAAATAAGAAAAAGTATATATATACTTAGCCTTTTCTTACACACATATTTAAAAATAAATTTAGTAAGAGAAATATGAGCAATGATCACCCCTCCCCCACATACCATAAGCCCCTATGGAGCATTAGTGTTCTTTAAAACACAGCTTGGAAAGACTATCTACACTAACTTTTCTCTCACACCCTAATTTTTCTGAGTTTAGATGGTTCTCATAAAATTTCACTAAATAACAAATTTGATGTCTATTTCTCTACTTAGTATCTAACACTGTCTCAATTATCAGCCCCAGATTCATAATCAAGAAGCTTATGAACATATGTTCTTACATGGTCTCATTTCTATTAATTTTTTGTTGAAATAACAATTTAATCCAGGGTGTTAAGTTGTATTGTTATTTACTTCCTGTGTATCCTACCATTTGAGGTAGACCCTTATAGTGTGTTCTTTGATATTAGTAAGAATGATGTACACTGTGAAAAAAAAAAAAAAGCTGACCAGGTTTTTTCTAACAGATCAATCTGTTCACCATATACTTTTTGCTGTAGCCACGAGAAGTTGCTTTTCACTAGACGGCTTTCTAATGCATTTAGCTACTGATTTTATTTTAAAACTTTACTAAAAAGTTTTTTAATCAAAGCAACACTTGCACATGGCTTTTTTTTCTTTTTGCTTTACATAAAGCATTTTTATTTTTTCTTATAAATTACTCATCATATTATATTAACAATTTCTGAGACCCAAAAGTTTTGCATTCTTCTCTGAACATCTCCTTATGAATACAACACTTTTGTTTTACACCACTGTCTCTTACTTAATTTTTCTCTGAATAAACCTTCTTCTTATTAAATTTTCTAACTTATGTGTCAATGCATTTATTTCTCCTCCTCCTTTTTTGGGGTACTATTTGGATAAAGAAGTACTTCATGCAAACAACATTTAATACAATTAAATCAGAAACAAACTTCTGAAAAAAGTTTTAGAAGCATTCTAAGTCTGGTCTTCAACAATCTTTGTTTTCATACAATCCTTTTTTGCTTTCTTTGGACTCTTTAACACTCAGTCCAAACCAGAACAACACAAAACATGAGTCCTGATGATAGAATAAAACTTCTATTTTGGCACAATAAGCACCTTTCTAATTACCTTTAGAATTGTGAACTTTAATCTACACTTACTGACGAAGCTCAAGTTGTAAATCTAATTACACAAAATTTAACCAAAAATATCTTAACATAGTAGAAAGTTGAAATGTTCCAACAAGAAAGAAATGAAATTTCACTTAGGTTGTCTAATTTGTTGGCATAGAGTTGTTCATAGTATCCTCTTATTATCATTTTATTTCTGTGGGGAAAATAGTAATGCTCCACCTCTCATTTCTTATTTTACTTATCTGTATCTTCTCTTTTTTTCATTGTCAGTCTAGCTAAGTGTTTGTCAATTTTATTGATCTTCTCAAAGAACTTTGCATTTTGTTTTTTCCCTCTGTTGTTTTTCTTCTCAATTTTATTTATCTTTGCTCTAATCTTTGTTATTTCTTTCCTTCTGCTTGATTTGGGACTAGTTTGTTGTTACTTTTCTAATTCCTCCAGGTGTGCAGTTAGTTCTTTTATTTTATCTCTTTCTTCTTTTTAAAATTAGCATTTAGGGCTATAAATTTTCCTCTCAGCACTGCTTTGCTGCATCCCATAAGTTTCGATATGTTACCCCAGATATTTACTGATTTCTCTGGCAATACCTTCTTTGACCCACTGATTGTTTAAGAGTGTGTTGTTTAACTTCCATATGTTTGTGAATTTTCCAGTTCTCTGCCTATTATTGATTTCCAGGTTCTTTATGATCAGTGTTCTTTCTACAATTTCATTTTAAATTTGTTGAGACCTGTTTTGTAACCCAATATGTGGTCTATCCTGGAGAATGGTCCATGAGAACTTGAGAAGAATGTATATCCTGCTGTTCTGGGATGTGATGTTCTGTATATGTCTGTTTCATCTATTTCATTTATCACATTATTCCAGTTCTCCATTTCCTTACTGAACCTCTGTTAGATGTTCCATCTATTGATGAGAATGATGTACTAAAGTCTCCAACTATTATTGTAGAGGAGTCCATTTCTCCCTTAAGTTTTGCCAGTGTTTGCCTCATGTATTTTGGGGTACCTCTGTTAGGTGCATAAATATTTATGACTGTTATTTCTTCTTGGTGGATTGCCCCTTTTATTAATATATAATGTCCTTCTTCATCTCTAATAACAGTCTTGCATATAAAGTCTATTTTGTTTTATAGGAGTATAGCTACCCCAGCTCTTTTTTGATTACTATTTGCATGGAACATCTTTTTCCAGCCTTTCAGTTTCAACCTATGTGTGTCCTTGGGTCTAAGGTGAGTCTCTTGTAGACAGCATATAAATTGATCATATTTCTTTTAATCCATTCTGCCAATCTTTGTCTTTTGATTGGAGAGTTTAATCAATTAAAATTCAATGTCATTGCTGTAAAGACAGTACTACTTCAACCATTCTATCCTTTGGCTTTCATATGTCATAACTGATTTTTGCCTCTCTTTTTACCCTTTTAGTTACACTTACTGATAATCTTCATTTCTACACTCTCCTCCATGCTTCTTTCTCCTGTCTTTTCTTTTCATCCTACAGAACTCCCTTTAGTATTTCTTATAAGGCAGGTCTTTCTTTTTTAGTAACTCTCTGTTTCTATTTATTTGTGAATATTTTAAACTCTCATTTTTTGAAGAATGGTTTGGGTGAAAAAAGAATTATTGGTTGACAGATTTTCTCTTTCAGAATCTTAAATATATCGCACCATTGCCTTCTCACCTCCATGGTTTCTGATGATGTATTGCCATTTAGTCTTATTGACCACCCTTTGTATGTGATGAATTGCTTTTCTCTTGCTGCTTTCAGAATTCCCCTTTATCTTTGGCATATGGCATTCTGGTTGGTGTGTGTCTTGGTGGAGCATTATTAGAATTTATTCCATTTAGAGTACATTGTACTTCTTGGGCATATATATTTATATCTTTCATAAGAGTTGGGAAATTTTGGTGATTATTTCCTCAAATGTTCTTTTGTCCCCCTTTCTCTTTTTTTCTCCTTTTGGTACACCCATACCCATACTTCATACATTTGTTCACTTTATGATGTCACTTAAATCCCTGAGACACTGCTCAATTTTTACTATTCTTTTCTCTATCTGTTCTCCTGACTGTATCATTTAAATTGTCCTGCCTTCTAGCTTGCTGATTCTTTCTTCTGCCTGTTCAAATATGATGTTGTATAACTTCAGTGTATTTTTAATCTGTTATTGTCTTTAATCCCCATAAATTGTTTCTTTTCATACTTTCAAATTGTTCTTTGTGTTCATGTATTGTCTTCTTAATAATATTTATTTCTTTATGCATATTTTCCTTCATCTCCTTGAATTGATTAAGGAGATTTGTTTGAGCTCTTCGGTTGGTTGTTCCAAATTGAGTTTCCTCTGAAGTTTTAATTTGTTCCCTTGACTGAACCATATCTTCCTCCTTCCTAGTATAGCTTATAATTTTCTGCTGATGTCTGTGCATCTGATTATGCTGATGGTTAACTGTGAAGATCATTTTCTTCCTCTTGTCTAGGGTTTTACTGTTGACTGGCTTTCTGTTAAGGCTCTTTTTTGATGGTTGGTCTAACTTATTCTGGGCCTTTAGAGTAGCACATTTTAAAATAATCAGATTTTCTCAGCTCTCCTTCATCTGATTCTTGTCCTGTATATGTGGTACAGTTTTTAAGATTGCACTTTTTGTGCAATTATTTCACCTCCAGGAGAAAGCTTCTTTTCCTCTGTTCCTTCTCCAGGAATCTTTATCTGTTCTGTTTGTTGTTCTCCCTAGCTCCTTCAATTTGTTTACTTTCTCTCCCTCCCTCAGTGTCCCCTTTTCCTTACACTTTTCATTTCTGGGACCCATCATGTCATACATCTCTTCTGTTCCTTTCCTCCCTTTTATTCTGCAAGGCCTCTGGTTTCTTCCCCTTTAGGGTATCCCACCCTCAGGAGCCAGATGGGATCAACCCAAAAAGGTGGGTTAATCCAGAAAGTTCATTTTGCATTTAGGTAGAACAGTCAACAGAAATTTGATTGAGTATGTGCACCTCTTGCCAACAGTTCTGCCCCAGTCTCTCTTTTTATTTTTCCCCTGGGGGCGTTTTATGGAGCATGATTCAGCAGCTTGTGTTCCACCCTGAGTCTCTGCAGACTTGAGTCCCTGTGCCTGGATATATGTGGGGTTCTAACCGACTGATGTGAATGACTCTATAGTCTGCATCCACAAGAGGGACCTAGGCCATGCTGCCTTTTTGTGACTCACAAGTTGGGCAGGACCAAGTGAGGGGGAGGGGTCAGGACTGGTGGGTCTAGAATGGAAATTTCCTATCTGATACTGGAGATTAGTTTTCTTTATCTTTAATTCAACAGTTGTGGAGTCCTCCAGTATCTATCATCTTCCAGAGTTCTAAGAAAGTGAGATTTGTCCTTTTATTAGCTGATTCTGAGGAGAGACATTTCCAGGAGATGACCTATATCACCATGTTGATGATGTCATTCCCAAATGCTGGGATCTTAGGGACTGGTTTCAGTCTGGAAAGCTTGCTCCTACCTGGGTCAGGTCATGGTCAGGTCAATTGCACCTGATGGTAATACCTTGATGCCAAAATCCTTGTGGTACTCTTCTGGGTACAGACTTTTATTGAGAAGTATTTTCAATGAACTTAAATGTCATTTATGTTCTGTAAAAATTCAGTATTCTATCCATACTATATGAGACAAGAAATTTCTTAAACACCTTTTGCACTTGCTTCCAAGGTCAGTTCAGGAGTGTTTCAGTTAGAGACCAGTGATAAAAAGCCAAAATTTTAACAGAAAGAATTGGTTGCACAAGTATTTGAGACCATGAAAAATTTTTCTCCTGTGTCTCAGACATATACCTCTTCATAGGACAGCTTGAAGGTTCATTCCAAATGACTTCATGGAAATTAGTTTTGAGGTCGGGAAAATGTCCAAATTAAAGCATAATCAAGGAGACGCTTTCTTCCCAAAGAACAGCCACAGCGATCCGTGGCTTCTCTGTCACGTGGTAAGGCATATGGAGGCATCTGCTGATCTCCCTTCTCTTCCGAGTTGCATTGTTTCAACTTCTTGCTACCGTGGCTTTCTCTGTACATGATTTTTTAAAAATCAAATATGAATCAGTTAAGTTTGGGCTTTTTGATAGGATATCCCTGCTTCATTTCATGAAAGAAAAATAAAGTTAAAAAATTTCTATTTGAAACAAAAAAACAAAAAACAAAAACAAAAGAAAATTCCTATTTGAGCACAAAAACAAAATAAAAATCTCTGTGGCACAGAAGGACAACAAAAACATAAAGAAAAGGCAGTGAGTCAAGAAATCAAGATTTTAGGAACAAAGCATTTTTTGCACAGTTTTAATATATACTGATATCTCCAGGAACTGTAACTACTGTTAACTCAAAGAAATACTGTACTTTATTTGAAACTTTACCCAGATTTGTTTGCCACTTTTGAAAATTATATCACTGACAGCAATGTCACTTGTGGTAGCTTAACTGCATACACACGCAACTGTAATGGCTTGCATTTGTATCTGACATGTTCACAATTCCATACATGTAACAAAATTCCATCAATTTTTAAAATTACATTTTTCACAATTCTGAAATTTACAGATGTGTGTCAGTCTGATTGCAGCATTTTTTTCTTTAGTGGTATGTAAAGTAATATTCCCTATTATAATCAATAAAGTCTTAGATTCAATAAACTCCACTCTATAAAACTTATTTAGTTCTTATTTTAAATTGTCCTATAGTGTAGTCATGTCTATATATTTACATATTAAAGCACATTATTTTATTACAGTTTGCTTTTATCTCTCCTTTATGTTGTACAGGCATTATATATCTATTTTTCATTGTATGTGGAGGTTGATTATTGTATCTATGGATTTCACTTCAGTATAAGAATGGTGTTCTAGTTTGCTAATGCTGCCAGAATGCAAAACACCAGAGATGGATTGGCTTTTATAAAAGCGGGTTTATTTGGTTACACAGTTACAGTCTTAAGGACATAAAGTGTCCAAGGTAACACATCAACAATTGGGTACCTTCACTGGAGGATGGCCAATGGTGTCTGGAAAACCTCTGTTAGCTGGGAAGGTACGTGGCTGGCGTCTGCTCCAAAGTTCTGGTTTCAAAATGGCTTTCTCCCAGGATGTTCCTCTCTAGGCTGCAGTTCCTCAAAAATGTCACTCTTAGTTGCACTTGGGATATCCTTTCTCAGCTTCTCCGGAGCAAGAGTCTGCTTTCAACGTCCGTCTTCAAACTGTGTCTCATCTGCAGCTCCTTTGCATTCTTCAGAGTGTCCTTCTTGGCTGTAGGTCCTCTTCAAAATGTCACTCACAGCTGCAGCGAGTTCCCTCTGCCCATCAGCTCATTTATATGGCTTCACTGCTCAAGGCCCACCCTGAATGGGTGGGGCCATGCCTCCATGGAAATATCTCATCAGAGTTATCACCTACAGTTGGGTGGGGCGCATTTCCATGCAAACAGCCTAATTCAAATGTTCCAACTTAATCCCCACTAACATGTCTGCCCCACAAGATCGCAACAAAGAATATGACTTTTTCTGGGGGACATAACACATTCAAACCAGCACAAATGGGAACAAAAAAGAACATTTAGTAAGAAAAGGGGGCATGAGGTTATAAGGTTAAGAAACACTGCTCTGCAGTATCACTGCTTCTGTGCTCATTATGCTTGTTTATAGCTATAAAGTACTTATGACTAAGTTATAGAGAAAAAAAATTTAATGATTATGTAATTCAACCTTCAATACAAAGTAAGAACAAGAATACAAAGAAATGAAATACAAAGAAAATGAAAACTCAGAAAGAGCAGTAAAGACAAAAGAAACAAAACCAACATACTGCAAGAAGATAAATGATGAAACTGTAATTGCCTTAAACTAGAAACCACAGGTATCCTGAAGGGTAACTGTAACAGGACATGCAAGACTACAAAGCCATCAAAATAACAAATAGTGACTCTTATCACTGTAAATAAGACGTAAAGAAATACCTCATAAGCTAAAGAGATTAAAAACAGAACTCCTTATAAAGTCAAAGTCCCTTCAGTGAAATAGCAAACATGGAGCCAATGCTCCTACAGGAAATACAGGGTTAGGTTCATGAGAGCTTTGGTTCAGATTTCCCCCAACCTGTCACTATATAATTCAGTTTTATGTGTGTTTCTGTTTAAAGACAGCTCATCTTTCGCTTTGTCCTTAAATTTGCATATAGTGGTTCCTTAGGAAGTTCTTTGTTTCAGAGCCTTTTAGAGATTGTCCCCACTTAACTCATCTACAAACAGTAACCCTGCCTTCAGAACATATTAGAGTAACAATTAAAGAAAGACTCCAACTAAAAATTTAAGGTAGTTTAATCACAACACCGGGAATTCAGGTAATTAGAGCTCATTAAATAAGGTGTTGATTCCTGTGCTCTGCCCAAGTCCACAGATGAACACAAAAGAGCAATGAGTATTGATTTTGGGGTAACAAATAAATATTTTTATCCCCCTTTCTGACTGTATATTATTAAACAAAGATATGTCCCAAAAGACATTTAATCAACATTAGCTTATGGTGACAGAACAGAAAGTTTATGGCCACACCAAATTAACTTTTTTTTCCTCTTTGGTGACCTCTTTATGTTGAAATACTTTCAAACCTACAGGATAGGTACAAAATAGTACAAACTCCAATCAGAGAACTCTAACATACCCCTACTTCCCTTCCACAGATAGCCAGATACACCAATTAAACATTTTGCCATTTTGCAACATCATTCTATTGAGCCATCTATCTGCCGTTTTGCCACATCCTTCTACTGAGCCATCTATCTCTCTGTCTACATATTATCAATACATTTTCTGAACCCTTGATTGTAGGTTGTATACATCATGCTCCATGAACATGTGATACTACCATGTATACCTTTTAAGAGTAAGGGTATTCACTTACGTAACTACGTAAAGCAGTTATCAAGTTAAAGAAATTTAACATTGATATATGAACCTTAGAGTCTATATTCCAATCTTTTCATATGTCCCAACAATGTCCTTTAGCCTCTTCTCTTCCCTTGCCGGATTCCAACCAAGACCATGTTTTGCATTTAATTGTCACTGTCTGTTTAGTTGCTCTTTCTTTCTTTCTTTTTTTTTTTTTTTTTATTGTGGGAACATCTAAACTACATACACTATCTCATTTCAACCACGCTCAAGCATACCATTCAATGGGATTAATCACATTTACAATGTTGTGGAACCCTTACCAGTTTCCAATACTTAAACTTTTCCGTCTCCCGAAAGAGAAACCCTACACTCATGCATTAACTCTCCATTCCTCCTGGTCCTGGCCCCTGGCAATTTATATTCTAATTTCTCTCTCTATGAGCTTGTATAGTTTCTGATTCTTTGTAGTTACCATGGGATTAAATTTAACATTCTAAGTCAATAACAATCTTGCTTGTTTTGATAACAACTTAACTTCAATAGTATACACAAAACTGTTTCTATTCCCCTCCATCACCCCACCTTTATGTAGTTCTTATCAGAATTTAAATGCTCATATCTTATGAACCCAAATCACTGATTTATCATTACATTTTTTAACATTTGCCTTTTACATCATATATTTGAAAAAAAATGGAGTTACAAACCAAAAATACAATAGTACTGACATTTAAATTTTCTTTTAGGTTTTTTATTTTTTTATTAAAGAAGTTGCAGAGTCATAGAAAAGTCATGCATAAAATACAGGGTTCCCATATACCACCCCATTATTAACACCTTGGATCAGTGTGGTATATTTGTTACAAGTGATAAAAGAACATTTTTATAACTGTACTATTAACTATAATCCATGGTTTACACGAGAGCTCACTATTTGTGTTATACAGTCCTGTTTATATTTAAAAATTTTTATTCTAGTAATATAAATAAAACTTGGAGAACTTAAGATGGCAGCTACGTGAGACAGGGCAAAAAAACACCTCTGTGAAAAATACTAGATAAAAACCAGAAAATGACCCAGAACACCACTTCCAGAGTACCACCAGCCAGACAAGGTCTGCTAAATCTACAGGGTGTGCATTTGGTGAAACCAGGAGTCTGCATTCTGAAATGAGTGAGTGAGTTGCTGAAAGTCCCTCGGCCACACTGCTGGGAAATGGTGGGTTGGTGTTTGGAGGTGGACTAGTTCTTAAAAAACAAACAAACAAACAAACAAAAAAACCCGGGAGCAGCTGCAGATACGATGGGGAGAGCCGCACAGTGAAGCATGGCGGAGACAGGCTGGGCAAACGCCTCGGTGTCTGGTGTGGAAGATACCCCTTCCCACACCTGCTGCTGACTGTCTCAGGCCCAGGGGAGCCAAAGGGAGAAAGAACCACACGACTTGCAGCCATCTTCCTGGCAGGCGGGGGACGCTCCTGCCCGGGGCTGGACCCGCAGCACAGAGCCGCGCCGGGAAGCCCAGTGCGACAGTGAGTCTTTCCTGCAGCACTGCGCACAAGCCACAGTGTCGGCCGTGGACAGTGGCCTTTAATACACCCATGGCTGATTGTCCAGGAGCTGGGAGGGCAGTGCTGTGCGGAAAGGGGGAAGTTAACACGTCCCATTCAACCATCTTTGAAGCGGGCTGGGAACGCCTCTGCACAGCCCGGCATCCCAGGGCTTCCCTGGAGGCCAGCATGCACTTGTGACGTGGCACAGCCTTCCCTCAGCAGAGGTCCTGGAAGAGCACAGCAGGAAGGGGGAACCACTCGGAAATCCCAGGGAACCTATGCCAATACCAAGGACTTGTGGGTCAGCGGCAGAGAACAGCCTTAAATCTCTGGGAACACCTGGGAGGTTTGATTATTAAAGCTGCCCTTCCTCCCTAACCACTCAGACACACGCCCCTCATTCAGGGCAGACAGCACGGATAACACACCCAAATTAACTGCTCCAATTGGACCCCACAAGAGTCAGATCCCCACACACCACAAAGACAAAGTTGGGGAGAACTGACTTGAGGGGAATAGGTGACTCATGGATGCCATCTCCTGGTTAGATAGAGAAAGTGTATGCCACCAAGCTGTAGTTCTGACAAATTAGAGATCAAGTAAAGCAAATGCCAAGAGGCCAAAAACAACAGAAAATCTTAAAGCATATGATAAAACCAGACGACATGGAGAACCCAAACCCAAACACCCAAATCAAAAGATCAGAAGACACACAGGACTTGGCACAATTAATCAAAGAACTACAGAGAGGCAATGAGAGCATGGCACAGGATACAAAAGACATAAAGAAGACCCTAGAGGAGCATAAAGAAGAAATTGCACGAGTAAATTAAAAAAATAGAAGATCTTATGGAAATTGAAGAAACTGTAGGCCAAATTAAAAAGACTCTGTATACTCATAATACAAGATTAGAGGAAGTTGAACAACAACTCAGCCTCCTTGAGGACCACAGAACAGAAAATGAAAGAACAAAAGAAAGAATGAGGAAAAAAATAAAAAAAAATTGAAATGGATCTCAGGGATAAGATAGATAAAATAAAATGTCCAAATTTAAGAATCATTGGTGTCCCAGAAGGGGAAGAGAAGGGTAAAGGTCTAGGAAGAGTATTCAGAGAAATTGTTGGGAAAAACTTCCCAAACCTTCTACACAATATAAATACACAAGGTATAAATGCCCAGCGAACTCCAAATAGAATAAATCCAAATAAACCCACTCCAACACATATTCTGATCAGACTGTCAAATACTGAAGAGAAGGAGCAAGTTCTGAAAGCAGCAAGAGAAAAGCAATTCACCACATATAAAGGAAACATTAGACTAAGTAGTGACTACTCAGCAGCCACCAGGGAAGAGAGAAAGCAGTGGCATGACATGTTTAAAATTCTGAGAGAAAACTTTCCAACCAAGAATACTTTATACTGCAAAACTCTCCTTCAAATTTGAGGGACAGCTTAAATTTTTCACAGACAAACAAATGCTGAGAGATTTTGCTAATAAAAGACCTGCCCTACTTCAGATACTAAAGGGAGCCCTACTGACAGAGAAACAAAGAAAGGAGAGAGAGACATAGAAAATTTTAACCGACATATATAGAATATTACATCCCAGGTCACTGGGACACACATTCTTCTCTGGTGATCATGGATCTTCCTCCAGAATGGACCATATGCTGGGACATAAAAACAAGCCTCAATAAATTAAAAAAAAAAAAATGAATTTGTTCAAAGCACATTCTCTGACCACAATGGAATACAAATAGAAGTCAATAACCATCAGAGACTTGGAGAATTCACAAACACCTGGAGGATAAAAATGAGGGGGAGATAAAAACATTCCTGGATAACCAAAAGCTGAGGGACTTCATCACCAGTAATCAGTCCTATAAGAAATGCTAAAAGGAGTTGAGCAGGCTGAAAGGAAGGGACACTAAACAATTGACTGAAACTACATGAAGAAATAAAGATTTCCAGTAAAGATCACATGGTAAATATAAATACCAGTACTACTGTATTTTTGATTTATAACTCCACTATTTACTTCCTACAGGATCTAAAATACATCAACTGTAAAAATCAGTGGTTTTAGACACAATGTAAAATACGTAATTTTTGACAACAACTACATAAAGGTGGGGGAATGATGGAGTATAGGAACATAGTTTATGTGTCATATTGAAGTTAAGTTGGTATGAAAGAAAAGCAAGATTGTTACAGATTTAAGATGTTAAATTTAAGCCCCATGGTAAACACAAAGAGTATCAGAGAATATGACCACAGAGATGAAAAGTAGAGTAGGGGTTCCGAAAAGTGGGGGAAGGGGCAATGGGGAGTTAAGAAAGGAGAGTAGGGTTTCTGTTTGGGGTGAAGGGAAACTTCTAGAAATGGATGGTGGGACGGTGATAGCATTGCAACATTCTAGATGTGATTAATCACACTAATGGAATGCTAGGGAGGGGTTGGAATGGGAAGATTTAGGCTATACATATGTTTTCACAATTGAAAAAAAAAAAGTTTAAATAGATGACAACTAAATGCCAAGGATGATCCTGGATGGTATCCGAGGATGGAGGAGAGGAGGCTCAAAGGGACACAGATGGGACACATACACACAAAAAAAGGAAATATAGAATGTAAGCTTTCTATCAATGTTGAATTTCTTGAACTTAGCTGCACTTAATGAGATTGCATAAAAGAATGTTCTTGTTCATTGGAAAGGTATATGTGAATTATATTGTTTGTTCAAAAATATGTGCAGCTTGCTCTCATATGTTCAGAGGACAGAGCAATAGATGATGGATGATAGATAGCGAGGGAGGGAGGGAGGGAGAGAGGGAGGGAAAGAAAGAAATGGTGGTGTGACAGGATGTTAAAGGTGGTGGATCGGGGTATCGGGGGAGAGTGGTCGGGGTATGATGGAATTCTATGTATGGGGTTTGTACTGGTTTTGCAACTCTTCCTGTAAGATTCAATTTATTTCAAAATAAAATTTATTAAATTTAAAATAAATAAATAAATAAAACCTAAAATCTCCCCTTTAACCATATTTAAATGTCTAAATCAGTGCTGTTAACTATGTTCACAAGGTTGTGCTACTATCACCACCATTCATTAACAACACTTTTCCATCAACCCAAATAGAAACACTGTACAATTTAAGCATTAACTCCCATTCCCCACTCCCACCCTGGCCTCTGACAACCTATATTCCAGATTCTGACTCTCTGAATTTGTTTATCCCAAATATTGCATATCAGCAAGATCATGCAATACTTGTCCTTTAATGTCTGGTTTATTTCATTCAACATGATGATTTCGAGGTTCACCCATGTGGTCACATGTATTAGAACTTCATTCCTGTATATGGCCTAATAATATTCCATTGTATGTATATATCACATTTTGTTTATCTATTCATCATCTGATGGACTCATGGGTTGCTTCCATCATTGGCAAGTGTGAATAATGCCACAATGATCATCAGTGTGTAAATATCTGTTTGAGTCCCTACATTCAATTCTTTTGGGTGTATATCTAGAAGTAGGATTGCTGGATCATACGATAATTCTGTACTTAACTTTCTCAAGAACTGCAAGACTGTATTCCACAGTGGCTGCACCATTTTACATTTCCACAAACAATGAATGAGGTTTCCTATTTCTCCACATCCTCTCCAACACTTTCTTCAATTTATTAATAGTAGCTATTCTAGTGCATGTGAAATGGTATTTCGTGGTTTTGATTTGTTTTTCCCTCATAGCTAATGATGTTGAACATCTTTTCATGTGCTTTTTGGCCAACTGTGTATCTTTTTTGGAGAAATGCATATTAAGGTCTTTTGCCCATTTTAAAATCAGGTTGTTGTCTTTCTGTTGTTGAGTTGTAGGATTTCTTTATATATTCTGGATAGTAAAGCCTTATTGGATATGTGGATTCCAAATATTTTCTCCCATTTAGTAGGTTGTCTTTTTGCTTTCAATTTTCTGTTAATGCCTACTTCCATATTTATTTATTTATTATTATTATTATTGCATTGTACCATTTTGAGTCCCTTCTCATTTGTTTCAAAATATATTTTTCAGGTATTTTCTTTGTGGTTACCATGGGGATAAAATATCACATTCTAAATCAACAATCATATTTGATTTGATATCAACTTATCTTCACTAGTACATACATATACTGTTTCTTTACCCCACTGTCCCCCTACCATTTTTTGTATTTATTATAATTATATACAGTTTATGTTCAAAACAATTTATGATTACTTTTTATGCATTTGCATTTTAACACCCATAAGATCTAAGAAGTGGAATTATATTAAAAAGATATAATACAACAGTACTGGCATTTGTAGTTACCTATACGGTTACTTTTATCAAAGGTCTTTATTTCTTTATGTTGCTTTGATCCACTATCCTTTTAGTCTGAAGAACTCCTTTTAGCATTGCTTGTAGGGGAGGTCTAGTGGTAATGAACTCCCTCAGCTTTTATTTATCTGGGAATATCTTAAACATTCCCTCATTTTTGAAAGAAACTCTTGCAAGATATAAAATCCTTCAATGTCAACTTTTTTCTTTTTCAGTATCTTAAATATTTCATACCACTGCCTTCTTGTCTTCATGGTTTCTGATGGGATACAGAGACTTAATCTTATTGGGACTCCCTTGTACATAACTTGGTCCTTTTCTCTTGTAGCTTTCAGCACTCTCTTCCTTGTCCTTGTCATTGGACAATTTGATAACTGTGCGTGTGGGCACGGTTCCCTTTGAATGTATCCTGCTTGGAGTTTGTTGGGCTTCTTGAATGTGCATATTTATGTTGTTCATTAAATTTGGGAAGTTTTCTGCCATTATTTCTTTGAATATTCCTTCTGTCTCTTTCTCTCTTTCTTGCCCTTCTGGGACTCCCATAAATGTGTATATTTGTATGCTTGATGGTGTCTCACAGGTTTCTTAGCTTCTGTTCATTCCTTTTTATTCTTTTTTTCACTCTGCTCCTAAGCCTGAATCATTTCAGTTGTCTTGTCTTTGAGATTACTGATTCTTTATTCTGTTACCCCCAATGTGCTATCTGAAACCATCTAGGGAAATTCTCATTTCACTTATTGTAGTGTTCTACTCCAGTATTTCTCCGGAGACTTTGCCATATTGTTCATTCTATGTTTTCCTCATAACCTTTAATTCTTTCTCTGTGTTGTATCTCCTTGAGCATATTGAGGATCATTTTTTTTTTTTTCCAAGTCTTTGGTAAGTCCAAAGTCTGGCCTTCTTCGTTGATGGTTTCTGTATTTTTATCTTGTTCTTTGCAATGGGCCACCATTTCCTGCTTCCTTGGTTGTCTTATAATCTTTTGTTGCACTCTGTACATTTTAATATTTTAGAGTGTTAACTCTGGAATTGAGACCCTGAGTTGTCTTCTCCTTAAGTTTGAATCCAGATAATGATATGATGGAGATTTTCTTGACTGTCAAGAACCAAACAAAACAAACCAAAGCAAAAACTGCCATTCACTGTCTTTGCAAATTGGCTCTGCCTTGGCTGGTTGTCTCCTTCAGAGCTTAACACTCCTATCAAAAAGACCATCCTGAGGCAAATGAGAAGTGCAGGGTCCTCTCTGTCTTATATGAACATGTGTGGAGCCAGAGCAATGGAGTCTGCTTCTTTCCCGGGGCTTTTACTTGCTAGAGGCTTTAGGAAGCCCTCATTGACAGTTTACAGGAGTTCTAATGAATGTCCTCTCTATTCCATTTGAAATAGACTTCTCCTTCCCATTCTTGATGCTCTTTTGATTGACTTAATGAAGTGTCTTTTGCCCCGGCCATTGAAACTTAACTGTTTCTCACACTGCCCCAGCTGTCTGCAAGCCATTCTTTCCCCTAAAGACAAACTCTGGGAGGGCAAGCCTGAAAGATGTTTCCCAGTCTCTCAGACTTACACCTGATACTTTGGCAATGATATACATGCACCCCAGTATGTACACAGAGCCACTATGCTCCCTCTGGAACAGTGCCAGGGACCCACAATGAGAGCACAAGCTGGCTCCACACTGCATTTTGGAGGGGGAAGGGAAGGGAGCAGCAAGGGTGCCAGAAGTTTCTTTTATGGTTTTTGAAGCTGTATTTTCTTGATTCTGCACTTGCCCCGTTAATGCAGCCCTTTAACTGTTTTCTATATTTTTGACTCTTAAAGACTCTTAAAGAGTCTTTAAGATTCTTCTATTGCCTTAGCCTGAGGGAGACTGCAACAATGGCTGTCCTCGGAGCTGACCCTCAGAGATGTGGGGTAGCTGATCAAAAGTAGAGATCTGGGGGCCTGCGAGGGGGAAGAAAGGTGGAGGGAACCGTGCGAGGTCCTGAGATTGGCGGCGGGGGTCGCCTCGAGAGACTGTTTTTGAGCTATGTGGAAAGGCAAAGGGCAGTGTATGAGAAGAATGGGAAGAGGATATGTACTCTGTCCAGCCCACCCTCCCCCTTGGCTTCCATAGTCCCAGTTGCTGATTCCTGGACAAGGGTGTACTCTCCCAGCCATAGTCTGGTGACCAGCTCCCTCTGCAGTCCTTCTTCAGCCTTGCTGTCCCAAACCTCCCGTTCACAAGCCCCCCAGCCTAGTACTTACAAGATGAATGTGGCCGCACAGTGCAATCCAAAGGAGATCATCATGCTCTCAGACTCTGATTACCTGGTCCCCCTCCCTCCCTCTCCACCTCCAAAATGTTTAGGAATAGCATTTGCAGGATGATGGGCAGCAGATGACTGCGGAAGGAAAGGACTGAGCTAATACCCTTTAGGTGATGTTTCTTTTTAAAAAACAAAAGCTTAAGTTTTACACAGAAACATTAATAAACAATAAAGTTTTTTTCTTATTGTTTAAAAAAAAAAAGTAGACATCTGTGATCACACCATAAACACACCTAGATTTTGGAGGTCTATGCCTCTATGTCACACCCTGGTACCAGCAAGCTGTGCCAGGAGCCTGAACTCCAGTCTCTACTGCTGCTAGTCATGAGGCTGGGGGAGGGGCGACGGTAGCCACTGCAGGGTGGGTGAAACTCACCGGTACTTACCACAGTTTGCCAGCCTCTTCCTCCTACTACCCCCTGGATGCTGCACAACTTTCCAGTAGAAGCAGTTGTTTCAAAGTAGTCAATTCATGTAGTTCCTGTCAGCTCAATAGTTGTTTTGGGGAAGGGAATGATTCCTACTCCATCATCTTCACACAACCCCCTTGACTAAACTGATTTTTGAGATGAAGAACTTTGGGATTTTGAGCATTCTGAGCAAGAATATGCCTCTCAGAAGACTGTACATGTCCAGTATAACGAGACATCTGAAACTGCAGGAGAAATCAGGGAGGCTGCTGATTCATTCAAGAGTATAGGAATTCAGATGCAGGTGAGACACGTACATGGGAGAGATGCCTTATGACCACTGCATTCATTCCCTATCAGTGAAGTTTTTTGATCCTGTGGAGTAGTGGATTCTGAAGCATTAGGAGCCAATTCAGTGAAAAGAAGTTAAAATGTTCAGAAGAGATGAAAGTTTTATGCTGCTTCAGCAGATAAAATATTATCAAAATTATCAAAATTATTGTGGCTCAAGATGAAAAGAGTCTGAATAAACTAAGGGCAAAGTAATTACCAAGACACAGTACCTCTAGAATTAGAGATCAAGATATGAATCCAAGAACTATTTTATGGCTATTGAGATAAACTTGGGGGGAGGAGGGAACAATTTAAAAATCTATCTGGATCTATGAAAATATGTTAATTCATGAAATTATTGAAAGTTATTATGGGAATTACTATCACTTATGCAAACCTAGAACTATGAATGTGAGTGTAAGCTCTTTAAGGGCAAGGCAAATGTATTATTCATGTTTGCATTCCTAGCACCTAGCATGATGCCTCACACTTAATAAATATTATTTTATGAATAAATGAATGGATGAACTGATTAATGAACATTCTCCACAGTTCCGGAGAATAGTTTAGATGTTAACTTCTTAAACATTTAAATGGTTCTTATATTAACGATGTTCAAATCTTTAATTCTAAACAGACAGACTATACTTTGGCATGATTATTGCTAGTGGTACAACATATCTGGGCATCGGTCAGGTACAAAAAAGGAACTTAGACATAAAGGAGATAAGGTCTTGTACCTGAGAGTTAAACTGTCAAAACACATACAATGAAATGATTAGTCATTGATAGCAACCAACAAGGAGAGCAGCAGCTAAAGAATGTGGGAAGGGACACATGATCAAACTTAGAAAATTAATTATATTTATCACTTTTTTTTCCTGAAGAAAACACTTTTAATATGAAGGAAAGGAATTTAAAATATATGACATAATAAGAATGAAGAGAAGAAAAGAGAAGAAAACAGAAGATAAGGATTTCAATAAAATTTTGGAAAGGGGAAATAAAGTAAGTACAAGGAATATTCTGGTTAAAACATGGCAAACTGAACACACTTATCCTCAATCAAAATGAGCACAAAGAAATAAGAAAGCATAAACTCACCAGAAACAAAGAGACTGGAAGGGAAACAATAGCAGCCAATGCAAATGTATTTCTTCAAGCAGAAAATATTAGGAACAAGCAATGTCAACTTATTTGTAGAGGCTAGAACAAAATAAAAAAACTGAACATCATGGATCTGAGTATCAGGAATCTCTGTACAACACTAGAACCTCTCAGGAATTGAAAGAATCAAGTGCCTTGAAAGGTGGGAGTAAGTATAGCAAGCATGGAAACCAAAAATAGGGCCATTGGTTGAAAGCCTATATCAGGAATGGTTATATGCTTAGATTCTATGGCATCATATTACAATCCCTCCCACAGGAGACCAGAGTTTTATTCTATAGAGAAGCTGAAAAAGGGAAGTCAAACCTAGTGAAGCCAGAGACAGAACGTGAGGGAGAGGTACCATATGGAAATTACAGGGAATTAGATAAAATCTACAAACTGAGCATTGAGAACATCACCCTTCTTCCCAATTCACATCATAAAAATGGTAGCCAGGTTTAAACCCCTGCAAAAGCACAGCAGGAGAAGAGAGGATAATTTTTTCTCTTTAAAAACTTAGAAGTCACAGAAAGAAACCACCACAACATGACATTTGGGGATTCTCCAATGAAAATCCCATACATTTCTAGCTGACAAGGTCTTCCAATCAGCTTTTTACAGCTTTTGTCTTAAATATGAGTGGAGGGTAAAGAATTACCAGGTATTGAAACCTGACTACAAGAAACCAAAACAAAGAGAAGAAAATGAGAACAGGAGGGGCAAGATGGTGGCACAGGAAGGAGTGGAATTTAGTTAGTCCCCTAGAGCAACTAGTAAATAGCCAGAAACAACTAAGAAATAGTCTGGAACAACTGATGGGGGGGACATCTGCCCAGACAACATCATACACTAGTCAGGAATGGGTCAAAAAGCTGAGATCACAGCATAGTACTGTAAGTAAAGCTCCCCAAACTGTGGAGCTGGCACGCCTTACCCACAGGCACAGGAGGCTGAGTTGAAAAACCTGGCTGTGGAACTGTGTGGACTGGACACCACAGAGCAATCTGACTGGGCATACTTCATACAACACTCATGAAAATGTGGAACTGCTGAGATCAGCGAAATCTGTAAGTTTTTGCGGCCAGGGGACCCGCGCCCTTCCCTGCCAGGCTCAGTCCCGTGGGAGGAGGGGCTGTCAGCTCCGGGAAGGAGAAGGGAGAACTGCAGTGGCAGCCCTTATCGGAAACTCATTCTACTGATCCAAACTCCAACCATAGATAGACTGAGACCAGACACCAGAGAATCTGAGAGCAGCCAGCACAGCAGAGAGGAGACAGGCATAGAAAAAAACAGCACGAAAAACTCCAAAATAAAAGCGGAGGATTTTTGGAGTTCTGGTGAACATAGAAAGGGGAAGGGCAGAGCTCAGGCCCTCAGGCTCATATGCAAATCCCGAAGAAAAGCTGATCTCTCTGCCCTGTGGAACTTTCCTTAATGGCCCTAATTGCTTTGTCTCTTAGCATATCAATAACCCATTAGATCTGTGAGGAGGGCCGTTTTTTTTTTTTTTTTTAATCCTTTTTCCTTTTTCTAAAACAATTACTCTAAGAAGCCCAATACAGAAAGCTTCAAAGACTTGCAATTTGGGCAGGTCAAGACAAGAGCAGAACAAAGAGAGCTCTGAGACAAAAGGCAATAATCCAGTGGCTGAGAAATTTCACTAAACACCACAACTTTCCAAGAAAAGGGGGGTGTCCGCTCACAGCCATCATCCTGGTGGACAGGAAACACTCCTGCCCATCGCCAGTCCCATAGCCCAGAGCTGCCCCAGACAATCCACTGTGACGGAAGTGCTTCAAATAACAGGCACAAACCACAAAACTGGGCGTGGACATTAGCCTTCCCTGAAACCTCAGCTGATTGTCCCAGAGTTGGGAAGGTGGAGCAGGGTGAATTAACAAAGACCCATTCAGCCATCAGTTCAGCAGACTGGGAGCCTCCCTACACAGCCCAGCAGCCCAGAATGGCCCTGGGGGGACGGCACTCACCTGTGACATAGCACAGTCATCCATCAACAGAGGACCAGGGGGTGCACGGCCTGGAAGAGGGACCCACTGGCAAGTCTCAGGAGCCATACGCCAATACCAAGGACTTGTGAGTCAGTGGCAGAGACAAACTGTGGCAGGACTGAACTGAAGGATTAGACTATTGCAGCAGCTTTAAAACTCTAGGATCACCAGGGACACTTGATTGTTAGAGCCACCCCCCCTCCCTGACTGCCCAGAAACACGCCCCATATACAGGGCAGGCAACATCAACTACACACGCAAGCTTGGTACAACAATTGGACCCCACAAGACTCACTCCCCCACTCACCAAAAAGGCTAAGCAGGGGAGAACTGGCTTGTAGAGAACAGGTGGCTCGTGGACGCCACCTGCTGGTTAGTTAGAGAAAGTGTACTCCACGAAGCTGTAATCTGATAAATTAGAGATAAAGACTTCAATTGGCCTACAAATCCTAAAAGAACCCTATCAAGTTCAGCAAATGCCAAGAGGCCAAAAACAACAGAAAATTATAAAGCATATGAAAAAACCAGACGATATGGATAACTCAAGCCCAAGCACCCAAATCAAAAGATCAGAAGAGACACAGCACCTAGAGCAGCTACTCAAAGAACTAAAGATGAACAATGAGACCACAGTATGGGATACAACGGAGATCAAGAAGATCCTAGAAGACCATAAAGAAGACATTGCAAGACTAAATAAAAAAATGGATGATCTTATGGAAATTAAAGAAACTGTTGACCAAATTAAAAAGATTCTGGACACTCATAGTACAAGATTAGAGGAAGTTGAACAACGAATCAGTGACCTGGAAGATGACAGAATGGAAAATGAAAGCATAAAAGAAAGAATGGGAAAAAAAATTGAAAAAATCGAAATGGACCTCAGGGATATGATAGATAATATAAAACGTCCCAATATAAGACTCATTGGTGTCCCAGAAGGGGAAGAAAAGGGTAAAGGTCTAGGAAGAGTATTCAAAGAAATTGTTGGGGAAAACTTCCCAAATCTTCTAAAGAACATCAATACACAAATCATAAATGCTCAGCGAACTCCAAATAGAATAAATCCAAATAAACCCACTCCGAGACATATTCTGATCATACTGTCAAACACGGAAGAGAAGGAGCAAGTTCTGAAAGCAGCAAGAGAAAAGCAATTCACCACATACAAAGGAAACAGCATAAGACTAAGTAGTGACTACTCAGCAGCCACCATGGAGGCGAGAAGGCAGTGGCACGATTTATTTAAAATTCTGAGTAAGAAAAATTTCCAACCAAGAATACTTTATCCAGCAAAGCTCTCCTTCAAATTTGAGGGAGAGCTTAAATTTTTCACAGACAAACAAATGCTGAGAGAATTTGCTAACAAGAGACCTGCCCTACTGGAGATACTAAAGGGAGCCCTACAGACAGAGAAACAAAGAAAGGACAGAGAGACTTGGAGAAAGGTTCAGTACTAAAGAGATTCGGTATGGGTACAATAAAGGATATTAATAGACAGAGGGGAAAAATATGACAAACATAAACCAAAGGATAAGATGGCTGATTCAAGAAATGCCTTCACGGTTATAACGTTGAATGTAAATGGATTAAACTCCCCAAGTAAAAGATATAGATTCGCAGAACGGATAAAAAAAAATGAACCATCAATATGTTGCATACAAGAGACTCATCTTAGACACAGGGACACAAAGAAACTGAAAGTGAAAGGATGGAAAAAAATATTTCATGCAAGCTACAGCCAAAAGAAAGCAGGTGCAGCAATATGAATCTCAGATAAAATAGACTTAAATGCAGGGATGTTTTGAGAGACAAAGAAGGCCACTACATACTAATAAAAGGCGCAATTCAACAAGAAGAAATAACAATCATAAATGTCTATGCACCCAATCAAGGTGCCACAAAGTACATGAGAGAAACACTGGCAAAACTAAAGGAAGCAATTGAGGTTTCCACAATAATTGTGGGAGACTTCAACACATCACTCTCTCCTATAGATAGATCAACTAGACAGAGGACCAATAAGGAAATTGAAAACCTAAACAATCTGATGAATGAATTAGATTTTACAGACATATACATAACATTACATGTCAAATCACCAGTATACACATACTTTTCTAGTGCTCACGGAACTTTCTCCAGAATAGATCATATGCTAGGACATAAAACAAGCCTCAGTAAATTTAAAAAGATTGAAATTATTCAAAGCACATTCTCTGACCACAATGGAATACAATTAGAAGTCAATAACCATCAGAGACTTAGAAAATTCACAAATACCTGGAGGTTAAACAACACACTCCTAAACAATCAGTGGGTTAACGAAGAAATAGCAAGAGAAATTGCTAAATATATAGAGACAAATGAAAATGAGAACACAACATACCAGAACTTATGGGATGCAGCAAAAGCAGTGCTGAGGGGGAAATTTATAGCACTAAACGCATATATTAAAAAGGAAGAAAGAGCCAAAATCAAAGAACTAATGGATCAACTGAAGAAGCTAGAAAATGAACAGCAAACCAATCCTAAACCAAGTACAAGAAAAGAAATAACAAGGATTAAAGCAGAAATAAATGACATAGAGAACAGAAAAACAATAGAGAGGATAAATATCACCAAAAGTTGGTTCTTTGAGAAGATCAACAAGATTGACAAGCCCCTAGCTAGACTGACAAAATCAAAAAGAGAGAAGACCCATAGAAACAAAATAATGAATGAAAAAGGTGACATAACTGCAGATCCTGAAGAAATTAAAAAAAATTATAAGAGGATACTATGAACAACTGTATGGCAACAAACTGGATAATGTAGAGGAAATGGACAATTTCCTGGAAACATATGAACAACCTAGACTGACCAGAGAAGAAATAGAAGACCTCAATCAACCCATCACAAGCAAAGAGATCCAATCAGTCAGCAAAAATCTTCCCACAAATAAATGCCCAGGGCCAGACGGCTTCACAGGGGAATTCTACCAAACTTTCCAGAAAGAACTGACACCAATCTTACTCAAACTCTTTCAAAACATTGAAGAAAATGGAATACTACCTAACTCATTTTCTGAAGCTAACATCAATCTAATACCAAAACCAGGCAAAGATGCTACAAAAAAGGAAAACTACCGGCCAATCTCCCTAATGAATACAGATGCAAAAATCCTCAACAAAACACTTGCAAATCGAATCCAAAGACACATTAAAAAAATCATACACCATGACCAAGTGGGGTTCATTCCAGGCATGCCAGGATGGTTCAACATAAGAAAATCAATCAATGTATTACAACACATTAACAAGTCAAAAGGGAAAAATCAAATGATCATCTCAATAGATGCTGAAAAAGCATTTGACAAAATCCAGCATCCCTTTTTGATAAAAATACTTCAAAAGGTAGGAACTGAAGGAAACTTCCTCAATATGATAAAGAGCATATATGAAAAACCCACAGCCAGCATAGTACTCAATGGTGAAAGACTGAAAGCCTCCCTCTAAGATCAGGAACAAGACAAGGATGCCCGCTGTCACCACTGTTATTCAACATTGTGCTGGAAGTGCTAGCCAGGGCAATCCGGCAACACAAAGAAATAAAAGGCATCCAAATTGGAAAAGAAGAAGTAAAACTGTCATTGTTTGCAGATGATATGATCTTATATCTGGAAATCCCTGAGAAATCAATGATACAGCTACTAGAGGTAATCAACAAATTTAGCAAAGTAGCGGGATACAAGATTAATGCACATAAGTCAGTAATGTTTCTATATGCTAGAAATGAACAAACTGAAGAGACACTCAAGAAAAAGATACCATTTTCAATAGCAACTAAAAAAATCAAGTACCTAGGAATAAACTTATCCAAAGATGTAAAAGACTTATACAAAGAAAACTACGTAACTCTACTAAAAGAAATAGAAGGGGACCTTAAAAGATGGAAAAATATTCCATGTTCATGGACAGGAAGGCTAAATGTCATTAAGATGTCAATTGTACCCAAACTCATCTATAGATTCAATGCAATCCCAATCAAAATTCCAACAACCTACTTTGCAGACTTGGAAAAGCTAGTTATCAAATTTATTTGGAAAGGGAAGATGCCTCGAATTGCTAAAGACACTCTAAAAAAGGAAAACAAAGTGGGAGGACTTACACTCCCTGACTTTGAAGCTTATTATAAAGCCACAGTTGTCAAAACAGCATGGTACTGGCACAAAGATAGACATATAGATCAATGGAATCGAATTGAGAATTCAGAGATAGACCCTCAGATCTATGGCCGACTGATCTTTGATAAGGCCCCCAAAGTCACTGAACTGAGTCATAATGGTCTTTTCAACAAATGGGGCTGGGAGAGTTGGATATCCATATCCAAAAGAATGAAAGAGGACCCCTACCTCACACCCTACACAAAAATTAACTCCAAATGGACCAAAGATCTCAGTATAAAAGAAAGTACAATAAAACTCCTAGAAGATAATGTAGGAAAACATCTTCAAGACCTTGTATTAGGAGGCCACTTCCTAGACTTTACACCCAAAGCACAAGCAACAAAAGAAAAGATAGATAAATGGGAACTCCTCAAGCTTACAAGTTTCTGCACCTCAAAGGAATGTCTCAAAAAGGTAAAGAGGCAGCCAACTCAATGGGAAAAAATTTTTGGAAACCATGTATCTGACAAAAGACTGATATCTTGCATATATAAAGAAATCTTACAACTCAATGACGATAGTATAGACAGCCCAATTATAAAATGGGCAAAAGATATGAAAAGACAGTTCTCTGTAGAGGAAATACAAATGGCCAAGAAACACATGAAAAAATGTTCAGCTTCACTAGCTATTAGAGAGATGCAAATTAAGACCACAGTGAGATACCATCTAACACCTATTAGAGTGGCTGCCATTAAACAAACAGGAAAGTACAAATGCTGGAGGGGATGTGGAGAAATTGGAACTCTTATTCATTGTTGGTGGGACTGTATAATGGTTCTGCCACTCTGGAAGTCAGTCTGGCAGTTCCTTAGAAACCTAGATACAGAGAATATGACTCCCGGGGAGGAATGTACACCTGGCATCGTGGGATGGAGAACATCTTCTTGACCAAAAGGGGGATATGAAAGGAAATGAAATAAGCTTCAGTAGCAGAGAGATTCCAAAAGGAGCCGAGAGGTCACTCTGGTGGGCACTCTTACGCACACTTTAGACAACCCTTTTTAGGTTCTAAAGAATTGGGGTAGCTGGTGATGGATTCCTGAAACTATCAAACTACAACCCAGAACCCATGAATCTTGAAGACAATTGTATAAAAATGTAGCTTATGAGGGGTGACAATGGGATTGGGAAAACCATGAGGACCACACTCCACTTTGTCTAGTTTATGGATGGATGAGTAGAAAAATAGGGGAAGGAAACAAACAAACAAACAGACAAAGGTACCCAGTGTTCTTTTTCACTTCAATTGCTCTTTTTCACTTTAATTATTATACTTATTATTTGTGTGTGTGTGCTAATGAAGGTGTCAGGGATTGATTTAGGTGATGAATGTACAACTATGTAATGGTACTGTGAACAATCGAATGTACGACTTGTTTTGTATGACTGCATGGTATGTGAATATACCTCAATAAAATGAAGATTAAAAAAAAAAAAAAGAAAAAAAAAAGAAAAACCTGGCTGTGGGAAAAAGAAGGAGTCCCTGCAGGAAGAAAGGGAATGTAGCTCAACCTAGTTCCAACTGCAGTTTTAATTAACAAATCTGGACTACTGAATAAATGCTATGATCAAGCAGGAAAGGAACCTGGAAGTTTATCCTGGCAGAGAGGAGACAGAGATATCAGAAAAAAAAAGAAAAAAAAAAACATAAAATAAATAAAAACAGAGGCTTTTGGAGTCTGCTGAGTTCAAAATACTGGAAAAGGGCTGTGTCCCAAGAAAAGGGGCACAAAGAAACAGGTACCAACTCCAATTCTTACCTAGTGAACTGGAGGGCTGGGGACTGCCTCTGAAAAGGGAACATCTTGCTATTCTCCATTTTTCCCCCTCATTCTAAGCAGCTCATTAGAGAAAGCCTAAGACAGTTTCAATTGCCAGCACTGATGAAGGCAAGGGTGGAGTGAAGATAGAGAGTGAAATAAACAACTCAAGTTTGGAGACAATTCCCTACAGGGCATATCTTCCCTACGAAAAGGAGGGGATAGGGTCCAGCTCAAGTGGTGGCCCTCCCTCAGAGAACTCAGACCCCAGACCCTGGGGAGTGGGGAACAGAAACAGCCTAAGCTTAGATTCTGACACCCTTGGTCTCCAGCTGGGACATGGACCACTGAGAATTAAATACACTATACTTATTTACTCAAGTATGAGAAGTGTCACCTTCTGGGCAGGATAGGAAAACCACAGAGTCTAGAGGCCTCACAGGCAAGAGTGACGATCTGCTGGGACTCAGCCTCAGGGAAACCTGATACTGAATACAGCCTCCTCCTGAGACCTGGGCATGTCTGGTCTGCAACAATCTGATTGGAGTACTCAAGGAAACCAGATGCCTAGACAACAAAAATTACTAATCACACTAGGAAAAACGAAGATATGACCCAGTCAAAAGAACAAACTTACACTTCAACTGAGATATAGGAATTGAAACAACTAATATTGATCAGCAAATCTCCTAAATCAATTCAAAAATCAAATCAATGAGTTGAGGGAAGATACGGGAAAAGAAACAAAGGATATAAAGAAGCCATTGGACAAACATAAGGAAGAACTCAAAAGTTTTAAAAACCAATTGGCAGAACTTATGGGAATGAAAGGACAATATAAGAGAACAAAAAACAAAACGGAGACAGACAACAGGAGACCTGAAGAGGCAGAAGAAAGGATTCATGAACTGGAGAACAGGACAGCTGAGATCCTACACACAAAAGAACAGATAGGGAAAAGAATTGAAAGACATGAAAAGGGTTTCAGGGAACTGAGTGACAACATGAAGAGCCTGAACATATGTGTCATGGGTGTTCTAGAAGGAGAAAAGAAGGGAAAAGAGGCAGAAAGAATAATGAAAGAAATGATCACTGAAAATTTCCCATCTGTTATGAAAGACTTAAAATTACAGATCTAAGAAGCACAGTGTACCCCAAACAGAATAAATCCAAGTAACCGACTCCAAGACACTTAATAACCAGATCATCAAATTTCAAAGACAAAGAGAGAATTCTGAAAGCAGCAAGAAGAAAGCGATCCATCACATACAAAGGAAGCTTGATAAGACTACAAGCAGACTTCTCAGTAGAAACCATGAGGGTGAGAAGGCAATGGTATGGTATATTTAAAATACTGAAGGAGAAAAACTACAAACCAAGAATTCTATATTTGGCAAAATTCTTCAAAAATCAGGGAGTTTAAAATATTTTCAGACAGACACTGAGAGAGTTTGTGAACAAGATACCTGCTCTACAAGAAATACTAAAGGGAGAACTATAGGCAGACAGGAAAAGACAGGAGACACAGTGTGCCAGTTTCAATGTATAATGGCCCCCCAAACACCATTATCTTTGATGAAATCTTGTGGGAGCATGCTTATTAGTGTTGATTAGGTTGAAACCTATTGGTTCAGTGTTTCCACGCAGACATGACTCAATCAACTGTGGGTGAGATCTTTCACTGGATTATTTCCATGGAAGTGTTGCCCCACCTATTCAGGGTGGGTCTTTATTGGATCATTGGAGTACTTTAAAAAGAGTCACACAGGCCCAGATGCAGAGCAATTGAGAGTGACATTTTGGAGATAGCTACAGCCAAGAGGGACACTTTGAAGAATGCACAGGAGCTGAGAGAGGAGCTGGAACACAACCTGGGATCAGCAGACACCAGCAACGTGCCTTCCCAGCTAATAGATGTTTCTGGACGCCATTGGCCTTCCTTCGGTGAAGGTATTTTTGTTGAAGCCATAGCTTGGACACTTTTATGGCCTTAAGATTGTAACTTTATAACAAAATAAACCCCCTTCATGAAAGCCAATCCATTTCTGGTGTTTTGCATTCCAGCAGCATTAGCAAACCAGAACAGAGGTTTAGAAAAGAGTGTACAAAAGAAGACTATCAGTAAGGGTAAAAGAGAGAGAGAAAGGAAAAATAAAAATAAAACAAGATGTGACATATAAAATCCAAAAGACAAAACGGTAGATAGTAGACATTATGTTGCGTGAAATAAGCCAGAAACAAAAGGACAGATACCATATGGTCTCACTAATATGGACTAACATTGATGAGCAAAATCTGAGAGTTGAGAACACAGGTTATCAGAAGACAGAAAAGAGGTTAGAGATCAGGCATTTGATGCTGAAGGAGTACAAAGGGTTCAACAGGATTGACTGTATAGATCCATAAATGGAATGGATAGCATAATAGTGTTTGAGGGTAACACAATACTGTTAGTACCCTGAACAAAGATGAGTGTGAGTACGGTTGAAAGAAGAAGGCTAATGGCAGGTATGACACCAGAAGGAAAGACAGACGATAAAGACTGAGATTGCATAACATAGCAAAACCTAGAGTGGTCAATGATGGTGATTAAATGTACAAATATAAAAATGTTTTTAAATGAGGGAGATCAAATGAATGTCAACATTGCAAGTGTTGAAAAGTGGATGGTATAAGGGGAAAAATACAATCAATGCAAACTACAGTCTACAGTTAACAATAATATTTTAAGATGTTTCAATTAATTGTAACAAAGGCAATATATCAAAGTTAAATGTCTATAAGAGAGGAATAAAGGGAGTGATATGGGGTTCTTGGTGGTGGTGAGGTTGTCTCACCTTTTCACTGTATTTATTTTTCTTTTTCTTCTGTCTTTTGTATTTTTATTCTTCATTTCTTTTCTACTTTCCTCTTTCTTTAGGGAAGAGATGAATGTCCTCATATAGATTGTGGCGGTGAATGCATAGCTATGTGACTATACTAGGAATCACTGATTGTTTATTTAGGGTAGATTATATGGTATGCAAAGAAAACTGTTAAAAAAAGAAACAAAGGTATACCAGCACTGGAGAAATGTAGAGAGAGGTATGTACCTATTCCCTGTTGGTAAGGAAGTAGAATGGCACAGCCTGGCAGGAGGGCAGTGTGGTGGTTCCACAGGAAGCTAACTATGGGGTTGCCATATGGTCCTGCAACCCCGTTATTGGAAGAACATAGAGCAGGGACATGCGTGGACATTGCACACTGGTGTATATGGTGGCAGTATTCACTATTCACAACAGATGGAGGTGACCTAAGGGTACATAGACTGATAACCGGAATGGTAAACTGTGATGTATACATACAATGGAATATCGAGCAGCGGCAAGAAGAAACAAAGTTGTGAGGTATGCAACTAGGTAAATGGAACTTGAGGACAGTATGTTGAGTGAAATAAGCCAGAATTGAAAAGACAAACATTATAATGCCTCACTAATATGAACTAACTAAAATGTAGAAACTCTGAGAATTGAATCTGAGAGCATAGGTTATCAGGGTAAGGCTTATGGTAAAGGCTCACAGATTGTAAGCTCTTACAGCAGTAACTTCTATTCATGAGTTGTAAGGGCTACTATCTCTAAATTCTGAGATGCTGAGCTGGTTAGTTCCTGTAACTTCAGGTATCTGTGTGACACCCAAAACTCAGAGCCAGAGTTCAGCAGCTATGAGTGTCAGCATTACCCCATACAGCAAATGTTTAAAAAGCTGAAAAAGAGATCAGACTTCAATTAGAGGTATGAACAAAATGGACTTGATTAGAACTAAGGTAAACCAGACTAAAGGGAAAAGGATGATATTGACTGTGTTTTAAAACCTCAAATTCTGTGTGAGACCAAAGGAAGAGATGTTTATTTGGTACAAAATCTATACTTTCTGTAGCATAATTTAACTTGTATGATCGATTTATTCAAACACCATAATTACATGAAACCTTGAATAGGGGGTGAGATCTGGTTAGTCCGTACAGGTTAGCATGAAACCCCAATATATCTCAGAGTAATTTGGGCAGAAAATAAAAAGTATTTGCAAAGACCCCTTGAGGGCTTGGGGAAAAATGTGGAAACATTAAATTTCCCCACTTGGGGAACTCCTGATATTCTTGCAAGCATTGGGGACTACCACTGCAGTAGGCCCAGTCCTCGATCTTGGGGCTTGCCCTTACGAACCTTTTTACTGGAAAGGAGAAGTCAAGCCTACTTATAGTGGTGCCTAAGAGTCACCCCCAGAGAACCTCTTTTGTTGCTCAGATGTGGCCTGTCTCTCCTTAAGCCCACTCGGGTGGTAAACTCACTGCCTTCCCTCCTATGTGTGACATGACGCCCAGGGGTGTAAATCTCCCTGGCAACATGGGACATGATGCCCGGGGATAAAACTGGACCCAGTATCTTGGGATTAAGGAAGCTGACCTGACTAAAAGGGGAAGAGAAATTTAACAAAATAAAGTTTCAATGGCTGAGAGATCTCAAATGGAGTTGAGAGGCCATTTTGGAGGTTATTCTTATGCATTATATAGATATCCCTTTTTATTTTTACTGTACTAGAATAGCTAGAAGGAAATACCAGAAACTATTGAACAGCAATCCAGTAACCTTGAAACTTCAACATGTTTGTATAACCTTATAACTTATATGGTGTGACTGTGTGATTGTGAAAACCTTGTGGCTCACACTCCCTTTATCCAGTGTACGGACAAATGAGTAGAAAAAAGGGGGACAAGAAGTAAATGAATAATAGGTGTTGGGGGGGTATGAGATGTTTTGGGTGTTCTTTTTCACTTTTATTTTTATTCTTATTCTTATTTTTGGAGTAATAAAAATGCTCAAAAAGTTGACTGTGGTGATGAATGCACTACTATGTGATGATACTTGTGAACAATTGATTGTACACTTTGGATCATTGTATGGTATGTGTATATTTATCAATAAAATTGCATTTAAAAAAGACAATGAAGAAAAGTGGATATAATTCAGAGAATAGAAGAAAAGTCAAAAACAAAAAATAAAAGAATACCCCCAAACACCCCAGAAACAATAAGCTATAATTATATCTTAAAGAATAAGAGGCAATAAAAAGTAGGACAGAGAATAAGATAGGGCTGTTAATAATATAAAATAATTTAGCTATTTCTTTAGATAAAAAACTCAACAGAAAGATTCGATGAAAAGGAAGAAATATCACAAAAAGTTGAAGAAGACAGAGGAGGAGGAGGAAGAGGAAGAGGAGGAAGAAGAAGAAAGTTAAAGGACCAATACATAAATCATAAGATTTGTAGAAAGAAAGATTAAAGGAAAGGAGAGGAAAATGTTAAAAATGAATAATTCCCAGACGTAAGCACTCAAGTTTAAATATTGAAAGGGAACAATTAATACGTAGCAAATGAAAAAAAAGGACCTTAACCCAGGCACATTTTTCTGAAATTAAAGAACAATGATGAAGGATGGACACTAAAACTTCCCGAGTAGGGGGAAAGAAACATACATGAAATATATAATGGATCAAAATTTTTAATGGCATGTAACTCTTCATAGCAACATTGTTCTTAGAAGGCAATGGAGCAATGTCTTCAATTACTTTATTAGAAATACAATGCTTATTAGAAGAAATGGAGCAATGCTTGAGGAAAAATGATTTCCAACAGAAACCTGTATCCAGTCACTTCATTAACCAAGTGAGAGATTATGTATAAACAGGAATTCAAGGATTTTGAAAACATACATTTTATGCACCTATTCTTAGATGTTACTGAGGGATATCCAAGAGAGCAGAATGGCAAAAGGAAATCCATAACGGCAGCTATGTATTATGCCTAAACAAAAAGTAGTCCAGACTGAAGCAGAACAAAAGGCTATAGGAAGAAGATCTCCAAATGGAAAAAAGAAAACAAAACAGGCTATTTTATGTGTATGTGTGTTTTTAAGACTTATTGGAGTTTTACATATCTGTTGGAATCTTTGCATAAAAAGAAATAGTGATGCCTCTTGTTGGGGATTGAATCATGTCCTCCACAAAAGGCATGTTCAAGTCCTAACCACTGCTCCTGTGGGCGTGAAACAATTTGTGAATAGAAACTTTGAAGATGCTGTTAGTTAAGCTATGCCCAGACTGAAGAAAGGTGGGCCATAATCCAGTGTAGCTGAAATCCTTATAAGGAAAAGAAATCAGACATGGAAAGAGAAAACCCATGGAGGATTAAATACAGAAGCAGGAAGTCAGCAGAACTCAAAGGAGAAAGAAGACAATGCCACGTGCACTGCCATGTGACAGAAAAGCCAAGGACCAAGGATAAAAGGCAGCCAGCCCCAGAATGCCATAGTCTTCATGGAGAAAGCATCGTCTTACTGATGCCTCAATTTTGGACTTCTCCTACCCTCTAATCTTGAGCCAATAAGTTCCTGTTGTCAAGCCAATCTATTGCTTGATATTTATTTTAGAAGCTAGGAAATGAAACAGTCATATATATATATATATATATATATATATATATATATATATATATAATGAAAAGATAAAGGAAATAATTAACCAGAAGATAAAAAGATGAGCAAGAAAGGAATAGTTAACTACTTGATTTATTAGAGAACAATAGTGTAAAACATACTGCATAGTAACTTACTTACAATGCTACATGCCCTGTAAAAATGATGTACTTTAGTTGTTCATATAGAAAGATGTACTAAAAATAGTGTTAAATGGAAAAAAAAACCAAAACAGTGTAGATGGACATGTATAGTATGGTCCTATTTATGAAAAATTACTTTATCTATGTATCTATGTGTCCATCCATCCACCTACCTACCTAGTCAACTATCAAGAGGGAAAGTCACCAAAACACATTGGTAGTGGTTATCCCTGGACAGTGAGATTTCTGTTCATTTTTACTTAACCTTTTAGTCTTTTCTCTATGTTTGATTTCTTAAAATAAGTATCAGACAGAGCAAAAGTCTCCTCTGTGAAAAATGCTAGATGAAGGACAGAAAGTGCTCCAGGATGGCAATTCCAGGGTTCCACTGGCTGGGCAGGGACATCTACATCCACAGTGAGTGTGTACTTGGAGAAACCGAGGGACTGTATTTAGAGATGGGTCAGTGTTTGGCCAGGAACACCACCAGGGAACAGGCAGCTAGAGCCAGCTGACGGAGCAGAGGGGAACAGCCTTCCATGCCCTGGACATCCTCCTCAGTACCTGGCATGGTGATAACTCTTCACAGACCTGCAGCCAAGAACCCCGTGGTAGGGACTGGCCAGCGAAGCAGGCAGATGATTGCAGAATGGGGTAGATTTTAACATGCTATGCAGCCATCTTTGTAGCTGGCTGGGAGCCAGCTCTTTGCAGCCCCGCAGCCAAGATCTTCCTTGGCGGAATTTGGGATTCGGCAGGTTTTGATGGCATCTGCTCCTCCCCCATGGAAGCCCACGGTATGCACAGTTTAGAGGCAGGAATGCCCCATGGACGTGCCAGGAGCACACCCCCCACAATCCCAGGGACTCATGGGCACCCAGCAGAGAAGGACTGTGGAGCATTTGAGCTGCAAGGTGAGACTTGCACCTCTGCAGCACCAGAGTACTCCGCCCGCAGCCCTGGAAACAGCTGGGACCACTGTGTCCTGAAGTGGACCCCTGCCAAACTGCATAGGGCACACTCCCCACTCACAACGCTGGTAGTTCTCAGTGCACACGGAAAATTGGTGCACTGATAGGACTTCCACATGGTTTGGACCTCCACTCAGTGCACAAAGTTGGGGAGAACTAGATTGAGGGTAAGAGGTGGCTCAAAAGTGCCATCTACTGGTAGGTCAGGAAAAGTGCACTATAAAATGCTGTAGCTCTGTCAAATTAGAGATAAATGCACATACTAAAAGAACCCCATCAAGATAAATAAATGCCAAGAAACGAAAAACAACAGAAAATTATAGAGCATACAAAAGAAATGGAAGATATGGATAACCCAAACATCCAAATAAAAAAGCCAGAGGAGACACAGAACTCGGAGCAATTAATCAAAGAAGAATACACAAACATTAGTATCATGCTTCAGGATATAAAAAACATGAAGAAGACCCTAGAAGAGCATAAAGAAGAATTTGCAAGACTGAATAAATAGCGGATCTTAAGGAAATAAAAGATATTGTTTATGAAATTTAAAAGATTCATGAGAAACATAACACCAGATTTCAAGAAGTGGTGGAATGAATTAGCATACTTGAAGATATGATGATGGAAAGTGAAAGCACAAAAAAATAACAAATGGCAAAAAAAAAAACCACAACAAATTTGAAATGGATCATAGGGAAATGATTGACAACATGAAGCACACAAATATAAGAGGAATCAGTGGTATTCAAGAAGGTGATGACAATAAAGGGCTAGGAAGAGTATTCAAAGACATTGTTGGGAAAACTTCCCAACCCTTCTAAATGGCATAAATATGGAAATCAAAGATGCCCACAAACTCCAAATAGAATAAATCCAAACAAACCCTCCATTATACATATTCTGCTCAGATTGTCAAATGCTGAAGAGAAGGAGAAAGTTCTGAAAGAAGAAAAAGAGAAGTGATTAACCACACACAAGGGAAACAACTTAAGACTAAGTTCTGAGTACCCAGCGGGTACCATCGAGGAGAGAAGGCAGTGGTATGACATATTTAAAATTATGAAAGAGAAAAATTGCCAGCCAAGAATTCCTCATCTAGCAAAACTCTCCTTCAAAATTGAGGGAGAGCTGAAAATTTTCAGACAAACAAATGCTGAGATAATTTGTTAACAAGAGACCTGCCCTACAAGAAATACTAAAGGGAGCTCTACTGGCTGAGAAATAAAGAAAGGAGAGAGAGGTCTGGAGCAGGGCACAGAGCTAAAGAGCTTTAGTAAGGGTAGCTAAAAGGAAATAGAGAGAAGGGAAAAAATACACCTGACAAATAAAAACCAAAGGATAAGATGGCTGATTCTAGAACTGCCTTTACAGATGTAACACTGACTGGGACAGATTAAACTCCTCAATTAAAAGATACAGATTGGCAGAATGGATTAAAAAAATGAACCATCAATATGTTGTTTACAAGAGACACATCTTAGACCCAGCAACACAAAGATATTGAAAGTGAAAGGATGAAAAAAATAATCCATGAAAGCTACAGCCAAAAGAAAGCAGAGGTAGCAATCCCAATTTCAGATAAAATAGACTTTAAATGCAAGGATGTCATAACAGACAAAGAAGGACACTATATACTAATAAAAGAGACAATTCATCAAGAAAAAATGAAAATCATAAATGCTTATGCACCCAGTCAAGGTGCTCCAAAGTACATGAGACAAACATTGGCAAAACTGAAGGAAGCAATAGATGTTTCCACAATAATCATAGGAGACTTCAATATACCACTCTCTCCTATAAATATATCAATCAGACAGAGGACCAGAAAGAAAACTGAGAACATAAACATTGTGATAAATGAATTACACTTAACAGACATATATAGAGAGCATTACATCCCAAATTACCAGGATATATATTCTTCTCTAGTGCTCATGGAAGTTTTTCAAGGATAGATCATATGCTGGGGCATAAAACAAGCCTCAATAAATTTAAAAAGATTGAAATTATTCAAAGCACATTCCCTATCACAGTAGAATACAACTAGAAGTCAATAACCATCAAAGATATAGAATATCCACAAATATCTGGAGGTTAAACAACGCATTCCTAAACAATCAGTGAGCCAAAGAAGAAATTGCAAGAGAAGTTGCTAAATATCTAGAGATGAATGAAAACGAGAATGCAACATATCAAACTTGTGGGATGCAGCGAAGATGGTACTGAGGGAAATTTATAGCTCTAAATGCATACATTAAAAAGGAAGAAAGAGCTAAAAATCAAAGAACTAATGGAACAATTGAAGAAGCGAGAAATGATCAGCAAACTAATCCTAAAGCAAGTATAAGAAAAGAAATACAAGGTTTAAAGCAGAAATAAATGATATGGAGAACAAAGAAAAAGAAAATAAATAAAAGCAAAAGTTGGTTCTTTGAGAAGGCCAAAAAGATTGAAAAACCCTTAGCTAGATGAACAAAGTAAAAAAGAGAGAAGACCCAAATAAACAAAATAATAAATGAGGGGAGAACATTACTGTGGATCCCAAAGAAATTTTAAAAAATCTTAAGAGATAGTATGAACAACTGTATGCCAACAAACTAGATAATTTAGAGGAAATAGAAAATTTTCTGGAAACACATGAACAACCTAGACTGAACAGAGAAGAAACAGAAGACCTCAACAAACCAATCACAAGCAAAGAGATCCAATCAGTCATCAAAAAGCTTCCTAAAAATAAAAGTCCAGGGCCAGATGCTTTCACAGGAGAACTCTACCAAATTTTCCAAAAAGAACTGACACCATTCCTACTTAAACTCTCTAAAAAAAATTGAAGAAAATGGAACACTACCAGACTCACTTTATAAAGTCAACATCACTCTAATACCAAAACAAGTTAAAGAGCTACAAGAAAGGAAAACTACAGGCCAAGCTCCCTAATGAATACAGACATAAAAATTCTCAACAAAATACTTGCAAATCAAATCCAAAGACACACTAAAAAAACATACACCATGACCAAGTGGAGTTCATCCCAGGCATGCATGGGTGGTTCAACATAAGAAAATCAATCAATGTAATATAACACATTAACAAATCAAAAAGGAAAAATCAAATGATCATTTCAATAGATGCTGGAAAAGCATTTGACAAAACTCAGCATCCTTTACGATAAAAACACTTCAAAAAGGTAGGAATTAAGGAAACCTCCTCAATATGATAAAGGTCATACATGAAAAACCCAAAGCCAGCATAGTACTCAATTGTGAGAGACTGAAAGCCTTCCCTCTAAGATCAGGAATGAGGAGGCCCGCTGTCACCGCTATTGTTCAACACTGTGCTAGAAGTTCTAGCCAGAGCAATCTGGCAAGACAAAGAAATAAAAGGCATCCAAAGAGGAAAGGAAGAAGTAAAACTGTCATTATTTCAGATGATAGGATCTCATATTTGGGAAACCCTGATAAATCAACAAGACAGTTACTTGAGCTAATAAAGAAATCTAGCAACATGGCAGGATACAATATTAACACACATGAGTCAGTAATGTTCCTATACACTAGAAATGACCTAACTGTTATCATATTTATTTGGAAGGAAAAGATGCCTCAAATTGCTAAAAACATTCTTAAAAGAAAAAAAAAAAAAAAAAAAAAAGAAGAAGTGGGAGGACTTACACTTCCTGACTTAGAAGCTTACTATAAAGCAACAATAGTCAACACACATGTTATTGACACAAAAATAGACATATTGATCAAATGACTCAAATTGAGAATTAGGAAATAGACCCCCAGATCTACAGTCAACGGATTTTGGACAAGCTCCCCAAAACCACTGAATTGGGACACAATAGTCTCTTCAACAAATGGGGCTGGTAGTGAAAGAGGACCCCTACCTCACACCCTATACAACAATTAACTCAAAGTGGGTCAAAGACCTCAATATAAGAGACAGTACCATAAAACTCAAGACCTAGTATTAGGAGGTTGCTTCTTAGACCTTACGCCCAAAGCACAAGCAATGAAAGAAAAAATATAAAAATGGGAACTCTTCAAAATTAAAAGCTTCTGCACCTCAAGGAATTTGTCAGAAAGGTAAAGAGACAGCCAACTAATGGGAGAAAATATTTGGAAACCATGTATCTGATAAGAGACTTATCAGATATATCTTGCATATATAAAGAAATCCTACAACTCAATGACAATAGTACAAACAGCCCAATTATAAAATGGGAAGAAGATACGGAAAGACATTTCTCTGAAGAGGAAATACAAATGGCTAAAAAGCACATGAAAAAATGTTCATTTTCACTAGCTAATAGGGAGATGCAAATCAAGACCACAATGAGATATCATCTCACACCAGTAAGAACAGCAGCCATTATACAAATAGGAAACTACAAATGCTGGAGAGAATGTGGAGAAATTGGAACTCTTATTCATTGTTGGTGGGACTGTATAATGGTATGGTCACTCTGGAAGAGTTTGGCCTTTCCTCAGAAAACTAGATATCGAGTTCCCCTATGATCCAGCAATTTCACTTTTTGGTATATACACAGAAGATCTGAAAGCAGTGACACAAACGGATATTTGCAAACTGATGTTCGTAGCGGCATTGTTTCCAATTGCCAAGAGATGGAAACAATCCAAACGTCCTTCAAGAGATGAGTGGGTAAACAAAATGTGGTATATACACATGATGGAATACCACACAGCAGTAAGAAGGAATGAGGTCCTAAAACGTTACAACATGGATGAAACTTGAAGACATAATACTGAGTAACGTAAGTCAGACACAAAAGGAGAGATATTGTATGTTACCACTAATGTGAACTCTGTTAAAAATGTAAAATTAGTGTCTTATAATGTAGAATATAGGGACCTAGAGATAGTCAAACCTTAGTGAAGAGGGAACAAGAATCTAATATGTACAGATATGATAATGAGGGTGATCTTAATGGTATGGGAATGGTCAAATGTGACTATGGCTTGTTAACGGGATTAAAAGTATCAGTAATGCACTGAAGGCAAACTTGTTCGTAAATGGTTGTTTAAAGGCATATAACCCACAAGTAGCACTACAAACCTAAATAAGCATTAGCATGATACACTTATAAGTTATGACACTGGTGCAGAGGGTTAACAACAGAGTGGTATGGAAAAACTACCCATTACGTATTAATGACTAAATTTAATAGGAATATCCTACCAACTCTATGCTAAGACTAGGGAGGAACCATTAGCAGCTGGTAAGAGCTCTGGGATGTATTAAATTATGATAATTGTCTAGTGATGATGATTATACAACTAAGTGAAGATAAAGTAAGAAACTGACTGTTTATCTTGGGATAGAATATATATTAAGTAAAGTTAGGAACCCATTACTTAATAAACCAAGTCCTTGACTTGAGGCTTGCTCTTATGAAATTTAGGGTTGTAAATAGGATGCTGAGCCCTTAAATAATTATGCCTAAGAGGCACCTCCAGGGAACCTTTTTTGTTGATCAGATGTGCCCTTTCTTTCTCTAAGCCCAACTTGGCAAATGAATTCATTAACCTTCCTACCACGAGGGACATGATTCACAGGGGAATGCATCTCCCTGGCGACATGGGACATGATTCCCAGGAATAAGCCTGGCCTTGGCAGCGAGGGATTGAAAATGTCTACTTGGCCAAAAGAGGGGAAACAGAAAAGCAACTAGCTAAGGCCACAGTGACTGAGACATCCCAAATAGAGTCGAGAGGCTATCCTGGAGGTTTCTCGTATGCAAACTCCCGCTAGACATTCCAAATGGCCACAGTATGCCATGTCCTTACCAAAAGTAGTCCCCAAATACCTAGGTCCCTACCTGACACTCTATAAAAGATGCACTCACTAAGTTTTATCTTTCGGAAACTTAAATCCAACTGAGTGTTCATATACCAGACAAGTCCTAAAACCCAGAGGCAACAGCCTCTTTAAGATCAACTATCAGATGCAGCCCCGTTCCCCATACTGTCAACACCCCTTTCAACACGAACAAATTAGGGTGCTCACTGCCTAGACACCCCTGAAGATGGAGAAAGAGATTAAGTGAAAGGAAGGGGTAGCAACAAGCAAGATCAGATTTAACAAAGGTTTATGAATACTGAAATTTTACATAATTAAATATCCTTTTTTTGGATGCTGGGGTATTGGAATGGCTGAAAGGAGGTAAATGACATGGTGGAACTGTAGCATATAGCATCCTTTGGGATTTACTCTATAGCTGCTCATTGAATTGTGCCTTGAAGGTCTTCACCTTTCTGTATATACACCTTGCATAAGGAAAGAACTGAAACTGTGGAACAGTAACCCATAATAGTTTTTGAAATTACCTATATGACTGCTTGTTGAGCTGTACATCAAGAGATGACACCTTTTTGCATGTATGTTATATTTTACAATAATGGAAATGGCTGAAGTTGTGGAACTGTGAAATTTGCCCTCTAACTTCTTGTGAAATCATACTTGAAAGTTTTCCCTGTTATGTATATATGATAAAGTTCACAACTGAAAAAACATAAGAAAAAAATAAGTACCCATCATTTTTCCAAAGCAATAAATTATCTTTGAATCAGTAAAAATACTTGTAAAGGAAAAGTAAACAACTTACAAAGAAAATGTTTAACCAAGGTTATGCTAAGTAAAATTTAGCAAATTATAACATTACATTTAGGTTAGATTGAAACTAAGAAAGAATTATTAGGTATAAGAACAAGTGTAGAAATTAAGAAGAAATAAAACAATTTACTTTAAATATTGTAGGACTGATATAACCACTGTTACAGTGCTATTTTTAAAGTTCTTACTCATATTATGTCCAAATCTACCTTTCCTATTGAATTCCACTCCTTGATACCAGTTTTTCCCTCTGAGACCACAAAAACAGAAGTCTAATTCCCTTAAAACATGTCAGATATTTAAATATTTAAAGACTTGTTCCCCCTAGGTCTTCTCTTTTTCAAATCCCTACAGGCTTCATAAGAGCAAGCACTGTCTTACTCATCTTCCTATCACTGGCAGCGCTTACATAATAAGACATATATTATTAAATATAGTGGGCAATCAATAATATTAGGCATTTGGAAAGCTAAATATGAGATATCCTCATTATTCTGATCACTCTTTCCTAGGTATGCTTCATTTGTTAACATGCTTCTTAAAATATTACTTTTAGTTCCCTCTCAGTTCCTTATACTCTGTCTCCAATGACCTTCAATCTGCTTCAACCACTCCACTCCCACAGCTATAACCCAGACCCACCTCTTAAATTCTGATACTTCACTCTCTACTACCCCATCCTCTAGCGCAATGCTCAATTATACCCACTATACTTTCTCACCAGGACCTTTCAATCAATCAACTGTTCCATACTTGAACCTGTTCTTACTAATATAGTTTAAATTCCCTTGTCCCAACTAAGCATCACAAGTTGTAGAAAAAAACCTCAACCTTGGATGGATCTAACTACCCATAAGCCGTCTTCGAGCCTGTACCCAGGCTTCTGGGCATTGTTGTTTGGGGAAACTGTATGTTAGAGCAGACTGACTCCACTATAATTCTCGAGTTGCTTATCTGAAATGAATATTCCGTGCTGCCTAACAATCCTACCAATTAATCGCATTGTTTCATTTACCCATTTTGGCAAAATTTCAAGCCATGTCAACATTCACCAAAACTTTAACCTTCCACTTTTCCATTTCTCTTAATATATGACTGCCCTCTTTTGCAGAAATCAGATGCAAATTCTCTCAATTTCCTGCCACTCCAGAAATTATGATATAGTCCCCAAAATACCATACTATGCAGACATAAGAAAGAATGAGAACATCCTTTATGTGTACAAAAAAAAGACAAGAATAAAGTACAAAACAATGCATATGTTTATAATATACTACTATCTGTGTAAAATATATGAATTTGCTTTAACATGAATACAGTGTCTGTGGAAAGATATTAAAAACTACATATAGGTGCTTATCGGGAGAGGAACTAAGGCAAATGAGAGATTTTTCAGTGTAGATACTCTTGTATAAGTTTAGAATTTTGAATCATGTGAAAATATTATCTTAAAAAATAAACAAAATAACAAAACGTATAAATCTGATCATGCATGTCTCTTTCATACTTTAAAACCCCACAATGCCTTTTTATTGCCATTGTGATGCAGAACAAGATTCTATAAAACATGATCCTTGTCTAATTCTGTCATTGCCTTGGCATCCTCTATGACTGATCTTTTAGTTCCTGAGAGGCATAGCCGTCTCCCTTGCTGAAGGCCTTAGTACAAAAATTCCCTGTTCCCAGAATACAAATAAACATCACTTCCTCAAAGGATGCCTCTTTTGGCCTCTGTGACTTGATTAGTTCACTCAGCTATATTCTGCCACAGCTTCCATTACTTCCCTTTTATGTCACTGTCACTACTGTAATTACCTGGCTAATATCTGTCTTGAAAAGATATTGAAGGCTGGCACTATGTACGTCTTGTTCATTAATACTTGATGAAAAGCACATGGCATGGCATATAACAGGTACCCTACACTGTCTATATTTTTGTATGAATATATTAATTCAAAATTAAACAACATTCCAGATGTAGTCTTATCAATGTGTGGAGTAGGACGATCCAGTCCTCTGGATACTTAAATGTATTTTTTTTTTTTTTTTTGAGAAATAAGGTATTCTTTGTTCTTAGAATATAATTCGTAAGCATATAAGCCATTCCCATATGGGTCCCCATCATAGAACACAGCAAGACTGGAACATATTATTATTACCTTAATTTTTTTAATCAGTTAAGACATCACTGACTTCTACCTTAGCTTAGGGTTACTCTAATGTGGAAGTCTTTTGGAACTAAACTATTGACAATAGGTGAGGATTTCTCACTTCTTCCACACAAAGTAGACTATCTAAGCACGACTGCACAATTTATACAATTAATTTTCATCTAGCTATCTTTCACACTTATCTTTCTCACATCCAATATATTAACTATTTCTCTCAGATTTGAACTGCTAACAAATGGAACAGACGTGACTTATATTTAGCCATGGGTAAGAACAACAAAGCAGGTAGTGGTAAGGATAAATTCAGTATAATTACATAAAAGACATGACTTGAAATTGACAAAGACCCATTAATTAACACTGTTTGGAAATGGCTATAATCAGTGTTTTTCCAACTCACAAAAATTTAGACAACCAATTCACCTACGAGGTGGAACTGGCAAGAAATATCAGTGGCAAAGAATGTTTAGAAAATATGACAAATTACTATTAAGATACGCTGGCATATTCTTAACCTTTAAGCCTGACATCAAGGAGAACAAAAATGTGTTCTCATAGTGTGCCTTCTGAAAGTGGCTGCTGATAACAGGATGCCTGGATGGATTATCTATTTGTCCACTTTTTCTGTGTCAAAGAATATTTATTCAAGTTGCCATTTCCTAAGTCTTGCTTACTGCCAGAAGTGGAAAAAAAGAAAAATAAGTGAAAGTCAAATAAATAGCAAGTCATTTTAACGACACCAGGTATCTATAAAATGAGGATGATCGCTGAAGTTTTTTCTAGCTCAAACAACTGAGCATTCAATGTGCTAATGGTTAACAAATGAATGTGCTTCCATCCCCAAATTATATTTGTGTTTATAGCTTCCTTTAAATATAACCCAGTAGAGTGACTGACATAAGGTAGTTTGGATATGGGATGCTTTGGCTGAGTAATACTTTCTCTATGCCTCTCAAATCAAACCAGGTAGGTGTTACCTATATCCTGACAACTCCACATTTGCATGATTATATTTCTGTTTGTCATTACTTAGGTATTTAATAAAGTTTATGAAGGCAAAGTTATATTTTCTTGCTCAAGTTTCACTTAACTTTATTTTGAATACAGTCATGACATTCAAATATAAAATATGGATCTGCAAAATTATGGTGTGAAAATGACACCTTCACAGCATCACAACATTATGGAAAAGATATAACATTCCACAGACCAAGTTAAAATGCCAGGAAGTGCACAAATCTAAATCAGAATATATGGAAACATAGTGTTTTCAAGGTAAAGAAGTAAAGGAAACACATAAAACTTTTGAAATGGAACCTGGAAGAAAATTCCTTTTGAGAAACATGATATTGATCTTGAAATGGCTTACTCAGGAAAATAGGAAATAGAACACAAGCTCCACAATCTTAAAGCATTTTCCAAAGATGAACGTTTCTTTGAATCAGTGCTTGAATTAATGAGCAATGAAGGAACGGGTATACCTTTCTGTTGTAACATGACAAGTCCTAATCAGAAAACAAAAAAGAAATGCTTTCTGACCATTTATTTTTTCCTACTCCCAAAAGGTAAATCTAGTAAATATGTTTGTTTCATGTAGGTAAACTTTTGACATTTACAGTACATGAGAATTGTAAATGAGGTCTTCCCAACAATACCTAACATAATGGCAAATAAGCCTATAATGGAAACAAAATGAATATTAATGAATGCTGTATCAATAACCTGATTTTGGCTGCAAGAAACTGAAACTCTTAGTTAAGATAATTTACATAACAAGAAAATTTATCAGCACTCATAATAGGGAATTCAGAATTCAGGCAGGCTAATGGATTGGTTGATTCCCAGTTCTTTTCACCTCTCCACTGCTATCCATAGAGCTCACCTTATCTAATCTCAATATCTTACACAATCAGAAGACAGCTGCTAGCAACAAGTAGTAAAATATGCTTCCTGTTCACACCAGGCTTAACAGCAAGAACCTTTATACCACACTTTGAAAATGAAGTCCTTCCTTTCAGCATGTGTGGGACACAACCAACCACAGACCAGTAAAAGTTGTCTGAAGAAAGCTATGTTTTAACTGGCTTAGACTGACCAGAAACCACCAATGAAATAGGTCAACGTCCCCTGAGCGCTATGAATATAAACTATGTGTACATAAATAAACCGCACACACACACACACACACACACACACACACACACCCCTATATGTGTGCCTAAACTAAGTCAGGATTCTATTTAGAACAAGGACAGAAGGCAGGGAACAAAGTGCTCACAAGTGCTACTGTTGACTTCTGAGAGGAAGGAAGGAACATTGATTTGTAGATTGTATTAAAGTCACTGTAATTTTCATTTCTATGCTTGATTTAAACAAGTAGCTAGAGAGCGAATTTCAAACAATACTATGGGTTACACTTCCACAGTTTCAGTTATTTCCTTATTGTGAAATATAACATGAATACAAAAAGATAATATCTTTCAAAATATGTTTTAAAAAGTAGTTATATAGGATATCTCCAAAGTTGTTATGAGTTACAATTCCATAGTTTCAGTTATTTCCTTATTGTGAAATTTAACATACATAGACTGCAGGTGGAACGATATTCCTTTTATGTATATATGTTATATTCTATGATAAGAAATATGATTTAAAAATCACTTGGTAGGGAGAACCTAACATGGCGGCTAGGTGATACAGGGCAAAAAAACACACCTCCGTGAAAAATACTAGATAAAAGCCTGAAAGTGACCCAGAACACCAGTTCCAGCGATGCACCAGCCAGACAAGGCCTGCTAAATCCACAGGGACCGTGCATTTGGTGAAACCAGGAGTCTGCATTCTGAAACGAGTGAGTAAGCTGGCTGAAAGTCCGGCGGCCATGCTGCAGTGTGACTGCAGGTTGGCATTTGGAGATGGACTAATTCTTTTTGGAAAAAAAAAAAAAAAAAACAAAAAACAAAAACCCGGGAGCGGCTGCAGATATGGCAGTGAGAACCACACAGTGAAGCACGGCAGGAGTGGGCTGTAGCCAATGCATCGGTGTCGGGTGTGGAGCATAGCTGTTCCCACACCCATTGCTGATTGTCTCGGGGCCAGGGGGACAAAGGGGAGCCAAAAAGAGAAAGAAACCATGCCCCTTGCATCCATCTCCCCAGTGGGCTGGAGACACTCCTGCCCGGGGACGGAGCCATAGCCCAGAGCCATGCCAAGAGTGTTTCCCACAGCATCTTGCACACGCTACAATATCGGCCGTGGACAGTGGTCTTTAGTGCATCCACAGCTAATTGTCCTGGAGCTGGGAAGGTGGAGCTGTGCGAAAAGGGGGAAATTAACACATCCCATTCAACCATATTTCAAGCAGGCTGGGAACGCCCCTGCATGGCACAGTGGCCCAGGGCTTCCCTGAAGGCTGGCGCACACTTGGGACACGGCACAGCCTTTCCTCAGCAGAGGTCCTGGAAGAGCACGGCTGGGAACGGGGACCCGCTCGGAAATCCCAGGGATCCTTGGTATTGACCAAGGACCTGTGGGTCAGCGGCAGAGACAATCTGTGGCAAGACTGAAATGAAGGCTCAGACTCTTGCAACAGCCTTAAATCTCTGGGAACACCAGAGAGGTTTGATTATTAAAGCTGCCCTGACTCTCTAACCACCCAGACACATGCTCCACATTAAGGGCGGACAGCATCAACAACACACCCAAACTTAGTGCACCAATTGAACCCCACAAGAACCAGAAACCCACACACCACAAAGACAAAGTTGGGGAGAACTGACTTGAGGGGAATAGGTGACTCGTGGACGCCATCTGCTGGTTAGTTAGAGAAAGTGTACGCCACCAACTTGTATTTCTGAAAAATTAGATTGGTATTTTTTTTTACAACTTGAAAGAACCCTATCAAGCAAAGCAAATGCCAAGAGGCCAAAAACAACAGAAAATCTTAATGCATATGATAAAACCAGACGATATGGAGAACCCAATCCCAAACATCAAAATCAAAATATCAGAAGAGACACAGTACTTGGCACAATTAATCAAAGAACTACAATCGAGGAACGAAAACATGGCACAGGATATAAAGGACATGAAGAAGACCATGGCACAGGATATAAGGGACATACAGAAAACCCTAGAAGAGCATAAAGAAGAAATTGCAAGAGTAAATAAAAAAATAGGAGATTTTATGGAAATAAAAGAAACTGTTGACCAAATTAAAAAGACTCCGGATACTCATAATACAAGATTAGAGGAAGCTGAACAATGACTAGTGTCCTAGAAGCCCACAGAACAGAAAACAAAAGAACAAAAGAAAGAATGGAGAAAAAAATTGAAAAAATTGAAATGGATCTCAGGGACATGATAGATAAAATAAAACATCCAAATTTAAGACTCATTGGTGTCCCAGAATGGGAAGAGAAGGGTAAAGGTTTAGAAAGAGTATTCAAGGAAACTGTTGGGGAAAACTTCCCTAACTTTCCACACAATATAAATACACAAAGCATAAATGCCCAGCAAACTCCAAATAGAATAAATCCAAATATACCCACTCCGAGACATATTCTGATCAGACTCTCAGATACTGAAGAGAAGGAGCAAGTTCTGAAAGCAGCAAGAGAAAAGCAATTCACCACATACAAAGGAAACAACATAAGACTAAGTTGTGACTACTCAGCGGCCACCATGGAGGAGAAAAGGCAGTGGCATGACATATTTAAAATTGAGAGACAAAAATTTCCAACCAAGAATATTTTATCCAGCAAAACTCTCCTTCAAATTTAAGGGAGAGCTTAAATTTTTCACAGACAAACAAATGCTGAGAGAATTTGCCAATAAAAGATCTACCCTACTTCAGATACTAAAGGGAGCCCTACTGACAGAGAAACAAAGAAAGGAGAAAGAGATATAGACAATTTTAACAGACATATATAGAATCTTACATCCCAAATCATCAGGATACTCATTTTTCTCTCGTGACCATGGATCTTTCTCCAGAATGGACCATATGCTGGGACACAAAACAAGCCTTAATAAATTAAAAAAAAAATTGAATATATTCAAAGCATATTGTCTGACCACAATGGAATACAAATAGAAGTCAATAATTTTTGAATAGTAACTCCACTATTTACTTCCTACATAATATAAAATACACAAACTCTAATGACAAATCAGTGGTTTTGAACTCAGTGTAAAATATGTAATTTTTGACCAGAACTATACAAAGGTGGCAGAATGGAGGAGTATAGGAACATAGTTTATGTGTCCTATTGAAGTTAAGTTCGTATCAAAGAAAAACAAGATTGTTATGGATTTAAGAGGTTAATTTTAAGCCCCACGGTAAACACAGAGAAATTAGCAGAGAATATGACTACAAAGATGAAAAGTAGAGTATGGGTTAAGAGAAATGGGGGAAGGGGCAATTGGAAGTTAAGAAATGAGTGTAGGGTTGCTGTTTGAAGTGAAGGGAAATTTCTAGTAATGGATGGTAGGAAGGAGATAGCATCACAACATTCTAAATGTGATTAATCCCACTAATGGAATGCTAGGGAGGGGGTGGAATGGGAAGATTTAGGCTGTATATATGTTTCCACAATTGGGGAAAAAAAAAAAAAAAGAAAAAGGCAGTCTAAATAGATGACAATTGAATGCCAAGGATGACCCTGGATGGGATCTGAGGATGGAGGACAGGAGGCTCAAAGGAACACAGTTGAGACAGAAGGAAAAAAAAAAAAAAAAAAGGAAATATAGAATGTAAGCTTTGTATCAATGTTGAATCTCTTGTACTTCTTAGCTGTGTTTAATGGCATTGCATAAAAGAATGTTCTTATTCATGGGAATTGTATATGTGAATTACAGTGTTTGTTCAAGGATGTGTGCAGCTAGCTCTCATATGTTCAGAAGACAGAGTAATAGATGATGGATGATAGATAGGGAGGGAGGGAGGGAGGGAAAGAAATAGCAGTGTGACAGCATATTTTTTTTTAATTCAGTTTTATTGAAATATATTCACAAACCATACAGTCATCCATGGTATACAATCAACTGTTCACAGTATGATCATATAGTTAAGTGTTCATCACCACAATCTATTTCTGAACATTTTCCTTACATCAGAAAGAATCAGAATAAGAATAAAAAATCAAAGTGAAAAGAGAATACCCAAACCATCCCCCCATCCCACCCTATTTGTCATTTAGTTTTTACTCCCATTTTTCTACTGATTTTTTTTCAATTTTTTAACTTTGTTTATCAAAAAATTAAAAACAAACAGGCAAACAACAACCAAAAAAACCCCACAACATTTCAAACAAAGCAATGGATTAAGGAAAACAAATAACCTAAAATAACTACTTTGCTTCCAATATGTTCCTACCATACCCCAAGAAAATTAATAAACCATGTCCAAACAGAGGAGTAAGAAAAACAAATCATCTAAAATAACTACATTGCTTCCAACATGTTCCTACCATACCCCAAGAAAATTAACAACCCCTAAGAAAACAAAGGAATAAGAGAAAAAAAAAAAACCTAAAATAACTCTATTGCTTCCAACATGATCTTACTATATCCAAGAAAGTTTACAAACCATAATCATTCCTGAGCATTCCCATAACATTGAGATTACCCTCCATAGTTTATCTGTTCTTATTAGATTATCATTCCCCCTCCACTAATTGGTATCTCTAGGTCCCCTACATTCTACAGTATAAAACATTGTACATTTTTCACAGAATTCACATTGGTGGTAACATACAATATTTCTCTTTTTGTGCCTGGCTTATTTTGCTCAGCATTATGTCTTTTTTTTTTTTTTTTTTAATCTTCATTTTATTGAGATATATTCATATACCACGCAGTCATACATAACAAATCATACTTTCGATTGTTCACAGTACCATTACATAGTGGTACATTCATCACCCAAATCAATCCCTGACACCTTCATTAGCACACACACAAGAATAACAAGAATAATAATTAGAGTGAAAAGGAGCAATTGAAGTAAAAAAGAACACTGGGTACCTTTGTCTGTTTGTTTCCTTCCCCTATTTTTCTACTCATCCATCCATAAACTAGACAAAGTGGAGTGTGGTCCTTATGGCTTTCCCAATCCCCTGTGACAGCATATTAAAGTTGCTGGATTGGGGTATCGGGGCAGGGGGGTCAGGGAATGCTGGAGTTCTGTGTATGGGGTTTGTATTGTTTTTGCAACTGTTCCTATAACTGAATTTATTTCACGATAAAATAAAAAAATATATATATATATATATATACACACAAATATGTGTATATATGTATGCATTTGTATGTATATAACATATAGATTTTGAAGAACATACATGATCAAGTATATATAATAAACTTGAATTTTTAAAAACATTTTTAAGTGCTTTATTGCAATATAATTCATATACCACACAATTCACTCATTTAAAGAGTACAACTGAATGGTTTTTAGTATGTAGTAATGTATCTGATTTTTGCATATTCATCATCTATCTTGTAATCTTAAACTAACTTAGTTCTAGGAGGTTTTTAGAGATTTTCCAAGGTTTTGTTTTTTTTTTTTTCCATATAGACTTATCTTGTCTACGATACCTAGAAATAAAGTTTTATTTCTTCCTTTCCAATGACATCTATTTTTTTTCTTTTGTTAGTGCACATGCTAGAACCTCCAGAAAGAAAAATGTTGAGAAGTGATGAGAATGGGGATTCTTGTCTTATTCATGATCTTCAGGGAAAAGCTTTTTATCTTTCAGTTTTAAACATGATGTTAGCTATCAGTCTGAGGAAGTTCACGTCTACTCCTAGTTTGTTGAGAGGTTTTTTGTTTGTTTTTGTTTTTAAACCAGGAATGGATGTTAGGGTTTTTTTGTTTTTTTGTTTTTTGTTTTTTTTTATGTTAGGTTTTAACAAAAGCTTTTTGACTTGTACCCATTGAGATGATACCATGATTTTTCTTTCTCAGTCTGTTAATATGGTGAATTACATTGATTTTTAATGCAGTTTTACTGAGATATTTTCACACATCATATAAACCATTCAAAGAATACAATCACTAGCTCAAAAAATCATCACACAGTTGTGCATACACCCCCATGATCAACTTCAGAATGTTTTCATTACTCCAAAAAGAGATAAAAATAAAAAAGAAAACCCAAATCCTTCCCTACCCCTTATCCCTCTCCCCCATTATTGACCCACAGTATTGGTATGGTACATTTGTTACTGTTGATGAAAGAATATTAACATATTATTAACTATAGTCCATAGTTTGCAACAGATAAATTTTTCCCATATACCTCTCTATTATTGATTCCTTGTAATAGTGTCATACATTTATTTGTTCTAGTCCATGAAAGAACATTTTTATATCGTGCAGTTAATCATGGACATTGTCCACCAAGAGATTCAGTGTTATACATTCTCATGTTTTAACTTCCAATTTTCCTTATGACACACGACTCTAAACTTTCCCTTTCTACCACATTCGCATAGAATTCAGTACTGTTAATTATTCTCACAATAATGTGCTACCGTCACTTCTTTCCATTTGCAAACATTTAGGTTCAATGTAGACATTAACTGATTTTTGAATGCTAAAACAACTTTGCTTCACAGGGATAAACCACACCTGATCACAGTGTATTAATGTTTGTATATATTGTTAGATTTGATTTGCAAAAAATTTGTTAAGAATTTTTGCATCTATATTCATGAAGGATTTGGGTCTTAATTTTCTGTGATTGTCTTTTTCTGGTTTTGGTGTCAAAGTAGTGCTGGCCACACAGATTGAGTTAGAAAAATTTTCTTCTCTTTCTAATTCCTGGATGTGTTGTGAAGAACTGGTATTATCAAATGTTTAGTAGAATTCACCAGTGAAACCATCTGGATTTGGGGTTTTATTCGGGGGGAGGTATTTAAATTCAATTTCAATTTTTAGTAGATATCTAAAGTATACTATATTTATTACTAAAGTATATTTTAGTATAAACTTCACTAGTTTGTGTGTTGCAAAGAATTTGTTCATTTCATGCAAGTTGTCCAATTTATTGACATAGCATTGCTCATAGTATTTCCTATTATCCTTTTAATATCTGTAGAATATCTACTTGGTGTCAACTCTCTCAATCTGGGTATTAGCAATTTGTGTTTACTATCTTAAATTTTCCTGCTCAGTCTGACTAGAATTTTCAAAAATTGATTGATTTTCTGAACGTACCAGCTTTTGTTCTTCCTGTTCTTTATTGCTTTTCTGTTTTCTATTCCTTTCATTTACATTCTAATCTTTATTATTTCCTTTCTTTTGCTTAATTGGGTGTAAATTTGCTCTTCTTTCTTTAGTTTCCTAAGGTGGAAGCTGGGGACATTTATACCAGACCTTTTGTCTAATATAGTCATTCAGTGATATAAATATACCCCCCTAAGTACAGTGTGCCCATTTGGATGTATTATGGCTCCCAAAATGTCATTATCTTTGATGAAATCTTGTGGGGGCAGATTGATTAATCTGTTTGACTAGAGTGTGAGCTTTTGAATAGATGTTTCCATGGAGATATGACTCAATCAACTATGGGTGAGAACTTTGATTGGATAATTTCTATGGATGTGTTACCTACCCATTCAGGGTGGGTCTTTATTAAATCACTGGAGTCCCATAAAAAGAGTTCACAGACAGAAGGAGCTCAGAGCAACTGAGAGTGACACTTTGAAGAGGAGCTGCAGCTAAGAGAGGACAAAATGCCCCAAGAGAAACATTTTGGAGAACGCCATTTTAAAACACAACCTAGGAGCAAGCGGACGCCAGCCATGTGCCTTCTGAGCTAACAGAGGTTTTCCAGCTGCCAACGGCCATCCTTCAGTGAAGGTACCCTATGATTGATGCCCTGCTGTGGACTCTTTATGGCATTAGACTGTAACTTTGTAACCAAATAAGCCCCATTTATAAAAGCCAATCCATTTCTGGTAATTTTGCATAAAGGCAGCATTAGTAAATCAGAACATACAACTTTAGCTGCATCCCACAATTAAAAAAATACATATATTTTAATGACATGTATACAAGCTAAGCGCTCCCTCTTTAGCCACATTCAGATCTAAAATTCAATGGTGTTCATTACCTTCACAATGTTGTGCTACCATCACCATCATCCATTACCAAAACTTTTTTATGACACCAAATGGAAATTCTGCACTAATTAAGCTTTAATTCCCTATTTCCTACCTCTATTCCTAGCCCCTAGTAACCTGCATTCTAGTTCCTGACTCTATAGATTTGCTTATTCTAATTATTTCATATCAGTGAGATCATACAATATTTGTCCTATTGTGTCTGGCTTATTTCACTCAACATGACGTCTTCAAGGTTTATCCATGTTGTCACATGTATCAGATTTCATTCCTTTTCAAAGCTTCATAATATTCCACTGAATGTATATACCCCAATTTGCTCATGTATTCATCTGTTGATGGACACTTCGGTTGCTTTCATCTCTTGGCAACTGTGAATAATAACACCATGAACATCGGTGTGCAAATATTTGTTTAAGTCCCTGCTTTCAATTCTTTGGAGTACATACCTAGAAGTGACTTGCTGGTTCATATGGTAATTCCATACTTAACTTTCTCAGGAACTGCCAAGCTCTTTTCAACATTGGCTGCACCATTTTACATTCCCACCAACAATGAATGAGTGCCATTTCTCCACATCCTCTCTAACACTTCTTTTTGTTTTATTAATAGTAGCCATTCTTATGAGTGTGAAGTGGTATCTCATGGTGGTTGTTGTTTGCATTTCCCTAATGGCTAATGACGCTGAACATCTTTTCATGTGCTTTATGGCTATTTGTATATCTTCTTTGGAAAAATGCTTTTTCAAGTCTTTTGCCCATTTTTTGATTGGGTTATCTTTTTGTTGTTGAGTTGAAGGATTTCTTTATAAACTCTGAATATTAAACCTTTATCAGATATGGGATTCCAAATATTTTCTCCCATCCTCTAGGCTCTCTTTTGACTTTCATGATGAAATCCTTTAATGCAAAAAAGTTCTTAACTTTGATGAGGTCCTATTATCTTTTTTTTTCCTTTAAAATTTGTGCTTTTGGCATAAAGCCTAAGAAACCATTGCCTAGCTCGAGGTACTGAAGATGCTTCCTTATGTTGTCTTCTGGAATTTTTATATTCCTGGTTATTATATTTAGGTTTTTCAAATGTGTTGATTTAATCTTTGTATATGGCATCATAGAGTTCTCTCTTCATTCTTTTGCACATGGATGCCCAGTTTCCCCAGCACCATTTGTTGAAGAGACTAGTCTTTCCCAATGGAGGAGATTTGGCACCCTTGCCAAAAATCAACTGGTCATAGATATGAGGGTATATTTCAGAGCTCTCAGTTTATCCAAAGGTCTATACATTTGTCCTTGTACCAGCACCATGCTGTTTTGGCCACTTGTAGCTTTGTAACAAGATTTAAAACAGGGAACTGTAAGCCTCCAACTTCATTTTTTTTGAAGATGGATTGAGATATTCAGGGACGCTTACTGTTCCAAATAATTTGATGACTGGCTCTCCTATTTGTGAAATGAAGGCTGCTGGAATTTTGATTGGGATTGTGTTGAATCTGTAACTGGCTTTGGGTGGAGGTGGTATCTCAATAGTATTTAGTCTTCCAATCCATAAATGTAGACTGTCCTTCCATTTATTTAGATTTTCTTTGATTTCTTTCAGTGATGTCTTGTAATTTGTCAAGTATAAGACCTTTATACCCTTGGTCAAATTTATTCCTAAACATTTGATTCTTTCAGGTCCTACTGTATATGGAAGGACCTAAATTTTCTTGATTTCCTCTTCAGATTGTTAATTATAAGTGTATAGAAATACCACTGATTTTTGTGTCTTGATATATCCTGCCACTTTGCTGAATTCATTTATTAGCCCTAGCAGCATGGTTTTGGACTTTTCAGGATTTGTATAAATAAGATCATGTCTTCTACAGATAGGAAAAATTTTACTTCTTCCTTTCCAATTTGGATGCCTGTCATTTCTTTTTCTTCCTTAATTGCTCTGGCTAGAACTTCCAATACAATGTTGAACAGCACTGGTGACCACAGGCATCCTTGTCTTGTCCCAGATCTTAGAGGGAAAATTTTCAGTCTTTCACCATTAAGTATAAACTTAGTGGTGGGTTTTTCATATGTGCCCGTTATTGCATTGAGGAAATTTCTTTCTATTCCTAGTTTTCTAAATGTTTCCATCAAGAGAGGTGCTGGAATTTGTTAAATGCCTTTTCTTCATGAACTGAGATGACCGTGTGTTTTTTCTCCTTTGTTCTGTTAATGTGGTGTATTACATTAACTGGTTTTCTTCTGTTGAAACACATTTGCATATCTGGGATAAAACCCAACTTGATCATGGTGTATAATTCTTTTAATGTGCTTTTGGGATTTGATTTGTTAATTTTTTGCATCAATATTCATAAGGAATATTGGTCTGCAATTATAGAATATAATTATTATATTAATTGTTCTCAGAATATTTGCTTTTTGCACATGTGCTGACTGACATAGTATTTTAACAAACTTTCCAATATTTGCAACTTTAATAGGTGTAAAATCATGTAATTCTTGCAGTTTCAACTTGAATTTCTCTATGAGTGAGATTTATATATTTAAAACCAATTTTTTTATTTCTTTTCTGGTCAACTGTATGCTTAAATTTTCTTGTCCATTTTTCTTAGTTGTTGAAATCAGCCCTTCTTTCTAATTTGCAACATGCAAAGAATTTTTCCTCAGTTACATATTTGTCTATTACTCTGAATGCAGTATATTCTAAAAGGCAGTGAAATTTAAATTTTTATGCAGTGAAATGTATCGACTGTTTATGATTTTCCTACACTTAAGTTATAAGAGAATTTCTCTATGTTTTATTTATAGTTTTATTTAATAATGCTTAAGCATTTGATTAATCTGAAATTTATTTTGGTGTGAGAAGAAGAAAGGATTCTTTTCTCTTTCCCCAATACTTTATTTTTTCATTTCTGTCTTGTTTATTTTCTCATATGATATTTAGAATTAATTTTCTAAGAGAAAAAGCATTTTTTGCTGGATGTATTATATCTATAGATAAATTCAGACAAAAGTGAAATCTCTAAGTTTTCTCATTAGAGCATACGCTTCTTAAATTTCTTTTGTCTTCTTTTTACATCTGTGATGGTTAGGTTCATGTGTCAACTTGGCCAGGTGATGGTACCCAGGTTTCTGGTCAAGCAAGCACTAGCCTAACCATTACTGCAAGGACATTTGTGGCTGGTTAATAAACCAGAAGGCTGGTTTATAAAATCATCATTCAATTGGCTGCAGCTGTGACTGATGACATCAGTGAAGGGTGTGTCTTCCACAATGAGAGAATGCAATCAGCTGGATTTAATCCAATCAGTTGAAGACTTTTAAGGAAGACAGATAGAGGACCCTCACTTCTTCTTCGGCTGACCAGCAAAGCATTTCCTAAGGAGTTCATTGACGTTGCCAGTTCGTTTCTTGAGGAGTCCATCGAACACATTTATCGGAGTTGCCAGTTTGCAGCCTGAGGAGTTCATTGAACATCTTCATTGGAGTTGCCAGTCTGCCGCCTGCCCTACAGAATTTGGACTCGTGCATACCCACAGTTGTGTGAGACAGTTTTATAAATCTTATATTTATAGATATCTCTATTTGATTCTTTTTCCCTAGAGAAACCTAACTCATACAACATCCTTAAGTAGAATTTTTTTTAATTAAATTCAGTTTTATTGAAATATATTCACATTACCATACAGTCATCCATGGTGTACAATCCACTGTTCACAGTACCATCCTATAGTTATGCATTCAGCACGACAATCTATTTCTGAACATTTTCCTTACATCAGAAAGAATCAGAATAAGAATAAAAAATAAAAGTAAAAAAGAACACCTAAATCATCTCCCCCATCCCACCCTATTTTTCATTTAGTTTTGTCCCATTTTTCTACTCATCCATCCATACACTAGACAAAGGGAGTGTGATCCACAAAGTTTTCACAATCACACTGTCACCCCTTGTAATCTACATTGCTATATAGTCATCTACAGAAGTCCAGGTTGGAGTTTGATAGTTTCAGGTATTTACTTCTAGCTATTCCAATATATTAAAACCTAAGAGGTGTTATCTATATAGTGCATAAGAATGTCCACCAGAGTGACCTCTCAACTCCATTTGAAATCTCTCAGCCACTGAAACTTTATTTCATTTCATTTCGCATCCCCCTTTTGGTCAAGAAGATATTCTGAATCCCACGATGCCAGGTCTAGATTCATCCCCGGGAGTCATATCCTGCGTTGCCAGGGAGATTTACACCGCTGGGAGTCGGGTCCCACATAGCAGGGAGGGCAGTGAGTTCACTTGCCGAGGTGGCTCATTTAGATAGACAGAGGGCCACATCTGAGCAACCAAGAGGTATTAAGTAGAATTTTTACGTTTTCCACATATAGATCTTGCAAATTTTCTTTTAGGTTTATTCTTTCATGGTATATAGTTTTGTTGCTATTGTAAATAGGATCTTTTTCTTAATTATATTTTAAAACTTTAGTTATTTGTGTCAAGAAAGATACCTGACATTTTAATGTTAACCTTATACTAGGATAACTTAATGAATTCTCTTTTATTTTGAACATTTTTTGATTGATTCTCTTGGGTTTTCCAAATAAATAATATTAATAGCAAATAAGGATAATTTTGCCTTTTTCTTTCCAATTTTTACCTTTCTTTTTCTCTTTAGTAACTGAATTGATTAGTACCTCCAGAATAAAGCTACACTGTGATGATAATGAACACTTCTGCCGTGATTTTACTTGTTTCATGTGGTAGTGGCTTTGGGGTTGAAATTAACACACACACACACAGACGTACAAAAATATACACACACATATAAAAAGATACATATTATATGAGTGTATATATATGTATATACACACAAATATATACCCTAAATTTATTAAAATCTTTAATCAAAGATGCAAACTTTTAATTTAGATGATCAAATGACTTCCTAATATTAGGACATGCATTTAATTCCTGATATGAATGCCATTTGCAAATAGTTAATACATTAGGTTTTTTAATGAGTTCCTGCATTCTACTGGCTAATATTTAGGATTTCTGCATCTATAGTGATAAGTAGAATGGTCTCTGGTTTTCTTTTTTGGGTGATATCTTGTCTGAATTTGGAGTCAATGTTAGAAGGGTACATACAAACAATCTGGAAGGATTCTTTCTATCTCTGCTCAGAACCACTTTAAAAAGCACCAGAACACCATGACCATGCCTGATTATTTTAGGGAATTGCAAAAAAAGAAAAAAGGAAAAACAAAAAAGACATATTGGGGGAAAAATGAGCAACCTCTATCACATAAAAGTAGTAATTTCTATACTACATAAAAATTTCCAATATACCAATAAGAAAAGAAAGCCAATAAATTTAGTAGAAAGAAGAGCAAAGGACATAAATAGAAAATTGAGAGAAAAAGAAGGACAAATGATTGCATTTAGTGACATAAAAATACAAAGCTATTAAAATTGTCATCACATTGGTAGGAATAAAATAGCTTATATTTCAACGTTTACAAGATATGGGGAAACAATCTTATACACTGTGATGGAAACATAAGTTGGTACAAGTTCTGTGACGCATGATCTGAAAAATATCTGTAAAATAAAAATACACATATGCCTTTTCACCCAGCAATTTCACTTCTATTAACTTACCTTACAGACGTGTTCCCTTTTATAAAACATGAAATATTATAATAGCTGATAATTATTGAATGCTAACTATGTACCATTCACTGTTCAAGCCCTTTATAAATACTAGCTAATTTAAGTCTCACAAAAAAATCTCTGTGGAAGGCATAACTTCCTCAGTTTTACAAGCCAAAGAAACTAAGCTATGGGGAGGTAAAACCGAAGATAAAACAAGGGTCTTTTAGCTGTAAAGTCCCATGCTCTTAACCATATACCACCTTACAACATGTGCAAGGATATTTTTTTTATTGATGAGTTATAAGCAATAGGTATAAATTACAAATTAATAGTAGACTGTACCAATAATTTATAGTTTAACCACACAGTACTATACTGCAGAGCATTTAAAAAGAACATTGAAGCTCTTTAAGTAACTGATACAGAAGGCTCACCAATGTGTACTGGGTGAAGAAAGCAAACTGCAGAACAATGTGTAGACTATACCACTGTATGTGTAGAAATAAAATGAAACAAATACAAATATAATACGTATAGACTATCTCTAGAAGGATCTACAAGAAACTGCTAATATTGGTTATTTGGGAAGGGAAACCGTTAGCTGGGAGATAGGCATGGAAGGGACATTTACTTTTTACTTTTGTACAATGGTACATATTTATGCAGTTAATACAAATTAATTAAATAATTAAAAAATAAAATAAGTGGAAAGCAAAAAATAAAAGGAAAAAGCTTTTCCATTACCTATTGCTTTATTTATTCTACATATAGGTAATCCACGTAAGATTTTACTTGAAGAAATGATTCCATACCTATCACAAGTTTAAAAAATACTGGACCAAAGAATAACAAAGATTAATGATCACAGTAAAAACGGGAGGATCAAAGCTCACAGAAAATACTTTGTCATACCTGATATGTGCATTACAGTATCTTTTGGCATAATCAGTCCATGTTCCAAATTTTTGTGGAAAGAGAGCTTCAATTTGCATGAAAAGCTGTAACAAAACAAGTTTTCTCAAAATGATGTCATGTTTTCAAGTAAATCATTACTATTATCATAAAACAAGTTAATAAAATAGTAAAGAGAAAATCTACGTCTTCCTCCTCAAGCCCCCTCCATTCACCCCACACTGCATTCCTGCCATCCTGTTCTTCAGAGATAACTGTTATCCACTTCTTAAACAAACAAATACACATTTGCCTATACTAGGCCTATAGAAGCATATGTATATATTCCTTTCTATTCACATGAATAGGATAATATTATACATACTATTACACAGCTAGAATTTTTCCCTACAAAATTTGTCAGATACCTTTAAAATACATATTTATCTATTTTTACTTGGTATTAAAATTATATAGGCAACATATTATGACAATAAACCATTGTTTAAAGTGTGAATAGCAATCCATTATTATGTAGATGTATTGTAAAATATTTAACAAATCTCCTGATAATGCACTTACAGGTGTATCTAGCTTTTATGCAGTTACAAATTTAATAACTTTGTGTAACTCTCTGGGTATGCATATAAGAATATTTGTAGGTTTATGTATCTAAATCTATATTTACATATATAACTATCCATCTATCTGAATTTATGTTAGATAGGTTGTTGGATATGTTTTTAGAAATAGATAGCTGAGTTAAAAGGAATATTCTTTTTAAAGTGTGAGAGATGTTACCATGTTGCCCAGTAAAAAGACTGTCCCAATTCACAGTCTCATCAATAGCATCATAATTTTTTTTCAGTTTTACCACTCTTATAGTCTGCACATGGTGGTAGCTCACTATTATTTGAATATAATTTTTAATGTAACAGTTTTATTAATATGAAACACATATCCTAAAGTTCATGCTTTTAAAGTGTACAATTTGATGGTTTTTAATATATTTATAAAGTTGAGTATCAATCACTGCTATCTAATTCCAGAACATTCTTATCCCCCAAATGGTACCCTATCCATTATCAGTCATTTCCCATACCCTCTCCCCCTGCCCTGGGCAACCACTAATCTACTTTCTATCTCTTATAGATTCGTCTATTCTGGACATTTCATGTAAATGGAATCATGTAATATGTGGCCTTTTGTGACAAGTTGCCTTACTTAGTATAATGTTTTCAAATTTTACCCATGCTATAGCATGGATTAGTACATCCCTTGTTATAGCCACGTAATATTCCATTGCGTAGATAGATATACCACATTTTGTGTATCCCTTCCTCAGTTGATGGGCATATGGTTGTTTCCCACTTTTTGCCTATTATGAGTAAACATAAACACCCACATTCAATTTTTATGTGGACATCTGTTTTCATTTCTTTAGGGATAGTATTACTCAGTCATGGGGTAACTCTATGTTTAATCAGTTGAGGAGATGCCAGACTGTTTCCTAAAGTGGCAGCACCATATTACATTCCTACAAGGAATGTATGAGGGTTCCGATTTATTTACATCCCTGCCAACATTTGTCATTGTCTCATTTTTTAAATTATACCCATCCAAATGGGCATAAAGTGCAGGAATAGAAGAGACATAGAAAACAGACATAAATCCAGCTATATAAATAATATCATTAGATAGGAATGTATTAAACAATCCAATCAAAAGCAAAGATTGACAGACTAAGTAAAGGAAAAAGATCCAGATAATCCTTCTCTAGCTTCTCTGGGATATACGCTTTGGATTCAAAGATACACACTAGTTTAAAGAGAAACGTTGGAAAATAAATATCATGAAAGAAGATATACCATGAAAACAGCAACCATAAGCAAGCTGAACTAGATATACTAGTATCAGATAAAATGGACTCTAAAAAAAAAATATTACTGGCAATAAAGAGGGGCAGTTTACAATGATAAAATCCCTCAGGAATTTTATAAACTTAAAAGAGGGCCTATAATAAATGAAACAAAAACTGACTAAACTGAAGTGAGAAATAGACAATTCAATAACAATATTTGGAGAATTTAATATTCTGTGTTCAATAAGGGATATCAGAGGGAAATAGAAGAGTAGAACAACAATATAAACCAACCAGACCTAACAGATATCTATAGAATATTCCACACAACAACAGAATAAACATTTTCTCAAATGAACATTCAACATTCTCCAGGATAAATGTTACACTAGTGCATAAAAGAAACCTAAAAAGATTTAAAAGGATAGAAATCACATGAGGTATGTCTCCAACAAAACGGAAAAGAAATTAGAAAAGAATAATAGAAATAAATTTGTTATATTCACAAATATGAGGAAATTGAAAACCACACTCCTAAATAACCAGTGGGTCAAAGGAGAAATCACAAGACTTTGAGAAGAATGAAACTGAAGACATAACATAACTTATGGGATATAACAACAGAAGTACTAAGAGGGATATTTATACCTGTAAATGCCTATATTAAAACAAATCAATAACCTAACTTTAAACCTAAAAGACTGGAAAAAGGAGGTGAAACTAAATCCAAAGCAAACAGAAGAAAGGGCATTATAAAGATTAGAATAGAAATTAACAAATAAACAAAAGAGACAATGGAAAAACAATAAAGAAAATCAACAAAAATAAGTTGGTTCTTTGAAAGATCAAAAAATGGACAAAAGTTAGCTAGACTTTTTTGAGAAAGAAAAAAAAGAGGGAGGATGAAAATTACTAAAATTAGGAATTAAAGAGGGGACATTACTACCAAGCATATTGAATTAATAGAAGAATTAAAGGAGTACTGTGAACAACTGTATGCCAATAAATTAGATAACTTAGATAAAATGGATACATTCCCAGAAAGATACAACCTACTGCAGTTGACTTAAGAAACAACAAACAATCTCAATAGACCTATAACAAGTGAAGAGATTTAATTAGTAATCAAAAAAACTACTAAATTAGAAAAGCCTAGACCGAGATGGCTTCACTACTGAATTCTGCCAAACATTTACAGATAAATTAATACCAATTCTTCACAATCTTTTCCAAAAAGTAAGAATTAGAGGGAACATTTTCAAAATCATTCTAAGAGTCTAGTTTTACCTCAATACCAAAACCAAAACAAAAAACAAAACAAAACAAAATTGAAAGAAAATAAAAATATTCCAGACTTCTGTGGACCATGATGGTAAGATGTTCTAGGGTTCTGGCACCCACAGAATCTTTGAACAATTCACAAAAACTGGTGGAGACATCTTCCTGACAACTCTAATAAACAGTTAAAGAACTGCAGAAACTGTATGAGAGCCAAAACAAGAAAACACAATTTAAAAGTGGTAGGAGAAGCTCATAGAGTAATTGCAGGTCCTTCTCCCATCTCTTTCCTGCCAAATGTGGAGGCAGTATGCACTCTCATCGTGGGTCTCTGGCCCTGGTCCAGAGGGAACAGAGTACCCACTATGAGCTTACTGAGGAAACTGTATGTTGGAGCCAATCTGTCAGGTGGCAGCAAGCATGAAAGACTGAACCTGGACACTCTTCTTTGGCTTGGCTTCGCAGGACTTGCCTTATAGGCAGAAGCATCTGGCAAACAACTAAACCAGTGTAAAGAAAATCAATGGGGCAAACGAATACTGCTTCAAGACATTCAACCGGGCATCCTGGAGGAGGGGAAAGCCTATTGTAAAGGAAGTAGAGGGGCATTCTGGTCACAGTGAAATGGGGGAATTCTTAAGGTCAGCAGTTCATGCCCAGGACAAGATGTATGCTCAAGAAAGACAGAGAGGACACCGAGCTTTTGAATAGGGATGATCTTGGTAGGAGGGCTAAACTCTGAAGGAGAGCACCAGCCAATATAAAATCAATTTGCAAAGAATGAAATGTGTTTTTTACTTTGGTTTGTTGTTTTTGTTAGCAAACGGCATTCAAAGAAAGCTCTGTCATATCACTACCTGGATACAAACTTAAGGAACAAAAAGCTCAGAGACTAAATGCCAGAATAAACAGTTTAAAGTGTTAAAACATACAGTGTACAGAAAAGATTCAAGTCAAAAACAAGAAACAGGAAATGATGGCCTATCCAAAGAACAAGATAAAATTTCAGAAATCATCATCAAAGAACACCAAACTTTGGACATGCCAGAAAAAACTTTTAAAACACAATGTGAATATGACCACAGAGCAAAGGAATACGTGGAGAAAGAAATAAACAGTCCTCAGGAAAACAATAAATGCACAAAATGAGAATCTCAGTAAAGAGAGAGACAGTATAAAAAGGAACCAAAAAGCAACACTAGAGTTGAAGACAAAATAACTGAAATAAAGATTCCGTACATGGCTTCAACAACAAATTAGATTGGACAGAAAATAATCAGTGAACTCTAAGACAAGACAATGGAAATTAGGCACTCTGAGAAAATGAAAAAAAAAAAAGGAATGAAGAAAAGTGAACAGGAGGCGGGGCAAGATGGCAGACTGGTGAGCTGTAAGTTTTAGTTACTCCTCCAGGAAAGTAGGTAAAAAGCCAGGAACTGCGTGGACTGGACACCACAGAGCAATCTATCTTTGGGCATACTTCATACAACACTCATGAAAACGTGGAACTGCTGAGATCAGCGAAATCTGTAAGTCTTTGCGGCCAGGGGACCCGCGCCCCTCCCTGCCAGGCTCAGTCCCGGGGGAGGAGGGGCTGTCAGCTCCGGGAAGGAGAAGGGAGGACTGCAGTGGCTGCTCTTATCGAAAACTCATTCTACTGATTCAAACTCCAACCATAGATAGACTGAGACCAGACACCAGAGACTCTGAGAGCAGCCAGCCCAGCAGAGAGGAGACAGGCATAGAAAAAAAACAACACGAAAAACTCCAAAATAAAAGCGGAGGATTTTTGGAGTTCTGGTGAACACAGAAAGGGGAAGGGCGGAGCTCAGGCCTTGAGGCGCATATGCAAATCCCGAAGCAAAGCTGATCTCTCTGCCCTGTGCACCTTTCCTTAATGGCCCTGGTTGCTTTGTCTATTAGCATTTCAATAACCCATTAGATCTCTGAGGAGGGCCGTTTTTTTTTTTTTTTTTTTTAAATCCTTTTTCCTTTTTCAAAAACAATTACTCTAAGAAGCTCAATACAGAAAGCTTCAAAGAATTGCAATTTGGGCACGTCAAGTCAAGAGCAGAACTAAGAGAGCTCTGAGACAAAAGGCAATAATCCAGTGGCTGAGAAAATTCACTAAACAACACAACTTCCCAAGAAAAGGGGGGTGTCCGCTCACAGCCACCATCCTGGTGGACAGGAAACACTCCTGCCCATCACCAGCCCCATAGCCCAGAGCTGCCCCAGACAACCCAGTGTGACGGAAGTGCTTTAAGTAACAGGCACACACCACAAAACTGGGCGTGGACATTAGCCTTCCCTGCAACCTCAGCTGAATGTCCCAGAGCTGGGAAGGTGGAGCAGTGTGAATTAACAAAGCCCCATTCAGCCATCATTTGAGCAGACTGGGAGCCTCCCTACACAGCCCAGCAGCCCAGAACTGCCTGGGGGGACAGCACTCACCTGTGACATAGCACAGTCATCCGTCAACAGAGGACCCGGGGTGCACAGCCTGGAAGAGGGGCCCACTTGCAAGTCTCAGGAGCCATACGCCAATACCAAAGACTTGTGGGTCAGTGGCAGAGACAAACTGTGGCAGGACTGAACTGAAGGATTAGACTATTGCAGCAGCTTTAAAACTCTAGGATCATCAAGGAGATTTGATTGTTAGGGCCACCCCCCCTCCCCGACTGCCCAGAAACACGCCCCACATAAAGGGCAGGCAACACCAACTACACACGCAAGCTTGGTACACCAATTGGGCCCCACAAGACTCACTCCCCCACTCACCAAAAAAGGCTAAGCAGGGGAGATCTGGCTTGTGGAGAACAGGTGGCTCGTGGACGCCACCTGCTGGTTAGTTAGAGAAAGTGTACTCCACGAAGCTGTAGATCTGATAAATTAGAGATAAGGACTTCAACTGGTCTACAAACCCTAAAAGAACCCTATCAAGTTCAGCAAATGCCACGAGGCCAAAAACAACAGAAAATTATAAAGCATATGAAAAAACCAGACGATATGGATAACCCAAGCCCAAGCACCCAAATCAAAAGACCAGAAGAGACACAGCACCTAGAGCAGCTACTCAAAGAACTAAAGATGAACAATGAGACCATAGTACGGGATATGAAGGAAATCAAGAAGACCCTAGAAGAGCATAAAGAAGACATTGCAAGACTAAATAAAAAAATGGATGATCTTATGGAAATTAAAGAAACTGTTGACCAAATTAAAAAGATTCTGGACACTCATAGTACAAGACTAGAGGAAGTTGAACAACGAATCAGTGACCTGGAAGATGACAGAATGGAAAATGAAAGCATAAAAGAAAGAATGGGGAAAAAAATTGAAAAAATCGAAATGGACCTCAGGGATATGATAGATAATATGAAACGTCCAAATATAAGACTCATTGGTGTCCCAGAAGGGGAAGAAAAGGGTAAAGGTCTAGGAAGAGTATTCAAAGAAATTGTTGGGGAAAACTTCCCAAATCTTCTAAACAACATAAATACACAAATCATAAATGCTCAGCGAACTCCAAATAGAATAAATTCAAATAAACCCACTGCGAGACATATACTGATCACACTGTCAAACATAGAAGAGAAGGAGCAAGTTCTGAAAGCAGCAAGAGAAAAGCAATTCAACACATACAAAGGAAACAGCATAAGACTAAGTAGTGACTACTCAGCAGCCACCATGGAGGCAAGAAGGCAGTGGCACGATATATTTAAAATTCTGAGTGAGAGGAATTTCCAGCCAAGAATACTTTATCCAGCAAAGCTCTCCTTCAAATTTGAGGGAGAGCTTAAATTTTTCACAGACAAAGAAATGCTGAGAGAATTTGCTAACAAGAGACCTGCCCTACTGGAGATACTAAAGGGAGCCCTACAGACAGAGAAACAAAGACAGGACAGAGAGACTTGGAGAAAGGTTCAGTACTAAAGAGATTCGGTATGGGTACAATAAAGGATATTAATAGAGAGAGGGAAAAATATGGCAAACATAATCCAAAGGATAAGATGGCCGATTCAAGAAATGCCTTCACGGTTTTAACGTTGAATGTAAATGGATTAAACTCCCCAATTAAAAGATATAGATTCGCAGAATGGATCAAAAAAAATGAACCATCAATATGTTGCATACAAGAGACTCATCTTAGACACAGGGACACAAAGAAACTGAAAGTGAAAGGATGGAAAAAAATATTTCATGCAAGCTACAGCCAAAAGAAAGCAGGTGTAGCAATATTAATCTCAGATAAAATAGACTTCAAATGCAGGGATGTTTTGAGAGACAAAGAAGGCCACTACATACTAATAAAAGGGGCAATTCAGCAAGAAGAAATAACAATCGTAAATGTCTATGCACCCAATCAAGGTGCCACAAAATACATGAGAGAAACACTGGCAAAACTAAAGGAAACAATTGATGTTTCCACAATAATTGTGGGAGACTTCAACACATCACTCTCTCCTATAGATAGATCAACCAGACAGAAGACCAATAAGGAAATTGAAAACCTAAACAATCTGATAAATGAATTAGATTTAACAGACATCTACAGGACATTACATCCCAAATCACCAGGATACACATACTTTTCTAGTGCTCACGGAACTTTCTCCAGAATAGATCATATGCTGGGACATAAAACAAGCCTCAATAAATTTAAAAAGATTGAAATTATTCAAAGCACATTCTCTGACCACAATGGAATACAATTAGAAGTCAATAACCATCAGAGACTTAGAAAATTCACAAATACCTGGAGGTTAAACAACACACTCCTAAACAATCAGTGGGTTAAAGAAGAAATAGCAAGAGAAATCGCTAAATATATAGAGACGAATGAAAATGAGAACACAACATACCAAAACCTATGGGATGCAGCAAAAGCAGTGCTAAGGGGGAAATTTATAGCACTAAACGCATATATTAAAAAGGAAGAAAGAGCCAAAATCAAAGAACTAATGGATCAACTGAAGAAGCTAGAAAATGAACAGCAAACCAATCCTAAACCAAGTACAAGAAAAGAAATAACAAGGATTAAAGCAGAAATAAATGACATAGAGAACAGAAAAACAATAGAGAGGATAAATATCACCAAAAGTTGGTTCTTTGAGAAGATCAACAAGATTGACAAGCCCCTAGCTAGACTGACAAAATCAAAAAGAGAGAAGACCCATATAAACAAAATAATGAATGAAAAAGGTGACATAACTGCAGATCCTGAAGAAATTAAAAAAATTATAAGAGGATATTATGAACAACTGTATGGCAACAAACTGGATAATGTAGAAGAAATGGACAATTTCCTGGAAACATATGAACAAACTAGACTGACCAGAGAAGAAATAGAAGACCTCAACCAACCCATCACAAGCAAAGAGATCCAATCAGTCATCAAAAATCTTCCCACAAATAAATGCCCAGGGCCAGATGGCTTCACAGGGGAATTCTACCAAACTTTCCAGAAAGAACTGACACCAATCTTACTCAAACTCTTTCAAAACATTGAAAAAAATGGAACACTACCTAACTCATTTTATGAAGCTAACATCAATCTAATACCAAAACCAGGCAAAGATGCTACAAAAAAGGAAAACTACCGGCCAATCTCCCTAATGAATATAGATGCAAAAATCCTCAACAAAATACTTGCAAATCGAATCCAAAGACACATTAAAAAAATCATACACCATGACCAAGTGGGGTTCATTCCAGGCATGCAAGGATGGTTCAACATAAGAAAAACAATCAATGTATTACAACACATTAAAAACTCGAAAGGGAAAAATCAATTGATCATCTCAATAGATGCTGAAAAAGCATTTGACAAAATCCAACATCCCTTTTTGATAAAAACACTTCAAAAGGTAGGAATTGAAGGAAACTTCCTCAACGTGATAAAGAGCATATGTGAAAAACCCACAGCCAGCATAGTACTCAATGGTGAGAGACTGAAATCATTCCCTCTAAGATCAGGAACAAGACAAGGATGCCCGCTGTCACCACTGTTATTCAACATTGTGCTGGAAGTGCTAGCCAGGGCAATTCGGCAACACAAAGAAATAAAAGGCATCCAAATTGGAAAAGAAGAAGTAAAACTGTCATTGTTTGCAGATGATATGATCTTATATCTAGAAAACCCTGAGAAATCAACGATACACCTACTAGAGCTAATAAACAAATTTAGCAAAGTAGCGGGATACAAGATTAACGCACATAAGTCAGTAATGTTTCTATATGCTAGAAATGAACAAACTGAAGAGACACTCAAGAAAAAGATACCATTTTCAATAGCAACTAAAAAAATCAAGTACCTAGGAATAAACTTAACCAAAGATGTAAAAGACCTATACAAAGAAAACTACATAACTCTACTAAAAGAAATAGAAGGGGACCTTAAAAGATGGAAAAATATTCCATGTTCATGGATAGGAAGGCTAAATGTCATTAAGATGTCAATTCTACCCAAACTCATCTACAGATTCAATGCAATCCCAATCAAAATTCCAACAACCTACTTTGCAGACTTGGAAAAGCTAGTTATCAAATTTATTTGGAAAGGGAAGATGCCTCGAATTGCTAAAGACACTCTAAAAAAGAAAAACGAAGTGGGAGGACTTACACTCCCTGACTTTGAAGCTTATTATAAAGCCACAGTTGCCAAAACAGCATGGTACTGGCACAAAGATAGACATATAGATCAATGGAATCGAATTGAGAATTCAGAGATAGACCCTCAGATCTATGGCCGACTGATCTTTGATAAGGCCCCCAAAGTCACCGAACTGAGCCATAATGGTCTTTTCAACAAATGGGGCTGGGAGAGTTGGATATCCATATCCAAAAGAATGAAAGAGGACCCCTACCTCACCCCCTACACAAAAATTAACTCCAAATGGACCAAAGATCTCAATATAAAAGAAAGTACCATAAAACTCCTAGAAGATAATGTAGGAAAACATCTTCAAGACCTTGTATTAGGAGGCCACTTCCTAGACTTTACACCCAAAGCACAAGCAACAAAAGAGAAAATAGATAAATGGGAACTCCTCAAGCTTAGAAGTTTCTGCACCTCAAAGGAATTTCACAAAAAGGTAAAGAGGCAGCCAACTCAATGGGAAAAAATTTTTGGAAACCATGTATCTGACAAAAGACTGATATCTTGCATATACAAAGAAATCCTACAACTCAATGACAATAGTACAGACAGCCCAATTATAAAATGGGCAAAAGATATGAAAAGACAGTTCTCTGAAGAGGAAATACAAATGGCCAAGAAACACATGAAAAAATGTTCAGCTTCACTAGCTATTAGAGAGATGCAAATTAAGACCACAATGAGATACCATCTAACACCGGTTAGAATGGCTGCCATTAAACAAACAGGAAACTACAAATGCTGGAGGGGATGTGGAGAAATTGGAACTCTTATTCATTGTTGGTGGGACTGTATAATGGTTCAGCCACTCTGGAATTCAGTCTGGCAGTTCCTTAGAAAACTAGATATAGAGCTACCATTCGATCCAGCGATTGCACTTCTCGGTATATACCCGGAAGATCGGAAAGCAGTGACACGAACAGATATCTGCACACCAATGTTCATAGCAGCATTATTCACAATTGCCAAGAGATGGAAACAACCCAAATGTCCTTCAACAGATGAGTGGATAAATAAAATGTGGTATATACACACGATGGAATATTATGCGGCAGTAAGAAGGAACGATCTGGTGAAACATATGACAACATGGATGAACCTTGAAGACATAATGCTGAGCGAAATAAGCCAGGCACAAAAAGAGAAATATTATATGCTACCACTAATGTGAACTTTGAAAAATGTAAAACAAATGGTTTATAATGTAGAATGTAGGGGAACTAGCAGTAGAGAGCAATTAAGGAAGGGGGAACAATAATCCAAGAAGAACAGATGGGCTGTTTGGCGTTCTGGGGATGCCCAGGGATGACTGTGGTCTGTTAGTTTCTGATGGATGTACTGGGAACGGGTTCACTGAAATGTTGCTATATTATGTAACTTTCTTGGGGTAAAGTAGGAACATGTTGGAAGTTAAGCAGTTATCTTAGGTTAGTTGTCTTTTTCTTACTCCCTTGTTATGGTCTCTTTGAAATGTTCTTTTATTGTATGTTTGTTTTCTTTTTAACTTTTTTTTACATACAGTTGATTTAAAAAAGAAGGGAAAGTTAAAAAGAAAAAAAAAAAAGAAAAAAGACAAACAAGGAAAAAAAAAAAAAGATGTAGTGCCCCCTTGAGGAGCCTGTGGAGAATGCAGGGGTATTCGCCTACCCCACCTCCATGGTTGCTAACATGACCACAGACATAGGGGACTGGTGGTTTGATGGGTTGAGCCCTCTGCCATGGGTTTTACCCTTGGGAGGGCGGTTGCTGCAGGGGAGAGGCTACGCCTCCCTGTATTTGTGCCTAAGAGTCTCCTCCTGAATGCCTCTTTGTTGCTCAGATGTGGCCCTCTCTCTCTGGCTAAGCCAACTTGAAAGGTGAAATCACTGCCCTCCCCCCTACGTGGGATCAGACACCCAGGGGAGTGAATCTCCCTGGTAACGTGGAATATGACTCCCGGGGAGGAATGTAGACCTGGCATCGTGGGATGGAGAACATCTTCTTGACCAAAAGGGGGATGTGAAAGGAAATGAAATAAGCTTCAGTGGCAGAGAGATTCCAAAACGAGCCGAGAGATCACTCTGGTGGGCACTCTTACGCACACTTTAGACAACCTTTTTTAGGTTCTAAAGAATTGGGGTAGCTGGTGGTGGATACCTGAAACTATTAAACTACAACCCAGAACCCATGAATCTCGAAGACAGTTGTATAAAAATGTAGCTTATGAGGGGTGACAGTGGGATTGGGAATGCCATAAGGACCAAACTCCACTTTGTCTAGTTTATGGATGGATGTGTAGAAAAGTAGGGGAAGGAAACAAACAGACAAAGGTACCCAGTGTTCTTTTTTACTTCAATTGCTCTTTTTCACTCTAATTATTATTCTTGTTATTTTTGTGTGTGTGCTAATGAAGGTGTCAGGGATTGATTTAGATGATGAATGTACAACTATGTAATGGTACTGTAAACAATCGAAAGTACAATTTGTTTTGTATGACTGCGTGGTATGTGAATATATCTCAATAAAATGATGATAAAAAAAAAAAAAAAAAGTGAACAGAGCTAAGAGACCTGTGGGACACCATTAAGCATGCCAACATTCACATTATCGGAGTCCCACAAGGAAAAGAAAGAAAGAAAAAGGGCAGAAGGAATATTCAAAGAAAAGATGGCAGAGAACTTCCCAAATGAATGACAGAAATAAATACATTCAAGACAAACTCAGACAGGATAAACTCAAAGAGAAACACATTTAGGCACGTTATCATCAAACTGCAGAATGCCAAAAACAAAGAGCATTCCAAAAGCTTCAAGAGAAAAGGATGTTCAGAGGTGGCCCAATAAGAGTAAATGCAGGACTCGGGCAAGATGGCAGCATAGAGAGGAGTGGAAGGTAAGTAGTCCCCCTGGAACAATTACAAAAAACCAGAAACAACTAGTAAATAATCCAGAATAACTGCGGGGGGACAAACGAGACCATCCACTCATCATACACCAACCTGAATTGGGAGGAATGCCCAAGAACACAGCATAAAATCTGTAAGTAAAACCTGCGGAACCAAGTCGTGAGACCCCCTCCCCCATAGCCCGAGCTGCAGAGCCTCGTGGTGCCAGAGAGAAGCTCTCTCCCAGCAAGCGAATATAGCTCAGCTGAGCTCCAACTGGGGTTTTAAGTAGCGAGTGTGAACTGCTCACTACAGGTACGCTTCCCAAAAACAGACAGAGGCTTTGGGTGACAACTGACCTGGGAGAGCCGGAGGGTCGCCTTGGACTGGGTCTGAAGGGGACTGTTTCTTTTTTGACTCAGTGGAGAAAGCCCCAGTCATTTTCAGTTTCCAGGGCTGTGACTCTAGGAAGGGTGGAGACACCACAAGCAGAGAGCGAGACCATTGAAATGCTAATAACCTCCACCTAGGGGGTCTGTCTTCTCTAGGAGGAAAGGGGTGGGGCCCTTTCCATTCAGAAGCAGACCCCAGAGCCTGGGGGAACACCGCCATACCGCCTCACATCAGTCAAGAATTATAGGCTGACAGGCGTCACCTGCTGGGCAGAAAAGCACAGTGACCCGAGGCATCAAAGGGTGGAGCAATTTTCTAAGACACACCCGCAGGGAAACCAGATACTGAATATTTCTTCCCTCTGGGACCTGAACCTGTTCTGGTCTGGGAAAACCTGATTTGGATAACCAAGGAAACCATGCCTAGACAACAGAAAATTACAACCTACACTAAGAAAAACAAAGTTATGGTCCAGTCAAAGGAACAAACGTACACTTCAACTGAGATACAGGAATTTAAACAAATAATGCTAACTCAGTTCAAAAAGTTTAGAGAAGATATTGCAAAAGAGATAGAGGCTGTAAAGGAAGCACTGGACATGTATACGGCAGAAATCAAAAGTTCAAAAAAACAACTAGAAGAATCTATGGAAATGAAAGGCACAACACAAGAGATGAAAGACACAATGGAAACATACAACAGCAGATCTCAAGAGGCAAAAGAAAACACCCAGGAAATGGAGAACAAAACACCTGAAAGCCTACACACAAAGGAGCAGATGGAGAAAAGAATGAAAAAATATGAGCAACGTCTCCGGGAACTCAAGGATGAAACAAAGTACAATAATGTACGTATCATTGGTGTCCCAGAAGGAGAAGAGAAGGGAAAGGGGGCAGAAGCAATAATAGAGGAAATAATTAATGAAAATTTCCCATCTCTTATGAAAGACATAAAATTACAGACCCAAGAAGCGCAGCGTACTCCAAACAGAAGAGATATGAATAGGCCTACAACAAGACACTTAATAACCAGATTATCAAATGTCAAAGACAAAGAGAGAATCCTGAAAGCAGCAAGAGAAAAGCGATCCATTACATACAAAGGAAGCTTCATAAGACTATGTGCAGATTTCTCAGCAGAAACCATGGAGGCAAGAAGGAAGTGGTGTGATATATTTAAGATACTGAAAGAGAAAAACTGCCAACCAAGAATCCTGTATCCAGCAAAGCTGTCCTTCAAATATGAGGGAGATCTCAAAATATTTTCTGACAAACAGAGAATGAGATACTTTGTGAACAAGACACCTGTCCTACAGGAAATACTAAAGGGAGCACTACAGGGTGATAGAAGACAAGAGTGCGTGGTTTGGAACACAATTTTGGGAGATGGTAGCACAACAATGTAAGTACACTGAACAAAGGTAACTATGAATACGGTTGAGAGAGGAAGGTGGGGAGCATGTGAGACACCACAAGAAAGGAGGAAAGATAAAGACTGGGACTGTGTAACTTGGTGAAATCTAGAGTATTCAACAATTGTGATAAAATGTACAAATATGTTCTTTTACGAGGGAGAACAAGCAAATGTCAACCTTGCAAGGTGTTAAAAATGGGGAGGCATTGGGGGAGGGATGCAATCAGCATAAACTAGAGACTGTAACTAATAGAATCATTGTATTATGCTTCCTTTAATGTAGCAAAGGTGATATACCAAGGTGAATGCAGATAAGAGCGGGGGGGGAGGCATGTTAGACACTTGACATTGGTGGTATTGTCTGATTCTTTATTCTACTTTGATTTAAGGTTATTTTTCCTTTTGCTGCTTCCTAGCTGTCATTTGTTTTTTCCTCTTTCTTTTGCCTCTCTCCCTTCTTTGACTCTCCCTCCTGCCTTGTGGAAGAAATGTAGATGTTCTTATATAGATAGTGGTGAAGGTGGTGAACACATATATGTATGACCATGCAGAAAACCATCGATTACTTACTTGGGATGGAATGTATGGTGAGTGAACAAAACCATATTAAAAAAAAAAACGGGTTGATGACAAAACCTCGAGGGCAATATACTGAGTGAAATAAGCCAGACACATTAGGACAATTATTACAGGGTCTCACTGACAGGAACTAATTATAATATGTAAACTCATAGACAGAAATATAAGGTACCAAGATAAAGGACGAGGCTTAAGAATGGGGAGTGGTTGCTTAATACGAGGAGAATGTTGAATTAGGATGAACTCAAATGTTTGGAAATGAACAGGGGTGTTGGTAGCAAGATGTAAGAATAACTAACAGCACCGAATGGTGTGTGAATGAGGTGGAAAGGGGAAGCTCAGAGTCATGTATGTCACCAGAAGGAAAGTTGGAGGTCAAAAGATGGGAATGTATAAGACTGAATCCTATGGTGGGCAATGTTCATGATCAACTGTACAAATACTAGAAATCACTTCCATGAACCAGAACAAATGTATGACAATACAATTAGAAGTTAATAATAGAGGGACATATAGGGAAGAACTATATACCTATTACAAACTATATACTACAGTTAGTAGTATTTCAACATTTTTTCATAAACAGTAACAAATGTACTATATCAATACTACGAGTCAACAATTGAGGTGGGTTGGTTAGGGATAGTGGAGGATTAGAGTTTCCTTTTCTTTTTTTCTTTTTTCATCTTTCACTTTATTTCTTGTCTGGAGTAATGAAAAGTTTCTAAAAATTGAACAAAAATTAAGTGTGATGGATGCACAGTTGTACGAGGGTACCCAGGGGCAAGTGATTGTACACTTTGGATCTTTGGATAATTGTATGGTATCTGAACAATCTCAATAAAAATGAAAAAAAAAAAAAAGATAAGGAAAAAAAATCATATTATTTTAAATACATTTTTGCAACACGATAAAAATCATTTGCACATCTTATATTAAAGCTTTACTAGCTACACGTATTTATTCCATTTTTCTAAATAATGTATTCTTATTTTCAACTAAAAGTACTGTTAATTTTGACAGCTTGAAATCTGAAGTAAATCAATCTGTATTAATTAAAAAAAAAAAAAGGGTAGCTGCCCCTTTGAAAACATCAAATGACCTCATGCAAGAATGCCTTTTAAACCCTATGAAATGTTGTACACATTAATTGCTAAAATAAAAATGATTTGGCATACAGTCAAAAAAAAAAAAAAAAAAAAAAAGTAAATGCAGATTTCTTACCAGAACCCATGGAGACAAGAAGTGCTGAAAGCAAATAATTGCCTATCACAAATATCATGCAAGATTGTCACTCAAAACTGAAGGAGAGATTAAGACATCCCCAGATAAACAAAAGCTGAGGGAACATGTTACCACTAGATCTGCACTATTAGCAATTCTAAAAGGAATTGTTCAGATTATCCTTTGTTTTTCATTAACAAATTACTAAAGGGAAACTGGCAACACGTAGAAAGGATTACATACCATGAGCTAATGGGATTTATCTCAGGAATGCAATGTTAATTTAACATCTGAAAATCAAGTAACCAGATCAACAGAGTATAGGACAAAAGCCACACGATTTTCTCAAGAGAGACAGAAAAGTATTTGAAGAAATTCAATATATAGTCATGATAAAAACACAGAGCAATGTAGAAATGTAAAGGAACTTTCTGAACCTGAAAACAGGCATCTATGAAAAACTCACAGCTAACATCATACTTAATGATTAAGGACTGAATGCTTTCCCCCTAAGGTTAGGAAAGAATCAAAAACACCTGTTCTTGCTACTTTCAATTCAACATTGTATTGGTGGTTTTAGCCAGGGCAATTAGCTAAAAAAAATGAATGAATGAATGAATGAATGAATGAAGGCATATTGCAAAGGAAGAAGTAAAACTATTCCCACCTACACATGCCATGATCTTGTATACAAAAATTCCTGAGTGTACTAAAAGTTACTAGAACTAATTAGATTGCAGGATAACATGATCAATACACAAATAACAATCATATTTCTATACACTAACAATGAACAATCCAAAATAAAATTAAGAAAACAATCCTATTTACAATAGCGGAAAAAACAGTAAAATGCTTAGGAATAAACCTAACAAAAGAAGCATAAAAGTCATACTCTGAAAACTAAAAAACACTTTGGGGAAAAATTAAAGAAGACCTAAATAAACAGAAAGATATTCCATGTTCACGGACTGGAATACTTAATGTTGCTAAGATGTCATTAATCCACAAACTGTTCTTCAGATTCAATGCAATTCTTTAAAAATCCAAGCTGACTTCTTCACAAAGATTCAAAAGTTCATCAAAACATTTAAATGGAAATTCAAGAGACCCAGATTACTCAAAACAATCTTGAAAAAGAAGAACAAGATTGGAGGGCTTACACTTTCGCAATTTCAAAACTTACTTGGATTTTTTTTTTAAATGTTAACAAATTTCTCATATTCCTTAATTGACTTCCTGTGAATCCAAAGTAATCACTGTTCTTCTTCCTTCCTTTATTCTCTCTCTCTCTCTCTCTCTCTACCTCTCTCTCTCTCTCTCCCCTCTCTTAAATAATATGATTTGGTTTGGTTAAAAGAAGTGTTAACCCAGATGAACAGCTTCTTTTTTCAGTAAACCAATGTGTGTTCTGATATCTGAAATGTAAGCCAGCAAAGAAGGCTAACAAGACATATATGCTTTTAAACACTTTAAAGCATTACACTGTTTATTTTTCCAAGACAGAAATTCTCTATATGCTTAACGAAATCTTCATACAAAACTAATACTTCAATCCTGTAAGACTGGTTAGCTCACTTTAGATTTAGTGTTAAACAACATTTTTTAATCAGTAAGCAAGTTCACATTTTTCCAGGAATTAACTTTTCTATTACATGAGCAGTGGCAACTACAATCACTTACTTCTCAGCTTTAAAAATGCTTTATGGAGGCGGGGCAAGATGGCAGACTGGTGAGCTGTATGTTTTAGTTACTCCTCCAGGAAAGTAGGTAGAAAGCCAGGAACTGCGTGGACTGGACACCACAGAGCAATCTGACTTTGGACATACTTCATACAACACTCACGGAAACGTGGAACTGCTGAGATCAGCGAAATCTGTACGTTTTTGCGGCCAGGGGACCCGCACCCCTCCCTGCCAGGCTCAGTCCCCTGGGAGGAGGGGCTGTCAGCTCCGGGAAGGAGAAGGGAGAACTGCAGTGGCAACCCTTATCGGAAACTCATTCTACTGATCCAATCTCCAACCACAGATAGACTGAGACCAGACACCAGAGAATCTGAGAGCAGCCAGCCCAGCAGAGAGGAGACAGGCATAGAAAAAAAACAACACGAAAAACCCCAAAATAAAAGCGGAGGATTTTTGGAGTTCTGGTGAACATAGAAAGGGGAAGGGCCCTGAGGCGCATATGCAAATCCCGAAGAAAAGCTGATCTCTCTACCCTGTGGACCTTTCCTTAATGGCCCTGGTTGCTTTGTCTCTTAGCATTTCAATAACCCATTAGATATCTGAGGAGGGCCCGTTTTTTTTTTTTTTTTAACCTTTTTTCTTTTTCTAAAACAATTACTCTAAGAAGCCCAATACAGAAAGCTTCAAAGACTTGCTATTTGGGCAGGTCAAGTCAAGAGCAGAACTAGGAGAGCTCTGAGACAAAACGCAATAATCCAGTGGCTGAGAAAATTCACTAAACACCACAACTTCCCAAGAAAAGGGGGGTGTCCGCTCACAGCCATCATCCTGGTAGACAGGAAACACTCCTGCCCATCGCCAGCCCCATAGCCCAGAACTGCCCCAGACAACCCAGTGTGACGGAAGTGCTTCAAATAACAGGCACACACCACAAAACTGGGCGTGGACATTAGCCTTCCCTGCAACCTCAGCTGATTGTCCCAGAGTTGGGAAGGTAGAGCAGTGTGAATTAACAAAGCCCCATTCAGCCATCATTTCAGCAGACTGGGAGCCTCCCTACACAGCCCAGCAGCCCAGAACTGCCCTGGGGGGACGGCACCCACCTGTGACATAGCACAGTCATCCCTCAACAGAGGACCCGGGGTGCACAGCCTGGAAGAGGGGCCCACTTGCAAGTCTCAGGAGCCATACGCCAATACCAAGGACTTGTGGGTCAGTGGCAGAGACAAACTGTGGCAGGACTGAACTGAAGGATTAGACTATTGCAGCAGCTTTAAAACTCTAGGATCACCAGGGAGATGTGATTGTTAGAGCCACCCCCCCCCTCCCTGACTGCCCAGAAACACGCCCCATATACAGGGCAGGTAACACCAACTACACACGCAAGCTTGGTACACCAATTGGACCCCAAAAGACTCACTCCCCCACTCACCAAAAAGGCTAAGCAGGGGAGAACTGGCTTCTGGAGAACAGGTGGCTCGTGGACGCCACCTGCTGGTTAGTTACAGAAAGTGTACTCCATGAAGCTGTAGATCTGATAAATTAGAGATAAGGACTTCAATTGGTCTACAAATCCTAAAAGAACCCTATCAAGTTCAGCAAATGCCACGAGGCCAAAAACAACAGAAAATTATAAAGCATATGAAAAAACCAGACGATATGGATAACCCAAGCCCAAGCACCCAAATCAAAAGACCAGAAGAGACACAGCACCTAGAACAGCTACTCAAAGAACTAAAGATGAACAATGAGACCACAGTACGGGAGATAAAGGAAATCTAGAAGACCCTAGAAGAGCATAAAGAAGACATTGCAAGATTAAATAAAAAAATGGATGATCTTATGGAAATTAAAGAAACTGTTGACCAAATTAAAAAGATTCTGGACACTCATAGTACAAGACTAGAGGAAGTTGAACAACGAATCAGTGACCTCGAAGATGACAGAATGGAAAATGAAAGCATAAAAGAAAGAATGCGGAAAAAAATTGAAAAAATCGAAATGGACCTCAGGGATATGATAGATAATATGAAACGTCCAAATATAAGACTCATTGGTGTCCCAGAAGGGGAAGAAAAGGGTAAAGGTCTAGGAAGAGTATTGAAAGAAATTGTTGGGGAAAACTTCCCAAATCTTCTAAACAACATAAATACACAAACCATAAATGCTCAGCGAACCCCAAATAGAAAAAATCCAAATAAACCCACTCCGAGACATATACTGATCACACTATCAAACACAGAAGAGAAGGAGCAAGTTCTGAAAGCAGCAAGAGAAAAGCAATTCACCACATACAAAGGAAACAGCATAAGACTAAGTAGTGACTACTCAGCAGCCACCATGGAGGCAAGAAGGCAGTGGCACGATATATTTAAAATTCTGAGTGAGAAAAATTTCCAGCCAAGAATACTTTATCCAGCAAAGCTCTCCTTCAAATTTGAGGGAGAGCTTAAATTTTTCACAGACAAACAAATGCTGAGAGAATTTGCTAACAAGAGACCTGCCCTACTGGAGATACTAAAGGGAGCCCTACAGACAGAGAAACAAAGAAAGGACAGAGAGACTTGGAGAAAGGTTCAGTACTAAAGAGATTCGGTATGGGTACAATAAAGGATATTAATAGACAGAGGGGAAAAATATGACAAACATAAACCAAAGGATAAGATGGCTGATTCAAGAAATGCCTTCACGGTTATAATGTTGAATGTAAATGGATTAAACTCCCCAAGTAAAAGATATAGATTTGCAGAATGGATCAAAAAAACTGAACCATCAATATGTTGCATACAAGAGACTCATCTTAGACACAGGGACACAAAGAAACTGAAAGTGAAAGGATGGAAAAAAATATTTCATGCAAGCTGTAGCCAAAAGAAAGCAGGTGTAGCAATATTAATCTCAGATAAAATAGACTTCAAATGCAGGGATGTTTTGAGAGACAAAGAAGGCCACTACATACTAATAAAAGGGGCAATTCAGCAAGAAGAAAGAACAATCGTAAATGTCTATGCACCCAACCAAGGTGCCACAAAATACATGAGAGAAACACTGGCAAAACTAAAGGAAGCAATTGAGGTTTCCACAATAATTGTGGGAGACTTCAACACATCTCTCTCTCCTATAGATAGATCAACCAGACAGAAGACCAATAAGGAAATTGAAAACCTAAACAATCTGATAAATGAATTAGATTTAACAGACATATACAGGACATTACATCCCAAATTACCAGGATACACATACTTTTCTAGTGCTCACGGAACTTTCTCCAGAATAGATCATATGCTGGGACATAAAACAAGCCTCAATAAATTTAAAAAGATTGAAATTATTCAAAGCACATTCTCTGACCACAATGGAATACAATTAGAAGACAATAACCATCAGAGACTTAGAAAATTCACAAATACCTGGAGGTTATATGTTACAAAAAATATGTTACAAAAAAGGAAAACTACCGGCCAATCTCCCTAATGAATATAGATGCAAAAATCCTCAACAAAATACTTGCAAATCGCATCCAAAGACACATTAAAAAAATCATACACCATGACCAAGTGGGGTTTATTCCAGGCATGCAAGGATGGTTCAACACAAGAAAATCAATCAATGTATTACAACACATTAACAAGTCAAAAGGGAAAAATCAATTGATCATCTCAATAGATGCTGAAAAAGCATTTGACAAAATCCAACATCCCTTTTTGATAAAAACACTTCAAAAGGTAGGAATTGAAGGAAACTTCCTCAACATGATAAAGAGCATATATGAAAAACCCATAGCCAGCATAGTACTCAATGGTGAGAGACTGAAAGCCTTCCCTCTAAGATCAGGAACAAGATAAGGATGCCCGCTGTCACCACTGTTATTCAACATTGTGCTGGAAGTGCTAGCCAGGGCAATCCGGCAAGACAAAGAAATAAAAGGCATCCAAATTGGAAAAGAAGAAGTAAAACTGTCATTGTTTGCAGATGATATGATCTTATATCTAGAAAACCCTGAGAAATCGACGATACAGCTACTAGAGCTAATAAACAAATTTAGCAAAGTAGCGGGATACAAGGTTAATGCACATGAGTCAGTAATGTTTCTATATGCTAGAAATGAACAAACTGAAGAGACACTCAAGAAAAAGATACCATTTTCAATAGCAACTAAAAAAATCAAGTACCTAGGAATAAACTTAACCAAAGATGTAAAAGACCTATACAAAGAAAACTACATAACTCTACTAAAAGAAATAGAAGGGGACCTTAAAAGATGGAAAAATATTCCATGTTCATGGATAGGAAGGCTAAATGTCATTAAGATGTCAATTCTACCCAAACTCATCTACAGATTCAATGCAATCCCAATCAAAATTCCAACAACCTACTTTGCAGACTTGGAAAAGCTAGTTATCAAATTTATTTGGAAAGGGAAGATGCCTCGAATTGCTAAAGACACTCTAAAAAAGAAAAACGAAGTGGGAGGACTTACACTCCCTGACTTTGAAGCTTATTATAAAGCCACAGTTGCCAAAACAGCATGGTACTGGCACAAAGATAGACATATAGATCAATGGAATCGAATTGAGAATTCGGAGATAGACCTTCAGATCTATGGCCGACTGATCTTTGATAAGGCCCCCAAAGTCACTGAACTGAGTCATAATGGTCTTTTCAACAAATGGGGCTGGAGAGTTGGATATCCATATCCAAAAGAATGAAAGAGGACCCCTACCTCACCCCCTACACAAAAATTAACTCCAAATGGACCAAAGATCTCAATATAAAAGAAAGTACCATAAAACTCCTAGAAGATAATGTAGGAAAACATCTTCAAGACCTTTTATTAGGCGGCCACTTCCTAGACTTTACACCCAAAGCACAAGCAACAAAAGAGAAAATAGATAAATGGGAACTCCTCAAGCTTAGAAGTTTCTGCACCTCAAAGGAATTTCTCAAAAAGGTAAAGAGGCAGCCAACTGAATGGGAAAAAATTTTTGGAAACCATGTATCTGACAAAAGACTGATATCTTGCATATATAAAGAAATCCTACAACTCAATGACAATAGTACAGTCGGCCCAATTATAAAATGGGCAAAAGATATGAAAAGACAGTTCTCTGAAGAGGAAATACAAATGGCCAAGAAACACATGAAAAAATGTTCAGCTTCACTAGCTATTAGAGAGATGCAAATTAAGACCACAATGAGATACCATCTAACACCGGTTAGAATGGCTGTCATTAAACAAACAGGAAACTACAAATGCTGGAGGGGATGTGGAGAAATTGGAACTCTTATTCACTGTTGGTGGGACTGTATAATGGTTCAGCCACTCTGGAAGTCAGTCTGGCAGTTCCTTAGAAAACTAGATATAGAGTTACCATTCGATCCAGCGATTGCACTTCTTGGTATATACCCGGAAGATCGGAAAGCAGTGACACGAACAGATATCTGCACGCCAATGTTCATAGCAGCATTATTCACAATTGCCAAAAGATGGAAACAACCCAAATGTCCTTCAACAGATGAGTGGATAAATAAAAGTGGTATATAGACACGATGGAATACTACACGGCAGTAAGAAGGAACAATCTCGTGAAATATATGACAACATGGATGAACCTCGAAGACATAATGGTGAGCGAAATAAGCCAGGCACAAAAAGAGAAATATTTTATGCTACCACTTATGTGAGCTTTGAAAAATGTAAAACGATTTATAATGTAGAATGTAGATTGTAGGGGAACTAGCAATAGAGAGCAATTAAGGAAGGGGGAACAATAATCCAAGAACAGATAAGCTATTTAACGTTCTGGGGATGCCCAGGAATGACTATGGTCTGTTAATTTCTGATGGATATAGTAGGAGCAAGTTCACAGAAATGTTGCTATATTAGGTAACTTTCTTGGGGTAAAGTAGGAACATGTTGGAAGTTAAGCAGTTATCTTAGGTTAGTTGTCTTTTTCTTACTCCCTTGTTATGGTCTCTTTGAAATGTTCTTTTATTGTATGTTTGTTTTCTTTTTAACTTTTTTTTCATACAGTTGATTTAAAAAAGAAGGGAAAGTTAAAAAAAAAAAAAAAAAGGAAAAAAAATAGATGCAGTGCCCCCTTGAGGAGCCTGTGGAGAATGCAGGGGTATTCGCCTACCCCACCTCCATGGTTGCTAAGATGACCACAGACATAGGGAACTGGTGGTTTGATGGGTTGAGCCCTCTACCACAGGTTTTACCCTTGGGAAGACGGTTGCTGCAAAGGAGAGGCTAGGCCTCCCTATGGTTGTGCCTAAGAGCCTCCTCCTCAATGCCTCTTTGTTGCTCAGATGTAGCTCTGTCTCTCTAGCTAAGCCAACTTGAACGGTGAAATCACTGCCCTCCCCCCTACGTGGGATCAGACACCCAGGGGAGTGAATCTCCCTGGCAACGTGGAATATGACTCCTGGGGAGGAATGTAGACCTGGCATCGTGGGACGGAGAACATCTTCTTGACCAAAAGGGGGATGTGAAAGGAAATGAAATAAGCTTCAGTGGCAGAGAGAATCCAAAAGGAGCCAAGAGGTCACTCTGGTGGGCACTCTTACGCACACTTTAGACAACCCTTTTTAGGTTCTAAAGAATTGGGGTAGCTGGTGGTGGATACCTGAAACTATCAAACTACAACCCAGAACCCATGAATCTCGAAGACAGTTGTATAAAAATGTAGCTTATGAGGGGTGACAAGGGGATTGGGAAAGCCATAAGGACCACACTCCACTTTGTCTAGTTTATGGATGGATGAGTAGAAAAATAGGGGAAGGAAACAAACAGACAAAGGTACCCAGTGTTCTTTTTTACTTCAATTGCTCTTTTTCACTCTAATTATTATTCTTGTTATTCTTGTGTGTGTGCTAATGAAGGTGTCAGGGATTGATTTGGGTGATGAATGTACAACTATGTAATGGTACTGTGAACAATCGAAAGTACGATTTGTTTTGTATGACTGCGTGGTATATGAATATATCTCAATAAAATGAAGATTAAAAAAAAAAAAAAAAAAAAAGACATAATGCTGAGCAAAATAAGCCAGGCACAAAAAGAGAGATATTGTATGTTACCACTAATGTGAATTCTGTGAAAAATGTACAATGTTTTATACTGTAGAATGTAGGGGACCTAGAGATACCAATTAGTGGAGGGGGAATGATAATCTAATAAGAACAGATAAACTATGGAGGGTAATCTCAAGGTTATGGGAATGCTCAGGAATGACTATGGTTTGTAAACTTTCTTGGATATAGTAAGATCATGTTGGAAGCAATAGAGTTATTTTAGGTTTTTTTTTCTCTTATTCCTTTGTTTTCTTAGGGGTTGTTAATTTTCTTGGGGTATGGTAGGAACATGTTGGAAGCAATGTAGTTATTTTAGATGATTTGTTTTTCTTACTCCTCTGTTTGGACATGGTTTATTAATTTTCTTGGGGTATGGTAGGAACATATTGGAAGCAAAGTAGTTATTTTAGGTTATTTGTTTTCCTTAATCCATTGCTTTGTTTGAAATGTTGTGGGGTTTTTTTGGTTGTTGTTTGCCTGTTTGTTTTTTAATTTTTTGATAAACAAAGTTAAAAAATTGAAAAAAAATCAGTAGAAAAATGGGAGTAAAAACTAAATGACAAATAGGGTGGGATAGGGGGATTGTTTGGGTATTCTCTTTTCACTTTTATTTTTTATTCTTATTCTGATTCTTTCTGATGTAAGGAAAATGTTCAGAAATAGATTGTGGTGATGAACGCATAACTATATGATCATACTGTGAACAGTTGATTGTATACCATGAATGACTGTATGGTTTGTGAATATATTTCAATAAAACTGAATTAAAAAAAAATGCTTTATGGACTGTGAAGAATGCTTACTGAAAACTGAGAGAAGGGGTCTTAACAGCATTTTGAATCAGACAGCAAATAGTTTTAACATCATAATCATTAATCAAGGCACAATTGCAGACTTGAATAAGCACAGAGTTCAGTAGCTGGAAGTAAAGGTTTGCATCCCATTCCTTAATTTTATAGCCATTGAACCTCCAAGAGCCTGAATGTCCTCAGGATAAAGTGGGTGTAGAAAGGATTTAATGGGATAATATATGCAAAATTGCCTTTAAAACTATAAAATAGTCACAAAAATTAGTTATTTAATGGGAAATGCTTCCTTTTATGTGAAAAACACATTTTCCCTCAGTTATTCTACATATTTATTATAATCTACACTTTCTTATTTTTTCAGAAAACACCTGATTTCCAGTTTGTGTACTTAGATCACTAAACTGATGGAAAGAAAATTTTGTCCAAATATATACTTCCAGAAAGGGCAAGATTTATAATTCTGTCCATACTCACAGCAAAATCATTATCAAGAAACAATTCTTAAACTTTTAATTGCTTAAGTAAGTCAGTTAAGAAACTGATTCAGAAGTTGGTTGGATGATGGCAGATGGACAGAATGGGTGGTCTGTGAAGTCAGAGTATGGATAATTAATATGTATTAATATGCATTTACCAGCTGCTTAAAGATCCTAAGGTTCAAAATTGTTGTATCTATGCATACATTCAATTTAACAAGTTTTCTGGATACACAATATTCAAATATCAACTGCATTTTGAAACATGATTAATATAACAATTAGAAATACAATAGCAACAAGAATTATGAACTTCCTATAAATAAATCTAATGTAGATGTGCAAGTCCACTGGGGAAAAAATTATGGAACTTCTTTTAAAAGAAATTAAATGGAGAAAGGTGTTACATACGTTTCTGAATCTGAAGACTGATACTATATTATAAAGATGTCAACTCCCCCCAAATTGATACACAGATTTAATGCAACTTAAAATCTGAACAGAAACTTCTGTGGAACTGGATAAACCAATAAACCAATATGCAAGAACAAAGTCCCAAGAATATCAAAGACACTACTAAAGAAGTGCAATATTAAGACTTACAAACTATACTAATTACCTTATTTCATTGATTCTAAGATGTACCTTTTATCACATTTTCACATCTATGTAAAATATTTAACATCTATGAAATTGGGATGCATCTTAAGATCAACTGTCTTTTTCAATAGCTGTTGGCCAGGCAAACGGAGTCACAGCAGCTTATGTTGTTGTCTCCTTGACTGATTTAAAAGCATTACTGGTATAATACATATTGAGTTTAATGCAGTTTAAAAATGTCTCCAAAAAGATTATATAATGATTCAGCATTGAAATGAAAAATTTTTGTGTACCCAAAAAATATGGAAAAGGAAGAGCAGGGAGTAAATTAGATATTAGTGAAAGAATCAAAGTAAAACTAGTATGTTTTAAGAGAGTTAAGAATGAAGGACATCCAAAAGTAGATGAAACTATGTTATATTTTATTCCTGAATTGTCTGTCATGGGTGAAGCAAGGACCAAAGGTAGGAGATTTGCCAAATCCCTTTGTGGTAGGCAGAATAATCACTCCCAAAGAACCTGTAAACCTGTGAATATGTTACCTTACATGTGCAAAGGGACTTAGCAGATGTGATGAAGGTTAAGGACCTTGAAATGGGGATATTATCCTGAATTATCCAGGAGTTTCCAATCTAATCACATAAATCCCTAAAAGTAGAAGAGAAAGACAGAAGAGTGGGTCAGAGAAATGACAATGTGACAAGCTTACAGCCATCAAGAAAAGAGACCTTGGTTCTACAACCACAAGGAACTGAATTCTGCCAACAATCCAAAGGAACAGGAAACAGATTCTCCCTTAAGGCCGCCAGAAAGGAACAGCCTGCAGACACCCTGATTTTAGCCCAGTGAGATCTATGTCAGACTCCTGAACCACAGATCTGTAAATTAGTAAATTTGCGTTGTTTAAAGCCACTAAATTTGTGGTAATATTTTTATTGCAACAATAGAAAACCAATATACCCTTGAAATAGATAAAAGAAATTTCTAAGGAATAAGATGTATTCTACAGAATTAAGGAATTATGTCAGTGTCATTGACAACATTTTTTCCGTTTTGGTGATTCATAAAAAAAAAAAAAGACCAATTGATCTTTCAATTGATTTCTTAAATTTAAAGAAAATTCCACAAAGAAGAAACTAAATGAATTAATACAAAGATTAGCAATAGACCCAATGCATATAAGGAAACTTGATTTATCAACACAGTGTGCATTGCTGATAATTAGGGAAATGAAAGATCATCCAATAAATGGGATGAGACAACTGGTTTATCCAAATTATAAAAAAAAAAAAGAAGTTGAATCTCTACCTCATAATGAAATTTTAATTCAGGTGAATTAAATATTTTAATGTGACAGCAAAATTCTGAAACTTTTTGGGAGAAAACATAGGAAAATATCTTCATGACCTTGAGGTAAAGAAGATTTTTTAAAACAAGACTCAGAATGGATAAATTATAAAGGAAAATATTAATAAATACGACTAAATTAAATTTAAGAACTTTTATTCATCAGAATATACCAGAAAAGTAGTAGAAAAAATAAGCTAAAAATATGAGAAGATATTGGCAAAACATATATAACTTTGTATTAGCATTCAAAATGTATAAAGAGCTTTTATGAATTAGGCAGAAAAAGACAACCCAATAGAAAAATGGACAAATTACATGAAAAGGCATTTCACAAAGAGGAAAAATGAAGATTCCACAAACACGAACATATGATCAGTCTTGACTGGAATATGAAGATGGTACAACCACTTCAGTAAACAATTTGGCATTACCTAGTGTAGCTGAGCATCAATCAACACATCTGCTCTTCTCTGAAGTATATTTACTTGAGAAAAACCCTTACACATATGTTCTAGGAGACATGGACAAGATAGTCATAGCAGCACTGTTTGTTAACAGCAGTAGACCAAAAATAATTCAAATGTCAATCAACAGTAGAATAAATAAAATGTCATAGTCATATAAGGGAGTACTATGTAACATAAAAATAAATGAATAATGGCTTTTTTGTGTCATTACTGACAAATGCCAGAATCAAAATACTGAAAGAAGAAAGTCATAAGGACATTGAGACAGTATGATTCCATCTGCCTGAGAATTAAACATAAGCAAAATGAAACAATAAATGGTTTAGGGATATATATACACAGGTGATACATCTATAAAGAAAAGTTAGGAAATTATTCATATCAGATTCTGAATAAGAGGTAGATTTACTGTAAAGCTAACAATGCTTTCGCTTCAGGGCTCATTTTAATGGGCCTTCCAAGGCTCTAGACCCAATTTGGAATTTATAATTTTATATTCTTTTTCTTAAAGAACCCCAAACCACTGAAGTGAGTAACATAAGGATCTACAAAAACCTGGATTTACCCTTGCTAAGAATAGTAGCTACTCTGGGTAAGGGGTAAAAGTACTAGAATGTAACCGCAGTGAGGGACACAAGGGCCTCTGTTGTATTAGCAGTGTTCTGTTTCTTATACAAGGTAATAAGTAGGTGAGTATTCATTTATGTTATCATTTAAAATATACGTATCTTTCATATATTCTCATTCATGAAAGATACATTTCATAACATTTTTTTAAAAAAGGTAAAATTAGCCCTATTATTCAACAACATAATTTTGGAGTATAGCATCAATAAACTACTTGGAGCCCACTCTCTCACTTCCAGTGGGGGATCAAAGAGTAAAAAAAGAAACAAAAAAGGTAAAACAGAGCACTTTATTATCACTATGTATATACTGTATGTGTATCCCAGAAGATTTCCAGGGTGGAGCTCAAAATCAGAGCCTAGGTAACACTAGTGGGATAAAGCTGTTTCCCAGACTTGGCGTAAAAATTAATAGCTACCATATGCTGAATGCTATGTGCCAGGGCACAGGGCTAGGCACTTTACAAGCGTCATTTCCTTTAATTCTCAAAACAGCTCTACAGGACACCAAGCCCATGTTTTTTCCTCTACTCAGTGTTCAAATACTGAGGGCTTCCATGGGGAACACTGATCCTTACAGACTCTTTAAGGGTTTCTCCATCATTTCTCCTTCCCAACCCTTTAACCACTCCATACCCCACCCATCTCTTTGAGTGCTAAAAGCTAAATGGGGTATCAAACGAATGCCTAATTCCTCCATTCTAAGTAGATACTCCATCTGGTTTGCAGACAAGCCATAGCTCCTCCCTACCTTCCCAAACATGAATCTTGAAGTGAAAGAGGAACAAAGAGAAGCTCTATATGTGCAATATTAAAGAAATAAAGTACATTCAGCCCCAATCCTGAGGTGCTTATCATGTAAAATAGAAAGGACAAATGAAGAGTAAGAACATAGAAGAACCACAAGAAAACAAATGTGAAAAACATTACAAAGTTGTACTAAATATGAATATCTTATAATAGAAGTAAAAACTATTTTTTGTATGTATCTACAAACATTTCTCAGGTTTACATGTAAATAGACAGGAACAATCATAGTAAAAGATATATTTAACATTAAGAGCTATCTAAAAATTCCCAATTTCCCCTTCTGGCATTTAAGACATCTAATTTGAAATCACAAAATAGGTGACTGATTCAATTTTTTTTTTAAGCCCAAAGTATAAGGATTTTAATACCTCTTCAGGCCTTCCCAAAGCTGGAGTTCCTGTCAGAAGAATGGCTCGTGTGGCTTTCTGTACTAATGGCAATAAAATCTTGCTGCGGGTGGCATTTCTGGACTTTATGTAGTGCGATTCATCTAGTATAACTACTTCGAAGTTCTCATTATTCAGTGCATCTATCAAAGTCTTTGCATCTGCGGTTAAAAGACCATAACCCAGCACTGTCACTTTGCTGGTTGATATTCTCCTAGAAAAGAAAAATCCATGTATTTTAGCAATATACCAGTAACCAATTTATCATAAACAATATAAAACTCTTTAAAAAAGAAATACAAAGGAGAAGAAAGAAGAAATGGGGAATAATAGAAGATGGTACTCCTACTGAAATCCAATTTCTCTTAACATTTTTATGGTCTCCAAACATGATAAATCAGAATCCAAAATTTAAAACTTTTGTTAACCAAAACCAAATTTTGGGTTATATGGTGTTTGGAAGATTTTGACATTCAGCAAGCCACATTTTACTAGGATAAGAATATTATTCTCAGGATATTTGTTTCCATGCATCTAGGAACAACCTTAAAATGAAGACTCAAATATCAACTGACTCCTGAACAAAACCTTCCCCCAAAATGTAGGGTAGCAGTGTTTCTCAACCAGGGTGCTATTGGTATTTGGGACAGGGCAATACTTAGTATTTCAGGGCAGTGTAGTGCACTGCAGGGTATTTCACATTCCTGGTCCCACCTACCCATCAAAGGCCAATAGAGTCCCTCAGTAATAGGACGATGAAAATTAGTCCTGACCCTGGAGTGATGAGATGTGGGAAGATGAAGGGGTTCTGCCCCAGGTAGAGAACCAATGAGCTAAAGTGATCCCTTATCTTCTGAACCATCACTACAATTTATATATCTATGATATTATTTATCATAATGTATTGAAATTATTTTTTACATATTTATCTCCCTTATATAATGAAATTGGTAAGGGCAGAGAATGTGTCTTATTCATCTTTGTATATACAGTACTGGGCTCCCAATTAAAGTTTGTAGAATGAAATGATTAGAAAATTAAATGCACAAACATTAAAAGAGAAATCACTTTTGCATTTTCTACATCTGGTAAAAATGCAGGACAAAGTCAGTCTTCTGTAGTTTTCTACCCTCTAATAGAAAAGACAGAGCCCATAGTAGGTGGTACCAACATGGTAACTACATTTTAAGCCCTGGATAAATCTACTTAATACAGAGATTTATTATTTTCTTACTGTGCTCAAGAAAAGTCTGCAAAAGAAAAGTTCAGGGTTAATATTACTAAATAACTAAATATACAGAAGACAGGGCTTTCAAGGCCACTACAGCAGTCTCTATAGCTTCAATCCTGCCACCTCCTGAGTAGTGAATAGTCCTAGCATAACTAACATGCCAGAGGAAGTATATGTATTTGTAGTTAAAAAAAAAAAAAAAAAACATTGACAAATGTTGGTATATACCTAAAGCTATGTTCCATTAAATATCTGGAAGACATCAAGTAAGTTTTCCTGCCCTTAGCTGACATCCTGCAAAAAAATTACACTCTGGGATTGTTGTCCTTTCTAATATATCACAAGTGTTATTCAAATAAAAATATTAGCCACTATGTAAATCCAAGAATGTATTTCCAAAATAATAATGAAAATTATATGACATAATGTTATTAAAAATTATAGAGGAGAAATATTTTCAGAAAATATAAATGTAAACATTCAAATAACAGCTAATTGAAAATGTTACAGAGGCTTTTATAAATTTTGTATTCTCCACATTTTTAAATTTTTTTTATTATTATTCATTTTATTGAGCTATATTCACATACCATGCAGTCATACAAAACAAATCGTACATTTGATTGTCCACAGTACCATTATGTAGTTGTACATTCATTACCAAAATCAATCCCCGACACCCTCATTACCACACGCACAAAAATAACCAGAATCACATTTTTAAATTTTTAAATTTTATACAGTGATACTGGAGGGGAGGAGTTTTATTTATAATTATTTTCCACATTTTATTTTGTTGATGCGAATAGTGTCCAAATTTCCTTGGGTTCATAAAGACTATTTTTTTGAATTATGGTATTAAGGTTGAAAGAGAAAAGACACTGTCTATAGTTTGTCTGGATTCTCCCCCCACATTCACAAAGGCCAACATTACTTCTACAAATGTTTGTTATGTTATCAGTCTTAGAGAATACAATACAGTACAATAATAACCCAATAAACAATTCTCAAGAATTAACAGACATTTATTTTAGGTAAATGCATAGCTTTACACTTAAGGCTCAGAAACTGGTAGTTTTATATCACTTTAAGCAAGATCATTTTTAATGATTCACCTTGATACACAACATAATAACTTATCAATATTCAAATTGATTGACTTATTCCAAAGGTTGGGAAACAAAATGAGTAAAAACGCTTGCTTTACTATGATTGATTTTTAGAGTAAAGAACTCAGATAACACAAAACAAGTATTTTTAAGATATAAAATATTAAAATTATAAATTAATATAAAGAAAATAAAACTTGCTAATACTAATTTTTAGTCATACATAAAACTTGAATAAAAGTTCACAAAACCTCAATCTATTTCATTGAGAAGTTGTGAAATTTATTTCTGAACCCTAAAATAGTCAGTTTTAAGTATATTTAAGGTATATATAAAATAGGTATATTGCATACATCTCTAAAAGTATATATACTCCACATTTACTTTTAAATACATTATAAAGAAACATACTGTTGGACTGTAAACAAGTTTTCTTGGAAAATAATTCACATTAAAACCATTTAAAAGAAAATTTTTCTTACTACCCTCAACTCTAAAATATGATTTGTAGTCACATTTCATTTCAAATATGGGTATATTCTAAATAGAAACAAGAAAGTCTTTCTTTTTTTTTTAAAAGATAAAACGTTCTTACCCAACATCAGTTTTACTCTGAATAACATTGATTTCTTCTGGACCCAGCTCTGGGATCCATTTCTCTATTTCTTCTGTCCAAGGGTACCTCAGAGATGAAGGGACCACTATTAAAAGAGGCCATTCTTCTTTATAGAAGTAAGCGACTGCAATTGCCTGGATTGTTTTTCCTAGTCCCATCTAAATTTTAAAAACAACAACAAAAATAAAAAAATTAAGAAAAGCTAAAATACTTTGAAAAAATATTTATCAAATATTTTATTTGTGGGTACTATATCAAGATAATTTTTCAATATATATATAAAAATCTATTGGATTACATTGTTAATTAAAAGCTCAGGATCACTATGACTTGAAAAGCAAATCATATTATTTTCAAACCATTTGTGTTTGGAATTAAAGAAGGAAAATGACCCCCAATTTTGAATATGAGACATTCTGATTTTACATAAGTTAGTTTGGTAAAGCTAAATGTGTAGCATTTATAATTTCTCCTCTCAGAGAACACAAAAGTAAATGCCTTATTTATCCAGCACAAATCACGTCATTTTAAAGCTAGAATAAACCCTGACTCATGCACATTTTACAAAAGAAGAAATAGGCATAGAAAAGTTAAATTGTTTGTTCAACTTAACAGTTAATTGGATGCAAAACTAGTATGAGAGCCCATATCTTTGGTGTTTTCTCACTTGTTTTTACACTATACTGTCCCACGTCTAAGCTGCATCTGTTTTTAAAGTAGTCATAAATGAATGTTTATAGGTAACAGTTTTGCTCATTTTAAGCCAAAAAAAAAAAAAAAAAAAAACTGGGGACAACCCAAATGTCCTTCAACTGGAGCACTGATAAAGAAAATGTGGTATTATCCATACAATAGAATACCACCCAACAATAAACATGCAATGTACTATTGCTCTACACAACAATACAAACGAATGGCAAATGCATTTTGCTAAAAGAAAGCAGACTCAAAAAAGCTACATTTTATATGGTACCATTTGTATCTCATTTTGGAATAGGCAAAACAATGGGGACAAAAAGCAGATCACTGGGTGTCAGGAACTGGGGGTGAGAGGAGGGGAGGAGCAAGAGGGAACTTTTGGGGATGACAGAGCTATTCTGGATCTTGACTGTGGTGTGATCACTAGATTCTGGCATCAACCTGATTCCAAAGCAGCAAAAATTTAACAATTACAGATTTTATACTAGGCTTGGGATCACTTGGGTTGCTACTCTCCCACCAAAACTTGGAAAATGAGCACAATTCCACAAACTGAACCTGGTTTTATTTTCTGTGTGTGGACTATTTCACTAACTTTCTGCCATGAGACACTGATTTCGTTTCCTGCTGTGTTATATAACCCATTGTCTCAATTTCAATTTTCCTAGAATTGGGGGTCTTTTTGTTTCCTTAATATTATAGGAAGAAGGATTTTTCCTCTGGGACCCAGATTCCATCACTGGGTCCTTTCCATCTTCTTGCTAAATTTACTTGGTGCCAATCACATGTCTACTTACTTTTTTGCACCACATGTATTCTGTTCTATGTCGACCTGCCAGGCCTACTGATGAATCTCTCAGCCAAAGACTTGATAAAATATTTGTCAAGAATTCTCTACCCTGACAAAGCTTGATGCAAATATCCCTTATCGAAATTTCCTACTATTATCTGTTACTGAGTTTAGGGCTGTAGGCCTTGAATAAGCATATATGGAAATGGAACTCGGAACAATAGGTAGAAAAAAGATAGTAGGGAAAACAGGTTTGGATAAGGATTGAGGGAGAGAGGAGGAACTGGCAGGAGAACAGGAGTAGTCCTGGTGTTTGAAAGGCTAGCCTAAGTAGAAATTTGGATATTTTTTGACTTCCAGTTTCCTAATACTCTTATGTCTATCTGCTATTATACCCACTGAATGAGTTCTTAATTTCAAATGATATTTTTCATTTCTAAAATAGAATCTAAAAATAGTTCTAAAATTAGAAACTTTAAAAAAATTTAATTTTTTTTAAAAAATTAAGTACTATTGAAATTTTCAATCTCTTCATCTATTTTGTCTACTTTTTTTTTTTTTTTTGGAGCAATGACAATGTCCTTGATTTTCTTGAGTAAAATAATCACAGTTATTTTAAAGTCCTTCTTGAATAACTGTCAGTCTCCTTCCACTCCCTACATTTTCTCTTGTTTTTCAGTCTTTTTGGTCCTATTTTTTTTCAGCATCCCTGTATTTTCTAATTGGATCAAAAGTATTAGGGATGAAAAAATTATAGAAGCTTATCATGGTGTTCTCTTTCTCCAAAGGGGGTTAGATTAAGTTTTCTTCTTCTTGTTTCCAGCTAACTTACTCTTTCCTAATAACTAAAAAATTATGACTGCCTTTCAAGAACTAAAGTATTAAATTTAAAACATTAAGGATCAATTAAAAAATAAGCAGCAATCTTAAAAACAAAAAATAGTTCCCAAGCTAAGAAGTATTAAGTATATATAAAACTCAGGAAGGATTAATCTATGTGAGAAGATGGTGTGTTGAAAAAAAGGGTAAGTAGTGGAAGCAAAGAAAAGGGCGTAACAATACATTTGACTTCATTTTTTTATGTTTGACTGCTGACATTTTTCAAGCCCCATCAGTACCCTTTCCTCGTCTGCCCCAAATCTGAACAAGCTGATAAGAAAGCCTGGGAGTTACCTCCTCTGGCACAGTGGGAAGTTCAAACCACTCAAGTCCTGGCCTGTTTCATGAGAACCCTTACCCTAGCTCCATCTCAAATCACAATAAAAACCAAGTCAGTCTTCTCTCCTTGCTCTCTCAAATCATTTTCAGACCGGTCTGGATGCCTGCCCTGTTCTTCTTAGAAAGCCTCATTATCTGAATAATAAACCTTTTCATACCCTCTTTATGCATGTGTGGTATCATTAGCTTTGACATCCAAACCAAATTTTTAATTTCAGGGTAGAAGGGTTCATCCTGCCGCTGCAGGGTAACTTCACAAAGTAAAAGCCATTTCTCAATATACATTAATAAATTGGCATTGTGATTTGTATGAAAGGTATTCCTTGAGCTTTGTAACCTACAGAAAAATCCCAGAATCCAATCAACTTTGCATCACTGAAAAGAATGAATTTCTAAATCTGCATATACCTAAGGATCATACCCTATACTTTCAGAGAATTTACCTCGAAAATGACACTAATCAGTTTTTATCCAGTTATCCTTCCTGATAGAATCCCTTCAGTTAATAGATCATGTAGTTAAATGAACACAGGTGATTTCTGGAAATCAGAAAAATATTTATCAACATGATATAAAGCATTTAGTTGCTAACATTATTTCCTAGTATTTCTTGTTCCACTTTTGACCATTATCAAATAGAAGATAATATTTGATGCTTCAAACTAGGGGGGAAAAAAAAATATATATATATATATATATACACACACACATTACTGTAATATTATGCTCCCTTTGAGGAAAGAAATGATGTATAGATAGCATAGTATAGCTGAGTTCTAGATACAATTTGTAAACAGGAAGATAATCATCTAGGACTATTTTTTCCCTAGAAATAAATTTTTAAAACATGCACTTCAATTTCAGTATTTTGAGAAGAATTTAAAGTAGCATAACATTCAATTATAAAAGCAGTAACACACTTCAAGTAATTTAGATATACAGAAATAAGTACACTCAATAGGTGGCCCAAAGCCCTGGGTTCTAACTAAAATGGAGTTTGTTAAAGTGGAACCCTCCAGTGTTTCATCACAATCAAGGCTAAATCACCTATTTAAAACCAAAGCATTGTCTCAATAAGAGTACAATTGTCTAGTTAGCTACATAAGAATTAAACAGAGTACTTTTATTTCAAGTGTACATTTTATCAATGTTTTCAAAATAGTAAATCACCAATTTATATTGGAGAATAATTCTAGATTTTCTAAACGTCTATATCCACAAAATTATTAATAGCAATTAAATAACAATGATCCTAACTGGATACATAGAATTTCGGTTTCAGTTTTCTGTGTTGTGATTGCCTATTTATACAGCAGTTTATATACATATGTATCACAGAAAACGCCAGCTGTTTGCTAAGATTTTGCAACTGGAATATTTTCTAGTTTTAAAGTTATAACCAGCTTTTGTCTTTTAGGAATGGGCTGCCTATAGGTTCTAGAACAAACTGCTTTGGAGGACCCCTTTAGGTGTACAGATTTAACGACTTAGTGAGGATCTAAATTAAGTAAAGAAACCTAAATATGGAAACTTCAGATCAAAAGCCTATGTTCTATTTATTAGCAATAAGTCGACGTACGTTTTACCAGAACTTTATTCTTGTTCTTGTAAATTGTTATAATGCTTTTCCTACAGGGAGGTTAGATTATATATTTGAAAATTATTTGTTTTTAGAAGAGGGTTGTGTGTGTGTGTGTGTGTGTGTGTGTGTGTGTGTGTGTGTGTATGTTCTTGTCTCATAGGAGCTTGTGAGCAGGGAACAGACCACGGGGCTATGAGATACAGGCACAATCTTCTCTTCAGTAAGCTGAAGAGCCACACTTTGGGAAATGTACCATCATAATTCCCTGAGGGTGTCTGGCTCTCCTTTGTGGATAGAAACAGGCTTTCTCCTGCCTGGAAGGCGCTGGGACCATTTGAAGGTAGAAAGGAAGTGGGCCTTAGAGAGGAGCAGGATGGGTCAGAGAAACTTCTCATTCTAAAGACATGATATTGAATTGGGAATGGTAGCAGCACTCAAGTAGGCCTGAATTCCAAAGCACGGCTTAAGAGATACCCACTAGGGGCTAGTAAGAAATGAAGCAGTGAGATGGCCCTAAAATGGACAGAGAGGCAGGACTGCAACAAACGTGCTTTAAAAATAGTCATTCTTAGTAATAGTTAAATGTTAGGCTTTAATGTACTTTTATTCTCCCCATGTCTGTAGAATAGTGTTATCAAAAGTTAGAGCTTTACAAGTGGGATAAAAAGTTATCAAAGGTGAACATAAGTAAAGGGTATATGGAGGTTCTTTGTACTATTTATATTACTGCAATTCTTCTGTGAGTTGAAATTATTCCAAAATTAAACACTGAAAAATAAAAGTATAGCTCTACAATCCAGTTTAAATTGTACTGGAGAGAATTACAGGGAACCTGTCCTATTCTTCAAAAGGAGTGGACAATAGAAAATGGCACTAAATTGTTCCAGACAGTGTGAAAAAAGGCAAACTTCCAAATTCTTTCTAAAAGTAAACATAACTCTGATACTAAAACATGAAAGGCATCACAAAAAATAACCCAAAGAACAATTTCACATGTGAATATTGCTACAAACATTTTTAAGTAGACTATTAGAATATATAATTCAACAGATCATTAAAAGAACAATAATTTATCATGACAAAGAAGAGTTCAAGTACAAGAATAAAAGACTGGTCAACACAAGAAAGTCTATTACTATAATTCATAATATTAACAGATCAAAGGAAAAATGCAATATGATCATCTTTAGATGCTGAAAAGGCAACTGACAAAATTCAGTTTTCATTTGTGACAAAAGCCCTTTCTTAACTAATAAAAAAAGGATAATATCTTCACACAGGAAAAATTATGATTCTCAACTAAAAAGGTTATATCATGCTTAATGGAGAAAAGGCATACCTATTAATATCAGAAACAGGAAGAGAAATGAAAGATGTAAATACCAGCAGAGTAGGAAAAAAGGTATTAGTTTCAGATGTGATGACCAAATACCTAGAAATCAAAAATAATCAAGAGAAAAATGATTACTACTATTAAAAGAATTTAGGTAAGTGGCTAGTTCCAAATTATGATGAAAGACATTTGGAATTTATGAAGGAATAGTAAAAACAGAGAATGAAACAGAAGAGAGTACAGGGACAGTGCAAATTTATGAGAATTGAGTATATGATAAAAATGGCAATTTAAGTCAATTGGAAAAAGACGGTTTAGTTGATAAATGCTACTGAGAAATTTGACTAACCATTTGGAAAATAATACAACTGGTCTCTACCTGATCACTCACTATAAAACTATCTCCAGGTGGACTAAATATTTAAATGTTAAAAAGGGACATATTGTCAAAGGAACAAACTTACACTTCAACTGAGATACAGGAATTGAAACAACTAATGCTACATCAATTCAAGAAGTTTAGAGAAGATATGGCAAAAGAGATAAAAGCTATAAAGAAAACACTGGGCATACATAAGGCAGAAATTGAAAGTTCAAAAAAACAACTGGCAGGGTCTATGGAAATGAAAGGCACAACACAAGAGGGGAGGAAACAGGGCAACTGAGACACACGGTGGCTTCTCAGGGCAGCAGAGATCAGTTTGCTGAAGGATGGTTCTTCACAAGGAAAGGTGGAGACAGGGTGGGGTGCTGACTCTAGCTCTTAATTGGTGAATTTGGGGTGCTAGACCCAAGCTCTGATCAGCAACATTTTAAACAACCCATTAAAGAAAGCAGCTGGGGCCTCCATTTCAAGCCTACCCCTGGGGGAGGAGGAAACATGGCTGACTGAGAGACACACTGACTTCTCAGTGTGGTGGAGAGAGGTTTGCTGTGAGGCAGCTCTTCCCCAGGAAAAGGGGGGGTGGGGGTGGGGCAAGGCTGGGCACCAACTCTGACTTTTCATCAATTTGGAGTGCTGAATTACAGCTCCAAGACAACAGCTACAGTCTGGATCAGCCAAGAACAGAAAGTAGCTGGCAGCCTCTGTTTCAACCCTGCCTCTAACAGGGGTAGAAGTGGGACTGATTGAGAGACATAATAACCTCTCAGGGTGGCAAGGACAAATTGCTGAAGGGTGGCTCAAACCAAAGAAAAGGGGGACAAAAGGCCCAGCACAGTTTGCAGCTGTTGCATAGAGAATTCAGATCCTAGGATTCAAGAAACAGTTTTGACTCACACTAGCAAAAAGCAGCTGACAACCTGTCTCAACCATGTACCCAGTGGGTATGGAGTCAGCTGAAAATTAAAGGCACAGAACAACTTTAGGATTATGGGGAACAGTTGGCTGAAGAGCACCATCTGCTGGGCAGGACAGGAAAGCACAAAATCAGTAGACATCAAAGAGACAATTGGGTTCCCTGCTGGGTAACCTCCCCAGGGCACTTTGGAACTGATCTACACCCCCTTTGTGGGCCCTGGCCCTGTCTTCACTGGGAAAAACTGCTTTGGGTAGGTTCTCTCTTGGGGGAACCTTCCTCCTAGAATTAGCCCTCCAGGAAAAAGTAGCTAGAAATAATGAGAAGAGTGTTAGAAACACGTAGAGGCAAACCAAAAATAAACAGAACAGATCAACATTCCTGGAGGAGAAAGAGAGAAAAGGAATCTTTCTTCCTTATCATGAAACAATTGCACAAATAGTGCAATCTCAAAAATCAGACCATATACGCAGGGCAAGAATCAAATAAATAAGAGCTGAGAAAAATCGGATCAGTAAAACACGAGCTATTCTAAAGGTTTAGAACAAGTTAACCTAAGTGTCAAAAAAGAGTTACAGCACAAAGCCAATTAACAAGAAACCCTTGGCAAGACAGAGAAATTGACTTCCAAAATAAAATCATTGAGAAAAGTAGATGCCTAGACATGAGCAAAAACAATCACAAGCCTACTAAGAAACATGAAATTATGGCCCAATAAAATGAACCAACAAAAATTTCAGGCAAGATACAGGAGTTGAAACAACTAATGATGTTCAAATAAATTTCCTAAATCAATTCAAGGAGATAAAGGAAAATGGTGAAGAATTCAAAAGCATGGAAAAAAAAAAAAAAGAAAAAAAAAGCAGAACTTAACAGAGGATAGGATATTTGAAATATTATAGACAAAAGGACAGAGAAAAGAATGGAAAATTTTGAGCAGGGTCTCAGGAATTAAATGACAACAGGAAGCATACAAATATATGTGTCATAGGTGTCCCAGAAGGGGATAAGACGGGAAAAGAGGCAGAAAGAATATTTGAGGAACTAATGGTCAAAAATTTTCCAACTCTTACAAAAAACATCAATAAACAGGTCCAAGAAGTGCAACAGACTCCAAACAGAATAAATCCAAATAGACCAACTCCATATCAGTTAGTAATCAGACTGTGTGCTGGTTTGAAACTCCTATGTACCCGAGGAAGACTATGTTCTTTAATGCTATCTTGTGGGGGCAGACTTACCACAGGTGGGATCTTCTGTTTAGGCTGTTTCCATGGAGATGTAACCCACCCAACTGTGAGTTTTGATTGGCTTATTTCCATGGGGATGTGACCCTGACCATTCAGGGTGAGTCTTAATTAGTTTACTGGAGCCCTGTAAGAGAGCTCACAGACAGAAGCAGCTCAGAAAAGCTGAGAGAGACATTTTGGAGAGAAGCTAAGATATGTAATCCAGAGTTTGCCCCCAGGAGAAGCTAGGTGCTGACACAGATGCAGATCCATGGAGATTCAGAAAGAAAGATGTTTGGAGATGCTAAGCTAAGTGAGGAAGCCTAGAGTTTGCCCTGGAGAAGCTAAGAGAGGACCCCCAGACACTTAGAGAGAAACACCCTGGGAGAACAAGCATGGATGCACAGGATTTGAAAGACAGCAGCTAAGAGAGACAGAATCCCAGAGAAAATTTGGAAAAAGCCATTTGAAACCAGAACCCAGTAGCAAAGGACCAGCAGACACCAGCCATGTACATTCCCAGTTGACAGTGGTGTTCTGGATGCCATCAGCCTATCTTTAGTGAAGTATCCTCTTGTTGATGCCTTAGTTTAGATACTTGTATGGCCTTAGAACTGTAAATGTGCAACCCAATAAATCCCCTTTATAAAAGCCAATCCATTTCTGGTATTTTGCATAATGGCAGCTTTAGCAAACTGGAATAGACTGTCAAATGCCAAAGACAAAATTCTCTGAAAGCAGAGAATTCTGAAAGCAGCAAGAGAAAAGCAATTCATTACATACAACGGAAGCTCAATAAGACTAAGTGCCGATTTCTCATCAGAAATCATGGAGGCAAGAAGACTGTGGTATGATATATTGAAGATACTGTAAGAAAAACTGCCGACGAAGAATTAGTTATCCGACAAAACTGTCCTTCAAAAATGAGGGAGAGATCCCTTTGGGTATAACCTGGTCGATCCCTGGAACTTTGGGTATCTGTGTGTCAACTGAAACTCAGAGCTAGAACTCAGCAGATATGAATGTCAGTATTAGCACATATACCAACTGTTAAAAAAGCTGAAAAAGAGTCCAGACTTCAACTAGAGATATGGATGAAGGAGATGTGGTTAGGACTAGGGCAAATCGGGCCAAATGGTAAAGGACAATACTGACTGCGGTTTACAACTTCAAATTCCATGTGAGACCAAGGGAAGAGATGTTTAGTTGGTACACGATCTATATTTCCTAAATAATCTAATTCGTACAGGTTGTTAAAATACCATAATTACATGCAACTTTTAATTAGGAAGTAAGACCTAGTAGGTTTGCATAGGTTAGTGTGAAAAAGAGACACATTCCGAGGTAATTTGGACAGAGAATAAAAATACATATGAAGGCTCCCCCTGAGGAGCTGGGGGAAAATGCAGAAATGTTGGGCTTCCTCACCTGGATCATTGTAGACGTTCTCACAAACATTGAGGACTGGTGGTTTGAAGTGCCAAGCCCCCATCAGGGAACTTGCCCTTACGAAGCTCGTTACTGCAAAGGAGAGGCTAAACCTGCTTATAATTGTGCCTAAGAATCTCCCCTAGAGTACTTCTTTGTTGCTCAAATGTGGTCCTCTCTCTCTAGCTAAGCCAAATCGTGGGTGAACTCACTGCCCTCCCCTCTACATGGGATCTGACACCCAGGGGTATAAATCTCCCTGGCAACATGGGATATGACTCCTGGGGATGAATCTGGGATTGAGAACATCTTGACCGAAAGGGGGATGAGAAATGAAACGAAATAAAGTTTCAGTCGGAGAGATTCCAGATGGAGTTGAGAGGTCACTCTGGTGAGCATTCTTATACACTATATAGATAACCCTTTTTAGGCTTTAATGCATTGGAATAGCTAGAAGTAGATACCTGAAACTATCAAACTGCAACCCAGTTAGCCTTGACTCTTGAAGACGATTGTATAGCAATGTAGCTTACAAGGGGTGACAGTGTGATTGTGAAAACCTAGTGGATTGCTCTCCCTTTATCCAGTGTATGGATGGATGAGTAGAAAAATGGGGACAAAAAACTAAATGAAAAATAGGGTGGGGGGGATGATTTGGGTGTTCTTTTTTACTTTTTTTTTTTTTATTCTTATTTTCACTTATTCTGATACAAGGAAAATGTTCAAAAAATAGATTGGCGTGATGAATGCACAACTATATGATGGTACTGTGAACAACTGTACACTCTGGATGAGTGTATGGTATATGACTATATCTCAATAAAATTGAACTTAAAAAAAATGACGGAGAGTTTAGAATATCCACAGATAAACAGAAGCTGAGAACGTTTGTTTTCCTATAAGAGATCTGCCTTACAGGAAATACTAAAGGAAGTTCTACAGCCTGATAGAAAAAGACACGAGAGAGAGGTTTGGAGGAGAGTATAGAAATGAAGAAAATCAGTAAGGTTAACTAAAAGGGTATAAAAAGAGACAAAAATAAGATACGACATATAAAAGTCAAAGATAAAATGGTTGAAGAAAATACTGCCTTTACAGTAAAAACACGGAATGTTAATGGATGAAAATCCCCAAAAGACACAGACTGACAGAATGGATTAAAAAAATAATATCTATCTATATGCTGTCTACAAGAGATTCACCTTAGACCCAAAGATACAAATAGACTGAAAGTGAAAGGTTAGAAAAAGATATCCAAAGCAAACATTAACCACAAAAAAACGGGGATAGCTATACTAATATTGGACAAAAGACTTCAAATGCAAAACGGTTAAAAGAGATGAAGAAGACTATATATTAATAAAAGGGGACAATCTACCAGAGGATATAATAATCATAAATATTTATGCACCTAAACAGGTTGCCCCAAAATACCTGAGGCAAATATTGGCAACATTGAAGGGGGAAACAGATGTCTCTACAGTAATAGTTAAGAGAATTCAATATACCACTCTCATTAAAAAATAAAAAAGATCAAAAGAGGATACTATAAGCAACTGAATGTTTTATATTTTTCAAAGGAGTAAGTGGAAAGATGTATAAGGAATAATTCACGTGTTTCCAGGGAATAACTATTTCACTCAGAAAGAGAAAGAACTGTAAATTCATTTGGGGCACCAACCCACAAAATTCTCATTCAATAGATCTGAGCTTTTAAAATAAGGACCTCTAAATGATTCTGATGTGGGTGGTTCTCAGACTGTATTTTGAGAATTATTTTGCTAATCATTAAACCTTAAGGAAAAAAACCTTAAAATACTTAGCCCAATTTTGGGCCATTTTCTCCTCAGGAGAAAAAAATAAAGATGAAACCAGAATTAATAATTCCAGGATTTATTTTTGAGCTTCTTAATCATTTCTGGGGTATCCTTTTTCTTGACTGATCTTCAATTACAATTCCAAGACACTATATGCTCAGTGCTTTCTTCTTTGCAATATGGTATTTAGCATAATTTAAAGAAGTAAAGAATTTTGGCTTCTAATCATGCAATCTATTCAGATGAACAAGCTATTTTAATAGAAAAAGGTTAATTTCAGAAGTTTAATAAAGGATCTAAAAGAGAATCAAATAATTTGTACATTGTTCTATCTGTGGCTGCAGGTAATCATTATAGTTAAGACTCTGATCAAAACAACTATTTAACAATTAGAAGAATAAATAACATTTATCACTAAAATATGTAGTTGTAATGAAAACAAAGAATTCAAATACAATCAATTCTTAAAGAAAAGAAAACAGTATGAAAGATACAAAATTGTCCATGTTGTATAACAATAACACTGGGAATTTACTGACCACAAATATAAACAAAGTGGTCTTTCATCAGTATATTAAAATAAGGATTAGTAAATCAAGTATAAACAGTGAACATCTGAATTTGCCACAAAAGATCATAGATCAGCTCAGCTAGAGATTCTGTACAAGGAAAGATGAATGAATCTCTTGCTTAGCAGTGCAAATAATTACAATGTGTGCTGTATATCCTTTTTATGTGTCAACTCTATAATAATTTGAAGACAACACTGAGAATTAAGAATAAAGCATCTCATGATGAAATTCAGATCAGTATATTAAAATATTTTCTTCAGTGATAAAACGGCACATGAAAATTGTGGGGGATGTGAAGCAAATACACAAGGTCACCACTTGGGATAAAAGGAAACTCAATTCTGCTTCCCAAATAAGGGATCATATGCAAATCCATCAAAAGCTTCATATAGAATTTTTTTTGCATTACTGTAGGATGCTTTCAGTTGAACAAATACTTGGATTTATTTCTCAATTCATATAGCAAATACTTTAGAATACTAAAAAAGAAATCTCAGTCCAGTGATCTTGGAAAAAATTAATTATGTAATGTGAGGGATTCAATGCTCAGATTCAGAACTGAGATCTTTAAAGATCAATCTTACATATATATTACAGGAAGTAGAAAAGAAGCCTTCAAAGGAAACGCTTTTAAAAGGAAAAATATGAATTAACTTATTTAAATGGTTATATAAAAGAAAGAAATAAGCAAGGAAAAATAAAATGCTAATTAATCACATCCTCTATCAGTTGACAAAATGCCAATATTGACTAAAAATGGGGCCCTAATGAGCTGGGTAGGTAGTTTTCAAATATTAAAAAGTAAAGGATGGCCACCATAGCCTGAGGTTAGGCTGGAGTATTATTTGCAGAAAAGGAAACAAGACTGTGAATTAAATAAGGCTGCAAAATCAATTAGTAGTTCTAAGAAAAAGATATGAATGTTATCAAAACAGCTTAGAAAATCAGTAAAAAAAAAAAGCGGACTATCAAGGAATAAGAAAGAGAAAATCATCAATGCTTTTAAAGAACTTAATACACAAAAACTAAATTTTCTACGATTAGAGGATATTTGCAGAGATTATTTTTGTCTATAAAGCCCCACTCCATATCAAGACAGATATTCCTGGGTCCATACTATATAGTTTTCCTCTCTAGAGCAGAATTTGTAGAAGTTGCTTCTAAATTAGATATAGCTGTAGATAATTTCTCTTACAATGCAACTTCACCATGAACCGCAAGGCAGTATTACAGCAAGGTGAAATATATTTGGTTTGACATTTATATTGGTTAGGGATGCCCCTTGTTTTTCCAATATAACTAAATATATAATTGGATAGCAGCTCTGTTCTTTTTCTACCCTTTTAGCATAATAATTGCACTAATTTTCTTAAACAAGTCTATCTGCAAAATAGGCTCAAAAGTACATAGCCCATCAATTACTTAAGGAATTCCATTATAATCCATAAAAAAGAAATGAAATGTCAAAATTATGATAATGGCATCATATACTATCCACAGTCCTCATTTATTAAATATTATCCATGTCAAAATAAAAAATTGACTCAATTTGTGAAGCCATTTGATTAGAAAAAAATGTAATACATCTGAACTTCAGAAAATTTAATGAAACTATCATATAAGAAAATCTCCCTAAGAAATAAATTTAAATTGGGTTAAGAAGCAAAATAAATGTTACTTGCAAAGTATTAATGAACATGAAATAAACAATAAATACTGAAAGTTAGCCTATATGGGGAAGATGCATATATTAAGAACTACCCTGGGCTTTTAATGAAATATAGTGGAATTAAAAGTAGTGAAAATAATTCATTAAATTAAAAGGTAAAGCTATATGTCATAAACTAAGTTAAAGAAAATAACAATATTAAAAAATATTAGAATAAAAAAGTTCATCTGGAATAAATGTTAGAATAAAATAACTAAGAATTCATATATATATTCATATATATATGAATTATGATATACTGTAAAATAATATAAAATATGGATTTTAAATGGAAAAAAAGTGGATTTAAAAGTGACAGAAATATTCAGCAGATGGTTCATTTATCTTTTCTAATATTACATTCATTAATAGCCTTGGCACCAATATTAATATAGAGAAAGAACCATTTCATTTTCCCTCACTTAGGACAGGGAAGAAAAAGGCCACGGAGCAGCAAAAATGAGGAATAAGAAAACCTATAAAAAGCAGACACCCAACTTAAAATAGCCTAAAAGCTTTAAGTAAAGGGCCTAACCTGTCCCAGTAGTTGATAACCTTGGGTAACTGAAGAAAGGTTAAATTATACTCAGTGTGCAATGTTTAAAGAAGCAAGAATATATGAAGTACGTTTGAAAATGTCTTCCTTTCAAAATGTTATGAAAAAAAAAAATGGGTGTCTTGCTGTCCTAAATACTTTGATTCTCTAGAAATATCTCATACCCTATAGGTTTAAACACATAAAATTTCAAAAAAGCATTAAATATTGCCATCATAAAAAGTATATTCCAGTTTAGCTTTGTAAATTAACTTTAAAGAGCTTCAAAGAAGAAGTATGAGAAGATTAAACTTGCAGAAAATGCCAAAGATTGAATCATTTTACTGAAAACTTTCAGATCCTGGATGAGTAAAATTAGATAAAGGTTAAATAACATACACACTACACATCACTGTAACATACAAAAAGAATACAAAGAAGCTAAGAATCTAGAATAGCATTTTTTAAACTTTTAAAAATAATGTTAACCTTTCTCAAATAAAACATTACCCAACATAAAGCAGAAAAGTAAGGCTTGCAAACCGTGGAGTGTTGGCCTGGTCAAGAAATTCTTCAGTCTTCTTTTCTGTCAATGCTGGTTTTCTACTTACTTCTACACAGCCTACCATAAATCTATCTCCTCCACATAGCCTTCTCCACTTAATAAAGACGGAATTAATGGTTCCTTCTGCAACAGTGCCACAGAATTGATATTGTAAACTTCATTTTCAACATTTCCAGTACCCTATATTTTTCATATGAACACAGAATACATATAACCCCACCCTTCCTTGACTAGAATGAAAGCTTGATGAAGAGCATGTTTCTGAACCCAAACTCCTAACAATTTATTAAATAGAAGACTCTCAATGGTGTTTATTTGTTGAATACAGTAGTAAATGTTGGTTTCATCAGTGGCTAAAGGAAAAATGCCTTAATGTTCATGCCTGGAGAAATATGATCTAGACTGTTAACAATCCCTAAATTCTGTGGAAACTTAAGCACATTACTCAAAAAGGAAAAACATATTATGGGGCAACTTTTAACTTCACCCCCCACTCCTGTTTTAAAACAATTTCTATTCATTACAAACATTCCATTTAATAAACTACACAATGCATTCGAAAGTGTAAATGTATAATAACAGTGCCTTAGGGTCAGAGGATGGTATTACTGCTTTGTGCCTTCCAAATGCTCATTTGAATTGTAAACATTATATTCCAGGAATATGCTCTCTGACTCTATCTTGCTAGTGTTTACCTCAGGATAGCTGTCACCTCTGCTTTTCATTTTGAATTTTGTCCAACGCTATTGAGAGAACATCGCAATAACCCAGCTGTGCAAAACAGCAGGAGCCCTGAAAAAATTTATATGAGCCTTCAAAGAAATCAGGATAAAGTTCTTCTTTAAAACTCAAAATGAAACCAATTGCATTTGTACTTTGCTGGTGTTCAAGACAAAAAACTTCAGGCTGAGTGATTACTTGAACTCCCTGGGAAAGCAGAAGGATTCTATGTCAGATATGCTAACGAAGTTTTAAAAAGAGATCTCCACTCCCCAAATCCCTCTTAAAGTAATCTTTTCTTCATTACTCACAAGCCTAGAATAATGGGAGGTGGATTGGAGGGGAGGGGCATGGAATTGATTCAAAGTACTTGTAACTTGCAGACAAAAGGCCACTCTTATTCAGGTGAAGAGATGTTTCTTGACTAGCTCAGATGGTCTCAACTCAACAACAATAACAGTAACTCTAGTACATAGTGGCTGCTTTCCTTTGTTTAATTCTGGCCATTGTAAAGCAGAGTGAACACTTTCTAATCGAGGACAGCATTACCCTAACACGACAAGCAGATAAAGACATTAAAAGTGAGCAAAACTACAGAACATATCTCTCAAGCATAAGAAACAAAATATCCTGAACACAGTATTAGCAAACCAAATCCAACAATGTATTAAAAAAAGGACACACCATGACTAAATGGGATTTATTCCAGGTATGAAAGGTTGGTTCAACATTCAAAAATCAATGTGGGGGACAACCTAAGATGGCGGCCAGGAGACAAGGCAAAAAAACACCTCTGTGAAAAATACTAGATAAAAGCCAGAAAGTGACCCAGAACACCAGTTCCAGTGATGCACCAGCTGGACAAGCTCTGCTAAATCCTCAGGGACCGTGCACTTGGTGAAACTGGGAGTCTGCATTCTGAAATAGTGAGTAAGACACTGAACGTCTGGCAGCCATGCTGTGGTGTGGGGAAAACGTGGGTTGGTGTTTGGAGGTGGACTAGTTCTTTTTTAAAAAAACCCAAAAGTGGCTGCAGATACGGCAGCGAGAACCACACAGTGAAGCACAGCAGGAAAGGGGTGTGCGAATGCCTCAATATCTGGCGTGGAAGATAGCCTTTGACGCACCCACTGCTAGTTGTCTCGGAGCGAGGAGGGTAGAGGTGAGCCAAAAGGGGAAAAAAAACCACGCCTCTTGCAGCCCTTTTCCCAACAGGCTGGGAACGCTTCTGCCCAGTGCCTGCGCCACAGCCCAGAGCCGCGCCAAGGGACCCAGTGTGACAGGAAGTGTTTCCGGCAACACCGCACACACGCCACAATATTGGGCATTGACAATAAACTTTTGCGCACCCACAGCTAATTGTCCTGGAGCTGGGAAGGCAGAGCTGTGCGAAAAGGGGGAAATTAACACGCCCCATTCAGCCATCTTTACAGCAGGCTGGGAACGCCCCTGCATGGCCCAGCAACCCAGGGCTTCCCTTGAGGGACAGCACGCACTTGTGACATAGCACAGCACAGCCTTCCCACAGCAGAGGCCCTAGAAAGGCATGGCTGGGAAGAGGAACCCACCTGGAAATCCCAGGGATCCTACGCCAATACCAAGGACTTGTGGGTCAGCAGCAGAGACAATCGGTGGCGAGACTGAAATGAAGGTTTAGACTCTTGCAACAGCCTTAAATCTCCAGGAACACCTGGGAGGTTTGATTATTAAAGCTGCCCTGCTTCCCTAACAGCTCAGACACATGCCACACATTCAGGGCAGACAGCACCAAGGACACACCCAAACTTGGTGCACCAATTGGACCCCACAAGAACCAGACCCCCATACACCACAAAGACAAAGCTGGGGAGAACTGACTTGAGGGGAATAGGTGACTCATGGACGCCATCTGCTGGTTAGTTAGAGAACGTGTACGCCACCAAGCTGTAGAGCTGACAAATTAGAGATTGGTGTCTGAATGACCTTTCATATCCTAAAAGAACCCTATCAAGTAAAGCAAATGTCAAGAGGCCAAAAACAACAGAAAATTTTAAAGCATATGAAAAAAACAGACAATATGGAGAACCCAAACCCAAACACCCAAATCAAAAGATCAGAGGAGACACAGTACTGGGAGCAGTTAATCAAAGAACTAAAGAAAAACAATGACAAGATGGCACAGGATATAAAGGACATGAAGAAGAGCATGGCACAGGATATAAAGGACATACAGAAGACCCTAGAAGAGCATAAAAAAGAAATTGCAAGAGTAAATAAAAAATAGATGATCTCATGGAAATAAAAGAAACTGTTAACCAAATTAAAAAGATTCTGGATACTCATAGTACAAGACTAAAGGAAGCTGAACAACGACTCAGCGACCTCAAGAACCACAGAACAGAAAATGAAAGAACAAAAGAAAGAATGGGAAAACAATCAAAAAAATTGAAATGGATCTCAAGGATAAGAGAGATAAAATAAAACGTCCAAATTTAAGACTCATTGGTGTCCCAGAAGGGGAAGAGAAGGGTAAGGAGTCTAGTATAGTAGAAAGAGTACTCAAAGAAATTGTTGGGGAAAACTTCCCAAACATTCTACACAATATAAATACACAAAGCATAAATGCCCAGCAAACTCCAAATAGAATAAATCCAAATAAACCCACTCCAACACATATTCTGATCAGACTGTCAAATACTGAAGAAAAGGAGCAAGTTCTGAAAGCAGCAAGAGAAAAGCAATTCACCACATACAAAGAAAACAACATAAGACTAAGTAGTGACTACTCAGAGGCCACCATGGAGGCGAGAAGGCAGTGGCAGGATATATTTAAAATTATCAGAGAGAAAAATTTCCAACCAAGAATACTTTATCCAGCAAAACTCTCCTTCAAATTTGAGGGAGAGCTTAAATTTTTCACAGACAAACAAATGCTGAGAGATTTTGCTAATAAAAGACCTGCCCTACTTCAGATACTAAAGGGAGCCCTACAGACAGAGAAACAAAGAAAGGAGAGAGAGATATAGAGAATTTTAACAGACATATATAGAACATTACATTCCAAATTACCAGGATACACATTCTTCTCTAGTGATCACGGAACTTTCTCCAGAATAGACCATAGGCTGGGACATAAAACAAGCCTGAATAAATTTAAAAAAACTGAATTTATTCAAAGCACATTCTCTGACCACAATGGAATACAAGTAGAAGTCAATAAGCATCAGAGACTTAGAAAATTCACAAACACCTGGAGGTTAAAAATGAGGGGGACATGAAAACATTCCTGGATAATCAAAAGCTGAGGGACTTCATCACCAGTAGATCAGTCCTGTAAGAAATGCTAAAGGGAAGAGCAGGCTGAAAGGAAGGGACACTAAACAATTGACTGAAACCACATGAAGAAATAAAGATTTCCAGTAAAGATCATATGGTAAATATAAATACCAATACTACTGTATTTTTGATTTGTAACTCTACTATTTACTTCCTACAGGATCTAAACTACATAAAGTGTAATGATAAATCAGTGGTTTTGGACTCAATGTAAAATATGTAATTTTTGACAAGAACTATATAAAGACGGGGGAATGGAGGAGTATAGGAACATAGTTTATGTGTCCTATTGAAGTTAAGTTGGTATCAAAGAAAACAAGATTGTTATAGACTTAAGATGCTAAATTTAAGCCCTACGGTAAACACAAAGAAAGTATCAGAGAATATGATCATAGAGATGAAAAGTAGAGTATGGGTTATGAGAAGTGGGGGAAGGGGCAATGGGAGTTAATAAGAAATGAGTGTAGCGTTTCTGTTTGGGGTGAAGGGAAATTTCTAGTAATGGTTGGTGGGAAGGTGATGGCATTGCAACATTGTGAATGTGATTAATCCCACTAAATGGAATGCTTGGGAGAGGTTGGAAACGGAAGATTTATGCTGTATATATGTTTCCACAATGGGAAAAAAAAACAGTCTAAATAGATTATGGCAATTAAATGCCACAGATGATCCTGGATGAGATCTAAGAATAGAGGAGAAAAGGCTCAAAAGGACAGAATGGGATGTAAGGAAAAATGAAATATAGAATGTAAGCTTTACATCAATGTTAAATTTCTTGAACTTAACTACACTTAATGTGATTACATAAATGAATATTCTTGTTCATAGGAAATGTATATGTGAATTATATTATTTGTTCAAGGATGGGTGCAACTTGCTCTCATATGTTCAGAAGACAGCAATAGACAATGGATGATAGACATGGAGGGAGCAAGGGAGGGAAGGAAAGAAAGAAATGGTAAAGTGACAAAATATTAAAGTTGGTAGATTGGGGTATCAGTGGAGGGGGGTTGGGGTATGCTGGAGTTCTGTATATGGGGTTTGTATTATTTTTGCACCTGTTACTGCAAGTTTGAATTTATTTCAAAATAAAAATTAAAAAAAAAAATCACTGTGGTGATGCGATCCACCACATCAACAGACCAAAGAATAAAAAACATATGATCATTATCAATTAATGCAGAAAAAGAATCTGACAAAAATCCAAACCCATTCATGATAAAAACTCTCAGAAAATAGGACAGACGAAATTCCTCAGTTTGATAAAGAATATCTACAAAACACCTATAGCTAACATCATTCTTTTTTTATAAAGTTTTATTCACACACCATATAACATCATTCTTAACAGTGAAAAACTGAATGCTTTCCCCCCTAAAATTGTGAACAAGGCAAAGATGTCCGCTCCCATCACTCCAATCAACATCACATGGAAAGTACTAGCTGGAGCAGTCAGAAAAAAAAAGGAAACAGAAAGTATACAGATTATAGAGGAAGAAATAAAACTATCAATTCACAGATGACATGATTGCCTACGTAAAAAATCCCATCCTTACACGCCTGGGATGTACCTCACTTGGTCATGGTGTATGATTTTTTTAACGTGTCTTTGGATTCAGTTTGCAAGTATTTTGTTGAGAATGTTTGCATCTATATTCATTAGGGAGATTAGCCTGTAGTTTTCCTTTCTCGTAGCATCTTTACCTAGTTTTGGTATTAGAGTAATGGTAGCTTCATAAAATGAGTTAGGTAGTGTTCCATTTTCTTCAAAGTTTTGAAAGAGTTTAAGTAAGATTGGTGTAGTTCTTTTGAAAAGCTTGGTAGAATCTCCTGTGAAGCCATCTGGCCCTGGGCATTTATTTGTGCAGCTTTTTGATGACTAATTGGATCTCTCCGCTTGTGATTGGTTGGTTGAGGTCTTCTACTTCTTCTCTGGTCAGTGTGGGTTGTTCATGTGTTTCCAGGAAATTGTCCATTTCCTCTACATTATCTAGTTTGTTGGCATACAGTTGTTCATAGTATCCTCTTATAATTTTTAAAATTTCTTCAGGACCCACAGTAATGGCACCTCTCTTATTATTTTGTTTATTTGGACGTTTTCTCTGTTTGATTTTGTCAGTCTAGTTAGGGGCTTGTCAATCTTGTTGATCTTCTCAAAGAACCAACTTTTGGTGCTATTTATTCTATTTTATTTTATTTTATTTTATTTTATTTGTTCTCTATGTCATTTATTTCTGCTCTAATCCTTGTTATTTCTTTTCTTCTACTTGGTTTAGGATTAGTTTGCTGTTCATTTTCTAGCTTCTTCAGTTGTTCCATTACTTCTTTGATTTTAGCTCTTCCTTCTTGATGTACGCATTTAGAGCTATAAATATCCCCCTCAATACCGCCTTTGCTGCATCCCATAAGTTTTCATATGTCGTGTTCTCATTTTCATTCATCTCTATATATTTAGCAATTTCTCATGCTATTTCTTCTTTAACCTACTGATTGTTTAGGAGTGTGTTGTTTAACCTCCAGATATTTGTGACTTTCTTAAGTCTCTGATGGTTATTGACTTCTTCTGATTGTATTCCATTGTGGTCAGAGAATGTGCTTTGAATCATATCAATCTTTTTAAATTTATTGAAGCTTGTTTTATGGCCTAGCATAAGATCTATTCTGGAGAAAGTTCCGTGAGCACTAGAGAAGAATGTGTATCCTGGTGATTTGGGATGTAATATTCTATATATGTCTGTTAAGTCAAATTCATTTATCAGATTGTTTAGGTTTTCAGTTTCCTTATTGGTCATCTGTCTGGTTGATCTATCCATAGGAGTGACTGCTGTATTGAAGTCTCCCACAATTATTGTGGAAACATCTATTGCTTCTTTCAGTTTTGCCAATGTTTGTCTCATGTATTTTGGGGTACCTTGATTGGGTGCACAGACATTTATGATTGTTATATCTTCTTGGGATTGTCCCTTTTATTAGTATATAGTAACCCTTGTCTCTTGAAACATCCTTGAATTTAAAATCTATTTTATCTGAGATTAATATTGCTACTCCTGCTTTCTTTTGGTGGTAACTTGCATGGAATACTTTTTTCCATCCTTTCACTTTCAATTTCCTCTGTCTCTGAGTCTAAGATGAGTGTCTTGTAAACAACTACTGGTGGTTCATAATTTTTAATCGTTTCTGCCAATCTATATCTTTTAGTTGGGGAGTTTAATCCATTCACATTCAATGTCATTGCTGAAAAGGCATTTCTTGAATCAGCCAGCCTATCCTTTGGTTTTTATTTGTCAGATATATTTTTTTCCCTCTCTCTCTTTATTTCCTTTAACGTACCCTTACTAAATCTCTTTAGTTCTGAACCCTTCTCCATACCTCTCTCTTTCTTTGTTTCTCTGCTGGTAGGGCTCCCTTTAGTATCTTTTTTAGAACAGGTCTCTTGTTAACCAATTCTCTCAGCATTTGTTTGTCTGTGAAGATTTTAAGCTCTCCTTCAAATGTGAAGGAGAGATTTGCTGGATAAAGAATTCCTGGTTGGCAGTTTTTCTCTTTTAGAATTTAAATATGTCATACCATTGCCTTCTCACCTCCATGGTGGCATTTCCCTTGTATATGGTAAATTACTTCTCTCTTGCTTCTTTCAGAACTTGCTCCTTCTCTTCAGCATTTGACAATCTGATCAGAATATGTCTTGGAGTGGGTTTATTTGGATTTATGCTGCTTGGAGTTTGCTGGGAGTCTATGATTTGCATATTTATGTTGTTTAGAAGGCCTGGGAAGTTTTCCCCAACAATTTCTTTGAGTACTCTTTCTACTATACTAGACTCCTTACCCTTCTCTTCCCCTTCTGGGACACCAATGAGTCTTATATTTGCGTGCTTCATGTTGTCCATCATATCCGTTTTCAATTTTTTTCTCCATTCTTTAGTACTTTCACTTTCCAGCCTGGACTCTTCCAGTTTGCTTATTCTTTCCTCAACTTCTTAGTACTTTCACTTTCTAGCCTGGACTCTTCCAGTTTGATTATTCTTTCCTCAACTTCCTCTAATCTAGTATTGCGTGTATCCAGAATCTTTTTAATTTGATCAAGTTTCTTTTATTTCCATAAGATCTTCTATTTTTTTAATTTACTCTTGCAAATTCTTCATTTTGCTTTTCTAGGGTCTTCTTCATGTCCTTTATATCCTGTGCCATGAACTCATTGTTTGTGATTACTTCTTTGATTAACTGCTCCAAGTACTGTGTCCTCTGATTTTTTGATTTGGGTGTTTGGGTTTGGGTTATCCATATCTTCCGGTTTCCTCACATGCTTTAAAATTTTCTGTTGTTTTTGGCCTCTTGGCATTTGCTTATCTTGACAGGGTTCTTTTAGGGAATGCAGGCTTATTTGAACAATTATCTATAATCTGTCAGAGCTACAGCTTGGTGGAGTGCACTTTCCCTAACTTACCAGCAGGTAGTGCCCCGGAGCCACCTACAACCCTCAAGCCAGTTCTCCTCAACTTCATCTATGCGGCGAGTGGGGGCCTGAATCTTGTGGGGGTCCAGTCAGTGCGCCAAATTTCCGTGTGCAGTTAGTACAGCCAGACTTGAAGGTGGGGGGTGTGCCCTGTGCAGTTAGGGAGGGAAGGCAGCTTTACAACTCAACTCTCCCAGCTATTTCTGGAGACTTAAAGCTATTGCAGGAGTCCAACCCTTCAGCTTAGACTCCCCACAGTCTCTCTCTGCTGAGGGACCGCAAGTCCCTGGTACTGGTGTAGGGACTTCTGTGCAGGACCCGACTCCAAGCCGTGCACTCCGTGGGCATCCATGGAGAAAGACTATGCAATGTCACAGGCAAGCGGAATCTGCAAGGGAAGCCCTCGGTTGCGGCGCTGCACAGGGGCATTCCCAGCCCGCTGAGAAGATGGTTGTATGGGGAGTGGTAACTTCCCTTTTCTGCGGACCTCCACCTTCCCAGCTCTAGGACAATTAGCTGCAGCTGTGCAAATGGCTATTGTCCATGACAGATACTGAGGCGGGGGCCTGGGGCATGGAAAGCACACCCCACCACACTTGACTGTGCGGCGTAACTCTGGACCGCAGCACCTCGCAGAGGTGTTCCCAGCCCGCCGAAAAGACAGCTGTACGGGGCGTGGTAATTTCCCACTTCCATGGACCTCCACCTTCCCAGCTCCCAGAAAATTAGCTGTGGGTGTGCAAAAGGCTATCGTCCACGCCAGATACTGAGGCGGGTGCCCAGGGCATACAAAGCACCCCTCACTGCACTCAACTGCATGGCTCTCGCTGCCAGATCCGTAGCTACTTTTGCAGTTTTTAAACTAACCCGCCTCCAAACGCTGACCCCAGTTTTCTCCCCACTGTGGCATGGCTACCATTTCCCCAGCAGCTTCACTCACTCATTTCCAAATGCAACCTCTAGGTTTCACCAAGTGCACAGTCATTGTGGATGTAACAGACCTTGCCCAGCCAATACAACCCTGGAACTGGTATTCTGGAGCACTTTCTGTCTTTTATCTAGTTTTTTTCATGAAGATGTAATTTGCTGTGTCTCTCCTAATCCACCATCCTCCCCCAACTGCAGTTTTAATTAGAAATTTGGACTACTGAATACAAGCTACAAGCACATATAAACCCAGAGCAAGCAGGAAAGCACCCTGCTTTATAAATAAATAAATAAATAAATAAATAAATAAATAAATAAATAAATAAAAAACAGAGGCTTTTGGAGAGATCTGAGCACAGAATACTGGAAAATGGCTGTGTCCCAAGAAAAGGGGCACAGATAACCGGGTATCAATACGTGTCAACTGGCAAAACAGAGGGACTGGGGACTGGCTCTGAAAAGGGACTTTCTTTCTTTTTCCATTTTTTTTTTTTTGTCTCCCATTCCAAGTAGCTCATTAGAGAAAGCCTCAGATATTTTCAATTGTCAGCCCTGACCCAGACAATGGAGGAGTTAAGAGAGTCAGAGAGACAAAGGAGGAATTTAAGTGTACCAGATAACTCCCCGAAGGTTGTATCTTCCTGAAGAAAAGGGAGGCAGGGCCCAACTCAAGTGGCTGCCCTCCCTCAGAGAACTCAGATCCCAGGGCCTGGGTTGAGGGTAGGGGAACCAGAGAAAACTTAAACTTGGCTTCTCACGCTCTCAGCCCCTGGCCAGGACAGGGTCCACTGAGAATTAAAGGGCCACACCTCTTCACATGACGGGGAGCAGTGGGCTGACATGTGCCACCTGCTGGGCAGGAAATGAAAAGCACGGAGTCTAGAGCCTTCACAGGAAGGTCTGGCAACCTTAAGAGTGTCACCCACAGGGACACCTGATACTGAATACAGCCTTCTCTGGAGACCTGGGCCTGTCTGGTCTGGGAAAATCTGATTGGGGTAATCTAGGACACCAGATGCCTAGACAACAAAAAATTATATGTCACATTAGGAAAAACAAAGACATGGCCCAGTCAAAGGAACAAACTTACACTTCAACTGAGATATAGGAATTGAAATAACTAATCAAAGATCTTCAAATAAATATGCTAAATCAATTCAAAAATCAAATCAACGAGTTGAGGGAAGATATGGCAAAAGAGATGAAAGAAAGAAGACATTGGGCAAACATAAGGAAGAACTCAAAAGTTTGAAAAAAAACAATTAGCAGAACTTATGGGAATGAAAGGCACAATAGAAGAGCTGCAAAACTTCCTCTTTGAAGAGGAAGAAGAAAGGATTCATGAACTGGAGGACGGGACAGCTGAAATCCTACACACAAAAGAACAGATAGGGAAAAGAATAGAAAAATATTAGCAGTGTATCAGGGAACTTAAAGACAAGATGAAGCACATGAATATACATGTCAGGGGTGCCCCAGAAGGAGAAGAGAAGGGAAAAGGAGCAGAAAGAATAATGGAAGAAATGATCAATGAAAATTTCCCATCTGTTATGAAAGACTTAAAATTACAGATCCAAAATGCACAGCATACCACAAACAGAATAGGTCTGAGTAGACTGACTCCAACTTGGGAGCCAGATTACTTGGGATCAAATATCAGCTTCAAGTATGTTCTAGCTGCATGTTCTTGGGCAATTTATTTAACTTCTCTATGCCTTAGCTCTCTTGGTTATCTGAAGCATGGTTACAAAATTGAAATACACAGTGATTACATAATAAATAGAATTAAACAGAATTCAGATAATCATTCCAAGTTTTAAGTTAATAACAATCTTATATAAAATAGATAGATTATATAATTCTACATAGACTGAATAAATTAGAAAAAGACAGTGGTGGAAATATACTAAAACAATGCAGAGTAATGAACACCAGTGAAGGAAGACATTTATTTCTAAAAGCTAGGGAAGAACCATCGCAGCAGATAGCTAAATTACACAATACTGCAAGTGGGTATTCAAGCATCTAAAAGAAAAAAAAAGTAGGTTCAATAACACAGCTGTAAAATTGTTCTTCTAAGGCTTTTAACTATCTGATGAGTCAACTATTCATCATATCAAAATATATGTTTTACTCTAAAAATCAGAAAGTGCTTGATCTTCGAATATAAGTTACATTTCATTCTCTGACAAAAAAATTTTGTGATAGGATCAAGGAAAAGAAACCAGTATTAGGAAACGGAATGAGAGTCAAAACAGAGTTCATATAACAAACATGCAAGTTTTACCTACTTCAGAACTTTTAATTTACTAAATTTCACCCACACCAGCTCGGTGAGATTCCATAATAAATCATTTCAAGTCTACCGCTAACAGAAGATGATGTTAGTGGCTGTAAGCTGTGATCTTAGACTTACACATCATATCGTTTGTTTCTGTCACCTAGTTTTTGAACTCGTGTGTACAACTAAGAGTAGTGCTTTCTTACTTAACAGTATTGATAGGATTTAATGTCATGAACCCCGTGAGGTCAAATATTTGTAAAATCAATGAGTCTTCAAAATACTGATGAAAAAAGAGATGTAATTATGATGGAAACAAAAGAGGAGATCTAAAAAAGAGGAAATGTTAAATCGTTCTTTCCAAAATAAGAAACATTTTGAGAAAAGAAAACAAATCGCTCAGCAGGTGAAAACTGCTATTTGATTGTAAACAATGAGATAAGAAAAGGCAATTGACATACTGTAAAAACTCTTGCTAACTAATGGTTCATCATGACCTTTACTTACCCATTAGTCTAATATTAACCAGTGAGAAGATAGGAATTTGTCAAAGAATTAAGGTGATCAAGTTTTTATCTCAACCCATGGATTATTTTATAGATTTAAGGCCCATTCAAATCTCTACGACATCAAAGAGAAGAACAAGGTAGCAATGGTGTACCATAGCTGTTATGACTTGCTTGTGGAGATCACCAAGGATAGTGCTATTTTTAAAATACACTTCCAGTGCATATAGAACTGGTTCATTTTGGAAAATTATACACATATCATATATATCAATATAATAGATAAATCATATGATACATATATATAATCTATATATGTAAAAGGAAATGGTTATACCTAGTTTTAAGGTTTTGAAAGATGAGCTTATATTCCTATTTGGTGAAAACCTATTTTCCGGTGACTAAAAACATAAACTTCTTTTAGTCATTATGGACTCTCAAATTAAAAGTTTAGGAAAAGCCTTTTGGAACTCGTTGGATTCCGAAAGAGAAATTTTAGTAACTGCTTCCCATGTCTATGTCTTATATCTTCATTTATATTGTTAAGGTCTTCACAGACAATGACTATATTTCAGATTATAACATCTATTCTAAATAAATGCCTATCTCAATCTTTTTGAGTAGCATTCATATTGTACCCTTATTTACTTTTCTTAAAGAAGAGACTGTGGTGAGGAACCATTGATAGGAGTCTATATGTCACTAAGACTAAAGAGAATTAATTGGAGAATGTTCTTATGATTTAACTTCTATTTTTTTTTAAACTCAGTGTCCATTTTCTTCACTTCTAATATATTCTGAAATGTCTTTTTAGTTGTAATTTTTAAAGAAGTCATAAAAAACAGGAACATATTTCTTAAACTGACATTAATAATTAGACATTATTGACTTACGTTTCTCTGAGAATGCATATAAAGAGTATCTAATTCACACAAGAACCTCCATTTTAGTGAGAAAACCTGACTATGCCTACATACAAATTATGTCAAATTGTGTAATGATAATAATATACTCTTTTAACACTATGTTGCATACTGACAGTAAACAATCCTACATTACCTTTAAGGCAAACTCTTTAAAATTTACCAAGCAGAATTATGACAGTATTATAAAAAAGAGCTCAACTTTGGGGCTATTTTCGATGCACATTAATGCATCTTAGGCCAAAAATATAAAGTTTCAGATTACTAGTGTTAATATTAACGAATGTTACACACACACACACACACACACATTCTCTCACTCTCTCCTCCCCTTCTCCTTTTTGTTTTCCTCTTTCTCTCTCCATATATACAAACATGTGGAAAGAGAGAGTGTGCATCAAAAATAGTAAACACTCAAAACTTGATTGTAGAACTTTTAAAGATAAAAACCATGAAAAACACTTACTTCATCAGCTACCATACACCTGGAAAATATAAAAATAAAACCAAATTAATTGCATAATCATAAGAAGTCATCCATTTTTATAGTTTTATAGTTCTTATTAAATAGCTTGCCACAAAATAGTTTACCTTTGCTAAAGTACCAAGCCAGAGAGGTGTTTGTTTCTACACGTGCCTGATGTATATGACTCTCCAGATGCCAAAAGAATATGGCTATGTGGGAGAGTTAGAGATTCAGATTGCTATTCCCCATTGCCCATCCACAGAGATAGCAACAATGACCCTTCAAAAATGCGTCCAAAATAGCAAATGACTGTACCAATGGCTTCCCTCCTCATGCCTAAATATTAAGATTGGTCTTCCCTAGAGAGTAGAAAAATGCTACATTAAAGTACAAGAAAAAAAAAGTGTCAACCACATGAGCATAAGTTATTCATATAATTACATATGCTATGCCATGTACGCTAAATCTATTTTCAAGCTGAATTTTAGTTTCAACTATTATTTTGCTAAACTTTCCCTTCTCTATTCTTATTAACCTACAGGATCAAATTCAATCCACTGAAAATTGAGGAGAGAGGACATAAACTGAGGTCCTAAGTAGAAGTAAAGGCAAAGAACAGGGGAAAGAATAGCAAGGATGGTCAGGATCACCGGGGCTCCCTTAGAGACACTGAGTGCATCATAAGGAGAAAAACCAAACTCTTAACTGAAGAGATTTCCAGGCACCCTAGAAAAATACTACAATATTATAAAAATTGGCAAAGAATAAAGTCTCTATTTCTATTTTTTTCTTCCTTTATTCTCAGTGGTCTTGACATTATATAATTTTATAAGGTTTCTTTTAATATAAACTACAAATTAAGACTCTGGTGAAATACATTTTCTAGGACCAAATTATAGGTAAAATAGAACTTACATCCTCAAACAAGAAAGATGCCAGGTAAACTAATAAGTAGGTATATGGAAAATATCAAATACAGATACTTTACAACTAGAGTTTTAAAATTCAGCTCCATTTTCTTCATATCTAATATATTTTGAAATGTATAAGTGTCAAATGTAAGTGCATGTTTTAACTGAAGTTTATGTAAAACATTTATTACATTCTTTGTAAAACAAGCCTGGATGTTCCTAATTGCCAAGAGACGGAAACAATCCAAGTGTCCTTCAACAGACGAGTGGCTAAACAAAATGCGGTGTATTCATATGATGGAATATTATGCAGCAGTAAGAAGCAACAAGGTCTTGAAGCATAGGGCAACATGGATGAACCTTGAAGATATAATTCTGCGTGTAATAACTCACACACAAAAGGAGAGATATTGTATGTTACCACTACTATGAACTATCTGAACAATGTAAAATAAATGTCTTATAAGAATATTGAGGACCTGGTGATTGACAGTAGCTAGTGAGGGGGGAATGATAATCTAATACGTTCAGATATATTAATGATGGTGAATTCAAAGGTATGATAATGGATAGGGGTGATGATTGTTAAACTTAAATCCTTCAGAGTTCTCCTATGCCAGCCAAGTCCCAAAACCCAGAGGCAATAGCCTCTTCTAGAACATCAACCAGATATGTCCCCTTTGCTCATAAAGTTGGCACCCCTTTTCAACATGAATAGGTTAGGGTGGTCATTGCCTAGACACACCTAAAGATAGGGAAAGTGATTAAACTAGACAAAGGTAGCAACAGACAAGAAGGAATTTAACAAAGAATTATGAATACTGAATCTTTATATAATTTGCTTTTCCTTAGTTGCTAGGGTTTTAGAATAGATAGAAGGAAAGAATTGAAATGGTGGAACTGTAACCCATAACATCATTTGAAATTTGTTCTATAGCTATTTGTTAAATTGTAATTTGAAAGCTATACCTTTTAGTATACATGTTATATTTCACAATAAGGAAATAACTGAAACTATGGTACTGTAACTCATAATAAGTTTGGAAATTTCATATATATCTACTTGTTAAGTCATACTTTGAAAAAAATCACCTTTTTGTATATATCTTATATTTCATAATAAGGAAATAGCTGAAACTGCACAGTTGTAACCTATAATATTCTTTGAAATTTGCTAACTACTTGTTAAATTGTACTTGGAAACTTATACTTCTATGTATATATGTTATATTCTACAATAAAACACATGAGAAAAATAAATAAAACAAAAAAAAGGAACAATTTGCAAACAAGAAGAAGTTTGGAAATTAAAAAAACCACAAAGCAATACTCTGAAAAAAAATGTTGCTGTTTTTTTTTTCTGTGAAGATTGATGTGCATATCTATTTTTCATTTTAAAATCCAAGTCAAATTTGGTAAAGATGTCACTTGAAGTGTGTATTATTTAATCAGTGCCTACAATGTATCCAGAACTGTTTTGGAGATGGAGCAGTGAATAAAAGCTTCTATCCTCATGAAGGGTTACAGGTAAAAAAGACAATAAACAAATAAATATACGAATCAAATGGTGATTAAGTGCTTGGAAGAAAACTAAAACAGGTTAACATGGAATATGTGATGTAGGAAAGGAAGGAGTTATTTTACAGACTAGTTAGGAAAAGTGTCTCTGATCAGGCAATTTCAACAGATTTGGGTAAGACACGATTTAAAAAGGAAGGGAACCATGAGGAAATCTGGGGAAAGCATATTCTGGATATAGTGATCAGCAATTGGAAAGGCCCTGAGATGAGACAGTTCTGTGTACTTATGGAAGAGCAAGGACACCAATTTGTTGGAGTGCAGGGAGCAAGAGGAAAGTGGTAGAAAATAAAGCTGGAAAGGCAGGTGAGGACCTGATCATGTAAAGTCTTAAAAGCAATGACATGAAGTTTGGATTTTCTTTAAATCCTCTGGAGAGAAGTAACATTTTACCTTTTAAAAAGATTATTCTAGCTGATGGGGAATAAACTGCAGAGAGTAAGAGCAAAAGCATGAAGAGCAGTCAGGAGGCCAATGCAGCAGACCAGGAAAGAAGCAATGATGTTTATACATGAGTGGTAGAGGTGGAATTGGTGAAAAGAGGTCATAAAAATAGAACCAATAGGATTTGCTGGTCAGTTGGGACATGGGATATAAAAGTGTGAGAGAAAAGTTGAAAATGACTCATAAGACATTGGCTTAGGAAACTGAAAAATGGTGGCAGCATTCATTGAGACAGGAAAGATTAGAAGAGGAGCAAGTTTGGGGGGTGACAATCAAAAGTTCAGTTCAGACATGGTAACTTTGTGATATCTATCAGATATTCAAGTCGAACTGATGAGTATGCCATTGGATTTGTGAGTCAGGAGTATGGAGGAGTAGTAGGGGCTGGAGATATAATAAATTTGAGAGTCATCAGCATATAAAATTACATTGGAATGGGTGAGAATCCAGGGTATAAAGAAACATGATAATCAGAATGGCTTGTTCCCCCTTATGGCCACCTCCAAATTCCTCAACGTTTTAAAGTTAAGCAACTGCTGAGACCTGCAGGATACTGGATATTGGGTAGGGCTCTGGTGAAATACATTCAGAGAGAACCAATTTGCAGCTAAATTGCTAATTGACTGAAAGCAGCATTCAACCCCTACGCAAAAACCAGAACATTGGAATAGCTTGGGTTTCAGGATCTGAGGACCTTAGGGTTAAGAACAGCTCTCTGAAAATGCCGGGTTTTCCTAACACAGGTGGCTCTTCCTTAATTTAGAAACTGGGAGGGTTCAAGTAGATCAGAAAGCATCAGGCTTCCTCCAAATATCTCCAGTGGGGCTGAATATCCTTAAACTTGAAGTACTATCAGTATTAACCCATACGGCAACTGATGAAAAAGCTGAAAAAGAGTTCAGACTTTAATTAGAGATATGAATGAAGAGGATCTGGTTAGGACTAAGGCAAATCAGGCACAAGGGCAAAGGATGATACTGCTTGGGTTTTACAACTACAACTTTTATGCGAGACCAAGGGAGGAGATGTCTATTTGGTGCTGAATCTATATTTTCTGTATCACATTAGATAATTTAACTTGTATGATCAGTTTGTTTGAATATCATAGGTGCATGGAGTGGTGAATGGGAAGTGGGATTTGGTGAGTTTGTACAGGCTGGGGTGAAATCCCGATACATTCCAGAGTGATATGGGCAGAGAGTAAAAGTGTATTTGTAGGGATCCCTGAGGAAGTGGGGAGAAATGCAGAAATGTTGGACTTCCCCACCTCAGTTATTGCTGATTTTCCCGCAAACATTGAGGACTGCCAATTTAGCGGGCTGAGCCCTCGATCTGGGGGCTTTCCCTAGTAAGACTAGTTGCTGCAAGGGAGAGGCTAAGCCTATTTACGACTGTGCCTAGGAGTCTCTCCCAGAGAGCCTCTTTCTTGCTCAGATGTGCCCCCCCCCAAGCCCACTCAGCAGGTGAGCTCACTACCCTCCCCACTACATGGGATGTGACACCCAGGGGTGTGAATCCCTCTGGCAACGTGGGAAATGACTCCTGGAGATGAGCCTGGACCCAGCATTGTGGGATTGAGTGGATCTTCTTGACCAAAAGGGGGAAGAGAGATGAAACAAAATAAGGTTCCAGTGGCTGAGAGATTTCAGATGGAGTCGAGAGGTCACTCTGGAGGGTATTCCTATGTGCTACATAGATATCACTTGTTAGTTTTTAGTGTGTTGGAATGGCTAGAGGGAAATACCCGAAGCTATCAAACTGCAACCCAGTGACTTTGATTCCTGAAGACAACTGTATAACTATGTAGCTTGCACAGTGTGACTGTGTGATTGTGAAAACCTTGTGGCTCTCACTTCCTTTATCCAGTGTATGGAGATGAGTGGAAAAATAGGGACAAATATTAGATGAAGAATAGGGTGGGATGGAGGGGACGGAAACATTTAAGTGTCTTTTTTGCTTTAATTTTTATTTTGGAGTAAGGAAAAAGTTCAAAAATTGATTCTGGTGATGAACACACAAATGTATGACAGTGCTGTGAATAACTACAATGTGGATGAATGCAGGGTGTGTGAATATATCTCAATTAAACTGTACTAAAAAAAGTAAATGAACAATAGGGTGAGGAGGGGAATGGGATGTTTTGGATGTTCTTTTTTTATTTTAATCTTTATTTTTTTATTGAATAATGTAAATGTTCAAAGTTTGTGGTGATAAATACACAACTGTATGGTGATATTCTGAACAACTGATTGTATACTTTGAATGATTTTATGTTATGTGATTATATCTCAATAAAATTGCATTTAAAAAAAACAACAACAACAACTTTAAGCACTATGCTTTCTTCCACTCTGGGATTCCTTTTGTTAAGGACAGCTCAGCAATCAGACCTGATTTCCAATGAGCTGTTGAGAACAATAACTCATCAAGCAAGAGGCCGCAACATTTGAAAGATTGATCACAAAACATATCCAGTGAAAGAAGTGGCAAAGATGAAAGACAAACACCTACACAAAAATTTTAAGAGCAAGCAAGGTAATGCTAATGCAAAATGCATGAACACACACACACACACACAGACATCCTAGAGCTCAAAATCAAGATTTTCAATCTAAAATGAGTAAATGAATTAAAGAAGATGATCGGTATTGATATCTGAATAAGTAGATTAGAACTTCAAGCGTAAGGTTGATGTCAACACAATGAACAGAAAATTAAAGAAACGGAAACAGTGGAAAAGAAAGGAGGCTTGAACGACAGATCAGAAGACCTAATATGTGAAAAACAAGTATCTGAATGGAGAAAAGGAACTAGATGGAGAAGAGGCAATGTTCCGGTTTGCTAAGGCTGCCATTAAGCAAAATAGCAGAAATGGATCGGCTTTTATAAAGGGGGTTTACTTGGTTACAAAATTACATTCTTAAGGCCATAAAGTGTCCAAGGTAATGCATCAACAATTGGATACCTTCACTGGAGGATGGCCAATGGCGTCCGGAAAATCTCTATTAGCTGGGAAGGCACGTGGCTGGTGTCTGCTCCGGAGTTCTGGTTTCAAAATGGCTTTCTCCCAAGACGTTCCTCTCTAGGCTGCAGTTCCTCAAAAATGTCACTCTTAGTTGCTCTTATGGGAGTTTGTCCTCTCTTAGCCTCTCCGGACCAAAGGTCTGCTTTCAAAAGCCATCTCCAAAATGTCTCTATAAACTGATCTCCTCTCTCAGCTCCTGTGAAATCTGTTCCGGTTTGCTAATGCTTCACTGAAGGGCAGCCACTGGCGTCCGGAAAACCTCTGTTAGCTCAGAAGGCATGTGGCTGGCATCCCCTTGCTCCCAGGCTGCGTTTCAAAATGGCGTTCTCCAAAGCGTTGCTCTTGGGGCATTTTGTTCTCTCTTAGTTGCAGCTCCTCTTCAGAATGTCACTCTTAGTTCCTCTCAGCTCTCTGTGCGTTCTTCAAAGCACCCCTGTGGCTGTAGCAAGCTCACTCTTTCTGTCTGACCTCTAGTAAACTAATCAAGGCCCAAAATGAATGGGCAGGGCAACACCTCCATGGAAATTATCTAATCAGAGTTATCACCTACAGTTGGGTGGAGCACATCTCCATGGGAACACTCAAAGAATTACAATGTAATCAACACTAAATACATCTGCCCCTACAAGATTGCATCAAAGAACATGGCATTTTGGGGAACACAGTACATCCAAACCAGCACAGGCAATAATTGGATAAATAATAAAGGAAAGTTTATCTGGGTTGAAGAAATACCTCAAACTGCTAATTGAAAAGGATAACCAAGTTCCAGGTTGACTGAAGAGAAGAGACAAAATACCTGCTCATATCCTGTAAAATTCATAAATTCTTAAAAATAAAGAGAAAATCTTATGTGTCCAGATAGAAAGACCAATTACCCATAAAGGAAAAAAAAATAGGTCACTGGACTTATTAACCTGAAAACAATGGAAGAGGATTAGACTATTTGAAAGGAGTAGAACTCATGAATCTTATATCTAGCTGAAGTAGCCACTATAAAAAAAACGAGATGGCAAAAAGTCAGGCTAACCAAGATCTCTAAGAATATACCACGCAAGCACACTATCTGAGGAAAAATACTTGAGAAAATACCCTAATCAGTCAATAAATGCATCTGAACATAGATTCAAGATAGGGGAAGATGAAAACAAAATCTGGTTAGAAAGGAAGCGTGATATGTGAGAATTTAATGGGTGATATGGATTCTAAATAAGGACACTAGAAGCAGAAGGGATACATTCTGAAAATCTGAATATGCAAAATTGAAGGGAGGTGAGGAAGGACAGAAAGTGCTAAAGAAAAGTATTTTAAAACAGAATAGCAAATAGATGATATGCAAAGTCAGAAGACTAGATGAGATCACATAGGAAATAAGAGTATAGGGAGAAGAGAATAGAGCTATAGACTGAGCCCTGGAGTACTACAGTAATTAGAGGTCATGAAGAAGAGGATCCAGAAAAGGAAACTGCAACAGAATGTCCAGTGATGTAGAAAGACAACAGAAGAACATGATGCCCTAAAAGCCAAATAAAGAAACTGTTTCAACAAAGAGGAATGAACAACTAGAGCAAATGCTGCTGGGCACTCGGGTAAAATGAGGACTGAGAATTGAACATTTGATTTGACGAGAGTAACTTTAATGGACTGTTGGGGACTCCTCATTTGAATGGCTTCAAGAAAGAATGGAAGGAGAGGAAAGAGAGTGAAAAATAGGATCAAGATAAGATATTTTTAAGATAGAAGTGTACAGATAACCCAATAAATCTCTTATTGATAATATGAGTATGACATCTGGCTGGCAGATATAAATGCGGATCAGTACCTTGGGAATCAACTCAAGGCTATGAATAAAAATGAGAGTAGCTATGCAGAAGATGATAAAAGAAGTAGAAATGAAGGAAATCTCATGTGTAAACTGTAGAAACAGGAGAGAGATTTTTTTCATGGATAGAAACTTGGAAAACATTCTCATTTAGAAGGCAAAGGGAAAAAGCTTTAAGTATTCAAGGAGGAGGAGAACAAGGATTAAGGTTTAAGAAGTCCACAAAGACACTGGAAAGGATGAGTGCTAAAAGATCACCATTTTAAGTTATTAGCAGGTCACTTTAAGCACTATGCAAAAGAGCTTAAGGACAATGTAGGGGTGAAAAATGGAGGCAACAGATATGGAATAGTCAAAAAGAAAAGAAAGACTAAAAATAGGGCAATAGCTACAGCACATAATTGGAAACCTGAATAGTGGAGAGGGAATCAAAAAATCAGAGATGACTGACAGAGACTTTAACATGCTACTATAATTTAAAATGGAAAATACGGCCAACACAATTTTTCACTCAATAGAAATTTTAATTTGATTGAAACTACTTTGTAAAGGAGGTGCTGCCCATATCACAGTTATCCATGGAAATAAAAATAGCTTTTTCCCTCAGTGGGAAATGGCAAAAAGTATCCAAGTTCTAGGGTCTTTAACCCACAGTTAAAAAGAAAACTTCTTTCATCAACACTATCCATTGTACTTGCCAAATCTAGTTTGGTGTGCCAGCGGCCACACAATTCTATTTGAATTTTACAAGCAGTTTAGTTTAGTTTTCCCTTCCTACAAAACATATATATATATATATATATATATATATATATATACACACACACACACACACATATATGTGTGTGTGTGTGTGTATAATATTCTTTGTTCCAAATTTATTGTTAATTACTTGAATTATAATTTTTCCAGCTTAGCCACAGACATAAAAAAGTAACTTCATTTCACTGAGTTGTTTCCAGAAACTTGAGGCTCCTCACATTAATCATCCACTTCAAATATCAAGACATACATATTCCACGTTTCCAGCAGCCATATCATTGGATGTATGCGCACAGTGATTGCTACTTTTAATCCAAATTTTGAGAGTTAGAAAACAGAAAACTGAACGGCATCATATTTCGCAGAGAATCACTATATACATCAGCTAAATTGTATTCGAAGACCCACAAAACTGAACAATGCATATTAATCTGAAGCTTTTCTCAAATTACTTTACAATAAAAAACCACCTCTTCTACCTTTAAAATGCCTATCTCTTTTGAATAAATATATCTACAAGAAAACAGCAGAAGTCTCCAAGATAATATATTGATTACACTGAAAATTTAATGAGGTGTACAGATATGAGACAATTGCTCTTATTTTGTTTTGAATCCTAAGTAGAGGCTAGGAATGGGTACCTGGAAACAGGATATGCTTAGTCAATTACAATGTATATTTATTTAACCCTCAGAGTTGGGCACTTACCCCAGGGAATACTGTCCTTTTGAACATACTTGTAACTGCGCATTAGTAGGAATCAAACACAACCTATTCTTTAATATGGTATATTTAGCCAATGTTAACTTAATTAACATTAATTAAACTCTACCTATTGTCCTCTACAGACCACATTACAGGGATTCTGGGTTCAGTGGACCCATTCACACATCTTTTCCAGTCACTGTAATTTTTTAAAATACTTTTCCCCATAAATGAAAAAGTTTAATATTTTTAAATGTCCTTGTTTTATTTTTTAACTTTAATTTTATTTATTTTTTTGTATTGGTGACATATTTACACATACATGATTCAAGAAGTACAAAAGTGGAAAGTAACCCTCCAATTCCTATTCCTCAAAGGTGTTTCATGTATTGGCCTTGGAGGCAACAAAATTGCCCATTTCTTGGGTAGCCTCCCAAAATACTCTCTATGTATACAAACTATTTTATATATGTCACAAATAATTACATATGATTTACATCTTTTCCGATCTTGTTTAAAATTCCCAAAGTATACAAAATAGGATTGTGACATCATGAAAAATAAGAAAATGAAAAAAAATCTGGTTGAAAATGAGAAAAAATTTCTTTTTTCCACTGATTTGGAAAATGGCAAGTACATGTCAGGAAAACCTCAGCTTCAATTCTCATCTTGCTGGGCCTATTCAAGGAGTCTGGGAAAGAACCACAGCCTACTGGAAAAGATCTGGGCCTACAAGATGTTCCTGATTCTCCTCCTCGCTCTTTCCTCTCTGACTCTTTCCCTGGTGCCTCCTCCTCTGCCCAATTTCTTTGGTGTTCAATCTTGAATCATATTTCCCTTCTTGCTCCACCTAAATTCCTAAGGATATCATCCATTCTCCTGGTTTTAAATACCACCCATATACAAGTAATAAATCAGTACCTGAGGCGGGGCAAGATGGCGGACTAATGAGCTGTATGTTTTAGTTACTCCTCCAGGAAAGTAGGTAGAAAGCCAGGAACTGTGTGGACTGGACACCACAGAGCAATCTGACTTTGGGCATACTTCATACGACACTCATGAAAACGTGGAACTGCTGAGATCAGCGAAATCTGTAAGTTTTTGTGGCCTGGGGACCCGCACCCCTCCCTGCCAGGCTCAGTCCCATGGGAGGAGGGGCTGTCAGCTCAAGGAAGGAGAAGGGAGAACTGCAGTGGCAGCCCTTATCAAAAATTCATTCTACTGATCCAAACTCCAACCATAGATAGACTGTGACCAGACACCAGAGAATCTGAGAGCAGCCAGCCCAGCAGAGAGGAGACAGGCATAGAAAAAAACAACACGAAAAACTCCAAAATAAAAGCAGAAGATTTTTGGAGTTCTGGTGAAAATAGAAAGGGGAAGGGCAGAGCTCAGGCCCTGAAGCTCATATGCAAATCCCGAAGAAAAGCTGATCTCCCTGCCCTGTGCACCTTTCCTTAATGGCCCTAATTGCTTTGTCTCTTAGCATTTCAATAACCCATTAGATCTCTGATGAGGGCCCTTTTTTTTTAATCCTTTTTTCTTTTTCTAAAACAATTACTCTAAGAAGCCCAGTACACAAAGCTTCAAAGACTTGCAATTTGGGCAGGTCAAGACAAGAGCAGAACTAAGAGAGCTCTGAGACAAAAGGCAATAATCCAGTGGCTGAGAAAATTCACTTAACACCACAACTTCCCAAGAAAAGGGGGGTGTCCGCTCACAGCCATCATCCTGGTGGACAGGAAACACTCCTGCCTGTCGCCAGCCCCATAGCCCAGAGCTGCCCCAGACAACCCAGTGTGATGGAAGTGCTTCAAATAACAGGCACAAACTACAAAACTGGGTGTGGTCATTAGCCTTCCCTGCAACCTCAGCTGATTGTCCCAGAGTTGGGAAGGTGGATCAGTGTGAATTAACAAAGCCCCATTCAGCCATCATTTCAGCAGACTGGGAGCCTCCCTACACAGCCCAGCAGCCCAGAACTGCCCTGGAGGGACGGGACTCACATGTGACATAGCACAGTCATCCCTCAACAGAGGACCGGGGGTGCACAGCCTGGAAGAGGGGCCCACTTGCAAGTCTCAGGAGCCATACGCCAATACCAAGGACTTGTGGATCAGTGGCAGAGACAAACTGTGGCAGGACTGAACTGAAGGATTAGACTATTGCAGCAGCTTTAAAACTCTAGGATCACCAGGGAGATTTGATTGTTAGAGCCACCCCCCCTCCCTGACTGCCCAGAAACACGCCCTATACAGGGCAGGCAACACCAACTACACACGCAAGCTTGGTACACCAATTGGACCCAACAAGACTCACTCCCCCACTCACCAAAAAGGATAAGCAGGGGAGAACTGGCTTGTGGAGAACAGGTGGCTCGTGGACGCCACCTGCTGGTTAGTTAGAGAAAGTGTACTCCACGAAGCTGTAGATCTGATAAATTAGAGATAAGGACTTCAATTGGTCTACAAATCCTAAAAGAACCCTATCAAGTTCAGCAAATGCCAAGAGGCCAAAAACAACAGAAAATTATAAAGCATATGAAAAAACCAGACGATATGGATAACCCAAGCCCAAGCACCCAAATCAAAAGATCAGAAGAGACACAGCACCTAGAGAAGCTACTCAAAGAACTAAAGATGAACAATGAGACCATAGTACGGGATACAAAGGAGATCAAGAAGACCCTAGAAGAGCATAAAGAAGACATTGCAAGACTAAATAAAAAAATGGATGATCTTATGGAAATTAAAGAAACTGTTGACCAAATTAAAAAGATTCTGGACACTCATAGTACAAGACTAGAGGAAGTTGAACAACGAATCAGTGACCTGGAAGATGACAGAATGGAAAATGAAAGCATAAAAGAAAGAATGGGGAAAAAAATAGAAAAAATAGAAATGGACCTCAGGGATATGACAGATAATATGAAACGTCCGAATATAAGACTTATTGGTGTTCCAGAAGGGGAAGAAAAGGGTAAAGGTCTAGGAAGAGTATTCAAAGAAATTGTTGGGGAAAACTTCCCAAATCTTCTAAACAACATAAATACACAAATCATAAATGCTCAGCGAACTCCAAATAGAATAAATCCAAATAAACCCACTCCGAGACATATTCTGATCACACTGTCAAACACAGAAGAGAAGGAGCAAGTTCTGAAAGCAGCAAGAGAAAAGCAATTCACCACATACAAAGGAAACAGCATAAGACTAAGTAGTGACTACTCAGCAGCCACCATGGAGGCAAGAAGGCAGTGGCACGATATATTTAAAATTCTGAGTGAGAAAAATTTCCAGCCAAGAATACTTTATCCAGCAAAGCTCTCCTTCAAATTTGAGGGACAGCTTAAATTTTTCACAGACAAACAAATGCTGAGAGAATTTGCTAACAAGAGACCTGCCCTACTGGAGATACTCAAGGGAGCCCTACAGACAGAGAAACAAAGAAAGGACAGAGAGACTTGGAGAAAGGTTCAGTACTAAAGAGATTCGGTATGGATACAATAAAGGATATTAATAGAGAGAGGGGAAAAATATGACAAACATAAACCAAAGGATAAGATGGCTGATTCAAGAAATGCCTTCACGGTTATAACGTTGAACGTAAATGGATTAAACTCCCCAAGTAAAAGGTATAGATTTGCAGAATGGATCAAAAAAAATGAACCATCAATATGTTGCATACAAGAGACTCATCTTAGACACAGGGACACAAAGAAACTGAAAGTGAAAGGATGGAAAAAAATATTTCATGCAAGCTACAGCCAAAAGAAAGCAGCTGTAGCAATATTAATCTCAGATAAAATAGACTTTAAATGCAGAGATGTTTTGCGAGACAAAGAAGGCCACTACATACTAATAAAAGGGGCAATTTAACAAGAAGAAATAACAATCGTAAATGTGTATGCACCCAATCAAGGTGCCACAAAATACATGAGAGAAACACTGGCAAAACTAAAGGAAGCAATTGATGTTTCCACAATAATTGTGGGAGACTTCAACACATCACTCTCTCCTATAGATAGATCAACCAGACAGAAGACCAATAAGGAAACTGAAAATCTAAACAATCTGATAAATGAATTAGATTTAACAGACATATACAGGACATTACATCCCAAATCACCAGGATACACATACTTTTTTAGGGCTCATGGAACTCTCTCCAGAATAGATCATATGCTGGGACATAAAACAAACCTCAATAAATTTAAAAAGATTGAAATTATTCAAAGCATATTCTCTGACCACAATGGAATACAATTAGAAGTCAATAACCATCAGAGACTTAGAAAATTCACAAATACCTGGAGGTTAAACAACACACTCCTAAACAATCAGTGGGTTAAAGAAGAAATAGCAAGAGAAATTGCTAAATATATAGAGACGAATGAAAATGAGAACACAACATACCAAAACCTATGGGATGCAGCAAAAGCAGTGCTAAGGGGGAAATTTATAGCACTAAACGCATATATTAAAAAGGAAGAAAGAGCCAAAATCAAAGAACTAATGGATCAACTGAAGAAGCTAGAAAATGAACAGCAAACCAATCCTAAACCAAGTACAAGAAAAGAAATAACAAGGATTAAAGCCGAAATAAATGACATAGAGAACAAAAAAACAATAGACAGGATAAATATCACCAAAAGTTGGTTCTTTGAGAAGATCAACAAGATTGACAAGCCCCTAGCTAGACTGACAAAATCAAAAAGAGAGAAGACCCATAGAAACAAAATAATGAATGAAAAAGGTGACATAACTGCAGATCCTGAAGAAATTTAAAAAATTATAAGAGGATACTATGAACAACTGTATGGCAACAAACTGGATAATGTAGAGGAAATGGACAATTTCCTGGAAACATATGAACAACCTAGACTGACCAGAGAAGAAATAGAAGACCTCAACCAACCCATCACAAGCAAAGAGATCCAATCAGTCAGCAAAAATCTTCCCACAAATAAATGCCCAGGGCCAGACGGCTTCACAGGGGAATTCTACCAAACTTTCCAGAAAGAACTGACACCAATCTTACTCAAACTCTTTCAAAACATTGAAGAAAATGGAACACTACCTAACTCATTTTATGAAGCTAACATCAATCTGATACCAAAACCAGGGAAAGATGCTACAAAAAAGGAAAACTACCGGCCAATCTCCCTAATGAATACAGATGCAAAAATCCTCAACAAAATACTTGCAAATCGAATCCAAAGACACATTAAAAAAATCACACACCATGACCAAGTGGGGTTCATTCCAGGCATGCAAGGATGGTTCAACATAAGAAAATCAATCAATGTATTACAACACATTAACAAGTCAAAAGGGAAAAATCAATTGATCATCTCAATAGATGCTGAAAAAGCATTTGACAAAATCCAACATCCGTTTTTGATAAAAACACTTCAAAAGGTAGGAATTGAAGGAAACTTCCTCAACATGATAAAGAGCATATATGAAAAACCCACAGCCAGCATAGTACTCAATGGTGAGAGACTGAAAGCCTTCCCTCTAAGATCAGGAACAAGACAAGTATGCCTGCTGTCAGCACTGTTATTCAACATTGTGCTGGAAGTGCTAGCCAGGGCAATCCGGCAAGACAAAGAAATAAAAGGCATCCAAATTGGAAAAGAAGAAGTAAAACTGTCATTGTTTGCAGACGATATGATCTTATATCTAGAAAACCCTGAGAAATCGACGATACAGATACTAGAGCTAATCAACAAATTTAGCAAAGTAGCGGGATACAAGATTAATGCACATAAGTCAGTAATGTTTCTATATGCTAGAAATGAGCAAACTGAAGAGACACTCAAGAAAATCAAGTACCTAGGAATAAACTTAACCAAAGATGTAAAAGACCTATACAAAGAAAACTACATAACTCTACTAAAAGAAATAGAAGGGGACCTTAAAAGATGGAAAAATATTCCATGTTCATGGATAGGAAGGCTAAATGTCATTAAGATGTCAATTCTACCCAAACTCATCTACAGATTCAATGCAATCCCAATCAAAATTCCAACAACCTACTTTGCAGACTTGGAAAAGCTAGTTATCAAATTTATTTGGAAAGGGAAGATGCCTCGAATTGCTAAAGACACTCTAAAAAAGAAAAACAAAGTGGGAGGACTTACACTCCCTGACTTTGAAGCTTATTATAAAGCCACACTTGCCAAACAGCATGGTACTGGCACAAAGATAGACATACAGATCAATGGAATCGAATTGAGAATTCAGAGATAGACCCTCAGATCTATGGCCGACAGATCTTTGATAAGGCTCCCAAAGTCACTGAACTGAGTCATAATGGTCTTTTCAACAAATGGGGCTGGGAGAGTTGGATATCCATATCCAAAAGAATGAAAGAGGACCCCTACCTCACCCCCTACACAAAAATTAACTCCAAATGGACCAAAGATCTCAATATAAAAGAAAGTACCATAAAACTCCTAGAAGATAATGTAGGAAAACATCTTCAAGACCTTGTATTAGGCGGCCACTTCCTAGACTTTCCACCCAAAGCACAAGCAACAAAAGAAAAAATAGATAAATGGTAACTCCTAAACCTTAGAAGTTTCTGCACCTCAAAGGAATTTCTCAAAAAGGTAAAGAGGCAGCCAACTCAATGGGAAAAAATTTTTGGAAACCATGTATCTGACAAAAGACTGATACCTTGCATATATAAAGAAATCCTACAACTCAATGACAATAGTACAGACAGCCCAATTATAAAATGGGCAAAAGATATGAAAAGACAGTTCTCTGAAGAGGAAATACAAATGGCCAAGAAACACATGAAAAAATGTTCAGCTTCACTAGCTATTAGAGAGATGCAAATTAAGACCACAATGAGATACCATCTAACACCTATTAGAATGGCTGCCATTAAAGAAACAGGAAACTACAAATGCTGGAGGGGATGTGGAGAAATTGGAACTCTTATTCACTGTTGGTGGGACTGTATAATGGTTCAGCCACTCTGGAAGTCAATCTGGCAGTTCCTTAGAAAACTAGGAATAAAGTTACCATTCGATCCAGCGATTGCACTTCTTGGTATATACCCGGAAGATCGGAAAGCAGTGACACGAACAGATATCTGCACGCCAATGTTCATAGCAGCATTATTCACAATTGCCAAGAGATGGAAACAACCCAAATGTCCTTCAACAGATGAGTGGATAAATAAAATGTGGTATATACACACGATGGAATACTACGCGGCAGTAAGAAGGAACGATCTCGTGAAACATATGACAACATGGATGAACCTTGAAGACATAATGCTGAGCGAAATAAGCCAGGCACAAAAAGAGAAATATTATATGCTACCACTAATGTGAACTTTGAAAAATGTAAAACAAATGGTTTATAATGTAGAATGTAGGGGAACTAGCAATAGAGAGCAATTAAGGAAGGGGGAACAATAATCCAAGAAGAACAGATAAGCTATTTAACGTTCTGGGGATGCCCAGGAATGACTATGGTCTGTTAATTTCTGATGGATATAGTAGGAGCAAGTTCACAGAAATGTTGCTATATTAGGTAACTTTCTTGGGGTAAAGTAGGAACATGTTGGAAGTTAAGCAGTTATCTTAGGTTAGTTGTCTTTTTCTTACTCCGTTGTTATGGTTTCTTTGAAATGTTCTTTTATTGTATATTTGTTTTCTTTTTAACTTTTTTTTCATACAGTTGATTTAAAAAAGAAGGGAAAGTTAAAAAAAAAAAAAAGAAAAACAAGGAAAAAAAAGATGTAGTGCCCCCTTGAGGAGCCTGTGGAGAATGCAGGGGCATTGGCGTACCCCACCTCAATGGTTGCTAACATGACCACAGACATAGGGGCCTGGTAGTTTGATGGGTTGAGCCCTCTACCATAGGTTTTACCCTGGGGAAGATGGTTGCTGCAAAGGAGAAGCTAGGCCTCCGTATGATTGTGCCTAAGAGCCTCCTCCTCAATGCCTCTTTGTTGCTCAGATGTGGCCCTCTCTCTCTGGCTAAGCCAACTTGAAAGGTGAAATCACTGCCCTCCCCCCTACGTGGGATCAGACACCCAGGGGAGTGAATCTCCCTGGCAACATGGAATATGACTCCTGGGGAGGAATGTAGACCTGGCATCGTGGGATGGAGAACATCTTCTTGACCAAAAGGGGGATGTGAAAGGAAATGAAATAAGCTTCAGTGGCAGAGAGATTCCAAAAGGAGCCGAGAGGTCACTCTGGTGGGCACTCTTATGCACACTTTAGACAACCCTTTTTAGGTTCTAAAGAATTGGGGTAGCTGGTGGTGGATACCTGAAACTATCAAACTACAACCCAGAACCCATGAATCTCGAAGACAACTGCACAAAAATGTAGCTTATGAGGGGTGACAATGGGATTGGGAAAGCCATAAGGACCACACTCCACTTTGTCTAGTTTATGGATGGATGAGTAGAAAAATAGGGGAAGGAAACAAACAGACAAAGGTACCCAGTGTTCTTTTTTACTTCAATTGCTCTTTTTCACTCTAATTATTATTATTGTTATTTTTGTGTGTGTGTTAAGGAAGGTGTCAGGGATTGATTTAGGTGATGAATGTACAACTATGTAATGGTACTGTGAACAATCGAAAGTGCGATTTGTTTTGTATGACTGTGTGGTATGTGAATATATCTCAATAAAATGATTAAAAAAAAAAAAATCTGTACCTAAGGCTTTTTTAGCATATGCTCCATATATCGACATTTGAAACCTCCTTTTAGATTTTTTTTTTCTGGATAATCTAATGATATTATAACATAAAATGCATGTTGATGTTGGAAACTAAAGTGAATTATGCCCCGGATAAACAAAACAGTCTCTAAAGGGATTATTTAAATAATTGATTGGAGTCTGTGACTCTGCCTCTTGGGTCAGAAATTTCAGTTTAAAATAAATGGTATAAAACAATATTATTTATTTTGGTTGTATATCAAATTAGACTGTTTTAATTTTGTAAAAGTGTAAAGCATTGCTTTTATTTCCAAGCATCAATTATAAATATCCTAGACCTCTGGCTTCTTGGTCTCAACCTGTTTTATGAAAGCAACTAGGCTAGGGAAGCTGAGCTGTGATCAAACGAAGTAGATGGAAATAGAAAGGTAGCATAAAAACTTTATTGTTATGATGATGATGATGATAAGTACTGTTAACTATAAAACAAAATAAGTATGTTCACAATCAGTGAATAAATACTGGCAACAGATATAGGGGAGCTGCAGAGGATAGGGGCTTTAAATCTAGTCATTATAAACTAAAGGAAGTGTAAATGACTTTAAAAATTAGTTTTATAAACACTGTTTCCATTAGGATGCTTTTGAGTGTCAAGAAAAGAAACTCAACTAAAAATGGCTTAATCACTAAAAGGAATTAATATAACAAGAAATACAGGAGTGGGATGGTTCCACAGTTGGTTAATTCAGCAGCCTACTGATGTCATCTTTCTACTCTGCCATCCTTGGCAGTGCCAGACATCACATCCTTATCCACCAATGTTCAGAAGTGCACCCAAAGAAATCTAGGGTCTTTTAATAGGGGCAGAAAAGAAGAAAGGCTTTAGGTTAGATGACTCAAATCTGCTAAATATGTTATATCTTTGAAGAACGAGTTGAAATAACATTAAGTATTTTTAGTTCTTTTTACCCATTATGAAATACCAGCCACATACAGGAAGGACATAAGGGCATATAATAATTTCAAGGTACCTAAGAAATGTAGAGAAGTGTGAATAAATCCTTTGTGTATACAAAAAAAAAAACAAAAAAAAAAAAACAAAAAACAAAAAAACTAATTTTAAAAGGAAATTGGTTTTTATGTTCATGAGCTTTAAAAAAATTTAGGCAGTTGATAATAATATCTTGAAAATATTATGCTTCATTAGTCTGACTTCATTAATACAAAATTGCCCTATAACTTTTTCCAATAAAGAGCAAAACAAGAAATATTCTCTTCATCCTCCTAGACAGCTTAGAAAAAAAGGTGCCTCTCAGCTGTTTTGAGAGAATTCTTATTATTTTCAGGACGTATAATAATTCCCACTGAGCCATTATTTCACATATTAGCTTTTACCTAATTATTTATTCTTGTTTATAAAATCGCAGGTCAAAAAAGTTGATTGGTCCTGCAGCAATTAGTGGACAATTTTAAGGGTTTAGACAATAACACATAATAGACTATTTTGGAGCTGAAAAAAAAAATACAGTTTATATTAAAAAGTAAGTCACAATTCTGCTTGATCTGGCCTGAAGTGATTTTATAAGTAGTAAAAATGATTTAAAGTACTAAAATTGCTTCATTAATAGAGATATGTGCACCATTGCTACTTAAATGTTGAGTGGATAACCTAGACAGAGGAATAAGTTAAATAGTTTTACAGCAGATTGAGACCTCTTTCAGAATACAGAATACTAACCTTTTGTTTACTAATTACTATTTGGCCTGTTTTGGGGGTTTATTGAAATACATGGTAATAAAACCTGAGTTCTATTATAGTCCATACTATATCTGGAGGAGATGTGAGGTACATTAGGGCAAGTATGTATCAAAAACTGTTTTTCAATATCAATAACCACCAAGTACACATTATACATTTAGTCATTCAACAAACATACCTTTGAGTGCCATTCATGTCGCTAGGCCCTTAGTCTGAGTGAGAGGCAAGCATGTAAACAAATAAGTGGATGAAACATTACTGATGTTATAGCAGAAGTTTGTTCAAGGTGCAGATAGTAATGCACAAGAGAAGGAGGAGTCATTTCTATCCAAATCTTCAATAAAGGTTTAATGGAGGAAGACCATGAAAAGCTGAAAGAATGGCTGGATTCAAAGTTAATACCTCTGTATTATCCTAGAACAGGTCCTCACGCCTGAGTAATTGTAAGACTCTTTTCAAAGGAAAAAAGTAATCTCCAAAACCCTACAGCTTATTTAATTTTTTTAGTTATGTGAATTATGTACAAACCTAAACAATACATAGGACTTTTCTTCTCTCACTTAACAGGAAGTTTGGACTTAGGTAGGCAAGTCTGGAGCAGCAACCAAGGATGTCAATGCCACATCGCCTGCAATCTTCTTGTTCTTTCCTTGATGTAGATCACAAGCTAGCTTTTACAGTTCCAGATTTGGCATCACTGGTTGATGCAGGAAGAAAAAAGGAAAAGGACAAAAGAGTATGGGCCTGCTAAGTCGAACCTATTTTAACAAGCTTTCCCAGAATCCCTGATCAACATCTCATTGGCTGTACTGTATCACATGACCTGCAAAGTGTAAAATATTTACTATCTGGCCCTTTACAGAAAGTTTGCCAACCCCTGCCTTATAATATATCCATGAACCATCTTTTAAGAAATAGTGACCTGAAAGAAATCTCCAGTACAGTGCTGAAGGTTTGATAAATAAAACTCTTTTATTAAAAGTGGATAAAGACACAAAACGCAGACTTATCAGAACAGTGAACACACAGAGTCCATACCAACAGGATGTAATTTAATAGGAATAAGTTCAAAGTCCTATGCTTGGGTGCAAAAGCTTAATTCTTAGAACTTGAGAATTGAGGAAATGAAAATAATGGTTGAAAGAGAAATCATCCATCATTCACAGAAAGAGCTATAATATTGAAGAGATTGCCAGAGGAACAAAAAGTTAGTCTCCAAGTTATAGAATCTTGTATTTTACTACCCTGGCAAAAAAACTGAGATCTCTTTCTTTCAAAAGCATCTTATCAGCACTCTTCACAAATAGATTCAAACCAAAACTCAATTATAAGTGAATAAAACAATATTCAACAACATAACATTTTTGCTATAACATTTTGCCATCACCATCCCGTGACCTACTGTGCCTAAAGAAAATCTGTTCTCTAATCTGGCATGCCCCTTTCTTAAGAATATAAATTGCATGCCTATAAAAAGCCCATCTAAGAGTGGGGTGTGATAATCAATCAACACCAGTTTACAAGTGCTCACCCTCAATCCTTCCTCTGTGCAGCTTCGTAAATAATTCTTACTCTAAAACCTTGAGTATGTGATCTTATTTCCCAAAACATGGTTCCTATTTTAAAAATCTGGGAATTTTAGTTGATGGTACACAGTCAACTGCTCAATGAACCCATGAAAAAAATGAACACTATCTGAGGTTGTAATTTTATAAACACTGTATTTCTGATCCATATGCACGTATGTTCATAAATCCATAGCTCTGTAGAAGGATACATAAGAAGATGGTTACACTGGTTACTTTGGGGAAGGGACTGGGAGACTAGGAGACAGAGGAAGGGAAACTTTTCACTATATTCTCTTTTGTGCCATTTAAATGTTGTTCCAATGTATTACCACTCAAGTAAATAAATGTATTTTTTAAATAAATATAGTTTTAAACCTTTATCTTTTCCAGAATCATCTTCAAACCTAGCTTTATGTCCTTCTCAATTGTACTATCAGTAAAGAGGCATTCTCTGGGCACAAAATAACTCACCAATGCAACTGTGACAAGCCAAAGACTCAATAAGTATACCCAACATAGTGTGATTAGCAGGTTTTCATCAATTTAGGGATGAAATACTTTAGGGAAAATACTTTAAGTTGTTGACTGGGTCCATAAAAGCCAGTCATTTTATATAAAAACTAAAAATCCAAGGAGAAATGACAGCAAAAGAAGTGATGAGAAAAGATAAAAGGAGAGAAGAGTATGGGCAAAAGGATACAGTAAAAAGAGTAGCAGAGAGCTCAATACTCTTAACAGTGTTAAACAAGAGCCAGAAACTAAGAGATGAAATTAAGAACAGCCCTGCAGAATGTGGATGGCAAATGTCCATGATCCTTATTGCTGCAGCCCTCAAAAGATACCAAAAGCATTTATATGCAAGGTATGGGGGAAACAGCAACATACGAAAACAGTAACCCTGAAGATGTCTGTCTTCTCTATGTATATTTTTTGGGGAGTGAGAAGTAGGAAAAGTGTCAAATGCTAACTTAAGCATCATACTTAGAGGACTATAAAGCAGCAGTGTATCACACTGAAAGCACAACAACCAGCACATTTCAAGAGGGCAGCAAGGGACAGGCACGAGAAACACACTATATCCGCATGTGTAATCACAAGTACTAATAGAAGAAATAATAGCTTTAAGCATCAAAAACCATCAAATTAGATTGGAGTCTTGGCTGAGAAATTAAGAAAGATTTCTGATTAAAGAGAGGTCTGAAGAAGGTAGAGAGCTATGTGTACATGTTCACACTGCCTTCTTTAAGTAGAAATCTTTTTTATTTCTTCAACAGAGTATAGCCATCTGTGCTGGTTTGAAGCTGTTATGTAACCCAGAAAAGGCCATGTTCTTTTAATCCATTATTGTGGGTGCAGATTTGCTGTGGGTGGGACCCTTCGATTAGGTTCTTTCAATTGTGATATGATCCACCCAATTCAAGGTGGGTCTTAATCCTTTACTGGAGTTCTTTATGAAAGGATAAAGGACAGAAAAAAACCAGAGAACTCAGAGAGAAAAACAACCACAGAAACCAAAAGGGCCACTGAAACCAGAACCTAAAAGCAACGAAACCCAGGAGAGAAAGACCAGCAGATGCCAGTCATGTGCCTTCCCACATGACAGAGGTGTCCCAGATGCCAGCAGCCTTTCTTCAGAGAAATGCCTTAATTTGGACATTTTCACGGCTTTAGAAATGTAAAATTGTAAGCTAATAAACCCCCTTTGTAAAAGCTAACCCAATTCTGGTATACTGCATTTTGGCAGCTTTAGCTGACCAAAACACCATCTTAAAATGACAATGAAGGGATTCTCTTAAAAAAGACATAAACCCACAAGGACAGCAGGAGAAAACAGTATGCAAATTTCAGAAGATGGAAAACAGATGAACATCTGACACTTGTCAGTTGTCTTAGCAGATCTGAGAAGCTGAATACTTCTTCAGCGGTGGAGAAAGCTGCAAAGCAACCTGACTGGCACCGAAGAACTGCTAAAGAGTTCTGAAAGTGGCAAGACAGATACCTCTTTAAGAGGGGGTGAAGTGGGGAAGAATGACTTATTAAAAGTTTATGAAGAAATAAGACATCCAGATCCCCTACTGAATTCATTGCCTTCTCACATCCCACCAGAAGTCTGAATTTATTCTTTGGAGAGGGTAAAACAGAGGGTCTCTGGACCAGGCACAGTGGATGGCGGGGGTATGAACTCAAAATACGGGGATTAGATAAAAGCTTACAAATGAAATGCTGAGAACTGCCTGGCTTCTTTCCTCACTTGGCTCCCAGAATACTGACAGCTAAGCTTATACATTTCAGGCAGAAGCCTGAAAGCATCTTTTATGGAGAATTTAACAAATCCACAAAAAAAGTATCTAAATATACTATCCCCAGGAGTACTCCTAAGAGAACAGCTCAGCCAAATAACCCTACAGTGAAGATCACCACAGTCAGCAAAAACCCCCAACCCCATTCAGTCAAGGTGCTTCTGACCACCTTTTTACTGTTCTGCTCTTAAACCCAAATGGTCAGATGGATTACTAGACATTTTAAAACAGCTAATAATACAAAAGACAGAATTCAAAACACACAGGAAAAAAAAAAGGACACTGGAGGAAACAGTGACTAGAGAGGAAAAAACTCAACAAAAGTTGTCGTTAATTTACCTCAGAGACTCTGAGGTAAATTAACGACAACTTTTGTTGTCTCATTGATAAAGCAAAAACATATGCCAGTAAGAGGAAATATTCAGAGAATGAAAAAGAGCTCTTAGAAATTAAAAGTATAATAGCACAGATTAAAAGTTCAACAGAATTTCCCAACTAAAGGAAATGAGTTCCCATACTGAATGGGCCCAGCCAGTGCCATGTACAAAGTATGACAATAGCCCCTACACCAAAGACACCACTGTGAAATTTCAGAACAATAAAGACAAAAAGGAGAACCTAAAAGCTTAAAAGAACAGATTTCATACAAAAGATTTTCTTTTATACAAAAGATTTCATACAAAAGATCAAGTATCAGAATAAGAACTTTAGGAAGCTAGAAGAAAATGGAGCCTACAAAAGCAACAGACATAAATAAGGATTCAAGAAACTAGAATACAGTGGAATAATACCTACAAATTCTGTGGAAAACCATTTTCAGAATAGGATTTTACACCTAGTCAAGATATCAATTAAATATTAGGGCAGAATCAAAACATTTTAAGACATGCAAGGTCTCAAAAGTATTTATCTTCAATGCATTCTTAGCTTTGGAAATTCAACACAACAGAGTTGAATAAATTCTCCAGGATGGTGGTGAAAAAAGAATCCAAGCCAACAGCTAGGCATCATGCCCAGACAGCAACCAACCCATACTGAAAAAAAGAGCGATATCTCTAAGACAATAAAAATGACAGAAGATCTAATGTGTCTGAATATATTGAGAAGTGTATACAAATACGGCAGAGACTGAAGTTGAATTAATGAAGAGGGCATAAATAACTAAATATGCTAATAAGCCAATTTTCATATTCCACAATGGGTATTCAATAGATAATACCTAAAACTGGAAAAATCAAAAAGTCTCAGCATTAGCACTTTATTGAGATATTGTGTATATAGCCAGAGACTTAAAGAGTTGAAAGTGATACCTCTGGGGGATGGAAAATTGTAGGGAGGAAGGCAAGGGGAGATTACAGGGTAGTTGTTTTTCATAGTGAGCCTTATAGAGAGTTCGATTCAACTCAGTTCAACAAATTTTATGAGTTCCTAATAGATGATAAGTTCTGAAGATACAAAGATATCCTAAGATAAAGAATTGCAGAGCATATGGAGGCTTAGTACAGATTAAAATGTGACCATCTCTTTAAAAAGATGAAGGAAGGATTTTCACATAAAATAGAAGGGTATAAATCTTATTCTGGAAGGCATAAATAGGACCAATGTGCAGAAATTATAGATAGAAAAAAATCAGCTCAATAATAGGGCTTTCTCATCAAAAGAAAAACAACAAATTTCTAGATTTACTATAGAGTTACAAAAATCAAGACAATATAGTATTTGCGTAAGAACAGACATATAGCTCAATGGAACAGTCAAGAGATATAGCCACATATATGGTCAATTGGTTTTCAACAAATGTGCTAAGGTAATTTGGTGGGGAAAGGGCAGTCTTTTCAACAAATAGTGCTAGAATAATTGGACATCTATATGGAAAAGGAAAGCAAAATGAAACCTTCAATCCATACTCATACCTTATACATAAACTAAATCAAAATGGATCACAGAACTATATGTAAGAGCTAAAACCATAAACTTCTGGAAGAAAACATAGGAAAAAAAATCCTTGTGAGTTTGGGTTAGGTTTTTTCTTTAGATAGAAAACAAAAAGCACAAAGTATTGAAAAACTGACAAATTGGGCCTCATCAAAATTAACTTCAGCTTTTCAAAAGATACAGCTAATACAAGCCACAGCTGAGAAAAAATACATGCAAAGAACATCGCTGATAAAGAACTTGTATCCAAAATACCTAAATAATCCTTACAATGTAATAATAATAAGACAGACATTCCATGCTTAAAAATGGGCAGAAGATTTGAATGGACACTTGACCAACAAAAATGTTCAGATGGCCAGTAAGCACACAAAAACATGCTCAACATTATTCGTCATCCAGGAACTGCAAATTAAAACCACAATGACAAACCACAACACACCTACCAGAATGACCAAAATTTTTAAAAGATTCTGCAGAGCAAATGGAACCCTCATATCTTTGCTGGTGGGAATGCAAAATATCCACCAACTGATGAATGGAAAAATAAATTGTGGTACATCCATATAATCAAATACAATAACACAATAAAAAGAAATGACACATGCTACAATGTTGATCAAGTTTGAAAGCATTTTGTTAGTGAAAGAAACCAGCCATAAAATACTATATAACATATGATTCCCTTTATAGGACAGTCTGGAAAATGTGAAACTATTTGGACAGAAATGAGATCAGTCATGAAGAGTTAGAGATGGGGGGAGGGGATTGACTACAAAAGAGCAGGAAAGAACTTCCTGGGATGATGGAATTTGTTTCCATTTTGATTTTGGTGGTGGTTAAACAAATGTATAAATTTATCTAAAGCCACTGACCTACACACTTCAAAAGGATGTATTTACTGTATGTAAACTGTACCTCAACAAACCTGACTTTAAACAGTATTTTAATAAATCATTACTATATGAAAGATAAAGATGTCAGCATGATGTAAATTATTGTGATTATTTATAAAGCTAATAAAAGTCACCGTGTCCTTCTACATAGTCAACTAATTTTTTAAGATGAGACAGTCATTTTGCCTTAAGAATTAAAAAATTAGCAAGAGGATGTTAAAATATAGAAATATAAAGCTATTAGGAAGTCAAGGATACAAAAATAACACAAATGAAATGAGCATCTCTCTACTACACAATTGGGATTTTTTTCAATTGTCAAAATAATCCCAAACAGATCATAACAAAAAATAAGAATTCAGCCATTTCTAGAGGAATTTTATTTTTAAAATTCACTGAAATATATGAAACATATGAAAATGTTTTTTTTTTTTAGTGCTTTCAACAATTTCCAGTTTTATTAGGTGAAGGTACTTGACCACCTGGACTTATCACAATTATGGATACCAGACATGTTCACAGGTAGTAACACTGGGCACTTAGATAGATCTTAACTTTTAAACCATCTATTTTGTCATCCCTTCCTCTCCCCCAGTACCCCAAAGAGGAATGTCTGAAAAGTCAGAACGTCTTTAACAAACCCAGAAGGCACCAAAAGGAATTTCACATTTCCCAGAGGCAGGAAAGAATGTTCTATGTCACTGTCTCAAGTGTACCATGGGAAGATGCCTCCCTAACACGAAAAAGCCATAGTTATTTGGCATTAAGAGTTTATGCCTCTGTAAAATAAGGCCAAACTAGACTGAAGTGCTTATTTCCTTCCTGCTTTGAGCAGAAGTCCTTTGGTGAAACAGAACACTGAATAGTTTACAGCTGGGGAGACTATCAGGTGCCCAGCATTTGTGGCCTAACTTGTATACCCTGGGCTGGAATTCTGGTAGATCTAGGAAAACTGAGGCAGATCACAGGGGATTCCATGGGGATAAAGACAAACGAACCTCCTGAGATAGATGAGAACTTAACATAAAGTAAGAGTTAAATAAGCAGTTGATCTATGATCAGACCCAATGGACTTTCTCCTTCTGGGAGTACCCAAGGTAGGTTTACCTTGAGGTAGAAGTTTAAAATTCTCAGACTCCAATTAAAAACACTAGATGAATTTGGCAAACAAAGACAATTAGAGTGGGAAATTAGAGTGGGAAACTGATCCAGGGCAACCTTAAGCAGGGATGACCATGAGGGAACATATGTTGTTCATGGTTTCCATATGAAAAGTGGAGATGAGTCACTTACCCATTTATTAGTCTGTAGAGATACTTTAGCAAAGGAAACAAAGTCAAATAGCAGCCCCCCAAAATGAAATAGCAAGGTTACGATACACAAAGAGAAGACTGAATGCTGTAAAGGCTGATGAGGTAAATCAGAATAAAACTAGGATTAAAGAGGAGCTAGTCCAACAAGTGGCCTGATTTTAAAATGGAATTCTAATAGCTCTTCAAGAGGAGAGCCAGAAGTAAACTGCAGGTCCTGAAATGCTGGTGTGTGGGCAACTGGAGGGATAGTTCAGCACCTAACTGCAGGAGCACAAACCACCAGCTAAAATGATGCCATAGCATATCTCGAAACATAGGGCTAGAGGTGAAAAATTTTAAGGACAGAATTTGCCATTTAGCTCAAGTATCAGAATTAAAGCTTGTAACTGCATACTGTTTGATTATATTCCCCCACTGCTGGGAAACCTGGAGAGGCATAGGTTAATTTATACATAGCCAGGGCTTTACCATCACAGATCCTGTTTTGCCATTTTATGTTGTGTACTTCACAAGCCAAACTATGCATTTCTCCAAGGGTAGAATTTGGAAAACAATTTGTCAGTTCCTCAGAAAGCTAAGTATAGAATTACCGTATGACCTTGCAATCCCACTACTAGGTATACACCCCAAAGAATTGAAAGCAGGGACTCAGACAGATATCTGCATACCAGTGTTCAAAGAAAAATTATGCACAATAACCAAGAGAGCTACCCAAATGTCCATCAGTGGATGAACAAATAAAATGTGGTATATACTCACCAAGACTGTTTTTCTTTCTCTTGACCAAGCTACCAGCTAGCCTTACTCCTTGCACACCACTACGCACTCCCTTCCCCATTCCTGACTACCTTGAAATTAAGTTGGCAGCTGGGGGACTGCAGAAAAAAACAAAGACTGCAGGAATATAAAAGGAAAAAAAGGCATCTTCAGACCTTAACTATTATAAAGATTAAACTTGCCCCCAAACATCTCTTCCACTCCCCCTCTCCGTCTCCCTTCTCCCTGGCTAACCAGGTGCCTGAGAGGCTCCTAACTGGATAGTCCTTTACCTCTCTCACCCTCTCTCCCACCCTTATAGACTCCAGGTGGCCTAATTATCACGAAGGAAAACATTTGGAACCAAGTGGTCCTAATCACAACCTCACTAAATCACTGCAACCATCCCAGTGCTCAACCTCCCCTACTAACTTCCAGTGCTTTTCCTCCAACCCACTCTGAGCCTTCAAAAAGCTGGATATCCTTTGTTTTAATGGAGTTGAGTTCTACTTTTTTCCTCTGCTTAGCAGTCCCCGAATAAAGTCATCCTTGCCTGTTTAACATCGTTCAGTGCAGTTTTTTTTTTGACAGTACCTGGGAAAATGCTATTCAGTCATACAAAGGGAATCATGTTCTGATGTATGCAACAACATGGATGGATCTTGAAGACATCACATTCAGTGAAATAAGCTAGACACAAAGGGGTAAATACTATATGGTATCTAGAATACGCAAACTTACAAAGGGAGAAATCAGAATACAAGTTAAGGGGGCAGGGATGGGGTGGGAAATGGGGAATTAATGCTTAATTTATAGAGTTTCTGTTTGGGATGAAGTTCCTTTAACATGGTTAAAATGGGAAATTTAATGTTGTATATAAGTTACCACAAAAAAAAAAAAAAAACAAAAACACAGAACTGTACAATACAAAGAGTAAACCCTAATGTAAACTGTGGACTTTAGTTATAATTTAATTATTTAGTTATAATAATTTTGGTTCATCAATTATAATAAATGTACCACAATAATGAAAAATATTAATATGGAAAAGCATGGGAGGAGGGGGGAATTTGGGAACTCTACTTTCTGCAATTTTCTGTAAATCTACAACTGCTCTAAAACAAATTTAAAAAAAGGTTGATGAATTAGTGCATGACTCATTAACTCAGAAAGAACCTGAAGAAGAGAGTCACAAGTTACATATGCATTCTTAAAACCACACATGAGATTTTTGTAAATGAAAAGTTAATTTCTTACTTGTTTTCATAATCATTTAATATTAGATTGCATCTTGTGAACTTTAACAAACAGTGATAACTTTCAAAGTACAATTTAACAAGTAGTTAGCAAATTTCAAAAATGTCATGGGGCACAGTTCCACAACTTCAGCTATTTCCATTGTAAAATATACATACAGCTCAACAAGCAGTTATATAGGTAATTTCAAAGGCTGTTATAGGTTACAGTTTCACAGTTTCAGTTCTCTCCTTATTATGAAATACAGGGTATATACAGAAAGGTAAAGACTTTCAAAGAACAATTCAATGAGTAGCTAGCTATTCAAAGGATGTTATAGGTTACCATTCTACCATGTCATTTACCTCCTTCCAGCTATTCCAACATGTTTTTAAATTGGAATTCTAAACAGCAATGAGAACAAACAAGCTACAACTATATATGAACAGGATGAATTTCACAAATATAATATTGAGCAAATGAAGCCAGACACAAATGAGTGCATAAAGCATGTTTCCATTTACATAATGTTCAAAAGTGGGAAAAAAAAATGGTGTTCAAAGTCAGAAGAGTGGTTGTTGGTGGGAGAAGTGACTGGAGGAAGCATACCCTGGACTTCTAGGATTTTGGCAATATTTATTCCTTGACCTGAATGTTGATTATATACGAGTATCCTTTTTGTGAAAAATTCACAGAGTTTTCCACTTAGGATACGGACACTTTTCTGTGTACATTACACTTCAGTAAAAAGTTTGCTTGAAAAAATCAATGAGAGTTCCTAAAAGAATCTTTTTTTAAAAAAAGTTTACAATTGTTTTTGAATGCAAAATAACTACACCCTAATTTACTGATTTTATAAATTTGGTCCTCATTTAAAAAATCTTACTATAAAAAAAGATTAGGGAACAATACATTTATATCCATTATTTTAAAAAAAATCATTAAACTTCATGTGCATAGATTTTTTTTAAAAAAGCACATAGTACAGAAGAGCTTATAACCAAGAGCACTAGTCCCTCCCAACCCCCAACCCTCCTAACCCTCAGTCCCAGTACATCTCCTTAAAGGCAAACTTTACTAATATGCTTATTTTGCAATTTTATTATTCATCAATTTTGGATATTATCTACTGAATTTTGTGGAAACAGAATCATAAACTCCAATTCTTTTATTTTGGGCTGACTAGAAAAGTATCTCTGAGGTCAGAAAACTTAGTAGTTGTTAATGAAGAACCTTCACAACCAGGAGACTGTTATTTTTTAAAGCTTCCCAGGGAATTCTAATGCACAGCCAAGGTTGATAAGGGCTGAGTCCGAGAAGAAAACTGCTGGAATATATTTACATTACTATTACTATTAAATTTAAAACAAATTCATAGTTATTTTGTACCTTGCATTTAAAAAGTTGTTTCTCCGTAAGTCATTTCGAAAGAAAGACAAATGACTACTGTGAAATACTGAAAGATTTGTTTTCATAGTTCCAAGCACTGCTGAATTGTAACTTTGTGACTAAAATATTTGTTAGGGGAAACCACATTTGACAAAATGTTGTTTGTAGAAAACCATGTTTATTCACATAAATGTAAAATATGCCAAAGGAAGTTGATTTTAACTTTCTGATAACAATTTATTCACAGTGATCTCACTGATCTAGCACTAACTAATGCAATCTATATAAAAATTTTGTCGATTCTCATAAAATTAGGAACCTGACTAAAGGAATATCTCCCCCTTGCAAGAAAATAAAATGACTAACACATTAACTTTGAAACAAATGCAGAATCCTGATTTGTTACAACATCCCATTATGAAAGATTTGACTTCCCACAAAGAAAGATTTGGCCTACTTCCAGCACCCTCCCACTTCACTGCCTTCTTTTTTCCCAAAGAAGATAGTAATATGAGTGATCTACTACTCATTACATTAGTAAGTTAAAGAATAAATTTAAGCTTCTAGTCCCATGGAATTTATACCTCTGGTTTTCAAATGTGGCTCCATATTGGAATCACCTGGCACACCTAAAACAAAAAAAATGATGCCTACATCCCACCCTCAGATTTTGATTCAATTTATGAAGGTTTCAACAGCCTCCCGGGTGATTTTCTTTTTAATTTTTAATTCTGAAATAATTTAAAACTTACAGATCAATTGTAAAAATAATACAAAAATAATATAAGAGCACTCCAATATATGCAGATACAGAAATTTAACAGCATTTAACATTTTGCCACATTTATTTTATGACTATCTATCTTCTAAACATTTGAAAGTAGGTTGTATACATCATGTTCCTTGAACACTTAATACTCTCATGTTTATCTCCTAAGAAAAAGGATGTTCACTTAGTTAACCACCTTCAGGGCAACTATCAAGTTTAAGAACATTAACATTGACATACAGCTTAGAGTTTATCCTCCAATTTTCTAATATGTATAAGTAATATACTCTTGATCTTTTCTCCTCCATTATTAGATCCATTATTAGAATCATGTATTGCATTTGCTATTGTCCTTTAGTCTCTTTTTATATTTTTTCTGTGATAACATATATCCAAAATAAAATTTCCTAAGCATACCATTCAATGGGATTAATCACATTCACAATACTATTACCTTCATCATCACCTATACCAAAGCTTTCCCATCACCCCAAACAGAAACCCTGCATCCTATTCTCTCATCTCCCTATCACCCTCCTACCCAGGCAAACTAATCTACTTTCTGATACTACAAATTTGCACATTCTAGTTCTTTCATATAAATGGAAACATACAATATTTGTCCTTTTGTTTCTGGCTTATTTCAATAAACATGATACCTTCAAGACTTATCCATGTTGTAGCATGGATCAGAACTTCTTTTCATGGCTGAATAATATTACATTGTAGATACATGCCACATTTTCTTTATCCATTCATCTGTTAATGGACATTTGGGTTACTTCTACCTTTTGGCTATAGTGAATAATGCTGCTATGAACAATGATGTACAAATATTCTTTTCAAGTCTCTGCTTCCATTTCTTTACAGTATGTACTTAGAAGTGAAATTACCAGGTCAGATGGTTGTTCTATGTTTAACTTTTGAGGCACTGCCAAAATGTTTTCCACAGTAGCTGCACCATGTTAAATTCCCAACAACCATGTATGAAGGTAACTATTTCTCCTCATCTTGCCAGCATTTGTTATTTTCCAGTTTTTAAAATAATAGCCATTCTAGTGAGCATGAGGTGGTATCTCACTTGACTTTGATTTGCGTTCCCCTAGTGGCTAATGGTGGTGAGCACCTTTTCATGTGCTTATTGACTATTTGCATATCTTATTTGCAGAAGTATCTATTCAAGACTTTGCCTATTTTTAAGTTAGGTCGTATTTTGTTGTTGAGGCAGGTGATTTTAATATGTAACGAAGTTTGAGAACTACTATACTCAGTAACTCTGTCTCTCTACTATACAGAATGAGGATTTTGGTAGCAGCCATCCTGGTCCCTCACAACTTCTGTTATCTCTACTCTGGTTTTTACATTTTTCAAGTTAATAAATTTATGTTATAACCTATAACAATGATTAAGACTTCCATACTTTGCATATAAAACTAGTTCAAGAAAGAAATTTAAAAATAAGTATGAGGAGGCGGGGCAAGATGGCGGACTGGTGAGCTGTATGTTTTAGTTACTCCTCCAGGAAAGTAGATAGAAAACCAGGAACTGTGTGGACTGGACACCACAGAGCAATCTGACTTTGGGCATACTTCATACAACACTCATGAAAATGTGGAACTGCTGAGATCAGCGAAATCTGTAAGTTTCTGTGGCCAGGGGACCCGCACCCCTCCCTGCTAGGCTCAGTCCCGTGGGAGGAGGGGCTGTCAGCTCCGGGAAGGAGAAGGGAGAACTGCAGTGGCAGCCCTTATCGGAAACTCATTCTACTGATCCAAACTCCAACCATAGGTAGACTGAGACCAGACACCAGAGAATCTGAGAGCAGCCAGCCCAGCAGAGAGGAGATAGGCATTGAAAAAATCAGCACAAAAAACTCCAAAATAAAAGCGGAGGATTTTTGGAGTTCTGGTGAACATAGAAAGGGGAAGGGCAGAGCTCAGGCCCTGAGGCTCATATGCAAATCCCGAAGAAAAGCTGATCTCTCTGCTCTCTGGACCTTTCCTTAATGGCCCTAATTGCTTTGTCTCTTAGCATTTCAATAACCCATTAGATCTGTGAGGAGGACCCTTTTTTTTTTTTTTAATCCTTTTTTCTTTTTCTAAAACAATTACTCTAAGAAGGCCAATACAGAAAGCTTCAAAGACTTGCAATTTGGGCAGGTCAAGACAAGAGCAGAACCAAGAGAGCTCTGAGACAAAAGGCAATAATCCAGTGGCTGAGAAAATTCACTAAACACCACAACTTCCCAAGAAAAGGGGGGTGTCCGCTCACAGCCATCATCTGGTGGACAGGAAACACCCCTGCCCATCGTCAGCCCCATAGCCCAGAGCTGCCCCAAACAACCCAGTGTGACAGAACTGATTCAAATAACAGGCACACACCACAAAACTGGGCGTGGACATTAGCCTTCCCTGCAACTTCAGCTGATTGTCCCAGAGTTCGGAAGGTGGAGCAGTATGAATTAACAAAGCCCCATTCAGCCATCATTTCAGCAGACTGGGAGCCTCCCTACACAGCCCAGCAGCCCAGAACCGCCCTGGGGGGACGGCACTCACCTGTGACATAGCACAGTCATCCCTCAACAGAGGACCAGGGGGTGCACGGCCTGGAAGAGGGACCCACTGGCAAGTCTCAGGAGCCATACGCCAATACCAAGTACTTGTGGGTCAGTGGCAGAGACAAACTGTGGCAGGACTGAACTGAAGGATTAGACTATTGCAGCAGCTTTAAAACTCCAGGAATACCAGGGAGATTTGATTGTTAGAGCCACCCCCCCTGCCGGACTGCTCAGAAACACGCCCCATATACAGGGCGGGCAACACCAACTACACACGCAAGCTTGGTACACCAATTGGACCCCACAAGACTCACTCCCCCACTCACCACAAAGGCAAAGCAGGGGAGAACTGCCTTGTGGAGAACAGGTGGCTCATGGATGCCACCTGCTGGTTAGTTAGAGAAAGTGTACTCCACGAAGCTGTAGATCTGATAAATTAGAGATAAGGACTTCAATTGGTCTACAAATACGAAAAGAACCCCATCAAGTTAAGCAAATGCCAAGAGGCCAAAAACAACAGAAAATTATAAAGCATATGAAAAAACCAGACGATATAGATAACCCAAGCCCAAGCACCCAAATCAAAATATCAGAAGAGACACAGCACCTAGAGCAGCTACTCAAAGAACTAAAGATGAACAATGAGACCATAGTACGGGATACAAAGGATATCAAGAAGACCCTAGAAGAGCATAAAGAAGACATTGCAGGACTAAATAAAAAAATGGATGATCTTATGGAAATTAAAGAAACTGTTGACCAAATTAAAAAGATTCTGGACACTCATAGTACAAGACTAGAGGAAACTGAACAACGAATCAGTGACCTGGAAGATGACAGAATGGAAAATAAAAGCATAAAAGAAAGAATGGGGAAAAAATTGAAAAAATTGAAATGGACCTCAGGGATATGATAGATAATATAAAACGTCCCAATATAAGACTCACTGGTGTTCCAGAAGGGGAAGAAAAGGGTAAAGGTCTAGGAAGAGTATTCAAAGAAATTGTTGGGGAAAACTTCCCAAATCTTCTAAACAACATAAATACACAAATCATAAATGCTCAGCGAACTCCGAATAGAATAAATCCAAATAAACCCACTCTAAGACATATTCTGATCACACTGTCAAACATGGAAGAGAAGGAGCAAGTTCTGAAAGCAGCAAGAGAAAAGCAATTCACCACATACAAAGGAAACAGCATAAGACTAAGTAGTGACTACTCAGCAGCCACCATGGAGGCGAGAAGGCAGTGGCACGATATATTTAAAATTCTGAGTGAGAAAAATCTCCAACCAAGAATACTTTATTCAGAAAAGCTCTCCTTCAAATTTGAGGGAGAGCTTAAATTTTTCACAGACAAACAAATTCTGAGAGAATTTGCTAACAAGAGACCTGCCCTACTGGAGATACTAAAGGGAGCCCTACAGACAGAGAAACAAAGACAGGACAGAGAGACTTGGAGAAAGGTTCAGTACTAAAGAGATTCGGTATGGGTACAATAAAGGATATTAATAGACAGAGGGGAAAAATATATATGACAAACATAAACCAAAGTAAGATGGCTGATTCAAGAAACGCCTTCACGGTTATAACGTTGAATGTAAATGGATTAAACTCCCCAATTAAAAGATATAGATTTGCAGAATGGATCAAAAAAAATGAACCATCAATATGTTGCATACAAGAGACTCATCTTAGACACAGGGACACAAAGAAATTGAAAGTGAAAGGATGGAAAAAAATATTTCATGCAAGCTGTAGCCAAAAGAAAGCAGGTGTAGCAATATTAATCTCAGATAAAATAGACTTTAAATGCAGGGATATTTTGTGAGACAAAGAAGGCCACTACATACTAATAAAAGGGGCAATTCAACAAGAAGAAATAACAATCATAAATGTCTATGCACCCAATCAAGGTGTCACAAAATACATGAGAGAAACACTGGCAAAACTAAAGGAAGCAATTGATGTTTCCACAATAATTGTGGGAGACTTCAACACATCACTCTCTCCTATAGATAGATCAACCAGACAGAAGACCAGTAAGGAAATTGAAAACCTAAACAATCTGATAAATGAATTAGATTTAACAGACATATACAGAAATGAAACAAAATAAAGTTTCATGAGTAAGAGATTTCAAATAGAGTCGAGAGGTCATTTTGGAGATTATTCTTATATTATTTAGATACCCCTTTTTAGTTTCTAGTGTAATAGAACAGCTAGAAGGAAATACCTGCATCTGTTGAACTGTAATCCAGTACACTTGATTCTTCATGATTATTGTACAACTATATAGCTCTTACCGTGGGACCATGTGATTGTTAAAACCTCGTGGCTGACACTCCATTTATCCAGTGTATGGGAAGATGAGTAATAAAATGAAGACAAAAATATCTATAAATAATAGGGGGGGTAAAGGGTATGGATGCTTTGGGTGTTCTTTTTTATTTTTATTTTCTTACCTTGGAGTAATGAAAATGTACTAAAATTGATTGTGGTGATGAATGCACAACTATATGATGATACTGTGAGCCACGGATTGTATACTTTGGATGCATTATATGGTATGTGAATATCTCAATAAAATCACATTAAAAAAAAAAAAAAGATGACTGCATCCCCTTCCACCAACTGACTGTAACTGCATGAGAAGCCATGAAGGAGAACTTCTTAGCTTAAAGTTGGTCAACTCCCAGAACCATGAGAGAGAATAATACAATGAATGTTATTTTAAGAGTTGTATTTAGCCACTAAACTTTGGGGCAATTTATGGTATAGCAATAGGTAATCAGACAATAACAATCAAGGAGCACCTGATCTGGGCCAGGCACTGTGCCAAGTGCTTTACAAGTATCATTCCATTTCTTCTGTACAACTATTTAATGAGTAGGTATATTATCTACATTTTATGATGAGCAAAATGAGGTTAACAAAGGTTAAATGAGACTGTGAGTGGTACAGATGACACAAATCAGAATCTCTCTTACTCCAAAGTTGTTTTTTACATTAAAATGTAATAATAAAAATAACTGTAATTTGAGAGCTTATATGCTAAGCACTGTTCAAAACACTTTACATGTACTAACTTTTTAATCCTCACAAACACCTATAATGTAGGAACTATTTTTATTTTTCTTTTATAGAATAGGAGACTGAAGCATAGAGAGACTGCTGAAGGTCAAAGAGCTAACAAGTGAAAGAGCCAACATTTAAACTGAGACAATTAAGCTTCATATAATGTAAAATGCTTTATATTATTCTTACAGTTGCAGAAAATTAAAGAAAGAGTTCCAGCCAAGATAGAGTAACAGAAACTAGATTTATACCCCTGCGTGAAAAACCAAAAATATGAGCAAAACAAATTAAACAACAGTTCTTAAGACATTGGACACGAGGCAACAGAGGACAATGATTCTTGAAAGACAGAAATCAAATAACGTGAGCCCTATGAGTGACAAAGCTTACCACCTGGAAAAAACTTCCAGGGGAAACCCAGGTAGAGCCAGGTAGTCTCTCTGAGTTGAGAAGACAGAGCTGGAAGTCTGGGGCAGTCAAGGAGACTCAAGTTCAAAGGAGAGCTCTCCAAATACAGAACTCCAGAGATCTGCAGAGGGTCCCCTTTGAGTCTTTAGCTTAGTACTGATTAGTGCATATCTGTGAGCAAACTACTCAAGTCCAGGGAAAGAACAACCTGAAAAATTGGAGGAAACAATATCCAGATAGGGAAAAGTTCTTGCTCATAATTCACAGGACACTGGGTACTCATCAGTGTTTTGCCTTTGTAATGGGGCATAATTAGCCCTAGACTAAACGCTGCTTTGCTCCCACCTGACAAAACTTAAAAATCAATATTCAAAAGGATCAAACTGTTTCCAAATCCTAGAACAAAGCTTAATATTCCTAAGAATATAAAAATATCCAGCACATACATGGTAAAATTCACAATGTCTGGCAAGCAATAAAAAACTACCAGCCACACAAAGAATCAGGAATCTATGACCCAGAATGAGGAGAAAAATCAATCAAAACCAACAGAATTAGTGGACAAGGACTTTAAAACAGTTATTATAACTGCATTGCATATGTTAAAGAAGCTACAGAAATGACTAGACATTAGTACAGAAATGCAAGGTATCAAAAACACCCAAATTGAACTTCTAGAGGTAAAAACTACAATAAGGCAGTAAGAACGATATATATAATCAGAAAATTTTATGAGGAAATACTCAAGAGATCTATTCTAATCCCTTAATATTAAAAACAAAATAAACAAATAAAACCACCCTGTGTTAAATTCAACAGTATTACTAATGGTCTATTTTCTAAGTTGGATTGTAGGTTGACACATATCGTTTTATTATTTTCCTTTCTTAGACACAATACCTTACCTGTATTCTTTTCAATGTAATCAAATATTTCCTAATTTTAAAAAGGAAGAAAAAGGGATAAGAAGGGGAAAGAAAAATACTGTTCAAGAGTGGTTAAATCACTTCCTCAATGCCAGATACCTAATTAGTATTAGAACAAAACCTAGAACACAAGTGTCCTAACTCCTAGTCTAATAGTCATTTTAGTTTGGGGATTATAATCTAGGTTTCTTGAATCCATTTTTCTGCCAACAATATTTCTTATAGTCATCCCCTGAGTAATTGAGAAAAAAAGAAAAAAAGAGATCATGATTTTTTCTTATATACATGACAGATTCCGAGATTCTCACTATTCAGAGGGTCATAATATTGTAACAATGAAATTGGTAATTATGCAGGAAACATAAATCATGAGATATTTTGGGTGGCAGTGCCATCAATATGCTATTCACCCATCTCTCCATCTTGTTTTAATATATTTTCATCTTATTCAGACAGTGTTAGTGTTCCCACTTGTCCAAAGTAAAGTTTGAGGCTCAAACCAAAGGAAAAAGAAAGACACATACCCTGGCCAGAGAAGAAATGAGTATTATTATAAATTCTATGTCTTATTATCATTATTCTGTCAAGGAAAGGCCCTGAAAAAAGAAACCAGGATCCCCTGCTCCACTGAGGAATGACATTTGTCTCTACGTTTAAAAAAAAAGTTACTTTGTATGTATACTTGCTTTTAAAAATCTGAAAAAAATAAAGATTTAAAAAAAAAGACAGTTTCCACCCAGTTCCAGTGGCATAATGTACCTATAAATTCTTATGAAGCAAACTTTGTATCAATGTAGTCAATCTTAGCAAAACCCATGCTGAATGACAACAGTATCCGGTGTGCCAACTGTGAAAACAACTCAGAAAAAGAAATCTGCAAGTTTATTTATTTACACTATTTTGACAGTGATTATAAAATTTTTAAAAAATTAAAACTAGAAAGAATTTCATGTATTAAACCTTTACTTGACTCACCTCAAACATTAAAGTCTAAAACTCTGGCCCTCAAATCTTTTTTCTGCCTTCATCATTCTCATGGCACTTCACTTCTCTCAATAACACTTCTCTTTACACAGAGTCACTGGCGACTGAGGGGGAACATACCCGAATATTCAGAAGGTAAGAAGGTGATGAATTGGGGGGATTGGGGGAAAGAGGGAATTGGAATGTTTCTCCTGACTGGCCAAGAATTAGTATTTCACAGTTTTTATATATATGGACCCCAAGAGTCCCTACCCCAATGAAACTTTTTAGTTTTTCTGGCTACAAACGTAAATAGCAAATTGACCAAATGGCCAATGACGTTTAAACCTGCAACTTTCGCCCCATCCAGAACCATTGTAAAGTAGGTAATACTTCTAAGTTTCTGCCCGATGATACTTTACATAAAATAAACTCTGGTAAGTTTATTTCCATAAGGACTCTGGTATGTGAGTAAAGCAATTTTCTCATTTACTTCAAAAGTATTAGGTATAGAATTTAATAAAATATGCGTCTTGTCCCAGTAAGGGGCAATAAAGGACAAGAACCAAATTCAATTAAGTATTCTATTTTTGCCTTAAAACACACGTAAATCATATATAATACAAATTATAATCCTATAGAGCTGTATCGTCCAATATGGTAGTTACTAGCCACATGTGACTAATTTTAAATCTAAATTAATTAAAATTAAATTAAAAATTCAGTCCTTCAATCACACTAGCCACACATTAAGTTCTCCAGGGCCATAGCAGCTAGTGGGTACTGTATTGGATAGCAGCAGACACAGAATATTTATGTCATCACAGAAAGCTCTATCAGATAGCAATAGAGAATAGGCCTGAAAATGATCATTGAGGCTCATATTTCCATTAAGAAGAAGTGCAAAACGTACATGTGATTATCTTCATCACTCCTGGTTAGCCTATGTATATATATCCTGTTCTACATCACACATAAATAAAAATGGCAGACAACTCCTGATTTGACCTTCACAACAAAGTAAGTGGTAAACCAAATGTCTATAAGTTAGGTTTGGTGAAAGTTCATAAAGTAGGTTTTTAGCTATAGATAATCAATGTTCATATGATAGTAGACAATTGGATTAAAGCTCAGTAGCACAAGTATGGATCAAAAATGGTGAGCTTATAAACTGAATCCACCTGCACTGACCAAATAGCTCTGAATATGCTCTTTGGCATTGGGATGGGATGAAAAGATTGACTTTTTAAGGTCAAACTATTCAAATAGGAGTTTTGCCACTGTCTGGCTGAGAAAACTTAAATTCACTGAGCCCCAGGTTCCTCATTAGTAAAACAGACAATAGTATGTCTCAAAAGATTGTTGGAAGAACTAAATAATTTAAAACATGTAAATCATTTATCAGAGTCTCTGGGAAAGGTAAAAATTCAATAAACATTCCTAGCCTGGAAAAGATTACAACAGTAAGTAAATTAAAAAGTTTGGAGGTAGGGGATAGATTTTGACTATTTCTAAAGAACATCAAAGGGAATTGGATATAAATTCATATTGGAAGGCAAATGCAATTTAAAGTAGAATAAAAATATGTATTACCTCATTAATTTAAGCTTCAGACTTACACCCTCAACACAAATGAATAAACTGCTGTGCCTCTAATAAACATTTTAAGGACTAAGTAAAACCATAAAGTTACTGAAAAACACTTTTCCCAGCAAATCTTGTTTAGGAGCCTTCTTTACATAGGTTGATCACTAATTCTCCAAAGTTCCCTATTGTGCCAGTTTGAATGTATTATGTCCCCAAAACGCCATTATCTTTGATGCAATCTTGTGGGGCAGACATTTTAGTGCTGATTAGATTGGAATTCTTTGAGTGTTTCCATGGAATGTGCCCCACCCAACTGTAGGTGATAACTGACTAGATATTTCCATGGAGGCGTGGCCCCACCCATTCAGGGTGGGCCTTGATCAGTGGAGCCATATAAATGAGCCAACAGGTAGACGGAACGCAGTGCAGCTGTGAGTGATGTTTTGAAGAGGAGCCACAGCCAAGAGGGACACTTTGAAGAAAGCACAGGAGCTGTAGATGAGAGACAGTTTGAAGACGGCCGTTTGAAGCAGACTCTTGCTCCAGAGAAGCTAAGAGAGGACAAACGCCCCAAAAGCAACTGTGAGTGACATTTTTGAGGAACTGCAGCCTAGAGAGGAACATCCTGGGAGAAAGCCATTTTGAAACCAGAACTTTGGAGCAGACGCCAGCCACGTGCCTTCCAAGCTAACGGAGGTTTTCTGGATGCCATTGGCCATCCTTCAGTGAAGGTACCTGATTGCTGATGTGTTGCCTTGGACACTTTATGGCCTTAAGACTGTAACTGTGTAACCAAATAAACCCCCTTTTATAAAAGCCAATCCATCTCTGGTATTTTGCATTCTGGCAGCATTAACAAACTAGAACACCTATAAATGACACCCCCAAGGTCACTTCAAAAACTTGTCCCTAACGGCTGCATTCAGCTATAGAAATAATCTATGGCTTACAATTCCATGTAACTAAGAAGGTACACAGGCACAAGCATATATAGTACTTAGAGCCATGGTGTGGTAGCCTATTCTCAAGCAGCTTTCATGTTATAGTATCCTCTCTTTACTGATTCCTTTCCTTAATTGTCTATTGTTCTCTTTTCCCTAACTCATTCACAGACAAATCCTCCTTTATCAGAGGAAACTAATTGAAATATTATGGGAACTGAAGTATTTAAGGTTAAATCAATATAAATCTGTGATTGGCTTTTTTAAAAAATATAGTGTCAGTGTAGAGCTTGGAGGGTATATTTGGTTGCTAACTGTTGAAACTGGGTGATTGGTCCCTAGAGGCTCATTATACCATTCCTCTCCTTTTATATATAGTGAAAAGATCTATATTAAACATTTAAGACAATGTGATGGGACGATACATTGGTAACTACAAATTTTTTATTCAGTGACTTGTAATATTCTTGTCTTTCCAGAAAATGCATTAAGTCTTGCTCACAACTGCCAATTACCCTTCCCTTGCTTTTCCTTCTTTTCCTCCACAAAAAATGTATCAGGTTTCTCTTGATTGACAGAAGTATACCTTAGCACTGCCACAGAAACTGACTATGGAATCAGAAGCTTGGAAACTAACTTTAATTTAGAGGCAATCAAGTATTTTGACTTTGAAGGGAAAAGTTCCAAGTCTATTCATCTATAAAACAATAATACATCTTGCAGTTAGTTACATCTGTGAAAGATGCAAATATCCACCGAACTGGTGATTTCAGGAAATGAAGAAGACAAAGAAAAGTTAAACTGTAAAATCTACAAGTGCTATGGTTAATTTCAACAGATGGGTTAAAGCAATTCATAAAAACAAATTGAGCAGTTATTACTTTGACATAAACCTACAAAAAAGGGTTTCTCAGAGGAAAATGGGCTTTTGTTTGCTCCCTTCAGAAAGCATGGGTCCTGAGGTAAACCATATAGCCAAATAAGTTCCACCTCTTTTTGCTCTTCTTCTTCCTTAATAGCTCCAGAATCCTCAAATGTTTTCAGAACCAGGGTGACAACATCAGTGGTGGCAGGTGGGGCAATGTAGAGGCCCCGGAATCCATGTCACACTGTTCTCCTGAGAGTGGAGGCTCCAAAGAGGAAGTATGGCTTGTGGAAGGAGTTGCTTTGGCCCCAGGTACTTTCTGGAATTTCACATTATTTGCTAACATTTGAAAATGAGATTATTTTACAAAAAAATCTTTGAAAAACTGAGAGCTGGCAAGTTGGACAGGTTCTCTGGCATGGAATAATTAGCAGCTGTTCCCCTGATATATGAGGCATGCATTACTTTGAAATCAACTAGCCACACTTGTGTTTTCTACCTAAGGAATGAAAGCTAGTTTCAATGAAAGTTGAGAGGTAGTTTTGAAGAGCATCTATAGTAAGAAAGCTAACAAGGACACATGCTTATTTCACAGGTTGGACATGCCAGTCATCTAACTCCTGTGGTATAAGGAACATTCTTCAATTTAGTATTTTAATAGCTGACAAGAGCTACCAAATGGGAGTCTGTTCAGCTTGCTGTGACACCATTTCTGGTTCAAAAGAAAACTACACAACCTACTTCCATACCACGTAGAAGTTCTGTACTTTGGGCAGGCAGGATGAACTCTAAAACAGCCTCAACCTGGACTGCATACTAGTACCAGAAGGACTCAAACCAGGCTGGGAGAATGCAATTCTGTCCACAGGAGAGCAGAAGGAGAATAGAATCAAAGGTTAGAACTAGAATGGCATCCCCAGAGCCAGCACAGTTCCTGGCACATGGTAGGTACTCTGTAAAGGAATGCTGCAGGCATGATGAACCTCTTTATTGAGCTGATGAAGAAAAAGAATCCTAAGCAGACTTATCTAAGGATGCCCAGGAAAACAATAGTGCAGATTCAGAAATCCTTAGTTCTGATCCTGTGTTAAGTTCATGTAACCATTTCCCCCTTAACTGGCAGTTACCTAAGGCTGTCATCATCCTACCCATCTGTTCCTATGACAACTTAATGAAATCTATATACAGAAGTACAAGTCTGAGTTATTTAACATTTATTTTTAACTTTGCATACATATTCAGTTCCATATTTGGAAACTGATTCAATCCACAAAAAGAAAAAAACAGGAATTCAAAAAAATATGAAATGTCATTGCTCCATTTGTTCACCAAGTTCCCTCTGGAATAGCCAGTCTGATTACATCCGGCAAATGATAACTAACTGTCACTTGACCTGAATGTTCAGACTTTAGAAGGTTTTCATTAAAACATTCCTAACTGAGGAAAAATAAAAATAAAAAAGAATGCCCTGATATAATTTTAAAATAAGGCAATCAAAATGTAAGTTAAAAAGGAAATAATATTCATTCTCAGAGTATTTAGCCTACCATATCATATATATTTACTGAGTAGAAAAATATTAAACTTAATGGTTCTGTCTAATACATATCTTGAAGACCAAGCAGTTGGCAATATAATTTAGATATTTTAAGATGAATATACACTGAATACTGAGGACTCAAAACTCTTGCCAGAACAAAAACCAAAACATGAAGAATGAAGAAAACTATTGTAAGAAGAAAGATTTTTGGATTGCAGAGGGTCAGGCATGATAACAATCTACAAATACCTATAAGAGCATTACCACAACAGTATTAATAAGTTGCTGAAATGGGAGGCAGTATGGAGTGGTGGAAAGAATAATAAACTATGAGTTAAGAACCTACATTTGGGATTTCCACCTTACCACCAAGAGCTGTGATTGAGATCCTGGATAAATCACTTAACTTCCATGGGTCTCAGTTCTCTTTCCTATTAAATGGTCAATGGTAGTCTATAAGGATCCTTCAGCTTTAGAATTCTGTGATTCTGTGATCTGAAAAGTTATTCCATCTAAAAGCACTTAAACGGAGAACCTAAGATGACAGCTAGGTGAGACAGGGCAAAAAAACACCTCCGTGAAAAATAACTACATAAAAATCAGAAAGTGACTCAGAACACCAGTACCAGAATACCACCAGCCAGACAAGGTCTGCTAAATCTATAGGGACCGTGCATTTGGTGAAACCAGGAGTCTGCATTCTGAAATGAGTGAGTGAGTCGGCTGAAAGTCCCTCAGCCATGCTGCAGTGTGGGGAAATGGTGGGTTGGTGTTTGGAGACGGACTAGTTCTTTAAAAAAAAAAAAACAACAAAAGCTTGGGAGCAGCTGCAGATACGACGGGGAGAGCCCCACAGTGAAGCATGGCAGGAGTGGGCTGGGCTAACCCTCGGTATCTGGTGTGGAGGATACCCCTTCCCACACCCGCTGTCTCAGGCCCAGGGGAGCAAAGGGCAGCCAAAAGGAGAAAGGACTGCACGACTTGCAGCCATCTCCCTGGTGGGCAGGGGACACTCCTGCCCAGGGCCGGACCCGCAGCCAGAGCCGCGTCGGGAAGCCCAGTGTGACGGGGAGTCTTTCCCACAGCACTGCGCACACACCACAGGGTCACCCGTGGACAGGGGCCTTTAATACACCCACGGCTGATTGTCCCGGAGCTGGGAGGGAGGTGCTGTGCAGAAAGTGGGAAGTTAACGCATCCCATTCAACCATCTTTGAAGCAGGCTGGGATCGCCCCTGCACGGCCTGGCATCCCAGGTCTTCCCTGGCGGCCAGCGCACACTTGTGATGTGGCACAGCCTTCCCTCAGCAGAGGTCCTGGAAGAGCACAGCAGGAAGGGGGAACCACTCGGAAATCCCAGGGAAACTACGCCAATACCAAGGACTTGTGGGTGAGTGGCAGAGAACAGCCTTAAATTTCCGGGAACACCTGGGTGGTTTGATTATTAAAGCTGCCCTTCCTCCCTAACCACTCAGACACACACCCCTCATTCAGGGCAGACAGAACCGACAACACACCCAAATTAAGTGCACCAATTGGACCCCACAAGTCAGATCCACACACACCACAAAAACAAAGTTGGGGAGAATTGACTTGAGGGGAATAGGTGACTCACGGACGCCATCTGCTGGTTAGATAGATAAAGTGTACGTCACCAAGCTGCAGTTCTGACAAATTAGAGATCAAGCAAAGCAAATGCCAAGAGGCCGAAAACAACAGAAAATCTTAAAGCACATGATAAAACCAAACGATATGGAGAACCCAAACCCAAACAACCAAATCAAAAGATCAGAAGAGACACAGTGCTTGGCGCAATTAATCAAAGAACTACAGACAGGCAACGAAAGCATGGCATGGGATATAAAGGACATGAAGAAGAGCATGGCACAGGATATAAAAGTCATAAAGAAGGAGACACTAAGATGGCAGCTAGCTGAGACAGGGCGAAAAAACGCCTCCACAAAAAATACTAGCTAAAAACCAGAAAGTGACCCAGAATACCGGTTACAGCAATGCGCCACCTGGACGAGGGCTCCTAGCTCCAGAGAGGCTGTATATTTGGTGAAACCGGGAGTCGGGATTCTGAAACGAGTGAGTAAGCTGGCTGGAAGACCCACAGCCATGCGGCGGTCTGGGGAAGCCAGGGTTCAACGTTTGGAGACCGGCTGGCTCCTTTAAAAAAAAAAAAAAAAAAAAGGGAAAAACCCAGGAGCGGCTGCAGCTGCAATTGTGGGAACCACGCAGTAAAACACAGCAAGAGGGGGCTGACCTAGCCTCTCGGTCTCTGGCCTGGAGGATAGCCCACTGCAGATAGATACCCTTGGGTCTGGGGGAACACAAGGGAGATCCGGAAGCAGAAAGAAACCCCACGGCTAGTAGTTGGCCCCCTGGAGGGCTGGATAAAATCCCGCCTGGGGCCGTTGCCCACAGCCCAGAGCCCTGCCAGTTGTCCCAGAGCTGGGAAGGAGAAAATGTGTGAGGAAGAGGGGGCTGAGACACCCCATTCAGCCATTTTTGCTTCCGGCTGAGAGCGCGCCACTGCATGGCCCGGCAGCCCGGGGCTTCCCTTGAGGGATGGTGCGCACTGGTGACGTAGCATGGCATTCCTTCAGCTGAGCTCCTGGAGGATCACGGCTGGGAGGCGGGACCCGCTCGGAGAACCCAGGGATGCTAAGCCAAGTCCGGTGGTTGTGGATCAGCGAGAGAGGGTCTGGGGCTGAACTGAAATGAAGGCTTAGACTCTTGCTGTGGCCTTGAATCTCTGGAAACCTGGGGGATTTGAACATTAAAACTGCCCTTCCTCCCTGGCCACCCGTACACACGCCCCACATTCAGGGCAGACAGCTCCAGCAACACACCCAAACTGAGTTCTCCAACTGAACCCACAAGAATCATTTCCCCACACACCGCAGGAACAAGGTTGAGAACTAACTTGAGGGATATAGGTGACTAACAGACGCCGTCTGCTAGTTAGTTAGAGAAAATGTACGTCACCAAACTGTGTTTCTGAAAAATTAGATTGATATCCCTTTTTTTTTTTTTTTTACAACTTGAAAGAACCCTATCAAGCAAAACAAATGCCAAGAGGCCAAAAACAACAGAAGATCTTAATGCATATGATAAAAGCAGACGATATGGAGAATCCAACTCCAAACACACAAATCAAGATATCGAGAGATACACAGTACCTCGCAAAATTAATCAAAGAACTACAATCGAGGAACGAAAACATGGCAAAGGATTTAAAGGACATCAAGAAGACCATGGCCCAAGATATAAGTGACATAAAGAAGACCCTAGAAGAGAATAAAGAAGACATTGCAAGAGTAAATAAAAAAATAGAAGACTTTATGGAAATAAAAGAAACTGTTGGCCAAATTAAAAAGACTCTGGATACTCATAATACAAGATTAGGGGAAGTTGAACAATGACTCAGTGTCCTAGAGGACCACAAAACAGAAAATGAAAGAACAAAAGAAAGAATGGGGAAAAAAATCAAAAAAATTGAAATGGATCTCAGGGATACGACAGATAAAATAAAACGTACAAATTTAAGACTCATTGGTGTCCCAGAAGGGGAAGAGAAGGGTAAAGGTCTAGAAAGAGTATTCAAAGAAATTGTTGGGGAAAACTTCCCAAACCTTCTACACAATATAAATACACAAAGCATAAATGCCCAGCGAACTCCAAATAGAATAAATCCAAATAAACCCATTCCAAGACATATTCTGATCAGACTGTCAAATACTGAAGAGAAGGAGCAAGTTCTGAAAGCAGCAAGAGAAAAGCAACTCACCACATACAAAGGAAACAACATAAGACTAAGTAGTGACTACTCAGCAGTCACCATGGAGGTGAGAAGGCAGTGGCATGACATATTTAAAATTCTGAGAGAGAAGAATTAACAACCAAGAATACTTTATCCAGCAAAGTTCTACTTCAAATTTGAGGGAGAACTTAAATTTTTCACAGACAAACAAATGCTGGGAGATTTTGCTAATAAAAGGCCTGCCCTACTTCAGATACTACAGGGAGCCCTACAGACAGAGAAACAAAGAAAGGAGAGAGAGATGTGGAGAAAGGTTCAGTACTAAATAGATTCAATATTGGTTCATTAAAGGACATTAAAAGAGAGGGGGAAAAATATATCTGACAAACATAAACCACCAAAGGTTAGGATCGCTGATTCAAGAAATGCCTTCACAGTAATAACATTGAATGTAAATGGATTAAACTCCCCAATTAAAAAATATAGATTGGCATAATGGATCAAAAAATATGAACAATCAGTATGTTGCAGACAAGAAACTCATCTTAAACACAGGGACACAAAGAAAATGAAAGTGAAAGGATAGAAAAAATATTTCATGCAAGCTACAGCCAAAAGAAAGCAGGAGTAGCAATATTAATCTCAGATAAAATAGACTTTAAATGCCAGGATGTTATGAGACAAAGAAGGCCACTACATACTAATAAAAGGGGCAATTCAACAAGAAGAAATAACAATCATAAATGTTTATGCACTCAATCAAGGTGCCACAAAGTACATGAGACAAACATTGGCAAAACTAAAGGAAGCAATGGATGTTTCCACAATAATTGTGGGAGACTTCAACACATCACTGTCTCCTATAGATAGATCAACCAGACAGAAGACCAATAAGGAAATTGAAAACCTAAACAATCTGATAAATGAATTTGATTTAACAGACATATATAGAACATCACATCCCAAATCACCAGGATACACATTCACCTCTAGTGATCACGGAACTTTCTCCAGAATAGACCATATGCTGGGCCATAAAACAAGCCTCAGTAAATTAAAAAAAAAATGAAATTCTTCAAAGCACATTCTCTGACAACAATGGAATACAATTAGAAGTCAATAACCATCAGAGACCTAGAAAATTCACAAACACCTGGAGGTTAAACAATATACTCCTAAAATAAATGGTTTATAATATAGAATGTAGGGTAACTACCAATAGAGAGCAATTAATGAAGGGGGAACAATAACCCAATAAGAACAAATAAGGTATCGTGGGTAAATTTAACGTTCTGGGAATGCCCAGGAATGACTACAGTTTGTTAATTTCTGATGGGTATGGTAGGAACAAGTTCACAGAAATGTTGCTATATTAGGTTATTGTCTTGGGGTAGAGTAGGAACATGTCGGAAGTAAAGTAGTTATTTTAGGTTAGTTCTCTTTTTCTTACTCCCTTCTTATGGTTTGTTTGAAATGTTTTTTACTGTAAATCTTTCTTTAAAAAATTTTCTTTCTGATATAGTTAATTAAAAAAAGAGTTAATGACAATCAATGCAACATATGATACTGGAGTGGATCTAAGAACGGAGGAGAAAAGCTCAAAGGGGGCATAAGGAAAAATTGGAATATAGAATTTAAGCTTTATATCCATATTAATTTTCTTGAATTAACTGCAGTTAAGTTCATGACATAAGTGAATATCCTTGTTTCTAGGAAATGTACATGGAAGTGTTATGAGTTCAAGGAGAATGATATACGCAACCTGCTCTCAAATGTTCAGAAGATGATAAATGGGTAGATAGATAATTGATAGAAAGATAATAGATATAGTTGAAAGAAAGAGGCAGGGGGAGGGAGGGAGGGAAGGAGGGAGAGAGGAAGGAAGGCAGGAAGGCAGGAAGGCAGGAAGGCAGGAAGGCAGGAAGGAAGGAAGGAAGGAAGGAAGGAAGGAAGGAAACAGAAAGAAAGGTACTGCCAAGGTAGCAAAATGTAAAATTGTTAGATAAGGAAATCTGGGGGTGGGGGGGTGTTGGAGTTCTCTATATGGGGTTTGTATTCTATTTGCAACTGTCCTATATGTTTGAAATTATTTCAAAATAAAAGTTAAAAAAAAAACAAAAAACAAGTAACTGCTCATTCATTCAAGTTTTATCATGTGTTTGCAGCAATTTGGTCACATTTTCAGTCTCCACTTCTAACTGTAGTTCTCTTGCTGTTTTCACCACATCTGCAGTTAATTTCTCCACTGAGGTCTTGAACCCCTCAAAGTCATCCATGAGGACTGCAATAAACTTATTCCAAATTCCTGTTAATGGTGCTATTTTGACCTCCTCCCAAGAATCACGAATGTTCCTAATGGCATCTGGAATGATGAATCCTTTTTAGAAGATTTTAAATTTACTTTGCCCAGATTCATTATAGGAATCATGATGTATGTCAGCTATAGCCTTAGGAAATGTATTTTTTACATAATAAGACTTGAAAGTCAAAAGGACTCCTTCATTCATGGGCTGCAGAATGGATCTTGTGTTTGCAGGCATGTAAACAACATTCATCTCATTGCACATCTCCATCAGAGTTCTTGGATGACCAGGTCATTGCTAATTCCTTTTGAAAGGAATCTTTTTTGAGCAGTCAGTCTCAAAAGTGGGCTTAAAATATTCAGTAAACTATTTTGTAAATAGATACGCTGTAATCAGGCTTTCTTGTTCCATTTATATAGGAAGCACAGGTAGAATAACTTTCACATAATTCTTAAGGGCCCTAGAATTTTTGGAATGGTAAATGAGCACTTGCTTCAACTTCAAGTCACCAGCTCCATTAGCCCCTGTGCTGGTTTGGATGTATTATGTCCCCCAAAACACCATTATCTCTGATGCAGTCTTGTGCGGGCAGGAAACGTACTGGTGTTGATCCAGCTAGAGACTTTTGATTGAACGTTTCCATGGAGATGTGACCACTCAGTTGAGGGTGAGATCTTTCATTGGATAATTTCCATGGAAGCGTGGCCCTGCCCATTGAGCATCGGCCTTGATTAGTTTTCTAGAGTACTATATAAGCTCAGACAGAAGAACAAGCTTGCTACAGCCAAGAGGGACACTTTGAAGAATGCACAGAAGCTGAGAGAGTAGCTGCAGATTAGAGACAGTTTGAAGATGGCCTTTGAAAGCTCACTCTTGCTTTGGAGAAGCTAAGAGAGGAAAAACACCCCAAGAGCAACTGAGAGTGACATTTTGAAGAGGAGCTGTGGCCTAGAGAAGAACGTCCTGGGAGAAAGCCATTTTGAAAGCAGAACTTTGGAGCAGACGCCAGTCACCTGCCTTCCCAGCTAACAGAAGTTTTCTGGACGCCATTGGCCGTCCTCCCATGAAGGTACCCGATTGTTGACGCATAACCTTGGATACTTTATGGCCTTAAGACTGTAACTCTGTAACCAAATAAACCCCCTTTATAGAAGCCAATCCATTTCTGCTGTTTTGCATTCCGGCAGCATTAGCAAACTAGAACAGCCCCTAACAAGATAGTCAGCCTGTCCTATTAAGTCTGAAGCCAGGTATTCACTTCTCCTCTCTAGCTATAAAAGCCCGAGATGGCATCTTCTTCCAATAGAAGGCTGTTTCATACAAATTGAAAATCTCATCAGAAACCACAGAGGAAATAGGGCAGTGGTAGAGTATATTTAAGATACTGAAAGAGAAAAACTACCAGACAAGAATTCTCTATCCAGCAAAGCTGTCCTTCAAAAATGAGGGAGAGTTTAAAATATTCAAAGATAAATAGAAGCTGAGGGAGTTCATTAACAAGAGACCTGCCCTACGAGAAATATTAAAGGTAGTTCTACCAGCTGAAAAGAAAAGACAGGAGAGAGGTTTGGAGAAGAGTACAGAAATGAAGATTTTCAGCAAGGGTAATTAAACGGATAAAAAGAGATCTGACAGAGGTGGGGCAAGATGGTGGAGTGGTGAGGAGCAGAATTTTGTCTCTCCCCTAGAGCAACGGGCAATTACCCAAGAACTATATGAAACAGTATTTTCGGGGTCTCCAGTAACCAGTCACACACTGGACACAAGTTTGGAATTGGAGGAAAAGCTGAGATCGCAGCGAACATTGTAAGTTCCCCAGACCAGGGGTCTGGCGCCCTTCCCCACCCAGACCTCACAGACTGTCTTGCTGTGGGATCCCTGAAAGGGGGGAGAAAAAAAACCAAAAAACAGAAATCTGCTGAGGGCAAGAAAGGAGGCTCAACCCAGCCTCAACTGCAGAATTAATTAACAAATTAATTAACTAATTTTGGGAGCTGGGGTGCTAAAGAAGGGCTGGGCTCCAAGAAGTGGGGGCACGTAAAAGCGGGCACCCATTCCCAGACTCCAAAAAAGCCATTTTTTTCCCCCTATATTTTGTCCCTTCTGGCTTCTCACTGATCCCTTATCTTTTTGCATTTCAATAGCCCCCAGCAGGGGTGGAACTGAAGCTGTTGGAGAGTAATTATCAAACAATAGCCCAAAGTATATCTTTAAATGCTCTATTCTGACACTGACAAAATTTCCAGGCTGGGGAAAGACTTTTAAAAGAGACTCTTTTTTTTTTTTCTTTTTTCTTTTTCTTATTTTTCTTTTCTATTTTTTTTTAATCTAAAAGTAATATATGTGGTTATTTTCTATCCGAAAGCCCAGGTTGAGGGACTAGGCTGGGCTTGGGGGGAGACACAGTACCCACAGAGTCTTTGAGTTCCATATTCACTGCTGAAGGTCTCCACCCCCATCTTTAATTGGCAACTCAGGCTGACCAAGGAATCTACCTAGAGAGGCCCTAAAGAGGAGAGTGGACAAGGGAATAGTGCCCCTGAAAGACAACTGGAGTTCTGAAGACTGGGAGAGTGGAGGGAGGTCCAGCTCAACTGGCAGTCCTCCTTCTGGGAACTCAGATCCCAGGGGCTAGAATTCAGATTCTGGCTTCAGTCAGCCACGCCCCCAACAGGATCAGAGTCACCAGGAGAACTAAAGTCTACATACCTCCTTACACTGGTGGGGGAGCTGGGGGCTGGCAAGTGCCACCTGCTGGACAGGACAGGAAAAGCACCAATTCTAAAGGCCTCATAGGAGGGTCTCATTCTCAGGAAAACTCCATACCCTCCCAATGAGACCTGGGCCTCACTAGACTGGGAAAATCTGACTAGGGTCGACCATATCTGAGGAGACCCACTCACAAAAAGGTTACATAGAGGCAGAGCAAGAAACAGAAAAGACAAGAGGGGAAAATTTCTGATCAACTAAATAGAATCTAAGTTAGAGGTCTAGAATAAGTTGAAGTGAATAACAGAGGCCAGAGAACAAAACCAACCAACAAGAAAACCACTAGGTAAAAGATAGAAAATAAGCTCCAAAATAAACTAATCAAGAAAATCAGATGCCTAGACAACTTAAGATAACAAGCCATACCAGGAAACACGAAAACATGGACCAGCCAAAGGAACAAACTAATAGCTCAGCTGAGACACAGGAGTGGAGGCAACTAATGCTAAATAAATTCGATGAAATGAAGGACGATATAGCAAAAGAGCTGAAGGATATAAAGAAGACACTGGATGACCATAAAGAAGAATTCATAAACTTAAAAAAACAAATGGCAGAACTCGTGGGAATGAAGGCCACAATGGAGGAGATGAAAAACACAATGGAGGGACACAACAGTAGATTTCAACAGGCAGAAGAAAGGATCAGTGAACTGGAAGACAGGTCATTCGAATTCATACACACAAAAGAACAGATGGTGAAAAAAATGAAAAAAATATGAGCAGGGTCTTAGGGAGCTGAGTGACAACATGAAACGCAAAATATACGTGTTATGACTATCCCAGAAGGAAAAGAGAGGGGAAAGGGGCAGAAAGAGTAATAGAAGACATATTCACTGAAAATTTCCCAACTCTTACAAAAGATAGAAAATTAGAGATTCAAGAAGTACAACATACCCCAAATAGAATAGATCCCAACAGACCTACTCCAAGACACTTACTAGTCAGATTGTCCAATGTCAAAGACAAAGAGAGGATTCTGAAAGCAGCAAGAGAAAAGCGATCCATCACACACAAGGGAAAGTCGATAACACTATGTACAGATTTCTCTGCAGAAACCATGGAGGCAAGAAGACAGTGGCATGATATATTTAAGATACTGAAAGAGAAAAACTGCCAACCAAGAATTCTATATCCAGCAAAACTTTCCTTCAAAAATGAGGGAGAGATTAAAACATTTTCAGACAAACAGACACTGAGAGAGTTTGTGAATAAGAGACCGGCACTACAAGAAATACTAAAGGGAGTGCTACAGGCTGATAGGAAAAGACAGGAGAGAGAGAGTTGGAGAAGAGTGCAGAAATGAAGATTATCAGGAAAGGTAAAAGGAGAGGAAAAAATAAGGTATGACATATAAATTCCAAAAAACAAAATGGTAGTAGAAAGTACTGCCCTTACAGTAATAACACTAAATGTAAATAGATTAAACTCCCCAATAAAAAGACACAGACTGGCAGAATGGATTAAAAAACAGGACCCATCTATATGCTCTCTACAAGAAACTCACTTTAGACACAAGGACAAACATAGACTGAAAGTGAAAGGTTGGAAAAAGATATTTCATGCAAACAACAACCAGAAAAAAGCGGGAGTAGCTATATTAATATCAGACAAGTCAGACTTCAAAAGCGAAACAATTAAAAGAGACAAAGAAGGACACTATATATTAATAAAAGGGTCAATTCATCAAGAAAACATAACAATCATAAATATTTATGCACCAAGCCAGAATGCCCCAAAATTCATGAGGCAAACGCTGCAATCACTGAAAGGAGAAATAGATACCTCTACAATAATAGTTGGAGACTTCAATACACCACTCTCATCAATGGATAGAACATCTAGACAGAGGATCACTAAAGAAACAGGGATGTTGAATTGTATGATAAATGAACTAGACTTGACAGACATTTATAGAACACTACATCCAACAACAGCAGGATACACTTTTTTCTCAAGTGCTCATGGAACATTCTCTAGGATAGACCACATGTTGGGTCACAAAGCAAGTCTCAACAAATTTAAAAATGTTGATACTATACAAAACACTTTCTCAGACCACAATGGAATGAAGTTGGAAATAAATAAAAGGCAGAAGGTCATAAAATTCACAAACATATGGAGGCTAAACAACACCCTCTTAGAAAACCAGTGGGTAAAGGAAGAAATTACAAGAGAAATTAGTAAATGCCTCAAGGCAAATGACAATGAAAACACAACTTATCAAAACTTATGGGATGCAGCAAAGGTGGTGCTAAGAGGGAAATTTATTGCCCTAAATGCCTATATTAAAAGAGAAGAGAGAGCAAAAATTGAAGAGTTAACTGCTCATCTGGAGGAATTAGAGAAAGAACAGCAAACTAACCCCAAAGCAAGCAGAAGGGAAGAAATAACAAAGATTAGAGCAGAAATAAATGCAATTGAGAACAGGAAAACAATAGAGAGAATCAACAAAACCAGAAGTTGGTTCTTTGAGAAAATCAATAAAATCGATGGACCCCTGGCTAGGCTAACAAAAAAAAAGAGAGAGCAGATGCAAATAAATGCAATCAGAAATGGGAAAGGAAATATAACTACCGACCCTGCAGAAATTAAGGAGATAGTGAGAAGATACTATGAGCAACTATATGCTAATAAACTAGACAACTTAGATGAAATGGACAACTTCCTAGAAAAGCATAAACAACCAACATTAACTCAAGAAGAAATAGATGACCTCAACAAACCAATCTCAAGTAAAGAGATTGAGTCACTCATCAAAAAGCTCCCAAAAAGGAAAAGCCCAGGACCAGATGGTTTCACATGTGAATTCTACCAAGCATTCAAGAACGAATTAGTATCAGTACTGCTCAAACTCTTCAAAAAAATTGAAGAAGAGGGAAAGCTACCTCTTTCTATGAAGCCAACATCACCCTAATACCAAAACCAGACAAAGATACTACAAAAAAAGAAAATTATAGACCAATTTCTTTAATGAATATAGATGCAAAAATCCTCAACAAAATACTCGCAAATCGAATCCAGCAGCACATTAAAAGAATTACACATCACGACCAGGTGGGATTTATTCCAGGTATGCGAGGCTGGTTCAACACAAGAAAATCAATTAATGTAATACACCACATCAATAAATCAAAGCAGAAGAACCACATGATCATCTCGATTGATGCAGAAAAGGCATCTGACAAAATTCAACATCCTTTCCTGATGAAAACACTTCAAAGGATAGGAATAGAAGGGAACTTTTTCAATATGATAAAAGCAATATATGAAAAACCCACAGCTAACATCACACTCAATGGGGAGAGACTGAAAGCTTTTCCTCTAAGGTCAGGAACAAGACAGGGATGCCCACTATCACCATTGTTATTCAACATTGTGCTGGAAGTTCTAGCTAGGGCAATGAGGCAAGAAAAAGAAATAAAAGGCATCCAAATTGGAGAGGAAGAAGTAAAACTTTCACTATTTGCAGATGACATGATTCTATATGTAGGAAATCCAGAAAAATCTACAGCAAAGCTACTAGAACTAGTCAATGAATACAGCATAGTAGCAGGCTACAAGATCAACACACAAAAATCTGTAGTGTTCCTATACACAAGCAATGGGCAACAAGAGGAGGAAATCAAGAAAAAAATCCCATTTACAATAGCAACCAAAAGAATCAAGTATTTAGGAATAAACTTAACCAAGGACACAAAAGACCTTTACATAGAAAACTATAAGAAACTGCTAAATAAAATTGAACAAGACCTGAAAAAATGGAAGAACATACCATGTTCATGGATTGGAAGACTAAATATAGTTAAGATGGCAATTTTACCTAAACTGATTTACAGATTCAATGCAATACCAATTCAAATCCCAACAACTTACTTTACAGAAATAGAAAAACCAATAACTAAATTTATTTGAAAGGGTAAGGTGCCCCGAATAGCCAAAAAGATCTTGAGAAAGAGGAATGAAGTGGGAGGTCTCACACTACCTGACTTTGAAGCATATTACAAAGCTACAGTGCTCAAAACAGCATGGTACTGGCATAAGGACAGATATACTGATCAATGGAATCGAATTGAGTGTTCAGAAGTAGACTCTCACATCTATGGACAACTGATCTTTGATAAGGCAGTGAAGCCGAAGCAACTGGGAAAGAGCAGCCTGTTCAATAAATGGTGCTTGGAGAACTGGATATCCATTTCCAAAAGAATGAAAGAGGATGTCTATTTCACACCTTATACCAAAATTAACTCAAAGTGGATCAAAGACCTGAACATTAGCACCAAGACCATAAAACTCTTAGAAGAAAATGTAGGGCAAAAGGTGGTTTCTTAGACCTCACACCCAAGGCGCGAGCAACCAAAGAACAAATAGACAAATGGGATCTCCTCAAAATTAAACACTTTTGTACATCAAAAGACTCTGTCAGAAAAGTAAAAAGGCAACCTACACAATGGGAGATAATATTTGGAAACCACATATCAGATAAGGGTTTAATATCCCGAATATATAAAGGAATCCTGCATCTCAATAACAGAAAGACAAACAATCCAATTAAAAAATGGGCAAAAGACATGAACAGACATTCTTCTGAAGAGGAAATACAAATGGCTCAAAAGCATATGAAAAAATGCTCAACTTCACTGGCTATTAAGGAAATGCAAATCAAAACCACAATGAGATATCGTCTCACACCTACCAGAATGGCCATTATCCAAAAAACAGAAAATGACAAGTGCTGGAGAGGATATGGAGAAAGAGGCACACTTATTCATTGTTGGTGGGAATGTAGAATGGTGCAACCACTCTGGAAAACAGTATGGAGGTTCCTCAGGAAGCTAAATATAGATTTGCCATATGACCCAGCTATTCCATTGCTCGGTATATACTCAGAGGAACTGAAACTTAAGACACAAACAGACATTTGTAAACCGGTGTTTATTGCAGCATTATTCACAATTGCCAAGAGATGGAAACAGCCCAAATGTCCATCAAAGGACGAGTGGATAAACAAACTGTGGTATATACACATGATGGAATATTATGCAGCTGTAAGACAGAACAAAGACATGGATCATGTAATAATGTGGATGAACCTTGAGGACATTATGTTGAGTGAAGTTAGCCAGAAACAAAAGGACAGATTCTGTATGGTATCACTAATATGAACAGACATTAATGAACAAACTTTGGGAGTTAAAAGCTGACAACACAGGTGACCAGGAGACAGAAAGAGGGCAGAGATCAGCCATTTGATGCTGAAGGACTACAGAATGTTTAGGATTGATTGCATAGATCCAGAAATAGGTAGCATAATACTGTGTGATGGTAGCACGGTATTGTAAGTACACTGAACAAAGATGTCTGTGAGTAAAGCTGAAAGAGGTGGGATAGGAGAATGTATGACACCAGAGGTAAAGATAGATGATAAAGACTGGGACTGTATAACGTGGCAAAAACTGGAGTGGCCAATGACTGTTACTAAATATACAAATATAAAAATGTTTTTGCATGTGGGAAAGCAAATGAATGTCAACCATGTAGAAATATGAAAAGGGGATGGTATTCAGGAAAAAACATAATCAAAGCAAACTGGAGTCCATAGTCAACAGTAACATTGTAATATACCCCCATTAAATGTAACAAAGGCAATATGCCAATGCTAAATGTATATGAGAGGGGGATATAGGGGAGGAATATGGGATTCTTGGTAGCGGTGTTATTTGCTGTCCTTACTAGTGTATTGTATTGTATGACATGTTATTTTTTTTTTTATCATTTTTTTCTTATTGCTAAAAAAAAATTTTCTTTCTTACAGTAATCAGTATGTTCAAGTGCTGATTGTGGTGATAAATGTACAACTTTATGATGATACCATGAACAACTGATTGTACACTGTGGATAAATGTATGGTATGTGAATATAACTCTATAAAATTGTAGGAAAATATACATATAGGAGTAAAAGTGTTGGAGAAAACATGGTGAGAGGGATGATGCCTCACCAATATGGACTAATTACAATGTGTAAACTCAGAATTGAATCTTAGAACATAGCCTAATGTGGACATAATAATTGTAATACTCCCTAGATTGTAAGCTCTTACAGCAGTTAACTCTATCCCTGAATTGTAAAGCCTATCTCTAAACTTTGAGATGCTGATCCCCTAGCGTATAACCTGATTGGTCTCTGGAACAATGCATATCTCTGAGACACCTGAAACTCAGAGCTAGAGCTCGGCAGATATGAATGTCAGTATTAGTGCATACAGCCACTGTGAAAAAAAAAAGAAAAAAAAACTGAAAAAGAGCCCAGACTTCAATTAGTGATATGAATGAAGCAGGTCTGGTTAAGACCAGGGCAAGCCAGGCCAAAGGGTAAAGGTTGAAACTGATTGTGTTTTAAAACTTCAACTTCCATATGAGACCAAGGGAATACATATCTATTTGGTACAGGATCTAAATTTTCTAAATGGTACAACTCTACAGTCAATTTGTTCAAATACCACAATTGCATGGAACTTTGAATAGAAAGTGAGATACGGTAGGTTAGTATAGGCTGGAGTGAAATAGTGACACATCCCAGAATAATTTGGGCAGATAATAAAAAATATATTTACAGCCTCCCCCTCCCCAGCCCCGAGAATCTGGGGGAAGGTGTGGATGTGTTGGACATCCTCACCTGGACTGGTGTTGATGTTGTCACAAACATTGGGACTGGAGGTTTGATGTGCTGAGCCCTAGAACATGGGACTTGCCCTTATGAAGCTCATTACCACAAAGGAGAGTCTAAACTTGCATGTAATGGTGCCTAAGAGTCTCCCCCTGAGTACCTCTTTGTTGCTCAGATGTGGCCCTCTCTCTCTCTAACTGAGCCATCTCGACAGGTGAACTTGCTGCCCTCCCCCCTGCGTGGGACCCAAACTCCCAGAGGTGTAAATCTCCCTGGCAATGCAGAATATGACTCCCGAGGATGAAGGTGGACCCGGCATCGTGGGACTGAGAGTATCTTCTTGACCAAAAGGGGGATGCAAAATGAGATGAAATAGTTTCAGTGGCTGAGAGATTTCAAATGGAGTCGAGAGGTCACTCTGGTGGACATTCTTATGCACTATATAGATAACACCTCTTAGGTTTTAATGTATTGGAATAGCTAGAAGTAAATACCTGAAACTACCAAACTCCAACCCAGCAGTCTGGACTCCTGAAGACAATTATATAATAATGTAGATTACAAGGGGTGACAGTGTGATTGTGAAGACCTTGTGGATCACACCCCCTTTATCTAGTGTATGGATGAGTAGAAAAATGGGGATAAAAACTAAAGGACAAATGGGGCGGGATGGGGGGATGATTTGGGTGTTCTTTTTTCACTTTTATTTTTTATTCTTGTTCTGGTTCTTTCTGATGTAAGGAAAATGTTCAGAGATAGATTGTGGTGATGAACGCATAACTATGTTATCATACTGTGGACAGTGGACTGTATACCATGGATGATTGTATGGTGTGTGAATGTATTTCAATAAAACTGAATTTAATTAAAAAAAAAAAAAAGAGATCTGACAAATAAAAGCCAAAAGATAAAATGGCTGAAGTAAATACTGCTCCTATAATAACACTGAATGTTAATGTATCAAACTCCCCAATCGAAGACACAGATTGGCAGAATGGATTTAAAAAATGGGACACCTATACGGTGTTTATATGAGACACATTTTAGACCCAAAGATACAAATAGGTTAAAAGTGAAAGGATGGAAAAAGATATTCTATGCAAGCAGTAACCAAAAAAGAAAGCTGGGGTAGATATACTAATATCAAACAAAATAGATTTTAAATATAAAAATGTTATAAGAGACAAAGAAGGATATTATATATTAATAAATATGTCAATTCATCAAGAGGAAACAATCATCAATATCTATGCACCTAAGGCAAAACTTGGCAAATAATGGGAGACTTCAACAAACCCCTCTCTTCAATAGATAGACCATCAAAACAGGGAATCAGTAAGGAAACTTTCATAAAATGATAAACGAACTAGACATAACAGACATATATAGAACATTGCACCCCAAAACAGCAGGATATACATTCTTCTCAAGTGCTCATGGAAAGTTCTCCATCATAGATCACATGTTGGGGCACAAAACAGGTCTTAATAAATTTTAAAAGATTAAAATTATACAAAGCAGTTTCTCTGATAATAATGGAATGAAACTGGAAATCAGCAACAACCAGAGAACTGGAAAATTCACAAATATATGAAGGTTCAACAACATGCTCTTAAACAATCAGTGAGTCAAAGAAGAAATTGCAAGAGAAATTAGTAAATATCTTAAGACAAATGAAAATGAATACACAACATATCAAAACTTAAGGGATGCAGCAAAGGCAGTGCTCAGAGGGAAATCTATAACCGAAAACACATTAAACACAATCAAAAGGAAGAAAGACCTAAAGTCAAAGCCTTAACGGAACATCTGGAGAAACTAGAGAAAGAACAGTAAACTAATCCCAAAGCAAGCAGAAGGAAACAAATAACAAAGATTAGAGGGAAAATAAATGAAATTGAGAATAACAACAAAAATACAGACCCTCAATAAAACCAAAAGTTGGCTTTGAAAAGGTCAATAAAATCGAAAAACCCAAAGCTAGACTGACAAAGACAAGAAAGAGAAAATACAAATAAATAAAATCAGAAATTAGTGGGGGGCATTACCACAGACACTGTAGAAATAAAAAAGATCACAAGAGGATACTGTTAACAACTGTACACCAACAAAATACACAACTTAGATGAAATGAACAATTTCGAAGAAACACACAAACAACCTACACTGACTCCGGAAGAAACAGCAGACCTCAGTAAACCAATCACAAGTAAAGAAATTGAAATGGTCATGTAAAACCTCACAAAAAATAAAATCCTAGGACCAGCTGGCTTCTCAGATGAATTCTACCAAGCACTCCAAGAAGAATTAATACCAATCCTCCTCAAACACTTCCAGAAAATGGAAGAAGAGGGAACACTACCTAACTCATTCTATGAAGCCATCACCACCCTAATACCTAAGAAAGATACTACAGGAAAAGAAAACTACAGACCAATCTTTCTAATGAATATAGATGCAAAAATCCTCAATAAAATACTTGCAAATTGAATCCAACAAGCACATTAAAGAAATTATACACCATGACCAAGTGGGTTTTATTCCAGGTATGCAATAGTGGTTCAACAAAAGAAAATCAACTAATGTAATACACCACATTAAAAAGTCGAAAGGGAAAAACAGCATGATCCTATCGATTGATGCAGAAAAGGCATTTGCAAAATCCAGCATCTCTTCTTGATAAAAACACTTCGAAAGGTAGGAGTCAAAGGCAAGTTCCTCAACACAGTTATAGATGGCATATATGAAAACCCACAGGTAACACTGTACTCAGTGATGAACAATGATCTGACGGTTCCTCAGAAAGCTAAGTACAGGGTTGCATTATGATCCAGTGATCCCACTACTAGGTATATACACAGAAGAAATGAAAGCAAGGACATGAACAGTCTTTTGCTCACCAATATTCTTAGAGGCATTATTCAGTTGCCAAAAGATGGAAACAACACAAGTGTCCATCAACTGATGAATGGATAAACGTGGTATACATATACAAAGAAATATTATTCAGCAATAAGAAGGAATGAAGTCCTGAAGCACACAATAACATGGATGAACCTCGAGGATATTATGTTGAGTGAAATAAGTCAGACACAAAAGGACAAATATTGTATAAGCTCACTAATATGAACTAATTATAATATGTAAACTCATAGTCAGAATCTAGAATATTGGTTACCAGGAGATAGCAGGAGGCTAGAGAATGGGGAGAGACTGCTTAAGATATGCAGAATTTTTAACTAGGTTGAATATAAAAGAGAGGAAATGGATAGAAGTGATAGAAGCACATTATTGTGAGCATACTTAACATTGCTGAATTGTGTGTGAATGTGGTTGATAGGGGAAGTTTAGCATCATGTATGTCACCAGAAGGAAAGCCAGAGGTTAAAACATGGGACTGTATAACTCAGTAAGTCTTGTGGTAGATGATGACTGTGATTAACAGTATAAATATAAAAAAAAATTCCTCCATGAACTAGAACAAACTATTACATGAATAGAATTCCTATTACAAGGAGTTAAAAATAGAGTCGTACATGAGGAAAAACGCACCTACTGTAAACTATGGACAATAGTTAATAGTAGTATCTTAATATTCTTTCATCAACAGTAGCAAATGTACCACACCAATGCTGGAGATCAGTGATTGGGGGGGAAGAGGGGAATGGGATGTTTTGGGTTTTCTTTTCTTTTCTTTTCTTTTTTTTTTTTTTGAGTAATGACAATTTTCTAAAATTGATTGCAGTGATGAATGCACAATTATGTGATGATACCGTGAGCCACTGATTGCATACTCTGGATACATTGTATTGTGTGTGAATGTTTCACAACAGAATTGCATTTTTAAGTGGAATTGTTGGTCTTCTCCACCTGGATTATTACTGACATTCTCACAAACATTTGAGGACTAACAATTGAGTAGGACGAGCCCTCAATCTTGGGGCTTGCCCTTATGAAGCTTGTTACTGTAAAGGAAAGGCTAAGCCTACTTATAATTGTGCCTAAATCTCCCCCAGAGAACCTCTTTGTTGCTCAGATATGGCCCTCTCTCTCTCTCTCTAAGCCCACTAAGCAGGGGAACTCACTGCCCTCCCCCCGACATGGGACTTGACTCCCAGGGCTGTAAATCTCCCTGGCAACGTGGGACATGACTCCTGGGGATGAGCCTGGATCTGGCATTGTGGAATTGAGAAAATCTTCTTGACCAAAAGGGGGAAGCAAAATGAAACAAAATAAAGTTTCAGTGGCTGAGAGATTTCAAATGGAGCTAAGAGGTCACTCTGCAGGGCACTCTTATGCACTATATAGATATCCCTTTTTAGTTTTTATGTGTTAGAATAGCTAGAAGGAAATACCTGAAACTGTCAAACTGCAACCCAGTAGCCTTGATGCTTGATGACGACTGTATAACTATGTAGCTTACACAGTGTGACTGTATGATTGTGAAAACCTTATGGCTCACACTTCCTTTATCTAGCACATGCGTAGATGCATAGAAAAAACTAAATGAAAAATAGAGTGGGATTGGCGGGTGGTGGAATGCTTTGGGTGTTCATTTTTACTTTCATTTTTAATTCTTATTTTTATTCTTTTTGTAGTAAGGAAATTGTTCAAAAATTTATTTGGGTGATAAATGCACAACTATATGATGGTATTGTGAACAGTAGATTGTACACTGTGGATGATTCTATGATATGCGAATATATCTCAATAAAACCAAATTTTTTTTTTTTAATGCATTTTTTAAAACTGGAGCCAAAAGACTTGCTTGATGCAGGGTCACCACAGACCTTCAATTTGTAAAAAACACAGCATCTGTAAAGTGCAATAAAGTGAAGAACAATAAAACAATGTATGTCTGTAGTTAATTTTTCATTACAAAGTTGCAGTTAATCCAGGCTTTTAATCCCTCCATTTCCCTCTTTAATCCTTCTATTACCCACTCTTCAATTATTTTATCATTCATTAGTACCTGCACTAATGCTTAGCAGTAATCAGAGATGACTGGAAACTTTGATCAATACAAATATTACTTGATAAATGCTCTTATTATTGCAAAGTTTTATTTAAAGAGTGTTGGGGATAAAATCATGTCCCCCACAAAAGGCATGTTCAGGTCCCAACCCCTGGTCCTGTGAATGTGAATCCATTTGTAAATAGGACCTTTGAAGATGTTTTAAAGTGTGCCCAAACTGATGAGAGTGGACATTAATCCAATGTGTCCTTATAAGCAAAGGCAAATGGACACAGACAGAGAAGCCACAGGCAGCAGCCAGAAGCTAGAAGTCAACGGAAGCCAGAAGAGAAAGGAAAAGATACAACCATGTGCATTTTCAAGTGACAGGAAAGCTAACGGACCCCTAAGAATGCCAGCCAGCCAGAAGATAACTGACTCCCAGAAGAAGCAAGCCTTCCAGCCTCTGGAGCCGTGAACCAATAAATTCCTGTTGTTAAAGCCAACCCATTGTATGGCATTTGTTTTAGCAGCTAGGAAACCAAACAAAGAGCAAGTAAACATGCTTAAAATCATCTTCTGCAATAATATGTGCATTCTTCTAATATATGACATTTCCCTGAACTGAACTCTTAAACACTGTATTCCTTTTATCTGAAATGATCCTAGTTCCACTCACATTTTTTTTTTTTTTTAGGATATAGTCACCATTTATTGACCACCCACATGCCAGACACTAACTCCCTGAAAAGCATTCTCAGGAACCCCTTGCTCCATGTTTCCATCTTTAATCAGTATGTCCTCTAAACCTTGAACATACTTCCACAGTAACATCTATCTCACGGTAATAAAATTTATTTACATATGTTCTGCTACTAGACTGTGACTTTCTTGAAGATTAAGACAATGTCTTATTCATGTCTGCATTCCAAGAGCCTCTCTCTGTGCCCAAAATACACAGCCAATCAATGAATATTTATTTGAGTAGGCTCCCCCTAAAAAAAATAAGATGTTTGGACCTCGATTTCAGGAACCCTGATTTAAGAAATAAAGCCTAATTATATGAAAACATCATTCCAATTAAGATTTATTACGAGAAATGAGTAGTTTTGCTTATAGAACTTACTTCTTATCTTTAAGACAAAAAAATAAAATTAAAAATTTTCGTAGATCTGACAGACATATTGGCAAACAATGATTTAGTAGAGAGATCCAAGGGTAAATTTTTATAAATAGTTTCAATTCTACTTCTATCTCTGATATAGGCGAACCTGAGAAACTCACGAAGAACTGTTTAGGTCAACATGTCTATATGCATACAGTTGGAGTAATATCTAAAGTGAACTGACAGAAATTAAAGTGTAAATTATGAAAAATAAACAAGCTATATTAATCCAAGGAATGATCACCATAAATACAAGTACAACTAATTATAATTCAAAATTAAACCTCTGAAATCCCTGTTCATCAAATTAATTTCTCACTGACTAAGGAAAGGCTCCAAAACAAATTACAGATCGATATTTTTCTACATTTTCAACAGTCTAATTAAAATACACACTCAAATACAGCTATACATATATAGAGATATACATACGTGATATACTTATTTATCACAGAACTAGGATTTACTTAAAATGCTTTATATGTCACTGTTTACTAAAGCAAATTAGTTCATAAAAACACTGATCACAGTTTTCAGTTATAAGAAAATTCTACGATACATAACTATTTGGTCAAAAGAGTTATTTTAAACTATCAGAGTTAAGAACACGATTAATGATTTAAAATTCATTTGCTTAAATCTGGAAGACATCACCATAAAAATCAAAATAGGATTTAGTTTGAATAGAACTCCATTTTGAGAAGCTGAACAGGACAAACAGCCTTGAAAACTTGTGAGGTTTTTTTTTTTTTTTTTTTTGGAAATGTGGATCAAGACAGACATGTAATGAAACAGAAGGGAAATACATGCCAGATATGTAACACAAACAAAATAGAGAAGAAAAAAGATTTCTGTACAAATGCAAATGTATTATGGTTATAGCAGGAGAAATTGAAGAATAGGGATTTTGTCAAACAGACCTAGGTTCAAATTCCAATTCTTCCTTTGGTGGGGAAGTTACTTTACATCTTGCAGCCACAGCTTTCTCATTGAAAAGAGAACACCACCACCATCACAAAGATCTTGTAGTAATTAAATTACATAAAATGGAAGTGTCTTGCAAATGGCCTGTTTCATAGCGAGAGCTGCCCTTCTGTTTTCAAATGGTGTTTACATTCTTATCAACAAAATAGGAGCTTTTTTTTTAAAGCACAGTAGTAGTTAACATTATCAATTTGAGAAAAGAAAGTGGCTTAAAGGGGAATGAGAACTCCAATAAAACAACAAAGCTTCATTTGCATGGGGTGAAAAAAGGAAGCATTCTTTAAAAAACAAAGAAAAAACAAAACAAAATAAAATTTGTGAAACACAATCAAAACTAATACAGTGAGGAACATTCAACATGTTACTATGTGAAAAAAATTCATTGAAGTTTTACTATCAAATACACTGAATATGAGATATGAACATTCTTATAAAATACACTGTTTTCATCAGTTAAAACAGCGTAAACATTAGTTGTTTATCAAGACCTAGAATACTATTTGCTACATTATTTTACTTGTATTTACATAGGACTTTACAAATATTCTAAAATACTCCAAAAGTAGATGGACTTTATTCTCTTGAGTTTAACTAGTTAAAAAAACTGAAGCATAAAGAAGTTAATTACTGCAAATACTGAATCAAGCTCTTTTGTTCTATGAACAATGATTTTTAAATGACAAAAAAATGTTATTTCGCTATGTTTTAACGGAAAGACATTCACCAAGACAATGAAAGAAATTATAGAGATTTTTTTTAATGAATAAAGCTCCATTAAGCAGCCTGCTGGAACATGGTGTAAAGAGAAACGGCACATACTGCCTTTTTCTAGTGTGGGCGTCCTGGTATTCTTGAGATTTTTAACCCACTCATATGAGTCAATTTTTATATAACACTATAATATATAATTTCCCTCCTACTCACAAGCCAACACTTCAGAGATAACATCTTACCATGATTTATTTAAGGAATATGGTAACTTGGAACATTTTAATATTTTATAAAATGTGCAAACAACCAAATTATTACTGTCAGTAACAAACTCTTTGGTTTCCAAAGAAGCATTCCAATGTTTCAATACTGTAACAGTTTGGGGGAAGATGTTAAGAATATATGTATTTGTTTAACTGTAATTAATATCATGATTTTATTTAAAAATCTAGGTATTTTATACATAGAAAAAATCAAGTAATTAAGCAGTGATTTAGTAATTCTGTATTAATGGTGTAGTATTTCTGTTAAGTATTAAGGATCAAGAACAGAGAGTAGGATTGATTTAGTTTTCTTCACAGTGCATCAAATACCTCATTTCTGAAGGATTATTGAAAGGGTATATGTAAAATCAGCATACCACAAATATAAAGGAAACATCCAGATCTTTTTTGTTGTTTATGCTAAAATTCTTCTACTTATAACATTACTGGAACACAGTGGTTCCATGACTAGACTTTGAAAATCACTATTAATTCTGGGACATTTTCTATTAGATTATTTATCACGATGAGACAACTTTAGTTTTCTTTCATTAGAAGGTAATATCCCAAAGGAAACAAGAAAAGCAGGTAAGAATGAAGGGATGCAATTTTAAAAGCATATAGATGCAAGAGTGCAACTCTTCCCTTAGAGACTAGCAGCATTATGAAGAGAAGCACTAACTTTATATCTGATGGGAAACTAATTTAAAATAAAAAATACTGTAGAAGGAGATGAACTCATGTACATGAATCATTTCTACCTTCTAGAGTCTATTTAAATTATATATGACCTGTTTAAAGTTCAAAGTGTTCCACATAGCCCAGGGATATCATTTCAAAATGCCTGCACTGCTGCTATGTGACTTTTTTTTCCAGGTCTTTAACCACGAATCTATGGTATAACAGAATGCCATGTCAGTTGTAACATACAGCTGCAATAATCTAATGGAAGACAGCAGGGTAGAAAGAGCACCCGCCTTAGTGTCAAACAGAAATAGGTCCAAATCTCAGTTTCCTCTTTTATAAGGCTTCAAAAAAAATTACCTTGAGAGTTAAGCAAAATAGGCTATTAATAAATTTGTTATAAATGAACTTCTTTGAGCTTAAATTCTTTTACGGGTAAAAGAGATCAAGTTAATAACTGTATGCCATGTAGGATTCTACCCTTATTTATGTACAGCTTCTAGCATATAACAGATGCTTTCTTGAATTAAATTCACTTGCTTATTCATCTGTATGCCGCAAGAAAGTACCACTCAATATTACTAGTACAGTAATACATTTTAAAGTGTCAAACAATCCAACAGCAGTATTCTTAGTAATAGCAACTCATTTTCCATTTAAAAAAAAACTAAAATGAATATATGTTTACATACCAATAGTATAAAAATGTTTACCTATGATCAAAGAATTTAGGATGGGAAAAGGACATTCACTTACTGTTCTAGTTTGCTAATGCTGCTGGAAAGCAAACCACCAGAGATGGGTTGGCTTTTATAAAAGGGGGTTTATTTGGTTACACAGTTACAGTCTTAAGGCCATAAAGTGTCCAAGGTAACACATCAGCAATCGGGTACCTTCACTGGAGGATGGCCAATGGTCTGGAAAACCTCTGTTAGCTGGGAAGGCACATGGCTGGCGTCTGCTCCAAAGTTCTGGTTTCAAAATGGCTTTCTCCCAGGAATAGGCTTCAGTTTCTCCCCAAAATGTCACTCTCAGTTGCTCTTCAAAATGTCACTCACAGCTACACTGAGTTCCTTCTGTTTGCCAGCTCATTTATATGGCTCCACTGATCAAGGCCCACCCTGAATGGGTGGTGCCACACCTCCATGGAAATTATCTCATCAGAGTCATCCTCTACAGTTGGGTGGGGTGCATTTCCATGCAAACAACCTAAACCAAACGTTCCAACTTAATCCCCAGTAATATGTCTGCCCCATAAGATTACATCAAAGAATATGGCTTTTTCTGGGGGACATAATACAGTCAAACCAACACATTCCACCCTCTGGACCCCAGAAAAACATATTCTTTCCAAATACAAAATACATTCATCTCATCACAATATCACAGAAACTTAAATCATTTCAGTAACAATAGTTAAGTACAAAGATTCCATCAAAATCAATTATAGGAGTGGTCAGTTCTAAGGCATAATTTTTCTTTACCTGTGGATCTGTGAACTTAGAACAAGTTATGTGCTTCCAATATACAAAGGAGGGACATTCATAGGATAAACATTCCCATTGCCATAAGGAGAAAGAGTAAGGAAAACAGGGTTAACAGGACCAAAACAGTTCCTAAAACCCACAGGACAAACTCCATTAGATTTCAAAGTCTGAGAGTCATTTACAAAACAACGTTGCATCCTTGGGGCTTGAGAGAGCAAGACTCTAACCCTTCCTAAGGGCCTTTGTTGCAGCCCTTTCCTCTCCAAACGCTTGGGTGAGTGCTCCAACACTTACTAATCAATTTTATGGTACTAATAAGACACTATTACCACTATCCACATAATAGTCATTATGAGTACCAAGTAGCAGTCTACATATAATAGAACCCAGAAGGAAATGTACAATTACCTTTGACTCAGAACAGTAATATCCTAAATAATAGGGGAAAAGAGAAAAGTAAGAAAAAGAGTAATAGGGAAGTATCACATTAAATTTTTAAATATGTTTTTTATCACTAGGAAAGTCAACAACGTTATTCTGGTGCCTACAAATAGATAATGGTGTCTTAATAAGTGTCTTAATAAAGATCAGTGTCAAAGATTTCTGGTACTGGCTATGACAACACCATTAGGTACTCTTTCTTGGTTGGCCCCCAGGTGGCAGTGTGGCCCAGAGCAGTAGATATCACTTTCTCAGCTTGAGCTCCTTACTTACCCAATACAAAACATCCCATTTTATAAAGGAACCTTACTTACATGATTGACAGGTTTATTTACAGAAACTAATCTATGATGCTAAAATCAAGAGTAATTAGTTTCATTCCAGTTAGAATAAAGAAGGTAAATTCAATGGATTCTATCACGTTTGACTCAACCCAATTCTAGTCCTGATTTTCCTCTTAAACAGAATGGACACTTGGTTTGTTAATTTTCTTGTGGTATGTTAGGAACATGTTGGAAGCAATGTAGTTCTTTTAGTTACTTGTTTTTCCTTATTCCTTTGTTTGGGTTTTGTTTGAAATTTTTTTTATTGTTTGTTTTTTAATTTTTTGATAAATTAAAAAAAAATGGATATTAAAACATTTTCAAGAACACCTATGTCTTGGTTTCTATATAGTTCATTTACCATGATGAGCTGAAGGGGAAATATTTAAGAGTCAGAAGTTATTTGTTCCATGATAGAAATCTTAAAGAGTAACAAGAAACAAAGGTATTGCATACACACTAGTGAAGTATCAAATGCCATCACACCCAAAATTGAGATTCAGCTCAAAATAATGTTACCCTGATACCACAAACCACAAACAACAAACATCCATTCACACACTGCAACTTAGAGCAGGATACATGGCCATCTGCATTTAAGAATTGTGGCATTTACCCTGCATGTCAGATGTTGGTTTCCTCCCTTTCCAAAGATGGAATCAACTATTCACTATTCCAGTGACTGGTTTTAATAGCTACTAAAAGCAATAACTACTGATCAATGTAAATTCTTATGTATTGTGTCACTATTTCCCAATTCTAGTTTGTCACTAGAAAAAAAGATCATTTATTGATAAAAACCTGCTCATCTTCCACATACAACACAATCTAATCAAGTATAATCTCTGAGTCTCTACTTACTCATTAAGAATTCACTTAACATCAGAGCAGAGTTGCTGTCTAAGTTTGCCAGGGTTCTATAACAAACACCATTAGTTGGTTGGTTTAAAACAATAGGAATTTATTGGCTCGTAGTTTTAAAGGAAAGGAGTCCAAAATCAAGGTGTTGGCAGGATCAGGTTTTCTCCAAAGTCTGTAGTGTCTGATGGTGGTTTGCTATCGATCCAAAAACCAATCTCTGCCTCCGTCACATGGCAATATGTCTTCTGTGTCTTCTTCTGGCTTTTACTGACTGGCTGCATCCAAGTTTCCTCTTCCTTTAAGGACTCTAGTCATAATGACTAAGGCCTACCCTGATTCAGTTTGGCCTCATCTTAATACTTACAATGAGTTCACACCAACAGGACTAGGAGTTAGGACTTGAACATTTCTTTGTGGGGAACATGATTAAGTCTACCACAGTCACTTTGTCTTTACTACCAGAGTATCTCCTTCTTGCCTTCCATCTCCTTCTCTGTCATTTAGGATGCCTGAGATTTCCAGAGATAATTCATCTACTCGTATTATTTAAATAATTACTTCACAATAATTAAATGTAATACTTTGTAACTATTTCCTTTAAACTGGGCATCATATTATCATCTCCAATTTTACAGAGTTTTAGGAATATGCCCATGATTATAATAGAAAAGGTAGAACATATGGAATCTGGGGTCCAGCTATGTTCCTCCTGATCCACCTCTGTGTTATTAAGTACATAGCACTGTGCTAGGCACCACATAGACACTTTCTGGAAGGGGCAGACTTTAAAGTCTTAGTTTATTTCATTTGGTTTTTTAAAGGATTCATGAAAATATATGACGTGCTGGTGTATACTTAACTTTACCATAGACTGTTACTTTCTATTAAAATAAATTGCAGTTAAACCAAGGGAAAATTAAAGAGTTGAATAACACAAACTTACAAAAAAAACAATTATACCTATAAATTTGCTGATGTAAAAGCTAACAGGCCAATCAAATGCAATATGTGGACCTTGATTGGGTATTGATTTGAACAAACTACCACTGCAAAGAGCTTTTGAGATAAATAGGGAAAATTTAATATATGGACTCTATATTAGATAGATTGAGGAATTGTCTTTAATTTTTTAGCTGTAGTAATGGCATTATGATCATGTTTTCTTAAAAAGACCTTATTTGTTAGAGACAAAAACTGAAGTGTTTACAGGTAAAATATACTATCTTGCATTTACTTTAAAATACTCCAGGAGAAAAAGGTTTGTAGGCAGATGGAAGGAAAGCAAATAACCAATAACTGGAAAAATGTTCATAATTATCAAAGCTGGGTGATAACCCATGGGGGTTCCTTATATTATTCTCTTTACATTAGTATACATTTGAAAAAAATATAATAAAAATGTTTAAATAATATTTAAAGTAATACATTATAAAAATGTTCTTTCTGGTACAAAACTTTGGGTAACTGTTACAAAAGTCAGTTGAGATGACATGGTGGAACTGTAATATATAACATGTTTTGAAATTTGCTCTATAGCTATTATTATACTTTGAAAGTTATCACATTTCTGTATAAATGTTATATTTCACAATAAGGAAATAACTGAAATGGTGAAACTATAACCCATAACATTCTTTAAAATTTGCTCTCTGACTACTTGTTAAATCATACTCTGAAAGCTATCACTTTTCTTATATATGTCATATTTCACAATTAAACAAATGTAAAAATAAAGAAAAGTCAGTTGAGAGAGAACCCATAAATCCAGTACTCAGCTCTCCATATATAATGACATAAACTTGTTTTACTGTTTCAAACTCTTACATATTTGTTTATAAATCATCACCATTTTTAATTAGTGGTGATTTTAAATTCAGTGTTAATTTTAATTTTATTTGCTGTGAAGTATAGAATCTATACCTACATACAAAGTAGGATGAATACATATATGTAACATGCAAATTACCCAAAAGGTGATTAAAGGGGGAAAAAAAACCATATTCTGTCCTAATTCCCTGGAAGTAATTTCTCAAAATATAGGTAGTTACACCGCTTATTCTCTATTTGCTCCCGCCTACTGATTATTCCCTTGACACCTGTCTTCAAACTAGGTTTGCTGATGGAGATACCAGCTGGGGATTAGAGGCTGAGAGGAGAAAATGGCAAAGGAAGTTTAGGTAGTGGCTGGTACAGAAGCACAGGTGCTGCTTACCTCTTACCTCTGTAAGACATCCACTAAAATCTCTTATCCTGATGGAATTGACTAATAAAGTGATATAAGAAAAGAGAGTTCAACCTGGACATATGTGTGTATACATTTTTTTTCTCAGTTTTTATTAAGAATTGATTTGCTTCCTTTTTGATAAAGTAGATAAAATATAACTATTTCAACAGTTGTAGTATATACGTATGTTTGTGTGTATATATAAAAGCAAAGCACATCTATTTTAATATTTTTGGTAAACTTTTTATTCAAGTATAACAATTACAGGAACTTTTGCAAATCTTAAGTGTACAGCTTGATGAATTTTTAGAAAGTGAAAGTTACATTTATGTAACCAGCACCCAAATCAAGAAACAGGATATTATAAGCACCCCCAGAAACCTTCCTTGTGCCTGCTTCCATTCATAATTTTCCCCACTGCCTGATTTCTAACACCATCAATTAGTATGTTATATATACTTTATATAAATGGTAGTATATAAATTAGTACCATAAATATTACTTATATAAACAAACATATATACTTAACATATGTACTCTTTTATGTCTGCTTCTTATACTAAGCATTATCTTTGTAACATTTATCCATGCTATTAGAGTAGCTGCAGTTTGTTCATTCTCACTGCTGTAAACTTTTCATTATGTGAATATACCACAATTTATTTTCTATTCTACTGTTAATGGACTTTTGGATTTCAGCTATTATGAATAGTGTTGCTGTGAACATTATTTTGTTGAACTAATGTGCTGGTTTGGATATATTATATCCCCCAAGAAAAAGCCATGGTTTTTTAATCCAATATCATGGGATATTGGGATTAGGTTGTTTCCATAGAGTTGTGATCCACCCAATTGTGAGTGACACCTCTGATTGAATGTTTCCATGGAGATGTTGCCCCTCCCATTCGACATGTGCCTTGATTAGTTCACTGGAGTCTTATAAAGGGGCTTACAAACAGAAGGACTTCATAATAGCTGCAGCTTTGAGAGTCGTTTTGAAGATGGCCATTGAAAGCTGATACTGACATTTTGGAGAACGCCATTTTGAGATGCAACCTGGAAGCAAGCAGACACTAGCCACGTGCCTTCAGAGCTAACAGAGGTTTTCTGAACACCATTGGCCATCCTTCAGCGAAGGCACCCTATTGTTGATGCCGTAGCTTGGACACTATTATGGTCTTAAGACTGAAACTTTATAAAAGCCAATCCATTTCTGGTATTTTGCATTCTGGCAGCATTAGCAAACTGGAACAACTAATATATGCATTGCTGTGGCTATATACCAAGGGGTTAGATTACTGGTTCTCAGAACATACATATGTTTAGCTATAATAGATAGATACTGCCATACAGTTCTCCAAAGTAGTTGTGAGAATTTCCTCTCCTAACAGTAGTGTAGAATAGTTACAGTTGTTTCATCTTTCTTGGTATCGTCATTTTTTAAAAAACTTCAGTCATTATCGTAGGTGTACAGTGGTATTGTAATTTCACTCATAGGTATATACCCAACATAAATTAGTATATTTTTGTTCATCAGTGCACTTTTAACATGGTTCCTCAAATTCGCAAGCTGAGAAACAATAAGAGGTAAATTGTGGTAGGTAATTGTAAGAGATAAAAAGTCAGATAAACTGGAAGTTTTATCTAAACCAAAAGCAGCAGAATAATGATAATTGAAAATAAACATGGAAAGAACTTGTAGATCATTAAATTCATCTATTAAAATGTACACCTATTTATGTCTGCATCACCAACACTTTTGGACTTTGATAGCCAAATCTCTTGAAGAATACACAACACACCCTCTCTCTAGATACTCTAAAAGGGTACTCCCTTCTTGAAGAGGGGGAAAACAATTACATTATTCTATAACTCAAATTAATACTGCCTAGAATGCCAAGATACAGTTTTCATGAATTACATTCTCAGAGTCTATGAAACTAATAAGTAAGTTTTTATGAATTATTTCTTCTGGCTTTTTTACACTTCCAGGTTCACTCATATTTTTACCTAATCATTCTTAGTTAATTAAGTGGTAATTTATGACCCAACATTAAAATAACGAAGAATTTTCTTACAACTAAACCACTAGTTGTTTCAATATTTTTGTTCATTGAAGCAAAAATTTAATCTACATTCAACTAAATGAGTAAGAATTATAACACTACAAAAGGAACATACCTAAATGGGTAATATAAAGGAAAACTTTTAAATTTTAACAAAGAAAACAATGAAAGGAATTAAGTTGTCATCAAGTGATACCTTTAGAGAATGCAAATTACTAACAAAATCTTCTCTTATTCTTTTTTGCAAAAGCCTTAAACACCACAAAGTCTGCTCTTCCCCTTACACCCAGCATAATTAAAACAAATTGTTCTGCCAGGATTTCCAGAAGAAATGACATACACTTTATGTCAGAGCATCATCTACACAAAGAGCTTCAACTAATGATGATGGTAACCCAGTGCACAATGACAGTGTACAATGCTAAGCTTAATAATTCATTCAGTGACAGGCTTTTTACATCTCATCAGACGTGAATAAGTTAATGACAAATATCAAACCATCTTCTTGTTTAATTGTACACTAAAAATTTCATATATTGGTAAGCTTGAAATTATTTTCAACCATGTATATTCACAGGTACACATATCCAGACATAAATACATGTACATAAACAATCATTTAATAAATACCTTAGTGATATACCTAACACTGAGTTTGGTGGAACAGAGATTCAAAAATTTAATGCACGGTAAGTATTATCTTTGAAAAAACTAGAAGACATTTGAAACTTTCAAATGACAAACAAGAGCATGGGTTAGCAAAAGGAGTAAATATTATTTTTCTTAAAAAAAGCTGAAGGAATATGAACTAGAAAGAACACTTTAGGTTATACTTCTCAAAGACATAAAACAAAAGAACAGGACACAGTTCCAAAGTGAGGAGGACACCTGGGTTGAAAATTCAAGAGTCCCTTCTTTGCAATAACACAAGAGGATAGGTAGACTGGCAACCAGAGAATCGCGAGGCCTAGTCTTTCTCCCCGGAGAAGCACAGGAGGCAAGGCTCAATGACAAACTCCAAACCCAGGAAGCAGTCAGTTAAGGGAGTAGGAATGAGAGGCAGGAGGAGGAGTGAGAGACTACATATCAATTTCTTTTAACTCAGGAGAGAGAATCAAAATAAATCACTTACATACAAAAATAATGCCATAAAGAGAACAAGTGCTAGTTTAGAACACTGCTCTCATTCTTCCCCAGATGATTCTTCCACAAAAAGAGGTTCAGGAAAAATGTTCCCCATTGAGGAGGAGCAATTGTTTTGTTTTTAAAATTAAGGCTACAAATAAAAAGGTGGAAAGAAAAGGAAGATTAAAAAAACACATATCTAAAGCAGATGAAAACTGTAGTCAGATATTTTTCTATAAATTTAGACTTAAAGAAGCAATCACCTCTATGATACAAGAAACATAAAGCAGAGGTATAGAAGCTCAAGAAATTTATGAAGAAATGAAATGTGGACTGACAGGTCAGAGAAGTAAAAGGAAAATAAACACCACTGAAATGAAGACCAATGGAAGCAGCACAGGAGTGAACAAGCACTGCTGGAAACACAGTAAAGTATATAAAACACAGGACTGAAAAGGAAATTTTCAATGGGAATGAATAAAGATCAAAAAAAGATTAGAGAAAAATAAATTAATAAAAAGAGAATATGAATGATACAGACAACAGACTAAGAAGAATGAACAAATATATGCATATTTGGTGTTTCAAGGAAGGAAACCAAAATAATAGAATTGAAAAATTGTGCTCAATATAATTCAGGAAAAGTTTCTCTACAGACAAAGGGTCAAGAATAGCCAAGGAAATTTGGAATAACACAGCTGGACAATTCCCACTACCTGATAACAAGATAACTCTTAAAAAGCTACAATTATTAAGAAGTGTAATTTTGACACAAAGACTGTCAAACAGATAGATGAACAGAATAAAGAATATAAAGAGTCTATAACTGCACTGTCCAATATGGTAGTCACAAGCGACATACGGCTATTTAAATTTAAATTAAAATTAGACAAAATTAAAAATTCAGTCCTCAGTTGCACTAGTCACATTTTAAGTGCTTAATAGCCACATGTAGGTAACAGCTAATAGCTATGTGCATTGGACAGTACCTATTCAGAACATTTCCATTACCACAAAAAGTTCTCTTAGCTCTACTGCAGAAAGATGTACAAATAAAATTATTTATGACAAAGGAAACTCCATATTGCAAGGAAAACTTGGGTTTATCAATAAATTATAACTAGAACTTTGAGCCATTAGCATCACATTTTCACAAACTAAAGAATGATTCTAACCCAAAGAAAATAGGAAAGATCTCAGTACAAAGTAAATGGAAGTTCTTAGACTGAATGAATTTAGCTTTACAAAGAGCTCACTCCTTATTTCCCCATTGCTACATACATTCATATTTTGTTAGGACTGGTCAAAAGTCCAAGGAAAAGTATTTGGAAATTACTCTGGCATCTCAACTCCAAAAGTCACAAGTATGAAATATCAAAAAAGCTAAGTCTGTAAAGTAGGTTTTTAAAGAAGGGGAAGCTGACAAAGATGGCATCTGTGACTGAAATCTTCAAGATATTAAGAAACACTGAACTTCTGAATACAGAACTGGAAAATACAGTTGTTCTAACTGTAATGAAAGCAATGAAATATACAGAAGTATTGTCCAGGTTGGAAAAATTGAGACAATGCACACATAAGATAAAAGCACCAGATAGATACACTTAAGTATAAATACCCGTAAATACAAGTGCATATGAAAGGAACAAACAAACATGAAACAATATAGATGAATCTTAAAAACATTATGCTGAGTAAAAGAAGTCACACAAAAAACTACATACTGTTAAGATTCCATTCATATAAAGTTCTATAACAGGCAAAACAAATCTGTGGTTTAAAAAAACATAACGTAGTAAAGGGGGAATGATAATGTAACATGTACACATATGATAATGAGGATGAGCTTAATGGTATGGGAATGGTCAGGTGTGACTATGGATTGTTTATGGGATTATAAGTATCAGTGATGCATTGAAGGTGAACATGACCGTAAATGGTTGTTTAAAGACATGTAACCCGCAAAATAGCACCACAAACCTAAAAAAAAGTATTAGCATGATACACTTCCAAATTATGACACCAGTGCAGAGGGTTAACAACAGAGTGGTATATGGAAAGACCACCCATTACACATTATAGAATATATTTAAAAGGAATATCTTACTAACAATATACTAATACTACGGATGAATAATTAGCCACTAAGCGCTCTAGGATGTATTATGATAATTGTTTAAAGTTGAGAGTGATGATGATTTACAACTAAGTGAAAATAACGTAAGAAACTGACCGTTTATCTTGGGAGAGAATATATATTAAGTGAAATTAGTAACCCACTACTTAATAAATCAGGCCCTTGACTTGAGACTTGCTCTTGTCAATCTTAGGGTTGTTAATTGGAGGCTGAACCGTCCAATAATTATGCTTAACAGGCACCTCCAGGGAACCTCTTATGTTGCTCAGATGTGGCCTTTCTCTCTCAAAGCCCAACTTGGCAAATAAATTCATTACCCTCCCCTGCCACGAGGGACATGACTCCCAGGGGAATGAATCTACCTGGCAATGTGGGACAGGATTCCCAAAATGAGCCTGGCCTCAGCAGCAAGGGATTGAAAATAGAGTTGAGAGGCTATCCTAGTGGTTTCTTTTATGAAAGCTCCAGCAAGACATCCCAAATGACCACAGTATGCCATGCCATATCTAATACCTAGGTCCCTACCTGAGATTCTATAAAAGACTCACTCACTAAGTTTTTTTCTCAGAAACTTACATCCACCAGAGCATTCCTATGCCAGACAAGTCCTAAAACCCAGAGGCAATAGCCTCTTTACAACAACAATCAGATGCAGCCTCCTTCCCCATACTGTCAACACTCCATTTCAATATGAACAACTTGGGGGGGGGGGTGTCACAGCCTGGACACACCTGAAGATGGAGAAAGAGATTAAATGAGAAGAAGGTGTAGTAACAAACAAGATAAGATTTAACAAAGGTCTATGAATACTGAAACTTTAGAAATATAAATATATATATAAATATATATATACACACACACACACAGACGCTGGGATGTTGGAATAGCTAGAAGGAGGTAAATGACACAGAACTGTAACCTATAACATTCTTTGAAATTTGTTCTACAGCTTCTCATTGAACTGTGCTTTGCAAGTCTTCACCTTTCTGTATATACCCTGTATTTCATAAGGAAAGAACTAAAACTGTGGAACTGTAACCCATAACAATTTTTGAAATTACCAATGGTTCCGTTTTACTAATGCTGCCGTTAAGCAAAATACCAAAAAATGGATTGCCTTTTATAAAGGGGGTTTATTTGGTTACACAGTTACAGTCATAAGGCCATAAAGTGTCCAAGGTAAGGCATCCTTCACTGAAGGATGGCCACTGGTGACCAGAAAACCTGTTATCTCGGAAGGCACGTGGCTGGCGTCTGCTTGCTCCTAGGTTACATTTCCTAATGGCGTTCTCCAAAATGTTGATTTGGGGGCATTTTGTCCTCTCTTAGCTGCAGCTCCTCTTCAAAATGCCACTCTCAGTTGCTCTGAGGTCCTTCTGTCTGTGAATTCCTTTGTATGACTCCAGTGATCCAATTAACACCCACCCTGAATGGGCAGGGTAACACCTCCATGGAAATTATTCAATCCAACGTTTCACTCACAGTTGATTGAGTCACATCTCCATGGAAACACTCAAAGGATTCCAATCTAATCAACACTAATACATCTGCCCCCACAAGACTGTATCAAAGAATATGGCTTTTGGAGGGACATAATATATCCAAACTAGCATACCTATTTAACTGCTTGTTGAGCTGAACATCAAAAGTTAACACCTTTCTGTGTGTATATTATATTTTACAATAATGGACATAACTGAAGTTGTGGAACTGTGACCCATAAGTCTTTGAAATTTGCTCTCTACCTACCTGTTAAATCATACTTTGAAAGTTTTCACTGTTATGTTAGAGTTCACAATATGTTAAAGTACACAATAAAAAAATGCATTAAGAAAAATCAGATCAACCAAATGAAAACTATGGATTTTAGTTAATAATATCATTATAGCTTCCTCTTCCCATAAGCGGCCAAGGTGATCTCCGAAAATGGTTCACTTATCAGTTGACCCAGAAAACCCCCCAAATCATGCAAATGAAGAGGTTCAAATCTTCATGTTCACTTGGTGGCCCAAAAACACCTGAGAAACTGCGCAGGCCATCAAGGGTATGCATATTCAAAAGGCCACCAAGTAGAATTATATTGTTCGTTTAAGGATGTGTGCAGCCTGCTCTTATATGTTCAGAAGACAGAGCAATAGATGATGGATGATAAATAGGGAGGGAGGGAAACAAAGAAATGGTGGTGTGATAGGATGTTAAAGTTAGTGGGTCGGCGTATTGGGGGAGGGGGGTCAGGGTATGCTGGAGTTCTGTGTATGGGGTTTGTATTGTTTTTGCAACTGTTCCTGTAAGTTTCAATTTATTTCAAAATAAAACTAAAAAAAAAAAAAAAAGCGGCCACCAAGTATGTGAAAGATGCCACTTTACAGAAGCAATGTGTGCCATTCCATCATTACAACAGTGGTGGTGGTAGGTATGCCCAGGCTAAACAGTGGGGTTGGATGCAGGGTTGGTGGCCCAAAAGGAGTGCTGAATTTTTGTTGCACATGCTTAAAAACACAAAAAATAATCCTGAACTTAAGGGTATAGATGTAGATTCTCTGGTAATTGAGCACATACAGCTGAACAAAGCCCCCAAGATGCAGCACCATACTTACAGAGCTCATAGTCAGATTGACCCATACATGAGCTACCCCTGCCACACTGACATGATCCTTATTGAAAAAGAACAAATCGTTCCTAAACCAGAAGAGGAGGCTGCACAGAAGAAAAAGACATCCCAGAAGAAAGTGAAGAAACAAAAACTTATGGCTCAGGAATAAATTCATCATAATATAAGTGCAAATTAGAGTAAAAAAATAACATAATTGTAATAATATTGGTTCCTCAATTTTAACAACTGTAGCACAATAATGGAAAATGTTAATAATAGGTAAAACTGGAGGGGGGAGTTATATAGGAGCTCTGTACTTTGTGCATGACTTTTCAGCGAACCCACATCTCTTGTAAAACAATAAATTTTAAAACAGAAAAAAAAAAAAGAAAAAAAAATCAGATCAATGGTTGCCTGTGAGTATAGGGATTGACTGGGAAAAAGCAAGAGGGAAATTTCTGGGATGGTGGGATGATGACAAATAAACATTTGGCAAGATTTGTGTATTTCATCAATTTAGCCTCAACAGGAAAAAAAATGTAAACAAATACGAACTTCGGTTAATCATACAATGATGTCTGCAAATTACTTTGAAATGAATGAAAATATAAGATGGATTTATCTGATGTATGAATACAGATATAGGATAAATATATGATAAAGTAAGCATGATAAAATGATAATGGTAATATGTTATGGGTAATGGATCTACACATGTTCACTGCAACATTCTTTCAACATTGTTCTGTGTAGGAAATTTTTCAGATAAAATATTGGGGAAAAGTGTGTGGCACATATGACTAAGAGGCTATGGGGATAGACTATGGGAAGAAGGCAGAGTAGGAAGCTCCAATATTCAGTCTTTCCACCAGAACAACTATTAAACAGGTAGGAAATGTCTGAAACGGCTATTTTAGAACTCCAGAGGCGATTAGAACACTGTGTGGCATCCAGGGAAGACCAAGAGGAAGAAGCTGTAAATTAAGTAAAGACCAGTAAATTGCTAACCAGGCACTGGCAGTTACCAGTTTATATCCTCCACTCTCACAGCAGGCCACTGTGGGGTCCAGCCTCTAGCTGGACAGAAAGACATAATCACTGACCATGGTTTTTGATTAGCAAATTCAGATCGCTGGGGCCTGGATCTGAGAGGCGCCAATGTTCCAAACTGCCTCGGAAAAAAATGGTGGCAGAGGACACTTAAAAATGCTACACTTCCTCAGGGCTGTAGGGGACAGTAAGTTCAGGGACTACAGTAGCTAGGCAGGTAAAGAAAGTTAAGCTTTGGAAAGCCATGGATCAAGCTACTAATACCTTTCCTGATCCCCTCTCCAGGGCAATTTGGAGCCACCCTTTGTCAGTTCCTTGCCCTGTTTCTGCTGAGAACTTGGGAAATTCCTCTCCAGCATGTCCCCCTCTTCCCAGAATTCCCACCCCCCCTCCCCAAGAGAAAGCAGTTTGGAGAGAAGGAAAGGAGTAAAAGAAACTATAAAGGCAGACAGCTGGGAGCAAAGGCTTGACTGCTTTAAACACCTATAAACAGGGTAACTCCAAAACGACTAACAAGTATAGGCCCAGGACAAGACACAAACCAAGAAAAGACAGGGAAGACTCTATATTCTGTATTCACCTTGAGCAGACCCTCCTGATAGGAGGGTTGAAGCTCAGGAAAATTTCTGCCTTATCATCAGCAGTTTACAAAATCAAGAAACAGACATCTCAGGGAATAAATCCCTGAGTTAACATTTTAAAATAGTAAAATGTATAGTGTGCAACAAAGGAATGCAAGACAGGAAATGATGACCCATCCAAACAAAGAGGATAAAGATCCAGAAAATAACAGTGAAGAAGACCAGATATGGACATACCAAACAAAACTTAAGAAAAAAAATGATCTAAAAATGCTAAAGGAGATGAAGAAAAAAAAAAAAAAAACAGAGAAAGAAGTAAAGGATATCAGGAAAACAATGACAGAGCAATACAAAAATCTTAGGAAAGATATGGAAGATTTAAAAAAAAACTAAATGGAACTCCTGGAGTTGAAGACCACAATAACTAAAATGAAAAATTACCAGGAGTGTTTCAAGAGCAGAATGGAGCTGGCAGAAGAAGGAATCAGCAAACTCGAAGACAAGAAAATGAGTCAGGCTGAGGAGCAAAAAGTAAAAAGATTATGAAAAGCTAAAATAGCCTAAGACATCTCTAGTACATCATCAAACATACCAATATACACATTATGGGAGTCCAAGAGAAGAAGTAATGAAAGGAACAGAAGAAATATTCAAGGAAATAATGACAAACAACTTCCCAAACTTGGCAGAAGACATGAATATGCACATCCAAGAAGGCCAGAGATCAGTAAACAGGGTAAACAAGAAGAAAAATACACTCCAACATATATTGATCATGCTATCGAATGCAAAGAACAGGGAGAGAGTTCTGAAAGCTGCAAGTGAAAAGCAGTGTGTTACTTCCAAGGGAACCCCAATTAGATTGAGTGCCGATTTCTCATCAGAAACCATGAAGGCAAAAAAGCAGCAGGTTCAAATGAAGTGTTAAAAGAAAACAATTGTCAACCAAGAATTTTATATTCAGTGACACTTTCTTTCAAAAATGAGAGACAGATTAAAACACTCCCAGATAAACAAAAGCCAAGGCAGTTCATCACCATTAGACATACTCTACATGCAATGCTAAATGGAGTTCCTCAGACCGAAAGGAAAGGACACTAGGCAGTGGTTCAAAGCAGCATAAAGACTACCAGAAAACGTAACCATTCGAGTAATTAAAAATGACAGTAATATTGAATTGTACTGTTTGGTATGTAACTCCACCTCTTACTTCCTACAGGTGCTAAAATGCAAATGCATAAAAAGAAATGAAAAATTTATGGTTTTAGACATACGACGTAATAAGACATAAATGGTAATATGTACAAAAAAAAGGTGGGGAAACAGAGGAGAACAAGAAAAGTCTATGTGCACTATGTGTGATATTGAAGTCAAGTTAGTATCAAACCAAATATGATTTTGGTTTGAGTTTATATATATTTAAGACTTTAAGTTTTAGCCCTCTGGCAAACAAAAGGAAAATATATGAAAAATATATTCAGATAGAAGGTGGCACTTGTGATGGTTAGGTTCATGTGTCAGCTTGGCCAGGTGATGGTACCCAGGTGTCTGGTCAAGCAAGCACTGGCCTACAAGGACATTTGTGGCTGGTTAATAAACCAGAAGGCTGGTTTATTAAATCATCAGTCAATTGGCTGCAGCTGTGACTGATTACATCAACCAATGTTTCTTCCACAATGAGAGAATGCAATCAGCTGAATTCAATCCAATCATTTGAAGACTTTTAAGCTAGACAGACAGAGGACCTTCACTTCTTCAGCTAACCAGCAAAGCATTTCCTGAGGAATTCATTTTGAAGTTTCCAGTTCATTCCTGAGGAGTTCATCCAACACATTCATCAAAGTTGTCAGTTCGCTACCTGAGGAGTTCATCGAACATCTTCCTGGGAGTTGCCAGTGTGCTGCCTGACCTACGGAATTTGAACTCATGCATACCTAGAGTTGTGTGAGACACTTTTATAAAATCTTATATTTATAGATACCTCTTGTTGATTCTGTTTCCCTAGAGAATCCTAATATAGCACTTGATATATTAGAACACAAAAAATCAAATAAATATAAAAGTAGGCATTAAAGAGAAAATTGAGAGATGAAAAAGGTATGACTTGCAAAGCCTAAATTGCAGAATGGCAGAAGAAAGTCCTGAATTATCAGGAGCGATTTTAAATGTAAACAGATTGAACTTTCCAATTAAAAAGCAAAGATGGCAGAATGGATAAAAAAGCATGGTCCAACTATATGCTGTATGCAAGAAAATCACTTTAAATTCAAAGACACCAGTAGGTTGAGAGTGAAAGGATGGAAAAAAATATACCATGCAAGTAGTAATCAAAATACAGCTGGGGTAGCTGTAATAATATCAACTAAAATACACTTTAAGTCAAAAACAGTTATGAGAGACAAAGACAGTCATCATATACTGATAAAGGGAATGTTACAATTATAAATATGCATGCAACTAACAGCAGAGAACCAAAATATATGAAGCAAATACTGACAGCTTTGAAAGATGATTCTACATTAATAGAAGACTTTAATAGCATTCAATAATGGATAGAACATCTAGTCACAAGATCAATAAGGAAATAGAAGACATGAATGATACTCAGTACCAACTAGACCTAACAGACATATATAGAATACTTCATCCAACAACTGAACAAACATTCTTCTTGAGTGCACATGGACCACTCTCCAGGACAGGCCATATTTAGGCAACATAACAAGTGTCAATAAATTCAAAACTATTGAAAGGATACAATGAGAGAAACTAAGATGGCGGCTAGGTGAGACAGGGCAAAAAAACACCTCCATGAAAAACACTAGATAAAAACCAGAAAGTGACCCAGAATACGGGTATCAGTGATGTGCCAGCTGGATGAGGTCTGCTAGTACCACAGGGGCCGAATACTTGGTGAAACCAGGAGTCTGCATTCTGAAACGAGTGAGTAAGCTGGCTGGAAGATCCGCAACTGCACTGTGGTGTGGAGAAGCCAGGGGTTGGCATTTGGAGACCGACTGGTTCTTCTAAAAAAAAAAAAAAAGGGAAAAACCCAGGAGCGGCTGCAGTTATGACAGTGGGAACCACACAGTAAAACACAGCACAAGAGGGCTGAGCCGGCCTCTCGGTGTCTGGCCTGGAGGATAGCCCACTGCAGACACCCTCAGAGTCAGGGGAGTGGAGGGGAGAGCCGGAAGCAGAAAGAAACCCTGAGGCTTGCAGCTGGCTCCCTGGAGGGCTGGATAAACTCCTGCCCGGGGCCGTGCCCACAGCCCAGAGCCCCGCCAGTTGTCCCGGAGCTGGGAAGGAGGAACTGTGCGAGGAGAGGGGGGGTTGAGAAACCCCGTTCAGCCATCTTTGCATCAGGCTGAGAGCGCCCCTGCACGGCCCAGTGGCCGGGGGATTCCCTTGAGGGATGGAGCACACTGGTGATGTAGCACAGCATTCCCTCAGCAGAGATCCTGGAAGATCACAGCTGAGAAAGGGGGCCCGCTCGGAAAACTCAGGGATGCTACGCCAAGTCCGGTGGTTTGTGGGTCAGCGAGAGAGAGGATCTGGGGCTGAACTGAAATGGAGGCTTAGACTCTTGCGGCAGCCTTGAATCTCCGGGAACCCGGGGGATTTGAATATTAAAGCTGCCCTTCCTTCCTGGACACCGCGACACACACCCCACATTCAGGGCAGTTGGCTCCAGCAACACACCCAAACTGAGTTCACCAACTGAACCCCACAAGAATCATTTCCCCACACACCGCAGGAACAAGGTGGAGGAGAACTGACTGGAGGGGTATAGGTCACTCGCAGATACCATCTGCTGGTCAGTTAGAGAAAGTGTACGCCACCAACTTGTAGTTCTGAAAAATTAGACTGGTATCTTTTTTTTACAACTTGAGAGAAGCCTATGAAGCAAAACAAATGCCAATAGGCCAAAAACAACAGAAAATCTTAAAGCATATGATAAAACCAGAGAATATGGAGAACCCAATTCCAAACTCCCAAATCAAAATATCAGAAGAGACAAAGTACTTGGCGCAATTAATCCAAGAACTAAAATCAAGGAACAAAAACATGGCAAAGGATTTAAAGGACATCAAGAAGACCATGGCCCAGCATATAAGCAACATAAAGAAGACCCTAGAAGAGCATAAAGAAGACATTGCAAGAGTAAATAAAAAAATAGAAGATCTTATGGAAATAAAGGAAACTGTTGGCCAAATTAAAAAGACTCTGGATACTCACAATACAAGAATAGAGGAAGCTGAACAATGTCTCAGTGTCCTAGAAGTCCACAGAACAGAAAATGAAAGAACAAAAGAAAGAATGGAGAAAAAAATCGAAAAAATCGAAATGGATCTCAGGGATACGATAGATAAAATAAAACGTCCAAACTTAAGACTCATTGGTGTCCCAGAAGGGGAAGAGAAGAGTAAAGTTCTAGAAAGAGTATTCAAAGAAATTGTTGGCGAAAACTTCCCCAACCTTCTACACAATATAAATACACAAAGCATAAATGCCCAGCGAACTCCAAATAGAATAAATCCAAATAAACCCACTCCGAGAAATATTCTGATCAGATTCTCAAACACTGAAGAGAAGGAGCAAGTTCTGAAAGCAACAAGAGAAAAGCAATTCACCACATACAAAGGAAACAACATAAGACTAAGTTGTGACTACTCAGCGGCCACCGTGGAGACGAGAAGGCAGTGGCATGACATATTTAAAATTCTGAGAGAGAAAAATTTCCAACCAAGAATATTTTATCCAGCAAAACTCTCCTTCAAATTTAAGGGAGAGCTTAAATTTTTCACAGACAAACAAATGCTGAGAGACTTTGCCAATAATAGACCTGCTCTACTTCAGATACTAAACGGAGCCCTACCGACAGAGAAACAAAGAAAGGAGAGAGAGACATAGAGAATTTTAACAGACATATATAGAACCTTACATCCCAAATCACCAGGACACTCATTTTTCTCTAGTGATCAAGGATCTTTCTCCAGAAGGGACCATAAGCTGGGACATAAAACAAGCCTCAAGAAATTAAAAAAATAAAAATTGAATATACTCAAGGCACATCCTCCAACCACAATGGAATACAAATAGAAGACAGTAATTTTTGAATTGTAACTCCACTATTTAATTCCTACATGATATAAAATACACAAAGTCTAATGACAAATCAGTGGTATTGAACTCAACGTAAAATATGTAATTTTAGACAACTATATAAAGGTGGGGGAATGGAGGAGTATAGGAATATAGCTTATGTGTCCTATTGAAGTGAAGGTGGTATCAAAGAAAAACAAGATTGTTGTGGATTTAAGAGGTTAATTTTAAGCCCCACAGTAAACACAAAGAAATTATCAGAGAATATGACCATAGAGATGAAAAGTAGAGTATGGGTTAAGAGAAATGGGGGAAGGAGCAATGGGGAGTTAAGAAATGAGTGTAGGGTTGCTGTTTGAGGTGAAGGGAAATTACTAGTAATGGATGGTGGGAAAGAGCATTACAACATTCTAAATGTGATTAATCCCACTAATGGAATGATAGGGAGGGGGTGGAATGGGAAGATTTAGGCTGTATATATATTTCCACAATTGAAAAATAAATAAATAAATAAAAAAGACAGTCTAAATAGATGACAATTCAATGCCAAGGATGACCCTGGATGGGATCAGAGGATGTAGGACAGGAGGCTCAAAGGGACACAGCTGAGACATAAGGAAAAGGAAATATAGAACGTAAGCTTTGTATCATTGTTGAATCTCTTGTACTTCTTAGCTGTGCTTAATGGGATTGCATAAAAGAATGTTCTTGTTCATGGGAAGTGTATATGTGAATTATAGTGTTTGTTCAAGGATGTGTGTAGCTAGCTCTCATATGTTCAGAAGACAGCAATAGATGATGGATGATAGATAGGGAGGGAGGGAGGGAAAGAAATAGCAATGGGACAGCATGTTAAAGTTGGTGGATTGGGGTATTGGGGGAGGGGGGTCAGTGTATGCTGGAGTTCTGTTTATGGGGTTTGTATTGTTTTTGCAACTGTTCCTATAATGATGAATTTATTTCAAAATAAAAAAAAAGTGATAAAAAAGAAAAGATACAATGTGTCTTTTCCAATCATGAAAGAATTAATCACAGAAGGAGAAATGAAAAATTCAAAATATGTAGAAATTAAACATATTCTTAAACAAACATTGGGTTAAAGAGGAAATCACAAGGGAAATTAGGAACAGTCTTGAGATGAATTAAAGTAAAAATGCAACATATCAAAACTTATGAGATGGAAAAAGGCAGTACTGAGAGGGAAATTTATAGCTCAAAATGCATACATTAAAAAAGAAGAAAGATTTCAATTCAGAGACCTAACCTCAAATCTAGAAGAAGTAGGAAAAAAAGAGCAAACTAAATGCAAAGCAAACAGAAGGCAGAAGGAGGGAAACAATAAAGATAAGAGAAAATATAAACAAAATAGAGAACCACAACAGCAACAAAACAATAGAGAGAAAAAAAGAATGCACCATACTAACGCAAACTGTTAATAATAGGGAACACTGTGTGTATGTGGAGGTGTGTATGGGAACTCTGTACTTTCTGTGTAATTTTTCTGTAAACCTACATCTTCTCTAAAAAACAGTCTATGAACTAAAAATGTACAAAACAAAACAAAACAAAAAAACTATAGAGAGAAAGAACAAAAAAACGAAAGTTGGTTCCTGGAAAAGGTCAATAAAATTGACAAAACTTTAGCTACACTAACAAAGAAAAAAAGAGACAGGATACAAATAACAAAAATCAGTGACGAAAAAGGAGACATTACTACTGACCACATTGATATGAAAAGGATTATAAGAGGATACTACAGACAACTGTACACCCATAAATCAGATAAACTAAATGAAATGGACAAATTCTAAAGAAAACACACACACACACACACACACACACACACACACACAACCTGCACTGACTCAAGATGAAATAAAAGATCTCAACAAACCAATTACTAGTATGGAGATGAATCAGTCAACAAAAACTTACCAACAAATACGGACTAACTACAATGGGTAAACTCAGAATTGAACCTTAGAGCACAGCTTATCAGGGGAATGCTTATTTTAACGGCCCCTAGATTGTAAGCTGCTACATCAGTCACATCTATTCCTGAATTGTAATGGCTATTTCCAGATTCTGAAATGCTGATCCCTTTGTGTATAACCTGATCAATCTCTGGAACTTTGGGTATCTGTGTGACACCTGAAACTCAGAGCTAGACCCCGGCAGATATGAATGTCAGTATTAGCACATATAGCAATTGTTTAAAAAGCTGAAAAAGAGTCCAGACTTCATCTAGAGACATGAATGGAGCAGATGTGGTTAGGACTAAAGCAAACCGAGCCAAAGGGTAAAAGACAATACTAACTGTGTTTTAAAACTTCAAATTCCATGTGAGATCAAGGAAAGAGATGTTTAGTTGGTGGAAGATCTGTATTTCCTAAACAATTTAACTCATACAGTTTGTTCAAATACCATAATTACATGGAACTTTTAATAAGAAGTGAGATCTGGTAGGTTTGCATAGGTTAGTGTGAAATAGAGACACATCCAAAGTAATTTGGACAGAGAATAAAAATATATATGCCAGGCCCCCCTGAGGAGTGGGGAAAAATGAACAGGTGTCGGGGTTCCTCACCTGGATTGTTGCTGATGTTCTCAGAAACATTGAGGACTGGCAGTTTGATGTGCTGAGCCCTCTATCACGAGACTTGCCCTTATGAAGCTCCTTACTACAAAGGAAAGGCTAAACCTGCATGTATAATTGTGCCTAAGAGTCTCCCCCTGAGTACCTCTTTGTCATTCAGATGTGCCCCTCTCTCTAGCTAAGCCAACCCGGGGTGGTGAACTCACTGTCCTCCCCACTACATGGAATCTGACACCCAGGGGTGTAAATCTCCCTGACAACAAGGGACATGATTCCTGGGGATGAATGTGAACCTGACATCATGGGATTGAGAACATCTTGACCAAAAGGGGGATGAGAAATAAAACGAAATAAAGTTTCAGTGGCTGAGAGATTCCAAATGGTGCCGAGAGGTCACTGGTGGGCATTCTTATGGACTATATAGGTAACCCTTTTTAAGTTATAATGCATTGGAATAGCTAGAAGTAAATACCTGAAACTATCAAACTGCAACCCAGTAGCCTTAACTCTTAAAGACAAGTGTACAGCTATGTAGCTTACATGGAGTGACAGTGATTGTGAAAGCCTTATGGATCATACTCCCTTTACCCAGTGTATGGATGGATGAGTAGAAAAATGGGGACCAAAAACTAAATGAAAAAAAAGGGTGGGGGGGGGTGATTTGGTTGTTCTTTTTTACCTTCATTTTTTTGTTCTTATTTTCATTTTTTCTGGTATAAGGAAAAAGTTCAAAAAAATAGATTAGAGTGATGAATGCACAACTATCTGATGGTATCGTGAACTGACTGCACACTTTGGATGACTGTATGGTATGTGAATATATCTTAATAAAATTGAATTAAAAAAAAAAAAAACTCAAAAACCTACCAAGAAACCAAAGGCCAGGCTGACAAAAAAAGCCCTAGGTTTCACAGGGGAATTCTACCAAAAATTCCCAAAAAACTTAACTCCAATTCTACTCAAACCCTACAGAAAAACTGAAGAGGAGGGAACACTCCCTAATTCATTCTATGAGGCAAACATCATACTCATACTAAACCCAGAAAAACATAACACAAGAAAAAAAAATTAAAGACCAATATCTCTTATAAATATGGATGCAAAAATCCTCAACAAAATATTAGCAAAATGAATCCAATAGCAAACTGAAAGAATTATACACCATGATCAAGTGGGATTTATCTGTAGCATGCAAGGTTAGTTCAACACAAGAAAATCACTTACTGTAATACCACATTAAAAGAATGAAGGGAAAAAATTACATGATCTTCTTGACTGACGCAGAAAAGATGTTTGACAAAATCCAGCACCCCCTTTTGTGATTACTTCTTTGATTAATTGCTCCAAGTTCTGTGTCTCCTCTGGTTTTTTGATTTGAGTGTTTGGGTTATCCATATGTTCTGGTTTCTTCAAATGCTTTAAATTTTTCTGTTGTTTTTGGCCTCTTGGCATTTCCTTATCTTGATAGGGTTCTTTTAGGATATGCAGACTTATGTGAACAATTACCTATAATTTGACAGAGCTACAGCTTGGTGGAATGCACTTTCTATGACCTACCAGCAAATGGCACTCCTAAGCCACCTCTTACCTTCAAGCCAGTTCTCCCCAAATTTGTCTGTGCAGCGAGTGGGGGTCCAAACCTTGTGAAGATCTAATCAATGCACCTATTCTCCGCGTGCAGTTGGGACTGCCAGCGCTGAGGGTGGGGGCCATATCCTGTGCAGTTAGGCGGGAAGACAGCTTTCAGGCCCAGTACTCCCAGTCACTCCCAGGGCTGCGGCTGGAATACCCTGGGCCTGTAGCTAACATCTAACCCTTTAGCTCAGATTCCCTACAGTCCCTCTCTGCTGTGGGCCCACAAGTCCCTGGAATTGGTGTAGGGCTGTTGGCACTTCCGTGCAGGACACTGGCCTCTAGGTTATGCACTCAGCAGGCTTCTGTGGAGGATGATTGTGCACGGTCACAGGCAAGCAGAATCCCTAAAGGAAACTCTTGGCCGCAGCACCCCGCAGGGGCATCTCCCAACCCACTGAAAAGATGACTGTATGGGGCGTGGGAACTTCCCATTTCTGTAGTCCTCCGCCTGCTGCAGCAGCCCATTCCTGGCTTGGGGACTGTTAGCTGCAAGTGTGTGAAGGGCTATCACCCATGCCAGATACTGAGGCAGGTGCCCAGTGTGTGGAAGGTACTCCCCACCAAGCTCGACTGCAGCTCTCGCTGCCTGCTCCCGGGCCCCCACTTTGCAGATTTTTAAACTAACCCACCTCCAAATGCTATCCCTAGGTTTTTCCTCACCATGGCACGGCTCGGCTTGGCTGCCATTTGCCCAGCAGCCTCAAAGACTCACATGATTCTGAATGCAGTCTCTCAGTTTCTCCAAATGCACAGTCACTGTGGATGCAGAAGACCTTGCCTAGCCAGTGGAACCCTGAAACTGCTCTTCTGGAGCACTTTCTGTCTTCGAATTAGTGTTTTCATGAAGGAGAATTCTGCTCTATCTCTCCTAATCTGCCACCTTGGATCCTCTTCAAGCACCTCCTTTTGATAACAACACATAGAACACTAAAAACAAGGAAATTTTCTCAGCATGATCAAGAGCATATATAAAAAGCCCAAAGTTAACCGTTATACTCTACGGTGAAAGACTGAAAGCTTTCCCTCTAAGATCTGGAACAAGACAAGTATGCCCACTGTCACCACTGTTATTCAACATTATACTGAAAGTTCTTGCCAAAGTAGTTCAGCAAGAAAAAGAAAGAAATCAGAAATCAGAAAGTAAGAAGTAAAACTTTCACTATTTGCAGATGACATGATCCTATATAGAGAAAATCCTGAAAAATCTACAAGAAAGCTAACAGAGCTAACAAATGGGGTCAGTAATACAGCAGGATACAAGATGAACACTCAAAAATCAACACTGTTTCTAAAAAGTAGTAATGAACAATCTGAGGAGGAAATCAAGGAAAAAATTCCATTCATGATAGCAATTATAAGAATCAAATATCTAGGAATAAATTTAACCAAACACATAATGGAATTGCACACAGAAAACTACAAATCTTTGCTAAAAGAAATCAAAGAAGACCTAAATACACAGAAAGACATTCAATGTTCATGCACGGACTGGAAGACTAAGTACTGCTGAGATGTCCATCTTACCCAAAGCAATTTGTAGATTCAATGCAATCCCAATCAAAATTCCAACAACCTTCTTTGAAGAAATGGAAAAGTCAATCATTAAATTCATATGGAAGGGTAAAGGGCCCAGAATAGCCAAAGATATTTTAGAAAAGAATGAAGTTGGGGGACTGACACTTTCCAATATTAAATCTTATTACAAAGCCACAGTAATCAGAACAGCTAGGAATTGAAGGAAACTTCCTCAATATGATAAAGGGCATATATGAAAAACCCACGGCTAGTATAGTACTCAATGGTGAGAGACTGAAAGCCTTCCCTCTAAGATAAGGAACAAGACAAGGATGCCCACTGTCATCACTATTATACAACATTGTGCTAGAAGTTGTATCCAGAGCAACACGGCAAGACAAAGAAATAAAAGGTATCCCAACTGGAAACAAAGAAGCAAAACTGTCATTATTTGCAAATGATATGATCTTATACTTGGAAAACCCTGAGAAATCAATGACACACCTAACTGAGCTAATAAATTCAGCAAAGTGGCAGGATATAAGATCAATGCACATAAGACAGTAATGTTCCTATACAGTAGAAATAACATAACTGAAGAGACACTCAAGAAAAAGATTCCATTCTCAAAAGCAACTAAAAAATTAAGTACCTACGAATAAACTTGACAAAGGATGTAAAAGACATCTACACAGAAAATTACATAACTCTACTAGAAGAAATAAAGGGGACGTAAAGAAATGGAGAGATATTCCGTGTTCATAGACAGGAAGGCTAAACATTGTTAAGACATCAATCCTACCTAAACTGATCTACAGATTCAATGCAATTGCTACCAAAATTCCAACACTCAACTTTGCAGACTAGGAAAAGCTAGTAATCAAATTTATTTTGAAAGGAAAGATGCCTTGAATTGCTAAAAACCTTCTAAAAAAGAAAAAAGAAGTGGGAGGTCTTCGACTCCCTGATGTTGAAGCTTATTATAAAGCCACAGTAGTCAAAACAGCATGGTACTGGCACAAAGATAGACATATTGATCAATGAAATCGAATTAAGAATTCGGAGATAGACGCCCAGATCTACAGTAAACTGATCTCTAAGAAGGCTCCCAAAACCACTGAGCTGGGATTAACAGTCTATTCAACAAACGGGGCTGGAAAAGCAGGACAGCCATACCCAAAACAATGAAAGAGGACCCCTACCTCACACCCTACACAAAAATTAACTCAAAATGGATTAAAGACCTCAATACAAGAGACAGTACCATAAAATTCCTAGAAGATAATGTAGTGAAACATCTTCAAGACCTTGTATTAGGAGGTCACTTCTTAGACCTTACACCCAAAGCATAAGCAACAGAAGAACAGTCTCTTCAACAAATGGGGCCGGGAGAACTGGATATCTATATCCAAAAGAAGATACAAAAATAAACTCAGTGCCCTGCACACTCCTCATGCCCTCCTTCTGCTCTCTGCACCCTACCCACATGTCCCCAAGGGTTTCCTTTGAGTTTGACTGCAAGCAAGCCCCTCATTGTTGTCCCCAATACCTTCATTTCATTTTTTTAGAAGCTCATGAGGTCAGGAAGATGGCAGAGTAAGTAAGGCAGAACTGGCTTCTCCTCCATTAGAATAGCTAGAATGGGATCAGAGGACACCAGGGACCAAAGTTCCGGGGTGTGACCAGCCATAGAGGGTCCCCACAGTCTATGGAGGGGACACCAAACAAAAACCAAGGACAGACAGTGGCTGGAGGGTAGCAGTGAGTGAGTTCCCCATAGGGACAACCCCCCTGCCCCAGGGCAGAAGCAGCAAAACTGCCACTGGGCGAGAGAGTAAGCAGCAGCTCTCCACTCCCGTCCACCTACCTTGACGATTTGCTGGGGGGTGATCCTCCAGCCAGACAGTGGGGAGCTCCCGTGAGAGAACCTAGTGGGTGGCGACTGCTCTCCCCTCATGGAAGTGTGGGGGGGGGGGTGCAACAGCAAGAAGGGGTAATGGAAGAGGTATCATACCAGCGATCAGGAGCCCCTTCCACACCCCAGAGATGCAGGGGCACAAGGCAGGCAGAGAACCGGCAGCAGAGTCCACATTCTACCTGTGGGGTACCCATGATCGGACTGTCTGCCTACCTGCCTGTGGCCCACATTGTAGCCCCAGGACCAGGATTCCCCAGAGCATGGAGATCCAGTGTACTAATTGGTTCCCCACCTGCTTTGGACTGTGCCCACTGCATAGAAGTTTGGGGAAGACCTACTTGAGAGCTCCACCTGCTGGTAGGTCACGGAAACTGCACTCCAGCAAGCTGTACCTCAGGAGTGTGACCTGCTGGTAGAATTGGGAAACTGCACTCCAGCAAACCAAACTATATGTAAATGCTCAATTAACTCTGCACTTCCCAAAAAACCCTATCAAGACAAGCAAATGCCCCAAAGCCAACAGAAAATTAGAAGCACTTAAAGGATATAGAAAGACATGGACAAGCCAAATGAACAAAAAGCCGCAAGAGACACAAAATTTGGAGCAATTACTCAAAGATGAAAATACAAACATCAATATTATGGCTCAGGATATAAAGGACATGAAGAAGACATTAGAAGAGCATAAAGAAGTAGATCTTATTGAACTAAAAAATACTGTTGAACAAATTAAAAATATTCTTGAGACACATAACACCAGATTTGAGGAAGTATAGGAATGAATAAGGGGACAGAAAGTGAAAGTACAAAAGAACAAATGGTGAAAGAAATTGAAAAATTTGAAATGCAGCTCAAGGAAATGATGGACAACATGAAGCACACAAATGTAAGAGTCACTGGTGTTCCAGAAGGGGAAGAGAATAGTAAAGGGCTAGGATGGGCATTCAAAAAAACTGTGGGGGGAAACTTCCCAACCCTTCTAAACAACATGAATATGCAAATTAAAGAGGCCCAATGAACTCCAAATAGAATAAATCCAAATAAACCTACTATGAGACATATACTGATTAGAATGTCAAATGCTGAAGAGTAGGATAAACTTCTGAAAGCAGCAAGAGAGAAGCAATTCACCATTTACAAGAGACACAACATAAGAGTAAGTACTGGCTGCTCAGCAGGGATCATGGAGGCAAGAAGGCAGTGGTATGACATATTTCAGATTTGGAAAGAGAAAAATTGCCAGCCAAGAATTCTTCATCCAGCAAAGCTCTCCTTCAAAATTGAGGGAGAGTTTTAAATTTTCACAAACAAATGCTGAGAGAATTTGTTAACAAGAGGCCTACCCTGCAAGAAGGGAGCGCTACCAATGCAAAAAAAAAGGAAGGAGAGAGAGTTCTGTTGACGAGCACAGAACTAAAGATTTACTAGTAAGGGTAACTTAAAGGAAAAACAGACAGAGGGAAAAAAATAGATCTGATAACTAAAAACCAAAGGATAAGATGACTGGTTCAAGAACTCCCTTCACAGTAATAATTTAGAATGTCAAAAGATTAAACTCTCCAATTAAAAGCAGACTGGTAGAATGGATTAAAAAATATGACCCAGTGATATACTGTTTACAAGAGACTCATTTTAGATCCTGTGACAGAAAGAGACTGAAAGCGAAAGGATGGAAAAAAATATTCCATGCAAACTGCAATCAAAAGAAAGCTGGGATAGCTATACTAATATCAGACAAAATAGACTTTAAATGCAAAGATGTCATAAGATACAAAGAAGGACTCTATATATTAATAAAAGGGATAATTCACCAAGAAGAAATCAATTATAAATGTTGATGTACTCAATCAAGGAGTGGTATATACAAACGACAGAATACTATGCAGCAATAAGAAGGAATGAGGTTGTGAAACATATGACAAATGACAACATGGATGAAACTTGAAGACATAACGCTGAGTGAAATAAGCCAGACACAAAAGGCAAGATATTGAATATTACCACTAATGTGAATTCTGTGAAAAATGTAATATAACAAAAATCAACTCAAAATGGATCAACAACCTAAATGTAAGAGCCAGAACATCAAACTCCTAGGAGAAACCTATGGAAGCATCTTCAGGGCCTCGTGTTACGCAATAGTTTCCTGGACAGTCTCCCCAAAGCACAGCAACAAAAGAAAAAAATATATAAATGGGACCTCATGAAAATTAAAAACTTCTTTATCTCAAAGAAATTTATCATGAAAGTAAAAACACAAATACAAAATGAGAGAAAATATTTCAAAACCACATATCTGATAAAGATTTAATATCCAGAATATATAAAGAAATTCTTAGAATTAACTTGACAAAAGAAGACAGACACAAAAGACCAAATAGTATATGCTCTCACTGTTACAAAATAATTAGTATTAGCAAACTCATACAGTCAGAATCTAGAATATAGGTTATCAGGGGACAAGGTGGGGATAAGAAAAGGGAAGTTAAGATTTAAAATGTATAGGGCTTCTATTTGGAATGATGGAAATGACTTGGTAATGGATGGTGATGATGGCAGCACAACATTATGAATGTAATTAACAATAATGCAATATGTGTCTGAATCTGATTAAAAGGGGAAATTTTAGATTGTATATATAATAGAATAAAAAATATTTTTAAATCCATACACAGTGAACCTGGTACTATAACCATGCAGGTTTTATAAAACATGTACTATAGTTACTAGTACAATTATAAAATATTCTTTCATCAATTGTAACAAATGTACCACACCAATGGAAGGTGTTAATAATAGGATGATATATGGGAAATCTCTATTTTATGTATGATTGTCCTATAAACTAATAACTTCTCTAATAAAAAAAAGGGAGAGGGGACTATGGAACCAAAACAATACTATCCTTAAAAGTATAACAAACCATGTAGTGGACCAATTTGATGGATGAGATCATATACATATCACGAAGTTTGAGAAGTAAAGAAATATAAACAATATTAGAAGTCATCTTCCAGAGGTTGCTATCTAAGGTGAAAACTGAGATTAACTGTAACATATTAAAGAATGAGCAGATATGGCAACCCAAATACTAAAGATAACCAAAGATAGCTTCTTAAGAAATAAGAATTGCATCAATATACTTCAACCTGAAGTATAAGTCAATCACAGTAAATGGATGAAGGTAACGTAGTGATGATCAATTCTACTAAAAGACTGGTTCGCAAAGACCTTTGAAAAACGTGTATCAGTGAATAATAACCTGGCTTTTTATCTGGACTGTCACCTGAACACTATACTTACAGAACGGCAGGTATAGCTCACTGAGTTCTTTTGGGATCTTTACTAAATATTCCTTAAAATTTACTTGTTCCTTGTTCTAAATACACAATAAATTGAAAAATCTTCTATTTTTAATTCCTGATTCTAAGAAAGGGTGCCTATATGTCATCATAAATATGATAGCAAGAGGACAAAGACAATGCTCCACTTTAAGATAAATAATTTGAAATTCTACTTACACACACAGACACACACACTCAAATATATATTTTTTTTATACACTTGCCAGGAATTTAACATTTTTAGCATTCTTTTAAATAAATACTTTACCTGCCATTTCTTCTGAGGGCAAAAGAGATGCCATCCTTCTGGAAAGGAAGCAGCTTTGCTCTTAGTTTGTCAGGCAAATAATCCAGCTGTTTATCAGATTCACAAGAAAAGTGAGGTTTAAGAGACTTTTTTATGTTATGAATTCTAGGCATGTTGATCCTAAAAAGAGAAAACACAAAAAAGGGTAGGGTGGTGAGACAGTTATTACTAAGTGTGTTATAGAATCACATATACTAATATTAAAGTAATTATAAATAGCCTTCATATACTGTCAATATAGATGCACACTGGTTAAATCATGTCCACAGAATAAGTGACTAAGAAAATTCAAAGCACGGAGTCCAAAAGCAATTACTTAATGTATTATCTAGGAACTAAACTAATCCTTTATTTCATTTTGAGCCATAATATAGCCGTATCCCTCTTTTAAGCTTTTACTAAAAGTTATAAATTAACTATATTTTTACAAATTAAATAATTTTAAAAATAATGGAGGAATTTGCTACAAAACAATAAGTCTTTTTAAAACTGACCCTTTTACAGATTTCATATAACACCTCAGATTTTCTGAGATGGGTTAAATCTGCACTTAAAGAATTCCAAAATGCAAAGACATTAACTCCAAATTTATATTAAGTAAGTTAATTCAACAATAATAAATATGATTGATTTTTAAATACTGAAATTAATTCCTTTCAAACAGCTGAATCCACAGTACGGTATAAACTGTGCCTGATTAGCTCAGTCCTCTCCACTGGGTTTCCACAGATGTAATTTCATTTTTTTAATGTATAAAAATTTCATTTATCTGTAAATTCTTATAACTCTGCAAGAAAAAGTCTTATTAAACCAATACAGTATAATTTTTCTCTAATATTATTTTGCACCTTTCCATCTGTTTTATATAGTCTCATTCCGTCTATAACAAGTTTGCTCTTTCTCAATTATTTATAGACTTACAAAACTTGAACAAAAAAACTAGTCAACCTCTGAGCCCACTGTCTAAGAATCTGAAGAATTAAACAAGTATTTATTCATAACAAATAGGAACTACATGCTATGATCTAAAGAAGCAAGGTCCATGCCTTCACAGGGCTTCATTCTTCATTAATCAGAGATTAGTGTTCCTATGGGGAAGGAATTAAGAGGGCAATGGCCACTTTGGGTTGGGTCTTTTTAAGAGTGAAATTTGACTTAAAGTCTGTGTTCAAAATAGGGAAAAGAGCATACCAGGCAGAGAGCATTAGAGCAATACACCATTAGCCACATGTGGCCATTTAAATTTAATTAAAATTAAATAAAATAAAAATTCAGTTCCTCAGGCTCACCAGCCTTGTTTCAAGTGTTCATTGGTAACATATGGCTAGTGACTACCATATTGAACACTGCAGATATGAAAGATTTCCATCTTCACTGAAAGGAGGGTTTGAAGCAGGGGAGTAATATGATCTGGCTTACATTTCAGAAACAACCACTAGGCACAAAGTCACTAATGGAAAGACAGGACATGAATGTTCCTATAGGACTTGGCCAGTAGACAAAGCCCCCAGCTCAGCAGGCAATTGGATTTAGAAATGTTCTATTGCACAGACAGGTCTAAACAAAGTCGTCATAAACACGAAGGTCCTCATAAACACCTTGCAACAAAAAAAAACAAACTGAGCAAAGAACAGAGAATGCCTCAAAGGTACAAGAGTAGAAGCAGGAAAACAGCTATCAGGCTGTAAAAGACAAGGCAAGAATCATCTTTGCTAATAGAAATAGACACATTTGGCATATGTATAAGAGGTAAAGCAAGCAGGACTTGCTGATGGAGAATATGTGGAGATTGAGGGAAATTGGGATTCAAGACATGGATCTCCTGCAATGGAGTTAGTGCTACATAGCAATTTACTAATATAGTGAAAAGAATGGAAGAAATGGATTGGGAAAGATAAAATGAGTAGATCTTTTAGAAATAAATAAAGTTCAACATGGTGATAAAACATCCAAATAGAAATGTCATGCAGACTTGGATATATATTTTGCAGAAAGAGAAAAGACAATTATCAAATTTATTTGGAAGGATAAGGGGCCATGAATAGCCAAAAACTTCTTGAAAAAGAAGAACAAAGTTGGAGGACTCCCACTTCCTGACTTTCAAGCATATTACATAGCTACAATGGTCAACAAAGCAAAACAGCATGACAGATATATTGACCAATGAAATCAACTGAGAGTTAAGAAATAGACTCTCATATCTATGGCCAATTGACTTTTGACAAGGCTGCAAATTCCACCCAACTGGATAAACATACTTTTTCCAACAAGTGGTGTTGGGAGAAGTGGATATTCATGTGTAAAAGAATGAAAGAGGACTCCTATCTCACACCATACACAAAAATTTACTCAAAATGGATCAAAGACCTAAACATCAGAACTAGGACAATACTATAGAAGAAAATTAGGGAAGCATCTTTAAGATCTTGTGGTAGGCAATGGTTTCTTAGACTTTACACCCAAAGCACAAGCAATTAAAGAAAAAATAGATGAGAACTCCTCAAAATTAAAAACTTTTGCGTATCAAAGGAATTTGTCTCAAAAGTGAAAAGACAGCCTATGGGAGAAAACATTTGGAAATCACATATCTGATAAAGGTTTAACATCCAGAATATATACAGAAATCCTACAATTCAACAATAAAAAGACAAACACCCAACTTAAAAATGGGAAAAAGACTTGAATAGAGAGACTCTTCTCCAAAGACAAAATACAAATGCATAAAAAGGTACATAAAAAGATGCTCAACAACCCTAGCGATTAGGGAAATCAAATCAAAACCACAGTAAGATATCATTTCACACCGACCAGAATGACCACTGTGAAAAAAACAGAAAACTACACGTTTTGGAGAGGATATGGAGAAACAACAACACTCATTTATTGCTGGTGGTAATGTAAAATGGTACAGCTGCTGTAAAATACAGTTTGGCAGTTCCCCAGGAAGCAGAGTATAGAACCGCTATATGATCAAGCAATCCCATTACTAGGTATATACCCAGAAGAACTGAAAGCAGGGACTTGAACAGATATTTGAACTCTGATGTTCATAGAAGCATTATTCACAATTGCCAAAAGATGGAAGCAACCCAAGTGTCCACCAACTCATGAATGCATAAACAGAATGTGGTATTCACATATGATGGAATATTACTCAGCCATAAAAAGGAATGTGGCCCTAATGCATGCAACAACATGGATAAACCCTGAAGCCATCATGTTGAGTGAAATAACCCAGACACAAAACAACATATATTGTATGAGCTCACTGTTATTAACTAAGTGCATTAAGCAAACTCAAAGAGTTAGAATCTAGACTATAGGTTACCAGGAGATAGACTGGGTTTAAAAAATGTGGAGTTGATGCTTAATTTGTACAGAATTTCTATTTAGGCTCATTGATGATGAAGGTTTGGAAATGGATGATGGTGATAACAGCACTGAACTATACAGGGGAAACTTTGGGATGTATGTATTATAGAATAAAAATTACAAGATAAAACATAGGACAGTACAACACAGTGAACCCTGTTGTAGACAATGGACTATAGTTTATAGTACAAGTAAAAGAATGATCTTTGATGAATTATAATATAATACTAACACAACATGTTAATAAAAGGGAATATATGGGGAAAATACACCTAATGTAAATTATGGATGAGGGATAATAGTAAAATTTTAATAATCTTTCATCAATTGTAACAAAAGTAACTACTGTTAAAAAAGTACAATTATTTTTTAAAATGCTATCATCAATCATCATAAGTGTTCCACACCAATGGAAGATGTTGAGGATGGGGTGGTGTATAGGAACCCTGTATTTCACGCATGATTGTTTTGTAAACCCACAACTTCTCTAATTATATATATATATATATATATATATATATGAGGGATTAGACATTTCCTATAAAACAAAACCTGAGAGACTTCACCACCAACACAAGACCAGCCCAACAAGAAATGATAATGTGAGTTCTGCCTGTTGATAGGAAAGCACACTAGATAACTGAATGAAGCCACATGAAGAAATAACAATGTTCAATAAGATAATGACGTGTAAATGTAAATACCAGTACTATTGTAGTTTTTATTTGTAACTCTACCTTTTACTTCATATAGGATCTAAATGACAAATACATAAAATGTAATGATAATTTAATGGTTTTGGACTCAAATATATAAATATGTAATTTGTGACAAGAACTACATAAAGGTGGGGGAGAAAGGGGTACAGGAATATGGCTTAAGTATGCTCTGGAATTTAAGTTGGTATCAAAGTAAATGAGATGGCTATAGATTTAGGATATTAAACTTAATCCCCATGGTAACCACCAAAAAAAAAAAAAAAATCAAAGAATATGCAAACTCATAAAGTCAGAAAATAGAATACAGGTTACCAGTGGTCGGATTCAGTGTGAATGGGGATTTAATGCAAAATGAGTATGGGATTTCCGTTTGGAGTAAAGGAAAAGTTCTAGTAACAGATGGTGGTTAGGATACTGCAACATTCTGAATATGATTAATCCCACTGAATGGTACACTTGAAAGGGGCTGGTATAGGAAAATTTATATTGTATGTAAGTTATCAAAATTAAAAAAGAGAAAGATAAATGGATGATGTCAATTAATGCAATATATGATTCTGGCTGGGGTCTAAGAATGGAGGAGAAAAGGCAAAAAGGAGATTATTGGAACCCATTAGAAAAAATTGGAATATACAATGTAAATTTATATCAATGTAATCACTTAAGGTGATTATGTAAGTGAATATCCCTGTTAGTAGGAAATGTACATAGAAATATTACGTATTCAAGGATATGATGTATGCAACCTTCTCTTAAATGTTCAGAAAATAGATAGGGAGATAAAGATGGATAGACAGACAGACAGATAATGTTAAGACAAATGTGGCAAAATTTGTTTCAGATTTCTTGCAGTTTTCTGTATATAATTTATATTATTTGACAACTGTTCTGTAAGTTTTAAATTACTTCCAAATAGAGAGTTTAAAAACAGAGAAAAAAAAAGACTCACCCACCCCCCACCAATTCACTTCACACCCACTAGGACAGCTGCTATTATCAAAATATATATATAGGTGATGATGTGGAGAAACTGGATTCCTATTACACTGTTGGTGGGATTGTAAAATGGTGCAGTCACTATGAAAATCAGTTTGGTGGTTCCTCAGCAATTGAATATGGAATTACCATATGACCCAGCAATCCCACTTTTTGGTATATATCCAAAAGAACTGAAGGCAGGGACTCAAACAGCTATTTTTATACCAATATTATAACACCATTATTCACAGTAGCTAAAAGGTGGAAACAATCCCAGTGTCCATCAACTGATGAATGAATAAAATGTGGTGTGTGTGTGTATATATATATATATATATATATATATATATATACACATACACATACACACACACACACACACACACACACACACACACACAATGGAATATTATTATTAGTCACCCTTAAAAAGGAATAAAGTTCTGATACATGCTACACCCTGGATGCAGCTTGAAGAAGACATTATGTTGACTGAAATGAGCCAGACACAAAAAGGCAAATACCAAATGATCTCACTTATATGAAATAAACTAGAATAAGCAAATTTAGAGAGACAGAGAGTAGATTAAAGGGTACCAGAGGTGGGGATGGAGGTGAAGGAAATGGACAGTTATTGCTTAATGGGTACAGAGTTTGTTTGAAGTGATGAACAAGTCTGGGTAATAGATGTAGGTGATGGTAACATAATATCACTGAATTGTACACTTAAATGAGGTTAAAATGAGAAATTTTGAGTTTATATATTTTACTAGAATAAAAAGTTATAAACAAACAACCAACAAACTTCCCTGACTTAAAAATACCAATGAATACTGAAAGCTTCAGACAACGAGGTCCAGAAAGATAAAACTCCAAGATCATGCAGCTAGTGCCAAAGGCAAGGCATAAATCTGGACATTAGTTCAGTTTTTACCACAGGAAGGTACCATCTCTGCCTCAGGGGTAAATCCCTAGGAAAAAGTCTATTAAAAATACTCAAAATATTTACCCTGCAAAGAGTCATAGTTAAAAAATAATCAGTGCTCACTTCAGCAGCACATATACTAAAATTGGAGTGATACAGAGAGCAGCATGGCCATTGTGCAAGGACAACTCACAAATTCTGGAAGTGTTCCATATCTTTGGGTTTGGTACTATTTTTGCAACTGCTTCGTAAGTTTGAAATGATTTCAAAATAAAAATGTAAAGGAAAAAAATCACATGAAAAGCCAATCAACGTATGAAGATCTGGCAGTCAGGACTTCTGCAACTAAAGAGAAAATTTAAAAATCAATGAGCACAATAGGAAATAAGAGAGTGTGCCAGTTTGGATGTATTATGTCCCACAAGAAAAAACCATGATCTTTTAATCCAATCTCTTGGGATATTGGGATTAGGTTGTTTCCATGGAGATGTGACCCACCCAACTATGAGTGACACCTTTGGTTAGGGTGTGACGTCTGGTTGAATGTTTCCATGGAGGTGTGGCTCTACCCATTCAGCATGGGTCTTAATGAAATCACCAGAGTACTTTGAAAAGAGCCACACAGGTGCAGACATTTGCTGCAGCTGAGAGACACATTTTGAAGATGGCAGTTGGAAGCTGACACTGACATTTTGGAGAACGCCATTTTGAAACACAACCCGGGAGCAAGCAGATGCCAGCCATGTGACTTCCCAGCTAACAGAGGTTTTCCGGACACCATCGGTGTTCTTCATTTGATGCCTTACCTTGGAAACTTAATGGCCTTAAGACCGTAACTTTGTAACCAAATAAACCCCCTTTATAGAAGCCAATCCATTTCTGCTATTTTGCAAATGGCAGGGTTAGCAAACCGGAATAGAGAGACTCTTGGAAAAATTGACGAAAGCTTCAGTAATTTTTTGGAGAAAACAGCTCTCTAGAACCAAATTACAAAAGTCAAATATGAAGTAAAGAAATGTTTATCATGCTATCATTTTATAAGAAAATGCCAAAACTAAATTCATGTGACTCATTCTTTGTCCCCCAAATTAGTGTGTAATGTAATCTAAATGTTGTTAAATAGAAAAGTGGGAAAAAAAAAAAACTAAAATACAAGTACATTTCTGAAAAAAAAATTAACCATACAACTAACTGCCTGAATTTTATTCATCCATACATTGGAAAAATACATATTTGGGTATCCACATGTAGCAGACACTGTGCTAGGCTCTGGGCATATCATAGTAAAGAAGACAGATATACTGTTGGAAAAAATACTATAGAGGATGTACTGGATATTAAGGGAGTATATAAGGAGAGACTCTTCATTCAGATTTGGGGATGCTGGAAGGCTTACTAGAGTAACAGACATCAAAGCTGACATAAAGAATAAACAGACATTAATCAGACTTGAAGTGATCAAAGAGTATTTTAAGAAGACAGTATAGTATATATAAAGGCCCTGAATAGGAGGGCAAAGGAAGAGAGCTAGAATTTTCAGTTTTCACTTTACTGTACCTATCAGTATATCACTCCCACCCCTTAAATCACTTTTTTCACTTAGATTCTGGAATAACCACACCCTCATGATTTTCTTCTTACCTCACTAGTAGTTCCCTCTCAGTCTAAATTTCCTGGTTCTTCTTCATTTCCCTGTCCTCTTAAGGTAGGAATGACCCAGTTCTTAGTATCCTTCCTTTCTCTATCTCTTATCAATATCATTAATTTCATGGCTTTAACTATTATTTCTATACCACTGACTTCCAGGTCTCTCCCAAACTTCAGACTTATCTATCTAATCAGGCATCTCTCTGTGGGCAGTCTAATGGGCACTCACAGTTAAGTCTAAAACTGAACCTCAGATATGCCCCCCAAACCCTGTGTAATTCATAGCCTTACCTATCTCATCCTTCCAGTTGCCCATACCACTAGACTTAAAGTAATCCTTGACTCCTCTCTTTGTCTCATACTGCACATCCAATCCATCAGTAACTCCTGTTAACTTTATATTCAAAATATATCCAGAATCCTACCATATCACTTATTAAAATTCCTCATTGGCTCCCTATTTCACTCAGATAAAAGCCAGACCTAACAATGGCTTACAAGCCCTTAAACAACTAGCCCCCAGCTTCCATGTCCTTTCCATCTCACTATTCCTCTCTCTCACACTGACCTCCTTGGATGTTCTTGTCTTAGGACTTCACAATAGCTGGTCCCTTTGCCTATCACACTCTTCCCCCAGATATCTGCATGGATACTTCCCTTGCTTCCTTTAAGAGTTTTTGCTCAAATTTTACTTCCTCCACGAAAACTTAACTTAACCAGCTTATTTAAAATTGAAACTCCCTATCTCTCTTCCCCTCTCTACTTTTGCTTTCTTGATAGACTTATCATCTTATAAAATACTATACAATTTACTTAATTATTATGCTTTTTGTTTATTGTCTCTCCCTCTCCCACTGGGGTATAAGCTCCAGGTGTACTCCAAGCATCCAGAACAGTGCCAGGCACTAAGCACTCAATATTATTCATTACATTAAAGCTTCAAAGGATAATGAGACCATGTTTAGAGAGTTCAGAGGTAGAAAAGTTTCTAGGGATGAGAAAGTATGAAGTGAGGCTGTGGGAATGCATGGCTTTATTAGTATGGAAATGAAGTTCACTGGAGATGTAGCAGCCCAAGAACTAATAAACTAGTATGTTAAGTCAGTTGGGTTATATGTTTACATGTTGCAGTCTTTCTAGGGAGGCAGAAAGACAGTAAGCCAGGTTCAAGTTATAGGAAATTGCAGACACATTTTGACAAGGAGTTAATATTATAGCAGGTTTATTAAATATGGATTACGGCTCCAGAGAATACCCTAGAAAGTTTTGAGACATAGTCAGCCCATGTAGGGAAATTTTTTCTTAATACATAGTGTCAAGGAAATCTGCTCAATTTAAAAACAAATTCATTTGAACTAGACAAATAATTATTTTAAAATTCATCTTGGCCAACCAAAAATTATGAATGGAAATGGACCTGATGACTATGGCAGTTTGGTTACATAGACCCAATCAGTAAATGTGAAAATGAATTATTTTATACAAATCTTGGTTGATTTCACAATAACAAATAAGATCTATTACTCATTATTCCCTTCTCCTTTAATTGGGGTCTAGAGGCTAATAATCTCAGTAAATAATTTTCCCAAAGGTTAGGTATAAAGTTAGTACTGAAGTCATCATGTAGTAATATAAGTAATTTCAAGTTCCTTATTGGAAATATGAATTAGACTTCAATAAATTCCAAGTTCACTACAAGTGGTGAAACTAGGAGATATATTGGACACCTCTGCTTTAAAGGATATGGATTTCAGAAATTACATACTTACAGAAAAATCAAACTGTTGTAATTATGAACAGAAAAAGTATTCAATGGAGACAGCTACTAATCTACTTAAATATTTTTAACGTGATTACACAAAAAGTCATTAAAAAGTAAATGTAATCAATCATGAAAACACTTCAGATCCGATCAGAACATTGGAATGTATCTCATACTGTAATATACTGAATACCTTCATAACAAAGCACATTACATTTTCATGTTTATATCTGATATAATTCTATTTGTATACATTGTCAGTAAATTGCAACCTAAATTTAATAAACTGAAATGACACTTGAAGTAAAATTGAATATTATTAAAAAAATAAGAAATCAACTTTAGTAAGTTATAAAATTACCTAATACTTTAAATAACACTTATTATGGGCTTTTAAAACTTCCACATCTAACAACCAATTACATTAAAAGCAGGGACACTAAAATTTTTCATCCTATAGACGACTGTTTTCAGAATAATGATAAAATAACTCCCATTTACTGGGTGATCTCTTTCTAGGGAGCACTATACTAGAAAATTTTAGAAAATCTCTTGTATTTCTCAAAAAAAAAAACAAAAAAACCCCACAAAGACAAGTATTATTATCTTCATTGCCAAGGACAAGAAAATTGTGGTTCACAGATGTTAAATAATTTCACAAGGTTACTCAACTAGCCACTGGTGACAAAAAGCCTAGAACTTAAATTGGTCTAATTTAACTCTGAATTTTTGCCAACATGGAATAACACTGCCTCTCAAAATCAGTCCTTCAGGACTCCAAAATTAAAAAGTCAAGCCCACAATCTTGGGGCTTACCCTTATGAAACTTATTCCCGCAAAGGAGAGGCTAAGCCTACTTCTAATTATGCCTAAGAGTCACTCCCAGGCAACCTCTTTTGTTCCTCAGATGTGGCCTGTCTCTCTCTCAACCAACCTGCAAATAAACTCACTATCCTCCCTCCTACATGGGACATATCTCCCAGGGGCGTAAATCTCCCTGGTAATGTGGGACATGACTACCAAAGTTGAGCCTGACCCTCATATCATGGGATTGAGAATGCCTTCTTCACCAAAAGGGGGAAAAGAAATGAAACAAAATAAATTTCAGTAGCTAACAGATTTCAGATAGAGTCAAGAGGTCATTCTGAAGGTTATTCTTATGCATTATATTGATAATTCCTTTTTAGTTTCTAGGGTATTATAATAGCTAAAAGGAAATACCTGAATCTGTTGAACTGTAATTCAGTAGACTTGATTCTTGATGATGACTGTATAACTATATAGCTTTTATTGTGTTACAGTATGATTGCAAAAACCTTGTGACTGACATTCCCTTTATCCAGTGTATGAGCAGATGAGTAATAAAATAAACACCAAAAAAAATTAAATATATATATAAGTATACATACACACACACACACACATATGAATATATATAAAATAAGGGGGGATAAGAGGTATGGTATGTTTGAGTATTTTTATTCTTTATTTTCAAATAATGAAAATGTTCTAAAATTGATTGCAGCAATGAATGCACAACTACATGATGACACTATAAGCAACTGACTGTATACTTTGGATGAATTACATGGTGTGTGAATATATTTCAATGAAAGTGCATTAAAAAAAGTCAGTCTTTCAACAAATACTTACTAAGCACCTATTATATGTCAGAATTCTGTAGATACCAGTGATACAAAGATAAATTTGAACCTTTGTATCTTCAGCTCAGAACCCTGTCTAGGGAGGAAATGAGAGCTATAAACAAATAACTGCAATACAACATGGCAGGTAAAATGAAACAAGTATACATAAGTGGTAGTGTGGACTCTGGGCAGGGTAGTAAGCAATCTAAGAAGGTTTCAAGGAAAAACATAGTACTTGGTACGTGTTAAAAATATCACTAAATATTTTATGGAACACAAGTGGAAATTTCAATAGTGGAGTCTGAAGATGGACATTCAGGATAAAGATATCCAGGGAGAAGGAAGTCACATTTCAAAGTTAGTATAAATAAAGAATAAAATGCTCATAAGTTGTGGTAAAGAAGTGAAAAAGGGCTGTGAATGCCATGCTGAGTTTTTAATTTACTCTGTAAAGAATTGGGAAACTTTGCTTGATTTTAATCTATTTTCCAAAGATTATCTTGTCAAATTCGGAAATTTTTTAGAGAGCGATGGGGGGAGATCAGTGAGCACAATCTTTTAAAAGGCTGCAAGAAATAGACGAGGTAGTATGACTTATAATCTCTGAGCTTCAGGCCTGACATGTGGGTGTCTCACACACATTTATTTCAGTTTAAAATATCTAAAATCAAAGTGTTGATCTCTCCACCAAATATGTGTGTTTCCTGCCCACACTCTCAGTAAATAGTATAACCATGCAAATTACTCAAATAAATAACCTGAGTTTCATCCTTGATTTCAAATTTTACTTTAGCCCTGAAAATGAATATACCAATTTTTATTATCCCCGAATATACTGCAAATTCACCCATTTTTCTCCATTTCTATTCCATCACCGATCCTAACCCGTAATCACCATTCAAGCGGAATATAGCAATAGCTCCCATCTGGACTTCCCCAGATTTTCCTTAATATCAGTTGATTTCCTCACAGCATTTTTATAATTGGTGATTATTTTTATCCATTTAGTTGATTTTTCTCTCCCTCCCATTAGAATGCCTTCATAATGTCAGGGATCATAGACTGTCTAGTTTATTGGGGCTTACTTCAACACTCTGGAATCTAGCACTAGCCTGGTCAACTAAAACAACAACAATAAAATCCAATATATACTTGCTATGTGCCAGGCACTGTTTTTAGTGCTTTACATATATGAAGTCATTTAATCCTTACAATAGCCTCTAAGATATGTACTCTTTATTATCTCACCTTCACAGATATGGAAATTGAGGCAAAGAATGATTAACTTGCCTACCCAAGGTCACACAACTAGTAAACGGCAGAACCAGAAATTTGACCCAGGCAGCCTATAGCTCACCCTCTTGACAATTATGTAGTATCTCTTTCAGTAGACGATAAGTAAATATTTCCAGAACAAATAAAGCAGTTAGATAGAGAATACAGTAAGGAGGAGCTAATTAAGGGTAATTATTATGGATTAAAATTTGGGATGTGTGGCAGTAACATCATCAAGATGGCAATGTAGACGAAGGAAGAATACAGAGTTGCAGGACTCAATCTTCTTCCCCAAACAGCTAGGGGACAGCAAGAAATGGTCTGAAACAACTGTTCTCGTGCTCCAGAAACCAGGGGAGTACTGTACAGCATCCAGGGAAGAGCAGGATGAAGACACTGAGAAACTTCAGTGACAATCTGTGACTAACTCATTTGGCCACAGCTCCTGGTGCCCATCACCGACTCTTGAGGCAAGCAGCTTTGGGTTGGCAGGTCCCTCCCTGGCAGGCTGCTACAGACTGGGAGGGCCCCAGAAGCCCATCTCCCAAAGAACAGAGGGGGACATGGTCCAGTACTGAGCCAGCTATTATATAGAGAATTTACACCGATGGATCCAGCTGCTTTAGTCTGTCCCAGACAGGTACCACTGGCCCATTGTTTCCATCCACATCAGAGGCAGAGATGCCAAGGGGTTAAAAATACCCTATCTTCTTAGGGCTGCAGGGAATAGGTTGTGGAAAAGTGCCATTTGGTGGGCAGGCCAGGAAAGTGCACCTTTGGGGAGCCATCAAAAAGGTTTCTTAGCAAAGAGGGATGGATATCTGTTTGACAAGCCAAGTAAGTGCAACTGTAAAAAAGATTTTTTAGATGTCTTCACTGACCCTCTTCCCAGGACCTTTTGGAAGTGGTCTGTATCCCCAGCTTGGGTCCCTGGCCCCCTTTTGGATGGGAAATACTGATGAACCAAGTGTCAAAGAAGAGCCTTAAGACAAACCCAATCAACAACAAAATCGTAGACAAGAAAGAAACTGACCATCAGAATAATCTCATCAAGATAATAAGGTACCTAGATATCAGGAAAAAATTACAAGACATACTAAGAAACCATAAGAAATGGCCGAGTCAAAGGAACAAATTAAAATGTCAGAAGAGATACAGAATTTGGAACAATTAATCAAAGATGAACTCAAGGAGAAGAAGGAAAATACAGCTAAACAGGTAAATGATGCTAAGAAGCCAATGGGTAAAGTATACAAAGAAAAATAACAACTTATAGGACTGAAAGTCACAATAGATGAGATTAAAAATACACTAGAGGCAAAAAATACGCAAAGTGGTGGCAGTAGAAAGCATCAGCAACCTAGAAGATAGAGATCCAAAACTGAACAGACAAAAGAACAGAGAAAAAAATGGAAAAATCTGAGCAAGGTGTCAGGTAATTGAATGCCAGCACAAAGTGCACAAACTACACGTCATGCACATCCCAGAAGGGGAAGAGAAAGAAAAAGGAGTGGAAAGAATATATGACGAAAACAGAAGAAAACTTCCCAACTCTTAAGAGAGATATAAATATGCATATCCAAGAAGTGTAATGTACTCTGAACACAATAAATCCAAATACACTTACCCCAAGACCAATCAGACTGTTAACAGCTGAAGATAAAGAGGGAATTCTGAATGCAGCAAGAGAAAAGTAACCCATCACATAAAAGGGACACTCAATAAGTCTAACTGCTGATTTCTCATCAGAAACCATGGGAGCGAGAAGGTAGGGGTATGATATATTTAAGATACTAAAAGAGAAAAACTGCCAGCCAAGAATTCTTTATCTGGCAAAAATATCCTTCAAAAACAAGGGAGAATTTTAAACATTCACAGATAAAAGAAACTGACAGAGTTCAATATCAAGAGACCTGCCCTACAAGAAATACTAAAGGGAGTATTTCTATCCTACAGGCTGAATAGAAAAAAAAAAAGAGAGAGAGAGGCTTGGAAGAGAGTGTAGAAATGAAGATTATCAGTAAAGGTAACTAAAAGAGTAAAAAGAGAGACAAAAACAAGATATGACAAAAAATGCCAAGGATAAAATAGTTGAAGCAAGTACTGCCTAAACAGTAATATCACTGACTATCAATGGATTAAACCCCCCAGTCAAAAGACAAAGACTGACAGAATGGATAAAAAAATATGAGTCATCTATATGCTGTCTACAACAGACTCACCTTAAACCCAATGATAAAAACAGTATCAAGGGAAAGGCTGGAAAAAGATATTCCACAGAAACAGTAACCAAAAAAGAGCTGGGTAGCTATACTACTATCAAACAAAATAGATTTAAATGCAAAACTGTTATAAGAAGACAAATTAAGGACATTATATATTAATAAAAATGGCAATCACCCAGAAGAAATAAAAATCATAAATACTTATGCACCTAACCAAGGTGCCCCAAAATATGAGGCAGAATCTGTCAAAACTGAAGGGAGAAGTAGATGTCTCTACAATTACAGTGGGAGACTTCAATACACCGCTGTCATCAATAAATAGACCCTGTAGAGAGAGGATCAATTAGGAAACAGTGAATTTGATAATATGAGAAATGAATTAGACCTAATAGACATATACAGAACATTGCACCCCAAAAGAGCAAGATACACATTCTTCTCAATAGCTCATGGATGATTCTCAAGGATAAATGACATGTTGGATCACAAAACAAGTCTCAATATATTTAAATAGATTGAAATTATACAAAACAATTTCTCTGATAACAACAATGGAATAAAGCTGGAAATGAATAAAAGGCAAAAAACTGGAAAATTCACAAATATATGGAGGGTAAACAACACACTCTTAAACAGTCGGGGTGAAAGAAGAAACTGCAAGAGAAATCAGTAAATATCAAATATCTCAAAATGAACAAAAATGAGCACAACAAATCAAATCTTATGGGTTGCAATGAAAGCAGTGCTGACAGCAAATTTATAGCCCAAGATACCTAAATTAAAGAAGGGAGAAAGAGCTAAAAGCAAAGACCTAACTGCAAACCTGGAAGAACGCAAAAAGGGACAGAAAACTATTCTGAAACAATCAAAAGGACAGAAATAACAAAGATTAGAGCACAAATAAGTAAAAGTGACAATAAAAAGACAATAGAATCAACAAAACCAGAAGTCGGTTCTTTGAGAACGTCAATAAATTTGACAGACTCTAAGATAGATTGACAAAGGAAAAAAGAGAGATAATGCAAATAAATAAAATCTAAGAGGGAGGTTGCTACTGACCCCACAGAAATAAAAAAGATCATAAGATACAATGAATAACTGTATGTAAATAAATTACACAACCTACATGAAATGGACAAATTCCTAGGAACACATGACCAACCTACACTGACTCCAGAAGAAATAGAAGACCTCAACAAACCAATCACAAGAGATTGAAGCAGTCATCAAAAACATCCCAAGTTCCCCACCTGTGTTATTCCTGATATTCTCACAAACACTGAGGACTACCAATTTAGGAGACTGAGCCCTTGATCTGGGGGTTTCCCATATGAAGCCTGTTACTGCAAGGGAGAGGATAAGCCTACCTATAATTGTGCCTAAGAGTATCCCTCAGAGAAACTTTTTGTTGCTCAGATGTGGCCTGTCTCTCTCTAAGCCTACTCAGCAGGTAAACTCCCTGTCCTTCCCCCTACATGGGAGAGACTCCCAGGGATGTAAATCTCCCTGGCAACGCAGAACATGACTCCCAGGGATAAGCCTGGGCCCAGCATCACAAGATTGAGAAAATCTTCTTGACCAAAAGGGGGAAGAGAGATGAAATAAAATAAGTTTTCAGTGGCTGAGAGATTTAAAATGGAGTCAAGAGGTCACTCTGCAGGGTATTCTTATGCGCTATTGACAATTGTATAACTATGTAGTTTACATGGTGTGACTGTGAAAACCTTGTGGCTCACACTCCATTTATCCAGTATTTGGACAGATGAGTAGAAAAATGGGGACAAAAATTAAATGAAAAATAGGGGGAGATGGGGGGATGGAATGTTTTAGGTGTTCTTTTATGCTTTCATTTATTATTATTTTTTTAGAGTAAGGAAAATGTTCAAAAATTGATTCTGTTGATGAATGCAGAACTATATGATGGTACTGTGAATAACTGATTGTATACAGTGGATGATTGTAGGGTATGTGGATATATCTCAATAAAACGGCATAAAAAAAACAAAACAGCAACAATAAAAAACAAACCTCCCAACATAGAAAAGCCCAGGACCAGGTGGATTCACAGGTGCATTCTACTAATCATTCCAAGAGGACTTAATACTGATCCTGCTCAAACTCTTGAAAAAAATTGAAGAGGAGGGAACATTAGCCAACTCATTCTATGAGACCAATATCATCCTAATACCAAAGCCAGTAAAAGATACAAGAAAAGAAAATTACATACCAATATCTCTTAAGAATATACATGCAAAATACTCAACAAAATACTTGCAAATCAAATCCAAAAGTATATTAAAAGAATTTAACCCTATGATCAAGTGGGTTTTATCCCAGGTATGCAAGGGTGGTTTAACAAAAGAAAATCAATTAATGTAATATAGCACATTGACAAAATAAAGGCAAAAAGCCACATGATCATCTTGCTTGATGCAGAAAAGTCATGTGACAAAACCCAGCATCGTTTCTTCATGAAAACACTTTGAAAAATAGGAACAGAAGGAAACTTTCTCAACATGATAAAACGCATATATGAAAAACCCACAGCTAACATCATACTCAATGGTGAAAAACTGGAAGTTTTCCCTCTAAGATCTGAAACAAGACAAGGATGCCCACTGTCACCACTGTTATTCAACATTGTGCAGGAAGTTCTAGCCAGAGCAGTTAGTCAAGAACAAGAAATAAAAGGCATCCAAACTGGAAAGGAAGAAGTAGAACACTCATCAGCTGCAGCTAACATGATCCTATCTTTAGAAAGTGCCAAAAAAATCTACAACAAAGCTACTAAAGCTAATAAATAAGTTCAACAAAGTGGCAGGGTACAAGATCAACACCCCAAAATCAGTAGTGTTTCTATACACTAGTAATAAACAATCTGAGGAGGAAATCAAGAAAAAAATTCCATTTCCATTAGCAACTAAAAGAATCAAATATCTAGGAATAAATTCAACCAAGGACATAAAGGACTTGTACACAGAAAACTACATAACATTCCTAAGAGAAATCAAAGAACATCTAAGTAAATGGAAGGATATTCCATGTTCATGGATTGGAAGACTAAAAATATATAAGATGTCAACTGTACCCAAATTGATTTACAGACTCAATGCAATCCATATCAAAATTCCAACAGTCTACTATGAAGAAAAGGAAAAGCCAATTATAAAATATATTTGAACTGGCATTAAAATATATTACAAATATTCAGTGGTCAAAACAGAATGGTACTGGCATAAAGATAGATATATTGATCAATGGAACCAAATTGAGAGTTCAGAAATAAATCTGCACATAAGAGCCAGGACCATGAAACTCCTAGAAGAAAATACAGGGAAGCATCTTCAAGATCTTGTGGTAGGCAGACGTTTCTTAGTCTTGACACTGAAAGCACAAGCAACAAAAGAAAAAAATAGGTAAATAGGACCTCCTCAAAACTGAATATTTTTGTGCTTCTAAGGACTTTATTAAAAAAAGGTGAAAAGGCAGTCTACTCAATGGGAGAAAACATTTGCAAATCACATACCTGATAAGGGTTTACTATCCAGAATAGATAAAGAAATCCAATTCAATTAATAAAAACACAAACAACCCAATTTAAAAATGGGAAAATGACTTGAGTAGACATTTCTCCAAAGACGAAGGACAAATGGCTAAAAAGCAAATAAAAAGATGCTCAACATCACTAGCTATCAAGGAAATAGAAATCAAAAGAATAAGGAGATAACAATTCACATACACTAGAATAGCCACTATTTGTCACAGAAAACTTCAAGCATTGTCAAGGATGCAAAGAAATAGGAAAACTCATTCACTGCTGGTGAGAATGTAAAATGGTACAGTTGCTGTGGAAGACAGTTTGGCGGTTCCTCTGGAAGCCAAGCATAGAAATGCCATATGATCCAGCAATCCCATACTATGTATATACTCAGAAGAACTGAAAGCAGGGATGATTTGCACACTGATGTTCAAAGCAGCATTGTTCACAATTGCCAGAAGATGGAAATAACTCAAGTGCTCATCAACTGATGAATGGATAAACATATGATGGAATATTATACATCTGTAAGAAGAAATGAATTTCTGATGCATGCACAACGTGGATAAACCTTGAGGACGTTATGACTGAAATAAGCCAAACACAAATGGACAAATATTATATGATCTCACTAACATGAACTAAACATAGTAACCAAACTCATGGAGTTAATACTTAGAATATAGGTTACCAGAAGATAGAATGAGAATAGAGAATGGGAGCTGATGCTTAATTAGTGCAGAATTTTTAATAAGGTGATTGTAAATATTTATAAATGGATAGAGGTGACAGTAGCACTTTATGGTGAATGTAATTAACAGCACTGCATCGTGTGTGAGTGTGGTTGAAAGGGGGAAGTTTGGGGTCATGTATGTCACTAGAAGGTGAGGTAAAGGATGAACATGAGACTGTATAACATAGTGAACCCTGTTGTGTAAGATGAAGGTGGCTAACGGTACAAATATAAGAGTGTCCTTTCATGAAATAAAACAAATGTATATCACTATTGCAAGATGTTAATAATAGGGTAGTATATGGGGAAAAATACACCTAATGTAAGCTATGGATAATAGTTAACAGTAATATTATAGTATCCTTCCATCAACTGTAACAAACACACCAAACCAATGCTAAGTGTCAATAACAGTGGGACATAAGTAGTACTGAATTCTTTTCAGAGCAATGAAAATGTTCTAAAATTGACTGTGGTGATGAAAGCACAACTCTGTGATTATACTGAAAGCCACTGATAGTACATGTTGGATGTTGTGGGAATAAAACTGCTTTAATAAAAAAGTATTAAAATTTAAAAAAAAAGATAGCATAAGACATCATGGTAAATGTTCCTCTTAGAAACAGCAAAATAAACGGCAGAATCAACTATCTCAAAATTCTGAAAGATGATTGAGACTCAAGAACAATTCAACAAATCTGAATGGGGGGTGGGATGGTAAAAGAGTGATGGGACACATTTACCAGTCTGAGACCTTCCCACACGCATGGAGCTGCATGGCAATTTGTGCAACTCATGGCAGTGGTGGCTCCACAGGCCGGTGGCATTCTAATGCAGTTCCCAGAATACCAACCCAACCAAACTACCACACAGTAGTTTGAAGGCCCACACACATTTAAACGCAAGTCCCGTAGGCAAGAGTTGACCCACGGTGTCAATTTGTTGGTCTCAAGCATTCAATCAAAAGTCCCTGAGGATGGATTGACTTGCCGTGGCAGTCTAGCAACCCAGGCACATTCTCAAAGTACCCAGGAGCCTGACTACTAATGCACCAAAGAAAAAATATTGGGTGTCTTTGTACATCAACCCCTCTGGCTTTGTGGAAGACAGACTCGGGGCACAAGTATGGGTCAACTAATGTGAAAATTTCTGGGGTAGAAAACCTGTGTGGAAAGGGGAAGCTGAGCTGTGAAGGGCAGTGCAGACCCAGTACTGAAAACTGGAGTAAAAAGGTAGACCAGAGCGCAGGAGTAGAGCTGAGCTGACTGTAGCTGCTGGGGAAGAAAAACTACATAAAAACAAAGAGGACACCATGAGACTCTGAGTGGAGGAGCTGGGGAAAGGAAATCCTCTCTTGGAGGGAAAACAGTCAAATATACTAGGGGATTTCTAAAAGTCATCGTGCCAGTTTGAATCTGTAAAGTACCCCATAAAAAGCCATGTCCTTTAATGCAATCTTGTAGATGCAGATGTATTGTGGGTAGGATTTTTTGATTAGGTTGTTTCCATGGAGAGGTGACCTATCCAATTGTGGGTGAGACCTTTTGACTGGATTGTGGGTTAGACCTTTTGATTGGATTATTTCCATGGAGATGTGACCCAGCCAATTTAGGGTGGGACTTAATTAGTTTCCTGGCATCCTCTATGGGAGGATAAAAGGTAGAGACATTTTGAAGAGAGCTCAGAGACAGACAGAAAATGCCTAGAGACATTTTGGAGACAGCTGTTGAAACCAGAGCTGACACAGACCCAGATGCTTGGAAATGCAGACAGAAAGATGTCTGGAGAAGCTAAGGTAAGAGATGAAGCCCCGAGTTTGCCCCAGAGAGGCTAAATGACAATATAGAGACACTTAAGGAGAAAGCTACTGGAATCAGAAGCGGAAAGCAAAGCAAGCTGAGAGCAAATGGCCTCAGAGCTGTAAATGCAGCCAACCGGAAGGCACTGTGCACATCCAGGGCAAGACTCAGGGTCAGAGAGACCTGAGAAGAACAAGACTGTTAACCATGGGAAATTTGAAAGTTTCAGTACAAATTGTACCAAGCAATTGAAGAAGAACATTAATGAATAGCCAAACTACAATAAAACCTTAGGTAAGAGGGAGATTCTGACTTTCAGAGTTGACACATCAAAATACTCAAATGCCCAAATAGCAATAAAACATCACAAGTCATACAAAGAAATGGGAAGAGATGGCCTATTCAAAGGAACAATTAAGAGAACACAGGAAGCACACACATTGGAACAACTAATCAAAAACATTAAGTCAGCTCTCCTGAATGAGTTCAATGAGCTAAAGGAAAACATGGACATAGAACTAAAGGAAATCCAGAAGACAATGCAGGAACAAAAAGAAGAATTCAAAATTTTAAAAAGGAATTAAACAGAACATTTGAGGATGAAAACTATAATAATGGAGATTAAAAATACAATAGAGACAATCAACAGCAGAGTGGAATAGGCAGAAAAAGGAATCAGCAAACTAGAAGAACAGGACAATTAAAATCATATGCCCTGTATAATTGTGCCTAAGAGTCTCCCCCTGAGTACCTCTTTGTTGCTCAGATGTGGCCCTCTCCCTCTCTCTAACTGAGCCACCTCGGCAGGTGAACTCACTGCCCTCCCCCCATGTGGGACCTGACTCCCAGGGTGTAAATCTCCCTGGCAACACAGGACATAACTCCCAAGGATGAGCCTGGACCCGGCATCATGGGACTGAGAAAGTCTTGACTGAAAGGGAAAAATGAAATGAAACAAAATAAGGTTTCACTGGAATTGAGAGGTCATTCTGGAGGGTATTCTTATGCACTATATAGATATCCCTTTTTAGTTTTTAGTGTATTGGAATAGTTGGAAGGAAATACCTGAAACTGTTGAACCAGTAGCCTTGATTCTTGAAGATGACTGTATAACTATGTAGCTCACACAGTGCGACTGTGTGATTGTGAAAACCTTTTGGCTCACATTCCCTTTATCCGGTGTATGGACAGATGACTACAAAATAGGAACAAAAATTAAATAAATAATAGGGGGTATGGAAGGGATGGGGTATTTTGGATGTTCTTCTTTACTTGTATTTTTATTCTTATTTTAATTTTCTTTCTTTCTTTTTTTTTTTTTTTCTCGAGTAATGAAAACATTCAAAAATTGATTTTGGCCTTTGGCGCTGCTATCGCAGCCATGAATATGCTCAGGCTTCAGAAGAGGCTCACCCCCAGCATCCTCCGCTGTGGCAAAAGGAAAGTTTGATTGGACCCCAATGAGACCAATGAAATGGCCAATGCCAACTCCAGTCAGCAGATTCAAAAGCTGATCAAAGATGGGCTGATCACCCTCAAGCCAGTGGCTGTCCATTCCCAGGCTCGATGCTGGAAAAACACCTTGGCCCACCGGAAGGGCAGGCATATGGGTATACGTAAGCGAAAGGGTACTGCCAATGCTTGAATGCCTGAGAAGGTAACCCAGATGAGGAGGATGAGAATTCTGTGCCAGCTGCTTGGAAGATACCGTGAATCCAAGAAGACCAACCACCACATGTATCATAGACTGTACCTGAAGGTGAAAGGGAATGTGTTCAAGAGCAAGCGGATTCTCATGGAACACATCTGCAAGCTGAAGGCAGACAAGTCCTGCAAGAAGCTCTTGCCTGACCAGGCTAAGGCCCACAAATCCAAGACCAAGGAGGCTCGCAAGCACCATGAGGAGTGGTTCCAGGACAAGAAAGAGGAGATTATCAAGACTCTAGTCAAAGGAGGAAGAGACCAAGAAAAAAAGTTCCCCTTCTCTACTGTACATAGTGGCCTCAGCAATTATATAGCTGAACCATTCAATAAATCAAGCCTTTATCTGAAAAAAAAAAAAAAAAAAGATTTTGGTGATGAATGCACAACTATATGAGGGCACTGTGAACTGACTGTACACTGTGGATGACTGTAAGGGTATGTGAATATATCTCAATAAACCTGAATTGTGGGGGGGGGGGGGGTACAAAATCTTCCCAACAAAGAAAAGTCTAGGACCAGGGAGCTTCCCTGGTGTTCTACCAAACATGCAAAGAATTAACATCAAGAGGAAAGAATGCTTCCTAATAAGTCTATGAGGCCAACACTAACTAATACCAAAAAAAGTTTAAAGACATCACAGGACAAGAAAACTATAGACCAATTTCTCTTATGAACATAGATGTAAAAATCCTCAAGGAAAAACTAGCAAATTGAATCAAACAGCATATTAAATAAATTATACATCATGACCAAGTGGGATTTATCCCAGGAATGCAAGGGTGGTTCAATATAGGAAAAGCAATTACTGTAATATACCACATTAACAGAATGAAGGGAAAAAAATCATACAATCATCCCAATTGATGCTGAAAGGGTATGTGACAAAATCCAACATCCTTTTAAGAGAAAAAAACTCAGAAAAATAGTACTGGAAGGTATCCTCCTCAACATAATAAAGGGGATATATGAAAACCCTAGAGCTAATATTTATTCAATAGTTAAAGACTAAAAGTCTTCCCTCTGAGGTCAGGAACAAGATAAGGATACCTGATTTCACCACTCCTTTTCAACATTATATTGGAAATCCTTGCAGAGCATTTAGGCAAGAAAAAGAAATAAAAGGCATCCAAATTGGAAAGGAGTAAAACTATGTTTATTTGCAGATGTAATGATTCTTTATATACACAATCCCAAAGAATCTACAAGAAAATTACTAGAACTGGTAAATAATTTCAGCAAAGTTGCAGCCTACAAGCAAAAATCAGTTGTACTTCTATACACCAGTAAAGAATATTCTGAATGGAAATTATTTAAAAATTCCATTCACAATAGCTCCTAAAATAACAAAACACCTGGAAATAAATTTAACCAAGGAAGTAAAGGACTTTTATACTGAACACTACACAGCACTGCCAAAAGAAATTAAATAAGACCTAAATTAACAGAGAGAAATCCCATGTTCATGGATAAGATGTTTATCCATGAACATCATATCATTATGATGTCAGTATTACCCAAAGCAATCTACAGATGAAATGCAATTCTTATCAGAATCCCAGCAGCCCTTTTTTGCAGAAACGGAAAAGTCATCCTCAAATTCATATGGAATTGCATGGGCCCCAAAGAGCCAAATCAATATTGCAAAGAAAGAACAAAGCTGGAGGTCTCACACTTCCTGATTTGAAAACTTACTAAAAAGTAATCAAGACAATGGTACTGTCATAAAGATACAGACATAGAGACCAGTGGGATAGAAGTGAGAGTTCAGGAATAAACCCATTTATCTAAGGCTAACTGAATTCTGACAATGGTTCCAAGTACAAGAATTGGGGAAATAACAGTCTCTTCAAGAAACAGTGCTTGGAAAACTGAACAGACACTTGCAAAAGAATGTTAGACCTTTAACTCACATCATATACAAAAATTAACTCTAAATGGGTCAAGGGCTTAAACATACGGACGAAAGCCATAAAACTCCTAGAAGAAAGCATAAGGGATGAAACTTCATAACCTTTGTTCTGTTTGTTTGTTTGGTTTTTCTCCTGATACTGGGCAGTATTAATGCTCTACTGTGGTAATGTAGGCTTCTTTTTTTTTTTTTTTAAACAGTTTTATTCACATACCATACACTCTATCCAAAGTATACAATCAGTGGCTCTCATTGTAATCAGAGTTGTGCATTCACTACCATAATCAGCTTGAGAACATTCTCATTCTTCCAGGGGGAAAAAAAATCCCATACCTCCTATACCCCCCATTATTGATGCTTAGCTACAGTATCATACCTTTGTTACAATTGATGAAAGAATATTACAATGTTACTGTTAACTATAGACTTCAGTTTGCATTAATTGTATTTTCACATATACCACCCTATTACCAACACCTTGTAATAGCAAAGTACATTTGCTCTAGTTCATGTAAGAACTTTCTTATATTTGTACAATTAACCACAGTCATTGTTCACAACAGGTTTTGCTATATTATACAGTCCCACGTTTCATCCTCTAGCTTTCTTTGTAGTGATGTACACGACCCTAGACTTCCCCTTTCAACCATACTCACACTCAGCACTGTTAAGCACAGTCACAGTAATGTGCTGCCATCATCTCTATTAATTTCAAAACATTTACAATCAACCTTATTAAAAATTCAGTATACATTAAACTTCATCTGTCCATTCTCTACCTTCTTTCTATATCCTGGTAACCTATCTTTAGATTTTAACTCCCAGAGTTTGCTCATTATAATTAGTCCATATTAGTGAATTCATACAATATTTTTCCTCTTCTCTCTGGCTTATTTCACTCAACATGAGGTCCTGAAGATTCATCCACGTTGTTGCATGCATCAGGACTTCATCCCCTCTTACAGCTGAATAATATTCCATCGTATGTATATAGAACAGTTTGTTTATCCACTCATTAACTGATGGACATGAGCTGTTTCCATCTTTTGGCAACTGTGAATAATGCTGATATGAACTTGGGATGCAAATGTCTATGCACATCTCTGCTTTCAGTTCTTCTGAAATACCTAGTAATGGGACTGCTGGATCATATGGCAGTTCTATACTTAGCTTCCTGAAGAACCACTAAACTACCTTCCAAAGCAGCTGCACCATACTACACTCCCACCAGCAGAGAATAACTGTTCCTATTTCCATAACCTTTGTTTTGGCAGCGATTTTTTTAATATATGACACCAAAAGCACAAGCAACAAAAGAAAAAATTGATAAAATGGATGTTGCCAAAATTTTAAACTTTTGTATGTCAAAGGGCACTATCAAGAAAGTGAAAAGATAACCCATAGAATGGGAGAAAACAATGATGAATCATGTATCTGATAAGGGTTTAATAGCTAGAATCTATAAAGAACTGCTACAATCTAACAATGAAAATGCAAATAATCCAATTAAAACATGGGCAAAGGACTTATATAGACATTTCTCCAAAGATATACAAATGGCCCATAAGCACAGGAAAAGATGCTAAACATCTTCTGTCATCAGAGACATAAATGCAAATCAAAGCCACAATGAGATACCACTCCACACCCACTATGATGGCTTTTATTAAGGAAACAGAAAATAATGAGTGTCGGAGAGGATAAGGTGAGATGGTACCGTAGTATAGCGCAGCCACTATGTCAATTAGTGTAACAGTTCCTCAGAAAGTTGAACACAGAATTACTATTAAACCCAATAATCCCAGTATATACCCCAAAAAAGCAAAAGCAGATATTGGCATGCCAATATTTACTGCAGCATTATTAACAATAACAAAAAGATGGAAGCAACCCAAGTGTCTATCAACAGATGAATGAATAAACAATGTGTTATACAAAAACAACAAAACATTTTTCAGCCATAAAATGTAATGAAGCTCTGATGCATTCTATAACATGGATAAAGCTTGAAGACATCATGTTCAGTGAAATAAGTCAAACACAAAATGACAAATAGTGTATGATCACAAAAAGACAAATTATACCAAATAACTAGAAGAAGGAACCTTCATGGAGACAAATAATAGTTTATAGATACCAGGGGTAGGGATGGGGAGTTATGGGCGGGTACTTATAGCTCAATGGGTGAAGAATTTCTGTTTGAAGTTATGAAAATGTAGGGGTAATAGATATTAGTGATATTAGCACAATATTGGGAATTAATAAATACTACTGAATTTTATACTTGAATGTGGTTGAAATGTAAAATTTTGAGTTGTATATTTCTAACTACAATACAAAGTTTTTTTTAATAATTGGGGATGGGTTGAATATGAAGTCCTTGGAAAGACTGTGAGGTACAATGGGATTAATCAGTATATGTTAGATAAACATTGGAAAGTCATCAGGTTCTACTGAAATACACATATAAAATGCAAGGCTCTGTAAGAAAGGGGATTATATAATTTAAAAATATAAAATGTTCTCTTAAACTGTAACCATTTAGGTCTATTTCTGTAACAAAAAATATTTTTTTAAAAAGGACAGCATGACCCATTGAGCCTTGATGGTACATACAAAAAATCCATATTGTTAATAAGAAATTAAATACTTCCATTTCTTTAACATGTAGGATTCTGTTTCTGTATAAATGTCAAACCTAAATTTTGTTAAAATATAAAAGTTCAGGGATTTATTCTTAATTTGATAAAATATTTCCAAAATTCATCTACTACAATACAAGAAAATTTGAGAATGACAAGAAAATTTCTGAAATAGGAGAGTGGAAAGATACTTTTCCTCCTAAATATCAAAGCATGTTATAAAGTTACAGAAATTAAGATTATATGTATGGTACAAGTCAAAGATAAGACAGATCAATGAAAGAGTCTAAAACAAAACCAAGTATATATGGAAATTGTAAATATGAGAAATATGACATTTCAATTCATTAGGTAGGGGAGATTCAATAAATCGTGTTGGGACAACTTACTAGCCTTTAAAACAATAAAGGATGATTTTTACTTTGTTTCTTATACCAAAGAAATTATAGATAATTATAAAATTAAATGAAAAAAAATATATATATAATGCCTACCACAGTGTTGCTTATAATAGTAAGCGGAAACAACGTAAAAGTCCATCAGCAGAGAATTCGTTACGTCAGAGACATACAATGAAATACAAGGTAGCCATCGAAAATAATATTGATATTCATTCAACATTATTCAATATTATTATTATTGAATGAAAACATACTCACAGCCTACTGTTGAGTGAAAAAATAAAAAGTTTACAAAAAACCAAAGCAGCATGACACCATCCATACCTGAGTATATACTATGTGTAAAAAGATATATCTTTAAGGATGCTTGCTAAAATTTAACAGTGGTTATCTCTGTGTAATAGGATTGCAGATAACTTTTACTTTCTACTTTATATTTTCCTATATTTTTAAATACAATGAACATAAATCATACTTATAATCTGGAAATTAAAAAAAAAAACTATATCATTTGCAATGAAAAGAAATAGTTTGGGTGATGAGTCATTAAGAAGGCTGCATTCTAGTTAACAATGGACATAATTATAAGAGCAACTTTAAAAAGCCACGTCTATACTTCAAAAGAGGCATGCTTATTGGCACCAGTGTCTGAAGTACGAAGCCTAATATATTTTGTTTAATGCCAATGTTGTTCCAAAAAGAAAGGAAAGTAAACTTAATCTGATTTTTGGTAGAAGCACAGGAAATCTATTATATTTATCCTCATCCAGCTTTCACCACTGTAATAGTGCAGGCATTGGTTCTTTTTCTCTTGGACTCTCAAACTGCCCCAAGGTGAGCAAGCTGCCTCCAGTCTACTTCTCATTTATCCTTTCTACCCAAGATTGCAACACAAAAGGCAATGTGGTGGTTGTTTTAAGTGTCAACTTGGCTAGACTATAGTACTGAAATATTCAAACAACAGAACCTAGGTGTTGCTGTAAAGATATTTTGTAGATGTGGTTAATATCTACACTCAGTTGTCTTTAAGGAGATTATCTTGATAATGTAAGTGGATCTCACCCCACCAGTTGAAAGGCCTTAAGAGGAAAACTCAGGTTTCCCTCAGCAAAACTGAAGAAGAAGAAATTCTGCTCAAGACAGCAACATCAGCTCCTGCCAGTTTCCTGCCCTACAAATTTCCGACTTTGTCAGCCCCCACAACTGCATAAGCCAATTCCTTGAAATAAATCTCTTTACTGGTTCAGATTGTCTGGAGAATTCACTGAAATGAAAGATACAGGGGAAACAGGGTGGACTTTCTCCAAATGCAGAATGCTTGCCTCATGAAGGCTGTTAAATTAAAAATTTTAAGAACACTGTGCTGCACAAATTTAGCAAGTCTCTGCACTGGATGTAAAGGTGACTGGACTACCAGTTTTAGACTCTATGTTGTTGCCAGAGCGTTCAACACTTAAATGTGGTCTATAGTGTTCCCATTGCCTACAGTGGTACTTCCAAAGTATGATGGCAACTGAGTCAGAATCGCACAGCAGGGAGCATAAATCTGCATTTTTAGGAAGCACACTAAAGTTAAAATAGATTTTATCTTACAGGAAAAAATAAATCCAAATGTCTTAGCATGGCACATAGGCTCTATCAGAACTGCCTCATCTTACGCCCATCTTCATACTATGTTCTGTGATGCCATGAAGTCTTTGCACCTGGTCACAAACTCAAATTAATGAGAAGCTATCCAAAATATTTAATTGGGGTGATACTCAAAATATTTAACAGCTAATATGGCACAGTATGGTAGAAGGATTGACAGAATTAGAAAACTACCATGTTGCCCAATTTTTAAAAATGGATTCATATAATTCCTCCTAATGGCTCAGTCCTAAATCCTAAAAAAAATTAGGTGAACTGAGTATCCCCACAGTATCTAAGTAGCACCCCAGAAATTATCTGCTAATCACATAAAGACAAAAAGGTATCTTGACAGTGGAAAGATCTGTCATCATCCTAAGCAAATAAGCAAACATAGGATCACTAATGCTAAAACAAACTGTCATTATGTACCTCCAGATAGGATGCAATCAATGTAAAGTGCACAGCGTCAACTATGAAGTATTTTTCCCAAAATACTGTTCAACTTGAATCTAATCAAGCCTTTAGAGCTAACATAGTTTATAGGACATACACTGATACTTCACAGCTTCAACAATATAAGGAAACAATCAGTCAAATCCAAAGTGGGATAATCTACAAAACAGGTCGTTCCCAGTAAAATGAGGACAATGACAACCTCTCAGAGAAGTTATGGAAGTTAAATCAAATTACGAATATCAAACTGCTTACCATAGTGTCTGACACATAATCAATAAATGTCAGCTATTACTATCATTGGGTATGCACTTCTTGTCTCCTAGGCTAGAAAATAAGCTTCTCAAAACAGATAACGTTTTCCTAAACACCACCCACAGCAGCTCTGCAGCAAGAAGCACATAAAACACATTTAATAACTATCCAGTGACCAGCAATAATAGAAAGCCTTCCAATAGAAGCATGAACAATGAAGCGCTGGTAAATTTTTAAAACCAGAGGAGACCTTAACAAACATAACATAATCCAAACCCATCATTTTATAATAAGGAATCTGCAGTTATGTGCCAATTGCATATCATTCCAAATAACATGATTACAGAAGAGAATATGATAACATGTATAATGAAGAGGGAGGGATTTTTCAGTTTTAGTTCTATATCTAATTACTAATCTCTACTCACTAACAGCAAATAAAAGTATTAACTTTCTGTCCCTACCTCACAAGACTGCTTTTAGGATTCAATACACAAAAGCATAATCAAACTCCTTCTATTGTGTCAAACTAGTGGAACTTTTCTAATCCCACATATTAACTCACCTAACATAAGTATTAATCTTATTCTGTATGAAGTGTTATGGCCCAACTTAGTGATGTGCTAGAGATGGCCCATACCAGCTTATAAGCGCTGACTGCTAACTTTTCGAGAATTTTACATAATGGTTATTAATCAGCCATTATTAAAAATTAAATTAGATAAGGTACATTTAAATAAATTATATACTTTTAAAGTAATAAATATTCAAAACTCATCACTTACTAATTCCTCCATTTTACTATTATCTAGCTGCTTCAGGTCATTTATGTCTCTTTTATCTGTATGGTAGAGAAACTATATAATAATATATTATGTAATAATGTACATCTCTTCCCAACTCAGCACTCAGCAGTCATTTGGTAGTTTATAATCAGCCATGATGGAAGTATTTACAAAATGGAAATAGGCAAATTTCAAATTTTTTGCAGAGCTGGCTGTTAAACATTTACCAGCACACCACTATTCCAACCCATAATGAACTTACTTAAAAGGAACTTACTTAAGACATGTAAAACAAGTGCTATTAAGCATTAAAGATAGGAAAAATGTAAGTCCTGGTTTTCCAGGGTGTATATCTGGTTTATATCTGCTGTGGATCAATTAACAAATGCTAATTATTTTTGCCAACCTCCCTTTCACTCTTGAAAATGACCCAGATTGTATGATAAATTACTTATTTGGTGATCCTAGTTTTAGGTGCTTGACAGAAAAATGTACAGGGTAGAGGAGGGCTCAAAAGGAGTGACCACTGGTTTCAGAATCCAGGGATGGAATTTTATGTTCTTCCTCAAAGTAAATGTCGAGAGCAGTGTTATGAGCAGTGGTTAAGAGCTCAGAAATAGGATGGACTCAGATATAAATCTCAGTTTCAAAATTTACTGATTAAGAGTCTCAGGCATAAACTCTTGTACCTCACTGAAAACCAATCTCTTCAATTATAAAAAGACAGACAAAAAATAGCATGCTGCAAAGTAAATGTACTTAAAGCACTTAACATCCCACCTATCTCACAGGAAACACAATAAAATTGTGGCCATCACAACTATTTACAGGCTTGATTTACACTGGAAGAGCTCAGGATAGAAAACTAAAACTCCGTATAAGTCTATATTACTAAACTATCTCTGAAAATCCTAACTGCATCAAAAAGCAACAGTTAAAGCTTTACTTGAGACCCACAACTTGGGTGAAAAGTATGGTTATGTTCCTAAATCTAGAAGGATTACACTATAAAATTTATCATTTCATCGGTACATAAACATGATTTCCAAGTATTGGAGAGAGATTAGGGCTTCAGTAAAAATAACAGAAAGAAAAAATATGGAGGCATAATGGAAAGAGACCAAATAAACACACATAACATGACTAAAGAAGACTTCTCTGAATTTAGGGAGGAATTAAAAGAACAGGTAACGTCATCATTAATTTTACTGGCCTCTTCCTCACAAGGTTTGGACAAGGAGCCTGGCTTTTTTGGCACTGCCCAAACCCAAAGCCTAGAAGTGTCTAATTTAATGCGTAATAGTGCTCAATAAATATTTATAAGATGATTCTCGAGAGAAAAGTCCCAGTAAAATGATGGAGAAAAGTGAGTAAAAATTTATCTGAGAAAGTCTCAGCTAAAATAACGGGGAAAAGAGATATATCCTGAAAGTTTCAACCAAAAATGATGATGGGGAAACTAGAGTTGAGAATGAAGGGCATCAGGCTTGAGGAGGGAAGGCCTTTTCTGATAACTTGAGTATTTCCTTTATTCAATGAGTTTCCCAAGGTACTTCGAAGGGATCGTCTAATAGCATTTATGGTCAATCCTGCATCACGAATGGGGCAAAACTAGAGTCTAAGGTGCTAAGTTTATTAGGTTATGGGCTCCCAAATCTTTAGGATGATGACTCAAGTGTTTCAGGAAAGCATTACTCAAGAAACATATGTTGATGGGGGCATTCCTGAGCATCAAACCTTAAGACCCTACCTCTCCCCTAGCAAGCCCTTCCCTGGCTTTCTTCTTTCAAAGCAACCTATGCAGACCTTTGCAAAAGTGGGAGGAGTTAGCTCAGAACATCCGAGCCCGTTCTTTTTTTTTTCTTTAAATCTTCATTTTATTGAGATATATTCACATACCACGCAGTCATACAAAACAAATCGTACATTCGATTGTTCACAGTACCATTACATAGTTGTATATTCATCACCTAAATCAATCCCTGACACCTTCATTAGCACACACACAAAAATAACAAGAATAATAATTAAAGTGAAAAAGAGCAATTAAAGTAAAAAAGAACACTGGGTACCTTTGTCTGTTTGTTTGTTTCCTTCCCCTATTTATCTACTCATCCATCCATAAACTAGACAAAGGGGAGTGTTGTCCTTATTGGCTTTCCCAATCCCATTGTCACCCCTCATAAGCTACATTTTTACACAATCGTCTTCGAGATTCATGGGTTCTGGGTTGTAGTTTGATAGTTTCAGGTATTTACTGCTAGCTATTCCAGTTCATTAGAACCTAAAAAGGGTTGTCTATATTGTGCATAAGAGTGCCCAACAGAGTGACCTCTTGGCTCCTTTTGGAATCTCTCTGCCACTGAAACTTATTTCATTTCCTTTCACATCCCCCTTTTGGTCAAGAAGATGTTCTCCATCCCACGATGACAGGTCTACATTCCTCCCCAGGAGTCATATTCCACATTGCCAGGGAGATTCACTCCCCTGGGTGTCTGATCCCACGTAGGGAGGAGGGCAGTGATTTCACCTTTCAAGTTGACGAGCCCGTTCTTTATAGTCAGTATACAGAGCACCCTCTACAAATATCTGGGTATACTATAATCGAGAGCAGGCCAAGAAACAAGAAATATGGGACTCCGGGATTGATATCTAGGGGTCGACAGTGGCATAATGTTCTTGGGAACTAACACCATCCCACTTAACCTACTATTTCTTAAAAGGCAATATAATCTACCACGAAAGAAGCCATCCACTTGCCCGCCACGCCGCTCCGAGACGGCCACACCTGAGTGTATTCGCTGCAGAATCTTCAACTCCCGCCACAGATTTAGGGTGTGTCCGCCCCCAAGCGGAAATGACGTTGAAGGGACAAACTGAAAGTAAGAGTTCTAATAACCAGGAATCTAAAAGCCGTATGATGTTAATGAAACTACTAACCTCTCCCTCTATCACTGCTCTTATCTGTTAGGGCTGCGAAAAGGGTTTACCACAGGCTTTGACGACACTAGTTCCCCGCCCCAACTCCAAATCTTCCAAAACTTTGTCCCTTCCCATTGGCCAAGGAGGCGGTACCAGCGCCTCTGAGAGCTACAATTCCCGCCAAGCCCCGCGGGAAGTAAAGGGAGGCAAAGGGTATGGGTGTAGGCAAAGCACGATGGGAACTGTAGTCCCTGCAGGCCAGAGGACGATCGCTCCCCCCTCAGCCAGAGGCTGGAGAAACCAGGTGTTCAGCCTATAACCCGTTACCCTAAGGTTAGGAGCCAAATCCTTAAGCAGCATTCCTCATTTCCCCCACATGGATAATGAAAACGAGCTCCTTGACGCAAAGCACCATAAATATTCCCTAAAAATCTATATATATTTTAATAGCTCCTGCTCAGCGAAGACTCCCCAAACTCCCCTACCTCAGGTTCCACCAACTCGTGGGAAAAGGTGGCCCTTTTACAAGTGGGCAAAATGGCTGTCCTTCTAGTTTTATCATTGGTTGTCTTTTGCGTCCCTCAAGGGCGGATCTATGCCACGGATTGGTCCTTTTCCCCTTAAGGGTGGAGGAAGACTTGGCAGGGCTCTCCCGCGGCCGGGGAGGAGCTAAAGGGGGTGGAGAGAAAGGCGTTTTTTCAAGAGTGATTGGACTATTCTCATGTCACTCCATGGATGTACAACCTATGATTAGTCGGCTTCCCCTCGAAAAGAACGGGGGGCGGGGCTAGTGCGTGGTGGGAAGAGGCGGGATTCTGCCAGTCGCGGCTGCCGCTGGAGCCGGTGTCCGGGCTGGTGATGGGGTTAATTCCCTATCGTAAGACTCTTACTTGCACCCACCCAGCCCCGCCGTCGTCCCGCCGCGCCGCGCTCCAACCGCCTCCTCCTCCTCCTCAGTAACGCGGGTAAGAGATGCCCTCCCCTCCCCCCTTCAGCTCCCCGGGAATAACGCGCCTCGCTCCCCTCCCCCGCCCGCCAACCGGTAGCGCTAACGGAGCAGGAGGCAGGCAGGGGAGAGATGTGGTGTGTGAGAAGGTGGCCTTCCCCGCCGAGCCGCCGTCTCTCCAGCCAGGGCCCCCCCGAGGTCCCGCAACTGCTACCAGCCCGCCAGAAGCTCGGGTTCCAAGGCAGCCCGGCGTGCCTGGCCCGCTGCTGCGGCTGCAGCTGCAAACACTGCCTTCTGCCCACCGCCCCCACTCGGGGGCCATGTGAAAAGCAAACCCCTCGAGGCCTAGCGGAGGAGGCAGGCGAAAGATTCCCGTGTCCCTGCCATGGCTGCTGCTGGTGGTGCTGCTGATGCTACTACAGCTGCTCTTGCAGCCCCAGGGACTCGGGAACCAGCCACAGAAGGCCTGGCAGGAGCGGGTGCCCTGCGTGCTTCTGCTCTCCTGGCCTTGCACGGGGAGACTTTTCAGAATGGGAGGCTGCTGTCTTACCTACCTCTAGAAGGGCTTCTTTTAGAAAGGAAATAAGGCATTCCTACTGGTTGATGAAATTGAGTACATTTTGCCTGTGGTACCAGAAAAAGCACAATGGAGATATTAAAAAAAAAAAAAAAAAAAAAAAAAAGTTTAGTGATTGTCAGTGTCACGGACCCCGGAGATCAGATTTACACATATCATGATCGATTCTTAGACTGTCCTCAAAAAATCCCTAGGTGTTTGAAGGTTTTTTTGGTTATTGGGTGCAGAGGAATGCCTCTGCTCTTTGCGCTGGCTTTCATAAAGAAACTTAAATTGTTAAGTTTATCATGTCCCGTGTTTAATTGTTCTGGGTTAGCAAGTCAACTAAGCAGTGAAAAGGTGCTTTCCGAAATAGTAATTTAATAAATAGCAAAATGATTTTTCTAGTAAAAATTTTCAGAAAAAACAATTCTTTTATTTATTTCTCTCAGTTGTAGTTTGCCTAATTGTATCTTGGAAGAAACCGTTTGCTTTTAGTTTATGACACTGATTACAAAAACTTGTAAGTAGTGAAAAGATGGTTAAAGTCAAATTGGAAGTCCTCCCATTTATAATATTTGTAGCAGTAAGATAGATTTAATATTTTATAGAGTAGGATACCAGTATGACTAGAGTAAATTGGACGTGCCTCAGTTTAACAAAATTTAACAAAACCTTGTATATTTGGCTATTGATGGGTATTCCTTTATTACCTGGACACATTTTGATTGAGAGCTCATCTTTCCAAATACTGCTTTTTGCTTTTTTGCCTGGGAGAATATATCCTTAAATAAAGGATTCTGTAATCTGGAATAGATATGCCTGTAATCAGAAATAAAATTCTAGGACCATTTCTGAGACTTAGTCATTACCATAATAGTCTTGGGCTTTAAAGAAATATCTGAGGTTTAACTTTCAGACCATTTCTTCAGGATCTGAGAAGATTATACTAGTGCCTCTGCTCTCCCTGGCACTAGTTTACTGTTTTTCTATTTTATATAACTAATGTAGTTAGCTATAGAATTGATATAGATCTGTGGTTTCAGAACCTGGATGAAACTTGCGTGTGTATTAAAAGAAGAAATATACAACTTTTGAAGGAAACTCCCTCAGCCCTCCACAAAGTACCCATAGCATAACATGGCTCAACACTGTGTTTTCCAAAACTTGTTGGTTGATTGAAAAATTATACAGCCAATGGTTTCACATCTTACATGCTTCATGTACAGAAGATCTGATGGGAAACAGATTTATCAAGTCTCTTACAAGGTATGGAATCCATCTCTGAGCCTCAATTTAATTTCTTCACCTCTAAAATGGGAATGATAATGCTTAACTCATGGGATTGTGAGGATTAGAGATAAAGCATATAAAGTCAAGTGGTGGGTTTCATTAAATATTAACTATTGTTATTTTCTTACATATTAAAATTATGAGTTGCATATATAGGGTGTTGTTGCAGCCCCATAATATGTTCTGTTGGTGGGAGTACTACTGGACTGTTTATTTACATAGTGACTTAAAAAAATTCAATTTGCAACTAACCGTTTTTGAAGCAAAAGATAAGTGGGAAATTTGTCATCCAGTACAAGAGTTCTTTATCTTATGAAGATTTTTTGGTTTTGAATTCAATTGCAAGTGTTTGTGGAATATATTTCAAATTGTTATCTCAAATAAAAAAGCATACTACATGTTGTAGTGGCAAATTATTGTAATATTTAAATTTTCTTTAGCTGATAAATGTTTCAAGATCTAGTTTCTTATGGTTCCTATCCATGTCCATTGTAGAGCACAGTCTACAGGCAGCTACACTTGAAATCTTTAATACAGAGTTTAGCTTAAACAAGTGATTTGAATTCATTATGGCCATATGCTGGCTACAGTTTTGTTGCTGTTTTTTTCAACTCTTTATTTATTAACATTTGAGTGTTTCTGTAAAGCAACAAGCAAGACACACTGTTCATTTCTCCTCCCAGCCAATTTTGAAAATATACTGGGTTCTCACACATAATGGTGTCCTTGGAGTTTGTACCGACAGACAAATATACTGTTAGCATAAAATCAGTGTTATATGAAGACTTCCTGATAGTTATGCCTGGCAAGGGTTCAGGGCAGATGTACCTTCCGCTGAATAAAGAGCTTAGGTGGATAATGTTATGGCGGACCTCCCAAGTTACTGAACCCAATACAGTAGAGTGCTCCTCCAACAGAGCTTTAGGTGGCAGCAGTATTGGGAAATCTAAGAAAATTGCAATAGGCTTTTTCAGATATTATGCAGAAGTCCCATGCTTTGCCAAGGAATAAAAGAGGTTTCGTTCTCATGGCCTATTAGTATATGTAATTGCACCTATTTGCATTAATGTTGAGTTTTAATTCCTCAGAAATAAACAGTGAGAATTGATAACAATTTTTATTTTTTCCATTCTTGAAAATGCCACAATAATAAACACTTAAGGCTTGATGGGTTTGTAATATTTTGTTGCTATTTGAATTAGCAAATTTCACTATTAACACTTTCCATAATCTATTTAAATATGCTGGGCAGTCCTTGCATCAAGTAGGTATGGTTACAAATGGCAATGAGTTTTTCAAGTAGATCTTGCAGTTCCGAACCACAGAATCAGTACTCTGTCGTTATAGTTACACTTGCATGCAGGGGTGATTATTACTTAAAACTTAATATAACTAAACTAAGTTGGCTGTTGTAAAGGGAGGAGAACATTTTTTGTCAGTACAGTAATCGTGTTTTTAAAAATAAAATAATCTTCCCCTTAATCCCTGTGAATTTTGATGTTCACTTGTAATACAGATGATACAAAGAATCAAACCATATAATTAAACAAAATTTTATCGAGTTAAATTTACTTCCCAAATAAAGAATAATTACATAATTAAGCTAATTTGCTTATACCTGATAAGAAGTGGGCATGTGCATATGTGTATACTTTGCAGAATTTAATGCAATTAGTCATTGGCTGAGGGTTGAGATAAGAGACAAGTTATTTGCCATGGCTAAAAAGCTAGTTCTCTACTTTATTTTCCAGCAAACTAGTTTTGTAACCAGATTTTATCATGTAATAGATTGCTTTTTCTTACTGGTTTGCTTTTTCTTACCTGTTGTCTCCGCACACATCCATTAACTTAAAATTTTTTCCTGTGAATTTTGAATGCCTGCACTTTAGGATCTTTGTTCCCTCTGTCATCTTAATTGTAAACTGCCCCACAACCCCCAGCTTAATTGTAGATTTGTAACTTACCTTTTTCATTATTTCTACATGTAAGCTTATTTCTCTAGACAAGTTGTGAATTTTTTGAGACTTATTTCATGCATACTATATGACATAGTATGCTTAAATGATAGCTCATATGGCCTGCTTGACTCATGTTTTCATGTACAACTCTGTGTAACTACATACCTCCAAAAGAAAGTAAGTAGGTAAGGAAAATTGCATTTGTTTTTATTCTTGACCCTTCCTTCTTAAAAAGCAATGATCTGGTACTGTCTGGCCTAAGAAATGGTCTTTAACTTTTCTCATCTTTAATTTGATCAATGACATAGATAGAAGTTACTGTTATGACTAGTTGTGCAATTAACTTCACTAACCTGCCTTACTTCTGCATGAAGAGTTCCATAATTGATGTAAAATATCACCTTACAGTGTAAAGTAGAAGTTTAACTAACTTCAAATTTACCTTGCTGCCTTGGCCCTTATTGGTGAGGGAAATTCTGGAATTTAAAAAGAAAATTAATTTGTGAAATGAAAAATCTCTGTACATGTGTGCAGAGAAATGGCTTAAGTGAGGATAAGACTATAAATAGAAAGCTATCATTTTAAATATCCTCTTGGGAAAGAGGCTTGCTTGTTGCAGAATTGCTACATTTAAAAACAAATACCTGTTTTTAAACAACCATGTTCTATAAAATACCAGTTATGTATTTCATAGAGTTCTTTTGTGTTGTTTTTAGTAACCCACCCTCACATTTCTCTTCACACGATAGAAATACCTTTACTCCACATATATCCAAGCTGCACATTCGATTTTCATTTTGTGGACCATGTCTTCCTTAAATCCCAATTCTATTCTCATTTTCCTTTTAATGCTTTCTCACCCCTTTTCATATAAACTAGAAAGAATCTTGATATCAGTCATCTATGTTATTTACTGTCAAATTGATATGATTTTGTCAAAATGCTTGTACATTATTAAACTAGGTACCTATGTTTTAGGCTTATTTATATGGATAAGATGAAATAATATGTTTTATCCCCTTGTTAAAGACATATCAACCATCAAGCCGGCAGGTGAGAATAATTTGAGGAAAGAGGGTAACATGAGTGCTTGTTAAATCACACCATAGTTACTGTGTGACCATACACCTTTTAATAATTTTTAAATGTATTTTAAAGCAGTGAGGGAGGAATGAGAGGGGGTCAGAAGTAAAAATGTAGACCACCAACATGAGGAGGATACACCTTCAGTGATGTTGACAGCCCTGTTCTCTGTTGGGAATGGCTCTTTCTCTTCCAAGATTGCCAGGTGCTTTCTAGTTTATAACTTCAATTGATATTTTAGGATATTTTAAATTGTAACAATCTTTTAGTGAGGTCCTGGAGCATATTTTCTCTACCTTTTTTTTTCCTGCTTCTAGTAATGAAGTTTCCACTAATTAAATCTTCAAATGTAATACTTCCTACAACCATACAATCCCAAATTTTAGAGCTACCTAAGAGATTACCTGATACAAGTTGTTGATTTTATATGTGAAGAGAGAAGATAGAGTTTGGAACAAAAAAGGATTCTTTGAAATAGTAAACTAAATGTATTGCAGCATATAACATTTAAGAACTTTGGAGTATTCTTTTAGCTATTTTTTTTTTCCAAAAAAAAAAAAAAAACAACAACAAAAACTGGCTTGAATCTACTCTATTAAATATTTTATTTTTACACAATATTTATTCAGCTAATGTGTTTTGTACTCATTCTTTCAGTTTCAGATTAGGCTAAATCAGGGTAGTTTTCTAGTTTTGCCTTTAGCATTATTGTAAAATTAATTTTGAAATCCTGATACATAAAAGAGAGTGCTGATGGAAGAAGCAGGTCTCCTTGCACTTAAGGTCTCCCCTGAGGGTAATTCTGTGCAACTCTAGGTCTCCCTAAAACAGTTTGAAGACCATGAATTAGATTAACGATACATTATGCACATAGAGATGACAAGGAAAGAAATTCAGGTGTGAAAGTACAGAATTTGGAAATTTGAGGCCTATAAATTACTGCCATTGCTACTCACTTCATTGACAGAATTTCTAGCAGAATCTTATTGTGTAGTGGTTCTCTTAACTTTCTTTGGTCTGAGGACCCCTTTATACTCTTAAAAATCATTGATGACTCCAAAGAGCTTTTGTTTATATGAGTCATATCTGTTAATATTTAACATACTGGAAATTAAAATTGATCTTTTTTTTAATATAGCAGCTTTGTTAAGATATGAGTAACACACCACCCAGTTGACCTATTTAAAGTGTACAGTTCATTGGTTTTTAGTACATTCACACTGTTGTGCAACCACCACCACAATCAATTTTACAATATTTTCAGCCCTCCCGAAAGAAACCCTGTACTCATTAGCAGCCACTCTCCATCCATCCTTCTCCCCCGCACCACCCTAGATAGATGCAATCACTGATCTACTTTCTGCCTATCTTGAACATTTTATATAAATGAAATTACATAATATATGGTCTTTGTGACTGACTTCTTTCACTTAGCATGTTCTTCTAATTCAATTTTATTGAGATATACTCACGTACCATATAATCCTCCAAAGTGTACAGTTGTTCATAGTATCATCATCTTTCATTCTTTGAACATTTTCATTACTCCAAAAAATAAAAATTAAAATAAGAAAGAACATCCGAAACATTCCATTCCCCTCCTCCCCGTTGTTCATTTACTTATTTGCTTTTTTTAACTCTCATTCATTGTTTTTTTTAACTTTATCAAAAAATTTACAGAACAGTTTCAAACAAAACCTAAACAAAGGAATAAGAAAAAACAAATAACCCAAAATAACTACATTGCTTCCAACATGTTCCTACCATATCCCAAGAAAATTAACAAACTATAAACAAGGAAATAAGAAAAACAAATAACCTAAAATAACTACATTGCTGCCAACTTGTTCCTACCATACCCCCAAAAATTAACATACCATAGTCGTTCCTGAGCATTCCCATAACATTAAGTTTACCCTCCATAACTTACCTGTTTTTATTAGATTGTCTTCCCCACAGTTAATTTTTCAACATTTTCATTACCACAAAAAAGAATAAGAATAAAAATGAAGTAAAAAAGAAGACCCAAAACATCTCATCCCCTCCATCCCTCCCTATTCATTTACTTTTTGTGCCCATTTTTCTACTAAAGAGATACCTATATAATGCATAAGAATAATCTCCAGAAGGTCCTCTTGACTCCATCTGAAATCTCTCAGCCACTGAAACTTTATTTTGTTTGATTTCTCTTAGCGTAATGTTTTCAAGGTACATTCATGCTGTAGCATGTTTCAGTACTTCATGTTATTGCTGAATAATACTCCATTGTATGGATATACCACATTTTTTAAATCCATTCATCAGTTGATGGATATTTGAATTGGCTTGTTTTAGTTTTCCAATTGCTAAGACAAACCATACATACAAGGGATGGTTTAAACAAAGCGAATTTATTGGCTCACAGTCTTGATGCTAGGAGAAGTCCAAAACTGAGGGTCAGCAAGGAAATACTTTCTTCCTGAAGACTGTTGTGTTCTGGAGCTGGCTGCCAGTGATGCTTGGTTCTTGGCTTTTCTGTCACATGGCAGGGCACATGGCAGCCTCTCCCAGCTTTTCTCCCCATCTGCTTTTGTTCTACCTATCAAGGACTCCAGAAATCTGGATTGAAGCCCGACCTGATTGAGAGGGACCACAGTTTATCTGCAGTAACATCTTGAGAATGGACCAAGACCAGGAACTTGTCCAAACTTGGGTAGACAAGTCAGTCCAGCACAGATCCACTTTTGAGCTGTTAAGGATAATACTGCTGTGAGCATTCACGTACAAGTTTTCCTGTGGATGTAAGTTTTCATTTGTCTTGTGTATACAGCTAGGAGTGAAATTGCTGAATCATATGGTAACTATTTTTAGCCACTGGAGGAACTGCCAAACTGTTTTCCAAAGTGGCCACACCATTTTACATTCTCCCCACCACTGTATGAGTGTTCTAGTTTCTCTACATCCTCACCAATACGTGTTATTCTCTGTCTCTTTTTTTATGCCATCCTAGTGGATGTGAAGTTGCATCTCATGGTGGGGTTTTGTTTTTTGTTTTTTTTGTTTTTTTTTGCTTTCGTGCTCATTTTTTAAAAATTGAGTTTTATTGAGAAATATTCACACACCATACAGTCATCCACAGCGTACAATCAGTTGTTCACAGTACCATCATATAGCTGTGCATTCACCACCACAATCAATTTTTGAACATTTTCCTTACTCCAAAAAAAAAAAAAAAAAGAAAAGTAAAAAAGAAAACCTAAAACATTCCATCCCTGCCATCCCACCCTATTTTTCATTTAATTTTTGTCCACATTTTTCTACTCATCTGTCCATACACTGGGTAAAGGGAGTGGGAGCCACAGAGTCCTCACAATCACACAATAACACTGTGTAATCAGTTTTCGCAATCACACAGCCACACCGTGTAAGCTACGTATTTATACAGTCATCTTCAAGAGTCAAGGCTACTGGGTTGCAAATCGACAGTTTCAGGTATTTCCTTCTAGGTATTCCATTACAGTAAAAACTAAAAAGGGGTTTCTGTATAGTGCATAAGAATATGCTGCAGAGTAACTTTTTGACTCCATCCGAAATCTCTCAGCCAGTGAAACTTTATTTTGTTTCATTTTTCTTCCCCCTTTTGGTCAAGATTTTCTCAGTCCCATGATGCGGGGTCTAGGCTCATCCCCGGGAGTCATGTCCCTCGTTGCCAGGGCGATTTACACCCCTGGGATTCATGTCCCATGTAGGGCGGAGGGTGGTGAGTTCACCTGCTGAGTCAGTGTAGAGAGAAGCCACGTCTGAACAGCAAAAGGTTCTCTGGGGGACACTCTTAGGCACAATTTTAAGTAGGCTTAGTTTCTCCTTTGCAGTAGCAAGCTTCATGAGGGCAAGCCCCAAGATCAAGGGCTCAGCCTACTAAATTGGTAGTCTTCAGTGTTTGTGAGAATATCAGTAGTAACCTAGGTGGGGAAATTGAATGTTTCTGCATTTTTCCCCAGTTCCTCAGGGGGGCCTCATGGTGGTTTTGATTTGCATTTTTGCAATGACTAATGGTTTTGAGCATCTTTTCATCTCCTTACTTGCCATTTGTATATCTTCTTTGGAGACGTGTCTAGCCAGATTCTTTGCCTATTTTTAAATTGGGTTGTTTGTCTTTTTATTACTGAGTTGTAGGTGTTCTTTATATATTTTAGATGTAAGTGCCTTGTCAGAGACATGTCTTGCAATATTTTCTCCCATTTTGCGTGTAGATATCCAACCCTTTGTTTAAAAGATTGTTCGTAGTTGTTTTCTCCTGGAACCATTGTCAAAAATCATTTGACCATAAATGTGGGTTTCTTTTTTCTGTGCTCTGAATTCTATTTCATTGATTTATATGCCAGTCATTATGCTAGTACCGCAGTGTTTTGATGACTGTAGCTTTGTAGTAAGTTTTAAAATCAGTGAGTCCCCCAACCTAGTTCTTTTTCAAAGTTGTTTTGGGTATTCTGCCCTTTTAACTACAGATCATAGTAGAACAAATAAACTAAAGAGGAGGGCCAAAAAGCAAAGTGAAAGGATTCCTCCAAAATGGAGAAAGTAAAATTAATACCTTCTTTAAAACCAGTTGTCACCTCCCTCCAATCCTGCTGTTAACTGTTGAAAATTGAAGGAAACTGCAAAAATTCTGCTTCAAATTACAGTGATGCTTTAGCATGTATTTTTCCTATTAACATTTAAACTTAAATGACAAAATCCTTAATGATTCTGTAAATACTGAACCAAAAGATGCTTAAAGTTCTAAAAAACAAATTCTACTAAGACTATATCATTACAGTTCTAACTTTAGTTTATCTGCAAAGCTGAAGTAGTATGATTATTGCTTTGCAGGACATGAAATGTATAGATTCATAAGCATTCATTCAGCAAATATTTCTTGAAAACTTACTATGTGCCCTACACTGATGATACAAAACAGAGAGAGTCCTTCCCTTCATGGGTCCTATTTTCTAGTGGGTGAGACAAAGAAATAAAATAAGTAAAAAATACAGTGTCAGGTAGAAATTAATGCAATGAAGAAAAACAAAGCAGAGTGAGACATTAGAGATGGATGGAATGGGGTATAGGGTCTGTTTTTAAGAGAGAAACTGACCTTTTAAAAGGTAACATTTGAACAAACACCTGAATGAAGTGAGGAAGTGAGAGAACAAGGCATGAGATACGTGCAGGAAGAACATTCTGAGTGGAAGAAACAGAAATACAGAAACCATCAGCTGGGAGCATATTTGGATAAAGATGGAAATACACTGTTTACTGAAGTTCAGCTGTTAGTTGAAGGCAGATAGGATTTAAAGGAACAAGTACAGAAAGAACATTTGGAGGTGTGTGTGTGGGGCTGTCAGCTAGACATATTAGCTAAATGAATCACCTGTAGTAGAGCGTCTTAATACCAAACATAATGGATCTTAGAGGACGCTTGCAAAATATAAACCTCAGTTGTTGTTTTTTTAATTTTTAAACTTTTTATCAAAAAATTTTAAAAAACACACATTTCAAACAAAACAATGGATTAAGAAAAACAAATAGGAGAACCTAAGATGGCGGCTAGGTGAGACAGGGCAAAAAAACACCTCCGTGAAAAATACTAGATAAAAGCCAGAAAGTGACCCAGAACATCAGTTCCAGCGATGCACCAGCTGGACAAGGTCTGCTAAATCCACAGGGACTGTGCATTTGGTGAAACCAGGAGTCTGCATTCTGAAACGAGTGAGTGAGCCAGCTGAAAGTCCGGCGGCCATGCTGCGGTGTGGGGAAACTGTGCATTGGCACTTGGAGACAAACTAGTTCTTTAAAAAAAAAGGAAAAAAGCCAGAAGCGGCTGCAGTTACGACAGTGAGAACCGCTCAGTGAAGCACGGCAGGAGCAGGCTGTGCCAACCTCTCATGTCCGGCATGGAGGATAGCCCACTGCTGATTGCCTCACGGCCAGGGGGGCAGAGGGGAGCCAAAAGGAGAAAGAAACCACGCCCTAGGCAGCCATCTCCCTGGCGGGCTGGGAACGCTCCTGCCCAGGGCCAGAGCTATAGCCCAGAGCCACACCAGGAAACCCAGTGTGACGGGGAGTGTCTCCCACAGCACCGCACACACGCCACAATATCGACCGTGGACAGTGGCCTTTAGTGCACCCACAGCTAATTGTCCTGGAGCTGGGAACTCGGAGCTGTGCGAAAAGGGGGAAATTAACACGCCCCTGGGAATGCCCCTGCACGGCCCAGCAGCCCAGGGCTTCCCTGGTGGGCTGGCATGCACTTGTGACGTGGCACAGCCTTCCCTCAGCAGAGGTCCTGGGAGAGCACGGCTAAGAAGGGGGGCCCACTTGGAAATCCCAGGGACCCTACGCCAATACCAAGGACTTGTGGGTCAGCGGCAGAGACAATCTGTGACAAGACTGAAATGAAGGCTTAGACTCTTGCAACAGCCTTAAATCTCCGGGAACACCTGGGAAGTTTGATTATTAAAGCTGCCCTGCCTCCCTAACCACCCAGACACACACCCCACATTCAGGGCAGACAGCACCAACAACACACCCAAACTTAGTGCACCAGTTGAACCCCACAAGAACCAGATCCCCACGTACCACAAAGACAAAGTTGGGGAGAACGGACTTGAGGGAAATAGGTGACTCGCGGACGCCATCTGCTGGTTAGTTAGAGAAAGTGTACGCCACCAAGCTGTAGAGCTGACAAATTAGAGATCGGTATTTTTTTATATCCAGAAAGAACTCTATCAAGTAAAGCAAATGCCTAGAGGCCAAAAACGACAGAAAATTTTAAAGCATATGATAAAACCAGACGATATGGAGAACCCAAACCCAAACACCCAAATCAAAAGCTCGGAAGAGACACAGTACTTGGCGCAATTAATCAAAGAACTAAAGTCAAACAACGAGAGCATGGCACAGGATATAAAGGACATAAAGAAGACCCTAGAACAACATAAAGAAGAAATTGCCAGAGTAAATAAAAGAATAGAAGATCTTATGGAAATAAAAGAAACTGTTGGCCAAATTAAAAAGACTCTGGATACTCATAATACAAGATTAGAGGAAGTTGAACAACGACTCAGCATCCTTGAGGACCACAGAACGGAAAATGAAAGAACAAAAGAAAGAATGGGGAAAAAAATCAAAAAAATTGAAATGGGTCTCAGGGATATGATAGATAAAATGTCCAAATTTAAGACTCATTGGTGTCCCAGAAGGGGAAGAGAAGAGTAAAGGTCTAGGAAGAGTATTCAAGGAAATTGTTGGGGAAAACTTCCCAAACCTTCTACACAATATAAATACACAAAGCATAAATGCCCAGCGAACTCCAAATAGAATAAATCCAAATAAACGCACTCCAACACATATTCTGATCAGACTGTCAAATACTGAAGAGAAGGGGCAAGTTCTGAAAGCTGCAAGAGAACAGCAATTCACCACACACAAAGGAAACAACATAAGACTAAGTAGTGACTACTCAGCGGCCACCATGGAGGTGAGAAGGCAGTGGCATGACGTATTTAAAATTCTGAGAGAGAAAAATTTCCAACCAAGAATACTTTATCCAACAAAACTCCTTTAAATTTGAGGGAGAGCTTAAATTTTGCACAGACAGGCAAATGCTGAGAGGTTTTGCTGATGAAAGACCTGCCCTACTTCATATACGAAAGGGAACCCTACCGACAGAGAAACAAAGAAAGGAGAGAGATATAAAGAAATTTCACAGACATATATAGAACGTTACATTCCAAATCACCAGGACACACATTCTTTAGTGATCATGGTTTTTTCTCCAGAATAGACCATATGCTGGGACATAAAACAAGCCTCAATAAAATTAAAAAAAAAAATTGAATATATTCAAAGCACATTCTCTGACCACAATGGAATACAAATAGAAGTCAATAACATCAGAGACTTAGAAAATTCATAAACACCTGGAGGGTAAAAATGAGGGGGAGATGAAAACATTCCCAGATAATCAAAAGCTGAGGGACTTCACCACCAGTAAATCAGTCCTATAAGAAATGCTAAAAGGAATTGAGCAGGCTGAAAGGACGGGACACTAATCAATTGACTAAAACCACATGAAGAAATAAAGATTTCCAGTAAAGATCATATGGTAACTATAAATACCAATACTACTGTATTTTTTATTTGTAGCTCTACTCTTTACTTCCTATAGGATCTAAAATACATAAACTGTAATGATAAATCAGTGGTTTTGGACTCAATGTAAACTATGTAATTTTTGACAAGAACTACATAAAGGTGGGGGAATGGAGTAGTATAGGAACATAGTTTACATGTCCTATTGAAGGTAAGTTGGTATCAAAGAAAAACAAGATTTTTATAGATTGAGGATGTTAAATTTAAGCCCCACGGTAAACACAAAAGAAAGTATCAGAGAATATGACCATAGAGATGAAAAGTAGAGTATAGGTTATGAGAAGTGGGGGAAGGGGCAATGGGGAGTTAAGAAATGAGTGTAGGGTTTCTGTTTGGTATGAAGGGAAATTTCTAGTAATGGATGTTGGAAGATGATAGCATTGCAACATTCTAAATGTGATTAATCCCACTAATAGAATGCTAGAGAAGGGTTGGAATGGGAAGATTTAGGCCATATATATGTTTCCACAATTGAAAAAAAAAAAAAAAAAGCGTCTAAATAGATAATGACAATTAAATGCCAAGGATGATCCTGGATGGGATCTAAGGATAGAGGAGAGGAGGCTCAAAGGGACACAGTTGGGACATAAGAGAAAAAAAAAAAAGGAAATATAGACTCTAAGCTTTGTATCAGTGTTGAATTTCTTGAACTTCTTAAAGCTGTGCTTAATGGGATTGAATAAAAGAATGTTCTTGTTCATGGGAAATGTATATGTGAATTATATTGTTTGTTCAAGGATGTGTGCAGCTTGCTCTCATATGTTCAGAAGACAGCAATAGATGATGGATGATAGGGAGGGAGGGAGGGAAAGAAAGAAATGGTGTGACATGATGTTAAAGTTGGTGTATCGGGGTATCTGGAGGAGGGTCGGGATATGCTGGAGTTCTGTGGATGGGGTTTGTATTTGTTTTTGCAACTGTTCCTGTAAGTTTGAATTTATTTCAAAATAAAATTTAAAGATAAATAAATAGATAAATAAATAAAAATAAAGTTGCCAAATTCAAAAAAAAAAAAAAATTTTGCTTCTCTTACCCAGAGGGTAGCAATTCACACCTCAGCACTCTACTGGGAAATTGCCTAAATTAAAGAAATAACAGGGATGCTTTATGGTTATTGTATTGTTAATATTTAGTTACCAGCATGGCTGTGGAGTGCTTTAGTCATCTGCTATCTAACCTCCCTCACACAGGAGGGCCAAGCCATCACCACCCCCACGCACGGCTGCTCTAATTGGGACTACGGTCACTCTCAGAATTCTCTGGGAAAATCATAGAATTCTCTGTTCACCATTTTTACATAGCTCAAAACAGGTAAAAAATGAAAGAAAAAAAAAAGCCTGCATAAAGAAAAGCAGAGATGAACCCAAAAAGATGCCTGAGCATACAGTGAGAAAGGAAGAAGACAAAAAAAAAAAAAAAGAAGAAAAACAAATAACCTAAAATAACCACTTTGCTTCCAGCATTAAACCTCAGCTCTTTAGTCACTACATATCCACAGTTTCCTGTCTTCTCACTGCTAAACCAAAGATTTTTTATACAAAATTACCTGCATTTAGATCAACTGATAAATCTTTGTGTTGAAATGTGAAAAGTCATCTGGTCCATCCTCAGTGGTTCTCAAGGATCTGTCAGGAGCAGTCATCTGGGCACCTCTTCTAAAGTTGCCTGCTTTTTCAGTTTCCTTCATCCAGGGGTTACAGAATTTGGGGGGTGAGGGAGGATGCTGCCTTGCTCGTGCCTTTTTAGCAAGCTTCCTGGGTTCTGACATGGCACAGAAATTAGGCAGATAATCATCTAGCCTTTGCTTGAATTGTTCTAGTGACAAGAGTGCATTCCTAAGGGAATTTTTGTCCCTACTTTATATTTCTTCATTTCAGGGTTTACAGATAACCAGATAATTTTTTTGATACTAGCAGAGAAGATGTAGACAGGGGAGAGGAAATCACAGTGGTCTCAGACACAAGGGAGATGTTATAAAGAGGCATCAGTATCAGTGTCACCTTTTGTTTCCTCCCTCCCCCCACTAGAGAGTAGAAACTGAGGTTTTTAGGAATGGGAGAATTTCCCTTCCCAGGCCCAAGACCCTCCTGTTTGGCCAGTTTTCCTAAATAATGGAAAGAGAAGAATAACCCTATAAATGCCATCAGTAGGTGTTTCTCTCCCCTTCATGCTCTTCCTGGCTGTTCAACGCCCTCAGTAGACTTCCTGGGTTGTCTTCCATATTGTTGGTGACTGAGAAGTTAGATCCAGTCCTCAAAGCACGTTTGATCCCATCCCAAGTACCAGGCAATCAGATGTAAATATCTTTGTGACTAGATTTTGTCTCCTTCAAGGTGGTATGACCACAGGAAAGAAATTTTAAAAGCCTGTTTTTAGGGCATTTTTCATCATGACCAAGTTGATTGGTGAAAATGAATTTTAGTGTTTTACCCTTAGGTAATTTTGCCAACTTCTAGGTTTTTTAAAGTCAAACATACTTCATGTTTGACAGATTGTAAACTCTTTTTTAAAACATTTTTTTCTCTGATCTGGAGAACTGAGCCAGTGTTGAATTTTTTTTTTTTTTTTTGTAGGTGTACATTTTAATTGTTTTTTCTTTATTAGAGAAATTGTGGGTTTACAGAAAAATCATTAAAAAAATATAGGATTCCCATCTACCACCCCATTACTAACACCTTGCGTTGGTGTGGAACATTTGTCACAATTGATAGCACATTTTTATAATTGTACTGTTAATTATACTCCATGGTTTAACCCAAGGTTCACTGTTTGTGTAGTACAGTTCCATGTTTCTGTTTTAAAATTTTATTTCTGTTACCACTTAAGTAATCTAACATTTCCCCTTTTAATCACATTCAGATAAATATTTCAGTGCTGTTAAATATATTCACAGTATTTTGCTCCCATCACCACCATCCATTATCAGAACATTTCCATCATTCCAGATAGGGACTCTGTATAATTTAAGCCTTAAAATACCCCATCCTCCCCCATCCCCTGGTAACCTAGATTCAAGATTTTGACTCAGAAAGTTTGCTTATTCTAATTGTTTCAAATCAGTGAGATCATATGATATTTATCCTTTTGGGTCTGGCTTATTTCACACAACATGATGTTCTCAGGGTTTCTCCATGTTGTCACATGTATCAGAACTTCATTCCCTTTTACAGCTGAATAATATTCCATTGCATGTATACACCACATTTTTGTTATTCGTCAGTTGATGACCACTTGGGTTGCTTCCGTCTTTTGGTAACTGTGAACAGTGCCGCTATGAACATCACTGTGCAAATACCTCAGGTCCCTGCTTTCAGTTCTTTTGGATATATATCTAGTTAGTGGGATTGCTGGGTCATACGGTAGTTCTATACTTACTTTTCTGAGGAACTGCCAAACTGTCTTCCATACTGGCTGCATCATTTTACATTTCCACTGGCAATGCATGAGTGTTCCTAGTTCTCCTCGTTGTCTCCAACACTTGTTTCTGTCTTGATGAAATGACCTCCTTTATCCCTGGTAACAGTCTTTGCTTTGAAATCTTTGTCTGATGTTAAAATTAGCCACTCTTATTTTTATTAGTATTATCATGGTATATCGTCATTTTACCATTAATCCATTTATATCTTTGCATTTGAAGTATGAGTTTTGTAGGCAGCAAACAGTTGGGTTTTGCTGTATTATACAATCTGAAAATCTCTGTCTCTAAATTTAGACTATTTTACATTTAATGTGATTGTTAATAGTTACATTTAAGTCTCCCGTTTTTCTATTTTCAATTTGTCCCATCAGTTTTTTGTCCACTTTCTTCTCCTTTTCTGCTTTATTTTGGTTTAATTGAATATTTTTAATATTCCATTTGCTCTCCTTTGTTAGCTGCTTAGCTATAACTGTTTTATTAATTTAGTGGTTGTTTTAGGGTTTATAGCATACATCTTTGAATTTCTGCAGCCTACGTTTAAATAACAGTACATCACTTTAGATGTAATACAAGACCCTAAAGATAGCATATGTCCATTTCTATACCACATTGCTATTATTTTATTTTTTTAAACACTCAATTATCTTTTAAAGAGATTGAAGTGATTTTTTAAAACCTTGTCTGTTTACCCATGTAGTTACCATTTCTGGTGCTCTTGATTTCTTTGTATAGAGCCACCTTTCCAACTGGTATTGTCCTTCTATCTGAGGGCCTACCTTTACTGTTTCTTGTGGTGTGAGAATAATGTTGATAGATTCTTTCAGCTTCTGTATATCTGAAAAAATCTTTATTATACATTAATATTAGAAAGATAGTTTTTCAGCATATAGAATTCAGTACTTTAATTTCTTCAATCCACTGTCAGTTCACTTGTATTATTTCTGGTGAGAAATCTGGTAGCATTCTTATCTTTGTGCTACTGTATATAACATGACTTTTTTTTTTTTTTTTTTTTTAACTGTGTCTGCTTTTAAGATTTTCTTTTTATAACTGGTTTTGAACTGTTTGATCATGATGTGCTTTAATACAGTTTTTGTCATATTTCTTGTGCTTGTTGAGCTTTTCAATTCTGTCAGTTTATAGTTTTCACTAAATTTGAAAAAGTTTTGGTTATTTCTTCAAATATTTTTTTTCTTTTCAGCCTCTCAGTTACATTTCTGTTAAGCCATGTCAAATTCACTAATTTTCGCCTACAATGTCTAATCTGCCACTAATCCCATCAGTGTGTTTTTCATCTCTAGTATAGTTTTTATCTCCTAAATTTGATTTAGGTATTTTTATATATTTTATGTCTCCATTTAACTGTACGTGTTGAATATTACTACATTAAAAATGAACTCTTTGGAAAGTTTATATCCTTTTTCAGAAGTTTTTTTTTTTTTTAATCAAAATAGTATATGCATAAAAATCAAAACAATGCAGAGAATCTGTGATTGATTATCGTTCCCTTATCTACTGGTTTATTATCAGGATTCATGAGTTGGAATGTTCCTAGCACCAAAAATCAAATGGATTCTCTTTTATGCTTTATCAATTGCTCAAAATCATGTCACATTTTTATTTGTTACAGATTGGGTCATAACTTTCATTTAATTTTTTCCCTTTTCCTTGTCTTTCTTTTTTTCTGGTTGATAAACAGTAATGTACCATCACCATATGCTCAAGGTTATCCAATCTCTATTTAAGGGACTCCTCTTTCCCTCAGAGATTTTCTCCTGAATTCTTCTATCCTGCTCACAGCTCATCCTGAGATGTCCCTTCACTGTTTTCCTGGATTGAATCACTGGTGGTTCATATGGATTCTTTCTCTTTCTTGGTTTTTGCACTCATTTTGCAAGATAATAGCCTGAGGTATTTTTCCAGGAAGGATTGCTTAGGAAGTAATTTTTTTGAGACCTTCTATGCCTGATAATGTCTATTCTGCCATCATATCTGATTGATAGTATAGAATGCTAAATTCACAATCATTTTCCCCTAGTACTTAGACATAGCTCTGATGGCTTCTAGTATGTTAGTTGCCTGATGGCTTCTAGTATGTTAGTTGCTGTTGAGAGATCTGTTGCCAATCTGATTTTCCATTTTAGTTTGAGATTTTCCAAGCATTTACAAAATTTGAAAGATTACTCAGTCTATAATCATTAGCATTTTTTTCTATTTCTTTGATCCCATATGTATTCATCAGTCCATCTTATTTTTTTTATATATTTCAAGGTAAGATGGACAATATCAGTGTAGTTCACTCTTAAACTCTTTGGCGTGGATGTTATTAATAAGAATTCAATATTTAGTTATTTTTTCAAATAGATATTTATACAGAAAAATGTACAAACCATAAATGTAGTATTCGATGAGTTTTTAACAAATTGTATACATCCCTGTAATCCATGCATCTGTCAAGGTACAAAACATTACCATAACCCAGAAAATTCCATCATTCTTTTTCCCAGTCTCCAGTCTCACCCCTCAAGAAGCAACAACCAGAAATTCTGATGCCTTTCCACATACATTAGCTTTTTCTGCTCTAGAGTTTGTATAAATGTAATAAAAAAAATTGTTCTCTTTTATGTAAGACTTCTTTCACTCAACCTGTTTTTCAGATGTATTTGGTTCCTTTTTATCAGAGAATAGTATTTTGTTGTATAAATATGCAGTTCATTTTTTCAATCCCCTGGTGATGGGCATTTGTGCTCTTTGTTCCTGGTGAATTTTTTTGTAATTGAAGGGAAATTCACATAACATTAAATTAATGATTTTAACAAGAACAATTCAGTGGTATTTAGTACATCCACAATGTTGTGCAACCACCGGCTCTATCCAGTTCCCAGATACATTTAATCACCACTAAAGGAATTCCCATACACAATAAGCAGTTGTGCCCTATTCCCTCCTCCCTCTAGCTACTACATCCAGTGATCAGCATGCTGTCTCATTGGATAGTTCATAAAAATGGGATGATACAATATGTTACCTTTTGTGCCTTGACTTCTTTCATTTAGTATATTTTTGAAGTTTATCAACATTTTAGCATGTTTCAGAACTTCATTCCCTTTTTTTTCTTTCTTTATTAGAGAAGTTGTGGGTTTACAGAACACTCATGCATAAAATATAGGATTCCCATATACCACCCTTTTATTAACACCTTGCATTGGTGTGGAACATTTGTTACAACAGACAAAAGCACGTTTTAATAATGGTACTATTAATTATAGTCCATGTTTTAACTTAGAGTTCACTGTGCAGTGCAGATCAACACTGGGTTTTGAGTCGAGTCTGTCACATAATAACGGCATCACCTTGAGGAACTGAGTTTGCTATGACAGAGTTTTTCTCATGTGCCTCAATTCCTTCCCCCATAATGCTGCTCTAGAGAACAGAAATAATGTCACACAAGTGGGGTCAAGTCCTACAAACAAAATACCTGTTCCAGAAGTTACCTGTATTAATTCCCACCAAATCTAAAATTCAGGTTTAGGAGGAAGAGGATGGTGCTAAAACAGTAGTCTCTTTCTCTACTAAGACGAGGCAGTCAGACAGACTCGAGTTAAAATTCCAGCTCTGCCATGTATCAGCTGCAAGACCCTGGACAGCATCTAGCGGTCATCTAAGGAAAACATAGGCAGTAGGAGGAAGAAAAGACCTTTGTGAAAAGATTTAGGCCTAGTGCACAGTAACTTCCGCAAACCCTTAGTTTCCTTTCTTTTCTGACTGCTAAAGCTAATAAAATTATTGTCTCAATAAAATTGTAAAACTTTTATAGAAGACAGATAATGGAAAATGGCTCTTTTCTAGGGACCTCAGTAAGAAGTTTACTCTTTCAACCTATTAACGTGTAGTGCCTTGCAAACAAACAAACAGATAATTACAATTAGATCCACATAAACCTTTTGTTTTAATAAACAGAATTTTCATGGCTTAGATTTTAAATCACATTTACAGGTAAGGAAAACTAGGCCCCAAACAGGTAACAATGAAGCTACTACAGCTGGAAGGAATGTATGCCCCACGTGCGTTTTAGACTTAAAAGACAGAGCATACCAAATATGTCATTCTCTAGACTAGATGACAAGAGCTGGAGAAGAGTGGAAGACTCAGGGTAGTTCCTGCAACCGTCATCCAATCCCTTACCCTTTGCTGAGAGTTATTTAATTTTAAATGAACTAGAGGTAGGCTCCTGGTCATTTTAAGAGAAACTTTCTCCCACTGTTAATAATTGGGCCAAGGGTATTAGCTACAGGAGGTTATTCCACTGATAAGTACAATATTAGAACAGCAAAGAGGAGGTTACATAGATAATCATGGTTCTTTAAATATCAGAAACTTCCATATCATAGCAGAAGAGTGGAATGAATTCTACCTCCCAAAGGCTTAGTCCAAAAACTTCCTGTTAGCATTTGCACCAAACAAGGCTCCCCGTACTTCTGGCATCATCTGCTGGGCCATGAGATCCAGCCAGCTTTCTAGAGTATTAGAAACCTTTATTTTACCATCTCCACTATAGACCTCAACACCACCAGCTATATCCTCAGGCAGGTAGGCCTCCTGATCAGTTTGGACATCAATATCTTTTTTGGTGGCAATTTTGTACATAGGAATCGCTTTTTGCACCGCCGCCTCTACCAGAGGGAAATCCTGTTTCCTGCAACAAATAATCATTCAGGGCTCCAGCAGCTGGTACAAACCTTGGAGGACCAGTCCGTCCAGCAGCACTTGGTACCTGGTTGTATCTTTTCCCACCTTGCTGAGTCTCTGCTTTGGTTCATTTAGTAGGTCTATGACAAGGTCATCTCTAGTTCTGAGGACTTGGAGCCTTGCTTGATTCATCAGATTGGACATCTGAATCTTCTTTTGCTGTTCAATCTGTTTTTCTTTCTTCTCATAGTATTCCATAATCTTCAGTCTTTGGGTTTGTACAAGACAACCTTTCTCAATGTTAAACTCTTCTTCTGCCTCTGCATCTATTTATTCTGGTTTCTCATTAGCTTCCTGTTCAGTGAAAGCCATCATGTGTTTAATCTGCTTTTGCATGTTAGCATCGCTGAGGGCCATGGCAAGGTGATGCCAGCTGGGTGGGGAAGAGCCTCAAGTTTAGATCTGAATAGGGTAGTGGGAGGAATGGGAGAAGAAACCCCAGCGCAGTGCTTGGCTTCCTTTGCTTTATCTCATTCCTTTTTATGGCTGAGTAATATTCCATTGTATGTGTTACTGCAGTTCGTTTATCCATTCATCTGAGCTGTTCCCATCTTTAGGCTGTTGTGAATAGTGCTGCTCTTGACATACGTGTACATGTATTTGAGTACCACTTTTCAGTTCTTTGGGGGTATATACTTCAGAGTGGAATTGCTGGGTCATATGGCAATTCTGTTTTTAACTTTAGAGGAACGTTCAAACTCACAGGAGAATTTGAGAATAAGTGATGTTTTCAATTAGAAATACCTACTAACATGCTCTATAGTGTACAAAAATCCATTTGTTAGTCCTTCATTTCCTCATCTTTATTACATTCCTTCCTAGCTTTTGAAATTTTGTTAATTAATATAAAATTAAGTTACAACTTTTGTTGAGAATACTGTCAAACTTTGTATGATTCCTGCTCTTAGTAATATTAAAGAGCAAGTTGGGAGATAATTTAAAATCATTCCTTTTTTAAAAAGTTTTGGACGTTCTGTGGAAACTTTAAAATTAACCTGTTTTTCCTAATCCATTGCTTGACTTTGGTGTTTTATAATTAGGGGTAACTAGGTGTGTATTTTTCCTAGAGGTTAGCATTTACAGCATATAGTCATTGACTTTTGGAGGTGAAAGACAGTTTTAAAGAACATATTAGTTTGATGTTAACTTTGTATCCAAAGAAGCATGGCTTTTCATATATGAATGGATTTTTGTTTTTTAATGAAGATTGCTATTCGTCACTTCTACTTGACCTCATTTTGGAATGGCAGTTTGTATTTCTAAGACCCAGATTTAAAATCTTACATTCGTTATCTAGAGGGTCTTTTAACGCTCTAAACTTTTGTTAAGTCTGTATGATAAACTGAGAATGAAATTTTCTGGTTGCTCTTCAAATTACAGCAACAATATTTTCCTCATGTACCATCCAGTGTACACATTCCACAGATTTTTGTGTTTTGCTTTCCTTTTTAATGAATGCTGATTTTCATATATAACTAAAACAAGAAAAGAATAAAGTATTTTTAGTCTAATATTCAAGCTGTATTTGTGGCATGTGAAAAATACTTTATGGGTTTTCTATGATACAAAATTGCATACTGGCTACACACGACTTTATTTTGCTGTCACCTTACTACTGAAATGGAGATATTGTTTGTGAAGTCTTGACAAGATCAGAAAAATGGTTACTAATTAAATTGCTTCTGTCCTTAAAGACATAGCTCTCTGCCTTTAAAAAGCTCACAACTTAGTGGAGATCCATTTGAGTCAAAATTTCAATATCAGAAATAACTGTAGCTTCCACTTTTATTCTTTTCTCCTCCTCCCTGTCTTCATCTTCTTTCTCCTCATCTTTGGATAAATTTGCCTAAGGCTAGGACAGGGTGAATGAAGCTGTGTAGAAGAAGGAGCAGGAGTCTCAAGGGGTTGTCTTTTTAATTAAATTTATGGGGCTCCAAGGATTACCCTCTCCTTGTAAATGTACTATAGGGAGCCAAGTACAAGTTGGTGAGCTGTAAGCATTCACTGAATTGCTTATACATTTTCATAAGCTATCATAAAATCTGAATAGAAGTGTTTTTTTCCTTTTCTCATTTCTCATACAACTCATCACCTAGCACTCTTTGCTTCAGAGATATTAAATTATTTACCCTAAGTTACATAACCACTTAATGCCCAGCCAGTACTTTAACATGAACCTCTAAACTCCAAGCCCAACTTTGTAATACCGGGTATAAATCATTTTAGGAATTAATCAGTTCAATTAATGTGTCATTCTTTAGGCTGAGAATTTAATGGAGGCAAGTTTATTGGGGAATATTTCAAAATCAGCCTCTTGTCAGACTTTTTACATTAGGGCCCTATACTTCTTCAAGACTTTGTGTTATTCCTAGAATTGCCAGTTACTTGGAGGTAATTACTTCTGTACTTAGAAGAACTTCCCTATGGCCAGGTAGCTGAGGTAATCTCTGATTTACTCACTGATCCCAGTTTTAAGACAAAACCTGGGGACAGTATAGTGATTCCCTGCTACACTGTCATTAAAAATTTTATACATCAAACATGGTGGCTTTTTCCATGCTTTTTTGTTTGTTTGTTGTTTTTGTGTTATTCAGCTGCCTTCCTATTTTTATGAAACTCTTCTTCTGGTGAAGGGAAAGAGGAAAAGAATCATCTTTTTTTTTTTACTTTTAAATTTTTATTGGGAGTGTTCAGATACCATACAATCATCCAAAGATCCAAAGTGCACAATCATTTGCCCCCGGCACCCTCACACAGCTGTGCATCCATCACCACACTTAATTTTTGTTCAATTTTTAGAACCTTTTCATTACTCCAGTCAAGAAATAAAGTGAAAGATGAAAACAGAAACAAAAAAAAAAAAAAGGAGACTCAAATCCTCCCATATCCTTAACCAACCCCCCTCAATTGTTGACTCGTAGTGTTGGTATAGTACATTTGTTACTGTTTATGACAGAACGTTGAAATACTACTAACTGTAGTATATAGTTTGCAATAGGTATATATTTCTTCCCTATATGCCCCTCTATTATTAACTTCTAATTGTATTGTCATACCTTTGTTCTGGTTCATGGAAGAGATTTCTAATATTTGTACAGTTAATCATGGACATTACCCACCATAGGATTCAGTTTTATACATTCCCATCTTTTGACCTCCAACTTTCCTTCTGGTGACAAATAGGACTCTGTGCTTCCCCTTTCTACCTCATTCACGCACCATTCGGCACTGTTAGTTATTCTCACATCTTGCTACTGACACCTCTGTTCATTTCCAAACGTTTAAGTTCATCCTAGTTGAACATTCTGCTCATACTAAGCAACCACTCACCATTCTTGAGCCTTATTCTATATCTTGGTACCTTATATTTCATGTCTATGAGTTTACATATTATAATTAGTTCCTATCAGTGAGACCTTGCAATATTTGTCCTTATGTGACTGTCTTATTTCACTCAGTATATTGCTCTCAAGGTTTTGTCATTGACCCTTTTTTTTTTTAAGATGGTTTTGTTCACACACCATACATTCCATCCTAAGTAAACAATCGATGGTTCTCTGTATGACAGCCTATTTATGTGTTCACCACCTTCACCACTATCGATATAAGGGCATCTGCATTTCTTCCACAAGGCAGGAGGGAGAGTCAAAGTAGAGAGGCAAAAGAAAGAGGAAAAAAAATGACAGATAGGAAGCAGCAAAAGGAAAAATAACCTTAAATCAAAGTAGAATAAAGAATCAGACAATACCACCAATGTCAAGTGTCTAACAAAGTCTCTCATTGTCTGTTTGTCAGAAAATATTTTGAGTTCTCCCTCATATTTGAAGGACAGCTTTGCTGGATAAAGGATTCTTGGTTGGCGGTTTTTCTCTTTCAGTATCTTAAATATATCACACCACTTCCTTCTTGCCTCCATGGTTTCTGCTGAGAGATCCACACATAGTCTTATTAAGCTTTCTTTGTATGTGATGGATTGCTTTTCTCTTGCTTCTTTCAGGATGCTCTCTTTGTCTTTGACATTTGATAATCTGATTATTCAGTGTCTTGGCAGAGACCTATTCAGATCTCTTCTGTTTGGAGAATGCTGTGCTTCTTGGATCTGTAATTTTATGTCTTAAAGAGATGGGAAATTTTCATTGACTATTTCCTCTATTATTGCCTCTGCCCCTTTTCCCTTCTCTTCTCCTTCTGGGACACCAATGATACGTACATTCTTGTACTTTGTTTCATCCTTAAGTTCCCGAGACATTGCTCATATTTTTTCATTCTTTTCTCCATCTGCTCCTTTGCGTGTAGGCTTACAGGTGTTTTGTTCTCCAGTTCTTGAGTGTTTTCTTCTGCCTCTTGGGATCTGCTATTGTATGTTTCCTTTGTGTCTTTCATCTCTTGTGTTGTGCCTTTCATTTCCATAGATTCTGCTAGTTTTTTTGAACTTTCGATTTCTGCCTTATGTATGCCCAGTGTTGTCTTTACAGCCTCTATCTCTTTTTTGAAATCTTCTCTAAACTTTTTGAATTGATTTAGCATTTGTTTAAATTCCTGTATCTCAGTTGAGGTGTACGTTTGTTCCTTTGACTGGGCCATAACTTCTGTTTTTCTTAGTGTAGTTTGTAGTTTTCTGTTGACTAGGCATCTGACCTCGTAGGCCACCTCGATCAGGTTTTCCCAGACGAGAACAGGCTCAGGTCACAGGAGGAGGAAATATTCAGTATCTGGCTTCCCTGATGGTTTGTCTTAGAGGATTGATATACCTGTGCTTTGCTGCCCAGCAGGTGCACCTGTCAGCCTGTCACCGGCTGGTGTAAGAGGGTGTGGCCTGTGGCTCTCCTCCCCCAGGCTTTGAGGTCTGGTTCTGGTAAGGCAGGCAGTAGAGCTGGGCCCCTCCCTTTCCTCTTGGGAAGCTATGCCCCCTCCAGAGGGGTCATCTGCATATCAGTAAGTTCTTTGTTTCTCTGACTCTGCTGATCAAAATGTTTCTATTTTAAAATGGCTGAGGCGGAGGGCGGGGCAAGATGGCAGACTGGTGAGCTGTATGTTTTAGTTACTCCTCCAGGAAAGTAGGTAAAAAGCCAGGAACTGCGTGGACTGGACACCACAGAGCAATCTGTCTTTGGGCATACTTCATACAACACTCATGAAAACGTGGAACTGCTGAGATCAGCGAAATCTGTAAGTTTTTGCGGCCAGGGGACCCGCGCCCCTCCCTGCCAGGCTCAGTCCCGGGGGAGGAGGGGCTGTCAGCTCCGGGAAGGAGAAGGGAGAATTGCAGTGGCTGCTCTTATCGGAAACTCATTCTACTGATTCAAACTCCAACCATAGATAGACTGAGACCAGACACCAGAGACTCTGAGAGCAGCCAGCCCAGCAGAGAGGAGACAGGCATAGAAAAAAAACAACACGAAAAACTCCAAAATAAAAGCAGAGGATTTTTGGAGTTCTGGTGAACACAGAAAGGGGAAGGGCGGAGATCAGGCCTTGAGGCTCATATGCAAATCCCGAAGCAAAGCTGATCTCTCTGCCCTGTGCACCTTTCCTTAATGGCCCTGGTTGCTTTGTCTATTAGCATTTCAATAACCCATTAGATCTCTGAGGAGGGCCGTTTTTTTGTTTTTTTTTTTTGTTTTTTTTTTTTTGTTTTTTTTTAAATCCTTTTTGCTTTTTCTAAAACAATTACTCTAAGAAGCTCAATACAGAAAGCTTCAAAGAATTGAAATTTGGGCACGTCAAGTCAAGAGCAGAACTAAGAGAGCTCTGAGACAAAAGGCAATATTCCAGTGGCTGAGAAAATTCACTAAACAACACAACTTCCCAAGAAAAGGGGGGTGTCCGCTCACAGCCACCATCCTGGTGGACAGGAAACACTCCTGCCCATCGCCAGCCCCATAGCCCAGAGCTGCCCCAGACAACCCAGTGTGACGGAAGTGCTTCAAATAACAGGCACACACCACAAAACTGGGCGTGGACATTAGCCTTCCCTGCAACCTCAGCTGAATGTCCCAGAGCTGGGAAGGGGGAGCAGTGTGAATTAACAGAGCCCCATTCAGCCATCATTTGAGCAGACTGGGAGCCTCCCAACACAGCCCAGCAGCCCAGAACTGCCCTGGGGGGACGGCACTCACCTGTGACATAGCACAGTCATCCCTCAACAGAGGACCCGGGGTGCACAGCCTGGAAGAGGGGCCCACTTGCAAGTCTCAGGAGCCATACGCCAATACCAAAGACTTGTGGGTCAGTGGCAGAGACAAACTGTGGCAGGACTGAACTGAAGGATTAGACTTTTACAGCAGCTTTAAAACTCTAGGATCATCAGGGAGATTTGATTGTTAGGGCCACCCCCCCTCCCCGACTGCCCAGAAACACGCCCCACATACAGGGCAGGCAACACCAACTACACACGCAAGCTTGGTACACCAATTGGGCCCCACAAGACTCACTCCCCCACTCACCAAAAAGGCTAAGCAGGGGAGATCTGGCTTGTGGAGAACAGGTGGCTCGTGGACGCCACCTGCTGGTTAGTTAGAGAAAGTGTACTCCACGAAGCTGTAGATCTGATAAATTAGAGATAAGGACTTCAACTGGTCTACAAACCCTAAAAGAACCCTATCAAGTTCAGCAAATGCCACGAGGCCAAAAACAACAGAAAATTATAAAGCATATGAAAAAACCAGACGATATGGATAACCCAAGCCCAAGCACCCAAATCAAAAGACCAGAAGAGACACACCACCTAGAGCAGCTACTCAAAGAACTAAAGATGAACAATGAGACCCTAGTACGGGATATGAAGGAAATCAAGAAGACCCTAGAAGAGCATAAAGAAGACATTGCAAGACTAAATAAAGAAATGGATGATCTTATGGAAATTAAAGAAACTGTTGACCAAATTAAAAAGATTCTGGACACTCATAGTACAAGACTAGAGGAAGTTGAACAACGAATCAGTGACCTGGAAGATGACAGAATGGAAAATGAAAGCATAAAAGAAAGAATGGGGAAAAAAATTGAAAAACTCGAAATGGACCTCAGGGATATGATAGATAATATGAAACGTCCGAATATAAGACTCATTGGTGTCCCAGAAGGGGAAGAAAAGGGTAAAGGTCTAGGAAGAGTATTCAAAGAAATTGTTGGGGAAAACTTCCCAAATCTTCTAAACAACATAAATACACAAATCATAAATGCTCAGCGAACTCCAAATAGAATAAATCCAAAAAAACCCACTCCGAGACATATACTGATCACACTGTCAAACATAGAAGAGAAGGAGCAAGTTCTGAAAGCAGCAAGAGAAAAGCAATTCACCACATACAAAGGAAACAGCATAAGACTAAGTAGTGACTACTCAGCAGCCACCATGGAGGCAAGAAGGCAGTGGCACGATATATTTAAAATTCTGAGTGAGAGGAATTTCCAGCCAAGAATACTTTATCCAGCAAAGCTCTCCTTCAAATTTGAGGGAGAGCTTAAATTTTTCACAGACAAAGAAATGCTGAGAGAATCTGCTAACAAGAGACCTGCCCTACTGGAGATACTAAAGGGAGCCCTACAGACAGAGAAACAAAGACAGGACAGAGAGACCTGGAGAAAGGTTCAGTACTAAAGAGATTCGGTATGGGTACAATAAAGGATATTAATAGAGAGAGGGAAAAATATGGCAAACATAATCCAAAGGATAAGATGGCCGATTCAAGAAATGCCTTCACGGTTTTAACGTTGAATGTAAATGGATTAAACTCCCCAATTAAAAGATATAGATTCGCAGAATGGATCAAAAAAAATGAACCATCAATATGTTGCATACAAGAGACTCATCTTAGACACAGGGACACAAAGAAACTGAAAGTGAAAGGATGGAAAAAAATATTTCATGCAAGCTACAGCCAAAAGAAAGCAGGTGTAGCAATATTAATCTCAGATAAAATAGACTTCAAATGCAGGGATGTTTTGAGAGACAAAGAAGGCCACTACATACTAATAAAAGGGGCAATTCAGCAAGAAGAAATAACAATCGTAAATGTCTATGCACCCAATCAAGGTGCCACAAAATACATGAGAGAAACATTGGCAAAACTAAAGGAAGCAATTGATGTTTCCACAATAATTGTGGGAGACTTCAACACATCACTCTCTCCTATAGATAGATCAACCAGACAGAAGACCAATAAGGAAATTGAAAACCTAAACAATCTGATAAATGAATTAGATTTAACAGACATCTACAGGACATTACATCCCAAATCACCAGGATACACATACTTTTCTACTGCTCACGGAACTTTCTCCAGAATAGATCATATGCTGGGACATAAAACAACCCTCAATAAATTTAAAAAGATTGAAATTATTCAAAGCACATTCTCTGACCACAATGGAATACAATTAGAAGTCAATAACCATCAGAGACTTAGAAAATTCACAAATACCTGGAGGTTAAACAACACACTCCTAAACAATCAGTGGGTTAAAGAAGAAATAGCAAGAGAAATTGCTAAATATATAGAGACGAATGAAAATGAGAACACAACATACCAAAACCTATGGGATGCAGCAAAAGCAGTGCTAAGGGGGAAATTTATAGCACTAAACGCATATATTAAAAAGGAAGAAAGAGCCAAAATCAAAGAACTAATGGATCAACTGAAGAAGCTAGAAAATGAACAGCAAACCAATCCTAAACCAAGTACAAGAAAAGAAATAACAAGGATTAAAGCAGAAATAAATGACATAGAGAACAAAAAAACAATAAAGAAGATAAATATCACCAAAAGTTGGTTCTTTGAGAAGATCAACAAGATTGACAAGCCCCTAGCTAGACTGACAAAATCAAAAAGAGAGAAAACCCATATAAACAAAATAATGAATGAAAAAGGTGACATAACTGCAGATCCTGAAGAAATTAAAAACATTATAAGAGGATATTATGAACAACTGTATGGCAACAAACTGGATAATGTAGAAGAAATGGACAATTTCCTGGAAACATATGAACAACCTAGACTGACCAGAGAAGAAATAGAAGACCTCAACCAACCCATCACAAGCAAAGAGATCCAATCAGTCATCAAAAATCTTCCCACAAATAAATGCCCAGGGCCAGATGGCTTCACAGGGGAATTCTACCAAACTTTCCAGAAAGAACTGACACCAATCTTACTCAAACTCTTTCAAAACATTGAAAAAAATGGAACACTACCTAACTCATTTTATGAAGCTAACATCAATCTAATACCAAAACCAGGCAAAGATGCTACAAAAAAGGAAAACTACCGGCCAATCTCCCTAATGAATATAGATGCAAAAATCCTCAACAAAATACTTGCAAATCGAATCCAAAGACACATTAAAAAAATCATACACCATGACCAAGTGGGGTTCATTCCAGGCATGCAAGGATGGTTCAACATAAGAAAAACAATCAATGTATTACAACACATTAAAAACTCGAAAGGGAAAAATCAATTGATCATCTCAATAGATGCTGAAAAAGCATTTGACAAAATCCAACATCCCTTTTTGATAAAAACACTTCAAAAGGTAGGAATTGAAGGAAACTTCCTCAACATGATAAAGAGCATATATGAAAAACCCACAGCCAGCATAGTACTCAATGGTGAGAGACTGAAAGCCTTCCCTCTAAGATCAGGAACAAGACAAGGATGCCCGCTGTCACCACTGTTATTCAACATTGTGCTGGAAGTGCTAGCCAGGGCAATCCGGCAAGACAAAGAAATAAAAGGCATCCAAATTGGAAAAGAAGAAGTAAAACTGTCATTGTTTGCAGATGATATGATCTTATATCTAGAAAACCCTGAGAAATCGACGATACACCTACTAGAGCTAATAAACAAATTTAGCAAAGTAGCGGGATACAAGATTAATGCACATAAGTCAGTAATGTTTCTATATGCTAGAAATGAACAAACTGAAGAGACACTCAAGAAAAAGATACCATTTTCAGTAGCAACTAAAAAAATCAAGTACCTAGGAATAAACTTAACCAAAGATGTAAAAGACCTATACAAAGAAAACTACATAACTCTACTAAAAGAAATAGAAGGGGACCTTAAAAGATGGAAAAATATTCCATGTTCATGGATAGGAAGGCTAAATGTCATTAAGATGTCAATTCTACCCAAACTCATCTACAGATTCAATGCAATCCCAATCAAAATTCCAACAACCTACTTTGCAGACTTGGAAAAGCTAGTTATCAAATTTATTTGGAAAGGGAAGATGCCTCGAATTGCTAAAGACACTCTAAAAAAGAAAAACGAAGTGGGAGGACTCACACTCCCTGACTTTGAAGCTTATTATAAAGCCACAGTTGCCAAAACAGCATGGTACTGGCACAAAGATAGACATATAGATCAATGGAATCGAATTGAGAATTCAGAGATAGACCCTCAGATCTATGGCCGACTGATCTTTGATAAGGCCCCCAAAGTCACCGAACTGAGCCATAATGGTCTTTTCAACAAATGGGGCTGGGAGAGTTGGATATCCATATCCAAAAGAATGAAAGAGGACCCCTACCTCACCCCCTACACAAAAATTAACTCAAAATGGACCAAAGATCTCAATATAAAAGAAAGTACCATAAAACTCCTAGAAGATAATGTAGGAAAACATCTTCAAGACCTTGTATTAGGAGGCCACTTCCTAGACTTTACACCCAAAGCACAAGCAACAAAAGAGAAAATAGATAAATGGGAACTCCTCAAGCTTAGAAGTTTCTGCACCTCAAAGGAATCTCTCAAAAAGGTAAAGAGGCAGCCAACTCAATGGGAAAAAATTTTTGGAAACCATGTATGTGACAAAAGACTGATATCTTGCATATACAAAGAAATCCTACAACTCAATGACAATAGTACAGACAGCCCAATTATAAAATGGGCAAAAGATATGAAAAGACAGTTCTCTGAAGAGGAAATACAAATGGCCAAGAAACACATGAAAAAATGTTCAGCTTCACTAGCTATTAGAGAGATGCAAATTAAGACCACAATGAGATACCATCTAACACCGGTTAGAATGGCTGCCATTAAACAAACAGGAAACTACAAATGCTGGAGGGGATGTGGAGAAATTGGAACTCTTATTCATTGTTGGTGGGACTGTATAATGGTTCAGCCACTCTGGAAGTCAGTCTGGCAGTTCCTTAGAAAACTAGATATAGAGCTACCATTCAATTCAGCGATTGCACTTCTCGGTATATACCCGGAAGATCGGAAAGCAGTGACACGAACAGATATCTGCACGCCAATGTTCATAGCAGCATTATTCACAATTCCCAAGAGATGGAAACAACCCAAATGTCCTTCAACAGATGAGTGGATAAATAAAATGTGGTATATACACACGATGGAATACTACGCGGCAGTAAGAAGGAACGATCTGGTGAAACATATGACAACATGGATGAACCTTGAAGACATAATGCTGAGCGAAATAAGCCAGGCACAAAAAGAGAAATATTATATGCTACCACTAATGTGAACTTTGAAAAATGTAAAACAAATGGTTTATAATGTAGAATGTAGGGGAACTAGCAGTAGAGAGCAATTAAGGAAGGGGGAACAATAATCCAAGAAGAACAGATAAGCTATTTAACGTTCTGGGGATGCCCAGAAATGACTATGGTCTGTTAATTTCTGATGGATGTAGTAGGAACAAGTTCACTGAAATGTTGCTATATTATGTAACTTTCTTGGGGTAAAGTAGGAACATGTTGGAAGTTAAGCAGTTATCTTAGGTTAGTTGTCTTTTTCTTACTCCCTTGTTATGGTCTCTTTGAAATGTTCTTTTATTGTATGTTTGTTTTCTTTTTAACTTTTTTTTTCATACAGTTGATTTAGAAAAGAAGGGAAAGTTAAAAAAAAAGAAAAGAAAAGAAAAAAGACAAACAAGGAAAAAAAAAAAAAAAGATGTAGTGCCCCCTTGAGGAGCCTGTGGAGAATGCAGGGGTATTTGCCTACCCCACCTTCATGGTTGCTAACATGACCACAGACATAGGGGACTGGTGGTTTGATGGGTTGAGCCCTCTACCATAAGTTTTACCCTTGGGAAGACGGTTGCTGCAAAGGAGAGGCTAGGCCTCCCTGTATTTGTGCCTAAGAGTCTCCTCCTGAATGCCTCTTTGTTGCTCAGATGTGGCCCTCTCTCTCTGGCTAAGCCAACTTGAAAGGTGAAATCACTGCCCTCCCCCCTACGTGGGATCAGACACCCAGGGAAGTGAATCTCCCTGGCAACGTGGAATATGACTCCCGGGGAGGAATGTAGACCCGGCATCGTGGGATGGAGAACATCTTCTTGACCAAAAGGGGGATGTGAAAGGAAATGAAATAAGCTTCAGTGGCAGAGAGATTCCAAAACGAGCCGAGAGATCACTCTGGTGGGCACTCTTACGCACACTTTAGACAACCTTTTTTAGGTTCTAAAGAATTGGGGTAGCTGGTGGTGGATACCTGAAACTATTAAACTACAACCCAGAACCCATGAATCTTGAAGACAGTTGTATAAAAATGTAGCTTATGAGGGGTGACAGTGGGATTGGGAATGCCATAAGGACCAAACTCCACTTTGTCTAGTTTATGGATGGATGTGTAGAAAAGTAGGGGAAGCAAACAAACAAAGGTACCCAGTGTTCTTTTTTACTTCAATTGCTCTTTTTCACTCTAATTATTATTCTTGTTATTTTTGTGTGTGTGCTAATGAAGGTGTCAGGGATTGATTTAGGTGATGAATGTACAACTATGTAATGGTACTGTAAACAATCGAAAGTACAATTTGTTTTGTATGACTGCGTGGTATGTGAATATATCTCAATAAAATGATGATTAAAAAAAAAAAAAAAAGGAAAGCTAGAGGATAAAACATGGAACTGTATAAAACAGTGAACCCTGTTGTGGATGATGACTGTGATTAATAGTACAAATATAAAAATGTTCTTCCATGAACTAGAACAAATGTACATCACTATTACAAGGTGTTAATAATAGAGTGGTATGTGGGGAAAATATAAGTAATGCAAAATATGGACTATATTTAACAGTAATATTTTAATATTGTTTCATCAATTGTAAAAAAAAAGGTACCATAACAATACTAAGTGTCAATAATGAGGGGTATAATGGCTATGGGATTTTTCTTTTTGGATCAATGAAAATGTTCTCAAATTGATTGTGGTGATAAATGCACAACTCTGTGCTTACTCTGAAAGCCACTGATTGCACACTTGGATGGACTGTATGGTGTGTGAATAAACTGTTAACAAAAATAAATAAATAAATAAATAAATGGAGTTCAGGAAAAAAAATAAATAAATAAATAAATAAAATAAAATGGCTGAGGCTTTCTTTAGTGCAAAGAGCTGCGGGCTGAAAATGGCTGAGGTTTTCTCCACAGAGAGATACTCTGGGCTCCCCGTCCTGAGACATATATGTCCCCCAACTCTCCCACGGTCAGTTGTCACCAAAAGCCTTTGTGTGCTTGTTGGGGATTCGCTGTCTGTATTGAGCGTTTAATATTAAAACCCCAGTTGGAGCTGGGCTGAGAGAGTGCTGCTCTCTAGCACCGCGAGGCTTCCGTGAGGGAGGGGCTCTTAGCTCTCAGCGTGGGTCCGCAGTTTTTACTTACAGATTTTATGTTGCGATCTCGGGCGTTCCTCCCAATTCAGGTTGGTGGATGATGAGTGGACAGTCACGTTTGTCTCCCCGAAGTTATTCCAGGTTATTTACTCGTTTTTTGGTCATTTATGAATTGTGCCAGGGGGAGACTAGCAGTCTTCCACTCCTCTCTATGCTGCCATCTTAGTTCCTCCTCTCAATAATTATCTTTTAACATTAAAAAAAATTATGAGAACTGGAGAGAAAATAATACCAAGGTTGGTAAAAACAGCCTATGTTTTTGAAATTTTGTTAAACATATCTATGGTGATATTTTGTTATCACCTGCACTTTGAAAAAAACAATATATGACTTTATCCAGTGATTGATTTAATTAAACTGGTTTCAAACCTCATGCAGTAAAACGAATATACTAGGCTAATAGGAGATCCAGACTGATGTAGAGCCTTTTTTCCTCATGGAAGATTAGAAACAAAAATTAAGAGGGGAGAGACAGTGATTGCTTTGCACTAACAGCAGTAACTGATGGCTGAAATCAGGGAAGGAAGTGGAATTATAAAAAGCATGTATCAAGTAGTTAAAAACACAACTATCTGGGGCCATTTAGTGTAAGAGTAAAGTGCCCAAGTACTTACTAAAAAACCCATGAAGGCTACTATTGCAGCAGGATAATTTATTTTGTTTTTAAGAGAATAGTGAATAAAAGTATGAAACAATCATCTGAAAAATTGACTATGCCAAATTATAAGACATTACCCAATAATGGAGTGTGCATTAAAAATTAAATCACATTGAATTTTTGCACGTGGTAATTGATATTTATTTCAAACCCACCTTAGCCAAGTTCAGTGCAATTTATAGTTTAGTCCTTTTGCATTGTGAGATACTAGGTGAAGGTCATCAAATGAAGTTCCTGGAATTACTGCATGTTGAGGTCAGGGGGATATATCTTCCTGGTTCTGTAGCTTTTTTAATTATTTGGGATACATGTCAAAAATAGTTGTTAAACTGATTTGAAATTGTTTTTCATTATGAGTTTTATATTTTAACTCAAATGCTTATTTTTATATTGGCTATGATGGATCATTTACTGATGCTGTTATTTATAACTGTATTGTAAAGGAACCTGGGCTACTCAGGGCTTGCTAATTGCAAAATTGAAAAATTAGCATAAATTGTCCATGAGCTAACTGAAAAATAATTTTAAATTCTTTGATAAAGAGTTTGTTTTGCAAGGATTTTTGCTTTCAGCACTGTGAGATTTAATGGTAAGGAAATAGACATTGTAATAATTATGAAAGGATCCCTGCCTTTCTTTTAAGTTGATGATCTTATCTAATCCAAAATTTAAGTTCTTCATTGTATAGGATAAGTCAACCCAGTCATGGCTCCAGAATTTCTATATAGGAGTAGTTTGAAAGTGACATCCTGGTTGCTGGGCTAGCTGCATTTTCATGGCAAGGATACTATGTTTGTTTAGATTGTGAATTAATTATGGGTAGCTTTGAGGGAAGTTACTTGAGATTTTGGGCCCTTAAAAATCCCTGGTCACCTCTTGGCACTACTTTGAGATTAGCGTTCGTGACTGTCATGACTTGAAAAAAGCACAGTTTTAAAAAATGAGTAAATTCTTCCTAGTTTTGTAAACCAGGATGTATTTTTTAAATGAAGTAAGTTTATGAAATAAAACATTTTTTCTGTTGTTTTCCTTTATATTTGAAATACTCTTCTGAACTAAAGTTTTGCCAAACTGGAGAAATTCAGTATTATTTAATACAGAAATGAAGTACAGCACTTGATTTCCTTTTTATAAGAAGAGACTTGTCCTTTTCAGGATCACAGTACATGTATGCTTTCGCAAAAGTCAAACAGCAGTGATTTGCAGAAATCTTCGACAGGTCTAGGTTAGCAATAATGTTTCTAACTCATAGCCAATGAAATGTGGAGTATGCAGAAATCGCAGTGAAAGGCACTTCGCTGGCATCTGCTTGCTCCCAGGTTGCATTTCAAAATGGCCTTCTCCAAAATGTCTGCATCAGCTTCCAACAGCCGTCTTTAAAATGTCTGTCTCACCTATGGCTAGCTATGAGGTCCTTCTATCTGAGCTTTTATAGAGCTCCACTGAACTAATCAAGGCCTTCGCTGAATGGGCGTGGCCACACCTCCATGGAAATACTGAACCAATAGGTTCCAACGTAATCCAAACTAATATGTCTGCCCCTACAAGATTGCATTAAAGAATATAGCTTTTTCTGTGGGACATAATATATACAAACCAGCACAAAACCCCATACCCATTAGCAGTTATTCTCTGTCTTCCTCACTTCTCACCCGTCCAGCCCTAAGCAACCACTAATCTACTTCTGTCTTTATACATTTGCCTGTTCTGGACATTCCATGTAAATGGAATCATACAATATGTGCTCTTCTGTGACTGCTTTCTTTCACTTGGCATAATGTTTTCAAGGTTCATCCACGTTATCAGTATCTCACTCGTTTTTATAGCCTAATAATATTCCCTTACGTGTGTTACCAGAGTTCCCTTCCAGGCTCACTTTCTCGTAGCAAGAAGGAATTCAAGGATGAGACAAGCAGGTATAAGCAAGTGAGAAAAGTTTTTTGAAGAGGACAGAACTTACACGCTCGAGGGTTGACCATGAGCTAGGTTGTTTGGCATTTGGGTTTTTAGTAGATCAAACAAGGGGAGGTAGGATTAGAACTATTGGTACATTGTGGTTGGTTAGTAGGCGTTCAAATTAAATATTGCAAGTTAGGCTGTTGCAATTGGTTGTCTATGCATTCTTGTGATTGTTTAGTAAACATGTAAATTAATGTTTGTAAGTAAGCTATTGCTATAGGCTGAATAAACATTCAAATTAATGATTGTAAACCAGTTATTGTGGTTGGTCCATGCCCTGTGGTTGAACAACATATCCTGCTTTGTTCAGCCTTCGTGGGTTTCAGGAACCTGATTGTATCACCGGATGCTCCTCACGCCCTGCACATGTCCGAAGGCACCTCAGATCCTGCAAGACATTTTCCTATCTCTAACCTGCCTCAGCATGGCTGTGTATATTGTTTATCCTTTCATCGGTTGTTGGATATTTGGGTTATTTCCGCGTTTTGACTGTATTTTGAATACATTGCTTTGAACATTCGTGTGCAGGTTTTTTGTGTGAATGTGTGTTTTCATTTCTCTTGGATATGTACCTAGCAGTAAAGTTATTGTATCATATGGTAGGTATGTTTAACCATTTCAGGAACTGTAAAACTGTTTTCCTAAGTGGCTGCACCATTTTGCATTCACAGTATGCATATGCCAGCAACATAAGAGTTTCTGTTTCTTAACATCCTTGCCAAAGCTTGCTGCTGTCTGTATTTTTTAGTATAACCATCTTGGTAGGTATGAAGTGATATCTCATGGTTTTGATTTGCATTTCCCTTTAATGACTAAAGATGTTGAGTATCTTCTCATGTGCTTATTATTGGCTAATGCACATTTTATGTGGACTCTGATATTTAGATGTTGTTTGTGTAACTGTTAGCCACTCTAAATTTTTTCAGTATTTGGGTCTTATATTCCATATAAAATACAGGTATACGTATGTGAATATATCAAAGGCCTAGCTGTAAGTCATTTTGGACAGTTGGAGAGGTACTGATTCATCAGTGTTTCCCAAACTTATAGAGTAGCACGAGTTTGTCTAGGACAATACTAGTTTATTCCGGTTTATTCTCAGTTTATTGATAAAGGGCCTCCTTTTACTCTTAGTAATGCCCTAAATTTTATGGCCATCCTACTGACAAGTTACCTAGGGTACTTATTTATATGCACACTTAAAACCTACTAAATCAGAATCTCTAATAAAACCGCCTGTTTTTAGTAATTTCAAGGTCAGACGCATTTGTAATATATTATTCTAGCAGAATGCTAGTGTTGCTCTGTAACCCAAAACTCATCGTTTTTGTGGGACAATGCATTCCCAGTTCAAATTGGGGAGCAATAATCTCAGCTGATAGCCTAGCATCACCATCTACCTAAACTGATGATAGCGGAGGAGTATTTCTCCAGACACACGTTGGACAGGCTTGGGGCAGGGCGTGGGAGGGGTTTTCACAAAGGAAAGTGGGATAATTTTCTGCAAAGGAGTAGGGTAGGAATTTATGAAAATATTCATCATACCTGAGAAAGAGGAGCAAGACTTAACAGGGAAGAAGAGAGAAGTGGAAGAAGCATTTTCAGATTCTGAGGCTATGCTAGAAGGGAAATAGAGTGGTATTGTAGGGTTTTATTTATTTGGGGGGGTCACTGGGATTTGAAAATGTTCACACATATGGTGTTTTGTAACTCAAGCATTTGTAAGATACCTATAGGAGTGTCAGAGATGCCAGTCTGAGTGATAAGATATTTTTTGCTAATTGTATAATTTTGTGATTAAGATGAAAGAATACTTATGACTTGGTATAAAATAAGTTATCTGCACTAATTATTTGTGGAGGGACTTATACTGAGTCATTCCCATTTGCTCATTTGATTACCTTTTAGAACCAAGGGCACATAGTTAAGAAACTGCTAGAAAGGTAGGAATTTATCTGTATCCCTGCGTAGCTATTGGTTCATGGTATCTCCTTTAGCCAGGAACTAGAACCAATTGTTCTGTGGACTGTAATACCAACCAACACTGACTTAAATTATCTATGCCATAATATTTCATCCACAAACTCTTTGGATGGGAGAGGAATTTTTTTTAAAAGGTTCATTTAATTATAATTGACTTACAATAAACTGCATGGATTTAAAGTGTACATTTTGGGGAGACACTGTTCTGTTTGTTTTTTTAATTAATCGGTGTGGCAAGTCTGGCATTATAATTTGTCTTCCAAACATACCACAACTGAGTGGAGAAATGAAATGCCCTGTTAAATGAATTTAGCTTGAGGACAAATGTCATGAATTATCCACAGAAATAAGATTTATATTGGATTACTAAGATTTACTTGTCCATATTTATAGAGCAGGTGCTTTCTCTCTCAAATTCTACAAAAGCCAGTAACTTCAGGTTTGTCTTGAAAGAATAAGAGGAAATAATATGTGCCAAGTGAACGGCCTGGAATAATAAATGCTTGAGAAACCCAAAAGTATAAGAAATGACTGGACTGAAAGGTGAGAGACGGTTGGTTGTGAGGAAAAAGTAGACCGTGAAATAGGTAAAGATGATAGGAAGAAGAAACTGTGTGCTGGAGTTTGAGCTAGAATTTAGAAAATAGAAGTGATTCACTAGGCAGAAATAGTGGAAGGGCATGCTCACTAAAGAGAAGGCCCTGGGGAGCGCAGGGGGGAAAGGGGAGTGGTCTCACTTGGCTCCAGTGTGGGGTGGGTGAGTAGAAACAACTGTGCAAAGTGGGTTCCGGTAAGATTGTAGCATCTTAAATGCCAAGCTAAAGGATTTGAATTGTATCTTTTAAGCCAAAGGGGAGCTGCTGAAGCTTTTTTGAGCAAGGTAGTGCCCCTACAAGTTTCATTGCCTTATTTAGTGAAATTTGTTACTAGGGCTGCCTGTTTCTTGAAGCATTTGTAATGTCACCTTTGCTTCTTTATGCTTTTAACCTTTTTTCCTTTCATACTTCTGTTGTGGTTATCAGGAAATTGACTCTAAAATTCTTTTAAAGTCAACCTGTCACCTCGTCATTTTTCTAAATAATATCAACTCTCTTTACTTAGTAATGCCAGTTAGAAAATATGACTTTTCAGGAAATAGGAATCCTGGGCAACATAAAGAGCCTTGAACGATTCAAAGACATTGGATCTTTGCATATGATGGTCCAAGTGTATAGTGTCTCATTACTCTTTTGACTTTTATTTTAAAAGATAAATTTAGAAATTAAAGCAAATTCAGCTTAAGAAAATTATCTTTTATATTTGGAACGTCATGAAGGATTACCAGAGTTTAAAAGTGTAAACTTAAGATGAGAACATGAAGGTCCCAAGAGTATTTTTTAACTCTCATCCCCCTTTTCATTAATATTGTAACTCAGGTATACAAAAAAAAAAAAAAAAAAAAAGTTTTTAAAAATATGAAGAAATAAACACAAGCAGTTCAACTGTTTACCTTAAACTCCAATTCGTAACCACAAGTGTAGAAATACTTTATTTTTAAAGGGTTGTGGAGATTTAATAATGCTGTTCCTTTCAAGGTAGTATTTTAAACCCACCTGCAATCACTTCATCTCATCTCGGATTATGTGTGCTTTTAACATTTTTAGGTCTTTAATTTTACTTGTTCATTTTCTATCTTTCTGCTCTTTTTTCCCAGTGAATTGACAATTCCTCAGAAGTGACACTTTGCATAATTTTCATTTAATTTCTTGAGGAAGAAATAATAAGCATTTAAGGCTCTCTAATATGGTTCTGCTATAAAGTTGATTCATTTGTTCTGTCAGCCATTCCTTGAAAAAATATCTAGTAAATACCTGCCACATGTTAAGCCCTGGACTAGGCTTTGGGAATACAAAAATCAATGATTTGGACTGTTGCCCTGGAAGAGCATTACCACGTGATAAATTCCCTAGAAAAAGCTATAGTGAAAGTGTAAACAAAGTGCGGTAAGAGCACATAATGAGCAATTAAAGGCAGCAGCTTCCTTCCTTAATTCTTACCTCACTGTTTTCAACCTTGTGCTCCATTCAAATCAGGCAACTCAGTGTTCCCTAAAATCCTCATGAAGTTTCTTATCACCGAGCCTTCTATTGAAATAACTTTACTAATCCATCCTACCTTTGTTATGTATGTCAAAATTCTTCATATTCCATAACCTGTTCTTAAAAGCCAGTTTCCTTTTGAAACATGCCCCAGAAGTACTCTCTCCCATCTATTCTGTCCTCTCTGTATTTGTCATTTTCATAACACTTACTACTTTATACCCTGTTTTATGCATAGTTTGTTGTGTGTACAACCCCTCCCTCCACTCCTACCTGCCTTCCCTCTACCCCCCTTCAATTAGACACCACTCTGTTTTAAAATTAGGGATTCTGTTTTTGTGTTTTACCATCAACAGTCTTTAGCCTCAGTTTCCACTGCTCAAACAAAAAACAACAACAAAAAACCCTGAAATCAAGGACTTTGTCAGCTGGTCATGATACCTGAAACACCATTGTACTTGATAAATGTTTGAAGATTCAAATGTAACTAGACCTCTTGTATTGATAAGAGAAGTAGAGAGCAGATTTATAACTCTAGAATACCCCAAATATGTAGTAATGAAGGAACTCCCCTTTTACAAATTCAGACATACTCACCTTCAAGATATTTCTCACATCTTTGAATAGGATAAAATTCCTTTCCCTTGGCTTAATTACAACTTCAATAAGAAATGAATGCCTGGTAGATAACCTTTGTTAAATGACCTGATGGCTCATTTCTTATTGGCCTGATGTCCATATTGCAATTAATGCTAGTCATTATTTTAACTGCTGCTTTCAACACTAGCATTAAATCAATTTGACCAGGAACACTAAACTTTCCTTATCTTTCCTGATATTCTAATTTTTTTTCTCCCTACTGAGGCAAGGCTTCAACAGACTTGACTGTTTCACAATTTCTGCCTTTAGCTTTGACTGGAGTTGTTCCTTGACTCTGTAATCCTTTTAATTATCTCTTTTGTATTTCCAGGACTTCTGTTTACAGTTGCCATTTCTCCTGTCTTTAAGCCCCCTTGCCACCTCCTATTCTTATTTTTAGTTGACCTGCTTTCCTATCTTATGGAAAGGATGGGGTTACTTAAATAGCCATGAATACTTAAAAGTCTATCTCAGTGCCCATTCTTTTTTTTTCTGCCAGTCTCAGGTGAAGAGATTGTCCTTCAAATCTACCCCTTCAACTAACTTTAGATTGTGTTGATCCTTAATTATCTACCAGAGACTGTGATAGGATTTCTAGGAGTCACAATTATGAGTTGGATATAATTCTTGCCCTTAAGAAGCTTACTCTGACCTGCGTTCAGGAGCTTCTCATTTCCTGCCACCTGCATGATTAGGTCTCATCCTTATCATTTCTTCATTTGTTTTACATTCCTAGAAGTAGAGAATTTTAAAACAGGAAGGAGAAAGATCATTTTCCTTCAAGAAGGTAAAAGGAAGGAGTTCTCTCCAATTATATCTTCCCTTTACTCCCGTTTGATAAGATTTCTGTTAGTATTTTATGCCTCTAAGGTGTAGGGTGGCAGAAAGAAAAGGATGAAGATCCCTGCTGTGGTAAGGATTCCATTTCTCTTATTAACTCTTAACTGTTCAGCCAATCTTAAATCCAGTATTAATATATATAAATATCTAAGTATATTAATACATAAATATATTAGTATGTTGTTACATGTTATATATTGTATAATATATTTATATGTGATATAATATATGTATATCATACCATTCTCTATCTGTATACAATTTCTTATTGGTATGTGTTACTACTATATAGCTAATGTGTGCTTTCTTGTTTACTTTCTTCGTGTACTCCTAAACCTAAGTCAAGAAACATCTTAATACTTTGGGTGGTTGCAAATGTTTTTGTTTTTTTTGTTTTGTTGTGTTTTTTTTTTTTTAATTAGCTTTTTTGGACTTCAGTTTTAAACATACTTTAAAAAAAAGTCAGATCCCATTATTATTTAATGACACCTTAAATGTGCTAAAATGTAGTATACATGTAACTAGATGCCGAAATACCAAATAATTCATAAAGTATTAATATAATGAAGAGTACTGGTATCTTTTTCTTAGCAACAATTGAAGCTGTTTATCTCAAATATAATTAGATACTGTATCACCTTTAGCTGTTTTCAGATAACAAGTTAGACATATGCAAAAATTTTCATTGTATTGTGGTTTGCAGTCAATTCTTATTAAACCAATGAAAGAATATAGTATAACTACAGATTCTTGAGTCTAAATTAGAATTCCCTCTTAATAGATGAAGTCAATTTTAAGAAGCATTATAAAGTTATAATTGAATTTTCCAGATTTACAACTCAGTCATAATAAGGGTCAAAGTATCAGTCATCTAAGGAATTTTGTACTAAAATTCTGATACTTGTGTCAGTTGGCTATTTTATAAATAATTTAGTCTACACATTGGGATAAGTTCATTCTTGCTTTTAAGGTCTTATCATTTTTAGTCTTCAAACATTTTCTCTTTATGTTGTTTATTGGGGGAAAAAAAACCAACCGTCACCAAAGTACAACAAAAAGTAAGGTAGTAGATGAAGTAAGTAAAAGTCAGTGAAACATAAAGCTTTTTTTTTCTTTTACGAGTAATATTTCTCTAAGAGAATCTCCACTCCATGTTTTTTTAAATATTTCTCAGTCAATTGCAAATAATACTTGTGGCCTTACTAATTGACATCCTTAGCAGAACTTTTCTTTAAGGATTTCCTTCTAAAACTCAAAATACAATTAAGCAAGACTTAGAGGTACTACCTTTTAATCCACTTCCATTTTTAAATTGCTTGTTTAATCCTTAAAACTAGAATACTTTTATCTATGGTGTTCATAATTTTGCAATGTCACTTGTCATCTTTTTTTTCATTCCTTAATACCATTCTGATATTTTGTCCCCTGAAACGTCTTGGGATGTTAGAAAAATCACTGGGTTTGTTTTACATTTCTTCTGATGTCTTTGATTTTTATAGTTTTGCTATTGATCCTTGACGAAAAGTACTTTTACATATGTTATTACATCATCAATTTATAGATACTTCTGCTGAGCCTCTCCGGCCTTCTCATTTCCCTACCTCCTCCCACACTATGATGTGCCTTTTGATATTTTAGACACTCATTGTCTTGTCTCTTACACTAGTTGGTCTATCTGTTCCCATGAATGTTTGAAGTATACCATCACGAATCCCTTTATCTTTTTGAAATGTGGAACTAAATATAGCTTTCTCAAAGTAATATATTGGTGAACTTTGTTTAGAAGTTTAGTTATGTATTTCAGTTGGTTCTTACCTGATTTCTCTTCCCTTCTTCCCTATTTTGGCTATTGACAATTGATTATTAGTATCTTCTTAGTTGTGGTGTGCCCGGGAGATTGTTGACTCTTTCAAAAAATTTTTTTCAGTTTTCCTAGTCTAATATCATATTCTGATATGATTAATTTCCCTTTAAAAAGGAATTTAATGTTCAATGTGAGTTTTTAAATGTTCTCTGTTTCATTTATATAGTTTTTTATTATGCCTGAGAGGTTGGTATAGGACAGATATGTTGACTTCAGTGTTAGTTTTTTGGGGGGCATATCTTTAATTGTGAACTAATTTTTTAAAGCTTGATATGTTTCTGTAAATGAAATCTTACCAAGTAGTAAAACATTTGCTTGCTAAATTAAAGGAAAAAGAGATACTCTTACGTATGTCTTTTAATACATCCCATAGATAATGCTGGACAGCCTTTAGAATATTTCACTATCGTCATGGATAATTGAACTTGCAGTTATTCCATAACGTAATTAATTCTGTAAGAAGTGTTGAGATTTTGAAATGACCAAATTATCAAGTTTCCCCTGCAGTGATAGTTTAGAACTTACTTGATTTTTATTTACAAAGTTAGTACTCATACTTATTTTTCTGCAAAACCTGACAATTCTGTTCCAAATCACTCAGTTATTAAAATTTCAAGTTTTTATGATTCTTAGTAACAGTGTAGACATACTAAAACTTGAAGACTGTGTAAACTAAATAATTTAATCTAGACATGCTGCAGATAATATTTAGATTCCTTTGTCTAAGCTGTAACTCAAAAATAAAGTATTTTTACTGTGATCCCTGGCTGTGATATTTTTATACATGTCTTTCTGAATCAGTTTCATTAAAGCCATTTCATTAAATTTATGCTAAAATGAAAATTTATTGTTGAAATATTTAGAATCATAGAATCTTTGTTAGAATAAAAAATAATTGGTATAGACTTGAATTGCTCACTTCTACTCAGTTCTCTTCTGGTTCCTGCCCAAAAGCTGCAGTTAGGTGGTACCGTCTGACTGGTTCTGGTCTTTGGACGGAAGAGATTATCAAGGAAACTTCGTGCTGAGATGGCAGAGCCGCTTATAGAAAGAAATCAGGAGCCACACTACAGAAGCAGCATGAATCTGAGTTACTACTCCATGGAAGCCAATAACCCTAGAGCAGGAGTCAGCAGACTTCTTCGTTAAAAGACCAGACAGTAAATAGTTCAGGCTTTCCAGGTCACATTCCATCTCTGTCACATATTCTTCTTTGTTTGCATTTTTGCCATTTTGTATTTTCACAACCCTTTAAAAATGTAAAAACCACACTTAGCTCAAGGGACATTAAAAGAAACAGGCCATGGGTCATAGTTTACCAACCCCAATATTAGAGAGTCACCTGAGTGACATCAAAAGTGGAGTATAAAGGCAGAAGTCTTTGTATTAAGACAGGAGTTTGAGGGGTTAATTATCACAGCCTAACTTAAGAAAACAAGATAATCTCATCTGACTGCCCATCCCCACCAGATTTCTGAAGAATGCTTCCTACTGCATGCTCCATGAGACAGCCTATACTATTGTTGGACAGCATTAAGAAGTTTTTCTCTTTTTAGTGAGCTCTCTTTACCTAGTGGTTCCAGAGCTGCCTTTGGATATAGTCTACACCATACTTTTCATTATTCTGTCTTAAAATATCTGAAAACTATCTTGGTTTTCAGGTCTCCTCTTGTTCTGTTGTTTTTTTTTTTTTTTTTTTTTAAACTAAATATCCCTAATTCTGTGATATGGTTTCTAGACTTTTAGTCTAGCCAACCTGGTGACCAGACTGCTAGATGAACTTTATCAGTATTCCTTCAATATTTTGCTTCCTTTATGAAAAGATGTGGTTGGTAATTCAGAGTAGAGAAGAAAGATACCTCCCCTGAACAAAAAGCCATGCCTATAGTTGGATTAATTTTTTTAATCATTTTATTGCTTTGTACTAGGTTGACAGTCTTTGTTCCAGTTTGCTAATGCTGCCTTTTGCAAAGCACCAGAAATGGGTCGGCTTTGGTAAAGGGGGTTTATTTCTTTACAAAGTTACAGTCTTAAGGGCAGAAAGTGTCCAAGATTCCTTCATTTATTCCTTAGAACCAACAAAAAGTCTTTGGAATGATACTTGGGCCCTCTGAAACCATAGCATAGGAAATACTTCATGAATTTGTGTGTCGTCCTTCTAGGGGGCCATGTAATCTCTGTATTCTGAATTTTAGGTTTAGACTGCCAAAGCCCACATAAAAATTGCCTTTTAAATTTAAAGCAAAGGAAAACTCTCTGTTCTGAAGACTTTCATACATTTTCTCATTTTCTGAGAATGAGAATTGTATACCTTTTTTTTTTCCCTTTTGCCCTTGCTGCTATGACACTCATCCACATTTGATCTTCAGTCAAGTATCTGTAGTAGCTATTTTGGTTAGCATGCCTTCCTTTCTATGAGTGTGATTTTATATAATTTTGTTGTATACGGTTGCTCTTTGTTAGCCATCTTATCATTTTTGTAAATATATTGGGTATAAAATCGTAACAGATACTTTGCTGGCTCTGAATAAACAGGGAGTAGGTGGGAGAAGTATTCAAAGTCCAGTAGACTTTTTTTTTTTTCAATTTTGAAATAATTTCAAACTTAGAGAACATTTGGAGAAATAATATGAAACCTATTCATAGTACTCCAGCAGATACCCAGAGTACTCCCCTGCCCAGATACCCAGATTCACCAACTTTTTTTTTTTTCCATGATCAATGTTTATTGTTAAACTCTCCAGACAGCCCAGCTCTGAGGCCTGGGGCTGGGAAGAGAAGAGAAGTGGTCAGTCTGGGGACCCAGTGTGGCCACCCTAATGTGCTCTGGTACCTGGCAGTGATCCTGGGCTGTCATTCCTTCCCCTAGGCTCTCTGGGTCTAGAAGGGTCGGGGACTGTGTCAGGCTCAGGAAAACTGCTTTCATGAAGGAGCAGAGCATGATGGGGAGAGACTGTATGTTGCCTCAGAGCCTGTTAAGTCCAACATGAAGCATGTGAAAAGAGGGCAACTGAGGTAAGAGAGTAGAACCTAGAGGAAAAAGTGGCAGGGAGTCTAAAGGTGAGGTGGGGGGAACCATCATCTTTCTGGTCCTGTGCCAGAAGGTGATGAGAATGAGACTTCCAGGTGCCCCTCACCCCTGGCTTCTGGAAGGGTGAGCAGGGGAGGAATAGGGCTGTGGTCAGGGGTGAGTTGTACACTGCTCCATCCCATGTGATGTCTGCAAGGCAGCCAAGCTTGAGAGGCTTCAGTGTCTGGACCAGTCCTGCTGGCTCCCATCCTTTGTCCCTGCCGTGAAGGGCAGCAGGGAAAGGGCACGCTGCCTCCTCCTCATTGGGCCTTCACTGAGCTTTCTTGGACACATTCTGGTTCTTCAGCATCACATAGGTGATGGACACTCCCACAAACAGGAGCAGTAGGAGGCCTGCAGCCAGTGGGATGGCAACAGCATAGGCTCGGAGTAGGAAATACTTGTGGATGACATGCTGGCTCTCAATGAATGGCTCCTTCATCCAAGAGGCTGACTCCATTCAGGGCACTGGGATGGCATCTGCTTTTCTTTAAGATGATGGCATTTTGGATTTCTTGGTTTGTTTCCTTCTTTCATTTATTTAATGGCTGTTTACTAGGCACTGGCTTGGTGGCTGCTCTGGGTTGGTGCTGGGGACTTGGCAGCAAACAGAAGACAAGGGACTCATGGCTTGGCAGAGGTAAGGGGTAAATGAGGAATTCTCCAGTGATTCCCAACCTGGGGCCCAAGGTCCTCATTACTAACATTTTTCTCCAAAGGACACCAAGTTGTACAAGATTTTGCCTTCCAAACACACTGCACTTAGTAAGCAATAACCAACATATTCTCCCGTAAGGAAAAAAAAAAATCATAAAGCCCTCACAAAATCCTTTGGCACTGGCCATACTCAGGAGCCAGAAGAATAATCAGAACTACTAGAATTCCCATCAAAGGCAAAGCAACTCAGGAACAGGGCTTGACAGTGTAGTGGTAAGCATGAGACCTTGGGCCAGAACCTACTCCCTGTGCCTCAGCGCTCTCATCTATAAAATGGGGACATCACTAGGATCTTCCTCATAGTGTGGCTTTGGAGATTTAACCAGATAAGACAGGTAAAGCATCTAGCCTGGGCCTGACACATGGTAGCTGCTTAAACAGTGTTAGGTGGGCTTCAGGTTCCGAGGGTACGGAGAAGTAAGCAGGGGGCAAGGGAGATGCACCAGGAGAGCCACCCAGATGGTGTAGTAGGTGACAGTGACAAGGACGAGTCCCACCACATGATCTGTTCCTGTGACCCTTTCCCCGCCACTGTACCGTGAGAGCAGCAAGCCCCCAACTTTTAATATTTAACCACATCTGCCTTTCTTTCCTTCCTACCTACCTACCTATTAATCTTCTAAACATTTCAGAGTAGGTTGTATTCATCGTGTTCCTTGAACATTTAATACTTTCATGTACATTTCTTGAGAACAACTGTATATAACTTATATAACTACCTTTTAAGAACAGTTATCAAGTGCAAGCAATTTGACATTGATACAAAGCTTGCAGTCTATATTCCATTTCTTTCATATGTCCCAATATTGTTCTATTGGACCTTTTCTCCTTTATTATTCATTCCAATCCAGGATCATGGATTGCATTTAATTATTACTGTCTCTTTAGTCACTCTTTTTGTTTTATTATTAAATTGTGTTGACATATACAACATAAGCTGTCCCATCTTAACCACTCTCACGCATACCATTCAGTTGGATTAATCCCATTCACAGTGTTGCACTACACCTCACTACCATCAATTACCATAACTCCCCCACCACCCCATACAGAAATATCCACCCATTATGCAGTTAACCCCACATTCCTCTTGCCTCCTGCCCCTGGTAACATGTATTCTACTTTGTGTCTCTGAATTTACAAATTCTAGTTATTTCATAAAAGTGAAATCATACAATATTTGTCCTTTTGTGTCTCAATTATTTCACTATATATGGTATCTTCACAATTTACCTATGTTGTCGTATGTATCAGAACACCATTCCTTTTTAATGGCTGAATAATATTCCAGGTTCTTTATATACCACATTTTGTTTATCCTTTCATCCTTTGATGAACACGTGGGTTGCTTTTGGCTATTGTGAATAATGCTGCTGTGAACATTGTTGTACAGATACTTATTCAAGTCCCTACTTTCAGTTCTTTTGAACTAGAAGCAGAAGTTCCAGGATGTGTAGAAATTCTATACTTGACTTTCTCAGGAACCATCAAACTGTTTTCCACAGCATCAGCACCATTTCCAGTGGCCTTTTATAACCCAAGTGTAGGGAGAGAAGACCAATCATTAAAAATAATTAGCTACATATACCAGCCTTAAAGTAATTTATAATGCTTACACTTTGACTCTTTATTATATCTCATCCTGCATATTTTGTATCTCTACTTTGGTGGCAATTTAGTTATTGAGCATTTGCTTACTATATACAAAGTATTGTGCTTAGAAATGAGGTGAGTGAGATATTGATCCTGCCTTGCAAATGGTGAATAAAACAGTTAAAAAATTTCCCATAGTACAAAACAGAGGAAATCTTGGTCACGTTTCCCATAAGTACAGGACCAAATATGTAGATTTTTTTTGATATTTTAATAAATAAATAGCTATTATACATTCATAGCAGACAAATAAGAAAATAGAGATCAGCAAAAATATGAAAAACAAGCTACCAGTAAATTACTACCACCCCGAGAAAACCATTGTTGACATTTGGTTATATATCTTTCCAGATTTTTAAAAATATATTTTCCACTTTCCCTGGCAAATAGTTGTCACTAACTACAGTTATTCCCTTTTTTTTTTTCTTTTTAACGCGAATCATCAGGTCATACTCAACATATTCTTATAGTATGGTTTGTTTTGTTTCATCTGAAATGTCATCATTTAGCTGCCACTAAATGAATTTGTGCAGCAACATTTTATTCAGTGTATTAAAATTTATTCAGCCAGTCCTGTAGTGTTTACAGTTTTTCCACTCTTCTGAACAGTTCTATAATGCTGTAAAGTACATTCTGATGCTTTCTTTAGGGCAGAATTCCATTACATGGTCTTTTCTGGATCATAGAATATACTCAGTTTAGATACATCTAAATTTACCTCCAAAGAGTTTGAACCATTTTTCACTCCCACCAACAGACCCTACTCGTCCTTGACAGAGTTCTCTTCTGTCCTTACCAGTTAAAAATGCTGCCTAGTTTTCATTGCTTTTCTTTAATCAAAAATCTTTAATTTCTTTTCTGTGAAATACCTATTTATGTTCTTTGGCTTTTTCTTATAGGTATGTTCATCTTTTTCTTCATTATTTACAAAATAAAAAATGCTCTTTAGTAATTATTGAGTTACTACTAGAAATTACTACCCAAAACTAAAGTTGTTTCTTTGCAGCTTCAACAGTAAGAACAAACTAGATTACTTCTTTGTGCATTAAAAAGTTGATGTATTTGAAACCAATTCTTATATAGGTATAGAAAAATTGAGAACATTCTTAAATAATTTATGATTCAGATATCACTCTTTTGTTTTACTTTATCTGAAAGGCCATCCTGAGCAACTTCTACTATCTGTGAGCTGACTCACCTCTTGAACTAGATAGAATACTAGATTGATTGATTGATTGATTTGTAAACTTGGCAATTATTTTGGAATACCTGAATCTGGAATATATATAAAATTCCTGTTTTATTTTACAGTGTTTTCTTTATTAGAAAGGACATGAGAGAGGATAAGAATGATACTGCCAAAAGACCTCACAGAATATCATTCATGTTAGTGAAATTACTCAACTCTAGTATTTAGGACCTTAGCTTTGAAAACTGAAAAATTTTATTTTTGAAACTCATGAAGTAAAACAAGTATATGGTCATATATGTTAATGAAGTTTACAGATGTATAATTACACTGTGTGTGTGTGCAGCCACATGCACATGTATGCTTAATTTCCACCCCCAAAAGTTTAATCTTATTACTAGTGAGGATATGGGGTTAATGGATCACTGCTTACCTGATGTACCACCAAGAATGGTAAAGCTAATATTCTTCCTGCAAGAGCTGAGTATCCAAGAATATGTCAAGATGCAGCTAGTATAGCTTCCCTTTTAAAAAGTAAACTGAGCTCTTTATATTTTTAATGTCTAAGCTGATGTGGTACTCACAACAGCTCCTTCTCATTGACAATTTAAACCATGCCCAGGAATCGTTTACTTCTCTTGTTTCAGGATATATTCCTGGATGCAGTTTTTCTGTCTTCTGATTTTCCTCTTTTCCCTTTGAAATAGAATTCAGCGTTGATGAAAATTCAACAATACTTTTTAATTATTGTTATAAAAAGAAACCTTATTTAAAGGGAATATTGGTGACCTGGTGGAAGGAAGAGATAAGGAATCACTACTTGGCTGCAAGGGAACAATCTTCACATAGCAAACAGGCTTAAGTGGGTAAGAGGTCAATCCTGGGATTTCTCTGCCCTAAAAGCCAAAGAATGTACAGTGGGACCAGCCAAGGGAAGATTTCCTCCACCGCTGCCCCCATCTAGGTCACCTCACCTCTGCATACCCAGTTGCTCAAGCCAGAAACATGGGCGTCGTATTTATCTTCCCTACCTCCCCAACACCAGTCCATTCACTCATCAAGTCCTGCATATTTCACTTTGGATACTCTTTTTTATTTCTACGGGCTTAATATTCAGGAGCATAGGGGCCAGGTTTGCCCTCCTCTGTACCACAAAACGATACTTTATGGGGGGGAGCACTTAGAACATATTGCCTGTCATCTAGTAGGCCTTTATAAGTATTGGCTCTTGCTCTTTTTGCTGTTTTTGTTCACAAATTAGAAAAATCTATTTCCTCAAATGATGGATATGAATATATTAATTATAAATAGCTCTTTTATTTAATAACACATTGGAGATGACTCAGTTTAAGACTTAAGCAATTAAATATCCTTATTCTCTGTCATTGTACACATATGTTCCACCAGCTGATGATGGATTAATTCTCTGACCTTTTGTAGCTGCACAAGTTAAATGATCTGGGTGTTGAATGTTGTATAAGGCCATAAAACATTTTCTTAAATATTACTTTAAATGTGTGATTTAAATGTCTTTAAATTTAAATGATTTTTTTAGGAATGCATAAGCATATACTGCCTTCCACTTTCTAGCCCATGTATTTGGCAAAATAATTATCTTTTATTTGTTTGTGGTTAGTGATTAAGTTACTGCATTATAGTTGGTTTCCTTCAGTGTCTGGGAAATCTATTTTGTATAATTTGATTATCAGCTCACAAAGGTAGCATCAGCACCTTGGAAAACTAGCTCGTATACCCGAACGGACAGAAAATTCTTTTGCCAAAAAAAACAGTAATTTATCGATTGTTATGTTGCCCATACCTAGTATAAGAATCCATTTCACTTTACAGCTGAGGGGCTAGGATAAACAATAGTTATCCCAAAGTTGTGGAAATTAGCATGAGAATAAAGAATTCAGGTAATCCCGATATTGTACAGATTAGGATAATAAAGCAAGCCCCTTGCCAATATGCCAGAAGCCTTATTGCTCTTGAATGCCATCAATTTTCATTTCCCTGTTCTTTAGTCTTTGATTAGGCTTTGTTGTTTAATTTTCAAAACTGCTTTCATTATGTGTGTTCTTTGTGGCCTAATAGCCTTCAGGAAGATTAACTTAGACATTCATTGTATGAAAAGCTACATTTCAACCCCTCAGAAAAGTCAGTATATACTTTATTAGTATTCTTTGACTCAACATCTCCTGAGCCCAAAGATACGTTGTTCTTTAACATGGTTCATACTACCAGAAATTCCTTGAGTTGGTACATAACTTTTAGTTGATGAGGAGTATTAAAATGTTTGTTGGAAATTGTTTTAAAAGTTGTCAAATACAGGTAAGTTGGACTTCGTCAAAATTTAAAACTTTTGGATTTCAAGGGTACCACCAAGAAAATGAAAAGAACACCTATAGCAAAGAAGAAAATATTTGCAAGTGATTTATCTGGTAAGGGATTTGTATACAGAATACATAAAGAAACTCTTAAAATAATAAAAAGACAACCCAATTTTTTAAAATGAGCAAAGGCTCTCAGACATTTCTTCAGATAAGGTATACAAATGGTCTATAAGCACATGAAAAGATGTTCAACATCATTAGCCTTTAGTAAAATGCAAATCAGAGCCACAATAAGAAATTACTTCTCACCTACTAGGATAGATAAAATCAGAGAGATAGCTGATAAAATGTGTGAGCCAAGATGTGGAGAAATCTGAACCCTCATACATTGCTGGTAGGAACGAAAATGGTGCAGCTGCCTTGGAAAACAGTCTGGCAGTCCCTCAAACAGTTAAACAAAGTTAACATATGTTCCAGCAATTCCACTCTTAGGTATATACCCAAAAGAAATTAAAACATATGCCCACTCAAAATGTGTACAAAATGTTGATAGCAGCATTATGCAAAATAGCCAAAAGGTGGAAATAACCCAAGTGACCAAAACAATGAATAAACAAAATGGGATATATTCATATGCTGGAATATTTTATATGGCAATACAAAGAAATGAAGTACTGACGTGTGCTGCAACACGGATGAACCGTAGGAACATTGTGCTGAATGAAAGTAGCCAATCACAAAAAGCCACATATTGTATAATTAAAGACATACCTCATTTTATTGTGATGCACTTCATTGCACTTCACATATACTGCATTTTTTTTTTTTCAAATTGAAGTTTTATGGCAACCCTGCATCAAGCAAGTCTTTCAGTAGCATTTTTCCAACAGCATGTACTCACTTCGTGTCTATTTGTCACATTTTAGTTAAGGTATGTACACTATTTTTTTAGACATAATGCTGTTGCCCACTTACAGACTACTATAGTGTAAACATAACTTTTATTTGCGCTGGGAATTAAAAAAATTTGTATGACTCAGTTTGTTTGATATTTACTTTATTGTGGTCTGGAACCAAACCTACAATATCTCCAAGGAATACCTGTACTTTTCTATGAAATGTCCAGAATAAGCAAATCTGTAGAGACTAGATTAGTGGTTGCCTGTGACTGGGTGAGAAATGGAGACATTTAGGGAGTGATGGCTAAAAGGTAAAGGATTTCTTTTGGGGGTTGTGAATATGTTCAAAAGTTGACTGTGGTACTGGTTACACAGCTCTGGATTTATTAAAATTTTTTGAGTTGTACTTTAGATGACTGAATTAAAATGTTATGTGAATTATCTCAATAAATCTGTTACAACAAAATTAAGTCAAGGAGGTCTTCCAGATAACTGAAGACAGAGGTGGCCATTTTGCTACTGCCTCCCAATTTTCCTCCAAAAAATATAGAACAATAAAAAGGGAAGAATAAATCTTTACAAAATCTGGAGGCAGCATAATTTGAAGAAAATTCTAAAAGGTAAAAGTAGCTGTAAGTAAAAAGAGAAAAGTCACCAAATCCCAGTATACATTCTCACCCTACTTCTGCCTGCGACAAGATTTTGTGGCAAGCAAAGGCAGACAAGTAAAAGTGGGAGAAAGAGAGGGAGGCTAGCCTTATCTAATCAGTCAGGCATAAAGTCCACCCTAAGTCTGAAAATTCTGAAAAAAAGTATCCAAATACTTTCAAAGGAAAATATATAGCAGTTAAAACATTTATCTGTAAAAAATGAAAATAAGTGAAGTAAATTTCCAGCTAAAAACAAAGCAGAAAAACAGCAAAGTAAACCTGAAGAGTCATAAGGAAGGAAATTTTTTTAAAGAAAAGCAGAAATGAGGTAGAAAATAGAAAAACAATTGACATAAATCTATATTCTGAATTTTTATAAGTAAATTATCAAAATAGACAAGCCACTAGCTAACTTGATTGTATAAATGGGGAAAGTACAAATATGTGAAATAAGAAATAAAAAGGGGAATAATAGCCTTTGAAAATAAATTTTTTTTAAATGTTTTAAATCACAGTTAACTACATTACAGATCTCATTGCAATTAATTTGAAAACCTAGATAAAATGAATAATTTCCTAGGGAAATACAGATTATCAAAAATGACCCCATAGGATTTGGAAAGTTTAAACAAGCCGATTTTTCATAGAAGAAATAAAGAATGTTATTAAGAAATTATCTCACACAAAGGCATCAGGCTCAGATGGCTTCACACAGAGGGATTCTACCAAACCTTCAAAGACCAGATAATCCCACTATGCCTTAAATTGTTTCACAGCACTGAAAATGATAGAAAACTTCCTAATTCTTTTCATGAAGGAAATGTAATATTGATAACCTAGTAAAAACAGTACCAAAAAAGGAAGAAAATTACAAACCAATATACCTCACAAATATCAGTGCAGAAATACTAAATAACGGTAGTAGTGTTATTATTAAGAAATACCAGATATCAAAACATATACTATAAAACTTCTATAATTAAAACTGTATGCTGCTGGCAAATAAAAAAAAACAAATAGATCACTGGAATTGAAAGCCCAGAAAAGGACCCAAGTGCAAATTGAAATGATAAAGGTGGCATCTCACATCACTGGGGTAGAGATTTTTTAATAAATGGTATGGGGATTTGTGGGTAGCCGTTTGGAAAAAAGGTAAAGTTAGATCAACATCTTGCCCCATGCACAAGAATAAACTCGATCCAAACACTTGTACAACAGTGTTCATAGCATTATTCATAATAGCAAAAAAGTGGAAACAACCCAAATGTCCATCAATTGAATGGATAAACAAAATGTAGTGTATTTGTACAATGGAATATTATATAACAATCAAAAGGAACAAGATTACTTTTTGGAGTGATGATAATGTTTTAAAATTGATTGTGATGATGGTTGCGCACCCTATGAATATAAAAGCCATTGCACAACCTTTCGAATACACTAAAAGGCCGTTGAATTGTAAGCTTTAAATGGATGAATTGTATGCTATGTGAATTATATCTCACAGCTGTGAACAGCTTTAAATAGAAGGAAGGAAGGGAGGGAGAACACCATACAAATACTAAAAGAAAATGTGACTTTTCTAGTTTTCCTCCTTACCTTTGAAGTGACTCAAAATCCAGAGACAATAAAACATTATTAAAGTTGATTAAATAAAGTAGAAAAATATGCATGGGAAGGAATACCTGAAAAATGTCAAAAGACAGCTGACAAACTGGAGAAGATATTTAAATAAATACCACAGATCTATATGTATCCCTAAAATATGAAGAACTGTTAACCAAAAAGAGAATGGACCAAAGACCTGATAGAAAAAAATGAAGAAAAGACAAAAACGGAGAACTCATGATGTAAAAATGGCCCTTAAACATAAAAAATGTTTTAAGTTCCGTTAAAATTAGAGGAATACAAATGAGAACACATATCTACCATTTCTTCCATATCACATTCTTTTTTAAGACTGTGGGGAAGTAGGCACCCTCACACACTTGCTGGTGGAAATTTAGACTGGCACAGCCCTTCTGGAGAGGGATTTATCAATGCCTACCAGAACTATCTATGCATTCATCTTTTTTTTTTTTTTTTTTTTTTGTGGAATATAGTATATATACATACAAGTGATAACTTTCCAAGTGCAATTTAACAAGTAGTTAGCAAATGTCAGAGAATGTTACGGGTTACAGTTTCACAGATACAGTTATTTCCTTATTAGGAAAAATGACATATATACAAAAAGGGATAGGTTTCAAATTACAATTTAACAAGTAGCTATCAAGCAAATTTCAAAGAACATTTTGGGTTACAGTTCCACCATTTCAGTTCTTGTCTTCTAGCTATTCCAAAACCCTAGCAACCCAGAAAAAGAAAATTATGTAGAGATTCAGTATTCATAATGCTTTGTGAAATACCATCTTGTCTGTTACTACCCCTTCCTCTAGTTTAATCACTTTCCCAGTCTTCAGGGATGTCTAAGACCACCCTAACTTGTTCATGTTGAAAAGGGGTGTTGACATTGTGGGAAAAAGGGACACAATTGGTTGATGTTTGTGACGAGGCTGTTGGCTCTGGGTTTTGGGACTTACCTGGGATAGGAGCTCTCTGGAGGATTTAAATTTCTGAAGAATAAACTTAGTGAGTAAAACTATTATAGAGTCTCAGATAGGGACCTGGGTCTTCTTTAGGATTTGGGGGACTACTTGGGCTTATCATACTGTGACCACTTGGGATATCTAGTTGAAGCTTGTATAGGTGTAACCTCCAGGACAGCCTTTCGACTATTTGAAATCTCTTAGTCACTGAAACCTTATTTTGTTGCCTTTCTTTCCCCCTTTTGGTCAAAAAGTTATTCTCAACCCCTCCATGCCAGGTCAGGCTCATTTCCAGAATCCGTGTCTCATGGTGCCAGGGAGACTCTCGTACCTGGGGAGTCTTGTTCTACAGCGGTGGCAGGTTGATGAATTTATTTGCAGAGTTGGGCTTGGAGGGAGAAAGTCCACATTGAGCAACAAAAGAGGTTCTCTGGAGGTGACTCCTAGGCATAATTATAGGTGGGCTTAGACTCCCCTTTACAACCATAAGTTTCATGAGAGCAAGTCTCAAGATTTGTGGGCTTGATTTATAAAGTAGGGGGTTCCTAAGTTCACATAGGATATGTTCCATCCACAATAATCAATCAAGATCTCACATTATCATCACTTAGTTATATAGTCCTCATCACTCTCCATTTTAAATAGTTCTCATGACCCAAAACACTCCATAGTTCTTTTCAGCCCTTAATTATTTGTCCCTAGTGTTGGTGTGATACTAATAAGGTATTTCTATTAATTATAGTCCTCTGTATGCAATAGGTAGATTTTTCCCATATACCACTCTGTTGTCTATTCTGTGTACCAGTGTCATACCTTAGAAGTATATCATGCAAGCATCTTTCTATATTTGTAGTGTTGACCTGTGGGATTTGTGCCTTTAAACAGCCCCTTTCAGTGCTGTTCACCTTCAATGCAGCTCTGACACTTAGAATCTCATTAACAGTCATCACCCCTATCCATTCCCATACCTTTAAATTCACCCTTATTAATATATCTGAACATAATAGGTTATCATTCCCCCTTCACTAGCTTCCGTCTGTCTCTAGGTCCACATTATTCTACATTATAAATCATTGATTTTACATTGTTCGGGGCTTCATTGTAGTGGTAACAAACAGTATCTCTCCTTTTGTGTCTGATTTATTACACTCAGTGTTATATCTGCAAGGTACATCCATGTTGCCATAAGTTTAAGGACCTTATTCCTTTTTACTGCTGCATAGTATTCCATCCTGTGGATATACCACATTTTGTGTATCCACCCATCTGTTGAAAGACTTGTAGATCATTTCCATCTCTTGGCAATTGTGGCAAATGCTGCTATGAACATCAGTGTGCAAATACCTGTTTGTGTCACTACTTTCAGATCTTGTTATATACCAAGAAGTGAAATTGCCGGATGATAGGGTAATTCAATATCTAGTCTTCCACAACTGTCTTCCACAACAGCTGTACTGTTAATACTGTCCCACCAGAAATGAATTAGAGTTCCAATTTCTCCACATCTTCTACAGCATTTGTTGTTTCCTGTTTGTTTAATGGCAGCCATTCTTATTGGTGTGAGATGGTGTCTCGTGGTTTTGATTTGCATTTCCCTAGTAACTAGTGAATATGAACATTTTTTCACGCTGTTTTTAAGACGATTTTGTATTTCCTTTCGAAAAGTGCCTTTTTATATCTTTTGCCCATTTTATAATTTAGCTGTTTATACTATTGTTTCTGAGTTGTATATTTTCTTTATATAGGCAAGATATCAGTCTTATCAGATATATGGTTTCCAAATATTTTTTCCCATTGTGTTGGTTGCCTCTTCACCTTTTTTGACAAAGCCTTGTGTGGCACAGAATCTTTTGATTTTGAAGAGTTCCCATTTATCTATTTTTGTTGTTGCTTGTGCTTTGGGTGTAAGCTACCTCCTATTACTAGGTCTCGAAAATGTTTCCCTGTAGTATCTTCTAACAGTTCTATTGTGCTGTGTCGTATATGGAGGCCTTTGATCCACTTTAAGTTAATTTTTTTATAGGTTGTGAGGTAGGGGTCTTTTTTCGTTCTTTTGGATATGGATATCCGGTTATCCCAGCCCCATTTGTTGAAGAGACTGTTCTGCCCCAGTTCGGTGGACTTGGGGACTGTGCCAGTTTGGATGTATTATGTTCCCCAAAACACCATGTTCTTTGATGCAGTCTTGTGGGGGCAGATTTATTAATGTTGATTAGATTGAAATTCTTTGATCGAGTGTTTCCATGGAGATGTAAATCATCTATGAGTGAAATGTTTGATTGGGTAATTTCCATGGATGTGTTACCCCATCCATTCAGGGTGGGTGTTAATCGGATCACTGGAGTTGTATAAAAGAGTTCACAGACAGAAGGACCTCAGGGCAACTGAGTGACATTTTGAAGAGGAGCTGTAGCTTAGAGATACATTTTGAAGACGGCCGGTGAAAGCTGACACTTTGGAGACCACCATTTTGAAAAGCAGCCTGGAAGCAAGCAGACGCCAGCCACGTGCCTTCTCAGCTAACAGAGGTTTTCCGGATGCCAATTGCCTTTCTCCAGTGAAGGTACCCTATTGTTGGTTCCTTACCTTGGACACTTTAGAGCCTTAAGACTGTAACTTTGTAACCGAATAAACCCCCTTTATAAAAGCCAATCCATTTCTGGTGTTTTGCGAAATGGCAGCATTAGCAAACCGGAACAGAGGCCTTATAAAAAATCAGTCAACCGTAGATTAGGGGATCTGTTTCCAAACTGTCAATTTGATTCCATTAATCAATATGTTTGTCTTTGTGCCAATGCCATGCTGTTTTGACCACTGACTTTATACTAGGCTTCAGCGTCTGGAAGAGTAAGTCCTCCCACTTTGTTCTTTTTTACGATGTTTTTGGAAATTCAAGGCCCCTTTCCCTTCCACATAAATTTGATAATATCTTTTCCAAGTCTGCAAAGTAGATTATTGGAATTTTGATTGGAATTGAGTTCATTCTTAATGTCATTTAGCCTTCCTATCCATGAACATGGAATATTTTTCTACCTTTTTAGGACCCCTTTGATTTCTTTTAGTAACAATTAGTAATTTTCTATGTAGGTTTCTTTTACATCCTTGGTCAAATTTATTCCTATGTACTTGATTTTTTTAGTTGCTATTGTAAGGGAATTTTTTTTTTTATTGCTTCTTCAGTTAGGTCATTACTAGCGTATAGGAGCATTACTGACTTATGTGCATTAATCTTGTATTCCACCACTCTGCCAAAGTTATTAGCTTAAGTAGCTTTGTCATCAATTTCTCAGCATTTTCCAAATATAAAATCATACGATCTGAAAATAATGACAGTGTTACTTCTTCTTTTCCAGTTTGGATTCCTTTTATATCTTTTTTTGTGTGTGTGTGAATTGCTCTGCCTAGAAGTTCTAGTGCAATACTGAATAATAGAAATGACAGTGGGCATGCTTGTCTCATTCCTGATCTTAGGGCGAAGGCTTTCAGCCTCTCACCATTATTATACTGGCTGTGGGTTTTTGGTATATGCCCTTTATCATTGGGGACGGTTCCTTCAATTCCTATTTTTGAAGAGTTTATATCAAACAGGGATGTTGAATTTTGTCAAATGCATTTTCACCATCTATGAAGATGATCATTTGATTTTTCCCTTTTGATTTGTTAATGTTTTGTATTACATTAATTGAGTTTCTAATGTTGAAGCACCCTTGCATGCCAGAAATGAACCCCACTTTGTCATGGTGTATAATTGTTCTCATGTGCCTCTGGATTCAGTTTGCAAGTATTTTGTTGAGAATTTTTGCATCTGTATTCATTAGGGAGATCGGCATATAGTTTTCCTTTTTTGTAGTATCTTTATCTGGTTTTGGTATTAGAGTGATAATTAGCTTCATAAAATGTGTTAGGTAGTGTTTCTTTTTCTTCAAATTTTTGAAAGTATTTGAGCAGGAAAGGTGTTACTTCTTTTTGGAAAGTTTGGTAAAATTCCCCTGTGAGGCCATCTGGCCCTGGGCTTTTATTTGTAGATAGATTTTTGATGAATGATTGGATCTCTTTGCTTGTGATTGGTTTCTTGAGGTCTTCTGTTTTTTCTCAGGCCAGTCTAGGTTGTTCATGTGTTTCCAGGAAATTGTCCATTTCCTCTAAATTGTCTAGCTTGTTGGCATACAATTGTTCATAGTATCCTCTTATAACTCTTTTTATTTCTTCAGGATCCATAGTAATTACCTTGCTCTCATTTCTGATTCTGTTTATTTGGTCTTCTTTCTTTTTGGCTTTGTCGGTCTAGCTAAGGGTCTGTCAATCTTGTTGATCTTCTCAAAGCACCAACTTTTGGTTTTATTTGTTCTCTGTATTTGTGTGTGTGTATGTGTGTGTGTGTGTGTGTGTGTGTGTGTGTGTTTCCTCTCTAACTCATTTATTTCTGTTTTTATCTTTGTTACTTCTTGTCTTCAACTTGCTTTAGTATCCCTAACCTGATAATTCTCTGGCTTCTTCAGTTGTTCACTTAGATCTTTGGTTTTAGCTCTTTCTTGCTTATTGATATGTGCATTTAGAGCCAGAAATTTCCCTCTCAGTACCACCTTCGTTGCATCCCATAGGTTTTGATATGTTGTGTTTTCATTTCATTCCTCTCTAGATATTTAGCAATTTCTCTTGCAATTTCTTCTTTGACCCACTGGTTGTTTAGGAGTATGTTGTTTAACGTCCGTATATTTATGTAACATCTGGTTCTTTGGTGGTCGATTTCTAGTTGTATTCCATTATGGTCAGAGAATGTGCTTTGAATAATTTCAGTCTTTTTAAATTTATTAAGATTTGTGCCTTAACATATGTACTATCACGGAGAACGATCCGTGAGCGCTAGAGAATGTGTATGCTGATACTTGGGGATGTAACAGTCATTATATGTTTGTTAAGTCTTAATTCAGTTATCATATTGTTTAGTTTTTTAGTTTCCTTATTGGTCCTCTGTCTAGTTCCATCTGTAGAAGAGATTGGTGTATTGAAGTCTCCCACTGTTATTGTAGAAATGTCTATTGCTTCCTTCAGTTTAACCAATGTTTGTTTCACGTACTTTGGAGCTCCTTGATTGGGTGCATAAACATTTATGATTGTCATTTCTTCTTGATGAATTGTCCCTTTTATTAATATGTAGTGTCCTTCTTTGTCTCTTATGACTTCTTTGCATTTAAAATATAAATTGTTTGATATTATATGGCTACCCCTGCTTTCTTTTGGTTGTAGCTTGTGTAGAATACTTTTTCCATCCTTTCCGTTTCAGTCTTTTTGTGTCACAGGGTCTGTGATGAGTCTTTTGGAAACAGCCTATCAAAACATCATACTTTTTAATCCATTCTACCAGTCTGTATCTTTTAATTGGAGATTTTAATACATTCACTTCGTAGTTATTGCTGTGAAGGGAGTTCTTGAGCCAGCCATCTTTTCCTATGGTTTTTATTTATCAGTTCTATTTTTTCCCTCTCTCTCTTTTTTTTCTTTTAAGTTACCCTTACTAATACTCTTCAGTTCTGTGTCCTTCTCAAGAGCTCTCTCTCCTGTCTTTTTTCCTCAGCTGGTAGAGCTCCCTTTAACATTTCTTTCAGGGCAGGTCTCTTGTTAACAGATTCTCTCAGCATTTATTTTGTCTGAAAATTTTAAAGTCACCCTCAATTTTGAAGGAGAGCTTAGCTGGATAAAGAATTCTTGGCAGACAGTTTTCTCTTCCAGATTCTTAAATATGTTGTACCACTGCTTTCTTGCCTCCATGGTTCACACTGAGTAGTCAGTGCTTCATCTTAGGTTTTTTTTTCCCCTTGTGTGTGGTGAATCCCTTCTCTCTTGCTGCTTTTAGAAGTTTCTCCTGTTCACATTTGACCATCTGATCAGTGTATGTCTGTGTGGGTTTATTTGGATTTATTGTATTTGGAGTTTGTTGGGCATATTTGATTTGCATATTTTTGTTTAGAAGGGTTGGGAAGTTTTCCCCAGCTCTGTCTTGAAGTGCTCTTCCTAACCCTTTATTCCTCTCTTCTCCTTCTGGGACACCAATGATTCTTATCTTTGTGTGGTTCATATTGTCCATCATTTCTCTGAGACCTATTGCACGTTTTTCAATTTTTTTTAACACATTCAATTGTCATGTCCTCTAGTTCAGTTATCCTTTCTTCTGCCTTTTTAAAACTGTTGTGTCTCTAATATATTTTTAATTTGACCACTGGTGGTATCTTTTATTTCTATAAGCTCTGCTGTTTTTTTATTTAGTCTTTCAAATTCTTCTTCATGTTCTTCTAGTCTTTTTGATGTCCTTTATGTCTTTAGCCATCTGATTGAAGTTGTTCTGGAGGTTTGTGTGTACTTCTTCAGTTGCTCCAAATTTTTCTCTCTTCTGGCTTGTTAATTTATTTGTCTTTTCCATACCTTCTTGGTTCTTCAAGTGCTTTATCATTTTCTGTTTGCTTTGGGGCATTTGCTTATCTTGGTGGATTATTTGGGAAATGCAGGATTATTTAAGCATTTATATATAATTTGGCAGAGCTACAGCTTGTTGGAGTATACTTTCTCTGTCCTGCTGGCGGATGGCACTCTTGAGCCTGCCCTTTCTCTCAAACCAGCTTTCCCTCAATTTCATCTGTACACTGGGTGGAGTCATACTGAGTGGGAATCCAATCTGCACCATTTCTCCATGTCCAGTGGGGTCTCCCTACCCTGGAGGTGTGATGTGAGCCCTGTGCTGTTTGGCAGAGAATCTCCTGAAGGGCACCCTCCAGCTCAGACATGCCCAACTCCCTGCCTGCCATGTACCCGTGAGCCTCTGGTGTGGGAGAGGCTCCTGGTGCTTTCATCTTGTGCCATCTCCTATCCCCGCTTCTTGCCTGTGCACCCCGCCCCCGGACTTCTGTGGGGGTAGATGCTACCCGCCGGGTTCCCTCACGTGAGCATCTGGCCATGTTGCTGTGGAGGATTATCTTCCCAGTTAATTGTTAAGGTGGGTGCACGGGAGTGGAGGCAAGCCGCTACTCACTCCCTTTCCCAGGAGGCAGTCCTGTCCAAAAAAACTCACCTCCTCCACCTACGCACAGTTTCTCCACCACTCATACCCCAAAACCACGGTCCCAGGCTTCCTCTGGCCCCTCTTGAATGGTTACAGCATGCAGGGCTGCCCAGGTGCTGCCAAAATGCCAGCACAATTTTAAAAGTCATTCTCAGAAGGGGCTGAAGCTGCTGGTTGCTCCCACTCCCTGCCAGTTGCATTAATTTTTTTTTTTTAAGGGGAAATTTACTTTTTATTTTAACTTATTTTGAAATAACTTCAAACCTACAGGAATGTTGCAAAAATAATACCAAAACAATACACAGAACTACAATATACCCCCTTATCCAAATACCCAGATTTACCAATTTTTAGCATTTTGCACCATTTATTATATCATTCTTTCTATCTATCTGTACTTCTGTTATCTAAACATTTGAGTGTAGGTTACACACATGTTCCTAAACTTTTTTTTTTCAGCCATTTCCATTATTGTAAAATATTACATGCATACAGAAAGGTGTCATCTCTCAGTGTACAGCTCAACAAGCAGTCATTGTAGGTATTTTCAAAAGTTGTTATGGGTTACAGTTCCACAATTTCAGTTCTTTCCTTATTATTGCATTAATCTTTGACTCAGCCATCCCATTTCAAGGAATCTTTTCTAAAGATACACCTCCATGTGCCTAAGGCTGTTCATTCTGGGAGTATTTCTAATTGGAAAGTACTGAGATAGCCTAAATGCCCAGACAGGAAATTGATTGAGTAAACTGTGGTACAACCACACACTGGAGTACAATGCAGCTGTAAGAAAGAATGAGGCCTCCTCTCCTATGTAGGACATGACTCTCCCAGGGGTGTAAGTCTTCCTGGCAACGTGGGACATGACTCACATGGTTGAACCTGGCCCTGGCATCATTGCATTAAGAATGCCTTCTTGAGCAAAAGAGGAAAAAGAAATAGTTTCAGTGACTAGGCGATTTCAGATGTATTCAGGAGGTCATTCTGGAGGTTACTCTTATGTAAGCTTCAGCCAGATATTGCAGATTGCAAGAGTATGCCAAGCCCCAACCAACAGTATTCCTGAAAATCCTAAAGAATACCCTGGGCTCTATCTAAGACTCTATAAATATATTTTAGTAAGTTTATTTTTTCAGAAACTTAAGGCCTCCAGATTGTTCCAATGCCAAATAAGCCCTGAAACCCAGAGGTACCAGTCTCTCCAAGAACATCAACCAGTTCCATTCCTCTGCCACATAAGGTCGACACCCCTTTCCAGCACAAAGAACCTAAAATGGCCATTGCTCAGATATCCCTGAAGATTGAGAGAATGATCAGATGATCAAGTGAAGAACTGTAACTGAGAAATTAGGATTTGACAAATGATTATTACTACCAACTCATTATGCAGATAGTTCTTTTTAGTTTCTAGTGTATCAGAATAGCCAGAAGGAAATACGTGAAATTGTTGAACTGTAATCCAATAGACGTGATCTTTGATAATAATTGTATATCTGTATAGCTTTTATCATGTGACCATTTGATTGTAAAAACCATGTGACCGACACTCCCTTTATCTAATTTATGGGTAGAGTTATAAAATAGACAAGCATGAAAAAATAGTAATAAGTCAGGAATATGGGGGGGAAATACCCCTACATAAACTATGGACAATAGTAATAGTACTACTTTAATAATCTTTCATCAGTTGTAACAAATGTAACCAGTGTTAAAAAAAATAGTACAATTACAAAAAAGTTGTTGTCAATTGTAACAGATTTTCACCACCAATGCAAGTGTTGGTGGTGGGGTGGTATATAGGAATTCTGTATTTTATGCCTTATTGTTCTGTAAACCCACGAGTTCTCTAATTAAAGGAAAAAAAAAGAATGAGGAAGATCTCTGAACTGTTATGGTACAATTAAGTGAGGGGAAATTAAAGTACAAAAAGAGTCTCTGTAGTATACTACTCTTCCTGTAGGAAGGGAGATTTATACACATGTATCTGCTTATTTATGCAAAAGAAATACAGCAATGATAAATCAGAAACTAATGAGATTAGTTTCCCTACAGGGGATGGGATGTTAGAGATGAGAGGGAGGTGACACTTCTCTGAGTATATTCTTCTGTACGGTTCTGATTCATAGAAATCCAAGCAAGAAATAATGTTGGCCTATGTTAGGGTATTGGTGGTGGGGGGTGGAGCCCAGAGATATTTAGGAAGTTGTTTGTATGACCCATGAAGACAAGGTTAGTCTTGTGGGCCATTAGATCCCACCCATAGCAGGGCAGCACTTGTGAATCCTGCATTACACTCATGACTCCAATTCTATTTACTGCCTATGGAGCATCGTACCTTAACTGTAATTACTTGATGCTTTATACCTACAATTATCTGTGGAATCTATGAGGGTGGAACTTCGGAAGTCTCATTGGTTGCAAAAGGTTGATTCAGTTCATCTGACTAACTGGGGAATATCTCCATCTGTCTTCACATCTCTAGAATCTTCCCTCTGTGACATGTTCAGTTGAAGAAGATGATTTGGGGTTATTTGCTTGCCTTCTTGTTGGTTTATTCCTATTTGGTGGGTGATGGGCTAGGGCTGATGGGAAATTCATTATTGTTCTGCCTCTGTATCAGTTTCCATGCCGAATTTCCTACTTTTTATAGTGGCATCACCATTCGTTTAGTTATCCAAGTTTTAAAATGTTTTGTTATCTTTGATTAGCCTTCTCTTTCATTGCCTCAGTCATGTATAACTTGCCAGTTTTGCTTTGAAGTAGCTCTTCACTGTCTTCATTCTTTCCCAGCCAACAGTACAATGCCAGCTCTTGTCACCTTATATTTAGATTAGTATAAGAACCCCTCAGTTTACATTCTTAATTTTTTGCCTCAACTTAGATTCACAAAGAATTATCAGTTATCTTGATGAATTGACTTTTTCCTCAGAATTGAAAGTATTAAATGAAAAAATAGATGAGTGCTTTGTAAATATATATTCCCAGTTCTTGATTTATTCCCTTCTTTTTTCTAAGTCTTTCAATTCTTAGCTCTCCTGTTTGATTTTAAAGGTCTATCATAATATCACTATTTATTTAGCCTAAATTTTCTACACAGAGGTAGTAGTATGCTAATTAAAAGTAAAACGCCTGTAGAATATAAATCTAGCCTTGCATCTTTGTCTAACATTCCCAAGGGCAAATCACTTAGTTTCTTTGAGCCTTTATCTTTTCAGCTTTAAAACAAGAGTAATAATCTCACTTTTAGGGTTATTATTATGAGGACTAATTAAATTAAACTTATAAATACTACTTGGCAAATTACATGTTATATTTTTTTGTGAAGACATATTGGTAACAAATAAAAGCATATTAATGTTAATCTTAGGTGATCAGTACTGAGGACTAATACATATTTTTACTGTAATTGCACAGATTTATTAAATCAGGCAAGAAGTGCACTGAATCATGAAGTACTTTCAGTTAATGAAAGAAAATCTCAGGTGAAGCACATGTTAAAAAATGCTGTATGACATCTTAATATGAGTACTAAAATAGCTGGCAACTCATTATGATAGGACCTTTTTTAAAAAAAAAAAAAAAACTCTCCAGGAGTGAACTTAATGGTTCACAAGGTGAAAGGAATACATCCCATGAATGACATAATTCCTTCATGTTTATGTTACCCATCTTTGAAATTAATAGAACTCAGTAAGAGCAGACAAGCCAGCAGGTTAGGCCATGTTAACAATTGGGTCATTTCTAAATAATGTGTAATAGAAACTGGTATATACCTTGATTAGATAGTTTAATGTAAAACCATCAGTGGCCATGTTGCTTTACTTCCAAGCTTTTGTTTCCAGGACTATAAAATAAGTTATGGGCTAGGTGGTGTTTCTGAGGTCCTTCCCAACTGTAAAATTCTGTTGTTTTATAAACAAAAAAGCATTTTCCTAAAGATGTATAATACATGTAATTAATGCCACTGAATTGTGTACTTAAAGATGATTAAAATGAGAGATGTTACATTGTATATATGTTACCACAATAAATAAAATAAGCATATTACTAAGATGATTATGGCAATTTCATTTAGAAGAGTGAAAAACTGAATTTAAAAAGAAAAAATGCATATTATATACTGTAAATTGAAGTATTTACCAAGCTGAGATTCAAGATTTTTGTACTTTTTTTGTTTATTGACATTTTTTGGGAATCAGTGTTTTCATTGAGTGTATTATTCTGACTGAAAAATGAAAATAGACTACCAGAATGAAGTTCTTACATCCTTTTATGTTATTGTAACTTCATGATCAATTTAAGTAGCAAAACCCTAAGGGAATGAGGGAAACTTCCAGGGTTCACATGCTTTGGTCATTTGGTGTTCCCTGAGCTGTCATCTTGGATGCCTGGCACAGGATGGCATTCGGAGACACTGGCTCACTCAGCATGGCTAAGTGATTCGGGGGACTGGGCAGGCAGTAGTGGAAAGAATCTTCACCTTAGTGATCCACTGCATCCTATTCTTCATACTTCATAATGATGTATTTTTACTTCAAATTACAGAATTTTCAAAAGTGAATGTAGTGTGAAGAGCAGTGCTGCTGTATATTATTCTCTCTGCTCCATCTCCCTTCTATAACATAAAAAAAGTTATGGTATTTTGGTTTTATAAAATGTATATTACAATTCAGTTATTTTCCCTAAATAAAATATTTTAGAATAGGTTTTGAGCTAGAAAATTGGTTGGGAGGGTCGCTGAAAATGAGTACTTTTTAAGCTTGTGGTTCATCTGGTAAGTTTTTTCATCATAGTAATATGATAGGAAATTTATGCACACCTGAACAATGGTGGTTAAGCCCGGAAAAGTACACAAATGAGAATTACTCAGATGTATCTCTCACAAATACCAATGTATAAAGATACCTAAAACTTCTGATTGCTCAGAAGTGCCAAAAAGATTAATTTTACACTGGGTAAAAAATTTTGCCAAGAACACTATATGCAAAGGGTTAAAATTTTTGTAGCACAAAGGCTCCTGTAAATCAGTAAGAAAAGACAATCTGAAAGAAAAATAGGCAAAAGATGTGAAAGGCAATTTATAAAAGAAACACAAATAGCCATCAAACATATCAAAATGTTAAACCTCCTTGGTGGCTGGGAAAATGCAAATTAAAATAAGAGATAACTTTTTAATCCTGTGTGTTGGTAAAACTTAAAGATTGTTAACATCCAGTGTTGATGAGTGGTAGGAAAAATGATCATTCACATATACTTGGTTAGGGTATAAATTGGTACAGTCTGAATGGAGAGCAGGTTTCTAGTGACAGCATCTAAATTGTTCATACCCTTTAACGATGCATTTATAATGGAACTCCTAATCTGTTCTACAGAATTATGTCTATATGTGTTCAAAGTCACACTGAAAGTCCACTGCATTGTGTAGCATCATTGAAGTAGTGAAAATTGGAAACAAACTAAACGTCCATCAATACGGGAAGGGTTCAATAATAGAAACCCACAGAGTGAAATGCAATTAGACATTTAAAAGGAATCTGTAGATCTATGTGTTTTTTTTTTTTCTGATACTTTATTGTATGTTCTGGTTTGCTAATGCTGCCAGAATGTGAAACACCAGAAATGGATTGGATTTTATGAAAGGGGGTTTATTTGGTTACAAAGTTACAGTCTTAAGGCCATGGAGCATCCAAGGTAAGTCATCAACAATCGGGTATCTTCACTGGAGGATGGCCAGTGGGGTCTGGAAAACCTCTGTTAGCCAGAACAGCATGTGGCTAGTGTCTGCTTCAAGGTTTTTGTTTCAAAATGGCTTTCTCCCAGTCCTCTCTAGGCTGCAGTTCTTCAAAAATGTCACTTCTCAGTTGCTCATGGGGTGCTTGTCCTCTTTGAGCTTCTGCAGAGCAAGCGTCTTCAAACTGTCTCTCATCTGCAGCTGCTCTGTCAGTTTCCGTTCATTCTTCCGAGTGTCCCTCTTGGCTGTAGCTCCTCTCCAGAATGTCACTCTCAACTGCACTGAGTTCCTTCTGTTTGTCAGCTCATTTATATGGCTCCAGTGATTTAATTTAGACCCACCCTGAATGAATGGGTGGGGTAACACCTCCATGGAAATTATCGATTCAGAGTCATCACCCACAGTTGGGTGGGGCGCATCTCCACAGAAACACTCAAAGAATTACAATCTAATCAACACTGATACGTCTGCCAACACAAGATTACATCAAAGATAATGGCATTTTGGGGGACATAATACATTACAGCTCCTAAATTGTTCTACAGAATTATGTCTATATGTGTTCAAAGTCACACTCACAGTCCACTGCAATGTGTAGCATCATTGAAGTAGTGAAAAATTGGAAACAAACTAAATGTCCATCAATAAGGGAAGGGTTCAATAATAGAAACCCACAGAGTGAAATACAATTAGACGTTTAAAAGGAATCTGTAGATCTGTTTTTTTTTATTCTGATATATATTATTGTATTTAACTTTTTTTTTCATGTTCCAGTAAAACTTTATTTACAAAAACAGGCATTTTTATTTCTCTCATGGGCCACAGTTTGCTGATCCCTATGTAAAAGTTTCAAAATCCCCAAGCAGCTTTAAGTATTAGGCAAAATCTTTACAGTAAATGTCTAGCACAGAGTAAATCCTTAATACATGGTGACTAGTGGTATTTGGGAGCTCTTGCCAAAGTAGTTGAGTTTTTGTTTGTTTTTTGTTTTTTTTTTTTGTTTTTTTAATTAAGATTTATTCACATACCATACAATCCTCCAAAGTATATAATCAAATGTTCAAAAAATAGATAGGGGTGATGAATGAACAACTATATGATGTTAATGAGATGTATGTTTGTTAAAACATAATGACAAAAGCGAGTTGCCAAATAAATATGCGTATGTTTTATATACACAGACTAACCTGAACTCTACAGCAGATAACCTATGAAGTGGGATTAGACGGAAATTGGGGTAGATGGATCTTCCTTTTTAATATATATGGTTTTATGTTGCTGCTATTTTTTATGAGAATACATTTCTTGTTTTATATATATTCAATTTTATTGAGATATATTCACATACCATACATTCGTCCAAAGTATGCAATCAGTTGTTCACATTACATATATTTCTTTTTTAATGAGAAAATATTAAGGGCTTAGAGTTTAGCATGATTCATTTAACATAGAATTCAAATGAGATAATCTGCCAAAAGAAAAGGGAAAATAAAATGTGTTCATTACTCGCAACAGTAGTGTAGTGGTGGGCTGAATAGTGTCCCCCCAATACTCAAGTCCATTCAGAACCCCAAAACATATCCTTATTTGTAAAATGGTCTTTGCACATGTTATTAAGATAAGAATCAAAATGAGATCATACTGGATTAGGGTAGGCCCTCAATCCAATAGAAGAGCCCTTAGAAGAAACAGAAAAGGATGCTCAGAGACACAGGGAAGAAGGCCCTGTGAAGATGGAGGCAGAGATTGGAGCTGTGCTCCCACAAGCCAGGGGGCACCAGGAGCCACCAGAAGCTGGAAGAGGCAAGCAAGTATCCTCCCCTAAAGCCTTCAGAAGGGGCATGGCCTGCTGATATCTTCATTTCACCAAAGCTGTGAAGGAATAAATTTATTTTAAGCAGCCACATTTGGTAATTTGTGTAGCAGGCAGGCAGCCCTAGGGCAGGCAGCAGCCTAGGAAATTAATACAAGGAGAAAGAATAGGAAGAGCTCTGATGAATAAAAGTTGACACAGTTGTAAGTAATACATATTATCTAGTATGTTACCATATTGAATTTAGGCATAGGTGCAATAATTATTTTTTTCCCATTCTGCAGAATTATCAGACATGAGGGGAGAATAGGATTGTAGCAAATGGCTCAAAACCTATGCAGTTTTGTAAATAGCAATAATAAAAAAAACAATTCTAATAAAAGTACTACCAGAGTTTCATACATGTGCTAGATTCCTAATATATTTTTTTTAAATGCCGTAGCAAATATAGGTCTTTACTTCAAAAAGAAAAGGGAAGGAGGCCTGTTGGAAAGGGTTGAACAGAAAAGTTTAAGGGTGGTATGAAGAACACTTGAATACCCTTCTCCTTGCCTTCACCAATTCTTTGTGTTTTGTCACATTTATATTCTCCCCTCTCCCTCCCCCTCCCCCTCTCCCTCCCTCTTCCTCGTGTGTGTGTGTGTGTGTGTGTGTGTGTGTGTGTGTGTGTGTGTGTATCACTGGTATATTTCCATCGTACCCAAGAAATTTAACATTGATGCAATATTATCACCTCCATATTGTAGTGGTATTTCAACACTTGTTCCACAGCTCTTTGGAAAATCCAGAATCTAATCATCTGTAACATTGTATTTAGTTGTCATGTACCCAGTCTTCTGTAATTTGGCCTTTTTTTTTTTTTTCCTTTCATAATACATTTCTGTAGTTCAAGCTAGCTGTCTTACAGAAGTTCCCACAGTCTGGAGTTGTCTGATTGTTTCCTCTCTGTTAGATCGGGATTAAATATTTTCAGAGGAATACTACCTAGGTGATTTTTTTCCCCATTTCACTACATCAGGAGGCATAAAATGTCAACTTGTCCTGTTATTGGTGATGTTAAATTTGATCACGTGGTTATGGTAGTATCTGCTTGATAACTTTTTCTCTTTTAAATGAAAAGTGATCAGTGAATAGCTTGTTCAGCAACATTCTTTCACACAATAGGTTTCATCATCTATTCATGATCTTTGCCAGAATCAGTTATTAAATTAGTGGTTACAAAATTCTGATTTTCTACCTGTAAGAGTTATATGAAATTTCTAAAAACTTAATTCCCATAAGATGGCACTTGGATTTTATGTTCATTTGTTCTTTTTATTTAGATTGTCTTAGGAAATGTGTGAGAGAATTAGGTTCAAATTTTGTTTTCACCTTTAAAGGCATTACACGTAAAAAGTCCCATAAGAGCAAAGGCCCCAGAAAAACTAAGAAGAAAGTTTATTAGTAGTCACTAATTAGATTTAGACAATTAAATTTCTATTAGACCCGTAGTTGCCCCAGTTCCTGTAACTCAAGTGGGAATTACCTTTTTACCTTATAACTACACTTAAACACTGTCTTAAATAGAGTCTGTGTGCTTCTGATTTTGGCAAGGTAGCTGCTCAGCATTCTAAAAAGTATAGTGTGAAGTTGTAGATTAAAGCAAAAAAGTTAAACCTCATTAATTCAGATTTCTCTTATTAGGCATTTATTCTTTGAAAGTTTCATTCATTGTCTGGAATGTTTTCAGCACATACCCAAGACATCGTGATTCACACTGAACACTTGTAGGGTCGGGACAGAACTGACTAGGGTGGCATTCAAAAAGAATATTGAAGATAAGGTTCTTTGTCTTATTAGCAAGTTGTAGATTGTTCCTAAATTAAGGGTTCATTGTCACTGGAATTCACTATCAACAATATCTGAGTCTTATTCCTTTAGAATTAGAGGGAGGCCTCTATTTGACAGTAATAAAACTACATTTTACAATATTTTAATTAAGATTCTTCATAAATTCAGAATTGAAATTATAAGATCTAAAAATTTCTGGATCTCAGAAAGAAATAGAATAATTTGAAATGTTATCTTGCCTATATACAAGTGGATTTATCCTGAACCTTCTAACTAGTAGAAATATTCAGTTGTTTTTGCCACATCATAAGCAGATTGCTTCGTTATTCTGTTTCAGTTTGTCCATCTGTTTCAAAACCAGCTTTTATTGCAGTTTTACAGAAAAGCTGCCTTGAAATTATGTTTCTCATAAGTAACAAAAGATTTTATCTGAGAAAACGTTTTTACCCTTTGATGGAAGCAGTAACCATTTATGGAGAAGTCAGGGACTTGGGTATATAATTTTTTTTTTTTTTTTTTTTTTTTTTTTTTGATTCTCAGATCAGTACTTGATTTTTACCTCTTACAAATATGTCGGTACAAAAAATGCAGGGAATGGTAAAGAAGTGAAAACTGAAGAATTAAGAATGTGGGGAAAATTTTAAGTAAATCATAGTACCAGGGTGAAATCTCTCAGACACAATATAACTGTTAATGCCTGCCTTATTGCATTTGTTGTTTGAATAACCAGGTACAATTTTGTGGATTTATGTATTTTTTTAACATGTCTTTATTTTCAAAAAAGCAGTAATGTATTTTGAAGCTGTAATATAAAGTTATTGGCTTTTTGTTTGGGTGTTTGCCATACTGATATACAGAGCAGAGCACTGCTGATCTGTTATACTGTAGAGTTATATAAATCCCAGAAGACTTATTAACCTTTCAGTGCAGAGAAAAGTAGTATTTCTGGTTTGTGGTATACATTTTTTCTTGGAATAGTTCAGGTAATATATAGCATTGTCTGATGGGATTCTTACAGCATTCCTGTCATGCTTAGTGAAAGTATGATCTTTATTTCACAAGATGGGAAACAAAGACACATGCCTTTACCCAGTTATCACAGAAAGCAATGGATAGAATCCGAAAACACACTTGCCTGGTTATACAGCATTTTGTCCAATAGACACAATCAGTTTTCTATGGTTTTCTTCATTTTATTTTGTGTTCTTATTTGGAGCATTGCATTCTTTTATTTTGGTTCTGGTCCATTTCTTTTAAGTTCACCACTTGAGCTAATTTAGCCAACAAGCTTCTGACACGAGGCAGAATTTTCCTCTTGATCGCAGCTCTAATGCTGTCTTCGTCTGTTGGTATCAAGAAGTAACACACTTGCCAGAATAAGCCAGCTTATTTTAATTTTAGCAAAAACAAATTAAGAAATAAAGAACTGAACTCTTAATGCATTTTCTTTCTTTGTGACAAATAAGTCAGTTTGAAGATAAAAAACCTGTCATGAGATGACAGCTATTGTAGAAAGATTGTCTTTTCTCTTAGGCTTTTTGTATTGACATGAAAACTGTCAGAGAGTGTTATTTAAAAATTGATATATTACCTATGCCTAGATTCTGTACATTTTGTTCTTTGGGGAGTTACAGAAAAATGTAATTAACTCAACTTTTTTCATTTGGTCCTGGGAGGTCAGGCAATAAAATTTTATAGCAAGAAATCTCAAAAATCCTGACAGTCATTGCACATTCACAGTTTCATGGGTTTTTGCATCATTGCTTCTGAATTGCTAATGAGAGCTCAATATAGCTTTGATGCATTTCAGATATTCTGGGTGGTGACTGGCCAGAGTGTTACTGACATCACAACATACAGCTGTTGACTTTCTATTGTCTCTGAGTCCTCAGCAAGTGCTTTAGACTGCTCTAGCAGTGATCTCCAAATGCCTGACTGACTAAATCAGCTGACTGCTTGTGCGGTGAGCTCCTCAGAGGAGCAATGCAGAGCATCAGTTTACAGATATTATGGAAAGTACATCATCAGTAACTCTATATGATGAAGCAAGTACCAGTACAATGAAGGTATGTGACTCTTAATTCTTTGGTAGATGTGTAGAAAAAGGAATTAAATATATGAAGAATTATCCATGTTCAGTTAGTAGCATAATTTGCCAGAGTATGTTTGATAAAATCCTTATTGTGCCCAAAATGAGAGCATTTTTTAAAACGTTTTTTCTTTGTTTAGGAGTAGGAGTCGTTTACTTTGCAGCTGTAGTACCAGTTTCTTCTCCCCTACCCTTGCTATATTGCTTATACCCTGTTGACAGAAAGATTTACCTGTGTGCTCATTGGTATTTGTGCGTAGCAGAACAAATTGTCAGTTGAAAAAATGACTTCTCTTTCAGGTCTGTCTTTAAATAGATATACTGTATAAGATGGCTTGGTCAGACTTGAAAATTTCGTTGTGGAACAAATACAGTGTAAATGAGACTTTTTGGAAATTAAGATACTAAGAATCTTTGAAGAGTCATGTTAATTTTTGTACCCTTTTTGGGGGGAAGAGGTAGAATAATTTTTAAAGTGGTTAAAATAGAGCAAAACCTATAACTGTAGTTGTTTATGATTAGCATAATTACATTTATTGAAAAAGTGCAAATGCCTATCAAGCTATGTAATTTTGAGGAGTATCTGATTTCTATTATACAGCTGGAAACTTGACATCTACCTCTATATTTTATATGATTCTTCAAAACTGGAATCTCACCAGATAGGTGATTCTGAATAACTAAAGACTGTCCGTTAGTATGTAAATGAATTGTTTATAAGGTTTTTGAGAGTTTTGCTTGCTTTTTCCTGGAATTAGCTGAAATTTTTACCAGTATTTGGAATTGCCATGACATTTTCAACCCCCTCCCCCAATCATGAAACAATTACTTTGATCTTAAGAAATAACTCATCTCTCCTTGAGAGGAGATAGGAGGAAACTCACTGAATGTCTCTTATTAATGCTGAACATCATCACTTGTCTTTCTTTTGTCTCTTACTGATTCCCAACTGTGTAAGTAATTAGGGTCATGAAAATATTAATAGTTATCTTTAAAATTAGAATCTTTTATCAGATGCATCACTTCAACCTAATGCCAGGAGACTTTCATCATAATTTCCATTTTAAGCTTCAGATTTTCTTTTCATTTAAATTTTATAATGAGGACTACACAGGAGAAAAATTTAAATAAGCAGCCAATATGCTCTACTCTGCCTTCAACTGCTTTCATCCATTCTTTATCACATTCCACTTTTCTTTTTCATACCTTTTGTTTTTTCCGTTTCTTCTTTTCTCTTCTTTCTTTAGTTTTATGTTTGTGTCTTTCTGGCTTTTTCTTTTTTCTGCCTTTCTGTGTGTCTCTTTCTGAGTGTTTGTCTCCTTCTCTCCCCTCCAGCCCTGGTGTCTCTCCCACTCAGTCTTTCTCAGCCTTTCTCCCTTTCTGTCCTTCTACCTGGTGTCTCAGGGTGTCTCTCTCTCTCTCCCTCTCTGACCAAATCTTTCTCTCTTTCCTTCTCTGCCCATCTAGCCCTTTTCCTCTCTCCTTCCATCTCTCCCTCTCTGTGTTTGTCTCTTCCTATCCCTCTGTTTCTCTGTCCACCTTTCCCCCTCCTTTTGTCTGTTTTCCTCAGAGCTCCTTCCTCCCTGTTTCTTTCTGTCTGTCCCCTCTACCGTTTCCTTCTCCCACTCGCACCCTCCTCCTCCTCTGCGCCTTTCCTTTCTCCCTTCCCTGTCCCTCCTTGCGTCTCGCCCAGTCTCCCTTTCTGCCCTTCTCTCTGTTCTCTCTCTTTTTGCCTCCATCCCTCCCTTTCTTACTTTGCACCCTTTCCCTCCTCGCCCCCAGGTCTTTCTCTCTCTTTCCTATCCAGTCTTCACTCACATACAGCTCTCCAAATTTTCATTCTCATGTCATACATGTTTTCAGCTTTCATTGGTACCTAGAGTTTGCACTTGACTGTAAATGTTTTCGATTAATGAATAACAGTTACTGGTTGCAATCCTTGGTTTTTCTAGGAGAGACTTTTAAGTGAGAAGCCATATTTTAAATAAGCAGGTTTTACCCTTTGCTCAATTTTTTAATTTTTAGAAACCTATGGCTGAGACTTTATAAGTAGATTGAAAATATCCCATATTGAAATCTTCATTGAAAATGTTTTGTTCGTCTTCCAAAGATATAAGTTTTAGGCAATTAAAAGGGAATTATTTTTCTGTTAAAAGATTTTTCTTTTGATTTTTCATATTTTTAGAAAGCAGTTTTTTAACTTTTGACTTTTTGGAATGTTTAAGATAATATCCCACTTCATTATTAATATTCCAGGTAATGGGATAACTTTTTTTTTTTCATACTTACACAGTGTTTTATACCATTCTGTATTTTCTAAATGCATTACAGTGGATATATTTTGGGTTGTTTTGTTTTCTTTTGTTTTTAACTTTTTATTTTGAAATAATTAGATTCATAGGAAGTTGCAGAAAAATAGTACAAAGATGTCCTGTGTACTTTTTTTTAAATTTTTTAACATTTTTAAATTTTTCTCAAGATTTTGTATCTTGTTTCTGAGTATTTAAAATAGTTCCATGAGCAAAAGTTCACTTGGCATTTACCTGTTGAGGTAATCACAAACCTTAATAAGTCAGATATTGTTTTCATTTTATTTAGTAAAGCAGATTAAGACAGCAATTTGATGAAGGCATAGTATATTTTAATAGCTCCATGGTATCATGTTTACTAGCATAGAGCTATAAGAGAAGAAAGGTAACTTTACAAATAACAAGGTATATATGTAAAAGTGTTCAAGAAGCAAAGAAAGATGTGTAAGTTGAAAATCTTTTCAGAGCTGAGTTAAATGTCACTTTCACATACAGCTCTCTCTCCTCTGAAATTATGTAACACTAGTTTCTGTATTCTTTTGGTGTCTCTACTGTTTTTGTGTAGTTCTCTTTTCTGCTATATAATCAGACCCCTGGTTGTGTATGTGTGTGTGCAAAATTTGTATTATGCATGTAGTTTTTTTGTTTGTTTGTTTTTGTTTTTTTCAAATGCATACTATTAGAATTTTATTTAGTTAAACACAATATCGTTTATTTTTTTCAGTTTATTTTATTCTATTTTTTTAATAATTCAATTTTATTGAGATATCTTCACATATCATGCAGTCACACAAAGCATACAATCAGTTGTTCACAGTACCACCATATAGTTGTGCGTCCATCACCAAAATTAATTTTTGAACATTTTCATTACCACACACACAAAAGTAATAAGAATAAAAATTAAAGTGAAAAAGAACAATTAAAATAAAAAAGAACACTGGGTGCTTTTTTTTTTTTTTGCCTCCATTTTTCTACTCATCCATCCATATACTGGACAAAGGGGAGTATGATCCACATGTCTTTCCCAATCCCATTGTCACCCCTCATAAGCTACATTTTTATACAATGGTCTTCAAGATTCAGGGGTTCTGGGTTGCAGTTTGATAGTTTCAGGTGTTTACTGCTAGCTATTCCAATTTATTAGAACCTACAAAGGGTTATCTATATTGTGCGTTAAGAGTGCCCACCAGAGTGACCCCTCTGCTCCTTTTCGAATCTCTCAGCCACTGAAACTTATTTCATTTCATTTCATGTAGTTTTATTATAAAACAAGAATATAAAAAATATAAAACAAGGCTTCTGGAGAACTAAGATACCCCTAAAAACCACATACAAAACTGTGTCTGTGGACATACATTTGTGAGTAAGCATATGTAGGAGTGCTACATTTCTGGGGTTAGAGTCTTTGAATTTATTAAGATTCTTGAGAGAGATCCTTTTATAGTCTAAAAATGATTAAGAATCACTGCCTTATTTGTCTGTAAATCATTAGTCTGCTGTGTTGATCTTAAATGTCCTCTTAAGGTCAACCTCTTATTAGTTTATTTTCAAATGCTTAGAAGGGTATATGGTCTCCTCCTAGAACACCAGGCATTTCCACAGAAATCACATGCAGTGTTTTTTTGAGTAGTTTAAAAATGTGCATTGACATTACCAAGCACATCCTATGTCAGACTACAAATACAGGAACATTAGAGAGAATGGGATGTTTTAACATCCCAGTACTTTCAAAGTGCTAGCTAAACCACCACTTCATTTAACCAGGTAGAAGATGAATGACAACAAATATTATTTAAGACCGCATGCTCCTGTTGAGCTTCAATTTAAAAAAGCATAGCTAGGATATAATGAAAGAAACCCATTAAAACATCAAATCTTAAGTGTGAGACCATTTAAATAAATTCATTTTTTGTGCAAAGCCATAGGAGTTTGAGCCAGTTACATTGGGCAGAACCTTAAGTACTTTAAAGAGAAGTTATGTCTGCTTACCTGACAAGTGTGTAGTGTGAGTTTCTAGAGACCATGATGTTTGCAGCATTGCTTACCTTGCCTGCAGCATCGTCACACTTGAAAAGTGTAACAACCTTTTATAGAGATTATGAAGATAGATGATGGCAGCTGAAAGACAACACCTGTTCAACCTCAAGCTCTTTTTTAAGCTATTTTTACTGACCACAAAATGCTCTTTGATTAAAAGAAGAAATAAAATATTTTCGAGCCCCCCTGCCCAAAAGAAGCCTTAGGTGCTTTCTTGAGAGAGCACTGTGATCCTGTGTTAGAAAGAATGTAGCTGGCAATTCAAGAAGCGAAGGGTGGCACATTAGTAGTTTTGAAACAGAATGTCTGCCAATTGTAATCTAAATTAAAATTGTATAAAGAAATGATCTTTGGCATAAGAGAAAATGGGTCATGTTAGATCTACTGATTCAGATGCTAAAGAATATGAAATTTCACAGATTGATGAAATACATTAAGCCATCAAAGAATCTTTGAATGGATTAGAAAGATGTGCCAGGAGTCTAGTGTGAGTTTTGCCAAAACTCTTTGATGATGGAGCTTTGAACTTTTAAGGCCCTCAAACGATTTTCATTGTGACCCTATGATAAGAATGAAATGCTAGTCATGGGTAAAAAGTACATAAAGATCAAGTAAAATAAAATTTTGAAGTGAAGATAACACTACATGAGAGTCTAGTTATAATACCATAAAAACTGAAAGTTTCTTACAGAATAGCCTAGAACGTGCCACAGTCAAAAGCCTATGCTTGCTCATTGATGGCGTTAGAAAATGACTGACAAAAGAAACTGCAATTATGCCTATGGTAATATCCAACTTTGTGAACTATCAAAACTACAGACTTTATCATGCTATGAAGCTAGCACAAAATATCTTAGTAAAGAATGTAATGCATGAGACTAGACTTTGCAAAAGGTTGACATCTTATTTTCTGATTATTGGTAATGTCTTTGGTGTTGTATATTAGGAAAGTAATTTACTTTTCTGGTTATTATTTACAAGAGAAAGCTCTGAAGTCAAGATGATGTTTCTCCCTCTAACCAGTTCCCTCTAGGCTGTTCTGAGTAGATAATATACTATTAAAGAATAAATTTTAATCAATTCAAACTCAGTATGGGGAAAAAAACCTACATTCTCTTTTCTTTCATGCCCAGTATCTTAAGCACTCTCTCATACCCTCATTATCTATAGCTCACATTCCAGGATTCTAAACCTTTTGGATATGCTCTGTTGTTTATTTCCTGAAGTCTGTTATGATGATAAATCCAGTCTTTTTGTCTCCCACATGGTCTTTATAGAAGATTTCATTATATGCCAGGAGATCATATTACAACCTGATTTATTTATTCCAGTTCTGCATTTAACACATACATAGGGAACTTCCGGTATAATCCTGGATAGGTTCAGAATTAAGACAAAATACCACATTTAACCCTCACTTGTACAATATTAGGGGATGACTAATATAGCCTTTGGGTATAAAGTTCCATTAATGGCTCTGGCTTATATACTGTTGTCTCTTTCCTTCATCTGCCATCTCTAAACCCCTTCAGAATCTTACCAACTTTTCCCCAGGATTCTTCAGCTATCACCTGTGAGCACATAAACAGTGCTTCCATGTTCTTAGAATTTCATCCTTTTCCGGCTCACTTCACACAGCCACCGTTACTAGTGCTTGCCATGAATTTGCTCATGTCCTTGCCAAAGGTCCCATCTCTTAGCACTCCCAACATTATTAGTCTTAGATGTTAGTCTTAGTTAGATTCTCTAGAATCTTCTGTGCACCAGCACCAACCCATCCTCAGAAGAGTGAGGCACGTACCCCAACCCCTCCCTCCCCACCTCTATTTGAGGCTTGGCCTCGTGGGTACCATGAGGTACCACTTCTGCCCTCCTTTGGGTCTCTAATGAAAACACTCCCGGTAGCTTCTGCTTTGATTCCAGCTAGGACCCTAGCTACTTTAAGATAATATGTAGAGTTCTTTTAGTACTCTAGCATTCCTAATCTCCAACTTTTTACATTTTGATTTGGCATTATTAGTTAGGCTCATAAGCTACTATACCATACAGTGATGTAAGCTACATCTGGAAATGGCTGTGAAAGGACATTTGGCCTGTGGCCACAGTAACATCAGAGCTGTCTTATTTACATGACTCCCATTGCAGTGACCTCAAAGTGTTATTGAAACCCTGGTCTTCTTGTGGTCTACAGGCTTCACCCCAAAGGGACTATGCATGTTGGTATTGCCCCTTCTTGGCTCACTCACTGCTCTATCCAAATCTCACAGCCACCCCCACCTACCTCACTTCTAGCAAATAACCTCAATTTTCTAGGTAAAATATAACAAGTTTATTAGGTGTGAATTCCTTCCATTTCTGAGGACAGTAAATACTTCTAAGGCTTATCCTTCCATTTGTGTTCTGGCTCCATTGCTTCATTTCTTCCCACTTATTCAGATTTTCATTCTCAGTCTCATCCATCTTCCCTCCTAAACCTTCAGCCCCTCCCACCTTTCTCTTCTGGCTTCTTTTTGACCTCCACACTTTCATCCTGACCATCTTCCCCTAAGTTAACATCTGCTAACCTTTATCTGCCTTCCCACCTCTTAATGGTTGGGTGTTCTTAGGTATTCTTTCCCTAGCTCAGGCTTCCTCTTCTTCATGGGATCAAGACTAAACTAAACTTCTGATTGTAACTTCATATATCCACCCATTGATACTATTCATCCTGTCATTTATTTTTAGAGCATTTTTTATGAAAACTGTCAAAACAAAAAAAAATAAATAAAAAAGAAGGCATTATGATAGACACACAGTACATACCACCCAGAATTAACAAATGCTACCCTTTGTTATATTTGCTACAGATCTTTTTTTAAAGAAATAAAATATCAAAGATACGGTTGAAGTCCCTTGTTTCTCATCTGAATCCTATTCCTTTCCATTCCCTGGGGTAACTACTAACATAAAATAGGTGTGTCCCTGTTCTGGTTTGCTAATGCTGCCAGAATGTGAAACACCGGAGATGGAATGGCTTTTATAAAGGAGTTTATTTCGTCTTAAGACCATAAAGTGTCCATCAGCAGTAGGGTACCTTCACTGGAGAAAGGCCATTGGCATCTGGAAAACCTCTGTTAGGTGGGACAGCATGTGGCTGGCATCTGTTGCTTCCAGGTTGCGTTTCAAAATGGTGTTCTCCAGAATGTCTCTTTGTCAGCTTCTCAGGGCAAACTCTGGGCTAGTACCTCCAAAATATCAACAGAACTCTGCTTTCAATGGCCGTCTTCAAAATGTTGCTCTGAAGTTGCAACTCCTCTCTCTGCTCCTGTGCATTCTTCAAAGTGTCCCTCTTGGCTGTAGCAAGCTCTCTCCTTCTGTCTGAGCTTATATAGGACTCCAGTAAACTAATCAAGGCCCGTGTTGAATGGGCAGGGCCACACCTCCATGGAAATTATCCAATCAGAGTTATCACCTACAGTTGGGTGGGTCATATCTCCATGGAAACACTCAAAGAATTACAATCTAATCAAAACTAATACATATGTCTGCCCACACAAGATTGCATCAAAGAATATGGCATTTTGGGGGACATAATACATTCAAACTGGCACAGTCCCCTTCTCATCCCATTTTTAATTTTTATGAAAATTGCTTCATAATGTAGAGATCATTCTGCAATTTGCTATTTTCACTAAACATTCTAACATTCTTTTGGATATTTACATTGATACATACAACTTTAGTTCTTTCATTTTAATTGTTTTATAGTATTCCACAAATGAGTATACCAGTTACATTTGTTTCTTTGATCAAATTTCTCTATTGAAATTTTAGTCTTTCCCAACCTTTACATGTTCCCTCATGCACATATGTGAGTGTAGATCCAGAGGTGGAAATACTGGGTCATGGGATATTTGGAATTTAAATTTCACTTGGTATCACAAATTATTTTCTAAAGTGTTTTCTGAAGTGGACTCACAGTGTTTGGGAGTCCTCATTCCCATGTCCTTGCCAACTCTAGATGTTATCAAATTTTTGTCTTCAACCTCAGTTTATACGCTGTATTTCAGTTAAGTGGTTGTCTTTTTCCTATTCTCCCCAGTTCTCTACTCAGAATGCAGCACGTTCATGGAACACCTTGCCTCTCCATACACTTTTTTCCTAAAAGAAATTTGTGTCATAGTCCTAAAGACTCCTCTAATAAATTATTCCCTAACATTCTTTAACCTATCAAAAATCAGTCCCCCTCTTTCACTGTCCTCTTAAAACGTTTCTGTATTTGTTAGTAACTGTCATTTTTAACTTCCTTTATTTTTAACAAATTCTTGCATACAGTAGTTTTTCTTTCTCTTCCTTCTTCCCCCTTCTTCCTACCCCCAAAGCCCCCAAGTAAGCAGATAGAAAGTTTACTGAGTACACATGTGAGGAGACATGTGGCACGCGTTCTCAAAAGAAAAGAGGCGAGAGGACCAGGAGCTCTGGGAGCAATTAGCTTTTATTGCTTTTTAGCTTTACTTACTCCCTTACTCCCTTCCTTGTTTGAGGCCCTTCTCCTACTCTCCCTTCTCTTTAGGAGGTGCATGGTGGTAGATAGTACATTTGGGCATGTCACCTGCTATGGGTGGTGTTTGTAGGTTTCCCCCATCTTTTTAAATACAACCAGTACTCTTGTTGCAGCCATGCAGCTATATCACTTTCTGCAGTTAGTACATATTTCTTGAAGACAGTAGCTGTTTAAAAATCACATAGACATTTAGCATTATACAGTGTTGGTGCTTATATTCTTGTTCAAGTGACTGATAAATGATTGTGAAAATGTGAATTTCCACTATTTCTAAATACAGCATAAAGTTTTCCTTGCCTTTTACTTTAGAGGTCTTGCTCAATTGATTATGTCAATTTATAACCTTAGGGAGAAGCTGTTATTTGATGGTTTCATGCATTTTATTTCTTTTATCTGTGTCTGCCTTTTATGTCTAAGGGAAGAAACATGGCATTTTATCCATCCAGTGAAAAGGCATCAAATAAGTTGGTGGTCATAAAGGAAGAACAGTACATTGTGCTTTGCCAAATTCTGTTCATATAACTTCAATAATGTAACATTTTTTCTCTCCATATTCACATGAATAGTACTTTATTTTACCTATAGGACTCAGATTTCTTTCCTACACATAAATTAACAAATCATTTTTTAATATTTTGTTAACTTTGAGTAAATTGATCTTGAGTGTGGTTAAAATATTTTTATTTTGTAACTCTTCAACTCTTTTGTGCTACAAAACCAAAACTTAGGCCCCAGGCATAATAATTGAGTCTTTTGAATTATCAGTATCAATCTTGCAATTTGTTTACTGAAAATCTTATCTGAAATTTTCACTAGAGATGCTACTAGGCCATAGACTGCATATACTAGTCTGTCTGACTAGATGTTCATTCTAATTTTGCCAGTCTTTCTTACCTTGAGGAAGGTACTTAAATTAACTGTGCATACTTGTTGTTTGTAAACTGCCAAGCTTTACACTTCCTTAGCCATCAACTATGAATTCTAATTGCCACCCAGGTTCACATAGTTTGATACTCATGGTCACAAGAGATGGGAAGATGCAGATAAATTGGATGGTTATATATTAACCTGGGAGTTCTGATAGATAAGTAGTAATTAGCCCTACTGACCATTTATTTGAGTTAAATAGCGCTTTGTTGTACATAAACAACACATAATTCCTGTCCATGTGAAAGATAAGATTGCTTTCTATCTTGAACACAGTGTTGAATTAGCATGTTTTAAGTACACTTGAATTAAAGGTGTGCTATAAACACAAATTGCCTCTTTTCCTGGTACAGATGAGTGGTATGTGCATTGTGGGTAAGGGTCTTTTTATAGTTGTTTACTTGCTTTGGGGTATTCACTTGTACCAAATAAATACAAAATACTTTTTAGAAAGATGACATGAAGATAATTTTGGCCTTGATTTTTCAGATATCATTAAGAATTAGTCTAACCTTTATAGACATTTGTTTTTACAGGCAATATGGGTTTCTTTGAAACTCTTGAATGGCTTATTATAGCCTTTTGTTCCATTGTACTTTTAAGAATCTAGTGTATGATTATTGTTCAAAATTAGTCTTCTTTTTTTTATTCATTTTATTGAGATATATTCACATACCACGCAGTCATACAAAACAAATCATACATTTGATTGTTCACAGTACCATTACATAGTTGTACATTCATCACCAAAATCAATCCCTGACACCTTCATTACCACACACACAAAAATAACAAGAATAGTAATTAAAGTGGAAAAGAGCAATTAAAGTAAAAAAGAACACTGGGTGCCTTTGTCTGTTTGTTTTGTTTTTCCTTCCCCCATTTTTCTACTCATCCATCCATAAACTAGACAAAGGGGAATGTGGTCCATATGGCTTTCCCAGTCCCTCTGTCACTCCTCATAAGCTACATTTTTATACAATCGTCTTCAAGATTCATGGGTTCTGGGTTGTAGTTTGATAGTTTCAGGTATCTACCGCCAGCTAGCCCAATTCATTAGAACCTAAAAAGGGTTGTCTATATTGTGCATAAGAGTGCCCACCAGAGTGACCTCTCAGCTCCTTTTGGAATTTCTCTGCCACTGAAGCTTACTTCGCTTCCTTTCACAAAATTAGTCTTCTTAATTTCATTAAATTGCAATTCTGGAAGAAAATTCGAGACATCTTAATTCTTGGAAGTCAAGAGTTCCTAGTTGTGATCTTGGGCAAACCCTTTTTTTCCTTATTTATAAAATGAAAATAATAATATCTCCTTTAGGATGCTGACCATGTACTAGGTTTTCATTAGATACTGGTTCTCTGTCTTTGGTCTCCCTTCTGCTTTTGCTTTTCCTGCTTTTACTAGACCGTGGTGACTTACTCAGCTCACATAATTATTACATGTTAGAATTAGTCGTAACTCAGTGTTCTGTCTCTTGTTAGGACAAGAAAATAATAAAATCCCTGACAGTAATATTTTTAATTTCTGAATTAGTGTGGAGTGTTACATTTCTCTTGAACGTTTTGTTAAAATATTATGTTTTATTTTCATTTTAGGCCACTGAAAGGTATGATATATTTGATCCAAGACAGTCCATTTCTGTCCAGAAATCTACAGTGGTGACAAGGACATGGGACTCCTTCTGCCAGATTCCAGATGGTTCAATACAGTTGACATCCTGGCTGACAACTGTGAAAAGGAACCTTGGATTATTGATTTTTGTGGGACACCACAATCCCAAATCCATAGAACACATCAGGTAATACTCTCCTGTCACTTCAGAGAATCACACCCCTTTTCCTTTCCAAATATTACCATAAAGATCAAAAAGCCAGAGTATTTTTAAGTAAACCCTCATTTCCCTTTGCAACCTTATAAACATGTTTTCAGAATGAACCAATTAACTTTGATATGGAATATTAATTAAGCGTACATGTTTTATAGCCAGTTTACCTCTGCCTTTAGAATTTGTTTCTCTTTGGCTGTTTCTTTTTAATTTCAAATATATATTTATGGATTCCTGAAATTATTTAGATATTTAATTGCAAAACATTCTTTCAGGAAAAGAATTCCTAGATTTTCCCAGATTGATATTGAAAAGACAAGTTCTACTGTTTTACCCCAACCTTCACCCCAGGATATTATTATGAAAATTTGTAGAGATACAGAGAACTTGAAAGAATTTTACAATGAATACCCATATAGCACCCCTAGATTCTAACATTAATGTTTTACAATACTTGTTTTATCTTATAATTGTCCGTCTGTCTGTCCCTCTTATTTACCCATCAATCCATCTGTTTTCTTAATGTGTATTTCAAAATAAGTTATTGGCATCAATTTCTGCTTTTTTTGACACATTTCTCCTAAGATGACAAGTATCTCTAGGCTAATCTCTAATACATTCCTATTTGATACCCAGTGTACAGTCTCTAGTATTTTTCTTAAACACACTAATGACATGAAATATATTGGAATCTTATGTATTTGATCTCCTATGGATTCCACATCCTAAGTCCTCTGGTTAACACGTTATTAGACATCAACTCACATATATAGGAGAGTTTTCAATACTTCATTCATATTGCTGAACAGAACTGTTAACCCAAATTCCTAAGTGTGTTTTGTATGGAACATGGCAACTTATTTTTTAAATTATTCCCTTTCAGGATTGGAGGGTAATTTAGGAAACTTGGAATTTTAGGAAGCCAGATGAAAGCTATGATCAGAAAATAATCTTCTCACAGAATGATACTCAAAATATCCCAATAGAGAAAAAGGTTTTTTAATATCATCTAAATATATATGTATAGCTCTCCAACCCTTACCTTCCATCTTTATCTGGCTCATTTCTTAATGTTTCTTAAGAACTTTCGGAAGTTATATGTGTATCATGTCAACTTGTACCCTTGTTACAGTTTTTATCTCAGTGTATTATGATTATTTTTATTTGAACATATCTACCACTAAACTGTGTACTCCTTGAAAGCAAGAATTTTGCTTCTGTTTATGTATACTCAACATTATTCCTAGAACATAGAAGGTACTCAGGAAATATTGTATAGTGAATGACTGGAAGAAATGTTTCAAAATACATTAAATTTTTTTTTCTCTTCCTAAGGCTTCAAGTTCCGTGTAGAATTCTAAAATAACCTTTGCTAATGAGGATGTCTGATACTGTTACTGTGCAAGATGAAACTGAAACAATGAAGGATTTGAAGGCAGAAGTGAAGGATTCAACCAGAGTTGAAAATCTTATCAAATCAGAAAACTATGGGAAGATTTTGGCAGAAAAGAATGAATGTTGTTTTGACAACAATATTGATTTGCAGGTAAACAGGATTTTCTCCCTGTCTAAAAGTACTAAATATTCACTATATAGTTATACTTATTCTCACACTAAACTCACTTTTCAGAATTCTGAAAGGGTCAGCATGACCCTTTGGACCCTTTGGAACATGCTCACCTGCTGGTTTTTGAGCCCTCTGGAGTTGGCTTGTTTTGAGTCTCGCTCTTTGATTTACTTATATCATACAATAAAAATTTTTAATTTTATGTGGCCAATATGTTTTCTGTGGCTTTCTACCTTTTCATCCCATCCTGTCCCTAACTACCACTGCTGTGAGACTTCAGAATTTAACCTAAGAGGAGAGAGAAATAGAGAGATTAAAGCTGTAGAAATTCTGTTGGCAAAAGCAATCCTCAGAGGAAGCAGTTAATCAACCATGACTGGGAAAACTTGAGAGATTGGTAAAAAAAAACAGCTCCACTTAAGGCTTTTGATGCTATGCATATGTGATGACTTAAAATTAACCACTGAACAAGGCTTTTAATTACAGACATAGATAGACATTGATTAGTTGGTTAACAGATTTAAGATAGGTAAAAATGGTTTTAAGTTGTACTTCTAGTATTCATTTCTTTAAGAGTATTCCAGTTTTTATTTCTGCATAACAAATTACCCCAAAAACAAAGGGCTAACAATTTTAAAGTAATATTTTTTATATACCTCATGGTTTTGTGGGTCAGGACACGAGGCAGGGTTTAGCTGAGTGAATCATCTATTCCAGAAGGCATCAAAAGAGGTCCTTTGGCAATATTTGGTTGGCAGATGTGCTGGTCTGCAGAGTCCAAGCCTGCTTCACTCATATGTTTGGCACTTTAGCATGAATGGTTGGAATGCTGGGTTCGGCTGCAACTAGGAGCTCCTACCCATGGTCTCTCCAGCCTGTCTGGCTCAGGGTTGTCAGACTTTTTACAAGGCAGCTTAGGAGAGCCAAGGGAAGCTGCAAGCCTTCTTACCACCCAGCCTTGGAAGTCCCAGAACCTTATTTCTGCTGTCTTTTGATCACGCAAGTCAATAAGGCTAGCTCATATTCAAGCAAAGGAGAATGAGAGTCCACCTTTCAGTAGGAAAGAATTTGTAGCCACGTTTAACCTACCACGAAAAGTTATCCTAAAATACTAATTTTAATATTAATGTTTTACTTAGACTTAATGAATAAAGAATTCTATCTTTTCTAATTTCTGTCCTTTCTACATTGAAAGCTGCAAGCCAAATATTACAGCTTCACTTATTTCCTTACATACTTATTTATTTATTTTGGATTGATAAAGAAGGCTCTTTTAAAGGTTATCTCTTTTCTTCATTCAATCAAAAATTTTTACTCCCTGTCATGCTTCAGACACTGTCTTAGAAATGAAAGCAATTTCTGCACTACAAAAGCTTTGGCCTCACTGATTAAGTATAGTCAAGTGGTAATTATCTAAGCAATTGGGAGGAATAACATATTTGTTTTTTTCTAGTCATTTTTAGTAACAGCACTTTTTTAAAGAAAAACTGCCATGCCTGTAATCACTCATACTCACTGATGGCAGTGTGCCAGTATCCGGATTGAAACAGAGAAAATTTTCTCAAATTCTATTGCATTCATGATTAAAATAATAAAATATTTCATTTTAGTCTCTGCTATACCTAGTGTTCACTTTCCCAGGTAATGCTTATCAACAAGCAGTTGGCTTGGATCACAGCAGTTTTTACCACATCTGTTGTGTTGCCCTTGGCAGTGAGCAGGACATTCTGATGACCATGATCACATCATGGCCCAGTAGATTGTACTACAGGGTATTCATGTATTCCCCAAACATTTATCAAAAGCCTACTCTTCGCCAAGGAAATACTGCAGTAGGCAAAAATGGGTATGTTCTCTGGCCTGGTGTTCCTTATAGCATGGTGACTGTAGAGTTGGGAGGAGGGAAAAAAGAGAATATGAGAAATCATTTTATGTTAGTCCATTGAATGCTATATTCATTTGGTAGATGTTTGTTAAGAATAACAATAATTGTAATAGTCCCTAGATTGTAAGCTCTTACAGCAGTTAACTCTATCCCTGAATTGTAAGGCCTTTCTCTAAACTTTGAGATGCTGATCCCCTAGCATATGTTGTCACAAACATTGGGACTGGCGGTTTGATGTGCTGAGCCCTCGAGCATGGGACTTGCCCTTATGAAGCTCATTACCACAAAGGAGAGTCTAAACTTGTATGTAATGGTGCCTAAGAGTCTCCCCCTGAGTACCTCTTTGTTGCTCAGATGTGGCCCTCTCTCTCTCTAACTGAGCCATCTCGACAGGTGAACTCGCTGCCCTCCCCCCTACGTGGGACCCAACTCCCAGGGGTGTAAATCTCCCTGGCAACGCAGAGTATGACTCCCGGGGATGAATGTGGACCCGGCATCGTGGGACTGAAAGTATCTTGTTGACCAAAAGGGGGATGCAAAATGAGACGAAATAGTTTCAGTGGCTGAGAGATTCCAAATGGAGTCGAGAGGTCACTCTGGTGGACATTCTTATGCACTATATAGATAACACCTCTTAGGCTTTAATGTATTGGAATAGCTAGAAGTAAATACCTGAAACTACCAAACTCCAACCCAGCAGTCTGGACTCCTGAAGACAATTATATAATAATGTAGATTACAAGGGGTGACAGTGTGATTGTGAAGACCTTGTGGATCACACCCCCTTTAGCTAGTGTATGGATGAGTGGAGGAATGGGGATAAAAACTAAAGGACAAATGGGGTGGGATGGGGGGATGATTTGGGTGTTTTTTTTCACTTTTATTTTTTATTCTTGTTCTGGTTCTTTCTGATGTAAGGAAAATGTTCAGAGATAGACTGTGGTGATGAACGCATAACTATGTTATCATACTGTGGACAGTGGATTGTATATCATGGATGATTGTATGGTGTATGAATGTATTTCAATAAAACTGAATTTAATTAAAAAAAAAAAAAAGAATTTACCGTATGTAAGAACATTTACTCTGCTTTTTGTGTGTTGGTGCCAAGATGGCTCCAACTAAGATACTTTGCAAGGAGCTTAAAGTCAAAATAACTTAAACAGGAAAGGTTTAAGTAATGGGAATTAGGAATGGAGTTAGATAAAACTAGTAAGTAATTTTTTCCTATGTTTTCATTTAATATAATGTAAAAGAAAGTCAGCTGTTTTCAGCATGAGCCTGTAATGGAATGTCTTGTTAATAAGAGTCTGGTTAATACGGAGTTACCTTTTAACATAATTTAGAGTTAACTATTATGAAATGACTGTTTTCTAACATACTGCTAGACATTTAGCTTTCAGATTTCATCTTCCTTTGGTACCTTACAAAGTACTGCCTGAAGGTTGTCACTTAAATATAAACTATTATTTTTACTCATAAATTTGGATGTGTGTGCCAATTAATATAGATTTCCTACTGAGAAATTTTGAATAAACCAGCTACTAACTTCATTTGAGTAGAATATTAAGTTGTTCTCCATTTACTTCTCTTTCATTCTGAAAATAAGTGGCCATGAATATAACTTAACTTAGGTCTGTTATCTTGTTTCAGCATGGTAATACTTAAAGTGACTTGGGAAAAGGGAAAACATTCACCTTCCAAAAGAGGCAGACATTTCATCTATTGCCAAGCCTTATTTTCCTCATCATCCCTTGAATATTTGATTTAGAAAAAGTAAATATGAAATGAAGAGATGTCACAGCTTCTTTAATATGGTGATCATTTTCTCCTGTCTTAAGGATAATAGTTTCATAAAAAATAATTTCATCAGACTAGAGAGGCCAGCAGACATTGGACTTTACTTTCTGTGGTTACAAACAGAGATTAACTCATAGACCCCCTTTGCAATTTCTTTTATAACTAACTCTGTTTGTATGGCTCTTTCTACTCTTTAAGAAGGTTAGCTGTGTTTTTATTCAAGGTTTTGTTTTGAACCATAATCTTTTATGTAAGGTTTAGAATTATTTTCTTGAGAATCTGACTTTTTTTTCAAGTGCTTTAAGAGCTAATTCTAAATTGATCTGTTTACATTAAGCTGAACGCCAAGTAGTTGACTTTCTCACATAATTGCCATTGAGCTGTTTTGAATTGTTCGTTATGGTCCAGAATATTAACTGTGCGAAGGGTTTTTATTTATAAGTTTTCTACTACCACACACTGTTCCTACTGAGAATCTTCAGGAAATTTCTAGACTTTCTACGATTATGAAGTATATGGAAGATTGGGGCAGTGGAGTGTCAGGTTTCTAAATCCAGAAACCTGGATTGTTGTTGTTGTTGTTGTTGTTAGAGTACAAGTATCCCTAATCTTTAACATTCCAAAAAGAAAATTTATGTTTGATTTAGTTATCTGTGTATAATTAATTTATGTAGTCTCCATGGATTTTTGTCAAGGATAGACTTTTCAGATTAAAATTTAAGATAAATTATGTGTTGATTTTTTGTGGTCATTTATTTGAAATATAAAGTAGAGGATCCTGTGTCCTCTTTACTTATTAAAGGTTTAAACTTACCTTTCCCATTATTTTACAGTTGTATCTTTATGTTTAAACTTACCTTTCCCATTATTTTACAGTTGTATCTTTATATTTGACCAAATGCTTTGTGCGACGATGTTCCCCTGTACGTATGTGTAAAATAACCAAAGCATATTTCAGAGCAGTTCAAACAGTACCATCTCTCCACAAACTACTTACTGAATGATAGGGATGGACTTGGTTAACCACTAAGCCTAGTGTGCCAGAATGCATAACAGCTTTTGACATATCCAAGCGAATTTTCCACGCACAGGAACAGTTGAAGTAGGTGTTTAGGATACTGTTTCTGTGGTAAGCTTTTGATAATTAAGACGAGAGTCTTATATCGCCCAAGTTAGTTCCAATTCATCTATTAAAAAAATAATAATCTGTAGGTCAAGAAAGCAATGACAATACAATAAGGTTATTACTAAAACTCAGTACAGGCCCCACTTCTTCATCAGTGAAGGCAGTGGGCAACAAATTTCTTAATTGGTGGAACATGCAAAGAAGTTTCTTTATAAAAGATTAAATAGGAATTTCTCTCTATGAGATCATGCTAATCATAACCTCAATTATTTTCCTAGTTATGTAATAAAGATGAAAATGATGTGTGTAATATATGTGGTACATAGTTAATGCCTTATAAAAGGTAGATGCTATTAGTAATATCATTATAATCACCACATAGTTGTTACTAATTATTAGCAGTAAAACAACTATTTGGCTTCTCAAATTTGCCCCTTTACTATCATGCAAAAGAGATTTTTCCCCAGAAATGAAATAAAATTAAAACTATTTCTTAACATGTGCTGACAAAAATTTCAAAGTAATATTTTTGTTTGTTTATATTCCACTCCCTATCTGTATACTATGCTTTCATTATCTTTTATTAGTATTCAATGACTTTGACTTTTAAAAACTCATAATTCACTTGCTTTCGTATACTTACTAAAATTATTTATAGAATTTGGTACTCTTTCTTTTTAACTGGGAGCATATAAAAGTTGTTCACTATCTCTTATAGTTGTAGAAATGCTTGTACATACCATTTTTACTTGTTCCAGTAATTTTCATGTATTTGAACAGTAGGATTTGGAGATCCTCTTTTCATTTATTATAAGGGGTAACTGCAAACCAGAGAATCTGTAACTTTCTCTAGTGACTTTTCTTAGTCTAAGATTCAGACATTCAGACTTTTACTGCTGTGCTCTATGGCTGAAACTGTTAAATGGTAAATCAGATTAGTAATTGGAGTTGATCTGTCAGTCAATTGATTTAAAATAAAGTCAGCTCTCCTGACTCAGAAAACTTTTGCTCTAGTGAAAATTAGCAGCCTGGCATGTTTTTTCTTTGTTTTCTTTGGGTTTTGTGAGTGTGTGTGTGTAGTTATGTTTTAAAATTTTTATTCTAGTAACATATATATAACTTAAAATTTCTCCTTTTGACCACATTCAAGTGTATAATTCAGTGATGTTAATATAAACATTAACATATTGTAAAACTCCTATCACCGCCATACATTACCAAAAGTTTCCATCACCCCAAACAGAAACTCTGTACCAGTGCTTAAGCATTAGCTCCCCATTCCCTATCCTCATCCCAGCCACTGGTAAGCTCTATTTTAGTTTTGGACTATACATTTGCTTATTTCTGATTATTAACAAATAATACAGTATTTGGAATTTTGTATCTGGCTTATTTCACTCAACATGTTGTCCTCAAGGTTCATCCATGTGGTTGCATATATCAGAACTTTCTTCCTTTTTACAGCTGAATAATATTACAGTGTATGCATAGACCACATTTTCTATATCTACTCATTGGTTGATGAACAGTTGGGTTGTCTCTACCTTTTAGCAATTGTTAAGTAATGCTGCTGTGAGCCCAAGTGTTCAAATATCTGTTAGATCCCTTTTTTCAATTCTTTTGGGTATATTATGGAAGTGGGACTGCAAGGTCATAAAGTATTTCTATGTTCAACTTTCTGAGGAATTGCCAAACTGTCTTCTACAGTGGCTGCACCATTTTGCATTCCCACCAATGATGAACAAGTGTTCCTGTTTCTTCATATCCTCCCCAACATTTGTTTTTCTTTCTGTTTCTTTAGTAGTAGCCATTCCAGTGAATATGAAATGGTATCTCATTTGTGGTTTTGGTTTGCATTTCCATAATGGTTAATGATGTTGACCACCTTTTCACCTACTTATTGGCCATTTATATATCTTCCTTGGAGAAACGTCTATTCAGGTATTTTGCTCATTTTTTTATTGGGTTGTTTATCTTTTTGTTGTTGAGTTGTAGGACTTCTTTATATATTCTGGATATTTAGCCCTCTGTAGTTTCCAAATACCTTCTGCCATTCTGTAGGTTGTCTTTTTACTTTTATTGTAAAATCCTTTGAAGCACTAAAGTTTTTAATTTTGCTAAAGTCTCATTTATCTATTTTTTTCTTTTGTTGCTCATGCTTTGGTGTAAAGTTTAAGAAACCATAGCCTAACACAGGATCCTGAAGATGCTTCCCTATGTTTTTTCTAGAAGTTTTATAGTTTTAGTTCTTCTATTTAGGTCTTTGATGCATTTTCAGTTAATTCTTGTATGTATAGGTCCAGTTTTCCCATCATCTTTTGTTGAAGAGACTATTCTTTCCCCTTTGAGTGGATTCGGTACCGTGTCAGAAATTAGTTAGTTAGCCAGAGGTATGAGGATTTATTTCTGAACTCTTAATTTGATTCCATTAGTCTATATGTCTCTCCTTGCGCTAGTACCATACTGTTTTGGTTACTGTAACTTTGTAATAATTTTTTAAATCAGAAAATGTGAGTCTTCCTTTTTCTTTCTTCTTTTCTTCTTCAGGGCCTGTTCCCCTTCCATATAAATTTGTTGAGTAGCTTTTTCCATTTCTGCAAAGAATGTGTTGGAATATTGAAAGGGAATTCATGGAATCTATAAATTATTTTTGGTAGAAGTGACATCTTAACAATGTTTAGTTTTTACTGCTCCTGACCTTTTGACAGACACTTAAAAACAATTAATTCATTATCTCCTCCCACATAATTACCATAAACCCGTTACCTAGAAAAGTATTTGAGTATTAATAGGTTCTTCAAGGTACAGTAAAAACCTTAGTTGAAAGGCTTCCACCATTACAATTTATTTTGTTGTTAATAATTATAAATTGCAAATAAAAATGATCCCGTTTTTGAAATAAGTCAGATTTTCTCTTAATTGAGAGATCTGATTGGTGGTTATTTTTATGTTAATACACAGTTAAATTCATAAAGATTTTTCTGTTCTTCCTAGCAGTACATAAAAACATCTCAAGGTTAATGACTTAGTACTTTAGTTTTTCTTTCCTTTTTTTCTTTTATAATAAAAAAACTTTAAACAGAACTAACCCATACTTAGCATTACAAAGATATGCAAAGAAAATTAATGAAAATATTAAACCAAAAGAGGCCATGTATGATAAGCAAATTAGCATGAGAAAACAAAACCTGTGTACCAATACTTGATATTAAGTTGACTAGATAGATTTAGTTTTTTCTTAACTTTTGTTATTAGTTGTAAAGCCCTCTGGTTTGGGGTAGCAATTGAGATTCTGAGTAATGTTTTGTGTGTCTTTTCACAGCTATATTCCAAAAAAATTTTAGATCTGCTCAAAGTTTCTTTATTGTAAAAGAAAAGGCAAAATACTTGAAATCATTAACCAGGTTTGTTTTTCTTTGCTCCCAAAGTTGATCTGTAAAGGCAGTATATGGAAAAGCAGTCTCAGTTTCATTGTAATTTAAAGCATAACCACTCAAATGGTTATGATGATGGGTGTGATTTTTAAGTATTATAATGAGGTATAGGTCACTTATGTGTTAAAGTCTAAGCTACTGTGCATGTCAGGTGGGCCCATTTTGGTTAGATCCAGCTTTGGTTATCAAGATAACTTTGGGCTTGGTGTGGGTTAGTTCTGGGCTGACCCAGGACCCTTCATTAATAAACATTAGGGGCTGTCTTGAGTGATCATAAGACTAAAGTCGAGAAACCAGCTAAAATGGGTACAAGTGGTTAGTTGCAAGGTTTTTACAATCACAGAGGGGACAAGATAAAGGCTATACAGTCATTATCAGAGATCAAGGCAGTTGGATTACAGTTCAAAGATTTCAGGTATTTCCCTGTGTCTACTCAGATAAACCAGAAAGTAAAAAGGAATGATTCAGTAATCATAATCATCCCTTAAATCCTAACTTCTCAGTTACACTTGAGACCAGGAACTGTCTTATAGCCAGTGCCTCGCATGGTATTTGGTTTATAGCAGGGACTCAGAAAATATTAATTAAATGAAGTCAAGTTAATTAAGATCTTTTAATCTCTGTGTCTTCATCTTTATAGGTGCCTCATAAATTAAAACTGAGATAGATAATGCACATGTAGGTTCTAGAATATTCTAAAGCATTATTACAGGGACAACACACAAAATCCGTATTTTATAGATTTTATTTTAAAGTTAAAAGTTAGCATCTGAAATCATAAGTAACTCAAGTCTCACGGCTGGCAAGCAGGGAACTCTGACACTGGTCTTCTGGCATCTTAGATTCTTAACCTTCGATAATCTATTACACTTACAGAGTTCTTTAGGGTTTACAAAGCCCTTTTTTTTTCTGGTTTTTCACTGAATCTTTTCAAAAACCTGTGAATTAGTACAAGTAGGAACTTTCATACAGATAAGAGGACACAGATAATTTAACCAGTCACCTACTAATAAGAAAGCAAAGCCAGAAATTTAAATAATTAAATTTCTGCATACCAATACAACTTTACTGTACACGTCTTTTATTTAAAAACTTCAGTAGGAAGTTTTGTACCATGGATACTTAGAAGTACAAGAGATTGAAGCAGAAGGTAAGAGTAAATCATAAATTCTTTTCCTTTCTGCTCCATTAGGGCTCATTTATTAGTGTGCATTTGCTAGTATTTATCTGTTGCTTTTTTCCGCGTTATTTTCCTCTTTGAAACCTTGACTCTCTGGTGGCATGACTTCTTTTACTTCTGTCATTTGATACACATGACTTACAATTAAAATTCTCTTGAACAAATCAAAGGAAAGAGGAAGTAGAAATATATGGCAGTACCAGTATGCAGTTCTCTTAAGCAACACAGCCCTGTGTAACTGTGCACACATACACATCATTTTCTTCTCTATAAGAAATGAAAAGTGATTTTCTTTGTTTTTCACTTTCCTTTTGTTGTTGTTAATTTGTAGTTTGCATAATCCAGGGTAAAAATCCTAAGAATATAATGCTTCTTATTCTTCAAGAACTTCAGACTGGAGGGGCTTCTAAGACACATTTAGTACCATATAGGCTGTCATTTCTGTTAGCTCTGTTAGGGAGGCTTATTTGGATGTTAGAATGAGATGTTGGCTGTTTTTTTGCTTGTTTTGTTTTGTTGGGGTTTGGGGGGGGTTTGGGGGGGGTTGGTTTTTTGTTTTGGTTTTTTTTTTTTTGGTTTTTATGTGGAGTATGATAGTCTATGTATTAAGGAGTTTTTATCTGTTTTACTTTTGGTATCAGATTTGCAACCTGGCTTTTACGTGTATAGCCAATAGATACCTGGACCCTGTATTGTTTGAGGTTTGTGTTTGGAGAGGTGTTGGAAGGAAATGGGGGAGGGGGTGGAGAAGAGAGTTTAAAAACTATCTGGCTCTGATTTGCAGAAATTTCAGCTTGTTTCCCAAACCAAAGCCTGGGATCACACACTAGAGCCAGTTTACTTCATGCTGAAAATATATATCAGAACTCTGCCCTCTTTTCTTCATTTCTGCTTCATTTCCTTACCCCAGACCTGGTGAACAGGGTTCCATCACTGATAAACTGGTGGTGCCCTTCATACAGGCACTTCATACAGTATTGAAAAGGCTCTGTAGACATGTAGTTGTACTCTGACTCCAGCTGCATTTGAAGCATTCTCCTTAGTAGGTTTGGAACTTTTCTGAGCCCAGCTACTTAAAACTCCTCAGTTTTTTTTCTAGCCTTGACTAAACTGTTATGTATTATAAAATACTAAAGAAGCATATTTTATTTTGCTATTATCTAAGAAGTTTCAGTATATGTTCCATTTAGCTCGATTACCACAGGAATTGTGGCTATTTGCACTTAAAGGAAAACACCAGTCCCTCAGAAGCATTTTAGAGAATCTTTTGCCAGTGTTCTGGGAGAAATCATTACCCTTTTACTGAAACCAACTTTGATTTCTTCATATTCCATACTTTTTATACACAGATAGTTTCTCTTTGGTTTAGATTTGTGAATTAAGAAGCAAATTCTCTGTTTCGGTATGAAATTTAATACAACTCTTTCTTGTATATTCAGCGCCCATTGCAGTCATTTGGACAGACAGGAAAAAGGTCTAAGGTATAGTAAATATTTTGGTGTGCTGGCATGCCAAGAGCCTTCCTTCATGCTCGATGAATCCTTGTCTTCATATAGCACTGCATTTGGTTTAGTTTTGTCATATTTTGTTTGGGGCAGAAAGCTTATTTTGTTTTATTTGGGGTTTTTGTCTTGCCTAGTCGCTTTTGTGCATTGCTTTTTTTATATCTTTGATGGTTCTTTATGGAGAAAATAGCTTTCTTAACCATTCTTTGGGTTATAAATTGGAATTATTCCCATTCTTGCTATTGCTATAATTTTCAAATCTGCAATTGTTTGTTTTCTCTCGCAACAAAGGAATTTAGTGGTGCTTAATGATCTATTTAACTTGCACATTTCAACTAGTTTTATACATGACAGAAACTATTTATTAAAAAAAAGTTTAAGAAGCACTCTCTAGGGGGCTTTTAGATGTGCCCTAGATTTGTGAAATGTAGTGTTAATTTTAAATACTTCTCTTTAGTCAAGCTCAAAGTTAAAGCTAGTTCGGAGCCTTGCAGTGTGTGAAGAATCTCCACCACCCCCTGCAGCAGAGATAACACAGGAGAACCAGGTAAAAATTATATATAATTTAACACATGGTTGGAATAAACCTGCCTCCTGGAGATTTTTCAATAAGGTTTAAATAAAAGTTGTGTGTGTTCGTTGTTTTCACCAAATGAACTTATTTGATGATAGATATAGGTGAAAAATTGGAAGAACCTCGTTGCTTCATTCTAAGGGCTTAGAAGCAATGATTCTCTTCTTGAAAAACTTAGGGATCATATAATTAACTGGGAATGTAGCTTAAACAGAATTATAGATCTTATTGAAAAATATGTAGTAAAGTAGTACTTTCCAGTGAACGTACTTGTGGTTAAATTTGTTCTTTGAGTTTTAACTATTAGAAATTTATCAAGCACCTCCTGGGTGAAGAGGAAACTATCTAGACTTCCACTTGATGTATTTACTTAACCTGAATGCATGGTGAAACCAGATTTCACATTAGTGTGGCTCTTTCATAGTTTGTCTAATACTTCTAATTACTCTTCTGTCTTCGGTTATAAGTATAGAGGTGAGGTTGCAAACAGTTTGTTTGCCTTTTATCTCTCTTTTAATGCTATCACTTTTTTGTTAATCTCAGCTTGAGCTTTATCTCATGTGATATTGGATATTTATTCATAAATATTCTTGGACCTCCTACCATGTTTGTCAGTGATAACTTTGACTGTTAGTGGCTTATTCTACTTTCTAAGAGTTTGAGCAGTGTAAATGCTTCTGTATCCCACCAGTTAGTTCAAAGAAGTGACACATCTTTGTGGTCAATTTAAGAAACCATGACTGATTGTGCAACTTTTTTTTTTTTAAATAAATGCCAATTATACATTGGTGATTCAAGCAAAACTCTATATACTTTCCTTAAATTAAAAGGTGATGCCCTCAGAAGCCTAGTATACATACTGAAGATAATTGTCACTGATTTAGAATATGTTCTCTTTTTTTAAAAGCATTAATAATCTTAGTTTCTAAAATGCATGGTGAAGGAGAGTTTATAATAGGTTATTTGTATTTTTAAAATCTACTTAAAAATCTGTTTCCTTTGAAATTTGTTCAAGTGTTAGGAACATAGGGTTCAAAATTTATTTGTGATTTTTTAAAAATTTTACTTACATAGATAAAAGAGAGCTGTATTTATTTTATAAAAGAGAGATATTTTAGCTATAAAATGAGTTTTCTATAGCAAAAAGCAGAAATAGAGTCAAATATTATTTTATTTTACTAAGTACTATTGCCTGGAGAACATTTTAAAATGTTAGCCTTTGGCTTTTGCATGGTTATTGATAACTCTGGAGAGTTACTCATTTGGAGAAAAATTCCATAAAATTGGGTTTTGAAATAGAAGTTTTTAAACACTATCTTTTGTACAGTACAAAGAATACACCTATTCAAGGCAGAGCAATTGTCATTACAATGTGATTTTTGAAAATCAGTTTCTTCATTCAGTTGACCAAAAATGGTACATCATTAGCCTCATTTTATAATATTTAGTCCAAGAAGATTAAAGAAAGAAGAAAGGTTAGACATTCGCAAGATTATTAATGCAGAAAAAGTGCATCCTTTTTTGAGAAAAACTGTAACATGGTTTTTAGTTTTATTCAGTACACTCTCCTTATCTAAAAAATGTTGGGGGGAAATTCTTACTGCACTACATAAATTTGGCTAGTGAAAATTTATGTGAGAAAAATTATGTGGTATCAGGTGTATATGTTGTATATTAATGTATACATTATTGATCAAGGATAATTTTTGCATTTATCATCCAAATAGTTGTTGTATCAGATGATAAGTAGACTAGTTATGTCAGAATTAGATATTTCACTTTATACTTTCTTTCCCTCTCAAAGAGTTTCCCTTGAATAGAATAATTTTTTTTTCTTTTGGCTAATAACCCATTATTACCCCTCTGAACAAAAAATATATCTTTTAGTAGAAAGTCTTTTTTTTCCAAGCCTTGAATTAACTAAATTACATTTGAATGGGAATTGGAAAATAAATTATTTCTCATGAAATGTGCTAGTAACTGATTCTTGAGTGTAGAGACAACTTTCCCAGTAATTTGCTTGCTTCAGAATGAGATGTTTGAGACATTAATCTGAGAGAAAACTCGTTGAAGGACAATGAAAGAAGTGCCACTTGTATCTGATGAGAGCTTGTAATAGGAAAGTGACCTCAAAAAAGGTGTCAATGACAGAATGAAAAGTAAAGGAATTACAGCTTCCTATGGAGATTTTGCTATCATTCCAGGTATTTATAGTCAGAGAGTTTATATATAAGGACTAAGACGTTTAAAATATGCCTCATTTATTTACTACGGAAAGGAAGGCCAGTATATTAGCTTACTAGACACTTAAAATGCAGTTCATCTTATAAAATAATTGATATCTGTCATTAAAATGTATGGCATTTTTAATAGGAAAAGAAATGTGTGGATTTTGAGGGCTTTGGGAGGAGAATTTAGCAATGAAATCTGATAATCATGTAAATTCCTGATAGTAAAGGTGTAAGAGAAGATAGTGTGAAACCTTTTCTCCCAACATGAATTCTGTAGGGTTATCTTTGAGTAACTGGAATAGAATCTGAAAATCAGGAAAACTTTTAAATACCCTTTCTGAAAAATAGTTCTGAATTTATTTTTAAATATCCAGTTTACAATTATGAAAGAATAAGGAAAATGTGTTAGAAAATGAATCATAATGAGAAAAATGACTGTTTAATGAATTTATGAAGTTGCCAGTGTCTTTGGTAAGCAAGACAAGGGAAAGCGTAAAGCAAAGGGTTCATCATTCTAGAGAATATTGACATTGCATAGTATTTGTCCTATATTCTGAGCACAGATTTCAACTGCAATGGAATGGGAAGCAAGACTGAAAAGAGATAAAAATAGCTTGTAGCAGTTATACAGGAAAAAAACTTATTTGATCTGAAATCCTGTCAAAAATTATCTTTAGAAAAATGATGGGGGGGGGGGTGGGAGTTCAGTAGAAATCCTACTGCTTGCAAATTTGAGAGTCCTGAAATTTATATCCTTTTTGCTACTGACTTATTGCCCCTACCATCGCTGCCACCCCGTTCCCGGAACAGCTAATCATTTATCTTATTGATGTCTTCGTCACTAGAGAGCATCAGTATAATTTAAGTTTAAAATAGGCTACGCCTTTATCTTCAGTAAAAATGCTCTGGAGATTATTCTACCTTTATTTATAACTTTGCCTAAGTAAACAGTGCTATGTGATTTTTACCTTTTCAGACTACATATTATTAATTTCTTTGGGTTCTGAAATTACATATAAAAATATTGATATTAAAATAAATTGTTGAATTAGTTCTCCTTTTCAGTCTTTTAGAATTATGATTATTTCACAGTTAAACATTTCATATCTGGAAGGAAAACAATCTTGTCTGAAACCTTTCTAAAGCAATTTTGTGTTGATTAAAAGAAGAACAATGAAATATAAATTACAAATACAAAATAAAGTAATGTGTCATTGGTTTCGAAAAATTTTTTGTATGGCAGGGGAGTGAAGGCATATGAGATTATAGTGGATATTCAAAAATATTTGTTATTAATTATTGACTTGATACTCAAACATTTCTGTCGTCGTGCTGATAATTACCATGTGTTTAATGGTGAAGGCATCTCCAATTGCAAAAATAGGTTGAGAAGACCTTGATCTGATCCTTCAAGGGTTTTACAAAGAAGTACATTTAAACCATTACAGAGAATATTTCCTCGAATAATTTGAGGATATTTCTCAACTGATATGTTCAACCAAAAACATTAATTTTCAGATTTCCTACGAAGAGTTTGATAAAAGTGATAAAATATTTTTAAGTGTGAGGTATATAATTAAGTAAAATTTAAAAATTCATTTCCTTTTTTTCTTCTGGTTTTATGTTACTCAGAAACAGTAAGCATGTGCTATCAGCTGTATCACTTTATATTTTCATTGAATAACTGATTTTTACCTTTCAACAGGAAAAAATTCAGATCCAGTTAACACAATCATTTGAAAAAGAGGAGCCCTCAAAAGATGAAGCAGAAAAAGAAAAAGCCAGTGATAAGTTGCCCAGAAAAATGTTATCAAGAGGTTTGCAGTTTATTTGTTTTTTTTTTTTAAACAAAATTTTACTTTCACTGTCAGTAATTCCATTCCATCGTTTACCCCTCAAATAGTTATAGATAACATGTCTGAATTTTAAAAATGGTACAGAACCGACTGAAGGGATGATGGGCATAGTCATCTGTACAAACTGGCATAACACAGTTCTGCATATCAGTAAGATGCTTCAGCAACAACCAAAAAATGGCAATGTGTACCAGAGTCACTGAGGGAGAGAAGAGTCTTGATCTCTTATAGTCTGCCTCTCATTTTGAAATACTGGAATCACTCTAATTTGTGTGTTGATCCCACTAAATATATTATTACTCTTTGATTCCTTATGATGCAAAAATCTGATGCCACAATATTTAGTGTCCATTAAGACTATTCCGTGAAGCCCTATATGTTTATTTTTCATAACTTTCTGAGGGTCTTCACCATCACCTAGCATCATGGTTCAATAAAAAATGCTTTCTTAATTTATAAACCCAGTTATGTTTACCAGTACTGTAAATGGCATAGGATATTACATTTAGAGGGAACAAATCTGAATATTTGAACAAATATTTCGAAAGCAAGCCTTCAGTGATAAATATAATAAAAATCTGAGTAAGTAAATTATTCTTTGACAACTGCAATTCCTATCTACCTCCAAATTACTGCCTCTGCTTACAATCATAACCGAACTAAGCTGTCTTAATTTGCTACAAATGAGGTTCATTGTCTATGTCATTGCCCTTTCCACTTAAGGAGGAATTTTTGAACATGAAGATTATGGTGAGTATATAATAGGAACTTTCAAGAATTCAAAGTAAATTATACTGGTACATGTGAGAGATTCATTTTTTTTTTTTTTTTTAAGAATGTGCATGTGTATGCAGCTATGTAAACACATGACATGGAGCATTATATGGGACCAGAAGGTCACCTGAGTTCAACATAAATTCCCTTTGACAACCTTGTCAATTTTTTTTTCAATGTGGGGCATCTCATTTCATTTAAGATACGCGTCATGTATAAAAGGGAAAGGGATTTGCTTTCAAACAGCTTTATACTGGGTTTTTGTGTTATTGTTTTTTAGATTCCAGTCAAGAATACACTGATTCAACTGGCATAGATCTACATGAATTTTTAGTAAATACATTAAAAAACAATCCCAGGTAAAAATTAAATTTATAAGGTTTACATTGCTTCTAGAGTACCATAATTTTGCTATATACGTTTTCATACTGAGTATTAGTAATAAGATTGCAGATATTTGAAGTACACCAGAGACATTTTTGTTTCTTAGGGCTAAGATGTTGTTGGTATACTATGTGCACATGTATAAATATTTTTTTGCATTATGCATGTCCCCAGGATGTAAGAGTAATTCATATTTTCTGTAGGAATTTTGGGAAATACAGAATCACCAAGTTATTTTGGCTCTCAGTTGAAATTTTACTCACAGGAAAAACAGAGAAAAATATATACCTCACCATAATGCACCCAGACAAAAATTTGTAAAATAATTCTTTAGCTTAGTGCAGAATTTTTATTCCTTCTTGCTGAGTTTATAAACCTTCAACCCAAATCTCTTTAAAGTGCTTGAGTTGGTACTTTAATAGTGAAATCTTTTGTTTTGCCAGGGTCCTAGGATGATTAGTTTTTAACTTTTTGGCAGGTCATTCACTCCTTCAAGGCATTCTCCCCACACTTTATGGGGTAAAAGACTCCAAGGTTAAGAATCCCTCCTTTAGGTATTAGCCTCCGATGGTGGTAGGTGTTTAACATGCTTTGAAATAAAAGTAGAACCGTTTCATTGGGCATGTGCACATAGAAGATAGTGTACACAACTCTCTTGAGCATCCCTGAGGATTGTATTTATTTTCATTCAGGATTTATTGTATTTTTATACCATCTTGATTTTCTGTTTTGCATTTAGCATAAATTCTGAAGGGAGAACCACCAAAATGAAGTCGTCTCTTTGTAAAAGGGGCTGAAATAATTATAGGTATGGAGTGAGGGAGAAAGACAATTCTGCATGTCATTTTTTTTTTTTCAGTTCAAATTTATTTTTCAGTGGTTCCAACAAAAACTCAAATTCATTAGTCCATTAAACAGGCCTTTATTGATCATCTACCCTGTGTCAAACATTATACTAAACATTGTAGATATAAAGATAAACAAGACATAGATAGTCCTTGACCCTAAAGTATTCACCATCTGGGTGCTAGAAAAAGAAACATGGCATACAATTAAAATAGAATAAATGTTATAAATGAAGGTTTTCAAGGTGCTATAGAAAAAGAGAGGAGGCCCTAACCTATGTTTGAGAGGATACAGGAAGGCTTTACTGAGAAATAAATGCCTGAGCTTGAGCTGATTCTTGGTCTCTGGGGGCTTTAAGTGGGAACTGTCCACACAGAAGCTGGGAAAGACACTGCAGGTAGAAGAGCATTACCAAAGCCCAGCAGTGTGAGAGAGGCAGTTATATTCAAGAAGACGAGGTTGTATACTCTGGCTCTAGAAGGGCAGCATGTAGCAAGTGGTCCTGGAAAGTGCCATGGGGAAGATGTTGGTGAGGTGGGAAGGATAGATCATATCCAATTGTTCTCAGTATAGGATTGTACTACCACCCTTGGGCTGTGAGGAAATGTGCAGGGATGTTTTTGTTTGTCTTCCCTAGAATACTACTGGGGAGCTAGAGATGTTAAAAAGACCTGCAGGACAGTTATGCATGGTGAAAAATCGTCTTACCTGAAATGCCAATAGTGCACCGATTGAGAAATACTATATCATGCAAAGTTGAGGAGTAGTTACAGGATTTAAATAGTATAATACCATACAGATAATGCACTTTAGGAAAATTACTTTAGCAATGAGAAGCCAGGACTGTGATTAAAAGGAAGCTGGTTAGGCAACCATAGAGAGGAATAAAGAGGAAAGGATACATATGAAAGATATTTAAGTGGTAAAAGTATAGTTTGAGGTACCTGAAGTACAGCCAGGAGGTGAGGTCTGTCAGCAGTTAAAAGGCTCTAGTTTTCAAGTGAATGAGCCAGACTAGAGTTACAGTTTCAGAAATCATCAGTAGAGTTGAAGCTTGCTATAGATGGGATTGTCCAGAAAGATGAGATAAATGGCAAGAACAAAATTACATGGAAACAGTATTTAAAAGGTGGAGGAAAATAAAGAGACTGAGTTCTAAAGACAGTAGAAGAACCACGTGAACATTTGTCCTAGAAGTTAATCAATGGGGAGCAGTTTCAGAGAAGACAAGGTAACGGAGGGAATGAAAAAAGAGAATTATCAAAAACAGCATTAAGTTGGGAATTTAGGAAGTCATTGGCGGCTGCTTTAACAAGTCATTTATTTGGACTAGAATGGTGGAAAGCAGAACACAGTAGATTTGAGGAGTAAGTGGGAATTTAGGAAATACATAGTGTGAGTAAAACGAAGTAGAATCCTAAACAGAATTTTTCCTTCCTCTGATCCTGCAGAAGAGGCATCAGCAAGGGGAAACAATTAGAAATCCATTTTTATGCATTCCAAATTATTTTTCTTCTCTTCATTTCTCTGTTTTCCTCTATAAGTGCAAAAAAATATATAAGCTATCTGCACATGTACTTTTTTTAAAGTGTACTTTTCAACTGTTTTTAGTATATTCACAGATATATGCAGCTGTCACCCAATTTTAAATCTCAGAAAGAAACCCCATCCCTTTAGATATTATCACCTTTTACTCCATCCTACCCCTTCCCACCCAGCCCTAAGCAACCACTGTTCTACTTTCTGGCCATATAGATTTGCCTATTTTGTACACTTCCTATAATGTATATGAAATCGTATAATATATGGTCTTTTGTGACTGCTTTCACTTAGTATATTATTTTGAAGGCTCATTCATGTTGTAAAGCACATAGCCAAATGCCACAAAATTTCTAATAACAATTGCCCACTAAATCTTTCAATATTGAGCATTGCTCAGAGAATTCTATTAGATGTTAAGCAGGTTTATTGTTAGTGATATTAAAACTTAGTAAACTTTTACATTCTCAATGGTTTTCACTTCAGATTTTATTCTTCAGATCATTAAAGTTTTATCTTGTTCTCAGCCCAGTAAATAAGCTTAGTTTCAGATGTTAAGTAATGTTATCTGGAATTTCTGTTTGCAAGAAATATTTTCAAAGTCTACACTAACTACAGTAGTTACTAAGATATATAACTCAGGGACATGTAGGCATCCTTGATAGAGATTACACTCACTGACATAATTTTATACACATTAATTGTACACCCATTTTGCATAAATCCTATATGTAGTAAAGAAAATGGATAATACAAGTTAACCATATTATATAAGTATTAAAGGGGAGCAGCTGCATGGATTAATTCTGAGAATGAGTATTTCAAAAGTAATTTGTTTCTCTGAGGAACAGCATGTACTTGTTCAGTTATAAATATCTTGTAACATTATTTTTGTTGGAGGTAAAGTTTGTCATTTTACTTTTTATCTATTGCAGAGATTTGACCAATGGCGTATGGAACGTACAGAACAGATAAAAACATTGTTGTTTGCTTTTTTATTTACTACTGATGTGTCAGCCACACACATTCTTTACAGTTAATTCTGATGTAATAACTAGAAACTATTAACTGAAAGATTTGTTGCATGCTCATTTTAACTTCAGGTTGTAGTTTATTAAAGACTAGTTTAATGATTGAGATCCTTTTTGTTATTTCTCTAATACTAAACAACACATTGATTAATTTTAAATATTATACAATAGCAATTCAATATTTGTATGTACTTTTTGATGGTTTTGGTTCATGTGCTAAACATTAATATGCCTTAGGAAAAGTAATTCGTGAATCCATTAGTTCAAGTCCACTAAAAGTTCTCATATAAAGGATTATTAATTTTTAACTTAAGACCATTAACAAAATAACTTCGTTTACAGACTGGAAAATTTGGAAGCTTAGACGACGCTACCGTGGATATAAGGCAGGAAGTATAAATCTCAGGACCTTAGGAAAGTTGGCAGCCTTTTTCTCTGAGAAAGTTTTACTAAAGGCAGAGAGTTTAGTTTAAATATTAAGCAGTCCAGATTTTAATAGAAAAATCCTCTGCAGTCCATAGATCTGCATGTCTCAGAAAGCTGAATTTGTATCATCGCCTAGTAAAATTTTTAGATTCTGTTTTCTTTCATGGAGACAAAAGAAATTCCTTTTGATTGGCAGTACATTCAGCAAAGGACATTTCATATATGTAATAACTGCTATTTTGCACAAACAGAAAACCAATTTATTTTTTTTCTTGCAATTTTATTAAGTTATAGTCACATACCATAAATCATCCAAAATGTACAATTACTTCACAGTACCATCACATAGTTGTGCATTCATCACCACAGTCAATTTTTGGACATTTTCATTACTACCAAGAAAAAAAAGAAGAAGAAAAATAAAAGTAAAACAACCCATCCCCCCATCCCCCCACATCTCCCATTATTCATTTACTTTTTTGTCCCCATTGTTCTACTCATCTGTCCATACACTGGATAAAGGGAGCATGAGCCACACAGTTTTCTGCAATCACACGGTCACACCATTTACGCTATATAGTTATACAATCATCTTCAAGAATCATGGCTACTGGGTTGCAGTTCAACAATTTCAGGTATTTCCTTCTAGCTATTTTAATACACTAAAAACTTAAAGGAGATAGCTATATAATGCTGAAGAATAACTTCCAGAATGACCTCTCAACTCCGTTTGAAATCTCTCAGTCCCTGAAACTTTTTGTTTCATTTCTCTTCCCCCTTTTGGTCAAGAAGGCTTTCTCAATTCCACAATACTGGGCTTATCTCCAGAAGTTATGTCCTACATTGCCAGAGAGTTTACATCCCTGAGAGTCATGTCCCCACATAGGGGGTAGGGCAGCAAGTCTACCTGCTGAGTTGGCTTAGAGAAAGAGGCCACATCTGAGCAACATAGGAGGTTCTCTGGGGGTGACTCTTAGGCACAATTATAAGTAGGCTTAGCCTCTCTAGAAAACCAGTTTATATGCATTTGAACTTGTTTGTGTACTGTGAATCTGCTATTACATAGCCATAATCTCTTTGGATCTTTTCTAAGAGGAAAAATTTCCTTTGCAGCTGTGGCAAGTTAATTGAGAAACTCTGCACCTTCCTCTAATACAGTCTAGTATCAGACTCAGAAAATAAACCTTGCTTCATCTTACCTTCTTACCCTTATTTTCCATTTACCCTTTTTTCTTAATGAAAGGAAATATTTGTTCTTCCTGGTGACTAGTTTCTATTTCTATAAGCTATCTGCCTATAGATTGTTTTTTTTTTTTTTGTAAGACCATAAATAAAATAGTTCACAAAATTTACTAAAAAGTGTATCATTTCATGATAAACTGCCACAGTACATTAGCAGAAAAAGTGATCTTATAGTTAAGTAAAGAAATCCTTTTTTGGTAGAAACCTTTTATAAAGTAAAAATTCTCCATCCTCTCCCAAAAATTTAAGGTGAAAAAAGAATATTAAAAGACCTTCTGGGTGAAGTAATTTGATTAATTCATCATTTGCAAAATGTATTTGTTGATCCCCCTCTGTATCAAATTGTCCAAGTAACTATGTAATTATAATTGTGATAAATACTATGAAACAAAGAAAGTGTCAAAGAAACAGGTTCTTGAGGGAGTTCTAGGCAAAGGAAACAGCAAGTTCAAGAAGCATCATACAGGAAGGATCTTGGCAGTTTCAGTGACAAGCCAGGATTGCAAGTTTTGTGAGTAAGGGGCAGAAGACGAGGCTGAAGAGGTGGATGAGGGCCAGATCATGCCTGCCTTGTAGGCCACATTGCAAATGTTCACCTCTGATCTAAGAGCACTGGGAAACCCGTGGCAAGGGATTGACATGTAGTCATTTACCTGTCAAGAGATCATTAAGGATACTCCAGGTAGAACAGATTAGGAGGACACAAGGGAAGATACAGGGAGACCATACACTACTATTATAGTAGTCAAGCCAAAGGTTATGATTGCTTTGATCTAGTTTGGCAATGGAAATAGAAGAAAAGATAGAAAATAACAAATATTTGCAATAGTAATTAACTGGATGGGGGGTTAGTTAAAGGATAGTAACAGCCCTAAAATTTTCATGTTTCTAGTATGATATGCTGTTTTTAGGATGATAGGTGGTGTCACTTGCTGAGATGAGGAATAACAAAGAAGAATCAAGTTTGGGAGCAAAAATGGATGTTGCTAGAATTTATGTCAAATTGTAATCCACTTTGCAGCTTTGGGTTTGAAATCTCCAGGTAGACAACTTTTCCCTTGGTTTTTCAACCAATGTAAGAATGTAAGATAACTATTTGTTTAATGAATGAAGGGGGGAAAGGTTTTACTAGTTTTATGAAGATTCCTTTTGTAATTTAGAAGGTAGATCAAACTCAGGGCTAATACATAGATTTTGAGGCAATCTAAGCAGGAAGTACCGTGTCCTTTAATAGAATTTGAGAGGAATCTACAATATACTGTTTATTTTGGAGCGAAACCTTAATCTCTTAGCGTCGTTTTCTTGATCTGTAAAATTTGGGGGATCTCTAAAGCAACTACTACCTTTGAGGTTCTCTGTTTTTTTCACATGTACATGAAATTTCCATACTCTCTTGGCAATGTTCTTGGTGTTTGAGCAAGGAGATCCTTTGGGGAGTGGTACTATTAATTTTGTTGCAGCCTAAGTGCACTAAATAGAACTCTAGTGGTCTAAAGGAGTACATGTAGGTACTCCCTAGAGTCCTTATTTATTTTATATGTTGGAGGTCTTTGGTTCATTTTTATTTGTATGTAAAAAGTCCCCAAAGCCTTAAGAAGAAAAATTAGTGGTTTACCGAATGAACTGACAAGTCTTCTCCCCCTAATTCAGAAGTTAGAATGTAGTTCATGTTTCTCTGCCATAGTCCCGTCTACATCCTGACACTGGATTCCCATGGGATCCTTCCTGTTGTTACTGACATTGCATGTTCTTTAGAGGACTGTTTCTATGGAGTTCAGCACAACAAGGTCATGTTCCTGCTCCCTCTCATCATTACTCAGTGAGGAAGTAAAGACTAATACATTCTTATTATACATATATTTACACAGCAGCCTCCAATATGGTGTTACTTAACAGATGAAAATGCATCTGTTTTAAGATTAGCCACATGTTAATAATGGTTGAAGTTCAGTGATGGGTCCATCAAGGTTCATTACACTGTCCTCTCTACATTTGTCTATGTTTAAGAATTTCCACAATAAAAAGTTAAACTTGAAAGGTCATCTTTCATTTCTTCTAAAACATTACTTTTTCATAAAGCCTGTAAATATTATAGCATCAATCTTCAAAAGCCCTCAATGTACAGTTTTTAGGAAAAAATTTAGCTATATAATTTCATAACTTTTTGACATTTATGATTTCAGTGTTAAGTTTTATATATAAGAATGTTCATATTTTGTTTCAGGGACAGAATGATGCTGCTGAAATTGGAACAAGAAATTTTAGATTTCATTGGTAATAATGAGTAAGTCCTGACATTTAGCAAGAAAAGAAATTGTCGTCATAGTTCTCCTTGACTTACTAAATTGGTTTTTCTTATACCTCTAGGTCTCCACGTAAAAAATTCCCCCCAATGACATCTTACCATAGGATGTTATTACACAGAGTAGCTGCTTACTTTGGATTAGACCACAATGTTGATCAGAGTGGGAAGTCTGTCATAGTAAACAAAACTAGCAATACAAGAATGTAAGTGTCAAGAGAGGTAGATGTATGTTATTATCTGTATAATAATACTTTATCTTTCTACAGCATCTTTTATCTGAGGTTCTTAAAAGGTTTAGAAGCCTAATTAAGCTTCTTAATGACCTTATGTGATAGGACCAAAAAATACACTTAGCTCATTCAAACAGTAGACACCAGCCTGGACTCATATAAGGCAGATGAATGAGCACTGTGGCACATGGTTGCAAAAAATAAATGAAAAAGAGAACATGATATTGCTGATGTTTGATAATCATTCTCTTGTGGATTTTTGATTAAATAATGTAATTATATAGCTATGGCCAGCCTCAAGGAAATTTGTGAAAACAAGCAGAATTTGTCTTCTACACTCTCCTATTTAATTAATCCTTTTCAGCTTACTACCCTTTCCTCCTCTTTTTGCTCCTTTCCTCCTACAAATCTCAGTAATTTGAGACTGTGGGCTAATTCAATATTATTTATAATGTTGTGTCCTCCTTCTGAGCTATGTATAATTTACCGAGGAATTTTGTAAGGGTGTGTGAGGAACATTTTTGCTTTAATAATCAGTGCTGATATTTGGGAGCAAAGGTTCAATCCAAAAGCCCCTAATGTTGTGACACATAAGTAGCCGCCACTTCTGTGTATTTGTAAGGTTCATCCTAAAGCAAGTAGTTGACTTCAGCTAAAATTTGTAATTGGTGGTGATCTGCTTATTCAAAGAATTTTCTATATCAAATTCATAAATGGCAGCAATGAAATTATAGTAATGAGCAGCAATAAACTTTCTTTTCATTTCATTATTTTTCTGCTTCTCCTGTAGCCATGCATCTCTCAGGGTCTTGTCTATGAGCCAGTTTACATGGTTATATTAAATTCATCTATGTCCTTTCTGTTATAATGGCCTTTACTCTTAAAACTGCCATATTGCTTGCTGGATCTAAGTTGGCTTTTCCCAGTTCAAATAGTTTTTCATCAACTAAATAGGTATATTTTTATTTTTTAATGATTATTAATGAAGACAATTGTCTTTGAGAGGGATTCTTTATTCCTTTAGGTATTGTTGCCTGAAAATATGAACCTGGTTTAATATTCATCTGCCTATCCTTTAGTCTTTTTAAAATATCCTCATCAATTAGGACTTTTTCCTAAATAAGTGATATCATGACTAAAGTAGGAAAGTAACCATTAAGATATGAGCTGAACTAAAAGTAAATAGAACTCTTGATTCATTTAACCAGTACCTTTCAACATTACTCAGAGCTGCTGGATACCCAAGTATGTGTACATTAGCAGGCATTTCAACTAACATTTCGACTGGTAACTCTCTAAGGTTTTCAATACAGTGTAACCTCAGTTATTTGAATGCTGTGAATGAAGCCAGAAAGGTCTAGGGTTTTCTTTATCAAGGTAATCGCAAGTTTAGCTAATTTGTGATTTTGTGATCTATTAAAGAAGTAGGGGTCAATAACATAATTATAACTGAGATTTCAGATCATTGAAGTTACACTGTATTCTCATTTCATATCTTCTGGGATATAAAGAAGGTTGTAAATCAGAAAACCTTAGAGATCTGCTCCACATTGAATAAAACCAAACTTACCTTTTCCTCATAGGCAGATTACCCGCTCCAGCCTTGAACCAGTGGTGTTCTGGATGTCAACAACCTGGTGTCCACTGGGGTGTCTCAATGGAGCGGGAAGTTGGCGATTGCAGGGCAGTAAATTCAGGCACCTATAAAACAAAGAGGTAAGACAGTCTTAAGGTTAGCTGAAATGCCTGCCAATGCTATTTGGTTTGGGAATCCAGCTGCTCTTAGAAAAGTTGCCAGGCCCTTGGTTAAATCTTATGGTTCCTTTGTAATAACATAATCTCTCACACAGGGACACATTCCTTGAATGAGAAAGTGTGACATTGAACAGCTACTAAAAATAGTTGATAAGAGTAAATTGGGCAGTCAGTGAACAAAAATAACAGCATACTGCCATGATCACAGCCAAGCAAGATGATCTTTTAGACCTCTAAAGAAAGCAATCCCTTTCTCATCAGTTTAGTCACAAAGCCGTTTTTACTCTTTTTTTTTTCCCCTCCTGCTTTACTTCTGTATTATAAAAGGAGATATGTTCTCTGTTTCAGTTATCTAAGTCTTCTTTAAAGATAGATTTCTTTAGCTTGCTCAGATAATTCTCATTTTTAAATCTCAGTTTGCATAATTTTACAGGAGGCAGATTCAGTATTTTGTTGAATATTTACTATGTTAAAACAAGTATTTATAAGTGTTACTTGGATACTATATGCTGAAAATACAATTACTCAGATTTATTTTGTTGAGAAATTTATTTAGGATATTCACATATTATGTGATTATTTATTTGAACTATATGAAAAAATACCAGGGATTCAATAAGATTTTCTTTATAGCCTCTAAATATATTTTATATATCATATTTTGCAAGAATAATTCCAATTTCTTAATAGGATAATATTAAATCACAGGAGTTTTGAATGAATTATTATGTTAAAGTTGAGAATATATTTTGGGAGGTGAAATTTTATATAATTTTGATTTTCCAAGCACTGCAATCTTGAAGACCAGTCACTATAAAGTATTCTGTTAAGATTTTGTAATCATTACTTGAGATCAAAACTTTAACTTCCAAAAATGTACTTCTCTTTTCTAACCTGTTTCAGTTAATATAAAACAATACTGCACCCTGCTGTAATAAAGAATTCTTGGTAACTTGCATGTATTTTGAAGTAGTCTCTTAGTTAATTCAACCACAGAATATTTGATTACTTTCAATTTTATAACACCAAACCAAGAGTTTATAACATCAAACCAGGAGTGTGACATATAAGATACAATGCTATACTTTCTGCTGTGTCCCAGAATTTTTTTCTTAGATTTAGAGGAGGAAATGGAAGGGGAATAAATTGGCTTTGAGTCTAACAGACTTGGTCTCCAGCCATGGCTTAGTCATATACTTGCCCTGTGACCTCGCACAGTTGCTTAAACCATTTAAATCTCAGTTCTCTCAATAGTAATTTATAATAATGACAAGCTTCTGCTGTGTGTTTACTCTTCTAAGTGCTGAACGTGTATTAATTCATTTCATCTTCAGAACAACCCTATGAAGTAGGTACATTATTCCCATTTTACAAACATGGAAAACTGGGGAATGGAGAGGTTAAGTAACTTGTGCAAGGCTCAAAGCAAATAACTGGTAAAACTGGATTTTTTTAACCTGAGCAGTCTAGCTCCAGAATCTGCACTGTATTAGATACTGCCTTTTAACCATAACATGAGATAATTAATATTTTCCCATAAGATTATTGCGAGGAATGAGATAACTTAAGTATCTATTAATGCTATTAATAAATAGAAACTTTTCTTTTCATAAAATTTAACTGTGTTTACTTTTTTTGTAAATATTGTTTATCTTTTTTGTTCCTTTGGGTTTTTTTTTTTAGACCTGATCAGAAATTTAATGAACATATTAAGGATGATAAAGGTGAAGACTTTCAGAAACGATACATTCTCAAGAGAGATAACTCTAGCTTTGACAAAGATGATAACCAGGTAACCTAGAACTATTAGAGCATTTTTTTTTTTTCATCAAACCGCCAATCCCAGGGTTTGTGACAACATCAACACCAGTCCAGATGAGGAAGTCTAACACTTCTGCACCTTCCCCCAGCTCCTCGGGGCGGGGGGCAGGGAGCTGTAAATATATTTTTTATTCTCTGCCCAAATTACTTTGGGATGTGTCACTATTTCACTCTAACCTACACCAACCCACTGTATCTCACTTCCTATTCAAAGCTCCATGCAGTCGTGGTGTTTGGACAAACAGACTGTAGAATTATACTGTTTAGAAAATATAGATCCTGCACCAAATAGACATCTCTTCCCTTGGTCTCACATGGAAGTTGAAGTTTTAAAACACAGTCAGTTTCAACCTTTAGAGCGTTTTATAAGTGCAGGATAATATCAGTAGCTCATTTTTCTAGGATCTATTTTTATTTTTTCTTCAGATGAGAATACGATTGAAAGATGACAGAAGAAGCAAATCTATAGAAGAAAGAGAAGAAGAGTACCAGAGAGCTAGAGATCGAATATTTTCCCAAGATGTATGTATTAAATTATATTCAAGTCTTTATATTAGAATTTATGCTAATTGCTTTGAGGGGTCTTACTTGCACTTTAATCAATTGATCACATTTATTTTTAACCATGTTTGTTACATATAAAGTCACCTTTTAGAAATATTGAGGTCTGTCTTATTCATGTTAATTTAATAGTTTACAAAGTATGACATTGTAACAGTTATATAAAACTTGGAAAAAGAGACAACAAGGATTATTGAAAAAATATTGGATGAAGTATATAGATTTTGTGATTTATTTTTTTGCTTCCATACTTCTGACACATTTGAGATTTTTAGAACATTGGTCAGTGCCTACAAAATCATATACTCTAAACCCTACTTATTAGTGGACTTTTGAGAAATAACTTATTCTTCTTTTAAAATAAAGCTAATTGATTTTTTAGATTAATATTTATTTTCTACTTCATAAGTAATTAAATAAGAAATCTTTTAAATGTCTAGATATTTTATGGATATATGCCAAAAGAGAATCAGATTGCTTTTACCAACATTTGTCAAGCACCTGTTCTTTGCAATACTAGGTACTATTTAAGGGTATTTGAATGTATTTAATGTGAGTTACACTGCCACAAACAGATCATCAGTTAAGGATTTATGACATTCATTCAACAAATGTAATAGCACCTACATATAGTAGGTGCCATGCAGGGCACTGGAGAATATGTCTGTGGACAGTTAAAATAATCTATCCCTTCATAGCAACCCTATGTGCAGATAGTGCCATTGTTTCTCTTTTACACACAGATAAGGGAACTGAGGCTCTAGGAGGCTAACTAGCCCAAGGTTACATGCCTAGAAAATGGCGGAATTGGGATTTAAACCCAGGTTTACTGACCTCAGAGCCTAAACTAGACCAATTTCTCTCTCTAGTTTATAGGATATATAAGGCCTCTGCCTTTGATAAAGATATAGACATGGGGGGATAATAGGGAACCCAGGAGAGAAACATTGCAAAGTATGGGAAACAGCAATGAAGCACCACAGAGTTGAGTTCTAAGTAAAGGAACAGTGTTTGCAGAGGGTTTGCTGTGAAGAACTCAGTACATGTGAAGAATTGAAAGATTCCGAGTTAGCTGGATTATAACCTGGGTTGTAGAAGAAGTGAGGGTAGTTTAGAATGGAGTTGTAAGTGGGCCCACTTAAGTGAAAGCCAGTTAAGGTGGTTGGACGTTTGGCTAGACCAGGGTTCAGAAAACCTTTTCTGTAAAAGGGCCAGATCATGAATATTTTAGATTTTTCAAGCTATTCAGTCTATCTCAGCTTCTCAGTTCTGCCATATAGAGTTAAAAGTAGACCTAGACAATATGGCTGTGTTCCAGTAAAACTTATCTGTAAAAACAGGTGTCTTGCCATGTTTGCTGAACCCTGTTCTAGAGTATTGGGGCACCATCAAGGAAGGAATAGGTGCAGTCAGACTGACATTTTAGAGAAAGGGCTCTGGCTTCTGTTGTATAAAAATGGATAAAAGGGGTAAAAACCGGTAGCTGGAAAACTAGTTAAAAGAGTCATGAAATATCCAAACAAAAACGCTGGTGGCCTGGTGTTGGTTAATAGCACTAGAGGAGTTTGACAGTAAGTTCCATTAAGGCATATCTGCTTGTTGAATGCTGTATCCACAGCCAAAATACCAGTGAACAAATATTTGTTGACCAGTCTGCAGACTGGTGAATACTTTGATTATATGATCCTAAAAATGGCCTTACTTGTTTAGAAGAGAATATTTGAATTTTGGATTAATTTGGACCACAAAAACAAATGGCTTCAAAAAGTACATCTGTTAGAAGTAAACATAGTATCTCCAAACCAAAAAAAAATTCTATTATCATTTATTTGTGTTCCCTTATCACCATTTTGAATTTTTTTGAAGGGGGGTGTGCTTTTTAAAAATATTGTACATGTCCATTGATTTTTGTTATCATCATTGGTTTACACACAGCATTATGTAGTTGATAAAAGCTCAACTTTTTGTATCTATTCTTTCTTTCTAGTCCCTGTGTTCCCAAGAGAATTATATTATTGACAAAAGGTGAGGGGAAATTTGTTGATGTTTGTTTCAGTAATTGTGTGACTAATACTAATAAAAATTGAAATGTCTTATTGAAATGCCAACAGAATCCAAGATGAGGATGGTAGTGGTACCCAGCAAAGACGCCAGATATTTAGGTATTGAAAGCACATTTTCAATACAGTTTTGGAAAATCGAAACATTTTTTTTTCTTCTTTCTTTTTTCCCCAATTAGCTTTTCAAAGTTTTATTTCTAAATTACAGAGTTAATAAAGATGCTTCAGGGAGATCAACAAATAGTCATCAAAGCAGCACTGAGAATGAGCTGAAGTACTCGGAACCTCGACCCTGGAGCAGCACAGATTCAGATAGCTCTCTCCGAAACTTAAAGCCTGCTGTAACCAAAGCCAGCAGCTTCAGTGGAATTTCAGTGCTAACAAGAGGTGATAGTTCTGGAAGCAACAAAAGCATAGGCAGGCTTTCAAAAACAGGTATAAGTTTCTACCTAGAATTGTGCAATCAAAACATTAGTTTTCCTAATTTTCATGTCTTAGCTCTTTATTTAATATATGACTTCTAGTTATCCTAAAGTGTAAAATTCCTACAGTAGTGTAGGATCCAAAGTACTTAAGGGATAAGGAATATGTAGTTTGACCATTAGGATTCATTCACTGTCCTGGAGACACATTTACAAATATCACTTAAAATAAAAATGTTAATAAAATTTTTAACTTTTATTTTATGTGATATAAATGTAGTAATCAGGTTGGTTCAGTGAAATTTCATTTCTTATTTGAATCCCCAAAGATGATAGGAAATTCTTAATTGCTTAGTTATAGCTGGAAGGCATGGTTTCTAACCTTAGGAGTATTTAACATTGATTGCATTTCCCAGCTAATACTGTTGATTATTGATTGCATTCTTCATGATAAAGTCCTTCGTTTGCCGTTGAAAAAATGAGTAGAATTGCTGAAAAGTTCTTGAGGAATTTAAAAACCACAGAAAAATGTTATGATATAATTATTATAAATGCCTGGAAATATAAACAACATATTCATTCTCCTAGAGTCTTTGTTTAAATACATTGGTTCATAACATGTTTTCTCTCTTTATTTTCACTGACTGGCTTCAATGCTGAAGAAGCACAAGTCTCTTTTAGGATCCTTGCAGATCTTTATTTTTATCCCAAAATAGCCATAAAAGTCAGCAGATATGGCTCTCTCTCCTTAGCCTATTTGGTTTAGCCTAGACATATGGTTTTGTGCAGATAAGAATTGAGGCTAAAGATGTATATTTGAAGGTGACAGTATTTTTTAACGCTTTAAATGTCAAGGTTTATGAATTCACTTGTTACCTTTTTTACTTACCATTGTAGGTTCTGAAAATGTAGTGTGTATGATAGGATATTGTTAATGATAGGTAAAATTTTTTGAATACAAGAAATATGCATTTATCTGAAAAATGGCCACTAGGTTATTAACATAACAAGAAAAAACTACTGATGTATCATGAGAAAATCCTTAAACATATTGCTGAATTTAAACATTTTAAGAACATTTACGACTTATTTATAATCTGTTTTATATTTAGAGATGAAAAGAAATATATCCTTTTAATAGGAAAAAGTGACTTTTTTTCAATGCTATCATTCTTGTCAGTAGTCATTTTGGCACAACTTAAAATAGAAGTTATTATTCCTTGGACAGCAGTTTATATAGTGTATCACATTTGTTTATTTCACTCATTAAAGATTAATTCTCCATTCCAGAGTCAACTCTGTTATTCAGAAGCTAAATAACCATATGCATTATCTAAATCTTCCTCACTTTGTCTTATTGTCCACCTTTAGCCATTATGCTGAAAATCTGTGGCAATTTCCCTCAATGTGTAATAAAAAATAAAGTAAATCGCAGGCATGAAAGCAGTTAAAAACTAAATAAAAATTAATTTATTAAGTGCAGTGAGAAATAATTTTAAGTTGATGCTGATATAAGTACATAAAATATTTTTCATGTTATCATGCCCCCTGATATGATTTAAAAACTTGGAAGTTGACTTTACAGTATAAGAAGATGCAGAAATGAAATTCTGCAGTGAAACTTGTCAATTGTTTCTCTTAATAGAGAATTTATCATTTCTGTTATTTCCTACACTACTCTTAATCTCTCTGTGTTCTTATAGATAAGGGGTTTCTGATGTAAGAGGTTTTGGGCATTTGGATATGCTAAATTCTTTTTCCTGGGGGAAAATTGTAATCTGTATATTCCTAGGTGTTAATCTAAAAGGTAAAACGTACATAACTTTGTTCTTTTGGGAATGTGGGTAATGTGCTTTCTTGGTGGCTGTCTGTGGCTGATACTATTATAAACTTGCTTAAGTTGCATGCTTTGGCTATGACTTCTCTGACAACTTATGTGATCAGTTTGCTGATTATACTTGTTCATGGTGGGGAGGGGAAGCAATATTGCAAAGTAAGTGAAAAACAGCCAATGCTTTTATGTGGTAACTGCATGTTATGCAATGTGAATTTTATTGTTATATTTTTAAAAGCTGCGTTTTTATATAAGGTTTAAAAAATCCATTTTTCATTACTCCTCCCCTAGGTTCTGAGTCTTCTGGTAGTGTAGGGTCATCTACGGGCTCTCTTTCTCACATCCAGCAGCCTCTTCCAGGTGCAGCTCTCAGCCAGTCTTCTCATGGCACACCTGTCGTCTATCCAACTGTCAGCACTCATAGTTCTCTTTCCTTTGATGGTGGCCTAAATGGGCAAGTGGCATCTCCTAGCACTAGCTTCTTTTTGCTTCCCTTGGAAGCGGCAGGCATACCACCTGGCAGTATTCTGATCAACCCACAAACAGGTTGGTATCCAGAAAAAGGTGTTTATTTCCATTCAGAAATCAGGATTTATCTAAAAATTGAAGGATACTTATTAAATGTATTGTGTATATGTGTATTGTTAGATTTTTATTTTTCATGAATAATTAGCATTTTCCTTAGAATTTTAGCGAAAACATGCTAGAAAATGTTAAAGACTTATCTACATCTGAAATTATTTTCCCCATTGTGTATCTATGATGATTTCTTCTAGGCTAAACAATGGCCTAACTATGATTAAAGAATAACTTATTTCCTATAAATGAGATAGCTACTTTGAAAGAGCTTTATTTGATACAACAATTTTATTCTGGGGAAAAATTTAGGAAGAAGGAGAAAGTAAGGAGTTCTTATTTGTTATATAATGAAGGGGGAAAACTATTACCAATTGCCCTTCTGAATATAGTGATTGTTTTCTACTGAGGAAAAACCAAAGGACATCTTATTATTACTAAAAGAAAATGGGTAATAATTGTGAATTAATATTGAGAACACATTCTTGTTCTTGACAATTAGCTAATAACTTACATTTATTGAGCGTACACTGTGTGCCATGTACTGTGTTAGGTGCTTTAAATACATTATTTATTTACAACCCAGTTAGGTTGGTGAAATCCCCATTTTATAGATTAGGAAACCAACTGCAGCCATAATAGGTTTCACTGTGTTGATGGGCAAAATAGGGAATTGGCATTATAAAGAAAATATGATCTTTTAAAAGATCACCATAATTCTTGGCCTCTATCCAAAATAACATAGTCCAGTCATTTGGTAAGATAATGAAAACAATCCAGGATCTTTTGATAATTTTCCTTGGCTGATGTGAACACATCATAAGGGCAGACGTTGGGTGAGATAGATACAGATCGAGAGTATCAAGGTTCTGAGTATCCCTGGAATTTTCCTTTTGTTTCTAGTATAGAAAAACCACAGTGTGGAACATATTACCTTCAGGTTTCATTTGCATGTCTTTTTCAAGATAAAGTACTGAAATATTTGTTTCTATTCTAAGAATTGAATTATCATAACTTATTTTTCAGAAATTAATTCTTTTTTGCTTAATGACATTTAACTTCTTATCCTTCAGGTCTATTGTATTACTATTCCTTTTCTCTTACAGCAAGATATAAGATTATTTAATATTTTACTATTATATTTTCTACTATTTCCTTCAAAATGCATTTGTTGATATTTTAATAACATGAAAGATTCTGTTGGGTAGAAAGTGATAGAGAAGTTCATCAGACCTGAATTTGAATTTTTAAATGAATCTAAAAGTGATCTCTTTGGCTTTTTAGACAGTGTTACAACACTTCTAGCTTTTTTCAGACAGCCCTTAAGTTTTTTTAAAAACTCCTTCTACCCAAATCTGCTCTACCTTTTTTTAAATTCAAAATTAATTAATAATCAAAAATATTCAGCATGACTGCTTATTGTTTGATTATTGTTTTGACTGGGTATTTGGTTTTTGTTATCTGTAGTCATTATGTAATCATCAGAAACTAATTGATAGTAATAATTTTACTTTGGAGGATCTTTCCTACTTGATTGCAATGGAATAGTTTGGTCTTCCCTCTCAAATATTGTTTATATCATGTCATAAGTTTCCTCAAAAAAAAAAAAAAAAAAAAATCTGGAGAAGGGTTTACCATAGAAGAAAAACTACTTAAGAAGCCATTATTCAGTCAAATTTCTCTATGTTCTTCTGTATTCTTCCCATTCTAAATTGGTGTCCTAGTCCAATAGGCAGTTTTTTTCATGTAGTCCTTTTCTTCCTCTCTCTTTTTCTTTATTAATATCCTAAAATATAGTAAGGAAAAGTACTAATCTTTGAATCTATTTATATCTACATTGAAAAAAGTCTAGAAGAAGATAACCTAAAATATTGACTAACATTATGGGGAATTTATTTTCTTTTTGATCTGTATTTGTGCATTGTTTTCCTACAATAAAAATGTTACTTTTTATAGTAAGAAAATACTGTTGAGACTATATGTATATAGAGTAAAATTTATTATACTTAGTTACTTAAAATAGCCTTCTTTTTTTCCCAATAATTAGTTAGTAAAGAACAAATCCTCAGAATCAATACTGAAGTTCTCTTGAGTTTTTTCTCTCATCTATGAACAATGCTGGAATTAAAAATAAATTATTTACAAATTCACAAAGTTGAAGGTGTAAAAGCAGGACCCTGCCATCAAGTTCATAATTTGAAGTTCGAAGCTGTCAGTTATTTTAATTTCCATTCAGTTTTAATGTTATTTACATAAATGCAATGTGGTCTACAAATTAGATATTTTCTACTACCTAATAAAGAATAATAATTTTCCATTACCTCAAGGTCGAGTGTTTTCTCTTTAAACTAAAATTTGCTACAGCCCTGCAGGACCATAATCTTATAACTGAATCCCTTGGGCAAAAAGAATTCAGAGTCTCTAGGATTTTAGGCAAATGCAAATCTTAAGTTTTCAGAGCCTTGGGGATTTTGGAACTGTAGATAAGGAATTGTGGATGAAGGGTTGTAGATGTTCTATAAACTGTTAGTAGAACAACATATTTTCTTTTCACTCTCTATTGTAAATTATATTTTCCTCCTTTTTAAATTTTTCAGGCCAGCCCTTCATAAACCCAGATGGGAGTCCAGTTGTGTACAATCCTCCTATGACTCAGCAACCAGTTAGAACCCAAGTGCCTGGACCTCCACAACCACCTCTGCCACCCCCACCACCTCAACAACAAGCAGCTAATCACATTTTCTCACAGGTGCACATATCCACGATTACATAATGCTAAGTTCACCTGCCTTTGCATATTTGGGACTAATATCACTAATTATAATTAAGATAGCCCACGTAAGTATCTCTTAGAACTTTTATATTCTGCCACCAGTGACTTTCCAGTCACTACTCATAAGAAAAGAGAATGCCTTCAAAGGCTTTTCGGCTAATATATACTGAATATATATTGGAAACAAGGGAGTTTTTGGTCTCATGAGCCTATCTGGTGAGTATTTTATCCCTGTTTCACAATAGCAAGAAATACAGGAGAAAAGCAATTAAAGTAGAAATAAGATTGTTCATTCACCACCCCAATCCCCCACCGCTTTCCCACCTAGTCAACAGAGTGAACTGTTTTAAGATTCAACAGATCAAGCAATTAGAGGAAACAGAATGGGTTGCTCAGGTTCTACCAGGTATTCGCCACCCCATGTACACTTTGAAAGGTAAAGACAAAGTAGGGTGAGAGAATTTCCAGAAGTGCTCTTAATAATACCTTTAATTTGTGTCAACATTTAGGGTTTATACATACGTTTTCACTTTTAGTCTTTTTCCCAAGAAAGTTGTTATCCATCTTTGAAGAACTTGGTTATAACCTGAGTAAAAGTAAAACTCTTTTACTTTCATTCTAACTTTTATAAGGTATGTAACATCAAAAACAACTGAGTACAGTTGGTACACTCCTTTTATTTCTCCAGTAAGGTTCTCTAAATATTGTACTGGTGAGAACATGCACAGTAATTTCTTATGATGTGTATATAGTAATAAACTTATACTGGAGAAATTTCATTAGTTTTCCTCACAAATTATATCATCTGTGTTGCATGAGTGAAAGATGTATGAGCAGTTTGATAAAGTTGTCATGTATTGTGAAAGTCATGAGACGAATTATATCTCTGGCATTTAAGACCCCTATTACAGTGGAAGGCAGTTTATTTAAAGTAGAAAGACTTGAAGGTTTTTGATGCACTTATAAGACAGTGCAAATGAGGTCATATATGTAGAGGAGATTGCCTGAAACTATTTCCAGAGAGTCCCATATACCCTTTCTCAACACCATTTGATTATATATACTGAGGTACACCTTAGACTACATAAAAGGCCTTCCTTGGCCGCCTCTGCCATGGCTTCCTCTTAATTTTCTGCTGTCATGCAGTTTTCTTTGCAGTGCTGTGTATTTGTTTATCTGTTTGACCCGGAGCTTTATTGGACTGGTTTTCATTTGGTTTCATTTTTATTAAACTTGGTGGAAATAATGATAGCCTGGCAACTTTTAAAAGTTCTGAGGATTGATTTATGGATGTATATTTTAGATAGGTTGATTGAAAGAATTTCATCTGATTTAGCTATAAGAAACAATCCTAAATGAAGGTGTAAGCTAGTTAGTTTGAAAACAGATGCCTTAATGAACTATAATTTGAAGTCTTGGGGTATGCGTCAAACTCCATGACTGCTTTTCCTGATGTTTTGGGTGTTTCCGATAAATGCAATGAACGTATTATGCTCCATAACTATCTTTTGCACACTCTGAGGTATTCATCCATAAAATTTCAAATAGCCAAACAAAATAAATAATGCTACGATTTGCAAAGCCTTCAGATGAGCTATGTTTTGAGGCAAGTCACAACTGAGATAGGTCAAGGAAGTGCCAGGGCTTTTTCTTTTCTAAGTGGTGTCAGAATCTCACTTTCATCAGTCTTCTAGCCCACAGTTGCTTATTACCATTTGACACTCTGGGATACATTAATTCTTACCCTTGGTGCTAATGGTACTCATTTCTTTTATCCCCCAGTAGACTAAAGCTTTTGTTTCATCTGCCAATTACACAGTAGGTTGAGTTTTCTGGAAGAAAGTTGTCTTAATGGTTTTCTGACTTAACACATCAAGTAGGCTGTACTTACGAGTACTAAAGCTACTGCACTTCGTTTAGTGTGGCACATGCTGTCATCCCTTAGGAAGCTTGCTTATTTCTATTTTTGAAGTTTGTGAGGAACCAAAGGCCACTCTACAGATTATTCATCTTTTATTTTTTAGCTTTTACTTTAATTCTCATTTTTTGCTGGATTCTAGGCTAATCTAAGCTTTTCATTTTTGAGCAACCGTTGTGTTGTTTTGGCAGTAAAAGTACATCTTATCATTATACATCTTATTTTGCATAAGGAGTTCTCTTTATTTAGATTATTCCCTGACCAATCACTCAGTGAGTTTATTTTGCACTTTAAAAGCCTTTTCTTTGGAGATATTCAGAGCGAGATTAATGAGTATACATTTTAACCAAAAGTAATAGTTTTTGTCAGATAAGATTACCTGGGTTCCTCCACTGCTTGCTTATCTGGCTGTCAACAAGTCATTCAACACTCCTCAGCCTGAAATGCAGTATTCCAGTAGTAGCCAAAAATTTCAAGTAACTAGTTTCTTGGCTTTTAACATGTACTCTTATAATAAAAATGTTGAGTTACACGGAAAATGTGTTCATCTTTTCATCTTCCTTACATAAAAGAGGTGTTCATGTTTGTGTATGTGCATACGTGCCTGTATGTATATATGTGGTATCCTTTAAGCTGTTATTCTTAATGGTACCCACAGTACATTTTTCTTAAAAAATTGCTAAAATTTATGAACTTTGGTCCCAAAAGAATATTTAGTTGTGCCTTATTAAACGAAAAGGGTAATTGGCATCGACATTGTATAATCTGTTACTGCCTTATTACCACAAGAATTAATGAACTAGTTTTATTATTTAGTGTTATAGCTAAATTGGCAGCCCCATCATAAAATGAAGAAGTAAGGATAAGGAATTTTACTGAGTTAACCCAGAGGTCTTAGATAAATAATAGGATTTGAAAAGCCTAAATTCCCTGTTTCAATTCTGTGATAAAGAAGTATTTTTATTTCAAAAAAAAAAAACCATTATCCTTCTAATTATGTGATAAATTTAGACATGCATATGTTTTGAAGAGTTTTACTATGTAGAGTTTCTTCATTTAGTATTTTTATTGTCTCTTATATTGTTATATTTAAGATGGCTTTATAAATGTAGTTTAACCAGTTGCCAAAAAGAAAAAAAAAAAGTATAATTTCCACTTTATGCAATTCTCATTTTATTCTAACATTAACATTGTTTGCCAGCCTGTTATTCTTCAGCCTGTTCGGCCTCTGCAGTCCTCTTCACAGCCTGTTCAGTACTCTACAGCCCCTTACCCATCCCCGCTCCTGCCAGTCTCACCCACCCAGCAATACACCGTGGTACTATATCTCTATTCACCTCCTGCGTTGTTTCTGTGGGCAAATGTGTGATGAATGCTCATGAATGTAATTATGTAATATGATTTTTTCTGTGACTTTTAAAGTTAGGGGTACATATTTACAGAAAAATATTTCTAACAGGTATTTGAATTCAATTAATTTATTCTGCCCTACAAAATATTTGTCACATTGGGTTATTGTAGTAATTGTTTGAATCCTAACCTTTTCCTGCTTTTACCTAATGAAATAATCTTCAGGTTGCCTATTATAGCCCTAAGATGTGTTAACAACTTCTCTTAACAAGAACATTACAGGTTCTGTGCAATCTGGGATGTCAGCTTTCACCTGGGTTTAAGCTTTCTATTCTCTCCACAACACCTTGGTCCAGTAGACCCAATACCAATTATTAGGGTGAATTGGAGGTTAACGCTGCATAGGACTTCGTCTTAAGTCTGTTTCCAAAGAACTCTAGATATTTAATCTGTGCCTATAAAGTAAGGGTACCTCTTTTAATACAAAGTATGCCCCCAAGTTATACCTCTCAGTAAGATGCTACCACTGCCACATATTAGCTGTTTGACCTCTGCAGTTATGTTAGTACATTAAACAACAATGTAGAGAACCTCCTGCATAGTGCCCAGCACGAAGTAACTATTCAAAAATGTTACCTTTCCATAAAATGAGTCTCCTTAAAAATCTATATGCTTTTCCCAGTGATGCTGTTATTATTCACACTGAATGGCCATCACATTTTGAAACTGCTTTCCATATCAGATTACAAGCTTTTTTAGAAGCATTTTGTTTTATTGGGAGTGTTTTTGTTTTGAACTGAGGGCAGCCTTCTTCACTTAGCCTTGGCTCTGAATGATTTTCAGAAATCACTTCCAGTCTGAAAAAGTGAAGTTTATAAGCATTGAGAAGGTTAATAATAACATCCAAAAAAGAATAGCAAATTAGATGTAAAAATGTTTTGAAAAATGGCACATCACTGGAATAAGAAAATGACTTTTTTCCAAAGTGACTCTGACAGTGTTGTGTAGATGTGGTACCTCTTTTAGAAATATTTGGCTGTATTACTTTGTAATTATACCTAGGAGGTTTGTTTTTCCTTTAGAGCCATTTATCAATCAGGCTAGGGTACTAGAATATATCAGAGTCACCATTCGGGAAGAGTGAAACCATGTATTTTCATCATTAAATTAGGTCCCCCTTTTCAGTCTCTTCTCCATAGTCTTGATATACTTTGTAAAAATCAGCAGACTATGGAAATTATAGTCACCTTTGATCTGACAGCTTAATTGCTGCAGTTTTGTAAGTCACCTTTTTTCACACTTGACGTCTTAAAATCTGGTATATATATTGTTGCCATCTGTGGCTCCTTGGGAGTAGGGGAATTCCATTTTAACCTCTTATTGTCATTTTAGTAATTTTTCTAGACCAGTAAGAGCTGTTAAATGCAATCATCTTTATGCTGTTGAGTTAGAGAAACATTTGTCAGACAGCATGTAAATTATAATCCCCATCTTAGTTGGATACCACTGGCTGCTCACCAAGTAGCAAAAGCAATAGGAAACTGTCATTTAAATTACATTTTTCCAACATCTGACTCCAGGAACAGACTGAAAAACACTAGGGAAGAATAGAATTTATGGCCAGATTATTTGGGGAAGATTAGAGAGAGGACAGGGTAGGTGGATTTTGTACATTTTATTTAATTTCTGCAAGTAATTTAGATCTTATGCAAAGATGCATAAGCCTGACTCTTCTAGGAAGGAAGTATTTAAAATAAAGAGTAATTAGTAACTTATTTATTACCTGGTCTTTGAAGTCCTTTCAGAAAATGCTAACTGTATAATATAAAAATGCTCAATTTCACTTACACATCCTGCTGGCATACTGTGCCTTTAATCTTCATTTACAAAAATACATTTTTCATTTTCTTTTTAATGTGAAATGTTGTGTACCCTACTCTTCTGCATGTTATACATTTTTATTAGATATAGTTTAAAAATAATTTGTAATGACAGCATTATAATTTTTTTCTTATCTTCATTTTTATTTTCTTGAAATTGTTCTATTAAAGCATGTCTGTTGTAAATACATACAATGAATGTACTACTGCAGTTTGTTCTCAAATATGTGAAGTATTTCTCTTTGATTGGTTTGGCCTATGTTTAGAAGGCTCTCTGATTTCTGACCTTTCCCTTTTTTAACAGGACAACCTTGGATCTCAGTTTAGCCACATGACTCTTGCCCGCCAGCCGTCTGCTGATGGCTCTGACCCTCATGCCACCATGTTCCAGTCCACTGTTGTTCTTCAGTCCCCACAGCAGTCTGGTTATATCATGGCAGCAGCCCCCCTGCCACATCCTCCACTGCCCCCGCCCCCTCCTCCTCCCCCCCTCCCACCTGGGCAGCCCATCCCCACCGCTGGTTATCCTGCCTCCAGTCATCCCATCAGCCAGGCCATGCTCCAGCCGCAGGGGTACATTCAGCAGCCCTCACCACAGGTACATCACCTTTTCATCCTTTCTCTCTTGAGGGAGGCTCTCATTTTAGATTGGTTTTAATTTCAGAAAGCTTGTTTTTCAATTCACATAGAAAATTGTTGAGTGTGTAAACCAAACATGTAGTCATCTTCCCTCCTCTGGAGATTTTCAGGCATATCCTAACAACCACGTATCAGGTAAACACTTCAGTTGGGTAAGGTTAAACTGTGTAACATTTTTAGTTTCTTTCTGATTCTGAGAGTTGTTTGTTCAGATTAGCTGAAGGGAAACAAAATAGGGAGGGTAAAGCACTATGAAAATAAAATGTTGCATTGTAAGAAGAAATCAAAAAATTGAAGAGTTATTCATACTACTCCTATATGATGTGTGTGTATGTCTGTACAAATCAATTTGATTGAGATAAAATTTACTTATAATAAAATGCACCTATTTGAAAATGAATTTCAATGAAATTTTGACAGTTATATGTAGGTATGTTACTACCACCCCATCAAAATAATAGAACATTTTTATCATGCCCAAAAGCTGCCTTTGGGAAAACAGTTTAGCAGTTTCTCAAAAAGTTAAACATAGAATTACCATATGACCTGGCAAGTCTCTTCCCAAAAGAATGGAAAACAGGGATTTTTACAGGTACTTGTACACAAATGTTAATAGAAGCATTATTAGCAGTAACTGAATAATAGGTCTATTCATCTGTCTGTCAACAGATGAATAAACAAAATGTGGTATGTACATACTATGGAATATTACTCAGCCATAAAAAGGAATGAAGTTTGATACATACTACAACACAGAAGAACTTTAAATTCATTATGTTGAAGAAAATAAGCCAGACACCAAAGGACAAATATCATATGATTCAAATATTAGTTATCAATATTCAAATATTGATTGTCAAATAGCTAGAATAAGAAAATTCATAGAATCAGAAACCATACTACAAGTTACCAGGAGCTGGGGTGAGATAGGGAATGTGGAGTTAATGCTTAATTGGTTCAGAATTTCTGTTGGGGTGATGAAAAAAGCATTGGTAATGGATGGTGGTGATGGTAGCACAACGTTGTGAATATAATTAATACCACTGAATTGTACTCTTAGCAGTGGAAACGGAAAATTTTGTTATTTATGTTGCTGTAATGATTTTTAAAAAAAAGAAGAAAAGGAAAAGGCTCCCTTGTGTCTCTTTGCTGTCAGTTGCCCCTACCCCTAACCCCAGGCAACCATTGATCTGCTTTATGTCCCTAAAAATTACTTTTGTCTTTTCTAAAATTTTGTGTAAATGTAATCATATAGCATGTACTCTCCTGTGTCTGGTTTCTTTCACATAGCGTACAACTTTTGAGATTCATCTGTTGTTGCATTCATCCATAATTTATTCTGTTTTATTGCTGAGTAGTATTCCATTGTGTGTATATAACACAATACGCTTATCTGTTTACTTCTTGTTGGGTGTTCAATTTGTCGGCAGTTTTTTAGTATTGCAAATAAAAGTTCCATGAACATTTGAGTACAGGTTTTTGTATAGGCATATGATTTCATTTCGCTTGGTTAAATACCCATGAATGAGCTTGCTGGGTCAGATGGTAAGTTTATGTTTGATTTTATAGGAAACTTATCGAAGTGTTTTAATAAGTGGCTTCAGCCTTGGTAGCAAGGGATTAAAAATGCCTACTTTACCAAATGGGGAAAAAGAAGGGTAAAAAAAATAAGGTTACAGTGAGTAAGAGATCCCAAATAGAGTTGAGAGGCTATCCTGGAGGTTTATCTTATGCAAGCTCCAGCTAGATATCTCAAATGACTACAGCATGCCATGCCCTTACCAAAAGTAGTCCCGAAATACCTAGATCCCTACCTGAGATTCTATGAAAGATGCTCTCACTAAGCTTTCTCTCTCAGAAACTTAAATCCACCAGAGTATTCCTATGCCAGACAAGTCCCAAAACCCAGAGGCAACAGGCTCTTTAAGAACAACAGTCAGATGCAGCCCCCTTCCCCGTACTGTCAACATCCCCTTTCAATATGAACAAGTTAGGGTTGTCACTGCCTAGACACCCCTGAAGATCAAGAAAGAGATTAAGTGAGAGAAAGGGGTAGCAACAGACAAGGTAAGATTTAACAAAGCATTATGAAACTTTATTTAAATATATATATATATATATTTTGGATTCTAGAGTATTAGAATAGCTAGAAGGAAATAACTGAAATGGTGAAACTGTAACCTATAACATTCTTTGGAATTTGCTCTATAGCTATTAGTTTACCTTTCTGTACTTACCCTATATTTCATAATGAAAGAACTGAAACTGTAGAACTGTAAACCATAACAGTTTTTGAAATTACCTATATAACTGCTTATATGTTGAAAGTTAACACCTTTCTGTATGTATGTTATATTTTTAAATAATAGAAATAACTGAAATTATGAACTGTAACCCATAACAGTCTTCAAAATTTGCTTTCTAACTACTTGTTAAATTGTACTTTGAAAGTTATCACTGTTACATATATACATTAAAGTTCACAATTTTAAAAAATGCATTAAAAGAAGTGGTTTCAACACTGCATTCTCACTAGCAGTGTATGAAAGTTACAGTTCTACATCGTTGTCAACAGTTGATAATATCAGTCTTTTACATTTTAGCCATTCTAATAGGTGCATAGTCGCATCTCGTATCATTTCCTAAGTGACTGTGAGAATGTTTTCATGTACTTTTTGGTCATTTGTATATCTTCTTTTGTGAAGTGTCTTTTCAGATCTGTTTTTTTAAACTGGGTTATTAAACTCCTTATTGATTTTTAAGAGTTTGTTATGTGGTCTGGATACAGGTTCTTTATCAGTATGTGTATTGCATATATTTTATTCCCATCTGTAGCTGGATCATTCATTCATTTTCTTAATGGTGTCTTTCAAAAAACAAATGTTTTGTGGTTTTGTTTTCTTTAACTCCTATTTATCAGTTTTTTGTCTTTTATGGCTGGTGCTTTTTGTGCCCTATCTGAAATCATTTCTAACACAAAATTACAAAGATGATTTCAGTTGTTTTCTTTTAGAAATTCATGTGTGAGGTAAGAGTCAAGGTTCCATTTTTTTTTTTTTTTCCTAAATAGATACCCAGTTAGTCCAGCCTCATATGTTGGGGGATAGGAAAAGGGGTGGGGAGGGGGATTGTCCTTTCTCTGCTTAATTACCTTGCAGCTTGGTTGAAGAAAAGAACTTGGTCAAAAGTGAATTGACCATATACATTGATCTTTTCTGGATTCTCTTCTATTACACTGATCAATATGTCTATTCTTACATCACTTCCACATTGTCTTGATTACTGTAGCCTTATAGTAAGTCCTAAATTCATGCAGTGAAAGTTCCCCAACTTCCTTCTTTTTTTTCAAAATTGTTTGCTCTATTCTTGGTCTTTCGCATTTTCACATAAATTTTAGATTTAGCCTTTCAGTAGTTCTGAAAATACTAAAGAATACCTAGGTCCTTAACTGAGACTCTATAAAAATTTCACTCACTAAGTTTACTTTTCAGAAACTCAAATCCTCTAGAGTGTTCCTATGCCAGAAAAGTCCCAAAACCCAGAGGCAACAGCCTCTTCAAGAACATCAACCTGATGCATCCCCCTTCCCCTAATGTCAATACCCCGTTTCAATATGAACAAGTTAGGGTAGTCACTGCCCAGATATCCCTAAAGACTGAAACAGTGATCAAACGAGAGAGAGGGATAGCAACAGACAAGATAGGATGTAACAAAGGATTACAAATACTGAATCTTTATATAAATTTTTTTTTTTGGAGATGCTAGGGTACTAGAATAGCTAGAAGGAAATAACTGACATGGTGGAACTGTAATCTGTAACATTCTTTGAAATTTCCTTTATAGCTTCCTGTTAAATTGTAGTTTGAAAGTTACCACCTTTCTGTATGTATGTTATATTTCACAATGAGGAAATAACTGACATGGTGGAACTGTAACCCATAACATTCTTTGAAATTTGCTAACTACTTGTTAAATCGTACTTTGAAAGTTATCACTTTTCTGTATACATGTTATATTTCACAATAAAATTGTAAAAAAAAAAAATTTAACTCTTCCCATGCAGAAACATGTTATCTCTCTCCAGTTATTTAGATCTTCCTTAATTTTTCTCAACAGTATTTTTTAGTTTCCATTTTACAGGTGTTCCACATACTTCTTAAATTTATCTCTAATTTGTGCTTTTAGATGCTATTATATAGGGGATTATTTTTAAGTTTCATTTTCTTTTTGTTTGTAGTTAATATGTAGAAATCATTGATTTTTGTATATTGATCTTATATCCTGTGAACATTCTAAATTCAGTTATTAATTCTAGTTGTCTTTTTGTAGACTGCTTAGGATTTTCTACATGCAAAGTCATTTCTGCATTCATGATCCTTTCCAAATCTGTATGCCATTTATTTCTTTTTCTTGCCTTTTTGCACTAGCCATGACCTCCAGTACAATGCTGAATAGAAGTTTTGAAACTAAACATTCTTGTCTTTTATCCAATCTTAAGGGGAAAACACTATTAAGTGCGATGTTTGTCATTTATGCCCTGTTCCTACCTTGCAGTCAGTCTTTACTGTGAATGGATATTGACTTTGTGAAATGTTTTTTCTGCACCTACTGAGGTGATCATGTGATTTTTCTCCTTTATTCTTTTAATTATGTGTATTACATTGACTGCCTTTTGAACAATAAACTAACATTGCATTCCTGGAACAGACACCATTTGGTCATGATATAGTACTTTTCCTATAAATTTCTGGATTTGATTTGCCTTTATTAAGAATTTTTACATCTGTGTTCGTACAGGAATCTGGTCTATAGTTTGTAGTTGTCTGGTTTTAGTGTCTGGCTGGTACTGGTTTCAAAATGAGTTCTTCCATCCTTTATTGTCTAAAGGAATTTGTGTAGAATTGATGTTATTACTTCTTATTTGCTAGAATTCACCAAGAAGCTATCTGGGCCTGGAGTTTTTTTAGGGGATTGGAGGAAAAGTTTGTAATTCATTTTTTTAATTCATTTTATTGAGATATATTCACATACCATGCAGTCATACAAAACAAAGCGTACATTTAATTGTTCACAGTATCGTTACATAGTTGTGCATTCATCACCAAAATCAATCCCTGACACCTTCACTACCACACACACAAAAATAACAAGAAGAATAATTAAAGTGAAAAAGAGCAGTTAAAGTAAAAAAGAACACCGGGTGCCTTTGTTTGTTTGTTTGTTTGTTTGTTTGTTTGTTTCCTTCCCCCATTTTTCTACTCATCCATCCATAAACTAGACAAAGGGGTGTGTGGTGCATATGGCTTTCCCAGTCACATTGTCACCCCTCATAAGCTACATTTTTATACAATTGTCTTCAAGATTCATGGGTTCTGGGTTGTAGTTTGATAGTTTCAGGTATTTACTGCTAGCTATTCCAATTCATTAGAACCTGAAAAGCGTTGTCTATATTGTGCGTAAGAGTGCCCACCAGAGTGACCTCTCGGCTCCTTTTGGAATCTCTCTGCCACTGAAGCTTGTTTCATTTCCTTTCATGTCCCCGCTTTGGTCAAGAAGATGTTCTCCATCCCACGATGCAGGGTCTAGATTCCTCCCCAGAAGTCATATTCCACGTTGCCAAGGAGATTCACTGCCCTGGGTGTCAGATCCCACGTAGTGAGGAGGGCAGTGATTTCACCTGCCAAGTTGGCTTAGCTAGAGAGAGAGGGCCACATCTGAGCAACAAAGAGGCATTTGGGAGGAGGCTCTTAGGCACAATTATAGGGAGGCCTAGCCTCTCCTTTGCAGCAACAGTCTTCCCAAGGGCAAGTCCTGTGGTAGAGGGCTCAGCCCATCAAACCACCAGTCCCCTATGTCTGACTACATCAGCAGCCATTGAGGTGGGGAAACCCAACACCCCTGCATTCTTCACCAGCTTGGAGGAAAGGTTTTTAAATTACAAATATGGATTCAATTTCCTTGATAGAGGGCTATTTCTCTTTCCTATTTTCATATCAGATTTGGCAGTTTGTGTCTTTCAAGGAATTTGTCCGTTTCATCTAAGCTGTTGAATGTATGGGCAATAAAGTTTTTAATATCTTCTTATTATACTTTTAATATCTTCAGGATCTGTAGTGGTATTGACTCTTCAGTTTCTGGTATTATTATTCTTTGTCTTCACTGTTTTCCTTTATCAGTTCAGCTAGAGATTTATCAATTTTATTGATCTTAGAGAACTAACTTATAGTTTCATTAACTTTCTCTATTATTTCATTTTCTATTTCAGTGACTTCTGCTTTTATCATTACTATTTTCTGTTTAACTTAATTTTGATTTGTTCCTTTGTTTCTAGCTTATTGAGGTAGGAGCATAGGTCATTGATATATATATATTTTTTCTTTTCTAATATATGTTTTTACGCTCAAAATTTCCCTCTAGATACCATTTTAGCTACAGTCCACAAATTCGAATGTGTTATGTTTTTGTTATCATTTAATTCAAAATATTATCTAACTTTTTCTGACTTCTTTTTTGAACCATGGTTATTTAGAAGTGCGTTTTTTAATTTCCAATTATCTGGGGATTTTCTAGATACCATATCTTTACTATTTCTGTTTTAGTTTGTGTGGTTGAAGAATTAAGATTTCAGTGTTTTGGAATCTGTTGATTGTTGGTTTATTATCTAGCATGCAGTCTTTCCTTAGGGAATGTTCTACTTAAATTTGTATTCTATTGTTTTTGTATTTAGTATTCAAATGTCAGTTGGATCAAAGTGGTTGATAGCGTCCTTCACATCTTCTGCAATCTTATGGGTTGAATTCTGCCCCACAAAAAGACATATTCAAGTCCTAACCTGTGGTCCTGTGAATATGATTTTATTTAGAAATAGATTTTTGAAGATGTTATTAGTTAAGATGAGGCCAAACTAGATTGGGGTGGGTCCTAATCCAATTTTAACTGGTGTCCTTGTAAGAATAGGAAAATTGGACACAGAACACAGACATACACAGGGGGAAATGCCATGTGACAACAGAAGATTGAAGCCCAAGAATTACTGGCCACCACTGGAAGCTAAGAGAGAAGCTGGAACAGATTCTTCCATACTGATTTCAGAGGGAGCATGGCCTTTCTCAATCTTGAATTTGGAATTCAAACCTCCAGAACTGTGAAACAGTGAATTTCTGTTGTTTTTATCCATCCAATTTGTAGTATTTTGTTATAGCAGAGTTGGGAAAATAAGACAGTTTTTGGTACCAGGAAGTGGGGTTCTGCTCTAACAAATACCTAAAAATGTGCAGGTGGCTTTGGAATTGGGTAATGGGTAGAAGCTGGAAGAATTTTGAGGTGCTTAATAGAAAAAGTCTATATTATCTTGAAGAATGTTGGTAGAAACATGGATGTTAAACATGCTTCTGGTGAGGGCATAGAAGGAAATGATGAATGTACTGTTGGAAGATGAAGGAAAGCCGGTCATTTTCATAAGTGGCAGAGAACTTGGCAGAATTGTGTTCCAATATCAGGTGGAAGTCAGAACTTGTAAATGAACCTGGATATTTAGTTGAGAAGATTTGGAAACAGTGTAGTGTGTGCGCCTGGTTTCTCTTTGCTGCTTATACCACAATATGAGAGGAAAGAGATAAACTGAGGAATTGATTTTTAAGCCAAAAGGAACTAGCTAATGATGATTTGGAAAATTCTCAGCCTATCTAGCTATCATCCTCTGGAAACAGGGCCAAAGGTGTGCCTGGGCAAATGTTTGCTGAAGAGATTAGGCTTGTTGCTCTGATCCTGTCAACCATCTCAGCAAAACCCAGGAATGGAGGTGTAGTTATTCAGGAAAGATCTGTGGAGGACCCTGTTGTCTGATGACTTACACCCCCATGAATCACAGAAGAAGAAATGAAGAAATATTGAATCCAAGATCAGAGCCGAGGATTCAGAATTCTGTGTCAAAGGGACCTCCTCAGAGCAAGAGGGCTGGGCTACCACCCTAGTGTTTGGAGAAAGCAAAGCCACTGCCACCCTTGCAAGCCTGGACTACAGAGCATCAAACCACAGAAGATTATTGTCAGGCCTTGAAAGTGAATAGAATTTGTCCTGCTGGATGTAGGACTGATGATCCATTTTTTCCTTCCAGTTTCTCCCGTTTGGAATGGGAATGTCTGTCATATGCTGCCCCAACACTGTATTTTGGAAACATAACTAGTCTTCTCGGTTTCACAGATCCACATGAAGAGGAATTTTGCCTGAAGATGGACCATACCCATAATAGATTTAGATGAGATCTTGGCCTTAGAGTTGATGCTGGAATGATGAAGATGTTGGGATGTTGGAATGGGGTGAATGCATTTTGCACAAGGGCCGGACGTGATTTGGGGGGACCAGAAGGCAGATTATTTTGTTGTTTTAAGCCTTCCAGTTTGTGGTATTGTTACAGCAGCCCTAGGAAAAAGACATGTATCTTTACTTATTTTTTGTCCAGTTGTCCTATCAATAAATGATAATGGATTTGTCTATTTCCGCCCTTCAGTTCTGTCAGTTTTGACAGTATTTTGAGGCTATCTTAGGCGCATATACATTTATAATTATTGTATCTTCCTGAAATATTGACTAATATAATTATGAAGTGTTCCTCTTGGTCTCTAGTATTATTTCTTGTCTTGAAATCTCTTGTCTGATACTAATATGGCAACTTCAGCATTCTTTTGATTAGCGTTTAAGTGGCATGTCTTTTTCCAACTTTTATAAAATGTGTCTTTTAAGTACAGCATGTAATTGAGTTTTGTCTTTGTATTTAATCTGACAGTCTCACTTCTAATTGGAGTGGTCTCTTCATATTTAATATAATTTTGACATGGTTGGATTTTGATGTATCTTTTACTATTTTCTATTTGCCCTATCTGTATTTTGTAAATATATGCTTCCTTTCCTGCCTTCTTTTGTATTATTTGAACTTTTTAAATATTTCATTCTATTTCCATCTATAGCCCTTTTATTTTTGCACGTGCACATGTGTATGTATGTGGTTCTCCAGGGACTCTGATATGTATCTTTAGCTTATCACTATCTACTTTGAGTTAATATTGGAACTGCAGGTAAAATGGTACATCTGTAAGAGTTAAATTCCATTTACCCCTTTCCAATCCTTTGTGCTACTGCTGTCATACGTATTGCATCTATATATGTTACAAACCCAAAATATAATGTTATAATTTTTGCTCTAAGATGTGATGTCTTTTTTTTTTTTAAGAGAAAAAAAGAATATATTATTTTTAGGCATACACACACACCAAAAGGTATAATAATAGATAAGATCTGGAATCAAGAGTCCCCTATCAGTTGCTGATACCTCTAAGAAAAATTGAGGAATTCTTAATGTACTACGTCTATTCTGATGTTTCAAGGAGTAAATGTGCAGTAAATTTCAGAGATTCTTGGCTTAAAACTGCTCAAGGAATTCTGTATCTTGTTGATTTCCAGATGGGAAGGGCACTCTTAAGATCTCCGTAGATTTCTGTTCTTTTTCATAGTAACCCATTCAGAAGAGCAGAACTTCGGGGTGAGGATGGGAGTAACAAGAACCTCTTAAACTTAATTTACTACATAGCTGTACAAAACTGGTCAGATAAATTTGAGATTCACAGCTTATATGAATAACAATGGAAGGAAAAATAAATCAAGCCAGTCTTATTGGCATTTTACTTTGCATTGGAAATATGGAAAAAACTTGAAGAATGGAGCCGATGCAGAACTGTCCATGAGTGTGGAAATGGATAAACAGATTTATTTATACAACAGAATGCTGTTTAGCGTGTTTCATTGTCTCATCAAACAATGCTAATTGCAAAAAAAGCCAAGAAGTCTGTGTACAAGAGTACCATTAATATAAATTTAAAAATACCAAGCAGTACAATGTTTATGGATAACAGATGCATAATAAAAGTTTAAAAACATTTATGGGAATTATACATACCAACTACAGGATGATGGTTTTTCTGTGAAAGGAAGCACCAAGGGATGGTGGGGTGGGCCTTTAGCTACATCCGTGGTGTTTGGTTTTGTAAAAGAGAGAGAAGGATCTGAAACAAATATGGCAAAAAGTGGGCTCATGCGTGGATGTCTTTTTTATGTATACTGTATGTTTGAAATATTTTTAAAGTTTTTTTCAATTAAATTTAAAACTAAGGAAGTCCATTTTCACAGGGATGGTTCTGGGAAGAATTATTACTGATTACACTCTTAATATTCCTCACAGGAAAAAATATCTCTTGCAATTGAAACTGGTCTTTTTCTCTCAAAACCTGTAACCCTAGATGCCAGCCTGTTACTGTGCTCCAAGCCACTGTCACTCCAGTCAACCTCAGTATCGCCCAATCTCTTCTGTCCATTACAATTCACATCTAAACCAGCCACTGCCACAACCTGCACACCAGACAGGTGAGTCGTATGTCTTATGCCATGAATTCTTAGCCATGGCTATTGCGTTTTCCATCCAACTTTATTTCAGTCTTACTATTAAATACTACCAAACTCAGTCTGTCAAGGACCTTAGTTATGTACATACATGATATGCAAACTAGTGAGAGTCAAAGAGTGGACAAATCTTAGCATCCTCCAGAGATAGCCATGCTGTCAGGTTTAAATGGTAAAGGATGAGGATCCATAATAAGATTCTGCCAGGTGGAGCAGCATGGAAAGCAGCTGCCTTTTTCCTCCCTGTTGCTGTCATTGAAGCTCTCTTTGCAGCCTGGTAATCCACCTGTGGTAACAGCAGAAGCGAGGCTTCCCCAGTGAAAGTTGAGAAGTCTTCTTAATGGCTAACCAGAAGCAAGGATTAAAAAAACCTAACTTGAATGAACAGCTCTAGTACAGTGATGATATTTTTGAAGTCTTAGTCTTAGTAGGAATGCTTTCAAAAGGAATAATGTTCTTAAATATCTTTTCTGTGTTTTCTTTTTCAGTTTGTTGATTGTTTAGTGAAAAGTGACTTAAACCAAATATAGTCTAATACTAGGCATGTAAAATATGTTGACATCATTCTTTTCCTTTTCCCTTGTTCACACTTTCTTCAAGCATTCAGTGAAAACAATTGGGATCTCAGTGTGAAAAACCATCTTACTAATTTTACCAATCCCATTTCTCCATATACTTCCCACCTAGATACGTAATTCTGTCCCAGATCTTTAATTAAGGTATTTATACAGCCTTCCAAAACTCTAGAAGATGAAGTAGAAAATTTTTTATTGGTTTCTTTGGAGGTTTTTTAGCTGTTTGTCACTATTGGAGGCTCTCAAGACTATGTCAGTGAGACTCCCTGAGGCAGCGTAACCTTCCACCTCCACAGTGATGAATTACCGCTCTTAATACCGTATGAAACTAAAGTGTTTCCTACAACTTCCAGGAGAAACACCTTCCACCAGATGATCTGATCAGAAGTGTTCTTGCTTCTCCTTGCTTGTGTCAAGTCTTTACTGATCATTGCAACTCACCAATTTCCTTTACCAGATGTGATTCTTATTCATCACCCTACAAGGGAACATCCAGGACACTTATCTGTTAACCTTGGGAGTTGTTTTTCTGTTGAGTGTTTAGGTTCTTTTCTTTTTTATATTGCTGATTCCATATTAGGTGTGTGACACATGTTCTTCCAAAGAATATTGACGGCAGACATTGATCGTAATAGTTAAGTTACAATTTATCCTCTGCCTCAAATATGGCACCCTTTAGTTTCAGGTTTACCTGAAGTTTAATAATTTAGTCCTTATCAAGTAATGTACACTAGCATATGCTCTAATTTTGAAAGACATCAAATTGTTCTTTATACATGGGACCAAGATTTTAGTCATGACATTGCTCATTGGCTTTAAATATATTGTTGTTTCATTCTAATAGAAATTATTTTCTGAGTTTTTCTGAGCCTCAAGTTACTGACTTTTCATATGGCTTTGTCTTGACTTTTGTCTTCTAAAATTATGATAGAAATTATAGTTGATGTCCATGATGTTAAAAAAGAAATTTACCTTCACTCAGTCAAATAACTTTGTGTCATTGAATTAACTTAAGCCATATTAATGAGTGCCAGTGTCCTGTGTGCATATATGTGTGAGCTTATTAGTTTTATTGTTTTCCATAGCTAAATTTTTATTCCTCTCCATGTTCAAACCACTTACAAAACTAACACTTTTAATCACAAGTAGGACCAAATGCATTTCTGCAAAATTGTTCCCACTTGATGGTAAACAACTGAAAATGGTATTCCTCCTGATTGAGAGCCAGTATATCCATGTAACAGACAGTGTGTGTTTATCTTCAGTGATATTTTTAGAGGTGGGGTTTTTTCTAATTTTAGTTGGGATGAGAAGGAAGGAAACAATAAACCAGATTGCACCTGGATTGCAGGCACCGACTGCTGTCCCAGAAAACAGTCATGTCTTTGGATGGTTTTTGACATCATGTTTAACTCCTGCAAGTCAGTCGTAATATAATGCTTTTTGTAAGTAGAATTTGTCCTTTCAGTTATTTTATGTAGTACCCTTTTAATTTGCAGCTTCAGCTAATTGAATCTCATTCCATTTGAAGACTGAAAGAAATAAATCCTCAAAGCATCCTTACCTAAAAGGAAAAGAAATTTTGTTATACTATTAAGTTTAGTAAAACATTTCCCTTTAACAAAATCTCTAATAATGCCAACTATTATGTTGGTAATTATTGAACCTTTTTATAGAATTGGAGGAAAATGTACTCTTAAAAGTTGTGATCTAAAGACTTTTATAGTTAGCTAATGGCTATTTTTTATGTCAGAATTTACAGAAGTTTGTTTTTATTCTTGTGTGTATGCTAATAGAAAAGTAAAATGCTCTAGAAAATATACAAGGTGGGTTTTTTTTATGGATTTATAGCAATTTCCATTTCAGAATTTACATTTTATACATGAACATAATGCTTTCTGGGTTTCTTTTTTGCATTTTTTCCTTATATTTTCCTACAATCCACCATTCCAGTCTTATTAAAATAAGAAACAATTTGTCACATCACTTACATTTTTTTTTCTTGTCAAACACTTGGTCACCCCTCAAAGTGTCAAGAAGCATGTTGTTTTCCATTGCTACAGAAAAGGGTGAAAATAATTATTTCACAAAACAATTGAAGACAACAATAGATTTGTAACTTTTCTTCACTGTGGTACAAATAATCATTGTTAAATTTTAAATATGAATTTAAAGAAATTTTGCCCTAAATTAAAAGCCCCATTTGAGTCTAAGTATTATTCTTAGCTAAAGTATGGGCAACAGAAATACAGAATTTCCTACTATTTTTACCTATTGGTACAAAAGCAGGGTTGGGGAAATATTCAAAGGATAAAATGCCCTGGTCTTCCATCCATTTGTGCTAGCAGACTACAATAGTATTGATTTCCTCCTCCATATATTATGGAAACTGAATTGAAATCAGTACTGACATTACTGCCAGGGGAATGAATATACCATATTTTGCTATCAATATGAAACTACTGACCATGGGATTCAAAACAAGGTTGATTCAACCCATACCAACAGAAATAGAAGAAATTCTGGCAACCTAAGGCATCTTGGACACTGCATTGTATAACATTTAAGAATAACAAAATAGGAATCAGAATCCTGGCAGCCGTTAGTTGTGTTTAACAGGTGTTAAGCGTATCACTTAAGCCTCTGGGTTTCAGTTTACTTGCTTGCAAAGTAAGTGGGTTTCCTGTATTGTCTTTTGAAGCCACTGTGCACTTCAAAATTTCATGACTCTGTGTGTTGGTCTCATGTGAGTCATTTTTAGATTCAGAAAGTGTGGGATATTAGAGAGTTGGTCTTCAGAAGCTTAGCGTTGTACTGTCAATAACTGGAGTCTTACAAGCAATTATTTAAAAATATCTGGTTACTTGCTAGTTGCAATAATAGTGATTTATTTACTTAACCCTTTAATAAAATTTATAGTTTGTACACTATAAAGTATACTACATACAAGTAGCTTTGTAAACCATAAAAAAAACTTTTCCCACAGGGAGTAATTATAGTAAAGATTTTAGTTTTATGAGGCCTTGGCTTTTTCTGTGTAGCTGCCTTCATTCTTATGACTCTTTTGAAAAGTTTGCAGCTTCACCATCTATGTTTAATATTTTGCAATAATTGGCCTTGTTCTTGAGCTGTTGGATTCGGGGCCGTAGCACTGTCTGAGAGGTTTACATTTCTCACAGTGAACCGGTCTCTTTTTCAGCTGCTTCCTGGCTTCTTTTTACTCAGGTCTCCACTGCTTTTTTCTTTTAATGCTGTTTTAAGGTTAACATTTACTTATATTTTCCATTAATTGCATTGCCTTTTAATCATGCATCATAACTCAGAAATAGGGATTTGAATTTAAATGACAACCTTGGCTTAACATAATTCACTTTTTAAAAATTTGTGGAAGCTATTGCCTTAATTTCCTTTCCAGAGCAGATTTGAATGTCAGATTCAGTTTGGTTTGGAGCTTATCTAAAAAGTTTAATGTCTTAAGCATGCCAAACTCATTAGCAGAAGTCAAGTTCATCTTTTTCCCTCTTGCTACAGTTTTGCAACCAGTCAATAAATTCAAAAAGTACCAATACATTATTTCTTCAGTCTTAGCTTTCCAACTAACTTGTAACCATGTGTTTACAAATTGATTAAGCTTCGTTACCAGCAGGCTATGGTAGGGGCCTCAGAGCCACACCACAGGAGAAACATTTTTGGATAAATACTCTGTAGGATGCACAGAATATTGGCAGCCTTGCGGGACTCAGATTTTAAAGAAAATAGGATGTAAAAAAGGTAAAGAATGAGAAAATGGCCCTATTGGGAAGCAGAGGAGGGGATGCATTGAATAGGGGATTTAATTATGTCGGATAGGGACTCTAGGCACAAACTCTGTAGTTTCTTTATCAAGGACTTTCAACCCAAATAGGAGGAATTTTGTACTTGTATTGCTAGGTGGTTATCCGTGGTTTTTATTTGTTGAGTCTGTGAGCATTTCTTAGTATTGTATGAGCAGCACAGATTCAGGCATTGTATAGTACCTATAGATCCGCCTATTTCCCTTTTCGCTTCTCCATTAATCTGCTGCCCTGAAATCTGGAGCCAGATATATCTGGTAAGTACCCACGGATTTCCTTGAATTATATAGTCTTCCATAGGATAGTCATTTAAATAGCTATAAGTTATAGCCTCTGTGTAGTTGTTTTTATTAGAAATGTTTTTTGGGTGTGTATGTTTCAGGTGCAGCAGTGAGAGCACAGGAGATGATAGAGGAGAAGGGTTAGTGAAGGTATTAAGGCAATTGTGTCTTGAAATTCACTGAAGGACTGGCCTTAGTTTAATTTGCCTGCTTACTAAAATACTACCATAGACGTAAGACAGACCAGGATTATAAATTTGAGATTTTGATGGTTTGGTAACAATTCTCACAAGTTGTCTTACCAATATATACCTCTCTACAAAGAAATTTAGAGTTAGCAAAATGGCATATTTTTTAATTAAAAAAAAAAAAAACCCTACCCTTACATTGCTTCTGCTGCACAAGTTCCAGTCTTTTAAAATACATATATTAATGTTGCTGTTAAGAGAAATAAACTTAGATTTATGACTATTCTGATTAAGCAGTTCTTCAGTTCTTTTTATTGTATTTCTGATTATGTCTAATCCATCTTATTAAGAATGCTTTTCTTTAACAGAGATGCTAGTTCAGGTCACCTATACAGAATAAAGGTAGCCTGTTAAAAACTTGTGCAGTGCTTTTCTGCTGAGTCCTGTATTTCCTTCTCGTTCTTTTCTCTGTTAAAGTGAAAGTTAAAAATAGAATATTCGGAGGCCTCCAGGGAAGTGCCTGAGCCATCAATTTATATTGTCCTAGTTCTCTCAGCCTGCAGAATTGATTGTGCTTTCCTCTGAACATGCTGGAAGAAATGGGAAAATACTGCAATATTGCAGTCTTGTAACAATAGAGAATAACAATGTTAAATAACACCCATATTGAGAATATGGATGTTTATTCTGTTGTTCGGTATAATTTACCATTGGCATTGATTGCTTTACAAAATAGATGCTTTCCCACAATGTTGACACAAATTTCTTTAAAAAGTTATCCTGTTTTCCTCTCACTTCCAGGTTAAATCCAGATATATCACATGAAGAATTTTTTTTCTTTTAAATCTCCATAATACTGATGCACCCTTTTCAGTGAATAAAGAATAATTTAGGTATTAGCCAAGTTGGTGATACACTGACTGTCAAAATACTGGAAATACTCTTCTTACATTGTTTTTTTAAACCTAATGGTATTTTTCCTTCTCTAGGAATCTGCTTCATCCTTCCTAACCCTCAGCCTTCTCCAACTCTTTTCCAGATCATTGGATTTTTTTCTTACACTTGGCTATCTTCAGATTATGCTTTTAAGACTGTGAGAGCTATGTTCCCCTCTTCCTTTTGTCTGAATAATTAGATAATGAACCTGAAACACAGTGCCACTTCTGATAAGTGCCACTCTAACATTTTATGCTTAGCAGCCTGAAATTCCTTCATTTAAAAGGTTCAGAGGAACTTGTGAGCTTCTTGAACAATTATTTTAAATGTAAACCTTATTAAGCAAGTATACATAAAATGAGACATTCCAGTAATCAGATGATTCCTTATTTTTATGTTGATACTAAAGTATTTTATTAACAATTTTTCCTGCGTAGACAGCAGTGAGCTTCTTACCTTTGACTGGATTAGCAGAATAATGTGGAGGGTAATTGTGAATTTTACTTTTTCAGTGCTTTTGCCACGGGGTATTTCTAGATTTGTTAGTGATTATAGGAACTTGAATCAACACAGGTCTCCCTGTCTCATTTCATTAGAAAAAGTCCAATAATCTTTTAGCAGCCTTTAATACTCTGCTCTGTATTCCAAACATATTCCAAAATGATATGTTTTTCAACCAGTTAGTTGGTTTTTGTTTGTTTGTTGTAATTATCATTGCAGTGAGTGGTCAAACCTCTCATGCTGATTTCTGGAAAACCAGTTCAAGTCCCTGTCCTAATGCCAGTAGAATTTCCCTCCTGGTGTACCAGTCATACAGAGTACCAAATATAAAAGGATGCCTTTAATTGTGATAGCCTTAGAAAGGTTCCCCAGGCCCTGATGGCTTCCTGCCCAGTGTGGTTCATTAAACAAGCACACCTGGTGGGTTTTCCTGCCTCAGATGAAAAAATGAATGGAAAGCTACTCAGTATATGGAAAAGAGCCATTGCTTCACAGAACTTCAGGACTTCAACCGTGAAACAGAACAGCTCCCCGTGGACACAAGGCGTGCAAGTTAAAGCTGGCATTGTCCCAGTGGGTCGAGTCTGACTACTTGGCAAAGCATTCTGACTTCTGTGGAGAAGAGCACCAACATCCAAGAAACCCTAACATATAACTTCAATCAGTTCATGATAGTTTTGCTAGAGAAATCTTGATGTTATCTGATCTAGACAATGGCAACACTTTACATTTTGAGCAAAGGCAGTCTTTGAGGCAAACAGCAAAGCTAAATTCTAAAGAGGAACATAGCAGACTGAGAGATACAGAGCCAAGGGACATGGGACCGGAGCCTTCCCTTTCCTAGTTGTTTTTTTTTTTTTTTAATAATTCGATTTTATTGAGATATATTCACATAGCATGCAGTCATACAAAGTGTACAATCAGTTGTTCACAGTACCATTATATAGTTGTGCATCATTCATCACCAAAATTAATTTTTGAACATTTTCATTATCACATATGCAAAAGTAATAGGAATAAAAATTAAAGTGAAAAAGAACAATTAAAGTAAAAAAGAACACTAGGTGTTTTTTTGTTTTGTTTTTGTTTTTGCCCCCATTTTTCTACTCATCCATCCATATGCTCGACAAAGGGGAGTGTGATCCACATGGATTTCCCAATCACATTGTCACTCCTCATAAGCTACATTGTTATACAGTCATCTTCAGGATTCAGGGGTTCTGAGTTGTAATTTAATAGTTTCGGGTATTTACCGCTAGCTGTTCCAAGTCAGTAGAACCTAAAAAGGATGGTCTATATTGTGCGTAAGAGTGCCCACCAGAGTGACCTCTCAGATCCTTTTGGAATTTCTCTGCCACTGAGGCTTACTTCATTCCCTTTCACATCCCCTTTTTGATCAAGAAGATATTCTCCATCCCACGATGCCGGGTCTGGATTCCTCCCCGGGAGTCATATTCCACATTGCCAGGGGAACTTACACCCCAGGGTGTCCAATCCAGTTGTTCTATACATGTGAAGTCTAATGATGATAAAGCGAAGAAATGTAACCTTGCAATACAGAGGTCACAAAAACGATGCATCTTGGGAGTAATGGGCAGATCCTTGACGGAGAGACCCTCCCAAATAGAGGACATTATGGGCTAACTATATAATAAACTCTTATACCTGGTCTTTTGTAGCCCCCAACTTCATATGGCTACCAACTGAACTAACTGCTGAACAACCTTCCACCCTGATTCCTATCTAGATAGCAATGCTTATACTCCAAAATAATCTTTAATTCAAATGAACATTTTCCTGATTGATTGATCGTATATTACAGTAATTCTTTGTTTTCCTATAATTTCATTGACATGGGACTGAAGGTATATTAAACTGCTGTAGAAGTCTTCATTAACTAAAATTCTAAGCAAATGGAAAGAGGCCAGGTATTATTGTAGTGCCCTTTCTGTTTCAACATTTGTCTATGAAAAGTCTTTCTAAAGTAAACTTTGGAATCATACTGCTATGTTCAAATCCCATCTACACCATTTGCCAGATGGTGGCCTTGGACAAGGTATGAATTTCTCTGTGCTTTTGTTTCCTCAACTGAAGAATGGGGATAACAGTTGAACCTGTTTCATAAAATGGTGAGCACTAAATGAGTTAAAATATGTAAAGTGCTTAGACCGGTGCCTGAAATCTAATAAATGTTATATGAATGCTAGCTATTAATATTATCTTGTAGTGCCATTGAAGAAATGATAATTATTTAGTATTTTGTATGATAAGACAGAGGAATTTGGGGCTGAATTTGTGTTTGGCCTGAATTCCAGAGTAGATGTGAGGCTGACATAGTTTATCCAAAAAGAAATCTTTTTGTCTTTTTAACTTCTTGACATACGTTTTCTTCCTTAAAATGCAAGAGAGGGTTCAGATTAGTTGAGTTCTTTTCTCATCTTTTGATTACTTAACTTGAGGTCTAAGTATGTTTTCAGAAAATTTATTTAAATACTTCCTTCCCATAGCTATGTAAAATCCCTCTTGATCGGATATGGAAATGTGGCACATGGAAAAAAGTTTTGAAATGTGTCATTATGATCCCATTTTTATAAATAATGAAAATGGGTATTATGTTGTTATATGTGCATAGAAAATAAGGTAGCCATTTATATGACATGCAAATAGTGATTATCTGAGTGTGGTTTTTTACAAGGGATTTTTTTCTTTCGTGTTTTTTTTTTATATTTTCCAAATTTTCTGCCATGAATCTATTTTATAATTAAGTAAAACCTTATAATTAAGATTGTACTTATTTTTGATATAATGTTTTCAAATTTATAACTTGAATAATATATGGCATAAAATTAGTGTCTCAGCTTTTGAATTCTAAGAGTATAAATATTTTATCTCATGGCTCTATTTCTTTACCGTTCTTATGTTAAGATTTAAATTTTTTTTTTTGCCTTTGTTACGTTTAATGGAAGCATATTACAATGTTACTGTTGACCACAGACTCCAGTGTGCTTTGATTGTGTTTTTTTTTTCCCCAAATACCACCCCATTTTCAACATTTTGCATGGTTGACATTCAGTTGTTCTCCCACATGCAAGAACATTTTTATATTTGTTCATTTAGTAACAGTCATTGGCCACTCCAGTTTTTGCCAAGTTATACAGTCCCAGTCTTTATCATCTATCTTTACCTCTAGTGTCATACATTCCCCTATCCCACCTCTTTCAGCCTTACTCACAGACATCTTTGTTCAGTGTACTTGCAATATTGTGCTACCATCACACAGTATTATGCTATTTCTGGATCTATACAGTCAATCCTGCTGAACATTCTGTAGTCCATCAACATCAAATGCCTGATCTCTACCCTCTTTCTATCTCCTGGTAGCCTGTGTTACCAGCTTAAATATGTTTTTAATGTCCACTTTTTTTCATAAGAATTCAGATAATGCCTGCATTTCAAACTTTACATATTAGATGAAACCAAAACAATTTTGTGTCCTTCCATATCATTTAAGCACTGATGTTAGTTACATGAAATCTGTGATTCAGCTGCTGTGCGGTTTCATTGGAAAGGCTTAATGAGGGAACCATGGATTCCAGATTGATGTGATTTATCTTCACGAGATTGTTTCATCTTAATGAAGAGGCGATTATAGGCATTTAATCTTATTTGTAAGTGTGTTACCTTCAAACTTAAATTCAGCTTTTTGCTATCAGAAGCCATTCACTAAATTTGGACACTGATTAACTGGACATTTTCAGTCAGCCTGTTGGAACATAATAAGTTTCTGGTTTTGTGTAAAATCATATACTATTTTGGTTCAATTCTGTTAAGAATATGTTTTTCCCTGTGGTTCATTCAGCAGGTGTAAATATTGAGTACTTACTTTTTTGCATAGCCACTGATAGTTCGTAAGGGTTTGTTTGTCTTAGAAGGGGGATCAGGTTAATGTTTCTGCCGTCAATCTTAAAAGTGCACCATTTCAGGCTTTTTTAAAGGCATACACAAGCCATGAGGCAACAATTAAAAAGAAAAGTTTCGTTATCTTTGGAGATCTTTTAAGCTTGTCATTCTTACTTTTAATAGCTCTACTGTAAGTTTTTCATTATTCAAGAGCATGTTCCCAATTTATTTATGCTACTTATTATGAATGAAATACTAATGCTGGTCATTTTTATACTTTCACAATCTTTAAATTCTAGAACTTCCTACTAGATTTCATCGCTCTTCTATTTACAAAGCCTTTTGTTCTCCACCAGTGTTCTATTCCACCTTCCTCTTCCACTTTTCATTCCTACATGCCTTACATCTAGCCACTCCTGTCTACTCCCTGTTACTCAAATATATTGTGTATTTGTGTGTGTGTGTGTTTTAACCTTATCCTGGGGAGGTCTTTTCTTTTTCTTTCTTTCTGTTCGAATGTCTCTACCTCTGTTAACGTCAATCAGATTTAACTTCTCTCTCTTATTTCATAGGATTCTATTTACACTGCTAGCTATTCTCATACATTGTCATGGCTAAGAATGCCTAATTTCAAAAATAGGAACCATGTCATAATCATCTTATCATCCAGCTGATGCATCATCTGCTCAACAGTGTCTTTTTATAAACCCTGTAACAAATGACCAGTTGCTGGGGTCACATGTTTTAGATTTCATCATATGTTGTCACATTCAAAATGTGCCTTGTTTTCATGTAGGGATATATAACAATTTAGTAGGTATGAATATTAAAGGAAATTAGATCTCATTAAGGAATCTAAAATACCGTTGGAAATTTACTAATGCAAATTTTATATAGTAGTATCCAGGTGACTCAATATTAGCCCACTATGATATGGAATCTGTATCTGTTTATTGAAAGCCTTCTGTGTCAGACCTTTTTTTCATAAAAGAGAGAATTTTGGGGTAGAAGCTTCCAGGTAGATCTCCAAAAACTGGTAGATTTGGATAGATAAGGGAATCAGTACTACATTTGCACATAAATTGGAAAATTTTTTGACGCTTTCTTTGAAGACAGTCTGTAACTTTGAATATTCTTTGAATAAACTGCAATAATAATATGCAAATACTTTCTTAAGGGAATGTGACTATTTAAGTCAAAGATTACGTGAGATTATGTTACAGTGAATTTTGCCAGATATCCACGTTTTTCCCCTATTTCAGTGGACTATAATTCTGACAAATTCTTTTAAGAATTTGTTTTCCCATTCTCCAGAGCAAAGGGCTTGTCCAAATTCTGTGTCTGCTATATATGCTTGTGTGTGTGTGTGTATGTGTTGAGAGGTGGCATTTCCAGCAAAAGAAAAAAGTTTCCTATTCTCATCCCATTTATATTCCTATCTTCTGTTTTCCTGGGACTAGAAAGGTGTGAATGTATGTTTCGAGGTATTTGGAATTTGAGTATGAATTTGAAGTACTCTGTCATTTGATGAACAGGAGACAAGGTTGACAATTGTGTGTTATATTAAGAGCAAAAAAGAAGTTTGTTCTATTTCTTTACCTGCCTACAAGTTTATTATCAAATCACTTTTATTACAAATAAGGACTAGAATATACATTTAAAACATGGGCATAACACACTGTTGCCAGAGAAATAACATTATTTTATAAAACCTTCACTGTTTCGATCAATTAACTATAACTGGGTTTTTACTTTGTCATTATTAATGTATTCGTTTCCAGATATACTTTGTATTTATATATTTAGAGAAGGCTAATGCTAGGTTTTGTTCAATTATTTAGTCATTGAGCAGAATCGTTGAGGCTTCTAGGCAACTACAGTGATGCTGTTGCCTATAGTCAATAGCTTAAATAGGATCTTTGCAGTTTCTACTGCTTTAGGAATTTATAAAAATGGAAATGAAAACTGATGTATATAAGATAGCAAAGTATATGTGTGGTATTATCAAGGAAAATTATTTCACTGTCCTTTTAGTTGCTGGACTATGTATAGGTAGTTCTGTAGCTCCGATTATCTTTGCAGAAAACTTTCAAATACCCTGAGGCTAGGTGGTTAGTTACTTTAATCCAATTTCATTTAAAAAAAAAAAATTGTGATAGCTTCTATTAATTTACATGAGTTTTTAGCTAACTGGCTTACCTAAATGAGTCCTCTTAGGATCAGGCAACAAAATACAATTCATATTTTTATTTAAATAAAGTGATAAGTTCACTTGATAAAAATATACTCTTACTACTTAAAATTACCAATAGTGTTTTCAGCTTAGGGACCATTGTCCCTTAGGTGTTTATCTGTGACTTCAGCAAGTTTATTTAATCTCTTTAAGGATCTGTTTTTGTGTGAAATGAAGTTAATAATATAGTGAGGAAATAATCTGGTAAATTACTGAATAACTCCATTTGCCTTATATATAAAGGTTCATATGTTAGTGTGATTTTTCAAAGATGCAACCATTTTAAAGGTTCCCCCCCTCTTTTTCTTTTTTCTTTTTTTTTTTTTTTCCTTCTTTTTCTCACAGTGAGTCCAATTTCATGGGCATGCAACCTCTGCAGTCACACAAGTGTCCTGACCTTGAGTTAAGAATCTGTTGATACCATCTTGAAATTCTTAATTTTTTGACAAGGGGCCCTGCATTTTCCTTTTGTTGGTCCCCAACAACTCATTGTCATGATAGATTATACTACACATTGCATAGTAATTGTCCTGCATAAACCAAGTCAATGAATTTCCTCACGTGAAGAGATATAACAAATTCTCTTTGTTCACAGATTCTATTTGAAAGTATTTTAGGAAAAAAAAAAAAGAACAGTAATTGACAAGTAACCTGCATAGTAAACTTCTTACATTAGCTATCATAATAGAGGGTTTTGGGGGATTTGCTGTTTAAACAAAATTCTGTGGTTTTAGAACACAAAAGTACTTGCTTAAAATACAAAAACAACCTATTAGATGCAATTAATTAAATTTAAAGTGAAGTTTAACTCATTGTGCCATTGCAGGTTTTCAAGTTATGGCCAACCAGCAGCAAAACTACCAAGGAGTAGTTGGAGTTCAGCAACCCCCGAGTCAGAGCCTCATCGGTGGCCAGCCCAACAACATTGGAAATCAGATTCAGGGAGTTGTCATCCCCTATCCTTCAGTGCCATCCTATCAGGTATGTTGTCATTCCTAGAGATTTTGGTTTGGAGGAGGTTTTGAATAGTAACAGTGCATCTCCTCTTTATACAGGAAAAATGTATCTGGAACAACTTTGTAGTCTTTATTGTTTTAAGAGTTTTATTGGTTGTTAGCAGCTTTGTTTTATCCTCGTTTTATTGCTTTATTCATTTGTTATGAATATTTGGGGGAAAAAACATCAGAACCACATTAATATTGGCAAGTAAATTTTGTCTGGGATGGCCTGTGCTTCCAACTAAGTACTAAGTATGTAAGTGAGCAACTTACTCTGTTCTTCAGCTGCATAGAAAGTCTCCTTTGTGGAAAGAATAGAGTGGAGGGAAAATAGAGGTCTAGGGAATAGGTACTTGAAATAGTGAGATATAGTTCAGACCGTCAAACTATGCTTATAGAATAAGGAAGAGTGTGCAGTTTCCCATGCTGGATACTACTGATTTTTTTCCCCATCTTGATCCCAAAAAAGGATTTTGTCATGTATTTTAAATATCATGGATTTTCATTTGTAGTTCTAAAGCCTGTCATTTAAGAAATAGCTTATCATTTAATACATGTCAGATGGCTTTCATGTAAAATGACAACAAATCAGCCACATTTTCTAAAATTTCTTTTAATTTCCTTCATCTTTCTGGAATAACTTGTAAGTGGGTTTGTTTTGTTAGCCTCCTGGTTTTCCCTAGCTGAGTCTAATGTTAAAAAGTACAAGAAGACTATTTTCATTCATCTCAACAAGGAAAAAGCAATCTAATTGGGAAGATAAAATATACCCAAATATTATCTAATGCATGTAGACAAGTTGGTGATGATATACAGGCCAGTAACTGAGGGGATCATGAAATAAAGCTGTTGAAGACTTAATACAGAAGCTCTTCATGGAAATATGTGGGTATAAATTAGTTGGCATTCTGGGGAGAGGGAAGGGTATGAGCAAAGGTGTGAGCAAATTCCGTATAATTCCAGAAAATTAAAATGTAAAATGTAGAATTGCCAAGGGTTATTGAACACTTAAGAACATGTCTAGTTTTAAAGTCCTTTGATAATGGAAAGCAACTAAGAAAAAAAAAAGATGCATTGGAAAGTAGATTTTGCATCTTTCTTTTCTTCCACATACTCCCATCCTAATGCTTTACTCGATACCCTCCCTGCTTGACCCTAGGCACTTGAGACTTTGCCCTTCCCCACCTTTCCCCATAGCTAGGCATTAGACAGGATCAGCACAGATCCAAGAACTCTCCCTTCTGGTCATGCCACCTAGTCCAATACATGGCTGGATGCTAAAGATTCAAATTAAAAAGATCTGCCCTTGACATTTAGGGACTCACAGTCTAGTAAGAGAAATATAATTTTTAATATATTGTAACATTATTAGTGAAGTTTTAAAACATAGAGCTAGATATTGAAAATATTTCAGTATTGTAATGTGTTTTTCATGGTACTTCATATAATCCTCTGGGTGAACGATTGAGGAAGGATTCTTCTGACCAGCAGGGAATGGCAGCCTGCTTTATACTTCCTACTACATTTGGCAGACAAGTTCAGTGGTGATAAAGTGTAATCTCAAAAGTCAGAAAAGTCATCTTTCCTTAGAATGTATTCTCTGGCTGTGCATTCTCAGTGTTCCCTCTCTTTTTTGGTACTTTTGTTTTATTCTTACTAGTTACATATTTATTCCAGTAGTTTGAACTGTCTAGATTGAGCTGTGTCATTTCCTCTGGATCTGCCCTACACGTGTATTAACTTAGATACAATCAAAAATAATAATCTCAGAATGTTACATTGCCTCCATAGACAAAAAGACTGAAATATGTCATATTACATAGAGTTAGATAAATCCAACCAGTGATTTTCTATTTGCTATAATTGAGCCAAGATAGAGTAATGAAGAGATTACTGTGTATTTTGAGAGGACTAGTTGTATTTCAGAAACATGTCATTTAGGCAAGACTTAGAAATTCATCATTGACTTAGAAATCACAGAGCCAGGTATCAGGTATAGAGAATAGTGAAGTGGTTAAAGAGCTAAGGCTCTGTAGCTGGAGGGCATGGCATCCGATCCTGGCCTTCCTACTAACTAGCTATAAAACCGTGGACAAGTTACTTAACCTCAATTTCCCCATCTATAAAACAGAGATGATAAAAGTACCTTTTTAGGGTCATTATGAAAACAAGGAGATACTTAGAACAAACCTGGTAGAACAAGGAAGTAAGTACTCAATCATGTTGACCATCATAATCATCAGTATTACTACTACTACCATTAGTGCTAGTATGACTAACATCATCACCATCACTGAGAAGCTTTTATATTGGCTTTATTTGCCAAAGTCACTGTAATTCAACTTTTATATTGTGGCACATTTGTAAATTAAGAACTCATTATTCCTGTGTGGTTTCTATTTTAGAAAGTGTAGAAACTAGAGAATTGAAGGACCCATTATGCCCATGCAGTTTCGATATAGGTAATATAAAAAGCAGAAAATTAAAGGATCCACCGTTCATCAAATGCCTACTGTGTCAGATCTTTAAATGTGCTGTCTCCTAATGAAGATCTACCTCCCCAGTGATAGAAGTGGCATTCCCATTGTTTCAGATAAGGGATTGAAGGTTCTCAGAACAGTTAAACCATTTATCCCACGTAACATAGTAAAAGTAATAGAGCTGATACCACATCTAGATCCCAAGCTCCAAAGCTCAAACTCTTTCTGATCCATTGTACTATGCTGACACTCTCCTTGAGTTTTACTTAGCTCTGCCTAAAGCAAACTTTTACTGTTTCTATGTCAAATGAAAACAGTTTCTTTTTAAAAATAACTTCTATTTAAGGGCATAAATCTTATCTTTTTTTTAGACTCCAATTCATCTAGCCTAATGTACAATTGATAAATGCTAGCAAAAAACAATAGCTGACTCAAGAGAACATAGAAATAACATGGTACTGCTGTGGCTAACTTATCAGGAAAGCTAACTGGCATTTTAGGTTATTCTAACTACTCATACTTTGAAAGTTTATGGAGACTGCAGACTTAAACATTTGCAAGATTTTGAAGAACTTTTTCCCCTTAAATTGTCTTTCAAATTTTAGGTTTCACTGCCTCAAGGTTCTCAAGAAATTGCCCATCAGACTTATCAACAGCCTATTCTGTTTCCTAATCAATCTAGTCAAGGATCTGTACCCACAACGGGAATGCCAGTTTACTATAGTATCATTCCACCTGGTCAACAAAATAATTTAAGGTAAGTATGACTAAGAATCCTGATCCTCCAGCTTCTCATTGTTTATCAGAACCATGGTCTATTGGTAATTTTAAAGTTGTATAAGAGGCATTATCTTAGATCATTCTTAATGTAAAATAGGAAAACTATGATGCAGTCTATTTTTCTAATATTTCTACTAACAAAATCAGTATAAGCAAAACATTCCGTATGTAAACTACAGGAAAATCATATCTTTTCTCATGTGCCTAAAAATTAAGCCAATCTCCTTTTACTCACCCAAATGGAGTAATAGTTGGCCATAGGCCTTGGGGTTTAGAGCATTTGTTTGTTGAAAATATTCAGGTTTTTTGTAGAGTATGGGAAGAATGTGTTTCCTCTATCTAATTTCAGTAGTAAGATACCTTGCTGAAATTTTTTTAGACTCTGGGGAATTTAATTTTCATCAGTTAAGGGGAGGAGGTATATAAAAGAAGTAAAAGGTAGTAATTCAAAGCAAGTTATAAAGTATTTCATTAGATACTGCAACTTGAAGAGCAGAATCTTCTTTGAAAAGCCTAATGTGTTAATAATAATCTTCCCTTGTACTGATACCTTTAGTCGAAGTTGTTAGGAATATATTACAAAGCCTCTTCTTTATTCTTCATGACACCCCTTTAAAGGTGCCAGGGGGGTAGCTGTGCTCTTTATAAGATTGGGGACCTGAATTATAATTGCTGATAAGAAGTTGTTGTTACCCAGTTGTGATTACAGATGACATTTGGGTGTGGAGAAGGGATTGACATACTTGATTCATTGAAATCAGCTTTGAAAAAATGCGAACTTGCTTCTCGTTTTGTTGTCATAATTCCCCCAGAGGAACTCACATATTTCCCCTCTCTTTCTGACTCTGGCTGCCAGTATTTGGGCATATGATCGAAGAGGCCTAGGTTTCTTAAGTGGCATGTTGATTGTGAATTTCACAGGAAGCTTTGGAGTTTTTTTTCTTATATTTATACCCAGCTCTTTTGAGGTAAAGCTGCTACACAACAAAAATAGAAATGTGTACTGGGTTACGTTTCCTATTTCCCACGTTGCATGAGTTTTGAATTATATAAATAAGGAGAAAATACTCTATCTTAGCCTCTTTTTGTAATTTTTTATAAGTTTGGAATCTATAATGTCAATTGTTAAAGGAAGAAGTAGAGGATGTAAAAATTGCTCAGTTGTCTGCTTTTTGTACCAAAGTCTAACTTTTGTTTATGTTTAAAGAATTATCAACATAATCATTCCTCTGTAGGGCAGAGACTGAGAGAAATAGGTATTACTTAATACGAGGACTTCTGGTAATCAAAAGACACCCTTTTTTCTAAGTTACTTCAGTAGGCCTGTATGCTGGGAAGAGGGGCTTTCATGAGGAAAGGAGATGAACTATGCAGGATGGCCTAGGCTCTAAAACTTTTCCACATTTGTTATATTTATCATTCTCTTGAAACACAAAGATCATGCTTAACTTCTCAGTGCCCCAGCAGTGGCACTCGGAGGTCAGAGAGCACAAGTCTATATTCCCTGCTATATTCAGCCTTATTTAAACATGCAGGGGTGGTGACAGAACCCACAGAGCTGTCTGGTAGGTGCTGATGACTACAAATTAGAAGTGTAGTTTTAGTCCATGGACCTGCTTCTACAAAGAAAATTAAGATTCAGAGAGCTAGTCTTGGCCTGAAGAATAGGCTGGAGCACAACAGTTAGGACATGGGTGAGAGTCCCCATCAGCCTCCAGCTGGAATCTTGAGGGAAAAGTCTGACAGTTTGGGGGTGTGACCCAAATGAGGCTGTTAAATTTAAGGGAATTTTAAGGTTTTCAGTAGTGATTGATCACTGTGTAACAAACTGGTGGCATTTGTCTATTCCAACTAAAGATTACCAGTGTGAGAAATGGAACAAGTGGTACATAAAAAGCAGGGAATGTGCATCCTCTCAAACTTGATCCTAAGACCTCTGGATTACTTATTTGATAGGAAGTCAAGTCATTTACAAAATATAGCAGTATTTAATAGCCAGATCTCTATAGTATTTCAAATTTACTTGGAACTATCACTTGAAGACTCACTATTGCTATTTATTTTTGATCAAATAATTGAATTACTATTTAAGGGCTAATATATAGAGACCATTCCTTCAAAAATCTAGATGTAGTAGCTTATATAAATTATACTTTATCTTACATATGCCAGTGTATTTACATAAAGAGCAGAGATTTCTGTGTGTACTCAAGCACCTAGAACAGAGCCTGGCCCAGATTAGTTCGGTACAACCTTAATGAATGAACACACTTCTTAATAGCAAAGACCAGTTCGCACATGTATTTTACTTACATGTTATTATCATTTATGTACTATAATATTGGCCTTTGTTGTGCTTGTTATGTTTACTTACTTCAAAATTTTTTCCATTAACATTTTTTATCATGGTAACATACATGTACAATTTCCCACTTTAACCATTTAAGTGTACAGTTCGGTGGTGTCACATTCACAATGGTGTGCTTCCGTCACCACCATCCATTACCAGAACTTTTTCATCACTCCAAACAAAAACTACCCAGTAAGTGTTAACTCCCCATTCCCTACCCCCAGCCCCCAGCTCCCAACCTCTGGTAACTTCAATCTACTTTCTGTCTCTGTTTTATACAGTGGCTGCATCATTTTACATTCCTACCAAGGGTGGGTATGAGGTTTCCAGTTTTCTTTGCATCTTCCCCGGCACTTGTTATTTTCCTTTTATTTAAATAGTAGCTGAAGGGCTACAGGTATGATATGGTATCTCCTTGTTGTTTCAATATCCATGTCCCTTGTGACGAATCCCAAGCATTTTTTAATGTGTTTGTTGGCCATTATGTCTTTTGATACACAAAAGTTTTAATTTTGATGAAGTCCAATTTATATTTTCTTTTGTTGCTTGTGTTTTTGGTATTGTATCTAAGAAATCATTGCCAAATTCAGCATAATGAAGATTTTCCCCTATGTTTTCTTTTAAGAGTTTTTTTATTTTTAGCTCTTACATGTAGGTCAGTGATACATTTTGTGTTAATACTTATACATGGTATGAGGTAGGGGTTCATCTTCATTTTTGCATGTGGATATTGACTTTTCCCAGCACTGTTTGTGGAAGAGACTATTCGTTCCTTATTCAGTGTATTTGGCACTCTTTGTCTAAAATCACTTGTCCATAAATATGTGGGTTTATTTCTTGACTGTCAGTTCTATTCCATGGGTCTTTGTGACTGTCTTATGTCAGTATCACCCTGTTTGATTCCTGTAACTTTGTAGTAAGTTTTGAGATCAGGTAGTCTGTGACCTCCAACTTTGTTCTTCTTTGTCAAAATTGTTAGCTATCCAAGGCATCTTGTAGATCCATGTGAATTTGAGGATTTGGCTTTCCCAATTCTGGAAAAAAAAAAATAGCTGCTAGGATTTCGATAGGGATTACATTGAATCTATAGATCGCTTTGGGTAGTATTGACATCTTAACAATATTTAAGTCTTCGAATCCATGAACATAGGATGTCTTTCCTTTTATTTAGATGTTTTTAAATTCCTTTCAGCAATGTTTTGTAGTTTTCAATATACAAATCTTTTACTTCTTTGGTTAAATTTATTCCTAGATATTTTACTCATTTACATCCTGTTATAAATGGACTTGTTTTCTTAATTTCCATTTTGACTTATTCATTACTGGTGTTTAGCATTTTTAAAATTACAGACTACCTGATGGTTGTTGAAACAATTGAAGCAATACAAAGATGTGTAAAAGAAAACCTTATCATTGTCCACCACTCCAGGTAACCAGGCTAGTAGGCTTTCTGTCACATTGATCTTCTGCCCATTCAAACATATACACGTATAAAATACGCAGATACAGGAATTGGCTGATAGGTTTTAGTGATATACACATTTTCTTTCATTTTTTCCCTTAAGAATACATTGCGAACATCAGGTTAGCAGATATTTGTTATTATTTTTTATCTTTTTGGGGGGTGGGGGTAGTAGATATTAATCTGAAACATTCTGTTTTTATTTTTCATTTCTTCACATAATACAAAGTATACATATACAAAACATAATTTTGTATAAATGGGAACATGTCCTAAAGGTCAGCAATTTTCTTCTTGTTTGTTTTTGTTTTTTTTTGGTTTTAATGTCCCCCCTCCCGAACCCATTCCAGTTGGATCACTTCCCAAACCTGTACAAGCTAGAATAACTCATGTTTCTACCCCGGTTTTTAGCTTTCTTACTGTTTTCCTTATACCTAATCACATACTAACATAGATTCAGATGTGGAAACATGAAAAAGATTGAGAGCACACATATGAAATTAAATTTATGAATAGTTTTACATATAAAATGCCTACAGCTTGTTTTTATACTACCTTATTATGTCTGACGTATGATGAGAGACTTTAGTCCAGTCACAGATTTTAAGTGATAGACTGCATTTTGTTTCTGCCAGCTTACATTTGTTTGTTTATTGTACCACACTGTGCTTATAACTGCATGCCTGATGAATCAGTCTTCTGCCGTTTTCTCTGAAATCCAAATGTGTGCTATATTCCTTGGGGCTCTCACTGATCTGACATCAGGTCTTGAGATGGTCCAAATTGGTTTTCAGATAACTAAATTTTGTGCCATTAGGCATTAGTTATCAGATAGCCTGATGTGGTTAGAAAGAACCTGGTCTTTGGAATCAAACAAACTTGTCATCAATCCTTTGTGACCTTGGGCAAGTTACTTCGCTTCTTTGTGCCTTTGTTTTCTCATTTGTAAAATAGGAATAATACCTCCCAGGATTGCTGTGAGGAACCATAAACACGTAAGCCTGGTCTATAGGAGGAACTCAAATTCCCATTCCTTTAATTATAAAACTGTGTAAGGAAATCATACTAAAGTATACTGAAAATAATTAAACTTTATTGTTGACTCAGAGCCATATTGTTTTGCATTAATGACTATATTATGCCCACAGTGTGTTGAAATGTGTTAGTATCTTTCCTCGCTCTCACTTATTGTCAGTAAAGCAGCTTTAAATCTGCAGTGGAGTTTTGAGGACTGGGTTTTAAAAAACGCAGGCAGTGAATCAGAGCCTGGAGGTTTCTGTGATGAAAACAGTGTATGGTATCTTCTTCAAGACATCTGTTTTTAGCAGTTCACATGCCTGTAGTGCTTACCTGCTTTTGAGCTCTGTTCCACATTGTGGAAGTGGCTGGATACTTAACAGAAAAGTAAATAAGAAAGCTGGAAAGAGCTGTAGAATATCATTAGTTTGTCCTTAAAAGAGCAAATATTTTTATTTTGGGTGGTGTTCCCATTTAGACTGAAAATAATAGTATGCAAAGTTCTTTGCTGTGATTTTTTTCTTTTCTGATATACCTGTGTTTTCTGTGTAACCAGAATCTACATCTTTGTTCTTTTCTGATGTGTCAAACCAATACTTCTTCAAAGACATTCCCTTATTTGGATTTAAGGAAATTTATTTCTTTTTTTACTTCACCGAATTTACAATCTGCACATTACGCAAACACTCAGCCGAGGGAGGTGGGGAGGGATATTTATCATATTAACTCTTTAGAGTTTACTTACATAAAGAATAGTGTGTTTTTTGTGCCTAACACTGTATTAGGCACTCTAAAGATATCTGAATGCATTAACAATGTAAGAGTTTGTGTTGTTACTGAGATTTAATCATTTCCTGTGCTAAGTCTTACTAAATGATATTCAAGTAAAGAGTATAAAGTTTGGGTAGTCTGTATTTAGCCTTTATTTTAGAGAACACTAAATATTTGCTTTTCTTCACAATTCCAACGACTTAATCCAACGTGAATTTCCTATTTATTTATATTTAGATATGGAAAAAAAGATAGGATGGAGTCCTTATCCTTGGTAAGCTACAGTTTTTATGAAAAGCTAAACTTAGGCATATGAAACCATAAGAAAATAATGCAAGATAAATATAAGAAAGAGCTAATTTGAGAGAATAAGGAACAGAATATGTCTAGATGCTAAGCATTTTGCTAGCCTAATGGGTTGTAACTAGTATTGTAGTTTGTGCAACGTTTTCTTTACCGTCACCTTCCTTCCTACTAAAATGGTGCTTTTGCTTCTGAAAGTTTAGAAATGCAAATAATGCCTTTCTTCCAATTTGTCCCAAGTTTTTACATTTCTAGAACCTCACTTATCTTTACCATGTCCCTCTGAAAAAGGGTAAGATTATGTATTTATTTTTATTTACATATATAAAAGACTATGAGACAACAAAAAGTAATAAGACTATGAGACAACAGAAAGTAACTACAGAATTTACATATATGAAACTATGAGGCAATGAAAAGTAACTGTAGAATAAGGCCTGAACTCTTATTTCCTAATTTCTAGCACCCTCCGTTATTAATATAGAGTCCACCAATGATGCAGTCATGGCAGCATGTTAGCAGTCTTAAAAATGCCAGTCATGTGCCCTTGTGGGGCTCATTACTGCAAAGGAAAGTTAAACTTGCATATAATTGTGTCTAAGAGTCTCCCCCTGAGTACCTCTTTGTTGCTCAGATGTGGCCCTCTCTCTCTCTCTGAGCCACCTCAGCAGGTGAACTCACTGCCCTCCCCGCTACGTGGGACCTGACTCCCAGGGGTGTAAATCTCCCTGGCAACTCAGGATATGACTCCTGGGGATGAATCTGCACCCGGCATCCTGGGATTCAGAACATCTTGATCAAAAGCGGGGTGTGAAATGAAACGAAATACTTTCAGTGGCTGAGAGATTTCAAGTGGAGTCGAGAGGTCACTCTGGTGGACATTCTTATGTACTATATAGATAACACCTCTTAGGTTTTAATGTATTGGAATAGCTAGAAGTAAATACCTGAAACAACCAAACTCCAATCCACTAGTCTGAACTCCTGAAGACGATTGTATAATAATGTAGATTACCATGGGTGACAGTGAGATTGTGAAGGCCTTGTGAATCACACTCCCATTGTCTAGTGTGTGGATGGATGGGTAGAAAAGTGGGGACAAAAACTAAATGACAAATAGGGTGGGATGGGGGGGGGTTTGGGTGTCCTTTTTTTACTTTTATTTTTTATTCTTATTCTGATTCTTTCTGATGTAAGGAAAATGTTCGGAAGTAGATTGTGGTGATGAATGCATAACTATGTGATCGTACTGTGAACAGTTGATTGTATACCATGGATGATTGTATGGTATGTGAATATATTTCAATAACTGAATTAAAAAAAAAAAATGCCAGTCATAGATCCCCCACCCAGTGTATCCTCATTTAATTAGCCTGGACTTAGTCTTAAGCCTCAACATCATTATTTTTAAAAACTCCAGCTGGTAATAGGCAGCAATAGTTGAGAACCACTGACCTACACTAACCAGCCCTCTATTCTGGTTTTCATACATAGATTTCAGTCATGCATCAGTAGCCACAAACAGGTAATATTTTGCACATTTGCAATAAAGTCATTATGCCTCCATTTGTCATTTTTTATTAGTTTTCATCCAAGATACATTGTCCCAAGTAAAAGCTGTGTAAATGACTCCATACCAACAAGTATTAAAAAATCTTTATTGTCAGATGAAAAGTGTATCATCAAGTTTAAACTTACAGAGTCCTGGTCCAAACAGTCTTATGTTTTTCTAAATGGTCTTCACTCCATTACCAGATTATAAGAAGAAGAAAGATTCCTATAAAAACCCTAAATGAGCCTTTGCTTTGAAAAATGTCTTGCTTAGCTTGGGTTGCTTAGCAACTTCATTTTCTTGAAGAGGTTCCTTGTACAGAAAAGTAGAATTTGAATTATTTTTACTTTTTGAACAACCTTTCTGTTTGTATTTGGACTGGTTTGTGTTCTTACCTGTGACTAAGATTCTTCAAAAGTGGCAAGCTGGAATAATAATATCCTCAAAATGCTTTCATTTTAGTGGCTTTTTCTCCTTTTTTGCCTTTCATTTTTCCTATATTTATTTTAAAATTCAGAAGGATAATATATGTTTATCTTTGATCTGTAATCTCAAAAGGCTAGCATATTTTGAGAGGAAAGTCTTGAAGAAACCGTATCCTTTATATTTTAAGACCTTTTTAAAAAGAGCTTTACGCAATCTTTATGAAATAATGAAAAGAAAAATCTGCCTTTAAGTTTTTCACTTTTCTTCTTCCCACACTCTGTTTTTCCTGATTTTTGTATCCTAGTATTTCCCCAGTGTCCCCTTTGTTCTACTAATACTTTCTTGCACTCATTTTATTTTTCTTTTGAAGCTTTAACTCTTGCATATTGAGCTTTTTTGTTTGCCTCAGCCATCCTTTAAAATGATTGTCGATAATAAAGTCTGTCCATGTGAATCATATCTTTTAGGGAAGTTTCATTTCTGCTGTTACAACACCTACTCCAGGGAAATAAGGTATAGTAAGAATGTTACGTTCAGAAGTAAAACACTGGCTTTTCAGAACATTCATTTCATCTTCAGTGGATGTAACCATTGCTTTTTCATTTGGTAGCATGTATTTATCAGCAAAAATCATTAGTAAAGTAAATTTTATTGGCAAAAAGGATCTTAAATGGGAAGGAAGGGAAAGGATGCTGTGGCTATTTTTTTTTATCTTTTTTTTTTATTTTTTAGAGCAGTTGGTAGGTTTATAGAGCGTACACAATTCTCATACCATCACCACTACACCCACACAGTTTTCCTTATTAACATTTTACATTAGTGGGGTAGATTTTTTATAGTTGATGAACCAATTTTATTATATTTATCAAATACAGTCCATAATTTACATTAGGGTTCACTTTGTGTTGTACCACTTGATTTTTTATTTAATTTTTATTGTGATAATATATGTACAACATAAAATTTCCCATTTTAACCACTTTCTAGTATACAATTCAGTGGTGTCAATTCCATTCACAGCATTGTGTTACCATCAGTACCATCCATTACCAAAACTTTTCCGTGGTTCCAAACAGAAACTCTGTACCAATTAAGCATTAATTCACCATTCCCTACCCCACCCTTGCCCCTGGTAGCTTGTATTCTAAATTCTGACTACATGATTTTCATATTGTAATTATTTCATGTAAGTGAGATCACACAAATTTGTCCTTTTGTGTTTGGCTTACTTCATTCAACGTGCTATCTTCAAGGTTCCTCCATGTTGTCACACGTATCAGAATTTCATTCATTTTTGTGGTTGAGTAATATTCAATTGTATGTATATACCACATTTTGTTTATCCATTCGTCTGTTGGTGGACACTTGGGTTGCTTCTATCTTTTGGTAATTGTGAATAATGCCACTATGAACATTGGTGTGCAAATGTCTGAGTCCCTGCTTTCATTCTTTTGGGTATATACCTAGAAGTGGGATTGCCAGGTCATGTAATAATTCTATATTTAAGTTTTTGAGGAATTGCAAAAACTGTTTTCCACAGCAGCTTCTCCATTGTACATTGCTATCAAAAATGCCACAAGGATTTTCACATCTTCAACAACACTCATTTATTTTCTATTTTTTTATTTTTTTATAAAAGCCATTCTAGTTGGTGTAAGTTAGCATCTCATTGTGGTTTTGATTTGCATTTCCAAAATGGCTAATATGTTGAGCATCTTTTCATGTGTTTTTTGGCCATTTGTGTATCTTTTTTTGCAGGAGTGTCAATTCAAATCCTTTGCCATTGTTTTATTGGGTTATTTGTCTCTTTGTTGTTGAGTTATAAGAATTCTTTATATATTCTGGATATTAAACCCTTATCAGATACATGGTTTCCAAATATTTTCTCCCAATCTGTAGATTGTCTTTTCATCTTCTTGATAACATCCTTGAAGCAAACAAGTTTTTAATTTTGCCTAAGTCCCATTTAACTATTTTTTCTTTTGTTGCTTGTGCTATGGGTATAAAGTCTAAGAATCCATTGCTAATACATGTTTCTGAACATACTGTGCTGTTTTCTTCTAGGAGTTTTATAGTTTTAGGTCTTTGATTCATTTTGCATTCACTTTGTATATGGTGTGAGGTAGGAGTCCAGTTTTGTTCTTTTCTGTAACTATTTCATTTTCATGAACCCACTGAAACTAGGTGAGCATGATATTTGGATCAGAATAATGATAATATTTAAATAGGTAATTTTACATGCAAAAATAGGTAATTTTTCATGCAAAAAGCTCTTCATTTTATGCATCAGTAAACTAATCATACAGGGTACTTGTGAGAAACTCTCAGTGCGTTTCTATTATTGAAAACTATTCAAAATAATTCTACATCTGTATTTTGTTTACTGAAATGGTCTTTTCTTTCTTTACCTTGCTTGGGTCTTTATGGTTATACATGTAAAATATAGTCTGTAGAAAATTTGGAAATACAAAAAAATTTCAGAATGTAAAAAAGTATGAAAAAGCAAATCAACTACAACCTCACCTAGAGATAATCACCATTAAATTTTGGTGCACTACATGAGTCATTTTGGAATGCGTAAATATAGATGAACTTTGTTAGGCATTATATATTTTAAACATTGTATTTTCTACATTTTTAATTGCATAAGTCATAGGTTCTAGTTTAGAAAAATTAAGTAAAAGATTAAAATTTGACTCGATTAACCCACTGCCCTTTTTTCTGGAAAACAATTATTCATAGCATACTCACTGTTTAGAGTTTGCAGTCTTTCTAGCACTTTTACTACTTTTAAATAGATACATGAAAAACTGGTTTCGGGAGGGAAGATTAGTGTTTTAGTTTTGATGTGTAGAAATTACGGATTTTTTGTGGGTGTTGCTGTGAATTTTTCTACATATATGGAATCTTACTGTAGTTTTATTCTGCAACTTGCTCTTTTTTTCTTTTTTTTTTTTTCTTTTTTTTTTTTTTTCTTAAATGTAATGCTTCAAAGGTCAGGCTAAGAAATTTGTATTTTATTTTCTAAATAACAAGTAACTATTTTTTCTGAAATATGAATGTATATGATGAAGTCTGTCTTTTTTTAAAAAAGTTCAATAGCAGTGCTTGAGAAGGATTTGAAGTGGGTAGAGAACAAAAGCATAAAGAATATTGGTAATATTAGAGATGAGGATTAAGAAAAGTTTTGAGATATCTTGCTGGAAAATGTCCCACTAGCAACAATAAAGTACGGGAATTGAGATAAGAGTAATTAGATATTGTTTATTTTAACAGACCTACTAGATCTAGGTTAGCAAGCTTTTCCTGTAAAGGACCAATAATAAATATATTAGATTTTACACGTCAAGATATAAAAGTGTGTATATTATTTAGTTATTTATATAAGAAGAAAAAATAAATATCCACAAAACTTTTATTGACAGAATTGTAAATATAATAATAATTAAGTGTGATTTTTAAAATACAGGTTTTCTATTGAGAAGAGTGGAATTATTTTGGAGGAGATAACATTTTATTTATTTGGAATTCAAAGTTAGCTTTCTCTGTCATCAAATTGATTGCAATTTTCATCTGTAAAAACCATTCTTAGCTTGTAGGCCATACAAAAATATTTAGTAGATCCAATTCAGCCCACAGGCCATAGTTTTCCAGCCCCTGTACTACATGATTAATAGCCAGCCACGAAACACCAAGAGTAAATGGTCTGACATCAGAAAACCATCATCATAACATGGAAACCAACCTACAAGGAGATTTCAAAGATTCACAGTTGAATGTTGTTGGGAAGCATGAAGACCATTAAGAGGGAAAAACACCAACTATGAAAAGAGGAGGGCATGTGTAACCTTCAAGATAATATGTGTTAGAAGCCAGATTAAAGAACTCCAGGAAAGAAACAAGTTAAAGTTAAGTTTTGAACACATAGGTAAATATCCTTATTCTTAGGAAACGTGCATGGCAGTATTAAGGTTCCAAGGAGCATGCAATATTCAACCTCTATTTAAGTGTTTAGAAAAGGTAGATTATAGATAGATTCATAGATAGATGCACAGATGGATGGATGAAAAGATAGATGGACTGAATGATGAATAAATAGCTAGAATGTTATGGCAATGTGGCAAAACGTTAAAATTGGTGGGTTTGGGTATCTGAGTAGTAAAGGGTTATGTTGGAGTTCTCTGTATGGGGATTGTATTACTTTTGTAACTTTCTTGTGAGATTATAAGTATTTCAAAGTAAAAATTTAAATTAAAAAAAAAAAAGAACCCAAGACAGGGAAAGGAGCACTCGAAAGAAACGGGCAGAACAATTGTTGGAGATCACAGAGGGACAGGAATAGTTTGTGTTCCTAGCAGCCAATATCAAAACCACATAATACATGGGTAATGGGGTAAAGGACTTAAAAGGAGATTGTCTCAGTAAAGGGGGAGAATTAGCCCTAGATAATGAGTTACTCTGGTCCTTAGTGAAAAAGCTTAAACGCCATGCTCAAAAGAATTAAATTGTTTCCAGATAACTTAACTGTGACCTAGAATAAAAGCTCAAGAATATCCAACACCCAAAAAAGTTAAATTCACAATGCCTTGCAGCCAATCAAAAATGACAATGTACATAAAGAAACAGGAGACTAAAATCCAAATGAGGAAAGTAAAACAATCAAGATAGACTCTGCTGGAGAGAAAAAAGGACCAAAATAAAAGTGAGTGCCTCTTTGTTGCTCAGATGTGGCCCTCTCTCTCTAACTAAGCCACCTCAGCAGGTGATCTCACTGCCCTCACCCCTACGTGGGTCCACTCTCCCAGGGGTGTAAATCTCCCTGGCAATGCAGGATATGACTCCCAGGGATGAATCTGGACCTGACATCGTAGGATTGAGAATATCTTCTTGACCAAAAGGGGGATGTGAAATGAAATGAAAGAAAGCTTCAGTGGCTGAGAGATTTCAAATGGAGTTGAGAGGTCACTCTGGTGGACATTCTTACGCACTATATGGATAACACTTTTTAGGTTTTAATGTATGGGAATAGCTAGAAGTAAATACCTGAAACTACCGAACTCCAACCCAGTAGCCTTGACTCTTGAAGACGATTATATAACAATGTAGCTTACAAGGGGTGACAGTGTGATTGTGAAAACCCTGTGGATCGTACTTCCTTTATCCACTGTAGAGATGGATGAGTGGAAAAATGGGGACAATCTAAATGAAAAATAGGGTGGGATGGGGGGGATTATTTGGGTGTTCTTTTTTACTTTTATTTTTTATTCTTATTCTGATTCTGGTATAAGGAAAATGTTCAAAAATAGATTGAGGTGATTAATGCACAACTATGTGATGGTACTGTGAACAGTTGATTGTACACTTTGGATGATTGTATGGTATGTGAATATATCTCAATAAAACTGAATTTTAAAAAAAAGTGAGCAGAGCATCAGTGCTCTCTAAGGGGGCTAGTTACATGTATAATTGACTCCTTGAAAGAGAGGAAAGGAAGGAACAAAAATATTTGAATAAATAATGACTGAAAAATTTTTAAATTTGATGACAAGTATAAACCCACAGATCCAAAAAGTTCAACCAACCCCAGGCAAATAAAGCATGAAGAAAATAGCTTAAAAATTTATAAAGAAAAAATCTTAAAGCTGGCCAGAGAAAAAGACATATTGTATAGAGAGGAACAAAGATAAGAATGGCATCAGACTTCTTCTTAGAAACAATGCAAGCCAGAAAACAGTGGCGTAACATCTATATTTAAAGTGGTGAAAGAAAAAAAAAATTAAAATTCTATACCAGTAAAAATATTTTTCAGAAACAGAAGTGAAAGAATTTTTCAAACATGCAAAAGCTGAAAGGATTCGTCAACAGCAGACCTGTTCTACAAGAAATGTTAAAGGTGGTCTTGCAAACAGAAGGAAAATGATACCAGATGGACACTGGCTCTATATAGAAGGAAAAAAATGAAAAGGGAAGCAAAAGCTGTCTTGAAAACCATGTATCTGACAAAGGACTGCATGGAGAAAATATAAAGAATTCTCAAATGTCAATTTAAAAGAAACCACTTTGGAAAAGTATTAGTCCTTTAAAATGTTAACCATATACCTACCATATGACCCAACTATTGCACTTCTAAGTGTTTACCCAAGAGATATGAAAGCATATGTCCACATACTCAAAAGTCTTGGGCACAAGTGCTCATAGCAGCTTTATTGTAAAAGCTAAAAACTGGAACCAACCCATATGTCCAGAAATAGGTGAATACATTAAAGAAATTGTTAAATATTCATCAGTTGATTTATTTGGCAATAAAAAGGATGAACTATTGATGCACACAACAACATGGATGAATCTCATAATTATTCTGAGTGAAAAAAGCTAGACCAAAAAAAGAGTATATACTGTATGATTCCATTTATCTAAAATTCACAAAAATGCAATGTAATTTCTGGTTATAGGAAGCAGATCAGTGGTTGCCTGCAGACAACTAGGAGATAAGGAGGAAGGACAAGAGCGATTACCAAGGGGCACAAGGCAACTTTTGGGGGTGGTGACGTCTTATGATACAAACATATGCCAGAAGTCTTCAAATTTTATGTTAAGTGTACAGAAAAATTTTAATACTAACATATCATTAGAAACAAGAATGTATTAAATCAATATAAAAAACATCTATTTCATCAAAATCATAGTTTAGAGTATTAGGGAAAAGAATATACCACAGGGATAAAGGTAGACTCACACTAAACACTAACTGATTTTAGAACCTGTTACAGAATTATTTTGAAAATGAAAATTTTAAATGTAATCAAAGAATTTTTTTAAAAATCCACAAGGATAACTCTTAACAACATATGTAAAACCTCTGTGCAGAAAACCATAAAACATTATTGAGAGGAACTAAAGAATACCTAAGTAATTGGGTATATTTACCATGTTCATTGCTTTGAAAACCCAGTAATGCCCATTTCCCCCAAAGTATAGGTTCAGTGAAATCCCAATTAAGTTCCCAGTAGTTTTTGTCTATTTTTGTTATGGTGTTATGGTTCTTTTTTGTTTGTTTTGGTTTTTGTTTTGTGGAACATTTAAATTGATATTGAAGTTTAAGTCCTTAGCACAGAGCTGAGAATAGCGAAGACCCCATTGAAAAAGACAATAGTAGGAGGAGGACTTGTCCTACCAATTACCAAGATTTATTATAAAGCCACAGTAATTAATACAATATGGTGCCGGTCCAAGGAAGGAGGACTAAAACAGAATAACAAGCCCAGAAACTAAGTCACAAGGTATTTAATTAATAAGAAAGGTGGCACTACATAGAGTATGGATTTCTCATTAATTGGTGTTAGGACAGTTGGATTCATATGTGAGGGGTGGATGAAACTTGACTACTGTCAGCTCATGTCAGAAACAAAAATCAATTCTAGATGGATGAGGCTTCCAGTTGTGTAAAGCTAAACAATAAAGTGTCTTGGAATATCAAATAGATGATTTATCTTTATTACCTCAGGGTAGGGAAAGATTTCTTAAATAGAACGTAAGATGCTCTGACCATAAAGAAAAAGATTTATCAATAGGACTACATTAAAATTAAGAACTTATGTTAATAAAAATACACCTTTCAAAGGAAGCCACAAAGTGTGAGACTTTAGTTGCAACACATAAAACAATCAAAACGCTCATTGTTGGTAACAGTGCTAGAAGGAAAATAAATTCGTACAACCATTTTTTAAAACAGTGAGATTTTATCTTCTAATGTTGTAGGCATGCACACCTTATGTTTTAGCAGTTTTGCTTCTAGGTTTATACCTTCCAACTGGTCCACAACCTGTGTCCTGTAAGCCAAGTATGGCTCACAAGCTTAAGGATTTTTTTCCCCCCATTTTTAAAGGATTATTTTATTTTATTTTATTTTATTTTTAATTTTTTATGAAACAGCTTTATTGAGATTTAATTCACACCCCATATAATTCACCCATTTAAAATGTACATTTCAGTGTTTTTTTCTTTAGTATATTACAGACATCTATTGCCACAATCAATTTTAAGATATTATCAAGATCCCAGAAAGAAACGGGATCCCCATTAGCAGTCGCTCCCCATTCCCCGTCCTCTGAGCCCTGAGGTACCCCGAATCCCCTTCCTGTTCTCTATGGACTTGCCCTCTCTGGACATTTCATATAAATGGAATCATATAATATGAGGCCTCTTGTCACTGGCTTCTTCCACTCAGCACCATCTCTTCAAGGTTTATCCAGGTTGTAGCAATGTCATAACTTCATTCCTTTTCTGGCTGAATAATATTCCATTGTGGGGATATGCCATATTTGTTTATCCATTCATCTGTTGATGGACAGTTCAATGTGATTTTTTTCCCCAAAGGGAAACCAATATATATTTTTTACAGTTCCATTAAATACTGTTTTTTTTAATTAGAGAAGTTATGAGTTTACAGAAAAATCGTGCATAAAACATGGAGTTCCCATGTACCACCTTGCATTAGTGCGGTACATTTTTGTTGCAATTGATGAAAGAACATCTTTATAATTGTACTATTAACTATAGTCCATCGTTTACAATAGGGCTCACTGTGTTGCACAGTACTATGTTGTTTTTTTTGTTTTGTTTTGTTTTTTTATCTTCATTTTATTGAGATATATTCACATACCACGCAGTCATACAAAACAAATCGTACTTTCGATTGTTCACAGTACCATTACATAGTTGTACATTCATCATCTAAATCAATCCCTGACACCTTCGTTAGCACACACACAAAAATAACAAGAATAATTATTAGAGTGAAAAAGAGCAATTGAAGTAAAAAAGAACACTGGGTACCTTTGTCTGTTTGTTTCCTTCCCCTATTTTTCTACTCATCCATCCATAAACTAGACAAAGTGGAGTGTGGTCCTTATGGCTTTCCCAATCCCATTGTCACCCCTCATAAGCTACATTTTTATACAACTGTCTTTGAGATTCTTGGGTTCTGGGTTGTAGTTTGATAGTTTCAGGTATCCACCACCAGCTACCCCAATTCTTTAGAACCTAAAAAGGGTTGTCTAAAGTGTGCGTAAGAGTGCCCACCAGAGTGGCCTCTCGGCTCCTTTTGGAATCTCTCTGCTACTGAAGCTTATTTCACTTCCTTTCACATCCCCCTTTTGGTCAAGAAGATGTTCTCCATCCCACGATGCCAGGTCTACATTCCTCCCCGGGAGTCATATTCCACGTTGCCAGGGAGATTCACTCCCCTGGGTGTCTGATCCCTAAAGGATTATTTTAAAAATCAAAGAAGAAAGTAGAACAAGAGACCAAACATGTCCTGCAAAGCCTAAAATATTTATTAGCTGGCCAATCACAGAAAAAGTTTGCCAGCCTCTGTCTTAAAAAATTCTTTACACATGTACCAGAGGCATGTATATGAATGTTTATTGCAGTAATGATTAACATAATACTGGAAACAACCCGAATAGAGTAGAATAGAATGAATAAATATATTATGGTATATTCACTCATCTAATCATTCATTTATTTATTCTAATAATTCATTCATTTATTCTAATAATTTCTTAGAATACTCCTTAGGATTTTCTGTATACAAGATCGTGTCATGTGCCATGTGAGATAGCTTTACCATCTCCCTCCCAATTTGGATACATTTTTTTTTCTTTTTTAAATTTTATTTTGAAATAAATTCAAACTTACAGGAACAGTTGTAAAAACAATACAAACCCCATACACAGAACTCCAGCATACCCCAACCCCCCTCTCCCAATACCCTGATCCACCAACTTTAACACCCTGTCACACCACCATTTCTTTCTTTCCCTATCTATCATCCATCATCTATTGCTCTGTCTTCTGAACATGAGAGCAAGCTGCACACATCCTTGAACAAACAATATAATTCACATATGCATTTCCCATGAACAAGAACATTCTTTTTTATGCAATCCCATTATGCGCAGCTAACAAGTTCAAGAAATTCAACATTGATACAAAGCTTACATTCTGTATTTCCCTTTTTTTTTTTTTTCTTATGTTCCAACTGTGTCCCTTTGAGCCTCCTCTCCTCTATCCTCAGATCCCATCCAGGATCATCCTTGGCATTTAATTGTCATTATCTATTTAGACTGTCGTTTTTTTTTTTTTCCCCCACTTGTGGAAACATATATACAGCCTAAATCTTCCCATTCCAACCCCTCCCTAGCATTCCACTAGTGGGATTAATCACACTTGGAATGTTGCAATGCGATCACCTTCCCACCATGCATTACTAGAAATTTCCCTTCACCCAAAACAGAAACCCTACACTCATTTCTTAACTCCCCATTGCCCCTTCCCCCACTTCTTGTAACCCATACTCTACTTTTTATCTCTGTGGTCATATTTTCTTGATACTTTCTTTGTGTTTACCTTGGGGCTTAAATTTAACCTCTTAAATCTATAACAATCTTGTTTTTCTTTCATACCAACTTAACTTCAATATGACACATAAACTATGTTCCTATACTCCTCCATTCCCCCACCTTTATGTAGTTCTTGTCAAAAATTACATATTTTACATTGAGTCCAAAACCACTGATTTATCATTACAGTTTATTTTAGATCCTGTGGGAAGTTAATAGTGGACTTACAAATCAAAAATACAGTGGTATTGGTATTTATAATTACCATGTGATCTTTACTGGAAATCTTTATTTCTTCATGTGGTTTCAGTCAATTGTTTAGTGTCCCTTCCTTTCAGCCTGCACAATTCCCTTTAGCGTTTCTTATAGGGCTGATGTACTGGTGATGAAGTCCCTCAGCTTTTGATTTTCCGGGAATGTTTTCATCTCCCCCTCATTTTTAACCTCCAGTGTTTGTGAATTTTCTAAGTCTCTGATGGTTTATTGACTTCTATTTGTATTCCATTGAGGTCAGAGAATGTGCTTTGAATAAATTCAATTTTTTTAAAATTTATTGAGGCTTGTTTTATGTCCCAGCATATGGTCTATTCTGGAGAAAGATCCGTGATCACTAGAGAAGAATGTGTGTCCTGGTGATTTAGGATGTAATGTTCTATTTATGTCTGTTAAATTTCTCTATATCTCTCTCTCCTTTCTTTGTTTCTCTGTCGGTAGGGCTCCCTTTAGTATCTGAAGTAGGGCAGGTCTTTTATTAGCAAAATCTCTCAGCATTTGTTTGTCTGTGAAAAATTTAAGCTCTCCCTCAAATTTGAAAGAGAGTTTTGCTGGATAAAGTATTTTTGGTTAGAAGTTTTTCTCTCTTAGAATTTTATGTATGTCATGCCACTGCCTTCTCGCCTCCTTGGTGGCCTCTGAGTAGTCACTTCTTAGTCTTATGTTGTTTCCTTTGTGTGTGGTAAATTGCTCTTCTCTTGCTGCTTTCAGAACTTCCTCCTTCTCTTCAGTATTTCACAGTCTGATTGGAATATATCTTGGAGTGGGTTTATTTGGATTTATTCTATTTGGAGTTCACTGGGCATTTATACTTTGTGTATTTATATTGTGTAGAAGGTTTGGGAAGTTTTCCCCAACAATTTCTTTGAATACTCTTTCTAGACCTTTACCCTTGTCTTCCCCTTCTGGGACACCAATGAGTCTTAAATTTGGACGTTTCATTTTATCTGTCATATCCCTGAGATCCATTTCAATGTTTTTGATTTTTTCCCCATTCTTTCTTTTGTTCTTTCATTTTCTGTTCTGTGGTCCTCAAGGACGCTGAGTCGTTGTTCAGCTTCCTCTAGTCTTGTACTATGAGTATCCAGAATCTTTTTAATTTGGTCAACCGTTTCTTTTAGTTCCATAAGATCTTCTAGTTTTTTATTTACTCTTGCAATTTCTTATTTATGCTCTTCTAGGGTCTTCATTTCTTTTATATTGTGTGCCATGCTCTCATTGTTTGTCTTTAGTTCTTTGATTTATTGCGCCAAGTACTTGGTCTCCTCTGATCTTTTGATTTGGGTGTTTGGGTTTGGGTTCTCCATATCGTCTGGTTTTATCATATGCTTTAAGATTTTCTGTTGTTTTTGGCCTCTTGGCATTTGCTGTACTTGATAAAGTTCTTTCAGAATATGAAAAACACCAGTCTCTAATTTGTCAGATCCACAGCTTGGTGGCATAGTCTTTCTCTAACTAACCAGCAGATGGCGTCCGCAAGTCACCTATTCCCCTCAAGTCAGTTCTCCCCGACTTTGTCTTTGTGGTGTGTGGGGGTCTGATTCTTGTGGGGTTCAATTTGTGCACCAAGTTTGGGTGTATTTTTGGTGCTGTCTGCCTTGAATGAGGGGCATGTGTCTGAGAGGTTAGGGAGGCAGGGCAGCTTTAATAATCAAACCTCCCAAGTGTTCCTGGAGATTTAAGGCTGTTGCAAGAGTCTAAGCCTTCATTTCCATCTTGCCACAGATTGTCTCTGCCGCTAACCCACAAGTCCTTGGTATTGGCGTAGGGTCCCTGGGATTTCCGAGCGGGTCTCCCTTCTCATCCATGCTCTTCCAGGACCTCTGCTGGGGGAAGGCTGTGCCACTTTACAAGTGTGCGCTGGCCCTCCGGGGAAGCCCTGGGCCACTGGGCTGTGCAGGGGCATTCCCAGCCTGCTGTAACGATGGCTGAATAGGGTATGTTAATTCCCCCTTTTCACACAGCTCCACCTTCCTAGCTCCGGGACAATTAGCTGCGGGTGCACTAAAGGCCACTGTCCATGGCCTGTACTGTGGCGTGTGCGTGGTGCTGTGGGAAACACTCCCTGTCACACTGGGACCCTTGGCGCGGCTCTGGGTTGTGACCCCAGCCCGCCGGGAAGATGGCTGCACGGGGCGCAGTTTCTTTCTCCTTTTGGCTCCCCTCTGCCCTCCTGGCTCCGAGACAATTAGCAGCGGGTGTGGGAAGGGCTAACTTCCACACCAGATACTGAGGCGTTGGCACAGCCCATTCCTGCCATGCTTCACTGCGCGGTTTCTCACCGCTGTATCAGCAGCTGCTCCCCGGTTTGTCTGTTTGTTTGTTGTTGTTTTTTTAAACTAGTCCATCTCCAATGCCAACCCAAGGCTTCCCCACACCGCAGCATGGCCACCGGACTTTCAGCTGGCTCACTCACTTGTTTCAGAACGCAGACGCCTGGTTTCACCAAATGCATGGTCCCTGTGGATTTAGCAGACCTTGTCTGGATGATGCGACGCTGGAACTGGTATTCTGGGTCACTTTCTGGCTTTTATCTAGTATTTTTCACAGAGGTGTTTTTTTGCCCTGTCTCACCTAGCTGCCACCTTAGGTCCTCCTGGATGCATTTCATATCTTTTTCTTGCCTAGTTTTCCTAGCTAGAACCACCAGTACAGTGTTGAATAGAAGTGGCAAGAGTGGACATTCTTATCTTGTTCCTGATTTTAAGGGGAAAGCACTTAGTCTTTCACAGTTAAGTATGACATTAGCTGTGAGTTTCTCATAGATACCCTTTATCATATTGAGGAAGTTTCCTTCTAATCTAGTTTTTATCGTGAAAGGGTATTGGCTTTTCTAAAATGCTTATTCTACATGTATTAAGATGATCATGTGATATTTGTTCTTTAATTGCCTAGTTTGAGGACTCCATTTTAAATTCACTGAGTGTATACACAACTGAGCAGAAATCAACAGCCCAGCATGAAAACCCCTTACTCAAAAAATAAGCATTGTTCGCATAGGAAGCATAATGATTTGGCTTGTGGTGGTGCAATTTTTGTGTTTGGATTAGAGGAAGGCAACAAGAGGGAGGTGACTCACAACAGCTCTGAAATTTAACCCAATCCTGCCTCTGGGTTTCTCATGAAACTTGGATCATAGAGCAACCTGAGAACTCTGTGCCATCCTTCTGGCCTATGGTGACCAGTTAGAAAAGTGATCAGGTTAGAGCAGAGGAGTCATTGAACCTGAAACCAGAAATTTCAGAAGTTATGAGAATTTTCTCCTCACAAATATGCTCTGTGGTAATATTAGAATTCCTATAATAATGAATCTGATGGTACTGTGCAGTACGTAGCACCATATCCTCTATTTTGATTTCTTTAATGAACAACATCTAAGAAGGTATAATAAAAGAATGGAAAGTAAGCTTTTGTAATGCAAATTTGGCATTCTCCATCTTGATGTCTTCAGTAGTTTCAGAACTGCTATGGCTTTTTACATCTTTCTCTAAGGTGTATAATAATTAAAGAAATAATGAAAGATATTGGCCTTTTTTCAGGCTTCTGGATCTGTCTTTCCAAGAAAATTATCGCAATTGATCTCTTTTTTTTCAGCATAGGATGATTGTTGTTTTATTAATGGTCAATGGTAATTGGCTAAAATCAGATTGGGAAAGAACATCCATTTAAGAGGACACATTTTTGAGTCAAAAACCATGAAATGATTCTATTTTGGCATTCTTTCCATTGAAATTGTATTTAAAAGATTGGATGAAACATTAGAGTAATGGTGTGCACGTTCTTCAGCTGTGGGATATAGAAAGCTAAGCGTTGTCCTTGGTGTCAGTAACAATTTTATTATCTCCGTCTAAGAGCAGACTTAAGAAGTAGCTAAATTATAGCCAAAAAGAACAGCTTAGGATCAGCCATAATGAACTAAAATTATTGTTTGGCAGATGATTTCTGTAGTTAAATGAACCACTAAGTGGTATGTCCAACAGGTCCACTAATGCAGCTGCTTGATGACAGCTGGCTCATCCTGATGGGCCAATCAGAATATGGCCCTTCTCAAAATCAACCATTCTTCCAGGAGCATTGGAGACATTTTTGGTTGATTGTGTTTGATAATACCTGCCCTTACAGTTTGTCAATCAAAAGGCATCTTTTTCATGAACTGTGTGGTATAGACCATTGGGTCTCACACAAATACTTGTTTAAGTTCTTAGAAAATTCAGAGCTCATTTTTTTTAATGCAATTTTATTGAGATATATTCACACAACATACAGTCCTTCAAAGTGCACAACAGAGCTCATTTTTAAGGAAAATATTAGCCCACCTTCAGGTACTTCTGCATCCTACCTATTTATTAAATGGAAAATAATCCTCTCTGTGCAAGATCACCAGCCCAGCCCCTACATTTCCTCGAAAAGTGTGAATTATCTCGAATCATGTAGAAAAACACTGGATTCCTCTATTATTAACTAACTACATGCTTTAAATTCATCATAGAATAGAATTATAATATGTCTGTAATTTAGCACCTGCCAGAGGCTTAAATGCTTCCTTCCTTTATCATCCTAGTAGAGTTGTATAATCCTCTGGGTTCACCACTTTAATTAGCTGCCAGTAAGCACAAAACCAGATCTAGTGTTCCCTGGAAGCAACACTCATATATCACGTGTTTCTGCTTCCATCTTTTTTCCTTCTTCTTGTAAATATTTTCTTTTCTCTATTTTTGATTCATATTCATTTTTTTTTCATATTTCACATTTGGCTGTTGGAGAGCTCTAAATGAATATTTCTATAATTTGAAGTATTTAACCCAGACAAATTGGGCATTAGCATTTAAGGGAAAACCAATAAAAGTTTTATTTGACATTAATTGAAGGTATAGTTTGGTCAAATTCTGGTTAGTTGAGACTTTATTTTTACTGTCCTAAATATATACCCTTGTCACAAAAATAAATAAGGAAGAAATCACCTCCGCTTGCAGAAAGTTTATGAGGCAGAAAACTAATAATTTTTTTCCAGAGATAGCAAGCCTAACTTAAGAGTCTGACCCTTAAATGAATTGAAGGTTTATATTGCAGAATATCAGTATAACCATCTCCAGATGGCCATGCTGTAACATCTGCTGAAGCTTTCTGAAGCAGATTCAGATTATTATTGAAATTAAATCCATGATATAATCTTTAAAAGCCAAACTTTTTTGTCTGTTTTCACAGGGTATTTTTTGTGTTTATTTTTTATAATTACAGAATGTATGCAGGCTTCTTTGGAAAATCTAAAAAGGTGTAAATGAGTAACAATCAGTCGTGTTCCTACTACCCTAAGTTAACCACTGTTGGCAGCTTAATATTTTTCTCTCGGTCTTCTTTCTTTTCATATATAGTTTTAACATAGTTGAGATCCTACTGCATATAGTTTATTCATTTGACATAGTAGGTATTTTGTTATGTCATTAAAAATTTCTTTGTAAATGTATTTTTTCTGATATACTGTTCCGTTTTATGTACATAAAATAATTTAGCCTATTGCAGAACATTTAAATCATAAACATTTTTTCACTTTATTGAACCATCTTGAGAGCAGCTTTAATTCCTTCTCTGATATAGAGTCCTCAAAGGGGAATTACTAGATAAAAGATTTTTAAGGTATTTCTAATCACATTGGTACTGACTTTTTCATTATTGCACATTTCATAAATGGTGACATACCTCATTTTAATGTGGATCTGTAATTATTAAAGACATAACATTTTTGTGTTTGACTATCTGTATTGTGCTCTATTTGGCCACGTCTTTTATCATAGAGCTCCTTCATTAAAGTTGGAAGATGGTATTTTACTATTTTAAAACCTGCTTTCATAAACATTATTTTTGAACCTCACAGTATTCTTATAAGTTTGCTGAGACAGGTGTTAATACATGTTTACTGATGAGAGTGCTGAAGTTCATATTCAAATAACATTTATGAAGTTCATATTTAAGTAATATGTTCAAATTTACACAGCAAATAGAAAGTAGAGTTTGTACTCAAACCCACGCTGCCTTCTGACACAGAATCCCTAGTGTTAGGCCAAGTATTAAATATCAGTGATACAATGTAACATCAATTGAATTTGCAAGAATATCTAGTGAATGTGGCTTAATAACAAGCATTAATTACCATTTGTACTATGGTGTATCATATAGACTACCATGATCTAATCAGAATGGTATCTGCTATACCTTAAAAAGCCAGTTAAAGCACTCCTGAGGGGTCATATGACATAAAAAATTTCTTCACATTTTAGTAGACTGCATAGATTTCTGATATAAAAAACATATAATGTGTTTGCCATTTTTTGCATCATGGCTTTGATATTCCAAAACACAAGAATGAAGAAATAAGTGACTGGAGAAAAGGGGAGTTTCTACCTTATGAATAATCATAGAACACTGTAGGAATAGGATGAACACTATAGAAACCCAAAAGAAGAAACTCATTGGATATCTTATAATGCCATTCATCAATATCCAGTGATCTATAGAGAGGCATTTCTTAGCTATTTGACAGACTTCACCATACAGTGAAAAGAGGCAGCTCCTGAAAAGTTTTGCAAAACAGTTGGTATAAGTGGCAAGACTAATTTCTGTGCAGTGGACTTTAATACCTTGATTTTATTCTAATTGGTTTTAATTTACACATTCTTGGTTTTAATTCAGAACTATTTGGAAAGTTTGGGACCAAAGGGGCTCATGTTAATAATATTTTATTTTCTTATTTGGAGGTAGAATATGAACTTCTTCAAGGACCAAGCCTGGATTTTTACTTTTAAAAGTTCCTTTCTTTCTATTTCTTTTTTTTTTTTTTCTTTCTGAGTTATTTATACAAATATATGTATCTTTAAAGTGAGAGTGGTATTTAAAGGCTGACTCATGCTTTTCTATTCTGTAATGTGTTCTCATTCTGCCTTTGTAGAATGCAAATTAGATGATAATTGAAAATAAGAATGTCCCTTGAAGTGTCTGTCTCTTGAGGGAGTTCAGTAGAATCCTGGAACACAGTTTTATAATTCTAAAACTCTATTTTTATTTATTTACATAAAGGGTAATCTAGTGCTAGAAAACTGGTTTATACTCATTAAAACTAAAGCCCGCTAGATTGGTAAACCGGAGTAGCAGTTTATCGCATAGTGGTATTGGGATACTCATCTCAGTGACCTGAATATTCTTTACCCCATTTAGGATACCTTCTATCCCTGTGCCATAGAACTTGAGTGAGCCATTGGACTGTGCTTAAAGAACCACTTCAGGGTGGTGCCCTGCATGGTCTCAGGGAGCTCACTTAATGTTCTCAGTAGCATCTGTTAAGTTGCATCATTTCCACAGGTAGCTAATATTCAAATAATGCATTCCAGTCCTAGTTAACATTCAGTTTCAGAAAGCACTGTTTTTACATTTTGTCTTACATGGTCCAAAATCTCTTTCTATGATATCCTCCCTTTACATTCCTCCTTTTCTCCTTTTTATTAAACTGCACTGAGTTACTGACTCTAAAAAACAGTAAAACTTTACTAGTTCTTATTAATTAGGGAATTTTCAGGCTGAAGTAGAGAATCATTTAACTTTTTAAAATGGACATTTTTTAAATGTACATTTAAGTAGTCAGCAGTGTACTGAACCCCCATGTACCCATCACTTAGCTTTAACATGTATTAGCTAATAACTAATCTGTTTTCATCCAAACCCTACTTCTTCCCTATCCCATATTATTTTGAAATAAATCCAAAATAAATTATTCTGTTCATAATATTTCAGTATAAATAACTCTAAAAGGTCTTTAAAAATAATCATTTATTTCACAAATACAGAAAATTTAACAATAATTTCTTAATTTCATTAAATATCCCATTAGTATTTGTATTTCCAACTATCCTGCAAATATTTCTCATGTTGTACACTCTCATGTTGTAGTTCGCCATAGTCTAGATTTTCCTGATTGCATCGTGTGTTGTTTAACATTTCCCGCATATTCTCTATAATTTGAAAGTTTAATCTAAAGTAGTATTTTTAGTATAACTGTGAGATGCAAGTGTAAAAAGTTGTTCAAGCTAGATTAAGAAATATTGCTTTTTCTAAAGAGGGCTTAAATGAATTAAAAAAGACTAATTGGCAATTAATAGGGTTTTATATATTAAGATTTCTAATTAATTGAAAATTCTCAGAAACAATTTAAAGAATCACTCTGATTTTACACTATTATCCTGGAGGAATTTTCTAAACAGAAAACTGTAAGAGGCATATTATGACAAATCTCATATTATGTTGAGTCTCAAAGACTGTTCAAAAAATACAGCAATAACTTAATGGTTTTACACTAACAGCCATTTCTTTTCTTCAGTATTTACTGAAAATTTGTCAGAATCATGTTCTATTATTTCCTTTATTTTTAAGTAGTACATTCTGTAAGAAATAAAATATTTTCTGGGTCTCATCATTGTCAAACTACATTTCTCTTTTCTAAAATATAGCACAGTGAGTTCCAAAAATTTATCATTGTACTTAGTAAAAGCTAATTTTGTTCTTTTAAAAACAATTATTTGAGCAATATAAAGCCCAAATACATAATATGTTGCAAAATTACTAAAATGGTGGAATTAGGAGTTGTTTTTTTCCTTATTTTTAAAAATCAATGTTATTGCCTTAAATATAAAGAGATTTCTGTATAATAAAGTATTTATAATCCACAAAGTATTCGAATTGACTTTTACTGCTAACTTATTTGAAATTGTATTTAAATAAATTTTTTAGACCGTTCATTCAAAAATCTTTACAGTCCTCTCCGTCTCATTGTGCTGTGATTTTTGTGTTTGTTTGATTTTATTCCCCATAGCTCATCAATAGGTTACTTGCAACATCCAGGATCAGAACAAGTACAGTTTCCTCGAACTACTTCACCATGCAATTCCCAACAGCTTCAAAGTCACCACTGTGCAGGTATGAATAGATAACTGAAAAAACAAAGGGGGGAATGGTTTGTCCATCTGAAAAGTAGTAAATTAAGTTCCTTAGGCATTTCTAGAAGAAGTTTCTCAACTTGTTATGTGCCAAGGCATAGCCAGGATATTAAGGGTGCCGTACTAATTCAGGGTTAACATGTTCAGTCCACTCCTTTGACTTGTACTACTACTTCCACACTGCTGTCCTGATTTTCCTCCTTCAGGCTCTCCTTTCCTGCTCATATTCTCTGGGGTCCTGTCCTAGTTCCTCCTCTTATTACTCTTCAAGCTTTTTCTGGGTGATCCAACCACTCTGAATTCTTTTAACCAGTGTTTTTTTGCCAGTACCTCCCAAGTCTTATTTTTGCTGAAACAAAACCATATAGTTGACTGCCTGCTGGACATCCCTATCCAGATGTCCAAGGCAGACTCAGTATTTTCCCCAACTTCCTCCTCCTCCTGCATTCCTTACCTCACCTTCCACCTAGAGACCAAGGCAGAAATTTCAAAGTCAAAACAAATTCCCTTCTATCCTCCTCTTTCACATTCATGCATTGTAAGCTCCTCAAATCTGATACCTTCTTTCTTTCTCCACTGCTGGTACTTTTGGCTAATTTATTTCATGACTTATTTGCAATGGTCTCTTAACTGATTTGTTTGTCTCACGTTCCCTCTTCCCCCAACTTTCCTCCTCCCAAACACTCACACACACACTCACACTCCATCTCAAAATTTTTTGGAACATAATCATTGCTCTGAATAAAAAACTTAGATTTCCCATCTGGACTCCCTAGAAAGCAAACCTCCTATTTATAGTTACATGCTCAAGTCTTACAGAACTTTGTTTCCAGAATACTCCACACTTTTTCATGCCAAAACTGCCTTTGCACCTAATATTCCTTCTGCCTGGAATGCCCTTCCACCATCTTTCTGTTTGCAAAAATCCTTCTCATCCTTAAAATTTGACTCAAAGATCACCTCTTCCCCAGTCCTAAAGACAAACATTTTTAGAACACCGTATTTTATTGTAATAATATGTTGACAATAGTCTTAAGCTCCTGGAAAAACACAGTCAGTAAATGGTTATCAAGTAAATGACTAATACTGGCTGCATGCAGCATGAGCTGTAATGACCAAGGAGAACTTCGCGATGTCCCTAAGCTCTTCTAAGTTTTGCCTAGAAAGTTCAGTCGGTTCCATTTCTAGGGAGCTGGAAACTACCATTATGGTTACAGTTACTACAGTGTAAGCTATGGTCCTGAAGACAGGGCACAGGATTGCTTCCTCACACAGACGAGGTTAGTGGCAGATGAAGTACATGCCTAATGCTAGTACTGCTGAGGTGCTAGTACACAAGAGAAGTAAATAAGGTAAGATAGATATAACCTGTTTATCTGTACTGTGCAATTAGCAAAGTGCTTTTACACACGTGATCTTACAGCTCTCTCTAGAGGCAGCCAGGAAGGCCTCCCTAGCCTCAGTTTCCAGGTAAGAAAACATAAGTAAAAAAACATTAAATAATTTTCCCAGAGTTATAGGATATTTCAGGATACTAAAATTGTACATTCTGGCTCCCATGTCCCATTCTTTTTTCCACTACATGAAATTTATTTACTAATTCACTTTCTATCAGTGTTTCTGTCAGATATTAATTTTTTCCCAGAGATATTATGTGTGTTCAAAATAATCCCTGTTTTAAAATCAATTCATTTTAAAAAGTAAGCCCCTTTGCAGATTATATCTACTAGATCCTGCAGGAGGTAAATGGCTTTCCTCAGTAACTACAGGCCTCTTACTTACTTTTAGGTGAAATGAGGTGTTTATGTCTGTGGAGTCAATTTTAACGCCTTTTCTTAAGCACACATTGCTTATAGCATGAAACACTAGAGCTTAAATCTGGCTTACATATCTAATGGTAAAATTTTGTTCAGAACTGTAAAATTATTGCCCTTATCCTAGTGTTCAGAAAGGCCAGCTAATTGCTAAGCATACTGATTGCGGTGGCCTCATTCTGTTTTTCAGCTGTGCCACCTCCGCCCCCTGGTGGAGGGGTGGTGATGATGCAGCTCAGCGTACCAAACAACCCACAGTCTCGTGCCCACTCGCCTCCCCAGTGGAAACAAAACAAGTACTACTGTGACCACCAGAGGGGACAGAAGTGTGTGGAATTTAGCAATGTTGACAATATTGTCCAGGTATGGTGCCTCCTTTGTTCGTTATCATTTTGAAATTTGACAACATTTTAGTTACATAATAAGATTGACCTATAAGACTTAACACCGAGTTTGAAATCTTCTTATGCAAATTAGTAAAGAAGTTTGAACATCTCTATATCCAGATTTTTTTTTAATATTTCAGTATCATTTTCCAACTTCTGCATGTCCAAACGTTTTTTAACTTAAAAAATCATGAGAGATAGACTCTATCTAAAATTTGATAAAGAGAAAGAATCAAGCCTTTTTCCTGTCATTCTCAGATGAACTATATTTTAAGGTAACCAAATAGTTGATAAGGGAATGTTCTTCATCATACAAGAAATCCAAGTAGTAAATGCAGAGCAATGGAAGAATTTGAAAATGACTGATTTGTAACCCTATTGCTATACTGGATCAAGGCACATATCATTGGCACATGCTGAAAACACTAATTAAATGGTGTACGGGGAACTGGAAAATGGATGGATTAGGCAGACAACACTTGAACCCACTGATCAATGGTTGCATCCCTGATTGGGGCAACCAAGCATTATTTGCCTCCAAATGTGGTATGTAAAGAGGTATGCAGCATTATCAGTGATTAATAAAAAATTGAGCCTGGGTATAATCAAGCCTGTAAGTCTAGCTACTAATTTACTAGGAAATATGAAAAGAAAAAGAAATTCATGATACCATAGATATTTTACTGACAGATTGGCCTGCTTTTTTAAAACAAATGGCATTTTTAATAAGGGGAGTGGGGCAGTTACAGCTTAAAAAAGAGACTCGATGTATTACGGTAAGATGCAACATCGGGATCTTGTGTGGCTGTTTATCAGTCAGAAGAAATTTTTGAAGAAAAAAGATATTTAAGTATGTTAATTTTATGGTATGATAATGATGTATTTTAAATAATAGTTCTCTATTACAAACATTTATATACTGAAATAGGGAAATGATGTGATAGCTGAGATTTGCTTTAAATACTTCAGGAAAACAAAGCAGGAGGGATACAGTTGAAGCTGGATGGTGACTACATGAAAAGTTCATTGTACTCCTCTCTGCTATTTTAATTGATTGAAATTTTAAAAGGTTTTGAAAAAATATTTTCAATACATGACAAATTCATAGCAGAATAAAGGATCAAAAGTCATTTATAAACTAGTTCAAAATCTAAATGGCCATTACACAGATGAATATATAAAAATATTTTTATTCTATATGATTTGGAAAATTTAAGGAGAATAACAATTTGCAGTGTTAGCAAAGATGCAGTTAGAAGCTTTCTTGTACATTCTTGGTGGTAGTGTAAAATGTGTACACGTCTATTTGGAGTACATTTTGGTAATATTTTTCAAAATGTACAAGGGGCATAACCTTTGATCTGCAAATCCATTTTTAGAAATTGGCCCATTAAAAATTGTGGCACAAGCATACAAAAAGACATGTACACAGACATTTCTTGCTTCCCTGTTGTAACATTGAAAAATGGAAATAGCTTCAATCTTCATCAATAGGTAACTGGTTAAATAAATTACTGGTACCATTCAGGAAAATTCCCTGAAGTATACCTATTAACAATAATGAGATACATCTATCATCCAGATCATGGTTTCTAAATACCATTTGCCACTTAAAGGAACCAGGAGAAATGACTGCTGCCAGTTTTGGAGCAAGGAAAGTACAAATTGAGCTTGGAACATCTTGCTGTGCCAGAAAGTAAAGAAGTACTCAAAGAATGAATAGGACATGTCAAAGGATACAGGATTAGACATGGAGTCTTTATGCATCAGAATAATGATAGAAATGAATGATAATTCACAGAATAAAATAATAACCTATGAGTCCACACAGATATAAATAAATGAAAGCATAAGTGGGAGAGAGTTACGGGAAGATGGTGGATTAGGAGAGGCAGAAGAAAATTCTCCTCCATGACAAACACTAGATAAAGGACAGAAAGCACTCTAGAACAGCATTTCCAGGGTCCTACCAGCTTGGCAGGGACTTCTACACCCATAGTGAGTGTGTACTCAGAGAAGCCAAGAGACTGTGTTCAAAACCAGTGAGTTTGCAGCCCAGGACGCCACCAGGGAATAGACAGTTGGAGCAGAAGGACGAGCACAGAGGGGAGCAGGTTTCCATGCACCCTGCACCCTCCTCAGCACTTGGCTCATGTGATAACCCTTCAGAGACCCATGGCCAAGAGCCCCCTTGCCAGGGACTGACATTTGGAGCAGGCCAACGAGCACAGAGGGGGCAGGTTTCCATGCCCTGTACAGCCATCTTTGCAATTGGCTGGGCAGACAACCCTGCACAGCCCTGTGGTGAAGAGTTTCCTTGAGGGAATTCAGGATTCAGCAGGCTTTGTACACAGCCTAGGGGCCAGGGTGCCACACAGAAGTGCCAGGAGCCCTCTCCCAATCCCAGGGACTTGTGGGTGCATGGCAGACAGGGGCTGTGGGGAATCTGAGCTGGAGGGTGAGACATACAGCTCTGCAGCCCCAGAGTATTCCACCCGCAGCTCCAGGAATGTCTGGGACCAGTTTCCTAGAGAGGACTCCCTGCCAACCTGCACAGGGCACACCCCCACCCACAGGGCTGGCAGACCCCAGTGCACACGGAAAATTGGTGCACTGATTTGACCTCCACAAGGTTTGGACCCCCACTCAGTGCATAGAAAAAGTTGAGGGAGAACTGGCTTGAGTGTAAGAAGTGGCTGAAGAACACTATTTGCTGGTCTTCAGGGAAAGTGCATTCCACCAAGGTGGAGCTCTGCAAAAATATAGTTAAATGTTCAAATAATCCTGCATATACTAAAAGAACTCTATCAAGATAAGCAAATGCCAAGAGGCCAAGAACAGCAGAATATTATAAATCATATGAAGAAACCAGAAGATACAGATAGCCCAAACAACCAAATTTAAAAGAGGAGACACAGAACTTGGAGCAATTAATCAAAGATGTAATCACAAACACCAATATCATGGCTCAGGATATAAAGGACATGAAGAATACCCTAGAAGAGCATAAAGAAGAATTTGTAAGAGTAAATAAGAAAATAGAGATCTTATGGAAAAGAAGATACTGTTGATCAAATTTAAAATATTCTTAAGAGACACAACAGCAGATTTAAAGAGGTAGAGGAATGAATTAGCGAACTCGAAGACAGGATGATGGAATATGAAAGCACAAAATAATGAATGATGAAAAAAAATTAGAAATTTGAGATGAATCTCAGAGAAATGATAGACAACATGAAGCACACAAATATAAGACTTACTGGTGTTCCAGAAGGTGAAGAGAAGAATAAAGGACTGAGAAGAGTATTCTAAGACATTGTTGGGGAAAACTTCCCAGCCCTTCTAAATGACATAAATATGCAAATCAAAGAAGTCCAGTGAACTCCAAATAAAATAAATCCAAATAAACCCACTCCAAGACATATTCTGATCACAATGTCAAATGCTGAAGAGAAGGAGAAAGTTCTGAAAGCAACAAGGGAGAAGCAGTTCACCACATAGGGAAACAACATAAGACTTAAGTAGTGACTACTCAGTGCACACCATGGAGGTGAGAAGGAAGTGATATGTCATATTTAAAATTCTGAAAGAGAAAAATTGCCAGTCAAGAATTCTTTATCCAGCAAAGCTCTCCTTCAAAATTGAGGGAGAGCTTAAAATTTTCACAAACAAATGCTGAGAGAGGATTTGTTAACAAAAGGCCTACCCTATAAGAAATACTAAAGGGAGCTCTACTGGCTGAGAAAAAAAAAGGAGAGGGAGGCCTGGAGAAGGGCTCAGAACTGAAGGGCATTAGTAAGGGCAATTTAAAGGAAATAAAGAGAAAGTGGGCAAAAATAGATCTGACAAATAAAAATCAAAGGATAAGATGGCTGATTCAAGAACTGCCTTCACAGTAATAACAATAAATGTGACTAGATTAAACTCCCCAATTAAAAGATAAAGAATGGTAGAATGGATTTAAAATAGGAACCATAAATATGCTGTTTACATAGAGACTCATCTTGGACCCAGCAACACAGAGATTAAAAGTGAAAGGATGCATGGATGATTGTATGGTATGTGGAGAAATTGATTAGGTCAGAGGAAGGGGTAGCAACAAACAAGATTTAACAAAGGTCTATGAATACTGAAACTTTAGAGATATATATATATTTTTAGGTGCTGGGGGTTTGGAATCGCTAGAAGCAGGTAAATGATATGATGGAACTGTAACCTTTAACATCCTTTGAAATTTGCTCTAAAGTATTCGTTGAATTGTGCTTTGAACATCTTCACCTTTCTGTATATACCCTATATTGCATGATAAGGAAAGAACTGAAACTGTGGAACTGTAACCCATAACAGTTTTTGAAATTACCTATATAACTGCTTGTTGAGCTGTACAAAGTGATCAAAGTAAACATTACCAGTACTGTGATGTAAATGGACATCAAGTTCCTCTTGATGTGATGCATTGAAAAAGAGGCATCACCTCTGGTATTCGTTCCCAGGATGCTCATCATGAATTTATTGATGAGGAGAAGACAGACAAATCCAACTGAGGGAAATTCTAAACCACTTCGGCAGGTGATCTCACTACCCATCCCCCACCCCCCACGTGGGACCTGACTGAAACTGTGGAACTTACCTTTATAAAATAGTCTTCAGAAACTGATGTTCAAAATGTCAAAGTCATGAAAAAAGAAAGACTGATGCTCTGTTCCAGATTAAAGATTAAAGAAACATGACAACCGAGAGCAGTACTTGATTCTAGACTAGATTCTGGAATAGAAGCAGAAATTTTTCTTTTACCAAAAAGGACGTTAGTAGGTCAATTGATAAAATCTGAGTAAAGTCTATAAATTAGGATATCATAGTGTTAATTTCCTGATTTTGATCAGATTTTCCACCGATTTTGATCTGTGGTTTCATAAGAAAATGTCCTTAGTTTTGGGAAATAGACACAAAATATTTCTGGATTAAGAGACATTATGTGTGCAACTCACTCTCAAACAGTTCAGGAAAAAAATAGGAGTGAAAGCAAATGTAATATGATGTTAACATTTGGGAGCTCTGGGAATTCTTTGCACTATTTTGGTAGTTATTCTCTAAAGATGAAATTGTTAGGAAATAAAATATTAAAATAAAACAACATTTAATGTGAAAAAAATAAGGTAAATGTTTATATTCTCTCATGGAAAAGTATCTATAATTTTGTTAAGGTATAAAAACAAATTACAAAAATAGGATCTATAATCTGTTCCCATTTTTGTAAAAACTGTATGTGTAAACACATATGCATAGAAACAGTGCCGTCAGTGTTTCTTTTTGGGAGTTAGAGATTTTATATTTCTATAATGGTTGGGATTTTTACAAAAAAATACATATTTGTTATCAGAAATAAAAAATGTTTATTAATAAGGAAATTTGCAAAAAGCCTGTCTAAAATACTGACCCATTTTCTTAATGTATTGTAATTACAGCACAGCCCTCAACTCAGTAGTCCCATTATTTCACCAGCTCAGTCACCAGCACCAGCTCAGCTGTCTACCCTGAAAACTGTACGTCCCTCCGGCCCACCACTTTCGATCATGCCCCACTTTTCTAGACCTTTTGTCCCTGGACAAGGTAAGTATGCATGAAACTAGCCCCACAGAATTTTAAGACATCCATTCCCAGTTACTCTATAATTTACCTTGGTTCTACTACTGCTGCCTTTCATTTTCCTATCAGGACTGCATTTTCACCTCCAACAAGGCATATGAGACTCATTTCATTTGTGAAACTTTGTAATTTTCACTTGCACTTTATTGCTAAACACTAGAAACAGCTTGATTCTGAGAAAGCTATTTTTAAAGATGAGATCACAGCTAAGTTGAGATCGAAAAGCTGCTTTTCACAGAGAAAATGATCTGATAATTATTGTCATTTGATAATTACTTTAAATGATAAAACTAAATAAGTTAACTTATCCTTAGAATCCTAATAACACATTTTTCTATATTTGTTCTCTATTTCTAGTTTCTTTATTAAGTAATAAATATCAAGAATTTATTTAGCAACCATTAATTAATTGATGGCATACTGTGTCCCTGATGTAAAAAGATGAATAAGGTGAAGTCCTCACCCTTATCAACCTTCAGTCTAGTATGAGGAATAGGTATTTATGGGTGATTAAAAAATAATATGGAAATCATTCATTTTATTTCCTAGAATTTATCCTAAGGATAATGCACACAAAGAAAAATGCACAGAAGAATCCTGTGGCAAAAAATTCAAAATCAACCTAAATTTCATTCAGTAAGGATTGGCTAAATTATGGTAAATGCATAAAAGGAATACTATGCGGTTGTCTAAGCCCCATGTTTTAAAGAATCTTTTAAAAGGGAAATAGTCACAAAATGATGAATGATTTTAACAGATTACACAGACATTTCACAAAAGAAGATATACAAACAACCCAATAAGCCCTTGAAAAGGCGTTTGTGCCAGTTTGGATCTATTATGTCCCCCAAAAAGCCATATTCTTTAATGCAATCTTGTGGGGGTCAGAGTTATTAATCTTTTTGATTAGGGTGTGACCTCTTGATTGAATGTTTCCATGGAGATTTGACTGCACCCAATCAGGGTAGGTCTTGATTAGTTTACTGGAGTCCTTTAAAGGGAGCTCACAGAGGGCAGACAGACGAAAACACCCTGGGATATGCTAAGCCAAGACACACAGATGTTAGATGATTGGAAGCTGGCAGAGATGTTGCTGATTCTTAGAGATGTTTGGAATTGTGGACAGAAGGACATTTGGAGACACTAAGCTAAGGGCGCACAGGAGCTGACTGAGGAGCTGAAACTCAACCCCAGACCAGCAGACACCAGCCACATGCCTTCCCAGCTGACAGAGGTGTTCTGGATGCCATCGGACGTTCTTTAGTGAAGGTATCTTCTTGTTGATGCCTTAGTTTGAACACTTTTATGGCCTCAGGACTGTAAATTTGTAACCAAATAAACCCCCTTTATAAAAGGCTATCCATTTCTGATATTTTGCATAATGGCAGCATTAACAAACTGGAACAGTGTTCAACGTCATTAGCCATTACAGAAATGACTATTAAAATCAGAATGAGATAATACTTCATACCCACTAGAATAGCTTAAATCAGAAAGACCAACAGCACCAAGTGTTGGTGAAGATATGAAGCAACTAAAACTCTCACACAGTGGTGGTGGCAGTATAAAATGATACAACCACTTTGGGAAAAGGTGGTAGTTTCATACAAAGTTAATGACTTACCATACAACCCAGCAATTCCATTCCTGGCTATTTAATCAAGAGAAATGAAAACATATCCACACAGACTTGTACAAGAATATTCATAACAACTTTTTTGTAATAGCCCAAACTGGACATGACCCAAATGTCCATCAACAGGAGAACAAATAAATTGCAGTATATCCTCACTGTGGAAAATCACTCAGCAATAGAAAAGATCCAACAAGCTACTGACACAGATGTATCTCAGAGTCACTGTGCTAACCAGCAAACAAACCAGACACAAAATGAAAGCCTACTGTACAGTTTCAATTATATGAAATTCAGCTACAGGCACATCTAGTGTATGATGTTAGAAATCAGATAGCTTTGAGGGTAGAGGGTAGAATTGACTGGAAGGAAAATTTTTAGGTTATAGAAATGTTCTATATCTTAGTAGGGTCGTGGTTATACAGGTTTGTAAAATTTTTCAAAATTCATCAAACTCTTTATCTGCATTTTATTGTATGTAAATTACATTTCAGTTTTCTTAGTGTTGGCAGGATACACAACACATGCATATATAGAGCAAAGACTGAAAAGACATACACCAAAATATTAACAGTTTTACAAACCTTTAGATAGAATGAGAAACAGAGAAGATGCAAATATAAAATCAGGAATGAAAGGGGAGATGTTACTACCAACCCCACAGAAATAAAATGGATTATAAGAAGATATTAAGAACAGTTGCACAAATTAGATAACCTAGATGAAATGGACAAATTCCTAGAAGCACACAAACTTCCTACACTGACTTAAGAAGAAACAGACAATCTCAGTGGACCAATTACAAAGAGATTGAAATAATAATCAAAAAGTTCCCAGCAAAGAAAAGCCCAGGACCAGGTGGCTTCACTGCTGACTTCCACCAAACATACCAAGAAGAATAAACACCAACCCTGCTCAAACTCTTCCAAAAAATTGAAGAGGAGAAAACACCTCCCTGCTCATTCTGTGGTCAGCATTACCCTGATCCAAAGCCAAATAAGGATATCACAAGACAAGAAAATTACATGCCAATATCCCTCATAAATATAGATGCAAAAATCCTCAAGAAAATACTAGTAAACTGAATCAAATAGCACATTAGAAAAATTATACATCATGATCAAGTGGGATTTATCCCAGGTATGCAAGGGTGGTTCAACATAAGAAAATCAATTAACACTATACACCACATTAATAGAATGAAGGGAAGAAAAACACATGATTATCTCAATTGATGCAGAAAAGGCATCTGACAAAATCTAGCACTTTTTGGTAAAAACACTTAGAAAACTAGGAAGAGAAGGAAACAAACATCCTTTAGGGCATGTATGAAAACCCACAGCTAACACTTTACTCCGTGGTGAAAAACTGAAAGCTTTCCCTGGAAGATCAAGAACAAGTGTAGGATTCCCACTGTCACCACAGTTACTCAACATTTTACTGAAAGTTCTACCCAGAGCAATTAGGCAAGAAAAAGAAAGAAATGGCATTCAAATAGAAAAGTAAGAAGGAACGTTCTCCCTCTTTGAAGATGATGTGATCTTATATGAAGAGAATCCTGAAAAATCCACAACAAAGTTGCTAGAGCTAATAAATGAATTGAGAAAAGTGACAGGGTATAAGATCAACAGCTAAAAATCAGTGGTGTTTCTATATATACTAGTAATGAACAATCTGAAGAGGACATCAAGATAACAATTCCATTTACAACAGCAACTAAAAGAATCAGAAATCTATGACCAGATTTAACCAAGGATGTAAAGGACTTGTACATGGAAAATGATAAACCACTGCTAAGAGAAATTAAAGAACTAAATAGAGGGACATTCCATGTGCATGGATTGGAAAACTAATTATTGTTATGTAAATTCTACCCAATGAAATATACAGATTCAATGCAATTCCAATAAAAATTCCAACAGACTTCTTTACGAAATGGAAAAGCCTATCATCAAATTCATGTGGAAGTGTCAGCAGCTGTTGAAGCCAAAACCATCTTGAAAGAAAGGAACAAGGTTGAAGGATTCAATGTCGCAGCATTAAAACTAATTACATCCAAGTGTCTATCACCCGATGAATGGATAAACAAAATGTGGTATATACATATGGTACGATATTACTTAGCTCTAAGAAGGAATGAAGTCCTGAAGCATGCATGCAACAACATGGATCAACCTTGACATAATGCTGAGTGAAATAAGTCAGACACAGGACAAATACTGTGTAAATTCACTAATATGAGCTAATTATAATATGTAAACTCATAATCATAAAACTTAGAATGTAGGTTACCAAGAGAGAGAATGAGGCTAGAGAGTGGGAAGCAGTTGCCTAATATGAACAGAATTTCTAATTAGATTGAAGTTACATGTTTGGAAATGGATAGAAGTGACACAGTCACTTGTTATTGGGATTATAAATAATAGTGCTGAATTGTAGGTGAACATGCTTGAAAGGGGTTTTTTAGGGTCATGTATGTCACCAGAATGAAAGCTAGAGGTTAAAATATAGGAATGTATAACAGAATGAACCTTGTGATGAATGATGTTTATGATTAACACTACAAATATAAGTTCTTTCATGAAATAGAACAAAGGTACAACACTTATACAAAGAGTTAATAACAGAGTGGTATACAGTGGAAAACAACTACCTATTGCAAACTACAGACTATAGTTAATGGTACTATATTAATATTCTTTCATCAACAGTAACAAATGTACCACACCAATACTGGATGTCAGTAATAGGGGGGATAAGTGGTATGGGGTGTTTTAGATTTTCTCTTTTTATGTCTATTTGTTATTTTTCTTTTTGGAGTCATGAAAATGTTCTGAAATTCATTATAATGATGACTGAACAACTAGTATTGATGTGTACTTTGGATGGATTATACAGTGTGTGAATTTATCTCAAAACTTGCAGTTTAAAAAAATTTATTATAAAGCTACAGTAATCAAAATGGCATGGTACTGGCACAAGAACAGACATAGAGACCAATGGAATCGAATTGCGAGTTCAGAAATAAACCCTCACACCTTTGGCCAAAGGATCTTTGACAGGGGTGCCAAGTCCACTCAGTGGGGAAAGAAGAGTCTCTTCAGCACATGGTGCTGGGAGAGCTGGATAGCCATGTGCAAAAGAATGACGGTGGACCCCTAACTCAGAATATACAAAAATTAACTCAAAATGGATCAAAGATGTAAATATAAGAACCAAAACTAAAAAACTCAGACAAGGGGACATAGGGAAACATTTTCAGGACATTGTGTTAGGCAGTGGTTTCTTAGATGTTACACCAAAAGCACAAACCACAAAAGAAAAAAGTAATGGGACTTCATCAAAATTTTAAACTTTTGCCTATCAAAGCACTTTACCCAGGAAGTAAAAAGCTTACGGAATGGGAGAAAATAAAGAAATCCCACAACTCAACAACAAAAACTCAATTAAAAAATGGGAAAAGGACTTGAATAGAAATTTCTCTGTAGAAGATATACAAATAGCTAATAATTACATGAAAAGATGCTCAGCATCATTAGCCATCAGGGAAATGCAAATCAAAACTACAGGATACTATCTCATGCCCACTAGAATGGCTACTGTTAATAAACAGTAAATATTAAGTGTTGAAGAGGATGTGGAGAAATAGGAACACTCGTACATTGTTGGTGGTCTGATAAGTGATTCCTCAGAAAGTTAAGTATAGAATTACCATGGAACCCAGCAATCCAGCTTCTAGGTACATACAAAAGAAATGAAAGCAGGGGCTTGAACAGGTATTTGCACTTGATGTTCATAGTAATATTATTCACATTTCCCAAAAGGTAGAAGCAACCCAGTTGTCAAACATCAGATGAATGGATAAACAAAACGTGATATATACATACAAGGATTATTATTCATCCATACAAAGGAATGAAGTTCTAAAGCATGCTACAGAGTGGATGAACCTTGAAAACATCATGTTGAGTGAAATAAGCCAGACACAAAAGAACAAATACTGTATGATCTCGCATACATGAAATAAACAGAATATGCAAATTCATAAAGTCAGAAACTAGAATACATGTTACCAGTGGCAGCGGGGTGGGGGGTTGCGCGTAATGGGGAGTTAACGTTTAATGGGTACTGAGTTTCTGTTTGGGGCCATGGAAAAGTTTTGGCAATAGATGATGGTAATGGAGGCACAGCTTTGTGAACATAATTAACACTGATGAATTGTATATTTGGAAAGGTAAAAAGGAAAATTAGGTTGCATACATGTGTGCCATACACTCAAAAAATATCCCATAGAATTGTACAACACACAGAGAGAACTCTAATGTAAACAGGGGGCTAAATTAACACCATAATTATAATGTTTCATCAGTCGTAACAAATGTACCAACTAATACAAAATGTTAATAGGGAAAACTGTGTTCAAGAGGTGGGTATGTGTACTTTCTGCATGATTTTTCTGTAAACCCTTATTAGGTACAGCTCTAATAGAAAAAAATCATATCTTCTGAAAATTTTCCATTGGTTTCCAAATCTAAGAATAAAATCCAACTCCTTACCAAGACTTTAAAATATATATGTGTGTATATACATATATATATATATATATATATATATATATATAAGCAGTGATGAGATTACCAAGGTAGTTTTTATTTTCTCCTTTTCAATTCTCTATTTCCAAATTTCTACAAAGCCCCTGGGAGACGGGGCATGGCCAAAATGGGGCCGTCATGCAGCACACATTCCCAGGAAACCTGGTGCTAAACCATTCATAGACTGTCACCTGCTTCTGGGTCAGGGTTTCCTGCAAAGCAGAGCAGCTACACATTGCGATCTGTTCAGAGTTAGCCCTCGAAACAAAGGTTTGTAAACAACAACAACAAAAGAAAAATTTCTACAAAACCAATCACTTTGGTAATCTAGTAAAATAAAGCATGTTGTAAAAAATAAATTGAAAGTTTGTGTGGCAATACAGTAAAAGAGCCACATGGTCTAATATTAATTGTCCCAAGAGGAGCGCCTGCTAGCCCTGTCTGTCAGGAAGGGTATCTGGTCTCCAGTTAGAGCTAACTACAATCTCATCACCATCTTTGTCAAGAGTACTGTTCCACAGGAGTCAGGCTTAGGTGTACTTGTCCAAGAGTTCGCCAGAATTTTTATCCAACTTTCCTTATATTCTCTTGATACTGTTTTTGAGCCTTACTAATTTTTTAACTTCATTATTGTTACACTGAACTTTTGACTTCTTTGCCATGGATTTTTATTCATTGTCACACTTCACATCACATCTCTGATCTCAGAGATCCTATCCGTGCCCTTCAACTAGAACTTGGGAGGGACGGAGTATGTCATGGGGGTGTCCTGCCGAGGAGCTGCCTAAACATCTTCACAGGTTAATCAGGAAAGAGCCCCATGTAGTAGTAGGAAGTCCACACCTTGCTTCTCTCTGTTATAAAGCTATCAGGAGAAGAGGGTTAAGATTTCTTGAAGGTGCTTTCCTAGCATCTCCTCATAACCCTCCTCCAAATACAGAATGTGGTTAAAATGGGAATGTAATACAAATGAAAATATTATTCTCCAGGACAAATTTTTTCAGTCAGCATTTATTAAGCCCTTACCATTTGATGACTTCAGGCTCTCCTGAGTGAAAGAAAATAATTGGAAGATCTTCATCCTGACTACCCCCCACTTTTTTATTTAGAAATGGGACGGTTCTTTTCATGAGTAACAAGAACTGTGCCAGTCTTTCAAAGTTATAAATACAAATTTCCATTTAAAGAGAAATTAAAAGCAGACCTAGGACTTAGAATATAAATATGCTAGATGATTAAACTGTGTAAAAATGTGTGTGTGAGTATATGTAAATGTATACATGCATGTACTTATAGTAATTGATAATGAATTTGGAAAGATACAGAGCTTAATGTTTATCTAGGTTTTTCTTCCCCTGAAATGTAAATTAATTTGTAATCATGGAAAGACGCGATTTTTAGGATCACAAGTGGGTAGAATACGTGTTATAAATATTTTGGTGGATTTCATATGAGATGTTAAGATTTTGTGTCAAAAAATTTTCTCAGACTCTTTCTCATCCACATCTTCCTTTTTTTTTTAACCTTCCATTAACATCCACTTTTTAAAAGTTTACTTAATTTTTTAGATAATACATTGACGCTTCAAAAATCAACAAATATTTAAAAGAATACAGATTTATCTCTCTCCATTCTGTTCCCTATCCTCCCAGTTCCCACCACTCATCCTTCTTCAAAAGCACTTAGTCTTCAATCCTTTCAGAAATTTACTCCAATTATTTAAAGGATTTATGAAAATGGTTAATTTTTTTAAATGTCAGTACCTATACTTGTTTTATTCTGCCAAATATATTTTCTCCTCCTTCTTTTAATTTTGAACAACTTAAGAAAACTCTGGCAAATAAATTTAGGACTGAGTAGAGAAAAAGCTAAAAATATTTTTTTATTGGCTTTCAGGAGATGCCAGGTATCCATTACTTGGCCAGCCACTGCAGTACAACCCTCCTGCTCTTCTGCACGGACACATTCCAAACCAACAGGTGTGAAAGCCAGCTGCCCCACCTCCTAGGCTTTGCTGGTAGAACATCACACTCCTTGCTCAGCGTGGGGTAGGCACCCCTGGGCCCACCTGTTGGAGCCACGCAAAGGAGAGCTCTGTGCCTCCGCCAGCTTGTGTATAAATGTTAGTCCCTGACTCACTGAGGACAGCAAGGGAGAAGATGGTGCACTGCATGGCTGAGCAGTAATTCACTAGTGCTGCGCAGAGGTGTGGCTGGGAGGTTAGGGTCCCGCTGCTTATGGTCATGAGGGAAGGAAGTGCCATTGCCACAGAAGCAGAATTCAGAAGGCCTGGGAATGTTTTTTTTTTCCCTGCTGAAGTACAAAACCCAGACTGAGTATGTATATGTATTAAGTTTTTAAACATTATGAACAAAATTTTCAGTATTATTAACCTTGTTTCTCATCTGTTTTTGGGTTTCCAGGGTCACACTGGCAACAGGCATGGAAACCGAGGAAGGAAACAAGCTAAAAAGGCTGCATCCACTGACCTTGGAGCTGGAGAAGCAGGTGTGTCCCTGAGGGGCAACTGAATGTGGTTCTAAAACTGTTGACTAGTTTGACAGTCATTAAAAATATACCATACCACAGAAAGGGTTTTTCCTCTACCTAGAGTCTCCGCAAAAGCTACAGGATATTATGCTGTCTGGAACTTAGGGTTCTCAGATATGTTCTTTTAATTCTGTCTCATTTCAGGTTGAGGCTATTGGAAAGGTACAGGTGGGTTTAGGAAAAGCAAAGGGTTCACAGGAAAAAAAGGTGTGTGAGAGGAACAGTTAGAATGAACTATTTTCCAGAATAACTCTTTGCCTCTATTTTCTTCAAAAAACACAGCAGTACATGGAGGTAGTCTGAATGAACAAATATGTTGCCGTCCTATGGTAAAGTGCTTTCAAGTATGTACTTTAACTTTCTATACACAATAACCTTGAGGTGATTAGGGCAAGTGCTGTTATTTTTATTTTACAATGGGAACGTTAAATTCAGAAAACTCTGCCTGTCACATACCTAACTGAGGGAAGACACTGTCCAGGGCTGGTATTGTGCCTGCAGTTGCTATTGAAGACCTTGAAATCAGTAGGTAGTTCTACACCCTTTGCCTAAGAGTTAAATGAAAATAATCTAAAAGATGACCAAAACAATTACAATTCTGTAGATTTGAATGGTTTTGGAAAATTCTGTTCATTTCCTGTATCATATTTGGGTACTTTTTACCCACCTTTTTGGTAACAGGCATGTATTAATCCTACAATTTTTTCATTCTAGTGGTTGGGAAAGTTTTGGAAATTACTGAACTACCAGACGGAATTACACGCACAGAAGCCGAGAAGCTTTTTGGAGAACTCTTTAAAATTGGCGCTAAGATCCGGTGGCTCCGGGACCCGCAGTCCCAGCCCCAGCTGCGTCGTCACCCCCTCTGCTGTGGCAGCGGGGACAACACTGTCAACCCTGAACGCTCTAAACCCAGTGACTTGGCCTCCACATACACCGTCTTAGCCACATTCCCCTCCATTTCAGCTGCACAGAATGCACTGAAGAAACAAATTAACTCAGTTAACAAGTTTAAGCTGAGAACAAGCAAGAAGCACTATGACTTTCACATTTTGGAAAGGGCAAGTTCTCAGTAACACAAGCACCTTTGGACCCTCTGCCTTTATGATTACCCTGTCCTCTTCCATCTTTGATTGGCTTGGTATTCGGAGCTTCTGTTGACATTATAGAGACTCCTAGGACGTGTGTTTATGGCATTATAGCTTTTGAAGAAAGGCCAGTGATCCAGCAAAGAGGGAAAAAAGATGCATTTTGCCTCTAATGACTGTAGGAATCCACATCGGAATGATACAGAGTTAGCAGCTGTTTCTGAGGAAATGCTGTTCAAATGCCTCCCAACTTTTATAGTTATTTTGTTTTGTATTTCTGAATTCTTGTATCAGATCCAAAGCTCTATTGTACAGCAAATTATTGTTCAAAATGATTACAACCAGTTGCAACCTGTATTTCTTTTTGCGGCCAGCACATTGTGACCCAACTTAGAATTTGGAGAAAAAAAAGAATGCAGGAGTGGAATAACCAAGTCAAAACCATTTACTGTCTTATTTGGAGGGTGGGGGATGACCAAGGAGCACCCACAAATAAAAGATTACTCATCCCCTAAATCTCTAAACACTGAAACCATTTCCATAAAATACAAAACTCCCGCATAAGGTCTTTTCCTTATTCATTTAGGTAGTATCAGTATTAAGTGTCAAGTAAATTATGTTCTTAATGCCCCTTAATTAAACCACTTAGATTCCAATGGGAATAGGAAGTCATTCTGAGCAGGAAAATACTTGCACTTCATTTTTTCCTAAGTGTCTCTCCAGTAACCAAATGCCACTTATTTGCATTCCCCTCCTTGTGGATCCTATTTTTAGTCACCTGAGGAAATGCATTTGATGAGTGCTGGAAACTTCTTCAGTGGTTTAAAATTTGTTTTCATTGTTTGCAGCGGATCACTGGACATCAAAGATTCATTGCACTTACGAAACGGAACCTTTTTTTCAATTTCTGTGTAATTTGCAAGGCTGTACAATGTGTGCTGATGCAAGCCTTTTTCAGTTCAAGAGAATAAATGTTTACAAATATAGATTCATTTTGTCTTTTTTAAATTAAAAATGCCTTTTTAAAAGAGTTTATGTTTTGGAGACTTAATAAACCTGTATTGTAGGTTTCAATTTCAGACTTACAGAAGATGAAAGACAGTAAACCACCTCATTTTACAAATGTCCTAAAAATTACTCCTTTCTCTTCTGTGGGTATGATTTGTTATGGGTACAGTTCATGTTACTTTGTACTTTCATAAAATTAATACTAATCAGTTGTGGATGATTTGGAGAATGTGCGCACATCAGACAACTAAAAGTAGAACATTGTTTGCTTTGGTAACGAATTTGTGTTTTTAGCCTCTATATTGATCACCTAGTTGTCTAGTTCTTTCCCCACTTGTTAGCCAAGCAAAGTCAAACTGCTTGGAAATATAAAAGGTGGGGGTCTGCCATCTGCAGTTTGTCTGGAGACCAGTTTGCTTCAAGCCCAGGCTAGGGATTTACTTTGGAAGTGAAAAGCAACAGGTATTATCAGACCCTGGTGCAGATATTCATTCACTCTAGAGCATGTGCAAGTCCCACTTGGCCCCAGAGATTCCCAGGCCTCCCCACAAGGTGGCACAACCACATTATGAATACCCAACTTCTGGGATCAAAAGTTGGAGCTGCCTTAGAACCATGTACAATTGACAAGTCTTACCCAAGGGAAGGAGTAAGAATGAGAAATACGATAATCATTCTCTTCCAAGGCCTGACATTTTTTTTTCCCTAGAAAAAGTCAAAGATGAAGAAGACATGTAATTAAGGCCACATTACAACAAGAATTATTCTTCAGTCATGCACGGGAATGGAGACAAGCTGCAATCCATGGTTTATTTCAATCAGTTTCTCTGAATACTATCTAAATCCTAAAGTTGGAATTCTGGTAAATCTGAGGGTTTTTGTTGGTTTGTTGGTTGGTTTTTAAGCTTTTTTATTTTGAAATATTTTCAAACTTATAGGACAGTTGTAAAAATAGTACAAAACCCATACAGAGAATTCCAACATATACACCCCCACACACATACATATCCAGATCCACCATTTTAACATTTTGCCACATTTGCCGTATCATTCTACCCAGCCATCCAACCTTCCATCCATCCATCTGCCTATCTATCCATCTGTTTTCTGAGCATTTGAGAATAGGTCATATACATCATGCTCCTTGAATATGTCCATGTACAATTCCTAAGAACAAGGATATATTCACTTATATAACCACCTTAAGTATGGTTATCAAGTTCAAGAAATTTAACACTGATATAATGCTTAGAGGCTATATTCCAATTTTTCCATATATCTTGGTAATGTGTTTTTGAGTCTTTTTTACTAGATCCCATCCAGTATCGTGTATTACATTCAATTGTCATTGTCTCTTTAGTTGCTTTTTTTAAAACTGTGGAAGTATATACATAATATAAACTTTCCCATCTCAACCATTCTCAAGCACACATTAATTCTGTGGGATTAATGACATTCACAGTGCTGCACTACCCACACCACCATCCATTACTAGAACTTTCCCATCACCCCAAACGGAAACCCTATACCCATTATACATTAATACCCCTGCTTTCTGTATTCTAGTTTGTCTAGCTATTTCATGTAAGTGGAATCATACAACATCTGTCCCTTTCTGCTTGACATATTTCACTCAGCATGTTACCTTAAAGGTTCATCCGTGTAGTGGCATATATGAAACGTCATTCCTTTTATAGGCTGAGTAATACAGCATTTTATGTGTAAACCACATTTTGTTATCCATTCATCTGTTGATGGATGTTTGGGTTTTTTCCACCTTTTGGCAATTGTGAATAATGCTGCTATGAACCTTGATGCACAAATATCTGTCCACGTCCCTGCTTTCAATCCTTTTTGTAAACCCAAATTTTTGCTTTAGACTTTGTTTACCCTGTGGGAGTTGGATACTGCCCAGAGGAGATGAATAAGAAACTAAAGCTTAAAAAGATCAGAGGCTATTTTAAAGCCAACCCTTAGCCACAACCACCCATTCCCTGAAAATCATATTAAAATTAATGAAATGGATGACAGCCTTACACATTCACTAGTAGGTATGTTGCCCTGTTATTTTTGATCTTCTAGAATCTTATTTCCACTGTATAAAAATGGTTGAGGTGGTGGAGATCACACACAAGAAGCATTTAAGATGTGATCTGGCCCAGTCTTCAAACCTTTCTAAGGACACCTCAGACATCCCAGAGTCCTGGCAGCAATCCTTCCTATAATGGGTTTTCCCAAAGTAATAACCATATTTAGGGGCACATGCTACTTTTACCAATAAAATGCCAATATTAGCTCCAACAGCCCCCTTTGGGAAGGGTAGAGTTCGTGTCGTAACTGTCACTTCTCTATATATCAGAAAGCTGAGAATGTGGTATATGGTTTTTAAGCCCTTAGTCTGTGAAGAACATTGATATATTGGGTATATTTATGAATCTAGAGCACGAAGTATTCTTGCCATGGTGCCAAAGGCAATTGAAAATAATTAGCTTGTCATTTGAGCTGACAACAAAATAGAGATCTGAACCCTCTCCCTAAGCCAAGAAAATACTTTTCTTATCCGCCAGGCAAGGACCTGTGGCCTGTGAACAGCTTACAAGTTTCTGAATAGAATCCACAGTTCCTGAGTGGTATGGGAAGAGTTAAGCCAACACATCCACAGCTACGTCAGGTAGCAGCTGGGAGTTGGACACTTCCATGTCCTGCTCAACAACAGAAAAAAATGCAAGGACAAAAGCATCAGAGGCCAGCCATGGGGACTTATGAAGGGGGCTAGAACCCCATGGTAACAGATAATGGGCTATGGTATATCTGTATCTCACCTTTTACTAGTGCCCAGTGCAGTGCATGGAGGTGCTCTATACATGCTGACATTCAAAGTTGGCCCATGTTCATTGGAATCAAGAAAACCTGAGGCTCATGTCATGCACACAATCTGCCCGCAGACACTCCTCAGCTTAAAAAAGAAGTGGATATGTCTGCCCTTTAATCCACCCCCATGCCCACATATGCTCTGGCTGCATATTGCATATTTGTGAATTATTTTCCCCCTTAGTGTCTTCACTTGCATTCATTTCAGTTTGATTTCACCATCATAAGAAAAAGTGGGGGGAGGGGCATGTTAAAGAAAAAACAATACAATCTTCTTAATCAGAAAACAGAAAGATGATAAAACTCAGATGTTGGTCTTTTAGGAGGGGAAAAGCATTGAAATATATAAACCATTAGCTACCATACTACAAGAAAAGAAGAAAAAAAAAAAAAAAGGAGGAAAACACTTTCAGTTATCTATTGTTAATTAACAAACTACCCAAAACTTAGTGCTTTAAAGAAACAATCCTGTGGGTCAGGAATTTGCGCAGGGCCCAAAGAGGAGAGCTTGGCTGTGTTCCATGTAACATCAGCTGCAGTCAGCTGGAGCTAGGCTAGAAGGTTCAAAATGGCCTTACATGTCTGGAATCTGGGGACTTGGTGTCAGCTACAATGCCAAGTTCTTCACATGTACACTCCTTCCTCTAGGTGTCTCTTCCTCCAAGGTGGGTCCCTGTCCAGGTGGCCTCTGTCTCCAGGGGCATAGCCAGGACTTCTTTCCATAGCAGCTGGGCTTCCAAGAATAAGAGGGGGGAGGCTACCTTAATAAAGATGGTGGTTTGAGATGTTTCAGGATTCTATTCCCCAAAGTAGCTTTGATAAACCAGCAAGAACTGGCAGAAACATCTTTCTAAAAGCTCCAGAAAGCAGTTGAAGGATTGCAGTAATAAGGTAAGTTCCGAATCAAGAAAAAGTCCATTTGGAAGCACTCCCAAGAATTTCCTGTTTCCCTGGCTGGCCCTTCCCCCACTCCTCATTGGTTCGGTGCAGAGCTGGCCTGCAATCCCAGTGAGGGTCCCTGGTTTCAGTTCTGGAGAGGCAGAGTAACCCTTGTGCACATATCTGGAGCATGTACACCCAGTCTGTCTGGTGGTGGCCCGAGAGACTCGCTGTCCCACAGCTTGCCCTGCATGTAGAAGGCAGCTCACTGAGCTCTCCTACAGAATGCTGTGGGGAGAGCAAGCAGGTCGTGCTACTTGGGGCAAGGGATTTCTGGCTGTAGGACACACAGTGCAGTGCCCTGGATCATGAAACCAGGAGCCCTTACATTTTGGCCTGGAGCAATTCAGCTATTTCATAAACTCATTGTATGGATAAGCCCTGAAGGAGAGCACTCACACAGGTCAATCTGCCAAGACTGGGAAAGGTGTTTTCTTTTTTACCTACTTAATTTTTTTTTTTTTTTTTTTTTTTTTTTTGTTACCTTCTGGCATTCAAGGAAAGCTGAGTCATAACATTAGCTGGATACATTAGCTGGATACAAGCTTAAGGAACAGGCACCTCAGAGTCTAAATTCCAGCAATAACACATTAAATTTCACAATGCCAAGGTTGCAACAAAGGATTACAAAACAAAGAAACAGGAAGGGATGGTCCAGGCAAAAAAGATTAAAGCATTAGAAGCCATCAATAAGAAGGATCAGACCTGACACATTCCAGACAAAGACTTGTTTTTAAATAGTCCTAAATATTCTAAAAAGAGTCAAAGGAAAACATGGATAAAAAACTAAAGGAAATCAGGAAAATGATCAATGAACACAAGGAGAATATCAAAAAAAGTTGGAAAATGAAAATGAACCAAACAGAGCTGAAGACCATAATAACAGAAATTTAAAATTCAGTAGAGAGGTTCAATAGCAGATTGGAGCTGACAGAAGAAAGAATCAGTGAATTTGAAGATAAGACTATTGAAACCATCCAATCTGAGGAGCAGAAAGAGGATAAAATGAAGAAAATTAAACAATCTGAGGAATGTGTGGGACACCATCAAGCATACTAGTATATGCATTGTGGTGGTCTTGGAAGGAGACGAAAGAGAGGAACACAATATTTAAATAAATAATGGCTGAAAACTTCCCAAATTTAATGAAAGATAAGAATTTACACATCCAAGATGCTCAGTGAACTCCAAACAGGATAAATCCAAATAGATGCCATATTATCTAATCAAATCGTCAAAGAGAGATTTCTAAAAACCGCAAGAGTGAAGCAACATGTTACATACAGGAAGCCTCAGTAAGATTAAATGCTGATTTCTCACCAGAAACTATGGAGGCCAGAAGGCAGTGGGAAGACATATTTAAAATGCTGAAAAGAAACAAAAATATCAAACAGGAATTCTATATCCAGCAAAACTGTCTTATAAAAATTAGGGAGAGGTGATACTGTGAACAATAGATTGTATGCTTTGTATGACTGCATGGTATGTGAATATATCCCAACAAAATTGAATTATTAAAAAAAATTAGGGAGATATTAAGACATTCCAAAATAAACAAAAGCTGAGGGATGTCATCACCACTAGACCTGTTCTATAAGAATTTAAAGTAGACTCAAACAGATATTTTCACACCAATGTTCAAAGCAGCCTTATTAAAAATTCCCAAAAGATGGAAGCAATCCAAGTGTCCCAACAATCAATGAATGAATAAATAAAATGTGTTTTATCATATAATGGAATATATTCAGCTGTGAAAAGGAACAAAGCTCTGATACATGCAACAACATGGATTCTTTTTTAACATGATAAAAATAAATATTTCAAACTAAAAACAGCATTATGCAGAAGAGAAAAACACTAGACACTTTCCCACTAACAATAAGAACAAACAACTTCACCATAACCACCATGATTTAACATTGTTTTGAAATACCAGCCAAAGGAAAGTGTATCTCACTGGAATTCTGGAGGTAAAAATTTAATACTATGTGAAAATTTTGTAATCATAAATTTAGAAAACCCAAGATAATTAACTGAAAAACTATTACACACAATAAGAGAATTCAGTAAGGTGGTTGTTCTAAATTAATATTTAGACATTAATAGTCTTCACAAGTACAAATAGTAATGAGTTAGAAATATAATGGATTTTACCAAGTCATTTCTCCCAAAATAGATAATTAAAGGGAAATAATTAAATATTTATGTTGACTTGTCTGTAGGATCTGCTTATTCAGGGAAACCAAACAGCCCTGTGGTAGTTTGAAGCTGTTTGTACCCCAGAAAAAAGCATGTTCTTTTCACCCATTCCTGTGGGTGAATATCTGTTGCAGATGGAACCTTTTGATTAGGTTATTTCACTTGAGGCCTCATACCACCTCAAGACATTTGTACTTGGAATGCTCTTCCCCTGAAGAGCCTGGCCTGGTCATATAAATGTCATTTCAAAACAGAGGCCTTTATTAGCTACTCAGTCTAACATAGACCCCACCCCCAATCTTCTACATCATGTTTCAATTTTCTGCATATTATTATCAGTATCAGATAGTTTGTTTTCAGTCTGCCATTAGATGATAAATTCCACAAGATTGATCTTGTCTGTCTTGCTTGTTGCTACATTCCCATGTACCTAGTAGTTGTTCAACAAATACATGTTGATTATTTAATGACAAACAAAACATCAGAAGAATCCAAGCTTCCAGACCTGGTCATTTTGCTAGTCTGGAGTGCTCCTATTAAATGATATCAAGAGATGAGAGTCAGCTGGAATAGCAGCATGATTCAACTGCTCTGGCTGTCTCAGCCCTGAGGTTAATTCCTTATTGGATGGGGGTGGGGGGTCTTCAGAGGTGGGCTGGTCAGTTACAAGGGGAAATGGAATAATCAGCACTAAAGGAATGTGTCTCAAACTTTAATGTGCATATAACTTACCTGGATATCTTGCTGAAATGCAGATCCTGGTTCAGTGGGGCTTGCGAGTCTGAGTTTCTAACAAGCTCCCAAGATGATGCTGCAAGTCCTCAGGCCACACTTAGTTACAAAGCACTAAGGCATCCCCATTATCAGAAAAATAAAGTACAGGCTCGAGTTGGGTCTTAACGCAGTCCTCAGAGAAGGACATTATTATTCTAGGTGCTTGGTTAACTCCACATGGAAAATGGAAGAAGCAAGCTACTTCTTCAAATAACTCAAAGACTAAAGCCAGAAAAACACTCATTTTGTAGTTTCGACCCTACAATGTCCATGTCACATCAGCACAAAAATCCATGAGTTCCATTTTCTTAACTCTTCCTTTCTATTCTGCCACTCTAGTTTGACCCTTTAGCATTCACTCCTTGATTACTGCAGCAACCTCCCAACTGGTATACTTGCCTACAATTTCTCCTTCCCTCTCTTCCATTCCACCTATCTAAATATTATCTGTGCTTCATGCATGAAGAACCACCTGATTACTCAAGGTTACTGAGACTTTTAAAAGACATTTATAACATCTAATGCTTATTGATACTTACTGTGTGCTAGGCATCGTCTTAAAGGCTTTATAATGCTTACTGTTTCAAAAACCCCAACTCAAAGGGGCTACAGTAAGTGAATTTACTAGTTCGCTATAATTGAAAAGACCTGGGGTAGATGTTTTTGGATCCAGGGGGCTCTGCAGTATCATTAGAATGCACTCTTCCTTCATCTGGAGGTTATTCTGTTCTTTGTTGGCTTTATGTAGACAAGGTCTTCCCATTAAGTAACAAGAGGGCAACCAGCAGACGCAATTTATATCCTATTCTCTTAGTTACCCCAATGAAGAAGAATGGCTCTTTCCCAGTAATTCCTACAAAAATCCTGAAATTGATTGTCACTAGTCTGGCTTGGTTCAAGGGACCTCTCTGAACCCATAATGGTGTTCAGGAAAAATGAATTGTCCAGTCGCTTACCTTCAAAGGACAAGGATAAAGGCAGCACCACCCAGACTATGTAGACAGAGAATGACTGCTAAAGAGAGGGAGACTGGAATGCTGTGGTCAGAAGATGGAGTGAACACTGGACAGGCAGAAAAACAGATGTCTACACCAAATTCATCAGCTCATTTCATTCATAAAATAAACATTTGATTTAATGCATGAATGTTCTGTAAACTCACAGCTTCTCTAATAACAAGGAAAAGCCCACAAATTTTGAGGCCAACATAATGAGCGACATTTTACTAAAGCTTAGATTAAACAACATGCTCTTAAGTCATTTCATTAGGTTTAGAACTTCAAAGACTGCTCCCTAAACTCTGTACCCCCTTCTTAATTTTGTATAGCACAGTTTATACTCTACTATATGACTTATTTGGTTTTGATCATATACTGTTGGATATTCCTCCATGTAAACATTTTATTCCAACTCCTAAAGCTGTGCTACCCAGGAACAGTAGGCACTAGCTACATGTAGCTATTTAAATTTAATTAATTAAAATTAAATTTAAAAATCCGGTTCCTCAATTGCACTAGCCACATTCCAAGGGCTCAGTAGTCATTTGAATATTGAATAAAACAGATGTAGAACATACCCATCATTGCAGAAAGTACTATCAAATAACACTGTCCTAAGAAATCGGGGTGAAGTCTTGTATATCATTGATGTCCCATAGAAACTTACATTCCGTAGATTCCGCATAGATGTTGATTAATAAAAAACCATAATATAGTGAAAATCAAGTGTGGACTATATGATTTAAAAGTAGAAATTCAAAAGAATTCAGAGAGATGATGATGTAGGCTAAAATAGTCAATTTGTCATCTTACCTACCTTTGGTAACATAGAACAGTGTAGTGTCTAAAGTCTCTAGTCACTTCTCACTCGGATAACGACAGTAGTGTCCTGACCGCTCTCTCAATATGCTCTCTCACTCCTTTTACCATCTTACTCTCACTCTACCTCTATGGCCAGTGTGGCCTTTTAAAATGCCACTCTCATCATGACGCTTTCCTGTTTAACACCGTTTAATGACTTCACCATCCATCCAAAATCCTGAACAAGCCATGGTCTCCTGTCGCTGGGGTTCTACATAAGGTGATTCTCTGTCTGTAATTCTCATTCTCCCCATCTGTGGCAGAGATTCATTAGTTTTTGTTTGTTTGTTTGTTTGTTTACCAAATTGTGGGGGTCTCTCTTCCCTGGCAAATAACAGACTAGGTTTTCCCGCTCCCTGAACCTAGGTGGAGACATGTAACTGAGTTTTGGCCAGTGAAATGTGAGCAGAAATGATGTTGTGCCCTTCCAGGCATGGTGCTTAAAGCTTTCTGATATTCTCTCTGCCCTTGCTAATCAGAGTTGAGACTGGGGACCAGCAGTTATCACTATTACCAGAGAGCTTGTTGCCAATTCAGAATCTCAGGTCCCACCCCAGACCTACTGAATTTGAATGTGTTTTTAACAAGATCTCCAGGTACTCTGTGGACATATTGAAATTTGCTTGTTGGCTGCATGCAGAGGATCTAATGGAGATCTCCAGGATCACAAGGAAAGGAAGAGGCACTGGATGAGAAGATTCTGAATTCCTGAATGACTGTATGGCGCAAAGCTACTTGTATCAGGTAAAACCCACCACTGCCACACATACCTTCCCACATCTCTGACTGGCATTAGTCTGAAAAATACACCTTTGTTGCTAAGCCAGTGAAATTTCGGAATTGTATATGTCTGGATATAACTTACCCTCTGCCTAGAACATTTATGCTTCTTACTCTACCTTCCAAACTTTTCCTGGTTAATTTGAATTCATGCTTCAGATCACCCGGTATCATTTCCTTCAAGTAGCCTTCTCTTCCTCTACTAGAGTTCCTGACTTCAGTCCTCCAGACTAGGTCATTTTTGCCTGTAATAAACTCTAATAATATCCTTTACTTCCTCTTCAAAGCATTTATCACAATGGTAATTATATGAATAATCGGAAAATTGTTTAATGTTTTTCTATCCATCAGAATGTAATCTTCAGGGGCAGAGAAAATGTCTCTCACTCTCGTTTACAAATACATCCCAATACCTACCATTGCCTGGCTCAGTAAATACCTGTCGAGTGATTAAATGAAAAAATGATCTGGCTGAGTCAAATGCTCTGAATCTTGGAGGGTATCTATAACTACATATCTCTATATATACCTATTTCTCTTAAGCATGGTTTTGGCAGGCAGAAATAATGTCTAACATTTGTCAAGCAGTTAATTACTATATGCCCAGCACTTACTAAACACCTACCTGGGTCCTTATTTAATCATCACACTAGCCCTAAAGGGTAAGTTCTGTTATTACCCCAGTATACTAAACTGAAGTCTCAGAGGTAACCTGCCCAAGTTGCACAGCTAGTAACTAGTGATGGAGATATGTAAACTGGCAGGTTGACTCCAGAGTTCATGGACTTAACTATTGATGCTTCTGCCTCAAGCTTTGTTAATGTAGTGATTACTATTTTTTGTCTTATTCACCTCGATCTATACAAGAAGTCAGAGAGTAGTGCCATCCTCTTTTTACATTTGAAAATCTGATTGTTGTGAATGAAGTTTGGAACATAGTCAAATGTTTGTTCCTTCTTTCATTTTACATTTTATGTGCATGCATGAGCCTTATATAGCAACAAAACTATTATCTTACTGGTCTATCACTGAGAAATGTTGCTCTGTATAATCAGATTCCTTCTTTCCACTTTTCAATCTTGCATTCCAGAAACGGCAAAAACACAGTAATATTCTTCCTTTACGTGTTTTTTATATAAATGTTTTTGCAATGTATAAGTCATACAGCCTCCTCTGGTGGTAGTTTATATGGAACAAAAAAATCTATCTGTTAAAAAATGCATGGTATGGGACTTCATATTTTGAGGTGATGTTGCCAACTGAGCTTCAGTACGAAATGCATTTTGAATTCTTTTTCAAGTAATGGTAAAGGGTTGGCATGGAATGATTCACCTTCTAAGGAATAGTGGAATATATTAGAATGACTTAAGTTAAGAATTCAGTTTGTGGAGTATTTTTATGTGTGCAAATTTTTTTGTTTACTCCATTTTTTCCTTTCTGCATTCACTTTCCTCTCCATCCAGTTTAGGTGATAGGTTATATCACATTACTCACTCAATTGCTAATCTTTAAAATTCCCTTGTTCCTTTGTTCTTTCACATACCACCTAGCAACCACAAGCCTGGATAAAGTCAAGTATCCACTTTCTCAGTACCTGAACCCCAGAGACTCAGGGACTGTATGACCACTGGAGAAGATCACACATTTGGGTAAACTTAGGGTTAACAATTTCACCTGGCCCTCACCACTGCCTGGCACACCAACTAATTTTCCCTCATTCACTTGGCCTCCAACACTCAACAACATTGTTTCAAACCTTGCCCACTATCCACTAGGAGCCAATTTCCTTACCTCCCCTCTCACTCTCGGTAAAAGACCTTTCCTTCATAGGGAAAAGTTAAGCCTTCAGATGAAAACTTCCTCAACTTTTGTCCTGAAATTTATAAACTTATTTACAGCCAAACTCATTTTTCCTTTCCTCTTCCTGTTAAAAAAGTAAAGAGTCTTTCCCACCTGTGCTCTGGATCCCATCCCAGTTTGTTTAGAATGATGGTGATCACAAGAAGCAAGAGCCAATTTACAGAGGCCTAAACAATGAGGACAGTTGTTATCTCACAAAACAGGAAGTATGGAGACTGCATAGATCTAGGGTTGGTTCCAGAGCTCTGTGATGTCACAGTAGATTCAAATTCTTTCCATATTCCAATCTACCATTCTCAGAGCATTGGCAATGCCTACCCTCATGGCCATAAGATGGCTGCAGCAGTACAAGGCATCATAGACACACAACCACAAAGAAGGGTCATGTTTTCTTCCATGTGTCTCCTTTTATTAGAAAGACTTTTCCTACCAGTGCCCCAAACCCACCCCCCTCCCCAGCCCTTCCCACAAAGTCCCACTGGCTGCGAGGGAAAATTTTAAAAGCAAGTGTATAGCAGTTTTCGCCTCACAGTAGAAAGTGACTCTACCAGCAAGGAATAATGGGGTTTGTTATGGAAGAATGATCATAGGTGGGCTAGCAACAGTATTTGGTATATCCTATGACCTTTCCAACATTGATAAGGGCCTCCCTCTTTCCTGTGAATTCAACCTCTCTAAGACTAGCTTTTATTGGCAGTTAATCTTGTAAAAGTTTCTCCAATCTATAAAAAGACTTTTTTTCCAATCTAAATCTCTGTCCAGCTAATGTCCTTTCTGTATCCTTCCCTTCATACTTATTGACTCTCTTTCTTTATCTCCCCTCACTCTTCAACCAAATGCCATCTGGCTACCACAAAGAACCCACCAAAACTATTCTTGCTAAGCTTCTAATCACCTCTATTGTTGCTAAAGACAGTGGATACTTTAAATGTCTTCTTAACCCAACAGCAGCATTCATTGTAGAGTCTTATCACTCCCTTCTTTTCAAAACTCTTACTAGCCTCGACTTCCTTAGTATCACATTTTACCATTTCCCTCCACTCTACCTAGCCCCCACTGCTCCTTCTTGAGTATAATTTATTGGTTTATACTTTTGTGTACAACCCTACAAATGTTGAGAGCCTTAAGATCTCAATCATATACCCTTGTCTCATCTTACTCTGTACAATCTCCTCTTTAAATGATAGCATGCTCCAGAGCCTCAATTATTCCCTGTATGCAGAGGAATCTTAGATTCCCATCTGTAGTTAAGAACTGTTTTCTAAGCGCCAAACCTATTATCTATCTCCTACTTAACACCTCCACTTGAACTCCAAACATGTCTAATACTGGACTTACAATATTTATATTCCTGTCTTGCTTTTTTTAATGTACAGTTTTTAAGTCACTACCAACTTTCATACAATTTCACAAGACAGAGACCCAAAATCCCTTAATTCCTCTTCAACCTTCATATTTAATCAATCAACAAAACTTGTTGGTCTACCTCCAAAATATAACAAAAGCATTCACTTCTCCATCATTCTTGTACATGGACAATCGCCTCTTAACCTGACATTTCACATTCATTCATTCATTCCTTCTTGCAATTAATTCTCCACATAGCAGCCAATATGGCTACAACTGAAAATGCAAATCTTGTATGTTACCCATCTGTTTAAAATTCTTCAGGGTTTGTTGTGGTTTGAAGCTGTTATGTACTCCAGAAAATGCCAGGTTCTTTTAATCCATTCCTGGGGATGCAGATCTGTTGTGGGTGGCACCCTTTGGTTAGGTTATTTCAATTGAGATATGACCCAGCCCACTTGAAGTGGGTCTTAATACTTTTACTGGAGTCCTTTATGAGAGGATAAAGGATAGAAAAAGTTGAGAGAGCTTAGAGAGAGAAAAGCCCCAGAGATGCTAAGAGAGGACCCACAGAAGTTTGGAGAGGAGGCCACTGGAACCAGGAGCTGAAAGCAATGAAGCCAGGAGTGAAGGATGAGCAGATGCTGGCCATGTGTCTTGCTATCTGTCAGAGGAACCCAGATAGAAGCAGCCTTTCTTCAGAGAAGGTATCTTCCTCTTGATGCCTTAATTTGGACATTTTTATGGCCTAAGAACTGTAAATTGTAAGTTAATAAATCCTTATTTTAAAAGCCAATCCATTTCTGGTATATTGCATTCTGGCAGCTGTAGCAAACCAAAACACTGCTTTTCTATAATCTTTAGAAAACTGTCCAAAATCCTTAAAATGATTTCCAAAGCCTGTATGAGCTTATCCTTGCTTATTTTTCCAGCCTCAGTTGCACCACATTACCTTTCCATGTTCTACCAAAACTGGACATTTTTCAGTTCAAGTGTTCTGTGCTTTCTTGCTTCAGTCTTCACAATACTGTTCCCTTTGTTTGGAATAGTCTTCTCTTCATCTTCCACCTAGCTAGATTTCTCTTAAAATGTCATTTCCTCAAGAGGCTTTTCTGACCCCATCAGTACATGTTTGGTCCCCTGAATTTCCCCTCTTGTGGCAGTCATCATCACAATTACTGTTCAGTGTCTGCCTTCCTCACTAGACTGGATAGTCTACAGGGGCCTTATCTGTCTGGGTCACCTCCTTATACCTCAGTGACATGTATAATGCCTAGCTCATAGTAGATGAATAATAAATGTTTAATGAATGAATGGAAGGCTAGGAATGATTCTTATAATATTTAGTCCTAATATGAGACATAGTTCTACTGGAAGAATTTACAGGTTTAAGTTAAAGAAGTCCACTTAAAGTTGATGTGAAAGATCAACCCCAATACTTCCTAAGGAATGGTGTGCTATATAAGTAACAACTGTGTGTAATCAGCATTATATTTCCATTTAAAATTATGCTATATGAGATCCTGGATTGGGAAAAGAGTAAATAAAAATTTACTGTGGTTCTGTTAGCTATTTTTAGGTAAACTAATTGTGGAAAAGGGTTATGTTCACTTCCATAATCCTGCAAAGATTGTCAAATGGTTGCACTGTAGAAGATATATTTAACTGATGTGGAATGAATAACAGCATAGGCAACTTTCAAGAAACCATACAAGCCCTTAGCTAATATCTATGAGAGTACACTGTTTCATGAAAATATTACATATGAATCAGTTTTCATTTTAATGGCAACCAACAATCAAGTGACATATCTTGATTATAGGACATTCTCACATAAAATTGGAAACAAAATCATTATCTATTCTCTGACTTTGTATTACTATAGCATGTATCTGGAAAACAAATAATTTTCTATTCTATGCTTTTGTGTTACTTTGAAAGCTCTGTAGCAAAAGCATATCTAGTGCTTTGAGGTTCTGTAATGATCCCTAGCTAATGCCTAGGAAACTCCTGAGGGCCTGCACTCTACCAGTATCTCCCCTCCGGCAAATGGGCTGTATATATATATATATATATTACAGAAAGTGACTGATGCGTTTTTTATCCTACCCTTTCTTCAAGGTTGGGCTGATAATTAAGGTCAGTAGAAATCAAAGTTTTCAAATTAATCCCTACAAAGCCCATTTAATTCAATGCGGAGACTCCTATCTCACACAATGGCCTCTAATGATAATCGAGACATCTTCCCTCATTAGGCAGAGTCCGACTGGGGCTGGGGACGATTTTCTGCACATTTAAGGTCTCAGTGAGGCCGAGGATAACATCTTCCTGTCAATGAGGACCACTTCTCCTCCCTTTTATAAATTTTATTTCGTGACTCTCACTACTACCTTCTTTAGCCGTGCCCCGGAAATCACAGTCACCGTTTCCACAATATGGAGGAGAACGAGCCTAAGAAGACTACAATTCCCGTCGTGCCTCTTGGCGTGGTCGCCGTCGCGCCATAGCGGTTAGGCAGCCTTCCCACTACCTGATTCCACTTCCTGAATTGCGGAGCGCGCGCGCGCACTGACTTGCCAACGAGACAAGGAGCCGGGACCGTGCACGATGGTGACGTGTGACGTCACACGCCGCGCCCGCGCGTACCAAGGGGCGCTTCCGGGCGTGTGCGCGTGTGCGGAGCCGGAGGCGGGGGCCGGACCATCTCGGGCTGCGGGGTTGCGCAGCCGGACTAAGGGGGGAGGGCGGGGCCAGCTGCAGGACCGCGGCGGCGTCGACACACCTAGTGAGCGCCTAAGCTGGGGGAGAGCGATGCTGTGGTTCCAGGGCTCCGTTTCGGCCGCCATCTCTTTGGCCAAGAGGAGTGGCTCGGTCTTCGTGGTGTTCGTGGCAGGTGAAGGGGACGGGGGCTGAGTTGCGGCTGGGACTCCCCCTCCGGCCTATCTTCACCCTTTTCTCTACCTCAGCCGTCCGTCCGCCTTGCTCGAGGCGCGGGCACCTCTAACCTCACAGAGCCGGGGCTGCGCCTTCGACTCCACGCCGCCGGACAGCCCCAACCCTGCTGCGTTCCGCACGGAGGCCTTGCAGTTCCCATTCCAGGGCTCCCTCCAGGCACCAGTTCCCCCCTCCCCCCAGCTTTTCCTCCATGCACCGAAAGGCCCAGGCTGCTTACCCCCTGTTTCCCAATCCTTCCCCCCTCAGTCCTCGTCGGTTTGGGACACACCAGGCCTGACCCCCACTGCCGGCTTTTCCTAGCACCTTCCGGGCCTCGTCTCCAAAGCGCGCCAAGCCGTCAGTTCCTCCCTGCGCGGGCGAGGAGAGGCGGCGGGCAGGCCCTCGCTTCCCAGCCCGGCTGGTCCCGGCCGAGACCCTCACAGACTCCTTCCCAGGGCTGCCTAGAGAGCTCTCTGTGCTTGGGGGCCCACTTGGGGATGCCTTAACACCCGTTTAGTTCCTAGGGTTAGGTAGAGTAGGGACGGAGAGTCAAGCAGTTGGGTTCCTAATTAGTTGTGAACTGTCAGGAATAAAGCTGTGTCAGCGGTAAACAACAAAGAGAAACTACTTGATGTTGATGCTGCTCACGGTTGCTGGTGTTAGTATGTACCGAATCACAAACTTTTAAGCTTTATATAGGTTTGATTTTTTTTTTTTTTGACAGTTTTGGGGAAATCTAATGTGGAGCAATTACTTTGGTGCAGGTTGATTTTTTACCATTTACTTAAAAGAAGTAGGCTTTCTGTTCTTAATTCTTCCGTTTGTTGCCTTCCTAGTCTAAAACCTACATAGTTTCGAGAGCGTCTGCTAACTCGACCATATGTTGCTCTGGGTTATTTTGCTCTACAGTCCTTACTACTGAAATCTAGATTTCTTGTAAACTTTTTACTTCTGTGGTTTTATTAATTGTCATTACATGAACCAAATCAGTGTTTGTGATTTCTGTTAATTTGAGGTGTATTATTTCTTCAATTTATTCGTGTTTAATAACCGTTTGCTCGTAATTCACTAATGTCTCTTCGGAGACTAGGTAATAGTTCTGTACGTGTATGCAGTGCAGTGAAGAACAAGTTAAATTTGAAGCTTATAATTATTTTAATTTATACTAAATTTTTAGCCCAGTGCTATTAATTGGAACAGTTTGAGTAGTTTAGGTTCCTTTAAACTACTGTTTTGGAGTTATGTTATTCTTTATATAAGTGCTGAAATCCTGTAAGAAAAAAAAATGGATTAAAAAAAGAAAAGGAATGTTAAATGACACAAATGCTTATTAAAAGTTTTATGACATTTTAAGCTGTCCGTTTTTTTCACTTAAAATCTCAGTTGATCCTTTTGGTAGGTAGAACAGATTTTAGTATCCCCATTTTATAGAAGAGGAAACTTAGGTCCATAGTTGTTAGTGACATGCATGTTGGTTATAAAAGGGATTTACATCTTATGTCTTAACAGTCACATTTTTTTTAGCAGTTTCAAAACTTTCTTGCATTTTTATTTCTTGAGGGAAAATGAACAGTTGTAGACTGTTAGGTAATTATTAAGTTGGTGTATTAATCAGGAAACCTAGGATTATGGTAGTTACATGTTTAAACAAAAACATGATTTATGGTGTGGAAACATTTCTAGAAATCATTCTTGTGGTCATCGGTTAATTTGAAAAAAAGAAATGCTGGATTTAAGTAACATTTGGAAACCCATTTGGAAATATTAATACAAATTATTACAAGACTAAAATAAAGGTTTAGGTCTTGTACTTTGTAAAATATACATTTTTTAATGAAATTTTTACTGATGGGCATGTTTTAGATGCATTTATAATCTTAATGACTCTTGAATGTTTGCAGAAAGACTGTTAACAGCCTGACAAAGGAGTCTGTCCATTGATTTGTTTCAAAATTGTTGGCTCTTCAACAGTTTTAGCAAATTAATCCCCAAGACTAAGTATAAGTAGTGTTAGTGTCACTCCAGGAATAAGTAGATATTGGACTCGGGAAACTGCAATACTTACAGATTGTCTAGAGGTCTTTTCATAACTTTGAAGAATACAGCCAGATCTCAAGGTTTTCTTATATGAGACCTCCACAAAAATATGGGAATAACATATTCGCTCTGGAAAAATTAAAGATAACTTGATAGCTGGAAGGAGTGGTATCAAGGGTACACTGGTTCGTGTAAGTTTTCATATGGTAAACATTTTAGGCAAGCTGTTTATATTTAGTGAAAGTTCTTTGAATAAATTAAAGAATATTGGAGAACTGATGTTAAGAGACTGGAGAGATTACTACTGGTTTGGCCAGCAAATTAACAAAGAGTTTCAAACTATTGTAGCCATGTAAATTGAAGAAAAGATTTTGATTTAATTCCTTGGAAGGTAGAATAATCTGCCAAGGAACCTGAAGCAAAGGTTTCTGTTCTCTACTGACTAGTTTTGTTTCTGGGCTAAAAATTTTTAATGACAGATGCCATTTACTGCCTCTTTTGGTTAAAATAGACCACAAAAACCTTCAGATTCTTAGCAGTTGGGGTTATCTGGGTGGAAGGACTGACTGACTGACTGAGTGTACTAATGCTAGCATCTGCAACTCTGCTTCTGAGTTCTGTATTCTGTTCAGGTGCTTTTACTTTGCATGTTTCTCATTCTGCCAGGAATAAGTTTCTTCCTACAATCTTGAGCCCATCTAACTCCATAGCATATTTCATAATTTGATTAGAAATAAATGAAAAATGCTGAAGGTAATTAATGATCCTACTCACTTAGTAGTAGGTATTAAAAATGGTCTCATTAAGTTGAGTAGTTCCATTCAGCCTTGTGCCCCCCCCCACCAGTGAAGCAGCTGCTGCCACCACTAGGTTGAGTCATGGACGGAGACTGCCCAGAGGGGATATGACATTCGGGACCCTGACTGGTACAGAATAGGTGAGAGTGAGAGACATCAACCCCACAAAAAAGCAAATCCGTACTCCTGGTTGCCTAATTGACATCCCCACTTGCATACCTCACAGGATTCTCAAACCTAAAAGTATGTTTACTTTTAGGTTTTTCTCCTCCAGTCTACCACATTTCAGTAAATGGCACTACTGTCCATCGGTTGGATAAACCGTAAGTGTAGGTGTCTTTAACTCAACTCTTCTAGTTCCACTTAAGTCCTTACCTGTTCCATTCTAAGTCCTGATAATTTGCCTACCAAGTCTAGAAGTATATCCTGAATCCATCCACTTTATCTCTGTAGCAACCATGATATTCCAAGCCACAATCGTATCTCACCTGTATCACTGACGTTGCCTCCAAACTGATCTCCATAATTTCATGCTTACTCCTTTGCAACCAAATTGCCAGGCAGTGACCAAAACTTAAAAAAAAAAATTAAAAAAAAAAAAAAATCTATGTCATTTCCTTGCTTATTTTCATTATACTTAGAAAACAACAACAAAAAACAATCCAGCCATATTAGTCATAGCTTACAAAGCTCTGCGTGATTTGGCCCCTGTTTAAATCTTCTATCTCATTTTGTGTTCCCTATTGTACATGACACTCGAAGTCACACAGGCCTTCCCCTAAAAGTTCCAAGCATATTCTAGCCTCGTGGACTTTGCACACATATTCCTTTTGCTTGGTGAGCTCTTCTGCCTCTTAGCATGGCTTAGCCCTTTCATCCTTTGTGTCTTTCCTTAAATGTCACCTCAGGACTTCCCTGGTCCAAAGAGGTCTCATTATTTTCTCTCCTACTTTTTCCTCATAGTATTTATTACTGTAATAACTTATTTATGGTTATGTATTTCTGTAATTTTTCCCCCTACTATTAGATTTTAAGCTCTGTTGAGGGCAGATACTGTCTTGTTTGTTTTATATTTAGTGTATAGCCCAGTGTCTGGCACATAAGTACTCAAAAAATATTGGATGTATGAAAGAAAGAATGAATGAAAAGGATCCCACACTTCCCAAAGCTTTCTATGAGAAGTGTTTGTAGTAAGAATATGACATTGAGTCATTTACGTGGGATTTTTCTCTTCATCCCATAGTTTCTGAAGACACGTAGAAGGATCTCACTGCAAATGGTAGTTTTCCCTCATTGTCCTTCAACATTTAGGAGTCTGCCAATGGGGCATTCTTTTTGGCCATGGTATGTGGATACATTATAGTCCTTGTTTACTTTTTTTTTTAAACTCTTTTTTTGAAATAATTTTAAACTAACAGGACAGTTGCAAAAATAATACAAACCCTATACAGAGAACTGCAACATACTCCCACACCCCAGTTACCTAGCTCCAACAATTTTAACATTTTGCTGCCTTTGCCCTATTTCATCTATTTTTTTATCTATTTTCTGAACATTTGAGAGTAGGTTGCATGCATCATAATCCTTGAACATCTGCTATTGCATTGTACATTTCCTGTGAACAAGGGTATTCACATATGTAATCACCTTAAGTTCAAGAAATTTAACATTGATATAAGGCTTACATTCTATATTGCAGTTTTTTTTTTTTGTTTGTTTGTTTTTTAGCATTTTAACACATAATGCTTTCTTTTGAACATGCTGGAAACCAATTTGTCATATATTCATGTCATCCCAATGCTTATCATTTTGCCTGTTACATTTTTAGGAGGTCCACACCAGTGATAAATCTTGAAAGCCTATGAATGGCTGTTTGTTTTTTTTTATTTAGTGACTTACTTTTTAACTGAATGGTTTCATCAGTTTGGATGGCATTACAATGTTTTCTATTATTTTTGTTTGTCTGTTTTTAAACATTTTTTGTGAAATGTATATTGTATTGCACTTTTTTATGCTCCAAAAATATCCTTTTGAGTCTTTTCTCCTCTATTCTTAGATCTCATCCAGTATCATGTATGCATTTAGTTGTCATCTCATTGGTTTCTTTTTCTCTGTTTTTTTTTTTTTTCAGTTTTGGAAACATATATACAACTTTAATCTTCCATCCCAGCCCCTCTCAAGCATACCATTGAGTGGGATTGGTCACTTTCAAAGTGTTGAAGTATCCTTATCATCATCCAATACTATAACAGTCCTTTCACACAAACAGAAACCCTACACCCCATTTTGCATTAACTCCTCAGTTCCCCTGCCCCCCACCCCTGTTAAAACTTGTACTCTACTTTCTGTCTCAATGAGTGTATACATTTTCTGATCTTCTTTGTAGTTACCATGAAACTTAAATAACATCCTAAAATCTATAAGTTTCTTTTCTTTGATACCAGCTTAACAACTTAGCTTACATAAACTATGTACTTATTCCCCTTTGCCCCTCCACTTTTATGAAGTTCTTGTCACAGATTACATTTTTATACATTATGAGCCCCAAACCACTGAGTTCTCATCACATTTTGTGCATTTGTGTAGATCCTGTAGGAAGTAAATACAATGGTAATGGTATTTATTTACCCATGTTTTAACCTTCACTGGAGAACTTTATTTCTCCTTGTGGCTTTGATCTGTTGTCTACTGTCCTTTCCTTTCAACTTTCAGAACTCTATTTAGCATTTGTTATAGGGCTGGTGTAGTGGTGACAAAGTTTGTCAGCTTTTGTTTATATGGGAGTGTCTTAATCTCTCCCTCAATTTTGAAACAGTTTTTCTGGATATAGAATTATTGGTTGGTATTTTTGGCTTTCAGTACTTTAGCTATGTCTTCCCACTGCCTTCTTGCCTCCATGATTTCCAGTAAGAAATCTACATTTAATCTTATTCAGGCTCCCTTGTATGTGGTACACTACTTCTCTCTTGTGGCTTTCAGAATTCTCTTTATCTTCGGCATTCAGCAGTTTTATTACATGGTACAGTTTGGGTGTATTTGGGTTTATCCTGTTTGGAGTTTTTGAGCATTTTGCATGTGTATACTTGTTTTCAGCTATTATTTCTTTGAGTGTTCTCTCTGCTCCTTTCTGTCTTCTCTGTCAGAAAGGTGTGCTTGGTGGTGTCCCACAGGTTCCTCAGACTCTGTTCACTTTTCTTCTTTCCTTTTTCTCTCCTCAGACTGGATGATTTCAATAGTTTTATCTTCAAGTTCACTGATAGTTTCTTCTGCCAGCTCAAATGTGTTTTTGAAACCCTCTAGAGAATTTTTAATTTCTGTTATCATGGTTTTAGCGCTGTTTGGTTCCTTTTCATAATTTTTATCTCTGTTGATATTCTCTATGTTCATATATCATTTTTCTTATTTCCTTTAATTCTTTCTCCATATTTTCCTTTAGCTCTTTGAGTATACTTAGGACCATTTTCTTAGTTTTTGTCTGGAATGTCCCACATTTTATCCTCCTCATTGATGGTTTCTAATGCTCTAATTCTCTCTCTCTTGCCTGGGCCGTCGCTTCCTGTTTCTTTATATGTTCTGTAATCCTTTGTTGAAACCTTGACATTTTGATATGTTAGTGTGTTATCACTGGGATTTAGATTCCGAGGTGTCTGTTCCTTAAGCTTGTATCCAGCAAGTGTTATGAGTGAGCTTTCTTTCAGTGCCAGGAATTAACAAAACAAACAAACAAACCAAAAATACCTTTTTCAGTCCTTCAGGATTGACCTGTGTAAATGCTCTCCTTCAGGGCTTATCCATATAATGAATTTGAAGACTAGTTCCAGGCCAAAGTATAGGGGCCTCCCTGTTCATTTCTGCATATTCCTCTTGTCTTGGGCGTGGGCATGGGGCCCTAGGAATTCCTGCATGGAATTGAATGCAAATGTCCCCTCTTTCCTATGAAACAGTTTCCGCATGTTCCTTTGCACTGCATTATATGTCTTAAAGCCAGCAATCCCTTGCCCCAGACAGCATGATTTGGCTGCTCTCCCAGAGCATTTTGTAGGAGAGCTCAGTGAGCTGCCTTCTGCATGCAGGGCCGGATCTGGGACCTGAAGTCCCTCAGGCCACCACCATGCCAATGGGGGCAGACCTACATGCTCCCAGGACCAGGGATCTACACTGGGGGCATGGGCCAGTTCTGTGCCAAGCTGATGAGGGGGTTGGGGAGGGGCCAGCCGGGGTACCCCAGGATCCTAGATCCTACTGCTTTTAAGTGGTCTTTTTGACTGGATGTTCACCATGTTACCACAGTCCTTTTTTTTATTTTTTTATTTCTATTTTTATTTTTTTTTACTGCAGAACTGTTTTCTGGAGCTTTGAGAAAGATATTTCTGCCAGTGCTTTGCTGGTTGTTTCCCGTTTACTTTTCCATGGCCACATTTCTCCAGGCTCTATTCCTGGATCTCATCTCATGCAAAATATATTCAAATATGCAGTATTAGAGTCTAGTATTACAGATATGTCAAGATACTGTCCCATTGTCTATATGATTGCAGAAACTTAGCTATTCATTCCACAAAATATTTATTGAGTACTTATTTTATGCCAGGTACTGGCTGTATACCAGGTTCTTTTGTGGGCATTTGAGTTACATCAGTAAATAAAACGTAAAAATTTCTTATCTTAATGGAGCCTTTATTCTAGATGGGGGAGACAGATAATAAACATAATAAGTAAAGCACATAGCATTTTTTAATGCAGTTTTTTTGAGATTATATTCACATACCAGAACATACCATTTTAAAAGGTGATAAGTATTACAGGAAAAGGAAAAAAAAGAGCAGCAGATAGGAAGCTTTCGGCATGTTAGAAGGGTGTCATTTTGAAGTGGGTGATGAGGGAGATCCCTATTGAGAAGATGTCTCAGTTTGCCATGTCTGCTGTAACAGATACCACAGATGATTGGCTTCAACCACAGGAATTTGTCTCTCAGTCTTAGAGGCTAGAAGTCCAAAATGAAGGTGTTGGCAGGATCGTGCTTTCTTTGAAGTCTGGTGTTCTGGTGGTGGCTTACCAACAGTCTGTAAATCTCTACCTCTATAACATGGCCATCTGTTTTCTTTGTCCTTTTCACTTATACTTATTCTGCATCCAAATTTCCTCTGCTTATAAGGACTCCAGTCACTTTGCATTAAGGCCCACCCACCCTGATTTAGGTCAGCCTCATCTTAATAGGATCTTCAGAGATCCTATTTACACATGGGTTCACATCCATAATACTAGAGGTTAAGACTTGAACATGTCTTTGTAGGGGACATGATTTAATCCATAATAGAAGGTGATACTTGAGCAAAGAGCAAAGACTTAAGGAAGTTGAGAGTTAACCACGTAGATATCTGGGGGAAGAACATTTCAGGCAGAAGACTTTAAATCAGGAGCATGTGTTTCTTTTTTGAGGAATAGCAAGGAAGCCAGTGTGGCTGAAGCAGAATGAGGGAAAAAGTAATAGGAAATGAGATCAAAGAGATAACTGGAGGCCTGATATGTTGGGCTTTATGGGCTATTGTAAAGACTTCTGCTTTTACTCAGAAAAATGTGGAACAGTTCTAGAATTTGAGCAGAAAGGTGATGTGATCTGATTTTCTTTTAAAAGAAAGTTGCTATGTGTGCCAGCTTGAATATATTGTGTCCCCCAAATGCCATTATCTTTGATGTAATCTTGTGTGGGCAGAAGTTATCAGTGTTGATTAGATTGTAATTCTTTGAGTGTTCCTGTGGAGATGTGCCCCACCCAGCTGTGGGTGATAACTCTGATTGGATAATTTCCATGGAGGTGTTGCTCCGCCCATTCGGGGTGGGTCTAAGTTGAGTCACTGGAGCCACATAAATGAGCTGACGGACAGGGGGAGCTCAGTGCAGCTGTGAGTGATGTTTTGAGGAGCAGCTACAGCCAAGAGGGACGCTTTGAAGAAAGCACAGAAGCCACAGATGAGAGTTTGAAGACTGCCGCTGAAAGCAGACTCTCGCTCCAGATAAGCTAAGAGAAGACAAATACCCCAAGTGCAGCTGAGAGTGACATTTTTGAGGAACTGCAGCCTAAAGAGGAACGTCCTGGGAGAAAGCTATTTTGAAACCAGTACTTTGGAGCAGACGCCAGCCACGTGCCTTCCCAGCTAGCAGAGGTTTTCTGGACACCATTGGCCATCCACCAGTGAAGGTACCCAATTGCTGATGTGTTACCTTGGACACTTTACGTCCTTAAGACTGTAGCTGTGTAACCAAATAAACCCCCTTTTATAAAAGCCATTCCATCTCTGGTGTTTTGCATTCTGGCAGCATTAGCAAGCTAGAACAGATTTTGGTACCGGGAGTGGGTGCTTTTGCTGCTGAGTTATTAAATACCAAACATGTTGGAGCAGCTTTTTAAATGGATAGGGGAAGGGGGAGAAACCAAGATGGCGGCTAAGTGAGACAGGGCTAAGGAACACCTCCATGGAAAACACTGGATAAGGACCAGAGAGTGACCTAGATTACCGGTTACAGCGATGTGCCAGCTGGACGAGATCTGCTAGTTCCCAGGGGCTGTATACTTGGTGAAACTGGGAGTCTGCATTATGAAACAAGTGAGTAAGCTGGCTGGAAGTCCCGCAGCTGTGCAGCGATCCGGGGAAGCCAGGGTTTAGCATTTGGAGACCAGCGGGCTCTTTTAATAAAACAAAAAAAAAGGAAAACCCAGGAGCGGCTGCAGGTGCGATCGTGGGAAACACGCAGTAAAACACAGCAAGAGGGGGCTGGGCCGGCCTCTCGGTTTCAGGCCTGGAAGATAGCCCGCTGCAGATATCCCAGGGGCCGGGGGAACAGAGCGGAGAGCCAGAAGCTGAAAGAATCCCCGCGGCTAGCTGCTCTTTCCCGGGAGGGCTGGATAAACTCCTGCCTGGGGCCGTACCCACAGCCCAGAGCCCTGCTAGTTGTCCTGGAGCTGGGAAGGAGGAACTGTGCGAGGAGGGGGGTGAGGAGACTCCCCGTTCGGCCATTTTTGCATAAGGCTGAAAGTGAGCCAGCTCGGCCCAGTGGCCCCGGGTTTCCCTTGAGGGATGGCGCGCATTGATGACGTAGCACGGCATTCACTCAGCAGAGGTCCTGGAGGAGCGCGGCTGGGCGGGGGGGACCCGCTCGGAGATCCCAGGGATCCGACGCCAAGTCCAGTGGTTTGTGGGACAGCGAGAGAGAGGGGCTGGGGCTGAAATGAAATGAAGGCTTGGACTCTTGCGGCAGCCTTGAATCTCCGGGAACCGGGGGGATTTGAATATTGAGGCTGTCCTTCCTTCCTGACCACCCGTACAAGCGCCCCGCATTCAGGGTGGACAGCTCCAGCAACACACCCAGGCTGAGTTCTCCAGCTGTACCCCACAAGAATCATTTCCCCACTCACTGCGGGGACAAGGTGGAGAACTGACTTGAGAGGTATAGGTGACTCACAGATGCCATCTGCTGGTTAGTTAGAGAAAGTGTATGTCACCAAACAGTGTTTCTGAAAAATTAAATAGGTTTTTTTTTTACAAATTAAAAGAACCCTGTCAAGCAGAGCAAATGCCAAGAGGCCAAAAACAACAGAAAATCTCAATGCATATGATAAAACCAGACGATATGGAGAATCCAACTCCAAACACACAAATCAAGTTATCAGAAGAAACAAAGTTCCTCGCAGAATTAATCAAAGAAATACAATCAAGGAACGAAAACATGGCAAAGGATTTAAAGGACATCAAGAAGACCATGGCCCAGGATATAAGCTACATAAAGAAGACCCTAGAAGAGCATAAAGAAGACATTGCAAGAGTAAATAAAAAACAGAAGATCTTATGGAAATAAAAGAAACTGTTGGCCAAATTAAAAAGACTCTGGATATTTACAATGCAAGACTAGAGGAAGCTGAACAACATCTTCATGTCCTAGAAGCCCACAGAACAGAAAATGAAAGAACAAAAGAAAGAATGGAGAAAAAAATCGAAAAAATCAAAATGGATCTCAGGGATACGATAGATAAAATAAAACGTCCAAACTTAAGACTCATTGGTGTCCCAGAAGGGGAAGAGAAGGGTAAAGGTCTAGAAAGAGTATTCAAAAGAAATTGTTGGGGAAAACTTCCCCAACTTTCTACACAATATAAATACACAAAGCATAAAAGCCCAGCGAATTCCAAATAGAATAAATCCAAATAAACCCACTCCGAGACATATTCTGATCAGACTCTCAAATACTGAAGAGAAGGAGCAAGTTCTGAAAGCAGCAAGAGAAAAGCAATTCACCACATACAAAGGAAACAACATAAGACTAAGTTGTGACTACTCAGCGGCCACCATGGAGGTGAGAAGGCAGTGGCATGACATATTTAAAATTCTGAGAGAGAAAAATTTCCAACCAAGAATACTTTATCCGGTAAAACTCTCCTTCAAATTCAAGGGAGAGCTTAAATTTTTCACAGACAAACAAATCCTGAGAGACTTTGCCAATAAAAGACCTGCCCTATTTCAGATTCTAAAGGGAACCCTACCAACAGAGAAACAACAGAAAGAAGAAAGAGATACAGAGAATTTTAACAGAAATATATAGTACCTTACATCCCAAAGCACCAGGGCACTCATTTTGCTCTAGTGATCACAGATCTTTCTCCAGAAGGGACCATAAGCTGGGACATAAAACAAGCCTCAGGAAATTAAAAAAAAAAAAAAAATTGAATATACTCAAAGCACATTCTCCAACCACAATGGAATACAAATAGAAGTAAATAATTTTTGAACTGTAACTCCACTATTTACTTCCTACATGATATAAATTACACAAAACCTAATGACAAATCAGTGGTTTTGAACTCTGTAAAATATGTAATTTTAGACAACTATATAAAGGTGGAGGAATGGAGGAGTATAGGAACATAGTTTATGTGTCCTATTGAAGTGGAGGTGGTATCAAAGAAAAACAAGATTGATATGGATTTAAGAGGTTAATTTTAACCCCCACAGCAAACACAAAGAAACTATCAGAGAACATAACCATAGAGATGAAATGTAGAGTTCGGGTTAAGAGAAATGGGGGAAGGGACAATGGGAAGTTAAGAAATGAGGGTGGAGTTGCTGTTTGAGGTGAAGGGAAATTTCTAGTAATGGATGGTGGGAAAGAGCATTACAACATTCTAAAGGTGATTAATCCCACTAATGGAAGGCTAGGGAGGGGGTGGAATGGGAAGATTTAGGCTGTATATATGTTCCCACAACTGAAAAAAAAAGAAGACAGTCTAAATAGATGATTGAATGCCAAGGATGAACTTGGATGGAATTGGAGGATAGAGGACAGGTGGCTCAAAGGGACACAGTTGAGACATAAGGTAAAGGAAATACAGAATGTAAGCTTTGTATCATTGTTGAATCTCTTGTACTTCTTAGCTGCGCTTAATGGGATTGCATAAAAGAATGTTCTTGTTCATGGGAAGTGTATATGTGAATTATAGTGTATGTTCAAGGATGTGTGCAGCTAGCTCTCATAGGTTCAGAAGACAGAGCAATAGATGATGGATGATAGGGAGGAAATAGCTATGTGACATCATGTTAAGGTTGGTGGATTGAGCTATCGGGGGGGGTCAGGGTAGGATGGAATTCTTTGTATGGTGTTAGTATTGTTTTTGCAACTGTTCCTGTAACTTTGAATTTATTTCAAAATAAAAAAAAAACTATAAAAAAATAATAAATGTATGGGGGAAAATTCTGGAAGAATTGTGAGGAGCTTGATAGAAAAGGCCTAAACTGCTTTGAAGCGACTGTGGAAATATGGACTCTAAAGATACTTCTGATGAGGTCTTGAACAGAAATGAATGTGTTATTGCAAACTGAAAGAAAGGTGATCCTTGTTTTAAAGTGGCAGAGAATTTGGCAAAACTGAGTCCTGGTGTAAGATGGAAAGAAAAATTTGAAAGTGACAACCTAGAATACTTAGCTGAGGAGATCTCCAGACTACATGTGGAGGATATACCCTGGTTTCTCCTTGTAGCTTATAGTAAAATGTGAGCGGAGAGAGATAAACTTAGAACTGAACTCTTGGGTTCAAAGAAACCAGAAGCTGATGGCTTGGAAAATTACGGGCTTCCAGGGGGTGGAGTTCCAGAAGCTACAGCCCAACATAAGGATGTAACCAAACGTGGAACCCAGCCACCATTTCAGTACAAGCCAAGATTGGAAAAGAAGTTAAGCAGAAAGGATTTGTGGGAAGTCCTATTATCTGACGGCTTTGACCGCTGTGTGCTTCATGCAAAACCAAGAGAATTTTTGCGAGATCTTTATAGACAGAGATGATGCTGGTCTGGACTGGAGGAGACAGACAAAGAACAAATGGAAGGAAAAATTTCTTTAAAGACAGAGCCATGGAGGTTGAGGTCTGGAGTCAAGAGGTTTCGGGTTGGGAGAGTGGAGTAGCCCACACGCATGGAAAGGGTGAGTTTGCCCTGGAGGTCGAGGGTGGGCCTTCCACCTCGATGCTCGGAAAATATTCTGGCACCCAAAGCCCCAAAGTGGGTGGAGCACGTTCCCAGGGGATTGGGGAGAGCCTGGCTGCCACCACACTGTTCTCAAGGGATTGAGTGTGTGCCCCGGAGATGGAAGGGAATCCGGGAGCTGCCCGGATGTTTGAGGAGGGTGGTGCTGAGAAGGTGGTTTCCCCAATGTGTGGATATGTTGGAGCACTCACCCAAGCATTTGGAGAGGTGCCACAAAGGCCCTTAGGAAGGGTTAGACTCCCGCTCTCTCAAGCCCCAAGGATGCAACATCATTCTGTAAATGACTCTCAGACTTTGAAATCCAATGGAGTTTGTCCTGCGAGTTTTAGGAACTGTTTTGGTCCTGTGAACCCTGTTTTCCTTACTGTTTTTCCTTATGGCAGTGGGAATGGTTGTCCTATGAATGTCCCTCCTTTGTGTATTGGAAGCACATAACTTGTTGTAAGTTCACAGATCCACAGCTAAAGGAAAATTATGCCTTACAACCGACCACACCTATAATTGATTTTGATGGAATTTTGTACTTAACTATTGTTACTGAAATGATTTAAGTTTCTGTGATATTGTTGTGGGATGAATGTATTTTGTGTATGGAAAGATAATGTCATTTTGGGGTCCAGGGGGTAGAATGTGCCAGTTTGAATATATTGTGTCCCGCAAATGCTGTTATCTTTGATGTACTCTTGTGTGGGCAGACGTTATCAGTGTTAATTAGATTGTAATTCTTTGAGTGTCTGTGGAGATGCGCCCCACCCAGCTGTGGGTGATGACTCTGATTGGGTAATTTCCATGGAGGTGTTGCTCCGCCCATTCGGGGTGGGTCTAAGTTGAGTCACTGGAACCATATAAATGAGCTGACGAACAGGGAGAACTCATTGCAGCTGTGAGTGATGTTTTGAGGAGCAGCTATAGCCAAGAGGGACGCTTTGAAGAAAGCACAGGAGCCACAGATGAGAGAGAGTTTGAAGACGGCTGCTGAAAGCAGACTCTTGCCCCAGAGAAGCTAAGAGAGGACAGATACCCCAAGTGCAGCTGAGAGTGACATTTTTGAGGAACTGCAGCCTAAAGAGGAACGTCCTGGGAGAAAGCCATTTTGAAACCAGTACTTTGGAGCAGACGCCAGCCACGTGCCTTCCCAGCTAGCAGAGGTTTTCTGGACACCATTGGCCATCCTTCAGTGAAGGTACCCGATTGCTGATGTGTTACCTTGGACACTTTATGTCCTTAAGACTGTAACTGTGTAACCAAATAAACCCCCTTTTATAAAAGCCATTCCATCTCTGGTGTTTTGCATTCTGGCACCATTAGCAAACTAGAACACTATGTTAAGAATAGACTAAGTTAGAGATCAGTTGGGAGGCTATTGCAGTAGGTAGGCAAGATTTGGTGGTTGTTGCAGTGAAAGTGGTGAGAAATAGTCGTATTCTGGATACATTTTGAAGGTAAAATCATTTGAAGGTATGGATAACTAAGGTTTTTTACTTCAGAATTGAGAAGATGGAGTTAGCATAAACTGAGATGGGGAAGGCTATGGGTAGATTGGGGATAGATGGAGAAAACAAGCTTACTAAAGAGAAGAAATTATTTCTTTTTGTTAAACTAAAAATGTGGCCTTAAAACATTTTTTTAAAATCTGTGAATTGGCAAAGCTTGCTCACCTTTGAGAAAGCACTTAACTCCGTTAACCTCAGAAACATTTTTCAATGACTCACTCAGGTAAGTTTTCTTTTGCCCACTAGTAAGTGGTTATGTTGTCTAGACATTATAAATCTAAACTTGAAATAATCTCTTGATAGGTGTAACTTGTAAAACATTTTTTTACTGAGGTATGACATGCAGTGTGGTGTACATATATAAAGTGAATAGCTCAGTAAGTTTTTACAAATGAATGTATCTGTGACATTGTCATCCAGGTCAAGTTGTAGAATAATTGGAGCACTGCAGAAGGCTTCTTCATGCTCTTTCCTAATAATAGCCCTCCCCATTACCACCAAGGCAGCCCCTATGCTGAATTCTGTCACCATAGGTTAGTTTTGGTTCATCATAACTATTATAAAACAATAATTAGTATACCTACAGTAAAAGACAATTTCAAAACTGCAACCAGAAGTGCACCTGCCTTTATATATCATGAAAGAATTTTGGAGAATAAATGCTGTAGTGTGGAGGACATTGCAGTCCTCAACAAAAAGATGCTACATAAAGAAACGGTATTGTATTTTTATTTTCTAAGTACATTTCTTTGTACTCATGACTTATTTTTGTGATGCTATTTGCATCATAATTTGAAGTCTTATAGAAATTACTTTGATTAATTTAAATAGCATTTCATTTTTCATTGCTCTTATCTCAGTAATACATGCACTCACTTTTCATTTTATGGAAGAATTCAGTTTTCAAATTTAGGAGAAAGTTGTATTTGTGGAATTATATTTTATCTTGAAATTTCAGATTTCCAGGGAATAGAATTTATAATCAGCAGATTTTGGCTTTATGTTGTTAAGGATTGTTGAAATATTTTACAGGTGATGATGAGCAGTCTACACAGATGGCTGCAAGTTGGGAAGATGAGAAAGTGACAGAAGCATCCGCACACAGTTTTGTTGCTATTAGAATTGATACCAAAAGGTTTGCTTATGTTTTAATATTTCATTAATGTTTTACATTATAATCCTGGCCTTTCGTTGTGATTTATGGTGATGCTTTTGGACTATCAGAATGTCAGTGTTACATTTTTGGATGTCTGCAGCATATTGGAGACTTAAATTCTTACTGCCATTTTCCAAATTCATTATTTCCTCCTGGAAAAAAAAAAAAAAAAGTCGAGTTCTCCTAGTCTACCAAGTAGCTATGTGGCATGTACCAGGATGCAAGAAGAACTGTGATTCCCCAGCTCCCAAGAACTTGGAAATAGCTGTAAATTATATATTGAGTATCTCTGAAAAGTTGGTTATTCACTTTTTTGAATCTTATTTTTGGAAATCGGGATATTTATAGGTTTCTCACAGTACTTGACATCCCCAAGTCTGTTTTGCTTTTCCACCTCCCCCACCCCCTTTTTAAACTTTTTATTACGGAAAATTTCAAACATATACAAAAGCAATTGAACAGTATAACGATCCCTATGTTGCCAGCAGCTTCAATAATTATCAACACATGGCCAGTCTTGTTTTATCTATAACCCGTCTAGTTCAACTCATTCCATATAATTTTGAAACAAATCCCAGACATTGTATTTCATCTATAAATATTTCAATATATCTCTGAAACATAAGGATTCTTAATTTTTTAATATAGCTGTATTACTTCAGAAACATTTCCTTAATATCACCAAATATATAGTTAGTGTTCAAATTTTCAAGTTTTATTAGTTATAACTTTATTTTTATATATAACTTGTTATAGTTTGTTAGGTTCAAAATCCGAGAGGTTCTGATTATGACTGATTGATCTCTCTCAATCTGTAGGATACCCTTCCTTTCATTGACCCGTCCTCTGATCTTTCTTTTTTTTTCCTTGCAATGTATTTTTTTAAGAAAACAGGTCATTTGTTTCATAGTTTCCAACAGTCTGGATTTTGTTGATTGCATCCCTGTTAGTGTAATTTAATTGTTCCTCTGTCCTCTGTTTCCTATAAACTGTTAGATCTTGAGACTTGAACAGATTCAGGTTTAATTTTTTTCTCAAGATTATTTCATTGGTGGTGGCATCTTTCATTAATGCATATAATATCTTGTCTCTCTTTTATGATGTTAGCAGCTGTCAGCGATCAATGCCTAGAGACATTAATTCATTAGCAATTGCAAAATGATACCCCATCCTTTTTGAAATTGATGATATCAGAATGAATAGTGTGTTTCAAATTGCTCTTAAGATTAAAATATTCAGAAATTTACCTATGGGTTTGTTACATTTTTTTATTTAAAAAATTTCCATATTGACAAAAAAGTCATAAAACAAATCATATTTCAGCCTGCCTCATAAAATATTTAATTATTGAATTTTACACTTACTGAAAGGTAATTGTGTTGTTTTTTTTTTTAAAGGAGTATCTTTTTTTTTTTTATTAAAATATTGAAATACATTCACACACCATACAATCATCCATGATATACAATCCACTGTCCACAGTATGATAACATAGTTATGCATTCATCACCACAATCTATCTCTGAACATTTTCGTTACTCAAAAAGAACCAGAACAAGAATAAAAGATAAAAGTGAAAAAAGAACACCCAAATCATCCCCCCATCCCACCCCATTTGTCCTTTAGTTTTTATCCCCATTCCTCCACTCATCCATACACTAGCTAAAGGGGGTGTGATCCACAAGGTCTTCACAATCACACTGTCACCCTAAAGGAGTATCGTTTTAATGGATATCATATTCTATTTATATTGCCCATTGTCTTCCAGAACACCTTTTAGGGTCAAGAATGGCAGGTGGAATATATGAGTTTATTGGGAATGTGGAAGAAATAAGAATTTCAGAATTTTTGAAATTATATACAGGCTGATTTATTTAGCATTTTAAAACAGACTTTCCATTACCAGATGTATGGATACTGTATATAAGGATGGCTGATATTTGTTTCAGTATGCACTACCTCCTAATAAAATCAAATCTGTCTTTTAAATTACGAAAATAAAATTTTGCTTGTTATGTAATAATAACGAAAATACGTAATGTTCTGGGAATATTTTATTTGTTTATATATGGATACTGTGTGTTGAAAATATATTGGTAGGAAATGCATCAAAGGTTTATGATAGTTATTTCTGAGGGTAGGATTCTAGGTAATTTTGTTCTCTATACTTTCCTATATTTTCAAATGTTTTTACAATAATCATTCTTTGTATTCAGAAAAAAAGAAATTCTAGTTCTTGGAAACATTAATTTGATTCTTGGAATTATTCATCCATGTTGAGTAATATCTTATTTGCATTATAATATGAAGTCTCTATCTCAATGCTGTCCCTAACTAATCAAGAAAATATATTTATATTTATTTTCCTCCCCATTTTTTAAAAAATGGTATCATTTTAACACTTTTCTGCCCTTTTTTCTTTTCCATGGTTGCATAATTATTTTTTTATTGGAGGATATTTAGGTTGTTTTAAAACCTTTGTTATTACATATTATTGTTATCACATGCACACGTAGGCCATAGGAATTAATATCTTCTTATTATAGATGAATATATTGTATTCTGGCATATCTAATTGCTGCTGGGGGAACAACATGGCAACTAATTCTGTAATATAGCATCCAGATCCAGCTACTAGTTTGTGGATTGCAAGAGCAAGTGATTTTTAATCTGAAAATTATAAAATGAACAAACTGAAGACGGTCTGGTGAAAAAAGAATTACATTTTTCTTAGGGCTGTGAAAGGAATAGGTAGTTTCTGAGAAATAACTTGTGACTGGTACAGTATGTTTTTATAAAACCAACTCAGCATTTGGAAAACAGTTGCATTCATCTACTTTTTTTTTTTGTTTTATTTTGTTTTACAGTGAAGCCTGCCTACAATTTTCACAAATCTGTATCCTTTCAGTGAAGAACCAATTTTAAATGTCTTCAGTTAGAGGATTTACCTTTCTTTTGTTTAATTCATGAAATTTAGAAATTACTCAAATAAGAAAAAGGAGTTTTTTATTGTAAATATCTGAAAAGCAATATGGAGCAGTTTGGATGGATTGTTAGAAGTAACAATGGCAAGAAGCACCTGGTAGTGAGAGCATGCAATAAATCATAAATCATTTCACATATACAGGCAAAATGATATGATAGTTGAATTTTTTTCTTTTTCTTTTACTCTTTTAAAAAAAGTTTATTGTGATAATGTACATACAACATAAAATTTCCCATTTTAACCATTTTCGTGTATATAATTTAGTGGTATTAATTATATTCATAATTTGTGCTACCATCCCCACTATCAGTTACAAAATTTTTCCATCACCTCAAACAGAAACTCTTCCCGTTAAGGATTAATTCTCAGTCCCGCCCCCCTCATAGCTTGTAATCTACTTTCTGTCTCTATGAATTTGCATATTCTAGTTATATCATATAAGTGAAATCATATAATATTTGTCCTTTCGTTTCTGGCCTGTTTCACACAACATGATGTCTTCAAGGTTCGTCCATTTGTAGCATGTCTCAGAACTACATTATTTTTTTAATTGTTTTATTCAGATGTATTCATGTACCATACAGTCATCCACAGTGTACAGTCAGTTGTTCACAATATTATCGTGTAGTTGTGCTTCATCACCACAATCAATTTTGGACATTTTCATTACTCCAAAAAAAAAAAAAAAAAGTAAAAATGAGAATAAAAATAGAACTAAAAAAGAACACCTAAAACATCCTATCTTTCCCATCCCACCTTATTATTCAATTAATTTTTATCCCCATTTTTCTACTCATCTGTCCATACACTGGATAAAGGGAGTGTATGCCACAAGATTTTCATAATTACAGAGTCACACCATGTAGGATATATAGTTATACAATTGTCTTCAAGAATCAAGATTACCAGGTTACAAGAACTGCATTCATTTTAATGGAATATACTATTTATGTATATGCCACATTTAAAAAAAAATCCATTCATTCATAAATGGACACTTGGGTTGCTCTTACTTTTTGTCTGTCAGGAATAATGCTGCAGTGAACATTGATGTACAGTTATCTGTTCGAGTCCCTTCTGGGTCACATGGTAATTCATTATGTAAGTTACTTGTTGAAATTATTTCTTAAACATGAAGTTCACAAATATAGTTTCTTTTGCTCTGCTATCAATAGTGTGTCATAAATTTTTCTGCTTATTTCATATAAATTTTTTGACTTAATTAAAATGTATAGATCCTGTAGTGTGTGTTCCATCCAGTTTCTTTATTGGAGACAGTGGAATTCCCTTGGAAGTAATAGCAGGAAGTGTTTCTGCAGATGAACTTGTTACCAGAATTCACAAAGTCCAACAGGTGAGGAGGAATAGAACTGTTCTTTACATGAACATGGAAAAACAATATGTCAGGAATTTGGTATTGGAATATTTTTTGAACCCTTCTGTATATTCAGGAACCTGCCAGAGCCATTAAACTTTCAAGATAATTGGATTGATTTTGAAAACAGCATTATGAAGTTAGAGGTTCTTATACTTAAAACTTAAGTGATGACTTACTCACCCTTCTCTTGTCTTCTCTCATCCCCAGCCACATAATGCACATCATCACTTTTTTTGCCTGGGAAAATTGTTGTCACATTTTGGCCCTAATGGTATATTGCTTGGCATATTTTAAGGACCCTGCACTGAGTAATTTCTCAATTGCATCCTTTTGATTTCTTTTGGAAAGAAGTGGATCTGAATGGGCAAATGATTAATTCAGCTTGTAACTTTTTATTTAAATTTTAATTTGAAGGGTAATAAACACTGTGCTATAAAAATCTTCTTTTTATGCTCTTGCTAGCTTAGTTTAATTCCATAATGTGATTTTCATCCAGTTGGAGAGTACAGTATTTCTTCCTCCTGTAGAATATAAATTGGTTTAACTAGTATTTTGATCTCATTCTGCCATGGCAAATTTATACTCTTCTTTGTTAATTAAATTCCCATTCCTTTTCTTTCTAGATGCACTCATTAAAAGGTGATACATCGGTTGAAAATGGGAACCAATCAGAAAGTTCAGTTTCTACTCTATCCACCTCATTTGAACCTAACAGCACTTGTGAAGACTCTCAGTCCAGAAATACAGAACTTTGCAAGAGACTACCTACTTCTCCTGATACAAAGTTAGATACTGCAGCAGGTAAATTTTGAATGTACCCTTTTGGATGCAATAGACTCCTTCACTTCATTTAAAAATGGAGATTATGGATTAATAGCCTTAAAAATAAACATATTGCCTGGTTTTTCTTCAGATCATTTAACTTTAAGGGTTGTCTTAAATGTATCTGTGTATCATTTAGTGGCAGGAGAGGATGAATATAGGTAATACTCCCTTCAAACCCAGGTAGTCAACAGTCTAGAACACTTGATCTGTAATGTCTGCTACTATGCAGGGAAAGTCATTATACACCTAGGATTTTTTCTTTTTTTTTTTTTTTTTCAATAACAATAGTGATAATATATTTATGATAATCATGTTTATTGTTATTGTTGATTTATACTTTGCGTTTGCTTTATCTGGTAATATATAAAGATATACTTTGAAATAGTCTTCTTCACTTAGAGTAAATTAGACCTTAAGCTCAGGTAAGTGGGGAAGATCACTGCTTCATTTATTTTTCTATAGGTATATACCTCCTGGAGCACAACAGCTTTTTTTTTTTCCTAGATACCACGTTTTTAAAATTCATTTATCAGTTGAGGGGCGTTTAGGTTGCTTTTTTAATTGTAGAATCATATATACATAGGAGTAATAACTTTCCAAGTGCAATTTAACAAGTAGTTAGAGGGCAAATTTCAAAGAATATTGTGGGTTACAGTTCCACAGTTTCAGTTATTTCCTCATTATGAAATATAGCATATACACACAGGTAATATCTTTCAAAGTATGATTTAACAAGTAGGTATACAGGAAATTTCCAAAGCTGTTACGAGTTACAGTACCTTAGTTTCAGTTATTTCCTTACTATGAAATTTAACATATATACAAAAAGGTATAGCTTTCAGATTACAATTTGAGAAATAGCTATAGAGCAAATTTCAAAGGATGCTATGTGTTACAGTTCCACCATTTCAGTTCTTTCCTTCTAGCTATTCTAGTATCCTAGCAACTAAGAAAAAGAAGATTATATAAAGATTCAGTATCCATAATCCTTTGTTTGACTCCATCTTGTCTGTTGCTCCCCTTCCTCTAGTTTAATCACTTTCCCAATCATCAGGGATGTCTAGGCAGTGATCACCCTAACTGTTCATGTTGAAAAGGGAGGTCAGCTTTATGAGCAAATGGGACACATCTAGTTGATGTTCTTGAAGAGGCTATTATGGCCTCTGGGTTTTGAGACTTAGCTGTCATAGGAGCACTCTAAAGGATTTAAGTTTCTGAAGAAAAAACTTAGTGATTGAAACTTTTATAGAGTCTCAGATAGGGATCCAGGTATTCTTTTTTTTTTTTTTTTTTTTACCTTATTTTTATTTTTATTTTTTTTTAATCTTCATTTTATTGAGATATATTCACATACCACGCAGTCATACAAAACAAATCGTACTTTCGATTGTTTACAGTACCATTACATAGTGATACATTCATCACCCAAATCAATCCCTGACACCTTCATTAGCACACACACAAAAATAACAAGAATAATAATTAGAGTGAAAAAGAGCAATTGAAGTAAAAAAGAACACTGGGTACCTTTGTCTGTTTGTTTCCTTCCCCTATTTTTCTACTCATCCATCCATAAACTAGACAAAGTGGAGTGTGGTCCTTATGGCTTTCCCAATCCCGTTGTCACCCCTCATAAGCTACATTTTTATACAACTGTCTTCGAGATTCATGGGTTCTGGGTTGTAGTTTGATAGTTTCAGGTATCCACCACCAGCTACCCCAATTCTTTAGAACCTAAAAAGGGTTGTCTAAAGTGTGCATAAGAGTGCCCACCAGAGTGACCTCTCGGCTCTTTTTGGAATCTCTCTGCCACTGAAGCTTATTTCATTTCCTTTCACATCCCCCTTTTGGTCAAGAAGATGTTCTCCGTCCCACGATGCCAGGTCTACATCCTTCCCCGGGAGTCGTATTCCACTTTGCCAGGGAGATTCACTCCCCTGGGTGTCTGATCCCACGTAGGGGGGAGGGCAGTGATTTCACCTTTCAAGTTGGCTTAGCTAGAGAGACAGGGCCACATCTGAACAACAAAGAGGCATTCGGGAGGAGGCTCTTAGGCACAACCATAGGGAGGCCTAGCCTCTCCTTTGCAGCAACCGTCTTCCCAAGGGTAAAACCTGTGGTAGAGGGCTCAACCCATCGAACCACCAGTCCCCTATGTCTGTGGTCATGTTAGCAACCATGGAGGTGGGGTAGGCGAATACCCCTGCATTCTCCACAGGCTCCTCAAGGGGGCACTACATCTTTTTTTTCCCTTGTTTTTCTTTCTTTCTTTTTTTTTTTTTTTTAACTTTCCCTTCTTTTTTAAATCAACTGTATGAAAAAAAAAGTTAAAAAGAAAACAAACATACAATAAAAGAACATTTCAAAGAGACCATAACAAGGGAGTAAGAAAAAGACAACTAACCTAAGATAACTGCTTAACTTCCAACATGTTCCTACTTTACCCCAAGAAAGTTACCTAATATAGCAACATTTCTGTGAACTTGCTCCTACTATATCCATCAGAAATTAACAGACCATAGTCATTCCTGGGCATCCCCAGAACGTTAAATAGCTTATCTGTTCTTCTTGGATTATTGTTCCCCCTTCCGTAATTGCTCTCTATTGCTAGTTCCCCTACATTCTACATTCTACATTATAAATCGTTTTACATTTTTCAAAGCTCACATAAGTGGTAGCATAAAATATTTCTCTTTTTGTGCCTGGCTTATTTCGCTCACCATTATGTCTTCGAGGTTCATCCATGTTGTCATATATTTCACGAGATTGTTCCTTCTTACTGCCGTGTAGTATTCCATCGTGTCTGTATACCACTTTTATTTATCCACTCATCTGTTGAAGGACATTTGGGTTGTTTCCATCTTTTGGCAATTGTGAATAATGCTGCTATGAACATTGGCGTGCAGATATCTGTTCGTGTCACTGCTTTCCGATCTTCCGGGTATATACCGAGAAGTGCAATCGCTGGATCGAATGGTAACTCTATATCTAGTTTTCTAAGGAACTGCCAGACTGACTTCCAGAGTGGCTGAACCATTATACAGTCCCACCAACAGTGAATAAGAGTTCCAGTTTCTCCACATCCCCTCCAGCATTTGTAGTTTCCTGTTTGTTTAATGGCAGCCATTCTAACCAGTGTTAGATGGTATCTCATTGTGGTCTTAATTTGCATCTCTCTAATAGCTAGTGAAGCTGAACATTTTTTCATGTGTTTCTTGGCCATTTGTATTTCCTCTTCAGAGAACTGTCTTTTCATATCTTGTGCCCATTTTATAATTGGGCCGACTGTACTATTGTCATTGAGTTGTAGGATTTCTTTATATATGCAAGATATCAGTCTTTTGTCAGATACATGGTTTCCAAAAATTTTTTCCCATTGAGTTGGCTGCCTCTTTACCTTTTTGAGAAATTCCTTTGAGGTGCAGAAACTTCTAAGCTTGATGAGTTCCCATTTATCTATTTTCTCTTTTGTTGCTTGTGCTTTGGGTGTAAAGTCTAGGAAGTGGCCGCCTAATACAAGGTCTTGAAGATGTTTTCCTACATTATCTTCTAGGAGTTTTATGGTACTTTCTTTTATATTGAGATCTTTGGTCCATTTTGAGTTAATTTTTGTGTAGGGTGTGAGGTAGGGGTCCTCTTTCATTCTTTTGGATATGGATATCCAACTCTCCCAGCCCCATTTGTTGAAAAGACCATTATGACTCAGTTCAGTGACTTAGAAAGATCAAAGATCAGTCGGCCATAGATCTGAGGGTCTATCTCCAAATTCTCAATTCGATTCCATTGATCTATATGTCTATCTTTGTGCCAGTACCATGCTGTTTTGGCAACTGTGGCTTTATAATAAGCTTCAAAGTCAGGGAGTGTAAGTCCTCCCACTTCGTTTTTCTTTTTTAGAGTGTCTTTAGCAATTTGAGGCATCTTCCCTTTCCAAATAAATTTGATAACTAGCTTTTCCAAGTCTGCAAAGTAGGTTGTTGGAATTTTGATTGGGATTGCGTTGAATCTGTAGATGAGTTTGGGTAGAATTGACATCTTAATGACATTTAGCCTTCCTATCCATGAACATGGAATATTTTTCCATCTTTTAAGGTCCCCTTCTATTTCTTTTAGTAGAGTTATGTAGTTTTCTTTGTATAGGTCTTTTACATCTTTGGTTAAGTTGATTCCTAGGTACTTGATTTTTTTAGTTGCTATTGAAAATGGTATCTTTTTCTTGAGTGTCTCTTCAGTTTGTTCATTTCTAGCATATAGAAACATTACTGACTTATGTGCATTAACCTTGTATCCCGCTACTTTGCTAAATTTGTTTATTAGCTCTAGTAGCTGTATCGTCGATTTCTCAGGGTTTTCCAGATATAAGATCATATCATCTGCAAACAATGACAGTTTTACTTCTTCTTTTCCAATTTGGATGGATGCCTTTTATTTCTTTGTCTTGCCGGATTGCCCTGGCTAGCACTTCCAGCACAATGTTGAATAACCGTGGTGACAGCGGGCATCCTTGTCTTGTTCCTGATCTTAGAGGGAAGGCTTTCAGTCTCTCACCATTGAGTACTATGCTGGCTGTGGGTTTTTCATATATGCTCTTTATCATGTTGAGGAAGTTTCCTTCAATTCCTACCTTTTGAAGTGTTTTTATCAAAAACGGATGTTGGATTTTGTCAAATGCTTTTTCAGCATCTATTGAGATGATCAATTGATTTTTCCCTTTTGACTTGTTAATGTGTTGTAATACATTGATTGATTTTCTTATGTTGAACCATCCTTGCATGCCTGGAATAAACCCTACTTGGTCATGGTGTATGATTTTTTTAATGTGTCTTTGGATTCGATTTGCAAGTATTTTGTTGAGGATTTTTGCATCTATATTCATTAGGGAGATTGGCCAGTAGTTTTCCTTTTTTGTAACATCTTTGCCTGGTTTTGGTATTAGATTGATGTTAGCTTCATAAAATGAGTTAGGTAGTGTTCCATTTTCTTCAATGTTTTGAAAGAGTTTGAGTAAGATTGGTGTCAGTTCTTTCTGGAAAGTTTGGTAGAATTCCCCTGTGAAGCCATCTGGCCCTGGGCATTTATTTGTGGGAAGATTTTTGATGACTGATTGGATCTCTTTGCTTGTGATGGGTTGGCTGAGGTCTTCTATTTCTTCTCTGGTTAGTCTAGGTTGTTCATATGTTTCCAGGAAATTGTCCATTTCCTCTACATTATCCAGTTTGTTGCCATACAGTTGTTCATAGTATCCTCTTATAATTTTTTTAATTTCTTCAGGATCTGCAGTTATGTCACCTTTTTCATTCATTATTTTGTTTATATGGGTCTTCTCTCTTTTTGATTTTGTCAGTCTAGCTAGGGGCTTGTCAATCTTGTTGATCTTCTCAAAGAACCAACTTTTGGTGATATTTATCCTCTCTATTGTTTTGTTGTTCTTTATGTCATTTATTTCTGCTTTAATCCTTGTTATTTCTTTTCTTGTACTTGGTTTAGGATTGGTTTGCTGTTCATTTTCTAGCTTCTTCAGTTGATCCATTAGTTCTTTGATTTTGGCTCTTTCTTCCTTTTTATTATATGCGTTTAGTGCTATAAATTTCCCCCTTAGCACTGCTTTTGCTGCATCCCATAGGTTTTGGTATGTTGTGTTCTCATTTTCCTTCGTCTCTATATATTTAGCAATTTCTCTTGCTATTTCTTCTTTAACCCACTGATTGTTTAGCAGTGTGTTGTTTAACCTCCAGGTATTTGTGAATTTTCTAAGTCTCTGATGGTTATTGACTTCTAATTGTATTCCATTGTGGTCAGAGAATGTGCTTTGAATAATTTCAATCTTTTTAAATTTATTGAGGCTTGTTTTATGTCCCAGCATATGATCTATTCTGGAGAAAATTCCATGAGCACTAGAAAAGTATGTGTATTCTGGTGATTTGGGATGTAATGTCCTGTATATGTCTGTTAAATCTAATTCATTTATCAGATTGTTTAGGTTTTCAATTTCCTTATTGGTCTTCTGTCTGGTTGATCTATCTATAGGAGAGAGTGATGTGTTGAAGTGTCCCACAATTATTGTGGAAACATCAATTGCTTCCTTTAGTTTTGCCAGTGTTTCTCTCATGTATTTTGTGGCACCTTGATTGGGTGCATAGACATTTACGATTGTTATTTCTTCTTGCTGAATTGCCCCTTTTATTAGTATGTAGTGGCCTTCTTTGTCTCTCAAAACATCCCTGCATTTGAAGTCTATTTTATCTGAGATTAATATTGCTACACCTGCTTTCTTTTGGCTGTAGCTTGCATGAAATATTTTTTTCCATCCTTTCACTTTCAGTTTCTTTGTGTCCCTGTGTCTAAGATGAGTCTCTTGTATGCAACATATTGATGGTTCATTTTTTTTGATCCATTCTGCGAATCTATATCTTTTAATTGGGGAGTTTAATCCATTTACATTCAACGTTATAACCATGAAGGCATTTCTTGCATCAGCCATCTTATCCTTTGGTTTATGTTTGTCGTATTTTTCCCCTCTGTCTATTAATATCCTTTATTGTACCCATACCGAATCTCTTTAGTACTGAACCTTTCTCCAAGTCTCTCTGTCCTTTCTTTGTTTCTCTGTCTGTAGGGCTCCCTTTAGTATCTCCAGTAGGGCAGGTCTCTTGTTAGCAAATTCTCTCAGCATTTGTTTGTCTGTGAAAAATTTAAGCTCTCCCTCAAATTTGAAGGAGAGCTTTGCTGGATAAAGTATTCTTGGCTGGAAATTTTTCTCACTCAGTATTTTAAATATATCGTGCCACTGCCTTCTTGCCTCCATGGTGGCTGCTGAGTAGTCACTACTTAGTCTTATGCTGTTTCCTTTGTATGTGGTGAATTGCTTTTCTCTTGCTGCTTTCAGAACTTGCTCCTTCTCTTCTGTGTTTGACAGTGTGATTAGTATATGTCTTGGAGTGGGTTTATTTGGATTTATTCTATTTGGAGTTCGCTGAGCATTTATGATTTGTGTATTTATGTTGTTTAGAAGATTTGGGAAGTTTTCCCCAACAGTTTCTTTGAATACTCTTCCTAGACCTTTACCCTTTTCTTCCCCTTCTGAGACACCAATGAGTCTTATATTTGGACGTTTCATATTATCTATCATATCCCTGAGGTCCATTTCGATTTTTTCAATTTTTTTCCCCATTCTTTCTTTTATGGTTTCATTTTCCCTTCTATCATCTTCCAGGTCACTGATTCGTTGTTCAACTTCCTCTAGTCTTGTACTGTGAGTGTCCAGAATCTTTTTAATTTGGTCAACAGTTTCTTTAATTTCCATAAGATCATCCATTTTTTTATTTAGTCTTGCAATGTCTTCTTTATGCTCTTCTAGGGTCTTCTTGATTTCCTTTGTCTCCCGTACTATGATCTCATTGTTCATCTTTAGTTCTTTGAGTAGCTGCTCTAGGTGCTGTGTCTCTTCGGATCTTTTGATTTGGGTGCTTGGGCTTGGGTTATCCATATCGTCTGGTTTTTTCATATGCTTTATAATTTTCTGTTGTTTTTGGCCTCGTGGCATTTGCTGAACTTGATAGGGTTCTTTTAGGATTTGTAGACCAATTGAAGTCCTTATCTCTAATTTATCAGATCTACAGCTTCGTGGAGTACACTTTCTCTAACTAACCAGCAGGTGGCGTCCACGAGCCACCTGTTCTCCACAAGCCAGTTCTCCCCTGCTTAGCCTTTTTGGTGAGTGGGGGAGTGAGTCTTGTGGGGTCCAATTGGTGTACCAAGCTTGCGTGTGTAGTTGGTGTTGCCTGCCCTGTATATGGGGCGTGTTTTTGGGCAGTCAGGGAGTGGGGGGTGGCTCTAAGAATCAAATCTCCCTGGTGATCCTAGAGTTTTAAAGCTGCTGCAATAGTCTAATCCTTCAGTTCAGTCCTGCCACAGTTTGTCTCTGCCACTGACCCACAAGTCCTTGGTATTGGCGTATGGCTCCTGAGACTTGCAAGTGGGCCCCTCTTCCAGGCCGTGCACCCTGGGTCCTCTGTTGAGGGATGACTGTGCTATGTCACAGGTGAGTGCCGTCCCCCCAGGGCAGTTCTGGGCTGCTGGGCTGTTTAGGGAGGCTCCCAGTCTGCTGAAATGATGGCTGAATGGGGCTTTGTTAATTCACACTGCTCTACCTTCCCAACTCTGGGACAATCAGCTGAGGTTGCAGGGAAGGCTAATGTCCACGCCCAGTTTTGTGGTGTGTGCCTGTTATTTGAAGCACTTCCGTCACACTGGGTTGTCTGGCGCAGTTCTGGGCTATGGGGCTGGCGATGGGCAGGAGTGTTTCCTGTCCACCAAGATGATGGCTATGAGCGGACACCCCCCTTTTCTTGGGAAGTTGGGGTGTTTAGTGAATTTTCTCAGCCACTGGATTATTGCGTTTTGTCTGAGAGCTCTCCTAGTTCTGCTCTTGACTTGACCTGCCCAAATTGTAAGTCTTTGAAGCTTTCTGTATTGGGCTTCTTAGAGTAATTGTTTTAGAAAAAGAAAAAAGGATTAAAAAAAAAAAAAAAAAAAAAGGGCCCTCCTCAGAGATCTAATGGGTTATTGAAATGCTAAGAGACAAAGCAATTAGGGCCATTAAGGAAAGGTCCACAGGGCAGAGAGATCAGCTTTTCTTCGGGATTTGCATATGCGCCTCAGGGCCTGAGCTCGGGCCTGGGCTCTGCCCTTCCCCTTTCTATGTTCACCAGAACTCCAAAAATCCTCCGCTTTTATTTTGGAGTTTTTCGTGTTGTTTTTTTTCTATGCCTGTCTCCTCTCTGCTGGGCTGGCTGCTCTCAGATTCTCTGGTGTCTGGTCTCTGTCTGTCTATGGTTGGAGTTTGGATCAGCAGAATGAGTTTCCGAGAAGGGCTGCCACTGCAGTTGTCCCTTCTCCTTCCCGGAGCTGACAGCCCCTCCTCCCACGGGACTGAGCCTGGCAGGGAGGGGAGCGGGTCCCCTGGCCACAAAAACTTACAGATTTCGCTGATCTCAGCAGTTCCACGTTTTCATGAGTGTTGTATGAAGTATGCCCAAAGTCAGATTGCTCTGTGGTGTCCAGTCCACGCAGTTCCTGGTTTTCTACCTACTTTCCTGGAGAAGTAACTAAAACATACAGCTCACCAGTCCGCCATCTTGCCCCGCCTCCCCAGGTATTCTTTAAGGTTTTCAGGACTACTGTTGATTTGGGCCTATCATATTGTGGTCATTTGGCATATCTAGGTGAAGCTTGCACAGGAGTAACCTCCAGGACAGCCTCTTAATTCTATTTGAGTCTCTTAGTCATTAAAACCTTATTTTGTTGTCTTTCTTTTCCTCTTTTGTTAAAAAAGGCATTCTCAATCCCTTGATGCCAGGGTCAAGGTCATTCCTGGAATCCATGTCCCAGGTCTCCAGGAATGCTCATTCATCTTGGGGGTCCTGTGCCATGTTGGGGGCAGGATGATGAATTTATTTGTGAAGTTAGGCTTAGATAGAGAAAGTCCACATTTGAGCAAGAGATTCTCTGGAGTTGACTCCTAGGCAGGCTTAGCCTACCCTTTACAACCATAAATTTCACCTGAGCGTGCCTCAACATTGAGGGCTTGACTTATAAAGTAGGGGGTCCTAAGTTCATATAGCATATGTTATGTCTATTTTAAACCATCCGTAGCTCACATTATCCTCACTTACTTGTACAATCCTCATCACTCTCCATTTTAAACAATTCTCATGACCCAAAACAGTTCTCATGACCCAAAACATGGGGCTGTTGTCAGCCCTTAATTATTTGTCCCTAGTATTTGTGTAATACTAGTATGGTATTCCTATTAATTATAGTCCCTAGTATGCAATATGTAGATTTTTCCCATATACCCTTCTGTTATCAACTCTCTGTGCTAGTGTCATACCTTAGAAGTATATCATGCAAGCACCTGTCTAAATTTGTGGTGCTGATCTCTGGGAAACATGCTTTAAACAATTCCTTTCAATCTGATTCCCCTTCAGTTCAACTCTGATACTTATAATCCCATTAATAATCGTCACCCCTATCCATTACCATACCTTTGAATTTATCATCATTAACATATCTGAACATATTACGTTATCATTCCCCCTCACTAGCTTTTGTCTCTCACTAGATTGCCAATATTCTGTATTATAAGATACTGAATTTACATTGTTCAAATGGTTCATAGAAGTGGTAAGATACAGTATCTCTCCATTTATATCTTGACTTATTTCATGTTGGCATGTTTCAGGACCTTGGTGTTTCTTACTGCTGCATGGTATTCCATCGTATATATTTACCACATTTTGTTTGTCTGTTGAAGGACACTTGGATTATTTCTATCTCTTGGCAATTGTGAACAATGCTGCTATGAATATTGGTGTACAAATCTCTGTTCGTTTCATTGCTTTCAAATGTTATGGGTATATACAGAAAAGTGGATCCGGGTCATAGGGTAATTCAATTTTTGAACATTTTCATTACCACACACACAAAAGCAGTAAGAATAAAAATTAAAGTGAAAAAGAACAATTAAAGTTAAAAAGAATGCTGAGTGTTTTTGTTTTTTTGTTGTTGTTTTTTGCCCCCGTTTTTCTATTCATCCATCCATACTGTGCCAGTTTGAATATATTGTGTCCCCCAAACGCCATTATCTTTGATGTAGTCTTGTGTGGGCAGATGTTATCAGTGTTGATTAGATTTGAGTGTTTCTTTGGAATACACCCCACCCAACTGTGGGTGATGACCGTGACTGGATAATTTCCATGGAGGTGTTGCTCCACCCATTCAGGGTGGGTCTAAGTTGATCAGTGAAGCCATATAAATGAACTGACATAACAGAAGGAACTCAGTGCAGCTGTGAGTGACATTTTGAAGAGGAGCAAACTTGCTAGAGAGGAATGTCCTGGGAGAAAGCCATTTTGAAACCAGAACTTTGGAGCAGATGCCAGCCATGTGCCTTCCCAGCTAACAGAGGTTTTCCGGATGCCATTGGCCATCCTCCAGTGAAGCATTAGCAAACTAGAACGCATACACTGGACAAAGGGGAATGCGATCCACATGGCTTTCCCAACCACACTGTCACCCCTCATAAGCTACATTGTTAGACAGTCGTCTTCAAGATTCAAGGGTTCTGGGTTGTAATTTGATAGTTTCAGGTATTTACTGCTAGCTATTCCAATTCATTAGAACCTAATAACGGTTATCTATATTGTGCATAAGAGTGCCCACTAGAGTGACCTCTCGGCTCCTTTTGGAATCTCTCAGCCACTGAAACTTATTTCATTTTGTTTCACACCACCCTTTTGGTCAAGAAGATCTTCTCCATCCCACGATGCCAGGTGCGGATTCATCCCCTAGAGTCATATCCAAGCATACAATTCAGTGTTTATAATTATATCCACAATGTTGTGCTGCCGTCACTATCCTTTACAAAACTTCTTCCATCACCCCAAACAGAAACTCTGTACCCAGTAATCAAAACCTTGCCATTTGCATTCTCCCCACCCCCGCCCCGATAATCTGTAATCTACTTTTTCTGTGAATTTGCATATTCTAATTATTTCATATGTGAGATTATACAGTATTTGTCTATTTGCTTATGGCTTATTTTACTCAACACGATGTCTTCAGGGTTCATGCATGTTATAGCATGTATCAGAGCTTCATTACTTTTTAGGGCTGAATAATACTCCATTGTTTATATATACCACATTTTGTTTATCCACTCACCATTCATGAACAGTTGGTTTGCTTCCACGTTTTGGCTATCATGAATAATGCTGCTATGAAAATTAGTGCACAGTTACCTGTTCATGCCCTGCTTTCCATTCTTTTGGCTATATTCTAGAAGTAGGATTGCATAGTTACATGGTAACTGTATACGTAATTTTCTGAGGAACCACCAGACTTCTCCACAGTGGCCGTACTGTGTTACATTCCCATGAATAATGAACAAGGGTTCTTATTTCTCTGCATTGTTATCAATACTTGGTATTTTTCTTTTTTCCCCCCCAAAATAACCATGCTAGTGGGTATTAAGTGTTACTTCATCTTGGTTTTTGTTTCCTGTCCCTAATGGATGATGATGTTGAACATTTTTTCATGTGCCTATTGGCCGTTTATATATCTTCTTTGGCAAAATGTCTGTTCAAGTACTTTGCCCATTTTAAAGTTGGGTTGTTTTTTGTTGTTGAGTTGTACAATTTCTTTATATATTCTGGATATTAATCCTATGTTTAATATATGGTTTACAAAGATTTCCTCCATTTCTGTAGGTTTTTAAAATTTCACTTTCTTAATAATATCCTTTGATGCAAAAAAGTTTCTAATTCTCATGTATCTGTTTTTTCTTTTGTTGCTCCTGCTTTCAGTATAAAGTCTAAGAATCTGTTGCCTTAAAACAAGGTCCTGGAGACATTTCCCTATGTTTTCCTCTAAGATTTTTTTGGTTTTTAGCTCTTATATGTAAGTTGATCCATTTGAGTTAATTTTTGTATATGGTGTGAGATACAGGTCCACCTTCCTTCTTTGGCTTGTGTATATCCAATTTTTCAAGCACCATTTGTAAAGAGACTATTTTTTCTTCTCTAGTTGAGTTGACTTGTCAAAAATAAGTTGACTGTAGATGTGAGGGTTCACTGCTGAACTCTCGAATCAGTTCCTTTTTTTTATGTCTGTCCTTGTATCAGAACCACACTGTTTTGATTACTGTAGCTTTGTAGTAAGTTTTGAAATCAAAAAGTGTGTCTTCCAACTTTGTTTTTCCTTTTCAAGATGGTTTTAGCTAATCAGGCTCCTTGTCTTTCCATGTGAATTTGATGATTGGTTTTTCCTGTCTGTGAAGAAGGCTGTTGGGATTTTGATTGGAATTGCATTGAAATCTGTGAGTTGCTTTGGGTAGTATTGACATTTTGATAATATTTATCTTACATTCCAGGAACATGGAATGTCTTTCCATTTATTCAGGTCTTTAATTTCTTTCAGTAATGTTTTGTAGTTTTCCACATGTAAGTCCTTTTCATCCTTGGTTAAATTTACTCCTACATTATTTTATTTTAGTTGCTATTGTAAGTGGAATTGTTTTCTTGATTTCCTCTAAGGATTGTTCATTGCGTGTTGATCTTGTATCCCTCCACTTTGCTGAATTTGTTTATTAGCTCTAGTAGCTTTCTTGTAGAGTCTTATGGATTTTCTGTACATAGAATCATGTCACTGTGAGTAGAGAAGGGTTTACTTCTTTCCAATTTGGATGCCTTTTTTTCTTGTCTCTCTTCTGTCTTCTGTCTTCTCCCTTTCCTTCCTTTCCTTACCCTAATTGCTATGGCTAGAAATTCCAGTACAGTTTTGAATAACAGTGGTGTGAGTGGGTATCCTTGTGTTGTTCCTGATCATAGGCAAAGCTTTCAGTCTTTCTGCATTAAGTAGAATGTTAGTTGTGGGGTTTTTTCATGTATACCTTTTATCATGTTTGAGGAAGTTCCTTTCTATTCCTATTTTTCTGAATGTTTTATCAAGAATGGGTGCTAGATTTTGTCAGATGCCTTTTCTGTATCAGTTGAGATGATAATGTGGTTTTATTTCCCTTCATTACATTAATTAATTTTCTTATGTTGAAATAGCCTTGCATTCCTAGGATAAATCCTACTTGGTTGTGGTGTATAATCCTTATAATGTGCTGTTAGATTTAGTTTGCTAGTTGAGGGTTTTTTGCATCGCATCTGTATTCATAAACAATACTGGTCTATAATTTTCTTTTCTTGGCATCTTTAACTAACTTTGGTATTAGTGTGATGCTGGCCTCATAGAATGAGTTCTGATGTATTCCTTCCTATTCAGTTTTTTTTGGAAGAGTTTGGGCAATATGGTGTGAACTCTTTTTGAAATGTTGGTAAAATTCACCCGTGAAGCCATCTGGTCTTGTACTTTATTGGGAGGTTTTGAATCCTGATTCAAGCTCTTTATTTGTTATTGGTATTGAGATCATCTGTTTCTTTTTGAGTCCATTTAGGTAATTTGTGTGTTCCTAGGGTATTTGTCCATTTCAACTAAGTTATCTAATTTATTTGTGTACAGTTGTTCTTAGTATCCTTTTTATTTTGGTGGAGCTGGTAGTAATGTCCCCCCTCTCATTTCTCATTTTAGTTATTTGCATCCTTTCCCCCACCCCCATTTTTTTGTTTGTTTGTTTGTTTTTTGTTTTATTGCCAGTGTAGCTAAAGGCTTGTCAATTTTACTGATCTTTTCAAAGAACCAACTTTTGGTTTTGTTGATTTTCTCCATTGTTCAACTGTTTTGTATTTCATTTATTTCCACTGTAATCTTTATTATTTCCTTCCTTCTGCTGACTTTGGGTTTTGTTTGCTCATCATCATCTTCTTCCTCTATGTGTGAGGTTAGGTCTCTGATTTGAGATTCTGCTTTTTTTTTATTGTGAGTATTTAAATCTGTACATTTCCTCTTTTGGGTACTGCCTTTACTGCATCCCATGAGTTTTTGGTATTTTGTGTTTTCATTTTCATTTGCCTCAAGATACTCCCTGTTTTCCTACATTTTATTTATTAAAGAAAGGTAGTTAATTTCTTACTGAACAAATGTTGGCTGCCAGTGGTCACCAGTACTTATCCAAGGGTTGCATTCATTGGTGTGCTGGTAAATGTTTGACAGCTCTCTGAAAAAAAGAAAGCCCTTTTTGTAGCATTTGCTAATTTCTAAGGTATAACTGTTCCCACTATGGCTTATATCAAGCCACTTAGATAACACCACTGAATGCAGAGTTTGGTAAGGATGTGCACCGTCAACTCTTGTGTGGTGGTGTAAGACAGCTTCAGAGCACTACTGATAGCATTTCCCTCATTTAATTTGTTAAAGTGATGGGTTTCTTAGATTGTTAACTTTTTTCCCTTTTCCCTCTTCCCTCAAATTTTGGAACTATCTGCCTATTTCTTGTTATTTGTGATTTCTCAAAGACATCAACCTTGATTCTGTGATCTTCAAGTTCTTTCACAATACAGTATTTGGTAGCCAATTATATAGGTTAGCACATGTATTTAAGGCTCTTAGGTGATCTCTGTCTGACATTTTTGGGCTTAAATTTCATCTCATTAATTATTCATTTTCTGTTCTTTGAAGCTTAAAAGTCAATGAGGAGGGTAGAACCCAAATAGATGAGGTATAATTCTGTTACTTTGACTATTATACCAGTTTCCAAAGAAGTGGGCATACTCGTACTTTGTTCATCATCTTATATTGGACTTAATGAATGCTTTTTGGTTGTTATTACCTTTTTTCACACTCATTCATTCTGTCTCTTAACGTTGTTCTAATCATTTTTACAGGTTTAAAAATATTCCAGAAATCATAGGTCTAAAATTCCTTAAACATAACAGGAGATAGTTAAGAATAGCAAAGTTATAAGAATTACTTAGTAATAATAATTATTTCTCCTAGTATTATAATAACTAAAGCACTTACTATGTGCCAGTCTTTGTACAAAGTTCCAAGCACTTCACTTTTACTCATATAATTCTCACAACAACCCTTTGAGGTTATTATTCCCATTTTCCAGATGAGGTCCAGAGAGGTGAAGTAACTTACCAAAGTGACAGAATCAGGACTTGAACCCAGGGTTTGTAAAGAAGAATCAAATTGATAATGAATGGTAAGGAAGAAAAGACAGGTTCTAGGCATAGATCAAAGAAACACCAGACCATAGATGTCCTTTAGATAAAATTCTATCCTTTAGGAAGTCCTTAAAAGAATGCTAGTATGAATATAAAGAGCCTCTAAGGAGTCACACTGGTTGGCTTAAGCAGATCTACTGGACCAACTTAAGTCTGGAACCATACCCAGAATCAAATTTGGCTTCTAGAGCTGCGTTATTCAATACTGCAGCCACGGCCATTTGTGGCTATTTAAATTAAAATTAATGAAAATTGCGTACAATTAAGAATTCATTCCCTCAGCTGCATTAGCACTATTTCAGATGCTCAGAATCCATATGTGGCTAATGGTGACCATTTTGGACTGCATCGATATTGGACAGCTCTGCTTTAGAATCAAGCCTACCCATGGCCAAGCACACTTATTCTATTTTTGCTATTCCCCCTTCTGTCAGGTTATTTGATAATTTTTCATATTTTACCTCTGACCATCACCTTGGTGGCTGTCAACTGGATAACTGCCTTATATCTAATTTATGCCTTATTTCATCCAGATCCAAACTTCGGGATTAGTAATAGCTCAGTTCTTACCTCTTGTTCCATTCCTAGGGAAAATATGTAATGTTTAAGAAACAAGATTAGTAATAAATGTTGTAACCCAGATTTACTTTTAAAAATTAGCATTAATTGCCATATTCTCTTATTTCTTGTTATTTAATAATTAAGGAGGAGAAAGTTCAGGCCATGCTACTCTTTCTCAGGATCCTGGTGGATGTTCAAATCAGACACCTGAAGAGGACCTCACCATCAGAGTGGAAAGGTTTGCTCTTATTTTATCAAATAGCATTTTGTTAAAAAAAAAAATAGCATTAATTTTCATAAAAGCTAAAAGTGTACAAATGAAGTTTCAGAATTCTGGGTTGAAATTTTTGATCTCCTAACCAAGCTATTTGTATCCATATAGATAACAATCTGCAAAGTTAGGCTTTTCCATATCTGTGAATGGAGTCATCAGTCAACTGTAGGTCTGGTTATTCTACGTTTTGATACATGTGTGTTTTTATCACTACTACTTTTATCTATCTATGCCATAGGAAAATAGACTTCAAATGGCAAGATCTTCAGATAATTTTATGACTATACTGAGCCTGGGTTCTGCATAAGTGGGTGTCTACTGTCATTTTTAAAAAACTGTTTAGTCTGATAATCAGATACAAATTTCAGAGTTTTCATTGTTTCTAGTTTAATATTTTTAATGATATAGTAATTTTCAATTCGTAAAGTTTTAAGCTATGTTTCTTAAAATCTGTGTAAGCTGTGAATGGTTAATGGGTAATCAGGATTTTTTTTTTTTTTTTTTCAAATAACACAATGTTTATTGATAGATAGATACAAGTATATAAAACCAGGGCATGAACATGATTTGATAAATTAAGTAGAGTTAATTTCAATACTGTAATAAGAGGGACCAAGCCAAATTCTCAACATTTGTTTACAACCACAAAAACCACTGCAAGGGCATTAACAGTATCTCAAAACTGATCGGTTTGTGCAAAGTAAACTATGTTTCTTTTAAAAAGACTTGTGCACTTGCTCAGGCTCAAGGATATTAAAATCTAGCACATAAAGCCTATTACTAGAGATAAATAGAGACGGAGGGAGAATGGAAAACAGCAGTGGGGAGGGAAGACGGAGGAAGGAGTTTGGGATGGCTCCCAGCTCTCAGCTCAGAGGAGTCCCTGCTGCAGCCACCCCCTGTACCCATCACCACCTCTATAGAGCTTCAACTTGCTGCTGGACTCAGGAATATTTTTTATCCTGACTTAAACCACTTGTGTTATATGGAAGTGAAAAAATTTCTTAGGTTCTTTTCTCTATCACGTAGCTTCTATGGGGAAATAAACTTCAGAAAGATTGCTGACATTGCATTTTTGAGTTCACCCATGACTCAAGAAAGATCAGCTTCATTTCAGCAAAACCTAGATTCTGATTGTTCTGTACATTCTGTACAGGAGTAGAGGCAGGGCCAGGACTTTGAGATGAAAATCAGGTTAGATCCTCTCACAATGGTGAGGGAAGGACATAAGGTTAGAAGAAGAGGAGCAGGGAACCAAGGTTCCCAGGGGTACATCCTCTTTCATTTCTTTCTGTTCTGCTAACACCCAGCCCCAGTGCTGCTGCACACTCTTTCTAATACCACTCTGGAGTGAAGTGAAAATAAAATATCTGGAAAAGCGTTTAGGGAGAAGGAAGGAAAAAATACCGAGTAGTGTTGGGCGGGGTAGTTTCAGGTACTATTTAGTCGCATTGGGAATGGGGAGTTTCTGTGGCTCTGTTTCTTTCTTAATAGCTTCCATTCTTATGTAAGGGAATTTCAGCTGGAATTTCAGCCTGTATGGTAGTACAAATACATTTATACCATTTAAATTAACAGTTTTTGTATATACATACAGTGGGTGTCTGTAGTTTGAGTCAATTGAAGAGTCTCAGACATACACCATAATGTTTATACTAATATCTATGAAAGAGGAATTGTGGATTTCTTTTTCCTTTGCTCTGTTCTGAGGTTGCCAGTTTCTTCAGTGTGTGCATTATTACTTTTATAATTAGCCCTCATTGAGTTCTGTTACTCTTTTTTTTTTTTTTTTTAAGTTTTATTCACACACCATGCAGTCCATCCAAAATGTACAATAAATGGCTGTTGGTGTAATCACATAGTTAGGCATTCACCACCACACTCAATTTGAGAGCATTCTCATTGCTCCAGAAAAATAAATCACATACCGCTTATACTCCCAATTATTCTGTTTTATTTCTTTTTAATATTTAGTAGTTGTTTTTTAATGCAGTTTTATTGAAATGTATTCACACATCATATATATAATCCATCCAAGTATAAATCACTCATTCACAATATCATCACATAGTTGTGCATGATCAATTTTAGAACATTTTCATTACTACAGAAAATGAAATAAAAATAAAAAAGAAAACCCAAAACATTCCATATCCCTTATGCCCTCCTATTATTGACCTCTAGAATTAATGTGGCACTTTTGTTACTATTCAAGAAAGAAAACTAAGATATTACTGTTAACTGTATTCCATAGTTTGCAATAGGTACATTTTCCCCCCATATACTACTCCATTATTAACTCCTTATAATAGTGTCGTATATTTGTTCTAGTTCATGAAAGAATTTTTTTAGATTTGTGTGGTTAATCACAGTCATAGATAACCACAATTGTAGCAAGTGCAAGCTACTTCTATTCTAGGCTGATCTACACTATAGTTGTTCTCTTGGAGCTGGAATTCAGCACTCTGAATTTGTCGATCAAAAGCTGGAGTCAGTATCTCGTCCTGCACCCCCTTTTCCTGGGGAAGAGCTGTCCCTCAGCAATCCTCTCCACATTTCCCTGAGAAGTCACTCCTCTCTAGGTTAGCCCTGCTTCATTGCCTGCCAGGGGCAGGCTTGAAAAGGTGGCTGCCAGCTGCTTTCTTTAATGGGTTGTTTAAAAATGTAGCTGCTCTCGGAGCTGGAATCCAGCACTCCAAATTCACCAATCCATAGCTGGAGCCCTGTCCTGTCTGTCTCCCCCTTTTCTTGGGGAAGAGCCATCCTTCAGCAAACTGATCACCTCCCTGAAAAGCCCTGTTTCCTAGGAAGAGGGCGAGGGGCACTTGACCAGGCACTCCTTGTGGCTTTTGGTTACCAAAGTCAGACTGCTGGGTACCAGCTCTGAGCACAAGTAAATTTACAACTCAACCATGACAGAAAGAACCCTGGAGGTTTTGTTTCAACCTCATTCCCAGCAGGGGAGGAAACTGGGTAGAGAGAGACAGTAGCTTCTTGGGCACCCACTTTAATTTTAGCCCATAAATTCCCGTGGTATAATCTGATATTTATAGCATTTATAGCATTTATAGCATTTTGTAATACCAATATTCTTGCATTTTTATCTCAGTGTAGTATTTATAAATATATTTTCATACAAATGAAAAATTAAGCCTTAAAACTTGAGTGTAAGATACTAACTTTCCTTTCAGGCTATAACATCTATTTACAGAGACCAGGGTTTTGGAAAATTAATTACTCTACCCTATGTCCTAGGCTATTGACTCATCTAGCTTTAAGGAAAAGTAATTTTGTTGGGAAACATTTCAGTTGAGCTCATCAAATTGATGTCATTTAGCTCAGAAACTCATCCTATCCTGTGCATAATAAGAACATAGTTTTTCAGTTTTGAACTATCTTTCAGTGAAGGAAGTTTTTTAATTGACTGTTTTTAGAACAGTTTTAGGTTACAGAAATTAAAAAGTTCTAATATACATCTATTCTCCCCCACCCCACAAAGTTTCCCCTTATTATTAACTACTAGCATTAGTAGGGGACATTTGTTATAGTTTTTAAACCAATATTGATAGATTATTATCAATTAAGCTTCATAATTTATGTTAGGGTTCACGCTGTAGTACACAGTTCTCTGGGTTGTGACAAATGCACGTCATGAATCCACCATTTCGGTATCATACAGAATGGTTTCACTGTCCTCAACGTATGTCTACTCCACTATTCATCCTCTCCCCCTTCCCTGAACCTCTGGCAGCTACTATCTTTTTGCTTTCTCTATAGGTTTGTATTTTCCTGAATGTCATATAGTTGGAATCATACAGTGATGTAGCCTTTCGGACTGGCTTCTTTCACTTAGCAATATGCATTTAAAATTCCTTCATGTCTGTTCATGGTTTGCTACCTAATCTCTTTAAAAAAAAAAACAAACAAAATTTTATTTTGAAAAGGCAGAACATTATGTTGTTTAAAAATCAGAATGAAATAAGAAGCATATACAGAAAATGTTCTTTCCACCTCTCCTTAGATAACCATTTTATCAGTTTCTTGTTTATAGGCAGCAGCATTTCTAAAACGTACTTCTAAAATGTTTATATTGAAAACTGTAAAGTACCATCTGTGTTCAAAGAGGCAATAAAAAATAACTGATTTTTTAAAAACATAAAAATAACTGAGTGGTTGTTCTGATAAGCTACTTTTTCTAGAGATAATCTAAGCATTTGCTGAAAACAACTTCATTTTTATCCTCTCTGAGTAGATTTCACTTATGCTTTCTGCTTCAATTTAAAAAAAAAATTTTTTTTTAATTGAGATTGTTCACATACCATACAATTATCCAAAGATGCAAAGCGTACAATCAGTTGCCCGTGGTACCATCACGCAGCTTGGCATCCATCACCACAATTAATGTTTTTTCAATTTTTAGAACATTTTCATTACTCCAGAAAAGAAAGAAAGGCACACAAAAAAAGGAAACTCAGATCCTCCCATACTCCTAACCATCCTCCCTCCATTATTGATTCATAGTATTGGTATAGTACATTTGTTAATGTTGATGAAAGAATGTTAAAATACTAACTGTAGTACATAGTTTGCAATAGGTATATTTTTTCCTATATGCCCCTCTATTAATAACTTCTAGTTATAGTGTCATACATTTGTTCTAGTTCATGAGAGAGATTTCTAATATTTGTACAGTTAATCACGGACATTGTCCATCACAATATTCACTGTTTTATACATTCCCATCTTTTAACCTCCAACTTTCCTTCTGGTGACATACATGACTGAGCTTCCCCTTTCCACCACATTCACATACCGTTCAGCACTGTCAGTTGTTCTCACAACATGCTGCCATCACCTCTGTCCATTTCCAAATGTTTAAGCTCACCCTAGTTGAATGTTCTGCTCATACTAAGCAGCCGCTCCCCATTCTTTGGCCTCGTTCTATATCCTGATAACTTAACATTTCATGTCTGTGAGTTTACATATTATAATTGGTTCATATCAGTGAGACCTTGCAATATTTGTCCTCATGTGTCTGTCTTATTTCACTCAGTACAGTGCCCTCAGGTTTTCTTCATCAACCCATTTTTTTAAAGACAGTTTTGTTCACACACCATACATTCCATCCTAAGTAAACAATCGATGGTTCCCTGTATAGTCATGTATTTATGTATTCCCCACCATTGCCGCTATCTATATAAGGACACCTTCATTTATTCCACAAAGGAGGAGGAAGAGTCAAAGAAGATAGAGAGATGAGAAAAAGAAAAGAAGAGAGAAATAAAACAAAACATGACAGCTAGGAAACAACAAAAGGAAAGATAGCATTAAACTAAAGTAGAATAAAGAGACAGCATCACCAATGCCAAGAGTCCCATAGCCTTCCCCTGTGTCTCCCCCCCATATGCATTTAGTGTTGGTATATTGCCTATATTATATTAAAGGAAGCATAATACACTGTTTCTGTTAACTGTAGTCTCTAGTTTGCATTGATTGTCTTTTCCCCCATCCCACCCTTTTTTTTAACACCTTGCAATGTTGACATTTATTTGTTCTTCCTCATGTAAAAACATATTTGTACCTGTTATTACAATTGTTGAGTACCCTAGATTTCACTGAGTTATACAGTCTCAGTCTTTAGCTTTCCTCTTTCCTTCTGGTGTCCCACATGTTCCTAACCATCCTCAACCATACTCACAGTCATCTTTGTTCAGTGTACTTACATTGCTGTGCTACTGTCTCCCAAAATTGTGTTCCAAACCTCTCACTCCTGTCTCTTCCTTTCTGTCTGCATTGCTTCCTTTAGTGTTTCCTGTAGAGCAGGTATCTTGTTCACAAACTCTGTCATTGTCTGTTTGTCAGAGAATCTCTTAAGCTCTTCCTCATATTTGAAGGACAGTTTTGCCAGATATAGGATTGTTGGTTGGTGGTTTTTCTCTTTCACTATCTTAAATACATCACCCCATTCCTTCTTGCCTCCGTGGTTTCTATGCTAATCTCTTTTTATCACTGAATCATATGCTGTGGTATGGATGTACCACCATTTATCCATTCATTTTTTGAAGGATATCTTGGTTGCTTTCAGTTTTTAGTAATTATAAATCTGCTATAAACATTCGTGTGCAGGTTTTTGTGTAGGCTTTTCAACTTGTAAACTTAATTTTGTTTTTAACAATAACAAATGCATTTATTCCATTACATCAAAACTGTTAAAAAAGTGGATTTAACTTCGTTTCTCATTTGTGCAGGTTTTACTCCATCCTGGGGTTTTTTTTGTTTTTGTCATTGTTAACATTTTTTATTGTGAAATATAACATATATATAGAAAAGTGAACTTTCAAAGTACAATTTAACAAGTAGTTATATGGGAAATTTCAAAGAATGTTATGGGTTACAGTTCCACAGTTTCAGTTATTTCCTTATTGTGAAATATAACATATACAGAACAATGATAACTTTCAAAGTATGAGTTTATGAGTAATTATAGAGCAAATTTCAAAGAATGTTATGGGTTACAGTTCCACCATTTCAGTTATTTCTTTCTAGCTATTCTAATACCCTAGCAAATAAAAATAAAAAATAAAAAACCCCACATTTATATAAATATTCAGTATCCATAACCCCTTGTTAAATCCTGTCTTGTGTTGCCACCCCTTCTTCTCATTTAATCACTTTCTCAACCTTCAGGGATGTCTAGGCAGTGCCACACTAACTTCTTCATATTGAAAAGAAGTATCAACATTATGGGAAAAGGGGATGCATCTGGTTGATGTTCTTGAAGAGGCTGTTACCTCTGGGTTTTGCGATTTATCTGGCATAGGAACACACTGGAGAATTTAAGTTTCTGAAAAATAAACTTACTGAGTGAAACTTTTATAGAGTCTCAGATAGGGACCAGAGTGTTCTTTAGGGTTTTGGGGATGACTGTTGATTTGGGCTTGTCCTACTGTGGCCATTTGGCATAGCTAGCTGAATTTTGCACAGGAGTAACCTCCAGGATAGCCTCTCGACCCTATTTGAAATCTCTTAGCCACTGAAACCTTATTTTTATTACCTTTCTTTTCCCCTTTTTGGTCAAGAAGTCACTCTCTATACCTCAATACCTGGACCATATTCATTCCTGGGATCCATGTCTCGCATTGCCAGGGAGACTCACTTACCTGGGATTCATGTCCCACGTTGGGGGTTGGTGATGAATTTATTTGCAGAGTTGGGCTTAGAGAGAGAAAGGCTACATCTGAGCAACAAAAGAAGTTCTCTGAAGGTGACTCCTAGGGAGAATTATAGGTAGCCTTAGCCTTCCTTTCACAGCATATGTTTCACAAGAGCAAGCCTCAAGATCGAGGGCTTGACTTATAAAACTTCATATAGCATATATTCTGTCCAAGACAATCAATGTCTCACATTATCTTCACTTAGTTATACAGTCATCACTCAATTGTAAACAATTATCACGACTCCAAATACCCTGAAGCTCTTATGAGCCCCTAATTATTTATCCCTAGTGATACTAGTAAAGTATCCCTATTAAATATACTCCTTTAAATGCAATAGGTAGTTTTTCCCATATACCACTCTGTTGTTACTCTTTGTACCATTGTCATACCTTAGAAGAATAACATGCAAGCACTTGTTTATATTTGTAGTGCTAACCTGTGGGATCCATGCCTTTAAACAACTACTTTTGATCATGTTTTCCTTCAATGCAGCACTGATAGTTATAATCCCATTAACAAACAGTCATCTCTCCTGTGCATTCCCATACCTTTAAGTTCACCCTCATTAACATATTAAATTATCATTCCCCCTTCACTAGCTTCTAACTATCTCTAGGGTCCCTATAGTCTTCATTATAAGACATTGGTTTTACATTGTTCAGGAAGTTCACATTTGTGGTAACATACAGTATCTCTCCTTTTGTGTCTGAGATATTTCACTCAGCATTATGTCTTCAGGGTTCTTCCATGTTATGTTTCAGGACCACGTTCCTTCTTACATCTGTTTAGTGTTCTGTTGTATATACCACATTTTGTTTATCCACTCATCTGTTGAAGGATGGTTGGATTGTTTCCATCTCTTGGTAATTGTGAACAATGCTGCTAAGAAAATCAGTGTGCAAATGTCTGTTTGTGTCACTGCTTTCAGAATTTCTGAGTATATACTGAGAAGTGGAATTGCCAGATCATACGGTAACTCGATATCTTTGTTTTCTGAGCAGCTGCTGAGCTGTCTTCCACAACAGCTGTACCATTATACATTCCCACCAGTAGTGAATAAGAGTTCCGATTTCTCTACATCCTCTCCAGTGTTTGTAGCTTCCTGTTTGTTTAATAGCAGCCATTTTTATTTGTGTGAGATGATACCTCATTGTGATTTTGATTTGCATTTCCTTAAATACCTGGTGAAGGTGAGCATCCTTTTCATGTGTATTTTAGCCCTTTGTATTTCTTCTTCGTAAAAATGTCTTTTCATGGCTTTTGCCCATTTTATAATTGGGCTGTTATCACTATTGTCCTTGAGTTGTAGGATTTCTTTATATATCCTGGATATCAGTCTGTTATCAAATATGTGGTATCCAAATATTTTCTCCCATTTTGTTGTTTGCATCTTCACCTTTTTGACGAAATCCTTGGAGGCTAGAAGGTTTTGATTTTGAGGAGTTCCCATTATCTTTTTTTTCTTTCATTGTTAGTGGTTTGGGTGTAAGGCCTAAGAAGCTATCTCCTATTAGTAGGTCTTAAAGATGTTTCCCTATATTACCTTCTAGGAGTTTTACTGTACTATCTTTTATATTGAGGTCTTTGATCCACTTTGAGTTAATTTTTTGTGTAGGGACTGAGGTAAGGGTCCTCTTTCATTCTTTTGGATATGGATATCCAGTTCTCCCAGCCCCATTTGTTGAAGAGACTGCTTTGTTCCACTTCCGTGGATTTGGGGACCTTATCAGTGACCAGTCAACCATAGATCTGAGGGTCTATTTCCAAATTCTCAATTCTATTCCATTGGTCAATATGTCTGTCTTTGTGCCAATACCATGGTGTTTTGACTACTGTGGCTTTATAGTAAGCTTCAATGTCAGGAAGTGTAAGTCCTCCCACTTCATTTTTCCTTTTCAGAATGTTTTTAGCAATTCAAGGCATCTTTCCCTTCCAAATAAATTTGATAACTACCTTTTCCAAGTCTGCAAAGTAGGTTGTTGGAATTTTGATTAGAATTGCATTGAATCTGTACATGAGTTTGGGTAAGAATGGCATCTTAACAACATTTAGCCTTCCTATCCATGAACACGAATATTTTTCCATTTCTTTAGGGCCCCTTCTATTTTTTTTAGTAAAGTAATATAATTTTCTCTGTGTAGGTCTTTTACATCCTTGGTTAAGTTTATTCCTAGGTAGATTTTTTAGTTGCTATTGAGAAAGGAATTTTTTTCTTGAATGTCTCTTCAGTTAGATCATTTGTAGTGTATAGGAACATTACTGACTTATGTGCATTAATCTTGTATCCCACCACTTTGCTAAATTTGTTTATTAGCTCAAGTAGCTGTGTCATCGATTTCTTAGTTTTCCAAATATAAGATCATATCATCTGCAAATAATGACAATTTACTTCTTCCTTTCCAATTTGGATGCCTTTTATTTCTTTGTCTTGCCGAATTGCTCTGACTAGAACTGCTGACTGGTCTAGTAATGATGACATTGGGCATCCTTGTCTCGTTCTTGATCTTGGATGGAATGCTTTCAGCCTCCCACTATTGAGTAATATGCCAGCTGTGTGTTTTTCATATATGCCGTTTATTACATGAGGAAGTTACCTTCAATTACTACCTTTTAAAGTCTTTTTATCTTTCTATCAAAAAAGGATGCTGAATTTTGTGGAATGCTTTTTCAGCATCTTTTGGGATGATCATTTGATTTTCCCTTTTGATTTCTCAATGTGTTGTATTACGTTGATTAATTTTCTTATGTTGAACCATCCTTGCATGCATGGAATGAACTCCACTTGGTCATGGTGTATGATTTTTTTAAATGTGTCTTTGGATTTGATTTGCAAGTATTTTGTTGCGAATTTTTGCATCTGTATTCATAAGGGAGATTGGCCTGTAGTTTCTTTCTTATAGCATCTTTACCTGCTTTTGGTATTAGAGTGGTGTTGGCTTCATAAAATAAGTTAGGTAGTGTTCCATTTTCTTCAGTTTTTTGAAAGAATTTACAATTGGTGTCAGTTCTTTTTGGAATGTTTGATAGAATTCCCCTGTGAAGCCATCTGGCCCTGGGCTTTTATCTGTGGGAAGCTTTTTGATAGACTGATTGGATCTCTTTCCTTGTGATTGGTTTGTTGAGGTCTTCTCTTTATCCTCTGGTCAGTTTAGGTTGTTCATGTGTTTCCAGGAAATTATCCATTTCCTCTAAATTAGTTTGTTGGCGTCCAGTTGTTCATAGTATCCTCTTACGATTTTTTAAATTGCTTTGGGATCCGCAGTAATGACCCCTCTCTCACTTATTTTGTTTATTTGGGTATTCTCTCTTTTTCATTTTGTCAGTCTAGCTAAGGGCTTGCCAATCTTGTTGATCTTCTCACAGAACCAAATTTTGGCTTTATTTATTCTATTATAGTTTTTTTTTTTTTGTTCTGTATATCATTTCTGCTTTAATCCTTGTTATTTCTTTTTTTGTACTTGGTTTAGGATTAGTTTGCTGTTGATTTTCTAGCTTCTTCAGTTGTTCCATTAGTTCTTTGATCTTATCTTTCTTCCTTTTTAATATATGCATGTAGAGCTATACAATACTGTCTTTGCTGTATCCCCTGAGTTTTGATATGTTGTGTTTTCGTATTCATTCATCTCTAGATATTTAGCAGTTTCTCCTGCATTTTCTTCTTTAACGCACTGATTGTTTAAGAGTGTGTTGTTTAACATCCTGATATTTTTTATTTTCTAGATCTTTGATGGTTATTGACTTGTTGTATTCCACTGTGATCAGAGAATGTGCTTTGATTAATTTTAGTCTTTCTAAATTCAATGAGGCTTGTTTTATGCCCCAGCAAATGATGTATCCTGGAGAAAGTTCTGTGAGCTCTAGAGAAGAATGTGTATCCTGATGATTTGGGGTGTATTGCTCTATATATGTCTGTTAAGTCTAATTCATTTATCACATTGTTTAGGTTCTCAGTTTCCTTACTGGTCCTCTTTCTGGTTGATCTATATATAGGGGGGGAGTGATGTATTGAAGTCTCCCACAATTATTGTGGAAACATCTATTACTTCCTTCAGTTTTGCCAATGTTTGTCTCGTGTACTTTGGAGCACCTCAGTTAGGTGCATAAACATTTATGAATGTTATTTCTTCTTGTTGAATTGTCCCTTTTCTTAGTATATAGTGTCCTCTTTGTCTCTTATGACATCCTTGCATTTAAAGTCTGTTTTATTTGAGATTAATATTGCTATCTCTCCTTTCTTTTGGCTGTAGTGGGTGTGGAATAATTTTGTCCATCCTTTCATTTTCAATTTCTTTGTGTCTCTGGGTCTAAGATGAGTCTCTTATAAGCAACATATTAATGCTTCATATTTTTTAATCCATTCTGCCAATCTGTATCTTTTAATTGGGGAGTTTAGTCCATTCACATTCTGTGTTATTACTGTGAAGGCAGTTCTTGAATCAGCCATCTTCTCCTTTCACTAGACATGATGTCTTCAAGGTTCATACATGTTATCACATGTACCAGAACTTCATTCCATTTTACGGCTGTGTAATATTCCACTGTGTGTTTATACCACATTTTATTTATCCGTTCTTTGGTTGATGGACATTTGAATTGCTTCCATTGAGTGGTTTTCTTCTTTTTTTAATCAGTTTTACTACGATAAATTCACGTAATACCATACAATCCTTCTAAAGTGTACAGTGTCTTCTAGTATTTTCACAAAGTTGTGTATCCATAATGGATTTTATAACCTTTTCACCCTGAAGAAACGTCACTGTGTTATACAGTCCTATGTTTCATCCTCTGGCTTTCTTTCTAATGACATACATGACCCTAAACTTCCCCTTTCAACAGCAGTTGCACCCACATGTCATCGTTATTAGTTAACACTAACTATAATGTGTTCCCATCACCTCCATCCATTTCAAAACATTTACAATCAACCTTATTACATATTCTGCACAATTTAAGCATCAGCTCTCCATTCTCTGCCCTTATTCTGCTTTCTGGTGACCTGTGTTCTAGATATTAACACCATTAGTTTGCTAGTTATATTTAGTTCATATTAGTGAGGTCATACAATATTTTTCCACTTTGCTGAACTTATTTATTAAGTCTAGTAGCTTTGGTTAGATTTTTTTTGACTTTCTATGTAAAGGATCATATCCTTTGCAAATAGTGTAAGTGGTATGTCTTCCTTTCCAATTTGGATGCCTTTTTTTTCTTTTTGCCTAACTGCTCTAGATAGAACTTCTAACTACAGTGTTGAATTACAGTGGTGACAGTCGGAATTCTTGTCTTGTTCTCTTATCTCAACTAGAAAGCTTTCAGTCTTTCATCATTGAGTATGATGTTAGCTGTGGGTTTTTCATATATACCCTTTATTGTTGAGAATGTTTCCTTCTGTTCCTATATTTCAAATTGTTTTTATCAAGATGTGATGCTGGATTTTGTCAAATGCCTTTTCTATGTCAATTGAGATAATTTTATGGTTTTTCCCCTTCTATTTGTAATGTGGTGTATTATATTAATTGATATTCTTGTGTTTAACCACCATTGCATACCTGGGATGAAACCTACTTGATCATTGTTCTAGTTTGCTAATGCTGCTGGAATGCAAACCACCAGAAATGGATCAGCTGTTTTAAGGGGGTTTATTTGGTTACAAAGTTAAAGTCTAAGGCCATAAAGTGTTCAAGATAAGTCATCAACAGGCGGGTAAATTCATTGAAGGATGGCCAAATGGTGTCCGGAAAACCTCTGTTATCTGTGAAGGCAAGTGGCTGGCGTCTGCTCCAGAGTTCTGGTTTCAAAATGGCTTTCTCCCAGGACTTTCTTCTCTAGGCTGCAGTTCCTCAAAAATGTCATCCTTAGTTGCTCTTGAGGCGTTTGTCCTCTCTTAGTTTCTCAGGAGCAAGAGTCTGCTTTCAATGGCCGTCTTCAAACTGTCTCTCATCTACAGCTGCTCTCTCAGCTTCTGTGCATTCTTCAAAGTGTCCCTCTTGGCTGTAGCTCCTCTTAAAAATGTCACTCTCAGCTGTACTGAGTTGCTTCTGTTCGTCAGCTCATTTATGTGGCTCCAGTGATTTAATTTAGACCCACCCTGAATGGGGGGATGATACCTCTATGGAAATTAGCCAGTTAGAGTCATCACCCACAATTGGGTGGGGTGCATTTCCATGCAAACAACCTAATCCAAACATTCCAACTTAATCCCCACTAATATGTCTGACCCACAAGATTGCATCAAAGATTATGGCTTTTTCTGGGCGACATAATGCATTCAAACCGGCACAATCATGGTATGTAATTCTTTTAGTGTGTAATTGGATTCAATTTTGAAGTATTTTACTGAGGATTTTTGCACTTATATTCATTAGAGGGATCAGTGTACAATTTTCCTTTCTTGAACCATCTTTATCTGATTTTGGTATCAAGGTGATTTTGGCTTTATAGAATGAGTTAGGTAGTGTTCCCTCCTTGTCAGTTTTCTGGAAGAGTTTGTACATGATTGGTATTAATTATTTTTGGAATGATTAGTGGAATTCACCTGTGAAGCCATCTTGTCCTGGGCTTTCCTTTGCTGGGAGATTTTTGATGACTGTTTGAAAGTTATTGGTTTGTTGAGATCTGTTTCTTCTGGAGTCATTGTGGGTTGTTTGTGTGTTTGTAGGAAATTGTCCATTTCATTTCAGTTGTCTAGTTTGTTGGTATACAGTTGTTCATGGTATCCTCTTATGATCTTTTTAATTTCTGTAGCATCACTAGTAAGGCCTCCCCCCCCTTTTCTGATTTTATTTGCATCTCTCTCTCTTTTTCTTTGTCAGTCTAGCTGAGGGCTTGTCAATTTTGTTGATCTTCTCAGGGAACTAACTTTGTTTTTGTTGATTCTTTAATTTTTGCTTTCCATTTCATTTCTGTTCTAAACTTAATTATTTCTTTGTGCTTGCTTTTTTACTAGTTTGTTGTTCTTTTTCTTGTTCCTCCAGGTATGTAGTTAGGTCTTCGATTTTAGCTCTTTCTTTTTAACATAGGTTTAGGGCTATATATTTCCCTCTCAACACTGTCTTTACTGTATCCCATAATTTTAATATGTTGTGTTCTCATTTTCATTTATCTCGAAATATTTACTGGTTTCTCTTGAAATTTCTTCTTTGATCCACTGATAAAGAGTGTTTTTTAACTTCCCTAAATTTGCACATTTTCCAGTCCTCTGCCTGTTATTGACTTCCAGGTTCATTCCATTATGGTCAGAGAAAGTGCTTTGTATCTTTTATAACTTATTGAAACCTGTTTTATGACCCAGCATGTGGTCTGTTTTAGAGAATGATCCATGAACACTTGAGAAGAAGGTATATACTGCAGTTGTGGGGTGCAATATTCTGTAATTGTCTTGGTTAGGTCTAGTTCATTTATGATATTATTCAAGTTCTTTCTTTCCTTATTCATCCTCTGTCTACATGTTCTATTAATGAGAGTGGTATAGTGAAGTCTCCAATTACTATTGTTCAGACATCTCTTTCCCCCTTCAGTGTTACCAGTGTTTGCCTCATATATTTTGGGGCACCTTGGTTAGGTGCTTAAATGTTTATTTTATTGGTATTTCTTCTTGGTGTGTTGCTCCTTTTGTTCATATATAACGTCCTTCTTTGTCTCTTATAAATGCTTTGCATTTAAAGTCTATTTTGTCTGATACTAATGTAGCTACCCCAGCTCTTTTTGAATATTGTCTTTTTCTGTCCTTTCACTTTCATCCTGTTTATATCCTTAGATCTGAGGTGAGTCTCTTGTTGACATCATATAGATGGCTTATATTTTTTCCTCCATTCTGCCAATTTGTGTCTTTTGATCGGGTTTAATCCATTAACTTTCAGTGTTATTACTCTAAAGGCAGTATTTACTTCAACCATTTTATCCTTTAATTTTGATATGTCATATTTTATTATTTCTTTTTTTACTTTTCAGTTACCTGTTCTGATAATCTTCATTTCTACACCCTCCTGCAAACCTCTCTCACTTTGTCCTTTCAGCCTGCAGTTCCCTCTTTAGTTTTTGTTGTGAGGTACATCTCTTGTTAACAATTCTCTCAGCTTCCACTTATCTGTGAGTATCTTAAACTCACCCTCATTTTTGAAGGACAGTTTTGCCAGATAGAGAATTCTTGGCCAGCAGTTTTTCTCTTTCAGTATCTTGAATATACCATATCGTTGCCTTCTTGTCTCCATGGTTTTTGATGAGAAATTGGAACTTAGTCTTTTCAGACATCTCTTGTATGTAATGAATCACTTTCTTTTGCTGCTTTCAGAATTCTCTCTCTGTGTTTGGCATTGAGCATTCTGCTTAGTATGTGTCTTGGAACAGTTGGTTTGGATTTATTCACTTTGGGGTTCGTTGTGCTTCTTGGGCCTGGATTTCAGTGCCTTTCACACCAGTTGGGAAGTTCTCGGTCATTATTTCCTCAAATGTTCCTTCTGCCTCTTTTCCTTTTCTTCTCCTTTTGGGACACCTATATTGCAAATATTTGTGCTCTTCCGGTTGTCAGCCAATTTCCAGAGACCATTCTCAACAATTCACATTCTCTGACTGTTCTTTTGTCTGTTCAAATTCTTATGCTCTGTCTTCTAGCTTGCTGATCCCTTCTTCAGCCTGTTCAAATTTTCTGTCAAGTGTTTCTAGTGTATTTTTAATTCCATCTATTATGACTTTCATTTCCATAAGATCTGTTTTTTTCTTGGCATGTTTTCAAATTCTTCTTCATTCTCACCCACTTTCTTCTTAATATCCTTTATTTAATCTTCTCTTTGAATTTGTTTAGGAGACTTGTTTGAAAATCTTTGATCAGTTGTTCCAGATTCTGTATTTCCTCCAACTTGTTGATTTGCTCCTTTGAGACATATTTCCCTGTTTCTTAATTTGCTTCTTTGGGCCGTATCTTCCTGTTTCTTAATATGACTTGCTATTTTTTGCTGATTTGGGGGCATCGGATTATCTTGGTGGGTTTACTCTGAAGATCAGAGTCTCTCTCTTGCCACAGTTTTTGTTGTTGTTTGAGTTTGTGTTAATGCTCTTCTGTGACACTTGATTTGTCAATATTACCTGACCAGGGCTGCGCCTGGGGCCCACGAAAGGGTGCATTCCACAGGGCTCTAGGGAGAAGGTCAAGTAAGGATGCTTAAAAGTCTTTAATTCTGTTCCCCAAGTATATACTTTCCTGGCCTGCCCAGCAGATGATGCTCCTTAGCAACCTATTCCCCTCAGTGCTCAGAAGGCAGGTTCTTCTTATCTCTGTGCTGATTCCAGATAGTGGTGTAGCCACGCCCTGTGGCTTGGGTTGAAACCATTGGTGGTCCCATCAGTCCCAATTTTCTAGCCAAAAGTGACCCTCCCTGATCTTGGGAGAATGGATCCACTGCCCTTTCAGTCTGGAGCTGCCCACCCAACAGAGACTGGAGAACTGGATACTTTCTGCCCCAAGAGTGGTGGATGGGCACCAGGAACCGGGCTGAGGGAGGTTACTCATGATGACCCCCCACGGCTTTGCTCTGTCTTGATTCCACACTTTCCTGGGTGTTGTAGAGCATTCCCCTTGATATCCAGAGCCCCAGGTCTGTTATGGGCAGTTTCTGCCTGACCCCTAGTATATTTCTGGAGAGAAGTGAGCCCAGGCTCTCCCTAATTGGCCATCTTGGATCTTTCCCTCTCCCTAGCGTTTTCATTTAAAAATTTTCAAACATAAAAGCAAAAGTTGAATGAATAGTATAATGAATGGTTTTTTTTTTCTGAGTTATCTAAAAGATGCCGACAGTATTTTGTTTCACCCCTTAATACTTCACTGTGTATCTCCTAAGAATAAAGAAATTTTCAGAGAGTAGCAAAAATTATTATCACATTTAAGAAATTGTAAATGAACCAGTATTCATAGTGGTATTATTCACAGTAGCCAACAGGTGGAAACAAGTTCTTATCCATCAACAGATTAATGTAAAACAAAACTGTGGTATGTCCATACAATGGAATACTATTGGGTATAAAAAAAAAAATGAAGGGAAACTGACACGAGACAGACAAAATGGCTCCCGACTGTTGGGATTCTTGTCAGTGATTAGCTGCCGCCATGCCAAAAGGATTGCACCCCTCTTATTGAAAAGTGCCCAGGAAGCCTCTTTGAAGTCCCAGGTCAGTCTCAAGCCATAATTCCCAAAGAAGCCTAGTCCGATGCATTTGAGAGAGCTTTCTTTCCCAGACCAGAATTTACTAACACTAAGAGCTGGACAGTCTTAGGAAGAGGAGAGCAAGTTTGCATGGGAAGATGATTCACATGGGTGAGCCTTCTGGGAAATGTAGTTCAGAGCAGGAAAAGTGGTGGATAGATCATCAGAAATTCAATTTGATTTCTCTTAAAGTTAAGCCTGTGCCTGTGCCTGGCCACACCCAGGATAGTTCCAGTTCCAATACACAGGTGCAGACGTCCTGAGTCGTCATTTTGGCCTTTGTTCTGTGTGTAACATTCAGGTGCTGTATTATTTCCCCATTTACTAGTGTGCAGGGTTTGAGCACCCAAGCATGCTGAGTCAACTCTGCTACACACTTACGTGCACAGATACGTATAGATGTGCTAGTACATCTGTATGATAAATTCCAGAATTGGAAGTACTGAAATATAAGTTAAATGTATTTGTAATTTTGACAGAAAGCAAATTGCTATACAAAGACATTAAACCAATTTACGGTCGTACAAAAAATGGATGAAAGTGCCTTTTCTCCATCTGACTATATAGTTCATTTATTCAGCAAATATGTATTGAATGCTAATTATATAATAGCCACTCAAGATATATCAGTAAGCAAAATGAACAGTAATCCCTGCTTTCAAGATTACAGTGTACTATTGCCAGGGTGTAGATAGTGAAGAGAGACAATAACCAAATACATAAAATATACATGAACTCAGATGGTGATAAATGGTATGAAAACAGTCAAGTTGGTACAGAAATAAATGCATGTCTGCTGTATTTAACTGAAGGTCCTTGTTGACTGTTTTGGTCATTTTACTTCCTATTTGGTCATCTTACTCAGATTGGCTTGATTTTGTTTTCTCATCTTTTTATCATATTTGCCACATGCCTGCTGCATACCCTCTTAGTTTTGCTGATTTCTAATATGTTTACGATTACCTATAAAAGTTGGTAAAGCTGCATGTATCCATGAATGTCAGCTTTTGCCCAAATAGAATCTTTCTTCTCAGCAACTAAGAGAGAGTGTATTTGTACTTCAAATTTCTTTCACACTGGAAAACTAAGCCTAAAACCAGAATCAATTCCAGAAAGCACATATCTAAAATTTTATTAATAAAATTGTGATGAAAATATGTTCAAGTGAAGATTTACTGGGTGCTATGTTCCAGGCACTTTTTTGGTTTACACCTATTTTCTTTGTACTCCATTAATAGAAGAAGTATAAGACACTAAGGAGCAGAAAGAACAGCATAACAAAAGGCTTCTGAGTGAAGTTACATCTGCTTCCACAACAGTACAGGCTTAAGATGAAAACAGAGAATGTAAGAAAGTTGGGAAAGTATTTTCTTTGACTGTGGACATTGTTTCCTCAAAGTAATGTCTCTTTGAATGTGACTTCTCTTTGAAAGAATTCACATCATGCTTAGCTAAGCACAAGGGAAAATGAATGAATACAATGAGTTTTGCCATAGTTTGTCCCACATAGTAATCATCCCCTTTAAATGTGATGAGTGTGAAGGTCTTCTGCTGGAAATTCAACCTCACTAGATACCTGAGGATTAATACTCGAGAGAAGCCAGTTGGATTTAATGAATGTGGGAAAGTTATATTCACATTAAAAAAACCATGTAAGAGTAAAATCCTGCATGTAAGGAATATTGGAAATCCTTCAGCTGGGCATTAAGTATCATTAAGCATGAGAATATTCACACATAAATTAGTATTGTAATGATCATGGGAATACTTTTATCTGAAGCAAAACTTAATGGAGTGTGAGAAAATTTGTACCAGAGAGAAACTATATGAGTGTTCTGAATATAGTAAGTCTGCTCTTTACAGTCATCTTTTACTCCCCATTTGAAAAGCCTTACAGGGGAATAAGCCTGTAAATGTAATATGGGAGAGCTTTCAACCTGATAGAAAACCTCTGTATTCAACAGAAAGTTCATACTGGAGAGAAATCATATATATGTGGGAAAGTTTTAATTCAAATGTCAAATCTTAGACACAAGAGATTTCATACTAGAAAGAAACCCTGTGCGTAAAAGGAATGTGAAAAAGCCTTTAGTCACAAACACATCTCACAGAACATAAGAAAACTCACAGTGGACAGAAAGAATATGAATGTAAAGAATGTGGAAAAGCCTTCAGCCAAAAACTATACCTCATTAAACATCAGAACATTCATACTGGAGAAAAACTATATATGCAAGGAATGCGGAAAAGCCTTCAACCAGAAGGAAGACCTCATTTCCTATCAGAGAATCCATACTGGAAAGAAGCCTTATGAATGTGATGGATGTGGGAAAGCTTTCATTCAGAAATCAAGCCTCATTACACACCAGGGAAGACATATTGGAGAGAAACCCTTAATATGTGAGGAATGTGGGAAAGCCTTCAGTGGCAAATCAAATCTCACTGAACATGAGAAAATTCATTTGGAGAGAAACCTTAAAAATGTGGTGAATGTGCAACAGCCTTCAGCCAGAGGCAGTATCTCATTAAACATTACAACATTCATTCTGGAGAGAAACCCTATGAATGTAGTAAGTGCGGAAAAACCTTTCCTCAAACCACAACACTTGGACATGTGAGAATTCATACAGGTGATAAACATGAGTGTAAGGTGTGTGGGAAAGCATTCTCTCAAAGTTCATCTCTTACTGTGCATGTTAGTAATACAGGTGAGAAACTTTATGGTTGTGATGATTGTGGTGTGGAAAAGCCTTTTCTCAGTTCTCAACTCTTACGCTTTACGAGAATCCCTACAGATGAGAAGCCTTATCAGTGTAGTGTATGTGGAAAAGCTTTTAGCTAGAAGTGACAACACATTAGACATCAGAGAATTCATACTCATTGAAAATGGTATCAATTAGAAGAAATACTTCAGCAGATCTCATAGCACATTAGAAAATTCACTCTAAAACAAAATGTCATGATGTAGATTACAAGGGGTGACTGTGATTGTGAAAACCTGTGGATCACACTCCCTTTATTTAGCATATGGATGGATGAGTAGAAAAATGGGGACAAAAACTAAATGAAAGCTAGGGTGGGATGGGGGGGATGATTTGGGTGTTCTTCTTTACTTTTATTTTTTGTTGTTATTCTGATTCTTTCTGATGTAAGGAAAATGTTGAGAAATAGATTGTGGTGATGGATGCATAACTATATGATGGTACTGTGAGCATGGATTGTACACTATGGATGACTGTATGGTATGTGAATATATTTCAATATAACTGAAAAAAAAAAAAAACCTCCAAAAAAACAACAACACAAAATGTCATGAATGTGGGAAAGCCTTAAAAAAGAATCCCGGTACTTATAGCCAAGAATTTTTATGAGAAGAAAGAGTAATAAAGTGGAAATGTGTCCTACACAAAGTCATAGCATACGTTATTATTGTTGGACTTTTAGAAGCTTTCTGATTTAAAGGCAGAAACAAGTATGGATCCTCCTGTACCTCCACTGGTAAACATGGTCCTGAATGGAGAGTCTAAATAGTGTGGTAAAATGAAAGAAAAAGTGGTATAAAAATCAGAAAGAAAGAGACAAAATTACCATGGTTAGGTAATATGATACCCTACATAAAGCTCTAATTATTAAAATTTTTTGGTATTGATGCATTAGTTATGTGGAATAGAATATGTTGTCAAGAAACATGCCCATGAATTTGTGGGAAAGGAATGTAATAGCCACCAGTAAGGGAATGAGTGTATAAAGGGTGTTGTATTTGCACAACAGAAAATTGTAGAACCCTTAAATAAGGCAAAACAACTGTATATATTAGCAATGTATATATTATACACTTGCACATGTATTTATTAGCAAGAAATTATTGCAAGCATTTGAGTGAAAAATCAAGTCTCAGAATGATGCATATACTATGCTACATTTTTGTAAGTTTGAATACAACACTAACAAGGAAAAAAAAAGAATGAATTTCTAATACGTGCTACAACATGAATGAACTTGAAAACATTTTGCTAATTGAAAAAAGCCAGACCTAGAGAAATATTTTATGATTCTATTTATATGAAATACTAAGAACAAGCAAATTCAGAAACAGAAACTAAGTTAAGAGGTTACGGGGCTAGGGGGAAGCGAACACACAGTTCTTGTTTAATGAGCAAAGAGTTTCTGTTTTAGGTGATGACAAATTTTAGTAATGGAAGGTGGAAACAGTAGCACAACATTGCAAAAGTAATGCCAGTGAAATGCACACTTAAAAATGCTTAAATGGTATGTGTTACATTATATATATGTAATTTCTAAACATATTTAGAAAAATAGAAAATAAAAATTGTTACAGTAAGATTATCTAAAACAGTCTATATTGGAATTCCTCCTTTTGTATCCTTTATATTTCCCCCCTGTCTCTGGATGATTGTGTTTGGTTTGGTTTCTGTTAATCTACAACATTTCCCTTGATTTCTTTTTTTTTTAAATTCAGTTTTATTGAGATATATTCACATACCATACAATCACCCATGGTGTACAATCAGCTGTTCACAGTGCCATCATACAGTTGTGCATCCATTACTCCAATCAGTTTTTTTTTTTTCATTTTTATTGAGATTGTTCAGATACCATACAATTATCCAAAGATCCAAAGTGTACAATCACTTGCCCCTGAGTACCCTCATACAGCTGTGCATCCATCACACTTAATTTTTGTTCAATTTTTAGAAACTTTTCATTATTCCAGACAAGAAATAAAGTGAAAGATGAAAAAAGAAAAAAAGAAAAGGAAACTCTAAACCTCCCCTATCCCTAACCAACCCCCCTCAATTGTTGACTCCTAGTATTGATATAGTATGTTTGTTACGGTTTATGAAAAAATGTTGAAATACTACTAACTGTAGTATATAGTTTGTAATAGTATATAGTTCTTCCCTATATACCCCTCTATTATTAATTTCTAATTGTATTGTCATACATTTGTTCTGGTTCATGAAGTGATTTCTAGTATTTGTACAGTTGATCATGGACATTGCCCACCATAGGATTCAGTTTTATACATTTCCATCTTTTGACCTCCAACTTTCCTTCTGGTGACATATATGACTCTGAGCTTCCCCTTTCCACCTCATTCACACACCATTCGGCGCTGTTAGTTACTCTCACGTCTTGCTACCAACACCCCTGTTCATTTTCAAACATTTAAGTTCATCCTAATTGAACATTCTGCTCATACTAAGCAAGAGCATCTACATTTCTTCCACAAGGCAGGAGGGAGAGTCAAAGAAGGTAGAGAGGCAAAAGAAAGAGAAAACAAAAAAAATGACAGCTAGGAAGCAGCAAAAGGAAAAATAACCTTAAATCAAAGTAGAATAAAGAATCAGACAATACCACCAATGTCAAGTGTCTAACAAAGTCTCTCATTGTCTGTTTGTCAGAAAATATTTTGAGCTCTCCCTCATATTTGAAGGACAGCTTTGCTGGATACAGGATTCTTGGTTGGTGGTTTTTCTCTTTCACTATCTTAAATATATCACACCACTTCCTTCTTGCCTCCATGGTTTCTGCTGAGAGATCCGCACATGTTCTTATTAAGCTTCTTTGTATGTAATGGATTGCTTTTCTCTTGCTGCTTTCAGGATTCTCTCTTTGTCTTTGACATTTGATAATCTGATTATTAAGTGTCTTGGCGTAGGCCTATTCATATCTCTTCTGTTTGGAGTACACTGCGCTTCTTGGATCTGTGATTTTATGTTTTTCATAAGAGATGGGAAATTTTCATTAATTATTTCCTCTATTATAGCTTCTGCCCCCTTTCCCTTCTCTTCTCCTTCTGGGACACCAATGATACGTACATTATTGTACTTTGTTTCATCCTTGAGTCCCCGAGATGTTGCTCATATTTTTTCATTCTTTTCTCCATCTGCTCCTTTGCGTGTAGGCTTTCAGGTGTTTTGTTCTCCAGTTCCTGAGTGTTTTCTTCTGCCTCTTGAGATCTGCTGTAGTATGTTTCCATTGTGTCTTTCATCTCTTGTGTTGTGCCTTTCATTTCCATAGATTCTACTAGTAGGTTTTTTGAACTTTTGATTTCTGCCGTATACATGTCCGGTGCTTCCTTTACAGCCTCTATCTCTTTTCCAATATCTTCTCTAAACTTTTTGAACTGATTTAGCATTAGTTGTTTAAATTCCTGTATCTCAGTTGAAGTGTACGTTTGTTCCTTTGACTGGGCCATAACTTTTTTTTCTTAGTGTAGGTTGTAATTTTCTGTTGTCTAGGCATGGTTTCCTTGGTTATCCAAATCAGGTTTTCCCAGACCAGAACAGGCTCAGGTCCCAGAGGGAAGAAATATTCAGTATCTGGTTTCCCTGCCGGTGTGTCTTAGAAAATTGCTCCACCCTGTGATGCCTCGGGTCACTGTGCTTTTCTGCCCAGCAGGTGATGCCTGTCAGCCTATAATTCTTGACTGGTGTGAGGAGGTATGGCTGTGTTCCCCCAGGCTCTGGGGTCTGGTTCTGAATGGAAAGGGCCCCACCCCTTTCCTCCTAGAGAAGACAGACCCCTCAGGTGGAGGTCATTAGCATTTCAATGGTCTCGCTCTCTGCTTGTGGTGTCTCCACCCTTCCTAGAGTCACAGCCCTGGAAACTGAAAATGACTGGGGCTTTCTCCACTGAGCCAAAAAAGAAACAGATAGTCCCCTTCAGACCCAGTCCAAGGGAACCCTCCGGCTCTCCCAGGTCAGTCATCACCCAAAGCCTCTGTCTGTTTTTTTGGGGCTGCGTACCTGTAGTGAGCAGTTCATACTCGCTACTTAAAACCCCAGTTGGAGCTCAGCTGAGCTGTATTCGCTTGCTGGGAGGAAGCTTCTCTCTGGCACCATGAGGCTTTGCAGCTCGGGCTATGGGGGAGGGGGTCTCCCAACCTGGTTCTGCAGGTTTTACTTACAGATTTTATGCTGTGTTCTCGGGCATTCCTCCCAATTCAGGTTGGTGTATGATGAGTGGATGGTCTCGTTTGTCCCCCCGCAGTTATTCTGGATTATTTACTAGTTGTTTCTGGTTTTTTGTAGTTGTTCCAGGGGGACTACTTAGCTTCCACTCCTCTCTATGCCGCCATCTTGCCCGAGCTCCGATTTCTTTTTATTTATTCACTTTTGTTTTGTTTTTGTTTTTATGTTTCAAGATGTTTGCTTTTTTTTTTTTTTAAGAGTCTAGACTAGTTGTTTCCACAGTAGCATTTGGTATAGTCTTTCGTTCCATCATTAGTTGATCTAGATTAAACTTTGGTAAGAACAGTACCCAGGGAGTGTTTTGTCTTTTCTCGTTACATCAAGAACAGCTGATATCAGGTATATTCATTATTAGTAAAATTGTTTGATCATTTGGTTAAGATTAAGGTGTCTGTCAGATTTTTCCATTATAAAGCCACTGTTTTCTCTTTCTAATTAATAAGTAATGAGTGATACTTTGCAACGGTGAATATTCTGTTCCTTTGAAACTCAGAACCAGTGATTTTGAATCCATTGATTTTTTTTTTTTAAAAGAAACAACTTCATTGAGATATAATTCACATGCCATTTGGTTAACCGTATAAAGTATGCAAGCCGATGGTTTTTAGTATCTTCACAAATAGGTGCACCTATCTCCACAGTGATTTTACAACATTTTTGTTGCCTCACAAACTGTCTATCTTTAAATTTATCACCTCCCTTTCCCCAACCCACCCATCCCCACCCTTGCAGCTTTAACCAGCCACTAACCTACCTTCTGTCTCTATAGATTTCCCTGTTCTAGATATTCATATGAATAGAATCATATAATATGGTATTTTGTAATTGGCTTTTTTTAGGCTAATATTTTCAGAGTTCATCCATGTCATAGATGTGCTTCATTCCTTTTTATGGCTGAATATTAGTCCATTGAATGGATATGCCACATTGTGTTTATTGAGCCACTGATGGTCATTTGATTGCTTCTACCCTTTGGCTGTTGTGAATAATGCCACTATACATTCATGTACAAGTTTCTGTGTGGACATATGTTTTCATTTCTCTTAGATAAATACCAAGGCATGGAATTGCTGGGTCAGAGTGTGTTCTAAGGCGGCTGGACCATTTTTATATTCCCACTGGCAAAGATCCACTTTCTCCACATCTTCATCAACACTTGTTCCTATCATTTTTATTTTAGCCTTCCTAGTAGGTGTGAAGTGGTATCTCATTGTGGTTGTGATTTGCATTTCTCTGATGACTAATGATGTTGAGTATATTGTCATTGCCAGTTGGATATCTTCCTTTGAGAAATGTCTATTAGGATCCTTTGCCCATTTTTTAAGTGGGTTATTTGTCTTTTATTAGTGAGTTGTAGGAGTTCTTCATGTATTCTATATGCAAGTCCTTTATCAGATAAGATGACATGTAGCTATTTTCTTCCATTCTTTGGTAATCTTTTCACTTTCTTGATGGTGTCCTTTGAAACACAAAAGTTTGTTTTAATTTTGATGATGTCTAATTTATTTTTTCTTTGTTGTTCAGATTTTTGTTGTCATATATTAAGAATCCTTTGTCCAATCCAAGGTCATGAAGATATACCCCTATGTTTTCTTGTAAGAGTTTTATGGATTTAGCCCCTCTGATCCATTTTAGTTGATTTTTGTGTATGGTTTGAGGTAGGGGTTCAATGTTATTCTTTTGCAAGCACATCCATTTTTATCTGAGTCAGTTATTTCGTTGTCATTATAAAATGGTGATTTTTATTTCTAGTGTATTTATTCCATCTTCATTTATTAGCTAATATTCATGTGTATAGAAGAGCTTTGATACACCTCCCCTCATCTTTCATCCCCCCACTTTTTTTTTACCAGTGCCGTAGATTTCTTCTTAGGGCCCCTCTCAATTAGTGCTTCCCGTCCAAGGATAAAACCACTATCCTGAATCCAACACCATAGATTAGTTTTGCTTGTTTGAACTTTTTAATGGAGTCATACCACAGGTACTGTTTTTGCAATTCAGCTCTTTTGCTCAGTATTGTATTTGTGAAGCTCATCTGTGTTGTTGCATGTGACAGAAGTTGAAACAGTCTCTTTGTATTTTGTCTTTTTGGCTATACCATAACTTATCCATTCTACCATTGACGGATATTTAAATTGTTTTCAGTTTTGGGCTATTAATAATAGGGCTGCTGTGAACATTTTCACATGTGTCTTGTTGAATGTATGTATTTCTTTTGAGATATCTAGAAATGGAGATTTTTAAGTTATAGGTACTGGCCAAACAGTTTTCCAAGTAGTCATGCCAGTTCATACTCCCCTCAGCAGTAAGACCTTTTATGTGTCCTTTACTGTTGTTTGTTTGTTTGTTTGTTTGTTTGTTTCGAGGTTATGAGTTATGCCATTTAATATCTTTGATGAATACTTTTTGGCCGGCGTGCATTCACAAGATTATCAGAGTATCTCCCCCAATGCCATCCAACCTCAATATCAGAGTCATGTCCTCAGGCCTCTCGGGGTCCAGGTGGTTCTTGCCTCTGCAGTCCTTTCCAGTGACTCCACCAAGTCCTTGGTACTTCAGAGTCAGAGCGGGAAGTGGCAGGGCAGGAAGGTGGGTGATTTCCCGGTGTGCTCTGTAGTCTTCTGTTGAGCAAAGTGGTCGTGTAAAAGGGAGCACCTGGGCTTTCCAAGCAGGGAAAATGATGTGATCTTTTTTTTGTTTTTCCTTGCAATTTTATTGATAATATAATGACATACCATAAAATCATCCAGTGTTCAGTCATTGTTCACGTTATCATATAGTTGTGTATTCATCACTGTAATCAATTTTTGAACATTTCCATTACTCCAAAAAAAGTAACAAAAAGAAAAATAATAATAAAAATAGAGGACACCTAAAACATCCCATCCCTCCCATCCCATGCTATTATTCATTTACTTTTTTTGTCCCCATTTTTTTCTCTCATCTGTTCATACACTAGATAAAAGGAGTATGAACCACAAAGTTTTCACAATCACATGGTCACACCATATAAGCTATATAGTTTATACACTCGTCTTCAAGAATCAAGGCTGTTGGGTTGCAGTTCAGCAGTTTCAGGTATTTCCTTCTAGCTATTCTAATACACTAAAAACTAAAAAGAGATGTCTGTATAATGCGTCAGAAAGACCTCTCAACTCCATTTGAAATCTCTTAGCCACTGAAACTTCGTTTCATTTCTCTTCCCCCTTTTGGTTCAGAATGCTTTCTCAATCCCATGATGCCAGGTCCAAACTTATCCTTAGGAGTAATGTCCCATGTTGCCAGGGAAATTTATACCCCTTGAAGTCATTTCACATAGTGGGGAGGGCAGCAAGTCCATCTGTCCTGTTGGCTTAGAGAGAGATGCCACATCTGAGAAACAAAAGAGATTCTCTAGGGGTGACTCTTAGGCACAATTATAAGCAGGCTTAACCTCTCCTTTGCAGTAACAGGCTTCATAAGGGCAAGCCCGAAGATCAAGGGCTTGGCCTAAACTGGTAGTCCCCAGTGCTTGTGAGAATATCATGAATTCCCCAGGTGGGGAAGATTAGTAGTTCTACATTTTTCTCTAGTCCCTGAAGGGGACTTTTCAAATTCTTTTTTATCCTCTGCCCAAATTACTCTGGGAAGTATTGGGGCTTCACACTAATCTGTACAAACCAACCAGATCTCACTCCCTACTCAGAGTTTTCCATGTAATTATGGTGTTTGAATAAACTGACCCTACAAGTTAAATTATCTAATGTACTACAGAAAATAAAGATTTTCTACCAAATAAGCATCTCTACCTTTGGTCTTTCACGAAAGTTGAAGTTTTAAAATATAGTCAATATTATCCTTTACCCTTTAGTCTGATTTACCTTATTCCTAACCAAGGCCATTTCGTCCATAACTCTAATTGAAATTTGATCTCTTTTTCAGCTTCTTTAACATTTGCTGTATGGGACAGTGTTAATGTTCACATTCATAGCTGCTGAACTCTAGCTCTGAGTCTCAGGTGTCACACAGATACCCAAAGTTCTGGGGACTGACCAGGTTATACACAAGATCTCAGCATCTCAGAATCTAGAAATAACTTAAAACTCAAGAATAGATATACCTGTTGAAAGAGCTTATAATCTAGGGACCATTACAGTAAGCATGCCACTGATAGCCTATGTTCTCATATTAATTCTCAGAGTTTGCACATTATAGTTGTTCTATATTATGAGGTGTTATGTCTGTCTTTTTGTTTCTGGCTTATTTCATGCAACATACAGTCTTCAAGGTCCATTTACCTAGTTGCATACCTCACAACTTCATTTCTTCTTGCAGCTGCTCAATATTCCATTGTATGTGTACACCACAGTTCACCATTCTGTTTAACAGTCAGTGTGCCCTTAGGCCATCTCCATCCATTGCGAATTGTGAATACTACTGGCATAAACACTGGTGTGCAAAGGTCCATTCATGCCCCTGCTCTCAGTTCTTCCAAGTATATACCCAATAATGGAGTTGTAGGACCATATGCCAACCCCATACTTAGCTTCCTGTGGAGCCACCATACTGCCCTCCACATGGGCTGTACCATTCTACTTCTCCATCAGCAGTGAATAAGTACATCCCTCTCTCCACATTTTCTTCAGCTCTTGTATTCCTCTTATTTTTTTTAACATTCCATCCTAAGTAAACAATTAGTGGTTCCTGGTATAATCATATATATATATATATATATATATATATATGCATTCACCACCACAATCTATATGCTGGCATTTCCATTTCTGATAGCTCCCTTCTTCTTCACTTTGGCATTTGTAGGTTCCTTTTCCCATCCATACCCTCCTCCAGAGCTCCGAACAAGTCAGGGTTATCCTTCTTTTTTGCGGAATATATAGGGAGAAGTGGTCAGTAGCTGTTTACATTGCCATGTTGATGATGTCACCTGGTTGATGTGGTCTTGACCTTTCTACTGTGTTTTAATCCGTTACTTTTACTATTCTTCTTGGTGCTACAGTTGCCCCAAATTTGGCTAGTGGAATCCCCTTAATGCTGGCTCTTCTGTTCTTTTGACATGTCCCTTGATTCTTTGAGCACTCACTTGCTTTCAGGCACAAGTTATTCAGCTGAGTTTTAACAAGTGCTTACACATGTGTAACCCAATCCACATTAAAAAGTACCATTATTTATATTTTTTCTCTAATTTAGAGATAATTCATGTGATAAAATTCACTGTTTAAAAGTGTGTAATTCACTGGTTTTGGTATATTCACAAAATTGTGCAGCCATCCTAATTCCAGAAACATTGGTTTTTGGTTTTTCCCAGACCTCTTCTCTGGTGTTTTTGTTTTGTTTTGTTTTGTTTTTTTCAGTAAGCACTACCCTTCTCCCATTCCCTCTCCCATGGTAACTCCTAATCTGCTTCCTATCTCTGAATTTGCTATTTCTAGTCATCTCTTATAAGTGATTTTGTAAATATTTTGTTCTTGTATTTCTTGCTGATTCAATAAAGCATAATGTTTTCAGACTTCTCCCATGTTGAAGCAAGTCTCATAACTCATAATTTTTTCTTACGGCAGAATAATATTCCATTATGTGTATGTACCACATTTTGTTTATTGATTCATTTGTTGATGGACACTTGGATTGTTTCCAGACTTTGACTGTTGTGAATAATGCAGCTATAAAGATTGGTGTACAAGTATCTGTTTATAACCCTGTTTTTGCTCTTTTTGTGTATATACCCAGAAAAGGGGTTGCCAGGTCAAATTGTAATTCTTCATTTAACTTTTTGAAGAACCACCGTATTGCTTTCCGCAGTGGCTACACCATTTTACATTCCCACCAGCAATGCACTAGAGTTCCAATTTCTCTGCATCCTCTTCAGTGTTTATTTTTGTTTATTTTTGTTTTTTTTTAATAATAGCCATTCTTTGTGTGATGTCATATCTCATTGTAGTTCTAATTTCTGTTTTCTTAATGGCTAATGATGTTGAGCTTTTCTTCTGTTTATTGGCCATTTGTATACCTTCTTTGGAGAAAATGTCTGTTCAAGTCCTTTGCCCATTTTAAAATTGGATTGTCTTTTTGTTGTTGAGTTGTTGGAGTTCTTTATATATTCTGGATATTGAAACCCTTTTCCAATATATGGTTTGAAACTGTTTTCTCCCATTCTATAGATTGTTTTTTCACTTTCTTGATAATTTCCTTTGGTGCACAAATGTTTAATTTTGATTAAATCAAATTTATCGTTTCTTTTGTTGCTCATGTTTTTGCTGTAGTATCTAATTCATAGGCAAATCTCAGGTCACAAAGTTTTCCCTTATGTTATCTTCTAAGGTCTTAAATATATTTAAGTCCTTGATCCATTTTGAGTTAATTTTTGTATACAGTGTGAGGTAGGGTTCTAACTTGATTCTTCTTCATTTGCCTATCCAGTTTTCCCAGTATCATTTTTTGATGAGACTATTCTTTCCCCTCTGCATGTACTTAGCACTCTTATCAAAAATAAATTGGCCATCTTTGTCTTAGCCAACTCTGCAAATAAACTCACTACCCTCCTCCTATGTGGGACATGACCCCTAGGGATGTGCCTGGCCCTGGCATTGTGGGATTGAGAATGCCATCTTGACCAAAAGGGGGAAAGTAATAAAATAAAGTTTCAGTGGCTAAGAGATGTCAGATAGAGTCAAGAGGTCATTCTGGAGATTACTCTTATGCATTATATAGATATTCCTTTTTAGTTTCTGGGGTATTAGAATAGCTAGAAGGAAATACCAAAATCTATTGAACTTTAATCCAATAGACTTGATTCTTGATGATTGTATAATATATAGCTTTTATTGTATGTCCATGTGATTGTGAAAACCTTGTGACTGACACTCCCTTTACCCAGCGTATATACACCTGAGTAAATAAATAAAGACAAAAAATATATGTAAATAATATGGGGGAATAAGGGATATGGAATGTTTTTGGTGTTCTTTTTTATGTTTATTTTTTTCTTTATTTTGGAGTAATGAAAATGTTCTAAAATTGATTGTGACGGTGAATGCATGACTATATGATGATACTGGGAACCATTGATTGTATTCTTTGGATGGATTATATAGTGTGTGAATATATTGCCCATAAAATTGTATTAAAGATAAATAAGTTGGCAATAGATGTATGTGTCTATTTCTGAAGTTTCAGTTTTGTTCTAACATTAATTTTTCATCATATTTTTATTGTATAATATAACATATATACATAAAAGTGTTAACCTTCCAGGTGTAATTTAACTAGTAAGCAAATTTCAAAGAATATTATAAGTTATAATTCTGCAGTTTCAGTTATTTCCTTATGAAATATAACATGTACAAAAAGGTAAAGTCTTTAAAAGTATGGTCTAACAAATGCATATATAGGAAATTTCCAAAGTTATTATGAGTTATAGTACCATAGTTTCAGTTATTTCATTATTGTGAAATTTAACATGTATATAAAAAGGTACAGCTTTCAAATTACAATTTAACAAGCAGCTATAGAACAAATTTCAAAGGATGCTATGGGTACAGTTCCACCATTTCAATTCTTTCCTTCTAACTATTCTAATACCCTAGCAATTAAGGAAAAGAAAATTATATAAATATTCAGTATTCATAATCCTTTGTTAAATTCCATCTTGTCTGTTGCTACCCTTTCCTCTAGTCTAATCACTTTCCCTACCTTTTGGGATGTGTAGGCAGTGACCACTGTAACCTGTTCATGTTGAAAAGGGGTGTCAACCTTATGAGCAAAGGGGACACATCTAGTTGATGTTCTTGAAGAGGCTGTTGCCTCTGGGTTTTGGGACTTAGCTGGCATAGGAGCACTCTGAAGAATTTAAGTTTCTGTATTTGTGGTGCTGATCTGTGAGAAACATGCCTTTAAACAACCCCTTTCATTCCTATTTGCCTTGGAGTACAGCTCTGAAACTTAGAATAATCCCATTAACAAACAACCATCACTCCTATCCATTACCATACCTTTGAATTCATCAACATATCTGAACACCAGTGATTCTTACATTTGTGCGCTTCATGTTATCCATCATTTCCCTGAGATCCATTTCAGATTTTTTTATTTTTTTCACCATTCCTTTTGTGCTTTCACTTTCCATTACTCTGTCATCAAGGTCGCTAATTTGTTCCTCTACTTCTTCAAATCTGGTATTATATGTCTCAAGAATATTTTTAATTTGATCAACAGTATCTTATTTCCATTAGAGCTGCTATTTTTTAATTTACCCTTGAAAATTCTTCTTTATGCTCTTCTAGGGTCATTTTTATGTCCTTTAATATCCTGAGCCATAATATTGATATTTATGGGTACTTCTTTGACTAATCACTCCAAATTATTTGTCTCTTCCAGCTCTTTAATTTGTTCATTTGGCTTATTCATATTTTCTGTATCCTTCAATTGCTTTGTAATTTTTTGCTGGCTTCAGGGGATTTGCTTATCTTGATAGGGTTATTTTGGGAAGTGCAGAATTGAGCATTTATATATAATTTGGTTTGCTGGAGTGCAGTTTCCCTAGCCTACCAGCAGATGGTGCCCTCAAGGCATAGCTTGCTTGAGTGCAGTTTCCATAACTTACTAGCAGGTGGTGCTCTCAAGTAGGTCTTCCATGAACTTCTTGTGGTGGGCAGAGTCCAAATTGGGTGGGGAACCAATCAGTGCACCAGATCTCCATGTGCTGTGGGGAATCCTGGTCCTGGGACTGCATTGTGGGCCCTGAGCAGGTAGGCTTGGAGCCTGATCCAGGGCACCCCGCAGGTGGGATGTGGGCGTTGCCTGCCAGTTCTTTGCCTGCCTTGTGCCCACTAGTCTCTGGGTATGGGAGGGACTCGCAATCACTGGTATGGCGTCTCTGGGTTCCCTCATGGGAGCTCCCCGCTGTCTGGCTGTGCAGGGTCACCCCCCAGCAAACTGACAAGGTAGGTGGACAGTAGTGGAGAGCCACTGCTCACTCCCTTGCCCAGTAGGGTTTTGCTTCTGCCAGCCTAGGGGCTGGGAGGGTGGTCTGGACAAGGAACGTACTCACCGCCTCCCTCCAGCCACCGTCTCTCCTCTGTTTTTGTTGGTGTCCACTCCTTCAACTGTGGGGGACCTCTTTGGCTGATCACAGCCTGAAACCACGGTCCCCAGTGTCCTCCAGCCCCTTTCTAGTTACTCTGACAGAGAAGAAGCTTGTTCCGCCTCATCTACTCTTCCATCTTCCCAGAAGTCTCCCAACATTAATTTCTGATTGATGAACTTCTTACAGTTGGGAACCAGATTAGTATAGTTTGGTATTAATAGTTTTGTTTTGTTTTTTTTTAATTTATTTCTGACAAATTTGTGTTAGATTGCTATTTAAGTCTATGTAAGGAATAAGGCATTTCTAAGTTACTAATATATATATTTGTTTGAAAACTCATTTGTATATTTTAAAATCAGTATCAGATACACCAGCCCAAAGAAAGTGGAAAGGTAAAGGTTAGGTAGGAGGTAAAGCACTTAGAGATGAAATTAGGCTTCTGATGAGCGCCCATTGACTCATATATAGCTTTGCAGATCAGGGATGGGGCAGATTAAGTTGTGCTATGCCTCCAGTAGACATTGGTGTCTACATTTTTCCAGTTGCTTTTACTTAAAAAAAGCTCCTAAATGTATTAGTATGAAGTCTCAGTAGTGTATTTTTTTTTTTTTTAAACACAGACTAACCAAAAAACTTGAAGAAAGGAGAGAAGAGAAAAGGAAAGAAGAAGAACAGGTAGTATTCATGTACTTAGCATTGTTTTACTCTTCCAATATGTAAAGGATTGTTTGATTGTTCTATTCAATTTGACAGACCTATGATAGCTTCCTAAGTTGCAGATTTGTAAAAGAGAATTATCTGTTGTCTTTTGTAGGATCATGGTGTATATTTTTTACATTCTTTTTGTAAATTGTTAGGAATCGATTGGATCTTTCCCACTGCATTGATTGGATCTTTCCCACTGCATTGATTTCGTTTCCACCAAGAATCAAGGGGCTGAGCTATAATTTTTTGGTTTGAGGCACAAGATCAAATTTTTAGTTCCTTTTTCTGAAAAAGAAATACATAGAAATTTTGCTGAGGTTTTTTCTCTCAATTTGCTGTATTGTAGCTCACTGTTCATTTTCCTCACCATGTATACCTAAAGTGCCTCATCTCTCTGGAGTTTTAATATAGGAAGATTATCATTTCTTCAGGCCAATTAAATGATTGCCTTATTGGCTTTGGACAGTAATATATTCATCTTAAAAAACAAAGATCTGTAATTTTACTTGCTTTCAAATTATACCAACCACCTCATAATCTTAACAGATCTATTTGCAGAAATTCATAAATTGATAGACATGGGGCCATTAACCATGCTGTTAATAAACTCTCTACTAAGACCCTTACATTTTAAGATGTTGTTTTATTCTTTTAGCTGATCCCTATAATCAGTTTTGCCTACATTCAAAATAATATCTGGATCATACTATCAAATTATGTTTTTAGCTCATAGGACTTATTTTCTCTTTTATTCAGAGAGAGATTAAGAAGGAAATTGAGAGGAGGAAAACTGGAAAAGAAATGTTGGATTATAAAAGAAAGCAAGAGGAAGAATTAACAAAAAGAATGTTAGAGGAAAGAAACAGAGAAAAGGCTGAAGATAGGGCAGCTCGAGAGCGTATAAAACAGCAGATCGCATTGGTGAGTATTATGTTTAGTGCTTTACCCCAGGACATTTGCACAATTGTTTTCTCTTGCATAGTGGCTTTGATTTACTATAAGACAGTGTACACAAAAATAGTAGATTTAATTGACTCAGAGTACTGATTTTCAGCTTCCTTTTATTAGAAATTGTGCATTGAGTTAAGATACAGTTTGACTCTTTCGATTTTTTTTGCAAAGTAATTTTTCTCCATGTTATGTATTGAATTTTATCAAAGTAGTCAGAAGATTGCTTTCAGCATCTCTGTAGAAAACAAGCTAAGAACTGGCTACCTAGCAGTCCCCTTTAGAAACGAAAACACTTTTGTGTGACATTCAAAGGATTGAGACACATCACTGAGGCTTAGCATGGTTTTGCAAAAATTGCTTCTAGAATAAGCAGTTGTAATACGTATGAAAACCATACCTGCCTCAATATCGTTTCCTCATTTGTTCATTCAGCAGATATTTATTGCTCATCTACTATGTGCCAGACCTTGTTTGTGTGCCAAATCAGTTCTTTGAATGTTTAGTAATAACTTCAGGCCCCTGACAGTTGGTTAAACCAAAAATACCAGATCCAGAATGATAAACTATTGTTCACAAATAACTTTAAGGAATTTTGTGCTTATCTGTTTTTGTTTCTTAACTTGTGTTTGGAAATGTGTGAATAGGTCATTCTGGCAGTGAAAGATAATTGGTGCCCACACTTGTTTTAAAGGACCGTGCAGAGAGGGCTGCTCGTTTTGCAAAAACAAAGGAAGAAGTAAACATTGCTAAATCTGCTGCCTTGCTGGCCAAACAGACAGAAATGGAAGTCAAGAGGGAATCTTATGCAAGAGAAAGAAGGTACTTTATTTCATGCTAAGACATCTATGTGTAAATGGGGGCTGAGGAGAACAATGGTTGTGGTGGTCTGTTTTTTAGCAATAATATATGGCATAGTCAATTCAAGGATGTAATTGACTAGTGTGGCAGCTGCCAATAGTGTTTATCATTGAATATGAATTCATTTCATTGAATTGAATATAACAGTACTAAATACCTTTTAAAAGGGCATAAAAATCTGTTTTCAAAAGAAGAAAGTACATGTTCCAAAATGATTATACTAATTATCTTATGTGTGTTAGAATCCTGTATTGTAAATGTCAGAATACCAATTCAAATATGATTAAGCAGGATGGGAATGCATTGGTTCTACCATTGGGCAATCCACAGGTGAATTTGGTTAGGTTACCTAGATATAGGGATCTTTAGGATGTTATTAGGACTTCTTCCCCCCCCCACCTCCCCCCCACCCCTTTCCACCTTGGTTCCTTCTGTTTTTGCTTAATTCTCATAAAACACTCTACATGGTGTCAGGAAAGTTTAGGGCCTTCTGGCACCTTCAGGATCTTGCTCTCATCATCCAAAGGAGAAAAGATTAATCCTGTTTCTTTCAAAGCCCATTATCAGTCACTGCAGAGAATTCTGCTTAGCCTTAATTGGGTCTTGTGGACACTGCCAGATTAATCACTGGGTCCGCTGTATGGGCTCTCTGCCCATCCTCATGGTGAAGGAGGTGACAGAAATGTGAGTGATAATCATACCAGAATAGAATGACATGTAGCAGAGGAGAGGAAATTCCCAAAACAAAAATGTGTTGCAAAGACTTAAAAAAAAAAAATCAGATTTCTATACATCCTGCTAGTTGGATTATAGTTAATGTTTATTTTTCTCTCTTTGCTTTTCTGCATTTTCCATAATGGACAGTTTAAAAGCATTAACTTTTGTAATCAGAAAAATGACTTTTAAAAAACTATTTTCCAAAATGTGTTATAATACTTAGAAATAAATTTAACAAAAGTGCTGTAGGACATGGACTCTGAAAACTATAAAACAGTGCTGAAAAAATTAAGTCTCAATAAATGGAAAGATATTCCATCTTTATAGGTCTAAGTGAGAGGACTTAATGTTGTTAAGATGTTAATAATACCCAAACTGATTTATAGGTTGATCGCAATCTATCATATTTGTAGATGATTTTTTTTTGTGCTACTGACTTTATTCATGAATTTATAATGGAACTCAAAATAGCAAAGAACATGAAAAAATTCAGATTGATATCAACAAAATACATCAGAGAATACATCTATTTTTCATATAGCTAAAAAAAATGCCTTAAATGCACATATGAGAATATAAGTATTCTTCATCTTGTGGAACTTCAAGGTAGTGGAGATTTCTTCAATACAGTTTATCAGAAAAGCTCATATTACTCTAAAATACATACAATTCAAAAGAAATAAAAATGTAACTGATAAAATATTTATCATTTCATGGCCAATCTTCTTGGTAAAGTGCTACTTTTATACTGAAAAAGACAATTAGTAAAGATTAAAAGTTTTAAAATGCTGAAACATCATTCTGAATGTGTTAAAAATTTTTCTTCGGTATCCACAATGTTCGTCACATATGTCCCCACTATGAGGCCTTAAACACTATTTTATAATTAGGAAAAAAATCTTTTAGTTCAGATTATTTCCTGGAAGTTAAAAATAACTACATCATTGCTAAATAAAGCTTTTCATGATTCAAGAGTATATTAGACTTGGGAAACTATTTTCCGTTGTTTTAAATATGATCTTTGGTTTCAAGTTGTCCTGATATCCCTTTTAGTTGGATGGTTGTGGTTAGTAAAGTATTCATAAAACAGCATACTAGCTTCATTAGGACCATAAAAGCAAATTGCATCAACAGCCTAATATAGCAAGATGAATTCCCTGAAATCCACAACTGGCATGTTAAGTGTTGAGGGAAGTCAGTGTTGCTGAGGAGTAACTCATCTTTCTTCAACGACCTACATCAATTCATTAATGGCATTAGCCATTGAGTCATTTGGAAATAAGTCTGTTGAGAGGAAACTAGTTGGAAAAATCTGAATAAAGGCACACAGGTGCAACTCTTAAGTAGATAAATAAGACCAACTAAACTGCATATGCAAGCATGGATGTGTCTGCCCCAAGCATATAAACACATCTCATGTTTATAGGTTGAATATTTTCACTGCATAGTTTCCACCAATTGGAAGAACCTTGTGCCTGTGGGCATGCATATTCCATAGGTCAGAACTAGCTAGTGGTTTTCCAGAATTGATGAAACTTTGATTGATGCGAAAACTGGCCTTTCCCTAAAATGAAACTTCTGAGGTTTTAAACCCATAGAACAAAGGGACAAAATAACACTGGAAACTCTAAGAAGTCAGAGTGAATCCCAGAAAGGAGATGCTCAATTTCATAACTGAAGGCTGCTGCTGATCTCTTCTCTCTCTCCTTGAATAATCAAATGCAAATACCTTTTACCAATGGCAGCCTCCAAGTCCCACAAAAAATCAAGTAATGCCCCCTTAAGGAGCACTTCCATCAGCACAAACTACCTGCTGGGGTGCATCAGAGTTGAGCATAGTGTGTAACTGATTCTTTTGCATGATTGACAATCTGATCATAACACATATGTGGATGCAAAAGGCCAAGCAAGAATAGCAAAGACAATTTTGAAAAAGAACAAAGTTTGAGGACTTGAACTTGACGATTTCAAAACTTACTACAAAACTAGAGTAATCCAGACAGTGTGATAGTGCCATAGGATAGATGTATACTATACCAGTAGAATTAAGTGTCCAGAAATAAACCATTACATTTATGATCAGTTGGCTTTATTTTAAATCATTTTAACTTGCTTTCTTTTTTCCCTCCTTTTTTGTTATTAGAGTAATGGTAGGTTTGTGAAAAATCATGCAGAAAGCACAGAATTTGCATATATCACTCCCACAACTGTATACAGTTTTCCCTATTATTGTCATTTTGCCGTAATTACAATTCATGGGACTTTTGTTACAATTAATAAACCAGTACCATAATTATATTATTGAGGACAGTGCATAGTTTACATTATGGTTCACTCTTTGTGTTGTAAAGTACTACAGGTTTTAATTTTTTTATTTTCACTCTGGTGACATATATACAACATAAAATTTCCCATTTTAACCATTTTTCAAGTATATGATGCAGTGGTATTAATTACCTTCACAGTGTTGTTCTATTATCACCAACATTCATTACAAAAACTTTTCCATACACCAAATGGAATAGTTGGGGGCATGTGTTTTTATCCATTATGCGAATTTCTGCCTTTTGACTGAGGAGTTTGATTGATTTACATTTAAAGTAACTATGCTATAATGCAGGACTTTCTTCTGCCATTTTGTTACTTGACTATTTTAAGTTTATACCCTTTTTTCCCTAAATTCTTCCAGTACCACCTATTCTTGTTTTTATTTGAGCTTTTATAGTGAACCATTTTGAGTCTCTCTGTGTACAGTATATTTTTCATTTAATAACCTTATTTTATATTTTTCAGATCTTTTTTTCTTGTGGTTACCTTGGGGCTGAAATTTAACATCCTAAGTCTAAACAGTGTCATTTGATTTGATACCAACATAACTTCAATGACGTGTATAATCTATGTTCCCATACCTTTCTGTCCCCCCCAAATTTTTGTTTTTCTTGTCATCTTTATGCTTTGTGTCCAGAACCATAGATTTATCCTTGCTTTTATATGCATTTGCATTTTAGAACTTGTAAGAGGTAAAAAAAAAAAAATGTGGTTACATACCAAAAATGCAGCATAATAGTACTGGCATTTATAATTACCCATGTAATTACCTTCGCTGGAGGTCTTTATTTCTTTATGGCACTTTGTGTTATCTGTGTCCTTCCCTTTCTTTTTTAGTGTGTGTTTTTTTTTTTCCATTTTTTTATTTTGTACTTTAACATATATACATAACGGCGATAAGTTTCAATGTATGATTTCACAACTAGTTAGAGAGCAAATATCAAAGCACGTCATGGGTCACAGTTCCACAACTTCAGCCATCTCTATTGTAAACTAATGTAACATACATATAGAAAGGTGTCATCTCTCGATGTACAGCTCAACAAGCAGTCATATAGATAATTTCAAAAACTGTTATGTGTTACAGTTCCACAATTTCAGTTCTTTCCTTATTATGCAATACAGGGTATATACAGAAGGGTGAAAACCTTCAAGGCACAATTCAACGAGCAGCTATAGAGCAAATCCCAAGGGATACTATAGACTACAGGTCCACCATGTCATTGACCTCCTTCCAGCCATTCCATCATCCCAGCATCCAAAAATGTATATATAATTATATAAAGTTTCAGTATTCATAGACCTTTGTTCAGTCTTATCTTGTTTGTTGCTACTACTTCCTCTTTGTTCTGTCTTACAGCTGTGTAATATTCCATTGTATGTATATACCACAGTTTGTTTATCCACTCGTCCATTGATGGGCATCTGGGCTGTTTCCATTTCTTGGCAATTGTGAATGATGCTGCTATAAAACATCAGTTTATAAATGTCCATTTGTGTCTTAGCAGACACAGCAGCTTCTTCAATAAATGATGTTTGGAGAACTGGATAGCCATATCCAAAACAATGAAAGAGGACTCCTTTCTCACACCTTATAGAAAAATTAACTCAAAATGGATTAAGGCTCTAAACATTAGCACTAAGAGCATAAGACTTTTAGAAGAAAATGTAGGGATATATCTCAAGGGTTTTGTGATAGGGCATGGTTTCCTAAACCTTACACCTAAAGCACAAGCAAGCAAAGAAGAAAAAGATAAATGGGATCTCCTGGAAATTAAACACTTTTGTACATCAAAGGACTTTGTCAGAAAAGTAAAAAGGCAGTCTGTGCAATGGGAGACAATATTTGGAAACCACATATCAGATAAGGGTTTACTATCCAGAATATATAAACAGATCCTACAATTCAATGAGAGAAAGACAACCCAATTTAAAAATGGGCAAAAGACATGGATATATACTTTTCTGAAGAGGAAATACAAATGGCTCAAAAACTTATGAAAAGATGCTCAATTTCACTGGCTATCAGGGAAATGCAAATCAAAACCACAATGAAATACCATCTCACACCTACCAGAATGGTCATTATCCAAAAAAAAAAAACCAGAAAATGGCAAGTGCTGGAGAGAATGTGGAGAAAGAGGCACACTCATTCACTGTTGGTGGGAATGTAGAATGGTACAGCCACTCTGGAAGGCAGTGTGGCAGTTCCTCAGGAAGCCACATATAAAATTGTGATATGATCCAGCCATTCCATTGCTAGATATATACCCAGAGGAACTGAAAGCTAAGACACAGACAGACATTTGTAAACCGATGTTTATAGTGGCCTCATTCATGATCCCATAAGTTTTGATATGTTTTATTTTCATTTTCATTCGTTTCTAGATATTTAGCAATTTTCTCTTACAATTTCTTCTTTGACCCACTGATTATTTAGGAGTATGTTTTTTAACGTCCAGATCTTTGAAGTTTATTGACTTCTAGTTGCCATCTATTACCTATTTTTTATGCAAGCCTCCTTACATTTATTGTAATAAAAGACAATAATAATGTTCATTTGGAAAAAACAGGCAACACAAGAAAAAGATAAATAGGGCCTCATGAAAATTCAGAACTCTTATGAATCAAGGGACTTTATCAAGAAAGTGAAAAGACAGCCTACAAAATGGGAAAAAATATTTGTTAGGGGTTTAATATCCAGAATATATAAAGAACTTATACAATGCCACAATAAAAAAGCAACCCATTAAAATGGACTAAGGACTTGGATAGCCATTTATCTGAAGAAGATATACAAAAGGCCAATTAGTACAAGAAAAGATGTTCAACATCATCAGCCATTAGAAAAATGAGTCAAAATTACCATGAGATATTACTTCATACCCAGTACAATGGCTATTATTTAAAAAAACAAAATAATAAATATTGGCAAAGATGTGGAGAAATTGAAACTGTAGTGCTTTATTGATGGGAATGTAAAAAGGTGCAGCTACTATGGAAAAGTTTGGCAGTTCCTCATAAAGCTAAACATTAGAGTTACCATATGACCCAGCATTTACACTCGTAAGTACAGAGTCATAAGAATTTAAAACATTTGTCTGCATAAAAATTTGCGTGCAAATATTCATAGCTACATTATTCATATTAGCCCCAAAGTGATGAAAGCCCAGATGTCTGTCAGTTGGTGAATGGATAAACAAAATGGGGTATGTCCCATATAATGGAGTCTTATTCAGCAATAAAAAGGAAGTAACGATAGATGCTACAATATGGATGAACCTTGAAAATGTTACGCTAAATGAAAGAAGCCATTTACAGAAAGTCACGTATTATATGATTCCATTTATGTGAAATGTCCAGAATAGACAAATTCGTAGAGACAGAAAGTAGATTAATGGTTGCCAGGAGCAGGGGGATGGAGAAATGGGGAGCGATTGCTGGTGGACACAGGATTTCCTTTTGGGGTGATAAAATATTCTGTAATTTTATAGTGGTTGGTGATCGTCAGAAAACTCTGAATGTACTAAAACCACTGAACTGTATACTTATACAAGTGAATTTTCTGTTATGTAAATGATATCCGTAAAGCTGTTATTAAAAATAAAAATATAATGGAAAACATTTGTCTTTGTGGGAAAAACACTATAGTCTTTGTTCATCTTTGCTTCCATTTTCTCTAACCTTTAATGTTACTGTTAGAGAATATATAGAAATACTTGTACTGACTTTAATTTTCTTTTTTCATAGCACTATTGCAAGAATTCAGTTCCGTCTTCCTGATGGCTCTTCCTTTACAAATCAGTTCCCTTCTGATGCTCCATTAGAAGAGGCAAGGCAGTTTGCTGCACAGGTAGATTATGTCTTGAATTGTGGGAAAGATAAATAGATAGGTTATTGAAATGTAGGAGGTGAATTTTCAAAGCAGAACTTGAAGAATGTGAATAAATTGTAACATCCTCAGAAGGGGCTCACAAGACATCTATGGGATATCTTGGAGATTCCGTCATGTATTAGTGCCTAATGGAAAGAGCTTATCTGCTGGTTGTGCAGAAATGGATATTTGCTGTTATTGTACAGTAGTCTCCGGCAACTTTTCTTACTGATTAGTTCATTCAGCTGGAGGAGTGAAAAGCAAGTTTCCCAAAGGTCCAACATGAGGCATTTGTCCCACTCATGTATAACAGGATGTAATTTTTGATTCTCTCTCTCCATATTTTCTGTGGGTTATGTAGAACATTGAGGCTTGTCACTTTTCCACTTATTGTCCAAGCCTAAAAATCAATAATCCTTACTTGGAAGTTAATATTTCCTTCAGGAATTTATTTCCAGAGGTGGTTTTACTCAAAATCTGAATGGGATGTGAGATATTCTATCTTAGACAATAAGATGTAAGGGTAATTTCCAATTAGTTCATTATTCTCTGATTGATTTCTTATTCAAAATGGATTCTGGGCATTAGGTGTCTGTGAAGATCTAGGCTTATCATATGTAGTCGTACTTTTCTCATATATAACTTCAAGGCTAAAAGTAGGGTGTTGGGTTCAGATCTCTTCACTAGACTTCTTGTCTCTGTTTAGTCTCTTACCTCATATAACAGTTCCCAAGAGAAGGACACTTGAAAAGCTAGCTGCCTTCCTTCACTGGTGAGCTGGGCTGAACAATGTAAAAACTTATTTTAAGAAACTTTTTCCTAAGCTTTATACTAGAACCAAGCCTAGATAGCCTCTTTAATTCTTCTTTTGTCTTGGTGCCTCACCTTTGCCTCCCAAGATGGGATACCCACTGCCTATTTCTTAGTATTTTTGCCACAGGTAAGTGAAGAGGGGAGATCTTTGATTATATTTGTCCTGTTAAGCCTTCACTTCACTTCACTACAGTGGCCTAATTTTGTATTTTTGGATGTCTGTCTGTTAAAGTGAAGATAGTGTTATGTATGTGACAGCAGTTTTAAAAAAAATTGCAAAAAACAGGTATTAGTCTCTTTCTTTGGCATCTAAGGAAAGAAGAAACAGTTATAAGATTTTAAAAGTATCAGTTACTTAAAATTGTAAAAGTGATGGTGATGCTGCCCAGTGTAGGTTCTTGGATCTACAATTATATATGTGGTATTGATTGACTATGAACCATTTGTGCCTTGAGACTAGGAGGAGGCTAAATCTCAAGTTCTAAATATGAAGAAAATACTGTTCTATTCTGGATTTTTAAGAAGTACCTATAATCCAAATGTGTATTTGTTATATTTAAGTTTGCCAAAGGATAGTGAAAATCCTAACGACTGAACTGCAGTCATACTTTAAGGAAATAAATAATTGCTCATTTTTATTCAGTTTATGTACTTTATATGATTTTAGGAACTATATTTCTTGCTATTTGGTAGTCATTTTTGAGTTATAGAACCTTTTAAAAATTTGGATTCAATAGCTTTTCATCTACTTTTTGAAGCAGAGAGCCTTTTAAAATGTTTTTCGAATTTATATTTATATGAACTTTTAAAATTAAGGCAATTTTAATAAAAGCAGTCACTTTGTATGTAATGTAACATCTTCATAAAAGCTTTAAAATTTATTGTTATATTACAGACTGTTGGCAACACTTATGGCAATTTTTCATTAGCTACCATGTTTCCCAGGAGGGAATTTACCAAGGAAGACTATAAAAAGAAATTACTGGATTTGGAACTTGCCCCAAGTGCTTCAGTGGTATTGTTGCCAGTATGTGTGTGTGTGTATATCTATATATATTTATTATTATTATTATTATTATTATTATTATTATTGGTTTCATATTCCTGTTTGTTCTATTCTTGATCATTTCTCTGAATTAGTGGGAGGGAAAGAAAAAGATGTACTGGGGGTAATTAAAATCCAAATTATCCAAAAACATTAGCTCATTCTATTCCAATATCTTGTACTTTACATAATCATATTGCTAATATTATTTGTGAGGCAATAAATAGTATTAACTTTGAATTTATTTTTCCTCACTTCACTTTATGTACAGAAAATGACCAGTAGTGGCAAGTTTATATCTTGTTGTCTTGAAGTTGTTAATTATATTATAAAAGTTCAATTTTTTTAACTATAGGTGGTTCATTTCACCAATAAGAACTACTTTCTAGTTTGTATATTGTGGTTAATCCTTAAAAAGCCAGAGCTCCAGGAGTTCCCAGCAGTTTATATACACTTGAAAAACAGCAAAAGATGGTAATTTTACCTTCTTGCAGTAAACCAAAGTCAACAGGACCTTCTTTTCTAGGCAGGAAGACCAACTACATCCGTGGTACCCTCTTCTAGTGGAGACATTTGGACATTGTTGGGGGCAGTACTTTACCCATTCCTTGCCATCTGGAGATTGATTAGCAATTTCTTATTTAGTAATCCTCCTCCTGCACAGAATTCTGTGAGAACAGCATCGTCAGAACCCTCAAACCCTGCATCATCTGGCAACTCAGGGAAAAGGTATCTGTGTTTTCCCCATTTGCAGAAATACTTTGTTAATGACCAATACCAAAAGGGCTATCCCTTATTCAAAATGAAGAATTTTGTTATGGGTACTTTGCTTTCTTTCTGTGTATCCCTTCCTTAGTCCCCACTTTGGAGGAAAGAAAACAACGTTCTGAAATGTTATCATATCTTCTCCTTGGGAAGCTCACGACTTGAGTTTTCACAGCCATCTTTCTAAAACCTATTCCATGTAAAGCAACTTCACCTCTGGTTTTTTTTGTTCACTGAATGTTTTTATTCTGTATCTGTAACAAGGCAGATTCCACCCACCCCACCCCCCAGGTATAAATAATTCTTTCTTGCTAGCCATGTTTTGCCTGAACAGAGATTTCATTCCATTAATTGCTCACAGTTGTCCTGCATAATTTCTTTAGAGGAATCATTGTGCTCTAGGTAATTTTAATCCTGGTTGTTGGTTGATGGTCATCTCTCATCATTCAAAGAAAGATCAAACTGAGGAAACTGGATTTTTTTTTTTTTTAATGGTGTTTCCTTCTGTGAATTTACTTTGGTCAAGTCCCTTAACCAAAAGGTCCTAATTTTTTTCCAGATATCAAAGGTTAGTACAGCAGTATAGACCACATTGACCATTTTAGCCCATACCTCTGTTTGTTAAGATTGTGCATATTTAAAATTATCAGAAATATATCAGGAAATATTTTCCTAGAAGGTGAGATTATATTCCTTTGTAATAATTAAATAGGAGTATTATTATTATATGTACCTACTACTGTAAAACTGTTAGGCCTTTATAGCAAATCCTCACACCAGTCCTCTGGTAGGTAATGAAAATCTTGCCTCTGTCTACCATCAGAAGGGAGATCCCTGGCCTTGTGTCCTGTTGATTCTGTAGGCAATGATTTAACTAAGCTCTGCAATTAGGCTGATTTAACCTTTATCTTGGTTTGTTTCTTAAGTATTAGGCAGGAAAACCAGTTATATCCATAGTACATTTCTCAGGTGGGGATAAAGAGAAATTCTTGTCTCTGGTCTTGGAATAGCATTTAAACTAAGCCTTGTTAACACTGAATTTTAGAATTATTGCTGAGCAGTGAGTGGAAGCATAGACGTAAATCTAAGAGAGGAAAGCTTTCAATTCCACTATTATTTTTCAGCTTTTTTTCTCCCCTCTAGTATTAAAGGATTCTGTTAGCTTAAATTTCATCCCTGTTTACTTCCCATTTTCAAATGAGGAAGTCCTGTTTGTTCTTAACTGTTTATTTTAAATGAGTCATTCTTAAAGATTTTGAAAGGATTAAAAACTGGCTAATTGACTATTTCTGTCAGACTATGAATGGACCTTTGGTTAGCCTCCAAGGTGCTGTGTAAGTTGTACATGTTTTAGTAGACATATCAACTTGCATAAATAAAAAAGGAAATATTAGTTAGCAAATGGTCCCACTTTTCTAAAATTTGGTACATTGTCAAGAAACACACAGAAATGGAAAATATTATTTGGCTGGATTGACTTGGTGAACAGATGAAGCCAGACACTAATAAAGTCTACTACTGCATTAGTAGGTATAATTATCTCCCATGGACTTTCATTATCCTAGGTAGAGTTAAAAGTAAAGTACAGTTGCCTACAATAATGGAAATTTAAAAGAAAATACTTTGTGTTACTATTTTCATTTTATATAGTCTTCCTTTTCTCTTTCTTCTGTTTTATCAGGGAACAAGTTAGAAAAAGAGTGCTGGAAAAGCGTGGGGAAGACTTTAAAAAGGAAGGGAAGATATATAGATTGAGGACTCAAGATGATGGTGAAGATGAAAACAACACTTGGAATGGAAATTCTACTCAACAGATGTAGTGTGACAAGTGTGATATGTGCAATAATCATTGTTTCTCTTATGATTTAATTCAACTAAAATTCTACTGGAGAAGTAGGACTGCTTTATGTTTTCCGACTGATCTATAAAGTGTCTCTTTATTCTTGTTTAGTGGTATGGGTTAAAGTTGTGTAACTGAAAAAGTCAAGAGAGAAAATAACTGGCTCCTAGATCCTTGCATATGGTAACAAACTGCTAGAAGCCTAAAATAATCAAAAGATCTGACTCAGCGTCCCTTCATCAGCTTTCTTATTCAGTATTTTATATACTTATTAGCCCCATGCTCTCAGCTGACATGTTTTGCTTCAAGCTATTTTGCTCCAAAACTGTTAAGCCCCATAAAATAACTGATATGTCACTGAGTAATTTGAATGAGTCAGAATATTCTAATTAGCCAATCAGATGATAATTTGTTTAACTTTTCTCTTTTTGCTCATCAGCTGCAAGCAAAATCTTGTAGTTTTTAATCTTAAACACTGAATAAAAAATCTTTTCCATAAATCAGAATGATCTTATTTTTTTTTCAAGGTTTGTTATCCTTGCATTTTTTTCTTGCACAGGGCTCAGTTGAAGTCCTATATCTCAGATCGCCACCCCACCCTTCTTCCCAAAGTACTGCCCTGGAGCTATCTCAGGAAAGAAACTGGCTGCTTTACCCTAAATATCATTAAAGGAAGAAATTTTCTGGTGCACATTGATGCTAATTTCTGTCTCTCCTAAGTCAGTGAAACATCATTTTGTTTGTATACTATTATGGTCTGTCTTCTCATCATATGCAAAACAACTGCTAGCACACAATCCATTTCTCTTTCACCTGTACACTGAAGTTTTGGCCTGGAATAAACATACTTTAAGGACTTCACCTCTAGTGTAAGATGAGAAGTATAGAATAAAGATAATGTCTTTTCCTTATTAGGTTATTTTTAATAATTTAAAAAAGATTCTTAATCTGACTTATATGCTGCTTTAACACCATATTTTTTGTTAGTGGAGATCAGAGAACTAATGTTTGAAAAATAAGTAAGCTTGACAGTTTCTCTTTTAACTCTCTGTTTTTAGATTGGAAGATACCTATCACTTTTGAGTGAACATATGGAAGGACTCTGACTTTATTTTGTAATGAAATTTTTGCATAGGAGGCTTTCTGTTTTTCACCTATGAAATAACAATGACTTCTAAAAATGGTAATAGTTAATGTTGGCAAGGGGAACAGTGAGACAGGCTATGCTCTTGGTAGGAGTGAAGACCAGAGCAGTTTCTGAAAAACAATATTTTTCATATACCTTCAACATTTCACACTCTTTGATCCAATAATTTTTTTTTCTACGGAGTGATCTTAAATGCAGAAAAAGTTTAGGTATAAGTGTATTCATTAAGCATTACTTATTTTATTTAAGAACTGGAAACTCTCTAAATGCCTTTTATAGGAACAATTAATTTTTGAAGAAGAGAAATGTTACAATACTATTTCAATTCAATTTAACATGTTTAATAAGTACCTATTAATGGTTTAACATGTTTAATGAGAAAAAGCAGGATACAGAGCTATAAGTACTGTATGAACTCAGCTTTGTAAACACATTTTATATATAGATATTATATGTTAATATATATATAAAGGGAAAAGAAAATACACCAAAACATAATAATTATGTGATTTTAGAGGTTTTTTGCTTTATACATTTTTTTTGCATAATAGGTTTTCCTGATATTCTGTAACAGCCATATCATTCCTTTAAAAAAAAAAGAAACAAACCATCAGTCACACCACTTAAGTAAAGGTTTGTCATCTTTAAATAAATATAGTAATATCTAATTAAACAAAAAGCCTGTCAAGTAGGTGTGACTCTACTAATAACTACTAGAAATACATTTGCAAATACTTTGTGTACCTCAAGTCATTTTGACTTGGAAAGAAATCAGGTAAATAAACCAAAAGTCTTAAAGAATTGTACATAAAAGAGCAGTTCATAATCTTTGAATAGATTTTCTCAATTTTATATTTTTAAAGAGTATACCTGCTAAAAAAATTCAAAACCGTATAAGAAGACCATAAGATGAAAATTAATTCTTGCATTTTACCCCTAGTACTATTCCCCAGAGGTATAAAGCATTAACAGATTCTTATGTAATTATCAGGAAAAATTAATGCACATATAAGAAATATATAATCTGCATTTAAATAAATGGGATCATATTATGTATACTCCCCATGCAGCTGCTTTTTTACTTAGTCTTGGTGATCTTCCCTGTTGACACATTGCTGTGGCATTCTTATCAACAGCTGCACAGCATTCTAATTTATTGTACCTCAAGTTTATTATCCAGTTCTCTGGTGGGGGACATTAAGGTTATTACAAATTCTTTGTTTTTGTTTTTCTCTTGAAAGCATTGCTACAGTGAACATCCTTGGGAAGGTATCCTCTTAATTGTGAAAATATACCCATAGGATACATTTGTATAACTTTGTAAGGCAAAGCATGTTTGCAGTTTGGATTATGAAAGATGGTGTCGATGCCTCCTCCAAAGGATGTATGAATTTACACCCCTGCCAACAGTGGTTGAGAATGCTTATTTCCCTGCACCCTTGCCAACACTCTATTCATACTTTTTCATCTTTGTCAAAATGGTAGCTGAAAAATTGTTTTGCTTTGTGTTTATCACAAATGTAGCTGAGCATCTTTTAATGTTATTCATCAGTTTATTTTCTGAGATTGTGTGTTTGCCTTTTTTTCTGAGATGTGTTTGTCAGTTTTTATTGTGTTTTTTTTTTTCTAAGAAATCCAAATATATGAAGAAAATTACCCTTTGTCTAGCATATAATTTCTGTTTGTCTTTTGATGATGAGTATTTTTTTTTTTCTGCCATATTTATGTGGTCCCATTCATCACTGTTTTTATTTATGACTTCCTGGTTTGTAGTCTGGTTTATACATTACTCACTTCAAAAATTAATTTTTAAAAATTTGCCCATATATCCTAGTGTTCTTATGGTTTCAATTTTCATATTTAGAACTGCTATCCAAGGAAGGTATCTGGTTCCCCATCCTGTACTAACATCTTTAAGAGCTAACCTATTTACCCTCCACCTTTCATGAAATAATACATCTTTTTACCTGAGTTGGCATGCCATCTTTGCCACATACTTCATTCCCAAATGAAATTGTGTATAAGTCTAGGCTCTCTTTTCATTTATTGATCTATTCTCTGCTACCAAATTACTTAAATAACTAATCTTATAATATGTTTTGATATGCTTTTTTCCCCAGAATTATCCTGTTCTCCCTTTTATTTAAAATGTGAAATTTTACATTATGCATAATCCCCCCAAATTTGTTGTTTTATATTGAATTTTACTGAATTTTGAGATTAATTTTGGTATAATTGACAGCTTAAAGGACAAAGTCGTGCCTTTAATATCAGTTTTAGACACCTGCTCCTGCCCCTGTGTATCCGATAAACTTTTAATATCTGTTGGCTAGAGAAACAAGCTTATGCACCACAAGTCCTTGACTGCCTGGTTGGGGCTTGCTGCAGTAGAACATTTTGACAGGAATCTGCTACAGACATGATTCAGGTAAGGAATGCTTAAACCGAAAATTCCAAGCATGAATCACCCTTTTAAAACCAGCCAGAAATTTTCTTTAAAATTCTCCAAGATATCTAGAAACAATATTTGGGCCAAATACATTTTTAAGTGTTTCTCTCAGCACATTCAAGGAGAATTGGTGAAGACCACATCTTTTAATGGTCCCACCACTATTATGGTTATGGTTGTGAAAGGAGCAGGTGTCCTTTCTGTTCTGTCTTCAAAATGTGCTTGGAGAAGACAGTGAGACATGGTCCTTGGCCTCAGGAAGCTAATAGCAGAGAAAAAGAAAGTAGAGGAAGGAGTCTGGGAGTTCAGGAAAACCACCCAGAGGAGGATGTACATTATTTGAGCTGAGACTTGAAGGTGTTTCCAAAAGAAAATAGCATTTATTTACAAAGACACCAAGGAATATGGCATGGTCAGGGACCTTCATGCAGTTCAGAACTACCACAAATTGGAAGAGGAAGAAGGGAAGCAAAGTAAGTGAACTGACCTCAGATCACATGGGCCTTATGGGCCATGCTTGAGTCCTTAGAAATTGTTCTGTAGACAGTGGGGAGCCAAGGAGGGACATAAAAGATGGCACTAGGGGAAGATAAAGGGTAATTCAAAGGTCATCTCTTTCTGTATACTATAGTAGCTCTACCTCAGAGAATAAAAGGTTAAGTAGAAAGCCTTGGTTTTGTGGGAAAGTTAAAGTGGAAGCCCCCAATGGCTTGTGTGACCTCATAACTTCTATTGAACTTACTTGAGGAGAAGCAGCAGTAGAGGGCTAGACACTCAACAAAACCATGTTTTCCTCAATAGTTTTATTGAGATACAATTCACATGCCGTACAATTCATTCAAAGTGCAAATTTCAGTGATTTTTAAGTATATTCACAGCTATCTGCAACCACCACTGTAGTCAATTTTAAAACATATTTATCACACACACAAAAAACCCATATGCTTTAGAAACCTCCTTTGCCCTCCCACCCCAGCCCTAACAACTCTACTTTCTGTCTCTGTAGATTTCTCTGTTATGAACTTTCGTAAGTGGAATCCTACAGGATGTGGTCTTTGTGTCTGGTTTCTTTCACTTTGCATGTTTTCATCCATCCATATTGTAGCATGTATTGGTAGTTCATTCCTTTTTGTGGCTGAATAATATTCTATATAGACCACATTTTGTTTGCCCATTTGTCTGTTGATAGACACTTGGGTTGTTTTCACCATTTGTCTGTTATGAATAATGCTGTTATAAACATTCATATACAAGTTCCTGTGTAGACATATGTTGTCGTTTCTCTTGGGTATGTACCTAGGAGTGGAATTGCTGGGTCATATGATAACTATGTTTATGTTTAATCATTTGAGAAACTACCTGACTGTTTTCCAAAGTGGCTGAACCATTTTACATTCCACCAGCAGTGTATGAGCATTCCACTTTCTCCACATCCTCACCAACAGTTATCTTTTTTATTCTAGCTATCCTAATGGGTGTGAAATTGTATCTCATGGTTAAGATTTTCATTTCTCTGATAATGACGCTGAGCATCCTTGAAGAAATGCCTTTCCAAAACCTGTGCCTCTTTAAAATTGGGTTGTCTTTTTATTACTGAGTTGTAAGAATTCTTTATGCTATATACAAGTCCCTTAGATATATGATTTACAACTATTTTTTCTCATTCTTTGTGTTGTCTTTTTACTTTCTTGGTGGCGTCCTTTTAAACACAAGTTTTTAATTTTGATTAAGTCCGATTTATTTTTTCTATTGTTGCTTGTGCTTTTGTTGTCATAAGAATTCTTTGCTACATCCAAGATGATGAAGATTTACACATTTTCTTCTAAGATTTTGCTCATACATTTAAGTCTGATCCATTTGAGCTCATTTATATATATGCTGCGAGAGGACAGTCTAACTTCATTCTTTGCATGTGACTGTGCAGTTGTTCTGACAAATGGTTTTGGCACCCTCATCAAATATTTATTTCTGGACCCTCAATTCGATTCCTTTGGTCTGTATGTCTATCCTTGTGCCAGTATCACACATATTTTTTTTTAAGATGCAATTTAATTGAGATATATTCACACAGCATATAACCCATCCAAAGTATACAATCAGTGGCTCACAGTATCATCATATAATTGTGTATTCATCACAATTATAGAACATTTTCATTATGCTAAAAATAAAAAACACCCCCAAACATCCCATACCCATTATCCCCTCATTATTATTATTTTTTATTACTCATCTGCCCATACACTTGATAAAGGGAGTGTCATTCACAAGGTTTTCAGAATCACATGGTCATACAAGAAAAGCTATATAGTTATACAGTCGTTATCAAGAATCAAGTTGACTGGATTACAGTCAACAGTTTTAGGTATAATAAAGGGGGGGGAATGGGTATGGGTTGTTTTGGGTGTCCTTTTTTATTTTTGAGTAATGAAAATGTTATGATGATACTGTGAGCCACTGATTGTATATTTTGATGGATTATATGGTGTGTGAATATATCTCAATAAAATTGCATTAAAAAAGAATGATGTTAGCTCTGGTTTTTTTGTAGATGCCCTTTATTGAATTGAGGAACTTCCCTTCTATTCCTATTTTGTTGAGTGTTTTTATCATGAAAGGGTATTGGGTTATGTGAAATAATTTTTTTGCATGTATGTAGATAATCATGTAATCTTTTTTTTTATCCAATTGATAGGATGTAATGCAGTTGATTTTCAGATGTTAAACCAGCTGTATTCCTGGGGAAAAATCCCACTGGGTCATGGTGCCTAATTCTTTTTATGTGTTGCTGGATTTGGTTTATTAGTGTTTTGTTAAAGGTTTTTATGTCCATATTCATAACAGATGTTGGCCTTTGCATGGTTTTGGTATTAGGGTAATAGTGGCCTCATAAAGTGAGTTGGGAAGTGTTCCCTCTTCTATTTTTTTGAAGAGTGTGAAAAATTGGTATTAATCCTCTTTGAATGTTTGGTAGAATACAAAAGTGAAGCCATATGAGCAAGGGCTTTTCTTTGTCAGTAGTTTTTTTAATCACTGAATTGTTTCATTTGTTATAGGTCTATTCACATTGTCTGTTTTTTCTTGGGTCAGTTGTGGAAGTTGATGTCTTTCTACGAATATGTCCATTTCATCTAAGTTTTCAAATTTTTTTGGCTACAGTTGTTCATAGTATTCTTTATAATCCTTTTTATTAATCTCTAATGTTATTACTAGATCCCCTCTTTCATTTCTGATTCTAGTAATTTGTCTTCTCTCCATCTTTTTTTTCTTTGTTAGTCTAGCTAGAGATTTATCAGTTTTATTGATCTTTTCAAAGAACCAATATTTGGTTTTTCTTTATCGTTTTTCTGTTTTTTTTTTTAACTTCCACTATAATCTTTTTTTAACTTCCACTATAATCTTTTTTATTTCTTTCCTTCTGCCTGCTTTAAATTTAGTTTGAGCTTTTTTCCAGGGACTTATGTGGAAGGTTATTGGTTCTTATTTACAGCTATAAATTTCTCTCTAAGCACTGCTTTAGTTTCATTCATCTTATCATCTTTTCTCATTTCCCTTTTGACTGGTTCATTGACCTATTGGTTATTTAAGAGTATGTTTAATTTCCATGTTTGTGTTTCCTAAACTTTTCCCTATTACTGATTTCTAATTTCATTCCATTGTGATCAGAGAACCAATTTTTTATTATATTGTCCTTTTAAATTTATTGAGGTTTGTTTTATGGTCCACTGTATGGTGTATCCTTGAGAATATTACATGTGCATCTGAGAAGAATGTATATTCTATTGTTATTGGGTGGAGTGTTCTATTGCTGTCAGGTTTAGTTGGTTTATAGTATCATTCAAGTTTTCTATTTCCTTGTTGATTACCTTTCTCATTGTTCCATCCATTATTAAAAGTGAGGTATTGAAACTGCCAATGATTATTGCTGAATTGTGTCCCTCTTCCCTTAATTTCTTTCCGTTTTTACTCCATATGTTTTGTTGCTGTTTTTGGGTTGATGTATGGTTATAATTGTTATATCTTCCTGATGGATTGACACTTTTATCAATATATAATGTTCCTCTTTATCTCTAATAATATTTATCACACTTTTCCTGTGGTTGCTGTTCACATGATATATCTTTTTCCATTCTTTTACTTTAGTCTGTTTGTATCTTTGAATCTAAGGTGTGTCTCCTGGAGACAACATATAGTTGGATCAAGTTTTTTTTTAATCCAGTCTGACAATTTGAACAATGAATAAATGTTTAAATGATTCATCTTTAATGTTACTATTGATACAGTTGGGTTAACATAATCAAATTGTAGCCTCTTCCCCAGAATAGTTTCTTTTTTATTTAACTTGAATATAGTTGTTTTTCTTATGATAGAAGTTGTAGAAAAATCATGTAGAATACACAAACTTCCCATATACCCCCCCTTATTATTAACACTTTGCATTAGTGGTACCATCCACTACTGCAACTTTTCCATCACTCCAAACAAATTCTGTACCAATTAAGCATTAACTCCCCATTCTCTACCCTGGCCCCTGGTAACCTACCCTGTAATTTCTGACACTATGAAATTGCTTGTTCTAATTGTTTCCTATTAATGAGATCATACAATATTTGTCCTTTTGTGTCTGGCTTATTTCACTCAACGTCTCCAAAGTTCATGTTGTTGCATGTATCAGAACTTCATTGCCTTTTAAGGCTAAATAATATTCCATTGTGTGTAGGGACCACATTTCGTTTGTCCAAGCAATTGTTGGACCCTTAGTTGCTTCCTTCTTTTGGCAGCTGTGAATAGTGTCATTACGAACATCTGAATGCAAATATCTGTTCAAGTCCCTGCTTTTAATTCTTTGGGGCATATACCTAGAAGTGGGATTGCCAGGTCATAATGGTAATTCTATACTTAACTTTCAGAGGAACCACCAAACTTTTCTATAGTGGTTGCACCATTTTACATTCACAACAATGAAGAATGAGTTCCTATTTCTCCGTATCCTCTCCACTTGTTATTTTCATTTTTTAATAGCCATTCTAGTGGGTGTGAAATATCTCATTGTGGTTTTGATTTGCTTTTCCTTAATGACTTAATGATTTTGAGCATTTTTCATGTGCTTTTGGCCATTTGTATATCTTCTTTGGAGAAATGTCTATTCAAGTCTTTTGCCCATTTAAAAAAAATTTTTTTTAATTCAGTTTTATTGAGATATATTCACATATCATACAATCATCCGTGGTGTACAATCAGCTGTTCACACTACCATCATATAGTTGTGCATTCATCACCCCAGTCTATTTTTTGAACATTTTCCTTATACCAGAAAAAATTAAAATAAGAATAAAAAATAAAAGTAGAAAAGAAAACCCAAATTACCACCACTCCTGCCTCCCACCCTATTTTTCATTTAGTTTTTGTCCCTATTTTTCTACTCATCCATCCATACACTGGATAATGGGAGTGTGATCCACAAGGCTTTCACAGTCCCAATGTAAGCTACATTGTTACAGAATTGTCTTCAAGAGTCAGGGCTACCCGGTTGGAGTTGATAGTTTGAGGTATTTACTTCTAGGTACTCCAATACCTTAAAACCTAAAAAGGGTTATCTGTATAGTGCCTAAGAGTGCCCACCAGAATGACCTCTCAATTCCAATTGGAATCTCTCAGCTGCTGAAGCTTTATTTTGTTATATTTTGTATCCCCCTTTTGGTTAAGATGTTCTCAATCCCACAATGTCAGGTGCACATTCATCCTTGGGAGTCATCCTGCATTGCCAGGGAGATTTACACCCCTAGGAGTCAGGTCCCATGTAGGGGGGAATTGCCCATTTTTAAGACTTTTTGTTGTTCAGTTATAGGATTTCTTTATGTACCCTGAATATTAAACCTTTATTGGATATGTGCGTTCCAAATATTTTTTCACATTCTGTAGGTTATATTTTTATTTTCCTGATAAAATGCTTTCATGCACAAAAGCTTTTTATTTTGATGAAGTACCATCCATCTGTTTTGTTTTGTTTGTTCTTTTGTTGCTTATGCTTTTGGTGTAAAGTCTAAGAAACCACTGCCTAAGACAAGGTCCTGAAGATGCTTCCCTATGTTTTCTTCTAGGAGTTTTATACTTGTGGTTCTTATATTTCGATCTTTGATTCATTTTGAGTTAACTTTTGTATATGGATATCCAATTTCCCAGCACCGTTTGTTGAAGAGACTATTCTTTCCCAATTGTGTGGACTTGGCAGCCTTGTCAAAAATCAATTGGCCATAGATGTGAGGATTGATTTCTGAACTCTCAGTTCAATTCCATTGGTTTGTATGTCCATCCTTGCGGCAGTAGCATGCTGTTGTGACTAGTGTGGCTTTGTAATAAGTTTTAAAATGGGGAAGTGAGTCCTCCAACTTTGTTCTTTTTCATGAGGTCTTTGGCTATTTTGAACTTCAACCCTTGCCCTTCAATATCAATTTGATGATTTATTTACCATTTCCAAAAAAAGTAATGCTGGGATTTGAGTTGAGGTTGTGTTGAATTTATAAATCGCTTTGGGTAGAATTGACAACAATATTTAGCCTTCCAATCCATAAAAATAGAATGTCTTTCCATTTATATAGGTCTTTGATTTCTTTTAGAAATATTTTGTAGTTTTCCATGTACAAGTCCTTTCTATCCTTGGTTAAATTTATTTCTAGATATTTGATACTTTTAGTTGCTTTTGTAATTGGAATTTTTTTTTATGTCCTCTTCAGATTGTTCATTACTAATATGTAGAAACACCATCAAATTTTGCATGCTGGTCTTTGCTAAATTAGTTTATTAGCTCTAGTAGTTTTGTTGTGGATTTTTCAGGATTTTCTACATATAGGATCATGTCTTCTGCAAATAATAAAAGTTTTAATTCTCTTCCAATGTGGATGTCGTTGATTTTTTTTTATTACCTAATTGCTCTGGCCAGAACTTTCAGAAATGTTGAATAATAGCAGTGACAGTGGGCATCCTTGTCTAGTTCCAGATCTTAGAAGGAAAGTGTTCTTTCACCATTGAGTATGACATTACTGGTGGATTTTTCATATATGCCCTTTATCATGTTGAGGAAGTTTTCCTTCTATTCCTGTTTTCCAAGTGTTCTTATTAAGAAGGGATGCAGAATTTTATCAAATGCCTTTCTGCGTCAATTGAAATCAGGTGTTTTTCCCCCCTCATTCTGTTAAGATGGTTTCTAGGAAATTATGCATTTCATCTAAGTTATCTAGTTTGTTGGTGTACCATTGTTCATAGTATTCTTTCTTTTATTTCTTCATGGTCTGTGGTAATTACCCCCCTCTCATTTCTGTTTTTATTTGCATTGTTTCTATTTATCTGTCAGTCTAGCTAAGGATTTGTTAGTTTTGAACCAACTTTTGATTTTACTGATTCTCTTTATTATTTTTTTGTTCTCCATTTCATTTATTTCCAGTCTAATCTTTGTTATTTCTTTCTTTCTGCTTGCTTTGGGATGAGTTTGCTGCTATTTTTCTAGTTTCTCCAGGTGTTCAGTTAGGTCTTAGGTTTTAGCTCTTTCTTCCCTTTTAATGCAGGCATTTAGGGCTATAAATTTCCCACTCAGTACTGCCTTTGCAGCATCCCATAAGTTTTGATACATTGTGCTCTCATTTTTTGTTTTCATTCTTTTCGAGGTATTTACTGATTTCTCTTGCAATTTCTTCTTTGAACCACTGATTGCTTAACCTCCAGGTATTTATGAATTTTCCAGTTCCCCTGCTGTTACTGATTTCCACCTTCATTCCATTCTGATCCATTATGAGAAAGCGCTTTAATTCCAGTCTTTTAAAATTTCTTAAGACCTGTTTTATGCCCCAGCATGTGGTCTACCCTAGGGAATGATACATGAGCACTTGAGAAGGTGCAATGTTCTGTATGTCTTTTAGGTCTTGTTCATTTATCACATTTAGGTTCTCTGTTTCATTGATCCTCTGTTTAGATGTCCTATCTATTGAAGAGAATGGTGTGTTGAAGTCTCCCACTATTATTGTAGGATGTCTATTACTCCATTTTTGCCAATGTTTGCCTCATGCTTTGGGGCACCTTGAGTGGGTACATAGATACTTATGGTTGTTATTCTCTTGCATAGCTACCACTTTTATTAATATATATATAGTGTCCTTCTTTGTCTCATAACATTTTTGCATTTAAAGTATTTTATCTGATATTATAGCTACTCCAGCTTCTTTTGGTTACTGCTTGTGTGGAATTTATTTTTCAGTCCTTCACTTTCATCCTATTCGTATCTTTGGGTCTAAAATGAGTCTCTTGTAAACAGCATATAGATGCATCATATATATATTTTTTAATCCATTCTGCCAATCTGTGTCTTTTGATTGGGGAGTTTAATCCATTAACATCCAATGTTATATTGTTAAAGCAGTCCTTCAACCATTTTATTCTTTGGCTTTTATGTGCCAGGTATTTTTTTTCCTCTCTTTCTCTTTTTATCCTTTTAGTTACCCTTACTGACAGTCTTCATTTCTGTACTGTACTGCAAGCCTCTCCTGTCTTTTCTTTTCAGCCAGCTGAATTCCCTTTAGTATTTCCTGTAGAGCAAGCCTCTTGTTAATGAACTCTTTCAGCTTCTGTTTATCTGTGAATGTTTTAAACTCTCCCTTATTTTTTTTTGCAGTTTTTTTAAATATAATTTCATTGAGATACATTCATACACCATCCAAGCCATCCAAAGTATATAAAGTGTTTCACAGTATCATCACATAGTTGTACATTCACCACCATGATCAATTCTAAAACATTTGCATTACTCCAGAAAAAGAAATAAAAAGAACCCCCCAAACATCCCATATCCCTTATCCCCCCATTATTAACCCCTAGTATTGCACTCCACACAATTTTAAGACTTACAGTAAAGGGAGGTTAACAATAAAGGTAGGTCATTGTCAGAGATAGATATATAGATCAGAGGAATCTCCCTCATTTTTGAAGGACAGTTTTGCTGGATACAGAATTCTTAGCTGGTAGTTTTTCTTTTCAGTATCTTAAATATATTGTACCACTGCCCCCTCACTGCCATGGTATCTGATGAGAAATCAACATGTAGTTTCTTTGGTTTCCATTGTGTGCGGTGAGTCACTTTTCTCTTGCTGCTTTCAGAATATTCTCTTTTGGCATTTGATAGTATGATTAGTATGTGTTTTGGAGTGGGTCTGTTTGGATTTATTCTGTTTGGAGTATGTTGGGTTTCTTAGATTTGCATATTTTTGTATTTTATAAGGGTTGGGAAATTTTCAGCCATTATTTCCTCAGATATTCCTGCTGGTCCTTTTCCCTTCTCTTCTCCTTCTGGAACACCCATGATGCATCTGTTTGTGCATTTCATGTTGTCAGTCATTTTTCTGAGAGTCTGCTCAGATTTTTCCTTTTTTTCCTCCATTTGTTCTTTTGTCTGTTTCTTTCTTTTTTTTAATCTTCATTTTATTGAGATATATTCACATACCACGCAGTCATACAAAACAAATTGTACATTCGATTGTTCACAGTACCATTACATAGTTGTACATTCATCACCTTAATCAATCCCTGACACCTTCATTAGCACACACACAAAAATAACAAGAATAATAAAGTGAAAAAGAGCAATCGAAGTAAAAAAGAACACTGGGTACCTTTGTCTGTTTGTTTGTTTGTTTCCTTCCCCTATTTTTCTACTCATCCATCCATAAACTAGACAAAGTGGAGTGTGTTCCTTATGGCTTTCCCAATCCCATTGTCACCCCTCATAAGCTCCATTTTTATACAATTGTCTTCAAGATTCATGAGTTCTGGGTTGTAGTTTGATAGTTTCAGGTATCCACCACCAGCTACCCCAATTCTTTAGAACCTAAAAAGGGTTGTCTAAATTGTGCGTAAGAGTGCCCACCAGAGTGACCTCTCGGCTCCTTTTGCTTTGTCTTCTAGTTTTCTTATCCTTTCTACTGCCTCTTCAAATCGGCTGTTGTGTGTCTTTAGTAAATTTTTAATTTCATCTACAGTGTCTTTCATTTCTGTGAAATCTGTTATTTTTCTATGTATTCTTTCAAATTCTTTGTCACCTAGTATCTTCTGATCATTATTTATCTCTTTAGCCACCTCATTGAATTTGTTTGAACATGTTTGCTTAGTTGTTCCAAATTCTGTGTCTCCTCCAACTTTTTATTTTGTTCCATTGACTGGGCCAATTTTCCTATGTTTTAGTATGCCTTGTGATTTTCTTGATACTCGCTCATCTTGATGGATGTATTCTGATGTTTGGTTTCTCTCTCTAGGATTTTGTTGTTGCTTGGTTTTGTATTTAGGCACTTTTTTGACAGTTTGCTCTTTGGTGTTTTCTAGTCAAAACAGGGCTGGGTTCCCATGCAGGTGCCATAGATCAGCACTAATGGGCCTTGGGATAGGATCTGGAAAGACGCCAATAGCCCTTCTTTTTTCCTTCATTTTTTGGCCTGCCAAGCAGTTAGCGCTCTTCGGCTATCTATTTTACTTCTGGAGCCATTGAAACAGTGGTGCCTGGCAGCATCTGACTGGGAGGAGCTGAAACTGCAGGATCCTGTGTTTTCATTTCACCAGGCAATACCTGGCTCAGTGTTGGGTTGTGTCCCCTTCTGAACTTGGTAGATGACTCCCGTGACTGTCCCAGTCTGCACCTGCCCAACAGGCAGGGATTGGGCTGCCTGCTGCTGCCTCTTTCAAGGGTGGGTGATGCGTACTAGGAGCAGCAGAAGGAAACACAGCCTCTGAACATGGTTTCTCGGTTCCTTCATTCCACACTTCTGAGCATTGTACTGTCTCCCCTGTTCCCTGGATTCCCAAATGGTTGAGTTGGACAGCTTCTGCCTAGCTACTCGCTGCTTTAGGGAAAGAAGTACGTTCTGCCATTCCTTCCCTAATCCTCCATTTTGGAAGCTCCTTCTTGGGGCCCTCTTTTATTCAGCACTCCTCAGTGGCTTGTGTTCTGCCCTGGGTCTCTATGGACTTAGCTCCCTGTGTCTGGATATGTGTGGGGACCTAAATCACTGCTGTGAGGCTTTTTTAAAATCTGGATCCTGCCCCACCACTGCCTCTGGGTGTTCCCCAAACTATGAGGGGCTGAGTGAGGGGAAAGAAAGGAAGGGAAGGGCCCAACCAGGACAGAAGTTTCCTACTTATATTTTTCTCTTTCTTTGAGTCAGTGTTTGTGGAATCCTTCTCCAGTCTCTGTCTTCCTCTAGAGTTCTAAACAAGGGAGATTTGTCCTTTTTATCACTGAATCTCAGGAGGGTTTTCAGGGGGTGTCTGACCATGTTGATGACATCATCCCCATCTATGATTTTTAAAGCTGTGTTTTTCTTGATTTTGTACTCTCTCAGTTACTGCAACCCTTTAACTGTTTGTTTTTTTTTTTTGGTTTGTTTGTTTTTGCTTTTTTGGAATTTTGAGAAGATATCTCTGCCACTTTTTGCTAATTGTTTAAAGATTCTGCCAAGGACTGGCACTCTGGAAGCTGTTAACAGCACCATCTTGGTTGACCTGAATTCCTAGAAGTATCTTCATTTCCTATTTCTCTAGTACCATTTCTGAAACCTTTCAATGGTTGTTTTAAAAATAATTTTCACCAGTTTCACTACAAAGTGGATCAGCAAATCTCCTCACACTGTGAGTACCATTTTGATTTTCTGCTAAACATGAGGTGTGAGATTAGTAAAAAGCTTGAAGATTGGGCGGGAGATATAACAGCAGCCCAGAGCTGATTTCTTATAAAAAGCATTGCTATGGTTGTTACTCATTTTATCCACCTTTACATACTGAAACCTGTACCTGCCTCATTTATTGCCTCAGAGAACCACAAAAAGTTCCACTGGCAGGCCTCTCTAATGCACTCATTTGCAATAACGGGTAAGATGCATATACATTTCCATTTTAATCAGAGACTTAAAATTCTTTAATCTGCAACACTGCACAAGGCCTTTAAGAAGAAGAAGAAGGTGAGAATAGGCAGAATTCTAAGATCATAAAAGAGTTTTCAGGCTGGCAAAGGTATACAACAAAACTAGGCCTACTTCACGAACTTTGGGAGGTGGTAGCTTGAGGGTTAGAATGAAGAAATGTGACTCAATTCCTGCTGGCTTGGTTGTGTTTTCCTTTGCTTAGAACGCCTACAGTATTTGTATGACAGAAATGCCACGCCACAGACTCCAAGGAGGACAAGAGAAAAAAGTATGTACAGAGCTGTTTGTGCTTCTGTTGTCCCTAGTGTTAGCCCTAGGAACCAAATCTTCTGCTCTCTCACGGGGCTGACAGTGGGTCCATCACCTAGGAGAGGACAACAAAGGATGGGTTACACTCTGGATATGTATTAATCTATATTAAGCCCTAATAGATACTTGGAGTGTAGAGTCTACAAATGTACCCCAAGTCAGCAAAGCCAGACTGAGTTCATTGCCAAAGGTGAAAATACTCATCTTTCATCATGTATTATGTGCCTCTGAATGAAGGTAAGCAATTTTATTTTAAGCACCTGTATCCAATTGGATACTTCTCTTACATTTGTGTAATAATTTATACTTTTCTGGTCATTCAGTAAATATTAGGCATCTACATTGTGTCAGGAACTGTATATGCACAGTCATTTTATTTGATCCTTGCAGCTTCCCAGAGGCATTTGCCTAATGTCTTGCCCAAGGTCACAGCATGTTAGTGGTAGAGTTAGAAGAATCTAGACCTGCTTGTTCCCAGACCAGGGCTCTAGTTTCTAGGTGTATCATTTGTTGTTATATCAAAGAATGCCTGGCACATTCAAAGGAAATAAATATTGGTTGAATGAATGAAGGGGACGGAGAGACAGGGAGGAGTGTAATAAACCTGAAGAAAATATTCTGGAAAAGGCTCCTTTTCCAGCCCCTCCCCCAGAGCAACCTCTCACCTTCTGGCTGCAGACATCGGTGAGGCCCCACAGCAGGGTCAGGAAAGCCATTGCACCGCACTATGGAGGCATAGAACTTGGCTGATTCCTTGGGGATTCTTGGCAGAGAAGGGTCCGTATAGTTCACAAAATGCAGACCAAACTGCTCTGCAAAGCCTGTGGCCCACTCAAAGTTGTCCATCACGCTCCAAACCGTGTATCCTCGAAGGTCCACCTTATCCTGCACAGCTGCTGAACACAGAGGCCTGGGCGTGAGCATTCCTTATCTGGTGCACATGTTTCTACCAGGCCCAATGAAGCCACGTTTGCCCAGGGCTCTCCCACAGTCCACACCTGCCAGATCATGGTGCCTCTAATTTTAGCTTTTTGAAAGAGCAGCCCCATCCTTTGGATGTGTTAATTGTTAGCTGGTCCTCGGTGGCTGGAGCTGCAGAGCCCCAAGTATCTTTCTAGAAAGGCTCGCCCAAAATGGGAGTCGATAACTGCACAGATTAAATTAGTCCTACTGGGACATGGACTGTCCTCTGTTGTGCATCTCAGAATATTGGTCTTGGTCAGTACCTTAGAATATTAATACTCCCAATAGAAAATATTTGGTTTTGGGTAGAAAAGCTTTTCACAGAAATAGGATTTTTTATCATTTCCTTTGGCTGGCACATTGTACATAGTCTTTTTTTAAAAAATAATTTACTGAGGTAAAATTCACATAACATAAAATGAACCATTTTAAAGTGAACAACTCTGTGGCATTTATTATACTCATGCTGTTGTACAACCACCACTGCTCACTGCTATTTGGTTCCGAAACATTTCCATCACTCCAAGGTAAAAACCCCATACCCAGCCCCTGGCAACCACCAATCTGCTTTTTACATCTACTCTGCATATTTCATATGAATGGAATGATATAATATGTGGCCTTTTGTACTTGGCTTCTTTCACTCAGCATGATGTTTTGGAGGTTTATCCACATTGTAGCTTTAATCAGTACTTCATTCCTTTTAATGGCTGAAAAATGTTCCATTGAATGTATATGTCACACTTTGTCCATCTATTCCTGTGATGATGGGCATGTGGGCTGTTACCGCATTTTGGCTATTGTGACTAGTGCTCCTATGGACATACCTGTGCACATACTTGTTTGACTACTTGTTGTCAATTCTCTTGGGTATATACCTGCTCAGTCTCTGTTATTCAGCATTATTTACCATTCTCTTCTCTGAGTCCCATCCCAAATTGTCCTTCTGAGTTGAGTGTTACAAACTTTTACTTGGAAAACAAGACCCTGCAGAGAACCACCCGTCTATCCTTCCTGGACCCCTGACAGCCTCAGGATGGTGCTGCTATTCAGCGACATCAGAGAAGATGAAGGGGAGCAAACCACTCAGGCCAGGAAATGAGGCCTAGCTGCTATCAGGCAACTGGCTTTGCTTGCTGAGCTTAGATCAAAGAGGGAAAAAACTTAAAATGCTGCCCCAAATAGGCAAATACCCAATAGGAGGGCAACTTCATCTTTCTCTTGTTACTGTGGCACTTGGGCTCATCGAAGCAGCACTACCCTGCTGCTTATGTTAGCAGATATTTCCAGTGGTGAAAGGTGCATGTCAAGGGATGGTGGGGCCTATGATACCTTTGAGTGCCTCGTTGATGTAACTGCGGAGGTAGTAAATCCTTGCAGTGTCTTTGAGGTCTACTTCTCCCCGCTGGGATACTCCATTCTCCGTGACATAAATTGGAGGACTGTTGTACTCTTCCTTCAACCAGTTCAGGATCCTCCTGAAGCCAAAAGGTGTCATTTTCAGCCAGAAGGAGCCAGAATCTGGCCAAGATCGATCTGTGATGGAGGCAACTCCCCTAGTAGTTCAAAGAACAAAGGTTAGGAGATTCTGGTCAGCAAAGACAGAAGTACGGAGAAGTTTATGGCATCTTTGTGGGCATGTATCTAACCACCCCCTGGTGCAGTATGGAACCAGCCTGTATTGTCATTGTGGGTCCCTGCCCTGTTCCAGAGGGAGCAGAGTAACCCCTATGCACACATGCTGGGGTGCCTGTATGTTGGTATCAGCCTATCAGGTAGGTAGCCTGAAGGACTGAACCAGGACACTCATTTCTGGCTCACTGTTCAAGAACTTGCCTTGCACACAGAAGCAGCTTGCAGGAGCTAAAACCATGGAAGAAACAATCAAATCGAAGCAGCCTGGGGCAAAAATTACTGGCTTCAAGGCAGGCACTAGAGCATCTAAACAAGGAAAAGTCTATTTCATAGGGAAAACAGGGGATATCCAAATCCCTGTAAATGGGTGAAACGCTAAGATCACAAGTGCCTGCCCAGGACTGGATACATGCTCAGCAAAAAAGCAGAGGACCCTGTCCTTTCTTCTTAGGCAAACCTTCTTAGTAGGAGGGCTAAACTCTGAAGGAGAGCACCAACCAAAATAGACCAATTTTCAAAGAAAGTGAAAAAATGTTTTTATGCATTGGTTTGTTTGCTTTTGTTAGCTCTTGTCACATAACTATGTCATATTACTAACTGCATAAAAACTTAAGGAAAAGACACCTTAGGGAATAAATTCGAGAATTAACACATAAAAAAATGTACATTGTGCAACAAAAGTTACAAGATAAAGAAACAAGCAATGATGGCTTATCTAAAGGAACAAGATAAAACTTCAGAAACCATCAGCAAAAAACATGAGACATTGGACATACCCTACATATCATATATACATACCCACACAACACACATACATACGCTCAGAGACCTAAAGGAAAATACAAATAACCAAAAGACATAGATAATAAAGTCATGAAAATTATATATGATCAAACAGAAGATCAGCAGAAGATTTGAGTAGCAAGCAAGAACTGGCAGAAACATCTTTATAAAATCTCCAAAAAACAGATAAAGGATTGCAGTAATGGGGCGAGTGCAAGATCAGTAAAAAGCGTTGGCTGGCCCCTCCCACAGCACCTCACTGGCTCATGGTAGAGCAGCCCATGCTTTCAGTACGGATCCCTGTTCATGGTTCAAAGGGAGCAAAGTAGCCCTCCAGAGTAACCCTGGAAGTATGTCTCGCCCCATCTGTTTGGTGTTGGCTGAGGGACTGGCTGCCTTAGACCTTGTGTTGAATGGAGATGGCAGCTTATTGAACTCTCCCTACAGCATCCTCTAGGAGAATAGTCAAATCATACTGCCTGGAGCAAGGAACCATTGGCTGTAGGACATACAGTACACTGTCCAGGGCCATGAGGTAATTGTTTCCTAGGGAAAGGGGAACATTTATATCAATGAAAACAGGAATTCCCAGGGCCATACACGCATGCCCAAGATAAGAGGCATGTGCACAAAGGACCAGGGAGGGCCCTGTGCTTTGACCTGGAGCTGTTCTCCAAACTCATTGTGGGTAAGCTGTAAAGGAGAGCACTTGAACAATCAGCAGAGACTGGGAAGGTGCTTTCTTTCCCCCTCCTTCTTCATTCCTCTTTTTCTTGTCCTTTTTCTTCTCTTCTTCCTTCTCAAAGTCTAAATTCCAAAGAAACAGGAAATGATGGCCCAAGAAAGGAGAAGATTAAAGCATTTGAAACCACCAAGAGAAGGACAAAACCTGAAACATACCACTTTTTAAAAAATGGTCCTAAATATGCTCAAAGAGCTAAAGGAAAACAGGAAAATAAAAGATGAACACAAGGAGAATTATTATAGAGAGATGGAAATTATGAAAAGAAACCAAACAAACAGAACTGAAGACCACAAGTGACAGAAATTAAAAATTCCCTAGAGATGACCAACAGCATATTGGAGCTTTCAGAACAATCAGTGAAACTGAACATAAGACAACAGAAATCATCTGGTCTGAGGAGCAGAAAGAAGAAAGAAGAAAAGTGAACAGAGCCTGAGGAACCCATGGGACACTGTCAAGCACACTCTGCATTATGGGAGCCCCTGAAGGAAAAGAAAGGAAGGGGCAGAAAGAACATTCAAAGAAATAATGTCTGAAAACTTCATAAATTTAACAGAAGACACTACTATACACATCCAAGATGCTCGAAAACTCAAAACAGGATAAATCCAAGTAGATCCATATCTTGTCATGTTATAACCAAACTATTAAAGGCCAAAGATATAGAGAGAATTCTGAAAGACACAAAAGAGAGGCAATGTGTCACATACAAGGGAGCCTCAATAAGATTAGGTGTGATTTCTCATCAGAAATCATGTAACAAACCAAGTGAGAAGACATATTTAAAGTGCCGGAACAAACAGAAAACAAAAAAAGCAACCAAGAATTATGCATCCAGCAAAACTGTCTTTCAAAAATGAGGGAGGGAGACTCAGGCAAGATGGCGGCATAGAGAGGAGTGGAAGCTAAGTAGTCCCCCTGGAACAACTACAAAAAACCAGAAACAACTAGTAAATAATCCAGAATAACTGCGGGGGGACAAACGAGACCATCCACTCATCATACACCAACCTGAATTGGGAGGAATGCCCGAGAACACAGCATAAAATCTGTAAGTAAAACCTGCGGAACCAAGTCGTGAGACTCCCTCCCCCATAGCCCGAGCTGCAGAGCCTCGTGGTGCCAGAGAGAAGCTCTCTCCCAGCAAGCGAATATAGCTCAGCTGAGCTCCAACTGGGGTTTTAAGTAGCGAGTGTGAACTGCTCACTACAGGTATGCGTCCCCAAAAACAGACAGAGGCTTTGGGTGACGACTGACCTGGGAGAGCCGGAGGGTTGCCTTGGACTGGGTCTGAAGGGGACTATCTGTTTCTTTTTTGGCTCAGTGGAGAAAGCCCCAGTCATTTTCAGTTTCCAGGGCTGTGACTCTAGGAAGGGTGGAGACACCACAAGCAGAGAGCAAGACCATTGAAATGCTAATGACCTCCACCTGAGGGGTCTGTCTTCTCTAGGAGGAAAGGGGTGGGGCCCTTTCCATTCAGAACCAGACCCCAGAGCCTGGGGGAACACGGCCATACCTCCTCACACCAGTCAAGAATTATAGGCTAACAGGCGTCACCTGCTGGGCAGAAAAGCACAGTGACCTGAGGCATCAAAGTGTGGAGCAATTTTCTAAGACACACCTGCAGGGAAACCAGATACTGAATATTTCTTCCCTCTGGGACCTGAGCCTGTTCTGGTCTGGGAAAACCTGATTTGGATAACCAAGGAAACCATGCCTAGACAACAGAAAATTACAACCTACACTAAGAAAAACAAAGTTATAGCCCAAAGGAACAAACGTACACTTCAACTGAGATACAGGAATTTAAACAACTAATGCTAAATCAGTTCAAAAAGTTTAGAGAAGATATTGCAAAAGAGATAGAGGCTGTAAAGGAAGCACTGGACATGTATACGGCAGAAATCAAAAGTTCAAAAAAACAACTAGAAGAATCTATGGAAATGAAAGGCACAACACAGGAGATGAAAGAAACAATGGAAACATACAACAGCAGATCTCAAGAGGCAGAAGAAAACATCCAGGAACTGGAGAACAAAACACCTGAAAGCCTACACGCAAAGGAGCAGATGGAGAAAAGAATGAAAAAATATGAGCAACGTCTCTGGGAACTCAAGGATGAAACAAACTACAATAATGTACATATCATGGTGTCCCAGAAGGAGAAGAGAAGGGAAAGGGGGCAGAAGAAATAATAGAGGAAATAATTAATGAAAATTTCCCATCTCTTATGAAAGACATAAAATTACAGATCCAAGAAGCGCAGCGTACTCCAAACAGAAGAGATATGACTAGGCCTACGCCAAGACACTTAATAATCAGATTATCAAATGTCAAAGACAAAGAGAGAATCCTGAAATCAGCAAGAGAAAAGTGATCCATTACATACAAAGGAAGCTTCATAAGACTATGTGCGGATCTCTCAGCAGAAACCATGGAGGCAAGAAGGAAGTGGTGTGATATATTTAAGATACTGAAAGCGAAAAACCGCCAACCAAGAATCCTGTATCCAGCAAAGCTGTCCTTCAAATATGAGGGAGATCTCAAAATATTTTCTGACAAACAGACAATGAGAGACTTTGTGAACAAGACACCTGTCCTACAGGAAATACTAAAGGGAGCACTACAGGGTGATAGAAGACAGGAGTGCGTGGTTTGGAACACAATTTTGGGAGATGGTAGCACAACAATGTAAGTACACTGAACAAAGGTAACTATGAATACGGTTGAGAGAGGAAGGTGGGGAGCATGTGAGACACCACAAGAAAGGAGGAAAGATAAAGACTGGGACTGTGTAACTTGGTGAAATCTAGAGTATTCAACAATTGTGATAAAATGTACAAATATGTTCTTTTACGAGGGAGAACAAGCAAATGTCAACCTTGCAAGGTGTTAAAAATGGGGAGGCATTGGGGGAGGGATGCAATCAGCATAAACTAGAGACTGTAACTAATAGAATCATTGTATTATGCTTCCTTTAATGTAGCAAAGGTGATATACCAAGGTGAATGCAGATAAGAGGGGGCGATAGGGGAGGCATGTTAGACACTTGACATTGGTGGTATTGTCTGATTCTTTATTCTACTTTGATTTAAGGTTATTTTTCCTTTTGCTGCTTCCTAGCTGTCATTTTCTTTTTTTTCCTCTTTCTTTTGCCTCTCTCCCTTCTTTGACTCTCCCTCCTGCCTTGTGGAAGAAATGTAGATGCTCTTATATAGATAGTGGTGAAGGTGGTGAACACATAAATGTATGACCATGCAGAAAACCATTGATTATTTACTTGGGATGGAATGTATGGTGAGTGAACAAAACCATATTAAAAAAAAAATGGGTTGATGACAAAACCTCGAGGGCAATATACTGAGTGAAATAAGCCAGACACATTAGGACAATTATTACAGGGTCTCACTGACAGGAACTAATAATAATATGTAAACTCATAGACATGAAATATAAGGTACCAAGATATAGGACGAGGCTTAAGAATCGGGAGTGGTTGCTTAATATGAGGAAAATGTTGGATTAGGATGAACTCAAATGTTTGGAAATGAACAGGGGTGTTGGTAGCAAGATGTGAGAATAACTAACAGCGCCGAATGGTGTGTGAATGAGGTGGAAAGGGGAAGCTCAGAGTCATATATGTCACCAGAAGGAAAGCTGGAGGTCAAAAGATGGGAATGTATAAAACTGAATCCTATGGTGGGCAATGTCCATAATCAACTGTACAAATACTAGAAATCACTCCCATGAACCAGAACAAATGTATGACAATACAATTAGAAGTTAATAATAGAGGGGCATATAGGGAAGAACTATATACCTATTACAAACTATATACTACAGTTAGTATTTCAACATTTTTTCATCAACAGTAACAAATGTACTATATCAATACTACGAGTCAACAATTGAGGGGGGTTGGTTAGGGATAGTGGAGATTAGAGTTTCCTTTTCTTTTTTTCTTTTTTTCATCTTTCACTTTATTTCTTGTCCGGAGTAATGAAAAGTTTCTAAAAATTGAACAAAAATTAAGTGTGATGGATGCACAGCTGTATGAGGGTACCCAGGGGCAAGTGATTGTACACTTTGGATCTTTGGATAATTGTATGGTATCTGAACAATCTCAATAAAAATGAAAAAAAAAAAAAAAAAAATGAGGGAGGATACTGCCCCCTATGTGGGACCTGACTCCCAGGGGTGTAAATCTCCCTGGCAATGCAAGATATGACACCCAGGGATGAGTCTGAACCCAGCAACACGGGATTGAGAATACCTTCTTGACCAAAAGGGGGATGTGAGATGAAGTGAAGCTTCGGCTGAGAGATTTCAAATGGAGTCAAGAGGTCACTCTGGGGGACATTCTTACACACTATATAGATAACCCTCTTTAGGTTTTAATGTATTGGAATAGCTAGAAGTAAATATCTGAAACTATCAAACTCCAACCCAGTAGACTTGACTCTTGAAGATGAGTCTATAACAATGTAGCTTACAAGGGGTGATGGCGTGATTGTGAAAATCATGTGGATTGCACTTCCTTTATCCAGTGTATGGATGGATAAGTAGAAAAATGGGGACAAAAACTAAATGAAAAATAGGGTGGGATGGGGGGGATGATTTGGTGGTTCTTTTTTTACTTTTATTTTGTATTCTTATTCTTTCTGGTGTAAGGAAAATGTTCAAAAATAGATATGGTGATGAATGCGTAACTATATGATGGTACTGTGAACAGCTGATTGAATACCATGGATAACTGTATGGTATGTGAATATATCTCAATAAAACTTGAATTTAATTTAAAAAAAAAAGTACACATTTCATTACTCCAGAAAAGAAATAAAAATAAAAAAGAAAACCCTAATCGTCCCAATACCACTTATCCCTCCCACCCCCCATTATCGACCCATAGTATTGGTCGATCGTATTGATACATTCGTTACTGTTGATGAAAGAATATTAAAATATTACTGTCGACTATAGTCCATAGTTTGCAATAGGTATATTTTTTCCCATATACCGCTCTAATGAAAATGTTCTAAAATAATTGATCATGGGGATGTATGCACAACTATGTGATGATACTGTGGCCCATGATAGTATACTGCAAATGGTTTGTGTGATGTGTGACTATATCTCAATAAAAGTGCATTTAAAAAAAAAAATGAGGGACAATAGAGAACCTCTTTGTTGCTCAGATGTGGCCTTTCTCTTTCTAAGCACACTAGGCAGAAATACTAACAGGTTTTCCACCAGCTGAAAAAAAAAAGGAGAGCAAGGTCTGGAAAAGGGCATAGAACTGAAGAATATTAATAAGGGTAACTTAGAGGAAAAAACAGAGGGGGGAGTATAGATTCAACAAATAAAAACCAAAAGATAAGATGGGTGGTTCAAGAACTGCCTTTATAGTAATAACTTTGAATGTGAATGAGTTAAACTTCCCAATTAAAAGATACAGACTGGCAGAACCGATTAAAAAGTATGACTCATCGATATGCTGTTTACAATAGACTCATCTTAGACCCAGCAACACAAAGAAATTGAAAGTGAAAGGATGGGAAAAAAATTCCAGACAAGCTGCAGCCAAAACAAAGCAGGGGTAGCTATACTAATATCAGACAAAAAAGACTTGACTTTGAATGCAAAGAGACAAAGAAAAACACTGTATGTTAATAAAAGGGGTGATCCACCAAGAAGAAATAACAATCATAAATGTTTATCACCCAATCAGGGAGCTCCACAGTACATAAGACAAACATTGGCAAAACTGAAGGGAGCAATAGAGTTTCGACAATAATCATGGGAGAATTCAATACACTACTTTCTTCTATAAATAGAACTAGACAGAGGACCAATAAGGAAATTGAGAATGTAAACAATGTGATAAATGAATTATACTTAATAGACGTATATAAATTGTTGAATCTCAAATTACACATTCTTCTCTAGGGTGCATGGAATGTTCTCCAGAATAGATCATATGGTGGGGCACAAAACAAGTCTCAACAAATTTAAAAATATTGAAATTATTCAAAGCACATTCTCTGACCACAGTGAAATGCAGCTGGAAATCGATAACCACCAAAGAACTAGAACTTTCACAAAAATATGAAGGTATAACAACACACTGCTAAACAATCAGTGGGACATCTTACGGGATGTGGCGAAGGCAGTGCTGAAAGGGAAATTTATAGCCCTAAATGCAGACATTTCGGAAGAAAGAGCTAAAACCAAAGACCTAACTGAACAACTGAAGAAGCCGTAGAATGAACAGGAAACAAACCCTAAAGCAAGTAGAAGAAAAGATAATTGTTTAAAATTGAGAGTGCTGATGATTGTATAAGTAAGTGAAGATGATGTGAGACACTGATTGTTTATCTTGGACAGAATATATGTTACGTGAAATTAGGAACCCCCTGTTTTAAGTCAGGCCCTCAATGTTGGGGTTTGCTCTTGTGAAACTTATGACTGTAAAAGGGAGGCTAAGCCTATCTATAATTATGACTAAGAGTCACTTCCAGAGAACATCTTTTGTTGCTCAGATGTGTCCTTTCTCTTTCTAAGCCCAACTCTGCAAATAAACTCATTACCACCCCCCACCTCCCATGTAGGACATGACTCCCAGGGGATTGAGTCTCCCTGGCAATGTGGGACACGACTCCCAGGAATGAGCCTGGCCCTGGCACTGATGGATATAGAGTGCCTTCTTGACCAGAAAGGGGAAAAGAAAGGTAACAAAATAAGGTTTCAGTGGCTGAGATTTCAACTAGAGTCAAGAGGCTGTCCTGGAGGTTACTTCTGTGCAAGCTTCAGCTAGATATCCCAAATGACCACAGTATACCAAACCCAAATCAACAGTGTTCCTGAAAATCCTGAAGTACACCCAGTTCTCTTTTTGGAGACTCTATAAAAATTTCATTCACCAAGTTTACTTCTCAGAAACTTAAATCCTTCAGAGTGTTCCTATGCCAGATAAGTCCCCAAACCCAGAGGCAACAGCCTCTTCAAGAACGTCAACCATATATCCCCCTTCCCCATAATGTCAGCACCCCTTTTCAATATGAACAAGTTAGGGTGGTCACTGCCCAGATATCCCTGATTGACACTGACAAATGAAAGGGAGGAGTAGCAACAGATAAGGTGTGATTTAACAAAGGATTACAAATACTGAATCTTTATATAAATATATACCAATATTAGTCTCTAGGTTATTAGAACACCTAGAAGGAAATAACTGACATCGTAGAACTGTAACCCCTAACATTCTTTGAAATTTGCTCTATAACTACTTGTTTAATTGTACTTTGAAAGTTATCACTTTTCTGTATATATATTTCACAATAAAAAATGTTTTTTAAAAAAAAATCCAAACATGTCTGTCTTAATGGGAACCACCTTGGAAATCCTAGCCCTGTATCACACTCAAATTGATGGAGATTTTATTGGGCTCTCTGGAGTCGGTGAGCAGCATGCAAACCCTGGTATCTAAGGCATGAGGCACAAAGCTCTGAGGCTGGGCAGGCCTTGAAGGGAGAGCTGGGAAAAGGGCAGCTTTCTTTCCTTTCCAAGGCTGATCCAGGTGCCGTGTGGTGAAGCTTACCTGTCTGCAGGCTTACCTGTCTGCATCAAAGGAGGAGATCAAAGAGGAATAGTCAAGGTTGTAGGCCAGGACAGTGGTGTAGTGATTGAACCCAAAAAAGTCGTAGGTGCCATTGATCCTCCTTTTCTCACTCTCTGTAAATTCCGGGAGCCTGGGTGGAAGGAGCCATTAAGGACATGGGGCTTCAGGAACAATCATGCTTTGAGACGAGAATGTACTGGGGTGGTGTGTGGGGAACGCTCTAAAGGGCAGGTGCTTGGCCACAGCTGGGGACCAAAGGCCAGTGACAAAGAGAGGCCCCTCTGGGTGGTGCAAAATTCTCTTGAGATTCCTCCTACGTGGATTGTAAACCTCACTTCACTCTGTGGTTGTAAGACCCTCTTTTCCAGTTGGCAAAATGAAACAAGTTACCCTTTTCTAAACTTCCCCTTCAGGACTACACACACACACACGCGTGTGCACGTGTGCAAGCATGTTATTTTTATTTCCTTCAAACATTAACAAATACAAGTATGCATATACATATCTGAGGGAAATACCCTGAGACTATTCCTTTATGTTCACAAGGTTATATCTTTTATCATTTGATTTTCCATATTCTGTTACAAGCCACTGTTTTGTGGCTGTTGTTTGTTTAGGTGTGCCTCTTTTCTCCAAAATCTATCCTTATTAGTGTGGGAAATTCTTTTACAAATAAAATATACAGAACTTTTTGAGGTTTGGACTTCTCTGCTTACATGATTTTGTTGCACTTTGGTTTTTTGCCTTGTAGGCAGAGCATTTTCTCAGGTATTTTCTCTCATTTCGGAGACTGTTCTGTACAATTTGATCAACATGAACCTGTGCGCAGCACTGCTAGGTTGGCTTCAGCCAAACCCTGACCACATGTGAAAGCTGAGTAGGAAGGATGGAGACCCTAATTGCCTCTGGTGTCGCCCTGCCTAGAGATGGCTTCATCTTGATCCTTTGCTTTCTACTACCATTAACTTGAGGGAATCAAAGCCTTCCCTCCCTGGGGTTTGTAAAATACTGGGAGAAAACTCAAGCCTAGTACATATGCTCCTCACTCCTTGCTAAAGAGCCAGCAGGGACTCTTCAAGGGCTGTGAAACTAAGATGAAATATGTTTGCCTGGCCTCAGGACCCTCCACAATGTACCCTTGCCCTGATTTTTCCTTTGTCCCGTTTCTCAGCAGGCTCCCTTCACCGACATCTCGCCAGTCTTCCCACACTCATCTGCATGCACCATACTCATTTCTACCTCTAGGCCTTTGCTCATGCCCCTTCACCTTGGATGGCCCAGATCACTGATGTTCTGCCTATTCATGAAGTCTCCTGGGTCTACCCAGCCCACCCTAATCTCTTCTTCTGAGTTGTCTTTGCACTGAAGAAATTGGAGAATAACATTCCATGGACTACTGAGGGTTATTGTCTTCCCAGCTGGTCAGTTCCTTCAGGAGTTAGACTTGGTATCCTCTCCTTATGGGGACCCCACAGGGCCAGGCCCTAACCTGGCCACATGGTCGACTTGTAGTAAACGTGTGTCAATGTTCTGGAATGTTTGCTTGCTTATTAGAGACCCGAGTTGGCAGATCAGGACTTGCCCCAATCAGGCCAGGATGTGTGTTGTAAGGTTGGGATCCATTATTCAATCCTCATAGCTGGGCTATATGGGGGCATTTAGGGGAAAGTCTCAGACTATTAGGAATTCATGCCTTCTGAGTACCTTTTATTCTCCACTGTTAATGGTCACTTGAGTTACCTTAGAGTTGGGGGTATGTTCCCATAAGGCCAGTGGCTATCACTCTGTCCCCTTCCACACATCACACCTCTAATCCTAGCTATATGACTTAAACTTAGTGTGGGCCCTCAAGTTAGAATGCCTGGTTTCAAGTCCCTATCACTTAATAGCTGAGGGACCTGCCCGAAGCTTTGCACCTCCACATCAGTTTACTCATATTGAAAACAGGAATAAAAGTTTCAATAAGAAACTGATAAATGTTATTGACGCTACTACTTTCTTGACAAGAGGGATGGGGCCAGGAAGATGGGATGCATCGGTGCAAACCATCACTTCCTACTGGCCAAATGATTAAAAGCACATGCCTGGAAATGACCCATTGCCATCCACACTGACTCATAGGATGATGGCAAATTTGTCCTCAGAGTTGCTTAGCAAAGTTGCTTAGAGGTGGGTGCCCTTGAGACAGAGTTCCTGGATGTTCTGAAGAATAACAACTTAATAGCAACTGCCTTTGTGAAGCACAGAGCAGTGTGAGGTCTTGGGCTAAGAGCTTTACACACACGATCATGTTTAATCTTCCAAGGGAGCAAGGAATCTCTGAGATAAAGTGACTTGCCTAAGACGCCTACCCATTGTACTGCCTACCCAGCAGCCTTAGCTTGGTACCACAGACCAGACCTCTGACCCTCCTGGCTGAGTGTAGGCACCAGGATCTTACCGAGATTTGCTGAGACCTGCAGCAAAGCTCCTGTCATGGATCCGTGTCTTCATCACCTCATGATAATCTCCATTCTTGAAAATAGGATGTGCAAACCAGCCTCCCATAAACTGTGGGTAGGGGTGGGGGAACAGTCAGCCTCAGTTAGCAGGTAGGCGGACCAAGACACAGCAACATTCCTGCTCAGAAGTCCCTGATCTTACAGGGCCCGCTTTCTCCCCAACCCCAAAGTTCCGCTCTCATTTTTCTGCAGTTGTTTGCACGCTGCAGCTTAAATCCCAGTTTTTTTCATCTGTGTTTGTTTCCTTAACTGCAAACTCACTGAGGGCAGGGTCATGTTCCTAGTAAATCCATCTTGGGGTGAGATGAACTGAACTGAGTGCTGGCCCTGGTGTGTTCTGCAGAAGAAGAAGCCAGGCCATGAGCCTTCAGGCCCATGATTCCCCTCTTTCCACAGAGCAATGGCCAGCAGAGACTTTTTTGAAGCAACATCCTGGTCCTTCCTGTTCAAAGTGCTGAAGCGTCAACCAGAACATTCTGGGGAGAACTAAGTAGCAAGCAACGATGTCCAGGCAAAGGATAATTCTTCATGGGCTTTGGCTTCATGGCCCTAAAGATAATTCTTCATGGGCTTTGGATTCATGAGGCTTTTCAACCTGTTTTCTTTAGTAAGGTCTAGGTCATCCTTACCCATATGTAAAATACATGGCCCCCTTAAATGCTCTGTGCTGGGGTTCCTGAGAGGCTTCTTTGTCTCTCCATACCCCCCCCTTCACCCACAGCTAATGCCTGAAATGTGGGGTAGGGGTAGCCTTCCATTCCACAGTCAGAGATAGGCCTTGAAATGCACATATCCTGATATAAAAGAGGCTCAAATGCACTCTAAGGTAACAAACGAGATTTTTTCACAGAAGCTGATTTTAATAGGGGATATGTCTATCATCATCCTGGGATGCACTTTCAGTTCTTAAGTGCCTCAGTCTAATGATACTACAGCCTAACGTTTCCTGGGGTTTGGTAGTATGATTCCAGTAAAACAAATTATTGCTTTAATTCACCAGATTACATCCTTTGAGTCTGAAAGGACAGATGCATTTTTTTTTTTGGCACCAATTCTTTTTCCCAGCTGGCTAGCAAACTGGAAAATTAGGCTCTTGTTTTGCATTTACTAATTTGACCACCTCTGTCAAGCTCTCTTCAAAAGAGTTTGGCAAACCAAGTCTCCCCAAGAGAGTCAAGTGCCACAATCTGCCAGGCTCCTCCACAGAGCCCAAAGTGGGAGCCTGCCTGGAGAGACAGAGAGAGAGAGATGCTACCCTTTCTTTCCTGATATTTAAAAAAAAAAATGGGTGGTGTGGAGGGTGCCTTCTAAACTCTTTAGAGACACTAGCATAGCCAGGGAAAAGCAATGCCATGACCAAGGGCTCTTCTCCTCCCTCTCTCCTCTTGTCAGAGAGGCTCAGATTGAAATAAGAGTGGGCCTCTTGGCACCTGTTTACCAGTGTCTCTTCTGCCTAGGGAGTAGCAGTGGGCAAAATTCCTGGACAAAATGTGCATGTCCTTATGTTAAAGTCACAGAACTGAAAAGTAAGAGCTAAAACTAATGAGTTTCACAGAACTTGAGGCCCCAAATTTAAGGAATTCTTAGGCTGGAGTAAATAAAATTAGATGACAACACCTACAGGTGAAAAAGGACATTATTTTACTATAGTAAAACCACAGAAATTGAAGAGATGAATTTCTTTCTATTAATTACCTTGAAACCAATGTTAAGGCTTACAAGTACAAATAATTTTTTTAAGACTTTAAAAAAAAACAACTCCCAAAGAACTTATTGTTTTCATCACAACAAACTTGTGAGGTGGATAGGGCATTTCCATTTCATAAAGAGAAACATGAACAAAAAGTTATTTTTCCAAGCTCAGAGAATCAAGTAAAAACAAAATTGGACCTAGATCCTAAATCTTTGATTCACCCTCTAATTCTATTTGCATTAACTCATGATAGGAAGGGGAAACGGGCAAGAGTAATAGTGCCCACAGGGGAAAACAGACCTGCACGTATCTCCTGGCTGCCTCCACATCCTCCTGGTTGGAGGGGTCTCTGGGCTCAGCCCAGTCGCTGCTGATGGTGATGGAAATCACCCCACCTTGACTGGCACGGTACACATCGTTGTACAGATGCCAGGCCTCAGCGTGTGCCTTTATTAGGTTGTGGCCAACAGTGTAGGGCGCAGTGCCGGGCCTAAAGGAGATTCCTGGAAACATACACGTGGATGTCAGTGGAGGAAGAATGGGGCCACGAGTGTTACTCCTTGCCTACAGATGTCTGCTGTACGTTTGGGAGAAATGGTATAGATTTTGGAGTTAAGAAGACTAGAATTCAAATCCTGACTCTACCTCTTATAGGCTGGCTACGGAACTTGAGTAATTCAGCCTTTCAGTTTCTTCCTCAGTAAAATGGGCAGTACAAAGTTCTTGTCAGAAGGAAATGAACAGCATATGTGAAGCACCTGGCACTATGTCTGGTAGAGAGAAGGCACTTCATGAATGTTGGTTTCTGTTACTCCTGTCCCAGAAGAGTAGCTCATATGTTTACAAAGTACCCAGAACAGTATGTGCCTCAGAAGCTGACATCCTGGAGCTCTTTGGGAGCCCATTGTGAAATTAGGGTTTGAGATACAGCTGATGCTAGTGGCTGACTCAAGAGATTTCTTGGGAGCAAATGTTATAAGAAAGATCCCCTTTTGCGTGTTGAAGGGATGGCAAACCAAAATGCCAACCTAGTATCAAAGGGAGATACATCTGATAATGAGATCCCCCCATGGCTCTTTTTAGCATTTACATGTACTTCCAAAGAATCACACAGATAAATATAAATGTATGCTTATAAGCCCAGAACTGGAAAATGGATGGAAAAAATGGACGATTCTCAAGAGGCAAGAACAGGTCCACAATCCCTTATTCAAAACACTTAGGGTCACATGTGTTTTGGAATTAAATTTTTTTTATATTTTGGAAAAGGAATAAGTTGCATATAATATATGTTACACATTGTATAACACCCAGCAGGCTCAGGTTAGCTCTGCATAAATAAGCATGCTAATATCTCTACAGCAGAACTTAAAAATCAGTCACATAAAATGGGATAGACTGTGACAGATTGAATCATGTCCCCCTAAAAGATATGTTCAAGTCCTAACCCCTGGCCCTGTGGGTATGGACTTATTTGTAAACAGATTTTTGAAGACACGATTTAGATGAGGCCAAACTGAATCAGGCAGCCCTTAATTTAATATGACCAGAGTCCTTATAAGCAAAGGAAACTTGGACACGAAAATAGAACATGTGACAGAGAACTGCCAGCAAGCCACCACCAGAATGCTACACATTCTGGAAAAAGCACATTTTGGATTTCTAGCTACCAAACTGATAGCCGATATTCCTGCTGTTTAAGCCAACCAATCCATAGCATTTGTCACAGCAGTAAGCCAACCAATCCATAGCATTTGTCACAGCAGCCCTTGCAAACTACGACAAAGACCATAAATAACCTCATGTTGGTTCAAGTCAGGTTTCATTATTATTCGACGAGCTTAGGTCAGCCAAATTATCAGAACCTTCTGGAGTTTGGAATTGCAGAGAACAGACTGTGGACCTATGCAACCTGATAAATGTCCTTTCCCACGTCTACTAGCCCCTGCCCCTGATCTCAAGGAGCTTCCCATCTGAGGCAGGTAAGAGTCAGAGAGCAAAACTTAAGGCCAGTTTGAGGTATTGGTATGTGAAGTTCATGTTTGCCAAAAGTGGTGTCAGAAGAGAAAACCTCAAGTGGCCTTGGATGTGCAGGAGTAGGGTTTCTGAGGAGGGGCTTTCTTGACGCTGCCACCCAGATTTCATACCTGCATGGCTCTAAGAAAGCCGCACACTAAAGAGCTGACAAGTCAAACCTGGGCCCTTTACCTGGAGCTGCTGTACCGTAGCCATAGCCCTGGGTAGCAATGACAAAGGGCTCATTCAGTGTGATCCAGAACTTCACCTTGTCTCCTAGCCTCTGGAAGAGCACATTTGCATACTCTTTGAACCGCTGGACAATGGTTTCATTCTCCCAGCCTCCAACATCCTGCAGCGCCTGGGGCAGGTCCCAGTGGTAAATGGTCACCTGTGAAAAAGCCAGATCAGCAGATCCATCAATCTTGCTTTCCAGGACTGGCCTCCCTTAGGAAATGTCTTTCCTTGGGATGCCATTGACATTAGAAAAGCCAACTTAAAGGTATACTGCTAAATCTGAGAATGAATTAACACAAAAAAGGCTCAGAGATGTTTTGTCTTTGGGGAGAGGGGAAGAGCAGCAGCTCTGAAGGGTGAGAGAATCACACTCAGGATCAGAACAGCCTGGGTTTGGATCCGGCTGTTCCTTGCCGGCTGAGTGACCTTGGGCCTAGCACTAACACCGCCATCTCATAGAATCATTGTGAGACCCAAATCACATGAGAACACAGGAAAAGTGGGCAACATCCTAGGAGATCTTCAGTACGTGATGGCTATAGTCAGGGACTGGAAAGGTTAGTACTTTAGAACCTCCTGGATAAAATGCACAGAAAGTCTGAAGGTCTGAGAATCCCAGGGCAGAAACCTGTAAAGGGACACTCCAAAGGGCATCACCAAATGTGGCTGGAGTTCTTTCCTGTGGCACAGGGAAACGCATCTTTTGTGAAGGGGTCTCCTCTGGCTGCATCCACGTGGTGGCCTTTCTTCTCTCCTGGCCTTCCCTCACACGACCCCGACAGAGCCCACCTCGCCAAGCCGGGCTCTCCACTGTCCTGAGCCCTGCCTGGGCCACTAAAATCTTCAGCTCAGGCCCAAGACGTTCCCTTTGCCTGAAATGCCCTTCCCCTGCCTCCCCACCCATCCAAATACTTCTCTTTGTTCAAGACCCACACCCTCCGAAAGCTTTCCCTGGCCACAGCATCTTTCTTCTCCGTTGTGTCAGGGCCTTCCAGCTCTACAACGTTTGGCCCTGAGGTGTGAGCTCTCTGATGTTGTTCTGTGATGAATCTCACTGCCCACATACTCCGTGAGGTACTGGAAGACAATTCTGCTGTTCTCTCCCCCGTCACTCACAGAGATCATCACAATAAACGTTGCATGGGTTGATTTGTTCATGCCAGTATTATCAGTGAGAGGAGATAGTACTTTTATTTGGAAAAGCTATGTTTGGGGGGGGGGGGAGGCAGAGAAAGTGGGAGGTTGTAATGTGGGGGTTATGCTTTGGTTGACGTACATAATCTCCATTTACTATGGCAGAGGAAACGAATAATTTTCAGTGCTTTATTATAAATGGCCCAGGGGAAAAGGAAATGTGTTCTTGGGTTCCCAGGTAAAATTTATGAAATTTGGGTGACAGAAAAATTAAGCCCACACATGAGTTTCTATACCACTGTTCACAATAATTTATGGCTTAAAAACACATGCACTTTTACCCAGAAATTCTGCTCCTAGGACTGTACCCTACAGATAAACTTTCACACACATGAAATGTATATCTATAGCTCTCAGTGTAGTATTGGTTAAATAATGCCCAGAATAGGCAAATCTGTAGAGAGAAAAAGTAGATTAGTGGTTGCCCTAGGGCTGGGAGGGGAGGAGTTGAGGGGAGGAAATGGGGAGAGGCTGCTAATGGGTACAGGGTTTTTTTGGGGGTGACAAAAACATTCTAAATTTGGATTGTGGTGATGGTTGCACAACTTTTTGAATATACTAAAACCCATAGAATTATACACTTTAAAAGGATGAATTGTATGATATATGAATTATATTTCAATAAAGCTATTACTTTAAAAAAAAGTACTCATAGGGAACACCTCATAGGGTTATTGTGAGAAAAATTACACAATGCCTATACAGGGTTAGCACAGTGCCTGGTCCATGGTAGACAATCAATAAACGTTATCTTCAATAATAATAATGATAACAACAATGATAAAATATAGTTGATATCATTATAGCATATATCATATAAACAATAATAATTTGATATAATCTAGCAAATTTACTGTATTGGTTAAATAGTAAAAGAGTGGAAATATCCTAAATGTCCATCAACAGGGAATTAATTAAAGATGTATGGTAAAAACAGAGTTCCATATAACTGTTAAAAAAAAAAAAAAAGGAAGGAAGAAAGAATGAGGCAACTATGTACCAATATGGAAAGATCTGTAAGAAATATTATTAAATAAAAGCAAGTACCAAATAGTATGCATGGTATGATACAATTATGAAAAAAGAGGGGGAAAGGGAATATATACACATATACACATAAACACATACACACAGACATAAACACATCTGTTTACTTAAATATGCAAAAGCAGTATACACAAGAAACTAGCAAGCTTAGTTGCCTGTAGGGAGGGTAACTGGATGACTTGGGGTCATGGATGGGAAGGAAACTTTTCTCTGAAGACCCTTTAATGCTTTTTGAATTCTGAACCATGTGAATGTATCGTCAATTCAAAACTTCCAATTTAGAAACAGCATTCTGTTTACACACTAAGAGTGGCCCCTAGCCCAGTTGGTTTTCCTCACGTGGGCCTGACTAATCCATGCCATGGCCCACCCTCACCTGGGGCTTGATGTTAGCAGCCAGCAGGGCGTCGATGAGCCGCACATAGTAAGTCAAGCCTGCTTCACTGATGTACTTTGTAGTTCCATCAGGGAGGATGCGAGACCAGGAGACAGAAAAGCGATAGTGGGACACAGCCAGGTTCTGTAGAGCTACCAGATCCTCAGCAATCTTGTGGTAACTGTCACAGGCCACGTCTCCAGTGTCATCATTCTCAATCTTCAGTGGTGTGTGGGAAAACGTGTCCCAAATACTGAGTCCCTTGCCGTCTGCTCTCCATGCACCTTCGATCTCAAGAAAACAAAACATGGGCTAATTAAGTCATTCGGCCAAGCCACTTACAGGTTCCTTAGCCTTCCTCTCAGCAGGTGAGTCCCAAGTCAGGACATAAGTCAGCATCACCTTCTCTGAGAGCCCTCTCTGACCACCTCTGACTTCTGAACTTCCACAGCTTTATGTACATACCTTCTGAACACACATGGCACCATCACACTGTGATGAGCAATTGTCTGCTTGTTGCCTGGCTTCCCACAGACTGTGAGGTCCAGGCATTGCATCTTTCATTTTGGTGTCCCAGTCATTAGTGCAGCAGTGCCCAGAGAATGATGGGTATTCAGTGAAGTTTTGAATGAACAACACTCCAACCCTCAATTGTAACCCAGTGACATCAGATTCCCCCATAGCACCCTGCACTCACCCTCCCACAGGGCAATCAAGGTCTAATGAAATCCTTGCTTCATGCACCTGTCCTCCCAGTAGCCAATGAGGGGGGAGTGGGCGAGCTTGGCTTAATCCCCTGTGCTTCCTGTCCTAGCCTAGAGACTGAAACACAGTAGATATAAATACATGTTTGCTGAATTGCATAGAACTCCTCACCTGATATGCAGCAGAAGCTGCACTCCAGATGAAACCCTCGGGAAATTGTCCATACAGAAATTCATCTTCCTTGGGCAGTGGCATGCCATTGTTGGTAATGATCTCTGTGTAGTATGTGGCAGAGGCTCTTGCTGTTCGAGGTCTACTCAAGTCATTGAAATCAACGTGGTACAGTCCAAACTTGACTGTGTAGCCATTCAGCCACTCAAAGCTGTCCATCAGAGACCATGCCACATATCCCCGAAGGTCTACACCGTCGAGCCTGTAGGCTGGGAACATTCCAGAGGGAGCAAAGAGGAGAGACTTACCCCTTGAGGCAGGATCTCCACAAAGCCCAGCCAGCTGCTGGCTCCTCAACTCAAGAAAATATTTCAAACCCATTAATTTCTGCATACAAGCAATGTATGCTATGATTGATAAACAGACCATCGCTATTATCTTTCTTTTTGTTGACACCAATGACTCCACGGCAAGAATTAATGACTGATCTTTACCAAATCAAATTATTTTGTTGGCATAAAGGGACATGTCTCAACACCAAGAATCTTGGCCCATCTTCACACTTTGGAAGTTACTCACAGTAGTGTGTATCAGAGAAGAGTTTCTTGCTCTGGGGTCCACAGAACCCATCAGAATATAAGCTCAATTAGGGCTGAAATTTATGTTTTATTCACTACTGTATCTCCAGCACCAAAATAGAGCCTGTTACATAGTAGTTGATCAATAAATCTTTCCTGGACAAAAAAGTCTTGTGGGGACTGTGTATAAACATTTGTGCTTTTCTCTAAAGAGATGACCATAGGTTTTTTTCAGCTTCTCAAAGGGATATATAACACCAAAACAGGTAAAGAATTTTGTATTTAGGGCACAGGAGAGAGACTTGTTGATGGTTTGCAAACCACTCTGCAAAATGCTTTAGGCAGATGACATTTGAAAATTTTATAAGGGGGTATGAACCTTCACTTACCTTTCAAAGCTTCATTGATGTAGGTTTTGTGGTAAAATATTCTATCAGTGTCCTCCATTTTGGGATTTGTCAGCCCCACTCCATTTTCAGTTATGTAAATGGGGACATCGCCATACTCTTCTTTGATCCAGTTCAGCAGTCTTCGCATCCCCCAGGGTACAGCTCTGTCCAAGGCTGTAGAAGGCCACGAAGAGTCCTCTTCCTCAGACATCTCCATGTCATATTCGTAGGAAGGAGGGTTTAGCCTGGGTGTTTTATGCCTCACGATTCTGGAAGAATAGGTGTTGAGGCAGAAGACATCAGCCGTAGCCCTAATGTACCTCTTCTCTTCTTCAGTGAAGCTTGGCAGGCGGGAAGCAGGTAAATGCTGTAGTTCACTCCTGTTCCCCACTTTCCACTTCATGGCATCCGGATAGTCTCCGTTTCTGAAAATGGGGTGGGCAAACCAGCCCAGGGAGAACTGCAACATTCGGTCAGCCGCTTCCACATCTCTTGGGATCCCAGGAGACTTGGGCTCTGCCCAGTGTGCACTAAGGCTCAATGAAATTACCCCCTGCTGCTTCTGCCGGTATTTCTCATCATATGTGTGATAGACTCTGGCATGAGCTTTGATGACTGCATGGCCAATCTTGTAAGGTGCCCAGCCTGGGTCCTTCACATTTGGGGGAAAAGCCCCTGAGCCATAACCCAGCCATGCTTGGTACATGGGCTCATTAAATGTCATCCAGAACTTAACTCTGTCACCAAAGGTCTGGAAACAAAAGTCCGCATAGCTGTCAAACAACTCGATCAAGGAAGGATTATCCCAGCCTCCAATATCCTGCAGGGCTTGGGGCAGGTCCCCGTGAAACAGAGTCACCATGGGAGAGATGTTGCTTGCCACCAAGCCATCGATCAGCTTGTTGTAATAATCAACACCATGGCTGTTGATAGAACTGTTTCTCCCAGTTGGGAAAATCCGGGACCAGGAGATAGAGAAGCGATAGGCTTTCACTTTCAGAGCTCGAAGCATATTCAGATCGGCATCCAATCTGTTGTAGCTGTCACAGGCTATGTCTCCTGTGGCATTGTCTTTCACAGTGTTCCCTGGTGTGTGGGTAAAGTTATCCCAAATGCTGGGGCCTTTGCCATCAGTATCCCAAGCTCCTTCAATCTGATAGGCTGACGAGGACACACCCCACAGAAAGTCATCCCAGAACGTGCCATGGTAGAACAAATCTCTTTCAAACTTAGGTTGGTTAGAGAACTTTTCCCAAACTACTTTTGCCTTGGAGGGGACCTCAGAAGAATATGTGAAGGTTTTAATTTTGGAGGGGAAGTTTTGTGGCAGTCTATTTACTACCTTGGTGAGGAAACCATTCTTTTCAATGATGCTGGTGAAAAAGTAGGCAGATTTCCTGGGAGTCCTTGGCTTGCTGCTGTCATCAAAGTTGACATGGTACAGCCCAAACCTCTGACTGTAACCAGAGGGACCTTCAAAGCCGTCAATGAGGGAACGAGCAACATAAGAACGAACATCCACTAAGTCCTCCTTGATAGCTGTGAAGGAAAAAAAAAACTCAGAATTATTTTAAAGTCTCTATTACTGTGGTTGCTTTTCAAGTTTTCCTTTGACTTGAAAGTTTGGGAGGTGACTTGGGCTAACCAAAAAAAAGGTAAGTCTTTTTTCCCCCTCAGAATGAATAAAAGGAACATCCATAAGATCCCCAAATCATCAAACCACTTCCAAGGCCATAAATTTCAATCCAAAGGAGCATCCTTGTCTTAAAACGAAAAAGAGAAAATGTGTTTCATCTGATAGCATCAGAACTCCTTGGTTTTATGATGAATATATGCTATTTAACTTTTTAAAAATACACTTTTTACCTCCTTGTTTACATTTAGTAATACTGTCACAAAATGATCACACATTCCATGTTTAAAAAGAGAAATAAAGCCTAAAGAAATGTATTCTTAGACTCATGTAGTTTCCCAAACCACAATCTAGAGAATCAACCAAAAACCAGGGCCAAAGCATGGCAATAGCTAGGGGCTCCAATTTGGAGCCAGCAAAGTGTTAAGCCTGGCTTTTATTAGACAATACAGCCTTTCAACAAACATATTAATTGTATAAAAGGTATGGAAAGTTGCTCAATCACTCAATAAATTACGTATTAAACACTTACTTTGCCCCATACCCATGCTACCTGGAGACTCAGAGATAAATCAAAGCTTCTTAGCTTAGTAGGCAGAATGAAGCACTGAACCCTGGTTCCACTCACTGGCTGTTTGGATGCATCACTTAAACTCTCAGAGCATCAGAGTTCTCAGTTGTCCAATGAGGGTAATACCTGCTTCTACCTGCATACGGCTGTTTCAAGGATCACAGGAGATAAAGTCTTAAAGGGTTCTGAAGATTATGAATTTAGAGAATTGTAACCTCAGTGCTAAGGAGAGTACAACAGAAGTATAACAGAGGGTCTCTGACCGCACAAACAGGCATGGTGAATATGTAGGCCATGGGTCTTCATTCCTTACTTCAGTGTCCTTGTAGGTATTAAATCAACTCTTTCTTTCTGAATTTAGACAATACCTTGAAACTCTCTCAACACAGCCCTCTAGGCATATGACTATAACTAGCTACTATCAATTGATTAGGACTGACATGTGAGATGAAACCTATTTGCCATCTTTTTACTTGGAATAAAAAGACATATGAAACAGTATGTTAGGTAAGAATGAGACTGGAATGTAGATTTCATGGCCAGTTAAAGGAGATAGAGATCAAAGTGGTTGAAGGAATGAGGGAAAATTTTATAGTTCAAGCCTCATCTGAAGTGTCCTCATGCCATCCTGTAAAGCTCTTTTCACACTACATTGTAATTTTCTGTGTCCCTCTGTAGAATCTGAGTTCCCTATGGGAAAGGGCAATATTTGTTCAATATGGTACCCTTATTGCCTTGTACAATTTCTGGCACGTAAAAGGTACTCAATAAATAATTATTAAATAAATGAATTAAATGATGATGAGCCCTGATGAATGGGTAGGACTTAGATGGGCAGAAGGTAGAAGGGAAGCTTTCTAGGGAACAAGAACATAGGGGCAAAGATGTGAGGCCTTTGGAAGAGAGAGTTCGGAGCTGATGTGAGGGACTTTTGCTAGTTCCACCAATACAACTTTTTGCTTCATTTTCTTGAGAGAATGTCTTTGAGCCATGAAGCAACACTGAAGGCTTGGAGGAAATGCACTACCCACCTTCCAGTCACCAGCACATCTCTCATTCTTACCCTTAAGCACTTCGTTGATATATTGATTGAAGTAGTCTACTCTCAAAGAGTCATCAAGGAGATTTTCACCTTCTCCAATGGGCATGCCATTCCCAGCCAGGTAGATTGGAACTTTTCCTCTTGCGTATTCCAAGGTTACAAACTGCAACAGCCTCCTTATACCCCAGGGTACCACCCGGATCCAAGGGGATGAGGTGTGAGGCCATGCAGGGTCCATGTGTTGGGAGAAGCCTCCGATGGTATCATAGCTGGGGTGGCAGGTGTCTTGCTGGGCCTCACTGATAAGGCGGGAGGTGTAATGGGACAGACCCAGAAAGTCTGCTGAGTCTTTCAGAAGCTTCTTCTCTGTCTCAGTGAATTCAGGGAGTTGGGCCACAGGGCCAGGGCACTGTTTGTTCATCTGTTGAATCTGGGCCCTCAGGGCTTCTGGGTAATCCCCATCCACAAAGATGGGGTGTGCAAACCAACCCAGCATGAAGTGCAAGAAGCGCTCAGAGGCTCTCAGGTCCTCGGGCCTCTCTGGGGACAGGGGTTCTGCCCAGTCGGAGTTCAGCACAATGCCCACGCGCCCCTGCTGCTGTGCACGATGGTGGCTGTTGTAGTGGTGCCAAGCTCTGGCGTGAGCCTTGAGGACCAAGTGAGCTACCTTGAGAGGAAGAAAGAAGGAAATAATAGTGCTTAGTAACAACAATGACAACATGAATAACATGAACAAGTCAACAAGAACATCAATAAAAAGTCAACAGCCAAGCCAACTCCGGACTCCTTGGTTTTATGTTGAATGTTATTTAACATATATGAATATATGAACTCACTGCCCTCCTCTCTACATGGGATGTGACTCCCAGGGGTGTAACTCTCCCTGGCAACACAGGATATGACTCCCAGGGATGAATCTAGACCCGGCATCTTGGGATTGAGAACATCTTCCTGACAAAAAAGGGAGAAGCAAAATGAAATCAAAGAAATTTTCAGTGGCTGAGAGATTTCAAATGGAGTTGAGAGGTCACTCTGGTGGACATTCTTATGCACTTTATAGATAACACTTTTTAGGTTTTAATGTATCGTAGTAGCTAGAAGTAAATTCCTGAAACTGTCAAACTCCAACCCAGTAGCCTTGACTCTTGAAGATGACTGTGTAACAATGTAGCTTACAAGGGGTGACAGTGTGATTGTGAAAACCTTGTGGATCGTACTCCCTTTATCCAGTGTATGGATGGATAAGTAGAAAAATGGGGACAAAAACTAAATGAAAAATACAGTGGGATGGGGGGGATGATTTGGGTGTTCTTTTTTACTTTTATTTTTTATTCTTATTCTTATTCTTTCTGGTGTAAGGAAAATGTTCAAAAATAGATTCGGGTGATGAATACACAACTATATGATGGTACTGTATACTGTGATGGTTAGGTTCATATGTCATCTTGGCCAGGTCATAGTACCCAGCTGTCTGGTCAAGCAAACACTGGCCTAACAATTGCTGTGAGGATGTTTGTGGCTGGTTAATAAACCAACGGGCTGGTTTATTAAATCATCAGTCAATAGGCTGCAGCTGTGACTGATGACTCAACGAAGGGCATGTCTTCCACAATGAGAGAATGCAGTTGGCTGAATTTAATCCAATCAGTTAGTTGAAGACTTTCAAGCAAGACTGATAAAGGACCTTCACTTCTTCTTCAGCTGCCCAGCAAAGCATTTCCTGAGCAGTTCGTCGAAGGTGCCAGTTCATTTCCTGAGGAGTTCATCGAATATGTTCGTCGAAGATCCCAGTTCATTTCCTGAGGAGTTTGTTGAAGTTGCCAGTTTGTTTCCTGAGTTCATCAAACATCTTCATTGGAGTTGCCAGTTTGCTGACTGCCCTATGGAATTTGGACTCATGCATACCCACAGTTGCATGAGTCACTTTTATAACTCTTATATTCATAGATATCTCTTATTGATTCTGTTTCCCTAGAGAACCCTAACTAATACATATACCATGGATGATTGTATGGTATATGAATATATCTCAATAAAACCAAATTTAATTATAAAAAAAAAGTGAACAGCTAACATCAACACCAACGTTTTCACTGATGTCAACAACATCAACACCAAAGTCAGCAACGTCAATAAAAAATCATCACAATGTCCCTAACATTGACAAGATTGGCAAGTAAATAACAATGTCAACAACGACAATAACAACTGATGTGTATCAAGCCCCTTGTTGTAATCCTCACAACAAGCTCATGTGGCAGGTACAATTATTATTACCAGTTAACAGATGAGGAAAACAAGATCCAGAGAGGTAAAATATCTAGCCATAATGCTCATAGTCAGGAAAGGGTAGGGTGAGGAAACAAAACCCTGGCAGCCTGACTCCTGGCCTGTGGTGTCATTCGCAATGTTATTCTGTCTCTGTCCCTGAATGCTTGTTGACCGATAAATCTGTGGGAGGAAATTATTTTGGTTAACCCACAAGGGAGAGGAGCATTCTTTCTAGCCTATTTAATGAAATCTAAGACATGAAAAATCATAACCAGGACTCTCTTTGTAGACTTAACTCACAGTCTTACAAATCAAGAAATTTCTTGGTGAAACATCACAGGAAAATGGGGATAAAGTGGGGGCTATCTGGAGTGTAATGAGCCTGGACTTGAGTCTTGGCTCTGCCACTAACTTGCTAGTAAATTCAGACCATCTTCTCTTTCAATTTCAGCTTCTTTGTCTGCAAGAAGCAAGTACTTATGGCTCCACCTGGGAGGATTAAATGAGATAATGTAAATATAAAACACTAAACAGAAGCTTGGAGTGCAGGAGGCAACTTGCTAAATTTAGCTCCCTGTCCTTTTTATCATATCAAGATGGCACTAGACTTTTAAAGAATTTCACATCAAAATATGCACCCCCAAAATACAACTCCTAGCTTCTTCTCACTTCCCAGATGTTAGTCCTCAATTGAGTACTAAACTCCAATGGCAAACCGCACTGTTTTCCAAAAGGCAGCACTGCGTCCCTTCAAAACAAGTCAGTCAGTGTCAGGCAAGGTACTCAACGGAATGTTATGCTACCATTGGAAACAGTCATTGGGACCAGAAAAGTGTTAACACAATGTATAATTTATACTCGATATTCTAGTTCTTCCTAATTGTATACATTTTCAATTGTTTTCTAATTTTATTTTGTGTTAGTATCATCTCCCTCAAAGGATTGTAACATAGCATAGGTCATACATCCTCCTTAACACCTGGCACAGGGCACAGAAAATAATCTAATTTCAGAATAGAACCCAAGTGGTGTAGGGGAAAAGCCAGTCTAACATTTCCATTCTGAAGAATGTTGCCTGGGAAAGATGATGGATCTTCAGGGAGATTTTGAAGTAAAAGGAAAATGATGGAAAAGGACCTACATTAAGCCATTTTTCATTGTGTTCCCCAACATCCACGCAATACCCTGATTGCCCTTGGGAAACCAATCCCTCCCCTGCTCTCAGCCAGTGTGTTAGAAGGCAGAGCAATCAGTGCACCAGTCCTCTAGTCCCAGCCAGTGATGGGTTCAGGGACAGGCATGCATCCCATGCAGAGACGATGAGGAACAGGGAGAATTTACTGGGAACACAAGAACAGAGGGTGAGCTTGGTCAACTTCTCTCCTGGTGGCCTTTAAATACAAAAGTGGGGCTCCTTACATCTGGCTACCAGGTGGCCCAATAATAAAGCAAATGAGGAGAACAAGAAGGGGAGAGAAATTAGGTCATGGTGACAAAGTTTGTGCTTTTTTCAAGCCCCAAAATGATCAAGCCACAACCAAGACTTTTCAGTCTCCTGAACTCATACATTCCCTTCTTGCTTAAGTTAGTTTGGATTGGGTTTTCTGTCACTTGCAACTAGGAGTTCTAGCTGACCCAAAGAACTTGCGTTGGTTTCAAGTAGACTTGACTCCTGGCTCAAATCCTGCTTCGAACTGCTAAACCACTAGGGATGCTATCATGACCAAATTTGTCTCTCCTCTCTGAACCCCAAGTCTCTATCCATCAGTGCTGATCTGAGGATGTAATAAATAATTTTTTCTAAAGTGCTAGCACAGAGTTTGCACAAAATAGGTGATTAACAATTTATCATCCCTTCCTTGCCTCTGCTTTTCTTTAAAGGACAAAAAGTAAAGTTTTGCTAATAGGAAGAAGACAGATAAAACGACTTTCTCCCAGCCAAAGACCTTTCTTCTTCTAATTAGTAGGATTTGTAAGGATGGGAAATACCTTAAAAGAAGCCACTCCTGGGTCAGAGATGCCTGGTGCGTGTTGGCCGGTGCCATAGCCTGCATAGCTTATCACCCACGGCTCATGGAAGGTCACCCACAGCTTCACACGGTCCCCAAAAGTGGAGAAGCAGAAGGCTGCATAGTCCAGAAAGGCCCCCACCACGCTCTCATTCTGCCACCCTCCGAGATCCTGCAGGGCCTGAGGCAGGTCCCAGTGGAACAAGGTCACCATGGGCTCAATGTGTGAGTCCAGCAGGCTGTTGATCAGCTTATTGTAATAGGCGACACCTCGGAGGCTGGGGCTGCTCTTAAGCCCTGTGGGGAAGATCCGGGACCAGGAGATGGAGAACTTGTAGACCTGAGCTCGGAGGCCGCGGAGCAGGGCAACGTCATAGTCCACCTTGTGGTAACTGTCACTGGCCACCTGTGGCGTCACCTGGCCCGTGGTGGCGTTCCGGCGCCCGAGTAGGTCCCAGATGCTTGGTCCCCTTCCACCCTCGGCCCAGCCTCCTTCCACGCTAAAAGCTCCCGTGGAGACACCCCAGAGAAAGCCTTCAGGGAACACATCCTGCAGGAAAGTATCCCTTTCTGCCCGGGACTGGTTAGCGAACATTTCCCAGACTCGCTGGTAGGCTGAGGCGGGCGACACAGAGCCAAGCGCCGTCTCGTGGTCCTGCTGGCCAGTGGGAAGGATCGGGCTGTCAGTCAGAGAACAGGCGTCACTGCAGGGTTGAAAGGACATCAAGGGACATAATAACTAACGACTCTGTGAGTTACAACAGACCCATACTGAAGAAAAATTACAATGTGCTTAATCAGTAAAGGTTCCACAAACACTGGGATGAAAGCCATATCCACAAAGTCACAGACAGGAAGTGACTGGTAGGTGAGAAAATTATTATTATTATTACCCCTGCTTAGATGACTTACTGTCACTCACATGAGCAAAATACCATAATAATTCCTCTGTTCTCTGTATTAGAGCTTGTTTAAATTGTGTGTTTAGTTCTGGTGCCAAACTTTAATTTATTATTTATAAGATATAACTAATGATGATGATGATGATGATGTTTGAGCCTCTATTCTATGCTGGCTACTATGATAAGAATTTATGTGTATTATTTAATTTTCGTCACAAAATCATGAGATCAAAAGCCTCCACATGAGGAAACTGAGACTCAGAGAAATGAGTAACTTCTCTAGAAACACACAGATTGCAAGTTGTGGAGCACAGAGCCTGTACTTCTAACCACTGTACCACTACATATATGTGGCAGATTTGTAGATGTTTCTGAATGTATAAAACTGAAGCAAAATTTTCTCATAAAAGTACCAATCCTTACTACATGCACACTTTGAAAGTCTCTATTTTATTCTAGTCTGTTTCTCTCCCTCCTTCCCTCTCTCCTTTCCCTTCCTTCCTTCCTTTTTTTTTTTTTTGAAGGTGTTTACAAATCTTTGCCTTGATTTCACCATCCACTAACAATCATGCCCTGCAGGTTAGAAAGCATTATACCATAGCATGCTGCAAATTACGCCCAGCAGAGGGCAACCATGAGGAGGGCTGGCAGAAGGGGCATTTTGTTGGGAGAAGAGAACATACCAGGAGGTAGAGTACAAGAGCATCTCCCTGTTCAAGGACCATCATGTGGATTGGGAGCTCCTTACACTAAGTTGGCCCAAGGTGCAGAACTGGCAGAAGTGATAGAGAAGCAGAGACCTTGGGCAAGTTACCTGGCCCTCTGTGCCTCAGTTCCTTATATGAAAAAGCAGATAATGATAGTTAAGTACCTCAGGGTTGCTGTGAAGAACTTGAGCTGTTTAAACAGGCAGGAAGCCCCCACAACACGGACACTGCAGAGAGCACTCCCTCCCATAGAGTGAAGCCTGTCTGGAGACAGGCCCTGCAGGGCACCTTCCAAACCTAAGCACCTCCTGTTTTACTAAACACCAGCTCACTCACATTTGCTAGACTAGAAGGAGGAGGGGAAATGATGATTTAAAGCTGTGGATTAGCCAAAAAATATGTCCAACTAGAGAACAACCAAGGATGTAGGTGATGTCCACTCGAGCACAGCCTCAGCTGCACTTAACCCTCACTCTGACCCTACTCCACTGCTCCTGACCCTGGCTCTGTCCTCCTGGCTTTGACGAAAAGGGGAAATTAGAACTTGCTGTATAGGCTTTGGAGCTGGGAGTCCTGGGTTTGCCTAACTTCGGAAGTGATTTAGCAGACTGAAGCCTCAATCGCTATGGCTAGTCCTGCCAAGTACTGACCACTATGTCAGTACTTGGAGCTGACCACTATGCTCCGAGCCACTTCAGGTATCCCAGTGCTGTGTCTCCCGCCACACTCAGTCTGCTGTTAGAGTCACTGGTGAGCCTTACTGTGCCCTCTGAGGTCTAAGATTCTCAAGGGAGAATCTATGTTAGTCCTTTCTAAATTCCCTCCAGCTGCCCCTGCAACCAGCAGTTCTCCACTACTGCTCATGAGTAGGGACCCAGGTGTTAGTTTAATGTAAGCCAAGGTTGGAACTGAGCTTCAAGCAAAGCCCCAATAGGTCAAGGTGTTAGGGAGAGACCCTTGGAGCTGGTATCACTTATGTCATCTCCTGGGTTTATCACTGACCTCTCTGGGTAGTCATTTTATTAAAGATTCTTGAATTTTCTTTTCTGACAAGAGATAGCCCAGCCTTCCTCAGATGACTCTAGGAGCGATCAAGAAGCAAATCCGACCTATTGCCATCTTGTGGTGTTCGCACGCCTACCCAGAGCCTGACACACAGCTGCTCTGTGTCTACTGATTTGAATGAACTGCTGACTTTGCATAGAGAAGACTGAACAATGGGAGGAGATTATGTCTCAGGAATGCTGAGAACTGGAAAAGAAGTACAAGAAGAGGTGGTGACACCTGAAATTTATGCCCCTGGACAGAGCTGTATTAGAAGTGTCTGAGGTGAATGACAAGGACAGCTCTAGCCGAAGGTCTGGGAAGCCAAATGGTTGCCTCCCAGCCTCTGTCTTTCCTTAACACACGTGCCAGAAGTTCACGTGTACAGTGAGCTCCCGTGGAGCGCTGAGGGTGCTATGTACTTGCCAGTGTTGGGAGTACTCTCCTACTTGAGAAACACATAGGAATGTGGGTGTGAGAGCAATGTAATTATAGGAATAATCTTAAATCTGCTCTATTCTTTTTTTGAAGTTAATTATTTACAAAGTTCTATACTTCAAAGATTTGGTAAAAGATTATTTGCAACCTTACCACAGATTAAAACCTCTTTCTTGAGAACATCATTGAATTAAGATCAAGTAGGTACAATTCTACCTACACTGCTCTGCTACAATAGCGGGCTTTCCTATTATGCTGTCTCCTCATGGGGTAGCGGTGCCTATTTTACCTCAGAAATGAGTACAGAGAACTCACTTCACCAACTCAGATCATAGAACTTCAGTGAGATGGTCAGAACACTCTAACCCAACCCTCTCTTCCACAAGCTCACATTGCCTCCAACAAGATCTTAAACTAGCAGGCAGGCATTCAAATCCCAGTTCTACTAGCTGTGTGCACTTGGGCCAACTGCAAGGAGAGAAAGCCAGGATAGTACAGGGTCCAGAGGAAGACTCAGGGAGAGATGGGTTCTTCCTACTCTCTTCTCTTGAGGCTTCATCTCCCATCTATCAAATGACCGTAATAAATACACTGCCCTGAGAGGCAAATGGTAATGACATTACACGTGAGAAAAACAGCAGAGTATTTTACAAATACAGTTATTAATAGTTGAACAGGAGCTCTAACATTACCTTTTCTTGGAACTTGATGAACAACTCAGAAATGCATTAATATCAAACCCAATGGTGAGCACTTCATCTTTATTTATGGCTGTAAGAGAAGAAGTTCAGTTAACTCTACCTAAAGCAAACCAAGATCATGCATGCCTGCAATCACTAGTTTTTCTCACTTATACAACATACCAAAATCCAAGCCATGGTTTCAAGCCCCTCTGGAAGATACCATTTCCTTCCTGGGCTAAGGATTTAAGGCAGTCAAGAGATTTCTACCTATTTCGACTTGGAGCAGTGGTTCTCAAAGTGAGTGTGGATCAGCATCGCTTGCTGGGCTGGTTAAAACACAGCTGCTGGGCCTCACTTCCAGAGTTTCTGGCTCAGTAGGCTTGGGGTGGAGTCTGAGAATTTCCATTTCTAACAAGTTCCCATGTGATGCTAATACTGCTGGTCTGGGAACCCCACTTTGAGAACCAGTGCTTTAGAAGAACTCAAACATCAGAAAGGGGTGGAATTCAAGTAACAGAAACCATGCCACTGAAGTTGAGGTTTATGAAGTGGTATCTGTGGATGGGGCTTCATGAGGACTGTGAAGCCCATTCCAGTGTGTGGGAGGGGTTACAGGTGGCAGAAAGGGCACTGCTGGGCCCTGCTCCCACACTCTGACCTTACAGGGTGATGGAAACTGAGTATCAGGGCACTTAGGGATGTTTTATGGGCTCAGCCCTTCAGATTCTCTGCTGACTTGGCCCCCAGTCCTTGATGCCTTAACAGACCCCCCCCAACTGGACCAGGAACAGTCTCCCGATCCATAGCCAACCAATCAGATTCACGCTCAGGAATTTGAACTGAGGTACTGAGATCATGCCTGAGTTATGGATCAGGTGCCTGCCAGGGCCAGGTGCAAGCCACGGTAATGGGGAACTGGGGCCATGGGTAAGCAGAGGCTGGGAGAGAGAGAGAGGCACGAGGCAGCCCCTTTTGAGGGGACAGAGAGACCCTGAAGGGAGGGAAATGGAAGGGAAGAGAAAGGCCAAAAGCAAGTCTCCTGCTTACAAATGACAACTGAGGCCTGAATTTTTATTTCCATATGAGCTGGACATCTTTGTACAGAACCTCTCTTCTTCCTTGGATCAATGGGAGCTGGTTGCAAGGGACCATCAGTGGGAAGGCCTAGGGCACTAACCCTCATGATGTATGGCTGGTTGTCAGATCCCCCCACCTTCCTTTAGTACTCCAGGTTTTCAAGACTGCTCTCCATTGAGCGAGTACGCCGAATGTCATTCAAAACCTGTCCAATAATCATCACTCACCTTCGAAAAGGCTGAATAGCAGCTTGGCTGGGTCCTTCTGGGTGGAGGGGCAGTCCTGGAGTTTTAGGTTGAAAACAAATACTTTCACTTTTGGTTCAATGGTCTAAAAAAGATAAAGGCCAACAAATGAACTTCAGCTTCTTAGAATGTTGTTAACAGGGACAGATTTCCAAGATGAGAAGCTACAAACACTCAATCTGACTTTGGAAATGACCTTTAGGCATCTCGAGTTAATAAAAGAACTGACTCTAGGCTCTGAGGAAGAAAGATCTACACTTTTCAGTAACACAGATCATCCCCACCCCATCGAGGGAGTATCTTCACCTCTTCCTTTCATCTCAGGCTTACAGAACACCTCTTAGTGCAGACACTATGTTAAAACCACGAACAAGGCAGCCTGCTCACCTCAGGAGCCCTGTATTACTAAAAGCCTTATCAAGGTATGACCATCATGATATTTATGAATGAAATGATATGTCTGGGGTTTGCTTCAAAGTAAGCTGGTTTGGGGTGGGGAGAAGATAGAAATATAGATGAAACAAGATCAGCAATGAGTTGATAGCTTCTAAAGCTGAGGATGGCTTCATAGGGGCTCATTATACTTTGGGAGACATTTGACATTTTCCAACTTGAAAGGAGCCATCATCATTAAAACTGGAGCAGATGCAATCAACTCCACCTCCCACCCCACCCCCATTTCTAGCCATTTCAGTGATAAGGGAAATATCTCTAGGCTGGCATGTTGTTTGTCTTCACATCATATTACTTTTTTGAGGGGCCAGACGGGTTGGCCATTTTTACCATGCCAGCTTTTTGCTCCTCTGAGCAGTTAAAGGCTACTGAGAGATAACAATAACAACTACTTAAAAAAGGAGCCAGACACATTCTTTCTTTTCTCATGACCACCTTAATAATATCCCTTCTTTATAAAAGAGGTGTTGGAGGCTCTGAGAAGCTAAGTTGCCCATGACACACAGTTGGTAGAGCTATGACTCCACACAATCCTGCTCTTGCCCTGCCTCGTCAATGCATGAGCTCCAAACACTCGTAAGGAACGGAGAAGTTTTTGCTTCCTGAAAGATCAATAAGCAATGGTGGCAGCCTGTGATATCCTGTCTTGCCTTCTGCTTACTGGGTGAGCAGAGCCTTTTCTGGTAAGTGGGATGTGCAACCCCTTGTGCCAAACTCAGTATTCATGGATGTGCTGTAGGCTCTTTCCTAGAGGTGCTGGGTCTGAGGATGTTCGCCACTGCCCTAAAACACCTGTGTGCAATGTTCAGTGCCAGGTGAAGGCCCTGAGGTTCAGAGAGGGCAGGCAGGTGCTCTAGGGAGGGGGGATGGGAATGGATGGGAGCACTGCCTCTGCCCTCTTCCCTTGCAGCCCATGAGAAGAGGCCCCTTCAAGGGCAGGGGTAGAGAAGGGGCAACTGTGATGTGGAGGAAGGATAAATTTGGAAGGAAGCTGTAGATGGAATGGTTCAGGCTCTGGTAACCCAACTCAGCCCCCCACCTCGAGGAGTACTCAGCTGTTCCACCTGTCCTAGGTGTGGTATCTGCAGGTGGGAAATGCTATCAGGCTGCTATGATCCCAGAAAGATCTAGCTCAGTTAGACATGTGGCATCGTTTCCTCAGTGCTGTGTGATCAGAGTTGTAATTGTGAATTTGGGGGGCTGCATCTGAGCTGTCAAGTTCTACATCTGGAACTGAATTTCTACTCAAAGAAATAAAAGCAATAAAGAAGAGTTGCAGGGTATATAATAAATGGTTGCTAAGTTGGTCCATGAAAAGTTTTACTATTTGACTAGCCAGCTATGAACTGAGAGTTCGCAGCTTTATCCAGACAGAGGGGAGGAGGTTTTCTTGAAAATGTTTTGATGTAACAAAGAGAAACACTATAAACCACATCCTCAAGCACAAGTCTTGCCAATTCTCCTGTTGACTGGCTCTCTGAGGCATGCCATGTCTACATAACTGAGATGGTTTTAAAATGTCAACAGTGTATGAACCCATTAGCTTAGCAACAAGTTCTGGTTTAATTCCTCAAGGAGGACAAAAGACAGATTTAGTCACCAGCGGCATAAGCAGACCCTAAAGGCATTACAGTCCTATCCTAAGACTCAGAAATCTTGTCAGCATGACCACAAGTGCAGGCTCTGGGTGGCAAGCAAGTTCAGGTTCAGGTGATCAGGTGTTTACAAAAACAACTAAAATCATATGTGATTTAAAAATATGACACCCTTATAATAATGTACCTGACTTATTATTTTGGAGAGGTGACATAGTGTCTTATAATGAGAATGCCCTGATTCAAATCCCATTGACATTCACTCCCCAAGGTCTGTCTTCAGGTGTGCTTTAAGGATTAGAGATAATGTAGGGAATAAAGTGTCTAATCCAGTGCCTTGTATATAGCAAGCACTAAAATCACAGAGTAGCTACTACTAAAATGTCTTGTGGAACCATATATTGTTTTTGGTAACTGTGGGTAGGAAATGCTATTGGGCATCTTATTATTTGTAAATAACAAAAGTAATGGTGTCTGTCTGTGTCAACTGGAAACACAGTCATTGGGATTGGACATGGGGGTGAAAGTCGAGAGGAAGGGCTGTGTGCCCAAACCTACAGAAGCAAGAGGAAAAGCATGCGTGAATTCTGGTGATCAGAATTGAATTAATCACAGCCTAGGAGAGGGGCCTAACAGTTGGGTAGGAGGTTCCTAATGGACTTCCCTCTGGGTGGGAGCTGGGTCAGATCATTAGACCCAAATAAAACAACACTGGGTACAGGAAGGAGAGTCCAAAGTTACAGAAGGTCCCCAGAGATGGTTTCTGATTTGGTAGCGTGGATGTGAAATGTCTTTTTAAACTCAAAATGAACACTGGAATTTTGATTCTCAATAGATTTCTACACAAGGGAACAGAAGAGCCATGTAAATATTTACCTTAATAAGATAACCCTCATTATCCTTTCTAGGAAAGACTGCCTAACACTCCAATGTTCTCTAGTGATGCTTTCAATGGAAATCTCCCAAGATGCAACCCAGCAGGTCTTCTGACTGTTGATGGAAGTTCAGTTTATGCATTAGTTGAAATGTTAAATGTCTAATACACCCTCTGGAACCTTCACCATTCATCAACAATATAGAAAATGGCTCAAATTACCTGCAATTTACTCAGCTTCTGTGGTAAACTCGCCTCACTTTGGCATTCATAAGACAAGTCAAGAGAGAGGAAATCGATCGAGTCCTAGAAATAAGTAAATAGGGTCATTATAGCAGAAGCAATTACAAGACAAAAACTCCTTAGAAGAGTTCTTTTCTTTTTCTTGTTTTTGTTCCCCTTATTGCTAAACGGAATCTTCCAAAGCAGAATTTTCCAAGAGAAAAGCAGTCAGGGAGAAGCTGGAGATGGGAGTGAAAATGTGTGTGGGGTGCCTACATGTTTGGGAATACATCACGTAGGTGCTCAGCAAAGTACTAGGTACACAGTCAGCACTCAATAAATGTGTACAATTGAATGTATGCATGAGTAAGTGAATGAGGTACTGTGTATCAGAAACGTTGGATTCCCACCAATGTAGATGAGTAGTAAGGAAACCAGAGACCAGCGCTGCCTCCAGCCAGCACCTTCCCCATGGCTGGTATTGTTTTCACTGGCTGGCCCTCACATTTTGCCAGGACAGAAGTGAGGAAGGAGTCCTTAGCCACCTAGGAGTTTCACAATGATCTCTGCAAACCCTACTAGGTTTTGGGATTTTGTTTTAATTTCAGACCAGTCACTGGCTTCTTTCAGTCCATCCCAGTTAGCTCTAGCCTGACCCATTTTATTAGCTCACAAATAAATCCCTCATCCGCTCTCCAATTAAGGGCATACCCCTCTGTCCCCCACCCACCCTCCACCCCACCCCAGTCTCTGCCCTGCATAAGTTCTAAAACCATCAGGTTCCGAAATCTAAACACATAAAGACGTCACTGATTCCCGTCCTGCTTCCCTCAGCGAGCCTGGCTGGTGGCGCCCTTGTCCTGATCAGATCATTGCCTGTCTTTTCCTCACATAGATCACCTGTTCCCTCAGGATAAGGACCAGGGATAATGGCATTTGGTGACAAGTAAGTGCACTGTGGACTTTGATTCACCAGTGGCTCCCTATAGCTTTCCCAATCAAGTTACCAAATACTCAGCACACTCATGTCACTCTGGCAAGTACAACTCAAACCTTCCCTTACCCACCCTCCTCAGTTCTTGCTTTTGTTTGGCATTCTGGGGCAACATAATCACTGAGTTTCTGCTCTTGAAAGTCACTGTACTGGATACTGCTGGGGATTCACATGTAAAGATGAGTAAGAGCCACAGAAGCTTACAATTTAACAGGGATGGTTAAGTAAATAAAACAATTACAGTAAGAAAAGGCAGAAAGTTAATAGAAGTGCTATAAGAAAAGTCTAACCAGTGGTTCTGAAATTGGTGGGGATTAGAATCACCTGAGAATTTGGGAAGACCAGGAAGGCCCAGCTTCTGTTCCACCAACATTAAGCCTTGATGTCCGTGTTCTTTATTAGCTCTTCAGGTGATTCTTATACAGACCAAAGCTTGGGAATCACTAGTCTCAACAAATGATGGGGTCCCAAGGCAGGGAAGACCACATTGGGTTCAGCTGAGCAAGGGTATATCATTAAGCAAGGCCTCCTGATGGAGAGCACATTCACGTGGACATTAAGGAATGGGCAGAATTTTGTTGGACAATTTGAGGAAGAACAGGAGGGGACTGGAAGGACTCCTGAGTAGGGAATGCAGGAAGTAGGAAGAAGGCATTGCACATACACTAGGGAACAACTGGAAGTGAGATCAGGAGAGGGAAAGCTGCACTCTGAAGGCCTCAAGGAATTTATACTGATTCAGGGGAGAGTGGCTTCCCAGCAGGGAATTGATCAGAACTGCACTTTTGGAAAATTAACCCATAAATATTGAATGGTATGGATTGGGGCAGAAAGACCAGTTCAAGTGCTCCTGCACTGATCTGCACTTTGATCTCCTGAGTTAGACCCTATGGGGAAGAACTTGAGTAGATTTCTGATAGCAGTTATCTCCCCTTGTAAATTGATTTATATGGCATTCAGACCACACAATCAGCTTTTGGTTATCCAGACCTTATCATATTTGGATTTTAAATTCCTGAACTTGTACAACTCAAGACTGGACTCTGGCCATGTGGGGCCCCATCCCAGTATAGATACCACTGGGCAGAGTGATATCTCTACAGCATTTTGTCAATGCTGCAGAACTAGGACAATGAGCTATTATTTGATGGCTTTCAACCCTGCCCAGAAACCACCGTTCCTGAGCCAAAGCTGTTTTATTCTCAGATGCTTTAATTTTTCTTTTTAAAATTTATTTAAAAGTTATAGTGGCCTCACTCGCTTGCCGACCCGCAGGCAGCTACTGGGCACGGGTCGGGATGCCCACAGAGATGGGATACTTAGTTATCACTATTGTCTCCAGAAGACAGAACCTAAAAGACACTAATAGGATGAAATTGGGAAAGATACATATAAAAAAAAAGCTACCATCAGGCCCAGATGGTGTTACAGTGAAACACATTTTCAGAACACCAGGAGACAGTTTTTACTGTCCCTTTATCCCCATCCATGACTGTGCTAAGCTGCATTCAGATTAAGTCACACTGCTTCCAGCCCTCTGTCAAAGGTTAAAAAAAATCCTTCATGAAGAAGAAAGTTCTTAAGCAACATGAAGGATTCAGAAGCCCATGACAAGAGGCCACTGAGCATAACATCTTCAAAATGAGATATATCACTTCATATTACAAATGTTTATGAAATGGAGCATTACTTGTGTGGCTGTTGTGCAGCTTTCAACAATATAGCAATCACTTTTCCTATTCAGAAGGTCTCCTGGCAACAGCTATATGGAATCCAAACCGAGGACACAACACTTCAGTTGAGGAGGGATGGATTCTGAAACTCGTGGAATCCTTCCCCCATTAATGCAGAGGACAACTACACTGACCCTTATATTTGGCCTGTATAAGGATTTTACTTGCCTTCTCAGTAAGCATGCCAGCACCCCAGAGTTTGTAACTTGTAGCATGGCAGCAGTACTTGCAGGGACAACAGAAGCGATTTTCACTCCGTTTAAGAGTTCAAACATTGCTTCAAGACCACAAGCATGACAAATTCACAAACACTTATCAGGCTTTCAGGACACTTAAATACCATGGACTTGGAAAGTATTAGTGAGGCTTGGTGTGCATTCTTTTCCAAGTGGATTCAGCAGTGTCCTTTTTTTGGTCTTTAAGGTCCCATTAAAGAGTATTTGCCTCGTGCAACAAATCACAGTGCTCACTTGGTCAATGATTTTATCTGTGGAGGGCTATTGGATGCTATGTTGGGATTCTTGTTTTTTCCATGTAATGTTGTAAAGACTCATGTGCAGTCTCAGACTAGTGAGGCATTTCAATCTTTCCCCAAGTTTTTCAAAAAAATCTGGCTAGAACAGGATAGGAAGTCTGCAAACTTTTTCAGAGGTACCCGTCTGAATTACCATCAGTCCCTCATTATCTTGGGGCATCATCAGTGTGACTTATCAGTTCATGTTAAAGGTTATATGAAAGAATCATTAGTTAAGTACCATTTATCAACCAGACCTAAGAAGAATGCAGTCTGGTCTGGTTCCTAATCAGCCACATACAAGTTGGTATCATAAGTCCAGGGTACAGTGAACTATGGGCAAAACTGTTTTAAGTACCAAGAACAAAATAAAAGGTTTCAAAAGGAAAAAAAAAAAAAATTATAATCAGAGGAGATAGAAACCAGGATAGGTATTCTAGGTGAATGTCCTTCACCTTATTATCTGTTCTGCTATGAAGTGCCCTCTCCTTTAATAAACTATCTTATTTTCTTTTAATCAAAAGTCAGAGCAAGCAAAGGCCTTTGGTATCTTCATTTGGCAAGCTGACACTTGGCCAAGCAAAAGCTGGGGACTACAACAAAAGAGATTTTGTTTCTAAAAAGTAATCATGAATCTAGAAAATGCATACCATTCAGAAGAGGCATTTAAATTCTCAAGCCAACAGACAAAAATCTCTCTTCTTTTTGTAAAACTAAAATTGCAACTTTCCTCAGCTATTATAGATGCTATTTCTTATGCTGTCATCACCTTGGCAAGCGCAGACAGGGATGGCTCTAGCAGGAACGCAGGGATCTCTTCAGCTCGTAGGACAACAGAGAGCCTTCCACCTGAAACCAACCAGAGAGGCAGGTGAGCGAGGGCAGGAGCTCTGACTGCAAACACCACTTGGAGAATCATTTCCTACAAACTTTTTTATTAGATGCTCACCTACTTAGGAAGGATTTCTGAAAAAATCACTAACATGACTTTATCCTCACTGAAAGATTTTAGAAAACAAGGTGGCTATATAAAAATGCTGTCTCTTTGGAGACTGTTTCATATAAATCAGGCCAGTGAAATGCAGAACACTTGTAAAAGTTTGGAAAGCATAAAAGCAGTTAGCCTGCCTTGCTACCAGCAATGCAAAAAAGGCAGTGAAAGAACTCCTTTATAAACTTCTTTTAAGGCAGGGGTGCTCTCAGGAAGCTGCTATTATATTGGTCTTTATTCATCATACAAGCATCTATTCAGCCCTGACTGCACTGAGAGAAAACAAAGGGAAACTTGCAATGTGTATCCACTTGCTTTGACATTTGATCACACTGATTCTCAAACTTTTGTGTGAGTCAGAATCATTGTTGTGCTTGTTAAGAACCCCAATTACTAGTTCCACCCTCTGAGATTTGGATTCAGCACACTGGGGTGGGGCCAGGAATGTAGAGTATAACAAGCTTCCCAAGTGATTCTGATGCTGTGGTCCTCAGACCAAAATCTGAGAAACACTCATGGAGTGGGGGGTGAAACCACCACTACCAACAACAAAAGAGTTTATTTTTATAAACATAAAACTTTGAAATCCTCTGAGCATGGATTATTACTTGGAGACATTTAGTCCTCATTCTGTTAAGATTTCATGTTTTCCAGTTGTTTAAGATTGTGCCAGATGGATCCATTTCACCTTCCTGAGATTTTCAGCCTTCAGCATATCATCACATCAGCACACACGGACCACACGCTGTACTTAACATTCAAAAATGCGCAGCTTAGTATCATCTCTGGACCAATGAAATGAATCATAGGTACGATTAGTTCTTAAATACAACTAACCCACAAATCATTTCTATTTGACTTTTCAAGCTGTTTCTATAATTAGTGAACAAGTGTATAAATTCCAGAAATTCTCATATCATACCAAAAAAAAAAAAAACAAACCCAATATGGTTTGCAAGATGAGCGTAAACTATGCTTCTCGTAATACAAAGAAAAAATGGTCAATGACTTAAAACTAGATTCTCTAAGTTTGCATTTCACATTTTCTATGTGACTGAAAGAATATCCTTTACCCTAGTATTTGTTCTGCTGTGAAGTGATTGCTCCTTTAATAAACTGTCTTATTCTCTTTTACTCAAAAGTCAGAGCAAAGGGGTTAACTGCTCTGGGTTAAGATAATTTATCCTGTAATTTTACTGGATATGGTTAAAGATAGGTATTTGTGTCCCTAGAAGTCAAAACCAGTATTTGTTGTGAGGATTGACTGTGGTTAGCCTCTAGAAAATCAACGCATAGCACCGAGGTAAGTTCATGTCCCTTAAGTCATCGCTGGAACTCTGGGGTGTCAAAGCATGTCTCACAGACCTCACTGAAAGATAAACTCATCCTTTTCCATCACAAAGGAAAGTCATTCCTCCAAAAACCACTGCAGTTCTTACACTGTAAAATAGATGCTTCCCTTTTACCCCAAATGCTTCAAGAAAACTAATTTGACCAGTATTGAACTGCTAATATCCATGCTTCAAGCCACGGTTGCCAGGGGTGAGATGGGGTGGGGACTGTTACCCTGCAGTGTGTCCCAGTGTTAGGCAATTCTTACTATTCTCTTTTCTGTCCCCCTCCTCTCTTCCCATCTGTAACTCCCTGCCAAGGATCGTCTCTCACTTCTGAATCCTCCTCAGTGACAGCACACTGAATGCATCAAAAGGAGTTTTATAACAACAAACACAGAAAGATAAAAGAACTTTTAAAAGTGTTGATCAGGGAGAGTATATTTCCCCACTTCTTCAGCGTGGGCTGTGCATAGTGACTTTCTTTTAAAGAGTATAGCATGGAAAGCAGTGGGGTGGGGTGCATATCTTCATAGTGGAGACACCATTCAAATACTAATTCAGCCAGTGGTCAAGGTCAACATCAACAGTGATAGATCATTTTGACAGCATGTGTGTGACGAAAATGGCATTTTACCTCTGTGGCCATCCTCCCCAAAAAACCCATAACCCCAGTCTCATCATGACAAAAACATCTGAATATTCCAATAGAGGGGTGTCCTACAAATATCTGACCAGTACTCATCAAAACTGTCAGGGTTATGGAAAACAAGGAAAGTCGGGAAACTGTCATAGCCAAGAGAAGCCTTAAGACACATAATGACTAAATGTAATGTGGTTTCCTGGATGGGATTCTGGAACAGAAAAAAAGACATCAAGGAAAATCTAAGGAAATCTGAATTATTTATGGACTTCAGTTAATAATACATCAATGTTGGTTCATTAATTATAATAAATGTATCATATTAATGTAAATTGTTAATAATAGGGGAAACTGTGTGCAAAGGGGGGTACAGTATATGGGAACTCTACTATCTGTTTAATTTTTCTGTAAATCTAAAACTGTTCTAAAAATAAAGACCATTAGTTTTTTAAAAGTGTTGATTTTTTAAAAAAGGGGAAAAAAATCTTAGAATCTAAGAATGGCTTTCATTTTTTGCAGATTATCAGAAAAATGACTCCCCAAAGAATGGGTGTGGTGAAGATGCACCAGAGAGGGAAGAGAGATGAAAACATCTGGAAACTATAAATTCTAAAGTTATAGAATATACATTCAAGTGACTGTAAAACGTGCCATTAAAAAAAACATACTATCCTTGCCAAAGTACACTTGGCAATTAAATAGCAGAGCTGGGGTTTGTATCCAAGTAGTCTAGCTCTACATCTTGATAAAAAATTATAATGCAATATTAATCAAAAGTGCAACTCTATTTACCAGTCACAGTAGAGGCACAAAGTGGGAAACTCTGCTTGGATGGTACTAAGGATTTAAGGAAGGGAAGAAGCCTGGGCAGGGCCCTGAGGAAAGGGGAGGAGGAGTTTGTCTCATAACCTGGTGTTGGAGCAACAGAGCCTTCAAAGCAGAGGCAAGAAACTTGCTATCAGAGAGAGAGAACTAAGCAGGAAAGTGGCCAGAAAATTGGAAGGAGAGCTGGAAGGCTGGGTTGTGGGAAGGAGATTTGGCTCCTCCTTTTGGAACGGCAATAACCACTTCAGATCCAGGGGCCATGGCAAGGAACCAAGAAAAAACAAGGCCAAGAGCCATACCTGAGGCACTGCACAGTCATCCCACATGGCTGGGTCTCCCAGGCAGAGGGGAAGTGGAGAAGAGAGACAAGCATCTGGCAACCCCAGCCCCACACTCCTCTTCGGGCTTAAAATCAGTGGGGCATCTAGGGTGGGGGTAGTACTGGGTTCTTTATGAGGGAGGAACAATTTATCCAGACTGACCTTTAGAAACAAACAAGACAAAAACAAAAACACCAACATGCTATAATCCTTTCCAACCTGGTCCCAGCAGAATGGCTCCCCCAAAGAAGGGCCATTCTGCTATCAACCAGGTGGTGACCAGGGAGTACATGATGGGCATTCACAACTCATTCATGGAGTGGGCTTCAAGAAGCACACCCCTTGGGCACTCAAAGAGATCCGGAAATTTGCCATGAAAGAGATGGGAATGCCACATGTGCACATTGACCCAGAGATCAGGAATGACCCCTACTATATCCATGTATGTTATCCAGAAAACATAAGATTCATCAAGCATGTTCTATACAATGGTTACCTTTGTACCTGTCACCACTTTCAAAAACCTACAGGCAGGTTTTGAAAACAAAAAATACTACGAGAAAATTAACAACTCCAGTTCATCAGAGATTCCATAAGGAAAATGAAAGTCAAGCCAAAAGAAGATATTGTCAACACACATAACCAGTACAGATTAAATTCAAGATATATAAAGAACTCCTACAAGAAAAAGACAACTCAACAGGAGAGACAACAGGCAGGGGAGGGGGGTGTGGGGACAGCAGGAACTCTTAATACATTGCTGTGGGAATTTCAATTGGTGAAACCACAGTGGATGAAAAATTTACATAACTCTCAAAGCTAACCGTTTGTATACCCCATGATTAAAAATTGTTCATGTATATACCTAAGAGAAACTCTTATACATACACAAAAAAACACGTACAAAAACCTTTCACAGCAGCAATGTTCATAACGTCAAAAATGTGAAAATAACTCAAATGCCCATAAGCAGGATAATGGACTAATATTACACAGCAGTGAAAAAGAATGAACTATATAGTTATATTCAACAGCATGGATAAGTCTTGAAAACAATTTTGAGTGAAAATTTATAGAAGACTACAAAAGTACAATACTATTTTCTAGTGCTCAAAAACAAGCAAAATTTAACAATATATTGTTTAAGCACACATGCATCTGCAATAGAAATTATATTTGTATAATTTGATAATTTACAAAAGTAATGGGCATCACATGAGATAAACACCAGAATGGCTAAAATAGACAAGACTGACAATGCCAAATGTTGGTGAGGATGTGGGGCTACTGGGAAGCTCATTCACTGCTGGTGGGAGCATAAAGTGGCACAATTACTTTGGAAAACTGTTGGACAGTTTCTTAACAAGTTAAACACATGTCTGCCCTTTGATCCAGCAATTCTACTCCTAGGTATTTATCCAAGAGAAATGAAAACACATGTCCACAAAAAAATTTTGTAAGAATGTTCAAGCAGATTTATTCATGATAATGATAATGTATAAATAAGCTGTGCTATAGCCATACAGTGGAACACTACTCAGAAATAAAAAGGAACAAACCATTAATACATGCAACAACATGAATGAATTTCAAAAGCATGCTGAATGAAAGCAGACAAAAATAGACATACTATATGGGTCTCACTAATCTGAACTAACATTAATGAGCAAACTTTGAGAGTTAAAGCAGAGAACACAGGTTATCAGGAGTTAGAAAGAGGATAGAGAGCGGGCATTTGATGCTGAAGGAGTACAGAATATTTAATGGGATTGATTGTATGGATCCAGAAATGGATAGCACAAGCACTATTCTGTGTGATGGTAGCACAATATTGTAAGTACAATGAACAAAGATAACTGTGAGTACAGTTGAAAAAGGAAGGCTAGGGGCATGTAAGACATCAGAATGAGAGATAGAAGATGAACACTGGGACTGAATAACTTCGTGAAACCTAGAGTGGTCAATGATGATGATTAAATGTACAAACAGAAAAATGTTTTACATGAGGGGGAACAAATGAATGTCAACTTTGCAAGGTGTTGAAGATGGGATGGTATTGGTGAAAAATATAATCAATGCAAACCAGAGTCTATAGTTAACAGTAACATTGTAATATGCTTCCATTAATTGTAACAAAAACAACATACCAATGCAAAATGTCTATAAGAGGGGGATATAAGTGAGGGGTATGGGATTCTTGGTGGTGGTAGTAGTAGTGTCTGAACTTTTTATCATATTTTATTTATTTTTTTATTATTTTTCTCTTTTTTGAAGTAATGTGTTCAAGGGCTGACTGTGGTGATGAATGCACAACTATATGATGACACTGTGAACAACTGATTGTACACTGTATCCCACAGTGTACAATCAATGGTATATGAATATACCTCTATAAAATTGCAGGGGAAAAAAAATAAAAAGAGGGGTACAAGTGCTTGAGAAAATGTGGAGAGAGGAATGTTCCCATTCACTGTTGGTGGGGAAGTAGAATGGTGCAGCCCATCTGGAGGGCAGTATGGTGATTCCACAAGAAGCTAAGTATGGGGTTGCCATAAGGTTCTGCAACCCCCTTATTGAATATATACTTAGAACTGAGAGCAGGGATCTGAATGGACATTTGTACCCTGGTGTTTATGGTGGCAGTATTCACTATTTGCAATGGATGTAGGTGGCCTAAGGGTACATTGATGAACAATGGTGAATTTTGGTGTGTGCATACAATAGAATATTGAGCGACTGCAAAAAGGAATGAAGTTGTGAAGCATGCAACTAGGTGAATGGACCTTGAGGACAGCATTTTGAATGAAATAAGCCAGAAACCAAAAGACAAACATTATAATGCCTCACTAATACAGATAACTATAATGTGCACTAACTCTGAGAATTGAATCTTAAGAGCATAGGTTATCAGGGGGAGTCTTAAAGGTCCCTAGATTGTATGACATTACAGCCGTCACAGCTATTCCTTAGTTGTAATGGTTATTTTCGAATTCTGAGATGCTGAGCTCTTTGGGTAAAACCTGTCTGGTCTCTGGAACTTCGGGTATCTGTGTGACACCTGAGTCTCAGAGCTAGAGTTCAGCAGCTATGAATGTCAGTATTATCCCGTACAATACTGTTAAAAAAAGCTGAAAAAGAGTTCAGACTTCAATTAGAGGTATGAATGAAGCTGATCTGGTTAGGACTAAGGCAAATCAGACTAAAGGGTAAAGGATGATATTGACAGTGTTCTAAAACTTCAACTTCTGACGGTGTTGTAAAACTTCAAAGCCGCTCAATATTCTCTCCAAAGGAAGAGATGTTTATTTGGTGCAAAGTCTTTATTTTCTGAAGCACGCTATATAATTTAACTTGTATGGTCAGTTTATTCAAACACCATAATTACATGAACTTTGAATACGGAGTGAGATACGATTGGTTTGTACAGGTTAGTGTGAAGCCCCAATACATTGCAAAGTAAGTTGGACAGAGAATAAAAATGTATTTGCAAAGCCTACTTGAGGGACTAGGGGAAAATATGCAATTATTAAACTTCCCCACCTGGGGAAGTACTAATATTCTCACTAGCACTGGAGACTACCTATTTAGAAGGCCAAGCCCTCGATCTTAGGGCTTGCCCTTAATAAAGCTTGTTACTGAAAAAGAGAGGCTAAGCCTATTTATAATTGTGCCTAAGAATCACCCCCAGAGAACCTCTTCTGTTGCTCAGATGTGGCCTCTCTCTCTAAGCCACCTTGGCAGGTAAACTCACTGCCCTACCCTCTAAGTGGGATTTGACTCCCAGGGGCGTAAATCTCCCTGGCAACGTGGGTCATGACTCCCAGGAATGAGCCTGGAGCTGGCATCATGTGATTGAGAAAGACTTCTGGACCAAAAGAGGGGCGAGAAATGAAACAAAATGAAGTTTCAGTGGCTGAGAATTTCAAACGGAGTTGAGAAGTCATTCTGGAGGTTATTCTTATGTGCTATATAGATAATCCCTTTTTAGTTTTTAGTGTATTAGAATAGCTAGAAGGAAATACCTGAAACTGCTGAACTGCAACCCAGTAGCCTTGATTCTTGAAGATGATTGTATACTATATAGCTTACACGGTGTGACTGTGTGATTGTGAAAACCTTGTGGCTCACACTCACCTTTTATCCAGTGTATGGACAGAAGAAAAATGGAGACAAAAATTAAATGAATAATGGGGGGAGGTGTGATGGGGGATGGGGCGTTTTGGGTGTTCTTTTTTACTTGTATTTTTATTATTTTTATTTTTTGGTAAGTAATGAAAATATTCAAAAATTGATTGTGATGAATGCACAACTATACGATGGTACTGTGAACAACTGATTGCACACTGTGGATGACTGTATGGTACATGAATATATATCAATAAAACAGAAATAACAAAAAAAAAGATGTACTAGATGATTCCATTTTTATCTATGGTGATAGAAATCAGATTAAAGTTTGCTTCCAAGACTCTGAATTGATTAGGAAGGGGAATGAGGAAATTTTCCGACATGATGATTAACGTCATAATTTTATAGGGGTTATAAAGGAATATGCATTTCTCAAAACTGGTCAAACTATAAAATCAAGATCTATGCATTTTGCCTTATGTAAATCATACCTGACAAAAAAAATTCTTAGAGAAAAATTCAGAGCTGCATTTTATATTATTTTCTAATTGGCAGCAAATGATTCTTTAATGTAATTTTTTTTTAATGCAATGCATGTGCTTTATTTGCTCAAGTATCAACTTCTCTGAACATAAAAAAATAAAAAATTGTATTTAAAATATTTGGCCCCGTATCAATAGTCATTGTGGGTACCAAAGGTGAAAAAAAGACATGGAATGATCAACAGAATATTTAGCACAGTGGTAACATAGGGTGGGGGAATGCTGGGATTACAGCCAACACACATCTCTCTATATCTGCTTAATTTCCCCAAATAGGGCTTTCCAAAGAATCCAGTTTCAAATCCTGCAACTGGCCTCACCTCCTACCACTCTTCTCTTACCTCACCAACCTCTAGGCACTGGGCTTCTTTCTGCCCCCACTGCAGGGGCTTTGCACACCTTCCCTTTGCCTGGGATCGTTCTTTTCCAGGTCTTTTCGTGGCTTGCTCCACCATTCATTCAAGTCTGCAAAAACGGTAGCTCAAGAGAAACCTTGCTGAACAACACTACCTAAAATGGCTCCCCATATAGCCTTGCCATGACTTTTTTTAACATAGGAAAAAGCTTTTGGCTCTCTATAATCAAATACATGTAAATTAAGACTACAAAGAGAGAACAGTTTTAGCTATAAAATTAGAAATCATAAAACAATTCTAACATTGAAAACTGGTAACGATGTTATTTGGTCGTCACATGGCATTCTCCCATCTATGTCCAAATTTCCTTTTTTTTTTTTTTTTGAGTTCTGTTGGAGATATTCACATGCCATGTGGTCCATCCAAAGAGGATAATCAATGGCTTTTAGTATGGTCATAGATTTGTGTGTTCATCACCATAGTCAAATTTGGAACATTTTCATTTCTCCAAAAAAATGCAGACCCCTTAGTAGGTACCTCTCAATCCCTCTATCCTTCCCCAGTCCTACATAACCGCTTGTCTAATTCTGTCGTGCTAGATTTATTTATATTTACATTTTATATAAATGGAATATGTTAAAAAAAAACGAGTAGAGTGGGGTTAGAAGAGCAATTTTATAACAGCTGGCATAAACTCTCTCAACTTTTACGGAAAATAATTTAACAAAATGATTTAAACTTTAAGGACGTACATTTCCTTAACCTTAACCCAGTAAGTTTAATTTTAGGAATCTATCTGAAGGAATTTATCAGGAGGTAGGCAAGGATTTATACATATGAATGTTCATTGTAACATAATTTGTAATTGTGAAAATTAGCATATACTTATATGTAAAAAGTGGACAAATACTTTAAACTTCATAATCCACTAATATGATGGGAACCATTGAAAATCATGCTTCCAAAGCACTGAAGAGAATATATCCATAAAATATGTTAAGTTAAAGTAGAATATACAAGTATGCCTATTCTAGATACTATATATATATATATATATATAAATATTTGTAGTATATAATAAGAATGGTTGTATAGTCCAAAATTGGTTCTCAGAATTGGTATATCTCAGAATCACCTGGAAAGTTTATTCAAATCCTACCCAGATCTACTAAATCAAAATCTCAAATTATCTTTGCACCATGAATACGGACAATTACAATTAAGTTCTTACCACCACTTTATCTATGAATTTATCTCCCTTGCTAATATGTAGGCTCCAGCCGGAATGCATGAATTGCTCTGTATAAGGGGGAAGCATAGGGAGAAGGAAGGCAATCTTGTGGCCTCAGAATAGTCAGGGAGGCAGGACAATTGAAGGGAAAAAGGGCAGAAAAATAACAGGGTGATTGCACAGACAGATTGGAAAAAAGGCCTAAGGGCTAGTTTTCAAGGGAGATGCTCGGTGATACAAACCACCCTTTCCTTTCTTTATCAGGAAATCTTCAATACAGTATCAATTTCTCACTAATGTCTAGATATGACAGGACTATTGACAGTGAGGGGGAAAAGAGGCTGATGAGGATGGAGGAAGAGAGGTGGAAACTACAGTGGGTTGGCAGCTATGGTCCATGCTTACTCACCCTGAGAAGCAAATTTTTCATGGTAAATCTTATAGGCTTTTCTGTGGGCATTATTGAGGGTCTGGAGACGTGAAGCTCTTGATTCCTGGTGGGGAAGTTCCGAAATCACCTCCTCCAAGTCACTAAAAGTGAACCAGATGCCAACAAGATCCCCAAAATAATAGAAGGCAAATGTGGCATAATCAGCGAAGAGGTCAGCAAAGACTTCACTTCCCTGGACAGCGCTGGCAGGCAGGGTTTGGTGGTGCAGAACGACCAGGGGCTGAAGCTGTGCAGCCAACAGGGCCTCCAGGAGTCTTCGGTAGCACTGCACAGTTTCCTGGTCTGGATTTTTGGAGCTTCCTGCAGGGAGAAGTTGTGCCCATGGCAGAAGTACTTTATAATGGGAGATCTTACTGGCATGAACACTGCTGAAGTATTCTGGCAGGGAAGCAGGCAGAGGCTGGTGACAAACATAAATAACCTTGTCACCTGCTACAAAATTAGAATCCTGGTTTCCCAGGGGACCACTCAGCTTGTGCAGCAAGTCATTGGTTAGAGGACCAGCTGCTGAAATGAAATTTCCATCTGATTCCCAGTCTAACCCCCAGCACAAAAAACTTAGGAGGACAATGAAGACAAAATTCCAAGCCAGGTCCATTTTCAAGGAACTGATAGGAGGTATGTGAAATCCCCACTTTTTAAACTACGGTTGAGGTTGTAAAATAAGTGATTATTAACACTTAATATGTAACTTTCTTATCTATGATAATGAAATCAGTACATGGTTCTCCAGTGCAATATTTAGTACTTTAAAGACATTAAGAGATAATATGAAAGCATCAAATTTTCCATTGTTCTTTCCTATAAACTATTTAAAATGTTTACATAAAAGAAAATGCCTAACCAAAATTTTTTACCCTTTAAAAATAAGTAAACAACCAATACATTTTGTAAAAGATTGAACATCATAAAAAGTTGAAAAACTTGCAAAATCCTCTTCACCCACTCCCTCTCCCCCCTCCCCTATCCTTAGGGTAACCACTTTCAACAATGTGATTCCTTTCAGTTAGGTCTACCTTATTTGTGTATCCAGTCTAGCTGTGTCACCATTTATATATCCGTTACTGACAGACATCTGTTGAGATTTGGTTGAAATGCATTAAATATATAAAGCAATTAACAACTTGCAGTATTATATTCCCAGTAAGGAACATGCTGTCTATCCACTTACTCCTGAATACCATTTTCCAATTTTCTTCATAGACATCTCATACATGCTCCGTCATCTGTTAACCAATTCACCTCCCTGAGTACCACATGGAAGGGGTGTGGTGTGTAGAAATAAAAGCACTTATCCAGACCTTACAGGAATGGCCTCACCTTGCTCTGGAGTCCCCACTCTCACAAATTTGGGAGGAAAGGACACATTTAGCAATTGAAGGAACTTATTTTTCCTTGGTTTAAATTTCTTCTTTGGGTAAATATTTGATCAAATTAAAGTTCAGATTTCTATCAGGACTGTTTCCTTTCAAAGGACCTCCCCATTTCATTTTCCTTGTCCCGCAGGGTCGTGTCCGGAGATGTTCTTCCTAATAAAACTGGGAGAGGACTCTCTTGCCATCTTCTGGATCTTCCCTGGAATGCCCTTCTTCTAGCCTGTAACTGAATGACCTACCAGGTGACCCCTACCTGGTATTTGTCTTACGCTGCCATGCCCCAACCCCCTCTGCAGTAAGGCTGACATCCTGCATCCCCAGGTTTCCCCAACCCAATGTCAAGGCCTCTCCTAGGCTACTCTACTAATGAAGAATACGCGTTTGACAGCAGTTTATACCCTTCATCTGCTGTGTAACCTCTCTATCCATTTCCAGCCCCAAATCGTTTTTCAAATGATCTTTAATACAAACCAGAAGAAAGTGAAAAGTTACGTAAACTCACATATCACATACAAACGCATTCTCTAACAGTCCTGCAGGGCCCCAGGATGCCATCTGTTGTTGAAAGCGGCACTAGCAGAAACTGCTACATCATGAACACATTGATCATAGTAAGCTTCAGGAACTCTCAGCATCATAAAAGGTAATAATTTCCCTGGAAGAGAGCCATAAAATTTGGGGACAGCTTGTAATAAAGAAAATGACATATTTCTCTTAAAAAAGCACTTGGAAAACATTTCTGAGAAATTACTCTTAGGGCACAGAAGTTAGAAAATCTATTAGAGTATTGGGAAAAAGGGCCAAACAAACCTTTTGTTTTTATAAAACACTTAAAAACTAAAACAAAAAACTCGAAGTAACCTTGAAAATTCATCTCCAAGGCCTCTTAGCCTTCATACTTACCACAATGCCATATTTCCGTCCTCTCACCCCAGATTAAACAAAAAGGGTCAAAGTAATAATCAGAGCGGAGTAGAAACAAAACCAACAATCATAGAACAATTCATTTTATTTTGAAATAGAGCAGTAGTTACCAATTGAAAAAAGATACAACATACCACAAAAAGAATGGACCTTTTTCTACACATGAAGACAAAGGTCTTAGCTACCAAAACTACGTATTATTGGGTCCCAATGTGATTTGGAGAAGAGGCACACTAAAGGTTAAGTGCTGAAGCCTGTATTGGTATAAAAGCATATGAAAGGAATGTGACAACTGAACCATCAACTCGGTTCTTGTTTATAAAAAAAAATCTTCCTGCAGCCTCACTCCCAGAAACATTACTCTCACTAGCAGAGCTCCTTCCAGGCTCCAGGCCAAGAGGAAGAGTCTTGCTGATGTTTACCACTTCCCAGTTTTTCAGCTCTGGTCAGTTCCTTTCAGTATCTCAATCTTCAAGTAAGTAGTTAGGGTTAACTACCAAGTAGGGATCTTCTCCATAGCTTTCACTTCCATCTGTGGAGCCTTTCAATCCAGCTTGGGTGAGCTCAATGAGAACATGATCCTGTGAAACAAAAACATTTACCCTCAGAACTCTCACAGTATTATAAAAATGCCCAGATACATAAGAATGTTTGCTACTGACATTTTCTTTCATTTCACTCAAGAAACTCCTACAAAAAAACTACCTTCAAATTACTATCAATATTCTTCTAAAACTTTCTTCCCATTTGGATGCTGACCTTTTCATACCATAAACCCTTTCTGAAAGATTAAGATATATGAGCTCAATAAACATTGTGACTTCAATAAGGTTTTCTGGCACATTATATCAAGTGCTGTAAATATAACTTTGAAAAGGGCAGGAATAATTGTATTTTTAAGACTGTACAAAATCCTCTGATATTTAAGTCTGTTTAATTTCTCTCAATATTATTTGTTAATTTTTAATTACTACCCACCAAATTCTTTCATAAACTACCCAATTCTAATTCAGTTTGAAGTAAAATCTAAAGATAATTCATCTGGAAATTTTTTTACCCTGAGCTAATAAAAAAAGCAGAACATGACATTTTGCTTAAAATCTTGATTATAAGTTTCAAGCCTCCTATATAGCTATAGGTCAGTGCAGTCTAAAATCTATAAATAAGGACTCCTAGCCAAGCCCAAATAAAGAAATACTGATTTGATCCTAAGGTTAGAAAACCATACAGCATAAGTACAAATACTACTAAGAGGGGGTGGACACTTTCAAGCACTCCCTCTATGTAACATCGTCTTCACAAAAGCACATCTAATCAGCTCAGTATAAACTCTCTGGTCTTCTGTGACGAGCTAGTGCAGGTGGTAGGCCAAACTTAAAAATATATCCCAAACTTAGACCAATCAGCTTCACAGTGAGCTCCACAGTCTCAAGGTGGATTTTTTGCATAGGCCATGTATCTCCCACTGATCTGAAAGAACACTAGGGAAGAGCTGGCTTGGTACAAGCACGTTTCCCATTCCTAGAAAGACAACTCTGAGCATGTACCACCTCAATCAAGCTTTACTTCCAAACATATTACTTATTAAATACCTATCTAAGCATCTGTTCTCTTCCTCCCTACCCCAAGAACACACTCCTGTAATCATACACTGATATACCCCCATAGGTAAATAGGTTTTCAGATGGCACAATCCTGATTTGTGACGTCTACAATATTTCTATGGTGAACACTGTGGAGTAAACTGGCTTGATGGTTGAACTGCTGCCATTTGAGCAGGGAAGTTCAATCATTCAACAACAACTTGATCCCTCTATGTGCCAGGGACCACTATAGGTCCTTAGGATACAATGGCTAACAAAACAAAGTCCCTACCCTCATGGAGCTTGCATTCTAATGGGGAGACAAACTGAACACCTAAATGAAGAATATACCACCAGGCAGTGACAAGCACTATGAAGAAAAATAAAGCAGGTTAAAGGGTTGACAAAAGAGCAGGCACTATTTCAGACAGGCTAGGCAAGAAGGGCCTCTGTGAGGAGGTAACATTTGAGCAGACAAATATCTGGAGCATGGAGGGATCTGAGAAAAGAGACAAAAGGCAGGTGCAAAAGTCCTCATCCTTATTGTGTCTAGGGAAACAGGGAAGGAGAAGAGTGATATAATGAGAAAGAGGTGGAAAGGTGCTAGATTATGTAGGGTTCTGGAGGCCATTATAGGGAGCCTGGATTTCATTTTAAATGTGAAGGAAGTAATGGAAGGTAACGGATCAGGGCAGTACAACGATTTATGTTTTAAAAAGATCTATTAAACAGGAAGCAAATACAAAAGAGGACAGTTGGAGGCTCCTGCAGAAGTCCAGGAGTCCAGGCACAGCGGCTTATGTGGAAATGGTGAAGGCAGTAAATAGAGAAGGGAAAATAACACACACGTTGAAGGCAGGGCTCACAGGACTTGCTGCTGAAGAGGGGGAATTATGAGGGGGAAAGTGAAATCAAGAAAATGAGGATGACTCCAAGGTGTTTATTCTATAGCAGCTGAGCAAATGAGAACGGGATGGGTAGGCGTGGGGGTGGGAGGCAACTGTTTCTTAATGTTCACATCGTGAGATGCCTGTTAGTTTGCAAGTAGGCAGTTGGCTGTATACCTCTGGAGTTTAGAAGAGAGTTGAGGGCTGGGAATACAAATTTGGGAGTCATCAGCAGACATGTTTAAATTCATAAAACCAAGTAAGATCATTTAGGTAATGAGTGTAAAGAGAAAAGAGGTCTGAAGACTGAACACAGTACACTCCATTTAAGAAGTGAGAAGAGAAAGATTCAGGAAAAGAGACTAAGAAGGAACAGCCAGTTATAAAGTAAAAAAATCCAAGAGAACATGGTAACTCAGAAGCTGAGTAAAGAAAGTATTTCTAGGAGAGATCAACTGACAAATGCTGCCAACAGGTTAAGTACTGAGTAGGATCAACTGATTTGTAACAGAGTTAACAAGAGTGTGAGGAGGGGAAATGGAGCATTTAAGTACAGACAAGTCTTTTTAGGAATTCTGCTATAAGGGGAGATACAGAATTGAGGTATTGGCCATAGAGGGGCAGAACTGAGATCCTCCATAAATTTTTATGCTGACAGGAATTATCTAGCAAAGAGCAGATAACTGGTGAAGAAGAGGGAATAAGCCAGAAGATGCTTGAAGGTTTAGTTATTACAAAGAGAATATGTAGCTGATGAGGAGTAGAGTGGAAACCAAAGGTTAAAAACAACCAAACAGCAAGACCCCATCACCCTCCTTCCCAGATTTAACCTAAGTTATGCTCATATTAGCAGAGGAAATATGTCATTTACTTGTGCTTAATTCTTCCTGTTTTACCAGTAATTCTGATACCCCAACGATTCAAAATAAATGAACCTCAAGAAACAGTTCACTAAGGAACCTATGCAGATGTAAGCCATGAATTCCCTCCCTCATTAAAATTTGAGCAAGTGCAGTTCTGTACATACATAGTGTGTGAGCCGATGAATGACTTTCTCTATGATTCTCTTTTTATTTATAAGTTCCTCTTCAGAGTCTATTTCTGACTCAATTTCCTTCAAGTACCAGTTAACAAGCTCACTCCTCTTTAATGCAGACTCATCCTCTTCTGCAACAAAAAAATACATTTTAAAAGGATTAAATTATTTCTCTAGCAAATTGTACTATCCTTGGAGTCTGAATACATAAGATAATGTATAAATTAGATAACCGTCAACTGGCAAAAAGTATCTCTACTGAAATAAGGTTTCTAATGTTCCAACGTAAGCCTGAAATAACCTATCATATTACTTGTATTAAAGCATGCCTTATTTTTATCCTGAAGATGAGAAAACCTAATGAAATAGAGATAACAAGCAAATTTCTTAAAGCTACTAAGATTTCAAAGCCTTTCTTTCATCTCCATACATTTCACCACAACAGCAAGTGAAAGCATAAATTAGGAAAGCAATGCAAATAAAAAAAAAAAAAACAAAAAAAAAACAAACAAACCCCATTATTTTTCCTCTGGAAATGGGAAGACTATGCAATTAGGTCAATTGAGAAGTAAAATTCAAGGATGTTCACTCAAAAAGTTAACAATTTATTCTAGCAAGGGTTACCAATACCAAATTAACTCTCTGCGTCCCAAAATTCCAAGGTAAAGCTTTAACAAGAAAACTTGGGACTCAGATAATAGTGTGACAGTTACAGAAATAAAGTGCAATAAAAGAAAACTTTACACAGTCTTCATTCTAGAAACTGCTGACAATACTGCAAAATCAAAGCAGAAAAATTCTAGCTTTACTGGTGACGATGGCTTTGAAAAGTTTTATTACGGCTGTATCAAAATTTCAGTGGTTTATCAAAATGCTCTTGGATAAGTGACCTTCTTGGTTTAAAGCTCTGTTCCCTGTGCTAGAAAAGAGCTGTGTACCTCAAGGTTGAGAATTAACAGCTCACTTGGCCAGGTCAACAGTATCTTTTTTCTTTCTCTTTTTTTAAGGACAAGAAGACACAGTAGAATTTATCTGTTGAATGCAGACAGTGTCTAGGTGCTAATCATATTTTTGCCCATCAGTGGTTCACCATGTCTAAAACATTGCTGCACAAGGGACAGAGAATGGAACACAATGTGAATATAAGAATATGACACACACCATCCCACTGCCCCAAATCTCTTTATGTGAGAAGGGAAAAGGGTACAACCTGACTCTGTCCTAGTAGACTCTTTGTTGCCTCCTCTTTGCTCACTAGTCTACAGTCCCCAGGGGAACAAGGGCAAAAACTACAGGGCTCAAAACTTCAGTAAGCTAAGACAGTCTCCAGTGTTCTCTTCCTCCACAGCAGATCAGACACCACGAAGATAGAATACACCCAGAAGTCAGCATACTGAGTTATCCTTGGGACTTTTAAATAAGAATTACCCAATAGTTAGCCATCAACAGAATTTAAGTTCATAGTCCTTGATTTAATCATTTTCCCTCTGCTTTAAGGCTAACCATAGGCTGATAAAAATTGAAATAGTGTGGTCAAGCATGTGGTACTAGTGTCCAGATACCATACAATACCTAAGGAGAGATGAATATTTTATTCCTTTTCCATCTGTTTTAAATAAATCCATGTAAGGGGTAGTAATTTTACATCTATAACAACAATTGTAATGGGGGAAGGAAAACAAACGAAGGCACCCAGTGTTCTTTTTTACTTTAATTGCTCTTTTTCACTTTAATTTTTATTCTTGTTATTTTTGTGTGTGTGATAATGAAGGTGTCAAGGATTGATTTTGGTGATGAATGCACAACTATGTAATGGTACTGTGAACAACTGAATGTACGCTTTGTTTTGTATGACTGCATGGTATGTGAATGTATCTCAATAAAATGAATTAAAAAAAAATTCCTTTGAATTGCCAACCTATCTCCTTTAATAAATGAAATGTTAAAATATTGCCATTTCCCAGGGATTTTGTATGTTATTACTTGTAAAAGAAAAGAAAAATCATTCAATATGTCCCTTTAGGTAAATTCCAATCCAATATTTAGTAATACCAAGTTTGCTCAAAATGTTTGTGGGTAATGTTGGTCCACCTAGCATGAATGTCAGAAATCAGTTTCTTTGCCATACTCAATGCTCGCTAGTCAAAAGGGAAATAAATATTTTATTTTTCCATAATTATGCTAAAGTTGTTCTATCTATCAGGTTTAAATAAAAAGTGTCTGGCTCAATTTAAAGAGTTTACCTAAGGTGTCAAAAAAAAAAAAAGTAAGTTCTTTTTTATGTTATTGGATCTCAAAATCTACTTCAAAAATATTATTATTATTTTTTTTAATCTTCATTTTATTGAGATATAGTCACATACCACGCAGTCATACAAAACAAATCGTACATTTGATTGTTCACAGTACCATTACATAGTTGTACATTCATCACCTAAATCAATCCCTGACACCTTCGTTAGCACACACACAAAAATAATAAGAATAATAATTAAAGTGAAAAAGAGCAATTGAAGTAAAAAAGAACACTGGGTACCTTTGTCTGTTTGTTTGTTTGTTTCCTTCCCCTATTTTTCTACTCATCCATCCATAAACTAGACAAAGTGGAGTGTGGTCCTTATGGTTTTCCCAATCCCATTGTCACTCCTCATAAGCTACATTTTTATACAATTGTCTTCGAGATTCATGGGTTCTGGGTTGTAGTTTGATAGTTTCAGGTATCAACCACCAGCTACCCCAATTCTTTAGAACCTAAAAAGGGTTGTCTAAATTGTGCATAAGAGTGCCCACCAGAGTGACCTCTCGGCTCCTTTTGGAATCTCTCTGCTACTGAAGCTTATTTCATTTCCTTTCACATCCCCCTTTTGGTCAAGAAGATGTTCTCCGTCCCACGATGCCAGGTCTACATTCCTCCCCAGGAGTCATATTCCACGTTGCCAGGGAGATTCACTCTCCTGGGTGTCTGATCCCATGTAGGGGGGAGGGCAGTGATTTCACCTTTCAAGTTGGCTTAGCTAGAGAGAGAGGGCCACATCTGAGCAACAAAGAGGCATTCGGGAGGAGGCTCTTAGGCACAATTATAGGGAGGCCTAGCCTCTCCTTTGCAGCAACCGTCTTCCCAAGGGTAAAACCTACGGTAGAGGGCTCAACCCATCAAACCACCAGTTCCCTATGTCTGTGGTCATGTTAGCAACCATTGAGGTGGGGTAGGCTCCTCAAGGGGGCACTACATACTTTTTTCCTGTTTTTTTTTAATTCAAAAATATTATTAATTTAGTTTAAGATGTAAACAAAAATGACGGCTAAATCCACACTGTAATTGTGGGAAAAGGTCAAGGTTAGTAAGTATGCTGATAATCTGTAGATTTTCTTTGCTAAAATGAACTTGTCTAACAGTTTATAATCCCCTCAGACTGAACAATTACAATAGTTAGCAATAAGAAGTGGTTTATGCAAATACAGCTTACGTAAGTGACTGATCATGGAAGCAGAACAGGTAATGGTCTCACCTTCTTCCATCCTCCTGAGGTGAAGCACAATGAGGTTAGAGATTCGGCAGTACTCAGAGAAGCCCAGTCTTAAGGAAGCTTTGGGAACAGAAATTTGGTTTATGTCTTCACTGTGGCCATTGATTCCATTCACAGGAGTCGGACTGTCAGCATGACCTAGGTGAAAAATAAACCATCTGAATCTTGTTTTTGTGCCTCCAACATTCCCCCATCGATGTTTATATATATATACTACTTATATTCTAATACTGATTTCAAAACGAGCATATAATACACAGTATTTATAATGTCACAAGTAAATTGTAAGTAAGTTTGTAAGTGCTTCTAGTAAAGCCAAACTAATGTGGAAGGAATGTGAAGGATGGGAGATACAAAGATTTCAAGTTCCAAAAATGAATTTGCAGTATTATGTACAAAATAGAAAATTCTAGTATTTAATTGTTCTAATGTATCTGAAAATGTTTGTAAGTCAAAAGCAAAATAACACTACAAAAAAGAGTAGAGGCCAGGGGACAGTCCACCATTTATCACCATTTCACTACTTTCTTTCATGTATGTATTTATTTTATGTCAACAATTCATTTGTATTTTAACTTGCAAACAGTTAATACAATTTAATATCCATTTCCCCCCTTATGCTACACAGACTCCATAACCATCAATAAGTATACTTTTACCAAGAACATTTGAAGAGAACTTTTTGGTCTCTAACTCCAGAACAGTCATAAAAACAAACAGCTCACCATTAATACCACCTGGGCCTTCATCTACCTCCATCTGGGTCTCTTCCTCTTGATCTAGATTGACATCAGGTGTTTCCACACGGATGATTGATTTATTCAGTAACCGGAAAGCTTCCTTCACATGTTTAGGTTGGACCTAAACCAATCAAGATGATGTAATAAGCTAGTCTTCTTGATACACCAGATTTTCTCCAGTGTCTCTCCCTCACTCCCATCATTTCTCTCACTCACTCAAATGCACATGCAAAATACAAGATAGTATCATACACTCAGTCAACAGAGTGGTAAAAATGACTGACAAAGCCAAGTGTTGGTAAGAATAGAGAACAACTCTCACTTACTGCTGGTGGGAATGCTACTTTAGAAAATGGTTTGACAATATTTATTAAACTGAACAGATACACAACCTATAACCCAACAATTTCACTCTTAGGTATTCACCCCAGAGAAATGTGAAAATATATGTTTTGATGACATGGAGGAAGATGAATGGCTGCATGACTCAGGGAATACCAAGAAGGAGGGCCAGAGAACACTGAGATCCTCCCCTCTGGGAAGCGACCAGCAGTCACACCACACGTGACCAAGTATAAGCAGACCTGTGTGCTGGGTACCGGAGGCCTCCAGGCAGCAATGTGTGCCCCTGTGATGGTGGAGCTGGAGCGGGAGACAGATCCCCTGCTCATCATCATCAAAGATCCTCATTATCATTCACAGGTACCTGCCAGATCAGAACTATGAAGACTGGGGGCTCCGGGCTCATCATCACTGACTACTGGAGGCATTTTCCTGACCCTGACCCATTCTCAATATCTATTCTTACATTCTTTATATCTGTAAATAATAAAATATTTAACTTTTCAACAAAAAAACAAAAATTGAAAGAGATTAAGACATTCCTAGATAAACAAAAGTTTAGAGTTCATCACCACTAGACCAGCTCTAAAGGAGATGCTAAAGAAGAATTATGAGGGTTGAAAGTAAAGGACAACAGACAACAGATCAAAGCCACATAAAGAACTAATGATCTCTGTTGAAAGTAACAACATGGATAAATATAAATGTCAGTACTATTACAGTTTTGGTTTGTAACTCTGTTGTTTACTTCCTACAGGATCTAAAAGGCAAATGCATAAAATGTAATGAGAAATTGGTGGTTTTGGGCTTATACTGTATAAGCATGCAATTTGTGCCAAGAACTACATAAAGGTGGGGGGATGGAAGGATATAGGAACATAGTCTGTGTATACTATTGACATTAAGTTGGTATCAAAACAAATGAGACCATTATAGACTTAGGTTGTTAAATGCAAATTCACAGAGACAGAAATCAGAGTACAGGTTGCCAGGAATGGTAGAAGAAATGGGAAGTTAATGCATAATGGATGTAAGGTTTCTGTTTAGGGAGATGGGAAAGTTTTAGTAATGGAAGGTGGTGAGAGTACTGCAATATTGTGAATGTGATTAATCCCGATGAAGGTTACTCTTGGGAGCGGTTGATATGGGAAAGCTTATATTGTATATATGTTCCCACAATTAAAAAAAAAGGAACGAGCAACTAAAGGGAAAATGACAATAAGTGCAATACATGATCCTCAATGGAACTGACCAAGGGAGGAGAAAAGGCTCAAAGAGACATTATTGGGATCTAAGAGAAAATTCAAATACACACTTTAAGCTAAGTCTCAATATTAAATATCTTGAACTTGACAACTGCACTTAAGGTGGCTACATAAGTCAATATCCTTGTTCTCAGGAAATATATCTGGCAGTATTAAATGTTCTAGGAGCATGGTGTATACAATCTACACTCAAGTATTCAGAAATTTTGGGTTGATAAGATGGAAAACAGGTATGGCAAACGTGGCAAAATGATAAAAGTGGTGCATCTGGGTATCTGTGGGGAGAAGGAGGAGTACATTGGAGCTCTCTGTATGGGGTTTGTATTATTTCTGTAACTGTCCTGTAAGTTTGAAAGTACTTCAAAATATAATTAAACAAATAAACAAACAAACCCTAACTGATCGTGGTAGAAGCCAGAATGATGGTTATCGTTAGAGGAGGAAAGGAATAACCATAAGGAAGTATAAGGAGGGGCCTTGGGGTGCTGGTAATGTTTTATTTAGTTCTATTCAGGTATCCTCACTGTGTATTAACTGAGCTGTACACTTGTGATTTGTATGTAGTTCTGTATGTTTTCCTTCACCAAAAGTTCACTTGAATGAAAAATGAAATTTCTATAATTTTTGAAACAGGAAATTGCTTTAAGGCTTTTCATAAATTACCAACAGTCTCTAAATCTACAAGTTGATTAACCAACTGAGCTCTATAACAACAGATAAACCGCAGAACCTAAGATGACGGCTAGGTGAGACAGGGCAAAAAAACATCTCCGTGAAAAATACTAGATAAAAAACAGAAAGTGACCCAGAACACCAGTTCCAGTGATGCACCAGCCAGACAAGGTCTGCTAAACCCACAGGGACCATGCATTTGGTGAAACCGGGAGTCTGCATTCTGAAATGAGTGAGTGAGCCAGCTGAAACTCCGGCAGCTGCACTGCAGTGTGGGGAAACGGTGGGTTGGCGTTTGGAGACGGACTACTTCTTTCAAAAACAAACAAACAAACCCGGGAGTGGCTGCGGATATGATGGGAGAACCGTGCAGTGAAGCACGGTAGGAGCGGGCTGGGCCAAGGCCTCAGTGTCTGGCATGGAGGATAGCCCTTCCCACACCTGCTGCTGATTGTCTCAGGACCAGGGGAGCAGAGGGGAGCCAAAAGGAGAAAGAAACCGCATCCCTTGCAGCCATCTCCCCAGTGGGCTGGGGACACTCCTGCCCGGGGCCAGATCCACAGCCCAGAGCCGTGCCAAGAAACCCAATGTGTCAGGGAGTCTTTCCCGCAGCACCGCGCACACGCCACAATATCAGTCGTGGACAGTGGCCTTTGGTGCATCCACAACTAATTGTCCTGGAGCTGGGAAGGCGGAGCTGTGAGAAAAGGGGAAAATTAACACACCCCATTCAACCGTCTTTAAAGTAGGCTGGGAACACCCCTGCACGGCCCGGTGGCCCACGGCTTCCCTAGCGGGCCAGCGTGCACTTGTGACGTGGCACAACCTCCCCTCAGCAGAGGTCCTGAAGAGCACGCGTGAGAAGGGGAACCTGCTCAGAAATCCCAGGGACCCTATGCCAATACCAAGAACTTGTGGATCAGCGGCAGAGACAATCTGTGGCAAGACTGAAATGAAGGCTTAGGCTTTTGCAACAGCTTTAAATCTCTGCGAACACCTGGGAAGTTTGATTATTAAAGCTGCCCTGCCTCCCTAACCACTCAGACACATGCCCCACATTCAAGGCAGACAGCACCAACAACACACCCAAATTTAGTGCACCAATTGAACTCCACAAGAATCAGATCCCCACACACCACAAAGACAAAGTTGGGGAGAACTGACTTGAGGAGAATAGGTGACTCACAGACACCATCTGCTGGTTAGTTAGAGAAAGTGTACTCCACCAAGCTGTAGTTCTGACAAATTAGAGATCAAGTAAAGCAAATGCCAAGAGGCCAAAAACAACAGAAAATCTTAAAGCATATGATAAAACCAGACGATATGGAGAACCCAAACCAAAACACCCAAATCAAAAGATCAGAAGAGACACATTACTTGGCACAATTAATCAAAGAACTAAAGACAGACAACAAGAGCATGGCACAGGATATAAAGGACATGAAGAAGACCCTAGAACAGCATAAAGAAGAAATTGCAAGAGTAAATAAAAAAATAGAAGATCTTATGGAAATAAAAGAAACTGTTGGCCAAATTAGAAAGACTCTGGATACTCATAATACAAGATTAGAGGAAGCTGAACGACAACTCAGCCTCCTCGAGGATCACAGAATGGAAAATGAAAGAACAAAAGAAAGAATGGGGAAAAAAATCGAAAAAAAAATCTAAATGGATCTCAGGGATATGATAGATAAAACAAAATGTTCGTACATAAGAATCATTGGTGTCCCAGAAGGGGAAGAGAAGGGTAAAGGTCTAGAAAGAGTATTCAAAGAAATTGTTGGGGAAAACTTCCCAAACCTTCTACACAATATAAATACACAAAGCATAAATGCCCAGCGAACTCCAAACAGAATAAACCCAAATAAACCCACTCTAAGACATATTCTGATCAGACTATCAAATACTGAAGAGAAGGCGCAAGTTCTGACAGCAGCAAGAGAAAAGCAATTCACCACATACAAAGGAAACAACATAAGACTAAGTAATGACTACTCAGCAGCCACCATGGAGGCGAGAAGGCAGTGGCATGACATATTTAAAATTCTGAGAGAAAAATTTCCAACCAAGAATACTTTATCCAGCAAAACTCTCCTTCAAATTTGAGGGAGAGCTTAAATTTTTCCCAAAGGCTGAGAGATTGTGCTAATAAAAGACCTGCCCTATTCAGATACTAAAGGGAGCCCTACCGACAGAGAAACAAAGAAAGGAGAGAGAGATATAGAGAATTTTAACAGACATATATAGAACATTACATCCCAGGTCACCGGGACACGCATTCTTCTCTAGCGATCACAGATCTTTCTCCAGAAAGGACCGTATGCTGGGACATAAAACAAGCCTCAATAAATTAAAAAAAAAAAAAAAAAAAAAAAAAATTGAATTTGTTCAAAGCACATTCTCTGACCACAATGGAATACAAACAGAAGTCAATAACCATCAGAGACTTGGAGAATTCACAAGCACGTGGAGGGCAAAAATGAGGGGGAGATGAAAACATTCCCGGATAATCAAAAGCTGAGGGACTTCATCACCAGTACATCAGTCCTATAAGAAAGGCTAAAGGGAGCTGAGCAGGCTGAAAGGAAGGGACACTAAACAATTGACTGAAACTATGTGAAGAAATAAAGATTTCCAGTAAAGATCACATGGTAAATATAAATATCAATACTACGGTATTTTTGATTTGTAACTCCACTATTTACTTCCTACAGGATCTAAAATACATAAACTGTAATGATAAATCAGTAGTTTTGGACTCAATGTAAAATATGTAATTTTTTGACAAAAACTCCATAAAAGTGGGGGAAAGATCGAGTATGGGAACATAGTTCGTGTGTCCTATTGAAGTTAAGTTGGTATCAAAGAAAACCAAGATTGTTATAGATTTAAGAGGTTAAATTTAAGCCCCACGGTAAACACAAAGAAAGTATCAAGAGAATCCAACCACAGAGATGAAAAGTAAAGAAGGGGTTCCGAGAAGTGGGGGAAGGGGCAATGGGGAGTTAAGAAATGAGTGTAGGGTTTCTGTTTGGGGTGAAGGGAAATTTCTAGTAATGGATGGTGGGAAAGAGCATTACAACATTCTAAAGATGATTAATCCCACTAATGGAATGCTAAGGAGGGAGTGGAATGGGAAGATTTAGGCTGTATATATGTTTCCACAATTGAAAGAAAAAAAAAAAGACAGTCTAAATAGATGACAATTGAATGCCAAGGATGAGCCTGGATGGGATTGGAGGATGGAGGAGAGGAGGCTCAAAGGGACACAGTTGAGACATAAGGAAAAAGAAATATAGAATGTAAGCTTTGTATCAATGTTGAATTTCTTGAACTTCTTAGCTGCGCTTAACGGGATTGCATAAAAGAATGTTCTTGTTCATGGGAAAGGTATATGTGAATTATTGTTTGTTCAAAGATGTGTGCAGCTAGCTCTCATACATTCAGAGGACAGAGCAATAGATGATGGATGATAGGGAGGAAGGGAGAGAGGGAGGGAAAGAAAGAAACGGTGTGACACAGTGTTAAAGTTGGTGGATCGGGGTATCGGGGGAGGGGGTTGGGGTATGCTGGAGTTCTACGTATGGGGTTTGTACTGTTTTTGCAACTGTTTCTGTAAGTTTGAATGTATTTCAAAATAAAATTGAAAAAAAAAAACAAAACAAAACAGATGAACCAGTAGAGCACCTGGTTTTTTTGTTACACAAAAGGAGTTTATATCTGTATTAAATAATAGTCCAAGGTGGGTGTTGCAGATCAACAGGCAGGGATGGTGGAGGGTTCTTCCTCCATGCTGTTAATTGGAGATTCACGCTGTTGATATTAAACTCAAAGAGTTAATATCTAGAATATAGAATATAACATCTTCATCATGAAGCTACCATGGTTATCTGGGGGATTATCAACCCAGTCAGCAAATAACTTGGAGGACCACTTTGGGAGTTCTCTATAGTTCAGGCCAAGAAGACTATTTAACTTCTTTGATACTTAGTTTTTACATCTATGAAACAGAACTGATACCACTGATTTCACAGTGTTAAATGGATAATGTATGTGAAAATTCTGGGTAAATAGCAGCTGTCTGATCAATCAAGGTTCTTTTTCTTCTTATGCTTATTCAAGGATCTTCAAAGTCCTTCTCTCCAGAGAAAAAAGCTTTGTTCAGAGTTGGGTGAGGTCTGTGATTGACTAGAGCAGACCTTACATCAAGGCTACCGCAGAGCAGGTAGGTAAACATGGACCATTCAAGAAGGAAGAGGGTCTGGTAAATGACAGTTAGTAACTAATACTCAGCTGCAATGTCAGTGAGGGTAGGGGTTGTGAAGAATAGAGCAAACAAGAGCCCAGGCCCATTCTACAGAGGTAGCTGCTATCCTGCTCCAGCCAACTGGCAGAACACCGTTTGTTATACATTACTACCTTCAAGAAATGTCAGGTTTTAAGAAGAGTTAATACCAAGACATATCCTAGTAAACTAACTGGTTTGTAAAAATGAAGAATACTTTAGCCAAACAAAAAGATCAAGTTGCTTAAGGGGAAAAATTAAAAATCAAGATCTGGCCTGAGATTTCTCCAATGCAACAATAAAAAATGCCAAACCACAGGAGAAAACTCACAAGGAAAGAAGGTAGAACTCAAGGTTTTAGATCAAACCGGCTGTCTTTTAGGTAAAGGCTACAAGGAAATCACCTCAGGGAACACTGTTCCCATAAACTATTCTTCAAGAGAAGTCAAATTTCAATAAAGTAGAAGATGATGTAAGAAATAATGGCAAAATGAACTCCACTGAACCCTGAATATATTTAGCTATAATACTAAGACTAAACAAATGTAGAGATTAGAGCAACAGAATTAATGTGGAAGACTTCTGGGAAGATGGCGGAATAAGAATTTGCAGGGCTCTCTCCTCTTCCCAAAAAAGTGAGTGAATAGGCAGAAACTGCCTGAAACAACTGTTCTGGGGTTCTGGAGACCAGGAGAGTACTGCACAGCATCCAGGGAAGAGCGGGATGAAGAGACTCAGAAATTACGGTGACAGACTGTGAAAACCTTGCTTGGCCCGGCTCCTGGTAGCTACCTCCTAGCCTCAGGGCAAGCAGCTTGGGTCTGCCCGGTCCCTGCCTGGTGGGCTGCTGCAGACTGTGAGGGTCAAAGAAATCCTCCACAAGAACAGAGGACAGGGCCCTGTACCAACCCACCGACTGGCTGGCAAACTTAGACCAATGGGTCAGGCTAAAAATACCCTGCCTTCTTAGGGTTGCTGGGTTTAGGTTGCTGAAGAGCATCACCTGCTGGGCATGCCAGAAAAGTACAACCTTGGGGAGCTGGGAAAAAAAAAAGGCTTTTGGGCTTCTTTGCTGACCTTCTCCTAAGGAGCCTTTGGAATTGTTCTGCGCCCCCAGCATGGGTCCCTGGCCCTGTTTTGGCTAGGAAATACTAATAAACAAAGTGTGAAAGAAAAGCCTTAACAAAATGCAATCAACAACAAAATTCTAGATGAGAGAAATCAATCTTTTGGAATAATCTCATCAAGCAAAATCAGATGTCCAGCTATCAGTAAAAAACTACAAGCCATATTAACCAACAGGAAGATATGGCCCAGTCAAAGGAACAAATTAAACAGTCACAGGAAATACAGAAATTGGAACTAATCAAAAATGTTCAAACAAATCTCCTAAATCAATTCAGGAGATGAAGGAAAATATATCTAACGAGACAAAGGATATTAAGAAGACACTGGGTGAACATAAGAATGAAAGCATGCAAAGAAAAATAACAGAACTTATGGGAATGAAAGACAATAGATGAGATTATAAATATGCTAGGGCACACTACAGCATATATGAACAGGCAGAAGAAAGGATGATCAAGCTAGAAGACAGGGCATCCAAAATCAAACCAGCAGAAAAACAGATTGAGAAAAAAATGGAAAAAACTGAACAGGGTCTCAAGGAATTGAATGACAGCATGAAGAGCACAAACATACACATCATGGGTATCCCAAGAGAAGAGAAGGGAAAGAGGGTAGAAAGAATATTTGAAGAAATAATGGCCGAAAACTTTCCAACTCGTACAAAAGAGCTAAATATATACATCCAAGAAGTGCAACACATTACAAAAGAATAAATTTGAAAAGACCAACTCCAAGACACATACTGATCAGACTGTCAACTGCCAAAGATAAAGAAAGAATTCTGAAAGCAAGACAAAAGCGATCCATCACGTATAAGGGATGCTCAATAAGTCTAAGTGCAGATTTTTCATCAGAAACCATGGAAGTGAGAAGGCAGTAGTATGATATATTTAAGGTAATGAAAGAGAAAAACTGCCAGCCAAGACTCCTTTATCTGGCAAAATGCCCTTCAAAAATAAGGGAGAGTTTAAAATAACCAAAGATTAATAGAAGCTGAGGGAGTTTGTTAACCAGAGACCACCCCTACAAGAAATACTAAACGGGAGCCTGGGCAGCCAAGCCAGGGTGCCACAGAGAGTGGGTGAGTCCCTGGGGTGGCAGAGCAGTGGCTGAAATTGGGATTGTGGTGCCATGAGGATGGGGCTACTACTGGCATGGCACTCGGGGGCCCTTGTTGAGGGAGGGCACTATCGTGGCACACACAATTGCTATGAGGTGCTCAGAGCAAGCCATTCGGTGAACAAGGCAGAGATTGTGTGGGCCTACTGCGAGCTGACCCAGTGCTACCACACCAACCGCAACCAGCTCAAGACCGGCATCAAGGGTTCTGGGCAGACACCTCAGAAAGCCAAGGAAGCCTTCCTGCTGATGACGACTGCCTACAAGTCACTCAAGAAACACAAACAGATTATGACTACATGCTGGATCACCCTCAAGAGTTCCACAGCCATCACTACCATTACCACAGCAGACACTTAGCCCTGAAAGCGGATGTGAAAGTTCTGATTTTGTCCAGTGTGTGTGCTATTTCAGTTTTTAAGCTGGTAGAATAGCTACAATAAGGCAATCAGCTACCCATAGTGCCCAAATACCATTTCCAAGCTATGGAAATCGCCAAGCAACACGGACTGCTCAAAAAAGCCACAGAAAAAGACAGAAACAAAAAGTCCAAAGACGAAACACATGACAAGGAGGAGAACATCATAAAGAACATTATAAAAAAGTAAAACTGATATTAAAAAGAGGCTATCAAAAATCCCAAATTCGTCATCTTCTCCTGTTTCAAATTATCTTAGCTCCATTTCACCTGTGCTCAGTCTGTAGATTATATAGTTGATGGGTCTATAATTTTAACATCAAAAGCAAAGAATATGAGGAGGAGACTGTATATTATATGTTAATCTATAAAGGTGTCAAAGACTCAGTTTGATAGTCTAGAAAATCATCAGAAAGAAACTTCTTAAATAGTGGAAATGACCCTAGGTGGAAGAGATACAGGAGATGGATGAAGAATGAAGGTCCTGGGGTTAACATTTGTGTATGACTGAAGAATGCTAGAATGCTACTATGCCAAACCTTACTTGTAACATTATTTTCATAACTCAATTATTTTAACATGTATTAACTGCTCCTCAGCAGTAACTAAAATTCCTCAAGTATCTGATAAACAGAATGATGCAGAAGCAAGCAACCCAATTAAAAAAATGGGCAAAAGACTTGAATAGACATTTTTCTAAGGGGGTTAAACAAATGGTTAAAAAGAACATTAAGATGGACAACAAAGATGGCGGCACAGAGAGGAGTGGAAGACTGCCAGTCCCCCTGGAACAATTCATAAATGACCAAAAAACTAGCAAATAACCTGGAACAACTGCAGGGAGACAAACGTTGACTGTCCACTCATCACACACCAACCTGATTGGGAGAAATGCCTGAAATCGCAGCATAAAATCTGTAAGGAAACCTGTGGACCCGCACTGAGAGCCGAGAGCCCCTCCCTCACAGAAGCCTCCCGGTGCTAGAGAGCAGCACTCTCTCAGCCCAGCTCCAACTGGGGTTTTAATGTTAACTGCTTAATACAGACAGCAAATACCCAACAAGCAGACAGAGGCTTTTGATGATGACTGACCTTGGGAGTGTCAGGGGACTTATCTGTCTCAGGACAGGGAGCCCCAAGGATTGGCTGCTATCTCTGGCTGACAGGTAAATCTGGGAGCTTCCTATCCCATTCTCTCTGAGGCAACCTGGGTGACTCAGTGGAGAAGCCTCAGCCATTTTCAGCCCGTGTGCTTTGCAGTCAAGCCTCAGCCATTTTACAATCACAGCACTCAAACCAGCAAGATCAGAGAAACAAAGAATCTATTTATATGCAAATGACCTCTCTGGAGGAGGCATAGCTTCCCAAGAGGAAAGGGAGGGGCCCAGCTCATCTATCTTCCTTACACTGGGAAACAGACCCCAGAGCCTGGGGGAGGAGAGCCACAGGCCACACCCCTTTACACCAGCCCACAACAGGCTGACAGGCACACCTGTCGGGCAGAAAAGCACAGGTGTGTCAGTCCTCTAAGAAAAACCATCAGGGAAACCAGATATTGAATATTTCCTCCTTCTGTGACCTGAGCCTGTTCTCATCTGAGAAAACCTGACTGGGGTGGCCTAGGAGGTCAGATGCCTAGACAACAGAAAACTACAACCTACACTAAGAAAAACAAAGTTATGGCCCAGTCAAAGGAACAAACTTACACTTCAGCTGAGATACAGGAATTCAAACTAATGCTAAATCAATTCAAAAAGTTCAGAGAAGATATGGCAAGAGCGATAAAGGCAGTGTTTATGAAAACACTAGGCGTACATAAGGCAGAAATCGAAAGTTCAAAAAAACAACTAGCACAATCTATGGAAATGAAAGGCACAACACAAGACAAAAGACACAATGGAAACATACAACAGCAGATCTCAAGAGGCAGAAGAAAACACTCAGGAACTAGAGAATAAAACACCTGAAAGCCTACACGCAAAGGAGCAGATGGAGAAAAGAATGAAAAAATATGAGCAACGTCTCCAGGAACTTAAGGACAAATGGAAATACAAGAATATATGTATCACTGGTGTCCCAGAAGAAGGGAAGGGAAAAGGGGAAGAAGCAATAATAGAGGAAATAATCAATGAAAATTCCCCATCTCTTATGAAAGACATAAAATTACAGATCCAAAGAGCACAGAGTACTCCAAACAGAACAGATCTGAATAGGCCTACGCCAAGACACTTAATAATCAGATTATCAAAAGTCAAAGACAAAGAGAATCCTGAAAGCAGCAAGAGAAAAGCAATCCATCACATATAAAGGAAACTTAATAAGACTATGTGCAGATCTCTCAGCAGAAACCATGGAGGCAAGAAGGAAGTGGTGTGATGTATTTAAGATACTGAAAGAGAAAAACCGCCAACCAAGAATCCTATATCCAGCGAAAATGTCCTTCAAATATGAGGGAGAGCTCAAAATATTTCCCGACAAACAGACAATGAAAGACTCTGTGAACAAGACACCTGCCCTAGAGGAAATACTAAAGGGAGGACTACAGACTGATAGGAGAAGACAGCAGTGAGTATGGAACACAATTTTGGGAGATGGTAGCACAGCAATGTAAGTACACTGAACAAAGATAACTATGAATATGGTTGAGAGGAAGGTTAGGAACATGTGAGACACCAGAAGAAAGGAGGAAAGATAAAGACTGGGACTGTGTAACTCGGTGAAATCTAGAGTGTTCAACAATTGTGATTAAAATGTACAAATAGGTTCTTTCACGAGGGAGAATAAGCAAATGTCAACCTTGCAAGGTGTTAAAAATGGGGAGGCATTGAGGGAGGGATGCAACCAACATAAGCTAGAGATTGTAACTAACAGAATCATTGTATTAAGCTCCCTTTAATGTAACAAAGGCAATATACCAAGGTAAATGCAGATGGGGGGGGGATAGGGGAGGCGTGTGAGACACTTGACATTGGTGGTGTTGCTGACTCTTTATTCTACTTTGATTTAAGGTTATCTTTCCTTTTGCTGCTTCCTGTCATTTTTTTTTCCTCTTTCTTTTTTCTTTTTCTTTTGTCTCTCTACCCTCCTTGATTCTTCTTCCTGCTTTGTGGAAGAAATGTAGATGCCCTTATATAGATAGTGGTGAAGGTGGTAAACACATAAATATATGACTATACAGGGTACCATCAATTGTTTACTTAGGATGGAATGTATGGCATGTGAACAAAACCATCTTAAAAAAAAAAAAAAAAAAATGGGTTGATGACGAAAACTTGAGGGCAATATACTGAGTGAAATAAGCCAGACACATAAGGACAAATATTGCAGGGTCTCACAGATAGGAACTAATTATAATATGTAAACTCACAGACATGAAATAAAAGGTACCAAGATATAGTACAAGGCTAAAGAACAGGGAGCAGTTGCTTAGTAAGAGCAGAATGTTCAACTAAGATGAACTTAAATGTCTGGAGATGAACAGAAGTGTCAGTAGCAAAATGTGAGAATAACAGTGCTGAATGGTGCGTGGATGAGGTGGAAAGGGGAAGCTCAGAGTTATATATGTAAACAGAAGGAAAGCGGGAGGTCAAAAGATGGGAATGTATAAAATTGAATACTATGGTGGACAATGTCTGTGATTAACTGTACAAATATTAGAAATCTCTTCCATGAACCAGAACAAATGTATAATACAACAAATTAATAATAGAGAGGCATATAGGGAAAAAATATATACCTATTTCAAACTATATACTACAGTTAGTAGTATTTCAATGTTCTTTCACAAACAGTAACAAATGTACTACACACCAATACTATGAGTCAACAATGGAGGGGGGTTGGTTAGGGATATGGGAGGATTTGAGTTTCCTTTTTTTTCCCTCTTCGTCTTTTGCTTTATTTCTCGTCTGGAGTAATGAAAAGTCTCTAAAAATTGAACAAAAATTAAGTGTGGTGATGGATGCACAGCTGTATGAGGGTACTGGGGGCACCTGATTGTACACTTTGGATCTTTGGATAATTGTATGGTATGTGAACAATCTCAATAAAAAAATTAAAAAAAAAAAAAAACATTAAAAGATGCTCAACATCACTAGCTACTAGGGAGATGTAAATCAAAATCACAATGATAGAATGGCCACTATTAAACAAACAAAATACTATAAGTGTTGGAGAGGATGTGGAGAAATAGGAATACTCACTCACTGCTGGAAGGAATGTAAAATGGTACAGTTGGTGTGGAAGACAGTTTGGCGGGTCCTCAGGAAGCTAAGTATAAGAACTGCCACTTGATCCAGCAATTCCACTACTAGGTATATGCTCAGAACTGAAAGCAGGGATGCAAACAGACATTTGCACAACGATGTTCAGAGGCATTATTTACAACTGCTAAAAGATGGAAGCAACCCAAGTGTCCATCAATTGATTAACAGGCAAACAAAATGTGGTACTTACATACAATGGAATATTATTCAGCTGTAAGGAAAAATGAAGTCCTGATGCATGCAACAATGTGGATGAACCTTAAGAACATTATGTTGAGTGAAATAAGCTAGACACAAAAGGACAGATATTGTCTGATTTCACTAATATGAACTAAATATAACAGGCAAACTGAGAGTTATTATCTAGAATATATGTTACCAGATGATAGAATAAGAGTAAAGAACGGAGAGCTGATGCTTAATTTGTGCAGAATTTTTAACAAGGTTGATTGTAAATGTTTAGAAATAGATAGAGGTGATGGTAGTCTATTATTGTGAGTGTAATTAACTGAATTATGCGTGTGATTTGTAGTTGAAAAGAGAAATTTAAGGTCATGTATGTCACTAGAAGGAAAGCTACAGAATGCAACATGGAACTCAACATGGCAAACTCTGTTGTGGATGACGAAGGTGGTTAATAGTACAAATATAAGAATGCTCTTCCATGAACTAGAACAAATATATGCCGCTATTACAAGGTGTTAATAATATAGCGGTATATGGAAAAAACACACCCAATGCAAACTATGGAGTATAATTAACAGTATTATTATGATATTCTTCCATCAATTATAACAAAAGTATCACACCAATGCTAAGTGTGACCAATAGGGGAGGTATTAGGGGTATGGGGTTTTTCTTTTTGGAGCAATGAAAATGTTCTAAAATTGATGGTGGTGATGAAAACACAACTTTGATTATATGGAGAGCCACTGAATGTATACATTGGATGGATTGTATGGTATGTGAATAAAACTCCTTTAAACAATTAAAAAAAAATTCAAGGTATTATGGACTGAATTGTGACCCTCAAAAAGATATGTTGAAGTCCTAATCCTAATCCCATGAATGTGACCCTATTTGGAGGTAGACTTTTGAAGATGTTGTTGGTTAAAAAAGGCCAAAGTATTATGGTAGGTCTAATCCAAAATGATTGGTGTCTTTATAACAATAGGAAAATTGGAGACAGACAGAGAGGAGAACAATTCGGATGAGTGTGGCAGAGAACACCGTGGACTGCTGGCCAGTCACCGCCAGAAGCCAGGAAAGAGGCATGGAACAGATTCTTCTCTACAGACTTCAGTAGAAGCATGGCCCTGCTACACTTTGATTTTGAACTTCTAGCCTACAGAATTGAGGTAATACATTTTTTTTTTTAAGCCACCCAGTTTGTAGTACTTTGTTATAGCCGACCTAGAAAACTAAGACACATTGTTAATGTTATATGCCCCGATGATAAAGAAACAACTAATACATTTGCTGATTGCCTCATCTGTAATAGATGGGAGTCAAAAATGATAAATCAAATGATGGACACATAATCAAATGATAGATACATAAGCATATTTGACTTATATGTACACACACACACACACACACACACACACACAGATAAAACCATGTGCACAGAAAATAGAGAACATGTCTTCCTTTAATGTGCCCGTGGAACATTTATGAAAATCAACATTAGGTTACAAAGAAAGCATCCATAAATTCCAAAAAACAAAATCTAAATTTAGAAATGTAGTATTTTCTAATCACAAGGTAATAAAATTAAAACAAACAAAAACACGTCTAACTATATATTAATGAACTCCCTTAACTCTTAGACATGGAAATTTTCTAGGAAAATATAACTTACCAAAACCAACCCAAGAAGAGAGAGAATTATTTCTATGAAGCAATATACCCTGGTACCAAAACAAAGGCTGCAAAAACAGAACAAACAAAAAACACCCAGGACCAATTTCATCCATGACTACTGTTTCAAAAATTCAAAAATTAAAAAAAAAAAAAAGGCAAATAGAAGCCAGAGCCATTAAAAGACTAAGTGGAACTTATTCCAGGAATAAAAGGATGATTTAATAATAGGAAGTCTATTAATATAATTTTTCATATTAATTGATCTAAGGAGAAAAAGATCATGATGAATCTATAGTGCTTCTTGATAAAAGCACTTAAGATAGGAATAACAAAGGTATACTTTCTTTTGATAAAAATATACCTCATCTTAGCCACAAAGCCAGTCAGGAACAAACAAGGATACCCAATGTCATCACTATTATTAAACATTGTATTGCAACGATAAAAGCAAAAGCAATTTGTGGGTACGAAATAAAATGATTAAAAATCAAGGTTATTTTTTAAAAATTTTTGACAAAGGTGCCAAGCCCATTCAATAGGAAAAGAACAGACTCTTCAACCAACAGTGCTGGGAAAACAGGATTTCCACATGCAAAAAATGTTGAACCCCCTGCCTCATCAAATACAAAAGCTAACTCAAAAAGGATCAAGTGCCTAAATAGAAGAGCTAAAACTATAAAATTCTTAGAAGAAAATATAGGAGGAAATCTTCATGACCTTGGATTTGGCAATGGAGTCTTTAAAATGAGACAAAAGCCTGAACAACCAAAGAAAAAACTGATAAATGGAACGTCATCAAAATTAAAATCTTTGAGTGCATCAAAGGACATTAACAAAAAAGTGAAAAGAGCCTACAGGATGGGAGAAAATAGTTGCAAATCATATATCTGATACGGGGTTTAATCTCCAGAATATATAAAGAACACCTACAACTCATCAACAAAAAGATGACAACCCAATTAATAAATGGGCAAAGGGACCTCAACAGACATTTCTCCAAAGAGGATATGAATATGCCAGATAAAAGAAAAACAAATATTTTATGATCTCACTTATATGAAATAATTAGAATATGCAAATTCATAAAGTCAGAAACAAGAACACAGGGTAGCAGGGGCCTGGGTGTGGATAGGGAATGAGGAGTTAATGCTTATTTGGTACTGACTTTCTGTTTAGAATGATGAAAAAGTTTTGGTAATAAATGGTGGTGACGGAAGCACAACATTGTGAATGTAATTAACACCAATGAATTGTATATTTGAAAGTGGTTAGAAAGGGAATCTTAGGTTTTGTATGCTACTCAAATAAAAATTTTAAAACACAATAGAAGTATACAACACAGTGAACCCTAATATAAATGATGGACTATAGTTAAGAGTATAACCATAATAGTATTGTTTCCTCCATTCTAACAAAAGTACCACACTAGTGCAAAGTATTTAATAGGGAAAACTGTGTGTGTGGGGGAGGGGGGTTGGAAAGGGTGTATATGGGCATCTGAACTTTCTGCAAGAATTTTCTGTAAACCAACAACTGCTCTAATTAAGAAAAAGGAAAATAACAAGTGTTGACAAAGATGTGTGAAGTTGGAAGCTTCCTGCAATGTTGTGGGAATGTAATACAGTATACCTCAGTCGCTATGGAAAACAGTGCAGCAGCTCCTCAAAAAGTTAAACACAGAATCACCATATGACCCAGCAATCCCACTACTGGGTATATACCCAAAAGAATCTAAAGCAGGGATTCAGACAGACACCTGTACACCAATGTTCCATAGCAGCAATATTCACAATAGCAAAAAGGTGGAAACTACCTGAGTGTCCATCAACATGAATGGATAAACAAAAAGTGGAATATACATACAATGGAGCATTATTCAGCCATTAAGAGGAATAAAGTACTGATACATGGATCAACCATGAAAACATTATGCTAAGTCAAACAAGCCAGATACAAAAGGACAAATATTGCACAACTTCATTTACATGAAATAAATTCAGAGATACAAAAAATAGATTAGAGATTACCAGGGACTGGAGAGAGGGGGAATGGGGAGTTACTGCTTAATGGGTACACATTTTCTGTTGAGGGTGATCAAAATATGCTGGTAATTGATGGAGGTATGGTCATATAACACTGTAAATGTATTAATGCCCCTGAAAAAAAAAAAGCAAATTTCATGTTACATATATGTGACCACATACAAAAAAAATTGAAAAAGGTCTTTTTCAAAAGAGTGAAAACAAGAATAAATACCATTATATCATTTGCAGATAGGAATATATGGAAAACCAAGATACTCAAATGAAAGCCTACTAAAAACAGTAAGTGTTTTCAGTAAGGTACAAAATTAACATTAAAAAATTAATAGTTGACAGAAAAATAACAACTGGTTGGAAGATAAAATTAGGGAAGACTATGTACAATACCAAGAAAAATGACAAAATGACAAGAAGTAAATTCAATAAGAAACATACAACTATCTGAAGGTAAGTTTAAAACACTGAGTGAAACAAATATCGTATGACTCTGCTTAAATGAAATAAGCAAACTCAGAGACAGAAAGTAGATTAGAGATTATTAGAGAGGGGAGGAAAGAATGAGGAGTTACTGCTTAATGGGTACAGAGTTCCCATTAAGTAGAACACTAATGATGTTTGTGGTTGTCATCAGACCTATTCACAAATGTTAGATTTTCTCATTCTGTGCACCTGGTAGGAAGGCACTTTGTTACTTGGGTATTTCTCCTGCCAATGAAACATGAGCATAAGTGACAGGTCATTTCTGGACAGAAGATTAAGAAACAGATTAAGATTAAGATTAAGAGACACTCTCTCACTTTTTTCCCCTGTCTTCTGTGATCATGAAAGCGTATGTCAAGATACAGTATTCACATCAGCTTGAATCTGAGTGACATGAAGAAAGCCCCCTTGTTGACTTAAACGGACATGTAACATAAGAAAAAAATAAATGTTTCTGTTCTAAGCAGTAAGATTTTCACAGTAGCATAACCTAGCCTACTCTAGCTGCTATAATGTTCTTGGATAGGAAAAACCATCATAAAGATGTGACTTCTCCAAGTTAATATATAAATTTAATGTGATCCCAATTAAAAAAAGTGTTTTTTTTAACTAAGTAAAGCTGATTTTTAAGTTCATAACAGAAAGATCAAGGTGGAACTAGCCCTACATTTAAAATATATTAATATACTCCACTGACAAAATATTGTGTTACCAAAGCACAAGGAGCTGATACAGACCAACAGAACAGAATACAAAGTACAGAAAGAGATCCTAAAAAACACAAGAATTTAATATATAATAAAGGCATATCAGAAGTGTGGAAAAGATGGATGGTTCAATAAATGGTGTTGGAACAACTAGGAAACTCACTGAAAAGGAATCAAATGAGATTAATTACCTCATATTTTGCAGCAGATAAATACCAAATGTTTGGATGACTTAAGTGTAAACAATGCACTCATGTAAGTGCTAGTGGAAATCATGGGAGAATAACTTTATAATCTTAAAAGTGAGGAAGACCTTTCTAATAAAATAACAGAGTAAGTACATAAACAATAAAATCTTCATTGGCATACACTATTAGAAGCAAAGAAAAAAATAAAACACACACTAGGAATATCTGCCACTCATATTGCAGACAAAATTCCCCTAATATGCAAAGAACTGCTACAAACCTGTAACAAAAAGGCCAACAAGCCAAGAGAAAAACGACTGAAAAGACTGAACATAAATAGAAATAGAAACGGCCCTTAAATATATGAAAAGATGCTCAATTTCATTTAGAAAGGAATATATTCGTGTGTGTACATACATGTTTATTTACTTTCAAATCATGCGAATTTGCTACCTAAAGACTAATTAAGAACAAAATAAAAATCTATTAAGACAGATTGCTTTAAGACACTTATCAATTTTATGAAACTTAAGGAAACATCAGAAAGAAAAATGTTAGCACAGTATCAAAGAATTCCGCCCCATCCCCCACCATGACCTATTCTTTCTCTGCAGATTCCACTACATTCCTCCAGATACCCTAGACTCCTGCTGAACTTTCCACTTCATTCTAGAATGTCCTTTTCCCAAGGTCCCTTAATATCTAAATTTTACATACTCCTCAGTTTAACACTGCTTAAACCTTCAGTTCAAATGCTAATACTTCGATAAACCCTCCCCCTTCTTTAGCAAGTAATCAATTGATCTCCATACTTGCTTGTGATTCTCTACCATAATATTCTCCCTCTCATTTTTTATATGCTTAATTAAATTTACATTATGCTCTGACCAGATTAGAAGCAATGGAAGGCAGAACTCTCTTATTCATCTCTTATCCCACAAAGATGTCCAATAAATGTTAGGTGAATCAAAGATCAAATAAGATAAAGTACAAGTAATCTGCAAATAGTAAAACATTTTATCAGAGAATTTGAAAACAAACAAACAAAAGGCTAAAAAAGATAATCTGTGTGATAGAAATGGTGACAAGTTAGAACAGTGGAAGCTACTTCTGGGTGAGGGAAGTAAGACTAAAAAGGGATACAAGAAGTTTTCCGGGATGATGAAAATGTTCTGTTATCTTGAGTTAGCTGGTCACAAGGGTATATCCACTTGTAAAAAGTTGTCAAACTGTACATTTTCCTATATGTAAGTTATACTTCAGACATACTACAAAAAAAATACAACCCAATGAGATGTAATGGTGGAACCCAGGTCTCAAAAAAGAATTTAAAAACCATATATTATACAGACCTAAGAGAGTTCCCTTTGAGGCCAGGGCCTATGTACATTATCATACCTGTATGCAGAATCCAGAGGTCTAGCACATAACAGGGTATCAATAAATTTTTATTCAATTAATAGTATTAATGGTAACTCACTCTACATGCATACTATAATCTATAATACAATCTTTCTACTCAAAAAATGCCTGACAACAACCATTTTATTGAGAGAAATCACAAGGTCATGTTTCCTATGAGCACTAAACAGTTAAATAAAAATAAACCTGCAGTGAATGCTAATACATCGCATACCAAAGATGAAAGCATCCACATGAACCAATAAATTTCTTTTTCCTCTCATCACATTAAATTGACTTAGATACCTCATCACAGCAGTGCATCCGGGCCATTGCTTCAGAGAGACGGATCATGCTCTCAAGCTGTCGCACCGTGATCCTCCATGAAGACTTGGTTACTCCAGAACCATCCCTCTGACGGAGACGTTTATACTGCTCCACAATGAAGTCCTCTGACTCTTTAGAAATCTATCAGAACATCACTGAAGTCAGAGAAGCATTTCTACTTAAGAGTTTACTGTTGAAGTGAATGAACCCATCTTCATGTAAACAGCCGTCCAATTCTGGGGCATCACACTGAATCAAGAGGTCAAAACTTTGAAGCCAGTGACAATGAATTATTACTGACAGAGCCTTCTGAAAGAAACTAATACTTAGGAGGCCTGTGAATTCCATGCATTAATTTTACAAACATGAAAACAAGGCTTACTAACTAAAGACACCTGATAGGCTGACTCAATGGGATAGAATGTAATGCTTTCATATCTCAGTATGTCAAGCTCATTAAATTAATGCGATTCTTGAGGCTGCTAATTAATTCATGTTGTTAATATTAACAACCATCAAAACAAGGCATACAAAAGAATCCTCAGTTTTTCAGAGCAAAGAACACGGCTTATTAAGGGAGTATGCCAAGGCCACAGAGACCAGGCATGGAAAGTAGATGCCTCCTCATAAAAAACTGATCCATAAACCTTACGAATTTTAAATGACTCACAATGCTTCTTCCAGGAGAGCCAAACCCATTATCATGGATAATCAAGTGACAGTGATGATTAATTAAAATTTAACAATAAGTCTCACAAGTCAAGTCAACCAATAGTATAAAAATATCAAATAGAATCAAACAAAATTTTTTCATTTTGTATGCTGTTTTAGGAAAATGCCAAACAAACAAAAAATCCCAGATGCATTATGGAGATTTATTTAAAAAATAAATTTCCAGATGAGTACCCTGGAGCTAGTATCGATTCAGTCTAATGAACTATATCAATTTCTGTAAAACAGTAATTCATGTTCATCACAATGACCTAGAGCAATGTAAATTTTTCCTCAGATTAAGATTCAGGAGCATTCAGCAAACTACTAATTTAAGGTACATACATAAAAATTTCAGAATCCCCAGGAATAATAGTTGAAAATAAAAGAACGTTCTAGTTTATTCAGTTTTATTCAAAACTGTTCCCGGTAAAAATATTATTGGATAAAATAAATTTCCAGGAAAACAAAATTCCATGAATAAAACAAATAGAATTATTCAGGTTTTAAAACATAATTTTCTTTTTTTCAACCTCTTCTAATGAAGAAACAACTGGCTATTCAAAAAAGAAGTTTCAAAACTCATGTAGTTACACAACAAAAAACAACCACCAAGTATAGGTGCAGTTAATTTCCAAATCATTTGTTTAAATCCCACTCTAACATACTTACTATTCTCTATCCCAGTACAAAAGGGCAGAATACCTTGGGCTTAAACTGTCTTGCAAAGAGAAGATATCTCCTGATGTCATCAAGAGAATAGACACGATCAATAGAGTCCTCAATTCTTGAATGCAGGTCCACTATACGCCTGGCTATAGCATAATCTGTAACCTAATTCAAAACAAGATCACTTTGGTCAGTCACAGCAATATTATCCAGACTATAAGAAATGATGTGAACCTAAAAGCAAGTTAATATGCTACTAAAGTATTATTAGGTGGCAAGTTTCTAAGGAAAGTTTATTAACAGTCTGATTTAAAATCAAAATCTTAAATTGCCCCACTGTAAGAATACACCTGAAGAAATTAACTTGGACTTTAATAACAGAGCAACTAATATTTATAGGGCTCTCAGTATACGGTATGCATTGCTGCCTAGTTTGTGAGTAGAAGTATAAACTCAAGTAATCTTCACAGAACTCTTATTAACGAGGTAATACTCTTATCCCCATTGTACGGATGACCAAGTTGAGGCCCAGGAACGTTAAATAACTTGTCCAAGATCACAGTACGTAGCGGAGCTAGGATTTGAACACTCCAGCTTCAGCATCTGTGCTCTCAGCCACATTATAATGCCTCTCATGAATGTGTAAAGATAATCACCAAAGAACTGTTTATAACACTGAAAAAAACAACATACTAAAAACATGCAACTTACTCTCAAACAGTTCAGGAAAAAATGTATGGACAGACATAAAGAGCAAATGAAAAAGCAAATGGGGCAAAATGTTAATAGGTGAATCGGGTAAAAGGCATATGGTTGTTCTATGAGCTATTCTGTTCCTTAGAAAGTTTGAAATTATTTCCCTGTAAATCTGAAATTATTTCCAAGTAAAATAAAATTTAAGTGTCCCCCAAAACATTTTAAAAGTTTGTAAGATCATCTCTCCTGCTCCCTAAATCAACTTAATGAGCCATGCACAATCAGAAACAGACAAGTATCAGAGGACTCAGTTAGCTGGAGGTTAGATGAATACTTAAAACATATTTGTGAAGGGAAAAAAACAAAGCAAAATATGGAAGACAGTTTTTACTTAAATACTGTTTAAAGTTCTATGGTAAGCAAAAGATCTGTACTGTGCCTAATATAATGTAGAAAACTTATGCCTACAGTATTAGCTCTTACAGACTGTTATTTAGTAGAATTCTTGTGCATATCTGAGCTGGGCAATGTTGTTAATAAATAACTAACTCTAAATATAAATAACTAATATTTAGCATGTTAGAATCCAAATAAATTCACAATTTTAAACTGCTAACTTAAAACCATCACACAGGGGAAAAATGTGATATAGGTTCAACAATCTGATGGAAAGAAAATAGGAAGAAAAAAGACTTGAGGTTTTTTTTTTAAATTTCCTTTGCATCTCAATTTTTTCAAGCTGACTGATAAAACTAAGAAACAAAACTGAAAATTCTTAATAAAACCCCTAACAAAAGAATGGCTGTGAGTTAACAGTAATTGTTTCCTTCCTTTTTCTTTTAAGCATAACCAACAACAAAAACAAGCTTGATAATCCTCAGTAAAATGAAGTGGGACCATCGATTCAGGTGACTTTGTTCTGAGTTGCTTAATAAATCCCTTTGCCCAAAACTAGGCCACCATGAGACAAATGACAGATCAGTGCAAATATGTGCACCAGCTGTTCAGCAATGTATCTTGCAGTCTTGTCTTACTGAATTATTCAAATTGGAAAAAAAAAAAATGGATGCTAAGAGTAATAGCTCATGTGATTACCTCATTACATTCATCCACAAGTATAAAGAAGAGATCAAATCGGGACATGATGGGAGCTGACAGATTTATATTCTGTTTCAACGATTTAGACCTGTCATAGTGTCCACTGACTGGATTTGCTGCTGCCAAAATGGATGTCCTGGCATTCAGAGTAGCCTGATCACAAAACAAAGTATTAACAGGTTTTAAAAGACAACTGGACTGACCAATAAACTTATGATAAAATGCTCAATATCTCTCATAATTAACTAAATGCAAACCAAAATAACAAGAGAACCACTTCTTCAACTACTGATCATCAAAATTAAAGTCTGATAATATATATTGCAGCAAACTCCCATATGATATTGGTGGTATGATGTGCACACTCTTTGAACCAGCAATTTCTTGTTAGGAATTTACCTTGCAGGTAGGTACAAGAAGATGTATTTATGAGAATTATTTCTGCATTACTGTCTGTAATACAAAAGACTGTGCATGTCAATACATAGGAGTCTGATGAACAAACGGGGTGCATACAACTGAATACCATGGAGTAATAATAAACCACGGTTGATTAGTATGTGCTGGTATGCAAAGATTGCCGAAATAAAATTATGAAGTTGAAGGCAAGGAACAAAACCACATGTATTCTTCTTATTTATGTATAAAATACATTCCTGAAAGGAACATAAGAAACCCAAACCAGTAGATATCTGTGGTTGGGAGACGCAGTGGAACATTTCACTTTTTAATTTATACTTTTGCATACTGTTTAAATTTCTCTTAATTATTTGAATGCATTACTTTTATTTTTCAAAAAGTTAGGATTCTCTCTAACGTTAGTTATAATCCTTATTAATTACTCTCATTTAGAAAAATCTATCTTTGGTTATTTTTGTTACAATTGGAAACACCCCTTATCAAAGAATATAGAAACTTTGTACATGGAAATTACTTTTGTCATAGCAACATATTTTTATACAATACCCTAAACAGCACCTATAGTTTGGATTATAAATTTTCAGGCCTACATTTTCCATGTTAATGAATAGCAATGAATTTAATGAATACTAATGAATTTTATCCAGGAGATATTCATTAGTCTAGTGCTTCATTAATACACAAGGCATAAAGCAATGGAATAGAAGTGGACACACATACCTTCACTCCTGCTTTAGTGATGGAGATGGTCTGCTGTTCCATAGCTTCATGAATAGCAACTTGATCCCGCAAATCCATCTTATCAAATTCATCAATACAACATACACCCTGTAACCAAACAGATCTGGCATTTAAAAAAAACTGCCTTTCAGATGTAAAATGAGAAAGAAGTAAACTCAAAAAGTTTGCTAACACAGAGAACTTTCCTTTCTCTAAACAACTGGAAGACAGTTTGGTACAGATTCCTAATTCTCTCTAGTAGAGCAAGACAGTTCAATAGATCCCAGAGCTCTAAAGAACCAAACATTTTGATTCATTTTAAATTAAGAACTAAAGTAAAAACATACAGGCACTTAATGCACCTTTATTCAATGACAGAACATTGTGTAAACCTTAGTGTCAAGGCATTTCAAGTCACTTCAGCATTGATTCTGGGTTGGGGAAGTGAAGGGTGTGGATGGAGCATAACTAAGAATTTAACCATGTATACCTACAACTTATATGAATCCAAAGATCTAATTATGTCAAATACATGCAAACTGCAATATCTGTGAGGAAAGAACAAAACAGCAGCCCTCTTACACTTCTCAGTGTTTACACAAATTCATAGAGGTGTCATGGTCTGGAAAGGAAAAAATGCTAGGAAGTACTATTTGCAGCAACCATAGATTTTCAGGGTAGGTAACACATTCTAGAGAGGTTCAGCAAGTGCTGATTAATGATAATCTCAATTAAATTCTAGATTAATAAAATTTATCAATTATTTACTAAAGGATGTTTTGTTTAAAAAAAAAAACACCTTTTTTAACAGCAACTTTAACCTTTATAAAACAGTAGGTATATCCAAGAATGTAAAACGTTCTTACATTATCAGCCAGCATCAATGCTCCAGCCTCAATGACAAACTCATGAGATTCTTCATCTCTCACAACGGCTGCTGTTAAGCCAGCAGCACTGGAGGCTTTGCCACTGGTATAGACAGCTCTGGGGCTGAACTCCTCCACATGCCTGTGCAAGATGATCATAGAAACAGCTATTAATATGTGACTACAAAGAACCTTTTTCCAGGAATATCAGCTGACAGGAATTACATCAATTAAGAGTTTAAATTTTTGTTCAAGAACATATGAGAAGCATTAAGCATAAGCAATTCACAGAGACATGCCAGAGACCCAAATGGGAAGGCTTATCTCCCTTGGTCTTCTAAATGGATTTAAATTCATTCCTCTCAAATGGCAAGGTGAAGTTAACACATGACAAAAAACATGAATTTTAAAAGGAGTCTTTAATAAAAAGTTTAGCCACAGTGATCTATTAGAAGGCGCTGCAACAAGAAAGCAAAACAAAACTAGATTTGGGACTCATCCCAGAAATGAAAGCTTGGTTTACAATCAAAAAGTCAATATATTATACCATTATTAATAGAATAAAGAACCACCACCACAGGACCATCTCAGTAGATGATAAGTATTTGACAAAATCAAACACCCTTTCATGATAAAAGCACTCAACAAACTAGGAATAGGAGACTTTCCTCAACCAGACAAAAGGTACCTATTAGAAAAGACACACACACACACACACACAGCTAACTTCATACTTAATGGTGAAAGACTGGATGCTTTCTTCTAATATCAGGAACAAGACTAGGATGTCCACTCTCACTATCTCTCTGTTCAATACTGTACTGGAGGCTCTAGCCAGAGCGATTCAGCAAGAATAAACAAAAGGCATCCAGGTTCGAAAGGAAGAAACTTTATTTATTGTAGATGACATGATCTTGTATACAGAAAATCGTAAGGAATCCACTAAAAAACTATTACAGCTAGTAACGGAATTTAGCAAGGTTCAGCAAGATCAATATAGAAAAATCAACTATTATTTCTGTACACTTTCAATAAATAATCCAAAAATGAAATTAAAAAAATAACCCCACCCACAATTATATCAAAATAATAAAACACTTAGGAATAAATGTAATGAAGTGCAAAGCTTATATTCTGAAAACTACACAACACTGTTGAAAGAAATTAAACACCTAAATAAATAAACATCTCATATTCATGGATTGGAAAACAATATTGTTAAAAAGCTAATACTCCTCAAATCGACCTAGGATTCAATGCAATCTCTATCCAAATCCCAACTGGCATCTTTGTAGAAACTGAAAAGTTGACCCTAAAATTTATATAGAAATTCAAGGAACTCAGAATAGCCAAAATAATCTGGAACAGAACAGATCTGGAAGACACACCTCATGATTTCAAAACTTACACAAAAGTATGGTAATCAAGACAGTGTGGTACTGGCATAAGGGATAAACATATGCATTGGTGGAAGAAAATTGAGAGTCTACAAATAAACCTAATGTTTATGGTTGGTTGATTTTCAACAAGGACACCAAGACAATTCAATGGGGAAAGAACAGTCTTCTCAACAAATGGTATTGGGATAACTGGATATCCATAAGCACAAGAATGAAGGTGGAGCTCTACCTCACACCAAATATAAAAATTAACTCAAAATAGACCAAAGACCTAAATGTAAGAGCTAGAAAACTATAGAATTCTTAGAAGAAAACAAAGGCATAAATTTTCAAATGATTTCTCAGTTATGATGCCAAAACACAAGCAATAAAATGTTAAGTAGTTAAACTGAACTTCCATCAAAATTAAAAACTTTCGTGCTTCAGAGGACACGATCAAGAAAGTGAAAAGTTGGCTATTTATATGGCTACTATTTCTACTGCTGTTAGGAGGCACAGACAGTGTGCTGGTTTGAATCTATTATGTACCCTACAAAAGCCATGTTCTTTAATGTAATCTTGTGGAGGTAGACTTATTAGTCTTTTGATTAGGGTGGGACCTTTTAATTAGGTTGTTTCCATGGAGATGTGGCCCATCCAACTGTAGGTAGGGCCTTTTGATTAGATCATTTCCATGGAGTTGTGACCCCACCCAGTGATTAGTTCACTGGAATACTTTAAGAGCTCTGTGAGAGAAGGAGCGCAGAGAAGGTGAGACAGACATTTTGGAGAGAAACCAAGATATGTAATTCAGAGTCTGCCCCCGGGAGAAGTTAAGAGCCAACACGGAACCAAATGCTTGGCAATGCAGACAGAAAGATGTCTACAAATGCTAAGCTAAGAGATGAAGCCCAGAGTTTACCCCAGAGAAGCTAAGAGAGGACTCCCAGACACTTAAGACAGAAATGCCCGAGGAAAACCAAGCAGACAGCTGAGAGAATCTAAGAGAGACAGAAGCGCAGAGACAACTGGAAAAAGCCATTTTGAAATACACCCGAGAACAGACGCCAGCCACGTGCCTTCCAAGCTGTGACGTACTCAGGAAGCCATCAGCCTTTCTTCAGTGATGGTATCCCACTTGTTGATGCCTTAGTTTAGACACTTTTATGGCCTAAGAACTGTAAATTTGTAATCTAATAAATTCGGTTTTTAAAAGCCAATCCATTTCTGGTATTGTGCTTAAAAGCAGCTCTAGCAAACTCGAACAGCCAGTAAATAAAAAATGTTCTCAAGTCTGAGCTGCCACTAAATTTAGACTATGAATCACACCATTCCATAGGTCAAAAATTTTTAAACATTTTACATACAATAGGCTTAAATGTGGGGCAGGCATCAGTGGTGGGGGGGGGAGTACAGGAAAGTGAAGCAACAAAGACTAAGGGAAAATAGTTGAAAGCATATATTAATGACACATACATAAAATAAAGAATTCTTATAACTTGATGAAGATTAAAAATAACCAAATTAAAATGGACGAGGAATCTGAACAGACATTTCTTAATAAAGATGTTTAAAGAAATATACAGATTTACATGCCAGAGGCAACAATGTAATACATCTTTTTTGGGGGGTTGGGAGATGAAGAGGGCATGAGAGGGAAGAAAAATTACTTTTCACATAGACCATTATCTTTAAATCTAAAACTCATTCTCTGATATACTTGAGGGAGATAATATTCAATCATAAAATTCCAAACCAAGTAAAAATGTTTTATATTATGGAACAGTGGCATGTTACTAATTTCCAGAATGAATAAAGTAAAGGCAGCTTGATATAGTACAAAGAGAACTGGTTTTGCAGTCAAACACATCCATGTTCTAATACTCATGGCTCAGTGTCACTGGCCAACCACAAGAAGTTGAGCAAATGACTAAGGCTCAAAGGGGATTTATTTCCCTCTGAAAAAAGAGGGAACACCAGGCACATAGCAGGTGTTCAAAAATGGCTGCTATTATTTTGAGCTCCAAGAGTAACTAAGTACTAATAGCTTCTAAAAATAAGCAAAATTTTCTAAAGTAATATTCATGCTGATGATATTAGCATAAAATTTCTCATCCTCATAGCATTGCTTCTGGAAAACATGTCCTTGGTTTAGAACCTTAAAGATGTCTGCTTCTTAATAGTCTCAGCAATCCTATATCTAAGAATCTATCTGAATGAAACAAACAAAAGAAAATCCAAAACTACACCTAACCCATTCTGTTAAATCATCCAACAACAGGACAACGGAAACGATTCTGCAAGCTATTGTATACCAATAAAAAATGACAATTGTGAAAATAAAGAAACATGGAAAAATGTTTAGGGTAAATTAAAATTAAAAATACGTATGCTGTAATTTGCAATTATGAAAATACATATTCAAACATCCAAAGACTTGAAGATATTATACAAAGTTTACAAGAGTTATATGTAGGACTGAGAATATATGTAATCTTTCTCTTTCCTAAAAAATGTTTATATGCTATGTTCTACTAAAAAAAAGTAAGGTGTATTTAATCTAAGAGGGTTACATATTCAACAAGGTCTTAATTTACACTCCTCCCCTCTATTATAGGCATATTAAGTTCACTCCTGGTAACACAGAAAGCCTGGAGCTATGCATAGTTTTTCCTGCTGTATTAATTCAGGCAAACACTTACTTCAGAAACTGGCTCTTAGCTGTACTTGGGTCACCAACAATGCAAACATTTATATCCCCTCGAAGAGAGGTCCCTTCACCTGTTGTCTTTGGAACACCACCAAAGAGCATCAGCAGGACACCCCGTTTTACCTCATCATTGCCTAAAATGAAAAGAAGCTACAGATAAAAAACGCATGGAATTTTTCAACAAGAAATTAATCAATTTCATAGAAAACTACAAAGGCATGTTTACCAATCAATAGAACGAATACTCTCCTCTACATGGGACCTAATTCCCAGGGTTGAAAATCCCCCTGGCAACGCAGGATATGACTGCACACCCGGCATCGTGGGATTGAGAACATCTTCTTGACCAAAAGGGGGATGCAAAATGAAACGAAATAAAGCTTCAGTGGCTGAGAGAATTCAAATGGAGTTGACAGGTCACTCTGGTAGACATTCTTATGCACTATATAGATAATACTTTTTAGGTTTTAATGTACCTGAAATTATCAAACCCCAACCCAGTGGCCTTGACTCTTGAAGACGATTGTATGATAATGTAGCTTACAAGGAGCGACAGGGTGATTCTGAAAACCTTCTGGATCACACTCCTTTTATCTAGTGTATGGATGGATGAGTAGAAAAATGGGGGCAAAAAACTAAAGGAAAAATAGGGCGGGAGGGTACAATTTAGGTGTTCTTTTTTCCCTTTTTTTTTTAATTCTTATTATCACTTTTTCTGGTACAAGGAAAATGTTAAAAAAAATAGATTGGGGTGATCAATGAACAACTATATGATGGTAATGTGATCAACTGATTGTATATTTTGGATGATTGTATGGTGTATGAATAAACCTTCATGAAAAAAAAGAATACATGAGGCACTACATACAAAAAAAAACCCTACAGTAAAAATATCTGGCTTCTAAAACATTGATTCTTGCTCTGTGAACTTAAAAGTTATGTAACTACCATTACAATGTCTTCACCTATGTTGCAGATGTCAGATGCCAATGCTCTTCATTCTAAGTGTCTTTTCTTGCCAACAGTCTATCAATGGGCAAAGTTCAAGTCCCTCTTCCTACACAAAGCCTCTCTCAATGCCCTAGTCCTCCAAAGACCTCTCCCCATAAACGAACTATGTCCACCACTACAGTCTACCACATTTGCTAGTTCTTTCTAATAGCAGGTCTTGCAGTTCATTCAAGAGTAACTAGTTTCTTTAGTATCACCCATAGTAACCAATAAATCTGATTGAACCTGATATGGATTAAATAAGACACTGAATGCAACTTACAGCTGCTTTTTTTCTAAGAAGTGCTCATAAATCCAATGTAAGAATGAAATGCATAATTAAAAAGAAAAAAAAAAAGCAAAGCACACTGGATGTTTGGAAATGTGCATTAAAAGAACACTTTGCTTAGCTAATTATTATGACTGTGCACTCAACCAACAAAGTACTAGGCATATGTGCCGGTTTGAATGTATTGTGTCCCCCAAATGCCATTATCTTTGTGGTCTTGTGGGACAGACGTTTTGGTGCTGGTTAGATTTGCTTGGAATGTGCCCCACCCAGCTGTGGGTGGTGACTTTGGTGGGATACTCCCATGGAGGTGTGACCCCACCCACTCAGGGTGGGCCTTGATCAGTGGAGCCATATGAAAGTGCTGGCTGAAGGAGATGGGACTGAGTGCAGCTGTGAGTGGAACTTGAAGAGGAGCAAGCTTGCTAGAGAGGAACGTCCTGGGAGAAAGCCATTTTGAAACCAGAACGTTGGAGCAGACGCCAGCCACGTGCCTTCCCAGCTAACAGAGGTTTTCCGGACGCCATTTGCCATCCTCCAGTGAAGGTACCCGATTGTTGATGTGTTACCTTGGACACTTTATGGCCTTAAGACTGTAACTGTATAGCCAAATAAACCCCCTTTTTATATAAGCCAATCCATCTCTGGTGTTTTGCATTCCGCAGCATTAGCAAACTAGGACAGCATATTTACACAACTCATTCCTTAAAAGTAGAAAATCTATTTCACAAATAAAACTTCTCTGACTCACGACATATTAAACAAAATGTGTTAGGATTGTGGTGGTTTTAAAATACATCCACAAATTTTTTGATACTCCTCCCCTTGACTATGGGCTGGACTTAAGAGACTTGCTTCTAGCAAACAGCATATGGTGGGAGTGAAGGTGTTAACTTCTGACACTAGTTCATGAAACACATTACACTTTTTCTTTGCTTTGTGCTCTTCACTAACTGCCATGTCTTGAACTCAAACAGCCCTATAGAGAAGTCCATGTGATAAGGAAATGAGGCCTATGACCCTTAACACTAATTTGCAAGGCATGTACACTACTGAGTCTTCTTGAAAGCAGATCCTCCGGCCCCAGTGGAGACTTCAGGTGACTGCAGCCCCAGGTGATATCTTGAGACATCCTCAAAACCCTGAGCCAGAACCACCCAGCTAAGTCTCTCCCAAATTCCTGATCCAGTGACTGTGAAATAATAACTCTTTGTTACTTTAAGCTGCTAAGTTTTGGAGTAATTTGTTACACAGCAATAACTTATGAGGGGAGGGGGGAATGACAACAAGGATTTTAACATTAAGTATTTCAGTTCAGTCCACTGATGAAATATTTACAGTGAAAAAAGATTAATCTTACGTGATTAAAAATATATATGTAAAATAAATACCCAGAATCTTATGAGCTCTTGCCACAATCCAAATTGGGTATGAAAGAAATGGACAAATATAAGGGTAAAAAGCATAAGCATAGACAATCTAATCATATAATCTTTCAAACACCAAGTCACGAAATCGTGAAAGAGACTGACAAAGGCATAGGTGTAGTACAAGTATCCAAAAAATATCATGAAATCTCCATCTCTGAAAGTTAAAAGAAAAACAAAATCAGGAAATTAATTTAGCATATGAGAATGTACTAAAGGGCAGTTCTGCCCTAAGGCCAGGAAAAGGAGACTAGATTACAGTTCAAGACAAGGATCCTTGTAAACCCACCTAAGACTTTCACGACCTTCTGCATCCTTTAAGAAATCATTTACTGTTATTTACAATCATTATTTTGATTTCAAGCTTATGCCACGAATAGAAAGGATTCTTACCATGTATCGTAGGGAACAGGCTAGTACAAAGATTGTGGTACAGATTTTTATCTTGACTCATTTCAAACACTTTCTCCCACTCCTTCACAGTCATTTGGTTCTTAATGCTCTCAGCTGTCTGTTCCTCATCTCTGAGCTCTTTCCCACCAAACTGAGGAGTGGAGGAGAAGAGAGAAACTGTTAGCTTAGAGGCAGCCAAAATAACATGACAGAGAAGGAACTTCACTACAAGCAAAATATAACCTAGGAGGTCAAATTCAGATTCTGTTGACAACAAAGGGCTTTTTTTCCAAATCCCCAAACTAGTAAGGCCTTTAATAATCAAGATTAAGAATTTGTCATTGGTCCAGTGAATTAAAAAAAAAGTTACCACCACTTTCTTTTGCTGTTTAAAATGAATCTAAACGCTCAAGAGATGAGCCATAGCAGAATATTAATTACCAATACAAAGAAAATGAAGTAATAGGATATAATGTTCACCCTTTTTCTAATACTGAACTATTTTCCAAACTCTTTCCCAGTGCTTTCACATTCAGGACACAGAATCAAGTTAACTGAACAACTATAATGCCAGGGATCCACTGCTCTCAGAAAGACTAATTTTCTTTACCTCCCAGATTAATAAATCTTTTTACTTGTACTTCCTCCAAGAGTGTGACAGAGGAACTGCAATACTTTTAACAACAACCTGTACAATTTATACCAATGCACTTAAAGTGCTGTGCTCTTAGGTATGAAACAAATAAACTTTTCCTCAAGGTCAGAAAGATAGACATGAAAAGACTTGGTTTTAAAACTAAAAAATCCAATCTCAGCCCAATGCCCTACCATTAACTTGAATTAATAATCACTCAGATGTTTCAGAAGCCTAGTACTTTGTGGCAGCCTCATGGGAGGTCTTTCTCAAGATTTCACATTCTATTAAGAAGACTTACCCTTGGGTTCGTTGGTGCTACAAAGCAAGCAAGAAAGACCAGTCTATAAGAAAGGTCTCTAACACCAAGGGCCCGGAGTCCTCGAATGCCCTCTGTCTCATATCCATCAACACCACTGACACGAGAATCAGTTTCTGCACGTGCTCCTAAAAGATTGAAAAATAGTTGTTTCACAGCCAACTCAAATATTGAAGGTGCTGAGAACAAAAATTGCTTAAATATATGAAACTTATTTAGGTTTCGGAAACTTTTAGAACAGTACCTTTTGTAGCAAAATCAATTCACTTTTGTTATAATCATATACCCTCTGATTGGTAATCAAAAAGAGGCAACAAAGATGCAAGAAGCTAGATTCTTTACAGATCAGATGAGGGACAAGTTGTCAAGTTTGAGCAACAGACTATCCACCTGGTGTGCTAAGCTTGGAGACATCAGGCACAACAATCAGCATCCCTGTAAAGTCACACTTGTCACCAGCTTGAGCAGACTCCACAGCTTCAGCCCTCAAGATCACTTCTAAACTGCGGGGAATACTCCCTCGAGGAAGTTCAGCTTGAGTCTCCTGAATACGAACCTGTAACAAAGACAAAGTATTGGCCAAAAATGAGAAGAGATCCCTTTCAAATGACCTACAATCTAAATCAAACGTCATAAATACTGATTTCTATACTGTTTTTCTGATTGCAGACTTTTAACACACGTCAATGTTCATCCTAAAAATTCCGTACCCTAAAACTGCTTTTAGTCTAATAGTTAAATTTGTTTAGTGATAGCTTCTAAAAAACATTTTATTCTCATTAAAAAAGTACTGTTAAAAAAAAATACTGTCTCTTTATTTGTCTGTTTTCTTTATCTGTTCTCTGTTCCATCTTTCCCTAACCTTTTCAGGGGAATTTTATGAGAAATTTCAATCATATCTTTATAACCTCTATTTCTATGCAACAGTTTTTAAAGTTACTTACACAGAAACATGAAGTGTCTTTTCTTGTTGTTTTTTTTTTTACTGTATCATTTGAAAGAAGTTGTAAGCACCAAAAACACTTTACCCTAAATACTTCAGGGAATTTAGGTTCCGAAAAAAGAACCACCTCCTATGTAATTACAAAACCATTACAATACCCAAGAGAATGAAATAATATTTAATTCCATAAAATATATCTTTTATGATCTAGTTCATCTTCAAATTCTACAACTGTCAAGGATATCCTTTATCACAGCTCTTATCTTTTCCCCAAACCAGAATCCAATCTAGAGTCACACTTTGTATCTGGTTGTTCTGTGTTCTTTTTAAAATATAACCTATCTCTTACCCAAAGCTGTAGGCAGAATATGTGCTTCTTATAAACTATTAGATTAATATAAGAAAACTAAGAAATATAAACCAACTTGACTATTATTTAGTTTAGTTTGATACCAATTATCCCATGCTTAAGTCCTTAAACTGCTTCAACTTTGCTTTCCTCTTTGCACATCCCCAAAATTACTAAGTCCTGCTGGGATTTGAGACTTCCTCTTCATTCTTACTATTACATATCACCTCTTGCCCAGAAAACTATAACTGCCTAACTATAATTAGTCTCATTAATACTACACAAGTGTTCCATTAATCTTCCTTAAAACAAAACAAAATAAAATAAACCAGTCAAATCCTCTTAAAATACATTTCTACTACTTATTAAGACAGGTTTAAATCCTCAGCCTGAAATTTAAAGCTCCAATAACCTTGAAACCTCTTACTAAATGATCTCCAATTTGGCTCTTGTATTGTGTGCTAGTTTGAATCTACTATGTACCCCCAGAAAAGCCATGTTCTTTTAATCCAATCTTGTGGGGGCAGACCTATTGTGGTTGGGACCTTCTGATTAGATTACTTCCATGGAGATGCGACCCCATCCATTCAAGGTAGGTCTTAATTAGTTAACTGGAGTCCTTAAGAGAGCTCAGGGAAAGAGCTCAGAACCAACACAGACCCAGATGCTTAGAGAAGCTCAGAGACATTTTAGAGAGAAGCTAAAATATCCAGAGTTTGACCCCAAAGAAGCAAGGAGGCCCTATAGGAGCCAAGAAAAGCTAAGAGACACTTGGACAGAAACAACCTGGGAGAAACAAGCAGAGAGGGGAGAGAAGCTAAAATATGTAATCTAGAGTTTGCCCCCAGGAGAAGCAAGGACTCACAGGAGCTGAGACAGAAGTCCAGAGACATTCTGGAAAAAGCCACTAAAACCAGAAGCTAAACCCAGGAGAGAAGGTTCAGCAGAGCCAGCAATGTGCCTTCCCATGTGACAAGAGGAACCCTGGATGCCATCGGCTTTCCTCAGAAAAAGTATTGCCCTGTTGGTGCCTTTATTTGGACAGTTTCATGGCCTTGGAACTGTAAGTCTGTGAACTAATACCCCCCCCCCCCATTGTAAATGCCAAACCATTTCTGGTATTTTGCATTCTGGCAGCTTTAGCAAACTGGATCATATTACAATCATGATAATCCTTATTGTTACTAACAAACATCAAGTCCATCCTGGCTCCTGACTTCTATTCATGTCTTCCTCCCTCCTATCCACCAATTCAAACCTTACACTAACAAGTCTCTCTTTCTCAAAGGATTTAACCCCAATTCATGATAATAATAAAGGCTACCTGCTTATTCTTCGACAAATTTTGTCAGTCTGAAAGAAATTCCAATCTAAGTTATTAAAGGTTAAAACACATTTATATACTGACAATTAGTTTTTGGCTTAAATCTATAACCACATTTGATGATGTGTGAATTTATGTAAAAACTATGTTTAACACTGCCTAAATAAAAGCTATTTCAAGAGCCTAGACATGAATTAGCAGAGGATGGATGTGACAAACAGAATATATACCTTTTGAAAATCAACAAATCGAGACTTGTTTGTATCCAGCAAGAATCTCCTCCTGTTGGCACAAACTGGATTCCGGCAGATGTTTGGTTGTGTGTATTTAAACTGCTGTTCTACATCCTTGATCACTGTCTGACAGTCCAAGCACAGGAAAGTTCCACTCACAAGCTCTGGGTGGACTGGGTGAGTCCGTACCACCTGCCCACTGATGCGAGTGAGCAAACCAATTCTGGATGAAGTGAGTTCTCGAATTCTGTTTAAGTACAAGAGTACGCTAGTAAAGACTCATTTCCCAACCAAAAAAAATCTGTTTTAATGAGAAAGTATCCAATGGTAATTTAAGCTTAAAAAAAAAAAAAAAAAAAATCAAGACACAAGGCATTTCTTGGATTTTCCTACATTCATGATCTATTCAACAGGCTCATTCCTAAATTATACAACATACATGCATTCACGGCAACAAAATAAATGAATAAATATGAAAAACTAAATGAAGAACAGTAAAGAAACAAAAATTAAATCAAAATACCACTTTCCCCCCACCTTCAAATGTTAAAATGTTGTTAATATTTACAGTTGAGGACTGAGTGAGAAATTATCACAATCATACTCTGCCGCTGAAGAGAATAAATCAGTGAACATTTTCTGGAAGCCTCTGAATGCTAATATGTCTTTAACCCAACAAGTCTACTTCTGGAATTTATGTTAAGGATAATTCCATTTTTATCTCATATGAAAATTTTTAAATAAGCAGGTATTACTTTCATAATAAAGTTATCACAGAAAAAAGTTTTATCCTCAGAAGCCTCTGAAATATTTCCTTTATTTCACAAATCAGTGGGACCCATTTTACATTAAATAACCTGGTAATTTTATAAAGTAATTACAGTAGTTTGTTTTCAAAATATTAAACTATCACTTAAATTTCTTTCCGTAAATGTTTTCCTTAAATAGGTGCTAAAGGGGAAAACTTTTTACAAGTTCTGCCATTTCAACTCTGACAAAAATTTTCAAAGATTCAGGAATTTGTCACTGTTCTCAGTTTCCATATTTCTTTATTCGACTATTTTGCCAAACTTTCCTAAAACATGACAATTCTGAGAATCTGCTTCACTTTACTTATTTCCCATTCCATCCCCATAGAAAAACATGTTTTTCCTAAACTAATCTCTCTGGAAAACTGGGTGGAACTCTTAAAAAGTCACCTCCTATAAAAAGTGTCTGGCAAGGCAGTATTTTTATTTCTAGTATTTTTCAGCACTAATATACAGTACTCTTTTCACAATACTTGTCACTATCAATCATGAAAAAAAAAGAGAAAGTAATCACAACCAACCTACAGTTTACATGATTTAGGTGTAAAACCTAAGCAAAAGAATTTACATATGAGAAAACTGAGGCCCAAAGAGGTATAAGTGATTTGTGTGACATTAACAACCAGCTAACAGCAGATCTAGGACTACAACCTCCTTAGTTCTCTGTCTGCAAATTAAGTGATGCCTACATTATTTGGTGAATTCTTTATCTTCCAAAGAAAGGTTTCTTACTTGTGTCTGGTAGGCAGATCTTGGAACGCAACATAAAAATCCTTAGCAGGAGGGATTTCTTTACGGTCTTTAACAAAGGTTTTCAAGGCCCGACAGAGGTAAGGGTAAACCCTGCAAAAGAAATAAAACAACAAAAAAAATCAACTGATGTCTTAAACAGGCCTACAAAGCCCTCTTTCAATGCTTGCCAACAGCTGAGACCAAGGAATTTCATCTGATTACAAGCAAGTCCTAGAAGTTACCTAAATGGACACTTCCTCAGTTTAGGAGCCTCTTTCAATCATCTGCTATCCACCACAAATAGATCTATTCCATAACAGAAACACCAAAGATAAAACGCTGTACCTGAGTATATACTATCTGTAAATATTTTTTAGCACTCATACTGCAGGCCATCCGTCCAAGATGCCTCTAGCTGAACAATCACCTTGTCAGTACTCAATATGTGAGTACTCAATACTGCAAGTTTTATCTGGGCTTTAGTTACATATAGCAAAGTACTCTCCAGTTCAGCATCAAGACTTAGTATATTTTTTTTTTGTTTCATTCATGACTGATAAGAAATCAAGACAGAGGAATTGTATAGCAATATGAGAGGAAACTGGCAGAAATGTTCTGTTTGGCAACACTAAAGTGTTTATTTCCGCTTGATAGATTTAAGTTATTTAATCCAAGATACAAAGATTTGTGTACAAAGATGTTTCCTGCAGTATATTTAAAAAAAAAAAATTAAACTTTAAGGGAATGGGAGGTACAGTAATGCCACTGATGTAAAGATAGACCCGATGCAAGAAGGACCCACACAAACACATACTGTCTTTTTCAAAGTACCTACTGGGGTGGGAGGATCAAATGAATGACAGCAATAGCGTTAAATGCTTGACACAAAGTAAGTGATCCTCTTAAAACCTGAGAAAACTACATAGAAGGCAAAGGTTTTCAACTCGTGTGAAGAACACTCAGCTCCACAAAGGCCGAGAGTCCAGAGCAGTACTAAAATGACCACAGATGGTATCAAAAGGGCCTCCCCTCCAAGGAGGTAAGTAACTGTGACAACTGTCACTTGCCTGCCTCACAAGTGAACATTTCCAGACCAAGGAGAGCTGGCTTCACAGGCCTCCACCCCTATTCAAAGTAAAGAAGATTAATTAATACACCCATACCTATAGAACTCCTCTTGTATGGTGGTGGAAAGTTGCTGGTTAAATTGCTCCAGGTCCACAAAACTCACAACCAATGTGTTTCTCTCAGGACGAATCAGCTCCTCTGCCAACTGCAAGTACTTTATTTCTCCATCGCTGCTCTGGAACCTGCAGATACATGCACATCAGATTAAGTTAAGGAAAAGAGGGGCAGTAAAAAGATAGCTCAGTGTATTTAAATGTTGTCTGGCTTTAGAGTCAGAAGCTACTGATTCCTCTAAACCTGTTTCCTTTTTCTTTTTTTTTAAGTACTCATTTTTTTTTAACAGATAAGAACATATCTCATAAAACTGCTATTATTCTATGAGAGAATGCATGAAACATAAGAAAATTGGGTCCTTGGGTTTCCTGAATTTCCTGACTAGAATGTGGTCAATAATTATTAACTATTATTATTCAAATGTTCAATCAAGAAATCCAGGTTAAAGCCGAAAGACCTAATTTTCCTACAAAATTTGACATCTGACAAAAAGATTAGTTGATCTAAGAATCAGAATAAAAATAAATGAAGTGCTTCACTGTCTAAGACCTCAGGAAAAAGATACACACATACATGCACATGAGCTGGTGAATTTTTTTCTCAAAATGTATATTACACTTTTTAACATAATATGCAGATTAACTATAAGAATCAATCCCACCTTCAAATACAGCATGTTCTAACTCTGTTAAATATTTATTGAACAACATGTATGTGCAAAGTGCTTGCCAGAGATTTCTGAAGCTGAAAATAAGAGTTGTTTCTACCCTAGAGTTTACACTCTTAGAGACAGAATACTGAGAAAAGGAAGTGTTCCTACTAAAGAGAGGTACAAAAAATGTGCTGTTAGTATAAATAATTCTGCCTAACAGAAAGGGTTCCTACATATAAAAGTGTCACTGGAATTCAGCCTTGAAAGATGCTAAAACTTTTAAAGAAAAACAGAGGTGGTGGATACATTGCTATAAATGTTTGCAATTATTTTAACATCTCAAAAAGATACAGGAGTATAGGTGACAACCAGAACTAGTTGTGGGAAATAAAACTGGAAGAGAGGCTTTGAAAATTTTGGACTTTATTCCATAGCAACAATTCAACATTCCATAGCAAGAATTTTCAATTCTTGAAAAGTTTGCTTTTCAAGAAAAACTTTTTTTTTTTTTTTTTCAACGAAGTACAAGGACTTGGTTCATTGCCATCCCCATATCTAGCAGCATGGTAAAGTGAAGGAACTTAAATTTGTTGAAACAACACATATATTGAGGACCTTCATGATGTGGTGTGTAGGTGGTGGTAAGGATGGGACTCACATTCAAAATGAGTGGCTGTCAGGTAAATAAAAATAAAAGTAGCTACATTACCAGAAATATATGGGAAATGGTAACCCTGGGAGTATTAGGGAAGGTATTAGTGCTACCTGAAAGGGTCATAAAGGCTTCAAAAAGGAGATATGGGTCGTTAGCTGGGCTTTAAGGGTGAGTAGCTGTCAGGCAGAGAATCTAACACTGTCAAAAGTAGGGATACATAAATCATAATTTTAAGTATGTCAGAATTTCATGCAACATTCCGAAATCCTGGAGGCAGCCGAGTCGATACTCTTAGGGAGAGCAGTGATCTATCTGTACTGTAAGAAAGGTTAACACTGCTACCGGTGTGGAGAAAAATCAGCGAGTGGAGTTATGGGAGGCCAGGAACCTAGAAGTCTACTGGAAAAGGAGTGGAAGGGTGAAGAAAGGAGGGGAACAAAGAGGAAAAGAGGTGGGGGCAGGAAGAAATAAATCAGGCAGAATGGTGGCTACGTTCAGCCTCCTCCTTTCAGCAAGGCAGGGCTCATCCCCCACCCGAGCATCTGGGTAACAACAGAGATCCACTCTCGCTCTGATCCTTTCATCTCTAGTGGTCCAAGGGGAGCCAGGGACCTCGGTGCCCCCAACACCAGTCTCCTGGCTGGCTGTTCAGTTAGGGTTCTGCCTCTCACTCGACCCCGCTGAGCCGTGTGGCCCAGCTGGACAAACTGCTTAACCCCATTGAACCTCCGTTTCTACAGCGGTAACAAGTTTCTGCATCGGCTCCCGAACCCGCGCGCCCAGCCCAGGCCGGGAGCGGGGAGGAGCCGCGCGGGGAAGTTCCGCGAGGAGGGGCGCCCCCGGGACGGTGTGCGCACGGCCGGGGGAGGCCCAGGCCCGCCGACTTACTCTTCCAAGAAGTCCAGGAAGAGTTTCTGGCACTTCTCGGCCACCTCGTCGCGGACTTCCAGGTGCTGCGAGCCAGCACTCGGCTCCGCGGCCGCCGCGAGATCCATCGCTGCCTAGTGCTGAGGCGCCGCCGCCGCCACACTTGTCCACCACGAGCCGCTTCTCCCCGAACGCTGCAGCTTTGCGCGCGCCGAAGCCTCTTCCGCCTTGCCCCCCAGTCGAAACGGGGAGGCCGGAGCCAATAGTGGCGCAGGAGCTCGGGGATTTCGCGCCAAACCTGTCCAATGAGCGGCGAGTTCTCTCGTAGCTCCTCCCGCTGGGCGAGGATTTCGCGCCAAATGCAAAGAGCTTCTGGAGAAAGCTGGGGCTTTGCTTTTGCGCCTGCGCAATCTGGGCGTGTCTTGGCTTCTTGAGGTAAACTTTTGAGAACTCGGTTCTTTTTCCGTGTGATTAGTCAGGTGTTCCTCAAATCATTCCACTGATATTAACTGGGCAATAAAAATAAAGTTCTATGGGAGAGAAAAATAAGTGAGATTCAACCTTCCCTACTTGAACTGTCCGGTTGGAAGTAATAAGCTGTAAACCACCGGATAAAACCTGTAGAAGAAAAAAAAACTAGTTTTAAGAAATTGTAGCAGAGCTTAAAAAAAAAAGGTGTGTGAACTGTTCGCGGTGGTTGGCAATTACTTAGATCAATGCTGACTGGGGAAAATGAGCGAAGTGTTTGACACCTGGAATTAATCCCTTTTTTAAAACGCGCGCTTGTCTTGCGTCCTGGTAGCCATCTTTCTCTGACTCGTTTCACTCAGTTTTTCAGTCTCTTCAGCTGTTGCCTGTTATCTCCTTTGCAGGCTCCCCTTCTTCAGCGAATCCCGCGAATATTCTGGTTCCAGAGTCCTCTTCTCCCGTGAAGGGCGCCCTTAGTTTCTTCGCACTGATGACTTACAAAGCTGTATTGTCAGCCGTCACTTTTTTCTGGGCTTCCAGGAGATTATGAGAAGTCTGGACCACTTCCATATTTCGAAGCTTCCAGTATGTTAAAAGAGATTTTTAGCGGGGAATGGAATGTTTTGGAAGTTTTTTTCTTTTAATCTTTATTTTATTTTTTGGATAATGAAACAAAGTTTGATTGTGATGATGAATGCACAACTGTATGACAATACTGTGAACAATTGTACACTCTGATGATTGTATATGATTACATCTCAATAAAATTGCATAAAAATGTATTCAGAGCATAATTTAAAAAAAAAAAAAGATTTTTAAATGCCAGATAGGGTGATGACAGTTTAGTAATTGTTGTTTTCTAAACATTGGGTGTTTTATTTCTGCTTTTTTCAGTAAGTATAATAATAAGCATAGATTAAGTCATTGTGCCTATTTACCCTATTTAACCCTCCCAACTCTTTCTTTTTTAAATTTAGTAATTGTTTAACACACATATACAAATACAGTCTTCTCAAAGATATTTAAAAGGTTTGGCAAAAATGCTACTTGCTGGGGCACTGCAGTTTATCTGTGATAGTGTGTATTACCTCATTTGAAGGTGATGGGAACTTGAGGCTCTGTATCCCCCAGCCCTTACCAGCTCCAGACTGTATATCCACCTATAAATTAGACATCCCCCACGTGTATCTATTGCAGTAACCTCAAACTCAACTGCTTCCTGGATATTTGCAATCTCAGTGCCCTAAAAATATATTCACAAACTATCCAGAAGCAATTTGCTGACCAGATCCTGCCTCACCCTTTCAAAAGGTCTCTCTTTTCTTTCCCATTTTTCCTTTCCTCACTTCTCTTCCTCCTCTATCCTTTGTAGATTCCCCAGAACTCAAGTCCCATGTGCAGGAGGAAAAGACCAAACATCAGCGACAGGCAGAGTTCCAGGCTCATCTACAGCTGCGTTCTCTGAGAAACTCAGGACAAAGCCCTGCTCCCATTACCTCCTGTTGCTTCAAGGTGAGCCTCCATTGCCTCACAAGAATTGAGGCTATAGCTCCCAGTCTGGGACTTGGTCAGTCCCTCTGGGACCTCTTCCCAAGGAGGTAATGTCATTCCTTTTCTCAGGGTTTACTGTATGCCTCATATATACATTGTCATCTGCTTGAGCTTACCATGCCACTGTCTTCTGGGGGTTCCGATAAGAGTTTCCAGTGCCAGCAGCAAGTGAGGAAGCATCAGAGGTCATCTGGATTTATCTCATGAAGAAGAATTAGAATCTTTACTGGGAACTGAGTGAGAGGTGGAGATAGGGGAGGGTAGAAGAGGACACTTGGAAAAATTTTGCAGCTGGAAAATACAGAGCTCCTAAGTATCTTAAATCTTTCTACATCTCTCCATCCCCATGATTAATCATTTTGTTTAGGCCATCATCCACTTTCATGCAGATTCCTGCAATTCAGTCACCTCTCTAGTCTCTCTGCTTAGACTTGTCCACCATCCAATCCATTCTCCACTCTGCAGCAAGACTAATCTTTCTCAAATATGAATCTGGGCCTCTGGTTAATATGGCAGATTGTAGTGGTCTTTTTCTATTGTCTTTTGCAATCCTACAAAAATGACAGTAAATGAATAAAATCAAGTATCAACAAAAGGAGAGGGATAGAAGACAACAGTAGACAGATAGTAATCAAATTTCGGAAGATGGAAAAGGAGACATGGATGGTAACTGCACAGATGAGAAAGCTGAAATCTGTATCTTCAGAAGGCAGCCTTTGAGAAGGGCCTGACAGCCAGGGTAACAACCAGTATGCACTTGTACAGTTGTACATATTACAGTGCAGTATTGAAAATAGTTTCTTACAATTTGGTAAATTGCTACAGCCCTGAGCCTACCCCAACCCCACCCTGCCATGCCACTCTGCCACCCATCACTCCGATTCTTCCCCAGGGACCCCCACCCCAAGATCTCACAATCCAGCAGGTAAGGGAGCAATGCCTGCCCAGACCCCACTTCAGTTCAGTGGCCTGCATTCATTCTGATTGTTGCTGCCTTGTCATGCCAGTTGATAAATATTTTTATCTCAGCACTGCACTGAACCTAGAAAGGTTCAAGAATTGGGGGCACCATGTGTGGGAGGAAGCCTGATAAAGGGAGGGACTAAAATCAAGTATCCAATTGCAAGACTGTTGGAAGCTTTGGGATCTTCACACTGTGGTATGGGGACACTTCCCAAGGGGTATGATGCATATGGATGAAGTTTAAGGGAGTCAATTTCCAGACCCTCAGCTTACACATCCGTTTTTTCTGGCATCAACTTTTCTCATCTTCCTTCTCACAATGCCTTTCTCCCTCTCAAAAAGAAGGGCATACTCATCACTTATCCCCCAAATTACTTTTTTTTTAAGTGCTTTTCTCTGAGATGTAAAGGTGTAAAGTTTTTTTGTTTGTTTGTTTTTTTGGTGAAGCCTCCTTTAACGATTAAAGAGGGCACCATAAACTCACTCTATTTCAGGCATGTTTCTGTTAAGGGTGAAGCAGGATAGTAGAAATAGAGTACTTTGGTCCTTGTTGGGATGATCTGAAATCAGGTATTTTGTAGACTTAAAATGTGTGCAGTGATGTATGGCACCAGAGGGAAAGATAAAGTATAAAAACTGGGACTGTATAACTTGGCAAAACCTACAGTGGACAATGATGGTGATTAATTGTGCAAATATAAGAAAGTTTTTATATGAACAAGAACAAATGTATGTTACTATTATAAGGTGATAAAAATGGGATGGTATATGGAAAAAATATAATTAATGCAAACTAGGGTCTATAGTTAAGAGTAATGTTGTAATATTCTTTCATTAATTGTAACAAAGGCAATATACCAAAGCTAAATGTCAACAAGAGGGGGAATGTATAACTATGTGATACCAGGAGACATTGATTGTACACTTAGGATGGATTTATGGGGCCTGAATAAAACTGTTTAAAAAAAAATAAATAGAAAACTACAAGTACTAGAGAAGATGTGGAGAAAGAGGTATACTTATTCACTGTTGGTAGGGAAGTAGAATGGTACAGCCCCTCTGGAGGGCAGTATGGCGGTTCCCCGGGAAGCTAAATATAGGGTTGCCATATGATCCCGTAATCCCATTTTTAGATACATACTCGGAAGAACTGAAAGCAGGGACACGAATCGATATTTGCACACTGATGTTTATGGCAGCATTATTCACGATTGCCAATGGATGGTGGTGGCCCAAGGGTCCATCAATTGACGAGTGGATGGAGGAACTGTGGTGTATATATACGATGGAATAGTCGGTGGCTGCAGAAAAGAATGAAGTCATGAGCCATGCAACAAGGTGAATGAACCTTGAGGATGTTATGTTGTGCACAATAAGCCAGAATGAAAAGGACAAATATTGTTTGGTCTCACTATTGTAAACTAACTATAATGAGCAAACTCTGAGAATTAAATGTGAGAGCATAGGTTACCAGGAGATAGAAAGTGAGCAGAAATTGGGCTATCATTTACTAAGGAGTACAGAATGTTCATTAAGGTTCATTGTATAGGCTCAGAAATGAATAGCACAATAGTGTGTGATGGTAGCACAATACTGTAAATGTAATTAACAAAGCGGAGTGTGAGTATGGTGGAAAGAGGAAGGTTAGAGATGTGTATGTCACCTGAAGGAAAGCTAGAGGATAAAAACTGGGACTATAACTTAGTGAAACCCAGAGTGGACAATGATGGTGGTTAATTTTATAAATATAAGACAGTTGTTATGTGAACTAAAACAAACATGTCACTATTACAAGGTGTTAAGAATAGGGCATTACATGGGATAAAAATAAAATTAATGTAAACTAAGGTGTGTTGTTAACAGTAATATTGTAATATTCTTTCATTAATTGTACCAAAGGCACTGTACCAAAGCTAAATGTCAATAAGAGGGGTATATAAAAGATATGGGAATTTTTTCTTTGGATGAAATGAGAATGTTCTCATACAGACTACAGTGGTGAATGCATAACTATGTGATTATACCAAGAGCCATTGATTTGTACACTCAGGATGGATTATATGGTGTGTGAATAAAACTGTTTAAAAAATGTGTGCAGTGAGATTCATGGCAGTTTTTATTTGCTGACTTCACCCCTTCCATCCCCCAAATTTTGTAAAAAAAAAAAAATCAGACACCACCACCATCTGCTGAAGTAAATGTGTTCTGCAACTCAGCTGTAATTAGGGCTGGCAGTTGGAGATTGGTGGAACACTGATATTATGAAGAGCATCATGTATCTGCCACCTGGGAGGAGAGACCTAGAAGGATATGAATGCACCTGAAAGAAACTAGGGGCCAAGGCATGACTTGATGGCAGAGTTTTTCTGTGTGTTAAAAAATTTTTTATTAGAGAAGTTGTGGGTTTACATACCAATCATGCATAAAATATCGTCTTCCCATACACCACCCCACCACCAACACCTTGCATTGGTGTGGAACAATTGTTACAATTGATGGTAGCACTTTTTTGTAATTGTACTACATTTTTTAAACAGTAGTTACCTTTGTTACAATTGAAAAATTATTAAAATAGTACTATTAACTATTGTCCATAGTTTACATTAGGTGATTTTTTTCATATACCACCCTATTATTAACACCTTGAGGTAGTGTCATACATTTCTCATAATTCATGAAAGAACATCCTAACACTTGCACTATTAACTATAGACCATTGTCTACAATAGGATTCACTGTACTTTATCTTATCTTTTAATTTTTATTAAATTTTTAATAACATATATGACCTAAGGTTTCCCTTTTTAACCACATTCATCTATTTAATTTAGTGCTGTGGTAGGACTTCCAGGAAGATGGCGGAGTAGGTGAGGCGGAACCAGTTTTTCCTCCACAAATGAAACTAAATTACATCACATTTTTATTTCAGTTCTTCTGGGTATTTACCTGGTAGTGGAATTGCCAGGTCATGTGGTAATTCCATACTGAGCTTCCTGAGGAACTCTCAAACTATCTTGTACAGCAGCTGTATCATTTTTACATTTCTACCAGCAATGTATGAGTGTTCCTATTTCTACATATCCTCTCCAACAACACTTGTAATGTTTAGTTTTTTTTTAACAGTAGCCACTCTAGTAGGTGTGAAATATCTCATTTTAGTTTTGATTTGCATTTCCCTAATAGATAGTGATGTCAAGCATCTCTTCATGTGCTTTTTAGCCATTTGCATAACCTCTTTGGAGAAATGTCTTTTCAAGTCTTTTGCCCATTTTTAAATTGGGCTTTTTGTCTTTTATTGTTGAGTGTAGGATTTCTTATATAATCTGGATATTAAACCCTTATCATATATGTAGTTTCCAAATCTTTTCTCCCATTGAGTAGGTTGTCTTTTCACTTCCATGACAAAGTCCTTTGATGCACAAAAGCTTTTAATTTTCAGAGGGCCCATTTATCTATTTTTTCTTTCATTTCTTGTGCTTTGGGTGTAAAGTCTGAGAAACCATTGCCTTCCACAAGATCTTGAAGATACTTTTCCACATTTTCTTCTAGGGGTTTTATGGTACTGGGTCTTATATTTAAGTCATTGATCCATTTTGAGTTAATTTTTGTATAGCGTGTGAGATAGGGATCCTCTTTCATTCTTTTGCATATGATATCCAATTCTCCCAGCACCATGTGTTGAAGAGATTATATTTTCCTAATTGAGTGGACTTGGCAGCCTTGTCAAAAATCTATTGGCCGTAGATATGAAGGTCTATGTCTGAACTCCCAATTAGATTCCATTCATCAATATATCTACCCTTGGGCCAGTACCATGCTGTTTTGACCATTGTTACTTTGTAATATGCTTTAAAGTCAGGAAGTATGAGCGCTCCAACGTTGTTCTTCTTTTTCAAGATGGTTGTAGCTGTTCAGGACCTCTTTCCCCTTAAATATATTGGATATTTGGCTTTTCCATTTCTGCAAAGAAGGCTGTTAGAATTTTGACTGGGTTTATTTTGGACCTGTAAATCAATTTAGGTAGGATTGATATCTTTACAATATTTAGTCTTCCAATCCTTGAACATGGAATGTCCTTCCATTTATTTAGTTCTTCTTTTATTTCTTGGCAATGTTTTGTAGTTTTCTGTGTACATGTCCTTTATATCCCTGGTTAAATCTATCCCTAGAGATTCCTTCTTTTATTTGCTATTGTAAATAGAATTTTTTTTCTTGATTTCCTGCTCAGATTGTTCATTTCTTGTGTACAGAAACACCACTGATTTTTGCATGCTGATCTTGTACCCCACCACTTTGCTGAATTTGTTTATTAGCTCTAGTAGTTTGCTGTAAATTTTTTGGGACTTTCTATATATAAGCTCATGTCATCTGCAACTAGTGAAAGTTTTACTTCTTCCTTTTTGATTTGGATGCCTTTATTTCTTCTCCTTGTCCAACTGCTCTGGCTAGAATGTCCAGCATAATGTTTAATAACAATGGTGACAGTGGGCATCCTTGTCTTGTTCCAGATCTTAGAGGGAAAGTTTTCAGTCTTTAATCGTTGAGTATGATGTTACCTGTGGGTTTTTCATATATGCCCTTTAGCATGTCTGTTCCTGTTTTTCAAAGTGTTTTTATCAAGAAAGCGTGCTGGATTTGGTCAAATGCCTTTTCTGTATCAATCAAAATGATCATGTGTTTTTCTCCCTTTGTTTTGTTAATGTGGTGTATTACATTAATTGATTTTCTTGTGTTGAACCCCCTTGCACAGCTGGGATAAAACCCATTTGAACATGGTGTTTAATTCTTTTAGTGCTGTTGGATTTAATTTGCAAGTATTTTATTGAGGATTTTTGCATCTATATTCATAAGATAAATTGGTCTGTAATTTTCTTTTCTTGTAGTATCTTTATCAGGCTTTGGTATCAGGGTGATGTCGGCCTTATAGAATGAGTTAGAGTTTCTTCCTCTTCAATTTTTTTGGAAGAGTTTGAGCAGGGTTGGTATTAATTCTTCTTGGAATGACTGGTAGAATTCACCTATGAAGCCATCTGGTCCTGGGCTTTTCTTTGTTGGGAAGTTTTTGATGACTGATTCAATCTCTTTACTTATAAGAGATCTAATGAAGTTTTCTGTTTCTTCTCGAGTCAGTGTAGGTTGTTTGTGTGTTTCTAGGAATTTGTGCTGTTCATCTAGGTTGTCTAATTTGTTGGCATACAGTTGTTCATAGTATCCTCTTATGATCTATTTTATTTCTGTGGGGTCAGTAGTAATGTGCCTCCTCTCATTTCTGATTTTATTCATTTGGATCATCTCTCTTTTTTTCTTTATCAGTCTTACTAAGGGTTTGCTAATTTTAATGGTCTTTCCAAAGAACCAGCTTTGGTTTTGTTAATTCTATTGTTTTTATTTTATTCTCAATTTCATTTATTTATGCTCTAATCTTTTTTTATTTCTCTCCTTCTGCTTTCTTTGGGATTAGTTTGCTGTTCTTTTTCTAGTTCTTCCAGGTGTTCAGTTAGGTCTTTGATTTTAGCTCTTCTTTTTTAATGTAAGTATGTAGAGCTATAAATTTCCCTCAGCACTGCCTTCACTGAATCCCATAAGTTTTGATATGTTGTGCTCTCATTTTCATTCATCTCAAGATACTTCCTGATTTCCCTTGCAATTTCTTCTTTAGCCCACTGTTTAAAAGTGTGTTGCTTAACCTCCATATATTTGTGGATTTTCCAGTTGTCCACCTGCTATTGATTTCCAGCTTCATTGCATTACGGTCAGAGAAGATGCTTTGTATTCTACTTCCTAGAACATCTGGATGAAAGCTTTAACTTACATCCAGAAAGAACTTTGGTTCTTTTGGAAACTGAGAGATCAATTAGAAGGAAGTGACACTCCAGTATGGGAAAACTATATAGAAGTTTATTTGTCCCATGTAATTACCAGTGTTAAAAACTACACAGGTGTAGTTTTGCTTCATTGCCCTTATAATTTGCTATTCTTTAGCAGAAACTTGAAAAACATGTACCACTCTTTGCCTGGGCTTATAAAGAGATTTTTATTCCCCACTATTCCAGGGCCCTAGAAAAGTCAGGAGTACCCAGAGACTGCTCCCTGGGTGAGAAGCAGCAAGTGCAGGAGACTGACCCACAGTTCCCAAGGTGGGAGCAGGCCCTATGGAAGGATGATGATACAGTGGTGTGAATGTTTAACCACCAGCACTAACTCCTGTTATTACTGTTTCTTCATTCAAGTTGTTTAATGTTTGCTTCACCATATCAATCTGTCCTGCTTTCAGCTTCCCCAGGCTCCATTTTCACAAACATTATGTATATTTCACATACAACAAGCCTGGGGAGGGGGGAACCAACATATTTAAGGAAACTACTGTAAACAGATGCTGTGTTGGAGCCAAGTCATGCTGCTAACTAGTGGCAGTGTGTTGATTCAAGTGCTGCTCTCCCAGTGTCCAGCCTCTCAGGCAATCTGCACTGCTTTCCTTTGGCCATTCTTGCCCTGGTAATACGCTACCAATGCCTTGGAAATGCATCTAATGCTTTTCCTACCTATAGAAAAAACTATAATTTATAATTTAACACAAAACTTATAGATTGTAATTTAATACAAAGCAGTATTTAATACTCATATTGTTTCCTTTGCAGGATTAATCTAAGCAGTGATAATTTAGAGGGGATATTTAACAATCATCTTCCTGAAAACATCTCTTCCCCATCACCTGCCACACGGTTTGAAATTTCTGTTAAAGGTGCATTGGGTTAAAGAATTACAGAGACTTCTAAGTGTCCCAGGAAATTCTCCCAATGAAGTGTCTATTGTTTGAGAGTCCCCAGACCCTGACAGTTATCATTCTGGGGACGCTTATTAATACATGTCCCCTCTCATTTTGGGACCTTCTCTTTACTCTATCAAGCTATCTCTGCTTAACTTTTGGGAGATTCCATCTGCAGCCCATAGTGTTGTTTCAGTCTAGTATGCATCCTTCTATCCTCAGCAGAAATCTGGAGTTACTCAAACTAGAAATAACACCATGGGATCCCCAGGAGGATAGTCCAGGGTGGGTGTGAGCCCTCCAGGTTTGAGCCCCTGGTGAGGTCTTTTAATTCATCAGAGTGAGCTGCAGATATGCTTCTCTTTCCTCCCTCAGTTCAAAACATGCATGTGTACATAACCTTCCCCACCACATTTTCCCAAGGCAAACATTAATCCTTAGTGATTATACATTTTATATCTATGCAGAGGAAGAGAAATGTTTCCCTAACTGCCCTTTAATTTGCAACATCACTTCTGCTGACAAAGACCTGCACAAAGTGTGAGATTTCAATTTACAAAGGCCTGATTAAGCAGTTCTTCTATGAGCTGCCACCCTCCTTCCCAGTCTCTGTGTATGCATATGCTGAGGAGGAAAAGACTATTGTTTTTTCCATTATGTTTAATAAAAATGGGCTCATATACTATTCTGCAACTTTATTTTTTTCATTCAATAATATATTCCTTGGGCATCCTGTTTTTATATCAAGAGATACATTTTTCTTTCTAATGATTGTGACATTCAGTCATATGGCTGTACTGTAATTGGTTTAAACAAACCTCTACTAATGAATATTTAGGTTATTTCCTCCCTCTTCCTCCCTCCCCCCATTAGAAGCAACAGTGCAATGAACATCTTTCTATGTGTGTATTTCTGGAGGATATATTTCCAGAAGAGCTGATCCTGGGTCAAAGTATATGACTATTTTACAGTTCGATAAACTGCCAAATTGTTTTTTGATAAGGTTGAACCAATCTATTCTCTTACCAAAACACATGGCATTTTAATTTTAAATGAAATGAGAACCTTAAGCCAAATGGATACAGTTCTAACCTTAGAATTACAGGCTTCATACTGTTGGTGGGTGTGATGGTTAGGTTCATGTGCCAGCTTGGCAAGGTGATGGTGCCCAGGTGTCTGGTCAAGCAAGCACTGGCCTAACTATTACTGCAAGGACAATTGTGGCTGGTTAATAAACCAGAAGGCTGGTTTATTAAATCATCAGTCAATTTATTGCATCTGTGGCTGAGTACATCAAGTACCTCTGTACTGAGGGTCATGAAATCAAATTGTACAGGTGAAGAAAACACACAGAATTGTGCTCTTTTTAATCTAATGTTTGACCTGACTTTATGTATTTTTGTGAAAAGGCAAAACCTGAAAACATCAAGAAGGGAGTGTCTTCCATAATGAGATAATTCAATCATCTCAATTTAACCCAATCAGTTGAAGACTTTTAAGGGAGAAGAGAGAGAACTTTCACTTTTTCAGCCAGCCAGCCTCTCCTGGGGAGTTCATTGAAGACATTTATTGGAGTTGCCAGCTTGCTGCCTGCCCTGCAGAATTTGGACTTGTGCATCCCCAAAGTTGTGTGAGACACTTTTATAAAATCTCTTACTATTTACAAATATCTCCTGTTGGTTCTGTTTCCCTAGAGAAACCTAATACAGTGAGGAAAGATTATTTGGACATTAGAGGCTTGGTGCCTCTAAAATCCCAACAATCCTCAAGCTTTGCTCCATTAGCTCATTTATTTTATCCTACAACAAATATTAACTAAGGACCTTCTATGTGTCATGTTCTATGATAGATGCTGGTGATACTGCAGTGAACAAAACAGACAAGTGTCCCTGCCTTTCATGGGGCTTCTAGTCTAGGGACCAGGCACACTGGTGACCACTGATGAGAGAGTAATTCATTCCTTCTTGATACTGCGCCTCAACCAGGTAAATTGTTCCTGTTGTAGTTCAGAGCCCAATAATTACCCAGCATTTCACAGAAAGATAAAACCCATCTCCTTGAGCTTGAGATTTTAAAAAAAAATTTCACAGCCCATTCTCAAAGACATTAAAGACACTGCTCATATGCAGGGGTGTCAGGCTCCACAGGTATTGGGGTTGATGACCCTGGAGACTCATCCTAGGCATAGCATACTGGTGAGTTACAAGTAGTTCACGTGCAACCAAATGAACCACTTCTCTGATCCGCATGCAAACCCACCAAGTTATTCTGAGGTAATTAAAAAAAAAAAAAACAAAAAACAGAAAAGAGCCTGTGCTGCTCTAAGGAGTTACAGAGGGGAATGCCTCAATGACAGCAACTTTTAGAAAGCATTTAGTTGTACAGTATGTGAAGGCAACAAGGATAGCCAATCTGATTCCTAGCATGACTAACTGAATGTCTGAGGGTATGGCCTGTGTGGGTTGTGCTGGTATGTTTTTAATTAACAGGAATGAAGAGTACTCTGTGCTTCTCCTAGCTCCTTCTCTGATGGACCTCAGTGTGTGGATTCTGTCCTTCAGTCTTTGGTGTGTTTGAGGTATCCTGCAGCGGTAGCCAGTTTTGTAGACAAGGATGCTTAGAAGCTTAAAACTTAATGATGGAGGCAGGAAAAGAACACAACTACCACATGCAGAGTAATATGAAAGTATACCAAAATATATAAAGTATAGTGACATAAAAATATAAACTAGAAATGGATGATCCTATTTAGGATATGTTCTGTTAAAAGAGAGAATCTATTTGGAGGGAAAAATCCACTGAGTCCTTATTTTATAGTAACTTATAATGTTAACAATTTCAAGTTAATACACATTTATTGAAGAAAAGCAGGAATGCATACAAGCAAAAAGGACAATAAAAACCACCCCAAATTCTACCATGCAGAAATATTATTTGTTAACATTTTGGTGATGTATATCCTTCCACATGAAACATATTATTGTATAAGCTGCATTTCCTTAACTTAATTTATCATGAACATCTTTTAAGTTGATAGATTTATTTCTGTATTATTTTAGTGGCTATACATATTACTATAGAATCCATGAAGTGTATTTTTTTGTTTTAAAATTTAATTTTATTGATATATATTCACATACCATACAATCATCCACAGTGTACAATAAATAGTTCACAGTACCATTATATAGTTGTACATTCATCACCACATTCAATTTTTGAATTTTCATTAACCCCCCCCAAAATAAAAATAAGAATAAAAATTAAGTAGAAAAGACAACCCAAAATATCCCACCCCGCCCATCCCTACCTATTATTCATTTACTTTTTGTCCCCATTTTTCTGTTCATCTATCCATATACTGGATAAAGGGAGTATGAGCCACAAGGTTTTCGCAATCACATGGTCACACGGTGTAAGTGATATAGTAAATCATCTTCAAGAATCAAGGCTACTGGGTTGTAGTTCAACAGTTTCAGGTATTTCTTCTAACTATTCCAACACACTAAAAACTAAAAAGGGATATCTATATAACACATATTAATAACCTCCAGAAATAACCTCTCTGCTCCATTTGAATCTCTCAGCCACTGAAATTTTGTTTCATTTCTCTTCCCCCTTTTGGTCCAAGAAGGCTTTCTCAATTCCATGATGCCAGGGCCAAGTTCATCCCCACGAGTCATGTCCCATGTTGCCAGGGAGATTTACACCTCTGGGAGTCATGTCCCACATAGTGGGGAGGGCAGTGAGTTCACCTGCAGAGTTGGCTTAGAGAGAGGGGCCACATCTGAACAACAAAAGAGGTTCTCTGGGGGTGACTTTTAGGCACAATTATAAGTTGGCTTAGCCTCTCCTTTGCAGTAACAAGCTGCATGAAGTGTATTTTTGCAAGTTTAATTTAAATCTTTAGATAATTCATTGATGAGGAATTAATGAGTCAAGGTGAAAAACATTTTAGATATCTTGATACATGTTACCAAACTATCCTCCAGGTAAGTTGTACACTCTTTACCAGCATTATGATGGTGCCATTGCAATATTTTTCCTCCTTGCAAATTTGAACAGGGAAAAATGAGACCACATTTAATTTTTACATATATTCTAATACTTCCCTAGGGCACCTTACCAGCTTTCAATACATACAGTTCAGCAGATTGAACTAATCCTGCATTTCTTTGTTTCATTGTGACTCATACAAGGGTGCTCTCTCCTGTTGTATTTCACAGAGAGGGTACAGACGCCGAGACTGCATCTTCCTCATTCTTAGTCCTCAGAAACGGATTCTGACACAGGGATCTGTCTGCAAGAGACTCAAGAATCAATGCCTAGGGGGAAGGCAGAATAAAGATAGCATGACTGGGTCATTGGAGAAGTTGAACTGTGATGCAGTTTCAACAAAGACCTCAGATGACCTCAGGGAACTTTAGATGGGTTGACCCTTCATAGTTGCCCTAAATTGAGACCAGAGGACTGAGTCTTTGACCCCAACATCAACTGGTCATTGGATGCAAGCTGCCCTTGGGGAGGAATGTAATTCTGGGTGAAGCAGCTTCTTTGGGTTAAGGGAATTTCCTAGAGAGGGATTACCTGTGAGCCATCAACAGCCAACACTGCCAGCAGCTGGGGGGGAATGAGGTCCTGAAGAGAGTACTGGATGCTATGATGCAGCATCCAGTACAGTCCACATTTGTACCCCTCAGATCCACTTGCTTTGTATAGTGAGTCCACTGCATCTGGGAACAGCTCCTTCAGACCCCTACTTGACCTCTTCCCAGGGCAATTTTCAAAAGGAAAGTTGGTGGATGAAATACAACCCTCGCAGCTGGAGTTGATCTTGAAGCTACAAACTGATACTCTTCATGACTTCCTCCTCTACCAACCATTCTAGGTTCCCCTCACTCTCAGCCAGCACCTTTGCTGGTTAAGGTAGCTTGCTTGGTGGGGGTGACAGAGATCTTCACTACCAAGGAACCTGAGATTCTGGTCACCATTCCTTTCTCAGGCCATTGCTTGTACATTTGCCCATTTACTGTCAAAATTGGTCAGTGGTTGTATGAGGAGATTTCCTACTGGATTACCTGGTGTCAAACATGTTTTTCCCTCATTGCACAATAGCAGCCCTACCTCATTATGATGATCAGGTCAATTAAACCTTCCAACATGGTGACTATTCCTTGATTGCTAGTTTCTGGCATGAAGAGCTTGAAGTGGCCAAGCAGCAGCTGTAGCTTCAAGTTTAAAGGGGCTTTTACTCTGTCTCCTGGTAAAAGTGTTCACCCTTAGATCCATGGAGTCTCCAGTTGTGGGGAAGGAAGCACAACTTTCCCCAACAGATCACTGGAAGAGAGGGTGCGCAAGGCCACTCCTACTTCAACCTCTTGTATCCAACACATGTATTCTACCTCCTGGGACCATGCATCTTATGATTGTTGATCTAAGGTATGTACTACATCCTAGAGGTGGCACCCCCTCCTTGTATAATAACATCTCCAACCTGGCACCTTGGATGAGCCTTCAAAAAGCCCTTCTATCACTCTATAATGCTTGAAGCTTCTCGGTGGTGCAGTATGAGATAGGATCAGTGTATCTACTGCTTTCCTGTAAAGTGGTTCTTATTCTGAGCTGTTGTGTGGAATTCAATATTGGTAAATCAAACTTTTAAGCCCCTGGATAATGGTGGTAGATGAGGCCTTGCAGGTAGGAAAGGAAAACCCATTCCTAGAATGTGCTGAGTCTGCTCAACGTGAATTGCTGCTCCTTCCAAGGTGGAAGGATTTTCTGGTTTGCTAATGCTGCCACTATGCAAAATACCAGAAATGGATTGGCTTTTATAAATGGGGTTTATTCGGTTATAAAGTTACAATCTTAAGACCATAAAAGTGTCAAAGGCATCAATAATAGGGTACCTACACTGAAGAACACCAATAGTGTCTGGAAAACCTCTGTCAGATGGGAAGGCACATGGCTGGTATCTGCTTCAGGGTTCTGGTTTCAAAATGGCTTTCTCCCAGGATGTTTCTCTCTAAGCACCTGAGTGTGTTCTCTTAATGTCTCCTCGGCAAACTCTGAGCTAACCAAAGTCTACTTTCAACAGCCATCTCCAAAATGTCTCTCTCAGCTGCAGCACTGAGCCTTCTGTCTGAGCTCTTATAGGGCTCCAGTAAACTAATCAAGACTCATGCTGAATGGGTGGGGCCACATCTGGGAATAATTCAATCATTTATCACCTATAGTTGGGTAAGTCACATCTCCATGGAAATATTCAACAAAGAGGTCACACTCTAATCAGAAAGATTAATCAATCTGCCCCACAAGATTGTATTAAAGAATATGGCTTTTTCTGGGGGATATAATATATCCAAACTGGCATTAAGGGTCCCATGTAATCAACTTTCTAAAAAGTGAATGGTTGGTGTCCTTGAGGGATAGTGCCATACTGGGGACATAATGTTGGTCTCTGTTGCTGTCAGATATGACATTTTGCAGTGAGAATAACTGGTGAGTGGAAACTCACACTATTGGTCCCATAGCCTCCATCCCTGCCACCTGGGTACTCTGGCCCACTGTGCCAGCCTTGTGTTGCCCAATGACAGACGGGCTGACATCAACTGGCCAAGTCAATCTGCCTACCAGTGCCTTTTCCATGGTGGATATTCTTAGGTGGACATTAATGTGTGATACTGTCTTTTGTGCCTACTCCCATAGGTCCATCTATATGCCTTTTCTGCAAACCTCCTTACCCCCAAACTTCCAATATTTCCCTTTCCAGGCATCTGACTAATCAGCCTAACCATTCACCAATGCCCATGAATTTATGTATATTTTTACATTGGACCATTGTCCATTGAAAGGATTTCAAGTCTTTCAGGGCCATCCTTGAGTGGTGGTAGTGCAACAGCAGCACCCACTTACTAAGTGAACTCAACCATGAATCAAATTTATGACCCCTTTCTCCTCTGCCAGCTGGTCTTAAGGCAGCTTCCTTTGCCCTCTTTCCCCAAAATGTGACAGTAAGTTTGAGCTGAAGAGAAGCATTGAAGCAACACTGGAGGTAACATGGGACTCTGGGACTCGTGAATATGCAGCTTTCCTGGGCCCTTTCATACTTACGCCCAGTCCCAGATGTACATGTATATCTTATGACATATTGCTTTTGACTACAAAGCCACTGATATTCTATGGTCAGGTGCCCTGTTTCGACCAGGGCCCTGTAGCAAGCCAGGGGCTGGTGGTTTTGTGTGTGTGTGTGTGTGTGCTTGTTTGCTTCCTTTTTTTGAGATATATTCACATACCATACAATCATCCACAGTGCACAATCAGTTGTTCACAGTACCATCATATAGTTGTGCATTTATCACCTCAATGAACTTTTGAATATTTTCATTACTCCAAAAAAATAAAAACAGGAATAAAAATAACAGTAAAAAAGAACACCCAACTCCCCACCCCCCATTATTCATTTAAAAAATTATGTCCCTATTTTTCTACTCATCTGTCCATACACTGGATAAAGGAAGTGTGAGCAACAAGGTTTTCACCATCACACTGTCACACTGTGTAAGCTATATAGTTATACAATTGTCTTCGAGAATCAAGGCTACTGGGTTGTAGTTCAACAGCTTCAGGTATTTCCTTCTAGCTATTCCAGTACACTAAAAACTAAAATGTCATAACCTTCAGAATGACCTTTCAACTCCATCTGAAATCTCTTAGCCACTGAAACTTTATTTTGTTTCATTTCTCTTCCCCTTTTCGGTCAAGAAGGCTTTCTCAATCCCACAATGCCAGGTTCAGGCTCATCCCTGGGAGTCATGTCCCACACTGCCAAGAAGATTTATACCCCTGGGAGTCATGTCCCACGTAGTGGGGAGGACAATGGATTTACCTGCTGAGTTGACTTAGAGAGAGAGGCCATATCTGAGCAACAAAAGAGGTTCTCTGGGGGTGACTCTTAGGCACAATTATAAGTAGGCTTAGCCTCTCCTTTGAAGTAACAAGCTTCGTAAGGACAAGCCCCAAGATCAAGGGCTCAGCCTACTAAATTGTTAGCCCCCAATGCTTGTGAGAATATCATTAATTCCCCAGGTGGGGAAATTTAATATTTCTACAATTTCCCCCAGTCCCTCAAGGGGGCTTTGCAAATACATTTTTATTCTCTGTCCAAATTATGTTGGGATGTATCAGGGCTTCATGCTAACTTGTACAAATCAACTAGATCTCACTCCCTATTCAAAGTTCCATGTAATTATGGTATTTAAATAAACTGACCTTACAAGTTAAATTATATAGTGTGCTACAGAAACTATAGATTTTTCAACAAATAAACATCTCATCCTTTGATCTCACACAGAGTTGAAGTTTTAGAACACTGTCAATATCGTGCTTTACCCTTTAGTCTGATTTGCCTTAGTCCTAACCAGATCAGCTTCATTCATATCTCTATTTGAAGTCTGAACTCTTTTTCAGCTTTTATAACAGTTGCTGTATGGGGAATACTGACATTCACAGCTGCCGAACTCTACCTCTGAGTCTCATGTATCATACAGATACCTGAAGTTCCAGGGACTGACCTTATACACAAAGAGCTCAACATCTCAGAATTTAGAAATAACCATTACAACTCACGAATAGATGCGACTGCTGTAAAAGCTTACAATCTGGGGACCTTCACAATAAGCCTTCCAGGGGCTCTTTTTTGAATGATGTATAGTAATCTGCTGCAGATGATACAGTCTTACTCCAGAACCCAAGTGGTTCTTTTCCCACCACAGATACAACTAGTACCATAGGATATGCTGCTTGAAACACAGCCCAGACATGTTTAAGAGCCCATTCCTGTTCTAGGCACCACTCAAATCCAGCAATGTTCCATGCCAGCTGGTAGGTGGTCAGGGCAGTATTCTGTGAAGGTTTTATTCAATAGTAATTAGTTTTATGTATTCTAGGTTTGGAAAGTGAAAAGAAATTAGGAAATTATTATTAGTGTCACACTTTTTGAATGTCACAAAAAAGTGGGGCATCCATAAATTTGCTATTAAGGAAATCTCCCTTTAATCCTCTTTCATAAAACCAGCACTGTACATTCTGCAGGAACTGCTGTAGAAACTATCAGAGCAAGGTAAGGAATTCCAGAGAGCAGATTTTCCCTTAGGGTGCCTTTCTATGACAGGTTTTTTTTAAACATTCAAGAAACGTTTTAGGAGATGATCCAAGATGGTGGATGAGGAGAGACAGAGCAAAATTCTCCTCCATGAAAAACACTAGATAAAAGACAGAAAGTACTCCAGAACAGCAGTTCCAGGGTTCCTCCGGCTGGGCAGGGACTTCTATACCCATAGTGAGTATGCACTTGGAGAAACTGAGAGGCTGTGTTTAGAGATGGGTCAGTGTTCAGCCCAGAACACCACCAGGGAATGCGTGGCTGGAGCCGGCTGATGGTGGGAGGGGAGTGACCTTCCACATACTGGGCAACCTCCTCAGTTCATGGCATGGGCAATAACCCTTCACAGACCTGTGGCCAAAAGTCCCTGAGCCTGGGACTGGCCGTTGGAAGAAGCAGGCAATCGTGGAAGGGCATAGCTATCCATGTCCTGTGTAGCCATTTTGCAGCTGGCTGGGAGACAACCCTTCACAGCCCAAGGGCTAAGAGCTTCCTTGAGGGAATTCAGGATTCAGTGGGCTTGAGATGGCATCCACTCTTCCTCCATGGAGGCCTGTGGTGTTCATAGCCTAGGGGCTGGGGTGCTGCACAGAAGTGCCAGGAGCCCTACCCTAATCCCAGGAACTTGTGGGTACACAGCAGAGAGGAATTGTGGGACATGTGGGCTGGAAGGTGAGACATGCAGCTCTGCAGCCCCAGAGTACATAGTACTCCACCCACAGCCCCGGGAACGGCTGGGACCACTGCCCTGGAGCAGACTCCCTGCCAAACTGCACAGGGTACACCCCCCACCCACAGGGTTGGCAGTCCCCAGGGCACAAGGAAAATTAGTGCACTGATTGGACCTCCACATGGTTTGGACCCGCATTCAGTGCATAGATGAAGTTGGGGAGAACTGGCTTGAGGGTAAGATGTGACTCAGGAGCGTCATCTGCTGGTAGGTCAGGGAAAGTGCACTCCACAAAGCTGTAGCTCTGCAAAATTATAGATAAATGTCCAAATAAGCCTACCTATCCTAAAAGAACTCCATCAAGATAAGCAAATGCCAAGAGGCCAAAAAACAGCAGAAAATTATAAAGCATATGAAGAAACCAGAAGATATGGATAACCCAAACATTCAAATTAAAAAGCCACAGGAGACACAGAACTTGGAGCAATTAATCAAAAAAGTACACACAAACATCAATATCATGGCTCAGGATATAAAGGGCATGAAGACCCTAGAAGAGCATAAAGAAGGGTTTTCAACAGTAAATTTAAAAAGCAGATCTTATGGAAATAAAAGATACTGTTGATCAAATTAAACATATTCTTGAGACACATAACACCAGATTTGAAGAGGAAGAGGTAAGAATTAGCAGTGAACACAAAAGAACAAATGCTGAAAAAAACTGAAAAAATTGAAATGGACCTCAGGGAAATGATGGACAACATGAATGAAGCACACAAATATAAGAATCACTGGTGTTCAAGAAGGGTAAGAGAAGAGTAAAGGGCTAGGAAGAGTATTTGAAGACATTATTGGGGAAAACTTCCCAACCCTTCTAAATGACATAAATATGCAAATCAAAGATGCCCAAGAAACTCCAAATAGACATAAATCCATAAATCCAAATAAACCCATTCCGAGACATATTTTGATCAGACTGTCAAATGCTGAAGAGAAGGAAAGAGTTCTGAAAGCAGCAAGGGAGAAGTGATTCACTAAATACAAGGGAAATAACATAAGACTAAGTACTACCTACTCAGTGGTACTTCTTGTCATGGAGGCAAAAAGGCAGCGGTATGACATATTTCAAATTCTGAAAGAGAAACACTGCCAGCCAAGAATTCTTTATCCAGCAAGACTTTCCTTCAAAATTGAGGGAGTGCTTAAAATTTTCACAGACAAACAAATGCTGAGAGGATTTGTTAACAAGAGACCTGTCCTACAAGAAATACTAAAGGGAGCTCTACTGGCTGAGAAAAAAAGAAAGGAGAGAGAGGTCTGGAGAAGGGCACAGAACTGAAAAGTTTTAGTAAGGGTAACTTAAAGGAAATAGACAGAGAAGAAAAAATACCTCTGACAAATAAAAACCAAAGGATAAGATGGCTGATTCACGAACCGCCTTCACAGTAATAACACTGAATGTGAAAGGATTCCCCAATTAAAAGATACAGACTGGCAGAATGGCCTAAAAAATATGAAGCATCAGTATGTTGTTTACAAGAGATTCATCTTAGACCCAGTGACACAAAGAAACTGAAATTGAAAGGATGGAAAAAAATATTCTGTGCAAGCTACAGCCAAAAGAAAACAGGGGTAGCAATACTAATTTCAGATAAAATAGACTTTAAATGCAATGAAGTCATAAGAGACAAAGGTCACTATATACTAATAAAAGGGACAATTCAACAAGAAATGATAACCATGTCTATGAACCCAATCAAGGTGCCCCCAAAACACATGAGACAAACATTGGCAAAAATGAAGGAAGCAACAGATGTTTCCACAATAATTGTGGGAGACTTCAATACGTCACTCTCTCTTATAGATAGATCAACCAGACAGAGGACCAATAAGGAAATTGAGAACCTAAACAATGAGATAAACAAATTATAGACTTAACAAACATATATAGAGGATTATATCCCAAATTACCAGGATATACGTTCTTCACTAATGCTCATGGAACTTTCTCCAGGATATATCATATGCTGGGGCATAAAACAAGCCTCAATAAATTAAAAAAGACTGAAATTATTCAAAACTCATTCTCTGACCACAGTGGAATGCAACTAGAAGTCAACAGCCATCTAAGATCTAGAACATTCACAATTATCTGGAGGTTAAAAAACACACTCCTAAACAATCAGTGGCTCAAAGACGAAATTGCAAGAGAAATTGCTAAATATCTAGAGACAAATGAAAATAAGAACACAACATATAAAAATTTATGGGATGCAGTGAAGGAGGTATTCTGGGAAAATTTTATAGCTCTAAATTAATACATTAAAAAGGAAGAAAGAACTAAAATTAAAAAACTAATAGAACAACTGAAGAAGCGAGAAAATGAACAGCAAACTAATCCTAAAGCAAGTAGAAGAAAAGAAATAACAAGAATTAAAGCAGAAATAAATGACATGGAGAACAAGAAACAAACAAACAAATAAGCAAACAATAGAGAGAATAAATAAAACCAAAAGCTGGTTCTTTGAGAAGATCAACAAGATTGAAAAACCCTTAGCCAGAATGACAAAATAAAAAAGAGAGAAGACCCAAATAAACAAAATAATAAATGAGAGTGGGGACATTACTGTGGCTCCCAAAGAAATTTAAAAAATCATAAGAGGATATTATGAACAACTGTATACCAACAAACAAGATAATTTAGAAGAAATGGATAATTTCCAGGAAACACGAACAACCTAGACTGACCAGAAAAGAAATAGAAGACTTCAACAAACCAATAACAATCCAAGAGATCCAGTCAGTCATCAAAAAGCTTCCTACAAATAAAAGCCCAGGGCCAGATGGCTTCACAGGGGAAATTCTACCAAACCTTCCAAAAAGAACTGATACCAATTCTACTTAAACTCTTCAAAAACTTGAGGAAAACAGAACACTATGTAATTCATTTTATGAAGCCAACATCACTCTAATACCAAAACCATTAACATGCTACAAGAAAGGAAATCTCCCTGATGAATATAGATGCAAACTTTCTCAACAAAACACTTGCAAATCAAATCCAAAGACACATTAAACAAATCATACACAGGTGGGGCAAGATGGTGGAGCAGATGGGAGGCAGGCACTGGGCACCCCGACAACTTCCCTGTGTGTGGTAATATAGATCTGCTGGCTTCCAGTGGTCCTCTGTTTTGCCTTGCACCTTCTGGACTGTCCAGCAGATGGCACTGCTTCGCCTCCGAGCACAGGCTGGGTCTACACGGGTGAACCGAAACTGCGAGATTCCTATGCCGTCACTTTGCCAGCCAAAATTTGGCTCGATGTGGGGTTCCACCTGTGGCTGAGTACTGCTTCAGCTGACCCAGCACTCCAGCCATCCCCAAGGCGAGGAAACGGCCAACAACTGCTGCTTCCTTCAAGGGTGGGGGAAGGGTTTTCAGACCCAGATCTGGAAATGCCGTCTCTGTCCGTTTTCTCAGTCTTTTTGTCCTTCACTGAGCTGGACCTTGAAATGTCCTCCTCTGACACCTGGCTCTTTAAACAGTGGGGGTATGTCTCACTGCTGTGGGAAATTTAAAAATCTGTGTTCCTGGTGGGAGGGTCCCATCTGCTGATTTTGTGCCTTTCCCACATGGAGACTGAGTGAGGGGGAGAAGAGGGGACTGGCTGGTCTGGGACGGAAGATTCCTACCTGATATTTCTTCTCTTTCTTCAATTTGGCATCTGCAGGGTCCTCCCCCAGTCTATATCCTCCTTCAGAGTTGCAAACAATTCAGAATTGTCCTATTTTTCATAGCAACTCTGGAGAGGAGTTTCAGTTAGCTGTTTATGTTGCCATGTTAATCACTTCCAGGCCTTCAGTTTTTTTCTTTTTTTAAAATTCAGTTTTATTGAGATAGATTCACATACCATACAATCATCCACAATGCACAATCAACTGTTCACAATACCATCACATAGTTGTGTATTCATCACCTCCATCAATTTTTGAACATTTTTCTTACTCCAAAAAGAATGAAAAAAACAATAAAAATAAAAGGAAAAGAGAACACCCAAAGCATTCCATTACTCCCATCCCACTCCATTTTTCACTTAGTTTTTGTCCCCACTTTTCCACTCATCTGGATAAAGGGAGTGTGAGCCATAAGGTTTCACAATTACAGTCACACCATGTAAATTGCATAGTTATGTAAACATCCTCAAGAATCAAGGCTACTGGGTTGCAGTTCGACAGTTTCAGGTATTTCCTTCTAGCTATTCCAGTACACTAAAAACTAAAAAGGGATATAACTATGTAGCGCATAAGAATGCCTTCCAGGCCTTCAGTTTTAAAGGCTCCATCTTTATGCCCATCTAAACTTACAGTTTGAGATGAATACATGTTAAAAATAATACCGTTTTCGGGGGCAAGATGGCAGAGTGGTGAAGAGCAGAATTTCGTCTCTCCCCTAGAGTAGCTGGCAATTGCTCAAGAACTCTATGGAGCAGTGTTTTCGGGGTCTCCAGTAACCAGTCACACATTGGACACAAGTTTGGAATTGGAGGAAAAGCTGAGATCACAGCGAGCATTGGCGCGCCTCCCCACCCAGACCTCACAGACTGTCTTGCTGCTGGCTCCCTGAAAGGAGGGAAAAAAAAACAAAAAAACAGCAATCTGCTGAGGGCAAGAAGGGAGGCTCAACCCAGCCTCAACTGCAGAATTAATTAACAAATTAATTAACTAACTTTGGGAGCTAGGGTGCTAAAGAAGGGCTGGACTCCGAGAAGTGGGGGCACTTAAAAGTGGGCACCCATTCCCTGACTCCAAAAAAGCCATTTTTTTTTCCCCTACATTTTGTCCCTTCTGGCTTCTCACTGATCCCTTATCTTTTTGCATTTCAATAGCCCCCAGCAGGGGTGGAACTGAAGCAGTTGGAGAGTAATTATCAGACAATAGCCCAAAGCATATCTTTAAATGCCCTAGTCTGACACTGACAAAACTTCCAGGCTGGGGAAAGACTTTTAAAAGAGACTCTTTTTTTTTTCTTGATTTCTTTTCTTTTTTTTTTTTTTAAATCTAAAAGTAATATATGTGGTTATTTTCTATAGGAAAGCCCAGGTTGAGGGACTAGGCTGGGCTTGGGGGAGACAGAGTACCCACAGTGTCTTTGAACTCCGTATTCACTACTGAAGGCCTCCACCCCCGTCTTTAATTGGCAGCTCAGGCTGACCAAGGAATCTACCTGGAGAGGCCCCAAAGAGGAGAGAGGAGAAGGGAATAGTGCCCCTGAGAGACAACTGGAGTTCTGAGGACTGGGAGAGTGGAGGGAGGTCCAGCTCAACTGGCAGTCCTCCTTCTGGGAACTCAGACCCCAGGGGCTGGAATTCAGATTCCGGCCTCAGTCAGCCAAGCCCCCAACAGGATCAGAGTCACCAGGAGAACTAAAGTAGAATACCTCCTTACACTGGTGGGGGAGCTGGGGGCTGGCAAGTGCCACCTGCTGGACAGGACAGGAAAAGCACCAATTCTAAAGGCCTCATAGGAGGGTGTCATTCTCAGGAAAACTCCATACCCTCCAATGAGACCTGGGCCTCACGAGACTGGGAAAATCTGACTAGGGTCGACCATATCTGAGGAGACCCACTCACAAAAAGGTTACATAGAGGCAGAGCAAGAAACAGAAAAGACAAGAGGGGAAAAATTCTGATCAACTAAATGGAATCTAAGTTAGAGGTCTAAAATAAGTTGAACTGAATAACAGAGGCCAGAGAACAAAGCCAACCAACAATAAAACCACTAGGTAAAAGACAGAAAACAAGCTCCAAAATAAACTAATCAAGAAAATCAGATGCCTAGACAACTTAAGATAACAAGCCATACCAGGAAACACGAAAACATGGACCAGCCAAAGGAACAAACTAATAGCTCAGCTGAGACACAGGAGTGGAGGCAACTAATGCTAAATAAATTTGATGAAATGAAGGAAGATATAGCAAAAGAGCTGAAGGATATTGGCTGACCATAAAGAAGAATTCATAAACTTAAAAAAACAAATGGCAGAACTCATGGGAATGAAGGCCACAGTGGAGGAGATGAAAAACACAATGGAGGGACGCAACAGTAGATCTGAACAGGCAGAAGAAAGGATCAGTGAACTGGAAGACAGGTCATTTGAATTCATACACACAAAAGAACAGATGGTGAAAAAAATAGAAAAATATGAGCAGGGTCTTAGGGAGCTGAGTGACTACATGAAACGCACAAATATACGTGTTATGGGTATCCCAGAAGGAAAAGAGAGGGGAAAAGGGGCAGAAAGAGTAATAGAAAACATATTCACTGAAAATTTCCCAACTCTTATAAAAGACAGTAAATTAGAGATTCAAGAAGTACAACGTACCCCAAATAGAATAGATCCCAATAGACCTACTCCAAGACACTTACTGGTCAGATTGTCCAATGTCAAAGACAAAGAGAGGATTCTGAAAGCAGCAAGAGAAAAGCAATCCATCACATACAAGAGAAGGTCAATAAGACTATGTACAGATTTCTCTGCAGAAACCATGGAGGCAAGAAGACAGTGGCATGATCTTTTAAGATACTGAAAGAGAAAAACTGCCAACCAAGAATTCTATATCCAGCAAAACTTTCCTTCAAAAATGAGGGAGAGAGGAAAACATTTTCAGACAAACAGACACTGAGAGAGTTTGTGAATAAGAGACCGGCACTATAAGAAATACTAAAGGGAGTGCTACAGGCTGATAGGAAAAGACAGGAGAGAGAGAGTTGGAGAAGAGTGCACAAATGAAGATTATCAGGAAAGGTAAAAGGAGAGGAAAAAATAAGATATGACATATAAATTCCAAAAAACAAAATGGTAGTAGAAAGTACTGCCCTTACAGTAATAACACTAAATGTAAATGGATTAAACTCCCCAATAAAAAGACACAGACTGGCAGAATGGATTAAAAAACAGGACCCATTTATATGCTGTTTACAAGAAACTCACTTTAGACACAAGTACAAACATAGACTGAAAGTGAAAGGTTGGAAAAAGATATTTCTTGCAAACAACAACCGGAAAAAAGCGGGAGTAGCTATATTAATATCAGACAAGTCAGACTTCAAAAGCGAAACAATTAAAAGAGACAAAGAAGGACACTATATGTTAATAAAAGGGTCAATTCATCAAGAAAACGTAACAGTCATAAATATTTATGCACCAAACCAGAATGCCCCAAAATTCATGAGGCAAACATTGCGATCACTGAAAGGAGAAATAGACACCTCTACAATAATAGTTGGAGACTTCAATACACCACTCTCATCAATGGATAGAACATCTAGACAGAGGATCACTAAAGAAACAGAGATGTTGAATTGTATGATAAATAAACTAGACTTGACAGACATTTATAGAACACTACATCCAACAACAGCAGGATACACTTTTTTCTCAAGTGCTCATGGAACATTCTCTAGGACAGACCACATGTTGGGTCACAAAGCAAGTCTCAACAAATTTAAAAATATTGATATTATACAAAACACTTTCTCAGACCACAATGGAATGAAGTTGGAAATAAATAAAAGGCAGAAGGTCATAAAATTCACAAACATATGGAGGCTAAACAACACCCTCTTGGAAAACCAGTGGATAAAGGAAGAAATTACAAGAGAAATTACCTATAATTAAATACCTTGAGGCAAATGACAATGAAAACACAACTTATCAAAACTTATGGGATGCAGCAAAGGCGGTGCTGAGAGGGAAATTTATTGCCCTAAATGCCTATATTAAAAGAGAAGAGAGAGCAAAAATTGAAGAGTTAACTGCTCACCTGGAGGAATTAGAGAAAGAACAGCAAACTAACCCCAAAGCAAGCAGAAGGGAAGAAATAACAAAGATTAGAGCAGAAATAAATGCAATTGAGAACAGGAAAACAATAGAGAGAGTCAACAAAACCAGAAGTTGGTTCTTTGAGAAAATCAATAAAATCGATGGACTGCTGGCTAGGCTAACAAAAAAAAAGAGAGAGCAGATGCAAATAAATGCAATCAGAAATGGGAAAGGAAATATAACTACCGACCCTGCAGAAATTAAGGAGATAATGAGAAGATACTATGAGCAACTATATGCTAATAAACTAGACAACTTAGATGAAATGGACAACTTCCTAGAAAAGCATAAACAACCAACATTAACTCAAGAAGAAATAGATGACCTCAACAAACCAATCACAAGTAAAGAGATAGAGTCAGTCATCAAAAAGCTCCCAAAAAGGAAAAGCCCAGGACCAGATAGTTTCACATGTGAATTCTACCAAGCATTCAAGAACGAATTAGCACCAATCCTGCTCAATCTCTTCAAAAAAATTGAAGAAGAGGGAAAGCTACCTAACTCTTTCTATGAAGCCATCATCACCCTAATACCAAAACCAGGCAAAGATACTACAAAAAAAGAAAATTATAGACCAATTTCTTTAATGAATATAGACGCAAAAATCCTCAACAAAATACTCACAAATAGAATCCAGCAGCACATTAAAAGAATTATACACCACGACCAGGTGGGATTTATTCCAGGTATGCGAGGCTGGTTCAACACAAGAAAATCAGTTAATGTAATACACCACATCAATAAATCAAAGCAGAAGAACCACATGATCATCTCGATTGATGCAGAAAAGGCATCTGACAAAATTCAACATCCTTTCCTGATGAAAACACTTCAAAGGATAGGAATAGAAGGGAACTTTTTCAATATGATAAAGGCAATATATGAAAAACCCACAGCTAACATCACACTCAATGGGGAGAGACTGAAAGCTTTTCCTCTAAGATCAGGAACAAGACAGGGATGCCCACTATCACCACTGTTATTCAACATTGTGCTGGAAGTTCTAGCTAGAGCAATTAGGCAAGAAAAAGAAATAAAAGGCATCCAAATTGGAGAGGAAGAAGTAAAACTTTCACTATTTGCAGATGACATGATTCAATATGTAGGAAATCCAGAAAAATCTACAGCAAAGCTACTAGAACTAGTCAATGAATACAGCATAGTAGCAGGCTACAAGATCAACACGCAAAAATCTGTAGTGTTCCTATACACAAGTAATGTGCAACAAGAGGAGGAAATCAAGAAAAAAATCCCATTTACAATAGCAACCAAAAGAATCAAGCATTTAGGAATAAACTTAACCAAGGACACAAAAGACCTTTACATAGCAAACTATAAGAAACTGCTAAATAAAATTGAACAAGACCTGAAAAAATGGAAGAACATACCATGTTCATGGATTGGAAGACTAAATATAGTTAAGATGGCAATTTTACCTAAACTGATTTACAGATTCAATGCAATACCAATTCAAATCCCAACAACTTACTTTACAGAAATAGAAAAACCAATAACTAAATTTATTTGGAAGGGTAAGGTGCCCCGAGTAGCCAAAAATATCTTGAGAAAGAGGAATGAAGTGGGAGGTCTCACACTACCTGACTTTGAAGCATATTACAAAGCTACAGTGCTCAAAACAGCATGGTCCTGGCATAAGGACAGATATACTGATCAATGGAATTGAATTGAGTGTTGAGAAGTAGACCCTTACATCTACGGACAACTGATCTTTGATAAGGCAGTGAAGCTGAAGCAACTGGGAAAGAGCAGCCTGTTCAATAAATGGTGTTTGGAGAACTGGATATCCATTTCCAAAAGAATGAAAGAGGATGCCCATCTCACACCTTATACCAAAATTAACTCAAAGTGGATCAAAGACCTGAACATTAGCACCAAGACCATAAAACTCTTAGAAGAAAATGTAGGGCAATATCTTAAAGATCTTGTGAAAGGAGGTGGTTTCTTAGACCTCACACCCAAGGCACGAGCAACCAAAGAACAAATAGACAAATGGGATCTCCTCAAAATTAAACACTTTTGTACATCAAAGGACTTTGTCAGAAAAGTAAAAAGGCAACCTACACAATGGGAGATGATATTTGGAAACCACATATCAGATAAGGGTTTAATATCCCAAATATATAAAGGAATCCTGCATCTCAGTAACAGAAAGACAAACAATCCAATTAAAAAATGGGCAAAAGACATGAACAGACATTTTTCTGAAGAGGAAATACAAATGGCTCAAAAGCATATGAAAAAATGCTCAACTTCACTGGCTATTAAGGAAATGCAAATCAAAACCACAATGAGATATCATCTCACACCTACCAGAATGGCCATTATCCAAAAAACAGAAAATGACAAGTGCTGGAGAGGATGTGGAGAAAGAGGCACACTTATTCATTGTTGGTGGGAATGTAGAATGGTGCAACCACTCTGGAAGACAGTATGGAGGTTCCTCAGGAAGCTAAATATAGATTTGCCATATGACCCAGCTATTCCATTGCTCGGTATATACTCAGAGGAACTGAAACTTAAGACACAAACAGACATCTGTAAACCGATGTTTATTGCAGCATTATTCACAATTGCCAAGAGATGGAAACAGCCCAAATGTCCATCAAAGGACGAGTGGATAAACAAACTGTGGTATATACACATGATGGAATATTATGCAGCTGTAAGACAGAACAAAGACATGGATCATGTAATACTGTGGATGAACCTTGAGGACATTATGTTGAGTGAAGTTAGCCAGAAACAAAAGGACAGATTCTGTATGGTCTCACTAATATGAACAGACATTAATGAACAAACTTTGGGAGTTAAAAGCTGACAACACAGGTGACCAGGAGATAGAAAGAGGGCAGAGATCAGCCATTTGATGCTGAAGGACTACAGAATGTTTAGGATTGATTGCATAGATCCAGAAATAGATAGCATAATACTGTGTGATGGTAGCACGGTATTGTAAGTACACTGAACAAAGATGTCTGTGAGTAAAGCTGAAAGAGGTGGGATAGGAGAATGTATGACACCAGAGGTAAAGATAGATGATAAAGACTGGGAGTGTATAACGTGGCAAAAACTGGAGTGGCCAATGACTAAATATACAAATATAAAAATGTTTTTGCATGTGGGAAAGCAAATGAATGTCAACCATGTAGAAAATTGAAAAAGGGATCGTATTCAGGAAAAAACATAATCAAAGCAAACTGGAGTCTATGGTCAACAGTAACATTGTAATATACCTCCATTAAATGTAACAAAGGCAATATGCCAATGCTAAATGTATATGAGAGGGGGATATAGGGGAGGAATATGGGATTCTTGGTAGTGGTGTTATTTGCTGTCCTTAGTAGTATATTGTATTGTATGACATGTTATTTTTCTTTTTATCGTTTTTTCTTATTGCTAAAAAAAAAAAAACAACACAATTTTTCTTGTAGTAATCAGTGTGTTCAAGTGCTGATTGTGGTGATAAATGTACAACTTTATGATGATACCATGAACAACTGATTGTACACTGTGGATAAATGTATGGTATGTGAATATAACTCTATAAAATTGTAGGAAAATATATATACAGGAGTAAAAGTGTTGGAGAAAACATGGTGAGAGGGATGATGCCTCACCAATATGGACTAACTACAATGTGTAAACTCAGAATTGAATCTTAGAACATAGCCTAACGTGGACACAATAATTGCAATAGTCCCTAGATTGTAAGCTCTTACAGCAGTTAACTCTATTCCTGAATTGTAAGGCCTATCTCTAAACTTTGAGATGCTGATTCCCTAGCGTATAACCGATTGGTCTCTGGAACAATGCATATCTCTGAGACACCTGAAACTCAGAGCTAGAGCTCAGCAGATATGAACGTCAGTATTAGTGCATACAGCCAGTCAAAAAAAAAAAAAAAACAAAGCTGAAAAAGAGCCCAGACTTCAATTAGTGATATGAATGAAGCAGGTCTGGTTAAGACCAGGGCAAGCCAGGCCAAAGGATAAAGGATGAAACTGATTGTGTGTTTTTTTTTTTTTTTTTTTTAATCATTTTATTGAGATATATTCACATACCACGCAGTCATACAAAACAAATCGTACATTCGATTGTTTACAGTACCATTATATAGTTGTACATTCATCACCTAAATCAATCCCTGACACCTTCATTAGCACACACACAAAAATAACAAGAATAATTAGAGTGAAAAAGAGCAATTGAAGTAAAAAAGAACACTGGATACCTTTGTCTGTTTGTTTCCTTCCCCAATTTTTCTACTCATCCATCCATAAACTAGACAAAGTGGAGTGTGGTCCTTATGGCTTTCCCAATCCCATTGTCACCCCTCATAAGCTACATTTTTATACATCTGTCTTCGAGATTCATGGGTTCTGGGTTGTAGTTTGATAGTTTCAGGTATCCACCACCAGCTACCCCAATTCTTTAGAACCTAAAAAGGGTTGTCTAAAGTGTGCGTAAGAGTGCCCACCAGAGTGACCTCTCGGCTCATTTTGGAATCTCTCTGCCACTGAAGCTTATTTCATTTCCTTTCACATCCCCCTTTTGGTCAAGAAGATGTTCTCCGTCCCACGATGCCAGGTCTACATTCCTCCCCGGGAGTCATATTCCACGTTGCCAGGGAGATTCACTCCCCTGGGTGTCTGATCCCACGTAGGGGGGAGGGCAGTGATTTCACCTTTCAAGTTGGCTTAGCCAGAGAGAGAGGGCCACATCTGAGCAACAAAGAGGCATTCAGGAGGAGACTCTTAGGCACAAATATAGGGAGGCCTAGCCTCTCCTTTGCAGCAACCGTCTTCTCAAGGGTAAAACTTATGGTAGAGGGCTCAACCCATCAAACCACCAGTCCCCTATGTCTGTGGTCATGTTAGCAACCATGGAGGTGGGGTAGGCGAATACCCCTGCATTCTCCACAGGCTCCTCAAGGGGGCACTACATCATTTTTTTTTCCTTGTTTTTCTTTCTTTTTTTTTTTTTTTAACTTTCCCTTCTTTTTTAAATCAACTGTATGAAAAAAAAGTTAAAAAGAAAACAAACATACAATAAAAGAACATTTCAAAGAGACCATAACAAGGGAGTAAGAAAAAGACAACTAACCTAAGATAACTGCTTAACTTCCAACATGTTCCTACTTTACCCCAAGAAAGTTACATAATATAGCAACCTTTCTGTGAACTTGTTCCTACTATATCCATCAGAAATTAACAGACCATAGTCATTTCTGGGCATCCCCAGAACGTTAAAAAGCTTATCTGTTCTTCTTGGATTATTGTTCCCCCTTCCTTAATTACTCTCTACTGCTAGTTCCCCTACATTCTACATTATAAACCATTTGTTTTACATTTTTGAAAGTTCACATTAGTGGTAGCATATAATATTTCTCTTTTTGTGCCTGGCTTATTTCGCTCAGCATTATGTCTTCAAGGTTCATCCATGTTGTCATATGTTTCACGAGATCGTTCCTTCTTACTGCCGCGTAGTATTGCATCGTGTGTATATACCACATTTTATTTATCCACTCATCTGTTGAAGGACATTTGGGTTGTTTCCATCTCTTGGCAATTGTGAATAATGCTGCTATGAACATTGGCGTGCAGATATCTGTTCGTGTCACTGCTTTCCGATCTTCCGGGTATATACCGAGAAGTGCAATTGCCGGATTGAATGGTAGCTCTATATCTAGTTTTCTAAGGAACTGCCAGACTGACTTCCAGAGTGGCTGAACCATTATACAGTCCCACCAACTGTGAATAAGAGTTCCAATTTCTCCACATCCCCTCCAGCATTTGTAGTTTCCTGTTTGTTTAATGGCAGCCATTCTAACCGGTGTTAGATGGTATCTCATTGTGGTTTTAATTTGCATCTCTCTAATAGCTAGTGAAGCTGAACATTTTTTCATGTGTTTCTTGGCCATTTGTATTTCCTCTTCAGAGAACTGTCTTTTCATATCTTTTGCCCATTTTATAATTGGGCTGTCTGTACTATTGTCATTGAGTTGTAGGATTTCTTTGTATATGCAAGATTTCAGTCTTTTGTCAGATACATGGTTACCAAAAATTTTTTCCCATTGAGTTGGCTGCCTCTTTACCTTTTTGAGAAATTCCTTTGAGGTGCAGAAACTTCTAAACTCGAGGAGTTCCCATTTATCTGTTTTCTCTTTTGTTGCTTGTGCTTTGGGTGTAAAGTCTAGGAAGTGGCCGCCTAATACAAGGTCTTGAAGATGCTTTCCTACATTATCTTCTAGGAGTTTTATGGTACTTTCTTTTATATTGAGATCTTTGGTCCATTTTGAGTTAATTTTTGTGTAGGGGGTGAGGTAGGGGTCCTCTTTCATTCTTTTGGATATGGATATCCAACTCTCCCAGCCCCATTTGTTGAAAAGACCATTATGGCTCAGTTCGGTGACTTTGGGGGCCTTATCAAAGATCAGTCGGCCATAGATCTGAGGGTCTATCTCTGAATTCTCAATTCGATTCCATTGATCTATATGTCTATCTTTGTGCCAGTACCATGCTGTTTTGGCAACTGTGGCTTTATAATAAGCTTCAAAGTCAGGGAGTGTAAGTCCTCCCACTTCGTTTTTCTTTTTTAGAGTGTCTTTAGCAATTCAAGGCATCTTCCCTTTCCAAATAAATTTGATAACTAGCTTTTCCAAGTCTGCAAAGTAGGTTGTTGGAATTTTGATTGGGATTGCATTGAATCTGTAGATGAGTTTGGGTAGAATTGACATCTTAATGACATTTAGCCTTCCTATCCATGAACATGGAATATTTTTCCATCTTTTAAGGTCCCCTTCTATTTCTTTTAGTAGAGTTATGTAGTTTTCTTTGTATAGGTCTTTTACATCTTTGGTTAAGTTGATTCCTAGGTACTTGATTTTTTTAGTTGCTATTGAAAATGGTATCTTTTTCTTGAGTGTCTCTTCAGTTTGTTCATTTCTAGCATATAGAAACATTACTGACTTATGTGCATTAATCTTGTATCCCGCTACTTTGCTAAATTTGTTTATTAGCTCTAGTAGGTGTATCGTCGATTTCTCAGGGTTTTCTAGATATAAGATCATATCATCTGCAAACAATGACAGTTTTACTTCTTCTTTTCCAATTTGGATGCCTTTTATTTCTTTGTCTTGCCGGACTGCCCTGGCTAGCACTTCCAGCACAATGTTGAATAACAGTGGTGACAGCGGGCATCCTTGTCTTGTTCCTGATCTTAGAGGGAAGGCTTTCAGTCTCTCACCATTGAGTACTATGCTGGCTGTGGGTTTTTCATATATGCTCTTTATCATGTTGAGGAAGTTTCCTTCAATTCCTACCTTTTGAAGTGTTTTTATCAAAAACGGATGTTGGATTTTGTCAAATGCTTTTTCAGCATCTATTGAGATGATCAATTGATTTTTCCCTTTCGAGTTTTTAATGTGTTGTAATACATTGATTGTTTTTCTTATGTTGAACCATCCCTGCATGCCTGGAATGAACCCCACTTGGTCATGGTGTATGATTTTTTTAATGTGTCTTTGGATTCGAATTGCAAGTATTTTGTTGAGGATTTTTGCAACTATATTCATTAGGGAGATTGGCCGGTAGTTTTCCTTTTTTGTAGCATCTTTGCCTGGTTTTGGTATTAGATTGATGTTAGCTTCATAAAATGAGTTAGGTAGTGTTCCATTTTCTTCAATGTTTTGAAAGAGTTTGAGTAAGATTGGTGTCAGTTCTTTCTGGAAAGTTTGGTAGAATTCCCCTGTGAAGCCATCTGGCCCTGGGCATTTATTTGTGGGAAGATTTTTGATGACTGATTGGATCTCTTTGCTTGTGATGGGTTGGTTGAGGTCTTCTATTTCTTTTCTGGTCAGTCTAGGTTGTTCATATGTTTCCAGGAAATTGTCCATTTCTTCTACATTGTCCAGTTTATTGCCATACAGTTGTTCATAATATCCTCTTATAATTTTTTTAATTTCTTCAGGATCTGCAGTTATGTCACCTTTTTCATTCATTATTTTGTTTCTATGGGTCTTCTCTCTTTTTGATTTTGTCAGTCTAGCTAGGGGCTTGTCAATCTTGTTGATCTTCTCAAAGAACCAACTTTTGGTGATATTTATCCTCTCTATTGTTTTCTTGTTCTCTATGTCATTTATTTCTGCTTTAATCCTTGTTATTTCTTTTCTTCTACTTGGTTTAGGATTGGGTTGCTGTTCATTTTCTAGCTTCTTCAGTTGATCCATTAGTTCTTTGATTTTGGCTCTTTCTTCCTTTTTAATATATGCGTTTAGTGCTATAAATTTCCCCCTTAGCACTGCTTTTGCTGCATCCCATAGGTTTTGGTATGTTGTGTTCTCATTTTCGTTCGTCTCTATATATTTAGCAATTTCTCTTGCTATTTCTTCTTTAACCCACTGATTGTTTAGGAGTGTGTTGTTTAACCTCCAGGTATTTGTGAATTTTCTAAGTCTCTGATGGTTATTGACTTCTAATTGTATTCCATTGTGGTCAGAGAATGTGCTTTGAATGATTTCAATCTTTTTAAATTTATTGAGGCTTGTTTTATGTCCCAGCATATGATCTATTCTGGAGAAAGTTCCGTGAGCACTAGAAAAGTATGTGTATCCTGGTGATTTGGGATGTAATGTCCTGTATATGTCTGTTAAATCTAATTCATTTATCAGATTGTTTAGGTTTTCAATTTCCTTATTGGTCTTCTGTCCGGTTGATCTATCTATAGGAGAGAGTGATGTGTTGAAGTCTCCCACAATTATTGTGGAAACATCAATTGCTTCCTTTAGTTTTGCCAGTGTTTCTCTCATGTATTTTGTGGCACCTTGATTGGGTGCATAGACATTTATGATTGTTATTTCTTCTTGCTGAATTGCCCCTTTTATTAGTATGTAGTGGCCTTCTTTGTCTCTCAAAACATCCCTGCATTTGAAGTCTATTTTATCTGAGATTAATATTGCTACACCTGCTTTCTTTTGGCTGTAGCTTGCATGAAATATTTTTTTCCATCCTTTCACTTTCAGTTTCTTTGTGTCCCTATGTCTAAGATGAGTCTCTTGTATGCAACATATTGATGGTTCATTTTTTTTGATCCATTCTGCGAATCTATATCTTTTAATTGGGGAGTTTAATCCATTTACATTCAACGTTATAACCGTGAAGGCATTTCTTGTATCAGCCATCTTATCCTTTGGTTTATGTTTGCCATATTTTTCCCCTCTCTCTATTAATATCCTTTATTGTACCCATACCGAATCTCTTTAGTACTGAACCTTTCTCCAAGACTCTCTGTCCTGTCTTTGTTTCTCTGTCTGTAGGGCTCCCTTTAGTATCTCCAGTAGGGCAGGTCTCTTGTTAGCAAATTCTCTCAGCATTTGTTTGTCTGTGAAAAATTTAAGCTCTCCCTCAAATTTGAAGGAGAGCTTTGCTGGATAAAGTATTCTTGGCTGGAAGTTTTTCTCACTCAGAATTTTAAATATATCGTGCCACTGCCTTCTCGCCTCCATGGTGGCTGCTGAGTAGTCACTACTTAGTCTTATGCTGTTTCCTTTGTATGTGGTGAATTGCTTTTCTCTTGCTGCTTTCAGAACTTGCTCCTTCTCTTCTGTGTTTGACAGTGTGATCAGTATATGTCTTGGAGTGGGTTTATTTGGATTTATTCTATTTGGAGTTCGCTGAGCATTTATGATTTGTGTATTTATGTTGTTTAGAAGATTTGGGAAGTTTTCCCCAACAATTTCTTTGAATACTCTTCCTAGACCTTTACCCTTTTCTTTCCCTTCTGGGACACCAATGAGTCTTATATTTGGACGTTTCATATTATCTATCATATCCCTGAGGTCCATTTCGATTTTTTCAATTTTTTTCCCCATTCTTTCTTTTATGCTTTCATTTTCCATTCTGTCATCTTCCAGGTCACTGATTCGTTGTTCAGCTTCCTCTAGTCTTGTACTATGAGTGTCCAGAATCTTTTTAATTTGGTCAACAGTTTCTTTAATTTCCATAAGATCATCCATTTTTTTATTTAGTCTTGCAATGTCTTCTTTATGCTCTTCTAGAGTCTTCTTGATTTCCTTCATATCCCGTACTATGGTCTCATTGTTCATCTTTAGTTCTTTGAGTAGCTGCTCTAGGTGCTGTGTCTCTTCTGGTCTTTTGATTTGGGTGCTTGGGCTTGGGTTATCCATATCGTCTGGTTTTTTCATATGCTTTATAATTTTCTGTTGTTTTTGGCCTCGTGGCATTTGCTGAACTTGATAGGGTTCTTTTAGGGTTTGTAGACCTATTGAAGTCCTTATCTCTAATTTATCAGATCTACAGCTTCGTGGAGTACACTTTCTCTAACTAACCAGCAGGTGGCGTCCACGAGCCACCTGTTCTCCACAAGCCAGTTCTCCCCTGCTTAGCCTTTTTGGTGAGTGGGGGAGTGAGTCTTGTGGGGCCCAATTGGTGTACCAAGCTTGCGTGTGTAGTTGGTGTTGCCTGCCCTGTATGTGGGGCGTGTTTCTGGGCAGTCGGGGAGGGGAGTGGCCCTAACAATCAAATCTCCCTGGTGATCTTAGAGTTTTAAAGCTGGTGCAATAGTCTAATCCTTCAGTTCAGTCCTGCCACAGTTTGTCTCTGCCACTGACCCACAAGTCCTTGGTATTGGCGTATGGCTCCTGAGACTTGCAAGTGGGCCCCTCTTCCAGGCTGTGCACCCCGGGTCCTCTGTTGAGGGATGACTGTGCTATGTCACAGGTGAGTGCCGTCCCCTCAGGGCAGTTCTGGGCTGCTGGGCTGTGTAGGGAGACTCCCAGTCTGCTCAAATGATGGCTGAATGGGGCTTTGTTAATTCACACTGCTCCACCTTCCCAACTCTGGGACAATCAGCTGAGGTTGCAGGGAAGGCTAATGTCCACGCCCAGTTTTGTGGTGTGTGCCTGTTATTTGAAGCCCTTCCGTCACACTGGGTTGTCTGGGGCAGCTCTGGGCTATGAGGCTGGCGATGGGCAGGAGTGTTTCCTGTCCACCAGGATGGTGGCTGTGAGCGGACACCCCCGTTTTCTTGGGAAGTTGTGGTGTTTAGTGAATTTTCTCAGCCACTGAATTATTGCCTTTTGTCTCAGAGCTCTCTTAGTTCTGCTCTTGACTTGATGTGCCCAAATTGAAAGTCTTTGAAGCTTTCTGTATTGGGCTTCTTAGAGTAATTGTTTTAGAAAAAGAAAAAAGGATTTAAAAAAAAAAAAAAAAAAAAAAAAAGGGTCCTCCTCAGAGATCTAATGGGTTATTGAAATGCTAAGAGACAAAGCAACCAGGGCCATTAAGGAAAGGTCCACAGGGCAGAGAGATCGGCTTTTCTTCGGGATTTGCATATGCGCCTTAGGGCCTGAGCTCCGCCCTTCCCCTTTCTGTGTTCACCAGAACTCTAAAAATCCTCTGCTTTTATTTTGGAGTTTTTCGTGTTTTTTTTTTTTTTTCTATGCCTGTCTCCTCTCTGCTGGGCTGGCTGCTCACAGATTCTCTGGTGTCTGGTCTCTGTCTATCTATGGTTGGAGTCTGGATCAGTAGAATGAGTTTCCGATAAGAGCAGCCACTGCAGTTCTCCCTTCTCCTTCCCGGAGCTGACAGCCCCTCCTCCCACGGGACTGAGCCTGGCAGGGAGGGGCGCGGGTCCCCTGGCCACCAAAACTTACAGATTTCGCTGATCTCAGCAGTTCGACATTTTCATGAGTGTTGTATGAAGTATGCCCAAAGACAGATTGCTCTGTGGTGTCCAGTCCACGCAGTTCCTGGCTTTCTACCTACTTTCCTGGAGGAGTAACTAAAACATACAGCTCACCAGTCTTCCATCTTGCCCCGCCTCTGAAACTGACTGTGTTTTAAAACTTCAACTTTCACATGAGACCAAGGGAATAAATGTCTATTTGGTACAGGATCTAAATTTTCTAAACGGTACAACTCTACAGTCGATTTGTTCAAACACCACAATTGCATGGAACTTTGAATAGGAAGTGAGATATGGTAGGTTAGTATAGGCTGGAGTGAAATAGTGACACACCCTAGAGTAATTTGGGCAGATAATAAAAAACATATTTACAGCCTCCCCCTCCCCAGCCCCGAGGATCTGGGGGAAGGTGCGGATGTGTTGGACATCCTCGCCTGGACTGGTGTTGATGTTGTCACAAACATTGGGACTGGTGGTTTGATGTGCTGAGCCCTCGAGCAAGGGACTTGCCCATATGAAGCTCATTACCACAAAGGAGTGTCTAAAGTTGTATGTAATGGTGCCTAAGAGTCTCCCCCTGAGTACCTCTTTGTTGCTCAGATGTGGCCCTCTCTCTCTCTAACTGAGCCATCTCGACAGGTGAACTCACTGCACTCCCCCCTACGTGGGACCCGACTCCCAGGGGTGTAAATCTCCCTGGCAACGCAGAGTATGACTCCCGGGGATGAATGTGGACCTGGCATCGTGGGACTCAGAGTATCTTCTTGAACAAAAGGGGGATGCAAAATGAGACGAAATAGTTTCAGTGGCTGAGAGATTCCAAATGGAGTCGAGAGGTCACTCTGGTGGACATTCTTATGCACTATATAGATAACGCCTCTTAGGCTTTAATGTATTGGAATAGCTAGAAGTAAATACCTGAAACTACCAAATTCCAACCCAGCAGTCTGGACTCCTGAAGACAATTATATAATAATGTAGATTACAAGGGGTGACAGTGTGATTGTGAAGACCTTGTGGATCACACCCCCTTTATCTAGTGTATGGATGAGTGGAGGAATGGGGATAAAAACTAAAGGACAAATGGGGTGGGATGGGGGGATGATTTGGGTGTTCTTTTTTCACTTTATTTTTTATTCTTGTTCTGGTTCTTTCTGATGTAAGGAAAATGTTCAGAGATAGACTGTGATGATGAACGCATAACTATGTTATCATACTGTGGACAGTGGATTGTATATCATGGATGATTGTACGGTGTGTGAATGTATTTCAATAAAACTGAATTTAATAAAAAAAAAACTGATGGCAGAATGCAAAAAAAAAAATAATAATACAGTTTTCATTTGTTTTTAGGCATTTACATAAACCAATTGTGTATTTTTTCTTTTCTCAGATTATGACTGCAAAGAACAAGTTATAAAACCAGATTGCCACAAAGCTGCACAAACACAGTGTATAATTAGATTTAAAATTTATTGAAATTCAAGTTTAGAATTTAACAATTTAAGACAATATTTATTGACTACTTCATATTTTCTAACCAGTATGTTCTCCTACTGTACCTGAGTTCTTGTTATAATTTTCAAGAACTGATGCTTTCTGCCTAACATTCTATGATATGCCAATTATACACTCATTAAAATCTCAGATACTTCCCCAATTATTATTCTAATATAATTTTTAAAAATAAGATCAAATATTGAAAATTTAAGACATCAATTCTATGTTCATGTTAATATGGAAACGAAAAAAATCCACAATCTTAACTGTTTAAAACTGTTATTAACATTTTTTGTTGTAATAGAGTATGAATTTTTATCATAATCAATGAATTTCTCATTAAAATGTTCAAGCATTTCCTACTGGTCTGTCCAAAGTTATAAAAAAATCTTCTGTTTCAAATCATCCTACACTGAATTAGTCCAAAAAATAACTGTGGCACTCTATATAAGACTTTATTCTATTGCATATTTTCAAGTACCTAAGCAACAGCCTGGTCAACAGCAGGTTACTGGGAAGAAAATGCACAGTTTTCTTTAAGGAGTGAGTCGTTTGGGATCACGGGGGAACATTGAGGTCTGACGAACATTGTGTAATCCCAAAAACAGCATAGTCACTCGTTCCAACCCTGGGCAAAATAAAATAATTATTAATTCCTATTCTGAAAACCTCTCAGGTTCTTACTTATTTAGAAGTACCAACATACTATCATTATTGAACAAAATACTCTTCTAGTTATGAAAGAAAATGACATTAATATTTTGAGTTTACTCAAAATGGAATGTTTTCAGTATTGATTTAGAAATTTAGATCATGCTACCTATGGGAAGCACTACATGGCATATACTTAAGTAGAATGCAGTCTGTGAAATGTGAACTACAAATATGTAAAAATCTATATAATATTTGTCCAAAATGTTTAAACAATAGAAAGCACAACTTTATAAGCCTGTATGTTTTCAAATGATACCAGACTCTAATTATATAGTCCAGACCATCAATATTAGTGTCATAAACTTGTCCAAGGAAATGTCAATGCAAGTACCAGAAATTTATTATAACTTCACTGCCATGTAACATGGTGATCCCTAGCATAAAAGGTTCTAAAGTACATAATTATACTAAATGTTTTGAATGTAGAAAACAAAGTCTGATTTTGACATATGACCCAAATACTATATTACTTACCACCTAAACACAACTTAAGAAGCAGAACAGAACCAGTTAATGAAACTTTTGCATGCATTCTGAAATCTATATTTCACTAAAATTGTATAACACTAACATTTAATATATGGAAGGCAAGGTCAAATAATATTTTTATACTGCAACAACTTTTATTTTAAAGACTTTAAAGGAAAGTCTTTAAAATAAAGACTTTCCAAAACAGAAATAGAAATAAGAGAATTAAAAATTTTATTGCTATTACTCACCAAAAACGCTTCAGATGTAAATTCAAACCTTTTACTATAATAATCTAATTTCAGACTAATCTAAAATCACTATATATCTCATCTTCCTCTCAAGCCTTAATTATCAAAAAAGAGATGGTATTTTAAATTTCCCCCTTTTTTTTTTGGCTAAAGCAGGCACATAAAAATCAAGTATTACCATTATAGTTTCCTTTTTCACAATTAAGGTTAAAATTTACAATGTCAGTCACAAAAGTTTATAAAATATTTATGAAAATGCGTATTACTGAATACCCTACAGGAATGTAGACCTAAATTACCCATTAAAATTTAAATTATACATTCAATATAGCACTATTTGTAGTAACGAAAGGCTGATGATAACAACCTGTATTTCCATCAATAGGAAGCTAGTTAACAGTATTATGCTATATCCTTTCAACTGATTCTATACAGAGAGAAAAAAAAAAAGGAATGAAAAAGCTCTTTATAGAGAACAAGGTACAAAATACGTTACATGGTATGCTACAATCTGTGTAACAATATTTAAAAGATGTGTGTATGTGTGTGTTTAAGATTATCTTTGTTAAGGTAAGCAGAAAACTGGAAACAATGGTTTCCTGTAGGGAAGTGAATGAATGTGTACTCTTTTATTCCTTTTTAGTTAGAACTGAAGGATTAATTTATCAAATGAAATCTGAGTTGGAAACCAACATGACATAATATGAAAAGAACATTACCAATGCCTCCACCGGCATGAGGAGGGGCTCCAAAGCGGAAAGAATCAATATAAGCCTTGATTTTCTCCAAATCTACCAACAAAAGAAAACAAAACAGAAAATGTACATAATTTGTCATCTTATTTAGCTGAAAAAATTATAAAAGCAATTATTGTTCAATGATGATAAAATATTGACTATGTTACTGAGAAGTCTTTAAAATAAAAAAAATTCTTATTTTCAGAATATATACTCTACTAAATATATTTAAGTTGTTTACCAATTCCATGATGTAAGGCTCTCTCTGTCAGCAGCTGAGGATCATGTATTCTTTGAGCTCCTGACAGTATTTCTTCCCCTCTCATAAACATATCATAAGAGTTGGACTGTTTCTGCAGGAAAAAACAAACAAAAGCACAACTCTTCATGTGGCTATCATCCTATTTCCCTTACACACAGATGTAAAAACCTGTTGCATGAAAAGCGGGTCTATTTTTTTTTTAGTGATGCAATCTGCTCCAATAAACCTAATTTGTTTCTATAAAGAAGGACTATACTAACTGAGGATTCGACAGTAACTTCTCCCATTTTTGTGTTCCCATTCTCCCACAACCCCCAAAGCAAGTCAGAGCACCACACCTAATTTTTAAGAAGCAGTGCTGATCCTTATTTCACTTTATCATCTGGAATGTTTTTAGTGTCGTATGGTTTTGGGTCAGTTTTGGAACTTAAAGTTTTCAACAGGAGTTAACCTTTTTTAATTTTTAAATTCCTTTTTTAGCAAAGTAAATCGAAAATCAATTTACCACAGTTTAACCTGTTCTGTATCAGGTAACTCATAAAAGCAGTTTTAATTTACTTCCCCTGTCTTTCAATAAACCAGTGGTTCTAAAAGTGCGATTGCTGGACAAGAAGCTTCAGCATTAGTTGGGAACTTGTTAGAAAAGCAAATTCTTGGGCCCCACACCAGACCAGCTAACTAGAAACTCTAGGAGGGGGGGTCCAGCAATCTGTGCTTTAAAAAGGTTTCCAGAAGATTCTCATGTACATAAAGTTTGGAAACCAGTGCGATGAAACAACACTACAGGCCACAAGACATCATTTAGACTATTATCTCCCAGTACAGGAAGTGAATTACCAGTCCAAAGTCAATGCTAAAATGATTTGCTAAAGTTCGTAAATCTAGTAGTATACTATTTATCATTTATATGGCATTTTTTCCTCATTAGTTTTCAGAAAAATGATCCATGAAAAGGAATTTTAATAAGGGTTTTCACAAAAAGTTGCTAGAATATTCAATTTCACAATATCATTTTGATGTGTATTGACAGACACCAGTAATAATCTGCATAGCAATGTGTCCTTTGAAACAGCAAATTATTAATGAAAACCATTATTCCCATTAAACAACTGTTCATAGTAATAATAAAGTTTTCCTTCTCTCCCCAAACAGGTTATTTAAAACCAAATTACTTACAGGATTTCTTGGGTCAGGCATAGTATAGAAAGGTCTTACAGCCAATGGATATTTATCAAGAATATAAAAATCTGTATCATACTATAAAAAGAATAAATGCAATTAAAATAGGTTTTTAAAAGTTTAATACAAGTAAAAAAGAGGGTAACATTTTGGTAATTAACTTTCTTGTTTTTTTTCTTCAAGAAGTACTGTAATCACAATGTACATAAACTGATATTTGCTATTTTCATGTAACATCTGTATCCTAAAGCATTTTGCCATGAAGTCATAAATTCTTCAAATTTTTTGAGGAACTGTTTACTATTCAGTCATGGTTCAAATACCCATTTTTCTAGTTTCTGGACATGTTATCTCTTTCTAAAGTCTCTCCCATCATAAAGTAAGCTGCAATAAACATCTTTGATTTTCTTTCTTTTTTTCATTTCTTAATCTAGCTCATTTAGTCTTTCAAAAGCATTTTATGACTGTTTTGGTAAATTATCCCAACTCCCACAGGGTTTAACCGAAAGTACATTAAATTTATAAATTATTTTGGGAAGAACTGATACCTTTTATGATATTCATTTTCAAAAAACTAGGCATATTTTCCTAGTAACTTAAATTTTTTTTAGATGTCAAAATAAAGTTTGATAAGTTTTCTTCAAATAAAAACTGCAACTGAAATAAAATGCACATAAAATTATGACATTTTTGTTAGAAAAATACTTAAAATGTGACCTAGATTTAGTTAAAAAGAAATCAATCACATTTCAATTGTTTTTGACTTGAAATTCTTTTGCTAATCCTGGAGATTAGAGGGAATGTCAACAGAGTGGACAAACTGGAAATGGTCCTTCTGAAACAACATTTTTAAGGTGTAAACAGAATAGTGAATGATTTCAGAAATAACCTGAGATCCCCCGGTCAGTTTAATAGTTTTGAATGAAACCAGCAGGAGGAGCTCAAGAACTGTTTTCATTTCATTACCTAATTCTTTTAGGTTTCTGGAGAAAAAAAAAAGACCACATTAAGTTTAGCTTTTATCTTCTTTGGACTTTTAGAAAATGAGATAGGAAAGGAGCTTTTACGTAAGAGGCAGAAAGGTGTCTCATTCATCTTCAAGCCCCAGGAGACAGCAGGAGTACCCAGGGGAGACCATTTCCAAATAATTTCAAAGCACCATGGTCCTTTCTCTACCTCATCTGACACAGGTATCACTTTTAAGAGACACCTTATTACAATTTAGTACAAAAATCAAATACTGAGATAATCAAACTGAGCAGAGCCTGATTATCTTTCAATGTTCTAAGAGTTTTAATTTTTTAAAAAAAATACTGTCCTTTGGTTTTTGTTTGTATCATACTAGGAAGATTAGTTGCCTCTGCAATTTTCTGTACTACCAGGATACATTTCAGATTTAGAAAAAGAAATTCCGCACGTACAAGAGTCCTACCTTTTCCTTTACCAAACGACCAAGCAGTTTTTCATTTGGTGTACTAAAAAAGGAACATAAAATCAGGTGTTTAAAGATCAAACAGCAACTTAAAAGGGTTAAGTTTAAAAAGGCACCTCTTCTATATGAAATTCTCAAAGAATAAAAAAATTCAGCCCAAACACATGGTTGTCTATCCCTGCTCTTTTTTTAAAAAGCAAGTGCTATTGAAAGCCTCTCATGAATGTACCTGGTACAGTGACTTAGTGCTTAGTAGGTGCTGCTAAGTAATGTTTAATTAAAACTATATATAGAATTTAGCAACTCAGTGATTCAGAAATATCATGGATGAAATCATGTCCTCTAATTACATATAAATGAAAGTTCACAATATCAATATGGTCTAGTCCTGCCAATAAATGGTTCCACTTCTTAATGGTCTCCCCTTGTTTGTTACTCTTTATCAAGGGTATATAAAATTAAAATCGGTTATTTCCAGGTCTCTAACCCATAATAAGATTTATTTAAACTTAAATTTCTATGGCTAAAAGGTAACTAGTTTAGCTTCTATCTTCTTTAAGAACAATTTAGCCCAACTTAAAGTAATTAGGGAATTTAACGGTTTGCATTAAAATGTCACCTAGCCTTATAGCTAGAGTTTGGCAGCTATGGATGTCAGTATTATCCCATACAGCAGCTGTTAAAAAAGCTGAAAAAGAGTTCAGACTTCAATTAGAGATATGAATGAAGCTGATCTGGTTAGGACTAAGCCAGATCAGACTAAATGGTAAAAGATGATATAGACAGTGTTTTAAAACTTCAACTTCTGTGTGCGACTGAATTATCTGAGGCAAAATCTGTATTTTCTGTAGCACACTATCTAATTTAACATGTATGGTCAGTTTATTCAAACACCATAATTACACGGAACTCTGAATAGAGAGTGAGAACTGGTTGGTTTTTGTACAGGTTAGTACAGGTTAATGTGAAGCCCCAATATACCCCAAAGTAATCTGGGCAGAGAATAAAAATGTATTTGTAAAGCCCCCTTGAGTTGACTGGGGAAAAATGTGGAAATATTAAACTTCCCCATCTGGGGAATTCCTGATATTCTTGCAAGCACTGGGGACTACCTATTTGAGAAGGCCAAGCCCTCAATCTTGGGGCTTGCCCTTACGAAGCTTCTTACTGAAAAGGAGGGCTAAGCCTACTTAGAATTATGCCTAAGATTCACCCCCAAAGAACCTCTTCTGTTGTTCAGATGCGGCCTCTCTCTCTAAACCACCTCGGCAGGTAAAAACTACTGTGCTCCCCACTAAGTGGGGCATGACTCCCAGGGGTGTATATCTCCCTGGCAACGTGGGACATGACTCCCTGGGATGAACGTGGATTAGGCATCATGGCATTGAGAAAGCCTTCCTGACCAAAAGGGGGAAGTGAAATGAGACAAAATAAAGTTTCAGTGGCTGAGAGATTTCAAATGAGGTTATTCTTATGCACTACATAGATATCCCTTTTTAGTCTTTAGTGTGTTGGAATAGCTAGAAGGAAATACCTGAAACTGTTGAACTGCAACACAGTAGCCTTGATTCTTGAAGATGATTATTTAATTACACAGCTTACATGGTGTGACTACGTGATTGTGAAAACCTTCTGGCTCACACTCCCTTTATCCAGTATATAGACAGATGAGTGGAAAAATGGGGATAAAAAGTAGATGAATTATAGGGGGGAATGGGATGTTTTGGGTGTTCTTTTTTACTTCTATTTTACTTTTTTTTCGAGTAATGAAAATTCAAAAAATGATTATGGTGCTGAATGCATAACTGTATGACGGTACTGTGAACAACTGATTTTACACTATGGATGACTGTACGGTATGTGAATGTATCTAACTAAAACTGAATTAAAAAAAAGAAAAAAGTCAGCTAGCATTGTAGGGGCTGCTTAAATTCTTATTATTCCTCCCTTGTTAAACAGACAAAACTAAACAAATAAAAGTTAAGGTTTTAGAATGAAATGTTTTTAAAAATCCCTAAAAAAATGATAATAATCACCCCCCCTTTCCCTCCAATATATAAGTATATTGTTGTGTTTGCTTAAGTATTTTAACCTAGGAATCCCTGAATAAAATACAAGCAGATAATAATTTTAATCTTTATTAAATTACATAATTTGTTTCAGAATTATAGGTCATATGGTATGAATTTAATATAATGTATATCATATGAAGGACAGTGATTTTTATACTTTTTTGGAGCTCTTAACAGTTTTATGCTCTAATCCTGTATGGGGACAGATTTAGATTGTCTATCTTCAAAATCATTGATTTAGAAAGAGATGTAACATATTTAGATGATAAAATCACAGGCAAAATTCCCTGTACATTTTTTAATGGGCTGCAAATATGAGGGGAAAAAATGAAAAATGATACCTATAAATAAAATTATTGAAGTCTGTGCAAACTACATTAAACACAGTATTTTACTTCAGATCACACATCGAACAAAAACAGCATCAGACTATATCCCAAAGTTAATAAAACTGAAGCTTATGAGCTGGGTGATAAAATCATATTTCATTAAAGACAGCTATTCTTTCATACCTTAAATCTAATTACTAAAGTTTTAAAAATCATAAAGACAAACCTCAGATCTTCTTCATCTCCCATTTCAACTCCAGCTTCCCTAAGCATGGCCAAAGCTTCACAATACTCTAGTCTTAAAGTTGGTTCCAAAAATTTGAATGGCTCACATGGGAATTGCTTATTCACCATCTGAATTTCAGTCTGAAACCTATTTGTACAATGAGAATTTAGTTAAAAATGTGGGAGTTAAATGTTTTCCCCACATGAGGTCATTGTGGCAATATATAAAATCATTCTTTGAATCAGTATATGCACCAGGAAAAGCGTTATCAAAAAAATATTTAAGTTAACATTTAAATACTTAAGATATTTAACACCATTTTTCAGTCTCATGTTGTTTGTCATCACAGTGACAACTAATATTGTTAGAAACATAAATGCTCATTTCATGAAACATTAAATATCTGACTTTTTACTTCCTTAACATAACTTGTTATCAAATTAATAAATACCTGCCTTATACTTCCCACTCCCATTACATTGTCAGTTTATTGGGGGAGTGCCAATTTCTTTCTTGTTTTGTAATCCCTACTGTTAGTGCCTACTCTATGTACAGTAGGCACAAGACAAATGTTTACTGCGCTGAATTGAATTTCTGCTGTGGAGGAGATCTTACCAAGATTTAAAAAGTACACTTTTGCTGAAGTATTTATGGATGAAGTAACAGCTAGCATTTGCTTCAAAATAATGGGGGGTTGAAGTGGGGGAAGTGGGTAAAACAAAATTGATCATGGGTTGATAAGAACTGAAACTGGGAGTTCATTAGGCTAGTCTCCCTACTTTCAAATATGCTTTGAAATTTTCCATAATTAACAGAATGAAATGGCATGTTTGTATTCTATGAAAATAATATAAATAAAAACACTATCACTTCCTGACTTGAAGACTTTCATGGAGGCAATAAAGCTTATCCACTGATTTATTCGTAACTTGATATAAGAAGGATTAAGAGCCCAATGATGAGTTTTAGATTGCTTTTCTTTAATTGGGTATTACCATTAACATAAAAATCCAACTATCAATACTTTAAAACAAATTTGTATACTGTTCTTGTATGAGAGATAAATACTAATGATAAACACGAGTGGGACATGACACAAGCCAGGTAACCCAATTTACAGCTGACACAGAAACTGAGACTTCCCATATGACTCAGAATATAGAAAGATTTTATTTCCAAATCACCACCTTCAATCTACTGAAAAAGTCCAGTGATCATGTGTACAGGTCTGAGTGAAGATGTGATTAATCTGAAGGGCCTAATTCATGCTTGGTTTGTTGTTAGAAAAACAAATGTAGAAATTTCATACCTCACTATTAAAAAAGAAGAGCTACCAATACATAAAATTAATAGGTTTCCAAAACTTTCTTGAATTATGAATGGGAAAAGAAAATGTTCCTTCATCATAGTTGCAAAGGATATTCTGTTTTATAAAGAAATGTTATTAGTTTATTCCATGGACTATTTGAATGAAACTTGCTTAAATTAAACTGCTTAAATGTTTCAGAAGACAAAGGTATAAAAAAAAAAGTCTGTTTGTGATTAACGAGTTATCAAAAGTTCAATGGAATGCAGAGAATACCTGGAAAATACTGGTGCTTATGCCACACTCTTTTTATACAGGATCAATGATTAATGTCTGGGTTCTTGCAATGGTGTTAAGAATTATCATATTTTTGAACTGTGTTTAAATATTAACGAAGTGCATCCAAATATATATATGATGAGTAGTTTAATGAGTGGTCTTCAAATAAAAATTTCAAATATGGTCCTTCATCAGTTGTGAAAGAACTAGCTTAGTCTTTTATAGCTTACCTAATATTTGAAAGATAGTCAAATTTATAGAGAAAGAAGTAAAAGAAACTCTCTTGATCCAACTTAATTTGCTTTCCATTTTCTTTTGCTATTTTCTCCATGTTAAACAAAATGACAAGTAAATAACTTTCAATAACCTCCAAGGGAGAAACTATTTGCCGTGTAGATGTAGCTAACGTGGACATTTTACATAATTAAATTTTCTGAACATTCTGAACATGGCTGATTATTTTCTGTAAATGTTCTTTGTCAATTCACCAGACCTAAACAGGTAAAAAGTCCCTTCAGATTACTAGTTTTTAACCTTTACTGAATCTCTCCATGTGTAAATTAACCCTGTGTCAGAAACGGTTAATTCTTAGATTAACATGGAATTGCTCACTACATGCCGGCACAATTTAAGCGCTTTACACCTGTTAATTTATTTAATTCTCACAACAAACCTCTGAGGTGGATATCTCCACTTAATTGTTGAAGGAAGTGAGTCACAGAATTAAATAACTTCTCCAAGGCCCAGACAGATAAAAGTAGCAGAGATGGGATTTGAACATTTGCACATAGCTGAATCCAAGCTCTTAACCACTACACCATACTGCCTCCCAAATACTAAACTGATATAAAAGTAACATATGCTCTATTTCTCGATATTCAGGATTTCGGTATAAAGTGAAAAACAAATATAGCTGGGCTGTTCACAATCTGGTAAACTTCATCACCAAAAAGAGATTAACCAGTTGAAGTCTCAATTGATCCGGATCCAGTAGTACTATTTTGAGTGTGGAGTGTCTTCACTAACTAAAATTGATCATCTGAAAAGTTTTTAAATATATATATATATGCGCAATAGAAATAGAAGCTGAGTTTACATGTCTTAAATCAAGAATTGCTTTTTTGTTTTAAAGAACCCAAACTGATCTAAAATTAAATCTACCTAGGGAATTAAAGACTTTTTACCTTTCTTGAAGTCCTTTGAATATTTGTACCAAGGTGTCAGCAATTTCTTCCACTACTTCATGGTAATGGTAATTAAAAGCCATTTCAATGTCCAAACCAACAAATTCAGTTAGATGTCTGTGAGTGTTGGAGTCTTCAGCTCTGAATACTGTGAAGTTAATAAATGAAATACATAGCAAATGGTGTTTTAAGTTTTGGAGAACCTGGGACTTAAATACAAAATTCTATATAGTAGTACACAAGTGATACTATTTTCATATAATTATAAGGATGGAAGGACCTTTGATAAGCCATCTGTTCTAGCTTCCTCTTGGATAGCAAGTTCATTACAACTCCTATGCTCACATATTAAAAGCAGTACCAAATATAAATTAATAAATGAGACTCACGAGAACTGAGGGAATGCAAGATCCTGAGATGACTTCCCGATAAATTAAAAATAGATTCAATAATGACCAGTATTGTGAGTTCTTCTCATTCTTATTAAAATCTGACTGAAACTAAAAGAAATTCTAAAATGAAGTGACATTATGCATATTCTAGCCATTACCTCAATCTAGCTCTTATTATCCTTACTGTACTTTCCTCCTTCTCAGTCTTCCTGACTCTAGCTCTGCTCCATCACTGGCATCACTGTTGGATTAATATTCCTATAATACATTTCTTGCTCAGTCACTTACAATGGTTCCCAAATGACTACTGTAATAAGACAAAAACTGACAAGAAGTCTAAAATCTTTATGCCTTCACAATTTAATCCTAACTTACATTTCTATCTTCTTCTTACTAACTAGTCTTATTCTTACTTTCTCCCATAGCCCATGTTCTTTATTTACCCTGCTTCCTCTTATTAGAATGCCATCTGCATTGACTATATATCCTACTCTGTCCCTAAAGCCCATTTCAGTTTGAATTTTCTTTTACAGTGATTCTAGCAAACTCTACCTTCTCCCTCTTTTTACACTTACTATCAATACTACGTAATTAACACCAATCTGCTGACTGTACAGCACAATTTGATTATTTGCTGTCAAAATCATTTGATTATTCCCTGTGACTGCTTTATGTATGCAAGGACAGTGTTTATTCCCTTGTCACTCCAAGTGTGGGCTGCCTACCAGCAGCATGGCAGTATTGTGAGAAATGCAGAATCTCGGTCCCACCCCTGATCTACTGATCAGAATCTGCACTTCAACAAGACCCCAAGTGATTTATGTGCACACTAATGTTTGAGAAGTGCTGGTTGATTCTTCTTTTATGTACGTGGTACCTAGCACAAGGCTATATATATGCAGATGTTCAATAAATAACTGGTTAATAAATTCAAAGAATTAAGACACTAAACAATCTTGTCAGTTTCTCTATTAGCAAGTATTTAATTTTTATTATTAAGCTATCAAAAAACTCACATAAATAACTTGGCAAATTTTAAAGAATGAACTAGGCTGATCTTTGCTTATAATTCGCTTCATGAAAGAATTTGCCACTTAATTATGTAGAAGTGCTTGGCTTTTAGCAGATACATCTTTAAAATCACGTTAATATATTACATATCAGACATTTGTTAGTAGTTTCTAACGGATTTTAGCATATTGCCAATACTAAGGATAGTACCAACAATTAACAGAAACAGCAGCTCTGGAATAAAACTAGGAGCAAAGCAGAAGTACAGGGTAAACTTACAACAATAGTTAGGGGCTATAAAGGACAACAAAACACTTTGGAAGACTGCAACTACCTGTTCCTTAACATTGATGGGTACTGAAAAGACAGTCCAAGTGGGAGTTAATTCTGTTCCAATTACACTTAGGTATAATAAATAATATACTTGTACAGTTCAGAGGATGTATATTTCAAAGCATGCATTGTTAAAATGAGATATTCCCAAGATAAAAATTTTTCTTCAGCATTCTTCTGTAGGAATATGTTTATGATTCTATTCTCATGAATCATGCTCAACTGTTTAAAGAGCTGTTGAGCATACTTTTTAAAAAAATTATCTACTCAAGCACATTGTCATTTCTACCTCAAAGTCTAGTATTTATGTAGTCAGCAGACAGAAAAATTTAAGCTTTCAAAATAGCTGTACATTATACATGCAAAAGATGTTTCTGAAACTATAACTACTGTACAATTAATGATTTTCAACAAAATAGTATCTGCCAAAACCTTACCTGGTCCAATACAGAAAACCTTCTCAAAATCAGCACAAATACACATCTGCTTATACAGCTGTGGAGACTGAGCCAGGTATGCATTATTTTTAAAATACGACACTGTAAATACATTGGCTCCTCCTTCACTGGCAGCTGAAATTTAAATATATTATAAATATATAAATATATTTATATATTTATAAATATAAATATAATTATATTATCATAATCAATTTTAAGCTTATCAATGCAAACTTCTAATAAAAAGTTTATACTTTTGATTCAAGTAGTTTACTAAAAAAGAAAAAAAAAGAAAAGAGAATCTGAAAAATCAAGAATTGCAGTCAAATCATATTGGATCAGTTTTGCTCTTTTAATGCCTGATTCTGAATAGTTTATAGTTTTTTAGATATATATTCCTTTTAATTCCATTCCCTCCTTTCTCCATCAATTTCAAATCCATTAGAGCTACTTTGGGGTTGCAAAAATTTAAAAAAAAAAAAAAAAGAAGAAAGAAAAGATATTTTTAACTACTCTTCTAATCATCAAGAATGCAATGCTCAATGTCTTTTTATTTATAACTAAATGCCATTTGTAACACTTTTTAGTGTTACTCTAAAAAGGGTAAATTGATAAAAGCAATGTTCTCACATAAAAATGACAATTAATGAGATTTTCCCATTTAGTGATTTTACAATGCAGTCTGTACAAAACGAAACTGCAGTATCGATTTCAAAAGAAACCTACATAAAATGAAAACAGTTCCTGATGCAACTTATATAAGAGGAATCTTCCTTTGTGTATTACTGCCTCATTTTATAATCATTATCACACAATGACTCCTGAAATAAGATGTAATATTATTGAAGTTAGTGATATGTAACTGCTGCTCTAGTATGGTCTTCAAAATAAGTATTCTCATGGCAATAAACCCTAAGGGTCAGTAGGGATTCTCAAAAAAAAAGAAAAAGAAAAGTGTGTATATAAATAAAATAACTTTGAGTAAATTTATTTTTAAAAACTAAGAGAACTATTTTGAAGCATACCTGAAATAATTTTGGGAGTTTGGATCTCCACAAAATCTTTGTTAATTAAAGTTTCTCGGAAGAGATGGCAGATACCAGACTGGAGACGGAAGACTGCTTGACTAGTTGATGTCTGTAAGATAATAATAAAATACAATTTGTGGTGGTTTGGAGCTATGTACCCCAGAAAAATATGTTCTTAGACTTGGTCCATTCCTGTGGGTATGAACTCTTGTAAATGGGATCTTTTGATGAGGTTACTTTAAGTTGGGGCTCAGCTAAGGCAGGATGGTCTTAATCCTATTACTGAAGGCCTTACAGGAAACGTCACAGAAACAGAGAAGGCCAGAGGGAGCAGCCAGAAGAGGCCATGTGCACTACCATGTGACAGAAAGCCAAGGACAATGGTGGCAGGCAGCTAGCCCCAGAATGCCAGTCTTCTGGGACAAATCATCACCTTGATGACACTTTGATTTGGTCTTCTAGCCTCAAAACTGTAGCCAGTAAGTTCCTGTTGTTTAAGCCAACCCATTACAAGGTATTTGCTTCAGCAACAAGGAAACTAAAACACAATTAAATAAATCTGATACATTTACTGAGCACTTACTATGTGTACTAGGCAATGCTGGCAACCTAAAGGCAAATAAAACTGTTCTTGCTCTCAAAATTTAAAAAACCAAATAGTGAGAAAGAAAAAAAGATACAAATAAATACAATACAAGGAAGGTAATAAGGCATGCTGGAATGTAATGATTATATATGATCATTAAATTCAGTAAGGGAGAGTATAAAACTATTCTCATTAGAGATGCTTAGTGAACAGATATCTTTAATTTGTAAGAATGAAATGAAAAAATATTTTTTAACAATTAATGAAGCACCTTACTTGTGAATTCTCTTAGGGGTTTTTTGTTTTGTGTTTTTTTTTTTGTAAGCCAACCCATTAAGTGAGATATTTCAATGTTTGTGCAATATACCAATGCTGACCTAAGGAAAGTAAAATTTAAGAATTTGGTAATAAAAGAATAAAGCCATCATGTACTTTTTTTAAAAATTTGGTTTTATTGAAATATATATATCATGTACTTTTATCTTAACCATTAGTAACCATAGATTAATTACAGATAGTTAAGTGCTTATTACAATTAAATTTAAAAGTTCAGAGAAAATCAATAAAAGGGGCAGGCATCCTATGACACTGATTTCCCAGAATGGTACATGAATCGACTAATACAGTACTCTCACTTTCTATCACAGTCACCTTTTCTTTCTCAGGTTCTCAATCCCCCTTATTTTACTTTTAGCCTTAGCAAGTTGTGATGACTGACAAAAAGCTCTAGAAGTAATTATCTCTGCTCTACATTAATTTGTCCACTTCCCTGGTCAAAGGAAGTGGCTTATCTTTAGGTTCTTGCTTATCACATTAAAAGAAAAAAAAAAAAAGACAGTTATCTTATGACTGGACAAGTGTTTAGTAAAATACCTGACCTCAAACTATAATTTAGCTGAGCTAGTTGGGCTAGGTGAAGAAGCCCAGTCTTGTGTCTAATCCTATTACAGGAAATTTAATACCTTGCCCCACAGCAAGGGGCTTGCTCCTGACTTAGTGCACAGAACTTCTTCATTTAGACAGCAACACTCTTTGAAAACACTCAGTGATGGGAGGGCTATTCTATATTTCTACTCACTGTAAAGAATGCTATTTAAATAACCTTGAATTTCTGCAATTAGGGTTAAAAATTCATGTAAACTGGGCCATACATATAATTTCAAACTCAAAGATACAAATCAGTTTCTTACAAAACAATGGAGGGCATTTAAAATAGTTTTATAATTTGTTAGACTACTTATATGTTTTCAAGATATCTACATTTTAAACTAGATAGAGATTTGTGGCTTTTCTTTTTAACATTATGTGGTTTAGTGAAACATTTGGTTCATCCAATCAAAACAGACTGCACAATCTTCTGCTTTCAAAAACCTAGCAACCTATTTAAAACAAAAAGTCAGTATCACAGCTACTGAGATACACAGATATATTTTACTTCAGTAAAATATACAAGAGCCAAGAGAGCCACTGAACAAATTTTACTACCTCTTGCCTCTTTTACCCAGTCCAACTAAACTCACTTCCATCCTCTCATCAATGGAAATTAAACTTCTGAATTGGTTGTCACAGCTTATACAGTATTCACAGAAATTTCACTAATTATGCTTTTTAAGAAAACCATACTGTGCCCACATTTTTAGCTTTCTCATTATACAAACAGGCATGTAAATGTGTAGCATTTATTGGAAAAATGGTTCTATGTAATATAAAGAAGCAGCATTTTTTCCCCTTCATTAGGTTCTTCAAGGCACTTGCTAACTGCTAGGAAGACAGGTACTTACTTGACTAGATTAGAGAGTGAACTCTTAGTTACCTGGATGATAATCCCAGTATGTTCTAATTTCTCTCTGGAGAATATTCTCTACCAGGTTCTAACTTTTAAAATGGTTTAATTTGAGAGATGGCAATCATAGAGTAAAGATTCAAGATAGGGAAAACAGTTCATCAAAAAGGAATTAGTAAATATAAGACACTCATTAAAAGCAAATAACAGAGAAGCAAAATATTTCAAAACAATCCTTAACTATTTTAATTACTTATGCTAACAAAATTATACATTACTGCAAACAGAATCACACTGTGCTGGTAAATCAGGACTGGTTAGAGAAAGATAAGGAGATAATATTAGAAAGTTTGACTATCCCTGTAAGCCCTTAAACTTTGCCCAGAGGAAAACATCGTCCTCAAATTCAGGTTGGTCAGTTAATATAGCAGAGGAATAGTACGAAGCAGATAGCATCAGAATCTGAGAAACTTTTATGTTCCTATTGCTGGGTCTTCTTTGAATGTTTAATTCCTCCTTCAAAAAGCATGATCTTTACATGAGAGGACAACACAGAGTGGTTAGAACGTAAGAAATAGCAAAGGAAATTTTTCTTGTTCTGGGCAAATCAAGTCATTCTGGGCAGAATGTATCTAAAGAGAACCAAAATAATTCATTTTACAGACTCATTTTTTAACAGTTTCCCAATTAACATACCGATTGCTACAATCTATCTTTTCTCTACGTATTTACGAATTTGACAGTTAAGATAAAATATAATAATGATCCAACTTCCCAGTAAGATTACAGAATGTGTAACAAAAGCAATATATGTTTAAAAAAGTCTTTGTGCATTTTACCATATTTCAAATTGCTTCAAAAATATTATATAAAGTTAATGCAATGCATAATGTTAATTTCAATGTTCAGTGTATCTAAACTTTTCAGAAATATAAAATACTTTATAGAGTTAATTTCCCATTACTACACTTATCCCTACTTTAAGATACAGAAATGAAAGAGAAAAAAATCTTTCTTTAAAGTTTAAGTCACCAATCATATTAAGGATGAATTGGAACTCTCCATAATGTTTAAATCTAAAAATTGTTTTGGGTCAAGCAAAGATCTTAATAGTAGGTATAAAAATAGTAGTTCCTAATCACTCATTAAACAAGTATTTATTATGTGCCTACTATGTGTCTGGCACAGGGCTAGGTACCAGATACACAGTGGTGAAAACAGTGACATGAGGCAGAAGATAAACTAAATAGAAAATCAGAAAACCAATTTTTCTATACTTAAACAAAATTCATCATGGGAAAAATAAAACAAATCCAGTCTCTGAACTTTAACTCTCAAAAAGCTGACATTTCTTTTATTAAAAACAGTTTTTTAAAAAAGCAAATCTTCCAAAAACATGGTTATTAAAATAAAATGCTGACATTCTGAACAACTTAAAAGACTTGCAGTAAAGAAGAAAACCAATATTCTCTATTTACATAATTCCTTTCCCTGAGGTCTTCATAGTACTAAGAAACAGACATCAAACTTTTTTGGGGGGTAGATGGGGGGAATAGTGTGTGGGAAGAAGTAAGGTTGTTGAGAGGGAGAACTCTAGTAGAAGACAAAAATTCAAACAAATCAAAAATTTATAACTTCATTTTTAATAGTACTCAGCTCCTTCCAATTCTCACAACAAATTACTTTATGCTGTATTGGCCGTGGCTTTTAGAAATACCTATTTACAGTTATCATCTTAATTGTATCTATCTTAGCTTTTGCTTTTAGTGGCCAAAGAAGAAATCCTGTCAGTTTATGGTTTATAGTCAGTTTACAGACATTGTAATATGCTTCCATTAATTGTAACAAAGGCAATATACTGAAGCTAAATGTCTATAAGAGGGTGATATAAGGGAGGGGTATGGGATTCTTGACCTTGGTGGTGTTGTCTGACTTTTTTATTGTATTTACAGTCAGTTTACAGAGACAGTACTGTGAAGCTTCACCAAGGATCAAAAGAGATAGTAGAAAAGGGGGTAGAAATACATTTCTGATGTGAATTCCAAAAAAAATTATTTTAAAAATCAGATTGATACAGAAATTCTAATTAAGCAAAAGCAGTTTCTGTGAGAAATAATCTGAACTATTTGCAACTGCTATTATGACTGTCATGAGAGGATTTCAGTAACATTCCAGTAAACTCTGTGTCAGGGCCTTCCTGCATAGGCCCGTTCTAATGTATGACAAGAATGCTAGCAGATAAAATACACATGTCCTACAGATGAACCCTGTGATACATGCATCCTATTTGGGCATCCCAAAGAGACTTTTATGATTAGACATGTAGTTCTGATGCCTCCTTTGACTATTTCAGACAATCTAAAATCTACTTTTGTGGAACACCTATAGCTGTGGTGATCATACACTTATGATTTTCACAGCATTCCCAAGTTTCCAATATTCTTTTCTACTACTGACACAAACTAGCATTTTTAAAACTTGTCTTTTGCATTCTACTATCATTTCTTCATATTGTCTATTATTTAATTTTTTCTTTAAATCACTTTTTAAAATATGGCTCATCCTAAGCCAATATTATCCATGAAAACATGGATTTTATGAACTGGTTACATTACGTATCTATTAAACTACAAAATGTGTACCTGCACAACATCAAAAAATCATTCGTGTCCCTCAAGTGACCATACTTGGAAAAACATTGGCAAAATCACTGAAATGTCATATAAATTTCAATATGTTGCATTAAAAACTACATTGCTAAGCCAATCCCTTGAACCACAACAGCACGAAAATTCTTTAGGAGTATGGATTTTGATTTTTGGTTTGGAAAAATTTTATTAATAGCAGTGAGCTAGGAATGAGTTAGAAGACAGGCACCCGACTATAAATCATCTAATTGTTCTCTTATTGTTTCAGGATTTTATGACTTTGTTGATGGACTGTGTTGATGGATGGCAAAGAGGCTTATTTTCAATTAATCAGTGGAGGCTGCGTGAAGTGCTGTGCTGCTACTCTAAACTCCTTAGGAGAACATGCTGTGACTGACTACGGATGTTTGCCACGAAATGCAGGGGAAGAACTGTCTCATGTATTTGCCATCTTTGATTTAAGGGATTAATAGTTTGTACAAGTTAAAAGAACTGTGGGTGACTACATGGATAAAGATAAAGGTGACTAATTTCAAAGCAAAAGATACGTAAGATTGATGAGAAGAAATCATAACCATAACAACAGATACTGTCCATATAAAGCCCCTGGGCTCAATGTGGGGTACACTGCTGAGCAATACACATGATCAGACAGTTACTTTCTTAAGGATCTGCTAACTTCGCACATCCTCTCCAAATATACCCAAGCATATAGGAAGGAATATGCTATGTAAATATTCATGGACTATGGTTGGTACTGTGGTCTTCAGAGGTAGCACTGAGGATAACACGGTACTTCAGTGAAGGAAGGCGACTTCGAGATGGGGTCTCTTAAGGGTTAGATTGGCTGTAATTCCTGAATTGCCTATCCCCTTCGCCATGTCAAACCAAGTGGCAAAAAGAGCTAACATGATACACCTTTTAAAATGGGTGTCTTGATGCATACTAGAAATCCAAGGGAGGGCATGACCACTCTAAGAAGACCCAGTACTAATGTTTACCCAATAAAATTAGGAGTTTCCTGAAGGTGGCCAATATAAATTCCACAGTGCTTGCATAGTATGAAATGTATAACATTAACAAAATCAATATTTTGTAGACCAAACTGATAAGCTTTAGTAAAGAGGGTTTAGATAAAGAAATGGATGGTAGTTTTAAACCAACTAAGGTAATCGATTGCTTGTCAGAAAAAGTACTTCCTTGAAGAATGATTCCAAAAGAAAAAAAGACTAAATATCTACTACTTTGTCTACTTTCAGCTGCACCAAATAATGAGGAGAAATAAAGAGAATAATTCTGCTTCAAATGGCTCTTGAACAGGTTCCCAGAAAATCCTCATAATAATCTGCTATCCTACAAGGCTGGGGCTAAATTTGCCTTAGCAATCTACAGAATACTCATAATTAGTGGTGTGTACACAAAGGGTACCAGGTAAACACATTTTAATTCAGATTTTTCTTGGAATGAAAATTGCTTTAATATTTTAACATTCTTGGGAGACAGGAGATGAGATTATTTTCTAATCAGGCCACCTGCAGGGAAAGTTCATAGAGAAAATAATTCATTATGCAAGAGAAATGCTGGGCTACACTGGAAATCAGTTAAAGATATATCTTTGATTTTTTCATATTATAGAATGAGAACGGCAAATAGGCCCTTTATTTCCAACCTCTCCAACTCCTATCTTTGCTAAATGAGTCTATAAAAGAGCTGAGTTTTGGGTCAAATTTGATGGTTTAGACATAAACTAAGGCGCTTAGTTATAAAAATTACTATTGTATACAATACTTCCCAAAATGTAAAGTCAAAGTAGGGGTTAAAAACATGAATGCTTACAAGGGCCAGACAAATAATATAAATAAAATGAATCAATGATATTTCCTAGGAGGTACAGGGTAAAAACGACAACATAATGCCCCATCTAAAGTGCTAGCTGATGGTTGCCATGTGGGCTCAATATTGCCAGGTTATCCTCCAACTTTTCAAAAAAGCCATTTAGATTTTAAGGTGAAAAATGCCGTTTTTGAATGGTAGCAATGAATTTAAATAAAAAACAAAACGTGGGAGGGAAAAAAAACTCGAGCCAAATTCTAGAGGCATAAACCAATAAAAATTTGTGTGAACAAATGGCATGGGCAAAAAAGTATGATGTCTAACTACTGTAGCCAAAATATTTACGAAAAACCTGAGGTTTCTAGGTAGTATATCCAGGGGATTTTTGATTATTGCTAGTCCTTTCTACATACTTCAAGTTAAAATGGAAAAGGCAAAAGCAGGCAAAAAGCAACTCATCAGGAATGACATATGAGTGCATAAAGGCAGACTCACAGGACTGTACAAAAGTTGGTCCTGTACAAAAGTTGGAAAGAACTTTTAAGGTGACAAAGAATTTGAGCTTTAGGTAGAATATTTAAATAAAGGAGGAAGATGTGGTCAAAACATTAAGAAAGAAAGATGACACTGGTTTTACTACAATGATGAAACCACTGAGCTCTTTCACCTGCAACCAAACCAGAGAAGGAAACAAGTCTCACGAAACTCCTGTCTAAACCACTAGGGCCAACTACTTTTTTATTATTAATTCTGAAGTTGGATCCAATATCAAAGGATTGAGGCATTACTTATATCCACCTGGACATTCCAAAATGTCCATATAATTTCTTTCACAATTTTGCAGTGATGTTAATGGTTATGTTCCCACTTGCTGACTAACTTGTCCCAAACAGATGACCTGGAAATAAGCTCATTTATTGGCTTCATGTTCCTCTGTCATTTAAAAATGAATAAAGTCAATAGCCTCAGAACTATTACTTGACTGCCTCTGTTGCCTGTAGTTCTTTTTCAGGGGAAGGATCAGTCAGAAAGGTAAACTGTTTCTTGTATTACCATATTTACACAAAGGTAAATGCCAATTAATTTTATAAGCCTGAAACAGGTATAGCATCCCTGATTATGCTGATTTTGGCACAATCATGTCATTTAATACACATAGAAGGCATACCCTAAGATCAATGACTCTGTTGTCTAATCTTGTATCCTGGTTAACAGTAGCTCTTCCTTCCTAGAAAAAAAAAAAAAGATGAAAAACCAGATTTTACTTTTTTCAAGAACACAAAAAACACTTTTAAGAGCATGTTTACTTTTAAGTGAAAATCAGGGAAGGGTGTGCCAATATTATGTCTCATTCAAATTCCCTATAATCATGTTAATATTTACTCAGTATAACCTCTTCCTGCCACAAGATCAGGGATCCAAGAAAATGGTAGACACAATTAAGAAGCAGGGCCAGAGACTAGTGGTAAAAGAGAGACAGAAGGAAGAGTAATGGGAATGAACAGATGTTAATGGTTCCTCCACCCTAAGCCTTGCCCCATTATTATTGGGACATCAGAATACTGAGAGTAACCATCTGCATTTTTATTGATTCCTGGATTCTACCCACTCTTCCCAGGTTGAAGGGACAGATAAAGGCTGACAAAGAGTAGCAGTTGTCAAAGCATGGTCTGAGGACCCCTGAAGGTCCCTGAGACCCTTTCAAGGAATCCATGAAGTCAAACCTATCTTTTATACTACTACTTTTTCACTCTCATTCTCTCATGAGTACTGATTTCCAGAAACTACATGGTGTATGATATCACTATACAATGAATGCAGAGGTAGACATGAGAATCTAGTTGTCATCTATTAAGACAGACATTACAAAGATTTGTAGAATGTAAAACAATGCCACTCTAAATTATTTTTTGTTTTGGAAAACAGTTATCTTTCATAAAAATGTTATTGTTATTATTATTTATATAAGAATAATATATACAAATAAGTAATATATTATTACTTTAATGGATTACTATTTAAAAATTTCTCAGTTTTAATTTCTAATACTGTGAATACTGATAGATACACCCACAAAAAAACAAAAGCTTGAGGGGCCCTCAATCACTTTTTTTTTTTTTTTTTTTAATCATCATTTTATTGAGATATATTCACATACCACGCAGTCATACAAAACAAATTGTACTTTCGATTGTTTACAGTACCATTACATAGTTGTACATTCATCACCTAAATCAATCCCTGACACCTTCATTAGCACACACACAAAAATAACAAGAATAATAATTAGAGTGAAAAAGAGCAATTGAAGTAAAAAAGAACACTAGGTACCTTTGTCTGTTTGTTTGCTTCCCCTACTTTTCTACACATCCATCCATAAACTAGACAAAGTGGAGTTTGGTCCTTATGGCATTCCCAATCCCACTGTCACCCCTCATAAGCTACATTTTTATACAACTGTCTTCGAGATTCATGGGTTCTGGGTTGTAGTTTAATAGTTTCAGGTATCCACCACCAGCTACCCCAATTCTTTAGAACCTAAAAAAGGTTGTCTAAAGTGTGCGTAAGAGTGCCCACCAGAGTGATCTCTCGGCTCGTTTTGGAATCTCTCTGCCACTGAAGCTTATTTCATTTCCTTTCACATCCCCCTTTTGGTCAAGAAGATGTTCTCCATCCCACGATGCCGGGTCTACATTCCTCCCCGGGAGTCATATTCCACGTTGCCAGGGAGATTCACTTCCCTGGGTGTCTGATCCCACGTAGGGGGGAGGGCAGTGATTTCACCTTTCAAGTTGGCTTAGCCAGACAGAGAGGGCCACATCTGAGCAACAAAGAGGCATTCAGGAGGAGACTCCTAGGCACAAATACAGGGAGGCCTAGCCTCTCCTTTGCAGCAACCGTCTTCCCAAGGGTAAAACTTATGGTAGAGGGCTCAACCCATCAAACCACCAGTCCCCTATGTCTGTGGTCATGTTAGCAACCATGGAGGTGGGGTAGGCGAATACCCCTGCATTCTCCACAGGCTCCTCAAGGGGGCACTACATCTTTTTTTTTTTTTTTTTCCTTGTTTGTCTTTTTCCTTTCTTTTTTTTTTTTTTTTAACTTTCCCTTCTTTCTTCAAATCAACTGTATGAAAAAAAAAGTTAAAAAGAAAACAAACATACAATAAAAGAACATTTCAAAGAGACCATAGCAAGGGAGGAAGAAAAAGACAACTAACCTAAGATAACTGCTTAACTTCCAACATGTTCCTACTTTACCCCAAGAAAGTTACATAATATAGCAACATTTCAGTGAACTTGTTCCTACTACATCCATCAGAAATTAACAGACCATAGTCATTTCTGGGCATCCCCAGAACGTTAAATAGCTTATCTGTTCTTCTTGGATTATTGTTCCCCCTTCCTTAATTGCTCTCTACTGCTAGTTCCCCTACATTCTACATTATAAACCATTTGTTTTACATTTTTCAAAGTTCACATAAGTGGTAGCATATAATATTTCTCTTTTTGTGCCTGGCTTATTTCGCTCAGCATTATGTCTTCAAGGTTCATCCATGTTGTCATATGTTTCACCAGATCGTTCCTTCTTACTGCCGCGTAGTATTCCATCATGTGTATATACCACATTTTATTTATCCACTCATCTGTTGAAGGACATTTGGGTTGTTTCCATCTCTTGGCAATTGTGAATAATGCTGCTATGAACATTGACGTGCAGATATCTGTTCGTGTCACTGCTTTCCGATCTTCCGGGTATATACCGAGAAGTGCAATCGCTGGATCGAATGGTAGCTCTATATCTAGTTTTCTAAGGAACTGCCAGACTGACTTCCAGAGTGGCTGAACCATTATACAGTCCCACCAACAATGAATAAGAGTTCCAATTTCTCCACATCCCCTCCAGCATTTGTAGTTTCCTGTTTGTTTAATGGCAGCCATTCTAACCGGTGTTAGATGGTATCTCATTGTGGTCTTAATTTGCATCTCTCTAATAGCTAGTGAAGCTGAACATTTTTTCATGTGTTTCTTGGCCATTTGTATTTCCTCTTCAGAGAACTGTCTTTTCATATCTTTTGCCCATTTTATAATTGGGCTGTCTGTACTATTGTCATTGAGTTGTAGGATTTCTTTGTATATGCAAGATATCAGTCTTTTGTCAGATACATGGTTTCCAAAATTTTTTCCCATTGAGTTGGCTGCCTCTTTACCTTTTTGAGAAATTCCTTTGAGGTGCAGAAACTTCTAAGCTTGAGGAGTTCCCATTTATCTATTTTCTCTTTTGTTGCTTGTGCTTTGGGTGTAAAGTCTAGGAAGTGGCCTCCTAATACAAGGTCTTGAAGATGTTTTCCTACATTATCTTCTAGGAGTTTTATGGTACTTTTATATTGAGATCTTTGGTCCATTTTGAGTTAATTTTTGTGTAGGGGGTGAGGCAGGGGTCCTCTTTCATTCTTTTGGATATGGATATCCAACTCTCCCAGCCCCATTTGTTGAAAAGACCATTATGGCTCAGTTCGGTGACTTTGGGGGCCTTATCAAAGATCAGTCGGCCATAGATCTGAGGGTCTATCTCTGAATTCTCAATTCGATTCCATTGATCTATATGTCTATCTTTGTGCCAGTACCATGCTGTTTTGGCAACTGTGGCTTTATAATAAGCTTCAAAGTCAGGGAGTGTAAGTCCTCCCACTTCGTTTTTCTTTTTTAGAGTGTCTTTAGCAATTCAAGGCATCTTCCCTTTCCAAATAAATTTGATAACTAGCTTTTCCAAGTCTGCAAAGTAGGTTGTTGGAATTTTGATTGGGATTGCATTGAATCTGTAGATGAGTTTGGGTAGAATTGACATCTTAATGACATTTAGCCTTCCTATCCATGAACATGGAATATTTTTCCATCTTTTAAGGTCCCCTTCTATTTCTTTTAGTAGAGTTATGTAGTTTTCTTTGTATAGGTCTTTTACATCTTTGGTTAAGTTGATTCCTAGGTACTTGATTTTTTTAGTTGCTATTGAAAATGGTATCTTTTTCTTGAGTGTCTCTTCAGTTTGTTCATTTCTAGCATATAGAAACATTACTGACTTATGTGCATTAATCTTGTATCCCGCTACTTTGCTAAATTTGTTTATTAGCTCTAGTAGGTGTATCGTCGATTTCTCAGGGTTTTCTAGATATAAGATCATATCATCTGCAAACAATGACAGTTTTACTTCTTCTTTTCCAATTTGGATGCCTTTTATTTCTTTGTCTTGCCGGACTGCCCTGGCTAGCACTTCCAGCACAATGTTGAATAACAGTGGTGACAGCGGGCATCCTTGTCTTGTTCCTGATCTTAGAGGGAAGGCTTTCAGTCTCTCACCATTGAGTACTATGCTGGCTGTGGGTTTTTCATATATGCTCTTTATCATGTTGAGGAAGTTTCCTTCAATTCCTACCTTTTGAAGTGTTTTTATCAAAAAGGGATGTTGGATTTTGTCAAATGCTTTTTCAGCATCTATTGAGATGATCAATTGATTTTTCCCTTTCGAGTTTTAATGTGTTGTAATACATTGATTGTTTTTCTTATGTTGAACCATCCTTGCATGCCTGGAATGAACCCCACTTGGTCATGGTGTATGATTTTTTTAATGTGTCTTTGGATTCGATTTGCAAGTATTTTGTTGAGGATTTTTGCATCTATATTCATTAGGGAGATTGGCCGGTAGTTTTCCTTTTTTGTAGCATCTTTGCCTGGTTTTGGTATTAGATTGATGTTAGCTTCATAAAATGAGTTAGGTAGTGTTCCATTTTTTTCAATGTTTTGAAAGAGTTTGAGTAAGATTGGTGTCAGTTCTTTCTGGAAAGTTTGGTAGAATTCCCCTGTGAAGCCATCTGGCCCTGGGCATTTATTTGTGGGAAGATTTTTGATGACTGATTGGATCTCTTTGCTTGTGATGGGTTGGTTGAGGTCTTCTATTTCTTCTCTGGTCAGTCTAGGTTGTTCATATGTTTCCAGGAAATTGTCCATTTCTTCTACATTATCCAGTTTGTTGCCATACAGTTGTTCATAATATCCTCTTATAATTTTTTTAATTTCTTCAGGATCTGCAGTTATGTCACCTTTTTCATTCATTATTTTGTTTATATGGGTCTTCTCTCTTTTTGATTTTGTCAGTGTAGCTAGGGGCTTGTTAATCTTGTTGATCTTCTCAAAGAACCAACTTTTGGTGATATTTATCCTTTCTATTGTTTTTTTGTTCTCTATGTCATTTATTTCTGCTTTAATCCTTGTTATTTCTTTTCTTGTACTTGGTTTAGGATTGGTTTGCTGTTCATTTTCTAGCTTCTTCAGTTGATCCATTAGTTCTTTGATTTTGGCTCTTTCTTCCTTTTTAATATATGCGTTTAGTGCTATAAATTTCCCCCTTAGCACTGCTTTTGCTGCATCCCATAGGTTTTGGTATGTTGTGTTCTCATTTTCATTCGTGTCTATATATTTAGCAATTTCTCTTGCTATTTCTTCTTTAACCCACTGATTGTTTAGGAGTGTGTTGTTTAACCTCCAGGTATTTGTGAATTTTCTAAGTCTCTGATGGTTATTGACTTCTAATTGTATTCCATTGTGGTCAGAGAATGTGCTTTGAAGAATTTCAATCTTTTTAAATTTATTGAGGCTTGTTTTATGTCCCAGCATATGATCTATTCTGGAGAAAGTTCCGTGAGCACTAGAAAAGTATGTGTATCCTGGTGATTTGGGATGTAATGTCCTGTAGATGTCTGTTAAATCTAATTCATTTATCAGATTGTTTAGGTTTTCAATTTCCTTATTGGTCTTCTGTCTGGTTGATCTATCTATAGGATAGAGTGATGTGTTGAAGTCTCCCACAATTATTGTGGAAACATCAATTGCTTCCTTTAGTTTTGCCAATGTTTCTCTCATGTATTTTGTGGCACCTTGATTGGGTGCATAGACATTTACGATTGTTATTTCTTCTTGCTGAATTGCCCCTTTTATTAGTATGTAGTGGCCTTCTTTGTCTCTCAAAACATCCGTGCATTTGAAGTCTATTTTATCTGAGATTAATATTGCTACACCTGCTTTCTTTTGGCTGTAGCTTGCATGAAATATTTTTTTCCATCCTTTCACTTTCAGTTTCTTTGTGTCCCTGTGTCTAAGATGAGTCTCTTGTATGCAACATATTGATGGTTCATTTTTTTTGATCCATTCTGCGAATCTATATCTTTTAATTGGGGAGTTTAATCCATTTACATTCAATGTTAAAACCGTGAAGGCATTTCTTGAATCGGCCATCTTATCCTTTGGATTATGTTTGCCATATTTTTCCCTCTCTCTATTAATATCCTTTATTGTACCCATACCGAATCTCTTTAGTACTGAACCTTTCTCCAAGTCTCTCTGTCCTGTCTTTGTTTCTCTGTCTGTAGGGCTCCCTTTAGTATCTCCAGTAGGGCAGGTCTCTTGTTAGCAAATTCTCTCAGCATTTCTTTGTCTGTGAAAAATTTAAGCTCTCCCTCAAATTTGAAGGAGAGCTTTGCTGGATAAAGTATTCTTGGCTGGAAATTCCTCTCACTCAGAATTTTAAATATATCGTGCCACTGCCTTCTCGCCTCCATGGTGGCTGCTGAGTAGTCACTACTTAGTCTTATGCTGTTTCCTTTGTATGTGGTGAATTGCTTTTCTCTTGCTGCTTTCAGAACTTGCTCCTTCTCTTCTATGTTTGACAGTGTGATCAGTATATGTCTCGGAGTGGGTTTTTTTGGATTTATTCTATTTGGAGTTCGCTGAGCATTTATGATTTGTGTATTTATGTTGTTTAGAAGATTTGGGAAGTTTTCCCCAACAATTTCTTTGAATACTCTTCCTAGACCTTTACCCTTTTCTTCCCCTTCTGGGACACCAATGAGTCTTATATTCGGACGTTTCATATTATCTATCATATCCCTGAGGTCCATTTCGAGTTTTTCAATTTTTTTCCCCATTCTTTCTTTTATGCTTTCATTTTCCATTCTGTCATCTTCCAGGTCACTGATTCGTTGTTCAAATTCCTCTAGTCTTGTACTATGAGTGTCCAGAATCTTTTTAATTTGGTCAACAGTTTCTTTAATTTCCATAAGATCATCCATTTTTTTATTTAGTCTTGCAATGTCTTCTTTATGCTCTTCTAGGGTCTTCTTGATTTCCTTCATATCCCGTACTATGGTCTCATTGTTCATCTTTAGTTCTTTGAGTAGCTGCTCTAGGTGTGTCTCTTCTGGTCTTTTGATTTGGGTGCTTGGGCTTGGGTTATCCATATCGTCTGGTTTTTTCATATGCTTTATAATTTTCTGTTGTTTTTGGCCTCGTGGCATTTGCTGAACTTGATAGGGTTCTTTTAGGGTTTGTAGACCAGTTGAAGTCCTTATCTCTAATTTATCAGATCTACAGCTTCGTGGAGTACACTTTCTCTAACTAACCAGCAGGTGGCGTCCACGAGCCACCTGTTCTCCACAAGCCAGATCTCCCCTGCTTAGCCTTTTTGGTGAGTGGGGGAGTGAGTCTTGTGGGGCCCAATTGGTGTACCAAGCTTGCGTGTGTAGTTGGTGTTGCCTGCCCTGTATGTGGGGCGTGTTTCTGGGCAGTCGGGGAGGGGGGGTGGCCCCTAACAATCAAATCTCCCTGATGATCCTAGAGTTTTAAAGCTACTGCAATAGTCTAATCCTTCAGTTCAGTCCTGCCACAGTTTGTCTCTGCTACTGACCCACAAGTCTTTGGTATTGGCGTATGGCTCCTGAGACTTGCAAGTGGGCCCCTCTTCCAGGCTGTGCACCCCGGGTCCTCTGTTGAGGGATGACTGTGCTATGTCACAGGTGAGTGCCGTCCCCCCAGGGCAGTTCTGGGCTGCTGGGCTGTGTTGGGAGGCTCCCAGTCTGCTCAAATGATGGCTGAATGGGGCTCTGTTAACTCACACTGCTCCTCCTTCCCAGCTCTGGGACATTCAGCTGAGGTTTCAGGGAAGGCTAATGTCCACGCCCAGTTTTGTGGTGTGTGCCTGTTATTTGAAGCACTTCCGTCACACTGGGTTGTCTGGGGCAGCTCTGGGCTATGGGGCTGGCGATGGGCAGGAGTGTTTCCTGTCCACCAGGATGGTGGCTGTGAGCGGACACCCCCCTTTTCTTGGGAAGTTGTGTTGTTTAGTGAATTTTCTCAGCCACTGGATTATTGCCTTTTGTCTCAGAGCTCTCTTAGTTCTGCTCTTGACTTGACGTGCCCAAATTTCAATTCTTTGAAGCTTTCTGTATTGAGCTTCTTAGAGTAATTGTTTTAGAAAAAGCAAAAAGGAAAAAAAAAAAAAAAAAAAACGGCCCTCCTCAGAGATCTAATGGGTTATTGAAATGCTAACAGACAAAGCAACCAGGGCCATTAAGGAAAGGTCCACAGGGCAGAGAGATCAGCCTTGCTTCGGGATTTGCATATGCGCCTCAAGGCCTGATCTCCACCCTTCCCCTTTCTGTGTTCACCAGAACTCCAAAAATCCTCTGCTTTTATTTTGGAGTTTTTCGTGTTGTTTTTTTTCTATGCCTGTCTCCTCTCTGCTGGGCTGGCTGCTCTCAGAGTCTCTGGTGTCTGGTCTCGGTCTATCTATGGTTGGAGTTTGAATCAGTAGAATGAGTTTCCGATAAGAGCAGCCACTGCAATTCTCCCTTCTCCTTCCTGGAGCTGACAGCCCCTCCTCCCCCGGGACTGAGCCTGGCAGGGAGGGGCGCAGGTCCCCTGGCCGCAAAAACTTACAGATTTCGCTGATCTCAGCAGTTCCACGTTTTCATGAGTGTTGTATGAAGTATGCCCAAAGACAGATTGCTCTGTGGTGTCCAGTCCACGCAGTTCCTGGCTTTTTACCTACTTTCCTGGAGGAGTAACTAAAACATACAGCTCACCAGTCTGCCATCTTGCCCCGCCTCCCAGTGCATGGTAGCGGGCACGGCAGCCAACGAATCCTGTCGGCCTCCGCGGATCTCCACAGTCAGCGCCGCTCCCCCGCTCGACGTGCGCTTTGCCCGCCGCCTCCCTTCCCCAGTCCAAACAAACACCTCCCCTCAATCACTTTTAAGAATATAAAGGTTCCTGAGACCAAAAAGATTGAGAACTGTTGACATGAGTAAATTTAAATAAAAATGAAGTTCAAATCAACATAGAGGCACTGTTGACACAAAAGCAGAGCATCAACCTCTCTCTCTCTAACTGAGCCATCTCGACAGGTGAACTCGCTGCCCTCCCCTCTACGTGGGACCTGACTCTCAGTGGTGTAAATCTCCCTGGCAATGCAGAATATGACTCCCGGGGATGAATGTGGACCCGGCATCGTGGGACTGAGAGTATCTTCTTGACCAAAAGGGGGATGCAAAATGAGACGAAATAGTTTCAGTGGCTGAGAGATTTCAAATGGAGTCGAGAGGTCACTCTGGTGGACATTCTTATGCACTATATAGATAACACCTCTTAGGTTTTAATGTATTGGAATAGCTAGGAGTAAATACCTGAAACTACCAAACTCCAACCCAGCAGTCTGGACTCCTGAAGACAATTATATAATAATGTAGATTACAAGGGGTGACAGTGTGATTGTGAAGACCTTGTGGATCACACCCCCTTTATCTAGTGTATGGATGAGCAGAAAAATGGGGACTAAAAAAAAAAAAAAAAAAAAGTAGCGCATCAAGTTTTCAAATATTTTGCAAACTAAACATACAGAGGAAGCACAGTATTTCAAAAGTATATTTTTCACCTCTTCTCCTTCTACCTCAGGCCGAATGGCATCATCCAGCTGCAGGGGCAGACGGGGTTCAGCCAAACTGATCACATAAATCTGAAAGGGAGATATTACAAAAAATGGTATGGAAAACACAAAACCTGATACATTTTGTTAAAAAAAATCTAGAAATGACTTAAAAATGAAGCACACTTTATATACATCTTTAACTGAAACTACTTGTTAAAATCAAACAAGATGATACACTTTTTTTTGTTTATAAAACGGGGATTAAAATTACTTCTTGCCTACATCTCGGGGTTGCTGGAACAGTCAAATGAGGTAACACTGATATAAACACTTTTAAAATTCTAAAGTGCACACAAATGTAATAAATAAGTAATAACTGGGGTTAAAGTACTGGGCTTAAAACCTAGTTTGGCACATAAAAGCTGTCCCTAGGCAAATCACTTAACCTTGGCGCGTCAATGTTCCATCCTGTAAAATGAAGTCCGCTGTAAGAATCACATCGGGCAACAATGTGAAAACACTGCTATTTGAAGGGGCCAGTAACATATTAGTTATTGTTATTAACAGCAGTTGGCTATTTGGCCATTTCTGCCACTAGTACCAAATTCAGTCCAACTCTTTATACTTCTTTTTTTTTTTCCATGTATCTCTTCATTGCCTTCTCTCATCAATCTTGTTACATTTCATTTTCTGCTGTTCTCCTGGTTATAAGCTGCCAAAGACAGTGTGTTCCTTTATGTTGTTAAAATCCCTAAACAGTCACTCACACGACTTACATTTTAGTGATAAAAAGTGGATAGGTCATAAAGTCTGGCTAGGGTTTTTGGCTCCCTTAAAAAAAAAAGTTACTCTATTAGTTATCTCCAAATATATCTGGAAAACCTGTGAAGGCACAAAGGGAAAAAAGAAATTATCTATTTAATTCAGGAAAGGAAATTAAATTCTTCTAGCTGGTAGACCATATTTAGCATTCAGCTCACACAACGCTTAAAAAAGTATCAGACAGGGTACTCCAATCCTCCTCACAGTGAAACGAAATTACATGTTACCACCCTATATACCTAAATTATAGGGCTTTTCTCTGATGAGTTCACAAAAACTTGATTTCCAACCCAAGCTGGAGAACTGGACAGCTCTAGTTTTGTAGCTAGTGGAAATTCACCATCTCCTCCTTCAGGTTGTGAGTGTTTTGATCCCTAGAACTTCATATAGTGCCTGGAATGATGTATATATTCAATAACTGTTTGCTGGCTGAATAAATACATGGTAATGGAGAGTCACTGCTTATTTTAAGATTCTAGATAGCATACAATTGTTCATGCTTTGTGACATACACTATGATTATTTTTATTAAGGCAAAATTTGCCTGTAAACTCCTTTGACTTTATAATTATTAACATTTATTAATGCTGTACTGTATGTTGAATAATAAGAATATTTTAGAAGTACTTTTCCTGCTCTATTCACTAAAATTTTATTTATTAAAGTACTGAAAAAGAAATGTTACTTGGAAGATGAGAGGTTGACTTGATCAGCATAAATGGAGTTATTCATTTTTTATCTCTACTCTTATCCTCTGGTTGGTCTGCCTTAAATAGGTTACAGACTTCTGGTGGGTCAGTATGAAATGATACTTATACAAAGAGAACAAAGCATTTGGCGAGCTAGATCAGGAAAACTTACAATATGTTCTAAGCCTTGCATGTGTACATACAGAGGGGTGAAGACAGAAGAGGCCATTCTGCCTTAAAGATTACTCAAGAAAAATTTAATGATGCTTTTTGCAGACACAAACTAGGCCTCAATCTGAGAATTACAGGTTCAAATTTGCAGGGTTATTTCAACAACACTAAATATGTGTAAATTCACTCATGGTTATCTTAAAAGCCATTGATGATGAACACTGCCAGTTTTTATGCCTTTTTAGAAGACAACAGATGGAGGATAAATCTTGTATGAAAAGAAGTTACTGTTGGAATAAAAGACCAACATGGTATTGTCTCTTGTGACTTCTCCATACTATAAAATATCAGCAATATAATGATTATAATGAAATATAGATAAGAATCAGCAAAAATTCACCAACCTTTAGCATTGCATCCTCAGAAGAAAACATATTACGAGTCATGTTTTATTCCTGCAATAATTCCTCCTAACCCTTTATGCATATCCCTTTGCGAAGATGTTGCCTCTCCTCCCATTAAGAGGTGGAATCTATTTTTCCACCCCTTCCATTTGAATTTTGCCATGTGACTTGCTTTGGCCAACAGGATATTTAGCAAGAGTGACAAAAGCAGAAACTTGAAAAGTGCTTACACAGGAAGTCTTCTCTCTCTTGTTGGGAACCCTCTGACATCATGTAAACAAGCCTGGGCTTGCCTACTGGACAAGGAGAAACCACAGGGAGAGACGCCCCAGTATATCGGTGAGCCCAGTCAATGTCACGTGGAACAGAGACGAGCCATCTCAAATGGGTCCAGCCTCAACTGACCAACTCACAGAATCATGAATAAATAAATGAACATTGTTTTTAGCCACTAAGTATTGGGATTGTCTGTTACATAACAAAAGCTAACTGATTTAGTAATCAACTTATAAATCTCAATATTTTACATCAATTCTAATTATTAAGAACACATAGATTTGACATGAAAAAATTATAAGGAACTTTAAAAATCTATTTCTGTGCACAATTTTATATTCTGAAAAAAAGTTACCTTTTGAACATGTAACTCAACATCCTGCTGTGTACAGCTTCCAATTTTCTGATTCACTTTTCTTACAACACCTTCTACATCCACGATGCTCTCTTTGTTGATGCTGTCAAAAAAATTTTTTTTCCAACTTTAATCATCACGTCAGAGCTGTCAGAACTCAATTTGGTTATTTCAGCACTAAAAGCTGAATACTCTTCTTTAATACAGTAAGCCCTTGAGATAAAGCAAGTCTATTTAACCTACTTTCAAGAAGCTGTTAGGTAGCATAACTTGTGAGATTTCTTGAATAGGGATTTTTTAGATGCCATAATTTACTTACCATTTATAAAATACTCGGACATAAAAAGCAACAGTACTGGGACTAAACTGTGAAAACTGGGAATCTTTCAATTATGTATAAAGGAACATTTCCCTCCTCATGTTTGAAATTTACTAAGATCAGCATTTCCTATAACTAGAAACACTGGCTTCAATAAATGCAATTACTGGCATGTAATGGAATTAAATAATACAAGAAGATCAACTGAAAAGATTTCAAGGTATTAAAGATGACATTAGGGTGTTCTTTTACAATTAAATCCTCATCACCTATAGACTATTAGAATGGGTACTCTCACTCATGGATATAGAATGCCTATATAAAGCTTAATATACCCTGAATGTAAAATAAATGCAATCTCCCAGTTTAATTTTGTAACAAACTTGAATTTTTTTAGTGTTCATTTTTTTTAATTAGAGAAGTTGTGAGTTTACAAAACAATCATGCATAAAATACAGGATTCCCATACAGCACCCCACCAAGAACACCTTGCACTGGTGTGGAACATTTATTACTACTGATGATAGCACTTAAAAAAAAAATTGTACTTTTTTTTTTAACAGAAGTTACCTTTGTTACAATTGATGAAAGATTATTAAAATAGTTCTATCATCCATTATTTACATTAGGTGATATTTTTTCCATATACCACTCTACTATTACCACCTTGTATTAGTATCATATATTTGTTAAAACTCATGAAAGAATATTCTTATACATACATTAATTATAGTCCGCCATCTATAATAGGGTTCACAGTGCTGTACAATCCTATGTTTTATCTTTTAATCTTCATTCTAATAATATAGTCACCCTAAAGTTTCCTCTGTTAGCCACATTCACCTATATTTCAGTGCTGACTACACTCACAATAATGTGCTACCAACACTACCACCCATTTCCAAACTTTAACTATCATCCTACATAAGAAATTCTGTACAAGTTAATCATCAACTACCCATTCTCTAAACCCAATCTATCTCCTGGTAACCTATTGTTCTGGTTTGCTAACATGCTGCTGTATGCAAAATACCAGAAATGGATTGGCTTTTATAAAGGGAATTTATTAAGACACAAATTTACAGTTCTAAGGCCATAAAAGTGTCCAAACTAAGGCATCAATAAGATGATACTTTCACTGAAGGATGACTAATGGTGTCCGGAAAACCTGTTAGCTGGGAAGGCATGTGGCTGGCGTCTGCTGATCCCAGGTTGTGTTCCAGCTCCTCTCTCAGCTCCTGTGCGTTCATTATTGGTTCTTTCTCCCAGGATGTTTCTCTCTAAGTGCCTGGGAGTCTGTCTTAGCATATCCTGGGGCATATCAGTGTCAGCTCTTAGCTTCTCTCAAAAGTCCTTCTAAGCTATAGCACTGAGCTCCTCCTGTCTGTGAGGGCTTATAGGACTCCAGTGATTTAATTAAGACCCACCCTGAATGGGCAGGGTTTACATCCCCTTGTAAATATTCAATCAAGAGGTCACACCCTAATCAAAAATATTAATCAATCTGCCCCCACGAGATTGCATTAAAGAATATGGCTTTTTCTAGGGGATATAATATATACAAACGGGCATACCTATATTCTAGATTCTATCTCTACGAGCTTGCTTACTATAATTAGTTCATAACAGTGAGATCATACAGTATTTGCCCTTTTATGTCTGGCTTATTTCACTCAACATGATGTCCTCAAGGTTCATCCATGTCGTCACATGCATCAGGACCTCATTCCTTTTTATGGCTGAATAATATTTCATTGTGTGTATATACCACATTTTGTTTATCCATTCATCAGTGAATGAACATTTGGGTTGCTTCCACCTTTTGGTATTGTGAATAATCCCACATGAACACTGTTGTGCAAATGTCTGCCCAAGTCCCTGCTTTCAGTTCTTCTGAAGATCCGGGACTGCCGGATCATATAGCAATTCCTGAGTTCCTGAGGAACTGCCACACTGTCTTCCAGAGCCGCTGCACCATTGTACATTCCCACCAGCAAAGAATCAGTGTTCCTATTTCTCCACATCTTCTCCCAAAACTTGTAGTTTTGTTTTTTTAACAGTGGTCATTCTAGTAAGTGTGAAATATCTTGTAGTTTTGATTTGCATTTCCTTAATAGCTAGTTATGTTGAATATCTTTTCATGTGCTTTTTAGCCATTTGTATTAGCTCTTTGGAGAAATGTCTATTCAAGTCTTTCGCCTATTTTAAAATTGGGTTGTTTGTCTTTTATTGTCAAGTTGTAGGATTTCTTTATATATTCTGGATAATAAATTCCTATCGGATTTGTGGTTTCCAAATATTTTCTCCCATTGCACAGGCTGCCTTTCCACTTTCTTGACAAAGTCCTTTGAAGCACAAAAGTATTCAATTTTGAGCAGGTTCCATTCATCTATTTTTTCCTTTTGCTGCTTGCACTTTGGGTATAAAGTCTAAGAAGCTATGGCCCAAGACAAAATCTTAAAAATGCTTCCCTACATTTTCTCCTAGGACTTTAATGGTCCTGGTTCTTATATTTAGGTCTTTGATTCGATTTGCATTAATTTTTATATAACGTATGAGATAGGGGCCCTCTTTCATTCTTTTGGATATGGATCAATAGACAGTATTTTTGTGGCAAGAACTGACTAATAAAATCATAAGCTTAAGAAAAGTTGTGAAATCTAAAAAAAAAAATCCTTAAATTCAAAGCTATCACCTGATCATAATAAAGGGATCTGAAATTAGTAAAAGTTTATTTGTACTTCATCACACACATGCTGTAAAGAAATTTTAAAAAACAGACACACAAAATTTGACTATGAAATATTAAAGCTGACTTCAAATGAGTATTGCTCTCTTCAAAGTGACTGCTCTAGGGAGTATCAATATCAGCACTACTCAGAACAATCTGAGCAACAAAAAGGCTCTCTGGGGGGACTCCTAGGCACAATTATAGGTATGCTTAACCTCTTTCTTACAGCAACAAGCCTCACAAGGGGCTCGGCCCACTAAACTGGTAGTTCTCAATGTTTGCGGGAAAACCAGCAAGAGTCCTGGGGAAGTCCAACATTTCCGCATTTCTCCCAGTTCCTCAGGGGGCCCCCAAAATACACTTATACTCTCTGCCCATATCACTCTGGGATGTATCAGGATTTCACTCCAGCCTGTACAAACTCACCAAATCCTACTTGGGACTGTCTTAATTCCTCATTTTTGAAAGACAATTTTGTTGGACATAGAATTATTGGATGACAGTTTTTTGCTTGCAGCACTTTAAGAATGTCATCCCACTGCCTTCTTTCTGATGAGAAATTGGCAATTAATCTTACTGAGGCTCTCTTGTATGTAACACTTTGCTTCTCTCTTGCAGCTTTCAGAATTCTCTTCATTTGGCCCCTGACAATTTCATTATAATATGGCACACTGTGGGTCTATTTGGGTTTATGCTGTTTGGAGTTCACTGAGTATCTTGGGTGTGTATATTCATGTCTTTCATTAATTTTGGAAATTTTCAGTCATTATTTCTTTGAATACTCCCTCTGCCCCTTTCTTTCTTCTCCTTCTGGAACTCCCACAATGCTTATACTGGTACACTTGATGGTGCTCCACAAGTTCCTAAGGCTCTGCTCATTGTTCTTCATTTTCTCTTCTACCCCTCAGCCTGGATAATTTCAATTGTCTTATCTTCAAGTTCATTGATTCTTTCTTCTGCCAGCTCCAATCTGCTGCTGAATCCCCCTATGGAATTTTTAATTTCTGTTACTGTGGTATTCAGCTCTGTCTTTTTTCCATAACTTCCATCTCTCTAATGATATTTTCTTAGTGTTCATCTACTATTTCCTTGATTTCCTTTAGTTCATGTTAGCCTTTAGCTCTTTGAGCACATTTAGACCATTCTAAAAGTCTTTGTAACATCCCAGGTCTGGCCCTCCTCATTTTTATGGTTTCTGATGCTTTAATCTTCTCCTTTGCCTGGGTCATCACTTCCTGTTTCTTTGTAAAATGTCCAAAACCTTTTGATAGTTTAGCTGGTTTTAAGTATGTAAATTTAAACATCACATATCCAACCCCCTCCCTCTTTCTATAATCACTGTTTACTGATTGATCTGTATTTTTCCAGTTTTTCCTCATTCACAGAAAATATAGAATGCTTCATAAATTGTGTGTCATTCTCCTTCTGTTGCACTCAATTTCTCTGTACTGTTTTTAAATTTTTTAAATGCTGAATAAGCTGGCACAGTTTTTCTTAGCTTAAATGCAAATGATCTTAATATTCAAAGTATTATTATTTCCATTATCACTCAGCAATTTCTTTTTATGTTCCATTTCCTGTGTGAAGTGCTTTACACCTATACCACCTCATTTAAACTTCACAAAGGCCTACAAGGTGAGTATTATCACCATTTTACAGATAAGAAAACTGAGATTCTAAAAGGTTAAGTAATTAGTCTAAGATCAGGCAGCTAGTAAGATTATTTAATGATTATTGCATTGGACAGTTCTGTTATGGACAAATTAGTTCCAAATTTTAAACACCCTAAAACACATTATTAACCCATTTTGAAATAACTCATTCTCATTCTTAGAAGCTCACAAGTTTCTACATTCCTTTACAGTTCATGCAAAAGTAACCTAAAATAATAGGCCCATCACTAATTGTTTCCAAAATGCCCAAGAGTTATACTGTCTTCCCCAGTAATGCAAATGATCTTGACTGTGCTGTTGTTTCCAGTCTCAACAGAGATTCAGCAAAATGAAATCACCCATACAATTATATTTAACCTAAAAGAATTCAACCCATAAACCATCTCTGAATTTTTGACACAAGGTTTTAGATCTACTGTTAAGCACATTTTTATCTTTACCCAAGTTTTCAATACATATATTGAATTGGACAGGACTCTAATAGATAAGGACCTCATTCCAAAAAAATCTAGGTACAGTTGTTCAAAGAGTTGCAATACACAGTAGTATAATGACCTAGCCTATGCTTACCAACTTACTCACATGGATGCCCAAGAGGTACCACATGCCCACCTCCCTCAGCACCTCAACCACAGCTAATATACTGGCTAATATACTCCTACCACAACACCTGTAAAATGTCCCTGCATGCAATTATATATCTACATTTTACCCTCACCCAAAATTAAGTTTCTTAAATGACATGCGTCATACATATAACTTTGTATACACAAGTCCAGCAGAGTACCTGGACAATTGAAAGTGCTAAATAAAAGTTTCCTACATAAATGAGACTTCTGAATATCATTTTAATATTTTCCAAGTCTAATAATTAACGTAACAAACTAGGCAATGCAGTTAACCAGGATAACTGACATTTTAACCTACCACCTAGTAAAATATCTATTTTTAGCTAAAAGTTCTAGAAAGGAAAGAAAATAAAAAACCTTGCATGTATCTAGGTGACTCATTAAAGAATGACAAACATACTTGTGACTCACCAGCTACCAACAAATCACTTAACCACAATGACTAATATGAAGAAAAAGAAAATAAAACATGAACTCCAAATACCAGGACTGAATAAGCCTTATATTTGGAATCAAAATATCTCTATGTTTGTGGTGGGGGGTAAGAAGGACATTTAAGAACAAACAGTAAAATATCATTTTAACTTTTAAAACTGATGTTCAAAATAGTTTCAGTGGCTCAGAGATTTTAAATGGAGTCCAGAGGTCACTATATATAGATATCCCTTTTTAGTTTTTAGTGTATTGGAATAGCTAGAAGGAAATACCTGAAACTGTCAAACTGCAGCCCAGTAGCCTTGATTCTTGAAGACGACTGCATGACTGTAGCTTACTTGGTGTGACTGTGTGATTGTGAAAACCTTGTGGCTCACACTCCCTTTATCCAATGTACAGACAGATGAGTAGAAAAATGGGGACAAATACTAAGTGGAAAATAGGGTGGGATGGGGGGGATGAAATGCTTTGGGTGTTCTTTTTTACTTATATTTTTATTCTTATTTTTATTTTTATTTTTTTGAACAAGGAAAATGTTCAAAAATTGTGGTGATGAATGCACAACTATATGATGGTACTCTGAACAGTTGTTTATACACTGTAGATGATTGTATGGTATGTGAATATAGCTCAATAAAACTGGATTTTAAAAAAACAGCTGTTCACAATAATTGCAGCCCTTTTAGTAGGCACCATAAAACTTAAGCTATAAACTTTAAAAACTGGAGTTCACATTCATTGTAGTCTTTTATAGTAGTCAATACAAAAAGGCCTAGAGGCTACCTCTAAAAAATTTTGTCTTTACAATACTCAACCTCAACTAACATACACTATTTTGTTAGTAACTTATTCTGCTTTAAAATACTAAATAAAATTAACTATAAAAAGAAAAAAGGAGTGACTTCTTGCCTAAACTGCAACTAACAGCTACTAAATGTTGGATAAGTAATGTCAATATAAGATGAGAGCTCAGAAACACAGGTCTGCATAGGAATCCTATACTGCTGCTTTTAGACAAATTTCATTTAAAGACCTCAAGCTATTTCATACATACAATTAAGAACCTGTTCTTAAAGAGCTCTAGGGAATGAGATGTGCCAACCTCCCTATGTAACTCATTCAGTTGCTTCATTTTTATATGCATTCAACCATGAGAAAATTGGTCTTTCCAACAAAGTGATTAAAATAATGTGTTGGAGAGTCCTGTGGCACTTAAACCCAATTAATGAGTCAACTTTTTGGACTGGTATATTGATGAATCGGTTATTCTTAGGACAGATAATCTGGAGAAAACAGGTGGCTCCATATTAAACTCCAATGTTGCTTTTAAAGAAAATATTTAAAAGCTAGAAACTGCTTGCAGTACAATCTAGTAAGTATGATCAAAGACAGGCACTGCAGCAGATTTAATATCTAAAGTAAATGGTACGATAGTTATCCACTTAAGATATTAAAAATGACCTCATCTTTTGCGTTTTAAATGATTAGGAAACCCCAGCTGGAATGATCTGACTTGATATTTTTAATAGTGGAGCCCCTGCTTTTTTCCACCTGATATATGGCCAGAGGGATTTGAGTTAAATGTAGGACCTCATGGAATTAACATATAAATGCCACTATTTTTTTCAATTTTGTTGTAAATGATCACATGTTTTAAATGTCCATTCTCTTTGGGTAGTACCACTCAAAATGGAAACAACTTGAGAATAAACAAAGAATCCTAAAGCACTTTCCCAGTACTAAAGATCATTGTAAGTATTTCATATATAAAAACTGATTAAAGAATGAAAATTAAATAAGGATTAGAAGTGGCCTTTTTCTCACAGACACATTTCAATCATACTATTTTCCAAACCAAAGACTCTGGCAGAATGGTTAGTTGGCCCCACTAAGCTGCTTGCTTCCTGAACAGAATTCAAATATTCATTTGAATGACTCCAAGCTTCACTAGTAGTAAAATTTCTAGAGTAAGCTGAAAACATCTATAGGTAAGGATTTTTGTTTTATTTAACAAAAAAATCCACCAGAATTTTAGATCTTGTTATATGTTGTTTTAAATCATAATAGAAGGCTGATAATATATTAAGGAATAGAACTCAGTTTTTTCCAAATTTTTCCTTTCTAGCTCAACTTAGAAACTAAGGGATAAAGAGGAAAGAGATCCTGAAGAGTTCAATGAAACAGTGAAAATGGAGGCACCAGACTTTAACCCTTTATTTTCATTATTACATAGAGTATACTATTGGGCCCAGCTGAGGAATGGAAATCAATCATGGTGTCACAAATAAAAAAATACACTCTCTAACTTCAGTGTTAGATCATGGCATCAGGAGCTTGTAAACCAAGGGAGTTTATAGAGCATTGGTAGGGTAAGAAAAATAAAAAGACAACGCAACAGTGGATAAGAGAATAGTGAGAGCAGTTCTAGGAATGAAACATGGGTTGTGTGCAGTCAAAAGGGGGCTGACCACTTGGCAGGTAAATCCACTGCCCTCCCCACTAGGTGGGACCTGACTCCCAGGGATGTAAATCTCCCTGGCAACGCAGGACATAACTTCCAGGGATGAGCATGGACCCTGCATCACAGGATTGAGAAAATCTCAACCAAAAGGGGGAAGCAAAATGAAACAAAGTTTCAGTGGCTGAGAGACTTCAAACGAAGTCGAAAGGTCACTCTGGAGGATATTCTTATGTGCTACATAGATAACCCTTTTTAGTCTTTAGTGTATTGGAATAGCTAGAAGGAAATACCTGAAACTGTCCAACTGCAACCCAGTAACCTTGATTCTTGAAGACGACTGTAACTATGTAGCTCAAATGGTATGACTTTGTGATTGTGAAAGTCTCATGGCTAAAACGCCCTTTATCCAATGTATGGACATATGAGTAGAAAAATGGGGACAAAAATTAAATGAAAAATAGAGTGGGATGGGGAATGGAATGTTTTGGATGTTCTTTTATACTTTTATTTTTATTCTTGTTTTTATCTTTTTTTTAGAGCAATGAAAATATTTAGAAATTGACTGAGGTGATGAATACACAACTATATGATGGTACTGTGAAATGACTGTACACTGTGCATGATTGCATGGTATGAGAATATATCTCAATAAAACTGAATTTTAAAAGGGGAGGGCTGAAAATACTAGTAGAAAATGGGGAGACTGATTAAAAGACTAGAAGTCTTGATATGTCCAACAGGAGATTAGAAGCCATGGAGAGGTATAAGGGTGGAAGTAATTAGAGAGAATGGCCACTGGAGTTTAAAATGGTGAAGTTCTGAGGAGCAAAATCCAAGCACAGGATGACTGTTAAGAAGGAGTAATAGTGAAGATACAGTGGAGGAAAAGTAAGGAATTGTAAAGCCAGGGTCTTCCATGTGGACACTCGAAAACATTTAGAATGAGGGGACTGGGAATACTGTCAGCCAGAAAAAATAAAGTGGTTTTCAGTAAAACAATCTGTTTCTGGCTTTGAGCTCTCCAACTCAAAGGCTGGAACTTCTGTCCAATTTACTCAACATAGACAAACTTAGCAGATACTGCCAGCTGCCTATCAAAATCCACTCTTCCTTTCTTATTTGCTAACACAGCTCTGCTTCTGTTCAGTATCTACCCTTCATCTGGTCAAGTGCTCTAAGGAAGCCCAGGCCCATTCAAGTTCTAAAGCAGATCATGTTAAATCCCAGCCCATCCTGGAACATGGATCCAGATGGATGGTGTTACTTCTCAAACTAGAAGCTTCCAAGTCATTTTCCCCTTCTTGCAGTCAGCAAACAGGGCTTGTTTTTACCTACTCACTGGGTAAACACCAAGACCTCTACTAGTTCTGCTGTAACACTGGTGAAATTGTTCCAGTGTGACTGCTATATAAGGGAACAATTTGAACATAATGAGAATTTCTTGTTTTCTTATGCCAGAGTTCATCACCAAGAAATACTAGGTGAATGCAGACAACTATATTCAAGTGAACCAAAACACGTAGGAATACAGAAAATGCACAAACCTCAAACATTTACTACAGAGCTATGTTATGAGCCACAGCCATCCACATTTGGTGTTACAACTTTCCTTCCAATTTCAGATAAGCCCTCCTTCTACCATTTCACAATAACTTACAAGCTGCAACTCTTCCAATGTCCATTTCCACAATCAAACTGCAGGTCTTTTTCAGGTAAAGTGTCTTATTTATTGAAGTATTTACGTATTTCTTAACCATTCGACACTAGCTTTTAAAATTAGATGTTTATCTTTTTTTAAAATGTGTCACTGATGAAGTTTTTGAGTGTTCTGCTGATAATACCATTTTTCCTATAAGCCTTGTGGTTTTTATTGCATAATTTTGCATACATGATGATGTTTAGAAATACATGTCATGTTATAGCAGAATTGCATGTATATCAACTCCATTCTTGAAAAAGCTAAAAGGACAACCATATCTGAATGTCCCAAGATTTCTTCTCCCTTGCTGAACATAGAGCAATTCTGTATAAGTGCAAAACAAAGAGCCTGAAATATGATGTGCTAAGGAACAGATTCAGTCATCCAGCCAATCCCTTTCATTTTCTTCCTGTGCCCAGAATCTTAGTAAAGGGTACATTCTTATTCTAAACTTGAGTCTGTGGTCTAATTTTCCACACCAGTGGCATACATCATATGGCTGCTTTGATGAATGACTTCTCATAAAGACAGTGATAGTGTGTAAGAAGCACTGTGTTAATGACAGTTCTGATGATAAGAAAAAGACAGCTTAAATAAAAGTAAATGCAATTAATTATTAGATTTGCCTAGTGATGTTTAGGTTTCCTGTTTATAACCACAGCAAATATTTTTATTATTGAAGTTACCCAGGAAAAATAACTGTCACTGCAAATATGAAACCTCCAGTTTTTAACTCCCTTTCCCCCCACTGTTTTTATAGTGATTTTTAATAATGGGGTGATTCCTTATTTATATCATTTATAAAAGAATAGACAAATTCCTTAGTAACACTAATAGTTAAGATTTTTTTAAAAATTCTTTCTGTAGAACTGTTTTTAGCATCAATGTATGACTCAAACATAAATTTTATTTTATAGTCAGTTATACTTTTTAAACCTAAATTATTTTTTCACCAGTTTTGGCTTTCAATAACTTGTAGTAGTATCTAAAAATCATTATCATGTGCAAGAAACAAAACATTATCCTATTCCTTGAGAATAAGGGCCAGAATGAACTGTACACTCTAAAAAAGACACTTTTGAAGCAGAAAGCAATGGGTTGTCCCTTTCCCAGTCATCAGTACATTTCTCGATATAAAGGTCGTAATCTAAGCAGAGATACATTGTGGAGGGCTTTGAACTAACATCATTATACTATATACTATCTCACAGAGAGGCAGATAATACAGAGGTTAGAGTTGTGTGAGCCCTAGAGTCAAAAAGGCCTTAGTCAAAACACTTAATATTTAAAATTCCAGTTTCCTCATCTTTAAAAAGGAACAGATCAAAAACAGAGAGTAATAGTTAGTTATTAATTTTTATTAAGTTATTACTCCTGAACATAAGGTGGGGAAGATGCTGGATGCTGGCTGTTATAAAGGGGGTTTATTTGATTACAAATTTGGTCTGAAGGCCATGAAACTGTCCAAGGTAAGGCATCAGCAATAGGGTACCTTCACTGACGTATGGCCGATGGCATCCAGAAAACCTCTGTTAGCTGCAAAGGCATGTGGCTGGTGCCTGTTTGCTCCCAGGTTGCATTTCAAATTGGAGCTTTTCAAATTGGTGTTCTCCAAAATGTCAGCATCAGCTTCCAGTGGCCACCTTCAAAATGTCTCTCTAAGCTGCAGCTGTTCTGAGGTCCTTCTGTTTGTGAGCTCTTTTATATGATTCCAGTGATTAAATCAAGACCCACCTTGAATGGCCGGGGTTGACATCTCCATGGAAATAATCAATCAAGCAGTTCACTTGCAGTTGATTGAATCACATCTCCATGGAAACAATCAAAGGATTCCAATCTAATCAACACTAATACGTCTGCCCCCACAAGACTGCATTGAAGAACATGGCATTTTGGGAGAAATAACACATCCAAACTGGCATATCCCTCTACCCTAGGAAACAATTTCCTCAGGGTCCCAGGAATTGTACTGTATGTCCTACAGCCAGCAATCTCTTGTCCCAGGCAGTACGATTTGACTGTTCTCTGAAGTATTCTGTAGAAGAGCTTTGTGAATTGCCTTCTACAGGCAGGGTGAGTTCTGGTACAGGGATTCCCTTAGGCCACCATAAGATAGACTGGGCAAATATATATGCTCTCAGTATGTGCACAAAGGGTACTCTGCTCCCTCTGGAACCGGTACCAGGGATCTACACTGAGAGCACAGGCTGGCAAAGCAATGAACAGGTGAAGGGTGAGGGAGGGACCAGCCAGGGCACCAAGAGATCCTACCGCTTTTTAAGTAACCTTTTTCTTGACTTGGTGCTTGCCCTGTTACTACAGTCCTTTACTTGTTTTCTGGAGCTTTGAGAAAGATGTTTCTGCCAATTCTTGCTGGTTGTTGAAAGCTTCTTTAGGGGATAGAGCCCTGAAGTGTCTCACTCTACCATCTTGATCATGGCAGGGCCTAAATCACCTTTTTTTTTTTTTTTTTTTTTTTTGCAGGAATTTACTTTTTAATTTATTTTTTTTTATTAGAGAAGTTACAGGTTTACAGAAAACTCATGCAGAAAATACTAGGTTCCTATATACCTGCCCTCATTATTAACATTTTGCAATAGTGTGGTACCTTCATTATAACTGATGAGAGAATATTATTATAATTATACTATAAACTATAGCCCATAGTTTACATTAGGGTTCACTGCATGTATTGTACAATCATATGGGTTTTTAAAAAATTCTTACTCTAATAACGTATATACATCCTAAAATTTCCCCCATTTAATTACATTCATACAAATTTTTCATTACTGACATTTTAATTTCTGGCATACGTTTCAGAGTCCCTATGTATCTCTGACTGTGGATTACATAAAACAATCTAGAAAATTTAGAATGGGATAAATTTCAGGATATTAAACGCATGGACCAAGACGGCTTAAATCATAAGACCTCAAGTTCAGGATGTGTTGGTCTGTGCCTCATAGAATGCCTAAGACTTTAGATTAAATCAGTGTCCCTTAGTTTAAGGTGACATTACCACATATCCTTGGCAGAAAAAGAGTAAAAAGGAGTCTTTATTTGCCAGTTTGGTCTTTGTCTTTTGGAAAGACTAAATCACCTTTTGATAATAAAAATTTATATTCCAATTCTAAAGCACAAACTTGGTTTATAAGACTGTTAAGTATCTTCTTTCAATTATACTGAATTAGCATCGTATTACATCTCAGACTTTTATATTTCCTAAGCAAGCAGAAATACAGATATTTTAAGAAGGCCCTTGCCTCTAAAGAAAGAGGTGTGATTAGCAAACAGTAAAGGACTTCTTAAATCATATAACTAGTTAGTGGCAGAGCCAAGGGTGCTGGTTTGGATGTATTATGTCCCCCAAAATGCCATGTTCTTTTATGCAATTTTGTAGGGGCAGATGATTTAGTCTTGATTTGGTTGGCACCTTTGGATTGAGTTGTTTCCATGGAGATGTGACCCACCCAACCGAAGGTGATAACTCTAATTGGATTATTTCCATGGAGGTGTGGCCCTGTGCATTGAGCATGGCTCTTAATTACATCACTGGAGTTCGTGAAGAGCTCAAACATGAGCTCAGTGCTACAAGACAAAAGAGACATTTTCGAGATGATCACTGAAAGCAGACTTTTGCTGACACTTTGCCGGAGAAGCTAAGAGAGGACAAAACACCCCAACAGCAACATTTTGAAGAACGCACAGAAGCTGAGAGATGAGCTGGAACACAACCCGGGATCAGCAGATGCCAGCCACTTGTCTTCCCAGCTAACAGAGGTTTTCCAGACACCACTGGCCTTCCTTCAGTGAAGGTATACTTGTGTTGATGCCTTAATTTGACATTTTCATGGCCTTCAGACTGTAAATTTGTAACCAAATAACCCCTCTTTATAAAAGCCAATCCATTTCTGTTATTTTGCATAATGGCAGCATTAGCAAACCAGAACACCAAGTCTTTAGTTTTATTATATTACTTAAATACTTACAAATATAAAACTAGTATAAATGCCTTATGCTTATAGCCTTTAACTATAAAATCAAAACAAACATATAAAAAACAATAGAATTCAAATTAACAATATTTATTTAAAGTTTTATAAAAACTTTATTGCTGACATTTGGTTTACTACATAAAGCTGTAGCCCCAGACCCAGTTCTATATTTAATGTTTCCATATTTTGACTTCAATACTAGTAATGTGAAAAACACCTTTTCACAATTATATAAAACATTATCTTTGAGGTTGGTTCAGGATAATTAAGCCTCATATTTAACCAAAATTCTGCAAAGAGCAATTCACCAATGATAATTTTAATAAAGTTAACAGTTGATAATTTTATAAAACTATCTTGTTCCTGTAAAAGTTAATAATTAAGCATTGTTAACTGAAATTTGCGTCAAATGGTTACCTAATCTGATAACTGCTGAAAATGGAAATAGAAACATTTTTGCCTGCACAGATGCTATTATACTATTAGTGATCTGCTGCCCCTATACAGACAAAAAAAGGATTCAATATATCTACTTTAATGGTACAGACTTTTTTGAGTTCAGGATGCCTCTAAATTACTAAATACCACCTAGTAACCCAACACATTCTGAATGTTTCTCTATTCAAACTACTGTGAAAACTTCATTTATATAGAATATGGACATCTTTTCTTCTTCAGTTGGCATGAACACATTTGTAAATCAACAGTAAATGTTAACAGAAGCCCTGAATAGACATTGTAGTTGTCAGTTATGTGTTGGCCTTTAAGATGAGGAACTAGCAATAAGACTTTATTGGTTCATGGTTTCAAAGGCTAGAAAGTCTTTTTTAATCCTGGGGTCAGTATCTTCTGGCTGTCTGGCAACCTTTTCCATCACATGGCAATGCACATGGTAGAATCTTCTTTCTCTTCTGGATTCCACTGACTTATCCTATTGACTTCCTGCTTCTGGCTGCTCCCAGGGGCTTCTCTTTCTGAATTCCATTCTGCTCAAAAAGGACTCCAGTAATCTGCACTGAAGCCCAACCTGATTCAGTTAGGCTATACTTTAAGTGAAGTAACATCTTAAAGAGATGTTATTTACAGTGGGTCTACACCCACAGGACCAGGAGCTGCAAACTGAATGTGCCTTTTGTAGGAGACATGATTCAACTCCTAACAAATATATATTTCATAACTTCAAGATTATCGTCAAAATGTACAGCAATATTTTAAAAATATATACAGAAAACTCTCACACTCCTAGGACCATATCTGTGGACACCAAAGAAATGGAAAGTGAACCTATGAATGAAGATCAAGAAGGAAGTGGACTTAAGCTAAGTGATAACAAATGAGGATTCAGTGAATAAAGCCAAAGCCTTTTAAATAAGAAGTAAAGTGAGAAGAGAGGACATTGCAGGCATGAAGAGTCTGCCCAGTCTGAAGAGTGTGTACTGGGAAACAGTGGGAAACAACACTATTAAATAGTCAGGGAACCAGCAGGGAGAATTAAGATTGGACATGGTTGGAAATAGGATACCATTAAAGATTTAGACAAAATTAGCATTTAAAAAGCAATTTCTGGCAAGCATGGACTTAGGGTAGGAGCAGAAAGAATATATATCCCTCAATAAATACTAGTTTAACAAATGTTGGACTATTTTGTTCCAATCCAAATAACATATGGCAGCAATCATAAAGAAGAACGGTAAAAAGAAACAAAACAAAACAAAATAGAAGCCAAATATTTTTAAAAACTCACTTGAAGGAATAAATAAAATACTCTCAGATATTAATCTTAGATTTTTAGTTAATAATGATATTATTACTTTCATTCTGGTGCTATATCTAAAACTGGATTATCTTTTATGCTTAAAAACACAGAAAGTCCATGTGAGCTTATGTTTTTGCTATATGGTATAGCAATAATAAATGATAAATAGATAGACCATAGCAGATAAGAAAAACTCTTATTTTACATCTGTTAATGTTAAATAGAGGAATTTCTTCTTTTCATTGTTATTTATGAGTTAACAATAGCTTTATATGTTAAATTTTTTTTTTTTTTTTTAAACAACCATCTAAAACTTATTTGAAATACGAAGTTTAGTAATCTGGAGCAATACAAAATAAATTTGCAAAGTGAATGGTCTTTACAACAATTATAACCAGTTAGAATATAAAGTGGAACAGACAAACCCCATTCACTAAAATAATAACAAAGTAAAGTAAAATAAAATACAATAAAATAACTAGCATGGAATTAATAAGAAACATGCACATGTAAGACGAAGAGAGCAATGAAATCCAATGAAAGACATTTCAAAGGCCTGAATAAATGATGAGAGAGATATTATTCTCAGATGATGTTACAGAATATTGTTTAATTTCCAAACTCAAGGATTTTCCAGGTATCTTCTCTTGTTGACATCTAGTTTAATTCTGTTATGGTTAGAGAACATACTTTGTATGATTTCAATTCTTTAAATCTGTTGAAATTGTTTTATGATCTGTAATATGGTGACCCCCATACCTTAGATTCTTATTTAAAGTGTCTGTTCACCAGGTGCTTATGTATTACCAAACAGTACTGCCAGAGAAACGATTTGAAGAATGAACGTATGAAAGCTACCTTAATACTTTATATTCACAATGGAGCTAATGCACACCCATTTTAAATAAAGCACACTATTTATACTAAGCCAAGCCAGTAAAGACAATTTTTAGGAAAGGAATTTTAAAGGATGAAGAAAAACAACCACACATCTTTTTCCTAAATAAGTTCCAGAAGTTCTTTAGAATTGGAATTATAACTTCACTTGATTTATTATTACTCATGAAAAGAGCAGGTAAGAATTTTCAAAGTAAACCTGTCCTCTGCTTCATTTCCTTCTTTAAAAAATGTGGTGCTTTGAATATAAACATCATACTACTGGATGCAGGCCTTAGATGTCTATTATCAAGAAAGGTAAACAGTGTAGTCTAAAATCACATTAAAAAAGACAAGCTAACTGACCTATGGGGAGAATGAAATCACGTTCCTAAAATTATCTTACCAACCAACCACAAAAAGTAAAAACGCGTCATTTTTCACCAGTCTTATGTGCATTTTCCTTTTTCACAATGTAGCAAAAGCCATTAACACATGTACTCTTTATTACTCAGACTCAATTTTTAACATATGAGTAGTGCCAAAAGTTCAATAATTATAACCTAAGAATAATATGTTAAGCCTATTGTATAAAACTGCCTCCATTCAACGGTATACAACCTGTCAAAGGCTTTATATTTTTCAACACCTCTATTATGAAACTACGTTTTCCCACACATTACTAATTATAGCAAGCTGAAAATTCTTAAGGGACTAAAAATAACTACACATTCTTTTCTCTTTTTTTAAAAAAAAAGAAAGAAAAAAAGAAAAAAAAAATCCAAGCCACAACATAATTGTTAAGCCTGAGTTAACACATCTTGATTGAATTCCACTTCAGGAATTATATATGGAATCAAGGCAGAATTATCTAAACCCTTGCACTGTCTTACGGAAAGATCACACTTATACCATCCCATTTGGATGAAAGTTGTTCTTTAATTTATATATGATGATGGCATTAGTGAACTAAGTTCTGTTTGGGAGAGACTTGCAAATAGCTGTTTCAGCTAGTGAGCTTTGGTTGACAACTGGCACAGTCAACTACTGTTACTTAGTGAAGTCCTGGGCATTTCTGAAAAGATTCAAATTAATGAGAAATAACTATTTGTGGATTACTTTAATGTGCCTACTTTTAAAGGCATCACATGGATTGACTTCCCTCTTGTCGGCAGAATACCTTTCAGTGAATTTTTTTTTCTTTTTTGAGTGACAACACCACATGCCTTTATAATGGTAGGGGACAAACATGAATAAAGTTTTAAGTCTGTGTTTTTCACACTAATACTATTTCTCAAAGGCTTAAGACACGGAAAAGAATTTAACAAAAACAACAGAATCATCATCTTTGGGTTTTTCTTCATTAGAAAAGAAATTAACTATTCATACTAGAGTCACAAAAGGAAATGAACATAATCTTGCAATTCTAGAATACAAAATAAAACTTCATGGTAAGGGATTCTTAAATTTTCAAAAATTCAATTCTTAAATGAAGAAAAAAATTGAGAACCATTTAGGACAGTGTTTCTCAAATTTACCTCCTTCCACAGACATATTCTTGGGGGAGGGAGCTACAAGACTCCTACGAGAATTTTTAAATTTTGCATTCTGACGATACTTCAAAATAATACACACTCATTCAGGATTACCTGGACAAGCATCTTATATAAGAATATTGCCACATGACTGCAATACCTGTACTTGTGTCTCCAACCTTTGCGGCACCAAGTGAAGAATAACAGTGCTTAACTTTTCCTGCAGTTTCTCAACTTGGGCCCTCAGACGTTTCATGGAATTACTGCATATTTCCCATGAGAACTCTACGTTGTCAAGGTTGTGAACACCGGCTCAGAGCAATGACTCTCAAAATGGGATAAGGTAGGGGGAAGATGGTGAAGGTAGGGGGAAGATGGTGAAGGGAGACATGCATGTAGTTAGAAAAAAGCACATTTAAGAAGCTATTGATTTCATAATGCAAACTCTAGAAAGTCAAGCTCAGGAAAATAACTGGCTGATGGGAAGTACCAAAGGCCAAATATAGATCCATCCTGGGGGCTTGGAATAAACATGGTTGCTGTTGAGAAACACTGGTTTAGAGGTAGAGGAGTACTGGCACATGGAGAACAGTCAGTAAGAAAAACATGTCCAAAAGAACATCTTTTGGGTCAGTGGATGAATCCTAAACCAGCACCTGTCACGGTCTTTTGGAACCCAAAAGGCCAATCCAGAAGAAACCCAAGACGGTCCATCAATCTTTTCAGCCCCATACTGTGGGGACAGTTGGTCTACTTTTTAACACTGATCCAAAAGAAGACAAGCTTTCCCCACTGCCCATATTTCACCACTCCCCCTATCAAAAATAATAATAACTATTATTTTGATAACTGTATTTCATAATAAACAGTTGCTGTAGCTGGGTAAGAATGGCCACAGATCCATCTACCAAGAAGTGTCCATTGGAGTCTGCTCTGAAATTATTTTAGAGCTTCAATTTGCCATAGCTGGGTCTTCAGTTCCCCACTCTTTTGCATACTTATTAGATCAGAGCACCCACCTATACAATCTTTTCCAATGAAGACCCCTGTGAGTGCTTGGAAATAATCTTGAATTGCGTTTGTGTCACTGGTGGCTGTGGTATCGACAAATTCCAGAAGCCCTTGTTTGAAGGGCATTTAACAGAGGATCTACTGGAGCTTTCTGCAGTAGGTGCAGGTGGGCTTGATGAACACAACTACCTTCCCAGGGTGGATTTTGCTATTTACAAATTCCTGAACCATGCTGACAGGCAGCCGTCTTCCCAGGAGGAATCAATTTCAGGTATTGCTCTGGGTGTAAAACACTCTCAACGAATATTAAGACGAAGTGGAATTTTTCAAAAGATTTTGAGACAAGAATCTTTCCTTTAGCAATTCAACACTGAGGTTATAATGGAGTTTAATGGAAAAATACATTCTATATAAAACTGTCAGCTTCATAGATTAGTTTTCAAAATCAAATAAACATAAAGTTTACTTTTCCCCAGTGTTTTTCACTATATTAAATATAATTTAACATACATATCTATTGTTTCCAGGGCAACTTTTTCTCCTTTTATAGAAAGTTCCCTTGTGTAGATACCATTTATTTCTAGGGACTGAGCTCCATTTGTCACAGTTCACAGACTACAGACTGACCTTAAAGGCTAGATGACAAATACATTGCACAAACAGACTCTGTTACAGACTATGAGATGAAAACAAGTAAACTTATTTACCAGAAGATTCTGGTAGAATAGACAAAAGTCTCTAGGCAGCAGGATTAGGAGACAGGGAGAAGTGGGGCTACTGCATTAGTAGTACTGATACCACTGAATTTATCATTGAATTCATGCAATTCATGGCAATGGATTTTTAAAACCTGAGTGCACATGTTACTATGATAAAATATAACACTTTAACAAATAAATCTATAAAGCAGGATGAGTTGTTGAGCATCTACTATTATGTAAGGCATGGTGCTGGGTGGTCAGGGAGGGCCCAAACATAAATTAGGATATTAAATTAGACAATATTTAGTTTTCTTTCAGTTCTAAAAGTCATAATCCATCTATATAAACTCATCTTTGAAAGCATACACCTAAAGAACAGAAATTTAAAAATCAATAGAAAAAATATAACATTTATTCTATACTGAATTTCTCTTAAAAAACATTTATACCTATGATGTACCCCACTACATAAAATGTAAAGACTGTATGTTTTCTCATGTCTGATCAATACCATGGAAATAAAATTCAGATTGAAGAAAATATACAAAAAAAAAAAATGAAACTAAGCAACTATCAAATAAAATCAATCTCATTACTTAGAGCCTACACAATCACACTCCCATTATATCTCTATGCTCTGCCTCTTGCAAACTGAATACACACAAAAAAAGCACTTCCAGGGGAACCCCGAGCCAGAAAGCAAGACTTTTGGGGGGGGGGGGGAGCAAAAGCAATATATTCTTTACTATTTTTTTTAACCCCTTTGGTGTCAAATGTTTAAAGGTTGTAACATGTTATAACATATGTTTTTACTTCCTTCAACAGAGAATCATTTTCCAAACTACATTCTTTTATTTTATATACTTTTATTATTCAGTTAGAAAACTTGTTGCTCATATGCAAATCTCAAACTAAGGAAGGGGAGGAGGAAAGGAAATTCAACAAACAACAAAATAAAGTTGCTCTGCTATGTTGAGGCTGCCAGGCTTTTTGTTACTCTACTTGAAAGTAAATGTGACTTGTCTGTAGAGAGTGCTGCTTCAGCAGTTTCAAATGAATTTGAAGCCTGTGCTCCATATTTTCTCTTTTGTAAGTTTAATGTATTCAGCAACACTGAAATGACAATTTAAAGAACTACATTTTTAAACAAAGGAAGCATTGATGTTAATGTATGAAAATGGTCCAAACCCTTGGGAGTCTTGGTTCCCACCATTGTTTATTCTGACAACAGGATATAATAGCTTACTTGGCAGCAAATTTAACCATCTGCTTGCTTGCATGGTCTCCCACAGCCACAAGAGCCTGGACATTAAACTGCTGCTGGCGTAAGACTAAGAAACACTGCTTTCCTGAAAAAGACAGAAAGAACACAAGTGTATTAAGAACATGCTACTTCAGGTTTTACAAAAATGGAAAATTCTCCTCTACTTCAAAATCAGGCCAAATTTTGCTCTCCTCATCAGGTACATACATGTGTATCCGGCTTCCATAGACAAAATGATCATACTCAAATTAACACTTTAAAGAAACTCACGTTCTTATATGAGTAACAAGACATACTTTTCACATGTTGGTTGGTTGTTACTATAACACAAACAAATCACTTAATTAAAAAATATTATTACAAACCAAGAAAATTATTTTGTCACGGCATTGATTTACCAAACACATTTCAAGTAACTTCAGATCACCTTCAACATTCACTCAACTGCCAGCATATTCTACAGGCAACGGCAGTACTAACTGCCATGGCAGATTCAATCACGTAACGACAAAAGTGCTAATAACAAGAACACAAGCATTCTACGGGGGTGGTCCATCTATAGGGTTCTTATTTCCTATCAAAGTGCATTTAGAATGATAGGCTAAGTTCCTTTTATGTTCCATTTCTTTCATTTGTCCTATGTCATCTTTATAATCCTCCACACTTTATAACAGCTCCACATTTTTTTTTACTCCAAATAATTTACTTTGTCTATAAAAGATCATCCTCTTTATGCCCCATAACCAATTTTTTTTTTTTAATAAATACACCCTGAGCCTTTGCTTCTCCCTTACTCTTATCCTTATTCTTAATCTGCTGACATATTATTCACGACAGATTTTGGTCACTATGTATTCTGTGCTATCCTCTTTCCTCTAAAGCACATCTTTTTAAAGTCTCTGACCTAATTCTGGAAAACTCATAAAATTAGTTAAATCTTTTCAAGACCTCTTCTCATCAGATTGTCTTACAAAATATCAAAAGATTTTGGTTTTTAAACTGAGAATTATCTTTTAAACTGAGAATTGGCCTTGCCAAAAGAAAAGAAAAGAAAAGAAAAAAGAAAAGAAAAGAAAAGCCAAAATGCAAGTGGACATTTATTACTTTCAATGTGTATAGTATTTTGAAATGCAAATCAGTTAGCAATCAGAAGTAAAAAAAAAAAAAAGGCTGCAGATAAACTGTCAACACAGGTAATCTACAAACTTTTGAGTCATATCTGATCAACAAATTTTTACCACTAAACAGACGATTTCTAATTTTCCCTTTTCCTTTAGAGTGTGATCCAGTCATAAAATGAAATCTTAAAAAAGAAAGCTGCAGGACATTAAACATATTCAAAGGGATTTTAAGATCCTGGATGGACAACGTTGTTACCACAGGGAACTTTGCAGATGGATCACAACTGACATTACCCTAGGCACTACTACCACAGCCAGACATTATCCCACTTAGAACAGGATGCTGGTATAACATGGAATGTAACATGCGTTAAAAAGCACCAGGTTAAGCCATGATTTAATAGGAGTATTTTAGTAGCTATCATAATGCAGAAAAGAAGCACAATAGACCTAGCTGCACTATAAGCCATCCTGTGATGAAGATTCTGAACTTCAATGTTCAAAAAGGATCTTGAGAGAGAATGGAGAGCTCTACAAGATTTACAAGGGTAAACACAGGAAAACATCTGTGGGTGAGCAGTGGGGGTAACATTTAGTGTAAGGGTTTGGTAAAGAGTAAAAGTTCCAAAATCAAAAGGCCTGGGATCATTTCCTAACACTTCCAATGAAGGGGCCTACAGGAAAATTATTAAACCACTTAATGCCTCAGTTTCTTCATCTGTAAAATGGAGAAAATGATAAACTCACAGTGTTTTCTTGGTGATTATAAAATATGCTTAGAATCATGCCATGCTATTATTATCAATAGCACCACTACTGCTGGCTACTTACTGAGGATTGGTTATCATCCTATTTTGCAGGTGAACAGCTATGTGCAAAAACTATGCTGGATCCTGGGAACAAAAAGGTAAATATTTGGTAGACACCTATGAAGAACTTTACCTGAAAAAAGTGATAAAATCTCTGAGAACATAATCCTGCTTTTGTTTATGTAAAAAGTGGAAAAGCTGTAGCTGCAAATGGTGAAATTGTAGGGAATTAATTTGTTCTTTGTATTTTTCTGCATTTTTTGAATTTTCTACACTATATCCATATATATATATATATACACACACACAACTTTCCTAAGTGGAAAAAAAACAAAACTTTTTTAAGAGAACAATAGAAGTATGTATAGAAGAAAGGTCAGGACTGAAAAGATATCTTAGCCATGTTCAATATTCAACCAAAGGAGTACACAGAACCTGGGAAGTTCTGAGGCTAAATATAGAAGCAAAATGCACATGCTTGCTATGGAAAAGAATAATGAAACCAATGGTTACAGATGAAATGAACAGAATTTGCAGGCTGCAGCTGCCTAAGAATAAGAATGTTCAATGTTTCCTAATATTTAATGTATTCATTATACATAACTAAAAATTAAACCTCTTATTAAAAAAAAAAAAAAAGCCAACAGATGGAAGAGGATGAAGCAGTAAGACCAGTCCCACAAGCATATCATATCATAAACCTACAGTACATATAAAAATGTTTCACCAGCATTCAAAATGCCAGGTCAGAGCATAAGACATAATTGAGAATAGACCTTATTAGGTAAGAGATTACAATTCTAGATGAATCAGATTTAAAGTTAAAAACCAACTCATAAAAAACTGAGTAAAAAATGGAATTGAATATCAGAAACACTATACAGGAGTAAAGAAATTACCAAGTTTAAAAATGATGGAATGTTTATATAAAAATATTAAAATACTCTGGGGACAATATTTGATTAATAAATGATATATAATCTATATAAAAGTTTATATCTTTCATACATAAAGATGATAAATATTTATGAAATAAGAACATTGAGATCCCAATACACAACTGGACAATGAACCAGAACAGATAATCTGAGCTCATATAAATGAGCTGACAAACACAAGGAAATCAGTGCTGCTGTGAGTGACATTTTGAAGAGGAGCTACAGCCAAGAGGGACACTTTGAAGAAAGCACAAGAGCTGCAGATGAGAGCCTGAAAACGGCCACTGAAAGCAGACTCTTGCTCTGGAGGAGCTAAGAGAGGACAAATACCCCAAGGGCAACTAAGAGTGACATTTTTGAGGAAACTGCTGCCTATAGAGGAACGTCCTGGGAGAAAGCCATTTTGAAACCAGAACTTTGGAGCAGAAGCCAGCCACATGCCTTCCCAGTTAACAGAGGTTTTCTGGATGCCACGGGCGTGTTACCTTGGACACTTTATGGCCTTAAGACTGTAACTGTGTGCTTTTATAAAAGCCAATCCACCTCGGGAGTTTTGCATTCCGGCAGCATTAGCAAACTAGAACAGATGTACTAGTAATAAATGTAATACAGGTTGAAGCAAACAAAGATCACACTTTATTTACCTCTCAAGTTATCAAAGATTTTAAAATAACAATATTGGATGCTTGGGAGAATTAAGTGAAAAATGTTTTCTCATAAATTGCTGATGGCAAGGTAAACTTCCCTTTATACTTCAGGGAACAATGGGCATTAAAAGGCTTACAAAGTTCTCTTTAACTTAATAAACCTACTTCTTAGAATATATTTTAAGGAAGCTAGATTTGGAATAAGTCTTAAGCACAAAGACGTCTGTAACAGCATAATTTATATAAAATAGCTGAAATTCTATTACCACCTACTTAACATTTACGTAGTCTTTACTGGTGGGACAACCCCCAGAGTCTCTACTGTTATAACTCCAAAGCTTTCTGTGTTCAAAGCACACTTTCAAATACTAGAACCTGATGGCCACTTGAAAGGATTTTTAAAACACTCAAAAGCACCTGAAAGGATTTTAAAATACTCAATAGAAAACATTCAGCACTGGCTTCTTAGTAAATAGAATTGTCCACTCAGACTACCTATTTTAAATAATTTTGAGACCATGTTCTTGCTAGGTGTTAGTAAACAAAATTGTCCTTTCTTTGGCTCTGGTTGGTGATAACCGAGCACTGCAGGATCTGCTTAGTTAAATGTTAGGCAACAGACACTGATTACAGGGAGGAGGGTGTGCATGATCCTTTTTGTGTAAATTTTTAAAACAAAGGATAGGATTACATACACCAATACATGCTTATAAATGCAATTTTTTTTTCCTGGAAGGATACAAAAGAAACAATAGTGATAGTTATCTTTGGGGAAGGGGATCGTGGTGGGATGGAGAAGATACGAGTTGTAAGACTTCTATTTTTCATTTTATATCTTTCTGCACTACTGGAATTTTTATTTTTACCCTGTCCATATATGGTTTTTTTATTCTAAGAAACAAAAAATAAATTTCTCAAGTTAGTAAAAAAGTTCTCACTGACAAGTTAATACAGGAACTTTAGAAGACAGATTTATCACCTGCTCAATATTATTCATCTTTCTTCTGCATGGACCTCTCCATAACAGGAGACAGTTTAATGAAAGAAGAACAAAGTCAATGATCAAAACGAGTTAAATGAATTCACCATTTTTAGATATTTTGCATTTCATCTCCAACACAAAATTTACATTACATTTTGATTAAGTTTTTAGAAGAGGCAGTTTACTTCTTAAATTTACACGAGTACTGTTTCAGAAAAATTTCAAGTTGGAAACCTTCCTTTATAGGAGTAACAGGTGCAATCTTTATTTCTGAGCTGAAGAACAAACATGGGAAGTAGTCAAACAAAAGGTTTACTCTTGTCTATTATTCTGACTGCTCAGCAGTGAAGTGGGCTTTGGGACAGATCTAGGTTATCAAAGACATACAGCAATCCTATGTTTTACATCTGTTCCCACCACCTTTTAGGTTGCCAAGCTCCTGAATTCAATATTTAGATAATGTACTTTAACTTAATACTCAAAATTATTACCTTCCCTCATTGTTTACTAGTTGAAATACTACACTAAACATGTACATGTCAGAAACACCTATTTACAAAATAAAATGTATAAATATAATTGAAATGACCAAGCTAAAATTATTTTTTAAAGCTTAATATGTGCAGATGAGAATATCAAATAAAAATATACAAACTATAGGATAAGCATAATTGGCAAATTAATAACAATAGTGGATGATGTTAATCAGAGAATGAAACAACAGAGACCTAAACATTTTTTTTAATCATTTTATTGAGATATATTCACATACCATGCAGTCATACAAAACAAATTGTACTTTCGATTGTCTACAGTACCATTACATAGTTGTACATTCATCACCTAAATCAATCCCTGACACCTTCATTAGCACACACACAAAAATAACAAGAATAATAATTAGAGTGAAAAAGAGCAATTGAAGTAAAAAAGAACACTGGGTACCTTTGTCTGTTTGTTTCGAGACCTAAACATTTTAAAATAGTTTCCATTTACCATTTCATAGTAAATGTTCTTACATGAATGATATGGAGGCAAGCTGGAATTCTGACCTTTGGTGTTGAAAATCCTAAATTATCTGAAAAAACTAGTAATTTTGGAAGTATAAATAAGGTTTAGGAAGAACAGGAGTGCAAGAGAATTATTCTGTGCCAATGACTTCCATGTAGTATGTATAAAACTCAAAAGGAACTACACTCTAATTACTCTTTTAATACGCAGACTTAATTAAGCTCATAAGCTTTCGTGCTTGGAAGAAACTAATTTTAAGTGTTTCAAAAGTTAATTTCTCCTCCCTCCTATCTAAAGATACTTCGTATTTAGGAATGTTACACATTCAGTCTACTGTAAGAAACGTGATTTTGATTTTTAAAAATGTTTAAGGCATTTCCCTTCATCTAGATAAAAAATCTGCACAGGTATTTATTATATAAATAGACATCATACTTTGCATAAAAAGATTCTAACTATCATACTTTTGACACTATAATTTTAAACTTCCATATCCATATCATAGTTTATTCAGAGTGTTGCTCTCCTTGAAATTGCCAACATGGGTTGCTTCCCCAAGCCCAGTTTTCATGTCTTACTATTTCTGGAGTTAAAGCACATAAATGGGTCCAAATAATGTTTATCAATATAAGTTCTTCCTATAAAAGATACAAGAAGGGAGTAGCATCAATCAAGCTCTTGCAACTTCAAAGCACAAGATTCTAATTTATTATTTTTTTAGATAATCTAATTCAGCAGAAATAAAAAGCACTAACAATCACTATAGGCAAGGATATGGAGAAATCAGTACTGTTACATACTTGTGGTAGTATAAGTGAGTATAGCCTTGGGAAGGGTAATCTGGTACCAACAAAATTCTAAATATGCATTTGCATACCCTTCCATCCAGTAGTTCTACTTCTAGGTATCTATTTTGGAGAAATACTTCCTCATATAGATCTATAAATAGTTTCATGAAAGGATCTCCAAGAAACACTATCAACTGAAAATAAGAAAAGTGAAAGGATAGTATGTAAAACATGTCATCTATGTAAAACAAGACAAACTGAAAACTCACAAAAAATAAAACAGTATGTGTGTATGTGTACATGCATGCATTGTTAATAAAGATTTGGAAGGACACTGATCAAATCATTAAGAGACTAGGAAGGGCTGAAGGCAGAGGAGAGGCAGTAGAGAAGAAAAAATGGAGTATCACTATTTTTGTATTCTTTGAAAAACTCACCTGAATGTATTAATATATTTCTTGGGTAATTTATATAAGCATGGAACTTAAAAACAAAATAGGATTTTCCCATTAAAAATTATGAAAACCAGATTACAGATGGAAAGTTAAATATATATATTATCAAGAATTAACCCAACACTGTAATAAAATACCACAGTTTTGCTAAATAGTTTTTATTCAAAGAATAGTTCAATACTATGAAATCCATTAATGTCAGTCATTGCAATTATATATACATACATTTAAAAATTTTTTATTATATGGAAAATTTCAAAATATACATCACTCAATGTGATTATATTTTGAGGGAAAATATGCTGGAAAAGGGTCTGATGAAATTCAATATCTATTCCTGAACAAACAATTAGAAAACCTGGACTAGAAGAAAATTTGTTTTAACCTATTTTTAAGGTTTAGAATTGTTTTCTAATGACACTTTATACAGAACCCCTTAAATCATGGAAGATCAACTGTTTAAATTTCTGTTTGTGAAAAATTCTTAATTGTGTGAATTCCTTAAATACTGGAGAACCTACTAATTTTTGCAAAAGAAACAAGAAATGAGGTACAAATATTTGAAAGCAAAGGACCAAATAATAATTATTTGGAAATATATCACTGTGTCTGGAACCACCATGTTCTACAATAATGGGGCAATAATAATGGCAATTTTTCAGCTTTACCCCAATCTACTTAATCCTCACTTCCTGTACTATTTTGAAGCAAACCCCAGTCACCATATTATTTCATCTGCACATAATTCAGTATGGATCTCTAAAAGATAAGGTCTCACTTTTAAAATGTAACCACAATACCATTATCTCAACTGAAAAAAAGTTACCAATTCTTTACTGTCAAATATCATTCCTCAAATTTCCAGTAGTCTCAAATGTCACAATTTTTATTTTACTGTTTAAATTAGGATTCAAGTAAGTGACTGGTTGAGAGAACCTATTAGTACACAGGTTTCCCCTCTCCTTTCCATTTATTTGTTGAAGACACCAGGTCATTTGCCCAGTGTAGCTGCCTACAGTCTGGATTTCACCAACTGCATTCCCATTATCGCTTAATATGTTCCCCTGTTCTATTTTTTTTTTTTTTTTTTTGTAAATTGATAATTGGATCTATGAGATGAGACTTAGGTATAATTTTTTGATCAAGACTATTTCATAGGCAGACTATTTCATAAGTAGACAAAATGTTTCTAGTGGTCTCTGAGATGTTAATAACTAATGATCAATGCTTAGGGGCAAAAATGGTGATGTTCTAATATTCCTTCTTCATTTTATTAGCTGGAATACTTCTCATTTACCATTTGGTTAGCCAGAGATATACAATTCATATAGAAATGATACTTTCCCTTTATTTACCAATTTTCAAAATAATTAAATGTTTCATTGGTGACAGGTTTTGTTTTAGTATTATTATAAAATAATTTATGGATTTAAACCTATCTATGTTTTGATTCATTGCAGTTATTATCTTTCTTGATACTCAGAATGTCCCATTTTTGGCCTGTGGTATTCCCTTCAAGTTGGTCCCTCAGATCTACTCCTGTAGTTTTTCATAGTTTCCTTGCTACCTGTTAGGACAAGATATTCTAGGTTCATTTGTACAATTTCTTCCCAAGACCTGAAATCTGTTATTTGTCCAAAAAGCCCTGGTTCACTTTAAGGGCAGACAGCATTTCAAAACCACAATAGAAAAAAACCACTTTGGAAAAGTATGGCAGTTTCTTATAAAGTTAAATATATACCTAACCTAGGGCCCAGCAGTTCCACACAAGAAAAATAAAAGCATATGTCCACACAAAGACTTTTACATGAATGTTAACAGCCCCTTTATTTATATCAGCCCCCAAAACTGGAAACCACCAGATTGTCCATCACATGTGTTTGTATAAACAAACTATAGTAGAGCTATACAATGGAATACTACTCAGCAATTAAAATGAAGAAACTACTGATACACTTAAGGTATACAGAAGATGACATACTACGTGATTCACTCATATTAAGTTCTAGAGCAGGCAACCCTAAGCCCATTCCCTCCCCTCCAGAAAACTTAAACACAAACAGGCTAAGAGAAACATATTAGTTCTTATATAATAAAAAGATGAATCACATGACAAGAACACACAATAGACAAAAGAATATTTTTTAAATAGCTAACATATCATGAAAAGTAATCTGACCAGTAACGAATGAAACATAAATTAAAACAACAGGTAAATCTTAATCTTAAAATTAAAAAAGTGGCTAAATAAATATATTATAGTCATACCATGAAATATTAAACCCTTAAAAAACAATGAAATACACAAGAAGTGAACCCTAAGTTAAACCATCAACTATAGTTAAAAGTACAATTAACAAATGTTCCACACCAACACAAGGTGTTAAAAGGGTGGTATATGGGATTCCTGTATTTTATGCATGATTGTTCTGTAAACCCAAAACTTCTCTAACAAAGAGAACAGAACAAACAAGAAACAATGAGGTAGGACTATATAGGTGCATAAATATGTTAAGTTGTACAGAATATATTAAGTGAAAAAAGTTCAGGTTAAAAATAGTACATGGTGGCTTCTGGAAGATGACAGTTAGGAGAGACAGGGCAAAAAAAAAATCTCCGTGAAAAATACTAGATAAAAGATAAAAAGTGACCCAGAACACCAGTTTCAGCGATGCACCAGATGGACAAGATCTGCTAAATCCACAGGGACTGTGCACTTGGTGAAACCTGGAGTCTGCGTTCTGAAACGAGTGAGCCTGCTGGATAACTGGCAGCCATGCTGTGGTCTGGGGAAACCAGGGTTGGCGTTTGGAGTTGGGCTAGTTTTAAAAACCCAAAAGTGGCTGCAGATATGGCAGCAAGAACCACACAGTGAAGTGCAGCGGGAACTGCGTCCCCACAACCCGTGGACACACCTCAATATCTGTTGTGGATGACAGTCTTTCACGCACCTGCTGCTAATTGTCTCACAGCTAGGAAGGCAAGGTTTAGTGAAAAGGGGAAAATAACCATGCCCATACAGCCATCTTTCCAGTGGGCTGGGAACGCCCCTGCCCAGCAATGGCGCCACAGCCCAGAGCTGCGCCAAACAACCCAGTGCGAGGGGATGTATTTCCAGCAACACGCACACATGCCACAGTATCTGGCATGGACAATAGCCTTTCACGCACCTGCAGCTAACTGTCCCAGAGCTAGGAAGGCAGAGGTGTGTGAAAAGGGGGAAATTTACACACCCCATACAGCCATGCTTTCAGCAGGCTGGGAATGCCCCTACATGGCCTGTGGCCCGGAACTTCCCTTGAGGGACAGTGCTCACTTGTAACATAGCACAGTCTTCCCTCAGCAGAGGCCCTAGGAGGGCACGGCTTGGAATAGGGACCCACTCGGAAGTCCCAGGGACCATACACCAATACCAAGGACTAGTGGGTCAGCGGCAGAGACAAACTGTGACGAGACTGAACTGAAGGTTTACACTCTTGGAACAGCTTTAAATCTCCAGGAACATCTGGGAGGTTTGATTATTAAAGCCGCCCTCCCTCCCTAACTGCTCAGACACATGCCCCACATTCAGGGCAGGCAGCACCAACTACACACGCAAACTTGGTGCACCAATTGGACCCCCACAAGATTCAGACCCCCACTCACCACCAAGACAAAGTTGGGGAGAACTGCCTTGAGGGGAATAGGTGGCTCGCAGATGCTACCTCCTGGTTAGTGAAAGAAAGTGTATGCCACCAAACTGTAGATCCGACAAATTAGAGATAAGTGTTTGAATAAGCCTCCATATCCTAAAAGAACCCTATCAAGTTAAGCAAATGCCAAGACGCCAAAAACAACAGAAAATTTTAAAGCATATGAAGAAACCAGACAACATGAATAACCCAAACCAAAACACCCAAATCAAAAGATCAGAGGAGACACAGTACTTGGAGCAATTAATCAAAGAACTAAAGACAAACAATGAGAGCATGGCACAGGATATAAAGGACATGAAGAAGACCCTAGAATAAATTGCAAGAGCAAATAAAAAAATAGACAATCTTATGGAAATAAAAGAAACTGTCAACCAAATTAAAAAAAATTCTGGATACTCACAGTACAAGACTAGGAAGCTGAACAGCGAATCAGTGACCTCGAGGACGACAGAATGGAAAGTGAAAGAACAAAAGAAAGAATGGGGAAAAAAACTGAAAAAATCGAAATGGACCTCAGGGATATGACAGACAAAACGTCTAAATATAAGAGTCATTGGTGTTCCAGAAGGGGAAGAGCAGGGTAAAGGTCTAGGAAGAGTATTCAAAGAAATTGTTGGGGAAAACTTCCCAAACCTTCTAAACAACATAAACACACAATCATAAATGCCCAGTGAACTCCAAATAGAATAAATCCAAATAAAAATAGTACATGGTATTATACAACTTTTGGTTAAAATACATATACACACATACACACACACAATTCCTCACTAATACAAATCTTAACAGAAGGATCAGTTGACTTTCTACTTTATACCTGATTTAATTATGCACTTTGGAGTATTTCACAACAAACTGATATTACCCCTATAATCCAAAAGAACAAAGTGATTCCATTTTGCAAATTAAAAATATTTTAAAGATGACATAGAACTGTATAACTGAAGACACAAGTATGGAGTACTTAGTTTTGTAAAAGAAAAATGTGGAAAGGTTTACTTTAAAACAACTTCTACTATATATTTCAAACTTTTAACAGTGTTTTCCCCCCTTGAGGACTAGAGCAAGAAGTCAATCAAACTTGTTTTATTCTTAAGTTCCTGTTCTGTTTGCATTTCAAATTATTGCATGTGTATTAGTTCTTAATTTAAAAAGATATTTCCATCCAACTCCTCCAAAACTCATAAAACCCATAGATGTAAAAAAATTTTTTTTACTAGAGAGCTAATTTAACACAAATACAATATACAAATAAAAACTGATATGAAATTCCAAAATACTAAAAATTCCTTTAGAGAGCTTTAAATCTTTTGATGTGTTCATTCATACTGACATGCATAGATAAGTCTTTTTTCTTCCTATCAGCTTGTTATCATTCCTATAAAGTCCTTGTAATTGCTAAAGACAGAGTTTTAGGTAGGTACAATCAATTAGAAGGCTAAAATAATTTGTCACTAGAAAAAAAAAAGACTAACAGATTATATGTTTTCACTTATATACAGCTTTATGACTGTCTTTCAATTATTTTTTTACCTTATGCAGAATAATTTATTGTATGTCTTTCCTCCACCTATTATATATCTATTTACCACTCCTGGATTTTTACATGTTGAATTTTAACAAGGCCTGCCTTTGAGGGGTGTATGTACGTGCGTGCGTGCGTGCGTGCGTGCGTGTGTGTGTGTGTGTGTGTTGTTACTGTTGGTATGTTGGGACACAAAGCCAAAGCTGGAGAGGTCCATGAGCAAGGAAGAGGGAAGAGGTGTAAGCCACATCATAAAATCGCAATGTCAGTATTAAAGGGTATTGACTGAGAGCAAAGACCAGGAGGCAGACTGGGCCACAATGTAGTCTCAAATGCCAGGATAAGGAAGCTCTATTTAATTTGGTAAGTCTTGGACAGATTTTAGCAGAGCTTCCAAAGTCCTTCCTGCTCTGCCCTCCACTGGTCTTTCTAGCCTCATTCCTTATCACATCCCCACTTGCAGGCACATGCCAACTGAACTGAACTACCTGCAGTGAGAAACTACTTGCAGTGTACCTCTCGGCCTTTACCTACCCCGCAACCCCTGCATTTCTGATTAACCGCCACTGAAGGAGGGACTGTGACATGTTCACCACAATATTCACTTTGCCTAGCTCTAAAAAAAAATTTATTTACAGAAAAAACATGCAGAAAATATAGTTCCTAATTACTACCTACCGCCCACCCCCCCACCATGCAGAGTTTTCTCTATTATTAACATTTTGCAGAGTGGGGTGCCTTTGTTAAAACTGACACAATATTATTATAATTACACTATTAACTATAGTCCATCATTCACAATAGAGTTCACTCTGTTTTTTACAGTTCTATGGATTTTTTAAAAAATTTTATTCTCATAACTTACATAATCTAAAATTTTCCATTTTAATCACTTTTCAATATACAATACAGTGGTGTTAATTACATTCACAATGTTGTGCTACCATCACCTTCCAATTTTGACAATACATGCTTGATCTTCTCATTCAGAGAGTGAGCTATGGACAGTATATACAAGACCAAGAAGACTGCTCTTTTATATATGAATAAAACACCTAGTTTAGTACTTAATTATTAGTTTAGTACTTAATTATTCATCCACTAGTATTCTTATTAGGAACTGGTAACATAAAAAGAAATAAAATAAGCAGTAATGCCTTTCTAAAGGAAGGGGTCTACAAGAGGAAAAGATATTTACACACAAAAAAACTACAGTAAAAGGCAAGTAAGTAGGTGCCATACTCATTAGTATACTCAATTACTGAGGGCTTATTTGCATGAATCACAAGTGCTAAAGTCTTTACAAATATTATTTCATAACATTCTAAGCTAGGTATTTCATATGAAAGACATCGAGGCCTGCAAATGTCAGGCAATTTGCCAAGGTAACAGATTATAAGCGCAGACTCAGGATTCACTCCAAAATCCCAATTTGTAACCACTGGGAAATATTCACCTACATATTTTAAGTGCTCATTAGAAAGAGACATCAAAGGGATGAAGCAAAGCGAGGATTGTGAAGGGAGTCATTCTTGGTTCAGTCCCAGAAGGTAGCACGCATTCTATCTTTTAATAAATAAATATATTTGGAAGATGGTGGAATAGGAGCAGTGGAGCAAACTTCTCCTCCATGAAAGAAACTAGAGAAAAGGCAGAAAATGCAAGGGACAGCAGTTCCAGCGTACAAGCGGCCAGAGAAGGACCCCTACGATACATAGAGGGGACTTGAATGAAAAAGTGGAGAAACTGTGTCTGAAAGGATGGGGCGAGTTTATTCAGCCGGGACCACTGGGGGCTGGCCAACAGTGAGCTGTTCGTTGAGCAGTGGAGGGAACGGTTCTCTACTCCTACACACCCATGTCAGCAATTAGCTGGGGATATAATCCTCCTTAGCCCCGTGGCCAGGAAATCCCAAGAGAGAACTTGGAAACCAGTGGACCCGTGCTGACTGCATTTACTCTTCCTCCACAGAATTCTGTGGTGTGCACAGGAGAGAGGCGGTGATAGGCAAGGGTGCCATACAGAAGCACAAGGAACACATCCACCACCCCAGAGGCTCACAGGTACACAGAGGGCAGGAAGCAGGGCACGTTTGAGCTACAGGATGAGACATGCAGCTGCATAGCCCAAGAGTGATCCACGTGGAGGCATGGGAATCACCAGCCCCATGGTGCCCTTAAGTGGACTTCCTGCCAAAATGAACAGGACCCAGTGCACACAGAGAACTGGTGCGCCGACTGGATTTCCATCTGGTTTGGACACCACCCAACATGCAGGCACAGGTGGGGGAAAGCTGGATTGAGGATAAGAGGTGGCTCAAGAGAGCCATCTGCTGGGAAGACAGGGAAAGTGCACTCCAACAAGCTGTGGTTCGGCCAAATTTAAAATAAATGTCCAAGTAGTCCTGCATTTCCAAAAGTAACCTTATCAAGATATGCAAATGCCCAAAGTCAAGAGAAAATCACCAATCAGAATCGTCCATGTACTAGCAGGGGCGGGGCTGCAGAGGTAGGAGGAAGATGGCTGCTGGGTTGAGGTATTTACAAAAGAAATAATTCCAGATTGATGTATGAAATTTTAAAACAACAACAGGAACTTCTGGGTTTAGATTGTTCCAAATATTCACCAGAGTTTGCAAATAGTAATGACAAAGATGATCAAGTTTGAAATTGCCAACCCTCAGTGATAGTACTGTCTCCAGAAGATGGAAAAGTAGATATTGTGAGAGATGCAGAGGACTTTTGCCACTCAGTAGCCCAGCAGCAAAAGAAATACACAGATTTGGATGTAGATATGTTAAACAGTTTACTTAGTTCACATTGTTTCTCTGATCCTGATTTAATATTGAAGTTTGGTCCTGTGGACAGCAGGTTAGGGTTTCTTCCCTGGCAAAACAGACTGATTGAGATTGTGTCTTTGCCTTCCCATTTAAACATCAGTTATGAGGACTTTTTCTCTGCCCTTCATCAGTATGCAGCCTGTGAACAGCGTCTGGGAAAGTAGTGATCCCTGGTTGCATAATTTGATTTCAGGCTTTTGGAGAAAAGGACCCAAATGACTCTAATGTTTACAAAGCACCTATGAAACCCTATACACACCCAATTCATGATCCTCATAATTTATCAACAAACACAAAAAGTGTCTTACTTGAGAGTGAGAGAGTGTATGTGTGTAGGTGAGCTTAATGCGCATGCCTATGTACATGTTTGTGCATGTGTATGTACAGAAAAACTTATAAAAATGTGGGAAGCATTAGAGAAGGAAATACACAGACCTGCAGCTTTGAGCTAATGGGAGCAACATTTTAGGAGTTGAAATTTCAAATTTAATGGCTTCAGCCCCAACTACTTCCCTGTTTTTGTGGGGAGAAGTGGGAGGTAATCAGAGCTGTTTATTGTTGTTTTGGAGTGAGGGTAATAATTTTTGTTCAGTCTTTTCTAGTGACCAAACTTTACTTTTTAAGAAATACATTGACTCTATTAAATGCAAACATTCTGAGTTTGAGCAGTGTCCAGAGAAGTGGAGTTCTGTGCTGCTCACATGTTAAAAGCTTGCTCACTTTCAACAGAGGGAATACCTATCTTCAGATGTCTGTCCATTTCATCTCCTAGTTCATTATAGTCAAATGATATGACTTGAGCGTGGTGTTGTGATGTTTATGCTCAGGGTTGTTAAAATCATTAAAAAATAACTCATTACATTGAAATACATAACTTAAAAAATTTAAATATTGAATTTGACAGTCAAGAAAAATGTTGGGGGGAGCTGTAATCTTAAAAGTGGAAAATTTCCTAAAATGAGAAAGTTTTTATTTCTTTTTTTGTTTGGGGATAGTGTGTTAGATAGTATCCAAAGTTGGTTGAAAAGTGATTGCACTAACTTTTTATTTAAAAGAAAAATGAAACAAACAAACAAAAAAAAATTTGAGGAAACTTACCAGTGAGTTCTTTTCCTCAAAAGTAACCTGTTCCACTTTGGAATTGCACATTAGTGCCATGTTAATATCTAGGAATTTTACTCAGTAAATCCTGATGGTGACTATCATAAAAGATCTTAAATAGGATTGAAGCTGTGTTGGGAGTAAAATCTACAAAGTCTACAAAGATAATTTAATTTTACGTGTTCTCTTTTGTAAGGAAAAATATTACAGTTTCTGTTATTTTGAAACCAATAAATGATTTTTTGAAAGGTATTTAATATTTCTTCCCTCCTGATCCTTGGAGAGAAACCATTCTTTATATTTGATGAAATGTTTCGAGAAAACGCTCTTATCAACAAGCATACAATAGCTATCTAAATTCTACATTAAGAATGGAGTAGTTTAAATTTGAGGTCTCTGAAGTTTAGAGTAAAGAAGTAAAGAAGAATGGATAGTAAAGAAATGGATAGTAAAGAAGTATAGATAGTAAAGAAGTATAGATAGTAAAGAAGTATAGAAGTATAGAAGTAAAGAAGTATAGATAGTAAAGAAGTATAGATAGTAAAGAAGTATAGAAGTATAGAAGTAAAGAAGTATAGATAGTAAAGAAGTATAGTAAAGATAGTAAAGAAATATAGTAAAGACAGTAAAGAAATGGACAGTAAAGAAGAATGGATGTGGAAAGCAAGGTCTGGAATTGCTTGTCAGATTCTGAAGAATAAATGTGTTTCAACTTTGGATTATAAAACCCCATTTACGATTTTAAAGATACACTTGCAATAAAAATGATTAAACTAAATTTTGGTCCAGTGATATTACTTTGCACTTCATAGTCCTTTTTACATTGTAAGACTGTTTTTTTTAAGTCTTAATTTATTGCTAAAAGTTTCATGTGAAGCCACAGAATATCTCCAAACTTTACTAGTGAATTTCCAATTTTTCTTCCCTTGAACTGTGATCCACGTTCTGCTGAGGCTTTCTAGCCTTAGGTGAAGTCAAACTTATGGCCTTTATAAATATGATAAATATAAGTCATCTTTTATAAACATTCTGGAGTATGCACGGCTTTTATAATTACTGGGTCCTGTTGAAGTGAAGGGACTTAACATTTGTTAAATGAAATTAGTGAAATAAATTACACATGGCCAATAGTACCCCCCCCCCCCCAAAAAAAGAGAAAATCACAACACACATGAAGACCTAAGGAGATATGGACAAGCCAAAGGACTGAATTAAAAAGCCAGAGGAGATGCAGAATTTAGAGCAATTAATCAAAGAAGTACATACAAATCTCCAAAACAACTTCAATGGGTTGGCTAAAGACATAAAAGGCATCAAGAAGACTCCAGAAGAGCATGAAGAAGAATTTAAAAGAGTAAATTAAAAAATAGCAGATCGGAGGCGGGGCAAGATGGCAGACTGGTGAGCTGTAAGTTTTAGTTACTCCTCCAGGAAAGTAGGTAAAAAGCCAGGAACTGCGTGGACTGGACACCACAGAGCAATCTGTCTTTGGGCATACTTCATACAACACTCATGAAAACGTGGAACTGCTGAGATCAGCGAAATCTGTAAGTTTTTGCGGCCAGGGGACCTGCGCCCCTCCCTGCCAGGCTCAGTCCCGGGGGAGGAGGGGCTGTCAGCTCCGGGAAGGAGAAGGGAGAACTGCAGTGGCTGCTCTTATCGGAAACTCATTCTACTGATTCAAACTCCAACCATAGATAGACTGAGACCAGACACCAGAGACTCTGAGAGCAGCCAGCCCAGCAGAGAGGAGACAGGCATAGAAAAAAAACAACACGAAAAACTCCAAAATAAAAGCAGAGGATTTTTGGAGTTCTGGTGAACACAGAAAGGGGAAGGGCGAAGCTCAGGCCTTGAGGCGCATATGCAAATCCCGAAGCAAAGCTGATCTCTCTGCCCTGTGGACCTTTCCTTAATGGCCCTGGTTGCTTTGTCTATTAGCATTTCAATAACCCATTAGATCTCTGAGGAGGGCCGTTTTTTTTTTTGTTTGTTTGTTTTTGTTTTTGTTTTTAAATCCTTTTTTCTTTTTCTAAAACAATTACTCTAAGAAGCCCAATACAGAAAGCTTCAAAGAATTGCAATTTGGGCACGTCAAGTCAAGAGCAGAACTAAGAGAGCTCTGAGACAAAAGGCAATAATCCAGTGGCTGAGAAAATTCACTAAACAACACAACTTCCCAAGAAAAGGGGGGTGTCCGCTCACAGCCACCATCCTGGTGGACAGGAAACACTCCTGCCCATCGCCAGCCCCATAGCCCAGAGCTGCCCCAGACAACCCAGTGTGACGGAAGTGCTTCAAATAACACGCACACACCACAAAACTGGGCGTGGACATTAGCCTTCCCTGCAACCTCAGCTGAATGTCCCAGAGCTGGGAAGGTGGAGCAGTGTGAATTAACAAAGCCCCATTCAGCCATCATTTGAGCAGACTGGGAGCCTCCCTACACAGCCCAGCAGCCCAGAACTACCCTGGGGGGACGGCACTCACCTGTGACATAGCACAGTCATCCCTCAACAGAGGACCCGGGGTGCACGGCCTGGAAGAGGGGCCCACTTGCAAGTCTCAGGAGCCATATGCCAATACCAAAGACTTGTGGGTCAGTGGCAGAGACAAACTGTGGCAGGACTGAACTGAAGGATTAGACTATTGCAGCAGCTTTAAAACTCTAGGATCATCAGGGAGATTTGATTGTTAGGGCCACCCCCCCTCCCCGACTGCCCAGAAACACGCCCCACATACAGGGCAGGCAACACCAACTACACACGCAAGCTTGGTACACCAATTGGGCCCCACAAGACTCACTCCCCCACTCACCAAAAAGGCTAAGCAGGGGAGAACTGGCTTGTGGAGAACAGGTGGCTCGTGGACACCACCTGCTGGTTAGTTAGAGAAAGTGTACTCCACGAAGCTGTAGATCTGATAAATTACAGATAAGGACTTCAATAGGTCTACAAACCCTAAAACAACCCTATCAAGTTCAGCAAATGCCACGAGGCCAAAAACAACAGAAAATTATAAAGCATATGAAAAAACCAGACGATATGGATAACCCAAGCCCAAGCACCCAAATCAAAAGACCAGAAGAGACACAGCACCTAGAGCAGCTACTCAAAGAACAAAAGATGAACAATGAGACCATAGTACAGGATATGAAGGAAATCAAGAAGACCCTAGAAGAGCATAAAGAAGACATTGCAAGACTAAATAAAAAAATGGATGATCTTATGGAAATTAAAGAAACTGTTGACCAAATTAAAAAGATTCTGGACACTCATAGTACAAGACTAGAGGAATTTGAACAACGAATCAGTGACCTGGAAGATGACAGAATGGAAAATGAAAGCATAAAAGAAAGAATGGGGAAAAAAATTGAAAAACTCGAAATGGACCTCAGGGATATGATAGATAATATGAAACGTCCGAATATAAGACTCATTGGTGTCCCAGAAGGGGAAGAAAAGGGTAAAGGTCTAGGAAGAGTATTCAAAGAAATTGTTGGGGAAAACTTCCCAAATCTTCTAAACAACATAAATACACAAATCATAAATGCTCAGCGAACTCCAAATAGAATAAATCCAAAAAAACCCACTCCGAGACATATACTGATCACACTGTCAAACATAGAAGAGAAGGAGCAAGTTCTGAAAGCAGCAAGAGAAAAGCAATTCACCACATACAAAGGAAACAGCATAAGACTAAGTAGTGACTACTCAGCAGCCACCATGGAGGCGAGAAGGCAGTGGCACGATATATTTAAAATTCTGAGTGAGAGGAATTTCCAGCCAAGAATACTTTATCCAGCAAAGCTCTCCTTCAAATTTGAGGGAGAGCTTAAATTTTTCACAGACAAAGAAATGCTGAGAGAATTTGCTAACAAGAGACCTGCCCTACTGGAGATACTCAAGGGAGCCCTACAGACAGAGAAACAAAGAAAGGACAGAGAGACTTGGAGAAAGGTTCAGTACTAAACAGATTCGGTATGGGTACAATAAAGGATATTAATAGAGAGAGGGAAAAATATGGCAAACATAAACCAAAGGATAAGATGGCCGATTCAAGAAATGCCTTCACGGTTTTAACGTTGAATGTAAATGGATTAAACTCCCCAATTAAAAGATATAGATTCGCAGAATGGATCAAAAAAAATGAACCATCAATATGTTGCATACAAGAGACTCATCTTAGACACAGGGACACAAAGAAACTGAAAGTGAAAGGATGGAAAAAAATATTTCATGCAAGCTACAGCCAAAAGAAAGCAGGTGTAGCAATATTAATCTCAGATAAAATAGACTTCAAATGCACGGATGTTTTGAGAGACAAAGAAGGCCACTACATACTAATAAAAGGGGCAATTCAGCAAGAAGAAATAACAATCGTAAATGTCTATGCACCCAATCAAGGTGCCACAAAATACATGAGAGAAACATTGGCAAAACTAAAGGAAGCAATTGATGTTTCCACAATAATTGTGGGAGACTTCAACACATCACTCTCTCCTATAGATAGATCAACCAGACAGAAGACCAATAAGGAAATTGAAAACCTAAACAATCTCATAAATGAATTAGATTTAACAGACATATACAGGACATTACATCCCAAATCACCAGGATACACATACTTTTCTAGTGCTCACGGAACTTTCTCCAGAATAGATCATATGCTAGGACATAAACAAGCCTCAATAAATTTAAAAAGATTGAAATTATTCAAAGCACATTCTCTGACCACAATGGAATACAATTAGAAGTCAATAACCATCAGAGACTTAGAAAATTCACAAATACCTGGAGGTTAAACAACACACTCCTAAACAATCAGTGGGTTAACGAAGAAATAGCAAGAGAAATCGCTAAATATATAGAGACGAATGAAAATGAGAACACCAACATACCAAAACCTATGGGATGCAGCAAAAGCAGTGCTAAGGGGGAAATTTATAGCACTAAACGCATATATTAAAAAGGAAGAAAGAGCCAAAATCAAAGAACTAATGGATCAACTGAAGAAGCTAGAAAATGAACAGCAAACCAATCCTAAACCAAGTACAAGAAAAGAAATAACAAGGATTAAAGCAGAAATAAATGACATAGAGAACAAAAAAACAATAGAGAGGATAAATATCACCAAAAGTTGGTTCTTTGAGAAGATCAACAAGATTGACAAGCCCCTAGCTAGACTGACAAAATCAAAAAGAGAGAAGACCCATAGAAACAAAATAATGAATGAAAAAGGTGACATAACTGCAGATCCTGAAGAAATTAAAAAAATTATAAGAGGATATTATGAACAACTGTATGGCAACAAACTGGATAATGTAGAAGAAATGGACAATTTCCTGGAAACATATGAACAACCTAGACTGACCAGAGAAGAAATAGAAGACCTCAACCAACCCATCACAAGCAAAGAGATCCAATCAGTCATCAAAAATCTTCCCACAAATAAATGCCCAGGGCCAGATGGCTTCACAGGGGAATTCTACCAAACTTTCCAGAAAGAACTGACACCAATCTTACTCAAACTCTTTCAAAACATTGAAAAAAATGGAACACTACCTAACTCATTTTATGAAGCTAACATCAATCTAATACCAAAACCAGGCAAAGATGCTACAAAAAAGGAAAACTACCGGCCAATCTCCCTAATGAATATAGATGCAAAAATCCTCAACAAAATACTTGCAAATCGAATCCAAAGACACATTAAAAAAATCATACACCATGACCAAGTGGGGTTCATTCCAGGCATGCAAGGATGGTTCAACATAAGAAAAACAATCAATGTATTACAACACATTAAAAACTCGAAAGGGAAAAATCAATTGATCATCTCAATAGATGCTGAAAAAGCATTTGACAAAATCCAACATCCCTTTTTGATAAAAACACTTCAAAAGGTAGGAATTGAAGGAAACTTCCTCAACATGATAAAGAGCATATATGAAAAACCCACAGCCAGCATAGTACTCAACGGTGAGAGACTGAAAGCCTTCCCTCTAAGATCAGGAACAAGACAAGGATGCCCGCTGTCACCACTGCTATTCAACATTGTGCTGGAAGTGCTAGCCAGGGCAATCCGGCAAGACAAAGAAATAAAAGGCATCCAAATTGGAAAAGAAGAAGTAAAACTGTCATTGTTTGCAGATGATATGATCTTATATCTAGAAAACCCTGAGAAATCGACGATACAGCTACTAGAGCTAATAAACAAATTTAGCAAAGTAGCGGGATACAAGATTAATGCACATAAGTCAGTAATGTTTCTATATGCTAGAAATGAACAAACTGAAGAGACACTCAAGAAAAAGATACCATTTTCAATAGCAACTAAAAAAATCAAGTACCTAGGAATCAACTTAACCAAAGATGTAAAAGACCTATACAAAGAAAACTACATAACTCTACTAAAAGAAATAGAAGGGGACCTTAAAAGATGGAAAAATATTCCATGTTCATGGATAGGAAGGCTAAATGTCATTAAGATGTCAATTCTACCCAAACTCATCTACAGATTCAATGCAATCCCAATCAAAATTCCAACAACCTACTTTGCAGACTTGGAAAAGCTAGTTATCAAATTTATTTGGAAAGGGAAGATGCCTTGAATTGCTAAAGACACTCTAAAAAAGAAAAACGAAGTGGGAGGACTTACACTCCCTGACTTTGAAGCTTATTATAAAGCCACAGTTGCCAAAACAGCATGGTACTGGCACAAAGATAGACATATAGATCAATGGAATCGAATTGAGAATTCAGAGATAGACCCTCAGATCTATGGCCGACTGATCTTTGATAAGGCCCCCAAAGTCACCGAACTGAGCCATAATGGTCTTTTCAACAAATGGGGCTGGGAGAGTTGGATATCCATATCCAAAAGAATGAAAGAGGACCCCTACCTCACCCCCTACACAAAAATTAACTCAAAATGGACCAAAGATCTCAATATAAAAGAAAGTACCATTAAACTCCTAGAAGATAATGTAGGAAAACATCTTCAAGACCTTGTATTAGGAGGCCACTTCCTAGACTTTACACCCAAAGCACAAGCAACAAAAGAGAAAATAGATAAATGGGAACTCCTCAAGCTTAGAAGTTTCTGCACCTCAAAGGAATTTCTCAAAAAGGTAAAGAGGCAGCCAACTCAATGGGAAAAAATTTTTGGAAACCATGTATCTGACAAAAGACTGATATCTTGCATATACAAAGAAATCCTACAACTCAATGACAATAGTACAGACAGCCCAATTATAAAATGGGCAAAAGATATGAAAAGACAGTTCTCTGAAGAGGAAATACAAATGGCCAAGAAACACATGAAAAAATGTTCAGCTTCACTAGCTATTAGAGAGATGCAAATTAAGACCACAATGAGATACCATCTAACACCGGTTAGAATGGCTGCCATTAAACAAACAGGAAACTACAAATGCTGGAGGGGATGTGGAGAAATTGGAACTCTTATTCATTGTTGGTGGGACTGTATAATGGTTCAGCCACTCTGGAAGTCAGTCTGGCAGTTCCTTAGAAAACTAGATATAGAGCTACCATTCGATCCAGCGATTGCACTTCTCGGTATATACCCGGAAGATCGGAAAGCAGTGACACGAACAGATATCTGCACGCCAATGTTCATAGCAGCATTATTCACAATTGCCAAGAGATGGAAACAACCCAAATGTCCTTCAACAGATGAGTGGATAAATAAAATGTGGTATATACACACGATGGAATACTACGCGGCAGTAAGAAGGAACGATCTGGTGAAACATATGACAACATGGATGAACCTTGAAGACATAATGCTGAGCGAAATAAGCCAGGCACAAAAAGAGAAATATTATATGCTACCACTAATGTGAACTTTGAAAAATGTAAAACAAATGGTTTATAATGTAGAATGTAGGGGAACTAGCAGTAGAGAGCAATTAAGGAAGGGGGAACAATAATCCAAGAAGAACAGATAAGCTATTTAACGTTCTGGGGATGCCCAGAAATGACTATGGTCTGTTAATTTCTGATGGATGTAGTAGGAACAAGTTCACTGAAATGTTGCTATATTATGTAACTTTCTTGGGGTAAAGTAGGAACATGTTGGAAGTTAAGCAGTTATCTTAGGTTAGTTGTCTTTTTCTTACTCCCTTGTTATGGTCTCTTTGAAATGTTCTTTTATTGTATGTTTGTTTTCTTTTTAACTTTTTTTTTCCATACAGTTGATTTAAAAAAGAAGGGAAAGTTAAAAAAAAAAAAAAGAAAAGAAAAAAGACAAACAAGGAAAAAAAAAAAAAAGATGTAGTGCCCCCTTGAGGAGCCTGTGGAGAATGCAGGGGTATTCGCCTACCCCACCTCCATGGTTGCTAACATGACCACAGACATAGGGGACTGGTGGTTTGATGGGTTGAGCCCTCTACCATAAGTTTTACCCTTGGGAAGACGGTTGCTGAAAAGGAGAGGCTAGGCCTCCCTGTATTTGTGCCTAGGAGTCTCCTCCTGAATGCCTCTTTGTTGCTCAGATGTGGCCCTCTCTGTCTGGCTAAGCCTACTTGAAAGGTGAAATCACTGCCCTCCCCCCTACGTGGGATCAGACACCCAGGGGAGTGAATCTCCCTGGCAACGTGGAATATGACTCCCGGGGAGGAATGTAGACCCGGCATCGTGGGACGGAGAACATCTTCTTGACCAAAAGGGGGATGTGAAAGGAAATGAAATAAGCTTCAGTGGCAGAGAGATTCCAAAACGAGCCGAGAGATCGCTCTGGTGGGCACTCTTACGCACACTTTAGACAACCCTTTTTAGGTTCTAAAGAATTGGGGTAGCTGGTGGTGGATACCTGAAACTATTAAACTACAACCCAGAACCCATGAATCTCGAAGACAGTTGTATAAAAATGTAGCTTATGCGGGGTGACAGTGGGATTGGGAATGCCATAAGGACCAAACTCCACTTTGTCTAGTTTATGGATGGATGTGTAGAAAAGTAGGGGAAGGAAACAAACAGACAAAGGTACCCAGTGTTCTTTTTTACTTCAATTGCTCTTTTTCACTCTAATTATTATTCTTGTTATTTTTGTGTGTGTGCTAATGAAGGTGTCAGGGATTGATTTAGGTGATGAATGTACAACTATGTAATGGTAATGTAAACAATCGAAAGTACAATTTGTTTTGTATGACTGCGTGGTATGTGAATATATCTCAATAAAATGATGATTAAAAAAAAATAGCAGATCTTATGGAAATAAAAGATACTGTTGATCACATTAAAAATATACTGGAGACACATAACAGCAGATTTGCACAGGCAGAAGAAAGAATAAGTGAACTAGAGGACAGAAAAATTGAATGCAAATGCACAAAAGAACTAATGAAAAAACAACTGAAAAATTTGAAATGGATCTCAAGGAAATGGTGAACAACTTGAAGCATACAAACGTAAGAATCACTGGTATCCCAGAAGAAGAAGAAGTTAAAGGGCTAGGAAAAGTATTTGAAGACAACCTTGGGGAAAACTCAATCCTTATAAAAACAAACACGTGAATCAAAGAAGCCCAACAAACTCCAAATAGAATAAATCCAAATAGACCCACTATGAGACACATACTAATGAGACTGTCAAATGCTGAAGAGGAGAAAGTACTGAAAGCAGCAAGAGAGAAGTGATTCACCACAAAAAAGAGAAACAACATAAGAGTAAATACTGACTAATCAGTGGACAACATGGAGGCAACAAGGCAGTGGTACCATATATTTAAGATTCTGAAAGAGAAAGATTGCCAGCGAAGAATTCTTTATTCAGCAAACCTCTCCTTCAATAGTGAGAGAGAGCTGAAAATGTTCACAGACAAAAAACGCTGAGACAATTGGTTAACAACAGATTTGCCCTGCAAGAAATACTACAGGGAGTTCTTTCAGCTGATAAAAAAAGAAAGGAGAGAGAAGTCTGGAGAAAGGCAAAGAACTGAAGAGTATTAGTGAGGGTAATTTAAAGGAAAAGAAGGTGGGGGGGGGAATAGATTTGACAAATAAAAACCAAAGGATAAGATGGTTGATTCAACAATTGCCTACACAGTAATAACTTCAATTGTGACTGGATTAAACTCCCCAATTAAAAGATATAGATTGGCAGAATGGATTTAAAAATATGATCCATCGATATCCTTTTTGCAAGAGACTCATCTTAGAGCCAGCAACACAACGAGACTGAAAGTGAAAGGACGAAAAAAAAATACATATGCAAGCTACAGCAAAAAGAAGGCAGGGATAGCTATACTCATTTCAGACAAAATGCACTTTAAATGCAAAGGACACTATATATATTAATAAAAGGGACACTTCACCAAGAAGAAATAACAATCATAAATGTTTATGTACCCAATCAAGGAGCTCCAAAGTACATGAGACAAACATTGGGAAAACTGAAAGGAGCAATAGACGTTTCTACAATAATAGTGGGAGACTTCAATACACTACTCTTTTCTACAGATAGGACAACCAAACAGAGGACCAATAAGGACACTGAGAAGGAAAACAATGTGATAAATGAATTAGACTTAACAGACATATATAGATCATTATATCCCAAGGTATCAGGGTATACATTCTTCTCTAGCACTCATAGAACGTTCTTCAGGATAAGGCATATGCTGAGGCAAAAAAAGTCTCAGTTAACTTAAAAAGATTGAAATCATCCAAAGCACATTCTCTGACCATAATGGAATGCAACTAGAAAGCAATAACCACCAAAGAACCAGAAAATTCACAAATACGTGGAAGTTAAACAACACACTCCTAAACAAACAGTAGTCAAATAAGAAACTGCAAAAGAATGAAAATGAGAACAGAACATATTAAAACCTATGGAATGCACTGAAGGCACTGCTGAGAGGGATATTTACAGCTCTAAATGCATACGTCAAAAAGCAAGAAAGAGCTAATACTAAAGATCTAAGTGAAAAACTGAGGAGGCTACAGAATGATCAGCAAACTAACCCTAAAGCAAGAAGAAAACAAATAAAAAAAGAAAACAAATAATAAAGATTAAAGAAGAAATAAATGATCTGGAGAACAAAAAGCAAGAGAGAGAAATAAAACCAAAAGGTGGTTCTTTGAGATCAACAAGATTGACAGACCGTTAGTTAGAATGACAAAGTCAAAAAGAAAGAAGACCCAAACAAACAAAATGAGAAACAAGAGGGGGGACCGTGGTTCCTGAAAAATTTTTTAAAAATTTAAAAAATCGTATGAAGATACTATGAACAACTGTATGCCTGTAAACTAGACAACTTAGAGGAAATGGATAATTTCCTGGAAACACATCAACAAACTAGACTGACCCAAGAAGAATAGAAGACCTCAACAAACTAACCACAAGTAGAGATCCAATCAGTCATCAAAAATCTTCCTACAAATTAAGCCCAGGACGAGATGGCTTCACAGGGGAATTTTACCAAACTTTCCAAAAAGAACTGACACCATTCCTACTCAAACTCTTTCAAAAAATTGAAGAAAAAGGAACACTACCTAACATCACTCTAATACCAAAACTACATAAAGATACTAAAAGAAAGGAAAATTACAGGCCAATCTCCCTAATGAACATCGATGCAAAAATTCCCCAAAATACTTGCAAATGGAATCCAAAGGCATAGTAGAAGAATCATACACTATGACCAAGTGGGGTTCATTCCAGGCATGCAAGGTTGGTTCAGCATAAGAAAATCAATCAACATAATACCTAACATTAACAAATCGAAAGGAAAAAATCATGATCATCTCAACAGATGCTGAAAAAGCATCGGAAAAATTGAGCATCCTTTTTTGATAAAAACACTTCAAAAGGTAGGAATTGAAGGAAACTTCCTCAATATGATAAAGGGCAAATATGAAAAACCCATAGCCAGCTTAGTACTCAATGGTGAGAGACTGAAAGCCTTCCTCCTAAGATCAAGGGCAAGACAAGGATGCTCACTATCACCACTACTATTCAATATTGTGCTAGAAGTTCTAGCCAGAGCAATTTGCCAAGACAAAGAAATAAAAAGCATCCAAACTGGAAAGGAGAAGTAAAACTGCCATTATTTGCAGATCATATAATCTTGTATTTCGAAAATCCTGAGAAACTGAAGACAAAGTACCTGAACTAATAAATTCAGCAGAGTGGTAGGATATAAGATTAATGCACTTGACTCCCAGGAATGAGTCTCGCCGTGGCAGTAAGGGTCTGAAAATGCCTACTTGAGAAAAAGGGGGAAAAAGAAAGGTAACATGCTGAGGTTACAGTGGCTGAGAGATACCAAATATAGTCGAGAGGCTATCCTGGAGGTTTCTCTTATGCAAGCTCCAGCTAGACATCCAAATGGCCACAGTATGCCATGCCTTTACCCAAAGGAGTCCCCAAATACCTGGGTCCCTACCTGAGATTCTACAAAAGATTCACTCAATAAGTTTTATCTCTCAGAAACTTAAATCCACCACAGTGTTCCTACACCCGACAAGCCATAAAACCCAGAAACAAAAGCCTCTTTAAGAATGAGATGCAGCTCCCTTCCCCTTATTGTCGATACCCCCTTTCAATTTGAACAAGTTAGGGTGCTTATTGCCTAGACATCCCTGAAAATGGAGAAAGAGATCAAGTGAGAGGAAGGGGTAGCAACAAACAAGAAAAAATTTAACAAAGGTCTATGAATACTGAAACTTTATATAAATACATATATTTGTTTAGATGCTGGGGTATTAGAATAGCTGCAAGGAGGTAAATGATATGATAGAACTGTAACCTATAACATCCTTTGAAATTTGCTCTACAGCTACTCATTGACTTGTGCTTTGAAAGCCTTCACCTTTCTGTATTTACCCTATATTGCAAAATAAGGAAAGAACTGAAACTGTGGAACTGTAACCCGTAACAATTTTTGAAATTACTTATATAACTGTAATAGGTTGAGCTATTACAGTTGAGCTGTACATCGAAAGTTAACACCTTTCTGTATGTACATTATATTTTACAACAATGGAAATGGCTGAAGTTATGGAACTGTGACCCAAGACATTCTTTGCAATTTGCTCTCTAACTACTTGTTAAATCATATTTTGAAAGTTATCACTCTTATGTATACATGGTAAAGTTCACAATAAAAAAATGCATTAAAAAAAAGATTAATGCACTTAAGTCAGTAATGTTCTTACATACTAGTAATAACCTAACCGAAGAGGCAATCAAGAAAAAAATTCCATTAGCAATTGCAACTAAAAAAAAATCAAATACCTTGTAATAAACTTAACCAAGGATGTAAAAGACCTCTACACAAAAAATGACAAAACTTTAATAAAAGAAATCAAAGAAACCTAAATAGGTGGGAAGATATTCCATGTTCATGGATAGGAAAGCTAAATGTCATGAAGACGTTAATTCTACCCAAACTAATCCACAGTTTCAATGCAATTCAAATAAAAATTCCAACAACCTACTTTGTAGACTTGGAAAAGCTAGCTCTCAAATTTATTTGCACAGGAAAGGGGCCCTGAATTGCCAAAAACATTCTAAAAATGAAGAACGAAGTGGGATGACATACTTCCTGAATTTAAAGCCTAATAGAAAGTCATAGTGGTCAAAACAACATGGTACTGGCCCAGAGGCAGACATACCGATCAATGGAATTGAATTGAGAGTTCAAAAGTAGACCCCCAGGATCTATGGTCAACTGATTTTTGCTAAGGTCCCCAAATCCACCGAACTGGGACAGAACAGTCTCTTCAACAAATGGTGATGAGAGAATGGAATATCCATATCTTAAAAAATGAAAGAGAACCCCTATCTCACACCTTACACAAAAATTAACTCAAAGTGGATCAAAGACCTTAATATAAGAGACAGTACCATAAAACTCCCAGAAGATAACACAGGGAAACATCTTTAAGACCTAGTACTAGGAGGTTGCTTCTTAGATCTTACACCTAAAGCACAAGCAATGAAAGAAAAAATAGATAAATGGGAACTCCTCAAAATCAAAAGCTTCTATACCTCAAAGGAATTTGTCAAAAAAGGTATAGGCAGCAAATTCAATGGGAGAAAATATTTGGAAACCACATATCTGATAAAAGACTGATATCTTGCATATATAAAGAAATCCTACAACTCAACAATAGTACAAATAGCCCAATTATAAAATGGGCAAAAGATATGAAAAGACATTTTTCTGAAGAAGAAATATAAATAGCTAAAAAACACATGAAAAGATCTTCATCTTCACTTGCTATTAGGGAGATGCAAATCAAGACCACAATGAGATATCATCTCATACCAATAAGAATGGCTGCCATCAAAGAAACAGGAAACTACAAAATACTGGAAAGGATGTGGAGAAATTGGAACTCTTATTCATTGCTGGTGGGACTGTATAATGGTACAGCCACTCTGGAAGACAGTTTCGTGGTTTCTCAGAAAGCTAGATACTAAATTACCCTATGATCTGGCAATTTCATTCCTTGGTATATACCCAGCAATTCTGAAAGCAGTGACGCGAACAGACATTTGTACACCTATGTTCATAGCAGCACTGTTCACAATTACCAAGAGATGGAAACAATCCAAGCGTCCTTCAACAGACAAGTGAACAAAATGTGGTATATACATACGATGGAATACTATGCAGCAGTAGGAAGCAATGAGGTCTTGAAACATGGCAACATGGATGAACCTTGAAGATATAATTCTGAGTGAAATGTCAGACACAAAAGGAGAGATACTGTATGTTACCACTTCTATGAACTATCTGAACAATGTAAGATCAGTGTCTTATAAGAATATTGAGGATCTAGTGACAGACAGTAGCTAGTGAAGGGGAATGATAATCTAATATGTTCAGATATATTAATGGCAGTGAATTCAAAGGTATGGTAATGGATGGGCTGACAATTATTTGTTAATGGGATTGTAAGTATCAGAGCTGTATTGAAGCCAAATAGGAATGAAAGAGGTTGTTTAAAGGCATGTTTCCTACAGATCAGCACTACAAATATAGATAGGTACTTGCATGATATACTTCTAAGGTATAACACTAGCACAGTTGACAACAGAAGGGTACATGGGAAAAATCTACACACTGCATACTAGGGACTAGAATTAATAGGAATACCATACTAGTATTATACAAATACTAGGGACAAATAATTAAGGGCTGACAAGAGTTATGAGACATTTTGGGTTATGAGAATTGCTTAAACTGGAGAGTGATGAGGACTGTACAACTAAGTGAGGATACTGTGAGATATGGATGGATTATCATGGATATAACAAACGTTATGTGAACCTAGGAACCTCCTACTTTATAAGTCAAGCCCTCAATATTGAGGCTTGCTCTGGGGAAACTTATGGCTGTAAAGAGGAGGCTGAGCCCACCTGTAATTATGCCTGGACATCATCTCCAGAGAACCTCTTTTTTTGCTCAAATGTCGACTCTCTCTCTAAGCCTAACTCTGCAAATAAATTCATCACCCTCCCCCCAACGTAGGACAGGACCCCCAAGATGAATGAGCCTTCCTGGCCATGTGGCACATGGATTCCTGGAATGAGTGTGACCTTGGCATCAAGAGATTGAGAATGCCTTTTTGATCAAAAGGAGGAAAAAGAAAGGCAATAAAATAAGGTTCTAGTAGCTAAGAGGATTCAAATAGAGTTAAGAGGTTATCCTGCAGGTTACTCCTATGCAAGCTTCACCTAGATATGCCAAATGACCACAATGTGATAAGCCCAAGTCAACAGTAGTCCCGAAAACCTTAAAGAATTCCTGGATCCCTATCTGAGACTCTATAAAAGTTTCACTCACTAAGTGTATTCGTCAGAAACTTAAATCCTTCAGAGAGCTCCTATGCCAGCTAAGTCCCAAAACCAAGAGGTAATAGCCTCTTCAAAAACATCAACTAGATATTTCCTTTGCTCATAAAATTGACACACCTTTTCAACATGATCAGGTTAGGATGGTCACTGTCTAGACATCCCTGAAGATCAGGAAAGTGATTAAACTAGAGGAAGGGGTAGCAACAGATAAGATGGAATTTAACAGAAGATTATGAATACTGTATCTTTGTATAATTTTCTTTTTCTTAGTTGCTGGAGTATTAGAAGAGTTAGAAGGAAAGAACTGAAATGGTGGAACTATAACCCATAGCACCCTTTGAAATTTGTTTTACAGCTACTTGTTAAACTGTAATTTGAAAGCTACACCTTTTGTATATACGTTATATTTCATAATAAGGAAATAACTGAAACTGTGGAACTGTAACCTATAATATTCTTTGAAATTTGTTCTCTGCTTGTTAAATTGCATTTAGAAAGTTATCAATTTTATGTAAATATGTTATACTCTACAACAAAAAAAAAATCATAAAAAAATTAACTCAAAGTGGCTCAAAGACCTCAATACAAGAGACAGTACCATAAACTTTTAAAAGATAATATAGGGAAACATCTTCAAGATCTAGTAATGGGGGGTAGCTTCTTAGACCTTACACCAAAGCACAAGCAATGAAAGAAAAAATAGATAAATGGGAATGCCTTGAAATTAAAAGCTTCTGTGCCTCAAAGCACTTTGTGATATAGGTGAAGAGGTAGCCAGTTCAGTGGGAGAAAATATTTGGAAACCATATATCTGATAAGAGACTGATATCCTGCATATATATAAAAAAATCCTACAACTCAACAAGGAACAAACAACCCAATTATAAAATGGGCAAAAGATATAAACAGACATTTTTCCTAAAAGGAAATACAAATGACTAAAAAGCACATGAAAAGATGTTCATCTTCACTAGCTATTAGGGATATGCAAATCAAAACCAGAATGAGATATCATCTCACACCAATAAGAATGGCTGCCATTAAACAAACAGGAAACTAAAAATGTTGGAGAGGATGTGGAGAAATTGGAACTTTTATTCATTGCTGGTGGGAATGTATAATGGTATAGCTGCTGTGGAAGACAGTTTGGCGATTCCTCAGAAAACTAGGTATAGAGTTACCCTACAATGTGGCAATTCCACTTCTCGGTATATACTCAGAGGATCTGAAAGCAGTGACACAAACAGACATTTGCACACTGATGTTCACAGCAGCACTGTTCACAATTGCCAAGAGATGGAAACAATCCAAGAGTCTGTCAATAGATGAGTGCATAAACAAAATATGATATATACATACACTGGAATACTACTATGTAGCAGTGAGAAGGAACTAGGCCCTAAAACATGACAACATGGATGAACCTTGAAGACATAATGCCCAGTGAAATAAGTAAGACACAAAAGGAGAGATATTGTATGTTATCACTGATATGAATTCCCTGAACAATGTAAAATCAGTAACTTATAATGTAAAATATAGAGGACCTAGAGATAGACAGAAGCTAGTGAAGGGGGAATGAGTACCTACTATTTACAGACCCATTAATGAGAGTGAACTTAAAGGTATGGGAATGGACAGGGGTGATGACTGTTCGTTAACGGGATTATAGGTATCAGTGCCACATTGAAGGCGAGCATGATTGAAAGGGGTTGATTAAGGGCATGCATTCCACAGATTAACATTACAAATATAAATAAGTGCTTGTATGATCTACTTCTAAGATGTGACACTGGTACAAAGAGTTAACAACAGATGGTACCTATTGCATATTATAGATCATAATAGGAATACCTTACCAGTACCACACAAATACTAGGGGTAAATAATTAGGGGCTGATAAGAGCTTTGGGGTGTTTTGTGTTATGATACATGTTTAAAATTGAGAGTGCTAATGATTATACAACTAAGTAAAGATAATATGAGACACTGATTGTTTACCGTGGACAGAATATATGCTATGTGAAATCAGGAACCCCCTATTTAATAAGTAAGGCCCTTGATCTTGAGGCTTGCTCTTGTGAAACTTGTAAAAGGGAAGCTACGCCTACCTATAATAATACCTAAGAGGCACCTCCAGAGAACCTCTTTTGTTTCTCAGATGTGACCCTTCTCTCTCTAAGCCCAACTCTGCAAATAAATTCATTACTCTCTCCCCTATGTGGGACATGACTCCCAAGGGAATGAGTCTCCCTGGTGACATGGGACACGACTCCCAGGAATGAGCTTGGCCCTGGCACCGAGGGATTAAAAATGCCTCTTGACCCAAAAGGGGAAAAGAAAGGTAACAAAATAAGGTTACAGTGGCTAAGAGATTTCAAATAGAGTTGAATGGCCACAGTATGCCAAGCCCTAATCAACAGTGAGATATATGTATAAAATGCTGGAATTTTAAAATAATGGCCTATATTAATTCTGTAATAATAAAAAATGCTTTAAAAATATTTTAAAAAATAAAATTAAATAAAAATAAAATAAAACACAATATAAGAAACACTGTAACATGGAAGACATTAAATTCCATGGAAGCAATTAATTCTGCTTAGAAGATAGAAGGCGGATTCTGTTAGTAATTCCACAAATTACTATGTGATCTCGGGCAAGTCACTTTGTCTATCTGTACTTCAGTCTCCTCATTTATAAAGTAGAATAGCAGTACCTGTTCTGCCTACTTCAAAATTTTGTGGGGATGATCAAATGTCAAAAAAATGTGTGAACAATATGAAGTTATAAACTAATAAAAAGTGCTTTCTTCTCTGTTGTTAATACTAAATTCTTAGCTCAGCACTGTCCATTTTAACTTTCAGCAATGATGGAAACATTCACTTAATTGTGATGTCTAATATGGGAGCTAATAGCCATATGCGGCCAATAAGCACCTGAAATACAGCTAGCATAACTGGTGAATTTTAAATTTTATTTAATCTTAATTAATTAAAATTGAAATAGTTATTTGTGACTAGTAGCAATTTTATTGGACAGTCCAGTATTAGCCTTATCTCTCTTTTACCTTTCTCTCATCTAAATAATTGCAAGTAGAAGAATATTAATAAACAAGAAACTTCTCAAAAACACTTTTCACTTAAAATAATTAAACTCTTGAGAGATGCTAGAAAAGTACCTTAAACTCTTAGCTATCACTGAGTTTTCAAGGTCAAATAATTTTTAAGGATGGAACCTAAAACTGAATAACCATGGACTATATACTTTACAATGTTTAAGAAAGAAAATAAAGATTTTTATTTTTAATGTTTACTTTGGTCTATGAGAAATTTGCAAGACCAAAAAATTCACTGAAAGTCCTTACCAAAGGATATCAGGCATTAAGCAAATCTTACCTTTAGCTCTGCTTGTATGAACCCTTGCACGCACCCAAACAACTTCATCAACTTTTTGTACTGTCAAGTCTCTGACCCGAACCAAAACTCGATCTGCAGCAAATAAGTGAAACAATTTTGTAATTCAGAATTTACAAAAAGATATAATTATTTCAGTTTGACACCTACTTTAAGTATTTGGTATTACCTTAAATAATTCTCAATCTTTAACAAAGCCTTCTTCTCCAAAGAATTCCATATGCAATTCACCTCAAGTTTTGTGAATTGTAGATCTAAAAAATTTACTCAATTCTCTACCATCATCACTGCCACTACCCCAAACCCAGATCCTAATATCTGTCGCATAAACTATAGCAATAGCCTCCTGACTGGCCATTGGTCCTCATTTAATTCAGTCTCTATACTGCTGAAAACACTTCAGTAACTTCTAAGGTCAAACACAGCCTGTCCTCACCTGCCTATGCCTGAAGTGGACTTGGTATTTTTGTCTTCATGCCCACAATTTGTAAGTCAGCAGGCCACAGGGGAGGGATGTCTGCCAGGCCTGGACAATCACAGTACCCTACTTCCCACAACAGTTACTGATCCAGGAAGATTGTGTTACTAAAACTGGGCTAATCAAAGTCCTTCACTAGGAATGAAATGCCTTCTCCCCTGGGGACACCAAACTGAGTGGTACAGGCCCAGAGTTGCACCCCCATCTTTCTCACATGAGTTTGCCGGGAGAATGAAAACAATATGCTAAAGGAAACAGGGCCAAGAGGTGGTGACACAGAGTCCTGAAGGTTATTCCTCAGCCCCAACATGCTTGATGCCATCTCACATTTTGCCTCCTAGTCATATAAGGCAATAAATTCTCATTTTGGCTGCAAATGAGCCCCGACTATTATTCTCCCCAATACTTCCAACAAAGCACTACAATCTATCTGGAGCCCTCAAAACAGGAACACTGTGACAAAACAACTATTACATGAAGATAGCAATACAAGGCAAGACCCAGAAATCATTATTTTTCTAAATATGAAAACAACGTGAAAAGTAAGAGAAAAATTTATTTAAGTATTAATTTAAAATACAATAAGACATGACATCACAATATCTAGAATAATAAAAGATCCCTGTTCTCAAGGGTTATGCTGCCTAACCCTATCAATAGCATATCAATGAAACGTAACTAAATACCAAAAATACCTTTTTTGGGTGGGGGGAGGTATTATAATGAAATCTAATTTTACCTTAAATAATTATTTAAATATAAAATATTATATTTTACCTGCTTTATCTAAATGTATTTGTAATTTGTCTCTTGAAAGAAAGACATACCTTAGAGAAAATACAATTTACAGGAAAATACCATGGTTCCCTTTCCAAAAGCAGAGAATGAATTTGAAATGTTAATGCCACTGGGCATCATGAGAAATATTCTTCAAAACACTGCCAAAGACCTCCTTATGAGTTAAACCAATTTCCAAGTCTGCTGTGTAAACCCCAGCAAAACAAAGTGTGAACAAGAAAAGAAAAAGTAACGTAAGATTTTAATAGGTAGATACGAAAATGCCAAGGTTGGAAAACAAACAAACAAAGCAACCAAAACCAGGACAGCATAAATCTGAAAGAGTAGAATTATAAATAATGTGATAATACGGGTAATTTTAAAGCACTTAGGAAAAAAAAAGGTTAACACTCCTTTTTTCTTGGGGCATTCTAACTAATTAGTATAGGAGTTTCAACCTTCAGCACATCCCAGCATAACTGAGGGGTTAATGCCACATCCACCAATGAGTGGCTGAGATGATGACTAATTGTGGTGGGGTTCTAGTTTGAAACACTACGTACTCCACACTTTTAAGAGTCACTGGCATTAGAGGGAAGGAATTTGGAGAAAGATGGAAAAAGAAGCTTTATATGGAACAAAGTGTTAGGATTTTAGCAGAGGTAAAAACCAAAGGCAAAATTTCACTATATTACTGTACTCAGATTAAATACATAGTTATCTTTCCTTAGGATGGAGGGAATTTGTAAGTGGAAGAACACAGTAATCTGTGGATTTGCTTGCAATTATGTCAACAGTTTATTTGGGCCCATGTAAGAGATTCGAACTCCTGTAAGTTTGTTTTAGAACTCAGGGAAGTCCAGTTCAATCAGACCCTGATGCTGAAAACAAAGTCTCAAATGATCCTTCCTGCTTACCCTGGCAGGGAAATGTCATCGCTTTACTACACTACTCATAGCCCATTTTTTTTTTTTTCGGATTTTTTTTTTTTAATCTTCATTTTATTGAGATATATTCACATACCACGCAGTCATACAAAACAAATCATACATTCAATTGTTCACAGTACCATTACATAGTTGTACATTCATCACCTAAATCAATCCCTGACACCATCAATAGCACACACCCAAAAATAACAATAATAATAATTAAAGTGAAAAAGAGCAATTGAAGTAAAAAAGAACACTGGGTACCTTTGTCTGTTTGTTTGTTTCCTTCCCCTATTTTTCTACTCATCCATCCATAAACTAGACAAAGTGGAGTGTGGTCCTTATGGCTTTCCCAATCCCACTGTCACCCCTCATAAGCTACATTTTTATACAATTGTCTTCGAGATTCATGGGTTCTGGGTTGTAGTTTGATAGTTTCAGGTATCCACCACCAGCTACCCCAATTCTTTAGAACCTAAAAAGGGTTGTCTAAAGTGTGCGTAAGAGTGCCCACCAGAGTGACCTCTCAGCTCCTTTTGGAATCTCTCTGCCCCTGAAGCTTATTTCATTTCCTTTCACATCCCCCTTTTGGTCAAGATGTTCTCCGTCCCACGATGCCAGGTCTACATTCCTCCCCGGGAGTCATATTCCACGTTGCCAGGGAGATTCACTCCCCTGGGTGTCTGATCCCACATAGTGGGGAGGGCAGTGATTTCACCTTTCAAGTTGTCATAGCCCATTTTATACGCCAGTATTTTAACTTCACTCTCTTCATCTTTTGGAAAAGGTTTATTTTGAGCAAATTACTTTGGTCTTAAAGTTGGGAAGGAAAAGTTATTTTGTGATCAGGCTGTAAATCAAATTTGAAATGAAAATAAAATTGACCTGGAGGTGTATTATTTCCAAAGCATAAAGTTCACAGGCAGGCCTCTAAATCAGAAGCACTTAGTACTTCCAATAGGCCAGAATTTAAAGATCTGTCATTGTACCAAAGACTGAAAGACATAATTTGGGGTGCCCCAAAAGAAAAAAAATTGTTAAATAGTTGAGTAAGATAAATTTGTTGAAGTTACATATGTAGAATAGAAATAAAGGAGGGTAATGTTTACAAATAGAAAACCTGTAGGTCCTGGAAAAAACAATTAGCATGCAACAAGTCTATTTCAATGAATTATTATAAAGTTTTAAAAATGTATTAATAAAATGGGAGCTGTAATAAGAAAAGGTAGTCTGGTATCTAAGAACAATTAGTTCCATTCCCAGACACTTAGACTTAAGAATAAACAAAATGAGGGGACCTCTACAACCTAAAATACAGTCACTGCCAAAGGAGCCAGAGATGATAGAAAGATCATGGGCTCTGAGGTCAGTTGCTGCAGGCCCAATTCCGAGTCCAATTTTGGCCATGTGCAGCCAATTACTGAGCATGTCTCAACTTCGATTCCATCTAGTTTTCAAAGACGTTGTCATGATTCAATAAGAAAGTGAATGTTTGGAAGAGCCTAGCAGTGTTGCACTTTAATAAATAGCCAAAACAATCAGAGAAGTCAAAAAGGATATGGTTTCATTAAAGCAGGCAAAAAGGAAGCACATGATGATGCCAGTAATTATCAGCCACTCTTCTTTTATCCCCTCAACTAGAGTTAAATCTTTTGCTTACCTAATTACTTAGGAATATTGTTTTTAAAGTTTACCATTTAAAATATACCATTTAATCTACAGTATTTATTTAACATACTTTCTTCTTTTTCTAGCCTAGGGATCCTAAACTGACAATGTTTAGAGAAATGCTGGTATTACTCAGGGTTATAGCATCTACGATTATAAGCGTGATTTAAGCTTTTCAGAGTTAAGCAAGGAATCAAACCTACTTTACAACTTTATGTAGAACTTTTCTGGAATTATATAGGGAAAAAAAGCTTAATTTATTATGACATAGCTACTAACCTGGTTTTTCTTGTGATTGTATCATTGAAGATACTCCATATCTTTCTTTAGCATAATCCTACAAAAAAATTTTTTTGCATTATCACTTTCTATTTAAACACTAAAAGCACAGTATGCACATAAATACAAAAATCAGAGTATAAGGTGAATTTGTTTTAACTTTCAGATCATTTCTTAAATTCAGAGGATCAGTAATTTCACACTGTGAAAATCGGTCACATAGCATTTATTTATGCACTCTGTAGAGAAAAAGTGCCCACATTTTCTGGTTTGTTAGTTTGTTATGAAGATCACCCTCAGATAAAATCTACACACATGTACAAAACGTTTTAACTACCTTCTTCAAAATCTGGGATTAAACTAACTCAAAGCAAGGATATAAATTTCCTCTGTGAAGGGAGAAGGATGAAGTACCACAATTTTATTAACTTCCTATTTCAGGAAGAGATAAGAGAATGAACTTTTTGGGTACCCTTTCTGAGCATCAGCTGTCCATAGTTTTTAGAAATCAGAAATGCAAGATGTAAGTTAACTGTAATTTTGTAAAACATCATCAAAAAATTTACCAGCTTCCAGTTTCTAAAAACTGGCTTCTGCATATTAGGTTACAAGCTGTTCCATATTGACAGCATATAAAATTCCTTGTTATGGATGTTAAAGTTAGGAATAGGAAACAGGAGACCTGGGTCCAGTCTATTATGAATAAACTATACTTGTTAAGGTAAGTGACCTTTTGTCTTAATTTCATTACTTAAAAAATGATCTCTTAAGATCTCTCTCGGTATAAAATAACACAACTCTGCTACAATCTCTACCTTTTATCTAGACCTATGCTATCTCTAAGAGGGCACTTCTAGTTTACATAATTAATCAGATGAAGAATACACAAAAATAAATTTCCTTAGATTTTATAAGGTAACTAAGACCTGCATAAAAAATTAGTTTCTGTTCTTTTACAGCTACCTGCTGGAATCCTCTCCTTTACATATTAAGAATACTGGATTTTGTATTTCACCAAATAGACCTCATGGTGCTGACTGAAGAAGTCATTTTTTTGTTTTGTTTTGATGAATATATACACACACACAACACAAACACCCCTGAAAAAGATACATAGCCCTAGTAGCGATTCAGTCACACTATGTAGCTGAGGGCCCCATAAAAAGGTTCAAGTGTATAAAGAGAAAAATAGTGTCACCCATTCGTATTAATGTTATTATTTCAGCAAACCCTATTCCATTTAGCTTTCTGTGCTAACCTATTTCGTGTGCAGCTTACCTCAAATTCGGAATTCCTCAACAGAAAAAGTAGGAGAGCGGCAGGGATTTAAGGCTCAATATTACTACAGCACACACAACTTGGATGGTTTTAAACTTCCATTTTTGAAAAGCACTCCAGGAGCACTGGGCGTTATGAATGACACTCCTGATTTTGGGTCACTTCATCTCAAATGTATTCTCTGCAACCTTCCCTACCTACTTCACTGGGTCCCTGAGTGGGAGAATGGAAGTAACAAAAACAACAGGTGTTCTTTAAAGCTGTCGTATTGAACAGGATCACCCGGCAGACCGTTCTACGAAGTAATATCACTACTTTAAAAATATTGGGACCACGACGGTTAAGTAGATACGGATATTTAAAATTTTCCAAAGGGAGGGAGGACGGGTGCATTACGTGAAGGACGCGCCGGAGGTTAGGTGTGACCCCGCCGCTCCTACTTCCGGGTCAGTTTGTGCTTCGCTACCACCCCACTCTAGGGACAAACTTCCTGGAGGCCAGAATGCCCAGGCCCAAGAGTCCCTTTTGGAAATGCGAACCAGAGTGGATTTGGCCAAGGTCCTCAAGCCAGACCCTGGAGGCCCCGTGGAGTCTCTGGGCGCCTAGAGCCCAGGCCCGCTGCCTACGGGCAAAGTGTCGATAGGGACCTCAAAGACAGGGCCGCTCACCCTACACCCTCCCTAGGGTCTGTCCTCGCGGGACGGGGGGAAGAAGGAAACCCACTTCCGCCGCGTCCATGATCTCCCGCGGCTTCTCCTGACTCTTGCGGCTGGCGCTGGCGCTGGGCATCTGGACAGCAGAACGTGGTAGCGGTCACCACCCTCCCTCGCAGAGTTCCGAAAGGCAGACCAAAGGCGCTTCTCCCTCCCGCACAGTCTCCGCCCTCCCAGCACTCGGTCTCAACACACGCGCTAACACTCCGCGCGGAGGGTCGGCTCCAAGAAGATCGCGATACCCGCAGCTGTCTCGAGATTCCAGGGCGCGGTAAGACGTGCGGCCACGCGCTGCCGACTCCTCCTCCTCCTGCCTGGCTCCTCCTCCTCTTGCCCCGCCTCTAGGAGTTTTCCCCGAGTTGGAGGGAATCCCTAGGAATTCACTACGATCTCGCGAGGTTGGCTCTGAGGGACGGAATTCCACGGTAAAGGGTAGTGCATACCGTGGCGTTCTGGGTCACGGGGTTGGATTCCGTATCCCTTCAGCCTTATTTCACCTACGGCTTCTGTTTTGCCCTATTTCCATTTCTCCCAAACCCTTCCAGCTTTAATCGTAGTCTATTCAGTAAAACACCCAAGCTCGGGCATTGGCTTTTCCTCCTTTGGACTTTCCGGCATTCACTCTTTCCGGCAGCGGTATCACTGCTGGCGTCTTCGCAAACCGCTCCTCGGTGGGTTGGAATGTGGAGTACTGGGCTTGGGGTAGGTCGCTTGCCAAGGCGAGATGAAATACCGGTACCCAAGTAAGAAATAAGGTCCAAAAAAATGGCAAAAACAAACAAACAAAAACCCCACACCTTTGCGCCGAGTGTCTGGACCTGTTGCATTTGTAGAGGCAGTACATATCGTTGGTTGTTCAGTGTATAGATCTCCCTAACTTCGGCTTTTTTTTTTTTTGGCGGGGGGGGGGGGTCATTCATGAGCCTTTTACCACAATTGAAAGTAATTTGGGGGCTTGGTGAATGCTTCTTCCCATGAAGGACTATCTTAGTACTGTCTTAGCCTGGCCCAAAGGGGTTTTAATCAATTGTTAAAAGAGGACGGGTAGGCCCAACACACATTAAAATCCTTTGGAAATTCCCTCAGTCAGGTCCTGGGATACAATAGTTCGAAAACAGATGTGGTCTCTGCCCTCGTGGAGCTTACTATCTATTTGTGAGTATGGTAAGTGCTATGAAGGAGAAGTATCTTGTGCTATGAAAATGTTTCTTTGGGGCCATTCACCTCAGGCTTCCCTGAGGAAGTGGTATTTCAGCTAAAATCTAAAGCAGGAGTAGGCATCAGCCAGGTGAAGAGGAGCAGAAAGAATATTCAAGGAAGAAGGTTCAGGGAGGGAAAGATCAAGGCTCAGTTTTGAATGTAGCGCGTATGAGAAGCCTTTCACACGTTTGAAGGATATCACTGTCCAAGTAACCGCTGGCCATGTGCAGTCTGGATCTCAGAAGAGAGGTCTGGGCTACAGATAAAGATGAGTGAAACAACCGCAGGTAGATGGTAACTGAAGCCCTGGGCAAGCCTGAGCTTGCCTAAAAAAGAGGGAATAAGATGAGAAGTGAAGGTCTCGGATGAGGCTTCAAGGAACACCAATACTTAAGAGGTCAGGTAGAGAAGCAAAGAGGATTAACTTGAAAAAGTGGCGTAAGAAGCAGATAGGGAGGTACCCGAAAAACCAAAAGCATTTCTTTGTCACAAGCCAGGAAGTAAATGTTTCAAGAAAAGAGTGTTTACATTATCAGCTATTGCTTAGACCTCAAGTAAAGTGATGACTGAAAAATGTCTGTTGAATTTAGCACCATAGAGATCACTGATATACATAGTAAGCACTCTTTATGGTAAAATGACGGGGTCAGAATGGGCTGAGAAGTGAGTCAAGAAATGATAGTTACAATGATAATAGCAAACCCTTATGTGAGAATGAAATTAAGTTTAGCTTTCACACAGAATAGGTGTGCCTTGCAGGGTGGGGCAGTTAAGAAATTGGTAGAAGGTTAAAAAGACAAACTGTAATCCACAGTCAGTCCCCCTGCTTATCCGCCCACTATCTACTATCCTTGCAAGGTGGAGACTCAGGGTAGAGATTCCCAAAATAGCCTCATAACTTGTTACCAGACTAGCCCAGACTGGCTCTAAAGAGGCCTGGGCATAACCATTATAGTCAGGGGTGGAGATTTGTTCCAACTGTTCCTAATGTTGCAAATTTGCGCAGGAAAGGTATTTCAAATGTTTCCAATTTGGGTGGGCTGCCTGTTTCAAATTTGCTGGGCTAGTTAGGCTTGTCAAATAGAATGTAACCTCTGGAGTATCCAGCCAATGGAGAAACAGGGGAGGGACTTGTGGTTAGGTGTAGGGAATAAATACTGCTGGTTCTATTGTTCTGCGCACCAACCCCCACATTTTGTTTGGGCGCCCGTTCTTGCAAGATCGTGAATAAATTCTTTTCTTCTCCACAATCGGGTGAGTGTTTATTCCTTTTAGGAATAGTGCTTGTTTCTCACACTTATATAGCACTTACTCTGTGTCATTGTCAGGGCTTTACATATAATGACTCATTTAATTCTCATAATGCCACTACAAGGGAGATGTTATTATAATCCTTTTATATATGGGGAAATTGAGACATAGAGAGGTTAAATAACTTGCTGGTGGTCTCAGGGCTATTAAATGATATATTTCAATTCAGATAGTATGGTGCCAGAATCCATGTTCTTAACCACTGTACTACACTGCCTTTCTTGTCTTACAGAGACGGAAGGTAGCATGTGAGGTGAAGGAAAGATATAGTTGGTAGCTAACAGGGAATGAGTGAACTGAAGATTTTTTTTCAGGGAGAGAACACTTGAGTGCATTTAAAAGATAATGAGGATGTGTTCAGAAGACAGAGCAATAGCTGATGAATGATAGAGAGGGAGGGAAAGAAAGAAATGGTGGTGTGACAGGATGTTAAAGTTGGTGGATGGGGGAGGGAGGTCAGGGTATGCTGGAGTTCTGTGTATGGGTTTTATATTGTTTTTCCAACTGTTCCTGTAAGTTTGAATTTATTTCAAAATAAAATTAAAAAAAAAAAGATAATGAGGAAGATTCATGCAGAAGATGATGAACATATGAGACAGAGAAGGGTTCAGAGATGGTATTAAATTTTTTATAAGAGTGAGATAGAATTCAAAGCATGGAAGTGGGATAAGGGGGCTCTAATAGAAATTCCACAGCTACAATTGAGGCTACAATGTGATTGAATTTGCATTAGTGCACTGTCAACCTCCTGGATCTGACTCTTGTAGGAGCCAGACTGGTGAAAATAGGGATGTATTGGAGATGATCATCCATTATGTCTTTAAGGGTGGCATGAATCTCTACCGTTTCCCCTTGGGATGTGACATTGTTAGTGATTTACTGTCTTAGTTTGGAGTGGGGAAACAATTGTAGAGACTTCTAGTTAGTTTTAGAAGCCCGATAGCCTTATCCCACAGACCAAGAAACTCCATGGGAGCAGCCCTGCCATGTTGCCCTAGCCACCTTGCACATATCCAAATAGGCCACACAGGTAAAGCTTGAACTGCAGCTAATCTGAGTCTTGGAAGAATGCATTGTGATCTTCCTGGAACGTGAGAGGATGGGAGGCATCTCCCTGTCTCTCCTGGGAGGCTGTCAAGGGATGGTTTCTCATTACCTCCAGATTCTGAGGAGGTGTGAGACTTTGTGCCCTGCCCCACTCAGAGTGGAGCTGGAGAATATAAAACTGCTGAGCTGGGGTCTAGAATTGGCTCCTCAGCAACTGGTGTCCCACAACTCGTGCTGCTGTCATCTGTCCCTACCGGCACTCCTTTTTTTAAAGCATAACTTTTTGAAAAACTTATTTTGAAATATTTTCAAATTTACAGGTCTCTTGAAAACATAATACAGGCATACCTCATTTTATTGTGATTTACTTCATTGTGCTACACAGATACTGTTTTTTTTTTTTACAAATTGAAGGTTTGTGGCAACCCTGAGTCAAGCAAGTCTATTGGCGCCATTTTTCCAACAGCATGTGCTCACTTTGTGTCTCTTTCACATTTTAATTAAGGTATGTACATTTTTTTTAGACATAATGCTATTGCACACTTATTAGACTGTGTATAGTATAAACATAACTTTAATATGCACTGGGAAACCAAAAAATTCATGTGACTTGGCTTTATTGCAAAATTCACTTCATTGCAGTGTCTGGACCAAACCCATATCTCCAAGGTATGCTTGTACAAAAATAATATGGATAACTCCAATAAACCCTTTACCCAAATATCCAGGTTTACCAACTTTTAACATTTTGCATATTAATTGTATCATTCTTTCTATCAACCAATTATTTTCTATACCTTAGAGAGTAGGTTGCATACATCATGTTCCTTTACCATTTAATACTTCCATGATTATTTCTTAAGAACAAGATATTCACTTACATAATCACATTAAGTATAATCATCAAGTTCAAGAAATTTGACATTGATGTAGGACATACAGTCTATATCCCAATTTTTCCAATTGTCCCCACAATGTCCTTTTGGGCATTTTCTCCTCCATTATCAGATCTAGTCCAGGATCATGTACTATATTTAATTTTCATTGTCTCTTTAGTCTCTCTCTTTCTCTTTTTAAATAATAGTGGTTACATATATTCAACATAAACTTTCCAATAGCAACCAGTCTCAAGCATATGGTTCAGTGGCAATAATCACATTCACAATGTTGTGCTACCATCACCACCACCCATTACCAAAACTATTCCATTCTGCCTGCCCTCTTTATTCATTAACTCTCCGTCTTCTCTCCTTCTCCCCAGCCCCCTGCCCATGCCTGCTATCCAGCGAACTACTTTCTGTCTCTATTAATTTGCAATATTCTAGTTATTTCATGTAAGTTGAATCATATAATATCTGTCCTTTCATGTCTGGCTTATTTCACTCAACATGATGTCTTTAAGATTCATCTATTTGTAGCATGTATCAGAATTTCATTCCTCTTTTAAAGCTGAATAATATTCCATTGCTTCTCTATATTGCATTCTGTTTGTCCATTGATCTGTTCATGGACACTTGGGTTGCTTTTACCTTTTGGTTATTATGAACAATATTGCTGTGAAATTGCTGTACAAATATCTGTTCAAATACCCACTTTCAATTTCTTTGGAGTATCTACCTAGAAGTGTGATTGATTGTTGGGTCATATGGCGACTCAATGTTTAACTTTTTGAAGAACCATCAAACTGTTGTCTACAGTGCTGCACAATTTTTCATTCCCACCAGCAATGAAGTGTTCTTGTTTCTCTGCATCTTAGTCAGCACTTGTTATTTTCTAATTTTTTTTAGCAGTAGCCATTCTAGTAGGTGTGAAGTGGTAACTCATTGTGGTTTTGTTTTGCATTTCCCTAATGGCTAATGATGTTGAGTATCATTTCATGTGCTTATTGACCATTTGTGTATCTTCTTTGAGAGATGTCTCTAAAAGTTCTTTGCCCATTTTAAAAATCAGGTTATTTGCCTTTTTGTTGTTGAGTTAGAGGAGTTCTTTCTATATTCTGGATATTAAACCTTATCAGATATGTGGTTTCCAAATCCTTTCTCCCATTCTATAGGTTGTCATTTCACTTTTTTGAGAATGTACTTTTCGCAAAAGTTTTTAATTTTGATGATGTCCCATTTATCTGTTTTTTCTTTTGTTGCTTGTGCTTTTGGTGTGAAGTCTAAGAAATCATTGCCTAATACAAGATCCTGAAGATATTACCCTATGTTTTCTTATAAGAGTTTTATGATATTAGCTTTTGTGTTTAAGTCTTTGATCCATTTTGAGTTCATTTTTGCATTTGGTGAGAGGTAAGGATCTACTTTCATACTTTTGCAAGTTTGCCCAGCACCGTTTGTTAAAGAAACTATTTATTCTCCATTGAATGGACAAACAACCCAATTAAAAATGGGCCAAAGGGGACTACCAGCTTGGTGGGCTGAGCCCTCAATCCTGGAGCTTGCCCTTGTGAAGCTTGTTTCTGCAAAGGAGAAGCTAAGCCTACTCATCATTTTGCCTAAGAGTCACCCACAGAGGGCTTCTTGTTGCTCAGATGTGGCCCTTCTCTCTAAGCCAACTTGGCAGGTAAACTCACTGCTCTCCCCCTCTATGTGGCACGTGACTCCCAGGCGTATAAATCTCCCTGGCAATGTGGAATGTGACTCCTGGGTATGAGCCTGGACCCTGCATCAGTGATTGAGAAAGACTTCTGGACCAAAAAGGGGAAGAGAATTGAAACAGAATAAAGTTCCAGTGGCTGAGAGATTTCAAATGGAGTTGAGAGGTCATTCTGGAGATAACTCTTACACATTATATAGATATCCCTTTTTAGTTTTCAGTTTATTTGAATAGTTAGAAGGAAATATCTGAAACTGTTGAACTGTAATCCAGTATCCTTGATTCTTGAAGGTGATCGTATAAATATATAGCTTATATGGTGTGATCATATGATTGTGAAAACCTTATGGCTCACACTCCCTTTTCCCAGTGTATGAAGAAATGAGTAGAAAAATGGGGATTAAAAAGTAAATGAAGAATATGGAGGAAGGGTTATGGGACATTTTGGGTGTTCTTTTTACTTTTATTTTTATTCTTATTTTTATGTTTCGGAGTAATGACAATGTTAAAAAACTGACTGTGGTGATGAATGTACAACTATATGATGATACTGTGAACAGGTGTGTTATACTTTGGATGATTATATGGTGTTCTAGTTTGCTCATGCTGCCGGAATGCAAAACACCAGAAATGGATTGGCTTTTATAAATGGGGGTTTATTTGGTTACACAGTTACAGTCTTAAGGCCATAAAGTGTCCAAGGTAACATATCAACAATCGGGTACCTTCAATGAAGGATGGCCAATGGTGTCCAGAAAACCTCTGTTAGCTGGGAAAGCATGTGGCTGGTGTCTGCTCCAGAGTTCTGGTTTCAAAATGGCTTTCTCCCAGGACGTTCCTCTCTAGGCTTCAGCTTCTCTCCAAAATGTCACTCTCAGTTGCTCTTGGGGCATTTGTCCTCTCTTAGCTTCTCCAGAGCAAAAGTCTGATTTCAAAGGCCATCTCCAAAATGTCTCTGTAAAGTGCAGTTCCTCTCTCAGTTCCTGTGCATTCTTCAAAGTGTTCCTCTTGGCTGTAGCAGGCTCGCTCCTTCTGTCTGAGCTTATATAGTGCTCTAGTAAACTGATCAAGGCCCATGCTGAATGGGCGGGGCCACACCTCCATGGAAACTGTCCAGTCAGAGTCATCATCCACAGTTGGGTGGGTTGCATCTCCATGGAAACACTCAAAGAATTACAATCTAATCAACACTGATACGTCTGCCCACACAAGATTACATCAAAGATAATGGCGTTTTAGGGGACATAATACATTCAAACTGGCACATATGGTATGTGAATATATTTCAATTAAAAAAAAAGTAAGGTGGGCAGAAGGGGTATGGGATGCTTTGGGTGTTCTCTTTTACTTTTATTTTTATTCTTATTTTCATTTTTATTTTTTTGGAGTGATGAAAATGTTCAAAAATTGATTGTGGTGTTGAATGCACAACTATATGATGAAACTGTGAGTATATTTCAATAAATATATTTCAATAAAATTACATTAAAAATAAAAATAAATAAGAAATTTAAAAAATGGGCAAAAGAACTTAAATAGACATTTCTCCAAAGAAGATATACAAATGGTCAATAAGCACATGAAAAGACGTTCAACTTTATTAGCCATTAGGGAAATGCAAATCAAAACTTCAGTGAGAAACTAATTAGAATGACTTTTATTTAAAAAAAATGGAAAATCATCAGTGCTGGCGAGAATGCGAAGAAATAGGAACCATTGTACGTTGTTGGTAGAAATGTAAAATGGTGCAGCCCCATTGAAAGCAATTTGGCGTTTCCTCAGAAAGTTCAAGTAGAGTACAGGTTACCAGGGAATGGGGGGAATGAGAGTTTTTGTTTAATGAGTACAAAGTTTATATTTGGGGTGATGAAAAATTTTATTAATGGATACTGGTAATGGTAGCACAATACTCTGTGTGTAATTAACAGCACTGTATTATACATGTGAAAATGTTAAAATGAGAAGTTGTGTGTTTATATGTGTTACCACAATAAAAATTTTTTAGAAAAGCTTCCTGATCTTTTGTACATGTATGAAATAGCTTCTCTTATCTCTGAGCATATTAATGAGGATTTTTTTTTTTTAATTTAAGTGTTCTCTCTACACAGTCCATTTCCTACAAGTTGCTTTTATTCCTATTTGTTTTGGTCTCCATCTTCTGTGTTAGTTGGAGACCTAGCTTGGCTGTCTGGTGAATTCTTGACTGTTTACTTATGTTAACAGTAGGGCCTAAAAACCTTATTAGAAGTTCTGAGCATTTGGATGGAGTTTGTCCATTTTGAGTTTTATTGTAGGATGATTTGGGTGGGCCATTTGATGGGTAGCCTCCAGTGTTAGTATCTTGAGATCTTTCCCCTTGGATGATCAGATTGTTCAGAAAAAAAAATGTCTTCTAATTGCCTACCTAAAGAGTAAAGGTCTCACTCCCAGTGGTCTGGGAATATACAGCATTCAACATGTATTTGGTCACTTACTCCCCCCACTTTTAGAACAGTATTCACACTGTCAATTATTGTGGCAGTTTCTGAAGTCCAAAGACCCACTTTTCCATAGAAGAAATCACATCAGGGTGGAGAGGACTCTCCAGTGAGTGGAGTAGGGAGGGGTTGCAGGGATCACACTTCTCAGGTAGCTTTCCTCAAATATTCTTTATGATAACTCCCTCTCCTCACCTCCATTTCCAGATGAGTCTTTTGAAGTTTTTTGGGGCTGAGTCTTTTGAAGTTTCTTTGGTATAATTAGAATGTTTCTCAGCTTTCTTGACTGCTACCTTAGGATTCAGCTTTTCGTATATGCTAAGTAGGATACCACTGTCCGTCTGCTTTCTAGCTTCTCACATTTGGGGGATTTTATTTCCTTTCCTGTTCTTCCAGTTCCCTTGATTGTAGTTTTTGTGGGATTAGGGCCTGGAGTAAAATGAGATCTGCCATTTTAGCTCAGAAGTCACTTTTTATGTTTTATGTTATAATATCTGTGTATACAGATATTTCTAGCAGATGATTTGTAGTTACCTTAATAAACACTAATGTTTATTCATCATTTAACAAATATTTATTGAGGGCCAACTATGAGTCAGGCATTATTCTAGGCATTTGGGGTACATCAGGGAACAAAGTAGGCAAGGATCCCTGCCCTTGTGGATCTTATATTTTAGAGGGGGGATACAGACAATAAATGAAAGATCTAATAAATAAAGTGTTTTAACATGTTAGGAAATTATAGAAAAAAAAAAAAGTGAGGTAAGGGGGACAGAGAATCTGGGTTGCAGAGGGTGGGCTGGGTAGACCTCATTAAAAAAGTGACATTTGAAGATTTTGAAGAAGGTGAGGGATGTGGCCACGTGGATTTCTGGGGAAAGAGCATTCCAGGCAGAGAGAACAGCCAAAGGAAAGTCTTTAAAGTGAGAGAACAATAAGGAGGCCAACATTCTATGTAGAGTCAAGTCATGTCTTCAAGGCCTCTGAAGTACATAGGGTTCTTTGTCTCTATCATCAATGACTCTGGTTTGTCAAGCTTTTTGAATTCTTGTACTGCAAATTGATTGTGTCTCCAGCCTTGCTGTTGTGTCGTCAGCGATTACTTCCCTTATGCTTGCATGTACTTCAAATCTTAGCACCTCTATTTACCAACTGGATCAGAAAGGGTGCCTTTGGCTGCAAGGAAGAGAAACTCTGACTTAGACTGTTTTCAGTCAGTAAAGGAAGGTATTTGTGGGGACCCAGGGCCTCTGGCCCCACCCCCTCCACCATTATGAGCTGCACACAGCCACCTACTACATGACCAGGAAAGACATTAACTCTCTTAATCACTGTTAATAACCAAATCTCATCAGACCTTGTTGTAACCAAATCTCGCAAGTACCTGTTGTAACGAAATCTCAAGAGACCCTGTTGTAACCAAATCTCATGAGACCCTGCTGAAACTCCATTGTCACAAACCTTTATGAGCCCCCTACCCCCACCCCACCCCCTTGGCACTCCTCTCTCTCTTTCTGCGTGGAACGCTGACTTCACTTTCTCAACATGCCACCATGAAGAATCGTCTCCTGTTTTGTATTAAATTAAAATTTGTCTCCTAAACTCATGGGTAACTCCATGCCAGGCGTGTTCTTGTGTCTTGGGGTAATCTGGGTTGGAACAGTGTTGCTAACATATCAGAAGTTTGGAGAAAGGGAGAGTCAAAATTTGGTTAATCCAGCTATTCAACAATGTGTTGAAGGACCAAGAAGTTAATGCTTCTCTCAGCTCTGCAGGCTTCGTCCTCAGGTTGGCAGCAGGATGGCTGTGGCTAATTCAGGCATCACATCTAGTCATGACAATGTCAGGGAAAGAGAGAATCCTTAACTTCTTGTGCCTCTCTCTTAGACCCAAGAAAAATTTCCTCAAAATACCTGCAGCAGGTTTTCTTTCAAATCTCATTGATCAGAATTATATTACATACCTATCCTTGTACTGATAAGGAGAATGGGATCAACCAGGCCTACCCGAAGAATTTAAGGGTGAGGGGAGGGGTATTGTCTTCACTGACACACATGGACACTTGGGAGAAGGGTGGATTCCCAAATAGAATCCTTTCTGTTAGAAAGAAGCAAGACAACTGACAGTATTCTCTATCTGTGTAATTTGGGGAAAGTTATTTAACATCTGAGATCCTCACTTTTCTCTAGACAATGAGGATAATGGTGTATTTATCATGTAAATGAAATAATAATTGAAATGAGAAAACACACATAAAGCAGCCTGGACAGTCCATGACAAATAGTATTGTCTGGTTCAGTGATTGTCAAATTGTGGTCTCTGAACCAACAGTATCAACATCAGCATCCCCTGGGATCTTGCTAGAAATGTAAAGTCTCTGGCCCCACCCCAGACCTTTTGAATTAGAAACTGATTGATGGGGCCCAGCAATCTGTCATAAAAACCCTTTAGGTGATTCAGATGCACACTCAAATTGAGAAGGACTGGTTTCTAGTTATTAAGGATGTAGGAGCCTGACTAGCCTGGGTTCATAGCCCAACTCTATCATTTACTAGCTGTGTGACTTTTGGTACATTTTTTACCTTGTCTGTGTTTTGGTCTCCTCATTTGTAAAGTGGGGATAATCCTTGTCCCTACCTCTTAGGTTGCTATAGTGATTAAAGGAATCCATCCAGATAGAACGTAGAACAGTGCTTAGGGCATAGTTAATGTTCAGTAAGTGAAAGCTATTATTATAGTAGAGTACATGTAAATGCTGAATCTGAGTTTTTTGCCTTTGGAAAAAGAGATAGCCAAACTTATTGGAATTATTTTTAAAGTGAGGACCTGAGGACTTTACCTTAAGTGAAGTTGAATAGTCCAACCCCTATTTTGGCTGCTTGAAATCCTTATTTCCCTTACTTCCTGGTTTCTGATTGTGATGTGGATAATGTCGATGGTGCCAAGTTCTTCTGAGTTTATGCACATAATACATAGCACACATTGTTAAGTTGTTCTTCATCCTCTGTGAAAGCCTATTGTCATCAGTTTTATATCCTGTTCCCATGAGAACTTTACCTTTCCCATTTACATTCTGTTCTTGATGGATTGTCTAGTTTCTCACTTGGACAACTTATTGTCTTTCCCTGATGCCCACTTAAAAGCGCCCTCTATTTAAAAAAAAAGTTTTCCATCAAGGCATCTGGATATTCATTTCTTTTGTTTTTTAATCTGCCTTCTATCTGAGGTGATTCCAATTGTTTTACAGTATGCAGCTGCTACTAGACACTAATGGTATTTTCACTGGGCCAGTTGTATTTCCCAGCCTTGTTTGTGTATATTTGATTGTCTTCAGTATTTTATGTGAGTTGTAAACACACTGGTAGAAACAACTCAATAAATGACAAACAGTAAAATGAATAATAAAAAGTTATAGTCTCATAAAATGAAAATGAGTGGGGCCCCTCTCTCAAATAGAAGTTAACCAGGAATATCAGTGTGTTATGAAAATGCCAGCTGGCTGCTACTTTCCCTTAAAATATTCTTTCAGTCACAAACTCGTTTTTGTAATCCTCCTCTGCAAAACACAATTTTCTTTCCCTTCTACTCACTTTTTTAATCACTCTAGGAAACACAACCATCCACTTATATTCCAGGCCCCAAATCTTGGTGTTATTTCTTATTGCTTTTTCATCTTCCCAACATTCAAAAATCTACTGAAAGCTTTCTGCTTTTATCCTTTTTAACATTCCCTAACTGTAATATCAGAGACCTCCAGTGGGGAATTGGGGATTTCAGGGTAAAGAATAATGCATTTGGCTAGATTATCTCCATTCTTAATTTTTTAATTCCATGTATGACTACACTCTTATCCAGAAATTCTGTAAAGACCTTTAAAAAAAATCCACCCCTAATAAATTTGAAATGTAAAATACAAAGCAAATTTTACTTTTTACGTTGTACTTTTTGAAGGATTGTACATTGGTGTGGAGGTAGAGAAAAATAAAAATATGGCAGTTAAAAGAATGGCCTCTTGCTTCCTAGCTTTTCCTGTTCATTATTCAGGCTCCCTTTTATTAACTGTTGCTTTGCTCGCTTTGACATATTACCCTTGGTTTTTTCACCATAAACTCACTGTTATTGCTCTTCAGGGAATATATGGTTTATCATCTACCTTTTCTTTAAAGAAAAGTTTTACTTTTAGAAATGCACCTTGCAGATAACAATTATTTTCTCTAACCTCATGCCCTTTATCTACTCATTAACAATTTAGACTTTAGACCAGAAGGAACCATTTCCATATTCTGAAAAATAAACCTATTTCAGTCATGTATAAACAAGTTGTGCTAAATTAAAAACATTTAGTTCCATTTTATTCGTCATTTTTAACACATAACCCTATGATCCAAAACTCAAATAAATCTTAGAATCACTCAATCCAAATGTTAAGAAAATCTCGTTCCTCAGTATACCCTTGGATGTGGTAGATCATGTTTTCAAAGATGGCTGCACCAATATCTCCCATCCCGTATGCTCTTTTGCAGTGTGACCATACCACTTCCTCATCAAGAAGTACAGTCTGTTTTCACTCCCTTTGAATCTAGACTAGCCTGTGCCCTATTTCGACCAATAGAAAGCAACAGAAATAACGCTGTGCAACTCCAAAGCTGAGCCTTAAGAAATCTGCAGCTTCTGCCTTCATGTCTTGAAGAATTCTTTCTCAGAATCACCTGCCTTGTTGTGAGGAAGCCCAGGGAGCCATGTAGAGAAGCCACATGGAGGAGAACCAAGGACCCCAGGCAACAAGCCTAGCTGAGTTCCTACCTGGCATATGAATAAGACCATTTTGGACCTTCCAGCCCACTCAGAGTTCCAGCTGATGCTCTGTGAACTAGAATAACTGCCTGATTAACCCATAGAATCATGAGAAATAAAAATTGTGTTGTTTTAAGTCACTATGTTTTGAGGTGATTTGTTATGCAGCAATATCTATTTGGAATAGTAGGGCTCCACTCATCCTATTTTTGAGTCTTTCTACCAAGTTCACCTGCTTACCATATCACCCATCAGGCCTTTAGACCTTTGCAAGGAAGTGTAATTTACTTTTGGGTCTTGAAAATCACCTCTTGCCTTGATAAACAAAATGGCTCACTTTTCAGGGCTTATGAAAATGACCAAATAAGAATCACAATGATGATGAACACTTATGATGTGCCAGGCACTACTCTAAGTATAATATTTTTATTAATACATTTAATACTTAGAAGAACTTTTTGAGCTAGGCACTATTATTATTTTCCTCATTTTGTAGATGAGAAAACTAAGACACAGAGAAGTAAACTAATGTGTACAAAGTCAGACATAAGGGAGAAACACAATCAGAAACAAAGCATCAGACTCCAGAGCTGCATGCTTCTCCACTGCCATGTCCTGCCTCCTGTAAAGAATGACTAATGATAGAGGTACTGCATCCTAAAGTGACCTAGGTGAGTGTCGTGTTATTTCTTTAATTTACGTTGCTTAATCCTCTTACTTTAGTTAAGAAAGTCCTTTAAGGCTTTGATTGCTGCATTCATTTGTTCTAGATTCTGAGCTGTGTCCCATGCTACCAATTACATTTAGAAAAGTTACACCACACTTGGCCAGGTTCATTGTTCATGGTATGATGGGGTCTCCTCAGTTTCCCCATCCCTGTGAGGCCACTGCAGAGGGCAACAGAGTAAAGGCAAGCAATGAGGTGGAAGGGGAGGAGGCAGACTGATTGAGTGGAAGGGGTGGTCCCTGGTGGGCAGAGCTCTTTATACTCCCTCACTCAGATGGTGGGTGAGGGCCTGGTGGGTGTGCAGCGCAAAGCTCCTTATGCCCACTGACGACAGGAGGGAATGCCAAACTTGTGCCAGTCAAACCTAAAGCTAGGAAATTATTATGCAATTGCAGCTTTAAGACTGCTTCTGGTGCCACTTTCCAATTGTACACTGCCTTCACATCCCTCCTAGGCAGCTGTTCTAGAACTGCCACTGCAAGATGGGGGAAAGAGGGAAGGGTGCTTTTGCTTCAAGTAGCTTTGATCCTCCTATTTCCTCTCTGCCTGATGACTGCCTCAGTAACTCCTAGAAAAATATGAAAGCCAATTATAAAATTCAATAGGTCTATGTTCTCTTGCTGTATTAAGATCAAGGTCTTTGGAGACAGACAGACTGCCTGGGTCAGTCCCATCTCTGCATTTTACTAGCTGTGTGGCTTGGTGAAAGTTGCTTTGTTTTCTGAGCTCCACTGTCCTTAGCCATAAAACGTGGGTAAGCATAAATAAGTCATAGGCCTCATGTATCAAGCAAATGTAAGGGTAGCTTATTATTTATGTATAAGGAGTATAGCGTGCATCCATACGATCATTAACGTGCCACGTGGCTTTCAAATGTGAGCTGCAAAAACCCTAATATAGAAATATAGTTTTAAATCTTCTACTAAAAGTAATTTGGAGTCCTTTCCTTGAATTCAGACAAAGCAGGTGCAGCTTTGGAAAGCACTGAAAATGGATCCTGTCTTTTGGCCAAGGACCCCAGTGTGTCCCTAATAGAGTGGGGAGGCTGGCTGTTCCCACTTGCACAGGTAATGCTGTAAAGATGAGAACCACATGGATGAAGAGATACTGTCTTCTTTAATGACAGCTAATGAAGACAAAAGCTCAATCTCAGCTGTACGTTCTGTCTCTGGGAAGTCACTTATGGAGGAGTCCTATAATTGGGGTTTGCTCCCTAAAATAATTCTCAGGTTGATGAGTATCTAAATTGTGTCCCTGGACACATGTCTGAGGCAAAAGCCCTAAGGGCTGATGGCCATAAAGGGAGAAGTATAGTATTTTTCACTCAGTGGGGATTACTAAATGAGGATGATATCACTAAGAATCGCAGAAGGGGCAAGTGTCCAAGAGGCCCTTTTGGCTTCTGCAGTGGGACCTGAGAACTCTGCACTGGGCTCCATAATTTATCTGTTCAGCACAGAACTCACACAAAGCAGGCATGGCTACATCAGCATTTGGGGATTTAAAGCAGGCTTCTCTTATCCACAGACCCTCTCCTCAAATCCTAAGAATGATTCAGCTAATTGATTTCACTTTATTTTTAAAGAAAATTATTGTTGGTGTGTAAACTAGTAAAGTCAATGAAAATGCAGTATTGGGGCTAGGGAGACTCAGAGTAACTTAAAAGTTCAGTGGATAATTACTATTTTTGCATTGTTATTATTACATATTTTTAACAGATAATCCATGAATTATGTAGTGTACAGTATAAGCCTAGTGGAATATATTAGGCAAACATTTTTGATCCATGCAAATATAGATAATCTGTGGTTGCACCTGTTCCTAGTCATGTCCCGGGAATATTTGAAACTCAGGCACAGGATGAACGTCTGTTAGTGTCAATATAACAATAACAAAACAGAGTTGGCAATGGGGTCAGGAAGTCTTTTGTGGGCTGGGAGCCACTGTCTGCAGCCAGAGCCCAGCACGGCTGTGTTTCCGATGCCCATCGACCAGGAAAAGGAGTCTTGGGTTTCCAAATGATTTTCCCCCTTCACAAAGCTGTTGTAAAATAAAATACAAATCCTTCCTGAATGTTCCTAGCTTTCCTTCCTTTAAGAAGTTTTCTGTCAATGGGAAACAAAGCCTTATTCAAAGGATTAAAGCCATAGTCATTGTATTGTTTACAGCTTCAATAATGTGGCTTTCCTTCCAGGGACAAAATTTTCAATTCACAAATCATTTAAAAAACAGGAAATTTTTGGAAAACATGTGCTTGTAACAAACAAGGGATCCATCATGTGGTACAGAAGTTTATACAAAGAGGCGTTTGATTTTAAGATTTTTTTTTTACTGTGTTGGGCTTCTGAATGCATTCTAGGAAGATTATTCCTTAAAAGAAAAAGCCATATGGCTTTTAATGTAAAACTACTCAGTTCCAGCCCCCAGAGGTGGGAGGAGGAAAAAGGGAAGAAGATTCTAGCTATATTTCCATGGCTTCACCCCACACAGTATTGCAGGGGCAACAGTCTTGTGCAATGCCTTCTCCCCCTGTTGTCCTTAGTTTTCTGCTTTTCCTCTCATCCCAGCCAAGTCCTGGGCCCTCACCTGGGGAATGAAGGGAGAAGGGTTGACAGCACTGGTTAGGGGAACTGGAGAGTATGTGCAAGGGGGTCAGTGGCAGCTCTGAGCTCCAGCACTGGGCAGTAACCATAGGGAGCCACAGAAAGTCATGTCTTTTGCCAGCAGGGGGAAAGAGGGCTGATGGAGGGCAAGGATGAAGCAGCAGTGCTAAGCTGTGGGGAAACTCACTTTGGAAATTTGGAAATAAACAACTGAGAATAGTATTTAGATTCCTCCTTTTGGTGACCATCTTTTAGTTCTTTTATCTGTATGCTAAAAGCAACATCATAGATCATCTTGAATTATCATTTTTAGTGTGTGGAATTCCTCAACATCATGATTTTTCTTTAGTTGCTGCCTTCCCCCATTTTCTTTAGCTTTTATCCCATTCCCAGGGAAAACATCACTTTTCCCTAATAGAAGGATGACAAAACCTATTTACTTCCTAGCATTTTCTTCTATGCGCTTGCTACTCAAAGTGAGACCACCACCAGCAGCATCTAGTTTGTTAGAAATGCAGAGTCTCAGGCCCCTTTCCAGAACTGCTGGGTCAGAATCTGCATTTTAACAAGATCCTGAGTGATCAGCATACACATTAAAGCTTGAGAAGCTTTGGCCTATACTATACTACGGACCTGGCTCATTGTCCACACTCCCCAAGGCCCACTTCTGACCCTGCCAACTTCTCTGTCTCATCCCATGTCACTCTACTTCTCATTCACCACTTTCAGCCTCACTAACCCTGCTTGTTCTTGCCTCCAAGCCTTTGCACTTGCTGTTTTCTTTACCTGGAGTACTCGTGCCCCATCTTAGTATGATCGACCCTTTTATTTTATTGCTGTTTCAGCTTAAATGTTACTTCCTTAGAGAAGGCTCTGACTATATGAAGAACCACCCCCACGCCCAGCCACTCCCTATCCCATTACCTTATTTCATATTCCTTTTGGCATTCAACAATATCTGAAATCATTTCATTAATTCATTTTGGGGTCTACTTTATTCAGGGTTATATTCCCAGTGCCAAGAGCAGGGCCTGGCACATAGAAGGTGCTCAGTATATGTTTACTGGATGAATAAAGTTCTGGGGATCATGAATGGTGATTCTGCTCAAGTATTCTCTACTCTGTGAAGCCTTTCCTGAGGACTCCTTTGTACAGTGGACTGTACCTTCCTTTGAGCTCCCAAACTACCATGTACTCTGCCTTCATTATAGTACCTTTCCTACTAGCTTGCTTGCATTTATTTCTTCTTCTTTATCAGAGCATGAACTCGTTGAAAGATGGGAACATATCTTGTTAATCTTTGAATCACCACTGCCTGACATAGAACCTTGCCCATCAGAGATACTCAAACATTTGTTCAGTAACTACCTGGCTAGAACTCTGGATTCCAGAGATGGCTGAGTGTAAGAACTAAAATGTCTTGAGCAACTATTATGTGTGAAGAGCTTAACATCCATTATTTATTTAATTTTTATAGATACTATTTTGAAGTGGGTGTTATTCCAATTATATACATACCCTCGGATTCAAAGTATATTATTTGCTTGAGGTCTCACAGTTAGCAAATGATGGAGCTTGAAGTTGAATCCAGGCTTTTTCTAACTTTAAACTCCATGTTCTTCCCTCCATCCCATGCTGGCCCCCAGCTTTTTAGCTTAGCAGAAGCCATACATTTTAGAATGATTTCACACTCTGCATTATCTATAAAAAGCAGTGGTTGATACCATGTATACTAGGTAGTCTCCAAAAATGGCCCCAATGAATCATGCCTACTGGTATTCATGCCCTTTTATAGTTCTCCACCCAGGTATCTAGGCTGCTACCGTGTAGCTAATAGAATGCAACAGAAGTAATGCTGGTTGGCTATCAAGTTTGGGTCAAAAGAAGCCTTGCAACTTCCACTTGGAACACTTGCTCTGGGGATAGCCAGTGCCATGTTAGAAGTCTGACTCCCTGGAACCACCACACTGTGAGGAAGTGCAAGCGTAGGAGGTATCTGGCTAGCCTCCAGCTGTTCCAGCCATCCCAGGTCAGGCACCAGACTCGGAAGTGAAGAAGCCATCTTGGCTGTCCAGTCCCAGACCTCATCTGACTGCAAATGCATGAGAGATCCTGAGTGAGAACTGCCTAGATGAGCCTACTGTTTTTGTCATTCTCTTTTTGTCATTCTCTGTCATTACAGATAAATTATTGCTTGAAACCACTTCAGTTTTGCAGCAGTTTGATATGCAGCAATAGGAAACTAAAACACTATGGTTTTTTTTAAGAAGAAAATAACCATATATTCATAAACACACACAGCTTTTCAGCTTCCCTTATTATTTTCCCCTCTATATAAGTATACTTTGTGCTATAAGGAGATTCACACTCTGCCTTTAATAAGGTTTATAATCTTGAGCAAGTCTCTATGTAATAATGTCACTGAGCTTCACTTGCCTCAGTTCTAAAATGAAGGGTTGGACTAGTTAATCACCAAGGTCCATTCCAGTTCCAAAATGCTATCATTCCCTTCAAACTATCAGAGAAAAATTGAGTCTTTGTCTGACAAGTTGTAAGTTGCAGTAAATTTTACTGGCCCAAGAATTTTAAGCAAATGCCATAGAAGTGCTGACTCAGCAGCGAGGGCACAGCTCATCAGTGAGGGTAAAAACAGTCAGGAGCAACTGTAAATCCTCTGTTAGCTCCTTCTCCCCGAAGCAAAATTCAAAGAGATGATTATCTGTGACAAAAGACTTGAAAGAGGACTCTTACATTTCTCTTTACAATCAAGTCCTTCGGCTGACTTCAGGAGTTTTAACAGACTAATCAGATTTGTATAGTTGAATCAGTCTCCGGCAGATCCCTACCCCGAAATGCTAAGTTTAGGGCAAGTGTAAAGGGTGATTCCTAGAGGAAGTAAACTCTAGCCTGAGAACAACAGCTGGAGTAAAATCCCATAAGCCAGGAAAACAGCTACACAATCACAGTAACAGGTGGTTGGTTTCAAAACAAATTTCAAGGTCTGACTCGGCCGGCACCTGCTCTAGAAGCACAGGCGGCTGTGTAACTGTGCCCGGTCTGGTTAGGTCATGCCTGCCACGCTGTAACTACCTTTATTAGCAGAGCTAAGTGCTTGGTAGGTTAGATGACCCCCTCTCTGTGGGAGTAACACTTGTGTTCCCTGTTAGAAAGGGAAGAGGGAAAGAGAGAGTTTGGGAACCAGAAGGGAACTTGATGATTAACTAGTTCACTCCCCTGGATAGCTGAGGGAAGTGACGCTCAAACAAGTTAAGAAGATAACTTGCTCAAGGTCACAGGACCTATGGAAATGGTAAATACCCTCTCCCCCATTTTATTAGGAACAATTTCAAACACACAGCAAAGCTGAAAGACAACTTTTGGGGAACTTTATGGGGAACACTGAAATACCAATTACCTAGATTCTATTGTTGACGTTTTATTGAATTTGTCATTTATCTATCCATCCCTCTATGCTGCCATCTTTCCACTTTTTTTTTTTTTTTTGGTGTAGTCTTTCCCTTAAAGTAGCAGTTTATTTTTCTCATTTTTGTCTAATTATTTGATAACTCAGTTTTACACAAATTATAGACCAGAAAAAAGCAAAAAGAAATCACTGGGCCTGATAAATGTAAATGTAAATTAGCATCAGCTAGCCTGAAAGGGAACCCAGCTCTCTAAGCCCCTACCTCCAAACCACTCAAGTATTCTTACTAAGAGCAAATTCCAGAGATAGCAGAAATACTAGTCAAATACTCATCACTGCTATGCTATTCCCTCCATCTGGAATCCTACTCTTTCCCTTCTCCTGCCACCTGCTGAAATTTTCATTCCTTCAAGAATGATTGTAAGTGTTTACAAGGAACATTACTGCTATACATGTACTCTTGTTTTCAGAAAAAAAGTTATTAAAAAATCTGAAATGCTACCTTCTTCCCAATGCCTTTCCTGAACGCTGAGTTTTAATCTTTCTCATTTGAATGCCTACAGGCCTTTGTTGCCACTTTCCTCATCTCATTTTCCCTTGTTTCGGTACCCTGTGTATTTGTTTTATTGGTACCACTTCTATCACTACTACTGCTACTAGTACTTACGGTTAATTCTTTTTAAAGGACTTTATTTTATGACTTATTTCTGTGTCTCCCATAGTTCATTGCACAGAGTCAATGCTGAATATTAAGTAATTTCAAATCTATTTTCCCAATAAAATCATGTTTGAGCAGCTTTCTGAAAGTAAGATGTTAAGGACTCCTGTATCAGAGCCACTTGAGGGGCTTGTTCAATAGTCAGATTCCATCCCCACCCCCCCACTCCCCACCTCTCTCTGGCCCAGTCAGAAATGCTGGATCAGTTGGCATGAGGTTAGCAGGGTCTTGAAAGCTGAAGGTCTAGCAGGCGCCCCTGGTGATTCTGATGCTGGGTGTGCAGGGACCCCCTTGGAGAAATCTGCTCACAGGTCATCAGCATCACTAACCCTACTTTGTGTTAGACCTTTAATCACTTTTAAATCAGTGGCCCTAATCTTTCCAACCCTCCATTGGATCCCAGGTAAAGGCTGGCAACCCAGGGTGCATGTCCTGGTGGGTGTGACAATGCTTGGCTGGCATCACCCCTCACCACATCATGTGCTGCCAGGCACCACTTCTGCTGCTGACACCAACCCTCAAGTTTCCCTTTGTCACTTCCCCCTTGCCACCACCAACCGCCACTACCTCTCTTGCCCATCACCCTCCAAGGCTGAGTCAGATCCAGTGTTTGGAAGACAGGACAAAGGTGTTTCCATTCTACATTCACAATCCCATGTCTGGGAGCAAAGGAACAGCAATTTCTGTGTCTGGTTTCTTAAGAAGCTCTGCAAATCTGTTATTAAGTTGGGTCTGTGGTTTGAAGTTCCTGTCGCCTTTGATTTTACAATGAGTGCAAACTGAAGTTGAGTAACAAGTCTCTTGCCCAAGCATTAAGGGCCACCACAAAATATAGAACTCTCTCGTGGCTGGTTCCCTCATCTAGGCCAGACCCTTGGTATAGGGAATGCCCGCTGTAATCAATTCCACTGTCTGGTCTTACCAAAGTATTTTTATAGATCCTAAAACGTACTCTCTTTTAGGTGCCAAAAGATAATAGTAAGAACTATGGACTAGAAAGTTGTTTCATGAAGCATAACCTGATTTATGTTTAGTGTTAAATATACTTGCAATCATTTTCTCTAAGACATTCACAGCATTGTCATTTTTAGCTCAACCTATTTCTTTATTGTAGGAGTTTCCAAACTTTAGCAGACATCATATTCACCTAGAGGGCTTGTTAAAACACAGATATATGGGTCTCATCTACAGATTTTCTGATTTTGTAGGTCTGGGGAGGGAACGATACTTTGCATTTCTAACAATTGTCAGGTGATGCTGAAGTTGCTTGTCTGGGGACCACACTTTGATAATCGTTGCTTTAAGAGAAAGTGAAATGGTAGAACTTATTAGGCCACCTGCCAATCTCTCCGCCTGTTTCTTTTATCACAATGGCACATAGCAGTGGTTTTCAACCCTGGCTGTCCATTAGAATCACTGGTGAAGCCTTTAAAACATACAGATGCCCAGACCCTATCTTGGATCCAAGTAAATCTGCATCTCTGGGTATTTTTTTAAAAGGATCCCCAGGTGATGCCCCATTAGGGCAACCAGGATTGAGAACCACAGGAGTACAGCAAACTCTGGCCCTGGTTTGTGTTCACATATGATTCTCATTTGACAAATATGTATTGATCATGCAATATATGTTCTAGAAAATGATAAAGTGTATAAGGAATGGTCCTTGATTTCAGGCCAAGATAGATCACATACCTGAACATTTAAACAAAAAGCTGGTGTGTTGTGAGTGCCAGTTAGAGGAACAAACCATTACTGAAAGCAGAACAAGGCTAGATGATCCAAAGTCAATCAGGTCTGTACTTGAGCCTCACATTGTTTGTGATAAGTTGTGTATGCCTCTGCCACATGTGAAACATTTCCCTTTGGTGGGGGAAATTGTTCATTTATTGGTTCATTGTGGATGCTCCAACTGATTCACCATGGTAGGTATGTTTAAACTATGGAAATGATGGAACATTAAATCAATAGCTAGTCAGCTGGTGACTATTCCTTTGCTGAGTATGCTATTAAGGTTCTGTTTCAGAAGCCCTGTGCTCAACAGAAGTGAACCTTTTCACTGGAGAGGAAAAAAAAACAAAAACATGAATTATGTTTAGAAAATACTTCAATATGAGGTTTAAATAAGCATTCCTTAAATATGTTTTAAAAAATCCAAATTCATTCATGAATCAAAAAAATAAAAAAACACAACTGTGTCCAAAAATCAAACAATATTTAATTCACTTTTACGAATGTACTTATTTGCATTCTCTAGAATACAAAATTATTTCATGATTCAATGACAGCTGTCCCATGTAGGGAAATTTCTAGAAAGGAGGAAATATTCTTTGGGTGTTACTTATGTATTAAAGGCATTATTTCATTCATTGCATTATTTAATTTGGTTATATCATTTTTGAGATTTTGTTTTCATATTGGGGAGTTTTTCTATGAATAAGAGATCCCATTGACTATAAAAGAAAATTGTTTTAAAAAAAGGAAATAGATACTTTTAAAACTGTTACATTTATTTCAATTCAAAAATATCAAAGCTATCATGTTAGGCATTGCAAGAGATAACACGTGAATAAGACAAAAGTAACTTACTCTCAAACAAACTTATAATCTAGTAGAGGGGAAAGATAAGTACATATGTAAAGCAAAATATGATACACGCCTTTAAAGAGGAATAAATTTTAATGAGACTTCAAAGATCTGAAGAAGAGGAGGTCAAGGTTCAAAGAGCCTAAGATGAGGCACGGAGCTGTGTTCTGGTGTAATGCACTATTGCATGGCCAATTTTCAAAGGCCAGCTGTTCCCAGTCAAAATGAAGTCGAGGGTAGATGCAATCAATGGGAAAATCAGGCCACCTCCTATATTTTCCTAGAGATGTAGTTTTCAAGATCAATAGTTTTATAATCTCATTTCAGAAAATAAAATGAAAATGAATCTAATGCATTCTTTTTAGTTCACGTCTTAATAATAAAAATACAATTTAAAGGATTTTGTGTGTTGGCAATATGGGTACTAATATTTGATAAAAATGTTTAGTCTCAGTAGTAATTTAGGAATGAATATTGGAAGGTTAATACAATAATTGGTTTTGGTCTATCAAATTGACAAAGATATAAAAATGACTACCAAAACCCAGAAGGGAAAGGAAGAGATGCTGCCATGCGCATTGCCTTGTGACAGAAAAGCCAAGAAAACCCAATTGCCAACAGCCAGCCCCAGAATGCCACAGTCTTCAGGGTGAAAGCAATGCCTTGCTGAAACCTCGATTTTGTACTTCTCCTAGTCTCAAGGCTGTGAGCCAGTAAATTCCCACTGTTTAAGGCCTCCTCCTGCAAAAATGACTACCAAGTGCTGAGGAGGTTGAGAGGAACAGGCCTTCTCATCCTGTGTCTGTGGACCAGCCCTTGGTTCATTATATTGGGAGGGCAATAGACACATCAATTCTTCTTGAAATACACTCCATGAAAATATGGATTTGTTTTAAACTCATGTACAAGAATATTCCCCTCACAGCTTTGGTTATTTATTATTGGAAAAAATCAGTAAAGAAATAAAATGCCCAACAACAGGTTAATAAATATATTAAAGTATTATGCTGGGAAGGGAACAGGGAGGTCCACTATTCCTGGAAACTGTGCCTCATGGCCAAGAAAAATCTTCCTGACTATGTTAGATAAGTCAGGTCAATCTCCTGCACTCCATTTCTTCCCCTTCATATATTATGTAGTCCTGCCAAACAGGACCACCTGCCATTTGTGGCCTGAACTAACCCTGTACACTTTCTTGCAGTCCTTGCTTCTGCCTTTGTCATTCATTTCCTACCGTCTGAATGCCTTCCCTTGACCTCTGAGGTCTCACATCTTCAAGGCCTGGTTTGGTCAGCCACCTCCATGATGTTCTCCTTCATCACCCAAACACAAGGGTTTCCTTTAGAATTATCTGAATGATTTTCCCCCTATTAGATGTGGAGCAACTTGAGGGCTGAGGCCAGTCTTGTTCATATCCCTCGTAGTCATACAGCATTCTGGATAAATGTTTGCTGAATGAATGAAGAATGAGTGAGCACAGAAGAAGTGTACTTGGAGTCAAGTGCTGATGTCCTTCTCAGACATGGAGTAATCTTGACAAGTGCTAATGGTGCTCTTTGGTCCTCTCTTTGAGTGGTGTAGGACTTTCCATCTGAAGAAACCTTCCATCTGATGCCCATGGGAATGAGCATAGTGAAGGCTGGGACTGCAAGGGCATGGTCTGAGAGGGCAGACTAGGAAGATAAAGCAAACTGCAGCTCCTCCCTCCCCCATTTCATGGAAGAGGGGTATACCCGAGAAGGGAACTGCTCAAGACCTTTGCAAAGGAAAATAAGTAATTCTGGTGTGTTATCAGTCCTTTTACCATCCCAACAAAATCTGTTTTAATCAACAGGTCTCAAGGACAGCATATTTGTCAACAAAATGAAGAGATGAGAATTATCTAAATAAACGAAAGGCAAAATAAAAGGTTTGTATTGGGGAAAATGGATTTTGAAAGAATTTTAATGATGCACATTAGTCTAAACATTCTCAGATTTAGTATGCATAAATTCCATTTATGCCAATATTATGCCTTGACACTGTCAATGAGGTATTTAATAAGCTGACAGTTGAACTACTGTTCATACAGTTAAACTTAAGCTTGCTAAGGTGTTTTCTATCCCCCTGTAGTATGACTGTACCTCTGTATCCTATTATACTTAGCAATATACCTGCTGGCTTTCATGAGCTTTCAGGAAATGCCTTTACTTCCTGAAGAATGCAACAAACTGCCGCACAAAACACTATCACAGTCAGATGACACCAAACTGTGAACTGTGATTCCCTTCAGGACAGGCTTAGGTACTTGGGTGATTACTATTTGCAGAGTGTGCTGTGGCCAAGTTCACAGAAGAAATTTATATGTATCGAGAACCCACACAGTATGGATTCTACTATGAATGTATGTATGTATGAATCCATGTATGTGTATATGTATGTATTAATAATTTGGAGGAGGAGGGACGACCATTCTTCTTTTTAAAGCTTCCCAGTGTGGCAAAATTTAGCCTCACAGAAATGAATTATTTTTATCAGTAAACAACAACAAAAACTGTTTTTCACCAAAGGTCCACACCCTCTGCCAAGTTGCCTACGTGTGAATGAATGGGAAATATATTTCCAGGCTCGGGTAATGAATAACCTCTGAGGGACTGCACTTTTCTCCATTCCCACGGATTGTATCTACCAAGCAGTGCACTTGCTCTGAAAGGAAGAATTTGCCCCGGTTTGGAAGGAAGTGGAATAAATAGAACTGGAAGTCGCAAGGTCACCTTTAATATCATATGAACTACCTCCTAACAAGCTTCACAATTGCTTTGTTTCTTCCTCGCCAAGTGCTATAAACAGGCAAAGTCAAAGCAAACTGTTGGAGTACACACAGTGCTTGGAGGAAGCTCCCAGAGCTGTGAGGATGAGGCTGCAGGCCTAATGGGGACCATCAGGCACACCAGGGTTATGATTGTATTATGGTGCGGTGGCCAGAAGGGAGTACTGCTTGTTTTTAAAGCAAGGAATTATATTGTCTTAAATTCCTGTGTATAAAATATAGGGCAAACAAGTTACAGTTGGAAGTTGGAATATTTAGTTGCAGTAGGTACAGTATATGGAATATTTGCTTTTCACTTGGTTTTTCCTTAATAATTTTAAATATTGTATTATCATATGATCACATAAATACAGAAATGCTGTTTTCAAAGCCTTTCACCCTAGGACCCTGTTCAGTTGGTATTTAAAACACAATGCCATGGAACTTTGAATAGGAAGTGAGATACGATAGGTTAGTATAGGCTGGAGTGAAATAGTGACACAACCCAGAGTAATTTGGGCAGATAATAAAAAATATATTTACAGCCTCCCCCTCCCCAGCCCCGAGGATCTGGGGGAAGGTGTGGATGTGTTGGACATCATCACCTGGACTGGTGTTGATGTTGTCACAAACATTGGGACTGGCGATTTGATGTGCTGAGCCCTCAAGCAAGGGACTTGCCCTTATGAAGCTCATTACCACAAAGGAGAGTCTAAAGTTGTATGTAATGGTGCCTAAGAGTCTCCCCCTGAGTACCTCTTTGTTGCTCAGATGTGGTCCTCTCTCTCTCTAACTGAGCCATCTCGACAGGTGAACTCGCTGCCCTCCCCCCTACGTGGGACCCGACTCCCAGGGTTGTAAATCTCCCTGGCAACGCAGAGTATGACTCCCGGGGATGAATGTGGACCCGGCATCGTGGGACTGAGAGTATCTTCTTGACCAAAAAGGGGATGCAAAATGAGACGAGATAGTTTCAGTGGCTGAGAGATTCCAAATGGAGTCGAGAGGTCACTCTGGTGGACATTCTTATGCACTATATAGATAACCCCTCTTAGGCTTTAAAGTATTGGAATAGCTAGAAGTAAATACCTGAAACTACCAAACTCCAACCCAGCAGTCTGGACTCCTGAAGACAATTATATAATAATGTAGATTACAAGGGGTGACAGTGTGATTGTGAAGACCTTGTGGATCACACCCCCTTTATCTAGTGTATGGATGAGTGGAGGAATGGGGATAAAAACTAAAGGACAAATGGGGTGGGATGGGGGCATGATTTGGGTGTTCTTTTTTCACTTTTATTTTTTATTCTTGTTCTGGTTCTTTCTGATGTAAGGAAAATGTTCAGAGATAGATTGTGGTGATGAACGCATAACTATGTTATCATACTGTGGACAGTGGACTGTATACCATGGATGATTGTATGGTGTGTGAATGTATTTCAATAAAACTGAATTTAATTAAAAAAAAAAACAAAAAAAAAAAAACACAATGCCAGCTCTTCACTGGGGGTCTGCTTCCCTGAAAACTTTCTTATTTTCTTTCCAGGCTCCTTCATTCTCATGGTGTTGGGTATCCCCCTGTCTCTCCAATCCATTGTTGCCCAATGCTTGTTTCTGACTGTCTCCCTACTGAGGGGAGAGAAGACTGTCTAGAAGTACAGGAAAGACACTAACAAGTTTGGGATGTCCAGAGGGTTGGCAGCAGACAGGATTGGAATTTCTGTGTACTGGCTTTCAGGAATTCTTAGATACTCTATATGTGACTCACCTTGGAAGAGAGTTTTGTGTGAGCAGCACTGTCATTACCAAATAAAAACAGAACAATTTAGACTGGGCTTCCAGTCTGAGCTAATCCCACATGGTTTAAATGCAGATAATCAAAGAGAGCATAAAACAAAATTGAGTTGGTACTTTGTAGATTGTTACCTATCCTTTGATGTGGATTCTCCACTTTTGCCAAAGTTGTTTAGGAAAACCTTCCCCCTAATATTCTGAAGGTGTCACAGAGCTGTGAATTGTAATTTCAAAAAGTATGATTACAAGGATGTAAGCAACATACAATAAGAGTCTGTAAAGGGAATGTAAAGGGCAGTCCCTGTCTAATCTGAATTTTGGCTACTTCTTTACAATTCCAGAACAATACGAGCCCTCCGCATTGCAGATAATAAATCAGAGCTCAGTGATTGTGGAAACTGCTAGGTGGAGCTAGACTTGTCATGGGGCCGAATATTTTCATCTGTGGCTATCAAGAGATTCCGATCTCTGGTAGGTGTCTTAAGTATCTGGGAGCAGACATTGAGGCATCAGTCTAGAAATTCTAACACATGTGCTCTACTAAAAATGCCATGCCAGCATGGGCCTGACCAAGCTAATCATGCTCTTAAGTGCCTCCTGAGCTGTAAGAAAGCTACAAGACATTTTCTCCCCAACTGCATGAAGGGTGGGGTGGGGGTAAGATGAGCTCTTCCCCTTGTCCTGACCACCTAGAACAGCATGGCTAGTTGGCTTTGTCTAACATTAAGAAATCTCACACTTTATTAAGCAGTGAGTTTGGGTGCTTGGGTGTGCACACATGCAGGCTCACACTTGCTTCATACCTTAACATTTTTCACCTTTTAAAAAAAAATACGAAAGCAGTGAATCCAGATTGAGAAACTTGCCATGCTTTTCAATCAGATATTCCCTTTTCTCTGAGGACCACAAGACTTTATCCAAATGTGTCAACTGTGCGGTGGTGCTGTAATTTCATTTCAGGTGGCAAAATAGCAACACATTCTCCTATGATGATGAAATCCAGTTTTATTTTTATTTTCCCTTCCAGTTCTGCTTCCAGCAGAAATCTGACACCATTTACTCCCTGGGCCCAAAGTCCCTCAAGTCTGAACTATAGTGATTACATGATTGTTCCTCCCTGTTCATTAGGACTGCACCTTTGAAATGGAATTGATGAGTTTTCAGTGGCCATTCTTGAATTTCGAGATCCATAGGCATGAAAGCTTTGATGCATGGCCCTTTTCTCAGTGGGCTCCTGTGCAATAATTCTCATCTGTCTTGGTTAGAAAGTAAATTAATCTTAACCTTGGGCTCTAGGGTGTGGTTCCCTGTCCTCTTACACATCTTTAACTCACTTCTTTAGAAGAAGCACTTCTTGTTTCTTGCCCAGGCTCCTCCAATTTCAATCACTTTCAGCCTTCTATCTTTAAATTGTGTTGCTTTGATTTTAGACAAAATCTATATTTCTAGTATGATATATTGTATTTCTAGAAAATTCTCATTCTGAGCTGTAATTTAATTATATGGATCATAAATTAAAGCTTTGAAGGATACTTTGGGGCAGAAAGGGACTTAACAAAGCAAAAGTTATTATTAGGAATTACAAATCACTTGGCATTTCAACATCACTGTCGGATGTGGGCATTTTGTTGAAAGAGACCTTGTTTTGAACAATGACAGTGCATAAGACCTATGGAAGAAACTAGCTTCCAACTTGATGTCTACCAGTACAGTACAAATAGGAAATCATCAATTATATTAATAAGGCAGTAGGTTTAGAAATACTATTAGCAGAAAACTTGATGTATTAGACAGGGCTATGCCACCTCAATCCAGCTCCTCAACTATACTTATTTCATACACACTTTAGATGCAAATGAAATGGATGTGCTTTTAATGGATATTTCACAATGAAAGTAAACTTGCCAGATATCCTTGTTTACATCTTTGGTGGACTGAAGAGTTAAATTATGGCAGCATACTATTGGTGAGGAAGGTAGTGAAAGCTTCCGTTAGTTTAAGATTATGCTTAGTAGCAGACTTTAGTTAAAAGCTAAATTTAGGGAGAAGTTACCCAACTTAAAAATATTTGAACCTTACCATGCCTCAGAAGGTTAATATTGAAACACTGTAAGATTGCATTTATATTTCCATCATATTTTATTGAGTATACATATTCATTTTTGTGCCTTAGGCAGTGGCATATTGAAAGTAATGCATATCTGAAACCAGGAACAGAACAGTTTTTCAGGTACACAGAGAGTCGACATGACTGGAAAATCATAGGAAAGTGCTTAGTTACTTGTGTCAAATTTAAAGTTCTCTGGTTCTGCTGATAGGCCATGCAGAGCAAATAAGAGTAACAGAATGGTATCTAATAAGGACATTTGCTACCACTGAGCCCCCACCACATGCCCTCCCAGTATGCCCTTACTTCCTAGATGCCCTTCTGTCCAGGAAGAGTTCTGAATAGGAAGGAGAATAAGCTCACCACTACCTGGCCTTCACAATGGCCACCAGTTCCATTTTATATGGCTATAAATTTTGAAAATAATGGGTATCATGGAGATTGTTAATACTGAGTTGCAAGTCAATAGTGGTGTTGTCCATGGAATGACCAAGTTCTGTGATAACGTATCCACAAAGAAAGAATAGAGATAAATGTAATAGTACTTAGAATGTAATGTTGTAATGTTGATTTTGTGCCATCCCAGCAGAGCAGGAAAATGGATTGACAAGGGGAAAAACAAGATAAATTGTAATTGATGGGGGGAAGCATGCAAATAGGGAGTAGAGGAAAAAAAAAGATTTGAGAAGGACCAGTGAAAAAGGGGGAAAGAGGTGTGTGTTGCCAACTCCCAAAGGATAAGTGGAAAAGAAGAGATGTTCTTTTGAATAAAACTTCAGGCACATTCTAAGTATTAAAGAAACAAGAAAAGAGACATAACAAAACATATTGAAAGTTATGGTTATCAAAAAAGAGAGGGAGAGGGTAGAAAGAAGCAAAGTAGGAAAAGACTATATACCAAGTAACTTGTAAATTCATGAAATATTTCTCTTATTTTACTTCTTATAACTCATCCCTTAGAAAAAAAGTCCCTGCCTTATTAATTCAGCCAATTATAGATAGCTGGCTCATAGAAGACTTGAAAAAAAAACAGCTTCTTCCTTTTTCGAGCCTAACCGGACTAATCAGGTTATTTAAAAATTGCACCAGGGTGTATAATTTCCCCTAAATTCTAAGTTCTCCTAAACTACTTCGAGGAACTGAGAGTATATTTTTATGTAATCTGCACACCAGAGTAATTTGTGGAGCCCTGGAAGGGAAATGTGAGTTCTGATGGTATCTCAGCTTGAAACAGTTGAAGCGGAACCAGAGGTCACACTAATAACCTATCAGGAATTAAAGGAAGTGATTCCACTTGAAAGACCCTAATGTATGTGAAGACTGGAGGTGATAGGTCACCCCCAGAAAGGGGAGAAAGGGAGAATATTGATAGAGAGATGACCACGAGGGAAAACAGATCTTTGAATTGTGCCTTTGGAAGTGATTATCCTGTGTGTCCTAAACTCTGGGTCTGGATGTCACTGATACTATGCTCAGAGTTCCTCTGAATCCAGTAAACTGTTAACTGTTGAAGCCACTGCTTGGTTCCTTGCACCAAGCTCACTGTGTAGATCAATAACGTGTTTTTATGGGACCAGGATCTCTATTGCTACCAGAGCTGAAAAGAGCAAGCCGAGGGAAGATGAGACTGACTCCAGCTAACTCCAAACCTTGGGGAATGTTGTGCTGTGCTTTGCATTTGCCACATGCAACTTCCCAGGGTATTTCTTCTCTGGCAGCAAGTCCTTGCTTTTGGTTAATTTTTGGAAGAGCATGGCCTGGATTTGGAACTAGTTGTCCCTCCTCTGCCTCCTTAGATCCCGTGCATAACTCTGATCACTTCTGATGGCATCAGGACCCTGCTAACTTATTAGCAGGCAGATTACCAAAGTGCCTTATTAAGAGTGTGGCTTCTGGAGCCAGACTTCCTTGTTAACATATAGGTTCACTGAGTATTAGACATGTGACTTTGGGCAAGTTACTTAACCTCTCTGAGCTTCAGTTTCCACATCTGCAGAATGGGGATGATCATATCTACCTCCTAGGGTTGTTGTCAGAATTCAGTGAGTTCATATATGTGTAGTATGCTTGGAACAGTTACTAAAACGTTAGTTATTAATATTATTCTAAATCTATCTTTTCCACTAGATTGTGAGAGTCTAAAAGGCAGGGCAAATTTGTATGTCCAATCCCTAGTGTAATAGATATTTAGTGTTTACTGAATGTCACAAGATACTTTAAATAGGTTTGGATATTAGAGATATAACCCACTATTCACTCATTCATTCTTTTTGTCAGTCTCACAACAAATGTTTCTTGAATTCCTGTTAGGTGCCAGGGATCCTGCTAAAATGGAATATAGATGGCAAACCAAAGAAGAAGGTCTCTGCCCTTGGGGAGCTTAGTGGAAGAGACGGTCTTAAAAGAATAAACACAGAAATACCTTTTGTATTACAATTTGTCTTACATGCTTGAAGGAAAGACTAGAGAGCTATGGAAGATGACCAGTGTTTTGTTTTCAGGGCCCCAATCTGAAATACAATGGAGACAAAGAGACCAATACAGATTTTGGAAGATGGAAGAGAATTTATACATGTGTTCCTCATATTATAATATAAATGGATGAGAAATGACTATCTAATTGATCTTCTGCTGGCTCTTCATATGCTTTGGCTTAATCAACACATAATGCTCTCTCATGTCTTGGCTGATTAGCTCATTTGGTTAGCTAATGAGGTCAAGGTCAGAGGTCAGCATGGGTCAGTAAGCTTTTTCTCCTTTCTATGGCCAGATTGTAATCTTAACCTCAGCCATCTTGCAAAAGTGTGTGTTTGGTCACAAGAAGTCTAGGTCAAGAAGGTGTGGATGGATGAGCCCCCAAATTACCCCAAATGCAAGCCTCACTGATCATAGGTCTCTGACGGCATTCTTCATATGTTAATGATAGCATGCTGTTTTTTTTAAATTAAATTCAGTTTTATTGAGACATATTCACATACCATACAATCATCCATGGTGTACAATCAGCTGTTCACAGTACCATCATATAGTTGTGCATTCATCACCCCAATCTATTTTTGAACATTTTCCTTATACCAGAAAGAATCAGAATAAGAATAAAAAGTGAAAATAAAAAAGAACACCCAAATCACAACCCCCATCCCACCCTATTTTTCATTTAGTTTTTGTCCCTATTTTTCTACTCATCCATCCTTGTACTGGATAAAGAGAGTGTGATCCACAAGGTTTTCACAGTCACACTGTCACCTCTTGTAATCTACATTGGAGTTTGGTAGTTTCAGGTATTTACTTCCAGCTATTCCAATACATTAAAACCTAAAAAGTGTTATCAATATAGCATGCTGTTTTTATTGTTCTCTGTCACTAGAGACTAGTCCCATTTTTGACTGATGTGATCAATAATTTCTACAGATTTTTCCCAAGAAAAGAAAACTGCCTTTTCAAAATAAGCAGTCCACTTTTGAACATTATCCCTACTGTATGGATGCTGTAGATCAGAGCAGTGACTGTCCCACAGTAACATGCATACAAATCACCCTGAAGTCTTGTTAAATGCAGAGTCTTAGACAGTAGGACTGTGGGTGTGGGGCTCTAGATCCTACATTTTTACCAAATGCCCAGGAGTTGCTGTTGTTTCTGATCCATGGACCACACTCTGAAGAGCAAGGAACTAAACAAACAATAATGAATCAAAACTAAAAAAAAAAAACTAAAAAAAAAAAAAAAAAAAAGATTTTAAAAGTACAGCAAATACTAAGCTGGTACATAGTGAGGTTTAACTGCTGGTACAAAGTGCTCGAACTGTTTACTATTTCAGGCACATCATTATTTACAGATAAGCTCACCTCATACAATGTTCCTTTCAGTTTTGTTTTTTTTTTTTCTTTAACGGTGTTCTGTTTTCTTGGGAGAAATATATAGGCAAAGTTTAAAGGGCTGGAGCTGGAGCTAATTCCAAGTTATGCAACATAAAAATGTCTTTGAAACACACACAAAGCCTTTTGTTTTATGGAAGAGATTTTAGTTTCATCTTCAGCTTACTCTACCATGTGTGACAAGTGTGGTAAAAATCTTTTGTGCCTTCTGTATTTATTTTTGGTAATAAAAGCAGACAGTTTCTTTTTCCCACTGCCAAGAGAGGCCCATTCTCCTGCTGACATGTCTGCATAATTCCTATTGATACAAAGACAACATGAGCGTGAAGTTGGCAAAGACACTGCTTCTGTGAGGAAATTTCCATGCATGTGAAATCACGGGAATCAAAATTGATGGGAAAGTCTCTCCAAACTTGTGAAAATTGCTAGGATTTTTATAGGAAGAGCCTAGAAATACCACAATTCTCTCTTTTACCATTTAGCAAGTTGCATTTCTACCACCTTTGGAGAAAATCACCAAATCCTTTGGATGGATATACAATTGTAAAATTTGAATTTTCATATTTTACATTATTTAACCCAATCTCAGCATTTAATAGGCAAGAGCACCCAAGTACAGAGAAGCTTAATGATCTTTTCAAGGAGCTACATCCAAATTAGAGGCAGAACCAGGATGCAAACTCATCTCCTGGTCTTTTCCATTGAACCTTGATGCCTTGGGTGCCTATAGATAGTCACAAGAGCAGAAGCTTGAGAACCTATTGATTGGAAGAAAAGTTTAGGATTTGCATGGATATTTATTCCTAAATTTATTTAAGCAGACACACAACAATAAATATTTAATTAGCTTCTGCTATGTGCCTAGCACTATTTTACTTAATGTAAAGTAATTTAGTATTTATTTATTGGTTCATATTTTTTATTGGTAAACTACTTAGGGGTGAGGTAGGCAGTTTTGGTTGCTGAGTTAATTCTTACAGCCCATTTGAAGGCTATTTATTATAACAAGTTTCTACTGTAACTTTGAAAGCTCCATCACTTTTTGCTCTGCTCTGTCTCACATCCCCCACATAAATCAATGGCTAAGATTCTTTCCCAAGTGTCACTTGCATCACTTCTTTCCTTTCTTCATCAGCTTCTCTTGAAGGCCCTATTACCCAATTGCTACCTCCGGCCTGTGGGTGAGGCTTAGGGCCTCTCCTCCTGGAGAGTCCCCATACCCCTGACAGCCTCTTTTCTCTTTTCCCTCAAAACATGCTTACCCTGTATTTTCTCCACTGAGTTTGCCAGGTAAATGAAGCTAGTTTACTTCATCACCCTAACTTCCTTCTTATAATCGTTGACCTAGACTTCTGCAAATGAATCCTATTCAGTGCCCTTAATTGCAGCATTTTTTTTTTTTCAATTTGTCTTGCATATGGCTACCAAAAACATGTTTCTAAAATGTGGTCATTTGTATGCATGACCTTTCTTGACCAGAACCTGAATCACTGTAGGCAGTTAATAAATGCCCCCCTCTTCTTTTTCCCTTTATCCTACATATACAAAAGCTGGAAGGAGTCTAATGATTGTTTAGTTTCCGTATATGTAAACTGGGCATAATAACAGTACCAAATATTACATAGGGTTGTTGGGAAAGTTTGGCTAGTATTATTGCTGAGAAAAATTCCAAACTATGAATAGCTTTATTGTCTTCTATCATTTGGTATCATTTCATGTATGCTAGTTTCACCTTTTTAGTCAATGAGTAAATGTCTCAAGGAAAAGACAATGTTTGACCTTTTGGAATCTCCCGTCTCCCCCGCTCCAATTGCCTGGCATGGTGCTGTGATCCCAGTGGGTGTCAGGAACACTGTTCTGTTGCTTCATAACCATGCCGGCCAGCAGCCAGGCTCCGTTCTCATTGGTGGGGTGTCCTCTACCCCTGGCCTGTGGATGGTGGTGCTGATGGAGCCCACACTTGGGAACTCTAGCTGAACAACAGGCATTTCACATTGATAAAAGTATTTTCAAAAGCCAGGTAGCATAGTGTTGACTTCGTGCCCTTCTCAGCAAATAAGGATTGGTGTCAAATAGCTGAGATAATGCTCTTTGTACACGTTACACTGTTGGAGAAAAATAAGCTCATAGCTTGGGATTTTTCCTTTGGAAAGAGACCTCTTACAGCTTTTTAGTAATTGCTCTTAAATGAGGCTTAAAACTCCTCTTCCCAATTCACCATTGACTCCAGACATGATGGTGACCACTGGGTCATGTGACGGAGAATGTTGAATTAAATGTAACTCTTCAGACTGGAGGACAGGAGAGGGTTGGGGAATCCCAAGGACTTTGCTTTGTCCTCAGCCTCTGAGTTGGGGTTTTTGGCAGGCATCATAGAAAAGCTCCCTTCATTCCTAAAGTTGTTGGCGTTCCATGGCAACCGTGGCCTTAGAAACTTGGGCAGGGATGCGAAGGGGAGCAGGATGGAGAGGGAAAGAGAAGGGGTAGGGGGAAGGGAAAGGGAGGGGGAAAGGAGAAGGAAGGGGAGGGAAGGGAAGGAGAGAGGGAGGGAGGAAGAGAGGTGATTGAGAAAGATAAGAAAAGATGACCGAACAGGCCTGGGATTGCAGCGCTTAACTTGAGGGTGAAGGGAGAGGGTGGGGAGGAGTACCCAAGACCACCGCGGGAGTGATCTCATACCAGCCAAAAGGCAAACGAGGGCTTGGATGCCATCTGAAAGGAACAAAGGCGGGTGGGTGTGTCCAAGGTAGGGAGGGGGACAACTCGCAAACGATTGTGAGGTGCTTGAGTCTGCGTGACAGGCCAGGAGTTCTGGCACTGGGAGGGAACGCATCCCAGCCCACCAAGGCTCCGGCCTTAAGAATGGTCTAACGCATAATTCAGTGCAGACCTCGTGACCACACTGGAGTTGGAGCTTTTTGTGTTAGCTGCAACAATGGAGGGGGAAGAATCGGGCCACAGGCTAGCAGCGCAGACAGGCTGGTGCGGATGTGTCTCGGTCCTGGCGGCGACTGGAGTTACTCTCCGACGGTTGCCGGGCAACCGGACGCCCGCCTGCGCCTGCAGAGCCCATTGAAAGTCCCAGCAGCCGGGACAGAGAGCCACGCTGTTCACAGGCCTGACTGGGGAAGAGCCGGAGGAAACAAAGAGCGAGAGTTGAGACAGGGATTACGTGGGAGCAGGGGAGGACACACACCGTAGGAAGTGTCCTTTTCTGAAGGGGCCGAGTTGGTACGCTGCCTTGGCTCAGGGCATGGACTACTTGAATAAATATAGCTCTTCCTCCACCTTCAAGTGTTCCAGCCCAGATGTTGTATTAAATTGTCTGCCTATTGTGTAAAACATGTAAACAACCGTAAACAAACAACAAAAACAAATGTTCAAGTGGCCAGCTGACTTTGATTTGTTAGATAGGAATATTTTCCAAAACAGGATTATGCACCTGGTGGATAGACAGGCTCACTATACAAAGTGAGCTAAATGCTAAATGCAATGTAGTATCCTGGATTGCATCCTGAAACATTAGTGGAAAAACCAGAAAATTCATATAAAGTCTATAATTTTGTTACTGGTAATGTACCAGTGTTAATTCCTTAGTTTAGACCAAGAGTCAGCATACTTTTTCTGTTAAGAGCCAGATTGTAGAGACTTCCAGTTTCTATTTCAGCCTACTCAGTTCTGCCATTGTAGCGCAAAGGCAGCCATAGGTAATACATAAGCAGATGGGCATGGCTATGTTTCAATAAAACTTTATTTATTGACCCTGAAGTTTGAGTTTTATATAATTCTCACACATCATGAAATATTCTTTTTATTTTTTTAACCACTTCGAAACATAAAAACCCTTCTTTGCTTTCTCGCTTTGCAAAAACAGGTGGCAGGCCAGATTTGTCCTGTGGGACCCTGTAGTTTGCTGTCCCCTGGTTTAAACAAATGGATCGTAGTTATATAAGATGTAACATTAAGAGAAACTGGATAAAGGATTTATGAGAACTCTCTGTACTATCTTTGCAACTTTCCAGTAAATCTAAAATTATTCCAAAATTAAAACTTTATTTTAAAATATTTATGTGTAAAACTCCTCTTCAGATGAAGTGTTTGGAAAGAGTTTTGTTGAGGGGAGGTGGGTAATTCAGAGCTAGTAGTGAGCAAGTGGTATGCTAGAGACATGACAGAATGCTTTTCTTAGTACTTTATTGACTTATGGCACTAAGACCTCCCAAAATGAAACTCCGTGCCATACTGTAATATTGGTTATCAAGCCATTAACATCAAACATCCTGAAAACAAAATGGCATTCCAATAATACAGAATTCTTTGACCCTGAGAACTGAGAGAGTTGTATTTCCAGCTCCCACTGAACCAGGATGGGCGACACCAGGACTAGGAATCAAATCCATTTTGTTCCCAAAGAAAACTAGAAAATTCTTGGCCAGCTCATTTTTAACTGTACATGCATGCATGAACACACACACTCCTTTTTTTTTCTTGCCTAATCTGGCTAACATCTATACCAGTTATAGCATCTACAAAACTTGGCTTTACAAACCAGGATCTGTATTCTTTTCTGGATTTTGCTAGTTGTGGGACTACATTCCAGACTTTCCTTTATATTTTTCTAAAAGTGTTAAAGTTTCATGAGAGTTTTTCACGAAGCTGGTACCAAAAGAAAGAAGGAAACCCCTGCCCCTCCCAAAACCAAAGCCAAAGCAAAGTCTTTGAAAGTCAAGAAGGCAGTACTGAAAGTCATCGACAGCCACAAAAAAAAAAAAGATCCGCAGTTCACCCACATTCCGACAGCCCAAGACACTGCATCTCAGAAGACAGCCTAAATATCCTTCGAAGAGCACCTCCAGGAGAAACAAGCTTGACCACACATCATCAAGTTCCCCCTGACCACTGAGTCAGTCATGAAGAAGATTGAAGACAGCAACACACTTGTGTTCATTGTGGATGTCAAGGCCACCAGCACCAGATCAAACAGACTGTGAAGGAGCTCTATGACATTGACATGGCAAAGGTCAACACCCTGAACAGGTGTGATTGAGAGGAGAGGCATATGTTTGACTGGCTCCTGACTATGATGCTTTGGATGTTGCCGACAAAATTGGGGTCATCTAAACCAAGTCTAGTTGGCCAATTTGAAATATAAGTTTTTTGACCATTAAAAAAAAAAAAGTTCCATGAGACTGTCTCCTTGCATCCTTTCAAACTGAGCTCTAAAACATTCTATCTGAGGCTGAGCACTACCAAATTAAGAATGAATGTTGAGGAAGTACAGAGGAGCATTGAACATATGGCTCATCTTCCTATCTACAATTACAGAAGGATGTGTGATGTAGTATAAAGATGATATAAAAACTCACAAGTTGTTGTAACCCCAAGTGTTCTGGTTTGCTAATGCAGCTGTTATGCAAAACACCAGAAATGGATTGGCATTTATAAAGGGGGTTTATTTGGCCACAAATCTACAGTCTGAAGGCATCAACACAAGTATACCTTCACCGAAGGAAGGCCAATGGCATCCAGAAAACCTCTGTTAGCTGGGAAGGCACATGGCTGGCATCTGCAGAACCCAGATTGTATTCCAGCTCCACTCTCAGCTCCTGTGCGTTCTTCAAAGTGTCTCTCTTGGCTGCAGCACCAAGCTCCTTCTGTATGAGCTCTTAAGACTCACGCTGAATGGGTGGGGCCACACCTACATGGAAATAATCCAAACAGAATTATCACCTACAGTTGGGCAGGTCACTTCTCCATGGAAACAACCCAATCCAAAGGTTCCAAACCTAATCAAGACTAAATATGTCTGCCCCTACAAGAGTGCATCAGAGAACATGGCATTTTAGGGGACATAATACATGCAAACCAGCACACCAAGCATGGTGGGCAGAGGGAAGCTCAGTAATGGAAAGTGATGATGAAAGTGAAGGAGAGATTCACAAGTGTCCCTTGGAAAAATTGGAAGCAATTGGAAATTTGTCTTCTGGGATTTTTCATCACCCCTGCCTTCTAATTCTTTTCCTGGCTTTCCACTCTCAACTGCTCCACATTACAACTTTTTTTGATGTTTGCTTTTTCAGTCAGAGATGTGTCAGGACTCATTCATTCAACTAGTTTTATCAAGCAAAGGCTTACCCTGTGCCAGGTCCTGGAACAAGGCTGGGATATGAAGATGAATTAAAGATGGCTTCTGACCTTAAGTGCTAAGGGTTCAAAGTATAGGCAAATGGGAGTTCTTCAGTGTGGTTGGTGGATACCTGCATCAGAATCACTAGGAAGGTTTTATTTACAAACACAGTCTTCTGGACCTACCTCACACTTAATTGAATCAGAATATCTGTACAGTCCTAGTGAATCCATATTTTTAGCATAATCCTCAAGTGACGATTTTTCCCACTAAACATTTGTGATCCACTGGTAAGGTGACTAGATGTGCAGTTGTCTTAAGTCTAATGATGGTGATATGAACTGGTTATTACAAAAGCATGGAAGAGTGGTGGGGTGGAGTCAAAAGGGCAGTTCCCTAAAAATAACATTTGAGCATAATGTTGAAAAAAGGGAAGACATGAGTGGGGGTGAGGTTGAGGGATTGAGTATTTTCCACTGAGATAACAGCATGATAAAGGCAATGGGGACAGGAAACAGATTCCTAAAGTGTGAAAAACCACACTTCCTTAACATTGCTGGAGTGTAAGGAGCAAGAGGAATGAATGCCTAATGGTGGACCTTCAAGCATTGTGATAAACATTGGAAAACTTATTTTGAGCAAGGAACCCTTCTTTATATCACTCTAATTAGAAGTTTAAGCCCACTCCCCAAATAAGGGTATGTAATTTTTGGTACTGGTTTGGCCTTTTTCCTCTGTGACCCAGGCATCTGGAATGAAATGTGCTCCGTATTAGAGGATGTTACCAGATAAGGACTTATCAGGTCATTAGGCCACCCTGCTTCCAGACTGAAACATTCCTGGAAGTAGAGCTGACTACCTTTTGGCTTCAGTAGGGCAGTCAGCTCTGTGATGTGTAAAGAAGGGAGGATCTGGGCTTTGGCTATCCTTCAGAACTTTTAAAAGAAGGCAGGCATTGCCTCTCTCTCTTAGGGAATGGTTATGAGGTAGTTTTGGCAAAAGAATGTGGTCTCTCTTGCCCCTGCCTCTATTTCTAGTTTGGCCTATCATTGCATCATCAGCATTTCTGTCTTCTTCCAATGTTTAGTTTCTTGAACTTCAGCATGAGGCCTTGGCATTGTATGCCTTTGATTCTTCTGAAAATGAGATGATTAGGTGGGCAGTTTCATGTTTCCTTCCAGGTTGACCTGGTTTCTTTGACTACCCTGTTCTAGGAATGAGGCATTTTGCTTGGTTGAGTGCATGAATTAATGCAGCCAAGGAAGCTAACTCAGACAAAAAATACACAACATACACACCCCTCAACAGCTGCAGAGACCATTATCTATGTTGTTTTTCTTCTCCAGCTAGAGAAGAATCTCAATTCATCAAAATAGTTGAAGAAACTTAAAAAGTTAGCACTTACCATTTGGTTCCTTAAAGAGAGAAGCATTTGTTTTGTGCTAAAAGTGACCCTTTGGGTCTTTCAGTAGGAAGCTGAATGGTGATCAGTTATACAAAGGTAGATTGTTGAGAAGTGGAGAAATAAGGAAGCAAATAAATACATTTCTGTCTCATCCTTACACATCTACATCCATCCTCATTTCCACAGAGCTGTTGTGAAAAAAAAAACAAAAACAAAAACAAAAACACAACTATAGTGCAAGAGTATCTTAATCTTAGCACTATTGACATTTTAGGCAGGATAATTCTTTGTTGTGGGGGGCTGTTCTGTGCATTGAGGGATGCTTAGAAACATCCCTGCCCTCTACCCACTATAAGCCAGTAGCAATACCCCCAATTGTGACAACCAAAAATATTCTCAGATATTGCCAAATGTCCGCTGGCAGGGGTGGGGGTGGGGGGGTGGGTGGGCAAACTGGTTCCTAACTGAGAACCATTGTGCTAGACAAATCCCTTACAGCTTTAATAAAGCCAGCAGAATCCAAAGTGTTTATGGCAGTGTGAGAGGGCAGGATGCTCCAGTGGCTGCATATTTGTGGTTGGTAGCTTTCATGGGCAGATCCGGCGTGAGTGGACATGGAGCATAGCTTCACCCCAAGAATGTGACAGCCACAGCTGTGAGTTGTAGGACAGTGGAAAGAAGCAAATCCTTTTGGATAGAATATCCTGTGAGCATAATATGTGACATTCATTGGTTTTTCAGAAGTAGCTTTAAAGTTTTTTTCTTCTGAGGGTTTGTGTTGTTGCTGTCCTCAAGCATATAATTTCAATTCTTCACAGTTCATAGGAATTGCAGGGGAAAGATTTTCTCTCCTTTTGTGTAGTTGGTGGGTCTCCTTGACAATGTGCTGGTATCCATAAAAAAGAGAAATTCACCTGAACTTCTGACTTGTGGTTTCTTTTTTTACCCAGATTCAGAGAATGTTCCATACCCCAGGTACCATTAATCTTATGGTGAATATTAAGCTATAGTCTGGTACATCTTAAAGTAGGAAATTCCCATGGTTACAGGCCCCCAGGGTGGGTCCCTGTGCTGATTCTGAAGGAAATCCATACTGCCTTCTCCAAACTGTGTTAAGCCTTTCCTTTGCTCTTATCAGGCTCGCCCTGCCCTTTAATACAATAAGACCCAAACAATGAAAAAGTAATGGTGAGATGTAAACCAAAAAAATCACAAAGGAAGGAAATTTTGAATTACTGCTTTCACTCAGGCTCTTATTCACCAGGACCAGTGTTATCAAGAGATCAGGGAATCATGTTATACATTCCCCAACATATAATTATCAACAGATTTACTATTATGGGCTTAGATTCTTACAACATCTCACCCCCTGAATTGTTAAGTAAAAAATTCCAGCTTACTAGCCAGGAAGTCTTTGAAATCCTGGAAACAAATTATGGGTAAATTTGTAATTAAACTTAACAGAATTCAGTTAAGATTGGTAGTTACGGTATCTCTAGTCTTTGATTAAATTTAATTTGGTCTCGACTTTAACACTGGGCTTAGATATCCTGACCTTCTTCCATTTTTATATTGGCATATCCAAATATGCATTGCCATATTGAAATTAAAACGCAGGGATCAAGTTGCTTGCATCTTGTTCTATTTTGACATTAGTTATATGTCCTTTAAAGTGGCAATTTAAGTCTGTGATTTTTATTTGCTGTTAGTTGGCTGTAAATTGGCGATTGTAGTTTTAACTCTATTCTCATGAGGGTAACTTAACACTGTAGGGTTTGCCTTGGCATATGAGATAGTCATAATAAAACTAAACTTCAAAATCTCTAGGACAAAACCTAGGGTTTGAGTTTCCCTAACTCTTTGCAGGGCTGTAACTTAGCTGGAAAATTACATTTCAATTGAACATTCGCTAATGCTCTGAGGTATTGCAATAAATGAGTGTGGAAAAGCAGAGCACGTACCAACTTAGCACTTCTTATTAACCATGTAACATTCTTGAGTGAAAGTAACATTGCAGAATAATTTGATTATTAAGGTAATAATAGCATATCTCGTCCTGGTGATAAAGTTACCTTTTTAAAATAGTTTTCTCTCTCATTTTAACAGCTGAATTGAGAAAGGTGCATAATGAATTTTCTCTAAACAGACAACTGTTCCACATTATTTTCTTCTATCTGATTCTACCACGATGACTAAGGCTAAATGACAGAGTCCCATTCTTAGGGCTAGTAAATCAAAGATTGCACATAAATATTTCATAAACTAAAGGTGTCGTAAGTCAGACCTAGAAGGATATATTCCAAGTGCTTACCCATAGGTGGTAGAAGACTTTTTAAAAACATTTTCTTCTTTGTGTGTATCTGTTCCTTCAAAATTTGCTACAATTAATATGTATGAGTTGTATATTTCAAAAGCTTTATTTTAAGAGGGTTATTAGTAGACTCATTTTCCCAGTTGTTTCAAACTATTCAACCACAGAAATCCAGTATAATTTTTTTCATCTCATGAAGATATTTTAATTTCATTTCATTGCTTGAAAATGCATAAAGACAATATTTTCACTCCTGAAGCTTGTTTAACAAAGAAAAAGCAGGTAATTCTTAGGTTTTTAGTTTGGGATGCTCCTAAGAGGTTGTGAGCATATTATGTATTAATTTAATCATCTCAGGATGATCAAATTGAAACAAAGGAAAAAAGTTCATTATGAATTCAACTGATTTGCTTTTTTAAGATAAATAATGCTTGGAATGTATTTGGATACATTCCTGATAACTATTTCTTATTTGATTAAATATGATTTAAGAAGGTCACATCTATAGAACAGCAGCCTTGTATTATAAGGGTATGGGAAAATGAGTACAGCTACCTGACACATGAAATTTGCTCCCAAGTTTCATGTTCTTTCTCTGCATGTATTATTTTGCAGTTTAAAAAAACCCCACAGGTAGAAAACAAAAATGCATATTTGTAGCCAATTAGTCAACAATGTCTGTTGAGCACTTACCACATAAGAAGTTATCTTAGTGCTGTGGGGAGGTCAACATATAAGTTTCCTACCATCATAGTACCTGACACATAATAGGTGCTTAATACATGTGAGTTGAGTCGATTCATGAATTCATGAAAGATAAATCATGATGATGAATAGATAAATGTAGAAATTCAGAGAAGGGAACTTTGACTATAGTTTGGGAAGTTTCACCCAGGATTGGTACCTCAGCTTAGCCTTGGAATATGGCTGTTTCCTAGATGGAGAAGACAGAGAACAGATGCCTCAACTAAGGCCCTGGATTCACAAAGATCAGATCCTTTCAGAGTAGGAGGGGAAGTTGTATTAGGAAGAAAAAGAGAATGTGGTCAGATGAGGGAGGAGCTGCTCAATTGCAGAGGTGCACCCAGACCTGCTCATTCTATGACCAGGTCAGGTGGGCCACAAATTCCATCTTAGGGGGTATGTGAACTTCCTGGCTGCTAAAACAGATACCATGTGATAGGTTGGCTTAGACAACCAAAATTTATTAGCTCATGGTTTTGAGACTAGGAGAAGTCCAAAATGAAGGCATCATCAAGGCAATTCTTTCTCCCAAAAGACTGGGGCATTCAGGGCTGGCTGCCAGTGATCCTTGGCTTTTCTGTCACATGGCAATGCACATGTAGACTTCTCAGCGGCTTCTCCTGGCCTCTCCATGCTCTTCCGGTTCCACTGGTTGCTGTTTCCTCTGTGGCTTTCTCTCTGTCTGAATTTCATTTTGCTTGTAAAGGACTCTGATAATAGGATTAATATCCACCCTGATTCAGTTGGACCACACCTTAACTGAAATAGCCTCATCAGAAGTTCCTATTTACAATGGGTTCATACTTACAGGAATGGATTAAATTTAAGAACATGTTTTTCTGGGGTACATAGTTCCAAGCCACCACAGTCTACCCTCCGGACCCCAAAAAAACATGTTCTTCCCACATGCAAAATACAGTCATTCTACCACAACATCTGAAAAGCCTTAAGTCATTTCAGTAGCAGTGCAAAGTACAAAGTCTTATCACAATCAGTTATGGGTATGGTTTGTTCTGGGGCACAATTTCCCCCTGCGTGGAGACCTGTTATACCTGGAAAATAAGTTACCAACTTCTAATATACAATGGTGGGACAGGCATAGGATAAACATTCCCATTATAAAAAGGAGAAATTGGAAAGAAAATAGGGGTCACAGGTTCCAGTGCAAATGCCATTAGATTTCAATGTCTGAGAGTCATCTATGAATCTATGTTTTGTCCCCTGGGCCTGATGGGCAGCAGAGTCACCCCTTCCAAGCACTTGCATAATGACTATGCTTTCCTCAAACACTGGAGTGAAGGCACCACCTTCTCAAGTATTGGGATGGTGGCCTGGCTGTTTGTGAATGCTGGGACATAGGCCCCACCATCTTTGAGCACTGGGGTAGCAGCACTCGCCCTGAACTTGGGGCACCAGGTCTGTGTACTGTTATGAATCTATTACGTGCCCCAGAAAAGACTATTCTTTTAATCCAGTCTTGTGGGGGCAGACCTGTTGTAGGTGGGGCCTTTTGATAGATTGTTTCCATGGAGATGTGACCCCATCCATTCAGGGTGGGTGTTAGTTCCCGAGCTGGAGTCCTCTTTGAGAGGATAAAAGGCAGAGACATTCTGAAGAGAGCTCAGAGAAGCTAAGATAAATAATCCAGAGTTTGGCCCCTGGGAGAGCTAAGACAGAAGCCCAGAGACATTTTGGAGAAAGCCACAGAAACCAGAAGCTAAACCCAGAAAAGGACAAGCAGACTCTAGCCATGTGCCTTCCCGTGTGACAGAGGAACCCCAGATGCCCTTGGCCTTTCCTCAGAGAAGGTATCTTACTCTTGATGCCTTAACTGGGACATTTTCATGGCCTTGGAACTGTAAATTTGTGACCCAATAAACCCCCATTGTGAAAGCCAATCCATTTCTGCTATATTGCATTTTGGCAGCTTTAGCAAAATGGAACACCCATCCCCTCCGAGTGCAAGGAGTGGGCCTGCCATCTGTACCCGAGACCTCAGCTTCCAGGTTCTGTCCTTGAAGTCATTCTTTCTTCAATTCATCCCTTCTCTGTCCCTTTCATTTCAGGCTGGCAAGGATGCTGCTCATACATATTTCACAAGAAACCTTGTTGGCTTTGTGAGCGTTTTGTAGGGGTCTAAACAATGAGACAATAGGACTTTACACAGATCCTTCCTGCATAACTGCTTTTCCAATCCTGACTCCCACTGAAATGGCTGACTGGATTCATTCATGTTCAGTTAAACCCTCACATGAACCCTCTTCTCCAGGGGCTTGCTTTCTGGAAGCTCAGGTAAGTCCCTGTTAGAGTCCGCTTCTGTCCCTAGTCTCAGAACACACTATCTGGATAGGCTCAGAATTTTCAAAACCATCAATTTCTGGCTTCTTTGTGCTTAGGAGTTCAGTTCCCAGCTTATCCCTTTCCTCTCACATTTTACTATAAGCTGCAAGTTGAAACCAGGCTGTACCTCCCACACTTAGCTTGAAAATCTCCTCAGTTAAATATCCAAGTTCATGGCTTTCAAGTTCTGCCTTCCCTCCAACATCAGAACTCAATTTTGCCGAGTTCTCTGCCACCGAATAACAAGGATCGCCTTTCTTCCAATTCCCAATAACACATTCATCATTTCTTCTAAGACCTCACCAGAAGTACCTTTAAGGTGCATATGTCTACCAACATTCTGTTCTTGACCAATTACGTATTCTCTAAGATGGTACAAACTTTCTCTGCCACTCTCACTCATTTTTGAGTTCCCACAATTCTTCCAGCCTCAACCCATTACCCAATTCCAAAGGCATTTCTACATATTCATTATCTGTAATAGCAGCACCCCACTCCCAGTACCAAAAACTGTTTTTCTGATTACATAATTTCAAGCTACCACAGGGGGACTCTTGGGCTGGTTTTCAGCAAGTTCATTGAGATTGCTAGCCTTCAGTTCAGTTACTGGTTCTCCTCTAGTGCCTCAGCTCCACACAAATCTAAGTCACTCCTACCTCAGCTGGGCTGACCATTAGGAGGCACGACAGGGTTCTTCTCACAGGTGTGACTTAAAACCTCCTGCTGCTCTGAGCCTAATAAAATTGAGTGGAGAGAAAAAAAAACAAGGGACAGCTGTCTGAGAATTCCTCTAGTTAGTGGTGTTTTGATCAGTGATTCATGGAGTGAAATTATTTTTTGCATATAGATATTCAATTGTTACAGAATTATTTTTTAAAAAACTATCCTTTTCCCACTGAATTGCCATTTCACCTTTATCAAAAATTAGTTGTCCATAAAATGTGTGAGTTTATTTCTGGATTAACTATTCTGTTCCATTGATTTATTTGTATATCTTTATGCCAATACCACACTGTCTTTATTATAGCTTTATAAATAGTCTTGACATCAGGTACTATTAGTCCTCTAATTTTGTTTTTTTTTCAAAATTCTTTTGACTATTCTAGGTCCTTCATGGTTCTATATGAATTTTAGAATCAGCTTGCTAGGATTTTGTTTGGGATCACTTTGAATCTATTTCAATCAGTGTGAGAACTGACATCTTATCAATATGGAGTCTTCTCATCTTGAATATGATACATTCCATTTATTAGGTATTCTTTAATTTTGCTCAGCAGTATCTTGCACGTCTTTTGTGAGCGTTATCCCTAAGTATTTTTATTTTTGATGCTATTGTAAGTAGCATTACTTTTTTTAAATTTCAATTTCTGAATTTTTATTAATAGCATATAGGAATAAAATTGATTTTGGCATATTGATCTTGTATCTTGCAACTTTGAGACACTCGTTCATTAGTTCTAGTAGCTTCTTTGTAGATTACATTGGATTTTCTCCGTAGACAATAATGTTACCTGCAAATAAAGATGATTTTGCTTCTTCTTTTCCAATCTTTATGCCTTTTATTTCTTTTTTTTTGCCTTATTGCAGTGGCTTAGAGCTCACAGTACAGTGTTAAATTAAGGAGTAAGCCCATTCTACTTTTGATCTTATGGAGAAGTCATTCAGTCTTTCATCATTAAGAATGGTATTAGCTGTAGATTTTTTTTGTAGTTGCCCTTGCCATGTTGAGGAAATTCCCTTCTATTACAAGTTTGCTGAGAATTTTTACTAGGAATGGATGTTGGATTTCTTCAAATGCTTTTACTATGTCTATTGAGATGATCATGTGATTTTCTTTTTTAGTTTGTTAGTATGGTGAATTATTTATTTATTTATTTTCAAATGTTAGATCAGCTTTGCATTCCTAGGATAAACATTTAGTTGTGATATATTATCCTCTTTTGTTTACTGTCATATTTTATTTGCTGATAGGCATGGGGTTTCTTTTTGGAGTAATGAAAATGTTCTAAAATTGATTGTGGTGGTATATGTACAACTCTGTGAATATACTAAAAACCATGGAATAACACTTTAAATGGGCGAATTACATGGTATGCAAATTATTATCTCAGTAAAGCTGTTTAGGAAAGGTATATCTATAATTAAGATTCAGAAGAGAAATATACTATTTGAAATATGTAACTTATGAAATGTAAGTGTAAGTAAACTATGTTGACAAAAAATAAAAATCCTTTTCTTTGGGAAAACAATTGGATGGCAAAGCCAGCTCTTTTGGCAAGAAAAAAATTGCTCAAGCTTTTACAAACCTACCTATGTACTAAACAGAAGACTCCTATTAGGATGGAATACCAGTGTTTTTGCTAAGACAGTATCATTTTGGGGACATTGTTATTGAGCTTTAACTGATGACCACTTCCTACAAAATTGGTGGTCTCACCTGAGCACTATCTTTTACTAAATCTTATACTGTTTTATTCAAATATGCATCCAAATCTTGTCTTTCAGTCTTTGCAAATGGCCACAGTAGTCATTACTTCCTGCACTGGAACATGATCATCCCGAGATGGATAAGGTGGACTCTCAACATAAGGAACAAGCGCTTGAGGCAGACGAATCACGAGGCAGGCTTGAAGATCAGATGTGATGAATACTCCCCTCAGTGTTCCACACAGGCTCTCCTGACTATGGCTATCCCCAGTTAAGTGTTAGATGTCCTTTGTGCAAACTGCAGTCGATGTATGCCTTGAGTTTCCTGGATAAAAATACTCAGAGAAATAGGAACTGTTTCAGAGGATTCCAGACCAATTTAAAAGATCATGTTAGTTACATGTTGAAGAAAGCTTTATACTCACAAAGTATGGCAGCGTCAGTTGGTTAAAGTATTGTAAATATACATTTTTGATATTATTACTACCTACACTAGTGCAAGCAACTAGATATTTAACATCTTTTCTCCTTCCACATGTATACCTTATCAGTAGAGTGAAAACATAAGCTGTTTTAACCCTTGCTACTGGGAAGAGTTTAGGGTATGAATTGGGACCTTTTTCAGATACTATACTCAGTAAATAATATATTATCTTATCCAAATTCATTTTTGATGCAAGTGTATTAAAGACTGTAAGTAATATACTGCCGAAATAGAATCATGTTTATTCTAAGAATTTTTATGGAAAAAGTGCACCTTGCTGGAAACCCATCCTGTTTTATTTTATTAATAGTGTACTATGAGGAAGGGTAACTGTTCCCCTCTGAGAGCCAAAAATACAAATGAAAAGAACTTTTATTTTTGTTTTTTTTAAAAAACTAGCTTTATCTTAGGGTGTAAGTAGTAAAAGCAAATCAAAGAGCTGTGTAGCAGGGAACCTCTTGGTAAAGTAATTAGCTTTGATGTTAGTTTTCTGATAACCCTTAAGATTTTGGGTAGAAGAAAGGATAGCTATTCAGGACTTGCTTCTTTTGACCAGGGTCTGATAAACCTGGAAGCTCTAATCTTACGTGGTGACACCTAAAGTCCTAGGGTTTGCCTATGATCAGGCACTTAATAAGCAATGGGGAAAACATACCATATTCTGTTGAAAACATGAAAACAAGGAAAGGAAGTAACAAAAAAATAAAACCTGTGGGAGTAGGACACATTAGAATTTTGGGTTGGAAGAGAGCTTGGAGATAATCTCATTCAAGATTTTAATTTTGATCATGGAGGAAAATGGGTCCCAAAGAAGTTAAGTGAAATACCCAAGTTCAATAGGAAATTCATGCTAGAATCAGAATTGGAAGCCAACTCCGTGCACTGTTTTTTGTTTGTTTGTTTGTTTGTTTGTTTGTTGTTGTTTTTTTTAATGGTCAAAAAACTTATATTTAGAATTTGCTAGCTGGGCTCAGTTTAGATGATTACAACTTTGTTGACAACATCCAAAGCATCATAGTCAGGAGCCAGTCAAACATATGCCTTCTTCCCTCCATCAGGCCTGATCAGGGTGTTGACCTTTGCCATGCCAATGTCATAGAGCTCCCTCACAGCCTGTTTGATCTGGTGCTTGTTGGCCTTGACATCCACAATGAACACAAGTGTGTTGTTGTCTTCAGTCTTCTTCATGGCTCAGTGGTCAGGGGGAACTTGATAATGGCATGGTGGTCAAGCTTGTTTCTCCTGGAGGTGCTCTTCCGAGGATATTTGGGCTGTTTTCTGAGACGCAGTGTCTTGAGCAGCCGGAATGTAGGTGAAGTGTGGATCTTCTTTTTCTTGTGGCTGTGGACACCTTTCAGTACTGCCTTCTTGGCTTTCAAAGCCTTTGCTTTGGCTTTGTTTTTGGGAGGGGCAGGGGCTTCCTTCTTCGCTTTCAGCACCATCTTCCCATGCAGTGTTTTTAATCCTATTAACAGTCATTTATCCATTGAACATTCATTCATTCAGCAAATATGTAAGTTCATGCAATCCTCTAGTGCTGTGGTAGGCACTGGGTTTAAAATAGTGAGTAAAACAGAAAATGGTTCCTCCCTTGTGGAACTTTCAGCTTGGTAGTAGAGACAGATATTAAATATTTTTCTCTGTCTCTCTCATTTGCATGTGTACAAGCACACACACATGCACACACACACAATTACAAACTCTGAAGGGTAGAGGCAGAGTGCTATAAGAACACAAAACAGGAAAGCCTGGCCCAGTGGGAGCAGTTCAGGATTGTCCCCACCTACATATAAATCACCCTATCTTTCTTGTCCTCCATGTCTGTCTCCCTGTTATGGCTTCGATGTCTGATTGCTTCTGTGTTCATGTTCTCTCTACCTGAAACACATTCTCCTCATTTCTTTATGTGGCCAACATCTACTCATCTTCCTTGGCCCCCCTTAAATGTCATTTCCAGAAGTCCTTCCCTGACCCACCAGACTAGGTTTCATACCCCCCGTCACACATTCTTTTAGCACACGTACACTTTTTCATAGGGGCACTTCCCACAATTAATTATATGGGTATTTAATTAAGATCTGGCCTCCTCAATAGATTCACAGCTCCGTGAGGGCAGAGACCATGTCTACCTGTTTACTGCTGTGAGCAGTCCCACCATGTGGTAGACTCTCGATAGCTATTTATTGAATGATTGAATGAATGACTGTCTCTGGGGTGTCACTGACAATGGTGACCACTCTCTTCTGTGAAACCTCGAAAGTCCATGAAGCCAGAAGCAACATGATTCATATGAAGGATGCCTTCCCAATTGGCCTTACCTTTTTCCTTGCTTTTCTCTCTATCCTGAATTTTTGTAGTTCTTGACTAAATAATCCTCTCCCTAGATCTTGTCTTCCTCTTTTGGTCTCTGGAAAGAATCAGTTGAAAGGAGCCAAGGGATCTAATTAGTTTTGGTTGCAAACAAGAAGTTTCTTATTAGAGGTTTATCTGTCTGTCTACACACCTCACCTGTGTGGCTGACAAACATGGTCTGGAATAAAGAAATCTCCAGCTGACAATGTTATGAACATTCCTTCAAAGTGTACATTTCCTTGAAATGCCTGGGCTGGGACATGTTCTGATGATAAGGAAGTTTTGTCAGCCTTATACTTGTCTATGCTTTCCTGAAGTGGCCTGACTTCCTGGTACAGATAGGGACACAGAGGAAAAGTGCAGCAGAACAAAAATAAGTTTTAAAAATGAGAAATATCAAGAATTATATTGTTGGAAAAAGCAACATGCTAAAATAGAAAATGAAATATATATATATGTACTAAAAGTATACATAAACTGATTTTCATAGACTATCCAGACTTATTGGTTATGTTTGTTTAAGGAGAAGGTCTTCATGCCTCTTGTTTTGTTTCTTCAACTCAGTTCCATACATTAATGAACATGTGTTGAGTACAGGATGGTGGAATTGAATAAGACCATGACTCCCTTCAGAAAAACAGCTGTCTAGTGGGGGATATAGATATATGTTTATGACTATAATGCCAGGTAAAAGACAGTGTGCCCCAAATGAGAGGCATAAACAAATGTAATAGGAGCTCAGGAAGGCGCATGGTAATTATGACCAAGAGTAATCAGTGATATTCTTTGTGGAGCATAGCCTTTAATTAGGCTAAAAAAAGTGAGCTTTAATAGTCAGAGATGGTAGAGCAGAGAAGGAATGGTACAGGAGAGTGTCCAAGGAATGGTACAGGGAGAATGGGGATCATGAGGAATGCTGTTCCAGGCAGAGATTGGCTTGACAGATATCACAGAGATAAAAAAGTTATAGTACTTTTGGAAACAGCTGAGTTGACTTGACAGTGTAGGTTATGAAGCTGGAGAGATTTTGTAGGGGACGGGAGTAGAGACCAAACTGTAGATCTTCAATTCCATGCTAAGGTGACTGGACTGGGTTCAAGTAGACTAGGAGCTTTTGAAACTTCATAAAATTTGAAGTGCTTACTCATCCTCGAAACCATAAACTCTATGGACATCTGTTTTAATTTATTTTCAACTGTCCTTCTTAGGTATAATTCATAGGATGAATGTTGTTCACTTCTCCCAGGGTCTTGTTTACTTTAACACCACACATCACCTCACTTTCCTACAAGTGACCAGTTTGGACCATGCAGGCTAAACCAACTTTCTCACTAGCCTGTGTTTCAATCTATCTGGATAATCAAACCAGATCTCTAATTTGTCTTGCATTTCTGGGCATAATCAATTTAAGTTCTTTTGGGATTTTCCTTTGGATTGCCAACATCCTAGACAAAAGGTAAGAAGACAGTTAACCTATATGATTGGAGACAAAAAAGAAAACTTTCCCACCATGAGCAGTTCCTTCAGTTCCTTTTATATTCCTGATAATTGCTTTAACCCTATACTTCAAGTTGCCTAACTTAGTTTCCACATTTCAAGGTCTGATGCACAATTCCTTGGAATTCAATTGACATGTTAACTTTGAACCTTCAAAGAAGAGAAGCTTTCACTCCTGCCTGGTCACATATGCCTGAATGGCTTGTCTCCTTACATATAGAACAGGTTTGGTTGCTTTTACAGAAAATTAAATAACTTATCCTTTTTATGCAAATGCCAAACATCAAAAGGGCCAACTACCTACTGAGTAGTGTTCAAAGACCAGCTTAAAAAAAATCAAGAGAGGAATGAAAGCCAAGGTTTCTGAAAAGCAAATGCTTGCAAGAAACCTCTGGTAGTCATGGAGTAAAATCCCGTTTTCATAGTTTCACTCTCTGCTTTTAGAGGTACTGGACCAGGTTTTCTCATTGCTTCTCCTAGTCCCTTTAGTACTTTTGGAAGTGGTGTTAATTTAGGCCTCTCTGATGAGATGTGTAGTAAAGATTTATGATTACGCTGATGTCAGGGGAAAGGAGATGACAGTCCTAGAGGAAGAATGGAGTAACCCACAGTGTGGCTGAGTCTGTGGAATGCTTTCCATGGATCAGGATTGTACCACAGGAGCCTGTTGGATTAGTCCAGCTTATGCCATCCATTAAAACCTTGTCTTCCATGAAACCATCTCTGTTTCCCATTGGTTCTGGGCTGGGTGGGGAACTGGCTAGGATCTCACTCCCCCATGACTTTGCTTTCTGTCTGCCCTCTCCTGCTAATGTCTTTGTCATCAACACCTGTGTGTGCCTGTCAATGACAATAACCTCTTGTTCCTTTCCCTCCCTCCCTCCCCTCCCTCTCTCCCTTCCCTCCTTCCTTCCTTCTTTCTTTAATACTTTCTTTCATAGCAGTAACCAAAGGCCTTTTTGAAAATACCTTGTATTTTATTTGCATATTTCCAATAATAACAATCAAAACAGACAAAAAATATTTGGTTTGAGGGGGAAGGAGCAGAGAAACTGCTCATGGATTTCTCCATCTTTCTGCTCCCAACAGCTGCGATGCTAAACGTATGTGTCACTGTGCCTGACCAGCTGACTCTTCCATGCATTACTCTGTTGAAGGGACAGCTCTGAATGGTTAGGTTTTATACCACATGACCTTACCCCTCAAGTGTAGTTGATTGGACCAATACTGCTTACTTGTGCCAAAAAAAGACTGCCTTTAGGCTGACCAGTGACCCGTGGTATGGCCTGGCAGGAATAGGTGATCTGGGTCAACTATATCCTCTCTTTGTGGATGTCAACAGAGAAATACTGAGATTTTCTGGTGGGAACAGAAGCTGGAATATCATTAGATTAAGAGAGGCTAAGGATACATTAAGTGAGCCATATTTCTGAGGAAGCTGAAGAGAGAGAAAAGATACAGAATTGAGCACTGAAGTAAAGACCTCTAAAATTACTAGTGAGAGACCCTACAGCTACCTTGGATTTAGGGCTGCTGTTCAATTCAGGCTCTGTGGAACATGGCCCTGTTCTTAAAATTTTATGAGATTCTATCTCCCCTTTAGACCTGTGAATGCTTATAATAAATCCTTTGCTTGTGCTAGCCTTAATGAGTGCATATGTTAGAAGTGCTTTCCACTACAAGTAATGGAAAACTCACTTAGCAGGGTCTTAAACATAAAGACATTTATTATTTACTTTAAAATCTCAATTTTAGTGTTGGTTTGGCAGCTCAATGATGTCATGAAGGATCCAGGATCCTTTGCTCCTTCTTCACAACTTCACAAGACAGTGGCCAAACAGATGGGGAGAGATGTGGGCAAAAAAGGCTTTCTCTTTGATCCTTATGATAACTTTTTATCCCTAGGGAGGAAAATCTTCCCAGAAAGCCCTGGGCAGGCATTCCCTTGTGTCTCATTGGTCAAGATGGTGTCATATGCCCACCCCTGGGTCATTCACTGGCAAACAAGATTGAGATTGCCATATTGGATTTCCCATTACAATTCATGTCCTAAGGTTGGGTCCATTGCTGCCCACAAAAAATTGGGGTGCTGCTAACAAGAAGAAGAGAGAATGGCTGTTGGGTAGGCAACCAGTTGTTGCAGGTTGGGTTCTCTGGAAGTAGATAAGAAGATGGAATTTGGGGTGCAAGATATTAGGAGCAAAACCTGTGAAATGAGGGGAGCCTAAAGAGATATGACAACTAAATGTAATGTGGTGTCCTGGATGGGAACCTAGAATAGGAAAAGGATATAATGTAAAACTAAGGAAATCTGAATAAAGTATGGAGTTTAGTTAATAGTAATATCTCAATATTGCTTCATTCATTGTAACAAATATATCAGACGAATGTAATAGGGGAAACTGAGTGTATATGAGAACCCTCTGTACTATCTTCTCAATTTTTCTATAAATAAAAAACTGTTCTAAAAGATAAAGACTATTATAAAACAAACCAACAAAACCCTGTTTAAGGAAGGACAGGTAAAAGGATTGGGCAGAAGAAAAAGTTAACTGCAATGCAGGCCCAAGAGAATCTCAGCCAACCAGTGGGAGCTCTGGGAAGAGTATTGATTGTCTGAGTTTCCCATGTTACACCAAACTGTCTGGCCCTTTACCCCACTGCTTCACTCTGTCACTAGGTGCAGACTGTGCCAGGAAGGCATGATCTTGGGCTAAGTGGCTGTCTGTAGTGGACGCCAACCCCAAAGGAGTGGACAACTGGAAACCATCTGCTGACCACACACTTTGAGGCTAGGCAGCCTCCCTCCCTGACTAGGGGGTGGTGGGGGTTGTGGTGGATCTGGGTGGGCCATCTCTATGACCACCACACTGGTGGTGTCTACCTCAGTGAATCTCTATGGTGGACATGGAGATGAGCCACCCAGATCCATCTTCAAGAAGAACTCGTTGCCTCAGCTGCTGGAAGTGCAGCCCTTCAGACATTTGTAAGGCCAAAGGTAGGAGAGACCTCAATGAATATAGAAAACACCCTACCATACTGAAAGCCATTGCTTGTACACATTGGATGGATTGTATGGTGGGTGAATAAAGCTGCTTTTAAAAAAACAAACTAAATAGAACCCTAATTAAGGATTTTCAAGATCATCCAAAAGACATTTGTGCATATAATGTAACTGATGTGTGTGATGGTTGGGTTCATGTGTCAACTTGGCTAGGTGACCCAGCTGTCTGGTCAAGCGAGCACTGGCCTGACGATTGCTGTGAGGATATTTGAGGCTGGTTAATAAACCAACAGGCTGGTTTGTTGGATCATCAGTCAATTGACTGCAGCTGACTGATGACTCATCAAGGGGAGTGCCTTCCACAATGAGAGAATGCAATTGGCTGCATTTGGTCCAGGTGATCAGCCGGTTTGTTGGATCATCAGTCAATTGACTGCAGATGACTGATGACTCATCAAGGGGCGTGCCTTCCACAATGAGAGAATGCAATTGGCTGCATTTGGTCTGGGTGATCAGTTGAAGGCTTATAAGCCAGACGGTTAGAGAACCTTCACTTCTTCTTCAGCTGTCCAGTGAAGCATTTCCTGGGGAGCTCGTTGAAGTTGCCGGTTCGTTTCCTGAGGAGTTTGTCGAAGTTGTCGGTTCGTTTCCCAAGGAGTTCATCAGACATCTTCCTTGGAGTTGACAGTTTGTTACATCTCTCATTGATTCTGTCTCCCTAGAAAACCCTAACTAATACAACTTGGTACCAGGAGTGGTTCTTGAGAAACAGAATCTTAAAATGGGCTTTTACAATTTGTTTTCTACTCTGATTAGATTCAGAGGCACTAATGACTCTATTTCCAATAATCAAGAGGGCACTGACAGTCCATGGCAGGAGTTGGCAAAGGAAATACGCAAAATAGCACCATTTGATTCTCCTAATCATACTCTAGTATGAAGCAAGGCTCTGGGTGACAGTGTTTTCGACACCTTCACGGAGTTTTGCAGTATTAAGAGGTATAATGATGTTGGCTGGCTGCTCTTAGATACTTTGGATACAATTGTAAGAGAAAGGGATGAGCTAAAGGCTTCAAATTCAAAACTTAAACACCGTATGGCAGATGTAAAGGGTTCCATGTGTGCCCTGAAAGAAAATCTTATTTCCTGTGCCCGCAGACTGGAAGTTTCTGAAAATCAGACGCAGTCTCTCATTGTGCGAGTAGCACATTTACAACATAAACTAAAATCTCAACCTCTCAGGGTGTCTGCTGTTAAAGTAAAGGCATTGATTGGAAAAGAATGGGATCCGGAAACTTGGGATGGGGACATATGGATTGATAATAATGACAGTGAGGACGTTGGAACCCTGGATTCTGCTGCGTCATTGTTAGATTTACCTGTGGAGGGCTGCCCTGGGGAAACAGCTTCTCTACCTCCAGTCTGCCCTAGGGAGCCTGCCACCCAACCCCCACCTAGGGAGATTAACCCTTCAGTGCCTGCTAATCCTGTAATCACCTCCCCTGAGGAAGCAGCACTCACTCCTTTGTCTGGAGAGATTAATCCTGTTTTAAGAGATGAAAATGGCTTGAGAGATAATTCTAACTCTTTTCATGACCCACCCCCACCACCAGTTTTTGCTTCAAGACCTATAACTAGGCTCAAGTCCCAACAAGCCCCAAAGGGTGAGATACAAAGTGTGACCCATGAGGAGGTACGCTATACTCCAAAAGAACTGTATGAGTTTTCCAACTTATACAGACAGAAACCAGGGGAATATGTGTGGGAATGGATATTACGAGTATGGAATAATGGTGGAAGGAATATAAGGTTGGATCAGGCTGAATTTACTGATATGGGCCCACTAAGCAGAGATTCTGCATTCAATGTTGTAGCTCGAGGGGTTAGAAAGGGTGTTAACAGTTTGGGTGGCTGGCTGAAACATGGATCAAAAGGTGGCCAGCATTACCAGAGATTGAAATGCCAGAACTGCCCTGGTACAATGTGGAGAAGGGGATTCAAAGGCTTAGACAGATTGGAATGTTAGAGTGGATTTATCATGGAAGACCTGCTCACACAGCCCTGGAATGTCCAGAGGACACACCTTTTACCAGGACTATAAGGAATAAATTTGTAAGACTAGCTCCAACATCCCTGAAGAGCTCTGTAGTCACCCTTCTCTGTAGGTCAGATATTACTGTAGGAACTGCTGTCACTGAGCTGGAATCCTTAAACACAATGGGGATAATCGGGTCCCAAGTGGCTGCAGTTAATCGCCACAGACAAGGTGGGCATGGCTTCCATAATGGAAAACAGGCTCAAAGCAGCAATCAAAATAATATGACTCGCAGAGACTTACGGCGTTGGCTAGTGGATCATGGAGTACCAAGTAGTAAAATAGATGGGCAATCGACTAAATTCTTGTTTGAACTATATAAGCAAAAGAATTCTAGGTCACGTGAACAAAAGTCTCCCTTGAATTACAAAAACAGAGAGTCACGGCCCCTTAATCAATTCCCAGACTTGAGACAGTTTACAGACCCAGAGCCCCTTGAATGAAGAGAAGGCCAGGTACCGTTGGGGAAGGACTCTGTTACACTGCCAAAAATTTATACTGTTAATCTTCCTCCCAGCCTTCCCCAGGGGGACCTACGGCCTTTTACCAGGGTGACTGCATTGGGGAAAAGGAAATGATCAGATATTTTGTGGATTATTAGACACTGGGTCAGAAGTGACATTAATTCCCGGAGACCCAAAACGTCACTCTGGTCCACCAGGAAGAGTTGGGGCTTATGGAGGCCAGGTGATTGATGGAGTTTTAGCTCAGGTCCATCTCACAGTGGGTCCAGTGGGTCCCTGGACCCATTCTGTGGTTATTTCCCCAGTGCCGGAATGCATAATTGGAATAGACATATTCAGCAACTGGCAGAATCCTCACATTAGTTCCCTGACTCCTAGAGTGAGGGCTATTATGGTGGGAAAGGCCAAGTGGAAGCCACTAGAACTGCCCCTGCCTAGCAAAATAGTGAACCAGAAGCAATACCGGATTCCTGGAGGGATTGCAGAGATTAATGCTACTCTTAAGGACTTGAAGGATGCAGGGGTGGTGATTCCCACCACATCCCCATTCAACTCTCCTATTTGGCCTGTGCAGAAAACAGATGGGTCTTGGAGGATGACTGTGGATTATCATAAGCTTAACCAGGTGGTGACTCCAATTGCAGCTGCTGTTCCAGATGTGGTATCATTGCTTGAGCAAATCAACACATCCCCTGGTACCTGGTATGCAGCTATTGATCTGGCAAATGTTTTTTTCTCAATTGCTGTCAGCAAGGACCACCAGAAACAGTTTGCATTCAGCTGGCAAGGCCAGCAGTTTACATTCACCGTGCTACCTCAGGGTTATATCAACTCTCCAGCCCTATGTCATAATATTGTCCGCAGGGATCTTGATCGTTTCTCCCTCCCACAAGACATCACACTGGTCCATTATATTGATGATATCATGTTGATTGGACCTAGTGAGCAGGAAGTAGCAACTACTCTAGATTTGTTGGTGAGGTATTTGCGTGGCAGAGGATGGGAGATAAATCCAACAAAAATACAGGGACCTTCCACCTCAGTAAAATTTCTAGGTGTCCAGAGGTGTGGGGCCTGTTGAGATATTCCTTCTAAGGTGAAGGATAAGCTGCTGCATCTGGCCCCTCCTACAACCAAAAAAGAGGCACAACGCTTAGTTGGCCTCTTTGGGTTTTGGAGACAACATATTCCTCATTTAGGTGTGCCACTCCGGCCCATTTACCGAGTGACTAGAAAAGCTTCTAGTTTTGAGTGGGGACCGGAGCAAGATGAGGCTCTGCGACAGGTCCAGGCTGCTGTGCAAGCTGCTCTGCCACTTGGACCATATGATCCAGCAGACCCAATGGTGCTGGAAGTGTCAGTGGCAAATAGAGATGCTGTTTGGAGCCTTTGGCAGGCTCCTATAGGAGAATCACAACGCAGGCCCTTAGGATTTTGGAGTAAAGCTTTACCATCCTCTGCAGATAACTACTCTCCATTTGAGAAACAGCTGTTGGCCTGCTACTGGGCCTTAGTAGAGACAGAACGCTTAACCGTGGGCCACCAAGTTACCATGAGACCTGAGTTACCTATCATGAGCTGGGTGTTGTCTGACCCACCAAGCCATAAAGTTGGGCGTGCACAGCAGCACTCCATCATAAAATGGAAATGGTATATACGAGATAGAGCTCGAGCAGGTCCTGAAGGTACAAGTAAGTTACATGAGGAAGTGGCCCAAATGCCCATGGCCCCCACTCCTTCCACCTTACCTTCTCTTTCCCAGCCCACATCTTGGGGAGTTCCTTACAGTCAGTTGACTGAGGAAGAGAAGACTCGGGCCTGGTTTACGGATGGTTCTGCACGATATGCAGGCACCACCCGAAAGTGGACAGCTGCAGCACTGCAGCCCCTTTCTGGGATGTCCCTGAAGGACAGTGGTGAGGGGAAATCCTCCCAGTGGGCAGAACTTCGAGCAGTGCACCTGGTTGTTCACTTTGCTTGGAAGGAGAACTGGCTAGAGGTGCGTCTGTATACTGATTCCTGGGCTGTTGCTAATGGTTTGGCTGGATGGTCAGGGACTTGGAAGGAACATGATTGGGAGATTGGTGACAAAGAAGTCTGGGGAAGGGGTATGTGGATAGACCTTTCTGAGTGTGCAAACAACATGAAGATATTTGTGTCCCATGTGAATGCTCACCAGAGGGTGACTTCAGCAGAAGAAGGTTTTAATAACCAAGTGGATAAAAGGACCCGTTTGGTGGATAGCAATCAGCCTCTTTCCCCAGCAACTCCTGTCATTGCCCAATGGGCTCATGAACAAAGCGGTCATGGTGGTAGGGATGGAGGTTATGCATGGGCTCAGCAACATGGACTTCCACTCACCAAGGCTGACCTGGCCACGGCCGCTGCTGAGTGTCCAATCTGCCAGCAGCAGAGACCCACACTCAGTCCCCGATATGGCACCATTCCTCGGGGTGATCAGCCTGCTACCTGGTGGCAGGTTGATTACATCGGACCACTTCCATCATGGAAAGGGCAGCGATTTGTTCTTACCGGAATAGACACATACTCCAGATATGGGTTTGCCTTCCCTGCACGGCATGCTTCTGCCAAAACTACGATCCGTGGACTTACAGAATGCCTCATCCACCGTCATGGTATTCCACACAGCATTGCTTCGGACCAAGGAACCCACTTCACAGCAAATGAAATGAGGGAATGGGCACATGCTCATGGAATTCTGTGGTCTTACCATGTTCTCCATCATCCAGAGGCAGCTGGGTTGATAGAACGGTGGAATGGCCTATTGAAGACTCAATTACGGTGCCAACTAGGTGGCAATACCTTGCAGGGTTGGGGCAGTGTTCTCCAGGAAGCTGTGTATGGTCTGAATCAGCATCCACTCTACGGTGCTGTTACTCCCATAGCCAGGATTCATGGGTCCAGGAATCAAGGGGTGGAAACAGGAGTGGCACCACTCACTATCACTCCTAGTGATCCACTAGGGAAATTTTTGCTTCCTGTCCCTGCAAGTTTAAGCTCTGCTGGTCTACAGGTCTTGGTTCCAAAAGGAGGAGTGCTTCCACCAGGAAACACAACAATAATCCCATTGAACTGGAAGTTAAGACTGCCACCTGGCCACTTTGGGCTTCTTATGCCTCTGAATCAACAGGCAAGTAAGGGGATTACTGTACTGGCTGTGGTGATTGATCCTGACTATCAAGGGGAAATAGCACTGCAACTACATAATGGAAGTAAAGAAGAGTTTTCCTGGAATACAGGAGATCCCCTAGGGTGTCTCTTAGTACTACCATGCCCCATGATTCAAGTCAATGGAAAACTGCAACAACCCAATCCGGGCAGGGCTACCAATGGCCAAGAAACTTCAGGAGTGAAGGTTTGGGTCACCCCACCAGGCAAAGAACCACGGCCAGCTGAAGTGCTTGCTGAGGGTAAAGGGAACATGGAATGGGTAGTGGAAGAAGGTCATGATAAATATGAACTACGGCCACGTGACCAGTTACAGAAATGAGGACTATGATGACATGAATATTTCCTCCTCGTTTTGTTATGATTATGTTTGTATTTGTTTGTAAAGCAAATATCTTTGCTTTCTTCTCTGTCTTATCCCCTTATCATATGGCATAAGCTGTAATGTTCATTTTGAAGGTATGGTTTTAGGTGATGTGTACAACTGCCAAGTTGACAAGGGGTGGACTGTGATGGTTGGGTTCATGTGTCAACTTGGCTAGGTGACCCAGCTGTCTGGTCAAGCGAGCACTGGCCTGACGATTGCTGTGAGGATATTTGAGGCTGGTTAATAAACCAACGGGCTGGTTTGTTGGATCATCAGTCAATTGACTGCAGCTGACTGATGACTCATCAAAGGGAGTGCCTTCCACAATGAGAGAATGCAATTGGCTGCATTTGGTCCAGGTGATCAGCCGGTTTGTTGGATCATCAGTCAATTGACTGCAGATGACTGATAACTCATCAAGGGGCGTGCCTTCCACAATGAGAGAATGCAATTGGCTGGATTTGGTCCGGGTGATCAGTTGAAGGCTTATAAGCCAGACGGTTAGAGAACCTTCACTTCTTCTTCGGCTGCCCAGTGAGGCATTTCCTGGGGAGCTCATCAAAGTTGCCGGTTCGTTTCCTGAGGAGTTCATCGAGCACATTTGTCGAAAATCGCAGTTCATTTCCTGAGGAGTTCGTCGAAGTTGCTGGTTCGTTTCCTGAGAAGGTCGTCGAAGTTGTCGGTTCGTTTCCCAAGGAGTTCATCAGACATCTTCCTTGGAGTTGACAGTTTGTTACATCTCTCATTGATTTTGTCTCCCTAGAGAACCCTAACTAATACAATGTGTATCTTAGAAGAAAAGTGTACAAAGATTTTATTTTTTAACTGTAAGTAAATAAAGTTTGTATTTGGATGCCTAAAACAAACAAACAAACAAACAAACAAACAAAAACACCCTAGCAACCAGTGTGGTCACCTCAGAGTCACTAGGAAGCTGTGACTTCACAGAGATGATGCAAAATTTTCCAAGAACTATACTACAGATTCATGGTCTCAGGCTATTTATGAACTGCCTCTGTTCCAAAATTTTGTGTGGAGGTTGGTAGTTTGGAACCCTCAATACATCTTTTCTCTAGAAATAATAAGGAATAATTAGACTTCCTGGCAAGCCAACAAAAGGCCACAGTGTACCTGAAGTATAGTATGACTTCAATTTGACCAATAGCTATTTATAAAACTGTGAGAAATCACATTCTGTATTCCAGGAAGGGACACGTCTCCCATCTCCACTATAGGTGCAGCTCTTTATCTCTTCATTTACATAAGAGAATCAGAGAAGGTTGGATTGGGACTCAGGACCTCTGGATTATAGTTCTTAGCTTGCCTGGTTTGTTAACACTATTAGGTTGTCTTTTTTGTTCTGTCAAAGGGTGGGATCTAAGTTAACCATTTCTAGAGCCCCTTCTGTCCCTAGTATCTATCCATCTCTTTAGGGCAGTCACATAAATAATCTGAATTAGGAAACAAGACATTTGCATTCAACAGGGTAGGACATGGTCACAAATTCACATTTTTTCTGGGACTTCTTCATTTGCACAGTCCGACCCAGTGACATAGTTAGTAAAAATGGGCCTCCATGCTAAATCTAAGGTGGATTCCATTACATATCACAAAAAGGGCTCGGTCTTTCTCCAGAGGACTAGGCTTGGTCAAAACAGAACAGCATCTTAGTCAGGGAACAAGGTGAAAAGAATGACACCCCTCCCCCAACCCTGCCTTCTCTCCAACCTTGCCCATGATTTGAACAATCTTTCCACAGAGTAGAAGGCCATTCCTCAGTGCATAGGAAATGTTGCTTATAATCACTTGCGATATCTTGGGAACTGCCTGAAGTCTGAGGAGAAACTGAGACCCACCCATTTGCTCAGGCCTTAGCCTGGACCCTCCTGGACTTGGTCTTCTTCAGCCCCAGGTCCTCAGCGTGGTGACAGCATCCCCACTCCTGCCTTGGAGTATCTGATATGGGCATTCAGCGCTCATGGGACCTGCGGCAATGCCCTGGATACAGAGACTTATACAATCATTTGTTTAGGATAAAGCTTGTATTGGTAATTTGGGGATATTAATACTCATACTAGAGTATGTAAGCCATAAATTAAACAATTTACAGTTGTCATTTGAAGTTTCCATGTAAGGTTATTTGTAGAACCATGGTTACAGTTATGAATTCCAAAGACAGTTCAGGTTAATATGTCTGCCTTTGCCTGCGTTACCTGGGAAATTAGACAGAGCTGACATGCTTCAGAAAAATAAAATATATACTCTACTTAAACATATGGTCGCAGTTCTACTGCCTGAACTCATATAAAAATTTCACTGATCACTGATCTGTGTGATGTCATTGAGTCTCCTTGAGACTTAACGTGTCAATGATACAACTTTAGCTTCAGCTTCATTCATGACATCAGGGATGATAAAAAGGTTCCAAAACAGTGGAGTGATTTTATATTTTTATTTTTTAGTCTTTTGGATGGTAGACTCAATTCTTTGTGAATACCTGTTATAGTACGAATCTACATCTAAATTTCCCTCCGATTTTACTTTAGCCAGTAGTTTCAAAGTTTCTTCTCTGATGCGTCTTTTTACCAATGCTGATATCTAGTAAAAAAGTGTTTATGTCTATATTATTCAGGAAGAATCAAATGAAAACCCATTTTTTTCAGTTATATCATCTAATGCCAAAATCTCGTTTGATTCTCTCTCCAGTGTGTAATTCTCTTTTCTGTTACTGAACAGAATGTAGTGTGATCTAACACAACATGGAAGGAGCTGGGGGTTCAGGCTGACCCAGCTGATAGGTTTGGCTTTGTCACCAACTAGCTTGTGAATTCAGCACACAGTGGGTGCCCATTTAATGTTAAATGTAAGTTTCTTAAACTTCCTTGGCTTCAGTTTTCTTATTTGTCAAATATGACAGCTTCCATCTGTGGCAGATACTGCTGATTAGCTAACCCTGTAGTTTCAAACCCCCCCTTTCTCTGCCTGCTTCTTGGTATAGAATAGAGGGTAAGAAACGGAAATATGCATTCTCTCAACCTCCTTTGCAACTACACCAGGCTCATGTGACCAAAGGGGCCCTCTCCTGGAGGAATTTTCTGGGAAGGGTTATCTTCTAGGTAAAGTGACAGAGAAGAAAGCTTGCTCCTCTGACTTCTGCTTGCTGCCTTGAAAGAAGTTGCCACAGAGAGATGCCTGGAGTCGTGAGGATCACCTTACCACCATGTGTAAACACGCATGAAGATGGAAAGCCAATAGTCTGAGGATGGCTAGAGCCTAAAGACAGCATGAGCCTGGGTCCCTGGGTCCCAGCACCAGCCTCAGAACTGCTTACCCATTGACTTCTTATTATGTGAAGTCATTACATGTTTTTAGTTCTTCAACAGTCAGATTTTCTCTTCCTTGCAGCCAAAGTCACATCTTCAGGCTTCCTGCTGCTGCATAGTGATCTCTAAAGTCACTTTGTTCTATGATTCTTTTCTCTGCAGCATTGACCTAATCAGATGTTTTCTTAGTATTGTATACTTTTTCAGTTTCCTTTACTTTCTTGTGTTCTCTAAGAGAGGTGCTAATGTGAAGTGAATTAATAATGAAGATGATTTATAAGATTAAAAAATGTAGAGAATTAGGATTTCAACCCACATTTAACTACTCGGGAAATAAGCATTAGGAAAATACACTAAGGAAGCTGGGGTGCCTTTGGAGGATGGGCAATCCCCGTTTCCTTTCCCCCATCCCTGAAGACTTAAGATGCTTCGTGAGCAGGAACATAATAGGAATTCAGCCTATACAACCCTCTTCCCAAGTAATCTCACATAATTCAAGGAAAAGGGCGACTTCAATAAATGGGGTGAAATATCTTGGGAAGAAAATCACATCAGGACAATGCAGAAAAGTCTGGTTTTGGATTTATACCATGTCTCTAATCCTGGTATCTGCCATCCCTTTACAAAGTCCAAGAAAATGGAATTGAAAAGAGACTGTGGAAGCACCTGTTCAAAGCCATCTTTGAGTGGCCCATGTGGGGTACTAGCTAGTGTCTTTTTGGAGGCAAATGCTCCATAGCATAAAGAAGGACAGTGGAGGCCTGCCTGAGAACAGACTTTGCACCCCAGCATCTTTGCCCTATTTGAGTTGCTGAGAATAATAGGGGCTTTCCATACACATACATTATACCCATAGATAACACGTTGACTAATACAACTCAATTGCTCTGGGGTTCTTCCTGTAATCCACCTGACCTGATTCAAAAACTCAGCCTGTGCCTTTTGGTAAGTTCTTAAGTTTGAGTAATCAAAGCCTTTTAAGTCTCACCAAAAAATGTGTCTGTGTGTCTTGATAACTTTTAGATTATAATTTAAAAATTGGATTAGTTGGCAAAATCATTAATAAAACACAATTGTGTTGGAAGAATATTTGTCAACCATGCTGTCTTTTTTTCTCTCTCTAATCTCACCTACACACAAAGGTGTAAATTTTATCTCTTTGGGTGCATGTACATCAGGTCTAACATTTGTCTAAATTTATAGTCAAAGAAGAAATGCAGTAACTCTTGAGGTTGGTGCAAATGTAAGAACTCAAGCCCAGAGAGGTGACCAGTAGAAGGGGCAGCAAATGAAGAGTCCCAGGACTATCAGGCAATTCCACAAAGACTGCTCCTCAGCCAGTTTTATTGCCTCTCTGGACCTGAGTCCAGAGAGGAGCAACTGCCCTAAAATTATCATTAGGATGATTCCTTACAGCTCTAACATGCTGTGATTCTGTTAAGAGTCTTCTGAATATAGCTAAGGCTGTTCATTATTTTTCTTCTAGAAACTTTTTTCAACTCTAAAAATTATTTCAAATGAAAGAATCCCTTGTAACTTCAAAAGAATTTCAAATAATTGCTTTTTTACCAGAGTTTTCCATAGGCATTGTACCTCTTGAACAAGGACTCACTGTATTCCTTTGGTACTCAGTTTCTCTTGTAAAATATTGATGGCTGCTGCTGTTTATAGCATGATAGCCGTTTTTAGGATACTACTGAAGTCAAGCCCTTCTTGTTTGAAAATAGCTTTAAACACGCATTTCAGTGTGTGTATTGATAATGAGACCTAGGTATTTGTTTAAAATATAAACAAGATGCAAAACCGTTTTTCAGCTTTTTCTAGCGTATCATGTTAATTGGTAGGAAGCATTGGAATTACATGATGATATGTTTACAAAGCCCATGTTAGCTTTTATAAGAGAAGCTGGGAATTTTTTTTTGGAAGACCTTATAAATATAAATAAGTACAGTAATAACTATCTTTTAAAAAATTAAGTTCTAGCACTAGGCTAAGTACTCTATAGAACATAGAAGAAACCCAACTCATGATGATGAGAATGATGATGAAAGTTGCTATCACTGAGTTCCTACTACGAGTTGGCTGATTCTTATATACAGCATCATTTCTAATTTCTGTAACAGTAAGGTAAAGAAAGTATTATTAGCCCCATTTTACAGATAAGGAAATTGAGACTCAGAAATGTTAGGGAATCGCACTGGCATTTGTAATCAGGTCTTCCAGATCCTTCCATCATGCCAGGCTGACAGGCTTTTTCACTGATTGCTTTTGTAAAAATCAGATACATTAAGAAGGCCTGTTGGAGCCAAAGCATGGTATGGAAAGCTAAAAGATAAGTGATCTGAATGAAAGCCCTACTTTAGTAGAAAAGAAAACACTAGAGAAGAGGAGAGGGACACAAATAATAATAGCAAACACTTGTATGGTGCCACTGTGTATGAGGTCCTGTTCTAAGTACTTTATGAATATGAACACATTCAGCTTATGGAAGGGGTGTTGTTGTCATCATCCTGGTTTTCCAGGTTAAGAAACAGGCATAGACACCTCGGCAGGTGAACTCACTGCCCTCCCCCCTACTTGGGGCCTGACTCCCAGGGGTGTAAATCTCCCTGGCAACACAGGATATGACTCCTGGGGATGAATCTGGACCTGGCAGTGTGGGATTGAGTACATCTTCTTGACCAAAAGGGGGATGCGAAATGAAACAAAATAGAGTTTCAGTGGCTGAGAGATTCCAAATGGAATCTAGCGGTCACTCTGGTGGACATTCTTATGCACTATATAGATAACACCTCTTAGGTTTTAATGTATTGGAATAGCTAGAAGTAAATACCTGAAACTACCAAACTCCAAACCAGTAGCCTTGACTCTTGAAGACGATAGTATAACAATACAGCTTGCAAGAGGTGACAATGTGATTGTGAAAACCTTGTGGATCACACTCCCTTTATCTAGTGTATGGAAGGATGAGTAGAAAAATGGGGACAAAAACTAAATGAAAAATACGGTGAGTTGGGGGGGATGGTTTGGGTGTTCTTTTTTACTTTTATTTTTTATTCTTATTCTTTCTGATGTAAGGAAAATGTTCAAAAATAGATTGGGGTGATGGATGCATAACTACATGATGGTACTGTGAACAGTTGATTGTACACCATGGATGATTGTATGGTATATGAATATATTTCAATAAAACTGAATTTAATTAAAAAACAAAAAAAGAAACAGGCATAGAGAGGTTAAGTAGCTTGCTCAAGGTCCTCTAACTTGGTCCCAAGCAGCCTGGCTCCAGAGTCCATGTTCTTGACCCCCTTCACTCTGCTGCCTTTGTCTTCTGTTTCATTGCCATTATCAGAATAATCCAATGGCAGATCCTACTGAGCCTCCTGTAAATCAGGGCTAGATGGCATTTGCAGTTCCCTCAGATGTCCACATTATTTCTTGCTTAGAGCTGAGGGAGGCAATACCTCTCCTCCTGGGATTGGAAGATTGCTGTGTCACCAGACAATGTCCCCATACCGTCTGCCTCCTCTGGATGGGCTGGGTGTTGCCATGATCTAATCTCCCTTTCTCTATCCAGTCCCCTCCTGCTCACCTCCACACCCTTCAAGCAGGAAATAACCAGCACCCCACTGAGTTTTGTAGTAGTTGCCATTAGGTATATATAAAAATGAGATATGATCCCTGTCCTCTGGAAGTTCAAACAAAAGCACGGGATACAATTACACAGCATTAAGGGCCAAGAGATGAGAAACCATCAGTGTGGCCCCAGGAGGGTTTCACTGGAGAGGTACCAATAAGCTGGGCCTTGAAGAAAGATTGCAATTTTGTCAGGTCAGTAAGGAAGGGAAGGATGGTTCAAAAGGTGGAATGAAAGAAAGAGGGCAGAGAGGGGCTTGTGGTTGTAGCGACACCCTCTTTCCCACCCCGCCCCTGCTGCTGTTTGTGGCTTGTGTGTAACTGCTGCTAAATGTCTCTGCTTTAGCCTCTCTATAGTCCCCGTCTATCCTTGGGCTCACAAAAATGGATAGCTCACATATTCCTGTGTGCAAAATGGGCGATCTAGGCCCAATGAATCATTCTTTCTTCTAGTGAGTTTTTCCCTACAAGGAAATGAAAACTCTATATTTGAAGAAAGTCAAGGGAGTAACTAAAATACAACTAGGCATTGACACGATGGCTGGATGGATTGCAGCCTTAGGCTATAAAGTCCCAGTAATTACATAGTGCAATAACATGAAATTGTTCAGGGGCTACAGTTTATTCTGCACACAAGAGCTAATGACTACCATGGCATTCCTTCATAGAAGTACACAAAGATGAATAAATTTTGCAGATTAATTTTCTCATCTCTAAAATGGGGATAAGAACTGTATCTACCTAAAGTGTTGTAAAGATTAATTGAGTCCGTATATGTAAAATGTATAGATGAATCCCTGTTGATATTATGTGCTTTGAGAAATGTTCTGGCTAGAAGTGATATAGGCCATATGCGGAAAATGTATATTGAAAGAGGTAACCTTCGGAAATGGACTCCAGAGGGACAGATTCTTTCCAGGGTAAGGGCTCCATTTCTGTTACGCTGTAAAATAAGCGACTTTCTTTCAGAACTGTCATGTGAACCAGATTTGGATCATTCAAATACAATAGGGTATATAGGAAATAAAATTTGCTTAATGTTGCACATATTTTTAACAAACTAGTGGTTGTTTAATGAAGCTTTATTACATTTAACATGAAACAAAAATCAATGAAAGACTGTGAAACAATGATCCCAGTATGATGACTCAGTGGCTCTCATTCTTTTTGAAAATTATCTGCACTTTGGGAAAGGGGGAAAATGAGATCAGAAGGATTACAAAGGGGGCTTCAATTGGATCTATAACATCTAATTTCTTAAAATAAAAGACTTGAAGCAAAAGGCATAATGTTAACATTTGTTTCATCTGGACACTGCTAGATTATTACCTCTACCATTCTGCATGTTTAAAAATTTTCATCTTTCATCTAAAAACATGTATCAGCTCATTTTCCTCTTGCCATGTATACGATTTTGCATCATATTCCCACCACCTCCATCCCCCCTCCCCACTTGGTTCCACAAATCTTTCCATCCTACTAGAAACAGTAGAGTGTTTTTGCATCTTTGTGTTTGGGGATTTCCACTTCATCCTGATCAGTTTCGGTAAATACTCACGCCACTTTTTCCTTTCATCTCAGCCAGCTCACTTGGTAACAACTATTTTCAGGGCTTCATTCGGGGGTAAGGTGTCTCCTCCCGCCTAGCAAATAAGGCAGCTGACCTGAAACCCAGTAAAAACGAAACTTCAAGGGCAGCCTTGACACTAAGGACAGTGATGGGTAGAAGTGTAGTGGGGGGAGCAAGGCAGTCAAGTGGAGGAGGTGAGGGAAATGTCACAAAAGGACAACCCGGCGACTTGAGCAGCTGTGAAAGGGGACAGGAGTAGGAGGACAGGGGCTTCACAGCAGTTCCAGGCCTACCTTGTTGCCGTGGTGACAGGACGGCAAGCCAGGAGGTGACTTGTTGATTGGTTAGGATTTGGTCCGATGACTTGTTAGCCAGCTGGCCTTCTGCCTGATTGATGCTGAGTCAATCTGCAACTTCAACTTGACAGATTCTACAGAACAACGTGGTCCCCCAGTTGCTGGCTCTGAGGCAGCTGCACGGTGCTAGCTAATCTGTGTCCCTAGCATTGAGCCCAGCTCATTGTAGGGCCTCAGAAATGCTTGTTGACCTACTGATTATTATCAATGCTGATGCCCCTATTATGTATAAATATCAAAAATCGTAGCCGTCTTTTGCTGCATACGGACTTACTGATGTCCCTACTTCCCTGTGGGTTATGCTCCCTGACTGAAATGTTAGGCCATGTGAAAACAAGCTTGAAGCTTGTCCTTTCTCCCTCACGATCTCAGTCGTCCCTTAAGTTCTCATGGTGAATCCTTTTTTCAAATATAAGGCCCTGAAAGAGAGGGCCCATATCTTCTGCAAACTCTAGTATGCCCTGCCAGGAATTTGTGGGCTTTCATTAAAAATCACTTGATGAGTTCCAGTTTGTTGGTTGATTAAAAAAACAGCTGTGATTTCCAGAGAAGGATCTCTGTGACTGCTGAAATCTGTTTTCTTTGACTCTGCCTCGCCTTTTTCTCTTGCTTTAGATAACAGGCTTCACCGCTTTGCATTTTACAGGCTAATAAACTAATTAAGGATCACCTTTTGACTGTTTTGCTATCTCAGTGCACTCAATTTGAGTTGCTCCCTTCAAATAGTTTGCTTTCAATACTTTAATTATGAACTCCAAATAGCATCTTAAACTTGCTTGAGAAAAGGGAGTTGAAAAGGAATTTTTGAAAATGTCCAAATTGCTATTCATAGATTTACTCTTTTATTCAGTAAAAATGTAAACAGTTGCTTCCTAGCTGTGCCATCCTGGACCAATCGCTTACTCATCTCTCTGCCTCAATTTCCTAATGGAACCAGTAATAGTACTTATCTTATAAGGTTGCTGGAGGGAGTAAATGCTCAACATAAATTACTTGCCCTCAAGATTGTGACATTCTAGTTGGAGAAACATTGATTATAAATAGATATGAAATGACAATACAGAGATGAGTTCCCAAGTGAGTGTATGGATGGTAAATACTCTGGCACAGTCAGCCCTTCCCTAACCCAAGCCCTTCTCTCTAGCTCAGAAAGGTTATTCTCTTCTCAGTCCCACCCTTGCTCTACTCCCAGCCCAGGCAAAATCTCCTGCAAAGCCCGCACTGGCTGAATTCCCTCCTCATCCATAGATCTCATCTGCTCCCAATTCTGGTTCCCAGCCCTGCCTAAGCAAGCAGCACTCAGGACCAAGCCCTGAGCATCAAGCCAGTGGTGTCCACCTTTCCATCCAACTCGGGCCTCTCCTTCTCTAAAAAAAGGTCCCTCTTCCTCCCATGCTGACCTAAGGCTTCTCTAGTAAGAAAATCTCTGGGTTGTCAGAGGCAATATTCTTTCTTTTTCTCTAGTAAAAACTTGAAAGCAGCTCTAGCCATTAGCACAAGAACACCAACTAGAGAGTGCAGTGCTAGGCAAAAGCAGTGTTATTTGTCCCACTGATGGCACAGGACAATCAGCTTTATATATATATATGTATTTATGTGTGTGTGTGTGTGTGTGTGTGTATGTGTTTAATTATTGTGGTAGCAGTAGCATCTATATAAACACAAAACTTCCAATCTTAACTATTTTAAGTGTACATTTTCAGTGGAATTACATTTACAATGTTGTGCTACCATCACCCCCATCCATTAGTAACACTTTTTCATGACCCCAAACAGTAATTCTGTACCTATTAAGCAATAATTCCCCATTCCCCTCTCCCTGTTGTACCCGGTAACCTCTAATCTACTTTGTCTCTATAAATCTGCTTATTTTAGATATTTTAGATAAGCAGGATTATGTAATATTTGTCCTTTTGGACAATCAGCTTTTGATTAGTCAGGAAATAAGTCCCTCTATAGTCTAAACTTGTTTAACCTAAATTTATTTTAGTCTTTTCTCTTGCACTTTGTACTTGAGGTTGCCAATTTTAGACATTCCTACACTTTGCTCTTTAAACCCAAACTACATTAATTTTCTGCACTTTCATTTTTTTCTTAGCTAGTCATTTTATTCCTTTACATATTCTCAGTAATCTCTAATGCCTACCCCAGGGCACTCTGTACCAATATCTTTATTACTTTCCTTAATGTAGTTCTGCCCCCTCTTTTAGATTGCAAAATGAACAAGCCTAGTTTAGGAGTGAGTTTCTTATTACCACAAAGCATAAAGCATTGGAAAAGTATGGTGAATGACAGCTACAATTTAAAAATTAAATGGCTTGTGGCACTTGTCTTTCCGTTGGAGTTCAGCAAGAGTCCATGGTGTTTCCATGGAGCCTTAGCATCAGGTAGAGGCATAGATCTGTCACTTGACCAGAAGATGACTATGAAACAAACAGGCAGATGAGCTAATTCCTGCCTCTGCTGTAGCCATTGAGATGATGTTTGCTTTCCAGTTTCCCTGGAACTGGGAGGAGCCATCCAGGGAGAGGACGCTATATTTCTCCTTTGATACCACCCCCACCCCCAAATATGGGCAAACTCTGGTTAAAAAAAAAAAAAACAAAAAAACTCAAGAGCAAAAAAGGAAATGCGTCTGAGAAGTATGGGCAAAGGCTCCTACATCCTGCTGCTGAGGAGGGAGCGTGCTGGCAGCGGCCAACATGTGAGCAGTGCTTTCTTTCTTCTTTCTGAGTCTCTGTGGGAGGTCTGGACTCAATTTCCACATATTTTGACAGGGCATGTCTGTTCAAAGGCATATAGTAGAGCTGTAGCACCGGGGGACATTGAGCTCATTAACGTATTCTAGGGCACACATTGGAAAACCCATAAGACGATTTGCATGCCTGATGATGGAGCTCAAGCCCCACTGCCCCAGTGAACCAGTTGAACGCTTCCCCGGTTAACTCCAAGCCTCTCCTGATGTCTCCCATTTCCGATCCCCTGTAGCATCTGCTCTGAATCACATACCCCTACTCTAGTTATCCACAGCCCTGAAAGTGCCCATGTTCAAGTTGAATTAGCTATTGTATATAGTTGCTTGTGTACAGATCACTGCTCCCCAACCAGATTTTAAAATCATTGCGTACAGGCAGGATCCCTATTAGTCTTCGTATTCCTGAAGCACCTAATCCAATGCTCAGGGGAATGAAAGCAGAGTTACAGCATTAATCCCTGTCTCCCAGATAAAACAGCTTAAATGAGAGAAATAGGAAGAAGAAAGAAGGTGTGTTTTCAGGGAGACAGTCTTTCCAGGGCACCCTGCCTGAAAGGTATCCCTTCCAAAGCCATGGTGCTAGGAAAATGTCCTCTCAGTATGGCAAGATAAGATGGCATGGTTCCCAAGGGCCAGGGCAAACCAAAACTGGGACACTGACAGAGCCCATGTATAAGGGTTGCTCAGATCAGAAAGATGTGTGCTCAATGAAAGGTTACTGGTCAGTGTGACTTCAGGCCTTCAGGGGGCCCTTGGTGCTGCCCAGTGATCCCATTACATTTCTGATCAACTCATTCTCCCATTCTCATAGATGTCCATTTTATACCTTCTCTCTCCTCAAACTGCCAACCCCTCCTTAGCCTTCCTTACTCTCAGCCGATGACCCTGTTTCTTATTTCACTACGAAAATAGAAGCACTCAGAAGGAAATTTCCACAAGCTCTCACCACCTTTACTACCCATCCAATCTGTATCTGAGTCCATCTTCCCTGCTTTCCCTCTGGTAACCATGGTGAACTTGCTGTGCTTCTGTTTAAGACCAATCCCTCTCTCCATCCCACATCGTTAATTTTTCTCTCTTTACTGGATCATTCCCATCAGCCTGCAAATCAAAACAAATCTCCCTTGACCCCATGTCCCCTTCTAGCTATCTCCTTGTTTTTCTACTCCTTTTTATAGTAAAACATTCAAAAGAGTTGTATTTCATCCTTGATTCCATTTCCCTGCCTCCCTTCTCTCTCTTGAACCCACTTAAATCAGACTTCATTTCCACCATTCACCAAAACAGCTCCCTTCCAGGTCACCAGTAATCTCCACATTGCTAAATCCAGGTCAGCTCTTTCAGGCCTGTCTGATATCATCTGATAATTCCCTAATTCATATCTCTAATTTATACCTACGTGACATCTCTTGGACGTATAATAATATCTTGACTTAACATTTACAGAAATAAACTTCTGATGTCTTATTCCTTTGTACATTTGTCAAGCCACAATTCTCTCTTCCCTAAACAACTGGAATTGCCTTTTAATGGTTTTCCCTGCTTCCACTTTTGCCTCTACGATGCATTCTCCACACAGCAGTCAGAATAATCCTTTAAAACATGTCAGATTGTGTTATTCCTCTGCTCAATCTCCCCAATGATTTCCCATTTCTTTCACAATAAAATTTGAAGTCCTCACCATGGTCTCCAGCGTCTCTTTTGGTCTGGCCCTCTGCCACTTCTTTGATCTCATTTCCTTTCCCCCTCCCCTCCCCTAACCCCCCATCATCCTCGCTCCACTCTAGGCACCCTGGACCTCTTGCATGAACACTCTAAGCATTCTGCCACCTCAGGACCTTTGCCTTCACTGTCCCCTCTGCTCTTCCCCCTTACATCCTAATGGCTTCCTTCATGTCTTTGCTCAAATGCCATCTTTGCAGAGATACTTTCCCTGTTACCATCCACTCTATATCCACTAGCCCTCCTCTCCTTATTCTGTGTCACTCTCTATCCCTTACCCTGCCTTATGTTTTTTATAGCTCTTATCATCTTTTGGCATTAGTATGGGACAGGATCTCAACTCTAGGAAACAGATGACATGCTCATTGGGATAATTTAATGAAGGAACTATTTTCAAGGATGTGGGTAGATTTAAGAGAACCAAGTATGGATGGTTAAGCATCCAGGATTAGAAATAGCGGGAAGCTATTTTAAGGAAAGCTAGGTGGCCCTTAAGGGGCAAAGGAAGGAAGCTAATATTGAAACCCAGAGAGAGCTATAGCTCTCGTGGAGAGGCCTTCCATCAGGAGATGTGGCCTTCGGTAGAGGAATACAGCCTTTGTCAAACCACAGCCTGGTAGAGAGGAGACCAGGAGAATAAATGCTCTGACCTCTTTCTAGTGCTGACCTCTCATCTCCTGCTGATGCCCCACATTGGCCATATCCAACCAGAAGCCAGAGGTCAAGGAGGGTCAAGTGATGAAGTAGATAAGGTTGGCCTCCTGGGGCATAGAGCAAAGTGGAAAAGGGTGGAAGCAGATCTGGAGCAGCACAGTGAGTCCATCCAGCACACATTATCTATCTGTTTATTTGCTGATGGTCTTTTTCTCTCATCAGATTGGAATGTAAGCTCCATGGGAGCAGGAACTAAAACAGTGCCAGAAAGAGAGTAAGTGCTCAGTAAAAAAATTTTTTATTGTCGTAAAATATATATGACATGAAATTTGCCACTTTAACCATTTTTCAATGTACAGTTTGGTGGCATGAATTACATTCACAATGTTGTGCAACTGTTACTCCTATCTTTTTCCAATTTTTTTTTGTTATTCCAAATAGAAACTCCTCACCTATTAAGCAATAGCTCCCCTAGCACCTGGTGACCCCTTACCTACTTTCTGTCTCTTTGAATTTGCTTGTTCTGGATATTTTATATAAGTGGAAATATATAATATTTGTCATTTTGTGACTGGCTTCTCTAACTCAGCACTATGATTACAAGGTTCATCCATGTTGTAGCATGTATCAGAATTTCATTCCTTTTGATGACTGAGTAATATTCCATTCTGTAGATATACCACATTTTTGTCTATCAATTAATCTGTTCAAGAAATATTTTTCAATTGGAAATGTAGTCATGGTGGGCGACAACGTAATAAGAATGAATGTGATCTGTGGGTCCGTGCCTCCGTGACCATGTAGTTGATGGTGAGAGTCATTTAGAGAACTGGGAAATCTGACACCCATCTTCAGGGGCAAATGATCAAAGAATGGACACAAAGCCAGAGTAGGCATCACAAAGGAAACCGAGCCAAGTACGACATCATGTAGGACACACAAATGTGCTTAGGCTTTGAGAGGCCACCAGCCTTGGCAGCAACAGCAGTTATGGCAGAGAAAGTTTGCAGATAAAAGGGGAAAGTTCTTGCTTTATAATCACTAGAAACTGAAAAGCATAGAGACTCTGAGAGCCCTGTAATCATCCTGGAAGGTTAGCATAAAAAGCCAGAAGCAGGTAAACTGTATCCCTTTTGTGGCACACCATAGTTGGGGTATAGGAGTCCCTTTCATTTACATGGGCTTGGTACTGCAGCAGTGGGTAGACCTGGCCCATTTATAATTTCACACACAAATAAATCGAATTATAATTCATGTCTTTGTGACTTAAAAAAGGTTCTACTGAAAATTTCATAGGGAAAACAGAGGAAGTAATTTATGTTGCATGCTACGTAGCAAACACTTTTGCAAATATGGTCAGTCGACAGGTTCATTTGCCCAAATTCCTTTCTCCTTCTGCACACCTTCCACCTTTTCTACTAGGCAGTTCAGCCAGCTCCCAACTTGCGTACCCTACTCAGGAAAACAAAGGCCCTCTTTGGAGGGTGGTTTAGAGGGTCCCACCCCAAACTCCAAGGAGCAATTTAAATATTTCCTTCAAGTGTCCGCATAGCCTTCCTGACAAGCAGACCATAAATGGGAAGTTCTCCAACTCATTACATACATATGACAAAGTTATCAGGGGACATAAGTTGATTGTTAAACAACCCATACATAGGTCATTCATCCTCTTCTTGTGGTCCTTCCCATCTCATTCCTTTTGTTGCTTCTAAAATCTCAAGTTAAAGAAGTCCTATGGATACTGTCAACCAGATGTCCCAAATTGGGTGGACTTTATGTACCGCCCAGCGCTTATGTATATATTGTGCCAAGGCAGGGCAGTCCTTGAGGCTGCCAGTCCGCCTGTGACACAGATGTCCAGTACAGCTCGGCATCAGTTGTGTTATGTTGGAAACAGCTGGAGGATTCAACAGAGCAAAAGACACTGCCCTGTAAGAACCTTCAGTTCTCTCTTCAACACCAGCATGGAAACAAAAGATTGAGTATCAAAATGCATGATAGAGACAAGATGAGTAATGCTAGGGAAGGGAGATAGCAAGTGAATAAAAATAAACAGGTTGGAACAGACTTCTAGAGTTTGTAAGTAACCAGGGTTGCAAGATGCAGTTTATATGAGAAAGTGTGGTGCAAGGAGGGTGTTCATTTATCCTGTTGGGGAGACATCTGTGCCCCCTGAGTTGCTGAAGAGCTTATTGCGTTCACAAGGCAGAGGAAAGGCTAGTCTGGCTGAGGCAGTGGTCAGGAAACGTCTACCAGAGGGCCAGGTGGTCTGAAGAGGCCAGTGATGAGGATGCTGGGGAAACTGGCAGGACAGAAGGACATTGCTATTCTGACCTGCCTCTGCATGGCCTTGACAGTGGCATCTCATCTGACTTCAAGGGCCACATTCCAGAGGGGCAGCATAACACAAATTTGGGTCAAGTCATACTTCTCTGAAAGCACCCTTAAAAATCCAAACATTTTCTGGTTTTCATGATTTTTTTTTAAAAGACTTTACTGTAGGACCTGTGGTTTTATTTGTTCCCTGTGATATGAATGTACCTTCTTTCAACAAATTCACAATGGCCACTTTTTCCTGTAGGGTCGATACAGATGTGCTGATGTTTCTGTGCTCCAGAGTGTATGACTAGCCATCAAGTCCCTATAACTGGCTTGCATTTTGGGCCTGTGTTGAATCAAAATAACTCTAGAATCAAATCAGTGAGTACTTGTAAGATAGGTGTTGCCACTGGTGGTAGATGGAGGAGCCACAACTGGGTGTAAATTCCTAGGGGAAGCAGCAGTTGTTGGTTTACTCCTGTTGGCTGATATTCCCGAGCACTGGAGGATGGAGGGAAGCTCACATCTATACTGTACTTAGCTGCCTTGAACTGTGAGAGCTGGGGTGTCCCAGGGAGCTAGCCCTTGGAGGGAAGCAGAAGAATCATTCCACAGTTGAGTGACCTTCCCTTAGATGGAGACATAATCTAGATCCACATGTACCATCAGTGAAATGGTAGAGCCACTCATGGGATGGTACATGCTGTGGATGGGTGAATTCATGAAGGCCAAATTCCATTAAGACGCAACACCGCCTCATGCTTCTAAAGCACCGATAACCTGAATTTTGGTCTGGGAGACAGACTCTCAGTGACTGAGTTTCAGCAAACACCTTTGAATTGTTGCAAGTGTCTGAGGCAACTATCAAGGGGAAGCTGTGTGGGCACTCGATGGACTAACTTGACCATGGGAAGCTTTCAAACTCTACCCTGCACACAACTGTTCAGTTCAGTGCAGCTGCTTGGAAAAGAAAAAAGAAAAAAAATAGACACCACAAGGCTCCCTTATGGCTTAAGATTCTCTTTGCCTCCTGATCTGACACAGCTCCCCCACCTCCACCCCGCACTGGTATGCTGTGCTTTGGGGCATGGTTCTTTGAGTTTTCACCCATTCCAGGTATCTTTGAAGCTAACTCAGCATAAGCCAGTCCAGGCAAGGGGGCAGGTTGGAGCTTGATCTTCATTCATATTTACAAAGGTTGCTTAAAAAACAAAAGCTAATTGTGGAGCCCCCTATACCCAGGTGAGGTGAATGCTACTACAGACTGCCTCCTTTGGCACAGTACTGCTGGATGGTCTTCTGTGTTTTATCCTTGTTCCACCTTACCAATTTCTTTAGGCTGTCTTCTTCCCTTCCTCCCTTTCCTTCTTTTGTCCTTTTCCTTGTTCACATATTTTACATTGGGCCTGACCCTGTCACTACCCCAGGTTTGATTAACTTAGACAAACCCTTCCTTTTACCCAGCTGCTGATTTCAGATGCAGAGTCAGGAGATAAAAACTGTCAAAAGGGGAAAATGGATGAGCAGTGGATAAATGGAGGAGCTGCAATTTGCTCAGGCACAGCCTGCCACTTGCCTTGCTTATAATTAAAGGCATAAGAAATGCGTTTTTCCTCCCAGATTTGGGCTCTGTTTTTCTTTTTTTTTTTTTTACAAAAACATCTGAATCCTGTCTTTAGTGTGAGCTTGTGCTATTTTGCTGGCAGAATAGAACAATAGCCACCAACATAGGGGCAGCCTAAAGAAGCCAGATAGTCCTGCCAGAGAAAATGCATTCCTGAACCTGACATCTGGGTCCTGCAGCTGGAGGGAAGGAGGAGACAAAAAGAAACAGTCCTGAGTGTCATCAAAGGCAGTTGATGGTGCCAAGTGAGTACGGAAATTACATACAGTGCAGATGCCATTTTCAACATCAGACAAATAATGCAGCTATTTAGGAAAAACAAAGATGTGCTTAGAAATTGATCATCCTTGTACGTGCGGTGAAAATGTTCTTAGCTTCCAGGGTGTGATAGGTTTGGGCAGCATGTTGGTTTAAACTATTCACAGTTTTCTGACTGTGGTTCTGAAAGGGTAAGGCTGAAGTAGTCAGATTATTCCCCCTTTGTGAAAACAGGAGGGGAACAAAAGTAACCTGAAATTGAGCTTTATGAACACTTTCTACATGGATATTTAAGTTCCTCAGATTTATGCCAGCTTTCCTTCTAGGCAGCATTTTAAGTTGCTGTGTGTGACAGACAAGAGAATATGAAAGCAAAAAAGTTATCTACAGGCCATGATCAATTGCAAAGAATTAGTTCATTGTGCTGAGATTTGAGGGAGGAAGAGTGGTCAAAGAGGAAATTGGAAATGCTAATGAGCATAGAAGCACCTTCTCCCTCTTTCCTTTGTTTCCTCATCAGAGTTAGATCTGTTCAAGATTAGAGGCTCTGGGATGCTTAGAGCGAAGGATAGCCAAGTTAGGGGCACTGTACAGACTCACTGTGTTGGTTTTTGCAGAGTGAAAGTTGGAGGAATTGTGGACTAAATGCCAGCTCCAGTGCCAGAAACAAACATTTCAGAAAAAGAGCTCTATTACCTTGTGTTATTTCAAAACAATAACAGGCAAGAGACCTTTTCTTTCTGAAAGTTTTCTGCAGAGGGGAAGACTGGGAGTAGATAGGATTCTTTTAATGTAAAAGATGATTTGAAACTGGAAATTCCATGCTTCAGTTGGAACAAAGGTTTAAGTGGTTCTTGTTTTTAATTCTAACCCTTTAAAAATCTTATTTTTATTGATGTTTAAAGGGAAATCACAATTTAGCAGTATAAGTGATGTGCCAGAACCGGGAATTAAGCTCCGAGCATGCCCAGTGGCAGCTCTGGAATTTCTTTATAGGGAGGCATGGGGGGTGGGGGTGGGGCAGATTTGTTAGAATAAGGGTGGTTGGGGGACTTGACTTGAAGCTGTGCTTGTGTAGCCAGTACACTGTTGTCACTTAAATGTATAATTATTTGGAGTGGCTTGGAGAACTGTTGGAGCTTATAGGGAGCTAAAGCTTCTAAAACATCCCCTTGACACCACCCTTGATCTTGACCTAAGCCTGTGTTCCTTAATGTGGGCATCACTGGCACTTTGGAAAGGACTGTTCTTAATGTGGGGCTGGTCTGTGCTGCAGGACTTTTAGCATCCCTGGCTTCATTCAGTAAATGCCAGGAAGCAAGGGGTGGCCATTGTGATGACCCCCAAAAAATCACCCCCACATTTCTAGATGCCTTTGTTGAGAACCATTAGGTCTATTTCAATTCTCAGGCAGATAGACTGTTTCTTTAGAGGAGTGTTTGGATGAAAAATGAATAAATGTATGCATGAACAAACCAAGTCACTGGGGAGACAGCTTTATTAGTAACAGTGGTTCTGCATTTTTCCCCACTTCTAGACCGTTCACATGCATAATGCATGTCCTACAGTCAAAGAACTCATTAAAAGAAAATATTTCCAACTTACTTTTTAGGTGGGATGTGCGAGGGTGGGGTGGGGTGGGGTTGCAATATGAAAAAGTCTTTGCTTAGATTCAGTACCCATAGGGGTCTGTACCTACCCACTACTCTGATTGACTGTCCCTGGTCAAGTGAAATAGCATGGACTAGGAAGCCAGTTTGTCATTAAATAGCTTTTATATTATATGAGTATATATTTTTAACCTCTTTATGCCTCAAATCATCTATATCATGGGGGTAACATAATAATCATGTTCTATCTGCATCAAAGGGTTGTGAAGACAAAATTATATATATAAGAGTGCTTGGAGGAGTTGAAAGCATGAGAGAAACAGAAGGTATTGTTAATGATAACAGAGGTAGGGAAATAACAGGGTCACTTACATATTTCCCAAGTTGGTTGAGTTACATTAGTGGGTGCCCTGCCCCTGGATTTCTCCCATGGGTCAGGCATCTCGGAAAGTTTCTAGTTCTGCTTTGTGAAGGTCATAGAGCTTTCCTGGTAGAGCACTTTCAGGGACACAAGCACATGGCAAGTTTAGTTTCAGTTGCTTCCCTGTTTGTGGGGGAGAAAAGATAATGAATGTCTTCCCTTATTTCTAAGTGAACATTCCTTTTTAATTTTATTTACAAAATTTTTATGCAGGTACATATATATAACACAGAACTTCCCATTTTAAACAGTTGCATGTGTACTTCTCAGTGGTATCAGTTACATTCACAATATTGTACCACTATCACCACCATCCATTACCAAAACATTTTCCTTCCTCCAAACAGAAACTCTGTACCCATTAATGACTCCCCATTTCCCCTCCCCTCTTAGCCCTGTCAGCTGTAGCCTGTAATCTATTTTTTGTCTCGCTGAATTTGCTTATTCTAGGTATTTCATATAAGTGAAACCATACATGGTTTGTCCTTTTGTGTCTAGCTTATTTCACTCAACATCATGTCTTCAAGTTTCACCCATGTTGTAGCATGGACATGCCTTTTTTGAGACTTTAGCTCTTCATGACCATTCCAAACCCACCTGCAGCACCAGTGCAGAATTCTGGCTTTTTAACAATCCCAAAAGGACAGTGGTGTTTTGAGCAGGTTGAGATTGTATGTGCCAAGAATCTGCTAGGGTAGTGCTGCTTCAACTGAGGATCTTAATAAAATGCACATTCTCATTCAGTAGGTCGTGGGTGGGGCTGAGATTCTGCATTTCTAACATCCCTAGGTGATCCTAAAGTGCTGGTCCACTTTGAGTAACAGGAGCCTAGGGCACCTGCTGTGACTCCTTGGACTCAGTTTCTGAAGATTTAATATGTGTGGTGTTAGGGGAGACCAACCTTTTGCCTTAGAGGGGTATGGTGAAGGTGCCTCCCCTCCCCCTTATTTAGAAAAGGTCCATTCCCCAGGTGAAGGAGGCAGCTATGATCATAAGGATAAGGAGAGTCAGAGAATTTGTATTCTAGAGTAAAAACTTGGGCTATCTGTTTGGCTTTAGGGAAATTGCTTCATCTCCTGAGACCTTGGTTCTCATGTGGATATTGGATTCGATCAAGCACTCACGATATAGGAAGAACTATTTTGGGTTTTCCAAGCTGGGAAAGTTGTTACCAAAGCAGTCCCAGAATGGAGTAGAGGAGGGTAAAGGTCTACCAGTAGACCTAGGGAACCCATAGGTCAGAATATCTCCAGTGTCATATCTAGCTTTCTAATCTAACAAAAAAAATGACCTTGGGTAACAAAATCACAGATTCTCACTGTTGGAAGGAGGTTAAATGCTACCTAGTCCAACCATGTACAATGGTTGTTAACTGGTTTAGGTTCAGAACCTCTTTGATAATTTGAGGGAAGCTATGGTCCCTCTCCCATAAAACTTTCACATGAACACTCAACATTTTGAATTACAATTTCAGAGATTCATGGGCTCCCTGAAGTTTATCTGTTGACACTGTAAGGTCCCTAGACCCCAGATTTAGAACTGTACAACATCCCCACTAAATGATTATAAAGTCTATAATTAGAAGTCCCTGTTGATGGGAAAGTCAGTACCTCCTAGGGAGATGGAGCATACACTGCTTGTTTTCCATCCAAAAGCCAATCCCTTTTTCTTCTTTGTTGTCAGAGCCCTGATTTTGTTCTAGTATCTGTTTTCTTCACCTATGTGACTTAAGGACAGATGATTCTATCTCCAGCTCCAGGGATAAATTCTGATTGGGCCAAACAATCTTTGTGGCCTTGTTCCCCTTGTCAGGGATTGGTTTTCAGGCATGATCATGTGTCATAATTTTAGCCAATAAATCATGAGGGAAAATCCAGTAGGAAAACATCTGGGAAAGATTTTCTAACTCGTTAAAAAAAGGACACAAGGAAGAGACAGCTGCTTTTCTTCAACTGGAGTTGTTGGGATGCATGGAACTGTGGAAGACGTCTTGTGAGAGAAGGGAACTATCTGGAAGATGATCTGACCTACTGAGAGTGGCAAAGCAAAAGGAACAAAAGAACCTGGTGTCCTTGATGACATTGCTGAGCTGCCAATTTAGCCATTCTTGGAGCTACTTACCTCTGGACTTCTTAATATGTAGAATAATACATTTTTCTTATTTTAAATCCAACTGAATAGAAATATTTTTACCTTATAATTGAAGTCATCCTAAATGATGCGGGAGCCCAATTCTTCATCTCTGATATTTAAAAATCATAGTAATGTTTACCAGAATTCTCTTTCCCTGCTTGTCAATTCCTGAACATCATTTTTTTTTTTTTTCCCCAAATAGGCTGGCATGACAATTGATATCAGAGCTAAGTGAGATAAAAGATGCACTTTTCAAGATTGACACATGTGATTGAAGAGATTTGGTTTACTCTGCTGCATCAATTAGGGACTTCAGAGGTCCTAACCCCCCATTATTGTTAACCTGACAGCTTTTCATAAAGCATAAATGCAATGACATTTTAAAAAATTAAAAGACCATCTCTTTCATGAATATGACCATGGAACACAGTGAGATGATGGGCATGAGGTCCAAGAAAGCAAGAAAGCAAGATTAAGAACTAAGATATGTAAGGTGAAATATCTTAGGGGAAAAAAAACTCTTTTGTAGAGGAATACATGAGAAATAAAGCAGGAAGGAAATTAATTTAGAAAAGTAGTACTTAAGGGGAAATAGACTCGATTCTCCTAGGAGGTCTTTTTCAAAAGACACAGGTCAGGGTTCCAAACTATAGATCACAGAAGCCCCTCTGGTTAGCATAGGCAAAAAGGGAATATACTGAAGGATATCAAGGACCTCATCTAATGTACAGGAAGACTGAGAAACCAGGTTTGAAAATAGGCAGGCCTTGGAGTAGGCTATAGAGTCATTATCCCCAACTCACACTAAACTATAAGGCTCCACTGTCATTGTCACTGCTGCTGGGCCCTGATCCCTGAGCCTGCAGCACTGTCTCTGGCTTTGATGCCCTGATTTCTAAACCCCTCTGGCTCTGATGCCCTGAATTGTAAACCCTTTCTGTGTCATTTGCTTCAAACCCAATGTTCTCAGTAGGAGCACCAGGTTGGCCGAGCTCAGCTCATGTGCCATAGCTATCAGAGGACAGGAAAGTCAGCTCCTGGCATTTTCAGCTTTGTAGTGGAAACCAGGCCCTACTTTCCACCAAGACACACAGTGGGGCATTTCCCAAACAGAGGAAGGGATCTCAGATATTGAGCAGTCAAAGAAATGGCAGAGGTCTGCTACGTATGGTGTTACCCCTAACCCAGCAGAATGTAAGGATAGGGATGCAGGCACGTGATGTCAAAGGAATCCCCCAGGTGATTCTCATATCACTTTCCTTCCATGTCTACTCCCATAATTGTGTATCTTGCAGTTTTAGAGGCAATGGTTTTGGTAATCATTGTATTCTATCTTCTTATATCCAAATAACTATGAAAACATCATCAGGGGCTCTGGCCAATAGTGGGAAAAGCTGCCTAAATTCTGACTTCACTTTCAGACCTGACCTTGTGTGGACTTGAATGAGGATGCTCTCAGATCTAAGAAGCAGAGAACAACTCTAACCATCTTAATTAATTTATTTGGGCTGTATCAGGAGCTTATAGAATCTACAAAAGGACAACAATGTAGGTTTGGGAATGGATGGGAAACAAAGCCAGCCCAAGGACTGAAAAGCTGAAACATGACCCTTGTCATTCAGCAGAAACAATTGGGCCTGGATACTACTTCCAGGGCTGCTGGACTCTGGTGTAGTCAGCTCCACTACCTTGAGAAGATTCTAACAGCGTTGTCTTAATGAAGATTTCAAGTTCATGAGCCTAGGACACTTGCCTGAGCCTTGATTCCTGAGGGTGGCAAGAGGGAAGCTCTGGCCTTAGGCTTTCCCTTCCCCTAAGATTATTTATTTGGGAAATTCCCCCCGGATAGGAAGGGAAACTAGATATGGTACAGTAAAACAAAACAAAACAAAACAAATTAACATAGGACACACACAGGCATACACAGATGGACCTGACTACTCCTCTAGCGAAGGAAGCAGATCCTGCTTTTATTTTGCATTGGCGTCTTTGATCCTGCATTGCCCTGTTTCACTCTAAAATTTAGATGATCTGTCCCTGTCTCTTTTACTGGTTCTTATTCTTCCTCTTGTCCCCTGGGGTAGTTATCAATGGATTTCCATTTCTATCCCTTTTGGGCACATGACTGAATTATTCTTTTGCCTCCTCTTGAGGTTGAGTGTGGACATGTGTTTTATTTGGGCCAATAAAAAGCAAGTGGAAGTGGCTTCCATGTGGGACCTTTCAAAGCCTGAGGATGATTTGTTACTGGAACATAACTTAGATCAGCCTTACTAACCTAGCTGATACATTCCCCTCTTCCCACCCCAACTGGGTTTTTCCCAAGATCCGGGCTCTTCTTCTTTTCCCTTCACACCGCATGTCCTTCTTCCAGCTTCAGCTTTTACCTACCTCCATACATCAGAGTTAAGCTATATTCTTTGCCTCCGACTTCAACTTCTAATTTCTTTTTATAGGCTCTACCTTTTCAAAATGTGCAGAATCGAACTCTTCCCAGAGTTGATTCCTTGTCAAACCTCTCTATCTCTACTATGTCTCCATTAATTTTCTAGCCACTGACTTTTAAATCTAAACAATATCTCTGACTCATTCTTTGCCTTCACTCCCACTTCTAATTAGTCACCAAATTCTCTTGTATTTTCCTTTGAGAGGTCTCTTGATTTCATTCTTAGTGCTACTAATTGCACCCAGGTCTGAGGTGGACAGTTGTCATGTGTTTTTGGCTATCTAGCGTCTGAACCTCTTTTTACATGTTAGAAAAATCCTTCCCATTATGAGTATTGTGGGGAGCAAAGGCCCCCGACCCTTTTAGGAGCTGGAGATGAATGGTACTCACTTCCCAGGCTCCCTTGTAGCTAGGATAAGGGCATATGACTCAGCCTACCAATCAGACATTCTGGGGCCAGGCTTTGACTCAGAAGCTAGTGAGAAAAGGATACAGTTCCAGCAATAGGGGCAGAAGCCAAGATGATATGGGCTTCTGGTTCAGAAGTTACTATGGGGCTGGCAGCACTACTGATTATCATAAATTTGAGTTCTGGGCTCAAAATTTGCTCAGAAATGGCAGTGAAGACTGGAATGCCTGGTGCTTGGTGGTAGTAACTGTGGTTGTCTTGTCAAACCAGTTCTGCAAGGAGGTGTGTATTATTCCAAGAAGTCTAGTCTGGTTATTCTCCAACCTTCTTAACAATTCTATTTTGTCTTATGTATATGATGTTTATGGTACATGAGTAATATAATATGGTTCTTGTTGCTTATTTGGTGTTTTAGTTTGCTAATGCTGCAGAATGCAAAACACCAGAGATGGATAGGCTTTTATAAAACGGGGGTTTATTTTGTTACACAGTTACAGTTTTAAGGCCACAAAGCATCCAAGGTAACACCTCAGCAATCGGGTACCTTCACCGGAGGATGGCCAATGGTGTCCGGAAAACCTCTGTTAGCTAGGAAGGCAGCTGGCATCTGCCCCAAAGCTCCGGCCTCAAAACGGCTTTCTCCCAGGACGTTCCTCTCTAGCAAGCTTGCTCCTCTTCAAAACATCACTCCCAGCTGCACTCAGTTTTCTCCCCCCAAGTTAGCTCATTTATATAGCTCCACCGATCAAGGCCCACCCCAAATGGGCGGGGCCACGCCTCCATGGGAACATCTCATCAGAATCATCTCCCACAGCTGGGTGGGGCACATTCCAAGCAAATCCAACCAGCACCAAAACCTCTGCCCCACACAAGACCACAAAGACAATGGCATTTGGGGGACACAACACACTCAAACCGGCACATTTGCTATAAATGATTAGTGTAGGTATAAACACATCTATAGAAAGTGTTTTGGTCAAAAGGTTTTTGCCTCCTTGAAATAATAGTGATTCTGATACTTTGAAGAACAAGAAAGCATCTTTATAGTTGAGCTTATCTACATCTTAGAAATGGCTTGACCAAGTTGTGGAGCCTGGGTGTCCCATGTCCTTTAAATAAACTCCTTTTCTACTCACTCATTTAGATTCAGCTTCTACTGCTGACAAATCTTCACAAATATTGCCAGATAAATATTGCTAAAACACCGCTGCCATCATGTCTAACCCATAAATTCTTTAGGGATATTTGGCTAGTACTATCTCTTTTTTCCCCCCTCAGATGCAAGTATTGGAAAGCTAATTCAAACTTGATTAAGCAAAAAAGATCATTTAGAAAGAGAGAAACAGATAATTATAGTACAACATGGTATGAGAAAAATGATACAGAGATGTTGGGAAGGTGCTTACATGTGGTAGCCAAAATTAAGAGAACAGTTGATCAAGTGTCATGGTAAAGGTGGTGTCATGTGGTAAGAACAGTAGTCCAAGAAAGAAACCCAGGGAACACAAACATTTAAGGGCAGTGTGAAGGAAAAGAAGCCCAGTAAAGAGACAAGGAAGGAATAATTAAAAAAAAAATCTTTTATTGGCTGACATAGCTATGAAGTCCAAAGGGGTAGATAAAACTTCAGGTATTCAGGTACAGCTATATTCAGGGGCTCAAATTATGTCCTTAGGCTGTGTCTTTCTTCCTCTCCCAACTCCCTCCATGTGGCAGCAGAGATAAACCCTGGCAACTTGACAGTTTGAAGGAGAAAGAGATGGATCTCATCCTTTATGTGTGTGGGGGGATCTCTTTCTCTCTCTGTCTCTCTGCATCTCTCTGTCTTTCCATGTCTCTCTGCCTCTCTAAACAGAACTCTGATTGGGCCTTGGGTGAGTCATGTGTTCTTTACTAGACCATTCAGTGTCCAGAGGGATGAGGGCCTAATTTAGGGGCCAGCCTGAGCTGTGTGCCAGCTGCTAAAGTAGGAGAGGGGGAAAAGTCTCTCAAGGTTAGGGGGAGTCAGTTCCCCAAAGGCAAAAAAATATCTTGATGGAAAGCCCTTGGTGGGTAGTATATTCTCTACCCCTCCAAATCCCACTGGCTGGTTTCCTGTTCGCTGGTGGGAGGTCAGCTCTGGTGTTCTGGCACCAGTGATGACACTGGACTTTTCCCAGTAGAAGCTACTCTGTGCTTGAGGGGAAAAGCTTTCTCTAAAAGTGAGTGAAGATTGTCGTCCTGAAACAGAGAGCTGTCCGCATGGTCTCTGCTCTTCCACCCTAGGCCACTGCTTTTGAAGGGAAACCTAATTCACTTTTCACTAATGCTGAACCCCTTTTTCCACTCACAGCCACCACCACCCCCAACCAGGAGGCCTTATCTATGTGGTCTTTCACAGCCCACTCACTGCACCCAGAGAGAATTGGGCTCATTGTTCCATGGGTTTCCTTTAGGCTAATCTGAGGAGTGTGAAAGAACCTATTTAAAAGGGTCTGATGAATAAGAACAAAATAAAGATCAAACTGAGGCACAATCAAAAGCTATTTGTTAACAGGCAAGATGTTCTTCAAAGCTTTTATCAGGAGTGAGGGGAAACTTATCTTCCAACATATGTGGAGAAAGTAGGCGGGTCTGAGGGCATTCATTTGAAGTTCTAAAGAGATGACTGCTGACCTGGCAGCTGGGCTGAGAATTATCAGTAGTCCTCTTAGGTTAAGTGGGAAGCTGGTAGATAAGAGTCTGGGAAAAATAACAAGTCATCCAGTAATGTGTAATGTTTATTGGAGAAATCCTCCAACCCCACCCCCACCGCCACCCTGTCCTTGCACTCACTCCCACCAAGATGCCGCATGTGCCAATTAGAGAAGTCCCTTCCTAATCTTGGATCCCTGGTTTGGGAAATTGAACTATCCTGGTGTCATATAAGCCTTGGACCTAGTTTTCAGATGGTCAACTAATACACAGAGGCATTAGCTTCCCTACACCAACACAAGATAGAGTGTGATGGTGCTTCCAGGGCTGCTCTCTGAACTGATGGTAATGATTATAGGTAGCATTCTTGAGTGCCCATCACATTCCAGGCTGGCACTGGACTCAAATGATCTCATTTGATCCTCACCACAGCCTGGACTCCTATTATTTCCATTTTACAGATGAAGGACTCTGAGAAATTCATATAATTCACTAACAGTTCCATAGCTAATACATAGTAGAGCTGGGATTTGAACCTTTATGGCTTGCTAGATCTAAAGCCAGTCTTCTTAATCTCTTTTATTTCCATTCTAACTTGAACCATCAAGGACTTCATCTCCTTTTTTCCTAGAAAGTGGGAACTGAGGTATCTCACTCCAGACCTCAGTCCTAGATAGACTACTACACATAGAGTTCTCACCTGGAACTAATAAGTGGTTCATAGAATTGACAATAAAGCATGGATTTTTTTTCTTCTTCTAAAAGACATTAATCAATTAATGGCAGAAAGAGTCACCTAGTGTCAAGGGATACTCAGTTACCCACTTGAGGTAATATATGTCATGGTTCCTATCAGCATACGATGCATCTTAATAGCAACCCTTAAAGCAAACCTTGTTGCCCCAAACAGTAGCCACTCACTACATAATATAAATAAAATAAAATAAATTTAGTTCCTCAGTCCTACTGGCCATTTTCAATAGCAGATTTCCACCATGGTGGAAAATTCTTTTGGAAGGTGTTTCAACAAACCTCCCCTGACCCATGTTCTTTGCCAGTCATTGCCCTATTGCTCTGCTGTTCTCACAGTAAAATTCCTTGAAAGAGTTGGCTCTATTTGTGATCTCTACCTCTTCCCCTCCCTTTCTCTCCTCAGGCTTTCAGCTCAGCCACTTCCCTGGGTTCTCTCTTTTCAGAGTTGCCAATGATCCACATTGTGCCAAAGCCAGAGGCCAATGCCTTCACCTCACTGAACCTCTCAGCTGTATTTGACGCTGTTGGTCACATCTTCCTTCTTCAAAGACTTTCTTCTCTGAGCTTCTAAAAGACCATGCAGCATTGGTTTCCCTTCTACCTAAACGAGACCTAGTCTCCTTTATTTGTTTCCCCTCCTTGACAAGGCCTTTCAATTGTGGGGTCCCCAAGGTCTCAGTCCTCAGATCACCTCTCTCCAGGTGATCCCATCAGCCAGGGTGACTTTTCTAAAGCAGAAAGCACAACACAGAGCTCCCAGGCTTGACGCCTCCCAAAGACTTTCCGTTACAACTACAATGAAATCCAAGGGCTCTAAGTGTGGCCCTCAAGCCCCTGCCTGAGTTAGCCTCTGCCTCCCTCTGTCTCTGCTCTATCCACTTTGGTTTTCTCTCTGTCATTTGGGCAGGCCATTTGTTCCTGGCTCCAGCCTTTGAATTAGACTACTTTCCCTGGTTTCCTGTCATCATTTGGGTCTTAAGTCAAATATCACCTTCTCAAAAAAGTCATCTTTAACCACTTTAGATAAAGCAGCGCCCTCATCACACAGTAAAATATCTTGTCCTATTTTATTTTATTCATGGCACTTATCACCAATTGAACTTTCCTCATTTATTTATGTTTTTATAGTCTGTTTTCCTGATATTAGCATATGAGCTCCTTAGGGGCAGGGCCTCCAGCTCTCTTGCTCACCAGTGTATCCTCAGTACCTATGACAATGGCTGGCACATAGTAGGTGCTCAATAAGGATTTTGTTTGTCTGTTTGTTTTTTTACTTTAAATGTTTGCTGACTAGCAATTTGGCCGGGAGTAAGAGTGAGGATATTAGGACTTCCTTAGGAGTTAGTCAGAAACAGAGGAGGAACCAATTATAATGAGTAGGGAGAAAAGGAGTGTACTGCATGGAATGGAGAACTTCGTTGAATGAGCTTTTTGCCCCTGGCCAGCTGGGCATGACCCAAGTTTTAAATCAATTTCCTTTGTATTAAGTGGCTCTGCCTGTACTTTAAGAATGTCAATTTCCATTTTTGTTGGTTTCCTCTGAAAGATGTTAACTCAACATCAGTATGACTTTGAACAAACCATTCTTGGATCTTGGTTCCCCCATCCACAAAGTGGTTGATAATTCCTAAACTTTCTTTCAGCATGATGTTTCTGATTGTTTGATGTCACTTTAAAGAACATTAAGCTACATCCTTTCTGAAAAGCAATTTAACAATAATTTATAAAAACTTAAAAATAATTTCCACTTCCAGGACTTTATCTTAAAGAAATAGTCATAAATTTGAATAGAAATTTATTCTCAACTATGTTTATCTTAGATTTATTAATAATAATTAAAAAGTCAGAAACGACTTAACAGTTAAGAACAGCTAAATAAATTAAGATACTTATATATGTTTGAATGTTATGCAATATTGCAGATGATTTTTAAAAATGTGATAACAAGGGATAATGTTTACAAAGCCTGTGTTGAATTTTTAGAATTCCCGTTTATAAAATACATATACTCATGGAAAAAAAATGGAGATAATACATCAAAATGTTCATAATTATCTGCAATTTATTTATTTTCTTTATATTTCATTATTTTCCAAGTAATCCTCAATGAATATATACTCCTTTTTGCAGCTAGAGAATTGTACTTCTAGGCAGGAATGGATTCCAGTGCCATAAATGTGGAGTCAGGAGTCTTGGGTTTAGTACAATTTAGTTCGTCAAACATTTACTGAACACCTTGTATGAGTCAGGTGCTGTGCCATGAGTTGGGGATGAAACATGGAGAAGGCAGACTATGGCCCAAGAGACAGACTGGAAGTGATGGAGATAATCCCAGGACACTGTGGAAATACCAGGCAAGGGGGGATGGGGTGTTTGGGAGAGAGGGGTGAATGGAGACAGGGATTCAGAAGCAGTCTCCTAAAGGTACGGGTTTAAGTTCTAGTCCCACTTACTCTTTGCTTGTGACCTTGGATCAATCGTTTGACCTTCAACCTCTCAACTATCCCAACTGTAAAATGGAAATAACACCACCAGCTCTCCCTACTTCACCAAGTTGTGATTTTTAGGATTATATTGAGATAAAGTATAGAAATGCTTTTGGAAACCAGACTTTTAGAAACTGGGAAGTGCTATCAGGGGCTTAGGGACTTAACTTACAGAGGACAGGAAGGAATTGTGGAGAAGCCTCCACAGAATGATTAACAGAGTGCAAGACCTGGGACCAATTGGATAACTATCCTCTTGTGTTCTGGGTGAGGTTGCCATTTCTTCCTTCCTCCTGAGACTAGCAGGTCTTTTGTGGTGTGTTATTGCTCAAAGGAAGTGCAAAAAAGCTTATACCAGGATAAAATGTGTCTCTGTGGGAGATCCTTGGCTTCCACTTTGTGTCCCCACAACCCCTGCCTGGCTTCAGCTCAGGGGGGCTATCTTCTGAAATCACCAAATTTTATGACCCAAAGGAAATTGTGCTGCAATTCAGGAGCCAGTCCCTATTTTGAAATTAACAAACTGGGGTATTGTCTGAAATTAGACTGGGGGACAGGTTGTCTGGGATCACTGATGTTCAGTCTGCAGCTGTTTAAGCTGGATTCTTTTGTGTCTGTAGCATCTCTCTTTGGTCTCAGTGTTCAATCACTGTGCATTTTAGAACAAATGGGAAAGGCTGCAGCTTTTCACTGCATGGCCAGATCTCAGACCTGGTCAGATATCTGCTTACTCAGAAAGGCCGTGACACCAGAGATGGGATTTGGCAGTTCCCTAAAACAGGCGGGTTGCCTGCTTCTTCTTCTGGGGTAGTGCAACTTATTTATTCTTTTCTAGGAATCCTTGCATGTAATAATTGGTTATTCTCTATCAGATTCTCTCTCTCCCTCTCCCCTTTCTCCCTCTTACCTCCTTTCTTTTCCCTCTCTTTCACTTATTCATTTTCAACAAATACTTATTGAATGCCTATTATGCATCTGGCATTGTGTTAGACACTATGAGGAAAACAAGTAAAAATGCCACCAAAAGGTTTAGATAAATACCATGGAACTTTTAGAGAGCTATTACTACTAGGCAAGTTGATCAGGCAAAGCTTCACAGGTGTCTTTTGGATAAGGTTTCAGGCGTCTTCTCAGCTAAGTTTTATAGGAGAGCTAGAAACAGAAGATACAGAAAGAAAGTGCATTCTAGGTGGAGAGGATAGTCCAAACAAGGGCAAGGACTGTAGAATGTGTCTGCAATGGGGTGGAAAGCACAAACAGAAGCCTGCCTGATGTTTTTTCTCTTTTATGTCCTATGGTGTTTTAGTTTCCTACATGCTAAAACAAATACCATACAATAGGTTGGCTTAACCATAAGAATTTATTGGCCCGTGGTTTCAGAAGCTAGAAGGCTTGCTTCCTCTGGGGTCAGTATCTTCTGGCTGGCCAGTCATCTTTGTTGTTCCCTGGCTTTCCCACAACATGGCAATGCCCATGGTGGCATCTTCTCCTTTCTCTTTCAGGTTCTGTTGACTTCCAGCTTCTGACTGCTTCTGTGGTGTCTCCTTCCGTGTTCAATTTTCTTTGCTTATAAGGATTCTAGCAACATTGGATGAAGGCCACCCTCCTCCACTGGGGCATACCCTAACTAACAACATCTTTAAAGATCCTGTTTACAAATGGGCTCATACCCACAGGACCAGTGGTTGGGACCTGAACATGCCTTTTGTGGGGGACATGATTCAATCCCCAGCACAGGGGGTGGATAAAACCTCACCCAGCCATGAGAATTCTTTTGACCTGCCAGCTAAAGAATCTTGGTGAAAAATATGACAATACCAACATTGGTACCTTCAGTTCAAAGAGGGTCTTTTCTTCTAAGTTACAGAAAACATTAAAATCATGGTTAGCAACACCCATGTTTTTTACAATCCTGCTCTGTGTGACACTAAATAAAACTTACATTTTATAATTGCAGCCCCTAACTTTTAAGATTTATTATACACTTCTATAAGAAACAAGTGCCTTGAAGACAGGGACTGGGTCTTATTTATTTATTTTTCTTTTTTATTAGAGCAGTTGCATGTTTATAGAAAAATCATGCAGATAGTACAGAGTTCCTATATACCACCTGCCTGCTACCCCCTCCAGTTTTCCCAATTGTTAGCATTTTGCATTAGTGTGGTACCATTATTACAATGGTCTCATTTATTTTTGTAATCCTATTATTGTGCTTCATAAAAGTTTACTGACTGGCAATACTGATGTGTACAGGCACAGAAGGGCATGGATTCTGAATAAAGTAGAGTTAAGAATAAGATGTTAGCAGCCCCATTTTCCAGGAAGACAAATTGGGACAAAGCACATGAAAAGATTTGCTTAGCCTTACTGCCAGAATTTTCTGGAGCTTCTCTTGGGAATGTCTGGCCCTGTGGCGAGCTCTGCATGGCCTTGGCAGAGTGGGGCCTGTCGTGTCTACCACCTGGCTGCTCTCCTGCAGTGCCGAAGGATGAGGCCGTTTGGAGACAATCACCTTCTGTCCCTGGGCTTTGACATCTGGGAGGTGGACAACCAACAGGCCTTGGCTGGGCCTCCTGGCCCTTCAGCTTGCCGCATGTTTGTTGGAAGCCATTTTTCAAGAGCAAGCCACAGCAACGAAGGCCACCTTCTGGACAAATAATTCTGGTCCATTGGCACCAGATGCAGTAGGGATTCTGAGGCAATGACAAGAGAAAATAAGATTTCGACAGAGCTGTGGTTACCTTTTGCTCAACAGGACTGGCGCTCTGTAGAGAAGAGACTAAGAATGGCTTGGTTAGAATCCAATTTTAGTAATTAGTTCTATTCACAATAAGGCCTGTTAATAGGTCCCACATTGAGCAGGCAGAGTCCCTGTCTTAGGTGCCAAGTGCCAATTAATGAAATCAACATTTGGGTCCCACAGGTAAACAGCCATTCTGTTTTCATTCTCTTAGAGCCATAGGCAGGCATTTCCCTCATCAGTAGCTCGATTATAGATAAATAGACTATAAGCTCTAAGAAGACAGGGGTCATGTCTGTTCTGCTCACCAGTATATTTTCAGTTCCTGGCTTACCCACAGGCACCAATGCCAGATTGCAAAAATGGCCATAATTTCCCCCCTACAATGTCACTGTGCAGTTCCTCCCATCAGATGGTCAGTCTACTGTTCTACCCCCTTGAATCTGAAACAGCCTTGAGTCTTGCTTTGGCCATACAATGTGGCAATTGCTACCTGGTGTCTGTTCTGGCCTAGACTTCAAGAGACCTTATATATTTCTGCTCTTGCTCTTGGACCCTGCAGAGCCTCCATGTGAACAAGCTCAGGCTGGCTGGCTGGAGGGTTGCCCCCGTCGCTCCAACCCCCAGAAAATAGCTGCTGAGATGACCAGGAGCTGACCGTGCATCTGAGTGAGTTTAGCTGAGAACAAAGAATTGTCCAGCTGAGCCCAACCCCAAAGGTCACCCAAGGAATTTGGACTAAAGAAATGTGATAGTTCTAAGCCACTAATATTGGGGTGGTTTATTATACTTCAACAGCTGAGTGATAAAGCCCCCAATAGATATTTATTGAGAGATGGGTGAATTATTGATTAAATGTCACCCAAACTTAAACAGCTTGCTCAGTCACACTTTTTTTTATGTTATTGTTTTATTTTCTTCTTAACTCTTATGACAAACAGAAATTTTCTTGTTCATTTATTGGTTTATTTATTTACAATCTTCCTTTCTAGTATGTAAGCTTCGTGAGGATAGGAAGAGCTCTTGTTTATCTTCATCACCTTTAAATTAATATTTTTGGAATGAAAAAGTGAATGATTTCATTAATATAACTTCTGGAGAAGCTAACTGAGCAAAGATGTTGGAAGGTGGAAATTACATACATTGGTGTGAGGGCCCATGGCCCGGGCCCCACCCCCTCCTCAGTTACTGAAATACATACAGCTGCCTGCATGACCAGGCAACAGGCTTCCCTGCCTGGGGGGAAACATTAAAACTTCACTCCCCTAATCATTGTTAATAATCAAATCTTGGGAGACCTTGTTGTAACCAAATCTCATCAAGATCCTGTTGTAACTAAATCTTGCAAGAAACGCTATTGTCACAAACCTTTATAAGCACCCCTCCTCGGCACTCCTCTCTCTCTCTCTGTGGAATGGCAGAACACTAACTTGACTCTCTCAACCCGTTGTCATCGGGAAAAATTGCCTCCCATTTTGTAAGTCCCTAATTAACCTCATGGTTAACTCCATGCCAGGAATGTTCTTTCGTCTTGGGGCTAATCTGGGTAGAACAATTGGCTTGGGTGCCTTTTTCTCTCTGTGTGTTTTTCTTAATTCCTTTCTTTATAAATTTGCAATTAGATGTCTGGAAGGGAAAATAAAGGACCTTTCATTTGTGGAGTTATTGTTATATTTCCTTTCTTCTACCTTAATTTCTAGGCCTCTGCTTCCCCTTCCCCAATAATTTTTAATTATCTGCATTTAGATGTAGAGGAGACCATTTGTTTTGCTTACATTTTCTCCATTAAAAATACTACTTCCCTAACAGCAACAACAACACACCTTTGTTTCTAGGATTTCCTTTCTCTTCCTTCCCCTACCCTTACTTGAGGTATTTGTCTTGAACTTTCGATATTTACTTTTAACATTTCCTTTACTTATTCATATTTGTTTTCTATTTTAGCTCTAAGAGGATGGTGAAGTTACACACACACACACACACACAAAACAATTGAAACCAGATTTGCATCTTAAAATCAGAATTATATTTATCAGAATTATATTTATATTATTATTGTTAGTCAACAATAAACCTTGAAAACACTCTTTTATAATGTGACTAACACCAAATGCAGTCTTTCTCTTATCTCTCACCAACTATCATTAGCTAATTTCTAGGCTATATAAGGAACAAAATGTATAATTAATATTTTATTATACAACTTCATTTTGAAAAAAAACTACAGCACAGGAAGTGAGTATATCTGGACTAAGGTTGGAGTCTTTTTGTAAAATGGTCAAACAAGGTAGATTTCCTTTTTCCTTTAGGGTCAGGGACTTGAGCATCTAAACACCAATTGGAAGAAAGAGATGAACCTTGGTTTTCCCAGAAAGATTTTGTATATGTTCATCATATCTGTCCTATCATATAGGGCTTAAAACAAATTTCAAGTGTCAAAGGAATGGATGATTTTCTAGTGTAGATATTTCAGATGTTTTCAGCATTGTCACAGATTATATCATTTTTACTTTAGGAAGGGCAAAGGGAGGGGAGGAGAGTCTACCATTTTGCCATCAGATTACCCTCCCAGATAACTGCCAACATGGTTTCTCCTCCAGCCGGCCTCTGACCAGGAGCTACATATGTCATGTGTGGCATAAACTATGTGGCTGGCAGGGTCGGCTAAATCCCTCAAAAAATTTTTAAAGCAGTTTTATTCACACACCGTACAATACATCCAACGTGTACAATCAGTGGCTCTCAGTATAATCACAGTTGTTTTCATCACCACAATCAATTTTAGAACATTTTCATTGCTCCAGAAAGAAAAACCCCTTACTCCTTATGCCCCCCGATTATTGACTCTTAGCATTAGTCTGGTACCTTTGTTAAGCATATTATGATATTGATGGAAGAATATTATAATATTACTGTTAACTATAGTCCATGGTTTGCATTAAGTGTATTTTTTCCCCTATATATCACCCTGTAACACTTTGTAATAGTGACATACATTTGCTCTAGTTCATGGAAGAACATTCTTATATTTATACTATTAACTACCTTTATTGTCCACAACAGGGTTCACTATATTGCACAGTCCCATGTTTCATCCTCTAGCTCTCCTTCTAGTGACATACACGACTCTAAACCTCCCCTTTCAACTGCAATCATACACAGGATTCAGTGCTGTTAATTATACTCACAGTAGTGTGCCACCATCACCTTTATCCATTTCCAAACATTTACAATAAACCTTATTAAACATTCTGCACAAATTAAGCATTGGCTCCCCATTCTCTACCCTCATTCTATCTTCTGGTAACCTATATTCTGGATGTTAAGTCCATGAATTTGCTCATTATATTTAGTTCATATTAGTGAAATCATACAACATTTGTCCTTTTGTGTCTGGCTTATTTCACTCAACATAATGTCCTCAAATTCCTTCAATTTTTAAATGACGTGTGCTGGCAGTGTTGGAAATTTAAAGTTTGCTAGCATCTTTCTTTTTACTCCTCCTTTCCACGTGGGGCTTGCATGTATAGTTTCTATTCTCTGTCGGTGTCTAGGACTGCATCTTTGGCTTTCAAATCAGCCAAATCAAAAATGGGACACTGACTTCAGGAGTGCGTGAGAAGAAAGGAATCTAAAGGAAGGTTCACCTGCACCTCTTTCTGTCATTGACGTCATCAAAAGGGATTTATTAAGCACTGACTTGGGCTTAATCTCCCCCAATCTAATTTATTGTTGAGAAATCTCAGACCTTAATGGGTATCCAAATGTTTAGGATTCATTTACAGATTAACCTTAATGGTGATTCAAGTGTCTGAAGACAGTGTTCCACATATTTTTCTCATGTTTTTATTCAATTCCTACCTGCAATTATGGATTTACAAATTGAGTGCATTAGACTTACACGTGCTGAGTAAATTTTTATAAAGAATTCATTCTAGAAAGATGATGTAGGTGGCATTTTTAAGCTAATTCTTTTCCTCTAGATAGCACACCCAGCCTCTGCATCATTGCCCTGACCTGCTAGTAGCCAAGACATCCAGCTCCTGGAAAGCCCAACAACAGGGATCAAATGTGGATGACAGGAAGCTCAGCAGGAGGATATTACCACTAATTAGAATACTTCTTCCTGACCACAGATAATGATCACTTTCTTTGTTCAGCATCCTAAGTAAATCCCTTCGCTACAGATTTCCACACTCTGAACCAAATCCGAGCATCTGGATGGAACTGCTGTTATGACCGAATTAGTCATTCCAATTAGAGAAAGTAGTGAGTTGCCTCTGTGTTTCGATTCCCCAATCATCTGCATTAACTGAATTTAAAGGGTAGGGGAGGGATGTATGAAGCTCTTCCTAAAAGGTAAAAGCATTAACCATGACAAGACCTATTAAGCATGTGCAGAAGTTATGAGCTCAGGAAGGATAGGGACGCACATAAGTATTTTGAATTGACACTTAATTTTTTTTTCCCTCAATGCTCTGGCTCTGTGCTGAATTAATTCCACTTTTATCTTGCTTTTAAATAAAAATTTATGAATGGCAGCTGAGGTCCTTGTTAGGGTCTTTATGATTTGGGATTAAAATCCTTAAATGCCTGAGCAACTCACTAGCATGAGCACATTAGCCTCTTGGATGTTGTCAGTGGAGGAAAGGAAATGGGGTAGGGGAAGGGGGACAGATTAAAAATAGGTGGCTATTTTCAGATAATAATGATGATGATGATGGTGATTTTGCTGGAGCAATTTAAGAGTCTCCTTTAGGAGCTAAAGATAGCACGCTACCCCAAATATGGCAAAATAAGCATCTTGGCCAAAATTTAAACTCATTTTGGAAGCAGGAATTTAGACATCTAATTTAAATACTAAACTCTGAATTTTTACAAATATTAAGAAAACAATTGAACATACAAAGAGACAATATTTTACCATACAAAATTCCATTGCAACTTAGTTGAGCCCCTAATCAAAACCCATATCCCAAATGCTTGCATGCCAGACAGACTCCTTTCCACCCCCTGCCACTGATGAGGTACCAAAGTGGGTGAGCCTCAGGATGCCCTTTCTTCGGCAGATTCCCTGCCATTGCTGTCTCCTGCTGGAGCAGCCCTGTGCAGAATTGGTCATGTAGATTCATACAGCCATGGAGCACAAGGAGTTTATGTTGGCCTGTCCTTAATATTTGGGGTACTAGATCAAAGTGCAAATGGGGGCTATAGGCCGCCCTTTTCTTTCCACTCTCAGTCCATCCCATGCCTCAAGGGCCTTCTCCCCAGATGCTGGGGACACTCTAGTTGGCATATCCAAGCTCCTTTTTCTTCCCCACCTTCAACAGCTGTCCCTTGGCTGCCATTGGGTCTAAGAATGTGCATATTGATGGTGTGTTCTGTCCCCAGGAGGATGACCCAGGAATGAGGCCCTCCTAAGCCCTGGAAGTAGGTTCAGAGCTGTTAGGACATGGGCTTCAAGGCCCTGGGTCCCAGGTGCATTGTTGAGGCCACCCGAGGCATGGGTTCTGTATGGGCATCTTCCATGGCCCCATGGACTCCTCACCAAAGGAGGGCCACAGTGAGGCCGTCTCCAGGGCAAGGGTCCCAGTTGCCCAAGTGTAAAGGCAGTACTGGGTCTGAGAACTGCCACTCTGTTAGGTAGTTCTCGAACCCATCTGTTGTCCCTGAACTGCACAGCTGGGTCAACATAAGCTAGCACCACACAGTTTTAGAATAGCTTCTTAATAGTGTTCATAAGGATTGCTCCCAAAAGGAGATTCCTTGGCCTTTTCTTGGTACCTTTGTAGTGTTTAGTTTTTCCTCTTCTCTGAGCTGCACCCACCCTGCAGTGATCCTTCCACAGCACTGAAAACAGATACTAAGATGATTGAAAGACAGTTAAGAGCATCTCAGGTTCACAGCAAACATTTATAAATCATCGTTTGGATATTTGACCTATCTCAGTAAGATTCATAGAAGGCTATTCATAGAGAAGAACTTGATAACTCCAAAAAAGTTAAATATACTTATTTACTCAATATAGTTTACACCAAATTTGACATAATTGTTAGTATATGAGCAGAGGGATTGTACTGAGGCAAGTAAAAGTTAGTTCATGCATTGGCAGGTGACCCTATTGCTTTTAAGAACAAGATCAGTCAAGATGAGGCTTCATTTTATTTCTGTGTGTATGCTTCAGTATTTCTTGAAAAACTGGCACATAACTAGACATCAGGAAGGGAGAGATCAATCCAGATTCCAGCTTCTTTATTATAATAAAGTCCCCGAGGACAGGGCCTCATTTTGTTCATAATCATTGAGCCTGACACGAACCAGGTGCTTAATAGATGTTTGATGGGAAACTACAGGAGGAGCTGAAGTAAAGGGATGGTTAGTGAAAAGTGCATTTAGTGAGGCATGTGTTTCAGTGGTGCTCATTGATAAGGATGGTGGTCGAATATTAACTTGCATTCTGTTTTATAACAGAGAAAACATTTTCATGTTTCACTTTAGATTTCTCATGTGAAAATAGGAAATTTGAATCAGATATTCCAAAATGCTAAGAATATATTCCCAATTATTGTACTCAGGCAGTATTATATTTGTACTCAGTCATTAATTATTAGGTGCCCACTGTCTGGCTAACCCTGTCAGCTTATTGGGGTTATGGAACAAGTATAAGATGGTCTCCACCCTTAGGAATTGGAGAGAAAAATAACACACAAAATGCAGTGAAAAAAACAATTTAGTGTTCGATGGTTGGTTCTAAGAGTAAAAAATGGCTTCAAGTATGGGGGTGCTTTGAAGAATGGTCATAACTTTGGTAACTAGATAATGGTCAGAAATGTCAATCAGATTGCAGGAAGAGTATGCTCAAACGTCGGAACCAGTTGACATGTTTGGAGACTCTAAAGACATGAATATGAGTTTGGAATGGGAAATAGATGGGCTAAAAACATTAAGACTTTGAAAGGAAAGCATGAAAGTTCAGACTGGATTTGACAGGAAGAAGGGATACAAAATCAGTTTCTATGTCCTCATTTTACTAAACCTCGGATTAACATTTTATACAACAGGCTGTCTTTCTGGAAATGCTCTCTTCTCTTGGATTCTGTAAGACTACATATTTTTGGCTTCTCTCCACCTTTACTGATCTCTGACTCCCTTGAAAGCTCATCCTCCTCTACCCAACCTCTAAATGTTGGAGTCTGTATTAGTTAGGGTTCTCTAGGGAAACAGAATCAATAAGAGATATCTATCAATATAAGATTTATAAAAGTGTTTCATGCAACTATGGATATGCACAAGTCCAAATTCCATAGGGCAGGCAGAAAACTGGCAACTCCAATGAAGATGTTCAATGAACTCCTCAGGAGACGAACTGGCAACTTCGATGAACGTGTTTGATGAACTCCTCAGGAAACCAACTGGCAGCTTCGACGAACTCCTCAGGAAACATTTTGCTGGTCAGCCTAAGAAGAAGTGAAGGTCCTTTATCTGTCTCACTTAAAAGTCTTCAACTGATTGGATTAAATCCAGCTGACTGCATTCTTTCATTGTGGAAACACGCCCTTCATTGACATCATCAGTCACAGCTGCAGCCAACTAACTGATGATTTAATAAACCAGCCTGTTGGTTTATTAACCAGCCACAAACATCCTCACAGCAACAGTTAGGGCAGTGCTTGCTTGACCAGACAGCTGGGTACCATCACCTGGCCAAGTTGACACATGAACCTAACCACTGCAGAGTCCCTCAGGGCTTATTTCTTGGCTCTCTTCTCTATCTACTGCACTTAATTTTATCTAGACCCATTGCTTTAAATCCTTTGTGCATGAAAATAACTCTCAGATTTGTATTTCTGGCCCCATCCTCTCCCATGAGCTCCTCAGACTCATAACTTCACATCTCCAACTTATGTATCTCGGAAGAACCTCCTACTTACATATTCAGTATTCCCACTTACGTATTGACTATTCCCCAGTGTGGCTGAGGCTTGCTGGCTGTCCACCAATATCTTTTTTTACTCTTCTCCCTTTAATAAAAGAATATTCAAATTTTAGCTTGGTGTATGGCTGCCGAGCCAAAGGCTACATTTCATAGCCTCCATTTCAGGTAGGTGTAGTCGTATGGTTAGGCTATGACAAATACGGTGTAAAGAGAAGAGATGTGTTGTGGCCTTCCAGGTTGTGTGGCCCTAAAAATTGCATTCTCCATGTTGGCTGGGAAGCAGTTGTGAGGGCTGAGGCTGGCACAGCCAAGTTAGATCCAAACCTTGCATATAGGATGGCAGATCTTCCCTGCTAGCCCTGGGCACTCCCTACTGTGGTTTATTACGTGAGTGAAAAATTTCTGTCTCCTTTGAGCTACTGTATTTTGAGACCATTCTGTATGGTAACTTTGATTCTACTCCTAATTAATCCACTCCGTCTTCCCCATGTCAGAAAATGGCATCTTTATTCACCTAATTTCTCAAGCCAGAATGCCTGTTGACCTTATCTTTCTTCAGATTCAATTTATCAGCAAGTCCTGCCAATTGTCCCTAAAAAAAATATATCTCAAATCCATCCAACCCAAATCCATGTACTACCTCCTAACTGGTCATCTCATTTTATTTTTGGCCCCATACAATCCTTCTCCTGGCTACAAACATCTTTAAAAACTTAAATTCATGTGTCATGCTCCTATTTAAACTCTTTCGGTCCTTTCTCATTTCATGCAGATAAAGTCCCAAGTCCAGAACTTGACCCTCTATAATCAGGTCTCTACTTTCTTCCCCAGCTTCCTCTTATGTCAGTTTCTCCATCACCAGGCTTCAGTCATGATGCCCTTCTTTTCATTTTATTTCCTCAAACACTCCAACTTCTTTCCCACCCCCAGCCTCTGCTCGTGTGTTGTTTCTACTTGGGAAGTTCTTTCCTCTGTTGGTTTCTAGTCATCCTTCAGGTGTTGGCTTACCCCCTCTTCTTCAGATCTCTAATTGTATTCATAACAACCTATTCTTTTCACATGGAATACATCACAATTTATAATTATATATTAGAAGGAGGCTCTGTTTAATGTTTGTCTCCTCCTCTAGGCTGTAAGCTCCATGGGGACAGGGCCCCTCCTGGCACTGTTCCCCTCCATCCTGCCAGCATTATCATGGCACCTCTTACATAGCAGTTTCTCAATAAATCAAATACTTCCTGAAATGAAAAAGTAGGAGAGGAACATGATGAAAGCAGAGTCTAAGGAAAATTTATCTGGAGGAAATACGTAAAATGGATTTTAGTTGGAAAGACATTGGAAGTATGAGGAAACCAATTTTCAATGTTCCAGGCAGGGGGTCAAAAAAGCTGAAACTATGTTGGTGGTGATTTTCAAGAGGAAAATGATATTTATGAAATGACAGACCCCAGAATTTTAGGGCTGGAAGAGACTTAGAGATATTTAAGTCTAGTGATTCTCAAGCTAGACTTCTTATCCCCTTCAGATGGGGTGTCTCAGGGTGGCCAGGGAGTGGGAGAGGTTTTCGGGATCTAATACCCCTTGTTTAAGCAGAGCAATTATAACTTTATGTTTTAATACTGGGCATCTACGTAAGATTTTGTTTGAAGACTGGTTTTGCTGTAAATCTCGTCAAATCTCTCATTACATTGATCAGGAAATTGCAGCCAATTAAAGAACAAGACAGTGATTCTGAAACAAATTGTACAGTGTGGATTGTTGGATTTAAAATTTGAGGGGAAGGCAGCCAGAGCAGTAGAGAAAACTTTCATGTAAGAGAAGGCATTTAAACCTAATGGCCACACTTGAGAAATAAAATGAGAAAACAAAGTTCACTTGTCTTTGTTCCTATTAAGCAGAGTTTTTCTGGACAGAGACCAAGATGCAGCCTGTTTCTGGAGGGAAGATGCAGGACATGGTGGAAGGAGCCAGGAGACATGGGTGCAGGTTCTGTCTTGTCCAGGTTACCTAGTGACAGACTGGACAGAGGGACAAAGGAGAGGGAAGTGCCACAGGTGACATCCAGTTTTCTAAAGCTTTAATGAGGAGACAGGGAGGTGTGGAAAATGGGAGAAAGGTGGTTTGAACACAGATCCAGATTATAGAGGACTTCTTTCTGTTTTTTTGACATATTGGGTTTGAGGTGACAGTGGAAAAGTAAAACTCTGGTAAGTAAACCCGGAAGATTAAGTTATTTTATGTGTCTATTTTGTAGCCCCCACAGTGTTCTGTTTTCACTAACAGAGTAGTGTCTGCTATTCCATAGTGTCCTCCCCAGAATGCCCATTTCGGAACACACATTGTGGAGATTAAGAAACATTGTTCCATGACTGACCATCATCTCTCACCTGGACCACACATGTTTTTCCTAATTGGTCTTCCCAAATCTACATTGGCCCTTTTAATTTCTTCAGACTGCAATCAGAGTTACTTCAAAACCCAAATCCTATCCTGTTTCCCACTTCTGCTTAAAACACTGCCCGCCGTGCTTACAGATCAAAATCCTTGATGTGCTGATGAGATTCAGCCAGGTCTGACCCCTGCCTTCATTCTCTGATCTCACCTAGCACCACTTCTTCCTCTGGCCCTGGAGATCTGGCCAAACACTCTTGATTTCTCTGACTTCTTCCCGCCCCAGGGCCTTTGTACATGTCCTTCATGCTGTTGCTTCTTGCACTCCTTACCCTCTCCAAGCACACACTCCTACTCACCCTTAAGATGCCAGAACAGTCAACACTTCTTAGGGATTTCTTCCCTGACTCCTAGTTAAGGTCGCCTTAGGTCAGTTTCCTTTGTTTCTCTTGGAGCACTAAGTTCAGTTCATAAATATGCATTTATTTCCCAGGTTATACATTTAATGTATTTAGCTCTCCTATTCTAGGTTCCATACAGAGCAGGGGCTCTGTATGTTTTGCTGTGTTCAGCACATGGCACCATGCCTGGAATATAGCAAGGAAATTAATGAATGACTCAAAAGCTAAATCTCTAAATAGTTGACTCCTTTAGATTCTGAATCCTATTTTTTTTTTTTAAGCAAACACTGCTTTTGCCTATAGGGACACAACTATACTTCAACAAAAATTTTAAATTTATATCTTTTATCACAGTGTAAAATATTTGGCAAGTTACAATCATATCAGCATTAAAAATATATTTCCTTAACTGAAACTGTGGAACTGTAACCCATAATATTCTTTGAAATTTGCTCTCTAATTACTTGTTAAAGTGCGTTTGGAAAGTTATCACTTCTATGTATATATGTTATATGCTACAATAAAAAATAAGATTTAAAAAATACATTTCCTTAAAGACCTAGATTTTGGTCAAGAGAGCACTTGCTAGGAGATATTTGTATATTTAAAGTATAGAGGAATTGCATGTACTGACTTTGTAAATTGTCTCTAGAAAGCCGGGTCTCTATATTACTTTTCAAAGACTGTGACAATTATGGAGGTATGGCTCAGATCTTCTTTCAAAAAAGAACTTGCTGTTAGCTGGCAGTCTCCAGCTATAAGCGACAGAGAATTGGCCTGGACTTTGGAGCAGAAGCTGTGCAAGCTCATCGTGGGCAGCCCCAGCCAGTGATGCACACGGCCAGTACCAGGGTCTGGTCTTTTCTGCCCAAGTAGGACTTCTCTAACAGGTGCCTTTTGCTCTGGATTAGATGGCCAAAGCTTTGTTGGGTCTGATCTGTGGTCTGAGACTCTCTCTTCTCAAGATTGCACTCTGAAGTCTGTCTCTGCCCAATCCCCCTTCATCTTTCACGGGCGATGCACTCCAGTACCCCTCTTGTGCTCCTAACTCTGTCTCAGCATCTGCTTCCCAGAAGATCCAACTGACTCAGAGACCTTTAAGCAGCATAGTGATATAAAATTAAAATGTTAGGCTTTTATTTATTTTGGGTTTTAAAATTTTCTTTTCCTATTTCCTTCTCTCTCAAGATTTTCAGTTGCCCTGTTTCTCAGGCCTGTTTCTGAACTGAAGAATAATTCCAGAAGAAGGATCATTCCTTTGCTACTAGTATGTAAGCTCCATGGAGTCTGAGACATTATTTTGTTACTGCCATATACCAGCACTTGACACATAATAAATGCTCAATAAATATTCATTGAATGATTATATGTGTAATTTAAGAACTATTTCTTTTTCTTTTTATATTAAGTAGAAGAGACAAGAACAAGATATATTACAGTAACATTTTAGGTGCCATAAAACTGTACCAATAAGCAACTGTTTGGTTTAAAATGTTTTAACTTGTGTTGGACACTACTGGAAATAAAACTGCAATGCAATACAATAAAATGAAAAATAAAAAAAATATGACATAAGGCAAAGAATTAATACCCCTTCCCAAATATCTAATTTATGGGCAAAGAATTACATAAGCATGTCTAAAACACAGAAAATGAAGGCTAACAGCAAAATCTCTTGGTAATTCCTGGGTGGATTTATAATATTCCATGAGGTAACTCATAGGTTATAAAAAAGAAATGAATTTACAACTCATAAATGACTGTAAACTTGAATATATCAGCAGAGATTTACCATGTGGATTTAAAATCTTACATCAAACCAGGTAATATCTTTGTCATTAAACCTATACTTATTTGAGGTGCTTATGTATTTACAGTAGAACAATTTGTTTCCCATAATAATAAAATGGTTAAATTATTTTTTGTTAAAATATTAATATAAAATCATAGAAAAATTTTAATTTTTTTCTTTCTAGACTCAGTTTTCTATCTGACTCCTGAGCCCATCTCAAAATAAGAATAACAGACTTGTGGTATTCTCTCCACAAAAGTGAACACTGGTCTTTTTCTGCTGGCATTTCCCATCTCAGAACCTTGCCTTATGTGACATGCTGTAAACCACCATTGTTGTGGGCTACTGTGCTTGGGGGACCTATTAGAATGAAGGAAGCCTTCCCCAACATGACATTTCCTTTGTAATACAATACAAAAATGGAGTGTTTAGGATTGACCACTTACACATTGTTCCCATTTCAGCCCGCACACCATTGCCGTCATGTATGAATGGCCTAACCCTTTCAGAGATTTCCTTTAGGGTTTTCTAGTATGTTTACCTTCCTGTGTATTTTGAAAGACTTGACCTCTTGGGGAGAAGCCCTGTGAGAGACCCTAGATTCATATCACCTCTACAAAAGCCTTAATGGGCAAGTCTTCTAAAGTTGGTGCCATGACTATGTGTGATTTGGAACAGGTTCACTGGCCATCAGCTCGGTCTGGCCAGTGGCCATTGCCACACAGCCCTGAATTCCATTCTCCTGTACTTTTGGCTTTCTCTAGAATGCTTCCTTGAGAGCATGAGCTTCAGTTCAGAAACACTGGACTCTATCAAAGGCTCTACCAGGAATATAATGGTAAGATTTCTGCTGCTAGTAAACTCTACTACTAGATTCTAAATACTTCGAGAGTATTGTATATGATCTGATATATATGTATATATATCTCCCCCATAAATTCCTAGTTCAGTTCAGTTCAACAATAATTTATTGAGTAGCTACTTGGGCCCTGTCCTATATAAAATAAGCTGATTATCGTTTCATTTCATTATCCACATTCATTATAGTAAGGTTGGAAACTATAGAGAAGTCAAAAGAAAACATTCTTTTTAAATCACCCAAAGACTTAGTACTCAAACAACTACTGCTAATAACATTTTGATTTATCTTCTTTTTAAAGTATGCAAAAACATAAAAATATTTATAATTGATAGTATGCGTAATTGGAACTTGGTTCTTTCATTTCATATATCATAAACATTTTCTAATAGTCTTCATAAACATCATTTAAGAAGCTGGATAATATTCCATTGCATAGATTCATCATAGTTTCCTTAATGCTCATTTTGCTGCCGGATATTTAGGTGATTTCCAGTTTTATGTTATTATAAATGCAAAAGTCAACTTTCTGCATAAAACGTTTTTAATATGAAGGGTTGTTTCCTTTATTTAACTGTCCAGAAATGGTCTCTCTGGGTCAAAGGGAACGAATGTATCAAGGCTTTGAGGGTGTTTGCCAAGTGGTTTCCGCAGGGTATGGCCAGTTTGCACCTGCACCAGCTTACCCTCAGTGATCCTTGATTCACTGGCACATGAGGCATTATTTCTTTGAAAGTATTTGCTAGCTTGATAAGTGAGAAGCAGTGTGTTCTTATGATTGTTATTTATTTGCTTGCCAATGAAGTTGAACATTTCTTCATATTTTTTGTTTATCAGCTTTATTTCCTCTTTTATGAATTGGCTCTTCATGTCCTTTCCCAGTTTGCTTACCATTTCCCCTACATCTCTGCTCTTTTCCACTGCATACTGAAAAGATTTCTATCCTTCAAGGGTTTTTTCCCAGGGCCACTTAGCTGGGATAGCTTGTTTTCTTCCATCCTGGCCCATGGAGACTGAGCAGCCATTCTGGCATTGTCATACAGATAACAGAAAACCCACCTAAAAACAGAAAGCACTTTGCTGTTCCTTCAGCTTCTCTTGTCTTTTGATCTGAGACAGAAGTTGGGCCTCTCTCCTTGGGGAGAGCATTCTGTAATGTAATGAAGTTCACTTGGAGATGTTTTTAGTAAGAAACACAATAGTGGCAGCCTTTGGAGATTAATTTTGACATTCCCAGGAGGGACCTGAAGGCTAAAAGGAAATAGAATTATCATCATTCCCCCAAAAGCTGGGGTCAGGTCCAAAAATGCTTTCTGCTCCATTGATTTTTCTTGGGCTTTTGTGGCTCAGCTTGTGGCTGTGAAACACTATTCACTGCCATGGATTATGGCTTTTTCTTTTGTCCTGTTTACCGACTGTCTAGGGAGCCGCTGCCAAAAGTTGTGAGTGGTGATTATCACTTTGGAGGAGCAGAGCTTATGTTGCTCAGACCCAAGGCAGGCTGGTCAGCTTACCTCAACAACTTGTATTAGAGCACTGTTGCTGTTACTAGTTACAGGAAGTATAAAGAAGATCCGAGAGATAGGGTGGCACAGAGGTGGATAAAAAGGCAACTCACTTATCCCAGAAAGAAAGTCTTCCTGAAATAGTAGATCCAGCAAAGCAGCAGGACCTTGCCAACAACTACAGCATGAACCAGCACACAGACCCACTTTGAGGCCCCACCAAGAAAGCATTAAAAATTTTTTTTTTCTTCTGGTAACATATGGACCACACAAAATTCCCCATTTTAACCTTAACATGTGTAGACCCCCAGTGATATTAATTACATTCACAATATTGAGCTACCGATAGCACTACTTGTTACCAAAACTTCTGAGAAAGCATTTTGTGAATGGTAAAGTGCTTTATGAAAGGTGGGTGGATAGCATACCTAAATGCAAATAGATGAACAAGGCCCCTGGTTCACTGGGGTTCTTGGTGCCCTAAGAGTAAACATTCTTATATTTAGAGTTCTACTTATTCATTCGTGCTTATTGACTCTTAACTATATTTAAACATTGTTCTAGACTAAAATCACCAAACTATGGCCTGCAGGCAAATCTGGCCGGCCACCTGTCTTTGTATAACCTGGGAGCAAAGAATGATTTTTACATATTTAAATGGTTGAAAATAAATCAGAAGAATAATATTTTGTGATGTGAAAATTATGTGAAACTCAAATTTCAGTGTCCGTGAAGTTTTATTGGAACACAGACATGCTCATTCATTTATGTGTTGTCTGTGTCTGCTTTTGTTCCACAAATGGAGAGTTGAGTAGTTGTGATTAAAACAATAAGACCTGCAGAATCTAAAATATATACTCTCTGTAGATTTACAGAAAAAGTTTGTGACTGCTGTTCGAGACATTGTAAATACAGCCGTGAACAAGACATAGTCCTTGCATTCATCAACCTTACATTTCTGTGCAACATTGCTTCGAAGATATCCCCAGCAGGACTCATACCCATGATCCTGGCTTTAGAAATATCAGGTTCTAACAAACTGACTGAACCTTGTATGCTTTTAGCCAGCATTGGCACATCCTTATGGAATCTGATAATTTTTTCATCAAATTAAATTGAGTATCTATTAATTAACTATGTTAGACTACAAAGGTCTCTGCACTTGAGACATTAAACTAGTTGGGAAGCAAAATTTTTGAAAAATGAATACAAGAACGATGATAACAATGCATACAATAACTGCTTTTAACTTTTCAAAAGCCTTTATTTGTATGAGTGTACATGCTGCAGACTTCATGCCCTAGGAATTTAGGAGGAAAAAGCTCACTCAGGGCTGAAAGAGATAGAGTAGGCTTGCCAAAGGAAATGGGATATGGCCCAAAACGATGGTCTTGATTTCCTTTTTCAATCCCAAGGGCCTAACAAGTTGTCTCCTGTGGACAGAAGGCTGAGAAACTGCCTTCAGGGCCTCTTCCCATACCCTATGGTTTGGCAGAATTTCTGCTCTTATCCTCATGATGTAAGCAGCTTCCCCTGGGCTGATGAAATAGGAGGGTAGAGTTGGATTGGAAGCTTCTCACCCAGCCTGCGAGATAGGGAGCAGTATGTTCTCCTTTAAGTGGGGAATCAGTGGAAGTAAGACTGAAGAGGTATTAAGTAATAGGAAAATTGGGTGGGTGGACTGGAGGCTTTGATTTCTTAAAATGTAAGGAAGTTGGAAAGCCTGGGAATCCTTTAACTAACTTTCCAGCATGCCTAGAACCCTAAAAGATTACATCTTCCACTAGACTGTGAGCAGCTTTCACACCTGCCTGGCTTGAAGTATTGTTCATAATAATAAATGGTTGAGGAATGAATGAAAGAATGAAGGAAGGAAGGGAGTCAAATCATATACACCAATCCAACATTAATCAGAATGCTTACAGAATGGTGTACTCTCAGGAATAGAAATTTATGGGAGTTCATTCATTCGCTCATCCAACAAATATTTAATGAGCTAAGTGTTCCAGACACTGTGTATCAGGGTAACTTGAAACCCATTTTATTTCAACCACTAATAGTGAAAATCTTTCTAAAATGTCGGTGTCTTCTTTGTTACTTTCAAAAGTGACAATCAGATGAGTGTTCAATATTGAACCCTGTGGAGTATTGAAAGAGCATGAAGGATCTTTTGACTTCATGGTTATATTTCTGAATTTTGGCTAACATCATAGAAAGCAGTAAAGTTACCGTAGTGCTTGAAAAGGCATACTTGGGTGCCAGAATACCTGGTTCAAAGCCAAGTTTTACTAGTCATTAAATATGTGCTGTTGGGTAAATGTTAAACTGGGCTCTCTGCCTCGGTTTCTCCATTTGTAAAATGGGCATAATAATAGTACCTACTTTACAGGGCTGTTGTGAAGGTGAAATAATCACTGTACCTTGGTGTTCTGGTTTGCTGATGCTGCCGGAATGCAAAATACCTGAGATAGATTGGCTTTTATAAAGGGGGTTTATTTGGTTACAAAGTTACAGTCTTAAGGCCATAAAGTGTCCAAGGTAAGGCATCCACACAGGGTGCCTTCACTGAAGGATGCCGATGGTGTCCGAAAACCTCTGTTAGCTGGGAAGGCACATGACTGGCGTCTGCTCCGGAGTTCTTGTTTCAAAGTGGCTTTCTCCTGGGACATTCCTCTCTAGGCTGCAGCTTCTCTCCAAAATGTCACTCTCAGTTGCTCTGAGTCCCTCTGTGAATTCCTTTATATGACTCCAGTGATCCAATTAACACCTACCCTGAATGGGCAGGGTAACACCTCTGTGGAAATTATCCAATCAAACGGTTCACTCATGGTTGATTTTGAGTCACATCTCCATGGAAACACTCAATCAAGGAATTCCAGTCTAATCAACACCAATAATGTCTGCCCGCACAAGACTGCATCAAAGAACATCGTGTTTTGGAGGACATAATACATCCAAATCGGCGCACTCGGCATATAGTAAGCCTTCAGTAAATGATAACTATTATTGTTACCATGTAGGACTTGATCAAGAAATAAAAAAGAAAAGATTGGAGGGAATATATAGAGAACTTGAGGACATGCCTCAGAACTTGGTGGTTCTGTTTAATGCCATATATAGTTTACATAGTGGAAAGCGCATAACCCCTTCTTTGTTTGTAGTTTGACTTTTTGTCTGAAAATGGAGATAACAATCTTTAACTAGTGGGAGTATTACGAGAATCATGTGTATGAAAGTGCTATTTAGTGAGCTTTTGATAAATATTATTTTCCAACTCACAGAGTCAAACATGAAGAAGCAATTCCATTTAATTGAGTGTTGATGAGTTAGGTTCTAGTTAATTGAAGGGTGATATGTAAATCAACTTTACAGTGGACCAGTTTAGCCAGATAAACACAAAGCACCTGGCATGATTTGGTTGCACACCTTTGTATTTGATTTTGAAAAATTCTTTCTTCTTTGGCTTCTTAACATTTTGGATCCTTCAACTCTGACTACAACCAGCATTTTTAGTTGAAAGGATTTTCAGAAGGTTTTAGAAGATTTTAATTGTTGGCATTAATAGGATCGATTTAAATGAAATCAGTTGCAGACAATGCCACAACAGGGTGGTACCTCATTGCTCCTTGTTTATTTTTTAAATAAAAGGAGAAAAACGGGAAGTGTTCCAAATTGACTCACAGGGCAGTGGAGAGGATTAAATGAGTAAACCTCATGGTTTTTAGATAGACAGATACTTGATGGGAAACTAAGAGAATCCTCAGAGTCATCCTTTTACCATTTCGTTACTTTGTGGGATGACTTCCTAGCATGGTATGTGGAAGTCCATCAGGAACTAGAAAAGAAATGAGAGTCCCTGCCCTTGAGAAGCTGATAATCTATTCAGAGAAGAAAACAAATGAACAAACAGAAAGATGTATTCATGATCACAAGGCAATGATGAATTGAAATAAGAGTGAAAGAGAATTGTGGGTGTTGAATAGGAAGGCACTGAAATGAGACCAGGTAAAGGAGTCTGTAGGAGACCTTGGAACCCTGTCCAGTGATACTGAGCTCTTCATGAATCCACGCTATTTCATAGAGTCATATTGGTTGGATATACCTTTGCTTTGATCATTATTATCACTCCATGGCCCTTTAAAAAAGGAGTTCTCAGCCTTGAGCACTGCTGACATTTTAGGCTGGATAATTCTTTGTTATGGGGGCCGTCCTGTGCACTGTAGGATGTTTAGCAGCATCCCTGGCCCCTACCCACCAGATGCCCCTAGCACCTCATCCTCCCACCCCTTGTAATTCCCCTAAATGTTTCTAAATATTGCCCAATGTTCCCTGGGAGGCAAAATCAGGCCCTGGTTGAGAACCAATTTGCTTTGAAAGAGTGCTTTTCAACTTCTTTGCGGTTCCCTGAGGCACCAACCTCTTTCTTAAGCTGTTCTCAGGGAAGATCAGCTGTTCTAGGGGAAGATCATTCCTCTAGCTACTTAAGTGATCTCCCCAGCACTGATTGGCAACCAGGTAGGGGACCTCCTCAGAGCAGACTGGGTGAATCCTCATGAGGCCAGGCTGCAACACCACATTTCTAAGTACTGGGGGATGTCTGGATTATTTTCTGAGGTGATCTGAATTTTGTCTCCAGAGGTCCTTACCCCTCCTACATGACTATTACATGGGAATAATAATAATTCTATTCTGTTTGTGGACTCTATTAAATATCTGACCATAAGCTAAGAGACAGTCTTGAACACTTAGTTGAATTATTAAAATAAACCTGAAGGGGATCCCCCTAAAAGAGTATCCCAGAATTATCATTTTAATATAAGCACAACCACAAAAGGGGGCTGGGAAGCCCTCAGGGGAAGGTGATTTGCCAAGTGGCATTTTACGAAAACAGAAGCTTTGTAGGATAAAAACATCCACTTTCCTCCCCAGCTACAGGCTTAATGTTATTAATAACTCAGATGTCATTTTTATGCCACTATTGGAAGCATGCATACAATTTAAATATTTTAACTTCCATTATACAACTGGATCTACATTACTGACCTTCAAGGGCCCCATTCATAAGGGACAAGGAGAGGGAACAATCAGCTGCTTCATGCAGGATGGCCTGCAGACTGGGTTTCCCCGGCATTGCTGGAGAAACCATGACACTGGGGACGCTTTGGAGCCGCTGGAACATGGCAGGGTCAGGAGAATGATGGGGGAAGGAGGGAGCAGGACACCCTTTTGGGGCAGAGTAAAGGGTTTTTTCCTTTTGAAAAGAGATCAACCACCTTTGTTCCAAGGGAGAATGAAATATCCATTGAGACTAAAGAGACTGGGAATTTTGTTTCGGCTCAGTTCCTTTTGTTGTGACTCCTCGGCACAGGGAATGGAATCCGGGGCAACCAGGTTTCACACCAAGATGAGAGAGAATGAGAAGTCCTTCCAAGGATTTCTTGTATTGTCTCCTGGAGAATAAATATTTATAGAGAAAGTTCAAGTGAAGTCTTTTACAATGGTCATTGGTTAAAGACTAAGCCTGTGAAAGAGGACATGTAAAACTATGCTTAAATGAAGGGTGATCCAATTAGGCTTCCCAGGGAAAACCAAAAAACCTCAAGATAATTTCCTATCTGAAATCTAATTGTGTTCTCAAGTAGAATAGGAATACCACTCTGAATTATCTCAGATCCATAGACTGCAGCAAAATGTACAGCCAAATTGGATTCTGTTTAAGTAATTAGGTTATTTCCCTCCACAAGATCTATAATTTGCCTTGAATAAATGTGATTTGCCTCAGAAAGATAAGGCATTGCAATTTTTCCTCCAGAATGGATTTTCTATGCCAGAAACAATTACTACAAGTAGCTCAAATATTGCCTTAATTGTATCCTGGTTATTATCTTTGAATGCAAGCCTAGAGTGTCCCATTTGTATTCCAAAGTGAGGTAGGTATGGCTCCTGCAGTTTAGAAATAATCTTGAAATGGAGACTGGAGCTGAAATTTACTCAAGAGCCTAGGGCTTGCACAATGGTGGTGTAAATAGCTATGGGTTATGTTACACAAGATTCCAAAATCTTGTGCAAAATATGGGCGACGTGGAGCTTGCTTCAGGGGCCTTCCCTCTGAGGTTTGATAAATCAGTATTAACTTTTAGCCTCTCCGCTGAGCCCTTGGGGAGGTAGGTTTTGCAACAGATTAAGAATAAAAGTGTTGAGATTTGCATAGATGATATTGCAAGAGGAGTATTTTGGGCATGGTTAATTTTATGAAGAAAACATTCACTTTTGGCTTTATTTTCAATAACAATTCATTTATGACCAGGTGTTCTGGGGGATGATGGTGGGTAATGATTAAAAGCAAGGGCTGGGAGTGAGAAATGGCTCGAGCGTGCATGTAAACTGCTAAATTATTTCAAGTCTTTGAACTTGTTTCCTTGTCTGTGAAAAGGGAGTAATGGTGCCTCTTGGGAGAGGATTAAATGAATAAAGCATACACAATGCCTATCATGGCTGACAAGGATTGTGCAGGAACAGTAATAAAATCTAAAACACTGTATGGCATACCTTTCCTTCTTTACCAAATTTATCCTTCAGAAAGATGATCTTTCATAGAAATGGATATTGGCTGGAAGTTTCTAAACTTCTCAGCCAAAAATGGTAAAACCTTCAGATTCTTGTCACATTCATTACCTGGTCTCAAATATTGGCTCTATTATGATATTACATGGCTTTGACCAAGTCACTTAAGGTTTCTGGTCCCTCAGTTTCCCATCTAAAAAAATGTAATAAAAGAATCAGAACCTATATAGAGTTGTAATAGGGATTAAGTAAAATATTACAACTAAAGGATGTAGGACAGTACACATGGCATGCCATAAACACATCTATTATTGTGGTTTTCTGCCAGCCAAAGTCAAGTCAACAGAAATCAGAACATAACACTAAGTTTATCATGTACTTTTATTAACAACATAATTCAAGACTGTACATTGTAGGTTCCGAAATCAACCCACTTCTGAAAACTGAAAAGCCACCATTTTTATACCACTTTAGGCTTTGGTTATAAGTGCCATCTCCTACAGCAAAATAACATAGTGTAACCAAACACCTGAAGAACAGGAAAAAAAAATGTTCCACTGGAATGGAGACATTATTTATGCACAAACAGCTGAGGATCATTTCTAGCTTTAAGCGATTCACTACACACTCCCGAATGTTCAGTTCCCTTTTCTACAGTCCTACACCCAGACATATAGCAACTAAGAACTTGGCCACAGGTCCTGCCCAGACGCTCAGCAACACGAAACAAAAAAAAATTTATATAAATAAGTCATTAAACCTAACAAAACTAAAGGAACACAAGACAAAATCCAACAGTCAATAAAAACTGTACAGCTTGGTCAGTCTTTTATATCTGAAAAAAGGCGTAACTTAAAAAAAAGTTCCTTATCATATAAAAAAAGTCTTTTAAATCAATGTTAGCTGGAGTGAAAACTTGAAGATTCAGATTCGGTAGAAACAGAAGAATGTCCACCTCGCTTTCCTTTAGAGAGTATCTTGAGGCTGGACCCTCTGCTCACAGAGGTCAGTGTATTCTGGGCAGAGGTTTTAAATTTGGCCCCCAGGAAAGCGTAGAGGATGGGATTCAGGCAACAGTGGAAAAAGGCTAGAGCCTCGGTGATGGAAATCCACATGTGCACAGTGTTCTCGAAGTCACAGCCTTGCTTGATGAATTCCAGGAGGATGAAGGAGTCAATGCTGATGCCAATGTAGTAGGGCAGCCAGCAGGCAAAGAAAGCCAGGATGAGAATGACTGTGGTCTTGAGGGCTTTGCGCTTCTGGTGGCCCTTGGAGTGGGATAGCTTGGAGATGATAATGCAGTAGCAGGACAAGATGATGATGCCTGGTAGAATCAGGCCCACCATGATGTGCTGAAACTGGAACATGACCATCCACAAGTCACTGGGGTAGAAGCGGTCACAGATATACCTCCCTTCCACTTCACTGACATTGGCAAAGATGAAATCAGGAATAGTCAAGAGGAGAGCAGGTAACCAGACGCCAACATAGACCATCTTTTCAGCCAAGAGCTTTCTTGGCTTCTGACTGTTGGTGGCATGAACGATGGCCAGGTACCGGTCCAGACTGATGAAGGCCAGGATGAGGACACTGCCGTACAGGTTGACCGTGTAGATGACATGGACTGCTTTGCATAGAAAATTCCCAAAATACCAGTTTGCCACAGCATCAACTGCCCAGAAGGGAAGTGTGAGGACAAAGAGGAGATCTGCCACTGATAGATGCAGCCTGTACTTGTCTGTCATGCTTCTCAGTTTCTTCTGGTAACCCATGACCAAGATGACCAATCCATTGCCCACTATGCCGGTCAAGAAGATGATGGAGTAGACAGTGGGCAGAAAAATACGGTTGAAGTGGGCATTTTCTTCCCGGAAGCAGGGTTCCTTTATGGAGTCATAGTCACCTGAGCCGCCCAACTCCTCAGTGTCATTTTCTGAAGTATAGAGCTGAAAAAGAGGCAAGGGAAAGGACATTCAGTTCCAAGTTCAGCAAGTATTATTCAAGTTAAAAACTATTTCTGGGGTCAAAAAAAAAAAAAAAAAGGCAATTTATAACACCCAATACAGCCCAGCCTTCTTCAGGAAACTATCCTCCCACTAAAATACTGGGGTAAGGGGACAGAAGAATTATTTAGAGAATCCTACAGTCTTCCCCCCATCTTCATCTTTAGTAGAATCTATTACAAAACTCTCTGTTTAGAACAAAAGGGCGCCGAGACCCTGAGGGTTCCAAATCCACATCTTCGCTAACTCTTCCGCCCCGCCCCCCCCCCCCCCCCCCCCGCCTACTAGAAGAAAAAAAAGCACAAAGGGGCCACGCCCATACGGCGTGGGCAGGGGTGGGGTTGGTGGGGTGCGGGTGAGGGGAGTGGCGCCGGTGAAAGCTAGTGTACGGTGCAGCTGGGATTAACGTTCCCTATGAAGATTCGCCAGGCCAGGGAAAAGGGGAGAGAGGGACACTGGGGGGGGGGGGGTCCCGAAGACTCCTATTTTCCTAAAGCACAAAGCATTGTTTTTCCCACGCTTATCTAAACACAACCCATTGGGTACTTAAAGCAACATGTGGGTGGGGAAGGAGAATGCGGCTTGAAAGTGAAGGACGTTTGGTCTTTGGGGTGGGCGTCAGTATGCGCGAACCTGCACCCATCTTAACCTCCTTCCTCAGAGCTGGCGCTCTTCGGGGGCGTGGGTGTCTCCCTTCCCATACCCATGTTCAACACTTGGGCGTTTTGGGGACGTTAGAGAGCGCGGCATTTCCCTGGGTGGGGAAAGTCACGGCGTCTGGACCCGTGGTCCTCGCCCCAAGTTTCATTTCCTCACTCTCCGGGGTCTCTTCCCACCCCGCGAACGATCCGGTGAATGGGTTCGGAGATCTGCATCTGGAAGACTGCAGGCAGTGGGCTCGCTGGGAACCTGGTCGTCCAGCTCCGGGCCACGCGGCTGCCCACCACGCCCATGCCCACCGCGGGCGGGCAGCGGTCCAGGGATTCGGTCGGGCTAACCCGCTGGCTCAGTCTCGCAGGGTGCTGGCGAGACAGTGGGCGGCTCCGCTCCGAGTGCCTTTGAATTGCGCGCCACGGGAGGAAGCGAAAAGCCTCCCTAGCCAGGGGCTTTCAAAAGGCTCCAGGAAACCACCGACGGTTAAACGGCGCGGTTGGGCTGGGAGGGAGCCAAACAGTCTCCCCACTTGCACCTGCCCGTCTGCCCAGGTGCCCTCCCAATCCCCCCGAGTCCCTCGCTGTGCGCACCTCCCGGCGCGACTGCTCGGTGCCTGCTTATACTCCTTGGACCTCTGCACAATCCCAAACTCCCGGATCCCAGGGTCCACTCGCGGCCGTGGGGAACCGGCACGCTCCGGATGTGCGGGACGACCTCCACTCAATACCAAGGCAGCTCGGGATACTCCCGATCTCCTCCCAGCTGCTGCCACCACTCGGACCCCTGAGGCGAGCAGCGCGGTGGGTCTGGCCGCCTTTCCCGCCTTCTGCCCACTGTGCCCGGGGGACTGACACAGCTTCGCACTTCGCGCAGAGTTTAGCAAATGCGAGCCCAACGGCAGAGCGGTTCCCAGACACCTTTGCCGAAAGTTAACAGTGTTGCAGTCTCCCTCTGGGATTCAGCCCGGGTGCACCGCCCACCGCCTCTAAATTTAGATAATGGAACTTGCTTCAAGAAACGCACGCCTTTCCCGGGGAAGACTTGGTCTGAGTCACGGGGTAGCGCGCGCCTTCTCTACACTGTGCACAAAATGTTCCTATGTTTGCAAACACCGTGCAAGCCCAGCGCGCGCTCAAGGGCGAGACACATGCAGCCACCGGAACGACCGTTCCAATCTTTTCTCCTCTACGGAGAAAACTATTTCAATCCTATCTCCCGTGCAGTTCTACGCAGGAAAACTCCTCCTCTCCCGGGCACCCGCCCCTCCAATGGTCAAGTAGTTTTTGTCCGTTCCAAGAGGCGCTGTGCTCTAAGTTTAAGTATCTGTATATTTTAAGAAAAAGAAGGCTGAAGTTGGACTTACATTGAGCCCGTCCATGGTAACTGCTTGCTCTCCGGCGCACAAGCTACTGCAACACCCAAAACGTCAGATTCAGTCTGCTACCTGCTACCGCAGCCAACAAACTGAAGTTTCTGGTGGAAGCTGGACTTATATAAAAACACGCTCAGCCGGCGGCGCATGCGCCGCTCGGGTGGGGCGGGGTAGGCGGGGCAGGCGGTATGGTGGGCAGAGCGGCAGACGCGGGGGAGGAGGTCGCGTGGGAGGGGGGAGGAGTGCGGCGACCCCAGCAGAGTTGGCCTGGGAAGAAGCCCGGCAGCGGCTGCCGCTCTGCGCGTGATCACCTCATGGTTCCGACCCGGGAGGGCTACCGCGAGGAGCTCCCGAACTTGGGAGAGGGGAATGAGCCTGGAGGGAGGTGGGAAGCGCTGGCGAGGGAGTGATGCGACCCTGTGAGGAGCCTCAATCCTTGGTCTCTTGGATGGAATTTCATACCCGGGAATGCTAGGAAGGGAGACACTAAGGCCCAGGGAGAGAAAGTGACTTACCCGAGTTACCCAACCAGTAGGTGGCAATGCTGGAAATGGGGCCTCAGCGTGGGACTCCGTTCCATGCTGCTTCAGCACATTGCGTGCCTTCAGAAGAAAAAATAAGATCTTTTGTTTTTGTTTTTGTTTTTCTGGAGCCCCACTGTATATAACCATACGTGCATATTCACAGTTATAGTACCAGGATCTGGTATAGACAGTCATGGGAACCCTTTCAGAAGAAGGTAGGATACAGCATAATTCTGTAGAGAGACTGTGATTGAGAAGTAGATGTGCGTTCTCAGCAGTAATGTTATGATAGTGGTATCCAATTCATGGATAGTACTTTTAAAATAATTATAAAATTTAGCGAATAGTGCTTTTGTAATAGATCACGAGGTATTTTCACAGCACTACCCATTCATTCTCACAACCTTTGGGGAAGATTTCACAGTTACACAGATGCATTTATTCAACATATATGGACAGAGGGCCGACTAGGTGCCAGGAGCTGTTCTAGGCGCTTGGGATGGAGCGGTGAAACAAAAGGACAAGGTCTCCATCCAGAGGAAACAAACCCGGGGAGATAAAATGCCAGCGATGGTCAAGGATTCCCAGCCGGGAATTCCACATTCGACTTCTTCCACGACTCTATACGGAGGATAGCTTTGCTACGGATTAATAACCAAGGTTGAAGAGCCCAGTGGGGCGGGGTGGAGGGTTGTTTGGATGCCTAGAGGCGTCCCAGACCGAGTTGGGTATGCAGTGGGCGCCCAGGCAGTGCTTTCAGGCCTCAACCGCCGGCGCTGGGGCATGGGGGGGCGGGGGAGCGGGTGAGGGGCCGGGCCGGAAAATGGTGCGACCGCAGGCGGGGTAACCGCAGGAGTGATAGCTGGGGACCGAGGTGCGAGCGTCTGCCGCCAAGAGAAATGGCTGCGCCGTGGACTCCAGACGTACCCACACGCACACCTCCCCCACCCCGCGGGACTGTCCCAAGGAGAGGATTTGCCCAGACTGGACCCTCAAGATACCCCTCCTTTTTGCCCAAATGAAATCCTCCAGCCTGGAGAGGTTCCAGAGGTAGTCCGGAAGCTGGGACCGTGTTCTCTACAAAGCATAATTTTCCTCTTTTTTCTGGTCCCCTTCCTAATGTTTGTCGGTGTAGGTCCTCATCGACCCTGCTCTTTCACCAATGCAGGAAAGCTTGTATTAGGGTCAGGAGCTGGGACTCTCAGAGGTGGCCAAATGAGGACGCAAGATAATGACCAGATAAAATCAATCATATTACATTAAGTAGATTAAAAAAAAAAACTTTTTAGAAAAGCTCTTTTACTTTAATTAAATTATTAGAACTTAGGTAGGGTAGGCAACCTATTTGTTGAGGAACCCGAATTTCAGACAGGTTACATTTGACTTGCTTTTCACAAGCTTGAATGTCAGCTGTCTTGCACCTCAAAACTCCTCTTTTCAGGGGCTAAAACCTGAAAGGTGGAATCTTCAACGCTGCTGGAAAAGGGAGAGAGGACAAAATCGGGAGTAAAATGATTTGCACAATAAATATTTGCTGATTGTTTGCAGACAAAAGGAAGCTCCTTCCTTTATCTGAGGACTCCTGTTAGATCCTTTTAGGTATATTGCTAAAATGAAGTAAGATAATTAAAAGAACAAAGAAATGCTATTTTGTGATGATCAAATTAGGCAAACTGTTTTCTTTTTTAAGATAATATTCTGTCTCAGGATTTGATAAGAGCAGCTGTCTTTCATGTGGCTGGTGGGAAAGTGGATTGGGACAACCTCTCTGGAAAGCAGTTTGCCTGTATTTAGGGGAACCTCAGAACAGTAATACCACCCATAGGAACTTACCGTAAGGAGATTGGATTTATGTCACAAAGGTGTTCATGGAAGCATTATTTATAATAGCGAAATGTTAGTGGAATAGTTGAGATTTGGGTACATCTGTATATGGAATTCCATGTGGTCATTATAACTGGTGTTTGTGAAGAGTTTTTAATGACACGGGAAAATACTCATGAAATGTTAAGTGCAAAAAAGCAGGATTAAAAAATGTGTGCATAGTGTGGTCTTAGTTATGTTAAAATATGCACTAGGAGAAGATTGGAAAGAAAACCAAAATGTTTACAGGGGTTTTCACTGGGTAAAGAATTATAATGGTTTTTATTTTCTTCCTTTGCATTATCATATGCTTTCCAAATTTCCCATAATAGACATGAAAATTTTTCATATTCAGGGAAAAAGTAATAAATATTATGTTTAAAAAGGAAACAGAAAGCCTCCTTTCTCATACCTTTCCCCTTCCTAAATATCCACTAGATATGAAGACTTTTCCTGAAATAGACACCATGTTTTCAAGGAATGGTCTCCGTTTATTTTCCCCTGGACCAATCCTACTGAAACTTCTATCCTCAACTACCCCATGATTTTCTTTAAAAAAACACAAACAACCCAAACAAACAAAAAACCCAAACTCAAACACTTATTGAGGGCTGCTATGTGTATCTGACCTCATGTAACCCCCTCAACAACTCTGCAGGACCAGCACCATCATCTCTATTCCACAGATAAAGGAAACTGAGGTCCAGAGAAGATGAAATTGCCCATGATTGCACGAGGAGCTACACTCGGTCTGGCTCCAAAGCCCAGGCTTGCTTCACTATACCACAATGTCTCTTTTCTCTGATGATGGCAACTCACCCCTCAGAAAGCTCCCTCCTCTGAAGGGTCATTAGGCATTTACTGACATACTGCTTTGAGTGTCATCTCTTACGATGTTAACTTCTAAATGAGTGTATGTCTTTATTCCTCTCCCCCAAATAATCTGGGTTCCTTAAAGTGAATACCCAGATAGCCTCTATCCAGCCACCCTGGCCAGCTAAACAAATAATGGGCTCCATAATCGTTTACTGAGCCTTTATTTAAAGAATTAATGACTTTCCTGTGTGGCTCTGGCAACAGAGCCAGGCTTAGGGGTTGACAAGGCTTTGGCAGGGGCCCTAAGTTCTCAGGTTGGCTTTAGCCCAGGGAATAACTGGCTTTGGCCACAGCTCAGAGAGGAGGCTTACAAATCCAGTGACACTGTGGCAAGCATCCTGCCACCTCCTGTTGCTCGCTCTGCAGCTGGTTGATTTGTGTGTGTGTGCACGTGTGTGTGTATATGTGTGTGGGTAAGGCAGAAAGCTGTAGGCTGTCCCAACATAGGCTGGAAATCAGTAGGAAAGAAGGCTCAGGGACAGACTTCCTCCTGATGGTTGGTGGCAGGAGGCAGTGGCATTAAAGGATGCCACTAGGTCCTGCTGTCTGTTGGCCCTTCCTCTGTCTCTTAAAAGATATATGGCCACTTTTGTTTCTGAGAGAAAAAGAGCACAAACTTCCTTAATCTCAATGTTTTCTTGAGTGAAAAAAAAAGGAGGCTGTTTCCAAAGGGGCATGTAATTCTAGCAGAGGGTTACAAATTTCAAGGAGACAATAATATCAAATGTCAACTATTTCTAAGCTGTTGTTAGGTGGGAAAAATGGTCCCCCCACCCCAAGGCACCTCAGCTCTCTCTTCCTTCCCTAACTCCTGTCTCCAACATCTATAGGTGAAAATCAACTTTGAAAAATAAACTAAGCCATCTCTCTTGCAACTCTATACCAGTTAAGGAACATTATTACTGGTTTCCTAGGTATCATAAATTTTCACTCTAAAAATCTCAGTCATATCTTGAATTTCTAAAAGATCTGTCTTAATCGAAATGAGATCATTGGTCAACAAAATTTCCCACACAAAGAGAAAAGCAAACTGGTAAACAAATACAGCCAATTTAGAGTCACCCTGGTAAATCATTTTAACAAAGAAGCCACTTAATTTAACAATGCAATGATCATTACTTGACTAATTCCACTGCCAGAAGGATGAATTGCTCTAGAAGTTTGCTCTGCTCACGTAGCAGGTGTGGTGTGGCTTTGTGGGTATGAAGAACAGCAACCAACAGACTTGCTGCTGTTGCCTCAAAAATTATGGTGTCAGCTGGCAAGGAGGGCATGACTTTAGGAAATAATTGAGTGAGCAAACCCTGTTCTCCATGGAAAAGGCTTGTCATTGTTTTCCTTAAACCAGTAATTTATTGGCAGTGACCTCAGGCAGCTATATTACTAGAGGAAGCGCTTGGAGCCCCGTGGGCAGTCGGCTTTCTAAGAGAACTGTTCATCCCATGGCAGAGCCTTGGTGCTCCTAGGAATGTGGTGATCTGATTGCCCAGACAGATAGAGGGACAGGGTGGGAAGTATTTTGCAGGGTGGGTGTGGAGGGTGGGATCCATGCCATGTGCTTGCTTGAGCAGTTTTCTAAACCCAAAGGCACAATTATGTCCTTGGAGCTGCTTGTAGGTTTAAGGCATAAATGGCAAACTCTAAAATTTTGCAGATATTGTAAATGAGTGAGGCAATAGGGAGTAGTGAGGACTATGGAACTGGAAGATGCATATCCTGTCTAAAGCAGCTGCTACCCTTCATTGCCTTATGTGGGAATTTGGTCCGGATCTTTCCATTTTTTAAGAGAAGCTGGAAAACCTGATTTTTAAAGTGAAATCTCTCAACTTTAAAATGTTGGTTCAAATAAACAAACAAAAACTCTACAAGCTTCCAGTTTACTGAATATGGCCCAAGGTATGGGCACTAGGAATCAAAAGAAAGGACAAGATTAGAGTGTTGTGGGACTTCAACGGTTGGAACAGACACACACATGGGCAGCAATGGAAATGGCCAGAACTGACCTCAGAATCCTTTTGGGGTGGACTCTGCCAGAATTCACCTATTTTTCCAAGAATGAGTTTAGTCACTTTGGATTGCCTGCATTGATCATCCTTTGCAGCTCCCATTGTACTCACATTAATATTTGGGATCCTGGGGGAATTACTAAACCTCCTTGTGGCTCTGTTACATTTGCTCCATTGCTTTCCCTTCCCCAGGCTCTCCAGAAAGCCAGTTTACCAGCCCACCACTGGATCTAGACTTTGGGCAAGCATTTCTGTATCTCAGTTTCCTTGGCTGTAATATCTAGATAATAATAGCATTTCATGTTTCAGATTGTTGAGAGGATTGAATATGATAATACATGTAAAGCCTTTGGCACAGTATGGGGTTCATATTAAGTGCTCAATAAACATTAGTCAATACTAACACAGTCTCATATCTCAGCTGCTTTAGTGTCTTTTTGTCAATGGAGGGTTTTGATTAACCAGGCAAATGGCTTTCCTTACCATTACCCACAGAGGCAAGATAAAGGGAAATGGAGTCTTAAATAAGGTGTTAAATGTTCTTGCTTTTAATTGTGGGGAAGAAGAGAGACATGTGTGACAGGGAAAGGAAAGAGAAGTAATAAAGAGTTTTTCATATGTGCCTTGAAAGCCCCCTCCTGTGGTTTCAGGGTCTCAGATTCAGGGATGGAAACAGTCTTAGAAGCCATTTGGTCTTCCAACCATTACAAGGATTTCCCTCTACAACACCGTATGGGATGGTCCAGACTCTGAACACTCCCAGGAAGTGACAGCCCATTAATTAGAAAGGGAGGCCATGCCACTGCTGGGCAAACCTGATTTTAGACAGTCCTTTCTTCTAGGATTCTGCCTCCCCTATTTTCTAGCCACTGGGTCTAATCCAGCTAGCGCTTGGCTGGATGAGATGATGTGAGAGGAAGCCAGAGAGTGACAGCAAAAACCATCCTGAGGCAAAAGCAAAACCTGCCCTTCCGAGACGCTTATTTCTGCAGCCATGAGGATGAGCTAATGAGAGCCCTCTTTGTTCCATTAGTGAGTTTGAGAAGGGAGTCAAGCTAGGTTAGTTAGTATAAAGGAAATTACCTCCAAACATGGAAGATTTGGGGATTAAGTGACTCAAAAGATTTAGTGCTGACTTTTTAAGGTCTCTCAAGACTTTCAGATGTACTTGCTGTGGAGAGAAAATGTGGGAAAGCAGCAGCTTTGAAAGTGGGCAAAAAAAAGAACCAGATTAATCTCTCTTTGCTTGGTATTCCATTAGGTAAAACCAGGTTAAAATGAATACTTAAAAAACTGTCTAAAGATACATTCGTAAATGGATTTGTTTTTAGCAGGCGTGAATGGCTACCCTAAGAATATACTGCTGAATCTTCTAGCTTCCCCACCTGTTCCCCCCCCCCGACCCCCATCAAAAGCTCAGGGCAACTCCTGGGATCTCTCTCTTGGGGATTGCTCTGTGTTGGAACAGTTTCTTTTTAAATGGGGGAAATAAAACCGTTTTTGATCATTTAAAAATACCAAGGTGGTGTGTTTCAGGTTTTCCTCCTTGCTTTTCCACTCATTTTTCCCTGTGGCTAACCGGTTGCTGCATAATCTCCTGGGCTGTGTTTACCCAGATCCCAATTTGCTGCCCTCCGTGGACCTGCTTGCTGAGGTGGGGCAGCCCCTCAGAAGCAGTGGGGCCTCAAAGGACCCGTCTGCCCCCTTGTCTCTTTACGGTTCACATGTGAGTAGTTTATTGCTTGTTGGGGGGCAGAGGAGACAGAGCAGCCTCGATAGAGATGAGACGCTTTGAACAACTCGGAACAACTCAGGTTAATCCTTTCCACAAACAGGGCTCCCTCTGCATGTCCAGATCGCTAAGAGCTTTATCTTTGGTGATAAATGGGGTGGGCTGGGGCATTCCAGCTCCATCTTCAAGCTTCTCCCCACACTGATTGAGATCAGGCTCCTCAAGACTGAATAGGATTTTGTTCTCTGCTGAGTAGCTTTTTACTGCAGGGTTAGGGTTCTGGCACCTGGTTTACTTCTCTGAGGGGGACCCCCCCCCTCACTGCCTCTCATGCCATCCCATACGGGGTGTGCTTAGGTTTTCATCATAAATAGGCCATTTGCCAGGCTCAAAACAAGCACACTCCTTCCTTCAACCAGCGCCCCTCCCCCATCCCCTCCCCTCCCCCATGAGATCATAACCAACCACTCCAGAAAACAACTCCTCTAGTGCTTCTGAATTTTTTGATGCCCCAAGAAGTCCCTGCTTTCTCTCCTTTCTGTCATATGTCTCCCCTGTGTTCCAGCCTCAATTCTAGAAAGGTAAAGGCCTGCTCACACATAGCTACAGGGTTCTGAGTTGTTGAGTTTGGATGTTAGACTGGTCTAGAAAGTGAGAAGGCCCTCCCTGGTCCCCGAGAGGCTCAGCCCTCCTTAGGCCCCTTATGCTAAATGTAAAAATCAGTCCTCCTTTCTGACAGGTCCTCCTGGGAAGTCTCGGGCAACCTCCTTGAAAGCTCATGAATACAAAGATATTTCTTCTGCCCATTTCCCACCAGCCAAAAGGATTTTATCAAATTTTATTTACTTTCTGTAGTTTGCATTGTGAAAATAATAGGTTGTTTTCCAAATACGAAAAGGTACTTTATTGGATATGTTGTTTCAAACTGTACCCTTCATTTTCTCCTTAATCTCTGCTTTATCACCACCTTGAATCGGAGTGAGCCATTGAGAATGCTCTGATCTCTGGACCTGTTTGTACGTTCCGGCCACTGCACTTTTGTGTCTTCTGGGACACTTTTGTATCCTCTGTGAATAGAATAAACTGTCATGAATATATTCTATAGAAGAACAAGCTGAAAATAGGGGTGTGTGAGGCCCCCTGCAAGAATCAGGAATTGGTAAAAATAAGCCAACACAAAGTGTAAGTTTCTCTCCCCACCCCCTTGCTGCCCCACTTAGTTGTAAGTGCCCGAGCACAGTGTAAACAGCTCCCCTCTCTTCTCCTGAGAGCAAGGGAAGTGGGTTTTACTATGCAAACTCCCCTTTCTCTGTGTTGCTGGGGCAGGGTGTGCTGGGGGCAGATGTGTGTATGTGTGTGTGTGTGTGTTTCTTCGCTGGCTAGGGTCCCATGATCTCCCTGGTCCTGGGTTCTATTTCAGAGTTTCTGTGGGGCAGCCACAGAATACCAGATGTGCCTGTCTAGTGATGGTTCCCCTCTTCCTGGAGAGTCCCCCGGGTGATGCCACTCTGGTCCTCCCTGCTATAACATCTGGCTTCTGGGATTGAAGATTTTAAAGGATTGTAAAGAATTCTACCCAGAGACTCATATTTGCAAAGCCACGGAAGACATGGAAGTGGCACCCTGTATTCTGAAAACTGGAGTAGATGAGTTTCCCTTGATTGTATGTTGTCATTAAAGTAATAATGGAAATGTAAGTGACACCAAATGAGATGACAGTGTATGTTATGATGAGGAGCTTTGCAGTCTATAAAGTATGAGAAAGCTTTCAGGGAATTCTATTAACTATTTTTCTTGCAGTATTGATATGAGGACCATAAAGGGTAATCTAGAGGTTACTTAATAAACTGGAATAACATTAATTAAAAGTTAATTACTATAGAGATAAAATTTTTATTAAATCTAGATTAAGTACAAGACAAAGGCCAGCTTCTACCTATTGGTTTCATAAATTATAGTGACCAAGTTTTGACCTGGACACTTCAGTCCTGCTCTGAGATGTGGGAAAGGTAATAAGATTGAGTGTGTCACTGATATCACATCAAGGTTGGTGTCAATTCCTTTTGTGGTGCAGGCAAGTTCCCATGGTCCTTCTCTCCTGAAAATCTGGTACACACACTCTCTCACTGCCCAAGATCTGTCCCTCAGCTGCCCCTCCCCCCATTTCTTTTTATGACTTACCTCTCATTCCTTTCTCTTGCTGTCTCTGGCCCTTTCTGAACACTTTCTCTTTGATTTCTGAGGCTTTATCATTTCCTTCACTCATTCCTATTTTCTTCCCTCCCTCCTTCCCTCTCTCCCTCTCTCCCTCCCTTCCTTCCTTCCTTCCTTCCTTCCCTCCTTCCTTCCACAAAATATATTGAGTACCTACAATGTTCAGAGCTCTGCTAAGCACCAGGATAGATACTAGATGAATCGCATGCAGTCCTTAGCCTCAAGACACTTAAATTCAGCATTGGAGATAATATAGAAACATAAATAGTTGTAAGAAAAGCCAGAGCAGGATGGTTAACATAAAAGTACAAACAAGGTCTTGAAGGGAAGGAGGAGGTTTTCACAGAGGAGATATATATGAAGAATGGGTAGGCTTTTGTCCTGAAAAAAAACTGGACAAGAAAGAGGACATTTTGACTGAAGTGAGAAAGCATGGATAAAAGCTTGCAGCCAGGAACAGGGATCAGCCAGTTTGATTGCAATATAGGTTGGAGTTCTGGCTGGAGAGATATATTGAGGCTGGAGCATAGATGGTTTTATAGGCAAAACAACAGGAAAACTGAAGGTTTTGAACTTGAGAATAATACAGTCTGAGCTATGCTTTAGAATAATTAATCTGTAAGGAGAGAGTAGAAAGGATTGGAAGGAGGAAGCTGCACTGGAGAGACTAGACAGAAATCTACTTGGAAAGCTCAGGTGGGGGATGGTAAAGGTCTGGACTAGCCTGATAGTGGTGGGAACTGGAAGGAGGCTAATGGATAGAAGTGATCTTCGGGAACTAGGCTAGCATCTGGTGACTCATTGATGTAGGGTTAAAGGAGAAGGAGGAGGTCAGGATGACTGGAATTTCAGCTAGGGTATGATGAATGGAGATAGGAGGAGAGGATTTTTGGAGGGGGAGATGATGCTTTTTGGAGAAAATCTGAAGGTTTATCCTTTTATTTTTCAAAGTTTGGATGTTGGTTTCTTAACCAACACCTGCATTTGACTTGTGGGCTTTTGTGCAGCATAAGGCGTCCAGTGACATCCTGTTGTTGATGTCATTGAGGAGACTTTGTCTACTTGAACATCCTCAAAAGATAATCATGAGACGTGACAAAATTTGGCACCTAAAATATTTAGATTTCAAGATTCACCCCTTTCACTTTTCAGACCTCTGCCTGGATATGATTCGGAGTTGATTCTGTGGGAATGGACACTATGTCAGATCAAGGCAAATCAATATGTGATTATTGAATACTAATTAGAGCTAGGTACCAAGAGTGATGGGAGAAAAGGCAGAAGGAAAGAAGCAAAGGTCCTAAGAAACTTAAGTAACTCTTCAAATCATCATCTGTAATTTAATAACAATTCAAATACAACCATAGGTCGCTTTTATGATTATGGATGAATTATAGAGAAAACAAGAGTTGATGGCGTCCACCCTCCTTAGACTTACTGGATCAGAATTCACCAGGATTGGGACCCAGCAGTTCTGAGGAAGCATGATTAATTTCAAATCATTGTGCCCAGGGAAAGCGTCAGAGAAGAGATGGAATCTGAGCTGAGCTTTGCAGAGAGGTTGAGCTGCCACTACACCACTCACCTCCTGGTTGGGCACATTGTTGGAATGTCATAACCAATATATCTGAAATTAAAATAATTTCAGGGTTCCTTAAATGCAAGCATAGTTTTAAACAGAACATTGAAAATAACTAGCTCTATACCTGTGGATTTATTTGTAAAGCGTGCCACAGTCATGTTAACTTCAAGATCTTTACTCCATTGTAATAGCCGCTCTGCTGAGTGCTCTCGTCTACCTTTGGGTGTCCAACTTTGGTTCTTAGAGTGTGGCTCAAGTCTGCCCCTAGTTATAATTTGCCGTAGGTAGAGTTTGTGTTCAAAACCTTCTTGTTTTTATTTCTTGACCTCAGATCACATTTCTGACCCTTTAGGTACTAACTGGTGGCTCATCTCAAACATTGCTATTACTGTAGTTGTGTTTTTGTGTGTGATATTTACCAATCAGGCGCAAGTGAATACCGATGGATGGGCCACTGGACTTTGACCCTGACAGGGTGATACATGCTGGTTGCCAATCCGTAGGCAGCAGATTCCCAGGGGAGTTATTGTAAAGGGTCCACATATTCCAGAGTCCTAAGTTGTGCTGTAGACTGAATATATAATATGCTACAAATTTTCAAATGCATGTTGATGCTCTTGTGATTAATAAAATATCTGTTTTATTTAGAAGAGTCTTGAATTCAGAGGTGTTTTTTTTTTTGTTTTTTTTTTTTTAATTCTTGGTCAACATATGTTAGAAGCATGGCCAGCTTTCATCTGGTGGTTCATGAAACTTTGTGGTTGTTAAAAGTGATCTTCATATCTGTAAAGGTCAGGAACCATAGTTTTGGGCAGAGGAAAGGCAGCCCTGGGGTGAGCACAGTCCTTATCTGGTGCCTACAGCCTACCTCTAGTCAGGCTGCCAGGGAGACATATTGGGAGATGATGACCAGTGTGGACTGGGATGGAGGAAATATCGCTCTATACACTACTACTCAACTTGCAGCAGGAAACTACCAAGCAAGAACCAAATAAGAGGCCTGTTATTTGGGAGGGAACTTTCAGGTCCTCTAAACCTACCCCCTGCCCTGGGCAGGAATCCCTTATGGAACCTCCTGGAAAGATGAACATCTGGCCTTAGCTGTAGCCCCTGCCCAGCAGGGAACTCACTGCTAGGTAAAATCCAGATCTGTGGGCTTCAACCTTGGCATTTCTGATTGGGTAGGTCTGGGGTGGGGTCTGGGCATTTGAATTTTTAAAAAATGCTCTAGGTGATTATAATGCCAGCCAGAGTTGAGACAGAAGACTGTTACAGAAGACAAAAATACTTCATTACAATGCTTTTTGTTTGTGAAGGGCTCACTAAAGCGTGAACGGCGTCACATTGAGAACCTGTGGGCTTTGTATTTACTCCCCTTTCTTACTTCTCACACCCACCCTGGTAGATAGATCCCTATTTAAAAAACGAGCGAATTAGGGCCCAGGGAAGTGAAACCAGTGTGCGGGCTGGGGAGTGACAGTTGGAGACCCAATGTACAAAAGAAACCAGAGAACAATGGGTGTGATGAGCTCTTCAGGAGGTACAAACGGTTATGACCTCAAACCCACAATTGAGATTAAACATAAAATAGGCACTTGTCCAGTGGTAGGAGACTGACACTGATGAAATCAAGGAGAGGAAGTGCTGCCGAAGAAGCGTTGAAGATACAACTTTGCTAATTTAAAAAAGGAGCTTTGGAGACACCTGACTCCTTGGTCTCTCCAATCTACCTTTGGCAGAGGAATACGATCTTAAACTGTTAAGAACATGGACTCTGGAGTTACAGACCTGCATTCATTAGCAGGTTACTCAATGTTTGGGGGCCTCAGTTTCTTCATCTGCAAAATGGAGACAATAATGGTGACTACCTCTGGTAGTCAGTCTAGTTATCAACATCAACATTTGTGGTGCACCTGTCTGTGCCAGCCAGGGCTGGAAGCTGCCAGAAGCCTGTGTAGAGGATGTGGGGGAGGGAGGAAGAGTAAGGTGTCAGACACTCACCTCATTCTTTACGTGACAGGGTGTAGGACCAGAGAAGGCAGATGTTTACCTGCTCTCTCCTGCCCCCCCACAGCAGGTGGGTGCTTCCCTGGGTTCTCCCAGAGGCTGGTGGTAAGCAGGAAGGCAGTGGCAATCCATCTCTTATGGGTGACAAAGGGTTGCTTACAATACAGCAGCCCACTCCCATGCATTATGGATTGAATTGTGTCCCCCTAAAAGATACGCTCAAGTCCTAACCCCTGTCCTGTGAGTGTGATCCTATTTGGAAATAGGGTCTTTGAAGATGTTATCATTTAAGATGAGGCCAAACTGGATTAGGGTGAGTCTTAATCCAATAAGACTGGTTTCTTTATAAATAGAGGAAATTTGGACACAGTGGGAGACAGAGAGAAGATGGCCATGTGACAGAGGCAAGATTGAGTTAGGCCACAGATTGCTGGCAAGCCACCCCAGAACTCTGTATACTTCAGAGGGAGCATGACCATGCTGACACCTTGATTCCAGAACTCTAGCCTCCCAAACTGTGAGATAATACATTTCTGTTGTCTTAAGCCACCTAATTTGTGATACTTTGTTAAGGCAGCCACAGTAAACTAAGGCACCATGTCTCCTCCTGGTCTCTGAAGAGTGTGGGTCTGATTAGGAGAGGCTCTTCTTGTGATCCCAAAGATCTCTGGGACTTAGGTTGGTTGAGTTGCCACCTGGAAGTTCATATCAATTCCAAGATGGGCCCCGAGAGAGGGAGGGCTCTCACAGTGAGGCCAGTGCTTGTGGTATCATCCCCAGTACGTTAGCTTTGCTAACCTGCACCGTGGTGTCTCTGCCTTTGGGCTGCTAAGGTCTCTAAACCTATGACCTCCGTGCAACCTTCCACTGGGGAGCAGCAGAACTATCATGAGTCTGTCCAGGGATCTTGTTTGTTAGGGATGAGTCAAACTTTTCTACCCTAGTCTGCTCTAGGTTGGGGGTTAGGTCCACCAAAAGTCCGGGGCTGCCTAGCAGCAGGGTGTCCTTAGGAATAGACTTCCTCTCTCTTCTGGGCTCTCATTTTCCTGGTACTTCCTCCAAGTTAATGTCTTACCTTGAATGGAGTTTCATATCCTATGTCCCACTGTCCTTGATGACTCTGTTCCTCCTTCACCCCCCTTTTCCAGACAAATCATTTTTCTCTTTGATTTTAATAACCCTGTGAGCAAGCCATAGATGTCAGAAACCAAGCTGTCTCTGCTGTTGATAATTATAGTTGCTCTTCTCAGAACTCCTTTCTTTTTTGCAAATGCCTAACAGGTGCCCCCAAGTGAAAGATGATACTCATTTGTTTGGTAAAGTCATCTGGATCAAGTGTCAGAATGAACAGCTCCCCAAAAAGAAGTGGTTTCCTTGGTCACTGAGTTGCCACATTAAACACTCATCCTGACTCGCTGACCCTGGCTGGCTGGCTGAAATGAATCAGTGGTCCTTTCAAAATTCTCTTTAGCACAGTGTTTCAAAGAAGTTTATGCTTGAGATTGTGATCTGTTTTTTCTTCACCGCAGCTGACTATTTTGCATTTTCCCAAGGTGAAACTCAGTTTGCCTTTTCAGGTGTTGAGAAAGAGAAGCAACACTTCAAAGTTGAGAAGGAAAAAAAAAGCTACCAAAAGGAAGCCTGCTTGAAAGTTTTCTTTTCAAATGTAGGGAAATGCTTCCCAAAATCAGGTTTTAAAAATGACCTGAGTGGTTGCTGTATGCAGTCTTCTCGTGGCTTGGATTTTCTCTCCTAATTCTGTTCCTTTTGAAGGCAAACACATCTTCCTTCTGGCTGGCCATTCTCCTTCGCATTCATCACCCCCTGAGTCTGGCCTCACTTGACTTATCCAACAGTACCTTCCTGCTCTTCTTCATCAAAGACGACTGTTACATTCAGGGGCGTTGGCTCACCAACCTCTTCCCAGAGCGGATCACAGGCATTCCAGATATTTCCACAGAGGAGGAGTGTTAGCCTCTATTTCTGGGCCACCTTCTGCATTGATAGAAATTCTTCCCATCTTAGAGCCCATTCCCCCTCCCTGGCTCAAAGCTTCCTGATGGACACTCAGGTCTGTCCTGCTACCATCATTTACTGAGCACTTACTGTGTTCCAGGCACTAGATGTAGGGATTCATCAGTGCACAAGGCAGTCCAGGAACATGTCCTCATGGAGCTCATGGGGATCCAGACAAGTGAGTGCACAGGCACAGGATGGATTTTACCAGCCAGCCTAAACCAAATCAGGGCAGGCTTCCTGAAAGAGGCAAACCAAAATTAAGGCAAACCACGTAAGTGGAAGTCAACCAGGTTGCGGGAGTAAAGAGGGAGAACATTTTGTTTTTCCCTGCATGTATGTATGCTAGAAAGCATCTTCTTGCACCCTGCTTTGCATTAGCTTTTATTGTTTCTATGCTGTGCTGGTTTGAATGTATTATGTCCCCCAGAAAAAGCCATATTCTTTGATGCAGTCTTGTGGGGCAGACATATTAGTGGGGATTAAGGTGGATTTGGATTAGGTTGTTTGCATGGAAATATGCCCCACCCTACTGTGGCTGATGACTTTAATTGGATAATTTCCATGGAAGTGTTACCCTACCCATTCAGGGTGGGTCTAAATTAAATCACTGAAGCCATATAAATGAGCTGACAAACAGAAGGAACTCAGTGCAGCTGTGAGTGACATTTTGAAGAGGAGCTACAGCCAAGAGGGACACTGAAGAATGCACAGAAGCTGAGAGAGTAGCTGCAGATGAGAGACAGTTTGAAGACGGCCGTTGAAAGCAGACTCTTGCTCTGGAGAAGCTAAGAGAGGACAAACACCCCAAGAGCAACTGAGAGTGACATTTTTGAGGAACTACAGCCTAGAGAGGAATGTCCTGGGAGAAAGCCATTTTGAAATGCAACCTGGGAGCAAGCAGACGCCAGGCACGTGACTTCCCAGCTAAGAAAGGTTATCCGGATGCCACTGGCTATCCTCCAGTGAAGGTACCCGATTGTTGATGTGTTACCTTGGACACTTTATGGCCTTAAGACTGTAACTGTGTAACCAAATAGACCCCTTTTATAAAAGCCAATCCATTTCTGGTGTTTTGCATTCCCACAGCATTAGCAAACTAGAACATATGCCTAATATGCACATGTTGTTACCTCAAGATATTGTAACATCTTGAAAGCAGACTCTTGTGCTATTTTTTCCATTTATCTTTTTCAGTGCTTCTTAGCACAGTGTTGAGTGCTTTGCAAAGAAGCAAAGTAGCCTTCATGGAGAGCTGCTGTGTGCCAGGCTCTGCTTCCAGCACTTTGAAACTTTTAAGTTACCATGTTACTGAAAGGAATTGGAGGTAGTATGGCTAGGGCAATCACCACAGCTTGGGAATCAGGATGGCAGTTGTATTTCTTTTCTGCAGCTGAGTGGTTGTGTGATCTTGGGCAAATCTCTGTACTTCCTCAGGGCCCCGGTTTCCTAATCTGTGGAATGAAGAGATTCCACTCCAGCTTATCCCAGCCCTGGGATCTTTCTTTTCCTGGGTCCTCGCTAAGGCCACCCACTTGTCGTTATACCAGCTAGAAAACAACTGCAGAGAAGGTGGTTCAGGGGTTAAGTCAGGAAACCAACATGGAAATGAAACTGCAACCCCAAATGCTTGGTTGCTGGGCCAGTTGGAGACCATGAAAAGGATGTTCCAGAGAAATAACCCCAACGCGAGCTCCAGCTCCTCAGTCTTCTGCTTTGTGCCCGGTACCAGGAGTTCTCGCTCAGGCTGCCAACCATGGAGGGCCCATCCTTGCTTGGGCTTTGTTCTGCCGGGCCAGCAGCGCTTTCACTATGTGTGCATGTGTGCATCAATACCTGCGGTCTTGTTGCCTAGGTGACAGAAACAGCAAGTGGGTACGCAGAGGGCAAGCTGATGAGATAGGTAATACTGGGTACGGCCACTCATGGTGGAACTTCAGTGCTAAAAACACCTAGTTCGGGACATCATGTACTCATTCAAGGGTGGCCCCCCTTCTATCTCTCTCAAACTTTTCAAAACAGGAAGAAAGTTTTGTTCAACTGCAGGCACCAGTAACCTAGGTCTTTCTAGAGAGATCTTTCTGGAAGCCATCCAAGAAAGCTACCTTCACTGGGCGATGCTAACCACTTTTTTTTTCTTCTTCTTCTCTCTCCTTTTCTTACTCTGGGCTTCTGGTAGCAGTTTGAAACATTGGCACAAGGCCATCTGAAACTACTGTGGGGTGTTAAGTAATCATGTTCTCATTAAAATGCTGTTCTGTGGTTTATTTTACAACGGTTTCTTTACAGCTTGGAAACACACATACTATATTTTTGAGGCAAAGAGAGATGACTCTGTTATATAAGCAAAAAGGTGGGAAGATGGGCTGGTCATAACACACTTCCTTGTGTGTTTCCAGAAAACAAACAGCCACTTTTGTTCTAGGAAAGGCAGGCTGAGCATCAGGGTACTTCCTGGAGATTGATGATATTTAATTGACTCTGGGGACAGATGCCTCAAAAATAAACTAAGACCTTTCCAGACTGACAATATAAAACAGTAGCTGTCCATGATTGTTCATCCATTTAGTCGTTGAGTTGAGCACTTTTATTGAATGCCTACCAAGTGCCAGGTGGAAGCCACTGCCCATGAGGAAATTGCCACCAAGTGGGGTGGCAGATGAGTAAAGGGACAATGCAGTATAATGGGTAAGTGAGCAACGTGTTTGTTCCCACCCTCACCTGGGCAGAATTCTCACTTGGGGCCTTGTGGATTTCATCAGTGAAGCTAACCAGGGCTATCATTTCCTTTTAAAATAAGAGGATGGTGAAGCATCCATATGTTCCCATTTCCACAAAAAATGTAGGACTTTTTGGCCTTAAGGTTGCCAGGTTTTCAGTTCAATGGTTGGAGTGTTGCATTCTTACAGAAGGACCAGAAGATCTGTCATTAGCAGCACTGCAGCATAACCACTCTCCAGTGTGACCAGGGTCCCCCTTGTCCCCTTCTCCTTCCCTTTTGGCCAGCTGGACCCCCTCCCCCACCTCCCACCTGCAGATGTCAGCAGGCTATTTAAACAATCTTCTAGAAACTGTCCCTGGATTTCCCAGAACCCTCCTCCCACCTCTGTCCCAACCTTCCTGATCTGCTCCCACCTGACAGAGACCTTGACCTTGATCCTTGACTCCAAGGGCCACTCCTCCTCTGCTGTTTATACATTCCCAGCAATAAGATCTTGGCTTCCTTATTATTTCTTCTTTCTGACTTCAGCTCCCCTCACAGAACCTGGGCTGGCCCCTGTCCTATTCCCTCAAGGCAATAGACAGAAAAGCACAGGTGGATACTGTCCAGGTGTGTTGAAGATGGCCCCAGGTGAACTGCATTGACCAAATTCTGCCTAGGTTAGCTGAACTGGCCAAATTCAGCCCCGAATCTAATTTGTGCATCTCATATCAGATGAGCATTTCAAACCAGACTTATGCCAGTAATAGGTGAAAATTCCGCCTGTTACAGTAATAGGTGAAAAACCTCCCATCTATCATTGGACCTTTTCTTCCCTCTGACTTTCTCTCTTTTCTCCCCATCTATCCTCATTCATGGGCTGTTTTTCCTTTCTTTCTTTTGTTTGGCAGTGTTATTGTATGCATATTAATGGATAAATTTGCATATTTACTTCTGGTATTTGTTTTGAGGGGGCTCAGGTTTTCACAAATCACTATGATAGGTTAAAATCTTGAAGTAGCTTGTTTTTTTTCTCTCTGGATCATTAAATACTTGACTGGATTGAGGCATTCAGGCAGGATTTCTTAACAACACTTCCAAATGAACATGAAAGCTTTGAATTTAATTGTAAACCCTTGCATTGGTGAACATTTTTGAGGCAAGTGAAATGTGTTGATGCTTTAGTGGAAGTCCAAAGGTGAGTGTGGAGTGAACTGGACTGATTTAAGGTTATAGTTTCTTAAAACCTTGACATTAAAGCAGGTAAAAATCACTGTGGTTTTCTTCATAGGGGGTTTCGCTTTGACTTTCAGTACTGAATCTGAGGGTTTGATGAACCCAGAAATGCAAAGTGAAACTTGGGAGTGTGAGTGCAGGTCAAGCCAAGCAGACTTCTATGAATGGAAACTCTCCAGTTGAGCTTCTTATCAGCACATACCATTTGTTAGATGCCACTTTTTACATACTCTCCAAAAAATATGGTCTTGTTTCTATGGAACTTATATTTAAAGTAAGATGTTTTGTCAGCCGGCCATATAGGAAGGTGTTTTCTCACTCTTCTTTCAAAGTTCCATGCTTATCTGAATGGCTTTATTTAAACCGGATGTGCTAGGCTTTCCTGCCTTTTGCCTTCTGGAAGATTGGAAGAAGACGGAGAGTGAAAGGTGAGTCTGGCAGAGCACTTGTCCCTAACGTTGTCTCTGTGGCAGGACACACTGAAGGATACAACCTCCACCCTGACCCCCTATCCCACCTCCTTTGGCTGTGATGGCCCCAGAAAGCAGTGGAAAGGCGGAAGGGTGTGGTGGAAGGAGGCCCTAGGCTGCCAAAAATGCCTTCTCCTGTCTTGCCACTTAAAATGTTTTATTGTGCTAATGTATATATAACATACAATGTGCCATTTTAACCATTTTTGAGTATATAATTCAGTGACATTCATTTCATTTACAGTGTTGTGCTATCAGCACCATCCATTATCAAACTTTTCATCATGCAGAACAAACACTCTGTACCCATTTAGCAATAACTCCCCATTCCTCCCTCCTCCCCGCCCCCTGATAACCTCTCACCTACTTTTTGTCTCTATGAATTTGCTTATTCTGGATAATTCATATCAGTGGGAGCATACATATTTGTAATTTTGTGCCTGGCTACTCAGAATAATATTTTCAAGTTTCACCCATGTTGTAGCATGTATCAGAACCTCATTCCTTTTTTGACTGAATAGTATTCCATTGTGTGTATACACCACCTTTTGTTTATCCATCCATCTGATGATGGACACTTGGTTTGTTTTCACCTTTTGGCTAGCATGAATAATGCTGCTATAAACATTGGTGTACAAGTACAAGGTATCTGTTGGGGTCCCTGTTTTCAATTCTTTTACGTGTATATCTAGAGGTGGACTTGTCCAGTCCTATGGTAATTCTGTGTTTAACTTTTTGAGGAACCAACAAACTGTTTTCCACAGTGGCTCCACCATTTTATATTCCCACCAGCAATGAAAGAGGGTTCCAGTTTCTCCACATCTTCACTAATGCATGTTACTCTCTGACTTTTTGATTATTGCTATTTTAGTGGGTGTGAAGTGATATCTCATTGTGGTTTTGATTTGCATTTCCCTAATGGCTGATGATGTTGAACATCTTTTCTTGTGCTTGTTGGCTATTTGTATATCTTCTTTGGAGAACTGTCTATTCAGTTGGGTTTTTTGTCTTTTTGTTGTTGAGTTGTAGCAGTTCCTTATATAGTTTGGATATTAATCCCTTATATCTTGCTACTTTTGACATACTGGGCTCAAGTAAAATAAAATAACATAATGGAAATCCACAGCAATTGCTCTTGAGTTCACATTCAACATTTTGAATGCTTCATTCACTCAGGTTCCTGAAAGTTTTGTGTAAAAAGAGGAAAATGTACAGAAGAATCTTTCATTGTCTATAATAGTTTAAGCAGATTTAGAGTTCAAGGTGGGTGTCTGGATGTTTGCCTGTTTAGTGAATGCCATCCTTAGTTCCTTAAATCCCTTGAATCTAGATACCCAAGTCTGAAAGGGGCTCTTTCAACCATCCCCCCACCCAATTGCTTGCTTACGGTTGTTAAAGTTGAGCTGAGGAAGGATTACAATCAGTGATCAAATGGCAAGGTGCTATTGTACAGGCTCTGTGAGAGAGTTTGCACATGCTCAGAACAGTAGATGTGATTGACAGAGGAGTGTGTGTGAATCAAACTCCTTGTTCTACTTTGCAGTCACAAAGAACTCTGTCCCTTTGAAATCCAAGAAGGTCCCCTTCTGTAGACTTGTGGAGGGAATCGGGCAGCAAATAACCATGAACATTCTTAAAAAATCTGTTAAGACTTTAATTGATACAGAGTTTATGGGGCATTTATGCATTTCAGGGTGGTGTTTTTAACCCACCTTCCAAATACAGCCACCTGTGGGGTGGTATTAATACTAATAGGTAAATGGTCTTATCAACATCCTCTGAGCTGACCTTGGCTGTTATTTAAACTTTAAATAAATTTAATTTTATCTAATTAGATGATATTAAGAGAAAACTGATCAAAGTTTCTTTTTCCTTCTCCCCCTCTCTCTTTTTCCTGATAATAATTCACAACAGATTCCTGCATGGAGGTGAGTGACTGTGGAACAAAAATTTTGTGTTTGACTTTCAGAAACGGTTTGCAAATATTCAACTTGAAAGCCCTTAAGATGGAGGAGTTGACAGTCCGGTAGGGCCAGGTGGACCTGAGCTGGGATGAGAGCTTTCTTGGCAGGGAGCCCATTCTCATGAAGAAAGCTGGAGAATTTGCTTGGGGAGAGTAATCTAATGATACGAAAGGATTAGGCAGGCTTATGTTTAGCAAACTCTAAACTGCAAATCTGAGTGTGGCATCTCTTCCTCACACAAGCAGCTGCTTTGCTTGTAAAATAAGAGCAAGCAAAATTAAATAAGAGGAGAAACTAGAGAGAAGATGGGAAGAAGGAAGCAGTGGGTGTTTCAAAATAATACTGCATGCATCAAACCAGGTTTGCCAACATTAAGTAATTCCTGGTCAATGCTAACAGAAGACTCATATCAGTGAAGACAAATGCTCCCCAACATCACCCCAAAGACATGTGGAAACTTCTACTGCCTTGAACCTGCACAGACTTCAATTTCACCTTCATACCTATTGGTCTAGTCACTTAATTATTTTGCCTCTGATTAGTTAGCTATTACTGACACTAATTAAAACCTGCCTTGCCCTCAGATATATTATGAAGCTGTTTGAAAAATGCTGTGAAGGCAAACTGTTCCAAGAGCTATTAATTCTGGCAAAGGCCATGTCAGCTTCAGTTATATGCTCATAAATGCAAACCCAACCTGGTCAATAATCTCCAGGGATGGTCTAAATTGCACAGCTGGCTTTTAAGAAAATGTGTGTGGAGGATCATGAAAAGATTGTTGAAAATGCTTGAATAAGGTTAGATAATAAATGAGACCATATTGGGCACAGGAGAGCAGAACAAAGAAGTTATTCTTGGGCATCAGCTATGTACTGTACTGTACAAAGCGGTGATTTTGGCTGGGTAAGCAAGGTATTTGGGAAGAGGTTATTAAAACATGAAGTCAGCACAAAGCATAACATTGACCGCACAGGTTCCTAGCAGTGCCTGCTCCTGATGCTCTTTCTTTCTTTTGCTAGCTGTCCTTTTGTCATCACCATCTGAAAGAATCAGGGAAATGATGGAAGATGGCTCCTCTAGGTACCAGTTTGTTGGGTTGATGGACTCTCCCCTTTGGACTCCTCCAGAATATTATTTCACATAACATATGCTATATTTTAATCTACCAGGTAGTTAACAAACCTATCTCACCAGAATGTATGGCCTTCTCATATGGTGAATGCATAGGTACATGATGGATAAATAGGTAGTTGGATGGATGGATACCTAATTACAAGCTTTAGTCTTTCACTTATTCAACAAATATTTATTAAATACCTATAATATATGCCTGGCATGGCTCTAGGTGCTTGGGGTACAGGAATGAAAAGACAAAGTCCCTGTACTCAGTAAGCTTATATTTTTAGTGAGGGAGCCATACAACAAAAATCAATGTACGTGATAGTGATAAAATGAAGATCATGAAGACAATAAAAGAGTAACATGCAAGAAATTGATAGAATAACTAGATAGATTTATAGCTTAACAAAAAGGCTCCAGATAATTTAGTGTTGTGGTTTTCAAACTTGATTTTAGCAACAAGACCTTTATTTTTCCAATTGAAAATACATCTCTGATGAGGAACCCCCAATATATTCTAGAGGTAAAAGCACATTTGGTTCTAGTTGATGTGTAGAGGGGTGTATGTTTTTATGGGGTTGTAAGGCCCTATATACCAGTTTAGATGAATTATAACAAATTAATTGCAAAATTGTATTCATTGCAAAATAAAAATAAAAACCAATATTAACAATTAAGTTATAATTGTTTCATTGCAATGAGATGGCTGATGTTGGCAGTCTTTCACGAAGACATCCGTATTCTGCTTGTATCAGCTGCTTGAGTCATAGATCAGGGTCTGCAGCAGGTCAGTTTCTTTACTTATTCTTTGTTTCTTCTCATCTTTTCTTAATTGTCTTATTTCTTTTCTTACATTTTTATTTCTTTTCCTGTTTTTATTAAATTGGAAAACCATATCTCACAACGTTTGAGGAAAGGTACATATATTTGGTTCTGGCTAGTTAGATCATACACAGACCCAGAAATTATGGACAGGCCACTCTCTGAAGACTACGTTGGATGCCTTGTTAGATGCTAAGGGGATGAGCTTAACACACTCAAATGTGGGATGTCAGATTAGGAGATAATGGCAAACAGACTTCTAATCTAAACTTGTGTTTCATTTCGTTCTGAAAGTATTTGTGTTTTGCTGCCACATTTGGATATGTTTGTAAATATAAAAAAAATGATACCTATTGATTTTATTTTCCAATGAGAGAGGAAAACCATCAAATGTTGGCAATGAGTCAATTTTGGGGGCATTTTTGAACTGCTTGAGATAAAAACCCCGATATCTATCTTATCCTTCCCATGACCATGTAGGTTCACCCTGTTCGAGATTCTGAATATATCAAAGAGATACACCATTATAGCAAGCCACTTGAGATCATAGAGGTGGTTGTGAAGCAATTATTTTTATCTCATCTCTATATATTTCAAAATCTCCTTCCTCATGAATAGCCAACATATGTCACTATCTACTCAGTGACTGCTCTTTTATCATATTTCCAATTCTTATCATTTCCTTTGTGGTGGATGTTGTGATAGCCACTGCCCAGATCCCTTTTCAGGAATGAAGGACTTATTCCCCTCAGCCCTGACTGCCTAGATGTTGGGAATGCTATGGGAAGATGGCTGTCAGCTGTCAACCCTCTTTGTCACTTGCCTTGGCTGAAGAAAAGTGCTTACCCAAGGTCACACCACTTTGCAGGGACAGCCTCCATCCAAAAACTGATCAGTGTGGGGATATAGAGGCCCAGCCTCTTCACCCTACTCTGAAGGGTCATCCTAGATCCAGAATTCCCCATGGGGTTGACTGTGGACTCTACCATCATTCAAATTCTCCCTATGCTCAATCCTGCTTCCTTTCTCTCCCTTTCACAGGTATTTATTCCAAGAGTGAGCACCAATGAGTGTCCTGAATGTTAAATATCTGTTCCTGGGTAACCCAACCTGTGATAGCTGGTATCAGAAGATATCCAAGAAAGTGGCCCCTGGGATGGGATTTTGGATCTAGATCACATTCTGTCTGGTGGCAATGAGGATCCCATCGCTGGTAGGAGGTGGAGTACAGATACTCCCTGGCTCAATGTGGCAGCACAATTATTAAAACTCTTACTAGTGATGAACTGGGATGGCATACAGGAGGAAGAGAATGCTATATAGCTCATGCAACATAGTAGGCTTTTGAGAAATATGGGGGAAATGGTCACTTTAAGGACAGTGAAATGTGGTGCCTAACCTTAACTCGACTCTGGAAAAAGATAATGAAAATCTGAGAGTGATTAACTGGCAATTTAAATCCAAGTGTGGAATCCAGAGGGCCTTCTTGGTAGCTTATGAAGAGGCTTGCATCTCCTTCAGCAAGAGGGCAGAAAAGGCTGAGGATTGGGCCCTGGATTCAATAAGAGTAGCTGAGTTCTAAAGAAGGTTAAACTTTCAACCAAGTCTAGCTGCTATTCTGGGTGTAGGGCCTTGGTTGGGAAAGAATAGGATCCTGAGATCTGGGATGGGGACATCTGGGTTGATGCATCCAAAAATCTTGACTCCTCTGAGCCTGCAGCAGTGGCTCATTCTTTCCTTTTAAGGGACTGCTTCTTCCTGTTAAGGGCTATGCTGAAGATGATGTACAAGCCTTGCCCTGAAGGGCAGCAGGCACCTTTTCCCCTTAGGATCTACCCTCTCCTCCTTTCCTGCCCACTAGGCTAATAACTAGGGCTAAGTTACAATACTACCCAGATGGGGACATGCTGGGCCTGCCCAGGAAGGAAAGGACTATTCCCTAAAGGAACTGCAGGACCTAGCCAACTTATAACAGCAGGAACCAGGAAGAACTGGATTCTGAGGATGCTGGACCAAAGTGGACAGAACATAAATTCTGATAAAGGAGAGCTTATTGATATAGGAACACTTTCCTGGCATATAGGATTTAACACCCTGGCAAGGACCTCAAGAAAATGGTTCAAGCATGCTACTGTATTATCTCCTAGAAGCATGGAGAAAGTGATGGCTCACCTTGATTGACGCAGAAATGGCAGATGGTGGAAGAAGGAATTAAAAGGCTCAAAGAAGTGGCACGTGACAGTAGAAACACCAAGTAAAGGGAAAACCCCACCAATGACCATGTTCTGCAGAAGGGTCAGGAGGACTCACTATTGACCAAAGCAATAAAGAATGGCCTGTCATTGGGGCACTGGCATCACTGAGATGCTCAGCTGTGGCTGCCCTCTCTAATGGGAGATGCTGTTACAGAACTAGGTTCACAAATAACTATGGGGGTCATGGGCACCCTAAGCAGAAGAGGCCCAGTGGCATCACTTAACTGTCAAAGCCAGGTGGGTACAATTATTGCAATGAACAGCAAAGTCTGTGGCATCCAAGAGGCCCAACCCACAGATGGTTGTGGAAATAGTCAATAGACTCCACTGTCCTCAGGGCAAAATATATGGGCCACCAACAAGGGTACTGCTCAAGAAAAATCATGGGTGGATGATCAGGAGGCCGAGAGCAGTTGCCCCAATAAAAATTCATGATCCCTTGCCCAATTTCTGGACCTGAGTCAGTTTTTGGACCAGGAACCCATCAACTGAAGGAGCATTCAGGTCTCCAAGAGGAAGGCTCCTGTAACACCATAATATAAGTGTGTTTAGGAATGAGTTCCTCAGCCTTTCCCCAAAGGGACCTATGGCCATTTACTCTGGTAGTTTACTTTGGGGAAAGGAGAATACTGAAACATTTCAAAGACTGTTGGATATAGGGTCAGAGTTGACCTTGCTATCTGGAGACCTGAAGCATCATCACAGACCCCTTTTAGAGTTGGGGCATAGTGGAACTAGGTAATAATAAATATTAATGAAGTCCTGGCTCAGGTATGGTTACTCTGGGTTCACTGCATCCGTGGACCCTACATATTATCATTTCGTCAGTCCCTGAAAGTATAATTGAATAGTTATATATGGTAGTTGGTACAACCCGACACTGGGTTCTGGGCCTGTGGGGTAAGAGTTTTGGTAGTGAGGAAGGTCATTTGGAAGCCTCTGAAATGGCCTCTCCCAACCCTACCCACCAACAAGATAGCAAATTAAAAATAATACAGCATTCTGGAAGGGAATGGCAGATATTAGTATTCCCCTTAAAGGCTTAACTGATGCAGGGGTGATGGTATCCATCATAGCTCCTTTTAATTCAGATTTCTCCATTTAATTCACCAGTCTGGCACCTGCAGGCAGCAGATGGATCCTAAAGGATTACAGACAATCACTGCAAATTTAACCCAGAAGTAGACCCAATTACAACTTCTTTGTTGAGCAGATTAACATAGCCTCACATATAAGATATGTGGCCATGGATCTGGCTAATGCTTCTTTTTTCAACCTTATCAGAAAAGAGGATCAGAAACAATTTGCATTCACTTGGAATAGATAAGAGTATCTATTTACAGTTTTGCCCCAGGGCTCTGTAAACTCTCCTGCTCCCTACTATAATGTAGTCTGACTGTCTAGACATCCCACAATATACACTTTGGTCCACTATATCGATAATTCCTTGCTAATCAGATTGGACTAGCAAAATGTGGCAGGTATTCTGGATACCTTGGTAAGACACATGAAGTCCAGAGGGTGGGAGATAAACTCTACAAAGATTCAGGGATCCACCAAATCAGCAACATATTTAAGTGCTCTGGCTCTGGGGCATGCCAGGATATTCCCTCAAATGTACAGGACAAATTATTGCATCATACACCTCCCACCTTATTGCATCACACACCTCCCACCACAAAGAAGGAAGCACAACTCCTGGTAGGCTACTTCTGGTTCTGGGGGCAGCATATTTCATATCTGGGAGTAGGATTCTGGTCCATACAGTGGGTGACATGAAAGGCTGCCAGCTTTGTTGGGGCCCAGAGTGAGAAAGGGCTCTGCAGCAGGTCCAAATTTGTGCTCTACAATCAGCAGACTGTATGGTATTGGAGGTACAAGTGGTGGGAAAAAGATGTCTTGTGGAGTTTATGGCAAACTCCAATAGGAGAATCGCAGGCTAGATCATTAGGTTTCTGGAGCAAGGCCATGTCATCTGCAGTGGAAAACTACACACCTTTTGAAAAATAGCTCTTGGTGTGCAGCTGGGCTCTTGTTGAGACCTCATGCTTTACCATGGGACACTAAGTGACCATGTGGCCAGAATTGCCCATAATGAGCTGGGTTCTGTCACATTCATCAAGGCATAAAGTTGGGCACACTCAGTAACAGTCCATAGTAAGATGAAAGTGGTATGCCCAGGACTGAACATGAATAGGACCAGAGGGCACAAGCAAACTGCAGAGACAGGTAGTCCAGACATCCACATCAAATACTGTGGTTGCCCCAGTGCTCCGTCCTAAGCCTACTCCTATGACTACATAGGGATCCCTAAGACCAGCTAATGGAAGAGGAAAATCCTTGAGCTCGATTCATGGGTAGGTTGACCTGGTATGTGTGTTTAAGCTGAGAACAGATGGCAGTTGCACTTTAGCCTTTGTCAGGGCTGGTCTTGAAAAAAAGTGGTGAAGGAACATCATCCCTATGAGTAGAGCTTGGAGTGGTGCACCTTTGTGTGGAAGGAGCAGTGGCTTGAGGTTAGGCTATATACAGACTCAAGCTCAGTGGCAAATGGCTTGACTGGCTGTTCAAGGGCCTGGGAGGAGAAAGATTGGAAGATCAGGGACAAGGAGGTCTAGGGTGGAAGCATGTGGAGGGATGGATGGATGGGAATGTGCAAGAAGGGTGAAGATCTTTGTTTTTCTTGTTAACAGCCACCAGAAAGCATCCACCATGGAAGAGGCACTAAACAACTAGGCAGACAAAATTATTTGGCCAGTCAACACCAGCTGACTCTGTCATCAACAGCCCACTGGGGTCATGGATACAGTAGCCATGGAGTAGGGATGGAGCTGTGTGTGGGCCCAACAGCATGGAAATATTTGCTTCTTGTGCCCATAAGTCTGGGCTTCATGGTTGAGATATCCTGGCTCCTAAAGGAGAACACGAATACTTCTGTCTGGGAACAGAGCAAGGTGTCCAGTTGCCTGGACACTTCAGACTCCTGTGCCAAGGGATTAGCAGGCAAGAAGAGGGATCACCATCTTGGCTGGGGTAAATGACACTGATCATCAGGAGGATATAGGGCTGCTCTTGCACAATGAAGGCAGAGAGAAATAAGGCACCCGGGTGATCTCCTCGGGTCCTCTTTGAATCCCTTTGCCCAGTTTTGATGGTAAGTGGACAAGTGCAGCCACCCTGTGCTGTAAAGGACCTGGTTCCAGGGTTTCAGACCCATGCATATGCTGAGTCATGCCACCAAATAAGCCACTGAGACCAACAGATGTGCTAGCTGAGGGTGAAGGGATTCTAGAAAAGTTGTAGAGGAAAAAATTAGTTATCTTTTGCAGCCCTGAGACCAACTGAAGTGATAGGAGTTATGGTTCATCTCACCAGCCTTCCTCTCCTAAATTTCCCCCAGAATCCTGAAGGAGCTGCTTCCAGAGATTATGCAAAGAAGAGGATCTGAGTGATACAAGGTTTGTAACGTGCCTGACACCACGATGCACTTCCCAGATCTCCTTTTAGGAACAAAGGACAAACTCCTTTCCCTGCTGGGAATGCTGCTGGAAGATGGCCCTTAGCTGTTGCCCTTTTGGGGATTGCCTTGGTTGAAGAAAAAGTCTTTGACCAAGGGGCAGCCTACATTCAAGGAAGGATCAATAAGGGAAATAAAGGTTTGGTTCTCTCACCCCAATTCAATGAAACTCTGAAGATCCCCAGACCAGGAGCTCCGTCAGGGGTTGGCTGAAGACTTTCTTGTGTTATATAGCAGCGCCATTTCTCTCTCTGTCCAATCTTGCTTCCTTCCCCTCCTTCCAACAGCTGTTGGTCTCAAGCATATTCCCTAATAAACATCCTATATGTAAATCTTCATTTCAGAGACTGCTTCCTGTGAATGGCCTTCAAAACTGAATCAAGATCAAAAGGCATGTTGCTGACAGCCAACTGATCTCTTTGAGTGAAGCAATGAATAGACTGATAATGCAGAAGGTCTCTCCTCAGTTCACTGGGAATGTACACAGAGATGGAATTTTGTCAGAAATGATGCCAAGGTACTTTCCTGCTTTATATCATGGTTCACAAAATAAGTGTTGACCAGATGAAAATTGTCTTCACTTAAAGCATGGATTTTCAATGATAAACAAGCAGTTATCAAGTAAATTATGGCTCAGTTAAAAATAAAAAAAGTCCTGGGGAAAAAGTTATTAAGTACTTCTCTTTGTGCCCCATCAGAACTGAATTTTTTCCATGTATAAAGCAAACTATCTGCACAGACACAATACTACTTTTCTCCCACATTGTATATCACTGGGATTATGCAACTTCTACCAATGTCTTTTGATAAAGAAATTTTACTAATACTTTGTTCTGTTTCTCTCCTAACATAATATAATATTTACCAAGACTTTTGCAGCTGGCTTTGGCAAACTTCTTGGCAACAGTGTGGCATATACCTGCAATAGTGTGGCATGTACCTGTTTCCTACAGGGCATGCATACTTTAAGATGCCTCTGTAGTTTTGGCTTCTTTATGAGCAACAAAATTCGTCAATCTTGTACTGGTAAGCATTCTCAATTTTTGCACTTGTTCTGGAAAAACCTATTATTCTATCGGAGAAGCCATTGTTCTCTGTTGGAAAATGATACTGAAGCTTCCATAGTTTCCTGATGTTATTAGAAAAAGAATGTTTAAAAATGTTTACAACAGATGCTACCCTGGAGTGCTAGGGGAAATTTATCACCAGTCCAATACAAGCCAATTTTCAGATTTTTCTGGACATACTTCCTATTCTTGAATTTTATTTTTGTTAGCTTGTAAAAGATCATCACAGTCATGTTCTCACTTCTTCCAGCACTTACTGCTTCACCTCCCTCACCTGTCCTTGAGTAATGAGGACACCTCATTACTTCACCTCCCTCACCTGTCCTTGAGTAATGAGGATGTCACCTGTCCTTGAGTAATGAGGATGTTATCCTGCATTATGATATTTACATTACTATTTTCATTTTCATCATTCCCACTTTTGGGCCATGGATTCATTTTTGTAAATTAGGGATAATAATGCTATTAACAAGTAAAAATACAAATTCAATAAACACAATTAATGACATATGTTACTGTGCTGGTTTGAATGTATTATGTCCCCCAGAAAAAGCCGTATTCTTTGATGCAGTCTTGTGGGGATTAAGCTGGAACTTTGGATTAGGTTGTTTGCATGGAGATGTGCCCCACCCAGCTGTGGGTGGTGACTCTGGTGGGATACTCCCATGGAGGTGTGGCCCCACCCATTCAGGGTGGGACTTGATCAGTGGAGCCATATAAATGAACTGACTCAAAGAGAAGAAATGGAGTGCAGCTGTGAGTGACATTTTGAAGAGGAGCAAGCTTGCTAGAGAGGAACGTCCTGGGAGAAACCATTTTGAAACCAGAACTTTGGAGCAGATGCCAGCCACGTGCCTTCCCAGCTAACAGAGGTTTTCCGGACGCCATTGGCCATCCTCCAGTGAAGGTACCTGATTACTGATGTGTTTACCTTGGACACTTTATGGCCTTAAGACTGTAACTGTATAGCCAAATAAACCCCCTTTTTATAAAAGCCAATCCATCTCTGGTGTTTTGCATACTGCAGCATCAGCAAACTAGAACAGTTACCTGAGACAAAACTACATCTTGTAACTGAATTTTGGCCTAGATAAACTGACGAGTTGCTGGGGTAACCAGGGGTCCAAAGATCTCATTTTGAGCAACTCTGGTCTTTTCTCCATCCCTCATCCTTTCCTTACTTTCTTCCCTTTGTTGGTCCCAGCTTGACTCTTTACCCCACCTTCGTCCCCTTCTCTCCCTTCTCCGTTCCTCTGTTTCTTTTTTGAGAGTTATGGAATAGTAAAATAGAAAGTGAACTTGCAGATCTTTAAGTCCTACTACCTCCTTTTACAGATGAGAGGGACAATGAACCTACCCAAGTCAGAGGAAACAGAACCTGGCCCCCTGGCTCCTGTGTTCATGCAGCCATGTTTTTCTATTTTGTCATGAAGCCCCTAAGCCTTGTTCTTCAGCTCTCCATCCTGCTGCTCCCTTGGTGCTGACAGTGGTTAACCCATAGTGATTAAAGTTGTTTGTTACCAGGGCTAGGAAAGGAAGGGTTTAAAGGAGTCAAACTTCCCTCTTCTATCTGCCTCTCCCCCCCACCCTCCCAATTTTCAGTCACTCACAATTTCTGTGCATTCTTCCTTCTAAATTAGTTGTCACACTTGCACACTCTTTTCTAAACTGATACCATTGCCCTGGTTCAGACTGTGGTCCTCTTTCTCCTGGCCTATTTCAACAACCACTTTTCTATTCTCTTTGTTTTTAAGAACCATTCTCTACCTCAAGCTCCAGCCCCAAATATCCATTCATCCATCCCACTGTTGCCAGAGTGATCTGATAATGCTGCTCTCATCCCTATGAGATAAAGCTCAATCTTTTGGTAGGGCATGTGACAGACAAGTCGCTCTGCGGTCTGGTCCCTGCCCTCCTGTCAAGTCTCACCCCATCACCCTGTGTGTTAGTCGGGCTAAGTTATGATATATTAATAAGCAACTCCAAAATTTCAGTTGCTTACTAAACAATTATACAAAGTCTTCTAAGGTCTGAGTGGCTCTCCAGAGGACCTGTCTCCATGCAGTGACTCAGCGATCCCAGCTGCTTTGACCATGTGATTTTACCATTGCATCTGGAAGTTTACCCCACGATTGCCATGGAGAAGGAAGAGAGAGCCAGAAGGTAGGCTTCAGCTTGTAAGCTGGCCAGAGTTTTTCGCCTAACTGTAAGGGGCTGGGAAATGTGGGGAATGTTTGGTGAGCACTGCTGGCTCTGCCAGTCTCTCCTTTCAATCAAAGCTCAGGATATACTTGACTACTTGTTCCCTGAGTATAAATTCTTTTCAGCATCCACATCTGTTTTCCTCGCATCCTCTTCACCCATTGCTGAGGGGATTCCCATCCTAGGGTTCTGGGGATGGCTGAATATACAATACCTGACACTGGAGAGATGAGATTTGCAGCAGTTTATTAGTTATATGTACTCACAGCTCTGGGGAGGAGGACACGGCACACCACACAGGGCCTCACGGGTTACATTCATGGATTGTGGGAGGCAGGCGTTGCCCTCTCATGAAGGTAGGGTGACCCTAGTTCCTGCAAGAGGATGTGATTGGTTTGTTTGAATAATTCCGTGGGCTGGCAGGGAACCAAAGCCCACTCCTCAGTGATAAGCAGGCACTGAGCCTACTCTCTGTGATGAAGAAGGTTGTTTGGCTAGGCCACGGTATCCACTGGAGCCCGGGGGAGAGGAGCTTGTAATGAAGCCTTATGAGTCCCTCCCAACTTTACTAGATGTCAAGGCAGCACTTGATATTGAAACTTAGTTTTAGGCCTAACACCACAAATGTCTTTGCACCAAGGCTTGGGGTATCCTGCCTTAGGTGTACCCTTCCTGCTGACCTGCAAACTTCTCCACACCCAAGTCTCTACCTATAAGAAGCTATTCCTGACTTTCCCAGGCTGACTTAGGGGTTCATTCTCCAATGTCCCCACTGCACCTTGTAGTCTCCTCCATCACAGCACTTTTTGCTGTCATGTCTACCTGGTTGTTTCTCTCTAAACCAAGATCTCTCCATGGGTAGGGAAAGGATATTTAATCTTCAGATCCTCAGTTTTAACCAAATGGTATCTAGAGACAATTTATGATTGTGGTTGAATGAATGAATGAACAAATAAATTAAAGAATTGACCACAGAAATATCTAGTTTCTTGTATTCCATCCCCCCACCATCACCCTAGCCCAAGACACTGACTTCTCTTGCCTGAACAACCACATAGCCCGTTCCTGACATCACTCTTCCATTCTTGTCCCTATCCAGCCCACTCTCCACTCAGCAACCGCATGAGTAGGAAACACAAATCAGGATGAGGTTTCCCATTTCCTTAGAATAAAATCCAGCATCCAAACTCCTTCCCATGACCCACAGGCATTTTCTGGCCCCAGCCTGTCAATCTGGCCTCAGCTCATCCTGCAGCTCCCACACTGGCCTGCTCTTAGTTCCTTGAACACACTAAGATTTTCCTCCCTACTTTCTCAGGCTTTCTCAGGGGTGGTCCCTGTGCCTGGAATGCTCCTACTTCCCTTCTTTCCTGTTAAGCTCTTTCTCAGTCGTTAACTCAAATGTCACTCTCTCTAGCAGTATGGTTCTTTTGTTTTGATTGCAAGTGAGAAAATCCCACATGAATTACTGTAAATAATAAAGATAATTTACTGACTCCTGTATCTCCCCAGTCCAGAAATAGAACTGGCTGCAAGAGAGGCTTTATCTGTGTCACTGAGGACTCTATTTCTCTCCTTTTCTGCACAGCTCTGTCTCTTTCCTCAAGGTAACAAAATGGCTTTCACAGGTCAAGTCTCACATGCTCACATCACAATTACCAGAGGGAAGAAGGAAGAAAGAAGGTCCCTTCTGGTAGCTCCCGCTTAAGTCCAGGGATTCATTTTCTCTCATTGACCTAAATGGAGCCACATACTTATGTCTAAACCAATCATGGAGGAGGAGAGGGAAGGTGTGTGTGTAGGGGAGGGATTGGATTTACTTGTGCCAAACAGGACTCACCCCTGGAGGTGCGGGCGAGATCATACATAAACAACATAGCTGCATATGGGGACGGTTTAAATCTCTAAAGGATGAAGAGTACTTTTGATGGGAGATGAGAGAAATTCATATTTGGGAAGCAACCAAAAATGCCCATCACACTTTCTCAGAGGACCCTTAACTGCCCACCCCATCTAAGAAAGTCTCCTATGTTATCTTGTATCACTGAATCCTACCCACTTCCCTCATAGACCTGCTATATCAATATTTATTTTATTGGTTTACTTGTCCCATTAGCCTCATAAGGGTAGATGCCATGTCTCGTTTGTTCACCTAGTGCTGGAACATACTAGAAAACGCAGTAAATATTTGCTGAGTGGTAGAATAAATTAACAATTTTTTAAATTCTAATTTTAGCCCTGAGTTTTACTAAGGCAGGTGGGAGAGGAGAGGTTGGGAGGATAAGAGTGAGTGTTAATTTGACTTTTTTTTTGTCTTGAAGCCTAGTTTCTCTTCCAATAATCCCTCAAATCCCTCCTCCCCAGATCATTTCTTATTAGTCCACCTGCTCCTGGCATTCTGGTAATTTGGTGTCCCTCTGATTTTTTTTTTTTTTTTTTTTTTTTTTTTTGACCTACCTTGAATTAAGTCTCAATAGGAGGCTTGGTTTTTAAAAGACAATTAGTTAAATTATATATTTTCCAGAGAGAAGGCAGAGACTAAGTCTCTCTTTGTGGTTTCCCAGTTCTTACTGATGTAGTGGGTGTGCTTTACTCAGTGAAAGTTCAATCTTCCTCACAGATATAAAGACTGATGACAATGCCAGGTAGTAGAAAGAGAGAAGAAAATTGGGACCAAGCCAGGAAAAAGAAGAAGCCACCAGGGAAGAATAAAGGTTGGCAAATGATGGAGTGGGAGGTCTCTTGGGTGAAAGGGACATAGTTCAAGAGATGGAGCATTAGAATGATCTTAGAGAATGAAGAATAAAGAACCTACAGAATAGAAATAGAGCTGGAGGAAACTTCCTTCCTTCTTACATTCACCCATTTACTCCTTGGCAATAATTGAGCACCTACTATGTGGCAGGCCTTCTTCTGGGAGCTGAGGATACAAGGATGGTCAAAACATACAAGTCCTTGCCCTCAAGGAGCTCACACCCTAGTGACAGAAGAGAGCCAACAAGCAAAAACTTGCATGTGGAACGCAGATGGCTGGATACAGATGGCAGACTGAAAACAACATCTACTTTTGCTCCTTCCTGAAATCTCACAGAATGGCAACGAAGACATTTTTAAAAGGCACAGACCTTCATGGATAAGGAACAGGGGAAAGGAGACAATAGGAACAAAGCTGGGTGCTAGAGCACAGCTGGAGAAAACTGCATCCAGGGTGCACTGAGGAGAAAGCTGACAACCAGCATGGTTGACCCCTAATAATCACCTCTCAGAAAACAGGAGTGGGTGGTGTCGGGTGAATCTGGAACGGAGCATGTGTATTTGTGTTTGTGCACACACACACACGTGTGTGTGTGTGTGTGTGTGTGTGTGTGTGTGAAGGGAAAAGAAGATAAAGAAGAGCATTTAACAGTTTATTTAAGAGGCCATCAGGTGGATGGATAGATAGATGGTGGATAGGTGGATTGGCTAGATTGATCAGTCACAAGATGGATAGATGGATAGAATGATATGGCAAATGTGGCAAAATGTTAAAAGTTGGTGGATCTGGGTATCTGGGTGGGAGGCATATTGGAGTTCTCTGTATTTTTGTATTATTTTTGCAACTGTCCTGTAAGTTTGAATCATTAAAAAAACAGTTAAAAAAAAAAAAAAAAAGGCAGTCAGCTCCCCAGACCTTCTCCTCTTCCCATAGAAGAGAATGGGCATCCCTGGCAGAAGACTGGAGGCTTTTTGCTGTAAAGGAAGCAGACCCAGCTGAGGGAGGAGTTCTGGACAAAAGGTGAGGGATTGGTGAGTGAATGAATACTGCAGGCTGGGGAGCCCACCTCTCAAGAAAGAGGCAGCCAGCCTGTACCCACCAGCAGGGGAAGAAGTTTTCTCTGGAGAATCTATCTCAACAGAAAAAGACCCAAAGATATCGATGTTGGGGTTTTCCAACCAAATGTTCCAGCCAGATTACCCCACATAGTGAAGCTCTCCAGTCAACAAGCCCTGCCCATGCATTCAGAACTACCAATTAGCATTTAGTTCCCTGTTCTTCAGAGGAGCAGATGGTCAGGGATTACCAGACATCTGAGGAAAGTTTCTAACAAGGAACACTAAACGAAAACCAAATAATCAGAAAAAACAACTTGGGGGAAGCAGATTATGCAGAGAGAAGAAAACTTAAAAAGAGAGAAAGAATGAAAGAGAGGGAGAAAATAATCATTTATATACTCATGAAGATATTTATATACTTGTGAAAAGATACATAAAGATAGCAAAACTATCAAATAATAATGGGATGCTATATAAAAAGTAATATTCACAGAACAAAAAGGAGCTGTTTGAAATTAAACATATGATGATAAAAATGAAAAATTCATTTAAAAAATTGGAACGTTGAAGAAAGCTCCAAAAAGTAGAATGAAATAGACAAAAAAGAAGGAAAAGATAAGAAAATTAGAGGAGGAGCCCAGGAAGTCCAAATAATAAGAACTTCAGAAAGAGAAGAGAGGAAAGAAGAGAGATTTGGAGTCAAAAACCTCAAAAAATTGGCTAACGGGGTTGAAAGTGGTTTCTTTTAGGTAGGGGAAATGGAAGGGGTGGGAATTACTGCTTCTCAGAATAAACTTTGTGGATCTAGCTGTCTGTTAAAACCCTGTACATGATTAACATTGAAAATAAAAAAGACCAAAAGAAAGGAAAAAGAAAATACTAGAAATAAATATAACATATTAGTCATTTATCTCTGGGTGATAGCAAAATGGATTATGTTTATTTTCTTTTTACTTTGTCATATTTTCTACATTTTCTAAAATGAACATGGTTCATTTTTAAAAATTATAAAACATATTTTAGGTTAAGGGGAGAGAGAGTTTTAGGTAAAGGTTCTAGTTGCAATAGGGAGATTTGGGAAGCCTTCACTGTATGTGACATTTGGCCTGAACTTTGAGGAAACAAGCAATGTGGGTATTTAGCACCCAACTTCCCCTACATCTCAAAAAGCAACTTTGAACTGTGAAGCAATAATTTCAGTTTGTAAACAGAGGAAGAGCATTCCAGAAAGAGGGAACAGCATATGCAAAGGTCCTGGGGTGGGAGTGTGCTGGGAATGTGCTTGGAGCTTGTGAGAAACATTAAGAGGCCAGTGTGGCAGATGTGGAGGGTGAGAGATGAGGCCAGAGGGGGAGCTGGGGCAGACTAAGTAGAACCTTATGGGGCAAGCTAAGTATTTTAGATTTTATTCTGACTGTTACAGGAAGGAGAAAAGGGATGTAATCCAATTAGCATTTTAACAGGGTCACCTTGGCTTCTGGTGTGTGAGTGGGGGTGGGGGTTGTGGTAGGCGAGAGTGGAATCTGGGAGACCAGTTAGGAAGCTACTGCTGTTGTCCAGTTAGGGGAGTTCTTCAAGATCCCTCATCTATAAAACATGGATGTGAATCCCAAAAGTGAAGCTGTTTTAATTAAAATAGTAGTTGGAATCCAGAGCCCCCTGCCCCCACCTGGTCCCCCTGGAGAAGTGCCTTTGAAACTACAGTCCCGTGGATAGGCATTTAAAAATTCAGATGCCACCTAGTTCCCTCCACTCACTGAGGAGTCTCCATGCAGGGAGGAGCTGGACCACAGGTAGGGTTTGGGTAGGAGGGCTTCCCAGGTGGGGAGGTAGAAAAAAAAGATCATGCTCCATGCCCCAAAAAGGAGAGCTTTTATAGGAAGAAAGAGCAATACTCCAAGCATCTCTGATCCAGCTCAGGGTGCTTCCCACTGACCACACTGCCTCTGGCTGCTTTTAGGCAGAAGTGTGGTACATCATATTTTTACTGTGTTTAGCCCCCAGGGGACATGCTTTGATTCAGCTTGAGTCCATAAGACAAGACGTGGGAGTGGGAAAGAGGCCAGGGAGGACAAGGGATAAGGGATCATGTCACTAGGATCCTGGCTTCCTCTAACTTCCCCATCTCTGTGGTGTGCTAGGAAATGTTTGACAACTAGTTCTCGGTTGTCAGGGGAAGGGGGAGGAGGATGGAGAAGAAAGAAAAAAGCCCTGATCTGTAGCAGTTGCAGATTTCCATGGTGCATATAGTCCCATTATGGCCGATTTAAAACTTCCACCCAGTCACTGAACATAAGTTGGGAAGAGGTGTACACTTAAACACCACTATAGAGTATTCCCATCACACTGACACAGCAGAGGAAAATAACTTCCAGAGCTCAGATAAGAGTAAAATGTAGCTGCATAATTTAAAAGTGATGAGTTTTGATTATTTATTTTCACTTTCACTTTAATTTAACCCTTTAATGACTGTGTTTAACAATGGGCCTGCAGAATTTCTGAAAAGTTGACAATGCCTCCCATGAGTCAATCTGAGCCAGTCCCAGCACCCCACTTCCCCTACATCTCAAAAAGCAAATTTGAACTGTGAAGCAATAATTTCAGTTTGTAAACAAACTGTGGTACATCCATAAAATAGACTAGCACTCAATAATAAACAGAAATGAGCTACTGAATTACACAACACCTCGAACGAGTCTGAAAGACATTGTTATGCCAATGGAAAGAAGCCAGTCTTAAAAGGTTACATAATGTATGATTCCGTTTTTTTATGACAATCTTTGTGCTGGGTGGAGCTGTTATATACCCCACAAAAGGCCATGTTCTTTTAATCCATTCCTGTGGGGGCAGACCTATTTTGGATGGAACCTCTTGGTTCAATTGAGATGTGACCCAGCCTATTCAGGGTGGGTTTTAACCTCTTTACTTGGGTCCTTTATGAGGATAAGAGAGAGATATGCCCAGAGACATTTGGAGACAGCCATTGAAGCCAGAACCAGGAGAGAAGGACCAGCAGATGTTGCCAAGTGCCTTCCCATGTGACAGAGGAACCCTGGATGCAGCAGCCTTTCCTCAGAGAAGGTATCTTCCTCTTGATGCCTTAATTTGGACATTTGCATGGCCTTAGAATTGTAAATTTGTAATAAAACCCCATTGAAAAAACCAACCCATTTGTGGCATGTTGCATTGTGGCAGGTTTAGCAAACCAAAACAGACATGAAAGAAAAAACCATAGTGATGGAGAAGAAATCAGTGGTTGCCAGGAGTTAGAGATGGCAGAAGAAAGGGACTGTAAAGGGATAGCACCAGAGGATTTTGGGGGGTGGTGGATGATGGAACTATTCTGTGTGCTGATTGTTGTTGGGATTACGTAAATCTATACATGTGTTGAAATTCATAGAACTTTATACCAAAAACAGAGTCTATTTTACTGTGATAATTTTTTTTTTTTTAAAGGGAAAAAGTCAGCATATTGCTAAAAAAATGATAGACTTTCAGTCTGAATTGGGTCAATCACTCTGCTTCTCTGGGCCTTCTTTGAATCCTCTGTGAAATGAAAGGTCTGGGCATCAGGAGTGGCACGTGCAAATATGGTAACATAAATGGAAGGCAATAAGGAGTGGTGGGAACTGTGGAGAACTGGTGAGTTTACACCTCCCTACTGGCTTCAGCTTCAGCCTTAGCTGAAGGCTACCGTGCTAGAATGTGGGCCTAGTTTATCTGGAATATTTAAAGGTGAATTTTCCTTACTTTAAACACCACAAGACTCCAACAAAACGTGTCTGAATCACATTCAACTGGGGGGCTGCCAATTTGAAGCCTCTAGATAGCATGCTCTGTACCATCCTTTTGAGCCCTATGGGTCAGTGCTGTAAGCCCTGCTCAACTGTTTTACCAGGTTCTTTATCAGAGATTGTGAGAGAGATTTGGAAGTTACTTTGAAGGTTCTTGCGCCACCAAATGTAAAATTGAGCCTCACTTTGCCCCATTTAAAAGTTGTGCAATTGAGGTATACCAAGTGTTATTGTGGTCATCAGAATGCACGTGTCAGAAAAAGAACCCAGGCCTGAACTGGACTCAAATGGCTCCGTCCCCACTCCTCAGTGGTCCCATGGGAGCACTTAGAAATGTGTCATTTAATCTGTTACAGATCATAGCCTCTCATAAATGGGCCTGATTCATCTACACACATTACCGATTTTGTGATGATGAGCGAGAATGAGGCCATCTTTCATCCACATTGCAAACCATGATTGATGCTCTCGCATAGTTAGATTTACACTTAGCAGGTAATGGAGGGAAGGCCCATTATAAGGGCTGAAAAATGACATCTGAGTAGGAAGGAACATGCATCCAGAGCAGGAAGCTGGGGAATGGGGTGCAAATGTGAGGAGAACAAATGAGCCCATGAGTTGGAGGCTGCGGTCTCAGGCTGTGGTCCCAGTAACATTTACATACTAGCATTGCACCCCAAGGGAAGAGGTGGGTTTGGGGGTCTGTGGGACAGGTCTGGGACTGGAAGGGCAGTGGGAGGGAGCCGGCCTGAGGGGGCTGTACCCCTCAGGGTTGCATTCCCAGGAAGACCAGTCACAGGCTGAAGGAGGGGAAAACTAGTAGGAAAGAATCCACAGGTTCAGGAGTTCACTCCTGGGGACTCAGGACCCAAAAGGGAAAGCTGGACCTTTCCTGCCAGGAACTGTGGCAGCCAGAGCTTTTGCCCAACATGGTTTCCTTTCTCTACTTCATCTATAACCAAACCTTTTTTATTTAGAGGCAACCCATTCCATGTAGTTTGGGAAGAAAATGGATCCCTCTGTCTCTTCCAGATAAGGGCCTAGAACTAGCCTGCTCTAGTTGGAGCACCTGCCACCCCAGTCTCAGGCATTAGTTCAGGGATGGTCACGTGACTCCAGCTGGTATAACCTGAGTTCTTCCTGAGGCTCGTGCCATGCTAGAGCTAAACCAAAAGAGTCATTCTCTTTTCTCTGTACTAGCTGTAAGGATAATGTAAGTGGAGCATCTTGCCATCACATGGGAAGATCACATGAAAGGAAAATTGAGCTAAGTGTGTATAAATGGTTTTGATGCTAGTGGTTGAGCTCCCAGATACATGCCTACCTGAAGTCTACTTCTTAACATTTTACTTACATGTACCAACTTTGTCCTTCTTTCCTTCCTAATTCCTTCTTTTTCACATATCTTAACCTAGTTTGAGTTTAATTTCTGTCATTTGCAACCAAAAGAGTCTTGAATAATATATTACCTATGTGCATATCTAATGCTAACATGTTGAACACATAGTGAGTATATTAATAGTAAATTAAATCGCATGGAGCATAAGATTCAACTAATGTATACTATGCACCAAAACTATGCAAGGTACTACAAATCAAATTATGAATAAGACAGGCAATATGGTCTACCTATACCATATTGGCCTTATTTAATATTAAATAAGATATTATGTGAATACAATCATTCAAATTATTCACTCCACTGTTGGCTACTATGTGCCAGGACTATACCAGGATAAAATAATGAACAAGACAAATGAGGTTCTTTTTCTCATGAAGCCTAATTCTCTGCCTCAGTTTCCTCATCTGTAAAATGGGTATTTAAACAGTACCTACTTCCCAAGTTACTGCGATTAAATGAGATATATCAAGTTCATAGTATAATGCCTGGCACATTGCAGGTATCCAATAAATGGTAGGTGGTAGTTTTTAATACAGAACTTTTTGGATATCCAAGAGTCCTTTTTAAAATTTGACTGTTTTCTACTGCAACAAGAAAGTAGTCTCCAGGGTCAGACAGAACTGGTTCATACCCTGCTTCCTCTACTAACTAAAGACCTTGGACAACTTATTTAATTTCTCTGAGTCTCAGGTCCTCATTGGTAAAATGAGATAATAATATCTTCCTCATAAACATATATAGCTGGTGCTTAGTTATTTTTATTATTAATCATTCCACAAAAGTATAATGAAAAAACTGCTTGAGAAAAATGAACTCAGAGGACATAGGAATAACTGTTATTTTTCTAAATAGGATTCAGAATCACCACCTAGTACAATTTGCATATTTTTCATCAAAATACTTGTGGGAGCAAAAGAGGGAAAATTATCCCGAGGGTGGGAGTCTGGGGAATTCCTGACCGATAGTGGCCTCCTGCAAAAGAGAAATCTATTTGTGTAAATGTGTAGATTTTTGCATTCCAATCTATGGTACATTCAGGCCTCTTTTATTGTAAAGAGGTTTTAAGTTACCTCCCAGTTAAATCATTTCAAACCCTCGTCTCCCTACCTGACATTCCAGTAAGTAGTGGCTGTTTTATCCTGTGGCTTCCTAAGCTTTTCACATGGAGGGGTCTGTGCCCCCAGTTTGCCAAGCACAGCCTCAGAGCCTTCCAAATGGCAGTGGCTCAATGTTGCCAAAAAGGGGTGACCCAGTGAGAGGAAGAGGGTGGGGGCCCCAAGTCGGGCTCTCACTGCCTAATTTGGTAACCTTGTTCTAGAGGCAACATACATTACGCAATTCCTGTCACCGAGAAGAAAAGGCAGGGTAAAGATGTGGAGAAGTACATCAGTCAGGACAATAAATGCTGAGAGAATATTCTCCCCACAAGGCTGCCAGGAAAGATGCTGGCAGAGAGAGCACCAGACCAGAAAAATCAAGAGTGAAAGTAAATGGGCTGAGAAGAGGGTGCCAACAGAGCAAGGCAGGCAGGCAGGCTGCTTGGTCTTGAGAGTGAATTGCACGCATTTGGAGGTGCAGGGGGTGATGAAAAACCTTTAGAATTAGGCACCCCAGAGCCTTTTAATCCAAGTGGATGCATGAACATCGTATTTGCTGGAGTTGACCTGGAGCTGCCTGCATGGGCCATATGGTTTTCCTGATCCATTAAAGCCACTAAGTGAGGAAGTAATTTATTGCTAGAGATCACTGTCCGCACCAGAATATCCCAGTGTGTTCGCTCCATTGTTTCCTTAATAAGGGAATAGAAGAGCCAGGCTTCACTGAGTGGAGAGGGGTTGGGGTGGGAGGTGGGAACGGACAGGACGCCTTTGGGTTATTTATTCTAAGAGTTAGACCACATTTATTTGGGGAGGAGGAAGACTCCGAAGAAGCCTGAATGTCCCTGCAGCCCCATTCCACAATGGAAATGTTTTTCCTACCCAGCAAATTATGGGAGAGGGAGAGCTGGGAACATAAAGAGAAAAAAGGGGTCACGAACTTCAAATGCATAACTTGGGATTTGCACAGACAGTTTGAAGACAAGACATTTCAAAAATGGTCAATTATTCCGGAGCCTTGGAAAAGAGGCCATGTGCCTTAATTAATTGGTGTCAGATTAAGAAACATCAAAACAATAGTTGCTGATAACCCTTTCCTTGGAAGCTGGAATTCCGGCAGTGATTCCTTTGCTGTAGTAGCTGCCCTGTTTAACAACGAGCTTCATACAAAGGCTCGGAAGCTGAGTGTGAAGACTAGGTTACAGGCAAGGGAGCTACAAAAGTGGCTGGTACAAGAGTCTTTTCTTCTTCTTTTTCATAGCCCCAGGCTTTGCAGCTACAATTATTTCAGTGATTGGGTTCTGGGTTTCTTACCTCAATCTTATCTGAAGATGTTATCTGTAGGGGCTTGCAATGGGAACATTGCTCCAACACCTTGTCTAAGCTGCTTCTGCATTTAATATAAAAACACATGTAGTGGTGCTTAAGAACATTATTGACTTTCTCTGTTTTTCAGGCTGTGTGAAGGCAGGTGGTGCAGAATTTCTATGTAAACAGTAACAAGAATGCTTTTAGAGTACCCCAGACTAGCCCCTCATTTTCATCACATGGACTAAATGAACCCTGGGATCTTTGTCAGCCCTCTGGCGGGTAGGAGTTTAAGAAGCTAGGCACCTAAGAGCCTCTTCCCGAATGCCTCTTTGTTGCTCAGATGTGGCCCTCTCTCTCTAGCTAAGCCAACTTGAAAGGTGAAATCACTGCCCTCCCCGCTACGTGGGATCAGACACCCAGGGGAGTGAATCTCCCTGGCAGCGTGGAATATGACTCCTGGGGAGGAATGTAGACCTGGCATCGTGGGATGGAGAACATCTTCTTGACCAAAAGGGGATGTGAAAGGAAATGAAATAAGCTTCAGTGGCAGAAAGATTCCAAAAGGAGCCGAGAGGTCACTCTGGTGGGCACTCTTATGCACACTTTAGACAACCCTTTTTAGGTTCTAAAGAATTGGGGTAGCTGGTGGTGGATACCTGAAACTATCAAACTACAACCCAGAACCCATGAGTCTCAAAGACAATTGTATAAAAATGTAGCTTATGAGCGGTGACAATGGGATTGGGAAAGCCATAAGGACTACACTCCACTTTGTCTAGTTTATGGATGGATGAGTAGAAAAATAGGGGAAGGAAACAAACAAACAAACAGACAAAGGTACCCAGCATTCTTTTTTACTTCAATTGCTCTTTTTCACTTTAATTATTATTCTTGTTATTTTTGTGGGTGTGCTAATGAAGGTGTCAGGGATTGATTTAGGTGATGAATGTACAACTAAGTAATGGTACTGTGAACAATCGAATGTACGATGTTTTGTATGACTGCATGGTATGTGAATATATCTCAATAAAATGAAGATAAAAAAAAAAAAGAAAAGAAAATAGAGTATGACCCCAAAGAGTCATGAGTATTAATCAATTAAAAACAAAACTTTTCAAATATATGTATATTGTATAAAAAAAAAGCTACAGTACCCAAAGTATAATTTATTTATGCAAGTGTTTTCAAAATATGACAGCTAATAATCATTGAGTTACAGAAATATGTAGATCAGTAATAATATGCCAGAATAATGCTGTCAGAACACAATATAATCAAGAATCCAAGACTAAATAAAACTGAAACATATTCAGATTTTCCAAAGCAACTTTTAACATTATTGACTTCTACTACTTTTTAAATTGGTCACCATCACTTATATGTCACTTGCCAAAGAGAAAAATGGCACTAGTTTCCCAACATTTTTCTCTGGAAATGTTTGCTATCATGAATATCTACTTAGATCTTTATTTTAGACAAGAATAAAATGGAACTCCTAAAATTAAAGAATTAAATTCCTCATAGGTTCTTATGCTTAATAAATAATCAGTAACTGCAGATATGTGGCAAATATAGCATGAAATTTGTCATGTAATCTAATGAAATATTTGTCAATAGTCTAATTAGAAACCAAAGCTTAATTTTTATTACTAACTTTTGTAATACATTCTGAAGGCCCCAGAAAAAATATATTTACATTTGTATAAAAAGTTGGCAAACATATTTTTACTTTGTGACTAAATACTTTAACATTATAAAGAAAATGATGTTTCATAAAGATGATGCAAATCTTAAATTCCCTTGTCTTATAAATATCGTTTAAACTTGTTTATCACCCAAATTTGTAATTGATATGAGGTAGCATCTTCCTGGGTCACATAGAAGAAAACAAGTTTGGGAAAAAAAGTAAAAATCATACTCACTTTGTAACTAAAAGTTTCCATTTCAAAACAAGAAATAGTTACAGCAGCAAAAATACAGGTTTTATGGTTCCTTTTTTTTTGAATTTGACTATATAAATTATCATTTTACTTGCCCTGGTTTCCTAAAGTTAAATCATCAACAATAAAATGAGGGAGTCCCCCCCCCCCAAAAAAAAAAAAAAAAAAAGCTAGGCACCTGTAAAAATGTGTCCAAATACAGCTCAAAATCACTATCTACATGGGCCTTTATAGCCTGCACAAATGGTACTGCCTTTGTCTTCTCTTGCCCTTCCTCTCTCAAGTTGAATCATACTAGCCGCTAGTCCTCTCAGGCGCTGCACATGGATCTTTCCAGCTTCAGGTAATTAAAGAACCAGGTACCTGAAAGGCTTGTACCAGGAGAATATGGACTCCAGCCATACCCTTAAAAGGTGGTCATTTGCCCCTGAGGGTGGTCTGGGGAGTGGGGTGTGGGGTGGTGCTAGGATCACTGTGGATCTCAAAAGAGGGGGTGAGTGTTTTAGTGCTCTCTTCTGGGGGTGCTTTAGCACTTACAATCAAATGACCTCCCCAAAGAAGCTGTTTTGCTTTGTGACAAGATTAGGGGCTATGGAATCCGGAGACCTGGCTTTAAATCCCAGCTATACCTTCACCTAGCTGTGTGACTGTGGATAATTTTCTTAGCCTCTCTGAGCTTACGTTTCCTAAGCTGAAAAGCAGAGCCCATAATATCTACCTCCAATGGGTCATCGAGAGGATTAGAGTCTGGGGCATGTCTGGGGAGAACCTGGGATGAGTCCTTCATGCCTGTTCCAGCAGGGGTTCCCCTCTTTCTCTCCATAAATGAGAGGCACCAAGGCCCTATCCATTTAGTCTATCATCCCTCAACCCAAGTCCATGTCCCTGAACTGTCCTTGTCATAAAGTTTCTCTTTCTAGGGGTAAAGCTCCAGAGACTTCCATCAATACAACAAATATAGTCTTTAAAAGAGATGTCATTCATTGCACCTTAGCTTGAATTAGTTTAGAGACAAGCTAGATTGACAATGAAAAAAAGAGAACCATCCATGGGTAGCAGAGGGTAATGGAGTCAAGTGAAGGGTTTTCCAGGACTGGGAGCCCTGTTCTTAGCCGTGGGTGAAGGGGAGGCAGTTAGTGGGGACGGACTCAAGACCATGTTCGGTAGAGAGGGAGAAAGTGAAGAGTCAAGAACCATGAGAGAATGGGAGAGGAGCCCAGAGGAGGCCATGAAGGGCAAGATGAAGAGAGGAGGCATGGGGGTCAGGGATAGTGAATCTAGGGAGAAGCTGGGACCTGGCAGACCCCCTGGGGCAGGTTAGAGGGTAAAAGGTAAGGCTCTGAACTCAGTAGGCATAGATTTGCTCCTTGTCTCTGACACTTACTGGCCATCTCATCTTGGCAAATCTTTGTATTTCCAGTGATGATCAGTTTTCACACCTATAAATGGTGATAATAATGTCTGCTTTGAAGAGCTGATTAAATGAGATACTACACAGTGCACATGGCAGGCTCTCCATAGCCTACCCTCAGCATATCATTCTCATTTTCGTCTTCATCATCTGCTGACAGTGGAGGACTGTGGGTGGCCTGTAGACTTGAGGAAGAGATACTAAGAGAGGGACAAATTTGGAGGAGCCACTGTGGACAGAGTAGCAAAAGGCAGCAAGGACCTTTTGTGGAAGTGAAATGACACCGATTAACAGTGGACTATGTCCAAGCAGTGCCCCCCAACACACAGGATCTAAAACAGAGAACACAGAACCAGTGAGGGGTTACAGGAGTGCAGAAGAGGCCTTCCTAAAGGGCTTGAAAGCCAACAGCTGCACAAGGGGAAGGCAGAGGGGTCAACTCCAAAGATGTCTTGGTGACAGTGATGAGCTAACACCCTGGGAGTGGAAGGATGCTGTGAGGAGGCAGAGGGCTCAGCTGGGCTCTCAGTAGGGAAGCAGCGCAGAAATACTAATGCAAAATGAGGCTGTGATCCAGGGACTTTGGGGTCAAGAGGTCTGATGTGTTGTCAACTGGGATGATGAAGACTTAAGAATCACTGGGGGGCCAAAAATAATAAGGACTGAAGTTATCCAAGAATGAAGAACTGGGTTATAGGTAGGGTCAGCAGTCAAGAAAAGCCATGATGTGAAGAGATGGACTTGCTAGACCTTTAGCAAGTCCACAAGGGAGAGACATGCTTTGATGGGGGATATGAGGGTAGGACCTTGGGCAGAGCTTGCAAACCTGGCAGCCCACATGCATTTCATACCCACAGACATGTTGTGTTTGCATTGCACATTATTTAAAAACAACTGAGCCAAAATTTAAAGATTTTCATGAAAAAGAAAATCTTGGTTTCTGATTTCTGTAGAAAAATAGGATTATCTGGCAGTCCTGTGTCTGTATTCCTATATGTCAAAACTTTGCCATCCCTGTTAAAAGGGGATATGATTTTTCAATTTGTCACATTCCCCACCATTCCTTATTGTGCCCAATGCTGAGCTTAAGTGCCGTTTGCTATTTGTCTTTGAATTGCTCTTTGTTTTTCTGGCAGGGAAATATTTTTATGTGTATGTGAAAATATGCATCTGGAAGCATTTGAGTTTCTATCATTGATTTGGAGCAAGGGATGCACCAATGAAGCTGGGTCCAGATCCGGTAGAAGAAGAGAGAACCCTAGTTGTTCTAGGAGTACCTCATGGTGGAGAACCAGGTGGGGAAGGTGCAGAAGGTGAGAGAAGTACTGTGTCATAAGAGACAGAAAGAGGGTAAAGGAATGTTATGAAACACTTCCTAGGGCTACTTGCTTAGATGCCTTGAGAATTTTGTTCACTCAGAGAGGTTGTATTTAGCTCCTGTGCCAGTTTGTGTGTATTGTGTCCCCCAGAAATAGGCATGTTCTTTGATGCAATCTTGTGGGGGCAGACATGTTAGTGGGGATTAAGTTGGAACGTTTGGATTAGGTTGTTTCCATGGAAGTGTGCCCACCCAACTGTGGGTGATAACTCTGATTGGATAGTTTCCATGGAGGTGTGGCCCTACCCATTCAGCATGGGCCTTGGTTAGTTTGCTGGAGATAAGCTCAGACAGAAGGAGTGAGCTTGCGACAGCCAACAGAGACACTTTGAAGAATGCACAGAAGCTGAGAAAGGAGCTGCAGATGAGAGACAGTTTGAAGATGGCTGTTGAAAGCAGACTCTTGCTTTGAGTTGTTGAGAGGACAAACACCTCAAGAGCAACTAAAAGTGACATTTTTGAGGAACCGCAGCCTAGAGAGGAACGTCCTGGGAGAAAGCCATTTTGAAACTATAACTGCCCCCCTCCCTGACATGAGGACTGAGCTCATGGGACTGAGGAGCTTGTGGCAGATCCTTCCTGTTGCCTGCCCAACTGAGTGCTATGACTCCATCTCCCCATCTTCCTTGCTGGTATAGCCTCCTACCGTAGAAACTGAAGATAAGAGATTCTCCTTTTTCCAGCCTCCTTTGCAACTAAAGTCTTGGGTATGGGGTCCAATTCTGGCCACTGGGGCTTGAGAGAAAGTTTCCTGGGGACTTTTGGGAAAGGTTTTCTTCCATCATAAACAATCACTCATGAGAGGAAGCATCCATTGTCTTCAGCCAGATAAAAAGTTACTGTATTTACACTGCATCCCTAAACAGTGACAGCTGTCTTGTGCCCATGAGAGGGCAAACCTAAGGATCTAGCCAGTAGGCTGAGGCTGGCAGAATAGAAAGCTGCCAAGAGCCTCAGTCCTTGATGACATTTGTGAGGCGCTGAACCAATCTTGGACCATCTTCCTCTATAATTTTTTATATGTAGCAATACGTTTTTCCTTGTTGCTTGTTGTTTAGGCTATTTTAAATTGTATGTCCTGTTACTTGCAGCTAAAAGCATTCTAGACTTCATCCAGAGCAGAGCTTCTTATTGGATCATATGGGCCAGTGTGCTGGGGGATACTTGAAGCCTCTACCTGAACCCGGTATGTTTTTCTTAATGTACCCATTTAACTCAATGATAGCATAAAATAGTACTTCCATATGAGAACAAACTGGTATAGAGTATAAAATCCACAAGATAAGACAGGAGTCTTGAGGCTGCTTCCAGGCAGGGATCCTGGAACATTATTTTGCAGAAAAGAGTTAACATGGCAGGCCTGACTGCTATCCACAGAAAAGCCAGTTTGCAAGATTGACACTTGACTTGTGTCTGAGAATCTAGATTTTGGGAGGTTACTTCCCTAACTGATGAAAGTGGCTCACTGTGCCTAAACCATTTGTGCAAAGAATGTGGTTCAGGCTGAACACCTGCTTTCATTTTGGGAGTCTGAAAGTTTGGTACATGCCAGGCAGAGGGTGCCTATGTGACTGGCCTCCAGTAAAAATCCTAGGCACTGAGTTGCTAATCATCTTCCCTGGTGGACAATAATTTCCCCCGTGTTGTCACAACTCAGAGAATTAAGCATGTCCTGTCTGACTCCACTGGGAGAGGACCCTTGGAAGCTTGTGCTTGGTTTCCTCTGGACTTCATCTCACGTGCCTTTTTCCCTTTGCTGATTGTGCATGGTATCCTTTCACTGTAAGCAATCATAGCTGTGAGTACAACTATCCGCTGAGTCCTGTGAGTCCTCTTAGTGAATTACTGAGTCTCAGGGTGGTCTTGAGAAATCCAGACACACTTGGGTAATATAAGATGTAAGTAAATATGTTTGTCTTCCTCTTGAGCACAAGACACAAGTTAATGAAAGCTATACTGCAGCTGGAGAGATTTGGGTTAGACAAAGAAAAGGACTTCCTGATTATTAAAGGGATTCTAAATTGGAAGAAAGACAGGACAATGGCATCTCTTAGCCTTGGAAATTTTAAAGAGAGGGGTACTGTGGTTTAAAATGCAGTTTTGCCTGGACTAGTTTTCTCTTTTTTCTGGATTCTCGTCAACGTCTTACCATTGTTTTGTATTTGTGAAGAGTAATGATTTTTTTTACATTTAATAATTGCATTCCAGGCCCTCCAATGATTCTTTGGTGATTTATCCTTTGTTTTAATTCAATATGCTACTCAAAATGCTGTTCCAGAGTTTTCCTTTAAGTAGTTAATGTGAATGAAAGCAGAAAATTGCCAGGAGTCAGCCAAATGTTCAGGCAGATTGTAAATACCTGTAGGGAAAGTATTTAAGCATTTCCGATAGGAAGGATACTGTAAATTTTACACACACGGGCTCTGCATCAAAGTCCAAATCCCAGCTTTTCTTCCCACTTTGAGACTTCTTAGTCAAGGTCAGCACAAAGGATCCACTGTTTCCACTGGCATTTACATCACCTCTTTATCTTGTTATTCCTGATTTCTTGCCAGTCATACTGAGAATTTCTCAAGGGAAGTAAAAAAGAATAATCAAACCAGCTTTTCCTCCTTGACAGTGAAGAATAGAAAGAAAAGGCTCTCTCCCAGAGAGCCGTTTCTTTTCTTTCTAGTCTTTATTTTAGCTGTATGTTTTAACTTGACACTGCCTTTCACAACCCCAGGAGTCCAAGCTGATGAAAAGCTGAGTTAATTTTCACTTCCACAGCTCAACCTCACATTAAATAATTTTTTTTTTTTTGAACAGTATTTTGGAAAGGCATGGGACTAGGGAATAGGCCTGTCAGATTTCTTGACTGAGTTACACACCCATACCCCAGGTCACTAGACTGAGGATGTGGCTGCCGCCTCAGGTTCTATCAGCAACAGTGAGGCCAGTGGTTGAAAATGGGTGAAACCAGGGTCTGGGAACGTCTCTGACTCTCTGCCTTCCACAAGCATCTGTTCCCCAGTGGAAGAACGTTTGTCTTGTGCTAGCTGGTCCCTCGAAGTTAGACCTGCTCTGCTCTGGTACTTTTCTGCTTCAGCTTTAGCCTCTAGCAAGCCAGTATGGGTTCCTTTTTTTTTTTTTTCCAAATTTTATTGTGGTAAAAAATATGTAGCATAAAATTTCCCATTTTAACCGTTTTCAAGTATATAATTCCATGGCATTAATTTTATTTACAATGTCGTGCTGCTAGCAACACCATCCATTACAAAACCTTTTTCATTCCCCAAACAGAAACTCTGTACACATTAAGCAATAGCACCTCACTCTCCCTTCCGCCAGCCCCTGTGAACCTTTGATCTACTTTCTGTCTCTATGAATTTGCTAATTAGATATTTCGTATAAGTGGAGTCATACAATTTTTGTCCTTTTGTGTCTGGCTTATTTCACTTAGCCTAATGTTTTCCAGGTTCATCCATGTTGTAGCATGTCTCAGAACTTCATTCCTTTTTATGGCTAAACGATAGTCCATCGTATGTATATACCACATTTTGTTTATTCACTCATCTGTTGATGGACACATGGATTATTTCCACCATTTGGCTATTGTGAATAGTGCTGCTGTGAATGTTGGTGGTTCCTACTTCTTTATCTACTCATTCACTCTTTGAACAAATTCAGTCATTGTCGTAATAGCTACCATTCTGTGAGGACTTTCTATGTTGTCATGATGAGAAGTGGCATGGAGTGGAGTGGTTAGGAGTCGAAAGCCCAATTTCCTGGGGTTGGATCCTGGCTAGCTGAATGACCTTGACCAAGTTATTAAACCTCTGTAGGCCATAGTAAGTTCATAATTATATCCAACCAGCTTCTTCTGAGGATTGAATGAGGTTTTGTGAACACAGAGCTCAGCCTAGTAACTGGGAGGACATAAGGAGCTGGTAGATGGCCATTGTCATCATTGCATTATTGTTATCATTGTCACTGGTGTTCAGGAGCTCGCAAACGTGGTGGCCCTCCCCATGGTCCCCTTTTATCTTTCCAGGCATTTTCTTATCCTTTCTCCTTCCTGAGCCCACTTCTGCCCACGTCATGATTCACAGGTGAATATTCAACGAAAGCCAGGAGCCCACACTATGCTCAATTTTATGGGACAATAAAAGGAACGGGTGTCATCAGGTTTTCAAGGGGGCCTGCCATCTGTATGGAACCGTATGCTGATATGAAACACCAGCAAGCAAAACCAGCATGATACAATGTGTGCTGATTTGTGTGCTAACTAGTGGGAGGGCGAGAGCCAGGGGGAGTCAGCATGTTAAGAAGAGGCTGGGGAAGAGGACTGGATCCCACCCCTGATTTGCAACAAGACCTTGGGTAAGTCATTGCTCCTCCTAGGGCCTCAGTTTCCCCACATGTCAAACCAGGGGGTTGGTCACAGTTTTAAACTTTTTAGACCAGGACATACAGTAATAAGTGGTTACAATTTTACATGGTGACCCTTGAAACCACACACATAACTGAAACAAAAGTTTTATGAAACAGTCTTCTTATGTAAATTCTCAGTATTTTCTGCTTTTTAAAAAACTGCTGGTTGTATTGACTTCCTGACCCTCTCCTTTTTCAGTTTGAAAAACACTGGCCCCTACGAGGCCTTCCAGCTTGAACTTTCTGTAATTTTAGATATATATGGACTGTATGGGTTTAAGAGAGGAAGGAATAATTAATCTCTTAGGGTAATGACTGGCTAGAGTCCAGCTAGGTTAATTTTTTAAAAATTATGTATATGGTTGGCTCCCATACCAACTTTCTGGAATCCAAGGACATGGTCTAATGGAAAAGAAGAGGCTAATTTTTGGGATTCATTTTCTTGTGGAGGATGAGGCTGCAAACAGTTAAAATGTGCATTGCTTATATGAATTGGGTTTTCACTTGTGGAAAGAGAAGAAAGAATCTTGTCATCAAAGTTTGTTCCTGCTCTGTAGAGTATGGGAATTCTGGAAGGAATCCACTCTCCTCAGGGGCGGGGGAAAGCCAGCTTGTTTTAAGCCTAAATGGATACAGTCCTGTGAATTAGGGGGCTTGGGAGAAACGACTTCTCTGCCTATGTAAATGTTTGTTTTTACCCTAATGTGTTTGTCCATTTGCTTGACTGCTCAGGAGATAGTCATCTAGAGACGCTGGCTTCAGAAGAAACTTAAAAAAACACTAAAACAAACAAAACCCTCCACCCCAATCCCCAAACAAAAATACCAACCTGCAACTTCCCACCCCACTTCCTCAGGCCGCCCATCAGTTCACTTTTTGTAGGGAGGGCTCTACATCCCAGCAGCCCTTTCGGAACCATGCTCCATGCTGAGGCTTGAGAACATCCAGGCATTTCAGTTAAGCACCTTCAAGTCATCTTGAATCAATTAGAAGAAGACTCTCTCTCTCTCTCTCTCCCTCTCTCTCTCTCTCTCTCTCTCTCTCTCTCTCTCTCTCACACACACACACACACACACACACACAGAGATGTCTCTCTCTCTGTACCCTACAGAAACTTCTGGAATTCTCAGTGACATTTTAAGATCAAATGGCTTTTTAAACATCTCAAGCCTTTCAAAGTGCTTCCTTCAGTCTGGAGCAACACCTGCGGGGACAGACTCTTTGGAAAAATGTCAGCCAGAAGGTTCATGAATGCAGACTTTGGCCTGTAGAAGTCAATGCTGCTGTTTGCTCTTCCTATCTGCTGTCTGGCTTAGATCTTGGATAGGATTCAGAGTCAGTGGATTGGGCAAGTTACTGAGCCTCCCATGGATGTGTGAAATGTGGTATATAATAGGACTGACCTTATAGAATTAGATGACTTAATGAATGTAAAGGGTTTACAACTGCAGGGTAAGTTATTCAGTAATTAGCAACCATTGGTATTATTGTTGATCCACACATTATTCCAGGAAGAAGGTGGGAAATTCAAAAAATGGAGCTGGAGAAAATGGAATGAAGGAAAGTACCACTGGCTTAAGGCCACATTGCAAGTCAAGGAGGATAGAACCAAGATGGTGTCCAGCAACTCTGAGCCAGCCTATCCCTCTGTGTAATGGGAGGAAGTGGCCACAGAGTTTTGGTCAAAATGGGACAAGAACAAGGCCTTTGGGAAATGGGGATAGAGATACCAACCTTGCAGTCTTGCTAAATACATGAGCAAACTAGTGGATACCGCACTTGACCCGACCCTGGCACCTAGTGGGTACTGGATAAACAGTGGCAATAATAATCACTTTCTCTCACCACACCTGGGCCCCAGTGTCAACGCTTCAGGCTTTCTGAATTCAGAGCCTTCCTCAAGGTAAGGAAATGGCAGTTTTCTTGAATACAATGGTCTTTTAAAGGCAGTTCAGATGTTTATCTTATCCCAATATTTACCTTATTGAATAGGATTTGGGTGGCTCATTTTTCCATACCTCTGGGGAGTGAGGTTTCACTGTGTTAAGTTGTATATCAGCTTTTAAATGAAAATGTGGATTAAGCTGGGGAAAACCCTTTTCTAACCCAGGGGAGAAAAGGGCCCTGATAAAATCTGGCCTGGATTCTTGTCCACCTGCAATGTTGGGAGCCCAGGGGAAAAGCTTGAAGGAGGCTCAGAAGGATTGGCTGAAACAACTACAAAGATTTGGCAGGAACCACATCCAGATCTGTGGCCAGCAGCACCCAGGATGTTCTAGCATCTGATTGTGGATCAGCAGATAGGCATGATAACTTGACCTGAATGCAGAGAAGCTGTTGATTGAACCAAAGCTCCCGTCCCCAGGTGGCTCCACTCAGGCCAGCCTTCTGTGGCCAGCTTTTACGTTGCACATGCCGATTCGCCCTGAACCTGGGGCAAACCCTATCCCCATTTATTTTTCTTCCATTTTGGCTGAAATTAGCTACGGGAAATAGGGTCTATGATAACAGTTTCTTCCAGCGAGAAGGGCAATGGCCCACTTAGCCTTGTGGGGGTAGGTATGTGTTCTGCTATCAATACCTTTCTTTAGAATGGAAGACTTTAGTTTACAACATCCTTCAGGACCACCAAATGTGTAGTTTTCCTTTCAGATAAAACTTGAGATAAAAAGTGCATATTCAGAATATTGGATAGTTTTGAGTGTTTCTTTGCCAGATATTATATATCTATATTATGTGTATATAAATTTACTTGTTTTATCCTCTCAACAACGCTATAAAATAGGGTTTTACAGACTGAGAAACTGAGGCACAATGAAGTTCGGTCACTTTGGAATTAAATAGCTAATGAATCAGAGCCAGGTTTTGAAAGTATCTTCATGAGTCTGAAGCCCATATTCTCAACACTGTATTCTTCTTTGAGCAGTTTATGGAAACTAAGCGTATCATGGATGTATAATGATGGTAGGTTTTATTGACCTTGGGAAGTTTCTAATTGCCTAAGAGGGACAGGACTGGCCAGAATAAGATGGAGAAAAATATTGCTTGTAAGTTTAGGATTTATATCTCAGCACATGTTGCCTGAGTGCTACCAGATACGTTCTTCAGATTTCTAAGATCCTGGGAGACAGGGAGGACACACTGCCACTTCTACCCCACCTAAGCAATTTCATTTGTTCACTTTAGTAGATGTGGGAATCATGTAGCAAGCTGTCCAGAGAGAAAAGACTGGAGAACACTAGACATTGAGCATCTTTCTACTCTGCACCTTTCCTGGAGACTGAGGCTGTGTAAAAGGTGAACATGAGCTCATAAGAATAAATATTGCAAAGCAGGCTTAGGGATTGTACCTTCTACAAATTTCTACCTCCTTAAGAGAGAATCTCCTCAATGAAGTCTAGCCTACAAGTACAGATTTGCTGACTTTAATTCAGTTCATAGGTATCTATTGAGAATCTTCCATGTGCCAGGCACTGCTCTAAAAGCTGGAGATTTATAAAGATGGACAAATTTGATAACATTAACAACAACAAAACTGATATAGTGAAAGATGGTACAAATGACATTAAAAATTAAGAGTAGGAGAAAATAGTCGTACCATATATGCCAGTTAATGGGTCAGTACCCATAATACGTAAAGAGCATCTATAAATCAACAAGAAAAAGACACATCCAATATAAAAATGGTCAGAAGATTGGAATAGGTTATTCCTAGGAAGAAAGGCCCTTGCCTTGGTTTCAGGATTTAGCAAGGTGATAATGCTATGAACAGAAGCAAGAATCATTTCAGTGGGGTCTCATCAGCTGTGGATTAGTTTCTGAAGGTCAATGGCAGCAAAAATCACCTGAATCAAAATTACCTTTAAAATATACCTAAATCCAGTAAGTACAAAGTATCTGGTTTTGGGTTTATAAGCCTTCCCTTCCAGTGTTGAGAAACACTGGAACAGGAACAGGTCTGCTGCAATCTGGAGACTCAGATAGATTCTTGCCTTTACAAATAATGGAGGTGACTTTGGTTTCTGCTTCAACTCGTAAAGGGATTGGAAGTTATCACCCCTATCCTCACAACAAGAAAAGTGCTGAACAAACTAAAAATTGGCAACTCTTCTTATATCCATTAGAAAATTGAGGTTTCAGTGCAAACTGATGCCGTCAAAACTGAAAGATGGGGAATTCAGAAAATCACAGATAAGGGAATACAGAAAATCAGAGCAGAAGCTGTTGGGGCCAGGAAAGGATAAAGATAATGGAGGGCATGGGTCAGTTTGAGGCCTGTTGTGTTTGAGATACCCTGAGACCTCTGGCTGGAGCTGTCCAGCGCTGAGTTGTAAACACAGACCTACGCATTAGCCCAGAGCTGGTGAGAGAGAGGCTGGACTTGGCGTTAACAAGCAGCAGCGACTTTGAGTAGAAGAGCCTGGAGTGAGGAGAAGAGTGAGGAGACTTGGCTCCTGCTTCATCGGGTGTTGAGGTCTTCAGTGACCTTATCTCTAAGGTCCCAGAAGGAATCCTAATGACTAAGTGTGAATGAGCTTATCAGTTTCTTCAGCCTTCTGAGGGCAGAGTTTCTGGAGGCCCCTGGGTATATGGCCCAAAGCAGGAGGTTCTGAAAGGAACTGAGAGGGGACCTTGGAAGACACTGCTTGGCTACTTTTCTCATAAGTGACCCTGCCTCTACAAAGGAATTGGAGATTTTGGATGATGGAGCAAGGTGAGAGGAAGGAGGACAGAGACTCACTGTGGCTTGCCAGTCATTTTAGCCCAGACTGTGGTCTGGGTGCCTGTGTAATGTGACCTCCTTTAGGGTCTCCAAGAGCTGAAGTGGGGAGTCTCAAACTTTAGTGTCCATTAAAAATCCCCTGTGATTTGATAAAATTAACAACAAAAACAACAAAAATCTTCAAAGACCTTGAATCTGCTCTTAGCATGAGGTCCTGGAATCTGCATTTTAATAAGCATCCCAAGTGTTACTACAGCAGCATTCAAGGTGGCTTAAAGATATATGCAATACAGACCCATATTAGAAAATACGGAGGAGAAAAAAGAAGGAAGATGATTCTTTGAGAAACTCTGGTCCCAAAGACCCTCCGAAGAATATAAGCCACCATGTGTGGATGATTAATAGTGGGGATGTCTTTGAAGGGTGCTTTGGCTTTTTGCACTCAGCCTCACTGAGAGATGTTAACAAAAGTAGTGCGGAGAGAATGGCTGTTGTATTTGCTGAAGGACTGCTGGGGAGGACCCAGCACAGCACATCTCAGTTTCCCCAATGGCGACACATGGGCAAAGTGTCCTTTGTGTCCTAGTGCTTCTCCTGACCAACTGGTTTGCTTTCATCTCATGGATTATGCAAGTCTCCTAACTGATTGGGCTGCTTGGTCCGCTCTCTCCTGGGAATCATGGCCAAATCAGATGGCCACTCCTTGCAACTACAGTTTGTACCTGTGTGATAATCAGTACAACACCCCTTCATGTTAATCTCTTGCCTTTTACTTTTCCTTCATGCCTCATTACTATTTTTGAAAAATATACTATTCTACTGTATATAGTGTTCAGCCATCTCAAATGCTTATTGTACTAATGCTGTGCACAATTAAAATATGTCTGTATGTCTATGTATGTATGTATGTGTGATTCATACACAATCAAAAAAATAATTGAACTCAGATAATAAAGTGTGGATTCTAAGTATTCAGAAAGTATCAATTTATCAGTTGTAGTCAGTCCTAAGTATCTCCTTGGTTCCCACATCTCACTTCGAGGTCAAGGCCATCTGCGGGTGGAATCTGCTTCGCTCAGGAGCTAAGTGCTCCCTGGTCCACCGCTGCCCACCAGCATGGCCACCTCTTCCTCCTCAGAGGCAAGAGCAAGAAAGGGGGAAGAGTTGGACTGCTCTTTCCAGGTCCATTTACCCTCTTCACAACAATGGATGGGTTTCAATTAAAATGAGGTCATGGGCTATTAGGAAGACAGCCAGAGTCTTTGGGGGCAGCAGTCATGTGTGTGCATGTGAAATGCCCATGGCTGTTTTGTAGAACTTGGGCTCTAGTCTCTGTTTCCTTCTGGGAGTAGGTTTAAAAATGGGCAGCAGAGGCGTCATTGGAAATGAATGTGCTCCTTTGCGGGATCCAAGATCATTCCCCTGCCTCTACTTTCCCCCTTGCTAGATTGACAGAACGGAACCATGTGCAAACAATGGAGAAAAAAGTGGCCAAACTGCATGCCAGTTGGCAGCGTTCTTGGAGCTCTCTACATGCAGAGCCTGATCTAGACCCTGGAGGTGGGAAATAGGGGCAGAATCAAGGTGTGACTGGGCACTAGGTAACTTTAGGGTCATGCCCAGTTCAACCGTACCCTGCCTGGTCAGGAATTCTGATGGGCAGGTGTGGGAGAGCTTGCCAGGCTGTTTTGTTGGCTGTTGACTGCTGACCTACTTTCTCTGGAGCATACCAAGGGGGAAGGATGCCAGACTGGTCTCTGTAAAAGGATGTCCAAGATCATTTCAAGGCATTTAGAAATGGGCCAATTCCTTGTGGCTTTTTTTTTTTTTAAGGGAAATGAGGCAAAACTGCAGTCCTGTAATGAGATCACTCAGAGCCTTCTCTGTACACGTAGCATTCCAGGCTGACTGAACTGAACAGCTGGCTCAAGGGGGCAAGTTTTATGCCCTGATGTTCTCTGAGACCATCCTGCCTGGCTAGATGCATCCCTGCCCTCCTTGTGAGCAAGGCGCTGATGGAGGAGGGCCTGCCAACTCTGGGCTGGTTGGGTTGGTTGCGTTAGGTCTCTGATCAAACAGTAGGTGTGAAAATTTGGATTCTTTAGGGATTTGAACTAGGACATTGATGTTCCAAACTGGGGTTCTGCATCTCATGGGAAAGAGGGCAAGTTGAGTTACAGACCATCAGAGATAGCCCAGGCATAAATTCCAGAGGGCCTGAAAGTAAATGCCAAATGTAAAGGCCCAGAAGCTGGCCTGAGGGTTGAAGTTCAAGGTCCCAGAGCCAAGACTTGGGGTTGGAGGATTAGCAATCAAGTAGGACTCAGAAAGAAAGAGAGAGAGAGAGAGAGAGAAAGAGAGAGAGAGAGAGAGAGAGAGAGAGAGAGAGAATGCATACACACACACAAAGAGAGTGTTCATGTGTGTTCCCAGGTGTGTGAGAACATATGTAGGCTAAGTGTGGTGGGTATGTTTATATGTGTATGGAGGGTTTGTGTGTATAGAGTGTGCTGGGTGTGTTTACGTGTTTCAGGCCCCGGTATGGAGTATGTATGTGTGTGGGTGGGCCCTTAGAACTTTCGTGGACTTTGGTGGGTGAACTTAGAGGCTGGTAGATGTGGAACGATATTCAGGTTGTGGGTTGAGGTGGTTATGAACTTGTACCTCACATGGTTGAGGCTGCTGTACTCAGTGCCTTGCCTTCTGAGGGATACTGTTATTAAAGGGCTGTTTAGAAGAGAGAATTCAGGGTTGCATTTACACCTTTCAAAGGTACTAAAATTAATGCAGCAGTGAAATCCACTGCGAGAGGTAAGGAGAATTACTGGGACTTCAATAACAAACATGTGCTGACAGATCTCAGGGAGAAATTTCTCCCTCAAACCTCAACTTTCTAGGGGTCCCTATTCTGAGTTCAGATGTCTTCAACAGGCTATAAATTCAAAAGTAATCCATAGGTTTAAATTACATCTTCAACTGTCAGTAACTCTGGTGGGGTTCACTGAGTGGGAGGTGGGCAGGAGGAGAATCAGGGTTATCTTAGGGTGGTTCATGCCCTGGGGTCCTGTAGATGGAACTCTTGGCCAGGAGTTAGGGACTCTGAGTTCCAGGTTGGGCTCTGCTGGGTGAGCGTGGATGGATGAACATTTCTGTTCCTCAGCCGTCCCACCTATAAGTAAAACCAGGGTGTTGGGAATGGGTTCTCCAAGCTCCCTTCCAGTGTGGCAGTGCTGGGATCGCAGGCTGGGGCAGTGCCCCAGTTCCAGGCTAGAGGGAGAGTGTCTAGCAGCATTTGCTTCTCCTTTTCTGCCACTTTGAAAAATGTAGAAATGCAGGTTTCTGGGAAAATGACCAGGTGTTCCTAATGGAAAAGGTCCCTTACTTTCCATGTCAATTGATACATATTCACAAAATCAATAATTTTCTATAAATGTATGTGTTTTTAGGTGATTTGGGCCAGGTTAAAAGACCCAGCTGAATTGACTGTCTTCTTGAATACTCCGCCGAGCTGTTGAACTGCCTCCCCTTTGCAGGCATGACCCTGGGTTGGTGGTTCCTCATTCCCACAACACCCACAACTGTTATCCTTGTTTGAAAAGGAGGTACTGAGAGGTTAAATAATGAAAGCTTGCATGCTTCACTGCTGCACTCGCTTCCCTTCTCTTAGTTTCCTGAGGTCTCGGTTACAGAAGATGCCTTTCCTGATCTAAGAATAAGCAGGTGAAACATGATGCTGTCATAGATGCAAAGGTAGGAAAAAAAAAATAAAAGCACTTATTCTCTGCTCAAGCCGCATAACCATACCCAAACATATAGAGGTAACTAAATGTTCAATTTCTACTTTTTAAAAGTCATGGGCATCTCTGCAGAGCCAGCAACCCCGGGCATTCGCATTTTTCATTGCATTCCCCAAGCTCCTGTCCTTTCAAACATGTATGTAAATGAGGGGGCCCAAAGAGCTATTAATGCAAATTTCTTTAAGTAAGGATCCGGAACACCAAAAGCCTATTGGTGGTTTCAGAAAATATCTTGCTGGAAAAGGCTGTGTCCATAGTGAGCTGTCGCTGCTTGACCCTGGGAAAATTAACTTGTGTGGAGGGAAAAACAAAGAGCCGGGCCTGACCAAGACACCCCAATCATTCTCAGGACACAAAACTATGCCGCTAGGCTGGTGGGAGGAACGTTTTGAAAGGGTGTAAGGAGGGCATTGATTCTTTTTCATGGACTTGAGGATTATTCTTTGACAGCAAAATGTTTCTAAACATCATGCTTAAAATCTATTAATAAATACGTGAAAGGGTCTTTGTTGAAAGGATGAAATCCCACCACCTACCACTGAACCCGAAAACACTGTTCTGTTAGTAGAAGGCTTGGAAATCAAAGGTCCAGCTGGCCTCACCCCCACCCAAGTTTCTCCCCCTGCCTTCAGGAGCTCTGCACCAGTTGTTGGAACCTGGTAATGGGGTTTGGCTGTCAGAGCCATTTGTGGCCTATGGTTTTCAGGCTGGGGTACGGGAACTCGATTTTATCACTAGCTGGAATCTGTTGAGAATTTGCTTCTCCCTCAAAACACAATGCATTTCTCATCACTTATTCTTGGGTCAGGGAAAAGATCTTCTGGTTTTCCAGAAGAGAATAAAACTTTTGTGTAATGGTTTTTCTGGGGGTGGGAGAAACTTAGGGCATTAATTAAGACCCATTAAGGAATGAAATGGAATGTGTTGTCAGGAGCCAAAAATGTTTTGTAGCTAATGTCATATCTGATTTGGCCCAGCATGTTATAAGGCAAGATTTTTATGATTTATGACTCTGAAAAAGATGGACTGATGGGTCAAAAAAAATGCCAATTTTTAAACCAATAATGTTTTATATTATTTAGAAACTGGGCTAGGTTGATGACATTTGTGAAGTCCTGTTGAGACAAAAATGTAAATATGTGTTGAGTTTCATGCAGTAGATCCTGGAGTAATTATCAAACAAAAATTATAACTTATTCCAAGTTATAAATGGAAAAAAAGCACAAGGGATTATGTGGCTCCATTTTTTAAAAAAAGAAATCTGAAAAATAAGATGGAAATACAAATTCAAATGGCATGAGGGTTTTAGTCAAGTTGAATTAGATTAAAACTGGGGTCTAGGAAACCCCAAGGAGTCCATGTTTAGAATTCAAATTATCCAGGAATTTGGATAGGACAAAAATTATATCTCTAATTGAAAACTGGCATTTCTTTAATTATGAATTAGGTGACACACCACAGTAATATTAACTGTACCTGTGATTTCTCAGCAGTAGAAATCACAGATATTTCCATAGCACATTGAATTTGTTGCAGATATCTCAAAATATTATTTACCTCACCAATTAGAAATTATGGCAGTTACCTGGCCAGGCCCTAGATCTTGTTTTTTTTTGTGTTTTAATATATAGTAATATATGCCAATTGCTATATATTACTAATGTGGTGGATTGAATTGTGTTCCCCAATTTGGACATGTTCTTGGTCTTGTTTGCATTCTGGTGGTGTGGACATATCATAAATAAAATCTCATCAAGACATACTTCAGTTAAGGTGTGGTCCAACTGAATCAGGCTGGACTTTAATCTGAGTTATTGGATTCCTTTATAAACAGTGAATGTCAGACAGACAGAAGCCACAGGGAGCAGCCAGGAACTGGAAGTCAGCAGAAACTGGAAGAGAAAGGAGAAGATGCAGCCAGGTGCATTGCCATGCAAGGGAAAGGCCAAATCGCCGGCAGCCCCAGAACACCACAGTCTTCAGGGAGAAAGCATTGCCTTGCTGATGACTCGATTTGGTTTTGGACTGCTCCTAGCCTCCAAACCGTAAGCCAATAGATTCCCATTGTTTAAGCCAACTCATTGCATCATCTTTGTTTTAGCAGCTAGGAAGCGAAAACATACTATATTACAAATTTGTTTCTTAATATTTTTATGACTATATTTCAATGTGGTTTGTTTCCTTTATAATCCTGGGCATTTTATTTTGAAACTTTTAAAAACATTATTCTGAGAAGAGGTTCCAAGACTTCACAGATTGCCAAAGGGGATTATGGCACAAAAAAGAGAAGCACTCCTTAAACCTTCCTGTGTTGTCGATGGAGCTTGAGGGGCAGCGGGGGCCAGGATGCACAAAGGGCAGGGATGAGAGGACACAGAAGTCAAATCCACCTGCACATGCTGTCTCTGAGGCCAGGTGATTTGGGGCACCTGAACTAACTTATAGTCACCTAACCTCATAGTTTCTGGGAGGCCCAGATTCTTGCATATGCTAAATTACTCAAAATGATTTCAGATTTTCCCTTCTTGCTAGGTTAAAGCTGATGGAAATTTATAGCAGCTCCTAAATATGTGTTCAATCCAATAAAAATAAAATTACCTCCAACCTAGCTTAGAAGTCTATAAATTATTAAGACACGAATGGAAAACCATTATTAAGCGTGTGTTTAGAGAGAATAGAACTTGTCTTCGTTCCTATAATCTTTATTTGGGCTCCATCCACTTACTCATCTACTTAAATCATCATCCTTTTTTTGCTAGTAACTTGAACTGTCCAGGCCAGTGGTTCTCCAGGTGTGGTCTCTGGGCCAGCAGCATCAGCATCACCTGGGAGCTTGTTACAAATGCATATTCTCTGGCCCCACCCCAGACCTACTGGGAATTAGAAGCAGTGGTGATACATTATCAAGGGCCCCAAGTGATTCTAATGCTCCTTAAAGTGCGGGAACCAGTGCTTAAACCATCCCTCATCCCCCTTCCAACTCTGGGACTGATTATAAATTGGAGACAGCTGGTCTCCTTACTCCCTAATTGAGGTAAATTATCTACTTGCTCTTGGTTGCACCTGGGAAGATCTTGGCTTCCAACTTATTTGGCCTTGGCTTGGTTGTTGGATCATCTACTATTTTTTAATCTATTTTTCTAGGCTAAAAAACCTTTCTCTTGAACTGGTTGCCTTTATCACAGCTACAGGTAAAGTGACCCTCTTAGCCGGACTCCGACAGCGGAAGGGACGCCTGAATGTAGGGGAATGGGAGGGAGTGGGGGATTGGATAACACCTTTAGAGTGAGCAACTCATTCCGTCCTCCTAGCTTTGCCATTGCCCTTGGCATTCTCCTACCTTTGCCCTGCCCCAGCCCACCTGTGTGAGGGCCAGAGTCTTCAGCCTTTAAGTGTCTCCTTTACTGTCTGACCCAGTGCTTTGAGTCGTTAGTACTTGCTGACTTCCTGATTTTCAAAGTAGATTAATTCATCTTTGTGTCCCCAGGGCTCATCTCAGCACCAGGCAGATGGTAGGCACTCAATAGATGTTTGTTGAGTCAAGCTGGTGGATTAAGTGTTTAGAACAGTCACACATGGAGCCACAAAGACAACTGTCCTTAAGAGGGTATTTCTAGGCTTTCTGGAGATAGGTGCCCTTGTTCAGTACTAAACTATTAGTTATCTGAAGGGTAACAACACAATGGCTCTCCCTATTATCATACAACCTTGCCAGAATAAAACAGGGTCTGAGGGCAAAATATGTAGGATAAATGGAAATTAAGGAAAAAGCACTGGACTAGGAGTCTAGAATCATAGTGCTAACTAGCTATGGCACTGGACAAGGCATAACCTTCTTGGGACTCAGTTTGCTCTTCACCGTGGTATACTGGGGAAAAAATTATATTGGCTTCAATGGAGTTTGTTTGAGCCACTTTATTGGCTGTATGGCTTGGGGCAAATTGCTCACCCCTTTTGAGGCTTTAGTTTCCTTATCTGTAAAAAGGAGATGACAACATCTACTCGCTGGTTGTTGTAAATATTAGAAATAATAATGGTAGGGCAATTAGCACAGTATCTGGCACATAACAGGTGCCCGAATATGGTTATTATTATTCAATAAAATGATAATGGTAATTCCTGCCCAACTAGAGGATGGCTGAAAAGGTTAAATGAGGTGATGCTTATAGCATCATTTCCCTTCATTCAACACATTGTTATTGAGCATAGGCCTTGTAAAGCTGGGTGTGCTTTACCAATATAAGTTGGTGGTGTTATCGTGGTCTGTGGTTTCTACAGGTTATAAAAGTCTGAATCAGTGGCTGTTCAGAACAGAATAGAGAGGGACTCAATGTCCCTTCTCACACTCAGTGGGAGAGACAGCAGGCCCACGGGCATTGGAAGGGATGAGGTGGCCCTAGCTTGCTGTTAACACAGTCTCATGTAACTGAGATGGACAGGATGTTGCAGGGCAAACCAATGTGGAATCATGTTCTCTGTTCAGTGGCACATCTGAGGAGAGGCATGCATCACATTGTGTACTAAAGCCATACCAGCTTGGGAGTGATTGTTGAATAGTCACGAAATTTTTCCAGCTGTTTGTAGCTTGAAAGTGGCCAATGGTGGAATTATTTACATCATGGAAATTGGCAAATGCTATAAATCAAGTTTGCCTTTTTTTCTCCAGAGAGTCAGTTTATGAGCACACCTCTGAATACACTGGCACTTACTAGTTTGTGTGAACTTGGGAATGTCACTCAACCTCTCAGCTTTCACTATGCAAAACTCAGAAAATATAAAAAGTCTAGGTAAGAGAATAAAAGTCATCCATAATTCTACCACTCATAGATAACCACAATAAATATTTTAATGTGTTTCTCACTTTCTATGATGTGCATTTTGTTTAAATATTTGAGATGGTATCTCATCTTGTGCATCTTGCTTTTTTGAAAACAACAATCATATCATAAGCATTTGCAGTATCTTTGATATGGATTGAAAATATATTTTTAATGGATGCATAATATTCTACTCTTTGGATTAAACAATTTACCTGATCTGCATTATAGATAATGCTCAATGTGGTTTTTTTTTCCTGCGTTTTCACTGTTACCTTAGATTAAATTACCAGAAGAAGGATTACTGTGTCAGTTTTTGAGGCTCAAATATGTATTTCCAACTTGTTTTCCAAAATGTTTGTGCTAGTTTGTATTCTTCCTAACAGAGAGCATTTCTTTTAATTTTGTTCACTGTATCGACCAAAGTAAGAGCTTTGTTTTAACTCAGAAACCAGCATTTTGGCATGTTTCATTTGGATGTGTTTGGATGTGTGTTTGTTGCCTGATACTTTACAAGGAGATGACCAAATTTGGAGTGTTAGGGAAAAAAAATGTGGCATCCAGACAATTCTTGAAGCTTTAATGGTGGAGGTTGGCCAGCTTGAACAAGAATGATACTCATGCTCTTTTAATGCATGAATCCTTTGTAATTATGATGCACTGCAATGAAATTTGAACTGTGGGTACAGGTTATGTTTATGACTGGTATCCTTACTCAAGTAAGGATAATAGTGGCAAGAGTTTATCTCAGAGAATGGTACCTGGGGTAATTAACTGCCTCCTCTATTTATCTTTTCCTGGAGACATGTAGTCCTCCTCTTCCATCCTAGTTGGTGATAGGGTGGGAAGTGAGGAACAGGAAAAGGGAAGGAGATGTATCCAAGAGTGCACCTTTCCTTTTATTAATTAAAAATGTAAAACAACAGCAGCATCATTTATTGTTTTAAAAGGACTATATTGTTTTTAATAATATAGTCAATTTAAAATAAACACTGCTTTTCAGCTGTATTCTTCTGGTCTTTTTTATTATGTACTTATTATGTACACAGTTTTTATTTTTAGCAATGTAATTTTAAAACAAAAAGGCATGCTATACATGTTATTGGGTACTCTTCTTTTACCACCTTAAACTTAATAGACTGTAAATATCTTTCCATGTTGTTTGGCAGTCCTATAAACATCCTCTTAAATGAATGCTCAGTGGTCTATATATGGACATACTATTTTTATTTAAGCCATCCCTTATGGTTGGACATTTTTTGCATCATGTGTTTTACATTATTGTCAATAATACTTTTTGTCCACTGAGCTCTTGGTTTGTAGCTAGCAGCCTTGTTTGGAAAAGTTTCAGAGAGAAGCTGCGTCAGTCTAAGAAGGTTCCCGCCAAATGACTTCAAGATGGATGATTGCGCCTGCTCTTTCCATTTCTTCTTTTCGTTCTGCTGTTCCCCTCTCTTTCTTTCTCAGGTCTATAATGGAGGGAAGTTTGGGGCTCTCTGTCTTTGCCCAACTTAGCCTGTCTTGTGGTGACTCTCAGGAGCCCACAGAGCCTGACGTTGACATCCTCTCACTATTCCATGCTGTCCTATTTGTTTAAAGTAATAAGGGGCACAGACAAAGAGATAATAGAATATTAGGAGTCCCCCGCACAGAGATAACAACATCACAAAGTGATGCGCTATGGCCAAGAAAAGGAATTAAACCATTCTACTGATCATTGATAAGACCTGTGATTTTAGTCTTAAATGAGAAGATTAGAACAGTCACCTGCCTGACTCCTGCCAACCTCCAATTATCTGTCACTCCATGGTGGTAAACATTTATATTTTTTTACTTGTTTCTTCCGCTGTTTATCTCCATATTTCTAAATAATGTTTATGCTACAAATTTCTATTTTTTCCATATTACATTTTATCTATAGTTTTCCATCTATAGATTTAGAGTAATTAGAGAATAGTTAGAGAATACTCTCAGCTTTTTCTAATTTCCCTACTTACATTCTGCTGATAATTATAATTTTAGTTAGATCAATATATAGTATTTACATCCCTATAAACATTTTTCACAGCTGAGCCAAGTAGTGTACTACAATTACAATTCCTTTTTTTTTGGTGAAGATTTTTGTTTTCCCTGTAGTTAATAATTGTCTCACTTTTGTTTTCATTTGCATCCATTAATACTGTATCCCTAAAGCTTCTACCAGAGTTTTAAGATGCCTCTCAACATGGTTGAAGGTATCAGACAATTTATCAGTCTTGTAAGCCCCCATTTGGGAGAGATATTTCTTCTAGATCCCTCTTTCCGCTTTCTCTTCAGCTGTCCTGGATTTCTCTTCATCATTATCTTTGGAATTCACTTACCTTTACTCTTAAGTGGGAATCCTGTTTCTGGAATCCCTTATCTTTCTCTTTCTTAGTTGATTCCAGTGATATGCTGGCAAATGTTAACAAGCCGCTGGTTGTGGGGTGTGAAATCCTAGTTTGAAGTGTTTGGTGATTTCTGTGGTATCAGTATTCCCACCATGGCTGATTTCAAGTGACCACTGTGATGTCACTAAAGTTAGGGTTGGAAGAGATGCTCTTGTGAACAAAGTAGCAGTCAGTTCCAGAGCATCATTGGTTACTCTCTTTTTGGGTGGAGCACATCTTCTAATAGCTTCCTGAGAAAGGGTGCATGGGAGATAAGTTTTTTTAAAACTTCCATTTCTGTTCTCATACTCTACTGACTTAATCTTGATGGTGAAATCTAGGTGAGGAACAGTTTTCACTCACTTAGAGTGTTGGGCCATCATTTTCTGGATTTCAGCATTGTTGCTGAGAACTCCAGTGCCTTCTTGGTGCCCATCCTTTGTATGTAGTTTGTTTTTCTTCTCTGGAAGCCTCTAGGATCTTCTCTTTATTCCTGTTATGAAATTTCATGGTGGCAATTTCCCCCTCCATTCAACATTTTGTATCCTTACAGATCCTTTACAATCAGGAAGCTTATGTCCTTCAGTTCTGGGAAAACTTCTTATGTTTCTTTGATGATTTTCTTTCTTCTACTTTTGCTCTATTCCTAGGTCTTCTGTTAATTGGATGTTGGATCTCTTGTTTCAGTCCTTTAATTTTCTCCCTGATTTTTCTTTTTCTTTTTTCCCTCAGAGTTTAGGACTTTTAATTTGTCCCAAAGTTGCTGAAGCAAAAATCATGGTATGATTTTTCTTTTTTTTTTGTTCTTGAATGCTGGGAGATTTTTCCCAACTATGTTCCAACCCTCGATTTAACTTTAGATGATCCTATCAGAGTGATGGCACCTTGAAACTGGGGCTAAGTCATATATCTGTGTCTTCTTCAGAGTGCCTGCCTGGCACAATACTTGACAGAACAAAGAGATAGGAAGAGCAAAGACTTTTTGATCCAGGTGGATCTTGTTTTGAATTTCAGAGCTGAGGGTAAGTCATTCCATTGGGAGGCAGGATACTGGAAGGCTGGAGGGGTGGTCTACCAGATATAGTTAAAGGAGGACATTTTCTTACACTTTCTTCAGCCTGCATTCAAAATAATGCAGTTTAATCTTAAAACTAAAATTTCATGTGAAATTTTGTTACTTTTTATGGTTCCCAGTGTCACATAATAATTCCTTCTTGTTTACAAGAAATATTCTGATATTTTAATAGGTTTATTGGTTTTCAATGCTGAATTTCAATTGTCTTCATCTAGCTGCCTTCCACATCTGATCTCCCTGAACCACATTAAAGGCATTTATAATGGCTAAAATTCATTTAGCATTTACCACATGCCAGGCCCTCTTTGAAGTGCTTAACATGCATTAATTTATTTAATCCTTATAACAACCCAGTGAGGTGGGCAGTATTATTATTCCCATTTTATTATCTATCTATCTATCTATCTATCTATCTATCTATCTATCTATCTATCTAATCTAATCTATCATCATCATCATCATCATCATCATCATCTTCCCTCTCTCTCTATCATCATTCCTCCCTGAGGAAATGGAGGCTCAGAAAGGCCCACGGTCACAAAGCTAGTAGGTGTCATGCTGGAATTTAAACCCTGATAATCCAGAGCCCAAGCTTTTATTCATTTTACTCTGTAAAGACCAGGTCCTTGGCTTTGATTCCCAGCTATAATTCTAGCAGCCAACCACTTACTGAGGAGACTCTCCAGTATTCTGACCACACATTAAGACAGTGATAACTATCCCCATTCTATTATCCCCAGTCACACATTCATTCATTTATTCATTCAACAAATATTTATTGAGCAGCTTTGATTTTCCAGGGGGCACTGGTAATAGAATGGTGAGCAAAACCAACATATATACTCCCTCCTCTCTCTGAGCCTCAAAATGGTAGATGAGGTTGTCAGTCAATCATGATGTGATTTCCTGATTCTCCTTCTATCCTCCCTTAGCATTGACCATCTACCCCTTTCATTTGGCTCAGTTAAATTTTATATTTCTCGAACGCCTGCCATGGGTCCTGAATATTATGTACATTATTATATTAACCCAGCAAGACTGGTGTTATCATTTCCTTTTTACTGATCAAAACCCCAGACCCAGAAAGGAGAATCTTGCTCAGGGCTGAGAGAAAGGGGCAGGGGCAGGAGTCAAACCTGGTTCTGTTAGACCACAGGGCCTGTGTTTTCTCTCATGCTTCATGGTTTCCCTGTATTTTGGTTTGCTAAAGCTGACAAAATGCAATATATCAGAAATGGGTCGGCTTTTACAATGGTGATTTATTAGCTTACAAGTTACAGTTCTAAGGCTGTGAAAGTGTTCAAATTAAGCATCATCCAGACAATACCTTCGCCAAAGACCAATTTCCAATGAGCTTGGGCTCCTCTGTTGTAGCAAGGCATATGGCAGTGTCTGCTGGTCCTTCTCTCCCGGGTTTCACTGGCTTCAGTGGCTTCCTCTCTCAGCTTTTGTGGGTGCTCTCTTAGTTTCTCTAGGGCTTTTCTCTAAACTAGCTCTCTTAGCACACACAACTCTGTGTGCTTCTCTGAATTTCATCTGTATGTGTTTTATCCTCTTATAAAGGACTCTAATAAGAGGATTAAGACCCACCTTGAATGCGGTGGGTCACATCTCATTTGAAATAACCTAATCAAAAGGTCCCACCTACAATAGGTCTGTACCCACAGGAATGAATTAAAAGAACATTATCCTTTCTGGGGTACACACAGCCTCCAAACTACCATATCCTGGGTTGTTGTCTTTTCCCACCTGTGTTTTGTCACTTTAGCCAAATTCTTAGTGTGAGGTTACCATATTGAATATATCTTTATCTCCCTCACACAGGATCTAGCACAATGCCAGAAACATGGGGACCACAGAAATCTGTGTTTGAATACCAACTCTCCTACTGTTAGCTCTATAACAAGTTAGCTAATTTCTCTAAGCCTTATTGTTTTCATCAGTAAAATGGGTATACCTACCTTAAGGATGAATGAAATAAGATAGGTAAAATGAAGACTATAGTGTCTAGAATACACAGTTGATTCTTGTTATTTGTGGTAATTATGCTCTATAAAGTACCTTGAATACTGAATTAGTGAATACCAAACCATTGTTCCTAGGGAAAATATAGGGTTAGGTTCCTGTGGTCACAATATTGTTGTCAACTGGCCAATACACAACCTTATTTCTGTTTAAAGACAACTTACTTAGTACATGTGGTAGTTTGAAGCTATACGTACCCCAGAAAAACATGTTTTTAAATTTAATCCATTCCTATGGGTGTGAACCCATTGTAAGTAGAACCTTTTGATGAGGCTACTCCAGGTAAGGTGTGACCCACCTCAGTCAGGATGGGTCTTAATACTATTACTGGAGTCCTTTGTAAGAGAATGAAATTCAAACACACACAGAGAGAAAGCCACATGAAGTAAGAAGCTGAAATCAATGAAACCAGGAAGAGAAAGAGACCAGGAGATGCCACCATATGCCTTGCCATGTGCCAGAGGAATAAAAAATCACAAGCAGCTAGCCCTGATATGTCACAGTCTTTGGGGAGAAAGCATTGCCTTATTGATGGCTTGATTTGGACATTTTTCCAGACTTGAAACCATGAATGAATAAATTCTCATTGTTTAAGCCAACCCATTTCATGGTATTTGCTTGCACAGTGAAGGAAACTAAAACAATATATATTGTCAATTCATTAATGTTGAACTTACTGCCAATAGCACTATAATTCATGCCAGAATGGAGCTTATCTAACACATATATTTTCTCAGTAAGGAACATCATAGCCTTCTTGGACTTACAAACATTAGACAGCAGTTCCACACTATGTTTGGGGGGCCATTTGAAAGAGTGAAATCACCAACAAACAGCACAGAAGTGAGAGAACGTGTCACTGAATACACCATGAAAATTACACTTGCTTACACTATGAGAGCTGAAACAAGAAGGCAGAGCATGGCCTTGTTCAACCTCAGCTGGGAATGTGTGTATCTGGTGACTCAAAATTTTCACCACTCTGCACATGTACATTAATGAACATGAAAGTCATGTGAGTATTGACTTAGGGGTTACAAATAAATTTTAGCCAATAGATGACTTAGTAAAATATGGCATCTGTGAATAGTGGGGATCGATTGTAGTCATGCTCCCAATCAGTGTCAGTTCTCTCTTCTCCTCCACCCATTTCACTCCCCCTGGCACATGTTGGGGACACAGCAAGAATTTGTTGATGGGGCACTGCACTCTATTGTGACACTGACACTCTACTGTGAAATTAACTGTGGATTGGATGCTATAATGAAATCTTTATGGAGTGATTTCCACATGTGGGTTCCTCACTTAAGGGAAGCCAGAGGGCCAGGGAGGATCTCCCTAGTGAGGAGTCTGAACATCCCAGAGCCCAGCTCTAAGGCTGGGTAAGAATGAAGAACAGGCCTTAGTACATGTGGTTACATTACTTAGTAGATGCCCCAACCTGCAAGAGGGCTCTGAGGGGCCACACCCTCATTACAGCCATCCCCGAGAGCAGCCTCAACAGGCCCGGCTAGCAGTGGGGACTTTCTTGTGTGGGTGACCGCAAGCACTAACATACAGTTTTGCCTCAGTGGTGATGCTCAACTCCCGGCAGTCCTTGTTTAAGCAGGCGGTTTGTAACAGCTGGGGCTGGCTCAGCAGAGCGTGGGGGCGGTGAAGGATGCTCCGAGTGCAGGTGCCTGTCTCTGAATGTGCAATCATGCAAATCCGAGGACCCAGACTGATGTGAATTGAATGCCTGATGTTTTCAGTTCTAATAAACAAAACTGTCTATTGCCGGAGCAACCCAGACTGGTAGTCCTCAACTCATCAATTCAAATGAACATTTCTGGTGATGGAGGAAAGAAGTGTGGGGTGAATTCCAATCAGATCTCTCTCCCTTTTGGGCAGGCAGCATCTGGGAAAGGCTTTGCAATAGAAGACACCTTTCTTTTCGGGAAGTAATTCTCACAGGAACTGGTCATGAGATAGGAGGTGTTGTAGGAAGAAGGGGAGAAAGAGATCACACCTTCTTGTCTTGGGATTTTGGAAACCACTTGATTCTCCTTCCTCTTTTTACAGAGGAATTAAGTGAGTGGCCAAACAGGTTAAGGGACTTGCCAGAAGGTACACAGTTCGTTAGTAGATGGACCTCCTGACCCTGAGTCTGGGTCTTCTTTAGCTATTCCACTCACTAAACTATCTCTCTATTTCACTTCTTTGAGCACCACATCACAAGTGGGTCCAATACTTACTAACAACTCTCTTCCTGAAGCCATTTAGGGAAACTAGTGATAGACCTAGTAAAGAACTGAAAGGACTGCTTGAAGCACAGAAAAGGAGAAGCTGGGGAGGGCTGGTGGTAGAGATGTCTGGGGACAGAGTGACTCAAACCCCAAGACTTGTGAGGCTCTCTTCTGACCTCCTCTTCCCATGTACCTTCAGAAAGAATTTTTAGTATAAAAACTCTGCTGTGGAAGTACTGGAAAGCAACTCCAGCTAATAAAAACCAAACACAGGGGCATCCTCTCCCCATTAGCAGATGAATGTTGTCTTCTTTGGTCCACCTGGCAGATCCTGAGTACCTCATAGCCCAGAGGCCCTGTGGCACACACCCCACAGTCTGCCAACCCCTCTCCCCCACCTCTAACTGCCCTGCTCTGATCTCCAAAGTTCATGTCAGTGTTCTAGAAATGAGGCTTATTCACTTCTAACTTACAGTAAGTACCAGGATCATGTTATTAAAATACCACAGAGGCCAGTGCGAGGGAACGAATGAAATGGTACAAACTTTTTAGCTCTGAACTACCAATCCTGGAAATTACCTTCAATGCCATCTTTAAGCCCACCTGCCAGGCTTATGTGCCTAAGTTCCCGCACCATTCCCCCCAAGCTAGGCAAATCAGGAGGGAGGCTGTTTTGACACCAAATGGTCATCATACAATTCATAATTTTTCATCTCCCACCTTCACTTTGTGTATGGCTAAAGGAGACACCAGAGGAGAAATGAAAAGATCTTTTGGGAGACACACATAAGCAGTTGAGGCTCTGTAGGAAGAACATCTCCCATTTTAAAGTCCGAAGGCTAGAAAGAAAGGATAGAGGTTGAGTAGCAGTACCCTTCAACCTACAGTGGCCCATGGACACTTAACTATTCCAGTACTAGGTGGAAATTGACTTGCAGTCTCTAAATCTCAGTTCCGATTCCCGGGAGACTGATCTGATTGGCTCTCCGCGGGTCAAGTGTCTCTCCTCGGCCCAATCGTCGGAAGGGGCGTGGCCCCCAACTTGGCCACTGGGCGGGCTGGTGAAGCCTGGTTGGAGGACGGTTCTCCAGAGAAACGGCTTGTGGCGGGCGAGCTGAGCAGACACCTGAGAAGGTCCACTGCCCAATTAAACATTCAGGTTAAATGGTTTTTCTGTCACCAACTATTATATTTGCGTCTGGGGGCTGTTAGGCAGTTTTCCCATGCCAGACCACCTCGTATTAAACCAGCCCCTCAGGTCCAAGTCTCCATAGAGGCAGGGCCGGGGTGCGGGTGGGCAAACCTTGGAGTCGAGAGTGAGGAGCAGTGCCCTTGCAGCCGTCTCCTAACGAGTCAGACCTGTAGGCTTTGGTCTCATCCCTTGGTTTTACAGATGGAGAAACAGGTTCAGGGAAGAGACAAGACGTGCTGAAGGTCAGCCCACCCTCAGCAGGCATTTGGTAAAGCGGGGAGGCTGGAGGAAGCAGCGCGTTAAATCCTTCAGTCATCAGCACACTATGGAAATGCTGACGGGATAAATACAGTAACTCCGTGGCAAGATTTGTGGCCCATGGAGGCCTTCCTGTAACAATGCTTAAGGAGGTTTTAATGATCTGCCTACTGGGCATTTCTGAAGCATTCATTTTCTCGAAGGCCAAGGTGCTCAGACCATAACTTTGAAGCTAATTTCTCCCTGGGTTCTCATGCCCTGGCAGCAGAGAGAGTGAAGGAGGAGAATGACTAGGATTGCACCAGCCCTTGTCCTTTTGACCTTGTGCTTCAGCAAAAAGATGGATTCCTTGTGACTTTTTAAACACCTGCTTAAAAAGGTTATTACAGAGGGGATAGAAGAAGGGAAGGGGCCCACTGCTTCTGCCTGCAGAATGTGTTCCTGTGGTTCTCATGCTCTTAACCCTGAGAGCAAGCTACTGTGGGGACTAGTGGAGCTAGTGAGGTGAGCTGGGAGTGGAGGTGGTAGTGGGCCCGTGTGAAAAGAGGGCATTGTCACAGCTTCTTTGGGCCAGCTATATCCAAGTTCATGAGAAAACGGAAGGATTAGGGAGGAGAAGATGAAAGGCAAGCCAGGGAAAAAAGGTGAAGGAAGTAGTTATTAAAGTAAGAGGTGACATTTTCGGGAAACAAATCCAATGTTTTGTCCATGCTCAACTGGATTAGGAATATATAATGAAAGCAAATAGATTTAATGGGATGGGGATGATTAATAGTGTCTTGCAGTACATCAGGAAATGACTTTGTTCAGGAGGAGTTGAGGGTTACAAGAGGAAATTGAACTTAATTCTTATCTCTTTAGGATGTTTTAGGTTGCTTAACTTCTTAGTACACACCTGTAGAACCAGAAGGAAAGAGAGGCCCAAGGTTTAATAGATTGTTTGGAAAGTAACTTGAGATATGAATGTCTAGAATATGTGCTTCAGCTTTATCAAAGACTCAATTTTTTTTCTAGCCAGTTATCGTAATAGGTGGATGTCCCCAGTGGTGCCGGTGACTCTAGTTAAAAGTCACCTTTCAGTGAAAGGAAAGTACAGATTCTTTCTGTCTATTCAGTCCAGTGGGTTTTTGGCTTCCCAGAACCCAGGTGAAGTTTTATCCCCACCATAAACTTTATAACAAATCCTCCCTCCTTAGAATCCTCATAGTATTTCCTTTGTACTGCATCCTCTATGGTCTTGTACTACTAGTGCTCTGTGGTAGGATTTGAATTTTCAGACTTCTCTAGTAAGGGGATTTAGAGCAGAGAATAATAATTTTGCCCTCCTGACTTTTAATAAGGAGTCCCTTTTCCCCTTTCAGAAGACACATGGTTTCCCTGGCAACAAGATGTGACTGACAATGGAATGTGAAAAGAAGTTCTGTGTGCAGCTTCCGCAATCATTCTTTAAAGGGAAATTGCCTGCCCTCCATTTTCTCCCTCTTCACTTTCTGACTGGCTGGAAGTTACACCAGCACATACCTGTGGGGATATTGGAAGAAGAGTAGGGACTTGAGTCCCTGGTTGGCCTTGTAAGATACTGTGGCCTGCCTGCTCTGCTCTGCTCTGTGGCCCACCTACCTCTTGATATTAAGAGAGAAATAAATTAATGTCTTTTTTTACCATCTGTATTTTTGTCCTCATTGCAGCAGCTTACCTATATCCAAACTAATAAAGAAGTGAAATGTTTTTCCTCCTTCCCTTTCTTTGCTGGAATGCAAATATTTCCCCCAAACTGCTGAGAGGATGTGAGGGTTTTATGTTCTTTTTGCTCCTCAGGAAAGGGTGACTGATTTTTCCCTTGTTTGAGCTCTGGGTCTAATGGGTCATCAGGGTTTATTGTGAAGGAAAAAGAGAAGTTTTGAGGAGGAGGTAGAGGGAGAGAAGTGCTTTGGAAAATTAGGCTTTCTTCCATCAGTGCTAAAAAGGATATTGGGTGGGCCAGAAAAAGAAGGAAGGAAGTTACTAAGGAGGGAGAGGGTCTGCTTATGGGGAGAGCTGTGAGAGTGGAGCTGGCAGTAGACCACCAAGGCTAACAGTTGTTCAAGTCCTATGTGGAAACTGAGCCACAGCACAGATGTGGTCCAGCCTTCCCTCTAGATGCTCCCAGGAATTGTGCTAGCTGAGCTTTCTGTAGGTCTTTGGTGAGGCCTTCCCTTCATCAGCCATTGGTATCTTGGTTTGTAACTGCCTGATCAGAGTAATATCTACCCATGATCCAAGACTTGGCCCAGTCCTCCTTGATTACCTGGGGAGTTCTCTGAGTTCACTACTCCAGGATACTGCTGAACTCAAGAAAAGGCCAGTGGCAGCATAAATTCTCCCAGCATCTGAGCTTGGTAGGGTTGCCAGATTTAGAACAACAACAACAAAAAAACAAAAACAAAAACAAACAAACCCAAACAAATGAAAAAGGGTATCCAGTTAAATTTGGATTTCAGATAAACAATGCATAATTTTTTTAGTTTAAATATGCCCTTTGCAATAATGTGTGCCTTTTTTCTGGCAATTCCACTTCTACTTGGGGAGGTTGCTGGAAATCTCTGGGGCGAGGCCTGTGATAATGGCACCCATATTACGTTAATCTGTCATGAGTGTAGATGGTGCAACTCTAAAGTAAGATTGATTTCCAGTGCTACCCAAAGCATGAGTATGAAGTCAGGGTCCCATGTCTGATTTCCCCAATGTGACTGTACGCTTCCTGGGGGGCAGGCACTAAGTCTGACAATCTGAGTTTTTCATTAAGTACGCACGCAAGAATAGGCTCAGTGTTGGCATTTGGTGAAGACTTGCTGCTGGGTTGACTTGAATGGCCTTATGTTGAACTGGAGGGAGACTGGAGTGGGAGTCAAGAGATGGGTGCTTTTCCTTTGCCTCGATGTAGAGTATGCCCTGGACAAGTTTACCTCACTGTGCCCTGGTTCTTTTAAAATAAAATGAGGGAGTTGGATTAGAATTTATGGTTTTTAATTTGAGCCCTTTAGGAAAGGGAGGAGATCTTTGTCGTCAGCTTGATGCAGATTGCCATTAGCAGCTTCTGACACACATTCAAATCTCTCTTAATGATCAGTTAACGTGACTCGGACCCCACCCGTCCCATTGAATGAATATGGAGAAATTAATTTTCCTGTGGTTCTTCTCTCAAGGTGTCCTCGGAAACCTCCAGGGTTGCCTACCCAGTCCCTGACGTCAGCTTGGTTATTGTGGTCAGAAAGTCTGGTCTGCTCTCCTCTACGATCAGGACTGTCGTGAAACTTGGGTAGTCTGATTCAATGGGCTATTCCTCCACTCATTGCTGCCCCTACTACCCTGGCCCCAGATCCTCGGGGCACTGTTGGAAGAACCAGCCTCTTGGAGCTTCATTTGCTCCATGCCCAGACATAGTCCTCTATCTGCTCCCCTCTTCCCCACAAAGTCTAACTGAGGATAGACTCCCATGACCCAGACAGGTGGACCCAGACAAGGGCAGACTCCATGACTCAGACATTGCCCTAAGCGTTAGGAATCCACTCTTAAATAACCCTATCAGGGGTAGGGAATGGGCAGAGTTGATAGTCCAGTATGAATATCTCTCTGGATAAAGTAATTTTTCTTCTGCTTTTATAAGCACGGTCTGGCTTGGGATTCTCCCAATTTATAGACCACTTTTTGTAGCTCATTCATATAAATCTAAAGAGACCTCACAGATTCTTCCAAGGACAATGGGTGGGTACTTGTCTTCCATTGATACAACTGAAAGGTCTCTGAACTTCCCAAATAAAGGAAGTGGGCTCCAAAGCAAATGATAACCTCTGCTTCTAGAAACCAAAACTGCAAGTCATTCCCCAAATAACAACTCCTTCACTGAATTTTTTTAAAAAAATCTCAGATACCTCTTCACTAGACTCTACTACATACACAGTGTCCTTCTGTTTTATGTTTTTTTTGAACAAAGTGTTTTAAAAGTTTGAAAAACATTAGCGGTTTCAATTATAGTAGACGGGGAAAATACTAAGAAAATTAAAAATAGAGGGCCCAAGACTCCATGTACAGTATTAGAAGCAGCCCTGGGTAGTTGGGAAAGGCTTGGGGCATCAGAGAAGGCTTCTTGCAAGAAGATGAAATTTGAGCCAAGTCTTGCAGGTTGACTTTGCTTTGAGAAAACAGAAGGGAAAACATTCAAATACAAAGTCATGACAAGTGAAGATGAGGAAGTAGGAGTGAGAGTGTTATGTTTATGGGAAGGTGAGGAGACCCAGAGAGTAGCACCAGGTGTCCCTATTCCTTTTCACTAACTGGAATGGAAAGAGAGTTCATCTCTCATAGCAACTCCAATCGACTGGTAGTGGCTACCTGGAGTGCTATGAGAACAGGGTTAAGGTCATAGTGTTCAGCTGGGAAGAGTGCTGGCATTGATTAGCAACGTCTGCCATAGGTGCAGGAGGGGAGAGGAGTCACGTGTGTTCCAACAATATGCCACTTTTGCCTTAGAAACTGTCTTATCCATGTTCCAAAGAACCTCCAGTGTGGGGAGGATTTCCTTTCTCCTCTTTTGAAATGAAGTTAATGAATGCTAAGTGTGAATTTGTGACTTTGTAAATCTTATTACGTCTCTGCTGAACACTCAACTGCACCAACTCTCTTCTGTTTCTTCTCAAGCTGCTTAGAGAGCTAGGGTTCTTGTCTACAGGAGGGTGCACAAATACTTTTGGTTCAAGAGAAGACAGGCTGGGGGAAGAGAGTTGGGGAAATTCTGGTCTGTGGACACTTGCTGATACTGACGTCTGTGTGTTATTACACAACATATGGTACCCCGGTTTTGTGTTGCTTCACGAACCCAAGCCTTATCTTGCTAGCAAGGTTCTGTGTCCCCTGAGGTCAGAGACGCAGCTACTCCTTATCTTGGGTTGTAGCAGAAGTGGGAACTGTGTCTATGCTATTTGCATCCCATGGCACTTTGCATATGGCGGACACCCTGTCCTTTCCCGTCTTAGATGCTTATAAGATGACTGTGAGATTGCATTGAGAGACCTGCTGATGGTCTGTGTGTTTTAAAGAAAAAAATTGAAAAGGGGAGTGGAAGGAGAAGATTATGAAATTGAGCTGTGGTCCTAGAGTCAGAGCAATTGGCAGAAGATAACAATGTGTCATTCACACCACCCTTTCTGGGCTTTTTCTTGACGCCTGAGCCTACTGCCCTTGAGGTGGAGGAGAATTGTGTGTGAACAGAGGAGGGACTGACTGGATAGTGCACTTTGGAAAATATTTTCCCCAGAGCCTATAGAATGATATTTTTCTGTTTGCACTGAAGTTGCCCAACAGATATTTTCGAAGGGTGGATTTCTGGAAAAATGGAGCCTGGAGGGTGACTATTTAGGAAGTAGGCTCTGATCTTTGAATCTTTGATCTATTTTAAAAACTGCGCACTAGCAGGAAGATTGTGTTGCTGCAGCAGCAAAGAAACATGGCTTGAAAAGAAATGGTGAGCATAACTCCACTGCATTAATGATGAAGTGGAATGCTGAGGGCCCCATTGGTCATGGAGAGTAAATTAATTACAGTTATAGCAGATGGAATAGAAAGCCAGGCTAGCCCAAGTGCAAATGCTTTGTAAAATTAGAAATTACTTTTCAATGTGCATAGTACCTAAATTTATATGAAAAGTGACATCTATAGAATATAGATTTTATTATGTGGGATTTTGTGTCTGCGACTTCTTAAACAATGGATATTTAAATCTTTGGTGAGAGAGCGTTATATCAAATAAGACTAGGAGAACTCTCCTTGCTCTCAGATTTTGCGTTATAGCTCTTTTCCCAAGGGGGATTGAGAGATGACTAAAGGGTTTAAGCAGGTCACCCAGAGCAGGAGTTTAGAGCTTAAAGGGAGTGAGCTAATCCCTAACTCCACTTCCTGTTATGGATGAGAACAGTGAGACCCGAATCGTTCAAGTACTTTAGTTGGTGGCCAGACTCCGGGCTCCTGCCTCCAGGTCTGGGGCACCGTCCATTCCACCACCCTGAGCTGTGAGAGGACAGGAAGGAACTCAGCTGGCTTTGGTTCCTCTGAAGCCCTTGCCACTGCTCTGCTCTGAAGTGTAATCCCAGTGGGCTGTTGATCCCACACCATCTGTACAATGAGCCCAGCGCAAGGTGACTGGCTCACACCTACAGTCAGAACCATGAACTCACCACAGCAAAGGCATTGAGTGATGGGGGGCTGTGTTAGTGGCAGTATGGAGATCATGTGCATGGCCTCTGGACATGTTTTGTGACCTCTTTGTGCCTTGGTTTCCTCATCTGTAAAATGGGGCTAATAGCAGTATCTACATGCTGGGGATTGAATCATGTCCCCCACAAAATGCATGTTTGGATCCTAACGCATGTTTGGTCCTGTGGGTATGAATCCATTTGTAAATAGGACTGTTTATTACTTAAGGTGTGGCCAATAAATTCCCATTTTTAAGCCAACCCATTGGGTGGTATTGGTCTTAGCAGCCTGGAAACTAAGAGCCTATTGGGTTCTTGTAAGGATGAAATGAATTAAACATACACACACATTTCATAGCCCTTACAGTGCTGCCTAGTACATAGTTAAGTACTTATATGGACACTTCGTAATACTTGTGTGTGTTATTACATAATGTGTGGTATCATCTTGGGTTGCTTCGTGTACCCAAGCCTTATCTCCCTATCAAGATTGAAAGTCCCTTGGGGTCAGAGACTGTGCTTCTATTTATCTTAGAGCATTGAAGAGAAAGGAACTGTATTAGCTATTATATTATTTATAATATATCTTTCCAAATAGTTTAGATTGTTGCAGCTCTGATTATGGCAGCAATCAATTATTGGGCAGCCATTATATTTGCAGAGTTTTATGTACAATAGATTGTTTAATGTCCTCAGTGTCCATATGAATAAGGTATTATAACCAGTTTAGTAGCACATGCTCTAGGTACCCCACACCTTATCCCTTCAGTCTTGGTGATCCGTTTTCCCCTCATAAAGTTTTCCCACCCCAAGTGCTTACTGATCCCCCCATTTTTTTTTCCTCAGGAATTTCTCCTAAGCTGTGGCAGGCTGCTTAGCCTGGAAATGCAGGAGAGAGAATGCTCTTTCCACCAGCAAAGGACAAGATTCTTCTTCTGCTCCCAGGTGATGCTGATGGTACTGGCCCATGGACCACACTTTCAATAGTAGGGTTCTACTTGGTTTCCTTTGAAGATCCCACAGGGGTTTGAGTCACAGTCGCCCACGGTGGAACCCAGCTCAGTTATATACTCTTTATCGGTTTTCCCTTCTTCTCTGTCTCACCACCTCCCTCTGGCTTCCCAAGATCACCTTCCAAATAAATGCCCTGTCCTGCACCCATGTTCTTGCTCAGGTGTGCCTTTTGGGAGAACTGGGGCTGACAATCCCATGTTACAGATGTGTCTTATTGATGGAGGTCACACAGCTCCTACAGAACTGGGGCTCTAGTCAGATTCTGATTCTCAAGCTCTTTGTACTGTACCTCCTGCCTCTTTAGTTGCTGACTGCTACATGAGAGCTCTTGGCAACTTGGAGAGTGGTGTGGTAGGGAGAGGCCAAGAGGTCTTGGCATCATTAGTCTCTTTTTAAAGAAGCACTTGTCCAAGGCCTTAGCCAAGGAGAGTCTGATTCAGAGGACTGGGGCAGGACCTGGTCATGTATATTTTGACCCATCAAATGTCCAGTTTAGTGAAAGACTAGTTAGTATTTGCCCCAAGACTCTTGTCCAGACCCTTTATCTCTGTCTGACATGGCCTAAGATTCTACTAAATCCCCCAACCTTGAGGGTGGGTGACTCTGTGAGTGAGTGAGCCTGGCCTAACAGGGAACCCACAAGACTCTTGCTGTAAATTATTCACTACTTCTCAATATACCCTTTAAGAACAACCAGGACCACAGTCTTCCTCTGTCCCAGCCATTCTCTTATGCCTCCCTTACTCAGGACCTTTGCTCAGTATATATCCCCTCCCTAAAAGCTTTCCCTCCACCCTTTTATTTCGGTAGACCTAGCAAACTTTCCATGGCCATTTGAATGCTCCCTTCTCATTCTGTCCCTTCCCAAACTTGGGCATTTGATTACCTCCTTTTTTTTAAAAGTTAATGCTCTCTGACCGCAAAGACTGACAAGTTCTTGCAGCCTGAACTTGCCTCATTTTGTTTGTGCATTCATTTATTTAGCCTTTTGCTGCTTTCTGTGTGCTGGGAACAGTGCTGGTCACTGGGGAGAACAGTGGAGAGCTGGACTGTCTCTCTTCTCCAGCTTGGATCCCTGATCTTCTTTGCTGCCAGGAGAGAATGTTCAGAGATGTACATGGATCATGCTAGTTTTTCCTTCTTAAACCCCTTGTAAACCTCTCATTACATGTGTACATATAAAAGACTGGCATTTATAACCCTCCATGCCAATGTGCTTATTCAACTTTCTAGCTCTGTATCCCACTTGTCTTTCCCATCTCCATATATCCTCTTGCTCCTGCCATGCTGGTTTATTGGCTGTTCCAATCAAAGCTCCCAGATAGTCCTTCAGAACAAACTCTCCCTCCTCCATACTCCCAGCTTTGTTTGTGATGGATATATGTGTGAGTGCTTGCATATGGATGGGCCCATTCTTTTCTCTGTCACAGGGTGGGCTGTTAGCTGTCCTCTGGGGAAGGGAAAGCCTATGGCTGCTTTGAGTTTTGAGTTCAGCTGTAGATAAATGGAAACTCAAATAACAATGGCATAAACATAATTTATTTTTCTCATGTAAGGAGAAATTCTTAGGTATGATTGTTAATTTGGTGGCTTGGGTTTTAACCTCTCTGATTCTCTTGGCATTTCCTTCACGGTTGCAAAAGAGCTGCCATATCTTCAGCTACCATGTCTGCATTTCAGACACGAGGAAGGAAGATGGTGGAATGTTGAAGGGCAAAAGGGTGTATGACAGCTGAGAATGTCCCCTCCGTCTTTATAGGAACTTTCTTTACTTATCTGAAATTTGCACATACACTTCAAAGGCTAGAATTTTCATGTGGCTATTGCAATCTATAGAAAACATAGGGAAAATGTGTTTGTTTGTTTTTTCTAAAAAACTGGTATACTGCTGCCCCAAGATAAATTGACTATAGCCAGTCATTCCTAGGAGATTAATTGGGGGTTTAAGGAGTTCTTTCTGAAGGACTTTACATGATTCTTCCAAATCTTTCTTGAGTCAAGTAGGGGGTGAGCTGGGGAGGGAAGTGGTAGTGGCAGAGGAGGTAAGGCACTGTGTCCAGGTCTAGACATCTCACTCCCTGGTGTCTTGCAAGGGTGAACTCTGACTCTGGGGATTTTGGGGGCCCATGGTGGGGTTTTAACTCTAGGCTGGGTTGGTTTTTTCCTAAAGCATAAGAACTCAAATATAGTTTACAACCACTGGGATTAATTTCTTTCCAAAAATACCCATCTGGTCAACATGAGAAATTCATATTCTTCCTATTAATACAATCTTAACCCTATTTCTGGCAGAACAATAACCCTGGCCTTATTATGCTTAGAGGATGTCACCCCCTCCCTGCTTTGCGTTATGCTTCAAAGCTCTCTAGCATTGACTCATGTTGTCCCCAGCACATCTGCCCCTTGTGCTCCATGTCTCAGCCAGGCAGCCATTAGGGTTATGAACATCTGCAGTACCACGTCTTAATTCTTATTTATATTCTTCCAAGTATTTAGACTGTCTAGAATAGTCAACTAATTAATTGACTTGGGATATAGCAGTAATAACCCAGGTCTCTTTTCCCTTGGAACTTGGGATCTTTTGCATAAAATAGGGGCTTAAAAATTACTGTTGAATTGAGTTAGTCATTCAAATAATGATGATATTTTAAATATAGAAGGGTCCTTGTGCCCTGTTTTTCCTCTGGGCTTTGGGATGAGACAGCTTGGCTATACCACTCAGTAACTGCATGAGTTCCGGCAAGTCAACTCACCTCTTTGTCCTGAGCTTCCTCACCTATAAAATGGAGCTAATAAGTGTGTGTTGAGTACTTTTATATGCCAGGTGCAGTTCTAAGAACTATATACATATTAACTCATTTAAATTAATATATTGTTAAGTTTTTATGAGGTATAAGTGAATTCATACCTGAAAAATACTTAGCTTGGTATCTGGCATGTGAAAGCATCTGTATATATTAGCAATTGTTATTACAATTCTCAGTCCTTGCTCAAGATTATTTTTGGATTCGAGGTCTATCTGCAGCATACATTTTCTTCTTTTGAGATTCAGGGCAATATTTGTACATCCTCCAGGCTTCTAGAACTTCTGCTCATCTGTATGTTTCAGCCACTCACATCGGTTGCTCTGGTCTTGCTCCAAATTGCCCTCTTACTCTACATCTCACTCCTCCTCTCTTGATGGTGGTGGCATAAAGGGGTAGGTATTCCAGGCCCAAATGAAGGCTTTTCAAGGCTCCTTAAATTTCACTATCTACATAGTCTTTCCGAAAGTTTTTCTTGTCTCAACAAGACTGTAGAAATCCTTAGATGGGAAGTATTGGGCAGAAGGAGGCCATTGTTATAATATTAAACTTATGAAGTGATCTGCAGTGTACAAAGCCCTTTCACCTCCATCTTCTCCTTCAATTCTCCCAGCCAGCCCAGGTGGTCTTCACTGGAATCCTTGACCCAGAATTGGCCAATCAGTTTCAAAGCAGGTCTCAAAAGTGTAGGATAACTGCCTTAGACAGTCATCTGCTGGATTCTTGGTTTAGACCCTGGGAAAAGCCTGAACGTGGCCACCGTGGGCAGAGAAGGTGAAGTGTGTCCTGGACAGTGAGCTTCCTGAGGAAAGGGATGACGTCTTTTGTGGAGCATCCCCAGGGCTTGGATCAGTAAATGTTTGTTCAGTGAATAAGTGCATTAATAGTGAGAAAGAACTTTAACTTTTCATTATTTGAATAATCACAACCAAAATTAGCTAAGTTTTAACAGTCTAAACTTGTTTATTTCTCAATGAGTTGTCTTTTGTAGTGATAACCAAATACAGACTGAGGACTCATAAGTCTCCCTCTTCAGGGGCTTGAAGTGTTTATGTTGGAGAGGGGAAGAGATGGCTTTAGGCAAAGGAAATCTTTGTATGGGGTCTTTGAAAATCTGGGTGCAGTTTTCAAATTGTATGTACAAAGGATTTGCAAAGAAGGAGTTCTTTACTGAGACAGGGGAATGGGGGCCAAAGAAGGAGAGCCAAGAATGTTCACAAACTTGGCTTGAAGGCAGGGGATGGGCCTCCCGACTGTCTAACTTTGGAATTCTTTCATTGTGTACCGTTTTACATTTGACCTAGTTTCCTGGGAAGCCTCTTAATGGTTCTTAAGTTTTTTTTTTTTTTTGTTTGTTTGTTTTTTGTTTTTTGGTGGGGGGAGGGACCCTTGGGAGAGACTGATGACGGTTATGCATCCCCTCTAGAAAAAAGCACACGTGCACACATACAGATGGCTTTCACCCCAAATCAGAGGATTCCTGTCAGATACCTCCTGTTTCTCACCATGCTTTCCAGAAGGCATCATTGATTGTCTTTTTTAATAAATGTTCTAAATTTATCCTATTCTCAGCTTTGTTGTCTTTCTGAGAGTAATTATCACTCCACTGCCCACATCACTCTTTGTGCTATCTCAGGCTGTCTTCAGTTCAGCACTTTTGTACTGAACTCTAACAGCTGTTGTAGAAAGGAGGGATTAGACTATCTCCAGTAGCTCTGTTATCTGGGAGCTGCCTCTAGCTTGCCCTCTCTCCACAGAAGTAAACATATTCCTTAGCTTTGGCCACATCCCTGGGAGTATAAAGAAAGGGATGAGGTTTCTTCCTGGAGAATTCAGTGAGGAAATTTAGAAAGCCAGCTGTGATATTTGGGGGGAGAGTAGATCCAGAAGAGCATTGGTGTGGAGGGAGGGGAAAGAGGTGAATTATATAATGATTGATGGCTGAGGACATCACTGTGATCTTTCTCACATTGTCCTTGCAGAAGATAATTAATCAGAAGCATATGAGTTCCACCAAACTGATCCCTTTCCTCATCCTTATTTTAATTCTCCTGTACTGATCTACCAGGTTGTTTTGTGCATATTGACTTCCAAGGTTGAATATTTTTGGCCAGTAGAGACAAGGCATGAAGCAAACCCTTATTACTTCCCTTCTGCTGGATCTGTTGTGTGAATTTCCCCAGATGGGCTTTTTTCCTTCCAGAGCTATTGATTGGCTGGATTTCCTGTCCCTGCGGGGGGGGGGGGGGGGGTAGGGTGGGGAGAGAGAGAGAGAGAGAGAGAGATCCGAGAGAGAGAGAGAGAGAGAGAGAGAGAGAGATCCGAGAGAGAGAGAGAGAGAGAGAGAGAGAGAGAGAGAGAGAGAGAGACAAAAGGAGGGAAGGGAGGGAGGAAGGAAGGAAGAAAGGTTTGTCGGTTTCAGTCTTCCTCACAGGTGCTTAGACGTGTTCTGTGAGTTCACTGTTCTTTTTCTTTTGTTTACCTTTATAAAAATGTCACAAGGACATTTAGTTCACAATAATAACTCTACACACATTGGTAATGAAAGCTTATTTCTAGTGAAAATAATCATACTAGAATATTCATTCAAACAGTGGTGACCAGGATCTACCTTTAGCAAGACAGTATGCTTAGCTCAAGGAAGCAAGCTGTTGGAGAGTTCACTATTAGCTTTAATGTGTTATTTCTATGTGAAGAATGCTTTGAGAGACCTACAAATGTTTCCACACTTCCTTCTTTTCCTATCCATCTCCCAGATAATTGAGGATCCCCTTTGATTTATATGTAACCCCCAACTTGAGTTGCTTCCTTGTGTTGGTGGATCTGTTTGGACTCCACACCTCTAACTCTTTGCATCTCAGGAGCATTTACCTTTCTCCAGTGTGTTTTTCAGTCCACTCACTTGACTCAAGAGTAGCCATTAGTTAGTCATCTTGAATTTTACTTTGCATCCAGTTTCAGAAATATCACATTTCTAGTTCTTTTTTGTGAGGGTCACCTCAATATCCAAAATGGTCTCCAGAGTTTATTGAGGCACCCAGGGTTAGAAATATGAGCTTGGCTTTTGGTTGGGCTTGACCTATTGACCTAGGAGAGCAGCTGGTATGGTTCCTACAGCTGCCCTCAGCTTGCGGAGCCCTTTAGCAAGAGGAGTACCCTTGGATGGACTTCTCTGGGAGAAGGGCTGTTCCTGAATGTGTTTCTCTCTGAAGGCCCTAGGCATAAACCTAGGCCCAGCAGAGAAAATGGCGATAAGGAGAAGGCAAACAGAGTCGAGGAATTACTTCACGACAACAACAACAATACCCATGAGAAAAACTGCTTTGAAGTGAAGTCAACCCCTGAACTTTACTAGTTATTCTACCATAATTGGAGGGAATGATGAAGGGTTGTAGCTTCCCATTCCCCCAAACTCTTTTGGGTTGTGTGGGAGAGACTGCTTCCCTCAAGGTGGCAGTCCAGCAGAGGAGTTCATAGCCGGCGTGCATGACTGATGTGGGACTTTGTTAGGAGTTACCCCGAGAATGCCAGTTGCCCAGCTCCTCGCCCCCACTCTCCCCACTGGGTTCCATTCAAATGTCCTTCAAAACATATATCTGCTGAGCACTTTATGCTAAGCTGGTTTGACTTCCCTGGCCAGAGAACTCCTCAAAGGGAAGGACCTTGCCCTATTCATTCATTTAATTTTTTTTTTTTTTTTTGAGATTTCCATACTTTATTGAAAAATATCTAAGATGAACAATTATATTTCAGGGCACAAATTAATAAGATAACCAAACAAATGAAGATATGTACATCTAGATTCATTTGAAATAATTTGAAGTGTATTAGACTTCAGAAATGCCTATAAACCAGACATACTTCTTCAGTTCTTTCTTTTTTAAACTTTGCTCATTAGCTTTATTGAATTGAACTAATCCAGTCTTCTCCGTAATGTTTTCTGTTTTTCTTAATGAATTTTTTATTGTGAACTTTAACATATATACATAATAGTGCTAACGTTCAAAGTACGATTTAACAAGTAGTTAGAAAGCAAATTTCAAAGAATGTCATGGGTCACAGTTCTACAACTTCAGTTATTTCCATTATTGTAAAACATAACATACATACAGAAAGGTGTTAACTTCTCAAGTACAGCTCAACAAGCGGTTATATAGGTAATTTCAAAAATTGTTACAGGTTATGGTTCCACAGTTTCAGTTCTTTCCTTATTATGAAATATCGGGTATATACAGAAGGTAAAGATTTTCAAAGCACAATTCAACGAGTAGTTTTCAAAGAATTTCAAAGAATGAAATGAGCAAATTTCAAAGAATGTTATAGGTTACAGTTTTACCATGTCATTTACCTCCTTCCAGCTATTCTAATACCCCAGCATCTAAAAAAAAATATATTTTTATATAAAGTTTCAGTATTCATAGACCTTTGTTAAATCTTATCTTGTTTGTTGCTACCCCTTCTTCTCACTTAATCTCTTTCTCCTTATTCAGTGGTGCCTAGGAAGTGAGCATCCTAACTTGTTCATATTGAAAGGGGGTGTCGACAGTATGGGGAAGGGGCTGCTGCATCTGATTGTTGTTATTAAAGAGGCTGTTGCCTCTGGATTTTAGGACTTGTCTGGCATAGGAACACTGTGGTGGATTTAAGTTTTTGAGAGAGGAAACTTAGTGAGTGAATCTTTTATAGTATCTCAGGTAGGGACCCAAGTATTTGAGGTCTGCTTTTGGTAAGCTGCCCTATTCATTCTGAATCCCTAGGGCCTGGCCTAAGGTCAGCCCCAGTAAACATTTGATAAATGCTGCCATCTTGTCCTGTACCCACCACCATCCCAATGCCCAAGTGTTGCAATTCTCCTTCTCTGCCTTCCCTGTTCTGTGTGAACCCAGGAAGCCAGGAAACTTTTCTTCTTTTTAAAAATTTGTATTGTGATAATATACATGCAACACAGAATTTCCCATTTTAACCACTTTCTTGTGTACAATTTAATGATATTAATGACATTCACAATGTTGTGCTACCATCACCACCATCCATTATGAAGACCTTTTCATGACCCCAAACAGAAACTCTGTACCCATTAAGCAAAAACTCTCCATTCGCAACCCCACCCCAGGCAGTCCCCTGGTAACTTCTAATCTACTTTCTGCCTCTATGAATTTGCTTATTCAGGATATTTCATGTATATGGATTCATACAAGATTTGTCCTTTTGGGTCTGGCTTATTTCACGCATTATAATGGTTTCAGGGTTCATCCATGTTATACTATGTATCAGTACTTCATTCTTTTGTATGGCTGAATAATATTCTATTGTACAGATATTCCGCATATTGTTTATCCGTTCATCTGTTGATGGACTCTAGGGCTCCTTCCACCTTTTAGCTATTGCGAATAATGCTGCTATGAACATCAATGTGCAGCATCTGTTTGAGTCAGGGACCATTTCTTAATGCCTTCATTCTCAGAACCTTTAGGAGTAGCCAGGGCTTAAGAAGTCTTAATCAGCATTTGGGGACTATACACTAGGCATAGACTGAACAGCAATTCCTCTAATTGTGGGTGACATCGTAGGTGAGTCACTCTACCACACTGGGCTGTGAAGTCACCTTTACTGCTGTAAAAATTCTATAAAAACTTGAAATTCAGGCAGCCGTTATAGATCTCCCTGGTGGGGTGGATTGAAGTAATAATTATGTGTTAGAAAGTCTAGGCTCTAGTTATCAACTAATTTTGTGTGTGGCCTTGGGTAAGCCATAGAAGGTGGGGGCAATAGTATCTGTGATATCTGCCTCCTTGAATTTTTATCTTTTCTATTTAAAGAAATATAAAAGTAATACATGCTTGTGATAAGAAGTAATATATTACAGAAGAAAATAGTGTGAAAGATCCAAGCTCCATCATTCTACCTCCAATCAACCTCTCTTTGACCCTCTAATTTCCACAGACAACCAACCACTCGACTGGGATCTTTTGGTCATCCATAGAGAACCAACGTAATGTAGAAAGGAATTGGTGTGTAAATGTATAATATTTTACACAACTGCAAAGTATTACTATTTGCGGTAGTAGTAGTTGTAGTTTAAGATACAGAATTTGTTTTTGTTTGTGAATTGGGAATTCCAACGTGAACTAGTTGGGAGTTAGGGTAAATGTTAAATGGTGACCCTCATTTACCAAGCAATAATGTTCTCCTGTAAATGACCAGATTGGTTTCAAAACATCCACTGCCAAACCCTTCCAGTTAGGAGGCAGAAAGTGATTCAGAGGTTGGGGTCAGGATGCCTGCGGGCACACCCCATTGCACCACTCTTCACCATGTGACCTCTGGAAAATGCCTTGACCTTTGTGCCCAACTTTCCTCTTCTGTAAAATGGACATAACAAAGTACCTTCTTAACAGTGCTGAGACAGGGATTAAATGAGTGTGTATTCTTAACACCCTTAGCACAGTGCCCGGTTGATATACAGCAATTGCTCAATAAAGATTAGCCTATGATCAGTGAATCCCTAACAGACGGCCACAGAGGCGCTGCCCAGAAAGATATTTGCCAGCTATGTCAACTTTTAAACCATATTGGGATTCAGTGCCTTCTGATGGTTCAGCAAATATTTCAGAAGAAGAGATTCTAGGTTTCTTGCATTTAAAAACAGCCCTCCCTAGATCAATAAGGGTTCTCTTGGGGATTTCCATTTTCAATACTCCTTCACCTCATCCTCCTGCACTCTTTTTCACCCTGCATAATTGCTCTGCTTGTGAAACTCAGTGTAAATTCACCCTCTTCAATAAATGTACCCAGAACTTGCTTTGAGGAAAATCAGTGGCCACCTCACAAGATGGCCTCTTTTACTTTTATTTTTTCATAGAACAAGAAATTAATTTGATGAATGGATAGTACCATTTGTCAGTGTGATGCCGTTCCTAATTAATTTATCGGCTTTGGTTCACACAATGTAGGTTTCCTTATTAAAAATGTTCCGCTGGAGGCATGTCTTCTGCTCCTTGGGTTTACAAATGAGATGTTACCCTGACCGATATTTTTCTGGGGGAGCCCTTCCACCTTTTACACAGCCTCTATCAATTTCCCTGCTCTTCAAACTGCATCTTGAAGTCACAACTTTCCTTGCTGTAATTAAAGAAGTTTCTTTCTCTTACAGCTTAGCTTGGGGTAGTGGGGAGGACCTTGCCTAGAATTCTGGGGGTTCAGACAGAGCTGGAAGGTGGGGGCAGACTGTCTCCTCCCTTATTTCTCCCTGGCAGGTGCCTGTGCTGTGACATTCCGAGGTCACTGGCTGTTTGTTTGTTCAGTTTCTTGGCTTCAGTGGGGATGTTATTACATTGTTTCCTGTTGGCTTCCCTTGGCCTGACATCAATTCTGACACCCACACCTTCTAGGTCTCTGTTTTGACACACAGTATGTGGTTGGGAACCCCACAATGTCTTGAAAACATTTGCTCGACCTGACAGGGCCATCCTTCTCTTTTATGGCCACCTAGGGACTGCCAGAACACGAGGGCTTGAGGCCTTTGGGCCTTCTCAGCAGGGTCGGAGTTCAGACTCCAAATCCAAATGTTGCTGCTGCCTCTCCCTAACTTCTCTTTCTTGAGAATCTGTGCTCTTTGGCTAAGAACTAAGGGCCTTGGTGGCCTCCCTTCACAGTTGTTGTCCATGGAAATTTAAAATCAGCTATGAATTTTGCTTCTTATAATGAACAGAGCCCAGAAACTCAGCTTTGCTGGCAGTTAGACAGGGATTCATGTGAGAACTTGAGGAGGGACTGGTCAGGATATTAATCTGCATTTTCTGGAAGGCCAAGCACAAAAGCCTTAGGAAAAGCCTGTGTTTTGCCCTGACTGCCAAACAGGTGCTGATCCAAGTCTTTCTTACAGCTGCCCAGAGACAGGGCCCAAAGGAATTGGCCATTAAAATGGGTGATGATTAAGTTGGTGCTTCCCATCTTTTGGGGATCACAAGTCCCCTTTGGGAAATGGATGAAAGCTATGGAGCAGCTTTCCAGAATGTGCATCAGCATTCTCCACACTTCATTCTAGATACTCATTTCCATCTCAGGAGACCCACCTGACTTGTCTCTGGGGCCATCACATCTTGAAGACAAAATGCATCACACACATCATTTCCTAGCTTCCAACACAGCATCTGCTCTCCTCAGGGCCACGTCTGTGCACTTTGAGCGGCCTTGGTTAAATCCCAAAGCCAAATACTCATCAGATGCAGGAAGCACCCGGTCACTCGGCACTGAGGAAAACTTAATACGGCCATAAACATTTATATGGGTCTTGACCATGGTTATTTAATTAAGTTTCATGTTACTGTGCTCCAGGAGAGCCGTACTGTGCAGCTGGATTACAGATGGACAGACTTGGAACAGAGGGGGACTGTTACGAGTTCAGTGTGTTTCAATGAGCACCAGCTTTGAAGTCAGACAGTCTAGGGCTTGAATCTTGGCTCTGCCCTGTAAGTGACCTAACTTCTCGGAACCTTACTTTCCTTACCTGTATGATGGGATCAATACAGTATGAACTATAGCATCATGAAGATTCATAAAAATGATGTCTTCCAAACACGTTCCTGGAGCTCACCCCTAGGGTTTACTTGTAGCCCCTGGCATGTATTTGTGCCTGTGATTAGTGGTAGCGTGTATCATCCCAGTTTTGATGTCAGTCTCTGACATGGGACTGGCAGGTATGCTTCCTGCAGTTCATTTGCAGGTTTGCTCTTCCTTACAAACTTACCCAGTTTGGTATTCAGTGTTTGGCAATGCCAAGAAAATGCCAGTCTCCCTAAATGAAGAGGATTCTATGGTTCTTACTGGGGGTGTGTGGGTCTGGAGGCAACAGGTGTGGATGTATGTGGATTCATTCCTTATTTCTTTCCTGGAGGTTACTGGGATCATGCCCTCTCATCTGATGGAGGCAGCTAGCAGTGCTGGAAGGTCATGTATGACTAGAAACCAACAGGATGAAGCCTGGCCTTGCTATGTTCATGCATTCAACAAATGAGCTAGGGGTATAAAGGCACAATTCAGGAAATCCCCATTTCCAAGTACTTTTTCATATTCTGTGGATTCATATATAAAGGTTAAAGGAAACTCAGAAGGGAAAACTGAATTCATGAAACAGATAAATTAAAGGGTTTTAAGTTACATGTTCTCTCTCTTAAAGAAGAGGCTCTCCATGTCCAGATAGATGTTTGTTTATATAAATATCTTATCATGGAGAGAAATAACACTCTTCATTGAGTCATCTCCCCATTGAGATTTTGTCTGTCTGTCCATATGTCTGTCTGTCCGTCAGTCCATCCATCCATCCATCCATCCTTCCTCCCACATCCATCCATCCGCCAATCTTTCCTTCCTTCCTTCCTTCCTTCCTTCCAACCATCTCCCATCCATCTGTCCGTCCATCTGCACCTACTATATTCAAAGTACTGTGAGGACTAAAAGCTTGTAAGTAGCATAATTGTCTTTTGTATGGAGCCAGGTTAGGGTAGTGTTTAAGTTCTTAGATTTTGAGTCTGACAGCCTTGGTTGGGTCCGTAGTCCTGCTCTTCATTCACTAACTGAGGAAATTTCAGTAGGTCATTTACCTATTGAAGTGCTAGTTTCTTCATCAGAAAAATGAGAATAGAAATATCCTCCTTTGAGGAGCAAATGAAATAATATGTATGAGGTATTTTACCGTGCTTTGGACATAAATTTAATCTTCATAACAGAGTTATGGGCACAATGTGTGACTATAGTAAATGCTTACTAAATAGAATACAATTGCATAATTGGTCCAGCAGTGAAGACAAAGCTCCTCTGGAATATTTATATATAGTTTGCTAACATTCAACTTAGTTACAGATTTCAAGCAAACACTATATTTTGTAAGTGTGTGTGTGTGTGTGTGCGCACACACATGTATAAATCAAAGCATACATATGCTATGGGACAAACTTACTCTATATTCTTATGGCGATAAATTCTCTAAATGGATTCTCAAGTGGGAAATTTAGAAGATATTGCCTTCCTCCCTTTATTAGTTTCTTAGGTCTGCTGGAACAAATCCTCACAAAGTGAGTAGCTTAAAACAACAGAAATTGTCTCACAGTTCTGGAGGGTGAAAGTCTGAAATCAAAGTGTCGGTAGGTTCATGCTCCCTCTGAAGGATCTAAGGGAGGAATCTTTCCTTCTCTTATCGAGTTTCTGGTGGTCCCAGGTGTTCCTTGGCTTGTGGCAGTATAACTCCAATCTCTGCCTCTGTCTTCATATGGTCATCTTCTCCCTGTGTGTCTCCTCCCTCTCTGTGTCTATATTTCCCTCTTTACAACAGTCCTATTGGATATAGGGCCCACCCTAATCCAGTATGACCTCATCTTAACTTGGTTCATCTGAAAACACCCTATTTCCAAAGAATATCATATTCACAGGTACTGGGGGTGTTAGGACTAGTACATATATTTTTGTGGGGGAGACAGTTCAACCCATAATACTCCCTAATACCAGTTTTATAATATACAGGTATAGGGCCTTTGGGAATATATATTTTAGATTATATGCTTTATACAGTCTTTGCTGTTAGTTGTTCTTATATTGCTTAGTTGATGCCATTCTTTGTAAAGAGCATTGTCTTTTGTTCTTGGAGTGCCAATGATTGTAGCTATTGACAACGTATTGCACTTAGTTATAAATTGGATATTTTTCTTAATAAGATCTTTATTCCTGTCATGGTTTTATTCAGTCTATCTACATGCATTTCTAAAAAATATTTTAAAAACCCTCAGTATTCAGGCAAGTGAAAAAAAAAAAAAAGAAAATTGACTCTCTGGGAGTAAGAGTAAGATTTTAAATGTCTTAGTAAAGGAGACTCTAGAAGAGGCTTCATCTTCAGTTGGAAACTGTTTTATCCTGGCATAGTCGTCACTGGAGGGGAGATCCTAACTCATACACCAAATATTTCCCATTTATTCCTACAGGTTGGTTCCGATAGATATATAATCTCATGTCTTCATAACAAATCCTAAAGGCATATCTATAGGATTATTTAATAACATCTGGGAGCACAAACAAGAGAGATGATATAGGAAATAAAGCAAACCAAGGGAATTGAACAAATCTGGGACATGGCATCCCAGGCCCTTTCTAGGAATGGATAATGGTGCTGTCAGTCCAACTGTGGGGAAAGGGATTAGGAGAAATAAGCTAAGAAACAGACCACCCAGGATGAGATGTGTTCATTCTTGTTTCAGGATTTAAAGTGTTATGGAAATCTAAATAATTTCTCAGGAGAGCACCAATTCCTTTGTGTATGGGAATAAACAGTGGGTCAGATGTGTCCTATTAAACTCAGTTGCAACAACTTGATTCTGTGCTGAGGTTCCCAGCATGGAAAAGCAACTTCCCTGGTTCCACTGTGTGTTGACGCGGAGCGGAGACCAGGGCGCCTGGGGGTGGCATTCACTAGAATCTGTCTTTTAGGCCTCACTGATCAAAGTAGCCTGGCAGTGTCCTTTCAAGTCATGGATGAGATGGAAAAGGACCAAAGTTCAGGCCGAGGGAAACGTGGCTGTGTTGGAAGACATTCATTGGTGATTTAAGGACTGTCCACTCCTCTGGTATTCAGTGTACAGGTGAAGCTGAAGAGGATTTAGGGAATGTGTGCAAGGAGCATGTGCAAGAGTGTTCACAGCAGCACTGTTTGCAATAACAAAGACTGGAATTAGCTTCAATGTCCATCAGGAAGGGACTGGAGAGTATGGTATATACCTATATGCTGCTATCATATACTGTATGTGTGGTGGTTTGCTAATATAACCATTTCAATAAAATCCTACTGAAAAAGCAAAAAAAAAAAAAAAAAAAAAGAGAGACTGGATACATGAATTGGAGTGTATTTAGAAATGGAAGGATAGACTACAGTGACAAAGGAATAAACTAGCTCTACAAGTATTAACATGGTGCTTCTAAACTATACAATGCTGATGAGTAAAAGAACAAATTGAAGAGAATGTATGGTTTGAAACTTATTTATATATAAGTTTTAAGAAAGTGAAACAATGCTATATATTGGGTACATATATATGTAATAAAAACGTTTAAAAATGAATGGGAATAAGAGCCACATTCAGTTGGGTGGTTCTCTTTGGGGAGGGGGCTGTGACCAAGGATGGGTACACACGAGATATCAGTTGTGTTAAGTTTCATCTTTTATGGTGGCAATAGGTACACAGGTGTTTTGTTACATTACTTCTTACTTTTTTTTTTTTTTTTGGTAGGTCTGATATATTTCATAATAACATCCATCTCCCCTCCTATACACACAAGCAGAATGTATTGAGAATCAAGAGGGAAGTTTTGCTCAGGGAGGGTAATGGGTATTGGAGTATTGTAAAGGGAGATAAAGTAGTGTAGGATCTTGCAAGAATAGATGCTTAATGTATGTTTGCTGAATTAATGAGTGTTGGGAAGGAAAGAAAACAGACTTACAAAATTATAATAGAGAAGGTGAATGAGATGAAAGGGGTCTGGGGAGAAGAAAGGTTGGAGCCAGTGATGTGTGGAAAAGAGCAGCACATGCAATAAAGCAGAGCTGGAAGATCAGTGAGAGCTGAATGGAGGCTGAGCTGCTGCTGTGAAAAACAGCAAAATGCCTCACTTCATTGGCTCCAGGAAAAGAGGAGGTTGGAAAGAGTTTCCAGTGGTGCTTTGGAAATTTTTGCTGCCAGAGGGTCATCTAGGCACTGTCCACCGTAATGTCTTAAGTGGTTTCTTAAAAAATCATTATTGCAAAGAGAAAGGGAGAAAGGAAATGCACTTGGGTTTGTCCCTTCAAGAAAGTAATCAAAAGATGTTGATCGGCATCATGATGAATGATCTGCTTTACATTAATGACTGTGCGTGATAGGTTTTGGGAATCACATCATGTGTCTCCATTATTATTATTTCTTTGCTTGGGTGATTTATTCTCCTGGACTCTGAGAACACAAGTTGGGCTTTTAGAGTTAGCAGGGAGGAAAATGCTCATTTTTTACCCTACTTAAAACCGGTTACTCAACAAAGTCCACTGTGCCCTGAGTTCCTTTGATGTTGCTCGGTAGACGTTGCGAAATGCCTCAGACAAATTCATTTTTAACTCTTCACTGAGGGCTTTGTGATTATCATCTAGTTGTTGTTCTGACCATTTGGACCGACCTTTAGTGAACAATGTTGAATTAATCAGGCTGAAGAGAGCCCCTCTCTCCCCATTCCTTTTGTCTGGATGGAGTGATCCCTGGACTCAAAGCATGCAGAATTCTGGGGCTGTGTTTCTGCCTGTGCTTTATTTTATTTTTTATTTCATTTTGCCCCCTTCCTCTTCCATGGCTCAGATTATTAAAGGTAGTTTCAAGGAAGGAAATGCAAAAGAGCAAAAAATAGTTCTGCTTGCTAATGGCCCAGGCCCTTTTGCTTTCTAGGTTAAAAGGACTATTTGGGGGAAATGAAGTTCTGTCTCCCTAATGACATTGTTTAGTTTTGCATCCTATTTTAGTTGGAGGATGAAATGAACCAGATCTGTTTCTAGTCACTCTCACTCTTTGATTCCAGTTTGAGGCATCTTCAGCAGGGTTTTATATCCCACTGGAATGTGAGGCTATTTTAGGAAATCCCTGTTGTGTTGAGAAAAAGCAGTGTAGTGTAAGTATGGTGACCAAACTGTATGCCCCAGATTTTCCAGGATGGTCTCCAATTTCATGCAATTCACTCTTTTCAATAAAGGCAGTTCATTTTGTGTGCCTCAACACAGAGTCTAATAAAGGGTGTATTTGTGTGTGTATGTGTGTGTGCGTATGTAATAGGTACATATGCTTATATATTATATATAAACCCGCATACATATATGACATATATATATATTTTTATCCCTGACTTGTGGGTTTATTTACATGAAGTCTTCTTTTAGATCTTGTGGTTTTAGAACATGAGGTCTAGTAAACATTGTGGAAATAGTTCTAAAGGTCCTAACTAGCTGAGTGAACTTGAACAAGTCATTTCCCGTCTCTCGGTGTTCTGATCTGTGAAGCATCAAACTGGTGTTGGTTCCTCATTACCCTGGCACACAGCAGGATCTCAGTAACTGTGCTGGAGACAACTGATCTTTGGTCTTTGTCTTCTAATGGAAGCACCCATGGCCCTGTATGTTGTACTTGCCTCAGCCTAGCAGTCTTCATATTGCATGATGTTTTACTGTTTCCTTGTATGTTTCCCTCACTAGGCTGCAAGAGCCTTGAGGGCTGGGATGGGTCTTTACATTTATTGCTCTCCTTTTTTTAGCATAGTATCAGGCAGATATACAATTTTAAAAATGTCTGGAAGGAAACACATCAAAAAGGTAACAATGATGAGCCAATGGATGATAGTAAAAATGTTATTCTTTATCTGGTTCTATATTTTCATAATTTTTTTGCCATGAATAGGTATTACTTAGTCAGAAAAATAAAAATATAAATGGTGTTTTTTTTAATCACTCAGGGTCAGAGAGGCGCTGAATAACATACCACAGATTTTATCTGCTCAAGGCCATTGTGGTGTCCTCTGCTTCAGTTTCTGACATGCACTAGCATCTAGTTATACCCCAGGCTTTGCCACAAGCCAGGTCACGCTGCTTTGTCAGATGGCCCCGTGGGGGTCAGAGCTGTAGGTGGTGTCTACTGTGGGGTCTTCCCTTTAGGGATTGATTTGAACTATTCCATGTTCTTCAAGGACAAACCAACGTTTATGTTGAAGGTTTCATATATGAAATGTCCCAACAGGTGGAAGGCACTCAATAATCTTGCTCCCTAGACTGCTCCCTCATTGGGGGCTGAGACAGGTGGTGGGCTAGGCCCTGGGCTAGGTGCACAGGTGCCACAAAGGAGCCAAGTGAGGTTCATGCCCTCTAGAAGTTTGCAATCTACTTGGGATAACACTTTATATACATTAGAAGAGGATCAACACCACAAGGCAACTTTGAGCTTCAAATGAATGACAAAAAAGATAAAATGGGCCATGGGAGGTTTGTAGTACTGAGAGACTATGGAAAAGCTATTAAGAATGTGGTGTTTGAGATGGGACTTGACACAGGATCTCTGACAGTGAAGAGGAGATAGGCCTTCCAGGAAGGTAAGAGCTTGTAGAAAGGCGTGGTAGTGGGAGTTAAAACTCCATTGAAGATGCCTCAATCTGGAATCAAAGAGTGAGAATGGCTGGAAACAGATCTTGTTTCTGTTTAGTGGGTGGGGGTATGGGGCAGGGAGAAGAAGTCAGGAATGGTGAATATAGGGAAGAACACGCCCAGCCTAGAGTGGAAGGCCAAGTTAGGGAGACTGGGAAATTAGAATGGACACATGGGAGTGAGCCAGGTCTGGGAGGGTGTTGAGACTAAGGAAAAGGCCCAGCCTTGAATTGTGAGGTGGTGGCAAGCCCTTGTGTGGCTCTCGGGTGTGGAAGTGATGCAGTGTAACTGCTAAGGCCACCGATTCTTAGAAAATGGTTCAGAACATGGGTTGGGCATCATGCTGTCTGACCTGGCTCCAAGCCGTGTGAATCTGGGCAGATCATGTTACTTGTCTGAGCCTCAGTTTCCCTATCTGTAAAAAGGGGATAATGAAGCTCCATCTCATAGAATTGCCTGAGGATAAAGGAGATAAACCATGTGGAGTGTTTAACATAATGTCAGTCATCTCGTGTAAGTCTAATAAACAGTTGTTATATGCAAATGGATATTAGTATCCATTTCATTAGTACGGTAAAAACGGTGATAATCCTGAAAAGTCAAATACTAAAAACAACTGGAAATTTTTCCATTAAGGGTTTGAAGAATGCTTCGGGCAGGTCTTTTTTGGAAAGCCCCACTCCAGCACCACTATTTGGGCCTATTGACTGTCATTTAGCTTTTGTAAAATGTTTTATGTTGGCAGGTTACTTAACTATAATTTTTGTTCGTTATCCCCCCAAGCTCGGTGAGGAAGATTAGTTTATCTTATATTGCAGAAGACTCACAGAGCTATAAACACAATGACATTTAGTTACAACATCTTTTCCGTCAGCCTTTACCACAGTTATCAGCCCAAGCTTTCCTCAATGGGGGCAAAGGGAGTTATTTGAGTGACACCATGAAAAATTAAGTAGGGGAAAATTTGAAGGGATTGGGGCAATTTCTTCTCAGCCAAATTTTTAAGACCCAGTTCTTGAAGATCAGGAATGACCAGAATTGCTAACACAGAACTGGCAAAGCCAAATCAAATACCTTATACTCTTTGCAACATTAGGTCAGTATTCCTTTGGATGCTGTAGTTTTAGTGACCTATGATTAAAATATAAATACCTTTGGGAGGGGTGATATTTTAGCACCATTATCAGCAGACTTCTTAGTGGAGAACTGTATTCGTAGCCAAAGGACAACATCCCAAACTCGCACAACCCTGGCATTCATCTGTGCAGACTGGACATGCTCTTTTTAACTGATAACAATGGTGAGCTGAGGAGGCCCCCCTGTGGGAGGTGACTCAGCTTGAATGAGATGCACAAGGAGGCTCAATCCAACCCTATTGTCTTTTGTGTAAAAGGCTTCACCATGCTCCAGCTGGAATATCAGTGGAATTGGATTGGATGCGATGGAAGGAAAGGTATTCAATGCCTATGCTCTTTGGGACACCTGGTGGCACCAATTACCACTACAGGGGATGGCCCTGCGTCCATGTGTGCTGGCTAACATCACAGACGATGATGGCCAGTGCCCATCAGCTTAGGTGGGTTGTGCTGCAGGGTTGATGTTCATCTGGAGTTCCCAGAGAGGAAAGTGAAAGACAAGCCTGAATGAGAAGGGGGTGGATGCAAAACATAGCCCCTGCCACAGTCAGGGCACAGCTTTAGTAATATTAGATGCCTTCTAGGACCAGGTCCTTCCCATCTGTCTGAGTTTGCCCGGGTTGCTGTAGCAAAGTACCCTACACTAACTGGCTTCACCAACAGAAATTTATTGTCTCATTGTTCTGAAGGCCAGAAGTCCGAAATCAAGGAGTTGGCAGGGCTGTGCTTCCTGGTAAAGGGGGCAACCATTCCATGCCTCCCCCCTGGCTTCTGGTAGGTGGCCAGCACTCTTTGGCTTGGGGTGTCATAACTCAGTCTCTGCCTATGTCACATGGCCATCTCTCTCTCTGTGTCTCTCTTCTCTGACTCTCTCTCTGTGTCCCTCTGTCTAAATTAGGCCCACCCTAATCCAGTTTGGCCTCATTTTATCTGATGACCTCTTCAAAGATCCTACTTATAAATAAGTACATATTCATAGGACTGGAGGTTAAGTCTTGAACATGTTTTTTTGGGAAACACAGTTCAACTCATAGCACCCTATATGATGATGAATACTTTCCATACCCTGCAAAGCAAGTGTTGCCATTTGAGATGGGCTGAGTGCCTGGGCTGAGCGTCACAGCCCGGCCTGGGGAGTTGAACATCTGTGTGCTCTTCACTACCCCATGCTGCCTTCCTTGTAGGGGGTGAGGCTTCTGTAGATTTTTTTAACCTCAATTTGAGAAAAGAATTACTTTTTCTCCTTTTAGAAGGAGACATGCTATACATCCCAGTGTTGAGCTCTTTACACTTGGCCTGAAGGCCATTCAGTGTCCATTTGTTGTTTCTTCTGTCACTCATCCATTTCCCTGTCATCAAGAAACACATTTCTAGTTTTCCTTTGGGTCAGCATCCCTCCACCAGTCTTGGCCCATTCGGGCCTGGTGGGGCTGACCCCTCCCCCTGAACCAAGGGTGTATGAACTAGGCCTGGCCAGTTGGCATTGTGACACTTGTTTCAGAGATGGACACATAAGTCAAGCTGGGACAATTGGTATTAGCTCTGGGATTTTTAATGCAACTATTGGCAAAGAGGTGCTTTCTTTCCTCTGGGGTTGCTAACTTGGTAGGATGTAAACTTGGAACTGTTGATGGATATCTAAGGGAACAGGTAAGAGAATAAAGTAAAAACAAGAGATAGAGATATATAGCTGAAGACATCATCTGAGCACCTGGATCCAACTGTACTTAAAGACGTGATATAGGCTTTTTAGTTATAAGAGCCAATAAATTTTTTTTTGTTGCTTTGTGTTTTTGTTTAATCCATGTTGAGCAGGGGTCCCTGTCTTTGGCAGCCTAAAGAATCCTGGATAGAAAAAGGCCACATTCTAGAACATCAAAAAGTTGTACAATTAAATTTATAAACTTATATTTTTCTGATTACTGTGTCTTTGCATATCATCTCTTGTATACCAGCAGCCTGCCACCCATACAGGGACCAAGAAATCTTGGATAACTTGGAAGGACAGTACTTCTGCATCTCCCATACCTGAAGCTGTTGGCCACCTGGACCCAGAGGAGAGTCAGAGGGAACAGTTAAACATCTTTCCTGAATCAGGATTTTCCAGATAACTTGCATTATTCCTATTTGTATTCCATAATATTAAAGGAATCTCCAGCAAATACTGATCCTCTGGGCTATGTGGATAAGGTGTAGAAATCATCTGCTATAGTGGAAAGCAGAAGGATGTTACAAAGTTTTGAAATAATAATTTTAGTCCTGGCCTGTACCCTTAAGTATACCTAGTCCACCCCCCTCATTTCAGATGAGAAAACATTCAGAGAGGTGAAGAAACTTGGCTAAGGTCTCAAACTAACATTGTTGCAGACCCATATTAGTATAAACTAAAAGGAAAGGAGAGAACATCCCTCTGAATAGCTCATGGAGACCAGAGACTAAACTGTTTGCTTATTGAATCAGGGCTCTGTGGTTGCAAGTGACAGAATCCCAACTGAAACAGGCATTTTGTTGCTCTCCCAATCAAAAGTTCAGGAGTAGGTCCAGCTTCAGGTAAGGATGGATCCAGAGTTCATAATTATATCATAAAGTCAATGTTCTTTTCTCCCTATGAATTGTACTGTTTTCCTGTGTGTTGGCTTTAATTCTTTAGCAGGTTCATCCATGTGGTGGCTTCTGGCAGCTGTGAGATTTTATCATACCAGATTAGCAACTGCAGTTCATAATGACCTTATATTTCTCAATAGTTCCAGCAGAATCCCAGGTTTGATATTCATGGGGTCAAAGAAAGTCACATGCTTACCCCTGACTCAATCCTTATGGTCAGTGGGATGGTAGTGCTTGTAGCATCATGTGCCATTTCCAGACTTCAGCTCCTCAGAGAAGTCAACTCCACTCAAACTATCTGGACTGAGAGGGAGGGTAGAGGAGGGGTGAGAAAAGTGACCATTACCTGAATAAGGAAGAATAGTTGCTAGAAACAATAGAAGTCTACTGCTCTTGCCTTTGTCAAGAAGGAGGCCAGATCTTTTATTTTGCAAGCTAAGTCCCGGTCTGCAAGTTACATTTTCAACCTGACAATATAACCTTTGGGTTTTACTCAACTCCAGAGGTGAGCTTTTGCAGAAGGGGTATCAGTTTGGTCATTTCTTGTTGCCACAGTCTTGCCTCTGATAAATATACATGTCTTGGATGGGCTCCTCCATTTTCTGGCCATGATAGGGCACCAAGCCAACTCTATCTCAGAGAAATATCTGTATTGTTTGTGGTGTGATTGTGACTTCCTGTCTTCCAATTTAGTTTTCTGTGTTGCTTTTCACCGTCTGGGTCATTTGATATTACATCTGGTGCTTCCTGTTTTTTAAGCCTCTGACTCTAGTCATCCGACTGTAGAAACCAGGGGTCAACTTCTCCATACGTGATGCCCGCTTTAGTCACTTGTTTTGATATACTAATTGAGATTTGCGTAAGAAAAGCTGTCAGGTGTCTGCTGGTTTTCTCAGCCTCAGACACTTCCTTATTTATGAGTTTTTGTTTTTTCAGACGTTGGGACTTTCTCTGCCTTGTGTGGACGTGATGAGTGGGTGACCGCCAACAACAAAAACAATTCATTAGTGGTTCTCTCTCCGTGAGACAGAGCTCCCAGTTCCCATGGGTCCTGATCCTCATGGGTCTGGTCCTCAGAAGGAGGCTGCTTTGGGCATGACACGCTGTGCCACCCTCTTGGTACCTCCCCCTGTCTCCTTTCCTAGTCCTTGAGATCGCTGTCTCCCTTCCCGTCTGCTTCGAAGTTGTCAGCTCTAATTAAATATCTTTAGTCAGGCCAGCAAAAAAAGCTGCTAAATACAGATTCACTTTTTCTCTTCAAAGAAAGAGGGTAGTTTTAATCACTAAATGTTCACTTCATTTAATTTTTCTTTCTATGGAATGGTCTCGTGATGAACTCAGCCCTTTATGTTCTTCATAAAACCAAGTTGTTTATTGAAAGCAGGGACTCAAACAGATATTTGCACACCAGCGTTCATAGCAGCATTATTCATGATGGCCAGAAGGTGGAAACAACCCAAGTGTCCATCAACTGAACAGATTAACAAAATGTGATATATATACACAACGGAGTATTACTCAGCCATTTAAAAGGAATGAAGTTCTGATACATAATGCAACAGGGATGAACCTTGAAAATATTATGTTAAGTGAAGGAAGCCAGACACAAAAGGACAAATATTATGTGATTTATATTATATATATAACATTTATATTATATCTAGAATGGGCAGACTCATAGAGACAGTAGATTAGAGGTTACCAGGAGCTGGGTGAGAAGGGAATGGGTAATTATTGCATAATGGGTTCAGAGTTTTTGTTTGGGATGATGGCAAAGATTGGGTAATGGATGTTGGTGATGGTAGCACAACATTTAAAAAGTGATTAATGCCACTGAACTGTACATTTAAAAATGGTTAAAATGGCAAATTTTATGTTATATGTATGTTACCACAGAAAAATGAAAAAACAGAAAGGCCAAGTGTTTACTTACATTAGTCTATTAAAAGAAAGGCAATACAGGTCAATGTCATGATTTAAAAAAAAAGAAAAAAAAAACGTATTAGGGTTCTTCAGAGAAACAGACTATATATAGTATATGTATATATCGGTATATGTATGTATGCACATTTTAAGAGATTTATTATAGGAATTGGCAAGTACGAATTCCATAGGGTAGCTTCAGGTTGGAAACTCTGATGAAGGTTTGGATAAATTCCATAAGAGAAGTGTGGCTGCATTAAAGATAGAAATTCTTCTTTCTTATGGCTGAAATCATCATTTCTCTTTTAAGGGCTTCAGCTGTCTGGATGAGACTCCTCTCATGCTGAAGGCACTCTCCTTTGTTGATCGTAGATGTAATCAGTTGTAGATTCAGTCATCTGACTCATGATTTAAATCCACAAAATACCCTTACAGTAACAATGAGGCCAAACAACTGGACACCATAATCTAACCAAGTTGACACTTGAACCTAACCATCACAACCCAACAAAATCCCAAACCAAAAAAACCCCAGAACTCTGTTTTTTGTGCAATGCTTTAACTTTCTTCAATGAATGACCTTGTTTCTCCTCTGAAGCCCCCTCATGAGGACTCCTGGGAGGACAAGCGTCACTGAGGTGTAGGTGAAGAGGGAAGTTAGTCGTCCCGTGTGGGCAGGCCCCTAAGTCTGTGATGCCTTTGGCGTTCTTGGGTTTCAGTTTTGGTTAACAAAAGAAACAAAATAAACAGACAGACAAAACAGCCTCTGACGCAGACGGATGAGGTTCAGAAGGGACTGGAGGTGTTGGGGAAACAAGCCACCCAAAGCAGACAAGGTTATCTCAATGTTACCAGTGCTACTAGAGAGGGGCAGAAGCCTAGGGCATCACGGGATTTCTAGAGTCCCCTGAATTCCTGCTTCTGTGCAGGAAGGTGTCCTTCCATTCCTGTCTCTGTAGCCCTGGCACAGTCAGCCAGAGGCTTCAGGTGTCTTCTGGGTGGCTTGCAGAGAGGCCTCTGTATGCCCTCTCCTTCCATCTCACCTAACCCCAAACCAGTTCAGTTTCCAGACCCAGTGGAGACATCACCTGGAAATACCTCGTGTGTCCAGAAGATCTGGAAGTTCTGCTCAGTGGTGTTTCTTGTGGGAATCTTTTGTACTGCAGCATGTTAAGGGATAAGGACTCAGAGCCATGGGTTCAAATCTTGGCTGAGCCATTTTTATGTATTGTGATGGGACTTCAGCCCAGACACTTAATCTTTTTCAATCTTACTGGTTTATATATAAAATCGGTGTTTTGTGTTCATTATGAGCACTTTGCATAGTACCTGGCACTAGTAAGTGCTTAATACAAGGAAGCTGTTGTTAGCATCCTGTTGGAGAACTAGAGTCCAATTTTCCTTATCCTATGTGAAATTCCAGCAGACTACTACTTTCTATTATATTACAGGTTTGTAAGTCCTCAGATACTATTTCTTTTAAACCTTTTCTCTTTCAACAATATATTTGCATATAGCTTGGTGTTAGAGTGAATTATCTGGAATGATACAGACCTGGTTTCATTTTCTGGCTTCACCATTTATCTGCTGTGTGAACTTGAGCAAATCACTCTACTTCTCTGAACCTGTTTCCTCATCTAAAAGTTGGGGCTAAGAATAGCTCCTTCAGAGAATGTGAGGATTGTGTGAAAAAGGCTCAGTGAATACCCACTGTATGCTCAGTGTTTTCTCACTTGATTTCTTATTTTGTCAACACAATAATCTTATGAGGGTAGGTATTATTGCCATTATATATATATATATAACTGAGACTCAGAGAAGTTATGTTACTTGTCCAAGGTCACACAGCTAGGAAGTGGTTGAACTTGAATTTAAATCCCAGTCTAGGAATTCTTCCCTACTGCACAACCCCCCCCTCCCCCCATGAATCCTGCATGGCAAATGTTTTACCCCAACCTTGGGATCCCAACCCTCTCTTTAGCTTTTGGCATTTTCAGAATTCTGGGTGTGTGGTTCTGTCCTATGCTGGGATGTTCAGAGACTTCTTATCTTCACCTTTCTACTTCTGTGCTTGTCTACCCCACCAGACTCAGGCATCCTTGAGGATTGGGGCTCGGTCATGTCCCTGACTTCTCAGGGCTTGCCTGGTCCACAGCAGATTTCCAACTAGTGTGTGTAAAATTAGTAATTGATGAATGCAAGGAAGGCAGCAGCTGCAGGGGGTGGGAATGGAGTGGTAGGGTATGGGTGCCATCCCACGCTGTCTGCCTGCCTTGATCTCTGTATTATCTGGCATAGACAGATGTCCTGACAGTGCCTGTGGCCTGGGGACTCCACTTTCCCCTGAGTCATCAGCACTTATGCTCCCTGAACTCATCTGCCTCTCACTGGCAGGATGACCTGGGCCCAGTGCCTGGCATTGGACTCCACTTCCTGCTCCCATCCTGCACACCCATTGTGTGGTACTAACACACCCAGCATTTCCTGGCCACACTGATTCCCTTGTTCTCTGTCCCTAGGTGCTTACCGCTGACCACAGCCACATGCAAGCTTCTAAACATGACTTCAAGCATGTATTCATCCATCCATCCATCTCTCCATCCATCCATCCATCCATCCACCCATTCACCCATCCACAATCACCTCACTTATCTCTAGGGATGCACAGACAAATAAGGAACTAATTGCAAAGTGTAGGAGTCTCCCAAACCTGGATTTGCGTCACCCAGCAAAGTTTTTATGAATACAAATTCCTGGACCCACATGAGAACTCTGGAAGCAGAATCTCTAGGAGTAGACTTGTAGGAATCTGTATTTTTAAGATGCTCACTCAATTAGTTCCATAAAAATAAAATGATGCATAAGAGGAAAAAAAAATGCTCACAACATGATTCTGAGGCACAACCAGTTTGGGGAGCTTGTACTCTGGGAATTCACTGCAAATGAGACTAGGTTGCTGGAGTGGAGTGTTGCTGAGTTTCGTCCCTATTCCTTTGTATTTGGGCTCAATGGCCTCTAACAATCCTGTGGTGTTTAGTAATATTCTGGGGGCCACTGTATATAAACTGCTACCAGGTCTACTCCTTACTGTTTTCCTCACTGCTGTGTCCACAGTGTTTACAGCAGGGCCTGGTATCCAGCATTACATGCAAATAGCTGTTGAATGAATGAACGAATGAACAACTGAAGGCATTCTGATTCCCTTTCGATGCTGGATAGGCCCCTCGGTTTGTTGTTTCCGTGACTCGGAGTGTGCATCTGTGTATGAGGTGGACAGGGGAGAAAACCACGTTGAGAGAGGCCTGCTCAATTCTCCAGTCCTGCGGGCCTCCCTTGGGTCCTGGCCTGATAGGAGGATGGGGGCTGGAAGCGGAGTCTGTGTGGCCGGGAAGATATGGGAGGAAAGGTCTGGACCCGGAGCGGCCTGGCCTTCTGGGAGGGGTGCAGTTGGCCAAAAAACCAAGATGGGCCAGGGCTGAGATTGTGAATGACTGAGAGGCCAATGGCATGGGGCGGTCGTTAAGATGGCAGTTGACCTCTGGCAGCACGAGTGGGGCCCTGCAGCCCCCAGGCCCCCCAGGTGGCTGCTCACTGGGACCCTCAGAGAGAAGCCCATCCATCACTGGACTCCCTGGAGAGGGCTGCGGGCATTTTTTGTCCAGACAGTTATGGGGCCCTGTTTTCAGCACAGATCTTGTCAAATTCAAGCTGTCAACTGCACAGGCCCTGAAAGCCTATCACAGACCCCTGGGGACGTGTGGGCTGCAAACGGCCTTGAGGGGTCTCTGCTGAGTGTGGGGCTGTGCTGATAAGAGGGACAAATGAGAAGAAGCCACCTGGGCCTATTGCCCATTGTGCTGGGCCACACCATCCCCTTTGTGTTTGTCCTTGAGGGAAGTCTGGGCTAATGCACTGAATACATATATTTCCCCCCTTCGCCTTTGGTGCCGTCTCTTGTAGGGAGTGGGGAAGGAGGCAGTGCACTGAGTGAGTGGGTTAAGGACACAGACTGGCTCTGTCACTTAGAAACTGTGTGGCCTGGGACAAGTTACTTCATCTCTCTGAGTCTATTTCCTCAGGTTATGGTGCAGATTACCTGAGACTATATACTACGAACTAAACTCGGTCTCTGGCACATCGTAATTGCCCAATGATTTTCAGCCATTATTACCATTTTTATAGAGACGAGACACTGAAATGAAGGAAAACCAGAGACAAAACAGTTTGGATTCGTCACTGGTTTTTCTTCATTTCAGTAGCATTTTAAGTTATGCATTTCAACTCCACTTGGCCTCACATTTACAGATGAGTAAATGGAGGCAGAGCTGGTATTAGAGGCTGTGTCTCCTGCCTGTGCTGTTTTTTTGTTTCCCGTCTTGGTCTTCAGATGCTCTGAAGGGAATGAGGGGCCGGCCAGCTCCGCCAGCCCTATCGCCGATCCAGGCTCTCTTCGGAGGCGCACCGGCTGGGCTCTGTGTGTGGCTTTCTCCTGTCCTGTGGCTGCAGTGTCCACGGCTCCGGCCAGAACCTGCTGCCCTGGAACACAGGGGAGGGCAGGGGCTGGTTTGACTGGTCAGGGGAGGTCAGGGGATATCTCGCTGGGGTTGCCGGGAACCCTAAATCTGGACCATAAATTGAGAGTTGAAATCACATTAGCTGAAAAGAGCCTTCTGAAAGGGCTGTGAAATACGAAGAAGGCCAGGAGCAGAGATGGAACTTGAGGAATCTGAGTGCTAGGAAGGGGAGAGGAGCAGCAGCAAGACTGAGTGAAATGGGAGCTGCCCATGGATGTCTGTGAGAAGGTTGTTTTGACCTCCTGCAGTGGCCTGATTAAAGGGTCTGGAATATTCTAGAAGGCTCCTCTGAGGAGAAGGCAGGGCCACTTCACCTTGTACCTGTGGAGAGTACTGGCTGCTGGGACTGATCCCAGATCTCCTAGCTGGAGGAACATTCTAGACAGAAATGGCGGGATTCGCACATCCACAGAATGGCTGTTCACCCGCCTTTATTGAGCACCCTTTGGGTTAGAGTGGGATACAAAAAGTTGCCGGACAGGGGCTTAACATTGGCTGGACCCTTCCTCTTCCCTGGAGGGTCCCCACATGGGGCCGAGCCCAGGGCTTGTTTATGCCCCCTTGGGGGCGTCTGTTTTCCTTTGATTCTTCCCAAGATCAGGCAGGACAGCTGGGGGAGGGGCAGTCAGAGCCAGGCTGTGAGCAGAGGGGCCCTGAGCTGTGGGCAATGGCAGCTGCCACCCTGAAGCGGGGCTGGTGGGTGGAGGGGCGAAGGGAGAGGCGGTGGTGGCCAGCAGGGATGGCCGGCCTGGGTTATCTGAGGACATGGGCCGCCTCCATAATTACTCAAAGGCACAAGTTGCACTTCCTACTGGCCCTTTATAAAAGGCAGCCACCTTGTGAAATGCCAGGGCAGAGTAGAAACCCAGAGTGTGTGACCGACAGCACTCCTCCCGTGTTGACAGTCATGCAATCTCCGGTCCAAGCCTGGGTGACGTGGGAGCTTGTTTATGTGGGGTCGCCACATTCCCCCCATGCCCATTCTCCCACACCACACACCCACATAGCTTTCTGAACAGCACCGGGCTGCCTCTGCCGCGGATCCACTGGTGACTGGACCCGTCCTTTATCCTCTCCCTGGGTTTCAGTTTTTTCACCTGCAAAACAAAGCAGTTGGAGTAGATCTGTGTTTTCCAAAATGCAGTTTGTGTACCACTGGCAGGACACATGCCAAATTCTGTGTGTGTGTGTATACACACACATTTCAATGCTTATTAGAAAATAATTTGATAGGATATCAAACTTATGATTTCATGGTTATTATTGCCATGTAAAAATGGTGAGCCAAATGTAAAGAAAAAAATAAGGTAAGTAATAGTTTAGGTCAGTGCTGTCCAGTGAAAATACAATGGGAGCTAAAAATGTGAACCATGTGTGTAATTTAAATTTTTTTTACATGAGCCACATTAAAAAAGAAACATAAAATTAATTTAATATATAGTTTGCGTAACTAATAAATCTAAAATATCATTTCAATAGGTAATGAATAAAAAAATTATTGAGAGATATTTTATAGCTTTTTTTTTTGTAGTATGTCTTCAAAATCTGATGTGTGTTTTACACGTTCAGCACATCTCAATTCAAACTAGCCACATTTCAAGGGCTCACTGGCCACATGTGGGTGTGGCTGCCTTACTGGTAGTGCAGGACCGGATGATAGATGGTCATGCCCAAACTGTGAAAGTGGAATGCGAACCTCTGCAATCTGAGACCCTCCGGACTGTGGTTTTATGGCCTTTCCAGCTCTAACATCTATGATTCTCCCCCACATTCATTCTCTCATCCATTCAGAATTGCTCTCCGAATCAGGACCCACTTTCTTACCTATACTCTCTCCTGTTTCCTCCCTTACCAAGAAACATACTTCGTGAGTTGCCTCAAGAAGTTTTATGTGTGGGAAATTTGTTTTGTGTGTGTCTAATGAATTGTTTGCAAGAAATAAATCAGAGAGTAGCCCCTTTTGAAAGCCGGATAGGAATACCCTCCATCTCTGCTTCCGTCTCTTAGTCTTAGGCTGATGGCAACTTGCATGTGTGTGTTCACCACTGAGGGATCTATTCCCTCTAATTCATCTGGCAGGTGGCTTGAGGGGCTGGGGCAAGCTCTTCTGCATGTCCCTTAACATCAGTTATTATCAATCTTTTATATTCATCATAATTGTCTGGGGAGCTTCTTAAAAATGCACATGTTATTTGCTGTTGGATGGGCATATGGTTATGATCCTGTGTATGTGATGTTTATGCACGTGAAAGTTTGAGAACCATTGCCTGAAATCTATTCCTACAGCACAGAGGCAGATAAGGGCAGTTGGAGAATCCAAAATTGAGCTGTTAGAGGCCTCATCATTTCAGATACAAGCACTGCAATAGAAAACATGGATTCATTCCACCCCACGGTCCTCACTGAACTGATTGGAAATGCTCCTGAATTTGCTACAAAGGATTGGGCACCAGCCCCAAATTGCCTTAGATGAAATACCTACTGAATTCTAACCAAGCCAGGCATCAGGCCCTTAATGACTCTTATTTCCAGAAAGAGCTGTTTCCCTTATGCCCCATTTGTTTTCTCTGCCATTTTATCCCCTGTAATGCTCTTCAGGGACCAATTAATATTATCCGAATGGAAGTATGACTCATTAATGGGAGTGAGCTTGTCCTGGATCAGGTTTCTGTGCATGTATGCTGTGTGCAAGATTACGTTGCAGGGAAATCTGCCTGATCTCAGAGTCTCAGGTCTCTTCAAGAAAGTCATCCTCCCATCCTAGTCAAGGAACAAAGCCCTTGGGTTTTATGGAGTCCAGATGGAAAAGTAAATGAACTCACCTCATGATAAGGAGGGGAACAGAAGAATAATCCCAAACACAATGGGGTTAAGACCGCAGCCGAAGAGAAACAGTAGAATCCTTAAAGGGGGAGAGAAATTAGTTTCATTTAAAGGCAACCTCTGAACAAGGCATTTAACATTTGTTACCTTTTTTACCCCATAGAGTGTATATATTTTAGTCCCACTTAACAGACTAAGATGTTGAGGCCCTAGGTAACTTGCCCCTTATTAACCAGCGATAAGTAGTAGAGCTTGAGTCTGAACAATTGGAAGATGGAGTCAAAAGGTGGTGTTTTATCTGAAAGTTGAGTGCTCTCTCATGAGAGCTACCACTCAGCCTCATTCTGGGTTCCCTAGGGATCTGCTGAGTTACTCTTTGGGAGGAAAAATGAAAGACAAAAAGAAGGAGTTAAGCTATATCTCTGTTGATGACACTATATGTGGCAGTGTCTCTTCTAGGGTTCTGATGTCCCTGGAGGAGCCTGACGCCTCCCTGCAGCATCACTTCTCAGTCTGGGAGCTGCAGCATCACCAGCTGAGTTCATGTACCTATATCAGCAGTGGACCACTGGGAGGCAGATGGCACACTCAAAGAGATAATGAAGCAGAGATGAATGAAAAGACAATTTATAGAGGTGTGGATAGGGTGAGGAACCCACAAGGGATGGTGAAGGGCCAGGGGCTAGTTACATGGGGAAGCTTTCACCACCCCTGGACCTGAAGGGGCAAGCAGAGGGAGTGATTTCTGAAACCCAGTGAAAGCTTAGCCCTGGAGAGGGCCCCCTGGAGAGAAGCGGTGCACATAGGTAGAGGCATGTAGACACTGCAAAAACAGCAGGGGCATAAGCACCCCAACCTTTCTCCTCTCTCTCTCTGATCCTGACCCTCCACAAACAGGGACAACCAGCACACTAAAGCCCCTGAAACAATACCTGGCACATGGTAAAGGCCATGTAAGTGCTGATTCTCATTCCCATCATCGGTGACTGTATCCTGTAGCCTGGGGCCTGCCTAAGAACCAGCAGCAAGTTGATCTGGAGAAGTGGATTATGCTGCTAGAGCCTAGTATATGTCCTCACCAGCCCTCTGGCTATGACCTTATTGAAGTTCATGAGGGTAACTCCATTTTGGTTGACTCCTGAGTTCAGTGACTCTGAATTGGACTATCTTCCCGTTAGGAAACACAGAGACTGACCCTGGATTGGGAGAACTTGTGGTGTGAGTTGGTTGATCAAGAAAGGATTTGTGCTGAGCTTGCGGCGTGTGCCTTGTGACTGAGGGGCATGACTGATTCATACAGAAAGTAGCGTGGTATGGAAAGAGAGCCGCTCTGCTAGTTATTCTCCATCTGCTACCACTCCCCTCCCCCCAGCCCCTGCTCTATCCTCCTCTCTTCTCCACCAGCTCTGGGCCCAGTGGGTGCTGACCCTGAGGTCTGCCCCTCCCAACCCCCTGGCCAGCTGGCTTACAGTTGGATTTAGCAAATGGGAGCAGGAGAGCTGAGGGCGGGAGGAGAGATAGGTCAGAATATTTCTTTCTGAATCCCTCTCTTCTTTGAGTCTCTGACAGTAGCTGTGTTCCTCCATTACTACAGTTCCCATCAGATAGCTGTCCTCCAAGTCACAGCTCCCACTGGGTTCCAGGAACACTATCTCCTTCCTGTATCCCTTCAGTCCTAGGTGTGTTTATGGCTTCTGTTCTAGTTTGCTAGTGCTGCTGGAATGCAAAAAACCAGAGATGGCTTGGCTTTTATAAGAGGGGGTTTATTTGGTTATACAGTTACAGTCTTAAGGCCATAAAGTGTCCAAGGTAACGCATGAACAGTCAGGTACCTTCACTGAAGGATGGCCAATGGTGTCCGGAAAACCTCTGTTAGCTGGGAAGGCATGTGGCTGGTGTCTGCTCCAAGTTCTGGTTTCAACATGGCTTTCTCCTAGGACTTTCCTCTCTAGGCCACAGCTCCTCATCAAAATGTCACTCTCAGTTGCATTTGGGGCGTTTTTCCTCTCTTAGCTTCTCTGGAGCAAGAGTCTGCATTCAATGGCCGTCTTCAAACTGTCTCTCATCTGCAGCTACTTTCTCAGCTTCTCTGCATTCTTCAAAGCATCCCTCTCAGCTGCACTTCAAAATGTCACTCACAGCTGCACTGAGTTCCTTCTGTTTGTCGGCTCATTTATATGGCTCCACTGATCAAGGCCCACCCTGAATGGGTGGGGCCATGCCTCCATGGAAATATCTCATCAGAGTTATCACCTACAGTTGGGTGGGGCTCATTTCCATGCAAACAACCTAATCCAAACGTTCCAACTTAATCCCCACTAATATGTCTGCCCCACAAGATTGCATCAAAGAATATGGCTTTTTCTGGCAGACATAAAACATTCAAACCAGCACAGCTTCCCACTAGTGGCTGGGCCCCAGGTGCTTCACCATCCTGATCTGTTCCGTCTACATGGTCCACACCTCTACCAGGGGTTCTTTCTTTAAAGATTTGCCATTGGAACCATCTCTGGTGGTTTGTGTGCTGCATACTTGTTGACTCCGACCTTCTGTAGGCACTTCTAGTCAACCCAAAGCAGGTGCTCAACTAAGAAGCTTGAATGGAATGGTTCTGTGGCATTGGGCTATTTGTGAGCATGCCTCAAGTTCTTATGTAAGAGATGCTGCTGTGGTGTGTGTGTGTGTGTGTGTGTGTGTGTGTGTGTGTGTGTGTGACAAATGCATGAGTAAATGGGCTCTAAAATTTATTTCAAAAGAAGGTATTCTAGTGAGGTTTCAAAACTGAGAGGAAGAATTAGAAACGACCAACAGTGTCATGCATGGCCTTGTCACTCAGAAGCCATGAGAAACGTCGTATATCTTGTATATGTTTAATCTTAAAAATGTCAAAAGCTTGGGTCTGTGGAATAATTACAAACACTTCTTCATGTTTCTAGAGTTTTATTCAATTCTGCCGATTTTGGACTGTGGGCTTCATCCCATTTTATACTCCCATTGAGGGTCCTGGTTTCTTAGCCCCTTGAGATGCTATTATGCAGCCATGCACAATTTTATTCTATGCCTGACTCTTAGGAGTCTTCCTTGGCTATTGTCCTTAGCATTTGGCCCTAATTAAAGCAAAGTGAGCTGAAGGGAAAGTTGGCTTTGAAACTGTCGACCCTTTGAGGTTATAGTGGTTTCCTGTCCCTATTAAGAAGAACCGTATCTGTCACACATGTTGATAGATGTCTCTGCTTCTCAGAGTCTTGCCCGGTAAAGAGTGTAGAGATATATGGAATTCCCATACTCTCTGATGCCCCCTCCCCAAGGAAATGAATTTTTCCCAGAAAATTCCAGTATCTTTAATATGGAAAACATTTTTTTAGTACACACGCCTTGAAGTCAGTCTGTCAATCTGGCTTTATTTAACTCCCTGAGAAGTAGTGCTATGGGAAGGACTGTTAAATATTTCCAAAACATGTTTTGTAAAGAAGCCACGAGCAAGAGAAACAATTTGACCAAAATAAATCACTCCCCCATTGTATTGCTTTTGTTGTTTGCTGTAAAGAAATGAAACCCCCAAACCTTCAAACCCAAGTGTGGCCTACATTTTATGGCCTGCTGACCTGAGGACTTTCATTTAGAATGTACATAGACCTATGTAGGACTCTTGGTGTCTAAAGTGGAGAGTGATGGCAGCCAAGGGGATGACAGCATCGGGCTGAGCTGCCGGGGCTGCAGGGGTTTTTACCCTTCCTTCTTTTCTGCTCAGCTGCCTCAACCCCAATCTTGCTCTCTCTCCAGCTGCCAGCTGCAAACAGCTGCCCTTTTTCTCAGGAAATAACTTAGACTATTTCCCACCAATTCCCAGTGTGGTCTGCTTTTGTCAGTCTCTCTGATTCAGATTTCTGACTGTCCTGGCTGCTTCTGTACCTGTGTTTGGCCCCTTTTGGGCAACTACTTGGCCTGTCTTTGGGGAGGGAATTCAGCCTTCTGTTCTGATGCATTCCACCTGTGCATGGCCCTTGGGTGGAAAATCTCTGCTCCAGCCCTGGATCTCTGGAACCTCACTGTCTGGGCTCATCCCCGGCCTGCACCCTTCCCCCTGCCTCCACTGTGTTTGCTGAGAGGCAGGGAGGAGCTGGAATCTTTTCTTGGCTTCAAAAAATATAACTGGTTTCACCATGATAAGGGACATGAAAACTGAAACAATGAAACACCATTCACATCTACCAAATTAGCAAGAATTAATTAAATCTGTTGACAACAAGGTATGGTGAGATGTGGGCATACGGGAACTCTCTGGTAGGAGTGTAAATTGGTACACTCACTTTGGAGAACAATTTGGCAGAATCTATTGAAGTCAACAATATGTTCCTGCTACAAAACAGCCCTTCTGCCTCTTTGTATATAGCCTGGGATAAACCATCATAGGGATGCATGTATTTGTGTTTGTGTGTATGTTTATGTGTATATGTGTATACATACACATATACACATACTTATATGTATGTATACACACAAAAGAACGTTGGCTGCACAATTCACAAGCTGTGGTTTATCATGGAATTGAATACTACAATAAGTAGTAATTAATATAAATGAACTGAACCAACTAATTCACATGTATAAATCCTAAAAACATAAAGTTGGAGTGAAAAAGGCAGGATGTAAGAGGATATATGTATACACACATTCATACCTATGTTGACATTTATATTAAAATGTAAAACAGCATATTTTAAAATTAACTAATATATCTGTATTTATTTAAAAAAAAACAAAAACATACATGGGAGTGATATAGGTTAACTTCAGGTTAGTGGTTATCTTTGGGGAGGGAGAAGAATGGGGTGCAGAAATGGGGCTTCAGCTGTATCTGGACGATTTGATTTCTTTGGGAATAAAAGAGAACAAGATCTGAAGCCAGTATGGCACAATGAGTTTGATCTTGGTGACATAGAGGTCTAGTTTATTATTTTATCTACTTTTTAGTATGACTGAGAGGTTTCATATTTATAAATATAAGAACTAAGAAAACTATCTCTTAGACCTGTCATCGTCATCTTGGATAACTGACGCTAACTCGAGAGTTCATAGGTGAGGACCCGGCTTTTGAGAACATCTCTGAGAGATTCTCATCTATGACTTCCCTATGGCCCCTTGTAACATTTGCCCTGAGGGATCTTGAACCACTGGGACTGCCCTGAGATGGAACTCTTGGGAAGTTATTGCTTACACTGAGCTGAAATCTGTCTCCTGCTGACTTTAGACATTGGTCCCAGTTCTGTTCATCTGTTCTCAAGATTCCAACCACCGTGGACCAGGGAGCTGCTAGGAATCAGTGGCCCTGGGGCCAACCTCACAGGGGAACTAGGGAAGAAAGAGGAAGCTGAGCGGCGGGAGCCAACCCCCAGGCCTTCCCCTTTGGAAAGGTTGGCTTGTGAAGGGACTTGCCAGGACCCATGCAGAGAGGAGGAAGCCCGGCTTTCAGGCCAGAATTCCGTTGATATGCAGCAAACTGTGTCTCTACCCTGCCACTTTCCCAGGCCTCACTTCCCCAAACAGGGGCACGTGAACAGCTGCATAGGCCTGGCGGTAGTACCCTGGGCTCTTTAAGGCCAGGCCAGCAGAAGTGGGTGGGGATGTGTGTGTTTGTGTCTGACCCAGTGACTCACAGGGACCCTCCAGGGTACCCTCCTCTTCTCGGTTTTCTGTGAAGTCAGCTGGAAAAGATCACATGTCTGATTCCCCTCTGCCCTTGACAGCCAGGAATAGAAATTCTGCTCCCCACCCCGAAGATTCCTTTGATTCTCTTGTGTCTTATTAAAATGTAGCCAAACTCAAAGCCTGGCTAAAAGGTAGGGAAAAAAAGGAATTATAGGCACAAATGAGAACCTATGACTCCATATTGTGAATAAAACAGTGACACTCTTGATTTTGTAGGACCACCATCTCTGTGCTTTTGGGAAGCTGGATTTATTTTTTATTTTTTAGATATTCCTCTTTTAGCAGAAAATGGTAAAGAATTTGGTATCAATCAATCAATCAATCAATCAATCAATTAGCTGCTAGGGTAAGGTCTGCACTTAGTTCAACTTTAGCCTAACCTCTTTAATTCTGTTTGTAATGAGAGCCCTTGAGATTGCTGGGAACAAGGGCTGCCCTGTGACAGGTCCCTTCTCAGTGGTGAAATCAACCAAGCAGGGAGATGTGGGATGCTGCAATGGCTCTAAGCTCAGCTGCTTGAGGGTCCTTGTCTCACCTGTCCTCAGTGATTCTCAACTTCACTGCACGCAGAACTCCCGGGGAGCTTTATAAAACCGCAACATCCTGACTACGGCTTGGACCAATTCAACGAAAATCTTTGGGAGTGGGACCCAGCATCAGTATTTTTTAAACCCCCCTGCCCTGGTTATTCTAAACCAACTAAGTGTGAGAATCAGTGGTTTGACTTGGAACATCCGGGAAGTGTTTTTAAAGCTTTGTGAAAAGCAGCAAACACCAGGATTTCATTTTATTAATAATAACACCGAGAACACTGGGGGGCTCACTATTTGCATGTACTGTGTCAAATGTTTTGCCTGGATTATCTAATTACATTTCAAAACATGTTGAGGAACATTATTTATTTCATAGAAGAGGAAGCTGACCTTCAGATAGGTTCAGGAACTTGCCCAAGGTGGTGCAGCAGAAATCCAATTTGAATGTAAGGTGCATGGCACTGCTGGACCATGTGGCCTTTTGGGGGGATACTAACTAAGGTGGAAAATTATACTCACACACAACACACACACACACACATATTGTTAAAAGTTCTTGCCCACTCAGTCCTCTTCAGTTGATAGATAGAGAATTCAATTCTCAGGCCATCACAATCCTTGAGTTTTCTGATATTTTCTGATATTGGAGATTCACTGAGTATCATACTGAGGCAGGTGAGGCATCAGTGTCTGGGATTTGGAGGTCAGAGGTTGCTTTCACTAATGCTAGCCACGGAAAGGCAGAGAAAACAATGATCAGAATACCCACTTGAATTTAGGAGACCTGGAAAGTTGATGAAGTTTCTCATTTTTCAGGACAGTGTGATGATGTAATGGAAAATACAGATGAGATCATGGTTCCAGTTTTAGTTCTGCCACTTATGAGCTGTGTAACTTTGAGGAAGTTACTTCCCCTCCCTGGGCTTCAATTTCCTCATCTGCAAAATAAAGAAATTGAACCAAATGTCTATTAAAGACCTTCCTGCTCTAACTATGATCTGAGGGTAGATACCATTAGGGGAGCCATTGTATCCCTGATTCTGGAGTCTCAGCAGGCTGGTCTGTTGCCATTTGTCTGTACCTTCACGCCCGAGTTGCATGTTTGCAGGGACTGATTTCCCCAAGCTTATGGTTACTGATGTAAAATCATAATCACCATCAGGCAATGGACAGGTCACTCAAGTAGCAACACATGATCCAGGAATGATTGGAAAAGACATGCTTTGTTACATAGTGAAGAATTGTATACAGACTTTAATTACATATGGATGAAAGTTGAAATAAAGAGAGTAAGTGTAAGGAAAGTTAATCCTATGCCAGATTTCTGTACCTAAACTGGATATAAGGCTTGGTATTGGTGCAGCTTGGAGGGGAGTGCTGTTTGGTGGAGTTTGCGGGAAAGGCCAGCTGTCTATCAGGGCCTGGCACTCAATCTTGTGTCTCCCAAGACCCAACTCAGGGGACCTGCCTTGAAATAAACAATCATAAGCACCTGACAATCTTGTTAGCTTACAGTGAGGGATCTTTCTTCTCTTGGAAGGAAAAATTTACATGTGCCATCCTGGAAAAGTCCTCTGCCCCAGCCCAGGGAAGCTGCATTGGAAGTGGAAGGTGGCCTGGGGGAGCCTGGGGTCAGGGCAGAGGCAGAGGGATGGCCTCGGAGGACATCCCCTCAGACCGTTGTGGATATTAACTGTGTAGTGACTATTCCCACTTCCCAGCAGCACTCCAGTCCCTTTTAGGGACTTTTCTCTCCCAATGGCCTTCAGGCTTCTGGAGTGGTTGGTCCAACACCTGTGATCTTATATTAAAAGTGATAGACTCCCCTGACAGAGTCTTCCGTTGAGAGGCGGGCAGATGGCCTCCACTTGAGCCATCATAGTCTCTCTCCTAGGACTTCGAGTCTTGAGCGGTAGTGAAGATGGAGTTTGTTTATTCCTGGGACACATTTGGGTGAGGCTGTGCAGTAGCTTCTCTGGCCCAGAGCTTCAGGAATGGCCTGCTTCTCATCTATTCCAAACCTGATGTTCTAGCCCTAGTTTCTGTTCTTTATGCTTTTCCATATTCTCCCTTCCAGTTGACCCCTCTCCCAGCTTTTCCCTTGAAATTGACCAGAGCCAATTGCTCTGCTTATAGCCCCTTGATAGAAGCAGGTCCTGGTTAGACTCATGAGCCCTCCTTGCCTCACAGAGGGCACACCCTCTAATGACAAGGCTCTGTCCAGCTAATTATCTGTTTCTTTCTTGGAAGTCATAGGTGAACCCTGCCAACCTCTGACCCTGCTGTTTTCCTTATTCTGTGCTCTTGCCCTCTCTCTGTTTATCCAGAGCTTCTCCAGACAATACACAAAACAGCTGATTCATTTCCTATTTGCTAAATCCAATTGTATTTCAATCCCATCACCCTGAAGGGAGTCTTCGGTGTCTCCAAACCCTTTGGACACACAATTGCAGAAACTCTTTTACATTTGTTTGTTTGTTTAGTCTAATAGCTAACCTCATCCCATTATGCATGAATTTCACTAATCTAACACTTCAAGGACAATTGCAATTCCAAGTTCTTGGAAGTCACCTCACTCCCATTCCTTCTGCCACACCTAAATGTTTAAATTCATCTTGAAGTGATGGATATCCCTTTGAAAATTCTGTCATCCATGCTTCCTGACTCTGCTTCATTTGAGCCTGTGGATTAACTCTTTTATTATACTCTATGTCAAGCATGACAAGAGGCACTATAGGGGACATAAAGATATAACAGGCATGGTTCCTGCCTCTCCGGGTTTGCAAACCTATTGGAGAGGCGACATTTGTTCACACGAAATAATTACAGAACAACACGCGCCTTTGAGAACTCCCCAATGGCCTGTGACAGTGATTTACAAACTATGTTTCTGAAGCCCTAGTCGGTTGATGCACCTCAGGGATTCCTGGGAGTAGGGTGGTGAGAAGGGGCCCTGTCCTACAGGGTTTCATTGGAGCAGAGTTCCAGGGCTAACGAGGGTTTGAGGACCACAGGATCTAGTCTTTGGCTGGAGTACAAGGTTCTTGACCTCCCCACAGACTTTGCTCCAGACCCATCTCCTGCTTCCCTGGACCTCTGGGGGAGTCCTGACTATGCTGGGTCCTCCGTGCCTCCTGCCCTTCCACATGCCGCTCTCTCTGCTTTGTGCAAATCCCTGGCACCCCCAAACCATGCCCCACCCCAGTTTACAAACTCTTCGAAGCCAGAGACTATTTTTCATCTATACATATCCCCAGTAACTAGTCCAAGACTGGGAATGTGTTTTGTTGAATTAAGGACTGGATTTCATAGTGCCACCTGTAAGTGTTATAAGAACTTGGAGATGAGGAAGATCATTATTGGCTGGGGTGGCCTGGGAAACTTCCTAAAAAATAATCAGGTTTGTATTAGGCCTTTGGGAAATGTGGCATTTAGATTCATGGAAAGGAAGAAGGAAAGCGTTTCAGGTACGAGAAGCATCTTTAGCAAAGGCCCAGAGCAGGGTTTATGAGAATCGCATAGAGCAGTAAAGAACCACAGGAAAGAATCGAGTAGGAAGCTTTTAAAATATTCTGATGCCACTGCAGACTGAATGAATCAGAAGCTCTAGAAGGACCTTGGTCCTTTTAAAAACTTCCCTACTGATTCTAATGTGCAGCCAAGGGTGAGAACAGTCTTGGTACTGTCAAGTCGTATAGGAATGGTGTAAGGAAAGGTTGAGTTTGAAGAATGGAGACTCCTGGTGGAATTTCTCCCATTTTTGGCCAGCAGCTTTGGAGCCTAATAGGGTGCTTTTCATGTCTTGCAAACTAACTTTTATAGTAAGTTAATCTGTTTCAGATTCAAGTTGAAAGAAGGGAGTTGGAGGTTTGTAAAATCAGATAGCTGGATACACAAAGGTCCAGGAGACAATGCCTGCACTTAGGTGATGGGGCAAAGAGGGGAGATGAATCTAAGAGATATTGAACAGGAAGAATTAATAGGACTTGGTGACCACTATGAAAGATGAAAAAGTGAGGACGTGTTTTCTAATTAGGTGCAGCAGCAGTGATAGGAATCTCTTCTTATACAAATGGTCCAAAAATTATGCTGGTGAGGATGTTGGGAATGGTACCTGAACTCTACACCCATAGTACTCCACCCCCATATTCCTGGATATTGGGATCACATTCCTTCTTTTGATCTTACTATCCCCTAAACCATCATTGCATTCTATTTTGCTCATTCCTTTCTTGAGAAACTTTCTGAAAGAGGAATCTGTGCCATTGTCCTCACTTCCTCACCACCCATGCTCTCTTTAACCTCCTACAATCTGTCATCTTCCCTCAGTCTCTCTTGATGGTCTCTAGTGACCTCCTACTTTCCAAAATCCAATGATCTTTTCTCCCTGGGCCTCATTCCATTGCACCCATTGGCTGCATTTGACTCTCTTTCTTAAAGCTTTGACACTCTTGGCTTCTGGGCTACCGAGTGTTCTTGATTCTTCTTCTGCCACTCATATATTCCTTGTGTTTTTCCCTCCAGTTTTGCCCAGGATCCATCCTTCGGCCCTTTCTTCATTTCCCTCTCTTGGCAAACTCCCATCTCCTCCATGGGTTCCATTTTGTCATTTCCAACAGTCACCTGGAAATTCTCACATTTATGCCCCATAATCACCATTATTACAATCAGCAGTGTTTGCGAAGTTTTCTATTGCTTAGAAAGTGCTTCACCTATAGTGTTTCACTTGAGTTTCATTTTCCTCTCAACCCTGCTTCTTTCCTTCTGCTCTTCCCTGTATTTGAATCTTGGCTCTGTAGCTTATTAACTGAAGTCTCAGTTTCCAAATCTTTAAAATGGGATAAAGATTTCATATACCCATGTCATAAGGGTGTTATGAGCCTTTAAGGAGAAAACCTCTGAAAATGCCACACTCACTGTCTGTCACAGTCCCTACCTCTTCTCCTTCCTTGAAGGTGGGATCTGGGTTTTGTTCTTCTTCTTTTTTTTTTTCCTTTCTCCTCTAACCCTCAAAGGAAATACCCCTCAAAGAATGGAATGAAAACATTCCAAACACTAGAAAAGAAGTTGCGTAAGTGATGATTTGAATAAATTTTGAGGAAGTGGTAAATTTCAACCAACCTAGATCTGAACTTATTTTTCCTTCTGAGTACCTTCTCAAGGGGTTGAGGAAGCTCCAGGTGTTCTGGACTAGGTGTAACTGGAAAAGTCTGGTTCTTGACAATGTTAGCTCAGTGTGATGTCTGAGATAGTAATGCAAGTACTTTGCTGTTCTTGGCCTTGTGTGTCACGGTGAGGTTCTGTCTTATCAAAGGGGCTCAAGTGTCTGTCAGCCTCTGAGTTGGAAAATTTGATGGCAGGATTTTTACCATATAAGCTTGCTGGCTAATTTCTTGTCAATTTTCATTGATGTGTTGTTTCATATCTTTGAACTGCTGAGCAAAACTGATCTGTGAGTTACTACTTGGATTGCTGCCTGCACATAATTTGGGGAACAGGTGGCTGTAAAGTGATAAGGTCCCAGAGAATATGGTCAATAATCAGACAACCCCTGTGATGGGGCTACAGGCAATTGTCTTATAATACGAAGTTCTAGCATAACTTTAAAAATTTCTCAGCCTTGAGGCCTGAAATGCATTTAGGATTGTTCAAGAACTATAAATACCAGCTGGCCTGTTGCTAACGCATCATTCTTAGTTTACCTTTTCAACTGCCAACAGTGGTTTGAGAATATTGTAGTCAAAGCCTTTTCAATTTTGGTTCCAGAATTGCAAAGGACCTGCCATATTCTTTTGGTTGAAATTCTTTGGCAGATTTTGTGAAGGTACTGGATCCAATATAGTATAAAGGAAGTGGACTGTATTTCTATTTTTGTCTGTTTCACATCTGGGAAAAACTAAAAGCAGTTTTCAAAAACCTTCACTCTGCTTAATCACAATGTGTGATTGTGGTTAGAATATCTTGTTTTCACTATGCAGGTGGATTTTCAGTGAAATAGACATAAACACTTGATATTGGTGACTGAATGGGCTAAGGAGGTTGTGGGGGTTGATGATGTTAGGATATGCTACAAACAATTTAAGTTCAATTTAAGTGATCTTTGCTACCTTTTGTATTCATAAGTGGGATCTATTACCTTACCTCTGAATCTGGGTGGCCCTTGTGACTTCCGTTTAGCCATAGAGTGCAGTGGAAGTTGTACAACTTTTGAGCCGAGTTCTTAAGAGGTCTTATACCTTCTTTTCTTTGCCTTCTTGGGTTGCTGGCCCTAGTGAAGAAGCCCAATTTAGCCTATTGGATGATGTGAGGCTACATGGGGTGGAGATGAACCAGCCAAGCTGGGGCTTTCTGGACCCACCAGCCCACAGCCAGCATCAACCTCCAGACATGAGAGTGAGACTCTCTTGGATTGGGCCATCTTAGGTCAACCAACCCCAGTCAAACCACCAGATAACTGCAGCTGTATGAGTGACCCAGGTGAGACCAGAAGAGGAACTGCCCAATGAGCCCAGCCTAGATTACTAAACCAGAGAATCAGGAGCAAATAAAATTTTCAATGGTTGTTTTAAGGCATCAACTTTTGGGGATTGTTTGTTATGTACCAATAGATAACTGACAATAGAGGAGAAAACTGAGAAAATGGGAAAATATTACTATTAAATTTTAGTTTTTTATAACTTAATTAAAAAATAAAACAAGTAAAATGGATAGTGAGTTGTTAAGTCCTAGAAGTTTAGAGCAGGAAGGGATTTCAAAAGCCATCCCTTCAATTCTTTTGATCCCTGACCATATTTTCACAGATTCATATCTTGCCTTCCCCATGCTACTAGATGCTCTTTAACAGCTGGGCCAGGTTTTGAACTTCTTGGTGTCCCTCCAGAAGGCTCAGAGCCCAGGCCTTGCGTAACAAATTCTCAGTAAATAATTGTTGTATTTTGGTTTACATGAGTAGTGGCACGAAGGTCCCGAGGCCATGAGCTCCCGAGGGTGGTGGGGGGTGGTGGTGAACCAGGGTATGTCTGCTGCTTAGCTTTCTTGGTTGCTGAGCTTTGTCAGGCATCTCACATACTCTTCCAGTGATGTGTTTTGGAAATGTTGGCTGGAGTTGCTGAGGAGAACATGATTATACACTTTTGTATGTTGGTACCCAGGGAGTCCAAGGGGGTAATCTTTTTTTTTTTTTTTTTTTTGAAATAAATTCAAAGTGATAGGAACAGTTGCAAAAACAATACAAACCCCATACACAGAACTCCAGCATACCCTGACCCCCCTCCCCTGATACTCCAATCCACCAACTTTAACATGCTGTCACACCACTATTTCTTTCCCTCCCTCCCTCCCTCTCTCCCTATCTATCATCCATCATCTATTGCTCTGTCTTCTGAACATATGAGAGCTAGCTGCACACATCCTTGACAAGGGGGCAATCTTTAACCCTTTAGAACTTCAATTTGAGTATCACTCTTTTTCTATAATAGCCACCTTACTGATGCCTTAGTCCAAACAAATACACCAAGGTGTCCCTGTCATCCATATCCATAAAGGACATTAAGGACTCAGAAGCTCAGTCAGGTCAGAACCCAGAATCCTAGAGGGACCCAAACTATTAATGGCCATGCACAGTTAAGGGAAGTGTGACAGTTATTGACCTGGGGCTGGGGTAAGAGTGTTCTTCACAGGCTCTTACAAAGTGCTTTTAACCTTTCCAAGAACTTTCACATTTGATCTTCACTGCAGAGCTGGTGGGAAAAAAAGGGGGTTATCATCTATATTTTAAAGTTGAGGAAACAGGGGAAACAAGTGACTCTTTCTCTGGGATTAATTCCTGGGCCTCTGCCATCAGTTCAGGCTTCCTTCCTATAGACCAGGCCCTTTTACTACCTTTCTGGCCTTGGACCCTGTGATTCTATTATATGCCTGGCCCAGTATTTCACACTGAGTCTGGGATTCTGGTTCTGCACCTGTGGTAGACACAAGATGCAGTGTCCAAATGTCCAGACTGTCCTTCAAGGAAGGATATACTGCTCAGCTAAGTGGAGGGTGATGAGCAAACAACCTCCAGCAGTCAGCTCCGTCAAGTGTTGTCTTCAGCTGCTAGGAGCTGCCTTGCCCAAGGTCAAATGCTTTCCAGGCACCCAGTATCCTATAACTGAGCAAGGTGGGAATATGGAAGTCCAGCCATCTTGGCCTGATGTGGAACAATTCTGACAGGCAATATTGGTCCAGAATGCTCTACCAGATTCAGAGGTTCAGGCCTTCATCTCAGTTTGGCCCCTTCCTCTGCTTGATCCTGCTTCCACCCTCTTCCTTGCACAGGGGTGGATCTCTAAAAAGCATCCTGCACCTCGCATTCTGCTTCAGCACTGGCTGCTGGAGAACACCTGCGACAATCCCTCTCTATTCATCATTTGACACAGATCACTGTTAGGGTTTATGGAGGTGACAGACTGTAAATGGACAGCCCATTGACATATTTTGATTGACCTGCACAATGTTTAAAAAAATGAGACAACAAACAAAAATTGGGAAATCACACCTAAAATCTGATTTTCTAACGTATATTAAAAAAATCAGATGATCTGCCAACATTGGCCCTTTATTCTTGCGCAGGGACTACTGGGTAGGGTAGAACCGTGGTTGTCCCTTTAGAGAGGAGAGTACTCCAGTGTGTCACAGTCCCCAGAACTTCCTACAGACATATATCTGTCTACTTCCCCCATTTATATTACCTTCCTGACAGCTTCAGGCATCTCCGTTTTCCCCTGACAAAAACATAAATGGCTTAATAGGTAGAAGGCAGAATCTTCCCTGACCCCATCCTATCTTACCTAACCATACATGTTCCCTTAAAAATTGGGTTCCCCTTGGTTCAAGGTCATGAAAGCCTTTTCCCTGGACCCTGGGGTTTAGCTAAGCAGGTAGGGTCCCCATTGCTGTCCCAGCCTTACCTTATGCTTTGCCACCAGCACCCCCAGCAGAAGGCATTCTCCTCAGTGAGGTTCACGTCAGGCAGCACTCACAGCCAGAAAGCACATTTCTCTTTTAAAAGTTTACTAAATCTTTTGTATTTCAAAAGATGTGCTTGTTATTGAATGTTTGGAAGAGAAGCCCCTCACAGGTTGTTTTGCCAAAATCATCCAATCAATCTAGATAAATAAATAAATCTATATTTATCAAAAGTTTTCTCAAAAATATTTACCCCTAAGTGTGCACTTAGGTTAATGGTGGACTCCTTGAGCCTGAGGAGCAGCTAACCTGCCAGAACTCTTCAAACAGGGCTACTCATCTCCTCTTGTCACTAATACTAACCTTGGGCCAGGTGTCCGAGGCTGCTGAAATCCCCTTGCCAGCCAAGTCTGACCCTGGTCAAAAATAAATAAATAAATAGATAAATGCTGCTGCTTCAGGAGGGGTCATAATTATATAAGACTTGCTAATTATATAACAAATTGCTTTGCAGTGATTATTTAACTTATGTATTGGCAGGAATTGAAGATTTGAATGTACTGAGTTTCATTGGTTATAAAAGTGTCTTCTCTGAGTGGATGCAGTAACTGCCTCTGTCAGGTTGCTGCTTGAAATACAGGCCAGCTGGAAGACTGCAAAAATGGAAAGTGTTTGAATTGCATTCAAAATATGTGAGGGGGTTGGCTCCCTTCATGGCTTCTGTTACTAGGTGATAAAGGTCCCTTGAATAGATTTCTGGTCCCAGTGTGGGGGTGGTTGCTCTGGCAGGGTTCCTGCAAGGCCTGCAGCACCCCCCCCACCCCACCAGAAGGGTCCCTTGGCATCCGGCAGTCAGAGTACCAAGGTGCCCAGGGTCCAGGCCCCGCTCTTCTCCCAACCTGGTCGGACCGTTTGGAGAAGGAAGCGTGGGTCTGGTGGGCTGTGTGCTTTACTAAACCCTCCATGGCTTCCTCGGTTGAGGGGCTGACACTTAGGGGTGGTGGGTGCCAGGATTGTGTTGGAATGTCTGTTTGTCTGGCATGAATTAACACCATGGGATACTGCAGCAGGCTGGAACAGACGAATACTCCTGTATGGCTCAACTGAACAAAGAATTAGAAGCCCAAACCTCCAACTGTGAGCCAGCCATTCCCCCCAGGTTAAAAACAGTCTTAGCTCAGGGGCAGTGAAAAAACAGGCCTCCAGCTGAATTTGGCCCTAGGGTCATAGTTGCCCTCCCAGCCTGTTGTAATGCATTCTGTGACAACTCAAAGGATTTCTTTGTTCTCCACATGGAAGCCATGGGAGATCTCAGGAGAGAACCCAGCAGTGAGTCCCAGATCTGGTCATACCTCTTGGGTCCTCTGATCCTCTGACCCATCCTCCAGTCCATGATAAGACCAGTCTCTTCTCCTCACTATGCCTACAGCTCCTTCAAGACCTTCATTCTTCAGGAACTTCTCATCTGTGGGGACTCTTTTCCCCCTCTGCAGCAGAAGCCCTTTGAGGGCAGGAGCAGCAGGCTTTCAACTGCTTCATCTTTTATCTGCACTCAGCACCAGGCCTTTATACAAGGACTGAATAATATGGTCACCGAATGGATGACCCATGTGCTCCTCAGGGTTCCCATCTTTTTTCCCTTCCCTGCTGGTGAACCCTAGGGGGTGACCAAGTTTAAGATATGTTGTGCTTTGTGGAATCTTTGGCAATGTGTGAATGTGGGAGGGTGTCCTTAGGCCATTCTCTGGGCTCTGTATGTTGCTTCACTCAAACCTAATAGCAGCCTTTCTGATCTGCTTGCAGTGGAGTGGGGCTGCCCCTTGGTTGGGAGGAAACCAGACAGAGGTCTGGTCAGGAACCCTCCTGAGCCATGTTGTGGTACTGACCCAGATGTAGATTCTGCAGATCTGCGGCTCCTTAGGTTTCTGGAATTGTTGGTTAAGAAGCCAGGATTGCAGCACAATCAGGAGCTTTGGCTGCTCCTTTCCAAGACCACTTTTATCTCTTAGTTACTGGCTTCACTCTGTGCTTGCAGAAGTGTTTGTGTTTGAGTCTCAGACTAGGGATTCTCATTGATCTCAGGATATTTTGATCTCTCTCAGAGATTATCTTTTTAAGATGGCAAGTTTGTCAGAGTAGTTTTGGATGCTAGCAATGGAAATCACTAACTCAACTGTCTTAGACAATAAGGAATGTTAATTGTCTCACATAACAAGAAGTAAGTAGCGTGTTATAGGGTTGGTTAATTCAGTTGCTCCAGCTTGTCATCAAGGACAAAGTTCTTTCTTCTCTTCTCTGCCATGCTCAGCATGTCAGCTTTGCTCATGAATGCAAGTCTCCAGGTGTTACATCCTCATGACAACATCCAGGGGGCCGAAAGGGGACTGTTCACCCTCAGGCATCCTATTTGGTCCTCAGGAAAACTCTTTTCAGAAGCCTCTCACTGACTTTTCCTCTTCTTGCATTAGCTGTACCATGTCCTGTGCCCATGGCATGGGGCATGAGCCACCATGACAGGTTTAGTACAATCGTGTCATCCTCTGGGGCTAGGGCCAGGCTTCCCAGCAGCACAAAGGCCTACTGAGGAGAGCCCTAGAACAATATTGGGGCTCTGTTGGAAGGAAATAGGGGAATACCCAAACACAGTATCTAGTAAAGGTTCCCCAGAACCTTCTCTCCTTGAGATGCTTAAGGCCTCAGAGCCTTCTAAAGTTCTAAAAGAGAACTTGTAGAGAAAGCTATTTGAAAAACACCTATGGAAATACCTTGAGCTACCTCATCTTGCTCCATCCAGCTTTTAGGCAGCCACAAAACTATCCAATTCCACCCTGACTCTTGGACTCATGGCTTTGAAGATAATTATGATAGCGTTGTTTATTGAGCACCTACTATGTGCCAGGCATAGTATGATGAACTTCATACACAGGGTTTCTAATCATACAGCAACATTTGGGAGGGTCATGTTATCATTTCCATTTTATAGATTGGGCACCTAGAACCCACAGAGGTAAAGTAGCTTGCCTCTGGCCACACAGTCGGTGAATATGGCTAAGCCAGGAGCCAGCAAGCAATATTGAGCATGTCTTTGATTCAGGCACTGTACTAGGTGCCGAGGATACAAAGAAGAAACAGACCTGGTCCCTGTCCTCAGGCATTGCATGGCCTGCCCCTTTCTGGAAGGTCCTTCTGGATTATTGAATGCATATCTACTGTCCTCTCTCTGGCTCCTGCCTGGTTTCTGAGTCTTTCTGTCCCTTCCTCCCTGTGCCATGCCGCTCATCAAATCCTGCTTTGAGTGGGTGAGGAAATGAGGCACTGAAACTTGTCTTCTACCTAAAGCCTTTCTGCCATGAAGCCCAGGAGGCCTAAACTTTGCAGGATGACTTGGTTAAGGGAATAGGAATGTGGGCTTTGGTGCCAGACTGCCTGCATTCAAATCCCAACTCTACCACTTGGGTGAATATTGGCAAGTTACTGACCTCCCTATGTCTGCCTTGTGGGCTGCAGTATGTTTAAATGAAAGAGGACTTGTAAAAGGACGGAGGGAGAGCTCAATGAAGGTTAGCAACCACTATTACTGGTTTATTATAGCTCCTAAATGCACTTTTCTTACAGAGCAAAGATTGTCAGAGGCCAGCCTCTCCCCCTCCCCCAGCTTTGGGCACCAGTGTCTTAGATTGCAGCTTGCAGCTTGCTCCAGATGGCACCGACCACTTTGAGGTACTTGATGCACACTCTTTAGTGTGAATGGCAAGCTTATCAGCCAGTTTCCTCCGAAGCTGTGATTTCTTTCTGATGCTGGCTGCAGAGGGAAGCGACAGAACGGAAAACAATCACTGCCTCTCTGGGGGCATTGGCCCACCGTTTGGGTTCCCCATGCTGTTTATAAGTACAGCCCGCTGTGCTGAGAGTCCCTGGACAGCCTCCTGCTCCCAAGTAAGGGAAACAGGTGGCGAAGAGTGGGCAAGGAGCTCTGCAGCGGAATCATCATGCTGGGTCCTCGTTATAGACAGGCTGTGGCATTGGGAAGTCCCCTAGCCTTGGTTTCCTCTCTTGTGAACTGAGTGGCCCTTATCAGCCGGTAGCCTCAATGAAAAATCCCCTGGGTGATGGAAATGGAGGCGAGTATCTTTGAGAAATAGGGCAGCCCTGTCCTGCCTCAAAGGTAGCTGGTGTTGATCAGGGTGCAGTCTGCTGGGTGTGCCTGGTCCCCAGCCTGCTCTGAACCTTGGGCACAGCTCATTCATCCACGTGGAAAGGCAGAGTGGTGATGCCTGCCGTCCAGGAAGCAGAGGGGTCTACTCCATCTTTGGGAAATAATTAAGCCCTGCAGAGCCTGGTCAGGCTGTATCAGCGCAGGGTGCTATTAAGAACAAGATAAATGCTTAGAGCCTTGATTGAGTCTTGAAAACAAAGCCCACCCAGGCATTTTTCTTTGTCATGGTGTCAGGAGAGAAAGGAGAGTCACAGAAAAGAGGGAGGCAGATGAAGGGGCAGAGGAGATGAAAGCAGTTTTTGAGACAAGAGACAAGAGACCCTGAGAAAAAAGCAAAAACTTCTAGAATTTCCTGGGGATTTTTTTTTTGTTTTTTGTTTTTGTTTTTGTTTCCTTTTAGTGGTAGAGAGGGAGAACACTGCAGCACCTGAGGTACACAGTCATCATCACCAGCATTCCTACAGCAGGAGTTGTTCCTTCAGAGGGAAATTCTAGGGTCTTTTCTCCTTCTCCCAGTTGCCTGCTTCATGGTACCCCTGGCTCTTGGGGTCTCTGTGCTGTCTGTGGGGAAGCATCTGCCCAGTGGAAGGTGCAGCAACGGAGCGACTCTCCCCCTGTCCCTCAGAACTTTATTGTGTTTTTGCTCTCTTTTTTTACTGCTTGGCTTTGGCAAAACCAGCTCTCAGGGCTGAAATCCAGCCAAGGAGATCTGATTTCTCAAAAGCCATTTTGATCTTTTCACTTCAAAGGTCGTTCTTTTCATGCCCAAGCCCCAGTTTGGTGACCCAGAGCTGCCCTTCTGGGCTGTGTGTCTGGACAGGGCCTGCGGTCTCTTCTTTATACCCTGTCGGGAGCTCAGGGAGCCGGCACTTAGGGCCCTCTTAGGAAACCTAGATGTCCTTGGTGTCTCTGGCATGACCCGAGGCCCTGCCTTTTTCCTCTCTCCGCTCCTGCCCAGTTTCTGAGTCGTTCTGCCCCTTCCTCCCTGTGCCATGCTACTCATCAAATCCTGCTTTCTGGAATGGAACTGACCTTAACCTTGGGGTCTCCTCCTTCAGAAAGCCTTCCCTGATGGCTCCTACTCCTGCCCCCACCCTACCTGAGATGAGGTGCCCTTCCGCAGGGCTCCCACCATATTCTGTAATGCTCTGTAACTTTCCTCTTTAGTTCTTTTCACATTTTGCATAATTATCCTTTTCCTGCCTCTGGCCCTCATGAGAGGTTGAGGTCCTTGAATGAGGCTGTCATCCTTCCTGGTGTGGCCCTAGCACAGGACACAAAGGCAAGCCCATAGTTGGCTCTCAACACATGTCTGATGAATTAATGAATTCCTTCCTGCAGCTCTTTGGAACTGTCCTAGCATTTGGCTCAGGTGGCTCAGAGGCATTCAAGCTTAGTGGGATGGAGTGGGGGCAGGCAGGGGAATTAGAGGGGCATTTTCCTCTCCCACCACCTCCCACCCAGCAGACCTGGCCCCTGCTTTGTCCACAGCAAGCCTACTTTCATCTATTCTAAATGTATATAAACTTTATATTATATTATATTATTATACACATTATGTTCAATATACATAATGTATATAATATAATATGTGTGTAATATACATATAAAAATATATTACAAATTATGTTTATACACAATATGCATATAATATGATATATACATATATGCATATATATATAAAGATATTTTTGTCAAAAGGGTTCTACTTTTTAAAAAAGTTTGAAAACCAAGGGCTTGATGAGATTTTAATTCTAAAGGCATTTGCTTCTGAAGTCATTACTAATTACCGTTTGAACAATGGAAAGCTTTGTTCCAGCTGAAGAATTTTAGGCTTTTACCTCGCTAGTGGAGGTTCTACTTTTTGGACAGTGACTTCTTTCTGATGTACCTATCTCCTTCCCCTTCAACACACACAATCATATGCAGTCCTGACTGGTATGAAGGAACAAAAGGAAAGCAATGAAGAAGACATTGGATTTTCTGAGTTCACAAAGCTATTAATGTCATTTATTTCTAAGGTTTGCTTTTTTGTTTTGTTTTGTGTTTTGATTCAGCATCGTATCGAAGCCGGTTGACTGGGTTGATGAAATGAGGGGTCAGAGGCCTGAGGGAAAGTGTTTGCCTTTCCCACTGACCTGCTAGGTGGCAGCTGTTTTCTTCCAGCTCCCCCACCTCCTTTCCTCTGAGCTGTGCCCCCTCCCCTCCATACCCCAGCGGCTGAGGTGGTGTCACTCTGCTCTGCTTTCTAGATGTTGATTCCTTTTCCCATGAGATGCCTACTGGGCCCTCCTTTCCTAGTGCAGGAGATGGAGCTCTGGCCTTCGTTTCCCCCTTGGTGAGATGTAGCCAGAGCCTGAATTGAGAGTCCCAAAACCTGGTCTTGAGCCTTGAATGACTCATTCGTTAGCTGCGGGACCTTGGGTCCATCACTAATTCTCTAGAGTCTCAATTTCCTAGTATGTAAACAGGAATAATCACCCTGGCCTTTCTACCTACAAGGTGCATGTGAGGCTCACATGAGACCAAAGATCAGTTTTTCTTGGTCTTTTCTGCACATTAGCACCTCCTGGGGAGCTTTTATATCTCAATTCTCAGGCCATGTCCCCAGACCAATTAAGTCAGAGTTTCTGGGGATGAGACCCAGACATCAGTATTCTTTAAAGCTCCCCAGGTAATTCCAATGTGCAGCCAAGGTAGAGAACAGAGTTTTTAAAAAGAAAGTACAATTGGATTCTGAACTTTCATCCCTACATTCTTTTCTGTTAACTAATCTGCCATAGTTCTCAGTCCTAATTTCATTCAGAATCTCTTTAAGAATCTCATGGAAGTCATGTACCTATTTCCTCAAGAGAATAGACATACTCACAAAATTTTGCATATAATGTCATCGCATATCATCGTCATTGTACTGAGGCCTTCCCTGACCACCCTATCCAAAATGGTAACATTATGCCCCCCCTCCCGCCACTGCCACTGCATTTCCTATGCTTCTTCCATACTTTACATTTTCTCTGTAGCCTTTATCATTATCTGCATGGACATCCTGAAGTCCATCCCTAGTTTTTCAAAGTGTGGTTCCAGGACCACTTTCACTTACATAATATACCTGGGAGGGGACCCAGGAATCTGTATATTCAGGAGCTTCCTGGGATCCTTTTGTACCCTGAAGTTTGAGAGGCAGTGGGCTAGGTCCCTGGATTCCAGATTGAGGATGCCCAGGGTAAAACCTATTGACTATCCTCTCCAGAGAGCCTACTTGCCCCCCCAGATCCTGCTCTGTAGATGGGAATCCAACTCCTTCAGCACATCCATGGTCTTGGATAGAACCTCTAATGTGGTTTGTGGGACTATAGCTGTCTTGATAGTATGATTTGAGGAGCTTGGACTAAGGTCCCCTATCTGATAAAAATGTGTCGACTATTCCCTCCCCAGTCACGGAACTTGGCATCAGTATTCCAATCATTCTGCTTGAGCTCTTCAGTGATAATAGACGGCGCCCACCACTGACATGATGAATAACAAAAACCATGAGCAGTGGGCATATTGGATCCCATCTCTATGCTCAAAGTTTTCCATTGGCTTCCTGTTACCTACAGGGGGAAGCATATCCCTATTTTTAAGTTACCAAGTGGCTCTTCCTGTTCTAGCTCACCTTTCCAGCCTCCCTCACTTCATACTTTAGCAGGACTAAACTGCGGGTGGTTAATGGGGCACCATGCACCCTTTCCTTCCCTGTGTATCCTCTGTCCTCCTGGGTTGTTCGCACATCTCTTTATACATGTCACTCCTCTCCCCAAACTCTCAAATGACCCTCCATCCCACATCCCAAGTCTTCATGTGACCAAAAGGTCCTACCTGATCTATCTATCAGAACTCATCTCCTGCTTCTCCCTATTCGTTCATTCTGTTTTACTCACGTTGGCCTAGGGTTGCCATGTGATCAGTATATAAAAATGCAAGCTTCCCAGTTACATTTGAATTTCAGGTAAACAACAGATGATTTTTTTTTAGTTTAAGTATGTCCAAAATGTTGCATGAAACAAATTTTTTTGTGTGTGTAAGTATGTCCCATTCAATATTTAGGACATACTTATACTTTAAAAAATGCCTCGTTGTTTATCTGAGATTCAAATATAACTGAGCGTCCTGTATTTTATCTGGCATCCCTTACTCCTTGCTGTTCCCTGAACTTTCCAAGCATGCGCCCACCTCAAGGCCTTTGCACTTGCTATTTCCTCTGCCTTGAAGGCGCTTTCCCTAGGTATCTGGGGTGTTCATTCCTTTATTGCCTCCAGCAAGGCTATTACTGGACACCCCTCCCTCATACCTGTGCTTCCTATCCTCCTTTCTTGCTTTTTTTTTTCCTGCTTAGCCCTTATCACTGGCTAACATGATATATTTTACCTACAGGCTGTGTGTATTGTCTGGCACTCCCAACAGAACTTCAACTTGATGCTTTGTTCACTTCTATCTCTAGAGCCTAGGACAGTGTCTGGCATACAGTTGGTGCTCAGTAACTATTTATTGAATGGAGGAATAAGTAAATCCTTTCACTTTCACCTCAAGTTCTAGGAAGAAGGAATTTGTTGGTGTTGCTTACTTAGGATCCACTCTCCTTTCTGGTAAAAATATCCCTCCTTCACTCTTCACTCTCAGTTTAAGTGGTTTGGGAGGTCCTGCCCTGAACCCCAGATCCTGAGTGGAAACATGATCCAGGCCACTTAGATAATTCTGTACACTTGGCCATGGTTATTAGTATAGGGATGGGCATGGGACCCCATTAGGCCTAATCAGATCCTCTCCATAGGTGGCTCGCATTATGGCAACTGACTTTCCTCAGAGAGAGAGATCCAAGATGGAAGTCACAGATTTTTTGTAACCTAATATTGGAAATGACATCCCAACACTTTTGCCCTTTTCTATTTTTAGCAACTAGTCACTAGGTCCAAACCACACTTGAGGGGACATTATTACACAGTGGCATAAATACAAGAAGATAAAGATCATTGGATCATTGGAAACTATCTTAGAGTTAGTCTACCACAACTACCTCTGGCCCAAATGGTTTACATCCTTCCCAACATGCAAAATAACACTTCGCCCCTCCCAAGGTCCACAAAAGTCTCATCTAATTATAGCATCATCTCAAAGTCCAGAATCTCATCAACTATATCAAATTCAAGTGTGGATGTGGTGCCTCAAATGTAAAACCTTAAGTAGAGCTCCGTGAGTGCAGTTCCTCTTGATGTGTAGACCTGTGGAGCTAAAGAGGTAGGTTACCTGCTTCACCTTCACCATTCCCCACTCCCCACCCCCCACCATAAACCAACATACAATTGTGGGTCAGGCATAGGATAACTGCTATAGACATTCTTGTTCAAGAGGGGGAAATTTGGAGGTACAAGTAAGTCACCAGTTCATAGAAATTCTGAAACCCAGCTGGACAGATGTTGGACATTCCTTGATTAGATCCCATGGCCTAGGATAGCACTAGGCTCCATTTTGGGATTTTAATTGGTACCTCTTAGTCATCTTTCCTTTTTCATGGAAGATAGTGCATGTTTGCAGCTTAGCAGCTCTTCAGTCTGCTGCCTGCCAGTAGAATTCTGGGAGTCCAAAGGCCTCTCCTCATTCTACTGTCTGGCCCACTCAATCCAAGTTGGAAATGTTTCTGGAAATATAAGCCTTTTAAGAGACTTTTGAGTCTCCTGTGAATCTTCTCGGGGCTCACTTTGTTGGGGAAAAGCCTCATCTCTTTGAGCTAGGCCTACCTTTTTACCTTGGGCACTTGCTGAGATGGCTGAGGTTCACACTCTTAGACTTCCTACAGGCCCTATTATTTGATTGCGAGGATTTGTGAGGCACATCTTTAATCTCTTTAAAGGTTTTTTATGGACTGAATAGATTCCCAGGCGCCACCTTTGCTCTTTCAGAGTCTTAAAAAGGTTTTATATTTATACCCTCAGCTTCATTTTTAGACCATGTTTTCCTAGAAGTGTCCAGGGTTTGCTATTTGCTTGGGAGCCATTTCTTAATTTTAATATTGTTTGAGGTCTGGAGAGGCTGAGAATTTTCTAAACCACCCAGTCTTGGATTTTTTTTTTTTTTTTAATGTAACCATTTTCCCTTCAATTTATTTCTCTCCTCTTGCATTTTACTATAAGCAGCAAAGAGACACCAGGTGGCAACTTTAACACCTTAGAACTCTCCTTAACTAGATAACTGAATTCATTAGGCATGTTTCCTACTTTTCATGTAACTGTAGGTGACAGTGTTGCTAAACCTTCTGCCATTACATAATAAGAAACTGTCTTCCTCCAGTTTCCAATAACGTGTCCCACATTTATTTTGAGCCCTCACCCTCAATGGCAGTGTCCTCAAAGTCAAGATTTCTACTGACAGTCTGTTTTCTAACCTGCTCCTCAAATTCCTCCCAGCCTCTGCCCAAGCTCGGTTCCCGACACTTCCAGGGAGCAAAATATGTGTTTATCCCCCTTTTTCATCCTAATTCCAAAGGCAGCTATTCTAATATGTTTAGAGAATATCATTTTGTTTGTCAACACATAAACATTTTCTCTTGTTTTGTGGGCATACACTTTTACTTTACTAACTGGTATTGCTTTATATGTCATATTCTGTTTGTCACTATTTCACCTGTCACTGTGCTTTCAGGATCCATCCATGCTGTTATGTGGCCTTCTAGTCTGTTGCTTCAATTATGCATAGTACATCATGGGTTGCTCCCTCCTCCCATATTTAATCTTTCCATCCCCTGTGGGCACACAGATTACTTCCAGCTCCATGCCATCATCACAAATAATGCTGCAGTGAGTATCCTTATGTATGAGTGAAGATTTCCTTGTGATATATGTAAATTCAGAATTGGGATTGCTGATGTGTAGGTTACACATCTACTTCATTTGACCAAGCAGTGCGAACTTACTCACTAGTAAGGCTGCACTAGTTTTGGTTCCCACCAGCCTTATATGAGGGCTCCTCTATCCCACATCTGGGCCAACAGCTGGTATTATGCAGTTTTAAAATTTTACCAGTCCATTAGGTATATAATATATATACCTAATATATAATCTATATAATATAATATGTATAATATAATATATATACTATCTCTTTAATATATATTTAACATTTTTATTTTGGTAAATATATATAATATAAAGTTTGCCATTTTAATCATTTTGAAGCATGCAATTCAGTTACATTCAAAATGTTGTGCAAGAATCACCACTATCTATTTCCAAAACTTTTTTAACATTAAGTAATAACTCCCTATTCCTTCTTCCCCCCACCCTTGATAACCACTAATCTACTTTCTGTCTCTATGAATCTGCCCATTCTAGATATTTTATGAGTGAAATTATATAAAATCTGTCCTTTTTGTGTCTGGCTTAGTTCACTTAATATAGTGTTTTCAAGATTCATCCATGTGTAGCATATATCAAAACTTCATTCCTTTTTATGGTTGATTATATTCCATTGAATGTATATGCCACATTTTGTTTATCCATTCATCTGTTGAAGGATACTTGGGCTGTTTCCGCCTTTTCGCTATTGTGGATAATGCTTCTATGAACATTGATGTACAGTATCTGTTTGAGTTCCTATTTTCAGTTCTTTGGGGTATATATCTAGGAATGTAATTACTGGGTTATATGGTAATTCTATATTTAACTTTTTGAGGAACCACCCAACTTTTTCCATAGTGACTGCATTATTTTACATTTCTATCAGCAATAATATGTAAGGGTTCATTAATATTTTAATTGTATTTTCATTGATAGTTGTTGAGTTTGAACATCTCTTCATCTACATTTGAGTTTCCCTTTCTACAAATTGTGGGCTCATATCTCCTTTAAGATCAGAGATCAGGTATGACTTTTTCTGCATCTTCCATTGCTTTCAGAACATTGCTAGAGGTTGATTGATGATTGATGAGAAGGTCAATGTGGCCATGTTATTTGAGCTTCTGGATTTTAAGGCCTTCTTTTCAGTTTCCTCTACAGAGCCTGAGGCATTTGCCTTCATTCATTCAGAACAGATTTATCAAATGCATGCTCCAAGCAAGTCTTCCCATGAAACTCTTCCTTCTGGCAAAGCCCAAGTGACCCAGCAGTCATTCCATCGCTTGAACAGGAAAATGAAACTGGCTGTACCAGTCGTCTGGCATCAAGCAGATTTCAGTACCATTTTAAATGCTCTTTTTTGGATTCTACCATCCTACCCTCCTCTGATTCTAACTTATTGACTGATTGTTGTTTTTCTTTTGTTGTTGTTGTTATTAACTGCCACTTGCCTGAAGCAGAGCAAGACCCAAGGAATCTTGGATATGGCGGCTCAAAATAGCCTTTTGTTAAGTTTCTCTGCTTGTGAGGAGCAATCCCACATCTCAGTGAAGGACAATTGCTGATAGATTTCATGATTTAATAGTCAAAATGTAAACTTTTCTCCTCACTGCACCCTATAAAAGTCTCCAGCCCCAATATGACAACATTTATCTACATTATCAGGGAGAGGAAGGGTTCTCAGCCCTGGTCTAACTACTCCCACACCCACCCACCCCAGGGCAGAATTAGGTGTCCAACTGTTTAAGTCTTGGCTGTAACACCTCCATCTTGTATTGGAATTATCTGTTTATCTGCCCCCGCCACCCACACACGCATCTGGAACACATTGAAGACACAGATTGTGTTTTATTCATTTCTTTATTTCCTGCACTTAGCATGACACTTATCACATAGTGGGTATTCAATAAACATTTGATTGAATGGACATATGAAAAAACATTTATTGAGCACCTGCTTACCATATACTGTGCTAGTTGCCAGGAATGCAGAGATAAATAAGACACATTTTAATGATAAAATAGTGTGGAAAATGTACAGGGAGGGGCACTGCATCCTGTGAGGAAATGACTTTCAAATGAAGTGGGGACATGATTTCTAGCATTCATCTTTGTCTTCACCAAGAGTCCATCTGCCCTTGAATTCAGGATTTGACATATTTTAACTGTAGAAATAGGCATTCTCTCTGCGTGTATCTGTGTATGTACATGTATGTGCTGCCTCTGTGACTGTGCCTGCCCCATCCCAGCCTGGAGTCAGTACAAGATGCTTGAAAGTTGTTTGTCCACCACCCAGAGGGGCTTGGTCAGGTTTGGCTGAGATAACTATACAACTAGTGATATTGGACACACACTCCTTTTGAGTGTGAGCCAACAACTGGGAAAATCGGAGATGGCCCAGGGGTAAGCTTTCCCAGCTCTATCCCAAGTCCATACCAATTTTCAACTCTTTGGTCAGTCCAAAGGAACCTGAGACAAGTTCTGTCCAAAGGGTGGAGGTTTAAGGGAGCCTTAGAAATACAGGTCTACTGTAAGGTCCAGTTATTTACCTCTTGGAAAGTAGAGCAATAGAATTCTTCAGGGACCATGTCTCACTTCATATCTGACTCAATGAGCAAATTTTAACAGTGACTTCTAAAATGGCCATTAGCCATGTGGCCAAGTCAGGAATTATGCTAGATTTGTCCTTATGTATTCCAGGGGAAAACAAAAACCCATTTCTTTGTTCTCATTTTTAAACTTATTACTTATAAAAAGATTTCTTTGTGAAGAATCACTTAATAGTTGGTATTTGATCAAGCAAAACAAATTTGGGTTCTCCTGAGATACTCTCTAAAGAGATTTCCTTCATTTTCATATCTGTAGACTTTGGATAGTAGAGCCTGATGTGAAATGATCTTCAATAATTTTTTTTTCATTGACATTCCACAAAGCAGAATTCTTTTATCTTTATTTTCTCCATAATCTTGAAGACTTGCCCAATAACTACATGTAGGCTTCATTTAAATATGCAACTGCTGCTGTGTCATTATGTTTTTAAGTTATTGGACTGGTTTGCTGGTGTGAAATTGTTAAATCTATCTTTTATGTATTTGGTCATCTTGTAACCAGGATCTAGTGCTTGTGAGTTTCTTATAAATTTTTTGGGGGTAGGAAAATGTGAGATTCTCCACCATAAGCCAAAGTTTTCAATAGCAGGTGAATTGATGAGTGTTTCCACTAATAATAAGGGCAATATGAGCACAACCCCAAGAGCAGGAGTAGGCAAAATGTTTCTGTAAAGGGCTAGATAGTAAGTATTTTAGACTTTGTGGGTCATATGGTCTTTGTGTTGACTATTCAACTCTGCCTCTGTGGTGCCAACACAGCCATGGACAATACATAAATGAATGGGCTATGTTCCAATAAAACTTTATTTATAAAACAGGCAATGGGCCACGGTCAGCCTGTGGGCTATAGTTTCTTGAGCCCCTAGTATAGAGTACGTGATAGAATCAAACAGCTCTAGCCGTGAAAAATATCTGGCCTACCCACTGGCCTTTGAAACTCATTTTGAGCTGTCTCTTAGCATATGGTACCTGCTCTCCAGTTTTGGTTCTTGAGCTTTAGATTTACAGGTAGAGGCAGGGGTTAGTGTGAGAGTGTTTACAGTGGTATTTTATGGCAGAAGCTCTGAATGGTGCCCTGCTCTCTTGTTTTCAAAGTAAAGCCTCCTGTTCTATCTTAGGTGGGCCACAATAATGGTCTGAAATGGAAACCAGGCACCTCACAGAGAGTCTGTTTCCCTTGGGAGTTGGAATTTGGGGCTTGGGAAGAAACAAGAGACATGCTTTTAGGAGTAAGCTAGGAGCTCTATTCTCCAGCATCCCAGAGGTGAGCAAAAGAGACCAAATCCCCCTGGGTGCAAGGTTTGTTAGGGTTTTGAAGGGCTCAGTGTTAGGGCACATCACCTAGGAGGACATACCCAGATTTAGCCTGCTGATTTATATTTCATTGGTAAAGAAGATCCAGTGGTAGTTCAGTTGCAGCCATTGACAGCTGTGAATGCTCCATTGCCATGTGGATTCCTTATAATATTTCAGTGTTTGCTGAGGCAACAATTCCATTTTCTGCATGTGATTTTGAAGTGAAGCAAGCAAGACCTAAAAGAAAAGCAAGAAACCAAAGCTCAGGTATCATTTGCATGGAAGACAGCAAGTACATATATTAATGAAGGGAGTGGATGTTGCAGCCAAGACCCAATTCCAAGACTATGGTTAATTTTCTCTCTGCCTAGAGTAGTTCTATAATCTTCTTCTTTGCTCTATCATATTTTCTCAAGTCTGAGCAAACACAAGCCATCATTGAGTTCCTGATACACACTTTCAGTGGCTCTGTCACTGATAAGCTTCTGAGTGAGTGGCATCTGCTGACTGGGGGTTTGTGCCCAAGATGTTTTTAGAGGACTGACCCTGCACTGGTGTCAGGGCCACCAATTAGACAGTGGAGAGAGAAAGCCACAAGCAGTGATGAGGTTGATAATTACACACCACAGTATAGTTGACCTCCAAGAGCAGGTGGCGGGAGCAAGTAAAATTCCAGGCTCTGTCACTCAGGATTCATTTTCACTCTTGTGTTCAGGCCTGAGGGGATGCTCATTGATCTGGAAGAAACTGTCTACACTATTTTGTTAATAATATGGATAATAAGAAAACTACGTATTTCATATAAAAGGATATTATTTTTCCTTCCCTATTAGTTGTTTAAAATTTGCTGTTATCTTTAAAACCCCTATTTCTCTCTGTATCTCTCTGTCCATTTCTCTCTCTATAAATGCACAATGGTGAGAAGATTAGAATCTATATCTTTCATTTGAGTTAAATATTTAATGCCTCCATGGAACTGGCCCTTTGTTAAGAGTTTTTCACTCCTAATATTTCCATTTCTTCATAATTGTCTCCTTTGAGAGAGGTACCATTATTCCTGTATCAGATCTGGAGAGATGGGGGCCCCAGAAAAATGGAATAAGACACAGAAGTCTTGGCAGCAGATCTGGTGAATATCCTCCTACTTTCCCAGTTCAGCTTACATTTTTCAGTTTTACTCTGAGCTGTGGTTCCTCTCTGTTCCCTTTGTTTCCGGGCTTTCTCCTTCCCTAAGCTTTGCTTGTTGTCTTCAGTGGGTTGAGATCTGTGAGTTGCTCTGGGTAGCTTAGTTCAGCCTTGAGGCACCCGAACACAAGTTGGGAAGCAGACAGCAGCCACATAAAAGTCTCATCTTCCTTAGCTTTTGAGCTGAGTCAGATACTTCTCACAGTAATAGACCTTGATGGCAGTTGATTCAAGAGGTAGATAAGGGCCTGTCAGGGCCCAGGAGAGACAGAGGTTTTGGTAAAAGCTGAGATTACTTTTCAATTTCACTGAGGTTATAAAAATAATATTATTGAATTTCATTCCTAGCATTCATGACCCTGAGCATTTTATTTTTCCTTTTTTTTGTCACTCTCTTCTTTGAAGACCAAGTCACCTATTCCTACTGCTTGAGATAATGTTTTAGGTGATAAGAAAAGAAAACATCAAACCCCAGAGGTGCCAATTATCTATCCCTTTCATGCTAACAACTTGTATTTCTATTAGTTTATAGACAGTATAAACTGCACAACATGCTTTGGGGGGCTCTCTTTGTGCCAAAGTAGTGAGATCTGACTTTTTAATAAGTGAGAGTAAAAAAAAAAAAAAAAAAAAAGTAAATTGACTTTTTACAGGGAAACAGGCCATTCCTCAAAAACTATTAAAGATTCTATCATACAAAATACCCCCATCCTGTTGACCTTATTTACAGATTTCATGAAAAATACATCATCATAACATTGATATATGGACCCTGTAGCATCCAATTTCTTGAAGGCATCTGTACATGATAAGGATGCTGGCCATGCACTCATAAACTCAGGGGCAATATAAATGAGACTGTACTCCATGGAATATAATGCACACAAATGCTTGTCTAAAATACACTCATATCCTTTGGAAATAAGGCAATTTGGCTCTCTACTTTGGGTCTGAATGAGATAATGTTCCATGAGGGGGAGGCAGGTAATAAAAGCGACAATTGTGAAGTGTTACTGGCAGTTTTCTCATTTTTACTGCAAGCTGGGCCTACATTTGTCTTCATTGTCAAAGTGCTGGTGTTGTTTACAAGTTGGAGACAAGGAAGCAGGAAAGCTTATTCAGTTTTCTTGGCAGGTGAAACACCATTTCCTCATCACGAATCCAAAACCGCATCTAGAGGGAGAATTAGGTGGTACTCGTGCTTTAGATTTCATTCATTCAATTTGGAAGATTACTTGGGTATTTGCCTCACTTGCCTTACATGTTTAAAATGCCTGGTCATAGTTGCTGTTAGCACATGGTATTGTAACAAACATGACTGTTCCTGCCACTCTAGGTTTCAGTTGGCTGGATGTGGAGAATGGCTGTGGGGTCCAGGTTTTGGAAGTTTGGAAAATGTTCATCAATTTTTTGCCTCTTTCGATGGGGAAAAAGTGGATGAAATAATTTTGGAGGCAGTACACAGTGATGCACTTAGAAAAGCTTTATGCTGTATCCAAGACTCCATCTATCCACCAATCAATCTTGATTGGCAGGACAAAGTTCAAAACTGGTAGTCACTCTGAGCCCCTCTCCCATGTATTAGATGACGAAGTAGAAGGAAGCTGTTACCTTTCCTTGTGCTTTTAAGGAAAACCAGTCCAGCCCTGCCAGTCGGAAGTCTTTGTTGGGGGAACACAGCTGGAAGGGAAACACATACACACATATACATCCCCAAACAAATCCAGAATGTAAGGGACTCAGGATGTGTAAACAGGGATTGAAAACCCAGCTCGGAGCTTGCAAATCCTTAGCAGCCATACAGCAACCGTCTGCGTGCCTCATCCTTGTTTATGAACAGTCAACAAAGCAACTGCAGGTGATCTTGGCTGATGCCTCTGAGGCCTCTCAGATGGCCGAGCCCCTGCAAACTTATTCACTGCCTCATTAAAGCAATTTCAAAATCAATTCAGGATTTGACAAGCCATCAGTGCATTGTTGCTTCTCCTTGATGGGAGTGACATGCTAACAGCAATTAGACTTTTGCGCACGCATGTTGGTGCCTATTCAGCATATTCTTTATTAGAAGAGCCTAAAAAGCATTATTATAATCATCTAACCTGGGGTCATAGACACACGCTCTATGAACTCTGCCTCTGTCGGTAGTCCCTTTGGTGAAATTTTGCCTATTGTCATAGAGATTAAAAGGAAGTGCTTACCCCAGATGCGATATTGGGAAATCAAAGGTCAGAGCAAAGCTTGTGGCAACCTCCATGTTTTTTAATACAAGTGATGAGAGCAATCAGATTAGCATGAACAGATCAAATCAAAATTGCTCCTTCTAACAGATGGAACAGGATTCTTATGCAAACGAGGAAGGACAGGCTAAGATCATTTGGTGGCAGTATTCCGGGGGCGGGAGCCAGTATTCTTTTATTCCAACTGGGGTTGGCTGGCACTCAGGCAGCATAAATGGCAAAGGCTGGACTCCAGATAAGCAGGAGCATATTAGCCCTATATCGCATGGAAAACCAGATCCTTCTCTAATAAAACCAGTCTATCCTGTTTGAAATGTTTCCCTTTGCAGCCAGCTCTGTTGGCCAATTGAGGTCTGCAATAGGAGCCGTTTTCCCCTCTGCTTCAGGAGCTTAGCAGAATCTACTGAAAAAGAATAGTGTGACACAGTCCTTTATCCAATGTCAGGGGCTCTCCTTATACTTCTGGGGGGTAGTCTCCAAAGAGAGTCTCCCATGTGCCCACAAACAGTTCTCTCCTGGTCTTCTCTTCTGATTTGCTGGCTACCATTTAAGAATGATTTTTTATTTTTTACCCAGTGTCCAGGGTGAGTAAAGCCAGTATCTTACAACAATCTTTCAAGTAAGTACTTTTATTATTCCCACTTTGACGATGAGGAAACGGGCACAGTGAGTTTAAGTCCTTTACCCAGGATAGCTTAGAAAGAAAGCAGGAAACAAACTCGGGCAGTCTAGCTTCAGATTTCTCAGGATTAACCATTTCCCTATGCTGCGTATTGAGCAAAAGCTGATCTCCACCCAAGGGGGCTGCCTCCCCCAAACCCCAGACTTCTAAAATATTCAACAACTGACTGATTAACTAAGTGTATGAATGAATGTTTGACTTTATGGCAAGTTATAGACCATTTCAAATTCCCAGACTCTTGGGTTTGCGTAGCGTGACCAGCCTACTTAAATTTGCAATCTGCCTTCAACCCTGCAGTCCATATTCCCTTCCCTGCTTTATGTTTCTCCATAATGCTTATCACCGTGACATATGATATATTTTATTTGTTCATCTGTCTCTCCCACTAGAATATAAATTCCACAAGGGCAAGAATTATTCAGTGTTTTGTTCCTTGCTGTGTCCTCAGTACTAGAACAGTGTCTGGAACAAACTGGGGACTTGATAATTGTTGAGTAAATGGAAGAAGTTATTTCAGGCATAAGTAGGGTAGAAGATACGGCCTAATGTTGGTTTAAAAATATATCCATTGACCTAAGTGTGTTAATGATGAGAATTTTGGCATGGAAAATCTGGAAGGAACTTTAGAGCTCATCTCGTCCACTTTGTCGCTACAAGAAGTCACTTGCATTCGGTAACTGAGCTGGCAGCAGAGCAGAACTAAAACTTCTGGTCTGGGAGCCTTCCCAACCTGCATCCTGCCAACCTCGTGTGACCAGATCTCGGCTTTCTTTTTCTGCTTCTATCTTTTGTTAAAGGTGTTCTTAGAAAGCCTCAATGGAGCTGCTTTTGTCCCCTACCCCCAGTGTGGGGTGCTTCCGGATTGGCTCACTGCAGGGCCTTAAGAGTGTTCCTGTTGTTTTGTTGAAGCAGGTTGCTGCTGTCGCTTTTGAAAAAGGCTTTTGAAGCAGGCTTGCTCATTGCTGATTTCCTCAGGCATTTGTTTTGAAGCCAATGCTTCAAAAGCAAAGGGACATTTGAAATTCCTCAGCTATTCAGCCAGTTGGAGAAGCTAGATGCAGACCCTCAAGAAGCCATTTGTTACTTCCATTGGGTTCAGAACAGGAAGCCACCATTTGGGAGGATAAGATGACACCCTACCTGGGGCATGTGTCTCCACAGAGGGTTTGCTTGGGGTTAATATTTTGATTTGCAGTCTCTAACAGCGAGTTTAGGAAAATAGTGTGGAAATTGCCACTGCGTGTGTGTGTGTGTGTGTGTGTGTGTGTGTGTGTGTGTGTGTTGATGGCGGGTAGGAGGATGGTTACAGAAGAAATCTTAGCATTTCTGGCAAGAACTAGTAGAGTATTAATTTAATTTTGGCTATGGGTCGTTAATTTTCTTGGGGTATGGTAGGAGCATATTGGAAGCAATGTAGTTATTTTAGGATATTTGTTTTGTTTATTCCTTTGTTTTGTTTTAATTTTTAAAAAAAAATTTTTGATAAATAAAATTAAAAAAATAATTTTGAGAACTAGTAATAAAGTTCTCAAATTGTGGTTCAGGGACCCCTGTGGGTTCCAGAGAGCCTTTCAGTTAGTTTGTGAGGTCAAAACTATTTTCATACTAAGACCTTATTTGCCATTTTCACTCTTGTTTTCTCATGAACATATTGGGGAGTTTTCCAGAGGCTGCATGATATGCACCATCACAACAGAATGAATGCAGAAGCAGATATGAAAATCTATCTGTCTTCAATTAAGCCAGAAATTAGATATTTGTAAAAATTGTAAAACAATGCCCCTCTTTTCCCTTATTTTTTTTGTTTTGGAAAATATAGCCTTTTTCATAAAAATAATATTTTTATGTTGTATAATAGGCTTATTATTTTGAAATAAATTAATAAAAATATTTTAAAAATTTGTCTGTTTTAATTTCTAGTACAGTAAATCTTGATATATATAACCCACTGTAAACAAAAGTTCTTTAGGGTCTTCAAAAGTCTTAAAAGAGCAAAGAAGTCCTGAGACCAAAGAGTTTGAGAACCATAATATAGAGCTTTCAAAATTCAGTTCAAACAAGGTCATAGAAGATCATGTATCTCAGAACTGGAAGGACCCTTGAAAGATGATCTGGCCTGGTCCCCTTGCTTGCTCAGACAGGCTAAGTTTTGCCCCTTTTAGAGAAGGGACAGTTGCAATCCGGAGGGTTTAGACTTCCCTAAAGTTATACAACTTTGAGTGCAGAGTTAGACAGAGGAGTGAGGCTGAGACAGGACAGGGACCCAGGTCTTCCTCCTTCTGACACAGACATCTGCCCACTACCCCACATTCCCAGGGAATGTGAATGGTCTTTGTTAAGAAAACAAAAATAAGCCACAAGCCTATCTTCTTCCATTCTTCTTTTTCCTTGGCTGTCAAATTTATCTTTGGTTAATTTGTGCTTAAAAGACCTGAAAGTGATGGAAAGAACCATTTATTTGCTTGGCGCTATTGGGTTGAGAAACTGTTGGCTGTTATGGGTAATGTGGGAACTACCACCTGTGATCACTTCAAGACAACCTGGGGAGGATCCTCTTCCCAGCATACTGATCGCAGGTCCCAGGCCTCAGCTTCTCGCTGGCTGTTGTCTGGAGACACCAGTTCCTAGTGTAGCTCACAGCATGACTGCTGGCTTCCCCTGGAGTGAGTGAAAGAGAGAGAAAGGGTGCCCAAGAGGGGACCCACAGTCTTCTTGCAATCCAGTCTTGGAAGTGACATCCCATCGCTTTTGCCGTATTCTAACTGATAGAATCGCATCACTAGGTCCAGCCCACACTCAAGGGGAGGGGATTGCCCAGGGCCCTAATTGCAGGGGACAATGCTCACTGGGGGCCATACTGGAGGCTGCTTAATACAACTTCTAAACCTGAAATAGCATTCTCTCACTCTTTGGGTGAATTCACATCGTCATACAGTGCCTTTCAAGTGTAGTAAGTTGTGTTCACCATCTGTGGGCCAGTCGAGGGTTAGGGTTTAAGGGCATGGATGCTGCAGCCTATCTTCCTGGGTTGGAATTCCAGCTCTATCACTGCCAGCTGTGGACTTTGGCAAGTTATTAACCTCTCTGTGTCTGTTTGCCACCCATAAGATTGGGCTGACAATAGTTGTTCCTTCCGGGGGTTGTTGTGAAGCATTAACACATAATGTAAAGTTCTTAGAACAGTGGTTGGCATCATATAGGTTACTATTACCGTGCACCAGATGACCAGATGCATTATGTGGATTATCTTATTTATTGCTAACAATATCCCCACAAAGTAGGTATTTCCACCCCATCTGACAGACAAAAAACTAGATGATCCTTACAGGTTTGCATGCCCTTACTTCTGGCCTTTTCCCAATCTGCTACATCAGAGAATATGTCATGGAAAGGAAATGGCCATGTTAGAGTTCAGAAAGAGTAAGCTAAGAATAGACTTAAAAAACTGTTGACATACTTATGAATTAAAAGGGAGACACTTTTTGATCATCCCTATGTATAGCAGTGGGGGATTTTCCAGGCATATGCTTGAATGAGGATAAGTCTGACTTTTGGAAGCCTGACAGACTCAAAAATAACCAGACACTTAGGCTATAATTATTCACCATGTGATTTTCCCATCCTCTTCATGGCACTTACCTTGCAATTAAATAATCAATAGTTATCCTGTAAGTAGCGAATATGCCCATGAAATTTGTGACCCAGAAAATCAAACATTATGAGAATGGAAGTATTAAATGGTCTGGAAATGATCAGAGATATCAAATCCATACCAGTGGGCAGGTAAACCTGCCTCTTCCCTTGGACACATCCATCCAAGGCACTAAATTTAGGGATCCCAGAGACTATGAATTGGCACTGCCTCCAGGCTTCTCCAAGAGGGAGCAAGAACTGCCTGAAGCAGTGTCTCCTTCTAGGCTAGGAGCTTCTCCTTATACACTTTGATGGTTAGGTTCATGTGTCAACTTGGCCAGGTGACGGTACCCAGCTGTCTGGTCAAGTAAGCACTGGCCTAACGGTTGCTGCAAGGTTTGTGGCTGGTTAATAAACCAACAGGCTGGTTTATTAAATCATCGGTCAATTGGCTGCAGCTGTGACTGATGACATCAGTGAAGGGCGTGTCTTCCACAGTGAGAGAATGCAGTCAGCTGGATTTAATTCAATCAGTTGAAGACTTTTAAGCGAGGTAGAGAGAGGAACTTCACTTCTTCTTCAGCTGACCAGCGAAGCATTTCCCGAGGAGTTCGTTGAAGTTGCCAGTTAGTTTCCTGAGGAGTTTATCGAACACGTTCCTCGAAGTTGCCAGTTCACTGCCTGAGGAGTTCATCGAACATCTTCATTGGAGTTGCCAGTTTGCTGCCTGCCTTACAGAATTTGGACTCATGCATACCCACAGTTGTGTAGATGCTTTTATAAATCTTATATTTATAGATATCTCTCATTGATTCTGTTTCCCTAGAGAACCCTAACTAATACACACACCAAAAGAGGGAGGGGCAGTTCTTTTGATCCATCCAGTAAAAATTCCATAATCCACTTTCAAGCCAGTGTATGACTAAGTGTAGCCAATTTGGCCCTGGGGCCAGCTGAGTGAGCTTGATTCCTTGTGGCCTCCTTGGAAGAGAGAACTTTCAGAGAAAATAAATGTCTGTGGATGGGCCTTGGGGAATTGGAGAGCACCTGCCCTCTCTACCATCAGCGCAGGTAGACCATGCTGGAGAGAGGGCAGCCACTGAGGATCTCTGCCTTCTCTCCAAAAAGAGATACTTGATTCCACAATTACCCAGGGGTAAGGAAGAAGGGCATGATTGGTTCCCATCCCTTATGAACTGGCAGCCTTATTGGGGATTCATATGAGCCAAATAAAGGACAATGCTAGGCAGTGGGACCCTGTCAACAGAACTGGGCATGAGAGGGTCTAGAACATTCAGCCAACACCTAGAGGGAAAGGTAAGGTCTGAGCCAGGCCTGGAAGGTTTTGGCTAGGCAAAGAGGAAGGAAAAATCCAAGTTTAGGGCTTCAGGATTTTACCTCTCTAGTCTCAGATCCAGGAAGGCAGCTTGGTTTAGAGAAGGGGGAAGGCTTTGGAATTGAGAGGACTTGGCTAAGAGTACTGGATCTGCTACTCATGAGTTGTTTTGATCTAAAGAAAGTCATTTAATCTCTTTGAAGCTCTGTTTTTCCATCCCCCAAATAGGAATAATAAAACCTACTTAGGGTGATGGTGAAGATCATATGAAAAACATATGTACTTGCACATGGTAGGTGCTCAGTGAATCTCATCAGATCCTCTACAAGACCTCTCAGGCCTGCAGGCCAGTCAACTCAATCTCTGTCTCTACACCATCTCATGCCAGTCTGGGTCTCTTGAGACCCTCCATCAAAGCTTCCATCAAATGCCACCTCTTCCATGAAGCCTTCCTCAGCCCCTCCAGCCATATTCATTCTATCAGGCTCTCATCCCACTGTCACTAGATAATTGCTACTGGAGTTACTTGGGCATATGCCTCATCTTTCTTACTAGGGAATAAGCCCCTCGAGGGTATTGATCATATGATGTTCCTCTCTTTAGATCCACAGTACCTAGCACAGTGCTGAACCACAAAAAGTATTCAGTAAGTGTTTGTTGCATTACCACTTGAAGGGGTGAAAAGGGCGGAAAGCAGTTCTGGAAGGGAGGTCACAATGACACCAAAAGCATGGACATGGGCATCGGCACAGCGTGCTCATGGGCAGTGGCTAGGAGCCACGTTTGTGCTGGAAAAGTGCAAACCTTGGCAGTGCGGGTCAAGGCATTTGTCCCATTTCCCCTTGCCTTCTTGAACACTGTCGCCCCCTTCACTGCATTGGGGTTGACTTGATATAAATCTGTGTCTAGTTCACTTTTATCTACTTAACACCGCAACTGAAACTCTCTTTTTCCACAGAGCTAGTTATACGAGCTCTCTGGAGCAGAAGTGATATATCTGGGTCACAGTTTTAATTGTGACAGTCAGCTACATTGGAAATGCCATAAAAGAGGTTGGGGGAGACGGAGGGAGGCGTCTGTCTCTGACAATAAGAGAGCAGAATCAGGTGACCCCCAGTCTTATGTCTAGTGCTTATTAAGCCCCTAGCACAGTTCACATTGTAATGTGGGGCACTCAATATGTGCTTGGTCATAGAATTAAAACCAAACAGAGAAGAGCAGGGCTGCTGAACCTCCTCCGCCAAAGAGACTGATTTCCTTTCCAGAGCCGGGATGCAGCACTCACAGCTGACAGTTGATCACAGGAGCATGGATGGGACAGAGAGAAATTCTAAAATAGATCTGAGGCTGATGGGGTGGGGAAAGGGCTCAGGTGGGGTGGGCGCACCACTTCAGTTAGAACTGGAAGAACTAATGCCAGGTGATTAGATACGGAGAGCACATTCAAGTTGAGCATCATATTAGCCAGACAGAAGGTGCCTGTTTGTTTTTAATATTGTCTGAGTTTCACAGGATCCTACAATTTTCAGAAAGGACTTTAGCAATCATACTCATGTCACAATAAACCTAAGTTCACACAACCAGTTGGTAGCCGAACTGAGCCTAATAATAATAATATCTTCCATTTGCTTTGTGATTTTAATAATTTTAAAGCCCTTTGACATACATTTAGTTCTCAAATCCAGGTCTGTAGGGATTACTATCCCATTTTAAAGATACGGCAGTTTAGGTTCAGAATCAGAGCCAGCTAAATGGTGAAACTTGCAGCTAAGAGCTGCTTTCTCTCTTCCTCTTTCCTCCCGTTTTGACTTATTGAGGGAGGTTGAAGTTAGTGCTGGAATTAAGTATAGGCAGCTGCTCCTGTGGGTCTCTGTTTACGTGACAGGAAGAGAACCTTCAGGGATCTCGACCACCTTGGGGAATGTCAGGAGCATCATTTATTCCTCTCTCAGCCCTGGAAATCCCCAGGCTCTTCAGCCTGGGCCACCCTCGTGCATTCCCCAAGAAGTTCCTCCGACTGCTACACTCCCAGAGTGGTAATGAAAAACCTCAGGTACATGTTTGCAGACAACTGTTAGCCGGCCACAAAAGTTCCCCAAGGTGCCTGGTAAACCTTTGTCAAATCAGACTTTGTGTGGGCGGCTGCGTTTCATCAAGAGGGGGCCAAAAGCAGCAATCCCAGAGGGTCTCTGCCCTCCCTCCGTGGTTGCTTTGTAATCCCCTTTCTTAAATGTAAACATTGACAAAACACCTATATATTATGCATGCCTTTTTATTTGCAAGTTTTGCCAGCATGTATGAGATATCTTCTCTAAGTTTGTTTACAGGTCTTAGGGTCTAAAATTCAGCAGAATTATATGGGAGGGGGAAGCTGCTGTGGGTTCTATTCGTTCTTAAAAGACATTGACACTCTGGGTTCAGTAATTTTTCCTAATGATTTCTGCAATTGCTACTGAAATGAAGGAGGATAGATGTAGTTTTAAAAACTGGATGGGGGAGAAGTTTGATAAGAATACATTTACTTGTCTTCACTTTTCATTTATTTTAAACTCCCGGCTTTCTAAAGAAGTTGCTAGATGTTACTGGTTTCACCAACTTAAAAATAAAAAATGCCACTCTTTTGTCCACACAGTGTGCTGCTGGTAGCTAGGGTCAGACCCTCCAGCACTGTGACTTTCAGAGACAAGCCAGATGGCTTCATAAACAAATTCCCTGGGTTGTTGGGGCAGAGGTGAGGACAGACAATGGAGATGGGGGAGTGTAAGCGGTGAAGCTGGAACATCTCTCGAAGACAGGCATGGGTAATGGGGAAGCAAAACATCTGACTTGCTGTTTAAGAAAGGCTAAGCAACCAGGTTACTGGTAAGAGACTGTTAGTCCTAACAGAGCACCTCAACAGACACATGTTTAGAGTTCCTGTAAGCCTCGGATAGATAAATCCTCTTTTCTTCCCCTCAAAATGTGTATATTGAGAAAAACCACAAAGCTTTCAGCTGGTACTGGTTGGCCGATTTAAGGTCAGATTTTGCATAGTAGATTCAGAGACAGGAAATACACTGGCGTAAAAACAACCCAAGAGGTCACCTTGAAATAATACCCTCATTTCCAGTCTTCACACCCAGATATGCTATGTCATCTGCAGACATTCTTTTTTGATGGTTTGTTTGCAAAAATGACGCCAGCACCTTAGCACTGGCAATGCGGTTCTTGTAAAATCCTGCGGAATGAAAGGAAGGGGGCCTAAGCTGTGCAACCTGGAGTCCATCCTCAGTTAGAAGGGAGGAGGAGGAAGCTGCTGGTCCAACTGATGATTTTGTATAGAGATTCCCACAGTTGAACAAAATAAAATATTGGCCCCTTCTCCCATTAGGAGTGGTGTCAAAATTGTTCACAAGAAAACACTACTGTGTTTCCATGCACTTTAATAAACAGACCTTTGGGACAGCATCTTCACCTTGTGCCTTTAAAATTTGTATGCCCTTAAAGCATCATTCGTCTCTGACAATGCTGCCAGGCTGCTCTGTTAAACTTTAAACTATCAAATTGTCATAATCCTTTGGTAAATGAATATTCTCCCAACTGACTGTTACTCTTGAGAACACTAGGAAGCGATCTGAAAAAGATGAAAATTTATGGTAATATAAAGCAAGAGCAATTGTTCTTTTTTGGTTAAAGAGTTTACCGAGTTGAACTGAAGTCCAGGGACTTGAATTTCTAATCTGTATTATCCAGTGTTAATACTTTCTAGACCAGTTTTACTATTGGTAAAACTTTCATTTACTAGATATTAGAGTGGATTTCCTAAGAAGAATTAATATAAATATACTAGTCAACTGTTTCACAGATTATTTCTTAAAATTTTAAATTGTAATAATATGTATTATCAGGTGTAATCTGCTTTCAGATTGAAGAGTCAAAGGAATTTCCAAAGATATTTCCCTGTTAAGAAAACATATGTAAATATTAGAGCTGATGACATCATCTCAGGAATAAGATCGAGGTGATGCTTATAAACAACATCCAAAGATCTCTACTCCCCATCAAATCATACATATTCCAAATCATTTTAAAAAGCACTCACGTTTCACATTAAATATATATGTATATACACACATATATACATACCTATAATTTTATATATTTTTATAAATTGGATTTTAAAATGATATCATTACTTGTAATTTATCTGTAGTTAGCTGTAATTTCATGGTCATGATCATGTATAATTAGAAATTCTTTTGAAGTAAGAGAAATTTAGCTTTCAAATTGTTTTGGAATGTAACTATATTTTTATAAATATTAAATTTAACAATCAGTGAAATTGTTGTGTCTATTATATTTGTAGACATTGAATAAACATTTGTTAATTTAGGTTTTGCAATTTTATTTTTTGTATTTTGGAACCAATACATTTTTCCACCTGATCTCCAACATTTTTATAGAATCTTGAGAAGCACTGTGTTCACAATGCCTGCTATTTAAAATGGCTGTGTTTATAAAATCCTTTAAGTCGTAAACTATTTTAAAAATTCACAGGACATCAAACAAGTGGCAATGTTGCATTACTGCTACTTTCTGTCTCTTGTCTCCAATAGATAGATTGCACAGGTTCGGGAATCAAGAGTTGGGGGTTGAATTGGCCTCTCTTATCAACACTCCCAGTAACCCACTTGTGGAATTCATACTTCTTGGCTTTCAGAACTTAAACTCTGCTGGATTAGAAGTTCCAGTTCTAGTGAGAGGGGTGGAGCCCTTCCACCAGGGTCCCAGAAAAGGTTTTACTGAACCCGAAGCTATGGCAACCTAAGTCCAAACCTAAGTCCGCTTAGGTTCCTTATGCTGGTGGGTCATATTGCCAGGGGTCATTGACTGGATTATCATGAAGAACTAGGATTGCTGCTACACAATGGGGACAGGAAGGAGTATGTCCTGAATGGAAGTGACTCTCTGGGGTGTTTCTAGGAGATTCCAAAACCCAAAGCTAACTGTAAATGGGAAAGTACAGCAACCACAGCCCAAGAACACTAAAGCAGTTGAGGATTCTGATTCTTTGGGCTTGAAGTTCTGGGCCACCAGGGCAATGCTGGCTGAAGGGAGGGAAATCTGGAACTAGTGATAGAAGAAGGAGATAAAAGATAGCAGCTATGATATTTGGGACCAGCTGCATCATCAGGAACTAGAGCTTGTACCATCAAAGCTTCTATATTAAGGCTTTTATAGAAATTTTAGTTGGCCACTACTTTGAAGGTTCTGTGATGGTTTGGACTTAATATGAGGCATGAGCAGAGTAAGGATGAAGTGTATCAGACATCTCATGTGCCCTGCTTCGTATCTTCTTGGCCCATCTTTTTAAATCCATCATTACTATGGCAAACAACTGTATATAGGTAGAACCTGAGAGCACCTTTCTTCAAATCTGCCTCATTCCTCTTACATTCTGCCCTGGGACTTCTCCATTAATGTCATAGGAGATGCTCAGCCATTCTGATCCATTCAAAAATCTGGAAGTGTGAGAATGTTATCATCCTGTGGGGGTCAGCTTCGACAAAGACGAGAGAAGCTTATGGATAAATGCTCCTCTCTTTTGTTTTCAGTTGGACAATTCTAAATGCATTTTACAAAGACCTTCAGAGGGTCCCCAGTGGGAACTACCTCCAGCTACTCACAGTGATGATGGGCATGTATTGGCTTTCCCTTTTTCTCTGCTTCATTTGTTCAGTCCCCTACTCCTGATCCCTGGGATCATTTTCTAAAATAAACCACCTCTACCCAAGTCCTTACCTCAGGCTCTGCATTTGGAGAAACTTAGACTAAGAGAGGCCCAAACTATTTTATTTTTCTAACTTGGATCTATTGGTGTTTTTTTGTTTTGTTTTGTTTTTTGTTTTTCTTTACCTTCTGCAAATTATGTGTGTGGTGTGTGTGTGTATGTGTATGCATGCACACAGAACATAAATTTATAAAATTAATTGACTTCTCTGAGACTTTGCAGTCAGATATTGAGAGACTCAGTTCCCCAAACTGGCTGATCATTCAAATTATTTGGGGAACCGAGAAGAAAGGCAGATGAGTATGAATTTTCAGTTTCTGTGTTCTGTGAGACTTCCAACAAAATCTTGCTTTATTTACATGGGATGGCCAATATTTTGCTTTGACTTATATAAGCATTTTGTGAAGTTAATAGCTGGTTTCATATTTAAAGTTGGTGTGACATTGTTTCAAAAGTTTATTTCTCTTTCCTCTATGGATGATTATACCCTCCTTTTCTTCTGGAGGCTGTGCATTTGTTCTCAAAGGTAGGCAAGTCCATGACAGAGAGAGCAAGCAACAAGAACACCACATTTCCATTTGTTCAAGGTCTTGTGAATATTTTCAGTGGGTAAATTCCATGACATTGAAAACTCTTTCTCTAAGGTTATCAGCCTAAGAACACAAGAGAAGGTCCCATTGATCCTGTCTCAGAGAGACTCTCAGAGCATTTTATAAACAGGGCCATTTGTCCACTAGGCACCCAGGCACAGTGCCAAGGGCCCTCAAGCTTTTAAAGGGTCTGTGAAAATGTTGCAGGTTGCCTTTCCCCTCACCAGTGCATTCCTTTTGCGTTAGTTAAGGGTGTGCTGTCTAAGCCCTTTGGGAGAATGTGGTCTCGTGGAAGATAATATGGTTTTGCATAATATTTCCACTTTCCTGAGCCTTTCGATCTCCTCCCCAGTATTCTGCCAAGACAGTCTGGCATCTCGACTGCATTTCTTCCCATCATTGTGTCTGAGCTTCAAGAACCATCCTAGCAGTGTAATAGCAGGTGTTCTCATCAGGATGTTAAACATACATTCATGGCACTATGCTCCAATGTTAAGAAAATTCTCCCCTATCCAGCCCTTATATTCAGCTTTTGAGATCCATTCTCATGTGCTTCCCCAGTTCCTGCCAATACAGATAGCCAGGTCTTACAGTCTTTTGGTTGTATATGCTATTCCCTCCCGCAATAAGGATTGATGTCCTCACTTGGGTTGTGCTACATCCTTCCTCTGCTTTTTGGCCTGGAGGCAAGGAGGGGAAGCAGGGTGATCCTGAAGAGGACAAGCTTCATCTTATAAGGTACCTCCCTCAGGTACCTTGAGTACTCCAAAGGAAAACAAAAAGAGTAAAAACAATGAAGAAAGAGAAACAAGTGAAAAGCCAACTGCCCAAAGGCCCTAATGGAAGGAAAATCTAATCTCGGATCATGTCTGATTCCTCTCGAAGAAGATAATCTCACCCTCTATCCTGTGAGAACTGCTTGCTTCTCATCCTTCAGTTCCCAATTCATTACTCCTCTGTGGTTCCCCCCAACTCCTTCCACCTTCCCCCACTCCACAAGTCCCAAACCTCCCCACAGTTACTTGCTCTCCCAGCTGTGCTCACAAATACCTTTGTCACAAAGCTCTGTTAGAATACCTGTCATATGGTTCTTTGTGTGGTCTTCCTAATGGATCAAGACCTCCTCTTATTTTTTACCCCAGGTGTCTTTTCCAGCATCTCACATGAACCCAGTTGCTGTATCCTTCTCATTTAATTGATCAACATATGACCTTTCAGGGTCTGCTATGGGCCAGACGCAGTGGGAAATATACAATTTTTTGTTAGACTCAGGCCCTATCTTTAGCAGGAGGTAGAGAAATCCAGTGGGTGGGCTGGAGAGGTGGCTGATTAAAAGTCCAACTCCAATAGTAAAGCCTTGAATTCTAATCTTAGTGGTTATATGGATGGTCCTGGGCTGGCAAAACCCATGGGGTGAGCCAAGCAGATAATAGTTCCATTAGAAGCCAAGACACAGAGTAGCCAGGGATTTGTGCATACAGTTCCTACTTCATGTAGGATGGGTGAGAGGGTCACAGAGTTGTTAGTCTACCTGAGCCTAAGCAAGCCTGGGAAGGGGAAGAGATAGGAGTCAAGGGTATGGACCAAACCATACTTTTAAAACCTGTCCAGTTGCATTCAGAAAGGAGGAACTTGTAGGCACCATTGTTAGAACAATAGTGCCTTGGGATCAGAGAAGCAATTTGAAGAAGATCTTCCTTGCCTGTCTCAACATAATGTTTTCCCCAAAAACTCCACTTCACGTTCACTCATTGTCCTTCTCAGGCCAAACTCTCTCCCAGAAGAAAAGTCACTGGGAGGAAGAGAGCCCTTCTTTTTGAAGTTTGCTAACTAGGTCTTCCAGGCTGGGGCTGGCCACACAAACCAGACCTGTGGGTGCTTCAAAGAGAAGCACCCTGGGAAGAAAGAGTGATTCAAAGACTTTTGCTGGCAGTCTGCATATCAGGTCTTAGGTCAGTTTCAGTTCTAGGTCAAGAGTTGCAACAGCCCAGACAAGTGATCCACCTTCCCACAAAGCTGAGCGTCTCTAAACCTGTCTGAGGTTTCTGGTCAGGCACTTGAGGAAGCTTGTTTAGGCCTCACCTTTCTTATGGTGGGGGGTTCTGCTAACCTGGAAATTTTTTTGTGAATTGTTGTGAAAGTGTCGAGGCAGGTCCTGCTTGACTGTGGGGAGAACAGTGGCTGTCTGATGCGCCACTTCTATTTTTTTTTTGCCATCTCTCAAGATCCTGGATGTTGAGGAGTCTGAAGGTGAAACTGGGTGACTAGGGCCATTTCGTGTTCTTCAAGAGGAGAAACAACTTGTGAAGAAAGTGAAGACAGTCCCAAGGTGTGATTCTCTACATTGAGGCTTTCAGATGAAACACACATTTAGCTGGGTAGTGGTGTCTCCTTCTTCTGACTTTGTTGTTAAGGAAGCGTGGGAGAGATCTTTGCAGTATTTAAATTTTTTCCTGTTTAAGAGAAAATGCTCATCTTGAACTCCCTTTGTGGGGCTGCCTTACCTGGTTAGACAGTTTCTTAATGCTCCTAAAGAGGACTTTTTTTTTGTAAGGTACACATAACACAAATTACCATCTTACCCATTTAAAAGTGCACAATTCAGTGATGTTTAGTACATTCACAATATTGTGTTCACCATCACCCCAGTTCCAGAACATTTTCATCATCCCAAAAGGAAACCCTGAACCCATTAAGTAATCACTCCCCTTTCTCCTCATTCCCTCCAGCCCCTGGCAACCACTAATCTCCTTTCTGTCTCTATGGATTTGCCTATTCTGGGTATTTCATATAAATGGAATCATATAATAATTGATCTTTTGTGTCTGGCTTATTTTACTTTTATAATATTTTCATCCATTTCATAGCACATATTGAAACTTAATTCCTTTTTATGGCTGAATAATATTTCATTGTAGACATAGACCACAATTTGTTTATCCATTTACCTGTTGATAGACATTTGAGTTGCTTCTACCTTTTGCCTATTATGAATTATGCTGCTATAAACATTTGTGTGCAAGGTTTCGTTTGAACACCTGCTTTCAGTTCTTTGAGTACATATCTAGGAATGGAGCTGCTGGGTCATATGGTAATTCTATGTCTAACTTATTGAAGAACTGCCAAACTTTTATAAAGTAGACTTTTTAGGCAACATAGAAACACAGTTGGTGAACACAGGTTCTCCAAATCTCTAAATATAAATACAGTAAGTCCCCAGGACTCAGACCATGTAGGAGATAGACACCTGACTGTGTGATTTGGTGTTTGGATTTGGCTTGTCTCCCACTCTGGGGGACTAGATCTTCATCTTATCACCTGCCCACCAGTTGCGTCAACTAGTTGGGGACCAATAAATACAAGAGCTACCTGCTCTTTCCCTGACGTGTTTTCTCACCCAGCCACAAATTGCAACAAGGAGATGAGATAAAGAAGAGGAACTTCAACAGAGGGGACCTCATGTAAACGGTGGGTTTGCTGCCCAACGGGAAGAAACCAGCATGAGAAGAGCCAAACTGATGCACAATTGGGCATGGTTGGGAGGAGGCAAAATCATCCATACTTGGGGGGAGACTCTTGTGAGGCCGTTAAAGCTGAGGTATCAGCCAGGTGGAGGCTCCCCTTTGACTTTAAGCCATGTGGATGACCCCTTTGACTTTATTCCCAGAAAATGGACTCCTGATATCATGGCTGAGTTTCCCTAGCAGATCTCTAGAATAGAGGAATTTTCCCCAGAGTCTGTTTACCTGAGGGAAGTACTTATAGTGAAGCCAGGGTTTGAATCTGTTAATTAAAATGAGATTAGTGGAAACAACACCTTTGTGGGGCTACAAGTGTTATTGCTGAATTGGTAGCTGGATATAATTGACTGTTCATGCTACTCTTAACTTTAAGCTCCTCTTAGGGTCTCAGCCCCTTTCTGGGACAGCCTACAAGTTCTCCAGCAACTCTTTATTTATACCCTACCAACACTGCAGTGTGGTATGGTGGTAAAAAAAGTGGAACAGGAGGCAGAGACTTGAGTTCTAGACCTAATTCTTGCCATGGGTAAGTCATTTGCCATCTCCATGTTTTAATCTCTAAAATGAAAGGAGCAGGGGAGGTGTTCCCAAGGTATGTTCTTCATATACCAACCCCTGTTAATCATTGGTTGAGGGATGCTGTTGGGGAGGCTTGATTCCCCTAAATCCCCAGCCTTGCCTTGTGCTTGGAAAGAGGCTTCTAGGAACCAGGGGAAGTCCTTAGATAAAGAAGTGTAGGTAAATCAGGCCCTGAGGTGGTAAGGCCTGAGGAGATATTTGCCAGGACTGGTGGCATGAATTTCCCTATTGTGATAAATTTAGGATGTTGTCAATTTTCATGATATTAAAACTAATGGTCCTGTTAAACACAGAATTAGCATATAACCTGGAAACTCCCCTCCTAGGTATATACCCAAGAGAATTGAAAATAGGGACTCAAACAGATACCGGAACATCAATGTTCATAGCAGCATTATTCACAATAGCCAAAAGGCAGAAACAACCCAAGCCTCCACCAACAGATGAATGAATAAACAAAATATGATACACACTCAATGGAATATTTTCCGATAATAATAATAATTCAACTTAGATGAACCTTGAAATTATTACGCTAAGTAGAATAAGCCAGATGCAAATAGACAAATATTGCTTGCTACCCACTTACATGAAATATCTAGAATAAATAAATTCAAAGAGACAAAAAAGCAGATGAGAGGTTACCAGGGGCCTGGAGGAATGAGGAGTTATTGCTTCATGGGCACAAATTTTAGTAATGGGTGCTAGTGATGGTGGCACATCACTGTGAATGGATCGGATTAACACACTGAGTTGTACACTTAACAAAGGTTAAAATCTTGGGTTTTATATGTTACCACAATAAAGTTTTAAAAAATAGTCCAATTGAACAAAAGCTTAAATTATTATTATTATCTTTGTTATTTGGTATTTAGTGTTCTTTCCTTAGTATTGAATCCCAAAGTGGAATTGCTTGGCCTGTAGTAGGGGACAATCCAAGTGCAGCCTCTGCCTTTCCCTGTGACTTACAAATAAACCCTGTGCTGGGGACTAGATGTGTTAGCCTGGTTCCTAGGACAGGATGATAAATGTGGGCACGTCCCCTTGCATATAGGGACCTGCCGGCACATTCCTTCCCCTTTTGTCCCAAGCATGTGTAAACATCCACTGGAGACAGCCTGGCTAGAGTAGGTACGTTCTATGGCACCTGGCCCACCCCTGATGCTCTATCTGTATTGGCAGGGAGGGAGTAGGTCCTTCCACTGTGGCACAAGAAGGGAGTGCAGAGATCATCTTCCTGCAGTTGTTGGGATCAAGTACCGCTGGCCATGAGAGGCCAACACCCACTAGTGAAGATGATCTTGCTTTGTCTCTTCTCTATGTGAATACACATTGTTCTATCTAGTGCCTGTGTGAGTTGTGCTTTTGCTGGTGATCCCAACACCTGCAAACCATGGAGTGGGTTGGGACTCTAGGACTGTTGTTCCTGCTGGCAGGCATTGGGATGCTCTTTGCTACCCTCCATGCAGTGAGACCCCTCACCTGGAGGTGGTTAACTGTCTCTCCTTCTGACCAATAGTTTGGTGCAGCAAGCAGGGTGCTGACAATTATAATTTTTTTAAAAAATTTGGTATTATAACTCCTTTCTTAGGATTGAGTCCTGAAGTATAATTACTTCATCAAAAAATATTTTAAGACTTGCAATAGTTAGGGCATTGGTTAAATTGCTGTAATTTATGCCCTAAATAAAGTGAGAGCAAAACATGTAGTGACTTAATAAAGAAGGAAGTTCTCTCTCATAAGACAGACCAGAGGTAAGTGGTCCAGGGCCAAGGGCTGACAATATCATGTCCACATCCAGCTTCCATCTGTGGGTCCAACATGTCCGCTCTAGCTCTCACCATCTCCCAGCCAACAAGAAGGGAGAAAAATGGCAAGAGAACACTTGTGCTTCCTTAGTAGGGCAGGTCTCAGAAGTGGTGCACATTCTTTTACTCATGTCTTATTGGCAGGACTTTATCACATGGCCACATAGTAAGCTACAGGAGACTACAAAATGTAGTTTCTGGCTTGGCTGCTTGCCTACCTAAAATTCAGGAGTTTTTTAAAGATGGGGGGAGTGATCATTGGTGGACAACCAAATTCTCTGACAGAAGACTTGTGCTCATTTATTTTCCAAAATGACATGTGCCAAAGTTCATCTCTCCAAGATTGCATAAGCATGCCAGCTTAACAGGCATTTACCAGGGATTTCTTATTGTATCAAACCCCCAGACACCATGGGGATATTGATGTAGAAGATGGAGGAGACAGTTTATTTTTACACAGGAAACAGCTAGAGACAGGGATCAATTAATTGCTGCATTAGGTGGTTCAGACTTTGATGTCATGGAAAGAGTGAGGAAAGCTAGCAGTAAGCCCTCTTGGAGGAGCTGCCTCCAAGCTGAGTTTGCAGGATGGTATTGCTCACCGTCTCGTGACTATCTCTGCTCATAGGGCCAGAGGTGACTAAAGAAAGTCCCCATTTGACCCATAATGTCATTGTAGCCAACTCCTTAACCTTCTTACTAAATCTTTTCATTGGCAACAGATAGCAAAATGGTAGGATTTTGAAATGTATTCCTTTTCCTGATCTTGAGTGGAGTCTTGAAACACAGCTGAAGGACTCGAAGGGGCGGCAGGGAGAAGAGAAGGAATTGTGTGTGCCTGAGGAATGGAAGGCTCCTCATAGGCTCAGAGGATTGTGGGTCTCCGGCTGCTGAGGGCACGTGTCTCCTCCATGCCACACTGCAGCCCTTGTGGAGGGCAGGTCTCTAAAGACCTATGCTTTGGCCCAGTTACTGAATTTCTTTAACTAGAAAAAATTCCTTCTGGGTCCTTTTCCTTTACATTCCATGAGTTGGAGAAGGGTAGGAATTAGTGTAGTAGTGTATGAAGGGGTGAATGAAATGATACTAATTGCTGGTTAAAGATTCTCTGTGCACCTGAGGTGTGACTTCAAAAGACAGTTGATCGGAGGAGAAACTAAGATGGCAGCTACGTGAGACAGGGCAAAGGGACACCTCTGTGAGAAACACTAGATAAGGACCAGAAAGTGACCCAGAATACTGGTTACAGCGATGCGCCAGCTGGATGAGATCTGCTAGTTCCCAGGGGCTGTATACTTGGTGAAACCGGGAGTCTGCATTCTGAAACGAGTGAGTAAGCTGGCTGGAAGTCCTGCAGCCACGCGGCAATCTGAGGAAGCCAGGATTTGGCATCTGGAGACCGACGGACTCTTTTAATAATAAAAAAATAATAATAAAAGGGAAAAACCCAGGAGCGGCTGCATCTGCGATTCTGGGAACCACGCAGTAAAACACAGCAAGAAGGGGCTTGGCCGGCCTCTTGGTGTCTGGCCTGGAAGATAGCCTGCTGCAGATATCCCTGGGGCTGGGGGAACGGAGGGGAGATCCAGAAGCCGAAAGAAACCCCGCGGCTGGCAGCTCGCTCCTGGGAGGGCTGGATAAACTCCTGCCCGGGGCCGTGCCCACAGCCCAGAGCCCTGCCAGTTGTCCCGGAGCTGGGAAGGAGGAACTGTGCGAGGTGGAGGGTGTGGAGATGCCCCGTTCGGCCATTTTTGCATCAGGCTGAAAGCGAGCCGGCATGGCCCGGCGGCCCGGGGCTTCCCTTGAGAGATGGCGCGCACTATTGACGTAGCCCGGCGGCCTGGGGCTTCCCTTGAGGGATGGCGCACACTGGTGATGTAGCCTGGCGGCCCGGGGCTTCCCTTGAGGGACGGTGCACACTGGTGACTTAGCACAGCATTCCCTCCACAGAGGTCCTGGAGGATCGCGGCTGGGTGGAGGGACCCACTTGGAGAACCCAGGGACACTACACCAAGTCCGGTGGTTTGTGGGACAGAGAGAGAGAGGTGCTGGGGCTGAAATGAAATGAAGGCTTGGACTCTTGCGGCGGCCTTGAATCTCCGGGAACCAGGGGGATTTGAATATTGAGGCTGTCCTTCCTCCCTGGCCACCCGTACAAGCATCCCGCATTCAGGGCAGAGGGCTCCAGCAACACACCCAGGCTGAGTTCTCCAGCTGGACCCCACAAGAATCATTTCCCCACATACCGCAGGGACAAGGTGGAGAACTGACTTGAGAGGTATAGGTGACTCACAGACGCCATCTGCTGGTTAGTTAGAGAAAGCGTATGTCACCAAACTGTGTTTTTGAAAAATTAGATAGGTTTTTTTTAAAAATTGAAAGAACCTTGTCGAGCAGAGCAAATGCCAAGAGGCCAGAAACAACAGAAAATCTCAATGCATATGATAAAACCAGACAACATGGAGAATCCAACTCCAAACACACAAATCAAGTCATCAGAAGAAACAAAGTTCCTCGCAGAATTAATCAAAGAAATGCAATCGAGGAATGAAAACATGGCAAAGGATTTAAAGGACATCAAGAAGACCATGGCCCAAGATATAAGTGACATAAAGAAGACCCTAGAAGAGCATAAAGCAGACATTGCAAGAGTAAATAAAAAAATAGAAGATCTTATGGAAATAAAAAAAACTGTTGGCCAAATTAAAAAGACTCTGGATATTCACAATACAAGACTAGAGGAAGCTGAACAACATCTCAGTGTCCTAGAAGTCCACAGAACAGAAAATGAAAGAACAAAAGAAAGAATGGAGAAAAAAATTGAAAAAATCGAAATGGATCTCAGGGAAACAATAGATAAAATAAAATGTCCAAACTTAAGACTCATTGGTGTCCCAGAAGGGGAAGAGAAGGGTAAAGGTCTAGAAAGAGTATTCAAAGAAATTGTTGGGGAAAACTTCCCCAACCTTCTACACAGTATAAATACACAAAGCATAAAAGCCCAGCGAACTCAAATAGAATAAATCCAAATAAACCCACTCTGAGACATATTCTGATCAGACTCTCAAATACTGAAGAGAAGGAGCAAGTTCTGAAAGCAGCAAGAGAAAAGCAATTCACCACATACAAAGGAAACAACGTAAGACTAAATTGCGACTACTAAGCAGCCACCATGGAGGCGAGAAGGCAGTGGCATGACATATTTAAAATTCTGAGAGAGAAAAATTTCCAGCCAAGAATACTTTATCCAGCAAAACTCTCCTTCAAATTTGAGGGAGAGCTTAAATTTTTCACAGACAAACAAATGCTGAGAGACTTTGCCAGTAAAAGATCTGCCCTACTTTAGATTCTAAAGGGAACCCTACCAACAGAGAAACAAAGAAAGGAGAAAGAGATACAGAGAATTTTAACAGAAATATATAGTACCTTACATCCCAAAGCACCAGGGCACTCATTTTTCTCTAGTGATCACGGATCTTTCTCCAGAAGGGACCATAAGCTGGGACATAAAACAAGCCTCAAGAAATTTAAAAAAAAAAAAAAAATGAGTATACTCAAAGCACATTCTCCAACCACAATGGAATACAAATAGAAGTCAATAATTTTTGAACTGTAACTCCGCTATTTACTTCCTACATGATATAAATTACACAAACTCTAATGACAAATCAGTGGTTTTGAACTCAATGTAAAATATGTAATTTTTGAAAGAACTATATAAAGGTGGGGGAATGGAGGAGTATAGGAACATAGTTTATGTGTCCTATTGAAGTGAAGGTGGTATCAAAGAAAAACAAGATTGATATGGATTTAAGAGGTTAATTTTAACCCCCACAGCAAATACAAAGAAATTATTGGAGAATATAACCATAGAAATGAAATGTAGAGTTTGGGTTAAGAGAAATGGGGGAAGGGGCAATGGGGAGTTAAGAAATGAGGGTGGAGTTGCTGTTTGAGGTGAAGGGAAATTTCTAGTAATGGATGGTGGAAAAGAGCATTACAACATTCTAAAGATGATTAATCCCACTAATGGAAGGCTAGGGAGGGGGTGGAATGGGAAGATTTAGGCTGTATATATGTCTCCACAACTGAAAAAAAAATAAAAAATAAAAAAAAGACAGTCTAAATAGATGATGATTGAATGCCAAGGATGAACTTGGATGGGATTGAAGGATAGAGGAGAGGTGGCTCAAAGGGACACAGCTGAGACATAAGGAAAAGGAAATATAGAATGTAAGCTTTGTATCATTGCTGAATCTCTTGTACTTCATAGCTGCTCTTAATGGGATTGCATAAAAGAATGTTCTTGTTCATGGGAAGTGTATACGTGAATTATAGTGTATGTTCAAGGATGCGTGCAGCTAGCTCTCATGTTCAGAAGACAGAGCAATAAATGATGGATGATAGATAGGGAGGGAAAGAAATAGTGATGTGACAGCATGTTAAGGTTGGTGGATTGAGCTATCAGGAGAGGGGGGTCAGGGTTTGCTGGAATTCTTTGTATGGGGTTAGTATTGTTTTTGCAACTGTTCCTATAACTTTGAATTTAGTTCAAAATAAAAAAAAAAAAGACAGTTGATCAAAATCGTGAAGGTGGAGAGGAAAAAGAAGATATTCATTTTGTTTCACCTCTCTCAGGATTTCCATCTCTTTGTGATTCTCCACCATTGTCCTCGTAGTGATCTATACTTTCTCGTCTCCAAAATGTGCTCTGTTTGGCAGTATCTCATGCTGTCTGTTTTTCTCTTCTCACCTTGTTATCCCTACTGTGAATTACATGTCCCACATCTTCTGGACTCTAAGCTTGCCTTCCATCCTTCCATCTCTCCATCCCTTCGTCCATCCACCCGTCCCTCCTTCCCTCCATTTAGTTATCCCTTCATCCTTCCATGCATCCATCCACCCACCCATTCAGGTAAGCTAATTTAAACTACAGTGTTAATGACTTAAAAAAAAATCTCAACACCAAACCTTCCCCAAATGAGGGAATTTTGGGCATGATAACACACTAATGGGGTGGATGTTTGGGAGAGAACATATCGTAGATTCGGCTGTCTCGTTCTCTACTTAATCCTAGAGCTAGCTAGTTTAAATCTGTTATGTCAGGACCAACACATATTTGAAGATGGGTCTGCTCAGTCCGTAGTCACTTCTGCCTAATTGCTGTCATTACAGAATGTGAAATAACCTACAGTCCTGGCTCACAGGAACCACGGTGGTGTAGCTGAAGCTGCGAGGGCCCAGGTTTGTAGCAGGCATGGAGATCTTTATGAGGTGTCTGCCCTAGGGCTGGTTGCTGACCTCCCAGGAGCTTTCCTATGAAGGGGTCCTCCTGTGGTCAGGTCACTGGGATTGTGAGTACAAACTGTCCTGTCAACACTTTCATTCTGATTAGCCGCCTTCGGAAAGAACTTACGGCAGCTTTTCACAAACATGGGTCAGCGTGGGAAAATCAGTTCCTCTGCATGGGACTGATTTAATCTCTTTGCATAGAGGCTGATCTTGGGGAAAAAAATACACTCCTCACGTCAAACATACAGGACATGTCAGCCCACAAGCACTCCTGATGCATGTTGGGTTTTCTCAGTGGGGAGAGGCCAGTCCTCTTAGCATCTCTGGGATAGAGGTGTCTGGCTGGCTTAGCCCTTGATGCATCAGTCACTGTTGGGCACAGTGCCACCAGGGACCAGGTGTAATCAAACAATCTGCAGTTTAGCGGGACATCCTGCTTGCTCCGGGTGACTCAGAGCTTGCCAGCAGCTGGTTGAAGTTGTGTTTACAGCAGTGCCGCCCACTCACTCCCCACCCCCCATCTCCATCCCCCACAGATGGGCCTGACTTTTGGTGTGAATAGAAGTTTGTCAACTGTTGCTTTCTTGTTATATTTTTATTTTTCTTGACTTATCTAAACAAAATTAAGCTGTGGGAGTTCATTAATAAAAGGTTACTATTACAAAATTATTGGCACTTTGCAAGGCACTTTGGAGGAAAGAAGATCGATATTACCTAGAATAAAATAGCAGAGCAGACAGTACTCAGGGGAAATAGGCTCTTAAATATTCAAAGAGGGATATAGACCTCCACCGGTGCAGTCAATGTTTGAATATGATGAAACAGCGTGTTAGGATCGGTGGTCTGGTAATTATTTGAGAAGTCTTGGGGAAACTCTAAATGTGCTTAAAAAAAAAATTAAAACCTCAGCTAAAGCTTCTAAGAAATAAAGAGCAAGTATTTTCACAGATGACCAGAAACCAAAAAATTTAAAGCATTATGAATCTATTGGATGACAAAAATGCAGAGTATTTTATTAATTTGTATATGTATCTATGGCCACAGAAGTGGTGTGAAGACTGTTTGCTTGGAGACTGCCAGAGTGCTGAAGGGAGAGGGAAGATGGAGAGAGCAGGCGATTTCTAGATGGGGGCAACTAATGAAAAGCCATTCTTCTTCTTTAAGCCCGGGTGTTTCACTTGTCTCTGGGAAGCTTTGTGAAGACAGGTAGGAGGCTCAGTGGATTTTAACCAAGAGCGGATTAATTTAATGTAGTGGGGTTAACTCTCTGTCTCTGTCATGTGAGCCAATTAACCCTTGAGCTGGTGCAAGGCACCCGGCAGCTAATTGTGCCATTGTTGGAACTGTTTGCACCCTTTTGGGGGCTGAGCAACACCCATGGTACCATCTGCAAATTGCTGAGATAGGGATTTCTGGTTGGCTCCCACGATGAGGCAGAACTGAGTCAGTCACATCATGGTGGATGACAGCTCTCAGGCCCAATGTACTGCCTGGGGACCCCTGGGAGATCCCATGCATTGTCAGGGAAGGTGAGCCAACGGAAAAGGGAAATGAAAGGGAACCCCCAGATTAAGAAAGGCAAGTGAGAAGGAGGGAGGAAGGGGAAGAAAATGAAGAAAATATAACGTTATTAGATGCTGCCTTTGATGTACAGCCTCAGATAGCTGAAGAGACCTGCACCCACTCATGGAAGAGAGCTTTCCCCAAAGTGTATTCAGAAGGGTGCTTCTGTCCTGTAAGATGTTAACTGGTGTTTGACGGGGGTCAGGGGGGTGTGAAAAACAGAGGAGAGAAGTGCAATTGTCTTAACCTTTTGGGAAATGTATGGTTTAACAAGTTTCTTTAGTGCTGTCTTCACAGAGCCTCCAACAAGCTAAAGGGCATTGTGGGGCTCAAGGTGGGCTGTAGTTTACAGCCTCTCCTTAAATTATTTTATCGGGGGATTATTTATTCAAGAACCATCTCCTGAGATAAGCATTCTGAGGAACGAACTCCATGAATTAATGATTTAGGCCAATCCCCTGCTTCCAGGCCATGACTAAACATTTTCCATGCCAGTTCTACCCTCAGCCTTTTAATTTGGGCCAACCCCTGTCATCATCCCGTGGCCTGAGCATAAATGATACCTGTGAGAGAATGTTCCAGAGCCAGTGTTCATGGACACCAACACTTCATTCTTTCATTCATTGATGTATTCATTCATTCAGACTCCATTTCTGTTTGCTCTTGTGCCACAGGTTCTGCCTCCAAGCACTTAGCTCTGTCCCCAGACTTCGACACCCACGTCTGACTCTCATCCCTCCAGAGTTGGGGGACACCCTGATCTCTCTTGTGGCATTTTGGCATTCAGCGTTACTGCATAGTCTTTGAGGTATTCTTTGGCTTTGCCTTATCCTCCTGACTCAGTGTTTCCTGTGGTCCTCAAGGTCAAGATCATTATCCAGTGCAGTCCCTGGCCTTCTATAATCCACCTCTTGATAGTTTTCTCAGCCAGGATAAGCCCAAACCCTCAGCTCACCTCCAGAGAGTGTGGGTTTGTATACCATCCATCCTCTGTGGCCTCTTCCAGTATCTCTGCTACTTCCAGGGTCAGGCAGGTTTCCTTTGTTTCTTCCAACTGATGAGTAAATTACTTCTTCTTGCTCTTCCTGAGGGGCCATGGAGAACAAAGAACACTGCAGAGGGGCATTGGGTGTTGGTGTGTTAGTGTTGAGGAGGGCAGGCCCCACTTTGCTGCTTGGTGGCTCTGCCCTCTTCTTCCTGGAAGGGAACGGCTCCCATAAAAAGTGCAGCTCCCCCTCCCCAAATACCCTCTAAGGACCTCCACTTGGTGGGGAAAGGGAGCTGACCACCTCCTCTCAGGCCGTGCCCTTGCCATCCTCTCCTTGGTGATGCCAATTAAATGGTGCTGACCCCTAGAATTCCTGAGAGCTCCTTCTAGAGACGTTACAGAATGTATCCCGCTTCCCAGGAGAGAATCTGGCTGTGCAGGCATGTATGATGCTACCTGAAAAGTCTTAGACTTTTCAGTCTAAGTGGATTCACCATTTCCCCTGCAGGCCCACAGTGTCCACTTTTCCCTGCAAAGGTATTTACTCTACCTGTTTTATAGGAGATATGTGAATATATGGCAGGAAAATTACTCCTACCTGGAAGCTCAGGGTAAATAAATACAGGGACCGAAGCACCTAAGTTTCCCTTGAACCCCGTCCATGAATCTGGTAGGAATTAGTAAGAATGACTAATCATTAACAGTTTCTTAGATCCACTTTCTTTCATTACACCAATGGGGTTCCTCTTCCCATGAGCCACTGGGGCCAAACTGGAGCAAGTGATGTGGGGCCATACACATTTTTCTGGCTCCAAAATTAATAAGAAAAATAGGCAGTGTGGAAGGGAGGACATGGAAGAAATTATGTTTTTAGAAGGTTAATTTATGTTTCCCAAAATACAGTTGCTCTTTGCTCATTGTAGACATTTTGGAAAAGACAGAAAAGTAGAAGAAGGAAAATTTGTCTAGATAAATGGGAAAAATTTCACACCAATACCCAGTGCCCCTCTGCAGCATTCTTCATTCTCCACCCCGCTTCTGGAAAAACAAGAGGAAGTGACTTAGCCATCAGCAACAGAAATGTGGTAATATTCTTGAGCAACTGCTGGGTTTTTACTCCCAGACATGGTTGCTCTTGTATCTAATCATGTCTCCAACTTTGTAGCAGTTGCTAGAAAACTCTGTGATGTTCATTTGTGGAATAAGGAATTACTCATTTAACAATGGTTATTGAATGCCTACCATATGCCAGGAACTCTGCTAGGTCTTGAGGATATAATAGTGGGCAAAACAAATGTAAGTTGCCTATGTATATACCACACCATTCCTAGTGGGGTGATCTGATGGAATGCTGTTCTAACACAGTTGTTGAGTGTGTAACTAGCACAGTGTATACACCTTGCATATGTTTCAGGAAAATTTAATTCCTTCAATTTATGTGTATTTTCCCAGCACTTTTTCCTTCTCACCATAGGGCTGGGCTCCTGAGGGGCACCATGCAGAGTCAAACCCACCATGGCACATCCAGGGAGGCATAGGAGGGAGGGAGAGGGGTCCTTTCCTTACCTCGCAGGTGGTCCTTTGCTCCACCCTGTTGTAATCACCCCCCTCCTACAATCTCTCCTTGGGGAGCCTGGTCTCTAGGATCCCAGATCCTGAAGATGCATCTGCAGGTCTAGCCAGTTCCCTGGCTCCATCTGTGGATTCAGCAACTGCCCAGTTGGTTATAGACACAGAACCAGCCAATGTAAATTGACTTCCATCCTTTCACCTTTTTAACTGCCCACAGCCAAGCCTTTGCTTCTAGCCTTCTTGAGGGGAATGGCATTGTGGCAGAGCAGCTTTTTGGAGACATTAAAGAGGACTGCCAATCTAAATCCCTGCAACTTGAGTAATGAGCAGCTAGCCAGGGTAGAAACCAGTGGTTGTTTGTAAGTGGTGGGATTATGCATGTTTTTTTTTTTTTTAAATAGTTCTTTGTTCTCCTGTGTATTTTTGAAATCCTCCAAATTGGGTACTTTTTGAATCGGAAAAACAATACATGATAATAATGAAACAACCACCACAGTTTGATGAAATCCTGCAGGGGTGGGGTGGGGTCAGGGTAGCTGGAACAGTAGTTCTAACAGTAGCCAGGGGGTCAGTGGCCAGCGCTGCCGCTGCTGCAGCCCACAACTGGGTCAATTTGGCTCTGGCCTCCATTGAAGGTCAATGTTCCTAACCTTAACTGGGCAGCTTGCAAAGACCTCCCATCAAGGGGATTTGAGGAGATCCAAGGAATTGATCAGGGAGTGTGGCCACATCAGCATAAATCCATCAGCACCATAGCAGTTCCTTGCTTTATGTAGTAAATGGGTTTCTGAAAAAAAAAAAAAAATGATGAGAATCACAATTCTAAATCAAAAACCTTTTTACATGCACCAGGGGAGTTTCCTGAATAAAAGGCTCCTATTGTGATATTTTGGGTAAAGTGAATAATCTCTCTGCATTTTATCTTTGGCATAAATCTGGATTTTCACGTAGGGTGTTTTAGGTTTGCATTGAAATCCAGATGACAGATGTATTGGAAAACCATATCCTGGGCTTCTGCTTAGGGTTAATCACAAATGGCTTCATCTCTAATTAGGACAGCCAGGCTGAGTTTTGAGTCCAGCCCTGCCCCTAACACACTCTGTTGTTTGCATGTACTGCTCCTTCTGCATTGGATGCTCTCCCGTTAGATATGCATTGGCTCCCTTCTTCCTGTCCTTTGGGCTTTTCCTCAAATGTCACTCACCTTCTTATTGAGGACTTCCTTATCATCCTATTTAAACCCCCCATTCCTCCTGCCTCCCTCCCTGCTTTATTTCTCTCAGTGGCACTTAGCCATAAATATATTTTCCTGATTTTGTTGACTGTCTGTGTCTCTCACTGGAATGTAAACTCCATGGGTGCCAGCATTTGAGTTTTCTTTATCCACTGCTGTATTCCCAGTGCTTACAGAATAGTGCCCCACAGAGAGTCTGTGTCTCAATAAATATTTGTGGAATGACTTAAAGGAATGAACTTATGCATGTTACTTAAATTTTCTGCATGTATAAAATGTAAATGAGTGAAGTAGGCAACTGTCTCTTGACTGAGTGTGAAGGAAACAGCAGGAATTGCAGGGGCTGTGGCCATTTGCAGAGGACATGTCCCTTTAGTCTAAGGGAGCAGCTGCTTCTCAGCTCCAGCAAACTTGTCATGAGGGAAACCTGGCCCAGTAGTGCCAGATTTTAAAGTTTTGGTTTTTTTTTTTCAATTTTAGAAAAGCCAGAAAGTGGAATTTTTTTTTTTAAAAAAGTGAAATTATTTGATTTTTAAATGTTGGTAATGAAGTAATATTTAGAAACAAAACAAAACACTGTGCAGGACAGACAAAGCACATTTGTAGGGCATATCTGGTACTGGGCAGCCAGTATGTGACCTCTGGACCAGAGATTATCCCTCTAAAATTCTATTCTACTCCTATTCTATTCTATTCTATTCTATTCTATTCTATTCTATTCTTTTCACTCCACTCCATCTCCCAACCCCTCTCCCATCCCATCCCACCCCATTCTAAAGTTCTGTACTTCCATTACATTATTTCCATCTTTCCCATTATAGTGGGACACATAGACTAATCTAACACAAACCAGATTATTTAACCAGATTAACTGGTAAAGATTGGGCTGTCTTATTTATCTCTCCACACTTACTGGGGAAAATTGGCTCTCTAGAAAATCACTGGCTGGCACAGAGGGAAAACAATGTGCATTGTGGAAAGATCGGTTCAAGGAGCAAGGCATCTGAACATCCATCATGTTATTTTTCAGGTTTATAAAATGTGGACAGTTTCCTCCATGCAAGATAGTAACTCCACCAGGGCCCTGTCTCTGGGCTTATTGGGTGGCCTGGAGGAAAAATATAATACCTTTTTTCCACTCTGTCATTCCAAAAATTTCAATTTATACAATGTATTTTATTCTCATATAAAGCTTTTTGCTCCTTGACTGCTATTAACAACCCTTAATGTGTGTATTCGATAACTTGTGAAATGTCCCAGCGAGTCCACCAAGATCTGTAAAGGACTGTGAGGAATCCATGGCTGAAACAAAGAGGAAAATGTCCCACAAATGGAATTGCTCTAATGACCAGCACCACCATGATGGATGACCCCCTTCTGCCAATTATATGGGTTGTAATTGGACCCTTTCCTGTTGCAGACCAAGTTCTTTTATGACTGTGATATGTGATATGGAAATAAGGGCTTATGGAGCTGTAAGATGCTGGACAGGGTCAGACAATAAGAGGTGAGCCAAGAAATGTTGGTACGTGCTAATGCAGAGGTAAAAAGTATATTGGAGAAAAGGGAGGTAAGAAGGGATGGAAGGCAAGAAAGAGCAGTCATCATGATGCACAGGGAAGAGCCCTGTTTTCAGATTCCCAAAGATCTGGGTTTGAGTATTGGCTCAATTTCTTAGCAGCTGTATGCCCATGGGCAAGTTGCTCAACCCCTCTGACTCTCAGCTATAAAATAGGGCTGGTAAAGCCTTCCTCTCAGGGTTGATATGAAAATCAAATGAAATAATGTTTATGTGGTGCCAGGCAAAGCATAAGTACTCAACGGGACCAACTCCACCAAAGATTTGGGGCCTCAGCAGCCCCATCTATAAAATGGGTAGCTGGGATTGAACAGACCAAGGGTGCAGACTTACATGCTGACAGAGTTGAAGCAGAGAATGTAAATGAATGAAGGTAGCCAGGGATAAAAGCTACCCAGATTGGAGAACTGGGCCAGGACTGCTGAACTGCCTGTCAGTTTTGCTATGTGTTCCTAGATGTTCATTTTCAAGAGAAATCCAACTCTGATCTTTAAGTGAAACCTCTGATTTATAAATGTTGGCATCAATGCTCCTTTTATTAAAAAAATATACTGTTTAGGCCAAAAATGTGTATACGGACAAGACAAAACTCAGGTTTCCAGTCTGTGAGCCCTCATTTTGCAGCCTCTAAACAGAAGGATTTGGAAGGATTGTAGAAGAATTGCCTATCAGGCCTGAGTAAGTAATTCTGGATTCAGATGATGACAGAGATTGTAATTTTGACTTAGAACCCAAGCTGGATTCAGATGATGACAGAAATTGTAATTTTGACTTAGAACCCAAGGCCTAGAATATAACAGAAAATCCAGGAAACCTGACTGCTCCAAGATTTGGAATTCAGAGGAGTACATTCTCTGTGGACTAGGGGCAGAAGTGAAAAAGCTAGACATATGCACTAAATAAGTGGTTTTCAATCTTCGACCAGTTACAACCAGAATCTCCAAGGGTGAGGCTCAGGCATCAGTATATTTGAAAGGTTCCCAAAAATTTCCCTGGAAGAGTCAATGATGTGGCCACGATTGAGAACCACCATAACAAACACTTTCCAAAGGAAATCTGCAGCCAAATAGAATAGTAGTTTATCTAGAAACATAAATTTTGTGGAAGAAACAATTTGTTTCCTAAGAACTCTTTATTTTGTTTTGTAATCACAGCCCTCAAGTTGGGAAACAATAAAATAGTCTGTCCTCCCTTCTCATCTAATTATTTTAACATCTTCGTCTGCATAAAAGTGTTAACATACCTGTAGCTGTGTGACCATTGATGTACAACTAAAAAAAATTGTTAGAGCATTGCATTTGTATTTTCTAAGAGTTTTTAACTGTGGACACTGTAAGTACCTTGTACTGTAGACTGAACTTGGTCACATTATCTGCAGCAACTCCCATCAAGAGGTGAAGCCTATCCACACTCCTTGAAGCTGGGCTGGCCTTCTGACTTGCTTTGATGAATAGAATATACTAGAAGGTATCTGTGACTTCTGAGCCCAGGCCTCCAGAGGCTTTGCAGCTCCCATTCTTGCCCTCTTGGAACCCAGCTTCCATATGAGGAAGCTGAGCTATCCTGCTGGAGAGGCATGGAGGAGGACCCAGTTGCTCTTATTTAGAGCCCAAGCCACCTGTCAGACATGTGAGCAAGGCTTTCCAGGACCAGCCGGCTCCCAGCTGACCTGCCAACTGACTGCAAACCTAAAGGGAGCCTAACTGACCCCATGTGGAACAGAGATGAGCTGTCCCAGCTGAGCGCAGGCCAAATTACTGATCCATAGAATCATGAGAAAATAAGTAATTGTTGTTTTAAGCTACAAAGTGTTGGTGGTGGTTTGTTACAGAGCAATGTGGTTTTCTTTTTAATTTTTTTTTTTTAAGCCATAGGGAAGGTTTCAGAGTTGGGCAAATATTCGTTATTTTCTGAGAGACTGAGAAATTGGTGAAAAATTTCAAAAGCAATACCTAAGGCTGCGATGTTATTTCTGCTTTGAACAATGAGAAGGCATCTGAAGGAAGAAAGGAGGCTCTGGGATCTGGAGAGGCTTTAGGTTCTCTGGGTAGAATTAGGTAGGGTGCTTTCAGCTGTAAATAGCAGAATATGCAAGTAAAGGTTTTGTTGGGGAATGTGGACATCTATTATCTCACTTAAGAAGTCTGGAAGTTAGTGAATACAGGGAGCCCTGTCACCCACAGTGAGTCGACATTGATTCTCATGGTCTCTAGATGGTTAGAGTTGCAGCAACTTTACCTTATAATAACAGTTTTAAAGGAAGGGAAGGTGGTGGGGCAGAAGGTCTCTTCCTGTGTGGCTCTTTTTTTTTTTTTTTTTTTTTTTGGAGTTCATCAAAATTAAAAACTTTTATTGTTTTAGTGCTTCAAAGGACACTCAAGAAAGTGAAAAGATAATGCACAGTATGGGTAAAAATATTAGTAAATTATTTATCTGATAAGGGTCTAGAATGAGAATATATAGAGAACTATTAGATCTCAACAATAAAAAGATGACCTATTTAAAAATGGGCAATGGATTTGCATAAACATTTATCCAACAAAGATATACAAGTGCCAATAAGCATGTGAAAGTTGCTGAACATCAATCATTAGGAAAGTACAAACCAAAGCATGAGATATCACTTCCTACAAAGATAACTATGATAAAAAATAAAGACAAATGTTGGGATGTGGAGTATGTAGAACCCTCATACATTGTTGGTGGGAATGTCAAATGGGACAACTGATTTGGAAAACCATTTTGCAATTCCTCAAAAGTTAAAGATAGAGTTACCATATGACCCTGCAATTCCACTCCTAGGTATATAAGCAAGAGAGTTGAAAAGATATGCTCACACAACAGCTTGTACACAAGTGTTCATAGAGCACCATTCTTTTTTTTTTTTTTCTTTAAATGTGATTTTTTTAATCTTCATTTTATTGAGATATATTCACATACCACGCAGTCATACAAAACAAATCGTACATTCAGTTGTTCACAGTACCATTACATAGTTGTACATTCATCACCTAAATCAATCCCTGACACCTTCAATAGCACACACACAAAAATAATAAGAATAATAATTAAAGTGAAAAAGAGCAATTGAAGTAAAAAAGAACACTGGGTACCTTTGTCTGTTTGTTTGTTTGTTTCCTTCCCCTATTTTTCTACTCATCCATCCATAAACTAGACAAAGTGGAGTGTGGTCCTTATGGTTTTCCCAATCCCATTGTCACCCCTCATAAGCTACATTTTTATACAATTGTCTTTGAGATTCATGGGTTCTGGGTTGTAGTTTGATAGTTTCAGGTATCCACCACCAGCTACCCCAATTCTTTAGAACCTAAAAAGGATTGTCTAAAGTGTGCATAAGAGTGCCCACCAGAGTGACCTCTCAGCTCCTTTTGGAATCTCTCTGCCACTGAAGCTTATTTCATTTCCTTTCACATCCCCCTTTTGGTCAAGAAGATATTCTCCGTCCCACGATGCCAGGTCTACATTTCTCCCCGGGAGTCATATTCCACGTTGCCAGGGAGATTCACTCCCCTGGGTGTCTGATCCCACGTAGGGGGGAGGGCAGTGATTTCACCTTTCAAGTTTGCTTAGGTAGAGAGAGAGGGTGTGTGGCTCTTTTTATGAGAGAACTAAATATTTTCTCATGACTTTCTTAGCAGAGTTTTCTTAGGCTTCATTGGCCAAAATGGGATCACTTGGCAACCCTCTTGCAAGGAGGCTGGGAAGACAGCTGCCTGGTGTTTTTAGTCTCTGTTGCGAAAGGCAGACTCTGCCTGCAGGGAAGAAGGAAAAGGATGGCTGTTGGGGAGGCAACAAGTAGAAGTGGGTTGCCTTTTCCCTCCCCACAGGGCAAGTGGAGAGAGGGTCGAAAGCCTGAGGATTGTGAGGTTGTGCTATCAATCCAGAGGCCTATTTGGGCTACACAACAAACATGATATGCAGAGCTCATAAATATGTCCCCAAATTATCTGAGATCTTAGATCTATGAAAAGTGGTTAAAAAAGGGGAAAAAAAAAAAAAAAAGGAAAAGAAATAAAGCAAGAATATTGTAAAGTTTGCCCCAAGACTTCAAGATGTAGCTATTTCATAGCTATTTGTCTTTTGTGTGAAGTGCTTATTTTGAAATTCCTCTAACCATAACACAGAGACTTGCACTCTTTTGGTAAAAGGGCCTTGAGAATTTGATGAACTGGCTGACCACATTAGTGGAATTGGGGGGTGTTGTTGCAGTGTGAAGTGGAGGCTTCCCCTTAATCCTTTGTGTCTCCATGGCAGAGTCAGAGACAAAGGGAGCCTTCCACGTGGGTGCTTTGGGAGGTTGGGTCCAAACCCACATGGTGGCTGAAAGTGATCTCTGTGTCTTGAATTATGTTAGAGAGGGGCTTATTTTCCATGTCCTTCAAAACAATGTGCTGCTTAAGGTTGCCTGGTAATGGAGAGCCAGGTGATTGGTACATTCCTCATTCAGGGGTAGACTTGATTTAGGCTATCAGAGAGGGACATGGCAATGGTCCTTCCAGACTGGCTTGAGACTTGACCTCTTCAAGCCAAGGCCTGCTACTTGCTTCAGGCCGGCTTCCTTATTATTTTTCTAAGCAAGGTGGTAAATTTTCACTAATTACTTATTAAAATTGACCTTTTAAATTTCACATCTAGAACAATTTGTTTAGCCTTTTCTTCCCTCCTACTTTCAATCCCTTGAACTTACTTGTCTCTTTGGACTCTTTCCTGACATCTTTGTACATGATATTCACTGCCTGTGATGCTTCTAGTGGTCTCCCATATAGAGTGTGCAACCAATGGCCAAATGGCTAGTACCCTACACGATATTAGCAGCCAACTAATATCTGACCGGAGCAGCAAAATTAACCAGTTTGACCATTCTGTGGCCAATCTAGCAGCTAGTTTTTTTTTTTAAAAAAAATGCTGTCTTCTTAAAATTTAAAAGATATGGACTAGTAAAAAAAAAGATAAAATAATTTATAATCTTAGTTCTCAGAGGTAATTGTCCTTCCATTTTGGTGAATATTCTTCCTATCTTTTGGGGAAAAAGTAGATTTTACAAAAATGGAATCACACTGAACAAACTGTTCTATAATTAGCTTTTTCATTTGTCAATATCTCATGAACTGCTTTCCATGTCATTTAGCTATTTAACAGGAGTTTTAACACGGTTATGCCATAATATGTTTGTTAGTCTTTTATTTTTAGACATATCAATTATTTCCATTTTTTTTTCTATTTTAATTGATGCTATGATAATAGACTTAGGGCTAAATATTTGGGGGTACATAGATGATCATATTTTTAGACAAAGTTCCTTGAAATGGCATCAATGGGTTGCCAATAAATTGCTGTCTACCATTGGCATAGAAGGACAGGGAAGCAGTGGTGCAGATCTTGGCCAACTGCCAGTCGTTCGGGGCATTTGTTATAGGGTATACATTGGGGATATCAGGGACAAAATGGCTGCATGGAATCTTCCAATTAGGTTGGTTAAAGATAGTCAAAACTCAATGAATTAGGTCTATGTATGTTCTTTCCTTTTTTCTTTCTTTCTTTCTTAAATTTTTTTAAATTAGAGTAGTTGTAGGTTTACAGAAAAATCATGCAGAAAATACTGTGTTCCCATACTGCCTCCCCTCCATTATTAATTCCTTGCATTAGTGTGGATGTAATGCAATTAGAATGAATGCAATTAACAGCACTGAATTAAAACAGCACTGGTTAAAAGGGGGAAATGCTAGGTCATATATATAGAAATTAAAAAACAAAACAAAACAAAGAGGACTGTTTAACACAAACGGTGAACCCTAATGTAAACTATGGACTATAGTTGATGATACAACTATAATAATATTCTTTCATCAATTTTAACAAAAGTAACACACTAATGCTATGTATGCTCTTAAAGTAAATTCTGCTAAGTTAATTTCTGTTTCATGACAGATGGCTGCTTGACCTTAGCTTTGGACTGTGGTGACTAGTGGAGCAAGAGTCATATTATGGAGTCAAATATAGATTTTTTTTCCCTGAGAGTCTCAAATTTATGGCTGGAAACAGAAAGAAGGAAAAGCTGTCCTTTAGAGGAGCCAAAGGCCAGAAGACTTAATGCTCAGAAGGATGACTAGGTTACATTTTTGGTCACAAGCCTAGCTTCAGTTTGGTGATTTCAGTATTATAATCCAGGGCCCATGAATTTAAGGGATCAGTAATTCAATAATATAAAATAGAAATTCAGTCATGGTGAGGGTGGCTTCTGGTCCTAATTATTACCATTCTCACTTGTTGTAATGTTTTTCCTTGACATATTCCCAAATTTAACCATGGCTTGCTTTTTTATGCCCTTTGTATTCTGTCACGTGTTCTAGTGTAATGTATAATTTAGTAAGAGATTTGCTGGTTAGTCCCTTGGGACATTTAATAGAAATGGATAAAATTAAATTAATAATTAGCTTGGATCTCTGACTGGGAGGTTTTAAATCTACAGAGGGATGGGCATGGAGAGTTAATAGTATCTAAGTTTCTTTTTATATTTTTCAAAGCACAAACATAAATGATTTAAAAGAGCATATTTTCCTCCTCCTCCTCACTTTTTTGAGCTCCCAGAAGGATGAAAAGTGACATGAAGTAAAGAGAGGAGTTGGGGCTCTGAAGCCAGACAGACCCAGCTGTGAGTCCTGCTGTCTTAGTTTTCCAGAGCTTCTATGACAAATGTCACTCACTGGTTGGCTTAGTGACAGGAATTTATTGGCTCGTGATTTGGGAGGCTGGAAGTCGGCAAGGCCATACCTTCTCCCTGAAGTCTGTCACGTTTTCGTGCTGGGTTGCTGATGTCCTTGGGTTTCCTTGGCTTGCACATGGAGATCTGCTTCATTCTTTCCTCCTGTAGCTTTCTGTGACTGACCATATCCACATTTCTTCGGCTTATAAAAGGTCTCCAGTTGTAAGAATTAAGTCCTGTCCTTATTCATTAGGCCATACCTAAATGAGGTTTTAGAAGAGCCTTTTCACAAAGGAGTCTGCACCTTAGCTGATAATACATCTTCAAAGGGTACTATTTGCAAATGGATTCACACCCACAGGAATGTGGATTAAGATTAAGAATGTGCAGTCTGTGGGCAACATGATTCAATCTACCACACCTGTCTTGCTGTCTCCAGGCTGGGGGTGGGGGAGCTTGGGTTGTCATTTAGTTCCTGAGTCAGATGAATTGGGGGTTCCACTAGAGTCATGCGAAAAGGGGAAAGGGTACTTCCCCAGCACCAAGGGGGAAGAGGCAACTAGTTATCAGAGGGAGGGGTTTTGGGTACGCCCATGCAAACCCAGAATACCACCTCACAATTCTTGTGAAGATTTCAGATTCCGTATTCAGAGTCCTTGGTGTATACTATGCGCTCAATAAACAGTAGGTCTGTGGTTACTATTATCAGAATTTAAGCCCAAAATTGCACAGTTAAGCCCACAATAACTCATTCAGTTAGTAAGTGATCAAGGATAAGAATGGAGGGTTTTTATTTTCCCCTTTGAATCCTCTTTTACACCACATTTTTAAAAATACAGATTTCCTAAGCCCCTTCTCAGACTGACCATATCAGATTCTTCATGCGGGTGCGTCCTGGGACTCTTCTTTTTAACAAGCAACCCAGGGGGTTCTTGTGCACACTAAATTTTGAGACCCACACTCTTACTGATTAGGTGGGAGGATTTGACTCCCTTCTTGGGAAGCATTTTGGAAGGAGAGGTGTTTCTCTACCATCACAGCTGTGGAAGACATGTTTTTTGCTTGGGGGAGTAAAATAACCTAATCAGACTGATTGGTCTATAAGCTGTGGTTCTCAACACTGGGTGCACATTACAGTCACCTGGGGAGTATTTAAAACTACTGATACGTGGGACCCATCTCAGAGATCCTGGGCATGTCTAGTTCCCACCAGCTTCCAGATGTTTTCAATATGCATCCCGGGCTGGGAACTGTGGAGACCCCATGTCCTTTTAAATTCACTGTGAAAGCGCATTGGTCTCTGCCTTCTGGGAGATGGTTAATGATGTGTAGAACTTTAAAGTTTCAAAGCATATTCACTCCAATCACCTCATTTGATCCTTACTGCAACCCAATCCTAAGGCAGGTAGGGCAGGCATTAATCTTCTGCTTTTGATTTTAGAGATGAAGAAACTGACAACTCAGCAATATTCACTGACTCATGACTCCACCGAAGTTACACAGCTCAGGAAAGGCGGAGCCAGAACTGGGTCTTTTTCTTCTGGCCCCAGGCTCAGAGCTCCATCCACTTCCCCTTCACAGGCTGGAAGAGAATTCAGATTTTCCAAGCTTTATTTCAGTTACAGGCTCTAGGAGACCTCAATATGAGCTCCCAAGCCCTTCACAAGAGAGCTTACGTGAAAGACATCCTTTGGGGCCTTCAGCCACTTGGTGGGAGGTCTTTTAAGTCTTTTCTTTGATTCTGCTACCCGTGCTGAGCAGTCTGCCTTCTGGGGGTTCAGAGAGTGAGGGTTGCGATTATAGCTGTACCGCCCATGCCAACATCCCATGGAGGAGGGAGGTGTCATTTTCTGAAGGAACATTCTCTAATGGCTGTAAACTCTGCACCAACAGGAGCCTGCCTTAGATATTATTTTTTCCTCCATACTGCACTGAGCAGAACACTTAAGCCCAGTGAATTCTTGATGATTAGATTGTGACACATTAGGGATTTTCTCACCTTTATGACTTCTGCATCTGCTACCTTATGACGACTTACTTAAGCTTGATATTTCATTATAAAACTAATACGTAGTCACTGAAGGATGTAAAGAAGTACAGAAAATGAGAAATGAGAAGGAAAGACCCATTCTTCATAGTGACAAGTGGTTGTTATACACACTGCCTGTCTAGGCTTTCTTATTTAGTCTGCACCACAGTCATGTCTATGCAAGAACTTCAGAACCTGAACTCTTCACCACCATCCAACCTTCCCATAAACAACTTGCAAGGAAAACAAACAAGCTCTTGTCAAGGCTTGAGGCATTTTCTTCTGGACCTCCTTCCTGTGTTTCCACCTGGGCGAGCCTCTTGCTGTTCCCAGAAGGAGGGAGGTGTTTGCTACCCTGGATCATTGCTCTGCTGGGCTCGACATCAGGAATATGTTCCCCACTCCATCCACGTGACCATTTTGTGCTCTCCTATTGTAGTCAGTTGAATGGTGTCCCCCAAAATGATATGTTCAAGTCCTAACCCCCAGCCCTGTGAATATGATCTTATTTGGAAATAGGGTCTTTGAAGATGTGACTAGTTAAAATGAGACCAAAGTGGATTAGGCTGGGCCCTAATCCAATATGACTGTTCTCCCTAAAAGGAGAGGGAATTTAAACAGACCCAGGGGAGAGGGTCTTGGAAAGATGGAAGCAGATTCATGTACTGAAAGCCAAGGAATTCCAAGGATTGTGAACAAATACTAGAAGCTGCGAAGAAACAAGGAGAGTCTCCCCTACAGACTTCAGAAGGAGCCCAGCCTTGCTGTTGCCTTGATCTCAGACTTCCAGCTTCCAGAACTGTGAGACAGTCAAGTTTTGTTGTTTTAAGCCACCCAGTTTTTGATACTTTGTTACAGAGCCCTTGGAAACAAAGACTCTATCAAGGCACAGTCCTGAAGTAACCTATCTAGAGCCTTTCTTGACACCTCACCTTCAGGTAGAACTAATACCTTTTCCTTGACACCCTCACCAGGTTCTGTTTATTGAACTGTTTTCCTATCTGTTGTCCCCTCTGACCATAACTTCCTTGAGAGACCATGGCTGCCTCATTTCTGCATTTCCAGCAGCTATCCCAGTGCTTAGAAAAAGGCATGTGAAAGAATGAATGACTTGCAGCTATATGCCATTGCCTGGCAGTGTCCTAGGCTCCTGCTCCTGGTAGATTGATTCATGTACGCCAGAGGTGAGGGACTCTGGAGATGGAGAGGAATTGGACAGAAGGGCAGGACCTGTGGAGTGGTGATTGCCCGAGACCCCCACACACTGCTTCCCCTCCTGCTGACTCATATGCTTTAGGACAGTCCTGTGCTTTGCCCCCTCCCTGCCTGGGCTTCCCGCTCCCACCCCTCGCTTCCACCTCAGTCTGCCACTTAATCACATGCAGAAGATGTGAGATCCCCAAGGCCCCGTTGTGTGGTCCTCTGCTCAATGTCTGTTTCCCCACCCCAATTTCTGGAAGTCCCTTTGGAGGGTCTGACAGGCACTCTTCCTTTCCCACCCCCTCCAGCTGGACAGCTTCGGGGAACAGAAGGAGTTCTCTGGGAACAGACCGGGGTTGGGAGGAGCTGGGAAAAGTGACAACAGCACCCGTTGGGGCTTCCTGTCTTGCTCTTGCTCCCCAAGCGCTTAGGACAGGGCTTTGGGCCGCCTCCAAAACTGTCCACCGGTCATGACAGGGGCAAGAGAGATTGCTAATAGAGTCAGGCTGAAGCACAAGCGGGGCCCACCTGGGATTCAGCCCCGATGGAGGATGGAGGATGGCCCTTGGAGTGAGCTGTTCTAAGTGACAAAGAAGCCAGGCAGACAAGCCTGGCCTAGGATCAAAGCTCTGGGCCTCTGCGGGTGGCCGGGTCTGAGGATGGTCTGGATTTCACTGCTGGGTCAGTGCCATGAATCGGTCAGCAGGGAGCAGGGTAGGGCTTGGCACAATGCAGGGCAAGGGCACTGGCTCCAACTTGTGGGCTCCCAGGGCCTGGCCATTCAGGCACCCTGGGGGCCCCTGCAGTGCTGAGAAAGGGTCAGAAATGGGCAGCAGGGGGCGTGGTGCCACACATATGGGAGATGCCCCGAGAGGGTGGGGGGTGGCCCGGGAGGCAGAGGCCACTTACCCAGCAGGCACAGCTTGGGGCCCATGATACTTTTGGGACCCACAAAAATATTTTACTTTCTTTTAAAATCAGAAGGGAAAAAAAAAGAATTTATAAGACACAAAATGTTACATACTGTGTGATTCCATTTATATGAACTATCTGGAATTGGTAAATCCATAGAAACAGGAAACAGATTATTGGTTGCCAGGGATTAGGAGAAGGGGAGATTGGGGAGTGACTGCCTGTTGGGTATGGGGTCTCCTTGGGGGGTGATGAAAATGTTTGGGAGCTTTGGAGAGGTGGTGGTTGCACGACATTGTCAATGTCCTTTATGTCAGTGAATTGTATGCTTTAAAATGGATGATTTTTGGTTATATGAATTTCACCTCAATTAAAAACAAAAAAAAAACTTTTAAGACTGAAGAAAATGTTTTAATTTTGAGTCCAGCCTAGATTATAATTGTCTTCATACCAACAGAGTTATAAAATATATTTTTCCATATTTTTTTAATGGAAGAATGGGCCTCCCTGTGGCCTGACAGGAGGTAGGGTAACTGTCCCACGGTGCAGTCATCCCTTTGGGCAGACCCACTGGTGTCATGAGCTTGGCAAAGCGCATCTTGTGGCAGAGGGAAATGGTGACTGGCCAGCCTTGTTTGGGAACGCATAAGACACCTCCTGGGATTTCCTGAAACCATTCCGGGGTTTGCTGGGGTGTGGGGTCCTGAAATGGCAGGTACAATTGAGAGCCATAGAAAATATGTGTCATCATTCTTAAAGCAGACTCATCTTAACCGCAGGCTGGGGTGGCCTGTAGAAACATTTTTATTCAGCTGGACACTGTTCTAGGCAGTCTCCCTGCAAAACAGCGGTCCTTATTTTACAGATGTGGAAACTGGGGCTTAGAGAAGGCAAGTAGTTGACCCATCACACAGCAGGTAAGAGGAAGAGCCAAGGGAAAGTGTGATTGCCCAGATTTGGGTCTCTGGCTTTTCCCACCACACCAGTGGCCTCCTGAAAGGGGAATATTTAGTTCTTAAACAAAAGAGTCTCTCAAACCCCTTAACCCCTGAGCTTCTGCTAATAGTCCTAATGGGTTCATATGGGCAGTGCCTGCTTGGAGTCTCTGCAGACAATCTTGTAGAGACAATAGGCCCTAAAAAATTTCACAGATGATAATGGGGAGCACAAATAGGATCAGAAAAATCTGTGGACCCTTGTTGGGGGCATTTTCTCTCCTTAAACTGAAATCACCACTGATCAGTTTCACTTGGGGATGGGCAGCTGCTCCCTTTCTGATCTCATTAGCGGTTCTTGGGTTTAAGTGTATTAGTGAGTCCAGCGAGTTGGGGAGGGAAAGAGGTTTAGCTTCAAACAGGGGAGGGCTGGGGGAAGTGATCCTCACACATTTGGCTCTTTTGGAAAGGTTCCTGTGCATCAGTCAGTTCAGAATGTGCTTGAGTAAAGTAAGGGGCTTGTAAATCTGACGGAGGGAGTGGCCCTTTGGGAGGAAGCAGTTGAAGAGGGGAGGGAACACTTTGCTTTCAGACCTGATTATGTAACCAAACAGCCCCCTTCCAGCCCAGCACCTGGGGCGACTTGGCTGCTGCCAGAGGGTGACCTTTCGAAGTCCAAGCCCAATCACCCTGTTAAACAAACAGAGCCCCAGGAGTCTCTCTGGAATCCACATTCTATCATCTTTGGGCTGTGAACAGTGTTTCCAAGAATGCTGTCCTGATGAAAAATTGCTGGGTGGGAGAGAAATCAGCAAAAGGCGCATATTTGTAAACAGAACCTTGAATATTCATTATTTTCCCTGGAAATGATATCTACCACCAGGGGATAAAAATGGCTTTGACGGTTAGAACTGTCACCCTAATGACAAATGTATTTTTCTTTGCTGCCCAGAGCCAGTCTCTTGACACACTCTTTGAAAAGTGAGGGGGTGGGGGACCTGAACTGCCTAACCCTAGTGGAAACAGCAGAGTGCTAGCAATGCACATATTTAATAATAGGATCTGCACCAGGAGGGGTTTGTCTAAATCCTCTCTCAACTGCCTTTTCTCCATAGGGCTCCCTGGAGAAAATGGGGGGCAATTAGAAAAGACTACTGACCTGGGGCAGAGCTAGTTAAGAGATGGAACTGTTACTTATTGGGGAGGGGGTAGCAGGTTCTCAGAGGAGTTGGCTGGGGGAAGAAATGCAGGTGGGCCCTTACAGGTGTGGATAGCACAGGATCTAAGTTGGAAGTAAAAGTCCTCTGCTTTGTCATGTCCACCTCTTCTTCTAACCCAGGTCACTGAGGCCCCAGGTTCCCTCTCTATTCCATGTCAGAGTGTCTCAGATCATGGAGTGTGGCGGCTGGAAGGCAGCAAGGAGATCATCCAGTCAGGGATGTTGAGTATTTTCCTCCTAGGCCTCCCAGCCCTGCCCCTGTGCCCATAGCAGACAATACTAGTTGATCAGGCTGCTTGCTCTTTTCGATTCAAGAAGGGGCCTCACAATTCTTTTCAGCTCAACATGTCAGAAAGACACCAAAAATTGGAGTTTGTATCCTAGAGATGAAACCTGTTTTCCAATGTTAGTTTTGTCTAACCTTATCTCATTTTTAAATTTTTTTGGTTTAAATGCATTTCTTGTTTATCTTTCATTTGCTTAAAGATTGCATATTATTCTTGATTATTATTATTATTATTCATATTGTTCTTGATTTGCTTTTTTCTCCATCCCTGACCCTTGTCTTTTTATAAATAACAGGTTTATTGAGATATAATTCACATACCATAAAATTCACCCTTTTAAAGTGTACAATTCAGTGGTTTTTAGTATATTCACAAGGCTGTGCAACCATCACCACTATCTAATTCCAGAACATTTTTATCACCCTCAAAAGGAATCTGTCTCATTAGCAGTTACTCCCCACTCCCTGGTTCTCTAGTACTTGGCGACCACTGATCTCCTTTCTGTCCCTATGGATGTGCCTACTCTAGACATTTCATGCAAACAGACTCATATAATCTGTGGCCTTTCAGGTAACATAGTGGTTTGAAGGTTCATCCATATTGTAGCATGTTCCAGAATTTCATACCTTTTTATGACAGAATATTATTCCATTGTATGGATATGCCACAATTTGTTTATCCATTCATTCCTTGGTGGACATACATTTGGGTTGTTTCTAGTTTTTGGCTGCTATGAATATGTTGTTGTGAACATCCACGTACAAGTTTGTGTGGATGTATGTTTTCATTTCTCTTGGATATATATCTAGGAGTGGAATTGCTGGGTCATATGGTAATTCTATGCTTAACTTTTGAAGAACAGACTGTTTTCTAAAGCAATGGCCCCATGTAACATTCTCAACAGCAGTGTGAGGGTTCCAATTTCTCCTCATCCTGCCAACACTATTATTATCTTTTTTATTGTGGCCATTCTGGTGGGTATGAAGTGGTATCCATCTCATTTTATGAATGGATAAACTGAGGCCCAGAGAGGAGACGGGACCTGTTCTGTGACATTGTGGCAAGGTCATAGACTGCAGGGTTAGGCTCAGGACAGCAAATCTCTTTAACTCCTGACATTTGATGCTTCTTCCCATCAGAGCAGGTGTCTTTCTCTTCAACATTAAAACACCAGGAAATGACACTAGCATAGAGTCAGGCTCCCCTCACTAGCTTAATATAACCCCATGGGCTTGCCATAAGTGGAGAAGAGCAGCAGCCAGCTCCAGGAGAGGGGCTCTTCTCACCCACCCACAGTCTGGCTGGGATTTGCAGCTAGATTTGCAGGCTTAACTTTACTTTCTGAACTTTTCTTTGATGGGAGGGAGTTTCAGCAATATCATAAATCTGCTTTGCCTGCACTTATGTTCAGCCGCATTTATTGTGAATCTGTAAGATGTTAGTCATAGTTGTACACCTTGGAGGTACAAAGGTAAATAATGATATGGCTTGTGTCCAACACAAGTGTGAACAGCAGAGTGTAAATGCAGGTCACCAATCCAGTCTGGATAAGAAGGGGGAGGCAGGAGATGGACTTAGAGTGATGGTGAGAAGGCTGCGAGGTCTGCTCTGCAAAAGCAGGTGAACTGGGCAAGCAGCTGTTCTGGAATTGATGAGAACAGCTCGAAAATCAAATAGAACACGCAACAAGGCTACAACCCCTTGGAGCATTTCCACAGAGCTGTGCACAGCTGAGAAACCATTCTCACTGCCTATCAACTTGGTGGGCAATGTAGCACACAGAATTCAAGCCGAGGGTTTTTGGACCAGTAGTAAGGGGTGGAGTGAGAAATGCAGCCATTGACTAGCTGAACAGATAGTGTTCACAGCCACAAACCCAGCCCTGCACTTGAGTGCGTACAATATGGAAAATGCTGTAAGTATCAGCACTTGCTGATCACACCTCCCCTGCACACACTGTGGCTACTGTTTTTCAGTTATGAAGGTAAGGTTAGATCCCCAAACCACGATACAAATAAAGAAAAATGGGCTTCGATTCATCTTTTCCATCTTGGTTTGCGTAAGATACTTCTTTTTACATTAGCTTCTGGTCCTGTGGTTTTTGCCCAGGCGGGCCTGAGTTAAATTGTGAAATAGGTGAGGTTTCTTCCTTGGGCCCATCTAAAGCTGGTGTAAATCCACCTCCTCAGCATCTGTGTTGGAAAGTGATGCGTGCAGCAACATAACTTATGTGCTGTTTGCTGTCAAGTTGAATACGCTCTTGATTTTACATCTTGGTTTTGAAATCTTTTCCCTGTCAAAATTGTATTTCCCATATTCTGTGCTGGAAGGAATATCCACCATGTTAGTTTTGAGGGTCTTTTAAAATGAAAAGCCCAGAGATCTGGTGACCAGTGGTGGTGGCACATAAACATGAATGTTACGGAGGCAAATTTCAACTAGTATTGATCGGTGGGAAGAATCTTGGCAGGCTCTGGAGTGTCTACCTCGGATATAGGACCAGCAATCTTACTGAGCCATAAGAGGGTGGACAGGAGGGGACGTATATGAAGTTTAAAAAAATTTTTATTTTGATTATATATTACTGATTGATGAAAACACAACAGTTTTTTTAACAGCTATTTTTCATCTCATTTTAAGTAAAATTGATGAGATGAAAAGTGTCCATGATACAGAATGTTATTGCTTTGAAAAGTTGAGATTGCTGGGCGGGTGCTCAAGGCCCTCTGAAGGATCATCACGGCACCCTGCAGGGAAGAAGAAATGCTCTCTTCCCTTGAAGAGAATGACAGTGACTTTCCTCTGGTTTTGGAATAGGCCCAGCCTCTGCTCCATTAGAATATGGATGCACCTATATGACCTGGTCCTCTCTTTCCTACTCCAGAGAAGATGGAAACCTTGTGGAAGGGTTCTAGAGAGGACTCTTGTTTCTTTGTTCCTCTCTCCCACCACTCCTGGGGGCATGGGCAGTGGCAGGTACAAGACAGGAGGGGAGAGCTGAGGAAAGACTGCACCAATATGGTGGATTGGAGAGGAGAAAGGCTGGAGCTGTGCCATGGGGGAGGAGGTCAGGTGAAGGGCTCCTGGAGTGAGCCCATAGAGAGGGGTGAGAGGGCTCCTGGGTGAGCTGGTAAAGGGGGTTCCCAAGTGAGCACGTGGAGAGGGGTTGGGGGGTGCTCCTGAACTAGCATGTGGCAAGGGGGTAGGAGGGGTCCTGGAGTGAACATGTGGAGATGGGTGAGGGGGCTCCTGGAGTGAACAGTGGAGCCGGGTGAGAGGGAATCCTGGAGGGAGCAACCAGAGTTAGGAGGAGGGGGTGAGGGACATCTGGGTTTTGGCATTTAAGTTAACCCTCCCTCTCTTCATGCCTTCCCTCAATAATTTTTTAATGAGCACCTACTATGTGTGGGAGAATGCGGAAGGTGCTGGAAAGATGGGTGACCCAGGGATTCTGTACTTTCCAGAGCCTGCAGTGGGTCAAGTGGGCTGCGTCTGAGAAGAGCAAACTGCATTCTGGGGGTAGGGGTGGGGGATGGGTATGCACAGGACATGTCCTACTTGTTTGTTTAGGCAAAGTGCAGTGGTTTATAGACTTGCATCTACTTGTACTCCTCTCTTTCCCAGAATTCAGTTTGCTCCACCAACTGCTGGTTTTCCCAATTCAGCTGGAATATAATTTCTCTGCAAAAAGTTCCTAACATTGGATACAGATGACAACACTCATAGTGCTCTGTTTACCTTTTTGCCTCCTGCTTCTAGACTGGGAGGTCCTTGAAGCCTGAGAGCATGACTTAATCATCTGATATTCCTGCTGTCCAGGGCGAAGATGTGCAGCAATTGCCCTTGAGTGAATGAATGAATGAATAAGCTTCTGGTCTTATATTTTGTTTCTCAAGCACTGTTTGTTAGATTCATTTTCTCCCCTGTCTCTAGCCTCCCCGACTCACCACCAGACATACAGTTTGGAAAAGGACCTATAGAGAGGGCCTGAAAATCTGTTTAGAGAGTATTTGGCCTGTGCATTAGGTTCCTATTACTGCTGTAAAAAATTACCAAAAATTAAGTGGCTTAAGCAATAGGAATTTATTATCTCACAGTTTTATAGAGGTGGGAAACCTAACCCAGGTCTGACTGGGTTAAAATCTAGGTGTCACCAGGGCTCTGTTCCTTCTGGAGGCTCTAAGGGCAAATTCTTTTCCTTGCCTTTTCTGGTTTCTAGAGGCTGCTTGCATTCCTTGGCTCATGGCCCTCTCCCTCCATCTTCAAAGCCACAACCCAGGAAGATCTCTCCTTCTCAAGATCAGCTGATGAACAGCCTTGACTCCTAACTTAATCAAATGTGCCAGAGAGTAAGGCATGGACATGTTTAGGGGAAGCATTTTTCTGCCCACCACAGCCTGACATACATTTCAGATCCCAAGCACGGAATCTTCTGGCTACCTACCCAGAGCTCTCTTCCATTGCTGCTAATAATTGAGAGAAAACTGCTTTAGCGTCTGCCATTCAAGCCAAAGACCACCGTAGTTGGGAAGCAGGCAGGTGCTGTGAGTGAACACCTCACTCCATAGACCTGGGAAGGATTGAGCCAGTGTGAGGCTGTTGGCCTCTCTGGTTCTCAGTCATGACCCCAAGGATGCACTTGAACACAGATCAACTATTCCTGGGTTGAGAAAACTGTTAGTATGTCGGGAGCTCTTTTGCATGTATCATTTCAATTACTACTTTCCCTGAAGGGCGGGTATTATTGTCTCTGTGGTTCAAGTGAGGAAATGGGGGTTGAACTGAATTAAGTAACTTGCTCTAGGTCACATAATAACTGGCAGAGCTGGGTGCAGCTCCTGGGCTTACCTGATTTCACCCCATTAAACATCAGCACTGAGGAAACCATTTCTTAAAAGTCCTCTTGATTTCTTTCTATTAGTTCTTAGGGGAAAGGCTGAACATTAGAAATACTGGGTGTGCTTTAAAATATATCAATGATCTGCTTCATGACAATTACAACCGAGTCTTTGGAGGTGGGGTTTGGTCAACTATATATATATATATTTTTGTTCCCCAGTTATTGCAATGTGTGGTTAGGGTTAAGAACCACTGCCTCAGGGAATGTCGTGTGGGCTCACAGAGCCCAGCTTTGCATCACTCTGTGCTCTTAACCTCTGTCAGGAATGGCCCTCCTGGTTTTCTGTGGCAAAGGAGGGAGAGTTCAGCAGGTTGGGTTTCTCTAATTCCCTGTGGCTACGTGGCCCCCCAGTTTGTCCGCAGACTTCTTGGTTAAATTTGCAGATTGACAGAAGCCTCTCTACCTGACTTTGCCATTTTCTCGACTTGGCAGCCGCATAAGCAGATGTCTTTGCCTGGGCATTGTGTCCACCCAGGTGAACAGGGAAGCAGAGACAATGGCCCCACAGGATGCAGAAGTAATACTCTGCACTTCAGAGGAATAAAAGTACTTCATTTTCGCTCCCTCACTCCCCTTTCCCTCATTGATTTTATGTTGGAATAAGCTCTCAGCACCAGCAGAAAATAGTCATTTGCAAAGACGGTGATTTAAGTTTCTCCCCTGACTTTGTGTTGCTTTAGTAAATCCACATTACACTTTAGAGTGGAAATAACTTGAATGCCTGCTCAGAATGGCAGACGTGCTGTTTTCAGAAAGAGTGGGCACTTGGGATGGAGGGGAGCTGAGTTTTAGCCACATTTTTGCCACAATTTTGCACTATGATCCCAGAAGGTGATTGAAACTCTGCTTTCAGCACATATGTGCTGACCCCGAGAGACTGTTGGGGATGCAGTTGGGAATTTCTCAACTTTCTAGGTGAGATGGTGTGTTAATACATTAAAAAAAAAAAAAATTGTTTTTTAAATTCATGACACATTTCAAAAGTAAAGAACATTATAAGATATAACAAATGCCTGTTATGAAGTTTAAACAATGGTTATTCTTTTGTCATATTTATTTTAGATCTCTTAAAAAAAGAAAGATAAATTAATATGTACACAGTATTTTTCTCCTTCTCTCCCATCTTTTTCTCCTTTTCTCTCCTCCCCCAAAGGTAATCACTCACTTGAAGCTGATACATGTTATTCTCATGCATGTTTTATATTTTAACTACATGTGTATGTATTCATAAATGATCAAACCATAATTGTTTTGTGTCTATAAATTATCTGTATCTTCCGTCTCCTTTTTTTTTCTTTTGGTGACTTGGGAAATCCTGCCCTGTTCCAAATTCATAAGAGATATTCTCCTATGTTTTATTCTAAAGGTTTTACAATTTTACTTTGCAACATACAGGTCTTTAATCCATTTAGAATTAATTTTTGTGACAGTGTGAGGGAGGGACCTATGTTAATTTTTTCCATCATTCTCTGCTGATTGTGAAGGCTGCCTCTATCATATGTCTGGCTTTTTTACATGTAGATCCCTTCTACACTCTGTTTTCAGTTCCGTTGGTCTAGATGTCTATTCCTTCAGCAACATCATAATATTTTAATTACTATAACCTCATTAGTTCTTAATTATTATTTCATATTGAGATATAATTCGCCTACCATAGAATTCACCCCTTCAAAGTATACAGTTCAGTGTTTAGTGTATTCACAAGGCTGTGTAACCATCACCACTGTCTAATTCAGAACATTTTCTTCTTCCAAAAAGTAACCCACAACCCATTAGCAGTCAGTCCCTCTTCTCTCTGCCTCATCCCCTGATAACTGCTATATCTACTTTCTGTCTCTATAGATTTGGCTACCCTGGATATTTCATGTAAATGGACACATAACATAGGTGGTCCTTTCTGTCTGGCTTATTTCACCTGCAGGATATCTTCTAGGTTCATCTATGTGGTAGCATGTATCAGAGCTTCATACCCTTTTGTGGTTGAGCAATACTCCATTATGTGGAAATACCATAATTTGTTTACCCAGTTCTCAGTTGATGGACATTTGGGTTGTTTCCATTTTTTGACTATTGTGAATAATGTTGCTATAAACAGCCATGTACAAGTTGTTATGTGGGCATTTGTTTTCATTTCTCTTGGGTATATTTCTAGGAGGGGAATTGCTGGGTCATATGATAACTCTATGATTCACCTTTTGAGGGACTGCCAGACTTTTTCACCAGTGATGTATTAGGCTCCCAATTTCTCCACATCTTTTTCAATGCTTGTTATTATCTTTTTTAATAGAGCCATCCTAATGGTGTGAAGAGGTACCTCACTGTGATTTTGATTTGTATTTCACTAATGACTGAAGATGCTGAACATTTTTTCAAGTACTTATTGGCCATTTGTATATGTTCTTCGGATAAATGCCTATTCAAATCCTTTGCTTCATAATAAGTTTTGATATCTAGGAAGGTACTTCCTTCTACTTCTTCAAAATTGTCTTGACTATTCCTGGCCCTACACTCTTTCATGTGAATTTTGTGATAAGATTATCCCATAAAAAATTCACTGGGCTTATAATGGAACAAACTTGAATTGATTTGGAGAAAAGTGATTTCTGCATAATATCTATAAACATGGATGTGGCAAATATTATTAGTTGCAGAAAGTATACAATGGGGGTGTATGCAGACATCATTTTATAGTTTTAGTTATATTTGATATTTAATATTTGATATTTTACTTTTTCTCCATTATTTATTTTTAGATTAATTCAAATAAGTCACCAAAACCACAGATCAGTTTTAGAAATTCAATAAAACTCTTAAAGGAGTTATCAGAGCAGCTGCATTTTAAATTCGTTTTAAACAGCTGTCTTTATCTGAAATAAATTAAAGTAATAAAATTATAAAAACACTAACTACCAAATATTTTTTCAAGAAAATCATATTTTAAAGATATTAAGCTTTTGATGCAAACACTATATATTTAGATAACAGTCTTCTAGTTTTCCTTCTTGCTTTTGTACTTTGATAGGAAGACAAATGTAAGTTTTTCCTCTGGTTCCTTTTAGTAAGGGTGCTTAATCTGAAGGTTTATTTACTTAGAGAAAAAGCATTGTTTAAAAAATGTTTTAATACCCAAATTATTCTTTGTTAATGCTTATTTTATAAAATTAATCTTGGAAATAATAATAAAATAAATGTTTGTTGAGTTGCACTTTAAAAAAATAAAAAGGAAAGACTATCTTCACAATAAATATATTTTTGTTGGTCTATCTTCCAGACCATCTCTGGATTGCCTACCTCCATGTGACATGAGAGAGAAATAGACCGCTTTTTGGTGGTCTCTTTTACACTCTACCAAATCCATATCCCAAGTAATAAATGGCATAATTTTCCATTTATTTAGATTCTTTATATTCTTCAATTTTTAAATAGTTTTGTCTATAAAGGTTTTCACATCATTTGTTAGAAATCTTTCTATGTTCTTTATAGTGTATATTTGTTGTGATTGTTACATGCATCAATTTCTACATGCTTGTTGCTAGTTGTGCTAGTTTGTATATATTATGTCCCCCAGAAAAAGCCTTATTGTTTAATGCAGTCTTGTGGGGGCAGGTGTATTAGTGTCGATTGGGTTGGAATCTTTAGCTTAGGCTGTTTCCATGGAAATGTGACCCACCCAACTGTTAGTGACACCTTTGATTAGGGTGTGACTTCTTGATTGAATGTTTCCATGGAAATGAGGCCCTACCCATTCAGAGTGGGTCTTGATTAGTTCACTGGAGTCCTATAAAAAGAGTTCACAAACAGAGAGACCTCAGAGCAACTGAAAGTGACATTTTGGAGAGGAGCTGCAGCTGAGAGAGGACAAAATGCCCCAAGAGCAACATTTTGGAGAATGCCATTTTGAAACACAACCTGGGAGCAAGTGGATGCCAGCCACGTGCCTTCCCAGCTAACAGGTTTTCTGGATGCCAATGGCCATCCTTCAGTGAAGGTACCGTACTGTTGATGCCTTACCTTGGACACTTTATGGCCTTAAGACTGTAACTTTGTAACAAATAAACCCCCTTTATAAAAGCCAATCCATTTCTGTGTTTTGCAAAATGGCAGCATTAGCGTTTAAGAACGTTATTGATTTTGTGTATTGTTTGCATACTAACAACTTGACTAATGCTCTTATTAGTCCTTTCAATTTTCTAGACCTTTCTGACTTGTCTTTATTGATAACACATTATCTGGAAATTATGACATTTTTTCCTTTCTAATTTTTATATTGTAAAATTTCTTACTGCACTGGTTACTGCACTAACTGGTTAACATTGGCAGGAAAAGTTTAACAAATTCAGTGACAACGAGCATTCTTAGATTTTTCCTTTCTTCAGAGGAGAAATCTCTAATTTCGCTATTAATTGTGATGTTTGCTATTTGTGATGATTTTCTTTATAATTTAAAAAAAATCCTGTCTCTTTCTACTAAGAATTATTCCTCAGTGATGGGAGTTTAATTTTACCATATGCCTTTTTCGAGTCTATTGAAATGATCTTAAGTTTTGTTTTCCTTATTTTTTCTTATGGATTGCATGAATAGATTTTCGAACATTAAACCTTTCTGGAAGTCCTAGGATGAAATCTAGAGTCAGGGTTTTTTTGGTACATTGCTAAATTTATTTTGCTAATACTTCATAAAAGTTTTTCTCTGCTTCTGTTTGTGAGATTGGCCTATGGTTTTCGAGTCTTACCCTGTCTTGACTAGTTTGGGCACCAAAGATATGCCGTACTCATAAAATGACTGGGGAACATTTCCTCTTTTTTAATTCTCTGAAGCAATTTAAATAAGACTGAAAATATATGTTCCTTCAAAGTTGGTACCATGGAATCATTTGAGGTTGAGTTTTTTTGTAGGTATATTTATGTATGTGTGTATGTGCATGCTTGGGAGTGAATACATTTTAATCTATTCATTCGGTTTTTTTAAATGATCACAGATCTATTCAAATTTGATACATTTTCTTGGGCAGTTTTGATAAATTATATTTTTCTTGACTATTATGTCTTTTTTCTTAGGATTTCTTAAGTCTCCACTGTATTTGTAATTAAGGTACTTTTTTTCTCATTTCTTCACTGGTGGCTTATGTGAGTGTGTGTGTATGCATGTGTATTTTTAAACCAATCACTGATTTCTTAATCAGTCTTGTCAGAAGTTTGTCTGTTTTACTTAGCTGTTTTTCAAATACAGACATACCTCCTTTTCTTGTGCTTCACTTTATTGTGCGTCACAGATGTGCGTTTTTACAAACTGAAGGTTTGTGGCAACCCTGTATCAAGCAAGGCTATTGGTGCCATTTTTCCAACAGCATGGTCTCATTTCATGTCACTGTGTCACATCTTGGTGATCCTCGCAATATTTCAACTTTTTCATTGTAACCTGTGGTCTTTAATGTTCCTATGGTAATTGCTTTGGGGCGCCACGAACTGCAGCCATATGGGACAGTGAACTTAACTGATAAATGTGTGGGTTCTGACTGCTCTACTGACTGCTGTACCCATCTCTCTCCCTTTCCTGGGGCCTCCCAATTCACCGAGACACAACAATATTAAAATTAGGCCAATTCATAACCCTACAGCGGCCTCTAAGAGTTCACATGAAAGGAAGAGACAATTGATGTGGCAAAGTTTATTGTTGACTTTAGGAAATTGCCACAGCCACCCCAGCCTTCAACAACGCTACCCTGATCAGTCAGCAGTCATCGACAAGATGACTTTTTGGTGGAAACCAGCAAAAAAATTCCAACCCACTGATGGCTCAGATGATGGTTAGCATTTTTTAGCAATAAAGTATTTTTTAATTAAGGTATGTACATTGTTTTTTTTTAAGACATAATGCTGGTAGACCATTTAATAGACTACAGCATAGCATAAACATAACCTTTATATGTACTGGGAAACCAAAAAATTCAAGTGCCTTGCTTTGTTGCGATGTTTCCTTTACTGCAATTGTCTGGAACTGAACCCGCCATATCTCCAAGGTTAGGCCAGTAATCGCTTTTGGGTTTTTTTTTTTTTTTTTTATGGTTTCTCTTTTCTTTTTATTAATTACTGTTCTTATATTTGTAATTTCTTTTATTATCCAGTTTTTGATGGAAGGGGTTTTACTCTGTTGTTCTCTTCCCACCTTTTTGAGTTGGGTTCTTAGCTCATTAATTCTCAGTTTTTCTTACATTCTAATATATGCATTATATAAATTTTCCTCTAAGTGTTGCATAAGCTGCATTCCCCAAATTTTAATATATGATGTTTTCATTTTCTTTCGTGCAAAATACTTTCTAATATTCAAATTTCTTCTTTGACCTATGAATTATTTCCAGACACGCAGGAGTTTGGGGTTACTTTTTTTGTTACAGATTTCTATTTTGATTGCATGATTATCAAAGAACGTGGTTATGTGATATTAGTGGTTTCATATTTGTTGAGATGGTTGTGAATCTTTATACTGTGTGTTCTCCAATTGTTAGATGCAAGGATCTATATATGTCTCCTAGATCAAGCTTGTTAATCATACACTTCAGAACATCTACAGGTGCCTGCTATTATACTTTCCCAAGGTTTCTTTTCTTTCATTAGATATTTACTTATTTTAAATGCTGTATAGTTATTTTAAAAAATCTGTTTCAGGTTGTAATTCTATTACCTCATATTTTGAGAGTCTACTATAGGCTTTAAAGTGTATTATGCCTTTTTTTAATGGTGGATTTTGAAATTTCACATTGGGAGCGTATCTTAGGTTAGCCTTTTCTCTTCCATGCATCCCTTGTGGCATTGATAGTTTTGCTTTTTCAGAGGCATCACTTGTCTAGGACCAATTTTTATGCTAATTTCTCAACTGAGGAGTTCCTAGAAAATGTGGGTAGTGTAAATTTAAACCCTGGATCCACCTGGGGCTTCTAATCACCAGCTAGACCTTTTGCTCATCAAAAACTCAGGCAGAGACAGACAGAACTTCTTGTTACTTATCTGTGCTAACAAATTTTGTTCTAGTTCATGTTTTCGTTGAGGTTATCATTTTTTGAGGGATCCAGTTTTGTGCTGAGGCTTTAATTCCACTCCCCACCTTGCATGTGTTCCACATCTTGTCTATTATAACACTCAAAACCATTCTGTTATTCCCCTTAGAGTGACCACAGTATTATCAGGCCCTAAGCTATGACTCTGCCTTTATCCTTCTTGATGCCTGGAAATATTCACTTTTTTCCTTGTGAGCTTAGCCATATATTTAAAATTATTTTTAGTCTATTTCATCAGCAATTCTTGGTTTTTGAAGCAAGAGGTTTTGTTTTTGTTGTTGGTTGTTGTCGTAGTCTTCCACGTTTCCAGAACCGAAATTCATCCTGAGAGTCTTTTAACTGTGAAAGAGGGAAGTTTCAGTACACCAGGAGCCCATGTTTCACCTCTGGTTTCCCAGCACTATTTCAACAGCATCATTGCTGGCTTGGTGATTTGTGGAAGACCTTGGTGGGAGCCAGGAGCTTCTACTGAACCACTGGAGGGAATTTCCAGGCTGCTATCTCTTGTTTAGGGGGAAGATTTTTTATTTCTTTTTTAAAATGCCTTTTCCTGGGCCAAAATAGAAGATCCATAGTGAAATTTACTTGAACTGCTTCCCCTGGTGAAGTGCCCTTTGACATCTGCCCATGAGGAGACTCTGTTATGATTTTTTTTTTTTTGCTTATTCCAGAGGAGAGAAACACATTTCAAACAAGAAAGGAAGCAGAATTTCCAAATGAAGGGCCTTCAAGAGATGATTTGCTTATGTTGTTCATTCTTATGGGAGAAATGTACAGGTTCATTCCTTGCTTGAGAAAAATGATCAAATTGTTTAGAACTCTCTGTTTCTATAAAAAAAGGAACAATTATTACATAGCAGATGCCAGGAGATTCAGGCCCTATGTGGAGATTCCCCTGTGGTTCTCCTATAGTAGCCGGGAGTAGTAATAAAACCGTAGAGCTACAATTTCAGTGTCCTTAAGTATTGTCTTGGTTCTAGGAATAGTGAGATAGAATAAGGTGGTCTTTGCCCTCAAGGAGCTCAAAGTCTAGTGGAGGTAAATATACAATCACTAGAGACTTAAAATAGAGTGATATAATTCAGAAAAGCAAGTAGTAATGAATTGTTTTCTCTCAAAATTAAAAACTTCTGCTCTTCACATGAAAATTGCTCAACATTGTTAGCCATTAGGGAAATGCAAATCAAAACCATAATGAGATACCGTTTTACACCCATTAGAATGGCTACTAAAAAAAACCCCAGAAAAGTACAAGTGTCGGAGAGAATTCAGAGAAATAGGAACACTCATTCATTTCTGGTAGCAATGTAAAATGGTGTAGCTGCTGTGCAGCAGTTTGGCGTTCCTCAGAAAGCTAAGTATAGAACTGCTATATGACCTGGTAATCCCACTACTAGGTATATTCCCAAAAGAATTAAAAGCAGGGACTCAAACAGATATCTTCACACTGATGTCCATGGCAGCATTACTCACAGTTGCTAAAAGACAGAAGCAACCCAAGTATCCATCAACTGATGAACAGATAAATTAAATGTGGTCTATACATAAGTGGAATATTATTCAGCTATAAAAAGGAATAAAGTTTTGATATATGGGACAACATGGATGAACCTTGAAGACATCATGTTGACTGAAACAAGCCAGACTCAAAAGGACAAATATTGTATGATCTCACTGATTTGAAACAATTAGAATAAGCAAACTCATAGAGTTAGATCTAGAAGGTAGGTTACCAAGGGATGTGGGGGGGATAGTGAATGGGAAGTTAAGGCTTAAAATGGATAGAATTCCTATTTGGAATGATGGAAATATTTTAGTAAAGGATGGTGTTGATGGTAGCATTGTGAACACAATTAACAGCACTGATATATATATATGAATATGATTAAAAGGGGAAATATTAGATTGTATATTTGGTAACAGAATAAAAAATTTTAGAAAATCCATCCATAGAGCTACACTACCCAAAGAGTGAGCCCTAAGTTAACTATGGACTTCAATTCATAGTACAATTATAAAATTGTGCTATAATCAGTTATAACTAATATTCCATACCAACGCAACGTGTTGGTGGTGGGGTGGTTGTGATGGTTGGGTTCATGTGTCATCTTGGCCAGGTGATGGTGCCCAGTTGTCTGGTCAAGCAAGCACTGGCCTAACCATTACTGCAAGGACGTTTGTGGCTGCTTAATCAACCAGAAGGCTGGTTTATTAAATCATCAGTCAGTTGATTGCATCTGTGGTTGATTATATCAACGAAGCGAGTGTCCTCTACAATGAGAGAATTTTATTCAGTGGATTTAATCCAATCAGTTGAAGACTTTTAAGGGAGAAGAGAGAGAACTTTCACTTCTTCAGCCAGCCAGCCTCTTCTGGGGAATTCATTGAAGACCCTCATTGGAGTGCCAGCTCGCAGCCTACCCTAGAAATTTCTTTTTAGCCAGCCAGCCTCTCCTGGGGAGTTCATCGAAAACCTTCATCAGAGTTGTGGCCTGCCCTATGGAATTTGTACTCATTCATCCCAACAGTTGTGTGAGATACTTTTACAAAATTTCATGTTTACAGATATCTCCTGTTGGTTCTGTTTCCTTAGAGAACCCTGACTAATACAATGGTGTATGGGAATCCTGCATTTTATGCATGATTGTTCTGTAAATCCACTTCTCTAATAAAGACAAATAAATAAACAAAATCAAAACAAAACAAAAAAACTTCTGCTTTTCAAAAGACACTGTGAGGAGAATGAAAGGAAAACTACAGATTGGGAGAAAATATTTGCAAATAATAAATCTGATAAACGAACTTGTGTCAAGAATATAAAAAGAAAACTCAGCAATGAGAAAACAACCTAATTAAAGTTTGGGCAAAAGATTTGAAGAGACATTTCACCAAAGAAGATATGTGCATGGCAAGGAAGCACATGAAAAGATGCCCAACACCATTAGTCATTAAGAAAATGCAAATTAAAACCAGTGAACTATCCCTACAGACCTATTAGAATGGTTAAAATTAAAAAGACTGACAATATCAAGTGTTGGCTAGCATGCAGAAAACTGGAAGTCTCATCCACTGCTGGTGGGAATGTAAAGTCACTTTGGAAAACTGTTCAGCAGTTTCTTTAAAAAAGTTAAACACATACTTGCCATATAGCCAGCCAATCCTCTCAGACATTTACCCAAGAGAGCAAAGGAAATATATGTCCTTTAAAAGACTTCTACACAGGAGAAGCTAAAAGAGAAAGACACAGAAGCTGAGAGAGAATGCCATCAAAACAGAGAGGAAGCCACTAAAGTCAGAAGCTGGAAGCAATGAAATCCAGAAGAGAAGGGAGAGACCAGGAGACACCATCATGTGCCTTGCCATCTAACAGAGGAGTCCAGGTGTCGTCCTGATGATGCCTTGATTTGGACATTTTCATGGCCTCAGAGCTGTCAGCCTATAAGCTAATAAATTCCCATTGTTAAAAGCTAGCCCATTTCTAGTGTATTGCATTTTGACAGCTTTAGCAAACTAAAGCAGATTTTGGTACCGAGAAGTGGGGGGCTGCTTTGCAAATACCAAAAATGCTGGAACAACTTTATAAATGAGTAAGGGGAAGATTCTGGAAGAATCATAAGGAGCTTGATAGAAAAAGCCTAGACTGCTTTGAAGAGAACGTTGGTAGAAATATGGACACTAAAGATAACTTCTGATGAGGTTTTAGACAGAAATGATGAATGTGTCCTTGCAAACTGGAAGGAAGGTAATCCTTGTTTTAAAGTGGCAGAGAATTTGGCAAAATTGAGTCCTCATGTCTGACGGAAGGCAGAATTTGAAAGTGATGAGCTTGGATATTTAGCTGAGGAGATTTCCAAACTAAATATGGGAAGTGCAGCCTGGTATCTCCTTGCAGCTTATAGTAAAATGTGAGAGGAAAGGGATATGCTGAGAACTGAACTCCTGGGCACAAAGAAACCAGAAATTGATTTTTTGGAAAATTCTGAGCTTCCAGAAAGCAACTCCTCAGAGAATAGTGCCCCATGTGAGGATTTAACTAAACATGGAACCAGCCAGCTATTTCAGTGTGAGTCAGGATTTGAAATTCAGTTATCTAGGAAGGATTTCTGGAAAGTTCCATCGTCTGACTGTTGGGACCCCTGTGTGCTGCATGTGAAACCAACAAGTTTTTTGGGAGATCTGTATGAATGGAGCCACTGCCAGCCTGGACTAAAAGGGACAGAAAAGGGACAGATTGAAGGAAAAATGACTTCAAAGGCAGAACCATGGAAGCTGAGGTCTGGGGTGAAGACTTCTTTTCTGGTGAAGAGAGCAGGCCCACCCATGTGTGTGGAAAGGGTGAGTTTGCCCTGAAACTTGCAGAGGGCGGGCTTTCCACCCTGTTGTATAGGAAGAGTGTTGCTGCCCCACACTTCAGAGAGGGTGGAGCACATTCCCCAGGGATTGGGGAAGAGTCTGGTTGCCACTCCACTGTTCTGAGAGTGTTGAGCCTGTGCCCATGAGATTGCAGAGAGCTTGACAGCCATCCTGATACTTGAGGATGGTGGGGCCTAGAGTCTGGCTGCCACTCCAGTACTTCTTGAGGGTGAACCCTGGAGTTCGGCTGCCACCAGGATGCTCCTTGATGAGGGTGGAGCCGAGAGCATGGCTGTCACCCCAGTGCTTGGAGATGTTGGAGCCCTCACCTCAGTGTTTGGAGGGAGCAGGGCCTCTGCACAAGCCCTTGGAAAGGGTGGGGCCCTTCTCCATCAAGCCCAGAGGACAAAGCATCATTCCATAAATGACTCTCAGACCTTGAAGTCTAATGGAGTTTGCCCTGCAGGGTTTCAGAACCATTTGGAACCTGTAACCCTGTTTTCCTTCCAATTTCTCCCTATGGAAATGGGAACATTTATACTATGACTGTCCCTCCTTTGTATATTGGAAGCAGGTAATCTGTCCACAGCCAGATAATAGGTCCACAGCCAGAGGGGAATTGAGCCCCAGGACAGACCACATCTACAACTGATTTTGATGAGACTTTGTACTTAATATTATTAACTAACTGATTTAAGCTTTTTCAGATATTGTGATGGAATGAATATATTTTGCATATGGAAAGAACATGGCTTTTAGGGGTCCAGAGGGTGGAGTGAGATTGTTTGGAGACTTTATGGACCCCAGAAAAGTTCATGTTCTTAAAGCTAATCCATTCATGTGGGTGTAAACCTATTGTGGGTGGGACCTTTTGATTAGGTTATTTCAGTAATTAGTAAATATTAAGGTAGGTCTTAATCCTCTTACTGTAGTCCTTTATAATAGGATGAAAAACAGAGATAAAGACACAGACACTAAAACACAGAAGCTGAGAAAGAAAGCCACAGAAAGAGAAGAAGCCACTGAAGCCATAAGCTGGAAGCAACGAAACTGAAGAGAGACCAGTAGACGCTGCCATGTGCCTTCCCATCTGACAGAAGAGTCCAGGTATTGTCTTGATGATGCCTTGATTTGGACATTTTCAGGGTCTCAGAACTGTAAGCTTGTAAACAGCTAATAACTTTCCATTGTTAAAAGCTAAAAAAAAAAAAAAGACCTGTACATAAATTTTCATGGAAACTTTATTCATAAAAGCTCCAAACTGGAAACAACCCAAGTGCCTATCAAAGGAGATTGGATCAACCAACTATGGTATATCTATGCAATAGAATATTATTCAGCAATAAAAGGGATTGAACCATTGACTCATCCAATGTGGATGAATCTTATGCTGAGATGAAGGAAGTCAGACAAAAAAGAGTACATGAAAAATGAAACTGATCTATAGTGATAGAAAACACATCAGTGGCTGCTTTGTGACATGGCTGGAGGAGGTGAGAGGAAGGGAATACAAAAGGGCACAAGGAGACTTTCAGGGATGATGGATATGTTCACTATCTTGAATGACGTGATGGTTTCACAGGTGTAGACCTAGATAAAAATTTATCAAATATGAACACTTTCAATATGTGTAGTTTATCATAGGTCAATTTTACCTCAGTAAAGCTACAGTATCTAAAATAGAGATAGGTGCCTTGGAAGAAGTCAGTTCAGGGTATTATCAAGACAGTAGCTGGGAGCCTCCTTTAACTGAAGCTACCCAGAATTCACGGAAGAGGGGGGGATGCCTGGCCTTGGATTTGAAAATTGAGTACGTGCTATTCAGGAAAATGGGTGAAGAAGGGCGGGGAGAGCTCTCCCTACTGAGGCGACATCAAATGCATAGGTTCTAAAGCATGAAAGAGTGTGGTGTGTTCAAAGATCTGCAAGTGGTTAGCATAACTGAAACAGAATACTCTTGGAGGGGAGAAGGAAGGAGAGATGAGAAGAAAAGAGGGGCTCCTTTCCAGCTATTTGAGTTTATGAAATACTCATTATAAGATAATTGTGTAATCTTTTTGCCCAGGCACCCCCATCCATGACTACAAAATGGGGTCACATTTCCATTTATGGGCAAATGACAATTATACTATTGTTTTCTTAATCCTCTGCCTGTACAATCAGAAATTCGCCCTCTTCAAAGCATCCCAAGTTATTTGGGGGAGTCCCCAGATGGGGTCTTATATATGCTCACAAAGCAATCTGCTCTGTTCTTCCTTTCCTTCCCAACTCACACCTTTAGGCACCTGCTGCCTGGAGAAGCTGCACTGATTTTCCTGTTCAAAGCACCTATTGGGAGAAGGTCAGAGATTCAGGCCAAGTTTACTGAACTATTGACTGTGTCCAAAGCCACCAGTGTTGGGGCCCAGAACAAGGAGAAAATCTTGTGGTGGATCTACATTGTGTCAGTTTAGGTGAAAATTACCTTTCATAGAATTCCTTTTTGTGTAGAGGGCCAGCTGAGCACTGCTCACAAGAGACATTTTGGGTGAGATTCAGAAGGTGGAAGTAAGCACCACTGTGACAGCTTGTGCATGTTTGTCACTCATCTGCTTTTTGGCTGGGGCAGCTCCCACCAGAACCCCCTGGGGGTCAGCGTCTCCTGCATATCAGCATGACATTGAGATTAGAGGGGGTGAGAAACAGATGCAGGCTCCGCTTTGTCCTTGGGGGTCCCAGATTGTCCTTGTGGTTTCCATTTTGTCCTTGCCCTTGTCCAAATCCAGCTTTCCTTCCCAGCTGCTGTTCTAGCTGACCTATAGAAACTTCAAGGTCAGCATTGGACACAGAGGCCACAGGTTGCAAGGAATGCTCTCCCCCAACTGCAGAAGGTTTAACCCTTATAATATATCCTTTAATTCTATATCATTTGCTGCAGTCTGCTTTTCTGATTGAACCCTGACTAATTCAGGTGTCTTATCCAACTTTGTGCTATCTGGGCCCAGGAGAGCAGCTCTGCTTTGCCAAAACCTCTCATGAAAGCACATTGGCCAATTTCTGACCATGGCCCTTATAATCTGAGACTCAAACCACAGGGCTGCATGGGGGAGAGGTATCAACGCAATGTTCTCCCAGCCCCACCCAACCAAATGCCTTCCTCCTCCCCCAATTAATAAAAACAAAAGCTTCCTGCTCTTCCATGGGTGTGAACAGATGTTCCGTGTGGGCGTATGTGGTCGTCATGGAGGGGTGGTTTGCTGTCTGTACCAGCTGCTCCGGGGCCCTGCTCAGACAGCCCCCAGTGCCCTCATAGTCACCATTAACTCCTCCCAGAGTCTTTGATTCTTCTGCTCCAAGAGTCCCAGCAACTTGACCCTTTTCTCAGATGTCCTTGTTTTCACCTATTTCCTCTCCAAGGCACTTTGCCAGGTCTCTGAGATGGGTAACAAGGCCTCCATGAGGATCAAGCTGATGGGAGGAGCAGAGAGACAAAGAGGGATTTCCTAACCTTTATATGCCAGGCAATGCTATAGCAGCAAAGTCTGAGTCTATCAAGCCCACAAAAAGTGAGAAAATTCTAAGGATGAAGCAGGATGGACGACTACATGTGTAATTAAGGGACCGGAGTTTGATTCATCCTGTCTGAGTCTCTCAGATTCTGGACAGGTCTCTTTGTATCTTTCTTCTCTAAAGAAGTTCCTGTAGGCTTTTGATATTTTCTTCCTACTGGGCCCGCAGGGCACCATTTGATGGGGAAGAAATTGTTCTGAGCTCTAAAAAGCTGTTACCTGGTGCAGTCATTTCTAAACCTAATGGATCATCTGAACTCCCTCATTTGTGTTATCATTCTTAACATATATATTAAAAACTAACACAACTTGCCAGATCTACCACCTCTTTCCCCAAACTCTAAATCAGTAGGTTGGGGTTTGGCATGTAAATCTGTACTTACAAAAACAAAACAAAACAAAACCCTCAGGGGATTCTGATGTTAAGCCAAATTTGGGAACACCTGATCTAGTGAATAGTAGCTGAAGAAAGGATCTTACAAGTTTAGGGGTTCTGTCCATAAGGTGAAGGAAAATTGAAGCAATTATCCAGATAATTTCAGCAAAGAGATGCATTGTCATCAGAATTGCATGGACCATGAGGAACTACATCTGAGATATTAGGGTCAAAAGCACACTGGCGAAGCAAAAAATCTCACCTGTGTAAATTCAGATTAAGCCTCTGGAGGAGGTGTCAGTGGTGGGAGGTTGAGCAGAGATGGAGGAGTTGCATTTCCTGACATTTCTACTCTTTTTATGGCTGCTGTACATTCTGAATGTTCTGGGAGTCTCCTTAATTCATAAATGCTGATTAAGTACTCTCAAATCTTGCAAACCACAAATCCCCATTTTTAATGTGGAAATATGATTCCTGTTACTTATAATATACCATGTTCTGGCCAAGCATCATAGAATAGATTTGGGGGCAACTTTCAGTTTGCTTAGGATTTTAAAATGTTAATGCATCTTTAAATTTATATTTATTTTTACATCTTCAGCAGCTGCCTTGCAACTAAGATGATCACATATCCCAGATGTTTTATTTGGGGGGGGGGTGGTTTCTGCATATCTACTGTTCTACCCCATTGTGTGCTTGGTACCATGTGACCAGCCATTGCCCTGGTTCCTAATTTGAGTGTGGGAAATTAGGGCTCTGTCTTTAGATACTGGATGGAATGCGTACAACCCTGTTTTGGGTCTGCATTTGCTGGATGGAGAATTTCTTCAATGTCAGGTTTCCTGTGAGGAAAGAGCTGTAGTCTATTTTCGTTCCATCAGATCTGTTAGTCCAGTGTTTATTGTCCTGCTCTGCTTAGTCACCCCAAGAGGAATGGGGGCTCCACAGGCCCTGCATTACATTTCCTGTGAACACTGACCCAGTGCTGCCACCTCGTGGCTGGGCAAATTCTAAAACCAGGGATGTCAGAACAACCTTCTGAAGAGGAATCAGATCTTCATTTTCTCTGTCTGCTCTGCAGAAAAAATTTACCATAATTCCTAACAACTGTGACATCCTAATTTTCTATTTCCTGAATGAAGAAAGTAATTTCTATCTTACTAAGGTATAGTGAAATCTTTAAAGGGAAAAGTTTTCATTCTTGTTCTGGTTTTACTTATTTTGGGATCAGCCCTTAGGCAATATTTTGAGCCAACGTTTGAAAAGTTTGGACTGAAGGCCTTGAAAATAAGTATAGTATTCAAGGTCAGAAAGAGAGATTGAAAGTGGAAACAGGTGAGTGCTCCCTCTGGGGCAGATTGCTAGCAGCATTGGCCTTACCAGGGAACTTGGTAGAATGTCTCTTCTTGGCCCCCAGTTCAGATCTACTGAATCTAAATCTCCTGCGGGGCCCAGAAATCTGTGTTTTAAGGCAATTCAACTCAAGTTAGAGTTGAATAGAATAGAAGCCATGCCTAAGCAAAATTGAAGTGGATTTCACTCAGGGTCCATTTGGCTCTTTATCGTACTCACTCTTCTTCAGTTCCCTCTTTCTGTGTTATTTATTCGATAAACCACATGTATTTATTGAGTGACTACTATGGGCAAGCTACTGTTTCAGGTGATAAGGACATAGGGGCTGGTAAGAGCTAAGGCCCAAGAATTTGCATTTCCAACATCTTCCCAGGTGCTGCTGGTGCTGCTGATCTCGAGATGACATTTTGGGACCTTGTTCTCCACCTCAGAGCAGCAGGCTATGAAGCCCATGTGGTCTTCATATGGAGAGTGCAGATCAGGCTTTTCAGCTTCCATGTGGCTGGGAGATCTGCTTATCAACCCTTCCTGCCGTTTACTGGGGCACTTAGGAGATGCCATTACTTGAATTGAACACCAGTCTATTATAAAGAGATTAAAATAACCTGCTGTGATTTCACCACCCAAAGGTTAGGCAATTCAAGAATGAAAGCAGACATGTGATTATTAAAAGGCCTTAGAGAAAATTGTCAATAGTCTGAGAAATTTTGGCCATACGTTAAAAGACCTGCTTTGTGCTTATCAGTATTAACTGTATGCTAGCCCATCCATCTCCTGTTTAATTTGCCATTTATGTTTGGTTGGTCCAATGAGTATTGTGAAGAATAAATAAGCAGAACAGCAAACCAAACTGCATTTGTGGGCACAGTTATAGAGTAAGAAATCTCAGAGCTGGGAGCAGAACCCTAATTGCAGATCAGTACAAATGTTTGCTTGTTTGTCATATGCAGGCTGTATTATCTGCTGAATATAAACAACAACTTTGATCAATCTTCTAGCCAGCATTGCCTGGGAAGGTAAGGGATGAGTTTTGCTTTGCAAAAACTTCAGTCTTATACTGAGGGTGGGTGAGGCAGCCCAGTGTGGTGGAAAATACTTATGACTTTGGGGTCAGGCAAAGCTGATCTCAAAATCTTTTGTACCTTGTAGGAAGTTATTTGATCTTCCCAAATCTCATTCTCTTTCCCTGTAAACTTGGGACAGTGCATCCTACTTTGTGGGGTCAAATGACATATGATTCTACTTTTAAGGATCAAATGACGTGTGCACATAAGGCACATAGTAGGTGCTTAATATAGAGTAGCTATTCCTAAGCTCCCAGTTCAGAGGGTTGGGGCCAGGAGAGGCCGTGTGCTAGTTTCCTAGGGCTATTATAACAAAGTACCACAAACTGGGTGGCTTAAAACAACAGGAATTTATTCTCTCACAGTTCTCAAGTCTGGAAGTCCAAAATCAAGGTGTCAGCATGGCCGTGCTCTCTCTGAAGCCTCTAGGAGAGGATTTTCCCTTGCTTCTTCCTAGCTTTTGGTGGTTACTGGAAATCCTTGGGATTTCCTGGCTTGTGGCAGTATAACACCAACATCTGCCTCTTTCTTGACATGGCTGTCTTCCCTCTATGAAGAGGCGACTGGGAGGAGGGTTTAGGCTCAAGCAGCAATGGTCGGGGAGTCACTGTGGGGAATGGTGGGGGGTGGGACCCGGACCCATGTGGATGGGAGGGAAAAAAAGAAGGGGTGCTCAGAAAAGTAGGGATGGTGGATAGAGGACACTGGAGACTGACTGATTTTTCTGAAGCCAGGCTCTCTGGGTGAGTTCCACTGTGAAGCACCTTTCATGGACCATGGGGCTGATTCTTTCACCCTGTGGCCCCACTCCTTAAGGAGTTTATAACTGAATATGTGGGAATCTGGATGAGGAAAAAAATCATCCTGGTAGTGACAACTGGATAGTTGGAAGAAATGCTCAATATAATCCTTTAGCTGGAAAATGCTTAGTATAGTCTTTGGTAGCTAGAAATGTTTATTATGATCATTTCACTCAAGCAGCCTTGAGTTATTTCAAGCCTAAAAGTTCTTGCTGGCATAGTTTGCTGTTACCCATCTCAAAAGTTTACTCTGCCCTATTCCGTTACATTAATGAAATCCTCCCCAGCTCTGCTTGCAGGATAAAACACCATATGGGGTAATATCATCATCTCTCTGCCTTTGAAAGACAAGATAAAAAGCCTGAATGGTCAAGAGAGAGAGAAGGGCCTACAAAGTAACAGGATATGCTGACCAAACAAAATGAAGCAAGTGACTATTACTCAATTTTTATGAATGCTGTGAATTTACATAGTTTTTTCTTCTTTTTTTTCTGCTTTCTTCTGCACCTTGACCATTCCTTTGTCTGTTATAAAAGCCCAAATCACCCTTCTCACTCCAAACTGATCTTGGAAAGTGTCTCCTCCAGTCCCTTACATGGGCATCTGTACTAAAACTCACTTTCTCACCAAAACAGAGAGACTTTTTTCTCTGTTTGAGTGGGATTAGGTGGGCCGAAGTATTGAAAACCAAGTTAGCTGATAGTAAGAGTAGCAGGGTGATGGGTGATGCTTATATAGGAGAAAGGGTTTAGGCTATGGAGTCAGGTTTTGTCCTGAGTTAGAATTTGGATCTGTGACCTGATGCTGAATGACTTTGGGCTAGTCATGTAAGTAATCTGTAAAATGGGGTTAATATTCTATCTCATAGGGCAGTTGTGAGGAATTGCAGGGATAACGCATGGGAACACTTACCGTAACACGTAGTTTATGGCAAGTAGGTAAATTTTAACTAGGTTCCCTTGTATGGGGCTTTAGCTGTGTGACCTTGGAGAGGTTCACTTAGTCTTTCTGACCCCCTGTGGCTTCAGCTCTTAAAAACCAGTATAGTCCCAGGTGTTAGCAGGTGAGAGCATGGCTCAGATGCATGTTGTAGGGTTCTGAATATGCACAGACAAGGCCATTCATTTTGAGACTGAGTTGGGGGTGGACCTGGATTAGGGTGTTTTCTTTTTTTTTTTTTTTTCCTTGAGGGGGATGCCCAGGAGGGGGGTGATGCTCATGTAGGGAAATTCATTTGGAAAGAAGCACATCTTCCACTTTGACTGAGAGGAAATGGGGAGGGGATGTGGTCTAGCAGGCCCAAGACAGGCTTGGCTGATGAGACTTTGTGGTTGTATTTCTCAAAAGGAAATAGGACATTTTCACCCTCCATAACTCCCACCGGCTCAGGTCCAGATTTTCTGCCTGGGCTATGTTTGCACCTGTCACTTATGTCCTCACTTGACTTTTGGTTAAGCTGCCATAGCAGCCGCAGCAACTGGGGCCTGGAAGATGGCCCTGAAATTGCCTGGAGCCACTTTCCAAATTTTGTCAAATTCCATTAATTAATTCATTGGATATTTACTGAACACTTACTCTGTGTTTGTGCTGAGGATTCAGCAGAGAACAAAATAGAGACCAGTCTTGTTCTCAGAGGTCTTTCCATCCTTTAGGGGATAAAGGCAATATCCAAATAGTAGCCTACCTACATGTATAATTAAGAGTTTTGCGGTGAAGTAAAAGTTCAGAATACCATAAAACTGTACAATAGGGTTAGAATCTAATTGGATTGGGGGTTCGGGAGTAAGAAGAAAGGAAAAGGGAGTGGGGTTCAGACAGACCAGGAGAAAACAATATTGGCTTGAAGTGGGGTAGGAAAGATAAGCTTTTTTTTCTTTTTAAACACAACTCCCCCTCCCCTTCACAAACAGGCATTGGCCATGGGAAAAGCAGTTCCTCTGCTTCCTGATATTATTGTACTCTGAATACATGCACCCATTCATTTGCGTCCCTTCTTCACTCGCTTTTGTTTATATGAGTTTTAACTTTAGGCTCAGCTCTTGTGCCACGTCTTTTATGAAGGCTTCCTGACTCTTCTGCTCTCACAGTTCTCTCTTCCTGTAGACTTCAGTCAGGGTGTGCCTGAGTTGTTCCTTCAGCCCTGATTCCCTTCGTCACATTGTTAATTCTGTGTGACGCATGTTTGTTAATTTCCCCAGTGAGACTACTGATGAAGTCATAGAAGGTTAGAGCTAAAAAAGCCATTATAGATCTTATTCTCCAACCTGTTCATGATGAATAAGTTAAAACTTAAACCCAGAGAAGTTAAAGGACCCCACTTGCCACTAGACAGAAATCTAGGACTATGATCAAGTCTTATTTTATCTTTATATCTCTCCACTGCATTTATCAGAATGTTTTTTTCCAGAGTCAGAATTCAATGTGTATTTCTCACTGACGAATTTTTCCTCTACTTCGACCACATATGTGCATCTCATGTCCTTCCATTGCTCAGTGTAGGCAGTAGGTGTGAGCCAGTATTATCATATAACTCCTCCATGTGGCTTGGTTACCTTGTCTGTCAAGTAGATAGAGTAATCCCAATGAACAATATTTATTAAATACCTACTGTCTGTTAAGAACTTTGAAAAGCAATGGTGATATAAAGCTGATAAGACAGATATGATCCCTACCTTAGGGGAACACAAAGTGGTAGAACTTGGTGAAGAAGTAATTGCAATACAGCAAAAATATCTGTAATTAAGATTTATGCAACATATGGAAATGCAGAACGAATGAACCAATTTTGTCTGGGGGATAGGAAAAGCTCATTAATATTTCTCTACTTAATTCAACTTTGTATTATGAGATTCCAATGAGATAATGTAGTGAAAGTGTGATGAAAAATGTATACAACACACTATCCAAATTGATGGTATTGTAATTTGGGAAGGTTTGGAGCGTGGTCAAAGAAGAAAATGATGGCTGGGAAAAGGAGAGGAAAAGTCCTCTCTTCTGATGGGCCAGTAAATTTTACACGGAGAAAACTCAGGTCTGTGGCTATAGACCATTTGAGCTATAGCTGCCCAGCTGGTACATTGAGCTTCTTGTCTCAGGAATGACCAAACCTACTCATGCCTTTAACACAGCTAGAAACAGCTGGAAGCACTCTGTGATCTTGGGTGGAAGGCACCACTATGCTCCTGTTGTTAGAAGGAGACGGTTGGGAAGACTCCTGAGAGGCGAGCAGATGACATGTTGGTGGGGATTGGACTTTGGAATGGGAAGCCTGTAGCTATGTCCGTCTAGACAGAGCATGAGTCCTAATGGGCTGGTGAGAGATTCAATTCCCTCTCCTTGCCCCCTGCATCCGTAATCATGGATATTTGAATACTATGTTGTCTTGAAATAAGTAGTTTTCAAACATGAGCAGCTGACACAATGAAAACTCAAAGTTCAGAGACTTATTCCTTGGTTAGGATTCACCATAGCATGGCTCAAAGGATTTTGCCCAAAGCAAAATAATTATATATGGTAAAAATCTGACATCATCCCAGGAGACATTCTTTAAAAAAAAAAAAAAAAAAAACTCTCGGTATTAATTTGTGGCACTTGATGCTTCTGGTACTGTTAAAACTCAGGCGGGACCATCAGCACTGAGAGTAAGAGGGAAAAGTGACCTCAGGGCCCCCTCTGGTGGTGAGGCAGACCCACTGAGTTTTCAGTGTCCGGGGTGTGGAGGGACATCTCCTGCCCATCTAGATAGTGTTCTAAGGGTCTTATTTCTGGGCTGTGAGGCAATAAAACAGGAAAATAAGGTTCATTATTGGAGTGAACGGGTTGCCAGAACAATCCCACTGTAAAAATCAGTGTGACAACCGGCCAAGTAAACCAGAACTAAGGGCTCTCTGCCTTCTTTGCTTCCTCCACTTAGCTGACATTAAGCAGCAAGGGGTAGTCTTTCTTTGAAGTTGCGTCTGTGCTATACTGCTGTGATAACAGCAGTGCTTGTGGCGACTCCCAAACCATTACTGAGGTCTCCTCTTTGTGGCTAGTGTGTCTCAGGAAGTGCAGATGGAAAGAGGAAGGCTAGAAAGCAGATAATTCAAACAGCCCACCCGTGTCTTCTCACTCAGGGGTAATGACTTCACTACTGACCAATTCACAGATGTCCCCTCGACTGCTGGCATAAGTCCCTTGTGTGACAAAGGGCCTGTGATCTCTGGGATCATGTCTGGAGCCGTCCTCAGCTCACCTTCACGGTGGTACTTCATGATGCCTTAACTGCAGTAAGAGTGGGAGGAGAATCTTCTCAAGCAGCGGCACCTCAGTGCTGCCAGGTTTCATATGTCTTTGGTTAAAAGTGACTCCAGACACCTGAGGCCAGCTGGAGATGACCCCACTGACAATTCAACAGGACACACTTTCACAGTCTGTGCCTGTGCATCCTTGGTCATCTGTATGATCCTTTTAGGCTGATCATTTTTGTGGCATAATGCAACAGCAAAGCCAGATCAGGAGGCCTGGATCTGACCACCCCCACTTGGTGAATAACTGGGGCAGACCTGTGATGATTGCAGCAGATATTGAGATGAGTATTGGGTGAACCCCATCTTGAACCTGAGATAGGAAGTTCTGCATGCCTGGGCTTCTTGTTCACCTGGTGAGTCCCTCAAAATCTAATTAGTCATGACAGAGAGCACACAGTGCCCAGTAGTGTATTTCATCATCACCTCTGTTGCCACCACCCCTAGCTCCTCTGAGCAGCCCCCAGGTGAGTTAGGGAGGAGGACATGGAGGGAGGGGATAAGACTATTCCTGGATGGCAGAGTCTCACTGCCCCAGAAGCATTTTCAGGCAGTCCATGAGCCCACAGGACTTGGGGTCTGGTTCCACCTCTCTTGAAGCAGAGGGAACCAGGGATTCCTTTTCAGAGACAGCTCAGAGCCAGTGACTCTTTTTGGATAGTGAAATAGGGGGGACTCATGGACAGATGGTGAACTTGTGTTGGAAGGATACCCCACAGAAAATCAATCACACAAGTGTTTTAGACACACAAACACACACACACCACCACCACCTAATCCAATACAAACATTTTCAGCACAGTATAATTTGCACTGTACACACTTTTAACCTAAACATAACAAACTCAATGCCAATAGTTGTTACATTATTCTAAAACCACTTTTATAACCAATTTCATTTTTAGTTTTTTTTTTATATTTTAGTATTCAAACAACTTGTGCTAATATACAATGAAAATCATTGCTTCAGAACATTTATTCATAACTTATAGACCTTCTGAAATCATTAAAGGGAAACATATGAACCTGTCAGGAGTGTCCTGGTCCTCAAGGGGATTTTGCTGTTGCTGTTTTGAGGAACAGTCCACCCCATCAGAAGTTCCTTCCCTGGAAATCCTTAGTAAAATTGCTTATTAAACAGGTTCTTGACTGATGCCCATGGAGAGGTGGGGGCCTTGGGCAGGTTGTACTGAGTGAGGTGGCATGTGCTATAATTTATTGTAGACTCTTTATCTCTAGGCATTAGAGCACTAGGTAAAGTTGCTAGACAGTTCCAGATGACTCCCCTTGTGGGTAATTACTTACGTTGAGAGCTTTGAACTGTGCTGTCCTGCTGGGCACCTGGTCCACACTCTGGGATACTGTGTCATCCTGTGACCTGATCAGCAAAAAGAAATACTCTTTTGATGTCAAAAGAGTTGGCAGAGCATTCAGAATTGCTCTTTTAGGCTTTTAAGAGCCAAGGCTGAGACTGAGACTCCAGGGCTGAACATATGGGTGATCCCACACCATCTAATCTAAGGAAGCCCAGGGTTTCCTCTGTGAGGGGTGAAGCACAGCTTTGCAGCATACTTAACTGGCGGGCACTCATTGAACAGTCGCTCTCATTTGGGACATTTCTTTCATTCACTCAACAAATTCATACTGAATACCTTCTATGTGTCAGACAGTGAGGATACAAGAGTGAGCAATACTTCAGTATATTTTCTCAGATATTTTATTTTAATTATTTATTGAAGTAGTAATAGAAAAGTGGAAAGCAGTGTCTTTTGCCTCATCATTATGCTTTCACAGCCCATGCTTTGCTCTATTTATGATTTAACTCTTCTGGTGGTTGCCTTCTTATAATATGCTATACCTGTATTTCTTGATTTATTAGTGTTAGATCATTTCTTTTAACTCCCACTATGAATAATAAGGATTTAGCTCCTTTACATTATGCCCAACCTCACCTCACCTCACCTCTCCTCTTTCTCTTTCCATCAAATATTGGATAGTTATTATTGTATTAGTATGTTAAATAGGCTCCCCAACCCTCACTGGAAGCTGCAAAGCAGAAAAAAATGGATGACAGATAACCCCACCTTCTAGAGATGCTAGACGATATACAAATAGGATCTGCTAAAAGAACATCCCCATGGAATGTGGCCCATCACCACCTCCTAGTGATAAATGGGAGCAGGGAAGAGTGGTGGGAGATTTCTTTGGGCATGGGGGTTGGTGGATGCTTCCATCCCACCTCAGAACAAGAGAAAGGAGTCTTTAAGGTCACCACTCAAAAAGGGGTTCTCTGCCGGAAAGAGGGATTGGAAAATGTTTTCTACTTTAGGAATCGAATCTTTCTCAGTCTCCTTTTTTTTGAGAATGTTGCTTGTGGTTGCTCTCTGAGGACCTAAATTCCAGAAATATGGCTCCAGTGTCACCTTTTTTGACTTGGTGGCTGATTTAGACCCCTGCCCAAGGATGTACACATTGACTTAATTTTCTGTCAATCACATGGAACCATGGCTTCGCCTGGTGTGCATCACATCTACTGAGAACTTTTTCTTTACAAGTTTATATAAAGTTGTTTAGAAGCAAGGTCTTTGTGAATAGGGAGAACAGGCTTCTCCTCAACACCAAGACCTCAAGTTTTCAAATTCTTCTTGAATCACAATGGATTCCCCCCAGCCGTTCCCACTCCCCTATTTTGACTAAGTTATGCTCTCTAGCTCCCCAACTGTTGTCTCTTCTCCCAGTCCAAGGACAGCCAATAGTTTTACCTTTGGTGCCAATTTAATCAGTTGTTGGTAGTATCTGCCATGAGCGCTGTGAAAAATTAGATTTCTGTAGGGGACACTATGGCTGATTCCCCAACATCCAATCCAGCCCAGATGGATGAGTCTAAGGCAGCCAGGATCATCTTTCTCCCCAGGAAAGGGCAAGTGGCCAACTCTGGACATTAAGATGGGATGGGAAGATGATGTCACTTTTCCCTCTGGAACTTGTCAGCCTGAATGTGATCCCTAGGATTGCTGCAGCCATCTTGCAACCAATATGAAGATGAAGCCAACTTCAAGGATGGCAGAAAAGACAGATGGAGATAGACCAGCTCATTGATGACTTCAATGGGCCACTGAAGCAACCAACCCTAAAGCACAACCCCCTTCTGGCTCTCTAGAGTAATGTTGTATGAGTTAATACACTTCCATATTGTTTAAACCAGTTTGAATTAAGGTTTCTGTTACTTGCAGCTGAACTCAAACTAACTGATACAATTTCTAAAGTCATTTCTGGAATCAGTGGGGAAGGGTGTTGGGAGCCACTAGCTGTGTCTGTCAAAAGTGGGGGTTGGGCATTTGCCATCCTGTGCCCTTTAGTTCCTTCCTAGCATCTTGTACAGGGTTTCTCTTTCTTCCCCCCTTTTTCTTACTACCTGAAATGGCACTTTTAAGGTGCATAAACAGTGATTACTGCATAATATGAATACCCCTGCTTGTATGTCTCCTTCTAGGTTTTAGCTTCTTGAACTGCCCAGTGTGTTCTACATCTCACTTTTTATTCTGTTCCTTCTGACTCCTGTGGCTACCGACCTTTTTGCAACGTAGACTCTTCCCCGAGGCAGGGATTTAAAAATCCACTTGGAGACAGGACGAGGAAACAGTCCCCAGCAGCATATTTAAAGCACCATATGCATGGTGCTGGCAATATCAGATGTGAGGCTGGTCTGGCTGCTGTACCTGTGACCCATCAATAGCTCGTGCTGATCTGGCCAGTCCGAGGGACTAGCCTGGTGTCCCTTTCCAGGCCCTCGCTGACTGGTGGGCAACCCTCCAGAAGCTGTAGACTCTGTCAAAGAGGATGACCTTCCCAGAGAAGTAAGAGAAGTCCTTTGGTAATGGATATGCAAATACCATACCAATGACAGGCAGAAACACGGCTTTTGAGCTCCCCTGCTGCTGACATTGTATTATGACCTTTTCTTAGTTTCTGGAGTCTTTAATGCATTTTCTAGGTCTAAAAATGAGAATGACTGGAAGTTGAGTGGAAACATTGGGGCTGCCATTTCCCCAGTCTTTTATTTTTTATTTAACTTGGAAACAACTTGAAGGGACTCAAACCCAGTGATGCTTGTAAATTCAACAGAGAACAACAATGGGCAGTGTGCAGAGGTGTGGCTTGTGGAAGACTTCCTGGTGTCCCTTGGCAACAGACTCACACTTTTATCCTGTTTGCTAATTGTTTAAAAACCACATATGTATTGCAAAGCTCACTTATTGATGGAGAGAAGAGTGGAAAGGGTAGCTTCTCTAATTAAAACTGATTGGAGCTGTGAAAGTTTAATTAATTGGATGCATGTCACTTCATTTCCATGTTATGTTGTGCACAGCACTCTGTTTTCATAATTAACATGTTGTGTCGGCGTGGTGAGTGCCTCTCCAATTACCAGTCTGAGGGGAAAGTGAGCAGGCAGAGTGGGTTTAAAAAAGTCCCAGCCAAAATCCACAGTCTCTTTTCTCTTTGGCCTGTTTCTTGCCATTTCCCATCACCTTTTGTTTAGTTAGTGATTTTTTGGAGGCTCTTCCTGGAGACTACTGTTTATTTGGTTGTTTCCATCAGAGGATAGGGAGGCTTCCTGACACTTCCAGAGATTGTAGGTGAAACTCCCACCCGGCAGAGGAGGGTTACATCAGTCAGAATTATCCCTGCACTCTCTCCGCTCACACCTTGCTGGGCAACCAACCTTTGCCCACTTAACCAAGATAAACCTGCTCTGCGGGTCCACTCTGTGCAATGTATGGTGATAGGTGGTTGGGTCCAGATTCCAGCTTCTTACTAGACATGTGACCTTGGGGAAATTACTTAAGTTCTCTGTGCCTCAGTTTCCTCATTTGTAAAATAGGAATACTAAGACCTTCCTCTTAGGGGTCTTGTGAAAATTAAATGAAACAATGTAAATGTTGTGCTTAGCACATAGTATTGTTATCAGCTTATGTTTATTGAACAGCCCTCTCACTTTTCTATATAGCTTTTTTATTTTTAAGTCCTTATTGGAGTGGTGCTATTGTAGGTTGTAACTCCTAATGGACCTCACCCCAATGTCCACCTCAAATCCATATTCTTTATTGGACACACATGCTTTTTCTAAAATGAAAAGCTGATATGTGAATGCCTTGGTGAGATCCGTATAGTCACCCTCTTGCCAGGCGACGGAGTTTAAACTCTGAAGCACAGGAATCCCAGCTCCTGCCTAGCTGGACCACGGCTGGGTGGCAGCCCCACCTCCCACAGCTCCCGTGTCCTCGGCCTCCAGCCTCGGTTCTCCCATCCCAGCCCCCAAATGTCCTCACTCCTGAAGTCTCTGGGACATCGCCACATGCCATTTCCTGAGGACAACATGCTCTTTTTCTTTCCCATCTTTTTCTTTCTTCCCTTTTCTCTGTCAAGAAAAATCCTTTCATTTTTTTTTCTGCTCAAACGTCTCCTTTTTGGTGAAGTCATCTGTCTCCCCACAGTTCGGAGTCTCTCTTCCTGACAAGACAGGAAGTTCTTGTGGGCAGGGCTGGGTTCTTGGTCATTTTGTGTCCATAGTGCCCAGCAGAAGTGTGTACGAAGAAGGCTTTAAATAAGCAATTGTTGAATGGCAGGAAGAGCCCTGGTTTTCTTCTTATGGAATTACTATTTAGTATCTGTCTTCCCTCAAGGCTGTTGGCTCCATTCGGGAAGGGAGCATTTCTGTCTTGTTCTAGATTGTTCCCTGTGCCTGGTACATGGTAGGTGCTCCATCAATCAATAAAATTGGCATAACACCTGTTTTATATAATGCATAGGTTTTTTTGTGAGGGCAAGTTAATGATGAATATAAAAGTTCTTTAGATTTAAAAATGATTGAAAATTACAGTGTTATTTTTAATAGAACAATAATTGCTATTGACATTATTACTGTGCTAATTTATTATTATTATTGGAAAGAGTGCTCTTCCCCTAGATTTTCTGAGGAGCAGTGGCCTCTGGGCCCTGCTCTGGTGGCACCCTGCAGGGACCCCAGGCTGCCCTGATAACCCTCAGGGAGGAATCCTGAAAACTTTGCCTAGAAAAACTGCAGCTGAGCTGCTTGTGCATCTCATCCTGTCCCTTTAGAAAAATCTTATAACCCTCTGGTTTCCCTAAAATGAGATTCTTCTACCTTAGTATCATGTATAATAAATAATGTATTCTGGTAATTTTAGGAAATCATTTTATATCCAGGCACTTGTATCAAGTCTAATCAATATTTATAGTTATTCAAGGAGTTTTTCTTTCTTTCTTTTTCTTTCTTTCTTTCTTTCTTTCTTTCTTTCTTTCTTTCTTTCTTTCTTTCTTTCTTTCTTTCTTCTTTTTTTTACTAAGAAAGGTTTCTTTTTTCTTCTTATGCCTGTTTGACCTTGTATCAAATAACAAGTCTTTTCTCTAGCGCAAAACCCAAAAAACAAAACCTAGCCTTGAAGATTTTCATCCTCACTCCTTCTCACTAGGGAATGCTTATAGGAACTAAGCCACCATTCCTTTTTCTGCTTTTGCTAGCTTTTCACGCTTGAATATAGTTCAGAAAACTAGATTGTGGACCAGGTCTGCTATCTCCAGCCCAATGTCAGTGTGATGCTATCAGCAGTATTTACAGTGCTGGGAGCTTGAGCTCATGAAGACCCAAGATAAGTAAAAATAACTTTGGAGACCAAAGGTCCCCTTCCTCCAAACCAAACTTTAATATTAATTTTAAAAATCAGATCCTGAACGATTTCCCAGGTTGATCTTGAATCTGCTCAAAAAGCAATGAAAGCTGGCCTTGGGAAATTTGGCTAGGGCAGGAAATGTAGGGCCAGAAGCCCTGGGACCCGACTTCCTGGGCTCTTTGCTGGCTCTGGCATTGGTTGGGGTGTGACTGGGGGAAGCCGCTCAACTTTCCTGGCTTCCTTTCCTTGTGGGTTGGATGAAGACGCTGGCCCTGAGGTTCCATGTGAGTCTGTAGTCAGCCAGTCCACAAGAACACTTAACTGCGCTTCTACCGCACTGGGCACTGGGAACCTCGATAAAGGAGACTTGCTGGCTAAGATCCTGTGCAAGACATGAACGTGCTCAGAGCTCAGTCCCAAAGCACAGGGTGCCATCACCCATTCCCTTTCAGCTACTTCCATGTCCCAGCAGACTGGCATCCAAAGTAGTGAAGGTGCTAAAGGTACCTTTCCCAGAGCAAGAAATGGAAAATATAGACTTCTGAAAATATCTATTGAAAATGGAGCAGCGTGTGACTGGGACACGTAGTCAGCCTTCAGATTCCTGAGGTAAGAATTACGATTCCTTTATTCTACCTCTGCTGGAGGACAAACAACCATGCTGGATATTATTGAGATTAGATTCTCAGAATGCCAGGGGTATGAATGGATATTCATTGCATGGTTTCTAGATGATTCTCATGTCCATCAAAAAATGTTGTATGCAGCAACAAGAGCAACTCTGAAGAAGGAGTTTGGAGATGGCCACATTAAAGATGAAGTATTTGGAACAGTAAAGGAAGATGTGTCATTATATAGATATAAAAATATTTGCTATCACAGTCTTCCCCTGCCCCACTGACTGCAGCTGAGGAAGAATTACAACGGTTTAGAATTAATGAGGTACAAACTGATGTGAGTGTAGACACAGAGCACCAAACAGTACAAGCAGTAGCATTTCCTATTTCTTGAGAAGCTTTTCAGGCTTTGGGAAAATTGAATAACAGACAGCTCAGCTATGTGCAGTTGGAAATAGATATAAAAAATGAAATTATAATTTGACCTTACAGAACTAAAAGATTTGCCCAAGAAGATTCCCAAGGATTCAGTTACCATTTCTTTCTTTATAAAGAGTCTCATGAAGGAAACTGTTTGGAATGCGCAGTTTTTATTTATTCCATGCCTGGATATGCATGCAAGAGCAATATAAGAGAATAGATGTAAGACCCCTTGGCTAAAAGTTGTAGAAAGGCAACTACAAATAGATGTAATTAAAAAGATTGAGATAGATAATGAAGATGAATTGACCGCAGACTTTCTCTACGAAGAAGTATACCCCAAGCAATAGACTCATAAGCAAAGTTTTGCAAAATCTAAAGGTCCTGTGGGAAAAAGGGGAATTCAAAGACTAATTTGGTGTCGAGCTGAAACTGAAGCCACTACTGATTGAAGTCATTATGTTACTCATTACAATACTAGTTTTTTTTTTTTTTAAAGTTCAGTTTTTAGTACAGGAGACTTGAAATCATCCCATGTTGATATATAGTAGAGAAAAACATTGTAATTTGAAAAAAAAAAATAGCACTTTTCACTTCTGTGTGTTTTTAAAATTAATGTTATAGAAGACCCATGATTTCTCTTTTTGAGTTAAAGCTAGAAAAGGGTTCAACATAGCAATATTTAATTTTGGCCCAGTTTTCAGAGAGCGATGATTCCACACTTTCACTTATTCTTAAACTTTTATATAGTAAGGCCAATTCAATAAAGTCAATGTCTCAAAGTAGGATACACTTCCTACGAAAAAAATTTATTAACAATGCATTTATTAAGTGTGCATTCCATCCACATCAATTGAATTAGCTGCTTGTACTTAGAGCTGGGGGGAGTGACAAGGGAATGAAAGTTTATGGGCTGCATTGATTTTGCATTCCCTCCCTTCCTTCCTTCCTTTCACCTGTAACCCATTCAGGGAAACCTTTAGCCACGTGAGGGTGAATCCTTTTAGGATGTGTCTGTAGGAGGTACAAATCGAAGGCTGAGATGATGCCTGCCTATCTGCTGGCGGCGGGGGGGGGCGCTCCGGAAGCAGGAAGGCATTAGAACAGGCGTTTCCCCCCGGGGTTGGCTCGGTGGGAGTGAGGGGCCAAATTTGTCTTTCAAATCAGGGGAGTGTAAATGTTCACCAGTTGGGCAGTTGAACTTCAGTAACTGCTGAGCACCATGGGGCCTGAAAGAGTTTTCTGGCATTGTTAGGTGCTGTCTCCTGCCTCCAGGGAAGGCCAGACTCCTTGAAGATCAGTCCTAGCAAAAGGGTGAACGTGGTAATGTGCCGGTTTGAATGTATTATGTCCCCCAGAAAAAGCCATATTCTTTGATGCAATCTTGTGGGGCAGACATAATAGTGGGGATTAAGTTGGAATGTTTGGATTAGGTTTTTTGCATGGAGATGCGCCCCACCCAACTGTAGATGATAACTGATGGGATATTTCCATGGAGGCGTGGCCCCACCGATTCAGGGTGGGCCTTGATCAGTGGAGCCATATAAATGAGCTGACTCAAAGAGAAGAAATTGAGTGCAGCTATGAGTGACGTTTTGAAGAGGAGCAAGCTTGCTAGAGAGGAACGTCCTGGGAGAAAGCCATTTTGAAACCAGAACTTGGAGCAGACGCCAGCCACTTGCCTTCCCAGCTAACAGAGGTTTTCCAGACGCCATTGGCCATCCTCCAGTGAAGGTACCCGATTACTGATGTGTTACCTTGGACACTTTATGGCCTTAAGACTGTAACTGAATAGCCAAATAAACCCCCTTTTTATAAAAGCCAATCCATCTCTGGTGTTTTGCATTCCGCAGCATTAGCAAACTAGAACAGTGGTGAAATGTATCCGTGTGTCTCTTCCTTTCCTTGCCCTCTCTTAACACTCAGGGCTTGTCTGTCTTGGAGATCCCACTGTCCCTCTTCTGCCCTGTTAATGTTCTGGCTTTATGTGGGTCTGACAGCTTTCCCACAGTCCTGTGCTCTGTGCTTCCTTTCAAAGTGTATGTGTCCAGTGCCCTATGCCTTCAGGCATTCTCATCTTGGCCAACTTGGCAAACAAGGGTGGTTCTCGTTCTGGAAAAATGGGCACAGACTCTGCACTGCCTTCCCAGATAACCCTTGCATTTACCTTGAAGTGGTTGCTCCTGGCACAATGACAAACTGGATGGCAAAAAGGACCTCCCAGTTCCCTAGAGTCTTTTTCTGGTTCTGCACGGGGCTGGCCCTGACTGTTTATAAGCCATGTAGACTTTTTAAGAAAAGAGTATGCACTTCCCAGGGAAACCAATCTCATGTATGGCATCTCACACCAAACTCTGTCTTTTCCTGGACAAACTTTCCTCTCCTCTGGAGAGTTGTTTATTTATTTCTCCTCTCTGTTTTTCCTTTAACTTTTTAAGTAGGTAGTACTTTTAAATAAGTTCAACTTCACACAGATAAAAACATGGACAGTGAAAGTCTCGTACCTTTGTCTGTCCCCCATCTGCCCAGTTCACTCCCTCCCCATCAAAGAGGACCGAGGGGTAGAGCCAGCTTTCCCAGATGGCTGCCTAGTGGTCTCAACTCCATTTGTTGAACAGTCCATCTTTCTCCACTGATTGGAGACAATAGCCTCATGTCTCACATCTATTTGGATCTATTTCTGTACTTTCTATTCTGTTCCCCTGTCTGTCTATTTCTATGCCAGCATCACTGAGAAGTGAAGGCAGGCAGCTCTTTAGCCCTAGAGAGAAGTGTGCAGCTTTCCTCTTCCTTGCCCTGGTCACGACTTCAGTTCTCCTCCTCCCTTCAGACTTAATGCTGATACTAGCGAGAATATTCTTCATGGTGATCGTTCATACTTTTGATACTGCCAATAAAGAAAATGAGGAACAGAGAGGTTTAACTGACTTGCTCAAGGCCAGATAGCTGGTACTGTGGTAGAGCATGAGCTACAAACGCAGGTAGTAAGAATCATGAGCCAGATGTTTTAAGTAACATGCTATACTCTTTTTTTTTCGCAGAATAATATTGTTATAATGAACATCGATAGCTATTACTTATTGAGAGCTTACTCTGCTAGGCGTTGTTTTGAGGGCTTTGAGTGCTTTGCATATGGTGCCTCCTTTAAATTACTCTCCATAATAACCCTACAAGATAGATATGATCATCAGATGTGTTACGGACAGGAAACTGAGGCTCAGAGAGGTTATACAAATGGGCAAGGTCACCTGGCTAGTATGTAGCTCCAAAGACCATGCTCTTAACCCTCTGGCTTTATTGGTTCTCCCTTCTCACTATCAAGTATTTTTCCTTATTCCTTTGCTGTTACTTCCTTTGTCAGCCCCCAGCCCCCAAGTACTTTCCAACGGCACAGAGGCAGGGAAGAACAGGGGTGGAGGACTCCTTAGAACTCTTTCTTCTCTGACCTCCTGAGGCTGTCCCACTCTTTTGACACTTTGGAATGTTTGCTTTCTGAGGCTGCAAAGTTCTCTCAAACAACATGTAAACTCTCAGTGCAGGGTCTTTGTGTTATTCTTAGTTTATTTGTTTGGAAGTCCCAGGATTTAGCATCTGTTAAACATACTAAATACTTAATAAATGTGTTAATGTTGAGAAAACTGGATGGGTAGGTCCGCATTGGGGAAAAGAAGAGTTAAAAGGGTGATGTCTGCTAATGAAGGACCTTATAACTCAAACAGGGAAATTCAGACTTGATGGGCAGACTGTGGGGAGCCACAGAAGATTCCTGAGCTGAGAAATAACATACAAATGTGGTGTTTAAGGAAATGTAGTCACAGCTCATTGTGTTGTCTGTATAATACCCTGCAAATAAAAGGAAAGATCCAGGGCAACTACTAAATACAGTGTTGTTTTTAAAGTCTGTGATCTTCAGGGGGACTTTACTTTATCCATCTTATCTAAACACTATCTCATCTGAATGTCTCCATACCTCATTATTTTTCTCTGTAGTTAAGGGTCTCTGCATCCTAACAGTCTAAGAAGGCATGGAAAGGCTTTCTCTTTAGATCAATTTCTATATGTTAAAGACTGGGGGGAATCTTAGATAGGCCTCATAACCCTTAGCTCAGATGACAAGATTCGTCATGATCTGGCCTTATCTCTCTGGCCACTTCTTTCTACCTTTCTATGCTTTGCTAGCAACCCTCCATCTGGACCGTACATTTCCAGTTCCCAAATGCATGATGTTTCATTTTGCCCCTGAGCAGTTTCCTGGAACATCTTTGGTCCTTTTTTGACCCTTTTTGTCTAACTTCTTCTCTTCTTTCTTTAAGTCTTGGCTGATATGCTCCCTCCTTAAGGAATCCTCCCTGGGTTCTCCATGGTGGTTTGGATACTTCTTCTATGGCTCCCCATGCCATAGTATCCTCTCCCAGGTGTGCTCTGCCGACTCTGTGACGGTCTGATAACTTCCTTGTTCCCCTCCATTCTGAGCTCCTAATGGGAAGGGCCCATGTCTCACTTGTCCCAGGGCCCGGCCTTCAGCAACTGTCCAGAAAATGCTGGCACATGAATAATGAAGGAGCATTGCCATGGGCCAGCTGTCCCCATCTGTTTCACCAGCTGACTAGTTGGTGGTTCTTGGCTCCTTAAATCTCCTTCTTGTCATCCCAACAGGAAAACCTTTGCTTCCCAATCAGAGGCAAGGAACCCCTCCTTTCCAGGAAGACCTTCCTTCCTGGGTTCCTTACTTCCCTTCTAGGTCATAGCTTTCTCAAAGTGCCCCTTCTCTCCACATGGCCAGCAGGGTCTCTCACAGGCTCCTTTCCTTGGGCCAGTAAATAAAAAAACCATACCTTCATTAATCATGTGACTTTCTGAAGCAACTTTGTTCACCTCTGCCTTGAGCTGTGTCCTCTGAGACGCCACCTACTTTGCTTCCCCACATCCTTCACATCTCATTCTCCTCTTAGTAGCACTTAAAACTTTCCTCTCTCTCAGTTTAATTACTCCCTTTCCTTTGACTTCTGTGATCCTTCAGCATTTGGTTTTCCTCCCCTTCTATTTTCTCTCCAAACAGGTACTTTTCCACCCACTTGTTAAATATAGATTTTTTCCAATTGGTGTCTTTAACTCTCTGCTCCTTTCACTCTGAGCACACTTTCTTTCCAGTAATTATGCTCCTGAGCCCTGAACATGGATATAGTTGAAGTCTGTTAAACAATGCTTGTAAGTACCTGGGAGCCCAAACACAGGAGGTGTTATCTGGCATCAGTACGGCCTGTGCTCCCAAGATCAGGGTCTCCTCATCCCTTGGGTTGATGGGTTGGGCCTCAGGTGTCCTTCAAAGGGTGGTCTGGATGGAGTGAGGTCTGCGGATGTGGCCTGTGAGCTGACCAGGAGCCAACCCACCACTTGGTGCTCAGTAATGCCCAGTTCCCTGACATCCACTAGGGTTGTCAGCTGCAGGGATCACCACTGCCCATGAGAACGCAAGGGCTCAGGGAGAGACTGGAGTTGCTAGTGTTCCAGGTGCCCAGGTACCCAGGGAGTGGTAGGAGGAGCCATGTTCCAAGTGCCAGGGGAACAGGATGTATTGCCCAAGGTGAGGGCCTGGCAGGTCATCCTGGTGGGTACAACTCCAATAGTCTTCACATGGGCTGGATAATTTTCTCTGCAGCTTTGATACCCTTTTATTGGCATTCAAGCCAGCTGTAGGCTGATTGTTCTGATAATTCATATACATTGTACAGATGTACACATCATCATTATTTTGAAATACTTGCCATGAAAACTTTGATTGAATTTGAAATCTGTTTACATTATCACAAAGACGTCAGTGTTACTTATATGTCAGTGAAAGAAAAGAGTAATTAGGTTGTTCAAATATGATTCCAATGCAAACTTTTTTCTCTTTATTAGTAAAGTTGTAGGTATACAGAACAGTTATGCATAAAATACAGGATTCTCATATACCACCTGTGCTGGCTTGGATGTATTATGTCCCCCCAAATACCATATTCTTCAATGAAATATTGTGGGGGCAGACATGTTAGTGTTGGTTAGGTTGGAATCTTTGGATTAGATTGTTTCCATGAAGATGTGACCCTCCCAACTGTAGGTGATACCTTGATTAGATTATTTCCATGGAGGTGTAGCTCCACCCATTCAGCATGGATCTTAATTAAATCACTGGAGCCCTGTAAGGGTTCTGACAGAAGGAGTTCGGTGCTACAGCTAAAAGAGATATTTTGGAGACAGCCATTGAATGCAGACTTTCGCTGACACTTTGCTCTGAAGAAGCTAAGAGAGGACAAAACACCCCAAGAGCAACATTTTGAAGAATGCACAGGAGCTGAGAAAGGAGCTGGAACACAACCCAGAATCAGCAGATGCAGCCACATGCTTTCCCAGCTAACAGAGGTTTTCCAGATGCCATTGGCTTTATTTGGTGAAGGTATACTTGTGTTGATGCCTTAATTTGGACATTTTCATGGCCTTCAGACTGTAAATTTGTAACCAAATAAACCCCCTTTAAAAAAGCCAATCCATTTCTGGTATTTTGCATGATGGCAGCATTAGCAAACCGGAACAGCATCCTATTATTAACACCTTGCATTTGTGTGGTACATTTGTTGTAATTAATGATAGCACATTTTTACAATTGTACTACTAACTATAGTCCACAGTCAGTGTAGACTTTTGAATTGCTATAGAAATGACTTTAAAAATGTGTATTACCTTCTGTTGAACATAGATTGTTATTGATGTTCTTACTTATGGTGACTGTATTAGTCAGGGTTCTCTAGAGAAATAGAAACAACAGGCTATGTGTGTGTGTACACACCCACACACAATATTAAGAGATTCATTTTAAGGAATTGGCTTACTTGATTGTGGGGACTGGCAAGTCTGAAGTCTGTAGGTCAGGCTAGCAGGCTGGAAATTCTGGTAAGTGTTGCTGTTCCTTGCAGTTGTGAGTCTAAAATCTGTAGGGAAGATCAGTAGGCTGGAAATTCAGAGAGAAATAGCCATGTAGTCTTTATTATTGTTATTATTTTGTTTTTAATGCAATTTTATTGAGATATGTTCACACACCATGCAATCCATCCAAAGTATACAATCAATGGCTCATAGTATCCTCAGTAGTTGTGCATTCATAATCATGATCAGTTTTGGAACATTTTCATTACTCCAGAAAAAGAAATAAAAAGAGAAAAGAAAACCCAAAACATCCCATATCCCTTACCCCCCTCCTCCCATTATTTACCCCTAGTATTGGTGGTGCATTTGTTACTGTTGATGAAAGAATATTAAGATATTACTGTTAGCTATAGTCCATAGTTTGCAATAGATACGTTTTTCCCTTATACCACTTTATTATTAACTCCTTTTAATAGTGTGGTACATTTGTTCTAATTCGTGAAAGAACTTTTTTATATTTGTGCAGTTAGTTACAGTCATTGTCCACCACAAGATTCACTGTGTTATATATTCCCGTGTTTTAAACTCCAGCTTTCCTTCTGGTGACAAACATAACTCTAAATTTCCCCTTTCTACCACATTCACCCGCAACTCAGCACTGTTAATTATGCTCACAATAACATGCTACTGTCACCTCTATTCATTTTCAAATGTTTAAATTCAACCTAGCTTAAAATTCTGCACATAACTAAGCCACTGCCCCCCATTCTCGATCCTCGTTCTATCTCCTGGTAACCTATATTCTAGATTTTATGTCTATGAGTTTACATATTATAATTTGTTTATATTAGTGAGATCATACAATATTTGCGTCTGACTTATTTCACTTAACATAATGTCCTCAAGGTTTATCCGTGTAGTTGAGTGCTTCAGAACTTCATTCCTTCTTACTGCTGAATAATATTCCATCGTATGTATATACCACATTTTGTTTATCCATTCATCTGTTGATGGACACTTGGGTTGTTTCCATCTTTTGGCAATTGTGAATACTGCCACTATGAACATTGGTGCGAAAATGTCAGTTCGTGTCCCTGTTTTCAAATCTTCTGGTATATACTGAGTAGCGAGATCGCTGGGTCGTAAGCTACTCTATAGTTATCTTCCTGAGGAACTGCCAAACTGCCCTCTACAGTGGCTGCACCATTTTACATTCCCACCAGCAGTGGAGAAGTGTTCTTATTTCTCCATACCCTCTCCAACACTTGTTTAATAGCAGCCACTTTGCTGAACTTGTTTATTAGCTCAAGTAGCCTTGTCCTGTTTTTTTTTCCCTTTTTGATTTTTTAGGATTTTTAGAATCATGTCTGCAAATAGTGAAAGTTTTACTTCTTTCTTTCCTATTCGGATGCCTTTCAATTCTTTTCCTAGCCTACTTGCTCTAACTAGAAGTTATAGCACACTGTTGAATAATAGTGGTGACAGTGGGCATTCTTGCTTGTTCCCAGTCTTAGAGGGAAAGATTTCAGTCTCTCATTGTTGAGTACGATGTTAGCTGTGTGTTTTTAATATAAGCCCTCTATCATGTTGAGGAAGTTTCCTTTGATTCCTACCCTTCAAAGTGTTTTTATCAAGAAAGGATGCTGGATTTTGTCAGATGCCTTTTCTTTATCAATCGAGGTGATCATGTGGTTTTCCCTTTTTGATTTGTTAATATGGTGTATTACATTAATTGATTTTCTTGTGTTGAACCACCCTTGCATACCTGAAATAAAACCCACTTGGTCATGGTGTATAATCCTTTTAATGTGCTATTGGATTTGATTTGCAAGTATTTTGTTGAGGATTTTTGCATCTATATTCATTACAGAGATTGGTCTGTAGTTTTCTTTTCTTGTAGTATCTTTATGAGGCTTTGGTATTAGGGTGATATTGGCTTCATAGAATGAGTTAGGTAGTGTTCCTCTTTTTCAATTGTTTGGAAGAGTTTGAGCAGGAATGGTATTAATTCTTCTTAGAATGAGATGGTGTAGTCTTAAGGCAGAATCTGGAAACCAGAGGTCTTATTCTTAAGGCCTTCAACTGATTGGCTAAGGCCCACCCATATTGTTGAGGATAATGGCCTTAACTTAAAGTCAACTGATTGCAGATGCTAATCACATCTACGAAATACCTTCACAACAATATCTAGGCCAGTGTTCAACCAATATAAAAACCAAATAACTGGACACCATAACCTAGACAAGTTGATGCATAAAATTAACCATCAAAGAAACCATCAAGAATTTGAAAAAAATTGTCATTAAACGGTATTGTTCAAGAATTACACAGGACCACTTTCAACCTACATTTCCAAGAGAATGATTTCCTCATCCCTTGGGGAGAGGATATAAAAAGTGCTCATGGAACCAAATTCAAGTTTTTCACTTAAATATCTGAAAATATTCAATTTGGAAATTTTATATAGATTGAATATTTAATACCTTTCTGAAAATTTTGTGTTTACTTTTTCTTGTCACAATCTTATAAAGTATAATGATTTTTTTCCCCACTAAATTCTAAATTTTCTCCAGTTTACTCCAGGGTATGGTACAAATGTTCTGTATGCCATAACATAAAAAATGTTGAGAAGTTTTTTTTTTAACATCTTTATTGAGGTATAATTTACTTACCAAACCGTTCACCCATTCACAATTCAATGAGTTTTAATAAATTTACTGAGTTGCACAACCATCACCATCCAGTTTTAGAGCACTTTTATCACCTCGATAAAAAGGGAAGCTAGTTTTGAAGGAGGCTTAGAAGGGACTAGAAAGCATTCCTGGGAAGGGCAGGCCTTTGTTTCCTGATCAGTGGAAGACAAGTGTGAAAAGTGCTGAATTCCTAGGAAAAGGACCTAAGAGACAGCCTAGAAGACCAAGGAGAAGGATAGTTCCCAGAGGAGGTTTCTGTAGCTCAGCTCAAATATAACCTCCTCCAGGGAGGCTTTTCCAGCTCACACAGCAGTCCACTGCTTCCTTTCTGGTGCTTCAAAGCATGGCAATTACTGGCGGAGTTTTGGTTCATTCATGTGCTGTCTCTGGTAGACTGGGTTCTCCCCTGTGTCCTGAGAACTCAGCTTCATCTCTGGCAGACCAGAGAGGCTCAATTGATGTTTGCCCAATGCAGAAGTGATTTCCAGCCCTTTATCCTTCCCTCCAAAGTTGCAGTTCTCCCAACTTACAGCAGTGACCTAAGCAGGGTCAGATCTTTGCAATGATGTGCGATGACAGAGAATGGGGGGATAGGGAGACTGGGGCTGGAGCCCCAGGTTCTTATCTGGTTCTGCTTCTGACCATTTGTGACTCTGTGCTGGTCATTGCTACTTTCAGCTGTTCCCTCACCTGTGAAATGCGACTGCTGGATCATATGCTCTCTCAGTTGCCTTCCAGCTATAAAGCCCCATGGCTCCATCTTTTTCCCATTGCCTAGTGGAGCTCCTGCATTTGATGGGACAATTTCTAGGGCCAAGCAAGTCAACTGCACTGGCCCCCGGGCATCCCTGGCTCTGCTTGGGGACTTGCGTCATATGTAGTACTCGCCGGGTCTGCTGCAGCCGTCTCAGATACAAGTGAAGGCAGCAAGCAGACAAATTGCCTTCAGAACCTTAATAAGCGGGCATATTGGTGAGATGGCTTCTTGAGGTGCGGGAAAAATGAAGAGGTTTACAGCCTGCACATTAAGCTGCTTTTGAGTGCACTTAACAGCTGCCCAGACTTGCAATCCCCTTTTAAAAAGCAAAGTTACTTCACTAATAATAGAGCACCATTATTCTTTATCACTCGGCTCTCAGCTCTGCTCCATATTTCCCCTTAGTGTTCTCCTGCTCATGAACCCATTTATCCTGTCTTTTAAACCTACACTTAAGACCTACATAAAATACAGCTGTGATGCCTTGGTAAAGCTTTCCTGTGGTAGCTCGAGCTAGCAAAGTGATTGTGGTGGTGACAGAGCCTCCTCCTCCTGACTATTTTTGGTCCCAGGTACCTCAAGTTGGTTTCTAGGTTGGGGGAGGGAGCTGCTTCTCTGAACTCACTTAAAGGGATTTTAGGGCCCCTGGTCTCTCCTAGGGCTCTGGTGCTGATCCCTTGGAATTGGGACAGGAGGCAGCCCCCTGCCTCCCCATTCTCCCATCCCACTCCCCTTATTCCAGGACCAGTCGGGGCACCCTGGGACAGATCCAATCTAACTATGGTTTTCCTGTCTAATCATGTTGTTAATTAACATAACAAATCTTTACAGCTGGTGGCTGTTGTTCTCTTCTCACCTCCACTCCCCCCCCACCCCGTACACTAATTAGTGCAAAAACAGGGAGCAAATCTTCAAGCATTGATTGTAGTAACAACTGATTGTAGTAATAATTACTTTGGGAGCAACTCAGCCCCATCTAAGCTGATAAACTCCCCCAACCCTGCACCCTTCCCATACACCTTCCTTCCTTGTAGATTTTTGGCTTTGCTAGGCGAGGGTGGGGAGCCCAACTGTTGAAGAGAAGAATAACACATTTGTCTCTTCTGGTTTGAAAAGACAGAAGGGATTGGGGGGGAGGGAGGGGTGCTGGGGGGAGGAGAGAGAAAATGCCAGAGGATGTGACTCATTTAAAAGGTGTCTGCTTGTCTTCTTTTCAAAAAAGTCAGCCCCTTGAAGGTGGAAACCTAACACCTTGCCTCCTAGGAAGTGGCTTACACCTCAGCTCTGCTCTCTGCTTGCTGGCTTGTCAGCCTCATTGGGCCAGCACCTTGTGTGCCACCCAGCAGGGACTGATGCTGGCCTGTGGACCTGGGATCCTGTACGGCAGCTGCCTGGAGGGGCATCGGAGACAGAAGGGTGGAGTGATTTCTCCTCCACAGTTTTGGAGGCTGAGGCAGAACTTCAACCAGGTCTTGGGGTCCAGGTGAGGGCTTTTGCCAAAAGACAGCCCTTCCTCTGTGACTAGTTGGTCCCCTAGTGATGCAATAGAGTAATACAGCGACAGTACAGGAGTATTAGGCCTTCTTCTCACTTAGAAGTACTTTAAAAAATAGACTATAGGTTACCAGGAGACAGGGTGGGGATAGGGAACGGAAAGTGGAGGCTTAAAATGTACAGGTTTCCTATACAGAACGATGGAAATGTTTTGGTAATGGATGGCAATGATGGTAGCACAACATTGTGAATGCAGTTAATAGCACTGAAATATATATATCTGAATATGATTAAAAGGGGAAATGTTAGATTGTATATATGGTAACAGAATGAGCGTTTTTATAAAAAGTCCATGGAACTACTCTATACAGTGAACCCTAAGTTAAACCATGGACTTTAACAATTTAATAATTTTTAAAATGTGCTGTCATTGATTGTAACAAATGTTCCACACCTATGCAAGGTGTTGATGGAGGGAGTGGTATATGGGAATCCTGTATGTTATACATGATTGTTCTGTAAACCCACAACTTCTCTAATAAAGAAAAAATAGACCATGATGTGTTTGAGGGGGCTTCATCCTACCTGTCGTGTCTTTTTTCTGCCTGGTACTACTTTCCGTCTTCGGAGGAGAATCTCCCCAGTTTCTCCCCCACTCTCATTCCTTCTTTCCCTCTCCCAAACACACATACACATAACCCTAACCATTTCCATCTCTCCCTGTCTTCTCTCACACTGTCCTCTCCTGTGTCAGAGGGTCTGGGTATATGTGGAAGTGTGGAGTAGTCAGTTAGTGTGGGGTGCCATGGGGTGGGGCTCATCAGTTATCAGTGTCTGTCACAGGGTGGGGCTGGGAGGCAGTGCCATCCCAGCTATGCATCGTCCATCCCAATCCCCACCTCTTTTATTTTTAATTTTATTATTATTTTTAAATACATTTTTAAATTGTGAAATTCAAGACATATACAGAACAGTGATAACTTTCAAAGTACAGACCCAGCAAGTAGTCACAGAGCAAACCCCAAAGTATGCTATCGGTTCATTTCCACAATATCAGCCATCTTACCATGATATGTGACACATATTCAGGAAGGTGACAACTCCCAAATGTTAGAAACAAGCATTATACCTTAAAAACGCTCACCCAGTTGTGGAGGAGAAAAGAATTTATTCATGATCTTGCAAGAACGGATGCACAGCCGGAAACATGGCAGGCCCGCCCCCAAAAAAGCATGGTAATAGTTATATCCTACACCTAGTACCATGTCCCTCCCCTGTTTCCCCATTCACTGGGTACTCCAGAGGTTACAGCCTATCTGAGAGAGCTAACTAGCCTGCCTTTGAGATTTTGAATTGTACAGCCTGTCAGAGAGTTAACTAGTTCAAATGTTTTGCTGAGAGTCCCTGCCTTTGACTATACACCCACATTCTTTTACATTCCAGTAACCCTGGTTATCTCTCCCATATAAGGAACTGGAGCTGATTCTAGACTTAGGTCACAGTGCTCCCTCTCTCTCTTTCCTTCCCCTGACCACGGGGCTAGTTTAAGCCAGATCTTCTGCCCAATCTCTCTCTTCCCTATTCTATGTGACCTTTATGTGAAAGCTAAACTTAACTCTTTCTTACACAAAGCATGACTCAACAAGCAGTCATATAGGAAATTTAGAAGAATGTTATGGATTACAGTTCCACTTCCTCAGCCACTTCTGCACATTGAAACACAAGATATACACAGAAAGGTGACAACACTCAAAGTACAGTTCAATGAGCAGCTACAGATCAAACCCCAAAGAATGACATGGGTCACAGTTCCACCACTCCAGCCACTTCCGTCTAGCTATTCCAACACCTCAGCATCCAAAATGTATATTTATGTCTATAATATGAAGATTCAGAATTCTTTTTCAAAGACTCAAGGATCTAACCCAGTGGTTTTCAACTCTGGGTATATTAGAATCACCTGAAGAGCTTTTGAACAATTCTGTTGCTTAAATTCCCACCCTAATTAAATCTGAATATCTAGGGGTAGAGCCCAGTGATCTAAAGCTTTGTTTTCCAAATCCACTGCAGCTCAAGAGTCAGGGGAACATTTTAAAAATACAGATTCTCTGAAGATTGAGATTAGCAGGTCTGGGTGGGGTCCAGAAATCAGTTCTTGTAACAAAGGGCCCCTGGAAATTCTCATGATGAGGCATTTTGGAAATTACATCTAAATCATTAATTCAAGGTCACTCTAGCTTCCACAAGGTCTCTATTCCTTGGTCATAAATGACCTCAGACTCTTTCTTAGTTACCTTATGTATCTTGGTCTTATATCCCCAACAAGATTGTAAATTCATAAAGGTGTAGGATTTCTGAACTCAGAGATGCCTTAGAGACTAGATAACCTGTTGGACTGAGTCCACACATCTAGTCGATTTCAGGGCTGTGTCTAGAAGCAGTTCAAACACTTCTATTCAACTATCATTTAAAATTTTGTTTTCCCACAGTGCCAAGGTAAGTGAACTTTACATTTAAGGAAGACCAAGTGTTATTATGCAGGTTCTGGTGAAAGATTGGGTGCTTATATGTATATATCCCCTGCTGCTCTGACAGACCCCTGTCAATCAATGATTTGCACAGGGTTCATGAAGTGTGAGGGATTGGAAGAGTCAGCTGGATGACATTATTGAAAAGCCTGGTGTTTCTGCCATAAACTGTGCCTCCCATAGCACTAGGTGCCAGATAAATTGACTTGACTTTTTCTGCAGGTTCAGGTCCACAGCAGCTGTGAGACCCAGGAGCAGAAGGTGACTTGGCAGAGGTGAGTGTCAGTTTCCTTATCTGCAAAATGGATGTAATTATGCCCTCTTCATTGGGCCATTGTTAATGAGAGTTTGCATTAATTGAACATTGGCTATGTGCCAGGTGCTATGCTAAATGGATCACATGGGTTATTTCATAGAGCTATGAGGAAACTAAAGCTTGGAAATGTTAAATGACTAGTCCAGGGTGACCTAACTAGCAAGTTTCAAGGCTCGGATTCAAAGTCGGGCTGTCTGATTCTCAGCTCATGATCTTAATCACTGTGCTGTTTTGTGATGATGAAAAGAGATAAGGTAACAGTGTCTAGTGCATTAGAGAAGCTCAGTAAGGGGCAGTGATAATCGTTGTAATCATTGTAATATTAATAGCAACCACCTCTTATATAGCTTTTATTATATGACAGGCACTGTTTTCAGCACTTAATATATATTTATTTTCAAAATAACACTATGAGGTAGTACTATTACTGCAGATTTTACAGAGGAGGAAATTGAGGGACAAAAAGATTAAGTAACCCAAAGTTACATAGCTACTAAGGGGCAGAGGTGGGATTTGAACTCAGGGAGTCTGGCTCCAAAGTTAATGCCGTTAACCAGGAAATGATGCAGCCTGTGCAGGGTAAATGGTGAATATTAAGAATAGTGGTTAATAATAAGGCCTTCAGGTTCTTTCAACACAATATGGGCAATAATATTTTTCTACATGCTTTCCTTGTAGGCATGCCATTAAGATAAAACAATATGAAAACAGATTCAAGTCACCCTTTTAAGGACTCTACTTTCTGTCTTCTCAAAAGTCTCATATGGTTCATCTGATTTCCTAGCCATTTTGGAATTGACATTACATTTTTTGAGCTGAAAGAAACGTTTAGGATTTTCTAAGGCAGAGGTCTTTAAAGTAAAGTGTTTGGCCCTACAGAATGCACAAGGTTATCCACTGGAGGAGGGGAAGAAAATATTAATAGAAAAAACAAAATGAATTAAGAGCCATAGCAACCTCCTTGGTAACTCCAGGGGGCACAGTGATGGTTAGTCTTGTGTGTCAACCTGGTTTTGCTGTAGTACCAGTTATTTAATCAAACGCTAATCTAGATGTTGCTGCGAAGGTATTTTGTAGATGTGGTTAACATCCATAATCAGCTGACTTTAAGTAAAGATCACTTTTGATAATGACAGTGGTCTCATCTAATTAGTTGAAGGCATTAAAGAAAAGAACTGAGATTTCCTGGTGAAAAAGGAATTCTGCCTCAAGACTGTAGCATAAAATCCTGCTTGAGTTCCTCCCCCCGCCACCACACGCATGCACTTAAATATCCTATTGGTTCTGCTTCTCTGGAGATCCATGACTGATATAGACACCTCATGGCCATGATCATAGCAACCCCGAGGCCCCAGTTGTCCCTGCTGGCCCTCCGTTCTTGAAGCATTCTCCTCCCTTAACCTAGTGATGCCACACTCTCATGGCGTTCACCTCTCTCTGGCTGCTCCTTCTCAGTCTTCTGTATGAGTTTCCCATTCTACCCTACGTTTAAAACATTTAAAGAAATTAATACAGAGGTTGAGATGGCAATGCTCTATGCATCACAGGGCCACAGGTTCCATTCTGAGACAAGGGTGAGGTTCTACACCATGGAGCAAGTTGCCCTCCCTGTTTCATTTCCTTTCTATATATTTACATGTGCCTACCTAGGTAGATTTATGAATTCTGTTTCCCTGTTTGAATAAAACTATTCTTCACAAAATGCAAAATCTGCAAAGACGCCATGGTTTGAAGATAACAGCTCTAGTGCAAGAACAAGCTGATGGCAGGGCATGGTAGCACTGCCCCATTCACCAGAGAAAAACAGATGGTTCCAACAAACCTGATAAGAAGCTAACCAAAAATGTCTTGAAATTATCAAGATTTTTGATCTCTAGATAACTTCTACTATTTATGATGAATCAATCTGGCCCCATTTTATTTCGTGCCTTGAAGTATGAACTGATGATAGTATCAAGCCATCAATAGGACATTTATAATATTTATAAATTATAAACAGAACATTTATAATATTCCTTATTTCATCTTTACCTCATCCTTTAAAATATTTTATTTTTATGCTTTTTATTAATCTATACACTATTTCTACATTTAAGTGTGTATTTATGTTTTATAAATGAAAGGATAAATAAATGCACATATACTGGCTATTTGTGCTCATATTTTTATTGATGAGGTTACTTGATCAAAGTTTGGAGTTCCCTGATTTAGTCAATACCCATGTCCCATTTATGCATGAGAAAAGAGGTCCAGGGTGGTTATGTGAATTAGTTGCCCATGGTCAGAATGTGGACTTGATTCTTCTGACTGCAAGCTTCTCTATCACTCTCTCTTTCCCTCAAAGATGTGGGATTCACACTTTCCTTATTTTAGCACTGTGGGGTCTTGGGAGTCTGATCGAGGTACATCTGTTCAGCAAGTCTTGTGGTAAGCAGAGACGTTCCAGTAGGGTCAGGCACAGATGGGCTTGAATCCTGGCTCTGCCACCTGCTAGCTTTGTGACCTGGGGTAAGTACCTTCACCTCTCTGATCCTCACTTTCCTCAATTAGAAGATGTGGAAAATTGTATTTGTGATATATAATGTCAACATGAAACTACATGCTCCTTAAGGCCTGGTTGTAATCGTTATGGTTGATGATACTGTTGTGATTATGAAGGTGAAGAGGATACAGCTCGGTCTTATTTGGAAGTTTCTGGGACTGATGGACCAGATTTATGTCCAGATGCAAATATGGCTTGTCTGGCTGGTATGTGGCCAGCCAGGGATGGGATGGTATGGTGCTGCATGGTGCTCCCAGCTTACAAAGCCCAGTGATCCCTTCTGTGGGCTGATATTAGCTGGTATGAGACCTGCCAAATCCCACTACCTTTACCTATGCCTGGGTCACACTTTTGGATCTAAGAAACCCACATGACTGATGGGGATCATATAACTTCTCTTGTCCTGGTCATAGGTAAATGTCTTGATAGACACCTTTACCCACTCCTCAATCTACTGTAATCTGCTTTTGACCCCTCAGTTCCCCAGAAGCTGCTCAACCAAGGACCCCAGTAACCTCTGTTGTTAGGTCCAGTGGACCTTATTGCTTGTTACCATAGCTTCTTGGTACTATATATCACTCTTGACCCCTTCCATCTTTTGAAGCACTCACCCTCTGTTAACCGGGGAACACCATGCTCCCGTGGCTTTCCTCTCTTGGCTGCTCCTTCTCACTCTCCTTTGCTGGCTTCTGTTCTGTTGCCTGCATAAACATGCTGAGGATTCTCATAGTTCTGCCCCAAGCCTTTATTCTGACATTCTTCCTGAGTAATCTCATCTATGGGCTTGGCTTCCACTTTCCTTGGCATTATTGATTCTCAGAGGGAGAGCTGTCCAAATCACCTGCCAGGAGGGGGTTTTTCAACTATGCATGCTGCAGTAGGGGTTCTGGTAATGCATCACATGTCACTGACATTCACTGTCCATAGCAAGCCCTTTTTAGGGATAAGGTTCTCAGTTGTGTGTATGCATGTGTTACGTGTGGGTTTTGAGATGCTCTCATTTCTATACTGACTTATTCCAATCTGTTACAAGCCATATTGCATTCTTGAGTTGCACACCTGTACATGTAGGTGCTACTGTATACATCCACTCAGATGTCCTATAGACCTATAGACACTTCACACTCAACATGACCCAAGTGACACTTAGCTATCCCACATACTTGCTCTTTTTCTGAACTCCCAGTTTCAGAGACACCACCATTCACACAGTTGCTCAAGCTAAGAACATATTATCATCCCTGACACCAACAATCTATTACCCAGCCTTCTGAAAATCATTTGCATCAGATCATTTCTCTTCTTTCTCATTGATGCTACCCTCCTCACTTCCCCCATCTTCTACCCTCTCATCCATTAACCACACTTAAACCTTTCTCAAATGCAAATCTCATCATGGCTTTCCCCTCTTGAATGCTTTAGTGTTTCCTCCTTGCCCGTGGCATCCAGTTGGGCCCTGCCTAGTCTTCAGTCTCATTTTTGCCTCTTTTCACCTTGCTCAGCACACTTGGGTCATACTTAGGGAGACCTATAGTTGCCGGTCCAGACCAGAATACATTTGAGAATGAAAGAGGGTGCCACTGATACTTACTCTGAGACAGCAAGAGAAATCCAGGGCTCTCCTAAGAAAACCAGGAGATGTACTCAAAAGGTCACACTGAACCTTCAGTTCCTCAAACGTGCTTCGCTTTCTTATATACTTAGACCTCTGCATGTGATGTCCCCTCTACCTGGGGTCCTCTTTGCCTTGGGGCAACCCCTTCCATGAGTTGAAAGAATAATACAAGATTACTCATTTACCTTTTGCCTAGGGTCAACATTTATTAACATTTTGCATTATTTGCTCTATTATGTATTTTTGCATATGATGAGGCATTTGAAAGTCAGCTGCACGCCAGTCATCCTGACTTTCATTCCTAATTCTTCAGTATGTGTCTCCTAAGAATAGGGACATTTTCTTACAATATGACAACAAATTGAATTTATCACACCTAAGAAACTTCATATAATGCAAAACATGTAGCTTCTGACACATTCTAAATATTACATTTAAAACAAAACTATTACATTCTTTTAAAGTTATCCAAAATAATCTAAATGCTATAAGGACTTGATACCCATCATTATTCATTTATAAATAATGAACAAGCTCTTCTTTAGCATTTGAACATTTTACATCTTTACTTTCCTTGAATTTGTGTGTCTGTTCAGCTTACTCTACAAAAGCTTATCCTAATATGTAATCATTTATGCTTGAAAGTTTTTATTGATCATCCTGTTTTTCAGAAACAAAAATGTGTTGTTTAAAATGGAATGCTTTTCTTTACATTCTATGATTATAAAAACTCTAAGTATTAAATATTCTTCCTGACTGAGTTATCATTATTATTATTAGTATACAAATAGACTATTAGTACTTTATTGATCACATCATAATGTATCACAATTTTGATATCAGTTATAAAATGTAAAAAAGTTTTCAAAAATGTATCTGTTAATTGATACGAATGAGGCTTTAACAAATAATTCATGGATGAATATTACATATTGCTAGAAAGAGACCAAGTGCAATATCAATTCTATTCCTCTTTTTAATAGATGCAAGTGAAAAAAATATTCACATAAAAATAAATGGTAATGGAAGAACTTTTGCTATACCAATTTGAATTCCGTTGGGGTTTTATGTCAACAATCAGTCATATATCACAAAAATTATTTTAATAATTTTAATAATATTTCAGTAGACAACTCAATTAGGTCCTCCTTCAATTGTATTAGAAGCAAAGAATTGAAAACAGTCTGAACTGCAAAAGATTTGTTATCCCATCATTAGACTTGTTCACTCTCTTAATTTTTTGGAATTATATTGAAATGAATTTATCAACCTTTGTCAAATTATTATTAATTATACTCATGTTTTCACTTAAAGGCATCATCTTTTACCTGATATACCTGAAAATTATTGAGAAAATAAAAATATTGGTCATTGCAGTATACCTTTGCCAATGCAATATTTTTTATGAAATGCAAAAGCATTACTTATATTTGTGTTAAGTCTTGGAGCTACAGATTTAGCCCATTTAATTTTTGGAAAATGTCTACCATATAACATCACTGGCAGAGCCCCTGCTCATGGTCACGTCCATCAAGCCAAACTACTTACTTCCTGCAAGAAAACATCTGACTTCATTTTTCAATTCAAATACACATATCTGTGACAACTCTCACTTCCGATTCTAATTGTAAGACAGAAAGGAAGATAGGTAAGTGGGAGATGGGGCTTTGCTCGGCGTTTGTTACCTGATGAAGTAAGAGCTGTGCTACGTTCTTGACTTTGCTCCTGCCTCAGGGAGCCTCGAGTTCATTGATACAAGTGGGGAGATGGAAGAAGTCAGAACATTAAATAAAAGTTCTGAATACTTGAATTCAGAGCTTCCTTATGTGGCCAAAATACCTTGTTCCTAATGCCACAGTCTGCTCTTAATAGAATACATTTAACACCAGGAAAGACAAGAAACTCTGTGCAGGTGCTTTGCCTGGACATGGCATCTTGAATTTTCCCTGAGTAGACTGACACTGGAGAGGGATATCACGCATTTATAAAGTGAGTGAGGGATGATTGTGAGCCCTGAGATGGGAGAGGAGGACTGACTGGCAAACCTGTGTAGAAGTGGCCCCAGGGAGATCAATTTTAGAAAGAATGGAGTTGGGAGTTAAAAATCCAGAATCTGATTTTCTTAGAATTATCCCTGGCTGGGAATTCCTTTGAGAGCTCTCTGGTTCCCCCAGGGGTGTGCTTCCCCCAGATGAAGACTGCAGCACTAGCAGATTGACTTTGCTGGAGTCCGGGTAGAATATGAAGTGAGGGAGAGGGGAATCCAGTATGGAGTGACAACAAATGTCCCTGCTCATCCTGTGTGGACTGGGCGCGGCCTCCTGACTGCTCTGGCAGACTCCGGGAAGTCCTGGGTCCTGGTCCACTATTCCAGAAGCTTCCATATGGCCTGGAGGATCTCAGTGGAGCTGTAGGGCTGAACTGGCTGATTCTTTCCTGGTGGCTGAAAATGCCATTGGTCCATTTAGGCAAAACTTTTGACTCTTGTATTTTCATGGGAAATTGTCAAGCAAATCATTAACATTTAATTGAGACTCAGCCAAGACTGTGTATGGACAGAGCAGTTCCCACAAAGTGCCTATTGAGAAAGAGCTGCTGATGTGTAATAAATCTATTCTGAACCTCCCTCAATCAGCTCTTCAATTAATCTCTTGTCTTTTTTACGCTTGGTAAAACTTGAACAGTCTGCTCCCCCTCTTTCAGCTTTTCAGGGATATACCGAAGAAAAAAGAGAAACTCTCCCTACCCCTCCCCTCCATTCTAGCCATTTTCAGAGTTTGATTCAAGGAGAGCTCACAAACTGATGTCATTTGTGTATTTTGCTCGGCTTGACGAGTATGCTCATTATTTAATTAAAAAGATTCTTTTTTCACATATGTAAAAATCAATAGATTTCACCTTCTCTCCTCAAAATTCCAATTTCAGGTTTCTCTTTAAAAAGTGAAGTTCTAGCAGTGATGTCACATGGCAGTGATAGCTTGGCGCTAAGTAGTGGCTGTCCTTTTTAGATGGTGACTTGAAGTCTCCGGTTTGCCATGGTCCTTACCCCACCTTTGACATTTCCTGCCTGTTCCCACAGGAATTTAGATTTGTGGCCTCTAGAGTGAAGGATTATAGAAGCTATTCATTTCACCAACAAATATTAATTGAACACCTTTGGTGGCAAGCCATAATCACAAAAATCTCTGCCTGCATGGAGCTTCTCTAGTGTGGGAAGCCAGACAAGAAATAAATAAGTGAATTATAGAATATGTTAGATGGTGATTGTTCGATGAAGAAAATAAAGCAGAGAACAGGAGAGCAAGTGTGGATGGGTGCAATTTAAAAATAGGATTGACACGGAAGGGCTCACCGAGACTTTTAAATAAAGACTTCAAGGTGATGAAGGAACATGCCGTACAAATAGGTCTTGGGGAAGACCATTCTAGGCAGAAGGAACAGCAAGTGCAAAGGCCCTGGGGCAGAGAAATGTTGTAGAAAGAGCTGTGATTAGGGAGATAGACACTGCTGTGTGCTGTAGATGAGTTGCTAGCCCTCTCTGAGCCCAACTTTATCTGAAAAATGACTGCTAGAGCAAGGAAATTCCCAAGGTCCCGTTCAGCTCTAACATTTGCTGATTCTATGGCAAAGCCCTTCTCTTAGGATAGCAGGAGGCTATTTGCCAATGTGGATGTGCTCATGGAAATGAAGTCTTTTGTTATTTCTCTGAGAAGAATGGGATTTGCGAAAGGTGGATTTTGCTCTGGACTCCTCTAACAAGGGATAGAAAAGTTATGCTGGGATTTGACAGCTGAAACATGCACACTTGTGCTCTGCGAGGGCTGAATTTCTGAAATACTTACCTGGGTTGCAAATTGAAACAAATGGACAAATGGAATTGGCATGGGCGAGCACTATCTTTTTTTTTTTTTTTTTTTTTTTTTTTAATTGCTGTTCAGTATTTGATTTCTGCTGCAGCCCAGCAGATGACAACAGATTGCTGGGCATGACCAACAGTAGATTATTTCTTATATGATCCTTCTTTGTGTGTATTTGGGGTGAGCAGAGGTTTTTGATATTGAAAAGTAAAACAGTATGGACTACTTAGCCTGTTATTTACAGTCCCATCTCCTTAACTTTCTAGTTCTTAAAAAAACAAAAAAACAAAATCTGGCCATCAGCAGGTCTGCCTGAGAATGCTGGAAGATGAAAGTTGGGGATAAACTTATGTCTTCCACAGCTTTTGGATCCCTCTGGGAACCTTTGGGTTTGACGTGTTCTCTTTTTGTTTGTGCCTCGTGTGACTGAGTCCCAAGGGCGCCATCCATTACCACGGGAAAGTTTCCTTTAACCAGGCCATGCCAAGCGTTTGGTCGTGGCAGGGGGCTAGGTGCCTGGAGGGATTATTTGTGCAACTATTTTTTTCTTAAAATTACTTCTTAAAAATATACTTCTCAGAAGAGAACTATCCTGAGTTTCCTCTGATTTAGGCAAAAAGGATAAAAATCTCTCTCTTTTCTGGGGATGATTGGGAGCTAAAGCCCTGGTGTTTACATTGGGAGGTGTGTCAGGAATGGGGGGATGGCAATAAGGAGGGAAGGAACTGTTAAGACCATGAAGGGCCTGGGATTTTACACTATTTGAAGCCAACAAGTTAGCCTGCCACGGTTCCGTGGGTGCTAGTAGATTCTTGAGTCAGAGACCACGAACTTAAATATTCCTGACAGAAGCAGTGCCTAGAATGTCGGCATTTGTACCAATTCCCACAGGGTGACACGAAGGGGACCAGATAACATCTGTACACACAGTAGATTGCATTATAGGAGAGAAACCCTGAGCATTGGGAACCCAAATCTTTTATAATATGTAGTATATATATGCCTACCTATTGCTCTAGAGGGAGACAGTGTCTTTATTATACATGTAATAAGCAAACTTTCCCTTTACTCTGGAGAGAGAGATGATCTCTATCTTTCAAGCCTGTTTGTCATACAAAATCCCTGAAAAAATGTAGTCAGGAAAAAAGGCAGTCAGTGCTTCTGCTTGCAATATGTGCAGAAACCTGAGACCTGAGGAGAATTATCTTCCTATAACAGGGATTCTGACATGTTTTGGCACTGGCACTAAAGTTGCAGTTCTCCCACTCAGCCCCTAGCTACCTCAGGTGAGTTCACCCCTGGCTTTGGATCATAGCAGCTTTTCTTCTCTAATTTCTAAGAAAATCCAGGGAGACAGATTCCTGCCTGAGCTCAAGGCTCAATTCAAACTCTTCCTAGGAGCAAAGGCTGAGCAGAATTTTAAAAGTTCTATTCACTTTATGAGCAGAATCTCTCTTTTACCTTGCTGCTCTTTGCAGGGTAATTAGACACTCCAACTACTGGAAACTTTAGAAATACGTGAGACTCCAGGTTGTAACCTGATGCAGCCTTCCTTAATTGAAGCAGGTTTTACATTTTAGGCAACTAAGGCTGTGAAGAATTGCATGTCTTGTTCAAAGTCATTCAGTAAAGATGTAGTAGAGCCATGATTCCAAGTTAGGTCTCTGGAAATTTCCAGTAAAGTTCTTTGAAGAGGGCTTACCCAGTTGGCAGGGCACTCTATACTTTCCCCCTCCCGCTTTCTTCCTGCCTGAACATAGCTAGGATGATGAGAGCCACAATGGCAGTCTTGGGATCACAAGGAGACCTGTGGATAGAAGCACAAGTTACAGATGGTGGAGAAGAAAGATAGTAGGAGTTAGGGACATTGTGAACATCATGGAGCCACCACAGTGGCCCTGAAGGATCTATCTCTAGACTTCTGCAATGTGAGAGAAAAATGACTCCCTGTTTTAAGAAAAATTTTCCCATGGTATTTTTGGATAGCAGATGAAGGTGTCTTCTAACAAATACTGGGTGTTTACTGAAGCCTACTGTGACACCTGAATGTTCACTACATGTGGTTGGTGCTTTTTGGTTGCAAGTCAAAACTAAGTTCAGCAAATATTAGTTTCCTAGGGCTGCCCTAGCAAATCACTATAATCTGGGTAGTTTATAACAGTTACGGAGGCTAGAAGTTCAAAATCAAGGGCTTAGCAGGCCATACTCCTGCTGAAGCCTGTGGGGGAGCATCTTTCCTTGCCTCTTCCAGCTTTTGATGGCCCCAGAATTCCTTTGCCTGTGGCAGCATAACCCAAATCTCTGCCTCTGACTACACCTGGCTGTCTTCCCTCTGTTTCTGAATGTGTCTTGTCTCCTCCTCCACCCTAATCCAGTATGGCCTCATCCTAACTTGATTAAAATGGCAAAGATCGTATTCCCAAATAAGGTCAGGTTTACAGGTACTGGGAGTTAGGACTTCAGTATACCTTTTTGAGGGAAAGAATTCAATCCATAAACAGGGACTACTTATCCTTTAAGAATTTTATGGGGTTGCTCACAAACAAAGAATTAGGCTTGGAAGTAGGTCGGAATGGAATGCTCTGGAAAGTCTTGGTAGCAGGCCCTGCTCATTGATCTCACCAAGGTCCTGTGAGAATAAATGAACCCTAATTTCCTGCCAGTCCTTTTGTCATTCTGTCAAGATTTAACATTTCAGGGAAGCAAGCATTTGATTGGCTGAGCCAAGGTCACATGACTGTGCTGAGTCAAGGTCACATGATACCCTGTTCCAAGTTGGTGAGAGAAAGCACAGGGTAGAGGAGCCTCTTGGGACCCCTCTAGCTTCCACTGTGGAGGGCAGGCACTCGATTTGTTGTCCTACAAGTACTGCACCCAGTGAGGGGAGAGGCAATTCTCTAAAATTTACCCCAATAAAAAAATAATAGATGTTTAAAATAGCAGAGGATTTGGGAGTTTCTGTGATGAGGTGTATTGGTCAAGATAAAAAGCCAGGACTGTTACACCATGAAAGCTTCAGGGATGAACAGTTCCTGACAGATACTCCCTTCTTGGGAACACGGATTTACAGTAATGGCAATGCCTTTGAGGAGGGCAAATGCTTTCTTTAAAAGAGCTCTTTTAATCTTCTTTGGTTTATGGTAAGTGATATTTTGTGGTAAAAATTTTAACACATCTATTTCCTTGGTCACCGCTGCTGCTTCTCTTACTTGGGCTGTAGCTGCTGATTCAAAATCATTAACCTCCCTCTAGCAATTCCAGGTCTTCAAGGATCTCCCTAAGTGGTGGCAAGTTATTTTGTCCCCTGGAGTGGGACATCTGACTCCAGAGAGATCAAGTGCTGTTCCTGAGACCATGACAGTGTGATGGTAGTGTGGTGAGGTAAAAGTAAATTACAAAGTAGCTGAGATAGAGGGAAGGTTGTCAGTTAAGTGACAGCTGCCAAGGAGAACTGACCTCAGTATGAAGTAGATCATGAGCTGGGAAAAGGACATGGCACTCTATCCCTGGACATTCTAAGTTTGCATGAAATACTAGTGAAACCTGTCCAAAAATCCAGAAAATCAGAGACTTGGGTTCTCCAGGTCCTCACCAGACTTCGGTTTCTTATTGCAACCATGTTTAATATATATCCCTGAGGGAAGCTATTAGAAGGAAAGCAAAAGCAGAAGTCTCTCCCCTGCTTAAAACTCTCCAGTGGTTTCCTAGAACCATTTGAAAACATCCAATCTCCTTACCACAGCCTATGAGATCCTTTGTGATCTGACCCTGCCATTCACTGTGCTCATCTCTCTCCCTCTGACTCCCTCTCTGGCTGCACCATTTCATCTTCTTTCGATTTCTGGAGGCTTGTTCCTGTCCCTTTGCATTTGCTGTTTGCACAGCCTGGAATGTTTAGCCTCGAGAACCAAGCTTGGCTGACTCCGCCCTACCATTCGGATCTCAGCTGAGATGTTACCTTCCATAAGTGGGGACCATAGCGCCCCACTGCCTGGCTTCAAATCTTAGTTCTGCCCAGTGCTGGCTGTGTCACATTCAGTAAGTATTTAACTTCTCTGCACCTCATTCTGCTTAGCTGCAAATGGGGATCATGGTATCTTTACATCACAAGGCTCCTGTAAACTTTATACAAGTTAATATATGTGAATCCCTTAGAACATGGTCAGTGGTAGGGGGCACAGTCAATACTCCATAATTGTTAGTACCACTGTTATAGGACTACTCACTCCAAGTTACTTGTCCCAGAACCTGGTTGGCTTTTTTAATAGCACTAATCACTATCTGAAGTTGTTTCCTTTTTTAAATCTGTCCCTTCCAGACCATAAGCAGGTTGAGTAATTGAAGTACATAGAACTCAAAGTTTATTCCTTAGATGGGCGAGGATGGAGCAAAAATGTCACCAATGGCATCCTCATGTGCCCTCTCTGGACTGGGATTTTCCCACCTGTTTGGGAAGAGGAGGGACCAGATCTGTGTTTCTCAAATGTGCATCAGAATCACCTGGGAAGCCTGTTAAAGTTCAAGTTCCAGCATTATAATCCTATTTTGAAGATGGTGCCACTCATTTGGATGCCTCATCCCCAACACGTTTATTAAACAGTAATCTCCAGAAAGAACTGAGATAATTTGCTCAAGAGGACTGTTTATAAAAAAATTCACATGCCAAATCATTCATTGGTTGTTTGGACCTGTAGTCTAAAGATTAGAATGCATGAGCTTCTTGCACCAGGTCTTCGGTGATAGAGGAAAGAGGATCTCCATCAAAAAATAAAAATTAAATGCTTCTTAGTTTTATGCCTCTGATGAGAAAGGCACTTTCTTGCCTCAGCTATTTTTTTGGCTTTTAATATACATTCTGAGTAATACACTGGGGTAAGTGGGTCATTTACATTTGTAAAAGCTCCCTGGGAGATTGTGACACCCACCAAACTTTAAGAACCACTGGGAGGCACCATCTTTAAAGATGCGTCTGTGATTTGGCTTTAGGGCATTGAAAAGCGTGCACCATTCCTGATTGATAGTCTTCATTCTACAGAGAACAAATGATCCCCCAGTCTTCTCATGGGTTCACTTCAATTTTGCAGATTAGTCTGCTTCTCATCTATATTCCCATCTCTCGCTGCCCTCTCTCACTAAGGGGAGAGTGATAATCTGTAGGAACAGTGGGCTTTTGGAGCCAGCCCACCAGGATGTCCTACTCGTAGTGTCCACAAGGTGGCAGGCCAGGCACTTGGATTTGAGCAGCTAAGCAAGCGCGCAGCCTGCAGCACCGGGCGCAGAGGCAGTTCCGCGGAAAGGTGAGGGCCCTGCGCCTTTGCACCGTTCAGGTGGTTCCCGCTGATGCCCAAGCTAGAAGGAAATTTGTGGGTAAGTTTCCTGGGAACAGTGCTGCTCTTATTCTCAGGCGAAGGGTTTGAGCAAACTCCCACTTACTCCTAAAGCCCCAGCCACTTTTGGGCATGCAAGAGCATCTCTCTAAGGAAGGTAGAAGTTTGAGTAGTGTGCATGAGTATCAGGGTGACCAGAAAAAGGGAGAAAAATGTTTTGGTGATATTTTACTTCAAATAATTAAAAGAACAGAAGCTGAAGAGATGTTTTATGTTTGAAAACTCCTAAGTGATTGGGTGGGTTGGGAAGGGGCAGGACTCCAGTTAAAAACATGCACTCGATGTTGGCTATTTAGTGGGCCTCTTAAAAATATAGAGTTGTTGAACCACTTCAGGCCTTGTTCCAGCTAGGGCCATGGTCTGCGACAGTAAATAACTCAGTGTGTGGTTTGACCCATCACTGAAATGCTTTTTACATGATTTTAGCATGCTGCTTGTTTGTAACGCAACCTGGGACTGTGGTTTTCAGTAGGTGCAAAATGTTTGCACATAATTCAGGGTTCCTGGTTACTGTGAAGGAGAAAAACGGCAAGTCAGGAGATAGCACACTGCAGGCCAGAGAGCCCAGTTTTTGGCCTTTGAATGGGTGGGGATTCCACCTCAGCTTTTCCTAAGCTCAGAGGCTCGGGCAAGTTCCTCATCCTAAGGCTTAGCCTCCTCCTCTGTGGAATGGGGGTAAGAACACCAACGCCATGGGGTTTGAGGTGAGGAGTACATGAAATGTGGACTCATGCACTCACTCACTCATTCAACAAACATACATTCAAGACCTACTATGTGCCAGACAATTAGACACAGACTCCACACCAGGTGGGCAGGCAGGTAGTTGGAAGATGCCTTCATTCAGTAGGAGCACGCTAACAGAAGGGTGCAGCTGATGCCCTGGAGCCTGGGGCATGCACTAAGTGTGGTTTCCCAGAGGAGATGGTGCTTCAACTGGATCCCAAAGTCTGGGTCCAAGTTGGTCTCTGAGGGAGGGGTGAAGGGAGAGGGGCAACAGGGCAAAGGCAGGGAGGGTGAGAGACTATGCTATGTTCAGGGAAGGTGTGGAGGGAGACGGATGTTGTTCTGGTTTACTAAAGCTGTGGGAATGCAATATACCAGAAATTAGTTGGCTTTTTCAATGGGGATTTATTAGGTTGCAAATTTACAGTTCTGAGGCCAGGCAGATGTCCAAATTAAGGCATCAAGAGGTAGATACTGTCTCTGAGGAAAGGCCGATAGCATCTGGGGTTCCTCTGTCACATGAGAAGGCACATGGTGACATCTGCTGGTCCTTCTTCTCCTGGGTTCTGATTTCAAAATGACACTCTCTCTCCAAAATGTCTTTGTGTGTTTCTCTCTGAGCATCTCTAAGCTCTCTTAGTTTCATTGATCTGTTATCCTCTCATAAGAAGGACTCCAGCAAGGGGATTAAGACCCACCTTGAATGGGCTGAGTCACATCTCCATGGAAACCACCTCATCAAAAGGTCCCACCCAACAATAGGTCTGCCCCCAGAAAATTGGATTAAAAGGACATGGTTTTTCTGGGGTACATAATAGGTGCAAACCAGCACAGATGTATAAAGCAGATTGGAGTTCAGGGGTGTCCCGTCCAAAGACACATGTGGTTTGGATTATGCAGTGTTAGTTACAGTGATGTTTTCTTTTTTTTTAAATTGAATTATTTATCATTTAAAAATGGAGAGATTTCACTGGAATTCCAGGTTTCCTGCACATCTGGGGAAAAATAGACTTGGCTACACTGAGCTGATATTTCTGATGAAACAGTTTCTGGAGCTAAGTAGTGGCTGCCCTGTTTCATAGGGTATGTGCCTGATGGATGCTCAAGTCTACTTGCTTCCCAAAGTTCACCTGTGGGCTTTGAAGGGTGCAGCCTTTGCTACAAAGTGTCTAGAACAGTGCCTGGCACGCAGAGTGAGTACTTAATACTTGTCATTTTCTTCCCTTCTTGAGGGCTGAGATGGCTTTGCAGGCTGTTCCCACCCACATGTGAGAAGCATGGAAAAAGGGCTGAATGAAAGAAGAATGAAGGAAAGAGACCCTTTTCAGAGCCCTGTAGATGGAGCCAAGGGTGCCTAAAAAACATGGAGTCTTTTTCATTTTGGGGGGTGTGTGGTGGGTGTCCTTTCATATTTGGAATGAAGTGGTCCTGGCTGTAGCCAGAGACTTGTGTACGTCTGGGAGGCAGGCTGAAGTTAGTTTACAATGCTTTGATTGCCAGCCACATTTGGCTCATTTTAGAGAACCAAATGCAAATCCCCCTCCAAGGTACATTTCCTCAGGAGTAGTAGAGAAGTGTTGTGGGGAGGACTGTGGGCCTGGAGTTCTATAGTAACAGCATTTTCATGAAGGAAAATCACTTCCCCACAGTGAGCATCTTGAAACCTACTTTTGAGACATTCTGGTTAAAATGAAGCGTTATCCCAAAAAGAAGATGAGGCTGGGCAGGCAGGTAGGAGGGATTTGCAGGAAATGAGTAGGAAAAAACCAATCCATCCATTCATCCATCCGTCCATCCATCCAAGGATGATTAAACTCAACCATGGGGCCGCTATGAGGCCCTGGCCTCACCCTCCTAGCAGAGGGCGAAAATGGATAATTCACCTGCCCAAAAGAGGGAGATAAGGTAGAATGGGGGTGGGTGGGTGTGGTAAAGCAGAAGAGGGAAGGTGGAAAGGAGTCTTCCACTGTGAGATACATCCTCACTTGAAAACTCAGGAAGAATGGGAGATTGCTCCGTTGTAGGTGGGCCCCACTCTGTATTGGGAATCAAGAAATGGGGAGACAGCTGCCGATAATGGGGGCTTGGGACTGAAGAACTGGAGGGAGCCCAGGGAGTCCCCCCTCAAATGCTTAACTGCCTTTTTGTCCCCTTTGCATTAAAAAACAACAGTTCTCTTCTGCAAATTATCAAACATACTCATACTTTAAAGAATAGTATAGCCCGGTGGCTCCTTAACTTGTCTGCAGATTAGAATCACTTGGGGATCTTTAAAAATTCCGAAGCCAAGGCCTCCTCCCTGACCATTTGAACCACAATCTCTGGGGGTGGAACCCAAGCAGCAGTACTTCTGAGCACCCCAGATGGTGCCAGTGGACTGACAAGTCTGGGGACCACTGTTCCCCATCCCCCAGCTTCCATAATTATCAACACCTGTCTAGTCTCATGGCCCTGGGTCTCCCAGTGTCCAACAGGGGTCACCTCGGATTATTTTAGAAAGAATACCAGACTTATGTTATCTCATCCTTCAGTGGTCTAGTATGCAATAAGATTCTTAGAAAAACATGAACACAACCATATGACTCCAAAAATAATTAACAGTACTACCTTCTTATCATCTAATATTCTGTCTGTCCTTGATGTTCAGTTTAGCTTTTGAGACATTCCTTCCTCTCCTTTGTGTCATTGGTTTTTAATTTGATTCCATAGAGCTACAGAATTTTTCTTTCTCCTCCTTTAAGGTAGTGGAGTTGGTGGGGAGGGGCATACAGTTGGCTCACGACTGGTCACCTGCACCTTGTCCTCAGGGACAGCCCTGCCCACGTTTTTGGTTAAGGATGCTCATGTGCTCATTCAGCAGTTGTTAATCGGGGGCCTCCAGTGTGTCCAGGCATATGTTCCCAGCCCTGCATTTAGGTGCTGGGGACTGCATCTGTCTTTGTCACCATTATATTCCAGTTAGCACAGAGCCTGATACTTAGCAGGAACTCAAAAAATATTTTGCTTGATGATGAAAGTGTGTTTTTCTTATTACCATCAGACGGCCCATTGCTGATCTACTGGGTCTCTGTGTGCAATACTCCTTTACAAGCCACATAAGAATAAACTTCCACATCGTACCTCTTTATTCGAGGATCCATGAGCGGTTTGTTTTCTTTTAAGCAGTTTTCACTACAACCCCATATGGGTTTCCCGAGTGAGATGGAACAGCCTGGAAGAATTAAATCAGTAGCAGGGAGCAAGGGCAGGCTGAGTAGATGAAATGCAAACATGCCGTCTGAGCCTCATTTCAGCCATGAGGTTTCAGCCATCCTTTACTATCGAATTTTTTCAAAGGAGCTGCCAACATGTAGCAGAAATTGATTGGTTTGGAGCTGACCTTCTTTTATTTCCTTTGCCCAGCATCTTAAGTGCAATACTTAGAAACTGAACAGTAAAATGTCCAGAAAGCTGCCAGTGATGCTAAGGAAGAAAATGGGATCTGAGTGACCCACAAAATTTTTTTTGAATATTTTTTTCTGTTTTTCACACATATTTATCATTGAAAAAATTTAAAATATAGAAATATATAGAAATGATAATCACCTGTATTTCCCCACTCAGCGATAACAGAGGTAATTAACCATTTTGGTGTATTTACTTCTAGCCTTTTTTTTTCTGCCTAAAGGCTCTATTCTCTGATTCAAGTAAAGTTATTAATTTCTTTAACTTATTTATATGTAATTAGACTTATGCTTTTAAAAACAATTTTGGTTTTTTTTTCTCCTTTATTTCTCATTATAATTCTATAAGGATGTAGAGAAGACATTATTCTAATTTTATAAGAGAAAACTCAAGACCCCAGAAGATAAAGCAATTTTTCTCAAGGCCACACAAATGGCCCAGGATGCCTCACTTGTAATCCAGGGGTCTTGCTGCCTGACCCCAGCCCCTGCTGTTTATAGAAGCATGAACCATCAGTGGGGATTTTCCTTGGATTATTTATAGTGGTGGGATCTACTGTTATTTCTTTCCCAATCTCCAGAGGTTTCAGACAGAGGGTAAGTAGCCAAATGCTTTCTGGTGCAGCCCAATTATGGATGCAGTGGTGATGGTGGTGTTGGGGTGTAGAAGGAAAAGTGTCATTGTTTATGTGTGGTTATCCCAGGTAAGGTACTTTGCTAGACATTTTTTGATTGTATCATATATTATGACCTTTGACCTTCAAATTCTTAGCCACCCCACAGCCCCTTCTCAGGGGGCTGCCCCAGCCACCCTCAGTGCCAGGGGTGCCCTGTGCCTCAGCCCTATTTGATCGGCCCACAGTGTGCCTGACACGAGCATCACTGGGCCACAGTGGATTGTGGTCTGGTGTCAAGAAGATGAGCAAGGGCAATCAACTGTTCTATGAACTTAACATAAAGAGAATTTTCTGGTTATCTGCTGAAGCAGTCAAGATACAATCATGGCTGGAACCATGTGTAAGATGAAACTCTGAGGGAGCAGAAAATATGAAAATATGCAGGAAGCCAGTTGGCAGAGAGAAAAGAACTGTGTGGATTCACAGAGAGAATCCGAGGTGCAATGAGGGAAGTGGGGAGAGAGAGCCCATACCTCCAGAGAGTGAGAGAGCGGGCCAGACCCCAGAGTGGCTTCTTTCTCCAGTTTCAGGTTCTTGTCCAATCTTGTGCATCTGACAATACTTTTCTTCACCCCATCACCTCTCTTAGGTTACTTGCTTGGGGTTTCCTCCTTGTAACCAAACAAGGCAGATCAGCATAGCTCACACATCCACAGCCTGATAGACTGCAAGGGACTTCTGAGATGGCTTTGCTTGGACCTCCCAGTTTTGCAGATGAGGAAGCTTAGGTTGTAGAGGTGAGAGGACTTGCTCTTGGTCAGCTGGTCTTCTGACTCCAGCCCAGGTTTCCAGGTGCTTCCCTGACACTGTGCTCCTTGGGATTCTTCTTGGATCTCAGTCTTGGCTTCCAGCAGTATCACTAGGCTGGAGAGCAGGACTAATGCTTTCTACATCCTTTTCTTCTATTTTCTTGGGTCTGTGTATTGCTCAAATGGGGTAGGTGCTTGATAAATGCATATTAAATTAAGTGGGAGGATACTCTTTGTTTGCAGCATTGATTAAAACTCCCTTAATTGTCAGGTAGACAGGCAGGCATTTTGGGTAAGTTTGAGACAGGACCCCTAGGCTCCTGTGCGGTTACCCATCTTTGAAGTTGGAGGTGGTTTTTCATGCAATGGATTGACCACAGCAAAACTGAACGCAGCAAGTGGTTTCTCTTGTGTGTCTAGAGACAGCAGGCTTAGAGAAAGCCTGCACATTTTATTGGTTCGCACGTCTACTGGACAGAAAATGATGTGATGCATGGCAGTTACTGATAGTTTCGATTCTCTGAATAATTTTTTTTCAGCAATTTAAGCAGGATTTGACTTGCATGAAATAAGTGGGGGAGGAGAAGAGTTCAAAGATGATATTTTAAACTGCATTGTTTGATTCAACAAGTATTTCTTGAGCACCACCTCTGCACCAGGCACTGTTTTAGATGCCAGGAACATGGCAGTGAACCAAACCCATGAAAATCCCCACTCTCCTGGAGCTTACATTCTACTGGAGGTGAGAACTTGTGAAAGGAGACATGGCATAAAGAGAGGTGATTCTGATGGTTAAAGAATTGCCGTTTGTAAAGGATAAAGGCTTTGTGTTGCTTTTCCGAAACCGGGGAAGGGTTGCTGGTCTGCCCATGATGCCTGTGGCTAGCACCTGCCTGGAGGGGGAGTGGACTTCATTCAGCAGAGTGGTCTGGAGTTGCGCATTCGGTAATTTCCCCGGTGAAACTAGCCAGGCCTCATGAGACCTGAACTGCTGACCTGGACTTAATTAACACTGTGTCTAAGCGACTGCAAAAGAAGCCTAGGCCTCTTTATATACATGCATCTATATGTTTTTTTAGCAAAGCTTGCTGGAAATAAGTGAATTCATTTTCAGAAAAGATGACACATGGTAGCACTGTAGCCATTCCACTTGAAAGCATTAAAGCCATTTGTTTTTTTCCCTTAATCACCTCCTATTTTCCTAATGGGATTGGAGTGTGTGTGGTTCCTGCTGTTTTATATGCTTTGTTGCCATGTGGCTCATTGGTTTCTCTTTTCATTTATGCTTTTGTGGTTTTACTGAACAAATGACCTTCTGTATCATAATGAATTCCTGGATCTCGGCATGCCTAGCGTGAATCTGCTAAATCTGGAAAACTCCTGGCTATGGCAGATTCGGTTTGACTTTTGAAATAAGACAAAGGTGCTGAAATAGTTGGTCAATTCTGCAGGAGAAGAAGGTCTTATAGTCCTCTGGAGGCTTTGACTCAACATATACCTGGACCAAGTTGTTGTGTGTGGGGTGGCTCCATCTACCAAATTGGAAAAACCATCTGTCTGCCATTCTGACAATAACGGTGTCTCACAGGCACCCTGGGACTAACTTGTTAGCAAAGAGCTTTTGTATGGGCACTGAGTCACAGAAGGTGTTGGTGAAGCACTAAGAGGCTGTGTCATTTTCTCCAAAGCAACTGATTGAAAAATAAAGAATTTAGATAAATCAGGGGAAGCAGTTGAGTTGACTAGGGGCAAGATTAGGAAGAGATATTTTCGTTGGTTATTTCTGTGCTCTTCTTTTTATTGCCTTTAAAAAAATCTTTGTAAGGACTTTTCTCTATGGTCATTGATCGATTCTGTCATTTCTGAATTTGTTCATTCATTCATCAAACATTTACTGATATCCATTAGGTACCAGGGACTGGGGATATAAGGATGAGTAGGACACAATCCCTTCACTCAAGAAGGCCATGTTACTACAGGTCCCTGGAGAAGCAGTCACCAAGACAGGATTAAATGTGCAAGGATTTTATTAGGAGAAATGCCTGTGGGTTGGAAAATAGGGAGGGAGCTGGGAAGGCTGGGATAGCTGTTGGTGTTGTAAGCCTGACTCCAAGTGAAGGAGAGAGGGAGAGAAGGTTGGGTGGAAGCTGTGCTGTCTAAGGAAGGTTTGACAAAGCCATTGGGGAGCACTTGAACCAAAGCTGGGCAGCAAAGGAGCCCTGTGTCTCCCAGGAATGGATCTGCCTTAATAGCCTCACTGTATCCAGTCATTGGTTTGGAGCAGCCCAGGGGAGATGTGGCTTTGACTTCAACACTCAGATGGATTTCAAAGCCCAGGAGCTGGGCTTCTTAGTCAGCAGGAGATCTATTTGGCCACTGCAGAGCCAATGAGAGGAGATAAAAATGTAGACAAAATAATTACGGCGCAATACGCAGAGGGTAGAGATACGGATGTAGTACCAGGGAGGCATTTGTTCTGCTTGGGAAAGTCAAGACTTGACAGCTGACATGCAGCCAAGAATGAATAGAAGTTTTCAGGCTGGCAAAGGTGAGGGGTTGATTGTGAGAGGCACATTGGTCTGCAGTAGCTGGTAGGCTTGCTGAGAACGGTCTGCTGAGATTCTCCCTTCATCCATCATGGCCAGTAATGTTCCCCACAGCTTCCAGGACCCTCCTGGTGGTGGAGTCTCCTTGGGCCCTGGACAGGCCTCTGTACTACTGGCCTGGTTCACTGTCATCAGAGCTTTCCTGTGCTAGAGGTAGCGGGCAATATGAATTACCCAGGGTTCTCGTCAGTTTTATGTGTCATCCTGGCTGGGCGTTAGTCTCGGTTATTCAGTCAGACACGAATCAGTGTATTGTCGGGAAGGTATTTCATAGCCGTGATTAAGGACCCTTATCAGTTGACTTTAAGTTAGGAAGATTATCCAAGATACTCTGGGTGGGCCTGATTCGGTCAGTTGTAAGGGTTTAAGAGCAGAACTGAAGTTTCCCTGAGGAGGAAGAAATTTGGCCTGCGGACTGTAGCATCAGTCTGCCCTTTCTGATGGCCTGCTCTACGGGTTTTGGACTTGCCTAGACAGCCCTGACAATCTCAGAGATTAATTCCTTGCAATAAATCTCTTTATGTGTCTGTGTATACAAACACACATATATATGATGTGCGTGTGTATATATATAATATGTGTTTATATATATACATTTGTATATCTTGACTGATACAGCCAGATAAATAAATTGTTGCTCTTGCTTGACTTTAAGGGAATTCGTCAGCTCCAAGGAGTGACTCTGGAGTGGCAGGCGGAAGGGAGCTCCTGTGAAGCCTGCCCTTGACCCCTGCCTACATCACCTGTGCATAGGCCTGTCTCCTCCTCACGGAGATTTTGCCAAGGCTGAGTCCTGGGCTTCGTTCCCTGGGGTGTCTGGGCCTCTCTAGGTGCTGATGACGTCCCTGAGTCATCACCTGGGATGCCCCTCCCCCCTCCCCCACCTGAACATGCCCGGGGGCACCAGACTAGTCTGAAGACCTGGGGGATAATAATAAAATGCAGACTGCACAGGATTCCTATGAGGTCTCAAAGATAGAATGCTTTGTAAATTAGAAACGTTGCAGAAATGGACAAGGTTATTACTCTCTCTCTGGATTCAGCCTTCTTGTCAAACACCACCTCCCTGGTTTCACATTGTACCTTGATACCGAGTGCCTCACTCTGTCCTCTCACCCTAAGTTCCAGTCTCCAATTTCCAGCTGCTTACAGGCAACACCTCCTGGCTCCCCAAACTCCGCATGTTTACACTTACGCAGTCCACTCTCCTCTAGCCCCAATTGGTCCCTCCTCCTGTCTCCTCTAGTTCCCTTAACTGGTCCCTCCCCTTCCCAGGCACCCAGGCTAGAAACCATAAGCATTTTATCCTCCTCTCTCATACTCCCTCAATAATCAACCCAGTTATTCACCAAGTCCTATCCTTTCGTGTCTGTATAATCTCTCCTAACCATTCCCTTGAACTGTGCCAGTGCAGGTCTTTCTTCTCTGTTGCCTGGGAGGTTTTGTGGCTTAGTGACTGGTTTCCCTACCTCTAATATTTATCCCTCCAGTTCAACCTTCACACCCGGGGTTATCTTCCCAACTACAGTTAGGATCATGTCTCTATCCTCTTAGAATTTTGTCAGTGGCTCTGCATTGGCTACAGATGAGAGTTTGGCTTCCTTGGCTTGGTGATTGCATCATTCCCCCACCCGAGCTCTACTCTGTCTTCCATCGCACCATTCCACACACTCCACGCCCTCCCCACTGGGGCACAGATGCCTGTTTACACCATCATGCCTTGGCTCATGTGTTTTCTTCAGCTTCTTCTCTGTCTTCTGTCTCTTGAAATAGTTATCCTCCACAGCTCAGTGTAAACATCACCTTCTTGGTGAAATCATCTCTGATCTCCACTCAGAATGAACTGTTCTTCCCTGCTGTTGATGATAGCTCTCTTCTAAGTTCTGCCATTTAGTTGGTGTTTACATTCTTCCCCTGTCCACTGCAAGCTATTGAGTGGATAGAACAAGTGCTGTATCTTCCTGTCTCTGTAGCCTGGTGCTTAGCAAAATTCTTTGCTTGCATTAGGTGCTCAGTAAGGGGTTACTGGGTGATGACTGTCACCAGCCTATTAGATTTTTCCTCTGGGAGGTCCCACCATCCACCTTATGCTCAACATGTCCAGAACTCTGTTCCTGAGTTCTCATCCCCAAAGGGGCTCTCCTTCCCAACTCCCCTAATTCTGTCTGTGGCTCTGCTATTTAGGGGCTGGGCTCAAAGACTCAGCCATCCTTGATTTGTCTCTCTTCTTTCTGCCATAACACCTATTAATCACTAGGCCTTGCAGATTTCACTTAAGATATGACAAACATCTGCCCTTTTCTCTCTGATCTACCTGACCCTTATCACTTCCTGCTCAGTTTATCGAAGTAGAATTTTAACTGGTCTCACCTGGGTTCAGTCTTCATAGAGATAGTTCAAAGTAAGGACATGTTGAACCAGCCATAGAACAAAGCTCTTTGAGAGCCAAGAGCCATGTCTACATTTCAGTGAGCACAGGGAGAGCCTCACTATCAAAAAGTATTTTTTATAACTTGTTTTGTCTTATCAAAACAGCAATATATATTCACTATAGAAAGTTTAGAAAACATCAATAAGAAAAATGGAAGAAAATAAAAATGCATATTATCCCACCACCATAACATTTTGATGTATCTCCTATTATTCTTTTTTCCTTTGTGTACCTGTGTGTGTTTATGCATGTGTATCTGTAGTAGGTACCCCAACAAAAGACATATTCTTAATCTTAATATGTCTTCCTTTAGGTGTGAACTCATGGTAAATAGGATCTTTTGGAGATGTTATTTTTAGTTAAGGTGTGGCCCAGTTGAATCAGGATGGGTCTTTTTTGTTTCTTTCTGATTTTCAATCATTGAATTTCAGTTTTTATAAATACCCTTAGAACAATTCAGGTAACTAAGGTTTTGGGGGAGAACAGTTCTTATGCATAAAGAACTCTATTACATGCTCCATTTGTCTGCAAATAACTCTATTAACTGGATTAACAAACACTATCATAGAAACAAAGTATTTTTTAGAGCCATAGATTGATGCATTTATATTTACAAAAAGTCATAAACAAACATGTACTTCTCCTTTATTAGGAGATTTGAACAGATGTTTAAACATTGAGGCAGAGATGATTCTAAATCATAATTAAATTCTAAGTTAAGGCTTTGTTTGTTTTGAAACCCGTGTTCATAGGCAACGGTGACCAAAGCAAACTCTTTTGTCTACTAAGTTGAGTTCATCTGCCCAGGATATATGATATTTACCTGTTACCAAAGTTTTCCAGAATACTGCCTAGAGGCAGGTGAGGGCCACTGTCTAAAAGGAAGTATAAGTCTGTCTGTGTATCAAACATTTTAATGCCTAAGAAGTTAGCATTTCCCCTACAGCTGTAGGACTGAGCAGAGATGTCTGTAAGTAAAAAGTCAGTTTAGGTTTCCAAGACTGGTTCAGTGGGAATATTGTTAAGTTCACTCTCTTCCATTTGAATTTGGATATTTAAAGCAGATAATAATTCTTCAATACCAAAATCTATTCCAGGATTCTGGGTTGGGCCAGATGGGGGCTGTGTGTTGAGTCCAATGTTCGTGTCAGACAAAAGATTGTGATTATCCAGCGTCTGACTTGGCAGGTTTCTTGACAAGATGTTTTCTAAATTGCTTAATAAATCTATGGTTTGGGTCTGATTATCTCTCATGTTTTGTGAATGAAGCATACTCTTATGTTCAAAGAAGTTTATAATTAGTGCAGATTTCTCAGTATCTTGATTTAAAGTCTTAGGGTCATTCTTAGGTAACAAACCGTGAGTTACAGTCTCTGATAACAACCTGTTACTTATAATACTGTCTGTAGAAACCCTGTGTGATGAAAGAACATTTTCAAAAATGCCTGAACACTTTATCACTTGGCCCATGTGTACTTGGTCATCTATAGAACTCTGCACTTCATTGGTTTGAGTTTCTCTGGAGACCCCACCTGACTGGAAACAAGCATCTAAAAAAGCATCAGTCTGAGTGGCTATAGATGAAATTACTTTAGAACTGGGTAATAATGTTTGAGTATGAACACTAAAGGAGAGTGAAACTTGAAAACCAAATGTCAAATCTGTTTGAGAACAAGATGGTCTGGAGGAATCTGGAGAAGCCCACTGTGCAGAAGTCATGAAGCTTGGTGAGGCATAAGACAGATCTGTCTGCATGTTGATGGAATGAATGCTGTTCTTCTGACTTGTTTCCCCTGGTTGTTGTAAAGTAGTAGGTGGACTTTTACCCAAGTTCACTTGAATACTTGTATTAATTGGCTCAACAGCAACGGGACTCATAATTTTTGAGAGAGGCAGGCTATACTTAAGAGAGCAAATCTCTGAAAACGGGCTGAGTGTCAGGGTTCCTATGGACAAGGGAAGTAAGTGAACAGTGCCCATGGCAGAGCCCCGTTGATTGACACCTACTGATGATTGACACCTACTAGCACAGGCTTAGCCAAGGTGTCGGCCGTTGGAGGCACAAAGACAGGCATAGGAGAAAACTGTGTAACAGGCAGTTTAACCAAAGCCACTTGGGACTTTGGTAAAGGCAACTTCCAAGGATATCTCGGATGGGTTGTAAGAGTCTGTTTTCTGGCATTAGAGCTGCAAGAGTCTTCAAAGGAAGCTACTAGCTTTATTTCTGAAGTTTCTATTTCTTAAGTATCTGGTCTGGAGGTTGGTTTATTGATCAACGATTCAATTCTTTTTTGACAACTTCTGGTTGTTTATGGAGTTCTCCATTTTCCTTTTCCTGCTAGGTGGATCCCTGTGCTCGGCAGGGATATCACGATCTCACATTCAGTTAGGTGGATGTGTGACTACAAGGCAGTTCTGCTGGCATAAGGACAGCCACATGTGCACTGAAAGTTCTTGTCACAATCCTCCCTGTGTCTTTTCAAGTCCCCTTCAGTACCATCTGAATTGCTGCACTTATTACATTTATGCCTCTTTTCAGCATGCATTTTCATAAAGTGCTGTTTTGCAAGAGAGAATTGAGAAAATGGTCCGTCAGGGCCTCTAGGGCCTCCTTCAATTGGACAGCAGTAGAATTTCGGTAGAATTTTCAAATATTTCCTTATGGTTGGATTTACTATGCTGTCCTGCATAGACCAGGTGCGTGTTGAAGGTGGGACTGATGGGCAAGATCTTGCCTCATCCATGCACTGTGCATGGGATGTTGGTGTGCATCTGGGACAGCTCCTCACGGACGGCTGGATCAGCTCCAGGGCAGGCAGCGCCGGAGCTGCAGGTTGCTTCCTCGACACCATGGATTGTGGCTGGCTGCCTTTCAAACGACCTGGGGGACCCCATGGGCCTGAGGCGGTGGCTGCTCTACTCTTGGCTGCCGGGACAAATGGGGTGCCCGAGCCCAGAGCTGTGAGCCACCTCAGAGGCTGCCATGGCTCCCACATGGATGCAGGGCCAGGATGGGTCTTAATCCATATTATTGGAGGCCTTTATAAAGAGAAGGAACTGGAAGCCAGAAGTCAGAGAAAACCACAGGGAGGAGCCAGAAGCTGCAAGTCAGTGGAAACTGAAAGAGCAGACACAAGGAGAGAGAGATTGCCATGTGATGGGAGGCAATGATGCATGCTAAGGAACCCAGACTGTGGCAAGCCTGCGCTAGAATGTCGCAGACTTCTGGGAGAAAGTGTAGCTTTGTTGATGCTTTGATTTTGGACTTCGAGCCTCTGAAATTGCGAGACAATAAATGCTAATAAGCCAGCTGTTGGGGATTGAATCATTTCTTCCACAAAAGGCATGTTCAGGTCCCAATCCCTGGTCCTGTGGGTGTGAACCCATTTGTAAATAGGACTTTTGGAGATGTTATTAGTTAAGGTATGCCCAAAGTGGATGAAGGTGAGCCTTAATCCAATATGGCTGAAGTCTTTGTAAGCAAAGGAAATTGGATGCGTGTGCCAGTTTGGATATATTATGTCCCCCAAAAGCCATGTTCTTTAATGCAATCATGCAAGGGCAGACAATCTTTTGATTGAGTGTTTCCATGGAGATGTGACTCAATCAACTGTGGGTGAAATGTTTGATTAAATTATTTCCATTGAGATATGGGCCCCACCCATTCAGGGTGGGTCTTAATTTAATCCTATAAAAGAGCCTGCAAACAGAAGGAGCTCAGAGCAGCTGAGAGTGACTTTTGGAGAGACACTCAGGAGCTGATGCTTTGAGATGCTAGCCTAGAGTTTACTCAGGAGAAGCTAAGAGGGGACAAAATGCCTCAAGAGCAGCTGAGAGAGACATTTTGAAGACATTTTGAAGATGGCTGTTGAAAGCTGTTGCTCAGAGATGCTGGGAGTTGCAGACAGAAGGACATTTGGAGATGCTAAGCTAAGGATGCACAGGAGCTGAAACACAACCCAGGACCAGAAGACACCAGCCATGTGCCTTCCCAACTGACAGAGGTGTTTCAGACGCCATTGGCCCTTCTTCAGTGAAGGTATCCTCTTGTTGATGCCTTAGTTGGACACTTTTATGGCCTTAGAACTGTAAGCTTATAGCCAAATAAACCCCCTTTATAAAAGCCAATCCATTTCTGGTATTTTGCATAATGGCAGCATTAGCAAAACAGAACAATGTGGAAGGGGAAGCCAGAGGAGCAGCCAGAAGCCTGGAGTCAAGGGAACTTGGCAGAGAAAGGAGAAGATGCCACCATGTGCATTGCCATGTGAAAAGCCAAGGAACCCAAAGATTACTGGCCAGCCAGAAGATACTGACCCCAGGTAGAAGCAAGCCTTCTAGCTTTTGAAAATGGTGAGCCACTAAATTCCTGTTGTTACGCCAACCCATATTTGTTTTACCAGCAGGGAAACTAATGTACTGACCCATTGTGTGGTATTAGTCACAGCAGCCTGGTAAACTAAAACAGTAGGTATTTGTGCTTGTGTGAATGTCTTACTGGTTAGGATTGCATTTGGCCTTAAGTGAGAGAAAACTCAACTATAGCGTCTTAAACAAATAGTTTATTTTTCTCACCTAACAAGAGGTATGGAGAAAAGGGGGTAGTTGGTGAGTTCAGTGGCTCAAGATTTCATTGTTGGTGTCTGCAATTCTCTTGGTCATTTTCTCAAGAATTTAAGATGGTGGCTGCAGCTCTAGCCATTTTAGTTGTGTTTACTGCAAGAAGAAGGTAGAAGGCACAAGGACAGCTGTGGCCAACCATTGGATAGAACTGTGCCACAAACTACCCCTAGCTGTAAGAGAGGCTGTGACAGTGAAACTTTAGTTTTATAACTTTACTGTAGAACAGGCAAGAGCAGGAGGCCTGAGTTTGGTGTTGGGTGGATTGAACTACAGTATCTGCTACATAGACAATGATGCATTCAGTAACTCTTAGATAAATATTTGTGTATAGTCAGGATTGTCATTTTAGGATAATTTCTAGACCTGAAATCTATGGGTCAAAGGGTATAAAATCTGAAAAAAAAAAATTTAAAGAATTGCTTTGGACTATGTTGATAGCAACAGTGATGCATGGCTTTTATTACCTGTGTAGCAGACATTGTGAACAAACCTGACTTGTGGGGATACAATTAAGTGCATCTTTATTTTTGCCTCTCATTGCCCCTTTAAAATGTTATTGGTTAGGGGAGAGGGGGAGTGAATTTCCTTGTCTGTGATGAAAACTCGAGGAGGTCCCCTGGCTTTTCTGCTCACTGTTAGGCAACAGACAATCCAATGGTTATGTTTCAGTTCAGAAATTAGAATATCCAGACTCCAAAACAGACAATAAAATCTGATTTTAATTAACATCAGATTGTGTCCCTCCTGCAGCTGGATCCCACTGTGGCTGACTCCTTGCTAGAGAGGAGATGTGTCTTCCTTCATTGTCTGCTCCTCACCTGCACCTGGTAGCTGCTCTTACTTACCTCTGGAGTTGGAGGGTGGGAAAGGAGAAGGGGAAGGAGGGAAAGCAAAGCTCTTCCTTGAATGCTGGATGCTTCATACTCCCAGACCTGGCAGGTGATTTTATCTGACCCTTTCCCTTGATGCTCTGGTGGGCTCCTTGGGAATTCCTCTGCCAGGGAACCCCACTGCTGCTCCTTTGTGCAGGCTCCGCAATTCCTCTCCTTCTGTGTTACCCTCTTAACCGTGTTCTCAGTGTTTCTTCACGTATTATCTCATTGTTGGAGGCCTTGAACAACCCAGGCAGTCTTTTTGGGTGGGATTTAAAAAGGGATCCAGGCTGGCTCTCTGTCATAGTCCACATCTTTCCCCCATAAATCCTATGGATATAGGCCAATCCCAGCTGTCCATTTCTCCTGCTGCCACATGCTGTTCCAGCTTTCTGTCCAGCCCATGGTGTCTCTCATTTGCTGAGACAGTCTTCAGGGTCTTTGAATGAGCCAATGGAAGCCCCGTCCCTAGGGTTGAGGTGACAGCAAGTGCATCTTGTCCCCTTCACATGGCAGGGTAAGGTGAGTCTCACAGCATCTTGATAGTACTCATCAGAACAATCATTTGACGCATCCCCCCTCCACTCTCTAAAAGTTTTATATTCCCAAGCAAATAAGTGTCACTGGCTAAGAGGCTCAAGAGTCATGCAACTGGTTCCCGACTATTTTATATCAAGGCTACATTGGAGTTGTCCTACACTCAGTTTGCTGTTATCTGAATCTGTGGTATTGGCATCTCTGTTGGAACAGACAGGAAAGATTCTAGTTTGGCATCTTCTTTTGGTTGAATACAAGGCCCAGGACCGCTAATGAAATTCCCCTCCAGATATCGCTAAAGTTTAGACAGAGAAGGTTCTGGTTCTTGCTAGAATCAAAAAACAAAAAGTCAGCAGCTGTCCTGGTAGAAGTAAGTATGTGTAGTGATTTGCCTAATCCAAATGACTGTGAGAACCAAAAACCAGCTCATACAAGAGGTGAGGCAAATCCCTGCTAAGGAGTATGTATAATGCTGCAAACTGTCATTGTATATTTGTCACAGAAAGTGCCTTATGGAAGAGGCAGTTGGAATTGCTGTGTTCTTTCAGAGAATAGAGTATAATGGCTTCTCACACTTAGGGTTACCCAAAAGGCAAATGAAGCTGATGCTGGAGAGCATGCTTGAAGCCAATAGCGGGTTTCTGCATCGTAAAGAAAGATGTTGATCTGGCCACAAGATCAGGAGTTGGCATTATGGCTTTCCAGAAGCTCCTGCAAAGTCTCCCACTGTTGCATTTGGGGAACTCCTTCCATGCTTGACATAATTCTATAGAAGAATATGTGGCTGGCTTTCTGCCTGGGGGCTTGGAGGAAAGGGTAGACTTTGTGTTGGGGGACTAAAATAGTCTCTCTCTATTTTAGCTCACATCCTATTCCCTTCCCAGGGATGCATCCTTGTTCTCCCTCCATCCATACAACCTAACCGTCTTCTGAGCCCACTTCTCCATCAAGTGGGCTCAATGCCTGAAAGCCATCTCTCCCTGAGGTCATGTGGCACCACTGTTGTTTCCATCCTTGCTTTGTTGCTGTAGACCCTGTGTGAGGGCATCTCTGGTGTTACTTTTATGCGCCTTTGGGAGGAGGTGAAGATGCCCACCTGAAAGACTAGAGGCCCAAAGATCTGTAGTTAGAGTCAAGATGCAACAAGTTACTGATGGGGCTTTGACTCCCAGGGATCCTGCACTGTGGAATAACTGAACTTCACCCTTCTCAGTTTGAAGGATTCTGATCATTCCGTTGCATTTATTTACCTTCAACAGATGTTAACTGAGCACCTACTATGTGCTAGGCTCTGAGCTAGGCCCTGGAATTCTTTAGGAAAGGCTATGTTATGATTCACCCAAGAACTCAGTCTTGTGGGAAGCCTGGCATGTGTGTACGTGTCTTGAGGTGGAGAGTTTTGTTCATTCAATTCCAAGGGGTGCTTTCTGGCAAGGTGAGCATTCAGAGTTTCATGGTGGGCTTTTATTCCCCAGGGCAAGGGCATGACAAGGAGAGTTTTCCAACACAAGCATGGGTTCTGGAGCAGAGAAAGCTGGTGTGGATGGGATTGATAGTGGATTGGAGCTGGGAGGGCTGTGAGGAAGAGCTTTTGGCTACTGTTGAGAATGGGAAGCTTTGAGGAGACGGTCAGATGTCTAAAGAGGATTTTTGTGAGGCTTTTCTGTGGATCATAAATCCATACCTTCCCCTAGCCCTTTAAGGAAAACATGGTGGATTTGGGAACTGGCAAGTACTTTGGTTTGACTGGGCTCGAAGTGTTTCAGGGTGGTGGCAGGTGGTAAGGTTGACCAGGAGGCCCAATTGGCTCACCTCTCTGTTGGTGTCACTATTGCATCCTGTTGTTGTTGTTGTTTTATCCATTACCCATTGGTTAGAATATGCTTTTAGCCAAATTTATGCATTCTAAATTATTTTATTTCACTATTTAATCTTTCTAATATGCTCCATTAGCTAATATTATCTACTTTAGCCTTTTTATCTGTGGTTTTTATTGTATTATCCATGTTTTATCATGCAATCTTCCTATTTTATCTTGATTATCTTTTACAGTTTTAATGTGGTAAGTGCACTGTTAAACTCTGTATTTATTTTCCAGCACTCTTCACATTTACTGGTTTTCATTCCAGCATGTTTTAAGCTAATGTTTACTTATGACTTTTGCTTTTTATTCTCTTTCAAAACTGTTTTTTGTCCTGTTAGCCTATTTCATCTTATTACTGTCATGGATAGCTGTGCTGACATCTTGCCTCGTGTTGTACCTGCCTTTTCATCCTCCCACCATGGCTGGCAGTGCCGTGGGCAAAATGGGTGGCCCTGAGTTTTTACTGAGAGAACGACAGACTGCTTGATTCATTTAGGGCTAGTCAGTCACTGGGTCATGACCATTTTACCTCCCAAACATTTTAAGTCCATGTCTTTATCCTCTCTGCCACCATTGCTTACCAGGATCCTGCCACAGCTTCCTGACGGCCTTCCCATCTCCTTTCCCCTCCTTCCCATTTACTGTCCATCCTACATCAGGGTGATATTTCTTAAATGTAGGAAAAATATCCAAATACCTCCCATTTATTTTTGGCTAAATGAACTAAGATATATACATTTTTATAAAAAATTGCAAGAATTTAGTATAAACTCTTCAGATCTTATTTTTTATTTTTATTTTTTTACAATTCACGGTCTTTTAAAAAGCATTTCTACAATGGAAAATTTCAAACTTATGTGAGAGCAAACAGTATAATGAACCCTCATCTACCCATCACTTGCCTTCAACAATTATCAACAGTTCACCATTTTTTTCATCAATTCTTCTTTTCATTTTTGTTTTTATATTCTGCTTGAGCAGCAAATTTTTGTACTCTCAGACATCACGTCATTTCATTGCGGTTCTTAAACACAAACCTGGAACATTCCACTGTCACCCCAAAGCTGTGTGGACCGGATGCAAATGCTTTAGCCCACACGCTCAGGCCTCGGCTCATAGCAGCCTCGTCTCTTGCTTCCCGTCTCTCCCATGCCCAGCCACACGGAACCCCTTGCTTTTCCTCCAGTTGCCATTATCTGTCTGCCTGCAGCCTTTGTACTTGCTAACCTCTTTACCTGGAATGTCTAATCCCCTCACCTCTCCTCACCCCTGTCTGCCTCTTGTTTTCTTCTTATAGTTTAGGTCTTGGCTTCGAGGTCCCAGGATCTGGGAAGCATCCTGACACTTTTCCAATTCCTCTCTCTACTTTCTTGTCCACCTGTAGCACCTTGTACTTCTGCTTAGAATTAAATTACACTCTACTGAATTGCCTGCTTTCATATTTACTTCTTTCCTAGACTCTGAGCTCCTGAGGGGGTAGCTCATTCATTATTTTATAGGGAATAGTGAGTGAAGAGGCAGCTGTCCAAGTTCTTGGAAGTGATCAAGCTCCCTGGGATTGGGGTGCTCCTTTCTCCCCTCTGTCACCCATTTTGTGGCACTTTGCAGTTGCTCAGCCTGGGGCAACTCTGGTAACAAGTGAGGGCAAGTCTAGAAGTATCCATGGATCCACCCTCCCTGCTTTCCTGCCAGCTTGGGGGCTTTCTGAGAATATGAGAGGCTTGGGTGGGCCCCAGAGTGTGGGGCTGCTCTGTGCCAGCACCCCGTCCTCGTCCTGGGACCTGGGGATGGGTGGCATGGGCAGGGTCTGCCCTTGTAGGAGGTGAGCCGAAATGGGCAGAGTCACAGGCCAGCTCTGCTTCCAAGATGTCCCAGGTTGCCCTCCAGCATTCTGTCAGCAAGTCTGACAAACAGATCTCAGTTCTCTGTGGAATTGCTTTTTGTTAGAGGCATAAAAGTTGGACTGCTCACCGATTTGGCCTTTGTGTAATAACAGCCGGTTTTCTTCAATGCGGCTATATTTTATCCACTTGCCTTGCACACATTTATATCTGGATGGATTAGATGAGCCCAGTGAATAGTCTCTCTGCTTCCCCAAGATAGGGCAGATTTTTACACCCACACATAATCTCTTTTCTGAGAATACTGTCCTGAACTAGGTCATCTATTGTAAAGGAAATTAGGCTGTAATTGAATTTAACTGGAAATTACAGTATTGGCCGTTTCATTTTTAGAGGGAATATACCTGCCTAATTACTTTATTGCTACAGTTACACTGGCTGGGTGGTTGTTTTTTTTTTTTTTTTTTTTTTCCCCCAAGGGGTGGTGGAACAGGTTGTATTTAAGATGTTAGATGATGAATTTTGGACTTGGATTCTTAATTGGCAGAGTCCCACCTTGAAGGGCGAGTTCTCTTTCTTTGTGCCCTTCGCAAGTCTACCTGACAGAAGCCAACTTGGTTTCCCCTGCAAAGTCATTCAGCTCAACCTTGGGATATCTTTCGGCAGAAGAGCTATGCAAGAGCTAGCTAGAGAAAAGCAGCTGGTTTTGGTGGGTTCTGTTCACATATGCAGTCAGTTATCACATTTAGATGGCATATGAGAGATGATCTACCATGTCCTCCCTCATCTTGTCTTCCTGATTAGGAAGGACACACAGAGGTGAAGTCCTGCCAAAGGCCAGCCAGCTGGCCACAGAGCTGATTGGAGACCCCAGTTAAACAACTCTCTGTTCAGCATTTGCCACTTGCCACCTTTTGATAGGGGAGCACTGAGTCAAGAAGTCTGGGGAGGGTTGAGCCCCAGCTGGGATTGGACCTTGCCTTGCCCATAGGAAATGCTGAATGAAAGAACAAACTGGGAAAGTCCCGCCAACCCTCGGCAGGTGGGAGAGGTGGGCTCCTTGCATGCCTTTTAGATTTAAGATTCATTTGGATCACCCTCATCCCAGGAACATTTCAAGGTCCACACTGCTGACCATTTGCTTTCCACCCTGCCCTTTGCCATAAATGTCTTCGTCATGAGGTCCTCTTCTTCTTGCTCTATCTGCTTAACCATTCTAGAGAAATTAACAGAATAAAGACAATTAAAGTTCCCAGAGGTGCTCATTCACATTTTCATGTGGCTTCTTCCCTGAGTGCTGTTATCATTAGTATTTGTGAGTAAAACCTACCACTAAATCCACAGCTCTCTGTTTTCCTTAAGAAAAAGTAATTTATTTCTTCTGAAGGCCCACAAATGTGGCCAAATGAGCATTTCTTAATAAGGGCTTTCTGTGCTGACTCTTCCTTAATTGGGTGGTGCAGGTGACCAGGCAGCCAGCCCAGTAAGGTTGTTCTCATGTGTGGATGTCACCAGTTTATAGAAAGTGAGTGGAGGCTGACTTTGAAAACCTTGCCGAGCGAGGGCCGTCCCAGGTATTTCAGTCCAGGTTCTCTAGCAGGATGTATGTGTAATAATGTGTGTGGTTATGTGCACACACAGGTATACATACACAACACGTTCATGTATGTATACACAAATATATAATTACACACATGATACATTATACGTTAATATATATGAAGAGATTTATTATGAGGGATTAGGTCACATGATTGTGGGGGCTGTCAAGTCCGAATCTGTAGGGGAGGCCAGGAGACTGGAAACTCAAGGAGGAGAGGAGAATATAGTCTTGAGGTAGAATTTCTTCTTCTTCTGCACACCCTCTTTTCTTTGCATTTAAGGCTTCCAACTGATTAGGTAAGGCCCATCCACATTATGGAGGATAATCTTTACTTAAAGTAAACTGACTGTAGAAGCTAATCCCGTCTACAAAATACCTCCACACCAACATCCAGGCCAGTGTTTCCACAAACACCTGGACACCATAACCCAGCCAACACACATAAAATTAACTGTCACACCAGGGTGTGCCTTAAAGCCCATCTCACCACCATACATATGGGATCTGGTACAGCCGAAAAAGTTTTCCAAGCAAGGAGAAAAATCACAAACAGCAACATAAGAGCTTGGCTCTTGAGATTTCTTAAAGAGTAAAGAGTGATCCCACAAAGCACATTTTAGCTGGTTAATAAGGAAGCCAAGTGCAATGGCTTCGTATATATCCTGCTCTCACATTATATCAATATATAATTACCACATATTTTCCAATCTGCCCCTGGGAGATGTGGCAGGTAAAATAGATTGGGAAGAAAATAATGGAACTTGCTGCACAATGTGTTAGATTGATATCTGTTAATACTTGAGCAGGCTCCTTGCAGGATGAATGGAAGGCCCTGAGTGCATGCTGTTTAGCTCTTTGTTCTTTTAAATACCTTTGTACATGCAGGCCCATGTGTAGAGTGGGCAGAATGTGTAAATTTATTAAGTCTTATGTGGAAAAATTATTTGTCACCATCTTCCCATCCCCCCTACCCATTGCAGGGGCAGCAAATGGAGAATTTTTTCCCCTTTTAGGGTTGCCTGGGTGCCTTGGGAGGGTGGCTAGAATTGGAGAATACAGGGTACCATTAGACCAAAATGGTCTAGAAACTCCATTTTTACCTCTTTCTTTTTCTTCTTCAGTTTGAAAAAACAATTATTTAATTGGAAATAAAACTACCTAGAATCTCACTACTTTACTTTTGTTTTTTTTTTTAATTGGTGAATTACCTTTTGGTTGTTGCTCCTATAAAAATAATATTCTATATATGGCTTTACAGTTGAAATCAGTGTGTAGCTATTATTTGAAATTCTGATTTTACCCCCACATAATACATCACATTTCCCCCAGTGTGTTATAGATTTCACACTAGTTATTTTGCATTAAAGCTGCCTAACAGTTCATCATGGAGATAAATCAAAATTTAAATAAGCACAGATGTACCTAAGAGGCACCCAGCACAGTGACTCTTGTTTCTTTATTCATTTGTTTCTTCATCCATTGTTCTAGTTTGCTAATGCTCCTGGAATGCAAAACACCAGAGATGGATTGGCTTTTATAAAGGGGATTTATTTGGCTACATAGTTAAAGTCTTAAGGTCATAAAGTGTCCAAGGTAACACATCAGCAATCAGTTACCTTCACTGGAGGATGGCCAGTGGTGTCCGGTAAACCTCTGTTAGCTGAAAAGGCATGTGGCTGGTGTCTGCTCAGAAGTTCTGGGTTTGAAATGGCTTTTTCCCAGGACGTTCCTCTCTAGGCTGCAGTTCCTCAAAAATGTCACTCTCAGTTGCTCTTGGGGCATTTGTCCTCTCTTAGCTTCTCCGGAGCAAAAGTTTGCTTTCAATGGCCATCTTCAATCTGTCTTTCAGCTGCAGCTACTCTCCCAGCTCCTGTGTATTCTTCAAAGTGTCCCTCTTGGCTGTAGCTCCTCTTCAAAATGTCACCCACAGCTGCACTGAGTTCCTTCTGTTTGCCAGCTCATTTATATGGCTCCAGTGATTTAATTTAGACTCACCCTGAATGGGTGGGGTAACACCTCATAGAAATTATCCAATCAGAGTCATCACCCACAGTTGGATGGGGCACATCTCCACAGAAACACTCAAAGAATTACAATCTAATCAACACTGATACATCTGCCCACACAAGATTACATCAAAGATAATGACATTTGGGGGGACATAATACATTCAAACTGGCACATCCATTCATGGGGCAAACATTTCTCAAACATCTGCCCTGTGCCAGGCATTGGAGAGAAGGAGGTAAATCAGACCTGGCCCTTGTGTTTAAGGAGCTCCCAAGCTAGTGACATATAGACAAAGGATGGCCATCCAGGTGGAGAAGCTCAAGGACAGCACTGTGTACTCTTGGTGGCCGGTGGATCTGTGGTTTAAAGGATGGGATGATCTTACCTTGAGTCATCAGAGAAGGAAAAATGCTTGAACTGGTTTTGGCAGACAGGTGAGGTTTCTGCAGATGCAGGGGGGGCAGCAAAGGAATCAGCATGCTTGGAGGACATACCAGCCTGGCTCCCTCTAACTAGGGTGACTATGTACTTTATTGTCTAAACTGAGGCACTCTTGAGATGGAAAGAGGTGTTGTGAATAATTACATGGGACAACAGGCTTTAACTGAGCCAGGTGCCAGCAGATCGGATGCATGGTCGTTCTCATTCAAGTCCTCTTATGAGAACCACCGGTGTGCTAGAGCTGGCAGTTGGGGTGGAGGGATGGGGTAGTGTGCTTGTTACAGGGCAGCTTCAAGGGCACTGTCCCCCTCCCAGCAGGTTGGAGCAGACTGGTCATCTACATTTTAACAAACACAGGTGATTTTACTGTTAACTGTAGACTAGTTTGCATTGATTGTGTATTTTTCCCAATACCATCCCATTTTTAACACCTTGCAAAGTTGACATTCATTTGTTCTCCCTCATGTAAAAGCATTCTTATATTTGTACATTTAATCACAATCATTGACTACTCTAGGTTTCACTAAGTTATACTGTCCCAATCTTTATCTTCTCTCTTTTCTTCTGGTGTCCTACATGCCCCTAACCTTCCTCTTTCAACTGTACTCACAGTCATCTTTGTTCAGTGTACTTATAACATTGTGCTACCATCACCCAATATTGTGCTATCCATTTCTGGATCTGTACAATCAATCTTGTTGAATATTTTGTACTCCTTCAGCATCAAATGCCTGATCTTTACCCTCTTTCTATCTCTTGGTATCTTCATTTCTACACTTTTCTCCAACTCTCTCTCCTGTCATTTCCTGTCTGTCTGTAGCACTCCCTTTAACATTTCTTACAGAGCAGTTTACAAACTCTCTCAGTGTCTGTTTATCTGTAAATATTTTAAACTATCCCTCATTTTTGAAGGACAGTTTTGCTGGATACAGGATTCTTGGTTAGCAGTTTTTCTCTTTCAGTGTCTTGAATATATCATACCACTGCCTTCTCACCTCCATGGTTTCTACTGAGAAATCTGCACTTAGTCTTACTGAGTTTCCCTTGTATGTGATGGATTGCTTTTCTCTTGCTGTGTTCAGAATTCTTTCTTTGTCTTTGACATTTGACAATCTGATTATTAAGTGTCTTGGAGTAGGTCTATTTGGATCAATTCTGTTTGGAGTACACTGCATTTCTTGGACCTGTAATTTTATGTCTTTCATAAGAGTTGGGAAATTTTCATTGATTATTTCCTCTATTATTTTTTCTGCCCCCTTACCCTTCTCTTCTCCTTCTGGGACACTGATAACACATATATTTGTGTGCTTCTTGTTGTCATTCAGTTTCCTGAGCCCCTGCTCATATTTTTCCATTGTTTTCTCTATCTGTTCTTTTGTGTGTAGGATTTCAGATGTCTGTCTCTGGTTCAGTAATCCTTTCTTCTGCCTCTCCAAGTCTGCTGTTGTATGTCTCCATTGTGTTTTTTATCTCTTCTATTGTGCCTTTTATTCCCTTAAGTTCTGCCCATTGTTTTTTCAAGCTTACGAATTCTTCCTTATTGTCAGCCAGTGTCTTCTTTATATTCTTCATCTCTGTTGTCACATTTTCTTTCAGCTCATTGATTTGATTTAGAAGATTTGTTTGAACATCTTTAATTAGTTGTTTCAACTCTTGAATCTCAGTTGAGGTGTTAGTTTTTTTCTTTGATTGGACCATATCTCCGTATTTCCTGGTGTGGCTCATGATTTTTTGCTGTCTAGGCATCTGATTTTCTTGATTAGTTTATTCTGGAGGTTGTTTTATCTCTTTTGCCTTGGGTTTTCTTGTTGGTTTTCTTTGATCTCTTTATTTATTTGCTTCTCTTGCTGGCCAGTTGTCAGATTGGCTGTGACCCCCAGTCTTCCCACCAAATCAGTCTCCCACCTGCCACAGGGATGGGAGGTAGGCACTGGGCACCCCAGCAAGTTCACTGTGTGTGGTAATATAGATCTACTGGCTTCCAGTGGTGCTCTGTTTTCTTCTGGTTAGCAAGACCTGAGTTTGTTTCAGAGCCCTGCTTTGACAGTTGGATTGTCCATATTTCTCAGCCAAAACTGGGGTATGTAGACCAGCTCCTGTGGTCCTAATAAAGGGTCTGAAGCATCTTTTTAAAAGGGTTTTGCACTTTTCTGGAGTGTCCAGTAGATGGCGCTGTTCAGTAACTTAATCGTCCTCAGAGGTTGCTTTGCCTCTGAGCACAGGCTGGGTCTACACAGGTGAACTCAAACTGCGGGATTCTATAACCTCCCTTTGCTGGCCGAAATCTATGGCAGCGTACTCCCTCAGCTGACCCAGTACTCCAGCCTTCCCAAAGGCAAGGAAACGGCCACTGATAGCTGCTTCCCTCAAGGGTAGGAGAAGGGTTTTCAGACTGAGGGCTGGAAACATTAGTCTCTGTCCACATTTTCTCAGTCTCTTTGTCCCTCACTGACCTGGGCCTTGAAATGTCCTCCCCTGTCTCCCGGGTCCTCAAACAGTGGGGTATGTCTCACTACTGTGAGAGACTTTAAAATCTGTGTCCCTGGTGGGAGGGTTCCCGTCTGCTGATTGCATGCCTTTCCCGCATTGAGCACAGGGGAGGGGGAGGGGAAAGGTCCGGCTGGTCTGGGACGGAAGATTCCTACCTGATATTTCTTCTTTTTCTTCAGTTCAGCATCTGCAGGGCCCTTCTCCAGTTTGCAACCTCCTCCAGAGTTTCAAACAATTCATTATTTCCTCTTTTTTTTGTTGAATCTCTGGAGAGGAGTTTTCAGTAGCTATTTATGTCGCCATGTTGATGATGTCCTGTCAGCACCAGGTGATTTAGATGCACTGTTTCATGGACTGCACACTTACTTAAGAATTAGAAGCCCATCTTTATTTATTTATTTTTTCTTTTTTTTTTTTTTGAGTCTCGAATAGTTTATTATTATTATTATTTTTTTTTATTAAATTCAGCCTCATTGAAATACATTCACACACCATACAATCATCCATGATATACAATCCACTGTCCACAGTATGATAACATAGTTATGCGTTCATCACCACAATCCATCTCCGAACATTCTCCTTACATCAGAAAGAACCAGAACAAGAATAAAAAATAAAAGTGAAATAAAACACCCAAATCATCCCCCCATCCCACCCCATTTGTCCTTTAGTTTTTATCCCCATTCCTCCACTCATCCATACACTAGATAAAGGGGGTGTGATCCACAAGGTCTTCACAATCACACTGTCACCCCCTGTAATCTACATTATTATATAATTGTCTTCAGGAGTCCAGACTGCTGGGTTGGAGTTCGGTAGTTTCAGGTATTTACTTCTAGCTATTCCAATACATTAAAGCCTAAGAGGTGTTATCTATATAGTGCATAAGAATGTCCACCAGAGTGACCCCTCGACTCCACTTGGAATCTCTCAGCCACTGAAACTATTTCGTCTCATTTTGCATCCCCCTTTTGGTCAAGAAGATACTCTCAGTCCCACGATGCCGGGTCCACACTCATCCCCGGGAGTCATACTCTGCGTTGCCAGGGAGATCCACAACCCTGGGAGTCGGGTCCCACATAGAGGGGAGGGCAGCGAGTCCACAATGTTCGCTGCGATCTCAGCTTTTCCTCCAATTCCAAACTTGTGTCCAATGTGTGACTGGTTACTGGAGACCCCGAAAGCACTGTTTCATATAGTTCTTGGGTAATTGCCAGCTGCTCTAGGGGAGAGACGAGATTCTGCTCCTCACCACTCCGCCATCTTGCCCCGCCTCCTTATTTATTTTTAAAAATCTCTTTACTATGGAAATAATTGAAAGTATATAAAAGAGAGAACAGAATAAAGAACCCTGTATAATGCTCACTCAGCTTCAACAATTGGTAATACATTTTGCCAATCTTGTTTCAGCCACTTATCCCACACTTTTCTTTAGGCTGGAGTATTTTAAAGCAATTTTCAGACATTATTTTACCCATAATCAGTATGGCACCTCCTCTTTTTTTTTTTTTAACATGACCACTGTACCAATATTACACTTAACAAAATTAATGATAATTCTTTAATACTACTACCCCATCATTGTTCAAATTTTCCTGATTGTCTCAAAAATGTCGTTGTAAAATTGGTTTGTGAAGATCCAGGAAAGACCCACACAATGTAGCTCGTTATCTTTCTTGGTCTCTTTCAGAGGCCTTTCTCTCCCTGTGCTGTTTAGTTATTGAAGGAAAATGGGTCATGTGTCCTGTAGGATTGCACAGATCATATTTAGGTAACACTGATCTTGCCTTCCTTAACTTATTAACTCCATTTCTTCATAATTCTGTGATGATCTTGGTTTACCCTTTGCACAGACTCACAATCATCCTGGGTTAGGATGTCAACCAGGTGGAGAAAAAAATTTCTTGGAAGACTTTCTCTCTCCCACGTTCGTTCATTCTGTATTCATTCCCTTTTCCCATCAAATATGTATTAGTATGTGGCAATCACTTCAGGTTCAGTGATGTAAAAGAAAGTTCCCATCTTTAAGGAGTGTGAAATCAAACCAGGACAGCAAAAGCGCAGTAAAGAATTCTGGATGCTGGGGATGCTTTGTTAGAGGTCAGTGGGAGGGGAGGAAGTACCTGGAATTAGATATCATTTCCCCCACTTTTATTATTATTTTTAAACTTTATCATGGTTTTTAAAACCATGATAAACACTTAGGGTAAGTAAAACAATACAGAGCTGAATAAATGCAAGTTGAGAATTTCCCTCTTACTGCCTTTTAATATCAACTTTTGAAGTCATCAATATCAGTAGTCTGGTGTGTGCCTATTCACATCCTTGAAATGAATCCTGTAAGCTGGGGGGGAATTCTCCACCTGGCCAAGGGGGCAAGGGCCTTTGGCAGGGGTCTTGCTGAGGAGGAGTCCCTTTAGCCTGGGGGTAGTAGGGAGCCACTGAAGAACCTTGAGCTATAGAGGAGCATGCTTCAGATTTATGCTTGGATTTACATGGCCACAGTATCATGCAGGGGAGATGACGAGCACCTGAGCTAGATCAATAGCTGTAGGAAGGGAGAGAGAGGACACATGTGGCAAAGGAGGTGTGGAGCATCCCTTTCTCCCTGGGAGTCTCTCGTCCCTACCACCTCCACTTCAGACACATTGTCCTAACCACGGGTGTGCCTAGGTTTGCTCACCTGCCTTCTGATAGGGGCTGCTCACAAGCCCTGCTCTCAGGAGGGTCCTAGGGTGGATTCCAGGCTCAGCCAGAGCTGCAATTATTAATTAGCAATTAATGAGCATAGAAGGGAATAGCAGCGTGTGTCCAGCTGCCAGACGGGTGGGGCGTGAGGGCCCTGGTGGCTGAGCTATATTAACTTGTGATGCTGCAAGAGCCATATCAGCCAGATGGGGAGAAAGAGCATAAGCTTTGAAATCGGGAATATCTGGGTTCAAATCCAGGCTTTAACACCTGTGTGGCTCTGGTTGCCTGACCTCCAGTTTTCACATCTGATAACTCCTGCCCTACTGAATTCTTGGGATAAGGCAATGAGATGATAGACACATGGCGCTTGGCAAGCACAGTGCCCAGCAGGCAGTGAGGTGGGTCTTGTTCTTTTATGGTGTTTTCTCATCTGACCCTCCCACACCTGTAACGTGGGATGGATTTGAGACCAAATGGACCTGCGGAGCTGAAGGGCAGATGGGAATGGTTTGGGCTAATGCCACCTTCCCGCCTCTCTAGTATCAAGTCGTGGCCCTCCTTTCTCATCCCCTCCCCACACCCAGGCTAGCTATTGCTCTGTTTTTCCCTGTTTGTCCTGCCATGCAATCTTCCATGTGCGTTTTAATGAGATTCCACCCAGGGCAGGCTTGGCTGCGAGGCTTGCACTTCCTATTTGTCTGTCTGTCAATCCATCAGACCCGACAGCAGTAGCCATGGGTGCCCACCAAGAGTCCTGCTCAGCTCTGCGCTTGCTGTGATCCATGAATTAGTGCCCAAAGGAACACAGTATTGATAGCATCGTGTCTATTTTCCTCCTGCCCTAATCTTCAAGCAGTGGCTTTAACTTACTTTGTTCACCTGCCCGGGGAACAGTGGGCTGATTGTCACCATCCCTTTCCCCACCCTGTTCAATTTCTCTGCAAAAGGAACCTCTTTTTCTCCAGGGAAGAACGTTATCTCCATTCGCTCACACCCTGATTGGAAATTATGCCTTTTGGGGAGGCAGGCTCTCTGGGGGTAGAATATGCCAGGGGGTCGCAGTCTGTCTCTCCTGGAGCAATTGCTAGTGCATGGGGTTGGGAAGAGAAAGAAACCTAAATAGCTGTCTCCCTCCTTGTGGGAGTAGTCACCCTTGTTATTACTCAATTGCTTGATGTGGCTTCTTGCTTGGCATTTTCCGGTGTTCAGCACCTTTTTCCAGTTCCAGAATTCTGGGATATTAAATCAGGTCTCTTGTAAGACTTGCCCATGTACCTGCTAGAACTTGCTGGGACAATGTCTGGCTGGAATTGTAGTGAGAGGGGAGCCTGGAGGGGTGGACAGCACATTTTCTAGTGGCCTCTTTCCTATAATTGATCTTTCAGATAATGTATTGGCATGATGATTGATAAGATTATGTTGAGAACACCTTTGGGAAGCAGTGTGAAATAAGTAGTTGAAACACCAGGGGGTGGACGAGCAGATGAGGAAAGAGGGTAGCCCGTGGAGATCACCACTTTTATGTACCAGTTGCCCACCAACCACCAAGCAGGCATGACCCAAGCTCTCTTCCCACATCTCTGCAGGTACCTGTTTCTCAGGGTGGTCTTTTTCCCATGTGTTCTTGGAGGCATTGAGAAAAGCATTGAGCTTTTCTTTTTCCTTTCCAAGAAGCTTGACTGACACCTGATGTTTTGTGTAATTCTGTGCTGGAGATGAGAAATTCAGCACAGGAGAGGAAGGGCACAGGAGCTGGGAGAGGTGAGAGATCCAGCTTTGAGCATTGGCGGGATTGGGTGGGGGTCTGTACTCATGGGCCATGGAGCAGGGCAGACCTGGGTTTCGTCACTGCTCTGCCTTCAGAAGCATTGCCCAGTTCCAGGGGGCCCTGTTCACATGTAGCCCATGAGCCCACGAGTCACTGAGGCTGTGACTCATGGAGCTGTAGGCAGCAGCTCTGTCTGCCACATCCTAGCTAATGATCTTAGGAATTACTTAAAAACTGTTCTGTGCCTCAGTTTCCCTATCTATAAAATGGAAATAATACTAGCACCTGCCTCATAGGCTTATAAAGTATTTAGGCCAATGTCAGGCACCATTGTAAGCCCTCAACAACAAGAACAACAATAATAGTAATTATTATCATTACTGTAACTGGCATGTTCTACCTCACATGTATGGGATATTCATGGAGTAAAATTTCTTTTAAAAATCAACTTACACTGGCTCTGAGCACCATGGCCCCATCTCATTGCTGGTAGAATGCTCTTCCCTTGCATCTTTCCCCTGCCACTGCTCATTTTTGGGGCTGGAGTCAGGCCTCAGTGTGCCATCTGAGTCCAGAGGAGGCCGCAGCCACCCTGGTTCCCATTTTGAAATCAACCATTTTGCGCTAAAGCTGGTGATTCAGGTCAGGCAGCTGGAAGTAGTGAAGGACTTTCAACCATCTCTCGATGTGGCTGCCGATTCTGTTCCAGGAATCACATGGAGAGAGACCTGGAGAATCTGCTCTCCCCGCCCCGTGGTGTTACTGTTAGTGATGCACCCTGCTGCCCGGCTGGGACCATGGGTTCTTGTCAGTGGAGGTAATGACTGATGTCTCTATGGATCTGGGGCAGGGTGGAGTGAAAGGAAGCTAAGGAAGGGCCTGCCTCCGCTGCCAGGCCTGGGCTCTCAAGATTCAACTTTCTTTCATGCTAGCAAGGTCATCTGCGGTGGGCAACTTCTGAAACGGCTCCCCACAACCTTGACCTCCTGTTATTCATGCTGTCATGTGATCTCCTCCCCTTGAGTGTGGGCTAGACCTAATGACTTGCTTCTCACAAATAGAATATGGCAGAATAGACGGCCTATCACTTCTGAAATTAGGCTGCAGAAGACTGTGACTTCAGTCTTGCTCATCTTGCTCGCTCCTTGGCTGCAAGCGGTTGCACTGGGAGCCTCTCCATTGGTTGGAGGAACTGAGGTGGCTCCAGCCACTGGCTAGAGAGGCCTCGAGGCCCCAGTCCAGCAGCCTGATGGGAGGTGAGTCCTGCCACCTGGCACATGAGGGAGCTTGAAAGTGGCTCCTCCTACTGTAGAGCCTTGGGATGTCTACAGCCAGAGGACACCTTGATGGCAGCCTTGGGAGAGACCCTGAGGGGAGGGCCCAACCAAGCTGTGCCTTGACTCCCACCCCTCAGAAAGTGTGAGATAACACATTTGCTATTTTAAGCCCTGAAGTTTGTGGTCATTTGTTATGCAGTGAGAGAGAACAAATGGAATGTCTACTGAGTATGAAGAGGCCATACACAGTGCTCAGAAACATTTCCCCCAACCCCCTGCCCAGCCCAAGTGAACAACCCAAACTCCCACCTCCTTCAGGGTGGGCTCTCACTTGGCAATGGGATGATAGTGGTCATGGTTGATCAGTCAGTATAGGGTAGGTTGTGCTGTGGTAACAAATAACTCCCCCATTTCAGTGGCTTGACATAACAAAGGTGTATTTCTGTTCTAGTCCATGCTACATGCCCTTTGAGGGTCAGTGCTTGTTATGAGAACTCAGGGCCTCAAGCTGACTGAGTAGCCACTATCTAGAAAGTTGCTGGTCACTTTGCCAGAAGGAAAGAAAGTTTGGGAGGGTCTTGCACTGGCAATTAAATGTCTCAGCTTAGAAGCGACATCACTGACTAGAACTAGTTGTATGGGTTCATCTTGTAACCAGAACATGTAGAGACAGGAATATGTGTCAAATAGCATTAAAAACTACCCTGGGGGAGGTGGGGAGGGGCCTTGCTGCTCATCGTTGCCCACTGATTATAGTAGTAACAACCACATTTTACTAAGTGTTTAGTATATGTCAAGCATGATGCCAGCTTCTTGATATAAATTCTCACTTATCTTCCCAACAACCCTATGATGTAGATAAAATCTTCCCCATTTTACAGAAAGGGAAACCAAGGCACACAGGGTTTAGTAATTTGTTCAAGATCACAGTAAATGGTGGAAGCTAGATTGAAACCCCAGCATCAATCTTCAGAGCCCAAGCTCCCGCCACCACAATTTGCTGCCTCTGTGATTTGAGTCAGAGCCACTGGATCCTTCAAAGATGTTCTAAAAACACTGAGCTTGAGAGAAACATGGGTCAGGGTCGTGGTGTGTTCTCTCCAGGGAAACTCCTTGGTTCCTAAGATAATTTGCTGCATCTCTGCCTAGAGGCCTTCGAGCTCCACTATCAAGAGGAAAGGGGTGTGTGGTGGGTGATGGGATGACCATTTTCAAGTCTTAAGAATATTTTACGTTGCCAAAATGAAACAGTATCCTTTATCAAGTGCTTACTATGTGCCAGGCTTGTTCTAAGTCCATTACATTTATTTAATACTCATAACACTCCTAAGAGGTATAAGTATTGTTATTATTCCCATTTTACAGATGAGGAAGTTAAGTAAGTTAAGTAAATTGCCCACGTTCACGTGAGTAGGAAGTGAAAGAGCCAGGAAACCTTTGGAAAGTATAGAATTGAAGAGGGTTAGAGTTTACTTTCTTGCTTCACCCTCAATATGGTATCACATGATTTTTAGGAAGGGTATTTGTTTTTCTGTTCAAATATGTTTCCAGATTTTTAAATTCCGAGTTAGAGGCAGCAGTGAAAAGGAAAAAAGGGGGAAATTTGAGAGTTGGAGGGAAATGGCCTCTAAGTGGTGTTTAATAAAGGACCTCTGTTATTGCTTAGAGGTGGAGTGTTTAGTCTCATTGAATTTGGATATTGTCAATAAATGTTAAGATCTTGAAAATATTTGGTTCTCTGAAGTGTCTCAAACCATGCCTTTTAATCTTATTTACTTTAATTTGCACTGCCTCTTCAGAAAGGGTCTGCAAGGCACAGCTCAGCCACAACTGCCTCACTCTGTAGTTACCAGTTATCCTAAATTCTGATTTTGTGGCTTTGGAGTCAGTGAGGTTATTTGTTTATTGAACCGATTTCAAATATAAAGAAAAGTTGCAAGTACATTAGGGTTCATTTCCTGAACCTGAGAGTAAGTTGCTAACATAATGTTGTATCACTCCAAATACTTTAGTGGTTTTTTTCTGCAAACAAGGATAGTCTCCTACATCAGTGGCTCTCAGAAGAGGGGCCTTGAACCAACTGCATCAACAGCACCCAATAACTTGTTAGAAATGCAGATTCTTGGGCCCCACCTCAGACACACTGAATCAGAAACTCTGGGGGTGGGCTCTCGCATGTGTCTTACCTAGCCCTGCTGTGATCCTGATGCACATTCAAGATCGCAGGCCAGGTATTTTGTAGAGTATCCTATGTTACTTCACTACAACCATCAGGAAATTAATAACAGTACATATACTGCCTTCCAGCCCTCAGAATCCATTTACAGTCTGCCAGTGTCCCCAATTTCCATGTCCTTTATGGCAAATAGGTCACGCCCAGAATCTCCCATTGCTTTATTTATCATGTCCCTTTAATACCTGTCATTTTAAAACAGTTTCTCAGTCTTTTCTGGACTTCTGTAACCTTGACACCTTTGAAGATGCCAGGCCAGATATTTTGCAGAATGCCCCTCAATTTGGGTTTGTCCGATGTTTTCTTTTGATTAGATTCAGGTTATGTAACTTTGCAGGAATATCACAGATGTGATGCCGAGTTCTTCCCATTGCATCCCATCAGGTGGTTTCTAATTTCAGTTGGTCCCATTTCTCATGAGAAATCACTTCACTGAGGTGATGTCCACCAGCCTTTTCCCCTGTAAAGTTTCTTTTTCCTCTTTGTAATTAATAAGCATTTTGTGGAGAGAAACTATGAGATTAGGTAAATACATTGTTTCTCACCAAACCTTCACTTTATTTACTTATTTACTCGTTCAATTTTTTTTTTATTAAGATTTGAACTTTAATCGCAAAGAACCAAATTCATTTTTTATCACTTTTAAGGGTTTTCCATGCTATTTACTTTACCAGTTCAATTGTCCCCATATTTGAAAATATAAAAATATTCAGATAAAAAGTTTCTTCAAATCTTGAAGCCAGGTGAATACTGCCTGCTTATTTGGAACTGAAGTAAGGAATATCTAAATCCAGATTTAAATCTAAATCTGTCCAATCTATGGTAGTATAAGAAGGTATTCAGTCCTAAAGATGACTTTGTTAGAATCAGAGGATTGGGAACTAGATGTAAATAGGTGAATGTAGTATCTTATGGCTCCTTTACCAAAATCTGATAGACACAAAATTTCCTTCTCTAGACGTTGTTCCTTTTTAGCAGTGACGATCAGGAAAAGCTCCTATGATAAAGTCTGTATGTGAACTGGGGTTGAGGGGACTGCAGATTATGCATAGCTGTTATGGGAAGGATACAGAGTAGGGAGGGCTTCTAATGACTGCTCTGTCTCTTGGCTTAATCCAAACTGATTTTTTTTTTTGCTCTTGGAATGCAGCAGTTTTATTCTTTTTTTTTTTTTTTTAATCTTCATTTTATTGAGATATATTCACATACCACGCAGTCATACAAAACAAATCGTACTTTCGATTGTTTACAGTACCATTACATAGTGGTACATTCATCACCCAAATCAATCCCTGACACCTTCATTAGCACACACACAAAAATAACAAGAATAATAATTAGAGTGAAAAAGAGCAATTGAAGTAAAAAAGAACACTGGGTACCTTTGTCTGTTTGTTTCCTTCCCCTATTTTTCTACTCATCCATCCATAAACTAGACAAAGTGGAGTGTGGTCCTTATGGCTTTCCCAATCCCATTGTCACCCCTCATAAGCTACATCTTTATACAACTGTCTTCGAGATTCATGGGTTCTGGTTTGTAGTTTGATAGTTTCAGGTATCCACCACCAGCTACCCCAATTCTTTAGAACCTAAAAAGGGTTGTCTAAAGTGTGCATAAGAGTGCCCACCAGAATGACCTCTCGGCTCCTTTTGGAACCTCTCTGCCGCTGAAGCTTATTTCATTTCCTTTCACATCCCCCTTTTGGTCAAGAAGATGTTCTCCGTCCCACGATGCCGGGTCTACATTCCTCCCCGGGAGTCATATTCCACGTTGCCAGGGAGATTCACTCCCCTGGGTGTCTGATCCCACGTAGGGGGGAGGGCAGTGATTTCACCTTTCAAGTTGGCTTAGCTAGAGAGACAGGGCCACATCTGAGCAACAAAGAGGCATTCGGGAGGAGGCTCTTAGGCACAACCATAGGGAGGCCTAGACTCTCCTTTGCAGCAACCGTCTTCCCAAGGGTAAAACCTGTGGTAGAGGGCTCAACCCATCAAACCGCCAGTCCCCTATGTCTGTGGTCATGTTAGCAACCATGGAGGTGGGGTAGGCAAATACCCCTGCATTCTCCACAGGCTCCTCAAGGGGGCACTACATCTTTTTTTTTTTCCTTGTTTTTCTTTTTTTTTTTTTTTTTTTTAACTTTCCCTTCTTTTTTAAATCAACTGTATGAAAAAAAAGTTAAAAAGAAAACAGACATACAATAAAAGAACATTTCAAAGAGACCATAACAAGGGAGTAAGAAAAAGACAACTAACCTAAGATAACTGCTTAACTTCCAACATGTTCCTACTTTACCCCAAGAAAGTTACCTAATATAGCAACGTTTCTGTGAACTTGTTCCTACTATATCCATCAGAAATTAACAGACCATAGGCATTCCTGGGCATCCCCAGAACGTTAAATAGCTTATCTGTTCTTCTTGGATTATTGTTCCCCCTTCCTTAATTGCTCTCTATTGCTAGTTCCCCTACATTCTACATTATAAACCATTTGTTTTACATTTTTCAGAGTTCACATTAGTGGTAGCATATAATATTTCTCTTTTTGTGCCTGGCTTATTTCGCTCAGCATTATGTCTTCAAGGTTCATCCATGTTGTCATATGTTTCACGAGATCGTTCCTTCTTACTGCCACGTAGTATTCCATCGTGTGTATATACCACATTTTATTTATCCACTCATCTGTTGAAGGACATTTGGGTTGTTTCCATCTCTTGGCAATTGTGAATAATGCTGCTATGGACATTGGCGTGCAGATATCTGTTCGTGTCACTGCTTTCCGATCTTCCGGGTATATACCGAGAAGTGCAATCGCTGGATCGAATGGTAGCTCTATATCTAGTTTTCTAAGGAACTGCCAGACTGACTTCCAGAGTGGCTGAACCATTATACAGTCCCACCAACAATGAATAAGAGTTCCAATTTCTCCACATCCCCTCCAGCATTTGTAGTTTCCTGTTTGTTTAATGACAGCCATTCTAACCGGTGTTAGATGGTATCTCATTGTGGTCTTAATTTGCATCTCTCTAATTGCTAGTGAAGCTGAACATTTTTTCATGTGTTTCTTGGCCATTTGTATTTCCTCTTCAGAGAACTGTCTTTTCATATCTTTTGCCCATTTTATAATTGGGCCGACTGTACTATTGTCATTGAGTTGTAGGATTTCTTTGTATATGCAAGATATCAGTCTTTTGTCAGATACATGGTTTCCAAAATTTTTTTCCCATTGAGTTGGCTGCCTCTTTACCTTTTTGAGAAATTCTTTTGAGGTGCAGAAACTTCTAAGCTTGAGGAGTTCCCATTTATCTGTTTTCTCTTTTGTTGCTTGTGCTTTGGGTGTAAAGTCTAGGAAGTGGCCGCCTAATACAAGGTCTTGAAGATGTTTTCCTACATTATCTTCTAGGAGTTTTATGGTACTTTCTTTTATATTGAGATCTTTGGTCCATTTTGAGTTAATTTTTGTGTAGGGGGTGAGGTAGGGGTCCTCTTTCATTCTTTTGGATATGGATATCCAACTCTCCCAGCCCCATTTGTTGAAAAGACCATTATGACTCAGTTCAGTGACTTTGGGGGCCTTATCAAAGATCAGTTGGCCATGGATCTGAGGGTCTGTCTCTGAATTCTCAATTCGATTCCATTGATCTATATGTCTATCTTTGTGCCAGTACCATGCTGTTTTGGCAACTGTGGCTTTATAATAAGCTTCAAAGTCAGGGAGTGTGAGTCCTCCCACTTCGTTTTTCTTTTTTAGAGTGTCTTTAGCAATTCGAGGCATCTTCCCTTTCCAAATAAATTTGATAACTAGCTTTTCCAAGTCTGCAAAGTAGGTTGTTGGAATTTTGATTGGGATTGCATTGAATCTGTAGATGAGTTTGGGTAGAATTGACATCTTAATGACATTTAGTCTTCCTATCCATGAACATGGAATATTTTTCCATCTTTTAAGGTCCCCTTTTATTTCCTTTAGTAGAGTTATGTAGTTTTCTTTGTATAGGTCTTTTACATCTTTGGTTAAGTTTATTCCTAGGTACTTGATTTTTTTAGTTGCTATTGAAAATGGTATCTTTTTCTTGAGTGTCTCTTCAGTTTGTTCATTTCTAGCATATAGAAACATTACTGACTTATGTGCATTAACCTTGTATCCCGCTACTTTGCTAAATTTGTTTATTAGCTCTAGTAGCTGTATCGTCGATTTCTCAGGGTTTTCTAGATATAAGATCATATCATCTGCAAACAATGACAGTTTTACTTCTTCTTTTCCAATTTTGATGCCTTTTATTTCTTTGTCTTGCCGGATTGCCCTGGCTAGCACTTCCAGCACAATGTTGAATAACAGTGGTGACAGCGGGCATCGTTGTCTTGTTCCTGATCTTAGAGGGAAGGCTTTCAGTCTCTCACCATTGAGTACTATGCTGGCTGTGGGTTTTTCATATATGCTCTTTATCATGTTGAGGAAGTTTCCTTCAATTCCTACCTTTTGAAGTGTTTTTATCAAAGAGGGATGTTGGATTTTGTCAAATGCTTTTTCAGCATCTATTGAGATGATCAATTGATTTTTCCCTTTCGAGTTTTTAATGTGTTGTAATACATTGATTGATTTTCTTATGTTGAACCATCCTTGCATGCCTGGAATAAACCCCACTTGGTCATGGTGTATGATTTTTTTAATGTGTCTTTGGATTCGATTTGCAAGTATTTTGTTGAGGATTTTTGCATCTATATTCATTAGGGAGATTGGCCGGTAGTTTTCCTTTTTTGTAGCATCTTTGCCTGGTTTTGGTATTAGATTGATGTTAGCTTCATATAATGAGTTAGGTAGTGTTCCATTTTCTTCAATGTTTTGAAAGAGTTTGAGTAAGATTGGTGTCAGTTCTTTCTGGAAAGTTTGGTAGAATTCCCCTGTGAAGCCATCTGGCCCTGGGCATTTATTTGTGGGAAGATTTTTGATGACTGATTGGATCTCTTTGCTTGTGATGGGTTGGTTGAGGTCTTCTATTTCCTCTCTGGTCAGTCTAGGTTGTTCATATGTTTCCAGGAAATTGTCCATTTCTTCTACATTATCCAGTTTGTTGCCATACAGTTGTTCATAATATCCTCTTATAATTTTTTTAATTTCTTCAGGATCTGCAGTTATGTCCCCTTTTTCATTCATTATTTTGTTTATATGGGTCTTCTCTCTTTTTGATTTTGTCAGTCTAGCTAGGGGCTTGTCAATCTTGTTGATCTTCTCAAAGAACCAGCTTTTGGTGATATTTATCCTCTCTATTGTTTTTTTGTTCTCTATGTCATTTATTTCTGCTTTAATCCTTGTTATTTCTTTTCTTGTACTTGGTTTAGGATTGGTTTGCTGTTCATTTTCTAGCTTCTTCAGTTGATCCATTAGTTCTTTGATTTTGGCTCTTTCTTCCTTTTTAATATATGCGTTTAGTGCTACAAATTTCCCCCTTAGCACTGCTTTTGCTGCATCCCATAGGTTTTGGTATGTTGTGTTCTCATTTTCATTCGTCTCTATATATTTAGCAATTTCTCTTGCTATTTCTTCTTTAACCCACTGATTGTTTAGGAGTGTGTTGTTTAACCTCCAGGTGTTTGTGAATTTTCTAAGTCTCTGATGGTTATTGACTTCTAATTGTATTCCATTGTGGTCAGAGAATGTGCTTTGAATAATTTCAATCTTTTTAAATTTATTGAGGCTTGTTTTATGTCCCAGCATATGATCTATTCTGGAGAAAGTTCCATGAGCACTAGAAAAGTATGTGTATCCTGGTGATTTGGGATGTAATGTCCTGTATATGTCTGTTAAATCTAATTCATTTATCAGATTGTTTAGGTTTTCAATTTCCTTATTGGTCTTCTGTCTGGTTGATCTATCTATAGGAGAGAGTGATGTGTTGAAGTCTCCCACAATTATTGTGGAAACATCAATTGCTTCCTTTAGTTTTGCCAGTGTTTCTCTCATGTATTTTGTGGCACCTTGATTGGGTGCATAGACATTTACGATTGTTATTTCTTCTTGCTGAATTGCCCCTTTTATTAGTATGTAGTGGCCTTCTTTGTCTCTCAAAACATCCCTGCATTTGAAGTCTATTTTATCTGAGATTAATATTGCTACACCTGGTTTCTTTTGGCTGTAGCTTGCATGAAATATTTTTTTCCATCCTTTCACTTTCAGTTTCTTTGTATCCCTGTGTCTAAGATGAGTCTCTTGTATGCAACATATTGATGGTTCATTTTTTTTGATCCGTTCTGCGAATCTATATCTTTTAATTGGGGAGTTTAATCCATTTACATTCAACGTTATAACCGTGAAGGCATTTCTTGAATTAGCCATCTTATCCTTTGGTTTATGTTTGTCATATTTTTCCCCTCTGTCTATTAATATCCTTTATTGTACCCATACCGAATCTCTTTAGTACTGAACCTTTCTCCAAGTCTCTCTGTCCTGTCTTTGTTTCTCTGTCTGTAGGGCTCCCTTGAGTATCTCCAGTAGGGCAGGTCTCCTGTTAGCAAATTCTCTCAGCATTTGTTTGTCTGTGAAAAATTTAAGCTCTCTCTCAAATTTGAAGGAGAGCTTTGCTGGATAAAGTATTCTTGGTTGGAAATTTTTCTCACTCAGAATTTTAAATATATCGTGCCACTGCCTTCTCGCCTCCATGGTGGCTGCTGAGTAGTCACTACTTAGTCTTATGCTGTTTCCTTTGTATGTGGTGAATTGCTTTTCTCTTGCTGCTTTCAGAACTTGCTCCTTCTCTTCTGTGTTTGACAATGTGATCAGTATATGTCTCGGAGTGGGTTTATTTGGATTTATTCTATTTGGAGTTCGCTGAGCATTTATGATTTGTGTATTTATGTTGTTTAGAAGATTTGGGAAGTTTTCCCCAACAATTTCTTTGAATACTCTTCCTAGACCTTTACCCTTTTCTTCCCCTTCTGGGACACCAATGAGTCTTATATTTGGACGTTTTATATTATCTATCATATCCCTGAGGTCCGTTTCGATTTTTTCAATTTTTTTCCCCATTCTTTCTTTTATGCTTTCATTTTCCATTCTGTCATCTTCCAGGTCACTGATTCGTTGTTCAACTTCCTCTAGTCTTGTACTATGAGTGTCCAGAATCTTTTTAATTTGGTCAACAGTTTCTTTAATTTCCATAAGATCATCCATTTTTTTATTTAGTCTTGCAATGTCTTCTTTACGCTCTTCTAGGGTCTTCTTGATTTCCTTTGTCTCCCGTACTATGGTCTCATTGTTCATCTTTAGTTCTTTGAGTAGCTGCTCTAGGTGCTGTGTCTCTTCTGGTATTTTGATTTGGGTGCTTGGGCTTGGGTTATGCATATCGTCTGGTTTTTTCATATGCTTTATAATTTTCTGTTGTTTTTGGCCTTGTGGCATTTGCTGAACTTGATAGGGTTCTTTTAGGATTTGTAGACCAATTGAAGTCCTTATCTCTAATTTATCAGATCTACAGCTTCGTGGAGTACACTTTCTCTGACTAACCAGCAGGTGGCGTCCACGAGCCACCTGTTCTCCACAAGCCAGTTCTCCCCTGCTTAGCCTTTTTGGTGAGTGGGGGAGTGAGTCTTGTGGGGTCCAATTGGTGTACCAAGCTTGCGTGTGTAGTTGGTGTTGCCTGCCCTGTACATGGGGCGTGTTTCTGGGCAGTCGGGGGGGGGGGGGGTGGCTCTAACAATCAAATCTCCCTGGTGATCCTAGAGTTTTAAAGCTGCTGCAATAGTCTAATCCTTCAGTTCAGTCCTGCCACAGTTTGTCTCTGCCACTGACCCACAAGTCCTTGGTATTGGCGTATGGCTCCTGAGACTTGCAAGTGGGCCCCTCTTCCAGGCTGTGCACCCCGGGTCCTCTGTTGAGGGATGACTGTGCTATGTCACAGGTGAGTGCCATCCCCCCAGGGCAGTTCTGGGCTGCTAGGCTGTGTAGGGAGGCTCCCAGTCTGCTCAAATGATGGCTGAATGGGGCTTTGTTAATTCACACTGCTCTACCTTCCCAACTCTGGGACAATCAGCTGAGGTTGAAGGGAAGGCTAATGTCCAGGCCCAGTTTTGTGGTGTGTGCCTGTTATTTGAAGCACTTCCGTCACACTGGGTTGTCTGGGGCAGTTCTGGGCTATGGGGCTGGTGATGGGCAGGAGTGTTTCCTGTCCACCAGGATGATGGCTGTGAGCAGACACCCCCCTTTTCTTGGGAAGTTGTGGTGTTTAGTGAATTTTCTCAGCTGCTGGATTATTGCGTTTTGTCTCAGAGCTCTCCTAGTTCTGCTCTTGACTTGACCTGCCCAAACTGCAAGTCTTTGAAGCTTTCTGTATTGGGCTTCTTAGAGTAAATGTTTTAGAAAAAGAAAAAAGGATTAAAAAAAAAAAAAAAGGGCCCTCCTCAGAGATCTAATGGGTTATTGAAATGCTAAGAGACAAAGCAACCAGGGCCATTAAGGAAAGGTCCACAGGGCAGAGAGATCAGCTTTTCTTCGGGATTTGCATATGCGCCTCAGGGCCTGAGCTCGGGCCTGGGCTCTGCCCTTCCCCTTTCTATGTTCACCAGAACTCCAAAAATCCTCCGCTTTTATTTTGGAGTTTTTCGTGTTGTTTTTTTTCTATGCCTGTCTCCTCTCTGCTGGGCTGGCTGCTCTCAGATTCTCTGGTGTCTGGTCTCCGTCTATCTATGGTTGGAGTTTGGATCAGCAGAATGAGTTTCCGATAAGGGCTGCCACTGCAGTTCTCCCTTCTCCTTCCCGGAGCTGACAGCCCCTCCTCCCACGGGACTGAGCCTGGCAGGGAGGGGCGCGGGTCCCCTGGCCGCCAAAATTTACAGATTTCGCTGATCTCAGCAGTTCCACGTTTTCATGAGTGTTGTATGAAGTATGCCCAAAGTCAGATTGCTCTGTGGTGTCCAGTCCATGCAGTTCCTGGCTTTCTACCTACTTTCCTGGAGGAGTAACTAAAACATACAGCTCACCAGTCTGCCATCTTGCCCCGCCCTCAATTATTTTTGAGCATGGGATTCAAGGATTCCTGTTTTATTAAGTGGGTAATCATCTGTTACTATTGTCATTCTGATGCTCAAATTATCTCAGATTTGGCCAGTGGAAGCCCTTTCAAGCTGGATTCTGTGTCCTTTGGATATGTGCCTATCATTTGTTGAATTCTTCTGTGCTTTCTGGTACGGCAAAATTTTCCAGGCTCATCTTGTATTTTCTCTCCCCCAGCCCTGGAATCAGCCATTTCTCTAAGGAGTACTTTTTTTTTTTTTTTTTTTTAAGAGATAAAGGGTATTTAGAAATGAAGATCTGGGCACTAGATGTGTGCCCTTCCACACCCGTTCAGTGGACAGAGCTGGGGAATACATACACACATATTATACATGTATATATATGCATACATAAGCATACATTTATATTTATTTCAGTATTTAGCTATATATATTGAAAACCATGAGTTCATACTGATATCTCCAATTCCATCCAACACCATTTAATTTATTCTAGTTTTCTCCCTTTCCAGAACTGTAACTCCCAGCTGTGATGGTGAGTAATCTGATTCCTCTTCTCTTTAATATTTAATGTCTTTGAATAACCTCCCTGTATGTAACTGGTCTCTCTCACCCCACCCCGTGCACGGACACCCTCCCCATCCTGCTTGGGCTCTGGCACCCATAGACTGGGCCCCGCCACTGCTGTATCCTGCACAGATGCCCTCCTCACCTCACTCAGCCTCTGACCCCACTTGTGCAGCTCCCAATATCCTTGTTCCTCTGCATGGATGCCCTCCTCACCTCACAGAAGCTCTGACACCCCCCTCTTTGCTGGGCCACTTTCCTTCATGGGTGACCTCCTTGCTCCATTCAGACTCTGATGCCTTGTGCGGGGCTGCCCCTCCGTCCACGCATGGACCACCTCCTCACCCAGCCAGGGCTCTGATACTCTCTTGGTCCCACATGGGCTCTGTATTAGTTAGGGTTCTCTAGGGAAACAGAATCAATGAGAGATATCTATACATATAAGATTTATAAAAGTGTCTCACACAACTGTGGGTATGCACGAGTCCAAATTCTATAGGGCAGGCAGCAAACTGGCAACTCCAATGAAGATGTTCAAATAACTCCTCAGGAAACGAACTGGCAACTTCGACAAACTTCTCAGGAAATGCTTCGCTGGGAAGCTGAAGAACAAGTGAAGGTCCTCTATCTGTCTTGCTTAAAAGTCTTCAACTGATTGGATTAAATCCAGCTGACTGCATTCTCTCATTGTGGAAGACACGCCCTTCATTGATGTCATCAGTCACAGCTGCAGCCAATTGACTGATGATTTAATTAGCCAGCCTGTTGGTTTATTAACCAGCCACAAACGTTCTTGCAGTAATGGTTAGGCCAGTGCTTGCATTGACCAGACAGCTGGGTTCCATCACCTGGCTAAGTTGACACATGAACCTAACCATCACAGGCTCCAAAATCCCCCTTTGGGTGGGATCACCACTCTTCCCTGACCCCCTTGTGAATGCTTCCTCATCACACCTGGGCTCCAGAGACCACCTTGGACAGCCCCACCGCCTTGGCTGTCCTCCCTACCTCGCTGAGGCTCCTGCACCTCACTCTGGGCCACCTCAAATTCTTTCTCCATCCAGGGCTTTTGGACTGAATTGTTCAGGACAGAAAGGGAAGGGGAAGAAGAAGAAAAGGCAATAACGTTTTAATATACTTTAAAAATCAACTTCAGCCACGATGCCAGTAGAATTTACTTTAGCAGTTGTTTAGGCAGGGCACAAAGATACATCTGTTTTATCACAAAGCTTATGAGCCATACACCCTTCTAAGATAATACTTCTTTTTAATAAATATCATGTTTTAGAGGCATTCCTAGTGTTTTTCCTGCTGACTAATATGGTAGGGTAGAAGTAATATTTTCTCGATTCTCTGAGAATTCATGATTTTAAAATCTGTGCAGTGTTCTTACTCTTGTTGTTTTTGTTTGTACTATAGTTGAATTACATCTGTGCATTTCCTCTTTATTCCTCTGTCCCTCACTAGACTGACTAAAGTCTCTGATTTGTGTCCTGAGGGCTTTTCCCCAAAGCCTTTTGTCTGAAGAACTCAGCTCAGGGGACTTTGGTCACCACTTCAGAAGCGTGAACTAAGGGTCTAAGATCCTTTGAAGGAAGCTGCTAGTAAAAGTATCAGGTGAAAGAGTCAGGTGCAAAATTTGGAAGCAGCCTTGCAAAATGAATTTTCCTCTTTCCATAAACTACATGAGACTAGATTGGGGAAGGAGGGTTAGGAATCTGAAGGATGGAGAGGAGAGAAGGAGTGGGTTGGGGTGGGGTATGGATAATGAAATGGACCTCTGTGGAGATAACAGGGAATCCCACAGAAGTTGACTCACTGTGCCTCTTGTTTCTATTCCCAACATCCCGTGGCCGGCCTGTCAGCCACTCAGTGTCTGGGTTGGAGTGACTCTTGTCAGTCCTATGGAGATTCTGTCCAGTCTCTTTCCCTACCCCAGTTATAACCTGCTGCTGATCATGGACCATTGTAAACCTTTTGGGGATAGACACTGGGGAAATTGTAGCCCTAGTGGAGTTGAGATGGTAGCTTGAAGAGAAAGTCTAGCTTCTTGACCATGATGAAGCCAAGGGGAGGATGTATAGGGCCAGTGGGAAATTGCCCTTTAGACCAGGACAATGGTGAACTAACAATTCCTGATATATTATTGTTATTGTAGTAGATATATATGAAAATTAAAATGCCAGTACAGAATGACACAGTGTGAAAAGTAAAATCCTCTGCAACCCAGTTCTTTCGGTTATAGAAGCATAAATATAAATAATTAACATATACCTCAGTTTTTTGATTTATCAACTTTAAATTGTGTTTCTTCACTAAAGCAGATGAGGATGTAGTTCACTTCCATTTCCCTTTTTATCTGATCCCTCCTCCCAATTTTTAATTAAATTTTAATCCCCTCTTTGTAAGATGAGAAATTTATTGCCTCAACACTTGCAATCATATCTTCTTCCTCCATCTCTCCGCTTGTCAACTATACATACATTGCTTTTGACAAGGTCTCTAACATTTATATTACCCTACATTTTTTTAAATTCAGTTTTATTGAGGTATATTCACATACCATACAATCATCCATAGTGTACAATTGACTGTTCACAGTACCATCATATAGTTAAGCATTCATCACCTGTCTATTTTTTAACATTTTCATTACACAAGAAAGAATCAGAATAAGAAATAAAAGTAAAAAAGAACACCCAAGTCATCCACCTCATCCCACCCTATTTCCATTTAGTTTTTGTCCCCATTTTCCTGCTCATCCATCCATACACTGGATAAAGGGAGTGTGATTCACAAGGTTTTCACAATCACACTGTCACCTCTTGTAAGCTGTAATGTTATACAATTGTCTTCAAGAGTCAAGACTTCTGGGTTGGAGTTTGATAGTTTCAGGTATTTACTTCTAGCTATTCCAATACATTAAAATCTAAAAAGTGTTATCTGTATAGTGCATAAGAATGTCCACCAGAGTGACCTCTCCACTCCATTTGAAATCTCTCAGCCACTGAAGCTTTATTTCGTTTCATTTCACATCCCCCTTTTGGTCAAGAAGATGTTCTCAATCCCACAATGCTGGGTCCATATTCATCCCTGTGAGTCATACCCTGCATTGCCAGGGAGATTTACACCCCTGGGAGTCAGGTCCCACGTAGTGGGGAGGGCAGTGAGATCACCTGCCCAGGTGGCTTAGTTAGAGAGAGAGAGAGAGGGCCACATCTGAGCAACAAAGTGGCACTCAGGGGGAGACTCTTAGGCACAATTATAAGCAGGTTTAGCCTCTCCTTTACAGCAAGGAGCCTCACAAGGGCAAGCCCCAAGATAGAGGGCTCGGCACATCAAAACGCCAGTCCTCAATGTTTGTGAGAACATCAGCAACAACCCAAGTGAGGAAGTTCAGCACTTCCGCATTTCCCCCCAGCTCCTCAGGGGGGCCCTGCATTATATTACCCTACATTTTAATTAAGTAAAATATGAAGATCCAGTAGTATTTATAATATTATATATTACAGGACTGGTTAATATTATGAGACCGCTAGAAAAGGATATCATTATACTTGGACCATTCAAAGGAAGATGCTCCAATCTTTAAGGTGTTTCACTTGAGGTGCTTTCATCTCCAAGAATTTATTATGCTAATGCTACCTTCCCCAACAAGTTCCACTATCTGATCCCTAGCTATTTGGGAGTTATAGTCTGCAACTGATTGCTAATTTAGATAACAGAGTGCATTGGCAGCCTCAGATAAGGGGGCACATACCACAAAGATCTGGTTGGCAAAGGCTTTGCGTTTGTAAACAAGGGAGCAGACAGTGAAGGAGGATGGAAAACACATCTTCCAAATTTCTCAGCTCCTCTGTTTGGTACCAGGCAGTCGCTCATCTTTCAATTTGGGCCCTTCATTTGTATGGCAGTATCTTGACTCTTGTTTTTGGTTTCAGTGTTAGAGTCTTCATCTTTTCTTGGAACATATCTTCTGAGTTGTATTTATGAAAATATGGGAGAGGGCATTTTCATCAGAAGCTCCATTTGTATTATAATATTGGTGATTTATGGTGGCCATAGTAAAATACTGGATATTGGGACAGTTTCCAGAAGATCTAGGATACAGGGTCATGAAATACATTAGGCCTTTCTCTTGCCCACATAAAGTACTTGTTAACCCGTACTCAGCCTCTGTCTGCCAGATTGAGGAAGTCCATAGCTGTTGCTGGATTGGACTCTTATTTCTGGGATCTACTGTGGTGAGATGCAGGAGAAGTAGAAGGCACAATCCTTGCACAGAAGAATCTTTAATGTCCTTGGGAAGAGTGAATATTTATACTTAGAGCACATGAGACCTAGTTGTGCAACCTTTGGCAAGTGCCTTAACATCCTCAAATCTCCATCTCCTCCTTTGTAAACAGTGTAGTGTGATGGGCATGGAGGATGGAGAATAACAGTACCTCCCTTGGGAAGTTGTTATAAAGATTAAATAAATTTAACACAGGTAAGGGACCCAGCATAGTTCTTGGCACGTAATACATGCCTAACTAACGTTTTCTTTTCCCTAAAAAAGTGAGATTTAAAAATGAGAAGATGGAACTCAAACCAAACATTCACTTTCAGCATGACTAAGCTGTACCACCCTTTCTCCTGAAAGACAAATGCTCTGAAATGAAGAAGGCATAAGTAAGAACATTTGTGAGTGGATTTTGCTGTAGATCCTTGTCTGTGTGGTCAGATGCTGATTAGCTCTAAATCTGAGAGGAGACTAATATATTACACATGTGTAGACTGTGTTTCTCATTCATTTAATTCTTTGTCAACCTATGTTTTAAAAGTATGGTAAAGTTCCCATTATCTAAGCCTATATTTACCAGGTATGCACTTGTGTGCACACACACATACTCACTCACACATACATGATTTTCATGCTTTGATGATTAAAATGCTTATGTAAATTTTTGTCATAATCTTTATCCTCTTGCCTTCCAGAAATCATTTTTATGTTTTGACTAGGCATAAACTACTGTGGTCTCTTTGGGTAAGAATTGTTAACTGCCCAGGTAGAGAGTTTGAATAATGATTCTGAATTTTACTGCTCCTTCAAGACCTTCCCTTGAGTTGAAGGCTCTTCCATGTTTCCATACCATCCTGTGTATTTATCTATCATTTTGCATCCAAAATTGTATTTAACTATTTATGTGTCTGTTTCTCCCAATAGATTGTGAACTCCTTGAGAGAGGGACTGTTATGCATGTCTCTATCTTTACCATCCTGTACAATACCTGATCATGGTAGGTGTTCAGTAAATGTTTGTTCAGTTTTAACAATGACCTCAGCCTTTGCATTGACTTAGTTATCTCCGTTTTCTTTCCTTTTGGCTGATGTTGAAGAGAATTATAACTACCCCATAAAAACAAGCTAAAACTTTGAGTTGGTCATCACTGGATATGAATCAAATGATTCAAGAAACCTTGGGTGTGGTAGAACTTTTCTTCCTTAGTTAGAAATCATATTTAGAATTTTCCAAACAGATCTCATTCACGTTGATAACTATTTTTTTCTTTCAGTTCCTCTAGAAGAGTCTAGCTCTAGAAGCGATATTGAGTAGATGGATTTATCTTGTCTCCAGAAGATCACATTTCAGAGTTGGCATAGTCTACCTTGTAGGAAAGCCCTAGAATGGAATCTTTTAGGCTTTTCGGTAATGAAACCCCATACAATAAAGTGCAGGCCAGAATCACCTCATCCTCAATTCTGTCCTCCTGTTACAAGATTTATGATAAGATTATAGCATTCTGACAGTGAAGATTTGAGATAGTATGATTCCCTACCCCCTTTCTAGTTGCTCTCCTTGGGTGAGAGTGAGCTAATGTTTGCCGATAGAATTATGTGTAGTGATTTCTAAGTGGCTGGACTCCGATGGACCTCAAGTAAGGTCTGCTGTTTTTAGCAAAGGAGCTAAAACTGTGAAAAGCCATCCATAAGAAAACTATTTTTCCATTGCTTTCTTTCAGCATGAAGCAAATACTAAACCCATAATGTTGAGCGAAACAAAACAAAAGAGAACACAATGAAATCCTAGTAACCCATGTTTTGACTTCACAAATGTAAGATATATTGGAGTTTAGTGTTGGCAAAGGAGTAATCTGTTTTGTCAACATCTGAAGAAGGGCCAGCAACAGAGAATCCAACTTTGTAGTGTCTATTAGATGTGTTGGAGGAATTTACTACTAAATTATAAGCAGAGACTTCCATAAATCCCAGCATCCCAGCATTTTTGACCCCATATTGACTACCTAGACTCAACTCAGAGAAATGAGACAGCTCCATCTGAGAAAGCAATTTCGGGAGAAAGCCAATACAATCCTAGAGACAAGGATTATTTACTATATACCATTGCACAATGAAATAATAATTGATCAAAGGGGGGAAATTCCATCAACAACTAAAATAAAGAGGCAGGAAAGGGTAAGGGTCAGATAGCAAGAGGAAATAATCCTTCTTTGCTGGAGAACACTGGGATTTAATAAATGACAAAAAGAAAATTCTGGATTGCTATAATGTAGGAGGTGTAGGGTTAACAGAGAGGTATCCCCAGAGCTCTCTGAGATAGGCTAGAAAAATCAACCCTATATTAGTGAGATCAGATATCTGCAGAAGACATCTTAAAAAATCAGGTCCCAAACCAGAAGAGCAGGACATGGTTTAATATGTCCAAAGAAAGGCTGTTGTCAAGAGAAGTGGACTGTTGTCATGGATTTAGGGAAAGGGGATCCAAGGATTCCGAATTCAGTTGGTTTACCCAGGCCATTCATGGGATAAAGACAACATCTGGGGTCTTTAGCTATCCAGCCTCCCTGGAAGTGTGTTCTGCTGTGGAACAGGCTTCAAGGGCCCCGTTGTGGTCTGGGTGGATGTCTCCAGGAAACTGTTTGCACAGTGCCTTTCCATAATGTCCATGTCTGTGAAGCCCTCATTCATCTCACCCAGTCAAATTATTTCTCAGGTATCATTTTACCTGTGATTATAACTTTGCCCCTCTTCAACCAAAGGCTTTCACCTTGATTGCTACTCTCAGTTGAAGCTTTAAGGTATTAGGCACTTGAAAATTTTTTTTTTTAGATTTTTCAGTGTAGTTTCTTCTTTAAGCATTCCAAGAGGTTCCCACAGGTGAACATTAGTTACTTTTGTAAGAAATAATAATAAATGATTTGTTAGCTTATTCTTTCAACAAACGTATCTTGAGTGGTTGTTGTGTAGCCAGGTTGTAAGAGAATAGGGATCCAGAGATAAAAGACAGGAGGTCATGACCTAGTATGGGAGATAGACAATTGCAGTAAAGTTTGAGAAATGTTCTGATAGAATACAGTAGAGGGTGCAAAGAGGAGGGAGCAGTTAGCTTAGATTGCTGGGAAGGCTTCTCGGAGGAGGCGATCTCTGAGCTGAGTTCTGAGGGACAAGTAGGAGTTAGGGGAAGATGAGTGGTATGTATCAGTATGTATCAGCCAGTATTTCAAGTGCTGGAGATATAGCACTTGCCTTCCTGTAGCTTACACTCTAGGAGGCAAGGATATAGCCTATAGACCATTAAGTCAAAAACTGATATTATTTTAGGTAAAGGGACTATGGAGAAAATAAAATATGGCACAGGATTGAGAATGCCTGGATTGGGGCAGGAGGGGAGGGGTCCGGCACCTTAGCTAGAAACAATGCGATGGGAAGGGTTTCTCTGATGTGACTTAAATGATGAGAGGAAGGCTTGTAGGAAGAGAATTCCAGGTGAATAAGCATTAATTGCATGTTTGAAGAGGTGAAGGAAGCCAGTGGATAGGAGTACAGTGGACTGGGGGTGGGTGGGCAGGGGATAGACTGGGGCTAGGAGATGTGTTCAAAGGGTGCACACGATGGCATTGTGGGCCTTTATTCTAATGTCCATGGGAAGCTTGGAAGTTTTAATCCAAGGTGTGGTAGGATCTGATTCATGCCTTAAGAAGACTGCTCATGCTGCCACATGGGAAAATAGGATGTTGGGCAGGAATGGAAGCAGAGAGATCTGTTGGAAAGCCAAATGGCAGAGGAAGAGGCCTCTTAAGGATGCATTTTGGAGGCAGTGCCAGTGAGACCTGAGAATGGATTGCATATAGGGAGTAAATAAAGACAGGAATCAGGGATGACTTCCTGGGTTTTTATAAATACAGAGAGAAGTAGGGGCCTTAGGGCAGGACTTGTAATAGCTCCCACCCCTGTGTGTTTCTTGTCATCATGCAGTGCAGAAGTAACATGTACTATTAAAAATCGTTCTGAAGCCCACCGTAGATCAGCCCTGATGCCACTTCTCTTCCTTTTAGGTCACCCGGGCTAACACAATAGCAAAAGAAAACTTGTCAATTTGCTAAAAAATTTACAGCAGGCATTTACCCTCGGATGTTTTCAAAACAAAGATATTTGTCCTTCCACGCTGTTAGTTGCTACAGAGTAAAGTCTTCCAGAGCTCTTTCTTCTATGAGGAGAATCAAATTTCTTGTTGTGCTGTCAGTCTCCCACCATATCATTTTTAAAGGAGAGCCATAAAGTGTTTTTCTCTACTGTTGCTGCAAGGAGGAAAACTTTATTAGGGGAAAAGTAGTGCAGTTTGAAAGAGTCCTGTAAATTCAATATCTGTTTAGGGCACTTAATTCTGGGGTTTACAAGGCATCAATGTCTTTCTTTGCATGTCAATACACAGCTCTGCAGCTCACTTGTCAGGAGGAGCATCAGCCTGGGTGACCGGGCTGCACTGATTTCCAGGCATGGTGGGACATTTGAGAGGGGAAGGTGTTAGTAAGGTTTATCTCACCTGTTTCTGTGACCCACAAAAGTACTGCCCTGAGAACGGACGGGAAACATGGGTGGAATCAGTGCTCGAGTAGGTAATGAAGCTAAGTATGCCTGAGCCCAACCTCAAGCCTTAATGTCTCCCCCTTCTCTAGCCCCTCGATCTCATTTCAAGTTTATAACAACTAGCCTGGTGATTTCCAACAGATTAGTGGTTTTTACTTGTTCTTTCTTCCACCACCAAAACAACCACAATTCCCTAAGCATTATAAAAGGAATATATATTCATCATAGAAAACTTGGAAAATACTGAAAAGCAGAGCGAAGGAGGAAAACAATTAGTTATAGTCTAATCATCCAGAGATGGCAACTAATTGTGTTGCTTTTCTTTCAGGTTTTTTTTTTTTTTTTTGCTGTGCATATTTTTGGTCATATTGTATATACTGATTTAAAAAAAATCGATTTTTGTGTTATAAAAATGATACATAAGCTTTGCAGAAAACTTGAAAAATATAAAAGTATAAAGGAGAATATATTTTTACGTAAAATTTTACCACCAGAGATACATGTTATTGTTTTATATTATCATATAGTCTTTTCCTATGTACTTTTTGATGTATTTGTTTCAAAGTTTAAAATATAATAAATGCAGGGACATTTGTAACTGTTAGGTGGAAGATGGTGATAAGAGGGATTGAAGAAGGTATCTGTTGTAGACTAATTTTTTATTTATTCTTTACCAATTAAACAAAATAACTCAGAGACTTGGGTTACTTATTATGAGTTTTTAAGTTGCAGACAATCATAACTTAAGTTCATTGGCAATGAAAATGGTTATTATGTTGCTCTACACAGCTTTACTTTTATGAAAGAATAAAGAAAAAATACTTCAGTGATTCTCTTAGGACAGCATCATAACCATCTAAATAGAGCAAGTGCTGGGACAGAATAATGTAGGTTACTTTAAGTGGTCATCAAACATGCAAAAGCTTTCATATGAACTTTAGGATAAAGGATAGAACTTAAGAAACGTATTTCCTGATATTGGTAGGATTGAGAAGGCAGCCAATGGTGGCGTTTCAGGCCCTTGCATGTAGAATCCATCTGGGAACACAAAACTGAATGGATATTCCTAGATCTCAGGCTCAAACTGAGCAAAAACTAACCCTTTTTTTTGAGCTTTTAAATTTTCTTCTTTTCTTCGTTCCTGGAATATGTTTTTCAGTGACTTGTTTTCCCCACCGAAGAATATATTGTAGCCTAAATTACCTTTATGCTTGGAAGAGCATTTGGCTGGGTGTAAAATTCTTTGCTAAAAACCTCCCTCCTCAAAATAGTAATCATAAAATAGTTTTAAAATTAGAATACAAGTATTAATGTTAATAAACCCACTGAGTAGTTTGGAGATTTCTTTGCAAGTCTTTGCCTTTAGAACATATATATTCCTAAGGATGTATGATGAGGTTTGTATTCAAAGCAATTTAAAATACTTATTTCCTGTGTGTGATTATAAATTTTTTTCACAATTAAATAACTTATTTTTAATAAAATACATCATTCTGTTAACATGAGCTAAGCAATCTAAAACTTTTAGATATTAGGTAGTGCAGGTAGAGGGGAATGTTTGATTCAATAAAATGTGAGTGTTAATGAAAAACACATTTTAATCTAAACTTTCACAGTGAAAAATCATGAATCTGGATTCACTGTACTTCATAAGACTATCATTTAAACAAGATCAATCTAGAAGAAACAAAAATTTCCCAAACTCAGGAAAAAAATTAATTTTAAAATTTGTAAAATTTTTACATAGGAAAACACTTGGTTCCATAAAATGTAGTTCATTTAACTAAACTTTTACATTTGTTTCTTGATTTTCTTACATATAAAATTATTATATAAGGAGACAAAATGTGAAAAGGTGCATAAGGGGTGGTTATAGTAAAAATTATTATTTTATGTAACTTTTTAGATTACTTTCTTTTTACCTTGAGCCTTACTAAAGTATTACAATCAATGTCAATTTTTCTGTCTCTTATATTTCTTTGTTATGCATTGCGTTTGTCTTTTAAATATTAATTATACAAATGATACATGCTGATGGTAAAAATTTTTTACAATCTGTGAGTAGAACAGACAGGTAGTCTGCTTCAACCCCTAATTACACTCTCCTCTCCAAAGGTAGTCACTTTTCACATTTTAGAATGTGTTTTTCTCTAAAGGGTTGCATGCATTTTTGAACAAATATCTGTGATGTGATTGGTGAATGCTTTTTTTAGTCATTCATTATATTTTCATGCCTGAGCATAATTCTCAATAGCTCATAAACATGTAAATGTGCTAGATTTTGTCTGTAAATAGATACAACTTTTTAAATACCTAGTCAATTCCCCAACTTTTATGTCATTCTTCAAAAGCATCAACCTTCTCAAGGCAATTAATATTGCACTTTGTGCCAAACAACTGGTTAATTTCAGTGTTTGGAATAAAAAATGGTGGGCCTGCATGTTTAGTTGGATCATAAGAAACAACGGATGCGAGGTAGTGGAACCCTTTTCTTGTTAGGGACAACATTTTATCAACATAGCATTCTCGATCACCTGAATTAACAGCAACTGAGGTTCCTCTATCCCAAATCCTGTCAAATTTGCAAATATTTACTCTGGAAAGATAAAAAATGCTGTGACAGTACAATGAAATTTTCCCTGAAGAACTCTTAAATACTTTGGCTCCAGGAATTTCAGCAACTGGTTCTTCTGAGTAAGAAAGATTCTGTTCTGTAAAAAATTCTCGAATCCCAAGTTCACTGATCTCCACACCAACTGTGCTGTGTCCCAGGTCTGCAAACCATCCATCTCAACTGCTTTTCCACAAAGAGGAAAAAATATCCTGAGTCCACTCTTGACATAAAGAAAAGTATCCAAATGTTTCTTTAATAGCTGATGTCCTTGTTCTTGTGAAATGCAGTGTTGTGGCTCACCCACTGTTCTTGCCATTCTTCCAGAGTTAGTACTTGGTTTTCTGTACCTCATTACTGGGATACTCTTTAATTTCGAGTAAAGTTCTTGTATCTTTCATAATTTTGTAGACACCTTTGTCTCACAAGCAGGTATCTCCAGTGCCTCTTCAGCCACCTGCTGCCTGCTGCTTGTGATTATCAATTTTATATGTAGTTAGGTTCATTTGTTTTGGCTAGTGTATGATTTTAAGATTATTTTTGGTTTAATTTTTAAATATGTAAAATTTACATGCTTCAAAAATCAATATTATATACAAAAGTATATTTAGAGATGTTCCTATCCCTATCTTCTCTATCCTGTTCTCACCCACTGTAGGCAACCATTAGTTAATTGCTTCATTTCTTTGAGAAATAAGTAAATTATGTGTATATGTGTGTGTACTCATTCCCCCGTTTTTCCTACATAAAAGATGCCAAACTCTATATAATATTTAGCACCTTGATTTTTTTTTTACTTAACCATATATCCTAGAAGTCTCTCTATATTAATTCATAGAGATCTTCATTCTTCTATATGGTTATATGGTTCTCCATTGTGTATAATATTTAGCCAATCCCCTATTAAGGGGCATTTGAAATTTTCCAGTATTTTTCTATTACAAATGACAAGCCATAAATAAACCTGTGCATGGCTTGTTTCATATTTGTGGAGCTTTATCTTCAGGGTTTTGGGCATTGTCATTTTGTTCAGGTGGTCTCTGCCTGTGGAGAACCCCATGGTTAGTTTTACTCAGTCCAGCTCCATTTGCCTAATAATGCATGTAAATTGTTTTCTGATACTGGTATTAAGTAGATATCAATTTAGACTTCAGTATTTTTGTCTTTTATTTTGTCATAAATACAGGCAGTTCTCTCCTTATACACATAATACCTTCTTGAGAACTTGTACAAGGGCTGAATGTGGGAAAGCTAGACAATGGATTTGTTGCTATAAAGGAGGTAATATCCTCAGAGAGCTAAAAAAGTCATAAAATCCCTAATTACACCTCATTTTTTTTCAGCGCAGTCATTCATGATTTATTGTCAGAATTTGGTACATGTTCTTTAATTGCATTCTTTACCTTCACAATTAATTGAACACACAATTGACCTGCCTAAGTCCAATGAGAATTTGATTAAGGTGCAAGATTCTCAGGCTGCTTAATGATTTTCATCTGTGTCTCAATTGTGTTAAGTTTATATGACCAATACCTTTTATCACTTGTATCAGCAATTTCATTTTTCTATTTTTTACTCATGTTTATAAAATAATAGGACAAAATATAACAAAACATCCAAATGACTGTACAAACATTGTTGGACTGAAACACAATAATTGGCTCTGATGTAACATTGCTATGTGATAGCTAGAATAGAGCATTCCTTAGCTGGTGAATGAAATTCAGAATTTGGCATACAAAGAGATTTGAAGTGACAATATATAATGTGCAAACATACGTATTGTTTGGAAGTCTAACATGAGGAGCTCTGTATCTTGTGTGAAGTTGGGAGAGGCTGCATGTGCACCTGCTATGTGAAGGGCATTTTAAACAAGCAATAAAAAGGCTGAAAGGATGTGTACAAAATTGCATGGCAAAGTTGGCAATTTAATATAAGGTCCAATTTTCACTTTCACCTCTCTCATACCCTTTCCTTCCATCCCCACCCACCCCTAGGTTTTACTTGAATACTGAGAGGGCTTTTCTGGGTGGAATGAGAACAGGTTCATTGACACAAGGAGTAAAATTTTAAAAAGCGTGACTTGGAGGCACTTTGGTTCTCAGTCTATACTCACTGAGTTGTATAGGGCAGGTGTTTCTACATCTGCATCTTGAATATGAACTATGGCCTATGAATGGCATTAAAACATATGGAATCAACTCTGGGTGGTGCTTGTAGGAATAATTCAACTAGTGTGAGAAAGCATAGAATGGATGGCAGAGAAATCCGACTGCCTTATTAAGGAAATGTTGTCTGGCCTGGAGCAGGGTCACAGATGACTCAGGACGGGCAGAAGGGCTTCAGGCAGTACACAAAATGTCCTTAAGTGGATCTCCTGAAAGAGGGGAGGAGCACTCCAGAGGGCATGGCTCAGCAACTGTGAGCCAGCTGAGCAACCCATAGGCCTGTTTTTGTCTACATTTTCCCAAGGACACATATGTAAGGCAAGGATTGGTTAAATAAGAAAGCAAGGAGAGGAAAAGCCGACACATGGAATGAATGTCTGGGGGAATTGAAGCACATGGAATACTGATGAGGTTCAGTGTTTTAGAAGAGTAGTTTTCAGCTATTCCATAGAGCTCCTTCAGCGTGTCCAAGGTCAACGGGGGTGTTTTTTTCCGACTGTTCTAAGGTCAGTGGGATGGTAGGAGAGGAGAGGGTAGGAGGGGAAAGATGTCCCATGATGGGAGGCTACTGCTTCCCACCTCTGTTGGAACACAACAGTTCTCCTCTGATCTATTTTCATATTAGGGGGTCGGTGTAAGAATTCATTTGGAAAAAAGTTCTGCTCCCAAAAAAAGTTTGGGGAAAAAAAACCTTCCAGTCTTATATGATAAACATGAAAGAATTGGTTTAAAAAAAAAGGAAAAATAAAGAGCCTCAGTCTTTTTGGGGGGAATTCAGAGAAAGCCAGTTATGCTGCAATTTGATGTTTAAACATCAGGTAGATAAACAGGAGGGGGAGGTTTATTGAAACTGCACAAAAGGGGTGGCATGGGCATTCATTCAAGAACTGTGAAGGCAAAGATAGGTCACGCGGGGGCCACTAGCTTTGGGAGAGCTCCATCGGTAAAGGGTTAGCTTACGTAATTTCACTCACTCAAGGATCAGTCTCTTTCACTGATGACAAGATTGGGTCTTGTTTCCACTGTGTCTCCAGCTCCTCTAATAGTAACAGGCACATGGTGGGCACCCAGCACATATGTACCGAATGAGGGAACGATGATGCCTAAGCCCCCTCTATGGGAGTTTCTTTTTTTTTTTTTTTTTTTTTTTATCATCATTTTATTGAGATATATTCACATACCACGCAGTCATACAAAACAAATTGTACTTTCGATTGTTTACAGTACCATTACATAGTTGTACATTCATCACCTAAATCAATCCCTGACACCTTCATTAGCACACACACAAAAATAACAAGAATAATAATTAGAGTGAAAAAGAGCAATTGAAGTAAAAAAGAGCACTAGGTACCTTTGTCTGTTTGTTTGCTTCCCCTACTTTTCTACACATCGATCCATAAACTAGACAAAGTGGAGTTTGGTCCTTATGGCATTCCCAATCCCACTGTCACCCCTCATAAGCTACATTTTTATACAACTGTCTTCGAGATTCATGGGTTCTGGGTTGTAGTTTAATAGTTTCAGGTATCCACCACCAGCTACCCCAATTCTTTAGAACCTAAAAAAGGTTGTCTAAAGTGTGCGTAAGAGTGCCCACCAGAGTGATCTCTCGGCTCGTTTTGGAATCTCTCTGCCACTGAAGCTTATTTCATTTCCTTTCACATCCCCCTTTTGGTCAAGAAGATGTTCTCCATCCCACGATGCCGGGTCTACATTCCTCCCCGGGAGTCATATTCCACGTTGCCAGGGAGATTCACTTCCCTGGGTGTCTGATCCCACGTAGGGGGGAGGGCAGTGATTTCACCTTTCAAGTTGGCTTAGCCAGAGAGAGAGGGCCACATCTGAGCAACAAAGAGGCATTCAGGAGGAGACTCTTAGGCACAAATACAGGGAGGCCTAGCCTCTCCTTTGCAGCAACTGTCTTCCCAAGGGTAAAACTTATGGTAGAGGGCTCAACCCATCAAACCACCAGTCCCCTATGTCTGTGGTCATGTTAGCAACCATGGAGGTGGGGTAGGTGAATACCCCTGCATTCTCCACAGGCTCCTCAAGGGGGCACTACATCGTTTTTTTTTTTTTTTTTTTTTTCCTTGTTTGTCTTTTTTCTTTTTTTTTTTTTTTTTAACTTTCCCTTCTTTTTTCAAATCAACTGTATGAAAAAAAAAGTTAAAAAGAAAACAAACATACAATAAAAGAACATTTCAAAGAGACCATAGCAAGGGAGTAAGAAAAAGACAACTAACCTAAGATAACTGCTTAACTTCCAACATGTTCCTACTTTACCCCAAGAAAGTTACATACTATAGCAACATTTCAGTGAACTTGTTCCTACTACATCCATCAGAAATTAACAGACCATAGTCATTTCTGGGCATCCCCAGAACGTTAAATAGCTTATCTGTTCTTCTTGGATTATTGTTCCCCCTTCCTTAATTGCTCTCTACTGCTAGTTCCCCTACATTCTACATTATAAACCATTTGTTTTACATTTTTCAAAGTTCACATTAGTGGTAGCATATAATATTTCTCTTTTTGTGCCTGGCTTATTTCGCTCAGCATTATGTCTTCAAGGTTCATCCATGTTGTCATATGTTTCACCAGATCGTTCCTTCTTACTGCCGCGTAGTATTCCATCGTGTGTATATACCACATTTTATTTATCCACTCATCTGTTGATGGACATTTGGGTTGTTTCCATCTCTTGGCAATTGTGAATAATGCTGCTATGAACATTGGCGTGCAGGTATCTGTTCGTGTCACTGCTTTCCGATCTTCCGGGTATATCCCGAGAAGTGCAATCGCTGGATCGAATGGTAGCTCTATCTCTAGTTTTCTAAGGAACTGCCAGACTGACTTCCAGAGTGGCTGAACCATTATACAGTCCCACCAACAATGAATAAGAGTTCCAATTTCTCCACATCCCCTCCAGCATTTGTAGTTTCCTGTTTGTTTAATGGCAGCCATTCTAACCGGTGTTAGATGGTATCTCATTGTGGTCTTAATTTGCATCTCTCTAATAGCTAGTGAAGCTGAACATTTTTTCATGTGTTTCTTGGCCATTTGTATTTCCTCTTCAGAGAACTGTCTTTTCATATCTTTTGCCCATTTTATAATTGGGCTGTCTGTACTATTGTCATTGAGTTGTAGGATTTCTTTGTATATGCAAGATATCAGTCTTTTGTCAGATACATGGTTTCCAAAAATTTTTTCCCATTGAGTTGGCTGCCTCTTTACCTTTTTGAGAAATTCCTTTGAGGTGCAGAAACTTCTAAGCTTGAGGAGTTCCCATTTATCTATTTTCTCTTTTGTTGCTTGTGCTTTGGGTGTAAAGTCTAGGAAGTGGCCGCCTAATACAAGGTCTTGAAGATGTTTTCCTACATTATCTTCTAGGAGTTTAATGGTACTTTCTTTTATATTGAGATCTTTGGTCCATTTTGAGTTAATTTTTGTGTAGGGGGTGAGGTAGGGGTCCTCTTTAATTCTTTTGGATATGGATATCCAACTCTCCCAGCCCCATTTGTTGAAAAGACCATTATGGCTCAGTTCGGTGACTTTGGGGGCCTTATCAAAGATCAGTCGGCCATAGATCTGAGGGTCTATCTCTGAATTCTCAATTCGATTCCATTGATCTATATGTCTATCTTTGTGCCAGTACCATGCTGTTTTGGCAACTGTGGCTTTATAATAAGCTTCAAAGTCAGGGAGTGTAAGTCCTCCCACTTCGTTTTTCTTTTTTAAAGTGTCTTTAGCAATTCGAGGCATCTTCCCTTTCCAAATAAATTTGATAACTAGCTTTTCCAAGTCTGCAAAGTAGGTTGTTGGAATTTTGATTGGGATTGCATTGAATCTGTAGATGAGTTTGGGTAGAATTGACATCTTAATGACATTTAGCCTTCCTATCCATGAACATGGAATATTTTTCCATCTTTTAAGGTCCCCTTCTATTTCTTTTAGTAGAGTTATGTAGTTTTCTTTGTATAGGTCTTTTACATCTTTGGTTAAGTTTATTCCTAGGTACTTGATTTTTTTAGTTGCTATTGAAAATGGTATCTTTTTCTTGAGTGTCTCTTCAGTTTGTTCATTTCTAGCATATAGAAACATTACTGACTTATGTGCATTAATCTTGTATCCCGCTACTTTGCTAAATTTGTTGATTAGCTCTAGTAGGTGTATCGTTGATTTCTCAGGGTTTTCTAGATATAAGATCATATCATCTGCAAACAATGACAGTTTTACTTCTTCTTTTCCAATTTGGATGCCTTTTATTTCTTTGTCTTGCCGGATTGCCCTGGCTAGCACTTCCAGCACAATGTTGAATAACAGTGGTGACAGCGGGCATCCTTGTCTTGTTCCTGATCTTAGAGGGAAGGCTTTCAGTCTCTCACCATTGAGTACTATGCTGGCTGTGGGTTTTTCATATATGCTCTTTATCATGTTGAGGAAGTTTCCTTCAATTCCTACCTTTTGAAGTGTTTTTATCAAAAACGGATGTTGGATTTTGTCAAATGCTTTTTCAGCATCTATTGAGATGATCAATTGATTTTTCCCTTTCGAGTTTTTAATGTGTTGTAATACATTGATTGTTTTTCTTATGTTGAACCATCCTTGCATGCCTGGAATGAACCCCACTTGGTCATGGTGTATGATTTTTTTAATGTGTCTTTGGATTCGATTTGCAAGTATTTTGTTGAGGATTTTTGCATCTATATTCATTAGGGAGATTGGCCGGTAGTTTTCCTTTTTTGTAGCATCTTTGCCTGGTTTTGGTATTAGATTGATGTTAGCTTCATAAAATGAGTTAGGTAGTGTTCCATTTTTTTCAATGTTTTGAAAGAGTTTGAGTAAGATTGGTGTCAGTTCTTTCTGGAAAGTTTGGTAGAATTCCCCTGTGAAGCCATCTGGCCCTGGGCATTTATTTGTGGGAAGATTTTTGATGACTGATTGGATCTCTTTGCTTGTGATGGGTTGGTTGAGGTCTTCTATTTCTTCTCTGGTCAGTCTAGGTTGTTCATATGTTTCCAGGAAATTGTCCATTTCTTCTACATTATCCAGTTTGTTGCCATACAGTTGTTCATAATATCCTCTTATAATTTTTTTAATTTCTTCAGGATCTGCAGTTATGTCACCTTTTTCATTCATTATTTTGTTTATATGGGTCTTCTCTCTTTTTGATTTTGTCAGTCTAGCTAGGGGCTTGTCAATCTTGTTGATCTTCTCAAAGAACCAACTTTTGGTGATATTTATCCTCTCTATTGTTTTTTTGTTCTCTATGTCATTTATTTCTGCTTTAATCCTTGTTATTTCTTTTCTTGTACTTGGTTTAGGATTGGTTTGCTGTTCATTTTCTAGCTTCTTCAGTTGATCCATTAGTTCTTTGATTTTGGCTCTTTCTTCCTTTTTAATATATGCGTTTAGTGCTATAAATTTCCCCCTTAGCACTGCTTTTGCTGCATCCCATAGGTTTTGGTATGTTGTGTTCTCATTTTCATTCGTCTCTATATATTTAGCAATTTCTCTTGCTATTTCTTCTTTAACCCACTGATTGTTTAGGAGTGTGTTGTTTAACCTCCAGGTATTTGTGAATTTTCTAAGTCTCTGATGGTTATTGACTTCTAATTGTATTCCATTGTGGTCAGAGAATGTGCTTTGAATAATTTCAATCTTTTTAAATTTATTGAGGCTTGTTTTATGTCCCAGCATATGATCTATTCTGGAGAAAGTTCCGTGAGCACTAGAAAAGTATGTGTATCCTGTTGATTTGGGATGTAATGTCCTGTAGATGTCTGTTAAATCTAATTCATTTATCAGATTGTTTAGGTTTTCAATTTCCTTATTGGTCTTCTGTCTGGTTGATCTATCTATAGGAGAGAGTGATGTGTTGAAGTCTCCCACAATTATTGTGGAAACATCAATTGCTTCCTTTAGTTTTGCCAATGTTTCTCTCATGTATTTTGTGGCACCTTGATTGGGTGCATAGACATTTACGATTGTTATTTCTTCTTGCTGAATTGCCCCTTTTATTAGTATGTAGTGGCCTTCTTTGTCTCTCAAAACATCCCTGCATTTGAAGTCTATTTTATCTGAGATTAATATTGCTACACCTGCTTTCTTTTGGCTGTAGCTTGCATGAAATATTTTTTCCATCCTTTCACTTTCAGTTTCTTTGTGTCCCTGTGTCTAAGATGAGTCTCTTGTATGCAACATATTGATGGTTCATTTTTTTGATCCATTCTGCGAATCTATATCTTTTAATTGGGGAGTTTAATCCATTTACATTCAACGTTAAAACCGTGAAGGCATTTCTTGAATCGGCCATCTTATCCTTTGGATTATGTTTGCCATATTTTTCCCTCTCTCTATTAATATCCTTTATTGTACCCATACCGAATCTCTTTAGTACTGAACCTTTCTCCAAGTCTCTCTGTCCTGTCTTTGTTTCTCTGTCTGTAGGGCTCCCTTTAGTATCTCCAGTAGGGCAGGTCTCTTGTTAGCAAATTCTCTCAGCATTTCTTTGTCTGTGAAAAATTTAAGCTCTCCCTCAAATTTGAAGGAGAGCTTTGCTGGATAAAGTATTCTTGGCTGGAAATTCCTCTCACTCAGAATTTTAAATATATCGTGCCACTGCCTTCTCACCTCCATGGTGGCTGCTGAGTAGTCACTACTTAGTCTTATGCTGTTTCCTTTGTATGTGGTGAATTGCTTTTCTCTTGCTGCTTTCAGAACTTGCTCCTTCTCTTCTATGTTTGACAGTGTGATCAGTATATGTCTCGGAGTGGGTTTTTTTGGATTTATTCTATTTGGAGTTCGCTGAGCATTTATGATTTGTGTATTTATGTTGTTTAGAAGATTTGGGAAGTTTTCCCCAACAATTTCTTTGAATACTCTTCCTAGACCTTTACCCTTTTCTTCCCCTTCTGGGACACCAATGAGTCTTATATTCGGACGTTTCATATTATCTATCATATCCCTGAGGTCCATTTCAAGTTTTTCAATTTTTTTCCCCATTCTTTCTTTTATGTTTTCATTTTCCATTCTGTCATCTTCCAGGTCACTGATTCGTTGTTCAACTTCCTCTAGTCTTGTACTATGAGTGTCCAGAATCTTTTTAATTTGGTCAACAGTTTCTTTAATTTCCATAAGATCATCCATTTTTTTATTTAGTCTTGCAATGTCTTCTTTATGCTCTTCTAGGGTCTTCTTGATTTCCTTCATATCCCGTACTAGGGTCTCATTGTTCATCTTTAGTTCTTTGAGTAGCTGCTCTAGGTGTGTCTCTTCTGGTCTTTTGATTTGGGTGCTTGGGCTTGGGTTATCCATATCGTCTGGTTTTTTCATATGCTTTATAATTTTCTGTTGTTTTTGGCCTCGTGGCATTTGCTGACCTTGATAGGGTTCTTTTAGGGTTTGTAGACCAGTTGAAGTCCTTATCTCTAATTTATCAGATCTACAGCTTCGTGGAGTACACTTTCTCTAACTAACCAGCAGGTGGCGTCCACGAGCCACCTGTTCTCCACAAGCCAGATCTCCCCTGCTTAGCCTTTTTGGTGAGTGGGGGAGTGAGTCTTGTGGGGCCCAATTGGTGTCCCAAGCTTGCGTGTGTAGTTGGTGTTGCCTGCCCTGTATGTGGGGCGTGTTTCTGGGCAGTCGGGGAGGGGGGGTGGCCCTAACAATCAAATCTCCCTGATGATCCTAGAGTTTTAAAGCTACTGCAATAGTCTAATCCTTCAGTTCAGTCCTGCCACAGTTTGTCTCTGCCACTGACCCACAAGTCTTTGGTATTGGCATATGGCTCCTGAGACTTGCAAGTGGGCCCCTCTTCCAGGCTGTGCACCCCGGGTCCTCTGTTGAGGGATGACTGTGCTATGTCGCAGGTGAGTGCCGTCCCCCCAGGGCAGTTCTGGGCTGCTGGGCTGTGTTGGGAGGCTCCCAGTCTGCTCAAATGATGGCTGAATGGGGCTCTGTTAATTCACACTGCTCCCCCTTCCCAGCTCTGGGACATTCAGCTGAGGTTGCAGGGAAGGCTAATGTCCACGCCCAGTTTTGTGGTGTGTGCTTGTTATTTGAAGCACTTCCGTCACACTGGGTTGTCTGGGGCAGCTCTGGGCTATGGGGCTGGCGATGGGCAGGAGTGTTTCCTGTCCACCAGGATGGTGGCTGTGAGCGGACACCCCCCTTTTCTTGGGAAGTTGTGTTGTTTAGTGAATTTTCTCAGCCACTGGATTATTGCCTTTTGTCTCAGAGCTCTCTTAGTTCTGCTCTTGACTTGACGTGCCCAAATTTCAATTCTTTGAAGCTTTCTGTATTGAGCTTCTTAGAGTAATTGTTTTAGAAAAAGCAAAAAGGATTTTAAAAAAAAAAAAAAAAAAAAAAAAAAAACAAAAAAAAAAACGGCCCTCCTCAGAGATCTAATGGGTTATTGAAATGCTAATAGACAAAGCAACCAGGGCCATTAAGGAAAGGTGCCCAGGGCAGAGAGATCAGCCTTGCTTCGGGATTTGCATATGCGCCTCAAGGCCTGATCTCCGCCCTTCCCCTTTCTGTGTTCACCAGAACTCCAAAAATCCTCTGCTTTTATTTTGGAGTTTTTCGTGTTGTTTTTTTTCTATGCCTGTCTCCTCTCTGCTGGGCTGGCTGCTCTCAGAGTCTCTGGTGTCTGGCCTCAGTCTATCTATGGTTGGAGTTTGAATCAGTAGAATGAGTTTCCGGTAAGAGCAGCCACTGCAATTCTCCCTTCTCCTTCCTGGAGCTGACAGCCCCTCCTCCCCCGGGACTGAGCCTGGCAGGGAGGGGCGCGGGTCCCCTGGCCGCAAAAACTTACAGATTTCGCTGATCTCAGCAGTTCCTCGTTTTCATGAGTGTTGTATGAAGTATGCCCAAAGACAGATTGCTCTGTGGTGTCCAGTCCACGCAGTTCCTGGCTTTTTACCTACTTTCCTGGAGGAGTAACTAAAACATACAGCTCACCAGTCTGCCATCTTGCCCCGCCTCTCCCCACTATGGGAGTTTCTAGAAATAAGACCTTTATAGCAAGGCTTCTGCTTTGCTTCTTTGCTTTTTTTATGGGCTGCTTACCTCCCTGGAGGTAAAATCGGATCAGGCCAACCACCAGCTGGACAAACTTGGAGAAAGGGCCCCTTGGAGAACCCTGGGTTTAGGATTCAGGGAAACAAAGTCAGATGTCTGTTGGAGCCAGACCGGTAAAAATGAACCAGCCTGGCTGGGTGGGGATAATAGCAAACAAGGAGGATTCATCTTGTCTAAAAATGTCTGCCTCCGCTTGGCACCTTCCGAGTTTAAACATGCGGGAACGCAGGCCTGCTGTTTAGAGACCTTGTGAATTTCTGAAAGAAGCTGGCACCCTGGAGGGTTAAGTAAAGTTTTCCAATATTTAAATGTTAGCCTCTATGAAAACAGTTTTGCAGGGATGCAAAACTGAACTTTTTGTGGACTGACTTCAGTCCTTGGGAAGCCAGTTTTGGCCTCTGGTCTGTGTCATCTCCTTAGATCCTTTCTGGAAGTCTCTTTGGGTCTACTGCCCCCTGCTTTCCCGGACCTTCCTCAAGACGGATGTCTAAGGAATGGGAGGAAGGTATAAGCCTCCACACTCAGCCATCAGACCCCGCAAACTGGGTCTTAGCATACCAGTTGCTCTCTGAGTGAGTGTCTTCATTAAGAGTCATCTGTAGATCTGAGGAGGGTAATTGTGTGAGGACGTTTGGGCATAGAGCTGATTGTAAGTGCAGCCGCAGGAGCCAACGTGCTGATTAGAACTGAGCATCTGGAGCCAGATGAATTAATAATGAGGTGAAGGGGAAGAAGGCAGATTCCGACAGGGTTTGTATTTATGTTAAAGAGAAGTTTTAGGTGCTTTCATTTTAAAAGAAAAAAAAAATTTTTTTTTCTCAACTTTAAATCACTGATGGGTGCCTGGAGTAATTAAGCTTATTTTCTTGGAGTATGACCCTTCAGCAAAATCCTTTTCCTAAGCACCGTTCACTGCAATTTGCACAGAATAAAGAAATAAGGGTTCTTGGTAGTGCAGGTTATAAAAAGGGACAGGAAAGGGAACACTGAAGGATTATTGCATGCTATTGTAAGAGCTATTGCTTAAGAGTCAAACAGAAATTATATTCAAAATTCCAGGAAAACACCAAAATGCAAACCACCTAGATTGGTATTATTTAAGAAGCTATTATCCTTGATTAAATCTAAGTATAACAAAAAAGTTATCCAGTTTCTTCAGAAATTAAAGATAGCCTGGAGTTGGGTAAGGTTAGCATTTTGCAAAATTCCGTAGTAGTAGCAAACCCCATATTTACTTGAAATTGCTTAAATTTTTATGCCCCTCCCCCAGCTCTGATTGAGCTAATTAGAACCCATGGGGTATTATGTAGATAATGGTGGGAACTGGGAAAGTATAAATATGCAATGCAATTAGCTCCTGTTCCTTTTCTGTGTGTGATGCAATCATGGAGCTCATCGGTTTGCTAAAGGCTTGGGACAAAAGGAACCACTGATACTCAAGCTGCTAGGGGAGTCTGTAATTATGATATAATATCTTGCCAGTCTCTTGCACACAGAAAGGTAGAATGGAATATGTATAAATAAAACCCAGCAATCTTCTCCATCCATAATTCTTTATATCAATAGCATATTTTCTCTTGTCTCTTCTTGTTTTTTTTTTTTTTTTCCCCAGAGAGGATAGGAACTCACTTACTTGAACTTTTTATGTACTATGCAAGGATAGATTTGGTTTCTGACCAGTTAAATGAAAGATTTTCTTTGTGTTATTATGAGTTGAAGAAAGCTACTCCACAATGCCTTCTGCCTATCATGAGCAGATTCCTTTAGTGCATTTAAATTATAATTTGTTTTGTAAAAACCAACTTCTTCCTACCCTCTTGCCCCAAATGAGGAATGCCTATGCTGGGGAACAAGCATTGTCATATGGAAAGATTTCAGGCTTTGCAGTCAAACAGGGGTTGATGCCTTTGGGGATACTGAGCCTCCTTGCACCTCAATGTCCTCATCTGTAAAATGGAGACAGTAATAACTGCTTCATGGTGATAAGGGAGGGTTTAATGTCATGAGGCTGTGGAGTAATCTACAGGGGCTTAGTGAATGTTGTCTCCTTTTCTTGAAAAACAAAACATATTTTCCATCTTCTTCCCACTTCTCTTAAGGCTTTTACCATGAGAAATTGCTTATTTTATACCAATGGAGCTATTTTATCTGTTTGATACTTCATAAATTTCTGTTACTTCTAGCTTCTTATGAATATATTGATAAAGAGAGGAAAATATGACTCATTGATTTCAATATTTTCTTTCTACCCTAATAGTGAAATCCCAGAAATGAGCACTAAGAATTTGGGGGACGTGTCAGAGTCATAGAATCAAATAATTTTTAAACTGGGAGGCATTTTGGAGATAGTCCTAATAGCTTACCTTCAGAGAGGGCTTTCTTCTGTGCCAGGCAGTATTCTAAGCACTTTTCATTTATTACACCTGGTAAACCTCACCAGGAGCCTTTGAGGGAAGTCTATCATTGTCTCTGCAGAGTTACATAACTTGGCCATGGTCACCCTGCCTGGCCGTAGGACCCACACCCAAACTGTCTTAATTAAGATATGTTCCAGTTCCCCAGTTTTATAGGTGATAAACTGAGATCCGCAAAGAATAATTGACTTGCCCAAAGTCAAAGACATGTAGTTACTCAAATGCAGGTTCATGACAGGAACCCCAGTATATCCTGACCCCCCACTCTCCACTCAGTCCAAGGTTTTTTTCCCACTCTCCCCAGAATTACTGGCAGGATTGACTCATGAGGGTTGCAAACTGGGAACTGGCTGAACTAGATAATAGTATTTCTATTCCTGAGTCTTTTACTAAAGATGCATGATTTCTGTAATTCTTTCCTTTGATAGTAATTGCTATGTTTTGTCTTTCAGGCACCTGGGAAGGAGGAGATAAGACAATATACCTGCCTGTTGAGCCTACAGTTAAAAATAATCATAAAGAATGTGGTGATGACTGTCAGGTAGTGGGATATTTTCAAATCATACTTATTTTTGGTTACATTATTCAGTTCTAATAAGGAGGAAATAACTATCGATGGAATGGAAAGAAGAGTGGGAAAAGAAAAGCCAAATGTTCACTTGTTTCTTTTGTGGAAAATACCCATATAAAGGTAAATGAGATGAAGTTTGGACCTATAGGCTAATCAAAGTTATTTATTGATTATGCGTTCACTTTTCCAAAAATGATTTGGTGTGTACAATGAGACTGGTAAACAAGTTTAGTAATCTACAATGCAACTGTGAGAATAAAAGAAAGCAAAGATGCCAGCTGTAAAGGTCAACACCGTAGCTGTGGTTGAGCAAAAACTTGTGTCTGAACTTCCTGGTGACCATGATGAAGAGGGGGACATTCTTGTAAATCAGAAAGAAGGAAATATAGCAATGGTGTTTAGGGTAGGGAAAGTTTATTTGAATTAAATTTAAAAAGCAGTCTCTCCCAAAAGCATTATATAGGGAATATTAACCAATGGCAGAACAAACCTCCCTTGAAAAAAAAAAAAAAAAATCTTCTGCAGTTCTCTAATTTATGACATGGATGAAAATTGGGATGCTGTACTAGTAGATATATATATTATAAAAAGAGTTCAAACTCATCATTTACATGTAACAAACAGTCAACGAGGGAAAATGAAGATGTTTTGATGAACACAAAAATATGCAATAAGGGGTATGGATGGCATTTGCAATCTTACATTAGCCTCAGGGGCCCAACATCTGCATTGTGGTTTGATTACACAGTACTGAGAGAGTCTCACAGAGAAGTAGCTATAAAATGTGATTTTTGTGTGTGTATGTGTGTGACTTGCTTTGATATAATAGAACACCTGACCGTTAAACAATTTTGGAAACTGGGAAGAAGAGCAACAGGAAATGTTTGTTCCAAAGTTAGACCACTGATGATACTGGCTCATGTCTGACTTCTAAGAGTCAGAGAAAAGCACCAAGGACTTAGAACAAGCTGTAGAGTGACTCCATGTCCTAACTTGTTACGTTATGGTGAAGCTCTTAGAGGATCCAGTTCTGAAGGGATGAGCCTGATTATTCCCTTTTAAATAGGAGGCACAAAAAGGTTAAAGAACTTGCCCAGCCCTCCCCTCCACAGTTGTCGAGTACAGGAATTGAGAATGAACCAGGCAACTGACTCTAAGTATCTTCCAAGGTCCACCCAACAGCGAGTTTTCTAGCACAAGGTAACATATTGAACAGTCTGCAAAGAGTTAAAATTAGATATCTATTCTCCCGAGTTTTTAAAAACTGGTTTTCTAAGTTAGGAAAAAATGTAGGAATGTTCCATTCTTACAGAAGCGAGAGTTGGTTTGGAAGGCCCCATCCGTTTGGGATGCTCATCTGAAGTCTGCTGAAGCCTGCCCCACGCGGCAGCCTGCAGGGAGCCCGAGTAGGTCCACTGCTTCACTAATCTGGCCTGCCAGTTGCCTGTGCGATCAGGTTCCTTGAGGCCACTCAAGACCAGAGCTGATTCTTATAGCTGGCTATTGCGTATATGCCCAACCCTAAGTATTCCTGAAAATAGCTAAAAGCCCATAAGTAGTTTTTGGTGACCCAAAGTGTGAAGACCCCATTTGGAATATGGTGGGTGGGGTCATGGTGTGTGAGAAGTGTGACCTTCCCCAGGTGTGGGGTCATGGACAGAGGCACACATGTCCTCTTCTCCTTTTGAAAGGCCATCAGAATGGTGTGACAGAAAGAGCACGCTGCTAGGGTAGACTCTTTGGGCTATCTTCTGCTTCCCAATTGTCTTTCTGACCTCAGAGATGCTATGTAACCTCACTGTCTTTCAGTTTCCTCACCTGCAAAGTGATACTTTTTTAACTCGGGTCTTTATCATGTGCTGTCCATGTGTGGGCATTGCGGGGCACAGAATTCGAAAATACAGGGGTCGTGGTGGTGAAGAGTACAGCAGCTGACCAGCAGCTGCCACTTTGGCAAGTCCCCGAATGTCTCTGTGCTCATCTGTAAAAGAGGAATCGTGATGGTAACTACCTCATAGCGTTGTAACGAAGATATAACAAGTTGATAATGTAAAGCATTTAGAGCTGAGCTTGACACATACATGATATGTAAGTGTTCGTTAAATAATCACCCATCTTTTTAAAGAATTTACCCTATTGCTAGGTTGGAAAAACTTATACTGATGAAATAATGAGACATAATTGCTAAACTGATACCATCATGTTCTAGGAAAGAGCATACACTGGGGACTAAGGGATTCAGAGAACAGAGAGGAATAAATTCTTGGGTGGTCACTGAACCAGGGACTTTGCAGGCATTTTCTCTCAATCTTCAAAAAGAGCCTCGGGGGTGAATATTATCATCCCTATTTTACAGCTGAGAAAAGCGAGGCTTCAGAGAGGTCAAGTCTGGTACTTACATCTGCAAGTGGCAAAGCCAAGATTCATTGCAGGTCCATCGGAGTCGGGGGCCTTTGCTTGGCAGGCCAGGAGGAGGCAGGGGTGCCAAGGGCATGGCAGGTGTCCCACGTCATCAGAGGAGTGGCTGGACCGTGGTGGTCTGGACTCACTGCCGTGTTTTAGAGGGTGCCCAGCCAGATGCCTATCCTGCCTCCTGCAAAGCCCTCCTTAGACTGAGAGGGATCTCAGAGGTCCCTCGCTCTGCTGCTCATTTGGATTTCACTCATTGCTGTGGCAGTCATCCAGTGTCAATACGTTACTGAGTGATTTGATAATACTTTGTTCCAGAGGCTTTAAGAAAAGAGCGTTTTCTTTTTTTTAAAGTTAATAAATAAATGCTTTAGCTCATTTGGAGTGAAAGAATGATGCTCTTTGTTCATGGATTTCTGGAATTATGTTTTTGTTAATTGGACTTTTCCCCTTCTTTTGGCCTTCCTCTAATGTAGAAAATAAAATCTGGGGTTAGCTCTCTCCTACTGATGGATGGCACACAGGGGCAATACAAGCATTTTTCACTAGTCTACTTTGTTTTTCCAGAAGTCTCTGAGTGGCCGTTACATATGTCTAGGGAACCCATGGTCAACTTCTATTTATGTGACAGATTTCTCCCGCTAGTTTATTTCACCTGAAACTCTAAGGCAATGGTTCCCAGGCATTCCCAGTGCATTTCATGCCTGATCTTGTTTAACTTTCTCTGTAGCCCTGTTAGCTCCATGTTGCTTTTATCTCTGTTGTAGGGATGAGTCGACTGAGGCTGAAAGAAGTTAGGTTGCATGCATAGGTCCCATGGCTAGCTACTGGTGGTGATGGAATCCAAACCAAGTCCTGCCTTTGGAGTCAAATTCGATTCTCTTTAAATGTAGCTCTAGCAGAGAGTGGGTCTCAAATAATTCATGGAGCACAGTGGTGTGAGTTTGGGGTCCCCAAAGCAAAGGAGGCAAGTCCTCCTGAGCTCGGAGACCTTCATTGAGGCCAAGAACAACATCTCGTGCCTCCTTGTATACTCAGGGCCTCAAGAGGGCCTTCATAAAGGGCAATCCAAAGTTTTGGATTGTGTCAAGTTTTGGTAATGGGTAATGGCCATGGCCACACTATATTGTAAATGTGATTACTATCACTGAATTGTACACATGAAAGCAGTTAAAGTGGGAAATTTTGTGTTGTCTATATGTTTCCACAAGAAAAAATTTTCAAAAAAGTGTGTGTTGTCGGTGATGACTTAGAACAGGTGACTGTCCAGTCCTTCCCTTAGAAAACAATGGCTCTGTTTCTGAAAATGCTCTATTCCCTGGAAGAGACCTACAGGCATACAGAAAAATTTTATCCTCGGATGGGCAGCATAATATGACTAAGAGCACCCATGGCCTTTGGAGTCACATTGTCCTAGGATTCCGAACCCTGTAAGTCAGCTTTTAAAGAAGATCATGGACAAGTTCACTTTTCTGACCTTCACTTCCTCAACTATAACATGAGCTTGTCATTTTTATGGGTGATTGTGGCTGTACGGATTAATCATCATATAGTACCTGACACATAGTAAGTACCCAGTAAATGGTATCAATGAAAAACTTACACCCAACCATTCAAAACATAATGCGGAGAGGCCATTAAATGTGTGGAGTTGGAGGAGAGGAAAGGAAGGAAGTGAAAGAGAAGCTGGAGCAACTGGGGTGTCTGGAATTTGGAGGCAGGGGTCTGGGAAGATGGAGGTGGGGAAAGGAGAAGGAAAACTGTCTTTTACTTATTAAGCTTCTGTTTTGTGCACTAGATATTTTGCATATTGCATCTCATTGAATCCTCAGAAATGTCTTAGTCCCGTATTTTACAGATACTGGCACTTTCCTGTGGGCATAGTTTATAAGACAGAGCTGAGACCCACTCCAACCCTATATCATTCCAAAGTTGTGTTTTCTCTGTTTTGCCACCCTCCCTTTCTTGTCCAAGTCCAAGTGCATGTGTGCATATGTCATAAATACATTTAAAACTGAACTTTCTTTGCATCTCTAAACGGTTACTCTATCTCATCTGATTAGAAAGTCTGTATGGGGATGGGTTAAAACACTCGCTTCACCTGGAAGTTCCCTCCACCCTGCTTTGAATGTATTGCCTTGTGCAAATATAGGATGTATTTGTAAGGAACAGAAATCCTGCCTAAAGTAGTTTAAACAATTAGAAAATTTCCTCCTCTTCCTTGGTGTTGGAGGAGTAAATTCTTTGTGTGTAACATCTGGTACAGCTTGGACATGATCTATCAGAATTTATAGCAACTGCAAACAATCAGGAAGTCTGTCTGGTGTGTACTAGCCGATTATCAACCCTAGATACCCAACCACAACGTGGGTTTTGTTAAGAAGGAGGAAGAGAGGATGGAGCCTTGAATGGCTGTTAGGGCTTATATGTTTCTACTTGGGTGTGTGGCTTTAATGGACAGTTAAGGTAATCCCCAGTATCTCAGCTTTGCAGCTTGACAGTCCAATATCTGTGTACACAGTGATTAGGCATTCTTTACTTTGAACCTGCTCAGTTTAAATTAGTCTCATCCAAAAGATGAACTCCTTTCCTTCTGGGGTACTAGTAGCATACCATTTGAGTTGCATCTGGGTTTAGTGCCAGAGCAAAACATAGCTCTGCTTAACACATAGACAACCAGAGTAAACCTACATCCTCCTAAGGTGATTTCCATCCCCAAGGGAAACCCATAAGAAGCCCCTAATAATTCTTTCCTCTGGTTTACTCTTTCTTTACAAATCCTGACTAATCGGGAGCATAGGCAGTTTAATACAGTGGCAGGTCTGATTATAGAAGATTTTAAGAGATGGGCAGTTATATTACTTTCAAGTGCAGGTAGTAAATCAAATTAGATTGTGGAGTGATGTCTTACAAAGCTCCTAATATACATATATAAGAATGATTTATAATGAGCTTATCAATTATTTGTATGTAATTCTCTGCTTTGAAAGTACTTATGGTGGCTTAACACCAGTGTATTCTGTCAATTACTTTAAACTTTCCCCCAGAAATCTTGTTTGCACTATTGATTTGGACTATCAGTGCAGGGTCTGAAATAATAAGGCTTTGGCCTATTCCTGATTTTGCAGGGCAGATTGAAATCTTATGTGTTCATCAGGTTGATATATTTTTTTTTTTAATTGGACACACAAAAGAGTGTTTGGTCTTTTGATGCTAGTTATTTGGAAAGAGCTGGAAAGAAGAACTACATTTTGCCAATATTATTATTTTTTTAAGGTAAAATGTGGAAACTTGATTGCTAGGGTACATTAAATGGAAGTGCAGGTGAGCAGTTTGTACAGACTTAATGTGAACAGTCAAATCAATCCAGGGAAATAAGTGTTCTCAGTCTTGACAGGGTCGTCAAGACAAAAGAGCACTGGATCACAAGGAAACTTGTGTTTTGCTCCTTGTTTGCACTACCTGGCTGTGTAACTTTGGACGAGTCATTTAACTTCTCTGGGCCTCAGCCAGCTTACCTAGGGTTTTTACTAATACCAGCAGTGATAAATACTCAAGCCCACAGGAGCCAGACAGAAAACAAGTCTCCCTCCCTCCTTTTCTTCTTCCCTTCCTTCCTTGCCTTCCTCTCTCCCTTCCTATTTCCTCCCTCCCAAGATTTTTATGTGAAATCTTTCAGTTGCTTAATATTGGATGAAACAATAAACCTGTGTGGACCAACACTCTGTGAACAAAACAAAATTCTTCCTTGGGCTGAATCCACCTTGCGGTTGCTAATTTGCAGTGCCGGGACAAGATGAACTCAGAAATCTGCTCCAGGTGTGGAATGTTACGGTTCTGTGAGTTTGCTGCAGAATGTCTTCCTGCGGTCACACCATCGCAAGGTGGAATAGGTCTCAGTGGGTATGTGGTATGCACCATCTCTGACAGTTGTTACCTAACCCTTGTTTAATTATTCCACAAGACAGTCGTTTCGGCTGCAAGGACTTTATTTGAAATTACTGAGAAGAAACCTGTGGTAGATTGAATTATGTACCCCAGTTTATGCATGTTCTTCCTCTCAATCTGCATTCCTGTGGGTGTGAACCCATTGTAAATAGGAGCTCTTGAAGAAGTTACTCTAGTTAAGGTGTGGCCCATCTGAATGTGCTGGGCCTTTATGCCGAGTAATGAAGAGAAAGAAACCGGAAGCCAGGGAGGAAAAAACGCTGCCGGGAGGAGCCAGAAGCCGGAAGTTAACGGAACTTGGAAAGAAAAGCAGATGTCGCCTGTGACCTGAGGCAGAGATGCAAGCCAAGGAACTCCATTGACTGCCAGCACCCAGCACCCAGCACCAGAATGTTGCAGACTTTGGGGAGAAGGCATCGCCTTGCTGATGTCTCAGCTTTGGACTTCTAACCTCAAAAACGTGAGCCAACCAATTCCTGTTAATTAAACAAACTCTAGTGGTATTTGTCATAGCAAACTGGCAATGTGAGACAAAACCCCTGGCCCATCAATTCTCTCATTGGTTGAACTTCTGTCATCTGTTGCAACACAGAACACATCTTTGGTCTCTTAGAGTTTTAGACCTGATGAGTTTTAGACCCATTCCCCAACACACACGAGAGAGAGATTTCATAGGCAGAGTCATGGCTTGGAAAGTCTGCTTGGATGAGCTAGGAGTTTTCCTGAAAAAGCATTCAAATGAAACCCTTTCCATCATTTCTGAGTGCCATGGGTGGAGGAGCAGTTTGGCCTGACTGAGCCAAATTTCCCAAACTTGAGGGAACTCCACTTGGGGGGAGGGGTACGGAGGCGATTGGGAGCTGTGTACTGGAGGTACACAGCCTGTGGGGAGGAAAGGGGGTGAGGGTGAGGGTGCGGGAGGAATGTGGATGGGGCTCAACATATCTTCTGATTAGTAAGTGCTGAGGGTCAGATGGAAAGATCCTCTTCCTCTAGGGAGGGTCAAATTGGGAGGTCCTGTTTTTACCTAGAGGGTGGCCCTGTGACCTGTATCCACTTCTCACCTCATCCAGTATAACCCTAGGATACTTATCCCCACATAGAAAGACTGAGCCTGGAATCACTTTCTCCTGCCCCAGCCCCGTCTGTCTCTTTAATATAGCAGCAGAGCGTAGGCTTCTTCCTGCTGGAGGGAGGAAGGTGAAGTTTCTGCTGCTTGCAACGTTGTGCACGTGGTTCAGGGGCTGCATGGGAGACTGTACTGGGAAATGGGCAGCAGAGCCTTAAAGAGAAGAGGGACTCAGCTGCTGTTCAGACAGAAATGCTGTGGGGTACAAAAATGCTTCTTTCTGAATGTGACTCTGTATTATAGTGGAATCTTCATGACATGTTGTGGAGATAATCTTTCATGTGCTCTGTAATTCGACCCATAATGCCAGAGCAGGGAAATTAACTAGGTGTAATAAATAATATAGAATCTGGTGAATATTTAGGGTCTGGTAATGATGATAAATCAGGTTTGATATGTTTCTTGAGGAGATTGTGAGATTCTGAGAAATGAAGCCAGGAAGATTGATTAGAATTTTTGCTGTTCAGAAAATCTACTGCAAAAATACAGGGAGGTATTTCTAAGCTAATAGAAAAGGGGAATACAGTCCACTTTGGCCTCTAAAAATCAAATGGGTGTAATCAACAAATGTCATTGCTTTTGTGGACGAGTGTATAAGGGAGCCAGATACCCCAAAGGACCCAGAGCAAGGGTTGTTGACTTGATTGGTAGTAGCAAAGAAAGACGATATTGGGCTTTCTCTATGGTATTTCTTTCTTCCAGAGCCTTGTTTATTAATTGATTCATTTGTTTGTGCATTGTTTATTTATTTATCTGTCAAATTTTAAAATAATTTTTATAGAGATATAGGTTTACACAAAAATTGTGCATGTAATACAGTTCCCATATGCCATACCCACCCCCCAACAAAGTGTGGTACCTTTGCTACTATTGATGAAAAAATATTATTATAATTATAGTATTAGCCTAGTCCACAGTTTACATAGGGGTCACAGTTTGTGTTGTACAGTGCCATTTTTTTTAATTTAACTTTTATCTGTTCAGTTTTAAGGAAAGACCCCTATTGAAGAAATAGAGGTTATGTTTTTAAGTTTGTGCCACTAAAACCTGTTCTTTTGGGGGTTGCATTATTTGATTTTCAGCTCTTGGTGTGAAGATTCATATCCTACATTTGTTACAGAAGCTGTACTGGGTGACAGGATTACTTTAAATGCTTTAGGGATAAATCGTCCCTTCCCCCCAAATCTGGCCCAACTTGATGGGTGAAATTAGCAGTATCTGAAAATAGCAATCCAGCAGAAAGCCCAGAGTTATTATATCATCCCCCTCCCACAGTTTTTCTTGTTATTAACAGTTAGCATTATTAGTGTGGTTCCTTTGTTACAGTTGATGAAAAAGATATATTTCTCTAAATATACTATTAACTATAGTCCATTACATCAGGGTTTACTGTTTGTGTTGCACAGTTCTATGGTTTTTAAAAATTTTTATTCTGATGACATATATGCAACCTAAAATTTCCTGTTTTAACCACTTTCAAATGTACAATTCAGTGATGTTAATTACATTTGCAATGTTGTTCTGCATACATTTTCTGTAAACCTACAACTGCTCTAACAAAAAGGAAAAAAAAAATTAAACCTTTTTTAACTTATCTGGGAAGACAGTAACCCTAATCTTGCAGTTAGACAAAAAATAGGCAGACAGAGTCTTGCTGTGAATAGAGGAGGAAACATAAGACATTTCGGGCTGAGCTGCAGGTAATAGCCAGCAGACCAGGGATAAATTTGCAATGTAGCAGGAAGAGTATAAGTTTTGGGCTCATACGAGCCTGAGCCTGGGTTCATAATCAGCTGTGTGACCTTGCACAAGTTACTTCTCTGAGCTTTAGTTTTCCCTCTGTAAAAGGGGGTAGGATAATTAGTATCTCATGGGAATTAAAGGAGAGAACGTGTGTCATGTGCTGGTCACTGTGTGCAGCTCATGGTGTTCCCTCCTCCTCACCCAGTGGCCTTCTGTCCTCACATATACCTTGTGCAGTCCCTTGCACATAGGAACATTTAATGTTTGTTAATGTGCAGAACCAGGGAGTCAGAGCATTGTCCAGAACCTAGAGAGTCTGCCTCAAACATGGATCTCTGGTCTGTTTTGTTTAAAGAGACTAGAATAAATTATGGGAGCTTGGTTGAACATCATGCTGCAGGGCAAATGTATTGTATGAGACGATCTTTACTCTTCTGCTGCGTACACACACGCGCACACATGCACTTATACACACAGTCTGTGCTGCGCAGAGCTAGGCTGATGCATATTCCAGTATCCACCTGCCAAAGTGAAGAGAGTTGATACCAGTGAACTAGGTTCCAAATTAAAGACTAGGGACATCAGAAGCTTTTCTTTCCTCTTCCTTTTCTTTTTTTAATGTGAAGTATGAAAAGAAATGTTGAGTCCATGTAAATAAATTATTTGATTAAACAGGACATCCATGTGCTCAATGGTTAGACTTGCTGAGAAACATGAGGCAAGCTGATAATTTACTCCAGGATAAATAATGCAGGAAGCTCATCAAATACATCTGCAGATAGATTTAAATGAATTAGATCCCCAAGGCTAGGGAAGTGTTGGTGAAGGAGGAAAACTGTTGCCACGAAGCTGGTTTTCTGCTACAGGAATCTGGAGCTGCAAAGAGCTATTGTTAAAATCACATCACAGATCTGAATCTGACTTAGGCCAGAAAAGGAAAGTGAAAGTTAAAGAGAAACTTCCCTTTCAGCCTGGGTTCTATTAAGCAGCTTCCGTACTGGGTGGTCTGTTTAAAGCCGCTGTGCATTAGTGAAGCCTTCCCCAATGGGCCATCCTGCAGTGTGACCCCACTGTTTGACAGGAAGTGGATTACCATAAGAAGGATTCTCAGAGATGAACAGTGGTGTGTCACTGTAAGAGCTTCTAAAAATACGCATGCAGTCTTCAACTGACTGCAAATTGTGGCTGATTGAGGGTACCAGGGGTATTTTATGACATAGGACAGATAAATATGCAGCTAAGACATGTGGTCCCTGGAAGAGGATGGAAGGAACAACTGCCTTTGGAATGTATTTTGCCCTCAAATATTCTTCAGACTGAATCATCATGTAACAGCCCTGGAATATTTCTACTGGTCATTTCTTTGAGGTTAAAGGGCTCTGGTTTAATTCAAACTTGTTAATGAAAAGATACCTGTGAACCCATAATCATTCATTACACCTGAGTAAAAATTCATTGATTAGTTTAACTCTGTCGTCTTCTTGGCCCTGAGGGAATAGGGAGGTGGGACACCATCCAGCATGATTTTTCCCAGAAGGGGAGAAGGTTAAATCCTGGATTTGGAGATTTTTGTCTTCCGTGAACAGGTGGGAAAAGCAACCACTAGTAGGAATGGGTCTGTGAAGAACACCTTAGACATCCTGTACAAGTTAAATATAGATAACTGTGAAAGTTCAGGTTCATTTCTCTCCTAGCCTTATCTGGATGAGCCAGACCAAAGATGATCAAAATGTTTCTAAAAGAATTAGAAAACTGTTTTGCTCCCTCCTTTCTTCCTTCCCTCCCTACATACAAATATGTGCCAGGCACAGTTCCAGGCTCTGGAGATACAGCAGTGAACACCACACAAAAAAAGTTTCTGCTCTTATGTTATGGTGCTTGTGTTTCTCTTTCTCTGTAGTGGGGAGGCAGACACTAAAGCAAATGTGTTTGTAAGTTTGTATGTGTACATGTCATTCCTTTTACACTAAATATAGCTAACTATGAAAGTTCACAGAGGACAGACAGAGTTAAACTAATCGATGAATTTGTACTCAGGTATAATGGATGATTATGGGTTCACAGGTATCTTTTCATTAATAAGTTTGAATTAAACCAGAGCCCTTTAACCTGTCATCAGTTAGGAATTAGAAGCATTTAAGGCACCAAAGATTTTTCCTGAAACTCCCTACTACCTCAAAGAGTGGTAAAGGGGGAAAAATTACAAAGTGTCTGCTGTTTGTTTTCTGAATTTATGGTCCTGGGCCACCTATGGGTAGGAGGGTTAGGTGTCAGCCTGAGGGATAGAGGGCAGTTGTTACTTGGATTCCAAAATACCCCTGAAGGAAATCCTGAAGGATTTTGCAGGTCCTGGAAACCACCTGCAGTTCCTTGCCACACAGGCTTTCCCACCATGGCTACCTACTGCATCAAACCAGCAAAAAGGGTCTCCAGAGCTGTCTGCTAGCAGAACATCGATTTATTAACATCCTTAATCACAGGAATGAGATCCCATCACCTTTGCCGTATCCTGTTGGTTACAGGCAAGTCACAGGTCCTGCCCGAAGTCAAGGGAAGGGGATTACACGAAAGTGCACACCAGGAGGGGAGGTCATGGGGCCACCTTAGAATCTGTATCCCTCACCTGGTTTGCTTGTTATAAATGCAGATGGCTGGGCTCCCCCTGGACTGACAGAATCTCTGGGGTGGGCCTGGGAATCTGCATTGAAACAGGCTCCCCAGGTGCCTCCTGTGTACATTATTATAGGAGAAGCCGAGGGAGCAGATGGATTTGGGATAGCCAGACACCCCACTCAGCAGCTTGGGACACCTGGTGGTGTCCTGCCAGTGCTCCTGAGGCCCTCCCGAGCCAGTCCTAGTGCTGACCAGAGGCCATGTGGTGATGAACTCTGCAGCCAGCCCAGCATCTCAGGATGGATGTGAAGTCTGTCCATAACTCATTCATGCACTGTGAGCCCAATGCTCACTGACCATTTAAAAATGGGGCCTGTACTTAATTCCTGTTTCTCACCTGAACTTTGCTTTCCTTCACCTATCCAGGGAAGATCTTTGTTAAAAGCCACCTTTCTTCTTTTGCCACCCCCACCCCTTGGGAAGGAGGATGTGGCTTGGGAAGGAGGTCCTGGCTTTCCTTTTTTACAGTAATGGTTCTCCACCTGTGATTAGGTGAGAGCTTTGGCCATAGAAACTCCAAAAAGCTGAGGAATGGAGTTTCTTGGGGGGCAAAGTGGGACATGGCCTGTTCTTATCCAAATGCTATTGTCTATAAGAACAAAAGGAAGACTCTGAAGGCTTGCCCCTGCATAGCCTTTCCTTACCTCCCACTGAACAATTACCCATAGCATGACAGGTTTACTTCTACTGCAGCATCTTCACCCGGATGAGTGTGGAGTCAGGGTGTGGTTATCTGTCTTTGTCGATAGACCGTGAAATTGTGGTGGATCAGTGCCCTGTCCTATTCATCTCTGTACCGCTAGCTTGGAGGTGCCCATCAAGCACTTGTTGAATAAATGAATGATTGAATACATGAATGCTGAACCTGACCTTATTATTGTCCACTTCCACTTGGAGGGAAGACACAGTGGTTCTCTAGAAGAAATCTTACCTGGCTTTTTTTGTCAAGATTTATTTCTGAAGGCTGGAATCAGTGTGAACATGATACTGTTTTTTTTTTTTTTTCTTTTCTTTTTTCCTGATTTGCATCTTAAGAATATGCCCTAGTTGGGCAATTCTAAGGAAAAGTTAAGAAGAATATTGGGCTGGAGGTTGGATGAAGAGAGTGTACTTAGATATTTGGTTATGGCAGTTTGTCCCCTCTGGTTTTTGAAGATTTGGAAAAGGGCTCTACAGTCACACTGAAGTAAAGGGTTAGGCAGGAGCCCTGGTTTAATTGGCATCTGCATCATTTCCGGAAACTCAGGCAGACTCTGCCCCCACCCCTCCCTTGATCTGTCTTTCCAGTGGACCAAATCATCTGAGATATTTTACAAAAATTATTTTTGATTGATAAATTGAAGCTGCATTGTATCTTCTTGGCGGCTATGTAAAGCCAACTCTGCATGGAGTAAAAATCACTTCATTCCTTCATTGTTTCAAAAATTTCACCTCACAAGTTCTTGGATAAAGTGCCACTCACTGGATGAAGAAAACCAGCAGAAATATCAAATGGCTGATTGTATAGAGGAAAGAGGGTTGGGTTTGAGCCACCTAAGGGTGCTTGCTCCAAACATCAGTGTAGGTCACTAATCCAATTAGCCTAGAATCTCATCTGTGAGCAACCAGCCTGGCCAGGCAGTGGTCCCTGGGTGTTTTGGCCGCTTTGGAACTCTCTTGCTGGTGGTTTCATGTGATTAGAAATGGAAAGTTAAGTGGACTTGTCCCTTATTACAGCTCTTCACTGTATTTCAACTTGTGTTCCTCTGGGACATGGGCAGTTGGGGTTACTTGCCTTGATGACCACCAGGACTGATGGTGCTGTGGGCTGCCTGGTAGGTCTTAGGAGCCAACCATTGGGGTTGGAGGTTGGGGTTTATGTAAACAAGACACTTGATGAAGAGTATGTTTAATATCACTGTGAGATGGGGATGGTAGTAGAGCCTCCAGCTGAAGTGTTAGGAACCAAAGTACCAGATACTCTTGTGGGCAGTTACTGGACTGGAGACCCCAGTGGGGAAAGGAGAGGGGGTGCCTAGAGTTATTGTAAGAGATCTGCTAGTCCATAGACACAGGAAGCATTGTTGACGGAATCAATCCTATGTGTGTAAGTCATGTAAAAACCTGGCATCCAGAATAATCAGAATAGGAATTTGTGTCTTCCGCCATTTCTCTTGAAATGTCAAAGGTGAGGGATGGTTTTTTGGCCAGAAATCTTGCTCTGTCCTCTCTGTAGACTCCCACAGGCCTTCTCTGACATTTAGCCTGAAGAAGTTCTACCACCACCATTACTCTTTCTTGATCAGCTCTTTATTTTGTACAAGTTCACCTGTCCCCCCTGCCCTCCCAACCCTTAGCTCATTACCAGGGATCTGTCCATACCGCAGAGAAAAGCACTGGGCTGGACCAGCAAGCTAGAATTCTAGCCAGAGGCAGGGTTTGGCTATGTAACAGAGAAGGGGGAAAGATTGCAACCCTTATAATTTAGAAGTATTTTATTTTATCCTATGACATGTGTTTGCTATATCTCAAATGTGTGTTAAGTGCCATTATAATTAAAGTAATAGAAATCTGGTTAAAGGGTCACTGAATTCATGGAAGTATTTTTATCACTTACATTTTTCTAGTCAATAGATGTTAAAAGGACAACTAACTACTATCAAATAGGGGTCTGTGACATTTTTAATTATATAAGCAGAGTCCTTGTTCTCAAAAAGGGTAGGGACATTTGTAGGTTAAAAACTACCATTTTAGTTTTTCTGAATAACTAAAGTGTTTTATTGCTCTTAAGAAATGTTTTGAAATTTGGTGTTGTTTTTTTTTTTTTAATTTAGGTTTGCCATTTCGAGGGTAAACTGTCTCTCCCTATGGTGTACTTATGACATGAAAGGATTTATTAACCAAAAAAAAATCCTTAAAGGAATAGTGGCTCTAGGCAATGGTTATCCATGGCTGGGTGAAGGTTCTTGGGGGAACTTTACAGTGAGTGGACCAGGCTGACATCATCAGAATCCACTGAGCATCACTAAAAGTTGGACAACTAACCAGACATCATATGCCTCCTGAAGTGATGCAGTAGGAACCACACAGCATTAGTTATAGCATCTTGTTGCTGAAAATATTGAATCTATATGTAATCAAGTCTCTGGATTCAACTACCAGTTTAGAGAAAATACATATGGAAGGGAACCATGTTGAATGGCACCCAGAGGATGCAATCAGCCACTGGAAAATGAGGAATTTTTTTCAGCAAATAAATGGCATGGGAAAGAAAGTTGCTCTGGGTTAGGAAATTTAAAAGACTAATTAAATAAATGCTATGTGGACTTTGGATCCTGATATGAATAAGCCAATTATAAAAATACATTTTTGAGACAATCAGGGAAAATTAAAGTAAGTTATTAGATGATATTAGGACAACCTTGTTAATGTTGTTGGATGAGGTAACGGCATTGCTGTGATGTTAAAAAGGAAAAAGTGCTAATCAGAGATACATACTGAAGTCTTTATAGGTGAAATGATAGGAGATCTAGAATTGGCTTTGAAATACAGTAAGAAAAAAAGGTGAGTGATTGAATGAAATCAAAATGTCAGATTTGTTGATCATTGTTGAAGCTGGTGATAGGTAATTGGGTTTTATATTCTTTTCTTTGCAGTTTGTATATGTTTGAAAGTTTCCATAAGTGGTTAAAAATATAATTGAAACAAGTTCTAGATTTTGTTTTGTAGGGCTCAGAGAAATGAAGCAGAGGACATAAATAATGGAAGAGACTATGGCTCTCTTTGATGCTTCTATTTTTCTTTATTTCTCCAGGATGTATTTTGTGGATGACTTTGGGATTAGGAGCATGGGAATGCTATAGAGACAGGTTTGGACTTAGCTCAGAGGAACAGGGATCCAGAGGAGTTAGTACTGGCTAGTCATCTGGGAGAAAGAAGGGCGGGCCAGTGCTAATTTAAATGCTTGATGGTTTTGGAGCCATGCTTACTTCAATGTTTTTCTTTTTTCTGCTAAACTTGAAGCCAGGGACTATGTCTTAATTGTTGACCTATCCTCAGTGTCTATCAGTATCTGGACAAAGGCAAATGTCACCTTGATGACTCATCAAATTTTAATTAATTGGCACCAACTTTTTGTATGAGTGGCCTAGATAAGGCTGTAACAAATAATAAACACAATGAGTAAGTTGATCTAAACAAATCTTTGGTCTCGAAGAGAAAATGACTACTATTAGGTGTCAGGAACATCATGCCAAATAAATAGAAATCATCTTCATTATAGTCTGGCATGAGGCTGTTTTGGAGATGGAGTCACTGTACCTGCTTTGAGCTTCATGAATCCTCATTGTGATCTTCCTGGTTATTACAAACAAGTATAATGCTAAATATACTCCTTTCTCAGGGACGGTATTACAGGCATGGAGACACGAGATTACTTGCAAATGAGGAGACAAAAGGTGCTTCAATAAAATTACTTCCTATCAAGTGTAATAAGTATGTACAATAAGTTATTATTAAGGACCTTAGAGGCAGGCCACATTAATGAGCTATGGAGACAAGTAAATGAGGTTTTAAGTAAAAGAAAAAAAAAAAGAGTGAATAAAGATGAATGTAAAGAATAGAAGAAAATGGAAAATGAGGAAAACAAAGAGGAGCAGGTATGATGAAAATTGCCCTGCCATTCTGTGGCAAGACTGAAAGCAAATCTAATGAGTTTCTCTGCTTTCAGTTTTAAAAATAAGACACATTTCTCAGATATGAAATGTGGGCCATTATCTGTCCATGCTGTTCTGAGTTGTCTTCATGCAGCAAATATATGCCATAAAATAAACTTCCAGCTCCACCCCATATCCTTTTTAGGGGTGTCACAAATCCAGCCTGTTTGGAAAATTGCTGTTGATGACAGTTTTTCTATCCTTGCTAGAGAAACTCATTGACTATTGTGATGTGTGCATGTGTGCATATATGCTACAGTTCATGGATTTTTACGATGAACTTTTTTTTTTTTTTTAACATTTAACATCTCTGAAACCAAGATGTGTATTGAGGTTCAATTCACAGCATTTTTTTTTTTTCCTTTCTTGGTTCCAAAACGAATGTTCCTGTTATAATCAGCAACATCTTAAATTGTAAATTTGATTTATTTTGTGGGGAGGAGGAGTAAGAAGAGAGAAGAGATGGGAGAAAATGTGATGTCTTGTATAAGGGCATAATTATCGAACAATTCTTCCCTATTTCAATTTCTATTATTTGTATGACTACTAGGGAATAAAAATCACATTTGCTTATATTCTATGGATCCCTCCATGAACATCGTTACGCTCTTCCTTTGCTTTTTTCTCCTACTCCTCTGTCTCTCATATGCTTGAAACTTTGACCTGGTGAAAGCTCCACATTTACAACTTTCCAAGAGGTGCACACATGACTTAAATCAACTATGGTTTCGAGAAGAATCAGCCATGACAGGATTGAGAACAGCACTCAAATCTGTGCCATGAGGTGGACAGAGATGACTCTTAATATCTTAGAGAAGCCCATTTCTGCTAAGTGTGCCCTCCAGGCTGTTGCTTCTGTTCTTCACAAAGTTCCCTTCAGCAGCCGTGAAATAAAGGGGCCTTGGCTCTTTCCCACAGAAGGGGATTGCTTTTAACCCTTCAAAGTGATTCTACTTGTTCCTTTCTGCAGCCATAGGTCCTGTAGACTCTTAGAGGCAAGCCGTCCATCCCACACAAGGAGGGAGTGTGGCTGGAAACCCAGTACCTGGCTACCCTCAGGTCCCCAGCCTGGAGTGCTGAGTTTTGAGTCATGATCAGGCATCTCTCAAACTCGTTTTCATCCCCTGACGCAACCGAACTCAGAGGAACGGGCGATGGAATATGGTAGGATTGGATCACCAAGATGGTACTGCTGGAAATGGTGGGAGGCAGGTGAGAGGGTTCTATCTGGATAATACTTGCCAAAGTCAGGTGCTGAGTTTGGATAATGGGTAACAGAGAGAAAGCTGTAGCATAGTCTCTGGCTATATCTATTACCCAAACAATCAGCAAAAATTCATCAAATCAACTGAGTCAAATCCGTGCAGCAAGGTTAAAGAGTTCTGTGCAAACACATGTTACAGACAGCTACCAAAACAGCCTCTACTTGAGAAATTTAGTGAGGTTCACTTATATCTATGCAAATGTCCCTTTATACCTCAACATAGTTACTGGTTTCATCAGATCCAATTTTACTTTGCCAAAAGCCAAACAAGATGTCACCTTCTCGGAGAGATTTAGTCATTGACAGAATCATAATTTCACTTATCCAGCGAGGAAAATGTTGACACTGACAAGAAGATAGTACCTTTTACCTTCAAAACTGTTTTATAGGAAACAATTTAAGCTAAAATAGCTTTTTCTCCCATTTTTCTCAGTTTTATCAGCACTGATTACTCCCTTTGCTGCTCCAATGGCTCTGACATGTCAACTCACTTCCACAGTACTTGAGACTGATCTGATCAGATTTCTGGCTTAAAATGAAGATTAATATCTGCAGGTCAGGTCTTAGAGTTGGGGCACTTATGGGAGTTGTGGGCGAGAGTTTGGTGTCCTGGCAAGGCTAATCTTGTTGCTGTGAGGGCTTGGAGGGGATGGGGAAGCTCAGTGCAGTGTCTCCAAGGCTAGGGTTGCCTCTCTTATCAGCACCACACTGGACAAGATCACCACGTGCAGAGCTGAGCCACCACTTGCCCTGAGCATAGGCGAAGACGGGGCAGGGGAGAGGATAGGTTAGGCAGGAGAGAGCCAAGGAGAGTAAGAAGGGACTGGGCTTCAAATCTGTGTCCCTGACTAGAGGTGGGTTGCTTTGTGGTTAGGGGGCCACCTTGCCAAAGCTATACTGACTACCCATTACACACCACTGTCCTCCTCACTAGCTCTGCATCCTTCTGTGAGCAATCAGTTCTCTCCTAGCCTTAGTTCCCTCATCCGTCCAATGAGAATACTAATAATTCCTGCACTACTGCAGCCTTTGATGATAATGATTTACATCATTTAGCTTAGTTCCTGTCACATAGTAAGTGCTCATTGAATGTTAAACTAGCTCTTTCTTTCTTCGTCAATCATGTCTATCTTCCTCATCAGGCTGAACTCTTCTGGGATGAATTCTGTCTTATTCATCATTTACCTGATTCGTCATTTTCTACTCTCGCATCTTTCTTCACCTCTCAGCAATACTGGCACAGTCCTTGAGATACCCCTTCCATTGCTTCCTCGAAGCAATTCTTCTCTTTCATTCTCTCCTGGTTGGCCCCTCATCTCACTAGCTGCTGCTTCTCAGGATTCTTTGCTGCATCTTCCTCCCCAACTTGATCTCTAAATGTTGGCTTCTTCCTTGGATGTTTCTCTCATTATTCTTTCTCCCTACTCCAAAATTGTTATCTCCTGTGCCTTCCTCTCCTTTGAGTTCCAGACTCAGCTGTTTTTTTTTTTTTTTTACTGGGCATCTCCATTTGGATGCCTCATAGGCATGTCAAATTTCAGAGACCAAGAATTCAAAATTAAAACTTTTGTCCCCCTCCTTCCCTTATCAGGTCGTCTTAACATATGGCTCTACTATCCAATGAATTTCTTGAGTAGAAATCTAGTAGTTAACCCCTTCTTCATGTCCCGTAGCCAACCTTTAGAGTCCTTTTTGTTCTGCCTCCAAAATTTCTCAGAGACAGTTACTTCTCTTCGAATCTGGGCCGTGCTCAGCTTGTTCTTGGACTGCCGCAGAAGCCTCTTGACTTAGTTCCCCCATCCCACCCTTGACCTCCAATGCTTCATTTTCCACATTTAGCCAGAGTAATCTTTTAAAAACATAAGTTGGAATGTCCCTTCCTTGATTGAAATCCGTCAGTGGCTTTCCTTTGTATGTAGCATTAAGCCCTGACTTCCCCAAAGAGCCCACAAAGCCCTGCAGGATTTGGTCCCACCTATTTTTTTAAGCACCTCTGCATCCCCTCTTTTCTTCACCCTTTATTCTCCAGTCAGTCAGTCTTCTTTCAGCCTGTTGCATGCCTGGGGTCTCTTCATGGGTTGTTCCTGCTGCTTGGAATCCCTTTCTGCAAGCGTTCTCGACTGGTCCTCTTGTTCTTCAGATCTTGTCTTGAATGTCACCTTCCCAATCAGGCCTTTCCTGATAGTTACCTAATTCAGGCCACCCTTCTCCTCTTTCTCTCCATCCCAGCCTCCTGTTTATTTCCTTCATAGCACATTCCACAATTGCAATATGCAATTCTTTTTATTTAATCGTTTTCTCACGGTGGACAGGGCTCATATCTGGATTGCTCACTGGGAAAGCCCTAATGCCTGCCACTTGGTAGGTCTCCATAAATGCCTGGTGAGTTGGGGAACCAACAGAGCACTCATAGTTGTGCATTGAATGACTGGGAAAAGATAGTAATACCTTTAAGTGTGTGGCTCTTTGTAGGGGTGGTTGCATCATCCCTAAGAGAGAGAGCATCAAACCCAATGAAGGAGGCATGGTTGTAAGGGAAATGTCAGGGACTTTGTGGCAGAAAGATAGAGGCTTGAGTCATGGCTCTGTCTTTTATTAGCTGTGTGACTGTGGACAGTGTTTATAAACCACTCCCAACTTTAATTTTCTGCACCTGTAAAATGGGGATTAAAATCTTTTCCTCAGAGTGTGTCATGAAGATTAAATGAGAGTGCGTATCAATCTACCAGCATAAACCTCATAATGGGGTATATATTTGGAAGATCTGAGAGCAGGGACATGAATGGACATTTGCACACTGGTGTTTATGGAGGTGGTATTCATGATTTGAAATGGATGGAGGTGGACTAAGAGTGCATCAACTGATGAACAGAATGGTGAACTCTGGTGTGTGCATTTAATGGAATATTGAGCAACTGCGAGAAGTGAAGCTGTGAGACACACAACAAGGTGAACAGATCTTGTGGACAGCATTTTGAGTTAAGTACACCAGAAATAAAAAGACAAACATTATAATGCCTCACCAATATGGACTAACTACAATGTGTAAATTCTGAGAATTGAATCTTAGAGCACAGCTTATCAGGGGAACACTTACTACAATAGTCCCTAGATTGTAAGCTCTTACAGCAGTCACGTCTATTCCTGAGTTGTAATGGCTTTCTCCAAATTCTGAAATGCTGATCTTTGTGTATAACCTGGTCAGTCTCTGGAACTTTGGGTATCTGTGTGACACCTGAAACTCAGAGCTAGAGCTTGGCAGCTATGAATGTCATTATTAGTGTATACAGCAACTGTTAAAAAAGCTGAAAAAGAGTCCAGACTTCGATTAGAGATATGAATGAAGTGGATCTGGTTAGGACTAAGGCAAATCAGGCAAAAGGGTAAAGGACAATATTGACTGTATTTTAAAACTTCAAGTTCTGTGTGAGAGCAAGGGAAGAGATGTTTATTTGGTGCAGGTTATACATTTTCTGCAGCACACTAAATAATTTAACTTGTATGGTCAGTTTATTTAAACACCATAATTACATGGAACTTTGAATAGGAAGTGAGATCTGTTAGGTTTGTACTGACACATATCAAAGTAATTTGGGCAGAGAATAAAAATATATTTGCCGAGCCCCCCTGGGGAACTGGAGAGAGGTGTGGAAATGTTGGATTTCCCCACCTGGTTATTGCTGATATTCTCACAAACATTGAGGACTAACAATGTAGTAGGCTGAGACCTCGATCTTGGGGCTTGTCCTTATGAAGCTTGTTACTGCAAAGGAGAGGCTAAGCCTGCTTATAATTGTCCCTAAGAGTCTCCCCCAAAGAACCTCTTTGTTGCTCAGTTGTGACCTCTCTCTCTAAGCCCACTTGGCTGGTAAACTCACTGCCCTCCCTCCTATGTGGGACATGACTACCAGGGGTGTGAATCTCCCCGGCAATGCAGGATATGCCCCCCAGGGATGAGCCTGGACCTGGCATTATGAGATTGAGAAAATCTTCTTGGCCAAAAGGGGGAAGTGAAATGAATCAAAATAAAGTTTCAGTGGCTGAGAGATCTCAAATGGAGTCAAGAGTTCACTCTGGAGGGCATTCTTATGTGCTATATAGATATCACTTTTTAGGTTTTAGTGTATTGGAGTAGCTAGAAGGAAATACCCGAAACTGTCGAACTGTAACCCAGAAGCCTCGATTCTTGAAGACAATTATATAACTATGTAGCTTACATGGGGTGACAGTGTGATTGTGAAAACTTTGTGGCTCACACTCCCTTTATCCAGGGTGTGGACAGATGAGTAGAAAAATGGGGACAAAAACTAAATGAAAAATAGGATGTGATGGGGGGGTAGAATGATTTGGGTGTTCTTTTTAACTTTTATTTCTTATATTCTTATTTTCATTCTTTTTGGAGTAATAAAATGTTCAAAAATTGATTGTGGTGATGAATGCACAACTATATGATGGAACCGAACAGGTGATTGCACACTATGGATGATTGTATGGTATGTAAATATGTCTCAATAAAACAATTTGAAAAAGAATGTTAAAAAATTGTGGTGATCAGTGCATAGCTCTGATTATACTAAAAGCCATTGATTGTACACTTTGAATGGATTGTATGCTATGTGACTATATCTCGATAAAACTGCTCTAAAAAAAAAAAATCCACCAGCACAGAGCTGGCATGCGGGAGGCCCTCAATACGTGGTGATTCATTTCTTTCCTTCTATGAAATACGAAACTGTGGAATTTCAGACACCAGTGAGCTGGCAAGAAGGTAGTTTTGGAGGAGAGAGGCCTTCTAGGGGCCATCTTCTCCTGCCCCCTACTCCCCACCATCAGGTTGTATAGGGATCTCAGACCAGTGTGGGAAGTACTCTTTTTCTAGTAGTTGCCATTCACTGTGGGGCATATGGGCCAGGTTAAGTACCTTTGCTTATCCTTCTTGACGTTGCAACTTTTAGATTTAAAGTTTTTAGATCCTTCTGTTCAAAATATGGCTATATTTTTAGGTGAGGCATAGTGCTCTTTTTTTTTCTAGTTTTCTCAACCATTTTTCATAACACCTTCCTCATCTCTACCCCCTCATGTCTGAACAGCCTGCTCAGATGGTTACCTGGAGGCTTCAAGGAACTCCTAAATGTATTTGCATAAGCAGCACCATGCGCTGTTGTCCCAGTTTCTCCTCTTTAAGATATCTTATTTGTCTGAATACCTGCTCTCTGCTAATCCTTCCGTTCCCTTTAGCCAGTGCCGGGAGCTTTTCCCGGGATCTGCTTCTCCTCACTTGGCTTTTGAACAACGCTCTTTTCCTTTTCCCATCTCCTTCCTATTCTTGTTCCCACAGTCTTGCCCTTTCTTGCTCCATCTGTCTCTAGTCCCTTATTCTCACTGCCTCCCCATTTAATGTTCTTCTCATCATCTGCTCTGTAGGCCTCGGCTAGTCCATTCGGTAGAGCAGATGCTTGGGTGCCCACGTCACTTCCTGGGTCTGCCTCCGCTTTCAGCTGCAGCTGTGGTAGACAGTTTTGGGGCACAGGTTTGGGCTCCCCTTGCTCCTCTCTGCTTCTCTTCGCTTCTCCGTTTCAGGACCCCTAAGCCAAGGAAACCTGCTCTGCCCTTGTGCAAGTGCAGCCTGGAAGTACAGGGGAGTTTTCAGCTCTCGGTCCCCCCAGTGGAGGACCAGCCCTGGCCCTCTGGCTCTTGGTGACTAATTTGATCTGGGGTTTGAGGGAGTCAGAGGACTGTGGGGTGACTGCCAGGTTGCTGAGGTTGGGGAGACTGGGAGAATTACTGGGGTGGTGCTAGCTGTGAAGGCAGAGGATAGAGGAGAGATAGCAGGTGAGGGCTGCGACTTCAGGACAGGGATCTTACTTTATTTATTTTTGTATTCCTAGCACCTAGCATTGTGCTAGTTTCTAAGTGTTCACAAACTGTTCACTGAAAATTGTGAATAAATACATTTCTTCATGTGCCGGTGCCTTTAGGGGAAACTGTTTTGTTGGTACAGCTTTCTTAGGGAAGCCAGGCACAGTGATGTTGTCCTCAAGATATTGATAGATTTTCCTCTTTTAATATTTGTGCCATTACCACACTAAACATCAGTATCAGATTCATAAAACTGCTATTTTCTTGTCATTTGTCAACCCACTTTTGAAGTCATTTGCTTTTTTGGGGGGGTTAATCTTCTGAAATATCAGTATTTCATGATATTTCACTAAGCATCCTAAGTGGTTCAGCAACTGTAAATTGTTTAGCATTTATATATCACTTATATTCTCCAGGAGCTCAACATTAGTTAATTCTCATGATACTTAGATATCGTTGTCATTTCAAATCATGATTTGTATAGGTTTCCAGTTTATAAGTGTTTTCCACCTACTTTTTTGGTCCATAGCTGTTTCACTTTCTACCTCTAAGACTGCTGTTTGATTTTATTTACTGCACTCTTTGTGTACTGGGATCACATGGAGACTTTTGTTTGCTGCACCGCTGTTGTTTGAATAGCCTATGATTCAAAGCTGATCTCAAAGGTCCTATTTCTGCCTGACCATTTCCCTCAGGGCTAGAGGGAGACCCAGAGGCAGGGCAGAGACCAGGAAGTTGCTTTATGAATGACAGAGTTGTCCTGGGTTCTAGCTCTTTCCAGTCTCAGGGGAATATCCAGCAAGATTTACAGAGACATCTGCCCAAACTCCTTGAATGGAGGAAGTATGAGCATTAGCCAAGGAGTGGGACCAGTGTGCTTCCCTGGAAGATGTTTGGCTGAGTAATGGGAGGTATTGAGGAGGGGCCTCTGCTGCTGGCAACAATCTCAGGGAGCCTTGGCTACCTACCCCTTCAAGGGTCTTGACACCAGGAGGATGGGAGGTAGCTGAATGCTCCCAGAGAAAGCTGCACACCACTGAGGCTGAGGCTCAAAACCAGGACCGGATCAGACATGGGACCCAGCAGTAGGAGCTGACCGTGGGCACTGCCCCTTCCTAATCCCCGTTCCTAATCCCATGATGTTACAGGAGAATCCCCTTGTACCTAGATGCTTTCCAGGGATGGAAAAGTGTGAGGGGTGAACCTTGAGTTTAAGTAAACATTTATCTGCAAAGTCTTGAATTAGAGAAGACTTAGGAGAGACATACTAAAGGATTAAAAGCTGTCTACTTTCAGCAGAAATGGATGCTTAAGAGCTAAGCTGAGATTGGTTATAAATAAATTAAAAAAATAAATTTTGCAAATTTTAGAGACTCTCATGACTGTCAACCTCTGTCAGTTATTTTATTATTATCCCATTTAGTGAATGAAGAAAGTGGGTCTTAGAAGTATTACATTCATTCAGAGGCACCCAACTTGTAAATGGTGGTCTTAACCTTTATCCTAGTGGATGCTTAGAGCTTCCTAAGATTTTCTACCAAAGTTCTCTTAGGGGCAGAGGAGATCGGAAATGTAGCCCTCCTGTGGAGAATTGCGGGGAGAAGTGGGGACAGTTAGGGGTTCAATCAGATGCCTTAGTAGACTTAGAATTTCTTTGAGTCTCATTTTTTTAAAATCATATTTGATATGAAGAAATCATTCATTTTGTACCCTGCTACATATCACTGTGTTTTCTCTACTGTTAAAATATTTCAAATTACTTAACGTTTACAGAAATGAGTTATCTGGGATGAGCCATGTTTATCTTCTGGTTCCAAGTATCTGTCAGCAAACCTTGGTGAGCCCTCCAGGGTACAAACATCCCAATATGAGAGTCAGAGGAAAGCCTTGGAGACATCAGACATGGATTGATGTTAAAAAAAAAAAAAGAAAGAAAAAAGAAAAAAAGAAGGCTAAAGCAAAATAGAAAATATTTTTACTATTATGTGAGGAAACAAAGAAAGTATATATATGTGTGTTATAGAGACCGAGGTAGAAAGAGAGAGAGAAAGAAAGATTGATTGATTGACGGACTTCCAGTTGGCTCAAAAGTTTGGAGTGTTCAGGAGACTGAAGCTGTTGGTTTTATGCCTGTAGGCCTATGTCCTGGCCATGTGCGGCTTGGTGAAAGTGGTCTCAAGACAAATGGACCTAGACAAAGATGTTTTCAGTGTTTATTCAGGATACCCAAGGGAAGGGGCTCTGACTCTATTTTTTGGTCTCTCGCTTCTCCTTTTTGTCTCTGGGGATAAGTTTAGGTTTATCAAATAACCTTCTGATTATTAGTTTGTTTTCTAGTAAGGGGATATCCTAGATATTAGACATGACTGTTTTCATTATTGAAAAGATTACATTTCTTCACTGCAAATTGATGAATTAGCATCCTGGTTTAGCAGTCCATCTTCTGCGAATTTCCTTAGCGAACATCTGTTCCCTGAGCCAGATTACACATAGCCAAACTGAAGATGTTGGGTCTCTGTATCTGCAGAGCTGAGGCACAGGCCCTGCAACCCGTGGTAGAATCTGCAGCTGTGAAGATGAAGTTTCTCTCGGAAGCCAGGCCTGAGCAGGCGGCCAACCAGTCTGCATCACTCTCTTCTGTGCCGTCTCTTCTGTAAGAGTCATCTTGTATTTATGGGTTATTGTTTCTAATTAGTTAAGTTGGATTTTAAATTGGGGCCCAGGTGGAGGTCACGTGCGACACAATGGGAAACTGGGACGATAATAAGTGAGAAAAGATAGTTTATTATTCACAGGTCCCAGGGAGAGAAAGGGGTACGATGAGGGGTCGACAGGAAGTACGGTCAGCTCAGGGGGGCTCAGCTAGCAGGTGGGGAGCACACAAGCAGAGTGAGAGGGATCCACGGACTTGTGCCCTTTTTGTGGTCCAGGGGTGGAGGTTAGTAGATTTCTCTCCTGAGTCAAGGATTGGTTAGTTTAAAGCAAACACACACATGAAGGGAAAGGGGAAGGGAATGGAACTCTGAGGGTGGTAGGGATGGTCAGCTTATCATTTGGGGCCAGCTGTGGGATCTGGGTGAGACATGAGGGTGGTGTGGTTAGTGGCTACAGGTGCGATTATCACCCAGCAATGGAAAACTGTTCTTTAACTAGACCAAAGGTCACTGCTGAGGCAAGTGGCTTAGCCAAAGTTAGACAGATTGTGAGGTAGCATACACAGAAATTTTGATAGGACAGTTATGAATACACATATGGAAATGCTCAATCTCCTTAGTAATCTAAGAAAGGCAGTGAGAAAAATGGCAGGGCATTCTTTCCTTAACAAATTGGCAAAATATCAGAGAATAATAGTACTAGGTGTTGGGGAAGGCCCGCAGAAAGCTGCTCTTTCATACTGCTGGCGAGAGGAGAAATTGGTGCCATTTTGCATTTTTTTCTTACATGTGAAAAGCTTTAAAAATGCCTATACTCTTTGATTCACCAATTCTCCATCGAGGAAATACTCCCAAGGAAATAGATGATAATTGCAGTATTGCTTATAACAGTGGAAATACCCTTAGTGTTCCTCAGTAGGGGGGTGGCTGAGTAAATTGTGATTCCTATCAAGATGAAAGACAGTATGGCCATTAAGATGATCTTGTAGCATGTTCTGGTTTGCTAATGCTGCCGGAATGCAAAACACCATAAATGGATAGGCTTTCATAAAAGGGGGTTTATTTGGTTACACAGTTACAGTCTTAAGGCCGTACAGCATCCAAGGTAATGCATCAATAGAGTACCTTCACTGAAGGATGGCCTTTGGTGTCCAGAAAAGATGTTCCTCTCTAGGCTGCAGTTCCTCACAGATGTCACTCTTATTTGCTCTTGGGGTGTTTGTCCTCTCTTAGCTTCCCCAGAGCAAGAGACTGCTTTCAAAGGCCATCTCCAAAATGTCTCTGTAAACTGCAGTTCTTCTCTCAGCTCCTGTGCCTTCTTCAAAGTGTTCCTCTTGGTTGTAGCAGGCTTGCCCCTTTTGACTGAGCTTATATAGTGCTCCAGCAAACTAATCTAGGTCCATGCTGAATGGGTGGGGCCACACCTCCATGGAAATTATCCAATGAAAGATCTAGCCCACAGTTGAGTGTTCACATCTCCACGGAAACATCGAATCAGAAGTCTCCAACCCAATCAACACCAATATCTTTCCTGCCCACACAAGACTGCATCAAAGATAATGACGTTTTGGGGGACATAATACATTCAAACCGGCACATCGCAGTACATTCACAGACATGGAAAGAGGTTCCTGATCCAGTTGAGTGAAAAAATATTATATGTATTATATAGCATAATCCCATTTTGAATATATGCAGTTATATATGTGTGCATGTTTGTATAAGTGCATATATAGATGTTTGTATATATGTACATATGCATGTGTGCAGTGATCATCTCTGGGAAGTGGGACGGTGAGTGCTGCCAACAGAAACCCAGCTGTCCCTTTACCCTTGTTGTGACATCAGAAGACCCCTTGGTGTTAGACCACACAGACTTCCTGACTGCCCATGACCCCTGTATTTTGATGGCATGACCCTGGTGTTTTATCCCTGGCCAAGAGGGTTCCTGCCTGCTGCTCTCAACTGCTGCCTGCTCTGTGTTTGTGATTATTCCACCTCTGCCTCACATCCCCTCCTCACTACTCTGATCCAAGCTCCTTAGGATGCTGGGGTTTGATTCTTCACCAGTTGGTGAACACTCTCCTTTACTTCCTGGCTGTGTTCTTTGTCAAGCCTTGTGCCCTTGGGGACGCGGTTTCTTTACCTTGCTCCTGGTCCTCTCTCAGCTGCACATATGCCCATATGGCCAGCTTGCTTCTGTGGTTTCTTAGCCACCTACAGTGAGGCCATGCCTTCTGTTTGGCTTTTGCTAGTCTTTGACATGTGTCTTCTGTCTCCCATTCAATCCCTGCTGCCCCCATGCCTTTGGCTCCCCATATGCCAGAGTGTGTTACTCATTCCTGGAGAACATCCAGGGTGGTGGGGTTGATGGCAGTGTGTTCTCCTTCCATGTGGGTGGACTGGCTGAGGTCCAGGCGGCTGTGCTGGTGACCCTGTCCTGCTATTCTCTGTTAAGCATGGTTTATGCTTGGCACGGATGGCCGTGTCTCTCCACAGAGGGTCGGGCTTAACGTGTACATGGAAAATGGCCTCACTGAAGGGTAGAACAATGGGGCTTAGGAATAAAAAGTTCCAGAAATCAGGAATGGTCTAGTGTTGTACTTGGAAAACATTACCCAAACTCTCTCTTTCTTTCTCATTTAGGACCTCCACTCTTTCCAGATAGCCCCGAGAGCTCACTGGAAAGGAGGTGCAAGAACCATAGATTTCCTTAGGCAGTTTCAATCCTGGTTCTATTTCTTCTAGAATGTGGCAATCTTCAGCAAGTTGCTTACTCTTTTTAATCTTCATTTTCCTCACCTGATAAAAGGAAGCTTAGTAATGATAATAGTTATTGCTATAAGCCAGCTACTATGCTAAGTCCTTTCATTTAATCCTCCTGACAACAATATGGTAGGAACTATTAATGTTCCTTTTTATAGGTTGGGAAAAAGAAGATTTAAAGAGCTTAGCTGTCCAAGTTCACATAGCTCTCAAGGTGTGGAGCCAGTATTCGAACCCAATCAGTCAACTATGGAGCGGTTCCTCTAACTCCACACCATTTGCCTCTCCCAGAGAACCAGCACAGGTGCAGCATCTTTTTCCTGGGGGCATCCTGGCTTAAGTTAAGGTCAGGCTTTGGAGCAGAGGTTCTCTATTTTATGGATATCCCAGGACTTTACAACTAAAACCCAGGAGGGGGGTTGGCTGCAGCTGTCTATCTCATATTTGAGGCCTTGGGCTGAATCTTTTATTCCCTGTATGACAGGGAGCAATGAAACTCCAATTTATGATCTCCTACTCTTTTTATGAAGCCTCTTTTCCCAAACCCCATCAATCATTGTCACTTTGAATTTTTTCAGGGTCTGACAAAATCAACCTATGTTGATGTTTCCATTGTTTAAAGCTCCTGCACAGAAGATCTCTGCTGGTCTTCTCTACCTGAATTGGGCACTATACCACGTAGAATCATCAACAACAAATCCTCAGCAACAATTACTTCAATTACACCAGTCTCTAGTTCCATGAAATTAATATTAACCAAGACCCCAACCACGCAGGGCACCCACCATTTGGTGCACTAAGTGTGGAGCCTAGTTTCCTAGGCTGCTCAAGAAAATACCATGGAGTGGTTCGGCTTAAACAATGGTAACTTATTTGCTCAGTTTTTTTTTTTAAGAGAAGTAAATTTTTAATAGTTAACAAAAGAAGGCAAGATATGTTTCTAGGAATTTTTCCACATCTAAGTTATCTAATTTGTTTGACAATTTTTGAAAGTATTCTCTTATAATCCTTTTTATTTATGTAAGGTTGGTAATGTCACTACTTTCATTACTGATTTTAGTAAATTGAGTATTTTCTCCTTTATTCTGTTTTAAATTCAGTTTTATTGAGATATATTCACATACCATACAGTCATCCACAGGGTACCATCAACTATTCACAGTACCATTATATAGGGGCATTCATCACCACAATCAATTTTTGAACATTTTCCTTACTCCAAAAAAAAAAAAAAAAAAAAAGAATAAAAATAAAAGAGAATACCTAAAATATTCCATTCCCCCCAGTCCCACCCTATTTTTCATTTAATTCTTGTCCCCATTTTTCTACTCATCTGTCCATACACTGGATAAAGGGAGTGTGACACTCACAGTTTTGAGGCCAGGAAAATGTTCAAATGAAGGCATCATCAAGGTGATGTGTTCTCTCTGAAGACTGGTGTTCTGGGGCCTGGCTGCGGTGATCCTTGGTTCCTCTGTTACATGGCAAGGCACAAGGCGGGTTCTCCTGGTCTCTTCCTTTTCTTTGGGGTTCAGTTTCAGCTTCTTGCTTCCTGTGGGTTGTTGCTCTGTCTGAATTTCGTTCTCTTATAAAGGACTCCAGTAATAGGATTCAGACCCAGCCTGATTGAGGTGGGCCACATCTTCTTAGCGGAAGTAACCTCATCCACAGGTCCTACTTACAATGGGTTCACACCCACCAGAATGGGTTAAATTTAAGAACACGTTTTTATGGGGTATATACCGCTTCAACAAGCCTGTCTTCACAGGTGTCTAACTCACATTCTTGGTAGGCCAGGCAGGAGCCTTGATGGTCTTGGCTCATCCAGATCTGATGGGCTGAGGTTCTGTGGCCTGAACAAAGAAGAGCCAGCCCAGTACTTAGCTCTGCCTGAATGCTGCTGTGCTGGAGTACAGGCTCAGTTTTGTTTACAATTTCCCAATGTAAAAATGTTGGCAAATAGTTATAATTAAAACAAAAAGAAATCCTCATCTGTGGGCTGCACACTACTTGTCTTTATGTCCTCTGACCTAGCCTACCTCAATAACTGGGTGGACAATGCACAATAATAACAGTATAAACCCTGACCCTGAGATAATGGATGTAATCAAAGGTTTTATCTCTCAGAGGTCACTAAAGAACCATTCCAAGGCCACTGCCATGTTATGCTGCAGCCCAGGACTTCAGAAGGGCTCACCAATTTACTATACTAATTGCTCTGGTTTCCATGCCAATTCCAGGTTCCCATTCTGGCTTCCTCATTTTTGTTTTCTTGGCTTTAGCCTTCCTTGTCCTCACTTCTGGCCTGATCTCCTTCTAACTGACTGCAGACTGGGCCTGGTTCTCCTAAGTGATTCCCCTGTTGGCTTTGGTGCCCTCCAGGTCCTTCTATGAAAGCAACTGAGGTGTTTGTGCAGGCTGAAGCTCTGCCACAGGCAAGCCTTTTACCAGCTGGGCTCCTTAAGCCCCCAGTGCCTCTTCCCTTTGATACCTGTTCCGCCTGCTGGGCTAGGTTCAACACATCCCTGGGTGTCTTTGGGGTGGAAATCAATATATAGATTCTAGCCATGCGATGCAGACTCTGTGTGTCCACACTGGTCAAATAGCACAAAGGACCCTGAGCAAAGATCTAAACCCAGTGCTTCTGGGTCCCCAGGGGGCCTTCAAAGTCATCACAAGATACAGCCCAGCCTTGTGGCTACGGTGATCGCCATCATGCTCTTAGCCTGGAGGCTCTGAGCAGCTCATTCAGAATGGGACTGTGGGCATAGATGATTCCTGATCTGTTTGGCTTCCTTCTCTGGGACTGAGATGAATGCAATGGGGAACATCAGACACTGGAGGCCATGCACAACTGGGAGAGTTTGACTGTGGAACTGGAGGGAAAATCCAAACTGGAGTCAAGAGGCTAGGCAAGCTTATGTTCTGATAGGAGAGGAACCATGTGGGGTCACAGGTGGTTTGGGTTCTAGTTCATGGAATGGGTTGGAATAGGTGGTTTAGGATCAAAGTTGTGAATAATGAGAGGATATTAGAGGCCTATTTTGTGTCCGCTTAAAGGGTTGGGAAAGACCAACTTTAAAAGTGTCTGGTCTTGATTGTAAAAAAATGTAGCTTATGAGGGGTGACAATGTGATTGGGAAAGCCATATGGACCACACTTCCCTTTGTCTAGTTTATGGATGGATGAGTAGAAAAATGGGGGAAGGAAAACAAACAAACAAACGCACCCAGTGTTCTCTTTTACTTTAATTGCTCTTTTTCACTTTAATTTTTATTCTTGTTATTTTTTTGTGTGTGTGGTAATGAAGGCGTCAGGGATTAATTTTGGTGATGAATGCACAACTATGTAATGGTACTGTGAACAATCGAATGTACGCTGAGTTTTGTATGACTGCATGGCATGTGAATATATCTCAGTAAAATGAATTTAAAAAAAGAAAAGCCATTCAGATACAGAAGACCAATAAAAAAAAAGTGTCTGGTCTGTTACAGTTGATTGCATTATTATGGTTCATTTTCTGTCAGATGAAACCGTGTATTGAAGTGTTCTGTTTGAAGAACACTTACAGTGTCTCGATGTCTTCCCAACATCTTCATTTCCAGTTGGTTTGCATTCTGTCTCGACCTCTTACCCCTATTGATCAGTTCTGAAGTTAGCCAAACAAAAACATGCTGGTTGAGACCCATGGAATTCACATTTTCTGGGAAAAGACAAAACCACTGATCACAATTGTTTTTAAATCTGAGAGCTTCCAACAAATAAAGTCCCCTCTTGTTCCTGGCAAAGCTTTAGAAGTCACTCGAAGCAGCCAGTGGTTGGCCATGCAGCACAATTAGCCGACTGTTGCTTCTTGGCTTTGCTGAGCTTGGCAGGGACAGTGTCCTGTGAGGCCTGTTCTGCTGGGCACTTCCCCATTGATCGTGTCTTGGCCCTGCGAGAGCGAGGAGCTGGGAGGGACAGCATCTCTGGCCTTGCAGAGGCTTCAGGCTGCCGGTTTGCATTTACCGCTGCTGACAGTTTTCGTTTTTGACAAGTTAAACAGGATTCCTGTTGTATTGGTGATTCACTGCAAGGCATTAGAGTAAGTCTGTGTGGAAGAGAAAGTTCACAACATTGATTTGTTGAAATGAGGTAAGAGATATGCTGGGTCCTTAGATGAGCGGGTCTCTTGGTCCAGCAAAATTGCTGATCCTGGGCTCATGAGGAGAAGGGTAATGAATCATGGTGAGTGGAACGTGGAATTTCACTTGTTTTTTTCCGAAGGGCGGTAGCTGAATTTGGACTTGCACATTCCTTCACTCAGACTTCATTTTTTCATCAAACATTTATTGAATACCTACTAGGTGCCTTGTACCATTATAGGTGCTGAAGACATAGCATTGAATTAAAAAACATGTCACTCTCCTTACGGAGCTTTCATTCTAGCTGAGGGGGCAGTGAGCACCTAAGCAAATGATTAAATAGACTAATGGGAGAGATGGTGGAGTGGAGCTCCTGGGTGATAGTTGGTTAGCGAAGACCACTCTGGGCAGGTGATATTTAAACCGAGACCTGAATCGCGAGGAGGAGGCAACCAGGTTGAAACCAAGGGAAAGAGCAACTGGAGCAGAGGGAGAACATGTTCAAAGTCCCTGAAAAGGCAACACACTTGCCATGTTTGAGGGAAAAAAGATGGCCCATGCAACCAGAGCATCATGAACAAAGGAGAGAATGGGAGCAGATGAGGTCAGGAGAGAGGCAGGGGTCAGCTCTGACAGGGCCTGTGGTCAAGATGAAGAATTTGAGTTTTATTCTAATTGTCTCCACAAGAGGCACTTTGGGTTTAGAAAAGCGGAGTTAATCATCGACTCGTGGTTGGAACCAGAAAACTCCTTGTCCAGAAACATCCCAGGTTCATGCCAGAGAGTGGCCCAATCAGCGTGCAGACGCATGCATGGGAACTTCATGGCCCCCAGTACTGGACAGAGGATATGGATTCTAGAGCTCACGCTGACACCCACTCACTGTGATCACATAACCACTCTGGGCCTCAGTGTCCTCAACAGCACAAACAGGCCTTAGGTGAGCATTGAGCCCTTGTATGTACACTACCCACGTGGAAAGGTTTTACTGCCCAGGGGTGGCAGAGCCGAGAAAGGATTTCATCAGAGTTTCAAAATAATTGAAGTGAATTTTGTGAGCAATATTAAGTGTTACCTGTTTTCATTGAGGACAGAATAGGTTTCTTTTAAGTGGGAGGGATTTATGTTCAAGTAGAAGTTCTCAAATGGAGTCCTTTGACTTCTTTAGGATCCATGACAGCAGTAGTAGGGCTCACAGGCTATTTTCCACATTTCAAAAACATCTAATGGGACTACTTTGGGAAACTGTTTGGTAGAACTATCTACTAAGGCTAAATACAAAAATGCCCTAGAACCAGCAATTCCTCTACTAGGTATTGGTATTAGTTCAGAAATGCTTTCATATATTCCCCAGAAGACATATACCAAAATCCTCTATGCTTAGAAGGCTACTGCCTTATTGGAAATAGTCAAAACCTAGAAGTTACCCAAATGCCCATCAATAATAGAACTGATAAATAAATTGTAATGTAGTCACACAAGAGAATATGCATTAGGCACTGAGAATGCATAATCTATAACTACTGTTAACAAGGATCTTGACTAATGTTGAGCAAAAGTAGTTAGACAAAAAAGAATACACACTGTATGAATCATTTACGTAAACCAAAGTCAGGTGAAAGGACCTGAAGGTGGGATAGTGATTACCCTTGGCGGTGGGGGGACTTGAACGAAGATCCAGAATGCTAATAAGCAAGGGAGCTGATGATGTTCTGTTTCTTGAACTGGAAGCTGGTCAGGTAGGTGTGTTCAGTTTGTGAAGATAAATTGAGCAATACATTTTTGATATATGTGCTTTTCTGTAGCATGTTATACTTCAATTAAAAATTTTAAAAATCTTTAATGGAAATTGTCTTGTAGCCATTTGCCAACTCTGCAAATATGACTTTATAATGTAAATGGGAAACAAAATTAATTACTGCTGGAAAAATTGATAGGAAATGATTTTTAAAATGTTGGCCCAACCCAGGGGAAAAAAGTGATGAAAAAGTTCCTTGGGGGACTGATTGTGAAAGTGTTGGAGCCAGCAGGTTAAATGTTTAAAATTGTCTCCCTGGTAGTATGTTTGGTTGTGTTACCAAGGAAGTCTTTAGAAAGTTTGTGGGTTTTTCTGGAAATTTTTGTTGCATGAGAATGTTATCATCCAGTAATGACTTAGCTGAATGCAGGCCTGGCAAGACATAGGGAGATGAGTTAAGGATCTTTTCCTGTAGGTCATGGGGTTGTCATTTTAGATTGTCTTGTGTGGTTCCTGTTCAGTGAGGAGAAGATGAGCACCCCAAGTTCATCGGGGCTCTTCCTCTTAGCCATCAGAACTACAGGTGGCCAGCTGTAGTGCCCAATACTTTGTTGCCACCTTCCGGTCAGTCAGTAAACCAGGAAGACCTCAGGAAAGGGGGGAGATTTTATGTTTGATTGAAAGTGAGTTTGTCACATGTATCGGTGAGACAAAGGGCTTATGTTCTGCTAGGACCAGGGTTTGCTGTACCTCTTGGCAACTGGGAGACCTTCCACCATCTGTTCACCACCGCTCACCACCATCTGCCAGTCAGCCAGCCAGTCCAAGCTTGCTGTCTGTTGTCTGACCCAGTGGGGTGAGTTGTGCAGTCCAACCTGGTTTTGCAAAGACAATGCCAGAGCAGCGTTGCTGCCAGGGGTGATGGGAAAATGAGGAACTGCCACCACTTGTCACTTTGCTCCATTGCATGAGCCGTCAAAGATTAAGGAGCAAGGCAGTGAGTTTATTTGGAAGCCAGGAGGAGCTGAGGGACAGCTGTCTCACCTAGACGGGCCTGAAAACACAGGTGCTGTAAAGGAGTTCGACATGGTCAGCAGCCAGAAAGCAGCTGCCTTTATTTATTTATTTTTAATTGTGGTAAAATACACATAACATAAAATTCACCATTAAAACCATTTTAAAGTGGCCAATTCAGTGGCATTTAGTACATTTACAATGTTGTTCAGCCATCATTACCATCTAATTCTAAAACATTCTCATCACCTTAAAAGGAAACTCCATACCCGTTAGGCTGTCACTCCTTATTTCCCCTTCCCCCAGCCCCTGGCAACCGCTAGTCTGCCTTCTGTCTCTATGGATTTGACTAATCTGGATATTTCATGTAAATGGAATTATATAATATGTGGCCTTTTGTGTCTGGCTTCTTTCACTTATGTTTTCAAGATTCATCCATGATGTATCATGTATCAGTACATCATTCCTTTTTATGGCCAAATAGTATTCATTGTACAGAGATACTGCATTTTGTTTAGCCATCCATCCATCGATGGTCATGTGGATTGGCTCCACCTTTTGGCTAGTGTGAATAGGGCTGCTGTGAATATTCGGGTGTGTTTGTTTGAATACCTGTTTCAATTCTTTGGGGTGTTCTGAGCCTCCATTATGTTTGTTCTGTCCCAGCATCCATTTTCCAGAGCCTCTTGGCCTGTTCTCTAGCTCTTAGCCCACTACAGTGTTTATCAGTCACTTCTGTCCAACCATTACCACCCACGTGCCCCACACACCTCACCTGGAACCCACAGCTGGCCCCAGATGATAAGCTAACCACCTCCACTGCCCTTAGACCCCCAGTCTCTTCCCCTTTTCACACATTTGCTTTAAATGAACCAATCCTTGACTCTCATGGGAAACCTACTCACCGCCATGCTGGGACCACAATAAAATCCCTCTCTGCCTGCTTGTGTGCACCCCATCTGCTGGTTGAGCCCTTGAACCGCTTGTACTTCCCATTGTCACCTTGTGGTGCCCCCTCCCCCTCCAGGACCTGTGAGTAATAAACTATCTTGTTTCATGCATTGTTCTGGCTCTCCATTTGTGTCATACCTGACCTCCACCCAAACCCCAATTTAACATCCTACTTAATCAACTTGAAACAGGGTGTAGATCCAGGAATACAATTGCTGGGTCATATGGTAATTCTATGTTTAACTTATTGAGGAACCGCCAAATTGTTTCCAACAGTGTCAACACCATTTTACATTCCCTCCATCAATGTGTGAGGGTTCTGATTTCTCCACATCCTGGCCAACACTTGTTATTTTCTGTTTTTCTAAATAATAGCCATCCTATTGGGTGTGAAGTGATATCTCATTGTGGTTTTGATTTGCATTTCTCTAGTGACTACTGATGTTGAACATCTTTTCATTTGCTCCTTGGTCATTTACATATCTTCTTTGGAGAAATGTCAATTCAAATCCTTTGCCTATTTTTAAATTGAGTCTGTTTTTTGTTGTTGAGTGTATGCATTCTTTATATATTCTGGATATTAGCTCCTTATCAGATATATTGTTTGCAAATATTTTCTCCCATTTTTTGGGCTGTCTTTTCCTTTTCTTGATCATGTCCTTTGATGCTCAAAAGTTTTTAAATTTGATGGTCAGTTTTGAGTTAATTTTTGTATATGTTTTAAGGAAGGGTCCACCTTCACTCTTTTGCATTGTTGGACATCCTGTTATCGCAGCACCACTTGTTGTTCTTTCCCCACTGAATGGTCTTTACACCTTTACCAAAAATTGGTTGTCTGTAGATGTATAGGTTTATTTCTGGATTCTCAATTCTATTCCATCAATCTGTATGTCTATCCTTATGTAAGTTTTGATTACTGTAGCTTTGCAGTTTTGACTACTATTGCTTTGTAGTGAGTTTTGAAGTTGGGACGTTTGAATCCTACAAATTTATTCTCCCTTTTCAATACTGTTTTGGCTACTGGTGTTCCCCTACAATTCCATATGACTTTCGGGATCGATTTTCTATTTGTGCAAAAAAAAAAAAAGGCCATTGGGATTTTGATAGGGATTGCATGGAATCTTTAGATTGCTTTGGTGAGTATTGCCATCTTAAAAATGTAGTCTTCCCACCGTGAACACAGCCTATTTTTAAATTTATTTAGGTTTCATTTAATTCACTTTAGCAGTGTTTTGTAGTTGTGAGTGTACAAGTGCTGCACCTCCTTCATTAAATTTATTCGTAAGTATTTAATTCTTTTTAATATTATTGTCAATGGAATTGTTTTCTTAATTCCCTTTTCTGATTGTTCATTGCTAGTGTATAGAAAAACAGCTGAATTTTGCATGTTGAGCTTGTACCTTACGACTGTGTTGAATTGATTATTAGCTCTAATAGTTTTTGGGGCGGATTCTTTAGGATTTTCTATACATGGGCATGCCATCTGTGAATAGAGGTAGTTTTACTTCTTCCTTTCCAATTTGAATGTGTTTTATTTCTTTTTCTTGCCTAATTGTCTAGCTAGAACTTCCAGCAGAATGTTACATAAAAATGGCAGAGTGGGCATCCTTGTCTTGTTCCTGATCTTATGGAAAGATTTCAGTCTCTCACAAATGGAGTATGCTGATAGCTTCTAATATGCTGTATGACATTTGTTGATTTTCTTTAGCTGGACCATCCTTGAATTGCTGGATAAATCCCCCTTGGTTGTGGTTCATAATTCTTTTTAATATGCTGTTGGATTCAGTTTGCTAGTATTTAGTTGAGGATTTTTGCATCCATATACATAAGGGTTATTAGTGTGTGTTTTCTTATAATGTCTTTGGCTTTAATATCAAGGTAATGTTGGCTTCATAGCATGAGTTAGTATGTGTTCCCTTCTTCTCTAATTTTTGAAAGAGTTTGAAAAGAATTGGTGGTAATACTTCTTTAAATGTTTGGTAGAGATGTTTTAGTTACTCCTCCAGGAAAGTAGGTAGAAAGCCAGGAACTGCGTGGACTAGACACCACAGAGCAATCTGTCTTTGGGCATACTTCATACAACACTCATGAAAATGTCGAACTGCTGAGATCAGCGAAATCTGTAAGTTTTTGCGGCCAGGGGACCCGCGCCCCTCCCTGCCAGGCTCAGTCCCGTGGGAGGAGGGGCTGTCAGCTCCGGGAAGGAGAAGGGAGAACTGCAGTGGCTGCTCTTATCGGAAACTCATTCTACTGATCCAGACTCCAACCATAGATAGACTGAGACCAGACACCAGAGAATCTGAGAGCAGCCAGCCCAGCAGAGAGGAGACAGGCATAGAAAAAAAAAAACAACACGAAAAACTCCAAAATAAAAGCAGAGGATTTTTGGAGTTCTGGTGGACACAGAAAGGGGAAGGGCGGAGCTCAGGCCCTAAGGCGCATATGCAAATCCCGAAGAAAAGCTGATCTCTCTGCCCTGTGGACCTTTCCTTAATGGCCCTGGTTGCTTTGTCTCTTAGCATTTCAATAACCCATTAGATCTCTGAGGACGGCCCTTTTTTTTTTTTTTTTTTTTTAATCCTTTTTTCTTTTTCTAAAACAATTACTCTAAGAAGCCCAATACAGAAAGCTTCAAAGACTTTCAATTTGGGCACGTCAAGTCAAGAGCAGAACTAAGAGAGCTCTGAGACAAAAGGCAATAATTCAGTGGCTGAGAAAATTCACTAAACACCACAACTTCCCAAGAAAAGGGGGGTGTCCACTCACAGCCACCATCCTGGTGGACAGGAAACACTCCTGCCCATCGCCAGCCCCATAGCCCAGAGCTGCCCCAGACAACCCAGTGTGACGGAAGTGCTTCAAATAACAGGCACACACCACAAAACTGGGCGTGGACATTAGCCTTCCCTGCAACCTCAGCTGATTGTCCCAGAGTTGGGAAGGTGGAGCAGTGTGAATTAACAAAGCCCCACTCAGCCATCATTTGCAGCAGACTGGGAGCCTCCCTACACAGCCCAGCAGCCCAGAACTGCCCTGGGGGGACGGCACTCACCTGTGACATAGCACAGTCATCCCTCAACAGAGGACCCGGGGTGCAGAGCCTGGAAGAGGGGCCCACTTGCAAGTCTCAGGAGCCATACGCCAATACCAAGGACTTGTGGGTCAGTGGCAGAGACAAACTGTGGCAGGACTGAACTGAAGGATTAGACTATTGCACCAGCTTTAAAACTCTAGGATCACCAGGGAGATTTGATTGTTAGGGCCACCCCCCCTCCCCGACTGCCCAGAAACACGCCCCACATACAGGGCAGGCAACACCAACTACACACGCAAGCTTGGTACACCAATTGGGCCCCACAAGACTCACTCCCCCACTCACCAAAAAGGCTAAGCAGGGGAGAACTGGCTTGTGGAGAACAGGTGGCTCGTGGACGCCACCTGCTGGTTAGTTAGAGAAAGTGTACTCCACGAAGCTGTAGATCTGATAAATTAGAGAGAAGGACTTCAATAGGTCTACAAACCCTAAAAGAACCCTATCAAGTTCAGCAAATGCCACGAGGCCAAAAATAACAGAAAATTATAAAGCATATGAAAAAACCAGACGATATGGATAACCCAAGCCCAAGCACCCAAATCAAAAGACCAGAAGAGACACACCTAGAGCAGCTACTCAAAGAACTAAAGATGAACAATGAGACCCTAGTACGGGATATGAAGGAAATCAAGAAGACCTCTAGAAGAGCATAAAGAAGACATTGCAAGACTAAATAAAAAAATGGATGATCTTATGGAAATTAAAGAAACTGTTGACCAAATTAAAAAGATTCTGGACACTCATAGTACAAGACTAGAGGAAGTTGAACAACGAATCAGTGACCTGGAAGATGACAGAATGGAAAATGAAAGCATAAAAGAAAGAATGGGGAAAAAAATTGAAAAAATCGAAATGGACCTCAGGGATATGATAGATAATATGAAACGTCCGAATATAAGACTCATTGGTGTCCCAGAAGGGGAAGAAAAGGGTAAAGGTCTAGGAAGAGTATTCAAAGAAATTGTTGGGGAAAACTTCCCAAATCTTCTAAACAACATAAATACACAAATCATAAATGCTCAGCGAACTCCAAATAGAATAAATCCAAATAAACCCACTCCGAGACATATACTGATCACACTGTCAAACACAGAAGAGAAGGAGCAAGTTCTGAAAGCAGCAAGAGAAAAGCAATTCACCACATACAAAGGAAACAGCATAAGACTAAGTAGTGACTACTCAGCAGCCACCATGGAGGCAAGAAGGCAGTGGCATGATATATTTAAAATTCTGAGTGAGAAAAATTTCTAGCGAAGAATACTTTATCCAGCAAAGCTCTCCTTCAAATTTGAGGGAGAGCTTAAATTTTTCACAGACAAACAAATGCTGAGAGAATTTGCTAACAAGAGACCTGCCCTACTGGAGATACTAAAGGGAGCCCTACAGACATAGAATCAAAAAAAGGACAGAGAGACTTGGAGAAAGGTTCAGTACTAAAGAGATTCGGTATGGGTACAATAAAGGATATTAATAGAGAGAGGGGAAAAATATGGCAAACATAAACCAAAGGATAAGATGGCCGATTCAAGAAATGCCTTCACGGTTATAACGTTGAATGTAAATGGATTAAACTCCCCAATTAAAAGATATAGATTCGCAGAATGGATCAAAAAAAATGAACCATCAATATGTTGCATACAAGAGACTCATCTTAGACATAGGGACACAAAGAAACTGAAAGTGAAAGGATGGAAAAAAATACTTCATGCAAGCTACAGCCAAAAGAAAGCAGGTGTAGCAATATTAATCTCAGATAAAATAGACTTCAAATGCAGGGATGTTTTGAGAGACAAAGAAGGCCACTACATACTAATAAAAGGGGCAATTCAGCAAAAAGAAATAACAATCGTAAATGTCTATGCACCCTATCAAGGTGCCACAAAATACATGAGAGAAACACTGGCAAAACTAAAGGAAGCAATTGATGTTTCCACAATAATTGTGGGAGACTTCAACACATCACTCTCTCCTATAGATAGATCAACCAGACAGAAGACCAATAAGGAAATTGAAAACCTAAACAATCTGATAAATGAATTAGATTTAACAGACATATACAGGACATTACATCCCAAATCACCAGGATACACATACTTTTCTAGTGCTCACAGAACTTTCTCCAGAATAGATCATATGCTGGGACATAAAACAAGCCTCAATAAATTTAAAAAGATTGAAATTATTCAAAGCACATTCTCTGACCACAATGGAATACAATTAGAAGTCAATAACCATCAGAGACTTAGAAAATTCACAAATACCTGGAGGTTAAACAACACACTCCTAAACAACCAGTGGGTTAAAGAAGAAATAGCAAGAGAAATTGCTAAATATATAGAGACGAATGAAAATGAGAACACAACATACCAAAACCTATGGGATGCAGCAAAAGCAGTGCTAAGGGGGAAATTTATAGCACTAAACGCATATATTAAAAAGGAAGAAAGAGCCAAAATCAAAGAACTAATGGATCAACTGAAGAAGCTAGAAAATGAACAGCAAACCAATCCTAAACCAAGTACAAGAAAAGAAATAACAAGGATTAAAGCAGAAATAAATGACATAGAGAACAAAAAAACAATAGAGAGGATAAATATCACCAAAAGTTGGTTCTTTGAGAAGATCAACAAGATTGACAAGCCCCTAGCTAGACTGACAAAATCAAAAAGAGAGAAGACCCATAGAAACAAAATAATGAATGAAAAAGGTGACATAACTGCAGATCCTGAAGAAATTAAAAAAATTATAAGAGGATATTATGAACAACTGTATGGCAACAAACTGGACAATGTAGAAGAAATGGACAATTTCCTGGAAACATATGAACAGCCTAGACTGACCAGAGAAGAAATAGAAGACCTCAACCAACCCATCACAAGCAAAGAGATCCAATCAGTCATCAAAAATCTTCCCACAAATAAATGCCCAGGGCCAGATGGCTTCACAGGGGAATTCTACCAAACTTTCCAGAAAGAACTGACACCAATCTTACTCAAACTCTTTCAAAACATTGAAGAAAATTGAACACTACCTAACTCATTTTATGAAGCTAACATCAATCTAATACCAAAACCAGGCAAAGATGCTACAAAAAAGGAAAACTACCGGCCAATCTCCCTAATGAATATAGATGCAAAAATCCTCAACAAAATACTTGCAAATCGAATCCAAAGACACATTAAAAAAATCATACACCATGACCAAGTGGGGTTCATTCCAGGCATGCAAGGATGGTTCAACATAAGAAAAACAATCAATGTATTACAACACATTAAAAACTCGAAAGGGAAAAATCAATTGATCATCTCAATAGATGCTGAAAAAGCATTTGACAAAATCCAACATCCGTTTTTGATAAAAACACTTCAAAAGGTAGGAATTGAAGGAAACTTCCTCAACATGATAAAGAGCATATATGAAAAACCCACAGCCAGCATAGTACTCAATGGTGAGAGACTGAAAGCCTTCCCTCTAAGATCAGGAACAAGACAAGGATGCCCGCTGTCACCACTGTTATTCAACATTGTGCTGGAAGTGCTAGCCAGGGCAATCCGGCAAGACAAAGAAATAAAAGGCATCCAAATTGGAAAAGAAGAAGTAAAACTGTTATTGTTTGCAGACGATATGATCTTATATCTAGAAAACCCTGAGAAATCGACGATACAGCTACTAGAGCTAATAAAGAAATTTAGCAAAGTAGCGGGATACAAGGTTAATGCACATAAGTCAGTAATGTTTCTATATGCTAGAAATGAACAAACTGAAGAGACACTCAAGAAAAAGATACCATTTTCAATAGCAACTAAAAAAATCAAGTACCTAGGAATAAACTTAACCAAAGATGTAAAAGACCTATACAAAGAAAACTACATAACTCTACTAAAAGAAATAGAAGGGGACCTTAAAAGATGGAAAAATATTCCATGTTCATGGATAGGAAGGCTAAATGTCATTAAGATGTCAATTCTACCCAAACTCATCTACAGATTCAATGCAATCCCAATCAAAATTCCAACAACCTACTTTGCAGACTTGGAAAAGCTAGTTATCAAATTTATTTGGGAAGAGAAGATGCCTCGAATTGCTAAAGACACTGTAAAAAAGAAAAACGAAGTGGGAGGACTTACACTCCCTGACTTTGAAGCTTATTATAAAGCCACAGTTGCCAAAACAGCATGGTACTGGCAGAAAGATAGACATATAGATCAATGGAATCAAATTGAGAATTCGGAGATAGACCCTCAGATCTATGGCCAACTGATCTTTGATAAGGCCCCCAAAGTCACTGAACTGAGCCATAATGGTCTTTTCAACAAATGGGGCTGGGAGAGTTGGATATCCATATCCAAAGAATGAAAGAGGACCCCTACCTCACCCCCTACACAAAAATTAACTCAAAATGGACCCAAAGATCTCAATATAAAGAAAGTACCATAAAACTCCTAGAAGATAATGTAGGAAAACATCTTCAAGACCTTGTATTAGGCGGCCACTTCCTAGACTTTACACCCAAGCACAAGCAACAAAAGAGAAAATAGATAAATGGGAACTCCTCAAGCTTAGAAGTTTCTGCACGTCAAGGAATTTCTCAAAAAGGTAAGAGGCAGCCAACTCAATGGGAAAAAATTTTTGGAAACCATGTATCTGACAAAAGACTGATATCTTGCATATACAAAGAAATCCTGACAACTCAATGACAATAGTACAGACAGCCCAATTATAAAATGGGCAAAAGATATGAAAAGACAGTTCTCTGAAGAGGAAATACAAATGGCCAAGAAACACATGAAAAAATGTCAGCTTCACTAGCTATTAGAGAGATGCAAATTAAACCACAATGAGATACCATCTAACACCGGTTAGAATGGCTGCCATTAACAAACAGGAAACTAGAAATGCTGGAGGGGATGTGGAGAAGAAATTGGAACTCTTATTCACTGTTGGTGGGACTGTATAATGGTTCAGCCACTCTGGAAGTCAGTCTGGCAGTTCCTTAGAAAACTAGATATAGAGCTACCATTCGATCCAGCGATTGCACTTCTCGGTATATACCCGGAAGATCGGAAAGCAGTGACACGAACAGATCTGCACGCCAATGTTCATAGCAGCATTATTCACAATTGCCAAGAGATGGAAACAACCCAAATGTCCTTCAACAGATGAGGGATAAATAAATGTGGTATATAACACGATGGAATACTACGCGGCAGTAAGAAGGAACGATCTCGTGAAACCATATGACAACATGGATGAACCTTGAAGACATAATGCTGAGTGAAATAAGCCAGGCACAAAAAGAGAAATATTATATGCCTACCACTAATGTGAACTTTGCAAAAATGTAAAACAAATGGTTTATAATGTTAGAATGTAGGGGAACTAGCAGTAGAGAGCAATTAAGGAAGGGGGAACAATAATCCAAGAAGAACAGATAAGCTATTTAACGTTCTGGGGATGCCAGAATGACTATGGTCTGTTAATTCTGATGGATATAGTAGGAACAAGTTCACAGAAAGGTTGCTATATTATGTAACTTTCTTGGGGTCAAGTAGGAACATGTTGGAAGTTAAGCAGTTATCTTAGGTTTAGTTGTCTTTTTTCTTACTCCCTTGTTATGGTCTCTTTGAAATGTTCTTTTATTGTATGTTTGTTTTCTTTTTAACTTTTTTTTTTCATACAGTTGATTTAAAAAAGAAGGGAAAGTTAAAAAAAAAAAAAGAAGAAGAAAGAAAAACAAGGAAAAAAAAAATGATGTTGTAGTGCCCCCTTGAGGAGCCTGTGGAGAATGCAGGGGTATTCGGCCTACCCCACCTCCATGGTTGCTAACATGACCACAGACATAGGGGACTGGTGGTTTGATGTGTTGAGCCCTCTACCATAAGTTTTACCCTTGGGAAGACGGTTTGCTGCAAAGGAGAGGCTAGGCCTCCCTATATTTGTGCCTAAGAGTCTCCTCCTGAATGCCTCTTTGTTGCTCAGATGTGGCCCCTCTCTCTCTGGCTAAGCCAACTTGAAAGGTGAAATCCACCTGCCCTCCCCCCTACGTGGGATCAGACACCCAGGGGAGTGAATCTCCCTGGCAACGTGGAATATGGCTCCCGGGGAGGAATGTAGATCCGGCATCGTGGACAGGAGAAAATCTTCTTGACCAAAAGGGGGATGTGAAAGGAAATGAAATAAGCTTCAGTGGCAGAGAGATTCCAAAACGAGCCGAGAGGTCACTCTGGTGGGCACTCTTATGCACACTTTAGACAACCCTTTTTAGGTTCTAAAGAATTGGGGTAGCTGTTGGTGGATACCTGAAACTATCAACTACAACCCAGAACCCATGAATCTCGAAGACAGATGTATAAAAATGTAGCTTATGAGGGGTGGACAATGGATTGGGAAAGCCATAAGGACCACACTCCACTTTGTCTAGTTTATGGATGGATGAGTAGAAAAATAGGGGAAGGAAACAACAGACAAAGGTACCCAGTGTTCTTTTTTACTTCAATTGCTCTTTTTCACTCTAATATTATTCTTGTTATTTTTGTGTGTGTGCTAATGAAGGTGTCAGGGATTGATTTAGGCGATGAATGTACAACTATGTAATGGTACTGTAAACAATCGAAAGTACGATTTTTTTTGTATGACTGCGTGGTATGTGAATATATCTCAATAAAATGATGATAAAAAAAAAATGGTAGAATTCTCCAAAATCCATCTGGTTCTGGGCTTTTCTTTCTTGTTATAGGTTTATTTGGATTTTCCATTTCTTATTTAGTCAGTTTTGATACTCTATGTTGTTCTAGGTTTTTTTCCATTTCACCTAGGCTATCTAATTCATTGACATACATTTTTTTTATAGTTTTCTCTTATAATCCTTTTTATTTCTTGGTCAGCTCTAATGCCCCCACTTTCATATCCAATTTTAGTAATTTGAATCTTCATTTTTTTGTCTTTCAGTCTAGCTAAAGGTTTGTCAATTTTGTTTATCTTTTAAAAGAATAAACTTTCGTTTCTTTTTATTGATTTCTTTATTGTTTTCAATTCTCTATTTCATTTATCTCCACTCTAGTCTATTCTTTTCTTTGTCTGCTAGCTTCGGGTTTAGGTTGTTCTTCTTTTTCTAATTCTTTAAGCTGTAAAATTAGGTAAGTGATTTGAGATATTTCTTTTTATTTTTTAATGTAGACATTTACAGCTATAAATTTCCCTCTCAGCTCTGCTTTAGCTGTATCCTATAAGTTTGGGTATGTTGTGTGTTCATTTTAATTGATCTCAAAGTATTTTCCAATTTCCTTTGTAATTTCTTCTTTGGCCCATTGGTTGTTTAAAAGTATGCTGTTTCATTCCACATATTTGTGAATTTTTTAGTATTCCACCCTTTATTGGTTTTTGGCTTCATTCCATTGTGGTTGGAGAAGATACTTTGTATGATTTCAATATTTTTTAAATTTATGGAGAATTATTTTAAGACCCAATATATGATTTCTTTTGGAGAATGTTCCATGTGAACCTGAGAATGTTCTATGTGCAACATTGTGCTGTTGTTGGATATAGTATCATATATATATATTAAGTCTAGTTGGTTTATAGTGTTGTTTAAGTCCTCAGTTTCCTTATTGATCCTCTGGATGTTCTGTGTATTATCGAAAGAGGTGTACTGAAATATCCAACTTTATTATAGAACTGTCTATTTTTCCTTTTAATTCTATCAATACTTGCTTTATATATACATTTAGGGCTCTGTTGTTAGGAGTATATATGTTTGTTATTGTTAAGTCTTTTTGATGGGTTGACTCCTTTATTGATATATAATATCCTTCTCTGTCTCTTGTTGCAATTTTTGACTTACAGTCTATTTTGTCTGATGCTAGTATAGCTCCTGCCCCAGCTCTCTTTTGGTTATTATTTGTGTGGAATATCTTTTTCCATTATATAACTTTTCCTTTGTTGTCTTTGGATCTAAAGTGAGTATTGTAGACAGCATATAATTGGGTCATTTAAAAATCCATTCTGCTAATTTCTGCTTTTTAATTGGAGAGGTTAATCCACTTACATTTAAAGTAATTACAGATAAGGAAGGATTTCTGCCATTTTGCTATTTGTTTTCTATATGTTCTAAATATTTTTTGTTCTACAATTTCTCTATTATTACATCTTTTATGTTTAATTGATTTTTTCTAGTGTACCATTTTCCTTCTCTCATTTTCTTTTCCATGTACTATTTTGTAACATTTAGTGGTTATTCTGTGTTTTGCAAATAAAATCTTAAATTTATAATAATCTAGTTTGAATTTAAACACAATTAACTTCAACAGTATACAAAAAATCTGCTCCTCTACAAACTCTACCTCCACCTTTATGTTATTTTCACAAATTACATTTTTATACATTGTACGTGCATTAAAATAGATTTCTAATTATTTTATGCATTTTTTTAAATCTTAGAGAAAACAGCTTTTATATTTGTGTATGTAGTTAACTTTACCATGTTCATTATTTCTTTGTATGGGTTTTAGTTACTAGACAATAACCAAACCTAGAAAAAGAATATAGAGGAGAAATATATTGGGGGACATCTGATAAGTGCTTCTTCATGGGAATGAGTAGCTTCATTGTTGTTTCTTGATGTGACACCTGAAGTGACTGCAACATGATGTGACCACGTGAGTTTGAGGCTTGGAGAGAAGCCATTTTATTTGGACTACTGGTTAAATATGGGAAGAGCTCTCAGGCAGAATTTCTTCTAGTCTGGGAAACCTCAGTTTTTGGTTCTGAAGGCCTTCAACTGGTAGGATAAGGTAATCTCTTTTACTGAAAATCCTCTGATTATGGATGTTAACCACATCTACAAAATACCTTTGTAGCCATACCTAGATTAGTGTTTGATTGGCTATCTAGGTACTATCACCTAGCCAAGTGGACACATATACCTAACCATCACAGAGGTATCCAGTGAAACCACATTTTTCAGGATCAGAAGATCTAAAATTTAACTATTCATCTTTTCACCAAATTTGAATCTTAAATTCTTATTAGAAAATAATTAGTAATCTTTAAATTTTTCTCCTACTCCAATCTGCTAATGCACCATATACACATACGTATACACACACAATTTTTATAATCATACAAAACAACAAAAAAATGCTGTCATTTTTGAAATGCTGACTGTGTGTCAAAACCTGTGCTGGGTTAGGAGCTCTATATAGATTTATATATACTATTGCAAATTCTTAGAACAACACTGCAGGTTAGGCAATTTGTTCCTATTGGATATGTTAGGGAAATAAAGCGTAGAGTTGTTGGATAACTTTCCCTAAGACATACAGTTTATATTGAATGAACAGGGGTATCCCCCCTTGGATGCTCCTTTTCTTCTTTGGCCTCCTTCTCCTTCACATCTTGTCTTGCACCTGTATTTTCATTTCCTTTCTCACCATCACTGTTCTAGTTTGCTAATGCTGCCAGAATGCAAAACACCAGAGATGGATTGGCTTTTATAAAAGGGGGTTATTTGGTTACACAGTTACAGTCTTAAGGCCATAAAGTGTCCAAGGTAACACATCAGCAATCGGGTACCTTCACTGGAGGATGGCCAATGGTGTCCGGAAAACCTCTGTTAGCTGGGAAGGCACGTGGCTGGCATCTGCTCCAAACTACTGGTTTCAAAATGGCTTTCTCCCAGGATATTCCTCTCTAGGGCTGCAGCTCCTCAAAACGTCACTCTTAGTTTCACTTGGGGTATTTGTCCTCTCTTAGCTTCTCTGGAGCAAGAGTCTGCTTTCAATGGCCGTCTTCAAACTGTCTCTCATCTGCAGCTCCTGTGCTTTCTTCAAAGTGTCCTTCTTGGCTGTAGCTCCTCTTCAAATGTTCACTCTCAGCTGCACTGTGTTCCCTCTGCCTATCAGCCCATTTATATGGCTCCAGTGACTCAACTTAGACCTACCCTGAATGGGTGGAGCAAAACCTCCATGGAAATTATCCAATCAGAGTCATCACCCACAGCTGGGTGGGGCACCTATCCAAAGAAACACTCAAAGAAATCTAAGCAACACTGATAATGTCTGCCCACACAAGATTACGTCAAAGATAATGGCGTTTGGGGGACACAATACATTCAAACTGGCACAATCACTCTTCAGATTTCAGCCTAATTGACTCGTACCTTCACTATTGCAGTGGAAAAGCCCTCTGGACTCCCTTGCTTCATATATAATCAGCACATTCCTGTGTGGTGATCTTAGTCATTCCACTTTCCCATTTTAAAACTCTTCAGTGATTTATCCTCATCTGTAGCAGAAGGTACAATACATGCAGGAGCAGGCAGGTAATAAAAACATGTAACGTCTGTTGAATGTTAGACACTAACTCTAAGCTGCTTGGGTTGGTACTGAGTACCTTTCATAAAAACTAGGAAGGTCACATAGAAAGGTATCAGTTGGCTACCAGTTTGCAACCAAAGGACTTTAGGACACACTTCACACTTCCTACCTTAACATTCAAGATTGTGTAAAATCTAATCCTGAACCGATGTCTCCTTCTTCTAGCCACCACCTGTCTCAGTCACGGGCTTACCCACTCCATTCTCCCCAAGTGATCTTGACCTCTGCACTCTTTCTCAGGTCTTTGTCCCAGGAGTTTTATCCAGTCATCCTTACCTTCCACTCAGTTAGTCACGGCCCAGTTCTAGTCTCTCTTCCCGACAAAACATTTCTAGGATCTCAGAGAACTAGAAACTCTCAGAGTTGGGAGAGGTCCTCAGGCCTTTCAGGCTAGGCCCATGCCCTCTGCATTGTCCTTTCTGGGCATTTGCTGAGCCTTTGCTCAGACACGCTGGTGACAGAGAGCTCAGGACTTGCTAAGCTTATCCCACCACTGTGCAGCATTGCCTGGTAGAAAGTCCTGCCTTAGCTTCAGCCAAATCTTTCTCATCCTAGCTTTTAACTTTTGAAATCACATAGGACAGGCCCAATTTTTCCTTTTAAATATTTAAAGAACAGCTGTCATGTCCTTCTCAGAGCCCTCTATTCACAATTCTCTCTTGTCTTTCTCAAATCTTGCCTGTTTACTCTAAGAGGATACGACACAGTGTTTTGACTTTCCAAACATGTTCTAAAGTCCTATAAGGAAGCATTTGGCTTTTTGCAGTGAACGGGTAGTCTGACTAAAGGGAAAAAAGTGGAGTTAAAAACAAAGGTAGCAGGAATTCACAGTGCAGCTGCCGTTAATTGAAAAGCCTTCGCCATAGAGTTACAATATGTGAATGTGCATGTGTGTGCATGTGTGTGTAGGTGTTCTGCTGTGGAGTGAAGTGGGGGAGTTGTGTGTGTGTGTGGGTGTGTGTGTGTGTATTTGCTGGGAGCTGTGAGTTGGGGGGGGGTGGTAGGCTGGTGTGCAGGTGGTGTGGGGGACTTGAGCGTGGGGTGGGGGTTTCCTGAAACATATATCTGAGGGAACCTGAAAAGACTGTTTTGCTGATAGCATATTTAATCTAAATTTGTAGATTAGGAAGCTGCCACAGTGACTGGTATATTTGTCCATCCCTCTGCTGAATTTCCACAGCACTGAGTATCTGTGGGACTTCCTTGGCCATCAACCTCATTCCTCCTTGTGACACAGGGAGCTGTTATTTCAGTGTTGGCCGCGTCAGTTACCATGTCTGTTGTCTGTCTAGGAAAAGGGTAAACCCCTCTGAGGCAGGGACTGGCGTCCTGGGACTGGCGTCCCTCATAACTCCTAGTAGAGTGGCGGGCAGGGAGAGAGCAGGGAGAGAATGGAGAGAACCATTGCTCGGTGAACTCTTCAGGTTACATCAGGCTGTTACCAGTGTTACCACATCTTGGGGTTAAGGAGCTTTAAAGACCATCTGTTTGAAAAGTCTTCCTTCTATTTAACTGAAAAGTGTCTTCCTATGGCTTCTACTAATTAGTCTACACAGAACAAGCATTTCTATTCTCACCTGCCAGAGGCTCCCAGCACAGTCCAGTGACCTCTCTGGGCACTGAGCTCTATAAGGACCACTTATCACCAGGCTCTTGCTGAACTAGAAAGTTACTCAGACGTAGTGCTGGTCCTCCAAAAGACAGGCAGAGAATGTGTGCTTTTAAGCTTTGGTTTCTGCATTAGATGTGAGCCAGGGTGAGAAAGGATATGAAATAATAAAGAACCCATAACATGCTCATCAGCGATGTGGAGGAGCAGGACCTGCTTTCCTGTGCAGGTCTAACAGATGCTCAATAAATTCTCATTGTCTTGAATTCAACTATGAAGAATTCCAGAAAGAGGTTTTGGCAAAGGTTATCAAGACAGCCAGATACAGGGTGAGTCCTGGGGAGATTAGTTAACATGTTTGGATATAGTAGATTTTAAAAGTTGAAGAGGTGGTGGCAGGAAAAGCACACACCCAAAATATGTGACATTCAAATGAACATTTTTAGATTGAAAAGAAGAGGTTTATTTTAATTTTCTCCCAAGTACTCTTCTATGGTTTCTAATTTTTCTTGAATGGGAAAATATTTATTCATTCATTTATGGATTCATTAATTCCTTCACCAAGCATCTATTGAAGTACTGAATAGAATACATAGAATAGATAGACTATAGGTATCTGTTGAAGTACAGGTACTACTGTGCAGAGCATTGCATAAACAGTGGGTATGAAGACAGACCCTGCCCTCAAGGAGCTTATGGTCTGTTGGAGCATTCATTTTATTGAGTGATTACTATGTGCCAGGCATTGCACCAAACGTTTTGCTTCCATGATCTGATTTAATCCTCAATAATTCCATGACATAGGTGTAATTATCCCCATTTTGTAGTTGAAGAAGCTCAGTGAATATAAAGCAATTTGCCTAAAACTCTTAAGTAGTAGGGCTGGTATGGGAAGGTGTGGGAGGCTGCTTTTCTGGTCACCCATATTTGGGGCAGCTTTCCTACCTGTTTAACTCAGGTGCAGCCATGTGACTGAACAGTGAAAGGAGACTGGAAGGGAAGGACTTTCTGAGTGGAAGCTTTAAGGTGAGTGCCCTTTGCTTGGTTTGACAGTTCCAGATAGAGGCAGTTCAGTTAGCCTGGATCCGAGTGACGAGGACACAAGCATAGCCGCAGCCCCTCATAATGGATATGTAGATGTGCCAGTTTGAATGTATTATATCCCCCCAAACATCATTATCTTTGATGTAATCTCGTGTGGGCGGATCTATCAGTGTTAATTAGATTGTAATTCTTTGAGTGTTTCCATGGAATGTGCCCCACCCAACTGTGGGTGATGATTCTGGATAATTTTCATGGAGGCGTGGCCACACCCATTCAGGGTGGGCCTTGATCATTGGAGCCATATAAATGAGCTGACAAACAGAAGGAACTCAGTGCAGCTGAGAATGACATTTTGAAGAGGAGCTACAGCCAAGAGGGACACTTTGAAGACAGCACAGGAGCTGCAGATGAGAGACAGTTTGAAGACAGCTGTTGAAAGCAGACTCTTGCTCCAGAGAAGCTGAGAGAGGACAAATATCCCAAGTGCAACTAAGATTGACGTTTTTGAGGAACTGCAGCCTAGAGAGGAACGTCCTGGGAGAAAGCCATTTTGAAACCAGTAGTTTGGAGCAGATGCCAGCCACGTGCCTTCCCAGCTAACAGAGGTTTTCCGGACACCATTGGCCATTGTTGTAGTTTGCTAATGCTGCAGAATGCAAAACACCAGAGATGGATTGGCTTTTATAGAAAGGGGGTTTATTTGGCTACACAATTACAGTCTTAAGGCCATAAAGTGTCCAAGGTAACATATCAGCAGTTGGGTACCTTCACTGGAGAATGGCCAATGGTGTCCAGAAAACCTCTGTTAGCTGGGAAGTCATGTGGCTGGTGTCTGCTCCAAAGTTCTGGTTTCAAAATGGCTTTCTCTCAGGACGTTCCTCTCTAGGCTACAGTTCCTCAAAAATGTCACTTACTTTCTCTCATCTGCAGCTCCTGTGCTTTCTTCAAAGTGTCCCTCTTGGCTGTAGCTCCTCTTCAAAACATCACTCACATCTGCACTGAGTTCCTTCTCTTTGAGTCAGCTCATTTATATGGCTCCACTGATCAAGGCCCACCCTGAATGGATGGGGCCATGCCTCCATGGAAATATCTCATCAGAGTCATCACCCACAGTTGGGTGGGGCACATTCCAAGCAAAACTAATCAGCACCAAAATGTCTGCCCCACAAGACTACATCAAAGATAATGGCCTTTGGGGGACACAATGCATTCAAACTGGCACAGCCATCCTCCAGTGAAGGTCCCCAATTGCTGATGTGTTACCTTGGACACTTTATGGCCTTAAGACTGTAACTGTGTAACCAAATAAACCCCCTTTTATAAAAGCCAATCTATCTCTGGTGTTTTGCATTCTGGCAGCATTAGCAAACTAGAACAGTAGAGTAAGTGAAAAATGAACTATTGCTGATGTCAGCCACTAAAATTCTGGGGTCATTTGTTCCACGGCATCACCTTCTGACTGGCATGGAAACTTTAAACCGTTACACCGGAGTACCTTCTTTTATACTATATTATTTCTATAATTAGAAATAAAAAAAATAGAAGTTGAAGAAATTTTTCAATCTAAAAATGTTCATTTGAATGTCACATATTTCGGGTGTGTGCTTTACCTGCCACCACCTCTTCAACTTTTAAAATCTGCTGTATTCAAACATGTTAACTAATCATCCCCAGGACTCATCCTGCACCTGGCTGTCTTGATAACTTTTGCCAATACCTCTTCCTGGAATTCTTTATGGTTGACTTAAGACAATGAGCATTTATTTATTGAGCTTCTTTTAGACCATCTATTGTCCTGCTCCTTTGAAGTTTCAAACTCCCACTTCCTTCATGGAGCCTGCCCTGATGGCCCCAGACCCGGACAATCTCTCTCTTCCCTCCCCCTCCTCAGAATACCATTTGCTACATGACATGTCTCTGAGAACTGAGAACTGTCTTTTTAAGTCTCTGATTTTTATTTTCTCTGAGAGATTGTGAGCTCCTGGGGGCAGGAGTTTTCTAACTCTCTCTCTGAGCTGGTGCATTGCCTTCTGTTGGCATCACTCCTTTGACCAGTGTGTGTTGAGCGCCTACTTCGTACCTGGTACCTCCCCAGGTAGTGCAGCGAAGTGGACTGTCCTAGACCCCTAGCCTGGGATCTGAGGGGTCACATGGTCCAGTTCGCCATAAGGGACAAGAATCCTATATTCAGTTCATCTGGTCTTTGTATAAATATTTGTCTTCGAACCATACAACTCAGCTCCTTAAAAATAATTAACGTTGCATTTTATGATTATAAAACAGTATAAACTTATTGTGGAAAACTTGGAAGTAAATGAACATTAAAAAAAAAACAAAAATTATCCATATTTCTATAACCCAGAGATAAGTGGTACTAGCATGTATTAAATTTCCTTCCAGACTTTCTTCATTCTGATCCATGTATTTTCATGTAATTGAGATCGGCTTTTCCTTCACTGCTTAAAATCCTCTCTGCTTCTCCAGTCACAGTGGTGCAGGCGTCAACCAGCCTCCCACAAGTATAGCGCCCCAGCGCCCCACCTCCAACACGTGCCACACACATCTTGCTGCTTGTTCTGGACTTCTCTGACACAGGAGTCTGAGCAAACTGCTCAACATGTGCAGCCCAGACCTTTGACCAAACGATTATGGGAGCCCATAGGTGAATACTTCTCCCTCTTGTTCCTTGGACTTCTTGGAAAGAAGGAGCAATCAATTTTCTTTTGCAGTAACCAATTCTATCTTTCTGTTCATTTTTCCTCCTTGCCTGTTTGTCTTTCCAACTCTCCATTTCTGTTTCTGAATAAACCAAACATGAGACCCTTTCAGAATTTACTTTTGGAGGAACATAGGTTAAGATACTCTGTATACAATTTCTGACACAGATGTCTTCACTTAAACATTGCGCCATGAATTGAGATTGGCATTTATACTCTCTTCCATGATTTCTGGTGTCAGAGGGGCTGGACACCTAGGAACATTTCCCAGAATTCCTTGCCAGCAGAGTTCCAATTTAAGTCTCTTCCAATGAGGACTCAGGCATGACTCGGAAAACAGAGAAGTGGAAAATAGGGTTACTCCTTGATTACTAGTGGGTGAGTGTGTTGGTTTTAGCATATGGTGGACATGCAGTTTTGCAGCTGCTTCTGGGCATTTTCTTGCTAATCACCCTCTTTGGTGCTTGCTATCAGAAGCTAAAATCATTGGTGTGGTTTCCTCAATATTCCTACTTTCCAAAGACTGGTGGAGGCTTTCCCTGACCTTCAGTAGGCCTTTCAAACCTTTCATTTTTAAACAATGAATTTTCTGTTTTAAAAACCTTCTTTTTTGAAATACCTAGAGAGGTTTCTGTTTTCTGACCAAACCCTGACGGATACATGATATTTTCTCAGTTCATTAAGAAGTCTTCAGATCATATTTTAATACTTATTGTTATAGCTTGAAGTTTTCCCCCCAAAAGCCATGTACAAGTTCTAACACCCAGTCTTGTGAATGTGAACTTATTTGTAAATAGGATCTTTGAAAATATTATTGGTCAAGATGAGGCCAAACTGGATTACATTGGGCTCTAATCGATAAGACCAGTGTCATTATAAGGAGAGGAGATTTAGAGCAAGGAGAGAGAGTGGGGAGAGATAGATGGCGATGTGGCAGAGGCAGAGATTAAAGGCCATGGATTTCCAACCACCAGAAGCAGGGCAAGAGGCAGACCCAATTTCCAATTTCTAGCCTCTAGCACTGGAGATAATAAATTTCTGTTGTTTAAGCCAATTAGTCTGGGTATGTTGTTACAGCAGCCTTGGCCACCTAAGATACCTTTATAACTTAAATCTGTTTAAACATTGACCAATTTCAAATTTTTGCTATTATAAATAATGACAAAATAAACATGTTTGTGATAACGTGTTTATTATGCACTTTGTCTCTGATTATATCTTTAGGCTAGGGGTAGTTGCAGTGAAACCATTGGGTCAAAGTGTAACACTCTTTATTTCTTCCTTTTTTCCTTCCTTCTTTCTTCTCTCTGCTCACCCGCCACCTCTTTTTCATTGTTTTTTAACTGAAGTATAATTTATATGCAGTGAGATGCACAGATCTTAAATGTATATTTTCATGAGTTTTAAGAAATGTATATACCGTGTAATCTGTATACCATTCAAGGTATAGAGTATTGTTATTATCCAGATATTCTCTCACATTCCTTTCCCGTCAGCACTCCCATCCCCAAAACAATCACAGTTCTGATTTTTATCACCAGAAATTATTTTGCCTACTCTTAAAGCGTCAAATAAACAATTACACAGACTCTTGTGTCTGGCTCCTCTTATTAACATAATGTTTTTGAGAGTCATATATGTATCAGTAGTTTATTCCTTTTTATTGCCAAGAAATATTCCATTGAATGAATATAGGACAATTTGTTTATATATTCACCTGTTGATGGACATTTGGGTTATTTCCAGTTTAGGGCTATTATAAATAAAGCTGTTATAAACATTCATGTACAAGTCTTTCTTTGGACATGTATTTTTATTTATTTGTGGGTAAATAGTCAGGAGTGAAATTGCTGAGTTGTATGAGACACTGACATATTTCCAAAATGGTGAGACCATTTTATACTCTCACTAGCAATATGGGAGAATTCCAGGTCCTCTACATCCTTGCCAAAATTGGGTCAGTCTTTTGAATTTTAGCCTTTCTAGTGTATTTGAAGTGTATTTATTAATAGTTTTAAGTAGCATTTCTCTGATGACCAATGCTGTTGAACATTTTTTTCCACGTGATAATTGGCCATTTGAGTATCTTCCTTTGTGAGGTGTTTATTCAAGTTGTTTTGTCCACTTTTAAATTGGATTGTTTTTGTTAATTGAACTGTAGGAGTGCTTTATATATTCTGGATCATCTAAGTCCTTTGTCAGGCACACACTATACACACACACATTTTTCCCCAGTCTTTGGCTTGTATATTTATTTACTTAAAGGTGTCTTTTGATGACAGTTTTAATTTTGATAAGGTTTTATTTATTGATTTGTCTTTTATTGTTAGTGCTTTTTGTGTCCCATGGAAAACATGGGAGTTTATAAAGTTTATGAAGACATTCTCCTATATTATCTTCTGAAGTATTATAGTTTTAACTTTTACCATTAGGTGTATGATCCATCAAAATATCAATAACATATTTCCCTGGCAGTACACACAGATCTATCAGATTCTATTTAACAGATACATGGCATTCAAATTTATGGATACCTCATATAATCTTTCCCTATTGAAGGCCATTTGGAACATTTTCATTTATTTTTGCTTTTATAAAAATGTTGGAGGCCGGGCAAGATGGTGGAGTGGTGAGGTGAATGTTTTAGTTACGCCTCCAGGGCAGTAGGTAGAAAGCCAGGAACTGCATGGACCGGACACTGCAGAACAATTTGACTTTGGGCATACTCCATACAACACTCATGAACGCATGGAACAGCTGAAATCAGCGAAATCTGTAAGTTTTTGCAGGCAGAGGACCTGTGCCCCTCCCTGCCAGGCTCAGTCCCATGGGAGGAGGGGCTGTCGGTGCTGGGAATGAGAAGGGAGAACTGCAGTTGCAGCTCTTATTGGAAACTCATTCTACTGAACCAAACTCCAAACATAGATAGACCGAGACCAGACACTGGAGAATCCGGGAGCAGCCAGCCCGGCGGAGAGGAGATAGGGATAGCAAAAACAGCAAGGAAAACCCAAAAATAAAAGCAGAGACATTTTGGAGTTCTGGTGAACATAGAACGGGAAAGGGCAGAGCTCAGGCAGAGTCAGGCTCATATGCAAATCCAGAAGGCGAATTTCTTTGTCTGAAAAGCTGCTTTCTCTGCTCCCTGGATCATTCCTTAATGGCCCTAATCTCCTTGTCTCTTAGCATTTCAGTAGCCCATTAGATCTGCAAGGAGGGCCCTTCCTTATTTATTTATTTATTTTTTTAAATCTTTTTCTCTTTTTCTAAAACAATTACTCTAAGAAGCCCATTACAGAAAGCCTCAAAGACTTGCAGTTTGGGCCCAGACAAGAGCAGAGCTAAGATTGCTCTGAGACACAAGGCAGTAAGTCCAGTGGCTGAGAAAATTTGCTAAACACCACAAGTTCCCAAGGAAAAGGGGGCGTCACCTCACAGCCATCTTCCTGGTGGGCAGGGAACACTCCTGCCAGGCGCCGGCTCTACAGCCCAGAGCTGCTCCAGACAACCCAGTGTGATGGGAAGTGTTTCCAATGACACATGCGTACACCACAAAATCAGGCGTGGACATTAATTAGCCTTTCCAGCACCCTCAGCTGGTTGTCCCAGAGTCGGTAAGGAGGAGCTGTGTGAATTAACACCCCCCATTCAGCTATCCTTTCAGCAGACTGGGAACGCCTCTTCACAGCCCTGCAGCCCAGAACTGTCCTGGGGGAATGGTGCTCCCCTGTGACATAGCACAGTCATTCCTCAGCAAAGGACCTGGGGGTGCACGGCTTGGAAGAGGGACCCACTTGCAAGTCCCAGGGGCCATATTCCAGTACCAAGGACTTGTGGGTCAGCAGCAGAGACAAACTGTGGTGGGACTGAACTGAAGGATTAGACTATTGCAGCAGCTTTAAATCTCCAGGAACACCAGGGAGATTTGATTGTTAGAGCCACACCCCCTCCCTGACTGCTCAGACACACGACCCATATACAGGGTGGGCAACACCAACCACACACGCAAGCTTGGTGCACCAGTTGGAACCCACAAGACTCACACCCCCATTCACCACAAAGGGTGGGGGAGAACTGGCTTGAGGGGAACAGGTGGCTCGTGGATGCCACCTGCTGGTTAGAGAAAGTGTTGTCCACAAAGCTGAAGATCCGACAAATTAGAGATAAGGGTTTTAATTGGTCTATAAATCCTAAAAGAACCTTATCAAGTTAAGCAAATGCCAAGAGGCCAAAAACAACAGAAAATTTTAAAGCATATGAAAAAACCAAATTATATGAATAACCCAAGCCCAAGCACCCAAATCAAAAGATCAGAGGAGACACCGTACTTGGAGCAATTAATCAAAGAACTAAAGATGAACAACAAGACCATGGCAGAGGATATAAAGGACATGAAGAGCATGGCACAGGATATAAAGGACATCAAGAAGACCCTAGAAGAGCATAAAGAAGTAATTGCAAGAGTAAATAAAAGAAGCTCTTATGGAAATAAAAGAAACTGTTGACCAAATTAAAAAGATTCTGCATACTCATAGTACAAGACTAGAGGAAGCTGAACAGTGAATCAGTGACCTGGAGGAAAACAGAATGAAAAATGAAAGAACTAAAGAAAGAATGGGGAAAAAAATTGAAAAAATTGAAACGGACCTCAGGGATATGATAGATAATATCAAATGTCCAAATATAAGACTCATTGGTGTTCCAGAAGGGGAAGAGAAAGGTAAAGGTCTAGGAAGAGTGTTCAAAGAAATTGTTGGGGAAAACTTCCCAAATCTTCTAAACACCATAAATACACAAATCATAAATGCCCAGCAAACTCCAAATAGCATAAATCCAAATAACCCCACTCTGAGACATATTATGATCACACTGTCAAATAAGGAAGAGAAGGAGCAAGTGCTGAAAGCAAGAGAAAAGCAATTTACCACATACAAAGGAAACAGCATAAGACTAAGTAGTAACTACTCAGGAGCCACCGTGTAGGTGAGAAGGCAGTGGCATGATGTATTTAAAATTCTGAGAAAGAAAAATTGCCAACCAAGAATTCTTTATCCAGCAAAACTCTCCTTAAAATTTGAGAGAGACCTTAAATTTTTCACAGACAAACAAATGCTGAGGGAATTTGCTAACAAAAGACCTGCCCTACTTGAGATACTAAAGGGAGCCCTACCAACATAGAAACAAAGAAAGGAGAGAGAGATATGGAGAAAGGTTCAGTACTAAAGAGATTAAGTATGAGTACTGTTCTAGTTTGCTATTGCTGCTAGAATGCAAAACACCAGAGATGGATTGGCTTTTATAAAAGGGGATTTATTTGGTTACACAGTTACAGTCTTAAGGCCATAAAGTGTCCAAGGTAATGCATCAACAATCAGGTACCTTCACTGGAGGACGGCCAGTGGCATCCAGAAAACCTCTGTTAGCTGGGAAGGCACATGGCCGAAGTCTGCTCCAAGTTCTGGTTTCAAATGACTTTCTCCCAGGGCATTCCTCTCTAGGCTGCAGCTCCTCAAAAATGTCACTCTTAGTTGCTCTTGGGGTGTTTGTCCTCTCTTAGCCTCTCCAGAGCAAAAGTCTGCTTTCCAAGGCCATCTCCAAAGTGTCTCTGTAAGCTGAAGCTCCTCTCTCAGTTCTAGTGCATTCTTCAAAGTGTCCCTCTTGGCTATAGCAAGCTTGCTCCTCCTGTCTGAGCTTATATACTGCTCCAGCAATCAAAGCCCATGCTGAATGGGTGGGGTCACACCTCCATGGAAATTATCTCATCAGAGTAATCACCTACAGTTAGGTGGGTCACATCTTCATGGAAACACTCAAAGGATTCCAATCTAATTAGCACCAAAACATCTGCCCCACGACTGCATCAAAGAATATGGCTTTTCTGGGGGACATAATACATTCAAACCAGCACAGGTATGTTAAAGGACATTAAGAGAGAGAGGAAAAAAATATGTATGACAAGCATAAACCAAAGGATAAGATGGCTGTTTCAAGAAATGCCTTCACAATAATAATGTTGAATGTGAATGGGTTAATCTCCTCAATTCAAAGATAGATATTGGCAGAATGGATCAAAAAAGATGAAGCATCAATATTTTGCATACAAGAGACTCATCTTAGACACAGGGACACAAAGAAATTTAAAGTGAAAGGATGGAAAAAATATTTCATGCAAGCTACAGCCAAAAGAAAGCAGGAGTACCAATGTTAATCTCAGATAAAATAGACTTTAAATGCAAGGATGTTATGAGAGACAAAAAAGACCACTACATACTAATAAAAGGGGCAATTCAACAAGAATAAAAAACAATCATAAATGTTTATGCACCAGTCAAGATGCCACAAAATACATGAGACAAACACTGGCAAAACTAAAGGAAGCAATTGACGTTTCCACAATAATTGTGGGAGACTTCAACACATCACTCTCTCCTATAGATAGATCAACCAGACAGAAGACCAATAAAGAAATTGAAAACTTAAACAATCTGATAAATGAACTGGATGTAACAGACATATATAGAACATTACATCCCAAATCACCAGGATACACATTCTTCTCTAGTGCTCACGGAACTTTCTCCAGAATAGATCATATGCTGGGACATAAAACAAGGCTCAATAAATTTAAAAAGATTGAAATTATTCAACGCACATTCTCTGACCACAATGGAATGCAATTAGAAGTCAATAACCATCAGAGACTTAGAAAATTCACAAATACCTGGAGGTTAAACAACACACTCCTAAATAATCAGTGGGTTAAAGAAGAAATAGCAGGAGAAATTGCTAAATATATGGAGACAAATGAAAATGAAAACACAACATACTAAAACCAATGAGAGGCAGCAAAAGCGGTACTTAGGGGGAAATTTATAGCACTAAACACATATATTAAAAAGAAAGAAAGAGCCAAAATCAAAGAATTAATGCATCAACTGAAGAAACTAGAAAATGAACAGCAAACCAATCCTAAACCAAGTGGAAGAGAAAAAATGACAAAGATTAAAGCAGAAATAAATGACATAGAGAACAAAAAAAAGAGGATAAATAACACCAAAAGTTAGTTCTTTAACAAGATCAACAAGATTGACAAGCCGCTAGCTACAGTGACAAAATCAAAAAGAGAGAAGACCCATATAAACGAAATAATGAATGAGAAAGGTGACATTACTGTGGATCCCGAAGAAATTAAAAAAAATTAGAAGAGGATACTATGAACAACTGTATGCCAACAAACTGGATAATGTAGAAGAAATGGACAATTTCCTGGAAACATATGAACAACGTAGACTGACCAGAGAAGAAATAGAAGACCTCGACCAACCAATCACAACCAAAGAGATCCAATCAGTCATCAAAAATCTTCCCACAAATAAATGCCCAGGGCCAGATGGCTTCACAGGGGAGTTCTACCAAACTTTCCAAAAAGAACTGGCACCAATCTTACTTAAACTCTTTCAAATATTGAAGAAAATGGAATGCTATCTAACTCATTTTATGAAGTTAACATCAATCTAATACCAAAACCAGGCAAAGATGCTACAAAAAAGGAAAAATACAGGCCTATCTCCCTAATGAATACAGATGCAAAAATTCTCAACAAAATACTTGCAAATAGAAGTCAAAGACACATTAAAAAATTCATACACCATGACCAAGTGGGGTTCATTCCAGGCATGCAAGGATGGTTCAACATAAGAAAATCAGTCAATGTATTACAACACATTAACAAGTCAAAAGGGAAAAATCAAATGAGCATCTCAATAGATGCTGAAAAAGCATTCGACAAAATCCAACATGCCTTTTTGATAAAAACAGGTAGGAATTGAAGGAAACTTCCTCAATATGATAAAGAGCATATATGAAAAACCCACAGCCAGCAGAGCACTCAATGGTGAGAGACTGAAAGCCTTCCCTCTAAGATCAGGAACAAGACAAGGATGCCCGCTGTCACCACTGTTACTCAACATTGTGCTGGAAGTGCTAGCCAGGGCAATCCGGCAAGACAAAGAAATAAGGCATCCATATTGGAAAGGAAGAAGTAAAACTGTCATCATTTGCAGATGATATGATCTTATATCTGGTAAACCCTGAGAAATCGACAATACAGCTACTAGAGCTAATAAACAAATTTAGTAAAGTAGTGGGATACAAGATTAATGCACATAAGTCAGTAATGTTTCTATATGCTAGAAATGAACAAACTGAAGAGACACTCAAGAAAAAGATACCATTTTCAATAGCAACTAAAAAAATCAAGTACCTAGGAATAAACTTAACCAAAGATGTAAAAGATCTATACAAAGAAAACTACATAACCCTACTAAAAGAAATAGAAGGGGACCTTAAAAGATGGAAAAATATTCCATGTTCATGGATAGGAAGGCTAAATGTCATTAAGATGTCAATTCTACCCAAACTCATCTACAGATTCAATGCAATCCCAATCAAAATTCCAGCAACCTACTTTGCAGACTTTGGAAAAGCTAGTAATCAAATTTATTTGGAAAGGGAAGATGCCTCAAATTGCTAAAGACACTCTAAAAAAGAAAAACAAAGTGGGAGGACTTACACTCCCCGACTTTGAAGCTTATTACAAAGCCACAGTTGTCAAAACAGCATGGTACTGGCACAAAGATAGAAATATTGATCAATGGAATTGAATTGAGAATTCAGATAGACCCCCAGATCTACGGCCGACTGATCTTTGATAAGCCCCCCCCAAAGCCACTGAACTGGGACATAACAGTCTTTTCAACAAGTGGGGCTGGGAGAGTTGGATATTCATATCCAAAAGAATGAAAGAGAATCCCTACCTCACACCCTACACAAAAATTAACTCAAAGTGGATCAGAGATCTCAATATAAAAGACAGTATCATAAAACTCCTAGAAGATAATGTAGGGAAACATCTTCAAGACCTTGTATTAGGCGGCCACTTCCTAGACTTTACACCCAAAGTGCAAGCAACAATAGAAAAAATAGGTAAATGGGAACTCCTCAAGCTTAGAAGTTTCTGTACCTCAAAGGAGTTTGTCAAAAAGGTGAAGAGGCAGCCAACTCAATGGGAAAAAAATTTTGGAAACCATGCATCTGACAAAAGACTGATATCTTGCATATATAAAGAAATCCTACAACTCAATGACGAGTACAGACAGCCCAATTATAAAATGAGCAAAAGATATGAAAAGACAGTTCTCTGAAGAGGAAATACAAATGGCCAAGAAACACATGAAAAAATGTTCATCTTCACTAGCTGTTAGAGAGATGCAAATTAAGATCACAATGAGATACCATCTCACACCAATTAGAATGGCTGCCATTAAACAAACAGGAAACTACAAATTCTGGAGAGGATGTGGAAAGAAATTGGAACTCTTATTCATTGTTGGTGGGACTGTATAATGGAAGTCAGTCTGGCAGTTCCTTAGAAAACTAGATATAGAGTTACCCTTCGATCCAGCTATTGCACTTCTCTGTATATACCCAGAAGATCTGAAAGCAGTGACACGAACAGATACCTGCACACCAATGTTCATAGCAGCATTATTCACAATTGCCAAGAGATGGAAACAACCCAAATGTCCTTCAGCAGATGAGTGGATAAATAAAATGTGGTATATACACACAATGGAATACTACGTGGCTGTAAGAAGGAAAGATGTAGTGAAACATATGACAACATGGATGAACCTTGAAGACATAATGTTGAGTGAAATAAGCCAGGCACAAAAAGGGAAATATTATATGCTACCACTAATGTGAACATTGAAAAATGCAAAAAAAAAAAAAATGGTTTATAATGTAGAATGTAGGGGAACTAGTGATAGAGAGCAATTAAGGAAGGGAGAATGATAACCCAAATAAGAACAGATAAGCTATTGAGGGTAAATTTATGTTCTGGGACTGCCCAGGAATGACTATGGTCTGTTAATTTCTGATGGGTATGGTAGGAACAAGTTCACAGAAATGTTCCTATACTAGGTTATTTTCTTGGGGTGGAGTAGGAACATGTTGGAAGGAAAGTAATTATCTTAGGTTAGTTGTCTTTTTCTTACTCTCTTGTTATGGTTTGTTTGAAATGCTTTTTTATTGTTTTTTTTTTTTAATTTTTTTTATATAGTTGACTTAAAAAAAAAGAGTTAATTAAAAAAAAAAAAAGGAAAAAAAATATGCAGAGCTCCCTTAAGGAGCTTGTGGAGAATGCAGGGGTGTTGGGCTTCCCCACCTCAATGTTTGCTGATGTGCTCACAGACATAGGGGACTCGTGGTTTGATGGGTTGAGCCCTCTACCACAGGACTTGCCCTTGGGAAGACTGTTGCTGCAAAGGAGAGGCTAGGCCTCCCTATAATTGTGCCTAAGAGCCTCCTCCTGAATGCCTCTTTGTTGCTCAGATGTGGCCCTCTCTCTCGAGCTAAGCTAACTTGGCAGGTGAAATCACTGTCCTCCCTGCTACATGGGATCAGACACCCAGGGTAATGAATCTCCCTGGCAATGTGGAATATGACTCCTGGGGAGGAATCTAGACCCAGCATCATGGGATGGAGAACATCTTCTTGACCAAAAGGGGATGTGAAAGGAAATGAAATAAGCTTCAGTGGCAGAGAGATTCCAAAAGGAGCTGAGAGGTCACTCTGGTGGGCACTCTTGCACACAATATAGATGACCCTTTTTAGGTTCTAATGAATTGGAATAGCTAGCAGTAAATACCTGAAACTATCAAACTACAACCCAGAACCCCTGAATCTTGAAGATGATTGTACAAAAATGTAGCTTATGAGGGGTGACAATGTGATTGGGAAAGCCTATGGACCACACTCCCCTTTGTCCAGTGTATGGATGGATGAGTAGAAAAATGGGGGAAGGAAAACAAACAAATAAACAAAGGCACCCAGTGTTCTTTTTTACTTTAATTGTTCTTTTTCACTTTTTTTTTCTTGTTAGTTTTGTGTGTGTGGTAATGAAGGTGTCAGGGATTGATTTTGGTGAAGAATGCACAACTGTGTAATGGTACTGTGAACAATTGAATGTATGCTTTGTTTTGTATGACTGCATGGTATGTGAATATATCTCAATAAAATGAATTAAAAAACATTGGCTGGTCTTCTTATTATCCAGTTGTAAGAGCTCTTGCTATATTCTGGATGCAAGTTCTTTGTCATATGGTTCATGAATATTTTCTCCCAGTCTGTGACCCACATTTTAACTTTGCATAAGTATCTTTTACAAACAAAATTTTAATATGTCTAATTTATTGATGTTTTCTTTAATGATTTGTACTTTTCATGTCATTCAAGAAATCCTTGCCAAACCCAAGGTCATTAAGATTTTTCTCAAAGTTTTCTTCTATAAGTTTTATAGTTTTAGCTCTTACATTTAGGTCTATGATATGTTTTAAATTCACTTTTATACATGATGTGAGGTAAGGGCCACATATGGCTATCCAATTGCTGTAACACAATTTGTTAAAATGCTATCCTTTTCTGTTAAATTGCCTTGATACTTTTGTCAAAAATCAATTGTCCACATATGTGTGGCTCTTTTTCTGAACTCTCTCTTATGCTTCATCTATCTATGTCCTGATTAGTTATCCTTGGCTCTTGCATTTCCATATACATTTGACTTGCCAGTTTCTCCCCTAAAATGCCTATTGAGGTTTTGATTGGGATTGCAACAATCTGTAGATCAATTTGCTATCAAACTGGGATAGTTTTCAGCCATTATTTCTGCAAGTATTTTTTTCTTTCTACATCCTTCTCCTCTGTCCTTCTGGGACTCCAATTATATGTATACTAGGCCATATGAAGTGAAGTTACCCCACAGTTCACTGCTGCTCTCTTCATTTGTTTCTTAGTCTTTTTTTTTTAATTTTTTGACTGTTTTATTCACAAACTATACAATCCATCCTAAGTGTACAGTCAGTGGCTCTTGGTAAAATGATATGGTTATGCATTCAACACAACAGTCAATATGAGAACGTTCTCATTTCTTCCAAAGAAAAAAATCCTATACCCCTTATATCCCTCTATTATTGACATTTAGCTTTGGTATTGTGCCTTTGTTTTGAAACAAAGAATATTTGATATGGTTTCATCACATATGTATGCTCTTATATCCACAGCCATGGCCACAATACTCTCATGTTGTGCTTTTATAACCATATCCACCTCCCTTCCACGCCCCACACAACCCTTGGCAAACACATCTGTTCAGAACACTAATTCTGTCATTTCAGAAATGTTACTTGAATGGACTCATACACTAAGCAACCTTTTAGGATTGACCTTTTTTCACTCAGCTTAATTCTGTGGAGATTCATCCAAATTGTCATGTGTATTGAATTTGTTCCTTTTATATTGCTGAGTAGTATTCCACGGTATGGACGCACCACAGTCTGTTTACCTAGTCATCTGTTGAAGGATATCTGGCCTGTTTCCAGTTTTCAGCTATTACGAACAAAGCTGCTGTAAACATTTGTGTACAGGTTTTTGTGTAAACATACGTCTTCATTTCTCTAGGATAAATGCCCAAGAGTACAGTTTGCTGGGTCATGTGGTAATTGAATGTTCAGTTTTCTAAGAAACTGCCAAACTGTTTTCCACGGTGGCTGTACCATTTTACGTTCACATTAGCAATGGCTGGCTGATATGGTTCCTCCTCATCCTCGCCAGCATTTGGTGTTCGCCCTCGGTTGTTTATGTCTATCTCTGTTTACTGTATTTTTCTCTATGTGCAATTTCAAAATTTTTCCCCCTTTAAAAAAGCCCTTTTTTTAAAAAATTTATGACAGTGATCTTCATGTGGTAGTTAGGAAAGTCTTTTTCACTCTGATGTTATGAACATTATTTCTTCTCTTTCCTTCTGGTACTTTTACAGTGAGGCATTGAAGTGCAGGGGTTACGAATGCTCTCGTAGAGATTTGCTCCACCTCTTGCTACTGTGCCAGCTTGGGCTGCCATGCACCTCTAAATTTTCTCTTTTCTTGACTGATATCTCCTGTCCTTAAACTGTTTCCTAGGTGATACTCTTTCCTTCTGTTTACATTCTGGTCACTCTCTGCTGAAAGTTCTCCAGTTTGACAATGTCTGTCTCACAGTGACGTACTCACACCTGAGCACTTTTCTCCAGATTAGTTTTGACAGTGGAGAGTAAGTGGGTCTTACCCTGTGCTGTTCTGCACATCACATCTGTCAATGTCAGCAAAGACGGCAGGAACTTTTGGAGGCAGTCATGTTAACCGCATTGTTTACTGTGAAATCAGATATCCTCCATTCTGCCTGGCTGTATACAATTTAATGATCATCATCTGTTTCTGGAGGCTTGTTTCCTAGATTAATATATTAGCATCACTATTTACTTATATTAGTGCTTTTCACCTTAAAATCTATTCTGTTTTGTAAAATATTGCTGAATCAGAAATTATCTGCTAAGATGTTTCCTTTATCTTTTAATTGTTTACTGTTAAAGTTCCAATATTATTTTGTTTGGTGGATGTCTCTTGTGTATAGTGTAGAGCTGGTTTTTTTTTTTTTAATCCTATTTTATAGTCTGTCTTTTAACTGGTGAGCTTAACTCACTTACATTTATTTAAAATAAACCTGATATAATTGGCCTTGTTTATATTATCTCTTTTGTATTTTTATTTCATTATGTGCGGGACACTGATTACGTGCTTCAACTTGGCGGGCCTGGGCTGGGGGACCTGATCAGCCCCTGGGGAGGGTGGTGGGCACGGGCGACAGCGCCCTCCGCAGCCCCCCGGGCCTGGGAAAGTGAGGCCGGAGGCAGGCCCCATTTCCTCACCCAAAATAACACTGTTAGGGGAGGCTTGCCGGAGGGAACCGCCTTTTCCCCACCCCCTTATCTTGCCCGGACACTCCCCGTTGCCAGTGCAACTCCCATTACCACCAGTGCGCATACATTGTTGCCAGACACCGTTACCGGAGCAACTCTCGCCCCTTTTCAATCAACCTCCTCGCCCTCTCAGAACCAATCCAAGCCTTTAACCTCTACAGCTACCCCGCCCTCTAAACGCCCGATATAAGCGTGTACTCTCCCCTAATAAACTCTCTTGGTTTCTTCACCCTAAAAAGAAACGTGTCCCGCCTGTTCCTTTCTCGCCGCCCTCCATACTTTGCACGCCACCCCGCCGGGGACCTGGCCAAGTCCCCCGCCTCGCCCTCGCCTCCGGGAAAGAGCCCCCGCTGCCGGTACCCTCCAAGCAATCCTGAGAGCCTAGGATTTAGCAACCGGCCGCCACCCCCCCCCGACGAATCAACTGCGACCGCAACTGGCGCCCAACGTGGGGCCCCTGGAATTAAAAGTCCTCTCCACGCAGCGGTCCAGTAGAACCACCCGCTCGCCCGGACGCCTCTCCAGCTCCCCTTCTCCTCGCCTGCAAAGTAAGGGCCGCCTCTCCCTCGCCGCCCCGCGGAGCCGCCTCTCCCTCGCCGCTCCACGTCCGGAGCCGCCTCTCCCACGCCGCTCCGCGCCCGGGCCGCTCTTCCTTTCCCGCGTTAACCTGACTCTTACCCCCGACTACCTTTCGTCTTCTCTTCCTATGTCCCCCCATTCCTCCTAACACTCTTCCTCCAGTAGCTTTCCCTCTTCCCCTCCATTACTTTGCTGTGGTCCTTTGTGTCTTTGTTTCTTTGTTTCGCGCGGTGTGCCTCTTTGCGACCGCCCCCCCCCAAACTGCTCTCGCTACTAGAGGCTCCTGCCTTCTATTCTCGCCGTCTCCTTCGGCCTCGCGACCACGGTTTACCTCATTTTCTTTACTCAATAATCAACCCCCCTTTTTCTTTTCTCACTCCGCTATGGGTAATCGTCTATCTGCACGCCAAGCACCCCAAGTTCGTGCTCTGGCTGGTCTCCTAGACACACATCGCTGTAAGGTGTCTGTCCGGCAGCTGCAAGTATACTGGGACCTCCTGCTGCCCTTTAACCCATGGCTCACCACCTGCCATCTTTGGGACCCTGTTACTTATGATCGCCTTATTGATCGGGTCACCAACGCCATGGAACATGAGAGCAAGCGCTTCCCTCCCGGCTTGCTCCCCACCTTAATAACCGTCCGCTCCTGCCTTCAAGGCTCCCTCCCCCCTGATCGAGGCCCCATTAAATCCAAGGAGGCCCTATCAACCCAGTCAACAGATTCAGACAGCGATACTAATGTAGACCACGATTCGGACACAGAGTCCTTAGTCGAGCAGATTAACAACGCGCTCGAAGTGACTCCCAAAAAACAAAATAACACTGAGCCTCGCCAAGATGGCGAACTTCCTCCTCCTCCTTCTTCTTCCATCGAGGGGAGGAAGTGCTCCGGCGATGACGTCAGCCCTAAGCTGGGCCGGAAACCGCAAGCGCTTTACCCCGCCCTTTCACAGGGCGGAGCTAGTCCACCATCTTATGCCTTAGCCACTCCCACCGCGCCGCCGTCTTGCGACGCTTGGGGCCTCCCACTTCCGCCTCCCCCTCCGGCGAGCTCCCCCTCGGAGCCGCTACCGGCAGCTGCCGCCGCTCCTCCCACCCTGCCGACTAACAACCCCTGGCTGCCTTCTACACCTCAAGGCAACCCTTGGGGCAACGCTCCCCCTACCCCCACTCCCGCGCCAAGCCCTCTGCAAGCGCGTCCTCCTTTCTCTCGTGCTTTTCGCTGCTTTCCTCTTAACCTTACCCCCACACCACAGAAACCGTATGACTGGTATCCCATTGACTCTGATACTATTAAGCAGCTTCGCAGGGCCGTCAAGGAGGACGGGTTAAGTAGCCCATATGCTTCCCAAATACTGCAGGATCTCGGCATGGACTTTTGCATCCCCCAAGACTGGGCCTCGCTTGCCCCTTCCATTCTTAACCCCGGCCAGTTTGTTGATTGGCGTGCTCACTTCCAGGCGGAAGCAGCTAAGCAAAGTGAGCAAGACGCAGCCACTGGAGTCTATCATCACCCCGAAGCCTATCTAGGCACGGGAGCGTTTATAAATGCATCTGCTTATATTAATGTACCTGCCACCTTTTGGCCTATCCTTCGGGGAATCGCCTTGCGAGCTTTTGCCAACTGCTCCGCCTGTCGGCCTAATAAATTCACCAAGCTCTTCCAGGAGCCGAGCGAGCCTTTCGCCACCTTTGTCTCCAGAGTCGAAGAAACCTGCGCTCGAAAGGTAAGTGATCCCCAGGCCCAATATTACATGTGCCCATCCTCAAATCCTGGAAAATCGTACTGTAATTCCCCCAACGAGTACTACTGTGCATACTGGGGGTGTGAAACATTAGCCACTAATTGGAAGCCTCCTGTTCCTAATCATTACCTTACCTTAAAATGGACCCCTACAGGGTGCAAACTCCCTACAGTTAACTGGCTCGGCCAAGAAAGCGAGGGATCCTGCACACATCTTAATCTTACAGTGCAGCTCCCCACTAATCCCTCCTGGTTACTCGGTCAAACTTGGGGCTTCAAAATCTATGAAAAAGAAGCCGACCGAGGATCACTTATTCTCATAAAAAAGGAGGCTGTAAGCCAACCATGCCAAAATACTGCATTAAAAACACCCTCTGGCATAGGTCCCAACCAAGTCATTAACCCCCTTTTTCCACAGCTCTCCAGCCGCACCTCAGCTCCAACCAGCCGCACCTCAGCTGCAAACAACGCATCGCCAACACCACCACCCCAACCTTTTCTGCCCCCCTCTCGTTACTCCTCTCCCCTCTTCAGCCTTATCCAAGCAACCTTCACCTCACTAAATGTCTCCTACCCCAATCTTACCTCCTCTTGTTGGCTTTGCCTCTCCACCTCTTCCTCCCTGTATGAGCCCGTCGCCTCCAACCTCTCCTTTTCAGAAAACACAGAGGACAGCCCCTCGGAATGCAATTGGAATACCTCTGCCGTCCCCCTAACCTTTCATTCAGTCTCCTTTACAGGAAAGTGCATCCGCCCTCGCTCAAGTAACTCTCCCAACCTCACAGCTTGTGCCGACTACTCATCTCCCAGCAGCTCTGCAAAATTTCTTATTCCCCACAACTCCTCCCAATGGCTCTGCTCCTCTACAGGACTTACCCCCTGCCTTAACGTGCAAACCCTCAATACAACTCATGAAACTTGCCTCCTAATTGTCCTTATCCCTAGGGTCCTGTACCACAGCGAGGAAGACTTCTTCCTCCACCTGGAAACAACTGCAGTTCCTGCCCCTCTGCAAAAGCGAGAGCCCATCACCGTCCTCACGATTGCCTCCCTCCTAGGTCTTGCAGGCGCTGGCACCGGAATCGCTGCATTAGCCAGTCAAGGCTCCGCCCTAACTCACCTCCGGGCGGCTGTTGACGAGGACATTCGTCACCTACAAGACGCTATTTCCCATCTTAAAAATTCTGTCAATTCCCTCTCTGAGGTAGTGCTCCAAAACCGCCGAGGTCTCAACCTTCTCCTCAAAGAAGGAGGCGTTTGCACCGCCCTAGGAGAAGAGTGCTGTGTATATGCCAATTCCACGGGTCTCGCCGAGGACAGCCTAAAGAAGGTCCGAGAGGGACTGGAACAACGCAAAAGAGACCGTGAAGCCACCAGCTATTGGTCCCACATCTTTACCCCCCTCCTCCCTTACCTCCTCCCTCTCCTCGGCCCCCTACTAATGATTATTCTAGCTCTCACCTTAGGACCCTGCATTATCCGCAGAATTGTCCAGCTTGTAAGGAAACAAACGGATGCTATTTTCTCCTCGTTCGTGCAAGTCCAGTACCAGCGACTCGCCACCTCTGACGCTCCCTACTCCGAGATGACAACCAACCCTCCGCGACCTCACCGCCACCGGTCAACCCGCCAACCGCGAGGCCCTTCTCGATCGCCTGAACATCGCACCAACCTCGAGCTCCAGCTTCTCTGAACCTCCAACTTTAAACCCCCCACCCTCGTCCATCCCGCAAGCAGCAAGGCCCCTGTCGAGCGCCCGGGCGCCACACCAACGCCGAGCTCCAGCCTCGCTGAGCCACCGTCAACCCCTTTTTCCCCTCCCCGGCCTCCCCCTTCCCTCATCCCTTAGCGGGCCTCTCCGGTAAGCTTCTTCCTTTAATTAGAAAAGAAGGGGGAAATGCGGGACACTGATTACGTGCTTCAACTTGGCGGGCCTGGGCTGGGGGACCTGATCAGCCCCTGGGGAGGGTGGTGGGCACGGGCGACAGCGCCCTCCGCAGCCCCCCGGGCCTGGGAAAGTGAGGCCGGAGGCAGGCCCCATTTCCTCACCCAAAATAACACTGTTAGGGGAGGCTTGCCGGAGGGAACCGCCTTTTCCCCACCCCCTTATCTTGCCCGGACACTCCCCGTTGCCAGTGCAACTCCCATTACCACCAGTGCGCATACATTGTTGCCAGACACCGTTACCGGAGCAACTCTCGCCCCTTTTCAATCAACCTCCTCGCCCTCTCAGAACCAATCCAAGCCTTTAACCTCTACAGCTACCCCGCCCTCTAAACGCCCGATATAAGCGTGTACTCTCCCCTAATAAACTCTCTTGGTTTCTTCACCCTAAAAAGAAACGTGTCCCGCCTGTTCCTTTCTCGCCACCCTCCATACTTTGCACGCCACCCCGCCGGGGACCTGGCCAAGTCCCCCGCCTCGCCCTCGCCTCCGGGAAAGAGCCCCCGCCGCCGGTACCCTCCAAGCAATCCTGAGAGCCTAGGATTTAGCAACCGGCCGCCACCCCCCCCCCCCGATGAATCAACTGCGACCGCAATTATGCCTTTTTTCTCCTTTCCTCCTTTCTGTTTGATTTTTTTTTTAAGTTCCTGTTCTTTTTTCCCCCGTTTTCAAGTTATAGGTTATATTTCCAGTTTCTAAGTGCTTATCCTAAACAATTTAACATTACTTCCTAATTTTTTTAAGTCCTAAATTTATTTAATATCTCTATCCTATTCCCATGTTATATTTTTGTGTTCTTTTCTTTTCTAACCCTAGGGCAAATCTTACAATTTTTCTAATTAAAATTAATTAGAAAACTAATACTAGTGCCAATTCATCCTGCTACTCTGTTGAGTGAACTTGAGATCCCAATCCTGTCCTCCAAAGGATTAGTGATTCCCTCCCTGCTTTGCATCGTCTTCAATTTTAATAACCATGAACTTATCCAAGTCATTAATAAAGTTTTTTAGGCAGTTTGGTTCATTTAACCAAACCTCATTTAAGTACTCTATGCCTTGAGGGTAGAGGGGTAGGAAGTCAAGCATGAAAATATGCTTTCCAAATTACCATTAACTGGGTTTGACTATGATCAGCTTTCTCTTACTTGACTATTACAAGACAAATTTCTCACTTTCCCCCAAAGTCTCTATTGCTTCCATGCCATCAGTTAAGGCCAGCTGTTGATTAAAATTAATTGAGGAAAAGCTGCTCCTCTAGTTGCTTCCTCAGGCTTCTGAGTGATGAAATTGTCAACAATACAAGGCAGGAATCCATCAGCTTCTTAGCCTTTAGTCAAACAAGACTGCCGGTAATGTCCAGATAAGAGCTGAGTGGTGATGATAGGTGGGGGGTGGGGAGAATAAAAGGACACACGAAAAAAGACACTTGCCCCTTCCAGCAATGGTGTGGTAGAATCATGACAGCTGGGAGGCAAGAAACCTGGTTCCAGCCTTGGCTTTGCCAATAATAGCATCGTGTGTCAGGACTTGAAAATTCTGCACATTTACAAGCATACAGATGCTAGACGCAATTTAGTTACCTTGGAGATTCTCCCTCATTTTCTCACCCACTCACTTCTTAACCCCTTGCAGTCTGTTTCATCTTCACTCTTCTGTTGAGACCGTTTTCTCCACCTTTACTAAAATACCAGAGCCTGCTTTTTTGCCCTAATTCTACAAACTTCTCTTTTGAGTTGAGTACCACCAACCCTCCCCTTTTTTTCCTAAAATTCTATCCTCTTCCAGTCTCTCTGACACCTGATCGTCCTGGGGTCCCCGTAACCCTTTCCTCCGCTGCTGTCACTTGTTCCCTCTGTTAATTCAGTGTGGACTCCTTCCAGGGCAGCCCGGCTTCCTGCTTGCTGTCTTCCCGATGATCCCTAAAAGTCTACCTGGACATTACTGGATTCCTTATATTATTCCTCAAAGGTGTTCATCCTCTATTTCTCTTTCTGTTAATGGTGCCATTGTTTTCCCAGTGACACCGGCTCAAGATCCTGAGTCCTCGAGTTGAGAGCTGAACTGTCCCCAGTCTGACTATAATTAAATAAATGTGTACTGAGTCCCTGTTGGTGGCATCAGGTTCTGGGCGTTCCCGTTGAAGAGCTCAGGGTCTGGTAGATTAGAATGAAAACACCAGATGTTTTGGATTGAATTCTGTCCCCCCAAAATAGATTCCTGTCCTAACCCCTGACCCCATAAATGTGATCCTGTTTGGAAATAGGATCTTTGAAGATGTTATTAGTTAAGATGAAGCCAAATTGGGTTAGGGTCAGCCGTGATCCAATATGACTGGTGTCTTTAAAAGAAGAGAAAATGGACAGAGAGATGGAGACAGATAGAGAGAAGGTCTCTGTGACAGAGGCAGAGACTGGATTGTGCCACAAGACAAAGAATCCCATGGATCACCAGCAAGCTATTGCTAGAACCCTGTAGACGTCAGTCCTGCCAACACCTTGATTTTGGACTACTAGCTTCCAGAACTGTGAGACAATAAATCTCTGCTGTTTTATGCCATCCAGTTTGCAGTACTTTGTTCCAGTAGCCCTAGGAGACGAAGTCAGCCTGTGACCGGGGCAGCTATAAGCAGCTACATGCACTCCAGTAGCCTGGAGGAGAAGGGAACATGCCATGTATTCATGGAGGGCCTCCTAGGAGCCCTTTCTTTTGCTCATCTCTTCATCTGTATCACTTCAGTTACAGTTTAAACCCGATGGGGTAGATTTTACAGCTGAGGAAAGATGAGTTCTGTGGGGTCCAGGTCATATGACTATATATGTGCTGAGGCCAAGATTCAAAGTTGGATCTGTTGTTTCCAGGGCACCATGTTGCTTCCTGGGCTGTCAAGGGAGGAGGAGATGTTTAATTAAGGATGAACTTTACTTGGTAGTTAGTAAGAAGAAAAAAATTCCTAGCAGAAGGAATAGAATATAAAAAAAGTACAGAGATATGAAAGAGTGTGCATTAGAGTTTTAAGTAGAAATAAGGAAAACAAGCAGAGGAGGAAGTTTGGGGAGAAAAGATCATGCCTTAGGTTTCCAACATGTTGAGTTTGGGGCATTTATGGGCTGTTCCCACTTGCAGTTCAGTGAGTAGCTGGAAAGATGATTTTTGAGTTTAAGAAGGAGATGAGGAGCTAGGCATTTAAACTTGAATATTATCAGCATAAGGTAGCTGTGATGATTAGGCTTCCATGTCAACCTGGCCAGGCTACGGTACCCAGTTATTTAATCATACACTGGTCTTGGTGTTGCTATGAAGGTATTTGGTAGATGTTAACCACATCTACTAACAGTTAATTTTAGGTAAAGAGATCACCCTGGAACATGCGGGTGGGCTTCCTCCAATCCATTGAAGTCCTTAGGAGCAGAAAACTGAGGTTCCCCGGAGAAGACAACATTCTGACTCAAGACTGCAGCATAAAAATCCTGCCTAAGTTTCCAGCCCGTCTTCCCTATAGATTTTGGACTTGTCAGACCCATAATCACATCAGCCAATTCCTTAAAATAAATCTCTTAATATATCATATACCATATATATATTATCATATTATATATATCCTATTGATTCTATTTCTCTGGAGAATCCTGATTGATACAGTAGTGGTTAGAACCATGGGGGTGCTAAAATAATCTGGAAATAGCAAATAAAATATATGAGCAAGTAACTATAGAGAACAGGGAGATTGAGAGGAAGCTGGCAGAGAGGTTGGGGGAGCAGAGCAGACTAAGAAAACTAGACAGGAATTTCAAAAAGTTCACAAAGATCAAGGTTTTCAGGGACAATTTGGGATCAGGACTAAAAATGCGAATTAAATCTGACAACTAGAAGTTCACTGAAGAAATGTTCAGAATAGTTTTAATTCAGAGTCCTGGGGGGCAGAATTACAGTTTCAAGGGTTGAGACATGAGCAGGGAGAAAAATATCATAGTGGGCTACTCAAACCAGATACCAATGAGTATGATTTTCTCTCTATAATGAGACCCAGCTCAAATGTAACCGCATCCATGAAAATTTCCCCCACCCCTTTCCCTTCCTCCCTAACCTTCACAGTCTAGACTGAGGCTGTTATTTGTGTTCAGCTTCCAAGACTAGATTGTAAGCTCCTTGGTATCTGAGACCCTTTTTGGTGTCATCCATAACACCTAGCCTCGCATACAGTGGGTGCTCACTAAGTGCCTTGTGCACAGCCAACACTAACAGAATATGTGTTGAGTTATCAGAGACCAGCAGTGCAGAAAGCAATGTAAATTCTTGTAATAATTCTGGAGAGGTGTACTTTCTTTTTTGAGAGGAGGGAATATACACTGAGGGAAAGAATTTTACATGGGTTTTCTTCCAGGTATGTGGGTTCTGTGTTCTGAAGTTTGAAAGCTCAGTCAACAGTTCTTTCAGTACTTTAAATATTTTGCCTACTGAAATCACACAATAAGCATGAAATTTTGTTTAACTTGGCTAAACTTTCACTTATTTATCTGGGAGCCTTGACTTTGTTTAGTTATGGACTTTCAGGGCTTTTAAAATTTTAATTATTTTATTTTATTTTACCGATTTCAGTGTACTAGATAAATTCTGGGGCTTGAAATGGAGAAAAAAAGGATGCTGACCAAAAAAGAGGGCATTTCTACCCTACAGTGTTCTAGAAAGACCACTAGCTTAGAGTCAGGATAGCTGCTTTCTGGTCCCAAAACTGCTCCTAATTAGCAGTGGTACTTGACTCAGCTACTTCTCTGTTCAAGTCCTCATGACTGTAAAATAAGGCAGCCAGGCAAGCTGTTGCCAAGAGTCCCCTTCTTATACAACATTTTAGGAGTCTAAGAAAAACATTTCTGCAGTCATATTTTACCCCCATGCTCTTTACTTTCCAATATCCATTTGGCAGGGAACATGGAATTACCAGAGGGAAGCTCAGAATTGGCTTCTTTTCTCCCTCCTCTCCACCTCAGGTCTGCCTTGCTGTCTTTATGAAGAACTAAATGCAGCTTGATGGCCTCAGTCTGATGACTGAACTGTAAGCTCTGCAGGGAAAGGGACCATGTCTAATCTCCTCTGTGTACTACTCACAACTGTGGTTCCGGATCTTATGCACGCTGCTCAGCCTGTGTGCTTAACTGGCCGTTGGAGTGCCTGGCTGGGTTCAGTCTCTGTGGTGACCTATTGAAGGTGAAGTGCTCTGCTTGGCAGGCAATTTATGATTCCTATTTGTTGCTATTGATTTTAATTATGTACAGTATTTCTATAAATATTCTACCTAGGCCCAGAAACTTTTCAAAGCACGTGGGATATATATATAAATTTATATATATGTGTGTGTGTGTGTGTGTGAGTGTACGTGTGTATTTATTTATTTAAGACCGAGAATCCCTAGCATTGGCTTCTTGGTTATATTTTCTGCCATAAATCAGGCAACTGCTGCTGCTTCTGGCTTCCCAAGTTCTGAGCAATTTCTTAGTTGGGGTCTGGGGGTAGTAAGGGTGGGTGGGTGGTAGGAGTCATCTTATCTTATGTGACAAGACTGGTAGTTGTTTTAATATAAAGGTTGGCTAAAAATTGGAATCTGAAAAAATTCTCTTTACAGAGTTCAGCATCTTTTTTTTAATCTAAAGACCTGTGAATGCATATCTATTTCTCAATCTTTTGATGTAGAGTCCAGGCATTCTTGGAGGGAAGGGGTTCACTAATCCTTAGTTGTCTCTCTTGTATACACGTTTCCACCAATGTCCAGTGTCTTTCTCTTTTTTTTTTTTTTTTTAATTGTCAGACTTTTTAAAATAAAATTTTATTTTGAAATCATTTCAAAGTTACAGGGCAGTTGCGAAAATAATACAAAACCCATACAGAGAACTCCAGTTACCCCCCACCCAGATACCTAGATCCACCGACTTTTAATGTTTTGCCACATTTACCATATCATTCTCTTTCTATCAATCCATCTGTCTGTCTATGTATCTCTCTATCTATTTATTCATCTATTTATTTTCTAAACATTTGGGAGTAGGTTGCATACATCAGCCTCCTTGAACATGTAATACTTCCCTGTACATTTTTTAAAAACAAGGACATTCACTTATGTAACCACCTTGAGTGCAGTTATCAAGTTTCCAGAAATTTAACACTCAGTCTTCTCCGGTTTGCTAATGCTGCTATTATGTAAAATACCAGAAATGGATTGGCTTTTTTTTTTTTTTTTTTAATCATCATTTTATTGAGATATATTCACATACCACGCAGTCATACAAAACAAATCGTACTTTCGATTGTTTACAGTACCATTACATAGTTGTACATTCATCGCCTAAATCAATCCCTGACACCTTCATTAGCACACACACAAAAATAACAAGAATAATAATTAGAGTGAAAAAGAGCAATTGAAGTAAAAAAGAACACTGGGTACCTTTGTCTGTTTGTTTCCTTCCCCTATTTTTCTACTCATCCATCCATAAACTAGACAAAGTGGAGTGTGGTCCTTATGGCTTTCCCAATCCCATTGTCACCCCTCATAAGCTACATTTTTATACAACTGTCTTCGAGATTCATGGGTTCTGGGTTGTAGTTTGATAGTTTCGGGTATCCACCACCAGCTACCCCAATTCTTTAGAACCTAAAAAGGGTTGTCTAAAGTGTGCATAAGAGTGCCCTCCAGAGTGACCTCTCGGCTCGTTTTGGAATCTCTCTGCCACTGAAGCTTATTTCATTTCCTTTCACATCCCCCTTTTGGTCAAGAAGATGTTCTCCGTCCCACGATGCCAGGTCTACATTCCTCCCCGGGAGTCATATTCTACGTTGCCAGGGAGATTCACTCCCCTGGGTGTCTGATCCCACGTAGAGGGGAGGGCAGTGATTTCACCTTTCAAGTTGGCTTAGCCAGAGAGAGAGAGGGCCACATCTGAGCAACAAAGAGGCATTCGGGAGGAGGCTCTTAGGCACAAATATAGGGAGGCCTAGCCTCTCCTTTGCAGCAACCGTCTTCCCAAGGGTAAAACTTATGGTAGAGGGCTCAACCCATCAAACCACCAGTCCCCTATGTCTGTGGTCATGTTAGCAACCATGGAGGTGGGGTAGGCGAATACTCCTGTACTCTCCACAGGCTCCTCAAGGGGGCACTACATCTTTTTTTTTTTCTTTGTTTTTCTTTCTTTTTTTTTTTTTTTAACTTTCCCTTCTTTTTTAAATCAACTGTATGAAAAAAAAAGTTAAAAAGAAAACAAACATACAATAAAAGAACATTTCAAAGAGACCATAACAAGGGAGTAAGAAAAAGACAACTAACCTAAGATAACTGCTTAACTTCCAACATGTTCCTACTTGACCCCAAGAAAGTTACATAATATAGCAACCTTTCTGTGAACTTGTTCCTACTATATCCATCAGAAATTAACAGACCATAGCCATTCCTGGGCATCCCCAGAACGTTAAATAGCTTATCTGTTCTTCTTGGATTATTGTTCCCCCTTCCTTAATTGCTCTCTAATGCTAGTTCCCCTACATTCTACATTATAAACCATTTGTTTTACATTTTTGAAAGTTCACATTAGTGGTAGCATATAATATTTCTCTTTTTGTGCCTGGCTTATTTCACTCAGCATTATGTCTTCAAGGTTCATCCACGTTGTCATATGTTTCACGAGATCGTTCCTTCTTACTGCCGCGTAGTATTCCATCGTGTGTATATACCACATTTTATTTATCCGCTCATCTGTTGAAGGACATTTGGGTTGTTTCCATCTCTTGGCAATTGTGAATAATGCTGCTATGAACATTGGTGTGCAGATATCTGTTCGTGTCACTGCTTTCCGATCTTCCGGGTATATACCGAGAAGTGCAATCGCTGGATCGAATGGTAGCTCTATATCTAGTTTTCTAAGGAACTGCCAGACTGACTTCCAGAGTGGCTGAACCATTATACAGTCCCACCAACAATGAATAAGAGTTCCAATTTCTCCACATCCCCTCCAGCATTTGTAGTTTCCTGTTTGTTTAATGGCAGCCATTCTAACCGGTGTTAGATGGTATCTCATTGTGGTTTTAATTTGCAACTCTCTAATAGCTAGTGAAGCTGAACATTTTTTCATGTGTTTCTTGGCCATTTGTATTTCCTCTTCAGAGAACTGTCTTTTCATATCTTTTGCCCATTTTATAATTGGGCTGTCTGTACTATTGTCATTGAGTTGTAGGATTTCTTGGTATATGCAAGATATCAGTCTTTTGTCAGATACATGGTTTCCAAAAATTTTTCCCATTGAGTTGGCTGCCTCTTTACCTTTTTGAGAAATTCCTTTGAGGTGCAGAAACTTCTAAACTTGAGGAGTTCCCATTTATCTATTTTCTCTTTTGTTGCTTGTGCTTTGGGTGTAAAGTCTAGGAAGTGGCCGCCTAATACAAGGTCTTGAAGATGTTTTCCTACATTATCTTCTAGGAGTTTTATGGTACTTTCTTTTATATTGAGATCTTTGGTCCATTTTGAGTTAATTTTTGTGTAGGGGGTGAGGTAGGGGTCCTCTTTCATTCTTTTTGATATGGATATCCAACTCTCCCAGCCCCATTTGTTGAAAAGACCATTATGGCTCAGTTCAGTGACTTTGGGGGCCTTATCAAAGATCAGTCGGCCATAGATCGGAGGGTCTATCTCTGAATTCTCAATTCGATTCCATTGATCTATATGTCTATCTTTGTGCCAGTACCATGCTGTTTTGGCAACTGTGGCTTTATAATAAGCTTCAAAGTCAGGGAGTGTAAGTCCTCCCACTTCGTTTTTCTTTTTTAGAGTGTCTTTAGCAATTCGAGGCATCTTCCCTTTCCAAATAAATTTGATAACTAGCTTTTCCAAGTCTGCAAAGTAGGCTGTTGGAATTTTGATTGGGATTGCATTGAATCTGTAGATGAGTTTGGGTAGAATTGACATCTTAATGACATTTAGCCTTCCTATCCATGAACATGGAATATTTTTCCATCTTTTAAGGTCCCCTTCTATTTCTTTTAGTAGAGTTATGTAGTTTTCTTGTATAGGTCTTTTACATCTTTGGTTAAGTTTATTCCTAGGTACTTGATTTTTTTAGTTGCTATTGAAAATGGTATCTTTTTCTTGAGTGTCTCTTCAGTTTGTTCATTTCTAGCATATAGAAACATTACTGACTTATGTGCATTAACCTTGTATCCCGCTACTTTGCTAAATTTGTTTATTAGCTCTAGTAGCTGTATCGTCGATTTCTCAGGGTTTTCTAGATATAAGATCATATCATCTGCAAACAATGACAGTTTTACTTCTTCTTTTCCAATTTGGATGCCTTTTATTTCTTTGTCTTGCCGGATTGCCCTGGCTAGCACTTCCAGCACAATGTTGAGTAACAGTGGTGACAGCGGGCATCCTTGTCTTGTTCCTGATCTTAGAGGGAAGGCTTTCAGTCTCTCACCATTGAGTACTATGCTGGCTGTGGGTTTTTCATATATGCTCTTTATCATGTTGAGGAAGTTTCCTTCAATTCCTACCTTTTGAAGTGTTTTTATCAAAAACGGATGTTGGATTTTGTCAAATGCTTTTTCAGCATCTATTGAGATGATCAATTGATTTTTCCCTTTCGAGTTTTTAATGTGTTGTAATACATTGATTGTTTTTCTTATGTTGAACCATCCTTGCATGCCTGGAATGAACCCCACTTGGTCATGGTGTATGATTTTTTTAATGTGTCTTTGGATTCGATTTGCAAGTATTTTGTTGAGGATTTTTGCATCTATATTCATTAGGGAGATTGGCCGTTAGTTTTCCTTTTTTGTAGCATCTTTGCCTGGTTTTGGTATTAGATTGATGTTAGCTTCATAAAATGAGTTAGGTAGTGTTCCCTTTTCTTCAATGTTTTGAAAGAGTTTGAGTAAGATTGGTGTCAGTTCTTTCTGGAAAGTTTGGTAGAATTCCCCTGTGAAGCCATCTGGCCCTGGGCATTTATTTGTGGGAAGATTTTTGATGACTGATTGGATCTCTTTGCTTGTGATGGGTTGGTTGAGGTCTTCTATTTCTTCTCTGGTCAGTCTAGGCTGTTCATATGTTTCCAGGAAATTGTCCATTTCTTCTACATTGTCCAGTTTGTTGCCATACAGTTGTTCATAATATCCTCTTATAATTTTTTAAATTTCTTCAGGATCTGCAGTTATGTCACCTTTTTCATTCATTATTTTGTTTCTATGGGTCTTCTCTCTTTTTGATTTTGTCAGTCTAGCTAGGGGCTTGTCAATCTTGTTGATCTTCTCAAAGAACCAACTTTTGGTGATATTTATCCTCTCTGTTGTTTTTTTTTTCTCTATGTCATTTATTTCTGCTTTAATCCTTGTTATTTCTTTTCTTGTACTTGGTTTAGGATTGGTTTGCTGTTCATTTTCTAGCTTCTTCAGTTGATCCATTAGTTCTTCGATTTTGGCTCTTTCTTCCTTTTTAATATATGCGTTTAGTGCTATAAATTTCCCCCTTAGCACTGCTTTTGCTGCATCCCATAGATTTTGGTATGTTGTGTTCTCATTTTCATTCGTCTCTATATGTTTAGCAATTTCTCTTGCTATTTCTTCTTTAACCCACTGATTGTTTAGGAGTGTGTTGTTTAACCTCCAGGTATTTGTGAATTTTCTAAGTCTCTCATGGTTATTGACTTCTAATTGTATTCCATTGTGGTCAGAGAATGTGCTTTGAATAATTTCAATCTTTTTAAATTTATTGAGGCTTGTTTTATGTCCCAGCATATGATCTATTCTGGAGAAAGTTCCGTGAGCACTAGAAAAGTATGTGTATCCTGGTGATTTGTGATGTAATGTCCTGTATATGTCTGTTGAATCTAATTCATTTATCAGATTGTTTAGGTTTTCAATTTCCTTATTGGTCTTCTGTCTGGTTGATCTATCTATAGGAGAGAGTGATGTGTTGAAGTCTCCCACAATTATTGTGGAAACATCAATTGCTTCCTTTAGTTTTGCCAGTGTTTCTCTCATGTATTTTGTGGCACCTTGATTGGGTGCACAGACATTTACAATTGTTATTTCTTCTTGCTGTATTGCCCCTTTTATTAGTATGTAGTGGCCTTCTTTGTCTCTCAAAACATCCCTGCATTTGAAGTCTATTTTATCTGAGATTAATATTGCTACACCTGCTTTCTTTTGGCTGTAGCTTGCATGAAATATTTTTTTCCATCCTTTCACTTTCAGTTTCTTTGTGTCCCTGTGTCTAAGATGAGTCTCTTGTATGCAACATATTGATGGTTCATTTTTTTTGATCCATTCTGCGAATCTATATCTTTTAATTGGGGAGTTTAATCCATTTACATTCAACGTTATAACCGTGAAGGCATTTCTTGAATCGGCCATCTTATCCTTTGGTTTATGTTTGCCATATTTTTCCCTCTCTCTATTAATATCCTTTATTGTACCCATACCGAATCTCTTTAGTACTGAACCTTTCTCCAAGTCTCTGTCCTGTCTTTGTTTCTGTGTCTGTAGGGCTCCCTTTAGTATCTCCAGTAGGGCAGGTCTCTTGTTAGCAAATTCTCTCAGCATTTGTTTGTCTGTGAAAAATTTAAGCTCTCCCTCAAATTTGAAGGAGAGCTTTGCTGGATAAAGTATTCTTGGCTGGAAATTTTTCTCACTCAGAATTTTAAATATATCGTGCCACTGCCTTCTCGCCTCCATGGTGGCTGCTGAGTAGTCACTACTTAGTCTTATGCTGTTTCCTTTGTATGTGGTGAATTGCTTTTCTCTTGCTGCTTTCAGAACTTGCTCCTTCTCTTCTGTGTTTGACAGTGTGATCAGTATATTGTCTCGGAGTGGGTTTATTTGGATTTATTCTATTTGGAGTTCGCTGAGCATTTATGATTTGTGTATTTATGTTGTTTAGAAGATTTGGGAAGTTTTCCCCAACAATTTCTTTGAATACTCTTCCTAGACCTTTACCCTTTTCTTCCCCTTCTGGGACACCAATGAGTCTTATATTTGGACGTTTCATATTATCTATCATATCCCTGAGGTCCATTTCGATTTTTTCAATTTTTTTCCCCATTCTTTCTTTTATGCTTTCATTTTCCATTCTGTCATCTTCCAGGTCACTGATTCGTTGTTCAACTTCCTCTAGTCTTGTACTATGAGTGTCCAGAGTCTTTTTAATTTGGTCAACAGTTTCTTTAATTTCCATAAGATCATCCATTTTTTTATTTAGTCTTGCAATGTCTTCTTTATGCTCTTCTAGGGTCTTCTTGATTTCCTTTATCTCCCGTACTATGGTCTCATTGTTCATCTTTAGTTCTTTGAGTAGCTGCTCTAGGTGCTGTGTCTCTTCCGGTATTTTGATTTGGGTGCTTGGGCTTGGGTTATCCATATCGTCTGGTTTTTTCATATGCTTTATAATTTTCTGTTGTTTTTGGCCTCGTGGCATTTGCTGAACTTGATAGGGTTCTTTTAGGGTTTGTAGACCTATTGAAGTCCTTCTCTCTAATTTATCAGATCTACAGCTTCGTGGAGTACACTTTCTCTAACTAACCAGCAGGTGGCGTCCACGAGCCACCTGTTCTCCACAAGCCAGTTCTCCCCTGCTTAGCCTTTTTGGTGAGTGGGGGAGTGAGTCTTGTGGGGCCCAATTGGTGTACCAAGCTTGCGTGTGTAGTTGGTGTTGCCTGCCCTGTATGTGGGGCGTGTTTCTGGGCAGTCGGGGAGGGGGGGTGGCCCTAACAATCAAATCTCCTGGTGATCCTAGACTTTTAAAGCTGGTGCAATAGTCTAATCCTTCAGTTCAGTCCTGCCATAGTTTGTCTCTGCCACTGACCCACAAGTCCTTGGTATTGGCGTATGGCTCCTGAGACTTGCAAGTGGGCCCCTCTTCCAGGCTGTGCACCCCGGGTCCTCTGTTGAGGGATGACTGTGCTATGTCACAGGTGAGTGCCGTCCCCCCAGGGCAGTTCTGGGCTGCTGGGCTGTGTAGGGAGGCTCCCAGTCTGCTCAAATGATGGCTGAGTGGGGCTTTGTTAATTCACACTGCTCCACCTTCCCAACTCTGGGACAATCAGCTGAGGTTGCAGGGAAGGCTAATGTCCATGCCCAGTTTTGTGGTGTGTGCCTGTTATTTGAAGCACTTCCATCACACTGGGTTGTCTGGGGCAGCTCTGGGCTATGGGGCTGGCGATGGGCAGGAGTGTTTCCTGTCCACCAGGATGGTGGCTGTGAACGGACACCCCCCTTTTCTTGGGAAGTTGTGGTGTTTAGTGAATTTTCTCAGCCACTGGATTATTGCCTTTTGTCTCAGAGCTCTCTTAGTTCTGCTCTTGACTTGACGTGCCCAAATTGAAAGTCTTTGAAGCTTTCTGTGTTGGGCTTCTTAGAGTAATTGTTTTAGAAAAAGAAAAAAGGATTAAAAAAAAAAAAAAAAAAAAAAGGGCCCTCCTCAGAGATCTAATGGGTTATTGAAATGCTAATAGACAAAGTAACCAGGGCCATTAAGGAAAGGTCTACAGGGCAGAGAGATCAGCTTTTCTTCGGGATTTGCATATGCGCCTCAAGGCCTGAGCTCCACCCTTCCCCTTTCTGTGTTCACCAGAACTCCAAAAATCCTCTGCTTTTATTTTGGAGTTTTTCATGTTTTTTTTTTTTTTTTTTTTTTTCTATGCCTGTCTCCTCTCTGCTGGGCTGGCTGCTCTCAGATTCTCTGGTGTCTGGTCTCAGTCTATCTATGGTTGGAGTTTGGATCAGTAGAATGAGTTTCCGATAAGGGTTGCCACTACAGTTCTCCCTTCTCCTTCCCGGAGCTGACAGCCCCTCCTCCCACGGGACTGAGCCTGGCAGGGAGGGGCGCGGGTCCCCTGGCCGCCAAAACTTACAGATTTCGCTGATCTCAGCAGTTCGACATTTTCATGAGTGTTGTATGAAGTATGCCCAAAGACAGATTGCTCTGTGGTGTCCAGTCAACGCAGTTCCTGGCTTTCTACCTACTTTTCTGGAGGAGTAACTAAAACATACAGCTCACCAGTCAGCCATCTTGCCCTGCCTCCCCAGTGTCTTTGTCTTAAGGTAGACAGGAAACTTAGACCCTTGTAAAACAATCTGACCTTGTTAAGAATCCTTCTAGGTATTTATGGTCATTTTCCCAGCCTTTCACAATTCTTTTACTCCTATCTAATTAAGCACAACTTTGGAATCTTTCCAAAGTATTCAACACAATTTTCATAGAGTTAACTCTCTTTCTGTGTGATTTCATTGGCTTATGTAATATTTGGATTTATTGTTTAACTTCAATATCATGTGCAACTGTTAAGGCTCAGGAACAGTCTCACCTTGCTCTCAGGTAGTCACAGAAAACAACTGGTGGGCACAGTAGCCTGAGGACCCTCTGAAAGTACATGGCTTGTGCCATGGGTAGCATCACTGTGTTTTGTTGAGCATATGGAGGGTGTTGGCTCATCTGGTGATTTGGTTCATGGTAACCCCTTGCAAGAGCATTAACTGTGCCTTTGAATATCCTTTCTGCCAAAAAGGCAGAAGAATTCTTGATCTTGTTGAAAGACCTGTTCAAAATGGCCAAGGCTGATTTTTGTCTGCTTGCGCCATTGATTGAGCACACACATGGGTTGATTTTTTCCCCTTCATTTGTGCAACTTGCTGATGGGCAGACACAACTGTCTCAGTGCTTAGACAGATTAAACTAGTCTTGGACAGATTATGTTCTTTGTCACTATGTTTTAGTGTACAACAACATAAGAGCTATTATGCTGGACCCCGAGAATGCAAAGTATCAGCTACGTCCCCTGCCACATGACCATACACTCTAGTTGGAGATGAAGGGTATATGTTTGTGTGTGTGTTTGAGTGTGTGTATGCATGCACGCACATGTGCATGTGCACATACTTGGAAAGATAATTGTATGGAGTAATATATGCAAATACCAGATGAGTTGTACAGATGGTAAGGGATATAGGAATTCAGATAGACTGAATGCTACATTTCTATATGTTTTACACAAAAGGTTTAAACCCTTCTTATATTACATGGCATATTTGGACATAGGTAAGATAACTGGACTTGGACAGGGAAGTTCCAAGATGGCATCAACATGGAAATGGACAAGTTGCTGGGGTGGGAGCAGGTGCAGGAAAAGCCCAACCCTGATGGCACAAGTCAGTGTTCTGAGCAACCACGCCCAGGCCAAAGGGGGCCAGGCCTGCAGGGCCAAACAGGGTGCCCTGTCAGGGGGCCTCTGGGGGCAATATTAAGATATTGGGGCAGGCAGGCGACATAGAGGGGGCAGGGCTCAATCCAGAGCTGGGGTTCTTGGGAGCTGCTGCCAAAATGTGACTTAGCCCCATTATTGACAAAAAATATTCTTAACATTAGATACTTTACAAAGGAAGGGAGGCTTAACTATTGCTTTGCGAACTAAGAAGTGCACAAACTACCCATTCTCCCTTCTGTATTCCTAGGAGAGGAAACTCTTACAATCTGAGCTGTTTTTCTGCTGGGGATGCATGTGACCAGTTTAGCATGTGGCTCTTTCTGGGCCATAATGTGACATCTCTCCACTCCTAACAGTTCTCCTGTTTAGGAAGGAACTTAGAGGAGCTGTGTGGGTGTCGGGTACCATCTGGAAAGGATGGGGAAGTGTGTCATCCTCAAGAGGTTTGCTCGGTGATGAGCTGATCTATGACATGACCAGTCCATCACTCCTCAGAAACAGGGGCTTCTCTACAATTAGCTTATTTCTTCCTAAGTCAGTCAGAAAAATTGTTCTCTCATTATTATTGTCTTAACTATTTTATCTTATTTAGAAAAACATTTGACTAATACAAGAAATCGAAACCTTCTTTCAGCTGGGCCTCATGGATCCATCTGCATTTTCTTTGATTCTTTGTACTTTTCAAACCAAAAGTAAAGCTCAATATCTAACTCTAGACAGAATGATACTATTTCCGAGGTGAAATCATCACAATGATATTCAGTGGAAAATACTTTCACACAGAACGACACTTGTTTTCCTCTCTCTCATCTCTCCTGAAGGTGATCACAAAAGAGCATTAAGAAATTCCCTTGTTAGGATGAATTCCAATCAGGTCTGAGATTAGGGCCTGCTAAGGAGGCTCAGCCTGGGAAATTGAACTTTGATTTCTTTGTCCCACAGACCACACAAGTGGTTGCACTTGCACCTAGTGAGTGGGAGGCAGGTTTGTCGCTAAGGCCTCTAGAACAGTCTGGGTGGCCACGTGAATGTCAAGAAGGCCACTCTGCACCTGCTGGAACCTTCATTCCTCCTGAGTTCTGTCATCGCTGGATGCACATTTGTGGGGACTTGGGGATCATGTTTCTAAGTTGGAGTCTGTTGAGTTGTTTCCTTTTGTACCATCTCTACAACTTCCCTTCTTGACCATTAAAATAACTCTACATCTGTTTGTTGTCTGTCTTCCCCTTGAAAAGTCTGTGATGTTTCAGAGATACATACACAGTGTCTGTGCAGAGTCTGCACATAGTGGGTGCTCAGTACACACATCTGTTGAATGATACTTTCTCTAGTTGTGTCTGTTGGTGTATTTCCATAAACCACATCATTGTCCCCTTGTGTTGACCACATGCAGGACACAGTCAAGATGCAAGTCCCAGGTGGGGAAAGGGTTGGGTGTGGTCACTGATATTGGCAAAGCAGTGTCCCAGTGCTGTAGGACTTGGGACATTGGACAGGTTATCAGAGGCAGGTCAGCAAGGATTATGTTACACAAATCAAGACTTAAGGGTTTGATTTTACTTTCCCCAAACTAAGGCTTCAAATGCTGGGGTGGGCCCCAATCTATACATTGGTGCCATGGACCTTGAACTAAGAAGACATGAGAGTTGCAGGGGCAGAAATCCAGGCAAAGCATGTAGAGCTCTCTCTCCTTAACCTTTTTAGCCAGTACCACACCTATGAATTGATTGGAATAAGGCATCTTGGTCCTGGTAGGGGTAAGTGGCAATTTCATTGTTAAATAGCTGAATTGTGGACAAATAATTGTTATTTAAATCTCTTTGTTTAGAACACTTAAAAAAATATCTCAATATCCCTTCTGTTTACCTCTGAAGCCGAAGGCCTGACAGCAGTGAAAAAAAAGCTTTACCATATGATCACCCAGAGAACTAGCAGAGGAGAGCAGGGCGAACTCCAAAGAGCTCGTTTCAGGCAGATGGGCTCATGGCAGTGGGAGTATCTTTGTATTTATTCCATTATACAGATCTCTGGGCCTCTGCTGTCCTCTCAATCTTTGCTGCTCCATTGGAAATCAGTGCCCAGCTCCCCGTCCATTCTTCTCCCGCAGGAGTAGGTGCCTTTGGGCCCAAGCTGTTTATCTCCTGAGTGCTCCTAGCCAACCCCCATCCATTTGGCCTGGATGTATTCAACTCCATTTCCAGGAAATTATGAATCACAGGGAATTAAGGCCATATATAGTGAATCCTGTCCTATATTTCTAACTTCCTTCTGTGTCTGCACTTCCCTCTGCCCAGAATTTCTGTGCTTCTCTGAATTTCCAAATCGCCTGCTATAAAGTACCCATTTCTCTTTCCCAGCTGTTCCCTTGTGTTATTTATAATAAGCCCGGAAGGAAATGTTCATTCAAATTGGAAAGAAGAGATTATATCAGAGAAGAGAAAGATTTGGCAATGCTATTTGGAGCTGAAACCTGTGACATTAAAAAAAAAAAAAGAGGGATGTGCTGAGCTAAGGCTGTTGTAGACGGCGACTTGAGCACATGGCAGGTGAGAGAAAAGTTCTCCCTGGGGCTGATGATAGGTCTAGGGCATTACTGAAAGTGCAAACCAAGAGCTTCAGAATTGATTATTTTTATGTGAAAGGATTGTTTAAGAATACATTGCGAGTTAAAAATTGTTGTTGTCAGCCACTTTTTACCAGGGCTAAAATAATTAAGTGAATTATCTTTTGAGAAATATGACAAAGAAGCAGACACTTGGTGGAAATGAAAGCTTTCTATGTGGTCTTGTCCAGTCAATACAATCTCCAGGGGTTCCTGTTCAATGAAGAAATTCAAAAGGCCCCTGGAATTCCCCCAAGCAGGACTCTGCTTTCTGAAATCTTAACACAAAGATGGGTTTGTTTGCTCCAGAATACTGGCATTCAGTTTTCTTGAATGTGAATCTTGTATTTAAAGGGACCTTGGAACATGCCCAGGACACAGATGGATAAAGCCCTTGTTTCTGAAAGAATGAATGATGACAGAGATGTTCGAAAATTACTAGAATTAACAGTCTACCTTCAAATTCTGGTAGCCATGGATTTGCTATTTCAGTTTGAAGATCTGTATAATTCCTTACAGGTATAAAACTCTGTAGTTCTGGGATAGACGGACAAGTTCTAAGTTTCTTTTTCAGCTCATTTGTGGTCTAAGTGGAGTTAGGTGGACATGTTTTTTACAGGACACTAAATCTGTTGTTCAGTATTGTAACTTCTGTTTGCCCCATCCCTCAGCCCTGAAATTTGGATTTTCTCCAAGCTTCCACATCTTGGTATGTGGTTCCACCACCAACTTAGTTCTTTCAGCCAGTCCCCTATGAATACACTTTGACTCTACTTTCTCCCTTAGGCCATCAGCAAATCCAGTTCATTTTACTTCCTAAATATTGCTTGAATGTGGTTTCTTCTCTCTATTAGCCTAGTGCAAACTGTTTCTTTCCCTTCTGGACAAAAGCAAGAGCCACTTGGTGTCCTTTCTGCTAATCTTCTCCCCACCTACCCTCCACCCAGTCTCCACAAAGCAACCCATGTGGTCATTAAGGATGCAAATCTGTTGATGTCATTCATGGGCCTAAAACATTTCGGTGGCTTTGAGTCCAATATCATGTAGCTTTCAAAGCTCTGCATGATCTGGCCCCTCTTTGCTTCTGCAGCTTCATCAGCAGCATGCCAAGCTCTTTCCTGCCTTTGATCCTTTGGAGTTGTAGTTCTCCTGCTGGAAACACTTTCCTATGCCTTCCCTCTCCCCTTCACCTAGCCAACTCCTATCCTGCTTAAAAATTCACATTAGGCTTTACTTCCTCAGTGAAGTCTTCCCTGATTACTCTGTCTTTATTGAGATCTCTTGCTTTGAGCACTTACAAAATACTGTACTTCTAGTATCACAAATCTCACTTCTAATTGATTGCTCTGTGTCTGTTATGTTGTAAGCTACACAAGGGTGGAAATGGGGATTATATCTTGTTCACAGGGCCTGGAAAATAGCAGACACTCTGTAAATATTTGTTGCACACATGAGGAATCAGAGAAATGATTGATCACCCTTTAGCAAATGTGTTTTTCATGTAGAACAAGCCCAAGTCAACAGAACAAAATGGAAGGTTAGAGGCATTATCTAGTCAGTGTAGATCAGTCCATGGGGACATGAAAGTGGTTGTGATCGCTGCTTATCAGACTTCCAAAATGAATTCCCAAGTACAATAAAATATAGAACCTTCAATCTCCAGATTTTTTGTTTGTTTGTTCTTCGGTGTAACATTTGCATCCTGGGTGAGTAAGTTGTTTGGCTTCAGTTAGTTCTCCTGTGCCAATCCTTTTGTGGTCATTTGTGTTCAGATAGAAATGTGGTTGCCTTTCATGCCTTTTTTTAGTGTTTTTCTGAGTCTGTGTCTTTCTTCTCATTTCCACATGCTTTTACAAATAAGTGCATATAAGGGCATTTTTGTTGGTAGGATGGATTACAGACAAGCATCATTTCCTATTTTGGTACTTAATATCTGGAAAGCGTTTCTTGGTAGCATGTTGAAATTTATAACATTTCCCAAGTCATAGTCCCTTCCAGGAATATTGCCAGATACCCATGGTGTGGGCAGGCAACAGTACCAAGACATCTGAGTAAAAGATGAAAAAGTTGGCCGACCTGCTGTAGCTCTCAGCTATCGCCTCACTCTTGGTGCCTTACTGTGGACTGAATCTCAAACCTATGGTGCCACCCTCACCCTTGCCTTTATGAAACTTTGCTGCCACAAAAATGACCCAGGTGAGAAATTGTGCTGTGTTCATGAGATCTGCTTCTGTGAGATGAAAATTATTTCATCATCAAATTATATATCATCATATAAAATATGTGGGCTTTGGCATCTCCAGATTAGCACCAGTTCAGTTTTCTAATGTGAAACTTGGGATTTTCAAGCAATTGCTGTTGTTTTGGTTTGGTAGAAATGTTGGGAAAGTATGCATGGAAGAGTGGCATTATTCTTGCCATGGACATCCTCTCCTTGGGTTTCTCATGAAGGATATAATACAGCTTAAGCCTTTAAAAGACAGACTGGGGCTTCAAATGATTGTGTGAAAATGGTACTAGCCATTTTCCTGGAAGACTTCAGTGTTTCCATTTATTGCTAGTGAGGAATATTGACATCACAGCATGTCTAAATACCTCAGTAACGAATTTGTTTTACCTTTTTCAGTTTAGAATGAATTTGGAGAGAAGTTCTTCTTTAGCATGTTTATGATTTTAGTACTAGATTTCAGGAAATATTTTAAGTTTTCATTAAGGAAGTACCTCTTACATTAAGGTTCGCTGATGTTTAACAAATCATACTTCTTGAAACACTTTTAATGTAAATTGCCTTGGCCATATGGATATTTTTGCTTTATCTATACAGTAAGCTCTTGTCCAGTTTCTGTGTTACCTAGATTCCTTGCTTCTCTCATTTTATTGCCTATCTTTTTTTTGTTTCTTATTGAATTTTTTTATTCATTCAACAAACATTAAGTGCTTACTACCTGCTAGGGGCTAGGGCTAGAGATAAAGAAGTTGTGTACCACCCTTAAATGCCACCCTAAATGTAAAATATTGAAAGCCCTGGCTAATATCTTTCTCCTTAGTGCTGAAAACTGCCTGACGTTAAAATGTGTTTCTTTGTTTATCTTGTTTCCCTTCTTTTCTGTAAGCTCCAGGAAGGAAGGAACTTAGCTTCTTTTCTTAACTGCTCTATCCCCTAGAGCCTAGAACAGTGCCAGGCACTCCATAAATATTTGTTGAACATCCGCCTGTCTTTTGACCTGTTTATGCCTCTACAGAAGAGGAATGGGGCCATAAAATCTACTGCTCAATCAACAAATGCTTATCGCGTTTACTCTGTGCTCAGTAGCCTCTCCGCTCTTGCAGTTCTTTGCTTGCTGTTCACCCAGGGAGGTAGTATCCAGAAGAAGTTCTGATCCAATAAGATGGCTTATTGTCAGGTTCTGAGTTCGTGGTGCAGATTACCTGACAGTGAGATGTTCATGAGGCCTGGAAGGGAGAGGCAAGGCTCTGGAGAGGCAGCATCTGAGTTGTAAAGGCTTAAGAGGATGGTAAGGACAGAAAGAAGATAGAGAGAGGGTGTCATAGGCCATCAAGAGACCTTTTTCAGCCAGGGATGTGTGACTGGGAAACAGGAGAAATGATGCTGGGGGGACAGAACAGGCCACATTTCACGAAGGGCTTTGATATTGGAAGGGGCTGTGTAAGAGTACTTTTGGCTTTGAGTGTTGGCAATGGTAAGGCACTGATGATTTTGATGCAGTCCCTGAAATTGAAAAAATTAGCATGACTCCTTGTAAGGAGCTTTGGTTAAAACCTTGACAGAGAGAAAACGGAATACAAGTTTAAAATTAACTTTGGGGAGATTTATCAGTTGACTTTAATAATGTTAATCCTTTTAGTTTTCTGGGATGACTGAAAATTAGCTTAATGTCAATTTTTCCCCTTCTTTATCTTGCCCCTTTGTATGTTCATACATAAAAGATTTGCATTTGAAAAGTTTTATTACACATTCCAGTTAGGAAATTGTACGTTGCTGATAAATGTATATTTTAAAATCCTTGCTGTTATTGGAACACTGCTAATTTTATTAACACTTTCTCAAAGGAAAAACAAAAGTGAAATAAATGCCGGCGCAACCCCTTCATTATCCTGTCTGCCCTTGCTTTACGTGCCTTGCAGAAATTCTAATGGGAAAAATAGGGGGCTGCCCAGTAATTTTCTTTTCAGCTGACATTTAGGCACTCCTCCAGTTCATTCCTGTAATGAAAATTGGCAGCTCTTGAGAAAAACAGTCACCATTCAGAGGAGAGCACCTGCTACCTGGACCATGAAAGCAGACTGCAGGCGGAGAGAACCTCTCCAACTCCAGTACAGTGTCATTCTTCAAATGTGTTAGCAGCAACCCTAGAAGATGCCAAGTGTCATTCAGTTTCGGTGTAGAAGATGGGCAGACCATTCTGTCCCAAATGCCTCATCATCCATCATTTTGGTCACAACCATCAGGGGTTTGAAGTTTAAAGGCAGTCACATCCCAGGGTCATTGTCATTTCTCTTTGGACTTTTCAGCAAGAAGTTAGGGTATGGTACGTCTTAACGGCATAACTATCAAAGGCTATTATGTTTTTACCCATTTTTTTTCTTCTCATGAAACATTCCATTCACCAGTAGTTAAAACAATATCAATTGATTTACTGTGAAGGATGAATAAGGTATGACTTCACTGTCACAAAAATGGTGCTTTAGCAAATATTCCAGTTCACTGTTGAACTTCGAACGGGTACCCTAGGTCTCTGTATTTATTCAGGCAAGGGGGATATTGATCCCAATCCACTAGCAACTCTCCTTTGGGAATTTCTCTGAGACAGTTGATAAGACATATAAAATAATTACATATTTTTCCTTGCCTGGCAGTGTCACCAACAATTTTCAATTCTGGCTGTCCCCTAAAGAAACTTTGCTTTTAAAGCATGAAGATATGTCATCATTGAAGATAATCAAAAGAATCTGCTCAAGGCTGAAAAGGAAGTTTCAAGAGAGGGTCCCCAAGTGATTTTCAGTGATGGCAACATCACTGGAACATTGTCACGTCTCAAGATGACCAATGTGAAAAAGCATATATGCAACTAAATGTACAAATTCTTTGCCATTTGTCACAAATAAGTGGTGTAGTGATTAAGAGCATGGAATTTAGAGTTAGACCAACTGGATTTAAATTCTGGTTCTGCTGCGTTGGACAAGTCATTAGCTATGAAAGTCTTACAATTCTCATGAGTAAAATGGGGATAGGCTTACCTATTTCATAGGATTTTTTTTTTTTTTTTTTTTAGAATTGAGTTCACTAGAATTAAATTAAGCTGAATTCAATGTATGTAAGTATGTATTTGTATATGTCATATCATATATCACATGAGAGGAACCCAATAAATGGCAGCTATGAATATGGCCACTGTAATGATCCCTTTTTCTCTATGGTCTAAGCATAGCAGATGGTTCTGTCTGTTATTCTTCTTTTCCTTTTTCTTCTACCTTCCTTATCTCTTTACATGTCTCTTTCCTCATCCCTGTCTTCATTTTCCTCTCTTTCTTTTGCCCTTTAATCCCTTCTCTCCTAGAAATGAAGAGTGGGCTTGGCAGTTGGCCCATTTCCTCGGCATTTGGAGGGAGAGTTGGGGATGAGCAGTCTGTGGAATCCACCTTGAGCTTCACTGCTTCCATGCTGAGCAGGACACTTGGTGTCCTCGATGAACAGGGCCAAGTTCTGAGGCTCCTCCTGATGGCCTTTCTACCTCCTGGGCTGCTTCTTGGAGGGGAAGGTACAACTCCTCCCTGCTACTTCAATCTTCAGTTCCTCTCGCCTCAAGCACTTTCCTTTCCCATCCGGTGTGTGGGGAAAATATACCAGTCATGCTGAAATTCGACAGTTTCTTCTCTCATTTTTGGAGTTAATTAAATTTCAGGGCTGTGATTCTCAACAAGAGTGCCAGGACTCCCTAGAGGGGAAAATCAGGATTTCTCTGACAAGGGGGCAGGAGGACTGTGTGCAGTTTAAAGAGCATATTCGCTATTACAATATTATGTTAAGACAAACGCAGCACATTATTTTCTTAAATAAAACTGCAGAAAATAAGCTAGACGAAAGAGCCTTGCTTTCTGAAGATATGCTGAAGATAGATTTTATTGTTGAAGTGATAGAGATCATCAATAGGAAGCTTTGATATCCAACTACTATTATTTTTTTGAAGGAGTGCACAAGGATTTTATATTCACAAAATAAGGCATAAGTTTTTAAAAAGTACAAAGCTGTTGAGAAACCCTGTTAATGTATAAAATGAGCCAAACAGTCATCCCAACCCAAGGAAGCCACCTGACCTGCAGGCTATTAGGAGACCCGATGCTGTATTTAATAAGAAGCTGGTCTGAGAGAAGCTGTGAGACTGACATGCCCATTAAGGCTATACTGGGCATTTGGATTTGATGTTTAGCCTGCCCATCACAGAAGAGTCACAGGTGGTCTCCATCATAATAAGCGCTATTTTGTACTTCAGTAATAGAATTAACAGTTTCTGCATGAACAGAAAATATGCAATTGATGATATCCTCCCTTGTGATTTTCCGTTTGCCCATTGTTATTTGTTATTTCACCATACTTTAGGAAAAATGAAACACTACTGGTTATGTTCATAGCCATAAAACCCTATAGTATCACCCAAGTGAAATTCCCAGATACTGGTTTGGATACTGCATCTTACTTATATATAATTAATTAATAATTATATCTAATTCAAGTTATATATCATATACAATATTATATATTATATCTCATATGCTATGTGTTGTATATGTATATGGCATATAATTCTGTACATACACATAATTATATATAAGTATATTTTATATATGGCATACAATTAATTCATTAAAGGGCAGACAAGTATTTGATATACGCATAAACTCCAGCAAACACCAGCTTCTTATTGTAACTGTTCTGATTGATAATGTAAATCACCCTTTACATGGGATAACTCGGGTTATGTGGAGTAAATACAGATAAAGCATGGTGTAATGAAAAGAATGTTAGAGTCACACAGATATGGTTTTGAATCTTGACTCTGATATTTAATAGCTGGGTGCACTTGGACAAAATACCTAACTTTCTTGAGCCTCAGTTTCCTCATTTATTAAATGGGGATCATGTGATCTTCTCTGCAGGGATTTTGTGAGGACTGAAGACATGCATGGACAGCAGCTAGCAAAATACCTGGGCATGGTGGGGTTCAGAAGCTCATTTTGATTACTGTGCATGTTAGCTAACTTCTCTAGCTCGTGATCAGGTTTAACTCGTTGAATGTTATACACTATTGTCATACCTAAATATACATTCTCATACTGATGCCCTGAAGCCCTTGTAATAACCCATGAATACACAAAAATCAGTTCCACGTATTCAGGTAATTATACACAATACATATAAACCCACTCATGTTCATGGATAGACTGAAAGTGCTTTCAGCACCTACTAGTAGGAACTCAGAACCTGAATTGGTGGGGGAGGGGCAGGATTCCAGCTTCCAAGATCCCTGGGGAGGTGTGCTGTGGTGCACATGGGATGGGAGGTGGGACAGAGAACGGGATGCCATGTTGCACTCAACCCATTGGTGATGACGCTATAGTGCCTGGGTAAGGGAAGCTGAGAGCCACCCACTGGAATAGTCTTTGGCCCTGTTCTGGTGTCTTCTCCTGTAGGTACAGTGGCACCTGACTGAGTTCCACTCTTCAGAGCTACTGACACTGTACAGGGCCCTGATCTTTAAACCACAAAGTGGTTGTCATGATCTGAAGACAGAGAAGCTGACCTGATGCTCTGGGTTGTGTTATTGGCTCCCACCCCCTCCACCAAGTTCCGCAGTGTGTTTTGTATATGTCCTTAATAGTATGTTTGCTCATTAAGGGTAGGGTCTATGTATTCTGGCTCTGCTGTCTGTCTGGGAGCTTTTCCATTCAGGATAAAGTTATTGAACGGAGAGGGGAGAGGCCACCTGACTCTGGACATCAGGGGCTGACTCTTTAGCGGATTAACTGTCTGGGCTTCTCTTGCTAAGAAACTCCAGGCTGATGGTGAGCAAGGCCCTTTTGAGGTCAGACAGAGGAAGAGATCAGTGGGAGATGCCAATGAATTATGATAGTCCTTGTTATTAGCACAAGGGTAAGGTCTGGGGAGGAAGGCAGCAAATCAACGGTTGAAGGTTGTGGTGGTTTGAAGCTGTATCTACCCCAGAAAAACATGTTCTTAAATTTGATCCATTCCTGTGGGTAAAAACCCATTGTAAGTAGGACCTTTTGATGAGACTATTTCAGTTAAGATGTGATCCACCTCATTCAGGATGAACATTAATCCTCTTATAAATGGAATGAATACAGAGAGAGCAAGAGCAAGAAAGAGAGAGCGAGAGCGAGAGAGGGGAGTGTGCCACAGAAACAAAAAGCTGGAGTTAATAAAACCCAGAATAGAAGGGAAAGACCAGCAGGTGCTGCCATGTGCCTTGACATCTGACAGGGGAGCCAAGGATTGCTGGCAGCCAGGCTTTGGGAAGAAAGCATCACCTTGATGATGCTTGATTTGGACATTTTCATGGCCTCAAAACTGTAAACTAATAAATTCCCATTGTTTTAAGCCAACCCATTTCACGGTATTTGCCTGGAGCGTCTTAGGAAACTAAAACAAAGGTGATAAGTATGAGTTATCTGTTGATTTTTTTTTTCACCATGAAAAAACCCTTTACTGTGTTTTTCTGACTATGTAAATTATACATATACCTTTAAAAATATTCACACAATGCCAAGAAGTGTAAGGAGGAAAGTAAAAATCACCTGGAATGCCATCAGTCTGAGATAACTCCTGTTAAGATTTGGTGACTTATTCTGTCATGAAACATTTTTTGCTTATAGATACAGAAATATCTAATTTTATGCTAATGGTTTCACAATGCTGTTTATTAAATTCATAGGCACAAGTTTTTTGTATGTCATTACATTGAAAATGGTGTTGTTTACATACACTGCTAAGCATCTTGCTTTTTTCAGTTAACAGCATGGAAATTTCAACATGTTAACCAGGATGGATCCCACTCATGGTTTCTCAACCTCAGCACTATTGACATTTTGGGCTGGTTAATTCTTTGTTGTGAGGGCTGATCATTGTGTTGTAGAGTGTTTAGCAGCACTCTACAACACAATGCCAGCAGTACCTCCCACCCACCTGTTGTGACAACCCAAAATTTCTCCAGACATTACAAAATCACCCCTGATTGAGAACCCCTGATCTGATTCTTTTTATAGCTATATAACATTCCACAGTATGGATGGGCCATTTTTTATCCAGTTGTTCTTCTCCTGCTGGTTGTTCAATTTATTTCCAGTATCTTTTTAGCTTAACAAATTTATAATTTAAGTCATTGCTGTCCTTGGTCCATGGTTATCCTTTAATACTCACAAACTGCAGAGACAAGACCCAGTCTGTTCCCTTCCAAACAGAACATTGGTGTGATTGGGCTTCCTTTGTTTTTTTTTGTTTTGTGAATGGCCCAGATCACAACCATAAATGAATGGGGCTCTAACGCATGGGAATGAAGATGCAGTGTTACCAAATATTCCAATGTTTAAGAGAAGCAAGAAATCCATATTTTTAATGTAAAAAAATCTCCTGGCTTTTTTTTTTTTTTTTTTTTTTTTTTTTTTGGTGTTCTATCTCTATTTTTTCCCCCAATTTTTTCAAGGTTGGAAACTAGTTCAAACGTTTTGAAAAGGTTGTGCCGGCTGAACAAAGCAGTTCTGCCCAACTCTGGGCTGCTGGGTGCCAGTCTGCAATCTCCAGTGTAATTATTTATCATTGATTGTGATCTCCGTGTTCCTGGCGATTCAGTTCCTTGATTAAACAGGCACGAGGGTCTTGTACAGCTTTTTGGTGGTAAGCATTGTGCTTGCTTGCTTTGCCCCAGATTCCGCGTCATCTCTTGGAGATGACCCATGTTTTGCACTGTCTTCATGTCCAACACTGTCTGAGCCCCACCTGGGTACTTGGGGGCTGCTGGCTTCTGTGTTCTCAGGAGGAACAGGGTCAGAACTGCTTGATGCCTCAGCATTTTCCTATCCCCACCTTCAGAACTTCTTTCTCTGATTCCTGAATAGCGGTGCTTGCGGGGATGACTACTCTGATCTAGTGACTTTCAGCAGTGTGGAAGCTACGCCTCTTTGGAATCCGTTGTTTATTGAGAGAGAATGTTGTTAATTTATTTATCTGATTCCCTTCACAGGCAAAATGTTAGAACCAGAAGGGACACTGGAGATTTTTTAATCCATCCCCTTTCATTTTACAGCTGGGGAAAGTGAGACACAGAGAAAATGAAGTGACTTAGCTGAGGCTACACAGCTGGTCCATGGCTGGGGTGGGAGTTCGGACTCTGAACTCCCTTTCTAGTGTCTTTAAATCACTGCCTTAGAACAGCTGACTTTAGTAGAAATCCCCTTTCTCTGCTTCTAATTTCTAGCTGTTTTGTCTGGTTGTCCTGTGCCTAAGATCCATTTCTGGGAAGTGACATTTGTGTACCATGTTTTTCTTTGACTTTTTGCTGAGTTAATTACTTCCCCAACTTTTTTCAAGAAATATGCGTTGTTCTTCTATTCAGGCCTTGTTTTAAAGAGAATTGTTTTGGCCTGGGAATAGAGTTAGAGGAAGATTTTGTGAAGTTCTTCTAGTTTACAGATTAGATTATATCAGATTTGCATATGCTACCTCAACAAATTACGTGTTGGGCTGGTGATTTTGAAGACACAGAAACATGTGGTGATAGCAAGGTTTAAGTGGGATGGCATGATGGACAGCTTGTCCCTTTAGTTGGAAATGTGTTGCACTGTGGTACCTATGGACTGGACTTGGTGGTTCTCTGCAAACACAGCTGCCAACAGCCCTTAGCTGCGGAGGAAGGCAGGCAGATCAAGCCGCCTGAGAGGAGTGCCATGTGTTGGAACAGGCTTTTGTCCAAATGCCCACTCTGCTGCCAGTCTGAGAAATGCTTTAGGGACTGCCCACAAGCTTGCACCTGGGCTGGACAGGGTCAGTCCCCTTGGGCATCCAACTGCTTATTGGTAGTTGCAGCAGCAGAAGGGATGGCATCAGAAGAGATAACCTAGGAGGATGAGTGCCTGACTCAGAATTCAGAGACATGGCTTCTCCAATCCTTTCATTTCTCTGAGCCTCAATAGTCTTTTCTGGAGAATGAGGGTGAAAGTAAACTGCCCTTTCCATCCCTTAAAGATGCTATACAAAGCAATTTATACACACACACACATAGGATGACTTGAAATATTTTTAAAGTTATATTTGAGGCTCAGCAGCAATCTCTGGTGTGTCTTGGGCCATACTAGTCATGCAAGGTGTGGGGTTAATTGATTGACAGTAGCAGGCTGGGCTGGTGTTAGGGCTTGAATAGAAGGGCAGACCAGACTGGAAGATCCCTGAGGGCAGGGGCTGTGCTGGTTGTACTTGGCTTTTTATCCTCGGCACCCAGCACAATGTCTAGCCCATGGTTGGTGCTATTTGTTGAGTGGATTAAAGGTTGTATCCATATAAATTATTATCTGCCTTTCTTTTTATAATTGAAATAAAATTCACCACTTTAACCATTTAAAGTATACAATTGGAGTTTATAGTATATTCAAGATGTTGTGCACCTATCAACACTAATTTCAGAACATTTTTATCACCCTCAAAAGAAGCCTTGTAACAGTTAAGGACTCATTTTTACCCCTGCCCTGACAAACACTAATCTAATTTCTGTTTCTCTGAGTTTGCTTATTCTGATATTTCATATAAATGGAACCATACGTTATGTGGCCTTTTGTGTCTGACTTATTTTATTTAGCATAATGTTTTCAATATTGAGCCATACCATAGCATGTATCAGTACTTCATTCCTCTGTAGTGCCTAATAATATTCCATTGTGTGGATATATATCATGTTTTGTATATTGATTCATCAGTTGATGGGCATTTAAGTTGTTTCTACTTTTTGGATATTACAAATAATGCTGTTTGAACATTCAGATATGGAGTTTTTTTGTCAACATGTTTTCAGTTTTCTTGAGTATATATCTTAGAGTGAAATTGCTGTCATATGGTAACTTTATTTTTAACCTTTTGAGGAACTGCCACATTGTTTTCCACAGTGGCTGCCCTACTTTAAATTATCACTAGCAATATACAAGAGTTCCAGTTTCTCCATATCCTCACCAACACTTATTTTTTAATTTTTTAATTATTACCGTCATTCTAGTGGGCATGAAGTATCTCAATCTAGTTTTGATTTGCATTTCCCCAGTAACTAATGATGTTCAATGTCTTTTCATTTTCTTATTGGCATTTGTATAACTTCTTTGGAGAAATGTCTATGCAAGTACTTTGCCGGTTTTTATTTTGGCTTGTTTGTCTTTCTGCTGTCGCACTGTAAAAGTTCTTTATTTATTCTGGATACTAACCCAAACATATGATTTGTAGATATGTTCTCCCATTCTGTGGGAGAAAATCACTTTCTTAATATTGTCCTTTGATGCTCAAAAGTTTTCAATTTTGATGAAGTCAAATTTGTCTGTTTTTTTCTTTGGTTGCTTGTGCTTTTGATGTCATATTTAAGAAACTAATGCCTAAACCAAGGGCACAAAGATTTTACACCTATGTTTCCTACTATGAGTTTATAGTTTTGGCTCTTTCATTAAGGTCTTTGATCCATTTTGAATTAATTTTTATACATAGTGTAAGGTAGGGGTCCAGCTTCGTTCTTTTGCATGGGGCTATCCACTATACAGTTGGCCCAGGACCATTTGTTGAAAAGACTATTCTTCCCCATTAAATGGTTTTGGCACCCTTGTCAAAATCAGTTGACACATGGGTTTATTTCTGGATTCTCAGTTCTATTCCACTGAAGTATATGTATATCCTTACTCTAATACCACTGTGTTTTGATTACTCTAGCTTTGTAGTAAATTTAATATCAAGAAGTTGAGCCCTCCAACTTTGTTCTTCTTTTTCAGGGTTGTTTTGGCTGATCAGGCTTTCTTAATCAGCAGGGACAGCTAAAACCTGGTTAGGAATCTGAGTTTCACAAATTGCTACGGCTGTGCCCCCTGAGAAATGATCTTCTCTCTGCCCTTGAAATAGCTCTGACCTGGGAGAGAACCTGACCACACAAAAGAAATGAAGCAGTTAGTTATCAAGGTCACTAGTCATTTTCATTATTTTCCTTGGATTTGTATTATTATATTAAAAATCAAATATCTCACTTTATTCTTCAAATGTGTGTGAGGCAGATAGGACAGACGTGAGTATGACCATTATATAGGTGGGGAAAATGAGTGACAGAGTTAAAAGACTTGTTCAGATTACGAAGCTAATTCATGGCATAACAAGTATATTTTTATTATTGTTAGTACTATTTCTTTTGTAAAAATAACTGCATTATTTTAAAGTTACATGAACAATACATATTAGCTATAGGAAAAATCATTACAGATAATAAGAAGATTCATCAACATATCACCATTACCTTCACCCATAATCCCATTATGCAGACAAGAGCCACAGATTGTGGGACTCCCCACTTAGCAGTGATTTACTGGTGTTTATGAACTGGCTTTTTAGAAAAAATAATGCCCTGACTTGTATTGTTTGCCAGTTTTTGTGGTGTAAATACTCCCACTGTGACGGATTTCAAGTTATCAATGTGATGTCACCGAACATGGATTTGGGAAGAGATATGCACAGATGGCTTCATGAGCTGGAGCCAGCACGCTACTGAAGGTTAGCCTAGTTTTTGCTGCTCAAAATGCATTCCATGAGCCAACAGCATTGGTATTGTTTAAGAGGTTCTTAGAAATCCAGAATCTCAGGCCCTACCCTGGCTTATAGAATGAGAATCTGCATTTTAACAAGATCTTCAGGAGATTCCCACGCACGTCAATGTTTGGGAAGCATTGCTCTAGTGTTGGTATGGTAGATACTAGCCATACATGGCTATTGACCACTTGAAATATGGCTGGTCCAAACTGAGATGGTTTGCAGATATATAATACATAGCAAATTTCGAATACTTAGTACAGAAGAAAAGAATGTAAAATATCTCATTAATAATGTTTTAATATTAATTATATGTCAAAGTGATAAAAGATATTATTAAAATGTTTCTCGTTTCTTTTTATTCTTCTGTAAAAATGTGGCTACTAGAAGGTTTAAAATTGCTGTGTGTCACACATTACATTTCTGTTGGACAGTGTGCTCTGGAGTGTGGGTGCCCTATGACTCTGACTGGTCTGGGATGGTGTCCCTTGGGCCCACCGTATTCTAAACCCTCAACTTCAGTTGACCCAAGAATTCCTAAAAATGTAATTATTTGCCTATAGCCATATTTCTGGTAATGACCAAAGCCAGTTCCCCGCTCTAATTCCTCATCTCTGTGGACTCAGAAGCTGAAATGAATAATGAGCTCTTTGCCTGTGAAAGCCTTGAGAATATTCTATTTGCAGAATGGAGGAGGATTCCAGAAATGAGAAATGCCCTGCATACCTCCTTCTGCATTTTTGTTATCCAATAGGCTTCCCCAGCAGTAGTATATTGTGCTGAGCCTCAATTCCAGGGTTCTCAGTGATCTCTCAGGGACTCATCTCCATGACAAAAAAGAGTCACTAAATAACTCCTGTTCCTAATAAACAGCTCCAGAGCGGGTGCATCTCTGCCTCAGCACATTAACCATATTTACCATCTAAGAGACAGAAAGCAACCTGTCTCATGTGATGAGGAAGACATAACGTTTTAGTGACTGGGGAGTAAATCAAGGCTTCCGTTTGCCTTGTAAAAATGCTCTAACTTGTGCAGCATCTCACTCTTCACTTCATGAGTGTATTTTTATTCCTCTGCATAAATAAAACATGATTCGTAGCCACCCTCTTGGCTTGTGTCTTGCACTGGATTCAACAACCAAAAAATTAAAGTTGGTATTGTGTTTCTGATGAGGCCTGGGCATTAGTATGAAATGCTTAAAATACTTGGAAGATGAAAAAGGCTTAAACTGAAAGGGGGCGTAAAAGAGGACTCTTCCCTGTGATGCCTGTGAGAAGTCTAGTCCTAGGCACAAAATAAGACCACGAAACAGGCTACTTTTCCTCCCCTTCCTACATGTTAGAGCCAAGAGCACTTTAAGATTCATATAAAAAAACCAAACAGTCAAATTCAGTAAAACACCCATCTTTTAAAATTGATCCACAAGATCAGTGGCCAGTGCTAAACTATGCTCTGCAGTCTCGTGGATAGGGTTGATATTTGGACATAAAATTTTGTTGACAAGTTTCAAAGAGCCATTTTCTTCTCTTTGACCCAGAATATTCCAGGCGAGCCTGCTTTGTTGGCTGTTAGAGAGTCCAGTATCTCCTTCTTTTCCTGAACTTCTGTTTTTCATATATAGAGAAAATCACAAATCAAAATATCTTGGAGACATTCAGGAGAGGTCACGTGGTGTGAAGGCTGGGGACGGTGGGTGACGCCTGGGCTGGTGGGTCCCATGGGGCTGGAACTGAGGCGGGAGTGTGGTGCTCGGAGACAGAGAACAAATAAGCGAACTGTGTCTGTTGAAAGTTGCCAAGGTTGAGCTGCCAAAACGTGTTCAAAGTGCATTACGCAGCCTGCAGCCCTTGAATCAAATATTGGGAGCTGAGACGTGATGCCTTTGGGTCTCTGACAATCGGTGAAGGAAAGGTGAAGGAAAGTTGGTAAGGTCAATTCCGGACTCAGACAGGTCCACGCTTCTAGTGGGGTTGATGTGCCTCTGGTGAATGCTTTCCTGGGTAGCTCAGGCTCATTAAAAGTTCCTGGGATGAGTTTGACAGCAAATGTGGTTTGTTTCATTTATCTTATGTTTTATTTTAGGGCTTACCTAAAGGGTAATGTTCCCTTTAGGGCATGCTCTCTTTTATGTATTTGTAAATATAAACTTCCTGCTAATAGGATTTAAAGAAGAAATTGTCTTCATGTCAGAATTTTAGATAAAGCTTCCACACTGAAAATGACAGGCAACAAATAACATCATATTCTAAAGAGGGCAATAGCATGGTCCCTAGGACCTAAGAAGGCAATGCAGAAAACTACAGAAAATCCAGCACCTCCTGCAGCCTAGGTACAGAGAAACCTTGGATTTGGAAATGATGTGAGCTGTGGGTTGTAGACCCAGGGGGAGGCTTTTACCCTCCATCCTCCCAAGGTACATTTTGTCCAAGCCAAGTGAGAGAATATTTGTAGAGACTGGTGAGTGCCTTCAAGAAGGGAAGACTGGCACCTTATTCCAACATAGCTGGGTGCAAGTGATGTAGCAGAATCTGCAGGGTATAGAGTGGAGAAGGGTGGGGTACAGTGAAGAGGGTCTCTGCAGCCTAAGGTGTGTCCTGGGATTTTGGGGACATGTGAGAACAGAGTCCTATTTCCGTATTGCTTGAAGAATCCTGAAGGCCAGAAGTTGTCTGGACCAGCCCTAACCACAAGGTGAGGGCAGAGAACAGCAGTGGGGCAGCCTCTTACCCCACATTTGACTCAACAAGGATGAGCAGGTTTTCTATGGGCCAAGTGCTTATTGCAGAAGGTACTGGCTTGGCCCTTCTTGGTGTACCAAACCCAAGAGGGTGATTTGCCAGCCTATGGGACCCACTATGGACTGTGCCATGTGGAGTAGGAATGGAGGAAAGTATTCAAGAGGTCAGTCAGAGAGTATATTGTCATGTGAGGGAACTTTCAAGGGGCTCCCCCAAAGAACCCACTGTTGAACCCAAAAGACAGCCAGCATGGTAACACGTTTGCCTACAGGGAATTGATAACCTGTGCAGAGGGAATCACAATCAGTTAAGTCAAATATTTGTTGCTTTTTCTTTGCTCGTCTACCCTCCTGTCCAGTGAGAGTCAGAAAAATAAGACAGAAGAGATGAAAGAAGAGGAAAAGAACAGACCACACTACTTTCCCTACTTTTGGTCTTGACCCAAGAATTTGACTGGGCAAGGGGCAGTTTGGAAGCTTTGAATTACATGTGAGATTCAAGTTTTGATTTATGCTGGATGCCAAGAGGAGAGTGAGTCCCCAGAATGATACTTGTTCTTTTGTAACTGAAAGTGCCTGGAAAGCCCCTGAATCTGGTTAAACTGAGTTATCATCAAGGGGTGAAGTGGACAATTTGGTAAAGCAGGGGGGAAAGTAGTGGTTTGGGGAGAAAGATAAAATGGTTTCATGCTTGAATGCCATTGGGATTGTCCAGAATGTTTAATAATAAAGCAGTTACATCTAAAGACAGTCCTTCCTAATGTTTTCATGTCATGGCACAATAGAAAAATGATGATTCCATTTGTAAGGCACACTGAGGCAAGTAGACAAGGCCACTTGTGCTGTGAGATCACTAAAAGTTGCTGGCTGAGGTCTTCAGCTCCCTAGGCCCTGCTCCAGGGCTGAAGACCTATAATCTATTCAGTGCCATGGTCCGTGGATTTGGACCCTCTGATATACTCAGAGTGATCAGGGAGAAATCCCTGCCTTCCTTTATGGAGAAGGGATAATTTTTAGTCTCTGTATACAGTCTTCTTGAAATGGCAAAAGTGGTAGAAATCCCCAGATTTAAATTCTCATCTGCACATTAGCATAGAGGTGGCGGAGAATAATAAAACAAGTATTGGCTTGGAAGACAAAGTTCCAACATTGTCAATGGCCAGCTGTTTACCTTGGGTAGGACACTTAGCCTGTCTGGGCTTACATTTCCTTAATTGTCAAATGAGGGGATTGGAGAGTAGGCATTTAATAAATGGCTGACTCCCCAAAGCCATCACTGTCAACATCACTCTACAAGACTGAGCTGAAAGGGGAAGGGGCAGTAAACATCTGATTCAGTTACTTCATCGAATGTTGATTGGATGCCAACTACCTTTGCTACAAAAAAGGCAACAGGAAGCTCCCCAACATGTGTAAAGCAGGGTGTTTTGGACCCTAGGGCTGCGGAACTCTCCATGGTCCTCAGTCTCATTCTCTAGGACAGTTGATGTGTGATTGAGCTTCTCCTGGTGGCCTCTGAGACCTTTTCTGTGATGTCTCTCTAATTCATGCTGCAGACTATCCCAACTGTATATTGGCTGGCTACTAGATGGGGCCAGTTCCGTGCCACTGCCTGGCATAACCTTCAAAGCTGCATTCCTCTGGTTTTTGCAAACATCCAAAGGAAGCATTCTGTCTAGCAGAGGGCTCACTTTGATGTGATGTCTGAAATATTAAAAATGGATTTGGGATATCCATGACATATCAGTACCATGTTTTGTCAGATATCAAATTTTAGCTGCTATTTGCCTGAAAGGCTAGAAATTATTATCTCAGGAGAGATGTATATGTGTGTGGTAGGCATGGAGAGGACTTTACATGCTTTTCTCAGGCAGAGAACTCATAATCAGGGATCCACGATCTTGTGAGCTGACTTCCATCCAGCCATTCATCCATTATCAAGTAATTTCTTCCTCACTTCCTTGCCTCCTTCCTTCCTTCTGCCCCACCGTCTTAGTTTGGGTTCCCTTGAAAGCAGAGTCTTGCAGCTAGGACTTGGAGGCAGGCTGTTTATTTGGGAGGTGATCCTAGGAAGCAGGAGTGAGGGAGACGGTCGAGTGAAACAGGGAAGGGGAACGTCAATGAAAGGGTATATTGTTGAGCTCAATTCCGCCAGAGTCTCTTAGAAGTGTGCGGAAACCCTCCCAGAATCATCCACCAAGAAGCAGGGAAGCTGGGGCCTTTATTGAGCAGCTTCATTTCCTTGCTGCTTGCTTGATGATTACCTTCAGGGGCATTACTTTCCCTGTGCTTTTGGGCTGCATGTATGCACTGGCTTGGTCAGCTCCTAGGGCTTTGGAGAAGACAAAATGGCAGAATGTATGGCACCCTTGAGTGAGGCACTGGCAGCTGGGAGGTCGATAGGAGTTGTCCACCTCGGTTCCTACTAACCTGGCCTGGGGAATGAGACAAATGTCTACTTACCCTAAAATGTATTTATGCTGACCCACAAACATGCATGCATTAGTATACATTTTAACGTATATTTAATACATTAAACAAAGTTATTGTAGAGAACAGAGGTCATACAATCTTATACACTTACTAGATGTGGGACTCTAGGGAAGCTAGATGAAGCTTCTGAACTTTATAACAGTCAACATGAAGAGAGACTCATGATAAAGTGCAAACTTTGCAATGACTGAAAGACAAAAATGAATCAGTTGTTCAGTAGAAGCATAACTATTTCTGGTTCTGACATCAGAGAGAGATTCCTTCTCTAGACCCTCAGGGAGGACAGGAGGATTCAATGAATCATGTTCTTGTTGAAATCTTTTATGTCAAATGAGATGTGTGTTTCATAAGGCTGTTTTCTTGTATTTGAATATAGGCAAATGACTTCCTCCAAAGCATGATTAGTTAAAGGAAAGCTAAGATAGAGGTTGGGGAGGTGAGTACCAATAAAATGCATCCATATCAGTAGTTCTCTGATGCTCCCATTAATGAATGGATGGTTTTAGAGACCAGGGGAATGGACCAACTACTTATCTTTTAGAAAGTCTTGATATGACTGTGTTTCTTAGCATACCTCCTCTCTCTCTCTCTCTCTCTCTCTCTCTCTCTCTCTCTCTCTCTCTCTCTCTTTCTCTCTTTTCTAAACTCTCTTATACCCATATACTTTTCCCCTAGAATAGGGGATGCCATTTTTCCTTAGAATAGCAGAAGAAGCATGGACTTTGAAGTGAAATTTAATTACAAATCCCATAGCCTATTTGTCAATTGCTATTATAGAATTTTAAAAAAAGACCACCTTAAATATCAGATTTGCTACTTATTAGCTTTGTGACTGTAGGCAAGTTAATTAACCTTCCTCAGGCAAGAGGGAGAGAGGAGTCAAGGAGAGCTTGTGTGTTTTTAGCTTGGGTAAAGTAAGTTGAGTGTAAGTGTACCATACTTTAACAACCCCTTTGGTTGTTTTTTTTTTTTTTTTGAGGAAATCATAAATCACACTGCAAAAAAAAAAAAAAAAAAAAAATTCATTCAGAAAACTTCTCCCTATTTTGGATTATTTTCTTAAGCTGGGTTCTCAGAAATTGAATTTGGAGAGAGAGAGAGCCATAGCAGTTTGTGGGTAAGGTAGAGGAGTTTGGTTTTGGACATGTCAGGTTGTGGGCCGGTGGGACTTTGAGGTGGAGATGTCTGGCGGGCAGTTGGAGATATGTCTGAAGCTCCCAGCAGATGCTGGATGTCAGGTATAGATTTGAGAGTCATCAGTTTACAGGGAGCTGTTGAGGCTGAGTGTGAATAAGATGATCAGATGAAGTGAGAACAATATTGGGTTGAAGAAAGGACCTGGGGTCTCCAACATTCAGTGAAAAAGGAGAGATGAGAATAAAGTCAGGGAGGTTCAAGGAGAACCAGGAGTTCAGAGTTACCAGTAGCAAGTAAGCAAAGAGTTTCAAAGAAGAGGAGGTATCACATGTGTCAGATGCAGCTTTACAAAAGCCTGAAAAGTTTTCGGAGGGTAAAGTGGGGCGGGGGGGGGGTAAACAGATTTAAGGGGTTTCAAGACTATATTTTGTAGTTTGCTTAATTAAGGGAGGGAAGTGACTAGACATAGCAAACAAGGAATACAGAGTTGAGAGATATGTATTTTTTAAGTGTGAAGGAAATGCTTATAGGCTGAAGTAAAGAAGTGAGTAGAGACAGAGTTTAAAGGTACAGACTAGAGAGAGGTTGATTGATGGAGGAAAGGTCACGGGGAAATGGGGTCAAGGACACAGGCGGGAGGCAGCTGTGGGAAGGGGACCGGAGACCTCATCTCCCAAGACTGATGAAAAGGAAGGAAGAATTGAGGAGGACACAGTTATGTTTGTAAGTGGAGGAGACAACAATAAACTTAGGTTGATTATATTTGCTAGTCTCAATTTTCTCTATAAATGCAGAAGCAAGGAGGATTGCTGAGAGCGAAGGAGTGGGGATTGGGTAGAGCTGTTGGTGAAAATATTCTTTGGAGCGAGGAATAAAGGACACAAGACAATGTTTACATCATTCATAAAATTAATATAATTCTTTTATTATGAAAGAAAATATGTCCGATTGCCTTTTCCTGATTATGAAAGTAGTACATTTTCTTTTAGTAAAATTTGAAAAAAAAAAAAAGTAATTAAACAATCCATCTCTAATGTAGCCATTCATATAAAGAAATTGTGGTTGAAATATTAACATGTTAACATTTTGGTAAATTCCTTTCTAGTTTTCTGTGCACATAAATTTTGACCATATTATAATGCTGGTTTTCATTCTGATTTTTCTTTATCTAATCATTATATTAAGAGCATTTTCCCATGCTAATGACTACATACTAACATAATCACTTTTAATGGATGCATTATAGTCCATCAGATAACGTTTGTTTCTGTGGGTTTTCAAGCAAAACGTTTCTTTAGGATCAATCCTTAGCTTTGGATTTGTGAGGTCAGATAGATGGTGTGAACATTTTCAGGCTTTGATGCATTTTGCTAAATTGCTTTCCATAAATGTTGCATCCACTTGCTCCCCTACCAGCAGTGGGTCAGTTTGCCCATCCCACCAAACTTCACCAGTGTGTCTCGTGACTGATGTGATGAGTCTCAAGCCTGGGGACTCAGGCTTGTCTGGTCTAATTATGTATCAGTCATAGGTCAACCAGGGAAATGAAAACCACTCTATTACAGAAAGAGGGAATTGCATCAGGAATTGTGTGCACAGGTGATGGAGAGGCTGAGAAGCCAAACAGGGATTGAGAGAGGAATTCAGAGATTTGCAATTGTTGGAAGCCGCTGCTCCCTCTAGGCTAGAAGCACACAGGGAGAAGGCAGTGTTCTCAGAGCCCAGGGCCATGGCAGGCCCTTCCGGTGGAAGCTGGAAACGCAGAGCAGACACAGCCTGGGAAGAGAAAGAGGGGAAAACCCTGGCCACTGCCTTCCTCCAGCCCTCCACCCCATCAGGGCCTCTCACTGGCAGAACCTTGTGAAGCCTGCTGATGGGAGCTGGGCAACGGAGCCTGCAAGGCTGTCAAGCATTTTATTCAGAGCAGAGCAGGGAACCATGAGGGATGATCTGAGGGCACAAAGACCCAGGAAAGCAGAGAGTGCTTTGTTTGGTGGGCAGTTGTTCTAGTTTGCTAATGCTGCCGGAATGCAAAACACCAGAGATGGACTGGCTTTTATAAAAGGGGGTTTATTTGGTTACACAGTTACAGTCTTAAGGCCATAAAGTGTCCAAGGTAACACATCAGCAATCGGGAACCCTCACTAGGAGGATGGCCAGTGGTGTCCGGAAAACCTGTTAGCTGGGAAGGCACGTGGCTGGCGTCTGCTCCAAAGTTCTGGTTTCAAAATGGCTTTCTCCCAGGATGTTCCTCTCTAGGCTGCAGTTCCTCAAAAATGTCATTCTTAGTTGCTCTTGGAGTGTTTTTCCTCTCTTAGCTTCTCTGGAGCAAAAGTCTGCTTTCAACAGCTGTCCTCAAACTGTCTCTCATCTGCAGCTCCTGTGCATTCTTCAAAGAGTCCCTCTTGGCTGTGGCAAGCTCACTCCTTCTGTCTGAGCTTACATACTGCTCCAGTAATCAAGACCCACCCTGAATGGGTGGGGCCATGCCTCCATGGAAATTATCTCATCAGAGTTATCACCTACAGTTGGGTGGGTCACATCTCCATGGAAATACCCAAAGGATTCCAATCTAGTCAGCCCTAAAATGTCTGCCCCTCAAGATTGCATCAAAGTACATGGCTTTTTTGGGGGGACATAATACCTTCAGACGGGCACAGCAGTGTCTTTAAAAGGGATGCTTTCTTGCCTGTAGATGGGACATGCATCTCTGTTTAAGCAGGTGCAGTTCTAGAACATTCTGTTAACACCAGCACACACGTCTGACCACTGTAGGCACTGGAGTGTGCAGCCCCTGGTTTAACAGATGTGTCCACTTTGGATGGGGGAGAGAGCTGATGGAGGGCAGCAAAAGGCATTTAAGAATGAGGACAGTGTATGGAAAGGCAAGGGGCTGGAATAGCATGGCACTGAGGGCAATTTCTACACCTTTTATTAGGTAGCCCATCCTCCAAAATTGTAATTTCTAAAAGACATAGCCCTTGACCCTTGATATTCTATATTACAATTTAGAGAGTGGACACGTCTGAGAGAGAGAATGTATGTGTGTGTGTGTGAGAGAGAGAGAGAGAAGCGCAAGAGAGACACTATGTTTCATGTACATCTGGAGAGGCATAAATTAGGCAGCATTATGTTCACACTGGCCCAGCTTCATTCTTTGCAAATCATTACAGCTGTTTTGAGAGAGGGCAGCAAACTCCCATGGCCCTGCATTCCATTACTGATGCTGATACTCTCATTTGCTGAGCATGCCCCCACACAGCCAGGCATCTCTTGTTGCCTACTGCATGGAAGCCCAGCAGTTTAGCAACTTGAAGGAAATGAGTAGGTTTGAGGACCTTAACCAAGGTCAAGGGAATGGCAAGATGAGTCAATTTGGCAACAGCAGGCTGATGAGAATAGAATTGTAAGCTTTAGAGGCTTCTCGTCTTGTCTTTTTCTTTTTTTAATACCTACATTGAGATACAATACATATACCATAGAATTAACCCTCCTAAAATGTACTAATCAATGGTTTTTAGGATATTTCACAGATACATGTAACTGTTATCACAGTAGTTATCATTATCTCAAAAGGAAACCCCACACCCTTTACCTATCCCTTTTCCCTTACAGTTCCATATGAATTTTAGGATCAGATTTCCCATTTGACAAATAGGCTGTTGGGATTTTGATAGGGATTGCACCAAATATGCACATTGCTTTGAGTAGTTGTGGTGGTTTGAAGCTGTACGTACCCCAGAAAAACATGTTCTTACACTTAATCCATTCCTGTAGATGTCAACTCATTGTAAGGAGGACCTCTTGATGAGGTTACTTCAGTAAAGGTGGGGCCCACCTCAATCAGGATGGGTCTTAATCCTATTACTGGAGTCCTTTATAAGCAGAATGAAATTCAGACCAATAGAGAGAAAGCTGTAGAGGGAGCAACCAGACAGAAGCTAAACACCAACGGAACCCAGATGAGAAGGGAGAGAGTAGGAATCACCACCATGCGCCTTGCTGTGTGACAAGCTAAGGACAAAGGATCGCTGGCAGCCAGCCCCAGAACATCAGTTTTCAGGAAGAAAGCATTGCCTTGATGACACCTTGATTTGAACTTTCTTTTAGCCTCAAAGCCTAATGAATTCCCATTGTTTAAGTCAACCCATTGCATGATTTGCATGAGCAGCCAAGGAAATTAAACCAGATTCTGGTACTGGGATAGTGGGGTGCTGCTATTGCAAATACCAAAAATGTGGAAACAGCTTTGGAAATGGCTAATGGGTAGAAGCTGGAAGAATTGTGAAGGCTCAAAACTGGTTGAGAGCTGTAGAGAAAGTTTGTATCATCATAGACAATGCATAATTCATCATGAATAGAATGTTGGTATAAATCTGGACATTAAAGGTAGTTCCAGTGATGCCTTAGAAGGAAATGATAAATGTGTTATTAGAAACTGGAGGAAAGGTGATCCTGTTTTAAAGTGGCAGAGAACTTGGCAAAATTGAGTTCTGATGTTGGCTGGAAGGCAGAACTTGAGAGTGATGAACTTGGATATTTAGCTGAGGGGATATCCAAGCTACGTGTGGAAGGTGCAGCCTGGTTTCTCCTTACAGCTTATAGTGAAATGAGAGACAAAAGGGATAAGCTGGAAACTAAACTGCTGAGCACAAAGAAACCAGAAATTGATGGTTTGGATCCCTATGAACTACATGCAAAGCCAACAAGTTTTTTGTAAGATTTGTATGAGTCAACGACTGCCAGCCTGGACTGAACGGGACAGATAAGGGATGAACTAAAGGAAGAATGATCTCAAGGGCAGAACTATGGAAGCTGAGGTCTGGACCGAAGGGATCTCCTTGGGCAAAGAGAGTGGGCCCGACCATGTGTGTGGAAAGGACAAGTCTGTGCTTGGAGAGGGTGGGCCTTCTGCCCTGTTGTTCAGGGTAAGTGCTGGTTTAGCTTGAGGAGAGCAGGATGTGGAAAGAAGATGATAAAGCTGTATTCATTCCAACAAGCGCTGATAGCAGGGGCCACAGCCATAAATGTCTTCAGGGAAGGCTGCCCAGCAGTGGGGTTAAGCAGGTAAGGGTGGTGGGAGGACCTGTAAAAATCCATCTAAAAGGGGGGCATGCTCTACCTGAGTTGGCGATAGGCAGGTAGGAGCTCAAGCTCAGTTTTTCTGGATTTGATTTTTTCAAGAAAAGTCAGAGATCCACATTTCTCTGTGAAAGTGCCTGGTTTTCAAATATGGGAAATTCTAAAAATTTTTAAAACAATGTGTAGACTATAAAAGCCACACTATGGGCAGAATCTTTCCAAAGGCTAAGAGCTTGCTGTGTTTGACTTGTGAAGTGTTTCATGTGCCAGGCCCTGGGCTATAGGCAACACCAAGGTGTGCAAGACAGTGTCCATGTCCTGAACGGACTCATGGTTGAGCAACAAAACCTGCAAAACCAAGCTCTGGCACAAGGCAGAGTAAAGATCAGACATACTGTAAAGAGAGATTCCTGGAATCTCTCTTTACAAGGAGGAAGAGATTTTTTTAATGATTTTTCTTTATACAGTATTAGCCATGAAATATTAATTTCACCTTAAATAAATAATTGAATTACAGAATACCCAGAGAAACCTATTTATTCTGTTCTGTGCGGTCCATGGTATGGGGCTGGCTTAAAGTTTAGACCACTTTATAATGAGGCCTTTCGATATTTCACCAAGTAAATCCCTTTGAGGAAAGGATGTATACATTACTGATTTCCACTCTGTAGTGTTACAGTGAAAGTCCTGTGTAAATAGTGAAATAGGATTGTAAAAGATCAGGTTTTCTGGGCAGGATGATGAATGAGAGAGGTAATCCTTTAAGATACATTGACATGCTCACTAGCAGAACCACTCCAGAACTCCCAGAGTATGGAACTTGGCAGGTAGTGGAAAGCCAGACTGGAAGAGGCTCTGGGTCAGGGGAATCAGGCTGGCCCCTGGGGTGGGGCTTTGCTTCATGGCAGATCCAGCTGGACCAGAGGGAGGGAGAGAGGCCAGAAGTCAGCAGGACACCTGAGCCAGAGCCTGGTAATTATCACACTGTCCCTGGACCCTCCATGGAACTGGTCTCTCATTTCTTCAAAGGCTCTTAATATGTTTGCAATTTTCTGGATGCTTTCCATAAGCATCTTGGGCAGGGCCAATGTCTTCATACTCTAGTGCCTAGCAGAGAGCTATAGTACGAAGAGCCCTATTGAATGCCAGTTGAATAGATGAATAAATGATAAATTGAATAAAAGCCTAGTGGGGGTAGAAAGACAGAGCACAGCTGCAGGGCAGCAGAGAGTGGGGCATGCTATCTTGTACTAGCTGGGTGCCTGTGCAATGGAGTTAATCTCTTGTGCCTGGACCTCCACATCTCTTAAATGGGGATGTAATTGTTATGAAGATCAAATGAGATGTTGCTTGTAAAACACTTAGCACAGTGCCTGGCAGAGAACTACTAATGAAAATATGGACAGGGCTCATTAGCAACAAGGATGTCTGGTGCCAAGCCTCCTGAACAGTCACCGGGAGTTGGGGAGACCACCTTGGACATTTTGCAAGCCGTCATCCCCTCACCCCCCACCCCAACTAGTGTTTCAGAATCTGGAGGGAAGAGAATGATTATTATATTTCACAAGCTTCCTAGAAGATTCTGATATCTTCCTAATCACCCCTCAACAACGAAGTACTTGCATTTTGAATTCTTGAAATCACTCCACAAAGACCAGTGTTGGCTCAAGTTGTCAGAGGCTTTGCTCAGAGGTGAAGGTAAAGTTGCCCCCACTAGGGGGACTAAAAGATCCCTGGGCAGGTGGGGCTAACTTATCCATTAGGCAGAAGGCACAGTGCCTAGGACCCGCAATGCTTTTAGGGCCCATGAAAATATTTTAGTTTCTTTTAAAATCATAAGAAAAAAATTAACTTTTAGGTCAGATAACATTTTTTAAAAAATTTTATTTTGAAATAAATTCAGACTTACAGGAACAGTTGCAAAAACAATACAAACCCTATACACAGAACTCCAGCATACCCCGACTCCCCTCCCCCGATACCCTGATCCACCAACTTTAACATCCTGTCACACCGTTTCTTTCTTTCCCTCCCTCCCTCTCTCCCTATCATCTATCATCTATTGCTCTGTCTTCTGAACATGTGAGCAAGCTGCACACATCCTTGAACAAACAATATAATTCATATATACATTTCCGATGAACAAGAACATTCTTTTATGCAATCTCATTAAGCGCAGCTAAGAAGTTCAAGAAATTCAACATTGATACAAAGCTTACATTCTGTATTTCCTTTTTTTTTCTTATGTCCCAACTGTGTCCCTTTGGGCCTCCTCTCCTCCATCCTCAGATCCCATCCAGGATCATCCTTGGCATTTAATTGTCATTAACTATTTAGACTGTCTTTTTTTTTTTTTTTCCAATTGTGGAAACATATATATACATATAGCCTAAATCTTCCCATTCTACCCCCTCCCTAGCATTCCATTAGTGGGATTAATCACATTCAGAATGTTGCAATGCTATCACCTTCCCACCATCCATTACTAGAAATTTCCCTTCACCCCAAACAGAAACTCTACACTCATTTCTTAACTCCTCGCTGCCCCTTCCCCCACTTCTCGTAACCTCTACTCTACTTTTCATTCTGTGGTCACATTCTCTGATACTTTCTTTGTGTTTACCTTGGGGCTTAAATTTGACCTCTTAAATCTTTTTTGATACCAACTTAACTTCAATAGGACACAAACTATGTTCCTATACTCCTCCATTCCCCCACTTTATGTAGTTCTTGTCAAAGATTACATATTTTACATTGAGTCCAAAACCAATGATTTATCATTACAGTTTATGTATTTTAGATCCTGTAGGAAGTAAATAGTGGAGTTACAAATCAAAAATACAGTAGTATTGGTATTTATACTTACCATGTGCTCTTTACTGGAAATCTTTATTTCTTCATGTGGTTTCAGTCAATTGTTTAGTGTCCCTTCCTTTCAGCCTGCACAATTCCCTTTAGCATTTCTTATAGGACTGATGTACTGGTGATGAAGTTCCTTAGCTTTTGATTATCCAGGAATGTTTTCATCTCTCCTTCATTTTTACCCTCCAGGTGTTTGTGAATTTTCTAAGTCTCTGATGGTTATTGACTTCTATTTGTATTCCATTGTGGTCAGAGAATGTACTTTGAATGAATTGAGTTTTTTTTTTTTTAATTTATTGAGGCTTGTTTTATGTCTCAGCATATGGTCTATTCTGGAGAAAGAGAAGAATGTGTGTCCTGGTGATTTGGGATGTAATGTTCTATATATGTCTGTTAAATTTCTCTATATCTCTCTCTCCTTTCTTTGTTTCTCTGTCAGTAGGGCTCGCTTTAGTATCTGAAGTAGGAGTAGGGCAGGTCTTTTATTAGCAAAATCTCTCAGCATTTGTTTGTCTGTGAAAAATTTAAGCTCTCCCTCAGTTTGAAGGAGAGTTTTGCTGGATAAAGCATTCTTGGTTGGAAATTTTTCTCTCTCAGAATTTTAAATATGTCATGCCACTACCTTCTCACCTCCATGGTGGCTGCTGAGTAGTCACTCCTTAGTCTTATGTTGTTTCCTTTGTATGTGGTGAATTGCTTTTCTCTTTCTGCCTTCAGAACTTACTCCTTCTCTTCAGTATTTGGCAGTCTGATCAGAATATGTCTTGGAGTGGGTTTATTTGGATTTATCCTATTTGGAGTTCGCTGGGCATTTATGCTTTGTGTATTTATATTGTGTAGAAGGTTTGGGAAGTTTTCCCCAACAATTTCTTTGAATACTCTTTCTAGACCTTTACTGTTCTCTTCCCCTTTTTGGACACCAATGATTCTTAAATTTAGACATTTTATTTTATCTATCATATCCCTGAGATCCCTTTCGATTTTTTCAATTTTTTCCCCCATTGTTTCTTTTTTTCTTTCATTTTCTGTTCTGTGGTCCTCAAGGATGCTGAGTCATTGTTCAGCTTCCTCTAGTCTTGTACTGAGTATCCAGAATCTTTTTAATTTGGTCAACAGTTTCTTTTATTTCCATAAGATCATCTATTGTTTTATTTATTCTTGCAAGTTCTTCTTTATGCTCTTCTAGGGTCTTCTTCATGTCCTTTATATCCTGTGCCATGCTCTCGTTGTTTGTCTTTAGTTCTTTGATTAATTGCTCCAAGTACTGTGTCTCCTCTGATCTTCTGATTTGGGTATTTGGGTTTGGGTTCTCCATGTCATCTGGTTTTCTCATATGCTATAAAATTTTCTGTTGTTTTTGGCCTCTTAGCATTTGCTTTACTTGATAGGATTCTTTCAGGATATGAAAAACTCCAATCTCTAATTTGTCAGATCTACAGCTTGGTGGTGTACACTTTCTCTAACTAACCAGCAGATGGCATCCACGAGTCACCTATTCCCCTCAAGTTAGTTCTCCCCAACTTTGTCTTTGTGCTGTGTAGGGGTCTGATTCTTGTGGGGTTCAATTGGTGCACCAAGTTTGGGTGTGTTGTTAGTACTGTCTGCCCTGAATGTGGGGTGTGTGTCTGAGTGGTTAGGGAGGCAGGGCAGCTTTAATAATCAAACCTCCCAGGTGTTTCTGGAGATGCAAGGCTGCTATAAAAGTCTAAACCTTCATTTCAGTCTTGCCACAGATCGTCTACGCCGTTGACCCACAAGTCCCTGGCACTGGCGTAGGGTCCCTGAGATTTCTGAGTGGATCTCCCTTCCCAGCTGTGCTCTTCCAGGACCTCAGCTGCGGGAAGGCTGTGCCACGTCACAAGTGCGTGCTGGCCCTCTAGGGAGGCCCTGGGCCACCAGGCCATGCAGGCACATTCCCAGCCTGCTGCAAGAATGGCTGAATGGGGCATGTTAATTTCCCCCCTTCGCACAGCTCCGCCTTCCCAGCTCCAGGACGACCAGCTGTGGGTGCACTAAAGGCCACCGTCCACGGCCGATATTTTGGCATGTGTGCATGCTGTGGGAAACACTCCCCGTCACACTGGGACCCTTGGCGCGGCTCTGGGCTGTTGCTCCAGCCCCAGGCAGGAGCATCCCCAGCCCGCTGGGGAGATGGCTGCAAGGGGCACGGTTTCTTTCTCCTTTTGGTTCCCTTCTGCCCCCCTGGCTCTGAGACAATCAGCAGCAGGTGCAGGAAGGGCTATCCTCCATGCCAGTTACTGAGGCATTCGCAAGGCCCGCTGCCACTGCACTTCACTGCACGGTTCTCACTGCTGTATCTGCAGCTGCTCCCAAGTTTTGTTTTTTTTTTTAAAAAAAGAACTAGTCTGTCTCCAGACACCATCCCATCATTTCCCCACACTGCAGCATGGCCACCAAACTGTCAGCCGGCTCACTCACCCATTTCAGAATGCAGACTCCTGGTTTTACCAAATGCACGGTCCCTGTGGATTTAGCAGAACTTGTCCGGCTGGTGCATAGCTGGAACTGGTGTTCTGGGTCACTTTCTGGCTTTTATCTAGTATTTCTCACAGAGGTGTTATTTTGCCCTGTCTCACCTAGCCGCCATCTTAGGTTCTCCCCAGATAACATAATACTTAGTATTAACAGATGCATCTTTATACCAACACAGTCATAAAATATAATTTTTAATATTTTTATATGAAGGAAGGGGCCCAGCAAGGCCAGAGTGCCTAGGGCCCACCAAAGTCATAATGTGGCCTTGGGGACAGGGACCTTGGAAAACCACTACATTTGTAATTCTCTGTGTTTAAGGGGCATGAGAATCACCTGGAATGCTAGTAAGATGCAGAAAGTCTGTTGGTAGTGGGCCCAGGAATCAGCATTTTAACAGACCCCCAGCTCCCCCTGAAGTGGGCTGAAGAAGCCTAGAGAAACCCTGACTTCACAGTCCTTCATGTGGGGTCTTCCTCATGGCGGTGTGATTGGAGGGATCAGGAGGCTCTGATGGCCAAGCCTGTCAACAGCCTGGAGCCTGCTGTCCACACCCACCAATCTATCAAAGCATTGGTCAGCCCAGCTGAAAGGGTGATTGATCCAGCAGACAAGTCAGTCTGGTTCTGTAGCCCAAACCACTGCTGGATTGATCAGATTTTTCTCTTACCAGCCTTTTATATTAGGGCCTCACTTAAATATCTCATGCCCATAAGGAGAAATGTTTGAAACAGCTTGTCTTAAAACTAATGTGTTGTGCTGTTGTAAGATGTTACTTTGCATTTAAAACCCAATTTCAAAGGGTTATTTTACCAAATGAATATATGGAACCTCCACATTAAACATGGGCATTACATAGGTGGCTGATTTTGCTCCCCTTTCCATGAATAAGCAGATTTCTTTAATTAAATATACAATATTCTTTAATTATAGCCGGTAGTTTGAAATGTGATAACTAAATAAAATTTTTTTCTGCAAAATTTATAGAGTAAATGCAACATTAAAATAATTATTAACATTGTAGAACAGACTCAGTGCAGGTCCATATAGCTGGAAAATTGACAAATCCCTCACCTTAATGACTTGCAGCTGCATTCCACGGAGAGTGGTGAGATTCTTATCTGCACGTCCTTGCATCGGTGAATCTTTCCCTAATAATTCAATGGACTTTTATTACTCTTATTTTGTCTCTACCATTATTACTGCACAAATGATTCCCTTTACTTTCATGGTTTTGCAGAAGAGTTTGTCACTGGGATTTGAGACTGACACATATGGGGTTGTAGGCAGTTTCCATGAGGTGGTTCTGAAGCCAAAGCCTTAGATCAGAGGTTTCATACCCTAACAATTATATAATCCCTTTCCATAGAAAATAGTCTGTAATGCCCTGTTCACCACCCTGAAATAAATTTCATAGATAATGGACTGTACCTACTCATATTCATAAAAAGTCAATATAATACCTTAACTAAAATTAAGAGAAGGCAAGATGCTTTGTAGTAAATTAATATGTATTTAAAAATGCAAATTCGTGGGCATGACAATATTAGAAGACATAATGAAGTTGTCAAATACACTTGTAGGAAGACTCTCCTTGAATGCAAATGATACCAGTGTGTTTGCTGGTAACTCAAATACTATACTCAGCATTATTTTCATTCATGTGATTTTTTGAATTGATGAAGGATTTCTGGTAAAGTTCCACATAAAGCAAAACACATTCCTCCCTCAATTTCCCTGATAGCTGTGCTCCTGGAAATTTAGTTTATATCAAAAATGGTGCTGCAACATCAGTGTCTATATGTAAAATAGAATTAGGTTCTAGGCTAAGATAATAGTAAACAATATTTCACCCTCATGAATGGGAAGATTCTTCTTTATGTGGGTTACCACCCTTAATTTCTATGCTTCTTAATGTCAGTAGCCTAAAAAATGCCCTTACAAATTTTCAAATCTCACCCCATTAAGAATATTTCAATAGATTTTAAAAGGGGGAGAACACTGACAGCATGGAACAGAAGAGGAGAAGGGAAAGAGAAAGTAACGTTGAATGCCAGGAAACATCACAAATTCACAGCTCAAATAAGATTTTGGTTCTCAAAAACAACTTTTTAAAAGTTGAATTTGAGTGCCAATCCACCATAAGTTTCACCATACTTTATTGCCTCCCTGCTTTACTGGTATATGTTATCTAAAGGCATTTAAGTTGCACTTGCTTGTCTATGGTGATTCAGAGGCTAGATATCCATCCACGTGTTTAATTCTTACAACTACCCATCCATGAAATTGAGGCCCAGAGAGATCAAGTAACTTGTACAACATCACACAGCTTGTAAGTGGTAGGCAGAAATTAATTTCATGTTTGTTTGAATCTGAAAAGCTGTGTTTCCACAATACATCTACGTTTTCATATGTTGCATGTCTATCTGTGGAAGACGCAGCTCTTAGAAGTTGCTCTTGGAGAAATATCCTCCACATGGGCCTTCAAAATCCTGCCTTGATTTCTGATGCTGATTTTAGGGATGAGTGAGTGATTAATGATCCCTGGACACGTGCTACCAGGGTCTCAGGTTCTGATGATTCCAAGGGAGACCAGGAAACATGGAAATGGCATTGCATTTCTTGCCCACTGAGTTTATCTATTTCTGTTTAGACAACCTAACAGCATCTATAAAGATTTTCACCACAGTGTGCTCCTGTAAACAAGTAGTTTATCAGATGAAACCTGGTGACAAAGAGTGCGATGACATAACATATTGACAGCCCCTCACTGCGTTCCTGTTCTTTCTAGGCTCCCACCTGGGGCAAACTCACCTCCCACTAAGCAATTGCTTTCACTGTGGGTCTTGTGGCTGGAGACGTTTTGTATGAACTTGGGTTTGCAGTGCACTTGAGCATTTCTTCCAGTTCTAGGTAAGGAACAGCTCTTTGGAACTCTGTCATGTACTGCAGAACATGATGCACAACCTATTTCCCTGGCTTTTTCTATAATTACCTTTGGGAGATAAATCTCACAGGTATGAGATGGCAAGGTTATAGGATGAACCGAATGGTATTTATTTGTCCTGGTGTTTGGGGCAGTTAATAACCATAAAATTCATTTGTTAAGCACATTTCCCAGTGCTAGGTTCTACAAGGGTGTTTTTCTGGAGTGACCATGTTTGTACTTTGTGGCTCTGAGACCCCGGCCATAGGCTGCTGGATAAAGATGGATGCCTGGTCCAATTTGAACTTGCTCTGGGAATTTGGAATTGTGGCTGAGAGTAGATAGTCTGCGACCATTAATTTTCTTGAACCTCAAAGTATTTTGAAAGGTGTGGGAGGCATCTTCTCCAGCATGAAAAGAGAGGCATAGAGAAGGGTGAGATCCACTAGCAAAAAAGGGCAGAGCTGGGAGCCCATGCAGCTCCAGAGAGGGGTGGGGGGAGGAACGTATCAAAGCACTGACTTGGATCCTGAAAGCGCTTCTATTTTTGGTTTTAGTCCCACACCTCCAGTTTTGGGCTTAAGTGAAATCACTGATCCTTAAAATAAACTCCCTTAAACTTGGTCTTGATGTATTAAAGTTTTTATGTTTTCCTGGATTTGGTTTGCCAATATTTTGTTTAAAAGTGTTGAAGCTATGTTTATGAAGCATATTGGTCTGTCCTTTTCTTTTCTGAAGCTATCCATTCTCTTTTCTCCTTCAGGGACCCTGATTAGACATTCACATTAGATCTTGTCACACCATCCTCCACGTTCCTTAACATCTCATTCATACTTTCTGTCTCCTTGTCTCTCTGACTGCATTCAGGATCATTTGTCTAGGTTTACCAGTTTTCTCTTTATCTTTGTGTAGCCTACTGTTTAACCTGTCAATTTTTAATTTCATTGCTTACATTTTTTATTTTTAAAGCTTTATTAGGTTCTTTTTTTCAAATGTGCCTAGATTTTAGTAATCTATTTTTTCCTGTTACATTTTTTTTTGGTACCATATTTTATTCCTTTAAACATTTTATATAGTTATTCTATGTTTTTATTTGCTAATTCTAAGTTATGAGGCTTTGGGGATCATATATTTTGATTTCTTGTTCAGTTTTTGTTTGTTTGTTTGTTTTACTTATTCTTACTCGTGGTGGTCTATTTCCTTTTTTTATTGTGAGTATGTATTTAGCTAAATTTAATCTGTGGTTTCCTGAGAGGCCAAAGGTGTCCTGCAGCCCTCCAAAGAGGAATCATGTTTGCTTTCATGGTTTTCACCTGAGTCAAAGGGTACAGCCACCTTTGGTTTGGAATTTCTGGAAGTGAATAGAATATGAATTCAATATTGAGAGCCAGGTGAGGGCAGGCCTGTGGTTACCTGACCACAGAGAAGACGGCGTGGTCAGCGTTACTGTTTCTAACACAACCGTGGCAGAGACGAGCTCATGTCCTCGTCAGCTCCCTTTGCTGTGAAGGCAGATTATTTTTTCCTGGCCTGCTCTTCCGTTTCAGGCTCTGGCTGTGTGTGTGTGTGTTGGGGAGGGAGGCACCCCAGATCCTTAGATTTAGCTTCTGCCATACGAGGGCAATCCTTGTGTCCAGTTTCCTGCATGACCAGCTGTTATTCCAAACTCTCAGATTCTTCTAAAGGCATTTGATTATTTAATCATTCTGATTTTATTCACACCCCCCTTTGTTGTTGTTTGTTTGTGTGTGTGTGTGTTTTAAATCATATTTTTATTTGTGAAATATAATATATATACATACAATTGATAACTTTACAAGTGCAATTTAACAGTAGTTAGCAAATATCAAAGACTGTTACAGGCTACAATTACACAGTTTCAGTTATTTCCTTATTGTGAAATATACATGCAAAAAGGTAATAACTTTCAAAATACAATTTAACAAGTAGTTACATAGGAAATTTCCAAAAATGTTATGAGTTACAGTACCATAGTTTCAGTTATTTCCTTATTGTGAAATATAACATATGTACGAAAATGTGAAAACTTTGAAATCCCAATTTAGCAAGTAGCTATACAGCAAATTTCAAAGAATGCTATGGGTTACAGTTCCAACATTTCAGTTCTTTCCTTCTAACTATTCTAATACCCTAGCAACTAAGAAAAAGAAAATTATTATAGAGATTTAGTATTCATAATCCTTTGTTAAATTCCATCTTGTCTATTGTTACCCCTTCCTCTAGTTTAATCACTTTCCCGATCTTCAGGGATGTCTAGGGAGTGACCATCCTAACTTGTTCATGTTGAAAAGGGGTGTTGACATTATGGGAAAAGGGGACACATCTGGTTGATGTTCTTGAAGAGGCTGTTGCCTCTGGGTTTTGGGACTTAGCTGGCATAGGAGCTCTCTGGAGGATTTATGATTCTGAAGAATAAACTTAGTGAGTGAAATTTTTATAGTCTCAGATAGGGATCCAGGTATTCTTTAAGGTTTTAGGGACTACAATTGACTTGGGCTTGTCTTATTGTGCTCATCTGGCATATCTAGCTGAAGCTTGCACAGGAGTAACCTCTAGAACAGCCTCTCTACCCTGTTTGAAATCTCCTAGCCACTGAAACCTTATTTTGTTGCCTTTCTTTTCCCCCTTTTGGTCAAAAAGGCATTCTCAACCCCTCTATGAAGGGTCAGGCTCATTTTTGGCATCGGTGTCCCACATGCTAGGGAGACTCATTCACCTAGGGGGTCCTGTCCAACGTTGGTAGAGGAGGGTGATGAATTTATTTGCAGAGTTGGGGTTCAAGAGAGAAAGTCCACATTTGAGCAACAAAAGGGTTCTCTGGAGGTGACTCCTAGGTGTAATTATAGGTGGACTTAGCCTCCCCTTTACAACCAAAAGGTTCACAAGAGCAAGTCTCAAGACGAAGGGCTTGACTTATAAAGGAGGGGGTCCTAAATTAAATAGCCTATGTTCTGTCCACAGTAATCCATCCATATCTCACATTATCATCACTTAGCTGTACGATCCTCATCACACTCCATTTTAAACAATTCTTATGACCCAAAACACCCCGTAGCTCTTTTCAGCCCTTAATTATTTGTCCCTAGTATTTGTGCGGTACTATAAGGTATACCTATTAATTATAGTCCGCTTTATGCAACAGATAGATTTTTCCCATATACCATTCTTTTGTCAACTCTGTGCCTAAGCCGTGAGAGGGGTTGTTTAAAGGCATGTTTCCCACAGATTAGCACTACGAATATAGATAGGTGCTTGTATATATACTTCTGACACAGTGTGTGTTTGTTTTTGTCCTAGCTCCATGCTGCTGAGCTCAGCAATGGTTTTAACTTTGTGTGTTATAATTTATCCACTTTTTAGCACTTTTGAAGTGGACTTCCCCTCCCCTCCCCCCAGAGCATCTATTCCTCCTTCTTGCCACAGCAGAAATCCCATGGCCTCCTTCTCTTTTCTCCTAACTTTCCTCTCTAGTTAGCATGTGTATGAACCCAGTTTGTCCCTTCTGGATCAGAAGATCAGTTTGGGAGTCACTCAGAAGGGGCCTGGATGTAAGAGCTAGCAGATCAAGTATTTCATAGGGTTCATGAGCCCTTAGCAGATACACAAAGCAGGCTGGTGTTTCAGCATAGTCTTGAAGGCAGCTGGAGGCTTTTTTGGGTTGGGGGCTTTTATAGAGGTCTCCAGTGTTCGTCCAGCTTAGCCGCTTGCTGGTTGCTTTGCTTATATGGAGAGTTCTTTATCAAGCTACTTACCTGCACCTTGGTGGACAGGTCTCTAAAACAGACCAATGTCTACATGATACAACCGAGAATCCCCCAAATATTCAGGCTGGTTAACTAAAATCAAACAGGTAGCCTAAAGTAAACTTATTCATCTTGAAGTTCATTTTCCCAATTTCTCTTTCATCTTGAAGTTCATTTTCACAATCTAAAATTGTCTTTATGGTAATCATAAATAAATAGCTGCTTGTGTTCATCCAGGCTTCTGATATTGGAGTAAAGTAGAAGAAGGAGGGAACTAGAAGAATATAGAAGCAGAAGGCTGGTCTGGAGTTTTACAACCAAATAGGTTTTCTGCAAATAACTAAGCCTGATCTTAGAAAGCTGTTCTGCAAGGTTGAGGTCATTCTTCTTTTTTAGAATACTCTACCTTGTTATATGGTGAGATTTTCCATTACCATTTTCCACTTCATGAAAAATAAGCCAACTGCACCTTCTGGTCTACCCAATTCCCTTGAAAGTACAATTCTGGGATCCAATAACAATCCAGCTGAACTCTGGAATGACTTTGTGAGATAGAAATTCAGTTCATTTGTTAACAAGAAGAAGAGGCAATTAATTAGAAATACAGTGTACATTTTGTGATTTTACTAAGGAAAGATTCACTATCCAGACTACTGACTGAATTACACATAGTAAGCAAACTTTAAAAGGAACCAAATGGAGTGATTTAGAGTATACAACATTAAATCCTGAATTGGTAGAAGCAAGTTTCACTACCCTTATTTATTATACTCAAGTCTATTTGAAAAGGAAAGATGTTGATGAATGTGGATTTGCTTTCACTGCCAATTTCAGGCATAACATCTTTTTAAAACCTGGTAAAGGTGATAATAAAAATTACTCTTTCTAGTGGAAAATGTGAGTATATGTGCAGGCCTCCCACGTAGTTAGTTGTAGAGGGTGTGTTTGAAAACATATACATATGTAGGTATGATATAATCCCCATCCTGGGGTTATCTTGTAATTTCTGCATCTCATGCAAAGCTCACAGGACCCTGTCACCAAGAAGATAACGGTAAACTGCTTATTCTCTGCCTGCATTGTGTTGCTCTGTGATTATGTGCTCCAAGTGATGTACAATGCGCATTTCTTTATAAGAATGCAATAGCCAAAGGAAAAGGTCAAAATAAAGCTTTCAGTGCAGTTTACATAGCTCATCTGCACAGAGAACTCATAATCTTAGAAGACCTAGAGCTGTCTCTTTTTAGAGTGGCAACTCAGAAATGTTCTTTTTACAGACCCACTCCTGGGTTTGTCTCTGAAGTATCATGTGACCAGTTATTATTCCTGCTCTGTTGAATCATAAGTCCTGTTCCTGCTCCAGTACAGCCCTTTAGTTCTGCTTGATTTTGGTGTCATCCTTCCCAGAGGACGCAGGTATGGGAAAGCACAGCAACAAGTTCCCAGACGCTTTTTAGAAACAACCTGAGAATCTTAATTTCATGGATGACACCCCTCTCTTCAACCCTATGGAACCCAAGAACAATTCAGTCAGACATTTGCACATTCTATATATTCAAATATGGGTGCCCTGAAAGTGAGGGAACCAGAAGTTTCTGCTCAGTCGTGTTCTGAATTTTCAACCCTTTTGTCAATTGCTGAACACACCCTAGTATTTCACACCTCTTTGCCTTTGCACTTGATGTCGTTCTGCCTGGAATGGCTTCTTACCTGCTCATTTAGAAAACTCCTATTTACTCTTCAAAACCCATTCTCCATCACCTCTGTAAATTTTCCTTGATTTTTCTGACAGGTAATTACTTCCTTCTTTCTAAAAATTGTGTGCCTTCTCATTCCCTTATTGGAAACATCATTCTAAATTTAAGTTGTTATTAATGTATTATTAGTAATTATTAATCAGTAGCTGATCTCATTTACTAGACTTTGAGCTTCTTTGTGTCAGGGACCACTTCCTATCCATCTTTGTACCTCCTGGCTCTATCAGAGCATGTGTTTGGCATATAATATAGGTTCTTGAATAAAACTGAATTCCATTACAACAGTAGAGTTGTCTCTGCATCTTTGAATAGAGAGGTGTTTTATTAGTTATGAAAAGTGTTACTCCAATCCTCAGATCTGCACCGTATCCATCTAAGCCTCAGCCCATAACACAAAGGCAGCCCACAGTAGAGATGTATTCTTGCTTCCTACTCTTCTGGGTTTCCAAGGAAGTGGTTCATTAATTTCATTATGTAAACTGCAAAATAGGTAGGTAGGCATTATTCATAGTCTTGGGTTGCCATTAGGCACTATTCTCATTAATTAGGTTGCCCACAACTCAAATCCATGGCTTTTTGCCCCGATGGGTCATGGATAATGGTTTCCAAATAAGATCCAAAGTCTAGATTATTTTCAAATGAGGTGAAATCTTCCTAGAGCTAAATCTTTACTTGAAGAGCAACAATTAAATAGATTTATCTTTCTTCCTTTTTCCCTGGACCCCACTACTTAAAATCTACTGTGGTTAAGCTGCTCTTTGTTCAGACTTTTAAGATTTATGAGCATCTTTGTGTGTTATTGATACTGACTTTTAAAGAGCAAACAGTTTCCCACCAGTAATTGGAATCCCCCAAAGGTAATATCCTCTGTGGATTCACGGCCTGTCAGATACCTGGCCCTAGAGACTCACTGTTTTGTTCTGCCTTGCATTAATGCTGTCTGCATTAAAGAGGTTCCAACTAAAGGGACTGTCAATTAAAAGCAGGCAATTAATTGTAATCATTCACCAATTATTCTTTTTCTTAAAGTTAAAAAAATTCATTCGTTTACTTTTCCAGGTAGATTTTCAAACTATTTTTTTTTTTATTTCAAGGGAAATCAGCCATGATGATGATATGGTAGGTTAAGAAAGCAGAAACAGTCTCTTCCTACTACACACATTGGAATTTCATTCACTCATTCCTCATTCCTTTCATTCAGCAAAGAGCCTGGGACAAAAAGATGAATGATGATGGCTGTTCTCAACTAGTTTACTGACTGGGAGGCAGAAGGCAAGTTAAAGGAAAACCAAAGGTGAGGTTGAGAGGGAGTAAAGGATGGACTGGGTGCACAGAGAGGGGCATCTTATCACCTTTGGGTGGTGGGGAGAATGTGAGGGAAGGCTTTAGAGCCCTCACTCACACGCTCCATCTTCCACCTCAGGCACACCCCTAGGAAGGGGTGGATCGGGGCTCAGTTGCATGTTCCGGGCAGAAGGAACAGCAGGCTCTAAGGCAGAGTGTCCTAGGAGGAAACAGGGCTATCTGTGTCTTGGGCGCTCAGAGCACAGGAATGAGGGAGTAATTCCAACTGTGAAATCAGTTGATTCTAAAAAAAGTCCTGAAAGATAACTTAGAAAAGGGAGGGTAGACATTACAAACATTAACTGAAGCCAGAAATTGATGAAGAAGACTCTTGGACCCAGATAATGATTCTGGGGAAAGGGAATCAGGAATGTAGGTTAAATCAGGAGAACAAGAGGCTCATGTTTAAGTGAGTAACAGCCCACCACATTGGCAGCAAGAAGGGAATGTTTCCATAATAGGGATAAGACTGTCAGATCCTCTCGCATCCCTTTGGTATCTAGGCCTGGGTCCAGGGTAATACACAATCGAGGGAGGGGGTTGATGATGAAGGCAGTGGCATGCCTCCAGTTCTACGTGATTATGTGTATCTCAGGGCCTGCTGGTGGAGCAGAGGGTCTTAGTTCACAGATGAGAGTGAGTAAGGTACCTGGAGGAGACAACCAAGCATTCTCGGAGCCACCTTCGAAGTTCTGGTGATACCAAGACTTTTCTCCCAAGGTCAAACCAATTCTCCTATTTAACTTTGTTATTTTCTCCTAGATTAATAATATTTTGAAATAATAAAATTATGAAGCAATATTAGAAAAATCTTCTTGAGGGCAGAAATGCCCCCTGACAAGAAACTGCCCTGATAGTGTTTTTGGGTGCTGTTAGTAGGTTTGATTGATGTTAAACAAATAAGAAAAAGAGTTGTTTTGTGTAGTGGTTGCATTATTTACTAGCAGGAATTGTTAACACACAAAATGAATGAATTTAATTGGTCATAAGTGAAAGAAATTGAAATAGTGAGAGTGATAGGACATAGATTAACTGCTCCATGAAACCTCCATTAAAAAAATCATCCTTGCCTACAACTCAAGTTCTTGGCTTTCTGGGGGCACTCTGGTCCCAGAAGGGCCATGGATAATGATTTCCAAATAGTAGAGTAGCAACTGGAGCTGATATATAAGGACTGACAATGGATTCTTATTTCTAAAGAAGAATCACCTGTTCTCACCTGCTCCTGAGTCAGATGGAGACCTCTGTTATGTCAGCTGGTGCCCAGTGACTTTCCAGACCAGCAGCTGCCTTGGAGCATTTACATCAGCCAGAGAACAGCCTTTTTACCCTGCCTGTCCCACCCTCCACCCAAATCACTCAGAGGTAGGGCAGTAATACTTATGGAGGAAACCTGAATTATTGATACCAAGCATTGCTTTGCCATGAATGGATAGAGCCAAGACGGAGAGATGAATTTGGTAGCTAAGACATACTAACTCAATATACTGTACTGATTAACATGGCAACATAAGATATCCCCTGAAAAAACCTCCCCAGAGATTTAGTTAATAAAAGGACAAATCCCATTTGCTTAGAACTCTGGATGGTAGTAGATACTGGAGAAGAACTCCACAAATTCTTAATCTAAGAAACATAAAACTCTCAGGTAGGAGAATTCTGTCCTGGACCACTGATTGGTTCCCCATTCCCCTTCCTGTCATTTGGTCCCATGCAACTTGGGAGTCGCACTCAGGCAGCATGGCCTGGTTCGCTCCCACTGCTGACAGAGGCTGTACAGTGTGTCACAGCAGCAAGTTAGAACTCCATGTATATCCAGGCACAGGGACCTAAGTCTGCAGAGACTCAGGATGGAATACAAGCCACTGAGGAGTGCTGAATACAAAAGGGCTCCCAAGGACAAAAAAAAAAAAAAAAAAAAAAAGAGTGAGAGAAAAAGCGAGACTGTGATAGAAACTGTGGTAAGAACTTTTGTATTCTCTCTCAATCCAGTTTCAGTCAGCAGGACCACCTAAAGGCAAATTGGAATTTTCTGAATTGACCTATCTTTCTGGATTGAAACCATGTGGCTTCTCAGGGTGGGATACCATAAAAGAGAATAAATTGGAGGCAGAAGAGCCTCACAGAATAAAAGGGAGGGGGATGTTAAACTGATCTGCTGTAAAATGAGCTGGTCCCAGAACTGCAAAGGAAAATGAGGCACTGACTGAAGAAGAGAATTTAAACAAATCATAGGAACTGGGGAGAAAAGTCTGCACAGAAATGAACAGAACAGATCAAGATTCCTGGAGAAGGAACAGAGGAAAGTAAGCTCTCTCCTGGAGGTGAAACAATTACACAAAAAATGCAATCTTAAAAATTGTACTGCATATCCAGGGCAAGAATCAGATGAACAAGAGCAGAGAAAATCTTAACAGTTAAATATGGGCTATTCTAAAGGTCTAGACTAAGTTAGACTGAGTGCCAAAGAAAAGCCTTAAAACGAAGACAATCAGCAATAAAACCCTAGACAAGAAGAAGAAACGTACTTTCAGAGTTAACTCAAGATAATCAGATGCCTATACATCAGCAATAAATTACAAGCCTTTCTAAGAAATAGGAAGGTAAGGCTCGGTCAAGGGAACACATTAAAATTTCAGAGGAGACTCGGAAGTTGGGACAATTAATCAAAGATGTTCAAACAAATCTCCTAAATTGATTCAAAGAGATGAAGAAAAATATATATAAAGAGATAAAGGATATTAAGAAGGCAATGTATAAGCCTAAAGAAGAATTTGAAAGTATAAGAAGAAACATAACAGACAGTATGTGGATGAAAAGCACAATAGTAGAGATTAAAAATACACTCAAAACCTACAACAGCAGATTTGAGCAGGCAGAAGAAAGAATCAATGAACTAGAAGACAGGACAATCAAAATTGTGCAGTCAGAAGAACAGATAAAGAAAAGAATAGAAAAAAAATAGCAGTGTCTCAGGGATTTGAGTAACAGCACAAAGCACAGAAATATATGCATCATGGGTGTCCCAGAAGGAGAAGAGGAGGGAAAGGGAGCAGAAAAAAATATTTGAGAAAATAAAGGCCAAAAACTTCCCAACTCTTATGAAAAACATAAATATGCATGTCCAAGAAACTCAATTTACTCCAAGCAAAATAAATCCTAATAGACCCACTTTGAGACACATACTAAACAGAAGGCCAAATGACAAAGGTAAAGAGAAATCTGACAGCAGCAAGAGAAAAACAATTCATCACATATACACAATCCTCAATAAGTCTAAGTGCCAGTTTCTCAGAAACCATGGGAGCAAGAAGGCAGTGGTATGATATATTTAATGTACTGAAAGAGAAAAAAAAATGGCCAGCCCCAAATTCTTTATCCAGAAAAACTGCCCTTCAAAAATAAGGGAGAAGGAAGAGGCAAGATGGTGGCATAGAGAGGTGTGGAGTTTAGTTAGTCCCCTAGAGCAACTAATAAACAACAGGAACAACTAGTAAATAATCTGGAACAACTGCTGGGGAACAACCATGACTGTCTACACATTGTACACCCACCTAGATTGGGTGGAATTGCTGAGATCATAGAATAGAATCTGTAAGTAAAAACTGCGGAACCATGCCAGGAGCTACCTCCCCCCATGGCAGGCTGAGCTGCAAGACCTCACTGTAGGAGAAAGCAGCATTCCCGTAGTAAGCGAATATAGCTCAGCCTAGCTCTAACTAGGTTTTAATTAACAAATGTGGACTGCTGGATACAAGCTACAAACATAGACAAACCCATAACAAGCAGCAAAGTACCCTGAGGTTGCTCCCAGTGGAGAGGAGGTAGGGCTGATGGAGAGAAAAAAATTAATTAAAAAAAGAAAAAAAATGCAGAGACTTTTAGAGACTGAACTTAGAGAGCCAGAAGGCACCTATGCCCTGGGAAAGGGAGCCCAGAAGAATGGAAGTCTCTCTGGCCGATGGGTGAAACTGGGGGCTGTGGACTAGCTCTGAAAAAAGGGCTTTCTTTCCCTTTTTCTCTCTCTCAACCTGAGTGGCACAGTGGAGAGTGCCTCAGCCATTTTCAGTTCACAGCTTTCTGACCCAGACAGGGGTGGAGTTAACAGAGTCAAAGTGACAAAGGAGTAATTCAAATGCAGAAGATAACTCCCTAGGGGGTGTATCTTCCCTAAGAGGATGGAGGTGGGACCCAGCCCAAGTACCCACCCTCCCTTCAGAACTCAGACACCAGGGCCTGGGGGAAAATAATCAATCCAGAAACAACTTAACCCAAAAATTAAAGGGGCCACACCTCTTTACACCAGTGGGGAACGACAGGCTAACAGGCACCACCTGCTGGGCAGGTTAGGAAAATCACAGAGGCTAGAGGCCTCACAGGAAAGTCGATCAATTTCTAAGACACACCCTCAGGGAAACCTGATACTGGATATAGCCCTTTCCTGACACCTGAACCCGTTGTGGTTGGGAAATTCTGATTGGTGTAATCAAGGAAACCAGATGCCTAGACAACAGAAAACCACACATCACATTATGAAAAACGAAGATATGGCCCAAAGGAACAGACTTACACTTCAACTGAGATACAGGAATTGAAACAACTAATGCTAAAGTAATTCAACAAGTTTAGGGAAGAAATGGCAAAAGAGATAAAGGATTTAAAGAAAACACTGGGTGAACATAAGGTAGAAATCGAAAGTTTGAAAAGAAAACTGGCAGAATCTATGGAAATGAAAGGCACAACACAAGAGATAAAAAATGCAATGAAGATATACAACAGCAGATTTCAAGAAAACATTCAGGAACTGGAGACGAAGACACCTGAAATCCAACACACAAAAGAACATATGGGAGAAAAAATGGAAAAATATGAGCAGTGTCTCAGGGAATTGAATGACAACATGAAGAGCATGAATCTACATGTCATTGGTGTCCCAGAAGGAAAGGAGAAGGGAAAAGGGGCAGAAGCAATAATAGAGGAAATAATCAATGAAAAATTCCCATCTCTTATGAAAGACATAAAATTACAGATCCAAGAAGTGCAGCATACCCCAAACAGAATAGATCTGAATATACCTATGCCAAGACACTTAATAATCAGATTATCACACACCAAAGACAAAGAGAGAATCCTGAAAGCAGCAAGAGAAAAGTGATCCATCACATACAAAAGAAGATTGATAAGGCTATGTGCGGATTTCTCAGTAGAAACCATGGAGGCCAGAAGGAAGTGGGGTGATGCATTTACAATACTGAAAGAGAAAAACTGCCAATCAAGAATCCTATATCTGGCAAAACTGTCCTTCAGATATGAGGGAGAGTTTAAAATATTCTCTGACAAATAGACAATGAGAGAGTTTGTGAACAAGATACCTGCTCTACAGGAAATACTAAAGGAAGCACTGTAGACAGATAGGAAAGAAAGGAGTGAGAGGTTTGGAACACAATTTTGGGTGATGGTAGCACAACAATATAAGCACACCAAACAAAGATGACTGTGAGTATGGTTGAAAGAGGAGGGTTAAGGGCATGTGGGACACCAGAAGGAAAGAAGGAAAATAAAGACTGAGACTGTATAAATTAGTGAAACCTAGAGTGCTCAACAATTGTGATAAAATGTACAAATATGTTTTTACATGAGGGTGAACAAATGAATGTCAGCCTTGCAAGGTGTTAAAAATGGGGTGGTATTGGGGAAAAAATACAATCAATGCAAACTAGAGACAATAATTAACAGAAACATTGTATTATGCTTCCTTTACTGTAACAAAGGCAATATACCAAAGCCAAATGCTCTCATAAAGGTCTCCAGTAAAAAGGATTAAAACCTACCTTGAATGGGGTGTGTCACATGTCAACTGAAATAACCTAACCAAAAGGTCCCACTCACAATAGGTCTGCACCCACAGGAATGGATTAAAAGAACATGGCCTTTTCTGGCCATAAGAGCTTCAGATCAGCATGGTGATTCAACATGCATAAATCAGTATTGTTTCTATACACTAGTAATGAGCAACCTAAGGAGAAATCAAGAAAAAATTCCATTCACAACAGCAATGAAAAGAATCAGATACCTAGTAATAAAATTAAACAAGGATGTAAAGGACTTATGTGTAGAAAACTATAAAACATTGCTAAAAAGAAATCAAAGAGGACTTAAATAAATGGAAGGACATTCATGTTCATGAATTGGAAGACTGAATATCATTAAGATGTCAGTTCTACCCAAAATGACTTAAAAGATTCAACACAATCCCAATAAAAATTCCAACAGCCTACTTTGCAGAAATGGAAAAGCCGATTGTCCAATTTACTTGGAAGAGTAAAGGGGGGGGTGCAAATAGCCAAAAACATCCTGAAAAAGAAGAATGAAGTTGGACTCACTTCCTGACTTTAAAGCATATTACAAAATTACAGTGGTCAAAACAGCATGGTACTGGTACAAGGATAGGTGTATCTACAAATGAAATAGAATTGAGAATTCAGAAATAGGTCCTCACACCTATGGCCAATTGATTTTTGACAAGGCTGCCAAGTCCACGCAATTGGGACAGAATAGCCTCCTCAACAAATCGTGCTGGGAGAACTGGATATCCATATGGAAAAGAATGAAAGAGGACCCCCTGTATCAGACCATATAAAAACTTTACTAAAAATGAGTCAAAGACCTAAATATGAGAGCCAGGACTATAACACTCCTAGAAGAAAAATTTAGGGGAGCATCTTCAGAACCATGTGTTAGGAAATGTTTCTTAGACTTTACACCCAAAGCACAAACTATTAAAGAAAAAAATAGATCAATGGGACCTCCTCAAAATGAAATACTTTTGTGCATAAAAGGACTTTGTTAAAAAACCCATGAAAAGATGTTCAACATCACTAACTGTTAGGGAAATGCTATTAGGAAACAAAACCACAGTGAGATATCATGTCACACCTACTAGAATGGCTGCTGTTAAAAAAAAAAAAAAGAATATTGTAAGTGTTATAGAGGATGTAGAAAAATAGGTACACTCATTCATTGCTGGTTGCAATGTGTAATGGTGCAGCTGCTGTGGAAGACAGTTTGGCAGTTCCTCAGGAAGCTAAATATAAAATTACCATAGTAATTTGTGCACAATATTCATAGCGGCATTATTCACAATAGCCAAAAGATGAAAGCAACCCAAGTGTCCATCAACGAATGAATGGATAAACAAAATGTGGTATATACATATGATGGAATGTTATTCATCTGTAAAAAGGAATGAAGTCCTGCTGCATGTGAAAACTTGGACAAACCTTGAGGGTATTATGCTAAGTGAAATAAGCCAGGCACAAAAAACAAATATTGTGTGTACTCACTGATATGAACTAATTATAATAAGCAAACTCACGGCATTAGAATCTAGAATATAGGTTACTAGAGGATAGATTGGGGTAGATAATGGGGAGCCGATACTTAATTTTTACAGAATTTCTATTTAGGTCGCTGTTAAGGTTTGGAAATGGATGGTGGTGATGGTAGTGCATTATTGTGAGTGTGATTAACAGTGTTGAATTATTTATGTGATTGTGGTTGAAAGGGAAAGTTTTGGGTCATGTATGTTACTAGAATGAAAGTTAGAAGATTAAAATATGTGACTGTATAACACAATGAACCTGTTGTGGACAGTAGATTGGGGTCAATAGCACAAGTCTAAGAATGTTCTTTCATAAATTTTAACAAATGTATGTACTAGTATAAGGTTAATAAATAGGATGGTATATGGGAAAAATATGTCTAATGTAAACTATGGCCTATAGTTAATAGTACTATTTTAATATTCTTTCAATTCTAATAAAGGTACTAATACAAAGTGTCAACAATAGGAGGATATATGGGAACATTGTATTTTTTAATTGCTTTTCTGTAAACCTACAAATTCTCTAATTAAAAAAACAGTAATAATTTAAAAAGCATTATGCTAAGTGAAAGAAATCAGAAATATGTTCTACATATTCTATGATTCCGTTTATGTAAAATGGAAATACAAATAATTCTATTGAAACAGAAATAGATTAGTGTTTACATAGGGATAGAGGGATTGAGAGATGACTGCTAAGTGGTATGGGGTTTTACATTTTGGAGTAATGAAAATACTGTAAAATTGTGTCAATAAGAGCACATACTAAATGTCATTAATTGTACACTTTGAATTGATTGTATGATATGTGAATATATTTTAATAAAACTGCTTTAAAAATATGTACTCTATTATAGTGTGTTATACTATACTATATTATACTATACTGTACTTTACTATACATACTATGCTATAAATTATAATATAATTTATAATTTATCTTCCATTCCTGAGACCTCAAAGCAGATTGCATTTATATTTATTATATAAATATAAATAATATGTTTGTTTATATTACATTTATCAAAGCTCTGTATCAGTATCTTTGGAGAATATAGAGGTAAGTAAATGTTAATCCTTCCATGCAGGGAGTTTATAGTCTTACTGGAGAAACAAACAGTAAATGTCATATAGAAGTTAACACATTTTATTCATTACTATTTGTTTTGCTCCTATTATGTGTCATGGGATGCAAAAAAATATAAAAGCTCAGAATATGAATTAAAATTCCATTAGAAGAAATGAATTTGTTATGAATTCTACAAAGATCACAGACTGGCAGCCTAGAGCTGTATTTATTTGTCTGGCATAGTGCTTTTTTCTTTTTTAAAAAATTGAATTGGAATACCTTTAGAGGAGACAGGTTCTCTCCAATTTTCTCTAGATCTCACTGCTCCTTACTTTCTACCAACCACTACAATTACCTGTTTATGTTACCTGCCTGGCTCCCAGAGGTATTTTTAGTTGTATCTTCAGGTAAATGCCTAGTTCGGAATATAGAGAGGGCACTTTGGGATGGGAGAGCCAGGAAGATGCTAAGGCAAAGACGGGATAGCTGGGTCCTAAAGAGTGGGTAGGATTTGGATAGGTAGAGAGCATTGGGGTGGATTGGGCAAAAATCAGCTGTCTTTCCCTGTTCAGTTTCTCAGAAATTGTAATTTAGGCCCAGGGACTTGTAGGATCCAATTTGATTATTAGCTTTGTTATCAACTAGTCAGGATAGGGTAGGTTATTCTTCAGTAACAGATATTTCCCAAGTTTCAGTGGCTTAATACAGCAAAATATTCATTTCTCACATAAGCTACATGTCCAGCATAGGGCTATAGGCATGCTCTGCCCATGGTGGTGAGGCAGGGACCTGGACAGACAGAAGTTTCGTCTTGCTATGTGCTTACATGATTACTGCAGCAGTGGGAGGGAAACACGCTGTAAAACACAATAGCTTTTGAAGCTTTTCCTTGTAATTCATGGGCCAAAGCAAGTTTCTAACTTCAAAGACATCAAAGAAGAGAAGCACAGTCTTACCTGTGCCCCGAAGGAAGAGAAACTGAGTATTTGTGAACAGCTCTTAAGACTTTCCCATCCAATTAAACTGGATTGGAGGATGCTGCTGAGATCTGAGGAACGGTCATACTCCACTCCTAACCCAAGTTTTGACCTGAAAGAACACAGGTGGCACCTGCCGGCCAGTCACACTGAGGATCTGGCCCACATCTCTCCCAGTTGAGCACAGAGAATCCGAGAGAGTGGCCAGAGTAACATTTAACACATGGATTCCACTTGGAGTCAGAAGCCTCCACCCCCAAGTCAGAAAAATAACATAAGACAGGACAGAAAGAGGAAGCCTATAGGGTTAGAAAGCAAAACAAACAAATAAAACAAACAAACAAACAAAAAACAGACAAAAAATACCTCTGCCAAGAATGCCTTGTTTTAGTTCCCAGGATCCTCAAGCAAATGCCATGAAATGGGTCAGATTAAACAATGGGCATTTATTTGCTCACAATTCTGAGGCTAAAAGAAAATGCAGATTAAGGCATCTTAAGGTGATGCTTTCCCCCTGAAGACTGGGGCATTCTACGGCCAGCTGCTGTAGGTCCTTGGTCGTTAGCTTGTCACATGACAAGGCACATGGCGGTGTGTCCCGGTCTCTCCCTTCTCTCCTGGGTTCCGCTGATTTCAGCTTCTGGTTGCATCCTCTGTGGCTTTCCCTCTGTCTGAATTTCACTCTGCTTATAAGGGACTTCAGTGATTAAGACTCATTCTGATTGGGTTGGGCCAAACCTTAAATGAAATAATCTCATCAGCAGGTCCTACTAACAATGGGTCTACACACCTACAGGTATGAATTATATTTAAGAACATGTTTTTCTGGGGTATATTCAGCCTCAAATCGCCACAGGCAGTATCTGGGAAGGTTTATACTTCCCTTTAAAAAGAAAATTGAGCCCTGAAAAGGCAAAGGAAATGACCCAAGTTACTCTTGTTGGGGTGGTTAGAGCCATGGGCCCAGAAGTCCCCTGGGGAAGTTGTCTGGGAGGCTGTAGGTCTTTGCATCTGGATATGTGGACTGCAAGAGAATAATTTTCCAGATCTTCTGTCTCCATATGGTCTCCCTTAAAATTGGTTTGCATGAGAACTCACCTCTCCCTTTCACAATTGTCCTTGTCCACTTTATAAAAGGGAAACCTATTCTTTCACCATCCTGAATCTTATTAAGTTTCCTTACTGCAGAGTATGAAAACCTCTGGAGCACAAAAACAGGGCAGTTTAGGAAAGAGAGTTCAGCTAAGTAGTATTGAAGGAAGTTGGCTACAAACGCATGGCTTGTCTCCTCCCTTCCTCCCTCCCTTCCTTCCATCCATCTATCCATCCATCATCTCTCTTTCTCTATCATCTCTATCTATCTATCTATTTATCCTAATCTACCTACCCACCTACCTACCTACCTATTCACCTGTCTATGAATCCATCTAGATTATCTAATACTTAGAATTCAGAAATGAGTTGTTTGTCACAAGGGCACTTTTTAGCAAGTTAGTTTGAACTTTAAAAATGAAACCATGCTATTTTTGTGGGAACAACAGGCTTGCTTTACCTGATTGATTTGACAGTGAAGACCACCTTGCCCATTAGGTTACATGGTGGAGCTCAATTCTGTAAATTGAATGAGCTAAATCTGAAGCTCCACGATTTTGATGAAAGCAGATTTAAAGCACATACACAATATACAGCCTGGAAAACACATCTTTTTAAACTATTAAACTTGTAAACAACATTTTAGATGTAAACTTAAAAAATGTGTGAAGGGATACAATAACTATTTTTAAAAAGTCTTTTAGGGGGTGTACTAGCCAAAAAAAAAAAAAAAAAGTTTAAAGACCACTGATTTGGGTTTCTTGGCATAGTGACTGGCTGACCCAACCTGTAGTTGAGGTGGCAGCCTCTTAGTTAGGGGCTTTGCAAGCTGTCTTGGGAGAGGGGAAAATGGAGAGGAGTGCCAGAAAGACAATGGGAGGCAAGGAGATTGGGGAAGAAGATGAAGGCAGAGAGACAAGTGTCCCAAAACGGCCTCCAGCTGCTCATGCTGCAGTGGTGAGCGCTGGGCAATGAGGCCAAAGTCCCAGGCCTATTCTCTGAAGCCCAGAGCTGGCCTCTGGCTGCCCAACTTGTACCTCAGCTGTCTCACCAAGGTCTGTGCATGTCACAGAGAAGATCAGCAAAGAAGATAAGCTCGAAAGCCTGTGCCTTAGCTGAAACCCATCATCACTAATATAAAAATAGCTCAAAGCCGGCCTTTCGAAGCTGAAAGGTCAGGGACATCTCTGGGTGAGGAGAGCAACCCTTAAAAATAAATCAGTGAAAAGCACTTTGAAAACCCTTGTTGAGGGCAAGCATGGGGAGCCAGGTGTTCCCACAATGCATGTGCCATCTTACCCCGATTCCTTGGAGTTTTCTAGAAGGGCCCAACTTACTCCTTGCTCCTTCAGGCAACTCTTAAAGAGAATGTCACCCAGGTGAAGGCAGCAATTCAGGAAGAGAAGCTGACATTGACATCAGAAGTGTTGTCCGTGCCCAGAAGCAGCTGCTAGAGAACAAATATTAGGTGGAACAAATATAAACAATGAGGAATATTTTGGGCAGGGTATTTTTTCTTTGCCTTTTTTTTCACAATGGAAAAATAATTGGAACATCTTAAGAAACATTGATACCAACGTCTACTGCGAAGTAAAACTGTGAAAAGGAAACAGGACCATGGAGAAAAGGTGTTGCATCTTAATTAGACAGAGAACTGTGAAACGGAAAGGCAGGGTTTAACATGTTCATTTTGTGAGCGAGCTGTGCTTTGTCATCTTTCTCATGCCCCCACACCCTGAAGGCCTCGGGGTCTGTGGCTCAGCCTTCAGCCTCTGCTTCTGGGGTTGGCAGAGCTGGTCCGAGGGTGAGAACAGAGCAGAGAAGCCTGTGTCACTCACACAGGCTCCAATGTCCCTGGGGACTTATCTTCTTAATATAGCATATTTGCTGAGTGCTTAATATGTGCCAACATGATGATAAGCTTTTCATACTGTTCTAGTTTGCTAATGCTGCTAAATGCACAACACCAGAAATGGATCAGCTTTTATAAAAGGGGGTTTATTTGGTTTCACGGTTACAGTCTTAAGGCCTTCAAGTGTCCAAGGTAACACATCAGCAATCGGGCACCTTCACTGGAGGATGGCCAATAGTGTCTGGAAAATCTCTGTTAGCTGGGAAGGCATGTGGCTGGCGTCTGCTCCAGAGTTCTGGTTTCAAAATGGCTTTCTCCCAGGATGTTCCTCTCTAGGCTTCAGCTTCTCTCCAAAATGTCACTGTCAGTTGCTCTTGGGGCATTTGTCCTCTCTTAGCTTCTCCAGAGCAAGAGTCTGCTTTCAACAGCCATCTTCAAACTGTCTCTCATCTGCAGCTACTCTCTCAGCTTCTGTGCATTCTTCAAAGTGTCCCTCTTGGCTGTAGCAAGCTCGCTCCTTCTGTCTGAACTCATATAGTGCTCCAGTAAACTAATTCAAGGCCCATGCTGAATGGGTGGGGCCACACCTCCATGGAAATTGTCCAGTCAGAGACATCACCCACAGCTGGGTTGGGCGCATTTGCATGGAAAGAACCTAATCCAAACATTCCAACTTAATCCCCACTAAGATGTCTGCCCCATGAGATTGCATCAAAGAACATGGCTTTTTCTGGGGGACATAATACATGCAAACTGGCATACATACCTTATGCAATTTTCCAAACAACCCTATAAAATCAATTCTTTTATAAGGAAACTGAAGCTTCAGTAATGTGCCCAGGGTCATAGCACTTACTCCAGGGTCATAGCGTTTACATTCAGTCACCTTCACTGAAGTAGCCTCATAAAAAGGTTTCACACCTACAGGAATGGATTAGATTTAAGAACATGTACATACAGCTTCAAACCACCACATCCTCCAATTCTGCCTGCTCCCATATAGCAAGGATTTAGCTTTTCTTACCTTTCATTCCCAAGGTTTAGCACAATAAATGCTTGTAGTACAGAAAAGAAGTCTGCTCATATATCAGGCATTACCCTAGTGCTATGGAGAGAGAGTTTGTTTCCTTGTGAGTATAAAAATCAGATGGAGAAGACACCATTTAAGCAAATAGTGACACTAAAATATGTTTCATGGGACAAGGAAGCTCTTTTCTCCACCACTGTTAGGAGGGATGTGGTGGGGCATGGTACACAAGGAAAGCTACCAGAGAAGGTAACTGGAGTTGGGATTTGAAAAGATACAAAAAGAGTTTTCTTGGTAGAAAAGACCTAAACTGTACCTGGGGTGGGGGGTGGGGGGCAAGAGAGAGAGAGAGAGAGGGAGAGAGAGAGGGAGAGAGAGAGAGAGCATGTACACATGCAGAAGGAAAAAGTTATGGAAGTAGCCTGAGGAGAGTTGCTGAGGGCCTTGATTAAGTGTTAAGGATTATGTATTTTATTTTCTCCATAAAGGGAATCTGTTGAGAGGTGTTAAGCAGGAGAGAAGCATGATGAAATTTGCATTCTAGAAGCTCTCTCTTCCTGCTCTGTGGATGATGTATTGGCTGGATGGGGTGAGATTGGAGACTGGAGGCCACTTAGACCATTGCAACAAAATGGGCCAGTGGTGGTCAGCGTCTACCCTGAGCTCCTCTTGCACTTACTCCTGAGACAGTTCCGGGGAGTTACTTCTTGAGATTCTGATGAGCTCCTACTCCTGCTTCAATGTCTACATGGCTGCTCCACCTGTTAGAGGAAGGAATAACTTAGTGTTAGCAATTGCACATTGGGTTTGGACACTGCGCTCTTCCAGCAGGCATTGGATAAAGAAACAAAGTGAAGGGAGGCTTACAGGGAGCAAACACTGAACAAATAGACTGGGGAATACCAGGTACCTCCTCCCTGTCTTCTGGAGATAAGTAATGAAGGAGCCACTATCGGTTGAGCTCAGGGAAGGATGTAGGGATGATTTACAAATGTGCAAGGGTTCCACTTTCAGGGCTGTTATCACAGAAAACTCTTGCCTGAAGGATACAAGAAAATGGTTGCTGGGAAAAACCGAAGAAGGATATAATTCTAGGTGAAATGAGGCATTGTTCTGTTCACATTATTTGTATTGCTGTTGAGCAGAAATAAACTAGTAAAGTATAATAGAAACAGGCAAAGTTGTCAGGAACTTGTAGTCTCAACAATATATGTCTTAAAATGACTTGTTTCAGGCAGTCAGAATATTATTTTTGTATTGTCAAGCTGCTAGAAAGCCCCCTTTTGTTTTGTGGATGTTGTGAAAGTTACCCTTCAGAGCAATGAGGCATTCCCCTGTGATCTTTGCAAGTGTATTAAAGACTGCCTCTAAGGCAGAATGTAGGGGGCAAAATCTTGGGGCTGCTTCAAGCATGGAGGGTTGTTTCTGCCGAGCTCATTCACAGAATGACTAAGCTGAGAAGGAAAGATGGTAGTGGTTGTCAGGAAGCCCAGGCTGGATGGAGGCTGGGGGAAACAGAATCACAAGGAAAAACATGTCTTCCTTCTCTGTTCACTGACCTAGTGAATGGTATTTCCATTTACCCAGCTACCAAAGCTTGAAACCTCAAGTAATCCTAGATTCTTCCCTGTATTGGTTAGGCTAGGCTAGGTTAAACAGCAATAACAAATGACCCCCAAATCTCTGTGCCTTTCAACAAACAACAGTTCTCTAGTTTTTCACTCACACTGCATGTTACTTGCATTTGGCTCAGCCTCTGCTCCATTTTGTCTTATTCTGGGATCCAGACTGACGGAGCTGTTTCTCTCTGGAGTATTGCTGGTCTTATAGTAGAAGAGAGAAGATGGAGAACTGCACGTTGGCTCCCAGAGCTTCTGCTGGAGTGTGGTGCATGCCACTTCTCACGTCTGATTGGACAAAGCCTGATGTCAGTGAGACAGTGATGTGTTCTCCTCCCAAAAAAGGGCAGTGCTTCTGAACAGTTCAGTGTAGTCTATTCTTCTTATTCCTTGTCTGAGCAATGTTCAGTTCTATTGATTCTATCTTCTAATCGTTTCTAGTACTCTTCCTCTGCTCTCTCCCTCCACTGCCTCTAACTTAGGTAAGGCCTTCACCTTCTCTCATTCCGGCACTATGGAAACAGCCTCTTCTCTGGTTTCTCCCCTTCAGAGTCACACTTCATCCATGGATCCTGGAATGCCCTTTATAACTTGCAATCTACTTAAAATCTTTGAGTCATTCCCCACACACCCACAGCATACAATCTAGACTCTTCAAATGGAAATATGAGGTCAAACATGGTCTGGTACGGCTTTTAGTTTAAGCCTTGTCTTCTATCATCCCTTCCTTTATTTTACTCCAGATCTACTCAACATGACCTTCCATTCCTTCATGCTTTTTGTCACAGTCTCCATGGTGCCATGGATTTCATAAGCTTCTTCTCACATGCTTTGTTCTTGGAGCATTCCCTGATGCCCCAGCAGACTTAGCTGCTCTCTCTCCAGTGTTCAACTTCACTTGTAACTATGTCCATTATAGCTGCTTTCTAATCATGGCCCTTCTGTGTTTATTCGGCTGAAATCTAACTTGACCATGAAAGTCTTGAGGATGAAGACTGAATAATTTTACCTCTGTATTCCCAGTACATAGTACTGTGTCTCCCACAGTGAGGACTCAGTAAATGAGATAAAGAAATTTAAGGAATTATCTTTAAATTTTAATCTTTGTGCTTTCCTTTCTTCACATTGTTTCCTGTGTTCAGGCAGAGGCATCTGGGGCCATAGTGGGAATGCAAAGAGAAAGCAAAATATTCAGGTGTTGATTTCCAAATTAGGTTCTGAGGACCACTTTGAAGCAATAATTTGGAAAGGAATACCTTTTGCATTACAAAAATTAGGTTTGGTTGAGAGAAGATAAGATACTTGAGATTCAAAGACAAAGGGCCCTAAAGAAGCAGGATGTAGAGATCCTGTCCTAACAATAAGATGGAAAAGGACCCAAGCTGTCCTGGCCCCGGGAGACTAGAAGATGGCTGGGGGAGGTGGAGGAGAATGTGGTATTGTGTGACCTTATTAAAGGGCAGTGAGACTTGGGTTAGGGGAGGGGTCCTCCAGGAGAGAATCAACACGCTTTCTGGAACTGTCCATTGCCAATACCAGGGAAGGCTTGTAAGCTGAGCCAAGGCCCGAATACCTGCTGTCCCCTTTCTAGTACATACATTGCCTGTGATCTGTTGTTTCATAGATAGCGTGGGAGCTCCATCAAAAGACACCTACTGACAAGGAAGCATCCAGCGAAGTGGTACCTGCTCAATCCCTGAGATATTCTGAGCCCCATCTGAACTACTGCCTACGGACAACCTGTTATCAAAGGTCCGTGTAGGTCTCCAACAAAGGGTAGATTCTCTGATGGCCAGGGGGCATTTGGTGGAAAGTTCCTACTGTGCATCACCCTGAAGCAGGGATAATCCTTAAAAGGTGCCCAAATGAACCAAACACAGGAATTTATAGGTTATGTATTTTTCTGGAGGTAAAGTAAGCAAAACAGCTGATCTTTTCAAGCTTTTGTTTCCTCATTTGGAAAATGGAGATGATAATATCTATGTCAAGGGGTGGTTCTCTGGCACATAATACATGCTCAATGCATTGTAGCTATTCCTAGTACTGGTACTATCACTGGTGAAGGCCTCAGAATATTTGTTTTAAAAGATCAGGCATGTGCGGTAGCATCTCACCTTGAGCCTAAACTGATTCTCTGAAGATTCAAGCATGTCTAGGCTTGTTGGAAGACTGGCAGTGCTAGACTGCCAGAAATAATTTTTCACGCAAAACTGGGAAAGAACTTCTCCTAAGGGAAGTCACAGAGTCAAAGCACACAAACTAGGTCTAACATTAATACCCCAGGCATGGGACAGGAGATGGCTTTGAGAGCATCCCTTGCCTATCACAAAGGTTAGCTTCTGGATGCCCACATGAAACACAAACATAGCCTAGGTCACACAGACACTGTGGTAGGTTGGTTAAAGGTGGCCTTGAATTTTTTGACATTCCTCCCATTGAGAGGTGGGTCTGTGACACCTCTCTTGGATCTGGGCCTGCTCTTGGGCTGCTTGAAAAATAGAATGCAGCATAAGTGACTCTGGACTCGTTTCTGGGCCCAGTCCTCAAGAACCTGTCAGTTACCACTTCCTTGAAGTGCTCATTCTTGAAATGCTCATTCTAGAGCAGGGGTTGGCAAACTTCTTCTGTTAAGGGCCAGATACTAAGCATTTTATTCTTTGTGGACTATATGGTATGTGTTGCCACTACTCAACTCTACCATTGTAGTACAAAAGCAGCCATAGACAATATGTAAATAAATGGGCATGGGTGTGTTTCAACAAATCTATATTCATGAAAACGAACAGCAGACCATATTTGGCCTGTGGACCATAATGAGCTGGCCACCTTTTCAAGAGGAAGCCAGCCACCATGTAAGAAGTCTGAATACACTGTGTCAGTCATGTTCATAGATGCTCAAACAGGAAGAGGCTCTAGAGGATCAGATGTCATGAGAGAAAAGCCAAGTAGTACCAAAGTGCCAGTCAGGTGAGAGAAGAAGCCATCTCGGAGTAGATGCTCCAGTCCCCACTACCCTAGCTGATAGCAGGTAAATAAGACATCGACTACCCAGCTGAGTCCTTCACAAATCTGGACACACAAAATCATGAGAAAAATAATATCACTACATTTTGGGATAGTGTGTTATGTAGCAACGGATAACTGGTATACACATGTTCTAGGTCCTTGGGAGAGAAAAGCTGGGAGAAGTTTTCATGGAAAGGTCTGTGAGACAATAGAAATCATAGAACAGCTGCACTTTGGCCCTGCGCGTCCAAGAGTGATGCTAAGGAGGGGAAAGTGAGTCTCCCCACTTGGTGGGGAGAGTTGTTCTGGATTTCTGCCCTGGGTGTGCTGACTATGCTTGTGGCTCAGTAGGCTTTTGGTATGTGAGGTGCATCTGGACATTTGGGGGCCTGCCCATGTAGGGGCGGCAGCAGAGGAGGCATTAGCAGTAGAAGAACTTCCTCAGTGCTTCACAGGAGCCAGAGTCCAAGTGTGAGAAGATAATGGAAGATGCACGTGAGAGACTTCCATGGAGATGTCCAAAATAATTGAAGGACCCAGAGATCCCACAAGAGTAGATGAGACGGATCTAGAGAATTGCTACTGGCATTGTTCTGCCCCCACTACCTCAACACTTTTTTTTTTTAAGTTCTAGGCTACTGGGACTTGGGAAACACATGGTTTTGTGAACATGAGAGGAAAGGCTGTTTATTTTTACCTTGCTATCTCTCCAATTTCTAGCCATTCTTTAGAGTATAACTCAAGTTCTTTTCCATTCATAAAGTCTTTGCTCAATAAATCCATCTTCCCACTGCTTTCTACCCACTCCAAATTCCTGGATTCCTCACTGTCCATGTCACTCTTTTGGAACAATCAATCATACTCTGCTATTTGCTATTTACTTTTGTCTAGGATGACTGTGGTCCCCTTACAACCTTAGTTTTGACAGAAAGACTTTGTGAAAACTTTAGTTACTCCTAATGTACAGAGTATGTGTTCAGCTGAATGAATATTAATTTCGTGCAAATCAGGGCATCCCACGTGCTAAGACTAGGCAGAAGGTTGGAATCTTCCTTGCTCCCTCACTAATCACACTTCCAAGTCATTTTTTTCCCTTCCATCAATACTCATGTTCCACTGAAGCCTGTGTTACTACCTGATCCCTTCCTTGTAGCTGTCACCTATTGACAGCTCAGTTGCTCCCTCTCAGTTGGTAAGAGCTGTGGTACCTGGCTTCTCCCTTCTTACTGCTACTCCTTCAACCTCTATGTAGATGATCACATGCTACATCTTCGCCTCTTGGTTCCTTTACTGTCCTACCTCCAATGATGTTTTCCTTCAATTCATGTCAGTCCCCCTTTCCCATGGTCTTAGGCTAGACTTTATAATCACTCATAATTGCACCACCTCCAAAATCTATTGGAAGAACTTCACCCTCTGATCACCAACCCAACCTTTCCGTCTTACTCCCTTTAGTATTCCAAGTACACTGTTCTTGAGCCACACTGGGGCCTTCAGTCTGTTGGCTTTGCTGTTTTGTAGAACAGAGCATTCCTTCTCCCCACAGGCTTCTATTGGACTGTGCTCTCAAATAGGGGATAAATATTCTTTTATTTTGTTATTCCACTGTATTAGGGGGATGTTTGCTACAACTATTACCTTCAGCTGACAAATACAAGGCTCTTGTACTTTCTCTTTTTTCTTGAATTCTCTTTCCCAAGACCTTTGTATGGCATCCCCCCTCTCAAAGCTGAGGGCTCAACTCCTATTCAGAAAGGCTTCCTCGGACCCCTCTGTCTAAAGTAGCTCCCCTCACTGTCACTTTACATCCAGTTGCCCTATTTAAGTTCTTTACAACAGCTCTTACCTCTTAAGTTATTACTGCTACTGGAGATCTATTTCTGTGTTCATTGATTTATCTGATTTATTTGTATTTGTTCATTGTCTGTCTTTCCCATTGGAGTGTAATTTCTATGAGGGTAGAAATCTTGTTTGTCTTGCTCTTCAATGTATTCCCAGATTCTGGAACAGCACTTGGCTCATAGTAGGCACTCGATAAACACCATGTTCAAATTAATTAATGCATTTTAAAAGACACCAAAGAGATTGTAGAATGACAGCATGAATTTCCAGTATCACATTCCTTCTCTATCTGGAGGAAAAACTTGCTCTTAATGTTGTGTCTTACAAATAAGGAGGAACCAAAATAATGGCCACTACTGGGAATAGAAGTGTGAATTCATTGGCTTTAATGCACTGAAGAGCTGGCTTCTTACTGCCAAACTCACTCCAGGAAAAGGACACTTTAGCTTGGTTTTGTTTTTCTCCTTCAGCCGGCAGCCAAAAGAATGTTTATAGTGAGTCCCTCTCCTTCTCCCTTTGAGTGTGTTTTCCCTACTCAACCCTAAGATTTTGGTATCAAGAATCTGGTTCAGTGATGCAGATGAGTAGGAGAAGGCAAAGAGGAAATGAAAAGGCAGGAACATCTAGGAAAAAGCTCTCAGCTCCAGCTCCATCTCTGTTCTATCCAAGTCCAAGCCATTCTCAGTGCTTCTTCTGGACAGTAGCAATAGGCCCCAAATATGTCAGGCTACACTGCCCCCCAAGCTCCTATGTTTTCCTCCATCTCACACCAGAAAGACCTTTCCAAAGCCCAGATTATTCAAGGCCCTGTATGATCCACTAAGGTGTAGGTCTCTGTTGAGAAATGCCCACAAAAAGCATGCTCAGGTCTCAACCCCTGGTCTTGTGGGTGTGAACCCACTTGTAAATAGGATTTTTCAAGATATTAAGTTAAGCAGTGCCTTAACCTAATATGGCTGAAGTCCTTATATACAAAGGAAATTGGACACGGAAGTGGAAGCCAGGTGAGCAGCCAGGAATCAATGGAACCTGGAAGAGAAAGGAGAAGATGTTGCCATGTGCATTGCCATGTGATGGAAAAGCCAAGGAACCCCCAAGACTGCCAGCCAGCCAGAAGATACCAACCCCAGAAGGAAGCACACCTTCTAGCCTCTGAAACCATGAGTCAATAAATTCCTATTGTTAAACCAGCCATTGGATGGCATTTGTTTTAGCAGCCCAGAAACTAACACAATCTCCAACATTATTTCTTGTGTCCCCAGGACATTGTGTTCCAGCCACCATTTTTTTTTGTATGATTATATGGTTAATGTATTTTCTTCTCAATAGAATCCATGAGGGTGGGGATTGTGTTTGTTTTGCTTATCATTCCATTTTCTGTGTCAAGAACAGTGCCTGGCAGATAAAAGATGTTCAATAAATATTTTGTTTGAATGAATGAATGAACAAAAGAATGAATGGCATTCAAGTCATATCTCACTGATCCCAAGGGAAAAGTTAAGGTTCTCAGAAAGATTACAATCAGGGCAAATCAATGAACTCTGTTGCACAAGTGGAATGCAGAGAAATTTCTGTCATCTTGTCAGTCGGGGCCAGTCCATCAGGATAGTAGGCAGTAACCTAGATATTCAAGTTCGTGCTGTGAAGGTGGTCAACTTCTTGTTTGCAAACTGCTTGGTGTCATTAAAGCTAATAGGCAGTGTGATGCTTTCAGGGTTTGGGAGCCTTACTCACAGGAGATTCCTGGAAACCTTTATGATATAATGTAATCACCTGCTTTGCAGCCTCTGATCCCCATGGTGCAGTCCAATCAATTGAGTGCCTTTGACCTATTAGACTTTATTAGACTTTTTAAAAAAATGTTTTGTGTCAGTTTTTCAGCCCACAATCTCCTGTTTGTCAGATTCACATCCTTAAGTTTATATTCTCTAAAGCCAATGAGAAAAACGGAGCAAGAAATTCTTACCTTGAATTGTTTTGCAAGACATCAGCTGATGAACATGACAGGCAATAGGTTGAAGATATTGATATATAAGGAGACATACCAATTAATAAGTGAAACCTGAGACCTCTATAAAAACTGCAGAACCCATTGATCAAAGAGGAAATAAAAATACCAAATAAACATAAAAGACAGATTTAATATTAATATTAAATTAAAAAATTAAAATGTCTTCTTTAATATTTAAAGAAGCTAGAGAATAAAATAAGATTCTGACTAAAATGTTCAAAGATTAAAAAAACTGTCATCAAGACTGCCATGCAATAGAAACTTTGATTGAGGGTTTATGAGAGGGTGAATTGCTTAAACATTTTCCTTTTGGCAAAGCAGATTTGTTATATATAATAAGACCATGGAAAATATTTTATACGCTTTAAAAATCATCTTCCCCAAAATCAATCCAAAAGATTTTTGACACAGTTTTATTTATTTATTTATTTATTTATTTTTTATTTTTTATTTTTTTATTTTTTATTTTTTTTCAGTTTTATTTATTTTAAAAAAGAAACTTCATGAAAACCCACCCTAAATATCTAATAAAGGGGAATGGTTAAAAAAATATGGTACAGCCACATAATATTTACAAAGAATTTTAATGATAGAGAAAATTCTCATAACGACATTTGTTAAACAGAGTGTGGTACAAAGCTGCATTAAGAGTTATATGTCAACGATAAAAATTTGCATAGAATAAAAAAATACATAAAAAGTTTTTATATCTGGACATAAAGAGGAAAACAACCACCATAATCTCACAGTTCTAGGTATAGATATAAGACAACAGAGTTTGATGCTTTATATTGTTCAAGTATTTCCAAAATGTTTATACTAATCACATCATATTCATATCACAATCATATTTTAGAATGGCATGGAAAAAAGTTATTAAAAACACAGTGGTTTTGAGGTCAGCTAGGCTTGGGTTCTGATTTTTCTACTTCCTATTGTGATCTTGACCAAGATCATTAGGATTTGTGGGTTTGTTTTCTCATCTGTTCATTGGGTATAATAATATCTGTTGCGTAGGGTTGCTGATAAGATTAAATGAAATAATACACGAAGTGTTTAGTATAGCATGTGCCATATTAGTAGGCCTTAATGATTTATCTCTGTCACAGAATTTGAGAAATTAATGCTGGAGAGTATTTTATTTATCTATTCAGTTATACAACTGTGACAGCTCCTGAGCAGCAGATCCATACTTGAACCCAAGCATCTGGATTTTGTGTCCCTTTTCTGTGTTCTTTTTGCTAAGTCTCCTGTTTTCTCAGAGTCCAGCTTTGAGTTCTCTTTTTTTGCTCCTGTTTGTTTTGTTTTGATTTGATTTTTGTTTTGACCTTTTTTATGTCACTCACCCCTGCAAAGGGGAGCAGATTTCCTAGAGCAATTGAAGACGATGGTGCTAAAGCCAATTAAATTACAGTCTGTGAGAAATATTTAAATGCTGCCTAATATCTGCTGGGGATCACTGAGTGCAGGAAAAGTGACAGGTGAGATTGCTCAGAGGCAAAAGGAGTAGGAAGTTTTACAGATCACTCCCTCCACGGAAAAATGAATGAGGTGAAAGCAAAGCATTAGGAGGTAACCCTGGAACCAGACTGGGCATTTAGAACAACTCCCAGAGTGCCTGAGGAGGCACAGTCTGCAGAGAGTTCAGCTTTTCTAAGTGGGATCAGAAATCAGTCACTAGCACCCATTCCTCTGCTCCAGGCAGCAGATGTGGAAATGTGGCCTTGATTCCAGGAGTGGCTGGCTGGAGCCAGGGCAGGCAGAGGAAACCTTGTCTCCCAAAAGTTGGGTTGAAGGTCAGGGTCAGTCTGGGCATCCCTTACTGCCCACTGTGTACCTTGGTTTGGCCTTAGTTTCGGTCCTCCGGGCAGCAGTACCTTCCAGCCTCCCACCAGCATCCAATGGGAGCTAAAGAGCCAGTGCGCCTTCTTTGGTTCTTTTCTTTTTTTTTCTTTTTAAATCTTGAGTGTGGATATTTCTTAGTCTGGCATATCCCTGAGGGACTAGCAGAAATGCTGGCCTTAATTTCTGCCCTCTGAACCCTAGCAGCCTCTGACCTCACACCAGTATCCACAGGGATGTAAAGAGCCAGTGAACCATTTTTTTAAAAATTATTGGTTTTGTTTCTTTTGTGGATGGGTGTCTCTTGGTCTGTTGGATCCCTGAGGGACCAGTGTGGACACTAGCCTAGGTTTTGTTCCTCTGGGCAGCAGCAGCTTCTGGCCTCACATCAATATCAACTTGGGTATGAAGAGCCAGTGCACCTTTTTGTTTTTTTGGTTAGGTTTCTTTCTTTTTCTTGCTTGTGTTGTTTGGGCTGGCAGATCTCTGAGGGACCAGCTCAGATGCTGAACTTGGTACAAGTCTTGAGACAGCTTCTGGCTTCCCACTGGGATCTACCAAGAGACTTGGAGAGTCAGCACACTTTTTTTTTCTCTGTAGGATGCTTGGTCTGTTTTCTAGTATTTATTTTTTTCCCCCTCTTTCTTTTTTACCCTCTCTTTATTTTCTTGTTTTTCTTTTCCCTTTCTTTATTTTGTTTTTCTTGTTCTTGGGTTGGTGGACTGAGGCATGTGAGAACTAGATTTCCAGAGTGTTTTAATTTGCTAAAGCTGCCAAAATACAATATACCAGAAACGGATTGGCTTTTGCAATGGGGGTTTATTAGTTCACAAATTTATAATTGTAAGGCCATGAAAATGCCCCAATTAAGGCATTAACAGGACGATACCTTCTCTGAAGAAAGGTTGATGGCATCTGGGGTTCCTCTGTCACATAGGAAGGCACATGGCCAGAGTTTGCTGGTCCTTTCCTGGATTTAGCTTCTGGCTTTTGTGGCTTTCTCCAAAATGTATCTGGGACTCTGTCTTAGCTTGAACATACATGGGAAAGTATGGCCCACACTCAAAAAGAATTGACAGAAACTATTCCAGAGCAAACTCAATCTCTGGAATTACTAATCAAAAATCTTAGATCAACTCTCCTAAAGAGGATCAATGAACTAAAGGAAAACATGGACAAAGAGCCAAAGGAAATCATACAGTATTTGGACAAAATGAGAATTTCAGTAATCAGATAAAAATTATAGAGAACTAAATGGAAATTCTGGAGCTGAAAGTACACCAAAATGAAAAATTCAAAAAAGAGGTCCAATAGCAGATTGGATGAGGCAGAAGAAAGGGTCAGCAAACTTGAAGATAAGACAATTGAAATTGTCAAGTCTTAGGAGCAGAAAGAGAAAAGAATCACACACACACACACACACACACAAACACGCAAAAGGAACAGAGCCTGAGGAACTTGTGGCATACCATCAAGTGAACAATACACATATCATAAGAGTACCAGAAGGAGAAGAGGGGCAGAAAGGAGCAGAAAAAATATTCAAGAAAATATTGGGTAAAACTTCCCAAATGTGATGAAAGACATGAACCTGCAAATCCAAGATACTCAACACCAAGTAGAATGAACCCAAAGAGTTATATGCTGAGACATATTATAATCAAGCTGTCAAATGCTAAGGACAAAGATGAAATCTTGAAACCAGCAAGAGAGAAGCAATGTGTCACATAAAAATGGTCAGCCTCTGATTTCTCATTAGAAACCATAGAAGCCACAAGGCAATGGGAGGACATATTTAAAGTGCTGAAAGGAAAAAAAAAATATTACCTGAGGAAAATATACCCAGAAAAGTTGTCCTTTAAATATGAGGGGGGAAGTTAAGACATTTTTTCAGATAAATAAAAGCTGAGGGAATTCATTATCACTAGACCTGCCTTACAAGAAATGCTAAAGGGAGTCCTTCATTTTGAAAGGAAAGGAGACTCAACAGTAACTTGAAACTGTATAAAGAAATAAAGACCTCTGCTAGAGGTAATTATATGGGCAAATATAAATGCCAGTATTATTGCATTTTTCATTTGTAATGCTATATTTTACTTTGTATATGGCTTAAAATTCAAGTGCATAAAAGATAAGTACAAACCCTTGTTATTGAGCAACAATGTATAAAAATGTAAATTGTTACAGGAACAGCTTAAAGGGGAAGGACGAGTGGAGGAACAGCATATGTGTAGGCTATTGCAGTTAAGTTGGTATCAATAGAAACTAAATTGTAATAGATTTGGAATGTTAAATGTAATCTCTGTGGTAACCATAAAGAAAATATTTTAAAAAATTAACACAAAAGGAAATGAGGAGTGATTCAATATGGCTCATTTTAAAAGATCATCTAAACATGAAGAAGACAATAATGGAGGAAAGGAGAGACAAAATGTATATGACTTACTAAAACAATTGGCAAAATGGCAGAAGAAAGTCCTGCATCATCAGTAGTTACTTTAAATGTAAATGGATTAAATTCTCCAATCACAAATATGTGGAAATTAAACACTGTATCAGTGGGCTAAAGAAGAAATTACAGGGGAAACTAGAAAATACTTAGAGACAAATGAAAATGAAGACACAACCTTAAAAAACAGGGAAGGCAGTGCTCAGTGGAAAATGTATAGCTGTGAATACCTATATTAAAAAAGAAGAAAGATCTCAAATTCATAACCTGACTTTACTTCTTGAGGAACTACAGAAAAAAAGAACAAAGAAAATGCAAAGTGAACAGAAGGGAGGAAATAATTAAGATGAGAGTGGAGACAAATGAAATAGAGAAAGGAAAAGCAATGGAGAGAATCAACAAAATGAGTGGTTTCTTTGAAAAAAATCCATAAAATTGGCCAACCTTTAGCTAAACTGACAAAGAAAAAAAGAAAAAATACAAATAATTAAAAGCAGAAATGAAAATGGTGATCTTACTACTGACCTTACAGAAATAAAAAGGATTATAAGAGAATACTATGAACAATTGTATGCCAACAAATTAGATAATCTAGGCAAAAATTCCTAGAAATACACAGATTACCTCAATTGACCTGTGAAAAAATAGAAAACCTCAACAAACCTATAACAACTATGGATATTCAATAATCAAAAACCTTCCACTATAGAAAAGTCCAGGACCAGATGACTTGGCTTATGAATTCTACCAAGCCTTTAAAGAAGAATTAACTCCAGTCTTTCTCAAACTCATCTAAAGAATTCAGTAGGAAAAAACTTCCTAATTTATTCTATTTTGCCAACATTACCCTGATACCAAAACCTGAAAAAAGATACCACAAGAAAATTACATACCAATTCCCTTTATGACTATAGATGCAAAAATCCTTAACAAAATACTAGCAAACCAAATTCAACAGAAAATTGAAAAGACCAAGTGGGGTTTATTGCAGGAATGCAAGGTTGGTTCAACATAGGAAAATCAATATAATAGACGACATAAATAAAATGAAGGGAAAAAAACACGATTATCTCAATAGATTCAGAAAAGGCATTTGGCAAAATCCAGCACCCTTTCCCAGTAAAAATGCTATGGAATAGAAGGGGACTATCTCAAGATGGTAAAGACCATTTAGGAAAACCCCACAGCTATTATGCTTAGTGATAAAAGACTGAAAACTTTCCCCCTATGATCAGGAACAGGATGTGGGTGCCCAATTTCACCACTGCTGTTCATTATTGTCTTAGAATTTCTAGGCAGAACAATTATGCAAGAAAAAGAAATAAAAGTGTATACAAATTGGTAAGGAGGAAGTAAAACCATCTCTATTTGCTGATGACATGATCTTATATATAAAAAATCCAAAGGAATGCATAAGAAAGCTATTAGAGCTAATAAACAATTTCAGCAAAGTGGCATTTAAATGATTTATAATAGCATCTAAAAGAATAAAATATCCAGGAATAAATTTTACCAAGGATGTGAAAGACTTGTACACTAAAAATTACAAAACACTTCTGAAAAAATGTAATATGTAATATTATAATTATATATAATAAATGACATATTATATATAATAAATGACAAGACATCCCATGATCATGGATTGGAAAATTTAATATTGTTAAGGTGTCAATTTTAGTCAAAATGAGCTACACATTTGATACAAATCCTATAAAAATTCTCACAGCCATTTTTGCAGAACAGGAGAATCCAATCATCAAATTCATATGGAGCTACAAGGAACTTTGAAAAGCCAAAACAATTTTGAAAAAGCAGAGCGAAATTTGAGGACTCACATTTTCTGATTTCAATTGTACTGTAAAGCTTCAATAATCAAAACAATTTGGTACTGGCATAGAGATAGACATATAGACCACTGGAACAGAATTGAAAGTCCAGACATCTATGGCCTATTGATTTTTGACAAGAGTGCTAAGTACGTGCAGTGGGGAAAGAATTTTCTCTTCAATAAATGGTTTTGGGAAAACTAGACATCCACATGCAAAGAGAATGAGGTTGGACCCTTACCTCACACTATATACAAAAATTAACTCAAAATGGATCAAAGACTTGGATATAAAAGCTAAAACTATAAAACTCTTAGAAGGTAACATAGTGGCAAATATTCATGACCTGCTATTCAATGATGGATTCTTAGATATGACACCAAAAGCATGAGCAACAAAAGAAACAATAGATAAATTCAACTTTATCAACGTTAAAACTTTTATGCATCAAAGGCATTATCAAGAAAGTAAAAAGACAACATACAGAATGGGAGAAAGTAGTGGCAAACCATATGTCAGCTAAGGTCTTAATATTTAGAATATATAAAAATTTCTACAATGCAACAACAAAAAGACAATCCAGTTTAAAAAATGGGCAAAGGATTTGAATAGACATTTTTCGAAAGAAGATACACAATGACAAGCATATGAAAAAATGGTCAGTATCATGAGCTATTACAGAAATGCAAATCAAAACCACAATGAGATACCATTTCACACCCATGAGGATAGCTGTTTTAAAAAACAAACAAACAAACAAACAAGCAAACAAACAGAAAATAAGAAGTACTGGAGAGGATGTAGAGAAATTGGAACTCAAGTGCATTGTCTGTGGAAATGTAAAATGGTAGTTTCTCAGAAAGAGACAGATTTACCATATGACTTGGCAATTTCTTTTCTAGGTATAGACCCAAAGAAATTGAAAACAGAGTCTCAACCTAATAATCGAACACCAATATCTATAGCAGCATTATTCATTCTAGCCCAAAGCTGGAAACAACCCAAGTGTCCATCAGCAAATGAATGGCTAAACAGAATGTGGTACATACACCCAATGGAGTATTATCTGGTCATAAGGAAGAATGAAGTTTTGAGACATGCTGCAACATGGAAGAAACTTGAGATCATTATGCTCAGTGAAATAAGCAAAACACATAAGAACAAATATTGTATATGTCATGTATAAGAGAGATGTGTAGAAATAGTAAATCTGCAGAGGCAGAAATTAGATTAGAGGTTACCAGAAGATGGGGAAGTGAGAAGGTGAAGTGCATGTTTGGAAAAAAAAAAAAAAAAAAGGAGAAACCATAGGATGTTGGGTTAACCTATCAGAGAATTTAGCATTAACCTTATTGCAAAACGAAAAAGGGCTACTTTTTTTTTGTTTTTTTAAATTCAGTTTTATTGAGATATATTTACATACCATGTAATTATCCACATTGTACAATCAGTTGTTCACAGTACCATTGTATAGTTGTGCTTCATCAACACAATCAACTTTTGAACATTGTCATTACTCCAAAAAATATATAATAAAAATAAGAATAAAAATAAAAGTAAAAAAGAACACCTGAAACATCCATCCCCCCATCCCACCCTATTTTTCAATTAATTTTTGTCCCCATTTTTCTACTCATCTGTCCATAAACTGATAAAGGGAGTGTGAGCCACAAGGTTTTCAAAATCACACAGTCACACCAAATAAGCTACATAGTTATATGATCATCTTCAAGAATCAAAGCTACTGAGTTGCAGTTTGACAGTATCAGGTATTTCCTTTTAGCTATTACAATACACTAAACCTAAAAAGGGATATCTATATAGCACATAAGAATGCCCTCCAGAGTGATCTCTTGACTCCATTTGAAATCTCTCAGCCACTGAAACTTCATTTTGTTTCATTTTGCATCCCCCTTTTGGTCAAGAAGACGTTCTCAATCCCATGATGCCGGGTCCAGGCTCATTCCTGGGAGTCATGTCCTTCGTTGCCAGGGAGATTTTCACTCCTGGGAGTCGGGTCCCTCATCGTGGGGGAGGGTAGTGAGATCACCTGCTGAGTGGGCTTAGAGAAAGGGGCCCCATCTGAGCAAAAAGAGGCTCTCTGGGGGTGACTCTTAGGCACAATTATAAGTAGGCTTAGCCTCTTCCTTGCAGCAACAGGTTTCAAAAGGGCAAGTGCCAAGATCGAGGGCTCAGCCTACTAAATTGATAGTCCTCAAAGCCTGTGAGAATATCGATAATTCCCCAGGTGGGGAAGTTTAATATTTCCACATTTTTCCCCTAGCTCCTTAGGGGGGCCCTGCAAATACATTTTTATTCTCTGCCCACATTACTTTGGGATGTATCAGGATTTCACACTAACCTGTATAAACCTACCAGATCTCACTACCTAATGAAAGTTAAAAAGGGCTACTCTTGAAAAACATATTCACCATTAGACAGCCTCTCAACTGGCCTTCCTTCTGGCCTACTTGCTGTTTTTTTCTAGCATTTTCACTGTTGGCAGAGTCAGCTCTATAAAATCAATCTTATCATTTCACTCCTGTGTTCATCTACCCCCCTGGCTTTTTATTGCCTTCAGGATAAAGCCTAAATACTCTAGGAAGGCCCAAGCCCTTGAGGATGTTCCACCTATTTTTCTTTCCTGCTCTGTGCTTTTTCCTTAGACTGTAATGCCCTTAACAGCCTATCTGATAAACTTTTTCTCATGCTCCCTGACCCAGACCAGATGTCCCTAGGCCATAAGTTCCTTGACTTGATTTTGAATCTTGAGGTCAGGGACAGTGTCATATTCATCTTTTCACTCTGTGAGTGTGAATGTTTCAGCTACAAGCAACAGCACACTGGAAGAGTAACTGAAATAGTACAGGCATTTATCATTTCATTTACCAGGAAGTCTGGAGGTAGTGGTTCCAAAGTTGTTTCTGTGACGTGCCAATTTTTCCCCATCTTTTCCCTCTGCTGACCTCAGAGAGCTCGTAATGTCTCTTCCGGTGGTTGCAACGTAGCTGTGGCATGTTCAAGCATCATGTTAGGTTGTGTTACGAAAGAAAAGGTGTTATTATGCTTGATAGGCATGATAATTTGAAAATGCATTAAGGCAAAAGTAGTAGAGCAAGGACTTTTCCTTGAGCACATCTCTTTTTTTTTTAAGTTTTTTCCAGAAACTGCCCAGCAGATTTCCTCTTATTTTTCATTGTCCAGAAGTGGATCCCATGGGTACTCCCCAACCAATCACAGGCACAGGGCGATAGGATGGCCATGATCTTCCAGGCCAAATGGCTCATTCCTTTGGTCTGGACCCATGTCTCAAAATCTGCTTGATACCCAAACACCAGGAGGGCTCTCTTTGGAATGAAAAGATGTAAAGGTATTGTGTGGGTCACCAAGAGCTTTAGAATAGAAACTGGTGTTGCAACTGATAGAACATTCTCTGTAAAACCTTCTCTGGTTCTTCAATACTCTGTCCTCTGATCTCCACAGTCTGTGGTCTAAATTTCCATTACTGCATTGTAATTGCCCATTTACGTAACTGTCTCCTATGTAGGACTGTAAAGTCCTTGAGGGCAGGGTCCTTATTTTATTTAGGTTCGAGTTGGCAGCATTCAGAGTATCATAGGTTCTCAATAAATGTTTGTTGTTTGATTCTCTGTACACCTATTTTCACATCTTTTTTTGTTTGACATTTTGTCTTTATTAGTGACATCAGTAATGTCGTTGTGCTTAAATTTCTGTGTGTTTGGATGCCATCTCAAGCCACACTTTGAACTGCAGTGCTGGTGTCTATAATGAAGCCTGGAGCACTGGTTAAAATGACAGAAGCTTTATAAATAGATTTTGATTGAAAAATGTATTAACGATTTTTTTTTTTTTGGTGGGGGAAGATTAAAAACCTGAATTTGGGTGTCATCAAAGACAGTACAAATTGAAAACTGAAAAATTCCAATCTTTTACATGAAAATTGGGTTTCACGCAAACAAAATCCAAACCAAACAAAAAAAGTTAGTCCAATTTTCTTTAAAAGGGTGGTTTCAGTCAAGGTGAATTGTAGAATTTCCAAGGGGTTTTGCAGCTCTTTTTTTCCCCTTATCCCTCAGCACTACCCATTTATGTTTACTGCTGAAAAAATATAAATATCTATGATGGAATGAGTGAGGGTTTGTCGTTCTCTAAAAGATCATGTCTCAGAAACTATGAAAGAAATTCCATGACATCATTTGTGTAGGTTACATCTGTATGTGAGTGAGAGGAATTGCTGTAACTTCATGTGGCACGTAATAATACTAATTCACTTCTTTTTCTTCTTCTGGACAACTTCCTGACCTACCCATCAGTGTTAGGAAAGTTTCCTCTCAGTTCCCCTAACCCTCTGCATATTCTATAAGTATCTAGTATGCATAGCATGATGCACGTGCTAACAAAATGTTACTGAATGAGTGAGATTGTACTGTGGTGATTTTATCTCTCTCTGTCTCTGTCTCTCTCTCTATAGAGAGAGAGAGAGAAAGTGATTATATGTATATATATATACACATACACACACACACAACATACATATATATGTATCTGTGTATATAGCTTGTTTATTTAACAGACACTCAGATTGCACTGTAGCACTTACTATATGCAAGGCAAATTTCTAAATGCTTTACATATAATTATTCAGAACTTTACAGTTCACCATAGCACTTTCAGCACATTGGCTCATTGGTTCCACATTTTGTTTTTAGGAAGCAGGTGGACAAATTATTCCCATGTCACAGGTAGGGGAATGCACTAGAGGTTCATTATTTACCCACAATTGCACAGTTTGTAAATAGCAGAGTTGGAATTTGAATACTTATTCTGACTTCTAGGTCTGTGTGTTACAAGAAGAGTCCTAGCAGAACACCTTCAACATTTTGGGATTACCACTTCAGAAGCAGATGAAGATTCAAGGAAAGCTTTGGTTATTTTGAGAAGTTGTTTAAGGAAGGAAAGATTTATATACATATATATATATATATATATTTAAAAAAACAGTTTGGAGAGTGTCTTAGCTATTGCTACAATAGTGCTGCATAACAAACAACCCCCAAATTCAGTCCCTTTAAACAACACATTTATTCTCTCTGACAAGTCCACAGTTTGGCTTGATGTCAGCTGGTCTAGGCAGGGCTTGGCTGGGCTGCTCTGCGTCAAGCAGTAGACCTGGCTGGGCTTGGCTCTGGCAGGAAGTTGGGCCCAGGGCTGCTGCACATGTGTTCATTCTGGGGCTGAGGTTGCTCCCTGAGAACATAGTGATAGCAGAAGTGCAAGGATCCAAGCCCAACTACACAAACCCAATTCATGCATCTGCTTATATCACATCTGCTAACATCCTATTGGCCAAATCAAGTCACATAGCCAAACCCAATTCCCAGCGGGAAGTACACTCTACTCACAATAAAGCCAAAGCTCATTACATGGCTAAGACCACCATTAGTGGAATGAGGGTTTAAACTCCCCCCTTGAAAATGGGGGAAGGGGTTGGTTCTGACTATTTTTGAAAAATAATCTAATCTATGACAGAGTGGTTCCAAATAGGGTTGCCAAATTTTAGCAAATCAATACAGGGCACCCAGTTAAATTTGAATTTCAGGTGAACAACAAATATTTTATCTAGCAACCCTGATTCAAGATGAATCAGTTGCTTTTTACAAGATTATAATAATAAGAATATACAATGGACCAGATTACCAATAAAGCATGACCATGTTGATTTCTCCAGTAATCACCCTTTTGCCAGGATTGGCCTTGCTCCTACAAGCACAGACCTCTCTGAAAATATCACTAAGTATTTCAAGAGGCAAGATAAATGGAGTCCTCAAGGCCAGTTAGCCACTGGCCTCCTTGTTAAGTTGTCAGTGAAGGAGGCAGTGGAAGGAGCTGGAGATTTTGTAATTTTAAATGATGTTGGGGACCAAATCAGGGCAGGCTGTCCCTGAACTCACTCCCTGCAGTAGGATACCAGACCTGGTAATTGTATATGCTGAAAGTAAATAGCAGAGTTTGTCTTTATCATGGCTTTCACCTCTTCCACCCTCACTAAGTTGGAAAAATATCAGTGTCCTAGCATGGGGTTTGAAGAATGGGATGCCTAAGTAACTTGCCACAAAGGACAAAGCAGATTCATTTTCATTTGGTGGCCACTGATATTGAAGTGGCATAAAATCTATTTGGAATGTTCCTTCCCTTCATCTCTCCTTTGAACCTCACCCTCCAATAATTATTTATGGCCTGTGCTCCTTTGCCACGACTATTAAAATGGAAGGACAAAAGATGCACCTGTGAATTGCTCTGGCTAGCCATTTGAAAGGGATTTGTTGGAGCAAATTACTTTGTTCAGTGTTTGATTGCTGTGGTGTCACTGGTTTTTTGAACCAGCACAAATTGTTGCCTGTGTGCATTTTTTAAAGGTTGAGGAGGGAGAGCTGAGAGAAATAGCGTGTGATAAGTTTAGGGTTCTTTTTTCCACGCCTTGCTCCTTTTCATCCTGAAATAGTTATATTCAAATCTGAGGCCTGGTTTTTTTTTTTTGTTTCGTTTCATTTTGTTTTTTTTGTAGATGAATGCCAATCCTGTAACTCAGGATGTTAAATTTCATTTCTGGGAGATTGGAAAGAATTCATGGTTGGCAGGAGTTAGAGTCACCAAAGCGTTTTCTATTAACACCTGGAACTGACTGCCAAGGTGAAAGCCTGGTCTTGTAGAAAGAAGGATGTTCTCCAGGGAAGAAAAATTTCACTTTTGTGGGTTTTTTCTCTTTTGTTTGTGTGTGATGATGAGTGTTTTTTTCTTATTTTCCTTGAGAAATAATTCCCATCTTGTTGAAAAATGTCACTGCAAAAATCTGCTTGAGAAAATAGTGAATTGTTCCTTTGTTTTTTCTTTTGGTTGTGTTAATGAAAATATCACCCTAAGCATGTGGTGAAAATTAAGGGAAAATGAGCCATTTCACCTGGATTTGTAAATGATCATGTTCTTTATACTCCTCAGTTTTGTGAGCATTACGAAGGAAAATTTCCCTTGACTAGCTGATTTAAATGTCTTTTTCTTCTCTAGGAGCAGTCGAGAGAAGAATTGGGAAATAAGTGGCAAAATAAACAGACATTACAGTTTAATCCTGTCTCTGGGTTGTGACTATAGCCTGACAGCTGGGAGGTGCTTGGCATTAAGAGGGCAGATTTTATTCAAGCAGCATGGAACTTGGTTTTCTTGCTTCCATCCGTTTAGATTGCTATCTCTAACCAGTTATCCAGGAGCCCAGAAAATTATAAAGTGAATAATAATGATAATGATAAATATATCGATGAAGTAATGATACTAATATTGATGAAGTCATACTATTAATTATCATTATAATTATTTAATCACCTCCTATGGGGAAGACACTGAGATAATTGCTTTTAATACTTCATCCAATTTATAATTCTCAAAAATCCTTTCATGAAGATAATATTGTTACATTTTAGTTGAGAAAGTGGTGTGTAAAGAGGTTAAGTAACTTACCTGGGGTTGCACAGCTGCTACGTCATAGATATATTTATCATACGTATATTTAAATTTATTTTTTATTAGAGCAGTTGTAGGTTTATAGAAACGTCATGTAGGAAGTACAGCCTTTCCATATACACCCCTCTCACACACACAGGTTTCCCTGTTTTAAACATTTTGCATTAGTGTGGTAACTTTGTTACAATTCATGAAACAATATTATGATAATTATGCTATTAACTTTAGTGCACTATTTACATTGTGTTGTGCAGTTCTCTGGGTGTGTGTGTGTGTGTGTGTGTGTGTGTGTGTGTGATAAGTTATATACAGCCTAAAATTTCCCTTTTTTCCCTTTTCTAATATGCAATTCAGTGTTGTTAATCACATACACCAAGGTGTGCCTCCATCCCCATCATCCATTGCCAGAACTTCTCCATCACCCCAAACAGAAACTCCATACTAATTAAACATTAACTCTCCCTTCCCTTCCTCCACTTGGCCCCTGGTAACCTGGATTCTAGTTTCTGACTTCATGAATATGCTAATTCTGTTTATTTCATATTAGGGAGATCATACAGTATTTGTCCCTTTGTGTCTGGCTTATTTCACTCAACATGATGTCTTCAGGGTTCATTCATGTTGTCACATGTATCAGATCTTCATTTGCTTTTACAGCCAAATAATATTCCATTGTCTGTATGTTCCAGTTTGCTAAAGCTGCTGGAATGCAATAAACCAGAAATAGGTTGGCTTTTTCAATAGGAATTTATTAGATTGCATATTTACAATTCTAAGGCCATGAACATGTCCAAACTTAAGGCATCAAGAGGTAGACACCTTCTCTGGGGACAGGCAGCTCGCATTCGGGGTCCCGCTGTCACATAGGGAGGCACATGGTGACATCTGCTGATCTTCCGGCTTCTGGTTTCAAAATGGCTCCCAGCTCCTTTGGGTCCTCCTTGTATCTCCCAGGGGCAAACTCTGGATTACATCTCTTAGCTTCTCTGTTCTCTGTCCAAAATGTTTCTGCCTTTTATAGTCTCATAGAGGACTACAGCAAAGGGATTAAGACCCACCTTGAGTGGGCAGGTCACATCTCCGTGAAAACAACCTAATCAAAAGGTCCCACCCACAATAGGTCTGCACCCACAAGATTGGATAAAAAGGACATATGCTTTTCTGGAGTACATAACAGATCCAAACCAGCACAATGTATATACCACCAAAGCCAATATATGTATTTTTTTCTTCCCCCATTTTTCTACTCATCCATCCATAAACTAGACAAAGGGGAGTGTGGTCCATATCGCTTTCCCAATCATGTTGTCACCCTTCATAAGCTACATTTTTATACAATCGTCTTCAAGATTCATGAGTTCTGGGTTGTAGTTTGATAGTTTCAGGTATTCACTGCTAGCTATTCCAATTCATTAGAACCTAAAAAGAGCTGTCTATATTGTGCGTAAGAGTGCCCACCAGAGTGACCTCTCGGCTCCTTTTGGAATCTCTCTGCCACTGAAGCTTATTTGATTTCCTTTCACATCCCCCTTTTTGGTCAAGAAGTTCTCCATCCCATGATGCCAGGTCTAGATTCCTCCCCGGGAGTCATATTCCACGTTGCCAGGGAGATTCACTCCCTTGAGTGTCAGATCCCATGTAGTGGGGGAGGGCAGTGATTTCACCTGCCAAGTTGGCTTAGCTAGAGAGAGAGGGCCATATCTGAACAACAAAGAGCCAAAGCCAATATTTTTAACATCTAAATTCTGTAACAGGTTTTGGTATTGGTATAACATGGAACACTCTCTAAGGTCTGAGCATGTCTTATCCATTGGATTATGCCTCTGCTTAATGTACCACTTTGGGGTTATATTGTGTACCCTACTTTCTAAGGGTTCTTAGCAGGTGAGGTGGAATGTTCCTAGTTAGGGAGCTAACACTAGGAACATTTTGCAGAGCCAGAGATTGAGAAGATGGTCACACAGAGGTAATAAAAGCAAAATTAATAAAATAATACCACATCCAAGAGGTTGGCAAGGGCAAAACCACGGCAGTGGGAGAGATGAGAAAATGTAGCAGAAAGATCCAGAATGTTTTCCAAGAATGGCTCCAATTTCCCTTTAATTGGTGTGGTTAAAAATTGGGTTAATAAGCATCAACAAACTTTACATGGCCCTTGCAGAGGACTATTTTTTATTTCTCCAGGCATCATGATCATGACTTTTTGTGCATTGTGTGTGTTCTAGTTTGCTAATGCTGCCAGAATGCAACACACCAGAGATGGATTGGCTTTTATAAAAAGAGGTTTATTTGGCTACACAGTTACAGTCTTAATGCCATAAAGGATCCAAGGTAACACATCAGCAATCTGGTACCTTCACTGGAGGATGGCCAATGGTGTCCGGAAAACCTCTGTTAGCTGGGAAGGCATGTGGCTGGTGTCTGCTCTGGAGTTCTGGTTTCAAAATGGCTTTCTCCCAGGATGTTCCTCTCTAGGCCACAGCTCCTCTTCAAAATGTCACTCAGTTGCTCTTGGTGCATTTGTCCTCTCTTAGCTTCTCTGGAACAAGAAACTGCTTTCAATGGCTGTCTTCAAACTGTCTCTCATCTGCAGCTCCTGTGCTTTCTTCAAAGTGTCCCTCTTGGCTGTAGCTCCTCTTCAAAATGTTGCTCACAGCTGCACTGAGTTCCCTCTGTTTGTCAGCTCATTTATATGGCTCCAGTAATTTAATTCAGACCCATCCTAAATGGGTGGGCCAACACCTCCATGGAAATTATCCAATCAGAGTCATCATCCACAGTTGGGTGGGGCGCATCCCCATGGAATCACTCGAAGAATTACAATCTAATTAACACTGGTAGGTCTGCCCACACAAGATTACATCAAAGATAATGGCATTTGGGGGGACATAATACATTCAAACTGGCACAATGTGTAAGGATGTATGGTAAAGATGGATGTGTGGTAAAGGTGGAGGGAGTTTCTGATGGGGAATAGCTACGGTCAAATCAACAAATCAGATTCCACTTGGGAAGGGATTGGGATCTCAAGAAAGTTTTTGTTATCTTTAGACCTGATGGACATACTATCTTAATCCAATTTCACATTACTGTGGATTAATCAGACACATACAGGCACACAGATACATTTTGATAGTGGGGGAGGACAGGGCAGGACAGCATTGAGTCTGTTGGCCAGTGGCATGAGCACAGGCCCAGGGTCCTACAGAGAGGGAGCCAGGTTGATGAGAGTTTTGGATACTCAGAGGACCAGCAGCCCTGTGAGGCCCCAAAGATGAACTTTCCACTTCATAAGTTCCCACCGCTCATCTCTGCTGATAGCAATGCTGCCTTAGCCAATTGGGTTACATGTGGGTGAGTAGTTGTGTGGATGCACCTATAGCTCCCAGGGGAAAATCAGTCCAACCCCCAAAGTTCAGGAAGGAATAGCAGTGGGGGAGTATTGCGCCTTTTTGGTGCATTGCCTGTTTGCAGAGGATCTCATCTGCAGTTGGAGTTCTTAAGGAGAGCAGCCACGTTCCCTGCAGGGGCGTTTGGTGGACAGGCTGTGACTGTGTAGTGAGGCTGGATGGCTGGATTTGCTCTCTCTTTTTGTTTTAATTTCCAGTGTGCCAACCCTCAAGTGAGAAGCCAGCACTCTGTTGCTCTGAGGTGTGGTGCCTGTTCCACCAAAGGGCTGTGCTTTGGAGCTGGTGCAGGCAGAGGCCCAAAAATCCTGGCTCAAGTCACAGGCTACAACAAGGTGGACATGGACTCCTAGTTGGATGGAAAGCTTCAGGGAGAAGATGTCTAGATGGCCATCTACTGGGCACAGCCTTAGGGAATTCAAGACAGGGCCATTTTTTTTCCTTTATCTTTTTTTTTTTTTGCCAATAAGAACATTAAATAGCAACACTATTCGGTGGAACTTTCTGCACTGACAGACATTTTTTTTATCTGTTCTATCCAACCATACAGCAGCCACTGGCCACATGTGACTTGGAACTTGGGATGTGGCTAGTATGATTGAATAATTGAATTTTTAATTCTATTTAATTTTATTTCACTTAACTTTAAATAGCCACATGTGGCTAGAGGCTACCAAACTGTATAAATAGTACTTTGAAATAATTTTGTTATAGCTTGGTGATTAACACACACACGCGCGCGCGCGCACACACACACACACCCCTACCCACTTAACATTTGTATGGAGTTTGTTTCTACCAAGTCTTTTTATCACATCCATTATCTCCTAACACCCTGGGAGGGTGATATTCTTATTTTTCACATTTTATAGATGAGAATACTGAGCCATAGAGAAATTAAGTGTTTTAGCTCCATGGTCACTTAGCAAGCAAGCAGTAGAATCAGGGCTCAAACACAGGTGCCTGTCTCAATCCCCCGCACTAGGTGTGGTTATGATGGATCTCTCAAGATGCAACCTCACCTCCCTCTTGTTAGACCACTGGCCACTTGACTGAGATTGCCTTCATGTGGTTCACCAAAAAGCAGAGCTTGAGGCAGGGACTTGGTGCATGTAATTTTTTTTGGCAATTGATCCCAAGGAATAGAAGAGAGGGTGTGGGAAGAGGGAAGTAGGAGAGGAGAGAAAACAAGTCCAAAGGTATGTTATTGAGCAACTGTGGGCAACTGGGGCTCCATCTTGCTTGGACTCTCTCTAAGGAACTGTGTGGAGTATGCCTTAGGGTTGTCCACCAGAGTCACTGAAGAGGGAAGTATTTATCCAACAGATCCTTTCCCCCATTGGTCAAAGAACCCTTTATGGGGTTTTACCTGCCTAGCACTCCAAGTTCATGTTTTGAGCCAGCAGAGCTAAGTGGGCTTCCATAGGCTTCCCACATGGTGGTGCAAAGCAACTCTAGGGCAGAATAAAAGAGAGACGTGGTATAACTCAGGCAAAGCACTGGGAGGTTATACCTGTGCGCAGCTAGTTGACACAGCAAGAACTGGAGCTAAAAAGATGGGCTGGAAGGATATGACGTGGGGACCAAGGAGAAGGAACTAGATAGAACACTGGGACAAAGTCAGAAATGGGCATTAGGAGAATCTATGGGGCTCGGGGAATGGATTCTTCTATAAAAATCTAAAACAAATGGGCCTAACCTCTGATGCTGTCGATGAGCAATAGGTATACTTGGTTGCTAGCACAATGACGTTGCCTCTGTGCATCATGTATGTCATCGTTTTAATGTAAGGAGTGATTCCTCCCATTGCCCGATCACTTCCTGGTTGACTTCCTGATGCCATCTGGCTGGAGCAAGTTCAGAGAAAGCAAACATATTTCAAATCAGATTGGGCAGAATATAAGTTAAAAGTCAGCCAATGATTCAATGCATTCCAGCATCAAATAGAAAGTTTTAATTTTTATTATTTACTAGTATCTCATTCATTCATTGGCAGTATGACACAAAAGTTAAGAGCGTTGGCTCTGAAGCCAGATCCTTGGTCTACTGCATACTACCTCTGCGGCCCAGGGAAGATGACTTAACCTCTCTGAACCTCAGCTCTTTCATCTGAAAATGGGGATAATGGTACCAACCTTATATAGTTATGCTGAAGGTTAACTGAGTTTATATATGTAAAGGGCCTAAAATAGCACTTGGCAAGGATAAAGCACCTCAAACTTGACATAGTCAAAAATGAACTATTGATTTCCCTTTATCCCTCAGTGGATCCTCCTTCCATCTTCCCTGTTTCAGTAAACAGGATCATCAATCAACTAATTGCTCAGGCCTCAGCCCAGTAGTTATCTTTTCCTTATATTCTAACCCAGTACAGCACTATATCCCAAATTGTCTCCTATCTGAACCTTTTCAGTATAACCACTGCTAGGGTCTTCATGTATGATTGTGCAGGTTGTGCACTGTACAAGGGCATTACTACTAACATAATGAACAACATAGATTTGTATATTTTTTATTAAAAATTTGCAACAAATGGCCTAAACATTTCTTCTCAAAAAATTAGAATATTACAACAATTTTCTAACAGATAGAATTAAAATGCCTGAAGAACCAGGTGCTTTTTCTAATTCTCACAATAGTGTCAAAAGTACTAGCAGTGACCCTAACCATTGCTACAATTCAAGTTTAGGCCACCATCATCTTTTGCTTGGATTAGGACATCATACCCAGCTTCTTCCTTTGCCTCCCTCATCCATTTCCACACAACAGCCAGAGGGATCTTATGGTATAAATCAAATGATATCACTCTCGTCTTTAAATCTTCTGTATTGTTTACCTATCATTGCATAACAAATTATCTATAAAATCAGCAGCTTAAAACAGCAGACTTTCATCATTTTACAGTTATTATGGGTCAGGAATTTAGGAGAGGCTTAGCTGCGTGGTTCTGGCTCAGGGTTTCTCATGAGGTTTCTGAAAAGTTGTTGTCCAGGATGACAGTTATCTGTAGACTTCACTGGGGCTGGAGAAGCTGCTTGCAAGGTGGCACCTTCCCATGGCTTGGGGCTGGAGGCCTCAGCTTTTCACCATGTGGGCCTTTCTATGGGTGGCTTCAGTGTTACCACAACATGATAGCTAGCTTCCCACAGAGTGACTGATCCAAGAGAAAGAGAATAAGGAAGAAGTCACAATGTCTTTTATGATCTAGCTCAGTGGTTCTCAACCAGGGGCAGTTTTGCTCCCCAGGGGACAATGCAATGTCTGGAGACATTTTTGGTTGTCACAATGGGAGGGGGGATGCCACTGGCATTTAGTGGGGAGAGGCCAGGGTTGCTGCTAAACACCCCATAATGCACAAGACAGTCCCCATAACAAATAATTATCTGGTCCACAATCCCAATAGTGCTATGATGAAGAAACCTTGATCGAGCCTCAGAAATCACATACCATCACTTCTGCCATATGCTGTTGGCCACACAGAACAACACTGATAGAAGGTTGGAGAGAGCAATACAAATACGTGAACACCAGGAGGTAGGGATCCTTGAGATCGTTGACGGCAACCACATCCTCCGATGGCTCCACTTCACTCTGAAGTTAGAATAAAAGGCATACTCTTTACCACAGTCTTCAGGTCCTGCCTGGCTTGGCCTCAGCCTCCCTCTCCTTCCTCATCTCCTACCATGCTCTTTATTTCCACCATGCTCCAGCCATACTAGCCTTTTGTCTTTTGAACACATCAAGCCTGACCATCTTGCAGGCCTTTGTCTTTACCTTGAATTATCTCCCCCTGATCTTTGGATCGCTAGTTTCTTCTCATCATTAACGTTTGGCTTAATGTTCTATCTTCAGAGAGCCCTGCCCTCACCTCCTTTTATGGATTGAATTATGTCTCCCGAAAAGATATGTCAAAGTCCTAACCCCCAGTACTTCGGAATGTGAGCTTATTTGGAAATAGGATTGTTGCAGCTGTCATTAGTGAAGGTAGGATGAGATGAGGCCATCTTGGAGTAGGGTGGGCCCTTAAACCAATGTGACCGGTGTCCTTATCAGAAGAAGATGCACGGGAAAGAACACCAGAGGGGCAACAGAGGTGGAGATTGAAGTGTGGCTGCTGTAGCCAAGGAAGGCCAGGGATGGCTGGAAAACCACCAGAAACTTTTTGGAGACAAGGAAGGGTTCTCCCCTATAGGTTTCAGAGGGAGCATAGCTTGCTGGCATCTTGACTTTGCACTTCTAGTCTGCAGAACTGTGAGACAATAAATTTGTCTTTTTTTAAGCCACCCAGCTTGTGGTACTTTAATACAGCAGCCCCAGGAAATGAATACACTTCCTAAGCTAAAGTTGAGACACTCCCCTTAACCAACACTGTTTACTCTCTATCCCATAGTCTTACTTTACTGTAGTCATAGCACTTATCAGTATCTGAAGTTACCTTACTTACATATTTATGTGTGTGTGTGTTTATTTCTGTCTCTTCCTAGTAGAAGGAAAGCTTCCTGCTGGCAAGGGCTTTGTTCTGTTCACCACTGTATCCCTAGAGCCTAATGCAGTGCTTGGAACATAGTAGGTGGTCAATAAATATTTGTTGAATGAATGAATGTGCTCTCATTTTTACAGTGTTAGTATAGCCTTCTGTCAAATTGTGTAGATGCATTTCTTAAATACATGGGGAAAGGATGAGACAAGGAATGGAGGATTGAAATACTTTTACAGCAATGTCAGAGGAGACCTTTGCAGCATATGTTTTGGGTTATTTATCCTATCAACTCTGATAAGTTTGCTGTTTTCAAAATTCCCTTCTATCTTCCTGTTTGCATCCTTTCTTCTGGCTTCAGTGTGCACTTGAAGGAAAGTTAAAAAGCATCATCTTTGGACATGGAGTAGGACAAGAGAATTGATCACCTGACCTTAGACTCATTAATCTACTACTTCAGCCATTGTCACTAACTATCCAAGGACTCCCTGAAGTCAGGTCCAACAATGTTAACCACTTTTTGGATTTCGTGACTAAAGAGCTATTTTTACCCAGTAGGAGAATGTACTGCAAACAAAGAATCAATCTTTTATTGGGATAATGAAAAGCCAAACTCGCTGCATTGTATGGCAACATTAGCAGAGTTGGTTTGCCCAGTACTACCAATCCCTTGGGAATTTTGAATTTATAGATACTCTTTATCCTGAGTTTACTTTTGGACTCTCCTGTCTGTGGAGAGTGATTCATGTAACTCCAGTACAAGAATCACTTTCAGACAGATCACATCTGAATTCATAAGTCCCCAAATCTTCACTCAAGTCTGACAGTTCCAGACATCCCCAAGAAAAGGAAGATGTCTGCACAGAATAAGTTGTCTTTTAGGACAGGAGCTGCTGAATGTGGTGTTGAAAGAAGCAATGCCCTCTGTAAAGAGAGGCTTCCTGGGCAGAGACTACTGACCAACCTTGTCTCAAAATTGTCTCCTTTAGACCCAAATCTTTCCCTTTGTGGTTTACAAACCTCAAGGTTTCTATAAGAAGCCCTGGCAAATGCCTGTGGAATCCCCATTTATTGCATGAGGATTCCTAGAACTGAACTTCTCCCTGAGAGGCCTTGGCAAAGAAATCATTATTAGCATCTGAAGCCAGAGTCTGAAAATTCTGAGTTACTGAGCATCTGTGTGCCACTGAGATGACCCCCACGTGGTGCTGGGGAGCAGACTAGCTCTGCTTGAAATAACATAATTATAGCATTTGGTGAAAGGTGGAGGACAACAGAAATGAAGTTCAAGAATTCAAGCACATCAGGCGGGGAGAAAGGCAGAAAATCTCAATCTAGACGCCCTGGGGGAAAAAGAAGGGATGGGGTCTGAAGTGCACACAGGCAGTCACGCTGTAAATGGCAGCTGCCTTGAGCAGAAATTTTTATTACAGGACTAAAAGGGATTCAGAGGCAAAATCATATAGGTGAATGAGTCAATACAAGTTTCCTTCCAGATTCTTGGGCCTTACTCTCAAGAGGCTTTGAAGAGGGGAGGGCGCAGAATCACAATATAAATTCCCAAGTCTTGGGAGAAAGGTGATTTGAAAGTAGGGGTCTGGCTTGAGTCCGGTTCTATCTCTGCCACTAACTACTAACTGTCTGTGCTATAACTAGTGATGTTGACAACTGCTTAACCCTTCATGGCCTGCTGAGACCTCTCTAATAGAAAACCCTCATCATCTGGGCTTCCAAGGGTCTTTCCCGGCAGAACTGCTGATGCTTCCTCATTTTGCTGTCGTCCAGGCCACCACCTGGTAGGAACTCCTGGTGATGACTGCAGAGAACCCACACAGACATGTTTGGTGTGATGCTTCAGTAAAGCTGCCACCACCGAGACAGAAGCCCCCAAAGGGTCACACAGAGTCAATTCCTGTAGCCTTCTGTTTTTCCCTCTGCAAATAAAGATAATAAAACTAGAGAACTTTTATGAACTCTTACAGATCTAATTCATGAAAATATCCCAAATTAAGTGAAAGGTGAAATCACTGAACTGAGGATTTTTGTCTACCTCTTCTATTAAAAAATGTTTATTGAGCTCCAACTATAAGCCAGGAGTTGTATTAAGAGCTAGAATTTTAGAGATAAACACAAGTGGTCTCTTCCCTCAAGAAGTTTACCTTCGATTAGAGAGAGTCAAGAAAACCACCTGTTTATATAGTACGGTGATGGAGATAATGAAAAGCAGAGTGGAAATGCACTTCATCCTGCAAGACAGGTTTGAATTAGGGGTTCTTGTCTTGTTTATTTAGTTGTTGACAGAGTTTGAGGGTAAACAGCCAGACCCTACCTCTGATATTAAAAAATATTAAAACTTTTAAATGCTAGCATTCAAGCATACTGATCCTGTCCTAGGGAAGGGAAGGTATGAGTAAGGCAGACCCCCATGTGGCAAGTAAGATCACCAAGCAAAGATAGGCGGTTTGCATCAGCTTGAGAAAGGCAGCCCTGTCCTCAGGTTGAAGGGGAGAGAACCTGAGCAAGAGGGTGAGGCAAGGAAGCTACCAGCACACTAACTTCTCGATTAGGCTCTGTAATGGTGTGGGAGCTCCTAGAGCTCTGGATGCCATGCAAATTCATAGCTCCAAATACTTTCCAGAGCCAAATAGAAATAACCTTGAACTTATTACCATTTTTGAAGTCAGCATACTGACTGCCATCTGGTAGGTTGAATTATGTACACCAAAAACCACATGTTCACCCCTAGCACAGTGCCTAGCACATGTCATCATGATCAATAAATATTTGTTGAATGAATGAATGAAAAGGCGTGGAGAGTATTTGGAAGTGACATTCAATTTGCAACGTGGCCACAGAAGCTCCAGGATCTATTGGAGATCAATTAAGATGAACCTGTGGGGAGCAGGGTGGGGGGGATTGGTTTGTCCATCCAAGTACCTGTAGGGCAGAGGTCGCTATCTCTAGGTTCTGATGCGTGTTCCTTGACACAGGAAATAGCAGAACAGACGCATGCCCGTGCTCAGAATCATCTCTTTCCCTGACTCAACTGCTTAACTGTTGTTCCTAAGTCTTCTTTTTGCCTGTTGGCCCTAGGACCCAGTGAGCCTGATCATGAGCCTCTCCCCATCCCTGCTGGCCCCAGGCCTGGCTTCATACTTGGTCCTTTCCTTGGTCCCTTTCACTGAGTACTGCCTAGTTATGCTTTAGGTTTCTCTAGGGCATGTGTGGCCTAAATTCCGTCGCAGTGGATGTTTATCCAAGGCGTCCTAAGTGCCTCATCTGGCACCCCAACCAGGTGGCAGAGACATTCCCCAAGTGGACTCATCAGTTGACTGATGACCACCTGCCAGCCAGTCTGCTGAGTCTTATCTGTACCTTGCTTCTTCACCAGCATCCCGGATCTGCCTGCTTGGGTCTTTAGAAATATTTTATGGAGTTATGCCTGAGGCTATTGTGTGTCCCCTGACCCTCTGCCTTATACACCACTCTATTTCATAACCTGAAGGCTTCCAACACACAGCCAGGTTGATCTCCTCAGACCAAGGCTCTCCCTGGTGAGAAGGTCTTGAATCAGCTCAGTGTCATCTTCTCCCCATCATGTGAGTCACAAGTTATAATGGCACAGGGATGAGTTTGAAAGAGTCTAGAATCAGCAGCCAGGAGTTAGGTCCAGTTTCAGCTTTGTCATTATTTAACAAGCCACTTCTCCTCCCTTGGTCTCAGCTTCTGGAGATGGAGAGGGTGAGGGAGAAGGGGGAGAGGGAAGGGGAGGGGGAGGGAGATCAATAAAAGTCAGGGTTCTCCAGAGAAACAAAACCCACAGGATATATAAATATAAAGGTGATTTATTTTAAGGAATTGACTCGTGTGACTGTGGTTGCTGGCAAGCCTGAAATCTGTAGGCAGGTCAGTAGGCTGGAAATCCAGCCAGAGATGATGTTGCAGCCTTGAGTCTGAAGTCTGTGGTGGAGGTTAGCAGACTGGAAACTCAGATAAGAGTTGATGTGGTAGTCAAGGCAAAATTTCTTCTTCTTTGGGAAGCCTCAGTTCTTTGCTCCAGCTGCTTCAACTGACTGGATGACACCCATCCTCACTGTCAAGGATGATCTTTACTTAAAGTCAACTGATTGTAGATGCCAATCACATCTACAGAATACCTTCACAGCAACATCTAGGCTAGTGTTTGACCAAATAACTAGACACTATAGCCTCTCCAAATTGATACATAAAATTAGCCTTCACAGTGGCCAAATAAGTTTGGGGAACATGTAGATTAAACAAACATTAACAGCTTTCTTTATTAAAGCCTTCTCAGAGGCTTTAATACGCTAATGTAACCCCCCAAGGTTTGCCAAACTTATTTGAACATGTGTGGAGCACAGTTTGGGAAATATCTGATTAGATTTTTTTCTCATTCTAAAACTCCTTTCTTTTAATTAAAAAAAAATTGACTTTCTTATCCATATTTTGAAGTGTGATATTTAAGTGTGACATGGTCTTAGCCTCTGAAGAAGAAATGATGCTCCATTGAAAGGAGGCACGGAATTAGTTGAGGTCAGGGCTTCTGAGTGGACCACATGGTTCTCAGGAAGAGAACAACCACCTTCCATCCAGTATCAGATCACTTGAGGCAAATTCCCTCAGCACCAGATAATATATGCACCATGGAAAGTCATTAACCTGAGAAGACTAAGCCAGTCATTTCCGAAGGTGAGAGGCATGAAGTTTTAGTGGCCTGGTGCAGGATCTGTTTTGGAGGGCGGCAACTGATGAAGTCTCCAGACCCAATGTTAGCTTATTGGCCAGTCTTCCCCAAGCTATTGAGTGCCTGGCTTATGGGTCCAGGTGAAACAAACTCCAAGATTCGACAGCAGAGCAACAAATCCTAGTTCCATCTTACATAACTCTCTCGTGCCAGATCATGAGCTTGAACTTTTAAGCAAAACTCAAAAGACAGTTCAATAGAAAAAATCTGTTATTTTAGTAAAACCGAGGCTATATCCTGGCTAATTGGGTATACAGAGTCTGGTCAGTTTTATAGACATAAACTCTTCTGCCTGCTACAATGTTCCAAGTTCCACCCCTTGGACTAGGTCCCCTAGAGAGAAGGATTTCACCTGCTTCTCAGTGCTCATGACCTCAGTCCTGACCCTTTCAGCTTTGCTGAGTGCTCTCATAACTGCAAGCCCTCTCAAGCTCTGCCTCTGCCTTCATATAGACTCTCCTCCTACTATTGTCCAATTTAGCAACTCCTGTCACCCAGCCTTTTGCCCTATTCTCTGAGCTTCTGATCTCTGCCCTCCCCTGGTGCAATGTGTCTGCTGAGGAGTCTGCACTTAAAAACTCCCTTGCCTGGAAGTTCTGGGACCTGCTACCCTTTTACTGCTGCTGAAGGCAGCCCACTACCCAACCCATAGGCTTTTCTTCATCCTTTCCCACACTCTCCAAATCCCAAATTTGGGCCCAGACTCCTCTGGTAGAACTCTAGAAAGCTGTATTTGACATTTTTTTAAACTCTAAATAAAATAAAGTGAGGGTGGAAACAACAGCACATATTAATGGACCATGACAAACATGAGCTATTTCCTAACAAGCCTTGGTATTTGTCCTTATTTTAAAAATCTCTTCATGCTGCTTTTAGTATCACTCTCTATTTGTTTTTGACAAGGTTCATAGAACAGAGGAGAAGGAAAGGAGGGAGTGTAGAGAGAGTTCTTTTTGTATGTGTGTCTTTTTAAAGAAAGAAAGGAAAAAGGAACCACCACAATCACCCCAGCTGATAGTGGCCTGGTGACGCTCACTTCTTGGGTTCGTGTCGCACATCACCTGCTGTGACTTGGGCTTCTTCACTCTTCTTTGCTGGTCTGCTGTATCTTAACTGGAAAGTCCTTTGATAACCGGTGGCTTCTGGAACTGACAAGTGGCACAAAAAATATTGGTCTGGCTGGAACAATAGGAAAACGGGATATTGTTGCTCAATGTGGAGGTATAATGAATAAGGTATTTTTAAAATTTTCTTTCCTCTTAATGAGGAAAAGCTTGAGGCTCTTTAGATGTCTTCAGGAAGATCAAAGGAGTCTCAAAAATGAGGCTGCCCTTCGGAAACGGAACCTTGTTTTTCTGGAAGGCTTTTCCTGAGTATCAATCACGAGCCCTTCTGGTCCCAGACACCTCAACAAGTAACTGGCAACGACTTTTTAGTGTCTTCTATAAACCAAGAACTATGCTAGGAACTATTATGATTCAAATGGTCTAGTAAAGTATCATCTGGTTGTGGATATAAAATACATACAAAATATATTTCATGTTAAGTGAGAGCGTAGAATAAACAAATTCATACAGACAGAGAGTAGATTACAGGTTACTAGAGGGTGGGGGTGATGGGAATGGGGAGTTATTGCCTAGTGGGTTCAGAGTTTCTGTTTGAGGTGATGAAAAATTTGGGTAATGGATGTTGGTAATGGTAGCACAATATTGTGAATATAATTAAGACCACTGAATTGTTCACTTGAAATTGGTTAATATGGAAAAGTATAAGTTGCAAATATGTTACTGCAGTAAAATTTTTAAAAATGTATGTACCTAGAAAATATTAGAGAATGCAGCAAGATGGTATAAATTGTCCTGTTGTGTAGGATCCTATTAGATACAAGGTTTAAGGATTAGATGAATTACCCCTCCTCCTTTCCCTTCTCCCCACCAACATGCTTTTCAGACTGCCTCCCACCCCATACAGGCAGCTACCACCAGCACACACACCTGTCACCCAGTGAAGTGACTCCAACTCACCACTCAGCTTGAGCCGGCTCCTCTGCAAACCCTTTAGGCTCCTACCTCTTACAAGTGCCCACTCAGGCCTTTGTGCCCTTCTCTGCCCAGCACAGGTGGTTTTGTCTGAGCACCCAAGACTCTTTATCATAAGTCTTTTTTCCTCTACTAGATCACCAGATTCTTGAGGCAAAGATCTTTCTTACCATGAGTCCTGGAGCTGATCAACTAGACATGTGACCTTAGGCAAATACTATAATATCTCTGAATCACAGAGTCCACATGTGTTAATTGGGATTATAATTGTCTTTACTGCATTAGGTGGTTGTTGAGGTTTAAATGAAACAATAGAGAACACGCATGTGGCCTAGTGCCTGACAATCGTAAATGCTCGGGAAGTATCGATACAACACAAGAGAGAATGCCAGAATCCCTAGTGCCAGTGCATCCTGGGCTTACATGTAGAGGGTTCTCAGGAATGTCCAGTGAATGACTGAAGCAAGTACTTTGTTCAAGGGAGGTTTCCCTCACGTGAACAGTTTTTAAATGAATGTTCTTGAGTTGGAGATAAATGGTGATATCTGAAATGTTTTTTTTAATTAAACATGAATCTTCATACCTTTTTTTGATGCCTTGTGAGAAAGAAATGAACACTCTATTAAAAAGGGAACACAAAGACCCACTGAACATTTCAGAAGGGATTGCTTAGCAGGCAAAGAAAAGCACCAGCATCAGTTGATCTGAAATTTGGGGCCATGCACCATTGGGCAGAGTTAAAGATGGTCTGGTCTTGTTTTGAGCCAACCCCAGCCTGCATGGGGTCCCGTTCCTGTCCCCTGGGCTGTGTGTGGTAGTCCCAGATGACCACTGGACCTCATTACTTTCTAGTTTTCTGATAGCACATCTGCCCCTCATGAGAGCAGGTGAATTGGGATCAGGGTCTCCACAGTATACCGATAATAAATGGGCAATAAACTGCCCTTATGGCCCATACCCAATCAGTTCTGGATGAATAGGAATTTAAAGGATGAGTTAAGTACGAAGGTGGGAGAAGTCAGAGGGAAAATGGAAAAGTAGGTGAAATGTGCTGGCTTCTACCTTTCAGTGTCCTCCTCTTCCCTCTTGGCACTTTCTCCTTCCTGCAGGTGGGGTCAGGAGGCTGGAGATGGCAGAGCCAGACCGAGGGTTCATAAGACACAAGGTGAAGGGTACCTGCAGGAAGGAGAATGTGCCAAGAGGGAAGAGGAGGACACTGAAATTCTACCCCAACCAAGACGGGGAGAAGCTGCATCAGTCTGGTCCCCAGCCTTGGCAGGGACCCGGGCATTCTCTTTGACACAAAGGTCCCCTTTGATGTGGACATGCATGTAGTTCAAGATCAAGTTCATCATTCCTCTTGAACAGTGTAATGTGAACTGCTAACTGCTCGTGATCTCCCAGGGCAGAGTCCTACAGTGGGGTAGATTTCCCTATCCTATACCCCACAGATTTTAGAACTCCTTCCTTTCCCCACAGTACGCCATTAAAGTCCCAACATGCCCTTAATTAATCACCCATTTCCCCTGGATCTTGCTTTGCCTAACCTGCTCTCCAAAAGAAGGTGTGTTAGAAAGGAATAGAGAAACTAAACAAGAGAAACAGACACAGAGACAGAGACAAAGAGAGAGATTTAAGCCAAAGTGATGGTGGAATTTTATGTGTAACAACTGGTTACTGGGGTGGGGGCTGTGCATTTTGGCAGGATGTAAGGTAGACCCTCCTGGCCTCTTTTCAATTACCTCACATAAGTGGTTGTCTACTCTACTAAATTCTATTTGGTAAATTAACATTTATAAATGCTTTGCTCTGGTTTTCCTCCCATATCACAAGGTTTTTTCTAATTTTGAATGACATTGTCTCTTCACTGAAGAGTAACAAGATATGAAGCAATTCCAATATTTTAATAAGTGTTTGGGGGGGATGATTCCTGCCGAATAGCAAGAAATGTGGTTCTTCTGGAAATCCATTTTTCATTTGTTTCCTCATTTGCATCCCAAGTTTAAAGAAAATTGACTTTTTTAAAAGTGAGTGATAATTAATCTTTAAGAATACTGCAATTGGTTGGCTTTACTGTTATTTCAAAATATCCAGCCTACACTCAAGGCAGGCAGAGCCCTTCCGTGCGGAGGGGTTGGCATGACAGACCAAGCAGCAGCCACGTGCAGATGAGCTGGCATTAGACAAGGTGCCAGTCCAGATGGCCCACTAGCTTGCAAAGCCCCCTTAGATCGCCCAAGAAATGCCTTTGCTCCTCTGATGCATTTCACAGTCTTTTTGCAAGTGGAGAAATGGCCTGCTCATGTCAGACTAACTTCAAGGCCAGGCTTATGGATGGTTCAGAAGTGTGCTGTAAAACATTAGATTATAAAGTAATGGATTTCATCTCTAGCAGTATGATACTAGATGGGCAGATAAACTCATTCAGGTACAGAACAGATAAAAATGCTGGATAAAATACTTCAGCATGTATTTGTAACGTGGTTCAGTTGGCAGTGAAGTAAGAGGAACAATCAAGTAATCTGTATTATATACTCATTTACTATGTAAGAATGCATTTTTATACAAGGATAAGTGAGCATTAGAGATGGTGATGTTCTGAGGACATCTGCTTGGAGGAAGACATCCTCAGGGTACCTGCATTCAGACCATACCTGCCTGTGCATACTAAACGTGGGCTCACAACTCTGGTATCCTAGAGCCTGGGTTTTCAGCACCATGACAGTGCACAGTGTCCAGGAGGTACCAGGGCCACAGCAGTGTGGGAAGTTGGACTAGAATCTCCTGCACTAAGTGGTCATCCTCAAAGAACAACACGTTTAATAGTTGAAGTAGTACATAATCTACCCAAAGAAGAATTGCACGTCTTTCTTGGTTTTTTGGGGAGTTAAAAGAAAAATTTTAGAATAGAATTCATGTCAATTGTTTACTTAAAATTAAAAGTAAAACACATCAGTGTTGCTGGGTTGACAGTGCCCACAAGAGCTTGGCAGAAGTAAATGCAACTCCTGTATAGAATAACACACTTAAAACTCAGGTCCAGCAATTTCAGTAAAGATTCGAGGAACTGGACCTCACAGTCAAAATCAGCAAATACACAGGGAAAAAAGAATGCAAATATTGGAATTATCAAATAAAGAATTTAAAACCTGTATGTTTCACATGTTTAAAGAAAGACAAGAAAGGATTGAGAAAAAAAAATGACAGAACATAAGACCAGGATAATTTTGCAAAAAGTAAACAAACTAAATACATAAAAATAAAAGGTATGATAATTGAAATTAAAAGATGACTAAATGGCTGATTGGATGCAACTGAAAAGAGAATTAATGATCTAGAAAACAGATGTGAAGGAATTATCCCAAATGCAATATAGAGACAAAGGGAGGGATAGAAAATATGAAAGAGGTTAAGAGACTCAGAGAGCAGGGTGAGAAGATCCAGCATCTATCTAATTGAAGTTCCAGAAGAAAGGAATAGAGAGAATGGTGGAGAGGGAATATTCAAAGTAGTAACAAATGAGAATATCCAGAATTGATAGAATAGCTGGACACCTTGATACCAAAACCAAACTAAAGCAGTACAAATGAGGAAGCTTGCAGGCTATTCTCACTCATGAACATATATACAGAAGTCTTCACCAAAGCATTACAAACTTAATATGGTAATATATAAAGAAGAGAACAACACATTGTGACTGGTCCTAGGCTTTCTTCTCTTTCTCTCCTAGGTCATTTTATCAGTTTTGGTGTATTTAAATACCATATTTTTGTTGATGACTTCCAAATTTTTATGTCTATCCTGTAACTCCTTTCTCAATTCAAGCTCAAATATGTATCATAGACAACCCAACCAAAATAAGTCCAAAGTTTTTCTTCATTTCTCTTCCAAAATCTGTTTTTCTCACCCTCGTTTTCTTCACCTTTCACCTCCAGATCTTTCCCTTGGCTGTTACCACTTCCTTACATTCTCTCTTTACAAATCTGTTCCTACTTGTTGTTCATATCTCAGGTTCCTCCACCAAGAAATTTTTCCTGAACTTCTCCCTCTTCCAAAAGATGCCCTCCCAAAGCATCCTGATATTTTATCATAGTTTATATCTTGTGGAATTGCAATGCTTGTCTACTTGCCTGTGTCTCTTTTTGAGAGAGGTACTCTTGTTTATTGTGAGAACATCAGCAATGCTCACAGGATATGGCTCTTAAAGTTACTTGCTCAGTAAATATCTGTGGACTAGCTGAATGAATAAATAGGATAGAGGGAGATCAGAAGAGAGACACAGAGGAATGTGCTTCAGACTGAAAAGTTAAAGCCCAGAAAGTGTTTGAACTGAGTCTGCTGAGATAAGTATAAGCTTTGGCCATCTTGAAAGGAAGGATAAGGGTGTGGAGAAGAATATTTAAGATAAAGAGAATGCCATGAGCAAAAGCTCATGTGGGGAAATGTAAGCAATATACCTTAGCAATATACGTCAGCTAAGAGTACACGTTTGGGAGGTACGAAAATGTCTCCAGAGAGGCCAGATTCTCTGGAGCCTTGGTGGTCTGGTCCCAAAGCTTGGCTGTTATCCTTGGGATTGAGAAGTCTCTGAAGAATTTTTAATGAAGACTCATATGCCTAGATTTATACTTCCGAAAGATAAATCTGGAAGCGGTGAGGAGAATGGTGCAGAGGGGTGTGGAACTGGATACAGGAAGGCAAGTTGAAAGACTTTCAGCCCTCCAGTTGATAAATGACAAGGGCCTAAACAAGGACAGTGGTGATTTGTTAGCAAGGAGGGGAACAGATTGTTCTGACCAGAATTCTGGGGTGAAGGTGCGAGTGATTGCCTGGAATATTCTGTTATTACTGCCATTGGGGGTTATCCAGCTGTCAGCACATTGACTGGCCTGGCCACGTCTACGCTGATCCTGTTTGTGTCTCCCTGGAACCACTGCTAGAATCCGTGGAGATATCTCCCCCTGCTCCAGGAACCATCTGGAGAAGGTCAGTTCAACCTGAGGGACTTATTTTCATTAAAAAGTTTACAGAAACACTTCATTGCTCAGAAAGGGAGGGAGTATATCAACTTTGGTCCTCTCTCTTGTTCATTGTCTTTCAATGGTTTTATTATCATTTTGGCACCATTCTTGGTTTTGAAACTGAAAACAAATAGTGGCTACATGTCCAATGTTAGCTAAAATATAAGATAGTCTAATCCTAAGGAATCTAATTTTGTTCCTGAAATCAAAACCCATGCAGACTTTTCTTAGCATTTTGAATATCTTTTGTGGAAACCGGTGACTAATTGTTAAAAAGAGATTATGCCTCATAGGTTGAATGTGCTGCATTCCTTTTTATAATCTTCTTTTTTTCTAATGTTTTGGAAAATACTAATTTATTAAGCAAACACAGTAATCTCCATAGACTGTTATCTAAATATTTAATTTGCTTATTAAATCATACATCTGATAGGGTGGAATAAATGTGATTAATATAGATGTTCCAAGATGAATATTTTCCTTGCTCTACTGTGATTTTTTTTTTAACTCAGATTTGCATTGGACGCTGCTGGCTTTTAATGCCACACATTACTATCTCCTCTGTCTTTAATGGATAATGTTGTCGATACAGCTAAGCAAACAAGCACTGGCTAAGGAGTCGTGGGTACATTCTGGCTCTCAAGAGGACTAGGTAAGTGGCAGAGATCTAGACAGGTACATTCCAGGGCCTTTGCCATAGGCCTAGGCACAGTTTTGCAGGGTTACGTGTACCTAGCCTGCTAGCCATGGTTGGATAGTACTTCCACATGCTGGGGAACTCGGTCACAAGGTGGACTCCAGAGGAAAGTAAGAAGAATCTCCATTTTCCCAATATATTTCAAAACATAGCTCATCCTTTGTCTAATTAAGTGTTGGGGAATCCAGAAGAAAACTGAGCTACTGGATTACAGTGTGTTACTAGCCATTGGGTAAGCTTGACCAGAGAAAAATGTATGTGTAAACATTTGCTGAAATATAGCATGCTGTACAAATGCATGCACTATTTTCTTCCTTTTCTTTTATTTTCTTTTTTTTTTTTTTTTTTTTTTTTTTTAACTCAGAAGCAGCATAGCATAAAGGTTAAGGGCATGGACTTTGGACTCAGAATTCCTAGTTTCAAATCTATGCCTCAGTTTCTTCCTTTGTAAAGTGGGGATCTTTAATATTAACTCCTTTCTTTGGGTTGCCATAAGTATTGAATGTGTTAATGCATGTGGAATACTTAGAAATTGACTGTCACAAGATAACCAGTCTTTCTCCTTTTCCTATGGGTCTCTGGCAGTCAGTGTCTAGCACAGTGTCTGGCCAATAATAAACACATAGTGTCCCTAAATTCAACCCACTGCTGTCAGTCCACACACAATGAACAACTACTAGGTGCTAGACCCAAGGCCAGGTGCTAGGAATACAATGACAATTAAGGTAAACTTTCTGCCTCAAGGAAACCAGAGTCTAGAAGAAGAGACAGATATGTAAAAGATGGATTCAATTCTGTGTGATGGAAGGGATAACAGAGGCAGATATAAGGTCCAGAGATAGTATAATGGAAGGTAGCTCGGTTCTGATTTAAGGGGGCTTACAGAGGAAATGGTTTACATAGGTTCCAACCACTGAGCTGGGTTTTGAGGTATGTGTAGGAGCATGAGTGATGAGGGGGATTAGAAGGGTTAAAGAAATCAGGTATAGAATGAAGAATATGGGAGGAAACTATGCTGTGTCTTTCATCGCTTTTGTTGTTTCTTTGATTTGGCCATGAGGTTTGTGGTTCTGGAGTATTACCAACTCCTAATCTAAGTTTGGAAGGAGCTACATGCCTAATGGAAGCATTGAGCTGGAGAATCCTCTCCTGTTTAGGGCACTGCTGCACTGGTTCCCAGCTACATGTGTACGTCCACTTATCGACTACTGGCTTTTCTCTAAATGGATCTAGACTTGGTCCATTATTGTGCTTCTGAGATGATCTTCTAGTCAAATCAAATCAAGAAACTGCATATCAAGACCAAACCCTGAACTATTCAGAGCTTTGCTCTTCTTGGAGAAATGGGGCAGCAAAAATCTGAGATCATTTATTGATTTCAAAATACATCCATCTTCTTTGTGGAGGGATGTTGGACGATGGGACTAACAATCTTCACTCACCGTCTCTGTTTCTTCTTCCCTTCAGTCACTTGCCTTTCTTTCAAAATTAGTATTTAATTCATGCTGAGAAATGGATGAAAAAAAAAGCTTCTTTTCTAATTCATTAAAATTAAATCTTGTCATATTTTACAAGTGAAAACAATTTTCGGATGGAAAATGAAAACATTTTTCTCCCCCTATTTTGCTACTACTGTTCCTGCAGTCTCACATTTGACGGTCTTAACTTTAAAAGATGATTCGCACAGGTGTATACAGACTTCATATTGGGAGCATCAGGAATTGGGGGAAAGTGTGAATGGGTTCTCTCAGAGCTGACAAGGAGAACCACATTCCTTCTCTTGTGGTCTCGCCTGACTGAAGGTCAAATCACTTACTTAATCTGAATCAACTTGTGGCCAATGCATTCATAGGTCATTTTCTCCAGGCTCTTAAATATAAAGTAATGTATAGTGCTTCTTGGCTCATCTTATTCTTGCCCCTTCTACTTACCGGTAGAAGAAGAAACCCTGAGCTATGCATTTTCTTCTCTAAATCCCTTCTTCCACTTGGATTCCCAATCTTAATTTATGGTGCCACCATGTTCCCTAGTGAGACATCTGGAAACCTGCCCACACTTCTCATTGTCTTTAATTTCTTGAATCTAGTCACTGTTTCCATCTCCTTAACTTTTTTTTTTTTTTAAATATATCTCCCTTTCTCTGTGTGTGGATAGACGGAGAGCCTAAATTGAGAAGAGTCACCATTTTTCCCATTATATTTCAAAACATAGCTGATCTGAACTTTTGCAGGAGCCTATTATTGGGTTTTCCTGCCTTTGGTTTCATAGTTCCATCCAGATTTGTAAAACTGGTCATGTTGCCACCATGACCAGATCATTTCAGTGGCTCTAAGATCAACACCAAACTTCCTAGCTTCTGTCATCTGACCTCACCCTACTTTCCAAATTTCTTTCTTTCTATTCCTTTGTCTATGTCCTATACACCAGACATACTGCACTACTAGTACTACATCAAATATGCCTCACAGTCTCTCTTCTTGCTTCTGCATATGCTCTTCCTGCTACTTGACTTCCTTTTCTCCTCTAATCTCCCTGTCAACCCCGTTCAACTCATCTCTATAATTTGTTTTCTTGACTCACCTGGGCCAGTCATCTTTGGGCAGGAAATGGCTCATTCAAAGTGGGTAACTTGAAGAGAGTTTTATAAAGAGATTCTTAACAAAGATGTGGGTAAGATGTAGGGAGATTGCAAAAAATAATGTAGCACCCAAAGCCTAAAAACAGGGGCCTGTTGTCCTTCTCCACTGCCCTCTTTGCCAGGAAGAGGGTATCTTCCAAGCCCTTTAATCCTCCACTGGAAGGTTCATGTCCAGTCCATCCATTGTGGTGGCTTCTGTTTGTCTGCCCTGTGCCTTAAATCCATATCTGAACCTTATCTTGAGTTTACGTAGTAGAGGGGGAGGCTGAGGGCTCAGAACCAAGCTCTGATGAATGGAGGAAAGAAGGTCCTGATGGGAAAGAGTAAAACTGGCTTCTTTGTACAGTTTAACTTCTGGATCAAGCTCCTTAGCATGACTCTGAATGTGTGAGTTTCTGGTTTTGGGTGGAGACTACAGCTTACTGAGGTTATCATTCTGTGTTTGTCTGCTTTAGACCCCTCTTTTCAGCTACTGTGGTCATTAAAGTCAGCATATACTTATTGGGAACTTGATACTGTAAAGGCTCTTTGCTGAGGACTGTGCTCAGCACACAGGGGCATGGGCAAGCAGGGTCTATGGTGATGAGCATCACCCTTTTCCCCACAGAACAGGAAGCAAGTGTAGAGGGAGAAATGGCGATATAGTTGAGGACAAGAGAGAAGAAAGGTATAATAAACCTTTGGTGCGGGTATTCTATCCTGCTATCCTGGGACGGGTGTTCTTACTGTTGACTTCCTGTTCTTTCCATATAAGAGCCCTTAATACACTTTACTGTAATTGCCTTTTTTTAAATATGGTCAAAATACTTATGTTTAGGATTTTCCAACTGGACTCAGTTGAGATGATTCCAATTTCATTGGCAACATACAAAGCATCATAGTCAGGGGCCAGTTAAACATATGCCTTCTTCTCTCCATCAGGCCTGATCAGGTTGTTGACCTTTGCCACGTCAATGTCATAGAGCTCCCTCACAGACTGATCTGGTGCTTGTTGGCCTTGACATCCACAGTGAACCCCACTGTGTTGTTGTCTTCAGTCTTCTTCACGGCTGACTCAGCAGTCAGGGGGAACTTGATGATAGCACAGTGGTCAAGCTTGTTTCTCCTGGGGGTGCTCTTCTGAGGATATTTGGGCTGTCTTCTGAGATGCAGCATTTTGGGCCGCCGGAATGTGGGTGAACTGCGGATCTTTTTTTTGTGGCTGTGGACACCTTTCAGTACTGCCTTCTTGGCTCCCAAAGCTTTTGCTTTGCCTTCATTTTTTTGGGAGGGACAGGGACTTTCTTCTTCACTTTCAGTGTCATCTTCATGAAAAGTATAATTACCTTTTTAATGTCTCTGTCCTCCTCCAGACCACATGCCCATGAGGGCAGAGACTTTGTCCTATTCATTGTCATCACCCCAGCACTTAGTACAGTGTCTGACCCATGGCAGATACTCAACAATCACTTGTCTGAAAGAATGGCTTCACAGATTTGAAGAACACCTTTGCACCAATGGGAGAGCTTTACTCTGATCCATAAATGGGACCAAGGCCAGAGTATGCTGGGTGTGTAGTGTGGCCATTAGAAGCAAGATTCTTCTGTTTCTTCTGGCTCTCATGAAGAAATAAGACATGGAAGTTATTTTCTTATACATATATCATAAGATGAGATGACTATGATGTCACATACTTACTCTGATTTGAAGGCTCTCATGGTCTCAAAATATCACCTGTTACCATTTGGGTTAGTCAGTATCAGTCTGTCAAAATAAAAATGCATATCATGGAATAGAAACACAATGAATAGTTATAAACCATGGACTTGTTAACTGGAATAGAATGGGGGCCAGGGTCACAGGAAAGCAGTTTTGATAAAGGCAAAAGAGAAAGGGGAACCCTTTTATATTGGTCCACAGTGTAGGATGAACACAAAGGGAGTTAGTTCTGTGGGGGTTGGAACCCGGTAGGCTGGCTCTCTGGCCAGGGTGGAGTGTGCTGTCGCAGAAGACCTGGTCTGGGTGGAACACATCAGGCTAGGCACTTCAAGGGCCACCAAGAAAAAGCAGGATGAGAGGAGGAAGTCTGCAAATATTTCAAACCTTATCTGGCACTCTACTGGGAAATTTACAAGACAGGCTGGGAAACCTGGGTCTGCCTTTGACATCAGTGGCCCTGAAAAACCCACATACAGATGGAAAGGTGGGGCAAAAGCAATCCTGTTCAAAGGGATTTTGAGCATCTACTACATATCTGCAAAATACCCTGTTGGATGATTGCGGGGCATACATGGAGCATCTAAGACCCCATCTTCCCCTAGGGATCTTGCACTATAATTTTAAGGACTTCATATACAAAACATCAAACCAACTGTTTCTTTGCCTTGTATTTAAAGTGTATCAATCTTTGCTCAATCAACAGCATAGATAGCCTTCAGACACTTGTCAGAGAGAATAACCTCAAATTGTCAGCTCTCTAGTCCTTATCAGAATCCAATCTGAAGGAAGAGATATTTAAGGAAGATAGTCTCTAAGGAATGGTTTTCAACCTTTCTTTTTTTGCAACAGTTTTTTTCCTTCAAATTATATCTTCCCAGCATGGGAAATAGAGAAAAGTGGCTGTGTTCTGGTTGAAGAGGGTGAGAGACCCCCAAATACCCTTGGCCCCTCTTTGGTCCCTAAAGCCCTTCCAAACCTCCCCTAAGGAGAGCAATTTGGAAGCCACAGGTCTAAGGTAAATGCAAGATCTTGACTCTTCCACTAGTAAACATATGGCAGAAAGCTATAGCCAGCGCTCATTTAGCTTAGCATGTGCAAAACTGCCTTCTCTGAGTTATGCTCTAAATTATGCTCTTAGCCGAGTTATGCCCTTAGCTTATCCTGAGGACAAAAGCAAGAACAGTCTTGGGTTTCTTTCTCTTTATATATTTTTGAATTGATGGGGAAAAATGTATGAAGAGAGAGTGTTACTTTTATAGTTAAAACGGCAACAACAGAAAGGGATGATGTGATAAAAGCAGTATCTTAGGAAGATGGATCGGCTACTGGACTTAGAGTTGGAAATGTTAAAGACTGCAGGCCGAGAGAAGAGTTTGGAAGGTGGTGTCAGCCCAGGATGAAGGGTGGAACTAGAGACATCTGGGCCAGGGTGGTGGCAGGAACAAGATGGAAATGGAAATCACTGTACATTGAGACCCATTCGATGTGAGGGGAATATCAGAGACATCCAGAGAACAGAAAGACAGAAGGATCATGGCAAAAATGGCAGAGAGCATCTACAGGGAAATCCTGGGGGACTTGATCCATGGAGTTTTTGCAGGGAGGAGGAGCTCACTGTCCTTTAGAAGTCAGGATGAGAGAGATTCGCGACTGGTATGAAGACTGCTCCATTAGAGCAGAAGGGGATGAGAATTGAGAATGGATTATATTCTTGAAAGTGGTGATCTCAAACACTCATAGGGGATTCTGGTAACTGAAATAAAGTGCCTCCTGCTAAAACTCCTCTCATGAGAAAATTGCCTACATCCTGCATTCTTCCCTGATTGATATAGGTTGACCAGGTTGTAGTGATTCAACAAAAATGATCATTTACATCTGTACACAGAGCGGATGATGTATTTTTCCAAAGGATTTTCACATTCATTCTCTTGTTTAGTCCTTCAACAACTTGGTGAGGAAAGTAGAGCTGATAAGAGTCTGGATTTCATGGAAAACAAAATAGAAAGTTAAGCAGCATGCCTGAAGGTAATGCCCGAGTCTGGCCCAGGCCTTTTTTCTCACAGCCCTGCACTCTGACCATGGCACCACCGGGGCTCGCCCAGTAGGGCTTTGCATCCTGATCCGTCTTTGGGTATGTAGGACAGAGCGGGCTTTTACAATCAGTCAGAGTTTCTGCTCTGTTTAGTAGTCTGCACATCACCTTTCCAAACTTTTCTGAATTGGATATTGATGTAGGCCACTCAGCTAGAAAGGCTGTGTTTCATTTTTCCAATGTCTCAATTTTATTCATTTAGCTTGTATCTGGGCTCTCCTTATCCATATTTTATCCACATTAGCACCATCTTGCGTGTCTGAGTTCTCATTTAATATGCACAGGCAGGTATGGTCTGCATGTAGATGTCTTTGAGGATGTCTTCCTTGAAGCTTCCTGTCCTCCCATTCTGGATATTTTTGCTGGTCCTGTGGCCTGTCTCTGGGTCCTGCCATTTACAGTGATGTCCTATGTATTTTGTGTAAATGTGACCTTTGCAATGCTTTTAAATTGGCTTCTTTTACTAATGAAGGGTGATTCCTCTTATGAGTGAGGTAATGTCCCACTAGGCACTTAAAAACACATACATAAATATGTGTGTGTATGTATAATAAATATATGTGTATATCTACCTATCTCTGTCATTTGTCTCTGTATATCATCTGTATGTCTTATGTTTCTTTCTTAAATCCTATGTCTTATATCTGTTTTATGGTTCTTTCCCTTTTATATTTTTGAATTGATAGAAACAAATTTGAAAGGAGAGTATGTTACTTTTGTAGTTAAAACAGCAACAACAGAAAAGGATGATGTGATAAAAGTGTATCTTAGGAAGATGAATCTGCTAGTGGACTTAGAATAAGTTGGAACTCTTAGAGACTGCAGGCAGAGAAGAGTTTGGAAGGTGGTGTCAGCCAAGGTGAAGGGTGAATTATAGATATCTGGGCAGGGTGGCAGCAGGTACAGGATGGAAACCATTGTACATGGAGACCCATTCAATGTGAGGGTCTATCTCCATCTATCTGTCTCTATCTATCTATCTAATCTATCTATTCTATCATCTATATATTTCTATCCATTCATCCATCATCAATTATATCTTATCTATCATTCTATCTACTCCCACTATCATATATCTATCTAATCTATTATCTGTCTATCTCATCATTTGTCTACATACACATGTACGTACAGGACTGGGTCTGAAGTCTAGGTATGAGAATGGGCTTAAGAATAACTTTGAACATGAAGCATCTCTGTGTGAGAACATGGTCAGCGTGGCATGTAGGGGTTATTCATACATAGGGGAGTGGTTTATCTAGTAGCACTGAGTTTTAGAATTGTGTGATCTTAAGGCCATCAGATCCAAACTCTCATTTTGTAGATAAGAAGATAAAAATTATGGAGTTAGCTTCAAGTCATCCAGCTCACCATGACCCAGCGGGGATTGGAGCCTAGGAGTTTCCTAATTCCTAGTGTGGTTTCCTTACCTGTGTCCCTTTGTCTCTTCTCTACATGTGTGTTTATTTTCAGGAATACCATGTTTTAGGAGAAAAATTTAAATTTGCATTTAACAGCATCATCCTATAACACTATTATTGCAGGACTTGTTATGAATGATCTTTTTGACTCTGAATTCTCCTGGGACATGTAAGTTCACAGAGCGTCCAGTGGCAAGTAAGACAGAGTTCGAGAGTTAAGAGTCTCATAGATGAGAAGGAAGGTTTTGACCCTGGGAAACAGAAAACAGGGGCTTGGGGCACCATCTAATCAGAGGCATCCTTTTCCTAACTTTAACTTGAGAAACATACCACTGCCTTCTCTTCTCCCTTTTCTTTTCCACATTACCCACTGGGCATTTGAGCCAACCAGCAGTTGTGCTAGTTACTTTGCTTCACAAAGAGGATATAATTACCAAAGAGTCTTCTGTTCCCACCATCCTGATGTGGTCTCTTTGTGGTCCTCCTAGGACAAGAGGATATTTTGGCATTGGATAGTTAGTTAGATTTGCACGATGCTGAAACTATGCCAATTTATGCAAATTGGTCAAACACCTGGTAAAATTGCTGAATAGAAATCAGATTGGCTGAACCCATTAGGGTTTAATCAAACCAACTGGTCATTTGAATCAGAATCCTCAGTCTGGCAGTTTTATGTTCTTATAATGTGCTCAGAGCACCAAACCATCCTTTGCTCTCCCACAATTTTGATGAAGCAGTAAAACAGATGCACATAAAATCGTATAGAAACTTTGCAAAGAAATTCTTTCTAAATGAGCTTGCTGGTGGGGATTTTCTGCTCTACAGAGGTAAAGTTGAGAGGGATCGAGCTAGCATGATGCTACCTACCTGACTGGCTAGGGGTGAAGTGGGTGAATGACAGGTAGCTGGTGGCTTTGTATGGCCAGTGGTGATTGAGACCATTAAGACCATTTAGACCCGTTGACTGGGTGGCCTGGTCACCAACCAGCTCATAACCACCCAGTGACTCAACAGTTCAGTCAAAGGTAATGAACTGGTGGTGTATACAGGCATCGCCAAGGACCCCTATTTTTAATGTTTATGCACAGAATAGGTTTGGACTTTATTCCTGCTTTGTGGTCCTGGAACCTACAATTCCTATGCAGACTGAGCATGAATAATGTAAATACAATGTAGTTGTCTTTATGATGAAGTAACCTTAAGATCATTAATCTCTCTATTTGCTTATAATTTTGTCTTTAATTCATTAATTCACTCATTTTTAATTTTGAATAAGTTTGGATATACAGAAGAGTTACACATTTTAAGTGTGTATTTCCTAAAAACAAGGGCATTTTCTAATATAACCACAGTATACCATATAAATATCCTGTTTATCATCAAACTTTCACCCACTTGTTTTAGCATCCATTGATGATTCTTGCCTTATTCATTTTTGAATGATCTGAGTGAATATCTACTATGTTTCAGTTATTGGACTAGATGTATAGATGAATACAACTTGGTCTCTAACTTCAGTCTATTAGAAAAAAAACAAACATGTAAGTAAATACATTATAGTCAGAGTAACAAGTGCATCAAAGGCAGAGAGAGAGTAGCTCAGAAGAGGTCAGGGTGAACTCTGGGGAAGGAGATCAGAGAGAACTTCAAAGAAAGGGTTATTTCTTGGATTGAATGTCACCAGTTAGAGCAGAGGATATATTCTGGGCACTATGCATTATTATGGGGATGTGAAGTCCTAGCTGCTCTGAATTTAAGACATTCCTACTCCCTACATTTTTAATATCAATATTTCTCAGTGTTTTCAAACTTTTTGACCCCTATCAATAGTAAGAAATATATTTTTTACTGTGGTGTGTGTGTGCAGGCACAGAAATAAAAGTCTCCGGGAAACAATTCTTAGCCATACTACTTGTGAAGCAGTCTCATCTTTTCTATTCTATTCTATCCACAGAATATAATTTTTTGAATAAGTGCAGGCTACTCAATCCAATATGTGTGAATGGGGACATGGAATCTGCGTTTCCAGAAAGTTTTCTGTACTGACCTAGGGAAAGGTGGAAAGTATTCTAGGACAAAGAGAGTGACCCTGGGTGGCTCTGTTTAATAGAAAAGTTAATGGATTTCATATTTTTCCCATGAAGAAACCCCACTCTATTTTATATGTTAGATCATGTCATCAGAGGGTTTATCTTCTGACTTACAGCTATTGCTGCAGGGAAGTGGACCAATGCCACGATGTCTTCAAAGCTCATGTCCATACATGTTTTTCAGGCAGATGGGGAAGATGATTAGAACTCTTGGAAAATATGGGAGACGTCTCCTGTGAGATCAAGAATGAAGGTTGCAGTGATAAAGTGATTTATTTTGTTCTTCTAATGCTTTATCCACCCCATCACACTATTTTAAATGTTTAAGGTGCTGTGTTGAAAGGCAGTTGGAAATGGGAAAAGACTGTAATTCTGGGGCTCTGGAAATGATTTTTTGTGCTTATATAAGATGCTTAAAAATGTGGACTTTGGATCAAGTGTCTGCTTGCTTCCACTAGGCAGATAATGTCTCTCTCTGTAGTGCCTTGGCTCCTGAATAATAAGAGTCCAAGTTCCTATAAAGCACGTTGTGCTTCATTCTACGTTACCCCATGACCACAGAAAGGGCTGTGACCGTATAGAAGGTGCTACTGAAAAGTAACAAAGGGGTTCCCCAGCAGTCAGTGAGAGAGGGCAGCATGTGAAAAAGCAAGGATGTGGAACTTTACATCATGCCAGAGTCTCAAGTTTTGGAAAATGTGGCAGGAGGTGTTTTCAGGTCTTGCTAAGGGCTCCCTAGACTTTACCTCGAAGTGATAGGCAGTCAGCTGAGGCGACAGATGTAGTCATTCGTTTACTCTAATGAGGAAGAGAGCTGCAGCAAGGGAGGTGAAGAGAAGATGAGTTAGATGGCAATTCCAGTGTTTTCAGCGGGGGACACCAAATAGCTGAAAGCAGAGTGTGGCAGTAGTGCCGATGGTTTCGCTACACCTCCGACAGAGTTACTAGAATGTAAGCTCCTCGAAGGAAAGGACTTGGTGTTTCCTCCATGATGAATTCTCAGCATCTAGAAATGGAACTGGCACATGGCAAGCAATCAATTGAAACTTATTTAATCAGTATTTATAGAATTCATCATATCATTCAAACAACCAACTAAGCCTGTGGGGACATATACCCTCCAGAGTAATTATTTGACCTAAATCCAAGTTTCTTCATCCTGGAAGCTCATTAAAAACACCCAAAGGGTTCTGCTCAGATGGGGTAGCCCATTCCTTTCATGTCCTTCCCCTTATGACTAAAATACCCTGGACCTAATGCAACAAAAAAACAAAAAAAATCTCTGAAAGGTGGAAAGAAGATGGCGATGGTCAGGGAGCCATAGAATAGAGAAAAGACGAGGAGGTGAGTTCGCTGGGTAGGCTTTTTGCCTCCTATGTATCCTCGACAGGAACTGCCAACAGGCACGGACAAAATCAAAGCCCCGAGAAAAGCATGTGCTCCTAGCCAAGGGACTGGGAAAAGGTGGCCTAACAACAGAAAACTTTTTCTGGCAATATTCACCCTACTCCACCTTCTCCCCCACTCCCCTGCACCCATGCAGTGAGGCTAAGCAGGAAGCTGATCTTCGGCCCCACCCACCCATCCCATGGAAGCAGATGGCACACTGAGATTTCCCCCACCAAGCTGTGTCAGCTGAGCTGAACAAGGAGTTACTCTTCCACTAGGTGTCTGAAAGAAAGTGGTGGCACTTTGCATCCCTTGCTGGGGTGATCTTGACAGGGCCCAGTGGTGGGCTGAGAAAAAAACTGGTAAATAGAACCTCAACAAAATTTAGAACTTTTGCTTTGCAAAAGATCATGTTAGAGGATTTTAAAAGAAAAGGAATAACAAAACAAGCTCCCAACCGGGAGAAAATATTTGCAAACCATGTATCTGCCAAAGTACTAGTATCTAGACTGTATAAAGAGTTCTCAAAACACAATGTTAAAAAAAAAAATCAGATAGAAATGGGAAAAATCTTGAATGACATTTTACTGAATATGATACACAGGTGACAAAAAAGCACGTTACAAATACTCAACATCATTAACCATCAGGGAAATGTAAATTAAAATTTAAACTATGATGAGATATCACTATGTATCTATTATAGCAACTAAAATAAAATATATTGGCAGCACCAAGTGCTGGTGCAAATGCAGAGAAATTGGATCACGTCCATTGCTGGTGGGAATGTAAAATGATACAGTCACACTAGGAATCAATTTGGCAGTTTCTTATTACCATTAAATGTACTCTCTCATAAAATCCAGCATTAGTACTCTCGGGCATTTATAACAGAACATTGAAAACTTATGTTCACACAAAAACTTGTTCACAAATGTTTATATCAACTTTCTTCATAATATCCCAAAACAGAAAACAACACAGATGTCCTTCAACAAGTGAATGGTTAAACCAACTGTGGTACAATCATACCATGGAATACCACTCAGCAATGAAAAGGGACACACTATTGGTAAATGCAACAACTGTGATGAAGCTAAGGGAATTATGATTACTGAAAAAAAGCCAATTCAAAAAGTTCATACATGGTGTTATTCCATGTATTTAACATTCTCAATAACAAAATTATAGAAATGGAGAAGAGATAGGTGATTAGCAATGGCCTGGATATGAGGAGGTGGATGGGAGGGAGACAAGTGAGTTTATAAAAAGGCAATACAATGCGTCTTTGTAGTGATGTAATTGTTCTGTATCTTGACCGTATCAATGTCAGCATCCTGGTTTAAAAAAATGCCACCAAAAACTCACGGAGCTTTAAAAATCCTTATTTCTAGATCCCTTTAAACATCCTCCTTCCCGATTATGACATAATGCTTTTGGGAGGACCCAGGTTAATTCTATTTTTAAAGTTTACCAGGTGATTGTATGTGCTGAGTGTTGAGAACCTCTGGCTGGAATTTTGCATAGGTTTAGTCAAACGGTCAGGGAAGGCGGCTTAGGTAGCCACAACTTTATAGCTCCAGTTCTTCCTCCATTTGACCTTGATATGCTTTCCAAGAGCAAGGTCTGTGTGAATCACTGTTTCAGCACCTAACTCAGTGCAGAGAGGCACCTTATGCTCTTTAAATTCTTTATGAAGCTCCTGCTGCTGAAGAGGATGGTGGTGATATTGGTGTGCTGGTGGACATGGTGGTAACAATGACATCACTGATCTAATAATCACTACTGTTTCATTTCCAGGTTATATCTAATCATACCTAAACAATTATACAATTTCCATGACTATTTTCTTATTGAATCTGTAGGGAATATGAGAATGGGAAAGGGATAGCTAGGCATGCTTCTTTCCCATCTTGCATAAATCAGAGCTACCAGCTTTTCCATTCTGAACATACATTTGGTAACAGTTGTGAGCTGAGCATATGTTGTTTTAGGAGATTATTTAAATCTTAGTCTAAATCCAAAGGAAACTTGTATGAATATAAAGAGGCCTACAAAGCACTCTGAGCAACCAGAGGTGGTGTCATGAATTCTAGCCTATTTTCTCTTCCCAGGAAACCAAGTGAAGGTTTTCTGAATGTAATCTTGGTCCTCTTCATTGGTCCAGGGCTCTTACGAGAGCTATTTTACTGAAATGGTTGACTATTACTTTTAATTGTTGGTAATTTGTTTCTAATCAGGATTTTAGTTCATTATAAATCAAGTTTATGGCTGTTAGGAGTAGAGACAGACCATTCTAGAGGGAATGACTGGGCCGAGGAATCATGCACCAATCGTTTTTGAGCATGTGTCATGGGCCAGGCACTTAGCTAGGTGCAGGGTTGCAAAGATAGGTAACTCACAGGCCACCGAGATGCTACAGGGTTCTAACAATTTTGGAACAAACGTTATATTTATAAAAACTAACATTGCCCCTGGTGGGTGCATATTTTTGGGCATATTGCATATTTTCTGGCAAAGTTGTGTTGGTTGCTTTTGGCCTTCTCCTGAAAAATTACAGTTCTCTCTACTTTTTTTTTCTCCCTCTTCTCATTTAACCCAGAGACAGTATACCATGCTGGCTTGTGCAGTCTTCCGTCCCCAAAGCTCCTAACGGTGCTTGGCACACATGCATCCTGCATCTTCCGCTTCACTAGGCTGCCCTCCCTCCCATCGATAGACCTATCTCCATCTCTGCACTTCCTTCCCACCATGACAGTGAGGAGGCCTTTCACTTCCTGTCCACAGCTTATTCTGTCAAGTGAACTTACCCCATCCTGTCCTGTCTCCTCTGCTTTTGCTTCGTCAGTCTTGTCTCCTCTCTCACCTATAACATCCAATTTTCCTTCTCTGCAAGAAAGCATCCTTTTCTAAATAGAATTTTTGGACCTCTTTAATGCCTCCTGGAGCTATAGACCTATTTCTTTTCTTCATAACTTCTTATGAAAATTTCTTGAAAGTTGTCCTAAACTCACTGTCCCCACTTCTTAATCTCCCATTCATTTTGTAACTCATTGCAATCTGGCTTTATCTCTCTGACTCTGCAGAAACTGAGTTCTGTCCATGCTGATGCTTCTGCCCAGAAGGCGATTTCCTTACTTTTGCCTGCATAAATTCTGCCTTCCAGTGTTTTAAGGCCTCCACGGTGAAGCTTTCTCTTAACACCACGCCCAAGTGGATTGGGTGACCCTCTTCTGACTTCCATGTGCTTTTTCAGGACACTTACTATGTTTAGTCCTTTCATGACACTCTAAAGATCTTGAAGGCATCTTTGTATGCCTGATCCCTTAATACAATAGAGAGTAAATATTTAATGAATGAATAAATAAATGAATGAATGGCAGATTCCCAAATCTAGATCTATACCCCAGATTTTTCTCATGTGTTTCTGACCATACAGCCAACCACATACTCAATATTTAGATATTTTTTTCAGAATCTCAAACTCAACATATTCAAAATTGAACTTATTTTCTCCTGAAAACTGATTTGAGTTCTGGATCTTTGTAACACCATAATCCATTTCTTGAGACAGGAAAAAAAATCAGAGTCTTCCTAGATTCTTTCCTTTCCTTCACCCATTTACTTGAATCAGTCACTTATAAACACCAATTTATCCTTCTGAAATATATCCTCTGTCTTTTGTTCTTGCTTCCATTGCTTTGGCTTAGAGATACATCATCTCAAAACTGAACAATTTTAATTGCCTTCTAACAGGTCACTCAGTTTCCATTATCTTCCCCTCCAATTCATTATCCACATCTCCTTGGCAACAATCACTTTAAAACTCAACTTTGATTCATTTATTCAATAAGTGTTTATTAAGTACCTACTAAATTCCGAAAACTGTGTTAGGCACTAAGGATGCAGCAGTGAGAAAAACAAAGTCTTTACCCCCAAGGTATAAACCTTGTTGAGATCTGGTCATATCTATTCCCGAATTATGACCTCTCACAGTTACAAAATTTTTGAATGGTAAAATAAAATAATCTTAAAATAATAATCTTAAGATGATACCCAAGGTCCTTCACATTCAATTCTGTGGTTTTCAACCTATTGTACACATTTGAATCACCTGGGTTCTTATTAAAACTGTGTCTCTGTGGGCCCCTTCCTAAGGGATTTTGATTCTGTGGGTCTAGGCTAGGCGAATGCCCCAAAACTGCATTTTTAATGAGATTCCCAAGTGATTATAATATAGGCAGTTCATGGGTCATATGTTGAAAAACACTCTTCTTTTTGTCTACCTCCTTACCTCCTACCACTTCTCCTTGTTCATCTTATGTTTTAATAATATCAAACTATTTTAGTTCTCTAACCACAATTTGATATTTCTTACCTCTATTTATTTGAATATTGTGGTTGTATTAGTCAGACTAATTAACACTAGCTGCTGTAACAACAAAAACGAAATATCACCAATGACTCAATACAATGGAATGAATTTCTCTTTTACACAAAGTCCAATATAGCTATTCCTGATCAGTTGTCTTTTCTAAGTGGCTGTCCTTGCATTGGTTATTCAGGGATCTGGGCACTTTCTGTCCTGAGGTGCTAGTATGTGACCTCCAAGGTGATCTTAGAAGAGAAAAAGAATGTGGGAAACAAAGGTACACTGAATACTTAACCACAGACTGGAAGAAACACATATAATTTCTGTTCACATTCCACAGGCCTGAAATAGCTATGTGATCTCACTTAGATGCCAGGGGGCTAGAGAAATCTATTCCTTGGCTAGGAAACTTAACCTAGCTAAAATTCCACCCATAATTATTTGATAATCAGAAAGATGTCCCTGCCACAGTCTGCTCCCATTGTCACTAAATAGCCATGTGCTCCCTCCCTTATTGCCAAACACAAGCACACATTCGTCTGCTTCCCTGAGGGGGCAGACTCAAAGTTCTATCTAGAAACCTTATCTAACACAAAGGCCACGATTTAGGTGATGTGTTGTCATCTCCATCAAGTTTGGATGTGGCCCCTCCAAAAAAGAAAGACAGGTTGTGCTCTTCACCCCATACACTGAATATGCAGTGGTGGAGGAGAGGCAGGTTAACCTCAAGAAAGAAGCATATAAGACATAACACAGTTGCTGGTCCCTGGCAGTTGTGGAACTGCAAGCTTTTTGAAGGCCCTCTACCCTGATGCAGAGAGGATTTCCTTGTTTAGACCATGATGCTGTTCTTTGGAGACAGTTGTTATAGCCATTGTTCTCCCTGGCTTGGCCTGCTGGGAATTTTTTTTTTCTTTTTACATGTCTTCCTTGGTGACATCCAAAAGAAGTATTGAAGAGTACATCCTTCTTGGGGGTGGCCACTTTCAAATCCTTATTCCTCTTTGTGCAAACAAGGGGACCCAAAGATTACTGTACCACTGGAAACAATCCAATATTTTTCTTCGTCAATAAAGTTTCTCCAAAAATTTAGTAGTTTTCTGATCTATCTTACAGTCAATTCCAGGCCTGTAAGTACACTCAAGGATTACTTGACATAACACTTGTGATTTACTTCATTGCTTCCTGTCCTCTTGCCTCTGTCTGTTTCAGTCTAAGGATACCTAAACTATGGGTGAGACAGGTATAATCTTAATGTGCTCCTTGCACTGAGTCACTTTAATCAACTGAAAAAGGTTTAAATGTTGCGACTCAGAACTGTTTATAATTTTTAAATTCCCATTTCTTAATGTTTGGGTTCTTGAAGCAGTCAACTTTTCAACCGTGCAAAGCCTCACTTATTTGCTCTCTCTATATCCTCTTTCATTTCTGGTTGCAAATCAGCCAATTCTTTTCAAATCAATCAACACATACTACTAACACTCTGTTTTTCAACCTCTTCTCTTAGAGCTATGTAATGAGTTAGCATGTATCCTGCCTCCCAGCACACCATATGAAAGATTTTGACCAAGTGCTTTGCTTCTATGTAACATGAATTTCCATCTTTGCAGCCCCGACATCAGTTTTCGTGCCAGCTGAGAACCAAGTTAATGTCTCCATTTCACTCTTCAAAAAATACATAATTCCCGTTGCCCCAGACCTCACCAGCCTGTTGGTTCAATGGGATCCCATTACTAGCATAAACTCTGCTGCCACAGGGTCATGTTCATAGTCTTGCATGAAGGATCTGCATAGCCCCTAAAGGTCTTATCCCCTTATGGGACCTCAATGGGTTGCCAAGGAGGCGTGCTTGCACTAGGCTGTTTCTGCTCTTTTGCCAGTGTCCTCTGGGCACTGCATGTTGGTCCAGCGTCTACTGTTTCCTGTGAGGTACCTGCTGGGCATCTCCATGTCCACTGGGCATCTTCTGTCTCCTGAGAAGCATCTCAGTTTCTGCTAGTGCCCTTCTATTTATCTTCCCATAATGAACTAAATTTATCATCATGCCAAAGGTTTTGCACTGATTTGTCTCCTTTACTTGCTGTCTGTGGTATCATTTATGATGCTTATGTACCAAGTCTCAAAAATCCCTACCTGTATTCTGTTCCTGGCAGCCTATTTCTGTAGCACTTTCTGTTCACAGAGCTCAGACTCACACCACTGGGCCCAGCCTTGGTCCAGATGCCACTTCCTATATACACGGGCTTTCTACTGGGGCACCTAGATACAGTTACAAAACTTTCTTCTTTCTTCTTGCAGATCCCCTTCTCCTGGCTCAATCAGTTTATTCACCTGACCCCTCATGTTTCCTGGACTCACACACTTGGGAACTTTTTAATATTAGCCAAGACTCTTCTGTGACCCTTCCTACAAATACTCTATGTTGTATGGGTGCATACGTATTCTCCTCTTCCCTGATTTTCTCTTGTACCTTGTTTGCCTATAGAACTCCTGTTTAGCCTTCAAAGCCCTACTTCAGAGATGAACCCTGCTTCTTGTTGAACCATCCCAATCCCTCACCAGAGACTCTCAGTTTCTGCTCTGTTGTAACTCAGTTTAACTCAGTTTATAGCTTTTTAGACCTTATTAAACTGAATGGTGACTATTACCTTAACGTGACGCCCCTCTGTTATAGTGGGATCCTTAAGTGTAGTCTGAGTCTGACACACAGAAGGGGTTTAATCAATGTTAATTGAGTCTCATTTCATTATATTCCCTTTCTTAAAGCACATTTCATCTTCACAGGGGTGAAGCCTTTCCCATATGGTCTCGCCTTCTGTCATACACTGGTGGATTAACTGGCTCGCTCCAGCCAGCTCACAGAGGGTTGTAAAGTGAGTGGAGAGGACACCTGTGTAGTACTATGTGATTCTGAAAGCCACGTACCATGGAAAGATGTGCTTCTATCCCTTTTATCTGAGAAGCTGACTGTCCTTGATGTGTCAAGTTTTTATCTGCTCCAGGTATTTCAAAAGGTTTGAGATGATCAGCTTACTGAGCTGTATGTAGAAAGGAACAAACTTGTCTTAGAACATTATTCGAGTTGTGACACAAGCCTCCTTGACCTAATTCATGAGAAAACATGATACCGTTTTGGTCTGAAAACTGCTATAGAAAGTAATTGTCCTCTGAAACACATCTCAGACAATGCAGATTCCAACTTAATTTTTCACCTTCGCTACTGTTATTTATGATTCAGAGGCAAGAAGAGAGATGTTTTCAGATGACAGGTGAAATATTCCTTTGTGGGGTATGTTTTATGAGGAAGAGAAAGAGATATATAATTTCTTACTCCAAGTTTGCATAGGCTTCCGATATCTTTTAAGTTAGCATCTCAACACATTATTTAAGACTCTGTTCGCTGGGATCTTGAAGTCCTAGTTTATTTTTTGATATAAAGTCATATCATTCACAGGATAAACTCTCTTCTAGCAATCACCAAACCAAGGGCACAGTTTCTCCATGCATCTTCAAGGGCAAAGAGTTCCATTTACTCAGAATGCATTTTTTCCAGTCCTAATTAATTCACTTTATTTTTCTTGTATAAAAACGCTATGTGGTGGCCCATGGGGCCTGGGTGCTCTGCAGGGCTCTGGGTCCTCTGGCATGGGTCTTTACCAGATGGTCTCTGAATTCCTGAGAGGGGGACTTGGTGAACACAGTCTCTTTCTGAGGTCAAGGGTGACATAGCTGTAGGTCTTAGACATGGCATCGATGGTGGCCTTGGTGAAGTTGCTCAGGGTGGCCGTGCAGCCCCTGGTCGAGGTGTAGCCATCATCAATACGAGCCATCAGCAGCAACTTCTTGGGCACAGGGGTCAGAAGGTGCTAGTGCCTCTAGGGGCAGGGAGGAGGCACACAAACTCAGAACTCCAGTGTCCCGCCACCTTGCAGGACATGGTTAGTGGCTTGCCAATCTTGTTCCCCAGTAGCCCCAACACAGAGTCAATGGAGAGCTTAGCCAGGATCATGGCTCTGCAGATGTTGGTGGCCATCCTCCTTGGAGCACTTAACATCTAGGCCACCATGGCCATTGTAGTCCCCGATGGCAAAAAGGTTTTAAACCTGGTCTGCTGACAAGCCTGGGTCTGCTTTTGCATGGGAATAATTTTCAAGACCTCATCCTTGAGGGATGTCCTTGGGAAAAAGTGAATGATCTCAGACTTTTCAGGCAGAGAGAAGAGACAGATCTCCTCCAGGGACTTGATATTCATGTCCTTTACCAGGTGGTCCAGCTTGGTGACAAGGAGCCACTCCTTGACCTCAGCCTTGTCTCAGTTAGCTCTGTAGCCTTGGCCCTGGCCACAAACATAGCTATGACCTCATTCCCAGACCGTGCTGCCAAAGCCTCCACAGGAGTCACCATGACCTCCCATTCCAGGGCCCCTGGGGCCTCCAGAGCCTCATTCAGCACCACTGTCATCTGCATTTGGTGTTTTCTCTAAAAAGAAGTCAGAATGCATTTGATGACTATATCTTAGGGGAAAATATGCTTGTAATGATTTTTGGCTTATAGTGTATTATCTTCCACTAACATCAACAGCAATGGTGGCCTCCTCTGCTATGTTATGGACTCTGGAGTGAGTCCTAGTGAAGTGAGAAAACTAAGAACATGTCTGGCTTTACATGAGGGAAGCATTTTCAGGAAATCCTTCCAATAAATCTGGTTAAAGCACTGGTTGGTTCTGGCACTAGACCCAACCCAGTCCCAGACTCCAACATTGCACAGATGAGGTGGTTATTACAGGGAATGTTGAGGAACTTGAGAAGTTCTTTGATGAAGGAAGGTCCCTTTATTGCTGCATATCTTTCAAAATGAGGTGAAGCCTGGACTGACGCTGAAAGGAGACGATGGCTGTGGGCTGGTGCATGCTGAGAAGGATGTGTGCAGAAGACAAAGGCAGAAGAGTGGACCAGAGAAAGCTTTAAACAGGCTGATGAGCATAGGATAGAGATAAGTAGAGGGGCATGGAGAAAGAAAAAGGGGGTGGGGAGATTGGGAGTGATAGATGACAGAAGAGGGCCTTAAAGCACAAGTTCACATGTTTTTGTGGAACCCCACTGAGGAATATAAGATATAGGCATGGTCCTCAAATCCCAGGAGTGGTCCTATAAGAGACCCTCCCAGACCCTGTTCTCTAGGCTGCACAGGTGCCAGACATAGCCCTAGCCTTCATTACATAGACTCCAAACCAAAGAACGACATCACCCAAAGCAGGAAGATTTCAAGGGTCCTTTCAATATCCACAGCACCATCCACAGGGGAGGATTGGGAGTTGCCTCAGAGCAGGACTCTAAAAGCTTTCTTCTTGACTTCACGCTATTGGCCTTTGGGCTGGATAATTATTTCTTGTGTGGGCACAGGCCGTTCTGTGCACTGTGGGATGTTTAGCAGCCTCCCTGGCTTCTACCCACTAAATGTCACTAGCCCTCAAACCCAGTTGTGACAACCAAAAATGTCTCCAGATATTTCCAAATGTGTCTTGAGAGGCAGAAGTGCCACTAGTTGAGAACCAGTAGTCTAAGTCGCCTTGGAGGCAAACATCACACATCTCCAAGCTCCTGCTTCACTCAGAACATTGTATAATATGACCCTGGGCTCTTGGTCTGTTCTCATAGATCTCAATCACTCAACTTCTCCAACAACTGAGCTCACACCTGCATGATGACCCTCAAAACATGAGGCTGTTATTGCTTGATGGGTCCATCACTTGGACTCCCATTTACAGGATATGTTTTTTCTATAAATGAAAAAATCTTTGACCACTGTGCATGGAGCAAGAAGAAACCTAGGATGTGGGATATTTGAGAAGAGAGCTAATATGCGGAGTTCTGCTTGGTGTAGTGGAAAGAATACAGGTTTTGGGGTCCCACAGACCTGATTTTGAATTCTCTTTCTGCAATGTAGTAGCTGTGTGACCTTGAACAACTTACCTAACCTCTTTCAACTTTTTTTCTTATTGGTAAATTGCGAATTATAAAAATAAAACTCACCTTATCTCAATGAGGTATTTTTAGGACAGTGTTAATATACATTCAGTAATTTGTACAGAACAGGCTCCCAGTGAACAAAGAGCAGTGACTATGATGGTCACATCACTGAGCAAGAAGACGTAGTACTTCAGAATGATAATAGCAGAGACAGACTGCAGCCACGAGGCAGAGAACAGGGAGAACTAGGCAGATCATAGCTGCATGACAGTTCCAGTTTATTATAAAATTTATTCTTGTAGACCCAATTTCTTATTAGCAACTTCCTATGTGCAAGGGGCAGGATACAAACAAATGCAAGCCCAGGCCATGCACTCTAGGAATATGCTGAATGAGCTGGACAGATACTGTGTTCCTTGGATCTTAGAAAACGTGGGATTTGAGCCCTGCCTTTGAGACCTTTGGATAAACTTAGAAGAGCTGAGAGAGGCACTCCAGTTGCAAAATGGGGAAGTCTCAGGTATATTTGGGGAGGGCAGGAGAAGCAAGTGGCTCTGTCAGGCTGGGTCAGAGGAAAAGTAGTGCAGAAGTCTGGGCAAAAGTGGTCTGTGGCCCATGGTGAGTGGGTCTGCCTGGGATAGCTGAACCACAGTTTGAGTTGGTTAAGAGTAAAAGCTCAGTCCTAGAGAAGACCCAGAACCTAAGGAGGCAGGTAGAGGCCTGTTGGCAGTGAGATGCATAGGCATACGCCATCACTGTTCAAATTATAGAGGCTTGAACACGCAACTTTATCTGATGACTATTAATAAGCTACCCAAGTTTGAATTGCTAAACATTACTGATTTTTAAACTAGCTTGCCCTTTTCTCATTTCATCTTAACCAATATTTTCTTCTGCAACATTAATTTCCTTTTTAATCACAGTGAAGGATTATTTAAGAATATACCATCATGAGCCCTTTCATTTTATAATGTAGAAAGTGCAACCCCATTTCTCTCATGATATATTTTTAAATAGCAATAATGAATCTTTTGGAATTTTTAACTGGCTATTTAATGGTAGACTTACCTTGAGCTCTAAACTACTAGAAAATCAATAATTGTTCTATAAAATTGCAGTAATATTCATTATTGCTGATAATAATTCTCTCATCCTGTCAGCTGCATGAATCAATTTGTTTAAAGCATTATTTGCCCTACACGTGATACTGAGAATAAATAGGACAAGAAAGGGCTAAATTAATGATCACCTTATTTTGAGATATTCAGACCTTCTAATTTTTCTGAGTGTGTTTTCATGATTGGATGAGAGCACTGATTCTCTTGTGTCTTGTAGGAGATAAGACAAAAGAAGAGAGACTTCAGAAGTGTACAGGAAAGCTTCTAAGTGGAGATGAGCTCCTACAATACCAGGAGAGGCTCTGCGTGTGTGCACATGCTTGTGCGTGCATGTGTATTTGCGCTTGGACGTGGGCATGTAGGTGTATGTGTATGTGCCTGAACACATATGGTATGTGTGCCCATGTGTGATACAGGCACATGTGTGTAGGCATGTGAGTACACGTGTGTATTTGCATTTGTCTGTGCATGCATGCATGTGTGTACACGTGTGTGTATGTTGTGGGCTGTGGGCTTATGATAGAAGAGGGGGGAGTTGGGGCTAGAGGCTAGATTTGGGTCAGAAGACAAGCCAAGTAGCAATCATTGTCATCAAATGAGAAAGGGAAAGTCTTTCTTGGGCCCAGTAAAGATCAAGGTAGAGTCCTGGTCACTGGAACCAACCCCAGTGAGTCAGATTTTCAAGTAACACTCAAAAAATATTTTGCATGTCTGCTATGTACTTGGTATTATTCTAGGAACCGAGGACATGATAGTAAACAAAATCAACAAGGTTTTGACTTCTTGAAGCTTATATACCCATGGAGGATAGATTTTGTACACATGACAATATATATAGCAGATGATTCTTGATGATGATGAGAGGAAAATGAAATGGGGCCATGTGATAAGGGTAGACGGGGTTCCCAGGAAGACTTTTCTAAGGAGTTACCCATGAGCTGAGGCAGAACGATGAGAGAGAGCCAGCCACCAATAACCACAAAGGCAAGGCCCTGAGGTGAGAATGAGCTTGGCTTACTCAGGAAACAGAACACATGGCTGGCAGGGAGTAAGCAAAGTGGAAATCAGCATGGGATGATGTCAGAGACATGGACGGGGTCATGTCACATAGGATCTTGTAGACTGTGATCAGAAGTTTTGGTTTTATTTGACTTTGACGTAACTCATCACAAAATCCTCCTTTCCCATCAGCGAATCCACAGGACTGCTCAGGAGAGACGTGGCATATGTCTGCAAGCAGCTGTGGCCATTGCCCTAGCAGGACCAGATGCTCTCCTCTCTCCCTCCCCATCACAACAGGCCAGTTGTGTTAAAGGCAGCCCTTGCGGTAAATCTCCATTGTCCTGACTTACCCTGGCAGCCAGCAATGCCTTCAGCCATGTCCCCACCCTTGGCCTGATGATCAGGTGCTCACCTGTTCTGCCTCCACATGCGCTTGCCTCCTAAGGTAGGAGTCCCTGGCCATGGTCTTCCTCCTGCCAACTTGATAGACGCCCAGCCTGGCCACTCATCCTAATTATTTCACTTGGGCCCATTTCTTAATAAGGAAGATCCAGACCTACAGTGGAGGGCCTGGTCCTGTTCTGGGATCTGTCCTTTGCCTGAAAGTGGCTTCTGTAACCTTCTGGGACAAGGGGGGAGAAGAACCATGTCCCCAGCCTGGTGCCATCCAAACTGACCTGCAGCCACTCCACACGGGCTGCTCCATCAGAGCCTGACACTGGTCTGGCTCTCCTTTCCAACCCCAAACACTTACACCCCTGCAGTTGGGTAAAACCCCTTGAGCCTACCCTCAGGTATAGCTATGACAGATGGCATAGAGAGAGACAAATAGATAAACAGATCAAAATAAAACAATTGTCAGGCTGCTGTCATTTCAGGATTCTTTACTTTATTGATTGATTTCCATAGAATGGAGCTGCTCTTTAATGTAGCACATTTATCTGAATATCCCAGCTGACAGAGATAATCATGGGTGCCATAAACCAAGAGGAGGCACATTTATGCTCCTAAGTGTAGCAGATATTTAGCTATTTGTTCTGGTTTATGTTTATTCTTTATGAGCTTATCTTTCCCTTTGTGGTTAGTTAAAGATCACTCAAATATTTGTCCTGTGGCTTGTCAGGGTCTCCCCCATTCTCCATGGCTATTATTATTAATAATAACCAGGATTATAACACCATCCACTCATTGAGCATCTTCCATGTGTCACATAATAACAAAACTACATCTTCCTGCCCCCCTTTTCCCAATCCTCACAGCAAAGCTGAAATGCAGGGAATTTTATTTCCACTTCCAGGTTAAGAAATGGAGGCTCCTAGAAGTTATGCATTTTCCCAAAATCATCAATCGAGAAAGTAGCAGAATTAGAATTCAAATTTTGGCCTCTTGGTTTCAAAACCAGTGCTCCCTTATGTGTTCTCAGGTTAAAGATCCTGAAACCAGACACAGTTCATGTGACTGTGGAGAAGTCAGTGTTTTCTTGTGGCATTGATTAAATCCTTTGGGTCAAAACCACCTTTGTTCCATGCCCACAGGTAGAAATATGAACTTATTTATATATAAAAATGTTAACATATTTACTTTTGTTTAGACTGCTTTTAATGCCAAAGTATTGACATAATTAATGAAAATTACACTGTGTTGTTTGATACAGTGTCATAAAATCAGCACTGACTGTCTATCTTGGATGGACTAGATACAAAGTCTTCTGCAATAGATTTAGTGAATGGCTTCCTGATGATACCAATGGACTGCTGTGGTTTCCAACTATGCCTTCAAGGTTGAGCCCAGACAAGAATATTCCATGATGCTGCAATAAAGATAGACAGAACTTCAAGTAGCTTCAGCCACCTGATCTCTGGGTAATAATTCTGACTTTCCTAATGACCTTGCCCTCAGACGGGCTACCGAACCAGCTTGTAAAACATAGAAAGACGATGGCAGCATTGTTAACTCCATTAGCAAGTGTCAGTCTTGCTGAAAGTTTCAACTTTCACAAATGGAAAGTAATAAAAAAGAATAGGAAGAGAGAAATTTTATTTTAGAAGTTCAGTGGAAAGTTTTTTTTTTTTTTTAAAGAGAAACTTGGACTCTATCTTAGCTTAAAATGATGCCCTGACATATGAAAATATTTTTAATGTAATTTGTTCTTACATGATGGTGGTTCTAAAATTTTTTGTTACTGAAAACCTGGTAGCCAGGTTAGTGAAGAGAATCAAATAAAAGGAAACTCAGCAGAGAGAAAGGATGGGGGGTGGGGTGGCATTTTGATGTATTCTTTCTTTTTCTTTGGCTCTCTGACTTCATAAGGAATTTCTCCAAACACTCCCTTCAAAGCGTCCCTAACTGTGAGTCTGCTTTTGGTGAAAGGGCAATACCATGCACAGCTTGTGCTCCACATTCTGACAGGATTGCCTTCCAAAAGCCCCTTTTCCAGGAATCAAAGGGTCTGTCTCCGTGGGGGCAGTGAAGTTCTTCATTTTCCACCTAGTGTAGCTGATTTACACCTACCAGTCTGATATTTTCCTCCTTATATACTTCAGTTGAGCCGTTTTATTTGTAATCTCTCATTCTGTTATAACATTATGGAGACAAAAGTGCTTGAGTGCATCAGCCCTTTGAGCTGTCTAGTAACCTGGGGAATTTGCAGAGGTCAGCACTCCCCAACTCCAGTGCTGCATGCTTATATGGCTCTTTCAATTCTGTGATTCCTCTCTTTGAGGTAGGAGGAGATTTCCACTGAAACCATCCTGATGAGTCCAAGAGCCTCTCTTCTTCCCTTCCCTCTACAAAAACAAATGGGTTTTTGTAGCTTCATGGTAGTAGATGAGGCTTGGACAAGACAATTGCCTTTTCTCAGAAGGAAAAGGAAGGTAGTATTCTAATAAAACAGGAACCAGATTAAACTGAAACCAGATTGGGATACGGGTGGTGAACTCTTGGGCAAGATCTCCAGAGATCATTTACAACGAATGGGGTTATTTATTTATTTTGCTAGGCCAAACGTTTCTTTCTGGATACCTTCTTGGGGGAGGAAGATACAGGGATAGAGGAGGCACTTGATAAATATTAGGTTTCTTTCTTGTCCTTTCCTTATGTGTCAGCTTTCTTCTAGATACTTCCATTTCTCTCAACAATAGGCACAACCAAGTCAGATGTGTGTAGATATTTCCTGGTAAGCCAGGCACTACTTGAGTTCAGTAAGGGAAGCTGGAGCTCTGTCTGAAGAAGTCCCTCTCCATGGTGGTTGAACAGCCCTCTGAGGAAGAGAGGCAGAAGGAAACTGAAGAAGCAGCTTCCACAAGGCACACGTGATCTAGGTTTCATGCCCTGGAGACAAAGTGTGACCTGGAGACAGAGAAGGGGACATCCTCCTTATTTCTGCACAAAATGTAGAATTGCCCTGACCCAGCGACAACTCCAAGGATTTTGAGTCTTCTTTGGCACCTTGAAAGTTACAGCTTTGAGAGTTTGGAAAGCTCGACTTGGTCCAAATGTCATCATCCCTTTGGTGGGCACCAGCAGTTGGATAACCTGTGAGGCACAGCCTTTAAGGAACTTTGCGGGCTCTGTACACTGACAAAGGGAGTCAAAGCAGAAGAGCACAGGAGTACTTTTCATGAGTGCCTGTGAGTCTTCCCTGGAGACTTATGCAAGGAAGGAATATTTTTGCAAGATACTGTAATAAACAGGTGGGAGAAAGCCAGAGAAATGAAGACTTTTGCCTTTAATGTGATCCTATTTGCATTTCCTGCTGGGTCAGTTGTGGTGAAGTAAGTACACACTATCCAAAAAAAATTCTTTGACTTGTTTCCATATCCAAGTAATACTAAACAATGATATGAAATTAAACATCATTAGGGTATTATGTTATTTAGAGAGCATGTCCATTGAAAGGATGTAGGAAATATACATGAAAATATTTTTTACTCTGATACCTAATATTAATTGAACATGCATTATGTACAGCCCTGTTCTCAGTATTTCACACAATTTTCTCATTTAGTCCTCCCAACAACTCAGTGAGGTAAATACTGTTATACTTATATTACATATGAGGAAATTGAGGTTAAGTGGCATGTCCAAAGCAACATAACCAGTAATTTGTGGAATTGGGATGTGAAGACAACTCTGGTTCCAGAAACTGTGCTTTTAATCAACAGACTAAAAATGGGTAATTTCCTAAACTGGATTTGAAGAGAAGTGTGAACTGCACATTCCTCCAACTGGGGGAGTTGGTGGGAGTTTTGCAAGTATGTGTTTTTTTTAAAGTGACTTAAAACAGCAAAATTTGTTACCTCATAGTTTCCTGGATGGTTCTGGCTCAAGGTTTCTCATGTGGTCACAGTCAGTATTTTGACCAGGGCTGCAGTCACCTTAGGCTGGACTGGGGCTGGAGGAGCTGCTTGCAAGATGGCGCCCTCACATGACCGTGGGCTGGAGGCCTCGGTTCCTCTCCACAGAAGCCTCTCCACAGACGCCTGAATGGCCACGTGTCATGGCAGCTGGCTTGTTGGGAGTTGTTCTTAATTCTCTCATTGCACTTAACTGGTGTCTAGTTTAAGGGGAACATAACTCTAGACCACATGCCTGCCTTTTTGACACTCTGTTTAAGAGAAGACAGAAGTAGGAAAGATATGTCCTCTCTTAAGGAAGGAGAGAAGTGGGGACCTATTTTTTGAACACATACTAAGAGCAGGCACTGGTTTGCACACTACATAGATTGAATTGCTTCTGCCTTTTTGGAGAACAGGGATAACACGCAAGTCTACCTCTACATTTTTGTGGTTCATCAAGTTCGCCACCAATGATTATAAAGCAATATAAGTACTGGATCCTTGGCCCTTAGGGAATTTAGAAGTGTGTTAGGGTATCTATTTATAATTCTATAGTTCTATAAATTATATAATTATAATAATCATAGTGTAATTTATTATTATTATGTAATTCTGTAATTCTATAAACGAGTGAAGGAAAATAAAATAATCGAATAATGTACTAAAACATATGAAGCAGAACTAAAAATGCCATTAAAGTTCACGGGTTGGAGAGAACCAAAGAGACCAGAGTTACTAGAGAAGACTCTTAGAGGAAGTAGGATCTTAGAGGAAATAGGATTTGACCTTGACTTTTGCTGGGGTAGAAATTAGCTGGTTGGGACTCTGGCTGATTAGCTTAAATCACAGCAACCCTCCCACCAACAACACTAGAAAAGCTTGATTTACAAACAGTTTGAGAAACTGGAGAGCTATGAAACCAGCAGGACTTGAGGGTCCAGGAGTAAAGGAGGACAGTGTAGAGATGCAAGTCTAGCATGTGGCACTGCCTTATTCCCCAAGAGAGCCAGTTGTAAAGTAGCAGCTGAGAGGGGTTTTAATTATCTCATGGGGATAGGGGGACAATGAAATTCAGCGTCTGCCAAGGAAGAAAAGCTTCATAAATAGTTGAGACTTTTTGCTGGGACCCGTAAAGGGCTGCTTTCTAGGGGTAGGACAAACCAGAAATAGTCGAACCCTCACAAAGAATGAACCCGCATTTAAATCACCTCAGTCTCAGATTGGATAAAGAGCTGCTCCTACTCTAGTCTATCACAAACAAAAGTAAATCCTCTCTGGAGGAATATGTATGATTCAGAACCTCAAGGTGATGCTTGATGTTCAATTAAAAATGAAACAAAAAAAAGCAACAAAAGCAAAAAACATGGGCATGCAAAAGTACAAGAATTAACAAAAAAGTCAAGAGGGTTAAAGTCTATAGAAATTCACACATAGAAAATTCATATATTCCAGTTATCAGAATCAAATAACAGTGACTACTGTGTTCAAGAAATTAACAAAATGGAGAATTTCAGCAGGGAAGTGAAAATTAGAGAAAAAAGTATCAAGTGGGAATTCTAAAATTCAAAACTACAGAGACTAACTTTAAGAACTTAGGTGGGTTTAACAGCAGATTAGGCATAATGTAAAAATTTTTAAAAAGTCAGACTGACACACAGAAAGAAAAAAGAATATACAAAAGAGCATAAAAGATATATAGGATGTAGTGAAAAGGTCACTGGATTCCAGAAGAATGGAAGAGAGAGAAAGGGCAGTGAGCAGTATCTGAAGAGATAATGGCTAAAATTTTTCCAAAGCTGACAAGATATCAAGCCACAAGATCTAAGTCTTTCAAACTCCCAAGCAGGTTAAATATAAGACACCCATGCTTAAGCACCTCGAAGTAAAACTGTTGAAACTAAAGACAAAGAGATGATCTTAAAAGCAGTCCATAGGAAAAAAATAATATCTTCAAAAAATGAGAATGTCATACAGAAACAAGGGGAGCTAGAATACTATGATTGACAGCTTTAATATACTGGGTGAGGTAGGGAATTCACTGCTAGCTTTGAATTTAAACCCAATGAAAATATTCTTGAAAATGAAGGCAAAGTAAAGATAATTTGAAACAAACACAGAGAATTCATCACCTGCAAACCCACACTAAAGGAAACAATGAAGGATCTTATTCAAGGAGAAGGAAAATGATACCAAATGGAAGCAAGGACATATAGGAAAAGAGTAAATATGTAGGTAAATCTAAATGAATATTCCCTGTATAAAATAAATATAATAATATATGGTTAAGTTTAAAATATATTTAAAACATGATGATAAAAATCAAAAAGGAAGGAAAAATAAATGGAGTTGACATGTTCTAAGATCTTTGAGTTGTCTTAGATGTTGTATATATTTTCATTTATGTTAACATGTTATAATCTCTAGGGCACCCTTTTAAAAAATAGTGTATGGCGGAGAAAAATGTTTTTCTTTGGGTTCACCCAAAAGCAGTCCCTGTGACAAGGATTTAAATGCACATAGTTTATTTGGGTGATAATTACAGTAAAACCAGTAAGGGGATGGGGTAGGCATGCAGGAATGGAGAGAAAGCCAACAAAGAATGCACTATTGAGAAACTTACCTCTGGGTCCACCTGAAACTTTATACTGGGGAGCACTGGGAGCCAGAATAAAACAAGCACCTTAGAGTTATCTCATCCAAGGGGAAATCCGATAATTAATTATCCCAGGAGTGATAATTCCTGCCACTTCTGGCCTACTTAGCATGTAGACAGAGAGGACTCTGTCCAGAGAGAGACTTCCAATATAGGCTTACAGGTGCTGGCTGTTGAAAGTTGAGCCAGAGCACAAGAAAATTAGCTCCAAGAGGATATGGATGCAAAAACAAGAGATGCTACAATACCCAGCAAAATGCTTACATATATGCACCAAATTCATATGGAGGAATGTACATAATACCATTATTACAATGTCCCCAAATTAGAAAGAGCTCAAATTTCCCAATGGTGTAATGGATAAATAAACATTAATATAGTCATACAATGCCATATTATATATCAATAAAAACAGACTACAGAGAGGATCTAAGATAACAACATAGAGAGGAGTGGAAGCTAAATAGTTCCCCTGGAACAACTAAAAAAAAACCAGAACCAACTAGTAAATAATCCAGAATAACTGCGGGCGTGGGGGACAAACATGACTGTCCACTCATCATACACCAGCTTGAATTGGGAGGATTGCCTGAGATCACAGCATAAAATCTGTAAGTAAAAACTGCGGATCCAAGTCGGGAGACCCCTCCTCCCACAGCCCGAGCTGCAAAACCTCATGGTGCCAGAGAGAAGCTTTTCTCCCAGCAAGCGAATATAGCTCAGCTGAGCTCCAACTGGGGTTTTAATTAGCGAGTGTGAACTGCCCACTATGAGATATGAATCCCCAACAAGCAGACTGAGGCTTTGGGTGACAACTGACCTTGGAGAGCCAGAGGGTCACCTCGGACTAGCTCTGAAGGGCACTTTCTGTTTCTTTTTCGGCTCAGTGGAGTAAGCCTCAACCATTTTCAGTTCCCAGTTCTGTGACCCAGACAAGGGTATAGCACAGGCAGAGAGAGACCACTGAAATGCTAATGACCTCCCCCTAGGGGGGTCTATCTTCTCTAAGAGGAAAGGGGTGGGGCCCAGCTCTACTACCCGCTTTCCATTCAGAACCAGACCCCAGAGCCTGGGGGAAAACAGCCACGCACACCTCCTTACACCAGTCAAAAATTACAGGCTACCGGGCGCCACCTGCTGAGCAGAAAAGCACGGAGACCTGAGGCATCAAAGGGTGTACCAATTTTCTAAGACACACCCTCAGGGAAGCCAGATACTGAGTATTTCTTCCTTCTGGGACCTGAGCCTGTTCTGGTCTGGGAAAACCTGACTGGGGTAACCAAGGAAACCAAGCCTAGACAACAGAAAACTACAACCTACACTAAGAAAAATGAAGTTATGACCCAGTCAAAGGAACAAACTTACACTTCAACTGTGATACAGGAATTGAAGCAACTAATAATAAGTCAATTCAAAAAGTTTAGGGAAGATATATATGGTGAAAGAGCTGAACCATATAATGAAAACACAGGACATACATAAGGTAGAAATTGAAAGTTCAAAAACCAACTGGCGGAATCTATGGAAATGAAAGGCACAACACAAGAGATGAAAGACACACTGGAAACATACAAGAGCAGATCTCAAGAGGCAGAAGAAAACACTCAGGAACTGGAGAACAAGGCACCTGAAAGCCTACACACAAAAGAACAGATAGAGAAAAGAATGGAAAAATATGAGCAACGTCTCTGGGAACTTAAACACAAAATGAAAAGCAAAAATTTATATGTCATTGGTGTCCCAGAAGGAGAAGAGAAGGGAAAAGGAGCAGAAGCAATAATAGAGGAAATAATCAATGAAAATTTCCCATCTCTTCTGAAAGACATAAAATTACGGATCCAAGAAGCACAGTGTACCCCAAACAGAATAGATCTGAATATCCCTATGCCAAAACACTTAATAATCAGATTATCAAACATCAAAGATAAAGAGAGAATCCTGAAAGCAGCAAGAGAAAAGCAATCTACCACATACAAAGGAAGCTTGGTAAGACTATGTGTGGATTTCTCAATAGAAACCATGGAGGCAAGAAGGAAGTGGGGTGATATATTTAAGATACTGAAAGAGAAAAACCACCAACCAAGAATCCTATATCTGGCAAAACTGTCCTTCAAATATGAGGGAGAGCTTAAAATATTCTCTGACAAACAGACAATGACAGAGTTTGTGAGCAAGATACCTGCTCTACGGGAAACACTAAAGGAAGCACTGCAGACAGAAAGGAAAAGACAGGAGTGAGAGGTTTGGAAAACAGTTTTGGGAGTTAGTAGCACAGCAATGTAAGTACACTGAACAAAGATGACTATGAATATGGTTGAAAGAGGAAGGCTGGGATATACGGGACACCAGAACAAAAGAGGAATGATAAAGACTGGGATTGCGTAAGTCAGTGACACCTAGGGTGCTCAACGACTGTTATAAAAGGTACAAATATGTTTTTACATGAGGTAGAACAAATGAATGTCAACATTGCAAGGTGTTAAAAATAGGATGGGATTGGGGGGAAAATACAATCAATGCAAACTAGAGGCTAGAATTAACAGAAGCAATGTATTATGCTTCCTTTAATGTAACAAAGGCAATGTAACAAAGCTAAATGCATATGGTGGGGGGGTGGGGAATAGGGGAAGGGTATGGGACTCCTGGCATTGGTGATGTTGTCTGACTTTTTATTCTACTTTAGGTTAATGCTATCTTTCCTTTTGTCGCTTTCTAGCTATCAAGTTTTGTTTTGTTTTTGTTTGTTTGTTTTTCTCTCTTTCTCTTTTCTTTTTCTTTTGCCTTTCTGCCTTCTTTGACTCTTCCTCCATCATTATGGAAGAAATGGAGACGTCCTTATATAGATAGTGGCGATGGTACTCAATACATAAATACGTGACTATAAGGAGAACCAACAATTGTTTACTTAGGACAGAATATATAGTGTGTGAACAAAACCATCTTAAAAGAAATGGGTTGATGAAGAAACCTTGAGGGCACTATATTGAGTGAAATAAGACAGACACATAAAGGCAAATATTGCAGGGTCTCACTGATATGAATTAATTATAATATGTAAACTCAGAGACATGAAATATAAGTTACCAGGATTTAGAAATGAGGCTAAAGAATGGTGAGCAGTTGCTTATTATGAGCAGAATGTTCAACTAGGGTGAACTTAAATGTTTGGAAATGGACAGGAATGATGGTAGCATGTTATGAGAATACCTAACAGTGCTGAAAGGTGTGTGAAGGTAGTGGAAAGGGTAAGCTCAGAGTCATGCATGTCACCAGAAGGAAAGTTGGAGGTTAGAAGATGGGAACGTATAAAACAGTGAGTTTTGTGGTGGACAACGTCTGTGATTAACTATACAAATATTAGAAACCTCTCTCACAAACTAGAACAAATGTATGTCACTATAACTAGAAGTTAATAATAGAGAGGCATATAGGGAAAAAATATACACCTATTGCAAACTATATACTGCAGTTAGTAGTATTTTAACATTCTTTCATCAATAGTAACAAAAGTACTATACCAAAACTATGAATCAATAATGGAGGGGGGCATGGTTAGGGGTATGGGAGGATCTGAGTTTCCTTTTTTCTTGTCTTTATTTCTTTTCTGGAGTAGTGAAAATGTTCTAAAAATTGAAAAAAAAAATTGTGTTGATGGATGCACAGCTGTATGGTGGTGGGCAATTGATTGTACACTTTGGATCTTTGGATAGTTGTATGATATCTGAACAATATAAAAAAACATATCAGAGAAATTAAAAAAAAAAACAAAAAAACAGACTACAGCTATAGACAAGAACATGGATGCATCTCAGAAAGAAAATGGTGAGCGAAAGAAGCCAGGCACTACAAAGTGCATACTGAAGTTTCCATTTATAGAAAGTTTGAAAATCTACAAAACTAATTTGTGGTGTTAGGGAAGTGGTTAACTTTGAGGGGAGGGATTTTAACAGGGTGGAGTTTATAGGAGGTGGGCTTTCTGTGGGGGACGTGCTGGTGATGTTCTTTTCTTGATCTCAGAGTTGGTTATATGGGGGTGTTCACTTTGTGATAATTCACAGAGCTTTTCTCTTAAAATATGTGTACTTTTCTGTATATATGTTAAACTTCAATTTTATATAAGTTTGTTTAGAGCAATTAGCTAGGTTAAGGAGCAAATGGAGGGTGTTTCGACACACGGGAAGCAAAATGCCAAGATGGGCACAAGCAAAATGTGGGACAAGGCTCATCAGTGAGGACTGGAAGACCCTGTTAGATACTATTGGGGAATCAGTCTCGATTAGTGAGATAGGACCAGCTGTGAGAATCTGAGGAACTTGTCTTTGACTTCATAGGAGTATCAATTCAGCACTGCATGTGGACTCCAAGCTCTGCTACGTATCTCAGTCTTCTCGCATAACCCTATACTTTAGGAGATCCACTTGTGTTTTCCTAGTTCGACCAAATGTATAACACAGGTAGGAATTGAATGGATCTTGATGAAGTTAAGACCCACAATGATGGGGTACTTTAGTTAACTCAAAATAAAAATGTGGACAATATTGGATACCTCATCCATTGGTGGTGAAGAGTATTTATTTGGAAACCATGAATTTAACCTTCTGTCTTAAAGGCACTGATCTAGAAATGAGGAGCACAAGGGTGGGTATTGGCTTCGTGAAAATGATCCACAGGAGGAATTCACTCTTTGAGGTTGATTATAACAGAGAGCGAGTAGAGAAACAAGTTCACAATAAGTTAGTCTAATTTCTGGAAGGAAGTGTTTTTGAATACACACATGAACAGATTCTTAATGACATCATGTGCTTGGGGGCCAAGGCAAAATATATTTAAGAAGTGCCATTATTGTGACAGACAGATGCTTTCTTACAAAGAGGGTGTTATGCTGATCTGTCTGCCACTTTGCCTTTTTTTCCATCTAACACAAAAGGCAAATGAAAATTAAAATGGAAACTTCTGGAGGGGGCAAGAAATAAGTATTCTAATTATTAAAGCTTCCTTTCAAGCCTTCAGATAGCACATGGGTTGAAGCCATCTCTCCTCAAATCCCATTAAGAGCTGTTATAATGGTGTTTCATGCCAAGCCTCCCCTGTCAGTCCCAACCCAGGGAAAGGAGAAAGTGAACATCTCTCCAGCAAGATTATGACTCATTTCTGGAAACTGACTTTCTCACTGCTAAGGTGGCATAATGGATGCCCCCATAGCAGTGAACATGCCTGTAAGGCACCGTCTGGCAAATGAGGATCCAAAGGCAGTCATTTCCTTCCTTAGCGGGAAGGCAGGATGGAGATGCAATTCATTCATCCAAACTCATTCTGGAGTTGGGCAAATGAGAGTATTCTCTAGTTTCAGAGGATATGGAGAGGGTCGTGCAATTGAGGAATTATTATTACTTTTCATAATAGTAGAAATCCATATGAATTTAACGGTGATTAGTTTTTAGTGGGTGTTCTTGTTTCAGGAACAGTTCTCTTTGTGAACAAAATGCTTCTTTCAAATCCCAATCATTTAATTTAACTGTCAGCAGAAAGGACTGGACTTCAATTGACTGTGACAGCTGGCTCCATGTTTTAGAGAATTTCTTCAAAACCCAAGGCCAGCTCAGCACAGAGGGTTTGTTTTTGCAAAAGCCAGTGCCACAGGTGGTCACAGTCAGCAGCTAGAAGGGAGAGGGCCGTGGACTCCAATGCCAGGTTTCTGAGCTCCTCAACCCTTGCCCTCTTGGCTGAAATCCACGTTCAGCCCTCATGGTTTCTGATGATGTCCCTGCTGATATGCAGCCAAGCTCTGTAAGAGAGCACAGTACAAACACATGGGCAGCCCTGGGCAGCTGCCTGCTGAGCGTGGCATGTGGAAAGCAGGCACGACATTATCCTATGCTTGGGCTTAAGAACTGTGTGTGGTTTTTATATCGAGCTCAGAGTGCTGGGTGGTTACAGCTCCTCTTGACTCCCACTGTGAAAAGTCTGGCGAAGCTGTCTTTTTCTGACAAAACATTGCTAATATTCACCAAAATTTTCCATTTTCCTTCTCAGTGTTTGCTTCAGCCCTTAAGTTATAGCTTACTTACTGTGTGTGTGTGTGTGTGTATAAATGTAAAAATAAATGAATAAATTCAAAAGTCTCCCCCTTGAACATCTCTGCATCATTAATTGCTTTGCTATCCTTAAGAGAGAGGTCTCTTTCATTATGGCACCTGCCATGCACTGCCTAATCAGTTCTTCTCCGAGGAGAAACCCTAATCCAGAGAAATGCATCTTTTTGTCTTCAGAAGCCCTTGAGGATCTTCCCTGCTTTTAAGGAAATTCAGCAGAGGAGCTTCTGCCCAGATGCCAGTCTCCTTGAGTGTGGGAATCAGCAGCCACATCCCAGCCTCAGGGGCCTTAGTGAGTGCAGACTTTGAATAACTACACAGGGAGGTGGAGAGCAAGCAGGAGAAGGGGCTTAGTGGATGGTGGCGGGGGTTGGGGAAGTAGACATGAACAGGAATCTCATGTCCTTTAATCCTCGTCTGTAAACCACTGGTAGGATCAAAATGAAACATTCCCTTCATCTGTTTAATGTCTTAACAATGAGTTATGCCCTCAGCTTGCAGAGATGGCAATTTATAGTTCTGCTTAAATAGATAATGGTTGGGGCAGTCTGGTGCTGGTACACTTCTGCTGAGCAACTAACCACATATCCATAAAGTAATAAAGAAAATGGGAGTATCTTCCAAGTGCTCAAGCTGATGGGCAATGAGTCCTTGGTGAGGAATAATAGTTGCTCCTTTGAAAGCTCACAAAACCTTTTTGCACTTGAAGCATCTCATCTGTTCTGGAGAGTGAAAAGCATAGTGTGATCAGAAACTTTTTGCTAACTTTTAGGGGTCAGAGCTTGGAATGCAGTTTAAATGTGGCGTGTGGATGCTGGAATCTTGGGTGCTGCCCAAAGCAGGTTATGAGTGCTCAAGGATCTTCCCATGGTTTCACCATCTCTTTTAAAGCAGACAAGACATACTGAAGGGAAACAAACTCTTTTTCCTCAGCTCCATTTGAGCATCGTAATTATAGAACTCAGAGAGGCCAGTTAAGGCTAGGTCAGCATTTCTAAATTTTTGTCTCCAGAGTTTTGTAACTCAGCCACAAATATTTACTTGCAGGGAGAAATGAAACATATGAGATCTAGGAGAAGAAGAACTTTTCCTTTTAGGATTTACTTTTTAAAGAAAAAAAAAAGAGTGTTGCATTTGTGCCTGGTGTCCTATGAATTTTTCCAATAATAGTGATAATGATAGTGATGGTGCATTCCTTTCTTCCTAAAAGTTTTGTGTAGAACATTCTTTCTTTCTTGAATCCATGATGTTAACATAAATAACCTCAGATTTAATTCTTTAGGTATTCTTTTCCTCTTCCAATCTTTGGACTATCTCAGATGAAAACCTAATAGACATTCAACATAACTGAAATTAAAGTTCTGCTCTAATTTTTCTATCCAATTGTTTACCCATCCAGTTACCAAACATTCACTCAGTGCCTTTTTACTGTGTACCAATAACTTTGCTAGTAACTGAAGACCAGCATGAATAAGTCCAAGTCTCTGCCCTCAAGGATAACAGATAGATAATCACAATACATTGTGGTGTGAGAAATGATAGAGATAGTCACTGAGCAACATGGTATTATGGAGATACGAGAGTGGTGGGTAGACAGGACTCAGAGAAGATCTCCTGCAGGAAATGACACCTGAACTAAATTTTAAAGACTGGAACTTAGCCATGTGGAGTGGCGTTAGACATTCCAAATAGAGAGAATAGCACAATCAGAAGCATAGATGCCAGAAACCATTGTTTGTGGGGGGAATTATAAATAGTTCAATAGTGCTGTAAGGCAAGGATAGGAGAAAGGTGAAGCTGAAGAGGCTGGTAAGAGAGATTGATCCTGGGGGATCTTGTAAGCTAGACTAGAAGCATGGCTATTGTTGGGAGGCTATTACTGATAACCCATGTTAAAGTTGTAAGAGGTCAGAGATTGGACTGTGTTAATATGATTGAAATGCAAGAATAAGAATTTGAAAAATATTCAAGATATAAATCCAGCAGAATTTTGTAGGGAAGGAGGAGGTGAGTACAGTCTGGGATGCCTCCCAGGTTTCTAGCCTGGGTGTATGGCTAAATGTTGATTTTCATGTAATGGGGAAAATGATGTGTGATGATGTGTGCCATTTGGAGTTGGCTGGATTTAAGGTGTCTGTGGATATCAGGTCAGCATGTCCCAAAGAGACTTGAATTTATGAGACTGAAGCATAAAAGAGAAGGTCTGGCCTGGAGACAAAAAGTTGGAGTCATCAACATCTAGGTGGTGGTTAAAACCATGAATGTAGGCAGAGTGGATTTTCCAGGGGGAAGAGGGCAGAATAAAGAGAGCAGTGTGCTAAATACAGAAGCATGAGGAGAACCGTCTTTATGGTCAGGATGAAGGAAAAAGAATACATGAAGAAAATACAGTAGGAATCATTAAAGAAGCATAAGGATGGCACTGTGAACAATTGATTGTACACTTTGGATGATTGTATTCTATGTGAATGTATCTCAATAAAATTGACTTAAAAAAAAGGATGAAGAAAACCAGGGATGCACTTTTTGGGGGAGGATAAGAGAAATTCAAATAATTATGGAGCAGCCAATAAATTCTACCAAGAGGCTCAATGTATTGAAACTTGAAAAGCATCCAAAGGATTTAAGCCATTTGGTATTCTACATCCCAACATCCCATTCACCTTAAGTTAGTTTATCTTTACCGGAAATATTACTGAGTGGGGGAGACAGATTCATTCAAATGTGTTAATGTCTCTCTTGCTGCTTCACCCTCTGTGTCTTAACCTGAAGCCAAGCCCCTAGAAAGCTCTAGTCATAGCTGGTGTGGACCCATGTCTCTGTCTGGTTCCCCAGCACATCAGGGTTTACAGTGCTCCATGTAAGTGGTGCAGCAATTCCAGGCATCCAAATGAAAATCTCAGCATTCCATCAGCCGTCAAGATGATCCAAAATCAGAGGTACCGAGTGTGCTTATTTTACAGATACTTAAAGATTCTTACCCATATCAAGCTCCCATGATTCAGGGCCACTGCTATCATGCATGCAGGGGTACCCTCAGAGTTGCTGTAGACTGTGGAGATATATACCTCTAGTTATTTTAATCAGCCAAGCTTGCTTTCTTCTTGTTTTGAGTTGTAGATGTATTATTTCCCATTGCTTAGTGCTTCAGGTATGTGGAGGTCATGAAGGAGATATGACAGAAATAAACATTGTATGGGGCTACTGTCTCAGTTATAGAAGATTCTAGGAACCTGATTTTTGGAATGACCTGCCAAGAGAGAATCTGAATAAACATCTGGTTCCCTAAGTGAGACACAATATGATCATATGTGCAATGTTTGAATATCTTCCATTTTCACTCGTTTTGAGATTTTACTGTTAAGAGGACTCGCTTGTGTTGTCATGTGCCCATCCTGAGCAGCTACTTCTCCACACTGTTCCATGGCAGACATGGATAATGCATCACAGATTGATTACTGTCTTCCCATTCAGTCTCAGAATTTTTGTCCACAAAACATTCCTAGTAACCGCTGTGAATTAATCTGACGCCCTATGAGATAAAAGCCATTTGCTGGCTGTGGCCTAATGTATTCTAGTGCTGAATGAAGAACTAAGATATTACAGAAAAGGAAACACATTTATTTCCCAAGATGTTTATAATTAAACTGAAGAAACAAAATATATCTGAATAATTGCAAGAGAGTATTCATATATGTCCTATCTGAGGGCGAAGGAGAATCAGAATTCCTGAATTTGGTTCTTTACTCTGATATTCAAATATGGGCTGGAATGTTGGGTCAGATGATATTGGAGGACTCCTGTAATCCTGGGAGATACTGTTATATCAGGAACCAGTCAGACCCTAAGGCAGTAGCTCTCAACGGAGTCCTGCAGAAGGATCACCTGAAAAACTCATTCAAAATGCCATTCCCCAGACCCTGCCCCAAGACTCCTAGTCCATAAATACGGATTTAAGCCCAGGAATCCAGATTTTTGTAAGTACCCTGTCAATTTTGATGTAGCTGGTCTAAGGACTATACTTTGAGAAATGCTCTGTTAGAGGAGTAATCTCTAAAGTGGGGTATGCATGCCCCTGCTAATGGGAAAACTCTTTATGGTACAGGAATAAAAGTGTGGACCTTCTACATATGCTTATTTGAACAATGGACAGTTCTTAAGCTTTGCTGCTGACTGGCACTGGTGTCCTCACTGAATCTATAGGTTGTGTTCTTAACAGCACATGCAGAATCCTGAGGCAAATCTGGGAGTTGACTTGTGTTCCACTTACTGTAATGCAGTGTGGTGTGTGTTGCCTGTGTAAGTAGGTTTAAAGATCAATGATATAGTTTAACTCAACTACCTTTCTCAAAATGGACAAGTGGCTTAAACAGATTTCTGCAAAGAACCTGTGAAATGATGATGATGCCAAAGGAACATACACAAGTGAGCAAAAGAAAACGGCTGTGCTGGTACTTGTCTGGCTTGTTCAAAGCTCGTGATCAACTACATCAAAGGGTAAAAAACAATGGTAATCAGATATGATTACCAAGGAGACTATTTGAAATGTGGATTTACACCCACTATCATTAATGATTATCTTCTCCCAAAGTGCACACCATGCCTTGAAAGACTAACTAAAGTCCTCCTGATCAGCGAAATAGCAATTGGAGGGCAGTAGACTATAGGGGAGGGGCTAGGCATCCAGATGCTAGAGCCAGTCTGCTGTATGTCCCAGCTGTCTTGCTTGCCAGCTCTGTGGCCTAGCATGAGTTACTTAGCTGCACTGGGCCTCAGTTTCCCCATCTGTAAAATGGGGATTAATAATAGTATATACCTTGGAGGGCAGTTATGAGGGTTGAATGAATCAATATGTGTCAAGTGTTTAGAAGTGTCTAGCATACAGTGTATGCCATACAAATATTAGTTTAAAAATGCAGTGTATCCCATTTTATGTCATCCTTTAAAGATTTCTATCTTTTATATTTTATATAGGTTTGCTTTATTAACATGATATTTAAAAATAAATATGCTGATATTGGGGGCACATGCTCAGACATTATTGATGATTGGGGTGAGCAAGTAAAATATCAACAGTTCACTTTTCTGCAGATACTGGCGCTCCTCATAGTTTTCCAAGTCTCTAGAAGAATAAGTAGTTACTGACATAACCGACCTCTGTACCTTGGGGCAAGGCCTGTGCCATTGGATGGTCGGGACTGGGGAAAAAAAGCAAAGCATGTCACCTTTTTTGATCATCCTTTCTATGTACCTCTTCTGTGCAGTAAACACTCTGACTTAATTGTTACTTCATTCTGCTTCCTTCAGTACCTTTTCATTCTGTCCTCACAACTGCCATGCCAAGATATGACCTGAAAAAGTGTATGGAAATGTGCCAGTTTGGAAGAATGAGCTGCTGGGAAGCTCCCCTGCTCCCCTTTCCTCTTGTCTTCTCCATCAGGCACCAGCCTCTGGGCCATGGGCATGAATGACCCAGGCCGTGTGCCCAGGCCATGTACACAAACATATTGCTGAGAAGAACATAAAAAGGAATAAACAAAGAAAACACCAGACCATTAAAGTAGATGAACACGTCATATACAGATGTCCAATATTTCCTTCCAGCCACCTTTTACCGAACACACAGTCCTCTGTCTGTTTTCTCACTCTGCTTTAGCAAACTCCAGCCCAGGCTTCAGGTTGGATTCTCTGCTTCTCCCCCATTGTCAGTTGTTTTCTAGTTGTCATTGCCTAGGGATCAAAGTTCAAACTCAGTGATCTTTTACTTACTTTTCTCTATATTCTGACTTTCCCTTGTGGACTTATGTACAGGATTGGACTAGAAGAACTTAAATGTGCCCTCCAACTTTCTCTCCTAATAGACTCTCTCTCTGAGATTGTCTTACCAGTCTCTAAACGTATCATGCACATTTGCTCATGGCCTCTCCCTGGAGTCTTGCCCAGTACTCTCAGCTGACACAAATCCTGTCTTACTTCATAAGACACTTCACATCATCCCTTTCCTGGAGGCAGTCTCATAGGCCAGGGAGAGAGACAACTTTGGTGTGTCTCAAATCACATCTTAGAGCTGCTGCTCTGTACTTAGTCTGTAAAACTGCTTGGTATGTTCGTAGTTACATGCAGGGGTACTAGATCTGGAGCAGAGCCTTCAGGGGACATTTCTAGGGTATCTTTGTAAAACAGGACAGCAATATCCAGAACCATCATAAATATGACAATATCTTATACATTATTAAACCATTGCATCTTGGGTTTAGAAAAGAATCTATCTTTGACCTCCACCTAAGGTGTGTCTTTTCTGAGCCTCCCAAGTCACGATTGTTCATATGCTGTAATATCTCTCATGCTGGTGAATTCACTATCTTTCTAGGCATCTCATTCCCCAGAGTAGAATACCTTCAATTTATTTTAGAATTGGTGTCACTGGATACTGCCTGAATTTCAAGACAACACAGCAAATAGTTAAGAATAAAATGAAGGTTGAATTAGTGATGAATTTGGAATATGAGCAGACCATTTGGGTGCTCTGGAAAAATATATTGAATATAGCCAGATTACTGAGGCTTAACATTTGATTAGTACATGTGTTTGGCTACTTTCTCCTCAAAGTGAATGTTGAAAGGTAATGTCCCTTGAAGCAGAAGAGCTTGTCTCGGAAGGCATGTAGTGTTCTAAAATGGTTAAAGGCCAGAGAGGGCAGAGAAGTCTGATTCTTTGTCTGAAATTTGAAATCTAAATTTCTTTTCCCAGCACTTACTCAGCTTAAGCTATTAAAATTTATTGAGGGTAGAATTGACAATAGGGTTGTTGCTGTGTAAAATACAAACATACTTTGGTTTGCCTTTGGGACATAGAAGATAGATGGAGAATGCTTGTTGACAAGGTTGATTAGATTATTTTAGACACATTGATATTTGTGCTTCTCTTTACCATTTTCCTTTGCCTTGATATTGTTTCCATCTTATCCTCTTTACATCTTGTTTTAGTCACAGGGGAATTCTGTTACTCAGATGATTTTTCAAGGGCCTTTATCAGTTCTTGCCTTGTTCTCTAGCTTCCACTTGCCCCAGATGCTCATGCTAAGTGTAACTGATCTGCCAGGACTCAGCCTGTCACTGATTTCTATTTCTGTCCAGCTGTTGATGATACTGAGGACACATTCATGGCCCTAACATACTTCTCAGCCAAGGACTGAAGGCAGTTGACGTTTCTAAAATAAGTAATGTGTTTAGATATAAATATACATCTTGTCAAGTGCTTTAAGTGAGCTAGGAATGAAAAACACTCAAAGTAGATGAAAGTGTGCTACATTTTGCCACTGCATTGTCTATCACTGAGCAAGCCGTACAACCAAAGGCAGGAGACATTGCCAGATCCCTTTGTGTGGGCAGAATAGTGGCCTTCTCTAAAGATGTCCATGCCCCACTCCCCGGAACCTGTGACTGTGTTACCATCCTGAAATGGGGACTTTGCATATAAGGATTCACACCTAGAAATGGGGAGATTGTCCTGTGTTATCCAGATGGGCCCAGTCTCATCAAGAGTTTGCAAAAAGTGGAGAACCTTTCCCTGCTGTGGTCAGTGGAAGGTGTGACTACTGAAGAAGGGCAGAGGGAGATCTGATGCACTGGCTTTGAAGATGGAAGAGGTGAGCCATGAGTCAAGCTATTAAAATGGCCCCTAGAAGTTAGAAAAGGCAAAGCAACACATTCTCCCTAAGAGCTTCAAAAAGGAACACAGCCTTGCTGACACATTGGTTTCATCCCGGTGAAATCCACGTTGAAATTCTGACCTACTGTGAGATAATGAATTTGTGTCATATGAAGCCACTCAGTTTGTAGCAGTTTGTTACAGCAGCAACAGAAAAAGAGTACACTGTATTTCAAAGCGTCTCTTTCATCTTTATGGGAAATATGGTCAGTAAGTTCTGCACCTGGAAGGACTTGCCGCAAATGCAAATACCTCTCATCTATATGATGCTAAGGGCCCCTGGGCAAGTGAGTGTCAAAATACGCTGATTGCTATTGGCTTTGGAATCATCTAGAGTTGGAGTAGCTGACCGCTCTTCTATGAAGTATTAGAACACCTTGGCAATCCAGCAATTAAATATGTTTGGAATGTACCAATGCACTGTCTAAAGTGCTAACTGCATGACACTCCTCTTTTTAAAGTCATTCAGTTGCTCTTCTTTCCCTTCAGTAAAATCCAAACTTCTTAGCATGCTCTACAAAGCTCGTTAAGAAATGGTCCTGCCTCTCCAGTCTTCCTTGTTACCATTGCCTATGTTCCAACCATACCATTTCTTGCCTTGCTTTGAAAGCATCATGTTCTTTTGCATCTCCACGTCATTGCACATGCTACTCCAGCCTCCTCTTCCCACAGCTTGCTCTTGTCTGTTCACAGCAAAGCCCAGACATTACCTTCTCTCTCCATGCATTCCCCACCCCCTCTAAGTATTTTGTACTCTCATACTACACTCTTCTTATCATACTGTATTATGATTCACTATTTGCCTATATTTTTATAAGCCCTTTATGGGCCAGCAGAGTGCCTTTGATCTCTAACTTTACGGACCACTGCTGCACCTGCTGCTAGTGGCTTGCTTAGTATTTGCTGAATGCACCAGTTGCTCTTGGTCCTCCAGAGCTCTGCAGTCTGAGCTGGGAATCAAGAATTTGGCTCAGATATTTAGGAGGTACAATGTTCCCTTTAACACTTTAAAGGTGTCACAGGAATTCTTGATTCTTCTTCTTTTCTTTCCTTTATTTTTTCCAAGTACAAGATAGCTCCCTCATTTGACCACTGCAAGGAGGTAGAAAAGCAAAATTTAGAACACGACTTTTTAACCTGGAGCATAAGAACCCCCTCAGAATGGACTTCAGGGCTCCAGATCGTCTGAAATTATAAACCAAATTACTTGTAGATATGTCTGCTCCTGGGAGAGACTCAGAAGCTTTCATCTTATCTTCAAATAAAGGTAATCCCAGGATTCTGTTGTAAGAAAGGAGGGTGCAGCTGTGAACCAAATTATCCTTCCCCTGACTTCCGGTTCTTTATTCAATTTCAAGCTTCTCACTTTTGGAAACTTTTGTCACCACATTTGCAGCCAAAGGTAGAAATTATTTCTGATCCTCATTAATAGGCAGTTTGAGAAGCCAGCTTCCTGGAATAGTGGTCCAGCCTGACTTTCCTTCCAGATCAACACAGAGGGTGTGATTCTTACAATCTTTGATTAAACAAGTGGGGTATCAGGGTGAGGATGGTCTAAACACGATCATTTACATGGGATTTCATATTCTCTTAGGACAGGCAGGAGACTTTGAATTGTCACCTATCTTCAGCACCTGCTTTGAAGAAAAATTTTAGATAAATCATATGAGTTGGACTGAATTACATCTCATTTTTCAGAATACATCCCCTACCTTTGAGAATGTGACTGCCTAATCCCACCCAGGGCATTCCACATTCAAAGAGCCACTTGGAGAAAATCAAAGGTCAGTTTCTTGGAGAATACTCTGTGCCTTATCTTTCCCATCAAGTGTAATGAAGTAGAAGGAGACAAAATGTGACCACAGATGTAGATCCTTTGGTTAAACGGTGTGCAGTCTTCCAGAGCTGGGCACACATTGTGCTCTCTAAACAGGCAGCAAACCTGCACCGAAGCTCTTGTGCAAATAAACCACACAATCGCAAACTTGGACCAGCGTTTGAGTGAGAGCAAATAGTCAAAAAATTATTCCTTCTTCAAGGTCAGTATCTAATGTCTCAGTGAACTCATTTGGGGGGGTCAACTTTCTTGACAATTGGGGAATTTTTCCTTGGAGAAGCACAGTGTTTTCTGACCGGTGCATCTAAAGCTCATCTACGATCAGGAAAACTATGGGAACTGGGCAGGGAGAAACTGAGCACTGCCTCCTGGCTTTTTTAATGGTCTGGCTGTGTTGTATGCTGTATTAGTGATTTGGGGGTATATATGAACCAGGAAAAAAGAACCAATCCAGCAACTTGAATCCATGCCATGCATTCATACATGCATTCATTCATTTAAAACGCAGTTATTTAGAGCATCTACAGTGAGGCAAGTATTGTGCTAGGCACTGAGACGTTTATAGATGAATTTGACTCCAGGGGGCGAAGTTACTTTTTTAGAACAAGCTAGGGATTGCTTTATAGCTTCGTTTATTCTGCTGGATACTAATTACTCCATCCAGCATCCATTAGATTAATATTAATCCTGATTTCTCCATGTGCAGAGCCATGAAACATGTGTCAGTGATAAAGAGATGGAGTTGACCCAGTGCCCATTCTTGAGGAGTTTACTGTCTAACATTTTCTTAAGTCCCTTGTTCTAGTTTGCTAATGCTGTGGAATGCAAAACACCAGAGACGGATTGGCTCTTATAAAAGGGGGTTTATTTGGTTACACAGTTACAGTCTTAAGGCCATAAAGTGTCCAAGGTAACACATCAGCAATCAGGTACCTTCACTGGAGGATGGCCAATGGTGTCCGGAAAACCTCTGTTAGCTGGGAAGGCACATGGCTGGTGTCTGCTCCAAAGTTCTGGTTTCAAAATGGCTTTCTCCCAGGATGTTCCTCTCTAGACTGCAGATCCTCAAAAATGTCACTCTTTGTTGCTCTTGGGGCGTTTGTCCTCTCTTAGCTTCTCCAGAGCAAAAGTCTGCTTTCAAAGGCCATCTCCAAAATGTCTCTGTAAGCTGAAGCTCCTCTCTCACTTCCAGTGAGTTCTTCAAAGTGTCCCTCTTGGCTGTAGCAAGCTTGCTCCTTCTGTCTGAGCTTATATAATGCCTCAGTAATTTAATTTAGGCCCACCCTGAATGGGCAGGGCAATTAGAATTGAACCTAATAGAATTGATTAGAATTACAATCTAATCAACACTGATACATCTTCCCACACAAGATTACGTCAAAGATAATGGCGTTTTGGGGAACATAATACATTCTAACTGGCACACCCTGTTTAGAAATAGGCAAGCCGTACACTGTAAGTAAACATGTCCTCTCCCCGGCTTCCATATTTTCTGGAGGAAAAGCTTTAGTGTAAGAGTTCTGTTTCTGGAGTTGGCTTAAATGCAAGGCAAAATCAGGTTAGCTATCAGGGCTTGGTGCTCTCTTGCACCAACTAGAGCTAGCTTTCCTTAAATTCAAGTTCCCCCCAAAGTCTTCAAGGTTCTTAAAATCATAGAATTAGCAAAAAGAAAATGATTTTATGAGACGATTTCCCCCCCTTTTTTTTATTCATAGAAAAGAATATTTCAACGGGTCCATGGAACAGAATGCAAAGTATTCTATTATTTTTGTACATTCTGAATTACCCAAGTATTTCTGCAACCCATCTTCTTCTCCAAGTATCCTTTGCCCTGTGATCTGTGGGCTCTTGCAGACTGTCTGTAGTTTCCTGGAGCTCAGACTTGAATCACCTCGATGCCTACATAATCTGCGTGCTCCTTCCTTCGGACAGTCTTATACAGGAACATGCCTTCTTTCTTATTCCTAGCTCAAATTTGAAGTCAATTTAACTTGAATATAACTAATGACTTCCTTTCCATCCATTACTGCAGCTAATCAGCATATACATTTAACATACAACATAAAGATATTGCCTTCCAGGTTAGTTCTTCCCCTTTCCTCATTTTTTAAAAATGTTCCTTAAAAATGTTCCTTTGAGGCTGAAAACAAATCATAACAAAAATTTTCAGTGAGTATCTATTTGATTCCAGAAGCTCTGTGTACCAGAAGATCATCATAGAATTGAGCATTTTCCATTCAACTAGAGAATAAAGGATTTTTAAGAGGCTGGAGATGGCATTATTTGATGTTGAGTTTGTGGAAGTTTCCCTAGCTATGAAAGGTCTTATTTTAAATTCCTTGTGAATTATAACTTTCTTAAAGTCAAGAAAGCAAAGGAAGATATGTGTATCTCTTTCTGGTGGTTTCCATGCCATTTTCTATGCTTGCATACTGTATATTTAAAAGGAAATATACACTTGTTGGTTATTTCTAATTACAGTAGAGGAAATGGATTAGTTTGAGAGGACAAAGGCTAATAAATCCCTACTGATACCATACGGTGTTAGAAGTTTGACACTTCTAACTAATAAGGAATAAGCTGCCCCTTGTCTGCACTAAAATAACATCTGCTTGTATTTATTATAACACTTATTTCACTGCATTGTAACTATTAATAATCTTATTGGACTCTCCAACTATAAGCTCCTCATGGCAGTGAATTTTTTCACTCTATATCATTGCTTTCTTGGTTGGGATGTCTTTTGGCTAAAAAGGAAATTATCCCAACTCAGACCAGCTCAATCAAAATAGGGACTATATTGGCTCAAATTCTGAAAATTTCCAGACTCCAGGCTGGCCTGGCTCCAGAGAGTCAAATGATTTTAATCAGCACTTCCTCATTTGCTTGCTGCGTCTCTTGCAGATTGCATATTAACATCATTTTCTCCCACAGACGTAGGCTCCCTCCTTTCAGCCAGCAAAGATGGCCTCATGCAGCTGCACAGCACATGGAGTATATAGCTTGTGAGGAGAAAGTAGCTTTTATTTTTCTGAGCTAATGCTTCCAGGGAGGACTCTGATCAGCTCATCTTGTTCTCCTGCTCATCCCTGAACCACTCATTTTAGCCAAGGGAATGGAGGATCTAATCGCTCACACCTGGGTCAGATGTCCACTCCTGAGGCAGGTGGATGGGGTCAGTCACACTCAAATCACAAGGAATGGGGAAACAGACGATAATTACCAAAGGATGGGCTATTGGAAAAATAGGTGCCCTGTTAATAGTATAGTTATTGTCATCTAAAAGATAATTCAGTGAATGTTTTTGAATAAGCAGATGAAAAGAGCATCATCATTACTTCAATCCTGTTTCCCTCTAAAGTCCAGCTTTAATCCTTTTCCTAATCATTATCTGTTTTCTGTCATTGGATGCATAGTTTATTTTTCTTGGCCATTAATTTGGGAATGGGGCATTGTCTTGAGGCTTTTCTCTATGTTGTCTGAACCAATATTGTGATTTACCTTTCAATGTGACAAAAAAAATTCCTCACTAAATATTCATTGGTTTGATTTGCTAGAAAGGACTATAAGATATGACTACTTTGCATATTTCCTTCTTTAATCTCTACATGTAATGTTTGGGGATGAATGAATCCCACATACGTAGGCTGTCTTCTCCATGGTAGCAGAATCAGCATGGACTGGTGATTTGAATGAATTAAGCTACTGGACCTCCTTTTTGCTGGATAGTTCGGAAATGATTCATCTTCTTTTGGCATCAATTTTAGCATATATAAAATGTGGATAATATAATCTTCTACTTCAGGCTTTTGCGATAATAAATTAAATCACAATTTATTTAATTGTCATCATTATTTTGACTATTGTATTCTAGCAATAATGAATGGCGGCTGCTGTCCAGAGTGCTTAAAAAGCCCCATAATTGTCAGAACAAGGAATTTTGGTCTGGACTGGGGCTAGAGAATCTTAATTTCTAATAAGCACTTCAGGCAGTTCTGATATGAAACAAAATGGATCACTTCATATATAAGGTATAAAAGTGATCTCTGATCCCTATTTGCCTCATACTTCAAATAGTTTCTATTATGTAATAATTCATTTATTCAACAAATACGTATTCACTGCAGAGAACAAGGATCAGATAAGATTCCTGGCTTACCTATCTCCTCAGGTGATTTTCAGGATTCCAGACAATGGTTCTGAAACATCTATGTGTATAAGATTCACAAGGGGCACTTGTTAAAATGCGAATTATAGGATCCCATCCCCAGACGGTCTGAATCAGTGGTTCTGGTGTGAGACCCCTAAACCTCCAGTCATTTGTACCCAGGTGGCTGGGACTCAGCTGCCCATTGAACCCATCTTTGAAAGGCAATGATGTAATATATGTGAATGGTCTCTGAAGTATAATCATTATTCTGAGGAAGTAAGGGGGATAGTCTGTTTGATTTCACTAAAGCTGGGATTAGAGGACTTAGGGGAGAAACTTGCCACACAAACACTTCATATCTAAGTCACTCCATCATGAGTCATAAAAATGCCCACATATGCCAGGAAGGAGCCTAAGGGCCTTGAATAAAGATGCACAGGCCAAAGTTGTAAGACTGGGCCGATGCCAGCAGTTTTATTGCCAAATGGAAGTAAGAGTGAGGGAATCCCTAACCTTTTTATATTGATGCTCCTAACAGAATTAAGCCTTGGGAAACTTGCAGGTGGATTGAACTTTGTATCCCTCCAGTTACTTGGAGTCCAAAGTATAACAGGAGATTTTTTTCTAACTCTCCATTTCGATTCTGCAAAAGCCCTTAATGGTTATCAGCTGCAGTTTGAGGGGCCTTCAATTAGTGTGCTGCTCTCCAGTGTTCCTTCAGGATAGGGCCAAGTTTAGCAGTCGTACAAGCTCTATTTTGAAAGAAATAGCTTATACATTTATCCCACATTTTAAATAATCATTTCAGATGCACACAGCATGACGTAAATGTAGATCATGCCAGGCGTTTCCACAGCTCAGCAAGCATCTCTCTCCGTAGTCTGTGTCGGAAGGTGCCTGTCGATGGCTGCTGGAATTCCGAGCCCTAAATGGACTGCAGAGTACTCTTCCTTCTGTCCATCCAAGACAAAATGAGTCATCAGAATTATTCCAGGGTTTCTTCCATTCTAGATACACTTGTCTAAAACAAAACTAAAAAGTCAGAATGGATTTCCCCTTTTGTTAAGACAAAAAACATCAAGCCACATTTTACTTGTAGAAAAATTGAATAATGGATATTTTTGAGAGAAAATAAAAAAAATGCTGTTGGAACACAGATCCGTGTTTAAAACAGCACTTTCCCCTGAAGAACCTGCATTGCATATCTGCATGCTTATACCCACCAACCTCAGCAATTTAGGAGATTCTGAAACATCAGTATTTAAAATTTCAACAATTTGTGTAGTTTATTTAGCGGTCTTCATGATCCTCTCAGCAACTTAGGTAATATGAAGCATGTAAGCTGTAAATTAATCTCCAGTCTCGACTAAAATCTGATTTAATACCATTCTAAGCACTAAAAATGTTATTTTCATGTACTCCAAAGCTCCCATATCAGAAAAGTTGCCAGTTAAACCCACATTTTCACTGCGACATTGCTTGCAGAGATACCATTTGATAACTTGCTAGATATTACTGAAGACAACTGGATGACAGACTTTGTTTTTTTAAACTAAAAGGTATAATATTTTAAAGAACCGGAAACAAGCACTTTGGCATGCATGGATTTGTTTTAAGAGAGCTGAGATTCAGGGATGAATCTGGAAACATTTTTGATTCCTAATAACCCTCTGAATCAGATGTTAACTCCTCCATTCACCCAATGTGTGTCCCTCTCCTGTTTTGCCTGTGTGGAAATAACCAAAGATCACCCAAATAAGAACAAACAGAGGCTATTTATTCAGAGGTTACTATAGCAAGGAAGGGAGCCGCCACCATTTGTGTTTGGTGGAGACTCAAAGGCAGGCAGGGCAGCTTTATGGCAGAAAAGGGGGGTTGCCTCAGGGGTGCTCTGATTGAAGGTTGCAGACATGGGGAGGCTAGAGATAGGTTAATTAGAAGAAGAGCCTCTTATGTGATTGGTTTGGGGCATGTATTAGTCAGGGTTCTCTAGGGAAACAGAACCAATGGGAAATATCTGTAAATATGAGATTTCACAAAAGTGTCTCACGCAACTGTGGAGATGCATGAGTCCAAATTCTACAGGGCAGGATGCACAAGTCCAAATTCCATAGGGCAGGCCATGAGCTGGCAACTCCGATGAAGGTCTCTAATGAACTCCCCAGGAGAGGCTGGCTGGCTGAAGGAGAGATGACAGTTCTTTCTTCTTCCTTAAAAGTCTTCAACTGATTGGATTAAATCTAACTGATCGGATTCTCTCATTGCGGAAGACACTCCCTTCATTGATTGAAGATGTAATCAACCACAGATGCAATCAATTGACTGAAGAGTTATTAACTAGCCAGGAAATGTCCTTGCAGTAACAGTTAGGCCAGTGCTTGCTTGACCAGACAACTGGGCACCATCACTTGGCCAGGTTGACACATGACAAATCATCAATGGGCACATAATTAATTTTCTCTGGTTGGTCCCGGGTTTGATATGGGGGCAAATATTGAGGAACCTGGCAGTTGTTGATCAAGTCCAGACTTTTCTGGGCTGATTGCTGCAAAGTCTGTGGTTTGGCTTCCCAGACTGTTGCTAGAGAGGCGGTGGATCAGAGTTCTAAAGTTACAAAAGGTCTGGCCATTGTCTATGCATTCAGTCTCTTAATCCTCCCCTTTGGTCATTATCACACTTTTGAGAAGTTGATGAATTCAGGAAAGGCTGGGGATTTAGATCTTCACTGCTCCGGGATTGTTTAGTTGCTCCACAGGCAATCACATCGTGAGATTTTTCTTGACCTTTGTGTGGTATCATCGGGTTGCTTATCTGAACAGCAAATGGCTGAACTGATTGGATTAAATCTAACTGATTGGACTTTCTCATTGCAGAAGACACTCCCTTCATTGATTAAAGATGTAATCAACCACAGATGCAATCAATTGACTGAAGAGTTATTAACTAGCCAGGAAATGTCCTTGCAGTAACAGTTAGGCCAGTGGCCCATCATCATGACCACTGTGATAAAACTAAGGACAATTAATAGTCCTTATAAGATGCTTTGGAACCAGGCCAACCTAAGACAAGCAATCAAATCCCATAGGCCATAAGAATCAAGTTTATAGAGCCAAGTATCTTTTCCCTTGAAGTGATGTATAAACTGTTCTACCTTGACTGTTTCATTGACCCAGGTATAGCAAGAAGCATTAGCACAGATGCCACCAGGACTAGCCAACAAGAAATCCAGAGCAATGCAATTGTCCATCATTCGTTTTGCCGAGTTGAGGCTTTTCTGTATGCCTTCATTAGAGCAGAGGTGGCACCTTCAGTATCTTCTGCCAGAGTTAGTGATAGTTTATTACAGTCTTTGCTATTTGTGTGATTCCCACCTATGGGAACACTGCTCTGTTTGCATAAATAATGAGTCAGTAATTCCGTAAGTAGAATGCCTGAATAATCAAGGGTGGCCTCATTTTGGAGCCATGTCTGCATTGGAATTTCCAGCTTTGGTGATTTATAGAATTAGGATTTCTGTGAACAGATAAGTCTCTGAATACTATTCCTAAAGTGTCTGAGGTGTTAGTCTGTGACAAATAAGACAAGATATCCCGGCTGCAAAGAAGTAGTATTCTGTATAGGCACATGGGGATCCGGGAATGAACACCATACATTTGCTGGGTTACTTATTTGGATTTCTGTTCATTTCTTCTAAGTGGCAAGTATTTGGCCCATTGCTTTATGAAGGTTGTAGAGTTCAAGTTTAGAATTACTTACAAACTGATCAATTGATTATAATACTTGTTTGTTGTTTTTTCTGAGAGATAAGTTCACTAGCAACGTAACAGGTTGATTTGTTTAAGGTCCTTTGTCTGTGCTTGTGCAAGTTGAAATGCCATCAACTGTAATTTCCTATGGTCTCATTTAATGAGTCTGAAATTTCCAAGAGGTTTTTATCATGAGTGTCTGATAATAGATGACATACCCAGCAGTCAGTAAGACTGAGGACCATGGCTATTGTTTGCTACAGTCTAAGAATGGTATTAGAATGAGTGTGTTATGATCTAAAAATTGTGATCAGGAGAGAAGAAAAGAGAAAAGGAGCCATACTAGGTGTAAAACAACCAGAGATCTATAGAAAATGAGAAAAAAATGAGTATAAGTGAGCAGATATGAAATAAAATAAAACATTATTAGACGGGTTCTTTGTCCAATGTCTTGGGTGGGAGCTGTCTGCTTTAAGGTCATCAGCTTGTTCTGAAGCTCTGAGGTCTGCTGTCCACTTCCAAAGATTAGCTGCTTCTAGAGGGTCTCTGATAATCCTCAATTTGAGATCATCTATTAAAATAGCCTTCTAATTGTGGGATTCTGAATTACTTCTTTAGTCATGAAACATAAACTCAAGGATTAACTCCCTAGAGTTTCACTACTGTATTTGTTATCAGTATCTGATAAGGTCCCTTCCAATGAGGTCCAAGAATAGTTTTTCTCTGATGTCTCTTCCAAGTAAGAGATTTGGTGGGAGCAAGTAAATGAATCCTTTTTACATCTTCCTTGTTCCCTGAACAAATTAGGAGATCATATACATATGGTATAAAATTTCCTGGCTGAACATCATGAAGAGGCTGTTTAGGAAGATGAGAGGAGGTGGCCTTAACTTGTTGGTGATAGGACTGTGTATAGTACACAGGTCCCTTGCATGAGTCTAGTATTGGAGATAAAATCCCTGAACACGTGGGTCTTCCAGTTACCAATACATGGAAGGATAACTGATATTCCCCTGAGGGAGTGGACCATATGGCATATGGAATAGTTGGGGTACCTTTGGAGTTTTCGAAACTTTTGCTAATTGTAATTTAAGGAGGCTATTGATTCTTTAAACCTTTACAGAAAATTGTGAGTGGTAAGGACGATACAGGTTTTGAGTAAGGAGCAATGCCTTACAGGGTTCATTTATAATGTTTCTCATAAAGTGTGTGCTTCTATCACTTGATATAAAAGTTGGTATGTTCTAGGTTGGAAACACAAAATTAGGCAGCCTTTAGGTGACTGTAAGGGCTGTGGTCTTTCAGCAAGGAAATTCTTTGACCTATCCTGAAAATGGATGTACAATAACTAAAGTATATTCAAATTCCATAGAGGGCAGAAGCTGGATAAAATACATCTGAAGGTGTTCACAGGCCCTTGAGGCTTTGGTTCTTAGCTATGCTCACTATTATAGTTTTTCCAGGATTATTTTGCTGACAGGTGACACATGACTTGAAAATAACCTCAACTGTCTTTTTAATGCTTGGTCAACAACACTGATTTAAGATAGTAACCAATTTGTCTATCCCATGATGAGTAGTTTCAGAGAGAAATTTAGCTACTATCTATTGGGAATCATTTAGTGCCACCAAGCAATTATCTTGGGACCACCAGAGAATATATGAGAGAAGAGTACAAACAGATTTTTCTCATTCATTCTAAATATTGGGGCTAAACGTTGGTATTTCATAATGGCTTCTTTGAATCCCTACAGAGATTTTTCCCTTAAGGATTTAGATATAATCATAACTTTGGTTAAGACCACTTATTTGGCATAATGATCTGCTGGAGCATTTCTTTTAGCTTCCATATTATCTCTTTTTACAGGGGCCTTAACCTTTATTACAGCCACCCCTCTAAGAAATAGGAATGCATCTAAAAGTTCCTTAACCTGTCGTCCAGTGTTGATGAAGTTTCCAGCAGAAGTAAGAAACCCTTTCTGTTTCCAAAGCATTCCAAAGTCAAGAACTGCTCCAAAAGCATACCTGCTTTCTCTATATATGTTTACGTTCTGGTCTTTGCTTAGTTGATAAGCTTTAGTAAACGCAATAAGTTCAGCCATCTGGGCTGATTTTATCTCAAGTAGCAAACTATATAGTCTTAAGGAGTGCTCAAATTAGTGATATCCTCCTTGATAATCTCCAGTTTCAGTTTTACATCAACAAATAATATAGGTCAGGGTTCTCAATGGGAGTCTAATAAATGTGAATGAGGTACAGAAGTTAGGGAACTGAGTAAGATAATCATGAAATTCCCTTTCTTCTGGTAGAGGCAGAAAGTATCAGGATTCAGAATGTTGCAGTAGTGAAGAGTAATGTGAGAAGGAGACAGTAACAGAGAACAATAGAATTTCATAAGGTGTTAATCTGCTGACTAAAACTGTTGTGTATTGTCAGCCAGTAGCAGTAGTGATGTCCGTACTGCATGAAGAACCAGGGGTCAAGTGGGGAGCACAGAACTCATCCAGCAGAAGCATCAGCAAGTTTTGCAGCAACAGCTATTACCCTAAGACAAGGGGAATTAGCCTTTACAAATGGTTCAAAGGTAAGGATATGGTAAGCAGTGGGGATTTTATGGTTCCCATAAACTTGTGTTAAAACCCCAAAGCCTTGTGGGGATCACTCGTATAAATACAGACCAAAGGAATTTTTGTAGATAAGGACACCTACGGAAGGAGGGTCCTCTGGAACCTCAAGAAATAGTCTCTCTACTGTGCATTTAATATTACAATTCCATTTGCAAAATAATCTCTCCCTATTAAACTTGTAAAGGTTGTATCACAGGAGGAAAGTTTTCCAGTTAAGGATCCAAGGGTTACAGTTAAGGGCTAGGAGATGGAGAAAAATTGTGTGTTATTTGAAATACCTACCACAAGTGTGGTGTACTTTGAGGAAGGGTTGAGCAAAGGTGGCAGGGTTTAGTGAAGAAAGAGCAGTACCCATATCTACTAGAAATTGCTGAGGGTGACCTTCTATGTTTATCATTAATTTCCCTTGAATGTTTAAGGGTGAGGCAGCACCCTCACTGATCTGAATTTTCTAAATTGTATTTGTTTTTCTGTTGTAAGATGGGATAATCTTTTTTCTAGTGTCCCTTCTGTTTACAGTACCTGCAAATGTCCTTGTCAGGTGATCAGTTGTGAAGCAGGTCACCTAGCTCTTTGGTTTGCAGGGCCATAAACATGTCTTGTTTTTGTACTAAAGCCCTTTAAAATTCTGTCAGGTGTTGTTGGTAAAAGGGCCACTTCCCATTCCAATTTCTGTTTTTGAATTAGGTCTCCAATTTCAGGTTTAACTCCACTGACAAAACTAAATGAAAGGGCTAGTGTTATATCAGCACTTTTTTTTTTTTTTTAACTTCTGAATGTTTTTGGAAGTTATTGTCTAGTGTATCTCAGAAATGTCCTTTAGTTTCATCGTTTCTCTGTTTGCTTGGTTAGTTTATGGTCCAATTGATTTTTATTGGCAATGTTTCAGATATGGCTTTTAGAAGACTTTGATCCATGTTTTGGGTTTTTTTGACCCTCAGGTTTACTTTGGAACAAGGGATACTGTAGGTCCCCTTTCAGGTCAGTCCAGTCAGCATTTGCCATCCAGGATTTAGCTTCTGAGGTTCTGACCAACATGTGTACAAGTTGATGTACATTAGGTAACCCTGAGTCATATAGACTCAAAAGAATTCTAAATTCTGTGAAGAGTTGTTGGTCGTCTTTGGGTTTAGGGAAATCTTCATTATAGCTCTTAATTTAGCTAGGGTCCAAGGTTCAGGTTCTATAGTGGCCCTGCACACCTGGCTCATTTGGGGCATTAGGCATTTTGGGGTCTTAGGAGAGTCATTGGGAGAAAGTGTTGGATCTGGAAAAGAGGAAGAGAAGAGAGGAGTTGATGGAAGTGTGGAAGAAGAGATTGGAAAGAGAAGGGTAAGAGGGACAACTCAATGTAGGGAGGTGACTGGAGGACAAGGAAAGGGAGGATTAACTAGGGAAATGAGTCTAGTGTGTGGCTGCTTAAGTTTGTTAAATTGCTCATTGGCTTTGGCCAAAGAATCTTTTGGGAAACAGTTTTTGATTCAGAATTTCATTTGGAGGCATCTGGATACCAACAAAAAATGTTGCCCAGTGGTCCTGAGGAATCTTATTTCCTTTCTTTCCTAAGATGTCTCTTAAGTTAACAATTTCATTCAATAAAATGTTCCCAGAGTGGCCACTGAAGGTCCAAAGCATCCTTGGTGAAGTTATGCCATGTAGAGAGAGAGGCTTAAGAATTAGGATTATAGTGAGAGTACGTATAGGAACGGTCGTGTTTTTTTTGGAAGAGGAGAGAATTTAGACAGACAATCCATGAGAGCTGGCAACGGTAGAGAGAATAGTGATGCTTGTGTACTTTGTGTCTTGGGCCCCCAACCCTGTGGTTAACAACCTCTGAAACACAGACCCAACAATCTGCATTCCACTGCAGGCAGAAAACCAGAGAGGACGCTGTCTCTCCATATCATAGCCAAACTCTCAGGGCAAAAAATCAAAGCAAAGGAGGCCCTCATTGGGTTTTATTGGTGACCAATAGCAAAGTGTGGCCAAGTGGATGCCGTCTTTTGAGAACTGCAAACTCACTGGTTTGTGAGGTCGACTCGAATAATAGGTTTATTGGGCCTGTGCCTGTGTTCTGCCCTATGACTCAAACAACGTTTATAGACATCACAAAGCAAAGCAGCAAAAAGGATGAGAGGAATGGCTGCATTTCACCAAGGATGTCAAATAGATGGGAACCAAAAATAACACCCAGGTGCACAACTGAGACTAAACAGCTAAAGAACTCAATGCAAAGACAGTGGAGTTCCGACCCGTGCTGGCTTACCATGTCAGTGCGGACTTTACAAGCCATGAGCAGTAAGGCACAAGGGATCCTCATGTATACCACACCTGGTTGAAGCTGGAGTCTACGGCAACAGGCAGTAAAGACCATATCTCACTAGAATGTCCAGGAAAACCCTGGAAATAAAAACCTCCCAAATAAGAACAAACAGAAGGTATTTATACAGTCTTCTATAGCAGGGGAGTCAGACACCATCACTTGCATTTGGCAGAGACTCAAAAGCAGGCAATGCAGTGGGGTAGCTTTGTAGTGAAAATAAAAGGGCAAGGCTTCCTGATTGGAGATTGTTGGCATGAGGAAGCCAGGGGCAGACTAATTAGAAGTACGGCATCTTATGTGATTGATTCAGAAGCATATTTATCTTTCTCTGGTTAGTCCTGAGTTGGAAGCAGGGTCAAAATTTAGGGGAGGCTGGCAGTCATTGACCAAGCCCTGATCATTCTGGGCTGATGACTGCAGAGGTTGTTAATTGGCTTCCTGAACTGGTTGCTGCAGAGATTATGGTTTGGTTTCCTGGGCTGATAGCTTCAGAGGTTGTAGGTCAGTGTTATGAAGTCATATATGGTGTGGCCATTGTCCGTTTGTGTAATCAGTCTTTCACTGAAGCCATGGCATGGATCTCAGTGAAATATGGTACACATGTAGAGTTATCAAAATATGTGAAAATTTGTTTCATAAATAAATTATTGAAGTATTTACTAGATTGTCAGAACCAAGGAAGAGGATATAGATTGCAACTGATGACCACAGTTAATAGAATGATAGATAACAAAAGCCATGACTTTGCCTCTTCCCTTACTGTTTACTCATTTTTAACAAATATGATTCCGTCTTGAGTAGATTAATGATTTAACTAGTTTAATCAATAGTCAAATACTACAGTCTACTTATTTTTATGTTTAAAGCACAATGCTAGGTTGTGTGCCCTATTTACATAAAAGGCTGAACACAGCACATTCTCTAGCCATTAGATATCTGTAAGATATGTGAACTCTATTCTGCATCATCAATTTTTTCCTACTCTACCAGATTATTCCCATCAGCATGGGAATGCATTAACTAAAAAGTCCTCCTTTACCTCACATTCTAGCTCCTCTCCTCCTATACCATTCCATACTTTATGTGTTCTTCTCTGTAAAAATTTCCTCAAAAGTTTGGCCTATATTGGGCACCCATCCTCAATCCTACCCTCTCATTATTTCTTGAACCCATTCTAATCTTCCATACACTATTCCAGCAAAACTGCTTTCTCAAGGTCACGAATTACTTCCATGTCGCTAGATCCAGTTTTCAGTACTCATCTTGCTCCATCTCTCAGCAGGGTTTGATTCAGCTGCTCACTTCTTCCTTCTTGACATACTCTCTTTGATAAGCTTTCTACAAACCAGTCTTTTTTAGCTCTTTCTCCCAACCCTTCTTCTAAGACTTCATTATTGGTTCTTCTCCATCTCCCAGAAATCTAAATAAATATGGCCCCAGCCGTATCTCAGCCTTAATCTCCTCTCTTCTGTAGTTACATTTATTCCCTAAATGATCTTAAAACAACATTATATGTTGTTGAATCTCACATTCATTTCCGATCTGGGCCTCTGTGATGAACAACAGTTGGATGTTTAATAACTTTTATGTTAATAGACACCTAAAATGTGATATGAACAAAGGTCAGTACTGATTTTCTTCCTCAGACTTACTCCTTCCACAGTGTTCACCAGATTAGCAAATGGCAATTCCATCCTTCAAGTCCCTCAGACCAAAAGACCTCACCGTCCTTCATGACACCCTTCTTTCTCTCCCAGTCTACATCTGATTCATAAGCAAATCTTTTTGGATCTATCTTCGAAATATATCCAGAATCCAGACACCTCTCACCACCTCACTGGTAACAGCTGGGCACCTGCAGTAGCCTCCTGACTGGCCTCTCTGCTTCCATTCTTGCTTCCCTACAATCTAATGTTCATCCAACAGCCAGAATGATTTGTATAAAATCTAAATTGAGCTATGTCACTCCCCTTTATAAGCTCAATAATGTGCCCCAACTAACTCAGAATAAAAGCCAACGTTCTTGTAATGACCTACGTTCTGCTCCCCATGACTTTCTTTCCTCATCTCCTAGCATTCCACCCGTTCCTTACTCCGCTCCAGCCTCTCTCCATGGCTTGGTGCTCTTTACAGGTGCTGAGCATGCTCCAACCTCAGGGCCTTTGAACTTGCTCCATCAACCCAGAATGCTGCGCCCCTAGATCCTGCATGCTTCACGTTCCTACTTCTTTCAGATCGCTACACAAATATCACCTTGTCAATGAGACAAGGTGATATTTGTCTTTTTTGTATAGAATAGTCTTTCATGTCTGATTTGTATAAAATAGTAACCATCCCCTCCCAACTACTCTGCATAAATAACCATTTTATATTATATAAAGGTATACCCTTGTCTGCTTAATTTCCCCCATAACCCTTCTCACCATTTCTTGTACTAAGTTATTTGTTTGTGTCTGTCTCCCACCACTAAATGTGAACTCCAAGAAGATAATGACTTTGTTTTGTTTCCTGTTGTATCTCTATTTCCTGAGACAGAGAAGGTGTTCAACAGTATTTATTGAATGAATGAATAAAACCATTATTTAAATTTAAAAAATTAAGAAATGCCCATTATGTGATTCTGTTGTTATGCTAAATACTCTGGCAGATCCTAAAGAAATAGATGACAACAAGATTGTTATAAAAAAAATGTCAGGGAATGATGGAGTGCTGGCTCAATTATAAATGCTATAAAAATTCAGAGGAAAGAAAGATCATAAGGCTTAGGCAAGGAGGACTTTAAGAAGGATGGGAAAAGTGGCCTAATAGGTATCTTGAAGTTGATGAGACGACCCCAACAGAGAAAGAGATATCAGACATGTTCCATCTCTGTTGTTAAAGAGATCTCAGACAGCAATTGGATGGGTGGGGATTCAGCCTAGATGGGAAGCTACATTTTCTAGTAGTTGAGAGCTCTGGCTTTAGAATTCTCAGGGTAAATTAAAAAGGCTTCTTTCCTAATGAGTCATTCTTTGTTCTTTCATTCATTCATTTGTTCATTCATTCCAGTATTTATCGAGTATTTATTTTTTATTTAGTACTGTGCTAGGGCTGAGGATAGTACATAAATATATAGTATGATCTTTTACAAGCTAGTAAGAGAGAAAAAAATGATATACACACAAAGAGGCCAAGTAAAAGCACAAGGTGGCAAATAATTACTTGCCTAATGAATTGCATAGTCAATGTCTGTCTGTGTTTTGTTTAAGTGTCTTACAGTTCACTGTTCAACAGACATAATATTGCTTGCATCATAACCCTGTTGTGCCTTACACAAGTATTATACAACAAAGTGCTGTGCACACTGTAAAGTGCTACTCAAACATTTATTGTCGCTGTCTGAGAACAGGGAGAGGGTAGAACCTATCTGAGAATAACACAGTGATTCCAATGAGAAGTCATGAAGATTAAGAGTCATTGATATGATGATCTTTAAAAGTGAACAACTTTAAACTGTGAGGAAAGGTGACAAATACAGAATTTGCAAATCTCAGAGAGGGCAATGAACTTAACTTCCCTGTACTTCCAACACTTAAAAAAGAACACTTCATACTCAAAAGCCAGTGAATTCCACCCTTTTCTTGAAGTATTTTGGGGAAAATGCATTATTTAAAGGTCTTCCATGAAATCAAATAAGTCAATAGGTTCTATCATTTAAAAAGTCTGTTAAGCAAAATGCTGTTGGTGCAGCATTTCTTAGTTATTCTCACCCCCTTGTAACACAGAAGAGAGTTTAGTTACTAATATGTACTCCTGGTTGAACTTGGGCTTCCCCTAACTGGTTCCTTTCAGATGGCACCTTCTTCCAAAATGCATGTATTTGCAAGAATTTTACCTTGGAAAATTGTCATTACTAGAGCGAATAAGCTATGGAAACCCCTTTTCCCTCCTTCATCAACAAAATTAAATTGAATAGTTTTATTTTCTTTATTTTCAAGAAATTAAAAAAAAAACTCAAATTTCAGAAGCAAGAAATTGAAAGAAACGTTTTAAATTTGAGGGAGTTCAAAGTGGTAAAGAGGTAGGGAGGGGCATTGTGACACATATTCTTTTAAAGCATTGATTTTTTTTTCCTAAATTGATCTGAAAGTATGACAAATGTTTACTCTGACACCCAATACAGGATTAAAAAACCCAAATGTCAGGGTGAAAATCTGATGGGCTGGGACCTTAGTAAAAGGAAGGGATAAAATATTTTATATGACCCAGTGTTCCTGAGAAACGCCTTAATTTTCTCCTTTTCCTTTTTTTGTCTTTCTAACTTTTATATTGCACTTATCAAAGAAAGAGGATGGGGAAGCCATTTTCTATTATTAATGTTGCCTAGAAAACTTTGCTACCCTTAAATAGAAGGATTTTTTTTCTTTTTAAGTAGGAACAAATAAACTTGTTATTGTACCTACTCTTTCATTAATAAATGTTCAGTCATTAGATATCTACTTAGAAGTGATGAATCAACATGCTATGGAATCAAAGGGCAGTCATGGCATGCTAAATAGTTTTCTTTGCAGACCTCACAAAGGTTCTTTGTGTCCCAGAATGTATTGATCTCATTAGATGTGCTTATTTAGCAGTTCTCTGGTTTGAAGACTATAATTACAATACAATGGACAACCTGTGTAAATAGGTGTATTGCAAGGAGAAAAAAACTTTTGCTCTCAATTTATTAACAGCAAAAGTACATGATTTTTTTTTCTTTTTTGCAAATGCTCGTTATAAATCTCCTTTATGTACCCACAAGACTCTGTTATTAGAGGGTCTTTTATTAATAAACTGAGCAATTTCACAGTGTTAATGAGTTAGAGCTTATCTCTTGCTCCCTTTTATGGTTAAAATGTGCTATAGAGCTGGACAATTTATCTAAGCATGTGGGTAGCCAAGGTACCTGACAGTTTTAATAATTTGGTTCCATCTATCTCTATTTTCACTGATGGAAAAGTGTTACACTTGATTTTCTCATTTTCATAGCTGTATCAGAGTTCAGAGAAAACAAATCAAACAGTAATATAATAGAGCTGAATTATAAAGCATCTTCACTGTAAGTGGATTTTTACTGCATTCTACGTATACTGTGTTTTTGAAACACTAAGCCATGAAGAATAAATTAGGTTGTTCTTTGTTATTTTTCAGAATGCAAATTTTATTTAAGGAACATCTGTAAATATTTGCTCTTTTCCACTCCATGTGTATTTTTTCTAAGAAACAATTGCATACCTATCATGTGCTGAATACTGTGCAAATCACTTCCACTGTGTTCTATCTAGTCCTTAGCTAATTGTATTTATTGGGGGGTACAGGGTGCTGGTGGAGGTGTATGTATGTGTGTGTGTGCTGCCCTCTACTGGACTTGATTTCTAAACAGGCATTTAGGAGATTTGGTTTTTGTTCTTTGTTTTTAAAGGGAAAGACAAAGCAGAAAGAAAATCTAAGGGAGGACTATATTTCTTCTCTGTCACCTGTAAATTCTCTGGGAGTAGGGTCTTCATTTTTATATAGCCCAGGAATTCCGGACTCTAGCATAGCACCTTGTATATTGTAAGTGCTCAATAAATGGTTGTAAATGGGTTAAAACACTTAGCAAGAGTTCCTTTTTTCTCTGATATATAGAGTTTTACAGGTATTTAACTCAAAGAATCCATCAATTTTGTAATCTGTGATAGATTTTAAAATTTAAAAAAAAACCCACAAAGCTTATTATTAACAGGGTAGGTCTACACATAACCCCACATTTGATGGACCAACATTCTTTGCAAATTCTTTGCAGATTAAAAACTTGGCATCCTATAGTAAAGGTTCCACAAGCAGGAAGAAGAGTAGCTACTTATATATCTGCCAGAGGTTTTACCCAAGTACACAAGAACTTGAGGCATGAATTTAGCTGTGAATAAAGCAAGCACATCAGTGGTAAAGATTAATCTTTCATCAAATGTCTTGCACCTCAGTCATATAGCAATTTCATGTGCCTGAAACCCAGCCAAGAAACAAGTAAAAGAAAAGCCTTTTAAGGGAGTACTCTAGGGGAGAAAAGAACAGTGTGATAGGGATGGCTAATGGTCTACCAAAATTTGTTTGCCTCATTCACATCATGGTGTTTTAGTTAGAAAATGGTTGCCAGCCAGGGACTGAATTTCCCAACCATCCTTGCAACTAGGTACAACCCTCCGGCTATACCAGTTACATACTTGTTCTTGCCAATGGAATATGAATGAAAGTGATGAGTGCCGCTGCTGGCCCAAGACTTTTTTTTTTTTTTTAAAGCTAGAAATACAGGACAATTTAGTTTTTTCTTCATTCCATACATTGAATTAGTCTTTGCTATAAACTTAAAAAATCTCTCATCTGTTCTTCCTTTCAACATGGCCCAAGACTTTTAAGAAGCTGGTGCACATCTTTCAACCCCTCTTTCTCTTTCCATTGACTGGGGCAGACACAGCATGACACTAGATGAAAGGAGCTTGTCAGTCTACCTGCTGCACTCCCTCATTGCATGAGATGCTCGGGAAAAATAACCAATCTTTGGATTAAGTCTCCGGGATGTGTTTGTTACATAGCTAGCATTACTTTACCGACACAAATAGATACTGGGTATATACTTGCAGATTAACAAAGAAGACAAGCAGATTTCCAAATAAAACAGTTTCTAAAATCCCCACAACTTTGGGTCATTCTCTGGAGGACACATCCTAGGGGTTTTCAATAGCCAGGATTTCCCTGCAACCTATACAGGTAAATAATGTGGTCTGTGGCTCAAGCAGGATGGCCACAAACAGAAAGGGTGGGGTCTAAGGACCTATGAAATACTTGGCATTGGATACACCAATGTCTTGAGGCAGAGTTGAAAATGCTAGTGGGGGCCAGGCACAAGGAACAATAAGGGAACCAGGGCTCTATTTTCCTGCTAATTCATCAGAGAAAAGCCCATTTCTACCACCACCGTGTAGCTGATTTTCCACAAAATAAGCATTTTTATCCTCAATGGACAACCCAGCAGCTGTTTTTAGAATATTTTTAACTAATGAATTATTTCATTATCTTCATTCATTTGCAGTGAGTGAAGATACTTGAGTATGTGTTTTAATCAACCTGATACTGTGAGAAACTCGATACTGTGCTTTGCAGAATGTGGCTGAAACGTCTCAGAGGAAGTGTCCTGACCCGTGCTGTATGCAAAATGCATCTAATAAGGAGCAAGGGTATAATGTAGTTCTCATGTAAGCACTTTAGTTCCCATCATTGTCTCCCTATTTTCATAAATGATCTTTGTGTTTTTTAATGGAAAAAAGTATACATAAAAACTTACTTGTTGGGTTAGAAGGTGCTGTAAGATATCCTTCCCTTTCTCTTCTTTTTCACATTTTATTGTACATTTGCCCAGGGGCTCTTGAACAAGGCCATGTTTATTAATCCAATAAAGAAGCACATGTAATGATGATTGTACACTCCTGACCTATAAGAAATAGGTGTTTATTTTATTAGTGTAATGAAGTTTTATAGTTTCCAGAATTTCTTTGTTCTTAGGGTCCATGGTTTGAAGTTCAAAAAATAAAAAAGAACACATTGATGCAAATCCACCTTCCCAGAGACTTTGGCCTTAAATAGCTTTTTGAAATTCTTCTACTGTTTGAGTTTTCACTTTCTGGACTGCTAAAATGTTTCTTGTGGAATTTTGCTTTATCAAAGACTGCTTGAAATAAACTGACCAATTGTTGGATCAGAGGAATCTTTTTATCACTTGGAGATCTGTATTATCATGGGTTATAATGAGATTTGACCTATAGACATAGTCTGAAGTGTCTTCTTGATAGCTTTGTTGTAGTTCTGCCTGGAGGCAAGGCTATAAATGAAGTAACCTCTTGAGGTTCTCGATAACTCCATAACTCCATGATACTAATCTCCTTGAATGAATTCAACATTTTTATTCTTCCTTTGAAGATACTACCATCCTCTGCTTTGAAAATATGTTTCCCTTTGTTCTTTTGAGGTACCAGAATATGTTGCCAAAGAACAAAGTGGAATGGAATCTTCCTTTTCAGGAAACATAAGCATGAGGTCCGCTTCATTTTCCTGAAAAGAAAAATCTGTGATTTCCAAAATTTATTTCAATTCAGTTTAGTTCCATAAATATGTACCAAGTTTCTATTGATTTGGCAGGTGCTATGGCAGGAGGAGACACCTCACATCCAAAAATGGGGAAATAGGACCTGGCTTATGTCACAGGTTTGCGATGGAGAAGAAGTAAGATTACAACTATGAAGAGAACCTGGTATATAGTAATCCCTCAGTAAGTTGTGGTTGCCATTGTCATTATTAGAAAACACCTGGGCAACCTGACAGCTCTTTGAAGTATAATGTTTTGTTGAGGTCAAGTGCACAAGGTCTACAGTGTTGTTCTGAACAGTGCTGCATGGAAGGTAATGTTAATGGTCTCCAGCAGACCTGGCTTTGAATCCTACTTCCATCCTCATTACATCACTCAATGTCGAAATGTTCTTAGGCTCTTTTGTTTTCTGAATAGGATAACTAGCTTATGGCAGGCATGCATTCAAAGTAACCACAATTAGGACTGTGATTATTATATTCTAAATGTCTTAGGGTGGGTCCCCCTCGAAGCAGAGCTGTGGGTGTAGATAGATGGTTTGGAAAGTGAACCCTGGAAGCTGAAGCAATGAGCTGGGAAGATGGAATAAAGAGGAGGGAAAATGAATATAAGTTACTAGGTTGACCAGTGCACAGGGGATGTGTTCACTCTTGCCAGGACCTTCCAGAGAGCCTTATGATATATGTGTCAAATTGTCTAAAAAGGAAGGTATTTATTCACTGGCTCCTGTGTAGTCTTGGGCAGGAAAGAAAGAGCTTCAGGCTTTGGATTGGGCTGGCCAAACACTGCCTGATCAAAATGCACCCGAGTGAGGCTTATTGCTCAGAAAACTAGTTGACACTGTGGCTAAAGCAAAGGGTGGGGTCTAGAGGTGGGGGGCAGTGGTGCACAGAGGTGTCCAGTAGGGCACAAAACCTCCAAACGAGGCAGTCACATCGCATGCTAAGTTGGGAAGAAATTCCCCAAAAAAGTTGGGGGAAAGAACATACACACACACACACACACACACACATCCCTATAATATAAAATGCATTTAAAGGAATAGATAAACCAAATTTCAAGTGGAAGCTCAAGGATCTGTTCGTTATAGTAGACATGTTTTCATTTGACTCTGCTGCATATCCTTTGAACCCTGTTCTCACATCACATCAGCTATTGGGGACTGGGGAAATAAAAAGAACACAGAAGGTTCCTAACCTTGAAAGGTAATAAAAACTGCTGGAGTAGATCATTTCTGCTGTTTCTTCCCAGTTTCTAATACTGTGTAAACAATTTTGTATAAAGCAGAACTCCAGAGCAGAAGTTCCCAGATTTAGGTTGGTCAGCAAATCTCTAACTAGAGGAGGAAAATGAAATATAGATGTCCTGACTTGTAGTTCTATTCAGAAAAGAGCTCTCTACAAAATTTTTGAACCAAAAGATTGTTTAATCTTTACCAACTAGTGCAAAATGATTTTAAAAAGAGAGAGCCTTCTATTCTCCTGTTCCCATAGCTATTAGAATTCACATTCATAACAACTTTTGTCCTCTCCAGAAGAAAACCTTTATTCAGCTGTAAGAATAGCCAGTGTCTGCTATAAAGGATGCCTATATTTCTATGAAGTCTGCATGTGTGCTGGCAGAAGCGTTGGACATGGGAAACAACATTCACAGTCAGGGAAAATTTGGGACCCTCACACAACTGCCATTCTGCTTTATTTTGAATGTGGTATAAGAGAAATAAGGAGTCACTCTAATAAGATATGCTCACCATTCCAATAACAATCTATTCAAACACATAATCATTACACCTCTGAGTAGACAGCATGTGTAACCTAAATAATTAAAAAGTCATGATCCTTTATTGTCTAGTAAAAAATTTTAAAGTGATGGGCCTTTATTGTATAGTGAAAATGTAAGAGCTGAGGAGTGGCTGAAAATAGTAACAACTTCGGTTGCATTTTTAAATGTTGTTTCACAATTTAAAGATTCTTTTTGTGTGTATGTGTCCAGATATTAGCTATATAAAAGGAAAAGAAACTGTGATTTCAGATTTCTAATTCTTGGGTTATTTTGTGACTCATATATCATTGATATAGAATTATATTTTTGCCCAAATGTCGTATGTGTGTGTTAACAATAACAAGCTTTATTTTTAAGCGCATTTATTCATTATCAACTTGAAATTAAATTTCATATACATTCATTGTTAATCAAAATGTCTATCACTATTGTCTCAGTGCATAAATTAGTAAGTTGTTTTTCTTTTTCAACTGATTATGGTATATGATTCTAATTTCCCCTAAAAGTCTATAGTTTTAAAAATCTGCCATAATAAGATTGCTTAATATTTTGGAGATTCTCTTCAAAAAATATATCAAGACCATCAGTCATAGCATAGATTTTCCTTGACTAATATGAGGGATTGATATATCAAGAAAGATAGACTTGGATTAACTCTTAATCAGGAAGACAAAAATTAAAACCCCAAAATTGTCTTAAAGAAAAACTGGTAGGACATGTTTAACTGTAGCAATTAGGATGGCTCCTTTGCCTCTGTTCCCAGACCTCTTTTGTCTTCTTCCTAATTACTAGAATCCCTGTGCAAAGCTCAAAAATTAAATCCAAAAATAAAATGCTTAAAAAAGTCTTTCGTTGTTCTCTTGTCTTGAGAATGAATAACAGTTTTCTGATTCTCACAGTAATGAGTCAGAGTCCTTATTTTAAGAAGCTAAAGTGAAACATTCTGAATAAAATGCTAGTTTCCTGAGTGAATTAATGCCATTTCTAGAATTAATCAGCAGCGCCAGTGTCTGCACAGAATTATTAGTTCATCACTTTTAACTGAAATAATTGGTCTCTTCCAACCACAGATTTTAGAGGTTTTTAAGGTTGAAATGAAAAGAGTCAAACATTGTTTACATGCATTACATTGGTATTGGCACTGAATTTTCCATGGTATTGACTAAATGACCTAATTAACAGCTAAGTTTAGACATTCTGTCTACCGAGTATGACCTTCGGAGTATACTTTACACAGGGGGAGTGGAAGGCCAGTGACCTAAGATATTTATTTTTGCATAAGGACAGAGATCTATTTTGGTGGAAAGCCTGTTTCTTCCTTTAATGCTGCCAATTATGTCTAAGCATGTATTCTTTTATTTCAGAAACTTTGCTGTTTGTTATGTACCTGTATACACCTGGGAAATGATGTTTCTAAGAATAAAAATGACACTCCCTTGGGAGATACAGATTGGTCAAAAAGCCTTTCATCTCCCATAAATTTTGGAGCCTAGCCTGAGTAAACTGTTGGCTTGATTTCAAGTGCTGTGTCTGTACCTCTCCATCTCATGGAGGTGGCAAATGAAATATTCAGGTGGTGGTTTTGGAGACTTCCTCGTGTTTGGATATTTTTTATCTTCACTTTCAGACAAAACATTTGAACAAATGAATGCAGATGCTCCCTTAAATTGGGCAAATTTGAAAGCTGAGCTGCATACCTTCAAAGTGAACTTGTAGATTAAATGAGGTAGAGTATTCTGTTTTCCTCTGGCACAACTTGTAGAGGTTTCCTCTCCCTTCAGACCCATGTGTACGTGACAGGAATTGGTTATCAGTTCATTGCTATCAACCCGCTTAGAAAGATTCATTAATTTTATAACACAACACCTCTTTAAAATGAATAGTTCTGCAAACTGGAAGCTTCATTATTTTACTCACCTCAAGCCTGCTTGGCATGCTGCAGGATTCTTTGGGAATAGAGTTTTGTAGGATGAGACTATTCCCATTTTAAACAACCCTTGCATCTGTTCATGCAGCATCATCAGTAAAGCAAATAATAAACTACCCCCAAGGAAACCTATAAAAGCTCTCCTCCTCACCCTGAGCTGAGGCATAATCCTCCGGAGGATCGACTCTTATTTGGGCTCGACAAAATGGTGTAAGTTATCAAGGCTGTTAACCGTCATATGTTGCAAGGGGAGGGGAAAAAGACACCTGAGCTGTGGAACCAGGCAGACCTGGGTTAAATCCTAAATGTGGGCTATGTTACTCAATCTCTTCGAACCTTAGTTTCCACAACAGTAAAATGGGGATGACAATGCCTTCCTCATAGGACTGCCGTAGCAATTCCATGAGATCATATATAACTGTGACTGCCCTCAATTATTTGTTGATATTCCAGTCAATAGTTTTATCAGCTAGAATACTCTCTGTTTTAAGTAATGAAAATCCCACTCAGATGGCTTACTGATAAGATGATTTGTTGCGCCATTATACAAGAAGCCTGGTGATACATCGGGTCCTGCCTGCCCAGTTCCACATCTTTCCAAGTTTCCACTCAACCGTTTTGAGCATTCTCCTTGGGCTCACTCTCTTCATAGGTGGCAAGATTGTTTGTTTCATTCTGGGGATCCTATCTTTATCAAGAAAAATCCAGAGACAGAAAATGGGGCTTTATAGTCCTTGTATCTCTTTCAGTTTAGAAACCCTTCCCAGGAACCATCTGTCTCCTTCACCAGTAATTTGCTAAAATTGTGTTCCATGTTCCGTATCTGTCTCCTGTGTACTCCCCTGAGAAAAGTAGTGGGATCACCGTGATTGGTATGGTCCAGTCATAATTTGTCTCCTGGGCCTGAGGCTAGAGACAGGGCTGGGGCAACTGAAAGTGTCTACCTGATTAAAATCTAGGTACTGTTAGCAAGATTTGGGGTGAGAAATGGCTGTTGGGTAGGTAGCCACAAGTATTATGTTAAACGCCACCACATACTTCCCATGGTACTAAGTGCTGGGAGAACACAAAAGTTGCTCCCAATAAGGTTTACGAATTGAGTTGGGGGAGACAAGAGATTCAAAGCAGACTCTAATGAAGCCCTATGTGGAGTAGAGCATAGGGTGCTTCTCAAATTTCAGTGTCTATATGAATCACCTGGGGGTTCTTACTAAAATGTAGATTCTGATTCAGTAGGTCTGGGGTGCAGTAGGATTCTGCGTTTCTGACAAGTGCTCAGGTGATATTGAGGCTGCTGCTGCAAGGCCTACACTTCGAGTAGCAAGGACGTAGTCCAGATGTGATGCTAGATATGGGGAAGCCAGATCATTCTGGAGTGCTTCCCAAAGATGGTGATACTGTGCAGGCCCTAAAACTTGTAGGATTTTGCTAAATGTAGGGGGCATAAAACAATATACATCGGAAAGCAGGCATGCAATCCGGGAAAGCCATGGCTCTTAGGATTACTTGCTCCTCGTTTCTTTAAATCTCAATGTCTGAAAAAGAAATGGACAGAGTGACAGTGTACAGTACCCCAGAGAAGAATAGCAGGTGAAGAGAACTCAGACAGTATTTGGATATAGTTTTGAAAACAGGAGTGGGCATTGCCTAAAAATAAATTAACGTTTTTTTGTTTGTTTGTTTGTTTTGGCATCCTTTCACCCCCCATAAAAGCACAACAAAACAAAACCACTATCTTAATGGTTGTGTTTTTTCCTTAATGCTCTTTGCTTTGTAAATAAATTATACAAGTTTCCTTCTTAGAAGATCAAGAATGCAATGAGAGAAACTGAAGAAAACAATGGATGTGTTTTTAAGATCAACTTCAACCTGAAAAGTATGTATCAGTGTGAGCCATTATGACAGTTGAAGTTGACCAGCCGATAGGGCCTCAAGACAATACACCAATGTTCCTGAGTTATGATAAGGTGATGTTTTTGGGGAGATGTAACTAGAGATGCCTTGAAAGCTTAAGAACAGTAAAGCTGTCAGGGATTAAAAGGAGGCAAAGACAATATAGAACGTCATTGATTACACAGCTAATCTGCAGACTGCTGCTTGAAAAGCATTCTGATCCTCTCTGAAGGCCGGGAGGCTGTGTTTAGGAATATCTGGGATGCCGTCTCATATTTACTTGGATTAAAATGAGCAGGGATGGGAAGTAGAGAAAATAGGTGAGATCCTGGCTCCAAATTCTGGATTATTCTGCATTTGGTGGCTTACATTCTGGAATGCTGTATGTTATGATTATACAATGTTGCTGAAAGAAAAAAATAACAAGTTTTGCTAATCAAAATAAATTAGCATGGAGATGAGGATGTTAGTCCTATATTAACTGTATGGTGTTTTAGTTTCATCCTTTGTAAAATGGGAGAGTTGAACTTGGTAGTGTTTCCCAAACCTGCTGAGCAGCATAATAATCTGGGGAGTCTGTTTAAAGCACAAAGTCCTTGGACCTGCTGAATCAGAATTCCCAGGATGGGGCCAGGGAATCTGCACTTATAAAAGGCTCTTTGGCTGCTTTGCAGGTAGTGTGCCCCCACACCCCCTAATCAGAGGGCCCCACGTTTAGAAACCACTGTACTAGAGACTCTGTAAGATTCAATTTAGTCCCCCCAAATCCTGTGATTTTAATGCAACTTTGAAGAGAGGATGATGGAAAGGGAAATTATTTAATAACCAAACAAAAATATTTTTAAATTATGAGTTTACCATGAAATGTTTTTCACAGTGGTCAAGCCTGAGAATTTGGCCTAATCTTGCTGTCACCTCACTTTGCCTTTGGGAATGGCCACCCATCAATTCACAGCTGATTTGGAAGCTGAGAGGGGGAGAGAAACTACTTTATTTGTACTCACAGATCCTGGTCTGCATTTATTCAAGCACAATTAAAAACAGTAGGGTTTCCCAGTTAACATTTGGTAAAGCTCACAAAAGACAGTTGTTTTGCTTATTGCTTTGAAAAGCCTGTGGGGAAGGAAGCATGTTTTGACGGAACTATTGTCTTAAATCTCCAAATGTGAAATTGTGTAATGGTTTATGCATCAGGTTGTTAGTTCTAAAGCACTTTGTGGTCAACTCTGACGGCCACTTGGGAGTAGGAAGTCTTTCTTTCTGCATCTCTTCTTCATTAGCTGCTGTGCATGTATGTCTTAAAAGGACTGGGGTCTTTTTTTTAAATGAATGATGCATTATTGCTTGTATTTTGGTGGTGCTTTTGCCTTAGTGACTATTAAAAGTGTATAGATAAGTTTCATTTCATGGAAATACATACAAATCTCAGGTGGTTGGGTCTTCTCTACACTTGTACCTTTAAGCCAGGTCACTCCCTGTCCACACAGGGGGCACCCAGATCCAACGAGCTGGGCTGCCTGGTTGGTTTGTATATTTGTGACAGTAGTCCTGGAATCCCACTCCCTGCATCCTACTGTGTTAGCTCCTTTCACCATTTACCGGCTTCTGGCCTTCTGCCTGTGCCCTCCACTTTTCATCCTGTGGACAGAGTTGTATTTTGAGTGTTGCTTTTGTCACTCTTTCTTGGACCCAGCTTGCACTTGCCTTCCAGTTTTTAATCTGCTACTTTGGGTAACCATCTGCTGAAGAAAATTCCAGTCCCTTATATTGCATCCCTGCTGGATCTGTCCATCTCTCCCACTCCCCCTTCCTAACATTCCTCCTCCATGCCTGTGTGTGGAGACTAGACTGGAGTATAGGATTTATCTTATTCTAGGAGACTTATTTCAGTGTGATAGAGCTAATAGTATAATTCACTGTCTGTCAGACTTCAATGTGCAGGAGAATTACCTGGGACCTTGTTAAAATGCAGATTCTAAGTCAGAAGGTCTGGGATGGGCTGTTCTAACAAGCTCCTAGGTGATGCAGCACTGCTGCTCTGCAGACCACACTTTCTGTAGCAAGGATATAACTGATCCCAGAAGCAGTATACTATAGAGCAGGGCTTCTCAAACTCCACACAATTGACAGTTTGGGCTGGATAATTCTTTGCTCTGGGGGCTGTCCTGTGCATTATAGGATGTTTAGCAATATCCCTGGCTTCTATCCACTAAATGCCAGAAGATACCTCTTCCCCCCCGACTTATGGCAACCCAAACTGACTTCAGACATTGCCAAATGTCCCTGTGGAGTAAAAATCATCGCTGGTTGAGAACCATTGGTATACAGGATATTACTAAAGGGCTCTGGATTAGAATGCTTGGATTCAAATTCTGCTTCCCCAATTTACTGGATTAATGCCTTGGGCAATTTACTTAATTTTTCTGTGCCTCAGTGTGCTTCTCTATAAAATGGGGATACTAATAGTATCTACATTATATATCTATAGAGTTGCTGGGAGAATGAATGAACTATATGTATTGCATATAATGATTAGAACAATAGATCTGTGAAATCAATGTTACCTGATATTATTATTAATACTTTGCTTTGTACTGGCCTTTTTCTTAAAGGATGCTGATACTGATTTACTGTCTATGAACATATTATGATCAATCAAAAGAAAATAATGTTCACATGTTCTCAAATTAAGTCAATGTAGCTTATTTACTTACCTAGATTAATACAGGAAAATAGCCCGTTAAAAATACATCTTAGCATTTTGTATTGACTTGATTTAGTTCCTTATGATAGTGTATTCAATATCAAATTAATGCCACCTGAATCTTATATAGCAATAGTGACAAAAAAAAAGATTTAACAACCCTGTGTACTGATTCTTCAACGAACGGTTGCTAACCTCCATCCAATCCATGTAATTCTGATTGGATAATGGTCCTGCAGTCCCCCAACCTCCTTCTAAGATCAGGCATTGTTATTTTTATGGAGAATTAGGATTTAACATCTTGGCATGTATTTGATTGATTTTACCTTTTTTTCAGTGAGGAGATGGATTTCTATGGAGAATTGAGATTTAACATCTTGGCATGTATTTGATTGGTTTTACCTTTCTTTCAGTGAGGAGATGGACCATGTGTTCCTGCTCTGTTGGGATTGAAGTTACCCAGTTAGGTCACAAGGAGAGTTGGGCCAGTATCTCCTTCTCACAGCACTGGTGGCTGGAAGTTAAAGGTGAAACACAGCTGCCAACTCTGGAATGTCAGACTTTGTGCATCTGGACCATAGGTCTAAGAAAGAAAACCCTGTGGAGAAAGTGTGGTCGTGTGAACAGAGCCAGCCCCCAAGTCAGCTGGATTTTAGTCTCAAATGTCCCTCTAGCAAGTTCAGAGACCTCAGACAAGTTACGGAATGTCTCAGGGTCACCTCACCCCTGCTGTAGTATAGATTAACCGTTGTAGTGACCTGGAGCCTGTCAGCCTCACGTTCTCCCCCCGACAGGCCTGAATAACCCCCCATGGGTGTTGAGTCTCTCACAGGGTGTTGCCCATTCCACTCGTGGTTGCAATAAATATAGTAATGCTTTCCAGGATGACAGGGACATGAACTTCTCCAGTCTGCTGGTTGGGATTTTAGGGTGATTCTTCTTTCATCAATGCTTTTGCAAGGATGGCAAATAGTTTACTTTGGAGAACACTCTCAAACCTGATATTTGAATATTTTTCTTCATCTTATGCCAATCCCTGTCCTTCCGGTGAACTTTAGAAATGAAGTTTTCTTTAGAGCATACATACAGAGCTCTATGAAACAACTAAATTTATGTAAGAGGAAGTGCAGTATGACAAAGGAAGTATTCATTTGGGCCATCTCTACACAGTGATAAAACAGCTGATTATTTTAGTGGGGGGCAAAAAAAAAAAACCTATGGTATTTGGCTTTGTGTAGATCAAAAACAAATGGAGACTCTGTTCTTTCTGCATGCTTTTTCTTTAAACCTACAACCTGCTCTAATTAAAAAAAAATAGATAAATAAAAATTTTAAATTGTTGGTTGTATTTTTCACTTTGGGGTCTCTGCATTGGCTCTCTAGGCAATAATGAAGTGAGATTTACAGCAGTTTTATTTGTTGTCCAACTGTATTTATTTGCATGGTCCTATAGCTAACAGTTGTTGAGTATTCACTGGGTGCTAAATGCTGTGTTAGGGGCATTATGTATACTATTTTGACTTGGCCCCTATTCCAACAATATGATAAAGATGCTGTTCTTATTTCTCCCTCCTCATTTTATAGTTGAGTAAATGGAGGTCCAGAGAGATTAAATATCTTGTCCAAGGTCACAGAGCTAGTAAGTGATAGAGTCAACATTAGCACTGAGGTATTTAAACTTCAGATTCTTACTCCTTCAAGGTTTATGCAGTAATTTTTTTCTCAAAACTTCCTCTATATTCACAATCTGGATGACACTAACTATCCGCCGAATGTGTTCGAAGGAAATTCCTTGGTACTTTTGGTTGGAAAAATCATACAATTCACGTAAGAAAAAAATAAACTATTCTGCCTGTATGACATTGGTACATTACCCAATCTCATTATGTGTTGACATTTCGAAGCCATCTCTAACGATATCCTAACTTCTTGGGAGCGCTTATTTTTCTTTAGTATATCACTTGGTTAGCTATACATTTTCATTTTTATAGCAAGAGAAGACCAATTCGCTGCTGTACCAACTATCCTCTTTTACTTATTAAAATAACTGTAAATTCAGCACTGATGAAAAGTGTCAGATTGATAGCAATGCTCTAGGAAGCCACAGAAAGGAAGTGTAAAGCCTTCTCTCATTTCCTGCCAATAATCTCCGACCAAAACCTGGAAGGGGCATTTTTAGAAAGGAGAGACTAATTCGTGGTCTTCGACAGTCACTCTAAAGTTTCCTTGAAAGCCCGAATTAGAAAATTCAAGTACACAGTAAAGTAAAGGGGAGTTTTATCCTTTAGAGTTGTAATGATTAAAGGAAAAAAACACCTTTAGAAAAAGAGACTTTGTATTTATTAATCACTGTAAAACTGTTAGGAAGGATGAGTTCCTTTTTATCTTAAAGTGTCAGAGGTAAGTCATGGAGAGTATCAGAGGGTCTGGAGGGCACCGCCAGGATGGAGAGCTATTGTCAAAATTACTTGATTTTGAGACTGATTGAAAACACTTGGGATGTCTGGATTGAAGGAAGGAATAATGTGGGGCCCATCCTAATTGTCCTACACTGTTTAAAGCACTGTCTTGTTAATAATATCTACCTTTTATTTGTGCCTAATAGGTATAGGCTCATTGCTCATTATCTCATATAATTCCCACAACCTGGAGAGGTAGCTACTATTACTATCACCCCCATTTTATAGATGAAGAAATAGAGTCCCAGAGATTGAGAAATTTGTTCCAAGCTGAAACTAGTCTTGCGTGGTGGAGTCAAGACTTAAAACAACTCTGTCTGCTTTTAGAGGTCTTTCTCTAAATTATAATACATAATCCACTTCATGAATGACAGCTTGGGTTCATTCTTTTATCATTCAGCTCTTGGGTACAGCTCCGTGACTAATCAGTAAAATTATAGGATGGTGTATTTAGGCTCTGTAAATCTAATTTTAAAGTAAGTAAATGTAAAGTCATCTGTTTTCCCATGTTAAAGAATTTGGAAGTTGTTCTTTAGGTAAAAGTGAGCTATAGAAAAGTTTTTAAGCAAGAGTATATCAGATTTAGGAAAGAGAGGATTTAGGAAAGATAGAAGATTTTGTAATAGTCTTGGCAAGAGTTGATGGAGTCTGGACTTTGAGCAGTTGATGAGGAGATGGAGTAAGTAGACTAAGAGACACCTAACAGGTAAGCAGGAGAGACTGTGGTGGATAGGTAGACATGGCTGGTAAGTTAGAAGGAAAGTCGGGATGATTCTCAGGGTTTCAGCTTAGCCAACTGGGTACATGGTGACGTTATTACCTAAATAGGTTATAAAGGAGAGAATGCTTTGAGATCATGGAAAATAAGTAATGCATTTCATTGTTTACTTGCTGTTTGTAGTACCTGTGCCACATCAAGGTAGAGGTGTACCTTCAGTTGGAAATGAACTTCAAGTTCAAAGGAAAGGTCAGGGCTGGAGAAGGAGTTTGGGTGCATCCAGTTGGAACTCTGGGAGTGGATGAAACCTCCTAGAGAGAGCATGCAGAGTAGGAGGACTAGAAGGCCAAGGACCATTAACAAAATAGTCATGTCTGTTCCAGCCATTTAGCAGGTGGTTGCTGGTGGAGGAGCACTACAAAGAGAAAATTAGATCATCAAGCCTCATGATCATAAGAGAACATGTTGTGTGTGTGTGTGTGTGTGTGTGTGTGTGTGTATGTGTATGTGTTTGCAATTGTCTGCTAAACAAAGCAATCTGTGTGCAGCTGAACATTTCCAGTCTTCTCTTACAAAAGTCTTCCGATAGAGAAGGAGTAGGAATCAGTTCTGAGGACTGTGATTTAGTCTGGGACCCCCAAGATATCTCCTCCTTTCCTTCATCTCTCTCCCATGCTGCTTTACCCCAATGAGCCTATCTTTTCAAAATTATGATTTTCCAAAATTCTTATGTTCTGAAGAATGTCTCTGTGTTAATGATATACTGTACTTGAGGTGTGATAGGATACTTTGGGATGGCATCAGGCTTAGGTTTTTCTTTCCTTTCTCTTTTTTCTTTTTTTGGTAAGAGGCTGAAACCATTTCTCTTCCTTTTTATCTTTTTAAACACTTTTCTTCAACTACAGGTGGAATAGTAAGAAGGCCATCTCACATCCTTTCTCCCCTTCTATTTCTTGACAAGCTGTGTGACCTTGTACAAGACACCTCAGCTAACTTGGGCTCAACTCTCCTTATCTTTCAAATGCAGAAATTGGACTATATTTTCTCTAAGGTCTCTTTCAGCTCAAAAGTTTTGTGATTCCGTAATTCAAGCCTGCACATAAATGCCGTTTAAATGTCATTGGTTAGATCACCAAAAGGCTAATAATTATATAATCAGGGGTAGATCAAATACCATTGCAATAAGGTTCTTCAAAGATTAAAAATTTCTCTTTATAGGAATGAAGTCAAGATTTTTTTTTACCAGGTTAAAATCTCCATTTTGGTATGAGCTCTAATTAAATTACAGCCTGAGAAATTTAGACGAGAGCAAAAGAAGGACCCTCGCACACACACACACACACACACACACACACACACACACACTTTGACTCCAAAAGTTAGAAGATAATAGTACATGTTCATTGGGTAATGTACAGGCTTTTAAGAGAGGTGAGTAATATCTTGCCAAGGAAGTTGTAGCTGTAAGAATAAAGTGGGAAGAACCAGGCTAGGGGATTTTGCTTTGACAAATATGGTCCTGGGGCTCATACTAGACTGGGGAGGATATTGTCTTCAAACAGGTTGACAGCAACATTTCCCAAGAGATGGATCATATGATGGTTGATATGGAAAGCAAATTGTTAAGCAGGAGAAGCATGCCAAAAAGGACTGCTGGTAAGAGGGTCAAAGGGAGGCCATAAACGGGAAGCCAAATCAAGAAGTCAATGAGGAGGAGGATCAGGACCAAGTTGAGAAGAAAGGTATAAGAATATTATCAGGGAAATCAGTGCTATGTAAGGATTGGTACACTATGAGGGTACCAGGAGGCCTACATTTACATAGCCCCAGTTACCTACCCTCATAGTTTTGAGAAGCCTGACAGAGCCACACTGGAAGACAAACTACCTTTAGTGCCCTGGACATTCTCAACTTAGGGAGATGAGACTGCTAAGAACCAGGGAGGGCTTTCCTTCCTTCAGTGTTCTGATAATGGGGCCAATGGTGTATGAAAGTTATGTGACATTAGAGTATCAAAATGTTCCTGTGTATTGCATCTTCATTTTCTATTTATTTCAGTAGAGTTGGCAGTGGACTCTCAGATCAGTCCTGTCTCCTGTCCCATCTCTGCACCCCCTCACCCCACCTTGAGTGAGTCATCTCTTTCCAGAACGGTGACAGCCATCACCAAAATTCAGAGCTCAGTATGACACAGGGCTGTTTGTGCAATTCACTGCCAATATAATATAAAAGTTCACCACTTCAGAAACATCATCTTAATCACTGGGGTCAAAAGAACCTTTGGATGTGACAAGTAGCTGCCTCCTTAATTAACTTCTTCCTTCTGATTGGCAAGGAGAAGACTGCAAATCACCAACACATGGACAATCCCTTCACAGTTTCATTTCTTTATATTTGTGTCTGTAAGTTACAAATATGGATTTCAGCCAGAGTCTTTAGTATTAAAAGAATATATGGAAAAGAAGCCAATTCTCACTCTTAAGGTAAAGGTGAGAAAGAGCAATGGGGCCAGGGTTTGTAAGTGAACTGATGAGTGCATTTCATTAGTCCATGTGTGTTGAACACCAACTGTATATCTGACACTTTTATTCTAGGCACTGGGGGTACAAGAGTGAGCGGGCCAACTGAGTTCTGCTCTAGTTAAGCCTACATTCCAGTGAAGAAACAAGTAAAGAATTAGGGGAATATCAAATAGTGATAAATACTATGCAAAGAACTAAGTAGGGGAATGCAATAGAGTGTGACTAGTGGCCATTTTCTTTAGGTTTCCAGAAGATCTTCTGAGGAAATAATATAAATGTTGAGATCTGAATGTCATGCAGATCTGGAGGTGAGCACTGTAGGCAGAGTACATAGTTGGTGCAAAGGCCGAAAGGCAGCGCTGAGGGTGGTAGGCACTGCTGAAGTTTAGTGGGCAGCAGAGTCAAGGAGTAGGAGGTGAATTTTTAGAGAGGTGGAGATCAAAGAGTAAGTTTAGAATTTATTCCAAGTGTTTTGAGAAATCACTGGAAGGAAATAATTGAAAGCATATAAGCAGGGAAATAATTTTATCTGATGTACCTTTTAAAAAGATCATTTGAGGTGCTATGTGGAAAATAGAATGTATGAGGACAAGAGTGGAAACAAGAGATCAGTTAGGAAGCTACCACCATCATTCACCATGAAAGATCTTGGTGGTTTGGTAGCAGAGATGGAGAGAAGTGGATGAATGTAGGATTTATTTTGGGGGTGGATCTAACAGAACCAGTTACTTTCCTGTGGATAAGGTGAAAAAAGAAAGAATCAGGGTAATTGCTGGCTGTTGAGGTTGAACAACTTAATGGTATTAGTAAATAGCTGAATATCATCTGTTTACTAAGTAAGATGAAGATGACAGAGAGAGAGAGGTAGGTTTGGGGGGAAATCAGAGTTCAATTTGAAGTACACATGAGATGTCATAAAAGATGTCAAGTAACCAGTTGCATATAGATTTGGGGCACTGAGGAATCCTCAGTGCTGGTATGGCAGAAATAGTTACAGCTCATTGCTTATCCTTGTGCATTCCCCATATTTTCCACCATCCTGCATTTTGATGGGATCATGTGACTAAGGTCTAACCAGTGGGCTGTGTCACTTTGGGTTGAAGCATAGAAGAATGGATTCAAGTTCTCCGTGAGGTCTACTTCTTCTTCTGCAGTGATGAGCCGAGCCTTGTTCTAAGTGGCCTGGATCCTTGAGTGAATTATGTGAAGCAGAGTCACCACTTTCTCTGCTAACTTGTATTGCTCATTCAGGGTGAGAGAGAAATAAACCTTCTTGTGTTGAATCACTGAGGTTTGGGGATTAATTTGTTTCTGTAGCACAAATTAACCTATCCTGACTACTAGAGCTGGAGAAATAGATTTGGGCATTATCAGTTTAAAAAAAAAAAAGCCATCAGAAATCATGGGACTGGGCATGTTTAGTTCATTTAAGGAGAAAGTGTAGATGGGGAGGAAAAGGGAGCCCCGTATCAAACTGTAACACCCAGTGACTGACCAGAAGAAGAAAGCCAGGAGTGTGAAGTTTCTAGGAAGCTGAGAGAAAAGATGAGACATAGGAACACAATCCTCAGTGCTGAAGTGCTCAGTATTTGAGCAGAAGGGGTGGTTTTGCAGTACATCTAGACATTGCAATGGTAGTTGAGTTTTCCCTAGAGTATTGATTGTGGGAGAAAGCCTGTGCTATGATTTTGCAGAATTAAGTCATGAGTGGAGCATAGCATACCATAAAAATTCTACATTGACAAACTGTTTCAAGCCAGCAGGTCATACAATTTGAGGAGGTTTTTTTGTTTGTTTGTTTGTTTCCTGGCAGATCTTGAGCAAATCCTGGACAGATTCAGATAGATTCAATCTGGGAAGCTTTTCCTGATTCTTTGTACACTGGGTTAGATGCTCCTTCTTGGAATTTCCATTGTGTCCATAGGATGCCTTTATGACTTCTCATATTGCAATTTAAGTGTTGTTTTTCACCAGATAATAACCTTCTCCAGGACTCTCCCCAGTGTTTACAATGGTCCTGCCACAAAGTAGATTCTTAGTCAGTGTTTGTTCAGTGAATAGTCTTGCCTGCCACCTGGCAAGATCAACTGCCTGCAAACGTAAGGTGATAAGGATGCGGATTGTCACAAATATAAGGTGATACATATTTCTTATCATCATTTGAGCAAAGGAATCCTAACCCTATTGATTAGATTCTTCACATACTGTAGTCCATCAGCAAGTACTGAGTGCCTGCTGTGTACCAAATAAAAAAGTACATTGAAGGAAAGAGTGGAGATAATCTACCTTAGTCTCTATCCTCAGGAAACCAACAATGCAGTCAAGGGGACTTGGCTAACAGCTATGAAACCATAAGAGAACACTATAAGATGGTACACTTAGTTAATTGAAAAAAATAAGTGGTATAGACAAAGAGCATTTTAGGAGTTTGGTGAAGGGGAAATGGATAAATGTGAAATAAACTTAGATTTAGGAAAATGTTCTTAAAGGACGTAGGATTTGAGGGGAGGGGGGATTTGCAAGGCTGGGATGGAAAACAGTAAGAGGGTCTGAATAAGAGCTTCACTGACTGTAAAGAGGCAAATGAGGAGACCTTGAGACCAGAGCAAAGGGTGTGTATAGGGCAGCTGTGAGAAACATGGTTGGAAAGGTAGGATGGGGACAGACTAGGAAGGACCACACAGGTCAGTTAGGTGGTAATTTAGACCTACCATCCATCCATCCATCCATCCATCCATCCACCCGTCTGTTTGTGAAACATTTAATGAGTGTCCACCATCTGCCAAGCACAGTTGTTAAGTACGGGGTTGGGGGTGTACTCATAAACACATAAAGTCCCTGCCCTCATGTAGCTTCTATTCTTGATGAGGGGACAGATAACGAATACTGAAATATCTATGTAGCAAAACTTTAGTTTGTGATAAATGTGATTAAGTAAAGTAGGGTGGTATAAGGAGATGTATAGAGATAGAACATTGTAAGCTATTTTGGATTGGGGGAGGTCAGGGAAAGCCCTTTGGGGAGTTCATATTTATGAAGAGATCCATGTAAAGAAACAGGATGAAGAGAATGAGTAGGTTCCTGGGGGATCAAAGTGATATGATAAAGAGTATTCAGGGAGACAACATACTATAGGGAAATGTGGACAGTCAAAGAGGTAGCAGCAGGAAAAATGGCATAATGCAGAAATCTAAGAAGATAATACACTAGAAAGCTTTGATTACAAAGGTTTATCTTATATATAAATTTTCTTTTCAATGTTGAATATATTAGAGTTTTTTTGTTGTTGTTTCTAAAATAGTCGGGTATTACTGTTTAAATATTAAGAAAGAAAAATCTCCATACTCCCCATTCAAACCAGACTCTATTTTAACAGTCTGTTTCTCCCTCCTCTCTTATTTTTTCCACCTCTCATACCCCATTCATTAACACTATAGTTTGGGATCTGTTGACAACACTGTCATTTTCAAAGGTTTTCTTTTCTTCCTACCTGTAAAGGGATGCTCAGCCCATCAGATAGGCTGGTGTCCTTGGAAAATAGAGCAATAGAAGATACAGATTCTCTTGCCCATCTCGTCAAAGTTAGGCCTATGAGTATTTCGTGGCTTTATGCCCAGTAGAAGAGGATTAGGGTTGCCAAATCTTTGGATAATAACAAGCTCCAATCTACATAACACCTGGTCTTTACAAACCAAGTCATTATGAATGTGATGCAAATTGTCACTCCAGGGGTTTTAAAATTTCCAAATCGGTAGGAGTTGCTTCATATATATATATGTGGAAGTTTCCTGCCCATGTCCCCCTGTTTAATGTGGACTAAGTGACTGCTTCTCCTGATTCTACTATGGCTTAATGACTTTAGAGAGCAGTGGGGAGGAAGGGATCATCACACCAAAGATCTCTTGGTTAGTAAATATTCTTGGTGTGTGAGCACCCAAACAAAGAACTCAGATGATGCTGGGCATGGTGGTAGGGGTGTGCCTTCTAAGATAGGGCCCAGAAGCAAAGACCCCAGAGTTGGCCAAATGAGGGACTCAACACTGTTTATCTTCTCTATGCTACTAGTATATGACAAGAAGACAGACCAGGGATCCAGTAGCTGAGATAAAGAACTAAGAATTTGGATCCTGAGGTAAAAAACTGGTTGTAAGACCTGGGGAGAGGGGGGAAGGCAGATGTAGAAATGAGGAAATGATTGGGCTTTCCAAACAACCATCAAATGCATTTAGTTCTTTCCCTTTTCATTAAGCCTCCATCATCAACTCTTGTCTGGACGACTGGTCTGCTGCTTCCACTCTTGTTGCTTTATTTGTCTCTGCAAAGCACTAGGCTGACCTTTTAAAAGTCTAAATTAGATTGTATCACTCATCCAGTTACAGCCATCCATTGGCTTACAAAGACCTGCAAATCTTCCCTATCTGCCTCTCTACCCTACCTCATGTCACTGTCCTCCAAGCACACCACTCTCCTGCTACTCCAGTCCCTGATTGGTTTGTTATATGCCAAGCTGTTCCTACCACAGTCTTTGCCATGCTGTCCCTTGCACCCCATCTTTCTGACTGATGCTTACTTAATATGAGATGGTTAAAATGCAAATGCTAGTGCCAAGCCTGCCCCTCCCCCCTGGCTTTCCCACTTATGAGCCCTGTAACGTTGAATAAATTGCTTAAACTCTCTATGCCTCTTTTGTAAAATGGAAATGATAATAGTGCCCTCCTCATGGAGAGGTTACGAGGATAAAATGATATGTGTAAGGGATAAAGCACGATGCCTAACTTCTAGAAAATCTCAATAAATGCAATTTCTTTTCTTTTGGATTTCAATCTAAACATTGTTTCCACTTCCCTCTAATGTTTTCCTTTTTCATAGAGCTCTTTTCTTTCCTTTCTTTTTATATGTTTGCAATTATTTGTACATCTGTTTGCTTATTGTTTGTCTCCCCCTTTAGACTGTAAACTCTTTTAGGTCAAGGACTCAGAACACTATATCACTGAGTAACCAACACCTAGAACAGCACTCAGCAAGTAAGATGCTGAATGGATGATTGAAGCTAATGGTTCAGGACTAAGTTTGTGAATGCCAAGCGTCTGCTGGGAAAGGGTTGGCACCTCGGCCGGACTGCGCAGGGCCAAAAGCCAATGGAGTTTCACCACACTACTTTTCAAGACATTATCTTTATAATGTATTTTAAGATATAGACACATCAAAATCAAATTATGGGACCATACTCAAAACTTACATTTAAATGCTAGGATTAAATGCTCTTTTTTGGCAGGAGAAATGTTCAGATTTGCCACAGAATCTCATCCCATCTGTAGTTGGCCTGAATGAATTGTGTAAATGAGACAATCATGGCCCCTTTCCTCCTCCTTCCCTCTTTCCTCTTCTGCCTCCCAAAGTGACTAATGTTTTGACTCAATTCACTGCTTTAACGCATGGGCTATTGTGAAGCAGGCAGTGACTTCTGTGGTGGCAAGCCCAAGTTACAGCCTCATGCTTGCATTCCTCACTCCTGTTTTAAATTGGGCTTCTTTATCTACATCCTTCTTTATCTCTTATTTGTTGAATGCCACTGCTCACTTATTTCACTCATCTAGCACTTTTCCATCCAAGCTTGATAGACTGTGTGGAGAACACTGTGTTCAGAAAGAACCGTGGCAGACACACCCAACAACAACAATAATGGAAACCTAAACTCCAGTAGTATTTGGATAATATAGTGTTACTTTCCACTGCAGCTCCCTCTTGGGACCTCGTCCCAGTAGACTTTTTCCTTCCATTCCCTCTCCTGTTCCTTTGTTCTATTGTTTTTTTTTCTGTGCCCACTAGAAGACCTGGTGCTGCTTGAGGGCTTTAGCATCTATATGGGGGGTTAGGGGAATTTATAATCTCCAGCTTAATTTTGACACCTGGAATATTGATCTATTCATCACACATAATGATGCCATCTGTTTCTCAAGGCTATTTTCTTCCAAGTGCCTTCTTTGGTTACTTATGTTTGTTTCTCCTTTTCAGTCTTCATTGTCCAACCTCCCTTTCCCTGCCTATGTTATCCTTTTAAATTTTTCTAACCTAATCTAGATTTTGAGGGCAATGCTTTTATTAAGGCCCGAAGCTGACTGTCTTGGTGAGACACTCATAAACACAAATTGGAAGTTTGAATTAAAAATGGAAAGAGGGAGTGAAATGAGTCTGGTGTCTCCATCTTCCTTCTATCAGGTTTGTCTGCAGTCGCATGATGTCAGGTGAAGATTAGCTGATGTGTATGCTGAAATACCTGTAGTCAACATGGTGCCATAATGAGAAGTGATTATTCTGTAGTTTGAAGGAGACAGTAAGCTAACAAAATGAAGAAATACCTAATACTCATAGTTATATGTATTTTAGAAATAATATTGATTCCCTCCTTAAGAATTAAACATTTTAGGAAGCCCAGTGTATAGGACATAATTGCCATATGGTTATTACCTCTTATATCCTAGTTTCAAAAAATGAGGAACCAAATAAAAGCAATGCAACAAAGGAGGAAATTTGGGTCTTAAGAATCAAAATATTCTTATGAATACCATAAGTGATCACTGAGGTAGAGCAATGGGTTAATGAGAATGGGCTGACATACTCAATTAGAATGAATGTTGAAATCAGATGGCCAGCCTAAAGAAAAACACATATATCACCACTTCCTCTGAAGAGGGACGTGGGATACCTAACTACCAAGATGTCCATAAACCATATACTCAGAAGTCATCCGTGATGGCCTCTTTCCAGAAGGATTGCAAACACTTAACTTTCCAGTATATAGACATGTGCATGAAATGGGATGTGGCCTGAAAATGCAGTGTTGATTCTGGGAAACCTGGATGTAATTGTTCAGGAAAATAGAAATGTTTTTCTTTGGCTGTTGTTCTTGAAGTTACTTAAATGAGACTCATTGGCTATTGATTCTTATAGATTGAGATGACACTAAAACATAATGGACCAGCTTCTCCCTCCCCAGGTTCACGGGATTGGCAGCTTACCCCTTGGGAGTAATAAATCATGGTCTTGGATTTGGCGAAATATTCTGGGATCTGGATGGCAGCGGATTTACTTATAAGACAGTGATGTCAGAAAGAAAAGCATAACCCAGAGTGTGATGGTAGTGCGTACTGGGAGAAGAGTGATTGCTGTTAAAATATTAAGCAAGCGGGTTCCCTTTCCACAGCAAGGCAGTTCAGAGTCCCTCACCAACATATTCACTTTTCTCTGTTAGGTGGCACTTATATTCTTTTAGTTGTCTTTTTTATTTTTTATTTTTCTTGTGATAGATCTTAGCTGTTTTATTTATCTCTTTAATTTGTGCTATGACATCAAGCTTTAATTTTTGTCATTATTATTTTGCTTTCTTTTAAGCACCCATGGTGTGCCAGGCATTGAATAAAATAGAAAAGGTACAATCCCCACTGTTGCTAGGCTCACACGTTTAAAGAGATATGACAGGAAAAATATCCTGTAATTGGCAATAGACAGCCCTCATGCTTTTTACCCCTTCTCCCTTTTGAAGTAATTTCTTCATCTCTTTGAACAAGCTTAAGCAGTTCTCTAGATCAAAGGTGCCAAAAACCAGAAGGACTTGGAACAAGTGTCAGAGAGTAAGCAAACGACTTTGAGAGCTGGGACTCTGTTCCTTGCCTGCCCACGTGTACTTTGCTCTCCTGCCTCACCTGGGCTTACTGGGGCTCGGCACCTCTCCTCACTCCCCTCTTCCTCTCCAACCCCCCCACCGCGCCCCTCTTCATCTGCTACCCTGAAGCCAAAGGCACCTCCTAGGTCCCCGAAGACGGCAAGTCCTTTAAACAGGCAAGAGGAACCAGGGATTTTCCCAGGCTTTGGCCCTCGGGGAAGTCACGCCTCTGGAAGCCCCTCGACAGGGAGGGGACAGTTCAGGCAGGTGCGGACCCAGTTCCTAGCGATTCTCAAGGGACACCACTAATTTTATACCTTCACTCTTTCCACATATCCCGCTAGGATGTTTGTCATTTTTCTCAAAACACTTAAGCCCTCCCGTGCCCGGGGACTGCAGAGGAACGCAGGGCCATCCTGATCGTGCGGGATGGCTCTCTGTGTGTTTTACTGTTGTGTTTGAGTGTGCAGGTGTGCGTATTGGGGGGGCATGGAGGACCACCGCCCTCTCTTCCTCCTCCGTCCCATTACTCCATGGATCCCCAGAGGCGAAAAGCGCTCGTCCCTCTCCATGGCGCTCACGGATCCAGCCCAGCTGGGGAGTCCCCCTCATCCGGTCCGCACCTGCACCCCGGAGCTCCAAAGTTGCGGAAAACAGTCGCTGGGCGCGGAGGAGCCAAGGGGGAGCGCCGCCGCCGGCGGATGCTCGCCACGGGCAGCGAGCGGGGGAGAGCGTCGGGCGAGTGCCTCGGCTAAAGGAAGGGGTGGAGGGAGGAGGAGGCGGAGGGAAAGAGAGAACTGTGAGGGGAGGAGGGGAGCAGCTGCCGGGGAAGGCGAGGCGCAAGGTGGCTCCCCGCGGCCCAGCGCCCCGCGGCTCTCGGGGACGCACCAGGCAGCCAATGGCTGCCTGCAGATGGCGTCTGACTGCGCCGTACCGTTCTCCTCCTCCTCATCTCCCTCCCCCTCCTCCTCCTCCTCCTCCTCCTCCTCCAGTGTTGAGGAGCCAGAGTCGCCGCCGGGTTGCCAGACGCTGGAATGGGTGGTCTCCCGACACACACCACCATCTTTCTCGCGCTCAGGAAGCTTGGGGCTCGGCTGCTCCCAGTGGCTGCGGCGGCGGCTCGGGCGAGGCGGGTGAGTGCAGTCGCGCGGCGCCGGGAGCAGAGGATGCCCAGTCTCCAGCCGGCGGGCTCGGGCGCGAGGTGGCAGCGGCACGGGGCGAGGGGCACGCCGGGGGCACGGACTTGGTTTGTGTCTCCGGGCAGCCTCTCTCGCCCCTTCCCTCTGCCAGACGCGGGAACTTGGAAGCGTTGCTTCTCGGACTCTCCTGGGTTAGAGCTTCGGAAAGGGGGTGCTGTCCGGGGCGCAGCATGCGGAAACCCCAGCTGGCGGGTGGGCGAGGACAGGTACGCAGAGACTTGGGCACCGACCTCGGGCAGTGGGACTGAGCCGTGGGATTGGGGCGGGATGAACTCTGTTCCCTCCACCTCCCTCTTGCTTTGGAGGGCACTGATGAAGGCAAGCGGCGTTCCCCATCCTGCGCGGGGAGCCTCGGAGGGCGGCTAGTTCTGCGGGTTTTGCAAACAGGTTGACTGAGGGTTCCCTTTCGGTAACGCTGACGGCGAAATCTGCGTGTGGGCGTTCAGTGCCCCTGGAGGATATAGCTGAGCCAGCCAAGAAGTTTTGCAGCTTCCTCTGATTTATCAGTGGAGTGTCTGGAGGCTGCAGCAACAGTTTCCACTGTCCCTGCGGGGGGCGAGAAGCGAGCTGGGGAGAAGGGGACTCGCTGGTCGGGGGTGACATCACGGTTGTTTATTAAAAGAAAACTGGAAACAGGGCGGGATTGTGAGGGACAAGGAGGAGAACGCGCGGATTTTCTAAGACATCCATCTGCGCCTGTCACCCATTCTCTATTACACCTTTCCAAGTATTAAAGTTATTTAAATATGCAAATGAAACCTTGGCTCTTTGGCTTTCGAAGTAGGAAAGCTTAGGGTGTGTGTGTGTGGGGGGGGTGTTAAGCTCCCCTGACCCCCATGCAAATTTTTAAATATAAGAAAATAAACTGTATTTGGGGAAGGGGCGTGTGATCTAATGATACTTTTAAAGGAATAATTCTGAGCATCCCTTAAGAGCTATGTCAATTTAGTTCCATGCAGTTAAGATTTAGTTCTGCTAAGATTGTGGGACCTCCGTGTGTTCTGTGGAAGGCATCAGGGTCCCTTGGTTCTCAGTTCTCTGCCAGGATGGTCTGCAGGTAACATGCAGTTTCCCACCTTTAAGTGCATTTGTGCTGTTGTGAATGACAACCTGGCCAGAGGAGACTGCCTGGTGTTTCTCACCAGTACACCTGTGGGTGCCCTATTGTCATGCAAATGGTGACACGTGCCGGCAAGAGTGCATGCCAGCTAGTCTGTTGGTGTGTGTGTGTGTGTGTGTGTGCGTGCACGTATGTTTGTGTGCATCTGGAGTTTCCTTTTGACAGACAATCTTTGGATGTCAAAGTGATACATTTATCTTCTTGGCTGTGTCAGGGCAGTCTGGGTTTGGTGGGTAACTGGGAGGCAGTGATCTCCAGGGAAGTCTCTTTGAGCTTTTGACTGTACTATAGCCGTTAGTTAAGGCTTCCTGAAAGTCTCTTAGTATGTTACTAACCAAATCAAGAAGTGTATTCAGTGGTGAGCGAAAAGCTCCTGCCTTTGTGGCTTAAAAGCTATGCAAAGTCCCTGTCTTGAGGCTTCACTCTGATGCACTGCTGTTTTTAATCCTCGATGCTATTGATAAGAGGTGCCTTCTTTCAAAACTTGGTGCTTTTTGTTTACTGTGCGGAGGTGAGCCACCCTGTAGATTCTCTGTGGTTGACTTCATCCTATCACTGGCATTGTGTTCTTTCCATCTACCTCTTTGAGTTGAGGACTGGAAACTCTTCTTCACACAACTGTAAGTGAAATAGGATTACAAAGACAACTCTTCTGATGCCATAACAACATACACAGATACTTCTTACACATTAGTACAGACAGTTCCAGCAGCCATACAAACCACAGAAGACCTACAAACAAGTCAAGGTTCTGGGAATATTAGGGATTAATTGTGCTAAGTACTTGGAGATGTGTGGCCCAGGAAGGGCTTGCCTACTGCTGGATAGTGTATTTTGAAGGTTCATAACTTGGTGGGCTCACTTTGAATCTACCGTAATATTTAAATCAGTATTGAAGAATGATCTTCATGATGTTTCTTAATCCACCCCTGCCCCAAGTTTTTAATCAACTTATTGCTTGTTAAAGAGTTGAAGGACTAAAATGCAAGAACACTGTTAGATAAAAAGTAATGACTGTCATAAAAAAACAGTACAAATCCAGACTCCACTGTTTGAGGACTGACATTAATTAATTGGCAACTAAATGTACTTTTCTGATTTCTGTTGAGTGTGCCCGGTGAGAGAAAGTAGGTAAGGAATTAAAGGAAAAAAATGGGACTGTTAAAATGTACTTCATAAAAAGGCTATTAAGGGCTTTTGTCTACTTGCTTCAGATTCTGATTCTGAAGGAATAATTCTTAGTGTTTGTAAAAAAAGGAAAAAGTCCTTAAATAGGCAGTCAGAATAAAAAGGTAGGAGCTAAATTAATGGAAGGGTGGGAGGAGGGTGTCCAAAGAAGAAAAATCCCAAAGCATGTCAATCTTTTTAATTATGCTTCACAAATTGAAGTTGGAGTCATATAATTCCTCCAAAGAAAAAAAATCTTGCCAAAACTGCAATTTAGCTGTTCTGCATACCTTTATAAAGAGTAGGCATTAAAGTAATAACATCGTTTCAAAAGTTTGAATAGAATGATGAAGAATAGTTGACTGGTCCTATTGAGTTAAGAATCAAAATGACAAATGATACAATATATTAAATACACATCAAGATAAACACATCAAAGGATTCTAAGTAGTGACAACTACACTACTTGATCGGGGGAAAAAAAGAACAGTGACCTATATGACAAAGCTTCAGAGATGCTATACAGAGGAAATATAAAGGAGGCATCTTTGAATAACTATAGAAGATTACAGTATCAGAAACTATATGCATGAGCTACTTAGCCATGCTTCTGGATTTTTGAGCATGAATTGTACTTAAGTGTTTTATGTTTTAAAAAGAGGTTATTTTCCAGTATATAAATAACTGTACAAGAAGCAGCTGCATTCATTTTAACACTGGGCAGCTTCCTAAATATAACACAGGTCCTTAATTTGGAGCTGTTAATAGGATTAATATCCAAGTAATAATTAACACATTAAACCTGTAAGAGTAGAGGAATTTTTAAACTCCACTTTTAATGTTAGATGTTTACTATTATGAGTCTGAAGTGGGATCAGTGTTTTAGCAGATGTGAAGTTACTGGCACTCTTACTCCAAGATGATGAACATTTTATTCATCCTTTAAAACTTCTCCACTAATTAGAAATATTTTGTTGATGTTTAGACTCAAATTTTTAATGGGTGGTGATTCACAATAGCTGATAGCAGCCATTGACAAAACCAAGCCAAAGAAGATTAGGTGCTGTTCCCAACTACTTTGTAGCTCTTGACTGAGGAGGAATAGGCTTTCTAGTCATTGATTTCCTAGGATTATGCTTTCACTGCAAGCCATGTTGAACAGAGAAGACCAGTTATACACAATATAGATACTTATGTTTCAATTATAATCTACCCGTGATTTATTATGATCACTCTATAGCTACTATATCAAGCAATTCTTTTGAAGATTCATACCAGTGAAATTCAATGACTCTATGTCATTCTTTGGTAAAATTCTGAAACTAACTATAGAAATGCAGAGAACAGGGGTTTCCACTGCTGGTGGGAACTCAGGATGTATTGCAGGGATTAGGGGAGTGGTTGAATCCAAGCTTGGTTTGTAAGCTGAATAGTTAATAGATCTGGCATACACTACTATATTTTAAGAGCATGTATATGCTGTTGTGCTGAGTAAAATAGAGTATATTTAAAAACATCACTAAATTCATGTCAGCTTTTGGTCATTAGGTATTTTTGTAATTAATGGATTCTAAAAGTAAAGCTCTTTGCTGTACTGTGGGGATCTGTAGACTTTTTCAAAGTTTTTTTTTTTTTTTTAAAAAAAAAGAGGTTGTTATACCAGAAGAGGTTGGGTGTTGACCCAGATGTGAGGATATGTGAAAGTGTTGAAACATTTCTTGGATGGAACCAAAGGCTATCAGTTGTTGAACTTAGGTATTTTGCAGCAAGGGACATGGTGCTTGCTTTTGATTCTGTCTCTCTAGACATATTTTAATTATGAACCTCTTGTAATTAAATATGCTGTAGCTAAAATAAGAATCCTAAGTAACTAAAGCACAGATGATTCTTCAGTGCTTTGACTGGTGAGAAGCTCGTTGCTGTGTTGCACTTGTAGGCATGAGGGCTGGTTGCTGATTTGTGCCCTGGTGTTATGTTAGTGAACAGCTCATTACTTCTGGAAGAATCACAGGGTTGACAAAAGCTCTGAACTTTGTGACAGTTGGGCCCCATTGCCTTGCCTCAGACTATATTTTGTAGTAACACATATTTTAATTGTGGGTCGTTTCAGGTGTTTATTATGAAAAGCATCCCATGTAGTACAAATAAATGAAAGTATTTTTAGTTACAACGAGATGAAAGCTTGAAGTAATCTCTCCTTGTACAGTTTGCTTCTGGGCTCCTCTCTGTTTTTCTGCCTTTTGTGCTTATGTTAGACATGTTCAGGGCAACTTGGGCAGTGTGCATCAATACGGCCTTACTGATTGTAAAAATATTGAAATACTTCGGTACTAGTATACAGACACCATCACATGCTATGGGCCACTCTCCCAGTACTGTTTGCACCCACTAAGAGAGTCCACCCCTGGCACAGCAGGGGCTCTCGGGACCCACTCCAGGGCTACAGCTAGAGCCCGTTCTGTTTGGTTGGTGCTTAAGTCCTACCAGTTGATTAATATTTTTAGTATTATCCCTTGATACTTCCACTCATAGCAAGAATAAATGCTACCATTTGCATTATCAAGTAAACTTGAAATACGTTTAAGTTTGTATTTTATTTTTTTATATCTATATAGCATTTATATCTATTAAAACAATCATATACATTTATATAACCAAAGAATCCGTAAGTACCTAGGTCCCTTTCAGTTGAGTTCTCAATTCATATAATGCCAGTCAACCTTTAATTTGTTTTCCCAGAAAATGTAACATAAGAATACTCAGTCACACTCTCAGTAAGGGGCAGAGCTAAATTTCTAATGCAGGACATCCATCCACTGCATGTATAAATCCTTTTTACCCATAACTGTCTCAGACCACTTAATTAAAATGTGTGTGTGTGTGTGGGCCGAGGGAACAGTTCAACAAGGCTTTATTTTTTTGTTTTGTTTTGGGAAAAAGTAATTATTTTTTCCCAACTACATGTTTAGTCTTCAGAATTAACTCAATTTACTTTATATAGACTTCCATTCATTTCTGTGATTAAGAATACTTAATGAGGCTTCATTGCACCCAAATCAACCCATTCCATTAACTGGACTATCTACTGGCCAATCAAGAGAGTCAGAGAATGACCAAGACTGTGGCCTCTGAGCAAAATTCTTTCATGAGTTCTTCTGGATCCCTTCTAGCTAAAACTTAACACAAATACAGCTACACTGGTCCTGGAAGATGTAACTTAAATTATGCTTCTTTCTTGAACAGAAACAATAGTATTCTGGTTCTACATCAATTTCTCAATTGATGGCGGTTGTCAGTTTTCTGTTACCCACGTTCTTTATTAGGCCTATCTTTGAAAGTCCCTTACAAAAACCACACCTGTTTAAAACTACCAAAAATGCTGCCTCCCTAACCCCCTGGGAATTCATATCATACCTGTTAGTGAGCTTTCTCAGGTTATGTCAGTTCACAAAGGCCTCTTTCTGAACAACTAAGATGGTAAATTCTTGCTGTAATGTTTGATTGAATCTATTTTCTTCCTAGTATTTACTTATGGAATCCTGGTAGTAAAGGATTTCAGTGGGAAAGGAGACCATTCCCTGCTGAGAATTCTGGAAAACACAGGAGAGGGGGATGTGATGGAGAACGGGGGCCTGGTCGACAACAACCGTTTGAGCATCTGTAAAGTAATGCTTAACCGTGTTCGGGTGGCCAGTAAGAGTGACTACGAATTATTGATTACCTGTGATGTGCTGTAGACCAGTCTGGGTGCATTAGAATCAGAATGTCTATAATAATATTGCAAAGAAGATACTGTTATTTAGTCCCATTTTTTGTGTTAGGAAATGGAGGCTGAGGAACCTTTGGTACTTTGCTGAACAGCAGTGCAGGTTGCAAATCACAGAACCAAAATTTGTATCCCTGTCTCTTGGACTGCAAAGCCCATTCTGCTTGTGATACATCAGACTTCCCCTAGGGCCTTCAGTTCTGGTCAGCGAGTTTACTCTCAATGTCTGCTGGAACTTCTCCAAAACGCAAGGGCCTTCATACTCACCAACCACCAGAACCTCCACAGACAATGCAGACTACTGACAGGAAGAGTATTGGGAATCACTTCTGCCAGGAGGTAGAAGTGTCATTAGGAAATGTGAAAAGAGACTGCGTTTTGACTTGGCACAGATCTTATGTGTGAAGATTATAGTATCTTAGAATTATACAGCGTTTGAGACATTCTCATCTGAAAGGGTTGGCTTCCTGATGAACTACTGGAAGATTCAGAAAATTCAGACATAGGAAATCCATACCAGCTTCCTTTTTATTAATGGCTTATAATTAAGAGAGAACCATTCTGCAAAATATGCAAAACTTAGCTTTTGAAATTAGCACAAAGAAAAGGATCACGGGGAAATTAGTCTTCTTGCATCTGTGTGGGTGGACTGGCAGCAACTCCTGCAATTCTGCTGAGAGGTGGTCAGTTGAGTGCCTTCATCTGCCCTCTTTGTCTATGTGCAGGAATGTGTCCTTGGTCAAAGGGGGCAACTCTATGAAGAGAAGGGCTGTTCTTTGGCCAGACTTGTGTGAGAGATCACAATTCTAAAGGATCAGTTTCTTAAAAGTGTTTTTGCTGGGTCAGCATGACCTCTCTTGACGTGGACCTCCATGGGGGTGTGTAATAACTGCATTTCCAATGCCAATGTTTCTTAGCAATTTCTATAGAAATATAGTACTGGAATATGCCCAGTTTCTCTTCTTGCCTCTGGTAGATTTTATCATCTATGAAGAGGGTCAGAATATTTGAAGCTGTAAAGAGAGAATTTTACTTATTCCAGGAATGAACTTTTTCACACTCAGAGCTGTCTAGAAATGGGCTAGGTTCTCTCAGAGAAACATTAGTTTTCCATCATTGGGGGTAATCAAACAGAGGAGGTTAAGGTGTTTTGCAGAGATATGTACGTTGCATATGAATAGCTAAGATTTATTGCACATATTCAATATTGTGCAGATACTGTTCTACATGTATTGACTCATGGAATCCTGACAACACCCTTAGGAGGTTAGCTTTGTTATTATCATTCCCGTTTTACAGATTCAGAAATTGTAAGCAAGTTGCCTCTGATCAGGACCTGTGCACAGGCAGTCTGGTGCTCGAGCAGCCCTTTTCAATAGAAGTACAATGCGAGCCTCAAATGCAATTCATCTATGCAATTTTTTTTTCAATTGTGGAAACATATATACAACCTAAATCTTCCCATTCTGACCCCTCCTTAGCATTCCATTAGTGGGATTAATCACATTCAGAACATTGCAATGCCATCACTGCCCCACCATCCATTACTAGAAATTTCCCTTCACCCCAAACAGAAATCCTACACTCATTTCTTAACTCCCCATTGCCTCTTCCCCCACTTCTCATAACCCATACTCTGCTTTTCATCTCTATGGTCATATTCTCTGATACCTTCTTTGTGTTTACTGTGGGGCTTAAATTTAACATCTTAAATCTATAACAATCTTGTTTTTCTTTGATGCCAACTTAACTTCAATAGGACACATAAGCTATGTTCCTGTACTCCTCCATTCCCCCACCTTTGTGTAGTTCTTGTCAAAAATTACATATTTTACATTAAGTCCCAAACCACTGATTTATAATTATAGTTTATGTATTTTAGATCTTGTAGGAAGTAGACAGTGGAGTTACAAATCAAAAATGCAGTAGCTTTGGTATTTTTATTTCCCATGTGATCTTTACTGGAAATCTTTATTTCTTCATGTGGTTTCAGTCAATTGTTTAGTGTCCCTTCCTTTCAGCCTGCACAATTCCCTTTAGCATTTCTTACAGGACTGATGTACTGGTGATGAAGTCCCTCAGCTTTTGATTATCTGGGAATGTTTTCAGCTCCCCCTCATTTTTAACCTCCAGGTGTTTGTGAATTTTCTAAGTCTCTGATGGTTATTGACTTCTATTTGTATTCCATTGTGGTCAGAGAATGTGCTTTGAATAAATTCAATTTTTTTAAAATTTATTGAGGCTTGTTTTATGTCCCAGCATATGGTCTATTCTGGAGAAAGACCTGTGATCACTAGAGAAGAATGTGTGTCCTGGTGATTTGGGATGTAATGTTCTATATATGTCTGTTAAATTCCTCTATATCTCTCTGTCCTTTCCTTGTTTCTCTGTTGGTAGGGCTCCCTTTAGTATCTGAAGTAGGGCAGGTCTTCCATCAGCAGAATCTCTCAGCATTTGTCTGTCTGTGAAAAATTTAAGCTCCCCCTCAAATTTGAAGGAGAGTTTTGCTGGATAAAGTATTCTTGGTTGGAAATTTTTCTCTCTGAGAATTTTAAATATGTCATGCCATTGCCTTTTCGCCTCCATGGTGGCCGCTGAATAGTCACTCCTTAGTCTTATGTTGTTTCCTTTGTATGTGGTGAATTGCTTTTCTCTTGCTGCTTTCAGCACTTGCTCCTTCTCTTCAGCATTTGAGAGTCTGATCAGAATATGTCTTGGAGTGGGTTTGTTTGGATTTATTCTATTTGGAGTTTGCTGGGCATTTATGCTTTCTGTATTTATATTGTGTAGAAGGTTTGGGAAGTTTTCCCCAACAATTTCTTTGAATACTCTTTCTAGACCTTTACCCTTCTCTTCCCCTTTGGGGACACCAATGAGTCTTAAATTTGGATGTTTTATTTTATCTATCATATCCCTGAGATCCATTTCGATTTTTTCGATTTTTTTCCCCATTCTTTCTTTTGTTCTTTCATTTTCCATTGTGTGGTCCTTGAGGATGCTAAGTCATTGTTCAGCTTCCTCTGGTGTTGTGCTATGAGTATCCAGAATCTTTTTAATTTGGTCAACAGTTTCTTTTATTTCCATAAGATCGTCTATTTTTTTAATTTACTCTTGCAAGTTCTTCTTTATGCTCTTCTGGGGTCTTCTTCATGTCCTTTATATTCTGTGCCATGCTCTTCTTCATGTCCTTTATATCCTGTGCCATGATCTCATTGTTTGTCTTCAGTTCTTTGATTAATTGCTCCAAGTACTTGTCTTCTCTGATCTTTTGATTTGAGTGTTTGGGTTTGGGTTCTCCATATCATTTGGTTTTATCATATGCTTTAAAATTTTCTGTTGTTTTTGGCCTCTTGGCATTTGCTTTACTTAATAGGGTTCTTTCAGGATATGAAAAACACCAGTCTCTTACTTGTCAGATCTACAGCTTGGTGGCGTACACTTTAATTAACCAGCAGATGGTGTCCGCGAGTCACCTATTCCCCTCAAGTCAGTTCTCCCCAACTTTGTCTTTGTGCTGTGTGGGGGTCTGATTCTTGTGGGGTTCAATTGGTGCACCAAGTTTGGGTGTGTTGTTGATGCTGTCCACCCTCAATGTGGGGCATGTGTCTGAGCTGTTAGGAAGGCAGGGCAGCTTTAATAATCAAACCTCCCAGGTGTTCCTGGGGATTTAAGGCTGCTGTAAGAGTCTAAACCTTCATTTCAGTCTCGCCACAGATTGTCTCTGCCACTGACCCACAAGTCCTTGGTATTGGCATAGGGTCCCTGGGATTTCTGAGCGGGTCCCCCTTCCCAGTCGTGCTCTTCCAGGACCTCTGCTGAAGGAAGGCTGTGCCATGTCACAAGTGCGCGCCAGCCCTCCAGGGAAGCCCTGGGTCACCAGGCTGTGCAGGGGTGTTCCCAGCCTGCTGTAAAGATGGCTGAATGGGGCGTGTTAATTTCCCCCTTTTCATACAGTTCTGCCGTCCCAGCTCCGGGACAATTAGCTGTGGGTGCACTAAAGCCCACTGTCCATGGCCGATATTGTGGCATGTGCATGCGTTGCGGGAAACACTCCCCATCACACTGGGACCCTTGGCGTGGCTCTGGGCTGTGGCTCTGGCCCTGGGCAGGAGCGTCCCCAGCCCGCCGGGAAGATGGCTGCAAGGGGCATGGTTTCTTTCTCCTTTTGGCTCCCCTCTGCCCTCCTGGCTCCGAGACAATTATCAGCAGGTGCAGGAAGGGCTATCTTCCTGGCCAGATAGTGAGGCATTTGCAAGGCCCGCTCCTGCCGTGCTTCACTGTGCGGTTCTCGCCACCGTATCCGCAGCCACTCCCGGGTTTTATTTGTTTTCTTTTTTTTTTTTAAAGAACTAGTCTGTCTCTAAATGCCAACCCATGGTTTCCCCACACCGCAGCATGGCCACTGGACTTTCAGCCGGCTCACTCACTTGTTGCAGAATGCAAACTCCTGGTTTCACCAAATGCACGGTCCCTGTGGATTTAGCAGACCTTGTCTGGCTGGTGCATCTCTGGAACTGGTGTTCTGGGTCACTTTCTGGCTTTTATCTAGTATTTTTCATGGAGGTGTTTTTTTTTTGCCCTGTTTCACCCAGCCACCATCTTTGGTTCTCAGGCCATCTGTGCAATTTTAATTTCCCAGTAGTCACATTATTAAAACAAAAAGAAACATTAAAATTAGTTTTAATAATGTGTCTTAACCCAGTGTATCTAAAATACTTCCATTTCAACATGTAATCAATGTGAAAAAGTTGTTAGCAAGATATTTTAGATTTTTTTTTTGTTTTCAGTAACTTACAGGCATATTTCAGTTCAGACTAACCATGTTTCAACTGTTCAGTCACCAGTGTGGCTGGTGATGGCCACATTCAACAGACTTAGAGCCTAGCTATTAAAAATTCCACTCTACAGCCCTCCTATTGATTGCTGGTTTCCTTCCAATGCTTACACCCTCAGATTTTGTATATGTGAGGCCATCCATTTATTTATTAATTTAGTCTTTATCAGGATGAATAGTTTCTTAAAAAAAAAAACTTTAAGAAGTCCATGATTTCTTTCACTAACACATTAACTTTTAGACACTGTAAAATAGGAAGATTTCTCTGAACCTCATCTGTTAAAATATGAATCCCACATGCCTATTTTCATGCATTAAAAAATGAATCCCACGTCCCTTTCATTTTTGAAGATGGAGCAAACCTGGCTTGCTTCCACTTTACAATTATTCATACACATTAGGAGATTACCTCGCCCTTCTTGTGTCCAGGCTAAATAGTACCAGTTTCTTTTGTCTTTTAAATTGTTGTTTTTATTTGTTTTTAGCGCAGATGTGCAGCCTGATGCATATGAAATGGTAGCTTAGGGTACACTTATTTCTAGGGAGCAGGAGAAAGGAAAAAAATATATAAATAAGACTGAGCTTAACCAATTTTTCTAATTTACATTCAATGTGTATTTCTCAGCCCTCTTTTACTATATTCTTATTATGATAACTGCAGTCAGAAATGATGTGCAGCCCACCAAAGTGATGTTTTTGATCCAATTGTAGTAATTTTTCGGTAGGTTTGATTCATTTTCTGGCATGCAGTGTTCTTCTCCGTGATCTGAAGGGCCTTTCTCAAGTTGAATTTCTGACAGTAACTGACCCTCTGGGCTGTGCGATGCTTCAATTGAAAAAGCAGAATGTGACATGCCTTTCATTCTGAAGAACATGTTAAAAAAAATCCTGTGTTTCCTTTGTAAATGCAGCTTCTATTCAGCTATACATTTTAATAATTCTAAATATCTTTCTGGGGCAGGGGGACACGTTACACAGGTAGTTTAAATCTGGCTTCAGTTGCTTATTAAAAGAAGAATATTAAGAACACGGCTTGTGTTAGGAAGAAAGAAAAATTCTGGACTTCATTGGGAGGAATTTCCTTGTGGAGACAGACTCTGAGGATGTGTCATCCAATATGTGCATGAATATTAGATATTTCATTTGGATTATAGAGTTGGTGGAATTAAGACATAATGCTCGTGGACATAATATATTCCCAGTGCAGCACAGTTTTTAGTTTTTTTTTTTTTTTTGAGTAACTAAGCAGTTTCTATACAGAAGGCAAACCACTGTAAAGTGCATGATGCATTTGTTTATAAGCTATATGAATAAATTCAAAGAGTATTTATTAAGCACCTGCTGTGTCCATGACTCAGAGTGGATAAAACCAGGTATAGGATACCAACTCCAATCTCCAGGGCTTTCCAGTCTAACCGGGGAATGTGACACACACATCCTCTGCCCTTGGCAAAGCCAAATCACCTAAATAAGGTGATTATATACCTGTCTGTCTTACTAAATATAAGCTCCATAAAAGCAGAAAATGCAGCTTTTATGCAATATCTTGCAGAGAATAACTGCAGTGGGTGCTTGTTGAATTAAATGAAAGAGGTAAATTAATTTTATTTATATGTGTGAATTAAAATATAGCTGTAATGCCATATTTTAATGTGGCCATCTTTGTAAAAAATGCATTTTAAATAATGAAGATGAATATAGGCTAATCCCAATCCTTGTGCTACTCCTCTGGTTATGTAAGCTCTGCTGACTGCCTTTGCTGATTTCTAACAGCTGACCTCCACTTGGAAAAGAGTGTGTTAACCTAGAGGGAGTGTGGCTCTCTTTTCTCGAGATGCCAGGGTCATACCGAGATTTCACCTCAGTCACAGAGATCTTTGGTACAACGAAAAGTAAAATGTTCTATTTTGTTCAGCAAATAAAGAACCATGTCATTCAACCTCACTAAGTATCCCTTGTAAGTGTGCATATGGGAGGTAGCCAGTGAGTGGGATAAAAGGTGTGTTTACTTATGCCTGCATAGGGCTCCTGGCATTTATTGAAGAACATAGTTCTAGAAGATGCCAGATGTCCATATAATATTTGTGGGCTAAAGGAATCAGCTAAAAATCAGCAAGGCTGTATAACCTGCAGAGGTGGAGCCCTTTTTGAATATCCCATGAAAGTGCATGGGATGTTTTGCATTGGTAGTTTGGCTATTTGTGCCAATTACAGAAAAGTTGATGCAAACAGTGAGGGCATCAGATCATCAGAACGACATTGTTTTTGCGTTTTACATGCAAGGAGTTCAGTACACTTTGATAGATTAAAGAATTCTTTTTAGCCCACTGGGTTCCTCAAGGAAAATTTGGCCTATGGTATGTACTGCTGGACTGTGGTGCACAATTCACTGTGCTTGACCCAGTGAGGTGTGCAGTGATACCCTAGAATTGGCTGTGCCGTTGAGGAATTTTCATGGAGTTCATGTAGTGGGAGGAGACAAAAAGGAAGATAGAAAGTGCATTGGTGAGGTGGGGCAAGATGGGGGCATACGGAGGTGTGGAATTTAGTTAGTCCTCTGAAACAACTAGCATATAGCCAGGAATAGCTAGTAAATAGTCTGGAACAACACTTTGGGGGACATCCATGACTAGACACACATTGTACACCAGTCTGGAATGGTTGGAACAGCTGAGACTGCAGCACAGAACTGTAAGTAAAGCTTCCCAAACTGCAGAGCTGGCACCCCTCCCCCACTGGCACAGCAGGCTGAGTTGTAACACTTCCCTGTGGGAAAAAGAAGCAGTCGACTTGGAGGAAGGGAAGGTAGTTCCAAATTAATGAATTTGGATACTCAATACAAGCTACTAGCACAGGTAAACCCAGAGAAGCAGGAAAGGTACCTGGAGGTTTCTCCCATCAGAGAGGAGGCAGGGCTAATGAAAAAAATACATAAATAAATAAAAACAGAGGCTTTTGGAGTCAGCTGAGGTCAGAATACTGGAAAAGGGCTGTGTCCCAAGTAAAGGGGCACGTAGAACCAAGCATCAACTCTGGTTCTTGACTGGTAACTGGGCGATTAGGGACTGGCTCTGAAAAGGGATTTCTTCCTTTTTTGCTTTTTTTTCTCTCATTCTAAGTAGCTCATTAGAGAAAGTCTCAGGCATTTTCAATTGTCAGCCACCCAGCAAGGGTGGAGTTAAGATAGTTAGAGAGACAAAGGAAGAAGTCAAGTGTAGGAGATCAATCCCTAAAGGGCTTATCTTCCCTAAGAAAAGGGGGAGGTGGGGCCCAGCTCAAGTGGCTGCCTTCCTTCAGAGTACTCAGACCCTAGGGCTTGGGAAAAAAAAAAAAAACAGACACAGCTTAAGTTTGACTTCTGACACTCTCAGCCCCTGGCAGGGGCAGGGTCTACTGAGAAATTAAAGGCAACACATCTCTTTATGCCAGTGGGGAGCTGCAGGCTGACAAGCGCCACCTGCTGGGCAGAATAGAAAAGCACAGCATCTAGAGGCCTCACAGGGAAAACTTGCTTGTTCTCATCCTCAGGGAAACCTGATACTGATTATACCCTCTTCCTGACACCTGGGCCTGTCTGGTCTGGGAAAATCTAATTAGGATAATCAAGGAAACCAGATGCCTAGAAAACAAAAAAAATTATGAATCACACTAGAAAAAATGAAGATATGTTTCAGTCGAAGGAACAAACTTACACTTCAAATGAGATACAGGAGTTGAAACAACTAATTAAAGATATTCAAACAATATGCTAAATCAATTCAAAAATAAAATCAACAAGTTGAGGGAAGATATGACAAAAGAAATGAAAGATATAAAGAAGACATTGGGTGAACATAAGGAAGAACTTGAAAGTTTGAAAAAACAATCAACAGAACTTATGGGAATGAAAGGCACAATAGAAGAGATGAAAAAAACAATGGAGACATACAACAGCAGATTTGAAGATACAGAAGAAAGGATTCTGGAACTAGAGGACAAGACATCTGAATTCCTACACAAAAAAGAACAGATAGGCAAAAGAATGGAAAAATATGAGCCAGGGTCTCAGGGAAATGAATGACAAAATGAAGCACATGAATATACATGTTATGGGTGTCCCAGAAGGAGAAGAGAAAGGAAAAGGGGCAGAAACCATAATGGAGGAAATAATCACTGAAAAATTTCCCATCGCTTATGAAAGACACAAAATCGCAGATCTAAGAAGGACAGCAGTACCCCAAACAGAATAGATCTGAATAGACCTACTCCAAGACACTTAATAATCAGATTATCAAATGTCAACGACAAAGAGAAAATTCTGAAAGCAGCAAGAGAAAAGCAATCCATCACATACAAAGGAAGCTCGATAAGACTATTTGCAGATTGCTCAGTAGAAACCATGGAGGTGAGAAGGCAGTGTCGTGACATATTTAAGATACTGAAAGAAAAAAACTGCCAACCAAGAATTCTATAACTGGTAAAACTGTCCTTTAAAAATGAGGCAGAATTTAAAATATCTTCAGACAAACAGACACTGAGAGAGTTTGTGAACAAGAGACCTGCTCAACAAGAAATAGTAAATGGAACACTACAAGGAGGTAGGAAAAGACGGGAGAGAGAGGTTTGGAGAAGAGAGTAGACATGAAGACTATCAGTGAGAGTAAAAAGAGAGAGAGAGAGAAAATAAAACAAACTAAAATATGACATATAAATTCCAAATGTCAGTATGGTAGATAGCAGATATTACATTGAGTAATATTAGCCAGAAACAAAAGGATGGGTTCTCTATGGACTCACTAATATGAACCAACACTGATGAGCAAAATTTGTGAGTTATATTTGAGAACACAGGTTGTCAGGAGATAGAAAGAGGTTAGAAATTGGACATTTGATGCTGAAGGAGTACATAAGGGTCAACAGAATTGGTTGCATAGATTCAGAAATGGATAGCATAATACTGTGTGATGGTAGCACTATATTGTAAGTACACTGAACAAAGATGAGTGTGAGTATGGTTGAAAGAGGAAGGCTAGGGGCATTCCAGAAGGAAAGTAGAAGATAAAGATTGGGAGTGTATAACTTACTGAAAACTAGAGTGGTCTAAGATGGTGATTAAATGTACAAATATAAGAATGTTTTCAAAAGAGGGAGAACAAAGAAATGTCAACATTGCAAGGTGTTGAAAATTGGGTAGTAAAGGGGAAAAAATACAATCAATGCACACTAGAGTCTATAGTTAATGGTAACATTGTAAGATGCTTCCATTAATTGTAACAAAGGCAATATACCAAAGCTAAATGTCTATAAGAGGGGAGTGATAAAAGATTCTTGGTGGTGGTGGTGGTGTCTGATCTTTTCATCATTTTTATTTTTCTTCTCTCTTTTGTGTTTTTATTCTTCTTTCTTTTCTCCTTTTCCTCTTTTTTTACGGAAGAAATAGAAATATCCTCATATAGGTTGTGGTGGTGAATGTATAACTATGTGACTATCCTAGGAATCATTGATTGCTTACTTAGAATGGATTGTATGGTGTATGAATAAAACTGTTTAAAAAATAAATAGAGGGATACAAATGCTGGAGAAAATGTGGAGAGAGAGCTATACCTATTCACTATTGGTAGGGAAGTAGAATGGTGCAGCCCATCTGGAGGGCAGTGTGGTGGTTCCACAAGAAGCTAACTATGGGGTTGCCATATGGTCCTGCAACCCCATTATTGGAAGAACTGATAGCAGAGACATGAATGGATATTGCGCACTGATGTGTATGGTGGCAGTATTCACTGTTCACAACAGATGGAGGTGACCTAAGGGTACATAGACTGATAAATGGAATGGTGAACTGTGGTGCATACATTCAATGGAGTATTGAGTGGCGGCAAGAAGAAATAAAGTTGTGAGGTATGCAACTAGGTGAATGGACCTTGAGGGCAGTATGTCGAGTGAAATAACCCAGAATTGAAAAGACAAACATTATAACGCCTCACTAATATGGACTAATTATAATGTGCAAACTCTGAGAATTGAATCTAAGAGCATAGGTTATCAGGGGAAGGCTTGTGGAATAGGTTCCTAGATTGTTAGCTCTTACAGCAGTCACATCTATTCATGAGTTGTAAGGGTTATTTCTAAATTCTGAGATTATGAGCTGTTTGTGTATAACCTGGTCTGTCCCTGGAACTATGGATATCTGTGTGACACCTGATACTCAGAGCCAGAGTTCAGCAGCTCTGAATGTCAGCATTACCCCATACAGCAAATGTTAAAGAAGCTGAAAAAGAGATCAGACTTCAATTAGAGATATGAACAAAATGGATTTGGTTAGGACTAAGGTAAAACAGAAAAAGGGAAAAGGATGATATTGACTGTGTTTTAAAACTTCAAATTCTATGTGAGACCAAAGGAAGACATGTTTACTTGGTAGAAAATCTATATTTTCTGTAGCACACAATATAATTTAACTTGTCTGGTCAGTTTATTCAAACACTATAATTATTACATGGAACCTTCAATGGGGGTGAGGTCTGGTTGGTTTGTACAGGTTAGCATGAAGCCCTGCTACATCCCAGAATAATTTGGGCAGAGAATAAAAATGTATTTGCAAAGCCTCCTTGAGGGACCGGAGAAAAATTGGAAATATTACATTTTCCCACCTGGAGAATTCCTTATGTTCTTGCAAGCATTGGGGACTACCATTGTAGTAGGGCAAGCCCTCAATCTTGGGTTTTGCCCTTACAAAACTTGTTACTGCAAAGGAGAGGCTAGGCCTAGTTATAATTGTGCCTAAGGGTCATCCCCAGAGAACCTCTTTCATTGCTCAGGTGTAGCCTCTCTCTCTCTAAGCCAAGACTGCAGGTAAACTCACTGCCCCCCTCTCTACTTCGGACATGACTCCCAGGGGTGTAAATCTCCCTGAAAACATGGGACATGACTCCCAGGGATCAGCCTGGACCTGGCATCATGAGATTGAAAAAGTCTTCTTGACCAAGATGGGGAAGCGAAATGAAACAAAATAAAGCTTCAGTGGCTGAGCAATTTCAAATGGAGTTGAAAGGTCATTCTGGAGGTTATTCTTATGCATTATATAGATATCCCTTTTTTAGTTATTAGTGTATTAGAATAGCTAGAAGGAAATAACTGAAACTGTTGAACTGCAATCCATTATCCTTGATTATTGAAGACAATTGTATAACTACATAACTTATACAGTGTGACTGTGTGATTATGAAAACCTTGTGGCTCACACTCCCTTTATCCAGTGTATGGACAGATAAGTAGAAAAAAGGGGGACAAAAAAGTAAATGAATAATAGCGGCAGGGAAAGGAGTATGAGATGTTTTGGGTTTTCTTTTTTACCTTTATTTTTATTTTTATTCTTATTTTCATTTTTGTTTCTTGGAGTAATGAAAATGTTCAAAAAATTGATTGTGGTGACAAATGCACGGCTATCTGATGATAGTGTGAACAACTGTATGCTTTGAATGATTGTATGGTGTGTGACTATATCTCAATAAAATTGCATTAAAAAAGTACATTGGTAGGGTTTTATAGATGAGTCGATTCAGCATGGGAAGAAAGGAATTAGATTCTCTGTCTACCTAGTTGTTTTTCTCATAATTTTCCTAACATTTTTTTCTGATTCTGGAATATATATGCTCATCTTTAATACTGGCTATTTATATTCTCTTTATAAAATCTTTTTATTCTTTATAAAAATATCTTTATTCTCTATAAAATCTTATTTCATATCGTTTAGTATAGTTCTGGAGTATGTGACTTTAGAGTCCTCTTCAAAGTTCATTAACACTCTCAAGGACAACAAAACTCCCCTGTAGCCTGTCAATGTGGACTCAGTGGTTTATCCCTGGTTTATGGGTTAGCACAGAACTTCATAGGCATCTCAAACTCTGTGTTTTGAAAACTTGGGATGCTCACAGTCTAAATATAGTGAGACCCATATCTTTATAATCTAAGATCAACAGTTTTGTCCTGGCATGTGTTGGTGTAGGGCAAGGAAATGTATACAGGGACAGAATTATCCATTGATTTGGCAACAAAGTTAGCAAGTGTAGATGTTTGGTAGATGCCCCGAAGATAAAAGCATCTGGAATAGCAAAGCAGTCATTTAGCTCTAGGAACTGAAAGTTAAGAGATGCTCAAAATAGTATGAAATCATTTATGCTGTGAAAGGCTTAGGAAGTGAACATACAGATGATGGAAATCTGGTAAGAAGCACCTGTGCACACACATGCACACACACCCAAACAAAACATGTATGTTAGGAGAATGATAGAAAATCCATGATGAGAAATGTCAGGAAAAGAGGTGGCAAACAATTCAACTGAGCGGGGGAAAACATTCCCAGCTATATGGGACTAGAACTATATTCAGAAATATAACTGGACTGAAGCCAGCAAATGAGATGATTAGAAGGGAGTGGAAGGAAAGCCTTGGGGATGAAAGCATGCTGCTCCAGGTATCAAGCTAGATGCAAAGGTGGGAGAAATCTGTTTATGCCAATCAGATTATGCATTCTCTTCAATTTAGAGAAACTTTATGAGCAAGAGCAAAAACAAATAAGAGAGAAATGAAACAGTGGGTGATACAGTAAAATGATAATGCTGTTTATAATGTACAGGTTTTTACTGTCAGAAGTTCATGTGTAGCTCTTCTAGTTTGCTAATGCTGCTGGAATACAAAACACCAGAAATGGATGGGCTTTTATAAAAGGGGGTTTATTTGGTTAGAGTTACAGTCTAAAGGCCATAAAGTGTCCATCAACAAAGGACACTGGAGAAAGGCCATTGGCACCCAGAAAACCTCTGTTAGCTGGGAAGGCACGTGGCTGGCATCTGCTTGCTCCTAGGTTACGTTTCAAAATGGCGTTCTCAAAAATGTCTGCATCAGCTCCCAACGGCCATCTTCAAAATATCTGTCTCAGCTCCAGCTCGCTATGAGCTCCTTCTGTCTGAGCTTATATAGTGCTCAAGTAAACTAAACAAGGCCCATGCTGAATGGGTGTGGCCACGCCTCCATGGAAATTATCCATTCAGAGTTATCACCTACAGTTGGGCGGGTCACACCTCCATGGACACTGAACCAGTAGGTTCCAACCCAATCCACACTAGTATGTCTGCCCCCACAAGAATGCATTAAAGAATATGGCTTTTTCTGGGAGACATAAATATACAAACTGGCACAGTAGCTATGTAAGCCCATGCCTCTCCCATTTAAAACAACGGGTCTACCCTTGACTCCCTTTCTATTCACCTCCTTGTCTCTTACCTTCCTTTCAAATTCTAGCTTCTGAAACTAGTAGCATTTACTCACCATCTTCACTTTGCATTTATCCTTCAAATCATTCAGCTTGGATGCTGTCTCCGCTGCTCCAACTAAAACAGTTCTTGCCAAAGTCACCAATTGCTTGTCAATTGTCAAATCCAGTGGATGGTTTTCAGTCTCTTTGTTGTGATGATTAAAAGCAGAATCTTAGTATCTTAGAGAAGCCAAAAATGGATTAGCAAAGTTCCCGTGATCCTGCCATTTTGAGCCTGTCTTTGAAAGCTGCCCAAACAACTCCTGAAGATTTAGAAGGAACACAGGTAATCTTGGACTACATGCAATCTGGAAAAAGATTGAAAGTAGGGCACCTTGCCAAAAAGAAGAGCTCAAAACTAAAGTTGAAATGGGAATATTGGTCTTTGGAAATTAAGCAAGATATGGGTAAGTAAATGGAAATTTAACTAGGATATCTTAGAAGAAAATACAACAACCCTGTATGGAAGATGCTCTGCTAGCTATGCAGAGGATAAGAAGAAACATGGTCTAGTACACAGAAAAAGTCCACTTCCTGCAGGACTTTGATGCCTAAACAAGAAGTTAAAAGTCTTAAAGAATGCATAAAAATGAACATGCACTCAGACACAAATACTTTTACATGCAGCAAACTTTGGTTGATCCCGAGTGCTTAGAGAATGGAGGGCATGCTTGTTGAATATTCTGGTTGATAGCATTATTGTTAAAATAATCTTTTAAAAAACACCTGCAATCCCCTCTGAATAGTTGTACATTTCTTTGGTTTTACCCTCCTCTGCTCTGCCCTGCACATTATGAGATTCATCTGCTTTTGTCACCTTGCTTTCCTGCTCAAAGCCTGTCTTTAGATCTGCTTTATCTAACTGGCATTTAAAGCCCTGCATGCTGAGATCTCATACTTTTGGTTTTCCAACATTTTCTTCCCTGGTCTCTCTGCTGATTTCTGTGGCAGTCCCATTTGGCCATGAACACAGTTTGTGTGTTTCTCCCTCCCATGACTCAGTTCAAGCTTTACTGCCTCTTTTTCTCTCTGTATCTTATTCATCCGGTCCTATCTGAACAGCTCCTCCCCCATGCTATGTCTGGCCTTTCCCAGCCTTCTCTACTCATCCATCAAAGTTCTGCCCAGGAAAACCCACGTAAGGCAAGCAAGCCAGGTTTTCTGCAGTTCTTGGAGACGTGTGTTGATACACTAAAAAAAAAAAAATCTCTATCTAGTAATTGCTAGTTGAATTTCACAATTAATTTCTAGATCTATCTAGTAATTGCTGGTTGAATTTCACAATTAAATTCTTAGTTACCAGTTTATAGACTCCGGAATTATTCCACATTTATATTTTCCTCATTTTTTATTTGTTCAGAAACAGTCACTTTAAGAAAAGTCAAAAGCTGGGAGATATTGAAGAGGAGAAATGTTAGGTCAGTTCTTTTAAAAGGGAAAAGGTGCGCTAATACCTCCATAACGATCAGAAGCAGCCATTTATTAAACACCTGCCCTCGTTGTTTAAGTCAGCTCTAAGGTCAGTGAGAAATTCCAAGTTCTTGAATGCTCTGCAGGGAAATTTATCTAGAGAAAAAGAACACATCAGCTTATTTTTAAAAGAGACTTAGACCATCAAAATCATCCCTAAAGTACCCTTTCAAATCCAACAAGTCAAGCAAAACCATGGTTAATGATATGCTTGTGTTTATCAGAGCTGCATTGTGGCATTAAGTGAAATGCGTGATACATTAGAGTTTTATTTTCATGCTGTGTGGACACTTAAGTACACTGGATCCAATTGTATAATTTCTACATAATCATTATCCCATTTCGGGTACACTTGTATTCTGATAAATGGCTATAAAGCCTTCTTGCAATCTTTTTTTATTTTGGGGGAGGGTGACATGTTATTGAATGTGTGTGTGTGTGTGTGTGTGTGTGTGTGTGTGTATTCTTTTTAATGCCAAGTCCTTGCTGGGATCATAGCCTCTCATTATATTCGTAACTATTTTAGTATTGGAATATAATCCACTTTATGACCTAGTTTCTCAGGACACATTAGAGCACAAATAAAAGTGTCTTTGTTGGTGCATGACCTCTCTCTCTATATATATTGTTATAATGTAGTTTAGTTTATGTTCTGGCTTTTCTTTTCAGGTGAGTATTATAATTGCTTTAAGGCCCTAAACCTTGTATTTTATTTGGAGTCTTCCCATTATGCTAAGCCTATTACTATTACTAGGTATATAGTAGGAGCTAACTTAAGCATTTGTTGGATGAATCATATAAGAATAAGAAAAATAATCTTGGAAGCTTCATTGGTTAATCTTGCTTTGATAATGTAGAGTTCCTTTAGGAATTTGGAGTATTCCCAGAAACACTAAGAAAATCAATTACCATTGAATAGCACTATAAATTCTGTTTATTTAAGTTTTCTGGGGCTTTAGACACATAATAAATGGGACTGTATTATAAATAGGAATAGATTTGCATGCACACACATCTTTTCTCTCTACAGCAATCTTATGGAAGAATGCAAATCAACTGGTTAGTGGTGCAAATGGGACTAACCCTGGGAAGGAATTCAAGTCATGTTGAAGAAGGTCATGTATTCCAAATACAATGGACAGAAATTGTGGAAGACAAGGAAGTCTGCCTCAGGTCTGGGTGAACTGTAAAGGCCAGAGTTGAAGGAGTAGGCTGGTAAAAACTCTATCCACAAACATGGTGGCTTTTTGGTACTGCACACTTGTATGGTCTTTCTCTTTCTCCCCCTCCCCCAACACACCCCTCGCTTCCCAATTAAATTTGATTTTCTTTATGGAGGGTGAGCAGAAATTTCAGTTTGCCCCAGTGCTCCCCACTCTCTTGTGTCTAACATTGGCTTGCTTTTCATTTTCACAAATTATTCCTTTGAGTAATGAAAATTACCTTACAAAATCTTTCATATATATGGTTCTCTTCCAAATACTTAATTTATAAATGAAGTGCTTAAATAAGCCTTTTAGATTCTTTTTCTATAATCTGATATATTTGGACCTGTGTTCAAATCCATTAGGCACTTATTACATTTCTTATACTCTCAAATGTGGCAGCTTCTTAGTGCTCGCTGAAGTTCTTGAGTCCAGAGAGGTGTCAAACGGATCCAGCCATTTTTCTACCTGTAAATAAAGAGATAAATAATTAGAAGGGAATGGTGTGAAAGATGATAAATACTGATGTTGCAAGTGCGTATAAAGAATGTGAAGGTGCATGTAAAGTGTGTAAGTGAAATACTTCATGAAATCTGGTTGTGTAAAAAGTAATATTTAAAAATTACTGTATGATTTCATGTGATGTCATTTTAAATAGGCATGTGTAACTGAAGTAATAACTTTTTACAAGTAGATGTTTCAATTTAATATTTATATTAAAAAAGATGTGTGTGTATATCCATTCAAGTTGGCCCCAACCAAATTATTTTGCATTTTCTCATTGGGATAATGGGGTCTTGTATTAATTATCCCCATAGTCCCTGTATTTGGCAGAGTTGAGCTGGAAAAAGAGAGCCCATGGCTGATAGATGGAGAAAATTTGATTTATAACTATTTTCCTATTAGAATATAATACATTTTATGACCTAGTTTCTCAGGACACATTAGCGCAGAAAGAAAAGTGCCTTTGTTGGTACATGGCCATAATATAGATAGAAAGATAGATAGATAGATAGATATAGATAAATATGTAGATATATATAGTTATAATGTAGTTTTATTTATATTATATATAATCTATATATATTTTATATATATGTATCGAGAGAGAGAGAGAGAGAGAGAAAGAATGAGTTATAATGTAGTTTATATGTAGGTACTTGTTTAAAAGGTTTTGGAAGAGCTGAAAAGCAAGCAGGCAATGTTCAGAGCTTAGCTACAGCAGGAAGCTGTTGGCCTTCCTTGTAGGGCTGGAGGGAGCAAGGTAAGGGTGGAAGGACCAGAACTGAGGAGCAGAGCCACCCAGAGAGATCCGAAACCACAAAGGAATCAAAGCCACTGCTGAAAATGCTGCCCTAAGGAGGAGTGGGGGTGGGGGATGGGGGGTGGGGAGAGAGAGAGAGTGAGATGGGCTGGCTAAAAAATATCCCAGTTTCTCCCCTGTTCCCACCTTCTACCTGCCTGTATCTCTTAGTGGAAAAACTTGGGAAATATAATTTGCAGGAAATCAGCTCCCTGCCCCATAGAGCAAATGACCAGTGTGAATCCCTTGCTTCACTGCCTCTTTTTTTAACCAGGCAGTTGATCAGTGCATCAGCGCTGCCGTATGGATTGCTTTGTGAAAGACCTTATTCATCAATTTTGTAAGAGACATGCATAGCAGTTAGGATTTAAACTAGAGTTTCCTTGAGAAACTTACTGGTTAATGTCTGATTTATGCTAAAAGTGCAAATTGTAGTCTGCACGGATCCAGTTAACCAGAGGGGTTCAATGTGTGTCATGATGAAACTTCTTTTTCCTAATGAGTCATCATGAGAAATATTTTTTATAAAGTGAAGTCTCTATCTAATGTCAAGTCCCAGCAACAATGCAGTGTGTCTTACCTTTACCCTGTCTTTTTTTCCTGGCAGTTTATAGGCAATACTGTCATCCAGAAATTATATTTCCAGCAGAATATTAAAGTACTCTCCAGGGCAAAACAAAAGTAATCAAAATGGCACTTTTACAAATAATGATTTTGAGCACAGAGTCTCCCCAAGACTGAGAACATTCTTTCTATTTGGGCTGCCTTTTTATTTGGTTCAGTTCTTGTATCATTGAACACAATAATGCTATATACTGCTGAAATAGCTAGGGCCAGAATTTTTGGGGGGTGGAGTGGGGAGTAAAGATATTAAAAGGCTCAGGCCATTAAAAGACTATACTTATTCAGTGGGCTCCATCCTTCTTGTTTTTTTGTTTTGTTTTGTTTTGTAAAATATAGGAAAGAAAATTTAAAATACACAAATAAGAGGCTTTTAAAGTCAGTGGCAAATTCATCATTTCAAGGAAGAAGTTCGGTATTATTGAAATAAAAGATGTGATTTAATTTTAACAAAACATTGAATTTTTTCTGCCTGGTAACATTTAATTCTGGATTTCAAAAGCATTATATGCAAGATACATTTTTACTACTAGTCTATAAAATTGTCATTGTGATGAAATATTTGTTAACCTTTCCTCTGTTGGTAGCACTGTTGGTGCAATTTACAAGGAAAGTTATACTGATATCCACTGGTTTTGTAAACTAGGATAAATTATTATATTGGCTACAGTATTTTTAAGCCTTATCCTTAAGAGTGCAAATCAGTAATTTTTAAAGTGTTTCTCTTGCATGGCAACCTCTGTTTTCAAAATGCAATTCTGCCCAGTGGCAGGAAATGCAATTATAGTTAATTGTAGATTAACATCATCACGTCTGGTTTTTGCTCTGTGTATTCAGGATATCTCTCTACTCTTTCCTGCTGGATGGCCTCTGTTAGGGAGAGGCATCTTGTCCTGGGGGGCCTGCCTCTTTCTGAGCTGGCATCCCCTGAGATGTAAAACATCTGCTGACCCTCAGGCACCAAATCCTTCCTCACACTGGCCTCTGCTCTGCAGAATATCCCAGTTCTTCATTAGGTCCACAAAGCCCTCTGCCCAGCAGCCTGTGATTAGTTGGCCAGGCTCTGCAGGGCTTCTGCCTTGCCCTGAGTGTCACAGCCTCTTGGCTGGGAGGGTAATGTTTGGCTGTTCCCCATGCCCCATCGGGGCATGCAGAGAGCTCCAGTCCCTCTGCCCAGGCCCTTGAAGCCATCTACCCTCTCTCCTGGGTCACGGCATCATGGGAACTGCAAAATGTGGGGGTTGGGGACCACTTGGCACCCCAGAAAGAAAGCAGGATATGGCTCCTGGGGTTCTGATTGCTCCCCTCCATCTCCTTTCTTAGAAACCCAAAGGGCATCTAACTCTTTTGCTTTGCTTTAAACTTTACTCCTCTGTTTCAAACATACATACAAACAGTTCAGCAGTTTGAGGTAATGTTTTCTGATTCTCTCATAGACTTCCTTTGAGACAATGAGCTATTGGGTATAGGTCCTTGGGATTAGGGGGGAAAAGGTCTTTAAATTAGCTTCTTCAGTATATCGTTTAGCTTGTTCCTCGTAGTTGCTGTTTTATAAACTAGACATTTTATCGAAAATGTTTATCGAGTTAAGTTTATGAAAACATTTGTGCCTTGAATGCTACGTAAGCGATGTGGTAAGCTGCAGAGCGCATCCTACGAGAAGACAAATGATTTTAGTGATGCTACAATTGATGGCTGGATTAGGGAGAATTTCTGTGGGGTTACTTTATGAATAGCTAGTTCCTCATCATCCATTCATCTAATAGTTTTATCACCAATTATAATAGATAAAGGAATTTTGAATTGGAAGATATTCCTAAGTATGTTTATAAGGATGGAGATGTATACAGTTGGCATGGCAAATCTTAACAAGGAAGCTACATCAGGTTAGGAAGTCGATCAGATTTCACTAGTCTTTGAATGAGACAAAACTTGGTGGCTAAGACACAAAGACTTGTCAGAAATATCACAATAGCTGAGCCAAAAACTCCAAAAAAGCGTAGAGTTATTTTTAACAAATAACTTTGAGTTTGTGTCTAGAATGAATAGGAGGGGGTTGAAGTTTTAGAAAATGATGGAATTCATAATCCAATTTAGTAAAAAAAAATTAAAGTACCCTAAAAATGGAGTCCACGTAGCTTCAGAAATTGATGGCAGGTAACTCTTTTTCTAGCAAAAAACATCTTGAGTTGGAACGGTTTTCCTTTACTTCTGTGTAGTATACTTTTGATTAAGTACCAGACTTTTATGAGCTCTGAGTTTTTTTTCATAAGCCCTCTCTTTTCAGCTTTCCAGGTGAATTATTCTTTCTGTTTGCCAAGGATCAATTATCCATTGCTCTGGCACAGGGACTATTTCTAAGGTTGGAAGGATTGGATGGTGCTGGTTCTCAAAGAGTTTCAGGGTCTGGTTTTTAGGAACAGTCTGCTTTGTTAAAAATGCCTGGAGTGTAAATTTATAGAAGGGATCTATTTGGCTGGTCTCTTTGTCTTCTTGGATGACAAGATTCAAAATCCCTTGGACAGTTGGAGTAGACTCTGAAGTTTTCCCTGGCAGATATAAACATTTGAGGGTTTAGAGGGTACAGTAGATGATCTGAGAAAGCACACTGCCATCCCTCTTTCCAGTTCCTCCACTCCCCACCGTGGCTTGGCCATGTGACTTCCTTCGTCCAGTGGAATGTGAGAAGAAATTATGAGTGCTCCTTTCTAGCAGAAGCCTTGAAAGCCATTGTATGCTCCCATTAATGCTCTTTTCCTCCTCTTCCCTGAGACTAGTATATCCCAGTTAGAGGCTGCTCTTTCAACATGGGTCTCAGAATGAAAATAATGTGGATCAGAGCTGAAGCTGACTTGTCATGGACATGCAGCATGAGCAAGAAATGAATCTGTGGGTGAAAGCCACAAAGATTTTGGTTTGTTTGTTAATGCAGCATAACTTAGCCTAAACTGACTGATACAGAGGAGAAATGCGATCCATGAATATAAGACAGGGTTGTACTGAAGCAGACTGGAGGGTAATGACTGAGAATATGAAAGTCAGCAATCAGCTTTCATAGGTGACTTGAAGGCATCAAGATTTTCCTTTCAGTTCAGATTCAGTGAAGTAAGCAGTCAAACTAGAATGAAATTAAAGGTCCCATTGGGACATACCTTAAGCTTCTAGAGTCTTGCTCAGCTTTACACATCACAACTGATTGCTAGAATGAGAAAGGACTTCCTCTGATTGGAGCTTGATTGTACTTTGAGGTTAGCACTAGTGGTCTCTTGGAACAATGAACTGAAAGTGATCTGGGACTTTTTAATTATTTTTTCCTCTAAATATTCTATTTGAGATATTTGAATTTCAGTGTCACATTGCAAAATAACACAATCTGTTGCCTTTATAATTACACATTAATTTTCAGCTGAAGTATAAATGTCAGATGATATATGTCTTATTCAGCTTAGAGAAAAAAGCCCTTTATATTTGATTTTTTTTCTTTAGGAGAAAACCTGCTAAGAATAAACTGTGTGATCTATGAATTGAGAGCAGAAACCATTCTCTCTTCAATTCAAATTAATTTCTCAGAACTGAAGCAGGATAAATACTCCAGCTGAAGTGTGTGCCTTAATTACAAACTTCAGGGATCTTAAGTTTTATGGTTCAGTTTAAGCATCTAAAGCTGGGTAGCATGCCCTAAGTTAGCCCACTTACCGGTAGGTGGTTATAAATCATTATTTTGCGTAAGGAGTGTTACATAAAATTAAGAATTATGGACATGTCGCAGTTCACCTCAACTGCTGGAATGAAGTTGATGTGTGAAAGGATGTTCTTCTCATTTTGTTATGTGTTGGAAGTTTCTGATTATAGGTTATTCAGGCAATCAAGAAACAGAGATGAGGGTCTGTAATTCGTAATTGAAATTTAGCCTTTAAATTAACTTCATTAGTATGCAGTTTATTAGGAGGTACATGTTTATTAAATGAAACGACCTCTAGATTTCCATTTTCAGTACAGAGTGTAGTTCTTGGAGGTGTAAGGATGTTTAAAATCTCTATTTAAAGTGATATCATTGACAAGATAGAATCATTAAACATTATAAGGATTTGGTTTTTAAAGTTTTTATAATTTTCAAAATTGCTTCTAAAATTTCCTTCTACACTTCAATCCTCAGCAAAAAGTAATATTTTTAACTTAAAAAAAGGTGAATACAAATTTCTCAATCCTAAAGAGCTGATGTTCAGTACTTAGTTTTATTTTGAATAAATATCAGTTCGGTTCATTCAGTTCACTAAGTATGAACTGTGTGTCAGTCGCTATGCTAAGCCAGTCATACAAATATAAAAAGATGTATTCTATACTCTGAAGAGGCTTCCAATCTAATAAAGGAGATAGACATTTTAAGAATAAGCAATGTGCAGCTTGGTACATGATACAATGGGGGTATTATAGAGGAGAGAATAATTATATTATGGAGACTTAGGGTAAGATGAATAAAATATAAAATCTCATTTTATTTTCAAGATTGCCTTTTGTATCTAAACAACAGTAAAGTTAAGAAAAGATGGACATCATAAAAATTTGTCTAGGGGATAGTTTAGAGAATCAGAAATATGCTCCTCTTTTTTATTTCTAGTTCTTACAGCATGTAGCATTGTATTAGCAAGAGCCTCTTTATTTCCGAAGACAAAGGGGACAGGGCCCTTTGCAGAGGTATTCTATGTTCTTTTATATCCCAGACCTACCTGGTTATCTTTCCTAGCCTGGGGAAAGGATGGGGCTTTGTTCTCCCTTGTCCCCAACCCACACACTGATTGTTTTCCCACAGCTAATAAACCCCACTGACTGAATGGAGGAAAGAGCAGAAAATGTAATAAAATATGGAGGAAAAAAATAAACCTTATTTAATATCTCAAAATATTAAAATATCTGACTGGTTTTATTGACTTAGCTGTTGTTAAAGATACAGATTTCAGTTCTGTAATATATCATATTTGTTCATCAGAGTCAAAATAAAACCCTGCCTTCTTTAGGAAGCATTTATCAATAATGTAAGTAATGATGATCTCCACTTTTATTCCATATTTCTATGACGTTTACAGTCTCTGTAGGTGATAGAGTATTCAATTATATATTGCTTTGTGTTTGTTTCTTATTGTCTGTGTTAAAACATTTTCTCTCCCAAAAATATAAGTCTTCAGCAATTTCAAGGACTGTGTCTTACATTTGTCTCCACTCTGGTACGTAGTAAAAATATTACTTAGGGCTTCTAGGTTCCCATCTGCCCAAATCAAAACTATCCATACATCTTCCAAAGGAAGAAATACAGGCCAACCAGGGGAGCAAATAAAACCACAGCATAGAGATCTAGGATACTTCCAACTTTAAATTGCCTCTCAGTAGAGAAATACCCAAGTCCAGCAGAGGAAACTCAGAAAAGAAGAGAGGGGAGACGAGAGAGCTGATGGAATACAGAACATATTCATTCCCAGAAGGGAAACTCCCTGCTGCATTGCAGGTCTTAAGAGGAGGTCTAAAACCTGCAAGATCGGAGTGCTGGCTACCGGAAACTAAAAGGAAAGCACTTGAATGTTTGTGGAACCTGACATGGGGGTCTCAGCAAGGCATTACGGATTGGGGGAGAAGAGGGTAACTTGGGGTAGGGAGAAATCCATTGGAATCTTGGTAACAGTGGGAAAAAAAGAAGAAAGATGGGAAAGATTAAGGGTCATATAGAAACAAAATAGATTCATGAAATCTGAACATATACCAATTCCTAGTTCAACCTCTCCCCAAAACCTCTCTCCTTCATATCACAAGCAGTGCTCTTGGACAAGAAACCTAGTAAAGTATAGTTATTCAACCTTTACCCACAATCTGCTTTTTTTTTTTTTAATGTATCAAAACAGCAGCTTTCTTCTTCCTTTAAAAAAAAAATAACTTTTTTTGAGATTTAATTCATATACAATGTACTGATTTAAAATATACTATTCAATGGTTTTTAGTATATTCACAGAGTTGTGCACCATCATCACATCAATTTTAGAACATTTTCATCACCCTCAAAACAAACCCTGAACCCATGGGCATGTCACTCCTCTTTACCCACCTCCTCCCTCCCCCTTCCTAGAGACTTTCTGTCTCTAAAGATTTGCCTCCTCTGGACATTTCATATAAATGGAATCTTGCAATATGTGATCTTTTGTTACTGGCTTCTTTTACTTAGCGTACTCTTTTCAAGATTCATCCATGTTCATCAGTACATATCAGCACTTTATTCCTTGTTACGGCAGAATAATATTCCATTGTATGGATATACCACATTTGATATCCATTTATCAGTTGATGGACATTGGGTGCTTCTACTTTTTGGCTATTATGTCTAATGCTACTATGAACATTCGTGTTCAGGTATTTATGTGAACGCGTTTTCATTTCTCTTGGGTATATACCTAGGAATGGAATTTGAGTTGTGTGGTAATTTTATGTTTAACCACTTGATAAGCTGCCAGAGTATTTTCCAAAGCAACTGAACCATTTTGCATTCCTACCCTCAGTGTAAGAGGGTTCCAATTTTCTACATCCTCACCAACCCTTGTTATTATTTGTTTTTTATTATAGTTGTCCTTGTGAGTGTGAAGTGGCATCTTGTTTTGGCTTTGACGTGCATTTACCTGATGGCTAACATTGAGCATCTTTTCATGTCAAAGTCGAGTTTTAGAACCCTTCTATCCCCTGCTCCCTCTGAGTTTTTCTGTGCTCATTTGCAATAAATTCCCATTCCCAAACCCAAGCAAACATAGATTTCATGTCTTTATAGTTATGACTGTTCCAGAAATTTTCCATAAAAGGAATCATACATCATCTTTTGTGTCAGGCTTCTTTCTCTTATGATGTTTATAAGATCCATTCATGTTATTGCATGTTTATCAGTGGTTAATTCACTTGTATTGTTAATATAGTAGAATATTGATAGAACACATTTTGATTATTCTTTCACTCATTGAAGGCCATGTGGATTGTTGTTTCCAGTTTCAGGCTATTATGAATAATGCTGCTATCGACATTTAGGTATAAGTCTTTGTGTGGGCATATATTTTCATTTCATTAGGTAAATAATTATGAGTGGAATTGCTATTGTGTCTGATAGTATGTCTAGGGAACTGATAAACTTTTTACTAAAGTAAAAATACCATGTTACATTCTCACCAGTAATATATGGGTTTTTTAATTTCTCCGCATCCTTGCCAATACTTGGTAATGCCATCATTTTGATTTTAACCCTTCTTGTGGATGTGTAGTGGTATCTCATTTTTTTTTTTTTTTTTTACATTTCTGCAATGACTGTTGATGTTGCACATCTTTTCATGTGTTTGTTCAAATATTTTGCCCATTTACAAAATTGAGTTGTTTCTGTTCTTATTGTTGAGTTATAGGGGTCCTTTGTATGTCCTGGATATAAGTTATTTATCAATATGTTTCACAACTGTTTTTCCCAATCTGTGGCATGTCTTTTCTTTTGCTTTACAGTATGTTTTGAAGAGGAAATTACTTGATTTTGTTAAAGTAAAATTCATAATTCTTTATTTTATTATTCATGCTAATTTATTGACTTTTGAATATTAAAACACTCTTGAATGGTTGGGATAAAATCCACTTGACCATAGTGTATTATATGTGTTATATAATGCTGCATATCATTTGCTAATATATTTTTTTATCCGTGTTCCTGAGGGATAATGGTCTGTAATTTCTTTTCTTGTAATATCCTTCTTAAATTTCAGTATCAGGGTTATCCTAACCTTTTAAAATAAACTGGAAAGTATTTTCACTTTCTTTATTCTGTAAAGGAGTATGCTTAAGTTTGATATATATTTTTTTTCCTCAAACATATGGAAGCATTCATCAATAAAGACATGTTGGTTTTTCTGGAAAAGTTTTTAATTACAGATTGAATTTCTTTAAGAAATGCAGCAGTATTCAGAGTTTCATTTATTTTTCATAAGTCTTGGTAATTTGTATTTTTCAGTGAATTTGTCCCTTTCACCTAGGCTAGAAAATTTATTGCTATAAATCTGTTTATAATATTTTCTCATCTTTTTGTCTGAAATGATGCCTCCTATTAGTTCTTCATATATGTGTTTTGGGTTTACTTTCTTTTTTCTTGTTCATTTTTGCTAAGTGTTTATCAGTTTTACAAATATTTTCAAAGAGATGGTCTTTGGCTATTTTGAATTCTGGTATATTTGCTTTCTGTTTCATTAATTTTGTCTTATCTTTCTATTTTCCTTTCTTGTAATTTCTTTGGGTTTAAATTTGTTTTTTTTTTTTTTTTTCTTGAGATAGTTGATTTTCTTAGATAATTGATTTTCTACCTTTATGCTTTTATAATACATGCATACAAAGCTAGAATTTCTCTCTAAGCAGTGCTTTAGTTGCATTCATAAGTTTTAATATGCAACATTTTCACTTCAATTCATTTCAAAATACTTCATAATTTCCATTACTTCTTCCTATTTAGAATTGTTTTACTCAATTTTCAAACATTTGGTGGATATTTCTAGTTATCTTTCTGGATTTTGTGTCTAAATTAATTCCATTGGAGTCAGAGTACTTCATTCATATGATTCAATCTCTTGGGATTTGTTGACTTTTGCTTTATTTTCCAACATAAGGTCAATTTTGGATATGTTCCATGTATACTTGAAAATAATGTATATTCTGCAATACTTGTGAATTGTTTTCTTTGCTTTTAATTTTTTTATAGTCAGTTTGGCTAATCATGTTGTTCAAATCTTCTAAAATATCTTACCATTTTTTTTAAATCTGTTGTTCTTTCAGTTCTTGAGAGAAGGTTCTTAAAGTCTCCATCTATGATAGTGGATTCATCTAGTTCTTTCCCCACATCTTTTCAGACTTAAAAGGTTAGACCTGTCATATCTTCCAATTAAACTGACACTTTTATATTTATGAAATAACCCTCTTTATCTGTAGTAAAACTTCTTCTCAAAGAGTCTACTTTGTTTAGTATTAATATAGCCATATTTGCTTTCTTTTGGTTAGTGTTTGCTTAACATATCTTTTACCATCCTTTTATTTTCAACTTACCTATATCCTTATATTTAAGATTTTTTTTATAACCAGCTCTATTAGTTTCTACTTCCGCTATAACAAATTACCACCAAGCTGTTGACTTAAAATAACACATTTACTTTTTTACAGTTCTGGAGGTTAGAAGACCAGTAGGTCTCACTGGACTGGCATCAAAGTGTTGGCAGTGCTCTGTTGCTTCTAGCAGCCCAGGGGAGAATCCATTTCCTTGCCTTTTTCAGCTTTTAGAGGCTTCCCACATTTCTTGGCTTTTGGCCCCCTTCAATCTTCAAAGCCTAAGATGGCTGATTGAGTTTTTCTTACCCTAGATCACACCAATACTGACTTTTCTGCCTCCCTCTTTCACTTATGAAGACCCTCTGTGATTACTTTGGGCCAACCCAGATAATCTGGCATAATCTTCCCATTTTAAAGATCCTTCACTTAATCGTATCTATAAAGTTCCTTTTTCCATGTAACATAGCATATTCAAAGGGTTTGGGGACTAGAACATGGACATTTTTAGTGGGGGGTGTTATTTTACTTACCTCATCAGCATACAGTTAGGTCTTGTTTTTACCGCCTCTAATAGTCTTTGTCTTTTAATGTGATCATTTATCCATTTACATGTAATACAATCACTGTCATAGATGACATCTTGCTGTTTATTTTATTTGTTTCACCTGTTACTTGTTCCTCTACACCTTTCCTGTCTTCCTGTGGGTTAAACAAGTATTTTATTATTCTATTTTTTCTCTTGTAATCTCATTTCCGTTATGCATTGTTGTGTGATTTTTAATGGTTACCCTTTGAGCTTTCAGTTTGCATCAGCCATGGCTTATTATAGTCCATCTTCAATTACTAGTTTTGCCACATACATTTTTTAAAGTCCTGTATGCTAACTCTAATACCTGGATCCTATGTGAGTCTGTTTTGATTTTTTTTTTCTCTTGATTATCAGTCTCAATTGCATGGTCTTTGCATATTGAAAAAAAAAAATATATATATATGTATTCACACGTATATAATACCTAATGTATATGTATGCAATATATGTGTATGAATTTATTTGTTTATACTAGATAATATAAAATCACCCTAACATTTGAGATATTATCCTCCAACAGATAGGAGACTCCCTTTCCTGATAAAATCAGTTCAATCAGGGTTTAAGTAGAGTTGGGGCAGGGTTGCAGTTTTAGTAAGACTCAGTCCACCCCTGATTTGTGCCTTATTTTGAGGTATGACCTGCTGAGCTTTTAGGTGATAACCTGGCAGCAAAACCCCCAAAGGCTTTTGGTTGAGAACTTCAACCCAAAAAGGATAGAGGAGATTAAGTTCTGACTTCAGAGGCATTGAGCTTACTTCTTTAGCTTCCTGCTTCACACAGGCTTGGCACATATATTAAGAGAGAGACCATCTAGGATTTGTGGCAGGTACTATCTCCAGTAGAATTTGTCTCCTAAGCACTACAGTTACTCTGTCTTTAGAAGTTTCTGTGCCAGTCCCCAAACCTGCCACTCTACACCAGAACTCAGCGAATGTTTATAGGGAAACATGACTTAAGAATTTTAGGTCCTGTAGCTTCCAACCTGTCACATTAATCCTTCACATCCACCAAATTGCTGATGCTTTCTCTTTTCCCTAGGAATAAATCAGCAAATGCCCTTGGGGGACTAAGAACAGCCAGCTTTGCTCCTCTCACCTAGAAAGTGCTCTTCGCTCTCTGGAATTTTAGTGTGTCTAGCCTTCATTGCTCCTACAGTTTCTTGATAGCTTTCAAAATATGATTTTTGAAATCAATTAATAAATTAAAGTAGTTGCAGCTGAGCCTCTACAGGTCACCGTGACCTCTATGACCGTTCTAGAAACACAAGTCAGGATGCATCATTTATGAGGTAGAAAGGTTAAGGGGATGGCTTAGATCATGGTGAGTAGACAGTTAGGGAAGCTGGGGTATGCACTAGCCCGACCTGAGAAGTGGCATTAGTGGTCTTTAAGGACACTTCTACTTTCGTTTTTCTGATTCTAGGAGTTTCTTCATGTAAGAGTTTGTAAACATTGACATTGCATGGATTCCTGCTGGAAACTGTGAAACTTCAGTGGTAAACTAGATGACCTTCTAATTTCCACAACTCTGAGGGTTTCTGTTTGGAAGTTAGTCTGGTTCTTCTGAGGTCCCATTTCAATCTTTTAAGAGTGGATTCTGAGCATTGGGTACTACCTGGAGGTGGCAGTAGAGAGTCATTCAGTTGTGATCACATCTGATTCAGTGTCTGCTGAGATTATTTAATAAATTATAATATTGAAATATTCCCCAGTATATTAACTTTTGTGTTTCTAATCAATTCTGGGATTTTTGAGTTTCTTTAAAAGCAATATTTGTTTAGGTTTGGAAAAAGACTTTATGAAGTTATAGGCATGTCACATATGAATTCTGTTAATTAAATTGTGAACTTGTCTTTCCTCACAAAGGGCTAACATCTTTAAGATAAGTTTTTTGTAGTAATTTAAAAGTACAGACAGAATTTTTCCTGCCTTTATGTTAGGAAAATTTATGAAGAAATTCTAGTTAAATTTAGAGAGTTGGGCAGAATATAATATTTTCAGTTTTACTGATCAAGTTTTTGAAATACCTTATTTGATGACATGTAGGAAAGGGAATTGAAAACTCAGTTTTTGTCAGAAAGGAGAGAAAGAATAAATAATAAGTGCAGAATCTGGGACTTTTTTTGTAGAAACCAAATTTTGTTCACTTGGGAGCCTTTCAGGGACTCCTGTGTATCGCTAACCTTCAGATGCTGAAGCAGGTTATTGAGAGAAGATGAGAAATTTCCTTTCTGGGAAATCATTCAAGTCTCTGCTGCCCGGGATTGTTGGTTGAGTACTCACCCACCCCTGCAAACCCTCAAGTCAAGGGAGAGATTTAAATGGCTACTTTCTCTCACTCTCTTAAAGCTATGAGTCCCTAAAACCCACAAATTAATTATATAACCTCTCTGTTTTGAATGAATGGACTTAAAAACAATTGGAGAGGGAGTTAGTCTTTCCATAGGCAAATCCTTCAGAGGGAACAAATTTAGAGGACACGTGTGCCTGGTGAAGTCTCAGGAGTGCAGACAAAACTTCACAGTAAAGACTTGCAGTAGGGCTTAGTTAAAAAATGGGTTTGTTCTGTGTCACAGAGGGATAGGCCATCAATCACACATAATACTTGTTCATGATCTTTTTGAGACTGGTGAGATGGAAGGCAGTACAATTCTGCACATATTTTAATCATTCTTATGAAGTGTTGGCAGGCACTTTCTTTTTTCTGAACCTTTAGTTTATGGTTTGCTTTTCCTTCTTCTTTGCCCTCCAGTTTCATCATTAGAATAGGGCATTTAGCCTGATATCCAGTGAAGCTGGTTTCAAAGCCTCAGTGATGTCTTATAAGTGACATATGCAAACATTTATGGTTATTGAAAACTTAAAAGTTTGTATGGAATTTTTTGCATCCTTGTACAAAGTGACCTGGTGAATTTTCTGTCTTGTCTTTTAATACACCAGGATTTTTTGTTTAGAGGTAATTTATATACCAGACAAGCCACATCCTTGCAAAAAGGAGTGTGTAGGATGATGTTTAGAGCACTTAAATTGCTTTCATTACTAACATTGTAAGAGAAGTATCCAGGAAAATTATGCATTTCCTTTGGTTTGTTTTTCTTACTCTCCCACTCTCTCATCTATCACTCTTTCTTACATAGAGTGTCTTCTCATGATCCCCTTCCTGAGATTCAAGGGTGCCTATTGGTTGACGGAGTTCTCAGAGCTCTGAAATGATGCCTCTTCTCCAAATCCGATTCCTTCAGTTTGCCTGTCTTCCCTTTCTTCTTGGAAAAACAGGATTCAGAGGCTGGAAACCCCAAATCTTGCATGTTAGAAGCCCAGTTTTACACATTTAGATATGCCTGCATTGGACTTTCTCTTGCTGGTGCACTAGTATTGTCTGGCCCCCACTTGGCATCAGTTCCTTGAAAACTTTATGTTCAATTCTTTCATATCTTTGCAGGGTTACAGAGTTACAATGATTACTTCAGACTCCCATAGAGAGGATTTCAAAGGGAGGGGATGTGGTGGGTAAGGAAATATTTCCATGTACTTTAATGGTGGCACCAACAGCATCTTCCTGGTATAAGACTATGCTGCGTATTCCAGAATGTTCCACAACTTTGCCCCTTTCCTTCTTCTAAATGCTCATTTATACCTTCAGTCAACCAAAAATGCTCACACAGATTTCCAAAAGAAATCTAAGGGAGGTGGTAATATTCCAGGCTGAAAACCACTGACTTGATACTGAACCAAAAACACAAACAAAACAACCACCACCTCCAAACTGACCAGGACACATTTGACTCTCTTGCAAAATCAACACTGAACAAGGCCCCAGTGACTGCGAAACAGCATAGTCATGTTTGCAGCCTACGTAGCCAGTGTTCTTTTGAGAAACTGAATTCCCACAAGCATTGACCAGAGGGAGTATAGAGAAGAAGTAGTTATTAATGCTGTCTTCTTGATTTTGTAGTTTGCACTCATTTCCTAACTTCCTTTAGGCATTAGGTAGAGATTCACTTGCCAGCTTGTGGCACTGTGCCCTACTAGAGTTTCATCCTGATGCTTTCAGTGTGACTCCATAGGTTCTCTGGGTTCATCTGTAGTCACCCTTTTGCAGACTTAAGGTTGCCTTTTCTGATAAAGTTACTCCTTTTCCTGCTCTCCCTTACTAACCACAGCAGTATCTTCCATCTAGGTTTGCCAGCACTCATCTGTTAACCACATAAGAAAAATGGTTAATTTTAATACACCATAAAAAGACATTGGTTGGTCTTGGGATTTTACTATAATACCTTAACGACCTACCATTATAATAGCCCAATTTCTCAGCTCAAAAGTCATTTTCAAATGTTTTTGGAGATTGAAATAATAATTTTAACATTGAAGTTTCACAAATTTTAGTTTCTTTTTGAATGGTTGAAACCATTAACTGGGACCTAGATTTTGTTTAACTGATAAAAATAACTTACTTGTTCATCAATAGTTTCCGTAGATTGTTTTTGTTGCAACCCGATTTCACCTTCAAATGCACTGAGCATGTCAATAATTTTATTCAGGTCAGTTCAGATGTATTGCAAATCATTACCTCCTTTACAGCCAATCAGCATTTGGTTTCTTAGAGTTCAAAGTCATTTTTTAACTGCTAAGAATGTCTGACCATATATGTATATATGTGTATGCATCTATAAATATATATGTGTGTGTGTAAATATATATATAAGTATATATATGCACATAAATATGCAAACACAAAAGCACATAGATATCCAAACACACATATGTGTATATTACACACAGTTTCGTCACTGTAGGGTACCTTTCCTGGATCCCTGTTACTTTGAAAGAAATATAGAACTTTTAGAAATTTGAATATCGCCCTGTCACTGGGATTAACAAAAATTTTTATACCCTCAACTAAGTTATTCATAAGAGGATCATTTTTATTTAATATATTTGTATACACACAAAGGACTATCCGTTGTCCAGGTCCCAAGATGAGTCATTTCAGTTTTACTTCTGCCACTCACATAACGTGAACAACTGAATCATTGTGCAAAGTAACTATAAATATTCCTTTATAAAGGTAATTGAAAAAGAAAGTCTTTTAAAACATGTAGAGTACCTTATGAAATATGTGTCCACTTTAGGTGGAATAAAAAAAATCCTCAAGTGTGGTGTTCTATAGAAATTTGATTCCATTTGAAGAAACAATTTTATATACCCTGATCAAGGAAACCCTAATGTATTAGAGTCTGAACCCCCATGTTGTTTCTCATATTAAGTTAGATTCTATAGTCTTTTATATAGTATATTGTTAAAAATATTTTTCGACTCCTAGGCCATGAATTTTTTTTCCAGTCATATACGAATCACTTTTAACTATTGTTACGATAAGTGTTTATTGTGACCACCTCTTTCTGGGAGTCGTTAAGCATTATATTATGGAGCACGGGCTCTTGAGTTAGGCTGCCTGGATTTGAAACCCATCTTTACCATCTCCTGTCTGAACAAATTATTTCACCTCTCTGTGGCTTATACTTAGTGTCTGTAAGTAGGTGACCATATCATGATCTCTCCCCCACAAAGTGGATTGTAATCTAGTATTACTTGTGGCTGCTAAATCTGAATAGAAAGCTTGAAACCTGTAATCAAGGGAAAATGGGTGTTTTCATCTGTTGATCACACAGCTAAGTGAAACTGTTTAGAGTAATGTGTTGTTCAACTTGCACTGAACCTGCTGACGTTGTCTTTTGGAAATAAAATGTGTTTGCAAGATGAACCATGTTCCAAGTTGAGGAAGATTTGTGTTGGCTTCCACACTTTTCCTCTTGTTTTCCATCTTAACATGTGGGATGAGGAATCAAGTCTTTATAGGAGCTGTGTGAGACATGGACACACACACAGAGAGAATAGATAGATGATATAGATAGATTGATAGAAAGATAGATAGTCAAATTTCCAGGTATTTTCTTCACTGAACTTCCTTGCTTCTCAGATAGCATAGGGTTTTTGAAGTTCCCAGAATACCTAGGATCTAGCAGACTTTCATTATCTTGCCTATAGGGTTCCTTGAGCTTATCACGTAATCACCCTGCATCTGTCAGATTAGCTGCTATTCAATCTTTAAAGTCTCCCAGACTGACCTGGAGCTTTTTCACCTAGAACCCCTCACCCTCTGTTCATATGTCTATTCCAGGAACGGTTCTACATCCTGATGGTTTTCGTCTCTCTGCCCTCCTTACCCCAATAACTGATCACCTGGAGGGCAGAGATATTATTCTGATCATAACTTGCAGTACAATCAGCCATGGCCACTGGGGAGCCAGGGACAAAAAAAATTACAGAACTGAAAGAAATCTTGAAATGTTTTCTGTTTGGATCTCCCATTTTACAAATGAGGAAAATTGAGGACCCCAAAGTTTTAATTTTCTTCCTGTCAACTTGGTTGCATCTATAATCATTTCAGATAGTATTAGGTGGACATTTTCAGAATAGACCCCACTTCAAGAAAGAGCTATGGTGGGGGCTAGTCTGATCTACCCTGAGCTTCTTAGGAAAGTTTACTTTGGTCTCAGTCTGACTGTAATTAAGACCATCTCTTTAATCTCTTTAAATAAGGTTCATACAATTTGTTCTTCTTCCTTCTTGTCTTTGTTCTGATATTCTTTGGTTAACATCTGCAGTCCAGAAGAAAAACGGTAGCTGAGCAAAGGAAAGGCCCATTAAAGAAGCTCTAACAAGTATAAAAGAGCATTTTGAAAGTAAAAGGATGGTTTGGATAGCATTGTAATGCAATTGGCAAGTCAGTGGAGTTGTATCTGAGGGTTGGGATGTGATTGTGCAGCTTTGAATGGCTAAAAGGAAAGGCAGTAATTTTCAACACATGCTGTGATCTGGAGGGCTAGAACTAAGAGGAAATGATAGTATCTTAAACTAGAGTGTTATTTCATTCCGGTTGAATAATGTAGACGTGGTGGTTGAGCTCTTAGGGCAGAGAAATGGCTTATGCATATTTAGTGAGCTCCTTGTGTTGAAATGAGTGGTTGCTACAATAACACAAATGCATGTGTGGTTTCCAAACAGTTAATAATTGTTTAATAAGCAATTCCTTATAAACCTCCCTTAGTTGTTGTAACTTGTGTGGAGATAGATTATTCTTCCCCATTATTAGGGACAGAATAAGAAATAGCTGGTAATGAGGAAAACACTTTAAATATAAGGGGAACATTAATAGGGTAAACTGCCAATTACCATCAGGAGAGATTTTCAAAGCTGACATAAATGTACCATGTGGTGAAGAAAGTGGAAATAGCCAGAGGCAATACAATCCCATGGATCACTGGAGAATTAGCTTCCTTTCATTTCCAAATGGGTTTTAGCAATATATGCACAATGAAGGCAAAGAGGAAAACCCAGGCAATAGAGAGTGAGCCAAAATATTTTGGCCTAAGTACTGATTTCTTTTGTATCATGAGCAAGGTACATAACCTCTCTTGATTGCAGAAATGTCCAGAACAGGAGTAAAGTCTACCTGTCCCCAGGTCTTTTCTCCTAAAAGGATAATACAGTATTCGCCAAACAAAATACTGTAATTGCTTTATACATATTGAGTCCCTTCAAGCAAGCATCCTAACATGTGTATCATCGACTGTAATATCTTAGAAAATGATTTATGAATTAAATTTATATATACATGTATATGGTCACTGCTTTTGTACACAAGAGTGGGTGAAACCCACTACGATTTGTCCATAATGAAATATTAAGCATCCTGCTAAATATTTAATTCACCTGCTGAACTGCAACACAGTGGTTGAGAAATATGAAACCTTCCTCTTCACTTACAGGGACAGTTGCTGATAACCACATAAATTATTAACATCATTATTATTATTCAGATCTTTATTATTACCTAATGATGGATATGCTAGGAGAAATGTCCCCTGAAACAAATAGAGCTAATATCTAACAATAGAGTCAAGGTTGTTGTGTTTCAAAGAGTAACTCTAAGCTTGTAAAAATTATGCACTGTAATGCAGATTAAGGAAAAGATGCTTATTTATAAAAACACTTGGTAAACTATCCAGGAACATTCTCAATATTATCAATTCCTATTTCATAGATTTAGATGTAGCATGGATCAGAATATATTTCCTGGAATATAAAATACATGTATTTTTTAAAAAGACCCATTGTTGATATGTTCTGCCTGAATTTTCAGATGCATAAAATAAGTTAATGTAATCAACACTTCAGACCATGAAAAGAAGGAGGAAGCACATGCATTACCAAAATCCTAATAGAGCTATTGTGATTGAGTCTTAAATTTGAAGCTGACTTTGCTGGCAGTCAAGGCCAGGAGGTAAGTTATGATGGGTTGCATAAATTCTTATACAGAATTTTACTGGTAAACTTCTGGCTACATCAAATTCAAAAATTATTTTGTTTTATGTAGGACCATGTGAACAGCTTTGGGTATTATGGATAGTTAAATGTCCACAGTGGCTGTTTTATGGAAAATGCAGAGGTAATTTTTACCTGGCTGCTTATTATAGAATAAAAATGGGATTGTATACTCCTAATCAAAGCTTAATATGATATGGCTTCTGAAAGAAATGTGGTATGTTGGCAAGAGCTTGGACTGTGAACACGAGCTCTGCTATTTATAGCCCTGTGATCTTCAGCAATTTAATTACCTTTCTGTGTGCAGTTTCCTCATCCGCAAAGATCTTTCTTATAGCATTATTATGAAGGGTGTAATGAATTAATGTGCATATGTAGAGCTTAATGTTAGTTCCTTCCTCCATGCATCCCTTTGCACCCCTGCTGTAAGCAGTTCTACTACAATTCTCTCTCTCTCTCTCTCTTTCTCTTTCTATCTCCATCTCTCTCTCTCTCTCTCTCTCTCTGTCTCTCTCTCATACACACACACACACACACACACACACTATATCTTTTTTGTTTGAGATATGTCCTTAAAGATGTTACTGCTGGGAAAATAGAGCTGATTCCATGATAAGTTTAAGACCACGAAGATAAATATGAATATCAGAGTTCACCATTGGGGTGTTTCAGTAATGTTAGGTTATTTTATAAGGTGGTCACCAAGGGTGTTAAGATCTTAGACATTATTCTTTGAAAGTTTCTGATTGTTTTGAGAGGAGGGTTTGGATCATCAGTTTCACAGAGAATCTAACACTTTTCAGTTACTTGCATTCCTTCTCTGGAAGTCACTTTTGCTGTTTGGATTCTTTGAAAATCACCTTAAAAAAAAAAAAACCAAACTTGTTTAATTGTTAAGACCAAGAGGTCATGCTGCTTCCTGGGAGTACTGAACGTGGATTCCTTGCCCATGGGGTCAGTGCTGGCCGCTGGACCATTCCAGGTTCATTTCTTCCCCTGGGGCATTGGTATCCTCACAATCATTTAATGGGACTGATGTTCCCGGGGGCTGGGCAGTCTGGGCCCTTTTCGGGCTGGTGGCTAAACAAAGCTTCTAAGCTGGAACTGAATGATGTCCACATAGCAGACTGGTAAACTGACCTTTTCCTTCCCTCTACCGTAGTGTGCAACTGATTCCATAGAATCCTTCTTTTTATCTTGGGAGGAACTGATCAGTCAACAAGTACTGTCTCTTATCAGCTCTCTTCAAGGGTGAGAACTTTGTTGGAAAAGTCTTCTCTATATGTGGCAGTTATATAGCCTGATGATCAAACTTCAGTCTTTTTAGGTTTGCTTGAATCATAATCAGTGAGAACAGTATAGTACTTTGGAACAGTGTGCTGGTTACGTAACCTAGAAGAGGTTATGTTCTTTTGATCCATTCTAGTGGGTCCAGACCTATTGTGGGTGGGACCTTTTGATTAGGTTGTTTCAGCTGGGATGTGACCCACCCAATTCAAGGAGGGTTTTAATCCTTTACTGGGGCTCTTTATGGGAGGATAAAAGGCAGAGACATTTGGAGAGAGCTGAGAGAGAGAAATGCCAGGAGATACTAAGAGAGAACCTACAGGTGTCAGAGAGAAAGCCACTGGAATCAGAAGCTGAAAGTGATGAAACCTAAGAGTGAAGGACCAGCAGACACCGGCCCTGTACCTTGCTCTCTGACAGAGGAACCCTGGAGCCAGCAGCCTTTCTTCAGAGAAGGCATCCTCTTGTTGTTTCCTTGATTTGGAATTTTCAGGGACTTAGAATTGTATCTTGTAACTTAATAAATCCCTATTGTTAAAAGCCAACTCATTTCTGGTATATTGCATTCCAGCAGCTTTAGCAAACTGAAACAAACAGCATATTTGTATTGCCCCCAATAGAATGGGAGAGTCAGCTGTTTTGTGAGTCTGAATGGAGACAGCCTTTAAGTCCAAAATGATGACAGTAAGAATGGACCTTCCTAAGTCAAGTGCAATTGGAATCAGCTGTAGTTATGTGATGGTAGAACAGCTAGTCAGCTTCCTTCTTGTGCTGAATAGCGGTTGTTTGCTCCTGCAGATCCATTTTCCAACCTTGTTTTATCCTGCTCTGTGCTCCTGAAGGCTGAACCATCCAGAAGGCTGAGCCATAGCATCTTCAGGCTTCTTTGTCCATTAGCTTCTGATTGGGTTTGGCCACTTGGGACACCTGGAGGGGAGAAAAGTAAGGGTGGAGCTTTACTCCCTGGCTCCCTCCCTGTGGGTTTGCTTTGGTTGTCTGAGTCCTTCTATTAAAGACTATATAGCTCCTGTCACATGGCCTTCTCCACCCAGGTCTTTTTCTCTGGCTCTAGTATCTGCTCTGTCCTCTGGTCCCTTTAGGTTTGGGGGGTAACAGGTCTGGTGTTGCTAGCTCTAGGGCACTGCGCTATTCCTTTTGGTTTCTCCACACCTAATCCACGCTTCTGTAAATGATGCAAGAGAGTAGGAGCTCCCCAGGTGGATTCAGGCTGGGGTTGATGCTGGCTTCTGGGAACTTGGCTAAATATAACTTGGCCAAGGCATTGCCAAAGTTAATACTTAATCTCTTGTAGGTTATAATGTTGAAGCTACTTCCTCAGGATCATAGGGATTTTTTTTTTTTTCCCCTTCAGCTCATGGTATTTTAGACTAGTTGGAAATTAATTATATCATGGGAGTCGGAGTGGTGTACTAGATAAAGTGTGGGCTCTGGAGTCAGAAGAACGTAAATTCAAATTCCACCTCCAACGCTTCCTAGCGGCATGACCCTAGGCAGTTTATATAGTTTTTGTTTCTCCATCTGTAAAATGTGAGAATAATACTTGGCTCCCAGGGCTATCATGAGACTAAGTAAAATAATGTATAAAAACTACCAAGTATACTGCATGTACATATACACTTAAATGATGAGCAGTGACACCACTTATTAAGAAGATAAAGAAATATGTTATATTCAGTATTGTTTTCTCTCTTTTTAAAAAAACCTTTTCATTTAGAATAGGTTTACATATACAGAAAAGATACAAAGATAGTACAAGTTCCCATATACCCAGCACCCAGTTTCTATTGAAACATCTTGTTTAAATGTGGTATGTTTGTCACATTTGTCACAACTAATGAACATTTAATATCGATACATTATTGTTATTAAACTCCTTACATTTTTCCAATTTTGTTGGTTTTCCCCTAGTATCTTTTTTTCCTGTTCTAGCATCCCATCCAGGATACCACATTACATTCAGTCGTTGTGACTCCTCTGGGATGTGACAGTTTCTCAAGTTTTCCTTGTTTTTGATGATCTTGACAGTTTTGAGGAATACTGGCCAGGTATTTTGTAGATTGTCCCTCAATTTGGGTTTGCCTTATGCTTATTTTTTTCGTGGTTAGACTGGGGTTATAAGTTTTTCTGAAGTGCCCTTCTCAACATAACATATCAAGGATACATACTATCAGCATGACTTATCACTGTTAAGGTTAACCTTTTTTGTTTAATTAGAGAAGTTATGGGTTTACAGAACAATCATACATAAAATACAGGATTCCCATACACTGTCCCACCACCAGTACTTTGCGTTGGTATGGAGTGTTTTATTACAGTTGATGATAGCACTTTTTCATAGTTTTACTTTTTTTAACAGTAGTTATCTTTGTTAACAATTGATGAAAGCTTATTAAAATAGTTCTATTAACTGTTGTCCATAGTTTACATTAGGTGTATTTTTCCCATATACCACCTATTATTAACACCTTGTATTAGTGTCATATATTTGTTATAATCCATGAAAGAACATTCTTATACTTGTATTGTTAACTATAGTCCATCATCTATAATAGGGTTCACTGTATTATACAGTCTTATGTTTTATCTTTTAATTTTTGCTCTAGTAACATATGTAACATAAAGTTTCCCCTTTTAACCACATTCACCTATATAATGCGGTGCTGTTGATTACACTCACAATAATATGCTACCATCACCACCATCCATTTCAAAACCTTTACAATCAACCCGAACAGAAATTCTGTACCAATCAAGCACCAACTTCCCATTCTCCAAACCCAGTCTCTTCCCTGGTAAACTATAATCTAGATTCTAACTCTGTGAATTTGCTTATTATTAATAAGTTCCTCTTGGTGAGACCATATAATATTTGTCCTTTTGTGTCTGGCTTATTTCACTCAACATAATGTCCTCAAGGCTCATTCATATTTTTGCATGCATCAGGACTTCATTCCATTTTACAGCTGAATAATAATCCATCATATGTCTATACCACATTCTGTTTATCCGTTCATCAGTTGATGGCCACTTGGGTTGCTTCCATCTTTTGGCAATTGTGAGTAATGCTGCTGTGAACCTCGGAGTGGAAAGATCTGTTCAAGTCCCAGCGGGACTGCTGGGTTGTATGGCAGTTCTATACTTAGCTTTCTGAGGAACTGCCAAACTGTCTTCCGCAGTGGCTGCACCGTTTAACATTCCCACCAGCAGTGAATGAGTGTCCCTGTTTCTCCACATTGTCTCCAATATTGTGGTTTCTTTCCTTTTTTTTTTTTTTTTAATAGTAGCCATTCTAATGGCTGTGAAATGGGTATCTCATTGTGGTTTTGATTTGCATTTCTAAGGTTAACCTTTTTAACCTTGATCAACTGGCTGAGGTGGTGTTTGTCAGGTTTCTCCACTATGAAATTACTTTTTATTTCCCCCTTTTCTATGCTGCATTTTTTGGAAGCAATCCAAAAATTGCAGCCTACCTTCAGAAATGGGGAGTTATGCTCCACTTTGTTGAGTGCTGAGAATATCTACATAAATTGTTTGGAATTTTTCTGCATGAGAGATTTGTTTCTTCACTTCCATTGATTTATTTATTGAATCAATTAATTGTATCGGCATGAACTCATGGATATTTATTTTATACTTTGGGCTATAATTCCATACTACATTATTTTGTTGCTCCAGTGTTCTGTTAGTTCTTTCAGTTGGATCTCCTGTATCCCTTTGACATACACCCATCATTTTATCTTTAGACATTTTTACTTTCTGGAACTTTAAGATATTTCAGGCTCAACTTGCGTATTTCGTGCCCTAGTTCTAGAACCAGCCGTTTGTCCAAGGATCCCAGGTTCTTTTTTGTTGGAGAATAGTGTTAGAAACTCAGATCTGGGCACTGGGTATGTTCTGTTACTGTGGTGTCATTGTTTTTAGGCCCTCTCAGTGGAAAGAGCCAGGAGATGTAAGGATACAGACAGTGTCTATATTAAGCTAAACATGACTTCATACTGATCTCTCCAATACTATTCCAGTACCACATATTTTATTACAGCCTTCTCCCCTTGCTTGCCCCTCTCCAAGTGTGAGAATCCATCCACTTATTTATTTGTTCTATCCAAGTATACATATACAGTGGTTTCAGAATTGTTGACGTGTATGCCCATGAGAAACAACTCTACCAAGGAGATACAGTGCTTATGTACAGTGCCTTTTGTCTTGAGTCTTAAGGTTTCCAGTAATTTCCAAAGTTATTTAGGTGAACACCTCTTTTCCCCCATCCCCTTCAGTGGGGTTGTTTCTTATATTTGTAATAGAAATGGATTCTTTTTCTCACATTCTGCATTCCGTTTTGGGGTACCCCACCCCCCTGATTGACTTTTTCCCTTAATTTACATTCATCAAGATTCATTCTTTGTGCTCTAAAATTCTGTGGGTTTGGAAAAATGTGTAATGTCATGTACCCATCATTATAGTATCATACGGAATAGTTTCACTGCCCTAAAAATTCCGTGTGCTTCACCTGTTTAACCCCCTGCCCTTTTCCTCCAGAACCCCTGGCCCACACTGATCTATTTTCTGCCTGTAGTTTTACCTATTACAGAAAGTCATAAAAATGAAATCTTATATAGTCTTATGAAACTGACCTTTTTCACTTAGCAGTATGCATTTAAGATTTCCCCATGTTGTTATGTAGATTAATAGCATGTTCTTTTTTTTTTAAATTAAATTCAGTTTTATTGAGATATATTCACATATCATACAATCATCCATGGTTTATAATCAACTGTTCACATACCGTCATATAGTTGTAGCATGTTCTTTTTGATCACTGAACAGTATTCCTTAATGTGGATGTACCACAGTTGGTTTATCCATTCATGTATTGAAGGGCATCTTGGTTGCTTCTAGGTTTTGGTGATTATGAATAAAGCTGCTATAAACTTTCATGTGCAGGATTTTGTGATGACATGTTTTAAAATCAACTGGGTAAAGACCTAGGAGTGGATTGTATGGTAAGACTATGTTAGCATTGTGAGAACCTTCCAAACTGTCTTCCAAGGAGACTGTACCATTTTGCATTCCCAGCAGCAATGAATGAGTGTTGTACTTATTCCACATTCCTGCTAGTGCTTTGTGTTTTATCAATATTCAGTATTCTCTAGAATCGTCTAAATTTACAAACATGTTATTTCCTATGGGTGAACTGTTCTTTGCTTCTGATCACAATTAAAGGAATGAGGGCTATTTGGTCTTTTTCAGATCAGTCTCCTTGTGCTAGAGGTTTGAAGAGATTACTTGTTAAATGGGGCTAATTTTCCTTCCAATGTCAGAACTGCCTAAGTTATCTTTTCAAGGTCTGTAAAAACCAGCTTGCATAGTTGCGTAAGCCAGTGTTCATTAGAAGCACTAGTTTCATGTATTCACTCATTCATCAAATATTTATTGAATAATTACTATATGCTGGGCCTTGGGGATATAGCAGTGAAAAAAAAAATGACAGGGTCCTTGCTGTCATGGAGCTTACATCAGTGAGGGAGAGCAGCAAGAGTTAAATATATAATGTAATGTAATATAATGTAATGTAATAATATAATAAATATGATATATGATATCATATAAAACAATGCAGTGTAATACAATGTAAGGTAGTGATAAATGTCATGATAAAATGAAAGCAGGGTCTAAGATCCTAGAGAGCCCTGGAGATTGGCAGGTAAGCATGGGGGCGGTCAGGCAAAGGCTTGATGAGAAGATGGGAACTGTTCGGGATCTGAAAGAGGTGATGGAATGAGCCAAGCAGATGTCTGGAGGGAAAAGTAAGAGCAGATGCCCTGAAGAGGTAGCATGCCTGATATGTTTGAAGAACAATGAGAAGTCCACTGTGGCTGGAGCTGAGTGAGGGGGCTAGGACAAGAGGTTGGAGAGGAGCTAGAGGCTTTGTTCTTGTTGGATTTGTAGACCCCTGCTTCTCAAACTTTAATGTGCAGAGGCATTGCCTGGAAATCTTGTTGAAATGCAGATTCTGATTTAGTAGGTCTCAGGTGGGACCTGAGATTCTGCATTGCTAATGGCTAATTGCATTTCTAATAGACCCCTGGTTGATAGCGCTGAGGCAGATTCTTGGACCACACTATAATCAGAGTTTTATGCTGAGTGAGCCTGAAAGTCTTAGGAGGATTCTGAGCATGGGAGTGATGTGATCTGGCTCAAAACTTCAATGGCTCACTCTGCCTTTTGTCTGTTGAATCCTCTGAGGTTGTGAGATCAGCAAGGAGAATACAGCTGTAGTCTGGGTAAAAGATTCTGGTAGCTTGGTCTTGGGTGGTAGTGATGACAGTGGGGAGAAAAGTGCCTGCCAGAACAGTTGCATAGTTTGTGCACTGCCCAAGTTACCCACTGAATGGGCAGGTAGAGCCTGCCATGCAGCTACTTTCTACTAAGCCTTGCTTTTGTGATTCATGAGCCCAGAGGGAGAGTCTTTTTTGCAATTCTACCTCCCAGAAGGTAAGGGGTGCCTTTTTATATTGAATGCAAAGGCATGGTGTGTGCTTGCTGTGCTCTGGGTAAGAAGTGGTTGGATTTGGGGTCTAGTTGAGGAGACTCTGGGTAGTTAACCTATAGAGAAGGGGAGAGTAACAAGAGCCTTTCCCTTTTAGTTCTCACTTGTTCTGTCATGTACTGCTGCCCGAGTTCATGGCCCATGAAAGCTTTTCCTGGAAAGCAGAGCAGCTACAGAAGAGCTTAGCTGAGTTTTGAATTTCCAGGAGTAGTCTTTTAGAGAAATTGCTCCTGCCACGGGAGGTGGGAAACAGACCCAAGTCATTTGTTTCATGCTTCTCTCCATGAGCAGAAAGAAGTAATATCTCTTTAAAAGAAAGAAGTGATCTCTCTATCCCACTATAAAAATGGTCACCAAATATAAAAGGAGAGAACCATAAATATGGTTACCTGTTCTCTTTCCAAGCTGCTTCTGGTATTTAATCTTCCGCTCCTCTTTGCGAACATGGTCTGTAGTTATGTCTTGCCCAAAAAGTGAAACTGTAACAAGATACTTCATGCTTTCTGTGGCTGTCGAAATGGGGTGGCTTTTCTGAGAACGTTTTCGTCAAGCTGGTTGTTGTATGGAGATTCGCATTGGATTCCTTTACTAAATGTAGCTTCTCCCCCATGGGTGAATATTTTCTGGCAGTGCAGAGGACGCCACACATGAAGTTTCAGCTGTTGTATCCTTTGGCATGATATAGTTTAATTGGTTTATGTGGTATTTTTACTAACTCTTGTCAACATGGTCTGCTCCTCGAAGGCACATTCCTTGTAGACAGTGCATTGACAACACCAAGCCTGTTTGAAAGCTAAAGTGAAATGTGATAATATCGTTGTATCCCTGGGGTCGACTGCGTTCCTGACATGGATTGTTGGAGCTCCTTTCTGGGGTATCACAGGTGATTGTGCCCCTGCATAAGGGTTAGATCTTGCTGACAGGCTAGGATGCCACATTCACCAGCATTCCACGTGTTGTTTTAGAAAGAAGTTGAAAGAAAGAAACCACCTCCTTACAAGTTGGAGATGCAGTGGGCCCCTGATGATGGAGGATTCTGGTGAGCCACTTACACTCCTTGGGTCTCTGGGGGATTAGTCCTGGCCCTGCACAGGGAGGAGAACTCAGGAAGTGTTCCCTGCCAGGGAATGTCCCGGATCTGGGGTGACCCTGGGCTTTCCCCCCATTGAGCTAGCCCTCTACCCCCTTTCGGTTGAGAGTGTGAATTCCATTTTACAGCATCACTAAGTGGATGTAGGGAGTAGCATTTTCCCCATTTTTGGATCTTCAGTGCTGCTAATAATGCTCAGTACATGGTAGATAAATGATTGTTAAATTGTTAAATAAAATAATAGAGGAATGAGGGCTGGCACCCTTGTAACTTTGGAGTTCTCCCCTCGCGGGATGATTTCTTCTTTTTCTTTAATGCATTTTTTTTTTATTGTGAACTTTAACATACATACATAACAGTGATAACTTTCAAAATATGATTTACCAAGTAGTTAGAAAGGAAATTTCATAGAATGTCATGGGTCACAGTTCCACAACTTTAGCTATTTCCATTATTGTAAGATGTAACATACCTGCAGAAAGATGTTAACTTTCGATGTACAGCTTAACAGGCAATTATACAAGTAATTTCAAAAATTGTTATGGGTTACAGTTCCACAGTTTCAGTTCTTTCCTTATTACGCTATATAGGGTATATACAGAAAGGTGAAGACTTTCAAAGCACAATTCAACAAGTAGCTATAGAGCAAATTTAAAAGGATATTATAGGTTACAGTTCCACCATGTCATTTACTTCCTTCCAGCTATTCCAACAACCCAGCATCTAAAAATATATATATATTTATACAACGTTTCAGTATTCATAGACCTTAAATCTCATCTAGTTTGTTGCTACCCCCTCCTCTCACTTAATCTCTTGCTCCATCTCCAGGGGTGTCTAGGCAGTGAGCACCCTAGCTTGTTCATATTGAAAGGGGGTGTTGACAGTATGGGGAAGGGGGCTGCATCTGATTGTTGTTGTTAAAGAGCCTGTTGCCTCTGGGATTTAGGACTTGTCTGGCATAGGAGCACTCTGGTGAATTTAACTTTTTGAAAGATAAAACTTAGTGAGTGAATCTTTTATAGAATGAGATGATTTCTTATTTGGATCACAGACTGCTCAGCAATGGCTTACTTCTTTAGATATATAATTCCATAGTTTTACAATAATTATGTATTTATTGTGAACATTTACTTTCCTGAGCTTGTGTTCAGTTCACTGACTTATCATTATTGCTGATACATTTTATTTTTTAATAGTTTTTTTTTTTTTTTACTTTTTTCTTTATTACGTAAGTTGTAGGTTTACAAAAAAATCATGCTGAAAATATAGAGTTCCCATATACATCCTCTCGCACACAGTGTTTCGTATTAACATTTTGCATTAGTGTGGTAGTTGTTATAATTAAGGAAACATTGTAATTATACTATTCAACTGGGTTATATAGTCCAGTTTTTCTAAAAAATTTTTTTCTAATAACATATATACAAGCTAAAATTTCTCCCTTTTAACTATATTCGAATATATAATTTAGTGTTGTTAATTACATTCATGTTGCTATGCTGACAACACCATTATCCATTACCAAAACTTTTCCATTCTCCAAACAGAAACGCGACCAATGAAGCATTAACTCCCCATTCCCTATCCCCATCACAGCCCTTGGTAACCTATATTCTAGTTTCTGACTCAGTTAATTTACTTCTTCTAATTATGTCACATTAGTGAGATCATTCAACATTTGTCCTTTTGTTTCTGGCTTTTTCCACTTACCATGATGTCTTCAGGGTTCATCTGTGTTGTTGCATGTATCAGCACTTCATTCCTTTTCACAGCTGAATAATATCCCATTGTATGCATATACCACATTTTTTAATTCTTCCTTTTCACAGCTGAATAATATCCCATTGTATGCATATACCACATTTTTTAATCCATTCATCTGTTGATGAATTTTTGACAATTGTGAATAATGCCGCTATGAACATCAGTGTGCAAATATCTGTTCGAGTCCCTGCTTTCAATTCTTTGGGGTATATATCTAGAAGTGGAATGCTGGGCTGAACGGTAATTCCATAGTTAACTTTCTGAAGAGCTGCCAAAATGTTTTTCATAGCAGCTACACCATTTTACATTCCCCCCACACCCCAGCAATGGGATGTGTTCCTATTTCTTAATATCCTCTCTGTGATGGTGGGGTTCATGTGTCAACTTGGCCAGGTGATGGTACCCAGGTTTCTGGCCAAGCAAGCACTGGCCTAAGCATTGCTGCAAGGATGTTTGTGGCTGGTTAATAAACCAACAGGCTGGTTTGCTGAATCATCAGTCAGTTGGCTGCAGCTGTGACTGATGACGTCCATGAAGAGCATGTCTTCCACAATGAGAGAATGCAGTCAGCTGGATTTAATCCAATCAGTTGAAGATGTTTAAGTGAGACAGATAGAGGACCTTCACTTCTTCTTCGGCTGACCAGTGAAGCGTTTCCTGAGGAGTTCATGGAAGCTGCTAGTTCGTTCGTTACCTGAGGAGTTCACTGAACACGTTCATCAGAGTTGCCAGTTTGCTACCTGAGGAGTTCATCGAACATCTTCATTGGAGTTGCCAGTCTGCTGCCTGCCCTACGGAATTTGGGCTCGTGCATACCCACAGTTAGTGAAACACTTTTATAAATCTTATATTTATGGACATTTCTTGTTGATTCTGTTTCCCTAGAGAACCCTAACTAATACACTCTCCAATTTTCCTTTTTTTTTTCTTTAGTAGTAGCCATTCTAGTGGGTATAAAATGGTATCTCATGTGGTTTTTGACTTGCATTTCCCTAATGACTAATGATGTTTAGCATCTTGTCATGTGCTTATTGGCCTTTTGTGTATCTTATTTGGAGAAATGTCTGTTCAAGTCTTTTGCCCATTGAAAAAATTGGGTTTGCTGTTGAGTTGAAAGATTTCTTTATATATTGTGGGTAGTAAACCTTTATCGGATATATGGTTTCCAGATATTTTCTACCATTGTTCAGCTTGTCTTTTCACTTTCATCATGAAGTCCTTTGATGCACAAGTTTTTTATTTTAATGAAATCCCATATATCTATTTTTCTTTTTATTGCTTGTGCATTTCATGTAAAGTCTAAGAACCTTTTTCCTAACAAAAGGTCTTGAAGGTGCTTCCCTATGTTTTCTTCTAGGAGTTTTATAGTTTTTGGTTCTCATATTTAGGTCTTTGATCACATTTTGAGTGATTTTTCAATATGGTATGAGGTAGGGGTCCACCTTCCTTCTCTCACATATGGACAAACAGTTTTGCCAGCACCATTTGTTAAAGAGACTATTCTTTTCCAATTTAAAGGAATTGTCACCTGTCAAAAATCAGTTTGCCATAGACATGAGGGTTTATTTCTGAACTCTCATTGAATTCCATTGGTCTCTGTGTCTGTCCTTGTGCCAGTACCATATTGTTTTGATTACTGTAGCTTTGTAATAAGTTTTAAAGTTGAAATGTGAGTCCTCCCACTTCTTTTTCATGATGGTTTTGTCTATTCAAGACCACTTATCATTATATATATACATTTGATGAATGGCTCTTCCATTTCTGCAAAGAAGGCCATTGGAATTTTGCTTGGGATTGAGTAGAATTGACATCTTAACAATATTTAGTCTTCCAATCTATGACCATGTAATGACCTTCCATTTATTTAGGGTTGTCTTTGGTTTTCTTTAACATTGTTTTATAGTTTACTGTGTATAAGTATTTTACCTCCTTGGTTAAATTTAATCCTAGATACTTGACTCTGTTAGTTGCCTTTTTAGATCTGCTGTTGTATGTTTCCATTGTGTCTTTCATCTCTTGTGTTGTGCCTTTCATTTCCATAGATTCTACTAGTAGGTTTTTTGAACTTTTGATTTCTGCCGTATACATGTCCAGTTCTTCCTTTACAGCCTCTATCTCTTTTGCAATATCTTCTCTAAACTTTTTGAATTGATTTAGCATTAGTTGTTTAAATTCCTGTATCTCAGTTGAAGTGTACGTTTGTTCCTTTGACTGGGCCATAACTTTGTTTTTCTTAGTGTAGGTTGTAATTTTCTGTTGTCTAGGCATGGTTTCCTTGGTTATCCAAATCAGGTTTTCCCAGACCAGAACAGGCTCAGGTCCCAGAGGGAAGAAATATTCAGTATCTGGTTTCCCTGAGGGTGTGTCTTAGAAAATTGCTCCACCCTTTGATGCCTCGGGTCACTGTGCTTTTCTGCCCAGCAGGTGACACCTGTTAGCCTATAATTCGTGACTGGTGTGAGGAGATATGGTGTTCCCCCAGGCTCTGGGGTCTGGTTCTGAATGGAAAGGGCCCCACCCCTTTCCTCCTAGAGAAGACAGACCCCTCAGGTGGAGGTCATTAGCATTTCAATGGTCTTGCTCTCTGCTTGTGCTGTCTCCACCCTTCCCAGAGTCACAGCCCTGGAAACTGAAAATGACTGGGGCTTTCTCCACTGAGCCAAAAAGGAAACAGATAGTCCCCTTCAGACCCAGTCCAAGGCAACCCTCCGGCTCTCCCAGGTCAGTCGTCACCCAAAGCCTCTGTCTGTTTTTTGGGGCTGCGTACCTGTAGTGAGCAGTTCACACTCGCTACTTAAAACCCCAGTTGGAGCTCAGCTGAACTGTATTCGCTTGCTGGGAGAGAGCTTCTCTCTGGCACCACGCGGCTCCACGGCTCTGCAGCTTGGGCTATGGGGGAGGGGGTCTCCCGACCTGGTTCTGCAGGTTTTACTTACAGATTTTATGCTGTGTTCTCGGGCATTCCTCCCAATTCAGGTTGGTGAATGATGAGTGGATGGTCTTGTTTGTCCCCCCGCAGTTATTCTGGATTATTTACTAGTTGTTTCTGGTTTTTTGTAGTTGTTCCAGGGGGACTACTTAGCTTCCACTCCTCTCTATGCCGCCATCTTGCCCGACTCTCTAGTTGCCTTTTTAAATGGAATTTTTCTTTATTTCCTCTTCAGATTGTTCATGACTAGGGTACAGAAACACTACTGATTTTTGCGTGTTTATCTTGTACTTGCCACTTTGCTGAATTTCTTTATTAGCTCTGGTAGTTTTCTTGTGGATTATTCAGGAATATATATATATATATATATATTCATGTCATCTACAAACAGGTAAAGTTTTATTTCTTCCTTTTTAATTTCCATGCCTTTTATTTCTGTTTCTTGCCTAATTGCTCTGGTTAGAACTTCCAGTACAATGTTGGAAAACTGTGGTGACAGTGGGCATACTTGTCTTGTTCCTGATCTTACAGGGAAAGCTTTCAGTCTTTCATCAATGAGTATGACATTAGCTGTGGGCTTTTCATATATACCCTTTATCATGTTGAAGGAGTTTTCTTTTATTCCTAGTTTTCTAAGTGTTTTTATGATGCCCTTTCTGCATCAATTGAGATGACTGGTTTTTTCTTTGTTTTATTAATGTGGTGTATTATATTAATCAGTTTTCTTATGTTGAAATACCCTTGTATAGCTGGGGTAAATTACACTCGATCATAGTATATTATTCTTTTAATGTGCTATTGGATTTGGTACTATGTTTTTGTTGAGGATTTTTGCATCTATAGTCATAAGGAATGTTGGTCTGTAATTTATTTTTCTTCTGCTGTCTTTATCTGACTTTGGTGTTAAGGTTATATTGGCCTTACAGAATGAGTTAGGGAGTGTTCTCTCTTCTTCAATTATATGAAATATTTTGAGCAGGATTGGTGTTAATTCTGTAGGAATGTTTAGTAAAATTCACCAGTGAAGCCATTTGGTCCTGGGCTTTTCTTTGTTGGGAGATTTTGATGCTGATTCAATCTCTACATGCTATTTTTCTGTTGAGATCTTCTATTTCTTCTTGAGTCAATGTAGGTAGTTTGTGTGTTTCTAGGAATTTGTCAATTTCATCTAGGTTATCTAATTTGTGGTATACAGTTGTTCATAGTGTCCTGTTATCTTTATTTGCACCACCTTTCTCTCCCTCCCCCCCGTGCACTGCCCTCCCTCTCTTTCGACAGTCTAGCTAAAGCTTTATCTTTTCAAAGTCAAGTTTATGTCCTCAAAGTAACAACTTCTGGTTATGTTGATTCTCTCCATATATTTTCTGTTATTTTCATTTCTGTTATTTCATTTATAGCCTCTCTAATCTTTGTCATTTCCTTCCTTCTGCTTGCTTTGGATTTAGTTTGCTCTTGTTTGTCTGCATCCACCAGTTGTGAGGATAAGTCTCTGATTTGCAATCTTTCTTCTTTTTTAATGTAAGCATTTAGAACTATACATATCCCTCTCAGCACTGCCTTTACTGCATCCCAAATCTTTTCGTATATTGTGTTTTCATTTTTATTTGCCTCAAGACGTTTTCTGATTTCACTTGTGATTCTTCTTTGAGCCATTGTTATTTAATTTTCACATATATCTGAATTTTCCAGTTTCCTTCTGTTATTGATTTCTAGCTTCATTCTGTTGTGGTCAGAGATGATATAGTGTATGATTTCAATATTTTTGAATTTATTGAGACTTGTTTTGTGACCTAACATGTGGTCTATACAGAAAAATAATCCATGTGCACTAGAGTGGTATATTGCGCTGCTGTTGAGTGAAGTGTTCTATAGATGTCTGTTAGCCTGGTTGATTTATAGTATCATTCAAGTTTTCTATTTCCTTATTGATCTTCTGTTCTAGACGTTCTATCCATTATTGCAAGTGGTGCATTGAAGTCTCCAACTTTTAATGTAGAACCACCTATTTCTCCCTTCAAATATATTAATATTGGCTTCATATATTTGGGGGCTCTGCCATTAGGTACATTTATATTTACAATTGTTATGCCCCCTTGTTGAGTTGACCCCTTTGTCATATATAGTGAACTTCTTTGTTCCATGTAACAATGTTTGATTTAAAGTCTATTTTATCTCATATTAATATAGCTATCCCAGCTCTCTTTTGGTTACTATTTGCCTGGGATATTTTTTCCATCCTTTCACTTGCATCCTATTTGTGTCTTTAAATTTAAGGTGAGAACTTTGTAAATATCATATAATTGGTTTGTGATTTTTTACCCATTCTGCCTTTTGACTGGAGAGTATAACCCATTTACATTTAAAGAATGATAATGTAGTTCATTCTTCTGACATTTGCTATTTGTTTTTTTTAAATTGGACACCTTTTTTGTTCCTCAATTCTCCAGTTAATGTCTACTTTAATATTTATTTGATTTTTTTGTATTGTACCATTTGAGTTCCTTCTCCTTTCTTCCTGTATATTTTTAATATATTTTTCACCTCCCATCTTTTAGTTGTATTTGTTTCACATTGTATCTTTATACATTGTATGTGCAAAACCATAGATTTATCCTTATTTTTTATTCATTTGCATTTTAGACTCTAAGAAATAAAAAGTGGAGTTATATACTAAAAAATACAAGACATTTGTAGTCTTTATGGATGTAGTCTTTATAGGTATTTATGATTACTCATATGGTTACCTCTACTGGAGGTCTTTATTTCTTTATGTCTCTTCAGCCTACTATGTCCTTTCCTTTAAGTCTGAAGGACTTCTTTTAGCATTGCTTGCAGTGTAGGTCAAGTGGTAAAGAATTCCTTCAGCTTTTGTATGTATGAAACTGTCTTAATCTCTCAATTTTTGAAAGACAGTCTCACTGGATATAAAATTCTTGGTTGCCAATTATTTTCTTTCAGTACTTTAGATAGTTCATCTCACTGCCTTCTTGCCTCTGATGTTTCTGATGAGAAATCAGCATTTAATCTTACTGTGACTCCTTGGTACGTAACACATTGCCTTTCTTTTGCAACTTCCAGGACCCTCTTCTTGTTCTGGGCACTCAATAGTTTGACTTCTGTTGTCTGAGCATGGTTCTTTCTGAGTTTATTCTCTTTGGGGTTTGCTGGGTGTTTCAAATACGGATTTTTATGTGGTTGTTAAATTCATGGAGTTTTCTGTCATTATTTCTTTGAATATTCCTTCGGCCCCTTCCTCCCTTCCTCCCTTCCTTCCTTCCTTCTTTCCCTCCTTCCCTCCCTCCCTCCTTCCCTCCTTCCTTCCCATTCTGGGACTTCCATGATGTGTATATTGGTACACTTGATGGTGTCCTATGGGTATCTTAGGAACTGTTTGCTTTTCTTTCTAATTCTTTTTTTCCCTGTGCTTCCCAGTCTGAATCATTTCAATTGACGTGTCTTTGAGAACATTGATTCTTACTTCTCTTAGCTCCATCATGCTATTGAAACTCTCTAGATAATTTCTCATTTCATTTATTTTGTTCTTCAGATCCAATATTTCTGTTTGTTTCATTTTAAAAATTTATCTCTTTATTAAGATTCTCACATTGTTCATTCATTGTTTTCCCAATGTCCTTTCACTCTTTTTCTGTATTTCCTTTTTTTTTTTTAAGTCTTTGTCCAGTATATCCAAAGTCTGGTCTTCTTCATTGATGGTTTCTCAATTATTTATCTTGTTCCTTTTGGATGGACTGTTATTTCCTGTTTCTTTGTTTGTCTGTAATCTTTTGTTGCATGGTGTACATTTTAATATTTTAAAGTGTTAACTGTGGCGTTTTATCCCTGAGCTGTTTTTGTGTTTGCATCCAGCTAGTGATTTGACAGAGATTTCCGTGAGTGCCAGGAGCTAACAAAAAACAAACAATCCAATACCAAAAATACCTTTCACAGTCTTTGAAATTGCCTCTGTATTGGTTGGTGCTCTCTGTCAGAGTTTTGCCCCATCAAGAAGATCAGCCCTATGTGAATGTGTAGTGCACGCTCCTCTCTGTCTTTATGAGCCTGTGTCTTGTCCCAGGTTTGTGCCTTAGAAATTCCTCTGATTACAGGAATTTGAATTTGAAAGTCCACTTTACTCCCTCTGACATAGACTTTCTCCTCCTTTTGGGTGTTGTATTTTATGACTTAAAGCCTGTAATCTTTTGCCCCAGGATGCTTTGACTTGTTTCTTACAATGTTTTAGCCATAAGTAAGCTGCTACTGGCTATAGGGCAAGTTCTTGGCAAGCGAGTTCTGTGAGGGCAAGCCTGCGAGGAGGTTCCCAGTTCAGTCTGTCATGCTGCCTCTTGATAGATTGGCACTAACTTACAGGCAGACCCAGTATCCCAGTGTAACTTAGGGGTTACACTGCATCTTCTGGAACAGGGCCAGGGACCCACAATGAGATTGAAGACTGGCTCCACACCGTTCTGGGGAGGGGTTGGAGAAGGGATCAGCAAGGGCACCATGAACTTCTCCTACTGTTGTTGTTTTTTTTTTCCCCTTCTTTTTTTTCTTTACTTCTTCTTCTGCTTTGTTTTATTTCTTTGTTCTTCTAATTATTTTTTTCATTTTCTTAAATTTTTTCTTGTTTCTTTGTTCTTATTTTTTACTTCTTTCAAACCTGTGTGTTGAGAGCTTCTCCTACTTTTTTTTTTTTTTTTTATTCAGCACTTGCCTAGTTACTACAACCCTTTAACTGTTTTCTGGAGTTTTTACAGTTTTTGCTAGTTTTTAAAAGATTCTGTGAGAACAGATCACCTTGGAGTGTCATACACTGCCATCTTGGACAACTGGAAGCAGGAAACATTTTATTTTGAAAACGGTTGGATGTCTATATATTAGAGTTGTGCTTACAAATAAACATTTCAGTAGCTGACTCTAGCTTTTGGATGTGATTTGTTTTGGTCTGAACATCATTTAAAGTCTTTTTTGAATCAGTTGCTACCATTTAAAAATCGGAATTATACAGGACATTATATATTTATTGTTTATGATAAAATATCTCCATTGACAGTATAGGAATTACATTTGTACATGGTGACCATGAGCATGCTCTCAGTTGTGGCTGTACTCTGTTGGCTGTCTGTACATGTTTAGTTGTGGCTGTCATCTTTGGTGGCTGCCCGCAGGTGCTCAGTCATGGCTGCTTTGCTCTAAATGTACATTATTTTTGAAAGGTTATATAAGCAGTCTTTATTGGGAGATTATGAATCTATTCACATGCATCTGATGGTTGGGACGAGCAATATCAGTTGGCATTTAGCTTGCTGTAAGCTAAATTTCCCAAGTATTATTAAATCAGTTGCTTTAAAAGATAAAATTATAATATGATTGGATGAAAGTAAATGTATCTTATATGTAACACATTTTTCTTCTGTTTAATTACTTTTCTTTTCCTTAATTAATAATCCTTTCTGAGGCCTCATATTTGCTTCTTTTGATGAATATGCAATGACTTTTCCCCAGTAAGCCCACTTTGGGTTTGAAGGAAAAATATTGGCCAATGTGTCAAATAATCTTTCTCTTTTATTATTCCTCTTAATTAAAGCCATTTAACCTGACCTCAAACCTGCTGCAACTTAGTAGCAACCTGCTGTGCATTCTAACACTTTGCATTAGCCCCACAGTATGGTTGCAAAGCCCGTGTTGGCTGGGAAGTTTAATGATGGATACTTCTCATTTCCCAAGAGAAGGAAAAATGGACCAATTGCTCTTTGAGGCAACTTAAACGTACACACAGCATTGACTAAGGGCGTGACTGTATTTACATTGATACTAGTTTGGAGACTGCTGAAGGTTTCTAACTCTCGATTTCAAGTTTGAACTCACACAACTTGAACTTCAGCTACAAGATTAAGAATAATATTCATGATATGCCATGATTTAATTTACGTGTCATTCTTGTTTTTTTCCAGTGGGCTTCACATAGCACCACAAATCAATACAATAGCTCTGAGTGATTTTTTTTTGCTGTTTTCAGGAACATAGTGCGAAATGATCACCATATTCTACAGAATAAGATTTCATGTTATATTACTTAAGGAGAACGATCAGGTTGTTTCTATGCCTCTGATTCTAACGAATTTTTCTATTAGATTTAATTAATTTTTGCATCCTTCTCTTCAGTTACAGAGGGATTGACATTTTCTCCTTTGATTCTCCTAAAAGTTCTGGGAGCTAAGTGATCTCTGTTTTACATACAAAGAACTGTGGCTCTGCGAAGTTAAGTGACTCGCTTTCTGAATTATTGCTAAGGCAGGGATTGATGACCAGGTTTTCTGACTTTGGCTGTTTGCATGCTCTCATAATTTCTCATAATCCCCCTGTGTTCTGCTGCATGTTCTCTCCCAAACCACCAGTCAGGAACCTTGACTTCTTTTCCTTGATCTTTGAACTCAGTCACAATTCCCTTAGAGTAATTATTGAGTAAGGGTTACCTGAGCTGTGTAAAATTGTCTTGTTCCCAGATGAAGATGTATAAATTCCCATATAAAATTAAAACAGGCCTTTAGTAGGAAGAAGTTGAAGAGTTGAAGCTATATTATTAATGTACACTCTCTTAGGTTAGTCTCAGAATGGATTTGCTGGTAATTATGTATGTGCAATCAAATGACACCAATTTTAGTTCCTAAAACTCTTTAAAATTCATTTTTGAGTAAGAGTTATATTCTTATTGTCTTGATAAATAATTTTTCTGTATGTGCAAATAAATCTTCAGGAAAAATTATTCTAAACCCTTGGAACTTTATCTTTCATTAGTTTATATGGAAGCATAAAAATTGCCATCTCTGATGATCTAAAGCAGGGGTCTGCCAACTATGGCCCATGAGCCAAATCTGGGCCAGCACCTGTTTTTGTTATGGCTCTTGAGCTAAGAATGTTTTTTATCCTTTTAAATGGTTGAAAATAAATCAGAAAGAGATTATTTTTTAATATGTGAAAATTATATTTACATCGTACTGTCCATGAATACAGTTTTGTTGGAACACAGCTGCACTTGTTTATTTAAACATCATCTATGGCTATTTTTGCACTATAGAGACAGAGCTGAATAGTTGTACATACTGTATGGCACAAAAAATAAAGAAAATATTTACTGTCTGGTTCTTTATGAGAAAAATTTTGCCACCTTAAATCTAAAGGAAAGTATATCTGTATTGTTTTAAATATACCTTTCATTTCATAAATAAACCTAACAGTAACCTCTTGAGTTTTGGAGAGAACCATGCAATTCACTGATTTATGGCAAGGACTGACTTGAATATGCCAGTCTGTGTTAAATTTTTAGCCTGCTTCAGATGATCCCCTGGTTGGCCATCCATGATTCTTGACTTGGTGTTGTAAGAGGCACTCATTTGGATTAAGACATTGTCTTTCCTGATAGACCCTATTAAACTATACTGGGCACCTATCAGCATCCATTAAGTGAGTGCTTCCCATATGTTCTTATTGGTAGTGATAACAACGGTATATTAGATAGTTTATTAGATACCTTTTTTTATTTGAAAGTATTTCAGGTATACTAGAAAAAAAGAATTAGAACATAAAATCCATGATTTCATGGATGATATGACATGAAATTATTTAATTAAACTGTGAACTAATACTCCTCCTTATCTCTCACCTTACAAAGAATAATTCAAAATGGATCAAAGACCTAAATATAAAAACCAGAACTATCAAACTCCTAGAAGAAAATGTAGGGATGCATCTTCAGGACCTTGTATCTTAGACTTTACGTACAAAGCACAAGCAACTAAAGAAAACATAGATATATAGGTCCCCCTCAAAATTAAAAATGTTTGTGCGTCAAAGGGACTTTATCCTGGAAGTAAAATGACAACCTAAACAATGCAAGAAAATATTTGGAGATCACATAACTGATAAAGGTTTAGTATCTAGAATATATTAAGAAATCTTTCAATTTAATGTCTAAAAGAAAACCCAATTAAAAATGGGCAAAAGACCTGAATAGGTATCTCCTTGGAAGGAAGATATACGAATGGTCAAAAATCACATGAAATGATGCTCGACATCCTTCGACATCAGAGAAATGCAAATCAAAACCACAATGAGAGAACATTTCACAGCCACCAGAATGGCTGCTATTAACAAAAATAGAAAATTGCAAGCGTTGGAAAGGATGTAGAGAAATAGGGGCACTCATTCATTGCAGATGGGAATGTAAAATGGTGCAGCCTTTGTGGAAGATGGTTTGGCACTTCCTCAGAAAGTTAAATATAGAATTATCATAAGACCTGGAAAGTCCACTACTAGATATATGTCCAAAAGAATTGAAAATAGGGACTCGAACAGGTATTTGCACACTGAAGTTCGTAGTGGCATTATTCACAATTGCCAAAAGATGTAAGCAACTCAAGTTTCCATCAACTGATGAGCAGATAAATAAAATGTGGTTATATGCCTGCAATGGACTATTATCCAGCCATAAAAAGTAATGAAGTTCTAATATATGCAGCGAAAGATGTCCCGAATACATTGTGTTGAGTGAAATAAGCCAGATACAAAAGGATAATTATTGTGTGATCTCACTGATATGAAATAATTAGAATAAGCACACTCATAGAGTTAGAATCTAGAATAAGGGTTACCAGGGTGTATGGGATGGGGATAGGGATTAGGGACTTTTTCAAAATTATAGAATTCTCATTAAGAACGATGAAACTATTTTGGTAATGGATTGTGGTGATGGTAGCACAACATTGGGGACATTGATATATATATTTGAATGTGGTTAAAAGGGGAAATGTTAGGTGGTATATGTGGTAATAGAATAAAAATTAAAAAAAAAATCCATGGAATTGCACAAGACAACAGTAAATCCTAAGTTAAACCATAGACTCTAGTTAATAGTACAAATATAAAAAATGTACTTTCATCAATTGTATCAAATGTATCACACCAATGCAATTTGTTAATAATAGGGTGGTACATGGAATCTTGTATTTTATGCATGATGGTTCTGTAAACCCACAAATTTCTAATAAAAAAAAACTGAGCTGATAGAAAGAAAAAATATAAAGTAAGAGATCTGGTAAGTATTGTGAAGTCAGTAAGCAAATGGCCAAAGTTTTGAAACACTGCATTGATAGATTAAATCAAAGTAGGTTATGAGTTGAGCTGGAGGATCTAGGGTACATCAGAAATACACAGAGAGGTAAATTTCGACTGAAGAGATGAGTTGAGGTAAAGCTAGGCAGAAAGTGAGGTTATTCTAGTGGGGAGAGAGCATCAGGGAGGGACTTCAGAATTTATTCTGGGATTATTTGGAGCAAATAGAAAGCAATTCTCTGTTCTAAGCTCTTTAGAGTTTATCCAGTCTCAGGTATTGTGTGAAAGGGTCCTCACATTATCTCATTATACCTGGTTGTATTTTATGGGAGAAATTATTTGTTGTTTTGGTGCTTGCAGATTTGGGGATTGAGCAGGTTGGAAGGTATCCTGTGATGATGTTAAGTGTCTATCACATTCATGCGTCTTATGAAATGGAGAATATTCGGCCTCTTCAATTTGGTATCTTGCTTTAATAGTATTTTGAACATGTTAAAGGCTATTTCATGTTCTTCAAAAGTATGATTTTAATAGCTGCATAGGATTCCATCACATGAATGAGATATATTTAATTAACTATTTCCCTATTCTCAAATTTTGGATGTTTTTTATTTTGTTTTGTTTTTTTTCCATTATATATAACACTGGGATAAGCAACCATGCATTTTGTTTACATTTCTGATACTTTCCTTAAGATAGATTTTGACAGATGGGATCTTTGGGTTAAAGGTATATATATTTTTAAGACTTGATATGGAATGCCAATTTGTCCTCCAAAAAGATTGTACAAATTAACATTTCCACCGGGAATGTACATGGATGCCATATTAGTTTGTTTGTTCAGACATTTGTTTGTTTTTATATTTATGTCTACATCCTTATGTCTAAGTAAAGTTTTATAATTTTTATTTTGATATAGGATTGGCATATTTCTTGTGACTATCCTACGCCAAGATTTATCCATCTGTGGCTGTCGTGAATGGGATCTTTATCCCTTATTTCCAATAGAGCTTTTTCTGGTGTACTAAGGAAATAACTGTTTTAGTGTATTTTGTGTGTGACTGACCTCTCCTATCAATTCTGAAAGTATTCCAGTTGATTCTCTCAGTTTGCATCTAGGCACTGAAGATGTTAGTGTAGATCCTGGGAGTGAAAATCTTCAACTCTTCTCACTGTGTGATGTGAAGAAGCAAGCAAAAGCCTCTGTTGTTGGTTCATTCTTATTTGAGCCAAAAAACAAAGCTAATAAGTAAGATGCTGAGAAGATCTAATTTGAGTGAATGCAGCTAAATAAATCTGCAATTTTGGATGCTTCGCTTTAAGAGTGGGACCTTTAGAAGTATTAGGATTTTATTTGGTGTTACTCGTCAATTTTTTAAAAAACGGGAATATGATTTTTCTTAGGAAATAGTCTAATTGTGTTCAGTATCACACAGAACCTGGAATGGGTTAGGAAATTACCCAGTCCCTTGCTTCTTTTAGTTTAAAACAGAATTTATGTTTTAATTTAGTTTTTCAGCCTCTCTATGAAATTGTTTAACATGAGTGTTAAGGCCAATGGTATAATAAAATGTCACTGATTCCTCATTTCTAATATTTTTTTTTCATTTAGCAATGTTCATTGGCTTTCAAGTAAGTTGATTTTTAGAGGATTGAATTTGGTTGCTTATAGCCTTAATAAAATCATGCTGTTATAAAGGGGTATTGTCATTTTAAGTGCTATCAGGTTTTATGCTTTTGATATCCTGGCATCTCAGCAGAGAATTAGGTGTTTATGTACAGATAAAAGCAGATTTAAAGAACACAAAGACTGCTGCCTTTACTCTTTCAAAGCTTTCTCCATACTTGTCTTATAAAAACCACTGAGAAGCTGTGTGCTTAATACTTTGTTTTGCTTATTTCTTCTCAATCCTCTTATGTCAGCTCTGGGAACAAAAAGATCCAAGCTAGCGTCCTTGGAAAAATATAATGGGCAAAGAATCTCAAATTGCCATTTATCAGGGGCTTTAAAAGTCAAGATCATTATTATTTTTTAAGGGAACAAAGCATAATTATGAGCGTGCAATAATAGTGCACATCTGTCGTTTTTCCTGCTCAGTATAGCCTCTCCCTTTCTTCATAATTAGAACCTGATCTTCCTTTGCAGAGTAGCCCCTCACTCACTCTGTCACTGGGTCCTGGGGTGGGATTGCAATTCTGGCTCTGGGGATGGATTTGTAATCCAAACCTGCTCCCCCACCTCCACCCTTGGCTCCATGCGAATTAGCTCAGGAATAGGACACAAGCCAAACAAGGCCAATGATTGTGGGTCTGTAACCTCCTCTTTGGCTGCCTTTTAATATACTAAATATGTTATTTATTTGTATATCATCAGTATCTCCCCAGCTCTACTGGAATATGAGATCTCTGAGGGAAGAGGGTTTTTTCTATTTTGGTTTCTTTGGTATCGCTAACCTCTCTAATGCTGCTAGAAAGAGTGGATAGATATTTGTTGAATGAGTGAATGTCAAATTGTATAAAAATGGTAGTTAATTTCTCAAGAGATTGCTTAATAATTGCAGAGGGAAAAATGGTGACTTTATCCCAGTATCCATCTCAGGTATGGATCCCAGGTGTCCATTCCGTTGGAATAGACAGGAGAACACCATCTTAACCAAACAGTCAAAGTCAACACCACTGAGGATGGGACAAATCGACATCATGTAATAACTGAGAAGGGCACAGCATCACGTCTGTGTTATCTGGCCACAAATGCAAGGAAACATAAGAAAACAGCAGAAAAATCCAAAATAAGGAACAGTCTACAAAGTAACTGTTTTGTATTCTTCAAAAACATCAATGTTATAAAAGAAAAAGAAAGGCTGAGAAACTTTTTGGAATAAAGGAAACTAAAGAGGCATGACAATCAAATGTAATGTGTTATCCTATGCTGGATGGTCATTATTGGACAACTGGCAGAATTTGAATATGGACTGTCTATTAGGAAACAGTAGCATTTCAAAGGCAAATTTCCTGAACTTGATGTAAGATAATGTCCTTGTTCTTAGGAGATACACACTGAACTATTTAGGGGTAATGCATCAGGATTTCTGCAACTTTCCAAAATATCAGCTCTATCTATATCCAGAGGCATATATACGTCCCTATCTATATCTGTATCATCATATATCTCTCTATGTCATCTATCATCTATATCTATATTTACCTGTATCAATATCTAGAAAGCAAATGCTACAAAAAGTTAACAGATAATTTCAGTGAAAGGTAAATGAGGGTTCATTGTAACTTTAAAATTTACAGATAAATTTTAAGGGTTATTGGTAACATGAAATTACCAATATTTGGCTGTTTTTGACTTATGTAAGTGACAATTTCAGGTGGTTCATTTTGAAACTTTTATGTAAGTCAATTTTTATCTTTTTTTAATGAAAATTAAAAAGAAAAAGAGAGCAAACATAGTAGGATGACTGGACTGTCTTCACTGAGTAGTGTATTTATGTGGAACCATTTTTTCCCCAGTAATTCCTATCAGCCTGGCTTTTTAAGCTCCGATGTCTTGTGTGCTTGCTAAGGGAAAGAAAGAAAATGTAAAGTTGCCAACGAGTGGCTTCTCCTCTTCTGATAATTTTGTCCTACTTGATAGTCATTTATAATCTGTGATTGGTTCAAAACTCAGTGCTGTCTAACAGTCCACAGCTTCCCTGTTCTGGTTCTGGTTCCTTCCAAAGATGTCTGCTGGGACTGGCTTGCATGGACTACGTTCTCTCCCTCCCTTTCTCCTCCCCATCCCAGTTACTAAGAGCAAGGTGGCTAGGAGGGGATAGGAGGTGCGAGTGGTGGGTATGGTGTGGTTGGGGAGAGTGTCCTTTTCTGTGATTGACAAGCACAGCAGCTGGACCAGGTGGAGGAGATTCCTATGCTCTGTTATCACTTGCTTCTCTGGCTGGTGCTAGAGATATATGGCCATGATTTCTGCAAAGTCTGCTTGCTGTAATTGTCTGGTGTCTGCTGTGAGCTTCTCCTGGTGTTCTCATTGCAGGATGTCTGTGCTCTGCCCTGGCTCTGGGTCTCAGTTACCGTCAGGGGAAACTTACATCTTTTCTTGCCTTCTGCCAGTGACATATGACACAGCCTACCTTTGACTATGATTCTTTTTGATTTCTTGCAAACTTTAGGAGGACAGAGCTTTGCATTGTGCATGGGACCTCATAAAAGTTTAATAAATATATATTGTTTATAGAAAATAATCAATTGGATCAGGACATGAATGACCAGTAAGGCAGTGAGACGACTGGGTCCCTGGATCATGGATCAAGGCAGATCGCTTAATTTTGAGTCCCTCTGAGAGGGTGAGTGAGCCATGTTCACTCTAAACAAGCAAATTAAATAGGGCATAATTAGTGGATGGTGTGGGGGTTATAAAGAGGAAATTCAATCTTCTTTCTTCTCAAATTCCTCTGAATGATGTAAAGATTGGTGCATCACCATCTGCAGTGAGTTGATTGGTCACAGACCCCATCCAGATATGCCTCCATCAAACCCACTTTCAGGTGATGTTATTTCCTACAGAATTCCTTAGGCTGGGTACATAAATGCGGGTGCTGAAATACAAAAGCCCAGGGGAATTCTAGAAGTTATCCCAGGTCTGTGATGAGACTGACTGCTGCTGCTGCTACTTCTACTTTTGTGACTCCTGATGGCTCTTCACTGAGTATAAGTAAGTGGTAGCCACTCCTCTAAGCAACTTCAACACTTGGAGTCATTAGTCCTCAAATCAGATTGCAGATTTGTGAAATAGGCACCATTGTTCCCATTTTATGGATGAGGAAACTGAGACTTAGGGAGGTAAGGTGACTTGATAATCTAGAGTGGGGTTTTGACCCTAGCTCTGATGAAGTCCAAGTCTGTTTCGTTTAAGCTCTGTCTCAAAATATGCAAAGTATGCTTAATAAAGGAAGGGAGACGGTGTCCCATGGAAGAAGGCCCAGGGCCCATACTTTAGTCGGCCTTAACATCACCACAGAGTTTGTTCAAAAGGGAAATTCTTACCTGTGATTGTCATGATTCAGTGGATGGACCAGAGAAGGTAAATTTTTTAAAGCACCCCAGATGATTTGATGCCCTAATTGCCCTACAGAGTTAACTAGACTTAGCCCTATAAATTAATTGAATTGTTTATTCTAAGTAAACATGAATTACAGTTTCTTTTATGGTGTACTGAGTGGGACTTTCCTTGAAGAAGTTTGGAGTCTAATTACAAGGCTGTATTGTCAACAAGTACCTGCTTTATACTTGTTTTATGCCTTGAATAGTATTTGAACAATGATAGGCACAATACATGCTTTCCAGTTAATTGATTGGTTATTTAATGTGGGGAAAATATGCATCATCTGTAAGAGGGGCATTGGCATGTAGGATATCTTAGAATGTAATGGTTGTTCAAAGATAAAGGCAAAGAGATAATGGGTAGGCAAGGAGAATGAAGGGGCTCTTAGTAATAACATTTGGAAATTCTTCAACTCTCCTAAGATGTGGGTCATTAAGGCTCTGCTGATTTGAAGATATCCAGCAGCTAAGGTACATTTTAGTGTTCTCTTTCTCAATTTTGGTTCCATTTAATTTTTCCTGTGACAGATGGTGCTTAACTTGGGTTAGCAGAAGCTAGTTGATACTTTATTTTAAAAGGCATAGTTGAAAACACAAGACCACCGTCTTACAATTATCCATCAACCTTCATCTCTGCTTTAGTTTCCTAGCTGCTAAAACAAATACCATAACAATGGGTTGGCTTAAACAATGGGAATGTATTGGCTTATGGTTTTGAGGCTAGGAGACATCCAAAATCAACAAGGTGATGCTTTCTCCCAGAAGACTACGGTGTTCTGGGGCTGACCACTGGCGATCCTTGGCCCTTGGCTTTTCCGCCACATGGCCACGTACTAGGCGGCATCTTCTCCTTTCTGTTCTGGGCTCCGTTGACTCCCACCTTCTGGCCACTCCCCCTAGTTTCTCTCTTTCTCTGTCTGAATTTCATTGTGCTTATTTATAAAGGACTCCAGTCATCCAGATTAAAGTGCAACCTGGTTCACATAGGCCACACCTTAACTCAAGTAGCATCTTTAGTAGATCCTATTTGTAATGGGTTCCCACCCATGGGACCAGGGGTTGGGACCTGTACATGCCTGATTGAATTCCCAGCAGTCCTCTTGTCTCTCTTTGTGCTTTGTAAGGTCCTCTGTGTCTTCTGCCAGTAACATCTATCTATTTTTCCTTACTTATGTATAGTTACTTTACTTCTTAATATTTAAATCCCAGCCTAAGTTTTACTTTTTGTAACCTTCACATTTGTTCTTTATTCTTCACAAAGATCTCACTTTAGAAAATGTATTACTTGAGCAAAGTTTTCTTTTCTAACATTCATTTTTATTAGCTTCCTGATTTTTCTCCTTCTTTTCTCATAGTTTAGAACCAATTATTAGTTAGTTCTTCTAACATATCCCAGAGAAGTTCCTCTGTGGTGCTTAACTAAATTAAAAAAAGAATGTGTTGGAAAGTCCCTTCCTTTGAATCATTCCTATTGGAATTAAGGAATTGTCCAGAGCATGGCAAAATCGTATCTGAAACCCTCAACTGGCTTCTCTAGCAGATCTTAGGGAAGTTGTTCTGTCACGAAGATGACAGTTGAAGAAAACAATTGCTAGTATATATTGAGTACTTACTATGGGCCAGACACTGCACTAAACATTTTATACACATTATCTCATTTAGTCCTCGCAATAATACCCTGAGCTTAGTACTGTAATTATCACCATTTTACAGATGAGAAAACTGAGGTACAAGGAACTTTAGAAAGTGTCCCAGAGGTACAAAGGTATTAAGTATTATAGTCAAGATTTGATTTCAGGTAGTTGCTTTAGACATAGCCTTTGCTACTTCTTTGCTTTGTTTTTTTAATTATCTAAATATTATTTTGGAATTTTTGCTTTGTTATGTAAGTACCCTCTGATTATTTAATGTTATATGAGACTAAGATCATTTTTGTTCATGTCCACAAGATGATTTTCTGTTATGTTAGCTTGGAAACCAATTTTTTGGGGACCCATTAAAAATATAAACACCAAAAGTTAACTCTTTCAAAGGGCTGTTCCTGGAGCATTGACAAATCATTTTGTGTAGCTGGGTTTCAGTCTTTTGAGTGTGTCAAATTTTATCAGTGTTTGATTGATTAAATATGTTAACTTGCAAAGTATTTTATTAGGTTTGCAAAGTCTAATACATGGCCTGCTCCGCTGTTTCTGATAGCTAAGGGTGGATGTGGAAACTTTTAATACATGGAGTGTTTTCTCTTTGCTGATAGATGTTTCTGTAAAAAATGGATAAGATGATGAGATCAGAATCAACTGTGTTTCTTATGCAGAACCAGTACTTGAGATGCATGTCAACTCCCTAGCTGTGCATTTCATTAACATGCCTAGCAGTTGGAGATCTGCATACTGACTTTGAGAATATTTCATTACTTTATTTTTCTGAAGGAAGCTTTACATTTGCCAAAGCACTGACAAGATATGTCTCTATAACTCAATTAGTTTTATTTTATGATCAGTATGAAAGATTGCCTCTGATTACCTGGGGACACCATGAAACTGTTAAGATATATTAGGTTTCTGATATATTTTCTGATTGATTGAATCCTGTAAGATTTCAGAAAAGGAGGTTCATTGAAGAACATTTAAAAATGCTAATTCTTCTCATGCAGCTCTTCCTTTTAAAAATCTTTGTCCGATGTTTGCAACAATTTAAAAGAAAAAAAAAGTCAATTGTCCCCATTTTATAGATGGTAAAATATAGAGGAAAAAACAAAAGGGCTCTGTGTTAGTTTTCTATTGCTGCTGTTACAAATTACTACAAATGTAGTGGCTTAAAACAAACCGATTTTCTATTTTACAGTTTTGTAGATCAGAAATCCAACAGGGTCTCGCTGAGCTAAAATCAAGGTGCCAGTGGGGCTGTGTTCCTTCTGGAGGCCTTGGGGGAGCTCTCTTTCCTTGCTTTTCCAGCTTCGAGAGGCTTCCTTGGCTTATGGTCCCCTTCCTCCATATCCAAAGCAAGCAACAGCAGCTCAGTCCCATTCAAGTTTGTAATCTTTCCTCCTTTCATCTCATCTCTCTAACCCAACTAGGAAAGGTTCCCTTTTGTAAGGACTCATGTGGATGGATTGGGCCCACCCACATAATCCAGAATAATTTCCTCATCCCAAGCTTCTTAGCCTTGATAACTGACATCTGCAGTGCCCCTTTTGCCATGCAACCTCACACATTTGCAGGTTCTGGGGATTAGGGTATAGACCTCTTTGGGGGAGGACAGAGAATTATTCTATCTGCCCCATGTTCTCTAATGTTATGACACAAGATTGAAAGAGGCCTCCTTATAGCTAGGTGTTAGGTTTTCACTTTTAGTGATGAAATTATATACTCTGAAGGAGACTTTCTGAAATGTAAAATATTTCATAATTATTTAAATGTACTATAATGAAGTAGATACCAAGAAATGGCAGAAATGAAATAGGGAGACTCCTCTCAATAAATTTCCTCAAACTAAGAAGTGAGTTCCCCAGGATTAGAATGGAGAGAATGTATCATTGGTGGTTGAAACTTGTTCTGTACGTTTGCTGTAGCTCCCAAATAAACTGTAAGCGCCTTGAAGGAAGTAAATCTGACTTGTCTTCTCTTTTCCAAAGGGTTTTGCACATTGTCGAGCCTGTGGATTCTTATTCTTTTGTCAATTGCTGTTAAAGAACTGTTTGGTTATTCAGTAACTGCAACAGGGCCGATCCAGGGAACCTTGGGAAAAGGCTCAGATTGTGCTTTCCTTCTTCAGTCTCTTTCTTCCTCTCCATCTCTCCATGTCACAGTGCTCTGTCTCCCCTCCTTGGGAAGAATGTGGAAACATTGTCCTCTTTTCTCAGTCCCTAGCAAATGCTGTTAATACTGTTACATTCTTCACTCACAGTGGCTGGCAGAACATCTCTGTTGGCATTGCAATACCAGTGAAAACCACCAAGGAGAGAGGTGATGGGGTTTCAGATGCAACCGGTAAATGGAAGAGGGATTTCTTAGCAATAAGCTTTCCCAGAGGTCACACTATGTTTTCTATTTTTCCCTCCCTGGAAGATGGCTTTTTTTTTCATGAATGCTTTTACCTTTATTTTTCTTTATATACATGTGATACAGAAGTTTCCCATATAACAGGGTTGAGTGACTTGTGTCATATATAAGCCAGAGGAAGAACCGAGGATAAGATAACAGATAGCTCAGCAACTATCTTATGACTGAAGGGTGTCATGAAATTCACCTTCACCTTGAAGACCCATAACTCTGAGAGAATGACTGTAGGGAAGATGGCTTTGTATATGTGCAGTGGTGGGGAAGAAGTGATATGACATCTTTTAGTAAAAGCCTTGAGTGTAGAATCTAATTCTGGGTAAACTGGTTGATTTGTTGGATTTATTTATATTCCCATCTCTCTGAGGATAGAGTTTTAGTTTTCTTACAAAAGGGTATGTGCTGAGAAATGAATGCTAGAAAATGCAGGTGAAGAAAACATGCCGAATATTAATATAGTTAATATACCTCCTGTGATTAACTATTGGATTTGCCCTTATGGTAACCATAGCAAAAACAGAATCATGAGAAGTCATGACAACACTAGGTCAGCGAAAGATTTTTCCAGGATTTTGACCCAATTTTTCTGGGGGGCTCTCATTGACTTGGAATACTGAGCAAGCATAGTGTGTACACAATATCTAGGAGATTTAGAAAAACTCACATTTATGTAATTCCTGATTCTACTTATGTGGTTCAGCAGCCTGAAATGAGAGATAAGTAAGATCTTTCTGAACTGTTTAAGACAGAGTACAAGAAGCTAGTGTGGCCATATGCAGCAAGGAGAGAGAAAATTAAGTTTTGTTCTCCAGGCCAGGGGAATGACAGCAATTCATCTATCCACTCTTGGATAAAAGCACAGGCGTATTTGAAAAAAAATAGCTCGGTGCTGCCAGGATGGCCAGCCTTTGTGTTGCCACCATTTAGTGGTGGCTGACAGCTGGGTGATGGGGGCTAGGAAGGACCCCTTAGCGCCAGGCGCTGGATTGAAAACCAGGGCGACTCCCCCCTACGTGGGATCAGACACCCAGGGGAGTGAATCTCCCTGGCAACGTGGAATATGACTCCCGGGGAGGAATGTAGACCCGGCATCGTGGGACGGAGAACATCTTCTTGACCAAAAGGGGGATGTGAAAGGAAATGAAATAAGCTTCAGTGGCAGAGAGATTCCAAAACGAGCCGAGAGGTCACTCTGGTGGGCACTCTTACGCACACTTTAGACAACCCTTTTTAGGTTCTAAAGAATTGGGGTAGCTGGTGGTGGATACCTGAAACTATCAAACTACAACCCAGAACCCATGAATCTCGAAGACAGATGTATAAAAATGTAGCTTATGAGGGGTGACAATGGGATTGGGAAAGCCATATGGACCACACTCCACTTTGTCTAGTTTATGGATGGATGAGTAGAAAAATAGGGGAAGGAAACAAACAGACAAAGGTACCCAGTGTTCTTTTTTACTTCAATTGCTCTTTTTCACTCTAATTATTATTCTTGTTATTTTTGTGTGTGTGCTAATGAAGGTGTCAGGGATTGATTTAGGTGATGAATGTACAACTATGTAATGGTACTGTAAACAATGGAAAGTACGATTTGTTTTGTATGACTGCGTGGTATGTGAATATATCTCAATAAAATGATAAAAAAAAAAAAAAAAAAAAAGAAAACCAGGGCGAAAGCTCTCCCTGCGCTACGGATGTGTCAGGGGCCGCTTTCTTTCGCAGAAGCTACAGGTACATTTCTTGAGTCGATACTTAGAAAGATTTATTTAGAGACAGTTACATCTAAAGGAGAGAAAAAGGATATCAAGGGGATAAAAGCGGAAATCAATTCATGCTTTGTCTTACTTTATATTACAAGGACTGAGTGTAGTCTGTTTTTTTTTTAACTTATTGATTATTCATGGGAGGCAGTACCAGACAATTTCTAGTAAGTGATCTGAGCTCTGTGTGTGTTTTCTTTGCAAGAATAATTTGCTGATGCATTGGATATGGGGAGAGAGAAAGAGGAAGTGATCAAGAATGGCTCCTAGGTTTCTGACTTGCATAACAAATGAACGATAGTTATTAACTGAGAAGGGAACACAGAAAAGGCTATTCTGAGGAGAGGTTGAGAGGTTAAATAAGTTTAGGACTTTGGGCTTAGTGACATGAAGGTTATTAGAGGCCTTAGCAAGTTTAAGTGGATTGATTAGAGTAGATCGAGGAGTGAGTTGGAGATCAAGAAATGAAGAGAATGAGAATAAGTATATGCCAATCATCGCTCTTAACATCTTTGTGGCTCCTGTGCTATACACACCAATACAAACACACAAACAAAACACACACAGAGCTCATATATGTTAGAGTTTTCTTCTAACTAGATTGTGAGTTCTGTGAGGACAAAGACCATATCTTAACGCTTAAAGATAGTTCGTCTCAAGTACCCAGAATGCTTATGAGCACCAAACAGGTTTTGAACCAGGGCCTGAGACTGATTTACCATTGTTCATATGTATGTGGAAGGTCAGCCATTCTCTTTTGCACCTGACACTTCTTTTCCTGGTTTTCTTTTCTCAGCATCTCAGATCAGGAACTGGATGGGATCAGACTTTAGAGGTGGAAGTAGAACCATCTCCATGAGAGCTTTATGGACTCAGGGAGCACAGACTTCCACTTCTTTACCTTTCAGATCAAGAAACCAGACCCAGAGAGGAGAACTGTTTGCTTTCCATGGGCAGGTGCACATGGCATTGTGCCAGGTTGCATATCCAGTTAGGAGAAGAGCTGTGGCCATGACTTGGATCCCCTGACTCCAGTCCCATTGTTTTTTGCTGGGTTGTCTCATTTAAAATCAGAGAAGAAAGATTAAGTACTCATTAATAGAAATGGAAACTCCTGCTGGAAATAGAAATTAATATAGACAGAGAAAGCCAGGAAGACCCTGGGGGAGAATATGGATGTGTGGATGATGCCAGAAAGAGGAGAGATGGGCTATATATTTAGTTAAAAGCATTGCCTAACTGGCAGTGAATGGCCCTGTGTCTCAGTATATTCTAGACCACAGTGTGTCAGACCAATGTGCATACAAACCACCCTGCAGATACTGATTCAGCTGGCCTGGGGTGGGGGCTTGGCCTGAGAGCCTGCATTCCTAATAAGCTCCCAGGTGATGCTGACACTCGTGAATCACCTGTGGAGCTGGCTGGTCCAATCATACAGGTTCCTGGGTCCTACTCCCAGAGTTCTGATTGCTTGGTCTGGAAGTGTGGTCTTTACACCTGTGTTTTTACCAAGCTGCTCAGGTGATTCTGTTGCACAGTGAGGTGTAGCTATCTCTACAATGTATGTGTGGTGGTGGGAGGGACAAAGGTGCCATGGCTTCTACTTCTGGTTCTGCTGTTCTCACTATGTGACCTTATGCAAGTAATTTAACTTCTCTGAGCCTCAAGTTCTTTAATCAAGTACTGGAGCAGAGGTTAGATTTAAAGAGACCGATTTGGTGAACTAAACATTGTCGGGTCCTTCTTGCTTTCAGTAAAAATATTTCAAACATTGAAATGGTCAGCAAACTATTTCATTTTCTCTTCCCCCCCAACAGCATTTCTAAAACTTTTTTTGAGGGGCTGTTAGGAATTATTGCTTTTAGACTTGGCCACTTAGTTCTGGTACATACTGTGGATAGAATATTCTGATAAATGAAACATTCAAATTAACCATGTATGGGCACCCTACAAGCCATTTACTCATCATATATTTAAAGGAATTAGATTATAATATGTTGCACACATATAATAAAAAGCTCTTAGTTCAATAAATTAAAAAAAAAAGCATTGCCTAGGATTTATTTTTGTTTGAAGCATATATATCTATTTCTACTTATGCCTTGATAACTTCTTTTTAAATTATAGATTAATTACATGTCAAAACATCTCTTTTAAGGATTTCCTTTTTCCTCTTGCCTCCTTTCTTTCTTTTTCATATTTTTTTATACAAGCTATGAGCTGTGACCCCACAGGGTACCATAGCCTGTAACTGTGTGTGGTGGTGTGTGTGGCTTAGTTTATGTTAACACCCAATTTTTGTTGCCTTTCCTCATAGTCCCCCTTCTATTCATGTTGTTTTTCTAGGTACCAGATGTCAGTTTCCTTCTCTGTATGCTCATGTGTGTGTGCGTGTGTGTGTGCGCACATGCACACACACACAAGCACAGGGACCGAAGGTGCATAAATGAAGATTGAACCTCAGTGAAATGCTGTGACATATGGTATCTGGAAAACCAGGATCTCGATGGCAGACCTGTAATCAAGGGTGCAGATGTTTGGCATTTGACAAATGAAATTTTTTATGTAAAACTGTTTGAATACACTAAGTTAAAGATAGAAAATTAGGCACATTCTGTAATGAACATTTCTTTCTACTGACAAGGGATTAAAATGGGCCCCTTAACTAAACAGATAGGTAGGACACTAGAGACCCTCTGCATATGTTTTCCAAGTACTCAGATTTCATTTTAATTTTCTCTTGGGGATTTTTTGCTCCTGCCTTCATTATTCAGCTTACACAGATAGTGAATTAAGGTGTTTTGAGTTGCATTAACTCAAAAGTATTTGAAAATAGAATTTTAATAAATACTGTAATGTTTTCTTTCCCTAATGTCAACTTTTACTGTAAATGCAACTTTTGCTTCTCCCTACCCTTTTATGCTTTTCAATTATCCGTCTTCTCCCAGTTTCCAAAACCTGTTTTCCTCTTTTTAATACCTTTACTTAGATATTTTAAATAGATGATGGCTTGTATTTCAAATATATTTCACTGACTATATCACTGCCATTGAGTTTGGTTATATACACAATTTTGAATGTATGTATTGCTTGTCCAGAATTGCTCCTTGTTTAATGTGTATTATTCTTTAACTTCAGCTTGATTGTAAATCTCTTACAATTAGGAGTTAGTAGTAAGTGATAGATAAATGCCTGTTGAAGAGGAAAGAGTTGCATTGCTTACCAGAAAATGACATATATGGATCAATTACAAATACAGAAAGTGAACATCAACTGATAATTGTTATCAATAGAATAAGATTTTATCTCTCAATCTTTTGGAACTGTGCTACCTATTTCCTAGTTTGCCTTATTTGGGTGGTGCTTCAGAGTTGTAGGCCTGCAGAATAAATTTTTGAGCCTTGTTTTCTTTGGCAATGGATTTTTTCCATCATCTTTTCATTGAGGACAACTCAAAAGGATTTTCCCTAATGGTGTCATTACATCAAGAAGAAATAAAGATCTTAAATAATGAGTAAAGGAGATATATATATATAATGTTTATAGATATAGACAGTAACTAATATTTATATAATAATTTTATTCATATTCTTTCAATACCCAAACTCTAGAGGTAGGTGGACATTTTTATTCTCATTCAGTGGATGAAGACACTGAGGTATTAAATGATCAGGCAAAGGGCAGGTACTAGTTGAGTAGCAGAGCTTGAGCTCCAACCAGAGTCATTTGGCTTCAGATCCCTTTGGGCTCCCCACTGCCTTTTATGCCTTTGGTAGAATAGGAAGGCTGTAAGTGGGCACTGTTGTGCTTGAAGTTCTGTATCAGGAGGTGTTCCACAAAGTACATGAGAAGAGCATTTTTCTACGGTAAAAACATAATCTGTCATGATAGTTTGCCAAGAAGCCCAGACTCAGTCATTAAGCCATGGACATTAGCCACTAGTGGACTTGCCAAAGGTTAGTGAACCAAATAGAAAGGACTACAGTCCCTTCAATCAGTAGCTACAGTCAAATCATTATGGAGGCTTTAGGAGAATTTGAGGTCTTACCAGATGTCACTCTTGGGGGTGCCCCTGGTCTTAGCAATTACCTTAGGTATACCATCTCGCTCTTTTGCCCTGGCTCACTTATATATGGCTTACCTGTCCTTCAAGCCCAACACAGCCCTTCTCTGTGGGCCTTCTCCTTGTTTCCAAGGGCACTGGGATCTCTTCCTTCTGGAAACTCCTGCAATAATTGTCTGCCATGCTCATTTAAAACTTAGCAAATGTGTTAGCTTCATTTTCTTATACATGTTCTGCTTCCTTCACTGGATTTATAGTTTCTTGAAGATGGAAGCGTATTTATACTTCTTTGTATTACCAGTTTGACCACAGTGCAATATACAAAGAAGGCTGTAATAAATGGTGGTTGAGGATGGTACTGTCCCCAGTGGTCCCAAATGTTCATCCTAGACTCTAATTGTTCATATAACATTTTTTAAACATATAGATCTCATTTTTCTTGTGTCTGATACATAACAGGCACTATGCTAATTCCTTATGGTTTTAGTATACCAATTTTATAATTGGGAAATTGAAGTTCAGTAAGTTAAGTAACTTACCCAAGATTACCCATAAGTAGCAGATTTGGGACGTACTCTTTCCTCTGCCATGCTGCTTCTTGAAGCCTGGCCAGTATCAGTCCTCTAGATGTAACTTAGTCTTGCTTTTGTCTTTGCCTTCTGTTTGGGTTATTGGAAGCGAGATAAGAATTTGTGGGTTTTCCAGATGAAACCATCACTCTCCTAATAATCTCTTTATTCTGTTTGTGATGGTGACTGTCATACTGGTAGAAATTCATCCTCTAAGTTTAAAAGTAAAGGGAAATTATATGCAAAGATCTTGATTGTTTCCTAGGAACATCCTACTTTTTGGTATTTTTTTCTTTTTATAATTAGCTATTTGGTTCTTTTAATTACCCACCTCTTTTCTTTTTAGATTTAAGACATTAATTAGAGCTGATCTCTGCTGGGTGAACTATGAGGTTGGGTGGGTCTCTTAATTTAAAGGATTTTGTAATGAATATTGCCAGAAATATCCTACTTTTCGATTTTACTTTCAGGTGTTCAAAGTCACATTTTTAAAAACTGCTGATTTAGAGCCTTGTTTATAGAAGAGAGTGTTTTTTCACTCAGGCAAAGTGTGAAAGGCCAAGTGGAATGATTTAGACCATCATTAAGCACCTATTCTTTGTCATGTGTTATAGGTCTACTCACTCAGCCTTTCTTGAGGAAAGAGAAATGACAGGACAGTTGAGATTAAATGGAAGGGAATTTATTGGGACATGGATAATTGTTTTAATCCTTAAAAATAATAAAATTATAATACAATATAAAAATAATAAAGGTATGCACAACAATTTTCACTCCCTGTCCAAAATGTGTGGCATAGACTCCAAACCCCCATAGATTTTCATTTGCTACACTCATATGAGAAATTTTGCCTCCTGAAGTATTGTTCCTGCCACTAATATGTAGCTAATGGTATGACTACACTGATTGTCAAAATGTGCAAATATTTCCATACTGGTTGTGAATGGTCACTGCCCCAATCTGCTGAAATTTCCTATTATCCAAGAGCTGAAGGGTTAATGTGTGGTGTATCAGGGGGTACCCACAACCTTGCTCCTGATCAGCATCCATCCTCTTGCTTGGTAAATGCTTCCAATATCAACCTTGGTTGTTCCTGCACAGTTTCTCTGTCATGGAACATGCAGAGATGTGAAACTGAGTGGCTTTGGCTTCTTCCTGCTTCTTGACAAGCTGCGAGTTAACTTTGAATGTTCTTTCACAGACATTGTTCCAATTTAAAATTGGTCCAAGATGTACCAAAAAAACCCCATCAATCTAGGCAAAGGGGGGTGAAATAACTGCTGCTTCACCTTGTTTTTGCTTTCTTATTTTGTCACTAACATTGTTTCCCAAGGAAATGCATGTGGGTTTACTGCGTGAAATATTTGTGCGGTTCTTGGAGTTTTATGCTGGAGGTCTTTAGGACTGGGAAGTATAGGTTTGGCATCTGTGAGGGTAGATGCAAATACATTTCATACTTTGACTCTGGGATTTATTGCAAGGAGACAGTCTAAAGAAATGCATAGTACAAGCACAATAGTGGTAGTTGCTGTAGGAGCAGAAGCAATTTGTAGTTATTGAATACCTACTACATGCCACCAGGCATTTCGTGGGCAATTGGCCCTTGGAAAATGCCAGCTTTGTGGCCTACTCATAACCTTGCTTTTCACCATAAAAATGGTCTTTTAATTTATGTTATCTTGCTGCATTTTATGTAGCAATAAAATGTTTAAAATCATTTATGATAAAAGATTAGATGTAAATAAATGTGCAGATATGCCCATTGTCTTGGGCCATCTTCATAAAACCCAGGGAAGAGGTGCTACTGCTATTTGTATTTTACTGAGAATTGATTGAGTTGATGGAAACCGGATGCTTCTAAGTAGTGGAGCTACGTGTGAGACCTCAGGTCTGCCTCGGGGCCTGTGAGCCTTGCCTACCTCTCCTCTGATAGTGGATGGTCAGGACTCTCCCCATACAAAGCCCAATATTTTAAATAAATTACTTTTAAAATTATGGAAAATTTCCAGGTCATGAAACAAAACAAAAAAAAACACACCTCTTTAAAAGTAAAAAGGGGACACTGTGTTTATTGTGTTTCTAGTATCATTAATGGAATGAGAGGAGAGAAGGGTGATATTTTGAGCTCTTTAATAAATTGATTCCAGGTATAATTCTTTGGTGACTGCAAAAGCATATTTTCCTTAGTTATTGAAATAGAATTATTAGTACTAGCTTGCCTTCTAAGAAATGTAATTGAATGTTGAGAAACTTTTAATTTAGGAATATTGAATATGTAAATTATCATGATGTAAAATGTGAATTCATTAAATTTGGGGGTGTGAGGAGGCTCTGGCTGTAACATCTGCCCTTCCATTGATGTCAGGAGTAGATTATGCTCTTTGGAAGTTGGCTTGTGTTCCTATACTCCCTCTTCACTCTGTGGGGATGCTTTGGAACTATATTTTTGGTCTTCTTGGGGAGTGGTCACTAATTTGTTTTAGCATCTTCATGCATAGATATGAAGAATAATCCAAAATATTCCCTCTTAGACCTGTTTTCAGTTTCCCCACAAATAATGGAAAAATAAAAAAAATTAGGTACTTTTCCTTTCTGAAAATTATGCTGTCTTTCCTGAGTGTTCCATATTCTAAGAAGAGAGACTGGTACATATTTGGGATGTTTAAATAAATGACTTACTCTGTCCCGGGTGCTGATAAAAGAAAACAGGAGTTTGAGTTGCATAAGGACAGAGAAAATGACTGAGAATTAATGTCTGTTTATCTTTGCTTTCAGGGAAGAAATTAAACTAATCTCATTATAGTTATTTAGGAAGTTTCTGCCTGTACTCTTTAATCTTTGTTTCAGAAAGCAGCCGACTGCCATTATTAAAAAGGAGATCATTGCTTGTGGGAAGAGCATTCAGCTGGTGTCTGCTCTCAAATATGGAATTAAAGAATTTGAAGTTAATTTCAGAGCTGAAAAAACCGCTAGTCAAAACAGTGTAGGCCATTTTGGAAATATTATTACATTACTTAAAACATATTTATTCAAAAAATGTATATGTGAGCTGCTGTACAAATATACTGTTGGTGTAATCGCAAACGAAAATTTTGCTGATGCTGGGTTCCAACTACAAATCAAACCTAGAGAGCTGGAGATATTGATTTAGTTTCCCTTCTTGAGTTGGTCTATACTCAACTCTTGCTGTAAATTGAGAAGCCCTTCACTGTCAGGAGATGTGTGTATGTGCACGTGTGTGCCAGTAGGGATGACATTCATTAGTTTATGTGTGTTAAGTTTTTGTATATGTTATAAAGATTGGCAAAAGCTCCTTGCAACCTGTTACCCTCCAAAGGAATTTAACGACTCATCAGCCGCTCCTTTCCCATCTTTCCTAGATCCTAGTCCCCTGTTGACCTCTGAACGTTGGTGTGTTCCAGGGCTCAGTTCTTGGATCACTCCTTTTATCGAAATACATTTACACCTTAGCTGATTTCATCCAGTCCCATGACTTTAAATGTCATCTGTATGCTGATACCATCCAAATTTTTATTTCCACACCCAGCTGCTCTGAGTTTCAGACTTTTATGGCCACTGTCTACTAGATATCTCACCTTGGATGTCTAAAGTCATCTTGAACTTAGTGTGCCTGAAATGAGGACTGTTGATTCCTGCTGTAAACACACTCCTCCCCCATCTTTTTCCTTTCCTGTCTTCCCCATATCAGTAAATGATACTGTCATTTAAGCCACTTCCCCTCCCCCAATTGCCCAGGCCAAAAAAACTAAGGAATATTCTTGAACCACTAGTTTTCCACTTCACCTTTATTTCATTGGCAAATCCTGCCAGTTCTAATTTCAAAATACATCCCATATATATCTCAAAATAATTCTTAGCAGCTCCACTGCTATCTTCTTAGATTGGACTGGCTGCATCTTCCCAAAAGAGCTCTCTGTGTCCTCTCTTAACCTGATGCAGCCTGTATTCCACCTTCTGTATTCAGAGCGAATCACCAAAAATACATAACCCATCCTGAGTCCCCTGTCTGAACTTTCCAAAGGTTTCCCGTCCTATGAGAATCACCTCTTAAATCCTTCCCATAATCTTCAATGTCTGGCCATTGCCTATAAACCTTTCTTCGTCTTCTGCCACTCTGCACACCCCAATCCCCAATCTCTGCCTGCTCCTCATTCATTCTATTCTAATCAGACTGGCTTCCCTTCTGGGCCACCAACTTTCCCTCCTCAGGGCCTCTGTTCTCTCTTCTTGCAGCATATCTCCCCCCCCCCCCCATATGTGCATGCTTCCTTCCTCACCCCGTTTAGAACACTGTTCTTTGACTACTCTATCTAAACTAGCAACCCGGTCACTTCTATTCGTGTCTAAAGTGTTACAGCACTCCTAGTTGTCTGAAGTAATATTGGTTATTTCATGTCTGTCTCCTCAGGAAATGTGGAGGCCCCAACTGGATGTGGCATTGTCCGACTTCTTCACCACTGTGTCCCCAGCACCAAGAACAGTGTTTGATGAGTGAATCAATAAATGGCATAGTTACACTCGCCTTCTTTTCCTTGATATCCTCGCCCAGGCTCTGATTTTCATCTTGTGATGGTTGACACTGACTCTTTATATCCCATTCCAAGTTGCTGTGAATATTCAACCGTGTTTTGATCCCCTCAGAAGAGGAGCATCTCCTGTAAGAACATAATGAATTCATGTGGATGGGGCATGAGGCATATGGGTTTTTTACTACTGGGGTCTCATTACTAACTCTGTGATTTTGGACAATTTGCTTCACATTTCTTGACCTCATTTCCCTCATTTGTAAACTGTGCGTAATGACACTTCATTCACATGTTTGTTGAGAAGATCAAATAAAACCACATATGTACGGCTCCTGGTTCATAGTTAATGTTCAAAGAAATGAAGCTGCTCTTTTTAATTCTGGTACTAAAAAAATGTGTAAACTAATTTTTGGTGATCAAATCATTGCTCATCAAGTAATCACATTGTTAATACTTTTTGTTTGATGATCTGGAGGTGATTGTGGGTTTTCTTGGGATTTGTTTCCTTGGATTGAGAATGTAATTTGGGTAGAGAGAAAAGGAGAGTGAACAGTTTGCTTGCCCATTTGTAGATGAGAAGAACTATGCTTTGGGCTCAGATGGAGTCATTATGGGAAATTACCCTTTTATAACTTAAATGTGGACTAGGTTGATATTTAACTACACATGGAGCTGTGCAATAAATATAGCTTCTGTATTTTCTATAATTGATCTTGCTTTCCTTCTTTTCTCCACCAACTGCAAGTGCTTGGGAGAACATAAATTTTCAAATCAAAGATATACAAATCTCTTAGGGTGAAATGTCATATTTTTGTCTTATTTAATTTTTTGCAGGTAAATATCCAGCCTTCTTGGGGTTTTCTCCTTTGCCCTTCCTCCATCCCAAGATTGGGTCTGTGTGTCCAGAGAATGTTATGAGGCTGACAGAGGAACTTCTGAGCTTTCCTGGGGTCTGATGGTGTGAGGCTGTTTCAGCTTGACCCTGGCCATCTGGCATTGTGCCTATAGAGGTGTGATGGGCCTGTCCCATGCTGGAATCTGTTTTTTGTTGTTGTTGTTGTTGTTATAAACCCTCAGCTTCCTGGCTAAGGTTTCCACCCATGCAACCTCCCTGTTCCAACCACAGGTTCTTCAGGCTCTCCCATTCCCTCAGCTCCTGGAGAGCCCTGGAAGGTGGAGAGGTTATTAGCTCTTCTCAGGGGCTGTAGCTTCACCATACTGGGCTTTCAGATTTCAGGGAGATAAGCCTTTGGCCCATCCACCTGGAAATCTCTCTCATCCATTTCTAAACTACTCTGAGACACTATCCTGTTGCCCCCATGCAGTATTGGACAAGGGAATTGACAAGGAAACTTGCAGATTTTCTTAGACTGTGCTCTCGGGAGCAAAAACCAAGTAGCCCTCATAAAGTTCTTCTTAACCCAAGTTTCCTCAAAAACTTCATTGTTCCTACCTCACCTACCTCCCCTCTCCCATCTGAGTGTCACCCCTGGGGGGACATTGGGAGGATGCTCCTCCCCACCTCTTGTGTCTCCCTCTCTCTCTCCCTAGTCTTTGCTAATGAGAAATGGATGAACGTCTTTCCCTTTCTGCTTCCTGTCAGGTGAGAGCTTCCCTGGTGTCCTAGCCTCCACCCCAAAACACTGTGGCTTAAAATGAAACCCCACATCTGAATCCCACATGCTTACCTTTTGATATATAAATGGGGAATTTAATAATGATAATAATGATAATAATAATTTTTTTTTAAAGTAGGATTTTTCTTTTGCTAAAGTCCTGACCTAAAGGATTATTGCTTCATTATGGGCTCCTTACTTTAAGCCTTGAAACTCAGAATATAGCATTGACCTCCTTCCTCTAGACAAAACCTTTCTTTCCCTTCCCAGGAGATACTTGACCTTCTTAGTGGAGGGGGGCAATAGAAAAAGACTTTCAAAGAAATGATCAATGCCTCTCTTTAACATATTGATAATATTATTGTATTAAAATGTTTTGCAACCCCCTTTTCCTGCTGGTTTGATGGGGCCTGATGAGCAGCTAGAGTTAGCCTGTTTACATTGGTCTTGCTAATTTCATGATTTCCATTAAATAAATCAACCAGGCCTGGGTAGATGCAGGTAGCTGAGTGAACTGGTCATGCTCTTTGCGTTCATTGCCCCTAGTTAACTCTCCCAACAGCCCTATAATATATCACCTCCATTCTGCCTATGAGGAACCTGAACTTCATGAAGTTAGATGCTGGGCCAAAGTCACACAACAGATAGGGTCAGAGCCAAGACTTGAATCCAGTCTAACTCTAAAGTCTGCATTTGTATTGGTTTCCTAGGACTTTCACAGCAAATTACCATACAATCTGGGCGGCTTAAAACAACAGACATTATCTTTCACAGTCCTGGAGGCTAGACATCTGAAATTAAGGTCATTCTCCACCCAAAAGCTGTAGGGAAGAACCTTCCTTGGCTCTGCCAGCCTCTGGGGGCTCGTGGTGTTTCTTGGCTTGTTGCAGTACAGCTTCGTTCTCTGCTTTTGTCTTCACATGGCTTTCCCTCCCTTTGTTTCTGTGTTTGAATCTCCCTCTTCTTTCTCTTATAAAGACGGCAGTCATTGGATTTAGGGCTCACCCTAGCTAGTATGACCTCATCTTTACTTTACTAATTGCATCTGTAAATATCCTATTTCCAAATAAGGTCATGTTCTGAAATACAGGGTGGACATGGGTTTTGGGGGGATATTTTTCAACCCACTGCAGTTTTTAAACTCTTTTAAATTTATATATTTAATGTTTAATTCCATTATGCAATTCCATTTTAAATGTAATGAGCAATCATTATAAAAATGAGAAAATGCCTAAAAGCAGGAACAAGAGAAGTGGTTATTCAGGGTATTTACCACACGAATGCCAAGCTTGGGTTTACCAAGCTGGATGGACGTCCAGCTGGGGACAGGGTTAGTTTAGATGACCATAGGTAACACTGCTAGGAATATCTTCTGAGTTCATTACATGAATCTGGATCTCAGACTAGCAGTCAGAAGTAGATGCACATATCTGGGAAGTATCAGTGGATGAGTGGTAGGAGATGACGAAAATTGAGAAAATATATTTATAAAAATCTTCAATTCTTGCAACCATATGAATTCTGACCCTCTACAAAGTAAATAAAGAGTTCAGATTTTGCCTCAGCATGTCAGCAGGTATGTATGTAATCTCATACTTACTATCAAGATGCACAAACTTTTCGCAGTGATTCTGGAGATTTCTAGTGTTTTCCCATGTTAGTTTGTTGCTAATTTGTCAGTGTCTTGTTTTACCAATAATGGAAACTAAGTCCTCCTAGCAGACTAGTTGAACTATAAGAATAACGCTCCAAGGCACCTACATCTGTCAGAGCATGGATTTGTCAAATAAAAGAATTTAAAGACAATTTAAAAATTATTCTTTAAAAAGAATAGTTTGCACTCTTGCATTATCACTTTCTTTTTTATCTGAATGATTTCTGTGTTCTTGGGAAGATACCAGCATTCATTATTGTTAAGTTTGGGAAAAATAAAAAACAAACTTCACAGGATTATTTTATAGTTGTCTAAAGCTTCTCAAGAAGTAAACGAACACCATGAAGTACTAACAGTATCAAACAGTTCGTGTTCCTTGTACCTTGTCCAAAAAGAATTGACTAATTAATCTCAGCTATATCAATCTGGTCCCATTATGAGGTTCAAACAGCGGTTAATTCTGATAAATGGATGAGAATCCGTTCACAGATAGGCATGCATCTAATAGATGTTATCTCAGCAAGAAGCAATAATTAGAAAAATTATTTACTGACGTGGTTTCAGGGGAAAAGGCCTCAGTGAAGCCTGTACTTTCTATCTCAGGATTATTCAGGAGAATAAAAACTGAATTGTGTCCTTAAAATTGACATCTGGAAGTAGAATACAGAATAAACTTCTCTCCTCTTTGATGAAATCTTTCTGAAAATAGTGTGATATTTTCACTAAGGGAGCAATAATTCCACCCAAATCACATAACAATTAGGCAAAGAAATGTGGTGATTTATGGGGGAGGGAAAATGGGGAGTTATTGCTTCATAGGTGCATAGAGTTTCTGTTTGGGAATGAAAAAGTCTTGGTAATGGTTGGTGGTGATGATAGCACAACATTGTAAATGTAATTAATACCACTGAAGTATATACTTAAAAGTGGTTAAAAAGGGGGTGGGGTGGGATATCTGATGATATTTACATTAGCATGCTTAGTCCTCATAATGGAATCATATTCAGTTGATATTGATATCAGATCACTTGGCTTTGAATCCTGACCTCACCACCTCGCTGTTTGACTTTGGGTGAGTACTTTAATCCTCACAAGTTTTTGTTTCTTTCTCTGGGAAATGGGGCAGTAATCTATTTCATAAATTTATTTTAGGGATTGGAACAAGAAAATGTGTGTGAAAGCATGAAGCACAGTCTTTCCTTTACTGCAATTGTTCAATAAATGTTCTCTCCCACCTCCCCACCCCCACCCCAGTAATGAACTCCAAGCAGGCACTGACTGGCATGGTCTCACTTTCCAAAAAAAATGCATTTTGTAATTTTGAAGTCAAGCAAAATAACTCTTCACTCATACTAAATGGTTTCTTTCTTTTTGCTTCTTTCCTTTAGTTTCAACCAGACATTGTGTTCTTTTCTTTCATTTAACTTAACAGATTTAAAAGCTCTGTTTATACTTCTATTGTCAAGGGTAATCATTCATTTGAAGAGAGGTGAGGTTCCATTGTTACAGATATTGGTGCCTATTAGAGAGAAAAGTTAGGAATTTATTAAGCCTGTTTAAACATTATATTTCTTACAGTTCCCGAGAGGAACCCTGGCTTCCTCTAGATTTCTGTCTGATGATATTTACATTAGCATGCTTAGTCCTCATAATGGAATCATATTCAAAAAACTCCCATTGTTCTTTTTTTCTGACATAACCATACCACATGCATAGGTAAACCAGAAAAATAAGGAAAATATTTTTTAAAAATGTTTAACATTCAAGAGAAAATTAATGAGAATCTGTTACATAACATGCACTATTTGAGGGGTGGAATCTGATAAATAAGATAGAGTTATCTCCACCAAGGAGTTCATACTTCAACGGAAGAGACAGACACAGAGAACCAATGGTAAATACAATGGTAGATTATAAAATGGAGATGTTCATCTATTATTAAAGATCTCTAAAGATGATCCAGGTGCAGTAACTTATCACCTGATTTGCAGATAAAAGGTGGACATTTTAGTAAGGCTGTTTGTCTGTACTGGACAGGTAAGGAGGGGTCCAAGGTAGGGCACCCTGATGGTTTTGAGGTGGTTGCTTTTCTGTTGTACTGTCAGAAGTTTGGGTTCTGAGATACTCCTTGTTGTTCTTCTAGGAGCACAGGGGTGCTTTGAGCTCTGGAGATTTTACCCCAGTATGCATGATTCCGTGATCCAAAGGCCAGGCACTGTCCCCAACTTTAGGGGCAATGTGTAAAGCAGTAATTGAGAATCACCAGTTGTGGATTTCAAACTGTTTTCTGAGGGACCAGAGAGTACTGTGTTTGCCACCATCCTTTGGGTAGAGTACCTTGACTTTGATCTGTTTTAGCTTTGGCCTTCTGTAGAGGTTTTGTTTCTAAGAGACTTGTGTGAGTCAGGATTCAGTCAGGCAAACCAAAATTACTCTAGATATTTCAGAGAGAATTTAGCACAGCAGATGGGTTACATGAGGGATGAAATGCCGAGAAGCTGAAGAGTGGGCAAGGAGGTAACTAAGAGGTGACGACTGAAGCTACTACCATTCCTAAGTCTGAAGGAACAAAGGAAGGGAGGGGTGTTTCCCAAGCCCAGGAGCTGGGGCCACTTCATGGAACCTGAAATTATGGCAGGCCTGCCTCCTGCCTCTTGTGTTTTGGACCTACAGGCCTCTTTCCAGGGCAAAGATGCTACCCAAATAGAGAGGAAGGGAGAGAACTACTGGGCTTCTCCTTTTCTTCTGCTTTCTAGACTTCTTTCAGTACCTCCTATTGGCCAAACCTAGTAATGGAATTGGGAACTTGTGAAGGAAGTACGTGTGCTAGGTTGGAAACAGTGTACATACATATACATATATATACACATATACATATACATATACAGTCAAGCTTGTAACTTGATTGCATCTTTGCATATATAATCAAGTTAAGATGAGGTCTCACTGGATTAGGGTGGGTCCTAAACTAATATGACTGGTATCCTTCTAAGAAGAGGGAAATTTGGTCACAGAGACATAGTCTAAGGGAGAAAACCAGGTGAAGATGGAAGCAGAGATTTGAGTGGTGCATGTACAATCCAAGGAATGAGAACTGTCTGTCCTTACCTGAAGGTAGAAGAGGCAAGGAAGGATCCTTCCCTAGAGTCATCAGAGAGAGTCTGGCTCTGCCAATACCTTGACTTTAAATTTTTGTCCTCACAGCTGTAAGGTAATACATTTCTGTTTTAAGCCACTAGTTTGTGGTACTTTGTTATGGTAGCCCTCAGAAACTATGCAGAGAGTTTGTAGAAGACGGGCCAAGTTTGGATCTGAGAGCAAACAGGTGATGATTACGGAGGCAGTCATGGAGATGTGCCCCCCTTCATGGAATGACTTATTGCAGGAGATGTGATCAGTAGACAGCCTCCAACTGTCAGTTCCTCCAGTCTGTCAAGCTGTAGAGAGCCTGCTTGCCTCAGGGTCTGCCCAATCCTGGGAAGCCCACATCTGGTGACTGAGCGAGGAGGGTTTACAAGAGGCTGATCATAGATGAGTTTGAGATGCCACAAACCCAAAAAGTGGAATTCTCTCTCACACTCTGAATGGGTTGGTCAAGGATTTGTCAAGCCTGAATCAAAGTTCAACTTCTCCTTCTGTACAATTATGCTGCCTCCTTCTTTTCACAAGTGGAAGATGCTTATTAGCACCCCAAACTCCATTTCATCATCTGCTCCTAGGTAACCTGAACATGGACACAGGTATATTTATTAACTCAAACCTCAAACGTGACATTTCCTGGAGGGAGAAACGAACAGGCCATGGATCTGGGATGGGAAAACAGGATTGTAGTTCTCTTTACAGATTAGAGAAGTACCAGAAAAAGGAGGGACCCATAAGCATTGGAGCAGCTGGGAAAGTCATCGTGGAGAAGGTGAAAGTATGGGAAGATTTGAATAGATAGGTAGCGCTTGAAGGGAGGATCCTGGAAAAGATGAAGAGTTCAATCAAAGGTGTGACAAAAGGAATTATTATGCTCAGTGGAAGAGGTAGTGCAAGAATTTAAGACCTGGCATTGGTCCTAAATTTTGCTCCAGGGAAGAACCCGAAGCCATGATAAGGTGAAAGAGGTTTTTCTTTTTAACTTTACAGCATCTAGGGAAATGTATTTCACAGTGTGATGGAAAGAGGCATGCAGATTTTAAATAAGCCTTCTAACAAGATTTTGTACAATGGTTCATTTTTTACCCCTCAACAACCTTTAATCACAAAAGTATAATTGAGCCAGCTAGAAAAAGTCATTGTTTAAATAGAGATTTGTTGTTTGTTTTTTTTTCCTGGGGTTTCAGATTAGAAAGGCAGAAAATCAGAAGGGCACTATTATAAGCACTGATAGAATAGAATGGCATGTTGCACTATTATAATCTGTGGTTTAGGAAAGGAGTGATGGTAGTAAACAAAGACAAGATGTGGGCTTGGTGATCTGTGAGCATGAATTTATCATGCTTCTAGATTAGGCTGCAGATAACCGTGCTAAATATACGAATACTTTTTTATAGCTTATGCTGAGGAAGTGAGGGGTGTCATCCCAGTGATTACTGACCATGTGGGACCTTAATTTGAAGGTTCCCACTGATTTCTTGGGATATGAGACAACTCCTTGCATATGTTGTTTATTCACAGGGAGTATTTGGACCAGCTCTGTTTCTAGCTCTGGTGTGGGTAGCCTGTAGTGTGAGTAGGACATAGCTAGAACATCTTCCTGTCTTGCCCCTTGTCTTGCTTCCAGGAAGTTCCTGAGACCATCTCAGGATTTTTTGTTTTCTATTTATCCCTGAAGGTGGACACAAGACTGGAGAATCTTTCTAATCAAATGGGACCCTTGTTGCTGTGGATAGCCACATCCACCAAGGTTTGGGTTTGAGAGACTGGGCTTTCCAAGTCATTACCTCTTCTGATAAGGATCTGAATACAGTGACCAAGGAAACACCAGGTGCTGAGACAGATTTCTGAAAGCCACTCTTAGGATTCCTTTTCATGCTTAGTGTTGAGTGGGAAAGTAGTCATAATTAGGGAATGTAATCATTTTGTTCATTAAACAAGTGAAAACACTTTCTGCTATAGTAATTTGATAATAAAGTTTCTATATTGCAAGAAGCAGAAGTAACACCCCAGTACCTGCCTGATTTTCTTTAGTTGTGAGGCCAGTGCTAAATAATTCTCGACACAAGAATCATTTATAGAATCATTTTATTAAAAAGCACTTTGTGATTTCCATTTTAACCTTAATAATTTACACAGAATGCAAGCAACAAAACCATCATCATAGTTACACATTGAAAATTGTCCTGTTGGTATATAATATTTTTATTCATATGAGGTAGAATTCAGTGAGGGTATAACTGGAACTTGGTATGTGAAGAAGAAAATCACACGCTGAAGCACTGTACAGGTTTTACGATATGCATATTTCCACATTAACTTTTGGAGAGCATTAGAATTTACTGGCAACTTTCTTTCCAAGGATTCTATTGATGTGCAATAAATACCAATAATAAAAATAATGGTGAAATATGAGACTTCATCTTTTATACCTCCTACTGGCTCTATATGTATCAATATGGGTTATTTACAGTTTTTGTAAAGCTTAACTCTAGCCACTAGAGACGTATTTGAAAACTTTCATCTGACACAATTTTTCTAAAATATCTTTTTCTCATGAGGAAGACTTTTGCCACTGAATTGAAGGTGGGAATGAGGATGTTTTCTGAATGGACCTTGGTTTTGATAGAAAAAAAATCTGAATTTGGAAATCACTTTGATTTGAAATAAATCTTTTGTCAAGGAAGGCTGCTGCCCTATTTAGAAATGACTCTGCTACTGGCCAAAGTGCCACTATGCTAATAAAAGTGTGAAGTGGGAATAAGCACAGAATAAGAAAGTCACATTTGGTCAGTGGCATCTGAGGTCACCCCTTCCATGATGGAAATCAATATGCATTGAGTGTAGCTTGATTTTAGTTCCATGCAGGATGTTCTGGAAAACAGTCCTTGATATCAAGAAGCACTCTTTCTGTTGAGTAAGGTGTCAAAAGGCTGAGAGGGAGGAGAATATTTTGGGGAGTTGGGGATGCTCTTTGTTCCCTGGTGCAAAGGGATTGGCTATTCCTGGGAAGAGCAACGTGCCATTCTTTTTTTTTAAGAGAAGCTGTGGGTTTACAGAAAATGTGCCTAAAATACAGTGTTCCCATATACCACCCTACAATTGACACCTTGCATTGGTTACAAGTGATGAAATCACATTTTAATAATTATACTATTAATTCTTGTCCATGGTTTAAATTAGGCTTCACTATTTATGTTGTGCAGTTTCATGGATTTTTAAAAATTTTTTAGTCTAGAAACTTATATAACCTAAAATTTCCCCTTTTAACCACGTTCACATATATAATTCAGTGCTGTTTATTCTGTTCACAATGTTGTGCTGCCATCACTGCCATCTGTTACCAAAACTTTCCTACCCTCTCAAACAGAAACTTCTGTATTTTAAGCTTTAACTCAATTCCCCACCATGACCCCATCCCCTGGTAACCTATATTCTAGATTCTGACTCTATGAGTTTGCTTATTTTACTTATTCACCATGCCATACTGAGAAAGTCTTTGGTGGCGAGTTCAGAAGGAGGTGAATGTATGTTCAGGCTTAGTGTCAATTTTGACATGTTAAAATATGTGGTTTTTCATATGCAGTCTATTAATGTTTCTTTAAGAGTGTTCTCTGTGGTAAACCTAAAGAAGAGATGCACGTGTACAGTTGTCTGTTCACAATGGGGGCACAGAATTTGTGAGCCTGACTGGGTCCAGGGTCCACACGAGGCATTCTCTCCAATTGCCACCTTTCAAGGCCATGTCGGATAGCATGCAAGCAGAACTTGGACTTGTGAGATTCTTGTGCACATCTCTGATTTTTAGCTTCAGACATTGGCGAAGTCCTTTCCCTACATCAGGCTTTATTTAGTTTGAATGAATATATTAAAAGCAAAACATGGGCATTTCTAAAGCCATGCAGGCCAACCCAGCCTTATTCATCTCTTTTTTACCAGGAAAACATTTGCTAAAAATATACTGTGTTTGAAACTTCCCTTCCTGCCATACTGGGTAATCAGAACTTTGGGGGTGAAAAGGACCAAAACAGGCATCTGTATGGCTTCATACTGTGCTTTGAAGCACTTTTCTACATGTATAGAATCAAAGACATCTACCTGTCGAAGGGATCGCGGAGGTCTTCTAACCCAGACTGCAGGGCAATGTACAAATTCCTTGTACAGTCTGTGTCTGCCACCAGCTGTGGCCTGACACCACAAGTAACCTGAGGTTGCCCTCCTCAAGGTTTGGAAATTGTGGCTCTGTTGTTAACATAACCCAGTGGAACTCAAACATCCATATCCGTTAGAGTCACCTGGAGGGTGTGAAGCACAGATTGCTGGACTCCACCCCCAGAGCTTCTGATTCCATAGGTCTGGGGCTAGGCCCTAGAATTTGCATTTCTAAGAAGTTTCTTGGTGCCACTGATGCTGCTATTCCAGAGACCACATTTAAGAACCAGTGATATAACCTGTGGTTTTGGATAGTTTCTTGGTTTTGAAAATTAACCAAAGAACATTTAATAAAATGACATGCTGAATTAACTGTACAATATAATTTGTATTTCAAGGATGCTCATTTGAAAATCTTAATTTTACATTTTATTATGATCCTCTGACTATTTGTTGCGAGCAATATAGACTTGGGACCTAAGCATTTATTGTGTCTTTTTATTCAGCTTTTGCCAAGAAGTGAGTAAGTCTGCTGACCATTTTGAGAAAGCTGTAGGATTTTAGTTATGCAAAATTTTGCTGGGGATGAAATGGTCTTATTCTCTTGAAAATTTGTGCAAAGACACATTGGATTGGACAAGATTTTTGGTGGTTTTAAAATTCATAATTAATTTCTCACTCTGTGATCTCACATTTCCAACTTGTTCTCCATTTTTCTTTTCCTCTTGGTTTCCTCTCACTTTTTAGATAATAATATTTAAAACAATAACCATAACAATAGCAGGATTTATTGAGAACCCAAGTGTCTTTTTAATCCTATCACTTTAAATTGTGGGTTCCCTGTCTCCTAATAACTCTACATGTTCATTTTTGCTATTCCCATTTCCCAGATGAAGAGATTGACACTGAGAAATGTCACAGTTTTGTTTTGTTTGTTTTTGTTTGTTTTTTGTATTTGAAAGTCACTTACTCAAATACGTAAAAAAAAACCTGATCTTTCTGGTTGTATAGACTTAAATGTCTTTCATTATAAAGCATTTCTTCTGCAAATGACATAGCTATTTCTGAAGCATTACTTGTTTACTTCTATATTGCTTGAAGGAAGTTTAGGGGACTAACACGTTGAATGCCTTGTAGATGGCAAACATTTTATATATGTTATTTCATTTATTCCTCCCCATTCCCTGCAAGTGAAGTAAGTATGGTTAACCTCGTTACGAGGATGAGAGTTCTCAAGCTTTGAGAAAGGTTAAGAGATGTACTAAATAAGTTGGGGAGCAGTATTTGAACCCAGGTGTTTCTGCTTCCTAAGCCTATACTCCTTTCAAGATACCACAGTGCTTCCCCAAATCTTGTAATTGTCTTCAGTGTTGTTAAAATTGATAATTTACATGGTTAGTTTTTCTAACCATGATCAGACCTACCCAGAGGCAGAACAAGGAGTCTTCTTGCTAAAGAGATTTTCAGGATAAAGAGAAGTCCTACCTCCACCCTGCCCTGCTAGTAAAACATGCAGGGGCTGGGGGGCCTGATATTTATCCATCTGTGTTCCATAACTCTAAATGCAGCCTTGCTCTCTCCAGTTGTCTTCTGCAAATGTGTCCACCCTTGGGAAGGGTAAACTACTAAAACACTCTTCCAGATTGCATTTCATTCTCTACAGAGGTAAGGTGAATGATCGTTAGAAAAATTGTTCAGACATTTTTGTTACGGAATATCAGAGACATGTAGAAAGGTACAGCAAATACTATAACATCTATGTACAGGCTTACCGACTCGTAATAATTTTCCTTATTCGATGCTGATGTTTTGTTCATATGCTAACATTACTGTTATGTTGGCCCAGAGGGCTAGGAGAGGGATGTCTTCTCATGGTGATTGTAGAGATATAAGACAGCAAATGTGACCAAAGTCTCTTAAGCTTGGTTTGCACCATCTCTGCCTCTTTCTATTGGGTGAAGCAATTCACATTGGCTGAGCTCAGAGTTAGGGGATGAGGAGATATATTCCATTCTTGTAGACGGAATTCCAAAGTCAGTGTCAAAGAGTATAACTACAGGGAAAAGTGAAATATTGAGGTGAATAATGCAAACCACAAAACTGTATTTTTCATTTTTGTGGTAGCAGGAAAATGGCCCCAAGAGATGCCCGTGCCCGAATCCCTGTGAATATGTTATGTTACATGGTTAAAGGGATTTTGCAGATGTAACTAAGGTTATGGCCCTTTAAATAGGAAGATTATCTTGGATTATGCAAATGGGCTCAATATAATCATAGGAGCCCTTACAAACAGACAGTATTCTCTGGCTGAAAGCACAGAGAAAAGACAGAAGAAGGCAGAAGAGATGCAACAGAAGGGCAAGTGAGAGAGGTTCCCAGCATGAGAAGGGGTCCGAGGTGTAGCAGGTCACATGCAGGGACTGGAGGGAGGCCCTTAGGAACTATGGGTGGCCCTGGGCTCACAGACAAGTAGAAATGGGACTTCAGTCCTTCTGCAAGGCACTGAATTCTGCTAACAACCTGAAAGAACTTGGAAGCAGATTCTTCCCCAGAGCCTCCAGAAAAGAAGCCCCTGCCCAGCACCTCGATTTCTGTCTTGTGCAACCCAGAGCAGAGGAACCAATTCAGCCAGTGCCCAGACTTTCAGCCCACAGAAACTATGAGATGATAAATGGATGTTGTTTTAATAAATTTTACTGCTAATAAATTGGTAATAATTTATTATGGCAGCAATAGAAAACTAATATAATCTCCAAGGTTTTGATTTTGTTTTATTTTCCCACATTCTTTAATGTAATTTATGCTCTCTTTGTTTCATGATTTATTTTCTCTTTTTACTAAAAGTAACTTTAATTTTTTATAAATAAAAGACCATCCTAAATATTTTTATAGGTAGAGTTTTACACATATTTAATTTTATTTGGAGCGAATTAATGCTCCATTTGTTGAGAAATTTGCTTTTCTTACCAATGAATTTCTTCATGTATTTTGACATTTTGTTTAGAGAATTTTAGTATGTGAATTTTTTAAATTTTGAAAATTTCAAATCTAGAGAAATGGTAAACGAACAGTGAAAGAACTGCATTCCCTTCACCCAGTTTCCCCACTGTTGGCATCTGCTATATTTCTGCATCCTACCCCCATTGCTGTGTGTGTGTGTGTGTGTGTGTGTGTGTGTGTTTGTGTTCTTTTTCTGACATGATGTCCGATCGTCCCTCAATACTCCAGTGTGTACTTCTAGAAACAAGGAAACTCCCTTATATTACCACTATACAGTCCTCCTAATCAGGAAATCAACACTGACAAAACATTCCTTCCAGAGACTTCACTCAAATTTCACCGTTTGTCACATTTGTGGTCCAGATGTGGCCTAGGATCAGGTGTTGCATTTAGTTGTCAGGCTTCAATAGTCTGCTTCAATCTGGAACAGTTTTCCTTCTTTCTCTGTTTCTCATGTCCTTGAAAGTCTTACAGAGTAGTTTCATTCTGTAGAATGGTATTTAACATGAGTTTATCCAGCACCAAACTCAGGCCATGCACTGTTTGCAGGTTTCCATAGAAATGACTCTGTATTCTTCTCAGTGCGCCACATCAGGTGATGTACAATGTTGACCCATCCCTTTACTGGTGATGCTAACCTTGACTACCTGGCCAAGATGGGGTCTTCCAGTTTTCTTACCTTTAAAATAACCATTTTGCCTTTAATTAGCATTTTGTGGGGAGATATCCCTATGTTATGCCAAACTTCCATTGGTCAGATTTGGCATTTTTTAATGAATCTGCTTGTAATAACTACCATTATCAATAAGCTAAAGTTCCATCATTCTATTTATGTTTGCAGATCAGCATTTTACTGCAAGAAAGAATCTTCCCCCCACTTATCAATTTGTTCGTTTATCTAATGATATCCTCAAAGACTCATGGATTCCTATTTTATTCAACAGGGTGTAATCCCATACTCTTATTAATTTTTTTGATGCTCAGATCGTCCTAGATTTGGCCACTGGAGCCCTTCAACAACCCTCCCTCATTCTTTGAGTGTTTCCTTACTTCCTGGCACAATAGAACACTCCAGGCTCATCTTGTCGTCTTCTACTTTTCCCTAACCCATCCTTGAAGTCATCTATTTCTCCTGGAGGATGGTATTTTGAGACCAGATCAAGGTACTCGATGTGATCATTGCTACTGGAATGGCATTACTTCTAGACCTTCTTTGCCAAGCTAAGAAATATATATCCATGCACCTACACAATTACACATGTACCTACATCTAGAACTATTTCTGTACTCCTCCTCTCTCTATTAAACCTTATGGATTCATTTCAGTTATTCCAATTACAGTTGAATGCCTCCTTTTAGTCTTCCCCCTCTCCTTGTTTGTAAATCTCTTCTCGGATCCCATTATGGCTGACAGATTTACTTCTTTGTTCCATTAACCAACTTTCCAGCCACTGGGACTGCCATGGGTGATGTCCTCATGCACACCCCCTCCCCAGCTTTACCACCCTTTCTCTTTGTGCATCATCGCTCCTCAGCCCAGTACCTACTTGCCCTTGTTGCCTTGCTTCCTCAGGTGCTCCGTTTGCTAAGGATGGAAAAGGAAGGGAAGGCAAGATAGAATAGAAGGGAGGATGTGAAGCGAAAGACAGCTGTATCATTTTTAATGGGAATTAGTTCACTAGTTTTTCTTCTCTCCTTCTTTGCTTACCCGTCACTGCCTAGGGTTTTGTGGTATTTTATACTCCTGAATTGTGATATTGGGGATGTGAGAAATGCAGTCATAGAAGCAGTGGATCACTTGGTTCGGTTCCTAGTTGTTAATATCTGAATCATCCCTCTTCCCAAAGTTTCCTATAAAGCCATGGCCCCAGGATCTGGTCAATAAGGATTTTGATGTTTTCATTCTCATTTCTGAATCAGGGAAGCCCTTTTTCCAAGAACTGGCTTAAAGTAATCAGCCTTATTTGGTATGCAATGTAATATAAAGTATGTTTAGTCTTCTTTCAGTCTCAAGAGGTGAATTCTTGGCTGCATCTGCCTACTTCCAAGCTTGGAGCTCAGCATGCCTGTGGCTTTAGCCCCACTCAACTGCTTATCTGTGGGGATACATCTTTTTTTTGTGTATACTTATGCTTGCAAGTTTTCCTATTTGGTTTTTATGTCTATGTAGATAGTATGGAAAGATACATCTTGACTAAAAGTTGAACAATCTTTTTCTCGATGTAAATCAGATCATTTTACAACTACTCCCATCACCACAACCCACACAACCTGCTGAAAATCTCACAATGGCTTTCTATTACCTTAGAATAAATCCAGGCTCCTTACCAGGAATTAAAAAGCCATGTATGACTGGGCCCCACCTCTTTGCTTATCACTCCCCTTCATTCATTATGATTTCACCTCAGTGACCACCTTTTTGCCCTCAAGTATACCAGGCTCACTCCCTCCTTGTGACCTTTGCAGTAGATCCTCCCTCTGTCTGGATTACAATGACTACAACCTCTCCACCCTACCCCTATCCACACCCATGTCCCCCTCCCCAGTGGCTGCATCCTTATCATTCAAGTCTCAACTCAAAGGTTACCTTCTCATGACAGCTTTTCCTGTATACCACTCAAGTCCATACTTCCAGGGTCAGTTTCGGTTATGTCACCCTGTTTTATTTCTGCCACAGCATTTATCACACTTAGAGAGAATTTTGCAGAAGTGTTTGTTTACTTCATAGTTTCTTCCATGTCAGCGTTAAGACTAACGAGGGCAGTGTACCTCTGTTATTAGGACAGTCATTGGCATGTTGTAGACCCTTAATAAATACTTATTGAATGAATGAATGAATGGTTTTCACTTTACCAAGAGGGACCCAGACAAATCTGGGCCTTCAGGGAGTTGGGAGGGCTTGAATGGAAGATTTTGTGTGTGTTGGGGGGGAGGGGGTTTCTGAAGCACAACTCAACTGACTTATAATTTGGGGGTGGACCAAGGCCAGCTCTTGCTTGTTACATTTCACCCAGAGATGCTTATTATTATATTCAGGGTCATGATTCTTTTCTAGATTTCCTTTAAAATGACTTTTAATATCAGAGCTAAATCCTCTATTGAACTTAGGTCAATTTACTTAGCTCTTGAAGAGACAGATTGCTCCATTATAATGAACTGAATATTTGAGTGGTGTTCAGAATTCCTGTTAATTGTTTTCCTTCAATCTTCATTTTAATACTTTCTATCAGTCAGAGAGAGAGAGAGAGAGAGAGAGAGAGAAAGAGAGAGAGAGAGGTGCACTCAGGATTTCATAAACTGCTTTTCTGACATGCTTAATTTTCGCTCTTCTAGGATAGAGACTTGAGATTGGTTTCTCAGTGTGAAGTTATGCAGTTTTAAGCTGATTCATTTCAGTAATCACCAGAAATGTGCTTCATCTTTTATGGAAAATCATTTGATGTATAAGCATTAAGTTAAAATTAAAATTGGCCATATTGATTTTAAATTGCCACCAATTTTGAAAACAAGAGTTCTTGAAATTATATGACCAAGTTTAAGTGTTTAACAACAAACAAAATGACAAGTTTGCAAGTCACCAGGGTCTGGCTCTCCATGTGAGACTTAGCATGCCCACTCTGGGCTCAGGCTGTGGGGAAGGCACAGGCTCATCCCTCTGGGTCTGTGCACCCACAGTGAGCCACACGCTCACCTTTCCACCAGGTGCAGCAGTTGCTGAAAGTGGCAGCAAGTTGTGCTTCTTTGTTCCTCAACCCCGAGATATTAAAGTCTACCTCCCTTTCCCAAGTTACTCCAGGTGTCCTGTGTTGTTTTCTCCCTTGTTTAATTTGGCACTTGGATCTGTCCTAATTGATATCAATTAACTGTTTCTATAGCCAAGTGAGAATAGTGGCATGCAGAACGATTATCTACCTATCTATAGATATTTATGCTTTAATAAATTTAGGCTTGCTTACAATGAATCTAGTGCTACCAAGTGGAGACAGCATCATATGTCATATATGTGGAGGAGTTGATTTGAAGGCCTACCGGATCTGGGTTGCTAAATTTACACAAGACTACTCCAACATAGTCTTACATAATAATCAAAGAGTCTTAAAATAATTTGAGAAAAAATAGAGTTCATGTCTTTCATAATAATGGTTCTCCATTGTTGAACATTGATATATCATCTTCCTTCTGTCAAAACTAAATCCTGTCTCCTGCACCTGCAGTTTAAGTCATTTCTTGCTGTTCTAGCATCTATAGAGAATTGCTGTTTGCCTCCCTTGTCTGTCTGTTGTATTATGTGAAGGCAATTATGTTTATTCACTGGCTGTATTCCTTTTTATTATGAAATATTTGTAGTTCCTGTCACCTTTCTTCTGTAGCCTAATATTTTAACTCTTTATTCTGGATAGGAATAGCATTACAAACAGATGTCTTAAAAACATAATTGAGCACAGCATTTAAGGAAAATAATTAACAATGTAAGAGAACAGAGATTTGTTATTTAGATATGCTAATTGTGCAAACAATTTTAAAGTAATGATTATTAAATAAATAGCATTCTAGTCATTGGCAGCACAACTTCATGGAATGTCTTTGGAATCTTTGCTTTTGGATATTGGGGCTGTCTAGTTTGAAAAAACATAAGCAAATAATAGCTATTTTAAAAAGAAATCTTTAAGTCTATCCAAACAATAACTGGGTCTCGTGTGAGAATTTAAGACATGCAGAAATGTGGCTTATTCTAGGCTTATGTTAAGTTGCTCTTGCTACTGTCTGTTCCTTCCACACAATGTAAGGCTAATGGTCTTTCACATTTTTGTCCATTTCCAGATCATCCTTGGGCATCCTGAGAAATGCTTACACTATACATCAAAAATATGTTCCTTCACAAAATGCACACTATTTAGATAATGGTACTTTGCTTGATGGCATCTTTTGCGAACACCATATTTTATGTATATGCTATAAAATAGTAATGACATTTTGATCAGGTAGCTTCATAAAGTCCAATCCATTTGTATTATTATCTTTATATTTCTTTCAAGAATATGTTAGAATGCGACACTGTGAAATTGACCTAATATTTCCAGGTGACGGAGTACCCTTCTCCCTCCCATTATCTGAATTACTCTTGCTACCCAGTACGAAAAGGGAAAAAGAAAACTTAGGCTGACGTGCTATTATATCTTCCCATGGTGTGCACTTATTGAATTATTTCCAGGTGGATACAACAGATGTTCCTCAAGTCTCTCTTGGCTTCCACTGTTAATTGAACCATAATGGGAGTGACAGCAGGGAAGGACAAATTACGGGAGTAAAGATGCAATTTGAACTCCGTCTTCTTATGACCTTCCTGGAAACTTTGGTTAGGCTAACAATTCCTGTTTCCTTTACCTGCATATGGAGGAGTGTGAGACTCTTTCAGCTACAATTCATCAAACGAACTAATGCCCTCTGAAATTAGTAGTGTCTTACTGTTGACATTTGTTATCAATCAACTTGTTATTTCTTTAGCCATGATGTGTTAACAGGTTACTAGACCAGGAGTCATAAGTCCTGACTATGAATCATGGCTTTGGAGAAGTCACTTAATCTTGATGAACTATAATTTCATCATTTTCAAAAGGAACAAACATTACCTATTCTTAAGTGTTTGAGATGAGGCTAAAATAGAGTATGCCTGTGAATAGCCTTTGTAAGGAGACAGGTGTTATGTATGTACCTGTACTTAAAGTCATCTTAACTAGAGTGAAAAATTCTCAACTCAGATAATTGGGTTTGGAGGCAGAAGATGGACCCAAAGTTGGCCAGCTTTAACTAGTACTGTGTTGATGTGCTAATAGCTAATGACTATTGCAATCAGCAGTTAAAGAAGCCACTAAATTGAGAATAGAAGAGTTAAGAAAAATTCCAAGAGGTGGGTTCAGAAGAAGGGTGAGTGGCAGTCAACAAATCAGATGGGAGACTAAGGGGTCCTGGTTGATTGGAAGACTGGTGTGGCTGAGAATGCAAGTCCCTGCCTGAGGGAAGACTCAATGGTCAAGCATATGGGGCCAAAGGATGTCTTTATGTTCATTAGAAAGAGCCTTCCTACAAGTTCTTTGATATTTTTCTTAAGGGGAATGGTATGCCCCCCACCAAAGGGAAGCCCAGAACTAAAAGTGTCAGGGAAGATGGGAAGGAAAAATTCAGGCAGAATAGTTGAATGTAATGGGAATGAGAGCAGAGACTGACAAGCAATCCTCCTGTTGTTTATCAGTGGGTGAAGAGAAGACAAGAGACAACATCATTCCAGAAACCGGTATTGGAAGAGTTAAGTGTGGAGCTCAGTTTAATTTTGGAGCAAATTGGAGAACATGGTTGGTGGTTTATTGGAGATGAGGGCAGTAGCTTGGGAGGCCAAGGAAGTAGAATGAAGAACTCAAAGAAGAAGATGTGAGTGGAGGGAGCTTATTATTGATGATGGTGGACTTGGTGTAATCTGTGGTCTCCTTCTCTTTCCACATTCAACGCTTCCTTGGTGACTTCATCCAATCTCAGACTGACTATTTGCTGCTGCTACCTCCCAAATTTAAATCTCTTGCTCAAGGCTTACCCCTGAACCATAGACTTGTGTATACAATTTCCTATCTGACATCTCTAGTGAGATGAAACAATAAGTGTTTCAGTCTTAACATCCACAGTGGAACTCCTAATACCCCTTCCACCCCAAATCTTCTCGTCTCCCCTCACAGCTTTCCACTATCAGTTCATAATATTCCATTCTTTCAGTTGCTTGGAGTCATTCTTGACTCTTCTCTTGACTCTTGATTCTTCTCACATCTAATTCAATAGAAAATCTTGTTATCATTGCTATCAAAATATATCTAGACCTTGACTTATTCTTACCACATCTACTTATAAGTGCTTCATACACAGTCTCCCTGCTTTTATAGGTTCTCAACAGGTAAAAGTCTATTCTCAGCACCTCAACCGGAGAGATCTTGTTAGAACTGTCAGATCATGTCACTTTTCTGTTTAAAACACTCCAGTGACTCCCCATATTATTTCTAGCAAAAGTCAATACCATTAGAATGGTCTTTAAAACCCTCCATCTTCTCTGCTGCTTTTCTGGTATCATTATTTCTAGGTCTCTCCTCTCTCATTTCACTCCAACCACACAGGCTTTCATGCCTCAGAATATTGATACCTACTGTTCTTTCTGTCTGGAACACTGTTACAGATAGCTGCATGGCTCATTCCCTTATCTACTTTTTTTTTAAACTATTGTATTCCAAGAATCAAGAATAATGCTTGGTACATAGCGGTTACTCAATAAATTTGTATTCAGAGAATTAATGATCCTTGAATTAGGGCATAGGCTAGAAGGCTGGTGATTTGAGTGACATGGGAGGGATTTACTGAAGGAATGAGAAGGACCTTGTCTTACACATGTAGGATGCAGGACCTGGCATAGAAATGTTTTGTGTAAGGCGGAGGTCTAATTTTAGGATTTGGTATTCTGTGGTTAACTTTTTATAATGGTTTCTTCCAGTTATTTCTTGGCCACTTAAAATCTGGTTTCTTCTTGAACATCTTTAGATTCTTATTCTATTCCCATTTATTGAGCACCTGTTATGTGCCAGATCCTATGCTAGGTGTGTAAGCAGTGTTAACTAATTTAATATAATCTCACAACAAATCCATATGTTAGGTATTATTCTTGTTGTTCCAGGAAGAAAGTAGAGGTTCATAAGTATGAAGGGACTTGCCCAGACTCCCAGAGTAAGCCAGGAGCAAATCAGGACTTGAATTGGGTCTCCTGGTTTTGAGTCTGTTTGCCTTTCAATTCTGCTCTCTTTACTCCATTGGTAGAATAGTCAAATACCTACTCTGTAAGAGCCAGTGTCATCGACTCTCCATTATTATCATTTACTTTTGGGGGAGGAGGTCTAGAGAAATAGGAAGAACATAAGTGCATTAGTTATTTATTGCTGTATGACAAATTATTACAAAATTTAGCAACTGAGAACAACAATAAGCATTTATTATCTCAGTTTCTGTGGGTCAGGACTTTGGGAGAGCTTGGCTGGGTGCTGCTGGCTGAGGGACTCTCATGAAGTTGCAGTTGAGAGTCAGCTGGTGACTAGACTGGAGGCTCTGCCTCCAAGAGGGCTGACTCACATGCACGGTGTGTTGGTGCTGGCCATCGGCAGGAGGCCTCAGTTCCTTGCCATGTGGACTCTCAATAAGATTACTGGTTCATCCTCCCAATGTGGTCCTGGTTTCTCCCACAGTGAGTGATCAAGAGTGTGCAAGCTGAAAGCTGTAACGTCTTTTATGACAGCCTGGAATGCCACACACCCTTACTTCCACAATATCCTATTCAGTGTGGGAGGGGACTTTACACAGGCATGAATCCCAGGAGGCCACCAATGATCCCTGTCTCTCCCACAGGTGAAATATACCCAGACTCTCTGAAGGCTCCCCGAAGTCTCATCTCACAGCATCAGCTCAGTATCCAGGATTTCATCATCTAAATCATGTCCAATTATTATTACTATTATTCCACAAAAATTTGCAATTTTAGGTCCCCTCCTACCTGTCAAGTCATTTTTTTCTCTATTTTGCAGAGCGCTGAAAATCCGATAAGCATTGATTGAGTGTCTCACTGTGCCAGGCTCGGCACTAGGAACGTAAAAATTATAAGACAGAATCTTTGTCACTGTGCAGCTAATAGTCTAATGGAAGAAAGAGGCTTATAAATGATTATTGCACAGACTACTTTGGGATCATAAATTAGGTGAGTAACTCTGCCCAAATAAGCTGGAAAAGACCCCTCAAGTGAGGTGCCCTTCGCACTAGCCCTTGAGCACTGCAGACAAGTTCATAAAGCAGTCAAGGAGAGAAGAGAGTTTTAACTAGAAAAGACAGCATGAGCAAAACTGCATTTTCTTCTTCCTAAATATGTACAGATTTTGAGGCTTTGTTCTTAGCCTCCTGAGCTTTCTATACCACATTCTCCCACTTGTAGTGCTCACTTTCTTTTCTAGGACTTAGCTAGCTAAAGAGCAAAATTATTCAAATCATATCTCTGATTTTTTTCTCCTCTCAATTCTACTTCTCCAACTCACTGATTGACATTGTTCCTGGAATGTTACATAATTAAGGCAAAAATTGTCATTTTCCTTGAACTAGCTCTTCCTTCCAACTCTCTGTTTTTCAGATTGAAACCTCATTGTTAGCTATGACCACCTCCTTTCCTCCTTCAGTTTATATTTTCTTTGTTTTGTTTTATCTCTTGCTGCCTTCCCATTTTTCCATTTCCACAGTGTTAGGGTGCTATCCATGGCAGGTCTTGATGTATAGGTTACTGTCCTAGTCTTCTACTTTGTGTTCATTTTCCTTAATCTGCCTTGTATGTTTCTGTCAGTTATATCCTGAAGTTCTGTTTTATACTACTGTCTGTTGGAGAAGCACTTGATCACCTTGCCATTGCCTGTTGATCAAGATCAGAAGCTTTCACAGTTCATATCTTTCACCGTATGGTCCCAGTATATCTCTACTGCTTTATCCCCATTAGTACAAATTCTCTGCCTTATCTTTAGTTTAGTCCTTTTTCTTATATACCAATCTCAGTGCTTCAATTCATTCCATTCCCTTGCTTGAAATTCTATGTGTTTTTCCATGCTCCATCTTTCATAGTCTTCTTGAAATCATTCTAGGAGTACCTAGAACTCTTGCAGTCTCTATTGGGAAATTGAGACTTGTAGGCTACTTTGTAGAGTTAATTCTGTATTTACTTATCATGTGTTTATTCTTGTCAATTAGTTGGTAAGCATCCTGAAAGGAGGGGCCATGTGCAACCTTCTTGGTTTCAACTGAACCCAGCACTGTACTTTGTCTCTGTGTTTTGGTATTCCTTAAATATTGATTGAAACACGGTATTAAAGGAGGAGCAGAATCATGAGATTCTGTACAGTGTGTTGCTGAGGCATAATATCATGGAGTTAGATGTGTGTGGGATTTTACCAGCACCTAAGGAGCCATTCAGTTCCTTTTGCACTAGAAATTCATCTAATATTAATTGAAATCAGCTGGCGGTTAGCTGCGGCATTGTGTATAACTGTGATAGAATTTGGCTGCAGTTTTCTGGATGGAGAGCCAATTGGAACATAGAATGTTGGGGGGAGAAGATAATACAGCAGATTTGGGTTGGCTTGAGGGGGCTAGAAAGAAGTTCTCATTGGTAGTAAAACTATGAGGCGTGGGAAAGGAAGGTGGGGGGAGTAGACATTTCAGTCTCTGACTTTAACTTTCCTTATCGAACATAGGAAGAACTTCCCCCCAAAAAAATCAAGCTATTACCTTTGTGAAAGATGTGAATCATTTACATTTATTTTAATTTTCATGAGAAAAGATATAAAAATTATCCTGCAACAAGTCTTGATTCTTTATACCCCATGAAACCAAAAGGTCTGTTTCCTGTTTTGCTCCAGGCATTTCCATTAAAACTTGATGGTAACTCCGTGTTTAGATGAGCTCTGTGGATCACAAAGGAGAGGAAAGGCACAGCCCCTCTTTTCTACTATGAGAAGAATGGCTACATGGGGAAACAACACCATTTTTAAAGTAGTCATTAAAGTTTCTTTTGCAGCAGATTGTTTTCCTTCCTGGGAAAAACATCGTTTCACTGACAAATTGCCAAAATCCACACAGTGCAGCAAAATGGCCTCACTGTGTTAGCCTTTTCAAGCAGGCAGAGATGCTTATTAAGCACTCAATATGTGCTCTGAATTGGGCCATGTTTTGTGTTAGGTACACACAGTGTTTTCTAGATCTTCTTTTAAAAATCTGTAAAATGAAGGTATTCCTGAATTGCACACATTCGTTACTATATTTTTAAAATGCTTGATAAAATAAGATAAAGGGAATAAAATCACTCGTATTTCTACCATGCAAATACAACTGTTAATCTTTTTAGTATTTCTTCCAAAAATATTGGATGCATAGATTTCCCCCTCATAATTTTAATCAAATGTAATATAATATTGAGAGTTTTTAATTTAACATCGTATCATACACATTTTTTGATATTTTTATACTCTTTGTAACTCCATAATAAGGCCTCACAATATTCCATTGAGAATATTGACAAAGTTAATTAATCATGTCTCAATAGTAGGCATTTAAGTTACTGCCTTTCTAATTAACATTGCCATGCTTCTTATTAACATTAATAGCACAAATAGCCCAGCTGTGAACACTTTTGTGCATAGGTATTTTTTCCTGTGCTTAAGATTGTTGCTGGGGCAGTTGGTGCCGCACCCAAATACCCTTTACCTTGCCAGTTGCTGTGAATTTTGGCTGCTGTCGGCTCACCACTGTGTGGTGCCCTTTTCCGGAGTCCTGCCCTTCACCTCCTGGAGAGTGTACAAGGAGAGGGGTCATATTGCTGAATAACGTGGAAGCCATGAATAACGGGGAATGGTTGAAAGCACTGGATGGACATGTTTAGGCTAGAAAAGAGGAGACTTAGAGTTTTATCCTATGACAGAAGAAATGAGCCATATTTTAGCCATGATCAAAGGCTTTAGATTAAGAAAAGAAAACAACTGTTCCTGGCTGAGATGCATGTCCTAATATTTGGAGTTATCTGAAAATGGAATGTGATGCATTGTGGGGCATTGAGTGAACTACTTGTCATTGGAAATATTCAGTCACTGCTAAGGGTATTAGAGAACCTTGGAGTTCTAAAGGTCTCTTCTAACATTATTTTAATTACTTGACCCTTCAAGTGTTTGTTTCATCGCTATCAATATTCTCATGTATGTCTTAGCATCGATTTCACCTTTCATTTCTTCTGGGGCTTGAGAGCTGGAAGGTTCAAGAAAATTGCTATGCTATTGAGGAAGAGGAGTGTGATGGTTTGAAGCTTTATGTATCCTAGAAAAGTATGTTCTTAAATTTAATCCATTCCTATGGGTGTGGACCCATTGTAAGTAGTATCTTTTGGTGAGTGGGATCTTAAGATGTGACCCACCTCATTCAGCAGGGGTCTTAATCCTCTCACTGGAGTCCTTTATAAGAGGATGGAATTCAGAGAGAGAGCCACAGAAGCTAAAAGAGAAAGCCACAGAAGCACAGAGAGAAAGCCGCAGAACTGAGGAGGAAGCCACGGAAGCCAGAAGCTGGAAGAAACGAAACCTGGAAGAGAAGGGAGAGACCAGCAGACACTGCCAGGTGCCTTGCCATGTGACAGAGGAGTCCAGGATCACCAGCAGTGGTCTTCAGGAAGAAGGTATCGTCTTGATGATGCCTCGATTTGGACAATTTCATAGCCTCAGAACTGTAATCCTGTAAGCTAATAAATTCCCATTACTAAAAGCCAACCCATTTTATGGTATCTGCTTTCAGCAGCCTAGCAAACCAGAACAAGGAGGAGCAGGGTTAGCAAGACAATGGTAAGTATTTGAAATTGTTGAGGGAAGATATCAAAAATTATGAAGACACCACCCCTGGAAGATATCATCAGTTAGAAATAGTGTTCTTCACATAAGACTATTGATCATCTATAAGAATCACGTGACTGTTTTTTAAATAGTGGCCAAGGTATGTTATAGTGTGCCCCTTTCTCTAAGTTTCCTCAGAACTCTGCTCATGACCAATGACATGCATTTCTGAAGCAGATGGAAAATAAAGGAGCATCTGTGGCTCCAGAGCAAAGTGATGCAAATGACCCACAAGGTGACATATCACACATTTTAGCCTCTTAAATATACAGTTCCATGCTAATATGATTGATCATCTTGGATGATGAGTCTTGGGTAGAACTCTTCCGTATGGTTTCCAACAAATATTATATGCATCTATGGGGTGGGTGCCACTGTCGCTTCCCCATCAATGTACCCAACATGACAGGAGCGAGATTTCTTTTTTCAGCATTTGTGTACATGCCTGTTTCATTTTGTCATTTACCTAGTTTTTTGTAAGCTCACCTTATGTTTGCACTAATGTATTTAGATTGCATCACTTTTGTTTTAAAGTTTTGAAGAAGTTTCTGATATTTCTTTTCTCTCCATCCGGTTATTGCTTTTGTTCTCACAGCCAGCTCCTCCTGACCTTCGGATTTCTAAGCTTCATTTCTCTCCCCCTAGCTAAGAAAAACCACACTTGTCATATCCAGAAACATTCCTCTCTTTGGGGCTTCCAGTATTGGGTGCTCACTCCAGTTTTTGAATTGGCAACAATCTAGAAAATGTTTCAAGAAATGTAGTGTTGATTAGGTGAATGGTAAATGTTAGTTATCTAAGAAAATGAGTGAGAAGGGAATTTTTGCAATGATTTGGGGGGGGGGGTGTAATTGGGAATTGATTTTGTGCCTTTATTTGACTTTCCTGTCACAGGTTTACTTTTGTTCATTATAATTTTATTAGAATAGAGTGTACTCTGCTCTACCTGTTCAATTCATTCATTCATCCATTCATTCATTCAACATTTACTCTGCATCTACTATGTCTAGATGCTGGGCTGTAAGTTAGGAATACAAGATGAAAAACAAGGTCCCTGCCTTCAAGGAACAAACTTTTGTTTTGCTACTGCAGTGTTTATCTGGATATATTTGAAGCTTTTGAAACTGCTTCAGTCTTTAACAACCTAGTATTTCAAGTATTATTAAATTAAATTTATTAGATTAAATAATTTAATTCATGCCAAGAATTTTAAAAGTACAGACATCGTAAGATTGAATGCAGCTATCAGCCATGCTTGTGGCTGCCCCAGTGGATCACTATGTCACACTCAGTGGATAGTGTACTAGGCACATTTGACTCCTGTGCCTTCCTCCGGCCACAAAGAAGCCTGTGGGATTCCATGCAGTGTGGAGCTGGCTTGGCTTTGGTTTGCTAAGGACAATAGGCAAACAAATGTTTCTCCATTCCTGCATTTCTCCAATGGATCCTCCCCTTTTCCATACTCAGAGTGTTCTGCCCTCAAAATTGAGAGTGAAAGGTTTAAACACACTTTCCAGGGTGCGATAGTTTCAAACAATGTGATGTATTGTAAATAGTTTTAATGAACTGTGGGTAACAGTAATATCATTTCACAGAAGAGATACATCCTATTGCTGTTTAATTAAAATCTTTCTGCTGATGGAAAGTTCTCTCTCTGGTGTTTTCTTTAATGCATTCATGACGCATCTGTCTCTGCTCCCTTGCTAGAGATACCTTTCATTATAATCGACTTATCTAAGTTTGTAATTAAACTTCTAAATGTAAAATTTCCAGTGGAAATTTGCCAGATTACCCAGTGAACTTTTCTTTTTATCTCTGAGAGAAAGCAATCACTCTTAAAATTTCAGCTTTGTGTTTTGGACCATTTGTCATTTTTAAAGTGTGTATGTACACACATACAAACACACCCACCTTTTAATAATGTGGTATAGTATTTTTAGAGTGGCTTTATATTTAGTATTATCAATTTCTGCCTGTTTGTGTGAAATTGAAGGTAGATAGTATTGATTGAATGAATGTACTGCATTTTTTAAGGTAGAAACATGGTAAATGAAATATACTTCAAGACAACTGCCTTCAGGCTTTGTTGATCTATTTAAAACGTCTAGAGACAATAGAAAAACACCTTGGAGATGTTAGTTGAAAGAATATAATATATTTTCCATTGGTCAAACATGCTCTTGCAATTTTCCTTGTGGTTTATACAATAAAAAATGAATTAAAACACCTTTTGCATTTCACCTTAATTTGGATTGCTCTCTTTCAGATATCACTTCAATGTTTTTGGAAGTAGGGATGAGATAGGATGAAAATAGAGTACATCAGATCTTCTGAATCTGATGAGGACCTTATTAATAGTCAGTACCCAACTCTAATAAGTGAACACATATACAAGATTATGGAAGAGACTGTAGAAAGTTTTATTGGCTTATAAACATACTATTTTTATGTTACCTGTGGAGATGTATTTCAGTAAGTTCCTTTGTTACAGTAGGTACATAATTAATCAAGAGAACCCAAAGCTATATTTACAGTTAACTGAATAATTCTCCTTACATTAAATATTTAGAATCTTACATTGCACAAAATATTGAGTAATTAAGTATTTTTTAAATTTCAAAGGCCAGTAGCATTTGGGACTATGATGTTATCATGTTCACACATTCTAGTTATTCTGAAGTCTTGCAAAACTCTTAGAGTTACTATTTATTTATATGTATTAAAAAATAAGTAAAGATAAATATTATCATATTTATTTATAAAATTCAGTTAAAAGAAGTTATCAAATTTTTCCCTTCAAACAGAATGGACTATGGATGAACACTATTATGTATCTATATTTTTTTCTTAAAATGCCTACAAAGGAGATTTTACCAACTCCATTACCCTTTCAGAATTTAAGGCTTTCAAATTGAATGCATTTTTTCTAAAATGATTAATGTAAGTTCCTCCAAATAGAGGATTGCATATATTTTGTTCTTTCTTTAGTGAGTATTTTATGTCTTTTTTTCATTTTATCCCCATTAAACTATTTAACTTTCATTTTTCCTACTTTATAAAAATGATATAGATTCTCCTACTTGAAGTCTTAAAAACTATGAACAATATAGAACTTCTCTACTCTTGTAATCTTTTGAGGTGGCTGAGTAAAATGTTTGTAATTTATTTGTAAAGTAGGAGGAAATTTTTAGCTCTTTTCCATAACCCAAATGATTTGCAGGATCTCTTAACTACTAAATTAGCTTGACTGAGCACAGAGGAGAGAATTCAGAATCTCAAACTAAGAGAAATTCCTAAAGGTATAAAGTTTACTATTGGCCTGTGCGAAACCTAATTTAAATTCTATTTAAGAAATAACTTGTTACTGTTCTCAATTTAAATAATTTTCTTTTTATCTGTAAACTAAATAAATTATATTGGCCATTAAAGTTGATACGATAAACACGCATTTTAATCAATGGTTTTTGTCTTAAGTTCGAGAATTAGCATCTTTTTTTTTCACATTTTCTATTGTGAAATATAACATATTTACAGAAAAGTGATAACTTTCAAAGTACAATTTAACAAGTAGCTACAGAGCAAACTTCAAAGTGTTATGTTTTAGTTTCACCGTTTCAGTTATTTCCTTCTAGTGATCTAATACCCTAGAAACTAAGTATATATATATATAAATTTGTATAAAGATTCAGTATTCGTAATCCTTCGTTAAATCCTATCTTGTCTGTTGCTACTCCTCCCTCTCATTTGATGACTGTCTCAGTCTTCAGGGATATCTGGGCAGTGACCACCCTAATTTGTTCCTATTGAAAAGGGGTGTCGACATTATGGGGAAGAGGAATGCATCTGGTTGATGTTCTTGGAGAGGCTGTTGCCTCTGGGTTTTGGAACTTATCTGGGTTTTGGGACTTATCTGACATAGAAACAGTCTGGAGATTTAAATTTCTGAAAAATAAACTTAGTGAGTGAAACTTTTATAGAGTCCCCAGTAGGGACCTAGGTATTTCAGGACTACTGTTGGTTAGGGCTTGGCATACTTTCACCATTTGGAATATCTAGCTGAAGCTTGCGTAAGAGCAACCTCCAGGATAGCCTTTCGACTCTATTCTGACAATATCTTTGATTGAAGGAGTGTAATATTCAGTAGTGATAGTTGTTTTGAATAACAATGCAGGGAAGGTCTTAAGATGAGAAGTAGGAAACCATACATTTTAGAATCTGCTAATTTTAGATAGATTGTGTTTCCTTGATTCCATAATTTTATTCCTTTTCTGTAAGAGGCATAAAACTTAGTGTTTGGAGGCCATTTTGTATTTTAAAAAAGTAAATGATTCTTTGTTCACCCAAGAAATTTGGATATATGATTTTCTTTTAAATGAGAATTAGCACTGTTAGTTGTATCTTAAACTGAAGCAGATAGTTCAGTGTGTTGGATAAGACCCCTTTACTTGTATGTATGAATTATGTGTTCTAAGTGTTGAGATTTTAGAAATGATTTTTATGTTTTGAAATAGTCTAATTTTCCAGGTAGATGAGCTTTTCTATCTATCTGCCTTTCATTGTTTGCAAAAGCATCTTTATCAAAAGTATGGTCTAAGATCAAGAAATCTTGACTAGAAAATTATTTAAAATGTAGATTCAATAATCCATTTATTCATTTAGCAAATATTTATTGGACAGCTACTATTTTCCATGCAATATACAAGGCCCTGGGGATATAACAGTGAACAAAACAAAGTACTTATATACTAGTAGAGGAAATGAAAATAAATAAATAAGCCAACAGGTATTCACTAGATTGTCAGGTATTGATCTCTTGTAACTATTACAAACAAAGAAACAAACAGACCGACCAACTAACCTCAAGGGATTAGAGAGTGACCACAGCTGTGCTGAAGATAGGGTGGTTTGGGAAAGCTTTCAAGGGCCTTTGTGGATTGTAAAGTGAGTGTTCTGGTTTGCTAATGCTGCCTTTTTGCAAAACACCAGAAATGGATTGGCTTTTATAAAAGGGGGTTTATTTGGTTACACAGTTACAGTGTTAAGGCCATAAAGTGTCCAAGGTAATGCATCGACAATCGGGTACCTTCACTGGAGGATGGCTAATGGCGTCTAGAAAACCTCTATTAGCTGGGAAGGCATTCTTCTCTAGACTGCATCTCCTCTTCAAAAGGTCACTTTCAGTTGCTCTTGGAGTTGTTGTCTTCTCTTAGCTTCTCTGGAGCAAGAGTCTGCTTTCAACAGCTGTCTTCAAAATGTCTCATCTGCAGCTACTCTCTCAGCTTCCGTGCATTCTTCAAAGTGTCCCTCTTGGCTGTAGCAAACTCACTCCTTCTGTCTGAGCTTATATAGTGCTCTAGTAAACTAATCAAGGCCCATGCTGAATGGGCAGGGCCCATGCCTCCATGGAAATTATCCAATCAGAGTTATCACCTACAGTTGTATGGGTCACATCTCCATGGAAACACTCAATCAAAGAATTACAGTCTAATCAATACTAATAGGTCTGCCCACACAAAATTATATCAAAGATAATGGTGTTTAGGGGGACATAATACATTCAAACTGGCACAGTGAGGAAGCAAGCCATATGGATACAGAATGAACAACAATTCAGGGACCTTGAGAAGGTATGTCCCTGAGGAACAAGAAAGAGGTCAGCATGGCTGTGGCAGAGAAGCCAATGTAGGGGGAAAAAGAAAACAGGTAGAATAAGCAAAAAGTCAAATCATCATGGTCTTTAGATTTTATTTTGTGATGGAAAGCCACTAGGGGGTTTTAAGGAGAAAAGTGTATTTTTCCCATGGAGAGTAAATAGAAGGAGAGCAAGAGCTAACGCAGCAAAACCAGGGAGGAGGCTGTTACAGTAACTTAGGTGAACCAGGAAGGCAGTGATGAAGGAGATGGAAAGTGACTTGACACTGGATAAACTGGGAAGGTGTGGACAACCAGATTTGCCGATGGACTGATTTTGAGATGTGAGAGAAAGAAGGGTTTAAGGAGGACCCCTGGATTCTGGGCTGGTGAAGAATGGAAGCATAATTGAGATGGGAACACTGGTGGAGAACTGAGCTGTAGGCTATGGAGAGAAACCAAGAACTCTGGTTTGTGTATGCTGCTTCTGAGTTAGTTGCCTGTCCGACACTAAGTGGATATGTTTGTGGTAAGTTGGATGTACAACTTGGGGAAGGAAGTCAGAACTGGAGGTATGAAAATGGGAGTTGTGGGGTATGGTGTTTAAAGCCAGGGAATAAGTGAGTAAAACGAGAGAAATTAAGAGGTGATTTCTTCTTTTCTGTGGGCTTAGCCAGGATCAAAGTGAGGAGAAAAAAATACCAGAAAAGGGGGCTGAGAAGAAGTGGCCAGCAAGAGATTAAAAAAGTAAAAGGAGAGAGTTCCCCAAGTGAAGAAAGTGATCAAGAAGGAGGATGTGGTGGAAGATCTGAGCAACAACCAGAGACTCCAGGGAGTGCTGGAAAGAGGATTTCCCATGAGGTGATGGAGAGATGGTTCTAAAATTACAAGAAAGTGTCCACAATATCTTCAGAATCAGGGATGGGTTGGCAACTACATAGAAGGTAGCTCAGTAAATATTTTGCTTTCATTGGAATCTGTGTATATGAATGGATTTGTTCTCATTGGGGAAGCTGAGGCAGCCCACCAGAGTAACTCCTGCCTTTCTCCCTTATTTGTAGTTCATCATAAATGAAGGGCCCTTTTCTTCCCTGGGATGTCTCTTATGAGAAATGACATCAGAGGCAGGTACTTTTCTTGGAATAATGTATGTATTAGCTGAAGAAGCTAATGTGGGGAATAAACCAACCTCATCTGCCTATAAAAAGGAACATCCAAGTTCAAGTTTAGCAGAGACTGTCAATGTGTTGCTTGGATCACATGACGAGGTGTGTGTTAATCTGTAGAATCATAGAGGCACACTCATACAAATCAGTCTATAAATAGACTCACTGCCTCTAGTAGCATGGAGACTGTTGGAATTGGACTTGTTTTCTAGTTTGTGCAATGGAAAACACACACAATGAGTGGCTTAAACACAAAGTTTTAAAAAGTTTGGAAGTTGGCGATCTGGGACAGTTCCTGCAGGTCCACGATGTCTTCAGCATCTCAGGCTTCTGTATGTCAGCGCCGTCATCTCTAGCTGATGGTGTTCATTTTCATGTTCTCAAAATGGCTCTGACACCTCTGGGCATTGAATCTGGGTTCCAGTCAGGCGAATAGGAAAGGGGCCAACCGAAAAGGACCACACTTTCTCCTTTAGGGTTTTATATTTTTAATGGAAAGGGGACTCCTCCCCCCCATACTTCTGTCTACAAATCATTGACCATTACTGTGTCATGTGGCCACCCTAGCTGCAAGGGAATCTGGGAATGTGATTTTTTTTTAAAAGAGGGCATGTGGACTCCCTGAAAAAAATCATAGTTCTAGAAAAAAAAAATGGAGAATATAGCAATACCTTCCATAGTTAACCAAGCTGTAGTTTTGAAGCTTTGGGGAAACCTATTTCAAGCCCTCTTTTTATCTAGTGATCTCCCATAGCAAAAGTTTTTTCAGAGATATATCAAATACTTGTGTGAGCATTTTGTAAAATTTTCTGCGGCTCTAGTACGTGGTTCAAACCTACTGCAATTATTAGTACAGAAAACTGAAAACCACATGACTGTGTATTTTTATGGTATGCTCACATGCACCACAGGCTTATATTTGACATAATTTAGGATTCTTCAGTTACTTGGAGAAAGTGTCACTGTGGAGTCTGTAGAGTGAGGTGCAGAGAGCATGAAGCTGGTGACTAAAAGGCCTAAAGAAGTTACTGAGCTTCATGTCATTGCAGGGCCAGAGGTTACTCCCTCATAAAATAGAGATGATGATACCTGTTTTCTCCTTCACACGGTCATTGTGAATCTTTAATGGGCCTCTGGGTAGAGTGTGCTTTCAGCTCTTCAGAAATATGGTACAAAGTCACAAGATTAGGAGGTTGAAAAATCATCTCCCAATGCTTTGCTGCAGGGCAGGATTGCATTCAAACCGTTCCTTATATATCACTGGAGTAAGGGTTTTTCTGAATTAACGATGACAATAGTAAAACTGGCAACCTTTAGTGAGTGCCCACTTTCTGTCAGTTCTCATCTACCCACTTCCCACCCATTTTTTTATTCCATCCTTATCCTCCTAAGGGTTTTTGGATGACTGCCCTCTTCCCTTTGTAGACAGAACCCCAAGGTTCGGTGGCCAGGTGACTTGTCAGGGCTAACTTGCTGTGGGGCATTGAAGTAGATGGAAGCAGTGATGTGGGACTTCTTTGGTAACCCAGCTGTGACACTTTCTGGCTTTGTGAATTTGGAATAATTACTTAACATCCTTAATGATCAATCTCTTTTTCACCTGAAAAATTGGAATACTTGCTCCTGGTATTATTGTGCGAAGTAAGTGAAATAATATGTACATTGCCTCACACAAGCTGCTGAGAGAACCCATATTGGGTGGTAAAGAATCTACGTTTTCAGGGACACAAAAAATTGCTTGTGTGGATATTTGGTTACAACCCTTAAAACCTTTCTTAATAGGAATTGAGATTGCTTGCAAATAACTTACTACCTCAGTGACTTTGAGCTTGTCCCTTAACCCTCAATGCCTCAGTTTCCTCATCTCTAAAATGGGGTAATATGAATAACTTCACAAGGATATGTAAGAATGTAATGAAGTACTTCAGACAGTCTCTTGTATTTAGTAACATACGGTAAGCACATTATGAAAGATGAAATGGGGTGCCCAGTATCAGTCAGACAGTTGGGAAAAAGTAAATGCTTGTGAGGTTTCTCCAGTAGTATTGTTAATAATTACTCGCAGTAGGCAACTGGTTGGAATTGCTGTCCTAGTCCTTGTGTCAGTCTTGATAGTGGTTGTCACCTGCCCCAGCCTGAGCAGCCGGACCCTCTTCATGAGCCATTTGTATGTAATCATCCACCCTGCCCATTTACCGTGAGATAGCCCTGCTGTGGGGATATGCACAATCGCAGTTTGCTTTTTTCCCACTCATTGCTGTCTCTTATGGCTGGAAGCAAATTTGAAGATTTTAAAATTTTATTTCATTTTTTTTAAAGTTTGGGAACTTGAAGTATTCCAGGACTTCCATGATAAGAATGCATTTAAAGGAAAATGAAATGCATATAAAGCATAAGGCATGTTTTTCATAGTTTGAGTGGCTTTTAAATGATTAGAAAACGGAGGCTAAAAGGAGAAACTGTCTTTTATCTTTCTCTTAGTATTCATCACTTTAGAGCTAACCTTGCGAATAAATTTTGGATGCTAAGCTATATAGTAAATAAGTTGATTTGGAAACTCAATGACCTTTGTAATATAAATTATTCATGCCATAGTGGGTGGGTAGAGTGTTTCCTATGTAATATATTTTTATTCTAGTTGTTTGCATTTTTTCACTTGTGTTATACAAACAGAGGGGTGAAATCTCTTAATTGTTCCTTGTTTCCTTTCATTTTGTTTATTGGGAACTCTTGTATAGCTTTTTAAGGAATGGATCCTAGAATGGTTTCCAGTGTCTTCCAAGGAATAAGTTAGGTGAGTTTCAGGCATTTGAGGGAAAGAGAGGCCACATGGTTTAGTGGCATTAGACAAATTGGGTTAAAATTCCATCCTTTTCTTTCCCCCTACTCAGCAGAGGCCCATTTTACTTATGTATATAAAGATGCAGCATGGAAGATGGTGGAAGTGCCATCAAAGATAGTTTCCCATTCTCTGCCTTCAAGCTTCTTAGGAAAAGGGAAGTCATGAGTCATAGAATAAGTTTAGGAAATGCAGATACTAAAAATCGTGGACACGTTTCAGAGGAAGGCTGCTGTGGCATCCTTCAAGATGTGTACTCTGGATTGTTTGTCAAGGTCAGTCTTAGGTTTCCTGCTGGCACAATTCCTTGCTAGTCACTGACAGCCTGGAGATACTGTGACCTCCCCTTGGGAGTCCAGGAGGCTCTACCAGCCACGGTGCCCAGGGATCTTCTACTGAGTGTTGGGTCTCAGCTTAAGTGAACACAAAAGGGACATGAAAGTCGTCAGATCCTTTTGCAGAGTCAGTACTGGACTCTGGACTGATGAGGAAGCCTAAAAGAAGATTGAGGCTCTTAACAGCCTATGTTAAAGCAATATTAATTGTTAGCCTTAGTAGTTAGAGCCAGAATATTGATGCAAAATTCATTTGCCTGGAGCTTACAACCTAGTTATGTAGACAAAACATTCATCTATGAATCCTTGGCTAATTATTCCAGCTCATGGCATCTCGTTGGAACTCCTAATCCTTTTAAATCTCTTTTTGCCTTCTCACTTACAGCCGTTTGGAGTAGAGTATGCTTTTGGTCCTCCCTTTCTTCAGTTTACATTTTGAATACTTGAATATGTTTTTGGATAAGCTGGATGCATGTCTCCCACTAACGAGACTTGGAAAAGTCGTCTCCTACACTCTGATGATTTTGTGTCATGAAGAGGAGTAGTCTCAGTAGACAGCCAGCCATACTTGCTAATTAGTTTATTAACTTTGGATGATAGCTTAGGATCAACTACCCTAAAACACAAATCATCATTTTTATCAAAAGTCCTCTTACATTGAATTGACTTATATCCATAATTATATAGAAGGTCAATTTCTTTGGTTACACAGGAGTTTATTTTTCAACTAATGTGCTTTGTAGGATATTTAGATTTTTTTCAACTGCCTCAGTGACTTAATTGGCAATGACATCTTTTTGAAAATGTCCAAAACTAAAATTTCTGTATCGATCTATATTACACTGAATTTGGGGCATCAATCACCCATTTTTGTGTGTGCGCTGGTGAAAATCCTCAGCTGGTTTCTGAGGAAAATACTGGCCTAGCTTCAGGTACTTTCTCAGCCTTCCTTTCAGCAGAAATGGTGTGACCATCCATCCATTAAAAGACTTTAAAATATCATGGTACAATTCTCAACCCAACCCTTGCTGTGTTGCTTCTTAAAACATGTGACTGTGCCATTAGCAATATGAAGTATCCTTATCTAGTGTGTGTGCATGTGTGTAAATGGGTGTTCAGGTGTGCAACAGGCAAAAATGCCTCATCTAAGGGGATGCAATTCACGTCTTAGAGGGATGCTAACTTATATGGGAGCCTGTGGGTGGGAGCTGAGATTCCAGGGCTCCTGGCTGAAAGGTGGGGCCTCTTCCCACATTAGCCCACACCTGAGCCCTTGGCCTTATCCACTCTGCAGAGCAGACACTGACTGGTTCACCCATTCTCTGGGGTCTCCTGAGTCTCTTCTCTAGTTATTCTGCAGCTGCACCTCTGAATGTGGACAGAGTCCCCTCACCTGGGGAATAGGGAGGGGCGTGGGGTGTGCTTCCTGCTGGCGATGAGTGTGCCTGTGAGCCTTGAAGTTGGCAAGGTTCTGTATGTGTTCACACTATCCACTGAGGTTCTGGAAACGATCTCATGGCCAAAACAAAAAAGGTTGAACATAATATAGTAACTTAAATATTTTTCTTCAGAAGGAGGCACCTTTTTTATGATACACAAGAAAATATCATATGAGCTATCAGTAACCTTAGAATAAAGTATCATTTAGCTTCCAGTTTGCATAACCTTTAGCAAAAGCACAGTTGTGATAAATCACACTCTTAGACATTTGCCACAGAGAAATTTGGCCAGTTCAGTTCTCTATGGTGGAGGTTTTAGAACTGTGTTCAATACGGCCTCAAGGATTCCATGAAATCATCCAATAGGCCCCTCTTACGGACAGACAGTCAAGCCAGTGGGCCTTATTCTGTTTCAGCCAGAGCATTCCGCTTTTACTGTTCTGAATATTGGTATGCAATATAGTAATTTGAACAAAAGCCTTTGGTTCCTTCTCCAAGTATTCTTTTCATCCCTGGGTAAAGTCAGTCACAGAGAGCTGTGTACTTGATCTTCATTGCTTGGCTCCTTGTAGAATCATTTTTACTGATATGTACTTTGCCACTGTACCCTTGGAGAGTTCTAGGGGTGCCACGAGACTGCTGTATACAGCTTGCCATTGTCTGTTTTATTTGATGATGCAATACAGTATGTCATCTGTATTTATGAGGACTCCTGGGGTAAATTCCACTAGTCCTTGGAGCAGGGCAATGATTTCTCCTGGAAAAAAGGTATATTTTAGGTCTATACTCATGATTATGATAGTGGAATTTTTTTTTCCTTTGGTCACTAGGAAGTTCAGAGTCAGATTTGCCACTTACTGTTAGTAATTTTGCAGGTATGTACATAGGGGCATTAACCTGTACCCTTGAAATCCTTTTATAGTTCAATCCTTTTTCTTTATGTATTTTCCTAATATATGTATTTTGGTAAGTTACCTCAGATCTTCTTAACTGGAGGTAGAAATTTCTTATTGTCTTCTGGAAAATTCTATCTAGATATCCTGTAGATGCATAATATTTAATATGTTCTAAAGTAAATTCTTTTGGTCTTCTCAAACCTGCCCCTCTTCCTATTTTCTCTCTTTGTTAAAGGTAATCCCATTGGTTCAGTCATCAAGGTTTGCAGTTTTGCTGTCCTTTTATCTTCTCCCTCCCCCTCATACAGCCCATCCAGTTGTTAAGTCTGTTTCATCCAGCCCCTATTCTTCCTCTCAATTATCTCCTCATCTTTTCCTTTTTCAATATTTGCTTGAACTACTTAAGTAGTTTCCTAACTGGCTTTAATTTCTCTAGCACCATCCACCAGTAAAATGTTATACCTACTGGTGCCAGTTATTTAAAAGTCATTTGCTGTTCTCTTATTATTGTTGTTATTTACAGAATGATGCCCCAAACCCCACGTGACATTCAAGGCTTTTTATAATTGTGGCCCCTAACATGTGTTCTAAATCTCATCCCAGTCCACTTGCCAGTCCCCAAACACAAAGTACATATTAACACCTTATTGTTCTCTCTTCCCGAAAGACCTCTCCTGCCTCTTTCAACCCCTTATCCTTAAGGGCCTTCTCAAATTCTGTCTTCTGTGAGGTTTCTCCCTGTTTTTTTTTTGCCATGGAAGAGCTGCTTGCCTCCTCCTCAATCTTTCCATCCCGCTTTAGTAATATTATGTTTATTGCATTCATCACCCTATCTTGGACTTGTTTTGTATAGGAGCTGGCTGAGTAGAAGGACAGGGATACATCAGGTATCTGCCAACCCTGCTTTAAAAAATACACTGACTGAGGGCCTGAGAAATTCATGGAATTGATGACGGTTTAATGGGTAAGGATAGAAAACGTGGCTAACTTAACTATAGACCTTAAAAATTTAATATTTTATATTTTATGTACTTCCCTTCTATGGTAATGGAACAATTTGTGATACCATCGTGCTAAAGCAGGCAAAGTGAGTTTTTATAATTTCCATACTAAAGAAATTTGACTTTTTTTTTTTTTTTTTTTTTTTAGGAATAGGCAAGTCAAGAGGCTGAAATTTCTGAAGAATGTTTCCAAAGGGTGATCTGGCTGTGACTCACTGGGTATGGAGGAGTGTGAGGAAGCTGTTCCTGTTGCTTTCTCTCCTGTTGTCCCATGCAGCTCATCTGGAAGGCAAGAAGGATAATCAGTTCATCTGGAAACCAGGTAGACATGTTCTGGCTGTTCCTTTGTCCCATTTTCGTTAATGAGAAGAATATTCTTTCCATGCTTCTTCTTCTTTGCAGAACAGTGGAACAATATCCTGAGAGGAAAAATAGATACTTCTTTATTGTAAAGCTTATGTTTGATTTTTATTCCTGCATAACTGTCATCTCCATCAATGATGCTTGATATACTTCTGAATTTTCATGTTACTGATAATTAAAATTATAATTTCCATAGTTACATCTGCCTCTGCTTTGTCAGAGATTTCATTTGTTGCAAAAATGACATCTGAATTTACCTGATTTATCATCTGCTAAAAACGCTTTGGACCAGTTCTGTATGTGTCTCTTTCTTTCAGGATTCCAACTAGTTAGCTACGTATTATTAAATTCTTTCTAGCACAGATTCTATATATCTAGGTTTTGGAGCATGAAAAATGATCCTCACAACTTTTCTCATTAATTGTGACTATAAAGTTATCTTAATGTCTTTTGAGGTACTTAACCATATTATGTGCAATACTTTGTACATATGTTGAGGTTTGGAGTCTTATATATAACTTTTGTTCTTCTCCAAATATCTCTGTAATTTGGCTGTGGAAAAGATCTGTTAAATTGAATTTCAAAGCCTAATAATTTATTAACTTAAATTATGAACCCCCAAACATCTTGGCTCTTTATATCTCTGATGTTTAACTTTGCTTTGGATTTTAACTTCCTTCAAGTCTCACAATCAGATCATTTAAAATATTTATTACTGTTTCAAAAGTCCATTCTTGCAATACGATAACTTATACTTTTAATATCACAGAATTGGAATATGTGATGTTGTAGAAGATCTATGGTCCTCAAAGGATTTTCATTTTGTTCTCGTCATCTGTAAATTAAATAGATTACATACTTATTGCATCACCAAAGAAATATGTATAAAAGTAATATTTGTAATATTTAAATGACTTTGCAAAAATGGAACTGAATTATGTTTTAAAGTATATTAAGTTAAAAACCCAACACCATTAGAGATGCAGTCTGGAGGAAATTTAATTGCACTAAAGCCTCTATAAATTAATTTAATTGTAGGTTCTAATACCACATTAGTGATTTGCATTTTTTTCCTCACAATAGTTTTAGGAAACTTTGGAAATAGTTCTAAACATTAAATATTTCATTTCTGTAAATGGAGTTATTTTGTTTTAGCCACAAGAGACTATTTTGTCAAAGGTAAATAAAAACATTTATATGACTATTCCCTTATCTAAAATTCTCAAAAACATGCAATTAAAATAGAAAGTAGCAAATTTGAAACACAAATGAGATGTTTGAGAAAATGGGCTTATTTTGAAGCAAAGTGTGTACATACATCTGCTTTTCTAAAAGTAGGTTGTTGGAATAAGATGGCTATTGGGTATTGAATCATGTCCCCCACAAAAGGCATGCTCAAGTCCCAACCCCTGGTCCTGTGGGCGTGAACCCATTTGCAAATAGGACCTTTGAAGATGTTATTAGTTAAGGTGTGCCCAGACAGAATGAGGGTGGGCCTTAGTCCAAATGACTGAAGTCCTTATAAGCAAAGGAAATTGGATCCAGAGAAAGACACCATCGGGAGCAGCCAGAAGCTGGAAGTCAATGGAACCTGGAAGAGAAAGGAGACAGCGCCATCGTGTGCATTGTCATGTGACAGAAAGACAAGGTGCTCCCCAAATTGCCACCAGCCAGAAGGCACTGGCCAGGAGGAAGCAAGCCTTCTAGCCTCTGAAACCAGGAGCCAATACATTCTTGTTGTTAAGCCAACCTATTGTATGGTGTTGCTTTGGCAGCAGGGAGACTAATCCAATGTACAGACTAACTCCACAGTGAAGGAATACTTGGGAAAATCTCAAACTTAAGTTTCAGAAGTGAGAATCATCTCCATCAGACACACTGTGTTGTTCAAAATGTTGTCTGTGTCATTGGATTCAATTTTCCAGGTTTTCTTTGCTTCTTTCCATCCTTAGAGTGCCAATGAAAAGGGAATGATATATGTTTTTCCCTTGTATTTTTTAACTATACTTTTATTCCTCATACATGGCCAGAAATTTAGAGAGTAGAAAAAATTTTTAAAAATTAAAAGCAAAAGTTCAGAACATGCATCACACTTTCCAATTTCTTACATATCCTTCAGAAAATGTCCTTGCACATACCAGTATATCTGTATATACATTTGTTTATATAAATCACAATCAATGCTCATACACATACACATGATTATTGCTATTATTATTAATCAAGGTTCTGTTAAGAAAAGATGTCCCACTCAGAGTAGGTAATTGAGAAGAGTTTAATAAAATGACTATTTCAAAAAGTGGGAAGCAGGGTAGAGAAGGATAGAGAAGGACAGATGTGAAGATATATAATTCATACATATATGTGCATATATGCTATGGTGGTTTGGAGCTTTGTACCCCCAGAAAACTATATTCTTAGACTTAATCCATTCCTGTGGGACCTTTTGATGAGGCTACTTCAGTTAAGGTGTGTGGTGTGGCTCATAATCAGGATGGGTCTTAGTTCTATTACTGGGTTCTTATAAGCAGAATGAAATTTGGACAGATAGAAAGAAAGACATGGGAAGCGAGAAGATGGAAAGTCAGTGTAGCCCAAAAGACAAGGGAGAGCACAGGACAGCTGCCTATTGCCATGTGACAGAGGAACCCAGGACCAAGAATCACTGGCAGCCAGCCTCAGAATGCTAGCCTTCAGGAATAAAGCATCATGCTGATGATGCCTTGATTTGGACTTTTTCTTAGCATAAAAACCAAGAGCTAATAAATTCCCATTGTTTAAGCCAACCCACTGCATGGTATTGGCTTGAGCAGCCAAAGAAATTAAAACAGATTTTCGTGCCAGGAGAGTGGGGAGCTGCTACTGCAAATACCAAAAACTGTGGAAATGGCTTTTGAATTGGCTAATGGGTAGAGGCTGGAAGAATTGTGAGGTGCGTGATAGAAAAAGCCTAGATTGCTTTGAAGAAACTGTTGCTAGGAATATGGATGCCAAAAGTATTTCTGATGAGGTCTTAGAAGGAAGTGATGACTGTGTTATTGGAAACTGGAGGAAAGGTGATCCTTGTTTTAAAACAGTAGAACGGTTGGCAAAATTGAGATCTGATGTCAGATGGAAGGTAGAACTTGAAAGTGATGAACTTGGATGTTTAGGTGAGGATATTTCCAAGCTGAGTGTGGAAGGTGCAGCCTGGTTTCTCCTTTAGTTTATAGTGAAATGTCAGAGGAAAGAGGTAAGCTGAGAAGTGGACTCTTTAAGCATAAAGAAACCAGAAATTGATGGTTTGGAAACTTCTGAGCTTATCTAGATAGTGTGTTCTGAGACTAGGTCCAGAAGTAGTTCTATCAGGGACCTCCCCGAGCTTCTGGAAAGCGAGTCCCTGGATAATAGGGCTCTATGTAAAGGTTTAACTGAATTTGGAACTGGTTAGCCATTTCAGCAAAAGTCAGGATTGGAAATGCAGATATGCAGGAAGGATCTGTGGAAAGTTTGTTTGTCTAATGGTTTGGATCCCTGTGAACTCCATGTGAAGGGAGAGACCAGGAGAGCACTGGAGAACTGCCACATGGGACAGTGGAGCCCAGGACCAAGGATCACCAGCAGCCAGCCCCAGAATGCCAGTCTTCAGGAAGAAAACATCGTCTTGATGATGTCTTGATTTACACTTTACCTAGCCTCAAAACCATGAGCTAATACATTCCTATTGTTTAAGCCAACTTATTGCATGGTATTTGCTTGAGCAGCCAAGAAAACTGCAACACATGCACATGTATGTGTTTCATTAAAAATGGGCTCGTTTGCTGTTCTGAAGTTTGCTTTTTCATTTATTGATGCCCTGATGAACGATACATGTTAATGCACATAGGTCAATCTTCTCTTTAAAGAGTTGCATATTATTCTTCTGTATTTTTATTCAATAATTTCTTTTCTCTGTCCTTTTTGCTTTATCTTTTCTTCCCTATTGCTTGGCATTTCAGTGGTTTCTAGTGTTTTTTTCTTTTTTTTGCTATTATAAATAATGCTTACATGAATGCAACGTTGTTTTAATTTAAGCAATAAGTCTATTTGAGGAGTCATATCCCCTGGACCAGTTCTGGGTCATCACCTTCCAAGATGACCTCAACAACTTAGAATCTATCACCTACTATAGATGTGTTTATTGTATTTCATTTTGATTTTTTAATGTATCAGTTGAAATTAGATGCATTTTTGGAGTATGTTATCAAATCTGAGAACTCAGATCCTGGAATCTGGAATGTGAAAACATTTCCATGGAGACCCAGATCAATACACTTTATTTTAGAAAGCTAGAAACCATTTTCTGGGGTTCAGATTATAATGTCTACCATTTAAGCTGTTTGTATCTGTTTTGTTTCTTTCTCCCCTGAATCAACAGGTTAGATATTAGTCATCGTCACTCAAATTAGAGACATTTGTTAGTGAGGCCTGGCTTTGGAAAAACAACGGATTGATGAATAATAAGTGAGTGATAGATTATGCTGCTGAAGATTTCTCTCTTGTTGAAGTCTGGTGAGACGTAGGCTGTGGGGTCATTGATGTGGTAGGCTGCAGAATGTCTGTCAACATTGTGATGACATCCTCTGATCTATATTTAGTGTCAGGCATTCTGTCATCTGGGCCAAAAGAGCAGGATCACGTCAGCAAGAGTATCAGATAAGGAGTGATGTTGCTTGTTGTTTTACGTGAATGTATAACTATCCTTGTCTCCTTCCTTTGTAGAGATGAACAGATCATGGTTTCTGAAGCCATGGTAACAAGTGGTGTCTTTAAAAAATGCTTGAGAATTGCATCTAAGGGGTCCATTCATTCCACTAATCCTTGTTGAGTTCATATTATGTGCCAGACTCTATTACAGGCATGTGAGATAACTTTATTGAGAATAAAACAGATAGTCCCTTGTCCTCGTGGACAGGACAATAAAAATGATCAGTAATTTAAATGGAGAGGGTATTAGAGGTTGATAAGTGCTAAGAAGAAATAATTAACAAGAAAGAGAGATATGGAAGGATGGGGGAGAAATTGACATTTTAGATAGGCTGGCCGGGGGATGCCTCACTGAGGAAGGAATCTGAATAAAGAGCTGAAGGAAGTAAGGGAGCTGGACATGGGGATAACTGGACAAAGAGCCTTCTAATTGGAGGATCAACATGTGCAAAGGCCCTGAGGCAGGCGTGTGGGAGCATATTTGAGGAAGAGAAGGAGGCTAGCATGCCAGAGTAGGAGCCGAGGGAATACTGGGGAGAGTAATAGGTGATGAGGTCAGAGAGGGAATGGGGGGCTGATCCAACAGGTCCTTATAGGTCAAAATAGGATTGTAACAGGATTATTCTTGGCTGCTCAATTGAGAATACTCCAAAGTAGGGCAAGGAAGAAGCAGGGAGACCAGTTAGGAGAGTACTTAGAAATAAAAGACAGTACTGGTAATGGATTTGAGTCATAGTCACGACAGGGAAAGTGGTGAGGAGAGGCTAAATTGTGGATGTATTTAAGGCATGGTTCTCAGCCCAGGGTGATTTTGTTCCCCGGAGGACTTTTGGCCATGTCTGGAGATTCTTTGGTTGTCATGAGTGGGGGGTGCTACTGACATCTAGTGCGTAGAGGCCAGGGGTGCTGCCAAACATCCTACAATGTGCAGGGCAGCCCCCCACAACCAAGAATTATGAGGCTCCAAATGTCAGCAGTGCCAGGTTGAGAAACTCTGTCTTACGGTAAAGGAATCAGGATTTATGCGGACTGTGAGGAAAGAGAGAAGGCAAGGATGATACTAAATCTTTGCCCTAAGTAACTGGGAGAGTTGCATTGCCATCATTTAATATGGGGTGACTGTGAAAGAGCTGGCATGAGGGAATGCTAGGAGTTTAGTCCTGGACGCATTAAATTTGTATGCTTGTATTTGGGTCTGATTTCAGGAAAGAAGTCTCTGCTAGAGATACTAATTCCTTGGTAGCTAAAGAGGAGATCATTATATAACTTCTCTGAGCCCTATTTATCCATCTAGAAATGAAGATGATAATAATAAATGCTTTGCAGGATTATTTTTAGAATTCAGTTTATTGCAATACCTGCTGCATAGTGGCTACTAAATACGTTAGTTACTATTTATATTATTATTATATAATTTCACGCTTGAAATATTTATTCATGCTTTTTATTATACATTTTGCATACTTTTCTTCCTTAGACTCAAAATGGGAGATCAGTTTGAAAGCTGTATGCACTTTATTAATAAATGATCATAAATAATTTCACTGACTTTTTAGGTCTAAAACTTTCTTTCCATATGCCAGACTCGTGGAAAGTTTTAATTTCAATGGCTCCTGCCCAGTGAATTAAAAAGATGAGAATATTGACCTACGTTCTAAGAACTAAGCAGATAAATTGGAATTAATCTTTTTGGAAAGAAAAGAAAAGAGCTTATGAAAATGACATTGTACAAGAAAAAGGAACTTAAATAGGTTAATACTTAATTACAGCTTTAAAATAATGTTTTCAGTGTTGAAAATACTTTAAGGAAAATATATATAATGTGTATTCTGAAGTTTTAGAATCTTTGAGAAAATCAAATATTCTTAGGAGAGAGCTAACTTTCTTTTGAATATGTGCTAGAAGACCATAAAACATCTCTTCTTGGAATTTGATTAAATTGAAATAATTTTAATTACTTTTATGGATATTAATTTATCTTAGAGGCATGTGTGTAATAAACTCTCGATAATATTTTTGTGATATCAAAAAGTATAGACATTGGTGGCATGAGCTTTACTCTAAGATTTCTAATTAATTTTCCTTAGAAACCACAAGCACTAATTTTATAAAGCTCCCAAAAAGTCAGGAGAGATAGGCTATATTACCTAAATAATAAAATAAATTTCTCTGTTATGTTCTTTTCCTAAATAAAAATAAAAGGTAGGCTCCACAAGGACAAGAGATTTTGCTAGGTGTATTCACTGATGCAGCCCACAAACCTAGAACATAAGTATTTGTGGCATAAAATATCCCTAGCACATTAAGTACTTGTAGAAGGAGAATGAGAACTGTCTTTTGTTGTGTACATGCATATGTGCATGTGTGTGTGTGAGCACACGTGTGCAAGTGTGACAAGTGAGAAGACTGAAGAAACAGAAAGTGTGGTCATAGTTATTCAAGAGCCTGAGATATATATTGAGGAGAGAATACAAAGTGACTGAAAACCAAAGACGAAATTATGGATCAATAAATGTGAAAATAAATAATCAATGTTTCCATGTTGTTGTGGTTCCAGAATCATTGACTGTCCTTTAGGAAAAAAGATGATGAACTTAATATTTTTTAAAGTAATACCTGCAAATCAAAAAATTGTATATTACTCAACTGCTTATGATGAGACATTATAGTTGCATCTCACCGCCCAATTTGATCCCACAGGGGCAAATAGTTTTAACTCTCTTTGCTTTTTATTCTGGCATTTATCTCCATATTTTTAAGTAATATTCTCATTATTGCTATTTCTTGATTTATGAATATTAAATATTTCCCATTGATTTTTTGCTATGTTAGTTGAGGATTTATCTCTCACCTACCTAACACTTCTCCTCCTTACTTTATCCCTTCAAAATAATTAATAGCACTAAATTATGCAACTGACAGCATTAAAATGTGAAATTTTGAGTTGTATATATGTTACTATAATAAAAAATTGACAAATAGCAAAATCAATGGGCAATGCTTATGTTGGTATTTCTATGATAATATTTTTCTCTACAGAGCCAAGCAGTGTACTGTGCATCTGCATTCTTTCTGGTGTAGCATTTGTTTTACTTAGAATTGAAAGTTGCTTCATTTTTCTTTGCTTGGTCTTCTTTGAAACTACTGCGGTTTATCTTAAATGCTGTACTTGATATGTCACACACCATTTATTAATTTTTTGAAACACTCAAGCACCACTTCAAACACTCTAGCATATATTTTCTTCGAGAAATCTTTCCACAGCCCTCTGTCCCCCAGATTTATCTGGACTGCTATGCATTTGCATTTTGGGAATTCTCTTCATTCTTCTCTCATCTTGGATCTCTTATTCCTGTTCTGTGTTTCTCTTCTTGCCTTTATTGCCTTATTTTGCTGAACCTTATCTTCCAGAATCTGTAAAAATACAGTGTACACACTGGAAGTAATTTTTCAAATCTTTCCTGTGTGAAAGTTTCCTTGTGATCATTGTATACTTGATTGAGAGTTTGGTTATAGAATTCAAGGATAAAAAGAATTTTCTTTCAAAATTTTGAAGGCTTTGTTCCACTCTATTCTAGCCTCCAATATTGTTATTGAGAAGATTTATGTTTTTCTGATCCCATCCCTTTGTATGGTACGTCTTTGTTTTCTTTTGCTCTTTCTGTAATCTTTCTTTGTATCCATAAAGTCCTGAAATTTCATTATTATTTGCTTTGAGGTGGATCTTTTTTTGCTTTATTGTGCTGGACATTGATAGGATATTTCAATATTCTCACACCCTTTAGTTCTGAGATTTATTTTTTTTTCCTATATGATTTTCTTCCCTCTGTTTTTTTCTGTTCTCTCTGAAACTCCTGTTAGGAAAATGTTTGATCTAATTGATCTTCTATTTTTTACATTTCTCTCTGGTTGTTCTTTCATGTACATTTTATTCTTATTTATTTAAAAAATTTCCTCATGTTCTAATCTTTTGACCCTTTTTTATTTTTTTGAAATTTCAGCTATGAAATTTTTTAAGTTTTAGGAGCTTTTCCTAGTTATGTGATTATTTTTAAAAAATTGCACCTTGTCCTGGTTTCATAAATGTAATTTTATTTTTTCATTCAGAGGATATGTAGTGATAGTTTAAATTTTTTTCCTTCTGCTCTCCATATCATTTATGTTTCCTCTGAATCTGTTTGCATGGTTCATTCATTTGTTTGATCATGGCCTCTAATATCGGGGGCTGCTTTTCTCTAAAGTCTATTGATCATTGGTTATCTCTTTAGTGTCCTACATTATTAAGAGGGAGGCACTGAAAGCTTATTGGATACTCTGTGTACCTGGATCAGCTATTGGGCTTCAGGGTCAGGATTCTTTGAGTGGTGAGCTGGTTTTTTATTGAGGTTGGGATCCTCAGAAATCTATATCCATCAATACATATACATTTTTTCTCTGAGACTCTGTTATTTAGGGCAAAGGCTAATTTTCTGTAGCAAAGATACCCCCCAAAGGCAATGGCTTAAATACAATAAAAGCTCACATCTGTCTCAGTTAGTAGGCCAGGTTGACCAGAAGCTGTGTTCCATGTGGTCATTCCATTTTGTTTTTCTATCAACTCCTGGACATTATTCTTGTCTGCCCTTCCAAGCCAGGTCACAGGCATATCTAGGTTCTAGATCATGGAAAGGGCACAGAGCTGAGGTCCAGTAAAAGGGATTTCAACATGTGACACCAAAGTTTCATTCATGCTCCATCTGTCTACTGCTGTGTAACAGCTCACCCGAAAACTGACTTAAAACAATAGCAGTCATTCATTTCGTTCTCACTTCTGGAGGTGACTGGGTTCAGCTAGCTAGTTTTCACATGAGCTCTCTCATGCTGTTGAAGAGAGATGGGGGCAGGGGCTGGGGTCTTCTCAAAGGTCTCTTCACTTCCATGTCTGGCATGTAGGCAGCAAGACTCAAACAGCTGAGGTTGGAACAGTGGGGCTCTTCAGGCATCACTGTCTCCCTGCCCTGCTCTGGACTCTCCACATGATGTCTCTACTTGGAGGCCTCAGGATATCCAGACTTCTTACATGGTGGCTGAAGACTCTCAGAGCAGGTGTCCAAAGAAAACAGGCAGGAGCTGCACAGCCTTTTTAGCCTAGCCTGGGAGCCATGTACAGTCACTTCTGCCACATTCCATTGGTTACAAATGATTATCTAAGGAAGAAAGTTAGACACCATCTCTCAATGTCAGGAGTGGCAAAAAATTTGCAGGTATATTTTAAAACCACCGTAATACGTCACTTTGGTTTTCATTCCACTGGTGAGAATGATGTCACACGGTCACTCCTAGCTACACGGGAAGGCATGCAAGGTAGCTGATATTTGGGTAGCCATGTAAGAAGGGAGACTAGATTTTGGTCGTGATTAGCAGTCTTCATTACAGGGGTTCTTCAGTTTCTCCAGAAATGAGCCTTTCATCTACTTCCTATGCTGGACTATTAGGGTCCTAAAAAAAGGGAAAGGGAAGAGGTCCTGTTGGAGGTGGTTCAACATTTGGCACCCAACATTTCACTTAATTCCTCTCTTTTGAATCTGATACCTCAACATTGCCTTTCAGTTTGCCTGCTGTCTTCAAGAATGCCCTTTCCAGGAATTGATTTCTCACTGTTTTCTTGCAGTGACTGAAGAAGAGGTGGAAGAAAAGATCGGGGGGCTAATTAATTCCGCTTGTAGACTTTCAGTTCTTTTCTCCTGTTTTAAGCCATGAGCCCTGCTCTTTCCTGGAATCTCTAGCCCCAAGTCTTGCCCTAGTTCTGCAGTATAAATTGGCTTTTTGTTGTTTTTTACAACTCTTCCATGGGCACTTACTATTCAGTTTCCTTTACATTGTCCAAGTATTTACTGCTCCTCTATCTGTTCTCTATTTCCAAAAACTATTTGGGGTATATTACCTACCTTTACCTCTATGCTTTTTTCCCTTGTTGAGTTATACCTTTTAATGTCTTTACTATCATTTCAGTGAAGTATTAGGGGGAAGTGAAAATATGTACAAGTATCATGTCTCCCAGGTTAATAGGAAGTCTTCTCATTTACTTTTCTATAATTTCCACTAGAAGCTGTTTATTCTGGAATGGAAAGGATGTTGAAAATAATTAAGTGTAACTGACTCAGTTATTCTCCTTGAGCATGTACTACAAAAATCTGTCTATAATAAAATTAACTGGCCACCAAACTTTGTCCAGGTTAAAATTTTTAAAAATTGAATTCAAATGTTCATGGGGTTTACATGAACTCTTCAACTGGTGATTAATATGGGGAGGGTCTCTGGTGGTCAGATTACCAATGGAGAAACTCCTTTTCAGCCACCTTTCAATATTTTTCTTCAACTTTTTCTTCCAGGACAGAATTTTAATCCTCAAACTATGTTTAATTTATTCCTACCTAGAAAAATACAGATTTCTGTGCAAAGAATTACAAAGAGTCTAAAACAATCAAGTGGGATTGGAACATGAATTAAAGACTAAAAGACAGTATTATGAATTCATAGAGTCATCTTAAAAGCTTACTTTATAAACATATTCTTGGTCATGACCATAGGTTATCATAAAGCACTGTCAATCTTGAGTGGATCAAATAATAATAATTTTAAAAACCCTCACATTCCTGTGGACCGATGATAGATTTGCTGTATTCATGCAATTGTTTTGATATTTCAACAATGTCTTCAAAACTTACAGCTGCAGATAATGTCTGAAACCCAATCAGAGGAATAATCCAAAGTACATTTCACACCTCTTCTATTTACTACTCTCTTTTAATAATAAGTACTGTTAAAGCTTATTTTCTTAGCAAAAGTAAGAATATGAATTAACTATTCTCATCCTTTTCTTTTTCCCATTAGAATTACTATGGAAACCAAACTCTGGCTCATGTAGGGAATCTGTCATATTATTACCCCTTTACCTTGATAATTTCCCTCCCAAAATGGTAAAATTTAAAGTTATTGTAGAAATAAGTAGCTTTATCACCCAATGGTGAATTTCATTCATGGATATACTTCACAACAAAGGTAACACAATAAATAGTAGGAGTGACATATGGGCATGTTTTTTTATGGATTTTTCCTCAGGGTTAATAATTTTTTAATTGACTGCAGCTGCTTAGAGATTTTTGTTGTTATGTATGTTCCCTGTGTTGAAAAGGAGTGGCCACATTTTAAATCTTTTATAGAGAACTGTTTTGAGGCTTAATTACTTTGCTGTATTTATACAGAACTTTGTACCATTTTCAAATATTGATGCCTGTAAATAATAAAGGAACTGACACTGCATACCAGACAAGGTGGTAGAGGGGTTCATGGCGTGGATACTGAAGTCAGGCTGCATGTGATAAGCCAAGCTGTGTGTGGTCTTGCATATATTCTTTAAGCCTCTGCTTTGTCATCAGGTAAATGGGAATAAATGAGAAAATCTTTACAAAACATGGTTCATATTCTATAGCACATACACAAATTATATGTTCTTGACTCAAGACAAATATTCCATATTCAAAGTCATATTAAGTACTCAATTAATACTATTTTCTAATATTATTAAAAGAGTATCATTTTGTTATTCCTTGACGCTTCCACTTTTGACATTTAGAATACAGTTTAGTTTGGGTATATAGGCATGCACCTAATAATATCATTTCTGTGAACCAGTCATTAGCTGTTCTTTTTCTGGACCTTAAAACTCATTTTCTAAAAGTAGTATTTTCTTAGATTTCCATTTTATTGTTTGTTTCTAGTGGCGTTCTACATGCACCTTCACTGTTTCAATATTGGATCTCTGTGATGGTTAGGTTCATGTGTCACCTTGGCCAGGTAATGATGGCCAGTTGTCTGGTGAAGGAGACACTGGCCTAACCATTACTGCAGGGACATTTCATGGCTGGTTATTAAACCAGACGGCTAGTTTTTTTAAATCATCAGTCAACTGATTGCATCTGTGGCTGCTTGCATCAACTGTCAACTAATTGAGAGAATATAATCAGCTGGATTTAATCCAATCAGTCGAAGACTTTTAAGGGAGAAGAGAGAACTTTAACTTCTTTAGCCAGCCAGCCTCTCCTAGGGAGTTCATCAAAGACCTTCATCGGAGTTGCCAGATCACTGCCTGCCCTATGGAATTTGGACTTGTGCATCCCCACAGTTGCTTTTTATAAAATCTTATATTTACAGGTACCTCTTTTTGGTTCTTATTCTCTAGAGAACCCTGACTAATACAATCTCCAATATTTTAGCCTTGTATTTCCATTCGTAAAACTCCATGTTACTGTTTTCAGTGCAAGAGCCATAGGATTGTTCTGAAAGCAATTACCAGGTAGAACAGTGTTTTAAAGCTTTGTTAGAGCTAAGACTGTGTGGCCTGTTTGACCAAACCTGCAATCAAGCTTAGATGGGCGCATAGGATTGATTGCTTCCAATTCAGACTTGAAATGAAAAAGAGCAAGGGTTCAAGAGGCAACTTTATATTTTGTAATAAGTTCTGAACATTATTATACTATAGCACTTTCCCTTTTATTTGTCTTACATGGTCCTTGCAATAGTTTTGGTAAGTTGTTGGCAGGGTAAGGATTCCCATTTATCTCACTTTTGAAGAAACTGGGTTGGAATAACATGATTTGCTTTTAAGTGATGGAACCAAGACTAGCACAGTACCCTTTTACCACTTGAATTTTCATTATGAGAAGTTCTTAGGTTTTCCTCTTTTGAAACTTTGCACTCAGAGCTGCTTTTGATTTTGCCCTTCTCCATAGAGAGGCTCATGAATCAACAAAATCATCACCATACATATTTCCTCAGATTTTGTATTATTTGGTTACCATTTTGAGTAGTTGATAATCTAATGAACAAATTTTTTTGCCAAGTAGAGGCTTCTCTTTACAATATTTTACTCTGCTACAATAATTATTACTAATAATTAGCCTGAAAGACTGATTATTTTTAAATAACTGTATTGAAGTGTAATTTATATGCCATAAAATTTGCCCCTTTTAAAGGTATGTTTCGTTGGTTTTCAGTAAATTTACTGAATTGTTCAATCATCAGTATAATCTAATTTTAGATGCTTTTCATCAGCCTCCAGAAATCCTACATGCCCATTGACGTTAATCTCCATTCCCACCTCCAGCCTTAGACAACCATTAATCTACTTTTCTGCATCTATAGATTTCTCTTTTCTGGACATTTTGTATATATGGAATCATGAAAATGTGTGTTTTTGTGACTAGCTTCTTTCACTTAGCATAATGTTTTAGAGGTTCACCCATGTTATAGTGTATATCAGTATTTCATTCCTTTTTATTGATGATCACTATTCCGTTGTATGAATGAATATATATATATATATATATTTATTTATTTATTTTTAAACCATTCACAAGTTGATGGACATTTGGGTTGTTTCCACTTCTTGGCTGTTATGAATCATATTACTATGGATATACATGTGCAAATCTTTCTGTGTACATATGTTTTCATTTCTCTTGGGAACGTAATTGCAGGGTTATATGGCAAATAGTTGCTTAACTTAAGAAACATTTTTTTTAGGAAATTAATTTTTGAAGTGGTTGTACCATTTTACATTCCCATATACTTGGTAAGATTTGTTACTTTCTGTTTTTTGGTTATAGTCATTTCAATTGGGTGTGAAATAGTATCTCATTGTGGTTTTGATTTGCAGTTTACTGATGGCTAAATGATGTTACGCATCTTCCTGAGCTTATTAGCGATTTATATATTTTCTTTGGTGAAATGTTTATTTAAATCTTTTGCCCATTTTAAAATGGGTTGTTTCTCTTCTTATTGAGTTTCAAGAATTCTTTTTATGTTCTACATACAAGTCCTTTGTCAGATGTGAGATTTGCAAATATTTTCTCCCAGTCTGTGGCCTAACTTTTCATTTTTTAATGATATCTTTTGAAGTACAGAGTTCTGAATTTTTATGAAGTACAATTTATCAATTTTTTCTTTTATGGATTGTGCTTTTTGCATCAGATCTAAGAATATTTGCCTAATTCAAGGTCTCAAAGATTTCTCCTATGTTTTCTTCTGTAATTTTTATAGTTTTAATTCCTACACTTAGGCCTGTGATCTATTTTGAATTGTTTTGTATTGTGTGAGATAAAGATCCAAGTTCATTTTCTTGCCTGTGGATAGCCAGTTGTACCAGCACTATTTATTGAAAAGATTATTTTTTTCCTGCATTGAATTGCCTTGACACCTTTGTTGAAAATCAGTTAACCACAAATGTAAGGATCTATTTCTGGACTCTCAGTTTTGTCCCATTGCTGTATATATCTCTTCTCTTATTCCAGAATCACACTGTCTTGATAACTGTAGCTTTATAATAAGTTTTAAAGTTGGGAAGTGAAAGTGCCCCAATGTTGTTCTTCTTTTTCAAAATTGTTTCTGCTATTCTTAGTCCTTTGCATTTTGAAATACATTTAAGGATCAGCTTATCAATTTCTGCATAAAAAACTGCTGAAATTTTTGTTGGAATTGTGCTGGATCTACAGATCAACACAGTTAATATCTTAACAATATTGAGTCTTCCGTTCCATGAACAAAGAACCTGGACCTGATCAGTGTTTTGTAACTTCTGTTATTGGAAATATTTCTTTCAGATGGGAATGAGGCGTTATTTTTCTGTGTCTTAAAAAGTCTATTTAAAGATCAGTCCTGTATACTGCCTGAAATTCTAGCCCCTTGGAAGTGAAATATCTTGTTTTTGTTTTAATATTTTGTTGTATTAAGTAACAGTATACACTTTCAGTAACTACTGTTATCATCCAACTATTTGGCACACAGATGTTTCTTGCATTCTTAAATGTGATTTTAAAATTGTATTTTGACACTGCCACTTTTCTTCCGGAACACATGTTCAATTTAATAAGGTAAGTCAGTAGGGCAATATATATCAGTTAACGTAAATTAGTTCTGTATAGGAACATGCCTATAATTTTGAATGAAACATTTCTATATTTAGTGCCCTAAACAGTGTGAGGTTTCAAAAGATCAAAAAGTTACAGATAGGTGAAAATCTTAGTCACTGCATGTTCAGTGGTTTTATGTACGGATACTGTAATAGAATTCCTAAAAATTGCTGTAGGGAAATTTGAGGGATGAAAGTAGTAAATAACTAAACCTTCATGTGTTGATACCTTCCCAGCATTTATGGTAAGTTCAGAAAATCGAATGGATTCTGATATCCTTACCCCTAAATATTTGCTTGAGTATTGTAAGTTTGATTTTAGGAATCAATCATTGAATTGTTCTATAGATATTAACATGTTGATGATGCCAGTGGATACATAGCTGGCTGATTGGTAGCGCAACTTCCTACTCATAGCACGTCTTGTAAGGCTCGTCATGAAAAATCACTTTTCAAATTAGAACTTAATAAAAACTTTCCTGCTCTGAACACTAAGCTCTACTCCCATGCGATTAGTGGTTTCATTTCTTTCTCAGCAGTTGGGTAATGATTATGGCTCCAGATGCCGTGAGAGTGATAAAGAGATTGATTAATTTCACTTGAAAGGGCATATGTTCAAAGAGAATCCAATCGGAACGCCGTGAATGAGGATCTGACATCTTTGCAGCAGAGTCGTGCCCCTACTTGGTGTCCGACTTAGGCTGAGAATAGAATTCCTAAACCAAAGCTACTTTTCCAGTTGGCGCATTGAAAAAATGGGCCCCGCGAATACGCAATGTGCACGTGTGAGAGTGTGTGTGTTCATGCTGCCTCTCTGTCCTTATAATAAGTTATTTGTGGGAGTTACAGAGGTTCCTCAGGCTCTTTACCCTGGGGATGCCTTTGAGTTGCATGTTGGTTGTTATTGATCAATAGAATCAAGGTTGTTCTCTGAGTCATGGCTTAATTTGGAACACACTACACAGACACACACACACACATACTCAGAGCACACACCCACACCACTCAACAAAATCTCTCTGTATTCTAGATTGAAAATAATTTTCAACATTACAACACTGCGACCATAGAGAAAAGCCTTTTATTACATTTTATAAAAGACAAAAAAAAGAGAAACTGTTTTCTATATCTAATGCTATTTCAGCTTACATTGATTTGGCATTTCATATTTACAAGGAACAGTTTTTACCATAAATATATCTTTTTACATACTACTCCCTTTTATTTTTGTGCATTATGTAACTTTAAAAATAAATATTTTATGGTACATTTAAAGTGATTTGAAACTTATTTTTCAGAGAAAAATACTACATTTAATGCTAACATTAAAATGTTGGGCTTACATTTTGATTAAAGAAAGATAAGGATGCACAGCTGGGGTTTCAGCACTGGGTTTAAACTGAATGAGTTTTGTTTATGAGTCTGAAAGTGAGTGGGTGTATGCTCCTGAATAAACAAAATGCTCTCCTTTCAGAAAGTGTCTCTTTATATACACGTCTCTTGTAAGAGATGAAATGAGAGGACTGTATAAATACATGACACTTAGAAAACTGTCATAAGAACTGTCACTCAGTGCTCCTGCAAATCTCTTCACAGACAGGACAATGTTTTCATTGCTTGGGTTTTCTGATTGTTTTAACACAAAAGAGAAGTTTTTGAACCAAAATGTCTTAGCTTCTCTTATATGCCGTATATTTATCCTTGAATCTAGTCTAGACTCTAGTCATACAACAAATAGTTCTTGGGCACGTACTCTGTGTCAGGTGCTGAGCTGTGAGAGTTACAAAGCAGACAAAGACATGGCTTGTTTTCAAGTAGGAAGGTTGCATTTATGCACAGAATGATGGTGCAAGTAGACCTTGGCCCATGGACACCGATTCTGAAAGAGCACCAAGAGGAATTTAGCCCCTTTAAGGTACATCCATGTAAAACTTTTGGTGTTTTAAGAATACATCCTTTCTACAGTGCTCCTAACTCTTTTCAAAGCTCTGGATTATTGTCTGAGAAAGCCCAAGCACTTCCTCATCATTAAATTCTTAAGTAGACAATAAGATCACTAAAGGGCGGTAACAAGGTGACTGGAAACAGGATGCTTTAGAAGAATTTCATGGATATTTAAACATTCCTTACTGCTTAGTTTAAATTTTTTTAAAAAAAGTTGTTTAAGTGACTAGCTCTTTAAGTCCTTCTGATATTTTGAAGACATTTCCATCTGGGTGAACTTTTTCAAAAGAGGTTACCCCCAGAGAGTTTTGTTCATAGCACCCAAGAAAGGAACCTTGTGTTCTCACTATAGTTTTAACAAATTAAGGGTTCTTTGTAAACAATTTTAAAGAAAGCATTCTGTCTTCAAGTATTAAAGGCAGTGGTGCTTTAAAAGGTAGACTTTGCCATCTCTTATTCGTCTTTGTTAGACTCTCTGATTTGCTTGCCATTGATTGATTTTGAAATAGATGAGCCAGCTTTTAGAACAGGAGAATGATTTAATTATTACAGAACCCAGGGTCTAAAATCAGATTCAAAGGTATTTTCAAACAGTGCTCAGAATAAATTAGTGAACAGATGTTGAGTATGTGTCGCTGATACCGGATACCCCCATGCTGGCCTAAGAGTAGTGCATTTCCCTGTAGAGTTTCAACTCTGAATGTCGAAAGGTTGAATTTAATGGTGCCATTTAATCTGGGATGAGTACACTTAAGTCACATAATGGAAATTCTGGGACCACTAAAGAGTCTAGCTCTTAGAAAATAAAGGAAAGGACAAATGTGGTATATACTGAATTTATTGGGTGGTTAGGGATCATATTTTAGGGTGATTAAATTAGCAATCTTAAGAGCGATATTGGTATTGACACCAGAGATCAATTAAAATACAGTTTATTTTTTAATAGTTTCAAAAGTTACTATAGTTGTTTGGATCATTATGAAATATATATTTAAGATAATACTGTTTTAATAGAATTTTAGATCAGGAAGGGACCTTGAGATCCTTGAACCTGGCTTCCTCATTAGCTGGTGAGCAAACTGAGGGCCAGGAAGACAGCTTGGGGAGATAGAGAACTGAACATGGGTGCTCCGAGTCCAGCTTCCCCACCTCATTTCAAGTGCAGTTCGCTTGCCCCTTCCACCCAGACGGATGGGGGAGGCACCGGACCCTGGTCCTGAGAGAGCAGATGGGGGATCTTAGTGGCACCCATTCTACCTTTTATAGTCTAAATAGAAGAAAATAAAAATGGGAGCTAAAACTGATACTTCAGGTGAGAGTCCTCAATTCAGAGAAGAGACAGAGGAAGAAGATAACAGGGATGGCCAGAATGATGTGGAAAAAGGAGAAGCGGCTGGGAAATTGGTCCAAAGCCCTTAGCCCTAGCTGTTCCAACCCTGAATGTCCTGACCAGGGCAGAGATGGCCACAGAGCAGGAAGCCTCCAGTCCTAGCAAAGATGGGGTTCTCCCCTTAGACCCTCAGCCCCTCTGCAGCCAATCAGAGAAGGGGAAGAGGGAGACAATGCCTCCATCTCTCCCGGATCTGGCCCCAAGAAGGCCCTCTGAGTGGGAACTCTTCCAGGGGTTCGGAGCCTCCATCACTGCACATCAGCAATGACTCACCAAGCTTGGCCTTAGCCTCTCCTCCTCTGCACCTGCCCCGATCTCAGGGACCATGAGGGGTCCTTCACTCGACCTCCCCTCTCCCAGCCTGGATCCAACACAGGTCACCTGTGCCACCCCCAGGATGCCCCGGGCATGTGCCACCACCCAGCTCCCACCTCCTCCCCACCTTCACAGGGACTTCCAGGCACTCCTTCCACAGCAAGTAGTCCTGAATTGGGAGGGAGGGAAACATGTGTTTTCCCTTCAGTAAAAAGTCTGCTCCTACCCTCCCTCCGCCTTCGGGAGCATTTGAGGACACAGCTGGGTTCAGGGGATTGACCTTTGGCTTTAAGGTGCCCCAAAATCATACCTCTGGCTCAGCTGAGAGATCACCAGGGACACAAAGCTGGGTCCTGAGCAAGCCTTTGGAAGTTCTGATTCCTTCTGCCACCCATCCTGAGATGCTAGAAGAGAGACGACTGTTCCGGGAGACCAGGAGAAACCTCATGACGACTTTCTTTTCTCACGGTTTTTCTGAATGAGCATGTCCTGACCACCCTGGAAGCACCTGTGCTGTTCCCCGGCCTGAGATGAAAGCAGGAGGTTGGAGGCCTTCTGTCTGTGCAGTTCAGAACCTTTTCTCATTTTAGATCTGGAGGAGGTGCCGGCCCTCCATGTGCCTCTGCCCCCAGGAGAAGGGTGGGGTGGGGGGAAGTGAAAAGCCTCCATCCAATCCATAGTCTAGCTTTGTAGCAGCCCACCAGCATCACCTTTGAGGCATATGTGAGAGAAATCTACTTTAAAATGATTTATTCTCTTCTTTCAATAAAAACTATTCTGAAAGCAAGCAAGCAAACAACAACAAAAGAAAATAAAACAGAATTACCTCTCAGTGTCAGGGAAAACCTACTGTCAAAACTATGTTATCTTGCCATAGTTATCTTTCTTGCCTTTTTTTTTTGGTTGGTGGTTAAAAAAATTAGAGTTTTAATGTTTTTGCTAAATAATACTAAAAAAAAATTCATTTTGAAGGCAGGGCTGGAATTACTTTATTTTGATCCATTTATTTAATTTTTTTAAAAAAAAGGAAGGGGAAAGAGATCATGGCCAAAAAAATCGTAACTAAGCACCCCCCCTCCCCATGCCCAGAGCTCTAGCCAGTCACATGAGCATCACCTACATCCCTCTTGGTGCTTGATATGCAGCTGATAGCACACGCTGTCCCATGGTCACCTGAAGGCACAGGGGCAGTGGGTGCCAGTTTTAGCTTTCAGCAGGTTCATCAAAGCCAGACAAACTGGTGGGCTCGAGTCCAGAAACTCTATTTCCAGATTTTCTGCCCACTGGCTGACAGCACAAACTTGCCTATTTTTGCCCCAGATTCTTTTAAAAAAGAAACTTTATTTCCCTATACCAGCGGTTCAACACCAGCAACAATTCTGTCTCCTGTGGAACATTTATTACATGCTTTGCAATGAGTTAAGTGTTTTAATACACTATCCAGTGTCATGTATTTCAGCCTTAATAACCCTACTTTCCAGAATATGGTAGGGGCCTAATAGATACTGGATAAGTATTTTTCAAATAAATGCAGAAAGGAATATAGGGCTAAGTAAAATATTGAAGCACAGAAAGGTTGCACAACTGGCCTAAATGGACAGCTGCTGAGAATAAAGCCTGGGTAAACCTGGTTTCATCCAACCTCAAGATGCCTCTGTTCTAGGCTACATTGCAATGCTGCCCATGCTTGGCGTTGATTTTAACATGAAGTTTCCTCTCATGTAAATATTTGGAGTGGCCACTTCTTTCCCTAGTATCAACATTCTAACACATTTAGCCATTGCCTTCCCCGCTCGCCAGCCTTTAAGACTCTCTGCTCTGCTTTTGTTCCTTTTGCTTGTTTCCTCTCCATTTCTTAATATGGGACTTTAAAATATTCTTTATTCTCTCTTTTGTCCTATTCCCCTTGTTTCTAATGAATCTTCAGGGGAGTCTGAGGTTTGAAGTGAACTCTCAGCATTCAGCTTCAGGCAGCTACCTGTATGAGATCTTAACATTAAAATACCTGGTCTTCTGAATGCATTCGGAATATTGATTAGAAAGAAGACAATGAAGAAGAAAATACTTAGAGAGGAAGCATGCATTAATTTTGCACTATCAGGGCTTTCCCTGGTAGAAAGTGGGTAGGGAGATAGCACATAAAAGAAGCCTGAGATTGTTGGGGTAATTTTTGTATTTTTGAGTTTGTTGATTTTGCTAACAGAAGGATGATTATGGATAAATCAAAAATAGTAATTTAGTATAATGTATATTTGACTTGGAAATTCTAAAGATACTCTTGCCAGAGACCTTCTTAATTGATCCTATTTAGGAAATAATCGAAAGTTGTTTTTACATAGGATAATAACAGAGGAAGAAATACGATATAAATAATTGTGATTTTCTTTTTAATGATCTTTTTAAAATAAATTAAGAGTCTCCAGAGAACCTCTTTTGCTGCTCAGATGTGGCCTCTCTCTAAGCACACTCGGCAGGTAAACTCACTGCCCTCCCCCCTACGTGGGACATGACTCCCAGGGGTATAAATCTCCCTGGCAGTGTGGGACATGACTCCCAGGAATGAGACTGGCCCCAGCATCATGAGATTGAGAAAGTCTTCTTGACCTAAAGGGGGAAGAGAAATGAAACAAAATAAAGTTTCAGTGGCTGAAAGATTTCAAATAGAGTCGAAAAGTCATTCTGGAGGGTATTCTTATGCATTGTATTGATTTCCCTTTGTTGTTTTTAGTGTATTGGAATAGCTAGAAGGAAATACCCGAAACTGCTGAACTACAACTCAGTAGCCTTGATCCTTGAAGATGATTGTATAACTGTATAGCTTACACTGTGTGACCATGTGATTGTGAAAACCTGTGGCTCCCACTTCCTTTATCCAGTGTATGGACAGATGAATAGAAAAATGGGGACAAAAATTAAATGAAAAAATAGAGAGGGTATGGGGAGATGAGATGTTTTAGGTGTTCTTTTTTACTTCTATTTTTATTTTTTTTGAGTAATGAAAATGTTCAAAAATTGATTGTGATGATGAATGCACAACTATATGATGGTACTGTGAATAATTGTACATTGTGGATGATTGTATGGTATGTGAATATATTGCAATAAAATGGAATTAAAAAAAGAAAAAAATCTATGGCATGATTAGCTTAATTTTAAAATGAAAATAAAATAATATGAAAATTATTATTGGACTTAGTAGAGGATGTAAAATTGAACAAAATGTTTGTTACAAGTAAAGGTCAATAGTAAGTTTCTCTTTCTCTCTTAGTTCAAGATGTCATTTTCATAGCACTTTTCTCAATAAGAAAAGGGAGAAAGATTTCAATGTGTTTTTCACAAAAAATGGGAAAAAGAGAAGAATAGTGTGGTTTAAGCAGTCATCAAGTTATTTTCTGAATCAGTTCTAAAGATAGAAAATATTGCTGTTTTTAGTGTAAGTGAAAATTTAAATTTTTAATTTTCATACCTGTATAAGTGGGTACTTTCAATCTGCTTGTTTATTTACCTACATTCGATCAAAGAAGTGTTTGATAACCAAGAGAGCAAATGCAAAGCAAAACAAGAAAATGATAAAATAATAAATAAGAACTGTGAAATAATTTTAATTCTGTGCAAATAATTAAAACTATCTTATTCTTTTTTAAAGACAGTAGTGATTGTCAATTTAGTCCTCATGAACTGTTTTAGCAATTTACCATGGAAGTAAAAACATCCTAGTACTTAAAATCTAAGAATTTTTGTTTTGTTCTGTTTTGTTTAAGAGAAGCTGAAGTAATACTTAAGATTTCAAATACTGACAAATCTTCTTTTTCTCCTTTCCTTGAAAAGGCAACTGCTCTATTTCACTGGCCTATAAAGATTTCAACTTAGAGGTTTCTGTTTTTCCTTCTCATTCTAGAAAATAAATGTCTACCAACATTAAGCAGCTGGAAGTCCCCTCTGGTACAGTATTTTAGGTAATAATGATGTCACTAATAGTGGAGGAAGTTTGACATAGGCGTCTATATCAGATATCAGTTATCTGAAGTTTTTATCTTTGCCTGAAAATTTAGTATTTTAAAAGTTCTCAAAATTGAGTGATTTGGTTTTCACTTAATCTTTTCAAGGAATTTATTTAACAGCTTTGATTTAAAATACCTGCATTTTAAAATAGTTTGTGTGTGTGTGTGTGTGTGTGTGTAGAAATGTTGAGTATGGCTGCCAACATTTTCTTCCTAGACTCAGTTTAAATCACTAGAGCTATGTAAGCCTCTGTGCCATGCACAAAAGTAATAATATATAAGAAAAATCTTACAGGAGTTTCTCATAAGGTGTGCTAGAAATAATAGCAACAATAAAAATTAGCCAGTTACTAGAACCCTAATTGTTTTTACATGCTTTATTTCAATGAATCTTCACACACACACACACAAAACCTGAGATTGTTATTCCCATACTACATATGAGGAAACTGAGTCACAAAGTGAAGTGAGTGGCAGGATTGGAATTTGAAGTAGGATATTATAGATGGTAGATTCATGCTCCTAAACATGTGCTTTAAAAATGGCACAGTGGTTGTCCGAGTGGGATTCAATTTGAGTGGAGTCCAGCATGCCCCTTGGAGTCTCAGTCAGAGGGGACAACCTTCTTTGGGAACCCTAAGTCTGTACATCATCTCCCTAGGATAGAGTCTGCACACATGTCCAAATCCTATTCCTGGAATGAACAAATAAAGGAGAATATAGTTGTGACTGGATGACATCACACCTTAGTTAATTGCTTTGACTGTATCAACAACTAGCTATGAGGACCAAGTAAATTAGTTTTATGTATGGGGAAGATGTAGGACCTTTCAAAGCGTGGATATAGAGGATTATATTTTCTCAATGAACGCAAATAGGACATCATTTAACAAGTAAAGATATGGGAACAATGGGGCATTAAAATGGGATTGCCCTAGAAAATGCACCAGAATTTTCACTATCCGCTTGTGGCACCAGAGGGAAGGGCAGGAACGAGACATGGAGTTGTAGGGCCTGAAAGGTGGTAAGATGGGAGGACACGTTGGCGGGGTGAGGGGCAGAAGGTAAGAAATGAGGCAGAGAAGAGGTCAAGGGATGGGCAGCAAGAGAACTTTTCTTTCTTTGTGCAGCACTGATGATGGCTGGTGCTCCACTGTTGGCACTCCTGGAATGGAAACCTTTGAGTGCAGGGCCATTTTTAAATTTATCTTTGTACCCTCACAACTTTGATTCCAGAGTCTTGCTCAGTTATAAATTCAGTAAATGTTTAGTGAAGAGAGGAATGAATGCACAATAAAAGACATGTTACTTTGGAAAACCCAGTTTGAGCTTCTACTTATCAGAGAAACCGTATTTACTAATCAGGGTGTGTCTAAAATATAGTCCAAAATAATATTGAAAACAGAGGAAAAAGTGATGGTGTTGTTAATTCAGGGCTTGTGAACATGCCCCAGACAATGCTTAAAATGACCAAGTCAGTGGAATCCAGATGATGTTACGGTATTTGTGATATAAGGGCCAAACTACTTAAGCCCTTTTCTGTTGTTGTGATTGATTGTTTTGCTTTGGTTTTTTTTATGGTGACTGTTGTTCGTGTCTCTGCACTATTTCTTTGGGGGTGATTGCAAATTCCTGGTATTATGGAACAACTTGCTGAGAACCCTGAAAACAGAATGACAGAGAGGAGAGCTGTTGGTAGGCAGAAGAGACAGACCCATGTTTTTAGATATAAATTCACCGTTGTCGCCCCTCGGGCACTTGTCGGGAGGTGTGTCCTCTGGTTTGAGTTGCTTTTGAGGGCAGGGTCTAGGTTGAGGGAATCATGGAATAGTTTCAAGGGGAGGGGGAGGTTCAGGAGTGTGACATCAGTCTTTGGAGAAATTCTGCCAGAAGGGAGAAAACAAACAGAAACCTAGAGGTGAGCCACAGACAGCTAGAATTCAGCATAGATTGAACACAGCGATGAGCTAGAGGCACGGGGCAGGAGAGGAGCCAAGAGAGAATAAAGGAGAATTTGAAAGAAGGGCTGAGAAAGGTCAATGTACACATGGTTCTGGAACTAGTTTTCTAAAAGTGCAAATGTCCATGGTGGTGTCATGTCATTCTGGAATGAGGAATAATTTTAGGGATGAGGGAATGTGTTCTGAGAGATATTAGTCACCTCAAGTGGGATAGGAGCATATCAATACATGTTTATGAATTTTAAGTGAATAAATTCAATCTGAAAAATGTTTTTTTTAAATTTTTGAAATGTCTTGTTTTCTAATATGCACATGTGTTTTGTGGCTATTGGCTTTGTACAGACATAGCTTAGTAAGTGTAAAACTGATGAATATTATGCCAATTTTTATTTAATCACAGGCCTTTTTATATATGGAGGAGAATTGAAGTACTTTGCATGCATGGACAGTTTGGAACTTTTGAGTGTGGATTCTGGAAATGCACAAACATGAGTTTGAATCCTGGGTCTGCCACTTGGTAATTAAATGATTTGGAACAATTTTCTTATACTCTTTATATCTCACTTTCTTTATATGTTGTCTTAGTTTCCCAGGACTGCTGTGACAAATATCACACTATGGGTTGGCATAAACCAGAATTTATTGTCTCACGGTTTTGGAGGCTAGAAGTCCAAAATCAAGGTCTTGACGGGCCATGCTTTCTCCCTGGGTCTGTAGCGTTCTAGTACTGGCTTGCTCCAATCCCGGGCTTCCTTGGCTTGAATCTCTGCTTCTGTCACATGGCAATCAGTCTCCTCTTGTGACTTTCTCTGACTGACTCCACTCGAATTTCCTCTGCCTTATAAGGATGCCTATCACAAGGATTAAGGCCTGCTCTGATTCAATTTGTCTTCATTTAAGTAGCATATTTGAAGATCTACTCGCAAATGAGTCCACACCTCATTTACAAATGGGTTTAAATTCACAGGACCAGGAATTAGGGCTTGAACATGTCTTTTTAGGGGACATGATTCCATCCCCAACATGTGTAAAATTGGGCTCTATAGTACTTGAATTATAGTTATGAAGATCAAATGTGATCATATGTATGTGGATCATGCTTTGTTCAGTTACTAGTATACCATAAAAGATGATGTTAAGTTAACTTGGGAAGATATTTATTTTGGTCAGAAAGTCAACTTCAAGGCTGGCTTTTAGTCAAGGCACATATTGCTATTTCCTCTAACAGCAGTAAATTTATGTGTTGCTCATGGAAATCTTTAATGTTTACACTTACTGAGAACATTTGCAGTGATGATTATGGTGATATGACCCATATTCACATTGAAATTACTCTTTAAATACCATTCATTAATAATTCTTTGATCATTTTTGTGTTTAACAAAATTGATACAATTGGTTTCACTGTTTCTTTCTAATAAAAACCTTTTTGCGTTCCTCTGGAGATTTTATTGGTAAACTCTCCCGTAAGCATACATCCCAATTAAATGTGAGAACCTGCAGCTAAAAGAAATTGCTTCAAGGCAATGATTCACTGGGATGAAAAATCAATAGCAGTTTCATTAAGGAAGGAAAGATATTTTAGACACATACCTGCTTAGCTTTCTTCTTACTGAAAGAAAAGAAACAATTGTTGATGATGCTTTTTCTTTTAGATATAATCTTCATATCTTACTAACATGGCTGCTGTATAGCATGTACGTGTCCCTTCAAATCTGCTGGGTTCTTTGAATTGAGCTCGTCTTTACATTTTGTAAAAGTGACACTTTTTAAAGGTGCTGCTTCTTTAATAATGCATGCTGTGCTGAGCTAGTACAAGTGAGCACTTTATGTAACTACCAAATCCTACTGATATATTTGTTAGTTAAATTCCAATTTTCTTTCTAAATGTATGTTTTAATTCCTTCTTCCTTCTCACCTGCTTGGTTGTAGCTAGATGGGGGGTGGGTGGGGGGTGGGGGGTGGAGGAAGTAGGGGGACGAACAAATGGATGGATGGGTGGATGGACAGATGAACTGATGGACAGATAGATGGTGAAAGGCAGGAAGGGAGGGAGGGTGGGAAGAAGAAATTAAAGAGTTTAGCATAGTGGTAAATACTGGTTTGCCACCTCCCAGCTTCCCATCTATGTGGCTCTTGGCAAATACTGTGCCTCAGTTTTCTCATCTATAAAATGGTCACAATATTAGTTACTACCTAACAGGGCTGTGAAGATTAAAAGGAGTTATATGAAGCAAAGCGATCAGCACTATATAGCTATAAAATTTTTATGGCTATTATTAGTAGTAACATTATTGAGGAAAAAGATAAAGGTAAGGGACATACAATGAAGCAATTCAAGATAAAAGTAATTGCATTTTACCTAGAAGAACACAAATATAGCTTCTGTGTTATCTTAGCTGAGAGCCTGACTGGGCAAGGAAAATGCCCCAAACAGAAGATGGTTTAATCTGTAGGGTCGCATTTCAGATAGGTGAGGCAGGAACCCCTCACAACAGACTGAGATGCCTGTCTTTTCCAAGGCATTTCAGTATCAAGGAAGTATTCCTATGGGGACCACAGTGTGCTTGCAACTGAGTTAAGGGACTGAAAAAAAGTCTTTTCCAAAGCAAGGTGAAATGGTTACTTTTTATTATGTATAAATCAGGGCACTCTGTCTAGAGACAGAGACAGAACTTTAGCATAAAGTACTGTGTGTCATATCAAGTGACAATGTGGGGATAAGTTCTTAAGTTCTCCTGCGGTAGCAGTAGGCAACATGCATATTGAAGAGTTTTGGAGGGCCTTTATTCTAAAATGCTATAAATAAGACTTCCCAAGGGTTTAAATAACCCAACCAGCCTTTACTTATCACATTTCTCTCAAGACCTGTGAGGTTTTCTCAGTAATAGCTAAGCACAATCACTAACATTTAATACTTTTTCTTAACAGTTGGACCCTGTTCTAAATGCCTTACATGGATTTTTTATAATTATTTTGTCTCACATGGTTTTTTCTGAGGTTGGTGCTATTATTTTCCTGATTTTACAGATGAGGAAACTGAAACAGGAGAGGTTAAGTATCTGGCCCAAGCCACACAGCCAGTGCATGGCAGAGCCAAGGTTCAGACCCAGTCTGGTTCCAGAGCTAAAGCACTCTAAACCAAGGCACTCTACAGTAAGTGTTTAATATTGCTGGATGGTTATAAAAGCTAGCATTAAATGTAGCAAAAATATGTCAATTTTAGAAAAAGATTCCTGTTCAACATGACAGTTATTTCTAGGTTTATAGGTTTGGCCCAGGTGCATATGAAGTATATTTTAAAGCAATTACAGAAATAATCAACCATTTCTTACCCTTCAGGTATAATAGGAGTTAAAGGGCCACACCCACTCTCCCTAATAATTGCTTGATTGCTTTCTTTTCAGTCTGAATTTTGCTAGAGGGAAGGAAAAGGCAAGTTTTTGTTGTTTTCATCCACTCCCACTCACAGCTACCAGAAAAAAAAAAAAAAGTTCTGGAAAAGCATGTTTCAGCATGCTTGTTACATACATGAATGTTTTGATTGTCTCTGGCTTGTGGGAAACTGGGGGTAGGTGGGGGTGGGACACATGCACTCACCTATACCCATGATGGGCAATGGGAATGTTCAGGACTGCTGGTTCAGATAGAATGTTGTGGCCTTGAAAGGATGTGGTGGCTGCTTGCAGCAGATGATATAAGATCGCGTCATTGATGGAGCACTGGATAGATGGCTTGGTTAATATGCATCTATTCATTTCCTTACAACAGCAATGCAAAGAAGGTGTGATTATCACTGCATTACAGGTGGGAGACCCAGGCATAAAGTAGTTCAGAACTTTGTTCAAAGTCACACAGCTAGTGAGAAACAGAGCTCTCGGATCTCTAGGACCCCTGCCCACTCTCCACCACCCCATAGCGCCTTAACTGTAGTCCAAGTGTGCAATCTGGAAAATGCTTTGTCCCAATGGCCTCTCGCTGGCATGCAGCGCAGCTTCTAGATGGCATCAAATGATATTTCTGGGCGTCTGTCACCTTCCTTGCCCTCTTTTTCACCCAGATAGTTTAGCTGTGTAAAGACTGCTTTGCCTATGCATTGTGGGTTTGCCTCCGTGTTCATAGATAAGTATGGGGGAGGCAAACAGCACTTGACACTTTTTAGTGTAAAAAGTCCTGAATCCTGCCTTTGTTGTCACTAACCAGTGGTTCCATTCTTTAGTCATGGCAATGAACTTCTTTGAATAAGCCTCAGGACCCCTGCCTATAAAATGGATAATTAGAGTCACCCAGCCATTATTTTAGATGTTTCAAAAAAGAGAGTTTGTAGAAATAGCTTGAAAAATGTCATTCAAATTGACTCTGATTTTATCAGTCTCATAGAGGAGGCTGTTTATTTGGATAAATAATCAACTACTTTCATAAGGAACACTTTTGACTATGATATGATTTTCCAAATGATTAAATTATCTAGTTGCAAATCTTGGAGCATAAGATAACCCAACTTTTTGAAAGTATATGAAATCTTCAGTTTGGAATAGCTGTACTTCCGTTACACATTCTGTTCCTATTTCCCCGAGTTCCCTTTAGTAAACGGAAGTATATTCACACTGCTGCCTTGTTTATAGATCTTATTTAGCTTATCCAAATAGCATATTTTATTAGGTTCTTTCGGCAGGCATGGATGAGGCTGATTCCTGCATGCTTTTGTCTGTGGACTCGCAAAGCCAGCTCTTGTCTAATTGAGTCAGAGTCAGCTTACATTTATTGAGCTCCCAGCTGGGGGTGGGGTGGAACTAGGCATTTTAACCAGAATTGAGCATCTGCTCAGCACTAAAGTAGCATGAGCCCGCAGACTCTGGCTGGCCTAACGGACTCTCTACTGCCTTTCTGCTGTTGAACAGTGATTAGTATACAGATTGGGACATATTTGGTTTCCGTTCAGTCTTTTCCCACAGATGAGTCCTGCTCATGATTGCATCGTATAAATTATTTAAGGTGCAGCGTCTGTGTAACCTGAGCCATAAGTAAAAGTTGGCCCACAGTCTGTTCTCTCACCCTGGAGGACTCTTATTTTCCAAAAGAAATAGTCCATCTTGTGAACTGACATCATTAGAGTCATAAAAATTCAAGTGTGCCTTGAGTGATTTCTTTAGTTTGGCATAAAGGCTTAGGTACAATATCTAAAGGCATAACATCCTTTAACTGAGATATAATGGTTTAGGATTAGGTAGAAGAGGTTTCTAGAAGAATAATTGTACTTCCGGAACAGCATTGAAAATTGTGTCTAAAGAAATTTATATCTGTAAACTGCATTAATTTTCACCAATTTTGAAAAGTTCAAGTTTTATTATTTTCTTATTTGTGAATTTATACAAATACATTTAGCTGTGGATTTGGGAGGGTGAACCAGAGTGCAATGATTATTCTTGTACAATCTCTTTAGTGTGGAGGTGAAGCAATTTGGATTTAGAACCAAAATTGGCTTGTTCCAGGCCACCACGGTGAACCCAGGTCACATGACTTCTGATGAGAAGCCTTTCTCTTCCATCATTGCCTGCCACAAAATCCTGTTTTAGTGAAGAATCAAAGCCTAGGTTTCTCATTTCCATTTCCATCACTCTAGTTTCAATGACTTAGAAACAGAAGTAAAAGGGAATTAAATCCATCTCTCCTTTCTTCTTATTGCATCACCTTGCCAAATATAGTTGCCGCATTCTATCTCTTCTTAACCTTTTCTGGATAAAACCTGTTCCCTGAGCCTGTCCTTATTTCTACTGAATGCATGTAGTGAAGATCTTGGGGTAGATGGTGGCAAGTGACAGCAACTCTAAATCTAAAAGCTTGATGGTTACGGACCCACCCATAAAAGAGGTTTTTAACACCCTGCTGGGAGAGAAGGATAACAGCAGAAAGTGCCCTGAGCTTTGTTGTTCTCCTCTGTGACGATTCACGGGATCTGAGTTGGAGCAGCTGGGATGACAGTGGCCTTTCCTGAGCCCTGAGGGAATCTGGCCTCTTTAGTGATTTTCTAGAAGTGGAACTTTAAATTGGCTACCTCATTTACAAAAAACATCCAGACTCAATCAGTGGAATTAAAAGAGGCTTTGGTTTCTTCAATTTGATATCTTTCAGGTATGTCTGTGCACGCACGCACACACTTACATACTGCCATCTGACCTGGGTGCCCCTCTTCACACTGTGAGGCCTAGGTATGAATACCGAGTGGTGACTTGGCCTTCCCTTCAGGAGGCATGTGTACATCAGGTCATCTTCATTGCGCACTCAGTTTAGGGCTCCTTTAAAAAGCAGCCTTAGTTCTACTCCTTTAAAGTGGTGCTTCCCAATCCTCCAAGTGAAATAATTTCCTAAATGATGAATTCTTTTAAAAAATTGCATGCAATTAGGACAGTGGTAGTAAATAATTGGTTTTAGTCAATTTTTCTCTCTGTGTTCTTGACTAAAGATGGCAATCATATAAAACAAATCACGAAAGAAAGTTTCCTTAAACAGTAATACTGTTAAATAATTTTTTTTCCTTCTGCCAAAATATATTCTTGGTTGTTTTCTAGTAATTAGGACTAGCTTCAAGCAGTTCTGAAGTAGGCAATTTTCCTTCCAGGGCTGCTCCTTCTCTTTCTTGCCCACACTTCTTCTCACCTTGCAGCAGTCTGCTTTTTAGGGGACTGGGTTGCTTCCTTCTGTGGACCCAGGTCATATTATGCTAATGATCTTAATATCTCTTGCGTGTCATAGGAATGCTTACTGTCTGAATTGGCTTATTTATTCTAAATTTCCAACATCTCAATCCCAAGGGCTAAATCTGGGATGGGGACAGGCAGGCTTGTCCAAGTCCAGGGATGTTTCCTCTCTGGAGACCCTCCAAAAATACCATGTATGCAGGCTGCTTATATCAGTTGTACTGTCTGTAGCACACACTGGTTTTCATTTCTCTAATAAGATCAGGCCATAGCCCAAGTAAGATCTGTTAGACTAAGGAAGGTGGAAAACACTGATTGAAGAAGGCAGAATGTTCCTGTTGTTCCTGGTGTTTCTAACCGTGGACAATGGTGCCTTAGGGACTGGATGGCAATTTCAATTTATTTCCTTGGTTTTTCTAGTTTTTTTTTCAATTCTTAACATTTCTTTTTTAATTAGAGAATTAATTAGCATCTTAATGGAAAAATCATTAGATTTTGGGATTGTTTTTGAAAACAATTATTAGTAAAACAGAGTACTGTAGTTTTAATTACAGTCATTAGGGCAATTGGGCCAAATTGCACTTAGTCCCTAGTTTGTGGGAACTCAAATATCCCTTATCTTTATGACTGGTTATCACTTTGCACAGTGTAAAGATATGTTGGAGAAGCCGGGAGTCTGGGATTGCTTTTGTGCTTTTTAGTATTCTTTTCTCCTTAGCTTTTTACTATCTAATCTCAGGTATCCTTTCATACTCATTAGCAAAGGAATAGAAAGCCCAAATATTTTCTGCAGTGTCCTCTTTATTTATCCATCACTCTCTGGCCTCTTCTTTCTTTGTTACCTGCCTCCACCTCTAGGGGTCTTGAGCAGCCGAGCCCCAGGTGACTGTTTAGCATGAACTTTTAATTTCCACTTGGCTGCCTGGTTCATTGTGGGAGCTCAACATGGATGGCTATTGCAGCCATGTTCTCTGAACAGAGAGGTTCATACCACACAGTATTGTATTATATTATATACTTGCATATTGTAGTTTATACCTGTGCCTGTTTGAATGTATTATGTCCCCCAAAACACCATTATCTTTGATGCAATCTTGTGGGGCAGATTGATTAATCTTTTTGTTTGGGGTGTGACCTTTTGATTGAGTGTTTTCATGGAGATGTGACCCACCCAACTGTAGGTGATAACTCTGATTAGATACTTTCCATGGAGGCATGGCCCCATCCATTCAGCCTGGGCCTTGATTAGTTCACTGGAGCACTATATAAGCTCAGACAGAAGGAGCGAGCTTGCTACAGCCAAGAGGGACACTTTGAAGAATGCACAGAAGCTGAGAGAGTAGCTGCAGATGAGAGACAGTTTGAAGATGGCAGTTGAAAGCAGACTCTTGCTCCGGAGAAACTGAGAGGACAAACACCCCAAGAGCAACTAAGAGTGACATTTTTGAGGAACTGCAGCCTAGAGAGGAACATCCTGGGAGAAAGCCATTTTGAAATCAGAACTTTGGAGCAGACGCCAGTCACGTGCCTTCCCAGCTAACAGAGGTTTTCCGGACATCATTGGCCATCCTCCAGTGAAGGTACCTGATTGTTGATGCATTACCTTGGATACTTGGGCCTTAAGACTATAACTGTGTAACCAAATAAACCCCCTTTTATAAAAACCAATCCATCTCTGGTGTTTTGCATTCCAACAGCATTAGCAAACTAGAATAATACCTATTTTATCCCTCACTTCTATTAATGCCTACTTTTATATTTATTTGATTTTTGCATATTGATTGCCTTCTCATTTCTAACTGGGTATATTTTCCATCTGTTTTCTTTGTGGTTACCATGGGGTTAAAATTTAACATCCTAAATATATGATAATCATATTTGGTTTGATAGCAACTTAACTTCAATTACATGTGCAAATACATTTCCTATATCCCTCTATCCTCTCACCCTTTTTTTTGGTTCTTGTTACCACTTATATATTTGTACATTGTATATCCAAAACCACTGATTTATTATTACTTCTTATGCATTTGCATTTTAGCAACTGTAGAAAGTAAGAAGTAGAGTTCCATACCAAACAATACACAACGGCGATACTGGCATTTATAATTACCCAGCTGGTTACCTTTACCGCGGGTCTTTATTTCTTCATGCCTCTTTGAACCGCTGTCTGTAGTGTCCTTTCCTTTCCACTGGAAGAACTCCCTAAAGCGTTGTTTGTAGGGCAGGTCTAGTGGTGATGAACTCCCTCAGCTTTTGTTTATCTGAGAATGTTTTAATCTCTCCCTCATTTTTGAAAGTCTTGCCAGATATAAAATTCTTGACTGGTAGATGTTTTCTTTCAGCACTTTAAGTATTGCAGTCTACTGCTTTCTTGCCTCTGTGGTTTCTGATGAGAAATTGGCTCTCAATCTAATTGGCGCTCCATTGTACATAACACATTGCATTTTTCTTGCAGCTTTCAGAACTTTCTCCTTTCCTTTGCATTTAATAGTATGATCATTACACAATGAGGTGTATTTTTCTTTATGTTTATCCTGTTTGGTGTTCTCTGGGCTTCTTGGATGTGCAAATTCACGTCTTTTGCTAAAATTGGGAAGTTCCCTGTCATTATTTTCTTTGAATATCCCTTCTGCCCCTTTCTCTCCTTCTTCTCCTTCTTGGACTCCCATAGTGAGTATATTGGTGCACTTGATGGTGTCACAGAGATATCTTAGACTGTTTTTGCTCTTAATATTTCTCTTTCTGCTCCTCAGCCTGACTAATTTAAAGTATCTTGTCTTAAAATTCAATGACCCTTTCTTCTGCCAGCTCCTATCTGCTCTTGAAATCCTCCTAGACATTTTTCATTTTAGTTATTGTGGTCTTCAACTCCAGTAGTTCTGTTTTTTTTTGTTTTGTTTTTTTTTTTTCTATCTCTGTAATATGTCTCTCATATTGCTCCTTCATTGTTTTGCTGATACCCTTTAGTTTTTCTCTATATTTTCCTGCATCTTCTTGAGCATTTTTAAGATCATTTTTAAAAAAGGCTCTGTTTGGTATGCCTGCATGCTTGTCTTCTTCACTGGTATTTTATGAATTTTTTTCCTCTTTTGGATGGACCATGATTTCCCGTTTCTTTGTTTGTCTTGTACTCTTGTTGCACACTGTACGTTTTCATATTTTAAAATATTAACTCTGATATTTATTCCCTGCAATGTCTATTTCTTGGTTTTCATTAGTTGTTGATAAGACAGAGATTTCCTTGAGCTTCAGCCCTCTTATCAGGAAGGTCTGCCCAAGGACAATGCAGTGTGCAGGGTTTTCCTGTCTTTCTGGGCCTCTGTCTTGTCCTGTCTTTTGCTTACTTGTTGCTTTGGAGTTCCCTGTTTATAGAAGTTTGGTCATCTTCTCTGTTTCCCAGGACACAGACCTACATCTCTCAGGTGTCTGAAGCTGGCATCCCAGACTGCCCATCTCTATAGCTTTTTACACTCTTTCTGTTTTCTCAACTTCTTTTGCCTGGTGTACAAATTCTGGGAGAAGGACTTCCCCAAGTCAGTCTCTCCCAGCCAAAACAGGGCCAGGGACCCAGGAAGGGAGCTCAGACTGGCTCCAAAGTGCCCCTGGGAGGGGATCAGGAAGGGAGCCAAGAGTTTCTCTGATGGCTCCCCAAAGCTGAGCCTTCCTGGCCTGCCCAGCAAATGCAGCCCCTGAGCTAACTGTCCTCTGAAGCCCTGAGGAGGTGCAGCATCTCTAAGTCTCCACCTCCACCGTCCCTCTCCAGGGCGGGTTGAAACAATGGCTGGGCTCCTGTGATCTGAATTCGCTAATCAAAAGCTGTGATCAATGATCAGCCATGCCCACTCCTGTTCTTGGTGAAGAGGACTTTTATGTCCCTTTCTCTCACCAGCAGCTAGCCAGGGCCTGGGCTCCACCAAGGTCTGCCACAAGACTGGGGAGATTGGGTACCTGTAGCTGATGAACGGAGAGAGTGATTTACTGTTCTTTATCATAACGTTTCAGCCTCTTACTCCCGTTCTTCCCTGGCTGCTGTACAGTGTTCTTCAGGCCTCCGGAGTTTCAAAAATAGTTGTTTCAGAGACAGTTCCTGCCTGTTTAATAGTTGTTTTGGTGGAAGGACTGAGTCCTGGGGCTGCCTACTCCACATCTTCCCACAATCCTCTTCTTGGTGTGTACACAATTGATTTTTTAATTTACTGCCATAATTTTCCTGATTTCTCTTGCCTCCTAAACACATGCACACATATATTTAACTGTTATTTTTGTTGAAGGAAATTATGTCACAGTAGTCCTCTAAAAGTGCAAAACTGTAAAATAATTTAGGAATGCTAGCAGAATATTGCAAGTTTAGCTGAATACTCTTATTTCCCTTCCTGTCTGCAAATATCTTCCTGATCCCCTCCACCAAGAAAACAAATAAACAACAAAGAAAAGGCAAGGAAAGTAATCCCTCTTCCATTCAACTTCTTCTTGCCAGTACCTTTGCTCTGTGTGTATTTTTCTCTCCCTTCTCCCATGTCTGGGACAGATGAGTCTCTCCTTTTGTTTTGGTCTGATCCCCTCCACTGGGCTTTCCATATCAGACCATCCCCTTTCCACTAACTTGCTCCCATAAGTATTCCTACTCTCTTCTCTCTTTCTCCCCCTACCCCCCCTTCCCCCTCCTTCTCTCTTCTCTTCCCCTTTTCTCTTAAAAAGTAAAAAAGCCAAACAAACGAACAAAAAACTTGTCTTTTCACACTTCATTTATGTCTGTTTACCCCTGGTCTCAATACAATGAAACTGTGAAAGGTGGTGGTAGAAAGAGCCAGCTTGGGATGTGGTACTAGAACAGTATGGATTCAGAATTCTGCTCCAATACTCTCCAGCTGTGTGATCTGGAGCAAGTTACAGTAAACCCTTGGAGCCTCATTTGCTTACTTTAAAATAAGGATAAATACCACCACTACCACCAATAATGAAAATCCCTCCCTTTTAGGGTGAAGATTGTAAAGATGATCAAACACCCCCACTGGTCCTCATCTTCCTTGATGTCTCTGCTGCCTTTGACACTGTTGGAGTATTTTCTTCCTGGAAGATGTTTCCTCTCTTGTAAAACTTCCCTTGTTTTCTCCTACATCTCTGGCCACTCTGTTTTTCCTCCTTGGTAAGCTCATTTCCTTCACCTGCCTTTTAGAGTTATTATTCCTCAGGATCTGCCCTCGGTTCTTTTTTCTTCTCTCTGGGCTCACTGTGCTTGAGTCTTTCACTCAGAGACACAGCTGTCTTAGTTTGCCAGAGCTGCTGTCACAAATACCTTAACATGAGTAGGCTTATCCAGCAGAAATTTATTGGCTCACAGTTTGGAAGTCTAGAAGTCCAAAATCAAGGCATTGGCAAAGAAACGCTCCCCCCCTTTGCCCCAAATCTGTAGTGCTCTGGTGCCGGCTTGCCGCAGTCCGTGGGGTTCCTTGGCTTTCATCTCTGCCTCCCATCACATGGTCATCTCTCTCTTCAGGTTCCCTCTCACTTCTGGCTCCTTGTTCTGACCTTTTCTAACTTCTGGCTTCCAGTTTTTCTCTTTATAAGTTCTCAAGAAATATTGATTAAGGCTCACCTTGATCTGGTTGGTCACAATTTAACTAATAATGACGTTTTCAAGAGATCCGATTTACAATGGGTTCACACCCATAGGCATGCAGATTAAAACTAAGAACACCTTTGTGTTGAAGTACATAGTTGAATCTACCACAACGTATGTATGTATATATGCACATACATATATATACATGTATATGTAAATATTTATTTGGAAATAATTTCAAATTCACAGGACAGTTGCAAGAATTATTCAAACCCAATTCAGAGTTCTCCAGTATACCCCTTATCCAGATACCCAGATTTATTGAGTTTTGATATTTTGCACATCACATTTGTTATATCATTCTATCTGTATCTTTAATCTTCATTTGGGATACAGAATATATATGTGGGAGTTACATACACATGCACGTTCCCAAGTTTCCTTGAAATCCAGACATGCTTATCCAGTGGTCCCCGGGATCTCCCTGGGAGGCTGCATGGTCCCCTCCGACTCACGTGGTCCAAACTGGTGCCCACCAGCAGCTCCGAGAGCCTCTTCTGGCCACTTTACTCATGATTTCTATGGATTGCTTCATGATCTCCTCAGACACACTGCATGCATCAGTCAGTAGACAGTTCCCCATTTACTATTCAACATGTCCCTTCTCCTGGCTGTATCTTAAATATTCCTAGCATTGCTCTGAATTTCTCATCTGCATTGCTATCTAGTTATTAAATGGTCTCCTTGTCTCCAACATTTGAATTGATTCACAGTTATCTTTATAAATGAAAACTTGTTTCTAACTTCCATACTTAGAATTCTTTAGTAATTCTCCAGCATTTTTAGGATAAAATCTAAATTCCTTTGTATATCGAAAAGACTATGATTTGTCTTCTACCTCAGCTTCATATGCTGCCTTCCATTATATACAGTTTGAGCCATACAGGACTAGTTGTCCTTCTAGGAAAGTGCATTTCTCTTCTTTGCCAGGTTTTTCTTTCTTTTAACTTGTTTTTCTTCATTCTTCCTCCATCCCTCTTTTCCTCTCTTTCTCGCCTTCTAACTTTCTCTCCTGTCTCCACAAATTAACTTGTTTTAGTCTCTGAAGAGCAGTTAAGATTTTGCCTGCTCTGTGAGCTCTTTCCAGTTCACCTACCTCATACACACACAGCTGGCTGGAATAGGTGTGCTCTTATTCCATGAAAAAATGCATGAATTTGCAAATTGTGCTTTTTCACCATTTCTCATTTGTATCTAGTAATGAAATCTATCAAGATTTTCTTTTTCACAGAATGGATGTTTACAGTTTAAATTTTTTTCTGTTTGTCAGTAGATTTTTTTTAGAGAAAACCACAGCATGTGTGTGTATGTATGTCTTTGTGTATGTGTGTGTGTATATATATTTAATTACAGACTACCATAATCACAGAGTTTGGAGGACCTTGGAAATCATTTTGAAAATAAGGAAACTGTTCCTCACCCCCAACAAGCCAAGGGATTTGCCTGAGGTTCCAGGGCCAGTGCTGGAACCCAGGTGTCCTGACTTCCAGCAAAGTTGATTTTTCATTGATATGCTGCCTAAGAAATGGTTTGTATTTCAGGTAAATTGACTTCTGGAATGCTGACAAGAGTATTTTCTCTGGATACTCCACTAGAACACACTTCTTTTGACATTTAGATTATGTTGTGGGATCCTTATTAATTAACTTGCTTCAGGAATGGAGCACTTGTTCAATGTGTTGAACAGATAAGGTCACCTCTTTAAGTAACAAAGGGCTGAAGTTTGTCAAGCTGCAGCACATTTAGTTAGCGTTCTGAAGAATGGGTGTTACCTTCTGAGAAAGGTCAGCAAGAACCAAGTACAGTTGCCTCTGGAGAATGAATTTCGTCTCTGTTCAAACAAGCGGACTGTAGTTAGTCAGGACTGACTGATGGGAAGCATTTATAGGTATCAGCCAGTGCTTAGGAGTGTGAGAATGTTGATAAAAATTTCTCTAGCTCAATTTTGACACCAGTTATTTCAAAACAATTTTTTTTCTGCTTCTTCAAGGATGGTCATCAAGTTAATGCACTTTTGATTGTCTGTCAATCCACGTTGGATTATGTCCATTCGTATCATGAGCACCCTCCCCAGATCTGGAGGTCTGACGGGAGGAAAGTGGGAGAGAGAGGCATTTTGTATCTGTGTTTTTACTTCTGAAAGTCAGTGTCACTCTGATTTTTTAGAAATTTTTTTATAGCTATATAGTTGTTAATATTTTGAAAACATCGTATAGTGTATTTTTAGTATAGCCCACTGCATCCTATGTTTGACATTATCTTAAATCAATTGAAAACCACATGTTAACAAGATTTGTGACTATGTCCCTCCCTATTCCAAAGAGTATGTATTTGGTGCTCTAGGTGGACAAGGCATTTTTAAATTTTATTTTTATTTTATTTTTAAATTATTTTTAATTTTGTAAACAGTTTTGTTCACATGCCATACAATCTATCCTAAGTGTACAATCAGTGACTCTTGGTATAATCACATTACTTATCCATTCACTACTACAGTCAATATGAGAACATTCTCATTTCTTTTGAAGAAAAAAATCCCATACCCCTTACATCCCCCTATTATTGACATCTACCTTTGGTATAGTACCTTTGTTACAATTAATGAGACACTATTACAATGTTACTGTTAACTATAGACCTTAGATTACATTAATCGAATTTTTCCCATATAACACCCTATTAACACCTTGTAATAGTGGTGCTTGTTCTAGTTCATGTAAGAACTCTCTTATATTTATACAATTAATTAACCACCATCACTGTCCTCTCTGGGTTTTGCTAAGTTGTACAGTCCCAGATCTTATCCTCTAGCTTTTCCCTCTGGTAACCTACACATCTCTAGCCTTCCTCTTTCAACCATACTCACATTCTGCTTTGTTAATTACACTTACAGTGTTGTGCTACCATCACACAGTATTGTGCTATTCATTTCTGAACCATTACAATGAACCTTATTGAACATTCTGTGCTCCTTAATCATCAATTGTCCAATCTCTACCCACTTTCTGTCTCCTGGTAACCTACGCTGAAGAAGCATTCTTGATATGAAATGGTAATCATTTTCTTTTGGTTAATGATTTATATTGAAAATAACATATAGAGTTAAGCCCCTAGAATTCATAATTGAGTGGCATGCTAATTTCTATTTGAGGAAGTCTAATATTCAAAGATTCACGCAGAAAAAAACTATAAGCATTTTTAAAGAGAAAGTCATAGCTGCAAGTTTATTACAGATTTTGAGAGGGCCAATTCAAATACATCTAAAAAGTGGGTCGAAAGAGATTCATAAAATACAATGCATGAGGAATGAGAAAAAGCTATTGAAAAATCACACTTCTTTTTTCCCTTTTATTTTAATCACAAAAAAATCAGGAAAATTGTTCTATAAACATGAGTGAGCTAAAAAATATTACCAGAGTATTAGTTACTAGAGAAACAGAAATGAAATTTGGAGATGAGATTTATCATCTTCTCACTTTAATTTGTACTCCTGCTGTACTGTAAATTTAATAACCATCAACATGAAAAATGTAACAGATTGATAATACCATTGAGTTTTAATTAAACCACTGAAATGAAAAGGACCCAGATGGATAACTGGGAAATGTAGTTATCCTTATGAAATGTGCTGGATTGCCTGTTTGTTCTGTTTCTTATAAATTAATGCTCTGCCAAAAATAGTACCCCATCAGAAGATTTGCTCAGAATTAATCATTTTAGCTAGTAAAACAGATGGTTGCTTTAGTTTATTCAATTTAGTTTTGAAATACTTATCATTCTAAATCAGTGATCCTTTGCTTTTCTGATCCCTACCCACTGTGACTTTCCAGTTCTGCATCTTTCTACATAAATAGATCAATGGTAATAAAGTAGGTACATCTCGTTTTTCTACAAATTCATTGGTCTGCTGTGTTTGCTCTAAAAACTCAGGTTTTACATGCAATTTTTAGTAGGTTTTAGGTTCTGTGAATTCATGAGTTAAAAAAAAAATGAAATAGCACCTTGCATTGCTCAGTTGGAAAGTTTTCCTAAGTCCTGAAAATAGCAATCCCTGACATCAATTCAGTTAAGGAATGAAAAAAAAATGGCATTCCTTTCTTCTCAGCTTGACATAAATTTGGAAGTGGCTACTTCTACTGAGGATTCACAAGTTAAGGCATTCAGATATTTCTAGAAGATGTTCGCTGGTGTCTACAGCTCTGAAGACACCTTCACCCATTTGTGAGACAGAGCACGAGGTCCTCCCTATGGGACAGCTGCATGGGATAAAGCTGATGTAAACAAATGCAAATTTGCAGTTTCTGATCCCCCCCCACCCCATGTCACATGACCATATGAAGTTGATCTTTATCGAGCGGCAGAACTGGACTTAAATGTTGAATTAGAGACATAGCATTTTCATGACAGCTACAGAGAAATGAGACAGATGAGTTTAATCACAGAGAAATTCAATTTGTTTCTGTCCTAGGATTAACTATCTAGGTTATGGAATAGGATAATTCTGGTCTGCAAGGGGCATTAAAGTCATGTATTTGTTGTTGCATGCCATTATACCTGACACTTTGTGGACGATATCTCTGAAGACATGTCTGTGCTCTCAGAGTACTTATAACCTAAACAGAGAGATGACAGAACAAATAGAAAATAATAAATGATTATAATTGACTCTATCTGGATGCTCTAAGTATTCAGGAAAGGGAGAACCTGGTGTGAGCTGCATATAAATGCAGGGCAGCATTGGAGAACTAGGTCGTCATGGATTATTGGAATTTGGAAAGGAAAGGGTAGTTTAGGCAATGAGATTAGCATAATCAGAGGCCTGGAGGAAAATGAATGTGACATCATCAGGGAATAGTAAGTATCTGAGAAGAGTGATTCATCTTAAGGAATAATAGCAGATGAGGCTGGCTGGACAAGGTGGGATCAGTCATCGCAGGGGCTTTAAGGCCAAATGGCAGAGATTTGATCTCTTGAGACAAGCCAAACGAAACCATTTCTGGTTCTTGAGCCCAGATGTACACTGAAAGGGTGGTGGTAGGAAGATGAAGCTGAAAGTGGTACCCAGTTAGGAAACTATTATAGTCATCCAGGTTGGTAGATATATTTGAGGTATGAATAATGGATAAGTGACTTTAAAAAGATGTACTGTGAGGAATCCGAGATACCTTCATGGTATTTGAATAGGCCAGCACAGCCTCCATCTGCTGAGAGACCTTCTGCTGGAAAGTCCTGGCTCAAGCTGCTTCAATATAGTATTTCATTCTCCGGGGCAGAGTAATTTGTCTAGCAAGGAGTATTTAACTCAGTGCAGGCCAATGAGAGTACTTTCCCAGAATTTTTTTCTGATCTTTTTAGAAACAGTCCTGTCTTTTATATGGCCATGAGGCCATAAGATTGAAGACCTGTCCCGTTGTTACAGTGTCATGGGCCAGCAAGCGTGAGACAGGGAAGTCAGCACGCAGAAAGAGGTGGTGACGAGATCAGTGAAGGGGGGTCAGGGAGGGGTGTGTGTGTGTGCGTGTGTGTGTATGCATATGAATGGATGGATGTGCTATAGCCCTAGAAAATAAGCCTTTACTAGCCACATTTTATGGATGAGGAAACTAATGCTCAGAAAACCTAGCAATTTAGTCAAGGTTAAATAGCTATATACATGGTAGATTAAGAATGAAAGCCTAAGTTTGCTTCCAAATCAGCCTGTTGACCTCTTTCCTAGGCTGCCTTTCAACGGGGTGGTGGAGGCATCACATTTGGTCTAAATGATATTGATATTAATTGCACTTTTCTGGTCTTTGTCTTATGATACCAGGGTATAGTCTCAGTAGACACAGCCACTGTTGCTCTGCTTTATACATGTGGGAAGATGACATTTTGTTCTCAAAGTCTTCCTGATTCTCACTTGTATGAAACACAGAAAACCTTTCCCCCTAGAAAAAGTGTTACAAAGAGTTTAGATTCTAACACTAGCCAAAAAAATCTGTGTAATTCATACTATAGTCCTTAAAATATGTCATGTTAACAATGCAAAAGGTAGACTAGGTTACTACAAAAAAAAATAGTAAAATGAAACCAGAACTAGCTTTAATTTACAACACAGCCAGTGAGGAGGCATATTTAATTAAATGGTTTTATTAGGCAGGGGGAAACATTTGTGTAGATGTTTCAAATGACATTTTAATCACTTTTCAAATTATTTAATGTAGACAGTATTAGTTCTGATACTTTTCAATTACATTTAATATAAAACGGCATTGGTTTTATAATTTTTTCAATTACATTTGATATAGATGCTACTGGTTCTGGCATTTTAAAAAATGCATTTAATGTAGATAATACTGGTTCTGATTCTTGTTTGGACTACATTTGTGGCTTTCCTTTTTCTTGATACAGTTTGTTCTAGTTTGCTAAAGCTGCCAGAATGCAAAACACCAGAGATGGAGTGGCTTTTATAAAAGGGGTTTATTTGGTTACACAGTTACAGTCTTAAGGCCATAAAGTGTCCAAGGTAACACATCAGCAATCGAGTACGTTCACTGGAGGATGGCCAATGATGTCCGGAAAACCTCTGCTAGCTGGGAAGGCACGTGCCTGGCGTCTGCTCCAAAGTTCTGGTTTCAAAATGGCTTTCTCCCAGGACGTTCCTCTCTAGGCTGCAGTTCTTCAAAAATGTCACTCTTAGTTGCACTTGGGGTATTTGTCCTCTCTCAGCTTCTCTGGAGCAAGAGTCTGCTTTCAACGGCCGTCTTCAGACTGTCTCTCATCTGCAGCTCCTGTGCTTTCTTCAAAATGTCTGTCTTGGCTGTAGCTCCTCTTCAAAAGTTCACTCACAGCTGCACTGAGTTCCTTCTGTTTGTCAGCTCATTTATATGGCTCCACTGATCAAGGCCCACCCTGAATGGATGGGGCCACACCTCCATGGAACTATCTCATCAAAGTTATCACCTACAGTTGGGTGGGGTGCATTTCCATGCAAACAACCTAATCCAAATGATCCAACTTAATCCCCACTAATATGTCTGCCCCACAAGATTGCATCAAAGTATAAGGCTTATTCTGGGGGACATAATACATTCAAACCAGCACACAGTTATATCCCATTTTAAGCCTCTTTAATATAATTTTCTAAAATCATGTCAGTAGAAATGCACTTATTAGTGGTTATTTACTTGAACCTGAACCCTAAAATCAATAGTTCTTTTTTTGGCTAATTATAGAGATCAAAGAGAAAGATAAATTTCTGCCTCTCTCCTTACCCTTCTGTAAAGAAATTTACTTAAAGTTAGAAGAAATATAAAAGAATGAGAAAAAAAGAGATCATTGGATAAGTGAATGATTCTTAAAATAGATTCCTTGAGTTGGAGTTATTTGAGCCAGGACAGGACTATATGAAACAAATAAAATATGTGGATTTGTAGACTTGGGGAGAGAAATAGGTGGTAAGGAAGCAAGTGAGTGCAACGGTTCTCCTCTTGGCCATCGGGGGGCGGTAATGTCTCATAGACACAGAGTAGGACTTGGGTGTGGACAAAATATTAATGGCATTGACAGTGGGTAAAAGAAGAGAAAGGTGATATTTACAAATCTGGTTTCTATAACTCAGGGAGTATCTTAATATCAGATTTTATTCAGAGATTGATTATTCCAGGTATGGGTTATACATTTGCTATCTTTCTCTTTCTCTTCCCCCCATCCCTTTCCTCTTTCTTTTCTTCTGGTCAACATTTATATATCTCATTGTTTTTTAGTACCTTCTCAGATAGGCTGGACTTGAAGATAGTCTCAGATCTATTGTGATTATTACCTAGTGGTTGTCATAGAAAATTATTAATTGGTAGACAGACTCAAACTGGATTTTGTTATTGTTGCTGTATTTTAATTATATAAGTCTCTTTTCTATAATTGACTCTTTCTCTCTGCTCCCTGTACCCCCATCCTCAGCCATAATCACAGAAATCAAGGCATTAGTCTCTTTTCATATTCTAATGCTGAATGGTATTGATCTAATTGGCAATGAACCTAATCGAAAAATTTAACCAATTCCTAATCTCTTCTACTGACTTAAAGTGGCAGGTAAATAAGAAAACAAGCATAAAACCACATGGATCTCCCAAATCTATAGCTGTTTAGGTTGTGCTATTAACTGAGGTTCCTAAGCTAGAAGTGTATTAATTATTCCCTCTTTGGAGATACGTCAGTGCAGAAATTCAGTCTTCAAGGCATCCTTTCTCTACAAGCCCTATTCACACAAAAGACATTAGTCTAATTAAATTAGGGGCTATTAAATCTGCAAATTAGCATATAAAGTTAGAAAAATCAATATCTTATTAGTCAAAACCTTTTGTCCAATTCCTCTTGAATTTTTTTCAGAAACTTTTTGTAGTAAAAGACATAAAAATCAATTTAAAGCTTTCCAAAAATTGGTGATCAATAATTGTTTTCTAGTCATGGAGAAATTCATTAACTTATATACTTATTGCATTGCCACATATTCTTATTGAGCTCTCTTCTAATCACCACATTATTCTTGGCTGAAAACACATTAGCTATAAAAATTCATGAAATGAGAAACATAACATTATAAATACTTTGTTTAGGTATAGTAGTTAATGGATTGTGCAGAACAGTGGAACACTCGTTCATTTCCAGTAAAAATAAATTTATGTCTTCCATTGTTTTACACTTAAACATGGATAACCTCACTACTTTATCATTGCATAAACCAATTATTCCAAATGAATTTGTAGACCTACAGAAGTTTTGTTTGTCTGGCAAGATGTAGGAAGCTCAGTATCTTCTATAGATGAAGATAGACAGTAGTCAGATATGTACAGGGGGCAATTCATTTTTTATAAAAAGAAATTACTGGCCATCATGAACTTTAGAAAATAAATAAGGAGGTACTTCAGCACATAATTTCCCTGTTATTTTGGGTGCATTGTAAATTTTAATCATTTTAACATATCTCAATGTTTCTTCCAGCACATTCTATAAAAATGCTAAATCATTTATATTCAAATTATATATTCAGATTTCATTTTATTTACATTGGAATTTTAGCAAGTGAATAGACAATGTTAACTTATAATTCATTGTTTTTTAGCATTCAAGAAACTTTTAAAGTTAAGATGAAATCTAAAAGATGTTTATGTTCTTTCAAGACAAAACAACAGTATTTGAGAAACATGATCATAAGAATAAGCTCATGGATTGAAAGGCAATTAGAGGTTCATATTTGGACCTAAAAGCATCCAATGACTTTAAAAAATGATTCGGAGTTTACTCTAACTTCAGTTAATATTTGTACTTAAGTGGAACTCGACTTTTTCTTCTTTTGGAACCTTTTTTGGTAGGATTTGGGAGACAGTTAGACCTGTTTAAACATTAATTGCACTACTCCCTGATTGGGGGGTGGATTACTACATTTTTCTGAGCTTCAGCTTTTTCATCAACTTGATGGGGGGTCATTAAACCCATATCATAGCATTGTGGTGAGAATTTAATAAAGAAAGTCTAAAGAAAATGTTTCACACAATGCTATTAATAACATAGTTAACCTGTTATTATTGAGTCATTTTTGTTCTTTATAATGAAGACAATAGAATTGGATAGAATATATAGAATATATCCCCAATCCACCATGATTAGTTATCTTAAGTCATTTGTGTATCAACAGAATGGGTTTAGTGACAAATACTTTTAACTTGATGAAAAATTTTGTAGACTAAAAGATAGCAGTATATTGAGATTAAGATATATTGAGAGTCCAGTATCATTTCTTCAGTGTGAGGAGATCAGATGTGGCTAGTAGAATTGAACCCCAAAGCCATGACAACTGCTAGCCAAATCTACCTCTGTCATGCCTTGGAGGTAGAGAAGAACATGGGGGAAGAGAAGGAAGGTTATACTCTGTGAAGATCGCTAGATGGAGAGAGTACAGGGACAATGCTGGCCACATAAGTTTGGGAAGTATTTACAGAGAAATAGATGATGTTTTTTAGAGTAACTATTTAAAAACTGATTTTGAAGACTCTTTAATGACAATATTCATTAAGACCCTCTTCCCTCACCATTTTTAAACAGCTTTGTTGAGAAAGAATTCATGTACCATAATACTTACTCATTTAAATGTGTAACTCAGTGGATTTTCATATACTCACAAGGTTGTGCAGCCATGTTCTAATTTTAGAACATTTTAATCTCCCAGAAAGAAACCCTTTACCTGTTAGCCATCACTCTCCGTTTCCCATCCCTACCCCCTAACTGTAGGCAACCACTCATCTACTTTCTATTTCTTCCCTTACTTTTGAGCCTTTCTCCTGCATTTCCTCTGATTAGAACTTCTACTCCAGCCACTCTGGCTTACTCAAGTTCTCCAGGACCTGGTTTTCCTTTACCATCTCTGTCTTTTTGTTACGTCACCTGCTTCCCTCACCTGCTACTTGCTAACATTTTCCTCTCCCATTCTGCCTATCTAGACCCAATCTGTGCCAACTCAAGTCTCATCTGCACTGTAAAACCTTTGCTGACTTCTCAGAGTAAATGGATTTATGTCTTCTGTGAACTCGGGTTGCCTACATTTGGCAAGCACATCTTATCCTGTCTGGTGTCAAACTTATTGTTTTCAACTTAAATCTTATTTAATTGGTGGAGTGACTTTCCCAAATTTATTGCAGGATGCTTGACCCTCATGGATCCTACAGAATATCTAATGGTACCTTGTAAAGGGTTCATAGTCAATCAATACTTGTTCATTTTAACCTCAAATCACCAATTAATGTTAAATATATCACTACTCACTCATTTGCTTGACACAGTCACCCAAATCAGACTGAAAGTCATCTTTCTCATAATAAAGGAGGTCTGTCTCTCAGATGTGGGTACTTCTTATCCAGAACAAACTATGTCCTCATGTTAAGTTGAATAGATCTTGAGTGAATTGTTAAATACTCAGTAGAGCTGTGGCTGATTTTTTAATTAAGTGAATAAAAACACTTGCCATAGTTCATCACCCTAGGTAGGTGCACCCACATGAGCCAGGCTTGTACCAAGTTGCACTCTGCTTCTATCCCATTTTTATATGAGTTGAATTAGGATAAAGTAAAAATAAAAGACCACTTTGAGAGGTGGAAGAAGTCCAGAAAAGAGTGTGAGGTGCAGAAAGAGGGTGGGAAATCCAACAGAATTTGACTTGGGTTGTGTTTGGGATCAGCATTTTTGTCAACACCAAAGAGAATGCTGATGGAGGGTTTCTGTAGATCACACCTGGAGAAACAGCGCTCGGTGGGAATGGAATATCAATCCTTAGCAGCTGAGATTTTAAGAGGAGTCAGTTTGAAAAGAAGGAAGATAAACCTGAGATCAGTGAACAAGCTAGGAGGAGGAGCAGTGAGGAACAAAAAGATGCAGAATCAAGAGGCTGAAGAGCCAAAGATAAATGGCACAATTTTGTTTAAAATTTACCCCTCAGTGGAGGAAGGCAATCAGAGGGTTTCTTTTCCCCTTTTTCTTCTTTTAAAATATTAAAACCTTGATACTGACTTCTTTCCATTCCTCCCCAAACATAATATTTTTATTTGTTTCCCTATATATACTTTTCCCCTAATATGTTTGGCTATGTTAAGGTATGTGTGGTACATAGAATCTGAAAAAAAAAAAAGTTATTTTTCTTTGGTTTTGAGTCAAAGATAATATAATGTTCTCTGCCTTAGTATTGGAACACTTTGTATTGGAACACATTTCCCCTTTTATATTCAACAGTGCATCCCTTGGTATATGCATATTTGATGCTGGATATAGGGATTTGAAAAGGAAAAGAAGATGAGGGACCCAAATAGATGAGGTCCCCGTGTTTGTAACAGAGTAATCTGATGAATAAACCAGTCTGACTCTGAGTGGCATCTCAGTGGTACCTGCTAAAATAGAGTATTTGTTCCCATGTGAGCTCTCATTGCTAGAGCTTTAATGGAGCAAAAAGGGAAAATAATGCACCCCACACTGCTGTAGAAATAAATACTAATCTTTGTGACTTGAAAATAGATACAGATGGGATCTTACATCATATCACCCCTTAGATAATTATGGAGTCCCTATTAGGGGACCAGCCCAACTGGCCATGCAATACCAGATTCCATGACATCTTTCCTAAATATCTTCCTTTCAAGCAGGTTTCACTAAAAACACATTTCCCATCCCTGTCCTTGGCTGCATCATTTGTCTGGTTACATGAGCTGGCATTCCTATAGCTGGCCTTGACTCAGTTTCCTCATCCATCCCCCAAGTCCAGTTAGTCACCAGGTTCTGTTGAGAATTACATCAAATTACCTTCATTTTCCTATAGCCACCACCCAAGCAGCGCCTCCAGGTTGAATTCGCTAAATTGATACCCTCTTCCATCAGTTCTGGGTTGGAGAATATTGGATCAGTCTTCCCAAAACACAGATGGTAACGTTTCATCATGCTACTGGAATTTTTATTTTTCCCCACACCACCAGTAGTCAATAATTCCATTCACTTCCACCTGGCATACTGGCCTTTCCAACTTGATCACCTCATGCTCTGTGATTTTCTAATATAATTCCTGTCAGTTGGATCTTTCCATTTGCTGTGAATATGGTGTACACATCCCCAGTCCCGAGCTGTTCCCCAAACTTCAGCTCATCCCTATGCCCCTTATGAAGCCTTCTTTTCTCTCTGACCCATGGTGATGACATTTGTCTTTTCTGAACCATATCTCATTGTCTGAGCCTCTGTTGGCACTCAAGTGTTGTCCATGCATCTCACCTCTGAACGCTTTGCTCCCTTCCCTCTGTTTCACAGATGTGGATTACTGTATGCCCTTAGCTCTATGCAGCCATCTGGTGAGGGTGCCCGGTCTGTAACAAGGATCTCTGGGCAAGAGAGTTTAAACTAACTAGCTCTCCTTTTTCTTCACCATCGTTTCATCCTAGAAGTACCCAGTGGTGACACAGAACATTTGTTTCTGTGCACAAAGGACAGCACATTTTAATGTATCTATCCACTATTTAGCTAGGAAATCCTTCCTTCTGTATAATAAATAGTTCCTGTAAAACTAATCCCCAATTAGATTTGTTTTGATACATCTGAATGTTGGTAATATGTGCAACTAAGAGAAAGTCTATTTTCTATCCAGAGAAAGTATTTGAAGCTTTGTTTCTTTCTATTTGTTGTTGCATTTTTAGTTATTACCACACTGAAAGGCAAAAAGGGAGAGGTAAGAGATGACATAGAAATAATGGGCAGTTAGAAATATTCGGGTAATTGAGATATTTGGAGAATGATTGAGATTTGTTTTCTTCTCATTGTATGCAGTCTCTGACATATTAAATCTTTTGCTTTTGTTCACTGTTTTTTTTTTTCCTTCTTTAAGCACATGGGTAAGAGAATCACATTTTTTCAAATAATTTCCAAAATTGTCAGAATGCTTTCATAAACACTGTTACCTTCTATAAGAAAGAAAAATATATCAAATACCAGTCAGGGGCTGAGCTTCCATGTAAGCTACTTTGCTATGGATTTGGTTTCCTGGAGGACAGAGAGCGTAATCATAAGGATTTGTATAATAGCCCGCCCTGACATCAGTTTGCAGATTATTTTGGTCTATTTTTCTCTTCCTTCTGTTTGTCTTGCTTTTGGTCATTTCCCTGAGTAGAAATGCTTCCACTAGAGGGTAGGCGAGGGCATGTCGAGGTGGGGCATCAACTTTGGTTGTTGATTCCGAAAGGCATATAAAATAGTCCTCAGTTTGAACTGTTAATCTCTATAGACCAAGTGAGATTTCTATAGATAATTTTTACATGTTTTTACCTCTGTATTTAGTGATAGAAAAATCTATAGATTGACACTTACCATCCCAATTTAGATCATTGTCAAGTATCTCTCTCTCTTCCATACTCCAACCTGTTGTGAGCTGTATACATGTTTGTAATCATTGTTATCTTCTTGCTAGATTGAACCTTTTATCAATATATAATATCCTTCTTTGTTTTTTTGTAATCTTTTTTTTTTTTACTTAAAGTTATTTTGTCTGGCAGTAATATAGCCACTCCAGCTCTCTTCTGATTGCCGTTTGCATGGAATATCTTTTTCCACCCTTTTATTTTCAACATATGTGTGTCTTTACATCTAAATTGAGTCTTCTATAGACAGCATATAGACAGGCTTTTCCATCCAATCTGCCAAATCTCTGCCTTTTAATAGAGAGGTTTAATCCATTGACATTTGAAGTAATAATAGAGAAGGAAGAATTTATTTCTGCTATTTGTTTTCTATAGGTTCTGCATGTTTTTTATTCCTTGGTTACTTCATTACTGCCTTTTTTGTATGTAGTTGCTTTTTTGTAGTGTGCCATTTTGATTCCCTTATTTTTTTTTTCTTTTCTCTATATTTTTTAGTTATTTTCTTGGTTACCTTTGTCATTACAATCAACATCTTAAACTAATAACAATCAGGCTTGACTACTACCAACTTAGTTTCAGTTGTTTACAATCTCTCTCTTCCTTTATTTCTCCATCCCTCCCTCTTTATATTTTTATTGTCTCAGATTATATCTTTATACATTGCATGCCCATTAATGTAGATTTTAAATTTTCTTCTACACATTTGCCTATTAAGTCATAAAAGGAGGAAAAAACTAGTTATAAACAAAAAGCACAATAATTCAAGATTTTATATTTACCCATGTATTTACCTTTACCAGTATTCTTTATTTCTTCATATGGGTTGAGTTACTGTCTAAAGTCTTTTTGTTTTAGCCTAAAGGACTTCCTTTAACAATTCTTACTGGGCAAGTATTCTAGTAATGGACTCTTTCAGCTTTTGTTTATCTGTAAATGTCTTAATTCCTCCTTTTTTGAAAGATAATATTGCTGGATGTAGAATTCTTGATTGACAGGTTTTTGTTTTTTTTTTAAGTACTTTAGATATGCCATCATACTTTCTCCTGCCCTCCATGGTTTCTGAGGAAAAATATGCTGTTAATCTTATTGTGAATTCCTTAAATGTGATAAGTTGCTTCTCTCTTGGTGCTTTCAAAATCCTCTCTTTGGATTTTGACAATTTTACTATAATGTATTTTGGTGTAGAATGCTTAGCGTCTGCTTGGAATTTATTGAGCTTCTTGGATGTCTATATTCATCTTTCCTAAGATTTGGGAAGCTTTCAGCCATTATTTATCCAAATACATTTTCTTCTACTTTCTCTCTCTTTTGACCTTCTGGGACTATAATGATACATATGTTGGTAAACTTGAGGGTGTCCCCAAAATGCCTCAAGCTTTGTCCCATTTTTCTTCATTATTTTTCTTTCTGTTCCTTATACTGGATAATTCAAATTGTCTTGTCTTCAAGTTCACTAATCCTTTGTTTTGCCTGTTGAAATCTGCTGTTGAATCCCTCTAATGAGTTTTTCATTTCAGTTACTATTTTATAAAATGTGTTCGGTTCCTTTTTATAATTTCTATCTCTTTATTCTTTTAAGACAGTATTTTCCTAATTTCCTTTAGTTCTTTGTGTATGGATTCTTTTTAACTCATTGAACATATTTAAGACTGTTGATTTAAAGTCTTTGACTAATAGTTCAAAGTATGAGTTTCCTCAGGGATGGTTTCTGGCAAATATTTTTTCCTGTGAATGGGCCATAGTTTCCTATTTTTTGTGTGTTTTGTAATTTGTTGTTGAGAATTGAACATATGGATATTATTCTGTTGTAGCTCTGGAAATCTAGTTTTCCCACTCCTGTGAGATTGCCAGATTTTCTTGTTTTTATTGTTGCTGATGAGATCTGTAGCCATCAGTTTGATTTTTCCAGACATTTTTGCTTCCAAAGGGAATGGAACAAAATAAAACAAAAGAAAACAGACATTGCCTCTTTAAGACTCCTCTGCCACTTTTGCCTGGGGTGGGGAGAGGGGTTGGAACAATTGCTGCCTTTAGAGCCGTCCCCCCAGTGATCTGAAGTAGCTGATCAAAAGCAATGATCATCGATCGGACCACCCACCCCTGGATTTTGGAGGACTAGGTCCAATAGCCCGCCCTGATCCTGACAAACTGCTCCGGCAGCCCAGGTTCCAGTCCCCACTTCTATTTGCAATGCAGCTGTGAGTAGAGGATGGTAGTCACTGTACCATCTTCCCTGGATGCTGCATGGTGTTGCTCCAGACTCTAGAGTTTCAAAGTGGTTCTTTCAGACAGTTCAGTCAATTCTATAGTTGTTTTGGTGAAGGGTCTGATTCCTGGAGTTTTTACTCCTCCATTTTCCCGCATTCCTTCTCCCTCCCAGTCTACTTTTTAAGACATGCATACATACACACATATTTATAAAACAAATGAAAGAAATGTATAATTAAGTGCTAAAAACAGGCTGCAGTTGAGTAACAGCTAAAATTAATTAAGCACTTATTATATGTCATGCACAGTGTTAAGAGCTTTCTGGTCATATTTCTCATTTAAGTCTCTCAACAATTCTAAAATATAGGCAACATGTGGGCCACTTTTATGTGAGCAATATATTCCTGACATAATGTATTAGAAAACTCACAGAATTTAAGACTAATCCTGGAAAAGCTTGGTATTTTTGTTACCCTGTGGTAATAGTATAGATATAACTTATAATTCAGTGTGTTAGGTTAGAAATTATTGTTTTTATTATTAAAAGTTGATAAATATTAAAAAATGATAAACATTTACACCATATTATTTCCAGTATTTCAAGTATCATAATACTTTTTACACTCTCACTTATTTCACCTTTGCACAAATACCTGATGCTACAGGACTATAGTATTAATTTAATAAATTTGAGTAGGTAGAGAAGAATAGGGAGTACATCCTCTCAGGCATTATAGAAATATGAAGTTACATCATGTATGAGTTTAGCTTATGCAAATTCAACCATACAACCTTAGGGATACAAATTTGTAGAGAGAATAACAATTTAAACAGTATGTACAATTCTGCCCACCTTTCTCTTCAATGATCATATATCCTGGACTAAGCCTAAGATAGGAAATTTGATTCTGCTGTCCTGTTATTGCTCTCTAGCATCTTTGTCTCTGGATGGAATTCTTGAGTTATGAGATAATGCATTTCTGCTTAATAGAGTCCCAAAATGGGAACCAACTATTTCCTCTGTGGCTCAAGTGAAGAAACAGAAATCTGTTCTCAACAAAGAGGAAAAGCTAGCTATATTGGACTACTAAGATCTACTGTGTCAATATGGGGTCAACAAGGTAGCTATTAAATGAATTTTTTCCAAGTTGCTTTTGGAACCAGTTCATATATATCAGCTAGGATCATCCCCAGCATTGTTATTGCTATTTGGTGATCAGAAAAACTGTCAACGTAATTTACAAATCAGCTTTTCCCTGCTATCTACAAAGTGGGTAACTCATCATAAAGATATACATGTATACGTGTGTGTGTGTGTGTGTTATATCCAATGTGTAGCCCTATATATCCAATCCAAATATATATTTATTATATCCAATGTGTTTTGAATAAAGAGGGACCAGGGAAAAAAACCCTTTTATTGAGCTCATTTAAAACACACCAACAGAATGTATTTCACTGGGTCACAATATGGAAATAACTTTGGAACTTAGATTGTTTTTTGTCAAGATAATTATTTTAGTTAGATTTTCTTTTACATTTGAATATGAATAATTTATTGTAGCTTCTATTTCTCAGTTTCTTTCAAGTGCACTGAGGGATATAGTCTGGGCAGAAGCCTTTCTTGTGTGCAAATATTGTTTCCTTGTTAGTGTAAGCTATTGCATCTCCTTTTCCAGAAATATTTGAGATGATTTAAATAGAGGCTTATTCAGAGGCAGAGGACCAATCTTTGAAGAGACTTTTCATCCAAACACTTAGAGTAAATCATCTAAGACATCACTTCTGTTTTAATATTTTTACTCTTTGTGAATTACTAGGTAATCTGCATGATTTGCTAGCACCTCTAAAAGGGGTTCTCAAAGCACCTGAAATTCCTAATATCTTTTACGTTGACTGTGGTATCACAGAGATGTTATTCTCTTATTGTGTTGGTCTGTTCTCTAAGGTCAAGGATTAAGGCCCTGAGCCCATCTCACTTTGACCCCCGACAGCCTGCCGAGTTTGAGGCTCTAGAGATTCCCTTGTAGAACATTAGGATAGTGGGTCACTTTCCCCCTTGTGTAAACCTGAGATTTGCTATTAGTGGGAATAAAATATTCATAAACCACTTAGAATTGCAGTTTTGTATGGATTCTTCTAAAGGAAATGTTTATGGTCATTTGGAATGTCAGCCAAATGGCATATGACACTTGTGATAATTCCTCAGGAAAAAAATTGACAACCAAGAGAAATAAGTGTATAAAATCTTGTTGGTAACATGGCAAAAGACTTAATTTGTTAATAATCCAATAAAAATGGTAGCATATTAAAAAAAAAAAGGAAAAGTATGTAGGGAGCAAGTCCAGTGAAGGAAACATGGTCCAAGCCTTTCATTTGCAGTTTTTAACTTGTGCTTTGAGAACAAAGGAATGGACAGCTGAAGGTCCTCTCTACAGATGTAAATTTACTCTAAGACTCATCTTGTAGAAATGGCAATCTTGTTTATTGGCCTTCAAGGCTAGCTAACTCCTTCAAAGGGACCGCTGCTTAATCCGATCACCAGTTTCAAAAGAAAACATTAAGCTATTTAAAAGAACAACTGTTTTCAGCCACAGGGACTGCTCTTCATATTAGGTTACAATATTTACTACCTAAGTAATAAGAGAGTCAAACAGAGAAACAGTAAAAAAGATTTGTAGATCCTATACTCAAGCTTTTCTTTTCTTGCACATGTAGAGATCATCTCCAGGGTTACGTCATATTAAGCCACTTACGTACAGAGGCATGGAAGTCGTTAATAAGGGTTCACAGGGGTCAGGTGTAAATGGAGCACCACAGTGGAAGGAAAAATGACTCCCAGAGTCACGCCACCATCCCTGTGCATTAACCCAACAGCACTTTCCTTGTAGATCAATCCCATCAATCGTAAAGCCCATAGAAACACAAAGCCTGCCAATTAGCCGCTACTCCAAAAACGCCAGCAGTTCCTAATACTTAAATGGCTTTTTTATTTTCTCCTCTGAGGGACTCATGGACATTATCATGTTTACAAGGCTCACTTCTCTCTAAGGTTCTGAGAGGTATCAAAATTGCCCACATTTCTAGAGTCCAAATTTGAAGGGATGTAAGAGATTTGCGTAATGCCAAATGTGTCGGAAATACAGCCTCAACTGGACATCTAAATAAAGGTTTGCCCTAGGATTTTATTTCAGAGTCACATTCTGGGGAATGAGAGAATTAGATGATTCAATCATTCATTCATGTATTCAGTGCTTCCCTCAATAATTATTTATCGAGTACCCGCCATGTGCCAGACACTGCTGGGGCTCGGACATAGGCATGCTCCTTGCACACTGAGTGTGCAAGAGAGGACAGGAAGCGGACATTAAACACATCATAACACTGGTTATTATGGAGTCTCAATTGTGAAATGTGCTCTGAATGAGAAAAATGGGCTGCTGTGGGAGTTTAATGGGGGACGGAATCTGGTCCCCTATTAATGAATCAGAAAGGTTCCCTGAAGAGGTGAGGATTTGAAGGTACCCATCAGAGGGTAGCCAGGTGACCAGACATAGAGTAGTTTGCAAATCTTCCTTGGTCAACTCATCTCACAGTAATTTTCCTCCTCATTTGATGTATTGACCACTTAGTGTCTCTGCCTTGTTTTTGAGACATCATGTAAGTGCTTTCAGATTCTTTGTCATAATATTTCTCTTGACTCTTGTACTAGGTTGTAAAGCAGTGCTTTTCCAGGTTCTTGGGCTTCAGTCTACATCATCCAGAATTTTTTGGTAACTGAGCATTTGCATATTGTTGTCTGTCATAATTTCTTTGAGTATTTTGATAGGCTCTAGCACCAAATTATTTTACTTTTTATCAGTATATCTTTATCTTGCTTTCTTGGTCACTTCTGATCCCTCCAGCCCACATTTTTGGATTGGCTTTTATCAGAAGGGCCAGAAGGCTCAATGGTTAGGGAAGACTGATCTCACTGAGGATGAGGAAATGAGGTCTGCTGGTGACCCTAACTGAGTCACAGCTTGGTAACTCTGCCTTTGTTTGAAACCAATGACTTAGCAATATAATTGTGTGCAATTTAAGGTGATTTTCATATAGCTGGACTGTATTAGATCACCTTGATAGAGCTGATACATAAATGGAAATTTAGAGAACGATTGTTTGCCCAGATCTTTAACTGAGTAAGTTTCAGCCCATAACACGAAATTGTTGTAACTTAATTTAGAAAATCACCTTGCTAAATTAGTGTTGCTTCAGAAGGGAATTGGATTTGATATGACTAACATAATCTCTGTATAGATTCTTCCTATGAGTTAATAATAGCTTCTCATGCTCCTTAAAAGGAAACACTCAGAGAAACAGATATGTCACCTCAGGAAATTCAGTCACAGAATCAGCCACCAGTGTTTCTTTAAAGTTATAGTTTCCTTTTAAAAATTTTGGTATGGATGTGGTTTATGGCATGAGGTTTTTAAAAAAATCAGATTTCTCAGATTTTAAATCGGTATAGACGTTTCTGATAAATTTGTGTATGAAGAATGTGAATGTAAAACAGGGGCAGGTGGATGCATTTCATCTGTAGCAGGCAGCAGAAGAGAGAAATATAGAAATCACATGTTGCCCTGCACATAAAAAACATTAAGGTTCTTACTCTCAGTCAATAGAAATTTAATAAATCAGGCATGGAATAAGATTAAATTTACCCTAAATTCTTTAACTATGTAAGGCAGCCAGCTGTATGAATCCTGAACTCAACCTTTGATCTCAAAGTTACTTTGCAAAGCAGATGTGACCAATTTTTTAACTTTGCATCAGCAAAATAAATTATTTAGCAGGACACAATGCCATTTTGGTCCTGAGTGAGTATAGATCTTCACACTGGCTGAAATGGAAAACATAGTGACATGTTATGCAAGTCTGGGAGCTATCACTCGCCTATTGTGACTAGAAGCATTAAATTTTGCCTCTGAAGTTTGCCTTTAGAAGCTCTGCCTCTCTTTGATCTGACAACTTGTTCCTCTGCAGTTAGTGTGCCATAAGAATTTTATTGGCTTTGTGTAGTGGTCATTTGAGATCTCGGTCCATCCGACATCCATAACCCATTCCTCTGGTAACAGTGGCTTAAATGTCCACCACCTTCCTCAGATTCTGTGTTTCAGAAGGGCTTTCCTCCAGGGCCTAGGGGAGAGCTCATGACTTGGCCTGGCCAATCAGTGTGTGATAGCTTGAATGATGTGTCCCAATTTAGACATGTTCATGATCTTAATCACATTCCTGTGGGTGTGGACAGATTTTTAATAGGATCTCTTGAAGGCGTTATTTTTAGTTAACATGTGGCCCAGCTGAATGAGTTTGGGTCTTAATCTGGATTACTGGAGTCCTTTAAAGTGGAAGAAATTCAGAAATAGTCAAAGGAAGTCATGGGGTGGAGCCAGAAGCCAGAAGTAAGCAGGAACCAAAAGAGAAAGGAAAGGATATCACCATGTGACTTGAGTCAGGGATTCAGGCCAAGGAACCCAAGTATGGCCACAAGTCAGCACCACCAGGAAGCAATTGTTTAAGCCAGCCCATTGTGGTATTTGTCATAGCAGCCAAGAAAACTAAGACAGTCATTTAGTTCCTTTGTTGATTCATTTAGTTAACCTGGGCCTTCGGCTGGTATTACTAGAAAGAGATTTTGCCTTTTTTTCCATCAAGGGTTGATTTTGAGAGGACAGTCAGTGCAGTAACTGCAGCCAGCCACTATGCTGCCATGTGCCATGTGCCAATGTGGGGGAGATGAGAGAGGCTCAGTCCTGATACACACTATGAGCCCAGAATCCTGGCATGGTGACCCTTAGACTCTTCAGTTACATGAGCCAGGATAATCATCGTCTATTGCTGTTTGTTTGTTTTTTCTTTTGCCTTAACTAGTTTGATGGTCATTATTAGTAATAGTACTTTTGGGAACTCCAAACAGAAAGAGTCCCAGCAAATACAGTTTCATTGGTCTAATTAAGCATTTCATTTTCTTTGTTGTTATGGTGCATAGAACCTCCTGAGTTTTGTATCTGGATTAAAGCCCTCCACATCTAAATTAATGTGACCCATTAGGTCATCTAACTTTTAGCCTTTCACATGATATCTCACCACTTTATGGATAAATATGTGAAAATTTTAGCCAAATGAGTCTACAGCTAGGGGGCCTCTTGACTAATTGAGAGACTGTATTCAAATGGAGAGGATTAAAGTTGTAACATTAACCTGACACTACTTTCTAATGATGTGCCTTAGAGCTGTTAGAAGCCTGCGTCTGGTCAGTATTTTTATTAGGATCTTGAAGGTAGCCGTTAATTGGAGGAAGGCATTAGTTGAACCCAAAACTGAAAGTAATGATTAATATTTTGCATATTTAAATCAGGATATGGAAGGTATCCAATAATTATGATAATTATCGGTATTTAATGAGATGAAATTTAACAGTTAAGCTTTTTATAATGGTACACACTGGTAAGACTTGTCCAGCCTTTTTTTTTTTTTTAAATCGTAGCACTTTTAATAGTTACCAAAATAAATTGGTATTTCCATCTTAATTAACTTACTTTGTATAAACAAGTTCACATGTAGAAGTAATAACTGAGGAAATAAGAAGAAGGGGCATAATAAATACTTTGGAATTTATCAAAATGTGAATAATGGAAACAACATTTTTAATAAAAAACAAAAAAGTAACTCTAAAGATTTCTGTTAAGTAAAGACCTATAGTTTTGTCCTTCAGAGAAATTGCAAACTACATGAACACAGGATGAGGTAGATGTGTACTGTATCAGCAGCACTGGGAGAATAATTTAGTGGTTTTAGTTTATTGCAATACCAATATGATATAGTAACCTGTTATACCAACAAAAATGGTTGACTCAGATGCACTAATTTGGATATAGACTTTAATCCAGATACAAAACCTCAAACTCAGGAGGTAAGAGTCGCATTTCATTCCAGGATGATGGGGCCACATCTAGAGAATCAGGTTCTGTTTTGGGTGTTGTACTTGAGGGATATTGACCAAAGGGAGGGGTTCAGAGGAAAGGGGGCATAAGGGTGAGACGACTTGATGCTATTCTGAGGAACTTGAGTATGTTTGTCTTAGGGGATTGAAGACTCAGGGTGAACAGGATAGGTGACTGTATGAGTTAGGGTTCTCTAGGGAAACAGAATCAAAAGAGATATCTATAAATATAAGATTTTATAAAAGTGTCTCATGAAACTGTGGGTATGCATGAGTCCAAATTTCATAGGGCAGGCAGCAAACTGGCAACTTCAATGAAGGTGTTCAATGAACTCCTCAGGAAACGCTTCACTGGCTAGCATAAGAAGAAGTGAAGGTCCTCTTTCTTGCTTAGAAGTCTTCAACTGATTGTATTAAACCCAGCTGATTGAATTCTCCCATTGCGGAAGACTCACCCTTCATTGATGTAATCAGTCATAACTGCAGCCAATTGACTTATGATTTAATAAGCCAGCCTTCTGGTGTATTAATCAGCTACAAATGTTCTTGCAGTAACGGTTAGGCCAGTGCTTGCTTGACCAGACACCTGGACACCATCACATGGCCAGGTTTACACATGAATCCAACTATCACAGTGACAAGCTATTTGAATAGTATTATGTTGGAGAATGAGTAAACTTATTTTGAGCAGTCTTGGGAGCACAGAACTGGGCTTACTAGGTGAAATATATGGGAGGTAGGTTTGAGCTTACTAAATACTGAGCACAAACTGGCCCAAAGTGGGTTGAACTTCCTTCAGAGGTGGTATTTTTCAAACCTCTGAGTTTCCTATTGACTCTGAGGCTGGGAAACCACTTCTTGGAGATACAACGGAGGAGATTCAGAGAAACAAACATCAGAGCATGTGTTAATGATGGCAGAAGTGGTGGTAGTGGTGAGGAGGGAGGATGCGCTTGGCTTTTGGGATTCTGTCCAATCTGGGATTCCGGGGCATTTTTTCAGAAGTACAATTGGTTGCAAGTGATATTGGTGGAAGGTTTGCAGAAAACTTCCAAGTTTAGACACTATCTAGGGATGGCTAGCATATCCTAGGATTGGAAACTATCCTGATATAATACACTTTCAACTAATTTGCTTCAATCATTATGACTTTTTAAATAGTTCCCTGCTTTTTTGTCTGATCGTGCAGCATTTGGCCAAAGTTCAACTTGTGGTTGCTGAAGGGAGAGGAAATTGAAACAGATAAACTGTTGCTCTGTCATTTTTAACAGCAACTTAGCCTCTTTATGGCATTTGTTGAAGTGAATTACTGAAACCACTCTCTGGTGTCCTAAATCTTCTTGTCATAGAACTTCTCGCTCTCTGAATTTACTGTTTCACTTTATCTCTAAACCAGATTCATAGAAACCTACCACTTTCTACATTCTCTTGAAATTACCTGGTTGCAAAATATTCATTTTGTGAACTTTTTCTAATAACACATTTTGTTTGGTCAGAGAAATCATCTTCAGTTTCTTTGTTGATTTTTTAACAGGGTTGGCTGAACTTCAAGTTAATTAAAGCCATTATTCCTCCTTAGTCAAATGTTTTTCAGTCTATAATCTGACCAGCAGCAGAATATATAGCTTAAGCAGAGGGGTGACTTTTATTTACCTATCACTTAACACTATAAATATATTGCAAAGATAGTTAGAGGTGTTTCTGGGTTTATATGGGTGAAAGCATTCTGACATTTACTGTCCAACTGGAGTTGACAACTGGCAAAAAAAAAAAAAAAAAAAGAAAGAAAGAAAGAAACTCTGGAGAGAGACTTTAGAAGCAGGAATCAGATATTAAGATTAGGGAAAGAATCAGGACATTAGACCCAAGAAAGATGTGAACTTGACTCAGATTTAGAATCCACACCTAGATTCAGAATTAAGAGCTGCAATGCCCATAATTTTGAGTTAGTGAGTTCTGGGTTGGTTGGTTGTGTTTGAATTGATCCTGCCCAGGGTGAATGACCCATTCTTCAGATACTCATTTGGGGGCCTTTCTGTGCTGCAAGGGGCCTGACTGGGAATGGTCTCTAAAGTCTCTAACGAATATTAACTTTCTGCAGTCTTTATCCATCATCGGTGATAGCAGACGGATAGCTTTGGGAGGTGAGTATCTTTAACCTTTCTATGAGCTCCTCCAGCTTCACTTCATTCTTTGAAAGAGACACTTGCAAAGCCTTTTCAAAGATGTGCTTTTCAAGTAGCTTTAACACACAGCCCCTATCCAACAGGACTGCTATCCTGAATCTCCTTTTATAGGGATATTTTGGAGCAGCCACTGTCACCCATGCTCCTACAAGCAGGAGAATTGAGGATCATATTTGAGCTTGCAGGGGAAGGAAGATGAGGACATGTTAGAAATTGTGAGCCCTTTCCTATTTTAGAAAGTTCTCAGGCAAAAATAAAGATTTCTGTTTCTGATGAAAAGCTATACTAATGCCCGAGGGCTGCCAAAACAAAGTATCACAAATCGCATGGCTTAAAACAACAGAAATACATTGTCTCTCAGTTCTGGAGGCTGGAAGTCTGAAGTTAAGATGGGAGCCAGGCCATACTTCCTCTGGAAACTCTAGGGGAGGACCATTACTTGCCTCTACTTTGCTTTTTGTGTTTGCTGGCAGTCCTCGGCAGTCCTTGGCTTGCTGCTGCAGCCGTTCAATCCCAGCTCTGTCATCACATGGCCTTCTCCTCCTCGGGTCTCTCTGTATTTGTGTCCACATTTCGTCTCCTTATGAGGACACCAGTCATGTTGAATGAGGGCTCATTCTAATCCAGTTTGGCCTCCTCTTGCCTAATCACATCTTCAAAGACCCTGTTCTAGTTTGCTAATGCTGCTGGAATGCAAAACACCAGAGATGGATTGGCTTTTATAAAAGGGGTTTTTTTGGTTACACAGGTACAGTCTTAAGGCCATAAAGTGTTCAAGGTAACACATCAGCAATCGGGTACCTTCACTGGAGGATGGCCAATGGTGTCTGGAAAACCTCTGTTAGCTGGGAAGGCACGTGGCTGGCGTCTGCTCCAGAGTTCTAGTTTCAAAATGGCTTTCTCCCAGGATGCACCTCTCTAGGCTGCAGTTCGTTGCTCTTGGGATATTCGTCCTCTCTCCGCTTCTCCAGAGCAAGAGTCTGCTTTCAACGGCTGTCTTCAAACTGTCTCTCATCTGCAGCTCCTGTGCTTTCTTCCAAGTGTCCCTCTTGGCTGTAGCTCCTCTTCAAAAGTTCACTCACAGCTGCACTGAGTTCCCTCTGTCTGTCAGCTCATTTATATGGCTCCACTGATCAAGGCCCACCCAATGGGCAGGCCAACACTCCATGGAAATTATCCAATTACTGTCATCACCCACAGTTGGGTGGGGCACATCTCCACAGAAACACTCAAAGAATTACAATCTAATCATCACACAAGATTACATCAAAGATAATGGTGTTTCGGGGACACGATATATTCAAACTTGCACATTCCACCCCCTGGACCCCAAAATGACATTATCTTTCCATATACAAAATACATTCATCCCACAACAATATCACAGAAACTTAAATCATTTCAGTAACAATAGTTAAATACGAGATCCCATCAAAATCAGTTATAGGCGTGGTCTTCAATTTAAGTTTTGGGGAGACACAATTCAACCATGACAATTAACTTGTAGGTGTTATTGTTATTTAGGCATATTTTAATGCAAATAGTAGAACTACAAGGGAATGCCCCAAATAGATTATTTCTTTCAGGGCTTGGTGTCCCTTCCTATAGAGGTCTTCACACATACATATGTCCAACGTGCAACAACGAGGCAATTATTATCCTGAATTTGTTATTTCTTTAGCTTTATGTTTAAGGAATATAATTTATCACAGAGGAGAACGTCCATGTGGGGTGTTTAGGAGTAGGGGAATGTGGTCAGATATATGTTGTGGAACAATGGAAGAAAATAGATGCCTCGTACAACCTCCAGTGAATTAGCATATCAGTAAAGTAATTGGGAACTAACGAAAATAACTTTGAGAACATTAAAAGATATCTCAAGTTCAGTTCTCCCTTCTGTGGTAGGCAGATAATGGTCCTCGAAAAATGTCCACATCCTAAAACTATAGAACCTGTGAATATGTTAGGTTACATGGCCCCAGGGGAATTTAAGGCTGCAGATGGAATAAAGCTTGCTAATAGCTGACCTCAAGATGGGAAGTGTATCCTGTGTTGTCTGGATGGACCCAGTCCGGTTACCAGGTTCTTGCAAGTCTAAGAGGGATGCAGAAGAAGAGTCAGGTCAGAGTCATAGGGCCTGCAAAAGACTTGACTGGCCATTGCTGGCTTTGAAGAAGGAAGGGGGTCATGAGCCAAGAATGCTGGTGGCCTCCAAAAGCTGGAAGAGGTGGGGACATGGATTCTCCCGTACAGTTTCCAGTAGGAACAGAGCCCTGCCAACAGCTTGATTTTCACCCAGTGAGACCCATTCTGGACTTCTAACTTCCAGAACTATAGTATAATAAATTTGTGCTTTTTGAAGCCACCAAGTTTGTGATAATTTGTCACAGTGGCAATAGGAAACTAATACACCATCTATATTATTAAAATCTGTTTCCTCACTGTACGGAGCAATAAAAATCCTAAAATTTGAAAAAGGCCTTGTCTTGAGAACTAGGAGAACTGTAGAGAGTTGGGATAGCTATTCCTTACTTCAGTCTTTAGGGAAAATCAGGAGAGAAGTTCCTTCAAAGTACTGTATATCATGTCAGCCACTAAAGAGAAGAAAAAAAACGTCTTTGGGGACAGTTGAATGGAAGAAAGGGAGAACACAGGACTTGGCCTGGGCTTGAGAAACTATTGTAGGGCTTTATATAGAAATAAAAGATATTTCAGGGCACATTGTCAGTAAAATGATGTTAAAGTACTACAACTAATAATATATATTTTGCTGAGATATATAACTTCATAAAAATAAGTGGTTTATTATTTTTCTTATAGGAACCACAAGTTTCTGGAGGGATTTTGCCAATTATGAAACATAAAAAGTTTGAAAGAAAAAATAAATGTGAATACTTGAAGTTTGATCGTGTAATATTTATTTTGAGATCTAGGACTTTCTTGTTGTTTGTTTGTTTTACAGAGGATCATGGGAGGAAGTCTAATTGAATGGCAAACAGTGGTTCCATTACTGTTTCTGAATATTATCTCCCAGAGATGGATGTAATACGTCAATTCTGGCTTTTAAGAAAAATTAAATAATTAAAACTATGGAATAGGGACAAATGTACAAATATTTACCATCTCTTGCCTGTCTGTACTTTTTATGGAAAACCTTGGGATGACCTGTTTGGCGCTGCAGGTTTTCTGCTATGCCCAGCCCTTCCATCTTATTTTTCAGATCAGAGCAATTAATGAAAACAGGAGAAGGAAAGATTGGCAATTTGCATTGGAAAGACTCATGATTACTCAAGGGAAGTGGAGAAGAATAAAGGCAACAGGAGACAGAAATTAAGAGAAAGGAGTAGAGCCCCTGAAGACCTCTGCTACATAATTGTTTTGATTGGGGAAGTTGTGAGCAAATTGCAGTGGGAAGTTTCCCGGGTATCCCTGGGTGAGAGAGATGGTGAGAGAAATGAGGAAGTGCTGTTCGTGCGTCATGAATTGCCTCTTCTTGAGTGCTCTTTGACAGGTATAAGTAAATAATTACTTTTGATTATTAGACTGTATGTGCATGTGTTTAAATGTGCTAAAGGGTTGAGACAGGACCGCAAGAAGCTGTTTATTTGTGTTACAACTATGTCATTATTAGGTCAACAATAATGCTAGTCGTGTTGGTTAAACCCATCTTTTTATCCAGTCTACAGTTGCATGCTTGCAACTGAACACAGCTGAAGGATACACAAGTTTGTTGTTGGATGTTCTCACTTTAAATTCAATACCACGAAATTCCCACAGGCACTCAGAAGTACCTAGAGATTCTATCACATCTCCTTAGTAAATTCCCTCTTTATGCCCTGAGACAATGACTTTAAAACTTTAATTTCCTGAAATTTTCAGCAAACTCAATTCTCTTTTCACTTAGAGGAACCGGTAGAGAATTGCCTTGTCCTCAGTCAACTTGCATCACCACGGTGAATGGTCCCTCCTGTCTCCAGGCATCCCCAACATTGTGTGTCAGAATTTGTTCCCTCTTGACTTCTCAGGAGTGATATGTTATTAACTAATTCCTTCTTTTGTGTTATTTTCCTCTTTCTACTTGATCATTCTCATCATTATGCAAAGATTGTATAACATCTCCCATCTTAAAACAAGACAGAAATGGAAACATGGACAAATAACCTCTCCAGCTATCATTCCATTTCTCTTCTTCTCTATATGGCAAACCTCCTTAGAGGAGTTGCTTATACTTGCTGTCCCTACTTCATCACTACCTTTCCACACTTTTACCCAGTCCAATGAGATATTTTTGCACACTGCTTATTTCAAATTGCTCATGCTAAAATTGTCTTCCCCAAGCTAGTCTTCAGTTGTCTGTCCTCATATTATTTGACACTTCATAAAGCCCAATTAATATACCTTCTTCTTGATATGCCTCCTTCACTTGGTTCTCAAGATATTCTTTCTATAGGCACTACTGTAGGTACTGGACTAAGAACAAATTCAACGTATATCCCTGATCTCATAGAGCTTGGAAATATAAATTACATATATATGATGACAAGTGTTGCAGTGAAAAATAGAGCAGGGGGATGGAAAAGGATTTGGGGGGATTACAGTTTTAAATAGGAGGGTCAGGAAGCCCTCACAAAGAAGATGGCATTTGAGCAAAGACTTGAAAGAGGGGAAGGAGCAAGTCAGGAGGAAAGTATTCTGGGCAGAGAGAACAAGGATGCAGTGCAACCATCACCCCCCATTTGGTTTCTACCCAGTTTGCATTATTGAAACTTCTTTCCTGAAGGTCATCAGTGATTTTTTAATCGTCAGTGCCATTTCAGAGCTTTCTCTGCTCACTTTCTCCTTGACATCTCTGTTGTGTTTGACTGTATTAGTCTTCACCCAATTTTTTTTTTATTGCCTAGTTGAGATAATCTTTTTTTCCGTTTGCTTCTGATTTTTATTTCATTATCATTTTTTAATGGTTCCTTTTCTTCTCATCTATTATAGTCATGAATTTCTTATGCTTTTCCACTATACTTCTTTTTCGTTTTCATTAACTCAAAGTGCGTGTCATGGTATATCACATGGGGTTGATGCTCAATACATGATTTTTTGATAAATTTATTAAAGACCATTTTCACTCCTGTGGATTCAGCTCTCACTTCTCTGGGGATACTTCTCAGTTCTTTTGTTGACCTAACTTCTTTCCTGAGTAAATGCTTTACATTTCCAAGAACATATTGGGCTTTCTTGTTTGATTAATCAGCTTCTGTCCCATAATCCTCCCAATGCTTAAAATGAACTCATGTCCCTCTCCAAAATATCTCCCCTCCTGGTTACCTTCCTTCTCACAGTGGTCTCGGGGATCTTGCTGTCCAGGTTTCAAACCTTGGAGCTGGCTTCAGCTTTTCCCTCTCCCCCAAATCCTAAATAACGTTCTTGAATCAGTTCCTTCCTTTCATTTCTACAGCCACATACTAGCTTGGGCCTTTATCTCTTTTTTTATGTTGACTGCTATAGTCCTGTGGTCTCTGAGCTACCCTCTTTTCCTTCTGTTTGTTTCCTTACCTTCTATTCACCTAAAAGAAAATCTGGCTCATCCTATTATCCCAGTATTGTCTTTGCTGTTCCTTATATTCTGCTTAGACTATCTGCTTACTGTTCTCTCAGTTTACTTTTAAGCTGTTAAGCATTTCCTGTCTGGAAAGCCACTTTCCTTCTTTCTAAGTCCTACACATGATCAAAATTAGGACTATTTGGAAATGATTCTCTTTTTTCTTTCTCCCATCTCTTCTCTCTCTCCTCCCTACCCCCTCTAACTCCAGTGCTAGACTCTCTATCACTTATCATTTCTAGAATTCATTCAGCATTGTCTTTTATTTAGTGCCATTCCATTTATGCACGTCCTGTATTCCCAGCTAAATTGCAAGTTTCTTAGGAAAGATAAAACTGCTTATATTTTATTGTATCTTCTGCAAAGTTCAGCATAGTACTTTGCAGGTTTGTGGTAGGGGTGGGGGGATACTCAAAATGCATTTTTGGATTGCCTTTATGAAATAAATGACTGCGATGAAATTATACTCCAAACTAGTACTTTATGCCTATTGGACATCTGCATGTGGATGTCATACAGGGGTGTTAAACTCAAAATATCCAAACTGGTCCTAGCCTCTTTCCCATCTTCCTCATACTAAATTTGCTTTCCTTCCTCTGTCGTCTCTCTCTGTTAAATGGAGTGTTTATCCTATCATTTGCTAGAATAAAATATTGAAGACATCTTCATTTTTTTTCCATGTGCTTTGTAATTGTATCTAGTCATTCAGCACATTCTACCTTTGCAGAGATACCGGTCCCTCCTGTTCCCTCCACTTCCTCTGCCATTAATAACTGTTCAAAACCTCAGATCCTTTCTCCTGGGTTGTGGCAATGTCCCCCTCTCTGTTTTTGATGTTTTCTTTCTTCTGGTCTTTTGCCTTGTGCATATATTTAAAAGTATGTATGTATTGATTTTTATTGAGAGATGTGCTTACAGAAAAGGATATAAAGCCTATAACTGCAGATTTAAAGAATAATTGTAAAGCAAGCCCTGATCCCACATCCTAGGACAGGAAATAGAGTATTGCCTGTACCCCAGAGTATTGCCTGTACCCCAGAAGCCTCTTGTGCACCTCTTCCTTGATTACAATCTCGCCAGAGGAAAACACTTCCCTGAAGTTTGTAATAATATTTTTGTTTCTTTCCTTTAGAATTACATTGATGGATATTTCCTTAAAGAAAAAAGCAGTTTTTCCAGCTTATGGGCTTTATGTAAATGAAATTGTACTTTATGTGTATCTTCTGTGCTTTGCTTCTTTCACTCCATCTTGTGTTTGTTCATCCATGTTGCATGTTGCTTTAGTGTATTTATTTTTATTGTTGTAAAGCAGTCTATTGAACGACTATTCCACAATTCATTGATCCATTCTTTTATTAATGCACAATTGGATTGTTTCCATTTTTACTGTTACAAACAGTGCTGATCTAAATATTTAGTGAATGTGTCATGATAGGGATGTGCATAAGTTTCCGTGGGATTTGGATCTTGGAGTGCATTTGCTGGGCATATGTATCTTCTATCTACTAATAATTACAATCTCTTTTCCAAATTGATAGAACCAAGTTAGACTACTTTTAGCATTATAGGATGGTTTGCATTAATCCATAGCCTCATGAATATATAGTATTGTCAGTCTTTTCAATTGTTTCAGTTGTGTGTTTGTGTTTGATGGCATGTCTTTGTGATATTTTATTGTGTAAAAATGGTATGTGCATTTTTATGATTACTGGTGAAGTTGGGGATTTTTCATAGGTTTATTATCCATTTGCATTTCCTTTGTGTTAAATGCCCCACCCTAATCCAGTAGGATCTTATCTGTATATTTGTATGACCCATATAAATGTAATGTATTTCTTACAGATTTGTAGGAATTTCTTATATCTTCCTGGGATAACCCTGTGTTGATTATAGATGATGTAAATGTACTTGCCTTCTGTGTTCTGTATTTGTTTTCTTTTTGGTATCGTTTAAGAAACAAAAAACTTAAATTTCTTAAGTTTAACGAAGACAAACATCAATAGTTTAGTTTATAGTTAATGCTCTTAGAATCCTGCTAATAAATCTTCTCCTATCCTGAAGTCATGCAAATATTTTTCTATATCATTTTCTGAACATTTTTAATATTTAGGTCTTTATTCCAACTTTGAGTAATTTTTGTTTTGGAGGCAATAGCTTTTAGGTTTTCCTTCTGTTTTATGTCTTCTCCTATTTACTTTGTAAACTAGACTCATATCCCTAAAACACAGATTGGATAATTTATATATGAAGAGTATACAGCACATTATTTAGCACAAAGTAAGAGTTGATTAACTAATTAAATGAAAAAAACAATCGATAATATTCAATTACCCGGAGAAAACATCCCAACATTTTTACTTTAAAGTTTTACATACTGCTTGGATGTCCTCAATCTACATTTCCAGGTTTCCACTCACCTCTTGAGCTCGTACGACTATGCCAGTTAGTGGTCTATGCCAGTTAATGGTCTGGTTGGCATTCTAGTAAAGACTTGCTTTGATTCTCTTGCCTCTATACCTTAGACATCGTGGACTTGTTTTTTGAAAGGTCTCCTTCCCCTCCTTCTGTATCTGATTTCAACCTTCTAGAGTCCTTCACATCTTACAGGGTCTAGCTCATTCTCAAAACCTCCCCAACTTCCTTTAATGAGAGATGGATGCTCTGCCTTTGTAGCACTTCATTTTGTCTCTCAACATGTGATGTGGTGTAACTATTTCAACACTTAACTCTGCGATACCATGAAGCATACATCTTGTATTAGAGTTAATATCAAAAATGAAGAGAACATACTAAAATTTTCAAGCAGTAAAAGAGAAAGAAGAAATAGCTTAGATACAAAGAACTGGGAATAAAAATGACATTGGATTTCTGGATAGCAAGACTGGAGGCTAAAAGGTAATATATCAAAGCTTGTAACATGCTAACTAGACAAATAAGTGTAAATGTAGAAAAAAGACCATGTCATACCTCCATATTTAAAAAATTAACTTTTTCCAGAAACCTACTTAATAATATGTTCCAACAAAACAGTGGAGTAAACCAAGAAAGCAGCAACTATTGGAAAATATTCTCTACTTGAATAAAGGTAAAGATGTGAGATCCAGACTCAGAGTTACTAAACCAGGAATAAGGCAAAAGGAGTTTCCAGAAAACCTGCAATGAAAAGTTACAGAATTATGCTCTGTAGAAGGCCTGAAAAGGAACGAGTATAGTTTATTGCTGGAGAATAGAGAACCCATGGAGGGAGGTCCTTAATTAAAATATGAATTGATAAATTATTATATATATTCATGGAGATTGTAGTCTTGGTTTTCTCAGGACAGTCCTGATTTATGCTTATGGTTCTGGCATAATCATTAATAACAACTGCTTTCACTCCCAAGTGGGTAATAAATTACGAGGTCATCCTAAACATATTCTACCCTGTGAAATCTTGCATTGAAAGGCTGTTAAATAGTGTGGAAAGATAACCATAGACACAAAGCAAACTAAGCAAATGAAAAATGAGGCACATTTTTTAATTCCAAGGAAAACTAAATAGTATCTAGAGAAACAAAGGTAATCATTGGTTTTTTCACTGAAAAAACTTTCATAGACATAGAACACAAACACTAAGACAGTGGTTTATCAAAAATATATAATCAAATTACATTGGCTGTTGGAGAGAGTAAATGAGGGCTATTAGTTAAAATACATTCAATGGTTGACAGGAAATGCCAACTCAGTCTGGCTTCAACAAAACAGAAATGTAATATCTTATCTAATAACTTTAAAAATAGGAAAGCTACAGCCAAAGTGCTGCCAGGGCTCGTCTTCCATTTTTCTATGAATATTTAGGTCTCCCCTCCTTCCTTTTGGCTTTGTCCTTAGAAAGATGCTAAGATGGCTGCAGAAGTTCCAAGCCTTGCATCCAGTTTTGATTAAGTCCAGAAACAGAAAGAGGATCATCTCTACTGAAGCTGGTATCTCTTTCTTAGGATCTACGAAACCTTTCCCAGTAGCTCCCCAGAAGACTTCCTCTCAAGTTCTATGGCCAGGATTAGTCACGTGCCCACATGTAAAACCAATCACCTTCAAGGAAAATGGACACCATGATAGGAATGGGGTCCTAGACCTAGGGTAGGTGTTGGGTAGGTAACCAACATTTTCTGCAGAACTTGGGATAGGAAGTACTAAGGATTAGTGAAAACTACGTTTTCACCTACCAAGGAAGTTAAAAGATAATTTCTAATGTTGATGAATTATGACATAGAAATGTAACTATATTATTTAGAAATGTGGTGGTCAATATCAGCAGAGAACAATAAGATTTGAAAGCATTTTCTCTGGAGAACAGGCAGAGAATCCTAAAAAGATTGTGTGTGTGTGTGTGTGTGTGTGTGTGTGTGTGTTTTAAACTTTCACCATGAATCTTTTTAGTGTTATTTGATGGCTTACGCAATGTGTATATTTATTTGATAAAATATAATTTTAAAAAACAGATTTAACACCATCATTTTAATTAATAGCATTATAGCCCATTACAAAGTTTTGCATACCATTTCAACAGTCTTCAAAGGAAAGATTTTTAGGTTGTTGCACCTTTGTTGCTGCAAATCATGAAGGGTGATCCTTAGTTCATTTGAAATACTTTAAATATACTTATATTCATTAAGCAAACTTTAGTTTAAGGCAAGTTAGAATTAGGGAGAAAGTACAAAAGGATTAAAGTGGTGTTTCTCAATATGGCAGCACAGATGAATCATCTGGGAGGATTTAATAAAATCCAGTGCTTGGGCTGCACACAGGACAACCTGAATCAAAATTTTGGCGGGTGGGGCAGGTATGCAGACATGGGCTTATCTTGAAAATTCTTCCAGTGACTTGATGATTAACCAAGTCTGAGATTCAGATAGGCTCCTGTAAACAAATTAATAGTGTGATTTGAAAACGTTTATGTCTTCATATGTTTACTGTGTAAATTGAAATCAAGATTAGAATTATTTCAATTATTATTCCTATTCCTCTCCTATTCACATGTTTCCTCATCTCCAATTATGTCTTTCCTATCACTCTCACACTTCCACACCCAGGAGCTCAAGGTAAGGAATCTTAGGTAACACAAAGATTATAGTTGGGAAAAATTGTTTTTTTTTCCTTCTTCCCTTATATTGTATTGTAATCAGAGTTATTACTCCTCTAGAGGAGCAGAGAATGTTCCATCTGTATTGTCCTTTCTGAATTTTGTGCATCCTTAACTGATCTTGCTCTTCTTTAAAATGTGTAATTAATATTATCCATCTTTATGCCTGCTCACATTTGGAGTTCTTTAATATAGCCCAAAGGCTCTTGCTTTTCAATGTGGAAGTCTTCATTTCTACTTTTACATTCTACATTGGCAAATAGGTTGAATTTAAAGATTAAATATCTTTGTTTTCCTTTTCTCTTATAATGGGCTATTTTTATGTCAGTATTTGTCATTACATGAGAAGCAAAATTCATCATTTTCAAAAATTATTTGTAAAAATGGATTTCCAGATATTCAGAGTATTCACTCTATTATTGTACCAGTGGAAGAGTGTTTTAAATTTACTTTTTTGATCAAAACAAAACTTAACAGATACATTGTACTGCTATGCCATCTGTAGCAAGCTGTTATAATTACCCATCTGTTTCAAATTGCTGTTTTGTTAGTATATTCTTGCATTTGATGTTTTGCATAATCAAGTTCATTAAAGTAACACCCTCGAGTTTTAATATTTAGGGGCATGTTTTTGAACCCCAGCATTCTGGACCATTTCAGTTGGTATGTGGAGTTTTGAAAAAAGCATATATTTTATTCTTCAACAAATTGTATCAGTTTGGAAAACAGTATTTTAAAATTAAAATATTATCTCATAATTCAAAAGGATTTTATCCTTTAATGGAAGTTAGACTAATTGGAACTGATTGAGTACTGATGTACAGATTATGCTCTTTTTCTCATTAAGATCTATGTAGGAATTTAATGAATGTTCATCTGAACTTATGACATTTATTTTTCTCCTGCTATTGATAATTATTTGCTCCTTGCATTGCATATTCCTACACCTATAATATTTTAGTATTCTCATGATTCAAAAATAATTTCATATAATTGTGTCAAAATGTAATGTTTAGTTTTATAAAAAGTTATATTCATTGCAGTTTATATTGGGATATATATAAATGGGTAATCTTAACTTTCTTAGGTAAAATTTATAGGTTAAGGAATTTCGAATGAGGATTTTATACTCGATTCTCACTGAGTTTTAAGTGAATTAATGTGGACCATTCTCTTTCTGTGATGCCTTGTAATTCTTTAAGGGGTTATATAGAATATCGTAATTTTAGAGTTATGATTTATTAGCTATAAATTATGTATAGTTTTTTCTGTTTCTTTTTCCAAATATGCACCATCATCTAGAAACTCTGGGTAGTATGCTGTCTTTGGTGAATAGTAATAATGGTAATAAACGCAAGCATCTATTGAGTGCTTATCATGTAAGACAATATGCTGATTTACCTGCATCATCTCTTTTAACCCTCACCAAAACAAATAATATAAAAACCTCTCAGATAGGCTCTACTATTATTTTAAATTCATATAAAGTAAACAGAGGCTTGGAGAGGTTGAGTAATTTCTCCCAAACTTACACAGCTCTTCCGACAAATATGGGGCTTGAACCACATTGTGTCTTATTCATTACACTAAAAATTGTCCTTTTAGCATACATCATATAGTACCTCAGTCAGGCTCCATTCAAGAAACAGAAAAAGCTGTAAGCTTCTAAAACAAGGTGAATTTAATACAGGTATTGGAAAACTGAGAGAGTATGAGTGGGCAAAGAGATAACCCAAACATTGGTAATTGTGGAAACAGCTATCAGCTCTAGGGCTGGGATAACAAAAGAGAGGTGGTGCAACACTTAAAAGCTCAAGGAAGCTCAAAAATACCAAGGGTTCATGGCTGGTGACTCTAAGAGGCACCATCCAGCAGGCTACTACCTTTGGGAGATTGGTTCAAGGCTGCTGCTAGTCCCCATTGTATGATTTGGGACTAATACAAAGGTGAAAAAGGGAGAGGGAGTTAGAGATATCTACTGCTCTAGATGGAGGGACTCAAACAGGAGCTAGAAACAGAAACCTTAGCTCTCCTCCTCTCTCCTTCCTTTCTTCAGTGTTTCTAGTGATAGAACCTAACCAGAGGTCAGTTGTCAAGGGAATTTGAGAAACGTATGTAGTTTTCTGACTTCTGCACCAGGATCACAGAGCAGAGTACAGAAGATGCTGGCTTGGGCTAAGGGAGAATTTGTAAATAAGTGGAACATATGCCTGGAGGTCTAAAAGACTGTATCTCCATACTAGCTCTGACTAGATAGTTTATTTGGTCTTAGATGTAAAAATGTTAATTTATTTCTTACTGGACAGCTTATGATAATGTTGCACAATGTGTGTGATTTGCACATCGTGATGACTCAGCAAAATAGAATGGATGGTGATCAAATTACTGAAAAGTTGGCTACCATAGCCAAATATCTGAAGTGATTAGAAAATGATCAGTTTTAGTCTATCATATAATTCATGTCAAAAGTGTAATGAGCTAGACAGATGAAGAAATTATGTAATGAATTTTTTAAGAGTGTTTTTTTTCCTGTAATTTAACTATGTTGTCTAGATTATCTATACTGCCCAATATCACTATTAGTTATGCATTTGAAGTTGTTCATAAGGAAGGGTATGCCAAAATAGAAAAAAGAATGTTATGTAGGAACATGAGGGCATTATCTAAAATGGTAAATATATAGTGTTAATCAGCTTTGCTAAGTATTTTGAGAGACAGAAAAAAATTTTTAAGCAATTGTCTGTTTTTTAAAGTGTTCCCAAATTTATCTAAGATTGGCAATTACCTCAGGTAATATAGACCCCATTGTCTTTGTATGGGTTCCATGAAAGATAATTGCATCTTTTTAAAGTTGGTATGCTTAAAACAAGGGGAGAATGAAAAAGTGAATTATACATATTCTTATTAGACATAAAAGTATTGTGATTAAGTATCATTTTTTTTCTTTAAAAATCATTTTCCTGTTGAGAATACATACATAATTTAGGTGTTCAAGGGTTTTCTTTAATTAGAATAAAATATCGTGGTACATATTTGACTGTTTTTTTGGTGAATTTCTTAGAATGACCTTTTTACAATAGAATTTAAAGTATAGCATTTCTTCCTGTTACCCCCAATATGAGTGCTTTATGTATGGGGGCAATTAATGCCAAACCATAAAATCAACTTAGAAGATTTTATTCTCTAATTATCCATGTAATTACATGGATAAAATGTCTTCATATAAATCATTGGTTGGTTTTTTATCATTTTTATTTCCAGTGCATCTTATGGGATGACTTACAGAAACTTCATCAAGGGTTTGGCAAAACCTGTAGCATGGCTTGCAGAGAAATGGATTCTATGTTAGTATCACCTGGGCCATGTATTTATGCTTAATTCAATTTAGCATACCTTGACTGAATGCCTTCAATTTTTTTCTCCCAACAAGTTTCTTCTTCATCACAAACTCATCTGGAAAACCTTCTCTGATTTCTCCAGTCTGAGTAAGGATCTCTTTGCCCAGTCAAGCTTCCAGACCTCACCTAAGTTATAGCATTTGCTGTACCATTGTGTAATCATTGCTTTACCTAATTCTTTTTCTTATTGGCCTGTGATCTCCAAGATAGTGAGGACTTTGTCTTACTCAGATTTTTCTCCAATGCCTGTCACACTGTGTGGCTCTGGCAGAGACCTTGACAACCACCATGCTGTAGGCACTGTGTTAATTTTTAGGGGTACTAAGATGAATGTGATATCATTCGTGCTCTCAAAAAAGTCACAACCTAGTTAGGGAGGTAGCCCTAACCACTAGCTGTAACATAGTGCAATCTGTGTGTTTAAAAGCCACAGCAGAGGGATATGCCACGTTACAAAGAATAGCTTGAAGGACATGATGTGGTGAATATGTTGTGCTAAGTCCCTCCTTTCAGAATTCACAATCTGCTGACTGGACTTCATAAGGGCACTTAGTACATATTGTAGCCATGTGGAATGAGAGGTTTCTGTCTATCCAATCTCCTTCAATCAATGAAGATTCACTGAGCACTCTGTGCAGGTTGAAATGTTTTGCAAAATGCAAAGTGTAAGCATGGATTCTGCCCTTAAGGCAGTTTCTTCCCTGAGTTGGGAAAATATGACATGAAGGCCTAGAAAGTTAGATATAAAAAAGCAAAAGAGAAAATATTTAATAAACACTAACAAGGAAGTAGGCAATGAATTGCCAAGTGCACAAGTGCTATGAGTTTCATGTTCTTCCATTTCAATAAGGTGTTATCTTCCCATCCCATCCTGCAGAGTAGTCTAGCTTCGAAGGGTGTGAAATGAGCAGGTGTCTGGAAGCAATAGATAGTTAGAATGCTTCTCCTGGGTTTCTTAAGGAAATGTCAAATAGCACTGGTGTTGCCATCATTTTTCTAGAATCAGATTAGTATACATTATCTGAAAACATGAATCACAGGGTAGATACCCATTCCTGCCAACAGCAGTAAGTGTGCTTCTATAAACTGTCATTCCAGAAAGTTTATTTCTGTCACTTTATCAGCTCCCACTGGTAAGAAAGTGTGGCAGTAAGGGTATTGTGTAATTTTTGGCAACAGGACCAAATAAGGCTGTTCCAATGCAGTAAAAAGTTTGGTTGCTTTCAGAAGTAACTGGGTCCATCCCAAAGTCCAGGGATATTGGTGATAGCAAAGGTGTTTATTATGAGCCACCTGAATTCAGCACCTGCTTTGTGACAGCACTGTGGTGTTTTCCCACAACTTTTCAGCATTACTGAAAGGTAGTTGTTAATGCCTCCATTTTACAGATGAGAACAATAAGGCTCACAATGGTTCAAGTGTCATTTCAATATGTCCCATTTCCAGATCTGTCTCATATGACACTCAGAATATGTGCTAGAGAGCAAATAAAATAGATTGATCCCTGCTTATGATTTTGCAGAATTGTTTAGCCAGGGCAGCTGACTTTGACTCCTACAGAATCAAATATTGCTGCATCTTATTTGGGGAAGTATGCCACACTGACAGTAATTCAATGGTAGAGAACCCACAGCCCTATTCATTTATTTGGTGCCTTGATGAAAGCTTTGTTTTTTAAAATGTGCAAAATAGGGTGGAAAAATAATAAAATTAGCCATAAGTGAATTGGGAACAATCTGAGCAGGACATCAGGCATGTGAGGGTGGGTTAATGGTGATAAATAATGACCACATCTTCACCATAAGAATAGAGGGACGTAGCAGCTGTGGAGAATGAAAGTATTAAATTAGGAAGGAGGATGCTGAGAAGGGCACAGGCACCCATCCTTCTCAGTGAATGTCACAGCCGCCTTCTGGTGTAAAGTGATCTTTCAGTAATCAAGCCCTGAGACAGGCAAGGGAGCCAGTTAACTGAGGATGCAATATTTTGAAGAAGAAGTAGTAGGTTTTATAAATGGCCCTATGAGTTTAAAACAAAACAAAGCAAAATTAAAAAAAAAAAAAACAACCAAAACTCAGGAAGTTCAAAAAATTTCCCAAGTTTCTGACAAGGGAATCTGACAGTTTCATGCCCTTTAAATAACAATCCCTACCAGCCACAGGGTACCTAATATTTGCCGGGAACTTTACAGCTAGGATTTTAGTAAATCTTCACCACCTCCCAGGGAGTTAGATAATATCTTTACCTTTACAAATAAAGACTATGAATAACATTCCCAAGATCACACAATAGAAAACAAAGCCAGGATTTGAACACAAGTCTTTCTCTTCCCAAAGCCAGCAGTGTTTCCACCACATAACATAGGCTTCTGTCTTTAGCTTCAAACTGGTGTCATTTTAACTTGATTTGGATTAATATCCTCAAAATATCATAATTTTGCATTTGGTCAAGTGTAGGATATATGCCAAAGATTTTACATCAAGTCATCCTGTTTGTCAAAAAAGATGAAAGAATAGATGGTCCATTGTTTTTGGAGTGGAAACTCTCTGCTGAGAACCTGGGGCAATATTATCAAACCAAGGCTTCAGTAGATCCGTAGATTAAGGAGAGAGAAGAAAAGAAGAAAAATACATTTTGACTTAGAGTAGAAATATAGTCCCTCCATGGGAGGCCAGGGGCAGTCAGCTGATTTAGTCCAAAGGCTTAATTAAAACCAACAAACAAGCAAAAAAAAAAAAAAAGTATTGAGATATAATGTACATCCCATTAAATTTACTCATTTTAAGTATACATTTTAATAACTATTAGTAAATTTCCTAAATTCTGCACCCATCACCACAATCCAGTTTAGAGCACTTAGGTAAGATCCCTGGTACCCATTTATCTTAACCCCTCCCCACCTCCACCTCCAGGCACCCACCACTCTACTTTAGGTCTCTACAAATCTGCCAAAGGCTTTGTTTTAATGAAAGTAAGTTATGCCAGAAAGTTCTTAGGATTTTGGTGTCTTCTGCCCCCAGAGGTGGGGTAGCAATGCTGTATGTCCGCTTTCATGCTTCAGTATGGATTTTGTAATCTTTTGAGTTTTACTCATTGTGGAAGAGAGTGGCCTTGTGTAGTGAAAGACACACTATCGAATCTGAACTTGCTTCTAAATTTGCAGACAGAGTTGATAAACTTCTTTAAAACATTGCTTATTTGAGTTTGTTTAATCTTTCCCCTGACCAAGGTATAACCTTGGGTGATCATACTTGGGAAGATTAGCCTCCCCTGATGTGGGGGAAATCTGGTTCGGTGTGTGAAGAGCTTCCACCAAACATTGTCCTTGGGTTACATACAGACCAGAGGACTTTGTCCTCACCCTCTGAGACATATTTCTCTTTCCAAAAGAAGATTGTCCATAACCTAGAGAAACCTTTCACAGATTTCCAATTTTGGGCATGTGAGTCTTTCCTACCAATGATGCCTTATTCTTTGCTTTCCACTCAAAATCTGCTTCACTCCTGTTTGGCTCAAAATCAAGTCTATCATTTAAAATCTCTAAGAAGGCTTCACTTCCCAGGAAACTTGTCAATCTCTCTTTCATCCATTGAGCAAGAATTGGTCATTTTGAGCATTGTTCTAGGTGATGGAGATACAGTTGTGAATAAGAAAAACAAAGAAGTTAAAGCAGCATGTTGACAAGAGACTGAGAGTGGGAACAGGGTGGGGGTTAATATAGATAGGGTGATCAGGAGAAAGCCTATATGAGGACATGGACATTTTACCTGAGACTGACATCACACAGGGAGCCGGCCATGGGAAGACTTGCAAGAAGGGCATTCCAATCAGAGGGTGCAGCAAGTGCCAAGGCAGAAGTCGATGGACATAAGTTTGGTATATGTTTGAAAGGCCAAAGCAAAGTCAGCATGGCTGCATCTCAGGAAAGGAGAGTGATCTGAGATGAGTTTAGAGAGAATGGGACCCATTCCACTAATGGCTTGCTTGGTTTAAATTCTCATAAAACGTGCTCACCTTGATCTTTTGTGACGTGAGGGGCAGATAATCTGTTAGATGGATTGATCACTGGGCAAAGTGCCACGAATAATAGGATGAGTTAGCAGAGTTGATCATGGTGCCAGCAAAAGGTTGTCAAGATGTTGGAGCAAGGGTGGCAGAGAGTCAGCAAATCGACAGGACTTTGAAAGGTCAGGGCGTTGAAGACAGCAGATGGACAGAGCTATAGGGGGGAGATGCCAGGCTGGGAGGAGATGAACCTGAGACTGTCAGAGGACATTCCAGGACAGTCAGCAGATGGGCTGGGCTGGAACATGGGGTGAGGAACACTGCCGTTGGTGCTAATTACTCGTGACAGAGGTGCTTTGCAAAACGTGGGAGGAAATGGCCTTATTTCATAGGACATTTACTATAACAGCGTACAAGTTTGCAACAGCTTTCTGCATTAAATACATCAAATTGAAGAACCAGGGAGAATTTGCAGTTTGCTCTTTCCCCTCTCAAATACCTTGTTTGAGATGGAGATACTGATTAGGACATGCCACAGTGCCCAGAAAATGGCATTTCTTATGAGCATTGAGCATTTTCACAAATTAAAATTCCCTTTAGAATTAAAATATTCTAAAGTGAAACAATGCATAACACAGCAGGTGAGGTGATTTTGTAACAAATCATCAGGTAAATCAGGAAACTACGATGTGGGAAAGATATCGAAAGTGTCACATTGTCTTTGCTAGCACAATTGGATACCCAAAAAATGAACAAAAGGAAACATGGTTATATGTTAATTAAAATAGGCCTGAACAAATATGAGATTTAATAGAAAGCTTGTAAGTTTCATCTCCTCAGAAAATACTAGATATATAATTTAGCATTTAACTTGAGATTATTTTTTGTGTAGTTATTATGTGCTGCACATAGTTCTGGATTCTGGTGAAGCAAAATTGAGCAAGACAGGATCCCAAATCTCAGATAGCTCACCTTTTAGTCAGAGAAAGCGCATTAAAAAATGACTGGATTATAACTGCTATTAGAGAGGTAAGTAAAACGTGGTTTGGCCACTTGAATGATAAGCTTCTGAAATAATAATGAGAATAAGACATTAAATCATTAAGGCCAACCATGATCTGGAGAAAGAAGTGTTGGCTAAATGATATACTTGCAAAAAATCCTGTCTTTTGGTTACGTTTGTGTTGTCTGAACTCACTAGCAGACCTGGGTATACAGTGAGGAGGGTGTTCTCTTTTCTCTTGGCTTCTGGACTTCTCTCACTTTGGCTCCAAAGCAGTAAAAGGCTAAAGGATAGCTGAGCAATTCCCAGTGTATCTTTGAATAGCTGGAAGAGATAAGTAAGTTGAGTGCAGTATGTCAGTTTGTTTGTAAGCTCTTTGATTTGCTGTTCATTTATAACTCAGGGAGACCTAGGAACTCTACTTAGCCTTATTGTTTGCATTCTGTCCTCATATCCAATTTTTTCATCCCATTAATTCTTCTGCCTCACTTCTTTCCTTCAAATTCTCTTATTTCCTCACCACTGCCCCAAGAACAAATTAAATTTGTCAAGATTATTTTGTAACTCAGGTTCATAAACTTTGAATGCCAAACACAACTGTTGGGTTTTCATAATTCTCAGAAGCTCATCTGGCCCTAAAACGGTATCTCTTACTTAGTGGCTGGCTTCTCCATTAATCACTTTACCATGATGGAAATTACAGAGTTCCCTTTAGCAGTCACGAAACCTACAAAAACACATTCGTGAAAACAAATTAAAGTTTTATCCTCATTGTATCTCTTGCCCAATACAGCAATATGTAATTTTATTTCAGCCTTGAAAAAAATCATTTAGTTGATTGGTGGAGCAATAAAAAGACATTGCAGATTGTCCAAGATAAACAGCTTGACTAAACTGTCTTTGCTTCACAATAACCTTTCTTCTCAAGTTACCAAGACCTTACTTAAATGCTACAGTTTGTAATCCAGCAAAACTTTTCCTGATCAAAGCTTGTAACTGGTCTGAAAGAGTTCCTTTCTAAAAGTGTGGTTCCATTTCTGGAAAAGCCCAGTTTAGTTGTTTGTTTCATGGTGACTCGAGCTGCTTCAAATTTATATATGTCATTGTGGGGATTCTCTCAGCAGTAGATCCCGAGTTGAAGACTAGACGTTTACTTGGGAAGTGCTGGAAGCACCTGTAGGGAATAGGGAGTGATAGAGGAAAGGGAAGGCAGCCAATCAAGGGTGAACTATTAAATCAGCATGACTAGAACTTAACCCAGAGGGTAATCTGGAAAATAAGGCAGAACACACCTGAGTGGGGAGGGAGGTCGGGTAACTGCACTCCAAGTCTCCAGAGTCCTTGGTCGAAGGCTGCCCTTGGGGTATCAACTCTTGCACTTCTGGCCTACTAAGCTGTAGCCCATCTGGGCAACATACCTTTCCATCTTTCCAGGAGCAAAGGTCCGGGCTGGCAACTGGAAGTCTGCCTGAGCATACTGAATGGTCCAAGGACTTTGGGTGGGCCGCAGGCATCGTCTGCTAGAAAATGTGCACCCAACTTTAAACTATGTGAAGAAACAAGGAATAGAGAGAAAAAGTTAAATCCTAAACTCTTTGCTCTCTTTTTTAGCCATTATTTGCATATTTTCCCTTCATCAAACTCCAATCCATAGTCTAATCAAGAAATTTCAGTTCCTTCGCCTTTTCATTCGTGTTCATGCACTGGAGGAAATACTCCGAGACAATCAGGTAGTGGGCATAATGAAGAGAAGCAGAGAGGCTTGAATGATTCATAAACTGGAGAAGCAGACCATGAATAATCAAGGATTGTCAGGACAGGCCTTCACAACCAAGAGGGTGCCATAGATGTTTTGGCTGTATGTAAGAACAAATCATCTAGTGCTTGCATCTCTGTCATCATTAATGTCACACATTTAGTAGGCATCTCTATTTGAATATGACACGTCCAGGCAGTATAACAAAAAACTTAAACCAGCATGCTACTTTCCCTCTGAAATCTAAAATCTGAAACAGGCACTGAAATGGACACAAAAGCAGTCTAGCATTCACAAAGCGAAATGCCAATGAGGGCCCTGAAGATAAAGTGAATGAGAAGGCGTGTCAGGTGTATCGTGACAAATAGTGACACTCACCTCATGGTCAGGAATATGACAGTGGGTGAGTGAAAGAGCATTCCATAAAATGGAGAGCTTGAGTTCTGTCTGAAGCAGGCAGGTTGCCATGTGGGCATGCAGGCCTGGTGACTGCAGATCAACCAAACTTGCCCAAGTAGTTGGGTATATAGATGTTCTTGTTATTTTCTCACAGTTTTTAAGTGGGTAGGTAACACATACAAGTTTAAAACACTGTGTGGTCCAACTCTCTACTGACCGGATAAAACGCATCTGCTGACCTGATTTAGCATACAGGCCAAATTTGGTTGGAGACCTCTGACAGAGAGAGATGTGTGAACACCAGATGACTTTTATTGGCAAAGGTTGGTTTGCTTGTGTGTATAAGATAGACAGAATTACCTGATATGTGCATGATGAGTATATATATGCATGTATATATGTGTGTAATTATTCATATACATGTATTTGAATTCATATACATGAATACATATGTAAAGTGATGAGAAGTATATTTTCAGAGATGATAAGTGAGGAGAATAGCAAAGATAACTTTTCCAGTAGTTATCTGGAATTCCAATCATAGTCTTTCTTAAAGGCCATCTTAGACATTGTTATATCACCAATTGCTTGCCTTTATCAGAAAAGGTTGTTGCAAGAGGAATTTGCTTGGTGTGTAGGTAAATTTGAGGGAAATCCATAATTGAATGTCTCCTGTAAGGTAAGAGATTTGAATGTTACATTTTGTAATAGAGGGGAGAGCTTGGAGAGGTTTCTAAGGACCTTGGGTCATAGCTTGAGAATATAAGAAACAGTATATATTGAGCGTTCCTGGGTGCTGAGTTTTGAGATAGGCATTTTGCCTGTGTCATCTCATCTAATCGCACCAACATTCTTACGTGGTATTAAGAAACTGTTTTAGGGAAGGAAAAAGCATATCCGTCAACACATACATGTACATTGAGACCTAGAGTTTTAAAAAAACCTTATTCCATATTATATAAACAATAAACATCAGCACCAAGGTTCAAATGCAGATCACAGTCCCCAGGCTGTATGCCTGCAACCCTATACATTAATACTCTCTAAGCAGAGAGTATTGTCTACGTTTTCCTGAGAGTAGGAAAATCAGCATTTATCTTGGCATTTATGTGTGGTATCCCTGTTTGAAATACAAGATGATGCTTGTTGCTTGATTCTGGGACCTTCACGTAAATATAGGTCTTTTATGATGACTGAGCCAGCCTGGTTCTATATTACTCCCATGACCCATTTGTCTCCTGAAGTCTTCTAACAGGTGAGCTAAATTGTTCAGAGCAGGGTGTTAATCCTTCAACAGACATCTCAAGCCATTCAGTGTGGGAGGCAGGATGGGCAAGGGGCAATCAGTCCTACCCAGCCCTGAACCACACGGCTAAGAAAAGCTTTCTCCAAGCTAATTCTGGTTAGGGCTATGATCAGAGGCAGGTATTCCATTTGTCAATGGATTTTAGATGTCACGTGCCATCAAAGCAGGAAAATCTGGGGGGGAGGGGCAGGGGTGAATGGGGGAGATGGACAGATTGAGCGGAGTAAAGGGGAGGCTCACAGAGAGACGCAAGGACCAAGCAAACCTGCATCCCTGAGATACAGAGAATAATGGCACTTCCTCACCAATTGCTTCTCCAAGACCATGCTCTTCTGCTGCTTTTATTCCATTTTCTTAATTATTTCAATAAGTACTTCTTTTTAACTTGAACTAGTCTAAATATGAACTAATCATAGATGATCCCCATCTAAGGAGGTATTTCTAGGGGAAGTATGATGCAAATCCACATAGAAGGCTTAACTGTTCTCTAACTTGGTAACAGAAGAATAGGATGGGCAAATAATGACTTCACATGACATTGTCATCTTCAGGAGACAAAATATCATCCAGATCTCTCTAAGAAACAGAGGTAGTTGTTACCTGCCTTTGTCCTTTTTGTTTGAGAGAGGAGAATGAGGGAAAAAAAAAACTTGTTGAAAGCAGAATTCTGCATTCCATACTGAGACGATTTACATTGGGTTATTCAGTTTTAATGCTAGCTCTTATTTATGGATGCATGGAATAAGGACAGACTACGTGACATTGAGGTCAGGGTCAATAGTAGTGGTTCCATATTAGAATTTTTTTCAACCCTCTCCCTTCTATCCACCAAGTGATTATTCTCCTAAATATTTTAAGGAATCATTTTTACTTTTTCCTTTATCCCACAAAACATTTTTCATCTTTTAATGCAACATATAAAGATACAAGAGTGTTATTTGCAGTTATGTTAATTTTTATGTTTTGATCTGATATGTGTTGACACCTCAGCAGAGCTGGTACTGTGGTGTTAATTTCTGTTTTCCCTGATCTGTCTGTGTGCAAGAGGCTAGCAGACTGGAAAAAATCATTTCAAAATTCAATAAGTAATTGGAAAAGACATTTAGACCTTATTGTAATTTACTAACAAATGAATCAGACTGTTTTTAACTTGTGGTTTGATAATACACTAAGAAAATTGGTGCTTTTAATAAAATAATCTCATCATTAATTGATATTTTTTTGGTACTCTTGGAAAGAGCATTTTATATACCAAAACAAATGCATCAAAATAATGCATAGACATTTAAGTAAATGATTGAGAAGGGTGTCTTTTAACTTTACAATGATAGAGTATACCCTCTCTGATATTGGACCAAATTGGAAACCCTTCTGGTTAGACTTTTGTGCACTAACATGATTGGTGACTGGGTTATCTTTATTGAATGCATTTTCTAAGTAGAGATAGAAATTATTTTCTCTTAAACATGTTTTTCTGAAAATCTATAAAACTATTTTGTTTACCCTTTATCCTTGAAAACAAAGTCTAACAATGTAATAAACAGGTTTTTTTTGGTCCAGGATCTTTTTATAGTACTACTGAATTAGTCATAGTAAACATCAAGGATTATTATAAATTTGAGGAATAAGATAGATTTTGCTGAATCTGCATTGAGCCATGCGTATTCTCTGATATAGGAAGTTGCTTCTCTTTTATTTCCTTCTATTTTTCCTCCTCATCACCCTCCCTTTTCTCTTCTCTCTTCTTTAGTCAAAATCCTACTTAAGAACTTGTTTTATTGACATTTACTTTATCTTCTAAAATTAGAGTGTAAATAAAAGAGAAAAATCCCCATGGTGGAGAATTTGTTTAATTGGAGATTAAGGTATAACATATCTTACACAAGTTATGTCCTTGCTTTTGTATGAATGTTATCATATCATTGACTCAATGGGGATAATACTTTGAAAATATTAAACCAATGTATGTGTTTTATTATTATTATCTTCTTCATCCAATGATGCTCAATTCCAGCCTTTGGGAATATGGAAAGTGGGTGCACAGATACCACTAGAAGGTGGAGAAGAATATGATAAAGTAAAAGGCCTTTCAGATAGGAAAAGAAAATGAAATGACATTCTTGAGTCTCCAGGAATAGAAGAACAGAGGTGAAAGAAACTGAGTAAAGTGAGCAGTCTCACGTTTGCCCTACCTTCCTCCCTCCCATCGCAGCAGAGTTCAAATTCTTAGGCACAGAGAGGTCCTGAGTTGATGGCTCCTTGCCTACCCTGGTTACTTTATGTCACAGAAGAGATTCACACATTCCCTTGTGATCTTGAGTGTGCAGGAGGAAGCAGAGCTCACAGCCTGGAACCCTGTCCCAGAGGCCTCAGCCAGGGTCAGGCAGGAGGATGTGCTGAGGCTCAAAGGGCCCCCAGCATTAGCAGGGACAAGACATGGCAGGGTCAGCAGGGAAGATAACCTGACCTGGACTGAGAGCAGATAAAAGCTGGGAATCCACCAGTCACACGATTGGCAGACACCAACACATGTGCTCAGGACAGGACTAGACCAGTTGACAACACTGAACAAAGACCCACACAAGAGTCAAGGACTCCACCTCCTCGCCATGATGTCACCTTGTCTTTCCACTACTCTTAAGGTATCATTTTGGGAAGACAACACATTAGAAACCCTGGAAACCAATAGTGAACCAATAATGTATCCTTAAAAGATACATTAATCTCCTAAAATAGTATTTAAACTGAAAATAAAACAACAAAAAAGACAAAGACACCTTAATTAGCAAGTTTAAATTTTTGTTGTTGTTCCTTTGCTTTTCAGTGAGGTAGGAATTCCAGAGCAAGACTTCATGGAAATAAAGCTATATGTTTTTCTGCAGTTCTGATTGTAACATGTATAAATTTCAACCTCTTTGCTCGCATAAGAAGGAATAAGGATGCTTTCCCCCTTGTCTCATCTCTGGCAGAGCCTGGATGGTCTTTGTGAAGTTTTACTGTGGAATTTGATTGTAAACATAAAACTTCACAGTATCAAATTCTGAGTAAGTTTGGATTTCACAAAGACCCTTTGTGTTGAGAGATTATTTACTCCATATAGAATAGAGAATGAACTCCTAGCATAGATGTACAAATATGTTTTCATTTAATACTTAGACCACCTAAGAATATGGCTGTTGGAGGTTTCTTTCAGGAGGATGGGAAGTTCAAGTCGTAGGTTCTCAACTTTTGAGTCCAAAGCTGTTCTAAGGAGCAGTAACTTGAAGAGCTTGAAAATTGGTGTTGGGTAAGGGAAGTAATGGGTGAGATTCATTTTATCATCATCTGCCATTACAGGCTCCTTTAATAGTCCGAAGTGAATGCACGTGTATATTCTCTCTCTCCCTCCCTCTCTCTCTCTCTCTCTCTCTCTCTCTGACACACACACACACACATACACACACACAAACACACACACACCTGCCTGGGTGGAGAACCTGTTCAAGTTTTTTCTCCTTGTTGACATTTTAGACAAATATTCCTTCTTTTTGACATCTGTTTTCTGTATTCTTTTATTTAGAGACTAATTGTGCTTTGTCTCAAGAGTTATCTAGAAGTTTGATGAAAGCTTAATGTTTCCTCAAAAAGATTATAAGCCCATGAAGACCAGTGAACATGCCTTGTGATCTCAGCCTACTCTGGGGCACAAGGATATAATTAATACTTAGGAACTAAAATTAAAGCCACACTATGCCTAACAAACAACACAGTCCTTTGGAAATTCCTGGTGAATCCCCTTTATCAGCTCTGCCAAGTCATGGATTCCTTCATGTTTAGGAAAATTCTTAACCTTAAATGGGTAGATTAAAAACATTTAGGAAGGTTCCAGGTAAAACTCTTGGAGGTTGGCATATTTAAGCTTGAGATTTTGTTATTTTTTCAACCATGGTGGTGGTTTGGGTTTATCTTTTTGCATATCAATATGAAATTGGATGAAAAATTAGGGCAGCAGGAAAGGGATTTATTTAATTCCCCAGATCTAAGTCTTTTCTCCTGCCCTTCTAACATATGATTTTGGGGAGTATTTCACCAGCAAGCTGCTATGAATCTGCAGCATTCTGAGGAAAAACTCACAATATTTAAGAAATATGAACATACTGTTTAGATTACATATTTCAAACATTGCACCTCCCCCTTAATGTCTGACTAAAGCCCAGCTGGGAAGTAATTTTGGTACAGTGGAAGCTGTAAGCCAATTTGTATTTTTCAAGTTTTGCTTCAAGTCCCAGTCAAGTGAATCCATCCTGTGCACAGTTTGGCACTTTTTGTAAATGGATGGAGAGCAGTTGGAGTTCCAAATCTAATTGTGTGAAATATTCCAGACATTTTAGGGTGGATTCCAATTCCAATGGAGGAGTTTCATTAGATGGTTCAAAGTTAAGACAAATTACACTGACTGTCTTTTCATAAATTGTGATAGGAATGTCTAACTGCTCATATTGGCTGCTGTTTTTTCTCCTAAGCAGTTAAATCATTTCCTGAGGCAGAAGGAGCAAACTCTCAGGGTTAGGACATAATGGCCAAGAGAAAGCAGTTGCCATTAAGCTCTGAAACCTACAAAGCAGCACTGCTTACTGAATTCCCTTTTTTCTAAGCTGAGGAATCCTTGCTTAATTTTTCAAAATTTAAGGTGACAACAACTGAATTTTGTCATGTGGTCTAAGAATTGTGGATTTCCTTCTCTTTCAGAATTTAGCTGGAGAGCTGTCATCATAGAACCTTCCGTGTGTTGGAAAGTCTTTTAATGCTTAATCTCATGAAGAGGTAGCATATTTTTATGTGCATTACAATTGTGACTGTACAGCTATCTTTAGCATTTTAGAAGGAGACCGATCCTTTGGGGTTTGATTATTAACTTTGTTATTATGTTCCTAGTTACTCATGAAACTGTTTGGTAATGCACCCATAATTTATTTTTATTTTATATTTTATATTTTGGAAGCATTGTTATAGGTTAATTGGCACTATATTTTACAAGTTTGCATCACTAATACCAATAAAAATCTGTTTATATTGTTCTTCTGGGATTCTGATTGCGTTAAGAAATGATTAGTCCTAATTAAGTTCTGTAGGCAGTACTAATTGCAATCAAATAAGACTTTACATAAAAATGTGAAATTATGTGGAAGGAAATGCATTTTTGATCATTAATTAGAGAACAACCAGGCATACTTTTGTGGATGTTTCTATTTATATTTTTTATTTTCTTATTTTTAGTTACTAGAAGGAAAGCTCACCTACAAGCCATTGCAATTTGAATGGGTGTCTCCCACAGTTGTAGCAGAAGCAATGTATTCAATTACAAATTTGAGCAATATTCCTTATTTTATTCCTCATGAGAACTAAACTGTCCTCACCTGCTCTTATCCACCCTCCAGGTAGTAATTTTATGTTTACATTATAGAATAAAAATGAAATGCTAAAGGTTTTAAGACCCCGTGTTCCATTATATTGCCTCATTTAACTTTTATGCACTGCAGTCTTTTTCAGGTTTTACATTTCCCTGATTTCTTTTTAATGCTGTGGATTCATTTTGACTCTCCTGTGGGAAGTGGTAATGTTACTTTTCTGTGTACTTCCCTGGTGAGGTGACGACTGATGAATAGTATACTTCTGCCATCAGCATCTGATGTTTCAATACTCTTGCTTACTAGGAACATTAAATTTCATATATAAATGAGGAAAGGATAAACAGGATAGAATCACTATTCTGGCCACCTACATCTTTTTCTATCCTTTGATAGGAAGCACTAAAGGAGATAGTGCCTTTAAAACATTTAGTGTGGTTCCCAGAGCATGGAAGCATTCAAGAAAAGTTAGCTAAGAAAATAATTATGGTTAGGATGGCACTCCATTTGGTTCTGCTGGAAGTCCAATTTTATCCCAATTATTTGGTTTTGAGCTCAGGAGGAAAAAAATGTTTCTTCAGAATTCTTCAATAATCTCACCTCCTTTTCCACACTCATCCTGTTTGGATATATTTTGAGAGTGGCAGCTAAAACACTCGCAGAAGCCATACTTTCTTGGCTGATGCAATGTCCCCAATGGCCCATTTTGATGCAGAAATAATGGCTCCAATTCAGAAATAATGCTCAAGTCTTTGACCATTTATCTAGGTTCTGAATTTAATCCTCTTTTTGTAAACCACCTCATCATTCATTTTCTCAAACACACTTATTTTTCTCTCCTATTTATCAACCCAGGAGATATTTTTCTTCTTTTCTGACTTTGAATTGCACTTTGCTTTCATTGTTCTCTTTTGTCTAAGCCTTTTTATTTTGCTTTATTATTATTTTTTTTGCTCACTTCTCAGATACTTTCTTCATCATTTTAGTCATTTATAGTTTCTGTGGTCATCCTGTCTTCAGTCAAGCTGTTGGTCTTCAAGATCTTTTCTTCTCTCTCTCCCGTCTCATTCCTGTTATTTTTATCTAAGACCACATTCCAGCTAATCAGGTGAGTTTTGCCTTTCACCCATGACTTTTTCATTTCAAGCTTTGGGGCTTTGTGTGTGACTTTCTCTTTGCCTGACACTTTGTGAATAATGCAGTCACCTCCCATCCATTAAGTTCCATCTTGGAATTCCTTTTTCACCACAGCCTTTCACATCTGGGTTATAGGGTGTGCCTTTCTTTAATGATTAGAGTCATAGAATTCTACAAGCATCTTTGAGATCATCTAGTCAAACCTGCTTATGCCACAAATGAGAAAACTGAGGTCCACATGGGTCACCTGAGGTACTCAAGATGCTGAGACCCCGCAGTAACAGAGCAGGGAAGAGGACCCAGGTGACTCTAAATCCATGAGTCGCACTGTATCTCAGCACACAAAAATATAGCTTCCCCTTTGGTATCTCAGGAGATTTTACATCTCTTTTCATACATGTGCTTTTTTCTTTTTCAATTGTCTTATACGTTCTCAGAAAATAGGGACTAAAGCTATTGCTTTTACCATTTATCTTCCTTCATCCTCCAAAAACATCTGATATACATTGAGTTCTCAACAAGTGTTCCACTGTCTACATCATTTTAGCTTTTTATTTCATTTCCTGATTTAAGTTTTATATATATATATACTTTATTCTTACCATTCTTCCCATTTTATTTTCTTGATTTCCCTGTTTTTGGTCTTAATTCTATTTCCTCGGTTCCCATTCCTTTGTGTCTTAGTTTCCTAGGGCTCCCGTAATAAAGGACCACAAACCAGGTGGCACAAAACAACAGAGATGTATTGTCTCACAGTTCTGGAGGCTGGAAGTCCAAAATCAAGATGTCAGCCAGTTCTGCTTCCCCAGAAGTCTGTAGGGAAAAACGTGTTCCATGCCCCTCTCCTGACTTCTGGCAGTGACTTGCCATCTGTGATGTCCTCTGCCTCAGCCATCACGAGGCCTTCTCCCCTCATCTGTTTGTAACGCCTCTCCCCTTCTTGTTGGATTAGGAGCCCACCCGACTCCATTATGACCTCATTTTAACTTAGCTAATCCAGCTGAAATGACCTTATTTGCAAATAAGGTCATTTTCTGAGGTATTGGGAGTTAGTACATCAACATATACTGGGGAGAGAGGGCACAGTTAAACCTATAACACTTTAATAAGTATATTCCTCTGCATCCTTTTAACATTCTATTTACTGCTCAGATTTTCTTTTTTCTTTTACTGTCTATCAGAACTAGATTTCACTTAGGAGGTAAAAGATATATAGTTAATTGCTATTTTTTTTTAGTGGGGGTGGGCAGCTAAAACTCATAGCAGGGGTGTCAAAGGTTGTTAAAGTCATTGAATTTTATTTATACATAAAACTCATACACTTATACAGTGTCTGACTGCAGTTACCTCATGAAGTTTTCAAGTGTTTGACACTTTTCAATGGTCAGTCTCTTTATTTATTGGTTTGTAAGCCAGATAACAACTATGTAGTAATCTGCCTAATGGGATGAGTCAAACTGGATCCTGTTTTTCTGTGCTGATGGAATGAACATTGCTTTTTCAGAATGGATAACATGCAAAACACAGGGACGTGTAGATGTTCCTATAGGACAGTCCTGGAAGTGGGATGTTGTAATGTCTAAAAAAGTGGGGAGAACATTCCAGGAATGAGAAAAGGAATGCTTAACTACCTAGAGGAGAGAAAGGCTACAGTTTATTGTGCTTTCCAGACTTTAACTGAATTGGACAGACAAAATGAATATAATAAACAGAGAAGTTGTTCAAATTCTTGCAGTCAATGACCAGAAATTTCCTATTTGAAATAAAGAGGAATATAAGACTGAGATGCAAAATCATTAAATGAAATGGTCCTTCCTTTGCAGGGCTGGAAAAGCTCTGATTTCCATGTGAATCTGTGTAAGGCATCTTCTCTCGGTGGCCTTCTATAAGCGTTTATTTACTGTGTACCTACTCTGTGTTAGCTGTGTCTTTGCATTTATCAATTCAGTCTTCTGAGTTGGACTTTTTTTGGTTCCATCTTACAGATTTGGGAAAAGAGTCACAAAGCACCAAAGTAACATCCTCATAGTTAAACAAGGAATTAGTATTCTAATCTGGCATTTATCTGACATCACAGCGTTTTAATTTTCTTCTATGCTGTATTATCTCTTGGTGTTAAAAGAGTAGTGTAGATTGTATGAATTCGAATCACAGAAAGCTTACCTGTCTTTCTCTTCCACTGGTACCTAAGAAATGTCCCTCAGCCCAACCCCTGCATCCTGAAAGTAAATTGCATTACATTGCAGAGTTATGACTCTACTTCAGTGCCCTTATTATGAAAAGATAGAACATTTCTGAGAAAATCAATATTAATTGATAATTATGTAGGACATTATTTCTTTCACCAATTAAAAGAAAAAAATGTCATTTTGATAAGGATTCAAAGATGAGTCTTTGCAAAATTAGCAGTATGTGTATTTAAGCATGCATGGGGCTGCCGACCTTCATCTACCTTCATCCTCCTTTTCCTGATCCAACACACACATACACTCACTGACATACTTATCATTCCAAGAGAACCATACTACAGTCCTGTGACTATAGTTCTTCATTATAATCATGGGACTATAGTTCTTAAAGCAACTATTGTTTACTTATGGGCTCATGGCGGTTACTAAAGTTTTTCAAGTTGTCACCCATGATGTGTTATGAAACGACAGTGGGACTACTTTACTGGGAAAAGTGCTTCTCCGAAGCAGATACTTTTCTTTCTGGAAAATTATGGTGCTATACCAAACTTTCAAAATCCTAATAGTTTTTGTGTGTGGAAAAATATTGTAATGCTGTTGAGACAGTTTCAAATTCCATTAAAAACAGTCAGCTATGTGGATGTTTAATTTGAAAACACCCAAATATTTGACCAAAATTTACTGTTTCCATTGACTATTTTTCTCTCAAGAGTGAATGCAGTCCTCTTTTTATCCTAGATTTTGGTAATGATTTGAAATTCATTCATGAATCCACTGAGATTTTTATTATAAAATATATTTCAATGTCTTCAGATCACTTTGATTCTAAATGTGAATAATTAAATCACTGTGCTATGCTATTTATTTTGAAGTAGGATAACATATAAATTCACAATTTACTCATGTATGAGTGCATTTTATAACTTTCCTTACCTTTTATAAAATAATTTTATAAAATAAACAGTCTTGTTACAGAAAGAAATGTTACTGCTCAGAAAATCCAAATGAAATATGTCTGGGTGTGCAATATATCAGAATATCAGGAGATACTCTGTTCTGCCAGTCCTTTAAAGTATCATTTGATATAAACCAAGAGAGCCATAATGTGGTCAGTCTTTTCAAATGAAAATATGATTTAAGTGCTCAGCCTACTTATTTTACCAATAATTTTCCTCTTGAGCCACCAAAATGTTTGTGAACAACTCAGCTGAAGGAGTTGAAAGATTCTGAAGCCTGCCAAAGCATTTTGGGTGTTTTATGTTTGAATTCCCAAAGGAAAAGATGATACAGAAAATATCACCTGCTGTCTTCCCTCCCAGGGCAATAGCTCTGCTTTGATATCAGTGGACCTGCCCATTCTTCACTTTTTTTGGCCCCCTGTGACTTTTCACATCAGTCCAGATGTTAGATGTTATAATACTCAGAGATCAGACTATATGTGTTGGCATTACTGTAGGAAGAAATCGAGGTATTTTAATTGAAGTAATTTTAAGCCTGTATTGTTGGACACTCTGTCATAATCACTTGAGTTGTTGCCAAATTTCATAAATTTAAAGTTAGCCAATTAATTTGGCTACTATGGTAGAGAAAAATGAACCTAAAATCTAGGCTTCCTAGTTATAAAAAGAAGAGGAAAAGAGCTTATTTTTCTAGATTCTTTTGTATGTATTTCAAATAGCGAAGTCATGTTGTATTGTTGGCTGACGTTTCACCTTCTAAAGATTTCCTTTTTGTCTCTGCCTTAGAATTAAATTAAATGTAATAAGTTGTTGAATAAATTACATAGTTTTTATTGGGTATAAAACAGACAGAAAAGATAACTCATTTCTGATTACATGCATGTATGTATGTATGTATGTGCATATACCATGTTTATAGTAAATCCTGAATATTGTGTCTTATTCAAATTAAGGGGAAAGATCTGACGTAATGAGAAGGTGGAAGACAGAACCATTTTCAAACCTTTAAATTCTAAAGCAATAAGAACTACTTAAAAAAATCTGCAACCTAAAGTCCTGTCTAATCCATTTTAATGAATAAATATGTTTTATGAGATGCATGTACATTTGGCTGTGACATGGCTCAGAATTTTTGTTAAGGAAGTTAAAGAACTCTTGTAGTCTTAATTCTACTGGTTTGTTTGACAAGTCTCTTCTATACTACCTATCCACTACCCATCATCCATGCTGAAAGATAAAAAGTAAACAGTCATACCAAATAATTTTGGAAAGAAGCAGGTATGACTAAATAACTGTTTATCTCAATCCACATTAACAGTGTAATAAATGTGAATTAATAGAGTATTGTATATATCATTTGATACTTACTAAAAATTTTACATTTTGCAAAATGCTTTCACATAGAAAATACACTCTCCAATAAAGAGAAAATTATATATGAACTATTCATTGATGCTCTCTGTAGCAATACAGTTTTAAAATATTTCTAATCTTATAAGGAATTTGAATGTTTTTGAACTGGAAATAAATTTGGACTCTATGGAACTATGATGTACAAGTCTGGAATATAAACAATTTAAAGAGAATTTTCCATGAAACAGTTTTAAATTTTTCTCAAATCAGTATTGCATAAAACATTTTCTTCCTGGCTGTATAGATGACAAGCAGATTAATCTTAGCATTCTCTTAGTTTTGAAGGCATTACATTTAAATCTATTGGAGTATCTTTAAAAAATTTCTATGTCACATTACTGAATATGACTCAGTAGAAATTTGCATGCAGACAGACATTCCTGAGTGTAAATATGTAGGCTGTCTCAGTTCTAAGATGATAAATATTCACTTTGTAAAAATGGACAGTGGTGTGAAGGAAGCTACAGTTAAACTAGACATTTATCATTTCAAGGGAGAGCCTTTGTGGGCAGCTTAAATTACACTTGAGAAAATTTAGATCACTAAAGATGTTCACTAATTATCACAGGAATGTTTAAATTACGGTCTGAAGCATTTCAGCAATTAAAAGTTTCCTGTGGATTTGTATCAGATTATCATCTAATAGAGACAGATGACCACCTAATAGAGAAAATAAAGGCAAGAGCTCTATGAAAAAGAGTCAAGATGCTTAGTTTAACATATTTCCATGTATAAGAATAAACAATTCATGAAGAATGTGCTAGATGGTGGAAGATGGTTAGTAAAATTTGCGTTGGCTAGCAGTGAGATTGGTGGCCTGGTCAGATATTGAATTCTGTACTTGGACCACGTGTATCACAGTGAGATAAGAGTTGAGAAGGGATACTCTTGTACCATTTTGGTGGTTACATGAAGAAAGTAAGGCATGTGCCAACAATAATGTTTCTATAGGAACCATATTGCCAATGAAGACATTGCACAGAGAACGCCATGTGATGGATTCATTAGGCCAGAAATCTTATTTAACTATGAGCCACCTAAATACCATTTTAATTCCAAGACAATTGATGTTATTATTAGTTCTTTTAACATTTGTGAAACAATATCCATCATGAAATATGGAAGGAAATATGGACCACTTCTCTGAGTATAATTGATATTAGTTGGCTTGGTTTCAGCAATAATTACTTGGAGGATTCAGCTATACAGAGAAATTTTAATGGGTTCACATCTAATTCATTCTCTACTAACAAAGGCATGAATAAGTGTTGTATGTTCAGAAAAAGACCATGTCCTAGGTTGGACTTGATCAGGAAAATATCCTATGGTGAAAATTTCCATTTGCAACATGGAGCTGAAAGCCTTTTGTGAATTCTGCAATCTTTGCAGTACACTGTTAAATGGTGTAATGATAGATGAGTGAGTGGAAAATGCATCTTAATGGGAATGTCCTTTGCCAGATAGTGAATTGAATATGAAGAAACAAATTAATTTTAAGAAGTTCCCTTTTGATAAAAAGTCAAATAAAAAATTAGAAGGGAATCAACTTTAACTGAAGGGAAACTATAAAACAAATAACTTAACCCTAAGCATACATTGTGACTTTAGATGTATTCCATAAAATGTATTTGCTTGCTGTTAAGAAAACCAAATGAACAACCCATAAGACTTGATGTAGTTCTTTAGTTAACCAAGTGGGAGTAAGGTTGTTCAGATTAAGATTAAATTTGACCAGGCTGTTTAGTTTGATGTGACCGATTTGTCTGATGATTTAGGGTGTTTGTGTGTGAGTGTGTCTATTAAATAAAAACAGATAAGAACTCTTATTTTCTATAAGAGCTCATCTTATAGAAACCCTTATATTTGTATGGACATCACAAATTGTGAAACAATTTTACTTTAAATAAATGTGGAGAATCATAATAAAAATATCATTGCTTATGAAGGTGGTAACGGTAGTTCACAAATTGTACCTGTTGCAAACCACTGCAGGTGTAATTATCTCAAAGCGGTTTCTTTACATTCTTTCATTTTTGAACTAGATACCTAGTTCTGCATAAATATACAAATCATCATGTGCTTTCTGGTATTTGAAACATCAACTTGGTCTATTCTTTCAAATTGACATAACAATGCTTCTAAACAGTTTCCAAACCTAAAATGTCACACGGGTTCTTTGTTGTTGGTTTTCTACAAATTGAGAGGAATAGAGTAAGTTAAATCTTTGGTAGTAAATTCCCTGTCTTTGAGGCTATGGGATATCTGACAACCACATTTAAATCCCAGATTAATTATGACATCGGAGGGTAAGTGTGGAGAACCATGAGTGGTCTCTGGCAACTCTCTCAGGTGTGTGTCCATAGACTCTGCTCCCCCTGTTTTCCTGTGGCATCTTAGCCATTGTCCATTATGGGGCTTGTTGAGTTGGATTGTCATTATTTGCATGCCTTGAGTCCTTGAGGACAAGAGTTGTTTTTTTTTTAATCTTTAAGTCTACGGCAGGTTTCTCAGCCTCAGTACTATCGGCGTTTTGAACCAGATAATTCCTTGTTGTGGGAGCCATTTTGTACATTGCAGGATTTTTAGCAGGATCTCTGGCCTCTATCCACTAGATCCCGGAAGCACCTACCCTCTCCCAATTGCGACAATCAGAAATGTTCCCAGATGTTGCCAAATGTCCCCTGGGTGGCAAAAGTGCCCCTAGTTGAGAAATTGACTCACAATGACCAGCTAGATATCTGGCCCATACTTAACATTTAGTAAATATTTTCTGAGGAAACAGGTGCAGCTAGAACTACATCCCTTGTACCAGGGAACCCGCAATTTGGGTCAGGATTTGAATGGATTCTGAAAGTGTTATTCAATGATGTCAGAGTGAGGAGGCAGCTGTGATTTTCCAACCGCACTTCTGAATGAATTCTGATGCCTTCCCCTTCTCCATCATCCTACCCATGCCACGTAGGACTTGTAGCTGGGCAGTGCTGGCAAACCAATGAGAGCAGTCCTCTCACCATGTAGACATCTTCAGCTTTTTTTGATTTGAGGAGTTATGTAACCTATCACAACCAGATACAGAGTCATGCACAGCAACTCTTACAGCCACAGTCACAGCCCACAGGAGGGGAAGAAAGGTATTGGCAGAATGTAGATACATTTATGAGAATTTCTTCTCCACTTCTCAACTAGATGACTTAGAACAAATCTGACTCTCAGTTTTCCCACTGATAAAATTTAAATAATATTAATATCTATGCGCCACCCCCCCCCCCCCACAACACTGCCCAGACACCATTTTGGATCTCTACTCTTCTCTTTCATGTTGCTCTCAACTTTCTGTATTGAAATACTTGCCATACTCAGTTCTATTTGTCTTTTCCATTGCTTCAACCCTTGCGAGTCTCTAAGGTGCGTGAGGAGCAGGCTTGTATCAGCCATACTTGCCATCATCTCCCTCACAATACCAGAACATGTTCGCCCTTGAAAACAATAATACAAGTACTTTGTAATGCTATACAAATGTCTTTTATTGTTATTTATTCATTTATTAAACATTTAACAATCTCTTACTGTTTTAAGTCCAATTTGATCACCCTCTAGACACAGGAAATACAGCAAGAAACAGATTAGCCTAAGTTCCTACCTTCATGGAGCTTACATTCTAGTGGGCAAGGCAGCCAATAAATATATGTCTATGTGAGTATATATATATATGCATGTGCGTGTTTACACTCATGCATGCATATGTAAAATTTTAGATCATTGTAAGTGGGTAAGTGATGTGAAAAATGTCAGGGTGAGATGAGAAAGTGGCAAGGAAAGGCCTCTGAGGAAGTAATTAACACTGTAATTTTTTGGTCCTCATGGTTAACTTTATCATGCTATTGGTCTTTCACTAGTAGAATTTATACTTGGAGTCATCTTCCTAAAAGTGATGCTGAACTATTTACCTTCTCTGACCCTATGGTCCTTGACACTAATAGGAGGAAATGCAGGACTCTGGGGCTTGGAGTAGATCTTATTGCTTTGGAAAAGAGGTTTTGACCAGACAGTGGATCAAACCCTCGGCCTTAATCCAGCTAGTCTCCATTTGAGGCCCTCTATGAAGAGGCTTTTAACTCTGAAGCTTTATATACTGTTTGTTTCCTAAATAGCCCTCCTCCTCTTTCTTTTTCCTCTTGATTGATATAAAGAGACAACTTGAGTGAGCTACTTCAAACTTTTTAAGCTCTTCTTACAGTAGGGTTTCTCAACCTTGCCACTTCTGACATTTTGAGACAGATAATTCTTTGTTGTGAGAGCCATCCTGTGCATTGTGAGATGTTTAGAGCATCTCTGGCCACTACCCACTAGACACCAGTAGAATCTCCTCCCAGTTGCCATAACCAAAAATGTCTTCAGATGCTGCCAGATTGCTGGGGTGGCAAAAGTGGCCTCAGCTGAAAACTACTGCCTTGTAGAAACCTTCTCTGTCTTTCAAAATATTATATAGTGTCTCTTGCAAGTGATTTTGCTGCCCAATTCTGTTTGCTTTTGCAACACCACAAGCACCTATCTCTTCTCCAACGATTTGAATCCCACCCATCTTTTAAGACCCTACTAGAACCTCACTTACTGCTTAAAGCTTCCTCTAAACACTACAGTCTGTTCAATCTCTTCTACCTCTGAATTCCTATTAGGATTCTTTTCTGTTTGATTCCTGCCATCTTCATCCATTAGTTGAGCCCACTGTTGTTTGTTGAAAGGTTTACATCTTTTTTTTTTTTATCTCAATTAGATTAAAAATTCTTTGAGAGACCATACACTGGTCACTTTTATGTCTCATCTGCAAAAATGCTCGTAATAAGGACGCTCATTAAGTAGTTGCTTGAATTTAGCACAAGCAATTCTATTCACATAAATTTTACCAACTGTCCCTTACTCAGCCAGAAGAAAGTGATGACACAAATGACAGTCTTCATGACAATCACATCATTTTGGAAAATTATAATTTTATAAACTCAATGTATAGCTCAAATGTACCACACAGATTCTGTGGATATTGGTGGAATTTAGTTTATAGAACTACTTTTTCCGGAAAAAAAATATATCAGTCTATGGTGATCCAGAGTTTGGAGAGTCAGAATACCTTGTCTTCCATCTCAGCATCAAGGATCCACCTAATTGTTAGCTCCTTCTGCAAAGCCTGGTTGAATAAACCATCTAACACCCTGATCTTAGTCTTTTTTCATAACATTGTTAAATGTTAAATGTTCTTTGAGGGGAATGAATGAACAGGGGCATCCATTCAGGTAAATCAAGCATGTGTGTTCCTAGAAGTTCATGGTTTAGTGTATCTCTTGAAATGAAGGTTAATGGTTCTCAATGGAGCAAAAAGACTGTGCATTCAATGATTTCTCTTTCTAGTACAACTTGTTATTCAGAGTGTGTCTGGTTGTTCAGCACCCATGTGGCATTCAGGTAATTATCAGATGTTGGAGAGCCAAATTCAAGATCCTTTTAATGACATCTGAGAAGTGTAGGACAACCGCAGCTTTCTGACAGCACACGCTGGCCTCTTGGTTTTCCCAGTGTGTTTACTCCATTTATGTTATGATTGATCGTCATGCTTCTGCTTTAATTTGCACATGTAATAGACTGCTTAGGGATTTTGAATCATGGGCCTATCTCAAACTCTCTTATAAACTCTCATAAATAGAAAAGCTAATTGTAGTCTTTCCAAATATAACAACAGGCTTTAGACTGCCTGGGGTATAGACTTACTGGAGAAATGCTCATGGGGTGAGGGATTCATGGATCAAACTTTATATCTACTTGGAGAGACTCATTTTAGTCAGTTGGTTGAAATTAATATGTACTAAATTGTTGTGTGGCTATAGTAAGGAACCAGGTTATAATATATTGAACACTTTATGTGCTAGTAGTTAAATGAAACTTGAACTCAGCACTTCGGGAAGTTTCATTTTGAAGGATGCCCTGTCATCCCATAGACCGTTTTATGACCCATTCCTCTCACCACAAGTTGGGCTCAAGGAGGCAGACTTGTCCGTGTCACCTGCGTCCTCTGGGGCAGAGCTGGACCACTCAGATGTTCTCTCCTGGGAATTAGGAATTGGAATTCATCAAAACTAATTAGTCTTGCTAGTAAGTAACTGAAGAAATGCAAACCTGAGGGTTATGGGAAGTCACTTTCCCTCATGTTCATGTTGGTGTGGAGGGGGATGCATTAGTATCTTAGGGCTGTGGTAACAAAGTACCACAAACTGGGTCCCTTGAAAAACCCAGGAATTTATCTCTCATCGTTCTGGGGGCCAGAGTCCAAAAAGAGGTGTTGGCAAGACCACGCTTCCTTCAAAGCCTCTGGGGCTTCTCATTGCCCCAGACATTCCTTGGCTTGAGGCAGCCCAACTCCAGTCCCTGCATCCATCTTCACATGGCCCTCTTCCTGCTGTCTGTCTCTGCTTGGAAATTCCCCTCTTGAAAAGACCCAGTCTTATTGGATTCAGGGTCCACCTTACTCCAGAATGACCTCATCTTAACTAATTGCATCTGCAAAGACCCTGTTTCCAAATAAGGCCACATTCTGAGGTTCTGGGTTGACATGAATTTTTGGAGGACACTCTTCAACCCAGTAAAGGGACATAAAGTCTAGGTGGGGAGACAGAGACACTGAGAGAGCAGTTGCCTTCCAGAGTATTTCTAGTTTCTGCTTCCATTCCCTTGGGAGATCTGACCATACTTTCTGCCATCAGCTCCAGTCCTCATCCTCATCCTCATCCTTAAAGCAACGTCCTCCTCTGTAAATTATGCTGGTATAGACACGGTTTCTCTTATCAAAAGAAGCCTTGAAAAAAATTACATAAACTGCTTTACAAATCAGAAAACTGAATTACAAATAAGCCACTAACTCGTCCAGGGCCATGGCAGAGTCAGGATTTACGCCTGTGCTCAATATTCATATGTCTCTGTGACTTCTCACAGGGCCATGGCTTCCATTAGCACAGTTTACCATGGCTGAGAAGAATGTTGCAGAATAAACGTGAAGCGAGTGGTCTTGGGTTTGGACACAGTGCTACTGTGCATGTTTAGGGCTGGGTTCAGAGCTTGAGAGATGTTTCTTTACTTGCAGGCTGGAATCGACTGGTCATTTTGCTGCGTTCCCACAACAGCTCACAGCCTTGCTTCTTTGCTTAAAGCTACTCCCTCAGCTGGCAGTTGTCAAGAGTTAGCATCCTTGGAAGACTTTTATTTGGTCCATAAAAGTTTAAATACCTTGTTCTATATCCAGTTCTGGAAGAGATATATTTCCTGACTAATTTGCACTTAATTTCCTAATGTATTCACCAAGAGCATCACAAAAGTATACACACATTGCCACCATATCTAGTTCTTTTATGCTTCACTCCAGGCTTTCTTGGTGCCCTTTGGAGACCCCAACCCAGGTTGCTCCCTCACCAACTTCCTTGGAGGTTTGCCAGACATTATGCCATGAAAATCCAGGGCTGCAGGGCTGCCCTGTCTCAACCATAAACTGCCTTTGTCAAGTCATCTGAGTTATGCAGAAAGTGGCTGTCCATGATCAAGCCTCTGCCTCCCTCATCAGGCTCGTCCCAAGCCACTTCCCCCCTTGCTTTTTGTGCTGCCAGTCATCTTGTATTTCCTTGACTGCATCATGCACTCTCTCCTTGTCTCTGGAGCTTTGGCCACGCTGGGTTCCCAGCCTGGAATGCCTTTCCTCTCCTTTCACCTGCCTAACACTTTTTCACACTTTAGGCCTCAGCTTTGTCCTCACTCCCTCAGAAAGACATTTCCAGACCCCCTAGGCTCTGTTCTGTTTCCTCGATTCTACTTTTGTCTCATGCTTCCTGCATCATAACACTTACTACCATTTATTGAAATTGCTCGTAAATTGCTTGTCTCCCTTATTAAACTGTAAGCTCCTAGAGGCGAGGACCATATATATCCTCTTTTGCTCACCGTTGTTGTATTCCTAGAGCCTACCACAAATGGTAGCGCATAGTGATAACAAGGATAACTAATGTAGAGGATGTGAGTCTAATTCTAATTATCAAAAACATATGGCCAGGCATTTCTTTGAACCAGATATCCGAGAAATATGGCTTTTATTTATTGCTGAGTCAACAGAGTTTTTGACTCTGGTTATACTTGGGGCTTTCCCCTGCCTGTGGTTGTGCCACAATATTGGGGACTTTCTAGTTATCGCTCTCGTGTCCATGGAGATTACTTCCAAGACCTGCATTATCTCTGCAGCTTTCTGCTGCTTCAGTGCCATGGATGGGACTGGAAGTCATTGGTACCTTGCGACTCTGGACAATCTCCCTGTGACATACCATATTTCATTCCTTGCAAGGAAATTTCTGCCTCCCTGTGTGCATCCAGGGTTATAAGAGCTGGATCCTCACTATTCCAGAGCCAAAGATTTTGTTCCCTACAATTACCCCTCACTCCAAAAAGTCTCTTTACTCTCTGGGAACCACCCCCTCCCCACCCCATGTCTCCTGTTTCTCTAAGATATTCATTTGCCTCTTCCCTAAACACCAGCCACCCTCTTTTTCTTGCAAGAGTAGACTTTTATGTTCTATAAAATTCAGAACGTATGCTAGTGGCATGCAAAACTCTGTTCCCCTTTCCTTGAGATTAGAAAGGCCTTAATCATCAAGACCTCCCAGGAGATGAAGGTAAATGGGGATATTTGTATTCTCTTCAGCATACAGCATTGAATGATAAAATGAATACAGCAATGAATGATAAAAACAAAATAATTCAATTTTTACAATAAAAGATTCTGAATATTGATATCCTGTTACATTAACACCTATTAAATGCTTACCATGTGCCAGACACTATGCTACGTGCTTTACTTGGAAAATCACATTTATTCTTCCCAAGACCCCTTTCAAGTAGGTAATAATGAGGAAACAGAACTTCAGAAAGATTGTCACTTATGTAAGGTGACATAGCAGATTCCATCCCAGCCGGCCTCAACTTACAACCTGCTGCTATTTCTTGGATGACTAATTAGATAAAGGAGACTTTTGAGAACTTTCCTAACCTAGTTAATAATAAAAGTGAGTTTTTGCCAGTGACTTTCTGCAGACTGGTGGCCCTGTCTTTTCTAAACTAAAGGAATAATAATAAACATGGGAGTTTCAGGGCATATAACAAAATAGTAGATTTTTTTTAGAAACATTGTCTTTCATTGTCTCTTTCAAACTACATCTTGTAGAGGGCTACGATTTTGACCTCAGTCAGGAATGGTGGTGCATACACTCCAACTCACCTCCTTAGTGAATGGGCAAGCGTTGCCATCTGCCCGTGAAACTCGCTCCCTTCCTTCCCTCTCCCCACTACGCACACCTTTCCCTGAAAACTGGTATACAAAGCCCCTAGCTCTGGGAGAGGTGAGCAAGGCAGGCTGTAGTTAATTTATCATGACTTCTGTTTCTTGATTTTCACAGGAATGATCAAGGTTAATTTCATTAAGGCACCGCTCCATGTTTGGACCAAGATACATTTTCTGCAAGTGTTAAATGGTATATGAAGAGTGTCAGACATGCTAATGCACCTTAATGTAGTACAGTAGCATGAATTTGACCACAGTTTTTAGATTAACGTAGAGTAGGAAACCACTGGTGTTTCAAATCAGCCTCTATTAATCAAGAATACAGTGTAAATACTTTAGCAAGTGCTCCCAACTATTGAGATTGATATGAATGACAGCACAGGTCTACAATCCTCTTCTCAAATCCTTGAGATCAGATGCTTTTCAAAGGACAGATACTTTACAGGTTTAAAAAGGCAATACAGTGCGTATTTTCTTTTTGTTAACATTACACCCTTAGCACGCACTGATCAGTCACAGTGATATTTCCACAGCAGAACATAAGAATATTCCCTCTAAATAAATCAGTTCCCATAACATTTTGCTGCTAAACTAGCAGGTCAGGTTTTGCCCTTAAATGAGTATACAAAATAATATTGGATTTTCAGAGCTTTTTGCATTTTTACAATGTGGATGAGGGATTGTAGATCCGTAGTATGTATCCACCATTATTAACCAGGAAACAAAATTAAAAGGAATAGCAACTTGAGGAGAAACTAGAGTGAAAAGAAGGGGCTGCTGCATGTTTCCTCTCTTTTGATAAGAAAAACTTAATCAGCAGTGGGGATGGAACCAGTCTGGGGACAAGACTGAAAAATGCAACAGAGACATGTATCTTGTGCAAGAGTTAGGCAGGAAAGTGCTGCTGACTGCTAGCCAGGAGGAGGGGAGGTAGGGTGGGTGGGACCACTGGTCTTTGTTGGGAGGCAGGCTATGGTAGTGACAGTCTGAGGGCCTGCTTCCCAAGACATGGTCCTGGCTGACCAGTGTCATCTGCTGAGTGTCTGAGGGATGACGTTTGGGTTGGAAAAGCAAATATAGATGTATGACAGGCAGAACCAAAGATGTAGCTAAAGTGGTAGACCCCTGGTTCTCTAACTCTTTGACCTCAGATTGAGTCACTTAGGTGTTGTGAGCTTCTCCAGACAATGCACCACGATGTCTTACCTTCTATAGCTTTGTCAGTTCTTGTTTGAAAAAGTTGTACAAAATCATTTTGATATTTAAAGATCTCATTACTTCTACATTTAAAATATCCAGTTCCCCTTTTTTTTTAAATTCTGAGTGAGTGATCTGGAAATGAACTCTGGGCTTAGCTGGCACTACTGTAGCACTTGCAAAGCCTCTGTTGTTTAAGACATGATAAGATTAACTGTTAGGATCTATGAGGGTAAGGGAAAGAGAGCTTTGTTCTTATTTTCATTTCTCATTTACAGGTTCTTTCAGTTTCTTTGGAGTAGATTCCTCCCTTTCATGAGTCGAGAACTCTCAGATCTTTTTCAGCATCTTTTGATGTAGATTGATGAAGCTGAGTGTTGAGAAAGCAAGTGTTCTGATCGCTCTTTCTTAAACAGTCTATCCTTAAATGTAAGAAAATATAAATACGTTTTCTTTGATTTTAGAATAAAATGCCAAATTCCAGACATAACACTTTTAGATAAGAATTAAAAATTCAGAAAGGCTTTCAAAAAATTAAAAAATATCTCTGCAAAATTAGACAACATGTACTTACTTTTTTGTGTGTTTCAACATAGGTAGGAGACAGTTTTTGGATTTCAAAACAATGATTTATTGGATGATAATCAGTTACAGAGTTGCTAACAGGTAAAAGCCAAAACACCTAGTAAGAGCCCAGTAGAAATACTGAGACGAACCTGAGATAAACTCTGAAAATGCATTTATCTGTACCCTAAATCTTGGAAAATCCTGGAAAACTCAAGCATTCACAAACAATATTTCATTTTCTCTTAGACTGATGACATCATCGAATAAAATATAGCTTTGGAAAACTCCATCACACACTCATTACAGAATGAGAGTTAAAGAGGCAAATAATTTGTTTGGATTTTTATGAAAACAGCTTTCACCTTGGGGCTGCACTTTGAGAACCGCTATAAGTGTAGGACACAAATTTGTGGACAATTCAGTTTGTACTGTATATGATACCTGTGGAGCAAGAGAACAAATAAAGGAGGGTTTATTACTTTTATAAGCTCAAACATATACTTTTTTGATAAGTGAGATAATCAACTTTGACCATTATTAGGTAGGTAAACTAATCACTGATATTTAAAACAACAACAATGTTGTTGTATGACATGCTGTAATCCCATTTCCAATGTTTTCTTTCTATTCAATTCTCTTTATGTTTGTGAATTATTAATATTTTCCCCTTATTGTGTATAAAACTGAATGCAAACTCTTTCTTCTGCAAATTTACTGCTTTTTCTGTCTTCTATAACTTGGCATCACCATAAACTCATTTGGATGGAGTTTTTAGTCCCAGCCTTGATTCTTCCCTATTCTTCTGTCCCTGACTCCATTCCAGTAAGCCACTAAATATTTTAATCATTTCTACAGTTCTGAAATATATTCTCTTGACAATGTCATTGACCCCATAGTTTTCTTCCCAGCCTGATGCCTTCCATTCCAGGTTCCAGCTACTTCCAGTGTGACATCTTCCTGCAGGGAGCCATTCCTGACACAGGACATCACTCCTGGCATTCGAATCAGATGCCCTGTCCTCTATGCTTACTGATGCCAGCACCCTGCACACACCTCTGTCCAGGAGTCATCATAATTCCTCCAATTGTTGGCATATTTGATTGTCTCCACCGTTTGATTGAAAGCTCCTATTTACGTCTGCAGTTCCAACACAATGTTTGGTACTCAACATATACTTGATGAATAGGTGAAAGAAGAGGTACCAATATGATCTGATCATCTTCTATTTAAAAATCCTTTTGCAACTCTCAGCTACCCACAGAATAACTCCTAAACTCCTTTGTGTGGCCCACAAAACCTGTCCTTGACCATGTTTCTAGCATGCCACTGGACTATTTTGAACACCCTGTAGACATTTATAATTCCTTGCCTTTGCACTAGTGTTACCTCTTCCTGGAATATCCCACTCCCAACTCCCCCATCCCTCACTGCTTTTGACTGTCTACCTGGTAAACTTTCATTCATCTTGCAAACCAATCTTAAGTGTTATGATTCTGTGAAGCATTATAATTCTTTGGGCATATCTTTATTTGATTGTATTATGAGATCTTTGAGTACAGGGGCTTTCTAAAAATATATATAGTATTTATTGTGTCCGTGGAGCTGTGCCTGGCATCTTAGGATGCTCTGTGAATGTGTTTTGATTGAATAACTGTATCCTGAGTTAATAGAGTGGTGTAGTCATAAAAGCACAGGTTTGGGAGATAGAATAAAAGGTTTAGTTGGAATACTGGCTCTGATTGTTACCTTCCGTAAGGTAGGAAGGTAACTAACCTTAGACTAGTTACTTAGTACATTTGAACCTCTGTTTACTCTCTGTAAAATGGGGATAATAATTCATGCCTAGTAGGTTTTTTAGGATTGAATTATGAAGCATGAAAATTTCAAGCATGGAACTGGGAACCTACAATTGCCCAATGAATGGCAGCTGGTGGTGGTGGTGGTGGTGTTTTTGTTATTAGCTGTCCAAATCAGCCAGAAGGCAAAATCATTGAGAGCTGGGTTGGATTTCCAGGAGGTGTTGTTTGAATTGGGCCTTGAAGGAGAATTAGGATCCTAATATGGGCGGGTGCAACATCTAGACATTCTAGACAGAGGGAATGGCCTAAGGGAAGGTAAGCCAAGCTGTGTTCTAGGAGAAGCAAGTGGGCCAATGTGAATGGAAGGTGGTGGCACCAGAAGCCAGCAGACAGGAAGGTCCAGATGGTCGAGGCCTCTGAAAGCTGGACTGAGGGACTGTCGACTTCTTTCCAGACCTGCCAAACTGCTGCAGTCACTTTAGAAAATTGTCTCTGCTTATCTTCCACAACCCGTTCCAACTGCTGTCCATTGAAAAGAAGCACAGTTGAAGCCCCATCAACGGGAAAGCGTTCATGAGTAGCACTGCACGTTAGGCCATGCCAGGACCCCCCTCCCCGCCCCATTATTTCCTTCAGGAGCTAATCACAGCGGTGACCTAAAAGAACAGAAGCCCCTGGACCTTGCACACACCCATGCACCCACAGCTCCATCGACAGAGAGCATCCCGCCCCGCAGCCCTCAGTGTGGCAGGCAGCCAGGTGCGTGGAGGAGTTGCCAGCAGTCCTTCTGTTTGCCTGTGGGCTGTCTGCAGCGTCTTCCAATTTCATTTGTCAACTTGACAAAGACAAGGACCTTCTGAGCAAGCCGTTGGCCTCTCTGTTGTGCAGCCCTGTGAAGGTGTGTAATCACTGCTCATTATGAGAGACTAAATGTGGAGTTGGTAGGAAAAGCTGTAATCTAAAATAATTCATTTTTATTTGTTTTATTCTTTTTAAGAAAGAGAGTTAAAGGAAAGGGAATTTAAGGAGGAAATGTACACCTTATCCAGGGGACGACATCACGTTTGCTGGCGATGAACTGTCTAAAGAACAATGCATCTTTATTTGTTACGACTGGTTAGTTTCTAATACCATGGAGACTTCACCACCATTTTTCGTTTTGCAGAGTTTTTAGAATAGAAATGTGTGTTTCTTTGTAGGAAATGTGCTTTCTGGGGGTAATTTTAAGTGACCATTTTCCTGTCTAATGGCTCAAATTTAGCTGCAGTTTTAGCTACTCTGGATCAAAAAAAGGGTCTAGAGTTTCTCTGTCCAATGCTTTAGTCACATGTGGTTATTGAGGACTTGAAGTATGCCTAGTGTAACTGGATTTTTTATTTTATTTAAGTTTAATTAATTTAAATTGAAATTGAAAACTGATCCTTGATTCATCATTGGAAAATTTCAGTTAGTGGAAAAACTTGGTTATTTGAATCTCCTTTGCTTTTAATTTAAACTTTTTATTTTGAGATAATTGTAGATTCATATGCAGTTGTCAGAAATAATATAGAGAGATTGCTTGCACTCTTCACCCAATTTCTCCAATGATAATATCTTGCAAAACTGTAGTAGAATATCACAACCAGGATACTGACGTTGATACAGTCAAGACACAGAAGAGTTCCATCACCAGTCAATCCATTCCTGGTGTTTTGCATTCTGGCAGCATTAGCAAACTAGAACATATGTGTCTTGTAATTTTAGTAGTGTTATCAATATAAGAAACTAGTGAGATATTTTACATTTTTTCTTCTTTGAAATACCACATATTTTACTCTTACAGCATATCTCATTTTGGATGCTAAGTTTTCACCACAAGTAGTTGATTTCTCTGTAGATTTCATAAAAGCCAATTCACACTGCACACCTATCAGAATGCTAAAACCGAAAGTAAGACAACACTAAATGCTGGCAAGGATGCAGAGAGACTAGATCACTGAAAAGTTGCTGGTAGAAATACAAAATGGTACAGCCATTCTGCAAAACAGCTTGGCAGTTTCTTATAAAACTAAACAGGCACCTATCATATTACTCAGTGGTTTTACTGTTGGGCATTTATCCCAGTTAATTGAAAACTTATGTTTACACACACACACATACACAAAATCTGTACACAAATTTCACAGTAGCTTTATTCATAATGCTCTGAAGAGTTCCGTCACCACAGGGATCCCTGATGTTGCCCTTTTGTAGCCACACACACCTCTCTCCACACATCCTCTCATCCCTCAGCCCAGAAACCACTAATCTGGTCTCCATTTGCATAATTCTCTCATTTTAAGAATGTTAAATAGATGGAATCATATAGTAAGTATCTTTTTGAGTCTGTGTTCTTTTATTTAATAATTCATGTGAGATTTATTGATGTTGTTATGTGTATCAGTCATTGGTTCCTTTTTATCAACGAACAGTATTCCATGGCATGGATGTGCCACTACTGGTTTAACCATATACCTGTTGAAGGACATCTGGGTAGTTTCCAGCTTTGGAGTATTGTGAATAAAGCTACTGTGAAATTTGTGCAGAGACATTTTTGTGCAGCATATTTCCTTTCCTTTGTGTGGACTCTTTTTAGTAGTTTTACTGTTTAATCCCTCAGGGGGAATGGTTAGCCAAGAAAGAATAAGATAAAACGCCCAGGACCAGAGTCCTGAAATAGAGTTATCAGTCCTGCCAGCAAATCATCAGGAGCGTGCCGTAAGTGCTGGCAGTGATGGAATGTTAGCTGACAGTTTGTAGCTGGAGGAAGTGTGACTTTTTCTTCTCTTTACCTATGAGCCACCCATATAATATGAGATTTGAAAATAGGAAAATAGTATTTGACTTCAGATCCAACTAAGGGAAGAGACGTTCCTTTGCACTCCCTTCTGGTATTTTTGTTTCTTTTACTACCCAAAAAAGGCAAAACCCCAACTTTGCTTTAATCTGTTCCTGAGCTCCTAGAGCTGGGTTCAAAGGTGTCAAGGAAAAGGTAGTTTATTATCCATCCACCCCTCTTTTAAATGACATCCATACATTGAAAATTCTCACCTTGGGCCCTTGTGGTATTCTGTATAGACTTTTGCCAGAAATACTCATATTTGTTTTAAGAAAGAACCTCCTTTCCCTTTTCTTCATAACTCTGTGTAGGTAACATTTCTGGACTTATGCTCTATCACCTCACTCTCTCATCAGGAGAGTCGGACAGACTTTTCCAATTGGTGATGGATTCAGGAGAATAATCCAGGCATGAGTGGTTCAGATTCTCTGAGCTTGTTTCTCAGAAAGCGTGTATGGACATCTGCTCTACCCCATGTGTTTAGGAGCCTCATTACAGGGCAGGCAGGCTTCTGATCAGCGCTGCCTTTGGCAGGTTGGGAGGCGGGGCATAGTAATAGCAAGGCTGCTTGGCTGGAGGTTCTAAATTTATATTCTTTAATCAGCATCATCAGTTTATAAAAGTGATATTTAGACCTCCATATGACTGAATTCTGGATTTATTTCTCAGTTGATTTCAAATTTTGAAGGAGAAGAGAGAGATGGTATTTATGTATTTATTGGGTCCCTCTAAAACCGCCAAAATCCAATCAACCTTCAACCATTATAATAGGGGCTACGTGAAAGCAAGAAACATATATTAGCATGCCTTATGTTAAAAATTGACATTTAATGCATAGTCTCAGGTACTTTGCTAAAAGTACACACATGCACACACACACACACACACACACACACACACTGCAGTGGCTTGGATTTATGTGCTCCCTAGAAACATGTTCCTAATCTTAATCTATTCCTGTGAGTGTGAACCCTTTGTAAATAGGACTTTTTGATGAGGTTACTTGAGGTGTGGCCCAACTCAATCAGAATGTGTCTTAATCCTATTACTGGAGGCGTTATAGAGAAGGCCCCAGAGAGAGAAGTTGGAAATCAATGGAACATGGAAGAGAAAGGAGAAGATGCTACCATGTGCATTGTCATGTGACAGAAAAGCCAAGGATCAAGGATTGCTGACTGCCAGCCCCAAAATGCCAGTCTTTGGGGAGAAAGCATTGCTTTGCTGACACCGCAAGTTTGGGTTTGTCTTAGCCTCAAAACCGTGAGCCAATAATATTCCCATTGTATAAGCCTACTCATTGAATGGTATTTGTTTTAGCAGCCAGGAAACTAAAACGTATCCACACACTCACACACACACATATTTAAAATTCCTATTTCTCCACTAAAAGTCAACTTAATATTCCCCAGTTTTCATAGTCAACAGAAAATACCACTACCCACTCAGCTTATCAGGTCAAACATATAATATCACTGTTCCTCATTCCTGTCCCCCTCTCCCTGCACCCTCCCCCCCACCCAGTCCCATCCATATGCAAGCCCTTTCAGCTCTGGCTCCAAGATATGGTTGGTTCTGCAATAGCCTCTTGCTTGATTTCCTTTTTCATCTTGCTTACCTGAAGCCATTCTCCTTGCAGCAGCCAGAAGGAAGAATTTGATCATTCATGTCATTCATCTGTTCAGAACCTTCCAAGAGTTTCCTGTTATACTTAGAATAAATCCAGTCTCCTGACCAAGACAGTAAGACCCAAACACTGGTTCTACCACCCTCCTTTTTCTCACTATACCACCCCACACACTGGCCTTCTTTGCACTTCCTTAAGAACATAAAATTGTTTTATACCTTTGGAGTTTTATATGTGCCATAATTTTTACCCCAAATGCTTATCCAACAGGTTTTGACAGACTCCATCCCTGTCAGCTAAAATGTAACCTCTTCAGAGAGGCTTTTTCCGATCTTTAGATCTCAGTTAGTCATCCCTGCTAATTGAGATATTACTCTCTCCATCACCCTGTTTTATTTTGTTTTTAGCACTTCACTATTTGGAATCTTGGATGTTGATTATTTAGGGTAGGCTTTGTGGTGGTAACAAATAGATGCTCAAGTCATATAATATTTGACCGACATAGAAGTTTATTTATTGCTAATGCATCAGTTCAAGGTAAGTGTTCCTTGTTGGGAGAGCTTTCTTCCATGTGGAAGATGCCTTTCATGTTGTGGCTCTGCTACTCCCTAGTGCCTCAAGCTAGTAGAAGGGGAAAATGAGTGAGTGGGAGACCTTGCTTCCTAAAATCCATGGCCCATAACTAGCGCATAATGCTTCTGCTTACATACTATTGGAGAACTGGTCACATGGCCTCACCTACTTGCAAGGAGGTGGGATTACTGGGGTATAAAGTCCCTAGCTGGCAGGCTGCTAACCACCAGTAATAACATACTATGGAAAGAGAGAACCCAATTTGGTTGGAAATTCACAATCTCTGCCACATCTGTACTTCTGGACACAAATTTCTGTACATAACCCTTTTCTCACACAGAACACACTCACCTCCTCCCCAAGCAAAATAATGCAACATTGCATTCAGATATGGCATCCGTCTCCCAGTCCAGGATCTCTGACTGACAGTCAGTTCTCAAATGTAGTTCCTCATGTTCTCATGATGATGGCCCAATTAAAAGATGAGCAATTCCTTCCCAACCCTAAATATAAATGATAGAACAAGTGCAGCATATCTACCACAAAACTCCCATTCAGAAAAGAGAATATTGAGAAACACAAGAGCAGTAAGCATTCAGAGCAGTGATGGCATATTTTGGGATGGGATTGTGAAGGCTCCCTGCCCTTACAGTGGAGGAATTTTCTTGGTTAGACCACAGATCTGTGGTTTGAGAGAAGTTCCCTTCTCCATAATTCTCTGTGGTTCTTTGCCCTCTAAGAAGTTCCACCTTGTCCATTTCCCCCAATCTGAAGTGTCTTCTTGAAAGACTGTAACATTTTTGCACCTTGCTTCTTGGGCATGAAACTTCGGGAGACCAAAGATTGCTTTGAGAATTTAAGAGTTCAAGCCTTTTTTTTTTTTTTTTTTTAAGGTCAGATTTATGGATGGTTTCTTTGCTAATAAAATTCCCTCAAAAGTGAGTAGTCCTTTGTTCTGTTTGCTAACAATCACTTTTTGTGTCTCTAACCATACCTTAAGTTCTTTCTGTATATCCCTCTTGAGTCTGTTTTGCTTCTTTGCTTCTTCTCACCCTCAATCTAGTGGTAGACCCCTGCTAACATCTGAAACAATATGTAGGAGTTGAAATGTAACTTCTTTAATCTGTTCCTGGTTTCAGGCTGAATCTATTTGTTTAAATTACAATTTTTATTGAGCACCTGTCCTTATTTTTCAGTTTAATGTACTGACATTTTCAGTCAATGATCAGTTGGCTTCTCCAACCCTACAAGTCCCTTAGTTTCCGTTTGCAACACAGTTAACTCTCTTCTGAGTTTATCCTTTTCTTATAATACATTGCAAAAAGCAGCAACTTCAAGCAAACACAAACTAATCCTCAAAAACCAAGCTTCTTGGAGCTATAGGCTTAATAGGTGCTTGGTAAGCCTTCCCAGTTATTGCAGATAAAAGCAGTCTCGGATATTTTCTAACCATATAATGTGGGTCATCACATTTCCAGCCTGTGATATCTGTTCCATGCAACTCACTGCTTGGCCGCTAAATTGATGCCACATATTTAGATTATTTTTATGGCAAAACCCCAACAAGCTACTAATTTCTGAATTACTTAGGGTAGTGCTAGTTGCTATAACAAATACACCTCGAAATATAATGGCTTAATCTGTGGATGATGATTTCTCACTCACGGAGCAAACCAGAGTAGATTTTCCTGTTAGGCAGGCAACTCTCCTCCAAGTAGGGATTTGGAGACCTACACATCTTTCATGTGGATGCCCCTCTATTCAGTAGAGCCTCATTATTGTCTGCATCTAGCTCACAGAAGGAGAAAGAGAAATGGGGACTGCACTGCACAACTGATTCCTCAGACCAAAAAGTACACAAATCACTTTAACTCACATTCTGTTGGCAACAAGTGTTAATGTGGCCACATCTATATGCATGAGATGAGAAATTTTATTCCTGGTTGATCTGCTTCTTCCCAGTGACAAATATATACTAGGCAAGAGGAAATAAATATTTTGGAGGGTATTCAGTCACCTTCACCAGAGTATGGATACATGCATGTGCTTAATTTTCTGTCTATCCTGATTAAAATATAAATTCCAAGAGCCCAGGGACTGTTCACTGATGTATTCCCAAGATATAGAACAATGTCTTGCTTAGAGTAGGCACTCAGTACGTATCTGTAGAATGAATGCAATGTAGTTTATAAGGTGGACGCTGAGGTCTAAATACCTGGGTTCATAATCTTGGATATCGTTGGCCTTATAAGCTCAGTAGAGTTGCCTCAATTTTCCCATCAGTCAAATAGGAAAGTTATATTATCTACCTCATAAAGTGAGGGTTCAATGAGACAATGTATGTGTATTTCTTAGCATAGTTCCCAGCACATAGTAAGCATCCAACAAATGTTAGCTAGTATTATTATTCCTGCTAATATATATGTATATATCTATGTGTACGCACCATATCATGAATTTTCTGAGGCTAATTGAGCAGTTTCACTGCCGGAGTTAAAACAGACCCAGTAATTAAAAGAAGTGTTTTAGGACCTTACTAGGAGTTTGATGTCAGAACAACTCACTGTCCTGTTTTCATAAGCTTGTAGGATTTCATTCCAACCTGAAGCAAATTGAGAGTCACAAAGAGGAACATATGTAATCCTATAGTGCTCAGAGGGGAATGCTGAGAAAGTTAGGTAACAAGTGGCAGGTGTGCTGGTTTGAAGCTTTTAGGTACCCCAGAAAAGGCCATGTTCTTTTAATCCATTCCAGTGGGTACAGACCTATTGTAGGTGGGACCTTTTGGTTAGATAGTTTCAATTGAGATGTGACCCACCCATTTAGAGGTGGGTCTTAATCCTTTACTAGCTTCCTTTAGGAGAGGATAAAAGACAGAAAAAGCCAAGAGAGCTCAGAGAGAGAAACACTGAGGAAGAGAGCTTAGAGAGAAAAAGCTCCCAGAGGAGCTGAGAGTGCCACTGAAGTCAGAAAATGAAAGTAACTAAACCTGGGAGAGAAGGACCAGCAGATGCCAGCCATGTGTCTTTCCATTTGACAGAGGTATCCCAAATGCCGGCAGCCTTTCTTCAGAGAAGGTATCCTCCTGTTGATGCCTTAATTTGGACATTCTCATAGCCTTAGAACTGTAAATTTGTAAACTAATAAATCCCCCTTGTAAAAGTGAGCCCATTTCTGGTATTCTGCATTTCAGCAGCTTTAGCAAACCAAAACGGCAGGGACCCCTGTTACCCTTTAAACTGGGTGTGGAGGAAATCGCTTTTAGAAAAAAGTTCAAGGGAAATTTAAATTATTGACAAATTATCAACAAAGACCACCTGCCTTAATCAAATATGTCATTAAGGGGATCATTTCATTGTTGTTCCAGAATACAGATGCTACATTATCTTTGCCACACCCTATGCAATGCATGTAGGAAATGAGAAGGCATCCAAACTTTGATTTATCCAGTAAATGTTTATTTAACACCTAGTAGGTTCCTGCCAGTGTAACAGGTGTTGAGATTACAATGAGTTAGACAGAGAGAGTTTATAGTCTAGCAGGCATATAAACAAGTAAATGAGAGAATGCCAGGAAAGAGTCCAGCATGGAATGGATGTTCCTGAGAAGGGCAGCTGATGCAGTCATGGGATCGTGAGTGGTTTCCCAAAAGAAATCATGTCTAAGCTCAGACCTGAAAAATAGGCAGGGGCTAGTCAGGTACCCTGCTTTGACTCTTTCTCATGACCTGGAATTGACTATTTATTTGTTTTATATTGGGTTATATTAGAAAGTATAGGAAAATATAGAGATGTAAATTTATATAAAGTTTTCAGATCCCACCAACCAAAGAAAACCACTGTTAACATTTCAGCTTATTTCATCCTTGTATTTCTCTGTGCATTTTATTTATAATTGAACTAGTACAATATAAAACAATTTTCAATTGTGTCACTTAGAATAATATAAACATTTTCAATTTTCTTTACAAGGGTGGTTTTAATGGCTTAACGATAACCCATTTTGTGGATAAATCCAAGCTTTACTTCATTTTTGTACATTTAGATTATTTACATTTTTCACATTTTAACAGTCACTGGGTCTGGGAAGTAATATTCTATTTTCAAGGCAGTCAAGGATATGCAAACATACTTGTCATAATATAGAAAAGTCTGTATCTTCTCTAGAGGATAGCTCAAAAATGAAATTATAGAACAATGATTTTTCTTGACCACCATGAATACAAAAGCAGGATCTTCCATTTGTAAGCTCTCTTGATCACTCTTCCTGGAGTTGGTGTCCCACTGAGGGTGTATTATGTGAACGCAGTGATCCTTCAAAAGGTCATTCAGTTAACAGTTAATCATGGAACTTCTCAGAGTCTTTAATATGCTAATGTATGTTTTAAATGTATGTTAATGTAAGTTGTGATGCAAAGTTATTAGATCATAGCACCCTGTTTATATAGGGCGTATTTTGGGACTAGTGTTCCATGGAACACAGATTGGGAAAGCCTGCTTTATTATAACGTTGAGGCAGACTGTTGCTTGTTGAAAGATAATGATAAGTAAGGTAGGAATGGGCATGCCTCAATTCAACCCATTTTGGTCAATTATCTGTGCTTTGTATAAAACTGTGTTATGCCCCCATGTGGCATATATTGGTATATGAGAAGCAGCTCCTATCCTCAAGGGATTTTTAGTGTATCAAGATAAATGAGTGTGTGTGTGTGTGTCTGTGTATTTGTGTCTGCGTATATTTATGTAGAGAAGAATGGGTGGTGTAAACCCAAATTCACAAATGTCCATATTGTATGCAGACCACAGTAAGTCCTCTAAGATAGGACAGTGCAGGATGCTTGGAGAAAGGCCATCTCACAGCTGGCTGAAGGGCTTAGGAAAAGATATGGTAACATATTCATGGGTGTTGTAGTAGTTTCTTTGGGGCTTTTCATCTTCTGAGATATGGAGTATTATATTAGATTTATCCAGAATATTTTTGAATATCAATTGAAAGTGTGTGGCTTAATAGTTAAGAGTCTGGGCTATGAGTCAGAACGTTGCGAGTTTTAATCTGAGCTCTACAATTCAGTAGCGGTGTGATCTTGAACAGATACCTTCACTTTGCTGCATCCCAACTTCCCACAAGGGGATGATCATTATGCTGTGAGGGTTTAGTGATAATGTTTAAGAACTCGGTGCACAATAAGTGCTCAAAAAACACTAGGTTTTAGTTCTTTTCATAATTATTATTTTTCATATTTATACTCCGTACTACCCTGCAGACCATGAAAACCCTATCATGAAATTAAAAGTGGCAAAAAATAAAGACATACCACTACTAATTCTCTATTGAGACCACCCTCATGTTTTTATGATATCCCTTCTATTTTGTCACACTTTGCCTCAGAGGAAGTATGACAGGGATGAAGCCAGACTCAAACACCAGCATATACCCGCTGACTCACATAGTGGTCAGCTTATAGTAGGAGTTCATTTAATATATTCACAAAGGAACAGATAAAACATAGTTATTTGTTGAGTGTATTTCCTTTAAAATTACCCATGCTCCCACATGACATGCCCTTATCCATGCTGTCTACCATTTGATCAACCACTGCATGCTTTCCACTGTACTTGGATGGGGTCTCAGAATCCCTTTCAATACAGTACTCCAGGAAAACCCTGATAATAGAGTTGGGGCATGAGATTAAATAGCATTTGCCACTTGGTGTTGATATTTGACCTCGAGTCTTTGGCTTGGCACTTAGATCACTGACTTGGGCTTACTCAGCTCCCTAAACAGATTACATTTACTCAAGGGCAAGGATCCTGCCTCAGTAATCTTGTTACACACCCATGCCTAGCACTGTACCAGGCACATAATAGCTTCTCAGGAAGTGTTGTTTGAATCTGCTAGGGGAAGAGTGGTTCCCAGCTGTTCACTTATCCCATAATATTCTGTGTCTAACATAGGTTATTCCCCAAAAGGGAAAAGACATCTCCAGGAGATGTTCACCATTGCTCCAGGGACAGCTTATTCTCTTAAAACAGCCTCTTGACTATCTAGAATGTGTTATGACACTTAGGAAAAATTAGCTTTTCACTCGATTTGGCACAAAAGTGGCCTCTAGTCAGGCTCTGATTGGCCTTGATTCCTCATAACAATAGACTAGAAGTACTTCTTGTTTCTGAATAATTGCTTGAAAGATGGATTTTTAAAAAATTGAATTATAGTTTAAATATACTTTGGAGTCATATAATAGATAATTTACAAACCATAGAAATATTATGTAATATGTCCAGTACTCTCCAATTTGTTACTTTTATCATTCTGACTTTTATGTTTCACAAAAATAAGATTCCATGGCCACCTTGGGAATGAACTACATTGAATAGTTGGAGTTTTCAGAGAGGTTTTTGTTTTTTATTTCTTTATGTATTTTTTAATGGCCACTTCAGAAGGAAATATCTCTAAAACAAGTTCATGCTTTTTTGCCTTATTAAACAGAGGATACTGGGCAGAATTTATTTTTCTTTCCAGTGATTCAAGTTCATCATTATGGAACAGTTAATATTTAACTGAAATTTAATTAAATCAGCCAGTTATTATTCTGTAAAAAATACCCCCAAATTCAGCACCTAAAACAATCAACTTTTATTATTGCATGTACATCTACAGATGAGCTACGTGTTTTGCTGATCTCGGCTAGACTTGCTTCTGCGTCTCCAATCAGCTAGAGGATCTGCAGGAAGCTGACTGATCTAGGATGGTCATACTGGTGTGATTTGTCTCTGTTCCATGTGGTCTCTCACCCCCCCAGGAGCTAGCCCAGCTTTTTCATGTGAAATTGGCAAAGTTCTAAGAGAGTGAGCGGAAGTGCCACACAAAGGCTTCTTGAGGCCTTGCTTAGAACTGCCAGAGTCACTTCCACTGCATTCTAGTCACAAACACAGTCCAGTTTCAGGGAGTGGGGAAATAGACTCGATGATAATTACTGCAGAGTCACATCAAAAGGGGTATCGATACAGGGAGGGTTGGGAAAGTGTCATTCTTCTTTCCAGTCAACCGACTACATCATCAAGGAAGAATGGCCTCCAAGATTCTCAGCACCCAGTGTTAATTTGGTCTCAGACTACTGTGTACTTTGATCTCCATTGTTTGCTCTTTGTGGAGACGGGTCTCTTTTCCTGGCCATCTGTGTTATCTTCGCTGTTGACATGCTCCTTTTAACAACCATTTGACTATGTCTTTCTCTTTTCTAATTCTGCTTTGATGAATTTGCTTGGAAACCTATTGACCAATATGTGTTAGGGCTGTGTGTAAAGTAACTCTCAGTAAGTTTTGTGGCATGAGGAGCTCTTCTATGTATGATGCATTTTCATTGCTTGGGAGCTTCATTTTTTGCTGCTAGTGGATTATCATAGCTGTTGTTTCCAGATTGCTAGGGTCAGGTTCTAGATGAGAGAAATGTTACTATATAGTTCTTTTCCCCATACATGAAGGTATGTTACACATTACACAGTAAGTTCCAAGAGGGAGGACAGAGATAGTGCCCCCACCCCCAGGTCCTAGTACATTGCCTGCGGCTCATTTTAGGTCAGATGAATGAATAAATGCAGCGGTGATTTACAAATCTACTATACCGGGTAGATTTGTGAAAAATCCCAGTGCTTGTGTGTTCTAAAAAAAACATAGTGCAGGATATACTTCCTTGTCTCTGAGGAGTGTTCTAAGGATTAACCAATGTTAAAGGGTTTTGATATGCTTAGGTGAAGGGCGTCCCATAACTATAATGTTTTATTGTTATAATACCATAAAATGCTTTTGGGGACATATAGCTTACATATATTTTTCACCAAATTATTCCATAAATCATGCACAAAATGTATCAAATCCAAAAGCAATAGCTTTGACCTTAGAATTGCTGCAACAGTGGTTTGATGATAAACTACCTACCACATCAGCAGTACTCTAAAGTACATAAAATGTGTTTCCATATATTCAAAATGTGCAAACACTTAGAACAAATGACTAAGTGCTTTCAAAAAAGATTAAATGATTCAGAGTTTTTCCTGTGAATATTAACATTTAGAATGGTAAGTATCTTTAAGACATTATCATGAACGCTGCAATTTTTAGTTATTTTCACTAATTCACATTAAATATTCACTATTCCATTCAAAATGTTAGATAGAACTATTTTAGGATTTCTTTTTTTGTTCTGAAAGAATCTTCCTTTCCTAATGTTTCCTGCTTAATGGCTATATACAAATGTTCACAGAGCTTTTAATAAAATGTCAGCATACATAATCTTTTTTTTTAACATCCTTTTTTAAGGTCATCAACATGGCAAATATAATATTTGCAGTTTTTTCAGAGAAATGCTTATTTCTCTTCCTCAGTTACATTATCACACTTACGACTAACTCTGTGAATGATGGAAAGGTATTATCATTACCCATGTTGTCAAAGGGTGATTATTCATTTAAATATACATGAAGGCACTAATGCAGCTTTCTAAATATGCTTTTTAAAAAGAGAAAAGATATAGCTGTCACAAGTTTAATTTTGTTTAAATAGGGTTATTTGGTGCCTGCAGAAGAGCATTACCCTGCAAATGTGTGTGTGTGTGTGTGTGTGTGTGTATGTATTCCTTTCCCAGGGGAACTTAGCATAGTAGGGGAATATCATTGGAAGGGTATCTCTATCACACATGCAAGATAACCTTTAAATATTTGCATAGTGTAATACCAGACAGCAGGTTTAGAGGGAAAATTACTCATCTCTGCTGGATCCCTTGTCTGTCTTCCAAGGGCTGTTCTGAACCTTTCTCTCTGCTTACCTCCCATTTTATTGAGAAGGCCAAGACCAGTTGATGTGAATCCCTTTAACCTTTCTCCCCTTAGAAATTGCTCACATCACCCCCGTTCTCTCCTCTCCTCTCGGAAGAAAATGTAATTATAATATGCTCCTGTGCTTGAAAATCCAGTTTTCTGATTAAGGGTTCTGGCTCAATGTTTCTAAATTCATTGCACATTTTGGTTGGTGTACCTACTTCATTATCTTTATATTGACATTATTTTAAATAAATCTTCTGTTCCTAGGGGATTCTAAGCAATCTGTCAGCAGAAATGGTGTTAAATATCTATTCATGGTAGTATATAGTTGAGTGTTCTCTACATACCACTGAATTAAGTTTATCTATGTGAGTGCTATAAATAGTACTGCACACTGCTTATAGTGCTTAATACTGAATTGGATAACATAAATAGGTGAGTGCTATTCCAACTCTTTTAATATTTTATACTTATGTATTAAAATGATCTAAGTATAAATGGGCACTAGATTCTTTTACCTAGACTAATGAAAGGTCATAGGAAAATGGAGGTCATGGTATTTTGAATTGAATATTTATGTATGACATGTCGTGAATGCTGTACTTTTATTCAAAAAAGACACAAAGACACATGTTTATGAATCCAGTTTATTTTTTCATGTAAATACAGTCTGCTGTTTTTATTTTTCACAGCTCCGTGTCTGGGAGAAGGTCTTATTTTTCTTTCCCAACAAGTCTTAACCTGGGGAAAAAAAATCATAGTTCTGTTTTCCCTGTACCCCTCACCTGCTTCATCTGTCAAGAATATAAATATGGATTTATCTGGCTAAAGTACTTTTTGCACTAACAAGTTGTATCTTAAAATTGCTTTTTCTTGCAAGTTTCTGATTGTGTGTCAAGGTTGTATGAACAGTATAGTTTATATTAGGTGCATGTCTTACAGAGAGTAGAAAAAAGGGTATTCAGAGGACATTAAAATAACTTTAGGGGAGTTAGGAGGATGTTTAAGTCTGGGAAGATGGGCAAAGTAGTACTGGTGTTTGTCATATCACCTGTGAGAAGGATAATCCCGAATGTTTTTATCTATGGGATAAGGTTTTCATCTTTTTTAACACTTAAGAAAATAAAAATGTTTGCTGGTATCTTCTTTTGGAGAATCAAATTTTTATTTGTCTTTGTTTTGTTTTACCTTGTAAGGTTTTAACACAAGATAGAAATCTAACCTACAGTTTTTCATTCCACTCTGCATTGTGAGCATAAATCAGGCATATAGTTATCACTTTGTTTGGAATTTAAGGGACTGCATGTTCTGAAAAATGTCCTTTCACAGAATATTTCATGTTTTTTGAAGTTTTAGGAGTGGAAAGTGATTGAAATATTTGACATTTTCTCTATGAGATTTTTAAGCATCTTATTAAAGCCTCCTCATTCAAAATCACCACAGAAAAGGATTTAAAAGCTAAATGGTCATGTTCAAACTTACCAGCTGGCTGAAAAGGAACCTTTTGTCTGTGGTGCCAACAGAGCTATACTGCCCCCTCCTGGAAAATCCTCACTGCTAAGTAAGCCTGGCCCCTTTCCCTTGGGCCATTAGCAAATACATCATTGCTTCCAACACCTGCTGCACCCTTTTCCTCAGTCTCTTAGCCTTCGATTAGATGGGGCAGCTGGATTATGTTTAATTTATATTAAATTGGGGGGATAGCTGGATTATTTTTCATTTATGCTTCTGTGGGGAAGATGGGATTAATTCTTTTAAGCATGGGGACGGGCAGAATGCATTCAATAGAGGAGAAAGTATCACATTGCCTCTGGTGATAGAGACTCAGAAAAGGAATGAAAAGACAGGGTTTCTCTCTCCAGCTGCAATTTGTACCTTTCATCTCTGATCTGCCTTGGAGGAGGCATTGGGGAGCTGGCTGTGGACACAACCGTGAAGTCAGTAGAGTCTAGTTTGCTTTTCTGTAGGATGTAAGGGTGAGATTAAGGTTTGCCCATGGTCACACAGTTAGAAAGTGGTGGAGCTGCAATTCTAAACCAGGGTGTCTGATTCCAAAGTCCAGTTTATTTCTAGAGTTGGGGAAGGTAAAATGGACCTTTATGAAGTAGCACTGAACTATATTGGGGGTTGGGGGGTGGCTCCAAAAATTTGTTTGAAAGTCAATAAGAATGGAGGAAAGATTTAACACAATTATATAAACATTAATTTGGGTAATGAGAATTTGAATTTAGAATGCTGAATAAGCATCAGTGACCCTTCACTGTGACACTACTTTTCATCTTTGAAACAAACATTTTAAAGATGTGGAACTGAAAAGTGGAGTTCAGGTTCTTGGCTTGCAGTCCCACTCTTCCTTTTAGATACTGTGACTTTTTTGGTAATATGGAAAAGTCAGCTGCCTTCCAGGATTTTATTAGGATTAAATGAGATAGTAGATCAGTGGCTCTCAACTGTGGGTAATTTTTCTCCCCAGTAGAAACTTGGCAATATCTGGAGACATTTTTGATTGTTGTGATTGCAGAGATGGGTTATACTGACAATAATGGGCTGAGTCCAAGGGTGCTGATCAACATTTTACAGTGCATAGGGCAGCTCTCCACCACCAAGAAGTGCTCAGCTTGAGAAATGCTGGTGTAGATCAAGAACCTGGTAACAAAAAAAAGCCTCCCACATGAACCTGTCATTCATTCAGGAATTTCTTGTATGCCAGGCACTGTGTCAGAACTTTGTATTCATCATCCCTGTCTTCACAAGATACAGGAAGAGGAGAATAAAGATCAGGGCAAAAACTGCCTTATTCGGGGTTGCAGAGAATTTAATCAAGATTTCAACTAAAGCCTATGCTAGGCCAAAGCACTTCTACACAAACCTACTTTTTCCTAATTTGAAGTATTCACTATAATTAATTGACTCTTTACTCTAGATAGTTGGAAGAATAAATGAATCTAAACATTTAAACTTAGTTTATCACCTTTTATGAGCAGAGACCTACTCATGTACAATGTCTGGTTAGGCAAGGCAAGTGTTTCCTTTCTGGTTGTAGTCAGTTGCCCCTGTCGTCTCTTTGCTCTTCCCCAGCTGCCCACTTGGGCCAGCCTTCCAGACCACGGGCAAGATGTTCACGCCTGCAACCATCGCCTCCCACAGTAGAACAAAAGGTTTATGAACACTGCTAGTGATGTTCTGCCTCCATTTCTTGCCATAAGAAAAAGGAGAGCAAAGAAGAACAATGGAGTGTTTTACCCCCAAAGGGTAAATGGGGATTGCATCATGTCTCCTGCAAAAGGCCTGAGTCCTTGTGCTGTGGGTATGAACCCATTTTTAAATAGAACCTTTGAAGATGTTATTATTAGCTAAGATGTGCCCAAACTGAATGAGGGTGGGCCTTAATCCGATATGGCTAAAGTCCTTATATGCAAAGCAAAGGGAATTGGACGCAGAAAAAAAAAGAGCCATGGGGAGGAGCAGGAGGGAGGAAGTCAACATAACCCAGGTGAGAAAGAAGAGGACATTGCCATGGACAGGAAAGCCAAGGAACATAAGGATTACCAGCCTGCCAGAATACTAGCAACCCTGGGAGGAAACAAGCTTTCCAGACTCTGAAACCATGAGGCAATAAATTTCCCTTGTTTGAGCCTGCTGTGTTTGTCATAGCAGCTAGGAAACAAAGACATGGACTCCTTAGAGCTATGAAGGTTTGACAGTGATTACAAATGTGTTCCAATAGAAAGGTGGACAGGAGCTGGGGCTTAATCAGTGCTCCCCATATCCCCCAGACTGATTATGGAAGGAAATACTAATTCTTCTCTTCCCATAAGTGAGATGTTGAAGTAGTTATCACTTTCTGGGACCCAGTAGATCAGCCACCCAACATATCCCATATTTTGTGCAATCAGCTGGAAAAAGGTAAGGGAGAGGGATATGTGTTCAGACTATATCTGTCTTGAACAGAATAAGAGAAAACCTCAAGTAAATCTTGATGTAGATTAGGAAGTGTGGGCTTAAATTACTTCAAAGTGGTATAAGCTTTCGATAATGTCTTTGCATCAGGATTGGAATTATGAGGTGCTCAAACTAATGCACTGATATCCCAAGAGGGAGTAGGTAGTTCTGATAGTGTGTTCCAGTAAGTTATTGCCCAGGGAGTAGAATGCTGTGGTCAACATTAAATTTCCATATGTAGAGCATGTATTGCGCATTGATATTTGGAGAACAGAGATGTAACAGACTAGTGTACACTTCAAAATGATAATGAACGTAAATGAACCTTTTTGTGAATGATTCAGAAATATCTTTCTGTGCTTTTCAATTTCTTTATGGTCTCTGTGTGGAGAAAGAACTAAAATTTCTTTAATGTTTATGTTAGCACTCTTATGCTTTGTATTCAAAAGCACAGTATTTTAGCTAGGGGGAATAGTTACCTGTTTATTGGTGTAGAACAAAGAGAAACAGAAGAAACTTCTTTGAGGTCCTTGGGAAGCAGATAAGCAGTATTTCTGGTCATTAGGCTATATACTGAAAGGTTAATAGAATAAACTGGCACATATATAATATAATATAGACTACATTTTATACACACACACACACACACACATATGTATAATCAGTTTTGTTTATTATGTATTATCACAGAATATTGGATTCATGTACTGTTCCTGACATGGCATACAGAGTCAATAATGCTTTGCTCTAAAATTGGAATCGATGATTACAACATTGCTATAATTCACTAATGAGCAGCCAATAAATACAGGCTGTCATATCCTGAAGGAAAATGCCAGCACAGACCTAGCTATGTTTGAAATAGTATAGAAAGTCTAAAATCAAAGGACTTGTCCCAGGTGCAGGACCCTTTGATTCGTCTATAAATTGGCAAGATGTTCAATGATTGCTCTGAAATAGTTTGTGCCTTCACAACATTAAGCTTTGTCACTATTCCATGCACATTGATCTCATGTCTTAGGTCAGCTAACACATAATAACAAGCATCTCATCTCTGCTGGGCATTTTACATCCATCCCTGCTTTTTGTGGTGTGGCACAAACTAATTATGTGCCACATGATAGTATATGGCAGGTCTTATACTTTTTTTTTTTTTAATGTTTTTCCTAGTATCTTCATTCCTTGCAGTTTTGTGAGTTTTTATCCTAGGAAGGATGAAAGTTCCAGACTGCATTGAAAGGTAGATTTTAACTTAAACTTATGAGATGTGGCTCTTAAAATTAAAATTAGAAAAATGTTTTTATTTAATGTTATGTATAATCATTAAGATAAAAAATGGATCAACTACCTCCTCTAAGAAAAGCAAAGCAACATGCAATCTATTTCTCTTTTTTTCTTCCACTGAAGAAGATACATAGAGAAAGAAGTTTATGAACCTTTGCATACCATTCACCATGTGTATTAAAAGCCTGGAGTGTCCTGCAAAAGAAGACTTTGATTTTGTTTAACCCTGCATTTTACCTAATTTATTAATAACAGAACCCCTCCTTGTTTACTGATTTCAGAGGATGCAGTTGTTCCACTGGACACATTTTGGAAAATCCTGAATGATGCTATGTGAACTTTCCAATGCAGGAAAGGCAGTGGAACAGCCAAGTACTTCCCTGTCCCCAGGAATGGTTAAAATTCAGCACTTTCATTTCAGTCATCAGTGAACTAACATAAAGTCTATCAAGTGATAAATGATACTTAATAATAATTATTATTTTCATTATTTAACTCAAATGACATTTCTTCAATTAGCTTCCAGTAGAAGTAGAATTCCCACAAAGCACTCTGGGAAATTCCAATCATGCAGGGAGGGCATGTGCTGGTTTGCATGTATTATGTCCCGCAAAACGCCATTATCTTTGATGCAATCTTGTGGGAGCCAATGTATTAGTGTTGATTGGGTTGGAACCTTTTGATTGATTGTTTCCATGGAGAAGTGACTCAATCAACTGTGGGCGAGATCTTTGATTGGATAATTTTCATGGAGGTGTTACCCTGCCCATTCAGGGTGGGTCTTAATTAAATCACTGGAGTCCTATAAAAAAGAGTTCACAGACAGAAGGAGCCCGGAGCAGCTAAGAGGGACATTTTGGAGAGGAGCTGCAGCTGAGAGACATTTTGAAGATGGCCATTGAAAGCTGACATTTTGTTGGACAGCATTTTGAAATGCAATCTGGGAGCAAGCAGACACCAGCCAATTCCTTCCCAGCTAACAGAGGTTTTCCGGATGCCAGTGGCCTTTCTCCAGTGAAGGTACCCTTACCTTGGATACTTTCTGGCCTTAAGAATGTGACTTTGTAACCAAATGAGCCCTCTTTATAAAAGCCAATCCATTTCTACTGTTTTGCAAATTGGAAGCAAACTGGAACGGGGGGGGGGGGGGGGGGGGGGGGGGGGGGGGGGGGGGTTGCTAAAAAGAGTTGACACAGGCCTAGGCTGCTGCTATAAACTTACCCTGCTAGAAAAGGGTAATGAGGATGGATTTTCTCAGTGCACTATTGAGTCAAAGGTTTGAAATCCTGAGAGGCTGTCAACTCTTGGTCTGGTGGGGTCGTATTTATTATTAAGTCTCTGATTCTGTTTAATTGTTACTTGTGGTGGTAATTGTTTTAATGGGTACCTGTCTCAGCTAAAAGAAAATTAGGTGTGCAAAATGGATAGTTTTCTTTCTTTTCCTTTGACTTAATTTGAATATTTTGGGTTCTTTCTACCACTAGGGTCCCTCATTCTTTCTCTGGGAGGCCCACCTGTTGTTCAGTCGTTAGTTTACCTGTATTCCTGACTGGCCCCCTGACAGGCTAGCAAGTATCTAACTCTCTAGAATTTCTGAGCTGTGCTTGGTCCTTTATGTGACTTTCTCACTATGCCGAGGCCCTTGGATGTCTAGGGTGCTCAGTGGCCTTGCTCTGCCTTTTCTTCTCTGGGGAAGCAAATACAGGGTCTCCCCCTCCCATACTGTCAACGTCTCTACCCTCATCAGTTTTGCTCTAGGGAGAGAAAGGGGAGGGAGAAATTTTGTTTTGTTTTGTTTTTGAGTTGGGAGGTGTGTGGCAGGGGTAGGAGACCCCTCCCTCAGAAACACCCAACATAACCTGCTCAATGGACTGGGCTGCTAGCAACACAAAAGCCAGAGGCTATTGGGCTGTGTCTTTTTTCCTGTCTAATTACATCTCTCCTTTCAGGAAATGAGCATGAGCCACTGATAATCTGTTTAGTGAATAAAGAGAAATACCAGGAGGGGAAAAATTCCATACATTAATGTTTCAAAAATGTCTTCATACCACCTTCTCCTCCTAATACATATTTGTGTTCCTCTTAGCAAAATGTACTTCTGAAGCATGCTTCCCCCATCCCCCACCCCCACTTGAAGGCAGGGTACTAGATTTCTGACCTCCAGAATAGTAACCACACTCAAAGCCCTAATAGGGTGTGAGTGTGAAGTCGTTGTCCTCCAAATTCTTGGATTCTTGAGGTTCCTTGAGACTCTAGCTGGGAGCCTATAACCCGGGCAGATTTCTCACAGATTCTGAGGTTTCCCTCTGCTTCCAGGCTTCCTCCTCAGGCAGAGGTGTTGGGCCAAGTTAACAGCCTTAAAACTGCACCTCACTTGTCCTTCCCTTAGATGTTTCCCTACGTATTTGAGAATTTAACCATTCCAGAAAACTGTGTAAAGAACACACTGACTCACTTTTCTCTTCTTCTGCCAATTTTCCTGAAAATCACCAAGAAACTTAAGGCATTTGGGAGTTCTTTTTTAAATGAGCCTTGTTTGCAAGGTTGCTTTGACATAATGATTATAAAGTGTTGAGCATGCTGTCTGGCACAATGCCGTGGATGTTATTATAACAAACCTATGACCAAAGCAATAATTCATTTCCCACCACTTTTTAGGTTTGGAAATGGTAGGCTGGGATAATAAGATATAATATGTAATTTTCATTATTTGCATCCTTCAAGAAAAAAGATAATAGCCTCTTACTTGTTGAGTGAGGTTCTTGGAGCAATTAGGGCATTCTGATCAGAACCATGACTAAGATCAAAGGTATTTTTGCAGACTTGGGTGTCTCAGGACATCGACAGGCTAACCATGGGGACTGGACACCCCATCACTGATACTATAGGCTTTATGGAGCCTGCCAAGAAGGGGTCTGCCAAGTGGCAACAAAGAGCAAGGGTCGTTACAAAAGAATTTGAGAGAGAATAGTGTTTAAAGATTTAATTGAACATCATAGGAGGTTTCTTCCTTTAAACACAAGCAAAGGAAACAAAGAGAGAAGACTTTTGATGACAATAGAGTGATAGGCAGGACTGACATGTTTCTGCCTTTGTTGCATTTAGAGTCAAGTGGGGGAGACAGTATTAAACAATGAATTAAAAATTCATAATCTTGTAATTGCAAGAGTGATGTGTGATGTACTATCAGAGCATGGGGAGGAGTTCCCCAAGGAAGTGCCTTAGGATCTGAAGGATGAGTAGGAATTAACTTCGTTTGCTTGGGGTGGGGTTAGGGAGTGGGAAGAGGTTTGCCCTAAGGGACAGCATATATGACTGTTCAGATGTAGGGGGAGCTTGGTGCATTGCAGGAACTGAGAGATGGTAGATGGTTGGCATGACCAGAGAGCAGTGAATGAGGGTGGGTGGTCCAGACAACCAGAACACCCAGGAGGTAGGATGGGGCCAGATCAGGTAGGCACTTACAGGGATTTGTATATCACATTAGGAATTTTATTTCTCCTTATTCTGAGAGGAATGTGAAGCCTCTGAAGAGCTTTCAGTATGGAAATGACATACAGATGACATGCTGCATCCAAAGTGGTACAGATTTGAATCATTAAAAGATTGGTCTGACTGCAGTATGGAGAATGAGTCAATGGCAGTAGGGGAGTGAGGTGGAGGCAGTTGATTCTGGAAAGCTAGACACGAGGCTACTCCTCTCATCCATGCAAGAGAAAGTGGAGGCTTGGACCAGGGTGACAACCATGGACAGAATGGAGTGATGTTTAAGAGGTAAAGCTCACAAACAATTGATAGTGTTGGATCTTGCAAACAGAGTCTTTAGCATGCTCATTAGACTATACAGAGTTAATAGTGCTTTTAGTTGTTTCTCTATAGAATAAAAGAGATTGTGATTATGCCATGATACTGCTGTTTCTCAGATTTTTTTTTCAAATACTGTAACTTAGAAAATATTTTCCTAATGATAGGAGTCATCTCTAATAGTCTTAAAATTGCTGTTTCAAAACAGAGATAATTGTTCCTTTGAAAAAAAAAAATGAGATGAGCTAGATTTTCTGTCCACTGAAATGCAGCTAGTATTTTCTCTCACTTGTCCATCATATGAATGTCTGCTATTAGAAAGAGAGATGTGTTCAGAAGCAGATATACTCCACGTAAACGTTACAGTGGTCTTCTTGAAATTACAAAGAAAATTATTATTTGGGTATGCTCTTGGATAATTTTATCTTAGGAATAATTAACCTTTAGTCAGTTAATGGTAAATAAAATGTGTGGCGGATATCCTTTCCTTTTGTTTAGAGTTTCTATGCATAATCTCAACATTTCTGCTTTCTAATGAACGTCTAACAGACAATATAAAACAAGGCCCCTTTTATCAAGCACAACATATATTGATCACTGTGTAGATAGCATTTTATTCTTTCTCTCGCTTTTTTTTTTTTTTTTTTTTTTTTGAGCAGTGATTCAGCTAAAAATTCCAGCCTTCCAAGCACCTGTTCCAAGTAACTTTTTGTGAAGTATAAAGCAAATAGCTTTCTGGCCCTTCTGACATGTGGTCACTGCCTAGGAGGTCAGGATGCTAAGAAAGAGAGTTTACTGGAAAACCAATGCATGGAATTCACCTTTATCCTGCTTCTGGTTCACTCTCTCTTGCCTTTTCCACTTTACTGATGCAAAACATTTGTGTAACTGATGTCCTTCTCCCTCTCCAGGGAATCCAGAGAGCTTAGCTGATGGGTTTATTGTAAGTAAAGTCAAAGTTGAGTGCAGCCATATTTATGGGATGAGAACTCCTTGACCCTAGGAGCCCTGAGACCATCATCCAAGCCAGGCCACTGAGCTGGGATGCAGGCAGGGATGAGGAGCGTTGGGCAGACAGGAAAGACCCAACCTCCTTGTCCCGGGCTCCTCACGCCAGCTGCACTCAGGAACAGACTCCCCTTCTAAATATATTTTACCTAATGGGCCTTACAAGGCACATTTTCTCAAGGGATATTGCTGCTAAAAATAGTGAAACTGCAGTTGTTGTGGGAAAGATACGGAGTAAGCTAGAGCTGCAAAGGCATTCCAGGGCCAGGGCTTCTCAGCTGTTTACCTTGAGCAAGTTCTTTAATCTCAAGCGTTGATGTTCCCATCTAGCAAGACAGAACACTGCCGAAAATGTAGATTTGGTTTTGCTTTAAGAAACAGCTACAGTTACTATTATTACTGTGGTTATTCTAGGGACACACAATTTCTGATTGGTCCCTGAGGGTTCCTTCGCGTCCTAATCCCCGAACCTTAGTGGATATGCTTAGTCACAGCTTAATCAGTGTTGTCAATCATGCAAAGACGTGAAGCATCGCATTTTGTATAATAAAGTGTGAAGCAGTTGAGAGTGGCCATCAGCTCCAGGTGCCGTCCTGAGGACTGAGATATCTCAGCATGAGAAGGCAGTTTGTTACTTGGGCTATTTGGTTTCCTCTTTCTTGTCTGTGTATGTTTTCATATAATGTCCACTAGTTTGTTCTGTGTCCCCCTCCTTCCCTGCCCCATGCTTTGACTTGCAGCCATAAACAGAGACTTGACTCTTCCCTTGAAGTCTTAGAGCTGTTATAGTGGAAGCCTGTGTGATCAGTGTGATAGAGGGTAAAGATCATGGGATTGGGTATATGGAAATGGAGTTTTCAGTCCCGTTTCTACTCCCAAATGGCTGTGTGATCTTGAGCAAGTCATTGAATTTCCTTGTGCTTCATTCTCTTCTTCAGTAAATATGGGCTGTAAGCGTCCTTTCTGCTCCTATATTCTGGGAATTTTGTAGGGTGTAGGTTTTATTGACCCTAAAAGACCCACTTTGTTTCAGAATGCAGCAAAGTATATGAGGTTTGAGAGTCTCTTCTAGGCCTTGAATTTTTTAGAAAGTAGATTTCAAACCAGAAATATTGATTAACAATTTTTAAAAGGTGGTTTTCTGCCTCTGTGTTATTTGCATTAGCTGACAAGTCGTTTAGAGATTTTTCTAATCCGCTTTGCTAAGTTGAGCAACTTTTAATGGATGTTCTAGTCATTGGTGACTAATAATTTGTAATTAAGAATGGTAAGTCACAATGGCACTTTGCTTTTCAGTCAGAGGCATCTGTCCACAAAGATGAAATGGACTTAGAATATGCTGTTAGATGTCAACTTAAAATACAGTCACACAGAAAGCCTGAGATGTTAGCAATGTTGCTTATGTTTAGTTGAAGATAAATATTCAGTTCAAATGCTCTGTGGTAGTCTTGCATGGAATCAGGAAGTGTCTTCAGAAGTAAATCTTTAAGCCTATGAAAAATGAATTTATATTTTATACCTCCTAAGTTTTGCCATTAACTTTTTCTGAAAATAATTATTGGGATATTTTAGCACACATCTTTTGAAACAAAAACATGTTTTTTTTGAAAATAGTTTTAGTATTAATGAAGGATTTTTTTGGTTCCTGTAGAAAGTGCAATGGGATTTTTTTTTAAAAGAAAATGTATTCAAGCTTAAATAACTTCTCATTTTAAAAACTTCTATGTGTTTCTATTTTCTATGCCTGTGTTTTATTGATATATGATGCAGAGCTCACTAATGGATGTATTTAACGAGCAGGCTTTCTCTGAGAGTTTGGAAAGTATTGGGTGGCTTAATGTGTCCTCTGATGGTGGAGGTTATTGATCATCAGGATAATGTTAGTAATGTAGATTTGTAAACTATTGCCTCTTCTTGCTCCTATCAGCTGTCTCTGCCTTGAGTACTCCTTCCCATCTCTGGTTTGCTGCTTTAGATCTTACAAGCTCTGGAAAACCAAAGCACTAAGATTGTCAACACTGTGTATAAAGTAAGTGTAGATAGGCCATAAGGAGGGACCAGATGTCCTCTCTGTGAGCAAACTGTCACTTAGTGCATACATTTAGTAAGAGATATTTAATATCTCATTCATTTTTATATTCCTAGGGTATAATAAATTACCTGTAAAATAGTAGGTGATCAATACATTTTGTTTTTATGAACTAATGCTTAGATGCCACTTTTTCTCATTCCCTGAGTTCACAGATATATTTCAGAAACAAGATGTCTTAGGTGTCTGCTGTATAAGAGAGATGTGACTTTAATTATTCCCTAGTCAGTATGAAAGTTTTTTGAGGAGTGAAAAGTACCCACATAAATTTTGAGCTGTTTATTGGAGGTGAGGCATTTTACAGGTAAGTCAATATTGTTTTATATAAGATTTTCTAATCCTGAGGTTTATGAGTGCTTTAGTATAGTAATTATGTTTAAGATGCTAAAACTCTGCATTGTCATTCATGTCATACCTCAACCCCATTCCCCAAATTAAAAATAAAACAATGTCAGGATAATAAAAGCTGTGCTTGGAAAAAAATAAATAAAACAAACACCTTTTCCTATTGCACAATTAGTATTAAATCAGTATTACTGTTTCAAAATGTAGAAAGCAGTGTGCAAAAACTATAGAGGATGTGTTTATTCTCTTTCCTCTCGAGTTTTCAGTTTCTTTTGTTGCAGGCATTTTAGTAAATGTGACACCCAAAATTCAGTCATCCAACAGGTTGCCTTAAATGTGATGATTTAGATTGGGTGATACATTCATCTATATTAAACCAGCTAAGGGTAAATTAGTTAAGAGAATGAAATTTGCCAGCGCTTTTCTGTTTCAAGAGAAGTATTACATTACAGCTTTCACATATTTGCACCCCCTTCAAAAACAGAGAAAAAGAGAAGAATCAGACTCTTTAATTTGAATGTGACCTGAGAGTTCATCTGTGACCCTTCCACATCCAAAGAATTTACTTTTAAACCAAAATTTTGGCATTTTAATTAAAACTGATGGAACTGAAAATACTTAGCAGTTTATCTGATAGTAACTGTGTTCATCTCATAGTAAGGGTAGGAAGTGGCAGATAGATGATATTTTTACATAATGTCAGCCCAGGTAAACAAATACAAAACTACTATCCCCATTTTATAAGTGAAATGTTTTCCAAGAATGTACCACAGTACATGTTTTAGTTTAGAGTCATCTTAGATCAGTAATTAAGCTTTTAATTCTTTTAAATTTTGCTTTAATTTTTTTACTTGGTGTCTAATTTTCTATTAAGACATAAAAAAGGACTAACTTTTTAAAACATGGGTTTTTTACATGTTTGTTTAGATTATGTGTCTCAGATATATATTCTGAATATAATTGTGTATTTCTTATATTAAATGTTAAATGTTAAGATGCTGTTCTTTTTCCTTCATGCAACTGCTCGAATTTTTAATCTCTTTTTCTATTTCTAAAGTTGAACAAGAGATATAAGAATTCTGAAACTGCAGGTCATATTTTACTTCAGTATGCATACTTTTAAAATGGCAAAATCCCTCAAGGCTGTGTGATTTCTAATGGTGTGTATTTAAAGTTCATAGACAAACACAACTGAATGTATCATGAAATATTTTCTCTCCATGCCTGCGAAATGCAAATTGTGATAGGTCAATTGCTGAGAGGTCTTGTCTCCATCCCGTACGTCTTGTTTGCAATTTGCTTTTCATTTATGCCAAGCACACACAATTCACTTTGCATTTGCTTGCTATTTACATGTTTTTTCAGTTGTCCTCAAAGTTTGCTTTAACATGAGGAATAGCTAATTATTCTATCTTGATTCTCCCTTCCTCCAAGTACCAACTAAGGTTTATAAACATGCAAATGTCCTACTAAGTGAGCACCACTGTCCTAAATTTCTAGGATGGTGAGGAGGAAATCATTGCTTATATAACATTTTGGTTATTGCTCTACTCATCTCCAAAGGAATATTAACCAACAAATAGGAGAAGTCATGGCTAAGCTAAGAAACAGATCTGACTTGTGATTTTAGAATCACATATACCTATGCACACCCTGGAAAAGGCTCTTTCAAAATACAAGGCGAGAGCCTCGGCTTGGAGACCAGCAGCTCTGGGTTCCAATTCCAGTCCGTCAGGTACTAGCTGTGTGATTTGGGAGGTGCTTGTTAACTTCTATGAGCCCATTTTCTCCGTCTAATAAAATGAGCATACTAACCTGACCTCATGGGGCTAGTGTAAGAAACAAAATGAAGTATGGAAGGCAATTGGCACATAATGAGTGGTATGCTGTTAAATTGGTTTTCTCTGGTAAAGAAAAAAAGCTGTGATTTTTAGTGTTGTATAATTACTCCCACCTGGCTGATTTCAAACTATGAATTTTATAAGCAGTTGGCACAATTCCTGACTATTTGGCAATTTCCTGGTACCCGCTACATCCAGCATACCACTGATAGCCATCAATAAATGGTAATAATTATTTCTTAATAGTTATACTTTGTTTTCCATAGAGCTAGGACAAATGTTGCTGTTTGGTAAAATTCTGTATAGATGGAGGATGTGCAAGTTAAGAGAAGAATAGGAATTTATTAAGTTTAAAAATGTTAATGATTCCAAATAACAGAAAAGAGCTACCTTAACTATTTTGAAAGTTAGGTGGAGAACTTATCATAAGAAAATAATATTATAAGAATGAATTGGGTTAGTCAAATGCTTTAAAAGAAGGAATGAGTTGCTTGATAAGAGTTTTAGATGTTAAATATAATATTGGCTCCTAATGGCTCCACCTCTCTGATGTTACTTCAATCCATACAAAAATTCCTAAGTGCAAAATTGCAGGTGTTTAATACCTAAACAGATAAACTGATAGCCATTATTTAAAACCCCAGAGTGCTTTTATAAGTTTCCTTTAATTTTATCTGTAACACTTTTTCTCATTTGAGACTGACTTTATATTTAAAAATTTGCTAGTATCATATATTTTATTGAAATATCCCTTTACTGGGTAACTATGGTGAGTTTTTTGAGTAATAATAAAAATGTACATGCATAGTCCTACAAGCTGTACAATATGCAATACTTAAATTGAACTTCTCCAGAACATGTATACATATGGAGTTTGAAAATAACTTTCAAGTAACAGTGCACCTCTAAATTTATAAGGCACACAACTGTGGGTGATCTAGGGGCAAATCACCAGAATTTAGAGCAGTCGATTAAATCAGCTTATACTGAGAGCATCACTTCCTATGGGCAGGTAATGTACCATAAGCAATCAGTGCTGGAGCAACCAGCCATGGGAAGTGTATGAGCAACCCAAGGGCTTGAGAGGAATAAAATCTGACTTACTCCAATGAAACCCATCATACAGTTTCAGCAAGTGAAGTCTCTATAGTATGTGCCCACTGAAAGGAGGCTAGAGTGTTTTCTATGTTAATCTCTTTCCTAAAGCGACAGAATTCATTGACACTGTAGTCTAATACAGCGTCGCCAAGAATACTAAGTTCAAAGGTTCAGAACAGGGCTGTGAGGAAGAACTGGGATCACCGTGTAGATCAGAAGCTAGAAATGGCTGTCCAGCTAAGCAGGGAGATCCTCACCCCATTGCCAATACCTGTCTCCCTGGCGATACATATATCTCATCCTAAATGTGTGGGATGGTGTCCACATCTACTGTTCGTAGAAGTTTGAGGATGAACATCAAAATATATCCCCTGAAGTAATTAAATGGCATTTCGGGTAGATGATCAGATTTGGGGAGAAGAGAGAGGGGTTGGTGCCTTCTTTCCCTCACCTGTGCAAATCAATATGCATCTCAGAGTGTGAACACATAGAGGGTCATTACGGTGCTGGTGCAGAGGCAAAGCTTGCGTGGTTACTCTGATAAACGTTTTCCCATACAGACTACATATTCATGTGATGTGAAGGGGAGGAAACTATTTTTTCTGATTGGCACAAAAAGTGATTACTTGCTGTCCTTGTGAAAGGGTATATGATCAGCCTTCTGGATAAGGCCAGCTATTGTGTCTATAGATTAGATGCCAACATGGGATCAACATCAACAGGCACTTCTTTTATATGCCCATTTATTGGACTCTTTCTGGCAGAAACTAATAAATTAATTCAAAGATCCAGTATATTGCAAACTTTTATTGGAAGCTTTATCTGAAGACAATGTCCATCACAAATCAAAACAGTTACATTTCTGGCATTCTAGGGACCGAATTTCCACAGGCAATTCATCACTGCTTCCTCTATCATCTTATATTTCACCTTGTGTCTGACTTTTTAAAAACGTTAGTCACTCTGCAAGCAACAGCCGAAACTGAGGGCAATTACTTAGAAAATAAAAATATACTTAGGATACTTTGACAGGTTATTATTTTTTTAAACCTATTTCTCATCTCTGCCACTTAGGGTATAAGCTGAAGGAATTGGAAACATGAAAAATCCTACTCTATTAAAATCCTGGATTTAGGGCTTTTCTTTTAGATGAAACACTGCCTATCTAGAAAGTATTAATACTAAGTTAGATATCTAGGCTTTGGAACATAATAATTATAATGATATCTATCATTTATTAAATGTGTATTCTCTACTAGACCCCACATTATGTCACTGATCCACAGAATTACTCTACAAATCAGTAGTTTTTATTATCTTCTACCTTATATAGGTAAGGAAACTAAGACTTGGAAAGTTGAAGTAATTTGTATGAGTTTAAGCTGCTAGTAAGAGACGGAATGGGGATTGCATGCAGAGTCCACGTTCTTAAACGTTAAATTATATTTGTGTCTGTTCCTCCAAAAATTCATACGTTTATACTGGTTGGGTTTGAGTGTTGAAATTGACCCCTGTTCTGTGAATTGCCGCCTGTGATCTGTGAGTAACCGACGCCCGTGTTTTTCTGCCTCTAGGTCCCTGGGGGAGGTGCACGGGAGACTGCGGGCCAGGAGGAGTGCAGAGCCGGGCTGTGTGGTGCTTCCACGTGGAAGGGCGGACAGGCCAGCCGTCCAACTGTGATGAAAGCGATAGACCGCCAAAGGAAAGAAGTTGTTTCCGAGTCTGTGACTGGCACGGTGACCTCTTCCACTGGGAGCTCTCTGATTGGCACCACTGTGTGCTCGTTCCTTCCGCCCACGGCGACGTCAGGCCTCGGGCCGCCGAGTGCGTGACGGCTCAGCATGGACTCCAGCACCGGGCGGTGCGCTGCACCCAGAAGCTGAACAGAACCGTGGTCGCGAATGAAATATGTGAACATTTTGCCCCTCAGCCTCCCTCAGAACAAGCTTGCCTCGTTCCTTGCCCCCGGGATTGTGTTGTATCTGAGTTCTCACCATGGTCCCAGTGTGGCAAGGGATGCGGGAAGAAACTGCAGCACAGAACTCGCGCGGCCATTGCGCCTCCTCTCTATGGCGGGTTGCAGTGTCCGAATCTGACTGAGTCAAGAGCCTGTGATGCGCCCATTTCCTGTCCTCTTGGGGACGAGGAATACACTTTTAGCCTTAAAGTGGGACCGTGGAGTCCATGCAGACTGCCTCATCTTAAAGAAATTAATCTCAGCGGAAGAACTGTTCTGGAGTTTAGCTCTGATTCAAAGGAACGCGTCACCTTTAGGCATCAAGGTTACAAGCCACATCACCATTCCAATCCGTGGGACATAGAGATAGGTTATCAAACCCGGCAGGTTTGGTGTACAAGAAGTGATGGGAAAAATGCCGTGTTAAGGTAGGAGGCCTTCAATGCTTATAACTTTGATGCACCGATGGTATTTTACCGTGTAATTTTAGAAATCTTTATTATTTTCTGCAGAGAAAGTTGTGATCAGGTTTGTAAGTTGGGAATTTAGAAGTTTTATTTCAGACATTTTGAAGTTTCAGAGTCTAGACCAGGTGATACTCTGCATTCTTTTGTGTTTAGTGGTCCAAATGTATAGAGCAGGTCATATATTTCCATTTTTTTTTTTCCAATATGTCAACCAGTTAAAAAAATAGGTCATTTGTTAGTAGAGTAATAGAAGATTAGATGCTTCTTTATAAATGATAAAAATTCAAGTTTTGGATATAAATTTGGGATATAAATTATGTCAAAATCAAACTTTCAAAGTTTAAAAATTTTTTGTGTAATTTTTTTTCAGCATTATAAGTGTTCTTTTATATCTGAGTTGTACACTGTTTATTGTAGTAATAGGAACAAAAAGTCAATCCAAGAACGCTCTGGTGTTGCCTTGATAAAAACCTTAACTTGCATCAGCAAAAAATAAAATTACAACCTGTAGGGAAAGTGGACTAAAATTTTTAAAAACAATAGTTTGTTTCAAAATTATTTACATTCTTTTATTTTAACTTATTGTATAAAGCATTATAACATAATTTCATAGAAATTGTTGAAAGTAGACTCATTAAATTCTAACCCAGAAAGTCTTAAATAGAAGCAATGCTAGATTTTTAAATTTCTTCCAAATTGAGATGCCTGTTGATAGTACTTGAAATGCCAAACAACAAAACTCTTGATTCTAGAATTAATTGTTATCACCAGTTGCTGTTTTCTTGAGTCCACAGTTGGCTGGAAGAGGCTCAAAAGACTACTACCTCTGTAGTTTATAAACAGAGTAATGTCATGTTTTGTTTTTTTTTTCATTCAACTTCACAAATGAGCATATTTTATCTTTGATGCTTCATTCTGATTTATGCCATATTCAATTGGCAAGTCTGTTAAAGAGTGGTTTGCTGCCTTTTTTTACTACGTCTGTGAAGCCCAAAAGATTATGCAAGTGACTTGGGTGATTATTGTTCGAACATATGTATGGGATTCTATAAAAACATTTTATTAAAATTCCATACTATTGCTGCAGTGAGCATTACATAGAATGTTTTCATTTTTATTTTGTTTGCTTGTTTTTACCATGTTCTCTTTTCAGTTCTAAACAGCATCTTGAACCCAAACAACTTTCTTTACATTATGCCATGAAATATGTAACATTCATTTCATTTAGTCACCAAAGGATTATGAAATGCCTCATATACTATCATGAAATATCAGGTTACTAGGAAAATATGATATTAGTGGGGTCTTTCAATTTCTAAACCTTGCACTAACCCTAGCCGATAATGCTTCTGACAGCCATGTGATCGTGTTGCTGTTGACAAAGTTTTCTCATTTCTATCCAACCTGATGAACTATGTTGGCATAGTCTACCAGATTTTTGTTAAAAGGGCTCAAATCTATTTCTGAAAGTGCACATTTTTCTTTTTATGGATGGCATGCATTCAAGAAAACATTACTATTTTTGTAGGTCTATTTGCCTTCTAGGATGAACTTTGTTTTACTTAATCATCAAACTTTGTCCCAAAGTATAGATCTGTTCTCCTCTGCACTTATATCGACCTTTAGACCTATGTCCTTTTGGTGGTCTTTGTGAGACTTTAGGAGTAAGTGACATTCTGTTCCTTCTGTTTTGATCACGGCAGTGGTTAGTTGTCATAATAGGAGGAACCTGTCTTTATTTCTGTGTCAGTTCCTGCTTGTGCCTTGCTGAAAGACCCTTTCTCAATCTTGGACACCACAGAGCTTAATTAATGCCCTTTGTACTCTCCCATTGATTACTGAAACTTTCAATAATCACTGCAGCCAATTTTCCCTTCATGGCTATATTCGCAATGCGGTAGGCAGTTGTATTACTTTTGGTGCCACTTTTCTCTCTCATTATTGATTTGCTTATTGGGTTTAAAGAGCTTTTTTTTTTATTGTCTCATTGCACATCCTAATTTTTCTCTTTTATTTTGTCAGAGGTTTCTCTGATGTTCTATTATTACATTTTAAAATAGCTGTCCTATAGCCTGTTCATCATTCCTTCAATGATATATCAGTGATGCTTCTATTGAATTTTTGCAACAACTTCACTTGTGAAATGAAGTAGTCTTCTCTCCAATTTTTATTTTTGTTTTATCATGTTTTTTTTCAGAGTAGAAGTACATCCGAATTAAGAAACCGGAGCTGTAGACTAGGTAGGCTGTTTATATGAGTAGGAAAGTGATTCATATTTATTATTTGAGTGAATAAAACTCCGATGAATGGGTTTTGCTTTTATTTTTTCATAGAGGAGCAATTGGTAGGCCAATCTTTTAGGAGCAGTAATTATTTGGTACATATTAAATGTATCTTAAATGCTCAGACCACTTTACTTAAATACATATTCTGTGATTTACTCTTAAAAGACTGCTTGAAGGGTAATAAATTTTAAGTCTATAAAATAAATGTCATCTGTAAAGCTCAGATGTTATTGTTATTTTGTTTCCGTATTTTTTGTCTTGTTTTCTCTACCACCAAAGTAGATTTGGAAGGAAATTTTCTATTCCTGTGTCTCCCAAAACATAAACAATTACAGACCCAAACAACAAAAGTCCTTTTCCTAATTTGTTCTTTGAAAATGGGTGTAAATATTTTGTTGCTTTTGTTTTGTTGGTGGGGTGGGAATGGGAGACTTTTTTTCAGTTCAGTTTCAGTTTTAGATTTTACTTCTTCCTCATCCATATTAGTTTAATTTTAATCTTATGTATTCTTTAGGGAAAATATCCAAGAACAGTTTTTAGTGAGGGGTAATGATTGCCATTCATAGCATGCATTTATCCCATCCCTCAACTACTTTTTTTAAATTAGAGAGGGTTTACAGAAAAATCATGCAGAAAAAAGCAGAGTTCCCACATATCCCCTCCCCTCCATTATTAACACCTCGCTTTAAGTGTGGTACAGTTGTTATAAATGATGGATGAATATTATTATAATTGTACTATTCACTGTAGTCCATGGTTTACGTTAGGTTTCCATGTTTATTATTGTACAGTCCTATGGGTTTTTTGTCTGTTTGTTTTGTTTTAAATTCTTGTTCTAGTAACATATATACAATCTGAAATTTCTCCCTTCTAACAACATTCAAATATTTAATTTAGGGCTGTTAATTACTTTCACAGTGTTGTGCTGCCATCACCACCAGCCTTTTTTTTTTTTTCCAGTTCATTTTCAGGTTTAGATTTTATTTCTCTCTTCTCATCCATGTTGAACATATTGATTTTATTTTTTAAATATATTGAACATTAATATGTCTAAAAGTAAGAAATATAAAGTTATACTCAGAGAAGTGCCGCTCTCTCCTGTGTACCCTCACCCTTTGCCCTGTACCCCTTGTAGATAACCAGCTTCCTTGTTTTCCAGTTATTTCTCCCTATATTACTTTATCTTTTCTTACTTTCCTTTCTTCTTACACAAAAGATAGCATACTATATAATTTCTTTGGCACTTTTCTTTCACTTAAGATTATTTCCTGGTGATCATTCTCTATCAGTTATTTGAGATCTTCCTCTTTCTTGTTTACAGTTGCATATGCTTCATTGTCTGCATGCACCAAAATGTATTCAATCAGGTTTCTGGGCATATAAGTGGTTTCCAATATTGCAGATAATTCTCCAAATATTAACCCTCTGCACATGTGTTTTGATGTTGTTGGAGGTGTAACTTCAGAATAAATTCCTGGAAGTTGGATTACTGGGTAGAAAGGATAAATGCATACAAAATTTATTATGTATTGAAAAATTCCCCTTCATGGAAGTTGTACCATCTTGCTTCTCACCGGCAACCTTTCAAAGAGAGTTAATTGTCAAGCTTTTGAATTTTGCCAATCTGATAGATGAGAAATACCATCATGGTATAGTTCTAACTTGCATTTCTCTACCTGTGAGTGAATTTGAACATTTTCCCATATATTTATTGGCCATATTGATAGCTCTTTTTGTGAACTGTCTGTTCATGTTTCTATAGGTAACTTTGTCTTTGTCCTTATTTTTAAATCTTTGTATATTAGGAATGTTAGTCATGTATTTGTGATATATGTTGCACATATTTTCTCTTAGTTTAGTATTTGTGATTTGACATGTCTTATGGTCATTTTTGCCAGGCAAATGTTTTTTATTTGTACATTTGTTTTATTTTTAAGTAGTCAAATTTATTAATCTCTTCCTTAATTGCATCTGCAATTTCAGTCATGGATAGAAAGCCTTTCCCCACAACCAGCCTAAATTCATCCATGATTTTCCCTAGTGCTTACTTAATTTTATTTTTTACGTTTGAGTCTTTGATCAATTTGGACTTTATTCTTGAGGATGGTTTGAAGAATGGACCATTACCATTACCTAGTGTCCCATTACCATTTATAAGACTCCCTCTCTTTTTCTCTGTGACTGAGATAGCATCTTTATCATGTATTTGATTTCTGTTTATAATTGAGATTCTTACTGGATTTCCTTCCATTCCCTTTGCCTGCCTTGGTATTCTGAGCCAGTCCTACACTATTTTAATTACACAGGCTTTAATAGTGTAGTTTAATGTCTAATGGGGCTAGACCCTCCTCATAAGTCTTCCTTTTCTGTGTTTTCATAGCTATTCACTTAAGTTTTCCTTAGGAAGTTTAGGATCAACTTGTCCAGCATCATAAAAAAGCTCCTTGGAATTTTTCTTGTCATCACATTAAATTTATAAATTCACTTAGAAGTAAAATCTTGATGTTGACAATTTCTAACCAAAATCAAGGGACATGTTTTCATTTGTTTCAAGTCTACTTTTAGTGTTTTTTTAGGAGTATTTTATAGTTCTCTTTATATGGATCTTGAACACTTCTTGTTGTCTTCTTATATTTTATATATAAATGGGTTTTTATCATTCATAATATACCCTAGCTAGTTAATAGACACATGATACTGATTTTAGCATGTTAATTTTATGTCATGGTAGTGTACTCATTTGCTAATTTACTATGATATCGCCAGAAAATAGAGATGGTTTTATTACTTCTTTATAATTCTTATACCTCTAATTGTTTTCTCTAGTCTAATGCATTGGCTCTTCGAAAAAACATTAAATAGTAGAAAAGATAGCAAGCATCCTTATGTTTATTTCCCTAGCCTAAATGGGAATGCCTCTAAGAGTTTTTCCCCCTTAATTAAGATGCTGGTTTTAGGGTTGAGATATTTATTAGTTTTCTATGGCTGCTGTAACAAATTACTACAAATAACACCTTGATCCAACACAACTTTATTTTATAGTTCTATAGGTCAGAAATCCAAAATGGCTCTCACTGGGATAAAACAAAGATTGATTCAGCAGAGCTGCATTCTTTCTGGAGGCTATAGGGAAGAATCTGTTTCTTTACACTTTCCACATTCTGCAGGCTGCCTGTATTTCTTGGCTCATGACCCCTTCCTACATCTTCAAGCAGCTGTGTAGCATGGTCAAATCTCTCTCTTATTCTGATCCACACTCTTCTGCCTCCCTCTTTCACTTACAAAGAAACTTATAATTACATCAGGCCCACATGGATTATCCAGCATAGTCTTCCCATCTATATAAGGGAACATGAAGGTTCTGAGGATTAAGACATGGACATCTTTAAATGCTGTTGTTCTGCCAACCACTATTTACGCACAGAAATATCCACACATATACATGCATGTATATATGTATATATGTGATGTATCCATATATATATGTATCTATATCTATATGATCTATTAGTATATATCTTTTGATAGAGTCAGAGAGAGATTTGAAGATGCTGTACTATAAAGTGCCAGTTTTTGTCTCTTCTATTGCTTTTGCCTTGAATTGTACTTTTTCTGATATTAGGATTGTAACACCTACTTTCTTATGGTTTCCATTGACTGATAACTCTTTTATTTTTAGTCTTTTTTAGTCACTGCATTTTAGATGTGTTTCTTTTGTTCAACATCAGTATGGAATTGGGTTTTGCTTTATGAGTTAATGTGAAGTTTTGATTTCTTTTAATAAATGTATTAAGCTTATTCACATTTGCTAATATGACTGTTAGGTTTGGTTTCAATTCTGTCATTATCTTAAGTTGTAATCACAGTGTATATAATGTTATATTTACTGTGTTTCTTTATTTGCTGTATACTCTTTGTTTTTCAATTTTTTGTTTTGATTTTAAGGGCTGTCTCTGTATTAACACTTTTTTTTTAAACTAGTGTCTTTAATTCATTCTCTTTTCTGACCTAAACCTATAATCATTTACTATGTCGTTTTTAAATGTCCCTCACCTATTACCTAGGTATAATCTTTTTCTGCTTTCCTCCCTTTATCCCCTTTCTCCTTCTTGTTTTAGAAGAGTTATTTTTACTTTTTCAGAAAACGCAGTACATATATATTATTCTGCCTGTGAACCTACCCTCATTTAAATTTTAATACAATTTATTATATGAAATGCTTAACTTCAGCCCTTTTGCAAAAGTGTCCTCTTTTAGTTTTGGACTTTTGTGGGGTGGGAGTGTAGTTTTAAACATTAGTTTGTTCTAGTGTTTTGATTTGCTTTTTCAGGGATATCAATTATAAGTAAGTTGGAACTCCCTGCCTGTTTTCCTTTTTATCTACTTTCACTGACCCATTTTACTTATCTCCTCTTCTTTCTCTTTGTTTTTCCCTACTGTCCATTAGTGCCTGTAGTTAAGTTTTCATTTTATTTCATCTGTTATTTCTTGAGTATCTTATAAATCAATATTTATTTCTGATTCGGTTTCTCTCTTTCTTCTATTTCCTTCCTGAGTTCATTTGACTTGCATTTAATTTCTTCCTGGGTTTTTTTGGCCCATATCTGTACTTGATTTTGTATTTATGATTCAAGGCAGGATTTTTTTCATATCCCCGAATGTTTATTTGAGGATGTTTGCTGCAATTTGGAGTGTTGTGTTACAGTTTTTTTTCCAGTTTTGCAATTGAGTGTTTTGGGGAAGACTTTGTATCAGTAGAAAATCTTTTTACATATTCTGATTTTTCACTGTAATTTTGTATGAATATGATCTTCTTTATTTCTGTCTTATTCATTTCATGAATGGGGTTCCTACTTCAAAAACACCCCTCTCTGTCAGTTCTGTCCTCATTTGTGCATTTTCATTTATGGAAGTTAGTTGGTAGCTGTGGTGGGGCAAGGTTGATGTGTCTTGTTTCTCCTTTGTTTCTACAGGATTTTTAATTTCCCCTCTATTTCCTTCTCACCTTTCACTGCCTCATCTCCATGGGCTAACAGCCATTTTCTCTATATATTTATCCCCCAAAAGAAGGCTTCTTCAAGACTGCGACTTCAGGTCCTCAAGGCCCTTCTCTGTGTCTGTGCTCTGAATTACCAAGTTCTGATCTGTATTCTCTATTTTTTGGGTATTGGTGAACTTTCACTTTTTGGTAGTGATTTTGTCTGTACTTCATCTAAATCTTTTACTTCACCATACTCTTTTTCATGTAGTCTCTTAGGATTTTCCTCCCATACTTTCCACACCCACTGGGTAGTATCCGTAAGTGATCAGTGTGAACTTTTAGAATTCTCTTTTCCAACTTTTATGTAATTTGAAGTGTGTGTGTGTGTGTGTGTGTTCTCTGGCTCTAGTAATGGTGAAGGCAAAGGCAATGTGTGATTTTACTTGCTGTCTTGGTTGATATATTTTTCAGGGCTGGGGGGAAGAGGTGTGGGGAAGATGCAGAATCAAGCAACTATCATTGTTTTCTAAAGGTAAATTCAGGATAGGCTTTTGCTTTGGGTTATCACTTTGGGGTTTTATAAATTTGAACCTATTGCATGTAATGCTGTCACATGGACAAACTGTAACATAGTTTTGATCTCAAAGGTCTTAGTCATTGTATAGTTTTGTTGTGTGCCTATTAGAAAATCACTTAACTTTTCTGGTCCTCAGTTTCCTTCTCTGTAAAATGAGGATAGTGACCTAGACCTTCAAATGATTGCTGATATTTCTTCTGTCTCTAACCTTTTACACACCTTGTACACAGAATTATGTACCTAGATATTACTCTTAGTATTCTGTCAAAAAAAATTGGGGAAGATAAAAATCTGTATTATTCTGAGATTTGCACTGCATTTTAAATCTCTGTTGAGTAATATTTTCTAGTAACAGCAAATGATCACAGTACTAAAAACATTGTGTTGATATAGCATCACTCTCAAGGATATTCCTTTTCAAGAATTTAATATCTGAGTTTATGTCTGTGTGCTTACCTCTGTATCCATAGAGCAGTTTTTCTATTCCACAGTAGCAACTAGAAGCATTTTAAAATCAAATTTCCTACTGCTATTTTATCTTAACTGCATGGTTTTAGGTTTTTTACCTAAATAAAAGTTCGAAATTGTATAAATCTTAGTAAGAAATTAAGAGACATTTTAATAACTCACTTTTATTTTATCAAGAATTAGAAAGAAAAATGTTACATATCACAAGTAGTGGCACCCATTAGTTAAAAATACTAACCTGAGGCAAACATAATTTTTTGCCACATAAGAGATGTTGGCTCTTTTTATTTTCTGTATCAGGTTATACGTAAATATGTGAATAAGATCTACATTTACAAAGATAAAAATATTTTGATAAAATAGTGGAATATGTATTATTATTATTCAGAAAGAAGTTTATAGAGAAAAAGAAATTGAGCTAAAATTTCTCAATAATCCTTTACATTTTCTCTTAGTAATTTTAAATTATTCCTTACATTTTCAAAACCATCTTCCAGACAACACTTTTTAAACTCTGCTTATTCAAATGTCTTTATTTGCTGAAGCTTATATTGCAGTAGGCAGCTATTCTCACTTCTTGGTCTAATTTTCTAACAGTCAGGAAATTCACATAAACCTCTCTCTATATACATTTTCCTTCCTTAAGTTATCATTCTCATCTTTTTTTTTTTTTTTTTTTTTTTTCAGATGGCCCCATTAGTTTCAACTTGTGGCAGAAAAATTCTACTGGTTTGGAGTCAGAATCATTAAATGAAATAGCATGCATCCCATATGATTTCCAAAATCTATTCTCTTTTAAACTCATCTCAGTTCTGGTTCATTTATCTTCATTTCTCCATTCACGTTTTATCCCTTGGTGTTATTTTCATGACGTGATGTTGCAATCATTATTAAGTTAGAATCTGTAAACTCAAGAGGCAACTGTTCCCCTGTTATTATGCTATAATTTGGGTAAGCCACTATCATATGATGTTAGTGCTTTTGCAGAATAATTAGAATAAGCAAGCTTTTGAATGACCCAATGTTTTATTAAGAGATTTTAAAGTGTTTTCTCTGCTGCAGTCTCACCTCTATAAAAACAAACTTTTTAACAGTAAAGCATGTTATTGAAGTAATAAATTCTATAAACAATTATGACATAACTTAGAAAAAGATTACTAGAATTGGAAATACTTTCAAAATTGGGTAGTTTACTCATACATTTTAATTACTTCTCTTCCATGTGTACAGTAGATTTAACTGTCTGAATACATTGATATATAGATTTGATTTTATTGGGTTTTAGCAAAACTTTTTGTTATATAAATATATTTTCAGGCTTCCAGTTAAACATGATGAAATGAACACAGGTTTTTATTTCTGGTACCTTCTGGAACCCCACTTAAGTGATAGTGAAAGAATAGCCCAAGGTATAAACTCTCAAGGGCAAATGTAATGAGAAAGGATATGACAGCTGCAGAAAAAGATCAACGAATCTGGGAATCTGGAAAGCAGATGGAGGAGTAATAATTTGCCTAGTAGCATGGAGAAAGCTGAATGCTACCCTGCAGTTGCAAGACTGCAAAAAGCAAATCAGTTTGCACTGCACATCTGTGTTAGACACAAAGCTATGTGTTCATCCTGTTTTTTCCTCTTCCATGGCACATGCAGTGTATTTGGACCATTTGACTGAGGTCTGGCCAATGGAATGTGGGCAGAAGTAATGTAAATTTCCTCTAGGCCAATAAATCATCAGGGGCCATCCTCCAAACCCTCCCTTTCCTTTCCAAAAGTGAACTTGGAAGCCACATATTCTAGATGGTGAATCTGTAAGATGGGAAGAGCCTGGGTCCTTAAGTCTTCAATTAGAGGAAAGGCCTATAGAACTGAATGACCTGCATCAAATTTTATGTGAAAGCATAATGTGCACTTACCTTGTTAAACCACTGAGATTTCAGTTTGCTACCACAATATAACCTATTCTATTCAGATAAAAGAATCTTTGAAAGCTTAATTATTTATAGTTATGGCAAAACTCTCTGAACAAAATGTGTTTATTACCCCTTCACTTCATAAGATAGTGTAAATGTGAAATGTCACACTGAAAACATATGGATTAAGTAAAAATCTGTATATAATTTGTAAGCATGTCCTGCCACTTCCTTTTCTTCATTCTGGTTTCATAAACCCAACAGCCAGGTCTACACACTTGAGGCAAGAGGTAGGATTCCTATTTTGGGGATAAGGCAAGTAAGGAGTAAAGACTGATGGAAACCAATATTTGAGAGTCTCCAATGCCAGGGATCACAAGACATGTGTGCTAAGTCCAATATGAGCCAGGAAGACCAAAATAAATAGAAATCAGGAACTCAGAGTATGATGAGATAATGTAGTGAGCAAGTTATAAAGAAAACATATGAGCATATTTTTACGGCATTGGGATGGGGAACAATTTTAAGCATGGCATAACAAGCACACACTATAAAGGGAAAGATTGAACGACAAACTAAATATTTGTGTACCTCAAAAAGGTACCCTAAACAAAATTAAAAATTGTACAGGAGAAAAACATGTAATGGATAGAACCAACAACAGACTTCTATCCAGAATCAAAATCTCTGTCTATGACAATATGAATCTCTGATTATTACTATATGTATATATGTATGTGTATATATATATCTGTAACTGTGGGCTTGTGAGTGGACTTCTATAATTAAATAACAAAAAAGACAGCTCAGTAGAAATATGGGTGTATTCATTTCCTGTTGATTTTGTAACAAAATTTAGAGGCTTAAAACAGCACAAAATTATTATCTTTAGTTCTGGAGGCCAGAAGTCTAAAATGGGTAAACAGGGCTTTGTTTGTTCTGGAGGCTCTAGAAGAGAATGCATTTCCTTGCCTTTTCCAGGGTCTAGATGTTCCCACATTCCTTGGCTCAGGGCATTATATCATTGTAATTTCTGCTTCCATTGTCACAAGTCCTCTACTCTGAGAGTGCCTTCCTCTCATAAAGACCCTTATTATATTGGGCCCACCTGGATAATCCAGAATAATCTCTTCATCTCAAAATCCTTAATTTAGTCACATATGGAAAGTCCCTTTTGACATGTAAGCTAATGTAATCACAGGTTCTAGGGATGTGACAGGTTGTGGATATCTTTTGGGGAGCTTCAGTCAGCCTACCACGAGGAGCAAACAGTATGAATGGCCAATTCACAGGGCAGGAAGTCTGACATCTCACTAAAGGGGTTAAAAGAACATAAAAATGAATGGTAATCTGGAAGATGCAAATACACTTCCTCAACACTTTGGAAAAAGTAAGTCTGATAATACCAAGTATTGGGAGCATATGGAAAAGGAGAAATATCACAGTTCCTAGTGTATTTGATTATATGAATATTTATCACCTAACTCTAGGAAAAAATCCTAGAGAAATCCTCTCACAATGTGTAACATGCAGAGAAGTGTACAAGATGTTTCAATGCATCATCCTGTGGAATTGCAAGAAACTGAACAAAACCAAAAGCTCCACTAATTGGGGAATGGATAATTAAATTGCCATGTACTTGTGTATGAGAATATTACTCAGCAGAAAAATCAATGAACTCTATCTGTATTTATCAACATGGGTAGGCCCAGAAATAATATTAAGTGAGAAAAATAATTCCTACAGTGATATGTATACTAAAACAACATTTAAGTAAAAATTTAAAAAAATTTAAAAAATGCAAGATAATGCCATATGCTATTTATGAATATGTATGTATGAAAACATGGTGTGGAATAAAACTCTTCAACTTCAGTATAGTGGCTATGTCTGCAGAGCCAGAGCTGGAACTGGGATTGTAGAGGGCACAAGGGATTTCACCTTATTTTGTAATTTTACATTTATTTCTAAAACTCTGAAGCAAATTTTATCCATTGCTAATAGGGTGTTGGGATTTTTATTATATTACCCTGTTTTTCTGTATTTTTAAAATATTTAGAATTGTGCTAAAGTAGTAACTGAAGTGCTGATGAAGTGGGGGTACATTTCTGTTGATTTTTAATTTTTAAGAGTTTCTGCCCTTAGTTTGGAAGCAAAGAGGCTTTTTTACATTTCCAGTATAAGAATTTCTAGAGTAAATTTTAGTTTCAAAGATTTCCTTTACAGTTGAATGCTTGTGAAGTAATTTACAAATGACAGTGTGCTCTATAAATGTCAAGGAGGTACAATTATCACAGTATCTTTTTTTAAAAGACAAACCAACAATATATGTGTGTTTCATTAAATAGGCCCACAAACTTCTGTGAAAAGATTGATTACCATTTCAGATTGCCGTTCCCTTGCTGGGTACTTTAATTTTATAAGGTGATTTCACCTCCGCCACCTACGCTAATGGTTAAGACCACTTTGCAGGGTGAGCAGACATTTTATTATTCTTTTTTCCTGCAGATAATGAAACTGATTGCCCAAGACATTAAGGCCCTACTAATTTATTGTGATGGAAAGTTCAGGACCCAGATATTCCTGATTCACAGCCAGTGTTCTTCCCACTAGCCCAGTAAGATGAAATTTCATTGATCAGATTAGACTAGGCCCTGATGTGAAACTTTTTGCTATTATTATTAAGTCAAATCATGAAATCAAATGACTTGCAAATTCCCTGAAAATTTAGCAATTGACTCTTGTGAGCCAGTACCAGCCAGCTCCAGCATACCCCTGGTTCTCACCGTACAAGTTATTTCAAGGCTTTGAGTATCCCAGTCCCTTGACGGAGAATAGTCTTCCCTGTGTACCTGAGATGCTCCATTAATCTTTTAAAATGAAGCTCAGATGTCCTCTCTGACTACCCCCACCACCACCTTCCCAGGTGGTCCATCAATGCTTCATCACTACAATTGCTTTTATGTTGAGTTCATTACATTATCACATTAGCACATTAATCTTTTTATTTATTTATTGGTTCCCCAATTAGATTGTTAGTACTTGATAGCACCTGAATTTTGCAAATGAGGAAATTGATGCTCAGAGCTAACAGTGTGTGGAAACATAATCAAGATCACATTTTTTTAATAGCCTAGTATTCAAAAGCATGGATTGATTTATACTCTAAAGCTTACCTTTACCTTTATTTAACCTTGAACAAATTATTTAGCTTCTCTTGGTCTTAAGTTTTTTCATCTTTAAAATGGAGATACTAATAAGTAAACCCTAAGTTGTTGTGCCAGCATGTCTGTGAAGCCCCGCTCAGTGTGTGGCACCTGGGAATCAATTGATAAGTGGCAATCATAGGCCATATCATAGGTGAAAGCATGCTAGAAAGAACCTCCATTATTTCTGATTATCCTTTGGACAAGGTACAAGGCAGAACCACCTTGCATTTATGCCTTTCTGGAGTGAAAGAGCTTCACTGTTTCAGATGAAATAGAATGCTTCTTAAAATGTTATATCCTTCAATATTTTATCATGGTGCCTTTAACATTTTTTAAAATCCTCCTATTCAAAAGCTTAAACCAGATTTCAGTTTTTTTTTTGTAGTCGGTACTTCATAATGCCCATTGCATCTGTTTGAATCAATGGCCTCCTGTTTTCTGCTTCTGTTCCATCAGCCTTTGCATGCAAGACTCCTTCCCTTTGACTGTTCAGTCCTGCATCATGCCGAAAGACTGTGAAACCACCGAGTGGTCCTCCTGGAGCCCCTGCTCCAAGACATGTCGTTCAGGGAGTCTTTCCCCAGGATTTAGGAGCAGGAGCCGGAATGTGAAGCGCATTGCTATTGGAGGTGGAAAGGAATGTCCTGAACTTCTTGAGAAAGAAGCCTGCGTTGTCGAGGGAGAGCTTTTGCAGCCATGTCCCAGGTATTGTGCATTCTTTGGTATGAGGATTTAATATTATATATAACCATGTATGTAAAGAAGGGGATGTTAATAACAGCAGCTGTGACTCACATTCATTGAGTCTTTACTCAATATAGAATTTCCAAATTAGGCAGTATTAGGGCAGTGGTTTAAGACTATGGGATTTGGTGTGGACTCCCTAGGTCCTGTGACTTTCTAATTATGTGAACTTCGGCAAATTACTTAGTCTCCTTGTGCCTTAGTTTCCTCATCTACTAACCCTGTGCTTGTTGTATAGTAAATGCTAATAAACATTAACTATTATTACCTGGCATGTTTCACATAATTCTTAAAACAACCTAAGAAGCCATTCATATCATTCTCATCGTGCAGATGCTCAGAGAGATTAAATAATTCCTGAGGTCACATTGCTAATGAGTGACTAAGGCTCATTTTTAACCCAATTCTGCCTCCAAATCTCTGTGGCAGGGTCTCTACTCCAGAGTCCCTAGGGAGAGAGTATGTGTTGGAAAAAGGCTTATATTTTAATATCTTACTATTGGTTATATTCTGTCTGGCTGTAAAGCCCCTGGTAAAGGCCCGCAGTGTATTTTCTTCTGGGTTGTTGGCTGATGATGGGCCCAATCTGAAAATGATAATAGTAAGTTTTTTGAGGCTGGCTATTTATAAGTCTGGAGGGGATGCATTGGTGGTGATGCCCGGCTGGGCAACTGCCTGAACTGTATCTGTCAAATCTGTATCTATTTTAGATAGACATTTTCTAGTAGTTTCTTGCAGTCTGTAAGATTTGAGAACCATTTCCCCACTGAAAAATAAGATGAGGAAAAATTAGCTTTTTATAGGAATTGATCATCTGGGGATGTGTGAAGATGTGTGTGGGTTACAAACTCAACAAGTATTCTTGATGTGCTGGGAGACTAGAGGCCTGGCTGCTCTGTTGGCCTGAAATGATGAGTGTGTATTGGGGTGTAGGGGGGCCAGTTAGAGAGGCGAAGTTTTTGGTGTCAGATTCTCAGCTACTCACTCCCCCGCCTCGCCACTGGAATCAGTGTTGATTGAACACACTGCTTACATACTGATTACTCATTTTTCACCAAGATGACACTTTGATTTTTATCATTCCTCAGCTCAAAAGCCCAGAAGGAAGATGTGACTCATGATTCTTTACATATTAACTCAAATTATGGATCTCACTGAATCCTTCCTAGTTGTGTTAATTATATGTGCAGAAAACACTAATTTGGGGGTGAAATGGGGGCTTAGAAATGGCATAACTCTGGGGTCTCTGTCTCTGTTGAAAACAGATAGACTGAATTAAAATTGTATCCCCATCACCGTCACTTATTAGCTGTGTGACCTTGGACAAGCCTTACAATTTTCTAAGACTTCAATAATAATATGGCCTCTGTTGCAGGTTGGAGACTCCATACCAGGCAAGTAAAATGTGTGTGCCCAACACAGGAGATACTACATGAAAGGGGACCACTATTGTTGCCCTGTGAAGTTGTGGTAATTCCCTCCAGAATGAGAATTCCTGATTCCTTGGAAGGCATACTGTAGTTATTCTATGCAGTAGAAATTTATTATATCTGGGTAATTTGGAAATCCTCCCCCTTCCCCATTGATGCATAATTCACAAAAGTTCTCAATGGTAGGCAGGTGGGAATAGGATGTGGGTAAATGATTATTACCTTGACATGATGACTTTTTCTTTCATTGCTTCCATGGAACTTATGGTGAATCCTTTCCAGTATTTTCAACAATTTGTTGATTTATAGACATCCTTCCATTTTCTCTCTTCTTTTCCTTTGTTAATAACTATTACAGTTCTCTTAGAAGTCAGCATGGTCCCTTCCTAATGATGCTTAGAAAGTTGAGCTGTGTCTGCCTTTGTTAAATAATACCTACCTTACACTCAGTACCTGCTGTTGGCCAATTAAACTATATTAGGGATTTTACAAAGATTATTTAGAGTAACACAGAGTTTATCTTCCAAATGGGACACTTTGAAGAGCAAGAGGTATAAACATCATTGTTAAGATTCAAATTCAGGTTTGTTCGGCTCCAAAATCAATATTCTTTCTGTTACATCACATTGGTTCTCATGATAATCATAGTGAATACACATGATAGTGAATACATGCTGAATATACAAGATATGCACACATAAGTATACACACATACAAACATATGTACATGTATTGTGGTTCTCCAAAATACATGTGAACTAATGCAACCACTTGGTTGAGGAAAGGAGAATGCATAATTAGCATTGACTGACATTAGTTTTTGTCTGAAATCGGGGTTGTGGCCTCCACCACAGGAAAGCATAAAGGCTGTGTACCACCTTTTGTTTCTAGTTGACCTAGTGATTGAATTTTATTGTGAACATGGGGAATGGAAGCAAACGATTAAGGAACAAAAATGTCCATTTCTCCTTTCCCAGAATTCATCCTGAGCAATTTGTATTCATCAAGCAATTTGATTAACTATATATCTCCCTGGCAGGAAACTGTACATTTCTGTGACTCTTCATAGTTGGTTTTTTTTTTTTTTTTCAATTCTCTTAGAATGGATGTTTGACTTTTATCTGTCCACCATCTTTGTTATAGATGTATTCATTCAGTCAACAAGTATATATTGAGCTCATGCTATATGTCAAGCATTAAGTTAGCATTTGGGATACCTCAGTCAAACAAAATAGAAAAATTTCTTTGTCCCCATGGGGCTTACATTTTAGTGGAGATACGAACTCTAAATGTAATCAATAAACTATAGAGTTTGTGTATGTGCTATGGAAAAAAAAACAAAAAGAAAATTAAAGTAGGGTAATAGTGCAGGGTTCGGGAATGCTGTGAAGTAGGCCAGCGGAGGTTGTAGAATTAAACAAAGTCATCTGAGAAGTCTCATTTATAAAAGCAGGATTTGAGAGAGGAGGGGACTTGAAGGAAGTAAGGAAATTAGCCATACAGGTGATTGGGGGAAGAATATTCCAAGAAGAGGGTATAGCTAGAAGAGTGCTCTAGACTCTGCATATTTATATTGCTCAAAAAATACTTGTTCTTCAGTTGCATAGTTTAGGCATCTTAGACATCACTCTCCCTACCAGCTGGCTCCATTGAGCAGTTTAGCTCTAAATACCATGAGTGCCAGTCCATAGGGTGTAATTCCATGAAATGAATTGTGACCTAGAAGAGTGCATTCCAGAAGCACTCCTCGGGACCAGAACACTTAGAAAATTGTCTTGGGATCCTAAGTTAACTTAAAAGGAGACAGAGACCTGTCTATGTTATGCTTGTTTGGGAAATTTTAGAACCTCAGGGAGGTTAGCATTGTGATGCCTCAGGTTTGATTCAAAGGTGTACAAGTTTTGACCAAGACACATATAGACCCCAAAATACCCCTTATCCCAGCCTTATACAATTTCTTTATAATTCTGTATGTCCTCCCCATCCCCAGCATAATATTAAGCACTGTATTATGGGGTGGGACTAGAAACCAGAGAGACGGAATAAATCTGCTTACCACTTGCCACCATTTCTTTTGGTGTGGTTATCTCTTATTTTATTGGGCATCATGACTTTAGGCATCATGTTATTACTCTCTGCTCCCAAATACTCTAAGATACCGGTTTTATAAGATACCTTGGCACTTGGTTCCTATTCTTTGTCTGGAGTAACATCTAAAGTATTAGATCTTAAATTCCAACTAAGAGGAAGGTCAAAAGCATTCTGAGACAATAAAAGAAAGACAGAGGACACAGGGGCTGTAATATTTTTAACTGTTTAAAGTCAGAGAACTAAGACGTGTCCTAGTTCCAGCACAGCTATGACTCTAGAGCCCAGGTGTTTAAGTAAGGAACCACCATTCTGGCTGAAGTCACTGTAGCACTCAGGATATTGAAAAATGTCAACTGCAGACATCTTTCCTGGAAGTGCCACTTAAGACCACCTACCAGCAACTTCCTTCACCCCACCAAGAGGCAACCAGTGTTCTACCTCTTGAATGCTCATTGAGATTTTGGAATTGAATACAAGAAGGAGCTGTTAAACAGTGAATAAAACTCTTAGGACGATCTGAAGGTGGAAGCTGCTTGACTGATGGTATTATATAGGCTTTTTGATTTTACTGTACAGGAAAGCCAATTTTTAAAACTTCATTTCAGTATTCTGGTCTGGCACTGAACAGATGGGCTTCTTTAATCTGTCCTTTCTTGCTCCTGGTATGTATGAATTTTTCCTTCTTGTGGATAGAGATTCTTCAAAAAAAAGTCTACCTCTGGAAAGTTATGCTGAGAAGTCTGTCTCTGTTAGCCCACTTTGATTTGTTTGTAAAAACAACTCCCCGTGACTAGCCTGGTTCTCCCTAACATCTCTTTGAGGCACTGACTCAATTTTAGATTTCCTGGATAAAATTCTTTTTCCATGAGAAAAATCTTGATGGATTTTTTTAGATGAATATTGAAGCCAAGGATAGAGCCAAAGAAAACAATAGTGGATAAAAACTTGGCCCGGTTGTTTGCTTCCTTTCCCCACTGTGTTGGAGTGCGTGCTGGGATTGATGTGTTGTGAAGAGATGTTTGTTCAACACTTCCTTGGACCTGTCACTGTGTTAGTTACTGGAAAATTCAGGAAACTGAAAACTTTCAGTCTGTGTTCACTTAGTTTTTCACCTCAAGACTCTTGTAATATATACTTTTTCAAAACTATAGCATCCAGAACACTATAATGATGTCCTTTAAGAATGTTTAATACTTGGTGATGTTCCCACACATCATCCCCATGGATTTGAATGTGGCTTTTTTGTTTGTTGTTTTCTTTCCCCTCTACTTTAGAGAGAGCAGTCCCAAGACACATGCCTCGTTCATCATAGTTGCTCAGTAAACGCTGGCTAAATAAAAGAATGAATGAAAACTCAAAAGTAGAGTAGTTCCGGAACAATATTATGCACAGAGTATTTTATTCTGTGCAGAAACTTATTAAATAGCATGTGTGTGTATCAAATTCAAAGGCGTTTCTTATAAAGAGCAGCTGAAAGTGGCATCTTCAAGGAGATTAAGGACACCTACCCAGAAAATGATCTCATCAGTTTAGCTGTGAACCCCAATGGCTGCCATACTCCTGCTAACATTGTGTGTGGTCTTCCAGATAAGAACTCTCTGTTATGATTCGTTATAAGAGTAGCTAAAAGAAGAGTGAGGAATGAGATCACAGTCTAAATTGACAAAAAGTTGTCTCCCCAAGCAGAATGTTACACACAGTTCCTACCGTATCTTCTGTTTCATCTATTGATTTTCTACCACAGCACCTAACACCCTGTACATAGTAGAAGCTCAGTAAATGGTTGTTGAATGAATTAGTGGATGCTTTCAGGAACTTTTTTTTTTTTTTTAATTGTTTTAATTAAGTAGGTTTTCTGCAGCATTTGAGGAGGAAAGGAGTAATGACCTGGAACCAAACCTCAGGAGAATCTGTTTTAGAGAAGAAACAACACTTTTCAAAGAATCTGGAATTGTTTCAACAAAAGGAAACTGATACCTTTTTATGGCTCTATCTTTCACTGGTGCATTTTGTGTTGTAAGTCCCCATTGTCCTGCTTTATTTTAAATCCTCCTGCACTGACAGTTGTGTTACTCAGTTAGTGTAAGAAAGTAAACATACTGCTAAGTGCTGTGCATAGTGCTAGAAGTCTATTAATACATATGTAGAGTTCGGCAAGCAAATCTATCTGCTGAAGAGCAAAGAGCTTTGCACTTCAGAGTAGCTTTCCATAATCAATAGTTTCACTCTATCCAATAAAAAATTACTAGAGCATAAAATGTGTAAAGCTTGATCAGTTCCCTTTATCTTGGTCGTCTGTTCAGCAAAAATGACAAGTTAATTCTTTTCTAAATGCATTTACAGCTTTAAAAGGACAACAGACACTATCATAAATTAGTTATGCTGCAGTACACTGATTTTTAATATATGCATACATTTAATTTTGAATACCTTACATTAGGGTTTTAATTCCAAGAGTGTTTGCAAATCTATATGTGCTCAGTCAAAACCTGACCATTAACTAATGCAATTATCCTTTCAATCTGTCATCATTACAACATTTAAGATACTATTCCATGTTGCTTTGCTTTAAATCTAAGCCCTTTGAAGAAGGAAAAAAGAAATCCACACTTCGTAAGCATTGTAAGCCTTACAAAACTGACAAAGCATTGCTTCCAAAGGACAGTCGCTATAAAACTGTGGTGGTCCTGGCATCTGATTGCTATTGGAATCATTTTATGTCACATTAGTAGGATGGAGGAGTTTCAAAAAATATTCCCTACGTGTGTCTACACTTTTCTAATTTCAGCATTGCTAATTTAAGATGTGTCTACTTAAGTTGTCTCTACTAATTGCATCATAGAATGAATTCCTTGCTCCTTCTGCCCCTTCCCTCCTTCAATTCAGAGAATAGTTTGGTTACAGGATTCCTTGGTTCCTGTTGTCAAGTTGTCTACCTGGATGATTTATTTTCAAGGCCTCGAGTAAGCTTCCTTAATCCAAAATTTGTCTCCTTGATGAGAACATCTTCCACAGTTAGATGATTCCTTTCTTTGACTTAAACACCTCCAGGTGTTTGTGAATTTTCCAAGTCTCTGATGGTTATTGACTTCTATTTGTATTCCACTGTGGTCAGAGAATGTGCTTTGAATAAATTCAATTTTTTTAGATTTATTGAGGCTTGTTTTATATCCCAGCCTATGGTCTATTCTGGAGAAAGATCCATGATCACTAGAGAAGAATGTGTGTTCTGGTGATTTGGGATGTAATATTCTATATATGTCTGTTAAATTTCTCTCTCTCTCTCTCTCTCTCTTCTTTCTTTGTTTCTCTGTCAGTAGGGCTCCCTTTAGTATCTGGGGCAGGGCAGGGCTTTTATTAGCAAAATCTCTCAGCATTTGTTTGTCTGTGAAAAATTTAAGCTCTCCCTCAAATTTGAAGGAGAGTTTTGCTGGCTAAGTATTCTTCGTTGGAAATTTTTCTCTTTGAGAATTTTAAATATGTCATGCCACTGCCTTCTCGCCTCCATGGTGGCCACTGAGTAGTCACTCCTTAGTCTTATGTTGTTTCCTTTGTATGTGGTGAATTGATTTTCTCTTTCTGCTTTCAGAACTTGCTCCTTCTCTTCAGTATTTGTCAGTCTGATCAGAATATGTCTTGGAGTGGGTTTATTTGGATTTATTCTATTTGGAGTTTGCTGGGCATTTATGCTTTGTGTATTTATATTGTGTAGAAGGTTTGGGAAGTTTTCCCCAACAATTTCTTTGAATACTCTTTCTAGACCTTTACCCTTCTCTTCCCCTTCTGGGACACCAATGAGTCTTAAATTTGGACTTTTTGTTTTATCTGTCATATCCCTGAGATCCATTTCAATTTTTTTATTTTTTTCCCCACTCGTTCTTTTGTTCTTCCATTTTCCATTCTGTGGTCTTTGAGGATGCTGAGTCATTGTTCAGCTTCCTCTAGTCTTGTACTATGAGTATCCAGAATCTTTTTAATTTGGTCAACAGTTTCTTTTATTTCCATAAGATCTCCTATTTTTTTTATTTACTCTTGCAAGTTCTTCTTTATGCTCTTCTAGGGTCTTCTGTATGTCCTTTATATCCTGTGCCATGCTCTTCTTCATGTCCTTTATATCCTGTGCCATGCTCTTGTTGTTTGTCTTTAGTTCTTTGATTAATTGCTCCAAGAACTGTGTCTCCTCTGATCTTTTGATTTGGGTGTTTGGGTTTGGGTTCTCCATATCATCTGGTTTTATCATATGCTTTAAAATTTTCTGTTGTTTTTTGCCTCTTGGCATTTGCTCTACTTGATAGGGTTCTTTCAGAATATGAAAAACACCAATCTCTAATTTGTCAGATCTGCAGCTTGGTGGCGTACACTTTCTCTAACTAACCAGCAGATGGCATCCGTGAGTCATCTATTCCCCTCAAGTCAGTTCTCCTGACTTTGTCTTTGTGGTGTGTAGGGGTCTGATTCTTGTGGGGTTCAATTGGTGCACCAAGTTTGGGTGTGTTGTTGGTGCTGTCCGCCCTGAATGAGGGGTGTGTGTCTGAGCAGTTAGAGAGGCAGGGTAGCTTTAATAATCAAACCTCCCAGGTGTTCCTGGAGATTTAAGGCTGTTGCAAGAGTCTAAGCCTTCATCCCAGTTTTGCCACAGATTGTCTCTGCAGCTGACCCACAAGTCCTTGGTATTGGGGTAGGGTCCCTGGGATTTCCGAGTGGGTCCCCCTTCTCAGCCATGCTCTTCCAGGACTTCTACTGAGGGAAGGCTGTGCCATGTCACACGTGTGCACCGGCCCTCCAGGGAAGCCGTGGGCCGCCAGGCTGTGCAAGGGCGTTCCCAGCCAGCTGAAAGGATAGCTGAATGGGGCATGTTAATATCCCTGTTTTCGCACAGCTCCCCCTTCCCAGCTCTGGGACAGTTAGCTGTGGGTGCACTAAAGGCCACTGTCCACAGCCGATATTGTGGCGTGTGTGCAGTGCTGTGGGATACACTCCCTGTCACACTGGCACCTGTGGCGCGGCTCTGGGCTGTTTCTCTGGCCCTAGGCAGGAGCATCCCCAGCCCACCGGGAAGATGGCTGCAAAGGGCATAGTTTCTTTCTCCTTTTGGCTCCTCTCTGCCCTCCTGGCTTTGACACAATTAGCAGCGGGTGCGGGAAGGGCTATCTTCCACACCAGATATTGAGGCGTGGCACAGCCCGTTCCTGCTGTGCTTCACTGCACAGTTGCTGCCGTAGCCACAGCCACTCCCAGGTTTTTTTTAAAAAAGAACTACTCCATCTCCAAACACCAACCCACGGTTTCCCCACACCGCAGTATGGCCGCCGGATTTTCAGCCGGCTCACTCACTTATTTCAAAATGCTGACTCCCGGTTTCACCAAATGCATGGTCCCTGTGGATTCAGCAGACCTTGTCTGGCTGGTGCATCGCTGGAACTGGTGTTCTGGGTCACTTTCTGGCTTTTATCTAGTATTTTTCACAGAAGTGTTTTCTTGCCCTGTCTCACCTAGCCACCATCTTAGGATCTCCTCACCATGTTACATGTTGATGTGTTTTTGGCCCTCTTTCAACTAGAAGGTAATCGTCACAAGGTCAAGGACTTTGTCTCGGTCACTGCTGTGCATTTCTATTGTCTGGAAGAGTAATAGTTGAAGCTCTAGGATCACTTGTTGAAAGAGAGGATGAATGAGCAAATGGATGAGTGAGTGATTCACTTACCATTTGGGCAGGTTATTTCTTTTTATTGTGTGACCTGCTTTTTAAGCTCCTGTCTGGCTTCAGTCTCACATGCATATTTTTATCCTAACTAAAATTTCCTTTTAGGAGTTGTTTTCCTTGTGGATTCTGTATTTGAGTTACCAGAATTTTTCTCCTCAGAGGTTTGAGGGACCCACTGTGCTCGACCATGGGACATCAGAGTTGTTTCCATGTAATAGGAAGGCAGGTTTACCCAATATACTGAATGACCAAGGAACAATGTGGAAAATTTGATTTCAGGGCCTCTGAGAAGGTTTTCCTCTTAAAATATTTATCTTCTGCACCTTTTAATGGAAATTTTAATTTCCACAATTAGACATTCCTTTATTTGGTGTATCCTTTGTTTCTCTGTAACCTGCAAATCTCTCCTAAAAATGCTAAAATTTGATTCTGTGTGATTGCAGTGCTCTACTTATATCATGACTGGCTAAAAAATACTCTCAAACTATGTATTTGTGTTGAGTTGAAAAGAAAAAAATATTTTGACGACATGAAATATTGCTGGTCATATGTTACTGACAATAACTTTGTCACCAACAGAGGAATTAATAGATGCATCTTTTTTTGTTTTTTTCAGACCAGAACTCAGCTAGAACAACATTTACTTTTGCTGGTAATGGTTAGGCAGATAGCTAGTGTCTCCTGAACTTGTTCTCTGTGCCACCTGACACAGCTACATGGGTTGCCATTCATGTTTTTCATCTACCAGAGTATCATTTCATTAAGCATATGTGCCTGAAATCAGATAAACCTGACTTTGAATTCTGCTCTTCCACTTGATTATGTGACCTTGGGAGAGTTACTTCTTCTTTATTCCAGTTTTCTCGTCTGTAAAATAGGAAATTTCATCGAGTTCCTGGCAAGATTAAATGAAGTAATTCACTTATATTGCTTAGCCAAGTGCCTGGCACAGAGTCAGCCTTCGACAAATGTTGGCTGTTACTGTTGTTCCTTGGGGGCATATGATTCCCTGGTAGCCCAAATCAATTAATGCCTTGCCTATACTGTTCAGCCAGACCCTTTGAGAAAAGCAAATCAATCCTATTCACTCACATTGGTAAGGGGCTATGGGGATTGATTTATTTCTTGCATTTCATGGTTTTCTACTCTACTTGAGGCATTTCAACAGCCAGTTTAAAAGTGCTACTCACTTATTTGAGAGAGGACACCAACCTTTGAGACTTGCCATATTGCCCTCCTAATCATGAGGACAAAGTGGAGATGCCTTGAACGGTACGGAATTGGGAGACAGAGGGCTGGGAAGTCACCGGTGCTAGCCATTAAAGAGAGTGACCCAGGCAGTCGCAAAGCCAAGTTTTCCGGAGGCCGGAGCCCTACTGCGGTTACATCTTCTAAAGGAGAATGTGAGGAACGTTTAGCTGAACGGACACGCCTTTGATTTCTTATTCTGTCAGATCCTGGAGATGCTTTCTCACGTTGGTGGAGTTCACAATGTTCAGTTTTCATGGCTGCCGGGTGATTTGTGACTAAACATAGATCAGGCTTTTGAAAAAAAATTAAAGAGAAAAAGATGAGCAAAGACTATGAAAAGAAGCACGTTTTTAAAAGTAATATAGAAGCCCTTTACCGCAGTGCTTTTTTCCTTTGCCTCTTGCTGGGTTGGCATTTTCTCTGAGGTGGTAAACAACAGCAATAGCGATAAATGTCTTATATTTCTTTAGAGAATTTGTCATTTGCCAGTGAACGGAAGCTGGGTGTTTGGGGCTGATGAACTACCAAGAGGGTTTTTGTGGTAAAACTGTAGTCATTAAACTTATCTGTTCATTTTTCTCCATGCTAGCTTCCAGAATTCATCCATTGCTAATTCGTGTAGGGTTATGATAAATTAATTGAAGAAGCAGTTATTTAGCATGGCCCATTCCTTTCAAACAAGCAAACAAATTACTGTAACTTGCTACAGTCTAAACTTCAGGTTCACAGTCTTTGCTGAACTTGGTTGCTGGAGCTTAGACCAATTCGGTCCTGGCATCTGTAATATTAGGGCCTTTGATGCAATCGATGAAATCCTTGCAAATAAAATATTGTGTGTGCACTTGTGCGGAGGTATATGTTCTGTTTTCTGTGGCAGCAAGGGGCTGAGGAGACATGTAAAAGGACAAAAGAAGAAATGGAATTAACATTTATTGAACATTTATTATATGCCAGGCTCAATGTTTGCTATCATTATCCCCGTTTTGCAGATGGGAAAACAGAACTGGGCCATAGGCCCATGGCTAGTACTGGCAAAGCTCAGATTGAAGCCAGCTGAGTTTGACTCCAAAGCATGCCTGCCTTCTACACCCGCTTTTTGCATATCTTATTCACTAACTATATCACAGGAGCCTCATATTCAACTGCTGTACTTAACTCCCTCCCTGAAATCCAGAGAACTCTTCTTTCAGGGAACACTTTGAGAAAGACAGTTTGAAATGAGGACCTGATAACAATCGACCCCAGCATATTCTTATCTTACTGTATTTTGCCCTGGAATACAGAGATACACGTGCCGTGAGACTTGGAGACGTGAAGGACAAGACCTGTGCTTTATTGACCATGGAAAATAGGATGAGACTTGGGAGAAGGGAGGAGAAAGGGCTTCGGAGTCTCTGGAGCAGGAGTGTCTCTGGGGAAAGGCAGACCTGAACTCCTCCCTGTCTCATGTGTGAGAATTGGAAATGTGTTACTGCCCCTGTTCACGTAGCATGAGGAGGACCTTCATCCATTACCCATCACGGAAAAATTTTCAAGCCTTGGAAAATCACATGAAAATGGACACATCTCAAAGGATTGTCCAAATCCATTTTCCGCACTGGACTTTTCACAAGACTTGTGATTCTCAGCTTTCAAGCATTTTAAATGCCATTCAATGTGAAAGAGTTTGATCAGTATTAGATTTCTTAGAGATTTGCTTCCTGATTTTGGCACCTGCTGCTTGTTTTTAAATTTAATCTAGTTTCTTGGTAGAATATGCTTATTTTTGATTGCAAATTTTTTCTCAAATCTGAAATGTGACAGCAGATATGAAAATGGTCTTAGTGTTTACTTACTCTTCCAGAAGTTAATGAGTCTGATGGTGTTTACCTGAATGCTGTAGGGTTGTAGCAATACTGTGGGTTTGAGGAATGTTGTAATAAGTCACAAAAGGAAATTTTGTCTAAAGTAATTCTCCAGGTATGGATGTAGTGCTGTGAGTGTTGTTTTGTTTTTTGTATAAACAATTGTGTGTCCGTGTCATTGTGTTTCTTCCCCTTATTTGTATGCATGCATGTGCGTGTGTGTGCGTATTATTGCGTTTCTTCAACAGTTGTAAACTAAGGGAAAATATACCTAAGTTAGCTTAAATAACAGCATGGCTGTATGTGTTAAAAAAAAGTACTCTAATCAAATACAGTGGCCAGCATTAACTCATTTTTAATATGTGTAACTTTATCCCAGTGGCAAGGGTTCATATGAGTAGAAATAGTTTCCTATATCAAGAAGGTTGGCAAGTTGAAGGTCATCTCTGTTTAAAATAATATATGTGCAACTTCTCACATTGATGCACTGTCCTACCAATTAAAAACGGAAGGCCAGCTTTCACACAAAGTCATCTAGAAGTTTTGTGAATTGAAACTCCATGACAGGTTCAGCTGCATGAATTAGGTTCGTTTGGATTTCAAGCGGAATGCCAACCGCTTCCAATTAATTCTTCTCTCTCAGTAGCTTCAAGTCTGAGACACACCCACTGTATTTTATTATTTCCTTACTTTATTCCCTTCATCCTGTGCCACCTATTGCCACTGTGGGCTGTAGTGGTTTCCTCTAGGAAATAAAAGATGTTTAGTAATTCAAAGCCAGCAGACTTCTTTATCCACACGCAAAGACTTGGCCCCAGAAAGACAGATTATATGTACGCTTTATGTCATGGCTTAAGTTTTCTTTTGAATCTTACATTTTCCTTACTTCTCCTTCTTTTAAATATATCAAACCAAAACAGATATTCCTGGAGGACCTCTGAGTGGAAAGAATGCCAAGTCTCTCTCCTGCTGGAGCAGCAGGACCCCCACTGGCAGGCAGCGGGACCCGTCTGTGGCGGTGGGATCCAGACCCGGGAGGTGTACTGCTCCCAGAGCACAGTGGCGTCCACGACACAGAGGGCCAAGGAAGGTAGGCGGCCAGCTCCGGGGACAGAGGGCGCTGCTGCTTCAAAGGGATGTCAACTCCAACCCCATGCCCCAGCATTCTTCTCAATATAATAGACCCCCAGCATTCACTGATTTAGTGTTTGTTTATTGACTGTTCGCAAACCACTCCTAAATTCTGCGATTTGCAGTAATTTGGAATAGTTAAAAATAATAGTCATGATAATAACACCTGTCTCAAAGGGTCATTTTGATAGTTAAACGAGAAAGTGTGCCTAAGGTCTGTAGCACAAATTGAATGCTACAGTTGAAGGGGCTGGAATGCTGGAGTCAGTCAATTTGGAATGAATAAGTAGCACTCTTGTTTTGTTTTGTTTTTCTCTCAAAGGGTATGTGATTTTTTTTTTTTTGAGTGAATTTGTGAATGTGAACATTTATATAGATGTATTCCCTTTGAATATCAAAGACTCACTTTTTGCGTGTGCCAAATTTTAATTTATCTGAAGAAACTTCTTAAGCTCTCCATTAGGCACACACAACCACAGCACTAGTCTGTTTGTTTCAGGGCTTCGGACAGTGGTAACAAAATAGAGGCTACATAATTTGTCCAGATTTATATAAGTCAATTGATTGAAAAGCCAAGAGTAGACAGGGAAACATCTACTCTAGAAGAACGTGTGTCCTCTTCCAGCAATACTGGAGAGCACATTGTGTCCCTGTGGAAGTGGTCAAGGTGGGAATGGATTTTGGGCTTGCTGAGTGTGAACTTTGTTTAGGAGGATGAGCTGCGAGCTGTCTTGCTGTGGTAATGCATCCTTTTTTTCTAAAGTTTTTCATACCCGGTGCTATTTTTGTGACATGGCATCTCAGAGTTCCAGAGGCACCTATGACCATTGCTTTGGGGGATGGTGCATCTTATGACTCCTAGTGGGATAAACTAAACAGACTGCTTAGTATTTTGCTTCAAGTATTGACATTAAACGGCTAGATTTACAGGGCTAGAGGTCCATGAAAAATAATAGTCAAATTTTCTCCCTTCTCTGATTTCACCTTCGGAAAATGACAACTCATATTTTTTCTGTTCTGGGACAAAACATGATTATGCTTACTCCTCTGTATTAGAGGAATAGCATTTAGATAAAAAGCTCCAAATTATTCTTTCAAGCTTTGGTGATCTTTTTATCCACTCCTCTTATCTTCACCTTTACTACTCTATACAGTTCTGGGATCTTCATGGAGCAACACATAAATCAGAATATTGTAGAATTGATATATTCTAACCTGCTTATTTTTAGCTTCAACCTTTAATCTTTTATTGAGATTTCCGTCTTCCTAAAGTTTCTTTACTAAGTATAGCTTTTCTTATGGATCCCTTTTTTCTAAAGCTCCATCAGGCTTAATCTTTTCCAGCTTTCTTACTGGAAACATCCTGGGTAAGAAGATTGTAGTGAGGAAGTAAGTGGGAAGATGGTGTTCTAGGGTTGGGACATCAGATGCTGCCTGGGGGAAAGGGCTGAAATAGAAGAAGGGTGTTAAATGCAGAGTTAGCATCCTATTAAGCCCTAGTACAATCTGCTTCAAGTATCTAAATAAAGAGGAAACAATCTTAGGCCAAGATGTACTTCCAAGTTAGTACCTGGGTTCACATGTAAACAGAAAGTACTTATAAAGCACTAAGCCTGGTATCCCAGTTCTCAGGGAGGGTCTAGATGTGGGACTAAGATGTAAACACATCTAGCTGTAAGAACCATGTGCTTTTATACACAGTTGAATACAGTGAGTAAAATTATGTTGAATGACATAGCAAGTCACAATTGCATTAAAGGCATAGCATAGTTTATTACTTACCTTTGTAGTTACCAAAGGTTTTATTTTATTCATATAAGGAAATGAACAATCAGAATTGTTCACCCTTTACTTTCATTTCTTATAAATGCTTTCATTTCTTCCTGTTATCATTTATAGCTATACATTGACAGAACCTGGCAACATGAGAATTTCTTTTTGGCCCCCGTTCAGCACAGAATAACGATTGAATTGCTCGTATAAGGGACTAATGAGTGTTTGCCCAATTAAGAAGATAGCATTTAAATATTCCTAACCTTTCCTGCTAATGTAGAAATAGAGGCCAAAATTAGGAGACATTTCTTGGATTTCAGTTTCTACAAACATTAGCTTTTTTTTGTGGGGGGGAAGGTTATGTTAGATTTTGGAGGGAGAATGCATTTTAATAGCACTTATCTTGGAAACTCCTTTTTCAGTCACAAATGGTATTGACAAAAGGTTAATTTTTCTTTAGACTCAAGGTTATTCTGTTCACTATCTGGAATGCCGTTGCTTAACTGTTCTTTCCTAGTGAACCCTGCTATCTACTGTGAGTTAGCTGCTCTGCATTACAGGGAGCGGATCTTAGGGGAACCCACTATCTTGGAAAAGAAAGAAAGGTTTTTCCATGGCTACTATGGTGGAATGTAGTAGAATTCCTATACCCTCAGATGGATGCTGAGGCCGAACCCTGACTTCCATGTACCTCTGTTGATGACTTTTTCTGGGGGCTGCCCCTTCTCCATTTGACCTTGATTCATGGTGGCTGCAGGAACAGTATACACTTATGGCATATTTACCTGATTCTGTTGTTGTGCAGTATTCCTATGCAGTTTTAGACAAGCCAAATCAGTGCTGTAACAACCAAGATGAGAAGTATTACCAGTAATGTTAGCCAAGAGTAATGTTTTAACAGGTATTGTTTAGAGAGAATTGGGTTTCTCTTTTAAAATTCAGAAGCATCAGCAAGGTTGATGCTTACCTGTAGTCTAAGAGCTTGGATTTGGGAAGCCCACTTCCTTCTTGCCCATTGCTGAAATGAAACTATGGCCACTCAGCTTGCATTCAAGGGTCATTTCACAGAAGGTAAAACATGAAGCAGGATCTGCACCTTCAAAATCTAATAAAGACCAGGACAAATTTATTCCATACATGATATGTGACCTAGGTAGTGATATTTCAATAAATATGGGAAACAAAACGGGACCAAAACAAAATAAAGCATACAAAACAAAATCAGAAACCTAAATTTAAAAATCAGGAAAAGTTACGTGGGTGAGGTTGTCATTAAGCAGAACAGTGCCTGGATTTTTTTTTAATACATGTATTTTGGATTCATTATTTGGCAACATGTAGACACAGCTATTTTGAGAATGAGAAACAGCTTAACCTTGAATTGTTTAATGCATTAGTTGTCCTCTCCCTCAGTTAGGCTGGATATTTCTTGAAAAGTTCATGTCTGTATCAAGCTGGGTTCAGAGCTGGCTTTAAGAGAGTATGTGATCAGATAAGAAGCATGTATATGGCGACTTAATATGTTCTGGTTTCTGGGTTTCAGTTCTGACCTAGATGGAATTTTGAGAAGCCACGTGAATGTTGTACTACTCTTCTAGTTCGTTAAATTGTTTTGGTGAGTAAAAGTGGATGACCATCAAACATTCATTTGTTTTTCAAGAATGATTTCGTATATACCAGCTGTGTTTTAGTTCATGTACTAGGCATTGGTGTTACAAAGGTGCACCCAGTAACTTTCAGTCTTTTCTTTGGCACCACAGTTGAACTAGCAATTATGCTATAGTGTCTGAAGTCCTGTGCCTGTTATAAATACAGCATGGCTAACACCGCTTATGATGCCTGAGGGTAGTCTTCATGGAGGAGGTAATGCTTGGAGGCAGTTTGGAGGCTCATTAGGAAAGAATATTGTGAGCAGGGGGAAAGACATGCAGAGAGGAGTGGAGGTGTGGAAGGCTCCGGCATATTCAGTGTTGGCATGTAAACTGGTGTAGGGAGAGCAAAGGGAAGACGAAGTTGTGGTGACATTGGAAAACTAGGCCTTTTGTGCCATTCTTGAGCTTTTGAGGTGATGAATACCCATCGCAGACTTTTTTTCCCCCACCCCTGCAGGCATATAAGCAGAGAAGGAATCTATATTCTTAGCCATATGAAGGATGTAAAAATGTCAGTATGCTAAGAGAACTCTTATGAGTGGTGATGTCCTATTTGCAAACTTAATTGAGTATCCAAGAAGTTTTTGTGATATGAAATAAAGTAATTTACAATCTGAAGAGATGGACAAATTTTCTAAGGGGTGGTTGGAGGAAATATTCTACCACCAAATGAGAGACTAGAATTGTCCTTTTCCTGTCTTTAGAAATTGAATTTAAAGTCAATAAGCTCATTTGGGTGTGAGAATAAGGTGTCAGGAAAGTAGTGAGTTAAGACCTTCCCTTAGTGTCAGCCTGAGAGGAGAAATGACATTGTTTAAAGGGACTTTCAGCATTTTCTCTTGCTTTATGCTAACAGAGAAGAAAAAATAACTGAACAAAATGGCCTTTGATAATTAAGAGCAGGATATTTGATGACAGTTCACATGAGGCCAAGAGAAACAAGGAATTTGATCTGTAATCTTTCTACCTTGAAAACATCCTCAATTATTTGTATCATGGATGTAGGAGAAAGTCAGCCAAGGCGAGGAGAAGATAATTATCAACAGGCAGATTTATGGATTCTTCATGAGCAAATAGAGAGTAATGGAAGGGGGCAGGCTGCATAGGTGCAAATAGTGGGGAGGTGAGTGAAGGCAAATAGTTGATCCTATGTCTTTAAAGAAAAAAAAAAAGAAATCTTAATAAGTTGAACTCTGGAGATCTGTCCATTAGGCTGTAATATATCTTTCTTTCTAAATCTTGAACCTAAAAACTGTCTAAGATAGAGTTTGGGACTTAAAAATCCATTTTGTCATTAGGTTATTGATAGAGGATAATAATTCCATCTCCTTTTTGTGTGAGAAGAATAATAAGAATGTTGTACTGCCAAAGGTTGGGTATAGGCAACCTTATTTCCCAAATTGTCTCTCAATGATAGGAATGAAAAGAGTTAAAGTAGCAATATGTATCCCATTGTTTAATCCCTATCTTATTACAAAAGCAAACCTCAACCATATGAGCCATATATGATATATATGGTATTTATAGATAGTTCAGATATTCTGTACAAAATGAACATTAAATACTTAAAGGTAGCGAGGTCACCAGGAGTAGAAATTGAGGTTTGGTGTCTACAGGTTTTATTTTATTGTATACTTATCTGAATTTAGTGATTTTTTAATCAGGTGTAACAAACTTATCTCAGTTTCAAATAGCAAATATTTATTGAATTATTGTGCTTAGCAAAAATATGGAAGACTTCGTACTTCAAGGTTCATTAAATGATCAGGCTGTTCTTAACATTAAAAGTCTCCTAATTTACTTAGCTCAAGATATAATTCACATGATTCAAATGAGAATGGAAGAGAACTGCCCTGGGCAAATGAGAGAGGTAGGATATTTGAGGAGAAAGCCTAGCATTGAGTAGTGGTTGCTCCTGGGAAAAATAAATGAAAGGATTGCGTAGACTTTTTTGATGACCTGTGGGCCCTACTTAATTTGATCTCTTAAGGAAGAAGAACATATGTTCTCCTTTGGGCAATTTGCTCCATATTTCTTGAAAATTAACAGAAATAATTTGACAATTCAGTACTGTGTGTTGCTGAAACTAAAGCCTATGGCATCATGGAGGAGGGAATTTTTCAAGGACCTACACAGGTTTGAATTTTTCCAGTTGCTTTGCCAGCACTGTTTCAGCATTCTGGATTCTGTAGCACTATGTCCATATCTCAGTCACAATACATAACTTTTGGTTGGATTTCTAGCCTTTGTTGTTCCTATTTTTGTCACCCTTTATCTTGTAAAGGTCCTTGAAGGCCATGCTTAGGAATCCTTCTTTGTAGTCCCAAATGCCAGTTCCTGTAATGCAAAAAGGCAAAGAGCAAATATTTATGGAATTTAAATGGAAAACTCCTCAAGACCAGAGAGTAGTATGTTAGGTTTTATTGAATTCGTGTTGTTTTTTGAGTGGCAGAGAAAAAGGTATCTTTTACTGTTGGCAAAACCCAAATGATCTGTTATCTGGACATAATATTCCCTGCCAAGGTCAGGTGGTCTAGAGGTCCTGGAATGGAATCAGATAAAATAGAAGATCTGAGGATCATGAGGTGGAAAAAAGTACTCCATGGAGAAGGACTGGGAAGGAATGCAAAGGAGAGAAATTTCAGGAGGATTCCTAAGGCCGAGGAGATCAGCTCAGACTGAAATAGTGGCTTTGCCCGGTCATCTTGGCTTGTGACACTAGCCAGTTGATTTTTAAATAATTTCAGAGTGAATTACATCCCTTTTTTGTTCTTTAGAGAAAGTATACTATGGAAACTACAAATAGTTTCAAGTGACTTACTTCTATCAATGTTATTTTTATTTTTTTTACAGTCTAGGAGGGGAGATGGGTCAGTTAAATAGTTATAGAAATGGGATAAGTACTTCATGAAAAATTGAGAATTTGGAGGAAGGAGTGTGTGCTGGTTTGAATGTATTATGTCCCCCAGAAAAAGCCGTATTCTTTGATGCAATCTTGTGGGGCAGACATATTAGTGGGGATTAAGTTGGAATGTTTGGATTAGGTTGTTTGCGTGGAAATGTGCCCCACCCAACTGTAGGTGATAATTCTGATGAGATATTTCCATAGAGGTGTGGCCCCACCCACTCAGGGTGGGCCTTGATCAGTGGAGCCATATAAATGGGCTGACAAACAGAAGGCTCAGTGCAGCTGCAGCTGTGAGTGACGTTTTGAAGAGGAGCTACAGCCAAGAAGGATACTTTGAAGAAAGCACAGGAGCTGCAGATGAGAGACATTTTGAAGATGGCCATTGAAAGCAGACTCTTGCTCTGGAGAAGCTAAGAGAGGAGAAATACCCCAAGTGCAACTAAGAGTGACATTTTTGAGGAACTGTAGCCTAGAGAGGAATGTCCTGGGAGAAAGCCATTTTGAAACCAGAACTTTGGAGCAGACACCAGCCACGTGCCTTCCCAGCTAACAGAGGTTTTCTGGACACCAATGGCCATCCTCCAGTTAAGGTACCCATTTGCTGATGTGTTACCTTGGACACTGTATGGCCTTAAGACTGTAACTATGTAACTAAATAAACCGCCTTTTATAAAAGCCAATCCATCTCTGGTGTTTTGCATTCTGGCAGCATTAGTAAACTAGAACAGAGTGATTAAACCTTTGGGAGCCATTGGTACATCTGTGGAGAAGAAAGATTTTACTTGGACTTTGAAGGAAGGGCATGGTTTAGACAGATGTGCATGTGAAGGGGACAGAATCTAGGCAAAGCAAGCCATGTGAGTAAAGAATCAGAAGTGGAGAACCATGAAACATGTTTAGAATAAAACCAATAACCAAGACAGACATGAATATAGGGTGGGTAAAGGTAAGGACTGTGGATTTAGGGTTGAGAAGAGTTTGGGCTACAATTTTAGGCCTTATGATGGCCAGATTAGGAGATGATAAGATTTGAGCTATTGCCCTCTCCATCCCCACGTCTCCTTTCACACACTCTTAACTTCAACAATACCGAGCATCTTCTTTCTAACCCTAGGCCTTTGGAACCAGTCTTTGTCTGACCACTGCCCTAAGGTCTCCCACATTTCCTGCCACCCTCACACACAAACTTCCTGGCTCAGACCTATTACCTGGATAACCCTCACTTCTTAGAAATTATTTCTCTGCTTATCAGTCATCATAGCACTTTATCTCACTGCATTGTAATTTCTTGTTTTTGTGTATTGTTAACTAGGCTGCTGTGCAAGCTCTCTGAGGTCAGGGACCACCTCTGTGTTGTTCACTGTTGTTTCCCCAGCAGTTGGCACATTGTCTAGCACGTCAAAGATGCTTCTATTGAATACAGCCTTTGTGTACCTTCTCATATTACTTTCTTCTCTCTCTTTGTTGATGCTTTACAAGCGTGAAGTTGCCAGTGTACTTTCAGACTTGGATACACACCGTGTAGTGTTGCATTGGATCTGGTTTCCTTCTGATCCCAGCTTCTGATGGGCCGACTGTTACAAACTAGAAGATACAACCTGGAAGTATAGAAGGCATATCTCCCTGTGGGGTGAGCCTAAACCAATGGGAAACAAGATTTTAGAAGGGAGCCAATGCACAGGTATATTATTCCCATGTGCAGTTTCTTCTTGCAGTCCTTCCAGAGAAATCCTATTTGCCAAATACACAGATCTTCTGAGTGATCTGCTGTATTTGTATATCCAGATTGTTTGATGGAAAAGGGTAAACAACACAATAACACATCAGAATAGCATCACTTCACATTTTCCTTGTTTCCCTCCCGCTGTTTCCTCAATGTCACTACCCTGGCCTTGCACCCCCCAAATAAGGTATCAACACTAAATTTTAACCCTAGTCTCTGCTTTCCAGGGGATTCCAGCTGTAATGAAACTCAATGAATATGTGATGAAGGAAAGAATAGGAGACACTGTTTTTAAGGATTTATTGCAGTGGTCTAGGTGAGACATAATACAGATGTAAAGTATGGCAGAAGCTATAAATAACAACTCTTCTTTCTCTTCCCCTTTAATTATCCTTCTCTTTTTTCCCCTTTCACCTCATTTTTCTTCCTCTTCTTCTTTATATATATTTCCTCTTCCCCATAATACATTTTTTTTCCATTTCTTCCCCTTTCCCCTCCTTTTTTTCTTTTTTTTTTTCATCTTATGTAAATCTTGAGAGCAAGAGCAGTTTCAATAATTGTTGTACACTTCACAGCAGTCGTCACATTGTCTGGCAAAAGGTAGATAAAAGCTCAATAGATGTTTCTTGAACAAATGAATATAAACCCCTGCATGTAGTCTTAACATTTGGTTTTAGTCCTCTTATTCACTTCAGGCAAACTTTTTTCTACATTTCAATTGTCCATGTATACCTGTACATCGTTAATGAACAGTTAAGTTCACCTTTTCAGAGTAGAAGATTGCTTTTGGAAAAACACACTGAGACTAGTGCATTTACAATCTTTAGTTGAGTGTCTCGCTCAACTTCATTTTGTCAGCTGGACTGAATTTTTCTCAAATGCCAAGCCAAGAGGTAATGAGGTTACTCTTGGCAGTGTGGTTTCTGAAACAAAGCTATTCTTTCCAAATCTATTTCTCCAGCCTTATTGAACATGTGGATTCACTGGCAAGTGGGATATAGAAGAAATATCTACTTAATGCCCAAACCTTCCTGTAGGAAAATTTCACAACTTTCTCACTAACTTGTTCAAGTATTTATTATTGTTTCCATGATCCAGTTTTAAACTCCTCCTCAGGTTCTATCCTCTGCTTCAGAATGGTTAAATTACTCCTTGTTTCTTCTGGCCATTTTCTCAGGCATGATAAGAAGGGTTTAATTCCCATATTAAGAGAAAAGGTGGAAAACAAGTTAGATTTTGATGCCACCTCTGACTCCCAGATTCTGTGATTCTCTGCCTAGGGTAATTCATTTTATTCTTTTTAATATTTACTTTTCTAAGGCTTTAATTGTATTGGGAGTCTTGATGAAACTTGGTCCAAGTTGTTCCAATATTTCTCTGCTTGGAGCTCAATACTGGACACAGCAATTTATATTTTAATAATCTATGGACATTTAAAATTCAGTGCTTCCTGTATTAAACTCTTCCTTATCCTCCCCAACCCTGTATCAGATTCTTTACCAGTATTCCAAAATTAAGGAAATTCTCTTTCTTTCTGCCAGTTGCTCCTGCTGGAAACCTCAGAAATGTCCTTGATATTTCATTGCCATTTATCCACCTGCCCACAATCTATCACCAAATCCTATTAATTCTACCTCAAAACGTATATATATTTTTATTCTATTTATTTACTTCCATCTGTAGTGGGCTGAATATTGGTGCTTCCAAAGTTATGTCCATGTCTCAGAAACTCTAAATGTGACCTTATTTGGAAAAAAATGTCTTTCAAGTGTAATCAATTTAAGGATCTTGAGATAAAACCCTCCTAGATTATCCAGGTGAGCCCTAAATCTTTGACAGGTATCCTCGTAGGAGACAGAAAAAGACAAGGTAGGAGAGAAGGCCATATGAAGATGGAGGCAGAGATTGGAGTTACACAGCCACAGCATAACAGTACTTAATAAATATTAGCTATTACTATTTTTCTCCTTCACATTTCTGCCAAGCAATCTTTTAAGACAGCTTCTCTGAGTATATTATTCCCATGCAAAATAATTTCATTGGCTTCCCCTGAACTCAGAATTCTTAGCATCGCCCCCAGGGTCATGCACAATCTGGCCACTACCTGATAGTCCAGCCTCAACTTGTCCCACTCTCTCCTATACTCATTCTGTTCCAGCCACACTGTGTGATGTTGGGCAAGTTAGATAACCTTTCTGTGCATGAACATCCATCTTTATGATAGCACTGCATCATCCAAGCAGGAGGATTTGGACCTGAAACTTAGAACATCTTGACTCAGAACTGATACATTTCCACGTTCCACTAAGGAGAACTAATCATTGTGGCTCAGTCTCAGTGCAGGGGAGTGAAGGGTGCAGAGGTGTACATAGCCTAGTAATTAAGATTTAGCTCAGAAGTGGAGCTTGCTGGGTTTGAGCACAAACTCTCCCACTTCCCAGGTCTGTGATTTCTGGGCAAGTCACACAGCCTCTCTAAACCTCCAAGTTTCTCATCAGTAGAATGGGCATAACAATGGAGTCATCAGGATTAAATAAGATGTTCCGTATTTAAGGGGGAAAAATCATAGCCCAGTGCCTGACACACAGTAAATACTCCGTGAGCACAAGCGCCTCATCAGTCAACATCTACTTGAGAATAGTTGATTATTCACTGAGAACAAGACTCTAGGAGTTCTCAAACTTTGTGTGCATTCAGAGTCCTACAGATGTGGGGCCTGAGCCCTAGGAATTTGGTACAGCAACATCCACTTCAAAGCATAACAGTTGATTCTAAGACTTGGAGTCCACAGACCACAACTTAAGAAGCATCCTGTTGCCACCTTTTTACTCAGAAAAAGTGTGGATGTGAGCATTTTGGCGTGGGTATAATTGAAAGTACTAAACATTTTGACTTAAAAATTTTTCTAAGGTCTGTTAAGTTGGTTAGTTGAAATGGAGAGCAATAAAATGACTTTCTAGGGTTTCTTAGAACACAAATACTAAGGATGGTTGAGACACAGACAATTCCCAAGGAAATCGTACAAAGCCATTGTAGGAAGAACTATTTGTAAGCTCAGATGCAAACGCCTGACACATAGCAAGACCACAGTTACATAGTTAGGCAGAAGACACATGACTCCTTGGTCAGAGGCAAAGGACAATTTTTCACTCACAGCAACATCAGTGGCCCGGGTATCACCATTTGTATCAGTCCCCTGAGCGCCAGTTCCCACAGTGCATCAAAATGAAGGCTAGGTGATTTCTGACCACGTAGTGGGCTGCGGTACAATAGAGGGACCCTGAGGTCTAGAAGCTCCAATCTTTTCTAAGGGGGATGAAAGCAAGCCTTATCTCCCTCATCTCTCTCTTCGTGTTTGCTACATGAACATCTTTGAGACGATAGACTGGACTAATAGCCATCTGTGTTTCAGCTCACAAAAGTGCAGAAATATGAGAAACCCATGGAGAATTATCTCCCAATATCACACACACAGAAGTTAATTAAAATGTAACTGTAGTAATTGTACATAGTGAGTGATCTTCTGGTTTTCCCATTATAATCAGGAGCTACTATCCTCACTAGATGAAAAAATAAAATGCCTCAAATCCTCCAAAGTCTTAGATTGACTGAAAGTAAGATCACTTATAAAGAATTTCAGCTATCTTATCTCATAGTGTTAATTCATAAAAGGCAATAATAACAGCGAAAATATATGAGAAAAATAATTATTTATTTACAAAAAAAAATCTCCTCTCTGTTTTGAAAAGTGCAGCATCCACACGCTTTTTGGGAAATATGTTCTGTTTCCCTGTTTCACATAGAGATTGTAAGGTATTGGGTTATTGATGTATAGGTTCCTTCAATAATCTATGAGAAGAATTTAAGAATGGAGAGATAAATCTGTAACAGATTAGCTTCTCCTGCAGAAACTCTTGATATATGGAATTTAAAATGATTCTTCCCAAATCTTTGGCCTGTAGACCTGATATTCTTGATATTTTACTCCAGAAAATTAAATATTCGCATCAAAGGTGATTGCCTCCTATTGATCTAAGGATAATAATTTATTTTTTGAGATTTCTGAGAATTACATAAAGGTACTGTAATGGAATATATGTGATCCTAGGAAATTAGAAACTTTTATTTTATATTTTAAAAGGTAAAAATGCTTAGAGAAATAAAATATAAATTTCTATTATAGTTTTTTACAGTAATTTTGTTGCTCTGGCTTTTCCCCTGAGGAAAAGTTGTCTACACAGCATTATTTCCTATAACTGTGCCTCCTCTTTAGGTTCTGTTGCTCTTATTCTCTATACTATCATTTTTGATATTTAGTATCTACTAGCTGCCTTATGGGTTTGATATTTTAATGTGGAGGCTGAATATCTCAACTATATTCCAGTCTGTTAGGAGAAAGGAATTTCAGCCTTCCCACACGGCGTGTGCACTAGAAATTCTGTGACAGAAAATGCACTTGGATACCTAATAATACTTAAAATACAAACTTTCATTTTGGAAGTTTTCAAATGTACATAAAGTAGAAATAATAGTTATTATTTTTTGATAAAATGTAGTTAAATTGAAAGAAAAACTGAACTGGAAATCAGGTGAACTGGATTTTAATTCTGTCTGTGTCTCTGATGATGATACTTACCTTGGGTAGGTAAGTTACTTAATTTTGGCTTCAATTTATCCCTTTCTTAAGTGAGGATAATAAAATGTATTTGTTGTCATCTCATAGGCATATTAAACACCCAAGGGAAATATAGATGTCAAAATTAGTTATCTTGTAATGAAAATATATTTATATACTCTTTTTTCCCCTTGTTATCTGTGATATCTACTTTCACTGAAATGGAATGGATTGTAGACACGCAGATATGTTATTTCCCCAAAATTCTTTACCCAGAATTTTCTTTCTTGCTAGTTACTCTCCTGTTGATCAAATTCCTTTAGTATACTTTTGACTAGATAAAGCTTGCAACTCCATCTGTTGTTTTTAAGACTGATAATTTCAGTAATAAACTATGTAACTATGTGTTTATTTAATCTTATTTTTCTACATTTTTCTGTTTAAGGTAAAAGGAACTATTATTTTTAGCAAGATCTAAAGAAATGGAATTTTTGCACTGGTCTTCAGCTGAGAGGAATTTTAGGTATCTTTTAAGCAGTGACTTTTAAAACCTAGTGATATAAATCACCTGTGGTAGTTGCTGACCATATTGCCTCCTGGGCTCCTCCTCTGGGCATTCGGATTCAGTGGGTCTAGGCTGGGACCTGGGAATTTTTTATCACCAAGGAACATTAGGAAAGATTGGCATAATTCAATATTTTTATCCTCAGATGTGCAAGTTGAGATCTGCAGTAATTGAAGTTTGCCTGAGATCTCAAAGTTGATCAATGACAGACTTAAGGCCCACCCCTCAGTCTTCTAACATGTTGGCCATTTCTCCATTCCATTATTCTGGCCTGAAAGTCAATGTGCTCGCAAAGTATGTGCCTCATCTACTAACTTACACTGGTCCCCCCATCGCCTCTCGCACCCCCATCCCCCACACTAATCTACTGACTAGTCTAATTTCTTCCAACTAAATATAGAAATTCTTCAAGATCCAGGGGCTGGAAAACAGCCCCAGGAATCACAGGGCACACATCAGAAGTTGTTTCTGAAGATAATAACTTTAGGTGTCAGGGCTCAGTGTGGCATTTGAGGCTTTAGCATTAAAGCTTTTAATGACTTGCTAGCTCTAATTTGTGGATTTCTGTTTCCTGGTTTGTTCACATCTTATCTAAGCTGTAGGGCTTTTTTTGGCGACCCTGCAAAAAACTCCTATTGAGATAAAACTATGTCAAAGATCCTTGAAAATCTGTAACTTCTGAAAAGATGATTATTTTTTTACTCAGTCTCCAGATGTCTTGAAGTGGAATTAAAGTTTAAAAGACTTGGTGGCTATGGATCAGGTGTCAATTTGCTTACTCTCTTCTTCGGACTCTGAAGCTCAATTTATTAAGACTTTTGTCCTGATATTTCTTTTATCCTCAGTACAGAGAAGTCTGTACAATATAATCTAGATCGTGTTTGTTGCAGGTCAATAAGTTTTGCTTCTCTTTTTATGTCAGATAATAAGACTTCTTAAAGAAGCTTTGTTTTCATTTTCTTCAAATTCTATTTTGAACATCATATAATACTTTTTAACTCATGTTTACACCATGGTTTCCTTATACCCCTTGTAATTGCAAGCACCTATTACCTACATTTTGGCCATTTGTATCATGGGTCAGGGACAATCCTGCCTATATGAAAGAGATCTGCTTCTGAATAGCTCATCACTACTTCCAACGAGAATATGCCTGAGTATTTGGGAAGAAATGTAGAAGGTGAAAGAGATTCTTTTCAAATATGTTTGCTATTTGATGTTAAAGGATAAACACCAGCATGTGTCCAGAAGAGTTCTGATGTTTATCTCGAGGGTTGTCAAAGCCAGGAAAGACAGGTATGTCATAACTCAGATAAGGAGCCATACTGAGACGAAGTTGCATGAGAGAGAAAGGAAAGGAGAGAGGAAGGAGCTATGACATTGGACTGGCAAGTGGATGACAGTCCATAAGTAATTTTGGATATGGGCAAATGAGGTTGATTTAAAGAGCCTGGGATAGGGCAGTCACTGGGAAGACTTATTACACAACTAATTTCCTAATATATTTTAGGTGTATTATATATAGCCCTAACACACTTATCACTTCATTCTTCATAATTACTATAATCCTCACTCCTTCCCTTTTTAAAAAATGCCATGCACATGCTTGTTTCTTGGGAACATTTCTTTTTAATGGGCAAGTAAGGGAAAAGGCCGTCTCTATTGGTAATGTAAGAAACTTTACTTGTCTTCATATAACACAGGATTGACACATTTATCAGCTGTGCACAATATTAAGTGACTGTCTCTCAGCTCCACACTAACACTTTTCTTTTCTCCTTGGTGCAGGTAAAAGCTAGAAGTTGAGGTACAACCCTAGCAGTGTAGTTGTGACTAGTCCCATTAATTTCCTGAGATAGTGGAATCAAAATGATTATGATATTAAGGGCTAGATTGATTGTCTGGTTCCAACCTCTCTGACACAGGGATTTCCTTTTGAATTACCCGAGTGTAGTTACAGGTTGCATGCAGATGATAAGTAATCCACTACTCCATCCACCAAGTACCAATTATTACATAGGCTTTCCCCTTATATATTGAATTGCCTCTTGATAATTTCTGTCCATTTCTCCCAGTTTTGCACTTAGAAGCTACATAAAACTAATCTAATCTATTTTCATTTAAAAACCCTTCAAAAATTTAAAGATAGCCATATTGTACACTCTATATTTTCTTTCTATGCACAACACCCTCAGTCTTCAACTTTTTCCTCCTGGTCTTATTTTCATAAAGGATATTTAATGAACTCTAATCATCTAATCATTTCATAGTGAAGTATAATTTCCTTTCTGTGTAGTTACTGCCTATTTACAAAGATGTCTTTGAATTTTGTCTGAGATTATTTTCATGCTCACACTGGATAGACTGTGGAATCCATCCTCTTTACCTGTTTGAACAATAGTTCAAAATAGGTTTGCTTTTTCTCTGTACTTCCATGCCCAATAGGACCCCAAATAATCTATTTTAAAGTAGCCTGAGGGGACAGAGTTCATTTGGATGAAGATGGGGAATGGGGATTTTAATGGACCTTCTAGATACGAAGTCTGAAAAAGGAGGAGGTTGGGCAGATGGGACCTAAACTCTTCTACTTAATAAAGTAAAAACAGAGTCCCACCTCTGCCATCCTGAGAATATGGGGGGTTAACTGGTTTTCCCCCTAAAGTAGTGCATCTCATATTTTAGGGAGCATGCAGATTACCTGAGGATCTTTTGAAATGTCAATTCTGGTTCAGTAGGTCTGGGATGGGGTGGAAATTGCATTCTTAATAAGCTCCCAGGAGACACTGATGCCATTGCTCCATGGACTCCAGTTTGAGCAGCAATGTCTCATAGAAATGAAATACAAGTCATAAATGTCAGCCACATATGTAATTTTAAGTTTCCTAGCAGTCTCATTAAAAAAAATTAGAGTAGATGAACTTAATTTTAATTTATTTTATTTAACCCAGTATATCAAAAGCATTATCATTTCAAATATGCAATCAGTATAAGAATTATTAATGAGGTATCCTAAATTTTGGGGGGAGATGGGTATGAAGTGTTAGTAGTTCGGTATATATTTTACACTTTACAGCATGTCTCATAGTGAAGGAGCACATTTCAGTTGCTTATTAGCCACATATGCCTAGTGGCTACTGTATTGGATCACACAGTTCTAGAGCTAGAGATTTGGATCTCTTGGAACCTGGAAATCACATAAGTAACTAATGCTGGTTGAGGGCTGACATTGGGCATGACTCTTTCTGTGAGATTTAGGCACCATGTAAATGTTTTGGGTGAATCATCTCATAAGATGTTTACAGCATCCCTATTGAGTCAGCAGCACTAATATCCCTCATTTTGCACATGAAGAAAGCCAGTCTTTGAGTTGGTGGCATCTGACTTAGAATCACACTGGCAGGCTGAGATTCGGATGTAGAGAGTCTGACTCTGGAGCAAAGGTTTTTAACCACTGCTCCAGGGCAGAGGGACCTCTGGGGAGAGCATGTCCTCAGGAATGGGAGAGGGGCCTGGCCTATGGGGAGAAAGGCCTGGCAGTCAAGATGCTTCTCTGTGAAGGGGCATGTCTGCTGAATTTTAGGGGTAGTGTTCTCAGACATTGAGTTTAAAGTTTCTTTTCATGCACTGCAATTTCCTTATGGTATCTTTTCCAGTGAAGTTGATTAACTTCTACATCTTAGTCAGGAAAGCCTCCTGTTGACAGTGCCTCGGGAAATTAAGAGTGGTGGGGACACTAGGGGAATCCTTTATACAGTGGTGTGGTCCAAGAGGGCAGGGACACGTGGGTCTGAGGGAACAGTAGTCCAGAAGAATATGGGATGGGCTTCAGACCTCAAGACTTGGGTTGTGCGTTTGCATTCTGGGGGAATCTTCACACCCATTCCTAGGGGCCCGGCTTTCTACAGCCACAGGGATATGGACTTGAATTATTGTTTCTCTACGAAAGGGAAACAGCGAGCTTTGTGGGTCCCTTTCTCACAGCTCGTCAATGGTTGAGGTCTAAGTTACATAAATTCTCTTCCTATCTTAGGCTGTAATTTACCCGGAGCAGGATGCTGAATTTTATTTTGAAAAGCTACATGATCTCTGTCTCTTTTAGATTTTAATTCTTCAACCAAGTTGCTTCTGTCCTTTTGAGACATACACATGGATTTTAGTAATAATAGCAATGAGAGTTTCAAAAGGTAAATGTTTGAGTTCCTGGCTGCTAAAGTAAATACCATGCAATTTGTTGGCTTAATCACTGGGAATTTATTGGCTCATGGTTTTGAGGGTAGAGGAAGTCCAAAATAAAGATGTCATCAAGGCAATGCTTTCTCCCAGAGGACTGTGGCATTCTGGGGTTGGCTGCTGGGACCCTTGGTCCTTGGCTTTTCTGTCACATGGCAATGCAAATGGCGGCCTCTCCTGGCTTCTTGGTTCTGTTGACTTCTAGCTTCTGGCAGCTTTCCTGTGGCTTTCTCTCTCTGTATATCCTTCTCTATAAGGCCTGCAGAAATAGAATTAAGACCCATCCTGATTCAGTTGGGCCACACCTTAACTGAAGTGAGTTCATCCAAAGATCCTATTTACAATGGGTTGACACTGACAGGAATGGATTAAGTTTTGGAAGATGCTGTTTTTCTGGAGCACAGAGCTCCAAGCCACTGCAGTAAATTACTGTGCATGGTGCCTAAAACGGCAGGTTTTGGGCTTGGAGTGCTGTGTTCTGGCTCTGGCAGTATCCCCGCCTTTCTCTGTGACCTAGACCAAAAGTACTTACCCTCTGTGAACCTCAGTTTCCTCAGCTATAACATGAGGAGGCTAGTAATGGCACTTGCCTCTCAGGGCTGTGTAAGCACACATGATATAATAAATATGAAACGCTTATCTCAGTACCTGGCACTTAGAAAGTAGTCAATAAATGTTAACTCTTAAAATATTATTGCCATTCTTACCCTTGTAACTCATTATTCTGCTTGCCCAAGCTGAAAAATCATCCAGTCCTTTTATTTGTTTTTCTTAATGTGAAACTTTTAAAGTGCCCCTTCCCCTCTTTTGTCTTTCTTTAGCATTTTTACAGGCCAAGTTTATTCCAAGCAGTAGCTCTTGTAACATTATTATAGTGTCATTCTAAAGTCACTAATATTTGTTCTTGGCTCTGTTCCTCTCTAACAAAATTTGTGCAAGCCTTTACAGTACTCGCAAATTACTGTGCTCCCCAAGAGTCTCACTTTGGAACTTTTTTCTATTGAATTCTCTTTGGGTTTCTTGTACTTTGGGGATCAGAAATCCTTTAGCAGGGAGCCTACATCTTGAAATGTGTTTCTTTTTAAGAGAATAGCCCATGGGAACTCTCTGGCTTTTATCTAACGCTTTGGGAACTTGTAGTTCTAACCTCTAGGGTGCATGTCTGGCTGGGACCTCTCTGTTGCAAACTCTAAAGGAATTTGAAGGGAGACTGAGGAGCAGACTCAGGAGACCCCCTTCTCCATCTTGGAACAAGACACCGTCCCCTAACACTACCTCCAAATGCACCATCATTAGAAAAAGATGTTTTCCTGAAGATTTGGGGAAAGAAATAAGTGAAAAGTTGTGTCCTACATCAAACTCTTCAACTTAATAATGTTCTCATTGGGCCATTAGATGCGCTGTTCTTCCTCTACTGCCATCCTCTAAACTCTTACTGTCTGGTGGTCTCTTTATCTCCCTTTCTCTTCTTTAAAATCATGTACCTTCAACTCTTTTCATGTCAACCATACTCCATTCTGCAAATCAGAAGTTTGGGAGTTAGCAAAACAAGGACTGCAGTGACCATATATTGCTGCTGAATAGGCTTGTAGGGGACAGAATCTCAGTTCATCCCACCAAAAGTTGCTTTCTGCCAACGTTCTAATCGCATGTACTTCATCAAGAAACAAATTTTCAGAATTTGTCCAGTGAGTGCAGATCCTTTCCCTACTTCCTATACAATTTCAGCTATGAATGTCAGTAGAATTTTAGTTGAATGGAATTTTCCTAATTTGTTTGTGCAACTGAAACCCTCATTTTTACCTTCTTGCATCTCTGTGATTTTTTTTTGTTGAGGTATAATTTACGTACAATAAAATGTTCAGATTGTAAATGCACATTTTGGTGGATGCATGTCAAGACACTTACCCCCAGAAGTTTCCCTTGTTTCAATTCCCTTTCCACTTCCACCACGTGCCCCCTGACTGGAAGCAAAACCGTTCATCTGATTTCTGTCACCTTTTATTAGTTTATCCTGTTCTAGGATTTTATATAAATGGAATCACATAGTATGTTTTTTTGTGTGTTGTCTTTGACTCAGCATAATATTTCTGAGTTTATTCCATGTTTTTGAGGTGTTGGTAGCATGCTTCTTTCATTGCTGAGTAATAGTCTATTGTATGAATATAGCACAGTTTATCCATTCTCCTGTTGGTGGACATCAGCATTGTTTCTGGGATTTTTATTTTTATTTTTTGCTCGTATTTATCAAGCCTCTATGAACATTCTTGAACAAGGCATTTTGTGGACAATGCTTTCATTTCTTTTGGATAAATACCTGGAAATATAATTGATGGATCATAGGGTGGGTATAGTTTTATAAGAAACATCCAAATGTTTTTTTTTTCCCCAATAAATTGTCCAATTTTGCACTCTTGGCAGCAATGTGTGAGGCTCTGGTTGCTCCATATCCTTACCAAAATTTGACATTTTCAGCCCTTTTACTTTTGACTATTTTCATGGATGTGTGGTGGTATCTCATTGTGATTTAATTTGCATTTCCCTGATGACTAATAATGTTGAACACTTTTTTATGTGCTTATTGGCTATTTGCATAGCTTCTAATTTAAAGTTGGGGTCTTTTCCCCTGGAGAGGGTTTTTGATGGATTTTCAATCTAGGATAGTATCCATGTCACCCAGCAGATTGTGTGGTCTTAAAACGTTCTACCAAGATTGCTTCTATTCCTCCATTCCTTTTTTGTATTTTATACCTGTCCTGTGCTACCACATTTTCATATTCATTGATTTCCAATCCTATGTGAACATAGCTATGACATTTAATGATAAAATGTATGTTTAAACATTGTGTTTTGAAAGTTTTGCAGTTGTAAAGTATTATAATCCTACCACCTTGGAAATATCAAATTGGTTTCTTTTGAAGATACTGTACACCCACTTTAGTTGAGAGCCCCAGCCCAGCAAAGTTTGGTGTTATTGTTATGTCTGATATCCTATTTACTTCCTTTTGTTACATATTTCACTTCACTCTCCACAGTGGTATGAAGATTTTATTACTCATCTTGTTCCCAAACATTTACTTCTTCTGCTGTTGTTTCTCTCTTGTCACTCAACATTCTTTCCCCCATCTATTTCCATTTTGAAGCTTTATATTGATTTTTCTATTTCTTTTCTTTCATTTTCAGTTTGAAGTGTGCCCTGTAATTATTCATTGGGTGTTAACTGCTGTGTTAACATGCAGCCTCTACTGCATAGACATGTTGCTGTTGATTGAGGGTCAGTAGGGTATGTGCATTGAATTATTTTTAAATAATGTTAACTAGATGGTGCTTAGTCATGCCCACTCTCCTAACAGAATTTCTGATAAATTCTAAAGCTGATCATTTTTATCTTTGAAAAAAAATTGAGAACATAATGAAATGAACTGTTATTCAGGATCTAAAGTAACACATATAATAAGGCAATTTGTTGGTAGTGCAGAGTCAATCTGACTCAGATGTGAATTCACTCATTTACCTATGTTGCAACGGACATGAGGTAAGCAAGGGGCTGTCCAGTCAGTATAGGCACCAGGGATGAAGATCAGGAGGCGAAGAAAGAGAAGGGTGTTATTTTTAGCTACTTGTAGTCATTCCAATTCCAGTAATGTAATCCTAAACTCTCCATGTCAAGCCCATAAGTAGTTTGCCAGCCAGTGGGCCATGGTTTTGGGTAGTGAATAAAAGGAGAATTAGAGATTCCTCCAGATTGTCTTTTGATTCATGCAGTTAACTGTGTTTGCCTTCCATGATGAGATGCTCTAGAACATCCTCCAGAGCAGACATACTTTTGCTGAAAGTCTGCCATTGGCAATTAATTTATTTGGCTTAAGAAGAACTATCTTTAAGTGAAAGTAATCCCTGTGAAAGGATAGCACATGTGCCAAGTATCTTATGACCCTTTATATCAGGGATACTTTAATCTGAATTACTTTGATAATACTACATTCTGTTTAATTTTTATTTTTTTCTAATTAGTTTTTATTTGTGAATGAAATGTGTTATAAAAACTCATGCAGAGAATTTATATTGTAAAAAGTTAAAAAAAATTTCCTTCAAGCTGTCCCAATAATCTCAGGGGTAATTATTTGAAACAAATTGGCATAAATACTTCCATATCTAATTATGTGCAGATATAGCACATGCACCTACACACATACACACAAATACATATCTCTGAATGTGCATGTAGATGTGTTTTTCCCTTATTATAAAAATGAAGTCATATTTGGCATATTTTTCTACAATTTGCTATTTGTTACTTCAGTTTTACATGATAGTGTGTATGTGTGTGTTGTGTGTATATGTTTATATATGTATGTATGTATATATCCCTCATTATAGCAATTTCATAATGCAGTGGTGCTGATGAACTTAGTTAATCATTTCCCATTACAGGGGCATTTAGAATTCTCATATATTTTTTCTTATGACACATAATGTTGCAGAGAAAGTCCCTTTATGCATACTTTGTTCAAATATGAATATTTTACTCTGATTCCTAGAAGAGGAATTGTTGGATTTGTGTATTTCAAATTTGGTAGCTACTACCAAAATTTCTTCCAGAAATGCAGTATCATTCAAATTTCATTAACAGTGTTCAAGCATGCCAATTTCTGCATATTCTTGCCAATAGTAAACATTTTCATTGTTTTAATTTTTACCAATTGGATCAGAGAAAATTGGAGCTCTGCTGTTTAAAATCTGATTTTCATAATCATTAGTGAGAATTCATTTACCCAACAAATATTTATTAAGCATCTCCTGTATGCTAGGAACTGTTTTAGGCACTTGGAACATAGCAGTAAACAAAGCAGTCAAAGTCCTGATTTACATTCTGATGAGAAGAGAGAGATAATGATAATTTAATTAAAAAGTATGTATCAGAGGGTGATAGATGCAATGAAGAAAAATAAAGCAGGCTGAGAGAAGAGATCATAATGAGGGTATTGGTAAGTGAATGTACCACTTTAAATAAGGAAACCATAAAAAGTCTTCCTGAAAAAGTGGTGTTTGAGCAGAAACTTAAATAAGAGAGTAAGACTGCTGCTCTCTGGGAACAGAACGTTCCAGGCAGAGGAAAACAAAAAAGTGCGTAAGTCCTAGGACAGCAGTGTGTGTGGTATGTTCCCTGAAGCAGCAAAGAGCTTCCCACATGGAAGTCTGTGAATCCGGGGAGTGTGGCAGGAGGTGGGTCTGAGAGTGAGCTGTTCATAGGGCCCAATGATGCAGGTAAGGATTTGGAATTTAGTTGGGTGGGGTGAGATGACGGTTTTCTATGGCCATCATCACAGCCTGATGGTGAGCAAAGGACATCGCTGTGTAAGTGGTAGCTTGTGGGCAGGTAGTAAGTGATACATTGTCTGCAGAGAATTTAAAAGCAATAATAAAACCAATAATTAAAGAAATAGGCAGAGGAAAGATTAGCAGTTGCCATGGGTTTATCTTTCCTCTGCCTCTGTATTGCTGCCAAAAGGCAACAAGTGCCCCTGCCTGCTTGGGAGCTTGAAAAGTAGGAGACTACGAGGAAGAGTGAGTATGAGAGAGACAGAGACAGAGAGAGAGAGAGAGAGAAAGGAAGGGAGGGAGGGAGGGAAGGAGGGAAGCCAGCTTCATGATTTTATCTGGGTTATTCCGAGCTTTTTCAGAATTCCTGACTCCTCCCTGATCTCTTTCTTCTGTGAATACCTACCTCATGTTCCATTGGTACTAGGCACTCTGATCCCTAATCACCTACCTATTTTATAATAACTGCTAGTTTTATGTATAAATCTAATGCTTCCAATCAAATTATAAAGTCCCCAAACATGGATCATGTGATCCCTTCTCTGAGACTTTGTAACAGTGCCTAAAAATGGCCTTGTCATTAATAATACTTTGCCTTAAGGAAGCAGGCAGTGAGGTGGGAAGGGGGTATTTAGTAGCTCACCACTTTTCTTTCCATTCCAGCTAGTTGCCATGTCTTATTTGACAGTGATCTGTATTAACTAGGTACTTTCTGCTTCCAGAAAATTTCCCTTTGTGAAAGAAAATGTTCTTTCCTTTTAAAATTACACTGCTTATTGCTAAAAGGTTACAAAAGACATGTGGCTTAATGTGGGCACTTTCATAGTGTTTCTGTTTAAATTTTTGGAGTTTGGAATAATTAACAAGTAAATTTAACATTCTGATCTTTAATGCATTACTCTATTAACCTCAGTTTTAGTTCCACTAGCCATTTTTCATTCTGTGGCTTTAGTATTGTATTTCTACTAAACTGTGATGGTTAGTATCAGACCCTCAGTATTTGTTACTGTATGGTTTTCATTGGTGTGGAATCATATTTCTTTTATGACCAATCCCTAGATTTCTTTTTTTTTTAATTTTACTTTAAAAATATTTCTTTTTGAAAACACACACACACACACACACACACACACACACACACACACATACACATTTCTGGTGTTCCTCCTATATTTTCCTCAAAGTTTTAAATTAACTTTAAAATAACACAAAAGAATTTATGACTGTAGGAGTGACATCTAATTTCTCTGTGGGACCCTTAAACCAATCTGACTTTGCAAATACTTCTTATTCTTTAAGATGGTACATGGGCAGGGCCATTGATAGGATAGACTAAGTCATTGTGTGAACTAGAAATAGCCTCCCACTCTGGGTGGAAGAATTAGAAAGAGGTGCCCATCTGGGCACAAACCAGAGGGCACAGCTTGGCCAGATGAGCATAAACTGGGTTTCAGCCCCTACTAGGCCCTTACAGAGGTGACCTTTTGCAGGGTCAACCTGGATGTGTGTATGTGGGACACTATCACGATTCCTCAGGCATCTTCATTCTCTTTCAAACGTTCATCAAATATATGCTATGAAACACTTTCTTCTCTAGCTTAATATCTGGGTCAGAAATAAATTCATATAACCACGTAATTGTAATTATGTATTTATTCAATATTTATTGAATGCTGGCTCTCTGCTTGAAGTTAAAAAGGTGAGCAGGTCAGATGGGTGTTTCCTCTTGCGGATTCTGTATTGCAGTGAAGATTTATTTCATGAATTGTTGTTTAAATATCTACACAGCCTTTGATCATAGGTGGACTGTTTCTTTCAAGCTGCTTATTGAAAAAAGTCCTATATTGTGTGTGTGCTGTGAGTGTGTGATTGACAATTGACCAGCTGAAAACATGCTAATAATGACTCTTGGTTAGAAGTAAATGACTCAATCCTAACAACAGGTTTTTGCAACCTAATTGTGAAAGAGAAGAAATACACATTTAATGAAGAACATCATCTGTGTTCTAGGAATAATTGGAGTATGACAGGATTAATCAAGGAATTTTTTTTAACCTACAGGCAGCATAAATGAGTGAATTAAAATCAAAACAGGGAATTCTAGTCTTGATTCTTCCACTATCCATGTGATCTTAATTAACTCAGATAACCACTATAAGCCTTGATTTCCTCCTTTGTAAAAACAGGATATCATATGTGATATCATTAAAAGCTCTTCCATTCTAATATTCCATGATATAGCATATGTCTGAGGAGGAAGGATGTTTTAGACAGGTTATCAATTTCTTTAGGATCTTGCTGGTTACTCTTTGAGACTTTAAGGGGTTGAAAACTTCCTCAGGCCATGCAAGTGTCAACTCAATAAAAGATTAAATCAGTTTTATTTCAAAATGCAGCAGGGTACATCCTTCTTTTACTGTTATGAGTAGAAAATAAGAAATTAACTCATAGACCAAAGGCATCTCAAATAAAATAATTAGGTGGCCTTCAAGAAAAGAAATTATGTAAGAAAGCAGGAATTGGTTGTAATAAGATTCTGTATCCTGTTTATATTCTTTTGGGGGAGCCGTTACATCTTAATCAGCCCCAGCTGCTTGCCAGGGCACAAAGGTTGCTCATTGGCAGAGCAGCCCCACCACCACCACCCCCTCTCCCCCCCGCTTGCCCCGAGCATATAAAAGCTCAGCCTGTCAGGCAGGTGTGTCTCATCTCCTGCGGGAGGCGTGGTGTGGAGAGCTGCTGAGGGGTTGGCATCCCTGGCGCACCAGCCACGGTTGGTCCCTCATCTATGATGCTAAGAGAGGTGTGTGGAGCTGCCACCCACTGACTTTGCCCTGAGCAGTTTGCCTCTCTGGGAACCTGGACAAGGTGGGATCTTTTCCGCTGCTTTTTTGGACCCTTTAGCTGTGCAAACTGTAAAGTGTCATTTGCTGGGAGTCTGTTCGGCCTGAGCCTGTGTTCCCATGATAAGACGTATAGCAACTCATTCCACAAAGTGTGTGTACAGATATGCAGTATATGAGGAGAAATGATCAGGGAAAAAAATATTTACAAAAGCTCGTTTGGGAAGTGATAATGAAACAAGGGTGAGAAACACTGTATAGTCTTATCTATTTTACTGAAGTTTCTTTGCTAAGAGACTTTCCCAATTAACACAGGTAGTTGTAGACTCTCGGTTTGATTAATTTTTTTAATGAAAGTATTTCTCCAATTGACTTGAAAATTATATTCCATAACTGACTTAGAAGAGTGACTCCCCAATATGCTAATCCTTAAGATTTTTGAAAATATAAATTCTTTCTACACCCTCTGCTACCGTCTTCCTAGTTCCAACCTAATACTTGTGAGTTTGATCTCTGTTAGTTTCCATTGATTCAGCCAGATTGTTAGCTGCTACTTCAGAATATTGGCCTTGACATAGTGAAGAGCTATACAATATAGGATATATAATGTATGAGTGGGCCCGGGAGGAAGGAGCTTTCTTCCAGTTTTGCAAGGAATGAGTGTTAGTTTGTAAATTTTTGTTTCACTTCTAAAAAATTATAATGTAGTTTCTCATACAGAAGGATGAACTATTTTATATTGAAAGCAAATTTTATGTGGGGTCTAATTCTGGTCACTGCTTAGGTGTCTGGAGAATTCCATGAACCTTCCTTTGAAGTTGAGTCAATCTTGTTCAGTCTAAAATGATTTGCAAATTTAAAGTAGCATGTGCTAAGAAGGACATCAGGTGCCCTGAAGCTTTCCTTATTCCTTCCTTTAAAAGCAGGATGGTGTGCATATTTATTTTAGGGACAGTTTGTCCTTTCTTGGACTTCTTTCTTTGCTACATATTTTCCCATTTGTTTTTTGGTCCCTTAGAAAGAGATTTAAGCTTGGGAGTTTGTGATGTTATTCTTGGAAGATAGTATTATTTTAGAGCATATGGATTTCTCCTTCTTGTCCCTTTTTAAAATTTCCATTCAGGTATTCCCAGGGTGCAATACTCACCTTCTAAACCAACATAGATGAAGGTCTGACTTGCATGATTGTTTTCACAGAGTATTTTCTGGAAGATGCAGCCCTTTGCCTCCTTCTTACCATTCTTAGCAGATCTTCCTGTTCTTACTTCCTCCTCGTAGACAGCTTTATCTCAACAGTGTTATTTTGTATTTTTTTAACATCCTTCTTCCTCCCACTTCTTGTTCAGTGGCCTTAGGGATGTTTTACTGTCACCCATCTTTCCTCAATTGATGTGTTGGATGTGGCTGGAAAGAGTAAGAATTGGGCCAGGGGTAGTATTTATGCCTAGGGGTAAGAGAGTTCTCCACCCAGTTGCCACCCCTTCCCCAGTGTCAAAGCTGCCTCAATGGCTACTTTGCTCCTTCTTTGCTCTTTAAGTAAATCTTAGGAAGTGAAGAAAGTCACTGTAAACTCACTCTAGTTCTTTAGGAATGCCCCAACCCTAAATTTTAAGATGAAAATAGTCACTACAACCTAATTTCATCCACTCCCTCAAACCTTTAGAAGCATCTTCCAGAATCACCAGAAAAATACCTACCAGTCTCCTCATCTCCCTTTAATATCACTTTGCCTGGGTTTTAGCCTTTAATATTGATATTTTAAACCTATTTTTTCTATTCCACTCCCCAAATTTTTTGTAAGTAAATGCAATGTTCAATTTTTTTTCCTGATTCATTATTATTACAATAGATCTTTTTCTATCATAGTTTATGTTGCAGCTACAAAATCACAATATAATGTAGTGTTAAGAGATATGGGCTTTTAAGAGACCTAAGTTTCATTTATTAGCCTTGTCCTTTTAGACAAATAATTTACCCTCAATTATTTCCTCTATTAAATGGGAATGATAGTGATAGTTACCTCAGATTGGTTGTGATGATTAAATGAGAAATCACATTGTAGTGCTTAGCAGAGTACCTGGAACTGAGCAGGTTGTAAGTATTAGCTGTTATTACTTAGATTAATCAGTTAAATAGGCATTTATGGATTGCTTACAGAAAGCCTTGCTGTCATTTAGGTCTTGTCTTTGTTTTTACATGAAAATAAAGTGCGGAGAATGAAAAGGACTCCTGGACTAAAACCCTTTTAAAGGCTGCACATCGCTGACATTGAGTATTTCTGCCATTGACATCTGTGGAGATAATTCTTTTTTTGTTACCTGCCTTTCTGCCTTTTCACTTTTTCTCTTGGTCTGACCACTTCCCCTTCTCTCACTTATCTTCTTTCTCATCCTCTCATCACTAATGGTATGTTTAACTTTTTAAAAGTGTATAAGATGCCGTTTAGAGTAGCTCTTGTTCTTTACATCCCCTCCATAGCTTAACTTGGCTAAAAGTTGGAGAAACAATCAGAAATTCTCAAAAGAGGAACAGAGGAGGGAAAATACAGTGATAGAAATGTTTGGTACAGGGCTGACAGCTGCTATATTTCTTCCCTAACAATGTAATTCTTAGGTATTGATTCTGATTGCTTTTTAAAATAATATACATACTTCATTTAGTCTGCCTTAATTTTTATTCTGAATATTGTTTTTCCATTTTTGTCCAATGTTGTTACTCAGTATCATTAAAAAAATCGCTGCTCTGTAGGCATTTTCTAATTGGCTATGTGAAACGAATGAAATCTGAAACTTCTTGACCAGTGGCCAAATTTCACACAATTATTTCTAATTGCAGGAATTATTTTTGGGTATTAAATTCACCATACATATACACACTTCATCCTGCCAAATTGTTTTGCATGGTACTTTGCCAAGAGAGTCACAATATGGCTAAAATTAAGCTTTATTAGGTATAATAGGATGAGATGTGATTTAATTCTTTAAGCTGCCTATAAGTGCCAGAAGACAGATTTTCTTTTATTCTATCCAGTAAGTTAAAAGAATGATACATTATTTTTTAATCCCAGTGGCAAGAGGCAACTGAAATAATACATGAAGCTTTTTGAAGGAAAATAGTTTTATGGTTAAAATTATAATATTATTTATCTTTCCCCTTCAACCAGTTGACTCCTTCAGTCAGTGGAAGAGGCCTGTTTATTTTAGCAGTAAGGTGGATTGAATTCCTGCCAAGGCAGTATACTCCCTAAATGAATATGTCAGAGGCAATATTGTTTCTCAAAAATCATTTAGAAAGTGCATTTTTACATAAGTAGGCCCCTTCATTAGTTTTGAATTAAGTTTAGGCGATTGCAGTTTCTATTATAGTTGTACCTTGGAGAGCCCTAGAACTAGGGGGCCCTGAGTCCTTGAGTGAGAATTCCCGTTGGCGTTTACAGTGCCTGCATTGGATCTGGAAAATTGAAACGAATAGAACTTCTTTGTCGAACTTCTTTTTGCAGCTTGATGCCATTCTAGAAATCAAATATCTTATGTAAAATCACTGGAAGATGCAAATGTGTTGCATGTAAAACTTAGGCCACCCTAAAATAGAAAGCCGGCAAAGCCATCCAAGTTTTGGAGATTTTCAGGAAGTTAGCAGTACCTTTATTATTAGTAGTAGTTTTTCCTTCTCTACCTGCTTAAAAATGCTTGGGAAAAAATTCATTATTTGGGGACTAATTTCTTGACCATCTTCAAGGTACTTGTTTCTTGATCTTAAAGGAAAGATGAGCTCCATTATCCCATGGCACAATTACCTCAACCCTTTCTGAATTTTTAAAGGATGACTTAATTTTTAATGAAATAATAGATATAAAAAAGAATAAGAAAATACAGTTTGCTCCCATAATGACTCTCTTTTCAAGGAAATATTACTCATTTTTTAAACTACCAAGGGATATGTAGTTATTTATAATTAATTAAATAGTATTATGCACCTTCATTTAGAATTCCTTTTGGGAGTTGAAAAACATCAGTATTTAGGTCTTACAAAATGGTCATCAGTTGGGGAGGGGAGTTAATATACTTTTATTGAATCTTTGCCAGAATTACTTATTTCTGTGCTAATTCAAATTAGTTTGGATTAGAGCTTGATTTAGTTTTAGAGAATAAAATCTGAAGGTACTCATTTTTCTTTACAATGGCAGTCAATTATTAATGATCACAACAGACATTTTTCTTCTTAATTACAATTCATTTGGACTAAATTTATGTGCTCATCTGAGATCATTTGTCATTAAGAAAAGTCATGAACTTTGTACATTCCTAGAATTAAGAACAGATTTTGTTTTTTTAACATTTAAGGTATCACCTACCCAGCACATTTTCCTACTTGATAATTAACATTCTGTTCATGGCGTAATTCATTATTTAAGTCAGCTTTGCAATTATTAGTACCTTACTTCAACATTTCTTATAAGGCAGGCCAATTTAATAATTTTATATTGCAAATGAAAAGTCCGAGGTTAGGCACCAAAATATTAATTAGTATTTCATATGTGCAATCACTTACAATTTTGTAACATATTCCTTAGCATTTAGGAAGATACTGCTATGTAATGATCTTAATTTACATAAGTTATAAGTTATTTTGGTTCTAACAGTTTAGGGCTATGAGAGATCTCTATGGGGACTAACTTCATTACCTAGGAAGCCAAAAATAACTTGTAAGACCTTGATTAATGCTTATCTGGCCAGACAATTGGTTAATGCAGGAATGGCAGAAGCTTCAAGGTGAAGTAGTCTGAAAGGCAGCTGGAAAAAGTGGGGCAAACACAGGCCTGAACTTGAATAGGCAGCCAATTAGAGCTCATTGCATTAGACAAGACTTGAGTTAGTTACTAGAAATAAAATGAGTTAAGTCAGTGGATTCAGAGAAAGGAATGCAGGTGAGTAGAAAAGCAGCACATTCTTACTACAAGCTGCATGGCTAGAGTTTGACCAAAGGAGCATGAGAGCTCAGTGAAGAGCGAACTCATAGACCAACCAACTCCTTCATACCCAGGCAATGCCCTCCCTCCCTGAGATAATTTTAAATTACAAAGAGAATAACCACAAATAAAAGTAAATAACCATTTGAAGTGGAGCTAAATTTGGTCTCACTACTTCCTCCCTGGGGGAGGCCTGGGAGAGGTTTGGAGTTTTGCAGCAGCAAAGGAGAGAGAGGACTTGGATTTCATTATGTTGGACCTGCAGGGTTCTTGGGTCTTTGGCTGCCTCTAGTTGTGGTTACTGTGATTCATAAAAAATAGAATCCTTGGTACAAATGACCTCATCTGTCCTGTCTGATGCTTCAATCCATGGAAGGAAAACCCAAGTAAAGAAAACACAGGTGGAGGTGAGCCAGTGACTGGGATTCAGCAGACAAAGCTCAGGCTTTGCTCTGCCCTGGACTTGTTGAGGAAACCTGGAGATACCACGTGAAGTCTTTAGAACTCATTTCTGTAAAACTGATGAATTGAATTAGAAGAGCTCTAAGGCTGCCAAGGAACTCTAACCATCAATAGGTCTAGAAATTTCCTGTGTTCTCTATTCTCAGGAAGATGATTGCCTAAGTGGTTTGAAGCTGGTAAGTGCTTTGTGACTTACTTACGATTTATTTCTAGAACAAATGTAGCCCAGGGGGTCCGTGATAGAGATGGTTTGAAATAAACACATTGATTCAGTGCCTAAATGAAGCATCTTAGACATGTCATCTGGGAATAGAAGAATTTATTGATCTGGATGAAGATCCACTGTCTATCAAAGCAGCAGGTGCTGAAGAAGCGTGACTGCTGCGACAAATGGCCTCACTCCCACCGCTGGCCTCCAGTTATGACATGTAGGAGCCCCCAGGGAATTCCCTTCCTATTCTTCACCAGCATTCCATGCCCCTTCCTGTTTTCGTAGCTTCTCTAAAGAGTACCTGGTGTCCAGGAGTCAACTAACTGACAGTCAAATATTTAGCAAAGGGGCACCTTGGGGGACTTAACCCCGTACACCTCAATAATCCTTAACAGCCTTCCAAAAACATATCTGTGTAAAAAACAGCATATGTTCTTGACAAACTCAGCTTTAGAACAAGTTCCCCAGCCCTTTTCCAACCACACTGCCATCCTGAAGCCGTTCCTGCACACACATTCTGGAGCTTCTAGAGGATTTAGTCTACTGTGCGCCTGGGAGGTGCTCTGGCTGATTGAGGCATTCTAGCTGCAAGGCCCAATCTCAAGTACAGAAACTGAGGCAGCAGCTCTCTTCTAGGTGTTGGATTAGGGGGATTTGGGGGGATATTCTCAGCACTTACCATCAGACACTTAAAATCTTGTGTTTGAGGGAGATGGCCAGGCAAAGGAAGGAGTGGCAGCAACAGATGTCCTGTCTTGTCATCGGGCTCAAGGACTCGTGCATGATTAGTATGAACTCACAATGGGATATCAGCTCAATGAGGGTGGAGACTGTCTGTTTTTCTTGATGTTGTGGCTTCAGCACCTAACGCAGTGCCAGCATCCAGCAGACACTTAATAAGTGTAGGGTGAGGGATCAGTGACAACTCCACATAGCACAGTGGTTAAGAACGAGGACTCTGGGTCCAGACTACCTATATCCAACCCTAGCACCACTGCTCATTAGCCAGAAACATGAGTTAACATTTTTGTGCCTCAGTTTCCTCATTTTAAAATGAGAGATATTGTTTCAAAGGAAAATTATGTAGGTTAAACAAACTGATGTTTATAAGACGTTTATGCCAGTGCCTGATATGCTCTATATATGTTTATTGAATAACTAGATTAATCAATTTACATGCCCTACTTCCTTTTCCATTGTCACCATGGTTTTCTTTTTGGAACTAAAGTTTGAGTTTGTGAGAACACATGCTAACAAGCAGGAGCCAATATCCAAACTCGCTTTTGTCTGAGACTTACAGCCATGAAGCTTTCTACTTACTTGATGCTCTGAAGCACATCTTCCCATCAACTCTGCTAATATGCTCTGTGACTCACCTTTCTAGACTGAGAGCTCCTTGAAAGTGGGCCCCCTGTAAGATGGCCTGAATTGTACTGGATACTCAGTAAATGGCTTTGGAGCGAATGCATGGTTTATTCAATGAGTGACTGTCTTGTGTGTCTTGTCTTCCTCACTCCTGGGAAGGAAATCACAAACCCCTCCCCCATCTCCGAGGTGCTTCTTCACTCAGTGTTAATCAGTATGTTAAATGTATACTCCCCTTTGGTCACTCCAGCCTCATCAACCTGCTGTCATCGTTGCCAGCACAATCTTGACTTGATCACCACCTATCCTCAGCCTTCCCAGTTAGCCCTTATTGCTTTCTCCCAATATCTGTTCTCTCGACATTTCTCTGTCACTTCGACGGGGCTTTCAATCTGACATTTATCTTGGCAATCTTACTTTGCCTCTGCATTTTATTTTAAGTTAGGTCAAATCCTTTTGGAAAACTGGGAAATTAATTTAAAATATATAAATTATTTTTTTTTCTCTGCAACTTTTTAAAAAATTTCACCCTCATAAGCACCTCAAGCTGCCTCATTATCTATTAGGAACACTTTTTTTCCCCTATGGGTTAGTTTTTTCATGAGGGTGTTTGTTTAATTTTGCTGTCTCTTTGATTTATGTTCAAAGTTTTGCCGGTCAAAGCTGAGATTTATTGTCACCTTTGCCAGATTTAATTGGTATACTGATGTAAAGGGTGTCTTGATTTACCAGGCTGCTATAACAAATACCACACAATGATTTGGCATAAACAATGGGAATTGATTGGTTCAAGGTTTGGGGGTGGAGGGCAGTAGAAGTTGAAAATCAAGGTACTGGCAAGGTGCTACTTTCTCCCCAAGTTCGTGACATTCTCTTGCTGGCTGCCAGCAATCCTTGGGCTCATCGGCTTGTGTCCCTGTCTTGCATCACATGGTGATCTCTTTTCCTTTCTCTTTCCGTTCTGTTGACTTCTGGCTTCCTACTCCTCCCCATGGCTTTCTCTGATTACGTCTGATTTGCTTCCGTTTAAAAAGGAGTCCAAGAATTCAGAGTAAGTCCCAACCTAATTCAGTTGGGCCATACCTTAACTAAAAAGAACATCTTCAAGGGATTTACAATGGGCTGACATCCATAGGGGCGCAGATGAAGATGAAGAACATGTCTAAATAGGAGTATATAATCGACCATCCAGTCCTGTCTTGCCAGTCTCTGCCTTTGGGGCCTTCTTAATCTGTTTAAAGAGTCAGAAATAGCATATAGGAAATACTTAGAGGATAGCACAAGCTAGTCCATAAGATAAACACTAAACTTAAACTATTTGCTCACAAACTCTGAATTCCTCCCAACTCCTCTTTAGCATGGGGCCACTCTGCGCAAGGCTGGCTGTGTTCTTACGTGTCTGGCTGTGTTCTTATTGTGTAGTTTTCTGGTACTGCTGTCCCAGCTCCTGTTACTCTTCATCTCCACAAGGATTGAGATGATGTCTTTTCCTTCATTTGTGCATTTACAAGGTACCCAGAACGGGTCTGCCCCCAGAGGAGCACTTGGTAAGAGCCACTGGTGGACAGGTGGTCTCTTCATGCTGAAGTAACCCGGGTCGGGCCCCTCTGCACACTGGGAGGAGCCGGAGGCTGCTACTTTGTCTTTCCCCGTGGCTTCTCAGACTCTGCCTTACGCCTCTGGGTAGCCTCGCTAATGAAACTGATTTCCAGGGGCCAGTTCCACAGTCACACATCCTGAGTTTTCTTATTCTCAGAATCATTTTTCTTCGGAGTCTTCTTGAGCACCACCCCTCAGGGGAGTCACAGCAGTAGATTGGTTATGCTAAACACCCCACTGCAGGGGTTCAATTTTGATTTTTTCACAGTGACCCAGTCATTTATATAGTCAAGATAGATTCATCTTGAAACTTCACAAGGCCACTTAATATTTTTTAAGTCATAACTCTAGATAATTTGTACCTATGATATTTCCAGTTGTCTCAGGTTCCCAGGGAATAGTCTGCAAAGCAGGAAACTCAAGTGCCTGTCCTTTGTCCCTGTCTTTTTTTGCCTTTCCTCATTCAAAGTGTTAACATAGAACTAAGCACTGAGTATTTTAGAGTGCTGATGTTTCATTTGTGCATTTTCTTTTTAACTGTAACACTGATATAAGCAAAGCAGACACACAGATAAAGGTAGGAACGATGGTAATGATATCTATAAATGTGACATGAGCCACTATTTTATTTTGTCTTTTAGTCTCTAGACCTGTGGAAAAGACATTATGCGTGGGACTCGCCCCTTCACCCTCCCAGCTCTGCAATATCCCTTGTTCCACAGACTGCATAGTATCTTCCTGGTCAGCCTGGGGCCTGTGCATCCATGAAAACTGCCGCGATCCTCAGGGGAGAAAAGGTGAGTGCTTGTGTGTGTATGTGCACATGCACGCTTTGTTTACTTCCAGTGTACACATACTTATTTTTGTGGCCAAGTAGCTGATTAAGCCTGCTTAGGAAAATATGTTTGTAAAATGTGGATAATCGGCTCAAGCTGGACCACATTCAGTTGTTACAGAAACAGTTGGGGACATTTCTGTGAGCACAGAATACAACCTTGATTGACCTTCCAGTTAGACTCCTAGCTGGTGAAATAACTGTTATTAAATTTAGTTTAACTTATTGTTATATACTTATGGATATGTGTGTGTATATATATGGTGATTATACTAAGGAAATTAGACATGTTTTTTTTAATCACATCAGAAAAGTGTTTTGAAATTTTAAAAATTTATTTTCTTATTATCTCATGCTGAATTTAGTGTTATATTTCAGATTTTCACAAGGGGCATTATGTACATTGTTGATTTTCTTATATCATCCTTAGGCCTAAAGTAAAATCTGCAAACTTTATGTTCCTGTTTAACTTTGTAGGCCTCTATAGTGTTGTTTTCTTTAGTTTGTGGTTAAAATACACTCATCTCCATCTTCAGAAGTTCACTTTTAGTGACATTTTGCCTATTCTTTCATTGGCCCTTCAGTTTCTGTCGATATTGTGGTCCCTTAAATGGCGATGCTAGAAAGAAATATTCAGGGGCATTCCAGAAGTTAGGTTAGTCAAGCTCTAATCCTTATCACATGGTACGATATAGGTAGACTAAATGGTGGCCAGGCACTTTATGCTGCCAAGCTGGCTTTCCCAGCTCCCTGCGTTCAGCTTAGAGCTGTATCCATTCAAAAACTTGCATTTCAATGGCCTCCTGAGTGCTTATGGGCACAAAAGAGTATGCCCAGATTTATGCCCCTAAGCCCCTTAGCTTTTCCCTTTATTCTGACTTTTTCACTGTAAGGTGGAAGAGGAAGATGTGTGTTGAGTTTAGGGCAGGGAAAAAAATGAACTTTAATTCTTTCTTCTAATCATAGAAATCTGGATCCAAATGGGACTTAGTGGCGGCCAAGTGCTGTTCCCTCATTTGAACTTCACCCAGAATGTTCCTGGGCTGCTTCAGCTTATCAATACAAATAAGTTCCTATTAATGTTAATGCTCACAGTTTGTGGCCTTGTGGTCACACATGTATAATAGGACCTTGCAAGTTTCTTGTAGCTGCTTCTGAAAATTCCCAGAGTGACTTACATGTTCTTAGAACCACTGCTCCATGTTCCACCTGGGCTGCTGTTTAAGTTCACTCTCTCGCAACTCCTATGAGACTGGACTGGGACATTCCCCACCACTGTGGTCATTGCTGTCCCTACAGGTGCAATTTTTTCTGTGTAAAGTGCTGCCTCCCCTTGCTTTCAAAGCTGTACACATGGCACCATCGTGCCACATGGCCTTATGGTATTTGGAACACTATGGGTTGTAGGTGACAGACACCCAATTCAGACTGGCTTAAAACTAAAAGAGGGGGATTTTTTTAAGCTGATGTGGCTGAATATAGAAGGCAAAGTAGGGCTGCATTCAAAAATATGAGTGAGAATCTGTGCATGTGAAATGAGGCACCACCTTCACCAACTCAGCTATCAAGGGTAAAATTGGTCTGGGATGAAGTAAACAAACAATGGAGGCTGTATTTGATGGAATCACTGAGAAATAGCTCCAGACTCACTGGAATAAAATAACTCTTCTGGTTTTCTAATCTAGAAGATTTTCTTACTCTTTAATCTTTTTTGTAAAGATGCTTTATTTATAAGTAAACAAATATTATCTGATTAAAAAAAAAAAGTATGACTGAGGTCTCCAGGTCTCAGGCTTTCTCTCATTGTTTCTTTACTTTAATAATTCTGTGTTTCTCCTTCTCTTCATTATATTTTTCTCTGTGTTAGACTCACTCTTGGAAGGCCCTTCACCAAAATGTGATGCTCAGCATTTATTTTCATTTTAGATGGTAAATAGAGTAGAAAGAAATGTCTTCCCCAGTAGTTCCAGTGAGAGTCCCAGAGTTGAATCTCATTGGCTGCTTTGTGTCATGTGCTCATCCCTGAACCAATCGCTCTGGCTGGGGATGAGGGTTTTGATTGGCCAGGTCCTGGGCATGTGTCCACCTCTGAAGCCTAAAAAGGGCTGCCCTGTTCAGGTCCCACAGCCCTCAAGGAGGAATGAGGCACTGGTACTACATGAAGGTGGAAGCCATGCTAGGGGGCAGGTTTTAATAGGTGTTGATGGCATGCTTTGTCCCTTTTTGTCTCACTGTCTTGGAGCCAGATTCTGAATGGTAATTTATAGAACACTCCTTTTCCTAATTTTAGGTTTCATTTTTTCACTTCTGCCCAAATTTTCACCTTATGAAAAGTTGTTCTTTTAACTTGTGTTTCAGTCTTTCTTTTCTACATATCTCAGAATGGGTACATGGAACTTAGCTAGGAAACTCATTCCATTCGCTCCATTCTTTCAAGATGCTCTCATGACAAACTGTCGTCACTGGCTCCTATTCCCGTTTTGTAAAAGTTTCAGGCCCTGCACATATGCCCTGATGCATCTTTGCTCAGACACTGCCCAACTTTGCATCAGCTTTTAGGCTCAGCAAGCACACAATGCTTCATACAATGCCAACATTGAAGTGCAGAGAAGTAAAGCAGTTTGCCCAAAATCTCATAGTGATTTAATAATGGCTAGGCCCACACTAAGGACCTAGGTTCCCATCTCTTCATTCCAGTGTCCTCTCAAACGCCTGCCTTCCTTAGCTGATTTCCTTCATAAGCCTATAGCAGATTGGGTCAGGTTACTAATCCAGTCCTAAGGTTAGCAGGGAGACCCTCTGCTTGCTGTGCACCACATTAGCCAGTGTTGACCATTACCCTTGCAAGCAAATCATTGCACTGATTTAGGAGATGAGGAATGGGGCATGGAATATGTCTTACATCAATGTGTTGTCTTTGGAGAAAGAGGAAAATTAGAATGAAGTTGTGTGAGGGGGAAGGCTGGGCCAAAGAAGAGCTTGAGAGCATTAGGTGTCCGGGATGTGTGTTTTATGCCCCAAACAAAAGAATTTTGCCATTTTTTCAAAGGGAGGCTCAACCTTTGGGGCTGGAGGAAAGGGTAGAGGCAAAAGAACCTTTTACTTGAAAGTGCTAATGTTATAGCAGCCTCCTTCAGAGTTGAGTGACATGCTAGAATTGATGAGAATTAGTCTGCGTTTTATAAGGGCTGATATTGGGGCTAAATGATCCACCCTTGGCAGTAAGTGATCGCAGACAGGAGAGTCTGAAGCTCACAATGATTGTTACTCAGGTCTGGGGGTGGGTAAGAGGTGGAGGTGGGGTTTGCTGTTTTATAAATGCTTCCTCAGAGCAGGGAGAATTTTGATTTTTAAGGTTTTTTTTATAAACCTGCCAGAACCACCTGCCTCTTATTCCTCTTGGGGAAAACAAAGGATGGAGTTTTCCCTCTAGGGAAATGATTCTGTGTCTACAAGGAGTCCAGGTGTGTTATGACAACAGCAAGTAATCTCCTGGTTCTTTCTACTGATTTGTGAGCATGAGTTCTGAGATTCTCTGAACCATGGTCTGTTCTATGACTGTACTATGAGTTTTGCCAGAGTCACTGACTGGCACAAACTAAATGTAGGTTTGAATTCTGTGGAGGTTAGGGTGCACAGGCTCATGTATTTAACATCAAAAATCTCTGGGATATAAACTGGGGTGTTGGCAGCTTCATATTTGAATCCCACCCATAAAGAAATGCAGTGAACTCCTTAGCAGAAATCTAGGACACTCCTGCTTTTCTAAATAGTATATATTTTTTTATAAAGGGCAGCTGTGTGTGTGTGTGTGTGTAGGGAGGTGGAATATTTGAGGCAAAAACAGGCAGATGACAACAGCAAGAAAATAATCGTGAAAATCAGAGATAATTAGTTTGATCGCTTCCTCTAGTCTTTCTCTCAGCCGCTGTATTATTGCTTTGGTATGTTCCCTTTGTTGACTTTAAAAAAAATAGTAGAAAGGATGGGAAAGCAGGAAATGTTTGATTATGTAATGGAAGAAATTAGTTATTATAGAAATTACCTTCAATTACTGTCATTCTTAGTCAGATGCCCTTCAATCAGGAATCATCTAGCATTTGTTGTTGTCAGAGTGCAAGAGAGAATCAGCCCTCGTGTGCAGTCTCTGCACCTCCCGTCAGGTCGATGACAGGCAAACAAGGGACCAGTGCTCGGCAGGTTGGTACTTGTCATGTGAAGCCAGGATGCCTTTCAGAGGTTTTATCATTTATTGCTTTATCTTTGAGACACTCCCAGAGAGCTATAATTACAGTTATATAAAGGAGAGCCTGAAAATTGATGATGGACAAACTCCACACATAGGTATGATATATTTTTAAAAATCCTTTTTGATACATACACATACATTGATATGAAATCTTTATCCTTTTCAGACATATTCTAGAAAGGCGACCCTGTCCACAGAAGTTGCTGTAAAGAGGCATTTGATGGATCTTTGCCTATGTGGTGTCACAGTAGACGGCTGTTTCTGTGATAAGACTTTGATGAATCCCTCTCCTGATACAGTATCTTCCCCCAAAACCAGCAACGTTAGTCCTAAAATTCCCCATAGGAAAAGACATTTTGAAACTAGAAGCCAGGATTGTCTCTATAGAGACAGTCTTTTATGCTCTGAAGCAAATCAATTTAGATGACACACTAAAGTAGGAAAATACATGTTCTAGATCTTATATAATAATAATGGGGAAAGATTCCATTCTCCATCCTTGCCCTGCTAGCTAGTATCTACTTTTAATGAGATGTGTATAAAATCATTTTGCTTTGTCACAGGTAATATATATGCCAAGAGACAGTCTTTTTCTGTTTCTTTTTTTCCTCATGTTTCTTTGTGTGGTGGGGTGGGGTTTAGGGGGACTCTGCCTACTTCTCATACTAAGGATTGAGGGTTTTCATGCTTGCAATCACCCTATCATTGCTGCTACTTATTATCTCTCTTCACAACAGGGTGTAAATTAATAATGGTAGTTTTAAATGCTACCCCTGCAGGAATGGTGGCTGATTTTGAAAGAGTTAGAATCAAAGATTCAGTGCTGTTCAGGTTCTTTAATTCAAAGTTGTTACCCCAAAGTCCAGGGCTGAGAGAGATGCAGAGTAAATGGAAGCCTTAGGATGGAATAAGCTTCTGCCATATTTGTTTGACCTGCTGGATATGTCTTCAAACCCATTCCAATGGGGTTGTTGTTGAGTCATGGTGCTGCCCATGGATAGCTCACTTCTGGGCCACTAGCACATCCAGAAATACAGTCCTCAGGCCTGGGTTTACTCTCCTGATTCTTAAGTCTTCCGTTCCTTCAATTAAAAATCATTGGCCCCTCTTCTTCCATCCACACTTTTCCTTCTACTATTCATTCTCCGTCCCACTATTTTCTTCTTTCTAATTATCTCCCATAGAATATACACTAAGTCAAAATTCTTTGCTTCGTAGAAAAAAATTAAACCTTGCAAATATTAGTGTTTCACTACAGGTGAATAGTATCTGATCAGGAAGCTATTCTTATAACTCCTTCCTGCTACATAGTGCCTAAAATTCAACCTTTGATTTGAGGAAATGCTCCATGGTCCCTTTCAGGTATACTTTATGAAGTGGTGCTGGAACACAATGTGCACAGAAGTTGAATTTAACTCCTTTCTGGTGAGGGGGCAGGGACTCAGAAAGACCTCAGCTGAATGTTGTGCACAGCCACTTAATTAGTAATGTGCCTTTGGAGAAGTAATAAAATGTCTTCTAGCCTTAGTTTCCATGATTATAAAATGGGAATAGAAATTTATGAAATCACTTTGGAGATTTACTATTTTGGGGTAATATAAATAAAGTAGCTGTCACTACTAAGATGGAAGATACTTAATGCATGTGCCTTTTCCCCTAGTTGGATTATATGTTCTACAAAGAATAGACCTATATTTTCTTTTCCTCCTGTGGTTCCCCACAGTATAGTACAATGATTTGCACACAGTAGTTAATGTTTAATTAATGACACAATCTGATTAATGTGGATTTCAGTAAATGAGGGAGAGCGGTTGGCTGGCCTCAGCCTCTGTGGACTTGGCTGTTGTACCTCTTTCGGGAGAGAAGCACCTTGGGGAAGCCTGATGTCTATTGCAGGCCTGAATGTCAACTTGTGATTAGTTAAGTGCTAACAAGAGAATCCAAGGTTTCTGTTTTAATGCTGAGCTTGTGCTGTGTTTTGATCCTAGTTAGGGTCAGGACAAGGGCGCCACAAATGAAAGACTGAGAGAATTTATTGACTGAGGCGATGTAATCTATTTAATGTGAGATGGATTCAACTTGGTTTATAGAGGAAAACTACATGCCCCCTCATTGGTATTAAGCCCCATGTAACAGGGCACCCCAAAAATCTCTTCCCAAAGATTGCTAAGTTTCTGTTCTCAACTTTCAGCAGGTTGCCAAACTATGTAAATCATGTGGATACATGCTGGGTCTTGCGCAAAGGTAAAAATAAACAAGCACAAACATTAAGAAAGCAAATAAGTGGCATATGGGCCTTATAAGTAATAGAGGGCATGATGTTTAACAGAGGTCATTCAAGCTCTGAGGCAGCAGGAGCTCAGAGGTCCTTGTGGTTTGATGTGCATCAAGTGTAGTTTAGACCCCTAGATACTTCCTGCCTCTCTTCTCCAGGGGCTAGGAAGGGACCTGAGGCCATCCCTTCCACACATTTTATTTTGATTAGTTAATGATGTAGATGTAGAGATATGAAACAGGACAGAAGCCATCCTTTTCTGTTGTTTCTTTTCTTTTACCACTTCTGACCTTAACATTTGCAATGCTGTGAGAATGTGGTTGGTTTCTGAGCGACTGAATGATGCCTCCCAATAGGTGGCTGACCCTAAAGTAAGTCTCTTTTAAAGGGAGGATGTGGATTACCCTAGTCCAGGATGACCTGAATAAAACACTTACGACTGTTTTGTCTAAAACCCTTGCTCAGCCCTGTATTGTTATAAGGAAACCCAGCTCCCTCTTGTGGCCTAAAACCACGTGTTCCTCATGTTCTAGTCTCCTTGGCCCAGCGTTTAAGAGAAGCCAGTCTTCCTTCATCTGTGCTTTGAACTTGATTCATTTCATTACCTTTGGTTGGAAAACAGGCACAGCCCTGCCAAAACTATGAAAGAGATGTATCTGGCTTTGCCACCTCCTGTGTTCCCCGATTTGCCCTTCTCCCTTCCCCTTTGTGGAGAGGGTGGTGGGGTTTCTAACTCTCATTCTGGGAATTGACTGTTCTTGTGCTCTCTGTCTTCCTGTTAGAGTCTCTTACTTCTTTATTGACCACAAAGAGTAAACGAATAATAATTCTGTAAAGTGTTATCTGTGCAAACAATTGGTTTTGTTAAAAAATGAATTAAAGAAATTAAATCATGTGGTTGAATTTGGTGTATAAAATAATGGAAGATGAGATATGAAAGCTAGAAAGGTAGGAATAACCAATTTTATTATATAGCTCTTTTTTTTTTCTTTACAACATTTCAATTAGTTTCTATCACTTAGAGAGATTTCATGTGTAAAAAAAAAAAACTTGAATTTTTGGTTTCTTATACAGAATCAGAAGATTTGGTAAAAGAGTTCATATTTTCTCGTGGCAGCAGTCAATGGAAGCTGAGTAATAGCCAACCATTTTAGAGCAAGCACAAACCGTCCATTTCACCACAGACCCTGCCACTCCTTATGGTCTTCTGGTTGCCCCCATTTCCCTCATTTTTTGTCTGCTTGACTCTCATTGGCATGAGTTTGTGACTCTGTGGGCCGGAAGCATGTAAGTCCCATTTATTTCCTTATTATGGTCTCCAACTGGTGAGACCTTGGGGCCTAGGCCCACAGTAATTTTTTTTTTTTTAACTGAATAATGGTCCAGGGACCCATGTCCAGCCAGTGTGGCAAGTACAGTCCAAAAAGGAGCTGTCTTCACAGGGCATGCTGACATGGAAATCTCAGTGAAGCTATAGGGAAATCTCAGGACTGGATGCTATGAGTGGTCAGGCACCAGGTGTAGGCAAAGTGTAGATGCATTTCAACTTAACACAGAGTAGTAGGAATGTCAGAACCAATGGCAAAACCAAAGCATGATTTATCTTTCTGTAGGCAATTCTGTGAAAGTCTTCATTTATTTTTACTGCTTTATTTAATCCATTGTAAGTATGCACATTGTTTCATTTGATAGTGTCCATTCTCTTCAACTCCTATGTTGTAAACTCTTGGAGATAGATTTCCTGCTCTAGTTCGGATCCATGTTCTTTCTTTTCTCTTCTCATTCTCCCATATCTCACAAAATAAAATACATCAAAATAACATACACTTTAGAGCTTTTTGATAGTTTTACCTCATACCCAACTGCTGCTGCTTTTCCTTTGCTGGATGAGGGTCAAGTCTTGTGAAACTTTTCTTTCTTTTTTAGGATTTAGAACAAGGCAGCGTCATGTCCTTGTGGAATCCACACAGCCTGACGGACGTTGCCCTCATTTGATGGAATCTGTTCCTTGTGAGGATCCAATGTGTTACCGATGGCTGGCAACTGAAGGGATCTGTATCCCTGATCATGGAAAGTGTGGCCTGGGACATCGTATCCTGAAAGCCGTCTGCAAGAATGAGCGAGGTATGAAATGATGCAAAAGTGGTGTTAAGTTGCATCAGCCCATTCCTTAATAGGACATTATCCTGAAGGAGAAAAGCACAGACTGTCCTACCTTTGAATATTTACTTTCAAGTTACCTGGTACATTGCCGTAAAGTAGGCTGTCTTTACTTTATATGGGGCCTTATTCTCCATAACAAATAACACCTTTTTATTGTGTATATATTGAATATAGTGAACCTAGAGATTTCTTTGAAGATTTTAGTTTTTCCAGACAAACAGAAAACAGATAAGTTGGTCTTCAATTTATCAATGCAAAACAAGTTTTAGTAGCCTTTTTTAAGGTCGATATGACATGTTTTTATATGTTATTAACAAATGCTACCTTGTACAGTTCCAAACCTGCAACTTCTTCCAAGTTATATAAAAAAGGTGTCGTTCATTTATATAAAATTAGACTAGAATCAGTTTTAGAAATAATACTAACATCTCTAAAGAACCATTTTAAAATACAAGTTGTCAGGGTTTATAAAACTGTTAACAATGGTGTATTTCCTTGATCATTGAGCTTCTAGTACAGTGGTTGTTTGAAATGAAGGGTGATTTAGAAAATATGTAAGTCAGGCGGAAATGAGAAAAGTGACATTTAAAGCCTTTATCCTAGAGTTTAAAAAAAAATTCAGTCTCTGGGAAGAATATAGGGTATGTCTATTAATCAGTTCTGCCATGAGAAGCCCCGTTTGTAATGCTCTCAGTATTTGGAGTGAAATGTTTTGACTTGTAGAGTGAAATAATCCATAGAACGAAAAAAAAATTACATAGCAGATTCAGAGTGGATATTAGCATGCACACAGTATACAGCAAGTCACTATAGTGCATTGTGAGAACACAGGCTCAGGCACAACAGAACTTTCAGCAATGACCACTTTATTATTTACACAGCACAGAGGGTCCAGAGGAGCAGGAGAAGAGATCTCGTCATGGCCAGTCCCCCAGGGAGGCCAGCTGCTCAGGTTTAGGTCGGTAGCTGGGAGCTCTGCATACCCCACTTTGTGTTAGAGATGAGGAACCCTATGCTGACCCAGTGTCAGGTTTTTATGTATTCCAGGGGGAGGGTGCCCTGCCACTGAGCAAAATACACATCAAGCAACCTTGTGCAGAGTTTTCACCTTGAAAAGCAGCTGGGGCTGCTTGTTCCCAATTTTGGGTTCAAGGTATGGCCATAACATTTCTGGGTAGCTTATTTCTTATGGTTGAAACCTAATCTCTCCCCTTGCCTGTGAAATAAAAACAGAACACCTGCACACAGACAAGCAAGAGGGGGAAAATAGGGGTTAGTTGAGGTCTGGGAGATGTTAGCTGAGTATGTTTAGTACTTCCTTTGCACACCGGATTAGCATACAACCTTCCTTCCTTCCTCCCTCCCTCTCTCTCATGTATTAATTGGTGTAATTACACTGAGAAACCAGATGATTGTTTAATTAAATAGAGCATAATCACAGCTTGTATTTACTGCATTCCTTTTTGCTGAAATAGTTAAAACTAATAGTGGTTACTTTTGATAGTACTAAATAATTTTTGAATTGTGGCAACACTTTTAGTTTATTAATAGAAGCAAATAAGACCACTTTTTTTATTGCTTTTCTTTGAATTTAAGGGGAGTAGTATAGAGATTTATAACCTGGACTTTAGAGTCAGACAGGTTGGAATTTCAACTCTGACACTCACCACCTAGATGTTCTCCGCAAATTATTTAACTTGTGTAGGCATGCTTTCCTTCAGTGGTAAAGTGGTGTAATCAAACCTACCTTTCACTCAAGATTGTGAGAAATTAATTATATAAAAGTGATTGGTGAAGTACCTAGCACATAACCATTCAAAATAAGCTATAAGCTTATTTTAATTATAATATGCATTTATTATTTGCTTGGTCCTGGGGGAATTATGCAAAGAGCCATTCTTTTGAAAAATGTAAGTAATAATGAGGATTAGAATAATCATAACTACTTCTTTTACTTATCCTATAGCTGAGGAAACAGGAAGATCATTTGTTTGGTTGGTACCTAATGACAAATGACTCTCACGCTTTGTCGTCTCATAGCAGGTACTAGAGGTTTGTCATGATATATTATATCCATAGGGCTGGTGATTTCTTTTACAATATGTGTTGTGCCTTCTATAATAGTTGTAGAGGTATCAATTTTGCCATTTACAGCAATTGTAGAGCTCTATTTCTTATTTCTGTGACAGGGCTAATTGTCTGTTTCTGACCTACTGTTTCAACTTCTTTGGGGAAAGGTATGAATAAATACTTGTTCATATCAGCTCCATGAACCCTCTGTGGCTTTTGAATACCTGGGATGACTCCTTCATTTGTAGGGCAATAGCCATAGTTATACTTACAGGAACATGTCGGCCTCCAGATAGCTGAAGCAGTCTTTGGTCCAGTAAGAAACTGAAGATGTGTTCTGGTTGCATTGTTCACAATTCAGCTTCTTCATGATTCTGGATGATTGATGACAGGAATTTGGCTCAGAAGTGCTCCTGTTTGACTCTCCGCATATTATCAGGGTATTTCCATAGCTACAGGAATTGATGGCACTGTTGATGCTTGTTTAAATGCCTGGAGGGAAAAAGGTTTGAGGCATATTTAAAGTCTCCTGTGATTTTTTTTTCTTGTAACATTTTATAGTTTTCTTTTCCTCACTCTGAGTTTATTTGAGCATTTATTCAGAGCTGAAAGGAAGAGACCAAAAGGCATAAGTCTTCTCTATTTTTAATTAAAAAAATCGGATCAAATTAGATTTAAAGCCTGTAGTAATTTGCAAGGTGACTTGCTTCGTGTCCAGTTTTTGGCTTCTCCATGTTGACTCACGCCGACATCCCATATACAGAAAGGAACATTCAACACCCTCACAGAATACCTTCATCCCATTCAGATTGTGTAGTCAGGAGATTTCCTCATAGCCATAATCCGGATTATGTACGACTTTTTACCGTGTCTTTCTGGGTGTTATTCTTGACACTAGAAGGATGTGTATGTATTCCCCAGAAGTTGGTTCAGGCCATTGACTCGGAAACATAAAAAATATATGTTGGAGTTAGGGGGAACCCCCTGAGATCCCACCATCAGGATAAAACCACCTTAGAATGTGTCCAATTAATTAAATAAAAATTGGATTTAAAAATCTTTGAAGAAAATGCTAAGAACTCTGGAAATATCACTTTGGTATGGCTAAGCCTTGTAGGTTGGTTTAAGAATGCGATCTACTTTGGAATATCTAAGATCCGAGTGTCCACCCATGAATTCCTACAGCTATCTTTGCTTTGATAGGTTAACAGAACTGTCCAGTCAGCTGCTGAAGTTCCTGTTTCTCAACCAATCCTGTGATTGCAGCAACCACAACAAAAATATAGAGTGAGGGGTATTTTCAGGAAAAAAATCGCATAATGGACTATATGAATGAGTATATGAATGAGAATGATCTATCATCTGATTTCCAATTCTTTGACTGGTGTATAAGCTTTGATTTCTCTCCTTGGAACAACATCTTATCACTAGTATGAGTCAATAAAGGTCTACTGAGTATAGGGTATACACAGGTTTTTCTCCTCACAACGACAAGTACCATCCCTATATTTCAAATGTTCAAATTGGGCCCCTTTTGAAATGTAAATGGTGTGTGATGCAAAATGCATGCCCTACATTTTTCTCCCTTAGAGTATCAAGTTTATTCACTCTATTTTAAACTTAGTCTCTTAAAAACGTGACTGGTTCGTTGTTGTAGGTTTCTTTGGCTGTAGGTGAAGGTTTACCACTATGAGTCATCTTTGCAGAACAGGCTAGAAAATCTCCATATTGCCAGTGCAGTGGACATTGTTTTCGGTAGCCAGCAAGTAACCATTATTTATCATCTTTCATGTCTCCATAATGCAAAGTGAACAAATGACTCCACGAGGTCATTGGACAAACATGAGGCTGCCTACTGGAACAGTCAGACCCTGAACCTTCGCCATCTGCTTTGCTCCATAATATGCCAAATAGGCTGTCTTTGGGAAAAAAAAAAGTGTCTGTATATTCTTGCAAACATCTGTATTCAGAGAGAATGTAATGTGCGTTCTACACTTGTAGAGAGCAAATACCAAGGCTGATGAAGAGTGTAATACATCAGAAAGAACAAAGTTCACATGCTGACAGGTACATGGGATGTAGAGTTCTCCAGTGTTGATGCAGTGCCCCCCTGCATACAAGATTTCTTATTTTCCAAGTTGCACTAGGCCTTTACCATGTAAATATTTTCCTTAAGTGGTGTATATATTTGCATAGCAAGCATGAGGAATGATTTCCCGTCATTAAAGTGACTGGGCTTTTCATTTTAGAGACTTTTTTCTACCAGTTCTCGCCTTGCATCATTAACCTTGAACAATCCAAGAATGCTGATCTTTAATCTTGGCTAAAAAGGTGTGTGTTTGTAAGCTCTAACACCTTAAGTACATTTTTTTTAGGATGATTCTGATGGAAAGTGGACTAGAATAATCATTGTTCTGTTTTGCTAATGCTGCCTTTATGCAAAATACTAGAAATGGGATTGGCTTTTATAAAGGGGACTTACTAGGTTACAAATTTACAGTTCTAAGGCCATAAAAGTGTCCAAACTAGGGTATCGACAAGAGGATACACTGAAGAAATGCTGATGGTGTCCGGAACACCTCTGTCAGCTGGAAAGGCATGTGGCTGGTGTCTACTGGTCCTTTGCTCCCAGGTTCTGGTTTCAAAATGGCTTTCTCAAAAATGTCTCTGGGCTTCTGTTTCTCTTAGCTTTTCTCTCTCAGCAACCGTATATCTCCCAGGACATTTCTCTCTGAGTATCTGGGAGTCCTCTCTTAGCTTCTCTGGGGCAAACTCGGTCTTCATCTTTTAGCTTAGCATCTCCAAACAGTTTTCTGTCTGCATCTCCAAGCGTCTGGGTCTGTGTCGGCTCTTAGCTTCTCCTGGGGGCAAACTTTAGATTACAAATCTTAGCTTCTCTCCAAAATGTCTCTCTCAGCTTCTCTGAGCTCCTTCTCTCTGTGAGCTCTCTTAGAGGACTCCAGTGAACTAATCACTGAATGGGTGAGATCACCCCTCCATGGCAATGATCTAATCAAAAAGTCTCTCTGCAGTTGGGTGGGTCACATCTCCATGAAAACAACCAAATCAAAAGGTCCCACCCTAATCAAAAGACTAATAAATCTGCTCCCACAAGATCACATTAAAGAACATGGCTGTTGTGGGGGACATAAAAGATTCAAACCAGTGCAGTCATTTACCTTACTTTTTTTTAAAAAAAAGTAATATTTTAAAATCTGTTATTGGAGTTGGAAGTTTTGTGTTTCTTGTCATTTTTTTGTTTTTGTTTTGTAATCTCAAAAAGGTGTTTTTTGGCTCACCTGTGAGAATAAAGTTGAACTCCATTCAGATAAGAAATTATTTGTCTGAAAATTTTGTGATTCACCATAATTCTAAATAGAATTCCTTTTGTGTTGTCATTATTGTTTTAAATCTTTTTATCAGGCTGTATGTCATGTTTGTCAATGACTGTTGTCTTGTCCTTTATATGTATCTTTTTTCTTTTTCTTATAAGACTTTCTACCTACTATTTCAGCACAGTATTTATTTTCTTGGATTTAGGAAGGACAAGGTGTAGATTTCCAGTAGATATTTATTTGCCACATCAGTATCTTCCTGCAATGATTCAACCTATTAAAGGGATTCTACACAATTAAAAGCACCACTGAGAATATAGAGGCTATAAAATACATTTCAATTAAGTATTTTCTGCAAGTTTTGAGCAATGGCACCTTGGCTGAAATAGGTATAAATTTGATTAAGATGTATATTCTGGAAATTATAATAGTAATTGAATATGTCTTTTAATTTCTAAAAGAAGTAACTATTTTTTTCTTATATTTTCAGGTTTTTTACTCGTTTTATTTATTTTGAGTAGAAAAAAAAACCCACTTACTGTAGTGTTAAGGTTTGGGAATATAAGAACTATATTGCCAAGCATCCCAAGAGACCAAAGGAGGGGAGAAAAATATGGGCATACATGTTATCTTAGCCATGCAAATTCAGGGAAAAACGGATTTTTAGTGACACTTAGTAGATTGTAGCAGACACTGTTGTGTCCTGTCAGATCCCCGTGGCCAGGTGTTGTTTCTGTGTGTGTGCCCGAATTCCAACATCTTTTTGCCTGAGAATGTTCTCTGACCTCTGGAGCCTGCTTTGCCCACATATTCAGTCAGAAGTTACAGAGAGGTAACGGTCCCAGAGAGCAGCCTTCAACCAATGAGTGAGAGTCGGTGTATAAATACCCAGCTCCCTTGTCACTTAGTTAGAATAACCCAGAAGTGTGTGTTCTATGCTGTTTCCTGGAGTCCCACAGTGAGACGAAGCCCCACTTGCCCAAGATGGTAAGTAACCTGATTACACACGCTCTGTCAGCCTCCTTCCCGTTCCCGTCGCACGTCCTCACTTTTCTTCTGGTTCTCTGGCATTCATCCCAAATAAAGACTCAGCCAAGAATCTTTGTCATAGGGTTTGATCATGGGACAACTTAAACTAAGGCAGAGATACTTGGAAAGGTATGTAATCGCTCCATCCTTTAGGAGATAGAGAATCCAATTCAAATCATATCATATTGATAATTGTTATAATCACTTTCCAAGAAAAAATGATGTGGTCTCTGGTGAGAGCTCATTCAGTATTTCAAACCACACCATTTTTCAATTGTTTGGTCATATCCAAAAGGTTTCAATATACTTCTTCTGTCCTCCATTTGAAAATATAAAATAACACTGTTGAAACCTATTTCTTTTCTGGTTAAGAAATCCCAGAAACTCATACCATTCCCCCTAGACTTGTTTTCCAACAATTGAGGCATTTTCTTACTTTCTGGGTGAAAAATAGTTTATTCATATTTTCATTTTGTAATGAATTCCAGAATACTGTACAATATTTATGAATAAAAACAAGAAAACACTTCCTTTGGGTGGCTATGTGATTATTTGTATAGGAAGACTGTGTTTGGTAACATGTTGTTCTATCTCCTTTGTTCTGGAGCAGTTGTTCTAAAACTTTAGTGTACATCGGAATCTCCTGGAAGACGTAAAAAGACAGATTTCTAGGCCCTGCCCCAGAGTTTCTGATTCGTTAGGTCTGAGATGGGGCCCACAAATTTGCATTTCCTAGGTGATGCTGGTGCTACTGGTCCAGGGGCCATATTTGGAGAAACCTGTTCTGGGCAAAGGTGTGGGAGACAGTTATGGACAACCTCCTAATTCTAGTGTGTAATGGAAGTAGGCTCGAACAGTGCAAGGCATGGCTTATACTTAGACAGAATTAACAGTAGTCTTGATTCTTATCTGTTGGTTTTTCTTTCCTGCTGGGGAAGTTACTCTTGAAATCCATGTGATGTTACTGTCTTTCCAGAAGCAAACAGTGAGTAAATATTCTTTTATTTTTTTGTTACCTAGATAGATTGCTAAAAGATCCAGTAGTGGAAAGCAGTAGTGTCCTCTTTCAGAAACAAAAAACATAATACCTGAGTTGAGTTATTTAAGTTTAGAGAGAGAATTTTCATTTTCAGCAAGCTATCTGTTCAGACCACCAACTGGTGGCAGTTGGTATCGATGTCCTGACTGAAGGAAGTGTGGTGACGACGAACATGTTGTATTAAATTTTGAAATGAACCTGACATTGCAGTTGAAAGTGCCAATATGATCAGGCTGCTCTTCACGCTACAGGAATTAGACTGCAAAAGAGATTAAATTTGAGAGTTCCTGTAGCCAAGTTCCTCATTGCTTTCATTTTGATGTCTTGCAGTGAAATTAGAGGTGAAACTTTAATAGTGTTTGACAATGAGGGAATCCAAAGAGAAAAATAGAGACTCCTTCTAATCAGTTTCCCCATCCATGTTTTATGGGAAAGTGAGAAGTAGATGTAAATGGGCGAATCAATTTAAATGCTAAAGAGAGAGGCACTGCAATACAGTTTTAAATACTTTTACTGTATGTTGTCTGTCAACAAACAGGTGTTGTATTTTGAATTATTTGCTCTTTCCACCCTTTTACATACCTAGACATTATAAAAGAGCTTTGGTCTTTTTTCTCTTTTACTGAGGTACTTAAATGACTATATTCACATCACTACCTTCCAGTACTTCACAGTCAGACTAATATGGTCTGATTTCTTTTTAGCCTTTAATATTTAGAAAAATTGCTTCCTGCATGTGCCTCTGCCCCCATAGGAAGGCTTTCTCCTTCTTCTGTCTCTTTTGAACTCACTAGGCAACCTACTTTTTGTTCCCATTCCATATGATTCCAGAAGCAAAATGAATTATAGATTGCACTAATACTTCAGGATGGTTTTCACATGATTAAATGGTCAATCCAACCTTTTAGCAGGAGTTGAAGTGAGCTTGTCATCTTTGCCATTACTTTCACCTTGTCCCTTGGGCCTGCTCTCAGTTTCCCTATCCCGTTGTTTACTCCACTACAGTGTTAGTAACAGGAATTAGTTAAAGCATTAGTCACAGGGATTTAATTTTGTTTTTTCTTTCTGAAATGCACTTTAACGTGGTATTTGGCAGTCTCATATGGCTATAGGCTGGTAGCTCCTGACACAGCTTCTCGCCATGGGAAAAATAAAGAACACGGAGTAAAACATATTTCCAATAATATGGAGCAGTATTCCCTGTCAAATGGCCAGTATGGCTAGATTAGGAAATGTGATCTGAGGCTTACCTGTGCTGTACCCACCTAAGTATTTTCAGGAAAATATAATGAAATAATACTTTCCTTAATGGAACAAGCTGTGTATATATACTGGAAAGAACCATCATTCCATGCAAAGTCAATTAGAAGATGATTAAAATTATATGTATGTATGTGTGTGTGTGTGTATATATGTATATATGTATATGTACCTGCTTGTATATATGTGTATGTATGTATATATTTATGAGTGTGTGTGTGTGTGTGTATATGAAAAAACAAACAGGGAAACTCCACACCAAGCAATGGATTTCCTACATAGAAATGAACATGAATATCAGGGTGGCCTCAGACTTCACCTTGCAACCACAAATGGCAGTAAACAATGAAAAAGATAAATTTAGGAGGAGAAAGGTAGTGATACGGAAACTTTATTTTCAAGTTGTCAGTGACAGGTAAGAGATTTGAAAATATATTAGATAAACACTAGAAAATACCAGTTGAAGATATGCCTCAGCCAATAATTGATGAATCAAAATTGAGAATTCACATCATACATAGAAGTACTAAAACAGTCCTAAGGAAATAATCTTAAAAGTAGAACAAAATACATATACCAAGATCTGTAGCATTATTCGCAATATCTTTTCTCCATGTTTTCTGTTGACCAAGAAATCTCTTTAAATAAAAAAAAGCTTCATGTAACCCTTTGTGCTTTCCATTCTTTACTTATCAAGTTAAGTGTTTGCTATGCCTTAATACCTGTACTATCTTCTATGAAGAGATACCTTAATTTTTTATTGGAAAGATAATATATTTTATTTTAAGGAAACATTAAAGGAAAAATGCATTTATAGAGACATGTTAAGACTATGACACTCCCCTTAATCCTATGTAGCTTTCAGTCAACAACACACGTCTAGAAAGTCCACAGCTCACAGCAAGAGGTACCTCTGCCTATTAACTCTGTGGGAAGTTGCCTCTATAGTCATGACCATGCTGTTCTGCTGCCTGAAGTGCTCATCCTCTTCTTCCTTTGGCTAAGTCCTATTCATCCTTTAAACACTCGATGTGTCTCCTTCAGGACACTGCCTCTCTACTCCTTCCTGACCTCTTTTAAGCTGCTGGTCAAATCTCAAGTAAACCTTCTAATTACTTCCCACCCCAGATTATTTGTCACAGCCACTTACGGTAATTCCATTTCCTTTACAGGTGGATGGTTCGTAAATGCATAGGGTTAAGTCTGTTTGGGCCAATGGGATGTGAGAGAGGGACATGAACAAGGAAGACTATTTGTCTCAGTTGCTGCTGTGATCTACCTTAGGATCAACAGGTTGGTGGCTAAAACACAGAGGCATTGCTGTGGGCAGTAGGGCAGAGACATAAAGGCCCTCTAGGTCCTGGAAGTCCTTGTTGATCCTCTGAATCAACTATTTGAGCATTGGTTATTATAAGATAATACATTTCCTTGTTTTTAGAGCTTGTTTCTAGAGTTTATATCAGCTGCTGAAGACATTCTAATTGATAGTGTGCCCTCCTCTGTGTTCTCATAATACTTTGTGAATTAGTTAAACCTTATATTGAAGCTCTCTGTTCACTAGTCTGTTCCTCCCTTTTATTCTTAGCTTCTAAAAAGCAGAGACCTTTACTCATGCATTATTTTATTCTTGGCATGATGCCAGAGTACCTGGCGCAGAGGTTTTAATAAATGTTTACAGAACTTAAGTGAGTTTTTTCCACTAATTTGCACAGTAGTACAATTGGGGATTTTTATTATTATCACAGTTTTACTGATGAGTTATTCGTAGCCCAGAGATTTGGGTTGTCCAGAGTCACTCGAGTATTAAGTTCTAACATGAGAATTTTGAACTCTAGTCCTAGGACTCCAAACCAGTGCCTGTTGTGCTTTATCAGTGTCAGCAAATGCATATTGCATATGCCAATAACACAGACATTGCCTTGTCTCAGACCCATCACATAGCTTTCATTATGTTATTTTGTGTGTGTGTGTTAAACCCAAACTTGGCCAGAGAGTCTCTTTCAAGGCAGCATAGAAGTCAAACACTACCAATTCTTTGGCGTAGCCCTAAGAGATGAAACCCGTTTCTAGCTATCTACTAAGCATATTGCCTTAGTGAGAGTTAAGAGCAAGATAGAGATCATCAGGTACAATGAAAACATAAATCCGACACATGGGCACAAAGTGTGAGTTGAGTTAGATCTGTAGTGTTCAGTTATCTAGTTTTCCCTAGCAACTTTAATCCTAATCTCGATTGCATTCAGACAGCTAAGCAGCAGAGAATGTGTTCAGCAGGTTGGATTGGAAATAGAGAGATGCAGATCCTCTGAAAAATGAAACATGTGAAACAGGAGAGAAGGTGGGAGATAGCTATTAGGGGCAGCCAGCTTTTCACTCATTCATAGTGGAAGTTTTTCTAGAGGGAAGCCATAACAAAACAGCTAAATAATGCCATATCAAGAAGTTTGCAGGAGTTTGGTAAAAAGCAAGCAAAATTGTATACATGTAAGTGGCCTATCAGATCATATCAGAGTTTCTTAAAATGTACTTAAATGATGATTTGTGAGAAAGCAAGAGCAATTTCTCTGTATTGTTCCAGGAACAAATGGGTAGAAATTCAAAGATGACAAATTTTGGCTTAGCATGACAATGCATGTTCCATTTTTGCTGTCTAGTAATAGTGCAGATGGTAATGATCTCAATATCACTGACATTTACACAGCGGTTGGAGACCCTCTCTCAGGTTACTACAGTGGAATTTCTACACTATTCTGTAAGTGAGGGATCCTCTACTGCTATTTTTGACAGACAATTCTTTATTTTTCTTGATTTTCCTGTACTTGGGATATTTTGCATCTTTGACTCCCCCTGAAAAAATGCCAGTTGTTCTCTAATTGTTGTCACCCCATGTGCCAGTTTGAATATATTGTGTCCCCCAAATGCCGTTATCTTTGATGTAATCTTGTGTGGGCAGACGTTATCAGTGTTGATTAGATTGTAATTCTTTGAGTGTTTCTTTGGAATGTGTCCCACCCAGCTGTGGGTGATGACCCTGATTGGATAATTTCCATAGAGGTGTTCCTCTGCCTATTCAGGATGGGTCTAAGTTAATCAGTGGAGCCACATAAATGAGCTGACGTAACAGAAGGAACTCTGCAGCTGTGAGTGACATTTTGAAGAGGAGCAACAGCCAAGAGGGGCACTTTGAAGAAAGCACAGGAGCTGCAGATGAGAGACAGTTTGAAGATGGCTGTTGGAAGCAGACTCTTGCTCCAGAGAAGCTAAGAGAGGACAAATACCCTAAGTGCAACTGAGAGTGACATTTTTGAGGAAATGCAGCCTAGAGAGGAACGTCCTGGGAGAAAGCCATTTTGAAACCAGAACTTTGGAGCAGACACCAGCCATGTGCCTTCCCAGCTAACAGAGGTTTTCTGGACACCATTGACCATCCTCCAGTGAAGGTACCCGATTGCTGATGTGTTACCTTGGACACTTTATGGCCTTAAGACTGTAACTGTGTGACCAAATAACCCCCCTTTTATAAAAGCCAATCCATTTCTGGTGTTTTGCATTCTGGCGGCATTAGCAAACTAGAACACCCCACGATAGCCCCACATATTTCCAGTCACCCCCTGAAGGAGTGATATTGCCACTGATTGAAAACCACAGCAAGAAGAGTCCAGAGTCATTCTCCAGTTACCAAGAAAAGTTTCTGTTTAATTAAGTAATTACTTTTAAATAATAAAAAATTAAGGAAATATGCAATGTATTTTGAATACGTTATAATTAAAAGCAAACAGCTAAGATCATGATGCAAGTTTTAATTCTCAGGTAAATCTTACTAATTGATAAATAAGATGTCATTCTTTTTAAGATCCCCAGGGGATGTTTGTTGATGAAGAAGAGGTGTGAGGGATGATCTGAGAGTGGAAGGGTGACTTACCATTTAGAGAAATATTAAGGCAGATATGGGTGTGTTTAGTGAGACAAATAGAATCCTGTGCTTTAGGAATTTGCCAAGGAACACAGTCTGAAAATTATTTCCATCCAATATTTATTGAAAGTGTGGTTAAGAAAAATAATATTGGTCCAGATATTCTGAAACCTCTCCCTGAATTTAGTCAAGCCAGGGAGAATTGTGTGTCTGGAACACTTAATATTGACAGCCTACAAAGTTGCTTTTACAGAATTGTTTATTGCTGCAATATCAGCTGCCTATTTTGTGTGAGGTTATAATGTTTTTCTTCATGAAACTCATTGCGGTTTCTATAAAAATTATGAGACTTAGAGTGCTTCCATTGTGTTTATTGGCATCCCATATGAGAATCCTTAGGACAAATTCTGGTTGGTCTATTTTCAAACATACTTGTAATCTCTTGATCACATGGAGGACTTATATTTTCTCTGAAAATTGTACTGCTAATCATACTTCTGTGTTGACTCACTATTGAATTCATTTTATGCTCCCCCACTTAGTTTATGCCTTTCTTTCCTCCCATTTGAATGGTATCTTATATTCTGTGTGTCACCCTTATTCCACCAGTTGTTAGATGTGTGACCTTGAGCAAGTTACTGAACTCCTTGGCATCTCTACTTTCTCATGTGAAATGGAAATAAGAATAAAACATAAATCATAGGTTTGATGTTAATGTTGTTTTAATCCACATAAAGTTCTTAAAACAGTTCTTGGTACTTAATTAGTGCTGTATAAATTTTATAATTATCTTTCATGTGCATAAGCTGCCTTAAGTACTTTATAGAATGAATTGGTGGTATAAATTAATGGAAAAGATAACTGCATGACTACAGGCAAATGATTAATCTCTTAGAGGCTCCATTCCCAGATTCATGGGAATAAGGATGCTATTTTGTAATATTTTACTTTTTTTGTTTTACTTTTTTTAAACTAATTTTAGACTTTCAGAAAAATTGAAGAGTTGCAACAACACTATAAAGAGTTCCCTTATATCCTTCACCCACTTCTCCCAATGTTAAAATCTTACGTAACCATAGTTCAGTTTTTAAGAACTGAAAATTAACATTGACACAATACAGCTTGTTTTGAAGGTTAAGCAAAATAATATAAAGTCTTAATGGAGGATCTGTCAGCTAGTTAATTTTTCTGAAAGTTGCTCTTTATCTGCAAGACTAGACTGCCTGGTAATCTTCAGTCAATCTAGATATTTGAAACTATGGCTTAAAAATGATGATTGTGAAAGATTTTTAAATTTTGAACTGGAAGGTACAAGAATAGCCCAAGGCTTAGATTATATTTTAAAAGAGAATGACTTTTATTTCTTTAATTAATTAAAGAAAATGCCTTAGTAACAGCACAGTTTACTATATAATTCCTCGCATATCCTTCCAGTAATAGGGAGGAAACTTAGTGGCCTCAGGCTCTGAAAATAATTTGAGCCAAGTGGCTGTGTGATCAGTGGTAATTATATCCATTGGCAATACAGGGGAGCTAGGCATTGATGGATATAGGTCCCTGCATGGAACAGGAAAGAGCATCTGTGTAAAATCAATTCCTTTGTTGTGAAAAATGACTCATTGTCATTGCTAACATTTTACCTTGGGCTGATTTCATTTTTAGAGTGTAAATTTGTTTATGGTGTGCAATAAGGATGAAAAATGCATGTGTTCTCTGGTGGTTTTGATTAAAGATAATAACACCTTCCATTTATATGCTATTTTACACTTACTTTCACTTACATTATTACTTACTTCAAAACACTTACTTACTTCAAAACACGTACTTTCACTTACATTATTTCATTTTACTTCTAATAATAGCCCTGCAAAGAACTTAGGGATTGGTGGTTTACTCCCACTTTATGACTTAGGAGATTGAAGTCAAGATTTTATTGCTTGCTTGAGGTCACAAGACAAGCACTTGTGCTGTATCCTTATCCCTGAATGAGTGCATTTATATAAGGACTTAGCTGCTGAGTCCTGGGATTCTATATGGGGGCGTGGAGTTGAGAAAGCTATTATCAAATAATGATTTTTATATATCTGAGAAATTGACTAATATTCCTATATTTTGATAGAATTTATAGAGGAAATTAAAAAATTCATATCTGTATATACAACTACATCTATATATGTGTATGCATGTGTATATTTCTATATCTGTGTCTATGTCTGTGTCTATATCTATATCTAGCACATCACCTATATCTACATCTCCATCTAAAACCAAATGGCAGAATGATATAATTAAAAGAGTGCTAGATACAGAATAGAAAAAATCTCATACTGAATCCCAGCTCTACCAATGTCTGGTTTCATTGGGAACCTTATGTAACTCTTCTGAGCTCATTTTTCCCAAGCATGAAGTAGAGAGGATACCAGTGAGGATTAATGGGAGAATCTATTGTGATAAATTAGTGTGACAGTGACTAGTAGAGTCCCTGACATCTGTTAGGTACTTAAATAAATCTTTTTTTTCTTCTCAGAGGATGGAAAAAAGCAGAATTTTGCAGATTGGGTCCCAAAAATACAGTGTAAAATTGTTTGTTGGCTAAAAAGATTGGAATTTTGTTTTGGGGAAAAGAATTTAAATTTAAATTATTAGGAAGAGGAGAACCCAAAAAGCATCCATGAAAGATTTTATGTTAATATCTTAGTGTTTGAAAATTGATTTTTACAGATTTTTTGAAAGGGATTATAAGAAAAATTACAATTTGGAAGTGTCTACAAAGATGACACAGTTTACTTTCAGTGGAAGATAAGTTTACATTCTGTCATTGCTTCTGTGAAGATTTTCTTGACTTAAAATAACCCATCCCCGGTTTTACTATAATTTATCCTGATTTCCTAGACCAATGTATTTGGAGAAGAGAAAGTTGGGGATCCACGGTTAAGGCAAAATAATAGAATGCTTACTGTACTACACATCTATTCTTAAGGCATAGATGGCCTAAAACTAATTCTGAAAATATTTAGAGGTGATGATATGTATTTGGGGATACGAGGCATCACTCTGTAAACCCAAATGAAATTTTAGGGAGGATTTCTTTACTTTCCTTTGAATTACATGCAATTATTTATAGTCATTATAAATGAACAACATTTATCATTCTTTTGTTATTTCACCCATTGACACGTTCATTGCCACAAATTGTGTGGAGCTACATTGTGGAGTACAAAAATGGCATGCTTGACCAAAAGCTCAAAAAGGAGCTCCTGAAATGACAAACACCAACCCAGAAAAGAACAAGCTCTCTACAGTAAAGTGAACAATATTTTACAAATTAAACTTCATTAAAGGGAAAGGTCTGCAGGGTCTCTCTAGCCATGGGGCTGACAGTGAAGTTTTGTCCTTGGTGCCTATTCAGAAATGCCGAGGAGTCAAGTGATGGGATAGAAAGAACACAGCTGTGCTTCCCTGTGTGCGTTAGCTTCCTGCTCCTTCACCAGAAGGTGATACCGTAGCCACTTTAGTTTCTGTGATAGAGCGGTTGATTGTGAAGCGTGTGAGGCCAGGTAGCTCTTGCCCCTGGACAGTGCTTTGTGGGGAGAGAGGCAGGCGTTGGGGGCGGTGGGACAGGTTCTCGAGAGCCTCGCCGAGCGGTGGCAACGTGAACTGACCAAGTGAGCCTGTGTGTCAGGAAGGGATGATTGGTCCGTCTCTCAGGAGATTTTTGTGAGCTCTACATAATGACCCACAAAATAGACTGTGATGTGCCAGTTTTATATAAAGCTCAAGAGCTGCACTTCGTTTTTATGGTTTAGAGGGCAAGGAGTGTTTGGAATTCTGAATTACTTTGTTTGGGCTGAACTTCTGTCCTGAAATAGTGTTGAGTAAACATAACAGACCAATGTACAGCAGATGGCACAGCTTAGGCAGACGTTTTCCTGATCACTTGACTCCAGAAACCCACGATTGGGGATGTGATTTGGGAGCCTGGGAAGAATTCCAGAGTAACCACCACCACTACCATCCCAGACAAAACATGAGAATCCCAAGAAAGGAATCTATACCTGTGGTGAAAGAAGGTTGTTATTATTTGTTTTGTATTATCATTGCTGATTAAGCTAGAATGATCAATTGGTATTTGCTGTGTGTTTCTGCAAAAGGGCATTGTTGTCATGTTTCTCAGTTTGGATAATTGACTGTGACTGCCTTTAATTTTTTTTCAAATGCACCGCTGTCCACACTCCCTCCTAATGATGTGTACATTCCAGATCTGAGTTCTTAGTACGGAATTTGAAAACTACTTGGTTAGGCCATGGTGCCCAGTTGTTTGAGCAAACCCTACTCTAGATGCTGCTGTGAAGGTACCTGATAGATTTGATTAACATCTAAGATCAGTTAACTCTAAGTAAAGGAGATTACCCTTGAAAATGTGGATGGGCTTCATCCAATCTGTTGGAGGCCTCAAGGGCAAAAATCTGAGGTTTCCTGGACAAGAGGAAATCCTGCCTCAAGACTGCAATGTCACCTTCTTTCTGAGTTTCTAGCCTGCTGGCCTCCCCATGGAATTCCGATTCAAGGTTGCAATATCAATTCCTCCCTGAGTTTACAGCTTGCCACCTGCCCTACACATTTTGGATGTTCTCCCGTAATCATGTGAGCCAATTCCTTAAAATAAATCTCTAGATTTATATATATTAAATATTATATTATATAGTAGTATATTTACATAATACACACACACACACTCTCTCACACACACACAAACACACATGTATTTATCTCCTATATGTTCTGTTTCTCTGAAGAACCCTGAGTGATAAACAGTCCCCCGCAGAGGTCCTGTGCTTGGTTGGACCCACCATGATGGTGTTCATTGAAGGCCCTGCTCTTTCTCACTGTGCCTGCAGCTTCACCGCTTGGGAGGACTCAGGTCATCATCACCCATGGCATTTACCCCCCAGCGCTCAGGTTTGAGTCTGTGCCTTCCACAGGAACCTCAGGATCCTTCACACTGGTCTCTTGGTAACTGACTCCCATCTTTTTTTTTTTGCCTTGTGTTGCAAATAGAGCCTTCTCTGACTATCTCTGCCCTAAATGATTGTTTCTATCTCTAATCTCCTACTTCATATATAGTTATTACTACACAGCTTCAAACTTAATTGCCCAACTGTGCATTTTAATTTGAGTTTCCTTCTTCCAAGATATGCTCCTGGAAAACAGAGAGTGCCTTAATAATTCTAAATTGCTTACCATGCCTAGTGAATTGCAAGGCTCGAAGGAATCAGGGCATTCCCACCACAGAAGATACTTTAGAGATGATCTTGTTCAGCTACATGGAACATGTTCAGTGACTTGCCTAAGCTCACCCATTGTGGAAGGTAGATCCTGGTCAGAAGAAGTTGTTGATTAATGAGAGGGAGGAGTAACCCACAATTAAGGCTCTGAAGGTACACGTGACTGTAGCCTTGTTCTGGGTTTGAAATGTTAGATCGACCGACCAGGAAATTTCAATCACTTATTTTCTACTTGGTATCCCTTATAGTTGATCAAGTGTGTAGTGATAATTGTATGAACTCTGCAGGCTTGAAGTGAGGGTTAAATGAGACAATGTATGTGTCACTTGCTATTCAGAATCTGAAGCATAACAGATACTAGTATCTTGTAGTTAATATCAGTTGTTTTATTGTCAGTTTTTAATTCTTCTGTGTTCCAGTTACTTGAAGATCTGAAGCAAGTTGCCTGACTTTGGGCAGCTTATATTGTACAATCAGCATCATAACATCTGCTGTGAACTGTCTCCGAGGAGGGTTGCGGGTGTGGGATTGCCATGGTGACAAAGATTCTGCTAGACCCGCCTGCAGCAAGGGAACGTGCTCTTTTTTCAGAGCCTATTGAATTTGATGACAAAGTAATAGAGAGTTGTGTGGGCTGGGTGTGTATGGGCTGGGTTTCTGCACGGCCTGGCCCTTCTGGCCATTCTTTTCTAGGCTTTCCTGGGCCAGAGTGACAGCTTCAGTGCTAAATACTAGATTAGAATCTGCCTGGGCTGGCTTGGTTAAAGCATGTATGTATATATACCTCTTTAATTCATTAGGGAAATGATCTGCAGTTTACAATGTCAGGCGATCAAGTTTATGACAGGTTTTATTTTTTACAGGGCTTTTAGGGGAAAGTACCTTTTTCCTCTTGTGGAGAGTTGTTGGGGCACATGCCCGTCAGCTGTCATCGTAGCTCTGGGGGACAGCTGCCCAGTGACAGCCTGGTGGCTGTTCGCTGTCAGCAGATTGCTTTGTGCCTCCTTGGAGCAGACTACTTATCACAGGGCTAAGCCAGGGCTGAGAGATGCTGCAATTTCACAGCCATACTGCCACTGACCGATGATCACCCCAGCCCAGCTGCCAACCGTGGGGTGGCTTTGACCTTAAAAAAGGTCTCAGGGATCAGAAAGGGTTTCCCTCATTAAGGGCCTTTGGTGTGGCTTGTTCATTCTGCAGTGATGCTGATGTTAACCTCTGCAAGGGAAGTCACTCTTCCTCACAATGGCAAGCAGGTTGGGAAAGCACAACAGTTGCTACCTTTGGTCCCTTCACCTACTGGGCTCGAATATGTATTTATTCAGCAAAACACCTAGCATCTATTAGTGGCAGGATTTACTGTTCCCTCCCCAACGTTACTCTCTCTACATTAGTTTGCTTCTATAAGATATTGTGGTCTATTTATAATCCAAATATAATTTTATTTTCATAAGTTTATGTCAACTCTCTATTACTTGCATTTTCATTGTTCCCTTGCTGTATCCTCAGGCTGAGATGGGGACTAAATATGGGGCTTAGTTGGGGGTGGGAAGGTGCCTTGGTATTTTCAGATGGCCTGGCAAGGAGCTGGGAACAGTTTTCAAGAGTTCTGCTCCTTTTGTTACTTCATGTCTGGGTATGATGTTAACTGTTGGGGTTCCCCAAAGTTATGCTTCCTCTTGTCTCTGGGCCTTTTTTCACACTGTTCTATCTGTGCAGGGTACCCCCTACACTTCAGCCCCTTTGTTGCCCTCCCACCTTCACTATTCCATGCATCTCAGCTAAGGTGATGTCTCCTCTGGGAAGCTGATCCCCCAAGACTTGATTGGGTACCCCCAGATATCCCCCATGATAACCTGCACAGTCCCACACACCCTGAGTTAAATATGCACATATGCAGATATGGATTGTATGATCTGCCACTGTATTATAAGCATTTTACATACCATTTACACAATTTTGACATAATTTTTAGGCTTCATTGTATATAACAAGACATACATACCATGATTTATTTATTTAAGGAACTACCTATTGAAGGATATTTAGTGTTTTCATTTTTTGCTATTGCAAATAATGTTATGATGAATATCCCCCTAAATGAATGTTTTTGGTTTCCTTACTATGAATTTTTAGAAGTGGAATAGCTGGTGTTACCATTTGTTTTGTGGGTTTATGCATCCTGGAATGTTAATGAGATTGCAGATTTGTCCACAGAGAGGGAGAAAAGATAGCAATGGGGAAAGCCCCTAAAGCTATCTAAATTATCAAGCTTGATCACAGGTATATACTAAATAATAGGTAATACACAGCATGCATTTATTCAGCAAAACATGAGTATGTATATATGTACTCTAGAATATGGGAAGATGCATGAACTACACTCTAAGAATTTTATCGTGTAAGAGGTAAAGAAGATGCATACACACATGATATAGCAAGAGGAATTTGTAGGACAAGACTAGTTAAACTGCTGTTCATGATTAGAATTTCCTTTCTGGCTGGAATGATTAGGGATAGGAGAGTTTTCTGAATGAGGTGGTATTTATAAATGGGACTCAAGATTCATGAAATTTATATACTATAAAGAGAGATAAGGAATTTGGAGAGAAAATTCTAGGTGGAAAGAATTGTGAAAGCAAACCTTGGAGGCAGGAAAGCAACTGGGTATTTATCTATATTAGTGTTTCCAATTGCCACAGGAATAAGAAACATTATTTTCTTTTTTTTTTAAATTCCTGCCGTCCATATACCACCTTTATGCTTCTTGCTATAATTACATTCTGCTATTTATGCACTGTATATCTCTAATTGAATAAGTCTTTTTAATTAAATACATGTATATAAAAGAAAACTATTTCACCTTAAAAGGAAACCCAATAATTTCCTATTCACTCTCACCTTTGGCAAACTTGGAATAAAGGATAACAAGCTGTAGAAAATGTTGATATGGGATTTATAAATTAAGCTAAATTATATGAACATGCTCTAAGTTTGATCTTTTTTTTTTTATTAAATTCAGTTTTATTGAAATACATTCACACACCGTATGATTATCCATGATATACAATCCACTGTCCACAGTATGATAACATAGTTATGCGTTCATCACCACAATCTATCTCTGAACATTTTCCTTACATCAGAAAGAACCAGAACAAGAATAAAAAATAAAAGTGAAAAAAAACTCCCAAATCATACCCCCATCCCACCCCATTTGTCCTTTAGTTTTTATCCCCATTCCTCCACTCATCCATACACTAGATAAAGGGGGTGTGATCCACAAGGTCTTCACAATCGCACTGTCACCCCTTGTAATCTACATTATTATATAATTGTCTTCAGGAGTCCAGACTGCTGGGTTGGAGTTTGGTAGCTTCAGGTATTTACTTCTAGCTATTCCAATACATTAAAGCCTAAGAGGTGTTATCTATATAGTGCATAAGAATGTCCACCAGAGTGACCTCTCGACTCCATTTGGAATCTCTCAGCCACTGAAACTATTTCGTCTATTTTGCATCCCCCTTTTGGTCAAGAAGATACTCTCAGTCCCATGATGCCGGGTCCACATTCATCCCCGGGAGTCATACTCTGCATTGCCAGGGAGATTTACACCCCTGGGAGTCGGGTCCCACGTAGAGGGGAGGGCAGCGAGTTCACCTGTCGAGATGGCTCAGATAGAGAGAGAGAGGGCCACATCTGAGGAACAAAGAGGTACTCAGGGGGAGACTCTTAGGCACCATTACATACAAGTTTAGACTCTCCTTTGTGGTAATGAGCTTCATAAGGGCAAGTCCCATGCTCAAGGGCTCAGCACATCAAACCGCCAGTCCCAATGTTTCTGACAACATATGCTAGGGGATCAGCATCTCAAAGTTTAGAGATAGGCCTTACAACTCAGGGATAGAGTTAACTGCTGTAAGAGCTTACAATCTAGGGACTATTACAATTATTGTGTCCACGTTAGGCTATGTTCTAAGATTCAATTCTGAGTTTACACATTGTAGTTAGTCCATATTGGTGAGGCATCATCCCTCTCACCATGTTTTCTCCAACACTTTTACTCCTATATATATATATTTTCATACAATTTTATAGAGTTATATTCACATACCATACATTTATCCACAGTGTACAATCAGTTGTTCATGTATCATCATAAAGTTTTACATTGATCACCACAATCAGCATTTGAACATACTGATTACTACAAGAAAAATTGTTTGTTTTTTAGCAATAAGAAAAAATGATAAAAAGAAAAATAACGTGTCATACAATACAATATACTACTAAGGACAGCAAATAACACCACTACCAAGAATCCCATATTACTCCCCTATATCCCCTTCTCATATACATTTAGCATTGGCGTATTGCCTTTGTTACATTTAATGGAGGTATATTACAATGTTACTGTTGACCATAGACTCCAGTTTGCTTTGATTATGTTTTTTTCCTGAATACCATCCCTTTTTCAATTTTCTACATGGTTGACATCCATTTGCTTTCCCACATGCAAAAACATTTTTATATTTGTATATTTAGTAACAGTCATTGGCCACTCCAGTTTTTGCCACATTATACAGTCCCAGTCTTTATCATCTATCTTTACCTCTGCTGTCATACATTCTCCTATCCCACCTCTTTCAGCTTTACTCACAGACATCTTTGTTCAGTGTACTTACAATACCGTGCTACCATCACACAGTATTATGCTATCTATTTCTGGATCTATGCAATCAATCCTAAACATTCTGTAGTCCTTCAACATCAAATGGCTGATCTCTGCCATCTTTCTATCTCCTGGTCGCCTGTGTTGTCAGCTTTTAACTCCCAAAGTTTGTTCATTAATGTCTGTTCATATTAGTGAGACCATACAGAATCTGTCCTTTTGTTTCTGGCTAACTTCACTCAACATAATGTCCTCAAGGTTCATCCACCTTATTACATGATCCATGTCTTTGTTCTGTCTTACAGCTGCATAATATTCCATCATGTGTATATACCACAGTTTGTTTATCTACTCGTCCTTTGATGGACATTTGGGCTGTTTCCATCTCTTGGCAATTGTGAATAATGCTGCAATCAACATCGGTTTACAAATGTCTGTGTCTTAACTTTCAGTTCCTCTGAGTATATACCTAGCAATGGAATAGCTGGGTCATATGGTAAATCTATATTTAGCTTCCTGAGGAACCTCCATACTGTCTTCCAGAGTGGTTACACCATTCTACATTCCCACCAACAATGAATAAGTGTGCCTCTTTCTCCACATCCTCTCCAGCACTTGTCATTTTCTGTTTTTTGGATAATGGCCATTCTGGTAGGTGTGAGATGATATCTCATTGTGGTTTTGATTTGCATTTCCTTAATAGCCAGTGAAGTTGAGCATTTTTTCATATGCTTTTGAGCCATTTGTATTTCCTCTTCAGAAAAATGTCTGTTCATGTCTTTTGCCCATTTTTTAATTGGATTGTTTGTCTTTCTGTTATTGAGATGCAGGATTCCTTTATATATTCGGGATATTAAACCCTTATCTGATATGTAGTTTCCAAATATCATCTCCCATTGTGTAGGTTGCCTTTTGACTTTTCTGACAAAGTCCTTTGATGTACAAAAGTGTTTAACTTTGAGGAGATCCCATTTGTCTATTTGTTCTTTGGTTGCTCGTGCCTTGGGTGTGAGGTCTAAGAAACCGCCTCCTTTCACAAGATCTTTAAGATATTGCCCTACATTTTCTTCTAAGAGTTTTATGGTCTTGGTGCTAATGTTTAGGTCTTTGATCCACTTTGAGTTAATTTTGGTATAAGGTGTGAGATGGACATCCTCTTTCATTCTTTTGGAAATAGATATCCAGTTCTCCAAAGACCATTTATTGAACAGGCTGCTCTTTCCCATTTGCTTCGGCTTCACTGCCTTATCAAAGATCAGTTGTCCATAGATGTGAGGGTCTACTTCTGAACACTCAATTCGATTCCATTGATCAGTATATCTGTCCTTATGCCAGTACCATGCTGTTTTGAGCACTGTAGCTTTGTAATATGCTTCAAAGTCAGGTAGTGTGAGACCTCCCACTTCATTCCTCTTTCTCAAGACATTTTTGGCTATTCGGGGCATCTTACCCTTCCAAATAAATTTAGTTATTGGTTTTTCTATTTCTGTAAAGTAAGTTGTTGGGATTTGAATTGGTATTGCATTGAATCTGTAAATCAGTTTAGGTAAAATTGCCATCTTAACTATGTTTAGTCTTCCAATCCATGAACATGGTATGTTCTTCCATTTTTTCAGGTCTTGTTCAATTTCTTTTAGCAGTTTCTTATAGTTTTCTATGTAAAGGTCTTTTGTGTCCTTGGTTAAGTTTATTCCTAAATACTTGATTCTTATGGTTGCTATTGTAAATGGGATTTTTTTCTTGATTTCCTCCTCTTGTTGCACATTACTTGTGTATAGGAACACTAGAGATTTTTGCATGTTGATCTTGTAGCCTGCTACTTTGCTGTATTCATTGACTAGTTCTAGTAGCTTTGCTGTAGATTTTTCCGGATTTCCTACATATAGAATCATGTCATCTGCAAACAGTGAAAGTTTTACTTCTTCCTCTCCAATTTGGATGCCTTTTATTTCTTTTTCTTGTCTAATTGCTCTAGCTAGAACTTCCAGCACAATGTTGAATAGCAATGCTGATAGTGGGCATCCCTGTCTTGTTCCTGATCTTAGAGGAAAAGCTTTCAGTCTCTCCCCATTGAGTGTGATGTTAGCTGTGTGTTTTTCATATATTGCCTTTATCATATTGAAAAAGTTCCCTTCTATTCCTATGCTTTGAAGTGTTTTCATCAGGAAAGGATGTTGAATTTTGTCAAATGCCTTTTCTGCATCAATCGAGATGATCATGTGGTTCTTCTGCTTTGATTTATTGATGTGGTGTATTACATTAATTGATTTTCTTGTGTTGAACCAGCCTTGCATACCTGGAATAAATCCCACCTGGTCGTGGTGTATAATTCTTTTAATGTGCTGCTGGATTCGATTTGCGAGTATTTTCTTGAGGATTTTTGTGTCTATATTCATTAAAGAAATTGGTCTATAATTTTCTTTTTTTGTAGTATCTTTGCCTGGTTTTGGTATTCGGGTGATGATGGCTTCATAGAAAGAGTTAGGTAGCTTTCCCTCTTCTTCAATTTTTTTGAAGAGATTGAGCAGGATTGGTACTAATTCGTTCTTGAATGCTTGGTAGAATTCACATGTGAAACCATCTGGTCCTGGGCTTTTCCTTTTTGGGAGCTTTTTGATGACTGACTCAATCTCTTTACTTGTGATTGGTTTGTTGAGGTCATCTATTTCTTCTTGAGTTAATGTTGGTTGTTTATGCTTTTCTAGGAAGTTGTCCATTTCATCTAAGTTGTCTAGTTTATTAGCATATAGTTGCTCATAGTATCTTCTCATTATCTCCTTAATTTCTGCAGGGTCGGTAGTTATATTTCCTTTCCCATTTCTGATTGCATTTATTTGCATCTGCTCTCTCTTTTGTTTTGTTAGCCTAGCCAGTGGTCCATCGATTTTATTGATTTTCTCAAAGAACCCACTTCTGGTTTTGTTGATTCTCTCTATTGTTTTCCTGTTCTCAATTGCATTTATTTCTGCTCTAATCTTTGTTATTGCTTCCCTTCTGCTTGCTTTGGGGTTAGTTTGCTGTTCTTTCTCTAATTCCTCCAGGTGAGCAGTTAACTCTTCAATTTTTGCTCTCTCTTCTCTTTTAATATAGGCATTTAGGGCAATAAATTTCCCTCTCAGCACCACCTTTGCTGCATCCCATATGTTTTGATAAGTTGTGTTTTCATTGTCATTTGCCTCGAGGTATTTACTAATTTCTCTTGTAATTTCTTCCTTTACCCACTGGTTTTCTAAGAGGGTGTTGTTTAGCCTCCATATGTTTGTGAATTTTATGACCTTCTGCCTTTTATTTATCTCCAACTTCATTCGATTGTGGTCTGAGAAAGTGTTTTGTATAATATCAATATTTTTAAATTTGTTGAGACTTGCTTTGTGACCCGACATGTGGTCTATCCTAGGGAATGTTCCATGAGCACTTGAGAAAAAAGTGTATCCTGCTGTTGTTGGATGTAGTGTTCTATAAATGTCTGTCAAGTCTAGTTCATTTATCATACAATTCAACATCTCTGTTTCTTTAGTGATCCTCTGTCTAGATGTTCTATCCATTGATGAGAGTGGTGTATTGAAGTCTCCAACTATTATTGTAGAGGTATCTATTTCTCCTTTCAGTGATCGCAGTGTTTGCCTCATGAATTTTGGGGCATTCTGGTTTGGTGCATAAATATTTATGACTGTTATGTTTTCTTGATGAATTGACTCTTTTATTAATATATAGTGTCCTTCTTTGTCTCTTTTAATTGTTTCGCTTTTGAAGTCTAACTTGTCTGATATTAATATAGCTACTCCCGCTTTTTTCCGGTTGTTGTTTGCATGAAATATCTTTTTCCATCCTTTCACTTTCAGTCTATGTTTGTCCTTGTGTCTAAAGTGAGTTTCTTGTAGACATCATATAGATGGGTCCTGTTTTTTAATCCATTCTTCCAGTCTGTGTCTTTTTATTAGGGAGTTTAATCCATTTACATTTAGTGTTATTACTGTAAGGGCAGTACTTTCTACTACCATTTTGTTTTTTGGAATTTATATGTCATATCTTATTTTTTCCTCTCCTTTTACCTTTCCTGATAATCTTCATTTCTGCACTCTTCTCCAACTCTCTCTCTCCTGTCTTTTCCTATCAGCCTGTAGCACTCCCTTTAGTATTTCTTGTAGTGCCGGTCTCTTATTCACAAACTCTCTCAGTGTCTGTTTGTCTGAAAATGTTTTAATCTCTCCCTCATTTTTGAAGGAAAGTTTTGCTGGATATAGAATTCTTGGTTGGCGGTTTTTCTCTTTCAGTGTCTTAAATATATCATGCCACTGTCTTCTTGCCTCCATGGTTTCTGCAGAGAAATCTGTACATAGTCTTATTGACTTTCCCTTGTATGTGATGGATTGCTTTTCTCTTGCTGCTTTCAGAATCCTCTCTTTGTCTTTGACATTGGACAATCTGACCAGTAAGTGTCTTGGAGTAGGTCTATTGGGATCTATTCTATTTGGGGTACGTTGTACTTCTTGAATCTCTAATTTTCTGTCTTTTATAAGAGTTGGGAAATTTTCAGTGAATATGTCTTCTATTACTCTTTCTGCCCCTTTTCCCCTCTCTTCTCCTTCTGGGATACCCATAACACGTATATTTGTGTGTTTCATGTTGTCGCTCAACTCCCTAAGACCCTGCTCATATTTTTCCATTTTTTTCACCATCTGTTCTTTTGTGTGTATGAATTCGAATGACCTGTCTTCCAGTTCACTGATCCTTTCTTCTGCCTGTTCAAATCTACTGTTGTGTCCCTCCATTGTGTTTTTCATCTCCTCCATTGTGGCCTTCATTCCCATGAGTTCTGCCATTTGTGTTTTTAAGTTTATGAATTCTTCTTTATGGTCAGCCAGTGTCTTCTTTATATCCTTCAGCTCTTTTGCTATATCTTCCTTCATTTCATCAAATTTATTTAGCATTAGTTGCCTCCACTCCTGTGTCTCTGCTGAGGTATTAGTTTGTTCCTTTGGCTGGTCCATGTTTTCGTGTTTCCTGGTATGGCTTGTTATCTTAAGTTGTCTAGGCATCTGATTGTCTTGATTAGTTTATTTTGGAGCTTGTTTTCTGTCTTTTACCTAGTGGTTTTCTTGTTGGTTGGCTTTGTTCTCTGGCCTCTGTTATTCAGTTCAACTTGTTCTAGACCTCTAACTTAGGTTCTATTTAGTTGATCAGAATTTTTCCCCTCTTGTTTTTTCTGTTTCTTGCTCTGTCTCTATGTAACGTTTTTGTGAGTGGGTCTCCTCAGATATGGTCGACCCTAGTCAGATTTTCCCAGTCTAGTGAGGCCCAGGTCTCATTGGGAGGGTATGGAGTTTTCCTGAGAATGAGACCCTCCTATGAGGCCTTTAGAATTGGTGCTTTTCCTCTCCTGTCCAGCAGGTGGCGCTGGCCAGCCCGCAGCTCCCTCACCAGTGTAAGGAGGTGTGGAGCCTTTAGTTCTCCTGGTGACTCTGATCCTGTCAGGGGCGTGGCTGACTGAAGATGGAATCTGAATTCCAGCCCCTGGTGTCTGAATTCCCAGAAGGAGGACTGCCAGTTGAGCTGGGCCTCCCTCCACTCTCCCAATCCTCAGAACTCCAGTTGTCTCTCAGGGGCACTATTCCCTTCTCCTCTCTCCTCTTTGGGGCCTCTCCAGGTAGATTCCTTGGTCAGCCTGAGTTGCCAATTAAAAATGGGGCTGGAGGCCTTCAGTAGTGAATACGGAATTCAAAGACACTGTGGGTACTCTGTCTCCCCTCAAGCCCAGCCCAGTCTCTCAACCTGGGCTTTCCGATAGAAAATAACCACATATATTACTTTTAGATTTAAAAAAAAAAAAAAAAAAAAAAAAAAAAAAAAAAAAAAAGTAGAAAAAAAAAAAAAAAAAAAAAAAAAGGAAAAAAAAAAAAAAAATTTTCTTTTAAATGTCTTTCCCCAGCCTGGAAGTTTTGTCAGTGTCAGAATAGAGCATTTAAAGATATGCTTTGGGCTATTGTCTGATAATTACTCTCCAACCACTTCAGTTCCACCCCTGCTGGGGGCTATTGAAATGCAAAAAGCTAAGGGATCAGTGAGAAGCCAGAAGGGACAAAATGTAAGGGAAAAAAAAATGGCTTTTTTGGAGTCTGGGAATGGGTGCCCGCTTTTACGTGCCCCCACTTCTTGGAGCCCAGCCTTTCTTTAGCACCCCAGCTCCCAAAGTTAGTTAATTAATTTGTTAATTAGTTCTGCTGTTGAGGCTTGGTTGAGGCTCCCTTCTTGCCCTCAGCAGATTGCTGTTTTTTGTTTTTTCTTCCCCCCCCTTTCAGGGAGCCGGCAGCAAGACAGTCTGTGAGGTCTGGGTGGGGAGGGGCGCCAGACCCCTGGTCCGGGGAACTTACAATGTTCTCTGCGATCTCAGCTTTTCCTCCAATTCCAAACTTGTGTCCAATGTGTTACTGGTTACTGGAGACCCCAAAAACACTGTTTCATATAGTCCTTGGGTAATTGCCAGCTGCTCTAGGGAAGAGATGAAATTCTGCTCCTCACTACTCCACCATCTTGCCCCGCCTCTGTAAGTTTGATCTTGATTTAATTTCCCACAGCCTAGAAAGGAAAGCTTGTAGGTATGTGTGAGTGTATGTCTAATAAACCCATGAAAAATTTATGTATAAGCTGAGTCTCCTGTGAATGTGTGTAAATTTGTCTTTCAGAAAACTGTAAAGAAGGAAAAATGAAGCAACAGGAAACATCTGATTGATAAGAAAGTATTTTGAGGTAGTAGACCCAGATTTTGAAGGAAAATAATAGATACAGATGCACTTGTCAAATACTGTGCCCCGCCTTGTTGACATACTCAGTAATAAGAATGTTATTGAACATTTTAAAAGCAGAAAATTCCTATAAAATCAGTAATTTGTTGTTTCCAGGACTGTTGATTGTATAAACTGGGTATAAAAGCCAGAAGACATGAGAATCAGGATGCCTACAAAATAAATGACCTGACTCAGACCTAGATGGCAAGTCACAGAAATCCTAGCCTGGGGAAGGGAATTCCTCTCTACTCTACATGGCATGACAAAAGCAAGAAAAAACAAACCCTGAAGAAACAAAGCAATCATTATCAACCGGACTCATATATGATATAGACATTGGGATTATCAGATGGGGAATTTAAAATAGCAGTGATTAATATGCTGAAGACTGTAGTGAAAAAGTAGCAACATACAAGAACAGGTAAGGTAAGAAAGAATCAAACGGCAGTGCTAAAATGAAAAACACTGTGAAAAATAAAAAATGAGCCTTTTGATGGACCCATCAGTAGATTGGACACATTGAGGAAAGAATCAGTGAGCTTGAAAATAGATCAATAGAAAATTCCCAAACTGAAATGCAAACAGAAAAATGAATAACAAAAATGGGAAGAACACCCAAGTACTGTGGGATAACTTCAAAAGGTGTAATATGCCTGTAATTGGAATACCAGAAGAATAAAGTGAAAGCATAATTATCTAGGAAACACAGAGAATACCAATCAGGATAAGAATAAACACATATAGGCATATATCATAATGAAAGTGCAGAAAACTAAAGACAGAAAATCTTGAAAGAAACAAGGAGAAGACAATAATTCAATCATTTAGGATCCTAAGACAGCATTCAGATTGTGACAAAAGAATCTTAACTGTATTACAAGTGTATGAAATAGAATCACTGAAGAGTATGTGGGTAAAGAGTGTCAATCTAAATGACTTTGGAATTGAGTAGACACTGTAAGACCAAATGCAAAAGGAACTGTACATATACAACTCCAGTTGAGAAAGGTTTTTCACTCGGGAGCACAAGTTAACAATTTTGAAAGCACTGTACATGTATACTGGAATTGAAAATTTAAGTAAAAGAATGGTACATGGGAGGAGGCAGGTTTCTTAGTGTTGAAGTGGGATGTTACAGACGGGAAGGAGGCAAGAATTATCCATGCACTAATAGATTCGAGTTGAATATCTCAGTAGGAACTTGTTATTAAGCTTAAAATACAGAAGGATACACATAGAAGTATTTATAGATATATTTATATACATAGGTTATCCTCCATACATATATTCTCCTGTGCTGCCAGCTGAAAGGGACCAGAAGCAAGGAGACTACAGTATCAGTGAGCATACCTAGCACCTGAATCTTGGTTTCTAATGCCATTCCCCAATAGAAGGAACTGGGGATCCTTTGAGAAATGACTGATTCTAAGACTGGGGTAGAAAATACACAAGATGTTCCTGGAGTACCTTGTAGTATGAAAAAAACAAAGAAGTTCTAAGCCCACACACGATTGTGTATGTCAAAGGGACACAGAAGCCAAGTAAAAGTGTTACCAATGGCCAAAGTGGAACAATTTGAGCAATAAAATAAAATAGTATGAATTATAATCCAAAGAAAAAAATAGATATTTGTGAGACCATACTGATAATGCAAATAAGTTATTGAATAAATAATCGGGGGAGAAGAGAGAAATCTGTCATAAGAATTCCAAATAATTTATGAAGATACTCCACCCTCAAGGCAGTAGAGCATAACTTTCTACCCTTTAGGTTACACCTATTGACTTGGTTCCACAGTATAATATGGAAAGGGAGGAAAAAAAAGTAACTTTTCACTGGAGAAATCTGGCACCATCTCAGCCAGGTGATCAAGGTTAACATCAGTACTGATGGGGCATCTTGATAGCAGGTACCCTTGATGTGATGTGATGCGAATTGCCCTTTACCTCTCATTCATAACCTCTGTCTAATCATGACAAAGATAAAGCCAAACTGAAGGACATTCTATAACATACCTGACTGGTATTCCTCAAAATTGTCACTGTCTTCAAAAACATGGAAAGCTTGAGAACTCATGATGACTAATATCCTGGATGGGATCCGGGATCAGAAAGTCATTATGTAAAGATTTAAGAAATCAGTATAAAGTATGCACTAAATTGTGACTAATATCCTGTATCAGTGTGAGAGAGTCTGCGGAGCCGTACCACCCAGTGCCTGCAGGAGCATGGGACCTTAGCAACCCGGAAGCCAGCGCCACCTACAGGACGAATTCAAGAGCTACTGCGATGACAGCGTGCACAGTGGACTGTGGGGAGGCCCGCTCCAGCCGCGGGCCTGCGCCAAGCCCTGGAGACCCCTCCAAGGTGATCCATGCCGATTGGCCCAGGTGGTCATCCGGGAGGAGCACACCGAGAAGCCTCCTCCGGGTCTACATGCTCTGCCCCTGCAGCCTCCGGGAGCCGGGTTACCACTCCATCTGGTCCGGACCCCGCCTCTTCTACCCTCGAGCCACGCTGCTGCCGCATCTCCTTAGTAGACTTAGGGCTTTGGGGGTTGTTTTTCTTTCTTCAGGTTAGTCAGAATGCCTCTGCTTTCCTGCCTAGTCCTCCTTTTTTCTCTACAGCTTCTTTCACTGGGTAGGGTGGTAGGGGGGCGAAGAAAACTGTATTGTCCTACCTGCTGTGTACACTTGGTAAGTTCTAACTGCTTCTTGACCTTAAGGGTCTTTGCCTCCCTCACGGGGGAGAATTGGTCATATTGTAGGTAACTTTAGAGTAAAAATGGCAGCTGTTGATTCGATGCATTTTTAACTTGGGAAAAATAAGTTACATAAAATTATCAGCTTTGAGTCTTAAGATCGTCCCGTGGATATAAAGATTACTTAGAGAAAGTTGGAATTGATGTGATTGGAATGCTTCGTGGATTTCTTTTGCTTAATTGTCTAGAAACATGTATTACGGGTTTGTTTTTTTAAGGTTTTTTGTTTGTTTGTTTGTGTTTTGCCTTTAACTAAGCTGGGCTACTCGGGATGTCTGGAGTTGTGAACAAGAGCTCCGCTCATGCCTTGTTTTGTTTTGTCATAAAAACTTGTCGGGTTCCAAATTAATTTCAGTTGCTTAGATGTTTCCTAAATTCCAAATAATAACGTTTGTTAAATTTAGAAGTTAAATGTAAGTGCTAAATATAGAAAGTAAATTTAATTAAACAGGCTAGATAAGGTTTACTGTAAGGTGTGAAAGATCTGAACTTAATTTTATTAAAGACAGGAAGGGATATGACATTATTCAAGCAGTGTGATCTGTTTTTTATATCTACAAGTGGTATGAGGCAAAAAATAGAAAAATTGTATGTTTAAGTTAGTGACAGGAACAAAGATCTGAACTTAAATTTGCTTTATTCATGAAGATAAAAAAGAGTATCACTTTATTCAGGCCAATCCATTTTTTTCTGTGTGTAGCTGTTAATGGAGTGTGAAACTTTCCTTAATTCTTAGAGATAGAAAAGTATTAAAGATACATTTAGAAAGTATTAAAAAGTATTTATGTAGTTGATATTTTGCTATATCTACAAGTGGCATGGGGCAAAAAAAAAAATGAGCAGAATATGTTAGTTGATAATTGAGACTTGTTGATATTTTGAATTTTCCAAAAGAATAGTAAAAATGAAATGATACGCAGTAAACCATGTTTTAAAAGTTTAATCTTCAGGATCCTGTTGTTCAGTGAGATTACTGAAAATTCAGTTTTTAAGTTCTTTATACATTCCAAATGTATTAAAACAAAATAAAAGCTATAACTTCAAAAAATAAAAAATGTGGCTTATTTATTTTTTGCCAGTACTATTTTTTATTAAGATTTATTCACATACCATACTGTCATCCAAAGTGTATAATCCATTGATCACATTGCCATCATATAGTTGTTCATTCATTACCCTAATCTGTTTTTTTTTAACATTTTCCTTGTACCAGAAAAAAGTGAAAGTAAAAATAAAAAGTTAAGAGTAAAAACAGAACACCCAAATTGTCTCCCCTGCCCTATTTTTCATTTTTTTTTTTTTTTTTTTTTTTTTTGCCCCCATTTTTTTACTCGTCCATCTATACACTGGATAAAGGGGAGTGTGATCCACATGGTTTTAACAATCAATGCGGCTTGTTTAAAAAAGAAAAATCAGTTTTTAAAAGTTTATTTAAAAACTGAAGAAAGCTACATAGTTGTGTGTATATATGTGTTGAGTATGTGTGCATGTATATATGCACACATGTATGTATGTCTGTGTGTAAACATAGGTCTGTTTTCCAGCTTTCCCCTGAGAAAGCCTAGAAACAGTGATTGCTCAGTAGCAGTGAGTACCCTTAGAACTCAGGTCTTGGTTACTAAATGCCATCCTTCATTAAAAGGACCCTAGATTCCTTGGAAAAATGGCTGATTCCAGGACTAGAGTGGTAAATGAAGATGAGCCTGGAACATCTTCTTGTGTCAGAAAACCAGGAACTACTAAAGAATGGTGGGGATATATCCAAAGAATGGGATTCCCATAGGCCAAATCTTGGACAATTTGAACTTTAAATAAATTTAAGTATTAGAATCTATTGAATAAAGTACAAATCAACTCTTTTATAAGTAAATGAATGAATAAATAAATGGAGGAGAAGGGAAAATTTTTCCTCACAGTAGGAATACAACTAAATAGATACAGGAGTGATGGAATTAGGAAATCACTATTTGCAACCATCATAACAGTCAGGTAAAGATCATCAGTGGATGTTGAAACTCATACATCAAAGTTTGAGAAGTAACAGGATATTTCCACAATCTGAAAGTGTATACTCACAAGATTCGTTTTAATTATGAAGAGTGATTTTACAGAGCAAAAGATCTGGTTGACATTCCTTTACTTATTAATCAAATAGCAGTGATGGGGCTAATATAGCATGTACCTCCTGTTATGATGCATTCAGAATAACTCAGCTACTCGCCTGTGGTGTTCCTGCCAAAGGTGTATAACTTGAATCTATTCGTGAAGAGATATCTAATGTAATCATGAGGAAATTTTGGATAAACACAAATAGGGGCATTCTACAAAATAAAAATATCAGTCATGAAGTACACAGAAAGATTGAGGGAGTCTTTCAGATTAAAGGAGAACAAGTCATGACAACTGTATGCAAGATACATGATTTTGGATTATCTTTTGCTCTATAGGATATTGGGATAATTGGCCAAATGTAAAAAAAAGTTTGGAAATTAGATGATAGTATTTTCAATGTTAAGTTCCATTGTTTATAAACCTCAGGTTGGAGAGAGAGGAGGAGGAGGAGAGGGAAACAGTGAAGAGCAGAAGAGAGGAAAAATAAATCCAGTGTAATACCATGCTAACATTCTAGCAATCTTGGTGAATGGTATCCAGGAATTCTTTGTACTATTCTTGCAACTTATATATAAGTCTTAACTCATGTAAAAATGAATTTAACTAAGGATTAAATGAATTTCTATTGGTAAATTACCACCAAAATATGTGTTAATTTAAAAAGTTTTTAGCAGACTGTAGAGAATATGAGATGGGACATTATGAAATGGAGAGCTGCTGAAGGTTTAAGTAGGAGATGTCAGAGTAAGTTGTGTGTTTTGTGAAGATGAGTAGGGAAGGCATGAAGTACAGTTGTTCAGAAATGATCTCGTCAGTAGAGGCAGAAAGAATCTTTGTTCTTGGGTTCTGGGTACTCAGGAACATCACTGAAATGACCCTAAATTTTCTCCCCATAATCTAAAGCATCGGCAGTTTTTCCAGAGAGTTTAGTACATATTGTTTGTGAAAGCTGAAAATGCATGATTCCCTTAAGTGTAAGAAATGCCCCATATATTAATGAGAGTAAGACTGTGCCTTTGATGGCCAATTTAACCCTGTATCAATCAAAGAACCTGGGCTATTTCCTATTCAACATTCATGTATGCACACGCATGTGATGGAGGTGTGCATGTGTGTGTGGTGGGGTGTACCATGAATTCAGTTTTTATTTTTGAGAAGTAGCAAGTTCATGTTTCATGCCTCGGTGTTCCTACTCTATCTTTCTGCCAGCCTGCTCTTCAATTATTTAGTCCCTCCTTTTCATTTCTTCTTCACCAAAGGGAAGAAAGAAACAGGAATACTAATGAGTCTCTCTAGTCATTTATCAGAAACTCTTCAGAGGCGTAAAGGGTACAGGAATCAATGGGATGAGTGAATTTCTCTTGTCCTTATTTATTTTCATCCTTCTGGGATTCTTCCCTTCACTGCCTGCTTCCTCTCCCCAATTTTTAAAGGGGAATATGAGAATATATTTTCTCTGAATAATACCCTTTCAATGCTGCAACCTGCAACCTCCTCCCTAAAGCTCTGGAGGGTAGGTAGTTCAGGACACATGGAGAGGTACAACTTATCTTTTACTAACATCTGTTTATGGAGAGTTAATGAAAAATTGCTAAGCTACAGTTCACAATTCTTCCACAGTTCTTACCAAGCTTTTAGAAGCTGCCTTTGGAAAACAATTCTGCTCCTAGCATCCTCTTATCTTTGTAAGGAAGAGACTCAGTTTCTCAGTGGCTGATTTTCAACCATCTGAATGATAGAACCAGATAATGTCGATAATGTCATCCGCCCCACCCTTCACTGCATGTATACTCCTTGAATGGTGAAAGTGTGTTTAAAAAAAAGCTGGGGGAGGGAGCTCTGTATGCATAAATAGAAATGTGTATCCTAATGAACTGATTTCTGCCGATTTTTGCTAAGGGGCTATCTCTATACACAAACCTTTATTCAGAAATATATTGGTAAGTGAGCAGTTTTATATGTAGACACTTTTGAAAAGCATCTTTGGTGGGTTTATTTTTTCTTGACTAAGAATTTAAATTACCTTACTCTTTATTTGTACCCTAATTATTACGATACCCTTTGAGGGAATATCATTCACATTTTTTTAACCTAAAATCTGAGTAGAAGAATTTGAATGTCTTGGATTTGCATTATTTATAAGAAACTAACCATCAGAAGGGATGTAGTTAAGGCTCCTCATTTTATCCATAGAGAGCAGAGCTAGAGCTGTGTTACAGAGCATTCCTAGAGCAGACCATGTGTGCGACCTAGAATATGATGAAACACCTGTGGTTATGCCCTCTCTTATATTAAATAACTTTTGATGTCTAGCTATTCATTGACAAAAGTAAATTGTTTTAAGACTATTCGGTGTTTTTCTCTATTTTTAATTTTCCATTCTTTGTTCCCTAGAAAATACATTGAAGGAGAATATGCCTAGTCCTTTATAACTTTTAACTTTGTGACTTGAAAGATATGCAATAGACAAATGTTTGCACATTGTAAATACAATAAGTATGTATATAAAATTAAAAGTAAAATTCCTCCTTCTCAAAACCCTTTCCCTACTCACCCCTCTTTACAGTCCCAATAAATAACAAGACTTACACTAATATTTTAATGATTTTTTGATGCTCTTCATATATACATATAAATATATGTTTACATTTTCCATTAATTAAAATGCTGGCATATTATTAGCTGTTTTCTTTTATTTGCTTTACAAGGATCTTATGTGCTTAACTTTAGTGTTGATCATCCTGAAGAGACTGTAAAAGCTAATTTCAATACTCATTTCATGAAGTGGAGAAAAAAAATCATGCTGTGATGAATATTCCTAAAAGAATTTTGAAAATAAACATACTGTATTGCATCACTGTTTTTTAATATGTGATGATAATTTATTCCCCCATCTTGTATTTAGAAAAACATTTTATGTCTTCTGCTTAACTTAAGGAAATATGCAACTGTTGAGAATCCTTTATTAATACTTTTGTACTTTCCTTGGAAATGGGTTTTAATAGAGAAGATGCAAAATATGAAGCCAGTGTAAAATATTTTCCAAAGGTGAGTTGGCTGGGGTGATTAATGAGAAAACAGTCCTTATAGCTTAATATTTCTAGAGACACAGCTGAGCTTTGGGAAGAAATAGCCTCAGAATTTGACTAGAATGTTACAGAACGTTCACATAATTACATCCTTTTAACTCTTCAAGGAGCATTGAAAACTTGAATATTCTTCAGTCTTTAATGATTTTTTCCCTTTACTCAAATATTAAATCTGTACCACTGCATTCTCCCTTAGATATTTCAGACATATAAATCTTCTCTCTGTGAAGGCTATAAATTATTTATGGACTTGGAAGTACTTATTCTTCTTTTATACCCTCACTCATTCCCACCCCAGATTGGGTATGATATAGACATTCTATAAGTGCTTGTTGAATTAATGAGAGAAAGAAAGAAGTGAGTTTCAATTTAAATCTCCATTTGAACCCACTTTATTGTGGCATTATTTACATACAGTTTATGTAAATACTTTAAATTGAATATTCAAGTTGCTTTAGAGCTGTTCATATTTTATTTCTTGGTTGGTCAGCAACTTATTTTTTAATGAGCTTATCCTGTTTATTTATAAAGTATCTTTTAAAATAAAGTATGTATGTGTGTATAAGAAACCTGCATAAATCATAGAGTTCGCTGGATAAATTTTTTTTACAAGTAAACACATATGTTTCTGGTACTAATGACCAGAAATAGAACACTACTACCCCCCTAGAATCCCTCCATTTGCCCCATCCCAGTTACACACACCATCCGAGGTAACTACTGTCTTGACTTATAACACCATAGTCTGGTTTTGCCTGCTTTTGAACTTTTTATAGATACAGGCTGTAGAGGCTGGTATATAGAAATAACTGACTATTTTTACTCAACAGTATGTTTCTAAGATTTTCGGTGGTGATTTTGTGCATAGTTCATTCTTTTTCGTTGCTGAATAGCATTCTTTTGACTATTCAGTATAATTTATTTATCCATTGTATTTCTTTATTAATTTTATTTACAAACACTCCATATCCACCAAACATATACACCCTCCCTTCCCCCATCACCTGGCAATCTAATTTCTGTGTTTGTGAATGTGTTATTTCTAGACCTCTCTTATAAATTAAACGGTATCATACAATATTTGTCCTTATATGTCTTGCTTATTTCACTGAATTTTTTCAAGGTTCTTCCTTGTTACGGTATGTCTCAGAACTTCATTCTTTCATATGGCAGACTAATAGTCCACTGTGTATGTGTATCGCATTTTGTATATGCATTCATTTGTTGATGGACATCTGAGTTGTTTCCACCATTTGGCTATTGTGAATAATGCTGCTGTATACATTAGTGTACAAGTATCTGTTTGAAATCTTGTTTTTACTCTCTTTAGGTTTGTACCTAGAACTGAAACCTTTTGAGAAACTGCCACATTGCTTTCCACAGTGGCAGTTTACATTCCTACCAACAGTGTACCAGAGTTCCAGTTTCTCTAAAACCTCTCTGATACATGTTATTTTCCATTGTGTGTGTGTGTGTGTGTGTGTATGTGTGTGTGTGTGTGTGTATGTTTGTGTTTTTAACATCCTGGTGTGTAGGAAATAGTATCTCATTCTGGTTTTGATTTGCATTTCCCTAATGGCTAATGCTGAACATCTTTTCATATGCTTTCTAGCATTTGTATTTCCTCTTAGGAACGATGTCTGTTCAAGTCCTTTGCCCACTTTTAAGTTGAGTTGTCTTTTTGTCGTTGCGTTGTAAAAATTCTTCATGTATTCAGGATATTAAAGCCTTATCAGGTATATGGTGTGTAACCGTTTTCTCCCATTCTGTAGGTTGTCTTTTCACTTTCTTGATAATTTTCTTTAATGCAAAAAAACTTGTAAATTTGGATGCCAATTTATCTATTTTTTTTTTTCTTTTTTTGTTCATACTTTGGTGTTATACCTATGAATCCATTAGTGAATCCCAGGTCATGAAAATTTGCTCGTATGTTATCTTCTAAGAATTTTATGTAGCTCTTCCATTTAGGTCCTTTATCCATTTTGAGTTAGTATTTGTAAATGGTGTGAGGTAGGGGTCTAACTTTATTATTTTGCATGTGGATATCCAGTTTTCCCAACACCATTTATTGAAGAGACCATTATTTCCCTATTGCATGTACTTAATCCCCTTATAAAAAATCAGGTGACCATAGATTTGTGGGTTTATTTATGGACTTTCACTTCTATTCCACTGATCTATTTGTCTATTTTATGTCAATACCACACTCTTTTGATTACTGTAGCTGTGTAGTACAATTTGAAGTCAGAAAGGGTGAGTACTACAAATTTGTCCTTTTTCAGAATTGTTTTGGGTATTTTGTAGTTCCATATGAATTTGAGGATCAGCTTGACCAGTTCTGCAAAACCAGCTGCTGGAATTTTGATAGGTATTGACATTGAATTTGCATATTGCTTTGGGTAATATTGACATCTTAACAATATTAGTTTTCTAATACATGAACATGGGATGTCTTGCCATTTATTTAGATCCTTAACTTCTTTCAGCAGTGTTTTCTGTTTTTCAGTGTACAAGTCTTTTGCATCCTTGATTAAATTTATTCCTAGATAAAAACCACATGTGAAAGTCAGTTGTGTTTCTTTATACTAGCAAATAATAATCTGGAGAGGAAATTAAGAAAACAGTTGCATTTACAATAGCATCTAATAGAATAAGATATCCATTCCATTTTGATGGACATTTCTGTGGAAAACCTAGATGCAGAATTGCTACGCTATAGGGTTTACATATATTCCTTTTTAGGAGATGTCTCAAACAATTCTCCAAAGTTGTTGTTCCAGTTTTGATCCCACCAGCAGTGTCTGAGAGTACTAGGTGCTACACATACTTGTCAGTCTTGGTGTGGTCAGTCTTTTCCATTTAGCCACTCTAGTGGATGCTTAGCCTTATCTAATTTGTGGTTTCAATTTGCATCTCCCTGATGACTAGAGAGATTGAGCCCTTTTCATAACTTTATCAGCCATTTGGAAATCTCTTCTGTGAAGTGTGTACTCAAATCTTTGTGCATTTTTCTAATGCTCTACCTGCCCTTTTCTTATTACTCTTTAAGAGATTTTTGTTCTCTATATATTCTAGATATAGGTCCTTTGTTTCATGTAATATTTTCCCTCATTGTGGAATTTCACTGTCATTACAATGTCTTTTGAAAAAGCAAGAATCTTCATGTCAATGTAGTAAGTTTACTACAGTTTTTCTTTAGGGATTCTGCTTTTTTGAACCTATATGAAGGCTGTTGTAACAAAATATGACAGACCAGGTAGCTTTAAGCAATAGAAATTTATTCTCTTGTAGTTCTGGAGGCTAAACCAAGGTATTGTCAGAGTCGTGTTCTAAGAGAGACTCCCTCCTTGCTTCTTGCTTCTGAGGCCCCAGTGTTCCCTTGGCTTGTGGCAGCAAAGCTGCAGTCTCTGCTTCTGTCTTCACATGGTGGTCTTCCCTCTGTATCTGTATCTGTTCTCCTCCTCTTTAAAAGGACATTAGTCATATTGGATAAGGGCATCTCTGAATGCAGCAAGACTTCATCTTATCTTGAGTACATCTTACTTCCAAATAAGGTTACTTTCACAGGTACCGAGAATTAGGACTTTAAAATCAATAAGGAATAAGGTAATGAATGTGGTTGTGGGTGTGTCTTAAAAAGTAGTATCTTTGAATTTCAGAATATAGGATCCTGTGCATTCAATTTGTTACTTCAAATTGCTATAGATTAAAATGAAAAATTTGAACATGAACTTAGAAAAGTCCATATCATACATCCCTTTTCACAATCTTTGCTATCCAGAGAAATTGAAGATATAATACTATATAACACACCCCCTCATGTGCAGCTTTTCTTCATCAGGTGGGAATGTGCAGGGCACGTAATGAGAAACAGAAGTGAGTGAGAGAAAGATAATCATAAAACATCACAAAGAAAAACAGTTTAGAGCCGTGAGGGAATTCATGTCAAATGTTTCTTAGATTAGTGATGTGATGATAATTAGAATAGAGTGATGGATGAGAGGTATGCAGTTAAACCCTCTGGAATTTCTGTGTAAAAGAGTTTGTCACAAGGCAACTGGGTGGGCACCATGGAAATACGATTCCAATCTGTTAGTTTAGAGTTACTGCTTTTAAAAAAGAAAACACAATTTAAAAATATGACTTCAGTAGGGAGGCGGGGCAAGATGGCAGACTGGTGAGCTGTAAGTTTTAGTTACTCCTCCAGGAAAGTAGGTAAAAAGCCAGGAACTGCGTGGACTGGACACCACAGAGCAATCTGTCTTTGGGCATACTTCATACAACACTCATGAAAATGTCGAACTGCTGAGATCAGCGAAATCTGTAAGTTTTTGCGGCCGGGGGACCCGCGCCCCTCCCTGCCAGGCTCAGTCCCGTGGGAGGAGGGGCTGCCAGCTCCGGGAAGGAGAAGGGAGAACTGCAGTGGTAGCCCTTCTCGGAAACTCATTCTACTGATTCAAACTCCAACCATAGATAGACTGAGACCAGACACCAGAGAATCTGAGAGCTGCCAGCCCAGCAGAGAGGAGACAGGCATAGAAAAAAATAAATAACACGAAAAACTCCAAAATAAAAGCAGAGGATTTTTGGAGTTCTGGTGAACACAGAAAGGGGAAGGGCGGAGCTCAGGCCTTGAGGCGCATATGCAAATCCCGAAGAAAAGCTGATCTCTCTGCCCTGTAGACCTTTCCTTAATGGCCCTGGTTGCTTTGTCTATTAGCATTTCAATAACCCATTAGATCTCTGAGGAGGGCCCGTTTTTTTTTTTTTTTTTTTAATCCTTTTTTCTTTTTCTAAAACAATTACTCTAAGAAGCCCAATACAGAAAGCTTCAAAGAATTGCAATTTGGGCACGTCAAGTCAAGAGCAGAACTAAGAGAGCTCTGAGACAAAAGGCAATAATCCAGTGGCTGAGAAAATTCACTAAACACCACAACTTCCAAAGAAAAGGGGGGTGTCCGCTCACAGCCACCATCCTGGTGGACAGGAAACACTCCTGCCCATCGCCAGCCCCATAGCCCAGAGCTGCCCCAGACAACCCAGTGTGACGGAAGTGCTTCAAATAACAGGCACACACCACAAAACTGGGCGTGGACATTAGCCTTCCCTGCAACCTCAGCTGATTGTCCCAGAGCTGGGAAGGTGGAGCAGTGTGAATTAACAAAGCCCCATTCAGCCATCATTTCAGCAGACTGGGAGCCTCCCTACAGAGCCCAGCAGCCCAGAACTGCCCTGGGGGGACGGCACTCACCTGTGATATAGCACAGTCATCCCTCAACAGAGGACCCGGGGTGCACGGCCTGGAAGAGGGACCCACTTGCAAGTCTCAGGAGCCATACGCCAATACCAAAGACTTGTGGGTCAGTGGCAGAGACAAACTGTGGCAGGACTGAACTGAAGGACTAGACTATTGCAGCAGCTTTAAAACTCTAGGATCATCAGGGAGATTTGATTGTTAGGGCCACCCCCCCTCCCCGATTGCCCAGAAACACGCCCCACATACAGGGCAGGCAACACCAACTACACACGCAAGCTTGGTACACCAATTGGGCCCCACAAGACTCACTCCCCCACTCACCAAAAAAAAGGCTAAGCAGGGGAGAACTGGCTTGTGGAGACTTGTGGAGAACAGGTGGATCGTGGACGCCACCTGCTGGTTAGTTAGAGAAAGTGTACTCCATGAAGCTGTAGATCTGATAAATTAGAGATAAGGACTTCAATAGGTCTACAAACCCTAAAAGAACCCTATCAAGTTCAGCAAATGCCACGAGGCCAAAAACAACAGAAAATTATAAAGCATATGAAAAAACCAGACGATATGGATAACCCAAGCCCAAGCACCCAAATCAAAAGACCAGAAGAGACACAGCACCTAGAGCAGCTACTCAAAGAACTAAAGATGAACAATGAGACCATAGTACGGGATATGAAGGAAATCAAGAAGACTCTAGAAGAGCATAAAGAAGACATTGCAAGACTAAATAAAAAAATGGATAATCTTATGGAAATTAAAGAAACTGTTGACCAAATTAAAAAGATTCTGGACACTCATAGTACAAGACTACAGGAAGTTGAACAACGAATCAGTGACCTGGAAGATGACAGAATGGAAAATGAAAGCATAAAAGAAAGAATGGGGAAAAAATTGAAAAAATCGAAATGGACCTCAGGGATATGATAGATAATATGAAACGTCCAAATATAAGACTCATTGGTGTCCCAGAAGGGGAAGAAAAGGGTAAAGGTCTAGGAAGAGTATTCAAAGAAATTGTTGGGGAAAACTTCCCAAATCTTCTAAACAACATAAATACACAAATCATAAATGCTCAGCGAACTCCAAATAGAATAAATCCAAATAAACACACTCCGAGACATATACTGATCACACTGTCAAACACAGAAGAGAAGGAGCGAGTTCTGAAAGCAGCAAGAGAAAAGCAATTCACCACATACAAAGGAAACAGCATAACTCTAAGTAGTGACTACTCAGCAGCCACCATGGAGGCGAGAAGGCAGTGGCACGATATATTTAAAATGCTGAGTGAGAAAAATTTCCAGCCAAGAATACTTTATCCAGCAAAGCTCTCCTTCAAATTTGAGGGAGAGCTTAAATTTTTCACAGACAAACAAATGCTGAGAGAATTTGCTAAGAGACCTGCCCTACTGGAGATACTAAAGGGAGCCCTACAGACAGAGAAACAAAGACAGGACAGAGAGACTTGGAGAAAGGTTCAATACTAAAGAGACTCGGTATGGGTACAATAAAGGATATTAATAGAGAGAGGGAAAAATATGGCAAACATAAACCAAAGGATAAGATGGCCGATTCAAGAAATGCCTTCACGGTTTTAACGTTGAATGTAAATGGATTAAACTCCCCAATTAAAAGATATAGATTCGCAGAATGGATCAAAAAAAATGAACCATCAATATGTTGCATACAAGAGACTCATCTTAGACACAGGGACACAAAGAAACTGAAAGTGAAAGGATGGAAAAAAATATTTCATGCAAGCCACAGCCAAAAGAAAGCAGGTGTAGCAATATTAATCTCAGATAAAATAGACGTCAAATGCAGGGATGTTTTCAGAGACAAAGAAGGCCACTACATACTAATAAAAGGGGCAATTCAGCAAGAAGAAATAACAATCGTAAATGTCTATGCACCCAATCAAGGTGCCACAAAATACATGAGAGAAACACTGGAAAAACTAAAGGAAACAATTGATGTTTCCACAATAATTGTGGGAGACTTCAACACATCACTCTCTCCTATAGATAGATCAACCAGACAGAAGACCAATAAGGAAATTGAAAACCTAAACAATCTGATAAATGAATTAGATTTAACAGACATATACAGGACATTACATCCCAAATCACCAGGATACACATACTTTTCTAGTGCTCATGGAACTTTCTCCAGAATAGATCATATGCTGGGACATAAAACAAGCCTCAATAAATTTAAAAAGATTGAAATTATTCAAAGCACATTCTCTGAACACAATGCAATACAATTAGAAGTCAATAACCATCAGAGACTTAGAAAATTCACAAATACCTGGAGGTTAAACAACACACTCCTAAACAATCAGTGGGTTAAAGAAGAAATAGCAAGAGAAATTGCTAAATATATAGAGACGAATGAAAATGAGAACACAACATACCAAAACCTATGGGATGCAGCAAAAGCAGTGCTAAGGGGGAAATTTATAGCACTAAACGCATATATTAAAAAGGAAGAAAGAGCCAAAATCAAAGAACTAATGGATCAACTGAAGAAGCTAGAAAATGAACAGCAAACCAATCCTAAACCAAGTACAAGAAAAGAAATAACAAGGATTAAAGCAGAAATAAATGACATAGAGAACAAAAAAACAATAGAGAGGATAAATACCACCAAAAGTTGGTTCTTTGAGAAGATCAACAAGATTGACAAGCCCCTAGCTAGACTGACAAAATCAAAAAGAGAGAAGACCCATATAAACAAAATAATGAATGAAAAAGGTGAGATAACTGCAGATCCTGCAGAAATTAAAAAAATTATAAGAGGATATTATGAACAACTGTATGGCAACAAACTGGATAATGTAGAAGAAATGGACAATTTCCTGGAAACATATGAACAACCTAGACTGCCCAGAGAAGAAATAGAAGACCTCAACCAACCCATCACAAGCAAAGAGATCCAATCAGTCATCAAAAATCTTCCCACAAATAAATGCCCAGGGCCAGATGGCTTCACAGGGGAATTCTACCAAACTTTCCAGAAAGAACTGACACCAATCTTACTCAAACTCTTTCAAAACATTGAAAAAAATGGAACACTACCTAACTCATTTTATGAAGCTAACATCAATCTAATACCAAAACCAGGCAAAGATGCTACAAAAAAGGAAAACTACCGGCCAATCTCCCTAATGAATATAGATGCAAAAATCCTCAACAAAATACTTGCAAATCGAATCCAAAGACACATTAAAAAAATCATACACCATGACCAAGTGGGGTTCATTCCAGGCATGCAAGGATGGTTCAACATAAGAAAAACAATCAATGTATTACAACACATTAACAAGTCAAAAGGGAAAAATCAATTGATCATCTCAATAGATGCTGAAAAAGCATTTGACAAAATCCAACATCCCTTTTTGATAAAAACACTTCAAAAGGTAGGAATTGAAGGAAACTTCCTCAACATGATAAAGAGCATATATGAAAAACCCACAGCCAGCATAGTACTCAATGGTGAGAGACTGAAAGCCTTCCCTCTAAGATCAGGAACAAGACAAGGATGCCCGCTGTCACCACTGTTATTCAACATTGTGCTGGAAGTGCTAGCCAGGGCAATCCGGCAAGACAAAGAAATAAAAGGCATCCAAATTGGAAAAGAAGAAGTAAAACTGTCATTGTTTGCAGATGATATGATCTTATATCTAGAAAACCCTGAGAAATCAACGATACACCTACTAGAGCTAATAAACAAATTTAGCAAAGTAGCGGGATACAAGATTAATGCACATAAGTCAGTAATGTTTCTATATGCTAGAAATGAACAAACTGAAGAGACACTCAAGAAAAAGATACCATTTTCAATAGCAACTAAAAAAATCAAGTACCTAGGTATCAACTTAACCAAAGATGTAAAAGACCTATACAAAGAAAACTACATAACTCTACTAAAAGAAATAGAAGGGGACCTTAAAAGATGGAAAAATATTCCATGTTCATGGATAGGAAGGCTAAATGTCATTAAGATGTCAATTCTACCCAAACTCATCTACAGATTCAATGCAATCCCAATCAAAATTCCAACAACCTACTTTGCAGACTTGGAAAAGCTAGTTATCAAATTTATTTGGAAAGGGAAGATGCCTCGAATTGCTAAAGACACTCTAAAAAAGAAAAACGAAGTGGGAGGACTTACACTCCCTGACTTTGAAGCTTATTATAAAGCCACAGTTGCCAAAACAGCATGGTACTGGCACAAAGACAGACATATAGATCAATGGAATCGAATTGAGAATTCAGAGATAGACCCCCAGATCTATGGCCGACTGATCTTTGATAAGGCCCCCAAAGTCACTGAACTGAGTCATAATGGTCTTTTCAACAAATGGGGCTGGGAGAGTTGGATATCCATATCCAAAAGAATGAAAGAGGACCCCTACCTCACCCCCTACACAAAAATTAACTCAAAATGGACCAAAGATCTCAATATAAAAGAAAGTACCATAAAACTCCTAGAAGATAATGTAGGAAAACATCTTCAAGACCTTGTATTAGGCGGCCACTTCCTAGACTTTACACCCAAAGCACAAGCAACAAAAGAGAAAATAGATAAATGGGAACTCCTCAAGCTTAGAAGTTTCTGCACCTCAAAGGAATTTCTCAAAAAGGTAAAGAGTCAGCCAACTCAATGGGAAAAAATTTTTGGAAACCATGTATCTGACAAAAGACTGATATCTTGCATATACAAAGAAATCCTACAACTCAATGACAATAGTACAGACAGCCCAATTATAAAATGGGCAAAAGATATGAAAAGACAGTTCTCTGAAGAGGAAATACAAATGGCCAAGAAACACATGAAAAAATGTTCAGCTTCACTAGCTATTAGAGAGATGCAAATTAAGACCACAATGAGATACCATCTCACACCGGTTAGAATGGCTGCCATTAAACAAACAGGAAACTACAAATGCTGGAGGGGATGTGGAGAAATTGGAACTCTTATTCATTGTTGGTGGGACTGTATAATGGTTCAGCCACTCTGGAAGTCAGTCTGGCAGTTCCTTAGAAAACTAGATATAGAGCTACCATTCGATCCAGCGATTGCACTTCTCGGTATATACCCGGAAGATCGGAAAGCAGTGACACGAACAGATATCTGCACGCCAATGTTCATAGCAGCATTATTCACAATTGCCAAGAGATGGAAACAACCCAAATGTCCTTCAACAGATGAGTGGATAAATAAAATGTGGTATATACACACGATGGAATACTACGCGGCAGTAAGAAGGAACGATCTCGTGAAACATATGACAACATGGATGAACCTTGAAGACATAATGCTGAGCGAAATAAGCCAGGCACAAAAAGAGAAATATTATATGCTACCACTAATGTGAACTTTGAAAAATGTAAAACAAATGGTTTATAATGTAGAATGTAGGGGAACTAGCAGTAGAGAGCAATTAAGGAAGGAGGAACAATAATCCAAGAAGAACAGATAAGCTATTTAACGTTCTGGGGATGCCCAGAAATGACTATGGTGTGTTAATTTCTGATGGATATAGTAGGAACAAGTTCACAGAAATGTTGCTACATTATGTAACTTTCTTGGGGTAAAGTAGGAACACGTTGGAAGTTAAGCAGTTATCTTAGGTTAGTTGTCTTTTTCCTACCCCCTTGTTATGGTCTCTTTGAAATGTTCTTTTATTGTATGTTTGTTTTCTTTTTAACTTTTTTTTCATACAGTTGGTTTAAAAAAGAAGGGAAAGTTAAAAAAAAAAAAAAAAAAAAAGAAAAACAAGGAAAAAAAAAAAGATGTAGTGCCCCCCTTGAGGAGCCTGTGGAGAATGCAGGGGTATTCGCCTACCCCACCTCCATGGTTGCTAACATGACCACAGACATAGGGGACTGGTGGTTTGATGGGTTGAGCCCTCTACCATAAGTTTACCCTTGGGAAGACGGTTGCTGCAAAGGAGAGGCTAGGCCTCCCTATATTTGTGCCTAAGAGTCTCCTCCTGAATGCCTCTTTGTTGCTCAGATGTGGCCCTCTCTCTCTGGCTAAGCCAACTTGAAAGGTGAAATCACTGCCCTCCCCCCTACGTGGGATCAGACACCCAGGGGAGTGAATCTCCCTGGCAACGTGGAATATGACTCCCGGGGAGGAATGTAGACCCGGCATCGTGGGACGGAGAACATCTTCTTGACCAAAAGGGGGATGTGAAAGGAAATGAAATAAGCTTCAGTGGCAGAGAGATTCCTAAACGAGCCGAGAGATCACTCTGGTGGGCACTCTTACGCACACTTTAGACAACCCTTTTTTAGGTTCTAAAGAATTGGGGTAGCTGGTGGTGGATACCTGAAACTATCAAACTACAACCCAGAACCCATGAATCTCGAAGACAGTTGTATAAAAATGTAGCTTATGAGGGGTGACAATGGGATTGGGAAAGCCATAAGGACCAAACTCCACTTTTTCTAGTTTATGGATGGATGTGTAGAAAAGTAGGGGAAGGAAACAAACAGACAAAGGTACCCAGTGTTCTTTTTTACTTCAATTGCTCTTTTTCACTCTAATTATTATTCTTGTTATTTTTGTGTGTGTGCTAATGAAGGTGTCAGGGATTGATTTAGGTGATGAATGTACAACTATGTAATGGTACTGTAAACAATCGAAAGTACAATTTGTTTTGTATGACTGCGTGGTATGTGAATATATCTCAATAAAATGATGATTAAAAAAAAAGTAAAAAAAAAAATACGACTTCAGTGGTTCTCTCAAAAAACTTGGGAAATGAATACATCAAACTTCTTACAAAAGAACAAAAGACAAAAATTGACTTTTCCCCTTATTCACTGGCCTTCCAGTTGAAAATGCCTAGTTATGGTCAGAGAGAACATGATTCTTCAGATTTCCATATTTTTCTGTCACAGTACAAGCTGTGAATTTTAATTCGTGACCTTTTACATGTTAATCAGCTATTCAGTTGTCTAAGTGTGATTGAGATCTGAGGTTAAAGAATAAGACCTTTTGAGAAATTAGAGTTAACACCTTATAGCTGATTTTTAAAAACGTTTTTTATTAAAAAAGTTGTGAGTTTACAGAAAAAAATCATGTATAATATACAGAGGACCTGGATTCTACCCCCGACACATGCAGTTTTTTTAATGCAATTTTTACTGAGATACATTCGTATACCATACACTCATCCAAAGTGTGCAGTCGGTTCATAGTATCACCATATAGTTGTGCATTCATCACCACAATAAATTTTTGAACATTTTCATTACTCCAAAAAATAAAAATAAAAGTCAAAAAGGACATCCAAAACATCCCATACGCCTCCCCCCCCATTATTCATTTATTTTTGTCCCTATTTTTCTACTCATCTCTGCATACGCTGGATAAAGGGAGTGTGAGCCACAAGGTTTTCACAATTACATGGTCACACCATTTAAGCTATATGATCATATGATTGTCTTCAAGAATCAAGGATACTGGGTTGCAGTTCAACAATTTCAGGTATTTCCTACTAGCTATTTTAATACACTAAAAATTGAAAGGGATACCTATATAATGCATAAGAATAACCTCCAGAATTACCTCTCAACTCTGCTTGAAATCTGACAGCCACTGAAATTTTATTTTGTTTCATTTCTCTTCCCCCTCTTGGTCCAAAGGCTTTCCCAATCCTACAATGCCAGGTCCAGGCTCATCCTCAGGAGTCATGTCCCACATTACCAGAGAGACCCACACCTCTGGGTGTCATGTCCCACATAGGGGAGGATGTATGCCTTCATCTTTTTTTTTTCCACTGTATTTTTTATTAAGATTTATTCACATACCATACAGTCATCCAAAGTATACAATCAATTGATCACATTGATTGTAGGGGAGGGACAATTTGGGTGTTCTTTTTTTTACTCTTATTTTTTTTATTCTTTCACTTTTTCTGGTACAAGGAAAATGTTTTAAAAAAATAGATTGGGGTGATGAATGAACAACTGTATTTTCCTATTTTTCCTTTAGTTTTTTTGGCCCCTGTTTTTCTACTCATCCATCCATACACTGAATAAAGGGGAGTGTGATTCACAAAGCTTTCACAATCACATTGTCACCTCTTGTAAGTTCCATTGTTATACAATCATCTTCAAGATTCAAGGCTACTGGGTTGAAGTTTGATAGTTTTAGGTGTTTACTACTAGCTATTCCAATTCATTAAAACCTAAAAAGAGTTATCTTTATTGTGCATAAGAGTGCCCACCAGAGTGACCTCTCGGCTCCTTTTGGAATCTCTCTGCCACTGAAACTTTATTTCATTTCCTTTCACATCCCCCTTTTGGTCAAGAAGATGTTCTCGATCCCAAGATGCCGGGTCCAGATTCTTCTCCGGGAGTCATATTCCATGTTGTCGGGGAGATTTACACCCCTGGGTGTCAGATCCCATGTAGAGGGGAGGGCCGTGATTTCACCTGCCAATTTGGCTTAGCGAGAGAGAGGGCCACATCTGAGCAACAAAGAGGCCTTCAGGGGAAAACTCTTAGGCACAATTATAAGCAGGCCTAGCCTCTCCTTTGCAGTAACAGCCTTCTTAAGGGCAAGTCCCGTGAAAGAGGGTTCGGCACATCTAACCGCCAGTCCTCAATGTTTGTGAGCACATCAGCAACAATCCAGGTGAGGAAGCCCAACACCTCTGCATTTTCCCCCTGCTCCTCAGGAGGTCCCTGCATATTTTTTCTTTTCCTTTTTTTTTGATTATATCAAAAAATTAAAAGAAAAATACAGTAAAAAAACATTTCAAACAAATCAAAACAAAGGAATAAGAAAAAACAAATAACCTAAAATAACTACATTGCTTCCAACATGTTCCTACTCTACCCCAAGAAAATATACAGACTATAACCCAACAAAGGAATAAGAATAACAGATAACCTAAGATAACTACATTTCTGTGAACTTGTTTCTACTATACCCACCAGAAATTAACAAACCATAGTCATTCCTGAGCATTCCCAGAATGTTAAATTTACCCACAATAACTTATCTCTTCTTACTAAGTTATCGTTCCCCCTTCATTAATTGCTCTCTATTGCTAGTTCCCCTACATTCTACATTACAAACCATTTATTTCACATTTTTCAATGTTCACATTAACGGTAACATATAATATTTCTCTTTTTTGTGCCTGGCTTATTTCACTCAGCATTATGTCTTCAAAGTTCATCCATGTTGTCATATGTTTCACAACATCATTCCTTCTTACTGCTGCATAGTATTCTATCATGTGTATATACCACATTTTCTTTATCCACTCATCTGTTGAAGGACATTTGGGTTGTTTCCATCTGTTGGCAATTGTGAATATTGCTACTATGAACATTGGTGTGCAGATATCTGTTCATGTCACTGCTTTCAGATCTTCTGGGTATATATCGAGAAGTGCGATTGCTGGATCGAAGATTAACTCTTTATCTAGTTTTCTAAGGAACTGCCAGACTGTCTTCCAGAGTGGCTGAACCATTATACAGTCCCACCAACAATGAATAACAGTTCCAATTTCTCCACATCCTCTGCAGCATTGGTAGTTACCTGTTTGTTTAATGGCAGCCATTCTAATTGGTGTGAGATGGTATCTCATTGTGGTCTTAATTTGCATCTCCCTGATAACTAGTGAAGCTGAACATTTTTTCATGTGTTTTTTGGCCATTTGTGTTCTCTCTTCAGAGAACTGTCTTCGTATCTTTTGCCCATTTTATAATTAGGCTGTTTATACTATTGAGTAGTAGGCTTTCTTTATATATGCAAGATATCAGTCTTCTGTCAAATACATGGTTTCCAAAATTTTTTCCCCATTGAGTTGGCTGCCTCTTCACCTTTTTGACAAATTCCTTTGAGGTGCAGAAACTTCTAAGTTTCAGGAGTTCCCATTTATCTATTTTTTTTTTTTTTTTTTTTTTTGGTTGCTTGTGCTTTGGGTGTAAGGTCTAGGAAGTAACCGCCTAATACAAGGTCTTGAAGATATTTCCCTACATTATCTTCTAGGAGTTTTATGGTACTGTCTCTTATGTTGAGATCTTTAACCCATTTTGAGTTAATTTTTGTGTAGAGTGTAAGGTAGGTGTCCTCTTTCATTCTTTTGGATATGGATATCCAACTCTCCCAGCCCCATTTGTTGAAAAGACTGTTATGTCCCAGTTCATTGGCTTTGGGGGTCTGTTAGTTTAGAGTTACAACTAAAATATGATCAGTCGACCATAGATCTGGGGGTCTATCTCCAAATTCTCAATTCAATTCTGTCGATCAATATGTCTATCTTTGTGCTATTTTGACTACTGTGGCTTTATAATAAGCTTCAAAGTCAGGGAGTGTAAGTCCTCCTGCTTCATTTTTCTTATTTAGAGTGGTTTTTAGCAATTAGAGGCATCTTCCCTTTCCAAATAAATTTGATAAGCTTTTCCAAGTATGCTAAGTAGGTTGTTGGAATTTTGATAGGGATTGCCTTGAATCTATAGATAAGTTTGGATAGAATTGACATCTTAATGACAGCCTTCCTGTCTGTGAACGTGGAATATTTTTCCATCTTTTTAGGTCCCCTTCTATTTCTTTTAGTAGAGTTATATAGTTTTCTTTGTATAGGTCTTGTACATCTTTGGTTAAGTTTATTCCTAGGTACTTGATTTTTTTAGTTGCTATTGAAAATCGTATCTTTTTCTTGAGTATCTCTTCATGTAGGTTATTTCTAGTGTATAGAAACATAACTGACTTACGTGCGTTAATCTTGTATCCTGCTACTTTGCTAAATTTGTGTATTAGCTCTAGTAGCTGTGTCATTGATTTCATGGGTTTTCCAGATGTAAGATCATAATCATCTGCAAATAATAACAGTTTTACTTCTTCCTTTCCAAATTATATGCCTTTTATTTCTTGCCCTGGCTAGCACTTCTAGCACAATGTTGAATAACAGTGGTAACAGGGGGCATTCTTATCTTGTTCCTGATCTTAGAGGGAAGGCTTTCAGTCTCTTGCCATTGAGTACTATGCTGGCTGTGGATTTTTCCCTATATGCTCTTTATCGTATTGAGTAAGTTTCCTTCAATTTCTACCTTTTGAAGTGTTTTTATCAAAAACGGATGTTGGATTTTGTCAAATGCTTTTTCAGCATCTATTGAGATGATCATTTGATTTTTCTCTTTTGATTTGTTAATGTGTTGTATTACATTGATTGATTTTCATATGTTGAACCATCCTTGCATGCCTTGAATGAACCCCACTGGGTCATGGTGTATGATTTTTTTAACGTGTCTTTGGATTTGATTTGCAAGTATTTTGTTGAGAATTTTTGCATCTGTATTCTTTAGGGAGATTGGCCTGTAGTTTTCCTTTCTTGTAGCATCTTTGCCTGGTTTTGGTAGAGTGGTTTTAGCTTCATAAAATATGTTAGGTAGTGTTCCATTTTCTTCAATATTTTGAAGGAGTTTAAGTAAGACTGGTGTCAGTTCTATTGGTAAGTTTGGTAGAATTCCCCTGTGAAGCCATCTGGCCCTGGGCATTTATTTGTGGGAAGCTTTTTGATGACTGATTGGATCTCTTTGCTTGTGATTGGTTGGTTGAGGTCTTCTGTTTCTTCTCTTGTCAGTCTAGCTTGTTCATGTGTTTCCAGGAAATTGTCCATTTCCTCTACATTATCTAGTTTGTTGGCATACAGTTCATAGTATCTGCTTATAAGTTTTTTTTTAATTTCTTCGGGATGTGCAGTAATGTAGCCTCTTTCATTCATTATTTTGTTTATTTGGGTCTTCTCAATTTTTGACTTTGTCAGTCTAGCTAGAGGCTTGTCAATCTTGTTGATCTTCTCAAAGAATCAACTTTTGGTGTTATTTATTCTATTGTGTTCTTTTTTTTGTTCTCTATGTCATTTATTTCTGCTTTAATCCTTGTTATTTCTTTTCTTCTCCTTGGTTTAGGATTAGTTTGCTGTTCATGTTGTACCTTCTTCAGTTGCTACATTAGTTCTTTGATTTTAGCCCTTTCTTCCTTTTTAATGTATGCATTTAGAGCTATAAATTTCCCCCTCATTACCGCTTTTCCTGCATCCCATAGGTTTTGATATGTTGTGTTCTCATTTTCATTTGTGTCTATATATTTAGCAGTTTCTCTTGCTATTTCTTCTTCAACCCACTGATTGTTCAGGAGTGTTGCTTAACCTCCAGGTATTTTTGAATTTTCTAAGTCTCTGATGGTTATTGAATTCTAATTGTATTCCATTATGATCAGAGAATGTGCTTTGAATAATTTCAATATTTTTTAATTTACTGAGGCTCGTTTTATGTCCCAGCATATGATCTATCCTGGAGAAAGTTCTGTGAGCACTAGAGAAGAATGTGGTATCATGGTGATTTGGGATGTAATGTTATATGTATGTCTGTTAATTCAAATTCATTTATCAGATTGTTTAGGTTTTCAAATTCCTTATTGGTCTTCTGCCTGATTAATCTATCTATAGGAGAGAGCAATAAATTGAAGTCTCCCACAATTATTATAGAACCATCTATTGCTTCCTTTAGTTTTGCCAATGTTTGTGTCATGTATTTTGGGACACCTTGATTGGGTGCATAAACATTTATGATTATTATTTCTTCTTGTTGAATTGTCCCTTTTATTATTATGTAGTGGCCTTCTTTGTCTCTCATAACATCCTTGCATTTAAAGTCTATTTTATCTGAAATTAATGTTGCTACTCCTGCTTTCTTTTGGCTGTAGCTTGCATGAAATATTTTTTCCATTCTTTCACTTTCAATTTCTTTGTGTCCCTGTGTCTAAGATGAGTCTCTTATATGCAACATATTGATGGGTCATATTTTTTGATGCATTCTGCCAATCTGTATCTTTTAATTGGGGAGTTTAATCCATTTACATTCAATGTTATTACTGTGAAGGCATTTCTTGAATGAGCCATCCTGTCCTTTGGTTTATATTTGTCAGATATATTTTTCTCTTGTCTCTCTTATTGTCCTTTAACATACCCATACTGAATCTCTTTAGTACTGAACCTTTCTCCGTATCTCTCGCTCCTTTGTTTTCTGTCAGTAGGGCTCCCTTTAGTATCTCAAGTAGTGCAGGTCTCTTGTTAGCAAAATCTCTCAGCATTTGTTTGTCTGTGAAAAATTTAAGCTCTCCCTCAAATTTGAAGGACAGTTTTGCTGGATAAAGAATTCTTGGTTGGCAATTTTTCTCTCTCAGAATTTTAAATATGTCATGCCATTGCGTTCTCGCCTCCATGGTGGCTTCTGAGTAGTCACTGCTTAGTCTATGCTGTTTCCTTTGTAAGTGGTGAATTGCTTTTCTCTTGCTTCTTTCAGAACCTGCTTCTTCTCTTCAGCATTTGACAATCTGACCAGAGTATGTCTTGGAATGGGTTTATTTGGATTTATTGTGTTTGGAGTTTGTTGGGCATTTATGACTTGTGTATTTATGTTGGTGAACAGGTTTGGGAAGTTTTCACCAACAATTTCTTTGAATACTCTTCCTAGACCTTTATCCGTCTCTTCTCCTTCTGGAACACCAATGACTCTTATATTTGGGCATTTTCTATGGTCCATAATATCCCTGAGATCCTTTTCGGTTTTTTTGCTTTTTTCTTCCCCATTCTTTCTTTTGTTCTTTCATTTGACGTTCTGTCCTCTTCGAGTTCGCTGATTCACTGCTCAGCTTCCTATAATCTAGTACTGTGAGTATCCAGAATCTTTTTAATTTGGTCGACAGTTTCTTTTATTTCCATAAGATCATCTATTTTTTAAATTACTCTTGGAAATTCTTCTTTATGCTCTTCTAAGTTCTTCTTCATGTCCTTTATATCCTGTGCCATGATCTTGTTTGTCATTAGTTCTTTGATTAATTTCTCCAAGTATTGTGTCTCCTCTGATCTTTTGATTTGGGTTTTGGGTTTGGGTTTCCATATCTTCTGGCTTTTTCATATGCTTTAAAATTTTCTGTTGTTTTTGGCCTCTTGGCATTTGCTTATCTTGATAGGGTTCTTTTAGCAAATGTAGGCTTATTAGAACAATTATCTCTAATTTGTCTGACCTGCAGCTTGGTGTGGAGTGCACTTTCTCTGACTAAGCAGCAGGTGGCATCCACGAGCCACCTATTCCCCTCAAGCCACATCTCCCCAACTTTGTCTTTGTGGTGAGTGGGGGTCTGAATCTTGTGGGGATCCAACTGGTGCACCAAGTTTCCATGTGGGGTTGGTGCTGCCCGCCCTGAATGTGGAGTATATGTCTAAGTGGTTAGGGAGGGGGGGCAGCTTTGATAATCAAAACTCCCAGTTGTTCCTGGAGACTTAAAGCTGTTGCAGGAGTCTAAGCCTTCAGTTCAGTCTCGCCACAGTTTGTCTGTGCTGCGGACCCACAATCCCTGGTGTTGGTGTATCGTCCCTGGGACTTCCGAGTGGGTCCCTCTTCCAAGCCTTGCCCTCCTAGTGCCTCTGCTGAGGGAAGGCTGTGCTACATCACAGGTGAGTGCCGTCCTCCAAGGGAAAGTTCTGGGCAGTGGGGCCATGTAGGGGCTTTCCTAGCCTGCTGAAAAGATGAAAGATGGGTGTGTGGGGCATGGTAATTTCCCCCTTTTCATGCCCCTCCACCTTCCTAGCTCTGGGACAATTAGCTGCAGGTATGTGAAAGGCTATCGTTCATGCCAGATATTGATGGCATGTGCGCATGTTGCGGGAAACACTTCCCGCTGCTCTGGGCTGTACAGTGTAGCTCTGGGCTGCGGCACCGGGCAGGTGTGTTCCCAGCCCACTGGGAGGATGGCTCTGTGGGGCGTGGTAGTGTCCCCCTTTTCGTGGACCTCCGCCTTCCTAGCTCCAGGACAGTTAGCTGTGGGTGTGTGAAGGGCTATCATCCATGCCAGATATTGAGGCGTGTGCATGGGTTGTAGGGAAGCAGTTCCCGCCACATTTCACTGTGCAGCTCTTGCTGCCAGATCTGCGGCCACTTTCAGGTTTTTAAACTAATCCATCTCCAAATGCCAACCCCCGGTTCTCCTGACCACGGCATGTCTGCTATTTCTCCAGCAGGCTCACTCACTCATTTCAGAATGCAGACTCCTGGTTTCACCAAGTGCATGGTCCCTGTGGATTTAGCAGACCTTGTCCAGCTGGTGCATCACTGGAACTGGTGTTCTGGAGCACTTTCTGTCTTTTATTCAGCATTTTTCACGGAGATGTTTTTTTGCCCTTTCTCTCCTAATCTGCCATCTTCCTCCTTCTCACATGCAGTTTTACATTAGTCTTGTACCTTTGTTCTAATCGATGAATCATTATTATCATAATGCTATTAACTGTAGTCAAGAGGTTACATTAGGATTCACTGTTTATGTTGTCCTATGTTTTTAAAAAATGTATTCTAGTAAAAAATATGCAGCCTAAAACTTCCCATTTTAACCACATTCAAAGATAGCAGTTTAATAAAGTTAATTGCATTCACATTTTTGTGCTACCATTACAACCATTCATTATCAACTGTTTTCTGTCACTCCAAACAGACACTCTGTAACAATGAAGCATTGATTCTCCATTCCCTATTCCTACCTTGGCCCTGGTAAACTGTATTCTAGTTTCTGACTTGATGAATTTGCTTCTTATTATTTCATATCTGTGAGATCATGCAGTATCTATTCTTTTGTGTCTGGCTTGTTTCACTCAAAATGGTATCTTCAAGGTTGATCCACATTGTCTCTTGAATCAGAACTTCATTCTTTTTATGGCTGAATAATATTCCATTGTTTGCATATATCCCATTTTGTTTATCCATTCATTGGTTCATGGACTCTTAGGTTGCTTCTACCTTTTGGCTATTGTGAATAATACTGTCGTGAACATTGGTATGCAAATATCTTCTTCCAATTCTCTGGGGTGTATATCTAAAAATGGGATTTCTGGGTTATATGGTAATTCTACCCTTAAGTTCCCAAAGAGCTCCAATCTGTTTTCTGCAGAAGTTGCACCATTTTACATTTCCATTAATGATAAACAAGTGTTCCTTTTTCTCTACATCCTCTCCAACATTTATTATTTGAAATGGTATTTCATTATGGTTTTGATTTGCATTTCCTTCATGGCCAGTAATGTTGAACATTTTTTTCGTGTGCTTTTTGGTCGTATGGTGCTTTTGGTCGTGTTTGTCTTATTTGAAAAGTTGTCTAATAAAGTTTTTTACCCATTTTTAATTGGGTTGTCTTTTTGTTCTTGAGTTATAGGATTTCTTTACATGTTTTTCATATTAAATCCTTATATGTGGTTTCAACATATTTTCTCCATTCTGAAGGTGTTTTTGTTTTACTTTCATAGTCATGATGAAGTCCTCTGATGCACAGACAGAAATTTTGATTATGTCCCATTTATATATTTTTTCATTTGTTGCTTGTGCTATTGGTGCAAAGTCTAAGAAACCGTTAACCTAACACATAGTTCTGAAGATGCTTCCCTATGTTTTCTTCTAGGAGTTTTATAGTTTTGTACTTCTATTTAGGCCTTTCATCCATTTTGAGTTATTTTTTGAATATTGTGTGAGGTAGGTATCCACTTCATTCTTTTGTACATGGACATCTGGATTTTTGAGCACCGTTTGTGAATAGGCCATTCATTTCCCGTTGAATGAACTTGGCACCCTTGTCAGAAACCAATTGGTCATGGACATGAGGTTTATTTCTGAACTCTCTATTCAGTTCCATTGGTATATACATCTGTCCTTGTGCCAGTATCATGCTACTTAAATTACTGTAGCTTTGCAATAAGTTTTAAAATCAGGAAGTGTAAGTCATCCAACTTCGTTCTTTTTCTAGATGGTTTTTGGTTATTTGGGAACTGTTACCCTTCTGTAAAAATTTGATTAAGTTTTCCATTTCTGCAAAATAAGGATTTTGGAATTTTGATTGTTATGGTCTTTTGTAAATTGCTGTATGTAGAATTTAAATCTTAACAATATTTAATGTTCTACTTCATGAACATGAAATACCCTTCTGTTTACGTAGGTATTCTTTTAACCTAAACATTCTGCACATTTTCAGCAACTGCTCTCCATTCTTTAACCTCATTCTATATCCTGGTAACCATATTCTAGATTTTATGTCTATGGGTTTACATATTATAATTAGTTCATATTAATGAGATCATACAGTATTTGTCCTTTTATATCTGACTTATTTGACTTAATATACTCAGGTTTCATCCACGTTTTGTGCTTCAGGACTTCATTCCTTCTTGCTTTTGAATAATATTCTATTGTATGAATGTACCACATTTTTTTCACTTTTTAAAAAGTTTTTATTGTGAAATATAACATTTATACAGAAAAGTGATATATTTAAAAATACAGTTTAAAAGGTAGTTTTAGTGCAAATTTCAAAGTTTAGTATGGGTTACAATGCCACAATTTCAGGTATTTCCTTCTGGCTGTTCTAAGACACTAGAAACTAAAAAGAATTATCTATATAATGATTCAGTAGTCATAATCATTTGTTAAATCCTAGCTTCTCTGTTACAACTCCTCCCTCTCATTTGATCAGTTTCTAAGTCTTCAGAGATATTTGGGAATTACCATTCTAACTTCTTCATGTTGAAAAGGGGTGTCAACATAATGGGGTAAGAGAATGCAACTGGTTGATGTTCTGAGTAGAACTGGTACCTCTAAGTTTCAAGGCTTATCTGGCATAGGAACAATCTGGAGGTTTTAAGTTTCTGGAAAATAAACTTAAGTAAAACTTTTAAAAAGCTGTATATAGAGCCCTAGGCTTTCTTTAGGGTTTTCAGGAATACTGTTGGATGGGGCTTCAAATACCATGGCAATTTTTGATATCTGGCTGAAGCTTGCATAAGAGTAACCTCCAGAATGACCTGTTGACTCTATTTGAAACTCTTAGCCTCTGAAACCTATTTCTCCCTTTTGGTCAACAAGACATCATCAATCCCACGATGCCACGACCAGGCTCATCCCTGGGAGTCATGTCCTACATTACCAGGGTGACTTACATCTCTGAAAGTCATGTCCCATGTAGGGGGGAGGATAGTGAATTTATTTTGTGGAGTTTGGCTTAGAAAGAGGGGCCACATCTGAGCAACGAAAGAGGTTCTCTGGTGATGACTCTTAGGTGTGTTTATAAGTAGGCTTAGCTTCACATTACAGAAAAATAACAGATATACACAACCACACATAAGAGAAAACCCAAAACACCCTCTGTCCCTTATCCCCTCCAGTTACTTATTTACCTCTAGTACTGGTGTGGTACTAGTAAGGTATTGCTGTTCAATATAGTCCATAGCATACAATACATAATTTTTCCCATTTATCACTCTATTATTAACTCTTTGTACAAAAGTTATACATTTGAAGCTCATGCAAGAACTTACTTTTATTTAATTGGTGAGACGCATGACTTTAGACAACCTCTTTCAATCATATTCACCTTCAGTAGGCACTGTTCCAGTTTGCTAATGCTGCCATTTCACAAAATACTGGAAATGGATTGGCTTTTATAAAGGGGATTTATTTGGTTACAAAGTTACAGTCTTAAGGCCATTAAGTGTCCAAGGTAAGGCATCACCAATAGGGTACCTTTACTGGAGAAAGGCCATTGGCATCTGTAAAACCTCTGTTGTCTGGGAATGCACATGGCTGGCATCTACTGATCCTGGGTTGTGTTCCAGCTCTTCTCTCAGTTCCTGTTCATTCTTTAAAATTTTGCTCTTGGGGCATTTGTCCTCCCTCACCTTCTCCAGAGCAAAAGTGTGCTTTCAAAGGCTGTCTCCAAAATGTCTCTGTAATCTGCAGCAGCAAGCTCCTTCTGTCTGAACTTCTTATACAGGACTCTAGTAAACTAACCAAGGCCCATGCTGAATGGGCAGGGTTGTGCCTCCATGGAAATTATCTAATCAGAGTTATCACCTACAGTTGGGTGGGTCACATCTCCATGGAAACAACCTAATCCAAAGGCTCCAACTTAATCAACAGTAATACATCTGCCCTCACAACATTGCATCAAAGAACATGGCTTTTTCTTGGGGTCATAATATATACAAACTGGTACAGGAACTATTATTTACAGTCCCAACGATGAACTACAATCACCTCTATCCATTCCCAAACATTTAAGATCAACCTCAGGAACATCGATGTGGAAACATCTGTGCAAATGTCTATTACTTAAAATCCCAACAATAAACTACCATCACCTCTGTCCACTTCTAAACATTTAAGTTCAACCTTGGAAACTTGGTTCATGTCACTGCTTTCAGATCTTCTGGGTTTATACTGAGTAGCAGAATTGCCAGGTCATAAGGCAACTCAATGTTTAGTTTTCTGAGGAATCACCAAATTCTCTTTCCTAGTGGCAATATCATTTTACTTTCCCACCAGCAGTGAATAAGTGTTCCATTTTCTCCACATCCTCTCTAATGTTTGTGGTTTCCTGATTGTTTCATAGTGGTCATTCTTACAGAAGTGAGATGATATCACATTGTGGTTTTGATTTCCATTTCCCTAACAGCTAATGAAGATGAACATCTCTTCATGTGCTTTTTAGCCATTAGTATTTCCTCTTCAGAAAAATATTTGTTCATATCTTTTGCCATTTATACTTTGGTTGGTTATCCTTTTCTTGTTGAGTTGTAGGATGTCTTTATATATACTGGATATCAAACCTTTATCAGATATATGGTTTCAAAATATTTTCTCCGTTTGAGTTGGCTGTCTTCTTCACCTTTTTGACAAAGTCTTTTGAAGCACAGAAGTGTTCAATTTTGAGGAGTTCCCATTTATCTATTTTTTTCTTTTGTTGCTTGTGCTTTGGGTATAAGGGCTAAGAAGCTACCTCCTATTACTGGGTCTTGAAAATGTGTCCCTATATTTTCTTCTAGGAGTTTCATGGTACTGACTCTTATATTTAGGTCTTTAATACACGTTTAATTAATTTTTTATAGGGTGTGAGGTAAGGGTCCTCTTTCATTTCTTTGGATATGGATATCCAGTTCTCCCAGCCCTATTTATTGAAGAGACTATTTTGTCCCAATTCAGTGGATTTGGGGAACTTGTCAAAAATCAATTGACCATCAGTCAGACGGGGGATGGAGACACTTCTGGAAGAACCATCACAATGGCCGCCCAAGGAGAACCCCAAGTTCAGTTTAAACTTGTATTGGTTAGCGATGGTGGTATTGGAAAAACTATATTTGTGAAACATCGTTTGATTGATGAATTTGAGAGGAAGTATATAACCACTTGGGCATGGAGGTCCATCCCCTTGTATTCCATAGCAACAGAGGGCCTATTAAAGTGGGATGCGGCTGGTCAGGAGAAATTTGGTGGCCTGAGTAAAGGCTATTACATCCAAGCCCAGTGTGCCGTTATAATGTTTGATGTAACATCAAGAGTTTCTTACAAGAATGTGCCTAACTGGCATAGAGGTCTGGTACGAGTGTGTGAAAACATCCCCATCGTGTTGTGTGGCAACAAAGTGGATACTAAGGACAGGAAAGTTAAGGCAGAATCCATCGTCTTCCACCAAAAGAAGAATCTTCAGTACTATGACATTTCTGCCAAAAGTAACTACAACTTTGAAAAGCCCTTCCTTTGGCTGCTAGAAAACCGATTGGAGACCCTAACTTGGAGTTTGTGGCCATGCCTGCTCTTGCCCCACCAGAGGTTGTCGTGGACCCAGCTTTGGCAGCACAGTATGGACATGACTTAGAGGTTGCCCAGATAACTGCTCTGCCAGATGAGGATGACGACTGGTGAGAAAGTGAAGCTGGAGCCCAGTGTCAGAAGTCTAGTTTTATAGGCAACTGTCCTGTGATGTCAGTGGTGCAGCATGTTTGCCACTTTATTATATAGCTAAGTAGAACATGTGCTTAATCTTTGGGATGCTGAAAGAGATGGATGGGCTTTGGAGTGAGTGTGGCAGTTAAAAAAAAACCTTCATTTTTTGCACCTGCATATTTAGCTGTTTTGGAACACAGTTGTTTCCTTTTTGAGTTTCAAATATAAGACTGCTACAGTCACATCAAAATATTCAGTGGTGAAGTCTTGTTTGTTACTGTCATACCCATTCCTTTTCGTTTAGAATCAGAGTAAGGTTGTATTTAAAAAAAAAAAAAAAAAAAATCAACTGACCATAGATGTGGGGGTATATTTCCGAACTCTTGATTCAATTCTACTGATCAATATGTCTGTCTTTGTGCCAGTACCATGCTGTTTTGATCACGTGGCTTTATAATATCCTTTAAAGTAAAGAAGTGTAAGTCCTTCCACGTCATTGTCTTTTTAAGGATGGTTTTGGCTATTCAGGGCCCCTTCCCTGCCAAATAAATTTGCTAATTAGCTTTTCCAAGTTTGAAGGATAGGATGTTAGAATTTTGATTGGTTTTGCATTGAATATGGAGATCATTTTGGGTAGAATTGACATCTTAACATTTAGGCTTCCTGTCCATGAACATGGAATGTCTTTCCACCTATTTAGGCCTTCTTTGATTTCTTTTAGCAGTATTTTGTAGTTTTCTGTGTACAGGTCCTTTATGTCCTTGGTTAAGTTTATTCCTAAGTACTTGATTCTTTTAGTTACTATTTTGAATGGAATTTTTTTTTATTGCCTCCTCAGTTGGGTCATTACTAGTGTATGGAAACATTACTGATTTTTGTACATTAATCTTGTATACTGCCACTTTGCTTAACTTGTTTATTAGCTCAAGTAGCTTTGTCTTCAGTTCCTCAGGATTTTACAAGTGTAGGATCATGTCATCTGCAAATAATGCAAGTTTTACTTGTTCCTTTTCAATTTACATGCTTTTTATTTTTTTTCTTGCCTAATTGCTCTAGCTAGAACTTCTAGCACAATGTTGAATAATAGTGGTGACAGTGATCATCCTTGTCTCACTCACAATCTTAGGGGGAAGGTTTTCAGTCTCTCACCTTTGAATACTTTAACATATTGAGAAAGTTTCCTTCGATTCTTACCTTTTGAAGTGTTTTTATCAGAAAAGGATGCTGAATTTTATCAAATGCTTTTTCACTATCAGTCGAGATGATCATATGATTTTTCTCCTTTTGACTTGTTAATGTGTTGCATTACATTGATTGATTTTCTTGTGTTGAACCACCCTTACATGCCTGAAATAAACCCCACTGGGTCATGATGTATAATTCTTTTAATTTGCCATTGGATTCTATTAGCAAGTATTTTGTTGAGAATTTTTGCATCTATATTCATTAGGAAGATTGACCAATAGTTTTCCTTTCTTGTAGTAACTTTATCAGGTTTTGGTATTAGAGCTATTTTAACATCATAAAATGAGTTAGGTATTGTTCCTTTTAATTCCATTTTTTTGGAAGGGTTTAAGCAGGAGTTGTGTTACTTGTTTTTTGAAATGTTTGTTAAAATTCCCCTGACACCTTCTGACCCTGGACTTTTCTTTGTAGGAAAGTTTTTGATGACTGATTGAATCTCTTTATTTGTGGTTGGTTTGTTGAGGTCTTCACTTTCTTCTCAAGTCAGTATACGTTGTTCATGTGTTTTTAGGAAAGTGTCCATTTCATCTAACTTGTCCAGTTTGTTGGCCTACAATTGTTCATAGTACCCTGTTATGATTTTTTTTTTTTATTTCTTCAGGGTCTGTGGTAATGACCCCTCTCTCATTTCTGATTTTATTTATTTGCATCCTCTCTCCTTTTTTCTTTTCAGCCTAGCTAACGGTCCATCGATTTTACTGATTTTTCTCAAAAAAACAACTTTTGGTTTTATTGATTCTTTTTTCTTTTTTTTTTTTTTCTCCAATTCATTTATTTCTGCTTTAATCTTTGTTATTTTTCTTACATTTGCTTAGGGTTAGTTTGCTGATTTTTCTCTGGTTTCTCCAGGTGAGTAGTAAAGTACTCAATTTTTGCTCTTCTTTTTAAATATAGGCATTTAGGGCAATAAATTTCCCTCTCAGGACTGCCTTTGCTACATCCCACAGGTTTTGATATGTTCTATTCTCATTTTCATTAATCTCTAGATATTTACCTAATTCTCTTGCAATTTCTTCTTTGACCCACTGATTGTTTAAAAGTGTGTTATTTAATCTCCATATATTTGTGAAAGTTCTGGTTCATTGATGGATATTGATTTCCAGCTAGATTCCATTGTGTTCAGAGAATGCACTTTGAGTAATTCAATCCTTTTAAATTTATTAAACCCATTTTGTGCCACAGCATATGATCTATCCTGAAGTACATTTCATAAACACTAGAGAAGAGTGTATTTCCTGGTGTTTTGGGGGTGTAATGATCTATATATGTCTGTTAGTCTAGTACATTTATCACATTGTTTAGATTCTCTATTTCCTTATTGATTGTCTGACTGGTTCTCTATATAGAAGAGAGGGGTGTATTAAAGTCTCCCAGTAGTATTGTAGAAATGTGTATTACTCCCTTCCATTTTGCCAGTGTTTGCCTCATGTACTTTGGAGTTCCTTTGGTTGGGTGCATAAACATTTATGATTGTTATTTCTTCTTGATGAATTGTCCCTTTTATTAATATGTAGTGTCCTTCCTCATCTCGTGATATCTTTGCATTTAAAGTCTATTTTGTCTGACAATTGTATAGCTACTCCTGCTTTCTTTTGGTTATAGCTTGCGTGGAATATCTTTTCCATCCTTTCCCTTTTAATCTATGTGTATCTAAGATGAGTCTTAGATGAGTCTCTTGCAAACAGCATATAGATGGATCATATTTTTTAATCCATTCTACTAATCTGTATCTTTTTATTGGGGAATTTTGTCCATTAACATTCAAAGTTTTTACTGTGAAGGTGATTCTTGAATCTATCATCTTATCCTTTGGTTTTTATTTATCAGATCTATATTTTTCCCCTCTCTCTCTTTTTACCCTTTAAGTTACCCTTACTAATACTCTTCAATTCTTTGCCCTCCTCCAGACCTTTTTCTCATGTCTTTTTTTCTCAGCTGGTAGAGCTCCCTTTAGTATTTCTTGCAGGGCAGTTCTCTTGTTAGTAAATTTTCTTAACATTTGTTTGTCTATGAAAATTTTAAACTCTCCCTCACTTTTTTCATTGTTAATAAGTTTATTATTAAAATCATGGTACAGTTATAATAAATGACATTAATGTAGTTACAGTATCATGCAATATTACAACAATAAGATAACACCTATTCCTTTGTATGTCAAAAATACGTAATGCTTCCTGAATTTGCATGTCATCCTTGTGCAGGGGCCATTCTAATCTTCTCTCTGTCATTCCAATTTTAAAATACGTGCTGCCAAAGCAAGCACACTTTCCCTCACATTTGAAGGACAACTGCTGGATAATTCTTGGCTCTCAGTTTTTCTCTTTCAGAATCTTGAATATATGATACCACTGATTTCACACCTCCAAATTGCCCATTGAGTAGTTAGAACTTAGTCTTATGTGGCTTCTCTTGTATGTGGTGAATTATTTTTCTCTTGCTGCTTTCAGAACTTTCTCTTTCCCTTCAGCATTTGACGTTCTGATCAGTGTGTGTCTTTGAGTGGGTCTGTTTGGATTTATTCTATTTGGAGTTCACTGGGCTTCTTTGATTTGCATATTTATGTCTTTTTTAGAAGAGTTGGGATATTTTCCCCAATTACCTCCTCAAGTAACCTTCCTAGGCCTTTACTCTTCTCCTTCTGGGACACCAGTGACTCTTATGTTTGTGTTGCATGTTGTCCATCATTTCCCTGAGATCCAATTCAAATTCTTCCATCCTTTTTACCATTTGTTCTTTTGTGTGTTCAAATTCAGTTGTTGTCCTCTAGTTTACTTATTCTGTCTCTGCCTCTTCAGATCTGCTGTTGTGTGCTGTTAATAAATTTTTAGTTTGATATACAGTATCTTTCATTTTTATCAAATCTGCTGTTTTTCTATTCTTTCAAATTCTAATTTATGCTCTTCTAGGGTCTTAATACCCTTTATGTCTTTAGCCAACGCATTGAGGTTATTTCGGAGATCTGTATGAACGTCTTTGATTAGTTGTTTCCAAATTCTGTGTCTACAGCTTTTTAATTTGGTCATTTGGCTTGGCCATATCTTATTGCATCTTCATATGCTTAGTGATTTGTTTTGTTGATTTCTAGGCATTTGCTTATCTTAATAAGGTTATTTTGAAACTTGATTTCCCTTTCCAGTCTAAAATATTGTAGTTCCTTCGGTTTGTGTTGAAGCTCAGACAAGAAGTTTGCCAGGGTGCGTTTTCATTGTCTTCCCAGCAGATGATGCTCTTGGACCACCTCTTCCCCATAATCTTGCCTCTCCCAGCTTTGATAGTACACTGGGCCAGGCTCCAACCAGGCAGCAATCCAGTCAAGGCTGCGATTCTCCATGTACACTGCTCTGGAGGTAAGAGGTGGACTTTGTGCACCTTGAGTGAGACCCCGCCTTTGGGCACAATGTATCCAGTGGTTTCCAGGCTCCTGGGAACTGAGAGGTACCACTTTACCTACCAACAGCCAACTCTGGAGTGATCTGCCTTTTGTCATCCAGCAAGACCTGGGTTTGTATTACGGCACTGTTTTGATGTTGGATTGTCCATGTCTCTCAGTCAAAACATGGCTGAGTTCCAATCCAAGAGGTGTAGACCAACTCCAGTGGGCTGGGGATAGGGTCTGGAGAAGCTCTGAAAAGCCCTGTAATTTTCCCTTGCAGTTCCCAGACTGCCCAGCAGTTGGTGCTGTTTGGTGACTTTATTGTCCTCAGAAGCTGTGTACCTATGAGCCCTGACAGCATCTGACTGGGTGGGTCTGAAACTATGATGTTCATGTGCCATCACTTAGCCAACCAAAATGTTACACAATGTGGGGCTGTGTCCTCCACATTACCTGTGGCGGAAGACTCCCCCAACTGCCCCCAGTCTGCAGCTGTCCCCCAGGCAAGGATCAGGCCTCCCACTGCTGTTTCCCTCATGGGTGGGTATGGGCACCAGGACCCAGGGCTAGAGACAGTCTCCGTCATGTTTTTGCAGCCTCTTCATCCCTCACTGACCTGGGCCTTGAAATGTCCTGCCCTATCCCCCAGGTCCCCAAACAGTTGATTTGGGTAGCCTTTGCCTGGGTGGTTGCTGCCTTTTTAGGGAAGATTTTGTGGTCCCTCTCTATTCCTCCATTTTAGAAAATCCTCCTTGCTGCCCTTTTGTATTCCACCCTCCCTAGCAGCTTAAGTCCTTCTGTGGGTCTTTGTGGGCTTGGGTCTCTGTATCTGGATATAGGTGGATCTGGGTCACTGCTGTGAGAGATTTTATAGACTTTGTCCCTGGTAGGAGGTGGGAAGGATCCCAGCTGCTGTGTCTGTGCATTTGCTGAGGTGTGTTTACTGAATGTGGGGTAGAGGGGAGGACTGGCTGGTCTGTGACAGAAGTTTCTTACCTGATACTTTTCTTTTTCTATAATTCAGCATTTGTTGAATCCTTCTCCAGTCTATACCTTCCTCCAGAGTTCTGAACAAGTGAGAATAGTCTTTTATTTCTGCTGAATCTCTAGGGAGAGGTTTTCAGTAGCTGTTTACAGTGCTGTGTTGATGAAGTCACTCATATATACTACATTTTGTTTATCCATTCATCTGTTGATGGACACTTGGGTTGTTTCCATCTTTGGGCAATTGTGAATACTGGTGCTATGAACATCAGTATGCAAATGTCTGTTCACATCCCTGATTTCAGATCATCTGGGTATATCCCGAGTGGTTGGATTGCTGGGTCATAAGGCAACTCAATACTGAGGAACTGCTAAACTATCCCCTGCAGTAGCTGCACTATTTTACATTTGCACAAGTAGTGAATAAATGTCCCAATTTCTCCATATCCATGCCAACTTTTGTAGTTTCCTGTTTATTTTCATTCTAGTAGGTGTGAGATGATGTGGTTTTGATTGTATCTCATTGTCATTCTGATTTGCATTTCTCTATTAGCTAGTTGTACTGGTTTGAATTTATTATGTCCCCCAGAAAAGCCATTTTCTTTTAATCTAGTCTTGTGGGTGCAGACTGAGGGGTGGAATCTTTTGATTATGTTGTTTCCATGGAAATGTGACCCACCTAACTGTGGATGAGGCCTTTGATTAAATCATTTCCATAGAGGTGTAACCCTGTCCATTCAAAGTGGGTCTTGCTTAGTTTACTGGAGTCCTTAAGAGTGCTCAGGGTCTGACACAGACCCAGATGCTTGGAGCTACAGACAGAAAGATGTTTGGAGATGCTAAGCTAAGAGATGAAGCCCAGAGTTTGCCCCAGAGATGCTAAGTGAGGACCTCCATATGCTTAGAGAGAAACAGCCTGGGAGAACAAGCAAGGGTGCACAGGAGGTGAGAGAGAGAAGCTAAGAGAGACATAAGCTGGAAGACATTTTGGAGAAAGCCATGCCTCTTCCTAGTTGACAGAGGTGTTCCGGACACCATCGGCCTTATTTCAGTGAAGGTATCCTCTTGTTGATGCTTAGTTTGGACACTCTTATGGCCTAAGAACTGTAAATTTGTGCCCTAATAAATACCCTTTATAAAAGCCAATCCATTTCTAGTATTTTGCATAATGGCAGCTTTAACAAACGAGAACACTAGTGAAGCTGAGCATCTTTTCATATGCTTTTTAGCCATCTATATTTCCTCTTGGAAAACTGTCTATTCATGTCTTTTGCACATTTTAAAATTGATTTATTTGTCATTTTATCATAGAGTTTATATATTCTAGATATCAAACCCTTATCAGAAGGTGATTTATAATTATTTTCTCCCTTTGAGTCAATTGCCTTTTTACCCTTTTAACAAAGTCCCTTAAGGCATTGAAGTATTCAGTTTTGAGCTTATCCCCTTTATCTATTTTTTCTTTCATCACCTGTGCTTTGGGAGAAAAGTCTAAGAAACTACCCTCCTATCACTAGATTTTTGGAGTTTGTCTCTCTACAGTTTCTTCTAAGAGTTTTATGGTACTGGTTCTTATATGTAGATTTTTGATCCATTTAGAGTTAATTTTTTATTAGGGTATGAGATAAGGGTCTTCTTTCACTCTTTTGGTTATGGATATCCGGTTCTCCCAACATCATTTATTGAAGAGATTTTCTGTCCCAGTTGAGTGGACTTGGGAACCTTCTCAAAAATCAATTGACCAGAGAAGGGGCAAAATGGTGGCATAGAGAGATGTGGAATTTACTTAGTCCCCTGGAACAATTAGTAAACAACAAGGAACAACTAGTAAATAATCTGGAATAATTGCTGGGGGACAACCATGACTGTCTAGACATCATACTCCAACCTGGATGGGGAGGAATGCCTGAGATCGCAGCATAGAATCTGTAAGTAAAAGTTGCCAAACCACTCTGAGAGCCCACTCCCCCAATGGCAGACTTTGCTGTAAAATCTTTCTGTGGTAGAAACTAGTAGCACTCTCCGAGAGTGAATATAGCCCAGGTAAGCTCCAAATGGGGTTTTAATTAGCAAATATGGAGTCTGAATACTAGCTACAAACCCCCAACAAGCAGTCAGAACCAGAAGACTCATCTGTACTGGAAGGGGGATCCTAGAAGACCGGGTGTTACCTCTGGCCAACGAGTGAAACTGGGGGCCGTGTCTGGCTCCAAAAGGGGGCTTTCTGTCCCTTTTTCTCTCTCTCTGAACCTCAGGGGCTCAGAAGAGAGAGCCGCAGCCATTTTCATTTCGCAGTGCTCTGACCCAGACAGGGGTGGAGATAACAGAGACAGAGAGACACTTCAAATGCAGATGATAAATCCCTAGGGGGTGTATCTTCTGTAGGAGGAAGGAGGTGGGGGCCAGCTTTCCCTTCAGAACCATACCCCAGAGTCTGGGGGGAAAGGGCCAAAACAGAAACTGAAGCCACAACACTTCCTCTTACACCAGCTGGGAGCGACAGGCTGACAGGCGCTATCTACTGGGCAGGTTAGGAAAAGCACAGTGACTGGAAGCCTCACAGGAAAGTCTGTCATTCCTCTAAGACATGCCCTGAATATAACCCATTCTGAGATTTGAACCTGTTCTGGTCTAGGAAAATCTGACTGGGATAACCGAGGAAACCAGATGCCTAGACAACAGAAACTACAATCCATACTAGGAAAAATGAAGATATGGCCCCGTCACAGGAACAAACTTATACCTCAGTCAAGATACAGTTGAGATATTGTTTCACTTTAAAGAAACAATCTATTAAAGATTTTCAAAGAGATATGCTAAATCAGATAAAAAAACAAAATCAATGAGTTCAGAGAAAATATAACAAAAGAGACGAAGGCTATAAAGAAAACACTAGGTGAACATAAGGTAGACATCGGAAGTTTAGAAAAACAACTGGCAGAATCTATGGAAATGAAAGGTACAACACGAGATAAAAAACGCAATGGAGACATACAGTAGCAGATCTCAAGAGGCAGAAAAAAACACTCGAACTGGAGAAGAAAACATCTGAAATCCTACACACAAAAGAACAGATAGGGAAAAGAATGGAAAAAATATGAGCAGTGTCTTAGGGAATTGAATGACGACATGAAATGCATGAATGTACACGTCATGGGTGTCCCAGAAGGAAGAGAGAAGGGAAAAGGGGCAGAAGCAATAATAGAGGAAATAATCAATGAAAATTTCCCATCTCTTATGAAAGACATAAAATTACAAATCCAAGAAGCACAGTGTACCGCAAACAGAATACATCTGAATAGGCCCACGCCAAGACACTTAGTAATCAGGTTATCAAACATCAGACAAAGAGAATCCTGAAAGCAGCAAGAGAAATTGATCCATCATGTACAAAGGAAGCTTGATAAGACTATGTGCAGATTTGTCAGTAGAAACCATAGAGGCAAGAAGGAAGAGGTGTGATATATTTAAGATGCTGAAAGAGAAAACCTGCCAGAGGTCTTCTCTTTTTTCTTGAGTCAGTGTAGTTTGTGTGTTTCTAGGAAGTTGTCCATTTCATCTAAGTTGTCTAGTTTATTGGCTTACGGTTGTTCATATTAACCTCTTATGATCTTTTTTTATTTCTTTGGGATCTGTAGTCATTCCTTCCCTCTTATTTCTGATTTTATTTATTTCCAGCATCTCTCTTTTTGTCTTGTCATTCTAGTTAAGGTTTTGTCAATTTTATTGATCTTCTCAAGAACCAATTTTTGGTTTTATTGATTCTCTCTATTGTTTTTTCTTCATGTCATTAATTTCTGCTCTAATCTTTGTTATTTATTTCCTTCTCCTTGTTCTAGGATTAGTTTGTTGTTCTTTCTCCAGTTTGTCCAGTTGTTCAATTATATCATTAGTTTTCAGCTCCTTCTTCCTTTTCAATGTAGACATTCAGGACTGCAAATTTCCTTCACAGCACTGCCTTCACTGCATACCATTAGTTTTGATAGGTTGTGTTCTTGTTTTCATTCATCTCAAGATAATTGCTGATTTCTCTTGCAATTCCTTCTTTGACCCTCTGATTGTTTAAGAGCATGTTGTTTAACTTCTGTATATTTTCTCCTTTTGTTATTTCTTTCCAGCTTCATTCCATTATGATCAGAGAAAATGCTTTGTATAATTTCAGTCTTTTAAAATTTATTAAGACCTGTTTTGTGCCTTAGTATATGGTCTATAGTGGAGAGTGTTCCATGAGCACTTGAGAAGAATGTATATCCTGCTGTTTTGGTGTGCAATGTTCTGTATATGTATGCTGAGTCAAGTTCATTTGTCATGTTATTTACTTTCTCTGTTTCTTTATGGATCCTCAGTTTAAATATTCTATGTATTGGGGAGAGTGGTGTGTTGAAGTCTCCCACTATCCCTTCAGTTTTGCCAGTGTCTGCCTCATGTACTTGCATGTACTACTTGATTGGGAGCATGAATATTATGATTGTTCTTTCTTCTTGGTGAATTCCCCCTTTTATTAATATATGGTATCCTTCTTTATCTCTTACAGCATTTTTTGCATTTAAAGTCCATTTTGTCTAATATTAGTATCACTACCTCAGCTTTTTTTGGTTACTGTTTGTGTATAATGTATTGTGCCGTCATTTCACTTTCAGCCTATTTGTATCTTTGTGTCAAAAATGAATCTCTTGTAAACAGCATATCGATTGGTCATATTTTTTAACTGTTCTGTCAGTCTTTGTCTTTTGACTGGGGAGTTTAATCCATTAATTTTCAAAGTTATTACTATAAAGGCAGTTCTTACTTCAACCCTCTTATCCATTGGTTTTTATTTGACAGATCTTTTTTTTTTTTCTTTTTTTATCCTTTTAGTTACCCTAACTAATACTCTTCAATTCTGAACCCTTCTCCAGACCTCTCTTTCATGTCTTTTCTTTTCAGCTGGCAAAACTCCCTTTGGTAGTTCTTGTAGGGTCATTTTCTTATTAACAAACTCAGTTTTTGTTTGTCTGTGAATATTTTAAACTCTCCCTCATCTTTGAAGGACACCTTTGCTGATAGAGAATTCTTGGCTGACAATTTTTCTTGTTCAGTATTTTAAATAGATTGTACCACTGCGTTCTCACCTCCACAGTGTCTGATGGGAAATCAGCATTTAGTCTTATTTGGCTTTCCCGGTATGTGGTGAATTGCTTTTCTCTTACTGCTTTCAGAATTTTCTCCTTCTCATCGGCATTTGAGAGTCTGATTAGTGTATGTCTTGGAGTGACTCTACGTAAAGATTTCTTTTTTTTTTTTTTTGCCAGTGGTAAATTATTTTGTTACAATACATATACATTTAGATTTTTCTAAAATTATTGACAGTCTTACAAATTGCTTATGAATGTTCTAATATTAATTTTTTAAATGAAAAATTTATAGTCTTGTGATCAAAACATTTTTTCAGGAAGGAATGCTTAAGAGTCTAAACCTATCTTATACATTGTGCCATAGACCATGGAAACAGTAAAGCACATAGATCTCTTACACAGATACTTTAACAAGTCTTCACATTTTAATAGCGGCTAAAATGCAGACATGATATTCTTTTAAATTTTTTAATTGTTGTAATTCACAAACCATAAAATTCACCCTTTTAAAGTATATAATTTAGTGGTTTTTAGTGTATTTGCAGATTTTGTGCAGCCATCACCACTATCAAATTTCAGAATATTTTCATCACCCCAAAAAGAAATCCTGTACCCATTAGCAATCATTCTCCATTCCCCCTAGCAAATGAGACATTATATTCTTCAAGCAGAGTTTATTATTTAGCAAAATCACAGGGCTGGGGAAACCTCAAGAAATCATCTTTTTCATTTCCTACCTTTAACAGCTTCTGAAAGGAGACACATCTTTTACAATAGATACTGTATACTTTAATAATTAATGAGTGACATATTCACATGATATCCACATTATGCTAGGTAAGATGGATTCTGCTTTCAAAAGAGCTTACTTAACTTTTATTTTACAGCTGTATTTTCAATCAGGGACCAAACCCTACAGTATTATGAGCTTTAATTCTTAAAAAGTTATTCTCAGATTTATTATAAGATATTATTGGAAAATTTGTCTACTTTTTGACTGCTTCAATATTTTATTCAGTTTTATTGAGATATGTTCACATATCATACAGTCATCCAAAGTGTACAACCAGTTGTTCACAGTGCCATCATGTAGTTTTGCATTCATACCCCAATCTATTTTTGAACATTTTCCTTGTACCAGAAAAAGTGAAAATAAGAATAAAAAAGTAAGAGTAGAAAAGAACACTCAAATCATCCCCCTACCCTATTTTTCATTTATTTTTTGGTCACCATTTTTATACTCATCCATCCATACACTGGATAAAGGGAATGTGGTCCACATTGTTTTCACAATCACACTGTCACCCTTTGTGAACTACATTGCTATACAATCGTCTTCAAGAGTCAAGGCTACTGCTTTGCAGTTGGATAGTTTCAGGTATTTACGTCTAGCTATTCCAATGCATTAAAACCTAAAAAGGGTTACCTATATAGTGCATAAGAATGTCCACCAGAGTGACCTCTCAGCTCTATTTGGAATCTCTCAGCCACTGAAACTTTATTTTGTTTCATTTCGCATCCCCCTGTTGGTCAAGAAGATGTTCTCAAGCCCATGATGTCAGGTCCAGATTCATCCCCAGGAATCATATCCTGCATTGCCAGGGAGATTTATACCCCTGGGTGGCAGATCCCATGTAGGGGGGAGGGCAGTGAGTTTACCTTCCAAGTTGGCTTAGCTAGAGAGAGAGGGCTATATCTGAGCAACAAAGATGTACTCAGGGGGAGCTGCTTAAGCACAATTATAAGCAGGTTTGGTCTCCTTTGCAGTAACGAGCTTCATAAGGACAAGTTCCTTGACAGAGGTCTCAGCATGTGAAACCACCAGTCCTCAATGTTTGTAAGAACGTTAGCAACAATCCAGGTGAGGAAGCCCAACACCTCTCCATCTTCCCCCAGCTTCTCAGGGGGTTCCTGCATATATATTTTTGTTCTCTGTCCAAATTACTTTGAGATGTGTCTATATTCCACACTAACCTATGCAAACCTACCAGGTCTCACTTTCTATTAAAAGTTCCATGTAATTATGGTATTTCAATAAACTGCATGAGTTAAATTGTTTAGGAAATACAGATCTTGCACCAACTAAACATCTCTTCCCTTGGTCTCCTATGGAATTTGAAGTTTTAAAACGCAGTTAGTATTGTCTTTTACCCTTTGGCTCAATTTGCCCTAGTCCTAACCACATCTGCTTCATTCATATCTCTAGGTGAAGTCTGTACTCTTTCAGCTTTTTTAACAGTTGCTGTATGTGCTAATACTGACATTCATATCTGCCGAGTTCTAGCTCTGAGTTTCAGGTGTCACACAGATACCCAAAGTTCCAGGGATCGATCAGATTATACACAAAGGGATCAGCATCTCAGAGTCAGGAGATAGCCATTACAATTCAGGAATAGATGTGACTGCTGTAAGCTTACAATCTAGGGACTGTTGCAGTGACTGTTCCCCTGATAAGCTGTGCTCTTAAGGTTCAATTCTGAGTTTACGCATTGTAGTTAGTCCATATTGGTGAGGCAGTGTAGTGTTTGCCTTTGTTTCTGACATAATTCACTCAAAATTCTGTCTACAGGTTCCATTCACCTTGTTGCATGTCTCATAGCTTCATTCCTTCTCTCAGTTGCTCAATATTCCATTGTATACACACACAATTCATTCTGTTCCTCAGTCGATGTACCCTTAGACCACCTCCACCCATTGCAAATCATGCATACTCTCTCCATAAACACCAGTGTGCAAATGTCCATTCATGTCCCTGCTCTCATATCCTCCAAGTAAATGCCCCCTAATGAGGTAGCAGGACCTTAAAGCACCCACATACTTACCTTCGTGTAGAACCACCCCCCTGTCCTCCAGAAAGGCTATGCCATTCTGCCTCCTAACCAACAGTAATTACGTACACCCCTTTCTCCATGTTTTCACCGGGACTTTTATCCATGTTTATATTCTTCCGTACAATTTTATAGAGCTATATTCACATACCATATAATTATCCACAGTGTCCAATCGGTTGTTCATGGTTTCATCATACAGTTGTGCTTTTATCACCACAGTCAGCACTTGAAAACATTGATTTCTACAAAAAAAAGTTTTTTTTTTAACAAATAATAAAAAAGATAATAAAAAGAGAAATAAAATACCATACAATACAATAGTAGGGTCAGACAACTCCACTATTACCAAGAATCCCATATCCCTCCCTTATATCCCCCTCTCATACACATTTAGCTTTGGTATATTGCCTTTGTTACATTTAATGGAAGTTACTGTTGACCATACACTCCAGTTTGCTTTGATTATATTTTTTCTCCTATACCATCCCCTATCCAACACTCTGCATTGTTGACATTCACTTGTTCTCCCATATGCAAGAATGTTTAATATTTGTACATTTGGTCACAATCTTTGAGCACTCCAGTTTTTGCTAAGTTAAACTGTCCCAGTCTTTATCTTCTATCTTTACCTCAGGTGTCATTCATGTCCCTAGCCCACCTCTTTCAGCTTTATTCACAGACATCTTTGTTCAGTGTAGTTGCAATATTGTGCTACCATCACACAGTGTTATGCTATCTATTTCTGGATCTATACAATCAATCCTGCTGAACATTCTGTAGACCTTCAGCATCAAATGCTCGATTTCTACCCTCTTTCTATCTCCTGGTAGCCTATGTTATCAGTTTTTAACTCCCAAAGTTTGCTCATTAATGTTAGATCATATTATTGAGACCATACTGTATTTGTCCTTTTGTTTCTGGCTAACTTTGCTCAACATGATGTCCTCAAGGTTCACCCACATTATTATATGTTCCATGTCTTTGTTCTGTCTTACAGCTACGTAATATTCCATCATGTTTATGTACCACAGTTTGTTTATCCACTCCTCCATTGATGGACATTTGGGCTGTTTCCATCTCTTGGCTATTGTGAATAATGCCATGATATACCTCAGTTTATAAATGTCCGTTCATGTCTTAATTTTTATTTCCTCTGAGTATATACCTAGTACTGGAATAGCTGGGTCATATGGCAAATCTATACTTAGCTTCCTGAGGAACCTCCACAGTCTTCCAGAGTGGTTGCACCATTTTACATTCCCACCAACAATGAACAAGTGTGCCTCTTTCTCCACATCCTCTCCAGCACTTGTCATTTTCTGTTTTTTGGATAATGGCCATTCTGGTAGATATGAGATGATATCTCATTGTGGTTTTGATTTGTATTTCCCTAATAGCCAATGAAGATGAGCATTTTTATCTTTTTGAGTCATTTGTATTTCCTCTTCAGAAAAGTGTCCATGTCTTTTGCCCATTTTTTAATTGGGTTGTTTGTCTTTCTGTCATTGAGTTGTAGGATCACTTTATGTATTTGGGATATTAAACCCTTATCTGATATTCTGACCTTGCCAGGGGGCTACTGAAGTGTAAAAAGATAAGGAGTCAGAGATCAAGAAAGGAGGAGGGGCAAAATGTAAGGGAAAAAAACCCAGCCTTTTTGGATCCAGGGAATGGGTGCCCTCTTGTATGTATCCCCCCTTCCCAGAGCCCAGCCCTTCTCTAGCACCCCCAGCTCTAAAAGTTAATTAATTAATTTGTTAATTAATTCTGCAGTTGAGGTTGGGTTAAGCTCCCTTCTTGCTCCCAGCAGATTTTTTTTTTTCCATTCAGGGAGCCAGCTGTGAGACAGTCTGAGACGTCTGGGTGGGGACAGGCACCAGACCCCTGGTCGAGAGAACTTACAGATTTTGCTGTGATCTCAGCTTTTCCTCAGCTTTTTCACACAATCCAGACTTGTGTACGATATGTGACTGGTCACTGGAGACCCTGAAAACACTGTTTCGTACAGCTGCTGACCAATTACCAGCTGCTGTAGAGGAGAGACTAAATTCCACTCCTCACCACTTCGCCATCTTGCCTGGCCCCGACTGCTCAGATTTATTCTTTTTGGAATGTGTTGTCCTCCTTGGATTTGCATATTTATGTCACTTATAAGGGTTTTGAAATTTTCAGCCATTATTTCTTTAAATATTCTTCCTGCCCCTTTCCCTTCTCACCTCCTTCTGGGACACCCATGATGCATATGTTTGTGCACTCTTTGTTGTCAGTCATTTCCCTGAGACTCGCTCAATTGTTTCCATTTTTTTCTCCATTTATTCTTTTTTCTGTTTGAATTCTATTGCTCTGTCTTCTAGCTTGTTGATTCTTTCTTCTGCCTCTTCATATCTGTTGTGTCTCCAGTTGTATTTTGAATTTCATCTACCAGTATTTTTTATTTCCATAATGTCTGTTATTTTTCTTTGTATTCTTTCACATTCCTCTTTATTCTCTTTTAGTGTCTTCTTTATATCCTTTACCTCTTTATACACATTTCTGTCATTTCTTTCAATTGATTCAGGAGATCTATTTGAACATCTTTGATTAGTTCCAGTTTTTGTGTCTCCTCTGACTTTTTAGTGTGTTTCTTTAACAGGGCCATTTCTTCTTGAGTTTTAGTGTGCCTTGTGATTTTTTGCTGATAATCTAATCATGTGATTATCTTGATGGGTCTATTCTGAAGGTTGTTTTCTCTTTTTTTGTCTAGGATTTAATTGCCTGGGTTTGTGTTAGCGCACTGTTTTGACAAATGGATCATCCATATTTCTCAGCCAAAGCCATGCATGGGGTATAGACCAGCTCCAATGTGCCTAGGGTAGGTCTTGCGAAGTTTTGAAATGCCCTCCCTTTTCCCCTGCACTTTCTAGCCTGCCTAGAAAATGGCACTCTTTGGGTACTTAATCATCCTCAGAAGGTATTTACCTCCTGGAGTCCGAGCAGCTTCTGATCAGGAGGGGCTGAAACTGCAGGGTTCTTGTGCCCTCACTTTGCCAGCCAAAATCTGACTGTGTGAGGCTGCGTCCCCATGTACTTGGGGCAGAGGACTCCCACAGCCACCCAGGTCTGCAGATAATGCCCCGCTGCTGTTTCCATCAAGGGTGGGGGGAGTGGTGGACACCAGGACTCATGACTGGAAATACATTCTCTGTACATATTTTCTCAGACTCTTCATCCCTCACTGACCTAGTACTTGAAATGGTCTCCCTTATCACCCAGGTCACCAAACAGTTGATTTGTACAGTTTGGCTGTACTGTTCCCTCCCTAATTGTCCATTTTGGAAACTCCTTCTTGGTGCTCTTTTGTATTCCACCCTCCCCAGCAACTTGTGTCCTCCTCTGGGTCCCTCTGGGCTTGGGTCTCCGTGTCTGGATATAGGTAGGGATCTGTCTCATGCTCTGAGAGATTTGATAGTCTGTGTCACCTGTGGGAGCTGGGAGGGAACCCAGCTGCTGCCTTGGGCACTTTCTGAGCTTCATGGGACTGGTGAGGGGGATGGGAGAGGACTGGCCAGTGCAGGATGGAAGTTTCCTACCTGATATTTTTCTCTTTCTTTGATTCATCATTCATAGGATCCTTCTCCAGTCTTTACCTTCCTCCAGAGTTCTGAACAAGTGGAATTTATCCTTTTTTTTTTTTCTGAATATCTGGGGAGAGGTTTTCAGTAGCGTCTAACATTACCACGTTGATGATGTCGTCTAAGATGCTTTTTATTTCTTTTTCTTGCTTATTTTCTCTGAATAGAACTTACAATACAGTGTTGAAAAATGTGATAGTTGGCCTCCTTGTCTTGTTCCTGATTGTAGAGGGTTTGCTTTCAGTCTTTCAACTCTGAGTATGGTGTTAGGAGTGGGTTTTTCAAATAGCTCCTTTATCATGTTAAGGAAATTTCCTTCTATTCCTAGTTTTCTATGTGTTTTCACTAAGAAGGTGTGCTGGATTTTGTCAAATGCCTTTTCTTTGTCAATTATGATGATCATGTGTGGGTTTTTTTTTTTCCAAATCTGTTAATTTGCTGTATTATATTAATGAATTCTTTTTATATTGAACCACCCTTACATAATTGGATATTTCCCACTTGATCATGGTGTATAATTCTTTTAATGTGCTTTTGGATTTGGTTTGCTAGGTTTTTTTTTGTTTGTTTGTTTGTTTTTGTTTTGTTTTGTTTTCTTTTTTTAGTATTTTGCATCTGTATTCATAAGGTATATGGGTCTGTAATTTTCTTTCCTTGTAGTATCTTTATCTGGCTTTGGTATTAAGGTGATGTTGGCCTCATAGGATGAGTTGAGAATTGTTCCTTGCTCTTCAATTTTTTTGAAAGAATTTAAGCAGGATTGGTGTTAATTCTTCATAGATTGGTAAAATTCACCAGTAAAGTCAACTGATCCTGGAATTTTCTGTTTTGGGAGGTTTTTGTTTACTGATTCAGTCTCTTTGGTAGTTATTTATCTGTTGAGATCTTCTATTTCTTCTTGCATCAGTGTTGGTATTTATTTATTTTTTTTTGATTCTAGGAATTGTTTAATTTCATCCAGGTTATCTAATTTGATGACATACAGTTGTTTATAGTATAATCCTTTTATAATCTTTATTTTTTCTTTGGGGTAATGCCCCCCTTTCATTTCTGATTTTGGTTATTTATGTCCTCTCCCTTTATTTCTTTATCAGTCAGGTAAAGGTATGTTAATTTTATCAGTCTTTTCAGAGAAATGATGTTTAGTTTCATTAGTTTTCTGTATTAGTTTATCCTCATTTCATTTATTTCTGCTCTAATCTTTGTTATTTCCTTCCTTCTGCTTGTTCTGGGTTTAGTTTACTCTTCTTTTCCTAGATCCTCTAATTGTGAAGTTAGGCCTCTGATTTGAGATCTTTCCTCTTTTTGCATTCATCACCCCAATCTATTTTTGAACATTTTCCTTTCACCAGAAAGAATCAGAATCAGAATAAAAATAAAAATAAAAAAAGAACACCCAAATCACCACCTCCCCATCCCACCCTATTTTTCATTTAGGTTTTATCCCCATTTTTCTACTCATCCATCCATACACTGGATAAAGGGAATGTGATCCATGGGGTTTTCACAATCACTCTGTCACCCCTTATAAGCTACATCGTTATACAATCATCTTCAAGAGTCAAGGCTACTAGGTTGGAGTTTGGTAGTTTCAGGTATTTACTTCTAGCTATTCCAATATATTAAAACCTAAAAAGTGTTATCTATATAGTGTGTAAGAATGTCCACCAGAGTGACCTCTCGAGTCCACTTGAAATCTCTCAGCCACTAAAGCTTTATTTCATTTTGCGTCCCCCTTTTGATCAAGAAGATGTTCTCAATCCCACAATGCCAGGTCCAGATTCATCCCTGGGAGTCATATCCTGCATTGCCAGGGAGATTTACACCCCTGGGAGTCAGGTCCCACATAGGGTAGAGGGCAGTGCAATCACCTGCCAAGGTGGCTTAGTTAGAGAGAGAGAGGGAGGGCCACATCTGAGCAACAAACAGGCACTCGGGGGAAACTGTTAGGCACAATCATAAGCAGGTTTAGCCTCTCCTTGCAGCAGCAAGCTTCATAAGGGCCAGCCCCAAGACAGAGGCCTCTCACATCAAACCATCAGTCCCCAATGTTTGTGAGAACATCAGCAACAATCCAGGTGAGGAAGTCCAACACCTCTGCATTCTCCCCCAGCTCTTCACAGGGACCCCAAATATATATTTTTATTCTCCACCCAAATTACTTTTCTTTCCTCTTTTTTAATGTAAGCATTTGGAGCTACAAATTTCTCTCTCATCATTGCCTTTGCTGCATCTCATATGCTTTGCCATGTTGAATTTTCATTTCTGTTTGCCTCAAGTATTTCCTATTTTCCCTTGTGATTTCCCCTTTGACTTACTTATTGTTTGAGTATGTCATTTAGGTTCCATACGTTTGTGAATTTTCCAGTTCTCCCTCTGTTTTCTGTTTCTAGCTTCATGATCAGAGAAGACACATTTTATGACTTCATTGTTTTTTTTTTTAATTGAGACTTATTTTGTGACCTAACATGATCTATCCTGGAGAATGTTCTATGTGCATTACAGAAGAGTGTGTGTTCTGTTTCTGTTAGGTGAAGAATATTAAATATGCCTGATAGATCTGATTGTATTTTAGTATTTGTGCTAGTTTGAATCTGTTATGTACCCCATAAAAAGCCATATTCTTTAATGCAGTCTTGTGGGGGCAGACCTGTTATTAGGTGGGATCTTTTGATTAGGTTGTTTCCATGGAGAGGTGATCCACCCAGTTGAGGGTGGGACCTTTTGATTAGATTATTTCCATGGAGATGTGACCCCATCCATTCAGGGGGGTCTTAATTAGTTCGCTGGAGTCTTTAAGAGAACTGACACCCAGGTGTTTGGAGAAGCTGAGAGAGACACTTTGGCAAGGAGCTAAGATGTGTAATCCAGCATTTACCCCCAGGAAAAGCTGAGAGAGAAGCTAAGAGAGATGCTTAGAGAGAAAACATCTAGACACATTTTGGAGACAGCCGTTGAAACCAAACGTTTGGAGATGCTAAGCTAAGAGATGAAGCACAGAGTTTGCCCTGGAAGAGCTAAGTGAGAACCCCAAAGATGCTTAAAGAGAAGGCCACTGGAATCAGAAGCTGAAAGCACACAACCTAGGAGCAGAGGACCAGCAGATACCAGCAACATGCCTTCCCAGCTAACAGAGGTGTTCCAGATGCCATCGGCCTTTTTTCAGTGAAGGTGTCCTCTTGTTGATGCCTTAATTTGGACACTTTTATGGCCTTAGAAGTGTAAATTTATAACCTAATATATCGTCTTTATAAAAGCCAGTCCATTTCTGGCATTTTGCATAATGGCAGCTTTAGCTAACTGGACAGTATTGTTCAAGACTTCTATTTCCTTACTGATCTTCTGTCTTGGTGAGCTATTGTTGAAAGTGTTGTGTTGGAGTCTGCTACTGTTAATGTAAAACTGTCTTTTCTCCCTTCAAATCTGTAAATATTTTCTTCATATATTTTGAGGTTCTGGTGTTAGGAGCATATATATTTATAATTGATTGTTTTCTTATTGAACTGAGCCATTTATCAGGATGGAGTGGCTTTTTAGCCCCTCATAACAATTTTTTACTTAAAGTCTATTTTTTGTCATATTATTATAGCTTCCTCAGGTCTTTTTGGGTTACTATTTGCATACTGTACTGTTTTCCATCCTTTCACTTTCAAATTTCTTGTGTCTTTGAATTTCAGGTGAGTCTCTTGTAAATAGTCTTTGGTTGAGTCATGCTTTTTTATTCATTCTGCAAGTCTCTGCCTTTTGACTCAAGAGTATAACCCACTTACATTTAAAATAATTGCTGATAATGCAGGACATTCTTCTGACATTTTTGTTTGGTCTTTATAAGTCTTATATATTATTTTGTTGCTCAGTTCTTCCATTAATGCCTAGTCTGGTATTTGTTTGATATTTGATATTGTGTTGTAACATTTTAACTCCATTTTCATTTCTTTCTGCATTTATATTTCATATGTTTTCTTTGTGGTTACAGTGGGGCTTTAATTTAATATCCTAAATCTATAACATTCACATTTGATTTGATACCAAATTAACTTCAGTAGCATACACATACACCGTTCCTATACCCCTCTGTCCCCCACCTTGTTGTTATACTTGTTACAAATTATATCTTTATGCATATGCCACAAACTGTATATTTATCATTACTTTTGATGCATTTGTATTTTGGTGCCTGTAAGAAGTAAAAAGTGGCATTGCATACTAGAAACTACAATACATTAATACTTGCATTTGTAATTACCCATATGGTTACCTTTAGTCTGTCTTTTTTTCCTTTATGCCACTTTGATTTATAGTCTGAAGGACTCCCCGTAGCATTGCTTTGGTATGTATTTGGCTTTTTGTGGCATATTGTGTACATGAAATGCATCAGGACATTTGGAATCAAATTAAAATTTAAGTTACACTTGAAAAATATGAGTTGTAATATGTAACATTTTTTCACAGCTCTTGACATAGTAATTTAATATAGAGTTTTACCATATTTACTTAAAGGAGACAGTCACTAAAGTCTGCTGGCTTCTCTGTGACTATGCAAATAATTAACAAAAATTGGGGTCAAGGACCATCATTGACAAAAACTGTCATCACAGAATACTGAATCTGAGTATAACTCCCAATTACTGCCAGAAAGGCTAGCAGGGCAGGATATAGCAGGAGTGGATGATCCAAAAGGGTGTGTTCTGTCTCCCACACTCATCTGTCACTTTCCAGGCTCTGGGCGGTCCCAGTCTGGATCCTCCCATAGCCTAAATCCAATGGAAGGAAGACAGCAGGGTTTTTCCAGATATCATTTTCTGTTGTCATTTTCATCACTGGATACAGTGTCAGTAACAGTGAAAAGTTGTAGATATTTTTTAAGCAAAAGATTCTTGGGGATTGTAAAAGTTGTCATTAGGTATTTAAAAGTCCGTCATGTAGAATATGTGTTGAACTTGTTCTATATGGTCCAAAAGGGTAGCCCAACACAAAGGAATGGAATTTATAAGATTTCCTTTTAGTCAGTATAAGGAAGATCTACTTTTATTGCCACCAGAAAAATTCAAGTAAAAATGGACCACTTGCTGGGGATGTTGCCAGGAAATTAATGAAATGGATGGTTAGACCCAATTTTATAAGGCCTATTCAGTTTCTTAATTATGTAATTTTTAGTTTCTTTCTTTCTTGGTTTTGGTGCAACAGAGGTAAGAGCCATTTTCTCATTGTTTTTGCTGAGTTAAGTAGATGTTAGGCTTCTACAGTGTTATGGTTTTAAATGACTTTGAACTTCACTCTCCACGTTGAAAGTTCTTTTCCTCCACATATGCCCTTCTTTACAAAAATGCAGGCAGCCAGAAATAGCTTGATATTTAAAGGTTTATTGTCCTGGAGAGACCTAACTGAATTTAAATATTTTCACTTTTAACATTATATGCACCTTAAATCTCAGGGAAGTGGTTATGCAATAGCCGTACGTTGATTTTACAGCAGTTTTTGTTAATTCACACCCTACTTGCTCTTCTAATACATTATTTATCATTACATTAAGAATAATGTCAGTGGAAGATTGTTGTTTTTGCATATTTCTGCATATTAATAATGTCTGCTAACTTATATTCTTATATTGCCAAAGTGAATTGACATACAAATCTATGTCAGTTCTGAAAAAGAAAGTGGTCTATAATTTTAACTAAAGATTCTTCTATTTTTGCTTTTTTGCCTTTTTAGATCTGCATGTTTTTCATATCCCTCTCCCCCCCTGTTTTGGCTAATGGGGGGTGATGGGTGGTGGAGAGATTATGGAGAGTGATTTTGTAGGCGGGTTATATTATTTTTAGTGGATGATTCTCCAGCTGTTGACTGCTCTGTGCAGTTACCTTACAGCTGAGGTCTCATTTAATTCTTGTGACTACCCTAGAGGTAGGATGCTCATTATGAGAATCTTGACTCTGATTACAAGAGGTTAAATGGTGTGCCTAAAGGCATGTATGTCACCTGGTACGGACTAAACAGGGAAATGGTCTTTACTTTCAGTGATATAATTAATGGGGGAGAAACAATAAACATAAATGAAAGTGTTTAAAGTCTCAAACATACAATCATATGTAACCAGTTGCTACTGTATAGCAGAAGTTCTCAATTCTGACTCTGCAGTTTTAATTAGAATTATCTGGTAAGCTTTTAAGCATTATTAAGGGGCCCCATCCCCAAACCCTCTGATTTAATTGAATTTGAATTGAGCCCTAGCATCAGTATTTTTTTTAAAGATCCCCGGGTGATTCTAATGTGCAAAGAGTTGAGAATCACAGTTCTCTATATAAGAACTAAACAGGGCCCATGTGTAAATGCAGGAAAATTCTGGAGGGTTTTGCTTAGGAAAGCATTACAGGAAGGTAGAGGTGGGATGTTTTGCGGTAATGTATCTGAGTAAGGGGAAGGACATATTTTGTTTAACTGTATTAGACAGTCCCTATTCATGGGAACATTGTTTGCTGAGACCCAGTGCTTGAAGTTGAATGATAGCAGGGTAAAAAATGCATTTTCATGGCTGGAGTTGGGAATACAAATTAATATATTGAGAGAATAAGAGCAATTAGATAAGAGAGGATTTAATCTACTTAGAGCAGGAATGTGTACTCATTGTGGGGCTTTCAAAGAAAGGAAATGAATTTATCAGGTGAAACTTAAGTCAGGTTATCCCTGTTTCCTAGAAAGGAAAGTTCAAAAGGCAGACAGAATGCTGGCATTAGAAAGGAAAAAGATATTTAAATAGGCAATTTAAGACAATATCTGAAGGAGTGAGAGAAGAGATAAGATGTAAAAGTGAGGACGAGATGGATGACAATAATACATCTAATATTTAGTGAGCTGCTACTACTTCTGTTTTCTAGATGCATTCAAATGTTAAACCAACCAGGTAGAGTTTATCATCAACATTTAATTACAAGTGAGGAAGCAGAGGCTTAGAAAATTTAAATGATCTGTGCAAGGCCAGGAAATTAGAAATGGGTGATTTTATTATTAAAATCTAGGACTTTCTGGTCCAAAGCTTAGCTCATTTCACTACATCACTTTTCTACCAAGTCCCACTGCCATAAAAAGGACACATATTATAAAGAACCAGGTTAATCAAGAACTATGCACTCAGCACATATGAGGGAACAGATGATGACTCACTTCTATACATTGCTTTGCTGTCCATCCTTTGGCCACTACAGCACAAGTCAAATAGGTTTCAGGAGAAGGAAGAGAGTATCAGTAAATCATGCAGCATAAAAGCAGGTGAAAAGAGAAATAAATATTCTGTAAGTATGGGTAGACAGCATGACTCTGGAAAGGCTAAGTGTGGTATTGAGTTATTCGTAGACAGTGTAGACAGTGGGTGGGTGAGAGCACTTAAGTGAGTGATGAGCCAAGAACACCAAAACGGAATCCTAGACTGTGTACTTTTCTCCTGATCCCAGTGAACTCATTCAGATGTCAGTTCTGTTATCACCTTTCTTGAAGCCTTTCTTTTTCTTTTTTTTTTTTTTTTGCTTGTCTGTTTTTAATTTTTTATTGTAACATATTTACAGCTCAGAATCTCATGGTTTAGTCTCTTTCAAGTGTACAATTTAGTAGTATTAGTTATGTTTACAACATTGTGTTACCATCACCAATATCCATGGCCTACATGGTCTGCTTTAATTTCTTTTTTTTTTTTTTTTATTAAATTCAGTTTTATTGAAATACATTCACACACCATACAGTCATCCATGGTATACAATCCACTGTCCACAGTATGATAACATAGTTATGCGTTCATCACCACAATCTATCTCTGAACATTTTCCTTACATCAGAAAGAACCAGAACAAGAATAAAAAATAAAAGTGAAAAAAGAACACCCATATCATCCCCCCATCCCATCCCATTTGTCCTTTAGTTTTTATCCCCATTCCTCCACTCATCCATACACTAGCTAAAGGGGGTGTGATCCACAAGGTCTCTTGAAGCCTTTCTTGACCTCTGCACATACTGTTGATCACTTCCTCCTTTGCACCATCACTACTACTCTCAGATGCCAGTGCATAGCTAATGCATAGCTGACTCCACTAGATTCTGACCCTTTTGAAGGTAGGAAACATACTTCAATTCTGCTTGACTCCATAGCTCTTGGCACAGGATGTTATCCCCATTAAAAATAAAAGGATTAGAGGAGGGGCAAGATGGTGGCATAGAGAGGAGTGGAAGCTAAGTAGTCCCCCTGGAACAACTACAAAAAACCATAAACAACTAGTAAATAATCCAGAATAACTGCGGGGGGACAAACGAGACCATCCACTCATCATACACCAATCTGAATTGGAAGGAATGCCAGAGAACACAGCATAAAATCTGTAAGTAAAACCTGTGGATCCAAGTCGTGAGACCCCCTCCCCCATAGCCCGAGCTGCAAAGCCTCATGGTGCCAGAGAGCAGCTCTCTCCCAGCAAGCAAATAGAGCTCAGCTGAGCTCCAACTGGGGTTTTAAGTAGCAAGTGTGAACTGCTCACTACAGGTATGCATCCCCAAAAAAACAGACAGAGGCTTTGGGTGACGACTGACCTTGGAGAGCCGGAGGGTCACCTTGGACTGGGTCTGAAGGGGACTATCTGTTTCTTTTTCGGCTCAGTGGAGAAAGCCCCAGTCATTTTCAGTTTCCAGGGCTGTGACTCAAGAGAAGGGTGGGGACTGCACAAGCAGAGAGAGAGAGAGACCATTGAAATGCTAATGACCTCCACCTGGGGGGTCTGTGGTCTCTAGGAGGAAAGGGGTGGGGCCCTTTCCATTCAGAACCAGACCCCAGAGCCTGGGGGAACATGGCCACACCTCCTCACACCAGTCAAGAATTATAGGCTAACAGGCATCACCTGCTGGGCAGAAAAGCACAGTGACCTGAGGCATCACAGGGTGGAGCAATTTTCTAAGACACACCCTCAGGGAAACCAGATACTGAATATTTCTTCCCTCTGGGACCTGAGCCTGTTCTGGTCTGGGAAAACCTGATTTGGATAACCAAGGAAACCATGCCTAGACAACAGAAAATTACATCCTACACTAAGAAAAACAAAGTTATGGCCCAGTCAAAGGAACAAACATACACTTCAACTGAGATACAGGAATTTAAACTAATGCTAAATCAATTCAAAAAGTTTAGAGAAGATATTGCAAAAGAGATAGAGGCTGTAAAGGAAACACTGGGCATATATAAGGCAGAAATAAAAAGTTCAAAAAAACAACTAGTAGAATCTATGGAAATGAAAGGCACAACACAAGAGATGAAAGACACAATGGAAACATACAACAGCAGATCTCAAGAGGCAGAAGAAAACACTCAGGAACTGGAGAACAAAATACCTGAAAGCCTACACGCAAAGGAGCAGATGGAGAAAAGAATGAAAAAATATGAGCAACGTCTCCGGGAACTCAAGGATGAAACAAAGTACAATAATGTACGTATCATTGGTGTCCCAGAAGGAGAAGAGAAGGGAAAAGGGGCAGAAGCAATAATAGAGGAAGTAATTAATGAAAATTTCCCATCTCTTATGAAAGACATAAAATTACAGATCCAAGAAGCACAGCGTACTCCAAACAAGATATCTGAATAGGCCTACGCCAAGACACTTAATAATGAGATTATCAAATGTCAAAGACAAAGAATCCTGAAAGCAGCAAGAGAAAAGCAATCCATTACATACAAAGGAAACTTAATAAGACTATGTGCGGATCTCTCAGCAGAAACCATGGAGGCAAGAAGGAAGTGGTGTGATATATTTAAGATACTGAAAGAGAAAAACCGCCAACCAAGAATCCTATATCCAGCAAAGCTGTCCTTCAAATATGAGGGAGAGCTCAAAATATTTTCTGACAAACAGACAATGAGAGGCTTTGTGAACAAGATACCCGCCCTACAGGAAATACTAAAGGGAGCACTACAGAGTGCTAGAAGATAGGAGTGCGTGGTTTGGAACACAATTTTGGGAGATGGTAGCACAACAATGTAAGTACACTGAACAAAGGTAACTATGAATATGGTTGAGAGAGGAAGGTGGGGAGCATGTGAGACACCACAAGAACGGAGGAAAGATAAAGACTGGGACTGTGTAACTTGGTGAAATCTAGAGTATTCAACAATTGTGATAAAATGTACAAATATGTTCTTTTACGAGGGAGAACAAGCAAATGTCAACCTTGCAAGGTGTTAAAAATGGGGAGGCATTGGGGGAGGGATGCAATCAGCATAAACTAGAGACTGTAACTAATAGAATCATTGTATTATGCTTCCTTTAATGTAACAAAGGTGATATACCAAGGTAAATGCAGATAAGGGGGGGGATAGGGGAGGCATGTTAGACACTTGACATTGGTGGTATTGTCTGATTGTTTATTCTATGTTGAATTAAGGTTATTTTTCCTTTTGCTGCTTCCTAGCTGTCATTTTTTTTTCCTCTTTCTTTTGCTTCTCTACCTTCTTTGACTCTCCCTCCTGCCTTGTGGAAGAAATGTAGATGCCCTTATATAGATAGTGGTGAAGGTGGTGAACACATAAATGTATGACCATGCAGAGAACCATCGATTATTTACTTGGGATGGAATGTATGGTGAGTGAACAAAACCATATTAAAAAAAAAAAAAAGGTTGATGACAAAACCTCGAGGGCAATATACTGAGTGAAATAAGCCAGACACATAAGGACAATTATTGCAGGGTCTCACTGATAGGAACTAATTATAATATGTAAACTCATAGACATGAAATATAAGGTACCAAGATATCGGACAAGGCTTGAGAATGGGGAGTGGTTGCTTAGTATGAGCAGAATGTTCAATTAGGAGGAACTTAAATGTTTGCAAATGAACAGGGGTGTCGGTAGCAAGATGTGAGAATAACTAACAGCGCTGAATGGTGTGTGAATGAGGTGGAAAGGGGATCAGAGTCATATATGTTACCAGAAAGAAAGTTGGAGGTCAAAAGATGGGAATGTATAAAACTGAATCCTATGGTGGGCAATGTCCATGATCAACTGTACAAATACTAGAAATTGCTTCCATGAACCAGAACAAATGTATGCAATACAATTAGAAGTTAATAATAGAGGGGCATATAGGGAAGAAATATATACCTATTGCAAACTATATACTTCAGTTAGTAGTATTTCAACATTTTTTCATAAACAGTAACAAATGTGCTATACCAACACTATGAGTCAACAATTGAGGGGGGTTGGTTAGGGATAGGGGAGGATTAAAGTTCCCTTTTCTTTTTTTCTTTTTTCATCTTTCACTTTATTTCTTGTCTGGAGTAATGAAAAGTTTCTAAAAATTGAACAAAAATTAAGTGTGGTGATGGATGCACAACTGTATGTGGGTACCCAGGGGCAAGTGATTGTACACTTTGGATCTTTGTATAATTGTATGGTATCTGAACAATCTCAATAAAAATGAAAAAATAAATAAATAAATAAATGGATTAAAAAAACAGACAAATAAATGGATTGAATATTTTCTTTCCACTAATGATATTTACTAGGTCGTATAATGTGCCAGATTTGTGATAAAAACTCAAATCACAATTACATTGCTTACCTTGAAATAATTTATTTACTGCTATACCTATTAACTGTTTTAAAAAGTTGGTCATATTTGTAAATACATTTGTTTAATATTCAAATTTAAGAATCTGAACAGGGTACTGTTGTATTCTGCAGGTAATCAGATCACCATAAGAAGGCCCAAACAACAATTTATTGTACTTGCAATTCTAACTACATGGAAGATAGAGAGATAAAGTATTATCTAATTTTAGGAAATGGTACAGTTAAGTTACTTGGACTATTATTAATTTTCCTTCTCAACAATGTTGCCCCGTTTATATTCTTCATAATCTATTACATTTTCACTTTTCCACATTTAAGCATCTATTACCACTATGTAATCAATAAATACAAGTAAATTCTGCCTAGGCATGTAGGCATACAATATTAAAAATTCTGCCATATGTAGTGGAAAAATTCACATAATTGGTGCATAGATTTATGAGGAAGGGAAGTACTTTATAAAATGATGTTAGGACATATGTATCATTTAAAATTACCCATTGAATCTGATTTGAAGTATTTGCTTTTGCAGTTATATTGGTGCCTCTATTTTGTTTCTTTTCAAGTTTAACTATTCAAAACATTCAAGGATTAATTTCTTTATAAAATACTTATAAGTTATTGTCAAGTCTTCATAAACTTTGAGTAGGAGGATTTTATAAGAAATTACTAGGCTGACTTAGTTTGATGTATAATAATACATTTAAACTGCAGTTAAGTAGAACTGAGAAGGGTATCACAAACTATAGCAATAAACACTTATTTCTTCTGAAAGTGTTTAACATTTCTCTTGTACAACTTTTATGTTCTCTTTTGCATTATGTCATTTAATGAGATTGTGTTCTAGTAAAAGTTAAAACAAATATTTCAGAAGATAGAATTTAGCCCTCTAGGTATATTGGGCTTTCAAAGGCCTTATGGCTTTTGAACTCCGTGTGTATCTTTCATTTATTCTAAGGTGCTGTTAGAATAATTCATGTGGGTGAAAGAGGAGAACTTATTCATAATTTGATTGTTTCTTCTAAACTTTGATCCTGTTGGTTGCAGGAACATTATTCTTTCTTAGTAATGTATTTTGGGCTCTTTCTCTGGGTTTCAGCAACTTGAGAAGGCGATTCATTGAAAACCTACCGTTGCAAGGTACTTCCCAGGCATTTAGTTTCAGAGGTATCACAGTGACCTCAAATAGCTTTTCACTTCAGCAACGAGGTGAGATCTGCATAAACAGAAATAGATAACTGACCATAAAAACCAGTATTTTATGGTTCAACTGTTTGATTTTTTTGTTCATAAAATTTGACATTGAGCAGTGGGGTACAGCACATTTAAAACTGCTAACCCAGATTGCTTGACTGATCCCTCATCCAGACTCTACCCCCCAGCTCCCCACATGGGAGTATGTCATAACTGCTCTCTCAGTATCTCAAACTCGAAATTTTCTCAACATAGCCAGTCCTTTCTATAAAAATGAAAAGGAGCATTGAATTATTTGGCAAGTAAATATACATTTTGTAATTTGCACTTTTAATCCATTTATTGTAGTATTATAATGATGTACCTTTATCCTTTAGATGAACATTTATCATAAAATTCATAAATGACCTTAGAAGGAAGACCTTTGTTTAAGACATGGTTCTGCCACGTGCTAGCTATATGGGATTTGGGACAACTTGATTAATCTTCATGTGCCTCAGTTTCCTTGTCAAAATAATGTCTATTGTGAGGATTGTTTGATTCATGTTATGTGAACTTGCTTTGTAAACAGTTAGGTGTTCTACAAGTTTATTATTTATTTTTGCCACTGGAACTATGTTTTGTTATTTCAAAGTGTCTGTCATGGGTATTTATGATACTTTCCTTGACATTTGACACCTGAAAAAAGGTTAAGGCAATCATTACCTTTGGTTCAAGGACAGGAATTTGGTCCGTCTCAGGTCCAGAAGCACATATCCTTCTAAATATCATAAGCTAATGTCTGTATTGTTAAAAAAGAGTCACAGGGGAAACTTTTCAGATATTTAGTGTGTTTGAAAGCCTGAATTTAAAGGAGGCCATGAAGAAGTTTGAAATACATTGAGGAATATTGGTATACTGGGACCACATAAGCGTATATCTTTTGGCCTCAAAAGTTCTGTGGCTCCTTTAAAAAAATTTATTCCAGTGAGATTTTACATACATGATATATCTGCCACACCACTGATTCTCTGCCCCTCTACTTGAATTTTTTACTATTAGGAGATGATCATACATAGTATGTAAACATAATATAAATACTATTATATGTGAGATATAATATCTATATAATATATACTTTTATATATACTATATATTATATTTCATATACACTAAATATTGTTATCTACTATTTAGTATAATAAAATATGCCATATATTATACTATATATACTATAATATATTTAATGTTGGGTTAACCTATATAACATGTAGTATGTTATGTACCTGAGCAGTTTTGTTTGCTCACACACAATATTACTGTTATAATATTGGTTATGTACAGTATATTATATACATGTATACTAAAATATATTTAATAGTATGGTATATTATTATGTATATATACTATTTACAGAGGCACACATAAATACACACATATAATGGCAAAATATTCAAGGGGAAAGGCAAGAGTTGATCCCCTCATTCCCAGTACCTTTCCAGGCAATCCATTTCGAAATCTTGTTCTTGGGCCTTGAAATCTCAGTCACACTTAGGACTTGAATTGTTGCTATCCTCATTTAAACCAAAGTAGGACAGTGGCCATTGGGTCATGACAAATGCCAGATCCTGGAGCACCCAACTGACTAACTGCTCAGACTCACCCCATCATTCCATTAATCCCGCAGCAGTGCAATTCTGTATTTTATGTGATTGAAGATTTTAGAATCCACTTATTGTGTTGGGGTAGAGTTTTAATATACTGAAGCTGTGATTTCATATTCTGTTTATAGTTTTTAAAAATCTTTTATTTTGATATAATTTTATACTTATAGGAGAGTTGCAAAAATAATGCAAATCCCATACAGAGAACTCCAACATATCTCCACCTCCAGATACCCAGATCCACCAATTTCTTTTTGTAGTTTTAATGTCTAGGGCCACCATTTATTTAATAGGCTCTTGGAAATGAAAGACAATGCTGTTCAAAATTAAATGAGATTGGTTTTTAATTTGTAAAACTATACATGAACATCTTATTCTGCTTTCGGTTAAAACAAAGACCTCAGCCAGTTTTGTTTGCTCAAACTTGTCACCAAAGCGTAATGTATTAATTCAACTAATGATGCATAAAAATAATTTTTATTTTAAAATTAGGTGTTTTTGTTGTGCATAAACACCGTGATTGATATAAATGTGTATGTATCAGATATACATTAAGAAAGCACACATATTTTATAAGAGAGATGCCTTTTAGAGATTATATATGTCTTTGCTTTTAATATGATTGTGGGGTCTTGGAGCTATCTATCTCAGAAAAACATGTTCTTAAATTTATTCCATTCCTGTGAGTTTCAAGCCATTGTAAACAGGATTTATGATGAGGTTACTTCAGTTATGGTGTGGCCCAACTCAGTCAGGATGGGTGTTAATCCAATCACTGGAATCCTTTGTAAGCAGAATGAAATTCAGACACAGAGAGAGAAAGCCACAGGAAGCAGCCAGAAGCTGAAAGTCAGTGGAACCTGGAAGAGAAGGGAGAATCCAGGAGAGGTCGCCATATGCATTGGCACGTGACAGCAGAGCCAAGGACCAAGGACCTCAGGCAGCCAGCCAGATACCATAGTCTTCTGGGAGAAGAGGCCGCCTTGATGATGCCTTGATTTTGGACTTTTCCTAGCCTCAAAACCGTGAGCCAATAAATTCCTGTTGTTTAAGACAGCCCATTGCATTGAGCAGTCAGAAAACTTAAACAATGATGATGACTCTTTTGCTCCCTAGACTTTATAGAAGATCAGGTTATCATAACAAAAAGAGAAACAAGAACAAATATTGAGTAACATTGTTGCTCTGCTTAGTTGTTTATTTTTACCTAGATTTTCCTTCTGTTTATCATCTTCCTTATGGTTCAAACGTAAGTTTACTGATGTCGGATACCATGGAACAAATGGAAATGGAGCTATTAAAACAAGAATATGAACCCTTATAAGCATCTCTAGCATAGTATATAATAAATATGCAAGTCATAAAAGTCATGTCTTTGGTGGAAGATAAAAAGAGATGCATACATTTTAATATAAATGATTCCCATCCTCGACTATAAGATTCATGGGTTCCAAGGCAGGTGTGCCAGTTTGAGTGTATTGTGTCCCCCAAATGCCATTATCTTTGTGGTCTTGTGTGGGGCAGAGGTTTTGGTGCTGGTTGGATTTGCTTGGAGTGTGCCCCACCCAGCTGTGGGAGATGATTCTGATGAGCTGTTCCCATGGAGGCATGGCCCCGCCCATTCACGGTGGGCCTTGATCAGTGGAGCCATATAAATGAGCTGACTCAAAGAGAGGAAACTGAGTGCAGCTGGGAGTGATGTTTTGAAGAGAAGCAAGCTTGCTGGAGAGGAACGTCCTGGGAGAAAGCCGTTTTGCAGCCAGAACTTTGGAGCAGACGCCAGCTGCCCTCCTAGCTAGCAGAGGTTTTCCGGATGCCATTGGCCATCCTCCGGTGAAGGTACCCGATTGCTGATGTGTTACCTTGGTCGCTTTGTGGCCTTAAGACTGTAACTGTGTAGCGAAATAAACCCCCGTTTTATAAAAGCCTATCCATCTCTGGTGTTTTGCATTCCTCAGCATTAGCAGACTAGAACAGCAGGTTATATGAATTCTAAAAACTTAGTTAAGTCTATTTAGGGAAAAGAAGGCTTTTGCTTCTGGATTGCAAGACAGGAGCCAGAAGAAACCTTTTGCCTTCTGGAATGTAAGGAGAAGCATGCTGGCCCAAAGAATTCTTTATACCTTTAAGCAGCTGAAGGACACTTGATGAGGAAGCCAAGTTAAGAGAGTACAGTCAGTTTTAAAATGGTGACCTACTAAAGACGACCACTTAGAAATAGTCTCTATTTTCTTGCAAGATGCGGACTCACTTCTAAAGCTTACAAGGGGACAGGAAGAAGCACTTAATTTGGAAGGATTATATCAAAACATTGGCTACATTTGTTGCCTTTTTTAATTGCTTAACCTTTGTGAATTAGCTCTTCCACTACTTTTGAAAAAGGGGAAATGGTATTTCTGAATTCTGAGTATTTCTTCTTTAAGATACTGGAAGTAATTTATAACAATAAGGACCTAGGAAATTATGCATTCCTTAACTAGGTTTTTAGATTAAAACATGAGATAGACCTAGAAGTACGTAAAAATAGTGAAATTCTATTTGCAGTGTCAGTGTTTCAATATTTTATGAAATTAGCAAAACTTTATTGTATTTTCTGCTTGGGTACTCAACTGGATAAAAAGCATAATAAATAAGAACTCAAAGGCAGAATTTTGTTGACGGGGAAAACAAATTAGAAACAGTAAAGCAATCCCCCTCATGTATATTTTATGAATTTATGCATTTTACATTTGAAAATTTGTCAAGATATGCTTGGGTTTGAAATATAGATTAACACTGAAAGTTTTAATATTTTTCTCTGTTTACATACTTATTGCTTCACTATATATATAAATATAAAAAATTTTTGCCAAAAGCAGTTGTCGGAATATTCTCCCTCATTGTAATAACTGAATAATGGAGAGAATTGAAGAGTAGTTTCTAAGCTAGAGAAACAATATTCTTTTCTCTGACTCTGAGGGTTTTTGTATTTTGAAGCAAATTTATCACATGTTCTTCCATTTCATTTTTCAGTTTGGAAGAGTGGATGAAGATTAATTTTGACAGGCTTGACATTTTAGGTAAACCGATGAATGAGGGAAATGGAACAAATTTCCCTTTCCGCATTGCTGAAATTTCACATATATATGGAATTATCTGAACCTGTGTCATACCTGACTGTAAACATCACAAGACTGCTTCTGAGTTGGAAACAAGTGCCCATGGTACCCAAGTGCCCAAGGATGGGCTTGTCATGCTCAGCAAAGATCTTGTAAATCAGCTCAGCTTTGGCTGGGTGCACAGAATGTAGTGATGATTAAGCTTTCAGTCTGTGAAATCTTCAGTGGGAAAGTGGAAAGAAAATGTGGTTCCCTGAGCTTTGGCTGATCTCCAAAAACTGGAATATTAAAGTCACATGAGGCCAGGTCTGTAAGCAGAGCTATGCACCAGGTGCTCAGGTGTCTATGCCAGCATTCATATTTTAAAGGATGTTCAAATAGCACTATCACAGTTATCTTCCCTTAATGCTTTGGGGCAAGTTTGCCCCTGTATCTTCCAAGAAGTGTGTATAATGGGAATATAATTCTATTATGCATATTCTTCTGTCTTTTGACTTGGCAGTTTCGGTCATTTTTTATTATCTAAATGAGAGCCCCTGTTGAAAAATTTTCTTTTTATATGGCCCTCCTCCCATTCAGCATTGTTCCCTCAGCATCTCTTCATGAAGAAATATATGCTAATGGAATATTACCCCAAGCAAAATAAAAATCCTGGAGAGGTAAATTCACTCTTCAAGCAAGAAAACCAGTAAATTAGATGGTACCTTGCAAAGCTTTGCATAAATCTCCTTTGGCTTGCCCATTGTTTTCTATACTCTGCTCCATTCTTTTTGTATCCTAGAATAGCCTCTCAAAGACTTGATTATATCTACAATGAGTTTATGCAAAACCTAAAGACACTGATAGGGATTGGTAGATGTTCTAGTTTGCTAATGCTGCGGAATGCAAAACACCAGAGATGGATAGGCTTTTATAAAACGGGGGTTTATTTCACTACACAGTTACAGTCTTAAGGCCACAAAGCGTCCAAGGTAACACCTCAGCAATCGGGTACCTTCACCGGAGGATGGCCAATGGCGTCCGGAAAACCTTTGTTAGCTGGGAAGGCACGTGGCTGGCGTCTGCTCCAAAGTTCTGGTTCCAAAATGGCTTTCTCCCAGGACGTTCCTCTCTAGCAAGCTTGCTTCTCTTCAAAACGTCACTCACAGCTGCATTCCGTTTCCTCTCCTTGAGCCAGCTCATTTATATGGCTCCACTGATCAAGGCCCACCCCAAATGGGTGGGGCCATGCCTCCAGGGAAATATCCCATCAGTTATGGTCCACAGTTGGGTGGGGCACATCTCCATGCAAACAACCTAATTCAAACGTTCCAACTTAATATCCACTATTATGTCTGCCCCACAAGATTGCACCAAAGAATATGGCTTTTTCTGGGGGACATAATACATTCAAACTGGCACAGTAGACGTAATACCATCGTTGCCATCATTGTCATCGTCATTATCCCAATACAAACTGAGCACTTACTATGTGTCTGTTATTTAATATCTCACCTCAATTAATCATCACGTAATTCATTATTCACATATTTAGATGAGGAAGCTAGCTCTTGGGGAGATGAAATTACTCACCCAGAGATAGAACTCATAAGGGCAGACTAGAATTCAGACCCAGGTCTTTCTGCTTTCAAACTAATGTTTTACCAGGATCAGATATTCTGATGCTGCTACACTCCTGGGCATTTAAAATTTCCTCAATTTTTACTAGCTCTGTGGGTGCCAGAAATATTTCAGACTCTAAAACGTCTTTCAGGCCAATTATGCTCAGTTCAATTCAGGTAACATTTATTGGATAATTAATATGAGTGAGGTACTGTTCTAGGCACTGGAGATTCAGAAATATATGATACGTCATTTTCTTAACTAAGCAAACAATCTAATGGGTTAAAGACTTTAGACATTATACAGCCCTAAATTTATTGAGCAAATGTTTCCTTCCGTTTATTAGGTCTTGGGAAAAAAAGTGCGTATGTGCGAATATCCTAATAAGTGCTAGTTTATCTGCCTAGAAGTAATAGAGAATTATTCTTCTAACCCTTGGGCCAGTTAGAAAAAAGATAAATGATCAGAGATATCTAATGTTCCTAAATTGCTTTCAAAGGAACCATGCTCTATAGGTAATAAATGCCAACATAATTATTAATGATATAATTAAGAATTTGACTCCTAAAGTAGACATCCAATGAAATAATATTTATTTCATGGAATAAGAACATGTTTCATTTTGGTTTCAATGAAGAAGGAAAAGGAGTATACAGATTTGATATGTCTGTATTCTTCATCTTTCATTATTTTGAGCATACAACTTGAATTAGAAGTCATAATTACTGTTAGGAAGTATCGGAGAATTTGGCAACAATGTAAAGTGACGTTTGGAATTTTGTGACTCTAAGTTTACTCCTTTGTTTTGACATTTCTCAACATAGATTTTATTTATGGATTAAACTTTAGTTAATCTGTTGATTTTTTGAGATTGGCTGGGTAAATGTCAGTGCCAAACTGAGTAATCGTTATAACTAGTACATCAGTTTGGAAAAAAAAATAGACGAATAGAGTTTATTCTACTTTAGAATTCATTCAGTCACAGAAGACCTCAACAACAGCCTTAAGACAATACTGGTGAGATACAGTATGTAAAATATTAGAGCAGAAATCTGTATATTCCTGTACCCATGCCACCCCTGTAATTAATTCAGGAGAAAGCATTTTTATTAATTATGTGTGCAGATTTCTACCTGATATCAACTTGGCTTGAATAATATCTTTAGGGTTATACCTTCAATGTTCTCATTCCTTCACCATTCTCTTTTGTAATTATTATCAGTCTCATTTCCATTTGGAGATTTTATTTCTTTTACATTCATCTGATTTTCTTGAAGAGAAGACTGAACTAAGCTTTTACAAACTATGCATGTTCTGTTTGGGTCTCAAAGCTGATGGATAATGAAACATAATCCAAGCATAAGTTTATGTGTCCTTTATTTTTGGTGTTGTGATTGTATATCTGAATAGAGTTTGTGAAGCAAATTGGAAAAGTGGGTACACAATCAATAGTTTAGGTTCTTAATTAGTTTGCAACATTTTGATGAGAAAATGATATAGTATGATTCTCCCCCAGTTCATTGCTGCTAAACTTCAATATAGTTGTGTGGTTTGGCATTTTAATATACTTCTTCAATATAGCACAAAACTAGTCATTAGACCCTGCCATGTTCTGCAAAATTGAATGGGAGCAGTTTAATAGCTAAGGGATCAGGCATGGGAAAAGGCATCAACAACTTTTTTTTAAAAGGGAAACGCTGTGGTCCTCCTCCAAGACATTACACAATCAGGGATTTGGGCTGCTTTAAAATGTTCTGCTTTTGTAGAATGTTTCTCCAGTACAAAAAGTTTTAGAAGTTGTTGGTGAACTCGCCGTGGTCTGCATTGATCCTGAGATGTGCAGACTTTGAGGGCAAGAGCTGGCAATATCATAGCTGCTACAGTTGTAGGCAGGTGATTGAGACAAAAATGGAAGAGGCAAGTACCGAATCAAGTAAAAAGCAAACTTATGTTGCCTTTCTTGTACTTTATTCAGAGGCAAGCTTTACAGAGTCCTGAGTTTGCCATGGTCTGTATCTCCCAATGTGTTATTATCACGAATTATATCATGATAGCTATTAGATTAACTATTATGTTGCAGTCCCTTTTCCTAGAGCTTTATCAACTCATTGAATTCTCACAATAACCCTAGTGAAAAGGAATGCTGTCAAATAAGAACCATTATTATCACAGTCATCCTAAGAAATAGAAATTCTCATTGTACAGATGAAGAAACTGAAGCATTAAGAAGTTAAGTACTTAACAAGTGAGTGGCATTGGAGGGATTTGAACCCAGGCAATCTGACTCCAGAGTTGTTATTTCTTAGTGTCTTTCAGTTAACGTTGGAGTTAGAAACTTGACCTGCTTTCCAGTTAGTATCTACTGTCTCAGTTTTGGCACATTACATGCATCTGTCAGGAGTAGATACAGTTCATACCTTTAAATGGGCTAATATCTTTCCCTTTACTCTTCATTCATTCCTTCATCCAGAATTTAGTGAGACCTACTAAGTGCCAGGCATTATGCTAATTGCTGAATTCAGTGTTATAAAAGATATTCTCGTCTTCATAGATCATCCATTAGGGATAAACAACACATACATGTTGTTTTAGCCAGAAGGTAATTTTTATAACATCTCATATTGCTGGTATGGTGTAATGCTGGACTCAACAGTTGTTGTATTAGGTAATATTTTATATGGGAAAACTTGGCTTTAACACCATATGAACTAGGAATTACTACCTATAGAATGCGCTGTAATCAAAATTCTGAACTTCTAGGTCCTGATATGCAAGTTTTAACTCCTTTTTTTTTTTTTTTTTTTTTTTTTTTTTTTTTTTTTTGCAGTAAGCAATGCATTTTCTATTCTTTCTATAAAAGGTTGCTTTTTAAAAGCAAACTTAATGTGGTACCAGAAGCACGATACATAAAGGAAAAAATTTCTGATTGGATTCCAGCAAAATTAAAAACTTTGCCCTGTAAAAGACACTGTTAAGGGAATAAAATGAATAGCCACAGAATGGGAGAATATATTTGCAAATCACATTTCTGACAAAGGACTTAAATTGGGATATGTAAGAAGTCTCAAGACTCAGCAGTAAGAAAACAAATTTAAAAAGGAGCAAAAAATTTGATCATTTAAAAAATATATTAATGACAAATATGCACTTGAAAGATACTTAGGTCATTAGTCCTTCAGAAAATGCAAACTAAAACAGCCATGTAATATAACCACATACCTATAGGAATGACTAAAATTAAACAAGCAAACAATCAACAATAACAAGAACAACAAAACTGGAGACACCAAATGTCGGCTAGGATGTAAAGCAACTAGATCTCACATACATTGCTAATGGGAATACGGAATGGTACAGCCACTTTGGAAAACAGTTTTGCAGTTTCTTATAAAATTAAATGCACACATACCCATATGACCCAGAAATCCCATCTGTAATTATTTATCCAAGAAAAATGAAAAATTACATTCTCACAAAAACCTGCATAGCAGTTTAATTCACAGTCACCCAAACCAGAAAGTAACTGAAATGCTCTTCAGCAGGTATGTGGATAAATACAATATGCTAACTCCATACAATGGAATCCTACTCAGCAATTAAAAGGAATGATCTAGTTACACATGCGGCAGTATGGATGAACCTCAAATGCATTTTGCTAAGTGAAAGAAGCAAGATCCAAAAGGCTCAGCATGTATGATTACATTTAAATAACATTTTGGGAAAATAACAACTGCAATGATAACAAAACTGTAGGGACAGAGAACAGGTCAATGGTTGCCAGGAATTAGGGTTGGGAAAAGAGTTGATTACAAAGGGGCAGCGTGAGGGAAATTTTGGGGGTGATGGAACTGCTCTGTATCATTATTTGTGTGGTGGGCAATTTATGGCAACTTTTTTCTTTCAAGAACCTTCATGAATTTCATATCCTCTACTTTGTTATTATATTTCTAGAAACTTATTCTTAGGAAAATAATAAATTATATGATCAGAAATATTCTTTGCAGTGTTATTTGTCACAGAGAAATTGAAAACCTCTTAGTTGTGCAGTTATAGTGAGGTAATTAAATTGTGACTCATTTCCCATGTAAGGCATTAAAGTTATATTTCTGGAAATTAATTATGGAGAGAAATTATCATCTTTTACTGATGTGTTATAAACTTACTTTCTTGACCTATATGGTCCGTCTTAAAAGTATTGATTTTCAAATATTTAAGAAATTCCTAGACAACTTTAAGTACCTTCTGGGGGTATACCTCATATTTAAGCTGGTCCAAATCCTTTTCTGAATGGATATATAGATGATAGATAGACAGAATGAATAATATTTTTGACTTCAAAATCATTTCAGTCCCTCTTAAATTTTTCTAGCCAAGACAAAAATGGTCCACATCATTTTTCTATTTGGAATATCCTTCATCCCCATTTTCATCAATATTAAAAAGGCACATTATCTATAATAATGGTGCTTTTCAATTTCCAAAGTATTTTTTTACGTCAGCCTCTGATCCATCACCAGACCCAGCAATATTATGAGAGATAATAGTTTGCACCACCACCTCCCTCATTTATATGTGGCATCTGAGGCTTAGAGAAGTTTAATGATTTTCCAAAGTCATATCTTTGTAAAAGTTAGAACTCAAATCCAGTCATAACTCCTCATCAAACATTGTACATTATAATGCCCTGTTTATTTGCTCTAAAATTTTCCCTTTTGAAAAAGCACTTCTTTCATTACAAAGAAAACTTATTTATTCCATTGCTGTTTATTCTGGATTCATCTTGTAAAAATTACACAGGGTCTGTCTGTAAAACTCATGAGAAAACGATGTTTCATGTCGTATTTTGAAATATGTTGGTGTGCTTTGCTGTTCTCTTCTTCCCTCTTGGTTTTGAAGCATCCACTCTGACTGGAAGAATTAGGATTATTCTACCTCAAATACGAAGAGGCAGAAAAGAGTCGGTGTCCCACAGTGGAATCTTGAAGCTCATTTTAGAGACAACAATCTCCAAAACCAGTCTTTCAAATGCAAGAGCTAGGTATATGGGCAAAAAGTTTGTAAATTATAAATATCTCCCTTCAGCTATCAAGAAGGAAGGTTGAAAGACTCAGAATGTCATTTTGAAAAGCCTAGATCCTACGTCGGTCAGTTTTGAAATGTTCTTTTGTGGAAATGAAAACCATAGAAATTTCAGATAAGTTGATTGGAAAACAAAAGCAGAGAGACAGTGCCTTATCCCTGTTTGAAATTATGTCCTAATATAAAGGGATGAGGTGCAGTAGTGAGGAAGTGATGTTCTACATTCTGAAACAGCATGGGTCTGAACTAGCTGCTACCCAACCCCCATCTTGATTCCCTGGGCTTTCCTTATGATGTGACAGAGATCCCAACATCCCTATATGCCCCAGCTTGGGATGTGGCCATGTTGATCGTCCAGTCATCTGGAACGTGCTTGGAGTCAGGACTAGGATGGCGTAAAGTATGTGAGCTGGAAAATTGGAAGCCATAGCAGGGACCCTAGAAATCAACAGTGTACACAGGAGCACTATTTAAAGACTAGATTACAACACACAGAGTCCAAGTCTATTGAAATAACTCAGTAGAGAACCAGTAAATTTCAAAGTGTGCAATTTCTATACAGTTGTATCTCCTACACTTGGCTGCCATGCAAAGAGAAAGGAAGAAAGGAGAAAGGGGATAGATGTTGAAAAACTCAGATTGTTAACTCTGAAAAGATTTAGTTTTATCACGAAGTGCCAAGTTACTTTAAGAGGTGTCTTTATTTGGCAGGGCTGCTACGACAAATACCACATAATGGGTTGGTTTTAACAACAGGAACTTATTGTCTCATGGTTTTGGAGGCTAGAGTCTAAAATCAGGGTCTCAACAGGCCATGCTTTCTCCCAGTCTGTAGTGTTCTTGTTCTGGCTAGACACAATCCTTGGAATTCCTTGGCTTGCATCTCTGCCTCCATCTCTTCATGATCTGTTTTCTGGTCTCCGCCTGTGGCTTTCTCTGACTTCTGGCTTCTTCTGAACAGACTATGTCTGAATTTCCTCTGCCTTGTAAGGATTCCAGTCGTATGGACTAAGGTACATTCTGATTTAATTTTGCACCAACTAAAATAGATCTTTGAAAATCCTATTCACCAATGAATCTGTAGCTTAACTAATAACATTTTCAAGGGTCCTGTTTACATATGTGTTCATACCCACAGGACTGGGGGTTTGGAAGTGGACACGTCTTCTTTTGGGGACAGGATTCAGTCCCCAACAAGTGGATACATTTATGTGTTTCCCTTTCTTTTTCATCCCTGGACACCCCTGACTGCCAAGCAGAAATAGGGGCCTATGTGCAAGTTGAAGTTATTTTTATAAGAAAATGGAGTAGTGGTTTTCCTATGTAAGTCATAATGAGTAGTTTTCAAACCTTTTACACACATACATATAAAATGGTGGTTACTCATCCTTGAATGTGTGACCGGGCCCAAGGGAATGTGACATTTATGTACTCAGAAATTTTGTTAGATTTTTACATAATTCTTTCTTTTTGAGCAGTTCTACTTTGTGCTAAATCATACAGTCTATGGACTCTGCTCTTTCACATTTTCCCTCACCCTGAGTAATACTTAGTAGAGTATTCATGAGCTTAAAGTGATATAATATTTAGAGCCGACCAACTTTCACCTAGATTGAACCTCATGTGGCCAAGTATATAATCATCCTTCCAGCAACCAGGGGACGTGATGGCCCATAAAACATTGTGATGAAGAAATGAACTCGGCCCCAGAGTGAATGGGTCTAAACCCCAGCTCCACCATGTTACTTACATTTGACCTCATCATTCCAAGACTCAGTGTTCTTATCTATAAAATGTGCACAATGATAGCAAAGTTTAAATAAGTCAACAAATATATACTTTACTTAGAGCAGTAACTGACATGTACTAACTGCTATGTACGTCTTTGCTGCTTTAGTGCTTTGAGGAGTAAATGAGTTAATGTGTGTAGAATGTTTTAACACTGTACCAGGCACATCATGAGTGACCAAATTGTTAGCCGCTATTATTACATTATCATATGCTGAGTAACTTGATAGAGTGTCTCAGTTTGTCAGGCTACAACAAAGAAGAGTTTGCTTCTGAAACAAACAGCTTCACCTGCCATATAGATGTAATTTCATTGAGCTCCTGGCTTCTGTAAACGTGTTCATCTGGGAAATACTGTTTTCTCTTTTTCAGCTGTTATTATTTCTTACCTAAAGTATTTTCTTTTGAGTGTTTCTCTTGGGTTTTCCCTCAAGTGTATTTTAGCTTTTGCTCCTGTGATCTCTTCCTTTTCCTTTATCACCTTTTAGGTTTCATTGTTTTTCCCTTTGTGATCATCCTTACATCATTATTATATTTTTTGCCTGTGTTTGTGTCATTTCTCTGATCATGCATTGTCTGTAGTTTTCACTGAATGTCCCTACTTTATTCTCTCCCTACTTGGTCTTGCATTTCATCTCATCCTTCTTTCTTTCCTTTATGATCTCTTTTTCATCTGCTTACCTTGTCTATTTTTGAAAAGGCTTGTCCTAGTCTGCCCTATCCCATGCTTAACTCCTGGATAATCAAGGAGCCCATTCCTTTGTATGTACACCCCCCAAGGCTAAATTTTTTGATAGCTGATGATGAATTATATAGAATCTTTTAATTGCTGGCTTACCATTACGTAAAAGCAATGTGATGAGAAAAGCATATGTGAGATATGAACCGGAAACCTTAACAGCGTATGAGGGGTAAAAGTGCAGCTTGTAATATCTTTCAGATCTCCATTCCAGGCACAGCTCATGCACTACTAGCTGTGTGACTTTGAGCAAGTTTTTAATGACATCTGTGCTTCAAATGTAACAATAGTGCCAAACTCATGATGTTAATATGAATATCAAATAAATTGCTCTATGTAATGTTTAGCATAAGGTCTAGTCTGCTCTATGCTTTCCCAAATATCAGGTGCTATTGTTGTTTTATTGCAGTTGTAGTTGTTTTCATTATTAATATTATAATACTTAATAACAGGTTTCTTTATTTTTCTTCCTATATGTGTCATCTAGATGGAGAAATAAACTTTAAATTGTAAAATTAGCAACCAGAAATGTGAATGCATTGCTGGCAATATGATGATATTGCAAATAGCTTCTGTTCCATGTTACATTGGTTTGAAATACAAACATTTCCTTAGCTGACTAAGGTCTCAGTTTGTTTAAGTAGCCAGTGGCTCCTTGCCCTTGAGGAGATAACATTTAGATTAAGAAAATGGAATTAAGTATATATGAATTCTGCTAAATTTTCTATGTACTGCTAGTTGATATCTTATTCAGCTGTCGGCAAGCATTTAATCAAAGTTTATTGGCATTCTTTTCTAAGATTTAAATAGGACATAAAATTTTATGACATGTAGAGTATTTTTGATAACTGTTTCATCATTTTCCATAGGTAGTGTAATAGTATACAAGGGGAAATATCAATAAAGTACCCAGTGTGCATAATTTTCAGGAGAGTATGGCAGTTTGAAGTTTGTACAATAACAAAATACTGGCATATTTTTCAAATAATATTGTAGATTTGTGTATGACTGGGTTTCTCTTCCCTTTTTTTTCTGTTTTACCCATATATTCTTCTTTTCTTTTCTCTTTTTGGACACTTGCAGTCTAGTTGAAAAAACTAAGAATTACAGATTATGTTGTTTGTTGATGGTTATGAAAGATAGCACATAATATTAAATTCAAGTTCCTTTGAAGTCACAAAACAGAGTGAGTGCCACATGATGTAGGATATAGAATATTTATGGTTTAAACATTTGTTTGATATTAAAAACACCAAACTCTGATAACTGTATCAGTGTTAAATGTATATGGTTGTTTGGTGGCTTCAGAGAGTCTGCCATGAGCTATTTGTGCTTTGTCTTTAAATAATATATACATTTGAACTGGAAAAATAAATATTCTTAGAAAATTAAGTATATTTTTATTTTCAGGAATCATTCTCTTATCCTAGTACTTTCATTTTCAGGAATCATTCTCTTATCCTAGCAGGCCATCATGGTTACTATGACCTGGACCCAGTCAACTGGCCGTCTGTGCCATGGTCCGTAGAATCACGAACAATCAGCACTGTGAAGAGGTCAAAGCTGCTCCACATTCCATATTCCCAGAATCACCACTGGTTTAAGCAAGTCTACTCTACAAAGAGAGAACTTGTAATTTGTCATTATTGATCTAAGGGAGCTTGATGATGGCTGGGAGTAATTTTATAGAGTCCTCTTGAAAGATGAATTCAATTTCCCTCTTAAATATATTCTATTTTATTATGGCATTATATTATCAGAGCTTGTGAAACTCACTTTTAATGGCTAAGTTTCTATCCCATAGACTGCTTTATTTCCCATGCTTGCCTGAGATTTCACTTGGTCTCATTGATCCTTCCAAGAGAATGAAAACAGTAAAGCATAACTACTCCTCTTTTGAGATGGGTTCTCTCTCTGCAATGGGAAGATAACTATACCAATGTAGGTAGCAGATGAGCTTATTTGGGCTCAAGTGCTTTCTTTTTGACTCTTAAATCATTTACATTTGACAACCATGTCAGTAAAATGATCTGGATAATTATAAATACCTTTACATTTTATGTGAACCAAAATGTGAAGCTGTTGGTAGTTATTTCTACACATACATGAATGGTAAAACAGTACTTTCCATGGTTATGACATAAATATTTAGATTTTTCAGGTGAAGAAGGCCTTAATTTTTTGTGGTATAAATCTTTACAAACAACATTTTTAAAACTCGTTGTATATTGAGAGTGGGCCATGTGTTAGGCACCTTGTTATATGTGTTAGGTACCTTGTTATACATTATTTCTAATCCTTAGAGTAATTTGGTAAAGTAAATATTAGTATTCCATTATTGCAGATGAGACAATGGAGGTTCAAAGAAGTTAAGTAATACACTCAAGGACGTTGGTGTTGGTTCTGGGATTCACCTGACTAGGATCCCATTGCACTGCTTTTCTTTTGCAAGATTTCTTATAAATAGTAGCTCACACTCGATTTGTGGGTCTGTTTATGACTATTAGATCGGCTTTCCTAAAGAAAGTCTAATCTGTTTGCTCACGTTTCTGAATTAGCCAGTAAAACACACTATCAAAATGTTTATAGTAGTATTAACATTTAATTGCACCGAGGAAATGAGTATATCAGTATATAAAGAAGTTTAGGTGTTGAGAATACTTGAGCACCTGCAGTGAATGCTGAGGGTGGTGAATGTGTGTTGACTGGGGAGGATGTTAGAGGTGGATAATGGGAAACCACAGTGACTTGGAATTTAAGGAAGAGAGAAATAGAACAAAACTTGTGTATCAGGTTAGCCATTCAGAATTTGATCTTCAACAACTCTTCCAACATGGGCTTTCTCTTCTTGTTATTCACCATCAGTATGAACTCTCTTCCAAATACCTTGTACTTTCCTACCACCTTACGTTTGTCAATACTTCCATTGCCTGAAATGCTCTGCGCCATTGCCGCCAATTCTTAACCATCCTCACTCCCTTTTTAGAAAGCTTTCTTCTATAGTCATTCCCCCATAGACCATTCTGTTTTCTGAACCACAAGTACATACAGTATAGGGAATAAATAATAGTATTTTATCCCATTGTATGCCTTGAATAGAGTATATCAACAAACAGTAGTTGGTAATTTTATAACTCTAGAAGGAAGATTTTTTTTCCTAAGTGTGTTCAGGCAAATAGCAAATCTAGAAGAGATATAATTCTCAAGTAGGATGGTCCTTAGCCAAATATGGCTGAAACATACTACATAACACTTTCCTCCTAGGGAATTTGGAATGTATATTGGCGTTTCCAACATTCTGAGGAGTTATGCAGTAATAAGACCATTTTACTATTTTTAGCCCAATACTTCCCAGATTTTCTCCCCACTTTTTATAAGACCTCTATTAATATCTCTTATTCCTCAAAAATGTTCTTTGCAAGACACTACTTTAAGGTATTTTTGTGTAAAAATATGCTAATAATATTCACAAAAGTGAAAATTGAATTTTGATATTATCCTAGTTGGGCATTTTTTCGGCCTGCCTGCCCTGTATTTGAGAAAGCACTGCCCTTCAGCTTTCTTGGTGTGTGTGTCTGTGTGTGTGTGTGTCTGTGTGTGTATACACCGTACACTGTGGACTCAACCTGAAAATAGATTGAGACTGAGAAGAGAATGATTGGAACTGGTCTTTCAGCTTGATTATTTGCTAGAATCTCTATTACTTCTCATAATATGCTTGAAAAGTTTTATTTGTACCTCAAGGGCAATGAGCCTGGCCTCAGTTACAAATATGAATGCAGATATTAGCAGTGTGCCATCTTCTCCTTTAGGCAATCTTGCTCACTGCCAGCTTCTTTTATTTACTTCCTCAAAAAAAAAAAAAAAAGGAATATCCATCCCCCTAGAATTAGACACACATTGTTCATGGGAAAAACAGAGGTTTTGGAAGCAGATAGTTTAGATTTGATTCATGACATGGGCCTGTGTGACCCTGAGCAAGTTTTCCTTTCTGAGACTCTGACTCCTCACCTGTAACATGAGGCAGATCATACCTATCTCTGAGCTGCTTATAAGGACTGAATAATATACACAAAGCGGTTAGCACAGTGCTTGACACAAAGGAGATGCTCAGTAAATATTAGACCCCTTAGCAGTTATATTTTCTGTTGGATAGATCATGACAAAGAGAATTCCATAGGCATAAGGTCACAAATAGAAAACCTCTTCTTTCCTATATTTCCCATTCCACGTTTCATGTTGTTACTTCAAACTATAAATGTTATCACTATTCTTTCTGACCTCTGTTTTATGAGGACACTGTGAACTGGGGGAAATAGTAAGAGTTGAATTAGTAGCTATAAAGACAAATATTGGAATTTTAGGGATATGTGAATAAATAACTTGAAGTAGATTTTTAAAAAATCACTGTAATAATTTGAAATATAGTAAAGGAACTTAGAAATGATGCTGTTACTCTTAACGACTGTTCAGTGTAAAACACCGTCCTCTGTTATTGTATATTTTCTGGAAAATCTTGTACTATGATGTGATATCAGAGGTTTGTAAATAGTATTATGGAAAGACATTGGACTAATAGCAAAACTGGGAATCCTTGCTATTTGGAATGCATTTGTGCCATGATTAATGTAGTTATTTTTTGGTTTAGCTTTTCATTGGATCATTCAAAGGATGAATAGTAAACACATTAAGGGAGATTTAGGACTGCATTTCAACCCAAAAGGTAATATCATTTTAGCCATATGCCTATTCCCATTGTAGTTTCAGGTTAGTAACCACTATGCATAACACAACAAAAGTTATCATGTGATAATCTTGCTTAAGGTTACCTATTTGGAGTTGAAAGTGCCCAAAAGAAAATTAGAATGATAAAATTCTTCCTTAACAATATAATAGAATGCTCAGTATAAATTGTCATTTTCAGGCCAGCAGACTATTCTGACCTGCATTTTGCAGAAAAATGAATGCTTGTTACACATGGTTGTCAATAGCACATCAATCATGTCAGTCTCCAGCCATCCATTGCTTAATTGTTCCTGGAAGAAGCCAACTTTGTCCCTGTGAAGGATGACATATAGGACTTTTGCTGTAGTATCTACCATTCTAGATACCAAACGATTCCCTGGCAGTTTTCCTTGATACAAGTATTATGAAAGGCTAGGGAAACCACCATTTTTTTGCACTCTGTTGGTTCAGACACTAGGTAAAGTCTTCTAAATTAAGCTAAAGTAATAGAAGAAGCATGAGCCTAAATGTTCCTTGGACTGCTCTCAATTATACATTAATCAGCATCTGTCTTGATCTTCTTGGTTACAGGAGAAGACGTATCAGGGAGCTTCTGCCCGGCACCTCCTCCTCCCGAGCAGATGTCTTGTGAAATTCCCTGCCGAATGGATTGTGTGGTGAGCGAGTGGATGGAGTGGTCATCCTGTTCCCAGTCCTGTTCAAATAAAAACTCAGTTGGGAAACAGACCAGGTCCAGGGTTATCCTGGCATTGGCTGGAGAAGGTGAGTAACAGTTAAGGTTTCAACCCAAGAGTCAGTTGTTGATGGATGAACTTCTAAAGCATTGTGCTAAGGGAAAGAAACGAGACGTAAAGGTCACACATTGCATGATTCCATTATATGAAATATACAGAATAGCTGAATCGATAAGGACAGAACACAGTTTGGTGGCTACCAGGGGCTGGACGAGAATAAATGGGGAGCAACTGCTTAATGGGTATGGGCTTTCCTTTTGGGATGATGAAAATGTTTTGGAACTAGATAGAGGTGGTAGTTGGACAACAATGTAAATATACTAAATGCCACTGAATTGTTCAGTTTAAAATGATTAGTTTTATGTTATGTGAATTTCACCTAAATAAAAATTGAGTCAAATGTTCAATTTTTTTTCCTAGTAGGTAACTGAGAAGTTCATTTTGAGGATGTAGCCATTCATAGGTGATATCTCCATCCCCTGAATCCAAATTTAAAGTTTTCTTTTCATGCATGCTTTTTTCCTTTAATTCTCTAGTTTATCTATGCTGGATTCCCATATTTACATGAATCGTTTTAATCCATATTTATTTATGGGCCATGAAATCAGATGGATTTCATTTTTCATTATTTTTTTTAGAGAAGGAAGCAAAGATTATTTGACATACATCCAGTTGCAAGTAGCTTGTGTAGTTGGAATTATAACTGGAATATTTCTGGTAAAAAACAAAAACAAAAGTTCCAAATTAGGAATCAGGAGACCTGACTTCTTGGCCTAGAATAGTGACTAACATTGGCAAGCTACCTGATCCTTATGCCCTGGTTTCCTGTTCTGTCATGCTGGCATGTTGTGATGGGACGGAAACATGAGGGCTGTGAAGATGGCTTTGAAGAAGCTAAAAAGTGCTGTGGGAATGTCAACGGGTGATATCAGAACAAGTTAGAGAAGCAGATGTTCCTGTCCTTGATAGCAGTTGTCTCTGTCCCTAAACATGTGCCATTTCTCTCATGCCCTCCATGGCTTCATCTGCCTACGGCTCAGTTAGAACAGCAGGGCAGGGTGACCACTGGCTGTGAGGAGCTCCTTTGTAAATAGGATTCTGTTCCATGAGCCTAAGAAATGGAGCCAGGGTCAAGATGAATGGAAATTCTCCTGTTTTTAAGTATAGTTGTTTCCCCCTCTTGTATTTTATATTTCAGGAAGGGGAAAATAGTCAGTAGTATTTAATGGTGAAAAAAATAACAAGAATGACAGAATCAAGGTCACAAATCTTATTGACCATTTGCCCAGCTGAATAAAACGTTATAGTGTGGAAGAGTAGGAAAAGATCAATATTTTAAATAAGTATCACTTGTTACATGGATATAAAAATGTGAAAGAAAAGGTAGTAATGAAATTGGATTGTGTGACTCACCTGAGCATGTCCAGGTACACAGCTTTCATGTCTTCCTAACGATGGGTAGCGCATTGTCAGCTATTATTTCAGAGTTTAAGGATGGGCTGGATTTCTCAAATTGCAGTAAAATGTACACCTTGGGTGGAGGGTTGATGTCTTAAAATGGATCTCTCTTAGGAAAGGGAGATTATGTAGTTAATGTGTGTGTACGTGTGTGTGTGTGTGTATATGTGTTTTCTGCATAGTACCACTTCAAGGACATGGGCTATTATATCTAACCAACAAATTTCTGTTAGCATGGCAATATTAAAGAAAAGCAAGGAAGGCTGTTTGTTGGCAAGATAAACAAAACTAGGTTACATCTGGTAGCCCAACAGTCTCTCTGTGCTTGCTGCAGAAGCTCCTCTGTTTCACACCTGAAGCATAGCATTGTTTTCTTGGACTTTCGGGTAAACTGTGCATCCCCTACACTTGATTTTGTGATTGTGAGACCTATGCAAATGGAAACCTAGAACGCAATTGAATGCCTAATAGCTTCAATCTCTAGGAATAGAAAAACATCCACTTGATCTTAGAAAAGTTTCACCCAGTTACTTTCTCTGTTATACAAATTGTTAGCTATAAAATTAAGTCACCAAATTGTCAGTCTGTAGTTGCTACTTTAGAATATACATTAAAGAATTTTATTTAAAAAAAAAGAAAACCAGATTTCTTTGGAGTTTATCTCATGGTACATGCCCCAGGAGTAAGTAGTTGAGTCAATTATTTTCATAATCTAATGGACTTGGACTGCTGTCTGTTATTTAGGAGAGAAAAGGACAATATATTTTTCTCCATTTGTTATTTGGAACAGAAGAACCATGGCCTTAGAGTAGAAAGAAGAGTGCAGTTGCTTAGGCCCTTGGAAGGATGGGTCAAAAAGACCATCCTTCTAGACCATTAAAACAGCAAAAACAAGAACAACTATAATAACATCAGCAAATATAGCAACAATGACAGCTATGGCTGTATATTCTCTTTCACTTTTATTTTTTGCAGGTGGAAAGCCATGTCCCCCAAATCAGGCCCTCCAAGAGTATCGTTTATGTAATGACCATTCCTGTATGCAACTCTCCTGGGAGACTTCGCCTTGGGGTCCCTGTTCTGAAGACACACTGGTAACTGCCCTTAATGCAACCATTGGCTGGAATGGAGAAGCAAGGTGTGGTGTGGGCATTCAGACGCGGAGGGTCTTCTGTGTCAAAAGTCACGTGGGACAAGTGATGACTAAAAGGTATTAGCAATGTATTACTGGAAGTGCATATAAATATTACATAGCTGCGTATAGTTAACCAAAATCATTTATCAAACAACCAATATGTCTGGATCTAAGCTATAGTAACTGTTTTATTTTTCTTTTTTTATAAAATTTTGACTCTTAAAGACTAAAAATTATTCCTCAAACAAAGATAAGTACTGTTACTATATAGATTGTTAGTGCAGTTACAGGGTGTGTATTAGTTCATCAATAAAAGTAAATAATGTCTGCAAATGTTGAATGTGAGTAATCAAACAAGTTTTCTCTAGCTGATTTCCGTATTTTTTACTCTATTCCAATCACATGACTAGGTCAACATGAAGATAGTTTCTGTACTTTGAAAGTATAGGTTGTGTAATACTCTTGTTTAGGGCCAATGGATCTTTCCAGTGAGCAGACAAATCCAAAGGGGTCTTTTGATTGGACTACTTCATGCCCACAAGTAGGTTATAATTACATGCATGTTATACTCTGCATGTAGAAATATAAATTTTTAAAAAATAGTAGGATTCCTGAAGCGTTGGTGGTGAGCTGAGGAGGAAGCTGGTTGCAGCAATGACGGCGATAGTGGTGGTGGCGCCATGGCAGAGCTTGCAGGATCCCTGCTGCCTTGGTGATCCCGAGCTGACAGCCAGAGAGTACAGTGGCTCAGCTCCTGGAGAGTGATGTTTGAAGAAAGTGGAGGGCATCCGCCCACGCCCGCTGGCTCCCATTAGGTCGGTTCCTGCAGCGGTGCCCAGCAGCCTTGGTGAAGGCCCTGCCCAGCAGAGATCATGTATTGCCTCCAGTGGCTGCTGCCCGTCCTCCTCTTTCCCAAGCCCCTCAACCCCACCCTGTGGTTCATCCACTCCATGTTCATGGGCTTCTGCCTGCTCAGCTTCCTCCTGGAGCAGAAACCTTACACGATTTGTGCCTTGGTTTTCTTGGCAGCCCTGTTCCTCATCTGCTACAGCTGCTGGGAAAACTGTTTCCTGGACCACTGCTCTGATTCCCTGCTTCCGGAATTGGCACATGGAGTTGTGGGCACGTAACAGCCTGCCCAATTAGCTTTCCAAGGAAGCAGAAGATGGGAGGCGAGGCATTGATGTAGGTCATAAAGCATCGGAGTTTAAAATCCTGCAGCTGTGCGGGTGCCACATTCCTAACAGCACCTTTCTGGCCTGTGATGTTTTATCCTTATAACGTGAATAATGGCACTGACTGGTGCTCTTAATGTTGAGTCCTATAGTCATGGGTGGTCTTGTGGTGTGTGTGTTCCATCCCCATTTCGATCCCTGGCTGGTGGGATGGTAACCCCCTCGCCTCATTCATACGAGGAGTGACTGGTCCACAGCCCTGGGCTGATTGAGGTGGATAAAATGCCAGTCTCGTCAGGGTCTCCTTCCTTCCCCAAATGTTAGTGACTCCTCAGTCCCTCTCCTGGTTTCCCTTTAGTTCTCTTCTGCCCCTTTCCTTTTTGGGGAGCTCCTGTCTAAGACAGGGCTTACTTTTGCACTTATCTTGAATTTAAAGAGATTGCTGACGCCCGAGAGCCTTGCTTTTTCATCCTGTTTTCCCTATTCAGCAGGTAGACAGAAACATGCCTTGATTGATTGTTGTCCACAAATCGCCAGTATTTTCTCCACTTCATTTTTCAGAAAGAAGGAACAGATAGATGTTGTTCTTTCATCTGGGTGTCTGGGCTTATGGCTTCCCAGCCCAGTGTCACTTCCTTTGCCCTTCCTCCTGCCTTCTTTGAGTGTGTGTGTGGGGAGGTGGGGGGGTGCTCATTGTAGCTCCTGTGCATGCTTTGCAGAATTGAGGTGTGGTGTGTTCATGTACATCTAGCCGTCCCCACCTGAGTGAATGGGAGAGTACTTATGTGTTTCATAAACAGCTATGATCTCTTTGATACATGTTTGGATATTTTTTGGTATGCCCTGTGTGTGTGTGTGTGTGTGTGTGTGTGTGTGTGTGTGTTTGTACAAATGCATATGTATAGTCCTTTTAAAGAAGCTTTATGGAACGTGTTCTGATTTTGAGGTTTAGCAATAGTAGGTGCCACTACGGTTTTTATTTAGCATGGGGATTGCAGAGTGACCAGCACACTGGAGTCCGAGGTGGTTCAGACAAGACAGAGGGGAGTGATGGCCATCATCCTCATGCCAGGAGCCTCTTCATTCCTGCACATATAGACTGTACCTTATATAAGAAGAATACACAGGAAGACCTTGTGACTGTCACTTGTTTTTTTCTTTTTCTTTGCTTCAGTAACAAGTGTTGGCAAATGAGACTTTCTCCTGGCCCCTGCCCACTGGGAATCGACATAATTGTCCCCCCCAGGCAGAACCATCCATCTTCTGTTGCCTGATGGGGGAGAGAGGTGGGCCAGTCAGAGGACAGAGCTGGAGGCACTCCATCTAGGGAATGGGACTGCGAGGCCACACTTGTGAAATCTTTGGACTACTATTCTGGAGCTTTTCTTTCTGGTGTGTTTGTTGCACAGCTGTTTGGAATGTTTAATAAAGCTTTATAAACTTTAAAAAAAAAAAAAGTAGTAGGAAAATCATCAAATTTGGACCTGGGGACTAGGTGATAGATATGAAAAAGAGTCAAAAACAATTGCAAGTGATGGGATAGAAAAAAGAGGAATTTGGCTGGAGAGCTCAGTTGTGGGAGTTGTACATCTAGACTGAAAGAGCAGACGTAACTGTTCCTCAAACCCATGGGGAAGGCTTGTGGATAAGAAAATGGAAGGGCCCACACAGTCTGCAGAGACTGGGGGATGGACCTGTTGATAGGGATTCCCCAGTGGCCATGTTTGAAATAGTCCCTTCCTGCAGTAGAAGAGCCTGCCCCAGCCACATGGGTGGTGGCTCACCAGGTTGGACCAGGGCAAGCTTTGGGCTAGTGGTACACGCTAGGCAACTTAGAATTTTCAGGCTGAACCTGGGAAAACAAAATCCTCTTTCCTCTAAAAGCATGAACTCAGAGTTGCCACAATCGTGGTTGGGCCTAGTGGAAAATTCTGGAGGAGAGAGTAAAGCTGATTCTCAGAAAGAAGCAGAGACCAAGACAGAGCAAGTACTGGTAGCATCTCTGCTAGGAATGTAAGCAAATACCTTCACTATTCTGCCTAATTCAATTCAATTCTTTCTGCCTTGGACAACACAAATGCCTGATTAAATTAATCTGAGGCACCATAGTGAAGAGTTCTGGGCCTTATCTACACTGCTGTGGTATCCACTTTGGTCACAGAAGCTTAGTTAATGGAAATGAGCTAAAGATGGCGAAAATAACGCAGACAGGCCAATGCTGCCCCCGCTGGTGGTAGGTGGCACTGCAAATAAAAACAAAGATATTTACAACCTTAGAACCTGATATAAATCACAGTCAGTGAACTCTCACCTCTCTCTCTTCCTAATGTGGCTTCCAGAGGACTGGGGTTAAGTGTTCTGTATTGTTGTTACTCCAGAGTTTAGCAAAGCACCTGGCACATAGTGTTCAGTAAATATTTTTGGAATTCAGGAACGAACTAGACCTGTGTGTAGGGAAGTGATAGGGTTTGACAGAGACTGGAAATGAAGAATGGAAGGAAGAGGGAGAGAATCTGATGTTAATACTTTGCTTTAGGAGAAATTTTGGCAAAGGGAACTATCCTGAAGAGTAGTAAAGAGGTCATATGTATGACCTTCTGTTCTTTTAAAATCATAAATGATATTGTTTCTGCTTTAACATCTAACTCTACAGTGTTTGTGGTTTGTTTTGGAAAATCAACTTTGAGACAGTTGTGGTTTTTTCAGTTTTTCAACTTGTTAGGTATCTGTAGCACCGTGTAGATCGATTGCATCAATAGGAGTCATAGCCAAACATGGACAATAACTTTTGTATATCACCTGTTTCAGATGATATTCTATTTCATGGAGTTCTGGTAAAATACTGAAAGGTTTATAAAAGTACTCAGCAGTATGAGAACTCCTCTTATCTGGGAAGAATTGCAGCCTTGGTAATGTTCTTCTTTATGACCTAATTTTCGGCTGCTTTAAAAAAAAAAAAAAGATGCATGAAACCTTAGGCTGAATATACAGATAAAAATAAATTTGGTTTAGGTATAGCAGTAAGCTCTACATAAAATGCAGCAAACTATTATACTTTATATTGATAGAAAAATTTAACATGCCCGGAGTCTGATCATTTCCCTTCCACAAAACTTTTCATCTCTGAAACATGACATGAAAAATCCACTTGGCATGAATACAGTTTGTTATTTTCTTAGCAAAGGTACATTTGAATTGAGAATGACACCTAGCTGACTAAATATTCAACACATTTTTAAGGGCTATTTAGACATGAAAAGTTAGGTTGAATGTTCAGATAATCTTCTATTTCATCATAATTACTTTGAATTATAGTTTTGTCAAAGAAACCTCTGAGCATGTCAACTTACTTAAATATTGCCTATTAACCTAAAGATTTTTTGTGACTAAAAAGAAATCACAGTACCATGAAGCTTACCGTTTAGACTGTGATTCACAAACCAATATACATTTGTTTGAAAATTTGTATTTGAAATTAAAATACTATTATTACACAGTGAATAGCCTCCAGTTTTGCTCTTGTTTACCAACACAAAAAGTAAATTGCACAGATGTTTTCCCCAACACACACATACATACTTATAAAGACATTGTGAATTCCTTTTGTACTGTTAATGAGGCTGGAGACTTAACAACTTGGTTTTAATTCTTACTGCATGTCTCCCAAACAATCGTGCTAAACATGAGCAGTTTGCATTGACTTTAGTAAAGTTAATTAAAATTCTTGAGGTTAATGAGATTAATTGAGCTAAAAAAACAATACTTAGAGTCCAGTGAAGCTTAAAGTGGAATTATCCACAGTAGAATATATCCTTTGCTCTGCCCTTTCAAAAAATAATTCTGCTTTTTTCATGCGCGTTCCTTTGCAGTGAAAACAGATTTCCTGTTACTTGTGAATTCCTTTGGAGTGGGGACAAGGGAATAGAAACGAAAAGGAAGAAGAAAATATCTTAAGGAAAGAGTGGCCTTCAGGTTAGAGTAAATAAGTGCGCCCCCATGGAATCGATGGGCTAAAAACAATATGTTTTTATCTCCAATCACACTGCCCTGGGAGGCACAGATTTCCTTCCAAGTTCTTACATCCCTGGGTTGGTATTTTGGTTTCCATGTACTTGAACTTATCATATCAGAAAATGAGAACCAGATAGGGTACAACTGTGCCAGAAGTGAGAGCCTGTTGGGATATTCCTGGGGTTTTGTTTGGTTTTGTTTCACTATTTAACGCTTTTTTTTTTTAGTTGCAAAGTACCAAAAGATAATAATAAAGATTAAAAACACAAAACTCAAGGGCTTCCAAAGTTGCTGATAAGACATTTTCTGCTTTTAATTTGAAAATACCTGGCATTTTGTGAGATATGGTAATAAATCATTCTGTGTAATCACTTAATGTTTAAAACATTCACAGGTTTGGCCCACCTAGCTGAGTGAGATAAGAGCATCAGCTCCTGAGTCAGATGACTGATGAAGGTGATGGAGGAATGTTTGGCTGTATCTTGATTATGGGAGAATAACTGAAAAATGGCAGGTTTTGTAACTATAGGTGTTGCAGATCAGCACAGTGCTTTGAAGGAGGGCGAGCAAGCAAGAGTAAATATAGAACATTCCAGTGCAAGTCTAGGAAAATATGTGGATTAAAATGGGATACATTATTAAGAGCATTGCCAATCCAGGATAAGAGTGTCACACTAGTAGTGGAAGTATACATTATGAGAAAGGCAAAGGGCCATACTTTATTTACCAACTAAAAAGCAAATTCGTATGTTTCCCTGAGTTTTAAGGTTTCAATTTTGTTTTAGAAATGGCTGGAGAAATTAGCCAAATATCCTTTGGGATTTATTTATCTTTAGGCTTTAATAGCATAGACTACTACTCAATCATTCACTTACAACTTTTAAATATTTACCATGAGCTATGATCTGGGGTTTTTAGGATATGATATAAAATGGAATTCCACCATCAAGGCATTCAGCATGTACTTACATACATACGCACACACACAAAGCAAATCAGCAGCACAAAAGAGTCAAAAAGCCTTTCTTTGGTCCTGACGATACAGTGATACAGAAAATAAACCTACTAGTTTTTGTAAATGGGGAAGGGAACATATAAGTTACAAAGGGAATACTTTTGAAAATTAAGAAGAAATTTATAGAAATTGGAAATGTGATGATCCTTGAAAGGGTAGACAATGTGTAGATAAATTCAAAGAAGAAAGTTGAACCCTTGAAGAAAAAGATAAACCTTCTTGGCAGAAGAAATGAGCAAAAAGACAATTTTTTGACTATCGTAAATATTTTCCCCCTGTCAGACCAGAAATCTCATGCCTTTCTGGGAAATCCCTCAGTCCATTTCCTCTCAAAAAATATATAACCCGAACTTGACCTTTGCAATTGTGGGAATGATACTGTTTCTTTCTTCTGAACTTATGGGGAAAACACAGAGAGAGGGAGTGTCATATTACAGAGAGCATTTGTTGTGAGTGATGTAATTATTGGTAAATAAAGTAGAGGATATCAGTTCCTTGAATAAGATTAACACCTAGTGTTAACTGAAGTGAATAATGTCCCTGCAATATAAGCAGCCCTCTATAGAAAGCCTGAGGCCTAGCACCACCAATATTTTATGAAGGCATGAGTGAGCTTGTGGTGGGGGGCGGTGAAGACCCCATGCTTCAGTGGCCACACAGGAAGCTGGCTTTACTCAAGTTGTGCTTTGATATTTGGCCATGTGTTAGGAGAGGTTGGAGAGGAGTTAGAATAAATAGCGGTTCCATTTATTCTCAGTAGGCTCTGAATATGAACAAAGGACTTAGGGATGATTTCATTGCTTTCTGCTATCTTTACTAAGGTATAATATAAATTTTCCTCACCAGAGCATGTTGTTTAAACAACACTATCTCCTCATAAAGGCACTCTTTCTTTCTGTTGTTGTGCTTACTCAGTTGACCTATTTGATAAGCAGGTTTTTTTAAGGATGATTAATAATAATGCCACTAATAAATAATTTATTGAGTGATTTTCCTGCGAGTATATGCATTTTCCATTTTAATTTCTCTGTAAGTATTGCATGCTCCCTGGTAGAAGTAAAATAACAGAGAGGGAATGATGAATAAAAGCAGCAAGTTCCCAACCAATTCCTTCTGCAGTTTGTATTGCCATTTCTCAGATACAACCACTTCTTAACAGTTGCTGGGTTTTGTTTCTCTCCCTCTCCCCATCCCTGTTTTTTCTGGGTAAGTGTTCACATGACTCACTAATCAAAACAGTGGGCAAGGTAAACAGTAAGAAGCCTTTCACCTACCACTGCTCCCATCTTCTCCCTTTCTATCACTGGCAACCATTTTATTCATTTCTTAATATCCTTCCACTGTATCTTTATGCTGATGCAAGCAGATATAAGTATATATTCTTATTCCCCTCTTCCTTTCTGGTTGTTACCTCGTAACTCTAAGTGGTATATTTTTCATATGTAATTCATTTATTTTTTCACTTATCAGTTTAAAATGTTTATCCTTTGATTCCTTCCATGAAAGGCAGTGAACCTTAGTTCTCTTACACTATCTCCTCTCCCCCACTCTCCCACAATGTTAGTCTTCGGCTGGTTGGTTGATTACATTAGTGCTTTTGATAACATTCTTCGAACCTTATTTCTTGTTTCATTTATATTTAGATCAACTCTTTGAACACCTGCTTTGTTTGATGAAGACATCAGAGCCTCCTCTCTCTCATCCTCCCTGTCCTTCTCCCGTCCTGTGTCATTCGTGCCTTTGCTTTGCTTTACAGTGGCAAGCATATTAAGTACATTTTGCTCCATAACCTCATTACGTTTTCCGTGCTTTATCTCCATGCTGTTTTTAAATTTTAAGACTATGAAAATGTTTTAATTTTTATAATAATGTTAATTGGTGAGGTTTGATACCAGTCAGATTCTTCTCCCTTTGTAGATGACTTATTCCTCTTCCTCCATTGACTGACCATTCTTCTCTTCTCTTCTCTTCTCTTCTCTTCTCTTCTCTTCTCTTTTCTTCTCTTCTCTTCTCTTTTCTTCTCTTCTCTTTTCTTCTCTTCTCTTCTCTTCTTTCTCTTCTCTTCTTTCTCTTCTCTTCTCTTCTCTCATGTTAAAAAATTTAGACAGTCCCTGCATTTGCACGTTGGTCATTTTGTATGTATTTGGTGGACTTGTCATGAGTCACTATCATCCCTTCTTCAACTGTGAGATATTTTCATCCATTATTTCCTCATTGATTTTATCTCCTCCATTTTCTCTGTTTTCTACTTTGAGAATCTCTATTTTAGCTGTTTGAACTTGCTAAACTGACAATTTTTTGTAACATTTTTCTCCAGTGCTCTGTCTCCATGTGACTTTGGGCCCATTATGTATTATTTCAACACCCCTGTTTATCATTTGAAAATAGAGATTTTAATGCCTTTCAGTGTTGTTGTTAGAAATAAATGAAAGAGTGTAAGCAAAGCACTTAGTTCAGCCCCAGGATTTTCACCCTATCTGTTACTAAAGTTCATGCTACTAAGCTTTATACCTGCTGGATCTCTCTTCTTTATAAGAAACTGCATGGAAAATAGAATTTAAAATCCAAATATGTGTTGCAGAGAGCTTTCCTGTTTTTCTTCTTAGTCCTCTGTACTCATAAAACAAGCAAGCAAAAAACAAATGCAAACTTGTTTGCCATTTTTCTGAGACTTTAGTTTTTCCAGGTGATTGTAAATTCATTAACAGTATTACTTTCCTCCCAAGTATGAACATTAAATTAATTATCAGCAAAATAACATAATTGAAATGTTTCTGTTGTTAGCGCTAGTTAGTATATTTATTTGCAGTCTGTCACATCTTGCTTACTCCTAGCTCATCAATCTGCAAGTTTTATAGAGATACCTACTAATTATTAAAATATTCTAGAATTCTGTTAATTATTAATGTCATGTAGTATTTTACATGGTCTTCCATAACTTTATTTTCGTGTGTGTGTTTGATGTCTTGTATTTTTGTATTTTTCTCTTCTTTTTTTTTTGCTGATTTGTTCATTACAAAAAAAAAAAAAAATCAATGTTACTTGAATGATGCAGATGGTCACTTAATTGGTGCTTATTTTAACTTACAGATTTTCTTTGCTGTCCTATACCCATAATCTTCATAAGTTACGTAATTGGTTTTTTTCCTGTTGTAGTGGAAAGATTTTTGGTCTCTGTTTCCAGCTCTGCCTCTGGCTGTGTGCCCCTGGACAAGTGACTTCACCACCCTGGGTCTTTCTTCCTTCATCTATAAAATAAACAAGAGTGTCTCAGTGTTTTCTATTCTAAAATTCTATGGTTCTGTGTTAAACCGCTTTCTCCAGGAGGCACTGATGTAGTTTCTTCCCAATGACAGATGTCCAGAGTCTACTCGGCCGGAAACAGTGCGCCCTTGTCTCCTCCCGTGCAAAAAAGACTGCCTAGTGACAGCTTTCAGCGAGTGGACACCCTGCCCAGGGTTGTGCCAGCCAGGTAGGTGGAGTCCGTTTTCTTACTGCTTTCTTCTCTAACCTTCTAATTGTTTTCCCTCTGCAATACAAACATCTTTCTTTCCCATTTGCCTATCACTCTGGGAGCAAGATGTATAAAAGTTTGTAAATGAAATCTTGGATACCCAGATCCATCAGAACTTGGAAAGGAAAACATTTGCACATGATACATGTCACAATTTCACTGGTATGTATTGTAGTAGTAATCCTCTTCTACTAATCCTGTTTTGCATTTTGAATATCCATTCAGATGTGATTCCTCATAAAGCATCATCACCATCACAATTTCTCTGAGATTCGTGTGTGTTTGGATCCCAATTCCAGGTAGTTTCATTAGATTCTGAGCTCTTTAATCCTATGCATTCATCACTGATAAATGGAAGCATGTGGAAAAATAAGGAAAGATACATTTAGAAGTGTTGAGCAAGTACAGAAATCGGTAATGTAAGATGTGTATTTCTTACTGTTAATGGTGATACATTATACATCCACTGTATATGGAGGGCTGTGATTTGTGATTCTGAACATCTGAGACCGAAATTAGCCCACAGGTGCTCTTTGATAAAGTGACTGTTTTTCTTAGAACAGGTCTTTTTTCCCCAAAGCTAATTGCACTCCCCTGATGAACTGGCCCATAGGAAACAAGCTCTCCTGGTTCTGAAATTCCATATGGGCTTAAGATTTAGACTCATGACTTGGTCTGTTTTCCCATCGCATACACACTAGGTCTGGTCCTTTGGATCTTATCACCATGGTAAGGAAAGGCAAATCCAAGAAACGAAAGGAGGAAAAGAATACGAGCCCTGGTGTCCAAAGTAAAGTTCTCATCCTCCCATCTCTGGTCTTTGCTTGATGATCATGTCTTCTCAAGCAGAGTATGGTCCTTGCTCAGTTATTGCTCTAGCCTCCTGGAAGAAGGAAGAGGGAAGTATGCGGTTCCTTGGAGAGAGGACTTCACTCAGAGACTGAGAGGATTAACACCTTTCTCGGAAAACTCTCTCCACAAACATCTAGACTCCCATAGAGACTCATCTATCACAGGGCTTCATGGGTGTGGCATGAAGAGGTGGCCAACATTGACATAGATCTGACTGTCCTTTCAGACCGTCTCTCAGTGACTGAGAAAGGGGTTGTGACAGCTGCTGGAGATGCTTGTCATCATCATCGTATATTACATTGTTGGGGCACCTGCAAAAAGCTTTTATAGCTGTGCATTTCATAAAAAGAATTTCCTAATGGCAGCCAGAATTTTGTGTGGGAGCTATCAAGGATCCCCTGACACTCAGGAAGGCATGTCAGCTTTGTTTGGTGACCAGGGATTATTTCAGCTACACTCAAGAACATTCCCTCTGCTGCCTGCAAGTCTTCCCTTAGCATTAGCTGACAGTGGAGGAATCAGGGTATGTGAAAGAATTGTTCTTCAAGCAACTTTATATTTTACTCCAATTTCCTAAGATTCAATTAGATATTCAAATAGTTAACATTGTAATGAAAATAGTTCTAAGTCTCTGTGGTCTCTTCTTGCCTCCACCTTTTCAAGCCTAGATAATTCTTTCACACCCTGGCAGCCTGGGGACCTGGAGGAGCAAAAATTCAATTTTCAGATTTCTTCCAGCTTTCCTCTTCAATCCCATTTACCTTTGTGTTTAGATTATTTCCTGGGATCAGGAGATTATTAAATAGGCATGGGTTAATTTGGGGGCTTCTATGAGAGGGGGAGAATGTCAAAGGAAATAGGACCTGTAAATCTCTGGTTCTCAAACTTTATCGTGCATCTGAATCACTGGGAAGCAATATTAAAATTCAGATTTCCAGCTCCCTGAAATTCTGATTCAGTAGCTTTGGGATGGGTCCCATAAAATTGCAGTGGTGAGAAGCTCCCCCGGAACACTGATGCATCCACTCCTAATTCTGATGAGAAAGGACCATGGATCTGTGAACAAACAGTGCTGGGTTCTGGCCAGGTGGTCCTCCCTTCAGCTCCTTGCATGTGCTGTGTTCTTCCCAACTAAAGAGGTCATGTTACACGGTGGCTAAGAGCATAGGCACTGAAGCCAGATGGCAGGGGCTAGATTCCCAGGTTCACCCCGTGACATTGAACCCTACTTAATCTCTCTCTGTCTCAGTTTCCTTATTTGTAAAATGAGGATAATATTCACACCTACCGATAGAGAAAGAACTTAGACCACTGCTGGCATCAAGTATGCACTGGGCAAGTATTTTTATAGTTGTTCAGGGCCTTTGCACATGCTCTGGGTGAGGCCTGCCAGTCTCTTCAACTGTCCCTCTTTGCTGGACCCTCAGTCAACACATCCTGCAGGGACCTGCTTTTGTAGCCTTTCTTCGGAATGCTATTCTCATCTCTCAGATTATGTTTGACCCTATGCTAGATTGAAACGTGCCCCAATTTAGACATGTTCTTAATCTTAACCCACATTCCTGTGAGTGTAAACCTGTTGTAACTAGGATCTCTTGAAGTTATTGCTTTAGTTAAGGTATGGCCCACCTGAATGAAGATGACCTTATTCCAGATTACTGGAGTCCTTTATAAGCAGAAGAAATTCAGACATTGAGAAAGCCGTGGGGAGGAGCTGAAAGTTGGAAGTCAAAGGAACCTGGAAGAGAAAGGAGAGGACATCACCATGTGACAGGACGGCCAAGGAACCCCAAGGATTGTGTCAAACCAGTACCAGAGTGTTACCGACTGTTCTAGTTTGCTAATGCCACCAGAATGCAAAACACCAGAGATGGATTGGCTTTTATAAAGGGGGGTTTATTTGGTTACACAGTTACAGTCTTAAGGCAATAAAGTGTCCAAGGTAACACATCAGCAATCAGGCCAATGGTGTCCAGAAAACCTCTGTTAGCTGGGAAGGCACTTGGCTGGCATCTGCTCCAAAGTTCTGGTTTCAAAACGGCTTTCTCCCAGGACATCCCTCTCTAGGCTGCAGTTCCTCAAAAATGTCACTCTTAGTTGCACTTGGGATATTTGTCCTCTCTGTTTCTCTGGAGCAAGAGTCTGCTTTCAACGGCTGTCTTCAAACTGTCTCTCATCTGCAGCTCCTGTGCTTTCTTCAAAGTGTCCCTCTTGGCTGTAGCTCCTCTTCAAAATGTCACTCACAGCTGCACGGAGTTCCCTCTGCCCATCAGTCATTTATATGGCTCCACTGATCAAGGCCCACCTTGAATGATGGGGCCACACCTCCACGGAAATATCTCATCAGTTACCACCTACAGTTGGGTGGGGCGAATTTCCATGCAAATCTAATCAGTACCAAAACGTCTGCCCCACAAGACTGCATCAAAGAATATGGCTTTTTCTGGGGTATATAATACATTCAAACTGGCACACCGACTTTGGGGAGAAAGCACTGCCTTGCTGATGCCTCAGTTTTAGAATTCTAACCTCAAAATCGTGAACCAATAAATTCCCATTGTTTAAGACAACACTTTGTGTTGTATTTGTCATAGCAGCCTTGAAAACTAAGACAGAAACCTCCACGTGTATTCCATTAAATAAATTATCCTACAACTTCTGCAGATTGCCTTTATGACACTCATGATGCATATCTCTCTCTGTTTAATGTCACCCCTCTTAGAATGTAAATTTATGAAGATGAGGACCACTTCTGTCTTGTTCAGCACTGTATCCCATAAACCCCACAAAGTATGGGACATATAGTTGTCAGTTGATAAATATTTTCTGAATGGATGGATGTCCTATGAAGAGATAGAAAGGTATGGATTTGAATCCAGGCATGTCCTTGAGAGCATTCTTCTAGAGATACTTTGGGAAATGATGTCCTAGAACACTACTTCTCAAAGTGAAATCTGCACACAAGTACCCTGGGGATATTACTGAAATGCAAACTGATTCAGTAGATCTGAATGGGGCTTGAAATTTCACCTTGGTAACGATCTCCCAGGTGCTGTCTATACTCTGAGTGGCAAAGCTCTGACTAGGTGTCTTAGTTTGCCTGTGCGGCTGTGACATATATCACAAACTGATTTGGGAGGCTAGAAGTCCAAACTCCAGGTATTGTCTGTAGCATTCTAGCAGTCCTCCACCACGTGGTGATCTCTCACTCTCCTTGTCTGCTCCTCTGACATCTGCTGAATTCTGGCTTCTTCTTCCTTGTCCAATTTCCAATTTCATTATAAAATTACTTCAGCCATATAGGATTAAGGCCCACCCTCATTCAATTTGACCATACCTTAAACTAATAACAGCATCTTCAAAGGTCCTATTTACAAATGAATTCACACCCACAGGACTGGGAGTTAGGATTTGAATATGTCTCTTCTCTGGGGCATGAGTCAATCCCCAGCAGTGAGGATGGTGTTCCAGTTTGCTAATGCTGCCATTAAGCAGAATACCAGAAATGGATTGGCTTTTATAAAGGGGGTTTATTTGCTTACAAAGTTACAGTCTTAAAGCCATAAAGTGTCCAAGGTAATGCATCAACAATTGGGTACCTTCACTGGAGGATGGCCAACGGCGTCTGTAAAACCTCTGTTAGCTGTGAAGGCACGTGGCTGGCATCTGCTCCAGAGTTCTGGTTTCAAAATGGCTTTCTCCCAGGACGTTCCTCTCTAGGCTGTCACTCTTAGTTGCTTTTGGGGCACTTATCCTCTCTTAGTTCCTCTGGAGCAAGAGTCTGCTTTCAAAAGCTATCTCCAGAATGTCTCTGTAAGCTGCAGCTCCTCTCTCAGCTCCTGTGCATTCTTCAAAGTGTCCCTCTTGGCTGTATTAAGCATCTGGGCCTGTGTGGCTCTTTTTAAAGTACTCCAGTGATCCAGATGACCCACCCTGAATGGATGGGGCCACACCTCCATGGAAATAATCCAATGAAAGCTCTTGCCTACCATTGATTGAATCACATCTCCAGGGAAACAGTCAAAAGGTTCCAACCTAATCAGCACTAATAACATCTGCCCCCACAAGATTGCATCAAAGATCATGGCTTTTTCTGGGGGACATAATACATCCAAACCGGCACAGATGGTGTTCATTAGAAGTTCCTGAGCAAGGCAGTGGTCAAAGCTGTAGAGTAAGAAGTGTGGTTTGGGGACAGATCAGAAGGTATGGACATAGGCGGGGGTGGTGTGTGCAGTGGAAAGAAGTGGTTTAACTTAAACAGAGGAGAATCAGGAATAGCATTCCAGGGGGTACTGACCTGAGTTGGTAGTAACCTAGGCTGATGGAGGTGGAGGAACTCTTTTTTTGCCACTGTTGTTTCAGGACTGGGTCATCAAAGTTGAGAAGAGAAGTCATGTCAGTGTTTCCCAAACTTTGCTCCCCAATGGAATCACTTAGCTATCTCTGAACAATTATGATGCCTTGTCTTACCCCAGACATTCTGACTTAATTGATTTGGGGTATGTGCCAGTTTGGATGTATTATGTCCCCCGAAACTCCATTATCTTTAAGGCAATCTTGTGTGGGCTGACATACTAGTGTTGATTAAGTTGGAACCTTATGCATGAGTGTTTCCATGGAGATGTGACCCACCCAACTGTGATTGACACCTTTGGTTAGGGTATGACCTCTGATGAATGTTTCCCTGGAGGTGTGGCCCTGCCCATTCAGCATGGTCTTGATTAGTTCACTGGAGTCCTATAAAAAGTGCCTGTAAACAGAAGGACCTCAGAGCAGCTGTGAGTGACATTTTTGAGAGGAACTGAGAGAGACATTTTGGAGACAGCCATTGAAAGCAGAGTTGTGCTAGCCCAAAGTTTGCTCCAGAGAAGCTAAGAGAGGGCAAAACACCCCAAGAGCAGCATTTTGGAGAATGCCATTTTGAAATGCAACCTGGGAGCAAGCAGACACCAGCCACGTGCCTTCCCAGCTAACAGAGGTTTTCCGGATGCCAACCGCCTTTCTCCGGTGAAGGTGCCCTATTGTTGATGCCTTACCTTGGACCCTTAATGGCCTTAAGACTGTAACTTTGTAGCCAAAGAAAACCCCTTTATAAAAGCCAATCCGTTTCTCATATTTTGCATAAAAGCAGCATTAGCAAACAGGAACAGGGTGCGACCTAGGCATCAAGTTTTTTAAAAGCTCCCAAGTGATTCTAATGTGATTCTCAGCAAAGCCTGAGACTCACTGGATTATGTGAATCAAAAACCAAATCCATACAAACCTCTCAAAAATCCAAGATGGTTTCAGGGGGTCAAGTGTAGCTGTTTTTGAGTTAGGTAAGGATGAAATGTATCAGGTTTTCTTTGGTCCTGGCTGGATTCATGAGCTCAAATCCTTACGGTTTAAAGGTTTTCTCAAGCAATTGAACAACCTCTAGCTAGTAGATATTCACACGTCTGTTTTCTTCTTACTCCTCCTCCTCTGGAATCTCTTCTTAAAAGACTAATGATAGTCCCACATTCTTCTAAGCAAACCAAAGGTCTATCAGTCTATGATCCTGTTATGACCTCTCCAGTTTTTAAGGTACAGTAATAAATTAATCAAATTATCAAGAACAATTACTAGTTCTTCTATTGCTATTTCCTTCCATATTTTCTTCAACCTATTAAGCCAATGATTGTCTTAAGTATCCAATGCACTTGATAATAGCAACAGTTTACTTAGTGCAGTGATTCTGAGCTCTGTGGACCTTTCTCAGTGCACAGATGTCTGAAACCTGCCTGTCAGGATCTCTTCAGATTGATGGCACATCTGCAATATGAAAACTCCCCATGGGTGATTCTTTTAAGTGACTGGGTATGAGAACCACTCATCTAGTGCTTTTTACTTTACAGGGTGCCTTCACACACATTTTAACCTACTGTAGCAGATCGTTGATAATTATGTGCCTGTGTACTGTTGGAAATTAATTATCTTGGCCACTGCTGTCAAAACCATCACAAACTGTGTTTTTACTTCAAGGTCACAAATCAGTACTCTTTTTTCAAGATTTCTATCAGGCTCTCTTTAAAGCTTTAAAGCTTAAATTTTTTAAAATGGTTCCAATGTTTAATGACATGAAATTCCAAACACACAAACATGAATTAATAACATGCCAAAACAAAGTATCAGCACAAGGTATTTCTGTGTAGCCATCAACCGTCAAAAATTTGTCGTCAACCAATGGCCATTCTTGTTTTGACTATACCTGTAGTTATCTCCCAGCCCATGCTCAGTGGATTATTTCAAAATAATTCACTTTAAATAATAATGCAGTTAAAAATATGATGAAATTTAAAACATGGAAAAGATCAACGGAAGGGAAAGTTATGCAGGGGATAAAGTTATTATACTAGAAGATAAAATGTGGCATATTCAAAATAGCTCTTCCTGTAAATTCCTAGAAACCATGGTGCTAATTATTAATTATTTGTCAATCTCAATAATTAAAGACTTAAGGGGCTCCTTTATCTTTTATCTCAAAGGGGTAAGCTAGAATGCAGTACCCTGGAGCAGGAAGGCCCGAGGCAGACTGCTGCGGGAATGGTAGGAGGCCCCATTTGGTGGCATCCTTTTCCTCCTGCATCATTCCTCCTGCAGTTGTGTCTTGAGATTCTGGTATCAAATACAGTGATTTGTTTTTAATGCATACACAGTGTAGCCTAGTAGTTAAGAGCATAGACTCTCAAGTTAGTCTTCCTAGATTCAAATCCCCTCTTTGTCACTTCACACTTACATTACACTTTCTATGTTCCAATTTTCTCCTTTCCAAAATGAGATAACTGCCTACTTAACTGAGCTATTTTAAGGACTCTATGAGGATAGAACACATCGAACAATGCCAGACACGTGGAAATTTATTATTATCATTATCATCATCATTATAGAGATATACTATCCTTAAGGTCAGGGAACTTTTTTGTGATTGTTTTGTGTTTTTCAGTATCTAGTCCTCCGTATGATGGTATGATGGTACTTGCCACACAGTAACCTTTACTTGTTTGTAGCCCCACATGTTTTCCTGGACAGAGTGTAAAAGCTAGAAGGAGGGATTTTGTAATTTTATTAATGCACTTTAGGGCTTATAGCAATGCCTGGCATATGATAGATATCCAGTAATTATTGTTGAATGAATGAATAAATGAACCTCACATCTTTACCACAGCCTATTCTTTCATTCTTAAGCATTTTGCTACCATTTAGTTGAAACCCCAGCATTAACAGATGATTCAAGGTGTCTTGACCTATTAAGGAAAGAGGTATTGGTCATTTTGGATGTCACATAGGCCAAAAATAGCCTATTCTGGACTTCAGAATTTGGCCCACTCAAGTGTATACAAACACTTTCCGTCTTTAGTTACCCCTTTCAAGCACACAGACTCCTTCCTTTGGCTCACCTGTACCTTTGTACACCTGGGCAGTGGTGACAGAGTGCTAATTTATTATCAAATAACAAGAAGTCCTCTGTGTGTGAATGATTTAGGCTTTGGGCCTGGAACTCTGGCCTCCAACATAATGTTGAATGTGATCTAATATTGTTTTCTTTCTTGGGAAACTGACTGAACCTAAATCTCAGTTACCTTCTCTTAAATTGTGGATAATGTTATATATTCCAGTGTTTGGGGAGTAATTAAATAAAATAAGATGTGTGCTTCACATGTATGTCCCCAGCCCCAGCCTTGATATCCAGAGAGCAGAGTCCTTTGTTCCTACAGGCAGCATTAGGGGTCACTTAAGATCATGACACAGCCCCAGTGCTCAGTAAATATTCCTGATAATTTAGTAGGAGCAATGACAAACATTGGGCTGTTAAAGAATACAATTCTCAGTCATACTTCTGCTGAAGAGAAGATTTTTGCTGATAAAATTCATAAAAGGTACTTCTCCCTGTGCACAGGGGAAAAAAGTTAACGGATAAAAATCTTCCAATTAAAAATTGTTTATCTTTTTTTCTCACATATGTATTTTCCTTAAAATTTGGTACTTCTGCTTGTCACTATTAATACTCAATATACGATATCTGATTTGGTGGAAAAAACATAAGACCAGAGATTGATGTATATTCACAAGGACCTGGAGTCCGCAGTATCATCCGCTAAGATTTTCTCTGCCACCTGCAATGGCCCAGGAATTAGGTCTAATCATACATAACTAACATGTGAGGAACCCCAAGCTCAGAAAGATGATGGAAATGGTCTAAGGTTATTCAGCATGTCAGAGGCAGAGCCTGGGACAGGATCCAGATTTCTGTGACTCCACTACCTATCTGTTTTCACCCCATGACAAACTGCTTCCCAAACCCATAGGCACAACTCTTCTTGCTTGTTTACTTGCAATTTAAGTATTTGAAGCCTGGTTCCCTCTCACCTATGACCCAGAATTGAACATTATGGAGTACACATTACTTTCTAGAGTGCTGTCTTGTTAATTTTCATGACTGTTCTGTGATACAGGGAATGCTATTTTATGAGTCCTGTACCACAGATGAGACAACAGCCTCCTCAAGGGAAGCACTCATGGTCTCATAGTTCAGAAGGAACAAAAATCAGTCAGGAGACCCAATCTTCAAACTTCCTATATTGCCTGGCCTGGTGACATCCTACAGTTGTAGAAAGAAAAGCTAGATAAGTTCAAACTCTTTTCATTAAAAAGCTATAAATTCAATATGTGGTTTCGCTTCATCTCACTGCTTCCTAACCGAATTAATAGAAATGGCTATAATTTACTTATATGCATTATTCTAGTCAATTCTCACCTTTACCCTTTATGGAAGTAACTATCATTACTCCATTTTATATATGAGGAACTAGAGTCTTAGAGATGGCCCAAGATTGCAAAACTAATAAATGGCAGAATTATGGTGGAATCTTAGGTTCATAACCACTCATTTGAGGATAAATGTCTATTGAACAATCACTGTGTTTCAGGCATTGTGCAAAGTGCTGAGTGTATACACACATAGTGTGTGACTGATACAGACCCAGGTCCCGCCATTATGGAGCGGACTATCTAGTAGAGAAGACAGAGATACTGAACAAGTGATTATGTAGTTACAAAATTGGTATGCACTTTGCAGAAGTTCGGGTTGCCATGACAGAAGTTACTGAAGGAAATCAAATTTTCTCTCCATCTAGAATGTCTTTCTCCCCATCTCTGCTGCTTCCCCAAATCTTACCAAGGCCTAAATCATTGCCCCTTCTGCAGTTAGCCCTGATTCCATAGCTGGAAATGACTACTCCTTGCTCTTAAATTGATAACTCTGTCTAAATTGCTTGTGTTCTAGTTGGTAAAGGTGTTTCATTGGGAAAGGTCCCCCTCAAGGAATGGGAATCTCTTGAGGGCTGGAACCTTGTTCTGTTCAGTCATCCCTGTTCTAGTTTGCTAATGCCACCGGAATGCAAAACACCAGAGATGGATTGGCTTTTATAAAAGGGGGTTTATTTGGTTACACAGTTACAGTCTTAAGGCCATAAAGTATTCAAGGTAACACATCAGCAATCGGGTACCTTCACTGGAGGATGGCCAATGGTGTCCGGAAAACCTCTGTCAGCTGGGAAGGCACGTGGCTGGCATCTGCTCTGAAATTCTGGTTTCAAAACGGCTTTCTCCCAGGACATCCCTCTCTAGGCTGCAGTTCCTCAAAAATGTCACTCTTAGTTGCACTTGGGGTATTTGTCCTCTCTCAGCTTCTCTGGAGCAAGAGTCTGCTTTCAATGGCTGTCTTCAGACTGTCTCATCTGTAGCTCCTGTGCTTTCTTCAAAGTGTCCCTCTTGGCTGTGGCAGCTCACTCATTCTGTCTGATCTTATATAGTGCACCAGTAATTTAATTCAGACCCACCCAATGGGCGGGCCAACACCTCCATGGAAATTATCCAATCAGAGTCATCACCCACAGTTGGGTGGGGCGCATCGCCATGGAAACACTCAAAGAATTACAATCTAATTAACACTGATAAGTCTACCCACACAAGATTACATCAAAGATAATGGCGTTTGGGGGACATAATACATTCAAACTGGCACAATCCCCAATAGTGCCTAATAGAGAATAGTGCCTTAAGACAGAAGGCAGTATATCCTTGTCGAATAAATACATGCCAATTAGAACCAACTTGCTTGAGCAAACCTAGCAAACTCCCAAAAGGGAAGTTGGTCTGTACATTTCTTTCATAAATGATTTGTGTGGCTTACTGCAAGCACACACACAATAGAAGGTGTGAACTTTTAAGAATTGGATTTGACTCTTCTTTCCTGGCAAACATGGCTTAAAGGGAAATATATTCTGTCTCCTCTGTTTGTTTGCCCATTCATTCAATAATTCATTTGTCTGCCAGTCTGTTTATTTGTTTATTTATTATTGTTTCACAAAGTGGTATGATATCTCATGGGAAGCAAAGCCTATTGAATTGCTATTTCCTGAAAGGCATTTTGCACTGGAATATCATATTTTAACAAGGGTTTCTGGCTGAGGTAGATGTTGCTGCTTTCAGTTACATAAAGGAAATGCAATAAAAGGCTCCATAGAGTTTCTTATTTTGACAAAACCCAAGGGTATAATGTTGAGACACAAAATTATAGTTCCGTGCAAACTTTCAGTTGCCCTGATTAAACCAAAGGTGAAACTTAGAATAATTTGAACAAGTTTCTAAAGTATATTCCACAACCTTCTGGCTCAGAATTGCCTGGGATTAAAACCCTCAGAGAGTCTGATTTTGAAGTCAGGACCTGGGCCCCCAAATATGCATTTTTTAAGCAAACTTTCTCAGTGATTCTAAGAAACACTAATGTTTCAGAATCACTGAACTAGAGAAACATTTAATTTACCATTAACCACCATTTCATTTAAGAAACATGTAATCAGCACTTACTAAATTGTTTTAATATAATTTATTTTGGTCCTTAAAGATCAAAGCCCTTTAAGCTACTTTAGGCACCAAGGGATTTGTTTGAAAGTTGTTACAGGAAGACTTACTGATGCCCAAGGATCGGTGAAAAACAAATCAACCTGGGTCTAATGGAAACTGAGGCACTGCTCTTCATCTCCTAGAGCCGGAGTGATCCCCACTGTCTCTGCTTCTCTGTGTGCATCCTGCTGTCCTGCCCCTTCTAACTGGCTTCCTCTGAATCTCACTCGCTCCTAAGCAGTAGGTACATAGCCTTATGATGGTTGCCCCAGTTCATAGGTAACCTTTTAACTCAGGCACCCACCCAACACTGACAGAAGCTTCCATTCAGTGTCTTTATTCTAAGGAAGAGAATCTCATGGCTCGGTTTGCATTTTTATGCCATATTTCTCAAATCATTCACAGCCTGGGGACCGCCTCCTCAGGTAGAGTCCCATATCCAAGGAAGGAGCCAGTGAGACACTGAGGCAGTAGGGACTAGGTGCAGGAGCATTTCCCTCAGACTGGGCTGTGATTCAGGCACTGAGACTGACCTCCCAGGACCCACACCCAGCTGTTTGGGAGGGAGTTCAGAACAGGACTGATTCCTTCCCACTGAGGGATCTCCAGGTACTCAGCTGTAGGCAGAGAGTGTGACAGTCTGCTAGCATGTTTCCAACCCAGAGGCCATCCTCCTGGGTTGAGAAGCAAGTTTTCAGGTAGAAATACAGAAAAAGAAAAAGAATCTGCAGAGAATACAGATATCATAGACTAACACCTACATGTAGAAGGGAAACCGAGTGGGTCAGATTTTTTACTTCGAACAAAGAAAATATGCATTCTGTTTGCATTTAAAATCTTATCAAAATGCCTAGCCTGAGTTTCCTATTACTATTCCCTCATGTCTTGGTTGTCTTATAAAATAAACCAACATACCAAATGAAACAAATAAAAAAAGCAAACAAAATAAACAAATGTAGCTTTGGTACATGAAGTAAGCCCTTTGCATCTGAAACCCACTCTTACGCCTGCTTAGTTTGCATCTAATAGTTGCTTTAAAGCACTATTAATCTCCTTCATTCAGCAGTGAAGCTCATTATCATAAATAAATCCTGCAGCCACATGGATAGTCATAATGATTTATTGTCACCAGTGGTGACAAAATCTGTGTTTCTTTGGATGCTCTTTCTTTTCAAAATGTTTTCACTTCTGGCTGGTTTCTTTCCCTTATCTCCAGAATTCTCTGTGGACAATACAGAATGATCCTTGTTTGCCTACATAGGTTAATGAGTTGCTTTTCAAAAACCAAAATAACCATTATAATTAGGAATTATTAATTTATTTTTTTATTTTGATATACTTCGTATGAAGAAATAGATTAACTAGATTTTGCTGGAGTGTTACTTTACTGAATAAATTTGAACAATTAAAAAATAATTATTTTTCACTTCCTTGGCTTTTGTCCCATTTTAATATGATTCTAAATTAGAATGTGGTTTCTGGAGGTTTTGAACTCACTGGATTAGCTGATAGGATAGTAGATTCATAAACTGTTTAATTTGTAGTACTATAACAAAGCCTAGAGTTAAAGTTTGAGTAAAATGACAGAATCTTAATATGTCAGTTCAGAACTCTGGGTTTTATAAGAACAGCAAATAATTTATGTTTAGTAACAAAGCAGGATGTTATTAAATACATGCTTGAAATGAAGTCAATTACTCATGGTTTAGACAAACAACTTTTAAGTGTCTTTTAATAGAAAAATCCATGACTGACATTCTGCCAATCTCTCGAAGTTCCTTCAAAATTAAGTTGTTATCAAAAGCATTTGAGTCCCCTCTGGTTTGAACATTGATCCCCAAGTGCCCCCTCCGCACCCAGGCCTCTCCTTGCCAGTATATCTGTCCCCGGTATATTGGCTAGTTGGAGGCAGCGACTCAAATAGGTTGACATTAAACTTGAGGGATGGGAGGTTATGAGGGCAAATACTGGCTCTTTGGCAGGTTGTGGTTTTATTGAGTTAGTTGTCAACTTCCCTGAATCTCAGCTTTCTACCTTACTGATTAGATCAATACTTTTAAAACATTTAAGTAGCTTTATTAGAAAAATGATTCATACTCATTGCAAAACAGTCACATAATGTAGAAAAGAACAGGGCAGAAACTAAAAACATCACACCAAATTTCTATACCCAAAGAAAATCACTGTTAATGTTTGGGGAAAAATCTTCCACATATCTTTATACATGTAGATATACATACAGCTATATATACAGTTTTACATAAAATATATCATATTATTCATAATGTTCTGGAGATTGTTTCACTCAACATTAAGTAATGAACATCTTTCCATGTCAATAAATGTAATTCTTCATCAAAAAAAAAAAATTAAGTTGTGATACATAGAAGATTCAGATAGAATATCAACTGAATGAAATGCTTTTAATGATACAGAATAAAATATCCAAAAATAGGTGTGCCAGGAATGATATATTCTCTGCCCTTTGAAATCTTTTCAAGTTTAATTTAATTTGTTCTGATACCTAAAATACGGTATCATAACTTGAATTTGAGACCTTACAGATGTTTACCACTGTAAGAGTTCAGACTGCATGAAAGTGGTGATAAGTTCTGTTGAAAGTGTGTTATTTTCTAACTCAAGCCACCAATATCCTTTCCATTGCTGAATGGCTACGTTTATTGCATTGCTGTTTTATCACCTTCTGTTAAGCATTTAATTTTATTCTGTCTTGAGCTTCTCTCTAATTCATCCATGTGTAGTGGAAAGAACTTGAACTTTTGAATGTTACATACAGAGTTGTGGTGGACTCCCAGTATTGCCCCTTCTTAGATGAATGTCCTGAAATTTAGTCAGTCTCTCTGAGACTCTATATTCGCATTTTCAACATAGATGTAAGATGTAATATCTGTAAGATAATTTATTTTGTAGGGTTTCATTATCCTATGTAAAGGCTACTCAGTAGTAGTTGCTCAGTAAGGGATAATTCTTTCCTTGTCCTTCATTTTATATTTAGTACCTCAACCTCCCACCCAAATAAGATGTAAAATGTAAGACCCATGAGTACTCAGGCCACAAAAATAATTAATTTTAGAAACAGAAATGTGTGTGTATATACATATTACATATATATACATAGAACACTCTCTTATAACAGGACAGTAATACAAATTTAGTAAAAACTTGCATTGCATGGAATATGGAATATACCATACATGACCAAGAAGGTCCTACGTGGTCTTGGAGTTGGGGGAGGTCTATACTAACACCCACGTTTTCCCCCACCCAAATTCAGAACCAGCTGAGAGTCAGAATAGAGGGAGATCAAAATATCAGCTTTATTACAGATAAAACTACATTTGAGATTGTGGTTTAGGAGTACAGCAACAGTGGGCTACTCAGTAGAAAGACTTGATTACCTGGTCGCAGCCCACACTTGACCCACATTAAGAACTCTCCTTGACTGGGCTGAATACATGTGCCTCCTCCGGGCAGATGTGTACCTCTGAAGGAGAGAGAAGGCAGAGCCATGTATCTCCGCTTACTTCTTCCAGACTCATGACTGAGAGGCCACTCAGCCTTCCCATAGGAGACCTTAGTGAGGGAGGTGAAGAGGGTCAAGGGACAAGGAGAGCCTTGGAAGTGGCTCTTCCCTCACATGGAAACAATCATCAGGCAGGCTCCACCTTCACAGTCTGGGCTGTGCATCTTTGTGAACTCAAGTCCTACTTTCCGCTGCCTCCTTTCTGATCAAGGTTGTTTCTCCCTGAAAAGCTCTTATTTCAGCCCTTTGCATGGGTACCTTTCCATCAGCACTTTGTTTTCGGTTCAAATGTCATCCCCTCAGAGAGTCTTTCTCTGGCTATCTTATTTAAAAATCCCCCTTCTCCTTGCTCTCTTTTGCCATTACCTTATGTTAGTCTCCTTATACCACTTAGCATTATCCCAACTAGAAAATAAGTTTGGTGTCTTGTCTACTGCTTTTTCATGTTGAATAGTGGCTGGCACAAAATAAGTGCCCAAATATGTATTGAATCAATGATAATGGATGCATGTGTCATTAATTCAGTAAGCATTTTTGTAAGGTTTACTATACACCAAGTTTTGGGCCAACCGCTAGTAACAGTAAGATGAATAAGGTGAGGTTCCTTCGTCAAGGGGCTTTTTAATAGGGGATTCAGGTATGCAAATAGATGTTTTTTGTTAGAGGAATTAGTACAAGGAGCCAAAGAGGAGGGGGTCTTGCTCTAGCTTAGTAGTTGGGGAAGGTGTGGCTGAGGAGGTGAGATTTGGTAGCTGGGGAGTTGCCAGGCAAACATGGGATAGAGGTACCTTATAGGTAGCAGAAGGGATGTGTATGCAGAGTCTTGGTGGTGTGAGCACATTATGATTGAATGAATTCCAGGAAGTTCATGCACCTAGGATGCATGATTCCGATGAGGAAGTGGTAAGAGATAGGGGCTAGAGAAGTATGTGGGAGCCAGCTCATGAAGAGCTTTAAGACATTCTAAGGATTTTGAATGTTACTCTGAATTCTGGTGGAACAATTTAAATTTTAAGCATCGGTGTGATAAAATCAGATTTGTTTTTTATTTTTTAAAAAATAAAAAGTTCAGAAAATAATTAGGTTTGACAACATTGGAAACCAGTTGGAAAATTAGGAGGGCATCCAATTATGTGGGTGAGAAATTAGGAATATCTCTTTTCTGTAATAGGAAAATGTGATTCACGCTAAGCGTGTACATTACCACAATTCTACATTGTTTAATAGCGTGTCTTGATGACCCAGAGTGTACCCAGTTCTTTACCTATCCCTAGAAGTTCATATTCCAGGATGGTTATACACAACTGACAACTGTCAGAAGGCCAAGATGGAGCAAGCCTTTCCTGTCTCCTGAATGCATGCCCCCGAGGAGTAAAATGGTCCCAGAAACCTAGGGGATTTCACAAAATCCACATGTCACCATCCGTTCTTGTTAGGACTGCTACCTAATTTGCAGAGCCAGGTGCAAAGTGAAAATATGGGGTGCCCGTTCAAAAATTATTAAGAATTTCAGGACGGCTACAGCAAAACATTAAACCATGTGCATGCCGTCCTAAGCCTGGGACACAATGAGTCTGCACAGACCATGTACCCAGGCGGCCACCAGCTGGTCTTTATTGACCACAGCTTTGAGTTTTTATTCCTGGGAAGAGCTGTCATATCCAGTGACTAATACATCAGCCCAGATTATTTTATTGGATTGTAATTCTACAGAGGGATTGATTAGGGCCAGAGAGAGGCACCCTTTGGTGACAGGCAACACGGACGCTGGGCACAGGCACCTTGGGATTCATGCTCTCTCTTTTACTCATTGACACGTTGAAGAAGGTACAGAAGCTCTCTGTGTCTCCATTTTCGCAACTGCAAAATGGGTAACTGCAAAAAGAGCAGCTGCTTTTTAGAGTTGTTACGGGGATTGACTCTATTCATATAAAGTATTTGGTGAGTGACTAGAGCATGGTAAGTGCTTGGGCTGTTTTTCTTACTAGTTGAAGACTATATTTTGGATACTAAATCCAGAATTTTTTATTTTTTTATTACATGTGGTACAGATACCTCCATTCAAGGTGAAATTTGTCTTTTGATGAGCAGAACTGCTTAATTTTAATACAGTTAAATTTATCACTCATTTACTTTATGTTTTTTATTTGTGTATTTTTAAGATATATGTCCTATCCCAAAGGCATTCTTCTGAAACTTTTACATTTAATTCTTTAATAATTGATTTTTATATGATATTAGGTAGGAATCCAATTCCTTTATCCAGGTGAGGAAACTGACCTCCTTTCCTATCACTACCACTTGCCACCAGCCTCACCTCCCCCTCTAGGGATCCAGCCATGCTTGTTTCCCTTGCTCTTTCTGACAGGTGGCTCTGTGCCTTTGCACATTCTCTGCCTAGAATTCTCTTTCCCTTAATATTATGTAGGTCCCCCCCCCCCCACTAACCTCTTTCATGTTCTTGCTCAAATATCCCCAACTCATTGAGGCTTTTGAAATTTAAAATTGTACCCCCACCCCACAAGACAGTCACACATTTCCTAGCACCCACTGCTGTTTATTTTTTTTTTTTGCACAGCATTTAGTAACCATATAAAACAATAAGTATTATTTATTATTTATTTTTAATTGTCTTTGTCCCTTCCCTAGAATGTAAGATCCATGAGGGCAAGAATATAGTTTTTCTTTTTGTTCTCTGTTGTATTCTTAGCTCCTAGAACGATACTTCCTCTTTAGAGTATTTCAGTGTTCTTCCTGAACAATCCAAAATTCCTGTAAACAATTTTGATCTTTGGTTTTCTGCTTTCAAATAGAATAGTGTGAACTCAAACTCCACACATGTAGTAATGCAGGCTTCTGGTTAGGAAATCTCTGGCTTGGGTGACTTCTTTCTTTTATTCTATTCCTTCCAGAATCAAGGCAAGACAGACAAGCACCCTCACTCTTACTCCCTGTTGCCGCAGGTTTTCTTCTTGTCCACACTGCAAGGAATTCAGGCTTTCTGGAGAATGATGGGGAGCGGGATTTGACCAAACATCCCATTGTGCTCTGGCTGTAGGCTTTGTCCCCTTTTTCCCACTTTATCACATCTATTAAAACTCAGGCTCTCAATACCTATGATGCAGAGATTCCCCTGAGGGTCTATTGCTCAAATAACTGTCCTTTATTTCCTGCCTTTTCAGCCACGCATTTATAAAATGTTTTTAAATATTTCAAAGAGAATTGCAAGGGAAACAAAAAGAAAGGTGGAGGAGCCAATAGGACATATCAACCACATTTAACCTTCAACCTTATTGGGATTTTGATCCAAACAGAGATAGACAGACAGATAGATAGATAGAGATAGTGTTGAATTTTATCTAAATCCTGTGATCCTGAAAAACAACTTAGTTAAGAAACTCCTGCCGTTTGCGTTACTGACCAAGATCGTCTTTATTTCTCCTTTGCTTAACGGAACTTTAGAAAGGCTTCTCCTTTTCTCTGGGCCTCTACCTCCCTCACCTTGGCCCTTAAAGAATCCAGATAGAACGTGTTCCACCAGCCTCCACAGTAAACTCAGGAGATAATATCATGTCATGGACACACCCCATTGCTTGATCTCCCCCTGGCCCCCGTACTTTCCCATTAGCTCATCCTAGTCGTGAAAAACTGTCCTGCCTTCTGCTTCAGTGGAATCAAGTCCCTCACCCCCACTGTGAAAGCCTTCTAGTATCTCTCTCTTCTTCCTTACATATAACTTTGAATAAAGTCATCCTTGCCTATTTCACATTGTCCAGTGCAGATTTTTCTTTGACAAAATGTACATGTATATATTTATATGTACACATATATATACACACATATATACTGTGTGACAGTTGGGATACTTATTATTTTAGAAGAACTGTTAATAATAGTTTTATGTATGATAATATTATTATGGTTGTGTTGAAAAAGAGCCCTTATCTCTTATAAGTCTGTTCTGAAATATTTACAGATGAAATATGTCTGAATGTTCTTTGAAATATTTATGGGGCTGTGTGTGAATGAGGAGGGCTATAGATGAAATGAGATTGGCTACATACTGATAATTTTTTTTTTAAATGCAATTTTATTGAGACATATAATCACATAACATACTATCATTCAAAGTATACACTTGTTCACAGTATCGTCATATAGTTGTGCTTTCATCACCACAATCAATCTTTGAACAGCTTTGTTACTCCAAAAAATAAAATTAAAATTAAAATTAAAATTAAAAAGAACGTCCAAAACATCCCATTCCCCTCCTCCTCCCATTGTTCATTTACTTTTTTTTATCTTCATTTTATTGAGATACATTCACATACCATGCAGTCATACAAAACAAATCGCACTTTCGATTGTTCACAGTACCATTACATAGTTGTACATTCATCACCTAAATCAATCCCTGGCACCTTCATTAGCACACACACAAAAATAACAAGAATAATAATTAGAGTGAAAAAGAGCAATTGAGGTAAAAAAGAACACTGGGTACCTTTGTCTGTTTGTTTCCTTCCCCTATTTTTCTACTCATCCATCCGTAAACTAGACAAAGTGGAGTGTGGTCCTTATAGCTTTCCCAATCCCATTGTCACCCCTCATAAGCTACATTTTTATACAACTGTCTTCCAGATTCATGGGTTCTGGGTTGTAGTTTGATAGTTTCAGGTATCCACCACCAGCTACCCCAATTCTTTAGAACCTAAAAAGGGTTGTCTAAAGTGTGCATAAGAGTGCCCACCAGAGTGACCTCTCGACTCCTTTTGGAATCTCTCTGCCACTGAAGCTTATTTCATTTCCTTTCACATCCCCTTTTTGGTCAAGAAGATGTTCTCTGTCCCACGATGCCGGGTCTACATTCCTCCCTGGGAGTCATATTCCACGTTGCCACGGAGATTCACTCCCCTGGGTGTCTGATCCCACGTAGGGGGGAGGGCAGTGATTTCACCTTTCAAGTTTGCTTAGGTAGAGAGAGAGGGCCACATCTGAGCAACAAAGAGGCATTATGGAGGAGGCTCTTAGGCACAATTATAGGGAGGCCTAGCCTCTCCTTTGCAGCAACCGTCTTCCCAAGGGTAAAACCTATGGTAGAGGGCTCAACCCATCAAACCACCAGTCCCCTATATCTGTGGTCATGTTAGCAACCATCGAGGTGGGGTAGGCCAATACCCCTGCATTCTCCACAGGCTCCTCAAGGGGGCACTACATCTTTTTTTCCTTGTTTTTCTTTTTTTTTTTTTTAACTTTCCCTTCTTTTTTAAATCAACTGTATGAAAAAAAAGTTAAAAAGAAAACAAACATACAATAAAAGAACATTTCAAAGGGACCATAACAAGGGAGTAAGAAAAAGACAACTAACCTAAGATAACTGCTTAACTTCCAACATGTTCCTACTTTACCCCAAGAAAGTTACATAATATAGCAACATTTCCGTGAACTTGTTCCTACTATATCCATCAGAAATTAACAGACCATAGTCATTCCTGGGCATCCCCAGAACGTTAAATAGCTTATCTGTTCTTCTTGGATTATTGTTCCCCCTTCCTTAATTGCTCTCTATTGCTAGTTCCCCTACATTCTACATTATAAACCATTTGTTTTACATTTTTCAAAGTTCACATTAGTGGTAGCATATAATATTTCTCTTTTTGTGCCTGGCTTATTTCACTCAGCATTATGTCTTCAAGGTTCATCCATGTTGTCATATGTTTCACGAGATCGTTCCGTCTTACTGCCGTGTAGTATTCCATCGTGTGTATATACCACATTTTATTTATCCACTCATTTGTTGAAGGACATTTGGGTTGTTTCCATCTCTTGGCAATTGTGAATAATGCTGCTATGAACATTGGCATGCAGATATCTGTTCGTGTGACTGCCTTCTGACCTTCCGGGTATATACCAAGAAGTGCAATCGCTGGATCGAATGGTAACTCTATATCTAGTTTCCTAAGGAACTGCCAGACTGACCTCCAGAGTGGCTGAACCATTATACAGTCCCACCAACAATGAATAAGAGTTCCAATTTCTCCACATCCCCTCCAGCATTTGTAGTTTCCTGTTTGTTTAATGGCAGCCATTCTAATCGGTGTTAGATGGTATCTCATTGTGGTCTTAATTTGCATCTCTCTAATAGCTAGTGAAGCTGAACATTTTTTCATGTGTTTCTTGGCCATTTGTATTTCCTCATCAGAGAACTGTCTTTTCATATCTTTTGCCCATTTTATAATTGGGCTGTCTGTACTATTGTCATTGAGTTGTAGGATTTCTTTATAATGCAAGATATCAGTCTTTTGTCAGGTACATGGTTTCCAAAAATTTTTTCCCATTGAGTTGACTGCCTCTTTACCTTTTTGAGAAATTCCTTTGAGGTGCAAAAACTTCTAAGCTTGAGGAGTTCCCATTTATCTATTTTTTCTTATGTTGCTTGTGCTTTGGGTGTAAAGTCTAGGAAGTGGCCGCCTAATACAAGGTCTTGAAGATGTTTTCCTACATTATCTTCTAGGAGTTTTATGGTACTTTCTTTTTTTTTTTTTTTTTTTTTAATCATCATTTTATTGAGATATATTCACATACCACGCAGTCATACAAAACAAATTGTACTTTCGATTGTTTACAGTACCATTACATAGTTGTACATTCATCACCTAAATCAATCCCTGACACCTTCATTAGCACACACACAAAAATAACAAGAATAATAATTAGAGTGAAAAAGAGCAATTGAAGTAAAAAAGAACACTAGGTACCTTTCTCTGTTTGTTTGCTTCCCCTACTTTTCTACCCATCGATCCATAAACTAGACAAAGTGGAGTTTGGTCCTTATGGCATTCCCAATCCCACTGTCACCCCTCATAAGCTACATTTTTATACAACTGTCTTCGAGATTCATGGGTTCTGGGTTGTAGTTTAATAGTTTCAGGTATCCACCACCAGCTACCCCAATTCTTTAGAACCTAAAAAAGGTTGTCTAAAGTGTGCGTAAGAGTGCCCACCAGAGTGATCTCTCGGCTCGTTTTGGAATCTCTCTGCCACTGAAGCTTATTTCATTTCCTTTCACATCCCCCTTTTGGTCAAGAAGATGTTCTCCATCCCACGATGCCGGGTCTACATTCCTCCCCGGGAGTCATATTCCACGTTGCCAGGGAGATTCACTTCCCTGGGTGTCTGATCCCACGTAGGGGGGAGGGCAGTGATTTCACCTTTCAAGTTGGCTTAGCTAGAGAGACAGGGCCACATCTGAGCAACAAAGAGGCATTCAGGAGGAGACTCTTAGGCACAAATACAGGGAGGCCTAGCCTCTCCTTTGCAGCAACCGTCTTCCCAAGGGTAAAACTTATGGTAGAGGGCTCAACCCATCAAACCACCAGTCCCCTATGTCTGTGGTCATGTTAGCAACCATGGAGGTGGGGTAGGCGAATACCCCTGCATTCTCCACAGGCTCCTCAAGGGGGCACTACATCTTTTTTTTTTTTTTTTCCTTGTTTGTCTTTTTTCTTTTTTCTTTTTTTTTTTTTTAACTTTCCCTTCTTTTTTCAAATCAACTGTATGAAAAAAAAAGTTAAAAAGAAAACAAACATACAATAAAAGAACATTTCAAAGAGACCATAGCAAGGGAGTAAGAAAAAGACAACTAACCTAAGATAACTGCTTAACTTCCAACATGTTCCTACTTTACCCCAAGAAAGTTACATACTATAGCAACATTTCAGTGAACTTGTTCCTACTACATCCATCAGAAATTAACAGACCATAGTCATTTCTGGGCATCCCCAGAACGTTAAATAGCTTATCTGTTCTTGGATTATTGTTCCCCCTTCCTTAATTGCTCTCTACTGCTAGTTCCCCTACATTCTACATTATAAACCATTTGTTTTACATTTTTCAAAGTTCACATTAGTGGTAGCATATAATATTTCTCTTTTTGTGCCTGGCTTATTTCGCTCAGCATTATGTCTTCAAGGTTCATCCATGTTGTCATATGTTTCACCAGATCGTTCCTTCTTACTGCCGCGTAGTATTCCATCGTGTGTATATACCACATTTTATTTATCCACTCATCTGTTGAAGGACATTTGGGTTGTTTCCATCTCTTGGCAATTGTGAATAATGCTGCTATGAACATTGGCGTGCAGATATCTGTTCGTGTCACTGCTTTCCGATCTTCCGGGTATATCCCGAGAAGTGCAATCGCTGGATCGAATGGTAGCTCTATCTCTAGTTTTCTAAGGAACTGCCAGACTGACTTCCAGAGTGGCTGAACCATTATACAGTCCCACCAACAATGAATAAGAGTTCCAATTTCTCCACATCCCCTCCAGCATTTGTAGTTTCCTGTTTGTTTAATGGCAGCCATTCTAACCGGTGTGAGATGGTATCTCATTGTGGTCTTAATTTGCATCTCTCTAATAGCTAGTGAAGCTGAACATTTTTTCATGTGTTTCTTGGCCATTTGTATTTCCTCTTCAGAGAACTGTCTTTTCATATCTTTTGCCCATTTTATAATTGGGCTGTCTGTACTATTGTCATTGAGTTGTAGGATTTCTTTGTATATGCAAGATATCAGTCTTTTGTCAGATACATGGTTTCCAAAATTTTTTCCCATTGAGTTGGCTGCCTCTTTACCTTTTTGAGAAATTCCTTTGAGGTGCAGAAACTTCTAAGCTTGAGGAGTTCCCATTTATCTATTTTCTCTTTTGTTGCTTGTGCTTTGGGTGTAAAGTCTAGGAAGTGGCCTCCTAATACAAGGTCTTGAAGATGTTTTCCTACATTATCTTCTAGGAGTTTTATGGTACTTTCTTTTATATTGAGATCTTTGGTCCATTTTGAGTTAATTTTTGTGTAGGGGGTGAGGTAGGGGTCCTCTTTCATTCTTTTGGATATGGATATCCAACTCTCCCAGCCCCATTTGTTGAAAAGACCATTATGACTCAGTTCAGTGACTTTGGGGGCGTTATCAAAGATCAGTCGGCCATAGATCTGAGGGTCTATCTCTGAATTCTCAATTCGATTCCATTGATCTATATGTCTATCTTTGTGCCAGTACCATGCTGTTTTGGCAACTGTGGCTTTATAATAAGCTTCAAAGTCAGGGGGTGTAAGTCCTCCCACTTCGTTTTTCTTTTTTAGAGTGTCTTTAGCAATTCTAGGCATCTTCCCTTTCCAAATAAATTTGATAACTAGCTTTTCCAAGTCTGCAAAGTAGGTTGTTGGAATTTTGATTGGGATTGCATTGAATCTGTAGATGAGTTTGGGTAGAATTGACATCTTAATGACATTTAGTCTTCCTATCCATGAACATGGAATATTTTTCCATCTTTTAAGGTCCCCTTCTATTTCTTTTAGTAGAGTTATGTAGTTTTCTTTGTATAGGTCTTTTACATCTTTGGTTAAGTTTATTCCTAGGTACTTGATTTTTTTAGTTGCTATTGAAAATGGTATCTTTTTCTTGAGTGTCTCTTCAGTTTGTTCATTTCTAGCATATAGAAACATTACTGACTTATGTGCATTAATCTTGTATCCCGCTACTTTGCTAAATTTGTTTATTAGCTCTAGTAGGTGTATCGTTGATTTCTCAGGGTTTTCTAGATATAAGATCATATCATCTGCAAACAATGACAGTTTTACTTCTTCTTTTCCAATTTGGATGCCTTTTATTTCTTTGTCTTGCCGGATTGCCCTGGCTAGCACTTCCAGCACAATGTTGAATAACAGTGGTGACAGCGGGCATCCTTGTCTTGTTCCTGATCTTAGAGGGAAGGCTTTCAGTCTCTCACAATTGAGTACTATGCTGGCTGTGGGTTTTTCATATATGCTCTTTATCATGTTGAGGAAGTTTCCTTCAATTCCTACCTTTTGAAGTGTTTTTATCAAAAACGGATGTTGGATTTTGTCAAATGCTTTTTCAGCATCTATTAAGATGATCAATTGATTTTTCCCTTTTGACTTGTTAATGTGTTGTAATACATTGATTGATTTTCTTATGTTGAACCATCCTTGCATGCCTGGAATGAACCCCACTTGGTCATGGTGTATGATTTTTTTAATGTGTCTTTGGATTCGATTTGCAAGTATTTTGTTGAGGATTTTTGCATCTATATTCATTAGGGAGATTGGCCGGTAGTTTTCCTTTCTTGTAGCATCTTTGCCTGGTTTTGGTATTAGATTGATGTTAGCTTCATAAAATGAGTTAGGTAGTGTTCCATTTTCTTCAATGTTTTGAAAGAGTTTGAGTAAGATTGGTGTCAGTTCTTTCTGGAAAGTTTGGTAGAATTCCCCTGTGAAGCCATCTGGCCCTGGGCATTTATTTGTGGGAAGATTTTTGATGACTGATTGGATCTCTTTGCTTGTGATGGGTTGGTTGAGGTCTTCTATTTCTTCTCTGGTCAGTCTAGGTTGTTCATATGTTTCCAGGAAATTGTCCATTTCCTCTACATTATCCAGTTTGTTGCCATACAGTTGTTCATAGTATCCTCTTATAATTTTTTTAATTTCTTCAGGATCTGCAGTTATGTTACCTTTTTCATTCATTATTTTGTTTATATGGGTCTTCTCTCTTTTTGATTTTGTCAGTCTAGCTAGGGGCTTGTCAATCTTGTTGATCTTCTCAAAGAACCAACTTTTGGTGATATTTATCCTCTCTATTGTTTTTTTATTCTTTATGTCATTTATTTCTGCTTTAATCCTTGTTATTTCTTTTCTTGTACTTGGTTTAGGATTGGTTTGCTGTTCATTTTCTAGCTTCTTCAGTTGATCCATTAGTTCTTTGATTTTGGCTCTTTCTTCCTTTTTAATATATGCGTTTAGTGCTATAAATTTCCCCCTTAGCACTGCTTTTGCTGCATCCCATAGGTTTTGGTATGTTGTGTTCTCATTTTCATTCGTCTCTATATATTAAGCGATTTCTCTTGCTATTTCTTCGTTAACCCACTGATTGTTTAGGAGTGTGTTGTTTAGCCTCCAGGTATTTGTGAATTTTCTAAGTCTCTGATGGTTATTGTATTCCATTGTGGTCAGAGAATGTGCTTTGAATAATTTCAATCTTTTTAAATTTATTGAGGCTTGTTTTATGTCCCAGCATATGATCTATTCTGGAGAAAGTTCCATGAGCACTAGAAAAGTATGTGTATCCTGGTGATTTGGGATGTAATGTCCTGTAGATGTCTGTTAAATCTAATTCATTTATCAGATTGTTTAGGTTTTCAATTTCCTTATTGGTCTTCTGTCTGGTTGATCTATCTATAGGAGAGAGTGATGTGTTGAAGTCTCCCACAATTATTGTGGAAACATCAATTGCTTCCTTTAGTTTTGCCAGTGTTTTCTCTCATGTATTTTGTGGCACCTTGATTGGGTGCATAGACATTTACGATTGTTATTTCTTCTTGCTGAATTGCCCCTTTTATTAGTATGTAGTGGCCTTCTTTGTCTCTCAAAACATCCCTGCATTTAAAGTCTATTTTATCTGAGATTAATATTGCTACACCTGCTTTCTTTTGGCTGTAGCTTGCATGAAATATTTTTTTCCATCCTTTCACTTTCAGTTTCTTTGTGTCCCTGTGTCTAAGATGAGTCTCTTGTATGCAACATATTGATGGTTCATTTTTTTTGATCCATTCTGCGAATCTATATCTTTTAATTGGGGAGTTTAATCCATTTACATTCAACGTTTTAACCGTGAAGGCATTTCTTGAATCAGCCATCTTATCCTTTGGTTTATGTTTGTCATATTTTTCCCCTCTCTCTATTAATATCCTTTATTGTACCCATACCGAATCTCTTTAGTACTGAACCTTTCTCCAAGTCTCTCTGTCCTTTCTTTGTTTCTCTGTCTGTAGGGCTCCCTTTAGTATCTCCAGTAGGGCAGGTCTCTTGTTAGCAAATTCTCTCAGCATTTGTTTGTCTGTGAAAAATTTAAGCTCTCCCTCAAATTTGAAGGAGAGCTTTGCTGGATAAAGTATTCTTGGTTGGAAATTTTTCTCACTCAGAATTTTAAATATATCGTGCCACTGCCTTCTTGCCTCCATGGTGGCTGCTGAGTAGTCACTACTTAGTCTTATGCTGTTTCCTTTGTATGTGGTGAATTGCTTTTCTCTTGCTGCTTTCAGAACTTGCTCCTTCTCTTCCGTGTTTGACAGTGTGATCAGAATATGTCTCGGAGTGGGTTTATTTGGATTTATTCTATTTGGAGTTCGCTGAGCATTTATGATTTGTGTATTTATGTTGTTTAGAAGATTTGGGAAGTTTTCCCCAACAATTTCTTTGAATACTCTTCCTAGACCTTTACCCTTTTCTTCCCCTTCTGGGACACCAATGAGTCTTATATTTGGACGTTTCATATTATCTATCATATCCCTGAGGTCCATTTCGATTTTTTCAACTTTTTTCCCCATTCTTTCTTTTATGCTTTCATTTTCCATTGTGTCGTCTTCCAGGTCACTGATTCGTTGTTCAGCTTCCTCTAGTCTTGTACTATGAGTGTCCAGAATCTTTTTAATTTGGTCAACAGTTTCTTTAATTTCCTTAAGATCATCCATTTTTTTATTTAGTCTTGCAATGTCTTCTTTATGCTCTTCTAGGGTCTTCTTGATATCCTTTGTATCCCGTACTATGGTCTCATTGTTCATCTTTAGTTCTTTGAGTAGCTGCTCTAGGTGCTGTGTCTCTTCTGGTCTTTTGATTTGGGTGCTTGGGCTTGGGTTATCCATATCGTCTGGTTTTTTCATATGCTTTATAATTTTCTGTTGTTTTTGGCCTCGTGGCATTTGCTGAACTTGATAGGGTTCTTTTAGGATTTGTAGACCAATTGAAGTCCTTATCTCTAATTTATCAGATCTACAGCTTCATGGAGTACACTTTCTCTAACTAACCAGCAGGTGGCGTCCACGAGCCACCTGTTCTCCACAAGCCAGTTCTCCCCTGCTTAGCCTTTTTGGTGAGTGGGGGAGTGAGTCTCGTGGGGTCCAATTGGTGTACCAAGCTTGCGTGTGTAGTTGGTGTTGCCTGCCCTGTATATGGGGCGTGTTTCTGGGCAGTCAGGGAGAGGGGGTGGCTCTAACAATCAAATCTCCCTGGTGATCCTAGAGTTTTAACGCTGCTGCAATAGTCTAATCCTTCAGTTCAGTCCTGCCACAGTTTGTCTCTGCCACTGACCCACAAGTCCTTGGTATTGGCGTATAGCTCCTGAGACTTGCAAGTGGGCCCCTCTTCCAGGCCGTGCACCCCGGGTCCTCTGTTGAGGTATGACTGTGCTATGTCACAGGTGAGTGCCGTCTCCCCAGGGCAGTTCTGGGCTGCTGGGCTGTGTAGGGAGGCTCCCAGTCTGCTGAAATGATGGCTGAATGGGGCTTTGTTAATTCACACTGCTCCACCTTCCCAACTCTGGGACAATCAACTGAGGTTGCAGGGAAGGCTAATGTCCACACCCAGTTTTGTGGTGTGTGCCTGTTATTTGAAGCGCTTCCATCACACTGGGTTGTCTGGGGCAGCTCTGGGCTATGGGGCTGGCGACGGGCAGGAGTGTTTCCTGTCCAGCAGGATGATGGCTGTGAGCAGACACCCCCCTTTTCTTGGGAAGTTGTGGTGTTTAGTGAATTTTCTCAGCCACTGGATTATTGCCTTTTGTCTCAGAGCTCTCTTAGGTCTGCTCTTGTCTTGACCTGCCCAAATTGCAAGTCTTTGAAGCTTTCTGTATTGGGCTTCTTAGAGTAATTGTTTTAGAAAAAGAAAAAAGGATTAAAAGAAAGGGCCCTCCTCAGAGATCTAATGGGTTATTGAAATGCTAAGAGACAAAGCAATTAGAGCCATTAAGGAAAGGTCCACAGAGCAGAGAGATCAACTTTTCTTCGGGATTTGCATATGAGCCTGAGGGCCTGAGCTCTGCCCTTCCCCTTTCTATGTTCACCCGAACTCCAAAAATCCTCCGCTTTTATTTTGGAGTTTTTTGTGTTGTTTTTTTCTATGTCTGTCTCCTCTCTGCTGGGCTGGCTGCTCTCAGATTCTCTGGTGTCTGGTCTCGGTCTATCTATGGTTGGAGTTTGGATCAATAGAATGAGTTTCTGATAAGGGCTGCCACTGCAGTTCTCCCTTCTCCTTCCCAGAGCTGACGGCCCCTCCTCCCACGGGACTGAGCCTGGCAGGGAGGGGTGCGGGTCCTCTGGCCACAAAAACTTACAGATTTCGCTGATCTCAGCAGTTCCACGTTTTCATGAGTGTTGTATGAAGTATGCCCAAAGTCAGATTGCTCTGTGGTGTCCAGTCCACACAGTTCCTGGCTTTCTACCTACTTTCCTGGAGGAGTAACTAAAACATACAGCTCACCAGTCCGCCATCTTGCCCCGCCTCTCCCTGATAATTATTGAAGCTGACTGAGAGGTACATTGGGTTCATCTGATCTGTTTAAAATTTTCTGTAATAAAAAGTTAAAATTTTTAAATGGCATTAAGAAAAAAATTCCTCCAGGTTTTTTGTTATTTTGTGCCAGGATGGTTTCTCCAAACATATACTTTACCATATTGTTAGAAACCAAAGTCTCCATTTTCCTATTAAAAAATAATAATTGTAGGTGGCTAAATGTTCCTTCAGTTATTATTTTCACTCAGTGATCAATTTATTCATTCAACAATAATTTATTAGATGCCTACTAAGTTTTGAGTGCTGCGTTAAGACCTGAAGAGGCTCCTGGTAGCAGAGAGACAAGAGGAGGACAGAATGCAGCATGACACTGTGTAGCGGCATGGAAGGGCTGCCTGTGGACTGCAGAGAGGGCCACTTGGCCGAGGGTGGTGTGGAAAAGGCTTCTTGAAAGAAGTGACCTTTCTGTTCAGTTGTGAAGGAAGTATAGGAGTTATCTAGGGAGAGGAAATATGTTCAAATTGTCCATCACATTCACTGGTCCACACTGACTAACAATTTTACCTATTTACTGTATCTTGAACCTTAGCTCGCTACTTTGCATTCCATTGCCTGATTATTCCTCTTCGAAGCTCCATATTAAAGTTCTCTTACTATGTCCCTTTGAGGCACCAAGAGTTAAGAAATTTTCCCAAGTTCACAGACCTGGAATTCCAGATTCACTGAATTTAAAAGTCATATAATGACATCAACATTAAGCCAGTAAAGTAATTTCAAAAACTAGTGACTTTTTGTTGAGGCTGCAAAAATGATGGTGTCAGCAAAGCCAGACACATGGTCTTCATGCAGAAAAGGGATGATGAGAGACTTTGTCTACATTGGCCTAAAATATATGGTTTAAAATAAAAACTTTATTTTACTTGTTTGCCTTCACAGAGATATTTTCCCTTAACCTGTCCTTCTGCTATCATAAAAACAAAAACTTTAGTATCACAACTGATATTAACGTCTGAGTGATTTCCGTCCTCCTCACAGTTAGTTCAACCAGTTTTTACATGTAGACAAGGCCTGGAAAGGGCATTGTAAGAAGGAGTTAGCACAAGCTAGCTGGTTCAGTCATAGTCATGAGTGGTATATTTGGAACATGACGAGCTCCATAGTAGCAAATGGCCAAGCAACACCTGCAATCTCCTGTAAGGATGGAGGGAGCTCCAAGAATCCCAGGCTGCCAGCTCCACCTTCCTGAGCTTCCTCTTCTGCTATGACACATAAGCTTGACCTGAGGCCCTTTGTCCTCTACCAGTCCATGTTCTACTAGTCATGAGTAGCATCCTTTTATGCCCATGAGGGCATAAAGCATTAATAGGTAAGGGCAACATGGATTACTATAAAGGGTTGTAGTAATTTATAGTTCAGTTTCCATGTCTAATAATGACAGTCTCTTAAGATAACCTCTTAAATGGATATTTGTGCCCTAAGAAACCTGTCAGTAGCCTGTGCAATGTGGAGTTTCAGTATATTTCATTCCACCTCAGTGCTGATGGAGCGCAAGAAGTTAGGGAGCCCTGTAGCAGGCAGTCACCAGACATTTCATCTGCTAAAATGAGAAGGGGTCAGTGTGAAGGACAAATAAATCCCAGCCTTTTTGGCACACATTGGCAAGAAGTGAAAGACCAGGGCAACTCATCATTATAAATAGCGCTGTTAACCCTCCTCATTTATAGTACACATTTCCAATTATACCTATTATGATGTTCTTAGCTACAGGGCAGGTTGCATTTTTTAAATGTGCTGTGAGCAGGAATGATTTAGCTTGTGCTCATTTGTTTTCTGTTGCTTGGTTAAGCATGCTGCATTGTCTTTTTCTTGTTTTGCATATTGGATGAATAAGAGAAGCTAGATTTAAATGTACAAAATCAGTGATTCTCAGCCCTGAAGATTTCTTTAAGCATACCAACTCTTGGGTACCACTGAGCAGAGATTCTGGAGCAATAGGAGTTTTCAGAAGCATCCCATGAGATGCTCACATGCTACCAGGGTTGAGAACCACATGGCTGGACACAGCGAGATCAGCGATTTCAGCTGTAATATTTAGAGAGGGAGAGGAGGGGCTGGACTTAAGGAGGGTCACCCTTTGATAAGGTTAGCTTTCGAAATTGGAGATATTTCAGGAGCAGGGAGTGGTTGGAGATAGAAAGTAGAGGCAGTTAGAGAGAGTATCTGGGAATCATAACTATTGCATGGTGTCTGTGAGTGGTGCCTACCATAAAGAGAAAATGTTTCTTTTTCTCAGCTTATGCAGCTATAAATGTGGGCTGCTCCATCAGAAGCCTATGTTAGAGGCATGCACAGAGAGAAAGAATTTTAAATTCACTGGTTAGTTTTATATATATTTTACATTTCCAAGATGCTTTAAATCCCATTTAATTAGGCATTCCTAACAGCTGTTCTGTGAATTGGCTCTGCAGTATTACCCACACAGGACTAGTAAGAAAATTGAAGCTCAGAAAGGTTAAATGCATTGCCCAAGGTCATATAGCAATTCAGTAATGAGCTGGGATTAGAAATCAGAGCCCTGACAGGCTTGTCTATTGCCGGATCCATTGAATTTGGCCTCTGTTGCAAAATGACTGATGATTATGAAAATTTAAGAATATAGAATACATTTTTTTCAGGCAACGTTTTTAAATGAAAGGGGGATATGGATATCCTGGAGCCCATTTCCAACATTCCTAGAAGTTTAGCAGAAAAGCTTTGCAATTTTGATTAATTTCATCCATATATAGATAGGGTCTTTGGTTCAATGTTCATTTTGAAGTACTTGGAGGTCTAGGTCGGAAGGGAATTGCGAGGGAGGAGGCTGGTCTTGATGTGTCTGTTCTATAAATGAAGCGCCAAGAAGAATAGGAGCGAAGTATTTAAAAACTTCCTACTCATCGTTCTAGGGCATTGCATTTTTCACCACTTAAGCCCTCCATTTCTCCTTGAACAAAGAGAGAACATACTGGATTGATGGCCTTTGGATAATAAATACAAAGTTTATGTTATCATTTCTGAAAGCTTATAAAACTATGGAAAATGTCTACATTATTATCCATCCATCAAGTTTCATTTCTGCTTCACTGGGGAAATTTAATAATGCATATATGTATGTTTCAATATAAAACACAGTACCTGAGAGGGTTTTCTACATACAGCTGACACCCAATAAATATTTATCAACAATGGCAACATGGTATGCAGTAAAGGTTTCTCTGAGAACTCAGAGTCACAGTATCTGTTTCTTCAAATATAAGTGGGAAATTGTTGGGCTGGTGGTGTATTCCTGGTTTTAAACCTTTGCAAATAAGGAAATCAACTCTGAATCTCAACAATGGTTGTGAAGAAACCAGAAAGGAACATCAACTTTTGTGTATAATTAGTCAGTAGAGGGAATGCACTTTTTAGGGAGTATAATGGTGAAGAAACTTGGGCTGCCTGACATCATACTGTGCCCTTAGTCTATCTGTAGAATTCACTTAGCAACAAACTTCTTAATGACCATGTGGAATTTTTGCCAAGTGACAACTTTCTCCTCATATCAATACTTCACTTTGATTAAGTGCTTGTTCTCTTAAGTTCTGTAGTGTCTATTTCTGCTGTTTGTTTCATAAGTAATGTAAAGTAGTGCCAGTCAATAATTTAAGACAGACCCTATATTGTCATTTCCCTTTAATTTTTAATTTAATGATTTATGAGCAAGTGTGCTTGGGACACAAAGGAGTCTTTTTGGATGAATGAACTGCTAGGCTATCTCAAGCAGATTTCTGTGGCAAGAAATAAAAAGATCCAGTGATCAGATTGCACAGATAATTTTAAGAACAGTGGTGCAGCCTACCTTTTCCACCCATTGGAAATGTAACCTTCTGCTGGAATGAGAAGTAAGATGTGCTTATTTCTTGCATTTTTACATGATCTTTTTCTGGGTGATCATATGTGTTGTCATACAAACTAGGATGCGTGTGTGAGTGAAAGGAGGAGCTGTTATTATTCAAGCCAGGACAACAGGTATTACCCAGGACTGTCCCAAGCAAATAGGATATATGTCCATCTCTTCCATGTAGGTGCTATGTGCCTTGCAATTGTAGTTCAGTTTACGAGGAACAAAAAGGGAATTTTTTTTAAGCCACTCCTAGTCTACTCCTAGATGCACAGATCATGGATGAGACCCGGCTCTGAAAAAAGGGTCAATTTGTCTCTTTTTTTTTCTTTTAGATTAGAAGGAGCCCTCCACTATTGAAGCTTTTCTTTTCCTGTTTAATTTATTCTTTATTCTGCTGTTCTCTAATGAATTCACATTAAGCTAGAGAATACTCACAGCATGCCAGGGAAAGCGCAGGTACTTTATATGCAGTATCTCATTTAATCCCCACAACAATCATATGAAATAGAAACTTTCATTTGACCTATTTGACCTCCAAGGAATGTGAAGCACAGTTAAAGAAATTGCCTGAGGTCTAGAAGTTACTAGAATTGTAACTCAACCTCAGAAAGTATATAAGGTGTGGTTATATGTTATGAATCTTAAAATGGCTCATCAGTGCTATCCTTTTGCTTCAAGATCAGTTAGAGAGGAATTACCAGCAGTTTTTTGTTTTTTTATTTTTAATTCTGTTTTACTGAGATATATTCACATACCCTACAATCATCCACAGTGTACAATCAGTTATTCACAGTACCATCATATAGTTGTGTATTTATCACCAAAATCAATTTTTGAACATTTTTGTTACCCCAAAAAAATAAGATAAAATAAAATAAATAAAATAAAAACAAGAATAAAAATACATGCAAAGAACAACACACACAACATCCCATCTCCCATCCCCCCTGTTATTCATTTACTTTTTGTTCACATTTTTCTACTCATCTGTCCATACACTAGATTAAGGGAGTGTGTGCCACAACATTTTCATGAACGCACAGTCACATCGTGTAAGCTACATAGTTATACAATCATCTTTAAAAATCAAGGCTGCTAGGTTGTAGTTCAACAGTTTCAGGTATTTCCTTCTAGCTATTCCAATACACTAAAAACTAAAAAGGGATATCTATATAATGCATAAGAATAACCTCCAGAATGATCTCTCAACTCTGAAATCTCTCAGCCACTGAAACTTTATTTTGTTTCATTTCTCTTCCCCTTTTTGGTCCAGAAGGCTTTCTCAATCACACTTTGCAGGATCCAGGCTCATCCCCAGGAGTCATGTCCCACGTAGGGGGGAGGGTAGTGAGTTTACCTGCTGAGTTGGCTTAGAGAGGCCACATGTGAGTAACAAAAGAGGTTCTCTGGAGGTGACTGTTAGGCACAATTGTAAGTAGGCTTAGCCTCTCCTTTGCAGCAACAAGCTTCATAAGGGCAAGCCCCAAGATTGATGGTTCAGTCTTCTAAATTGGTAGTCCCCAATACTTGTGAGAATATCAGGAATTCCCCAGGTAGGGAAGTTTAATATTTCCACATTTTCCACGTCCCTCAGAGGGGCTTTGCAAATACATTTTTATTCTCTGCCCAGATTACTTTAGGATGTATGGGAGTTTCACCCTAACCTGTACAAATCAACTAATTCTCACTCCCTATTCAAAGTTCTGTGTATTTATGGAGTTTGAGTAAATTGTACAAGTTAAATTATCTGATATGCTACAGAAAATATAGATTTTGTGCAAAGTAAACATATCTTCCTTTGGTCTCACACAAAATTTGAAGTTTTAAAGCACAGTCAATATTGTCCCTTACCCTTTAACCTCACTTGCCTTAGTCTTAACCAGATCCACTTCATTCGTATCTCTAATTGAATTCTGAACTCTTTCAGCTTTTTTTAACAGTTTCTATATAGGATAATACTGACATTCACAACTGACAGTCTCGAGCTCTGAGTCTCAGGTGTCACACAGATACTTGATGTTCTAGGGACAGACCAGGTTATACACAAAGAGCTCAGCATCTCAGAATTTAGAGATAAGCATTACAGCTCAGGAATAGATGTGACTGCTGTAAGAACTTACAATTTAGGGACCTTTACAGTAAGCCTTCCCCTGATAACCTGTGGATTAAGATTCAGTTCTCAGTGTTTGCACATTATAGTTAGCCCATATTAGTGAGGTATTAAATGTTTGTCTTTTTGTTTCTGGCATATTTCACTCAAAATGTTGTCCTCAAGATCCATCCACTTTGTTGCATGCGTAACAGCTTCATTCCTTCTTGCAGCTGCTCAGTATTCTATTATATGCATACACCACAGTTCACCATTCTGTTCATCAGTTGATGTACCCTTCAACCACCTCTACCCATTGCAAATCATGAATACTGCCTCTGTAAACACCAGTGTGCAAATGTCCATTGGTATCCCTGCTATCAGTTATTTCAAGTATATACCCAATAATGAGGTTGCAGAATATTATGGCAACTATATTTAGTCTTCCAATCCATGACCATGGTATATGCTTCCATCTTTTTAGGTCCTGTTTGATTTCTTTTAGCAATTTCTTGTAGTTTTTTTGTGTATAGGACTTTTGTGGCCTTCGTTAGGTTTATTCCTAAATATTTGATTCTTTTTGCTTGCTGTTGTAAATGGATTTTTTTTACTGATTGCCTCCCCTTTTTGCTCATTACTGATGTATAGAAACACTACTGATTTATGCATGTTGATCTTGTAGCCTGCCACTTTGCTGTATTCATTTATTAGCTCTAATAGTTTTACTGTAGGTTTTTCAGGATTTTCTACAAATAGGATCATGTCATCTGCAAACAGTGAAAGTTTTACTTCTTCCTCTCCAATTTGGATGCCTTTTATTTCTTTTTCTTGCCTGATTGCCCTAGCTAGAACTTCCAGCACAATGTTGAATAACAGTGGTGACAGTGGGCATCCTTGTCTTGTTCCTGATCTTAGAGGGAAAGCTTTCAGTCTTTCCCCATTAAACATGATGTTTTGTGGGTTTTTCATACATTGCCTTTATCATATTGAGAAAGGTCCCTTCTATTCCTATCCTTATGAGTGTTTTCATCAAGAAAGTATGTTGAATTTTGTCAAATGCCTTTTATCCATTGATCAAGATGATTATGTGGTTTTTCTGCTTTGATTTATTGATGTGGAGTATTACATTAATTGATTTTCTTGTGTTGAACCAACCTTGTATACCTAGAATAAATCCCACTTTGTCATGTAGTGTAATTATTTTAATGTGCTGTTGGAGTCAATGTGCGAGTATTTGTTGAATGTTTTGCATCTGTATTTATTAAAGAGATTGGTCTATAATTTTCTTTTCTTGTAGTATCTTTGTCTGGATTTGGTATTAGGGTGAGGTTAGTGTCATAGAATGAGTTAGATAGTTTTCCCTCCTCTTCAGTTTTTTTGAAGAGTTTGAGAAGGATTGATACTAATTCCTTCTTGAGTGCTTGGTGGAATTCACATGTGAAGCCATCTGGTCCTGGGATTTTCTTTTTTTTTTTTTTTTTTGGAGCTTTTGATGACTGATCCAATCTCTTTACTTGTGATTTGTTTGTTGAGGTTGCCTATTTCTTCTCAGGTCACTGTTAGTTTTTCATTCTTTTTCAGGAAGTTGTCCATTTTGTCTAAGTTGTCTAGTTTGTTAGCATATAGTTGCTCATAGTATCCTCTCATTATCTCCTTTATTTCTGTGGGGTCAGTGGTTATGTCCCCTTTCCCATTTCCAATATTATTTATTTTATTTGCTGCTTCTCTCTCTCTCTTTTTTTTTTTTTTTTTTTTTGTTAGCCTAACTAAGTGTCCATCAATTTTATTGATTTTCTCAAAGAACTGGCTTCTGGTTTTGTTGATTTTCTCTATTGTTATCATGCTTTCAGTTTCATTAATTTCTACTCTAATCTTTGTTTATTTCTTTCCTTCTGTTTGCTGTGGGGTTAGTTTGCTGTTCTTTCTCTACTTCCTCCAGGTCAGCAGTTAATTCCTTGATTTTTGTTCTTCTTCTTTTTTAATATAGGCATTTAGGGCAATAAATTTCCCTCTCAGCACCACCTTTGCTGCATCGCATAAGTTTTGATACGTTGGTGTTCTGGTTTGCTAATGCTGCCATTATGCAAAATACCAGAAATGGATTGGCTTTTATAAAGGGGATTTGTTAAGTTACAAATTTACATTTCTAAGGGCATAAAAGTGTCCAAACTAAGGCATCAACAAATGATAACCTTCACTGAAGGATTGCTGATGGTATCCAGAAAATCTGTGTTAGCTGGGAAGGCATGTGGCAGGCATCTGTTGATCCCAGGTTGTGTTCCAGCTTCTCTCTCAGCTCCTGTGTGTTCTTGATTCTTTTTCCCAAGATGTTTCAAAATGGCTTCCTCCAAAATGTCTCTGGGCTTGTCTCTCTTAACCTCTTCAGCTCCTGTGCTTTTAGCCATCTGGGGGTCCTCTCTTAGTTTCTCCAGAGCAAACTCTGGGCTGGCATCTCTTAGCTTAGCATCTCCAGATGTCCTTCTGTCTGCATCTCCAAGCATCAACTTTCAACAGCCTTCTCCAAAACGTTCCTCTCTCTTAGGACTCCGGTAATTTAATTAAGACCCATCCTGAATGAGCAGGGTCCATATCTCCATGGAGATAATTTAATCAGTCTAGTCTACAGTTGATTGAGTCACATCTCCTTGGAAACACTCAATCAAAAGATTAATGTCTGCCCTCACAAGTTTGCATATTGGGGGTACATAATATATCCAAACCAGCACAGCTGTGTTTTCATTTTCATTTGCCTCAAGATATTTACTAATTTCTCTTGAAATTTCTTCCTTGACCCACTGTTTGTTTAAGAGTTTGTTGTTCAGCCTCCATATAGTTGTGAATTTTCTGGCCTGTTATTTATTTGAAAATTCATTCCATTATGATCTGAAAAAGTGTTTTATATAATATAAATATTTTAAAGTTTATTGAGACTTGCTTTGTGACCCAACATGTGGTCTATCCTGGAGAATGTTCCATTGCACTTGAGAAAAATGTGTATCCTGCTGTTGTGGGGTACAGTACTCTACAAATGTTAAGTCTAGTACATTTATTGTACTATTCAACACCTCTGCCTCCTTATTGATCCTCTGTCTAGATGTTCTATCCATGGATGAGAGTGGTGTATTGAAGTCTCCAACTATTATCATAGAGGTGTCTACTCTCTACAGTGTTGTCAGTGTGCCTCATGTATTTTGGGACGCTCTGATTTGTGCATAAATACTTAGGATTGTTATGTCTTCTTGATTAATTGTCCCTTTTATTAATATATAGTGCCCTTCTTTGTCTCTTTTAATTGTGTTACATTTAAAGTCTAATTTGCCTAATATTAGTATAGCTACTCCTGCTCTTTTCTGGTTATTGTTTGCATGAAATATCTTTTTCCAGCCTTTCATTTTCAACCTATTTTTGCCCTATTGTCTAAGTTGAATCTCTTGTAGAGAGCATATAGTTGGGTTTTTAAACCCATTCTGCCAGTCTGTGTGTTTGTATTGGGGATTTTAATCTGTTAACATTTAATGTTATTACTGTAAAGGCAGGACTTTCTTCTACCATTTTGTTTTTTGGATTTTATATGTCACATCTTGTTTTTTTTCTCTGTTTCCTTTTACCCTTCTTGATTTCTGCATTCCTCTCCAAACCTCTTTCTGTTGTCTTTGCCTATCAGCCTGTATCACTCCCTTTAGTATTTCTTATAAAGGCAGTCTCTTGTTCAAAAACTCTCTCAGTGTTTGTTTGTCTGAAAATATTTTAAATTCTCCCTCATTTTTGAAGGACATTTTTGCCCGATATAGAATTCTTGACTGGCAGTTTTTTCTCTTTCAGTGTCTTACATATATCATACCACTGCCTTCTTGCCTCCTTGGTTTCTGCTGAGAAATCTGCACATTGTTTTATTGAGCTTCCCTTGTATGTAATGGATCACTTTTCTTCTGCTGCTTTCAGAATTCTCTCTTTATCTTTGACACTTGACAATCTTATTAGCAAGTGTCTTGGAGTAAGTCTGTTCTGTTCTATTCTGGAGTTTGCTGTGCTTCTTGGATCTGTAATTTTATATCTTTCATAAGAGATGAAAAATTTTCAGTGATTCTTTCCTCCATTATTCTTTCTGCCCCATTTCCCTTCTCTTCTCCTTCTGGGACACCCATGACATGTATATTTGTGCATTTCATGTTGTCATTCAATTCCCTGAGACCTTACTCATATTTTTCCATTTTTCTCCCTATCTATTCTTTTGTGTGTAGGATTTCAGCTGTTCTGTCCTCTAGTTCACTAATCCTTTCTTCTGCCTCTTTAAATCTGGTGTTGTAAGTCTCCATTGTGTTTTTCATCTTTTCTGTTGTGCCTTTCATTCCTATAAGCTCTGCCAATTGATTTTTCAAACTTTTGACTTTTCCTTATGTTCACCCAATGTCTTCTTTGTAGCCTTCATCTCTTTTGCCATATCTTCTGTCAGCTCATTGATTTGATTTTTGAATTGATTTGGCATGTTTGTTTGGACATCCTTAATTAGTTGTTGTTCAACAGCAGTATCTTGTATGAAGTGTTTGTTCCTTTGACTGGGCCGTATCTTCATTTTTCCTAGTGTGACTTGTAGTTTTTTGTTAGGGTTTAGTCATTGGCTTCCTTGATTTGTTTATTCTGGAGATTGTTTTCACTTGTCTACTTTGGGTTTTCTTGTTTTTTGGCTTACTTCTGTATATGTTCTTTGACATTCAGATCCATTTATTCTAGACCTCTAACATAGCTTCTGTTTAACTGATCAGAATTTTTTAGCTTTTGTTTTTCTGGTTCTTGCCTTGCCTATATGCCTCTCTTGCTGGCCATTTGTCGTATTAGCTCTACCCCCTAGAATCCCCCTGTCACCAAGCATCCACAGCAGTCTGCCTCTGGGGGGTAGGCACTGGGCACCTCAGCAAGTTCTCTGTGTATGGGTAAAACAAATCTGCTGGCTCCCAGTGGTATTCTGTGTTTTCACCAGCTGGCATGCCCTGGGTTTGTTTTAGAGCACTGCTTTAACTATTGGGTCTTCTGTATTTCTCAGTTTAAATGGTGCCAGTTTCCCAGGTAGGGGGTGTAGACCAGTTGCACTGGGCCTGGATAAGGCCTGCAGAGGTTCTGAAAAGTCCTAAAATTCCTTTCCACTTTTCTGTCAGCCCGGCAGATGGCACTGTTTGGTGACTTAATTGTCCTCAGAAGGTGTTTAATTTCTGGATCTGAAGCTGTGTCTGACCAGCTGAGGCTGAATTACCTCTTTTAGTTCAGCTGCATCTGGCTGGGTGGGGCTGAATTACATGTTTTAGCCTGGCTGTGTCTAGCTGGGCAGGGCTGAATTACCTCTTAGAGCCCAACTGAGTCTGGCTGGGTGGGGTTCAGTTATCTCCTGGAGCCCAGCTGAGTCTGGTTGGGTGGTGCTGAATTACCTCCTAGTGCCCCTGTCTAACTGGGCATGGCTGGAGCCGTGGATTTCCTGCACACTCACTTTGCTGGGTAAAATCTGACTCAGTGTGGGGCTGTGTTGCCCACTCCCTCTGTGGCAGAGGACTCACCCAGCTGCCACAGTTCTCAGCCATCTCCTAGGCACATATCAGGCTTCTGGCTACTGTTTCTCAAGAGTGGGAGAAGGGCTTTCAGACTCAGGGCTACAAATGGCCTCTGCCCATGTTTTCTCAGATTCTTTGTCTCTCACTGATCTGGGCCCTGAAATGTCCTCCCCTGATACCCAGATGATGGGGATATGTCTCACTGCTGTGAGCGATTTTATAGTCTGTGTCCCCAGTGCGAGGTGAGAGGAATCCTAACTGCTGGTTCTGCGTTCCTTCTGTGCTGGGTGAGACCAAGTGAGGGGGAAGGGAGAGGACCCACCAGCCCAGAACGCAGTTCTCCTACCTTATAGCTCTCTTCTACTTCAGTTCAGCATCTGTGGAGTCCTTCTCCCATCCATATCTTCCTCCAGGGATCTGAACAAGTCAACATTATCTCCCTTTTTTGTCCAGTATCTGGGGAGAAGTTTTTGGCTGCTGTTTACATCACCATGATGATCTGTTCTTGTTTTTTAATGGTGGGCTGGATGTATAAGTGAAGCTGAAGAGAGCCCCGGTGTCAGAACCAGCAGTTAAAGGGATTCACAAGGCAATGAGTCTGCTTATCTGGAAGAAGATTGGTATCATGAAGTATAATCGACCCCCAAGGCCTAATTAGTAATGTCATGTTTGAGAAACAAGGGAAAGTGCTGAAAGGTTATTTTTTAAAAATCTGCAGGTGGGAATTCTGCAGATTGGCACGGGAGTAACTACCCTGTATTGCTGGTTCATGATTACCCTGAATTTCTTCTTTTTTTTTTTTTTTTTTTTGTTTGCAAGTTTCCTTGCCTCTAGAAGCCTTCCCCTTGTGTACTCATCTGCAGCTTACTCCCTCCTGTCATCCAGTGCTTAGGTTCACCATGCTCTATCAAGTACTTCTGTTTCCCCTACTCAAGACATTTCAGGTCGACTTTAGACTTCAGGAGTTGATTCTTTATTCCAATCATTGATTGATTAAGTCTGGCCCCAGGGCACAACACTGTGACCCTTCAAAATCATATGATATGCCCCAGCTGACCTGGCTGAGAATCGCCCAGAGATGTTCTTTCCATTATAATTTTCTCCACCTTTGTACCATTTTTCTGAGAAAGACTGATATATGCATTCAGAGATAATCTCTAAATATCCCTCAATATTTATAGCCCACGAATATATATTTTTTTATTTTTTTTATTGAGATATATTCACATACCACGCAGTCATACAAAACAAATCAAACTTTCGACTGTTCACAGTACCATTACATAGTTATACCTTCATCACCTAAATCAATCCCTGACACCTTCATTAGCACACACACAAAAATAACAAGAATAATAATTAGAGTGAAAAAGAGCAATTGAAGTAAAAAAGAACACTGGGTACCTTTGTCTGTTTGTTTCCTTCCCCTGTTTTTCTACTCATCCATCCATAAACTAGACAAAGTGCAGTGTGGTCCTTATGGCTTTCCCAATCCCATTGTCACCCCTCATAAGCTACATTTTTATACAACTGTTTTCAAGATTCATGGGTTCTGGGTTGTAGTTTGATAGTTTCAGGTATCCACCACCAGCTACCCCAATTCTTTAGAACCTAAAAAGGGTTGTCTAAAGTGTGCGTAAGAGTGCCCACCAGAGTGACCTCTCGGCTCCTTTTGGAATTTCTCTGCCACTGAAGCTTATTTCATTTCCTTTCACATCCCCCTTTTGGTCAAGAAGATGTTCTCCGTCCCACGATGCCAGGTCTACATTCCTCCCCAGGAGTCATATTCCACGTTGCCAGGGAGATTCACTCCCCTGGGTGTCTGATCCCATTTAGGGGGGAGGGCAGTGATTTCACCTTTCAAGTTGGCTTAGCTAGAGAGAGAGGGCCACATCTGAGCAACAAAGATATAGCCCACCAATATATTTTCTATGTTAAATATAGTTCTTCATCTTTAAATTGCTGTTTTCTCCACATTAGTTCTTTTGACTGTAATTAGTAATGTAAGCGTAATTACACCTGATGACTTAGTGGTGATAAAATATGCTTAAATCAGAACTGAATTCCAACCATTTGTTTATTTGTCATAATCTTGTTTGCAGACAGACACTTCATTATTTATTATAGTTTTCGGTAGGCTAATGAGTTTGGAAGCATCACTCACAAAGCCCTACAAATAATGTTTTTATTGACATGAATCCTTTTACCAACAAGGTGCTTTTGAAGAATTGATTAGAAAGGAAGAGGCAACTCTTGGGAGTAGCAGAGGAATTATATGTGAGATCCACCGCCTGGCATACCTCTCTCCTCCTCATCTTACCGCAAAGTCTTTCAATGGAAAGGTCATAGCTTTGCTGTCCCTCTCCACATGGTTTTAATATTAGCTGGGAAGTTTGGGGGCAAATTATTTATGTTTTCCATCCTCTATTTCTTATCTTTTCTTATCTGTAAAATGGAAATGATACCAACTTCATAAGGTGTTGTAATAATAGAGAGTTCTTATGCAAAATGTTCAGATTAGGGTGATAATTCATGGAAACCTTATATTTTATTTACACACTATTTTGGTTTACTAAAGCTGCTAAAATGCAATATACAAAAAATGTGGATGGCTTTTAACACTGAGGATTTATTAGCTTACAAGCTTAGAGTTCTGAGGCCATGAAAATGTCCAAATTAAGGCATCATCAAGATGATACCTAGACTCCTGTCAGATGGTAAGGCACATGGTGGCATTTGCTGGTCTCTACCTTCTCTTCCAGGCTTTGTTGCTTTCAGCTTCTTTCTTTTCTGGATTTCTGTATGAGCTTCTTTGTCTTTCTCTGTCAGCTTCTGTGTATCTCTCTGAGATCATCCTCTTATAAAGGATTCCAGTAAGAGGATTAAGACCCACCTGGGGCATGCCTCAACTGAAATAACTTAATCAAAAGGTCCCACCCACAATAGGTCTACACGCACAGGAATGGATTAGCTTTAAGAAAATAATCATCTGGGGTTCAAAAAACCTGCAATCATACACACATATGCAATCCAAATTCTATCTACAGAGCTGCTCTCCTCCCCTCTCCATTTATACTTCCCAGAAATCACTCTTCTTGTGTATTCAAAGGAAAGGAAGGCTCTGCTTGACATGCCTTCCTGAGAGCTTCCACTGGCATTTTGCTCATCCACTCTTACCTGCCTTCAAATCATGATGCTGAACACTGCCTCAGGCATCCACTTCCTTTGTAGCTAGATACTTGGATTTCTGGAATTTTTGTCCTCCCTTGATACAAGACTATTACCCTCATGCTGGCTTCTGGATAGGGGTGGAGTGAGAAGATCATTTACTATTCCATGCCACATGTCTGTGCTTTTTGTCCTTGCATTCCCCACAAGACCACTAACCCAAGTCTGTTGTGCTTGATAACAAGCTCTATTCTACATTTGGTCATAATTTGAGGCACTTATAGAGAGCAAGAAATCCTTTAAAACGGAGTACTAAACATGATCGTTCCAAAGTTAAAGGAAAAAGAAACGCACAAACCAAAACAGAATATCTTAACTGATACTGCAGCTCCTCATATGATTTCCCTGTCTCAACATCCTCCCTTCTCTCTAATTCTCTCTTCAAAGACATACAAGCTTTTCTTCATTTTTGCACAGTCCCAGTTATTTTTCCCTCTGGAAAACCTGGCCTCATTGTTAAGGGTTTGTTTTCAACCTAGAATCCATCTTTTCCATCTCCATCTAAACATCTGTAGGTGATTATCACTAATGCAAATATATTTCCCACACTTTGAATTATTTGACCTGAAATGAAATCATAAAGGCAGGATAATTCTGTGTGTGTGTGTGTGTGTGTGTGTGTGCGCGCGTGCGCACATGCTGCATGTGAGGGTGAGACATTGATCCATGTTCTGTGTTTAGTCTCCTTCAGGGTATCTTCACGTGGACACATGCCTCCTCATTGACCCTGTTGTCTTCTAACCTTTATTTCCAGTGTCCTGAGATAATACTTGGAGAGAACACACATAGACACACATACACCACTCATTCACACACACACATCACATACTCATATACACATCCTGATGATAGATTATAATTTTCAGAGTAATTACAGGGTAATTGGAATTACTTAGGGGTGGGGAAAGAGACTTTCTCCTGAAGTCATGATTATTTACACAGATTATCTCTATCCCAATGAAGAAAGCTTTTGATTTTTTTAAAATTTAATTTTGCAGAATTGTTTTAGCCTTTGGCTGTTTTTTTGTTTTGTTTTGTTTCTTTTTTTAACCTTCTGTTTCTTATACTCTTCCCACTGCCTAAACTACATTTAAAAGGGGGCTGATTCTTAACACCCTCTCTGTCAAATAGCAATGTTCTGTTCCTTCTTTTACTTTATTAGCATGTTCTGGAGGGAAGGAGGGGGCCCACCCAAATTGAATAACTGGGAAGAATTCAATGAAGGAACTATTTACAGAGGAGTGGACAGGGCTAAGGAAAACCAACAAAGGGTGTTTCAGTACCTGGGTAGGGACAGCAGGAGGCTGAAAGTTGTATCGCCCTCAGGCCTGCAAGGGCAAGAGGAGGAGCAGTCAGTGGAACTGAGAGAAACTAGCTGTAGGAAAGGGCCACTTCATAGGAATTGGGCCTTTGGGTAGAGACAGTGAGCCAATTTGCGATGATACAGAGGGTAGAATCTGGAAGAATAAATTCCCTGATCTCTCTCCTCACCCTCTTATGGTTTTCCAGTGTGTGCCCCCTGCCCCCACTAGCCAAACCCAACCAAAGGCCAGTGGACAGTGGAATCACTGATACAATCTTATGATTGGTTCCCTGGGTGCCATGTTGATTAAAGAAGGACAAAGAGGAGAGTGGATAGCAAAAGCAAAAGAGGCTGCACATCTCCTTCACTTAATGTTCGAGATCATGAACTGTACAAATGTGTGGTTCTCTGTATTAGTTAGGGTTCTCTAGGGAAACAGAATCAATGAGAGGTGTCTATGACTATAAAATTTATAAAAGTGGCTCACACAACTGTGGGTATGCACGAGTCCAAATTCTGTAGAGCAGCCAGCAAACTGTCAACTCCAAGGAAGATGTCCGATGAACTCCTCAGGAAACCAACAGGCAACTTCGACGAACTCCTCAGGAAACGCTTCGCTGGGCAGCCGAAGAAGAAGTGAAGGTCCTCTATCTGTCTCGCTTATGTCTTCAACTGATTAATTGGATTAAATCCAGCCAATTGCATTCTCTCATCGTGGAAGACACGCCCTTTGGTGAGTCATCAGTCACAGCTGCAGTCAATTGACTGATGATTTAATAAACCAGCCTGTTGGTCTATTAACCAGTAACAAATGTCCTCACAGCAATTGTTAGGCCAGTGTTTGCTTGACCAGACAGCTGGGTACTATCACCTGGCCAAGTTGACACATGAACCTAACCATCACAGTCTTCTTTTCTCCTCAACATCTCATAAAAATGATAGAAAAGGAATTTTAAATGCTAAAACCTTTGTCAGAAATAAAAGGAGAGGATCATCAGTGGATGAGAGTTTCAAGGCATTTGTGGAGGACAGAACATTAGTGGACAAAGACTGAAGAGTGGAGACTGGTGACCCAGAAGAGGAGGTCACGGCCTAATTTAGTAGCCAGGTGGGCGGCAGAAGACAAGGAGACCCATCTTCCCAGAGGCTTCTGCAGAACCTTGGTAGCTGGTCTAATGGAAGACAGGAGTGAGGAGTGGGACTGAAAAAAATTGTGGGCTATTTAAAATCTTTAGCCTGTAAAGGAATAAAAATAGCAGTAAAAGGTAAAAAAATGGAAGTTGGTGCAAAGTAAATTCTTATTTATTGTAGCAGAAAGTCAGTAGATAATGTCTAGAGTAAATAAATCAAGAATTAATAGCATAAGCATATTATTTATACATTTGGGGGTAACCACGGAAAAACTAAATACAGAAACAGTTAAAAGTATTTCCTTGGAGGAGGAGGACAAGGAGTAAGGGGTCCTCAGGTTGGGGGTATGTTGCTTCTCATTATAAGCTTTTTGTACTAAAAATCTTTTTTTTTAAACCATATGCATATATTATTTCAATAAAAGCTCCTTTTTCTCCCTTTGTTCTGCTCCATTTGGTTTACTAGCTTTCTGGTAATTAGCTTCTTAACAGGTTTAGGCCCATTACCTGTTCTAAACCTACCAATTAATTCTATTTTTTACTACACACCCCCACCTGTTCCCTCCCTTCTTTATAAGCCCCCCATGCTCTTTGCTCCTTCTCTCCCACTTGCATGTGCACACCCACAAGCCATACACACACACACCTTCCCTCCAAATGCAGTTTTGTGCCTTTCTTTTTAACTTCTGTGCACTCTAATGTTTCACTGCCTTTTCTCAAACTGTTTTTTGGCCTTGAAGTGTCTTCACCCTATGTTCCAGTTTACTAAAGCTGCAGAAATGCAATATATCAGAAATAGATTGACTTTTACAATGGGGGTTTATTAGTTCACATATTTACAGTTCTAAGGCTATGGAAATGTCCAAATTAAGGCATCAAAAGATAGATACCTTCTCTGAGGAAAGGCTGATGGCTTTGGGGGTTCCTCTGTCACATGGGAAGTCACATGGCTGGCTCTGCTGAACCTTCTCTCCCGGGTTTAGCTTCTGGCTTCAGTGGCTTTCTCCAAAATGTCTCTGGGCTTCTCTCTCAGCTCCTGTGGGTCCTTGCTTGCTTCTTTCAGGGGCAAACTCTGAATTACATATCTTAGCTTCTCTTCAAACTGTGCCTCTCAGCTTTTCCAAGCACCTGGGTCTGTGTCAGCTCTGGACTCTCTGTCTCTCTCCCTGAGCTCTCCTAAGGACTCCAGTAAACTAATTAAGACCCACCTTGAATGAGCAGGGTCACATCTCCATGGAAATAATCTATTCAAAAGATCCCACCCACAACAGGTCTGCCCCCACAAGATTGGATTAAAAGAACATAGGCTTTTATGGGGTACATAACAGATTCAAACCAGCACAACCTGTTTTTTCTCTTCTCTCTTCAAGGTCCAGAATAAACTCTGCCTCTTCCAAGAGCTGTTTTTGGTTTCCAGAGCCAAAGATACTTTCTTGGTAATATCTTTTTATACACATTTTTAAAATATTGTGATGGCGTCCACTTAGTCTATTTTTGTTGTTGTTGCTCATGCTTTTGGTGTCATATCTAGGAACCCATTGCCAAATTATGGGTACCTTCTTCTTTACCTTCTTTTGGTTCCTATTTCTTCTTTACCCACCAAGCACTATATCACTGACACTTCTCACACTCTACAGTGCCTTATAACCAATTCTGTAAACATCTGCCCCCTTTCCTTTCTGCTTAATTGTAAGTTCTTTAGTTCAGGAATTTGCAGATACATCTAGTGCAATACCTTGCACACAGTAATTAAACAATTTGCTTCAACAAATTGATTTTCAACAAGGATGCCAAATGCATACAGTGGACAATGAATGGGCTCTTCAATAAATGGTGCTGATAACTTGGATATCCACATGCAAAAGAATGAATTTGGACACATATCTCATGCCATATATGAAAATTAATTCAAAATGTATCAAGGACCTAAATATAAGAACTAAAACCACAAAATCCTTAGAGGATAGCATAAGGGCAAATCTTCATGATCTTGAATTTGGCAGTGGTTTCCTAGATATGACACCAGAAGCAGAAGCAACAACAAAAATATAGATAAATTAGACTCGTCACAATTTTTTTGGAATATGTATCAAAGGATATTATCGAGAAAGTAGAAAGACTACCTACAGATTGGGAGAAAAGGGTTGCAGTTACATATCTGATAAGGACTTAAGATCCAGAATATATAAAGAACTCTTACAACTCAGGAACAGAAGGACAGATAACCCAGTTACAAAATGGGCAAAGGACCTGAACAGAGATTTTCCTACAAGGATATACAGTAAGCCAATATGCACATGAAAATATGCTCAGCATCATTAACTATTAGGGAAATGCATTTTAGAATTACCACTTCATACCCACAAAGATGGCTATTATTTTTTAAAATGGAAAATAAGTGTTGGAGAGGATGCAGTGAAATTGGAACCCTAGTACATTGTTGGTCGGAATATAAAATGGTGTAGCTGCTGTGGAAAGCAGTATGGCTGTTCCTCAAAAAAGATAAATATAGAATTACCACTCCCCAATATACACCCAAAAAAATTGAAAACAGGGTCTCAATCAGAACTTGTGCATGAATGTTCATAGCAGCATTATTTACAGTAGCCAGAAGATGGAAATAATCCAGGTGCCCATGAAGAGATGAATGAATAAACAAAATGTACATGCACACAATGGAATATTTTGGTTATAATAAGGAATGAAGTTCTGAGACATGTCGCAACATGGATGAACCTTGAAAACATTATGTTAAATGAAATAATAAGGCACATAAGGACAGATACTGTATAATTTTGCTTACATGAAATATCTAAAAATAGTAAATTTGTAGAGACAGAGAGTAGATTAGAAGTTACCAGGACATGGGGTGTGGGGGACAGGAACAGGGAGTTACTGTTTGGTGGTTAGAGAGTGTTGGTAAAAAAGAAAATAATGCTAAGTTATAACTATAATTGATGTTGATTCATAAGGAATTAAAAAATGTGCAATGAATGCCCCAACACATTAAAATGAAGACAAGTTGTCTTTTTATTGAGGTGCTATTAATAGTTTTGCTCATCAGCAAAACAATGAAGTATACAATATTTCGTTCTTCACAATTTTAGTGCCTCTCCCCTAGGTTCCAATTACATACATTTTGTCCCAGGTTTTGAGGAATAAGAAATCTATAAACTAATTTCCATGAATAAAGATGTAACCTAATATATTCTTTTCTATAGGAGAGGTTGCATTAGGAATAGTAGTCTGGAGAGGGATATTTCTTAACAAGGGAGCAAATTGCTAACAGTGGAGTTCCAGGCCTTTGGGGGTTCTGGGACCCTCAGATCATGCCAGGTAATGCCTATGCCATAGGCAATGTAGATTTTGATTGATTTAAAACATGAAGACAGTGTGAAACACTCCTTACATAGTAGAACACATAGATTTGAAATCATAATTATGAAATGTCGTATACCTATCTCATAGAAGTATGATTATTAATTCCTGGTCTTTGCTTGCTATTCTCATTTAGAGCTCTTAGCTATTCTCTTTTTCTTTTTTCTTATTGCTACCTAATTCTGAATTATAATGTTTATCCACAGAAAAGGGCACTATAATTTTATTTTTCCTCTCCTTCAGGAAATTCCACAATTAAACAGTCTCGATACAGAGTTATCATCCAAGAAGCAGCCAACGGAGGCCAAGAATGCCCAGATACCTTATTTGAAGAGAGGGAGTGTGAAGATGTTTCATTCTGCCCCATATATCGGTAATTAGTTAATTTTTTAAACAAATATTATACCTTTGTATAAATCATGTCTGATTTTATTTCACATAATATATGGCTGTTTAGTGAGCAAAAAAGAGATAATGTTGTATATCCTTAAACACCTCAATATTTTTCCCACTTACCTATAATATATTTGGAAGGAGTAAAGGTTATAGAAGTCTAATTAACAAAAAGAAAAAAAAAAATCATGCTCTAAGTGTAAGTTAGTTGCCTGACTTCTGGTACTCAGGCCCTCTTCAGGATCCAGGGTCCAAAGAGACTAAGGATGAGGTCTTTTCCTTGTTATCTATTTATATTTATGTCTGTCTGTCTATCTGTCTATCTTACTTACCTGCCGTCGTACTACAATTTTCATCCTAAAGACTTCAATGAAGAATTAATACTAAATTTGTACTCTCCTTCCTAATTGTTGATTTTAATTAAAAAATATTTTTGATTTTCAGTTTTTATTACATGTACATTTTATGAAATCATCTACTTAGAAAAAATGTTTAACTTATGAATAAAAGATTTTTAAAAATAAAATGAATAACTTTTAAACTATGTATGTTCCCTATATATTCCTTCTTATTTATTTATAAAAATAATACCAGAGGTTTGTTTGTTTAGTTATAAACCTTTTTTAAGCATTTGATAGTCTTAAAACTTGACTTAAAGTATATATGGATTAAATCCAATCACTTTTGAATTTTATTGATTGTGAAAATAGCCCATGATGTTGAAAATCATCTAGTTGTTAGCACACTTAAAAATGCCTTTAGTAGAATGCCTAGTGTTTCATTGAATTATTTGAAAAACTTTATCTTAAGGCTGTGAAATTCAAGGGATAATTAATTCAGGAAAATACAAGTTTTTTTTTTCTCTCTTTTTTAAAGAAGACTCCTCATATTAGATAAGGCTTAGGGTGTAATTGAAGATGTCTAAATTATTAACAATGTTATCTTCCTATACTCACATTGTTTCTATCTAATGAGCAGTTTGGGTAGGATATAAATAAATACTGGGAACATAATCAGACATTACCAGTTTGTCCTCAGTTACCTCTAGGGCCTTATGGAAACAATGTCAACATTCGTCCTTTTGTGCCATGTATCAATATTGAAACTTCTGAGTCCAGCAAAAGAGCTCTCAAGGAAATTATCCAAGTGAAAACTGAGCCAAATCAAATATTAGACATTTTTATGAACCCAGGGCTATTATAATAAGAGAGTTTGTTAGAAACTAGTAGTGGACTCTTCCATTCTATTGTCCACTGCCTTTACTCTGTCTTGTTGCACTTCAGTTTAGCCACTCATGTTTGAACTAGCTTCCATCATTGACCTCCTGCCATTTTTCCGAAGAATCAGTTCCACTTTATGTCGTTTGGATCATTGTATCATTTCTCCCAATGGGTGGTTTAAAATGTGTCCAAATTATCAGCATGATTCTCTACTCCCTAGTGAAATGTCCATGAATTTTGAGCAGTAAGTTCCAATTTAGGTTTTGCTTTTCCTTCATTGGTATGTTAGGGAGGCAGGGATCATAAGCAAAAAGTTAGGCTAGGCCTCTATGATTATCATCTTTTTTACTCCATTAAGGTCACATATACAGAAGTTTACCAAATTAAAACAAAATCAAAATATCTATATAATTTGACCACTGAATATGAGCATTTCCCAGTGTGTTAAATTAGGAAGTAAAGAGGAAGACAGCATGGTTGCTTTATGCCTATATAAAGTTGGCAATATGGTATAGCCAGGAGTCCTTGGCTGAATGCCCAGGGACTTAGGACTGACAATTGACCTGTACTCATTTGTGCAATCTTGGACACGTCACTTGAGCTCTCTGAGCCTAGGCTTATCCCCAAACTGAGAGTTTAACAAGGGAGTCCTGAAAATTCCAGTCTATGCAGAAAGCTAAACTAGATTGAATTCCTTGGTCTTATTTTCATCTAGAAAACCTATATACATTCAACTTAAGTGACCTGAATGAATAACTTATGGTAGTTGAAAACTTGGACTAAAATCCCTTACCACTTTGGTGTCTGAAAGGTACAATTTTGCAGAAGTAATGTGTTTTAGTATTATGCCTTATTAGCCTATGCATATACAAAGTAAATATATAACTGTTTAAAATTAAGAGGTGAGTTCTTTAAACATGGAAGGTTTTTCTGTTTAGCTGCTGCCTGATTTATTCCCAGTTCTTGGAGGCCACTTGAATGAGGTCAATGTGTTTCTGCTTCATTTTTTTTTTTTTTTTTTTTTGGCTTTTATAAAGGGGATTTATTAAGTTAAAAATTTATAGTTCTAAGGCCGTAAAAGTGTCCAAACTAAGGCATCAACAAGAGGATACCTTCACCGAAGAAAGGCTGATGGCATCCAGAATACCTCTGTTAGCTGGGAAGGGACATGGCTGACATCTGCTCCAGGGTTCTGGTTTCAAAATGGCTTTCTCCAAAATGTCTCTGGGCTTGTTTCTCTTAGCTTCTCCAGAGCAAACTCTGGGCTAGCATCTCCAAAGTGTGAGCTCCCAAGGGTCTCTCCAAAAGTCTCTCTCAGCTGCAGCATCTGCTTCATATTTTGAAGTAGCATCTCTTTTCAGAGATAGTGGATCATATGGAAACTTATAAAAATATACTAAGTTAAAGAGCAGAATCTATAGTTAAACACTTCAGACTTAGGTTTTCTGGATCATTGTGAAAAAAATAAGTTTAAGGAATACAAATTACACAAGTCACAAGTAGATTTGTTGTCCCAACAAAGGAAAAAACATTGTAAATCTAGATGGCTTCTTTAGAGACTATTTCCTCTGAGAAATAGAAATCTTGATATTTAACGGGCAGTTCCATTCCTGTTCTCTAGGATGAGCTGTCAGATGAGAAAGGTCCTTGTGGTCCCCACCTCCTTGTACTCTGTAACCTACTGAGATGTTTGAGTTACTTCAGAGTCTTAGGAAGCACCTTATAAAAATATTTGAAACAGAATATCAAGTGTAAAGGTTTGGACCCCAAACTTTCAGATGTTTGAACCTTGATTTTGCTGTACTCTACTGGGACATGGGGATTGTCTCTTTTTTCCTTTATTTTTTATTTTTCTTAACTAATTTTAAGTTCATAAAGAGCTCAGCCATCTAGATTCAATCTGTGTTTGCAAAGCTTTTTATTGCCACTTTGCTATATGAACTGAGGTTTATATGCACAATGTCCACATTTTAAAAAATGGAATTATTGCATTAACCATGAATCTGAGACAAAGTAGACTATTGTCATCCCTAGAGATTGCCAGAGCTTTGATTTTATGACATTAGCTTCATATCCACTGTCATTGAATTACTGTCTTTAGGTTTTTTGGATATAAAATACATCTATTTCAAGTATTTACTTTGTTTATCAGTCATGGTGAAATTTCCAGCCCACTGTTCCTTTTAATAACAGGTGGAAGCCACAGAAATGGAGCCCTTGTGTCTTAGTGCCAGAATCTGTCAGACAAGGAATAATGGGCAGCAGTGAAGCCTGTGGAAAGGGGTTACAAACAAGAGGTAAGGGCTTTGTAAAACATCTTTCCTATTCAAATGTAATTTAAAATTATATCACTTTTACACTGTGCTTATTTTTACATTTGAATAAGCTGTGATATTATTGGATTGGGCTATCACTTATTTGAGTTCAAACTCTAAGGGAAATTAGAGCATCTAGAATAGCTGTCCTCAATCATAGTGTACCCCAATGCTAATGTTGCAAATGCAAGTTGGAGACTGGTGAAGTAGAATATGTCAAGATTAGACTCTATGGTATATATTGTATTTTTTTAGGTGCTAATTAAATGTTTGTTAAATGAACGAGGAAGAACTGTCTTAGAAGTTGTGACTTAAACATAATTGTTGTATACATATCGTCTATATGTGCTATATATAATGTGCATTAGATAGGGGCCATTAAAATTTCTCTAAGAGGCTATGAATAGATTTCTGGGTATGAATGGAAGTAGGTTTTGTCATCAATATCTGGAAGGTATGGCAAATATTATTGAAAGCCTGATTTAAATTTCCAATGTAAATCTTTGAAAAGTACTCTGAAAAGCACAGAGAATCATCAGACTGCTTATTTTTCTGTTTTGTTCAAAATCCAGGGCCAATGATATGAGCCTTGATAAGGACTTTGTTCTTAGAACATGACCTCTTTGTTAGCCAAAGTGATATATGTAGCAGAATTAGACTTTTCAGGGACCATCTGCATTATTACATTGGTTTCATAGTTAGTGTTCTTCTTCTTTTTTTTAATGCAATTTTATTGAGATGTATTTACATACCATACAATCATCCAAAGTGTACAATCACTTGTTCACAGTATCATCACATAGTTGTACATTCATCACCAGAATCATGTTTTTGAAAATTTTCATTACTCCAAAAAATAAGAATGAAAATAAAAATAAAAGTTAAAAAAGAACACCCAAAACATCTCATACTCCTTTTTGCCCCTACCATTCATTTATTTTTTGTCCCCCTTTTTTCTTCTCATTTGTCCATACACTGGATAAAGGGAGTGTAAGCCACAAGGTTTTCACAATCACACAGTCACACCATATAAGCTATATAGTTATACGATCATCTTCAAGAATCAAGGATACTGGATTGCAGTATAATGGTTTCAGATATTTCCTTCTAGCTATTCCAGTACACTAAAAACTAAAAAGGTTCTCTATATAATGCATAAGGATAACCTTCAGAATGACCTCTCGACTCCATTTGAGATCTCTCAGCCACTGAAACTATTTTGTTTCATTTCCTTTCCCCCTTTTGGTCAGGAAGGCTTTCTCAGTCCCACAGTGCCAGGTCCAGGTTCATCCCCAGGAGTCATGTCCCACATTGCCAGGGAGATTTACGCCCCTGGGAGTCATGTCCCATGTAGTGGGGAGGGCATTGAGTTTACCAGCCAAGTGGGCTTAAAGAGAGGCCACGTCTGAGCAACAAAAGAGGTTCTCTGGGGGTGACTCTTAGGCACCATTATAAGTAGGCTGAGCCTCTCACCTCTCCTTTGCAGTTACAGGCTTCATAAGGGCAAGCCCCAAGATTGAGGACTTGGTCTACTACAATGGTAGTTCTCAGTGCTTGCGAGAATATCAGGAGTTCCCCAGGTGGGGAAGTTTAATGTTTCTACATTTTTCCCCAGTCCCTCAAGGATGCTTTGCAAATACTTTTTATTCTTTGCCCAGATTACTCTGGGTTGTATTGGGGCTTCACGCTAACCTGTACAAACCAACCAGATCTCACCCCCATTCAAGGTTCCATGTAATTATGGTGCTTGAATAAACTGACCATACAAGTTAAGTTATATAGTGTGCTACAGAAGGTATAGATTTTGCACCAAATAAACATCTCTTCCTTTGGTCTCACACAGAAGTTGAGGTTTTAAAACATAGTCAATATCATCCTTTTCCCTTTAGTCTGGTTTACCCTAGTTCTAATCAAGTCCATTTAGTTCATATCTCTAATTGAAGTCTGATCTCTTTTTCAGCTTTTTTAACATTTGTTTTATAGGGTAGTGCTGACAGTCATAGCTGCTGAACTATGGCTCTGAGTCTCAGGTGTCACACAGATACCCAAAGTTACAGGGACTGACCTGCTCACCATCTCAGGATTTAGAGATAACTATTACAACTCATGAATAGTTGTGACTGCTGTAAGAGCTTACAATCTAGGAACCTTTACCATAAGCCTTCCCCTAATAACCTATGCTGTCAGATGCAATTCTGAGAATTTTCACATTATACGTAGTCCATATTAGTGAGGTGCTATAATGTTTATCTTTTCAATTCTGGCTTATTTCACTTGACAATACTGTCCTCAAGGTCCATTTACCTAGTTGCATACCTAACGACTTCATTTCTTCTTGCCGCTGCTTGGAATTCCATTGTAGGTTACACCACAGTTCACCGTTCTGTTAACCAGTCCATGTACCCTTAGGCCACCTCCATCCATTGCGAATTGTGGGTATGGCTCTGTAGACACAAGTGTGCAATGTCCACTCATGTCTGTGTTCTCAGTTCTTCTAAGTATATACCCAATAACTGGTGGCAGGACCGTATGGCACCCACACAGTTAGCTTCCTGTGGAACCACAATACTGTCCTCTCCAGCTGGGCTGTGCCCTTCTACTTCCTTACAAACAGGGAATGGCTACATCCCTCTCTCCACATTTTCTCCAGCGCTTTTATCCCTCTGTTTATTTTTTAACAGTTTTATTCACACACCATACAATCCACCCTAAGTAAACAATCAGTGATTCCCAGTATAATCACATAATTATGCATTCACCACCACAATATATATGACATTTCCATCTCTTCCCCAGAGAAAGAGGAAAAGGAGAGGGAAAAAAAAAGAAGAAAAACACAAAAGATAGAAGAAAAATAAAAACAAAATACAATGAAAAGGTCAGACAACATCATTACCACCAAGAATCCCATATCACTACCTTATATACCCCTCATAGAAATTCAGCTTTGGTATATTGCCTTTGTTACAATTAATGGAAGCATCCTACAATGTTACCATTAACTAAAGACTCTAGTTTGCATTGATTTTGTTTTTTCCCCCATACTATCCAATTTTCAACACTTTGCAATGTTGACGTTCATTTGTTCTCCCTCGTTTAAAACATTCTTATATTTGTACATTTCATCGCTAAGTTATACAATCCCAATCTTTATCTTCTATCTTTCCTTCTTGTGTCATACCTGCTCTTAGCCTTCCTCTTTCAACAGTACTCACGCTCATCTTTGTTCAGAATACTTACAATATTGTGTTACCATCAAATACTGTTATGTTATCCATTACATTTCTGGATCTATTCAGTCAATCCTGTTGAACCTTCTGTACTCCTTCAGCATGAAATGCCTGATCTCTAACCTCTTTCTATTTTCTGATAACCAGTGTTCTTAACTCTCAAATTTAACTCATCAATGTTAGTCCATATTAGTGAGACCATACAGTATCCATCCTTTTGTTTCTGGCTAATTTCACTCAGCAGGATGTCTACTGTCTACTATTTTCTCTTTTGGATTTTGTTTGTCATATCTTATTTTATTTTTATTTTTTCCTCTCCCTCTCTTTTTACCCTTACTGATAGTCTTTATTTCTCCACTCTTCTCCCAACTACTCTCTCTTGTCTCTTCCTGTCTGTCTGTAGTGCTCTGTTTAGTATTTCTTGTAGAACAGGTATCTGGTTCACAAACTCTCTTAGAGTCTGTTGTCTGAAAATATTTTAAACTCTCCCTAATTTTAGAAGGACAGTTTTGCTGGATGTAGACTTTTTGTTGGCAGTTTTTCTCTTTCAGTGTCTTAAGTATATCATGCCACTGCCTTCTCACTGCCATGGTTTCTACTGAGAAGTCCACACATAATCTTATCAAGCTTCCTTTGTATGTGGTGGATCACTTTTCTCTTGCTTCTTTCAGAATTTTCTCTTTGTCTTTGACATTTGATAATCTGATTATTAAGTGTCTTGGAGTCAGTCTACTCAGATCTATTCTGTTTGGGGTACAGTGTACTTCTTGGATCTATAATTTTATGTCTTTCATAACAGATGGGAAATTTTCAGTGATTCTTTCCTCCTTTATTCTTTCTGCCCCCTGTCCCTTCTCTTCTCCTTGTGGGACACCCATGACACATATATTCACGCACTTCATGGTGTCATTTAGTTCCCTGAGACCCTGCTCATATTTTTCCATTCTTTTCCCTGTTTGTTCTTTTGTGTGTAGGATTTCAGCTGTCTTGTCCTCCAGTTCATGAATCCTTTCTTGTGCCTCTTCACATTTCCTGACTTATGTTTCTATTGTGTTTTTCATCTCTCGTATTTTGACTTTTATTCTCATAAATTCTGCCAATTGTTTTTACAAACTTCCAAGTTCTTCCTTTTGTTTGCCCAATGTCTTCTTTATGTCCTTCATCTCTTTTGCCGTGTCTTCCCTCAACTCACTGATTTGATTTTTGAAATGATTCAGGAGATTTGTTTGATTAATAATTAGATATTTCAATTCCTGTATCTCAGTTGAAGTGTAAGTTTATTCCTTTGACTGGGCCATATCTTCGTTTTTCCTATTGTGATTTATAATTTTTTGTTGTCTTTGCATCTGGTTTCCTTGATTAACTCAGTTAGATTTTCCCAGACCAGACGGACTCAGCTCCCAGGAGCAAGTCGTATTCAGTATCAGGTTTTCCTGAGGGTGAGCCCCAGCACATTATCAGACTTTCCTGTAAGACCTCAAGACTCTGTTCTTTTCCTATCCTTCCCAGCAGGTGGTGCTTGTCATCCTGCAGCTCCCCACTCATGTGAAGAGTTACGGCCCCTTTAATTCTCACTGGACCCTGTCCTGGCCAGGGGCCAAGGGTATCAGAAGCCAAGCTTAAGTTGTTTCCCCCACCCCCCTCAGGCCTTGGGGTCTGAATTCTCTGAGGGAGGGCAGCCACTTGAGCTGGACCCCACCCCCCTTTTCTTAGGGAAGAAGCCTAAGGTAACACCCTTTAGGGAATTATCTCGTACACTTAAATTCCTCCTTTGTCTCTCTGACTCTCTTAACTCCATCCTTGCTTGGGTCAGCGCTGACAATTGAAAATGCCTGAGGCTTTCTCTCATGTGCTACTTGGAATGGGAGGAAAAAAAAAAGGAAAAAGAGAGAAAGCCCGTTTTCAGAGCCAGTCCCTAACCCCCCAGTTTCACTGGTCGACCGCAGTTGGTACCCAGTTCTCTGTGCCCTTTTCTTGGGACACAGCTATTTTCCAGTATTCTGAGTTCAGCTATCTCTAAAATCTCTGTTTTTATTTATATATTTTTTCTGTCAGCCCCACCTCATCTCTTCTGGGTACCTCAGGATACTTTCCTGCTTGCTCCGGGTTTATCTGTGCTTGTAGCGTATATTCAGTAGTCCACATTTGTTAATTAAAATTGCAATTGGAGCTTGGTTGAGCTACATTCCCTTACTTCTGGCAGGGACTGCTTCTTTTTCCCACAGTAAAGTTTTCCAACTCAGCCTGCCATGCTGGTGGGGGAGGGGTGCCATCTCTGCAGTTTGGGGAGCTTTACTTACAGTTCTATGCTGCAGTCTCAGCCATTCCACCCTTTCCAGGCTGGTGTATGATGTGTGTCCAGTCACGGATGTCCCCCAACAGTTGTTCCAGACTATTTACTAGTTGTTCCTGGCTATTTACTGGTTGCTCTAGAGCACTAACTAAATGCCACATCTCCCTATGCTGCCATCTTGCCCCACCTTCCAGTGTTCTTCTACAAGGCATATTTAGAATTGAGTTTCTCTTCTTGCTGCATAGGGTATAATTTGGAAATGATGTATCTGTCTAAACATTTAGAGATTTGAAATTGCTTGACCAGGCATTTGATGGCCATGAGGCTATAGCGTGCATGCCTTCGTGTAAGTTAGAAGAAGGGACCCCTTCCTTAATATAATTTACTTCTACATGCCAGAAAATTGTTACAAAATGTTGTAATAATACCTCTTGTTATTTCAGGACTTTTGCCTATTTTCTGCTGGAAAATTGTTATAAAATGCCCACCTTCTATGTGAATGGAGCCTCTTTAAAAATGACACCTTTGCACATTGCACAATTTAACGCTACATGGTGACCTGAACTTTGATATTTTATGATACTAGAATATAATAAAGGTTGGTTTTCAGAGGTCTCATTACAAAACCATTTAGTAAATTCTGCAGAGAAGCTGCTCTTAAATTATGTAAAATTGTATCACATAAAAGGTAAAATTATTATTGCCTTATTTTCTCTCTCCTAAATATATTCCACTTCTGGTTTCAAATTTAAATGGATTTCCAGCTGGAGGCCTGATAGTTCTCTGGACTAGGCAAATGACCCACTTGTTTGCAGCACCAACATTAGAGAATTTCTAATGTTAAGCTGATGGGCAGTTTGCACTTTTATAGTAGTAGGATGGGTTTCCAATTTTAAAATAGTGGATGCAAGACATTTCTACCCCCTTCTATTTCTCTAAAATTACTTCAAAACTATCACGGAAAACAAAAACAGTAATAACAAATTAATTGCCAATGCAATGTTTTTTTTAAAAACTGCTTGAAACAATAAGGAGCACAATAAGCTCATCTTCAAGTAAAGCAGGAGTCATCTGTAACCTCAGTCAAAATATATGAATTTAGAAAGTGAATGGAGATACGGTAAATTACTTTGCAAAGCAGGATTACATCTAAGTGTTGGTAAGGATAAAAGTGTGGAGGCTAAAGAGAAGTAAAGTGGTTTGACCTTAACATTTTCATTAGTGTGGTCCTTTGTTACAGTTGATGAAGGGATATCATTATAATTATAGCATTTACTATAGTCCATAGTTTACATTAGAGTTCAATGTTTGTGTTACACAATTCTATGTTCATTTTAAAAATTATACTTGTAACCTATATACAACCTAAAATTTCTTCTTTAACCACATTCAAACCTGCAATTCAGTGGTGTTATTTACATTCATAATGTTGTGTTACCACCACCACCATTCATTATCAAAACTTTTCCTTCACCCCAAACAAAAAGTTTGTACCAATTAAGAGTTAACTCCTTATTAATACAGGTCGCTACCAACCTGTATTCTAGTTTCTGACTCTATACATTTGTATATTCTAATTATTTCAAATAGGTGAGATTAATATGTGAATTTTAATGCTATATATTACTATTACTTTGATAAAGTATTTTAAAGTCATTATTTATTTAACAGATACATATTTATATTCTAAGTGCATGTGTTTGTGAATGCCTTGCAAATTGCTGGAAAGGCTGGACTCTGAAGAGAAGTCTATCTGAGAAGGAAAGTTAAACTGGGAATGGGGGGGAGAGGAGAAGGAAGACTAACCTGTTTTATGCTGTGTGGAGAGGCTTCTGCTGCCTGCCTGTCTTACCGATTCTCCAAGGTGGCATCTTGTTTCTCTACTTGATTTGCTCTTGTTATTATCGCTTTTCTTGACTGCTATTTGTATCCTCCTGCGAGGAGCCTTTTCCATGGGAACCCTTTCAGGTGTGATGACCAATTCCAGGTCTGTTTGCTTCTTCCAGTTCCATGGAGGCACTGCCCAAATAGAGATATTTTAAACTTAAGTTTCTCTGATGATTTTTTGGATCACAGAGGGAGTGTGAATTCAGACCACAAAGTCATGGGAGGGCCAGCTTGAGGTGATAATTTCTCACAGGGGATTGTTTCCTCACCATCTAGTACTGAGGTTTAGACATGCAAGTGGCCTTTTGCCTGCAAGTTTATTTCCAGTTTACCCTTAAACTGAGGGCTAGCCTTTGTGGTCAGAGCTTTTGTGTGTTTGTGTGTGGGGGGGGGGTGCTGTCAGAGGGGGAGCTTTTATATGATTCTCTGTATTGGTCAGGCCTTGGATACTTCTCCTCCTCTGCGTTAAGAAGCCATGAAAATAGAAACATGGGATCTCCAAGACTTGATAGAAACTCAGGATGAAAGTTGTTTTTCTTGCCTATCTTGCTGGATACGATGCTTTCTCTTTGTTTTGAGCCTTTATGGAGTTCTTTCTTTGGGGACAGCTCAGCAATACATTTAGAAGATATATATACTTTATCCACTGGTTTTGTCTTTACATTGAAAGAGGTCTTTTAGAATTTCTTATCCATTATACTGTGGGAGAAAGTAGCCCTTGTTTTAATACATAATGTTAGTTTGCTGACCTGCTTACCTGGTTTACAGTAAGAATGAATTTTATGGAGTGCTCTTCTAATTAAAAAAGAAGAAGGAAAGAAAATAGACGAGCAGGTAGAATTACTGCTGTAGCCTCAGACCTATACCATCTCCATTGTTGGTAGTTGTCTGATACTTTAAGGAGAATGTTCCGGTTTGCTAATGCTGCTGTTATGCAAAATACCAGAAATGGATTGGCTTTTATAAAAGGGTTTTATTTGGTTACAAATTTAGAGTTCTACAGCCATAAAAATGTCCAAACAAAGGCATAAACATGAGTATACCTTCACTGGAGAAAGGTCATTTGTGTCCAGAAAACCTCTGTTAGCTTGGAAGTCACCATGGCTCATATCTGCTTGCTCCCAGGTTGCATTCCAAAATGTCCCTAGGCTTAGCTTCTCGGGACAGACTCTGGGCTAGCATCAGCAAAAGTCTGCTTTCAATGGCCGTCTCCAAAATGTCTCTCTAAGCTGCAGCAGCACTGAGCTCCTTCTGTCTGAGTTTTTATAGGACTTTGGTGAATAATCAAGACCCACGTGAAATGGGCTGGGCCACACCTCCCTGGAAATAATCTAATCAAAGGTATTACCCACAGTTGGGTGGGTCACATCTCCATAGAAACAACTTAATCCAAAGATTCCAACCTACTCAACACCAATATGCCTGCCCCTAGGAGATTGCATTGAAGAACATGGCATTTTGAGGGATATAATACATCCAAACTAGGACAGAGAGCCAGATATTCTCTCTCCCCAGCTTTTTGGGCTTAATCTGAATAAAGAAGTTAAAGAGATGTGATCTCAGCATTTATGGTAAATGGAAGAAATGTAACTAGCTTAACATACTTAGAAGAAACTGTCCTTACAAGTTTCAAACTTTAGTATTAAAAAAGAAAGTTGTAGCCCTAGTGGGGGATTAATATGTCTTTGGACAATTCTTATTTTGCTATCCACAGTAACAACCTCAAAAGTGGCTTATGGACTTTCTAGTATTTTTTCTTGTGAACAGTCCCTCTGCTCATTCTAAAGTTTGCAAGTATACTCTATCATCAGCAGAAAGATTCAGAAACTGTGACTCTGTAATGGATAAAGAGAAGACGTTGGAGATTGAATTTGTCTTGTCTAAGATATCCTTGACTTCCCCCAGTACCTGCATTCTTGCTAGGTTTGTTTCCATGCAGCATTGTTTTTTTTGTTTGTTTGTTTGTTTGTTTTTGGATCAGAGGACACAGATCTTGAATCTCTGTTACAACTTTTTGTTCTTCCTTAATTGGTTTTTGTCACAATGAGAGACATAGTCTATCTAAAATACTTTTGATATGGAGTACATGTGCTTTCTTTGCATTCTAGACATCTCTAAAAGAAGGTGCTTTTCCAGAAAATGTTGGGAAAAATAATTCTGTATCAAAAAATTTCTGGATTATTTTTATTTTAAAAAAGGAGGTGGGAGTGTTAGAAATAGATAGGAAGTCATTAAGGAAAAGGATGGCTTAAGCCTTAATAGTATAGTGATAATAGCTAATACTCAAAAATGAAAATTAATGTGAAATACATATTTGGGGGGGTTATCACCATTTTAGCAGGGTATGTATGGTTCATTCACAGAGTATTTCAGTGTTTAGTTACTTTCTAAGGCTTTTAATATGTAATTGAATCTTTAAGAATTGATTTATACAATTTTTTTCAAACTGTTTCTTATATAATACTATGCATATAAAACAAAGGCAAGTATCAAACTACATGAGCTGAATTTAGAAAAATTACTCGTATTTTAGATCTGAGTACACTAATTTTCTGACTGAAAATTGTCCTTCCCTAATTATGTTTGTCTTCATGGAAAGAAAATCAGAGATGAAGTTGCTAACCCACTATGAGCTCATCACCCACTTTCTGTCTAGAAAGTACACAGAAATACAGCAAAAATGCATATTTTGAAATAAAGGAGAGTTCCTAAGGCCTGTTAATAAAATGTCAGAATAGCCAATCAGTAATATTCTTGTTCTGATGCTGAGTGTTGTCGTATTTTAGGAAATGAGTAGAATATGTCTGGATGATTGGACTTGTTATTCTTCATATGGAGGAAATCATAGTCACTTATACCGGCACAGGTTTATTCTCTGTCATGTTCGTGGACATAAATCACAAACAAGTCAATTTAGGAGATTCAGAAAGGAAAGCAAATTAATACATACAGATTTTAACTATGACTTAGCAACAGCCAAAGACAGGGGTAGTCATAACCTTTTATTTTTTGCTCTGTTTTTGGTGTGGGAGACAAAGGGGAAAGGCTTGCTGGGAAGGAACGTGAAGTAGCTTCTTCTGTTTACTTTGAGTTGCCTGAATATACCTGAGCTGCTGCTCAGCTGTAGTACTACAGCTGTGAGCTGTGGGCCTTTATAATAGAGATTGGGGAGCAACTGTAGCTTACCCCAGGTGTTCCTTACACAGACAAAACTGTGTATTAAACAATGACCTTTGGCCATATCCTTCCAGCTGATTTTAGGAAAGGAAGGCAAGACACCACTTTTGATCCGTAATCAACCTATTTTTTATGTAAGCTACTAGCAAATATTCATCTAAATACACTATTTTCAGTAGCTTTTGTGAGATCGTTAGAATGCGACCTGTGCTTATCTCATGGGAAAAAGTTTCCAGACTCCAATATTTTTTTTTTGTCCATCTGTTTTTTAATCATATTTTTATTGTCAAATATATCATATACATCTAGAAATGATAACTTTCCAAGTGCAATTTAACAAGTAGAGAGCAAATTTCAAAGAATATTATAGGTCACAGTTCCACAGTTTCAGTTATTTCCCCAGTATGAAACATAACATATATACAAAAAGGTAATATCCTTCAAAGTACGATTCAACAAGTATATATATTGGAAATTTCCCAAGTTGTTATGAATTATAGTACCATAGTTTCAGTTATTTCTTTATTATGAAATAGAACATATATACAAAAAAGTACAGCTTTCAAATTACAATTTAATAAGTAGCTATGGAACAAATTTCAAAGGATGCTATGTGTTACATTTCCACCATTTCAGTTCTTTCCTTCTTATTATTCTAGCACCCTGGCAACTAGAAAAAGAAAATTATATAAAGATTCAGTATTCATAATCCTTTGTTAAATTCCATCTTGTCTGTTGCTACCCCTTCCTCTAGTTTAATCACTTTCCCGATCTTCAGGGATGTCTAGGCAGTGACCACCCTAACCTGTTCATATTGAAAAGGGATGTAAACTTTATGAGCAAAGAGGACACATCTAGTTGATGTTCTTGAATAGGCTGTTGCCTCTGGGTTTTGGGACTTAGTTGGCATAGGAGCACTCTAAAAAATTTAAATTTCTGAAGAATTAACTTAGTGGATGAAACTTTTATAGAGTTTCAGATAGGGATCCGGGTATTCTTTAAGGTTTTCAGTACTACTGTTGACTTTGGCTTATCATATTGTGGTCGTTTGGCATATCTAGGTGAAGCTTGCATAGGAGTCCCCAATATTTTTTAATAAAGGGGACTCTGGGAGAATTCTAACTTCAATTCTGACTCTAACTAAGATATCCCATTGGAGGAAATAATTTTCTTTATTATCTTACTAGTTAGAAGATGATTGATTACAAATATTCTTAAGGAATTTAGAAATGTCTAAATACATTTTTTAGAGTGTGGAAATAAAAGAAAGATCAGGTTAGAATGTAGAAATTAAAGTGACAGTATAGGAAACTCGGTAAGCTAAAATATCCTCAGATTATAACAAAAGAATGGATTTTATACCACCGTGGGTGTTGCTTTAGACAGTGAAGTATTGGATTTAGAGCAAAGATTGCGTTTTAATGTAACTGAATAATGATTCTGGGAGATATATTTCATTTCCTTTAAATGTGATAGGGTAGGATTAGTTTTGTGGCTTTCATGATAGCTTCAGGTGGAATATGCACATTTTAAAAAATTGATACTAAATTAAAAATAAATATTTCAGGAGGTTAGCAATTGAAGGCATGATGCTTTGGTAACACAATGTTAACTGCAGATTCATGTTGTCTTGTGCAGCCTCTCCATTTTTAACTATAAGCAATGACACAAAGTACAATGTAACTCTTCCTTCCACCTCCAGCCCACATCCCCAGCAGAATGTCACTGATGAAATGGGTGTTGGGGGGCAGAGGTAGTGAGTGGGAGCATAATGTTTTTCATTTGCGGAAAGCAGCTATTTGGTGAACATGGAACAGTAATGTTCTCTTCTGGCTACATGGCTCTCAGTTAAGAACTGCTTTCCCTTCAGGAATGCTAATATGAATTTAAAAGTCTAAATCAAACTGTGTAAAGGTAATAGGATTATACATTGCTTGACAAGGACCAAAATTCAGTCTCTTCAAATAGATGTCAATCTCCTTGCTTTCTCCTTAGCACTCAGCTTAATTAGGTCAAGGTGTTCATTTCTGTTTAGCCCAGGAGCCTTCCTTGGATTGTATCAGAAGGAGATAAATAAAAATGTTTCTACATTTTTATTTGCATTTCTGAGGAAAATAGAAACCCAATACTCCTTCCAGTTAGCAGCAAGAGAAAAAGGAGCTTCCACTTGTCTGGAGGCTCTAAAGCTAACAGAGAATATCACAATTCAGCTGCACCACTACTCTGCATTCAAGTAGATAAAGCAGTTGGCAAAACAGGGCCTTTTTAGATCAACCATGGTATGAAGGATTCACATAGTTGGTCAAGAAAAAATCTTCTGACAGGTTTATGAAGAATGAAAAGTAAAAGTCTACTACAGTCAATTAAACTAAATAAGTATATGGGAAGATCGACTTCATGGCAGGATATTGAAAGGAGGAACTGAAACAAGGAAGGTTGGAAATCATAGAAGCTTTGTAATTATGCCAGAAAGGGGTTTGAAACCCTACAATAGTATAGTGACTTTGGGGATGGGTTAGAAGGAATGCACGCAGACGACTTTTCAAGAAAAAAGGTATGTGAAACTTAATAGCTAATTTTATATACAGCACAAAGGGTAGTGATGAATTAAAAGAACTCAGAGGTTTTAGGCTGATGAGACTGGGACAATAATTGCTAACATTTATGTAAAAATATGTACACGTATGCACCTGTTCACGCATATATAAAATATATGTATGTATCTCTATCTCTACTATCTATCTGTCTGTATGTCTATCTAGAGATTTCTATCAGTAGAAATATCCAGTTGGCATTTGGAGATATAGTGCTTGAGTATGCAAAAGTAATCCTTTCTAGAAATACAACATATATTTTGAAATAATCTGCTTTAAAGATGTAGTCAGTGCCAGTTCTTTTCTGGAGAAAACACAGCGACAAAGTTTGCTCAAGAGAACCTGGTGCAGTGCAGAGAGACTTCTTTGACTTTGGAGTGGGAGGACCTTGGCTCAGATCCTGGTTTTCTTGCTCACTACTTGTGTGACCTTGGTCAAACTACTTATCCTCTCTGTGCTTCAGTTTTCCCATCTACAACACAGATAATAATACCAGTTTTTTCTGCTTTGCTAGAGCTGCCATTATGCAAAACATCAGAATTGGATTGGCTTTTATAAAAGTGGTTTATATGGCAACAAATTTACTGTCCTAAGGCCATAAAAGTGTCCAGACTAAGGCATCAACAAGAGGACACCTTCACTGAAGAATGGCGAATGGCATCCGGAACACCTCTATCAGCCTGGAAGGCACGTGGCTGGCGTCTGATGGTCCTTTGCTCCTGGGTTGCATTTCAAAATGGGTTTCTCCAAAATGTCTCTGGGTTTTTCTTAGCTCCTCTCTCTCAACTCCTGTGTGTCCTTACTTGTTCTCCCAGAGCATTTTTCTCTAAGCATCTGGGGGTCCTCTCTTAGCTTCTCCAGAGCAAACTCTGGGCTTCGTCTCTTAGCTTAGCATCTCCAAACATCCTTCTGTACAGTATCTAACCATCTCTAAGCGTCAACAAGCATCTGGGTCTATATCGGCTCTTAGCTTCTGTCTTAAATATTCCAGTGAACTAATCAAGACCCACCCTGAATGGGTGGGGACACACTTCCATGGGAATAATCTAAAGTATCACCCACAGTTGGGTGAGTCACGTGTCCATGGAAACACTCTATCAAAAGTTTCCACCCTAATCAAAAGACTGATAAATCTGCCCCCACAAGATTGCATTAAAGAACATGGCTTTTTAGGTGGCATAATGTATTCAAACTGGCACACAGTTCCATTCTGTTTATGTCATTGTTTGTAATTAATCAGGAAATGTTTACTCCTTTTCCTTTCAAAACCTCAGAAGATAGTAACACTTACATATCAGGGGGAATGTAAGCATTATGAAACATCTTTTTAAAAAGTAAATGAGTAGAGGTGAGTGGAAAGATTCATTGGTTACATGAGGGGAAAAAAAGAGTTCTGTAGTCCAATGATTTTCCTTTTGGAAGTTCTCTATGTGGCATTAGCACTGTGAGGGTTCTTAGAAGTGTCTCAGTTTTTTGTTTTGTCTTTTTTTTAAGTACAGAGCTTTCCCCAAATCATTTTTCCACAGAGCCCCTTTTTCGTGCAATACAAACTAACATCTTTTTGTTATTGAGAAATGCTGTATCATAGAAACCAACGAGGAGAAATTTTCATGAGGTATGTGTGTAGTATTGTCAAATGCTTTAGAAATAATTGTATAAGTAAAGATGGAAGAAACAGTTTGGCAGTAGAATAGAATAGCTGAGCATCCCAAGTCTAGTCTCAGCATAGTGATAATAGGTAAAAAATAAAAGTCATAATTTAGGGACCATGGGCTGAGAGGAAACAGATATTGAATAAATGACTTTCTAGATTATTTGTCAAAGAAAATTAGGAAAAAGGTGGCATTATAGCAAAGAGTGAAAATAGGACTACCCTATGCAAATATGAAAACAAAATGGAAATAAGTAGAGGGGAAATACATCTAAGCTATTGACTAGAGTGAACATGATTCTGGAGACAGGAAGGGATGTGCGTGAACGCAGAGGTGAAATCTTCCCAGGATTTAAGCTCTAGAAATGATCTCCAGGTCTTTATTTCAAGGGAAACATCTCTCTCAATTCCAGGCTAGAGTTTCTGCCTGCTACATCACCCCCAGACAATACCGATAGGTCAAATTCATTGTTTCTATAAGTGAACTTATTTTCTACCTTCAGAAATAAATTTTCTTCCTGAGTTTTCAAGCTCAAGTAGCTACATCTCCATCTATTCGTTAATACAGAGGATCAGCCATCAACTCCTATCTGTTCCACCTTACTAAGCTCTCAGTAGTCTGTTCTCTCTTTTCTAGACCACTGTTAAGGTCTACCTAAGTATTGTAGTAACCTCTCAACTGGTCTCCCTCTGTCTTCAGGAACATTTCTTACAAATCCAAACGAAGTTCTGAGGCCAGGGTCCTCTGTGTAGAATATTTCAATGTTCATTTGTTCAAGAATTTTTAGTGGCTATCCTTTAGCTATTCAGAACCGTTACCTTGTGCCCCAAATGTCTTCCTAAAATATCCTGTTTCACTTCTCCAAGTACTGCCTCCCTGCTCCTCTTCCACTAGCCATTGCCAGGTACCACCCGTAACCACAAAGTAGTCCTCAACATTTTGCTTTTCCCTCAGCCTAGAAATCTTCTTACCATCCTCCACTTGTTGAGATCCTTCACCTCCCGTGTCCCATCTCAGATATCACTTCCTTCTCCACATAATTCCATCCTCTCAGTTGCAGTTGAGCATGTACAGTTCTCTATTTCCTTACGCTAATGTTTTGTAATTAGATGCCTGGAATTTCCTTCTCACTACTTTTTCAGCTCTCTAAATGTGGAGAATATACCTTATTCATCTTTATATCCCTAATGCCCCCAAATATCCCTACACTACATACATAACAGTTGCTCAATAAATGTTTGACATATTAATCTGTATACCAGAATAGGAAGTTAAGAATATTGACCAAAATATTATGAATAAGTTTAAATTTGGGGCATGTATAATTTTATCCTGAAAAGGCAAAAACAGAATTAAAACACATTAAAATTGCTATTGTAAAATATTTTATCTATATTTAAATCAAGTAATGGAAAAAGGAACTGAGCTTATGAGAGTTTAGTCTTCTAGAGAGTAGAGGCTCTATCGACTTCATAGTATATATGTTTTGGAAATCACTTCATAAGTGTATTTTTAGTGAGAGAAAAATGAGGTGATGATAAAATATCATAAATGTGATTCCCTGATGCTGAAATCATGAATTGGACTTACGTAATTTATCAGATGTCTCTCCACATATTTACACGAGAATGGAAGAATGTTGTGACTCATCTATGGCAGAGTGAAATTTCTGTTTCTGTAGAGCACTGGTGTTCAACCATTGCTGATTTTACATGCCAGGGGGTGATTTTTCACTTCAGAGAACATTTGGTGACTTCAGAAACATTTTTGATGGTCATGGCAGGGGGTTGGGAGAGTAGGGGGCCTGTTCCTGGTGCACTGGTGGCATACTAATAATGCCCAGGTTGAGAAATTCTGCTTCTAGAGCCCATAGTAGAGACTTTGCTTCACTTTCTTGTGATTAAACAGATCTACTTTTAAAAATATTTTTTTCATTTTCTAGACTACTCAGGATGTTTTCCATACAAATAAGATCTCATATTACTTGCGTTCATTATTAATAACATAGGTAATTGCTTATCTGAATATTTAGCTGTAAATTAATTACAAGTGCATTTTAAACTGGAGTGCTGCTAAACAGTTTTTTTTTTTAAAAAAAAAAGCATTAATTTCACATTGTGTATTCAGGACAGTTAAGGATTTAGAATTGGATGGCAGACAGTAATATGACAGTTGCAAAAATGCAAACCCATAATTAAATTCTGAGATACTTGTGCAGACTGAAAATTTTAGTACTGTGCAGTCTTATCAGCAACTTGAAAGTCTCGGCTGTAGAGTGACATGAATGGTATAATTATACTTCACATAAAGACCTATTTATTCTATGTTTATGTTTTAGAATCTACTGTTTAATTTTTATTAGTATAAAAATTAATCCAATCTACAGTTAGCACAGTTGGCATTAAAAAGATACTTTTTCTTCATTTTATTACCAGAAAAATAGCTTGTCTCCACCATTGCTTTTATCTGCCAACAATTTTTCCATATTAGTCTCTTCTCTCGTGCTAATTAACCATACTTATTGGACTAAAAGATCCTCGCCCTCTCTTTAATCTCCAGCAGCATTTATCATCCATTATCTCTAATTGCTCTTGACTACTTCTTCCTCATGATCTTTCTCCAGTTTTACAAGGTAACTTGTTTTTCAACTGTTTTCATCTTATAGGTTGAATTCATACATTTATATACTCCATGTCTCCTTCAGTAACCCAGTACTGTCTGTGAGCATTTTTCTGTCTTAATGTAACTGTGAATTGTGTTGCCTGCCCTTCTCCTTACCAAGGGAGAGTGGCATTATTTTCCAGCTAGTCTGTAAGACTCTAGTTTTCTGGATTTTGGATATTAAATTGAGAAGGTGATTGCAGTGCTTTTGCTCAAATCTTCTTGCTATTCAGATTCAAGGACTGCTTTAGTTTTTGTTCATGAGATCTGGATAGTCATTATTTTCAACTGCTCTGTGAAATACCTTGTATCTTTCCCTTTTAAAAAAATTTCTTTTTCTTTCTTAAGTTAACCATATTGGTTCTGCTAAAATTGCAATTTGAAACTCCTATCTGATGTGCATAAATATTCCCAACTTGTTATTCTCATATTCCATAGTCAAAAGAATGGTGCACTGGGGAATTATTGTCAAATCTTCTCAATTTTTAACCAATCATTTCTTATTAAGCATAAGATCCTACAAATTCTACTTGAAATCTATTCTCTCTTTTCTCTTCTTACTGCAACTAGTTTAGTTCGAGCCCTCACCATTTCTCACCTGAGTTAATATATTAATCTTCAAATCTATGTTGGATATTTCTCAATGATCGTTCTAAAATTATTTCATTATGTTACTACCTGTTTAATATTTTTAATGCAACTCTACTCCCTTCTGAAACATGAAATACAGGGCTGTTCATGATCCAGCTCCTACTTTCTTTTCTTACCTCACCTGGCCCTACCCCTCCAATAGTTAATTTACCTACACACTGAATTTTTTCCATATTGCCTGTATTCTCTCTTTCCTTTGCCCAAAGACCTTACTATGCTCTCAGGATAGGATGTGCTCCTCTGTTCTTCCATTATATCCTTCTTTACAGATCTTTTGATGCTAAGGTGTAATTTTTTTTGGTTTGTTTAGCTTTTTGTACTGTTGATCTGTAAAATCCTTGTGGGCAGAAATTGTGTTTTACTCATCTCCTTGTCCTCTGCACACATTATCTGGCAGATTCTAGGCATCCAATAAATACCTAGAAAATTGATGCTTAAATTTTTTTCATGATCATGGAATTCTAACTAATGTTGACTTTTTTTCCTTTTCCTTTTCATTTTGGAAAGGGTTTCAAATATACAAATATGTGTATTTGTTTATCACTCAGATTAAATCATTATTAACATTCTGCTTCCAAGTTTCATTTATTCCCTCTCTTCTCTCCTCAGTATCAATGCTAATATTTGCTTACATCTCAGATGTAATTTCTTATATAAGCATGTAATTGGTTTTGTTTTCTTGTTTTTTCATTGAACTATAGAAGTACAACAAGGTTTGTTCCATTTAAATCTCCAGCAAAATGAGCAATGTTATAGCAACAAGTACAAAAAAAAAAAAACTCTAAGTGAATAACTCAACTTCTCTATAAATTAAATATATTTTTAAAAATTTTACAGTTTATAATACTATATTGGAGAGATAGATTCTTAGTCTCTCCAAGATATATTTAACACACACATGCATCTGTATTTTTCTTTGTGTCTGTTTTCTCTGTGAGATTTCATTGGGAATTTTAAACTTCGCTACATATAGTGCTTCCCTCCCTCAAACAAAACACAAATACCAAATAGGGACAATGAAAAACACATTGATCTTAAATAGAACATCTTACCATACTGAAATGAGAAAGTTTCTAGTTAGTGGAATGTTCAGGCTTATATTTCTTTAAATGCTGAGGTTCACAGAGACTAATTTGTTTCCATTAATGTCTGAGATCCCAAAGTATTTTATCTTTCATTGACTGATCTAGATTAAACTTTGCACATCCATGTAATGTATGACCTGACTTCTTATACCCATTCAGGACTGAATTCATCTTTTGATTTTTAAAATTATACATGTTTTATGGTAACCAGCAAGTGATGGTACAACATGTTGACCCAGCACACCAGAGGCAAATACCATTCCTGTAAATGGATCAAGATGATTTTTCAGAGAAAAAATAATCCAGTTGGGGTGAAAATGACTTTTCTTCACACATTGCCTATCCCTGATTTCTTCTATGTATTCTGCATTGACTCATTAGCCCCCAGACTAGAGAGAGAATTCATGCCATCATATTTGCAAGTTTATTAAGTCATCTGTATTATGTTCAACTAGTCATTTTTGCTGGTTTTCTTCATCTTGACTCTTATTATCATTAGGAATTATTTTCCTTGCCTTCATTTATTTCTTAAAAATCTTCTGGTGATACTTACTTGGTTACAGTGGGTCACTACGCATTCAATCTGACTTGGAACGTTCTGTGAAATAGAGATATTCTACAGTTTAAGGGGCTAAAATATGAGTTGATAAGCCTCCATTAATGGAACCATTGAAGCTGAGCAATTACCTATCAGGAATGATATAGAGGGCATTCCTTTGCTCTTTCATATTCCATGATTGAGAGCAATATAGCTACCATAGGCTCTAGACCCTTGAAGCAGATATAGTATTTTATAGCTTGTGCAATCCATTTTTAGTAAAGGTTGATTAAATCCAATAGTACAAGTATTAAAAATACTACAATTGAATGCTAAATAGAAATTTGTAGAAGCAAATTCTCTATACATATGGGGTCAGGGAAATTTCAGACATTTTGAAAAACTTTCCTAATGCTTTTATTATTATTGTTGAAAGCAATAACTGCACAGAGTCAGGAACATGAGGGTGTGGCATAAGGTTACTTACTGTCATCTGGATTTCCAGCTGGTTTGGGTAGCATATTCCTAGGAGCAATCTCCATTGACTAAGAACTCAAGGATGTTGTGGCTTCCATACTTAATGCTTAGGATATTCTAATACACTCAGTCTCCCCCCAGCCAAAAAAAAAAAAAATACTGACTCTCCTATAATTGGCAAAGCAGATTCAATTAGTCAACTCATTTACAACTCTGTCTTTTGTATTTTTGTCTCTATTGAAATTTTTAATGCTTATTTGTGTGAATTTTGTTTAGATTGGCTGTCTGTCAATTTATATATTTCAAGTAAAATTTCATCATGATTGGCTGCATGACCTTGAAGTTAGCATTGTACATCATCTTCTCTCATACTCTTGGACTAAACTCAAAGTACATAGCTTCTATAGAATAGATGATATTCTATAGCAATTTTACTAAACTAATTTGGTGTGATTTTTTTATAAACATGGATAAATATATGATGTACTGTAAGAGTATTGACTTTATTTTCTACTACTTAAAGTCTGTGTTCAAGTTTTTATGATCAAGAAATCTCAGAGGGCAAGCATACAAAATAATGAAATTTTAGTGGAACTACCAGCTACTTTATTAAGATGCAGAAAGATGTCGAGAAGTTTGTCTTTTATTGAGAAGTAACAGTATACTGTTATTACACTTTAAAAAATATGAGCTTGTGAGCTTAACTGGTTATTAAACTTAAATTTTATACATATTTTTAACTGTCAATAGTTGCTATTGTATCATGGGCTTTTCGCTATAGGAAATTAATTTAGCACAAGTGAATGATAGATATTATTTTTAAACTTTCTCTATATATAGATTCTTACATTTTTGAGAAATTGCTTTTAAACCATAAAACATGATATTATATTCAATCTTTAACATCTGTTATCTCAATTGGGAAATAAAGCATTGAACAATATTTCTCTGCTTCACTGTTATGTGCTTGATGAAAATACATTATCTGCTTTATAGAATGCATAGAAGCAGATAAAGGTTGATTATACTTTCTCAAAAATGCGTTTCATGGATGGAATTGTTCTTCTACATTTTATGTGCTAAGGGAAATCAAATAGGATTTAGTTTAGCATTTAAAATAATTCTATTTTAATTATTTCTTATTCCTATAACCCAACTTCTGTAAGTATCCAAATCAAAACAAAGAAAAAGAAAGTTAATTTCTTCCAACTAAAATATCTATACTGACAATAGCAATATAATTAAATCAGCTAAAACAGCCATAATGAAGAACTTAATCTGGGCAAGTTATTTTGTAATTTACAAGAGATTATGAAAATTTGGAAGCCTCTCTTCTGTCCCTCCTTTTTTCCTTCCTCTCTTCCTTTCTTTGAATGATAACTGCATGGCATGTCACCTCTGTTTCATCTACTATTTTAGTAAAGGAGCTTGGTCCAGTGATTATAGGATAGATTTTTGTTTCTATACAATTAATGTGCATTTGAACCTATCCACAGGGAATATGAAATTTACAAAAATTATTAGCCAGTTCTAAGTGGAATAGAGGGAATAAGTTATACCCAATTTGTACTTTGTATTGCCTGAAAATCTAGAGATGGATAATTTATAAGAGGATGATTTAATGAGAGGATGGCATTGCTGTAATCAAAGACACATGCTGGACAAAGGAAAAGTGAAGTCAGCTAAGGAAAAGCATTCATGCTTGTGATTATGAGTGGTCTATTTTATAGTGGAATCAGGGAAAAGTCAAAGAGTGGTTGAAAAAGTGTTTATGGGAAGAATTGAAACAAGTTCTTGTGGTGACTGAGGAGAGTAGAGAGAAAGACAGAAGGGCCAGTGAGGACAGAGTCAGCAGGGTTTGTGTGGAAAAATGGAAGCTCTAGAAATAGTTTGGGTGGAGGTGGGGAGAATGAAGTAATTGTGGCTGTGCTTGGTGTGGAGTTCTTTATTGCAATTCTCATCAGTGACAGAAGGAATTAAAGTCTTTTTACATTAGAATTTATAACCTTTCTTATAATTCATAAAGCAATATAAAAACCTTCCTTCCCTTGGCTCCTTAAAGAAATCATCCCTCCCAGCACTGTATCATAGCTGGCCCATTAATGTTTATTATGGGCATGAAATCAGCTGACCCCAGCTTCCTTTTGAGCTACAACTCTGGCTCTTCCCTTCCTGTCTCTCAGATGACTGGTTCTGGACTCCAGTTTTCATTATTTGCTTCTGGCATTCCCTGGCTGTTTGCATGATTGGTCATTCATTCCCTAGTTTATTTATTAATTAATTCAACAAATATTTAATGAACACCTACTACATGATAAGTGTGATTGTAAATGCTGGGAATATAGTAATAAACAAAACAAGGTCCCATTGTTGTAGCTTATATTATGGTGAAGAGAAATAGATGATCAACGAAATAAAGAAATGATATATGATGTTGGCTGGTGATAAGTGCTGTGGAGAAAAATGAATCAGGAAAGGGGGATGGAGTGGCAAGAATGATTCAGTTTTAAACATGTTGATCAGGGAGACTCTTGCTTAGAAAGTGACATTTCAGCAAAGACCTGAAAGAGGGGAAGGAGTGAAAGATACTTACATTTGGAAGTGCAGAGTTCCCGAGATAGTAAAGAGCCTATTGCAAGAAGCAACAAACAGTGAGGCTTAAGCAGAAAAAGCCAGGAGTAAAGAAGGGAGTGATGAGGTTAGGAAGCAGATTGTGGAGAGCCTTGTAAGGACTTTTGATTTTTATTCCAATTAGAATGGGCAGTCATTGACGTCTTTAACCAGAAGACTGAAATTATCTGACTTCCCTGGCTGCTGAGTGGATAATAGACTGTGGGGGAAGGAACCAAGGAAGGACACCAATTAGGAAGCTACTAGAACCATCTAGGGCAGAAATGATGGTGACTTGGACCAAGGTGCTATCATCGGGTTTAAGAAATGGTCATATTTTGAATATTTGTCAAGAGTAGGGTTGACAGGATTTGCACAGGATTGGATGAAAGTTGAGATAAAGACCATCCTAGGATGACTAGAGGTATAATTTTGGGAGTCATCAGTGCATAGAAGATATTCAAATCACAAGACTGGGTGACATCACCAAGGGATTTTTTGTAGCTTGGGAAGAGTCCAAAGACTGAGCCGAGGTTAAGACGTTGCAGTAATGAGAAACAGTGCAGCAAAGACGACTGAGGAGAAGAGGCAGTGATGTAGAAGGAAAACCAGGAGAATGTGGAAGCTTGGTTATCAGGAAAAGGAAATATTTCAAGGGAAGGAAAGGGAGGGAATGTCTAAGTGCTAAATATTGCCGAAAGGACAAGTAAGACAGGTTGGAGATCTGTCCATTAGATGTAGCAACTTAGAGGTTGTTAGATTTGCTAAAGCTGCTAAAATGCAATATACCAGAAATGAATTGGCTTTTACAATGGGGATTTAATAAGTTACAATTGCCAGTTCTTAGGCCATGAAAATATCCAAATTAAGGCATTAATAGGAGGATACCTTCTCTGAAGAAAGGCCACCAGCATCTGGGACACCTCTATCACATGGGAAGGCACATGGTCAGTGTTTGCTGATCTTTGCTTTCAGGTGTGACTTTCTCAGTTTCTGTGGGTCCTTTCTTGCTTCTCCAAGGGCTTTCTCTCTCTAAGTTCTCTCTGAATGTCTCTGCCTTTTATCCTCTCATAAAAAAATCCAGTAAAGGATTAAGACCCACCTTAAATGGACTGAGTCACATTTCAGTTGAAACAACCTAATCAAAAGGCCCCACCCACAATGGGTCTGCTCCCACAAGAATGGATTAGAAAAACATAGGCTTTTCTGGGGTACATAACAGATCCAAACTACCACAGAGCTCGTTGCTGACCTCAACAAAAACAGTTACATGGGGGTGAGTAGTTTACAAGAGCATGATTGTAATGGATTCAGGAGAGAATTGGAGACAGTAACTGGGAGGAAATAAAAAAAATTTTGGCAGCTTTTGATGTGCAGCAGACAGAGAACTGGGGTGGTAACTGGAGGGGGAAGTGAAGTCAAGGGTATGATTTTTTAAATTGTTGTTTTGTTTTTGTTCTAATATTGGAAAGATAATAGCTGATGGGGATGATCTAGAGAGAAAGTCATGATGAAGAAAGAAGAGAATGACTAGAGGGATGTTCTTAAAGGCAAGAGGGAATATGGTTTTGTTTTTAGCCTTTTCTTTATTAAAAATAGGAGTTTGTCTATTTAAAAAAATAGAAGGAAAACAGTACACTATAATTTAAACTGCTCTCTTTCTTTCCTTCAAACTCAATCTCACTATGCAAATGAACCTCAAAGTAACTTGGTGTGTATATCTCTAGAAACACCTGAGCAAATACCGACAAAGACACATAGAGACTTTTTTTTTATTATTAAATTCAGTTTTATTGAAATACATTCACACACCATACGGTCATCCATGTATACAATCCACTGTCCACAGTATGATAACATAGTTATGCATTCATCACCACAGTCTATCTCTGAACATTTTCCTTACATGAGAAAGAACCAGAACAAGAATAAAAAATAAAAGTGAAAAAAGAACACCCAAATCATCCCCCCATCCCACCCCATTTGTCCTTTAGTTTTTATCCCCATTTTTCTACTCATCCATACACTAGATAAAGGGGGTGTGATCCACAAGGTCTTCACAATCACACTGTCACCCCTTGTAATCTACATTATTATATAATTGTCTTCAGGAGTCCAGACTGCTGGGTTGGAGTTTGGTAGTTTCAGGTATTTACTTCTAGCTATTCCAATACATTAAAACCTAAGAGGTGTTATCTATATAGTGCATAAGAATGTCCACCAGAGTGACCTCTCGACTCCATTTGAAATCTCTCAGCCACTGAAACTATTTCGTCTCATTTTGCATCCCCCTTTTGGTCAAGAAGATACTCTCAGTCCCACGATGTTGGGTCCACATTCATCCCCGGGAGTCATATTCTGCATTGCCAGGGAGATTTACACCCCTGAGAGTCGGGTCCCACATAGGGGGGAGGGCAGCGAGTTCACCTGTCGAGATGGCTCAGTTAGAGAGAGAGAGGGCCACATCTGAGCAACAAAGAGGTACTCAGGGGGAGACTCTTAGGCACCATTACATGCAAGTTTAGACTCTCCTTTGTGGTAATGAGCTTCATAAGGGCAAGTCCCATGCTCGAGGGCTCAGCACATCAAACTGCCAGTCCCAATGTTTGTGACAACATCAACACCAGTCCAGGTGAGGATGTCCAATACATCTGTACCTTCCCCCAGATCCTCGGGGCTGGGGAGGGGGAGGCTGTAAATATATTTTTTATTATCTGCCCAAATTACTCTGAGATATGTCACTATTTCACTCTAGCCTATACTAACCTACTGTATCTCACTTCCTATTCAAAGTTCCATGCAATTGTGGTGTTTGAACAAATTGACTGTAGAGTTGTACCATTTAGAAAATTTAGATCCTGTACCTATTCCCTTGGTCTCATTTGGAAGTTGAAGTTTTAAAACACAATCAGTTTCAACCTTTACCCTTTGGCCTGGCTTGCCCTGGTCTTAACCAGACCTGCTTTGTTCATATCACTAATAGAAGTCTGGGCTCTTATTCGGCTTTTTTTTTTTTTTTTTTTTTGACAGTGGCTGTATGCACTAATACTGACATTCATATCTGCCGAGCTCTAGCTCTGAGTTTCAGGTGTCTCAGAGATGTGCATTGTTCCAGAGACCAATCAGGTTATTCACTAGGGGATCAGCATCTCAAAGTTTAGAGATAGGCCTTACAATTCAGGGATAGAGTTAACTGCTGTAAGAGCTTACAATCTAGGGACTATTACAATTATTATGTCCACGTTAGGCTATGTTCTAAGATTCTGTTCTGAGTTTACACATTGTAGTTAGTCCATATTGGTGAGGCATCATCCCTCTCACCATGTTTTCTCCAACACTTTTACTCCTTTCTATATATTTTCCTACAATTTTATAGAGTTATATTCACATGCCATACATTTATCCACAGTGTACAATCAGTTGTTCATGGTATCATCATAAAGTTGTACATTTATCACCACAATCAGCACTTGAACATACTGATTACTACAAGAAAAATTTTTTTTTTTTAGCAGTAAGAAAAAAAATGATAAAAAGAAAAATAACTTGTCATACAATACAATGTACTAGTAAGGACAGCAAATAACACCGCTACCAAGAATCCCATATTCCTCCCCTGTATCCCCCTCTCATATACATTTAGCATTGGCATATTGCCTTTGTTACATTTAATGGAGGTATATTACAATGTTACTGTTGACTATAGACTCCAGTTTGCTTTGATTATGTTTTTTCCTGAATACCATCCCCTTTTCAAATTTCTACATGGTTGACATTTGTTTGCTTTCCCACATGCAAAAACATTTTTATATTTGTATATTTAGTAACAGTCATTGGCCACTCCAGTTTTTACCACGTTATACAGTCCCAGTCTTTATCATCTATCTTTACCTCTGGTGTCATACATTCTCCTATCCCACCTCTTTCAGCTTTACTCACAGACATCTTTGTTCAGTGTACTTACAATACCGTGCTACCATCACACAGTATTATGCTATCTATTTCTGGATCTATGCAATCAATCCTAAACATTCTGTAGTCCTTCAGCATCAAATGGCTGATCTCTGCCCTCTTTCTATCTCCTGGTCACCTGTGTTGTCAGCTTTTAACTCCCAAAGTTTGTTCATTAATGTCTGTTCATATTAGTGAGACCATACAGAATCTGTCCTTTTGTTTCTGGCTAACTTCACTCAACATAATGTCCTCAAGGTTCATCCACCTTATTACATGATCCATGTCTTTGTTCTGTCTTACAGCTGCATAATATTCCATCATGTGTATATACCACAGTTTGTTTATCCACTCGTCCTTTGATGGACATTTGGGCTGTTTCCATCTCTTGGCAATTGTGAATAATGCTGCAATAAACATCAGTTCACAGATGTCTGTTTGTGTCTTATGTTTCAGTTCCTCTGAGTATATACCTAGCAATGGAATAGCTGGGTCATATGGCAAATCTATATTTAGCTTCCTGAGGAACCTCCATACTGTCTTCCAGAGTGGTTGCACCATTCTGCATTCCCACCAACAATGAATAAGTGTGCCTCTTTCTCCACATCCTCTCCAGCACTTGTCATTTTCTGTTTTTTTTGGATAATGGCCATTCTGGTAGGTGTGAGATGATATCTCATTGTGGTTTTGATTTGCATTTCCGTAATAGCCAGTGAAGTTGAGCATTTTTTCATATGCTTTTGAGCCATTTGTATTTCCTCTTCAGAAAAATGTCTGTTCATGTCTTTTGCCCATTTTTTAATTGGATAATTGGATTGTTTGTCTTTCTGTTATTGAGATGCAGGATTCCTTTATATGTTCGGGATATTAAACCCTTATCTGATATGTAGTTTCCAAATATCATCTCCCATTGTGTAGGTTGCCTTTTTACTTTTCTGACCAAGTCCTTTGATGTACAAAGTGTTTAATTTTGAGGAGATCCCATTTGTCTATTTGTTCTTTGGTTGCTCGTGCCTTGGGTGTGAGGTCTAAGAAACCACCTCCTTTCACAAGATCTTGAAGATATTGCCCTACATTTTCTTCTAAGAGTTTTATGGTCTTGGTGCTAATGTTTAGGTCTTTGATCCACTTTGAGTTAATTTTGGTATAAGGTGTGAGATGGACATCCTCTTTCATTCTTTTGGAAATGGATATCCAGTTCTCCAAAGACCATTTATTGAACAGGCTGCTCTTTCCCAGTTGCTTTGGCTTCACTGCCTTGTCAAAGATCAGTTGTCCGTAGATGCGAGGGTCTACTTCTGAACACTCAATTCGATTCCATTGATTAGTATATCTGTCCTTATGCCAGTACCGTGCTGTTTTGAGCACTGTAGCTTTGTAATATGCTTCAAAGTCAGGTAGTGTGAGACCTCCCACTTCATTCTTCTTTCTCAAGATATTTTTGGCTATTCAGGGCACCTTACCCTTCCAAATAAATTTAGTTATTGGTTTTTCTATTTCTGTAAAGTAAGTTGTTGGGATCTGAATTGGTATTGCATTGAATCTGTAAATCAGTTTAGGTAAAATTGCCATCTTAACTATATTTAGTCTTCCAATCCATGAACATGGTATGTTCTTCCATTTTTTCAGGTCTTGTTCAATTTCTTTTAGCAGTTTCTTATAGTTTTCTATGTAAAGTTCTTTTGTGTCCTTGGTTAAGTTTATTCCTAAATAACTTGATTCTTTTGGTTGCTATTGTAAATGGGATTTTTTTCTTGATTTCCTCCTCTTGTTGCACATTACTTGTGTATAGGAACACTAGAGATTTTTGCGTGTTGATCTTGTAGCATGCTACTTTGCTGTATTCATTGACTAGTTCTAGTAGCTTTGCTGTAGATTTTTCTGGATTTCCTACACACAGAATCATGTCATCTGCAAATAGTGAAAGTTTTACTTCTTCCTCTCCGATTTGGATGCCTTTTATTTCTTTTTCTTGCCTCATTGCTCTAGCTAGAACTTCCAGCACAATGTTGAATAACAATGGTGATAGTGGGCATCCCTGTCTTGTTCCTGATCTTAGAGGAAAAGCTTTCAGTCTCTACCCATTGAGTGTGATGTTAGCTGTGGGTTTTTCATATATTGCCTTTATCATATTGAAAAAGTTCCCTTCTATTCCTATCCTTTGAAGTGTTTTCATCAGGAAAGGATGTTGAATTTTGTCAGATGCCTTTTCTGCATCAATCGAGATGATCATGTGGTTCTTCTGCTTTGATTTATTGATGTGGTGTATTACATTAATTGATTTTCTTGTGTTGAACCAGCCTTGCATACCTGGAATAAATCCCACCTGGTCGTGGTGTATAATTCTTTTACTGTGCTGCTGGATTCGATTTGCGAGTATTTTGTTGAGGATTTTTGTGTCTATATTCATTAAAGAAATTGGTCTATAGTTTTCTTTTTTTGTAGTATCTTTGTCTGGTTTTGGTATTAGGGTGATGTTGGCTTCATAGAAAGAGTTAGGTAGCTTTCCCTCTTCTTCAGTTTTTTTGAAGAGTTTGAGCAGGATTGGTACTAATTCATTCTTGAATGCTTGGTAGAATTCACATGTGAAACCATCTTGTCCCGGGCTTTTCCTTTTTGGGAGCTTTTTGAAGACTGACTCAATCTCTTTACTTGTGATTGGTTTGTTGAGGTCATCTATTTCTTCTTGAGTTAATGTTGGTTGTTTATGCTTTTCTAGGAAGTTGTCCATTATCTAAGTTGCCTAGTTTATTAGCATATAGTTGCTCATAGTATCTTTTGATTATCTCCTTAATTTCTGCAGGGTCGGTAGTTATATTTCCTTTCCCATTTCTGATTGCATTTATTTGCATCTGCTCTCTCTTTTGTTTTGTTAGCCTAGCCAGTGGTCCATCAATTTTATTGATTTTCTCAAAGAACCAACTTCTGGTTTTGTTGATTCTCTCTATTGTTTTCCTGTTCTCAAGTGCATTTATTTCTGCTCTAATCTTTGTTATTTCTTCCCTTCTGCTTGCTTTGGGGTTAGTTTGCTGTTCTTAGAGTCTCTAATTCCTCCAGGTGAGCAGTTAACTCTTCAATTTTTGCTCTCTCTTCTCTTTTAATATAGGCATTTAGGGCAATAAATTTCCCTCTCAGCACCGCCTTTGCTGCATCCCATAAGTTTTGATAAGTTGTGTTTTCATTGTCATTTGCCTTGAGGTATTTACTAATTTCTCTTGTAACTTCTTCCTTTACCCACTGGTTTTCTAAGAGGGTGTTGTTTAGCCTCCATATGTTTGTGAATTTTATGACCTTCTGCCTTTTATTTATTTCCAACTTCATTCCATTGTGGTCTGAGAAAGTGTTTTCTATAATATCAATATTTTTAAATTTGTTGAGACTTGCTTTGTGACCCAACATGTGGTCTATCCTAGAGAATGTTCCATGAGCACTTGAGAAAAAAGTGTATCCTGCTGTTGTTGGATGTAGCGTTCTATAAATGTCTGTCAAGTCTAGTTCATTTATCGTACAATTCAACATCTGTTTCTTTAGTGATCCTCTGTCTAGATGTTCTATCCATTGATGAGAGTGGTGTATTGAAGTCTCCAACTATTATTGTAGAGGTATCTGTTTCTCCTTTCAGTGATCGCAGTGTTTGCCTCATGAATTTTGGGGCATTCTGGCTTGGTGCATAAATATTTATGATTGTTATGTTTTCTTGGTGAATTGACCCTTTTATTAATATATAGTGTCCTTCTTTGTCTCTTTTAATTGTTTCGCTTTTGAAGTCTAACTTGTCTGATATTAATATAGCTACTCCCACTTTTTTCTGGTTGTTGTTTGCATTAGATATCTTTTTCCCACCTTTCAATTTCAGTCTATGTTTGTCCTTGTGTCTAAAGTGAGTTTCTTGTAGATAGCATATAGATGGGTCCTGTTTTTTAATCCAGTCTGCCAGTCTGTGTCTTTTTATTGCGGAGTTTAATCCATTTATGTTTAGTGTTATTACTGTAAGGGCAGTACTTTCTACTACCATTTTGTTTTTTGGAATTTATATGTCATATCTTATTTTTTCCTCTCCTTTTACCTTTCCTGATAATCTTCATTTCTGCACTCTTCTCCAACTCTGTCTCTCCTGTCTTTTCCTATCAGCCTGTAGCACTCCCTTTAGTATTTCTTGTAGTGCCAGTCTCTTATTCACAAACTCCCTCAGTGTCTGGTTTGTCTGAAAATGTTTTAATCTCTCCCTCATTTTTGAAGGAAAGTTTTGCTGGATATAGAATTCTTGGTTGGCGGTTTTTCTCTTTCAGTATCTTAAATATATCATGCCACTGTCTTCTTGCCTCCATAGTTTCTGCAGAGAAATCTGTACATTGTCTTATCGACTTTCCCTTGTATGAGATGGATCGCTTTTCTCTTGCTGCTTTCAGAATCCTCTCTTTGTCTTTGACATTGGACAATCTGACCAGTAAGTGTCTTGGAGTAGGTCTATTGGGATCTATTCTATTTGGGGTACGTTGTACTTCTTGAATCTCTAATTTTCTGTCTTTTATAAGAGTTGGGAAATTTTCAGTGAATATATCTTCTATTACTCTTTCTGCCCCTTTTCCCTTCTCTTCTCCTTCTGGGATACCCATAACACGTATATTTGTGTGCTTCATGTTGTCTCTCAGCTCCCTAAGACCCTGCTCATATTTTTCCATTTTTTTCCACCATCTGTTCTTTTGTGTGTATAAATTCTAATGACCTGTCTTCCAGTTCACCGATCCTTTCTTCTGCCTGTTCAAATCTACTGTTGTCTCCCTCCATTGTGTTTTTCATCTCCTCCATTGTGGCCTTCATTCCCATGAGTTCTGCCATTTGTTTTTTTAAGTTTATGAATTCTTCTTTATGGTCAGCCAGTGTCTTCTTTATATCCTTCAGCTCTTTTGCTATATCTTCCTTCATTTCATCGAATTTATTTAGCATTAGTTGCCTCCACTCCTGTGTCTCAGCTGAGCTATTAGTTTGTTCCTTTGGCTGGTCCGTGTTTTCATGTTTCCTGGTATGGCTTGTTATCTTAAGTTGTCTAGGCATCTGATTGTCTTGATTAGTTTATTTTGGAGCTTGTTTTCTGTCTTTTACCTAGTGGTTTTCTTGTTGGTTGGCTTTGTTCTCTGGCCTCTGTTATTCAGTTCAACTTGTTCTAGACCTCTAACTTAGGTTCTATTTAGTTGATCAGAATTTTTCCCCTCTTGTTTTTTCTGTTTCTTGCTCTGCCTCTATGTAACCTTTTTGTGTGTGGGTCTCCTCAGATATGGTCGACCGTAGTCAGATTTTCCCAGTCTAGTGAGGCCCAGGTCTCATTGGAGGGTATGGAGTTTTCCTGAGAATGAGACCCTCCTATGAGGCCTTTAGAATTGGTGCTTTTCCTCTCCTGTCCAGCAGGTGGCGCTTGCCAGCCCGCAGCTCCCCCACCAGTGTAAGGAGGTGTGGAGCCTTTAGTTCTCCTGGTGACTCTGATCCTGTCAGGGGCGTCGCTGACTGAAGCAGGAATCTGAATTCCAGTCCCTGGGGTGTGAGTTCCCAGAAGGAGGATTGCCAGTTGAGCTGGACCTCCCTCCACTCTCCCAATCCTCAAAACTCCAGTTGTCTCTCAGGGGCACTATTCCCTTCTCCCCTCTCTTCTTTGGGGCCTCTCCAGGTAGATTCCTTGGTCAGCCTGAGTTGCCAATTAAAGATGGGGCTGGAGGCCTTCAGTAATGAATACGGAATTCAAAGACACTGTGGGTACTCTGTCTCCCCTCAAGCCCAGCCTAGTCCCTCAACCTCGGCTTTCAGATAGAAAATAACCACATATATTACTTTTAGATTAAAAAAAAAAAAAATAGAAAAGAAAAACAATTAAAAGAAAAAAGAAAATAAAAAGAGTCTCTTTTAAAAGTCTTTCCCCAGCTTGGAAGTTTTGTCAGTGTCAGAATAGAGCATTTAAAGATATGCTTTGGGCTATTGTCTGATAATTACTCTCCAAAGGCTTCAGTTCCACCCCTGCCAGGGGCTATTGAAATGCAAAAAGATAAGGGATCAGTGAGAAACCAGAAGGGACAAAATGTAGGGGGAAAAAAATGGCTTTTTTGGAGTCTGGGAATGGGTGCCCGCTTTTATGTAACCCCACTTCTTGGAGCCCAGCCCTTCTTTAGCACCCCAGCTCCCAAAATTAGTTAATTAGTTCTGCTGTTGAGGCTGGGTTGAGCCTCCCTTCTTGCCCTCAACAGATTGCTGTTTTTTGGTTTTTTTTTCCCCCCCTTTCAGGGAGCCGGCAGCAAGACAGTCTGTGAGGTCTGGGTGGGGAAGGGCACCAGACCCCTGGTCTGGGGAACTTACAATGTTCGCTGTGATCTCAGCTTTTCCTCCAATTCCAAACTGGCGTCTAATGTGTGACTGGTTACTGGAGACCCCGAAAACACTGTTTCATATAGTTCTTGGGTAATTGCCAGCTGCTCTATGGGAGAGACGAAATTCTGCTCCTCACTGTTCCACCATCTTGCCCCGCCCTTCTCAACTGCTTTTTAAAGAGCAGGATCTTATTCACAGAGACTTTTAAAATATAGTTTGCTATTGTTCTACAACCTTTGCATTTTATTTATTATTAATAATACAGATGTATTTCCACACCAGTATATATAGAAGTTATTTTCTTTTTTTAAAAAAACTTACATTTAATCTTTTTTCTCTGATTGTAAATTTTGAGACATGTTGTTTGTAAAAAAAAGTTGGAAAATAAAGATGTACATGATATAAAGAAAACCTGTTTTTTCTAAACTCACTTCCCAGAAAAAACAACTGTTGAAATTTTGATTTTAAAATGTCATTTTATTTTACATGAATTTAACAGAAGAAAAAGAAAAAGCATTGAACATGAGAGAATTGCTGCACTTAAAATGCTTTAGTTTCAAAAAGAGAATTCTTTGATCCTTGAAGATTAATCTAAATGTATTAAAAATATATTGAGAGAAACATTTTTAAGTTGGGGTTATTATTTTAGTTAAGTGTTTCTTAATGGTCAGATATTTATTTCAATTTAATAATAGCTGGTCAGTTGTCTCCTAAAAATCAGAATGCACAACTGATATCTAAACACTAAACCAAATCTCCCTGATCTTTTAATATTGTTTAACTAGCTCAAGAAATATCTATTAGGCACTGATTATGGTCTAGGCATCATTTTAGGAAGTGAAGATGTAATAATTAATGATGCAATGTCTTGCCCACATGGAGATTATATTTCATTTAAAAATGAGAATAAATTTTCAGATATAAATCTAGATTTATATTAATAGGGAAAGGTTGATTTGAAAGCAAAATTTCTGTAAGTGAAAAAAGATAAAAGATTCTTTTTGGAGAAAATAATATATGGTAGAAGAATTATTATAATTAATACCTATTATAAATTAAATAAAAATCCTAAATCACACATGACAGTATTGTCATTAGGTCCCCTCACACCTCTGCAATTTCTTCACTACTCTATATATGCTGTTGTTTTTCTAGAAATTCTGGAATATTCTCTGTTATCTGCTTCATGTTACACCAAATTTAGCTTGTTTCTTCTGTGATCCATGGCTCTCTTTTAGGATTGTTTTCTTTTCCTAGAGATACTTTTCTGTTTGTTATTTGTTTACCAAAAGTATTTTTCTTAGCAACAATTTATGATAACTCTACTTCTAGGATCTTGATCATACAGTCTGTGTAATGGTGAACTCTGTCTTTTTAAAGACATATCCCTGGGGCTCTCTAGACCTGCTACATGATTATATACTAGGATTGAACTTAGGTTTACTTAGGTTACTACTTCCTTTTCCTTAGATTTATATTTAATTTTGCTTGGGTCATTTTTCAGATGGAGTCCTAAGGTGATACATTTCCTGAAATCTTATGTGCTCAAGAATTATTTTATTTTCCCTTCAAACTGAAATGACAATTTGAGTATAGAACTCGGGCTTTATAATCATTTCCCTCCCAAGTTCCAGATCAGAAGTTACTGCATCAGTCAGGTATCAGCCGAAGAAGCAAAAACAGCAGGGGATACGGATCTGTTACAGGGACTTGACTTAAAGTATTCATGGAAACTGGTTAATTATTCTGTGAAGTGGTTGTTTCTGTGTCGGATGCTGAAGCTTGAATGATGTCTATGGGGCAGGCAGGCAGGAAGGGGAGATCTGAGTGGGCTGGGACTCATCAGCACTGGTTGGAATCCCATAAGAATGACCTGAAACTCGACTATTCTTCTCTGAGCTGGGTGAAGAGGGTATTGGTGAAGAGTGTCTCCTGCAAAAGCTGGAGTCTTTGTCACAGAGTTAAATGCACAACCTGGTGGAGAAAGTAAAGGAGAATCCAGAGCTTAGAAGGTGACATGTGAACAGTCTTGAGGGAGGGAGGGATGAAGCAGGCAGCTCTCCCTGCTGCTTGATGCCAAGGAGGTGAATCAGCAGATCACTAATAACATGTATGAGCTACTAAATGGCTGCTTCTTCCCTTCCCCTTTTGAAATCTCTAAGAATCTCCCTTGTGTCCCATTCTAACAAGAAATATACAAGAAAGGGAATTCTGGGAAATGTAGCCAGGTTAACACAATATGAAATCTTCAAACAGATTTTTTTTTAAGGTAGCCTGTTTTTGCTCCCACTTTTATTCCTTTTTCTCCAAACTTTTGAGACTTTTTAATCCTTGGAATTTTTCCTTTCCTTAAAAGTGTAAATGGAAATTGTTAGATTGACAGAACATAACAATATTTTCAAGAAACAACCTTCTTTTTTTCTTTAATTGATGCAGGGTCCCCTTAAACATTGAGGCTAGACTCACTTCAAGTTCTTTTCTGTAATCTGCATTATCTCTGTTCAGCTGTACCTTTCTCTATTAAGCTACTGATTTTCCTCATCTGTCTTGGGATTCTTGGTTGTTCATTTATATTTCAGTTGAAGGACTAACTTGAAACATGGGCTTTTCCATCGGTTTTGCAAAAGGAAGGATTGGTTTGGGGTCAACAACTCTTCAGTTGACAGCATGCACACTCCTAAGAAACAAGACATTTGAATTGGCTTTTGACCTTGCTAACACTTTTGATATTGGTGCTCCCAGCAGACCTGTGAGAGATTCCTCTTTCAGCCTGGGTACCACAGACCACCTCAGTTAGCTACCACATCCTCCACAACAAGAGGGAACATTAGGTGGTCACAAGCTGGAAGAGAGCAGAAGAGACACCACACTTTCTAGGAACAAGTCTTGATAACCCAGGGATAAGAGGAACCTATGAGTCACTATCATTTTCTCCTTCATCCTGAAGTCAAAGGTGGTGATCATTTACTTTCTGAAGACACATATACATTAGAAAAGCCATGAGAATGCTTTGGGAAAATTGGAACATTATCAGAGTATAGAAATGGGAATGTTGAATGCCAAATGTGAAATGTGTTCCTAAAAAATGCTATCAGGCTTCCTGCTTCTGGGCAACCATACAGCTAGCTATTTTCATGTAAGATAAAAAACAATGGCCTTGTATGACTGAAAATCATTTTTCTGTTGTATGTGCAATTTGGATGCTGCTAGGGACACAATCATAAATTATATTTTCTCAGAGCAAATGGTAGGATTAGCATGTATTTTAGGGCTTACCCTACTTCAGTTTGGTGCCTTTGCAGACAGAGGACTCTAGGATCTCATCAGCAAGGGCTTGGTTTTCTGGGGAATCTAGTGATAGGAGTCTTAAAGCTCACCCACAGAAGCTGCTACCACCTGCTGACAGGAAGTAAGAATTCCTCTGGGAGGCAGGGATTGCCTCTTATTATTCTTTGTCTATTTTCATACTGGCTGTTTTTTTATTTTTGCCTCTCCCTTAAGTCAAAATAGAAGTATTTTTTAAAATGGATATTAAACCTTTATTGTCATGTAGTTTACAGATTTGTTCCCACTTTGATATTTGCTTTATAACCATGTCTATGGACTTTCATGTGTTTTTCTTTTAATTATTAGACAGGATTCAGGGTGTGATATACAAATTTATAAATGTATTTTTAGTGGCCTATCAACTTTTACTTTATGGTTTCTAAATTTGATGTTATATTTTCAAAGTCCCTAGAAATATAAAGGTTCCAAGATTTTTAAAATATCACAAAAATTTTAAATTTTATTGTTGTATTCAGCTGGAATATAGTTGAAGAAGAGTGAGGTAGAGATCCAGTGTTTTGTTTTACAAGTAGCTGTCCAATTATCCCCAAATACCCCAAAGTATTTGAAAAGCTACCTATCATAATTTTTCATGTCAGTGTCTGTTTCTGGACTCTTATTTTCTTCCTTTGACCCATCTGTTTAGGCACCAATAATTCCATTGCTATAACATCCCTCATTTTGTAATGTTTTAACACTTATAGGGCAAGTTCTCCCTATTGTATACTTATATTCTGGTTTAATATATTTATTCAACCAGGTGAATTTAAAAATTCTCTATTAAACTTTTGTTTCAAGTTTTTTAAAAATTGGCATTTTATGTGCATTCCATAGTCTTTGTTTTCATCTTGGTATTATTACTTGGGTAAAACATATTACTTCAGGGTAGATCTGGTGGAAATATATTGGCAGTCATAGAAAAGAGGTATATATTGTCACAGATCTGTTAGAAGTCGTAGTCTTTGTTTATTCTCTAGATGTGGAAAAAAATTTTACCACAAATGGTAGCTTCGAATGAATCCTTAATACTAAGAAGCTATAGAACATATAAAGATTAAATGATTAAAGTTAACAGAATACCACAGTCTGCATTTCTGTGCTAAAAATAACCTCTGTCACTTAGCCAAGAAAAGTAATTAAGAATTTGCTTTAGCAGTTTGCCTGATGGTGGTTTATTCTCCTCTACTCCCCCCACCCCCAGTTTTTGCTGATAGTATCTCCCAAAGTATTGAAAAAATAAGGTTCATTGAAGTTAATCATCTAAATAAAAACTAACTGCTGTGATGAAATGATGATCAGGTTCTATCATATTATTAAACTTGGTGAGGAGAAAGGATGGGAGTGAGCCAGAAAAAGGAAAAGAATTTATAATCATTGTGTCATTATCATTGCATAAATTTATTCCTCTCAGCAGATAATGAAGGCTTTTTAATTGTCTGACTCGGAAGGTCTTCCATAATCTGTATTTCAAAAGTAAAAGTAAAACCATAAGGGGAAAAATCTATAGGATTTGGGTATAAATTGAAATCATTTGTAAATGTAATTCTTATCATAGTGTTAAATGGATCCCTGAATGCAATTGACAGTTTTTCCAGGTGATGTTGATACAAATTTCTGCCTGTCTTGATTTTTTTCTTTTCTTTTACCTGTATGGAATATTGATTAAGTATTTTTTAACATTAAAATGTGTCCATCCTATGTAATAGTTTTCTAATATATTTTTATTTTCCCAAAACTTCAGTGAGCAGTCATTTCAAGTTCTTTCAGATACTGAAATAGAATATCTTTATGATTGCTAGGTGCTCAAATGGTGTTTTTTGATAATTGTATAATGAGCCTATTTCTCATAAACTTTTCTCATGAAATTATATTGTTTGAAATTACCTAACTTGTAGAGGCAACCTGTGAAATACTTTACCTCATAACCTGTACCAACTTACTTATTTTAGAATATCAAGTGATGTCAAGGAACACAAGGACTGTAGAACACTCTATTCAAATGCTTTCATAGTTTAGCCACAAACATCTCCAGAGGGAGGGGAAAAATCCCAAATCTGCCCCAAGTAAAATAGTTTTATAACTCATAACACTTGGACTCTAAAAACAATTTATGCTAGGTTACATGCAGATATTTCCTAATTGAGTTCTAATTAATAAATATTTGTGAAAGATGCTTACCTCATATTTTGACTTTATCGGGCAACATTGTATTCATTACAGTAACAGAAATCCTAACTCAAACTAGGTTAATTACCAAATGAGGAGATTTATTGCCTCATATAATTGAAAAATCTGGGTTCTAGATCTTGCTTCAAGCATGGCTGAATCTGGCGACTCAAATGATGTCATTGAGGCTTGGTTTTTCTGCTTGGCTCTGTTTTCTATTACTTTGACTTCATGCTCTGGGTGGCCTCATCCATTAGGAAACTACTTTCAGGTCCAGGCTTAACAACCACAAGCTAATGAGAACCTTTCCTTTACAAAGTTTCTATCACAATCCCAGGAATTGAGGCTGAATGCTGTAAACTGGAGCCATGTCCCTGAACCAACCACTGTTGCTCTCACTGTCAGGCCCAGGTCTGGTACCCACCTCAGGAGCTGCAGGGTGTGGTCAGGCCTGCCCCGAATGCATCTGCTGAATGTAAGGATGGGGTTAGCTGCCCCACCCCCACCCCCACCCCTGCCAAAGAAAAAAGCAGGCTGTTCATAGCAGAGAATGGGGAGTGAACACTGAGCATCAATAACATTGGAAAGCCACGATCCTGTATAATTCAAATTTCTCTACTCCTTTGCAGTGGGAACAGCATAGGATTTGGAATCTAATTATCTGAGTTTGTGTCTCCACTTGGTAGCTGTGTTACCTTAAGGTGAACGTCTTAATGTCTCTGTTCCACAATTTGACCTTCTCTAAAATGGGAATAGCTTCTCTGAAAGAATGTTATGAAGATTAAATTGCATTACATATGTGAAGGTGCAATGTGTGGCATATCTAAAATTAAGACCTAATAAGCGGAATTTTGTAATGAAAGTGGCTTACCATCTTACCGTCTCTGACCTTGAAATCTTCACTCCGTTGGAGTATAAGTTCTACTACAAAGTATCTCTAAAAAACTTACACCAAAGAATGTTCTTTAGCTTGGGACTTTTTAAAAACAAAACAAAAGAATTTTTTTTAAATGATTAACTGTATCTGTATACTGTATCTGTACTATATACAAATACACAGATTCTCTCTCTATATACACATATATATACATATGTAGTATATATACATATGTAGTATATATATCGTATGTAATATATATACATATATAGTATATATACATATATAGATATATATACATATATACATATCTATGTAGATAGATAGATAGATATGGTTTTACGAAGGTCAGGTAGTGGATCCTGAGAGCCAGTTCCTCCTCAGTAAAGTTCTAGTAATTACACCACCCATTTGGAATATTCTCTTCTGTTTTGTTTTCTTCTTCCATGTGTCTGGGATGCTCCTGTGTCTCCTGTACCTCAATATGATCTGCACCATGATGTCCACTTACAGTTTAAAGGCTCTTAGTACTTTATACAGAGAGATGCTAGTTTTGCTTTTGTTTTGTTTAAGCACTTGTTTATAACACACTTGTTCAAAGTTTACATAGCAGGAATTTATAGGTTGGTTTCCATGGAAGGTTTTTCTTGCCTCCTTGTGCTCTTCAGGCTGCTGATTTCCTTCTTCACATGATAATGGCCTTCTTGCCTGACGACTGCACCACCCTGTTGCCCTGCTGTGGGCACAAGAGGAGTGGTATTAAAGTACTCTGGGCAGGCAGAGATACTTCCTGTTAGGAATCCCTCAGTGAACTTTCTGTGTCTCAATATTAACATTCTCCATCCCTGTTCATCTGCACTGTTGCTGTTTAATTACTTCACGTTCAATATCATGTGGACTATTAAAGCACTTTATAAAGTACAGGCTCAGCACCAATGCCATCCCTGCTATTGTTGCTCCTTCTCATAGGGTCTGCTCAACTTCTTTCTCAGTTTGGATTATTCCTATCAGTCACTGTGTCCAAAACTTCTAGTTGCCTATGCAATTTGCATTTTCTCCTTTTTCTTTGATTGATTTCTTTCAGGAGTTTCCCATTTAAAAACAAACAAAAAAAAACTTCCCAGACTTCCTTGAAGATAGAGGCGTAAATGAATTATAAGCACAAATTTGGGGTGGGGCTTCTTGGAAAGATCCTTAAGGGAGGCTGTTTGGCTTGCCCTTACTCTTGCTCTTGCCTGGTTCATGGATGAAACTGCTGGAGCTCCAGCTGCCATCTCGTGGCCTTGACGATGGAGCACATGCCCTAAAGAATGCAGAGCAGAGATACAGAAGGAGCCAAGGGGAGCTGCTCTATTAGCCTCTGACCACTTATCTCGGGATTTGTTTTACAAAAGAATACATTTTGGAGAGAGTTTAATGTGTTTAAGCCACTGTAGTTAGATTTCTGTTATTAGCAGCTGCATACAATTCCTAACTAATAGAGACTTCCAATAGACTCTTCCATTATCATAGTACCCATACTTTGCATATGATCTCACATAAGCATTAAATGGCGTAATTATATCACATTGTCACCCAGATCATATATTCTAATACTGTATGTATATTTTCTTTATATATTATTTTGTTACATAGCAAAAAAACATTGTTAACCATTGTAGCCTACTGTATCATACTTATGCCAAGAAATAAAATTCCCTTTTTCTCTTAAGAGAATCATCCAAGTTTATTGGAAAATATAACCTTTTTGAAATAAAACACCTTCAGTGAGATTTATCAGTCCTTGATGGAGGAAATAACATTAGATGCAGAATTTGTCCTTCACAAAGTCTGTTAATCTTGAGTTAATTTCTGTTGATTTGGTACATGTTGAAATTGACTATAATTGACTGCATGTTGAAATTGACTAGTGTTGGGATTATAAGTCTGTGCCAAATGGCTGAGGTAATGCTTTTCATATAAATAAAAAAATAAGTTTTATTCTGTTTCTTGGCTCAGATTGCCCTCTGAACCCATCTGTCTCTAAATAAGTGCTCACAAAGGTGATTGAAGGAGATGTATCCAAATTAGAACAAGTTGACTAATTTCTCTTTGCTCCTGCCTTTGGGCCAGTTGTTCTTTTATCTTGAACATCTTTCTCCTTCTTTGAGTGATAAATCCTATGTATCCTTCCAAGCCCAGATCAGATGACACTTCTGTGAAACATTCCCAACTTCCAAGATAGAATTAATCCTTTGCTTCTCTGACTTCCTTACGTAGTGTAGTTTTGGGTTCTAATTCAGACACTCTGACTTGGAGATTGTGTATGCCTTTGACAAATCACTGAATTTAATTAATCCTTAAGTTTCTCATCTTTAAAATAATAATAATAAAACCTATGCCATAGGGTGGCTGTGAGATTAGTTATGTAAGATCTTCACAAAGAAGTCAGTCCAAATTAGAGCCCCCCAAAATGGAAGCTTCTATCATCCTTTCTCCTTCATGTATCCTTGTCTGAATTGTTCATTCCATTTGAACACTTAACATATGATGTTGTTTAGATCATTAAACTTTTTTGCAGGATAAATTCTGGAGAGTGTAGGACAGGAAAAATTTCTTACCCATCTTTGATTATCTTGCACCTTAACAATGAATAACTCATTTATTGAACAGAGTAAATCCAAAGTATCTGTTGAATGAATTACTGATTTCATATGCTTTCTGATTAGTGTTATGAAGATTGTGTACATACATTTTGATCAGTAATGGTAAAAGTGTTGAGTTTATGCTAATGAATCCACATAGTCTTACCTGGTGTTCTACTTCAGAAGGGATGAGAACGCTATACCATGATATTGAATAAAATTAACTTAACCAGATGGGAAAGGAACTCATGATCCTGGCTTCATTAATTTGAGGCATCAACAGCTGAGCCAACCAATCACGGGCACCACAGGATTGAGGCAATGCAGTAATTCCAGTGTGTAAAGTGGATTCTTCTGGTTGAAATGCATGTCAAGTGGTTTGTAATAGGAAAATCAGATCCCCACAGGCCTTCACATGAACACTGGAATGGTAATCAGTGCCTCCCTTTCAACAGCTACTGAAGAAATACAAATAAACCAACCATATTGTGTTGTTTTAGTCCATGCTGAATTTCATGGAGTATAAATTCTTGTCCAATCTAAGCACATCTGCTCATAATAATTAACTTCTTTGCCTTGTGAGCTGAAAAGCAGCATCAGCTATACAGTGAGATGCATTGGCTTTATTTCTGTTTGTCATAATGATTCATTGAAACATCATGGGGAAGCAGATGCTTTTTATGCACTCCAACACTCTGCATTATAGCTGCCTTTGCACTGCCATTACTCCTCATATGCTGAATTAAGCAGGGTTTTAAGGTTGTAGAGCATTAAGATTGTCAAATATTAATACCACTGTGGGAATATAATTTTGAAATCTTAAGAAGTCATTTGCCTATTCCAAAACTCAGTTCCCTTTTCCTCCCTGGTGTGGGATCATAATTTAAACTCTAATCTCAATTTCGAGTGGAAGCTTCTTTAAAGTTGCAAATCACTGGACTGAAAGTTCTTGTGAAAACTTTAATTCCAGGCCCAGATCTATCACCTTCTCTGTCAAAGACAGGTAATAACACTTTGCCAGTAGAGTTGTTATGATGATTAAAATGAAATTACAGGAGTAGAGCATGTGACAAGGAGCCTGATATAACAGCTGATACAAGTACTTTCCAGGCTCTGTCCTCTTTACATGGATTGTGTATTTAGTAATCAAGCGATCCTATGAGGTGGGTACTGTTACTGAACCCATTTTATGTATGAGAAAACTGAACCTTAGAGAAATTCACTTCCATGCAGTCTGACTCTAGAATTAGCACTTTACGAAGCTATCTGACAAATCTTTGACTCTCTGAGAAGAAACATATTTTGACCTTGAAATTTTTTTTAAATTCAGTTTTATTGAGATATATTCGCATTTCATACAATCATCTGTGGTGTACAGTCAGCTGTTCACAGTCCCATCATATAGTTGTGCTTTCATCACCACATCTATTTCTTGAACATTTTCCTTATTCCAGAAAAAAGTAAAAATAAGAATAAAAATAAAAGTAAAAAAGAACAACCAAATCCTTCTCCCCTTCCCACCCTATTTTTCATTTAGTTTTTGTCCCCATTTTTCTACTCATCCATCCATATACTGGATAAAGGGAGTGTGATCCACAAGGCTTTCACAATCACACTCTTACCCCTTGTAAGCTACATTGCTATATGATTGTCTTCAAGAGTCAGGGCTACTGGGTTGCAGTTTGATAATTTCAGATATTTACTTCTAGCTATTCCAGTACATTAAAACTTAAAAAGGGTTATCTATATGGTGCGTAAGAGTGCCCACCAGAGTGACCTCTTGACTCCATTTGGAATCTCTCAGCCACTGAAACTTTATTTAGTTTCGTTTCGCTTCCCTCTTTTGGTCAGGAAGATGTTCTCAGTCCCATAATGTTGGGTCCACATTCATCCTCGGGAGTCATATCCTGCATTGCCAGGGAGATTTATATTCCTGGGAGTCAGGCCCCATGTAGCGGGGAGGGCAGTGATTTCACCTGCCAAGTTGGGTTAGCTAGAGAGAGAGGGCTACATCTGAGCAACAAAGAGGTACTCAGGGGGGAGACCTTGACTTTTGATGAGATTTTGGTTAACCATAGACTTAGCTATGGTTGTGATAAATTTTCATAGGATTTAGATGATGACCTAGAATACCTTCTGATCTATTCTGATTTCCAGGCATGGAACATCTCCATTTCTCACAGAAAAACTCAGCTTATTGCCTTGCTAGTACAGAAACTTCATTTTAATTGGTGCAGTAAGACATGAAGGAATCTGTCATAAACACTTCAAGAATATTGTGTGCCATTCCCACAACTCTTGCAAAGGAAAGTCATTCCAAAGCTCTTAATGAATGGCTAACCCTCTGGGCAACCAAGCTTAGCTCCTGGACAACCAAGCTTAGTGCCTGGACAAGCTTGCTGGCCCTAGGCAGTCAGCACATGGTTGGACATATAACTTAGCAGAAACTAAAGGAATGTAATGATAGAGAAGTCACAGAGGCTATTATGGGTCATGCTCAATCTGAAATTTTGAATGCGCAAAAGCTATGAATGGGCAGAGAAATGGGGTTAAAAGGAATCTACACTTTAGAAGGAGAAAATAGAGCAAAGTTGAAAGGAGCTGGAGAACGGAACAGACATGAAGGTAGATGCAGAAGTGGCATGATAGAGACACAATTCAGCCGTGAGTGAGGGAATGAGTAGCCTTCACTCTAGCTGCTGTAGAGCCTAATGACTTTTTACCTTTAGATGCCTGATGTTCAAAGTGTCCTCCTACTATTCCCTTGAAATCCTTCCTGTGTTTTGCCTGACTTCATAACCTTATAGCACTCTTCCACTTCCCATTGAGATACCATGAGTGAATCACTTTTATTTTCAATCAAAAGAATGAATTAAAGCATCCTCTCTTCACTGACTATGCTGGGAGGTAGTGTGGCATTATGAAGAGACTTTTGGCTTTACACAAAGCTAGGCTTAAGTCTCTCCTTTGACACTGATTAGCTATTAAGGAAGTGAGGGGGGTATTTTGATTAAGTATTAGCAACTAGGTAAATGTTTAGTCTCTTGTTTATGTGAAAGAATTTGACTGGAAACTGATGACAAATTTGTCTCCAAGCCAAATTGGCAACAAAGTGCAGTGAATTTGTAATTTTGAAAGATACTTATTCCATAAATTTCACAAATATTCATCATTTTATATGAGAATATTTAGGTAGATGAATGAGATTCTGTTTGACAAGAATGAATGCTTTGGCTCTAGCTAAGCAAAATGCCACATTATTGTCAACAGTAATGCCTTTCATTTATTTGCATGTTTTCTCCAAGCCATAATCATTTTGAAAGTGAATTTTAAATAGGAAAATCTGTCATTCTCTGAGGCCAATAGCAATAAATGGTCACAAAAAAGACTTTGCATTTAAGATGTAGGTGATCTTTTCCCTTGTCAAAACTCAGGAATATACTGTGTTTCAGAGGTAAAAGAGAGGTCAAACTGGGAAGTTGACACATGGGGATATTTTCATTTCTCTTATCACACTATTTTGCAATTTTTGATGATTTCTCTATGTCCCAAATACCCTGAGGCAAAGATCAAACCCTTTTCTTAGGTGTACATTCACGAAGCCTAGTTAGTTGGGTACACATTTGGCACTCATCAAATGTGTGTTCAATTAGTGGGTAAAACATAGAATAATGATATTATATTTCTTCCCTAATACATAATATAGCCATGGTTTTATTTGCAAGGCTTAAAGTAATATTCCTAAAGAGAAAAATGTAGTAAGCCAGTAATTAATGAAATTCATCATATTTATTTCATTAAATGGGAAATTACTATGTATTTTAGAAACTCTTTATTCATTGGTTTGACTTTAAGTGGGCACCTTTTGAGATAAAGACTCTATAATTCCTACCCTCAAAATGATTACCATTAAAAGGTATATAAATGAGTTGTATTATCAACAGATATACTATTTGCTACTTCTAATATTGATTCTCACAGCACAGTTTTTATTCCTTTGTTAATGATGAACAATCCAAGAAAAATGTGTAATCCAGTAGAAAAATAAAATTTTTAAAAATTCTATTTTTCTTGTAAACCAAGGGGAATACTAATGAAATCAAGCATATAAAAAATGACAAGACTGATTAAAAAGAAAGAACCAAATTAAAATTAGAAGGCAGACCTCCCCACTAGGTGGGACATGGCTCCCAGGAGTGTAAATCTCTCTGGCAACGTGGGACATGGCTCCTGGGGATGAGCCTGGACCTGGCATCATGGGATTGAGAAAATCTTCTTGATCAAAAGAAGGAAGCAAAATGAAACTAAAAAAAGTTTCAGTGGCTGAGAGATTTCAGATGAAGTTGAGAGGTCACTCTGGATGACATTCTTATGCACTATATAAATATCCCTTTTTAGTTTTTAGTGTATTAGAATAGCTGGAAGGAAATACCTGAAACTGTCAAACTGCAACCTAGTAGCCTTGATTCTTGAAGATGACTGTGTAACTATGTAGCTTACATGGTGTGGCTGTGTGACTGTGAAAACCTTATGGCTCACACTCCCTTTATCCAGTGTATGGACAGATGAGTAGAAAAATGGGGACAAAAACTAAATGAAAAATAGGGTGGGATGGGGGTATGGAATGTTTTAGGTGTTCTCTTATACTTTTATTTTTATTTTTTGGGGAGTATGGAACATGTTCAAAAATTGATTGTCATCATGAATGCGCAACTATATGATGGTACTTGTGAATAACTGGTTGTACACTGTGGATGATTATAGAGTATGTGAATATATCTCAGTAAAACTGTATTTTAAAAAGCAGGAAAACAACAACAACAAAATTAGAAGGCAGAACAAAATCCAAGTTTCATATTACTGGCCTTTTTCCAAGGAGCTTTCTTCCAGGAGGAAGAAAGTGTCAGACCTTGAATCAGCTTGATCAATGCATGTTCCTTCCTTGTGAATAGAGGTCAGCAAACCCCATTACATACTTATCTGCATTCAGCTGGTTGGTTGGTTTCCATGATTTCATATGACAGATTTCCTTGAATTCAATGGTTTCATTTCTAATGCAGCTTGTGATTTTGCCATTGGCATTGCCATTATGTGGTGTGTCTATTCAGGATTTCAAGATGTTCCTGTAGAAGGAAGTAGTCATTGGGCAGGTGACCACAGGTTAATAGGAAAACTTTTCTCTGAATTCCAGCTCTCTTACCCACCTCCTCTTCTTTTAAAAAGATAAGCTGGTCACAGAAGGTCCACTTTGGGGATTGAAAGAAGAAAACTCCACACCAAAGTGAAGGCAAGCAGCTGATTTCTACTTTGGTTTGCTTTTCATCCATGGCATTTTAAATTTCCCATTTTGGCTTCCCATGGAAAAGAGTGAGGACAGCAATGAAATCAGTTTTAAAAATACCTGTGCACAACAATATGGTACCGCAGAAGGAAACCTGGTGATGGGGTTAGCCAGACCTGCACTTTTTCATGTATGAGTTGCCTGACCTTGGTGGAATTTTTTATTCTCCATCAGTTTCACAATGTATAAAATGATGAGAATCAATGACACCTCAGAGGGTTGTTTTTCAAGTTAAATAAGATTATCCACATGACATATTTTGCACAGTGCCTGGCACTCAATAAATATTAGCTAAGTTTAATTTCTGTAAAATGGGAATAATGACTGTTTCTTTTGTTTGATAGGATGAAATGAGATAATATAAATGTATTTGGAAGGATGCTTTGGGCTGCAAGCAATTTAAAGCCCTACCCAATTATCTTACTACCCCAAAATTAAGATTTAGTACCCATTGCATTTTTTCTTTCTCTCTTGACTCTGTCCTGTGTCATTTTTCATTCACTGTCTTCCCTGTGGCTATACAGTTCCAACTTTCACATCTATATGTCACAACATCCAAAAGAGGAGAGACATATCTTCACAGTGCCCTTTTTTTAAGAGTGAGGAAGTATAGAAGCCCTCAGAAATCTGTCCTCCTGTGCCATTGATTTGAACTAGGTCACAGGCCTGTTACAGAGCCAATCTCTGTCACAGGGAAATATCAGGAAATGTTGGCTTAAGTTTGAGTTCCTGATATTTTAAGGGCTATTATCTTTATAATCTTCAGGCCTACCTTTGGCACTGGTGAGGGGTTCAGCTTCTATTGAGGCACATGATCATAGTGGGGAAGGGGTGGATACTCCAGAGAAAATCAGGGTCCACTTAGGATGGGGAAGGGTGAATAAATAATGTACAAATAGCAAACAGCTTTACAGAAGTACAGGAACAGGCCTGGACCTTTGCCTAAATGCAAGTGGTGCTCATATAGATTAATGTCTTTACCTTCCAGTTTTTTCTCTTGGCTTTGCCTCAAGAGATTTCAGTTCCTCTCATCCTTAAAGATTATAAACATGCAAGAAACAGAAATATGATCTATACACAATTAAACCTAACTAAAAGAACTTCATAGTAGGTTATACAAGGCCATCTAGATTCCTGCAAGTGGTAGGTTTAAAGTGGCTCTACCCAGAGCCTGGGGGAAAACAGCCATGGGCCACACCTCCTTACACCAGTCAGGAGCTGCAGGTTTACAGGCACCACTTGCTGGGCAGAAAAGCGCAGTGATTTGAGGCCTCACAGGATGTATCAACGTTCTAAGACACCCTCAGGGAAACTGGATACTGTTGCCTCCTTCCAAGACCTGAGCCCTTTCTGGTATGGGAAAACCTGATTGGGGTAACAAAGGAAATCAGATGCCTAGACAACAGAAAACTACAACCTGCACTAAGAAAAACAAAGTTATGGCCCAGTCAAAGGAAAAAACTTACACTTCAACTGAGATACAGAATTTAAGTAACTAATGCTAAATCAATTCAAAAAGTTTAGGGAAGACATGGCAAAAGAGATGAAGCATGTAACGAAAACACTGGGCATACATAAGGTAGAAATTGAAAGTTCAAAAAAACAACTGGCATAATCTATGGAAATGAAAGGCACAACACAAGAGATGAAAGACACAGTGGAAAAATTCAACAGCAGATCTCAAGAGGCGGAAGAAAACACTCAGGAACTGGAGAACAAGACACCTGAAAGCCTACACACAAAAGAACAGATAGAGAAAAGAATGGAAAAATATGAGCTATATCTCTGGGAATTGAAGGACAACACAAAATGCAGGAATGTACATGTCATTGGTGTCCCAGAAGGAGAAGAAAAGGGAAAAGGGGCAGAAGCAATAATAGAGGAAATAATCAATGAAAATTTCCCATCTCTTATGAAAGACATAAAATTATGGATCCAAAAAGCGCAGCATACCCCAAACAGAATCGATCTGAATAGTCCTACCCCAAGACAGTTAATAATCAGATTATTGAACATCAAAGATGAAGAGAAAATCCTGAAAGCAAGAGAAAAGCGAGCAATCAAATACAAAGGAGGCTTGATAAGACTGTGTATGGATTTCTCAATAGAAACCATGGGTGCAAGAAGGAAGTGGGGTGATGATATATGTAAGATACTGAAAGAGAAAAAAAACACCAACCAAGAATCCTATATCCAACAAAACTCTCCATCAAATGTGAGGGAGAGCTTAAAATATTCTCTAACAAACAGACAATGACAGAGTTTGTGAACAAGATACCTGTTCCACAAGTAAAGGAAGCACTGCAGACAGAAAGGAAAAGACAGGAGTGAGAGGTTTGGAAAACAGTTTTGGGAGATAGTAGCTCAGCAATGTAAGTACACTGAACAAAGATTGCTGTGAACGTGGTTGAAAGAGGAAGGTTAGGAGCATGTGGGACACCAGAATGAAAGATGAAAGATAAAGATGGGCTGTATAACTCAGGGAAACCTAGGGTGCTCGACGATTGTAATAAAAGTTACAAATATGTCTTTACATGAGGTAGAATAAATGAATGTCAACATTGCAAGGTGTTAAAAATAGAGTGGGATTAAAAGTTACAAATATGTCTTTACATGAGGTAGAATAAATGAATGTCAACATTGCAAGGTGTTAAAAATAGAGTGGGATTGGGGGGAAAATACAATCAATGCAAACTAGAGTCTATAATTAACAGAAACATTGTATTATGCTTCCTTTAATATAACAAAGGCAATATACCAAAGCTAAATGCATGGAAAGGGGGAGGCATAGCAGAAGGGTATGGGACTCCTGGCATTGGTGATGCTGTCTGACTCTTTATTCTACTTTAGGTTAATGCTCTCTTTCCTTTTGTTGCTTTCTAGCTGTCATGTTTTTTCTCTCTCTCTCTTTCTTTTTTCTTTTTCTTTTGTCTCCCTACCTTCTTTGACTCTTCCTCCTTCTTTGTGGAAGAAATGGAGATGTCCTTATATAGATAGTGGTGATGGTGGTGAATACATAAATATGTGACTATACAGGGAACCAACAATTGTTGACTTAGGACAGAATGTATGGTGTGTGAACAAAACCGTCTTTAAAAAAATGGGTTGATGAAGAAACCTTGAGGGCACTATATTGAGTGAAATAAGACAGAAACATAAAGGCAAATATTGCAGGCTCTCACTGATATGAACTAATTATAATATGTAAACTCATAGACATGAAATATAAGTTACCAGGATATAGAACAAGTCTAAAGAATTGGGAGCGGTTGCTTATTAATGCGCAGAATGTTCAACTAGGGTGAACTTAAACATTTGGAAATGGACAGAGGTGATGGTAGCACATTGTGAGAATAACTAACAGTGCTGAATGGTGTGTGAAGGTGGTGGAAATGGTAAGCTCAGAGTCACGTATGTCACCAGAAGGAAAGTTGGAGGTTAAAAGATGGGAATGTGTAAAATACTGAATCTTGTGGTGCACAATGTCTGTGATTAACTGTACAAATATTAGAAATCTCTCTCACAAACTAGAACAAATGTATGACACTATAACTAGAAGTTAATAGAGGGGCATATAGGAAAAAATGTATACCTATTGCAAACTATATACTACAGTTAGTAGTTGTGCCAGTTTGAATGTATTATGTCCCCCAGAAAAAGCCTTATTCTTTGAAGCAATCTTGTGGAGCAGACATATTAGTGGCGATTAAGTTGGAACATTTGGATTAGGTTGTTTTCATGGAAATGTGCCCCACCCAACTGTAGGTGAAAACTCTGATGAGATATTTCCATGGAGGCATGGCCCCACCCATTCACGGTGGGCCTTGATCAGTGGAGCTATATACATGAGCTGACGGGCAGAGGGAACTCAGTGCAGCTGTGAGTGACATTTTGAAGAGGAGCTACAGCCAAGAGGGACACTTTGAAGAATGCACAGGAGCTGAGAGTAGCTGCGGACAGTTTGAACATGGCCGTTGAATGCAGACTTCTGCTCCAGAGAAACCAAGAGAGGAAAAACGCCCCAAGAGCAAGTAAGAGTAACATTTTTGAGGAACTGCAGCCTAGAGAGGCGCATTCTGGGAGAAAGCCATTTTGAAACCAGAACTTGGGAGCAGATGCCAGCCACATGCCCTCCCAGCTAAAAGAGGTTTTCCGGACACCATTGGCCATCCTCCAGTGAAGGTACCTGATTGCTGATGTGTTACCTTGGACACTTGATGGCCTTAAGACTGTAACTGTGTAACCAAATAAACCCCCTTTTATAAAAGCCAATCCTTCTGTGGTGTTTTGCATTCCAGCAGCATTAACAAACTAGAACAGTAGTATTTTAACATTCTTTCATCAATAGTAACAAAAGTACTATACCAAAACTACGACTCAGTAATGGAGGGGGGTGGTTAGGGGTATGGGAGGATTTGAGTTTCCTTTTTTTGTCTTTATTTCTTTTCTGGAGTAATGAAAATGTTCCAAAAATTAAAAAAAAATTGATTGTGGTGATGGATGCATAGCTGTGTGATGGTACCATGGGCAATTGATTGTACACTTTGGATCTTTGGATAATTGTATGGTATGTGAACAATCTCAATTAAAAATTTTTTTTTTTAAATAGCTCTATTGTGTGTGTTTGTTTGTTTGTCTAATCATGGCATCCACCCATACTCATACCTGCTGGTTCCCCCTTACCCTCCTCGGTAAGAAAAGTTGTAGGTCCTGGGCTTTAGCCATTTGGAGATATAAAAATAAGTAGAAGACATTGAAATGAATTATCTTTGGAAACTTAAAATATAGTTGATGAAACTGAATGTACACAAATGAATATGACTTGAACTCTTACAAAATAGCAAGTAAACCATCACATATCAATATAAGAATGTCAGAAGAGTACACCCCCCCCTTGACAAATGCAGTTAAAAAATAGTGTAAAAGGCTGTTTGTAAACCTGTTAACTTGTATGTCTATATGTGTCCTATTTCTTTGTAAATACAAAACTTTCTGAAAGTATAAAATGGAAAGCAGTTTCATACACACGGCAGGCATGCTTAAATGTGTTTCATGATAAATGTTTAAGTGTGAAAATAATAAATGCATAAAATCTCTCTGTGGGTCAATGCCAGAACACTTAAGCTTGTTGATTCTTTCCTGGAAAACACATTTATCCCTGCATTTAAGGGTTGTATTTCTGTTTGACTAAGTTGTCTTTCCTTCCTTTAGCTGTTAGTAAGTTGTCATTTCCAAATGAAAGCTGAGTGTACTTTTTGCAGTATTTGCATATTCTTCTACTGAAGGCTCTGATTTAAACAGCAGGCATGTGTTAGAGAGAGCTGGGGAAATCTGGCCAGGTGGGTGTCTAGCAAGCCCATACCACTGCCAAGCCCTAAGACATATCAGTGGCATCTGCTGAACATTGCAGACCTTCCTATTGATCTTGTCCAAAAGCAGTGAAACCTACCAACTACCCAGTATATTCAAGATTTGATTGGTTGACTGATTTGTTGCTGTTAATATTTGAAGTACCTAATTATATTACTCTTGTACTTACAATATGATAACAAGGCATAGAAACTCAGTATAATTTTTCTGTAATTAGTGCATCCAACCTCTGACCAGTACTTTTCCAAAGATGCCATTCTCCTTTTACTTCCATTCACTGTTCTCTCCTCCCTTTTCATTTTCTTCCCTCCTCTACCCTCTACCTCCTCCCCCCGCTTCCTTTCCCTTCTTTTTCTTCCTTACTCTCTTTCCATCCCCTGCTCCATCTCTCTTCCTTTCTCCTTCCCTTTCTCCATCATTAGATATTTATTGCAAGCTTTTCATAGGTAGATCAATAAAAATGAGTGAGACAATAAGTTATAATATATAGCTTTAAGTAATCCCTGACTCTGAAATGTATAAAACTAAATGTAGTAAACACGTTTTCAAGCAACAATTTCAGAATTGTTTAAGAATGAATTTAATTATAATTCATGGTCATACACATGTATTTCTTTATTGCACAATAGCTAAGCAGTGTTAAATAATTATTTTAAATAAAAGCTGTCAGATTCTACAGATATGGCCTTTGTACTTCCCAGATTATTCTTCACGGACCTGTTTTTCAAAAGTATGCTGACATTTAGAAAAGCAGATATTCCAAGTTGACATTTTTTTCCTCAGCTGGATGAATTTTCAAGACAGAGCTTGAGCAAAGAATCACAAAGCTGTTGCAGTGCTTATTGTTATGGGGGACTTTTTCTTTCTAATCAGGCGTTTACAAGTAACTGGCATTTTCACTGCTTCCTTTTCATAAATGGGACATGGTTCTGCGATTCGACATCTTATTCTTAGATAAATATGTATTGGTCCAATTTATTAGGTAAAGAGAATACATTACTTTTAAAACTAAAATTTAAAATGTGGCTAATTTCACTTCATTGAATTTATTTTACCCTGTAAGAATTTCTCTACTAAGTATTAGAAACTTCATGAACAAATTCAGTCTCCAGTTTCCATTAGCAATAGAATTTTTGTTCTCTTACTCTTAGACTTAATTGTATTGACTTTCGTGATGAATGCTTCTGAAATCTAATTTATAAAATTTCAGTGTTAAACAAGACACTGATAATTATCCCATTATTTTTTGTTTTGCTGTGGCAAACAAACAAAAGCAAAGCCTCTTTTATTCTTAACCTAAAAAAAATGAATCAAGGAAACAGTGGCAGAATATGTCCTCGTAGCAGTTATATTTCTATATACTAGAAGAAATTATATTTCTTCCTTTTAAAGGGGCGTTTTAGAAGGCTGGTATTGTGTCTCATGATGGCTGACTGGTTTTGTATTCTGCACCATACCTTCCCAAATCCTTGTAACACAGAACGTTTCAGTTGAGCAGTGGAATGAGTTTCGAGATTGTGTAGTTATATGTATTCAAGAATGGGAGGAACTTCATGTATCTACTCACCATAGTTGCCCGGAGAAGTATTAGGAGGGTCTGTCTGGTAGGGGAAATAATTGTGCAAGTAGAGAGTAAGCTCGCACATGCTAGGAGAGTAGGAATCCTTGACTTCTCCTCCTCCTTCCTCTCCAGCCCAACACCAAGCTCTGACATGTCTACCTTCTGAGAGCTCTCAATCTTTCTTCATCTCCACAACCACCATTCTAGTTCAAGCCACTTTTCTGTTCACTCTCCACTCTGCACCCAGAATGATCATTTAAGTACACAAATTGAACCATATTATTTGTTTGCCTAAAATCTGTCAGTGATTTTCCTTTCCTCTTGGGACAAAAGCACAATCCTTAACTGACTGACAAAGTCCAGCATGTCGGTCCTCCTTTCCAGGCCAGGAAGTCTCTTTTTACCCTCAGACTCTACATTTGACCCACACTGGTCTTTTCTCAGTTCCTAGAACATACATTGCTCTCCTCCACCTCCACCCTTTGCATAGCTCTCTCTTCTTCCTGAAAGGCTCTCAAAGACCCCTTCCTCAGTGGGGGAAACTTCTCTGTCCCCCAGACTGCTAAGGTTTCCTTATGGTACCCAATCTTTGTAACACTTATCACAACTTTCATTTATGGATTTATGTGATTGATTAATATATATTTTTAATTAATGAAGTGATAAGGCCCGATTATCAACTCCATGATGACTGAATTATAAGCTCATGTCTGTTGTGCTCAACCCTGATTTCCTAAATCTAATACAATGCTTGGGAACTCTACTTTATGCATATATATAAAAATAAATAGCTATTCAATATGGGAGGAAAGTAGAGGATAGTAGATATGAGGTGTGGATTTGGTATCAGGCCAACTGGAATTCCAGTCTTGGCTTCCTTGCTAGCTAGCGATGTAATGTTGGCCAAATTACATAACTTTTCATAGACTCAGTTTCCAACAGGGTTAATAATGCCTGATACACATACTGATTGTAAAGATTAAATTAAATAGTCTCTTAATAAAATTTTTGCCACTAATATTATGCCATTATTATTATGGTTGCCCCTATATTAATATTGCAGGAATCAACATTCTAATTTCCCTCAAGGACAATTTATGGTAGCTAGGCAAATACACAAGTTAGTATGATGCTAAAAATCATTTTCTTATGGGTATTTCTTTGAAGACCTTGAGACTAGGAAGTGGATGGTGTTTTCTTCTGGAATACCTCCAAAGTGTCTTTTCTTCAGCCTGTGATCACTTGTAACATCATGAGTGATGGCATAATGGCATGCAATGGAAAACCACTACCAAGAGGCAAAAATGATGAGTTTTCAGCCTTTTCAGAATTCAGTTTCCTGAAGCAGATAAGAAAAAAAAATTTGGTTAAACTTACTTATTTTGTAGTTTGTACTTCCTTGAAAATCAGATAATTCTAGAGTTGATTTTTTTAATGGCTCTTCAGTAAGTAAATTCTCAGAATTGCCAGGAATGCTCACCTAAGTTAAATCTTGTATGTCTTTATTCTTATCTCTGAGTGCCTCTGCATGGATTACTAGCCTTTATACTGAATCCATCAACCAGTCGCTCTTAATTTTGTTACTCCCTATGTGCCTAGACTGTGCCAGACACCATAGAAGGTATACAAGACATATAGATCCTTCCCATAAAGAAATCATTGCCTAGTTGAGGAAATAAGATTCCCATCTGAAATACAAAGAGAATCAGAGGGTAGACAAAATGCAAAATTGTGTAGCAGAGACAACTAGAGAAAAGAGAGCCAGCCAAAGAGTCCCAAGAAGTGTAAATTTGACCCTTAGTACAAAAGGTAGCTTTCAGAAAAGATACTCCATTCTTTTCTGATTCCCCAGACATTTCTCTTTTCTTCCTATCCTTAGTTCTGCTATCTGTACCACTCTTTGGAAACCTCTTTTCTGTTAGCCCTGGTCCCTTCCTGTTGCATCATTCCATTGCCAGAGCAGCCTGTAGCAGCAAACGCTCAGTGATAACAGATGGTAAGGCAGCGGAAAGGGGATTGGATGGAAAAGCCCTCTACCATGATATGAACGTTCTTCATCCTTTACCTATTCTCCAATATGGTTCTAAACCAGGAGACAACAAACTTTCTCTGTGAAGAGCCAGATAGGAAGTATTTATGGTTTTGCAGATGTTGTCTCTGTTGCAACTAGTCAGCTCTGCCATTGTAGCACAAAAGCAACCAGAGACAGTGTATAAACAAATGGGCATGGCTGTGATCCAATAAAACTTGAATTACAAACAGGCAGTAGGCCATATTTGACCTACAGGCCATAGTCTTCTGATCCCTGTTGTAAATCCCTTTTACTCCAGTGCTAGCAGCCAAGGAAGGAGGAAAGGAAGAGAGAAGAACCTTTGGTAAATTTTATCTCACTATCACGCCTCTTTCCCTCCCTCCTCAGCTCATCCTACCCCAGTAGCAGCTACACAGGAGTGAGAAGGTGGATGGGGAGAGAGAAGGGAAGTGATGAGAGAGGAGGGGTTCAACCCTGCCTGTTTCCCTCCATACACTAGTGTCACATCCCAAGCCCTCAGACACTTCTCCCGGCCTCATACGTCTTGTGCCAAATTCTCCCTGACTCTTAAGCTCAATAATAGCTCTTCAGTGTACCCACCCCCACTCCCTCAAATGCTTCCACTTCTCTCAAACCCCCTCAGCCCCACTCTTCTGTATCTTCTGCCCCAACAAGTCAGCACCAGTGACTGAAAGAGTCAAGACATCTGCTAAGGATATGTGTTGTGGCATTCTGAGGTTATTTCTGCATGCATTTTCCCAGTAAAGATGTTGTTATTTCAAGACAGTTAAATATGATTAGAATTAGGTTAAATAGATTTCTGTGACCTACCCCAGCAACTTTTTATTTCTATGGGAAAATATGGTAGGTATTTGGAAAGTCACACTGAGTTAACCTTAACATATGAACTTTTGGAATACTACCTTTCGTAAGTTGGAAATTGCATCTTGATCCTGTTTAAGCTAAGAATTGCCTAGTGTTGGGATTTTATGAGCACTCACAGATAAGGTGACTAAAGCAGATAATTTACTGAAGTGTAAATTATAGGTAGATACTGGCCAAACTAGGGAGTGCTCTAGAAGGGCTCTGTTAAACAGTATCTGATTTTCCGCCTCTTGCTTCTTCCGTGAAGGGTAAGTAAAACAACACAGAACAGATTAGCAGCTGATGCCTCATATCCTGCTTCTTTTATTTTAACCTTTGTTTTTATTCTCCCCTCTTGGAAGGAGTTTATCCTTGTCCACATTGAATTTTCCTGCCAAAGTTAATAGCCCATGCTCACAACATCTAAATAAATCAGTAACAGTTGATGATAATATTGGTTAGGAGAGAGAAGTAATGTTTGGCATGCATTACGTTAGTTAGACAGATTGGGACCAGATTAAGGACAGAGGGGGTAGTAAGGTGATTTTGACTTGCAGTTATTGCCCTTCAGTGCAGTTTGAGTAAATAGATCAAATGCTGGTTTTGAAGACAGCAAAAGCCTGAGAAAGGCCAGAATATTGATTGTAGGTGTTTTTACCTGCACAGAGAATAGTGATTAGGATTCTAGCTGTACCACTTTTAGTAGGAAACTTTCTTGGGTTTTTAAGCAAAGAAAAGTGCTCTGCCAAGTTGGAAATGTTTTGTGTTTCCCTGTCTGTCCTTTCTTTTCTTTTTAGTAGTTTTTGTTTGTTTCTCTATTCATTTATCTCTACTGAAGTATTTATAAATTTTCTTAATTTTCTTGTAGCTTCATTCTGATGATGAGCTATTCTGTTAGTAAACTATAGATGAATATAGCTGAGTGGCCTTAATTTTCAAAGAAAACAGATCCTTACTAATTACAGAAGTATCAAAGTTTGATGTTTAATTAAATGTTGTATTTCTTTCTTGAGAGAAAAAGAGGAAAGTTCTCAATTATCAATACGTAAGGGTTAATAGTCCATTAATCATAAAGATTAGATCTTTTAAAATATTGAAGGTGACTTTAGTTTGGGAGGCTATTTATAATTTAATATTTATGTATGATGTTAAGAAAATGAACTGTCTGCCATTGCTGCAACATGAAGAGCAGATACAGGGAAAGCTAGTTTGTGTTCTGCCTCTTTCTGGGCCTCTGCTTAAAATGCCTCCAGAAGCTATGCTGAGCTGGATGACAATACTTCTCTGACTCCACTTCAACCTTTGTTGGTTTAGTTTTCATCCCTTAAACTCCTGGTCCAATCTGCTATTGCCAGTGGAGCAGGATTTTGCAGTATCCACATGGCAGCCAAGGAGCCATCCTGTGTATCCAAGTATACTTCCTGGCAATGGTGTTAGAAAACTTCAGCTCCAGAATGGGTGGCATTTCAAACTGAAATCAAGATGTGTGTGAAACTGTCAGTATAGATTAAGTGCAATAACAGCAGCTCTTTTCATTACCTTGTGTCTGGTACTGGGAGGACAAAGAGTTGCAGTGGGATAAACAACAGAGAAAGCCAAGCCATTAAGTTTCAAAGCCATGTTCTTGGACAGACCACACAACATTGTTTATCAACCTGGATAAACAACTGGAGTTGTATGTCATTTTTTGAACTTTGTGCTGAAGCATTACGTACATAGATGCTTCCCATTATTTTTTTATAAAGGTCTTTAAAAATAACCACAGAAATGTCCTTGAGGAATAAACGGAAGCAATATTGAGCCACACATAATCCTCCACCCCAATTTTATATATACTTTCTATTTTATTTTTACTTTCTATTTAAAATTATTTTTGACCTACAAAAATGTTGTAAAGTAATAGCAGATCTCCTTGGTCAGCATCCCCTGTTGTTAGCATCTTAAATAACAAAAGTACAATTATAAACCAGGAAATTAGCATCGCTTCAATACTATTAATAACCTACAGACTTTTTTCCAAATTTCACCAATTGTCCCACTAATTTTTTTGTCCCACTAAAAATCTGGTCTAGTTTTCAATCCAGGATCCCAGATTGTATTAAGTTTTCATGTGTTCTTAGTCTTCCCCAATCTAAGAACCTTAGCCTTTCCTTATCTCTCATGACCTTGACAGTTTTGAAAATTGCTGGTCATTTATTTTAAAGAATGTCTCACAATTTTGGTTTGTCTGACATTTTCCTCATAGCTAGATTGAGGTTATACATTTTAGCAAGAATACCGTAGAATACCCAGCCCAGCGTAGCACAGCAGGAGTGCATGTTATCAGCATGTCTTATTACAGGTTAATTTTGATCACTTTGTTAATGTGATGTCTGGCAGGTTCCTCTACTGTAAAGTTACTATTTTCCTCTTATAATTAATAAGCATTTTGTGGGAAGTTATTTTGAAAATACACAAATATTCTATTTCTCATCACTCTTTTGCTCACTTATTTTAACAACTGTTAATGATTCTTTCCTGAAACAATTATCATTGTGGAATTTGTCAAATGTCACTTTCTACTTCCATCATTCTTTCCATATTTATTAATCAAAATAATACTGTAGAGCTGACTCTTCTCCCCCACCTATTTATCCGATTATTTATACCCCACCTATTTATCTAATTATTTATATCATTATGGACTCCAGGATATATAATTTATTCTGAATTGAAATCCATTAATATCATTATTTTGCTTCTCAGATTGTCCCAGATTTGGCCATTGGGAGTGTTTTCACATTGGCTTTGCATACTACCATTTTTTATAAGAGTAGTAAATACATTCTTATGAACACTAGTCTGTTTCTTAGTACTATGTAACAAACAACCCCAAACTCAGTGGCTTAAGACAACATTGTATCATTAGTTCTTGTGGTTCTGGGAGTTGGCTCCTTGAGCTGGGTGGTTCTCTCTTGGAATCCCTCATAGGGTCGCAGTCGGGCTAAGACTGTGCGGAAGCCTCTTCGGTTACATGTGTGGAGCCCAGTCTGGGATGGCTGTAATAGCTGAGTGGCTAGTTGGCTATCTCTTATCCACACAGCCCCTCCAAATGGCTAGTTGGGCTTCCTTATATCATGGCAGTCTCAAACAGTTGAACTTCTTACTTTGTAGCTAGCTACCCCCAGAGCAGTGTTCCAAGGGACTGAAGTGGAGGCTACAAGGTTTATCAATTCTGCCGTATTCCATTGATCAAAGCACTTACCAGCCAGTAGATTCCTCTCCATAGAGAAATGGTTTACACAAAAGAAAGGGAAGAAATTGATAATGGCCATCTTGGAAACAAACCACTTCAGATATCTTGTGTTGATTTAAACTATTGTAATGTAAATTAAATATTCTTTATGCATACAGTGATGATGCATGATAAAGTCATAGAAATTGAGTGCAAGAAAAACGACAAAACCAGTATATTTCTAACTAACAATATTAATTTAACATGACAATTGATGTTGCTTCACTGAAACCAAAATGCTGCTTAGTCTCTGAATGTACTAAATACTGTAGGTAGAGGAGATTTTGAATATGATGTGCCCAAACCTCATCCTTTAATCAGCCTCTATATTTATTCTGCACATTATGAAATCATTTCCTGAGGGATGGAAATGAAGGAAAGAAAGAAAAGGTAGTGAGGCTGGTGGCTTTGGGGGTTAATTGCTTTTAGAGATTTCCTTTATGCCCCTTGGTATCAGACAGTGATATTTTCCATAATTCTGTATCAGACTGGCTATTTGTATATGCTCATAGATAATGTATATAAATAGATACACACTTAGGGGATCTATTTCTCTCTAACATAAAGAGTTACCTGCCTGACTTATTTATTAAAATAGAACAAACTTCAAATGGAGGACAAACTTTGTTTTTTTCTGAATAAATGTTTTTTGAATACATATTAAAGATTGACCCCTGGTACTCCTCTTCTAAGGACAGTGTCATCAATCAGGGACCCGTGTCATTAGAAATGCAGGGCCCTGCTCAAATGGATACAACTTTTCCTGTGAGATGGCAAGCCTTCAGTGTGTCCAGCAATCACTGGAGCCAGGTGTGTTTGTGGTAGAGGCAAAAATAACTACGGAGGAACAAAATGAACACAAGCCCCTTAATGCTCTACTGAGTGCTGTGGCAGGAGAAAACATAAAAATGTCATGAGAAAGTCTTTTTTGCCATACTTGGGAATGAGGAAATGGATGAAGCAGAGAAGAAAATCAGATGCCCTACTTTCTAAACTGAATAATGAAAACAAATTGTTCTTCACTTGTGGCTTAGGTTTTCTGGGACACTTACGAGGCAGCCATTGTTAAAAATTGGTCCCTCAAATGAGAATAATAAAGGAAATAGTTAGAGCCAAAAGTGATTCTCATGACCTGACTCCACCAGAGGGTCCGACACTGTGAAGAAGCACCTCTTAAGACCTTTTATTAGGTGGTTCTGGGGAGGGGAGGGGAGGCAGGAGAAGAGGTGCTGTTCTTATATACATGCGTATGTGCTCCATTTCCTGCCTGTCTCTCTCTGGCTTTCTCTTTTTCATTCTTGGTACCTAATTTAACAATGTAGAGGGGCAGCATTGAGTTAAGGAAAGAGAATGGGCTTTTAAATCAGACCGTTTCCAGATATGAACCTGGATTCTCTATTTACTAGCCCGGTGATGTTTGGCAGGTTGTGTAATCTGCTGATACCCCAGTTTTCTTTTGCCTAAAGTGAAGGTATGATGACTGTGTCATAAGACTTACTGGTTCAGAGTCTCGAACATTGGAGATACACATCATATGGAAGGTATTTTGTGTTTTATAGTCAGTACATGTTGGAATCACTCCCCTTGTTATTGACGTTTTATATTGAACTGAGCTCTTACTTCCAGAACTTTCCTTTAATCAATTAGATACATACCTAAGATACACTGTATACATTGTATAATTTAAGGAAAATTAAAACTTAGCTTAAAGCTCCAAGTTTCAGATGAAATATGTCTTAAAACTTTTGTGCCAAGGATGTGAAGATTTTAGAAAGAAGTCGGAGGAGAATTATCCAAGTAACTTAAGGGTTAGGCTGCACAGAATTTCCCAACATGGGCACTATTGGTATTTTATTCTGGTTCTTAATACTAAATTCCACCTAGTCGTTGTGACAGCCCAAAGCCCTGTAACTCATATTCGTATTTTACCTAGAGGAGCACTATTCCCCATAGTTGAGACCACTGGACTAGAGTATATATTTATGTATTTATTCTACAAGAAGAGGGCATGTGTCCAGATGCTAGACTGAATACATACTGTAGTGTACACTTCCCACACGTAATCCTTAGAAATGACAAAAAAGATAATTTATGTAATACGTAACTTCATTCTTTTACAATAAGATGAACCCTTGGTAGATCAGGAATTGCTAACATAAAGGACTAAATTGAATGGTGAAAACAATGGTCTCAGATGCACATCTTGGGTTCTTTGGGGTGGAACAATACATAGCTTCCCTCTTCCTGATTTCTAAATTAGTTGAGAAAAAAAGGCAATGGACTAAGATGCGTGGGATTAAATATTGTACTTATTAAGCTGATACTGAAGAATTTGGCTTATATATGGGGCAAATGGGTTTCCTAACATCAGAATGAGACAGATGTACCCAGTCATGACAACAGTCACCTGGGGCAGGCTTTCACATATTTGGGGTGTGGTTGTGTTCCTCTAACCTTCATGGATGAGGAATACTTATGATTTCTGCAGGCAGGCCCACTTTCAAGAGAGAAAAAATGCCCACATTCTTCCAAATTCTCCAGTCAGTTTCCTCCCCTCCAGGGAGGAGTGAGTGAAGAGGAGGACACTGACCTGGAGTATTACAGCCAATGGAGCTTCCTTCATATGAAAAAAAATCACGTTGGGAAAAATCATTTTCCTCTAATATTACTTAGAAAGGAACTTCTGCAAGGGAAAGGGGACCTGCAAGGGTGCACTGTGTCTGGAAAGGGTGGATATGGGGAGCAGGAAGAACATGAGGATGGTCTAAGGGCAAGTAAAAGAATGGATGGTTGTTATTAACGGAGCAGAAACAGATAAATTGACCCCTACATATTCCCTACTCTGATCTGGGTCAAGCAGAAGTGATAGGGGGATCTGCTATCAGAGGGAGCCTGAGATTTGGTAGCTCACATAGGAAAAAAGGTTGGTAATAACCAAGTGGAAAAGGGAGTACCCTCTCTGGAGACTGACTCCAGGATCCTCTTTGGCTCCATATTCTGCAGCCTTTCTTATGAAAATGGGCTTGAATGCAAGTCACAGAAGTGCTTATTAACTTCTGTGTGCTCCATCCTCAGGCATGTTGTAAAAACTGATACATCAAATAGTCTAATATTTCAACTTAAAGTACAACTTAAAGGTACAATCAGTTGTTAGTCATCAAACATTTAAGAAAAGCCAGCACCACTAAAGCAAGAAAGAAAACCCTGTGAAAGGAAGAATCTACTCTCAAGGAAAGGGGTTAATCAAGGTAGTACACTAAGAATAAATCAGATTTTGATATTGGTCATTTGATCAACAGTTCTGGGAACATGGTGATGGAACAGCACCCTCAGAAGACTATAAGAATTTTATGACGAACTCATATTCTCCTACAGATGTGTGAAGAGAAAATTGAAAGTTAAAAAAAACTAGAAACACAGAGACTTATAATGTCTTCTATATGTAGACTACTCTGAATGAATTAAAAAAAATGAAATATAAAAAAAGAAATATAATTTAAGAAAATAACTGGATGTAAGAATCAATGATACTTGAAGATGTTATCAATCAAAATAAGAGCTTAAAGTAAAAGAAGAGAATACAGGATCCAAGAAATAGTGACTGTGATTAAAAGAGCAAGTAAAGAAAGATAAAGAAATATAACTGCATCATGCCTAGCGAACAGTCAGTCCAGGTTAGAGCGGGAGGAAGGAGGACGCATGTAGATTCCGTGGGTGAGAGGTTAGGGAAGAACTTTAGGATGTCATCAACTCAGGTACCAAAAAAAGGTGGGAGAGACAGAAGAATAAGAAAGGTAAACAAGGTACATCAAGAAAGAAATAAGCATATTCTTTGGCATTTACTGGAAAATATTTTCATGATCTTAATTGCAATTGCCATTTACTGATAACAACTTTTAAAATAAACCTGTATAGACCAGGGGCCCGCAGATAACAGTCCATGTGCCAAATCTGGCCCTTGGTCTGTTTTTGTATGGCCTTGTGGCGCTATGAATGCTTTTTACATTTTTAAAGAATTGCAAAGAAGCAGTAGCTGCAGCAGAAGACAACTATGAGATAGAGACCTTGTATTACCCACAAAGTCTGAAACATTTACTATCTGGCCCTTTACAGAAAAAAGTTATTGATCCCCATTTTTACTCAAAGTACAACAAATCACAGTTATAAAATATAAGTTTTTATGAACCTTGACAATGTAAAAGAACAGATGAAAGAAGTTGAGACACCAAAGGAGAAAGCAGAGATGAAGGTCAGTGTAGAAAAGCTAATAGCTTTCATCTTAGAATGTGGTTAAAAAAAACAGAACATGAAGACTTAAATACGTTGTTTAAAGTTACAAAGTCAATTGAAGGAATAAAAATACTGAAGTAATTATAGAGAAAAAAAGGGTTCTGAGTAGTGTGAGTTAAATCTTATATTGTCCCAATGATAAATAAAGCACTGGCAGGATAAGTATAGAATTTTTAAGTAGGGAAGTAACTACCAAAAGAATAGAAAGTGTAGTCCTGGGGAGCTGGAGAGAGAGTGCCCAATACTGGGGTGGGGTGGGGGCAGCTGCTTTTCATTATACTTGTTTCGAGTAACTTAAATTTGTTGGCAGTCAGTTTAAAAAACAACAAGGGGAGAAACATTATGCCATAACGGAGAAGACACTTGGCTTAGGTTCCCCTTTTCCTGGCCCCCATCTAGCTGTGCGATTGTTTCCTCATTTATAAAACCACTTGGACTCAATTTCTACAGTTGGGTTTGAACTTGTAAAAATGCTTAGATCTTTTCAACTTCTATATCTAAGACTGCAAATTTACAGAATGACTTAATCAAAGTTAATTATATGAAAAATAGATGTTAGTGTTATAGTTCTACGAGATTAACATGGTTAGACATTTACTCCTACAGCATTAGAAGTAGATCAGTCACTAAGAGCAAGTCACAGGAAGAAATTCTGGAACTCTGTTGCACTGCACCCTAAATTTAATTGAGGCTTAACTTTCTGAAAAAGCTTAACAGTGCTAGAGAGAATCCAGACCAGAATTTCACAGTAGCTGCACTTCAATTGGATCATTAATCATTTTGTGTTAATTCAACAGTGCAGAAAAGTCTATATGGAGCATTAGAGCCACCCTAACAGCTGTCATGCAAAGAAAGATACTGTGAAAGAATCAAAAGCAAAATGTCCTGGATATCCAGTGGTTCTAGACACTCAACAAAAAGTGTGATTGAAATGTCTGCAGTAGACACTTGATTCAGGTTACACAAGGTAGTGTCAGAAGTCAAGCATGATTTAGTAACTATAAAGCAGTTGTTTGCCACTGAATGCCAAGTGAGAATATCAGTAACTGCAAGGCCAGATGTTCAGACTCATGCTTTTCTTGCATTTTCTCTGTTTTTTTTTATTTGCTGAGTGCTGTTAATCATATGCCCTTGATATGCAGCGTTCAATCCGTTTTGTTAGCCTTTTATCATTTTGAACAGTTACAGATTATGTCTCCATGGAGTGTGCTAGTAATGTCCTTATGTTGCACCAGCCTGTGCTTTCTGAGATAAACAAATGAGTAATTCAAGCTTTGTAACGGGTATGTGTGTCACATAAGGGCTCAGTCATAATTTTTGAATTGTCTGCCAATGCACATTTAAATCAAAGTGTCTATCTGAAACAGTAGTAGTATTTCATGAGCTGGATAGAACAGGTCGTTATTCTACCTCTAAACGTTCTTTTTTTTTTTCTTTCCAATTTTACTTGGTTGGGGGGGCACAAAAGTTCAATTTAACATTAAAGTCAAAGTCAAGGCACAGGAACTTTAAGGCTGCATTTTTCAATCCTCTTGTCTTGAAAGTTTGGTTAATTTGTACATATGGACAGGCTACATATCCTAGGCTACATGATATTGTTCTTTACTTTTCTTGAGGTTTTGAACAGTGATAAAAAATCTCAAAGTTAATAATTAAATAATACTTTTTCTTGGTATCTAAAATGATTTCCTGAATGGTGTGAATGTGTATGTGTGCATGTGTGTGTAACTATTTCCACAGATTGGGATAAAGTTAGATAAGGTTTGTGATAAATTTCGTCCTATTTCAAAACCCTTTACTTGATTCTGACCAAAATGGAAAACAAAAACAAAAGAATGCTTCAGAAGCATCCATTGAAGTCTGTTGCTTTGGGAATTCATGTATAAGTAATCATGGACATCTTCAAATCAAACTAACTTTATGTTCTCTTTGGAGACATTATTCTGTGATTTTTAAACAGCGTTTTTACCCATTTCTCATTTCCTTATGGAACAAAATGATCATGAAAATGAATATTATTAATTCATGATGGTGATTGCATTATATTTCAGCTGATTAAAGCCAGCTGGGAAACAGTACCTCAATGCTGTTTATAAGAATCATGTCTGGCATATGCAAAGTTCATGAAAATTCGTAGCATTTTATTAAATAATGTGCTAGGTGGTATCTGTACTAATATTTTAGAAAGGTCTATCTTTAATTCATGAACCTTTCAGTTGCCTTAAAAACTTATGCCAGGAGGGCAAAGCCTTCCAACCCACTTACAGTTATTGCAAACTCTCCTTCCAGTTACGGTTTCATATAGGGTATTGCAGTTGCCTGCTGTGTTCAACGTTTTATTGCAACCATTTTTCTTTGACTCTTGAATATCCAGTTAGTTACCTGTGACAGTTATTTCAAATTTCTATTCTCTCCCTGTCGTCTTTTAAATGAGCCCAATCTTTATCAAAATTTTTCTCAGTGATCAGCTAATAAGAACTATAATATTCTAAAGTCATAACAACAAAAGGAGCACCGAGATTAAGAGGGAAAATGCCTTTGTAAAGTATCTGTTTTATCTGCTAAATCTCAGATAAGTCATAAGGTTTGGCAATTGTTAATCATAATTTTCCAGACTTCCTTTCTCACATTTTCATTATGGAATACACAGGGGCTAGAGTCAGTAATAAGCTAGCAAATATCTCTCAGAAAAATCTTTTAAAAATTAGGCATTTAGCATTAATTTAATTTAAAAACAAAAGTACTATTTGGTAACCTGCTATGTACCAAGGTAATGGAGATAGAATAGAGAACAAGGTATATGCATTGCTACTTCAAGAGATCTTTTAACTAAATGGTGATCTTAGGCACTGAACAAATATTTATTATTATAATCCATTATGAGTGTAATAAATTTTATAAATAAAAAAATGTAGGGTATAATGAGTAGTTTAATAAGGCTGAGACATCCTCAAAGGTTTTCTTTAGGAAATAAAATTTAAGCCAGGCCTCAATGAAGGAAACTCAATTAGTCAAAAAGAGGAGAAAGAGTATTTTCAACAAAGGGAATATTGCCTGTAAATTCATATGTAAATAAGGTGCTCTATGCAGTGGAATGATTGAGATAGAATCACTAAGTCACTGTCACTAAATTATGAATAGCAATGCAGAGTGATGAGAGTGGTGCAAAGTCAAGCTACATCATTAAGTAGGTGGCGGGCGGGTGGGGATCATGTAGAAGCTTGTAAGCTGCATTAATGTTTTGAGAGTTTATAGTACAAACAATAAGGAACCATTGCAGAGCTTTGAGTTGGAGAGTTGTGCAGTTGTTTTCAAAGTATCTATGGGGAGAAGCAGCAGCAGTGGCAGCGGCATGTGGAATGGCCTCAGCATTCCAGAGGCTTCTAGTGGTCTTTCTTCTGAGGCTTGGCCCTGGTCCCCAACCTTCCCGCCCCATCGGTTGTTGTCTGGGTGGATTTAAACAGGTCAAGTTAAATCAAACTGAGTAATCATGGCAGAAGGTGGATTCGGTCCCTGTGAATGTGTTTGTTCTCATGAGCATGTGATGAGAAGGCTGATCAATCTGTTGAGGCAGTCCCAGTCCTACTGCACAGACACAGAATGTCTTCAGAAATTACCAGGACCTTCTGGGGATAATGGCATCGGTATTACTATGAGCTTGATGGCCTGAATGGTTACTGCAGTGATCTTGTTCTTACTGAGACCTCCTAATCTAAGAGGATCCAACCCACCTGGAAAGCCAATGAGTCCTCATAATGGACAAGATCCACTAGTCCCTCTCCTCCTGTGGACTAACTCTGTAATGTGGGAAGTGAAAATAAACACCTTGCACGACCAAATGAACGAAGATGACCAGAGTACTCTTAACCCCATTATAAGTGTTTTTCCTTTTGCATCTGCAATATGGGATGGTATTGTTTCCATGAACTTCTGCAAATTTCACTTGCAAGCTTATTTTTGTTTCCTGTGTTATCACCATTCCTATTTACAGTAAACTTGAGTAAATGATATTAAAAAAAAGTTACATGGGGCTTTTTTTGGTTGTCATAAATGTGAACATTCCATTCATTCTATTTGAAATGTGATCATAATTTTTGGGATGATTTCTGGCCTGATTGAAGGAAATTTGAGATCTCTGAATTTGAATATTTCAAGTAGTTTTGATAGTTTTAAAAATTACTTTTTTGCAAAAGGTATTTATAAAGTTATTAGGACCTGTCTGAGATTGCATGAATGAAATTACAGCCACACTGTATTTACATTCACCTCGATGGTTTATTTGTGGGTGCAAGTTTTCCCTTGTTCTTGGGATTGTGGCAGTCCTTGAATATTTTATAAATTACAGCTGAAATCTGTATCATCTATTATAACTGGTTTATGTGGCTAGGATAGGAGAAGAAATGAAATGGTTGTTTACTAAGTTTTTTATACTCACTAAAAAGTGCCTAATGTTAAGAAAACTTTAAATAGACATGACTGATCCATACTGTGGATGTTTACCAGTCTGTTATATGACATTTATAAACCCGGTACTTTATCCTTACAAGGGTTCATGAAAGGAAGAAAAAAAATCAACTCTGCCTTTGCCAGGTATAATTTGAAACAATAATAATTTAAGCTATAATTCATTGTTAAAACGAGTGCCTCTCAGGAAGCTTCTTTTCTATTCTAACACTTCCTGTTAAAATGAAATTACCTTAAAGCTGTATTGGGGGCCTGTTTGGTTATTGACATCTGAATGCCCATTTACTTATTTACTCTTTTGATTTTGAAGAAAAATTTCTGAGTCTCTTGTTTTCCTTCTGACTTAAACATTTTTTTAAAATGAATTATTAGTTTACTCCAAGGAAAAAGAAGGAAAATGAGAAACAATCAAGGATCTTTTTCTTACCCCTTATCTCATTCCTGTCTTGGTAATGGGATGGATTGGGATGGGAAGGAGAATTAATATAAGTTTTGAAGTATAAGAAAAAGTTAAAATTGCATTGTTTTGCTTAGTTTGGGAAAAAAAATAATATCATTACCATAAAAAATGCCTGTGTGACCTGTCTGGCTATGGAATTTTTTCCTAGCAAGCAATTGCTGGTTACTTATGGGGACTAGAAGATATTTTGCTATCAATGTAAGGATTTTTTCCCCTAGCTCAGTTTAGCTTTTCATTTTATAGATCTGAAACACTACTTGTATGAATTGAATAAGCTCCTCTATATCATTGTATTGTTTAATAGACTCTCTGATACAGTTATATGGCACTCATGAAAGGGATTTTTTCCTTCACTATGGTTACATTCTAGGCCACAAATATTAAGGGCATCATTTCAGTACATAATCTAATATTAACTACTTGTATTCCTCCTTGTGCATCTTGGCTTTGTGCTCAACTTCTTGAAATACTATTACCAACTCTTAATTGTGCTAATAGAAGGGTAACATAGGAAAGTCATATCCTGGATGAATGAACAGAACACCACAGATGAAAGGTTTTTCCTCTTGCTGCAACCTGCTAGAAGCCTTCCCAGTTCCATACTGGTCAAGTGTTTAAGGCAGAAAGGGCAGGAACAACTTAAGATGGAGAAAAATCCAATAACATTCCCTTTTTTCTCCTCCTGCCTCCTGAACTTTGAAGGTGTGCCCTTATAACCTGACAGTCTGTTCTCTAAGCTGCCTGAGAGCCATTGCCTTCCTGGTAAATACTGGTGTATACACTGGCTGGATGGCTCAGAGGATTGGTTTGGGTTTCAGAAATAGCCATAACTTGGAAACAGAGTGTCTAGTGTTAGCTAGATACCTGGAAATCTGGATTCTTATTTCTAGTCCTTCGTTTCTGTCACTTACACTTAATCTATATTACTGCTAGGATTTTAGCCTGTTCTTATATGGACCATCTACTTAATTAGTAATAAAAGTTCTTACCATAGTTAAATCTTGTTTTTTTGCTTGTAAAATCTCTCTGCATTACTGAAAAGATAGTGTGCTACACATTAGTATTCTTGTTGGCATAACTAGTAATTTATATTATTCTTTTTAATTCTGAAAGTTTCTAATTGTGGCTTTTTTTATTGAGAACACTATTAAATCATTGCTTGGCTTTGTAAACATTCATCTCAACTGTGGCTAAAATCCTTTAAAAAATAACCTAGGAAAAGAAGGATACAGCCCTGCATTTTAAAATCACCTTTTGCTCTTAAACATTCCACAAATGCTATTAGGAGTTTATTTTGCTTTTGAGTTATTCAGTGTTCTTTTATGCAAAATAATTATTTTTGTTTGTTTTCCACATGGAAAACGTTAACATTGGAAGTGTTTATAGTAAAAGATTTTACCTCGTATCTATCCAACCATGATCCCGTGGTCAGTGTACCGGTTTGTATATATTATGTCCCCCAGAAAAAGCCATGTTCTTTGATGGAGTCTTGTGGGGGCAGACATATTAGTGTTGATTAAGTTGGAACATTTGGATTGGGTTGTTTCCATGGAGATGAGCCCCAC